>NC_138077.1:8332381-18332381 GCF_964212035.1 Myotis nattereri | reverse complement strand
CGGCATAGATAAACACCGGGAAATAGTCGCCTCCCACAGCAATTGAAAATTATCCCAAAGGACGGAGCAAACATTGTCCAGAAAAACAGGAAGGCTGGCTGAGTGTAATTTCTACAACTAGAAGAAAAGAAAGGCACGCTGAGAGCCAGAGGAGCTGCGGAGGCTGAGTGCAGAGGTACGGCAGCGGCTCGCGCGCGCGGAAAGGGGGTGGCACCTGAGGACCTGGCTGTCTTTTTGAATCACAAGCTCCCGACTGCTCTGAACTCTGGTTCTGGGAAGTCTCTGGGGACCCAGGACTCATACGGGGAGAGGCTGCTCTGTCAGGCGGCAGCTGGCGAACTTGAGGGCGGATTTCCCTCAGAGGTGCTTGCAGCCGTTACCGGGACACTGAGACACGTGACTCCGGGCGCGGAGAATCAGCCATTGTTTCTTTCTCCTCCCTTTGACTCCCTGAGACCCCGCCCCACCCAGGCTGCGGGCGCGGAGAATCACCATAGCCACTTTCTCCGCCTCTTGACTCCCTGAGACCCCGCCCCACCCAGGCTGCAGCAGAGGCTTTTGCATATGAATGTACCTAACTATAGCCCAGCCAAGCAGACCCGGAACTTCCAAGAGAAGGCCCAAGGCCCCGCAGCGGCTTGCATTGCTTCACAGCTGAGCCTCTTCATGGCCCCGGCTGTGAGGCCTCAGGCAGGGGCTGAATTAGCACCTCCTTAGATCCAGGAGCAACTGTACCCAGTGGTCAGAGGGGGACCATTCTCCCACTTCAGACACAGCTGCTTCCCACAGCCAATTGGCCTGGAGGTCAATTCCTCCCAGTGATCCTACATCAACCAAGGCACCAAGAGTGCACCAAGAGTGTCCACCCCAGGTAACTGGGGAGGCTGAGCCACTGGGCCCAACAGGACACCTGGCGCGCAGGGCCACTCTATCAACACAGGGAAGCAGCCAAAATGCGGAGACAAAGAAACAGGTCACAATTGGCAGAAACGGAGGAGGGCAGACGACTGGATATAAAGTTCAAGGCCACGTTTATAAGGTTTGTCAAGAATTTTATGGAAACCGCCGATAAATTTAATGAATCCCTCAAGGAGTATAGTGAGACCATGGAGGACATGAAAAAGGACCAACTAGAAATTAAGCATACACTGACTGAAATAAAGAATAATTTACAGAGATCCAACAGCAGACAAGAGGATCCCAAGAATCAAGTCAAAGATTTGAAATACAAAGAAACAAAAAATACCCAACCGAAAAAGAAAAAAGAAAAGAGATTCAAAAAATATGAAGATAGTGTAAGGAACCTCTGGGACAACTTCAAGCGTACCAACATCAGAATTATAGGGGTACCAGAAGGAGAGAGAGGGCAAGATATTGAAAACCTTTTTGAAGAAATAATGACAGAAAACTTCCCCCACCTGGTGAAAGAAATGGACCTACAAGTCCAGGAAGCGCAGAGAACCCCAAACAAAAGGAACCCAAAGAGGACCACACCAAGACACATCATAATTAAAATGCCAAGAGCAAAAGACAAAGAGAGAATCTTAAAAGCAGCAAGAGAAAGACAGTCAGTTACCTACAAGGGAGTACCCATCCGACTGTCAGCTGATTTCTCAACAGAAACCATGCAGGCCAGAAGAGAGTGGCAAGAAATATTCAAAGAGATGAATAGCAAGAACCTGCAACCAAGATTACTTTATCCAGCAAAGCTATCATTCAGAATGGAAGGTCAGATAAAGAGCTTCACGGATAAGAAAAAGCTAAAGGAGTTCATCACCACCAAACCAGCATTATATGAAATGCTGAAAGGTATTCTTTAAGAAGAGGAAGAAGAAAAAGGAACTCTTACCATTTGCCACAGCATCGATGGAACTGGAGAGCGGATAAATACCACAAGATCTCACTTATGTGTGGAATATAATGAACAACATAAACTGATGAACAAGGACTGATCCAGAGACGGAGAGGCTTTGATTGGACTGTCGGGCCTTGGAGGGAAGGTAGGGGAGGGTGTGGGCAAGGGGGAAGGATCAACCAAAGGACTTATATGCAAGCATATAGGTCTAACCAATGGACACGGACAACGGGGGGGTGAGGGGATGAGCGGGGGGGGGGGGGGTTGAGGGTACACATATGTAATATCTTAATCAATAAAAAAAATATATAAAAAAAATAAAATAAAAAAAGCAAATTGTATGATAAAAAAAAAAAAAAGAAGATTATGAACTCCAGGGTTATACTTCACACTTAGACTCTTTCAATTAAAAGCTACCTAGTGAAGAAAGATGCTTTGGGGGATGTTTTGCCATTAATGTGAAGTGTCCTCTTAGGGAAGAGTAGCTATGGCAATATTCTAGCTGTGCCACCTAGCAAATGACTTGCTCTACCTTATGGTTATTTGAATATCATGCTGATTTCTCTTTCCTCTGTTTGCTAGGAAACTTAAAGACAAATTTGTAGATTTTAGCGGCAGTACTGCACTTCAAGACACATTTTCATTTTGTTTTGCCACATTCCACTTCCTTTTATGCAAATTTCCTCATAGTATTCATCTTCTGATGACATGTTAATATTTTGAAACTATATAAATGCTCTTCTTTGAAAAAGTCACAAGAACACATGATAAATAAACTATAATATTTGTTTTCTTCACTGTGTTATGGCAATGCTTGAAGAGGAAGAATAATGACCAAAGACCAAGTGAGGCAGAATAAAAGAAAGGAAGGAAGAAAAGAAGGCAGTCAGGCAATTATGCACAGATTGGAATATTAGTTTTATTAGGAGTAATTTTTCTTTAAGGGTTAAAGTAATTTGCATTAAAGCAGTAATTCCCCATCTCAGGCACTCTCTATTCCTCACTCCTGTTTTATTTGTCTCTATTGGATTTATATCTGGAATATCTCTATTTTTTCTTTGTCTGTATCCTCCTCATAGAACATTAGCTCCAAGAATGTAAGAATTAGTTTTGTTCCTCACTTATTCTCAGAACCTGTAACAGGGCCTGGCCCCAATCAGATGCTCCATAAATATTGAGTAAATAAGTAATTTAGAAATCACAACAATATCATATTGATAAAGGGTAAAAATAGTTTCACTAGCCCTGGCCGGTATGGCTCAGTGGATAGAGTGTCGGCCTGAGGACTGAAGGGTCCCAGGTTCGATTACGGTCAAGGGCACAGACCTCTGTTGCAGACTCCTCCCTGGCCAGGCCCTGGTCAGGGTGTGTGCAGGAGGCAACCAATCGATGTTTATCTCTCAGAACAATGTTTGTCTCTCCTTCTCTCTTCCATTCTCTCTAGAAATCAATGAGAAAATATCCTTAGGTGAGGATCTAAAAAGAAAAGTTTCACTAAACTAGACATCTCTGTCTTTTAGTTCTGTGTGTTCCAATGCCAGTTTTGTGGATTAGTCTTAAGTGTAATATTTTCTAACCTTATTTTCCTCATGATGACTTGGGTTAGATGAACTAGAAGATGTAATGCTGAGTCCTTTTGTCAAATTCTATTCATAAATATTTTTTAAGTGTCTATTAATCAGTTAGAATCCACGTTCAGAAGGGTTGTTTCTGAAAGCTCATATTCTGTTTTGTAACCCTTTTAAAAAGGCCTTTACTTCTGGGTCAAGAATATCTTTTTGTTTTGTTTTTTCCTTTAAAAATTACAAAATCTCATACATGTAGGTCTGCAAACTTACATTAAGATAAACATTAATAGCTTTATTCTGTGACAATTTTGAATGAGTAGCTGTTCTTGAAAGATATTGGCAAAGACTCTAAGTGTAATTAGTATTTATGAAGTCAAGTGAAATAAACATCGATCAATTATTTTATTTTATGAATGAGGACATCTTTGCTCTAAAGACAGGATATGAACAGTCTACATTTGCAATTTTTTTTCGCTAACAGACTTTCACTATTTACCTACATTATCTTTACATTTCTTTAGTTCATTTCCTCTGCAGCTTTATATAATAATAGTCTGATTTGGTTCTGTTTTGTACATGTTCTTAAAAAATTTCATCTTTTTGAGTTAATTTTTATAACAGGAAATAAATGAATTATTTTCAGGACAAAGACATATGAGGTAGGTCATATTTACTCTCTAAAAGTCCTGTGTTTTGTCCATTTATATCAACATATTTCCTTATTTACTATGTGGGGTCTAAAGGTGAAAAAGCCCCATGAAGCTTAATCTAGTGGGAAAAACAGACACACACATGTCAATATTCTCAAGGATAGACCATATGTTGAGACACAAAACTAGCTTCAACAAACTTAAGAAAATTGAAATCATACCAGGCATATTTATTACCTGATCACAGTGCTTTGAAACTGCAAATCAACTGCAAAAAGAAAGCAGAAAAACCCACAAATATTTAAGATTAAAGAGCATGCTACTAAAAAATGACTGATTCAAAGAAGAAATGAAAAGTGAGACCAAAGACATCTAGAGAGAAATGAGAATGACATAATGACATATCAAAATTTTAGGGATACGGCAAAAGAAGTAATAAGAGGAAAGTTTAACTTTACAGGCCTTCAAGAAAAAGCCAAATCCCAAATAAACAATCTAACATTACACCTTAATGAACTAGAAAAGTAAAATAAATAAATAAATAAATAAATAAATAAATAAATAAATAAATAATAAGGTAAATGAAGCCCAAAGTCAGCAGAAGGAATGCAATAATAAAAATTAGAGCAGAATTAAATGGAATGGAGAATAAAAAGACAATAGAAAAAATATGCAATAAAGAGCTGGCTCTTTGAAAAGATAAATAACATTGGAAAGCTCTCACTAGACTTACTAAAAAAAGACTCAAATAGCCCTGACCTGTTTGGCTCAGTGGATAGAGCCTCGGCCTGAGGACGCAAGGGTCCCAGGTTCGATTCCCGTCAAGGGCATGTACCTTGGTTGTGGGCACATACCCAGTAGGGAGTGTGCAGGAGGCAGCTGATCAATGTTTCTCTCTCATCGATGTTTCTAACTCTCTATCCCTCTTCCTTCCTCTCTGTAAAAAAATCAATAAAATATATTTTTTTAAAAAAAGACTCAAATAAACAAAATCAGAAATAAAAGAGAAGTTATGATGGACACAATGGGGATGAAAGGACCAGGCAGGAATACTGTGAAAAGACACGGAGACCTCTGTATGTGCAGAGGAGCAGAACGAATTGGTGATGAAAAAGTGGGGAACATGTGACAGGAGAAATAATGAATAGACCCAATAATATTTCATCTTGAGATGAGATCACTTTGAGTTAAGTATGATAATTGATGTATTGAATTAAAACTATATGAAGGATTAGTATGTGGGCATTGGGCTAGAATTAGAGAATTCTATACATTACTAGAGGCCCAATGCACAAAATTCATGCAAGAGTAGGCCTTCCTTCCCCCAGCTGCTGGCACTAGTTTCCCTCTGGCACCCAGGACCTGGGCTTTCCTTGAAGCCCTGGCCTCATCCAGAAGGTCGTCTGGAAGGATGTCCAATCTAATTAGCATATTACTCTTATATTAGTATAGATGTTTGTCTAGCTGATTTCTTCAGACTTCTCTAAGCATAACCCATTATAAATTTAAAGCTTAAAGGTTACAATAAATCTCTAACAAGTCATTGGGAATAATAAGAACTAAGTTTTGGAAATAAGGTAGATTTGAACCAATGTAAAAACTTTCTTAATAGAATCATAATGTGGGTGGGTTAAGAATAGAAACTTGAGATAGACCATCAGGTTCAAATATCATCTCTGCTTATTACTCTGTGACATTTTAAAAATTTTCATTTCTGTATCTGTTTGCCCATCTATAAACTATGGACAATAGCAGCACCTAAATCATAAGTCTATATTGAGTAATCAAAATATGACTTAAAACACTCCCAGGAAAATACCACATGTATTAGCCATTGTTATCTATCCTATCTAATAAAAGAGAAACATGGTAATTGGCGTACGGCTGCTACCCTTCCCATTGTCTAATCAGCGAGAAATGCAATTAACTGCCAGCCAAGATGGCGGCTGGCAGCCAGGCAGCTTAAAGCGAACATGAATGGGGCTTGCTTGCTTCAGTGACGGCGGACTCCAACATTCCCCGCCTGCCTTGCTGGCCTCTGAGCTGGCAGTTTGAAACATTGTAACAAATATAGAAGCTAAACAAAACCCCAGAAACCTGGTTTCAGTGAGCTGGGATCTCAGAGCTGGAGTTGATACAGAGTTTTGATTATAGAACACAAACAAACCAGATACCTGCTTTCAGCAGCAAAGGCCTCAGAGCTGGAGCCAGAGCTAAAGCTGGCCCAGAATAAAAAAATAAAAGAAAAAAAGGAGCGGTTGGGAGCTTCAGTCACCCGACAGCCTGAAAACAGCCCTCAGCCCCTCACCCAGACTGGCCAGGCACCCCAGTGGGGACCCCCACCCTGAAGGGTGTGTGACCAGCTGCAAACAGCCATCATCCCCTCACCCAGCCTGGCCAGGCACCCCAGTGGGGACCCCCACCCTGATCCAGGACACCCTTCTGGGCAAACCAGCCGGCCCCCACCCGTGCACCAGGCCTCTATGCTATATAGTAAAAGGGTAATATGCCTCCCAGCACCGAGATCAGCGGAGCCGTGAGGCCTCCCGGCACTGGGATCGGCATGATAGGGGGTAGCTCCCAAACCCCCTGATTGGCCCTGCTCTGTGTGTGACAGGGTAGAGCCATAACCTCCCCATTGGCCCTGCCCTGAGTGTGAGAGTGGCAGCGCCCCAACTCCCTGATTGGCACTGCTCTGTGGCTGATAGAGGGCAGTGCCCCAACCCCCTGATCCGCCCTGCTCTGTGGGTGATAGAAGGCGGCGCCCCAACCCCCCCCTCCCCCCTCCACAGGCCCTGCTCTGTGTGTGATGGGGTAGAGCCATAACCTCCCTATTGGCCCTGACCTGAGTGTGACAGTGGCGGCGTCCCAACCCCCTGATTGGCACTGCTCTGTGGGTGATAGAGGGCAGCGCCCCAACCCCCTGATCCGCCCTGCTCTGTGTGTGACAGGGGGCGGTGCCCCAACTCCCCTATCGGCCCTACTCTGTGAGTGACAGGGGGGAGCTCCTCAACACCCTGATGGTCCCTGCTCTGTGTGTGACAGGAGGGAGCTCCCCACCCCCTGATGGGCTCTGCTCTGTGCATGACAGGGGGGAGCTCCCCAATCCCCTGATTGGCCCTGCTCTGTGCGTGACAGGGGGTGGCGCTGCAACCTCCCCATCGACCCTGCCTTCAGTGTGACGGGAGCGGTGCCCTCACCCCCCAATCGGCCCTACCCTGAGCGTGACTGAGGGTGGCATTGCAACCTCCCAATCCGACATGCTCTGTGCATGACAGGGGGCGGCACCCCAACTCCCCAATCAGTCCTGCTCTGAGCCCGACCAGGAGCTGCACCTAGGGATTGGGCCTGCCCTCTGCCACCCGGGAGCAGGCCTAAGCCAGCAGGGCGTTATCTCCCAAGGGGTCCCAGACTGCGAGAGGGCACAGGTCAGGCTGAGGGACCCCCCTTCCCCCCCGAGTGCACAAATTTTTGTGCACCGGGCCTCTAGTATATATATAAAAGCCTAAGCAAGAGAATGACCAAATGATTGGTTGACTGGTCGCTATGACATGCACTGTCCACTAGGGGGCAGACGCTTACTGCAGGAGCTGCCCCTTGATAGTCAGTGCGCTCCCATAGTGGGAGTGCTGCTCAACTGACCGACGGGCGCCAGATGCTGGGATCACAGCTGGCAAGTGCAGCTGCAGCTGTGCAAGCCTCTCCTGCCTCTGCGGCAGTGCTACTGAGCAGCAGCAGCAGCAGGCGCAGCTGGGCTGGGATGAGTGGAAGCAGAGTGGTCCCAGATGGCAAGAGGGAGCAGGCCAGGCTGAGGGACCCCACCGGTGCATGAATCCATGCACCGGGCCTCTAGTTATTAATATTATTAGAAAACAAAAGACTGTGTCTTACAAATAATCACTGTATGTGGCAAAGTGCCCATGAACTCAAATGTTTGTTGAATGAATAAGTGACAGTTATAAGAAAAAGAGGTTATTAAGTGTTGGAGTAGTCCAGAAGACTTCATAAAAGACAAGAGACTCAGGCTGTCATTTAGGACACAAGTAAGCTTTGGTTTGATAAAAAGAGTGAAAGCAAGTTTATCTTGAAAAATAGAATGAGTGGAGAGATATGCGGAGTGAAGTACAAGGTACAGAAGCAGGTACTTGGGGCAGGAGAGGACACATGCTGGAAAATTACATGTTGACACCCTGTAGGTAATGAGCCATGAAGGATAGGTACTAGGACGAAGGACATGGGACTATCCAGAGATTAAACAGCTCTTCTAAGACTGGTCTCCAAATCAGCACTCTGAGTCTGACCATGTAAATGCCGTGTGTAAACTGTAAAGCCCTGTGCGTACTTTCCTCATGAATCAGGCCGTTTTACAAGCGTGCGCAGTTTACAGTCAGACCGTTTCAGCTGGGAAACACTGAGCTGTGGTCACAGTCCATTCTAACTCAAAGACTTACGATTTTTAAGTTCAGAGACAGGTAATTATTGTTGGGCATATATGCATTCCCAGTTAAATTAAAAATAAAGGTGTATGCATTTTTTCAATGGTAATATTCAAATAATCAAACTTAATTTATCTTTTAAAAATAGAATTACATTAACAACGTTCGATAGCACTTCCATTGTATTTGAGAAACCATAACTCATGAGGAAAATGGACTCTCAAGAAGCACTTAGGAATAGCACAGCAATATAAATTGTACATGTCCTGCTAGGAAAGCAGTTATGTTTAAAACTCTTACAAATCATGGTTCATAGTGGATGTTTTAGAACAAGAAACAACTATATTACTGTACATATATTTTTATGGCTTCATAAAGATAAGCACTGCTTAAAAGTATAAAGGGGTCATTAACTCAACTAAATGACTTTTCTTCCCCTAGAGTACATTTTCAGAGCATAGCAAACATTTGCTAGCTTAACCTTGTCCTGAATTTAGAAAGACAATTCTGAAAGATATTTTGCAGTGTTTGATCAATAATAATTAAAATAAATGATAAGAGTTCCTTCTTTTACCCTTTGAGCACCAGCAAATTGAGCTGCAGATAATTTTAAAAATGAAATGTTCATAATTACAAACCTGCGAAAATTTTCAAACAGGAGTGAGGAACTGCTCACCTGCTAATAAATCCAATTGATCTTTCTACTGATTCCTCTCCTCCTACAAATGTTGTATAAGGCACTTAAAAGATCTACTCTACCAAATAAGTAACTAAATGAACATTATCTAGGAAGGTCCATACTAACTATCCTTCTAATAACTCAGCAGATTTACTCAGTGCTTCTGAGCTCTAATTCCATTCTATTTAGTTCTCCAAATATTTGCGAGATCAACTACTGCATGCTAGACATTATTCTAGCTGTAGAGATGAGAAATGGATTCGTAGTTAATTTCCTCAAAGAGTTTTCAATCAAGATAAGAAGCAAGAAATATATAAATAGCCTGACCAGTATGGCTCAGTGCTTCAGCATTGACCCAGGAACCAAGAGGTCATAGGCCACTGAAATTCCCAATCAGGTTTCGGGCTCTATCCCCAAGACGGGACGTACAGGAGGCAGTCCATAGAGGATGTTTCTCTCTCATCCATGCTTCTATCTCTTTACCCCTCTCCCTTCCTCTCTCTCTAAAAAAAATGAACAATGAAAACACATTTTTTTAAAAAAAAGAAATATGTAAATAGTTAACTAGAATCCAGGTCAGAAGAGAGATATAAACAGATTGCTCTGGAAAAGCCAAAGGAAAACAATTACTGTGGACTGCAGAGGAGTAAGGGAATTAGGGAGAGGGATTCATGAAGGTGGCTGCATTTCAGTAAATTGGGTTTCTCTAGGTGGTAAGGGGTTAAAGAGGAAGTATCACAGACTGAGAAGAATAAGAGCAAAAGTTTTGAGGCATGATACTTCAGATTATTTCTCAGTGCTGCCTAATTCCGTGGACTTCCTCCCTAACAAGGACAACTCATAATTGGGTGAGGCTTTCTCATTTTGCCCTGTGGCCAACTTCTGGGGTCAGGCCGATTTGGGTTCGTATTCAGCTCTGCTGCTTACTAGCAGATGAGCAGACATGCTACCTACTGTTTCTGAGCCTCAGTTTCCTTATTTGTGATGTGGGAATAGTGATACCTTAAAAGGCAACTGGGAAAATTAATTTTAAGAACGCCATAGAAAGCAACTAATAAGAAAACTGTGCCAAGAGATATACTACAACAAATACATAAACATATCAAAACAAAATCCCCCCAAAGTGATCAATTAACCCACAGGAAGGCAAGAGGAGAAACAGGGGAAACAAACAGAAAACAATAATAAAACTTGAAGCACCTCAGATGTTCTTTAGTAGGTGAATCATTAAAAATAAAAAGAAGACCTCTGGTACATATATACCATGGAACACTCGTGACCATTAAAAAGAAATGGATTATTGATGCAAGCAACAGTCTGGAAGAATATCAAAGGAATTATGTTTAGTGAAAAAAGCCAATGCCAAATGTTGTATATTGCATGATTTCATTTATATAACATTCTTGAAATGACAAAATAATGAAAATAGAGAAAGATGAGTGGTTGCCAGGAGTTAAGGATTTGTGGTTATAAAAGGACAACCCCAGTGTCCACTAACAGATGACTGGATAAATAAAATGTGGTATATGCATACTGTGAGATATTATTCAGCTCTTAATAAAGAGAGAAATTATGAGACATGCTAAAACATAGATGAACCTCAAGGACATTATGCTAAGTGAAGTAAGCCAGTAAAATAAGAACAAATATTATATGATTCCACTTGAACTACTTTGAGTAGTCAAATTCATAGTGACAGAAAGTGGAATGGTGGTTGCCAGGGGCTGATAGGACAGGAAGGGGGGATGTGAAATTATTATTTAATAGGTAGAGTTTATAGTTTAACTGCAGACATTTGGATACCTGTAGAATGTTGATAGCACTACTCTCTACCACAGGAAAACAACCAATTTGGAAGCAGCCCAAATGCTTTTGATGAAGAAATGAATAAATAAATGGTGTTATATTAACAGAGTAAAATATTATGAAGCAGTGAAAGTTTAATGAATTGCAGCTAAATGCAACAATAAGTATTACGCTTTGTACACTAAGTTCGAGTATAAAAAAAATTAATTTTAGAAGACTAAAAGTAGTGCACATAAAAATGCACAATATATTCTGTAGGCCTGCATATACATGAGATTTGGCTTATTTTAAAAAAGCAAGAAAATGGAAAACAGGAACTTCTAAGAAAAAAAAGATTAGCTCTGACAGGAAGATGAATGGGTAGATAGAGATCTAGGTTAGGACAGGCATACAAAGATGAATATGTAAGTTATTGGTAATATTGTAGTTCCTGGATTGAGTGTTTATACATTTCATTTTTCCTAACTATGAATAAATAAGCAAATACACACACTGGCTGCCAATGGACTATTTATATTGGTCCAGTTATGATGAGTTCAATTTTGTATGCCTGATTTCCATAAGAAAAATAAATACGATTTAATTTTTACATGGTGATGACTCCACTGTTTCCACAGAAACCATTATTACAGTGGAAGCCCACTGACTTACAGAAACTCTGGTTTCCAGTGCTGAAAGAGACTTTCTGTTTAGCTTCTACCACACAGAAAATCAGGAGGTCTTTGGGCATCCCCAAAGTAGTTCTCATATCACTAACCTTCCCTGATCTGTGTGGAAATAAAAATAATTCTTCTAAAAGGCACAGGAAGACATTCTATCTGTCAATGGGGATATTTTAATTGTCCCTAAAGCTCCTTCATTTTTAGGAAACCTTATTTTTACAGCTATCACTCAACATTGGAACCTGCCAATCACGAAGCCAGACTTTCCCATTTTTTAGATGATGGTCAAACCCATGGAAGTGGAATTGTCTTCAGTACTGCTCAAGTCACTGAAAGTCAGTGAAAATAGGTCGATTTTGATTGTTGGCCACGCTGAAATTTGTGACTTTCCCCAACCAGTTTAGGACTTCCATGATCTGGAAAACCAACAGTGGCTGAGAAGTAGACCGAGTTGTGGTTTTCATGAGTCATCAATGCTAATCACAACTGGTTTCCAGGCAAACTCCAGTGGCATTTCTGGTCCTGTGGAAACGCATTAAAATGTCCCTTTTTCTGACGGCATGTACACTCACTTTCCACTGGGCACTTTCCAACCTCAGTGGGTTAGTGTTTTAATAGCTGCCTTCCTCAGCCAGGAAACAGTTTAAGCTATAATTCCTTCAAATTGGTAAAAATAGATCTTTCTGGGGACTACAACCTCCGAGTCAACTGAGGAAAACAACTGAGCAGAAGGATGAAGTGAAAACACATCAGCTAAACAATAAAAACAAGGCATTTTATTTCAATGCGAGACAATTTGCAGTCGAAATTTCGCAGTATCTCATAACTTCAAAATAGAAATGAAGGCCAACTTTTGATATGATTTTAAATTAGGATCATGATGGTCTTCTGCACAAACCTTAGGAGTGTTATTTAAAAAACAAAACTGGTGGAAGCCAGACAAGACAGTAATGCCTCAGAACATTCAGTTTGCTGAAGACAAGGTCATTTTGCATTTATTCATTTACCCATCCACTTATTTATTGATTACTAGATATCTTCTGAATGGAAGGTTCTGGGTATTGGTGCAAACAAGAGTTTATATCTCTTAGGATTTATTTTCTTATGATAAAGATAGATTGAGATTTTAATCTGTCACTAAACTAAAACAAATCTCTTTTCTAACATTTTTTTCAACATATTTTTGAAGCTTGAATATCATACTAGTATGAGAAATAAATTTAGAGGTTGCTTTGTCTTTTTTTAAAAATAATTTTATTGATATTTTACAGAGAGGAAGGGAGAGGGATAGAGAGTTAGAAACATCAATGAGAGAGAAGCATCGATCAGCTGCCTTCTGCACACCCCCAACAAGGATGTGCCTGCAACCAAGGTACATGCCCTTGACCGGAATCGAACCTGGGACCCTTCAGTCCCCAGGCCGATGCTCTATCCAGTGAGCCAAACCAGCTAGGGCAAGATTGTTTTCTCTTTAGGAACTTTGTCATATGCTTAAAAATTATATCAAACTGTCTTATACTTCCGAACATTACTAAAGAAATAAATCTATAATATCTTTGGGAATCAATATTACTGAAATTTGTTTTTAATATGTCTCATTTGTCCCACACCATTTTGTACTGTGAATTACCTGTGAGACTGTGAAAACCATTCAGTTGAAACAATGCTTTTGGAGGAGGGAGGGACTCAAGCAGAGCCCATTGTAAGTGTAATTCCAATTTTATTCTCAAAGATCTGATCTTTGGAAGTACCTATAGAACTGTAGCAAACAGTGACACTTCATTGTGAAGATAGCATATTGGCATCTACTTATAACGAATATATTTTTTACCTTAGAATCCCTTGAAAGCCTGTAAGCACCTAATTGCTACTGAAGAATATGCCCATAGCACCCTATCGTAAAGGAAGATACAAAACATTGATGCAAGTCAGAAGCTACTGAACTCTAATTTCTTACGACAGGTTTGACTTCTTGTTGCAATTAATTTAAAAGATTTACAGAATATTTTTTATAAAAAGATATAACTAAAATAGCATGTATAAATACACTAAATGAAAATAATGAGACTGAAGACCTAGATACTCTCACCAGTGAGAGCCAATTTTGTTTCAACTTAGAAATAATAGAGGCAATAAAAGGTAAGCCAAGATGTATAAGGAATCAAACTTCAGCAATACATATCGAGCTTCTCATGTTTTTTCTTTATATTGATCTTTTTATGTTGCATGTACTGAATTTCGAATTCCTCATGAATTGTATATGATGAAATAAATGAGGGGAATATGAAAAACAAACACCAACAAATATAAAAAAGCCCAGGAGGAAACCAAATATATGTAAAAAATTATTAATTTATTGAATACATATAGTATATTGAGTGTTTTGGGTTCAAGATACTCTATTTAATGCTACATGAGATATAAATATGGTAAACTAAAAAATCTCCACTTTCCCAATTTATGTTTCTGTTGGAAGATAAGAGAAATAAACATGTAGATCTAAAACCTAAAAACTCAAATAAATATTAGGCCCTCCAGCATACTTATTCAAAGAACTTTATAAATTTCTTTGCTTTTATAGTGCTTAAACAGTACTTATTTTTGTGTTTATTTCTGACTCACATACCTTTTAAAAATACCTATTACCCCCTTTAGGCTGTAATTTTCATGAGGATAGGAATTATCCCTGTTTAGCAGGCTCATATTTTCTCAGCACCTAGCATAATATCAAGCACATAAAAACACTCAATAAATGTTTTTGAATGAGTGACCAAATAAATGAATTTAAGTAGAATGATAACAGTATATTTATTTTAAGAAATGCTGTTACCATTATAATTAGCTAGTAATTAATAATAGGAAAGGAGCAAAGGAGAGGCAGACATTATAAGCATATTTATTTGGGCAGTTTCACCAGGAAGCTGCAACTTTACACTCCCCAGGGAACCACCAGTCCATTTCCTGCAGATCACTGTGGAAAGGGACTGAAAAAAAGGGAAGGTGGGTGCATGGGCAGTGAGTCAGGTGACACTGGGAAGGTACTTGCCTGTCAGTCTAACCTGGCAACAAAGATAATTGGCTGGGCTGGGAGAGGGAGGAGAAGGAGCTAATGCAAATAAGTGAATCCTGAAGGCTTAATTGGTAAAGTTCCTAGTTCAATTTTCCAGACAAAGGAATTCTCTACTGGTTTTCTTATACCTTTTGCTTTGCTCCTATTTCCTTGCACTCACCCCATTCCCTCCATAGCCATGTGGCCCTTAAAGCCACATAGCATGTGGACCCCCCACACACAATAGACTATAGCTCAGAACACAAACTAAGCTAGCCTAACTCTGGACTGGGCTGTGCAAGTATGGAATGGAAACTAGGCAACAGCTTTAATCTTAGTTCTGCTGAAGAAACAGCTGTACTTTTTTTATGGTGGGACAGAGGGAGAGGGACTGCAATAACTCAGGGGCTTAATTTCACGCAAATAAATACCCCTTATTCTCCCATGCAAGTCTCAGAAATCCCACTTCCCCCATCAACCAGTAGCAAGTAGTAGGGACATGGAGAGCACCCTACCAACAACAATACAATGTAATAATAGGAAAAAAACAAAACATGATAATAGTGAGTATAATCATGTTGAAATATTCAGATCATAACATTTAGGAAAAATATCAAACAATGATAGAAAATTATACATAAAAAGTAATTTTCAATATGTAAAAATAGATGCTTAAAGAGAGGAAATATATAAAACTAGAGACCCAGTGCATGAATTCATGCACCAATGGGATCCCTTGTCCTGGCCTGCAAGATTGGGCTGAAACTGGCTTTCTGATATCCCCTAAGGGGTCCTGGATTGTGAGAGGAAGCAGGCCAAGCCAAGTAACCCCACCGTAGCATGATTGGGGCTGGGAAGGGAGAGGGGAAGTTGGCCAGCCAGGGCGGGACTGCAAAAGGGCTCCAGGGCATGTCTTGCTGGTCTCCCTCAGTCCTGATTGGCCTGACCCTAGTAGCAAGCTAACCTACTGGTTGGAGCATCTTCCCCCTGGTGGTTAGTGCATATCATAGTGAGCGGTTAATTGGCCTTATCATATCATTAGCATATCACACTTTGATTGGCTGAACAGATGATCAGATGACCTGACACTTAGCATATTAGGCTTTTATTATATAGTATTAGAGGCCCAGTGCACAAAATTCGTGCACAAGGCTGGGGGGGATTTCTCAGCCCAGCCTGCATCCTCTCCAGTCCAGGACCCCTTGGGAGATGTCCCACAGGGATCAGGCCTAAACCAGAAGTTGGACATCCCTCTAGCAATCTGGGACCACTGGCTCCTAACTGCTTGCCTGCCTGCTGGCCTGATCACCCCTAACTACCTTTGCCTGCCAGCCTGATTGATCCCTAACTGCTCTCTTGCCAGCCAGATTGCCCCTAATCGCCTCTGCCTCGGCCCTGGCCACCGAGGCTTTGTCCAGAAGGACGTCCAGAAGATGTTTGGTCTAATTAGCATATTACCCTTTTGTTATTATAGATGTTTCCTGAAGTTTTTTTTTGTTTGGAAAAACATGAATTAAATTTGTTCTCTTCTTTTACAATCTTCTCTATTTTTAAAATTTGCTATAATAATCCAACATTCTCTTTCAGATAATGCTTATAAATAATAACTAAGTGTTGTTGACAATAGGTTCATCACAGGGTTTTGGAAAAGTTTTTTTTGTTTGTTTGTGTGTTTTTTAAATATATTTTATTGATTTTTTACAGAGAGGAAGGGAGAGGGATAGAGAGTTAGAAACATCAATGAGAGAGAAACATCGATCACCTGCCTCCTGCACACTCCCTACTGGGGATGTGCCCACAACCAAGGTACATGCCCTTGACCGGAATCGAACCTGAGACTCTTGAGTCCACAGGCTGATGCTCTATCCACTGAGCCAAACGGTTAGGACTGGAAAAGTTTTAATGAGATTGTAGACCTATTAAAGGAGATAATAGCTAAAGAGATTATGATTTAGTATGCTAATTATAGCCTCTAGGGGAAATTCCTGAGAATGATCCTGACTCCATGTGGTATATAGAACCTTCAATATCAAGAATTAAAGCTATTTTTCAAAAAGGATTTTTAATAATGGTCTTAAACAACTACTTAAGCACCTAGTTCTTTTACTTTGTTTATTTTAACCAATCAAGAAAATTAGACTTAATTCATAGACCATTTGATTTGGCTATTTTATTTAATAGCCAAGTTCAAACTTTTCACTTCACACTTAATAAAGTCATTCTAAATAGTAATAAAAGTTCCAATAACAGAATTATCATTCTTGTAGTCTTGTACTTTGTGTCCTTGTTTTCCTGAGTGACAATGATCATTTATTTTGATTATAAATGTACTATAAGTCAAAAAATAGTATGGGCTCTCAAATTCTAGGAAATTTAATAAAACTTGCTAGGAATAAACTGCCAAGAACAATGAGTTAGTACTTTTTTTTTCTCTATTATTATACTTTGAAAATTTCAAACACACCACAAAGTTGAATTGTTGTACAGTGAATACCTATATAAGTACATCATTTTTTGCCATTAACATTTTATTTAATCACCTATCTATCTTGCCATCCTTCAAAGCGCATCAGTCCTACAAATCTTATTTCTGAATACATTTCAAAACAAATAACACAGTTCTTTCCACATATTTTAGCCTACATTATTAACCAAGATTGAATATTTATATATTCTTCTTATTTAAAAACTGCATACAATAAAATGGGCAAATATTGTGTGTATAGTTATGACAGTGAATAACCTTATGTAACCCATATTTCTATGAAAATTCATAATATTACCACCACCCTGTTTGGAGACCCCCCCCCCCCCCCCCCACCACTATGTCCCTTTCCCAATCAATCCTCACCTCTACTTCCTGAGGAAAACACTGTTCTGATTGTTTTATACCACAGTTGAGTTTTGCCTGTTCTAGAACCACATATGACTGTCATAATGAAATGTGTGCTCTTTTGGGTAAGAGTTAATTCACTCAGCATAGTGGTTTTGAGATTTAAACATTTTTATGTATCAGCAACATATTCTTTTTTATTGCAGAATACTGTTCTATTGTATGAATACACCAGTTTGTTCATTCATTCTCCTATTTTGGATCTGGGATTACTTCCATTTTACAACTATTATGAATGAAGTTGGTGTTGGAGTTGGTTCATTGGCGCTACTGTGTTATGCCTTTTAATAACAAAGTAAACTCCAGTGGCTGATTTTCAAGCCACAGACATGAGGTGAGTGCACGAAAGAATGAATAAGGGGAAGAAATGCATGAAGAGGCTTAGATCCTCATGGGAAACGCTTCCTTGTCAGACATGTTCAGAAGAGAGAACACAGGACAAGTAACAGTTTTCTAAACCTATGAACATAAATCTTTACAGCCCCACTGATTGTTCCCTTTAAGGCAGCAGTTCTCAACCTGTGGGTCGCGACCCCTTTGGGGGGGGGTCGAACGATCCTTCCACAGGGGTCACCTAAGACCATCGGAAAACACATATATAATTACATATTATTTTTGTGATTAATCACTATGCTTTATGTTCAATTTGTAACAATGAAAATACATCCTGCATACCAGATGTTTACATTACGATTCATAACAGTAGCAAAATTACAGTTACGAAGTAGCAAGGAAAATAATTTTATGGTTGGGGGTCACCACAACATGAGGAACCATATTAAAGGGTCGAGGCATTAGGAAAGTTGAGAACCACTGCTTTAAGGATTTTATCAGAAAGAACAAAACTAAGTCTCCAACCCCTCTGGTCCTCCCTGCCCCTCCCCCTCCCCCCCCCCCCCCAAAAAAAAAGGGATATTGGTGAATGCTTGAGACAGCAGCCATCTTTGGGATACATATCATCCAAGTCAAACTTCAGAGGCATGTGGCTGTCAGGGAAGGCCTCTCTAAATGCATTCTAAAAGCAAGGTGTTTCCTATCATTGGGACACTCACAACTCCTGACTTTGGACAGACCTTTTATCAACTAATTATCAGAAAACCCCAGGAGGCTTGGCCACTTCACTGCACGAGGGCTTTGAGGCCCTTTTGATGTCTGTTCTTGGCATGCCAGGGGGTAATTTACACAAAGATAAAAAGCATTCACCGCACTAAAAGGCTATTCTTAATAGATTAAAGCTTTATATAGCTGGTTCAATGACAAGGTCTTTCCCTATATATTTTCATTCTCCTCTAGAGTAAGTGTGCAATCATCTTGTGCAGGTAATAAGAGAAAATTACACCAGTAAAAGGAAAACCACAGTTTTGTGATTTGAAGGCAAATGAAACAGAATGAGGTGAAATGAAGTGACCAAGATCATAGGAAGACAAGAGATGTTTTGCTAGAATAAATTTAATTTCTTAACCCTTTATAAATTTTTTGAAATACTGAATGGCTTTCCCATAAGCTCTTGTTTTGTAGGTGGCCTACGTGTTACTTACTCCTGAGAACATGCTCCTTACATTAGACACAAAGTTATCACCAGAAAGGAAATTTAAATGTTCGCTCATCTTGCCGGGGAATGAGGTCAAGAGCAGAAGGTATTATTAGGGATCTAAGAGAGGCCCAAAGCAAATTCACAACCTTGAGGGAATTTATAGTGTAGTGGAGACTGAATTAATATATGTTGGATCTCGGAAAATGTGAAGAAGACTTAATAAAAAGGAAGTGAAAGGTGATAAGACAAACTTTTTTCATTCATTATTTTTTTAGTCCTCACCAGAGGATATTTTTCCATTGATTTTTAGAGATAGTGGGAGAGAGAAAGACAGAAATATCAATGTGAGATTGGTTGCCTCCTGCATGCACCCCAACTAGGGCCAGGGCCAGGGAGGAGCCTACAGCCAAGGTAAGTGCCCTTGACTGGAATCAAACCCAGGACCCTTTTGTCTGAAGGCCTGCCTATGTTCTACCCACTGAGCAAAACTGGCTAGGGCCAGACAAACTTTAAATATAATAATTCAACAACATGTATGGCAGGTGGGTAGTCAGAGGAAAGGAAGACCCCCAAGGAATTACTAAACGTATAATAGGCCTTAGAAAAATGGGCAGAATCTGATTTTGACAGGAGGAGGGGAGAGAGAGAGAGAGAGGAGAGAGAGAGAGAGAGGAGAGAGAGAGAGAGAGAGAGAGAGAGAGAGAGAGAGAGAGAGAGATTAAAAAAGAAATCATGGTAGTGGTTGCATAGAAAGTTGAGTCCATAAGAGAAAAACAGCCTTTGGCTATAGTATTTCCAGCTGTTCCCATGTACTCTGGAGATTAGGTACACTATATTTGTTAGCAGAGATTATTGGGTAGTTTATTAACCTGGATGTTCACTTTACTCTTTGTACTCTACTCTTTAATAGGATTTTACAGCCTTTCAATAATTAAGCAATGTTCATTTCTGAAAGACATCGGTACCTTTGTGGATATCATAAACCTAATATCTCTTATTAAATAAACCTCTAAGATGTTTGTATGTCACTGTTTTAAATGTAGAGCGTAGAGAGAGGAGAAGAAAACTTAAACAGCTTTTTCAGGTGAAGTCTGTGAGTCCTTTTCAATGTGTTGTTTTTGAGCACAATCCATTTCTGGGCTACCAATGGTTCATTTTTTACCTTTAGGCTTGAGCCAGGTGTGTGGATCTGTCGGTTGTTTCTCACCCATCTCTGTTCCCACTGCAGTGCTGCCTGTGGTCTACAAAACCCGAAGAGTAGCAGCTAGAATCCTTTACAATGCAGTGCCCCTCATTGTTGGGATCCAGAATGGCCACTCCATCCTCCAGGCTCTGTGCCATGTGTCAGATAGTTCTCTCGGGGAGCCAGCTGCACACATCTCCTTCAAGGGCTTTTGAGACCAGCCCTCCACAATGTCAGTGGGCCCTTCTATTGATGTCCTATCTTGTCTCAGACTGCTGTAGTAACAATATATTCTTCTTAAACTATAATGCATGAAGAGTGGACATTCCTCATGCAAATGGAACTGCCCTTCTCACTCTGCTCATGGGTTCCTCCCTCCTTGGTAGTGGTATGTGGAAGCAACAATCTATATATATAAAAGCCTAAGCGACCGTTATGACCGAACAACCAACAACTGGCCTGTAGCTATGACACGCACTGACCCAGACCTTGCAGCTGGGGCTCTGACAGCCCTGAATCTGGTTCACCTGCACCCCAGACCCAGACAGGAGGGAGGAGGGAGCCCTATTGCTCTCAGAATTGGCTGTTGGTTAGCTTGCTACTAGAGCCCTGACAGCCCTGAATCTAGTTCACCCACACTCCAGACCCAGACAGGAGGGTCCCCACCCATGCAAAAATTTGTGCACCGGGCCTCTAGTGTAGTTAATAATGAAATAAATAACACTCCTATTGCCTAAAGAGTTCAAGGCAAGACACCGTTGGAAATGTGTTGTTCATTTACCTGTACTATAATCTTCTGAAAGATGAATGGAAAATGATCAGAAAACAAATTATCATCTACAATTCAGCATGCTTTTAGTAAGACTTACATTGAGGGTCATCATCAAAGAAGCAGAGTAAGGACTTTTGAAATAATCAATAGAAGCTACTATTTACTGTTGGCATAATGATTGATTTTATACCATGAGTAAAAATGTAACTAGTATTTTAATAGCTGTATTATGGACCTAAAGAGGTGAGGGGTCTTAATTATTTCAATACAAAAATGTTGGGAAGAACCATGGCATTCTGAATATCAACCGCATTGCTCTTTTTCTCAGGATGGGAGATATAAAATTAGCCAGAAACAGCACATTTGATAATAATGAATACATTTGATAAAAATGGGATGGTCTCTAGACCTGAACAAGAAGAGGTCATGCCTAGGTACTTTGAAAAATCACGGGCACTGACTGGCAATGATATATATGTAAGCACCTCTTCTTAATTCTTTATCCGTTTTTCATTGATAAATTACCAGATCTCAAATGGGCCCTTGAATTTTAGAATATATTTTTAATAAGTTGTTTTTATAGACAGAGGCCCCTCAAAACAATTTGCTCCAACCCATACACAACTTAGGACCTACTTTACTCTTGACTGCATCTAGTTATGTAGGTTGTACACATGCAATTACAGAGTGCCTCCATTCTCATAGACTATAAGGAGAATGACATCAAATCGTGTCATGGAGAATAACCCCATCTTTTAATGTCTTTTCTGCCTCCCCCCTTATTCTGTTAGCAGTTGCCAACAGCCTTAGATTTTTTGTTTATCTTTAAGGAAATTTTCTTTAATTCTTGAATCTTGTCAGCCAAAATGTTCAACAATCCAACCTCAGCCATGGTTCCCAAAGTCATCCCCTCCTGCCCATCTTCTTCGTTAAGGACCAGTTTACTAGTATTTAAATAGGCTACCTCGGCTCCTGTCTCTCTCCAAGCCCCATCCTTACATGGAGGACCATATTGCTTTCAAGTAACTATTCTGTAATGGATATTCAAGTTCTCCAAAGACTTCAGGGTAAAATTTTAACCCCTCAGTTAGGTACATAAGGCTTTTTATAATCTTGTTCAAACCTCCACTTATTGTTTAATCTCTTTGTGTTAATACCACACATTTGACACTTCTTTCCCATGGCCATCTTCTGAACAAAAAACAAGCCTTAACTATTTTGTATATGCTGACTCTTTCTTTCTAGAAAACCTTTCTTGCACTGGATGCCTGGCAAGGTCTGCTTACCCTAGAAGATGCAGCTGAGAAAAGCATTTTTCTGTGATGTTTTCCAGGATCTTCTGGCAAGTTCAGCAGCTCTCTCCTTCATGCCCCCTATCATTATTCATTTATCACATTACATGTGAAATTATTGCTTGTATTGGTGTTATTGTACTGGATTGTGAACTACTTGAAGCCTAAGACCATGTTTTGCTCATATTTGTGTTTGCAATGCATGAGAAATGGGTGTTCATTAAATATATATCAATCAATGAATAAACCCCATTGGATTCTCACATGTATTTTCCCATAATCTCTCTTTTTGTAGAAATGTTAATTTCTATCCAAGTTTATAGTAAATGAACTTGTAAGTAAATGAACTACAGGCAAAATTCATTATTTTCTAGAGTACTCATCAAAATATGTTAATGTACAATTATCAAAAGATGTAAGTGAAAGAGTTTAAAGAGATAAAATGACTATTTTATAAAACTGTTTGAATCAAGTTCTTTTAAATTGTGGCTGTTTCTTAATTACAGTTTCCTGTCATTGAATCTTTTTTACTAGATCCTACCCATTATACTAACTTGGAAAGTTGAAAGGAAACCCATCAGCAGAAAAACATATATTTATGTTCTAGACAAAAGTATAATTAAAATGCTAGAGTAAAAAAGTATGAAAAACCTATCATAAATCAAGCAAGAAAAAAAGGAAGAAATCAGATTACACATAAGTATTAATGCTTAAAGTAAGTAGTGATTTGGAAACCAGAAAAGCAGCTGGAAGTTCATTTTTTTTCAAAAAAAAAATAGGAAGAGAAACAAAGTAAGGAAGTTGGCTAAAGCTGTATAGATAAATAGTCTATAGGAAACAAAAGAGTGGGACAAAGTAGAGAATACTACCAATTTAAGGCTTCAAATATCAAGACATCCTTACATTTAATGACATATGTTGGCCTTGCTTTTTATACTCTCTTGACTAAGGCAGAGACAACTCTGAACATGTAGGTAAGTGAGTACACTAACTAGGAAGAAAAATTGATTAAAGTGACCCTGAGGTAGCCTTAATAAGATCAAATAAATCACTTGATTTAAAAAATCTTGAGACCTTACATTAAGGTGGTTCAAAACGTTCACAATTTGGTAGGTACCCTCAAATATACACCACATCAAACATTTAATAAAAATGGCTATATAAATATAGGCAACCAAAATATCGTAACTACACTATAGAAAAAAATTTTAAATGTATGAGAACTTTTTATTAAAAAAAGAAAAGGAGTGATCATGGATAAAGAACCTGGCTTAATTTGGGGACATGAAACCGAATGTGCCAGGTCAGGATGTTCAATGGGATGATGGTGACTCAATGCGCCATGAGAGATGTAATATGGAGTCAAGTTTGCTGTGAAAGCTAAAGGATAGAGAGTGGTGGGTGAGCTCTCACACTCATAAATGAGAAGGAAAAGTAGGTATATTTGAAACTCTAGTTTATTGGGAGGCAAGGAGCTGGGGAGGCCAAAGGATGCTGACTCATTCTTATGACTAGTAACTGAATAAAGAGTGAGTGGTAGCCACAACTCAGTCAGGGGCAGTGCCCTGAATCATCATTTTAAGACTTTGTGTTGGATTGAGAAACCCTGGATTTGAACCACCCATGCATCTGTTAGCCAGGAGGAACAGGAATACACAGGGTTGAGAGTGAAATATAAAAATAAAAATAAACCCCAAAGACTCAAATACCTTTTCACACAAAATAAGCCTATAAAGTGAATATTAAAAAATATAAAAAGAAAGCTAATGATTTAAAAATAACTTTCACACTGATTAGTAGATCAATTAAAAGGAAGGAAGACAGACGAAAGAAAGAAAGAAAAGAAAGAAAGGAAGGAAGCAAGGAAGGAAGGAAGGAAGGAAGGGAGGGAGGAAGGAAGGAAGGAAGGAAGGAAGGAAGGAAGGAAGGAAGAAAGAAAGAAAGAAAGAAAGAAAGAAAGAAAGAAAGAAAGAAAGAAAGAAAGAAAGAGAGAAAGGGATGTTGGTGGTGAAGATGGGTACAGGTTGGAATCCTGTGCATTGCTGGTGAGAACCTAAAATAGTGCAATCACTGTGGAAACAGTATGGCAGTTCCTCAAAAGTTTAAACCTAGAATTAGCATATAACCCAGCAATTCTAGTTCTGGATATATAAATCAAAATATTTGAAATCAGGAATTCAAGCAGAAATTTGTACACCCATGTTCATAACAGCACTGTTCACAATGTCCTGGGTAGAAGCAACCCAAGCATTTATCAATTAATGAACAGATAAACAATATATGGTATATACATACAATAAGAACATTATTCAGGCTTTTGGGAAGGACATTCTGACACACGCTGTAACATGGATGAAACTTGAGGACATTATGGTAAGTGAAATAAACCAGTTACAAGAAGACAAAATGTATGATTGCACTTATATGAGGTCCTGGTGCAGTCAAATTTATAGACAGAAAGTAGAATGGTAATTGCCAGAGGCTGGGAGGAGGGGACTGTGGAGTTGGTGTTTATAAGAACAGAGTTTTAGTTTGGGAAGAAACAGAAAGTTCTGGAAATGAATGGTAGTGATAGTTGCACAATACTGTAAATGTGCATAATGCCACTGTACTTTAAAATGGTTAAAATGGTAAATATCATGGTTTTGAGCAGGGCAGGTCGGCGGCAGCGGCGCAGCAATGCCTAAATCAAAGGAACTTGTTTCTTCAAGCTCTTCTGGCAGCAATTCTGGAAGTGAAGTTGACAAAAAGTTAAAGAGGAAAAAGCAAGTTGCTTCAGAAAAGCCTGTAAAGAAGCAAAAGACTGGTGAGACTTCAAGAGCCCTGTCGTCTTCTAAACAGAGCAGCAGCAGCAGGGATGACAACATGTTCCAGATTGGGAAAATGAGGTACGTCAGCTTCCGGGACTTTAAAGGAAAAGTCCTAATTGATATTAGAGAATATTGGATGGATCAAGAAGGTGAAATGAAACCAGGAAGAAAAGGTATTTCCTTAAACCCTGAGCAATGGAGCCAGCTGAAGGAACAGATTTCTGACATTGACGATGCAGTGAGAAAACTGTAAAATCTGAGCCATATAAACCTGTACTGTCCTAGTTGTTTTAACCTGTCTTTTTACACTGGCTTTGTTTTTTAAATGTTGTTTTCCAGGCTATTGTATATTTGGATTGCTGAACTATTTGTAAGAATACTTTTTTTTTAATGTGCATTATTAAAAATATTCTGAGTGAAACTAATTGTCAACTTTATTAAGGGGGTTGCTTTGTGCCCACCACGTAGGGTAAAATAAAATCAAGTAATACAATCTTAAAAAAAATGATATTACAATAAAAAACATAACAAAACAAAATTAAATATAATAAGTTGTTCCAGGTAAAATAATACTTAAGCATTTGATAAAATCTAATATTAGTATAATGAAGATGCTGACACAAATGTCAGGAAGGACACATTTGGAAACTAAATGATGTTAGTGGGAGCCAAGATTTCACTAGATTTCTGCAACACCATGTCCTGTATATCCCCACTTACATACATCACTTAATGGCCACAAAATTGCTACCACATTTCTACAATCATTGCCACATTGAATGCAAGGGGAAGTCAGAAAGAGGTAACTGGCTTTCCTTGGGAGATGTTCCATTTCAATCAGGAAGGGAAGGGAATTTTAAATACTATGCGGATGTACTTCCCTCTCCATGACCAATGTAAATGCCCAACTTTAGATTAGCAGTCAAGAGAAATAAAGTCTGCCACATCTTGTTTCAAATTATATTTGCAAGATTTATCTATGTGGGGTTTTTTTCATTGTTGCTGATGAATGGTATTCCATTGTTTGAATAGATAACTTTTCATGTTAGATATTAAGGGGGTTTTCCCCATCAATTTTATGTCATTATAAACAATGCTGCTATCAATTTTCTGATACAAATTTCCTCCCCACATATGTAAGAAGTCTTTTGGAATGCATAACAAAGAGTGAAATGACTGGGTTACATGATATTTACATATTTAGCTTTACTAGATTCCACCAAATTGTACTTCAATGGAAATGTCTCAGATTATATTTCCACCACAAGTAATTAGAATTCCATTTCCATCAATTTGGTATTACAAAATTGTTTAACTTTGACTAATCTTATTACTGTGAAATCATTTCTAATTGTGATTTCATTTGCATTGTCCTGCATTTCAATGAATTTGAGGGCCTTTTATGCTGTTCTTTTGACCATTTGGTTTTCTCATTTCCTCAATTTCTCTTTCATATCCATTGTCTATTTCCCCTTTGGCTTGAGGTTTGTTTGTTTTTCCTAAATATTACTTGCACTCAGTCAATCCCAATTTTAATAGCTCTTATTTTCTTACTTTACCTACCAAATCTATAAAGATTAACATAAAAAATTCCTGTTCAAATGTTGCGTTCCATCTTTATAACTCAATATGTCTATTGAGAGAGTAAAAAATAAAGTTCTTCAATTGAGCTCCCCCCAAACAGATGTGTTTTATTACTCCCTCCTACTCACCCGTGGTTCAGTACTGTGGCTCTCTCTGCTCCCTCAGACGACTCCATCACTCTCTGAGGAGCCTTCACATGCCAAAGGCTTTGTACAATGAACAGAGAGGTTGACATGGCTGTGAATGCCCTTGCTTTGACCCCCTCTGACCTTAGTATCCTATATAATAAAGAGGTAATATGCAAATTAAACCTCACACCCTCACAAGATGGCTGCCTATGACCATGCCAGCAGGGGGGTTAGTGAGGAATGACCAACCAAATAACTGAACAAGCAGGCTGCATGGGGTAACCAGGCCAGCAGGTGGGGGGGGGGTAGTGGGGGATGATCAAACAACTGAGCAATCAGGCTGCGTGGGATGCCCAGGCTGGCAGGGGGGTTAGTGAGGGACGACCAAACAACTGAACAAGCAGGCTGCATGGGGCAACCAGGCTGGCAGGGGGTTAGTGAAGGATGACCAGGCCAGCAAGGGGGTTAGTGAGGGACAACCAGGCTGGCAGGGGGGACAGTTGGGGGTGACCAGGCCAGCAGAGGAGGCAGTTGGGGGCTACCAGGCCAGAAGAGGGGAGCAGTAAAGGGTGACCAGGCCAGTGGGTGGGACAGTTAGGAGCAACCAGGCCAGCAGGGAGGGAGAAGTTGGGGGCGACCTGGCCGGCAGCAAGGGGCAGTTAGTAGTGATCAGGCCAGCACACAGAGGCAGTGAGGGGCAATCAGGTCGGCAGGGAGGGCAGTTAGGGGTGACCAGGCAGGCAGGCAGGTGAGTAATTAGAAGGCAGTGGTCCAGGATTGTGAGAGGGATGTCCGACTGCCAGTTTAGGCCGATCCCCGGGATTGGGTCTAAACCATCAGTCGGACATCCCCCAGTGGTTCCGGATTGGAGAGGGTGCAGGCTGGGCTGAGGGGACCTATCCCCTCTGTGCACGAATTTTGTGCACCAGGCCTCTAGTCTTACATAAAAGACTTAGGACAGCAGGGAAAAGAGAATGAATCCTCCACCTCCTGTCATCAGAAAGTCTTTACCAGAGATTGGAGTTATGAGTAATGAAAGTAATTCCAAACTGTGCTGAAACAGGAAATCATATTTGGTGTTTGATAGAGCCTAGAGGTGAAAGACAAGCCTAACATATACTTCCCAGATGTGCTTCCCTCCACAAGTCAAGGCCACTTTGTTCAGGGTCAACAGCTAATTGGGAATGCTGGGATTTGAATCCTCAGTTTTACCCAGATAAGTCAGGTCAGCCCAACTAAAGCAATTTACAACCAATCAGATTTGTGCACCAGGAGCCAAGACTAAACTGGGCCCTGACAAGGACTATCTTGATTTGGAAGTGGAAGCTCTTGAAAGACAGGAGGGAGCTGATGACTGGGGAAAGAGAGATGAAAAAATTTCTCAACTGTTTTCATGCAAATGAGAAAATTGTCAAGAACTACAGAGAAGGTGAGGAGTCACAGATGTGAGTCTTTGGGAAAGATGCAGCAAGCTGGTTTTCAGGGCACTCTAGGTTGTTTCTCACAAATCAGAGAGTGAGGAAAATTTGAACAATTTAGGATTATCTGCTATGAGGGGAAACACATTTTGGGTTCACTTTAAACATTTTTAAAAAATGATTTCAGAGAGAGAAAGGGAGGAGAGAGATAGAAACTTCGATGATGAGAGAGAATCATTGATTGGCTGCCTCCTGCATGCCCCTTCCTGGGGATCAAGCCCACAGTCTGGTATGTGCTCTGACTGGGAATTGAATCTTGACCTCCTGGTTCATGGGTCAACACTTAACGAGCCACGCAGGCTGGGCTTGGACTCACTTTATATTCTTCCCTTCCATTACATCTCTTACAATTCAGTGTTGCTAATTAAATTCCAGAAAACAGAAGAGAAATAAAAGCTAGGTGGAAACACTTGGAAGGCACTTTCACAAGAGGCTCAGAAGGAATTGTGTAGAAGAAGTACTGCAGCAGAATAGGCAGGATGGAAGCTGAAGCTGTTTTTGTCATTGGCCTAAAGAGTTCTCTTAGGGCCTACTTCCATCTGAAAGTACAGATAAAGGATATTTAGTTCTGCAATTGCATCTGTGAGGATATATTTGATGAGGTAATAATAGTTATGGGGGGAAATGTATTTTTTATGTAAAATAAACACAAATGAGGCTGATCAGCAAACTAACTCTCAGGATGTAAATGCTTAGTCATATTCAAAACGATTCCTGTTGGGAGAAAATTGATAAAGAGCCACATACCCAAATCTTCAGAAGAGTTTGGATTATAAAATGATGCAGTGAATTAACATCTTGGGCAATAAAGGGAGAGTTTACAATCTCTTGATGGAGCTAAATTTTCAAGAAGAGAAATGAGCCAGACAAAAAGAAAAACAAGTCATTTGGTGATTTGGGCAGCATGTTGCAAATATATATAAATATAATAACTTAAATGGAAAAAATAGAAAATGAAGCTTAAAAAGTAAGTAATAAATATAAATAAATGTTAATTACTTTATAATTCATAGTTTATAACATACAGATTTATAGTATATAGTTAAGGTGTAATTCTCTATAACTTGCACTTAAAGAAATCTCTCAAGAGCATATACTCAACATATGCCATGAAAGAAATACACATTTTTTATTTTTATTTTTTAAACTCTCCCTATTAGAATTTTTTAAAAAAATATATTTTATTGCTTTTTTACAGAGAGGAAGGGAGAGAGATAGAGAGTTAGAAACATCGATCAGCTGCCTCCTGCACACTCCCCACTGGGGATGTGCCCATAACCAAGGTACATGCCCTTCACCGGAATCGAACCTGGAAGACACTCCATCCACTGAGCCAAACCGGTTAGGGCAGAAATACACATTTTTTAAATGTTTCTCCTTATGTTAGATAGAGAGAGGCTCCCTCTTTCAGACTAGAATAACTGTTTATACATATGCAGCTAATGCAGATATTATTTGTAAAACATGTTTTAAGATAGGGAGAGTGGATTAATTTACTAACCAAGGTATTTCAGGGATATGACAAGGGAGATGGTCTACAAAGATTACCAAACTCATTTTATTGTTTGAAAAATCAAAATATTAAAACCTTATTAGTTGAGGCCTTGGCTCACTTTGTGCTTCAATTGGTCCACAAGACATTTTTGAGAGATCAAATGATTGAAAAAGGAGGAACATCCTACAAGTGAATAACACTTTTTCTATTAAAAAGAGCTCTCATTTTTAAATTGTGAAGGCAAGAAGTGTCAAAAACTTTAGAATTATATGGATCACCGATTTTAAAAAAAATCTCTCCAACTTCTGGTATAATGTTCTGTACTTTCAAAGCAGATACATTGCACTTTACAGATGTATGTTCTAGTAAATGTGAATTTAAATTAAGATTAAATGTATGAACTCTACTTTTTGATTTTTACTAAAAACATTAAATATATCATCATGGGCATATTATTATCTTAACAGATAAAACTTGATTCTTTTAGACAAAAAAGAAATTTGGGAATTGACTAGGTAATTACATATTACTAATTACAGCATCCTGAAATTATGACAGCATTATTTTGGAAAAGTTTATCACTAGTAGTACTTCCCCTACAATTCTCCTCAATCATTCACAAGCTTTTTAATTTCTTTTCCTAACAAAGACTGTGAACTCACAGTCATTAACTAAAATATAGGTCTTTTCTTTTTTCTTTAATACATTTAAAAAAAATAAGTGGTATAGTTAAATAACAGAATGATTTTAACACTTATCAGACTCAAATGCTTTTGACCAAAATGTCCCTGTGAGTTTAAAGGCATTTTTTATAAGGTTAAAAATGGCTAACATTATTAACTTGTTAAACTTTGAGGATTTTGCTACCTTTTATTTATTAAATGTGCTTAAAATATTAGATCTTTATTGTTTGTGAATAGTTTATTGGATTACTCTCAAATTTCCATAGTAGTTAGGAAATAAACTACATGGCATTAAGAATATTTAGTAAGAAAAGACAATAATATGTTACAAATTGCCATTAGTGAGCTCAGAATAACCTTACTAGTTAATCAATATTGCAATAATCATTGTTCACAATTTTCAGTTGTTAATATGGTATAACTTTTATGGCATGTAAGCTAAAAATATTTCTGAATTGTTAATCCTATCATAAAAAAGGGAGTGAACCCTTAACTGCATTAGCTTTTTCAAACTAAAGTTTCTATAAGTTAATCAGCTTTCAACATCCCTTTGGCATTTATACCTACTGATTCTTAAATGTTAATATATTACTAAATTTATACTATGTTAGGACATAGTATTTGTATTTAATTATGATATTTAATTGAATAAATTATGCCATACTTATGGTATATATTCATAAAACATTTATTGGTATATGTTTATGAGGTATGATATATGTATATAAGGAGAAATATTATTCATGGTAATCATTACATTTTAGTTTTATTGCACATATTTGTTCAAATCAGAGTTTACAAATCACGTTTTATATAGGACAGTTTGCAGTTCTAAATTTCAGACATCTCCAAAGTTAACTAATTTAAAGTTATCAAAATTAGGAGATTTTTAATGAGTAATATAAACAAAATATAAATGAAGAGTTGCTTTATTAGGGGAGAGTGCCAATCTGTTGAAAATTCTAACAAAACTACTCATAAGTGTGTAATATGTTTAACTGATTGAAATTCTCTGAATATTTTAAGTAAAAATACTCACCCTCAGTCTTTTCTGCATTACTAAGAAATAGTTTCCTATTAATAACTAAGGAGTTTAAAATGGAGAGAACATATAATGAAAACTAACAATATGTTACAAGTAAATATAAGACTATAGAGTCTAAAGAAACACATCTTTCTATTTATATCAACTTTGTAGATAAAAGAATAGCTTTACAGACCTATGAAAGATTAACATTTTTTTAAAAAAAGTATCAGGTACCCCAGAAAAAAATAAAATGGAGATGTTCCATACTTTTGAAATTCTACAAATAATAAGAGCTTATAATTTAATTTGAGAAGCAATAACTCAATCTAGCTACTAATTGGAGCATAGGACATATTTCTTGAAGCAATAAGAGAAACAAGCTTTTTCTTTTAATCTTTGTCTTTGATATTGAATATTAGATTTAAAGATATTGATATGCTAAGTGATTTATACTTTCTTATTTAACAATTGCTTGAGGCTAGTATCTGACGGAGTATAGTTGTAACAGGTTTTGTATGCATGCAAGTCTGTGTTTCATTTTTACTAGACTTTATTTTTTAGGAAAGTTTTAGGTTTGCAGAAAAATTGAGAGGAACGTGTAGATATTTCCCATATGCCCCCCTGACCCCACAGATGCATAACCGCCCCATTATCAACATTCCCCAGAGAGTGGTACCTTTTTACAATTGAACCTACATTGACACATCATTATCACCCAAAGTCCATAGTTTTCATTAGAGTTCACTTTTCATGTTTTATATTCTATGGATTTGGACACATTTTAATGACATGTATCCACCATTACAATATCCTACAGAGTAGTTTCACTGCCATAAAAATCATCTGTGCTATGCCTATTCATCCTTCCCTCCCCAATAACCCCTAAAAACTACTAATCTTTTTACTGTTTCCAAAGTTTTGCCTTTGCCAGAATTTCATATAGTTGAAATCCTGTAGACTTCTCAGATTGGCTTCTTCCACTCAGTAATATGTGTCTAGGGTTCCTTGATGTTTTTTTATGACTTGATAACTTATTTCTTTTTAGTGCTGAGTAGTAGTTCATTATCTGGGTTTACCACGGTTTACTTATCTGCTCACTTACTGAAGAACATCTTGGTTGTTTTCCCGTTTTGATTATATTAAAGTAAGCTCCTATCAACACCTGTGCCCAGGTTTGTATGTGGACATAAGTTTTAAAATCCTTTGGGTAAATACCAAGTCACGCAATTGAGGGTTCGTATGGCATAATTTTGCTAAGTTCTATAAGTTGCAACAGTTTTAAAATAATAGAATTCTAAGTTAGGTGTAGGATACCATTTTAATATTAGGATTTTAAAAAAGGAAAGAAGAGAGCAACACTGTCAAAATTATTTTATGAGTGCAATTAGGCAAGAAAACACAATAAATTTCTTTTTGTCTTTTGTGGAAAAAATGTTAAAAAGATCTTTACCTCTTAGATAAAAAAATAGATGCACAAATAAAACCAACTGAATAATAATTCTGGGATTTAAAAAATCAGTATTAAAACAAATACATGGAAAGTTCCATTTCCAACTATAAGGTAAGTTACCTTCTCAGATAGACTTTTTCAACGAAAACAACTAAAATACCAGATAATTTAAAATTAAAAAAAATGTTTAAAATTTTATAGGAAAGTAAAAACTACATAAGTTGCCCTAGTGGTGTGGCTCAGTAGTTTAGCATCAACCTATTAACCTGGAGGTCACCGTTCCATTTCCATTCAGGGCACATGCCCAGGTTGCCAGCTCAATTCCCCCAGTAAGGGATGTCCAGGAGGCAGCCAATTAATAATTCTCTCTCATCATTGATGTTTCTATCTCTCTATTCCTCTCCCTTTCTCTCTGAAAGCAATAAAAAATATATTTTTAAAAATAACTACATAAGCCAAAATTTATAAGAATCTTGAGAGCTAATCACCACAGGTGACTTTGAAGAACTGAAGACTTGCGTAGCATAGTCTCTAGGTCGCTGGGGACTGGAAACAAAGCCTTGGGCACCTTCACCTTTATGAGGTTGAGCAGTCTAAAAGAAGAGTGTCTAACACATTCCTGCTTCCAACTTCAAGATAAACGAATTATCATGAATCAAGACACTGAAAAAACAAGAAAAAAAATAAGTATGCCTCTGAAATATAATAACCATAACACTAATCTTTTGTCAACTTTGAGTAAGCTTTCACATTACTTATGTAATCTGAACAAATTCAAGTCAAGTTTAACTTTCTGTGGCCTCAAATTGGGAATGCAATCAGACCATCTTCCAGAAACTAAAAGAAATTGTCTCAGAAAGAGTGTACTTTTATCCCAGTTCTCAAAGAATTTCCAACATATGCGGCTCCAGAGAATTGAAAAACTCAAGAACAAGTCACAATAAGAGGAAAGAAGATGCACCAACACACAACAAACATGAAGTGACTTCCTGAATTAGAATGACCAGACACAGACAAAGAAATAAAAGTGCTTATGATAATTTAAAAAATAAATATAACTTCAAAACCACCTTTTCAAAGGATAAGCAATTACAAAGAATGACAGGGTTCTGGTTCTGGATGAGGTGGAATTAGGACATTTAACCTTTTTTTTCATCACAGGTAACTATGAAACCAGAATAGAACGCATGGATCAACTATGTGAACTCTGATTTTTTTCTGCAGAAGAACACAAGAATTACAAAACACTACTGACTAGGCAGCGAGCTTCCCATTTAAGCATTTTCCTCCAGTACTCCTGTCTGCATACAGTGCAGCAGGAAACTCCCAAGTGAGCACTGTGGCACCGAGCAACAGAGGATTTGAAAATGAGCTCTGTAATTCTGGCTTGGAGAAGACCAGAAATAGGAACTCCTTATGTTGAGAGGAATACAGACATTTTTCCCCCCTTTCTTTTCTTGGTTCTATTTTTCTTCCCCAGCTTCCCAGGGAGTTCTTTTGCAGGAAAGAAGACAGAATCTATGGAAAAATACCAATAGCCAAAACTCTGATAGAAGGTAGGGCACTTTCCTGAGCTTTGTCTGTAGCTGCAGTTTCAAAATTTCATTGCTTTTCCTATTTCATTTTTTATGTCTTCATTCCAGTAGGACCAGAATGTGGGTCGCATCATGGAAGTGAATCACAGAGCATGGTGTAGGGATTTTATTGGAGACTCCACCTGGAACACATGTAGTCCTTGGAAGCAGAAGTACTTGGGGAGATCATAAAGAGAGAGAAGCTCAAAAAAGTGATCAAATAAAGTCATTTAGGAACAATAGGAACTTCTATATTTGTGATCAGATGTACAAAATGACCAAAACACTTTACAAAATAGAATGGCATTCCATAGGGAAGATGAATGTGCACATAATGTATGACCCAGAGATTTCAGTATTGGAGTAAATATATAAGAATAAGAAATTTCAGCAAATAAACAAAATGTCCATCAATAGTACAATGGCAAATACATTATAGAGTGAAATGGAATACTATTCAGCAGGGAAACCGAATGAAGGAAAGCTACATGCAATACCAATGACTCTTCTCCAAATCTAATATTGATTGAAATAAGCTAGACACAGGATATGTTATAGAATAGAAATTCATATTAAGTTCAAAAATAAGAGGGATAGCCTAATGAGTGATAAACTTATTTAAAATGAAAAAAAAAAATGGGGTAATCTACACTAATAAAAGAGAAAAATGGTAATTGGCGTACGACGCTACCCTTTTCATTGGCTAATCAGGGCTATATGCAAATTAACTGCCAACTAAGATTGGTAGTTAACTGCCAACAAGATGGCGGTTAATTTGCATATGTAGGCACAATGCAGGGAGGCAAAAGGGAAAGCAGGAAGAAGCCCCCTGCCACTGACAGTGATTGGAAACCCAGGGGGGAGCTAAGAGCTGGGGGGGCAGGGCAAAGGCAGCCCTGGGGCCGCCTTTGCCCTGCCCCCCAGCCATGATCGGAGAATCAGGCGCCTTTGCCGCCCTGGCCAGTCATAGCAGGAAGTAGGGGTGGAGCCAGCGATGGGAGCTGGGCACGGTCGAAGCTGGCAGTCCCAGGAGCTAGGGGTCCCTTGCCTGGGCCTAAAGCGAAGCCCATGATCAGGGGGCCGCTGCCACTGTGGGTCTCCGCTGCCCAGGCAGGACGCCTAGGCCAGAGGCATTAGGCCTGGTCAAGGGGCAGATCCGGTGATTGGTGATCGGAGGGTGATGAGGGTCAACTCCTCTGGCTGAGGCATCAGGCCTGGGTGGGGGGCGGAGCCGGGGATTGGGGGGATATGATGGTCCCCTTGCCCAGGCCTGAAGCCTGGGTCAGAGGCGTCAGGCTTGGGTGGAGGGTGGAGCAAGCGATCAGAGGGAGATGGGGGTCCCCTGCCCAGGCATGATTCCTGGGCCAGAGGCCTCAGGCCTGGGCGGGAGCCAGAGCCAGTGATCGGGGGGAGCTGGAGGTCCCCTGTCCAGGCCTGACACCTCTAGTGGAGGCGTCAGGCCTGGGCAAGGGACCGATCAGGCGATCAGAGGGTGATGGGGGTCTACGCCTCTGGCCGAGGCATCAGGCCTGGGCAAGGGGCAGAGCCAGCAATCGGAGGGGTCTGGGGGTCCCCTGCCCAGGTCTGATGTCTGGGCCAGAGGCATCAGGCCTGTGCTTGGGGCAGAACCAGTGATGGGGGGAAATGAGGGTCCCCTGCCTGCGCCTGACGCCTCTGTCAGAGGCGTCAGGCCTGGGCAAGGGGCCGATCTTGCAATTGGAGGGTGATGGGGGTCAACGCCGGAGGGCTCACAGTATGTGAGAAGGGGCAGGCTGGGCTGAGGGACACTCCCTCCCCACACACCCAGTGCATGAATTTCGTGCACCGGGCCCCTAGTCCTATATAATAAAAGAAAACATGCAAATTAACCATCCCTCTGCTATTCTCAAGCCACGTCCACAAGCCACACGAGTATGCAAATTAACCCAACTCAGTTGGTGGCGGCCATGGAGCAGGAGCAAACAGGAGGCTTGGGTTGCCCCGGTGATGGAGGAAGCCAAGCTTCCCACCTGCCCTGGCCGGACCTGGGCTCTGCTTAAGGCTACAAAGTTTCAATTATAGAAGATAAATAAATCCCAGGAAAAAAAGAAAAGAAGAAAAAAAAGAGAGGCTGGGAGCTTGGGTCACCGAGGGGCATGGCCAGCTTGAAAACAGCCCTCAGCCCCTCACCCAGGCTGGCCACACACCCCAGGGGGACCCCCACCCTGATTCGGGACACCCTTCAGGGCAAACCAGCCGGCCCCCACCTGTGCACCAGGCCTGTATCCTATATAATAAAAGGGTAATATGCAAATTGACCCTAACAGCAGAATGACTGGGAATGACTTGTCACTATGACACACAATGACCACCAGGGAGCAGACACTCAATGCAGGAGCTGCCCCCTGGTGGTCAGTGCGCCTCCACAGGGGGAGCTCTGCTCAGCCACAAGCCAGACTGATGGCTGCCAGCACAGCGATAGTGGTGGGAGCCTCTCCCACCTCCTCAGCAGCACTAAGGATGTCCAACTTCAGCTTAGGCCTGCTCCCCGCTGGCAAGTGGACATCCCCCGAGGGCTCCCGGGCTGCCAGAGGGATGTCTGACTGTCAGCTTAAACCTGATCCCCCGGGGAGCGGGCCTAAGCCAGCAGGTGGACATCCCTTGAGGGGTCCCAGGCTGCAAGAGGGCACAGGCCGGGCTGAGGGACCCCTCCTGAGTGCACAAATTTTTGTGCACCAGGCCTCTAGTCATTATATAAGTCAGAATGATGAAAACCTCTGGATGAAGGATGAGAAGGTGGTATTACCTGGGAGTGGCACATAGGGGACTTCAAAACATCTGGGAGTAGACACAGAAGTGCATAATTTATTGGAATTCTAAGCCATTTCTACACTCTTCCATATGATATAATTTTAATAAAATAAGTGGAAAGTTGCAGAGTAAGTAAATTTTTATGAGATCTCTAAAGTGAATTACTGTGCTTGTTCAAAAAGTTGCATCCTGATATGGTATTTGGTTACAATTTTGCTCACTCTAGCATATTCAAGTTTGGAATTCATGATTTTTCTACATGACAAATATAATTACAAAATGGTATTTTATTTAAGCATGATCAGTTAGAAAAGACACCATTGAATTGTGGTAATATGTAATGTTTTCCAACTGATGGAGGTGAAGAACATAATTTTATATTGTATATTTGCTCCTGCTGACGGCCTTTTATTGTATAGTTTTAAATAATATGAGAAAGATCTTCATTTCACCAGACTATCTGGGTTTATAGGTGAGAAGTGACTATTGTTTAATAAGGAAGTCAAGAGACTGCCACCAGAGTGCTGGTCCTTGGTTGTAAGAAATACAATGCAGGCATAAAATGACCAGTTTTTGAAGCCAGGTTGCCAGTGCAATACTGCTTTTTTTGCACAGATTGGCATATATCAAGGGCATAGTTGAGGCTATGGTGAGAAGAAGGGCGCTCTCATTCAGTTGATTAGAATGAGTTTAAGTGGGAAAGTGGAGAAAGTTTGTAGGAACCAATTATAATCCCACTTTTCCACCTCACTGTCTTTTAGAGAAGACTCTTTAATCCACTGTTTTCACATCTCAGCATCTTTTTGTTCTCATATTTCTAAGACTTTGTTCTATCTTTTAGAACTGGGACTATAGCCTGACCGGCGTGGCTCAGTGGTTAAGCATTGACCTATGACCAGGAGGTCACTGTTTGCTTCCTGGTCAGGGCACATGCCCAGGTTGTGGGCTGGATCCCCAGTGGGGGGTGTGCAGGAGGCAATCAACCTATGATTCTCTCATCATTGATGTTTTTATCTCTCTCTCCCTCTCCCTTCCTTTCTGAATCCAATAAAAATATATTAAAAAACAAAAACAAAACTGGGAAGGTAGCTTCAACTTTTCCTCATTAGATTAAATAGGTAAAATTCATATTTCTGTGCAGATTACAGATCAAACACTGTCTTTAGAAGATTTGATCCTCTTGATACATCTTTTTTTTAAAAAGATATATTTTTATTGATTTCAGAGAGGAAGGGAGAGGGAGAGAGAGATAGAAACATCAATGAGGGGAGAAAATCATTGATTAGTTGCCTCCTGCATGCCCCACACTGGGGATCAAGCCCTCAACCCAGGCATGTGTCCTGATGGGGAATTGAACTGTGAAGTCCTGGTTAATAGGTCAATGCTCAACCACTGAGCCATGCCAGCCAGGCTTGATACATCATTTAAAGCATTTTCCTTACTAGTTTATATCAACTCATAAATAGACACATTTATCTTAAGATTTAAATGGATCATTATTTTGCATAACATGGTAGAAAATGGACTTTTATTTCATCACTGGCTAGGTCTAGTGAGCTCCAGTCCCTTTCTGTTAAAGACATAATATATTTTAAGACTGTTTTGCAGGGAGAATGTAAGTAGCTGTGTTTTCACTGAGTAATACAATAGTTACAGTGTTCCCTGGGAAGTTGTGCTCTGTGTACTTAATTCAACTTGGCAGAAACCACCAATCCTTCAATGGAGGATACAAATACTATATGTTGAAATTTACATAGAAAATAAGCTTGCTGATTTCTTGGAGCGAGAGTTTAAAACATGCACCTTAAATTAGATGTTTTATATAAACATTTTGTGGGAATTAAAAATATTTAGGTCAGAGCTTTAGTAATTCAGACACTCACACACAAGTGACTACATGTGTGTGTGTTTATTTATTAATTTAACTTACTCCCAATTACTCACCTTGATAATCAGTAATTGAGATGAAATAAGCCTGATTCTGAAGGAAATGCAGCTTTCATTTGACACAGGTAATATATGAAAGTAAGTCCCTGAAAAGCCTGAATTTTAAAATAATCAAAATGTAATCTAGAAAGTTCTAAGGCATGATAATTCAAATCAAATGACTTTATTATTACATTTTTAGCAAATTATATACAGATACACTCACATAAATGATTTTATTATTACATTTGTGACCAAATAATATATTATTGGTATATAGATTAATAAATGTTCACAAAACAAACACACCGGTGCAACCAGACTTATATTTAGAAACTGAATATCACCATATCCCAGAAGTCTCCCTCATACCCCCTTCCAGGCAATACCTTGTCCACAGAGGAAACTACTCTTTGACTTTTAATACCATAGGCTAACTTTGCCTGCCTTGGAATTTTATGTAAGTGGAATCATATGGCATGTACTCATTTGTGTCTTTTTTCCCCACTTAATATTATGTTTGTAAAATTTATCCATGCTGCTTTATGTACTTATATTTTGTTCCTTCACCTTGTTGTTTAGTATAAAACAATGATTTTAAAGCATCATCTACCATGAGTATAAACATTATGTTGAAGATGTATTTCATAACATAGTACTTTGAGGGTTACTGGCTTAAACCTAGCAGTTTAACAAAGCATAGAACTTGGGGTCAAAGAAGCTAGGGAAAGTTAGCAGCAGCACTTTTTAACTGTTCCAACATGTATAGGAAAAGCTGATTTTATTTCTATATTAACATAGCAAACTCCTTTTATTAGGATATTGGAATTTACCGTATTCCTAATGTAGCAGGCCCTCTTGATTGTCTCATCCAATAACCATTAAAACTAACTGACCTTATAAAAGCTGAAAGGGCTGGATAGATATTTCTCAGCCTCTCTTACTACTAGGACTCACCATGTGATATAGTCCTGCCAATTAAATGTCCGAGGGAGTTTTCTGGGAAATACTCTGCTTATTTGTTACAGAGCTGAGCATGGAGAGGCAAAAGACTCAGAATAGCCAATATTGAAGGAAAAGAACGAACTTGGAAATGGATGCTATCCAGCTTCAAGACTTACTATTAAAACTACAGTAACCAAGAGAAAGTGGTATTGATGAAAGTGTGGTATAAATCGATGGGAAAAAGTAGAGAGACCAGAAATACAGCCTCATAAATATAGTTGACCGGTATTTGACAAATGAGCAAAAGTAATACAAACGAGCAGCGCGACTCTTCCCAACAAATGGTGCTGGAACAGCTGTGTGTCGATTCATGTTCATTCAAAACATGAATCAGCACACAGACCTCCCACAAAAGCTAACTCAAAATGGATCACAGACCTATATGCAAAATGTAAAACTATAAACCCTAGAAGATAAAATAGGAAAAAAAAACAAGATGACTTTCGGTATGGTGATGCCTTCTTAGATACAATATCCAAGGCACAATCCATAAAAAGAACAAATAGATAGTTTAGACTGTTTAGACTGCATAAAATTAAAAATTCCTGCTGTGCAAAAAAAAAAAAAAAAAAAAAAAAAAAAAAAAAAAAAAAGCCTTGAGAATGAGAAGACAAACCACAGTTTGGGAGAAAATATTTGCAAAAGACACTTGTTATAAAGAACTGTACCCAAAATATGTAAAGTACTCTTAAAACTCAACTATATAATAGAAAATAAATACCTGATTAAAAAGTGGGTCAATGACCTTAAGAGACACCTCACCAAAGATGCTATACAGATGTCAAGTGAGCATATGAAAAGATGCTCCACATGATAAGTCATCGGAAAAATGAAAATTAAAACAACATTGAAATCTCACTACACACCTGATTCTGAAACACTGACAACACCAAGTGCTGGTGAGGATGTGGAACAACAGGAGCTGTCACTCATTGATGATTGGCATGCAAAATGGTATAGCCACTTTAGAAAAGTTTGGTGGTGTCTTGGAAACATTCTCTTACCATACATACCAGACAAGCACTCCTTGCTATTTACCCAAAGGAGCTAAAAACACAATCTACATTAAACACCTGCACAAACATGTCTATAGTGGTTTCATTCATAACTGCAAAACCTTGGAAGCAACCAAGATATCCTTCAGAAGGCGAATGGCTAAATTATGATACAACAGACAATGGGATATTCTTCGGTGCCAAGAAGAATTGATCTATAAAGTCACTGAAAGACGTGGAAGAACCTTAAATGCATATTACTTAGTGAAAGAAGCCAGTCTTAAAAGGGTATATACCATGTGATTCTAACTATATAACCTTCTAAAAAAGGCAAAACTATGGAAAGAATAAAAAAATCAGTGGTTACCGGGGTGGGCTGAGGGGCAGAGATGAATGGGCTTAGCAAAGAGGATTTTTAAGGCAGTAAAAATACCATGTGTGATATTATAATGATGCATATGTGTAATTTATAAATTTGTCCAAACTCAGGACATGTATAGCACCAAAACTATGGACTTTGGGTGACTACAATGTGTCAATGGAGAGAGGTTAATCAATTATAACAAATGTACCATTCTACTGAGCAATGCTCATAAAGGGGCTATGTGTGTACTGGAGCAGTGAATTTATAAGAAATTTCATTTCGTTATTAACCTAAAATAAATCTAAAAGTAAAGTCTTTAAAAAACAAACATAACAAAAAAGTAACACATAAAAAGAGTTAAGCATAAGAACAGAGATAATCAATGTCTTTCTTTCCCTATTGTCCTATCTTGCTTCTAAATATGATTTGTGAGTTTCAGCATCCTTTTTGGGACATGAAATAATGAACATGAAAATATAACACTAAAGTGGTCAGGACAAACTATTATGACAATCATAAACTTTTGATTATACTAATGTGGTGCCGAACCAATTTTAATACTCATTGGTCAGTAAAATACATAATTTCCTTATGATTTAACCCTGTGTGTTTACATTAGTGCAGCTAAAGCATTCCTGATACACCATTTATCTAGCTATAATCAAAATAAAAATATGCATTGAAAAACATTGCTTGAAATTTTGCAACATTTTAAAAATGTATACTAATAATAGCCTAAGGCCATCACAACCAGGATGGACAACCGAACAGTGGGCCCCGGCCGCCGAGGCATGCAGGCGGGAAGGGTTTGTGGGCTCTGGGCTTCTGGGACATGGAGGTGGGAGCAATCTGTGGGCATGGGCCACCGAGGTGCAGCAGCAAGAAGGGTCTGTGGGATCTGGGCCGCCAAGGCACACAGGCAGAAAGGATCTGTGGGCTCTGGGCCTCTGGGGTTGCCGGGAGCCGGTCCATCCTTGCTGTTTCAAGGGACCCGGCATATATGGCATACTGTTCTTAATATGTTTGCTCACCTTCTTGGCACTATGTGTTTTAACCAAGGTCTCCTCTCTGAGAAAGGTTCTTTTCCCAGGTAGGGATTTTCCCCTGAAGTTAGGGAGGGGATAAAACCTCTTAACTAAGTGCCAGGCGGGTAATGAATCACTTTAACTACGAACAATCATGCTTAAGCTACATAATCTTTACTCCCTGGAATGGAGATAAGAAACGCCCTAACCTTTGGAATAGAGATTGATAGGATTGGAATCAACTGGTATAAATACAGATGTAACAACACAGAACTTAGAACACAGAACTTAGAACACAGAACTTAGAACACAGAACTTAGGAGACAGAAATTGGCACAGAACCTACACAGAACATTCTCTAGAGACAGAAGAACTTCGCTGGAGAGAACATGGCAAAAGATCCTGGACAGAAACTAACCTCAGAACCTAGAGACAGAACCTAGCGAGAGAACATGGCAAAAGATCCTGGACTGAACCTGACTACAGAAATTGGCAAGAGAACCTGACTAGAACCTGGTGACTGAACCTGGCTGGAGAACCTAGCGAGGGAACATGGCTACAGAGCCTGGCTGGAGAACCTAGCAAGAGACCATGGACACAGAACCTGGCTGGAGATCCTAAGCAGAACCTCTCTGGAGATCGAGACCAGAACTTGGCTGGAGATCCTGGCTAGGCTGCTGATCAACTGAACGCTGTCTCCGTGTCATTCCTTCTTCGCCGACTCCGTCTACGCCTTTGGGAACCCCTGGACCTGCTGGGGTTGGACCCCGGCATGGAGTGTGGTGGTGGGAGCAATCTGTGGGCCTGGGCCACTGAGGCGCAGCAGCAAGAAGGGTCTGTGGGATCTGGGCCGCTGGGGCATGGCAGTGAGAAGGGTTGGGAGTGATTGGGCTGGCATGGGAGGGCAGTTGGGGACAATCTGGCCAGCAAGGGAGCAGTTAGGTATCAATCAAGCTGGCAAGGGAGTGGTTAAGGGTGATCAGAGAGCCAGGAGAGCGGTTAGGGGCAATCAGGCAGGCAGGCAGGCCAGCAGCTGGGAGCCAGCAGTCCCAGATTGTGAGAGGTATGTCCGACTGTGGGATTGGACCTAAACTGGCAGTTGGACATCCCCCAAGGGGTCCCAGATTGGAGAGGGTGCAGTCTGGGCTGAGGGACACCCGCCTCCCAATGCACAAATTTCGTGCACCGGGCCTCTAGTGTGTGTATGTGTGTGTGTATATATATATATATATATATATATATATATATATATATATATATATGTATTTATTGATTTCAGAGACGAAGGGAGAGGGAGAGAGAGAGAGTGAAAGAAACACCAGTGGTGAGAGAGAATCATTGGTTGGCTGCCTCCTGCATGCCACTACTAGGGATTGAGCCTGAAACCCCAACATGTACTCTTGACCAGAATTGAACCCAGGGACCGTTCAGTGCACAGGTGGATGTTCTCTCCACTGAGCCAAACCAGCTAGGGCAAATTGTGCAGTATTTTACATTGATTTCTTGAAAAACAACATTCTGGTTAAAAACATGAAACTGAGTGTTCATTCTAAATATGAATCAACATGCCTATTATCAAACACCTGAAATGCTTTCAAATGCTTTGTTTCTTTAAAACCATATTGTGAATTTCTTGCTATTGTAGCATAGCTTGAGACTTTTAAATATCTTATTATTTAAATACTTCCTGGTCCACTGGGGAATTCTGGGGGTAGACTGCAAGCTAAGAACCTACCAGAGTCCTAGCCAGTTTGCTCAGTGGATAGAGCATTGGCCCACAGACCAAAAGGTCCCTAGTTTGATTCCTGCCAAGGGCATGTACCTCAGTTGCAGGCTCAACCCCTGGCCCTGGTTGGGTGCATGTGGGAGTCAACCAATAAATGTGTCTCTCTCATATTGATGTTTCTCTCTGTCTCTCCCCTTCCCTTCTGTTCTCTCTGAAAATCAATGGAAAAATATCCTCAGGTGAGGATTAAGAAAAAAAAAAAGAACTTAGGAGATATCCCCAGAGGTCCATGGATTTCAAACATGATTATGATCACAGCAGTAACAGAAAATATATTTTTTACATCTTCCATTAAACAGGTAGACTCTGGTAATCATAATTCTGAAATGGTTTACTGTCTCATTAAATTAACAGTTTCTCACAGACTTTTGGTCTCTGGTTTTTGGGGTTTAGATGTTAGGGGAAGAGCATTTAAAAGTTCTTGGCTTATTTTGAACACTGATTACTCATTTATTTGTGCCTATTTATTCTTTTCATAAAAATTGTTAATGTTGACATTATTACAGGCACCTCCCCTGTTCCCCCCCCCCCCCAACTACCACTTTACTCACTTCCACGTCTTTTGGCCTTCACCACATTATTGTCCATGTCCATGGGATATGCATATATGTTCTTTAGCTAATCCCTTCACTTTCTTTATCCAGTCACCCCCAACCCCTACCCTCTTACATTTGTCAGTGTGTTCCATGTATCCATGCTTCTGTTTCCATTTTGTTCGCCAGTTTATTTTGTTTATTAGATTCCACATATTAGTGAGATTATGGTATTTGCCTTTCTCTGGCTGGCTTACTTCGCTTAGCATATCCTTTGAGCTCTCCCATACTAGCTTTCTCTGGTACATCTAAGTAAATATTGGACTTAAGCTAAGTTTTCTGTTTATTTAAAGCAAATGTAGTACCTTAAACTACAAATCAATATATTTATAAAGGTATTTCATGAGTATTTGGAGTTTATCTTATAACATGGCATCTTATTAACAAATTATATTTATGTTTGTGATAAGACCATGTGCTACATGATTAAAACTGTCTTCAAACTCCATTGTTAGTAATATTTTAGTAGAGAAGTTGAGGAATCATAAGACAAATGTATGCTGCTATTCCTCCTTTGCTTCTTCATGGAAACACTGTTTTCATACAATGAAGGGCCCCATTAATATATATATATATATATATATATATATATATATATATATATATAACATTTTATTGCAGGAAAGTTAAGGAGTTTGGGGTTTTAGAGAACAATTATGTGGCTGAAAAAAAAGTCTGCATACTCAGATCCCATACTTTTCATCAATCTAGACTACTGTAATCGACCTCATTCACTTAAACTAAAAATCACATTGTGTCAGGAATGATGATAAATATTTCCCTGAAAAGCCAAATCTGAGTATTAGTCCTTCTTATAAACCACTGATTGCAAACAGAAGGGAAGCATCCCAGAGCTCTGATATAATCTTTTTATGTACATTTTCCACATTATATTAAAATTTTAGAATTTGATACATTTAGAAAGATAAATAGGAAAATAAGATCCCACATGAAAACAAATAGATGAAAATATGTGCATTTTCCAAATAATGAGCAATAATAAAGCTAATACTCACGGACAGACTATATCCAAGCATGGGGGTAAAAGAAGAAAGTATTTATGTAGCTTGTAAGCCAGCCTCTGCCCAGCTTTGGCACCTGAACAGAAGTCGTATTTTTGGAAGCACATATGTCCTCTACACAGATAGGGTTTTATTTAATATTGGGGGCATGTCTTTTTTCTACTTAGAGTTCCTGGAAAATAAGTACATATTTTGTAACCAGTCTATGAATAATGAAATACCTTTTCATGAATGGCGGACTTCAGAAGCTCCAGGATTTCGACCTGGGTAAACAAGTATATATTTGTCTGTCTGTCTAGGTTTATGTGTACCTATTCTGCATTCCATAAACCGTCTTACAAAAAGGTTTTTCAGACTGTCTCCTGACTCTCATGTCCCACATTTCATTAAGGAGTGTGGGTGTGGAGGGCGTTGCTTTTCATAGAAGGATTCTGGTCAAGTGTTACTGTCTCGAGACCAACCATAGGCTACTTGAGGAAGTAGAGCGTGGATTCCGTCAAGATTTCCCTCAAACTAGTGACATCATATTGGAAGATGGTAGAGAATAAATGCTCTTAGTTTATCAGAGATTCTAGAGGCTGCATGCCAGTGAAGAGTCAAAAAAGACTGATGATTGTAAACTAGGATGAGATAGAGTACTTCTCTGTTTTAATAAAGGAGGAAGTATGTGTGTAGATGGTGTGTCAGGGTATTGTGGTGGTCAGCCACAAGGGTTCTGACCTATAGATGTCTATGATCCTTATTTCATTTAACATTTATTTTTTTTAATTTTGTTTCTTTAGTTATGTCCAATGAAGCCTGGTGAAACTGTTCAAATAACTTCTCACCTCCCTACACAAATATATACGGCTCAGATGATAAAGAGAAGATCCCTCAAGGGTTTTTATTGGACACAGAAGGTACAGTTAGTCTGTAACAGCCATTGAGATGATCCTGGAATTTGTAAATTTTAGATCCAATAAGTTTCTTTAGCTTTTTGGAGACTGAATGAGATGGAAGCTACAGAGATAACCAGAAGAACTAAAAGCTCAATAAACTTTTAAATCCCATTTTTGTTTAAAGAAAATTATACAAAAGTCATCCTAATTCATATGTTGCTTAATATCTAGAAATTTAGGTAAATATCCGTGATTCAAATATTCATTTGAGTTTTGACTTGCCACGTAGACCCAGGGCTTATTTTTCTCTCAGATAACACACCTACCATTGATATCAGTCAATAGGTGGCTATGGTGCCTGAGTAAGGAATCCTTCTCTGAACACAGTGTAAACCATGCAAATAAAAATCCTAAATAAAAAATAAGGTTATTTTTTACTGAAACATACAACTGTTCAAAAAGCAAATAGATTTTTTTTCCTTGACAAAGTATGGTGTGGTTGCCTTTTATGCCTTTCTCTTGTAGAAATTTTCATTATTACAAAATAATTTAAACTTTTATTTATTCACGAATTATAAAGCAATATTAGTCTCTATATCCTTCTTCCTTGATAATATCTTGAAAATAGTATTGAATTGTTAACTGTGTTTGTACTGATGGTGGCACAGCCATGTGGGTGTTAAACAGAAACAACAGGTCTGCCTTCCTGGATTGAGTCTTGAATTTTACAAGTATTTGTTGAGCAAGGGTTTCAGAGATTCATCTGTTGCAGAAATGTTGACCACTCTGTCATTACATGATCATTGTGAAATGTGCAGATAATCAAAATGCATAAAGAAGAATGTGAAAATCACCTATAAGCTTAACACTCAGTAATACAATTATGGCCTTTAAAAATAAGAAAATGTGTTACTAATAAAATATTAATTTATATTTACTAAGGATATAAAATTAGAGTAAGGTTAGAAGAAACACTGACATCAGTTAAGTACCAAATTCACTTAAATACTAGTGTTCCATAACTATTGCTTATTTGGATATCTCCACTACTCCCACCATTAGAGTTTAAGAGAATACAACTCCTGAATGCCTTCAGCTATGAAGCAGTTCTTGATCTTTTCATTTTTTCTAAATATCAAGTCTCTTTCACTCTACTTCCAAATGCACCTCAAATTCTCCCACACTCCATCTTCGTTGCCATCCCCTTTGTCTAAGCTTCCGTCATCTTCACCTGAACTAATCCAAAAGTCTCCTGACTAACCGTCCTGCTTCCACTTCTGCCTCTCCACTCAATAGCCAAAAAATGGCTGTTAATAAATTACTAGATTTTACTCAATCATTTATAACCTTTAACCAATTTTGAGTCTGGCACTTTTTTTTTCTGGGCACCGGAGGGAGAAACACCAAGTTCCCCTTGTCTTGTCACAGCTCACAGGTTCTGGAATCCCCAGGCATTCTCAGGCCTCCACGCTCATGATCAGGCCATTCATTCTGCTTAGAATGCCTTTTTCCACACTTTTTTGCTTGACTTATTTGCACCAGTTATTTAAGATTCAGTAAAATGGTCTCCTCTTTGAAGACTTCTGTGGGCCCCACTCTGCCCCTATGCATTACTGATTCTCAGCACTTACCTACACTGTATTATCATAGCTAATTACCTTTCCGTCTTCCTGCATTAGACTGTGAAATCCACCAAAGAAGGGACTCTGTGTTTTCATCTTGTTTGCTAGCTAATATCATGATCCATAACTATCAGTTATTGGAAGAATGTTGAAAAAAAACCAAACAAACACCAAAAAGACCCAGATAATTTAATTTGAGCCTCATACAGGTATAAAGCAACAAATAACAAAATCTAATGAAGAGTCTCAGGTTCAAAAATCCATTTCTGGGTTTTTCTTTTATTTCTCTTAAGTGGGTCTTAGAATCTGGTTGGCTGGGAATTATTCTGATTACAGTAGAGATCATTTAAGAGAGATCAAGTTTTTCTTTTATTTTCTTAAAAAATATATTTTTATTAATTGCAGAGAGAAGGGAGAGGGAGAGAGAATAGAAACATCAATGATGAGAGAATTCATTGATCCACTGCCTCCTGCATGCCCTCTACTGGGGATTGGGCCCACAACCCAGTCATGTGCCCTGACCTGGTATGAAACTGTGACCTCTTAGTTCATAGGTTGATGCTCAACCACTGAACCATGAAGGCAGGGCTGAGGCTGAAAATAAACGCAGAAAATATTAAACCCATTTTTAATCTTCAAGCTGGATGATTCTTCACAAATCACATACATAAACATAAGACTCATTTCTCTTATTTCTATTCCCCAAATTGATCTTTTGGTCATGAAATATCTAGTTGGATTTGCTCCAAGCAGATGAAAATGAGCTGAGTTACATTCATGCAGTGTGAGTTTTTATTTATTTCAATCACTGGTAATTTCCTGACTCTTCTCTGTGAAGTTTGGACCCATCCTTTAACCTATTCACCTCCATTGCTCTTATTTTTCCAGGCATAGAAATGTGGTAGGGTGTGTTAGACAGCGGTTACAGTTAAGCGTAATTGCTTGGATCTCTCAGAGAATATGTTTTCCTGAGATTCTGTCTGTGGAAAGAACATTGAATCCACATGTGTTGTTTTCTCTTGTTGCCATTGACATTCAGCAGTCAACATCTGGTCTGTTTTTAGCTTTAAAAAACAACAACTTTTATTTCTTCTTGTTTTAATGTGGTTTTCCTATTTTCCTAAACTTACCCCAGATGCCAAGATTGTCTAACTTCTAAACTTTTCTCCAGGGCTTTATTTTTTTATGGATAGTGGGTCACTGAACGATTATTATCACTTTTTCTCTGTAAAATAAAGGATGATAATCCTTATTTATGTTCTCTTGGGCTTTTCTAAAGATGAATTGACTGTTTAAAACAAAATGTTTTACAGTTGAATTTTATGTTTTTATAATTAAAGAAGTATTTTTAAAACAATTGAAAAAAGCTGGCTTAATATATCAGAACAATAATATATTCTTCATCTTGGCTCAGGATGAATTGGCCTGATTTTGCAAAGGCCAAAGGATTCATTTTGTCACTTTGGAATTTATTCAACTTCTTAATCTTGATTTAGAATACATAATATTACATGAGGAGTGGAGATTGGGGAATCAATGACACCTCTTGGAGTTTTAATGGGAAGAAATAAAGACTAATATTAATACTTGCCTTGGAATGACTCAGAGATTCAATAGTGATCACTCTCCAAAATAAAATGGCTCTATGTTTAAGAAGGAAAAAAAAAATGATTACAGGCTCTGACCAGTCTGAGTTTCAATTCTAAAAAAACAAAATTCTCTGTTTAATCTTAACCGATGTGACCTTCCTGAATCTCAGCCAGTTTTATTTTACAACTGGAAAGTACCAGGACCAACCTGAATAAAACAGATGACAATTTTGTCTTTAAAAAAGGTCATTACCTAAATATTGAATTCTCAGGGTAAAACTCAAGCCACAGACATCCACACCCAATAATTACCTCATCTACTTTAAATGCCAAAGATGAATAGGAAAAAAAAGAAAGATAAACTACAGCTTTTACATATAATTTGACAGATATATGAACTCCTATAACCAAATTTTGGTTGACTAAAGCATAGATTGCCAATATTTTATTCTTCTTAGGTTTTAATTATTTAATAGATTTTTAATTAAAATGTTGTAATAGAAAGTGCAGTTTAAATAATTCCCCTACTGTTCTTATTCCCCTTAACCTCTGACTAATGATTGAGAAAGCATAATTATTTTGCTCAAAAATTATTTGAAGCTATTTAGCTTTATTACCTCAAAATTAGCATAGATGTTACTGATCATTCATATTTCTATTTCATTGTCTTTTATTAAGAACATTTAGCATTAAAAAGGTACAAAAGGGGACATAAGGTAGTCCAGACAGTTTTCAAGTGTAATCTCTTCAAATATTTCAATATTAATATGTCTATAAATCATTCTCTGCACACACTTTCTAATTTATGCTACCATAAATTATTCCAGGATTTTCTTCTATGAAGCTGATTTATATTTGCAATCTTATGAAATTGATTACAAATATACTACTAACGTAGCCCTAGCCGGTTTGGCTCAGTGGATAGAGTGTTGGTCTGCGGACTGAAGGGTCCCAGGTTCAATTCTAATCAAGGGCATGTGCCTAGGTTGCAGGCTTGATCCCTGGCCCTGGTCAGGGCCTGTGCGGGAGGCAATAAATCGATGTGTCTCTGTCAGATCGATGTTTCTTTCTCTTTATCTCTCCACCTCCCTTCCACTCTCTCTAAAAACAAACAAACAACACCAATCAAATCCAAGTATACTAACGCATGATCATAAGAGCTGTGTATGTTGGCTGATTGCTCCAATTTGTAAATTTCACATTTGGAGAAAATAGTCACAGTGAAATATGCTTTGATGGCAAGGATGATTTTTTTTCACAGAAAGTAAAAGTAGAATACTGTTCAAAGAGTGTTTTACAAAACACATTATTGTCCAGAAGTCAATTCCATAAATGCTACAGATGTGTAAAAATTATTCCCCTAATAATGAGTTCTCTCAGTAAATTTCAGGTGGGTCTTTTTCCTCAAGAATTGAGTAGAAAGAATTGTCATTAAAGGCTGTCTTTCTTTTTATTTCTCATGTTATTTTACCCACTAAAAGCTGTCTTTTTATTTTTCTTTTCTCTTTGTTTTACCCACAAGCAAACTCTACTCAGAATTTCAGGACTTGGAGCAGAGATAAAATTAGAGCCTTGTCTTCCAAATCATGTACCTCCTATAAAAATATAGTCACATAATTCCTGGATCAAGGTTCTCCTGAGAGTCACAGGACTTTATAGTAAATAATGAAAGATGCCTAGAAATAAGATACGAGAAAGATAAAATGATCCGCTTCAATATTATGTCATAACCAGCTACCCTGGGATATATTATTACTTTCTCTGAAAGTAACTTCTGAATATTTAACCTTTATTCAAGAAATTTTTATTTTGTCTCATCTCCAGAGCTTCTTGGAATTAAAAGAAAATCATCTTATTATAGAAAGTAGTTAGCAAGTCAGCATTAGAAATCAAAAACTGCCAGATGATGCTCAAGATACCAATGAAAATGACAACAGTGATGATGTTGATGATGCAGCAACAGCTATAGTCCTGGCTTAAGTGCTCTTGTATCCACATTGCTTTACCAGAAAAATTCTCACTAACAAATCCAGATTGGCTTCTCCAGCTGACTTTCCAGATTATGATTTCCTGCTTCCTAATTAGGGACAGAAATATTTGATCCCTTGAGAGGAATTTAAAAAATATTTTCTTTTTTTTTTTGTATCAGAGCACTAGTGATAAAAATTTTTAAACAAGTAAGCTTGGATTTTATTCTTGTCCGTCTGCACGAACCTTCTATCAACCTTATGGTTGCTTCTTCCAACTGGGATCTGGTTTATCAGACCTCAAGGCTATGTCGTCCACTCTCCTTTGATACTCTCATGTTTGAGTGAGACACTGTCATAACGAGAAGGGACATTAAGATCACTTTGTCCAACTCCCTCATCTGTAAGGTGATGAGACGCTGTCAGAGATGTGAAGGGACCTGCTCAAGGTGATGCTGCTGGGTAGTGGTAGGCTTGCTTTAGATTCTGGAGGGCTGGGGTGGGAGGGACTCTGATTACATTCATTGGGTTATGCAGCTATATCTCTTCTTTATCATTTTTATTGTTTGTTTTGTAGATGGTGTTGAATCATAGCCATTTTTTCCTTTCTGACAGAATATAATAGACATGGTTAGCTCTGGATACCTGTCAAGCTGGTATCATTGGTGATACTGGCTGTCTGACATGTGCATTCCATTCCTTCTTAGGCAAGGAATGGGGTCAGGGTTACCCATTACTCTTGATATACAGCAAAGTAAGAAATGGCAGGTGCTTGCTTTGGCACGGTATTTGCAGCAGCTATGATAAGGCATATAATGTTGACATTGCCAGTCAGACACACACTGGTAAATCCAGCCTGGAGGGAGTGATGCAAAGATGCAGGGATTAAGGAGAGTTTTGTCTTGGTGCAAATAACAGATGCAGCAGTTTCAGAGTCAGCATTGGCAACGGTGCCCACGGCAGGCAATGCCCAAGGTTGGCAGGGGCAGCATCTAACGACCTGCACTTGGCCATAAGGTCCATCCTGATGCTTACTGCTGAGTAATCTTAGCCGTGTCCCTGGAGCTCAGACTTTCCTGGTGCCTGCTGGTCTTCTGAGCCTAATATTCTAGCTTTTCTGAAAATTCTGTGAGTATCCAATAACCTTTTTGAAAAATTCCTTTTGGATTTACTCATCCAGAGTTTGTTTTGATTACTTCCAATAAGGAACATTGATAGTTACATGGCTTAACTAGAGAAAGTAAGTTTTGCTTTCTGGGTCCGGGACTACCCAATGAATACACTTACTGTGGCTTAGATTTCACTAGCAGGGAGCCAGCTGAATTTCTCAGTGGCCAATAATTGCTGGCTGTCTATCCTAGCCCCTCCAGAATTTCCCCTATGTAATCAGCAAAATTTTACAAGTTAAATATGTTTCTTTCTTCCCCTCTTTTTCAGATAGCCGTTTCAGCTCTTCCCCCTTAGGTAAGCCTTCCAAAGGCGGTGCTAATAAAATATGCATCATGTGAAGACCTAAATAAATTTTCTGAATTTGTGTTATATGCATAAAATTCTCCCTTCCGCCATTGTTCATTCTAAGTAGCAGGAGCAGAAGGCTGGGGAACATAAACCCTAAGTATTCCTCTTTTTCCTGTTGATTTATCACTTTCGTGCACAAGTTCCTCTTTCTGGGTACCAGTTTCCCTTGTATAAAATGTGAGAAAGGAAACTTGAGAAAGGTGGGTTGTATCACTTCTTGCCTCCCAGAAATGGATTCCATCAGAAAATGTTGCAACAAGGGAAAGTTTGTTCTGTTCCCTTCTCTCCAGCCCTCCAAAGTAAGCATCATTATCTACCTTTTAATAAAATACAAGGAGGGGAAAAAAAAAGGAAAATATAAGCAGAGAAAGGAAAGAAAACCCACCTTGTTTTCTTTTGATAGAAGCTCATGAAATATACTCAGTTTCAATTTTCTGGAGCTTTGCACAATCAAGTAGTTAAACTTAATTATTGCCTAGAGAAACCAAACATGCACAATTCCAAGTTTTTAAATAATTCCATTCATTAAAATAAAGAAGCCGGCATAGGTAGAGTGATATTTTCACAAAGCACTAGACTTGTAATTTTCCAACATCTGTAAGGAGTTAAAAAACAATCATTGTGATCATGTCAGTTACTCTGAAGCCAGCAACATATGAGTAATCCTTGGGAGCTTTATGTGTCCTACAAAATCATCAAATGGGTTTTCAAAAGTGTTTGCAATAAGAACCTCACCTCTTTTTTTTTTTTTTTCTGGGCATGGAAAAACCATGTAAAACTGACTCTCAGTGAAGCCAGCATTGTAAGTAACAGACATGGATTTTATTTTTAGAGACTGGGTTGCCATTGACACATCGTTGGACACTTTTTAGTCTGACTTAAACACCTAAGAAATACCTTCCCAATCCTTTATAGAGCAAGTCCTTGCCGACACTTTACACAGAACGTAAAATAGAAAGGCTCTAAGAATAGGGACACTCTTAGTGAATGCCTTGATGAGTGGTTCTCTTTCGACACACTTCATTTGCCCTAAGCAGTAGCTAGTCAATGAGGTCTTTAACTGTCAAGATGAATAGGTATGCTATGCCCTAACTTCAGTGTGAGGCAATGGCAGACACACTCTTTTCGGCTATTTAAGCTTCTGTTGGACTCTCTTCCTATCTAGTCACTGTCCCCCTTAGTGAGGATGGCTGACAGACTTCCAGCTGGCTGCTCCTCCTGAGGGGGTCTGCCAAAGGAGCCCTCCCTTTATTGGAAGCTGACACTGTTCTAATAGGAAACTGCTGGTAAACAGCTGGAATTAGGAAATTGAAGCTTGGGAGTATTGAGAACAGACAGCTTAGTTCTGCACTAGCCTTGAGCGTTTTTAGAAGGTGTGAGGCACTTTTTGCTTCTAATTAAAACCAGAGGAAACCTTGCATATAGGCAAGCCTTACACGTAAGGAAGAAGGTGTGTATTTGGACGGGCTTTCTCCCTGGTATGCGCTTCCTTTAGAGCAGATTTTTCAAATTTATTTAGCAGGGAAATCCCACTTTCGTTCAACCTTTCAAACCGAGAAATAAAATGCCAAGAAGAGGTGGTACAGTGATTTAAATTCATATTAAGGCAACATGACTGACATTATTTTCTGGAGGTTGAATAAAAGAGGTAATAAGTAAAGAACATTAAGACACTAAGGATAAAAATAAAATCTTGGAAGTTGGTCAGGAAGCATAATTCACCCACAAAGAAACACAGAGAAGAAGGCAGACCTTTAGAAGGAGGCTGTGAGCTAGCTTGATGCTTGCCCACTGCTTGACAGAGAAGGTAACTTCTGTTTTAATGGGGAATCCTTGGTCAGGCCTGACTTGATGTCCAAGAATACATCAGGTCAATGTTGGTAACAGAAATCCCAGAAGGATTTTTATTTATTGCTCCAGCTGAACTCCAGTCTTCAGCTCCAGTCTGAACTCCTTGGAGATAAAGAATATTATTCACTAGACCCCAGAACCTGACACATGGTAAGAACTTAATAAATATTTGTTATAAGAGGAAAGATAGAAAGGAAGGTAGAAAATAAGGAAGGAAGGAAGGAAGGAAGGAAGGAAGGAAGGAAGGAAGGAAGGAAGGGAGGGAGGAAGGAAGGGAGAAAGGAAGGAAGGGAGGAAGGAAGGGAGAAAGGAAGAAAGGAGAGAAGGGAGGGATGGAGGAAGGAAGGAAGGGAAGGAACAGAGGCCCAGTGACAGTACCTAGTGGCAGAAAATGAGGAAGATATGATTGTCAGTGGTCTAATGAACATGCAGCTATCTTTAAGAAGTGTGATTGTGGTGTGTACAAATGGAATCACAACACCTTCAAGAAAGTGTGGTAATAAGATAGTTGACACAACATCCTCTTGGCAAAGTCTGTCCCTCTATGTTTATTCTCTCCAAAGCACCTTTTAACTCTGACCTACCTCCACTATTTAGTCACTCACTCTTGGAGCTCCCAGATGTGTCTGCACCGCCATCATGCTGCCCTTTGACTTGCATGTGGTTGTTGGTCCTCTAGGTCCTATTTTTAGCCCTGGAATCTACCACAGTGCCTTTAGACACCCTGTCTGCACAAAATTTATGACTATCCAGGTGTTTCAAATTAAGCAGCTAGCTTCCATTTTTAAGTATGCTCCCCATCTGGCCACTGCCCAACCTTGTCAGGTCCCGTGTTCACTATGTGGTCTAAATCCAAGGGTTAAAGTAAGTCTTCAGAGAGGGAGCTAATGGGAACATCTGTGAGGAGCTGGCAGTAGCAGAGGCTGAAGAAAGGGAAAGAGCGTAGAAAGAAAGGGACTCCATGGGGCCCAGGAGCACAGATCTGGGATCATGGGGAGTGAAAGGGTTCTATAGACTACAAAATCTCACCATGAATTTGTTCTGGTTCAAATGCTGACTGTACCAGCCTTTAAAACAATTAGAGAGATATACAACTGTGTAAGCAAAGCACATTGCAAACCAGTTTTAGTAATTTCTCAATGAAGAAATGGCCCATAATTCTCTGTGAGCCTCCTATTTTGCAAGCCCAAAGTGAACATAGCTTGTTCTAGACATGTCTTTTATTGCTTGTCTCATACTCAGCCAATCTGAAAGGAAGCCACCCACCCTTGTCTCCAAGTCCCCACTGAGCATGCATAACCATGCTCACTGGCCTCATCCATCAAATATGGTCAAAATAGTGTCTGCCTCCCAAATTGGTACTGGGATTAAATGAATCATGTCTACAGTGTTTATGAGATTGTCTGGAATGTAGGAAACATCCCATAAATGTTAGCAATGATTTTGACTGTGATGATAAGAGATGAGTGATGATGATTATGATGATGTTGACAATATCACTGGCTGTGACTGGTTGGACAACACATACTTTTAACCAAAAGCTACCAATCTAGAAACTCCACATTGTCTTGTTAGACCATTCAGAGCCCTTTCTCAGAGAACCAACCAATGGTGGCTGATAATGGTCATGGACTGGGATGGCTGCATGTGGAAATGTGAAGGTTGAAACTACCAGGGGATAGTAATTAAAAGACAGGTGAGTGAAAAAGAGGCTTTGTAAGAGAAATGCACTAAAAAGCAGAGACACTTTGAAATAAAGAGAACCCAGAGTGCTCAGCACCCTGCCTACCTTTTAATTCTGCTGCTCTCACTATGGGTTTCTTAAACGTCTCCTACATCCTAACCCTCACTCTTGACCTTTAGCTTTAGATCCATTTGGGTTGGAGTGTTTTTTTATTTTTATTTTATTTTTTTATATTTTGTAAGCCCAAAGACTCTGACTAGGTTTTAAAAATACATTTTATAGTGTAATTAATCATAGTACAAAAATGAGTCAGATATTATCTGTCTACAAGACTTCCTTTCAACTGTGATTTACAAATTTGAGAGCATACCAATGATTACAAACTCTAATGAACAGATTCAGCTGTTTATGAACATTGAGATTTCTATGGCTAGACCTTCCTATGTAATTCTATCTTCATGTTCACTATAGATTTCTAAATGTTACTGATCTTAACCATTGACTGGTGAGGCAGAACAAAGTGTCTGGGACTTAAAACTCAAGTGCTTACTGGGGACATTAATGCATAGACCACATGTAATATAATAGAGAGTGGTAGGAGCTCTGCCAACTGAAGAGACATGCCATCCTCTGCCTCCCTCGGCCTCTCCCCGAGAAGAGAATTTATCTTTAGATCAGTCTTCCATTGATTGATGGGAATATGTTTCCAGTAAAAAGCTAAAAACTCCCAATTTTTAATTTGAATCTTCTAATTTTTAAATTTTGGAGATTAATTTTTTAAAAACAGATACGGCCCATAGAAAATTTGTCTGCAACAAAAACTTTATTTGTGGCTGCCAGTTTGCACCCTCTGATATAATAAGGTGGGAAATACATTCTAGTAAAGAACCAGATGCCTTAAAATTTGTCACATTTCCTAGGTCTTCAGCCAACTGAGAGGTTCTGCTGTAAAAAGACAAGAGAGGGGAGGAGACATTATCTTGAGACATTTTACCAGAGGGAAATAAAAAATTCCCATCAACTTTTGCCTAAAAGCTTCAAGTGAGAGTTGACATAAGTATCGTCAAATTATGGATTCTAGTGATTAACCATGGATAGATAATAATGCACTAATGCACTTAATTTCGGAATGAGGTCAGATTGAACCTTCTAGCACACCTGTATGTTATTTTGCAATTACCTTGTACATTTCAGTAACAATGCCTAGGAAATCACAGTGTGTGTGTAATTTTCAAAACTTGTTTCCTATTTCTAGCAGATTAATATTAAACCCTTTTCTTCCATAGTTGTTTTTAAACATACTCTTTGACTATGAGAGGGAAGTCAGTTAAGTGATAAGCTCACATATTTTAGTTTCCCTAGAATAAGGTGCTGTAGGTTTTTAAATTTTCCAGACAGACCTAAGTAATTGAAAAATGATATATATTTTAGTTGAAGTGCAAAATGTGCCCCAAATGATGAAAGGCATGACTTTTCTATTATAATTCAGAAAAAGTCTTCTCTGTGTCTGCTGCAATTGTCCTCTTACTTATTTTCAAAAGAATACATGAATACTCTCTGTGAAATGTACATCTTTTATATTCTGTTCCTTGCTTTAAATTCTTTGGATTTAAAGCAAAGTGTTTATAATGGAGAGATTAACTTCTTCCCATATCCTCTCTTTTAAAACTTCTGTATCTAACCCTGAAGACAAAAGATGTAAGGGATTCAGTTACTGCTATTTAAGAAATATAGGTCTAATATGAAAAACTATTCACTACTCTTGGGGTTAGTCCCAGAGGTAAAAAGTTTAGAAGTTATCACTCCTGCCCTTAGGATAAGAGAAAGGTGAACAAACAGAAAATCAGCAACTACTCATCAGCTTAGACTCATCAGAGAACTGAGGTTGTAGGACAAACCATCCCAGAATTCTTGAGATACAGCAGGTGGTGGGCAAAATAATGGCATCTCAATTCCTGGAACCTGCAAAGGAAAACACAGATGGAATTATGGTTGCTAATCAACTGATATTAAAACAGGGATGCTGGGAGCCGGTCCATCCTTGCTGTTTCAAAGGACCTGGCATATATGGCATACTGTTCTTAAAATGTTTGCTCACCTTCTTGGCACTATGTGTTTTAACCAAGGTCTCCTCTCTGAGAAAGATTGTTTCCCCAGGTAGGGATTTTCCCCTGAAGTTAGGGAGGGAATAAAACCCCTCAACTAAGTGCCAGGCGGGTAATTAATCACTTTAACTACGAACAATCATGCTTAAGCTACATAATCTTTACTCCCTGGAATGGAGATAAGAAACGCCCTAACCTCTGGAATAGAGATTGATAGGATTTGAATCAACTGGTATAAATACAGATGTAACAAGACAGCAAGACTCAGAACTAAGAAGACAGAACCAGGAGGCACAGAACCTACACAGAATGTTCTCTAGAGACAGAAGAACTTCGCTGGAGAAAACATGGCAAAAGATCCTGGACAGAAACTGGCCTCAGAACCTAGAGACAGAACCTAGCGAGAGAACATGGCAAAAGATCCTGGACTGAACCTGACTACAGAAATTGGCAAGAGAACCTGACTAGAACCTGGTGACTGAACCTGGCTGGAGAACCTGGAGAACCTGGCTGGAGAACCTAGCAAGAGACCATGGACACCGAACCTGGCTGGAGATCCTAAACAGAACTTCGCTGGAGATCCAGACCAGAACTTTGCTGGAGATCCTGGCTAGGCTGCTGATCAACTGAACGCTGTCTCCGTGTTATTCCTTCTTCGCCGACTCCGTCCACACCTTTGGGGACCCCTGGACCCTCTGGGGCTGGACCCCGGCACAGGGAGATTATCGGTTGTGCCCAACAGGGAGCTTTAAAAGTGGAAGAGGGCCGAAACCGGTTTGGCGCGGTGGATAGAGCGTCGGCCTGTGGACTGAGGGGTCCCAGGTTCGATTCCGGTCAAGGGCATGTACCTGGGTTGCGGGCACATCCCCAGTGGGAGATGTGCAGGAGGCAGCTGATCGATGTTTCTCTTTCATCGATGTTTCTAGCTCTCTATCTCTCTACTTTCCTCTCTGTAGAAAATCAATAAAATATATTTTAAAAAAAATTAAAAGTGGAAGAGGGAAGCAGAAGAGAATCATCAGTGTGGCAATGTGACAATTACTCAGCCCTATGTTAATTAATGGTTGAAAGATGCAGAAATGGCTTTATCATCAAGGAATGCAGGAAGGTTATAGAAGGTAGAAAAACACAAGGAAAAAGATTCTCCCATAGAGCATCCAGAAAAAACAGTAGCCTAGTTAACTCACTGATGTCAGCCCAGAGAGACCCTTTCAAACATCTGTCTTTCAGTACTATAAGAAAACTAGAGGCCCGGGTGGGGTCTGGCCTGCACACCTGATTGGAGTGATTGGGCTGGGCTGGGGGAGGGGACACAGAAGGTTGGTGGGCCAGCCCTGCCCCTGATCGGGGTATAGGGGGCAGATTGGGGGGTGGGGCCAGCCAGAGGGAGGGGCCCGGGGCAGTTGACAGGCTGGCCCCACCCTCTGATCAAACTCCAGTCGAACTCCCGGTTGAGGGGGCAATTTGCATATTACCCTTTTATTATATAGGATACATTTGGATTGCTTTAAGATATCATGTTTGTGGCAAGTTGTCACAGCAGCAATGGAAAAATCAACACAGGTAAATCCAGAGTCATGGCTATAGCTTAACTGGAGCTGAATCCACTAGAGCCATAAGCTGGTAGAAACACCAAAACTGGTAATTTTAAAAATTGTTGGAGGCGGACTGTGGGCTGATTGAGAATGAGAAAGTTCTGAGGGCCACAGGTCCCAACACTTCCATGGTTTTTATCTCTGAGAACCCCAACAGATTCTCATGATGAAGACCTGAGAAAGATCCCTGTGATTCTGACAGGCAGAGAGGAAGACTAATTAATATAAAACACATTGAGAGCATTCTCCATAAGAAAGGCCTACTTCTTAAGTTTACTCCTTTGGGAAGTGTAAATTTTACTTTATTTTTTTACATGTACCATAATGTGAACAGTTGGGGGAAGTGCTGGTGGTAATAGTATATAAAGGGTGGTCCTGGGACCAGCATCATCATCATCATCATCATCATTGGGGAACCTTTTAGAAATGCAAATTTTTGGAACCCATCCCAAGACTATTGGGTTGCAAACTCTGGGGGTGCACCTAGAGTTTTTTTTTAACAAATTGAGGGCCCAGAATGACTCTCCCAAAGATGTGCTCAGTGGTATGCAGATACTCTTAGCTAAAGACAACTTATTTTAGCAGCAGGCTCAAGAGAAACTTTTGCCCTCCACCCCCAACTACCTAGGAGAATTTGAATTAGTGGCCTTGCCCATAATCAGCTATTATCAGAGGTAATCTCTTTTGACCCATCTATCGGCAGGGCAAACTTCTATTTACTAAATCTCTGTTCTTCTCATCATCCTGCAATGAAGCCCCGAAGCCACCTTACCTCATCCCTAGTTCAGGATGTCTTGTATACCTGATCCGTTTTTATACCTCTGAGCCTTTCCTGCATGTGGTGTCTCTGACTCTGTAATGCAAACATGTCAAAGTCATGGCCAGTGGGCCGCATGTCTTGCTCTAACGTATGGGAGTTCCCATACATATCTATGTATTAAATGTGTTAATTTTCACTTGCTAATCTGTCTCATGTCTATTTGATTATTAGATCAGCCAGAGGAACCTTGAGGGTGGATAAAAGTTTGCTCCTTCTTGCAGAAGTCTTCCAGGAGATTCTGATGCAGCTAAAATTTGACCAATAAGAGATTTCAGTCCAAAGAGGGCTCAAGACAGATCCCTTGCATCAGCACAGGCTCTCTTCTGATATTAGGGCATCTAGATACTTCTTGTGCTTCCTTGAGGGGCATGAAGAAGAACCAGCAGGCATAGAATGGTCCTACCATGGCTAAGAATAAATGGCCCAGGAGCAGCAGCTATAGGCAACTTCCTAAACCCGGGGGTGTGGGGGAGGGCATGGCTGAGACTCTATAGGTTGGCAACAACAGAAAGAACCAAGGAGAAGCCAGCATAGCAACATGGTGGGCCAACCAGCCAGTTCTGAAAGGACCCAGCATCCAGGGGGGGCACAGGGAGCATCCTGTGAGATGGAAGGGGAAGGGGGCAGACAGTGCTGAGAAGATGGTGAAGGATAGACTCTGAATATGAGTCTGAAATGAGACTATTTTCATTGCTCAGTTTGGAAGATGAAATTATCCCCAAACTCTCTTCCTACCCAAACACTGATCACCTGGCCTAGAGCTCAGGAAGACGTTATAGATAAATTTAGAAAATACAAAACCAACAATTTGGGCCCTGGCTGGGTGACTCAGTTGGTTGGCACATTGTTCCCATACACCAACCTAGGTATGTGCCCTGATTGGGAATCAAACCCAGTCAAGGCACATACCTAGGTTGTAGGTTCAATGCCTGATCCAGGTGAGTACAGAAGGCAGCTGATTGATGTTTCTCTCTCACATCAATGTTTCTCTCTCTCTCTCTCTCTCTCTCTCTCTCTCTCTCTCTCTCTCTCTCTCTCTCATCAGTAAACATATCCTTGGGTGAGGGTAAAGTGAAAACAAAATATTCTGCAAATCTGTAGAGTGGACATATTTCAGTACAACTACATAAAGCTACTTGGTCCATCTTATTATTTAGAAAATATTTCAGAATTAAAGGTACAATATTCTAGATTTCCTTTTTCTAAATAGCCTCTAAGATGTGATTTTGATTGAAATACTGTTTTGGAGTGGTTAGAGATGTTGCAGTGGTAAATTAAAACCACTTGAGGGCAGTAAAAGCTTATTTCTTGCCTGTAAAAAGCACATTCATTGAGGATGATTTAATTAAAACTTTAAAATTAAACAGTGCCAAAATGCTTTTTTTTTGTACTACTTCTTTGGTCTAGAGTTATTATCCTCCATCTACATAGTTCAGATTTCTAGAGAGTTTCTTTTAAATATACACGTGTGTGTGTGTGTGTGTGTGTGTGTGTGTGTGTGTATTTCTTTTATCAACTCTATTTCACTGTGGCTTATACCTGATGTAATCCTGAGACATTGCTCAGCTAACTCATAAGTTCAGTTTCTTCATCTCAATTGTCTTTTAGATTTATGTAAGTATATCTCACTGTACATCCATGTCTGTGGCAGGCATGTGTGTCTGTGTGTTTACCCAGAGAAGTTTGAATAGATCAATAAGAACAGTTGTAACCATTAAAGTGAACAAGCAGAATTCTTTGGGGCACATTCATAAAATGCCTTTATTCTTTTCCCTCACTGTCCTCCAAACCCAATATGTCGCTATGTCTGCTTCTTTACCATCACCACATTGGATAAATTTTCAGACAAGTCCTATAATTTCTCAGATGTTTTAAAATAAGTTTTCAAGTTACTTTTATTCCACCCTCCCAAGTTATTGCATTTTGGTAATTCAAATGTACATCTTGTATAATACTTAAAATTCCAAGCTTCATGTAAAGTTAAACATTTTCCCTTCTTTTTCCTTCTGTTTCCCAATCAAAGTCTGCAATGGGGAAAGGTGATGAAATGGTAACAAACATTTAGATCGATTTCCCTACATATTTTTTTACACATCCTCCCACTCACTAGGCTACCTCTGATTCCTGGAGGGATGAAGAGAAGGAGACGAAACAGTGGGTGATGTTTTCTTTTATTGACATCTCTATAATCTGACATTGATTTTCTCTGGTTGTGGAAGAAGCTTAAACCTGCCTATTTCTCTTGAGGCAACTTTTGGGGACTTTTGTGAGCTGTGTGATTTCACGACAGGTTGCGTGGTCAGCCTCATGGGTGCCAACCCTGTGTAGATGCTCAGGACTACACTTTTAGAGGGGCCTCAGGCTTGGTTTAAGGCTCTAGTGTCACCATCTTGAAATTTCTAATAATTTGTGAACAAGAGACCTTGCATTTTCATTTGTCACTGGGCCCACAAATTACCAAGCTGGTCCTGATTGAACCCCTCCAATTACATCTTTACAGCAAGAACAGTGCTTCCCCTTCAGTTGACAACTTATAATCTCTCCTCAGCCTCTTTCTGGGCCAGCTTCCATCCCCTGGCAGAAGCCCCCAATGGGTAGGATCCCATGAATAGGGACCACAAGCCAGTATCTTTGCTTAGGTTCTTTGGCTCTAGAAAAGCAAACACTTAGAGAGTCCAGCTACTGTAAACCTCTGCACTTTGCCACAAGCCATCTCAGCCAACCTCTCCAGCATGAGTCAGATGATTCTGTTGTGTTCCTAAGCAGCAAGGGTCTCATTTAGGCTTTCCATGGAGTCCTTGAATCCTCTCCTTCTCCAGATAATCATCAAATTCGTTCTTCCTCTCACTTTCTGACTTCTTCCACCTCAATTCTTTAATGCTCTCAAGATGTTGGGGGCTGAAAGCTCAGTTTTTGACCCCACCTATGATGCAGCGTCTGCACAGAGAACTCAACCTCACTTTGAAATTGCAAGTTCTTGCCCCTACTGTTTTGTTTTCAGTCTTTAGGAAACTCAGGAGAAACAGAGTCTCATGAAACGCCCAGTCATGTTATTTATAATGACAACATTATACTTAAAATTGGAGATGTTGACACTAAAATATTTGTTTGAGAAACATTTTTAAATAGTCCCAACTCTGTAAAGACATTAATACCTTTATTGGCAGGAGAGTGAAATTTCATTCAACAAATATTTCGAGTAGCTCCTTTATATAGGTACCAATAGTAAGCTCTGGTTTTACACAAATGAACAGGACAGCTCTACAGTCTTGGGGAGCTCACAGTTAGAAACTGGGGAACACAGATAGACAATTTTCTGAAGGAAGATGGATGACAATAAAGTTTTGTCATGCTTTGTGTGAGTTTTCTAAGCTTGCCCATGGAATTGGGGGTTGTGGAGCTTCCAGATTGGTGGGTTGCTTTTAAGAACTCTTTAATAGATCTACTCCTCAACTCTGGATCTCTGGGTCCCCCATATATACAGGTTGAAATTCCAACTGACGTACTTTCAGATATGAGGTTCCAGACTATACAAAAACTATTTTATGCCTATGAAAAATGAAATTCTACAGCAAGGCTTTGCACAAGGCATCTTGATTCCCCCCCATCTTATTACTATGATGAATCAATATTAGAGCCAATAGACAAGGATTTTTCAGCTTCTTCTTCAGTATAAGAGAAGCAGTCCACAAAGATATGTTGGGCATCACACTCTGCTTGGTCCATTAAAGGATGGAGAAGGGAGCCAGTACCAGCATATTTAGTGAAGTTGGATGTTTTGACTTGGAAATACATTGTCTTTTTGCCCCATTGTAGAGTTCCTAGTATAACTAATAAAATGGTATTAAATCTTTTGGGGAATGATAAAGACATTTAGATCCTTCACCAAGTGAAAAAATCCCAGATTAATTGACTCAAAAATATAGCCTTCTTGGTTGGAAAGGAAACAAGGAAAGGGGGACGAGTGTGATTTCAGGTTGGAATTTCCTGGGCATAGCAACTGTATGGTAACTTGACAAAGTTGTCCAGGTTTTGTCTTTCTGGTACTAAAGACAAAAAATCAATGCATACTGATTAAAAGCCTTGCTGGCTGGAACCCCGAGTGATAGGCTCACTCAATGGGTGATATTTTCTTGGCGGAAGGAATCACATTCTGTGTAAACATATTCTACCATAGTGGAGTCAAAGCATGCCTCCTGATCGGTTTGGGTATGTCTCCTCCCTAGAACATAAGTCATCATGCATCACTCTCAGGCCGAGGGGCCAGTATTTCTGATGCAATACCAACCACTTCCATTGCCCCTGCAATGGCAATTAGTACACAATATCAGGAGCCATTAAATGATGATAGTTTCTCTCATTCTTAGAATAATGTTCTCACACTTTTAGGAAAGGTGTAGATGCATCCAGCCTGGAGTGCTCATGCATCTCACTCCACTCTCGTCTGTACCTCCAAATCTGCCCAAAGGGTCTATTTTTGAGTCCTTTTTTTCCATCTAGAGAGAAACTATATTTAAAATTATGTAATCCTCAGCTGCTATTGGCACAGTCTCAGGTGGTAGCCCCAGATTGTCAGTCACGTCTCTGCCCACCTAGGTTTGAGAGGCCCATCCAATTTATACGCCCAAATGGGGGTGTCAGTGGTCTGAGGGTGAAACTGCCTTACAGAGCACCACCTCTGGCTGAAATCTGGCCAGTAACAAGTGAATAAATTTTGGCTGGCTAACCTTATCATATTATTCTACCCAATTTAGAGTATGTAAGGACATAATGGAGAAGTGAAAGTGTTGTTGCCAGTCCAACCTTGAAAAGGCGTTTAAATACATACACACCTTGCATTTAACCATGGAGCCCACTTCAGTGCTAAAATGTCTAGTTTATGAATGGGGGATTGAACTGTTAGCTATAGACTAGCAAATGGCAGAGTTTTGTTTCTTCAGTTATTTAAATTTTTAAAATGTGATCATCACTCATAAGGCTTATGAGCCAGCATCAATGTATGATGCCCATCGTCTTTTTCTTCCTACAATTTTGGTTGCAGCCCAAATTCCCACCCTTAAAGTAAATGGCTTTCATCCTTTGGGGGAAAAGGGCATATGCAGCTGAGAAAGAGGAAATCTAGTTCTTCAAGAGATGTGTTAAAACTCCTATGAACCAGGCATTTTGAAAGCCATGCCTTATAAGAGCCAAACTTTTTGAATCACAAAGGATTTTTGAGCTACAAAAGGTTAAGCCTCTAGAGGCTGAGGAGCAGGGAGTCTTGAGGGTAAAGTTGGGGGGAAAATGCATGCTGAGATAAGAGTATTTTCCCACACACAAGGAGATGAAGTTTTTTAAATGAGTGGGGAGAATATTCTCTGAGGGGAAGGAGCTAGAGTTCAGAGACTGAGGGTGACTGAGATGTTATCTTGTGCCCTACTCTCAGCCCAACCAAGCTCTGGATGGGGTGAAGGCAGACCTCAGACAGATTCGGTAGGGATCTTGGAACAGAGGAGATCCCTGAAGCCTGAGGGAATGCAAGCTTAGAAGAGAGGTCCTTTCAGGGTACACGTTCCCACGCAAAGTCATCATCATCTAGCAATAAAAGAGCAGAATCAGAGATGTTTCATCAGAGATGGCCACAGGCACCCCATCCAAAGACTCTCACAATTTTGGAGAAGCACAGAGGAATTTTCAAAAGTTTTCCATGTCCTGAGAAAGGCGCAAGGAAGCTGCTTGAGAATTTGGACAGACCTTATAGGTGGGATAATCAGGATGCAAAGTGACCTCAGACACTGCAGAGGGACAGTAAGAGGGGATGAGGGTATTCTGGCAGTTGGTACAAGTGGGCTAGAGGCTGATGAATGTACAGCAATAGACCCCAGCATGGGACTGAAAGTAAGGAAAAGAAAAAGAAACACCAGCCCTTCAACATACGCCGATGCATAAATCCTTCCAAAAAGTAATTTATGTCATCCCCTGGAGGAAAAAGGGAGAGGGGAATGAAAACAACTTGGAATTGACTGTTTACCCAAAAGAAACAGAGAAAAATCTCATAAACCTTCTATATAAATACACAGTGACCTCCAGTGGAGGGAGGTGAAATTATCCACAAAATGTTGCCAAGTCAAGGGGATGTTTTGAAGAAATGGATTCTGAGCAAAAACAATAGTTTCCAAATTTTAAGAAAGAGTTAAAAACGAGCTAAAATAGTAATCTTTGAAGGGAGCGTGGAGTAAGAAATGTGGTGAGATACATTTGGGGATGATATCTGAATCTTCCTCCTCCTCCCATCCCCAAAGGTCTTGATGCCCCAGTCCTGGAATCTGGAGACTTATTGCTGCAGAAGGGGAGTAGATACATTCAAAAATGAATTGCCAAGTGGTTACCACTTAGGGTTAAACAATTTCTATTGTACAAAAAGGAATGCAGAATACCAATGTTTGCTGATGCAAGAGTCAGAGTTATGAGAAATACAGTACATTTAAGAAGCAAATTTCTATAATGCAAATACCACCAAGTTTTGAGATTAGCAACCACAAGGGGAAGAATGCATGATGACTTAGGGTAATTTTCTCAGTCAAAAGAGACAGAAGTTGAGCCTGTGGTTAGGAGAGGGGGTCCTGCAGGATGCAGGACTAGACCTTAGGGAACAGAAGCAGTTAGCCTTCCTCCACACTCCATTGATCCCAGAGCTCTATGCAATAAGTACAGGCAAACAGAATCAGTGTCACTAGAGTGACATAAAATACATGCTCTGGGTAACCAGGCTCACAAAAACAACCACAGCCAGGTGGCAAGGTGAGTAAAACCATTAAAATATTTGTGAGGAAAGTTTAATTATGAAGCTTTCAAATATATATATAAAAAAATGCAGAGAACTGAAAGGTACCATGTATCTTTCTCCAAAATTGGCCAAAAATTTAAATTTTTTTAAACAATTAGATTAAAAAATTTAAATATAAGTAATTCAACTACAACCCTACTTTACACCATTCTATTCTGCTTTGTTTAAAAAACAGTGTTAGCATTAGCAGAGATGTGACTACTCAGGCAATAGGGCAAAGAAAAGAGACAGGACTCAGGAGCCAGCCTGTGGAGCCTTTGCCTGGGCCTGGGCCTGGCTCGTGGGCTGTACTTGGGGCTGAGGCAGAGGCTGAAACCGGGGCTGGGACAAGTTCTAATCCTGGGCTTGGGTCTGGGGTTTTATCTAGCTTTGGACTAAGCCTGGCCCTAGAGGTAAGGCTGGAGCTGGAGTTGGAGTTAGAGCTGGAGCGATACCTGAGTCTGGGGCTGGGGCTGGGCCTGGGGCTGGGCTTAGGACTGAGGCTGGGCCCAGGGCTGGCACTGAAATGCTAAGTTTCTGTCTATAAGAAGTCAGGGCTGCTGGAGAGCTGCGAAGGCTTTGCTCCTGATTAAGTGGATAGATAGCAGGATTCATATCTAGACTCGCTCGGCTGAGGTCAGTGACTGAGAATTTCTCAACAGCAAAGCCATTAGCTGTTTTCAGACTCCAGCTTCCCTTAAAGTCCAGAAATCTTGATATCTGAATTCAAATAAAAGTTAATCCAGAAGAGCAAAAGTGAAGACATAGCTTTGGTTACGGCAGAGTCTTAACAAATTAACTTGTAGTTAGAAACTTAGGATTTTTAGTTCTTTTAAATCTTAAACAATTTTATAGTTATTGATATTTTTTGTGTTAAAATCATAACTCGTATTTTAATTAAGCATGTTACCTTTGTCACCATAAGGAAAGTCCAAATCTGTAAAGGATTTTTATGAGAGTTTATTTTAGCCAAACGGATGACATACTCTTGGTTGCAAAATTTCAAATGCTCTGTGGAATGACATTTTTTTTTCAGCTTTTATGCATTTGAAATTAAGGAGGGGACATAAAGATTGGACAAAGCAAGGCTAGGGTTGGATTACCAGGTAGTGAACAAGATTATGTGCTCACTTGAGACTTAATAAACATTTCTAGAGGCATTACTTCTCATATTTCAAAGGTGTGTTATTCTACATGCATAAGAATAATGAACAGGACTGGCTTAAAAACTTTCAAAGTTATATGCCTGGAGTGTGACTACCCCGCATGAACTACTTGGTTAAGAATTTATGAAGGCCTGGGCAGGAGACAAGGGCAGGCTAGAAGGGGTCAATGGGGCGGGGGCGGGGGGAGAGGGCAGGGAAGTGGGGGCATATGAAATACTTCAACAATAAAGATTTCATTTTAAAAAAAGAATTTATGATCAGATCAATCTGTAAGTTTACTTTCCATAAAACGCCCATGTTTTCTATCCACACCTTTGTTGTTATTGATATTATTTTTGGAACTGAGTGATTATTACTGCAACTTTTAATTCTAAAATTTTGTGGCTCTATGATTTTATAAAAATGTATCACAGTTGATGGTTATCCATGGCGAAGATGGTATAATATGCCTCGAGAACAACTGTTTCCTTCCCAGCTCTGCGTTTAATTTGACCTTGAACATGTCCACTATTTTTTAGAACCACACTTTTGACAGAACAGCATTGTCTCAGGAAGCCGTGAGCAGTCCGTCAGCTGGCAAAACAACGTGCAGAACAGACAGGCCACACTGCTTCAATATCACTTCCCTTTCCAGGTACCGCCGTGCAGCAGGCCTGACTTTTGGAACTCTTCTTTGAGAGAACACAAGCTACCTTGAGCAACTCAGTTGTGTGAGCACACGTGGTTGTAAATAATCTGGAGATTGTAAGATACCCCACACTAACTTGTTGAAGTATACGTTACTATCCCAATTTGAACTCAGTTTGTTTCTTCTGTTTTGATCTTGGCAAGAGAACATCCCTGTTACTGAGTTTTCATGATGTGTCTGGCACCTGAAGCTCATGTGCTCTCTTAATTTTCACAATGACCTGAAAAGATGTGTTATTATCCCTATTTAATATGAGGCTGGGAGAGGCTGGACCACTGACCAAACCAGGATTTTATGTATAAGCCACCTGTCTCTACATAGGAGCTGCCTGATCTCTTCTGTTCTCCAATAGCTGGGGTGCTTATGAGGCGACCGTGCTCCCCGGCGGCTTGGTTCATAATCAAGTGCTTGCCTTTGGTTTCTGACCCTTTCTAAATTCTCCTGACCCTCAGCTTTTCTTCAATATGGTGACTTAACTCTTGTCTTAAATTTGAGCCTCATGTCTGTAATTCACTGTTAGTTATTGTCTTGGTGTGGTACCCAAAGCTAGAGTTTTTAGTGTATGTAAATAATTGATTTAGTTTGGACTTATGTAACGATGTAGAAATGAAGATATATGATATCTAAACTAAGAAAAATACATACTAGTACAGCAATTCTTAAGTTTTACAAAAGAGCCCTGACTAGTTTGGCTCAGTGGATAAAGAGTCGGCCTGCAGACTGAAGGGTCCTGGGTTTTATTCTGGTCAAGGGCACATGCCCAGTTGCCGGCTCGATCCCCATAGGGGGCGTGCAGGAGGCAGCTGATCAATGATTCTCTCCCATCATTGACGTTTCTATTTCTCTCTCCCTCTCCCTTCCTATCTGAAATCAATAAAAATATTTTTTAAAAGTTTTACAAAAGAGAAAGAGAGGAGAGAGAGAGAGAGAGAGAGAGAGAGAGAGAGAGAGAGAGAGAGAGTAAATTAGAAGTCCTGGGGCAATCTCTTATTTTCATCTAGTATAACACACTGCTGCCTATGACAGCCTGTTTATTTTAAAGAATGCAAATTGATTTTAATATTGGAGTATGAGATTTTCAAGAAAGGAAAAGCTGTTACTAGAACATCATGTGGTTCAGAATTCATTTGCATCCATTTTGAACAGCATTGCCTGTGGCATTGCTTCACCTAGTGGCACAGATGGCACAAACACTTATATATTCACATCTTTTATATTCCTTATCAGTTTTATTCAGAAACGTTGGCACTGTCCATTGAGACAGTTGAACTTCTTAAGATTCTAAGATATGTGTAGAACTGACCCGTTTAATTGTTCTGAGTAAACATGTCCAGGAAGTTCGGGTCATGAGAAAGTCATTAGTCATGACCTGGAAGAGTTAATGTAGCAAAGATAATTAACTTTTGTCAAAAACAGATTATTACTCAACAGATTATTACCCAACAGATTATTACCCAATGGATTATTACTCAATTTTTTTTGTGGGGGGGGGTGTAGAAAAACAAATTAAAAGGTAAAACGAAAAGCCTTCTCAGCAGTATTCCTTCTGTACTCAGCATGGCCGACATAGTGGTAACCACTGTCCCAGCCCCAGTCTCCATGGACTCTGCTTGTCCTGCAAGGATTTCTCAGCACCTTGGCCTCTGGAATTACACTTGGAGATAAATGAGAACTCTACTTTCTTTTATTATTATTTGTTTATGAAATGCAATATCTGGACAACAAGTCTTTAAATTATCTTGACTAAATATTGGTTATTAAAAACACAGTGCTAAAGGAAGAGGAAAAGAAAAAGAATGACTGAGAAGTTTAAGACATATCACCAAGTCTTATTAAGGTAGCAGTGAAAAGGAATTTCCCAGTTAGAGCTAGTTTATATGAAATACGTTGTGGAAATGTGAACCTGTTATAAATTCTGTGGTCCTAGAGAAATCAAATAAGACATTACATGAGACCTAAAATCTCACACCATCTTTGTTCTTCCTTCAGGTTAGAGTTTTGAACACTAATAAATGCTAATAATTCTCCCTGAAAGGTATGCCACCCAGCAACTGGTCCGGAGTTCTTCAAGGAGAACTCAAGCAGTATGGTGAGTGAGCCCATGAGGCAGAGTCACCTCTCAAGTTCATATGTACTGATTTGCTTTGGGGAACTGCCCGCTCCTTACACCAGCATGAATGGCCATCTGAGACAGGTTTTCCAAGCAGAGAGGGAGAGCAAAATAGAGTTGGACTACACCAAAGGCAATAATGACATGAGGTGGGAAGACCATAGTTGCACAAAATTGCAAGATGAACACGGGGTATAAAAACAGGGATTGTATAAATACACACCCTGGGCTCAAATCCCCATCCATTTACCATTTGTGGAGACAAGATGCATAACTGTGCTATGATTTAGTCTTCTCAGTTGTATCCCTTAGGGTTGTGGATAGGATTCCAGGAGATGAGTTTAAAGAACATAGTATAGGATTTGGCACTACAGACAGAAAACATTTGGCTCTTGGTAGCTACTATTAATTCTATCATTACCATCATCATCTCCATTGCATGGTAAGAGCGTGGATTCTGGAGTTAGACTATTTAGGTTCAAATCCTTTCTTCTTCTTTTACTAACTCTGTAACCCTTGGAAGGATATTTTCCCTTGATGTGCCTTTGTGTTTGCCATGAGAGTCCAATGATAATACATGTGGAGCTATTAGAACCATTAGGTCCTGCAAATAGTAAGCACTCTAAATGTTAGCTGACATTCCACCTGTATAATTTTAAATGGTGTAAAGGAACTCTGGCCCTGACTGGTTTGTCTCAGTGGATAGAGTGTCGGCCTGCAGACTGAAGGGTCCCAGGTTCGATTCCAGTCAAGGGCATGTACCTTGGTTGCAGGCACATCCCCAGTGGGTGGTGTGCAGGAGGCAGCTGATCGATGTTTCTCTCTCATCAATGTTTCTAACTTTCTATCCCTCTCCCTTCCTCTCTGTAAAAAATCAATATAATTTATTTTTTTAAAAAAAGGAACTCTGCCAGTGGTCGGCAAACTGCGGCTCGCGAGCCACATGCGGCTCTTTGGCCCCTTGAGTGTGGCTCTTCCACAAAATATCGACTTCTGCGCATGGGCCACGAGGTTTCAATCACACTGTACGTGCGAGCCCACACGTGGTATTTTGTGGAAGAGCCACACTCAAGGGGCCAAAGAGCCGCGTGTAGTTCGCGAGCTGTAGTTTGCTGACCACGGGACTAGGCTATCGGTGCCAATTTGAATATAAGAAAGTATGCTTTCTATAATTGAAAATGGGTTAGGTATTTTTATATTTTGGCATGTTGCCTTTGAAATGAACAGACATTCACAGTGATTCCTTCACCTCAGAAGGGCATGAGTATTTTCAGAAATTTGGAAAAAAATAGCTTAGAGATTTTTAGGTGTTGACCTCAAGCCTCTTTTTATGAACTTTGAGAAATACTGCTGTAAGCAGCTGAAGGGTGACACTCATTTTTCTCATTTGCCTAATTATTTGATTCTATAATTAACATGAGCCCAAAATCTCTAAAATATTTCTCTTCCTTGACACGATAGCTATAAAAATCTTGAAATGAGACTTAAAAATAAAAATCAGCTTTCCATGTATAGGTAGCATAGGAATCAATTTACGCTCAGAGGAAAGATAGAAATCAATGGATTAGAATGAAATTTTCTGAGGGAGAAAGAGAGTGAAAAAGGAGAGGTAGCTGAAAACACCAATATTTAAGAGGTGACTGAGATCAGAGGACAAAGCTAGCCGAGCAGTGAAAGGAAGTAGGTAAAATTAATGATTTAACAGTTTAGTAAATTTTATTGCCTGTCTTTTCTCAAGTCTCCCTAAATGTAAACTTTTGGGAAAGTCCTAGTTTGAATACTCTTGAATGGCTCCGTGTATCCTGCATTGCAAGCTGCACAGCATTGCTTGTGTGTCTGGTTTCTCTACTGCCAAAGAGACACTGATCAGCTCACAAATGCCCATTTGGACAAGAATTGATTCCTCATTGGGTTTGCCTGCAAATGTCCACCTTCCAGGAATGTATATGCCTTTGTATTCAGCTCCCCACTTTGTGGCTCTGCTCACCCCAGTGCCAGGCATCAGTAGGGTTAGCATCCACTCCAAGTCATTCCCCAATTTACTGAGACAGATTTATGACCTCGCCCCATGCACTTTTAACAATTTGGGCACATCTCTATTTTTCCCCTGACCACTTCATGTATGCCTGTTCACACATCTGTTTTCCCTCTAAAACCACAAGCTAACTAAAGGAAGGAACTATTTGTTATTCATATCAATGACACAATTTCTGGCAAACACTGGGCACCCAGTGAATATTTGTTGAATAAGTGTATTTGATATACAAGCGGCAAGCAGCCACATAATTCTGCCTGTTTGCATATGTGATTTTTATTTTGAGTGCATTCAGAACCCAAAGCACAACTCCATTTAAGTCTCATCAATCTCTGCTATAGACAAAGTTTAATGAGAAACCATGGCATAGGAACCAGATGCTTGCATGATTGATACAGTGAGCTTTCTTTTTTGTTAAATGTATTAAATATGCAGACTAATTTATACACATATTTTCTCCAGTTCCACCAGTTGAGGAGTGCAAATAAAATCACAGAATTCCAACGTTTGTTCTTTCTTATGTTTCACCTACTCAGCATGTGTAAAATCCAGCCCAGATATGAATTTATACCAAGCCACTGGGTTCTGTCTCATTTATGCTCATAAATATGCTCATTCTGCCTTCTCCTGTCACAGACTGTTTTTCAGGGCATCCTGCTGGGATTGCTGAGCACAGATCTGACCAACAGTTTGCACTGATGGGTATACCCACTTAGATCTGGCATCGTGAGCTCTAATGGGAACCACCACCACTGATTGGCCATGGGTATTTTATCACTCAAGTTTCAAAATAGCTGGAGGTTCCAAAGTTAACTGTGAGGGTTTTTTTCTTCTTTATATTTATATTATATTATATTTTCTTTATATTATATTTTCTTCTATATATCTTGCAATATATGGGGGATTGGGATAATGTGTGTGTGTGTGTGTAAGGAGAATGTTGCTCACAAAACTAGGCTGCTTGTGCCAATGTTTTATAAATATTCTAATGAACCAATGCTTCTTGAATTAACTTCTACCACTATTTTCTGTATGAGTGTGGACAAGACATTCAAGTTCCCATGACTTGATTTCTTCATCTGTAACTTTCATAGGGCTTGGTGAGAGCTGAATACTGTGCTAGAGCAACTGTGCTTGGCACATTTTAAATGCTACCTAAGTGTTTGCTATTATTGTCATTTGTGGTGACCACTCAATATGAGATTTAGTGCCTGAATCTTAACCAACCTTATTTCTTTCCCTCTGAGATTCTCACATAGAGTATTCACACAGAAATCCATAACAAATTGAGATCAAAGCACCTGACTCAATACTGATAAGCTTGGAATTAGCTTGAATTCAAGACCAAGTTGGGATTTCCCCACTAATTTGTATGTATATCTAATCAGAGATATGACAATTGGAAAACCTAAGGTCTTTTCAACATTGTTATTTATATACTAGAGGCCCAGTGCACGAAATTCATGCACTGGAGGGGAGGGGTGTCCCTCAGCCCAGCCTGTACCCTCTCCAATCTGGGACCCCTTGGGGGATGTCTGACTGCTGGGGATTGGGTCTAAACCAGCAGTCAGATATCCCTCTCATGATCCAGGGCCGCTGACTCCCAACTGCTCGCCTGCCTTCCTGCCTGATTGCCCCTAACTGCTTCTGCCTGCCAGCCTGATCACCCCCTAACCACTCCCCTGCCAGCCTGATCAATGCGTAACTGCTCCCTTGCCAGCCCAATTGCCCCCAACTGCCCTCCCCTGCTGGCCTGGTCACCCCTAACTGCCCTCCCCTGCTGGCCTGGTCACCCCTAACTGCCCTCCCCTGCTGGCCTGGTCACCCCTAACTGCCCTCCCCTGCTGGCCTGGTCACCCCTAACTGCCATCCCCTGCAGGCCTGGTCGCCCCTAACTGCCCTCCCCTGCTGGCCATCTTGTGATGACCTGGGGTCGGCCATCTTGTGACCACATTAGGGCAGCCATCTTGTGCAAGGCGATGATGGTCAATTTGCATATTGCATCTTTATTTTATAGGATATAAAAGGCTAATGTGCAAAGTGCAGGAGACTGGGAGTTCTATTGCTCTCTATGACATGTGCTGACCACCAGGGGGTGGTGTGGAATGAAGGAAGGCTCTGGCCAGTAGCTGGGGAAGAGAAGCCCTGGCAGGCAGCTGGAAAGGAAGGCCCTGGCTGGCAGCCAGAAGGCCCCAATCGGCTCTGATTGCTGGCCAGGCCTACGGACCCTACTCGTGTATGAATTTTGTGCACTGGGCTTCTAGTAGGGACATAAAGAAGAATCTGTTTCATTGGTGGAGAGGGACAAGAAAAAATACATTTATTTTTATATAACTGTACATTTGTAAATGTTTTATATTCTAACATTTAATACTTATAGTCAATAGCTCTCATTCCTAATTAGCTGACTGAATATATAACACCTTGATGACACTTGACAGAGGAGAGGTGGTAGAAAGTAGTGAGGGATTAACTATGCTGGGCTAAAAGTCACCATCTTAGCGGGGTGCTGAAATCCAGAAAGAAAATTGCAGTCTATCTAGCAAGAGAAAACAAAAGGTAAGTTAAGGGGGAACTCAGCAGCTGGAGAAAAGAAGAGTTAGAGAAAGAGAACCCTGAATCTGGTGAATAAACTCTGCTCAAGTCTTTAGCTGACCCCTGAGTGATGGATATCTGGGTATATTCTAATCACCACAAAGTTAACATAACTAAACTAATATTGCAGAATTTGGAGTTTGAATTCATCCATGAAACAAAATATTAGTATTATTCAGTGGAACATAACAAAATACAGAGTCTCCACACATATTGTTTATGATTTTCAGAACATAATCCAAATTTATTAGACGTGAAGAAACAAGAATTATGACCCATACTTGAGAAAAGGCAATCAATGAAGACCAACTTTGAAATGACCTGGATTTGGAACTAGCAGACAAAGAATATAAACATTCATTTAAATTGCTCAAAGGCGTAGAGGAAATTATAAGGAACGGGGCAATGGCAGCTGGCTCATATACTTGTATACATATACTTTATTCTTTATATAAAATAGCAATTCTTATAAAAGTGGGGGTGACTGAAAATAGTTTAATCACACACACTCAAAAGGCACATTGAATTCAAAGTTTTTCTGTAGGACATTCATTCATAGTTAATAACCATTTAAAACTTCATAGACCTTAGAGTAAGACTTGAATTTAAACAACTATAATATAAGGTGAAAATTGATGTGTTTTATAAAAGCAGTGCTTAAAATTAGTCTGAAGTCCTTGAGGTAGACAGATATACTTCCAGATTTTGGGAGGAGAATATATAAAAGAATGGTTTGTGAAGGAGAGGCAAATGTGACAGACCTTAAAATATATTTATTTTTTACATGTATGCATGATGGAATAAGGGTGAGCACCCAAGTGCACACTGTGAAGAAAGATCTGAATATAATAAATAAAGTAGCAATCTTTGGCTGGAGGATATAGTTTGTGACAACAATGGCAAGAGATGATGTATGAAGATGGCAAAGTGCTGGACCAAAGAGTTTAGACATGATTCTGAAGACACTGAGGCATCAATTCAAAGACAAGATGCAAAAACCCAACATTATTTCCTTTGAAAACCACAAAACTAAAAAGAATTTATTGTTTGTACTTCTTACAATCAAGTAGTACAAAAAGCAAATATACTTCTTATAATTTTAGTAAAATTCTGTTTAGTCTTCTAAGAATTAAGTTACCACATGACAGCTTTGAGCAAGAAAAAAATGAAGACATTTTCTATGAAATTACTTAACATTTTGGTTACAAGATATATGTAAGAGTTTATGGTTTTACAAAATATTTCACTGAACTATTAAGAAAGAGTCCAATCCCACCACCTTTTGGGGTAGGGGTGGGGCAAATTTAACTTCATATTTACAAATTAAAACCCATGCATAAAATACAAGTTATGATTAAGTTATATCTTTTAAAATATAAGAGAGGAAGGGAGAGGGAGAGAGTTATAGAATCATCAATGATGAGAGATAATCATTGATTGGCTACCTAATCCACACCCTGAACTGGGGATCAAGCCCACAACATAGGCATATGCCCTGACCAGGGATTGAACTATGCCCTACTGGTTCACAGGTTGATGCTCAACCACTGAGCCACCCTGGCTGGGCATATATATCTTGTAAAGGTTTCAGAAATAAGAAAATGCTTCTTTCCTAAGTTTGTGGCTTTTTTCTGATGAGGAAATTTAGAAGATTCTGTTTGCAGTTTATTATCAGGCAGTTATAAAATTACATTGGAGATTTTAAAGTATGAATAACAAAGGCAAGGCATAAAAATCTTACAGTCTAATACTAGGTTAGAAAATAAATCCTTTGGAGTAATGTGCTTTTATAATATTTCAGTTGCTTGAAGTAAAGGAATTAACTGGGATTATTTTCTCCTTTTTGAATATCAGAGTACAATATGACCAGAGTACCTTGGAACAGGAAGGAAAATTGAATTTTATGTCTCTGCACTCATGTTTATTTTATCCTTCATGTTATTCACGCTTTATAACTACTGACGTCAAGGAAAGGAACGGTGACTTGTGGCCATAGACACATCTCGTTGCATATAATAAGTGAATTATTACATGATACTTGTTTAACTTTAAAAAGCACTGTTTTCCCCCTGAATTTGTTTTGTGGCATGGAATGGTGTCTTACCATCCTGAGATCATCTATATTGATACATACATAAATATTCCTCTTACTCTATAATTTCATGAAATGTATTTTGTTTAGAACATTTCCTCCAAAGGTCTTAAGTAATGTCCTATGCAAACAAGGCTCAATCAAGACGTGAGTCACTCTCTCTAAGATCAAATTTTCCTTGTAAATTATCCCAGTGCTTATGAAATAATGTATCGGGGGGGGGGGGAGGTAGGGGGGGGAGGATAAAAACTATGATTTTTCCTCCAGAATGGAAAATTAAGCCAACAAATTCTAGTATTAACACTTCAGTTCCTCTTATTTGCTGGTTTTATCATATTAATATACTTTAAGACAGAGGTTCTCAACCTGTAGGTCACGACCCCTTTGGCGGTCGAATGACCCTTTCATAGGGGTCGCCTAAGACCATCCTGCATATCAGATATTTACATTATGATTCACAACAGTAGCAACATTACAGTTATGAAGTAGCAACGAAAATAATTTTATGGTTGGATCACAACATGAGGAACTGTATTTAAAGGGCCAGAAGGTTGAGAACCACTGCTTTAAAGTTTCCTATTTAATCAAGAGCAGCAAGACTAATAAACTTTAATATAGTTCTGTGGAATGATGATCAAAGTATGATAATTAAATGCCAGATGGCACAATGATCTCCCACAGTCTACCCACTTTTGTGATGTTTTTCTTGCTTTGGGTTTCTTGATAGGCACTTTGTGTTCTATAACTCTGAGGTTTTTGTCTTTGGTATCTCTTTCTAGTATTTTGTTAAAATCATTTACATCTAAATTCCCTAACAGCCAAGCTCAAAGATTCCTTTCCCATTGTTGAATATCTCTATTCAATATGATTATTTACACTATAAACCATACAACAAAAAGGAGAGTTGACCCAATTCATGATCAATATAAAGGGATATATAAGCATCCTTGGCCTTGTTTTATTGCTTTGCTGCTCATTATTGTTACTCTTTACTTTAAATTTGCTTAAGAGTACAACCTCTAACAATAATACTTAATAATGTATGTAAAATCTGCTATTCAATTCTCACATAAAGTTATAGGAGAGTATGAATAAGAAAAACACAGGAGAATTTTGCCAAAACAATTTTTTTAAAAAATACATTTTATTGATTTTTTACAGAGAGGAAGGGAGAGAGATAGAGAGTTAGAAACATCGATGAGAGAGAAACATCGATCAGCTGCCTCCTGCACATCTCCCACTGGGGATGTGCCCGCAACCCAGGCGCATGCCCTTGACCGGAATTGAACCTGGGACCCTTGAGTCTGCAGGCCGACGCTCTATCCACTGAGCCAAACCGGTTTCGGCCAACACAATTTTATTTTACAGTCCTACCGATGATTAAATGCAAACTTGCTACTCTATCTAGCTTCTATTCTTCTTACACTGATTGAGGTATTATAACATCTAGGGTTTTGAATTTATATGCCCAGATATTCCTGCTTGTCCGACTTCTTTCAACTTGTAAGTGGACAAACAAATAAATTCTTCTCACCCTCTTCCTTTTTATGTACTCTGAGTACAGCACGTCTTCCAATCAGGGGCGGATCTGTGACCCGCTCTGGTTCATGTCCGAGTCCATCAAACTCTAACTGGCCTACCACTGCGTGTATAAGACGCTCTGTTCCACAGGCACCTCACTCTTTTCTGAATGAAAACACGAGTCCATTAGCACATCTCCTAAAGCACGTGAGGGATTGAAAGTGGTGCCTCAGCTTACTCGTCAGCATCTCCCTGAAGTGATCCCCCACGAGGAAGTAGAAGATGGGGTTGATGACACTGTTCAGGAAGGCCAAGGGCCTGGTCACGATGTACAAGGAGTGGATGATGGCCCGGGGGCACTGGGCCTCCGTCTCGTCCCACAGCCGCGAAATGATCCTCAGGTTCCGCATGACGTGGTAGGGCGTGAAAAGCACAGAGAAAATCACCATGGCCAATATGACTAAGTTGAGGGGCTTTTCAAAGGGCAGCGTGGCCGCCTGTAGCCTGGCCCTCTGCTTTAGGAAGACAGCAATCTTGAAATAAAAGAAACACATCACAAAAAGAGGAATGAGGAACCCCAAGAAGGTAAGGCACATGCTGTAAATGATGCTGTATCTGGGCTCCCCAGAACTTGCATAATCGCTACATCTGGTTTTATTGCCACCTGTAACGGGATTTATAAAGAGAACCATGGGCACGAGCTCCAAGGTCACCAGAACCCAAATGGCCAAAGAGATTAAAACAGCAAATTCTTTCCTTTGCAGAAGGTGTTCTCGGAAAGGGTAATTCATGAGCAGGTAGCGATCAATGCTGACGAAAGTGAGGAAGAGGATGCTGGTGTAGAGGTTGGCATGAAGCATGTACCGGTTGCTGGTGCAGAGCACATCTCCATAGGTCCAGTTTTCAACGGCATAACTTTTGATCAGCAGGGGCAGTGTGCACAGAAAAGCGAAGTCAGAGATAGAGAGGTTAAAGAGATAGATGTTACTGCTATTCCAGTTCTTCAGACAGAAGAGGTAGCCGAAAACCACAAGGCTATTCCCAAGGACTCCCACAACGAACTCAATCCCATAAAAAATGGAAAGGTAGTACTTTCCTAGGACAGCCTCTGCTGCCAGCCAGTTTTCGCAAGATGCATTCCATGCCTAAAGGAGAGAGAGAAAATATAAGGATGAAACACGAAAGGATGGCTAAGGACATAATGGCACTTAACATAATAATAATTCTAAAAGAACACTCAAAAAGTTGACTATATGGAGAGTGGTTTACATTAGTAAGGAGTACACATGTATATGCATATATATGTGACTAATATTTCAAAAAATATTTATTAACTAGAGGCCCGGTGCACAAAAATTTGTGCACTCGGGGGGGGGGGGGGAGGGAGGGGGGTCCCTCAGCCCAGCCTGTGCCCTCTCGCAGTCTGGGACCCCTTGGGAGATAACAACCTGCTGGCTTAGGCCTGCTCCCCGGTGGCAGAGGGCAGGCCCAATCCCTAGGTGCAGCCCCTGGTTGGGCTCAGAGCAGGGCCGATTGGGGAGTTGGGGCACCACCCCCTGTCATGCACAGAGCAGGGCGGATCAGGAGGTTGCGATGCCACCCTCAGTCACGCTCAGGGTAGGGCCACCTGGGGGGTTGGGGCACCACCCCCTGTCACACTCAAGGCAGGGTTGATGGGGAGGTTGCGACGCCACCCCCTGTCACGCACAGAGCAGGGCCAATCAGGGGGTTGGGGCTCTGCCCCCTGTGACTTACAGAGCAGGGCCCATCAGAGGGGTGGGGCTTCTTACCCTGTCACGCACAGAGTAGGGTCGATCATGGGGTTGGGTAGCTCCTCCCTGTCACTCACAGAGTAGGGCTGATAGGGGAGTTGGGGCACCGCCCCCTGTCATACACAGAGCAGGGTGGATCAGGGGATTGGGGCGCTGCACCCTGTCACACACACAGCCGCAGGGCGATCAGGGGGTTGGGGAGCTCCCCCCTATCAGGCACAGAGCAGGGCTGATCAGGGGGTTGGGGCGCCTTCCCTTGTCATGAACAGAGCAGGGAGGTTGTGGCCCCGCCCCCTGTCACACACAGAGCCGCAGGGCAGTCAGGGGGTTTGGGCACTGCCCCCTGCCATGCTGATCCCTGTGCTGGAAGGCCTCACGGCTCCGCTGATCCCAGTGCTGGGAGGCATATTACCTTTTACTATATAGGATAGAAGCCTGGTGCACGGGTGGGGGCCGACTGGTTTGCCCTGAAGGGTGTCCTGGATCAGGGTGGGGGTCCCCACTGGGGTGCCTGGCCAGCCTGGATGAGGGGATGATGGCTGTTTGCAGCTGGTCACACACCCTTCAGGGTGGGGGTCCCCACTGGGGTGCCTGGCCAGTCTGGGTGAGGGGCTGAGGGCTGTTTTCAGGCTGTCGGGTGACTGAAGCTCCCAACCGCTCCTTTTTTTCTTTTATTTTTTTATTCTGGGCCAGCTTTAGCTCTGGCTCCAGCTCTGAGGCCTCTGCTGCTGAAAGCAGGTATCTGGTTTGTTTGTGTTCTATAATCGAAACACTGTATCAACTCCAGCTCTGAGATCCCGGCTCGCTGAAAGCAGGTTTCTGGAGTTTTGTTTAGCTTCTATATTTGTTACAATGTTTCAAATTGCCAGCTCAGAGGCTGGCAAGGCAGGCGGGGAACGTTGGAGTCCGCCGTCACTGAAGCAAGCAAGCCTCATGTTCACTTCAAGCTGCCTGGCTGCCGGCCGCCATCTTGGCTGGCAGTCAATTTGCATATCTTGCTGATTAGCCAATGGGAAGGGTAGCAGTCGTACGCCAATTATCATGTTTCTCTTTTATTAGACAGGATACCTTTGAACTGTGTGTTAGCCAGTGGGAATAACAACAAGGAATGAAAGTTTCTAATTTCAATCAATTTATAATACCTTGAGAAGAATCAGAAATTGAAAAAAAAGTGCATATCATAAAAGGTGGGGTTTTATAGTTGTTCCTATGGAAAATAATACAATCCTATATGATAAAAGCCTAATATGCTAAGTGTCGGATCATCCATGCAACCAATCAAAACATGCTATGCTAATAATATGCTAAGGCCATTCAACCACTTGCTATGATGTGCACTGACTACTAGGGGGCAGACACTCTGACCGGTAGGTTAGCTTGCTGCTGGGGTCCAGCAGATCAGGACTGTGAGATGGGTAGGACACTCCCTGGAGTCCTCCCACAGTCCCTCCCCAGCTGGCCAACCTCCTGTGTCCCTCCCCAGCCCCAATTGTGCACCAGTGGGGTCCCTTGGTCTGTTCTGAGCTCTCTCCCAATTTGGGACCCCTCAGGAGATGTCAGAGAGCTGGCTTCAGACCAATCATGCAGGCCAGGCCCCCACTGGTGCATGAATTAGTGCATCGGGCCTCTAGTAATTAATTAATAATAATACAAAAAGAAACTCTGTGTTTCACATACTCACAACTGTAAACCTACTTTTGCCCCACCCTGTATATGATAAAGAGTATTCCAGGCATTAGTAAAGGCATGTGCAAAGGCCGTGAGGTGGAAACACACATAGAGGATTTGAAAAGCTGCAAAGAGACCAATGAAAAGTGCAGTGAAGTGAGTGAAGACAGACGTTTCCAGGACCTACCATGTTCCCCAGCACACTGTAGTTGTCTGACAAGTTCTGCTGAGTTAAATTAGATTGAATCATAACCTAGAAGAGGAAACAAGGATTGTTATAACTCCAGTCTTGACATTTCAATAGCTCTTACTTTGTTTCTGTATTGTTAAAGTATTATGCTTATTTTTATTAGATTCATAAAATGAAAATCCAGTTCTTACATCTAATAAAATACCTCCATCATAGCATCTTCGAAACAGGGGGTTATGAAAATAAGCAACCTGATTCATTCAACCCATATATATCTCGCTCACCCACCATGTTTTCTCTTGTAATGAGAACAGATTGTTTCTGGTTGAGTAGGGTACTTAAAGAACTCGAGTTTCTTAAAAATGTACTGAATTGCCATTATTAAATATTGAATCCTACTTATTTCTAGTTAGGAAAAAAGCAAGGTTAAAAATAAAATTTTCCAAAAATCTTTGTCATATAGAACTCTGTGTGCTAGTTGTTGCAACCAAATGATTCTTTCAATATAAGTATTTTGATAAATAGAGCAAAATAAGGTCAAATGACCTGAGCTGGTTTTTTTTTTTTTTTTTCTCTTTCTGGGAAACATGAAAACATTGAGCAGAATTCTCTATCATGAAAGCTTCTGGAAAATTCATATCTTTTGTCAAATTTAAGTGGTCTACTTCAGTAAAAGATTGCTGGTGTTTTGTGAGTGTTTTATTTATGAAAACAATTCATGGAATTGTAGATATGACAAATTCAATATTTTGATGTTATTTTAATCACTCTTTAAAGTATTGTAAGTTCCTCTGAGCCTCTCCTCAAGTCTTTCCAGGGCAACCTGCCACTGAGTCCAACTCTAGACAAAGCTGGATAGGAACTTCTTTGGGCAGCAGGCACATGAACGCTGCTGAAGAACTGAGCAGGTTGGCTTATCTCCATCTTTGAGCATATCTGATTCTACTGCTCTCCTGCCTTCTCACATCTCCAGGAATATAGTACATTTCTCAATTTCATATCTTTCCCAATTTTTCAAACCACTTCTACCTACTCTCCCTACTCCTCATTAGCAGATGTTTTTGTCTTCGAGTTCCCTGAGGGAGAGTCCATTCATGGATGTCCACTCTCTGGTTCCGGCCTCTGCATCTGTCTTCTCCTTCCTCCTGGTGACAACAGAGAATGTCTATTCCTCTGGGCTTACTCCAGATCCAACTCATTCCCAAATTCTCAGGGATGTTAACTGTTATCAAAACTCTCTCTTTCCTGTCTCTTCATCCTTCTCCTGCTCAGCTACTTCTTTTCCATTGGCACATAAACACTCTCTCTTGTCTTAAAAATAAAGAGCAGACATTAACAATTCTCCTTGGTTTCAAAGGTTTCTCTCATTAGCTTGAATTACAACAAAGAGCTGTCTTCACTAATTGCTTTGATATCCTGACACCCCATTCCCTTTACTCCAATTGGCTTCTGACCCACCACACAACCAAAACAGCTTCCACCTTGCTCAACCCAATGGTCATTTATTCACTACTAGTCTTCTTTCTTGACTTCTCAGCTATTTTTTATACCATGACTTCTGTAAACACTCTCTTCCTTTACCCTCTATAAAATGACAACTTCCTAATTTTTCTTCTTTTTGCTTTGTTCTTTGCAGGCTTTTTTTAAGCCTTCTTGACCTAAGTGTTTAATGTTGAGTTCCTCAAGGCTCAGTACTGAACTTCTTTATCTAGACACTGCATGAATGATCTCATCCACTTTCTAGCTTTAATGATCATCCATATATCAACTCTCAAATGTATATCAAAGCCTGGACCTGTCTTATAAGTGTTAGTTATTTATACTTACTGCCACTGATACATTGCTTACAGGCACTTCTGCCTCCAGAAATCCTGTACTAAATGCTTCAACTTCCTTCCTGATATGTTATACCCCTACCTAATTCCATCAATGACCTCACCATTTCCCCAGGCCATTTTACCTTAAAAATATAAAAACATCCTTGAAGTCACCTATAGCTTGCCTGCAATTACAAATAAACTACCAGGTTTCATAGTCTATAATGAATGGATATTTCTCAAATGCATTTCTATTGCTTCATCACCAACCTAGTCCTGGCCATCATCATCTCTATCTTGGATTATACCATATCCTCCTACAGTCTCCTCACATCTCTGTCCCCCCTTCAATCTGCCTTCAACATGACAGCTAAATGATATTTCAAAACTGCAACTACTCTCCTCAACCAAAATGTTTAAATGACTTTCCACTAAAGGAATAAACTCCAAAACCTTTAATGGGGACCTCACAGCATGAACTTCCTCCTGTACTCCACTTCAGCCTCACCTAGCATGACTCACCTCCTTGCTCATCTTCCTTTCTGTTTCTGAGTGCACAGAGAAGACTACTCACATTCAGTGCATTGAATTTCTTTTCACTGACCTTCCCCACTGTGGTTCTTGCCCCATAACGTATTCTGTCTTCTATCTACACTTCTCTCAGATATCAGTGGGATTCCCAAGATAGCCTCTCTGACCCAGCAGTCTAAATTAGATCCTCACATTTTATGCTCTCATTTTATACTGAGCTTCTTTTTAACACTTCTCTCAACTTTATCTTACTCATAGTGGATCTTCTAGACCTGGCACAGTGACTACCAGATAGTAGATGACCTATAAATGCTTGCAGAGTGGAGAGATAATATAAACACTTGACTGTTTAGAAAATATTTTTATAATATTTTCTCCATGATCAAATCTATAGTAAGTCCACCAAATTAAGCCCATTGCTCTAGCTACACTAATAAAAAAGAAACATGCAAATTAACCATCACTCCATCACTCCACCACTCCGCTACACCCACCAGCCAATCAGAGTGACTATGTAAATTAACCCAACAAAGAGGGCAGTTAATTTGCATATTCAGGCACAGAGTGAAGACTAAAGACGACTGAAGATGACAGCGGCCATGAAGCTGGAGCAAGCAGGAGGCTTGGGTTGCTCCCGGCGACAGAGGAAGCCAAGCTTCCAGCCCGCCCTGGGCTCTGCTCAAGGAGTGGCAGCCCTGGCCTCCGCTCGAGGAGCTGGAAAAAAAAAAGGAGGGGCTGGGAGCAGCTGGAGTGGAGAAGCCAAGCCTTGCTGCTGCAGCTGGACCAAAGGCCTGGGTCCTGGGTGCAGGAGGAAAACCGGTGCTGGCAGCCAGGGGAAGGAAGGCCTATTGTGCGAATCTTCATGCAACAGGCCACAAGTTTTACTATAAAGGCTGACACTGCAAATAATATGACTAATATTCAAAAATGGCAATTGTAATAGTGGTAGGTGTGATTTAGATACACATTGGAAGAAAGAAAAATTTAATATATATTTTCTAGGATCACTTTTAAAAATGAGGGATAATTAAAGACTTAGGAGTTTACATCTGAAATTAAAAAACATTAGAAAGTCAAGGGCATGTACCAAAGTATTAATAGTTTTATCAGTAGTGATAAAATTCCAAATAATTTTTATAATGTGCATCCTCCTATTGATTTATCTAGACTTTGTATTTTCTCCATATCAGCTTGTACTTAATAATATTAAAAATTCTTAGGAATACAAGAAAAAAGTTAAATTTTTTAAAAAAGTATTTTTTAAACAATAGGCTTTATTTTTTAGACTAAGTTTTGGTAAGTTTTCACTATCACTTCTAACTCTACTCGTAGCTACTTTCAATTCCGTAACTTCTAGATACTCTCTTCCTTGCCTTCTATGACTGGCAATCTCCTGTTGTCTTTTCTCTGTTTATAGACTTTTCTGTGGTCTAATCCTTGCTTGTCCAAGCTTTAAATGTAGCTCTTCAAAGCTCAGTTCTGGGCAACTTAGTTATTTTGGGAATACTTAAAAAAACTGGTGTACACACTCAAATGAATATTAAGACAATAGAAAGTTTTTAAGACAAAAAATTATTTGTCTCATTTTTCAGTTTCTTCTTTTTCTAGTTATAAGTTTTATTTTTCTGCCTAGTCAGTTCTTAAATGTACTAAACTGACTTATGTCAGTAGCTTACATGCAGCAGAAAAGTTTGACTGCTATGAAAGAAAAATACAGCTATAACTAGAAGGCAGATTACCAATAGCTAACACTCAGCCAAGTTGAAGCCATGGATTCTTCTGTTTTTGAGTTGTCCACTGGGATTGAAAATTAAGGAGAAAGCAGGGATAGAAAATATCAGGACTGAAATAAGAAAAATGAATGGCTAGTCAACTTTGACCTTTTTCTCAGAGTGGTTCCTTCATTCTTTTAAAAAACACACAACAAAAACATTTTATTATGTAACACTCACTCAGAAAATGCAGAGAGGCAAAAAGAAGAAATCAAAATTTCTGTAAACCAATGACTCCTAATTTTTGGATATCATCCTACTATTTAATATTTATTTGAATTTGTTTTTATAGAAATATGTTTTTCAATCTGTTTTTGATAGATTTATTTTATTTAAAAATATTATTCCTAAATTCATAATACTAATAAATTGTGGCTTATAAATGTAAGTCTGTCTAATATTTGCAAACCAATTTAAACTTTCCAGGATCCTCAGTTTCCAGGGTAATAGATTCCCAGTTTTATGATGCTTGTAATTAAGTGTGTTCTTAATGTGGCCATCACAATTCTACAAATTGATGAAATAAGCTGGTCCTTCAAGGAAAATTCCCAATTGAAGGGAAATTTCTTTATGAAAAATGAATATTCTCTCCCATTTTCTAGTGGTTAATTTTTAATTTTTAGAAAATAAAAATTGTTATAAATGATTTGGACAAATTATTTTTAACAGGTTTTTAGATATTGGCAATTAAAATAAAATATTTAATTATTTATTCAAAATTATACCTATACCTGTTAGAATTATTAAACTACAAGGGCTACAAGGAATATTAATTTCACTTACATAAGCAGTTCTTAATTTTAACTTGAGAATATCTTTCTTTCACTTTGATTATATTCAGCCTTTTAAAGGTGTATGCTTTTGAAACTTAAATTAAAAACATATTTGATAATTTAATAACTTTTAAATTGTTTCCCTTATATTCATCACAATATAGAACATTTATGAAATATTAATTCTTAACTGTTTTATTAAGCCAAATTTACACAGTAATTCGTGTATATTTTTATGAAATTGATTTTTTCATTAATAACCCATTTGAATAAAGAACATATTTACACTGAAAAGATATAATCATTTAATGTTGATGATTTGATGTATATTATATATTGCAGAAATTACACCAGAAGTCAAAGGATTAAAATGTTAAAGTATGATGTCAAATTGTGTTGTTTTTTTTAATTTCTTAAAAATAACTCACCAATTATAAAACATTTTGGAAGATATAATAGCAATGATTTCTGCAATTTTCCCTTTTTCCCTAGTGAGTTATATTCTTGAATAATGCAATTTTTACAAACACAATTGGTAAATTTTAGTATTTCGTCTAGCACATTATTTTCTATATATTTGTTTCATATGATTTAGAAACTTTATATTTTTTTCAAATAGTTAAATTTATTTAAGTAATTCTCATTTCTTTTTTTTTTTATGAAATATAGTTACCAAAACATAAGCAAATACAATAAACCTCTTAGAAGAAAATGAGTGTATTATTTGGCCACGTAAACAAGGCATTACATTTGTTAAAAAAATAAATGTAAAGGAAAAATATATGACTTCCTTTCCGTTTCTTTTGCTGCCCTACATGCACATATGAACAACAGTTCAGACAGTTCATTTAAACATTGCTCTAAACTTTAATTGCACACAAGCCACTTTTTAAAGAAACCCCTAACAAACGGCATTTATTTACTTTAAATACCTGGGCAACATGAGTTACATTACAACTTACCGTTCTGTCGGAAAGTCCTAATCCCTTGACAGAAATTCTTTGCCAGCAACTTGATGCAGCTTCTGACCCAGTACTGGGGCTCTAGACATAGTGAGAGCAGTGTGATTTGCGTATCATGCAGCCAAGATGAATAATTCAAAAGTCAAGGAACAACTTACTCAGTCAAAGCCAAGTTCAAGCAAGGGAACTTCCTGTAAAGTCCAGACACAAAACAAATTCATTTCACAAATCACTCTTGAAAAGACTGCCCTTGAAATATTTTTATTGTCTTTCGAAACAACAGAAAAGCATGTGTTATTTTTGTTTATTTGCATATTTAAAAGTGTTTATGTTGGGTATACAATTGCTTTTGCTTTTTAAAAACCAGTTTTTAAAAGACTGTATTGAGATATAACATACAGAACCATAAAATTCACCCATTATAAGTATATGATTCATGATTTGTAGTAAATTCATAGTGTTGTACAACCATCACCACAGTCTAACCTGTTTTTTTATGTTGTTGTTTTTTCCTTTTATTGAATTTATCAGGGTGACGCTGGTTAACAAAATTATACAGTTTTCAGGTGCACAATTCTACAACACATTATCTGTACACTGTATTGTGTGTTCACCACCCCAAGCCAAGTCTCTGTCCATCACTCCATACCCTCCTCCACTCTCTTCATCCTTGGCAATACCACACTGTTGTCCAAGTCCATAAGTTTGTTTCCTCTTTGTTTTATATTTTGCTCAATCCCACCGTCCTCCCCCAGCCCACCCTCAGCTGTCAGCCTGCTCTCTATGTATGAGTCTGTCTCTATTTTGCTTGTTAGTGCATTCTGTTCTTTGGATTCTGCATATGAGTGAAATCATACGGTACTTGTCTTTCTCTGACTGGCTTATTTCACTTTGCATAATTGCAGCATTATTTACTATGAGCAAAATTTGGAAGGATTCCAAGTGTCCCATCAGTAGATAAGTGGATAAAAAAGCAATGGTAGCCCAGCCAGTGTGGCTCAGGAGGTCATGGTTCAATTCCCTGTCAGGGCATGTGCCTAGGTTGCAGGCTCGATCTCCCATGTGGGGTGTGTAGGAGGCAGCCGATTAATAATTCTCTCTCATCATTGATGTTTCTATCTCTCTCTCCCTCTCCCTATCTCTCTGAAATCAATAAAAAATAGTTATTAAAAAAGGCAGTGGTACATTTACACAATGGAATACTACTTAGCCATAAGAAGAAGGGAAATCTTACCCTTTGTGACAGCATATAGATGGACCTGGATAGCTTCTGCTTTTTTCCCCCATTTTTAAAATTGATAATTTTTGGTGAATTCTATATTGGGCATATAATAACAAAATATCTGTTATCAACAATTTTGATGGAACTATAAAGCAAAAACTATGGAAGCAAATCTGAATATATGTTCTGTCAGTGTCTTGGCAAAAGGGATACTAGGGTATTTCCCATTTTATTTTCTAGGATCAAAATCAAGAGACATTAAAAAATACATCAGGTGGCTAGAGATTAGGGAGAGAGGTGGTGTCTAAGCAAGATAACCTCAGCACCTGGAAATTCATACATTGGAGTCAGTGCTCTGCATAGCACCTGGAAGCTCATCACCACAGTTTCAGACAGGAATCCCACCTGGCTTTTCTGAGGATTATGCTAGGTTTATATTCAAATAGACACTTGGTCTACTTGATGTGAACCATAGGGTCTATGCCATGTCCCTAATTGTGCAGGCAATAGTGATTTAATTTGAATGACATGAAAGTTGAGCATTGAGGTAGCAGGGACAGGCAAAAGCCCAAAAAGAACTCTGCAAATGATACAAGCTTGGTCTACGAAAGGAGCAGTAAAAATGGAGTGAACTGGTGGGATTTAAGACCAGTGGAAGTAAAACGTAAGGAGTGGGTGGGTAATAGGTTAGAGATGTATAGCATGAGGAAGAAGACCTGATCAGGAAGTTTTTGGCTTTAGCACCTATGCAGATCAGGCGCCAGTAATAAAGATATAAGTGATTTGATTATGAAAGAGCTTTTTCATGAACTCCACATCTTCAAATGCTTCACCCCCTCTGTAAAACGATAACATTTTAACTTCGAGTCATTCTAATTATATTACTTTTGTGTGTTTTATTATACTTGAGCAAAGGTTAGCTTTATCTTATAGTTACAAAACAGAAAATAAGGCTTTGCATGTGTAGGAAAATGTTGTGCATTAATAGAAAACGACACATTATTTATGCATAGGGCACACCCCTTCAGTTTATCTGATTCCCATTGTAGGGAAGTTATTTTACAACTAGGTGGGTTGTAGAATAGTGGAAGCAATGGAAGCTTGGTCCTCTGCAGTATGTCTTCAATTTGGTCTCAGTTTTGACTCAACTTTCAACATTCCTATTCTGTAAGGCTGTTCTTTGAAAAATGCTATTTTTAACTGGTTATAATATCTAGCTGGTTTTTTTGTTGATTGTGAGTAAAATAAAAATTTTAACATGTCCAAAAAAAAGAAATTCTATGTATTCCAGCCAGTCTTCCTAGTCACACATTTCCCCTTCTTCAATATATGAAAGCCTAAATTTTAGAAACTTAAAAAAATATGTTATGTCTATCTACACACACACACACACACACACACACACAACCACACACACACACACACATATATATTACATGAATGAAAATAAATGTATTTATACATGAAATGTATGTGTATCTATTTCTTTATCAAATATCTGTCATTTTTGAGTTCTTGTATTTCAGGTATTGCACTAAGCACCTTAATGCAATAAATGCTTGTAAAAACTCTCTGAGGTTGTTATTTTTTTTAAACTTTTTTCATTTGACAGGTTAAAAATCTGAGCTTCAAAGAGGTTAATTAACTTCCCCAAGATCACAGAATCTGTAAGGAGAGGGACCTGAGTTTAAATCTATATATTTTGATTATAAAAGCACCAGCTCTGACTCGACTTCCTTACAAATTGAATGACAATACCTTTGATGTACTTCACAGATTAAATCAAAGTCCAAGAATTAATGACATTTTTTTTTTCCGAAATGCAGTTCTTTTGTACTTTTAGAGGGAAAACTAAAAAAACAACAACATCACTTTCATTTATAATTTAAAAGGGCAAAGCAGCCCTAGCTGGTTTGGCTCAGTGGATGGAGTGTTGGCCTGCAGACTGAAAGGTTTAATTCTGGTCAAAGGGCATGTACCCAGGTTGTGGGCTTAATCCCCAGTACGGAACATGCAGGAGGCAACCAATAGGTGATTCTCTCTCATCATTGATGTTTCTATCTCTCCCTCTCCCTTCTTCTCTGAAATCAATAAAAATATATTTAAAAAATAAAAATAAAAGGGCAAAGCATTTGCATGACCAGCGCGAGGTTCATGAATTTGAAGCATAAATTAACATGGACCCCTTCCAAACACCCCAGGGACATGGCTGTATTTCACAGGTTGCTGCCACCATTCTGGTGGGAGACATGGTAAACTCCCTCTTTATGGGCTTGGTGGGAGTTCCCCAGAGCTTCCTCTTTCTTTTTCCCACATCCTGCTACCATCCTACCCTGAACTGCTAAGATAAAAAGTGGTCTATACTTCTTCTTTCAGAGAGTACAAGTCATCAGACCTGTGGCTTGGTGGCCTTGCTCTCCACCCCAGTCCTAATTCATCAAAGGCACCAGTGCCCTAGGATGCCCTCAGTGGAGAAACTAGAGTAATTCTGGGACAGATTTAATAAAGGTCTCTGGTACTTTTGTTCTTTTCATGTCATGAGACTTCATTCAAGTCTATAGAAAGATAGCTGCACAGGGCCAAGAACAGATGCAGGATTCTGGACCTTGTGAATAGGGCCAACGTCATGGGTGTGCAATCCTTTAGTCACACAGTGCCTCACACATTGAAGGACCACACACTTGACTTAATGCTCTACTCTCAGATTTTAATTGAAATTCTTTACATTTAAAAAAAAATATCGATTTGAGATGAGAGAGAGAGATAGAGAGAGAGAGAGAGAGAGAGGGAGAGAGAGAGAGAGAGAGAGAGAGAGAGAGAGAGAGAGAGAGAGAGAGAGATATTTGTTTTCTACTTATGTATGCATTCATGGGTTGATTCCTGTATATGTCATCACCAGAGACGTAACCCATACCATGGTGTATCGGGACAACTCTCTAATCAACTGAACTAACCGGCCAGGGATTAATTGAAATTCTTAATAACTTTTTAATAAAAGGCCCTGTATTCTTATTTTGCACTAGACTGTGCAAATTATGTAACTGTCTTTCCTGGGAGAGTACAAATTTCCTAGAAAATGATTTCTATTCAGCACGTAAAATTTCAATGGGGGCAAAGTTTTCATTTTTTGGTGTGCTCCTTTCTTTTCTGTAAACACCATGCTGTTGAAATTTACTGGGTACGAGCACAGGGCTGGTGGCAAACTGCCTCTTTTCAAATCTGAACTTAACCTCTTCCTTGCTCTCAGTTTTCTTATTTGTAAAGGAGGCAAATTGCATGGACCTATGTATATAGTAGAAGTTCATAGTTTATTTATATAGTGTGGGGTCCAAATTAATTGGTAAATAAATGCTGGTTATTATAGACATTTATAACAAATAGGAAGCAAACTTCTTCAGAGTGACCATGACAACCCAGTGCTATCAATATGAGAATATTTGCTGCCCAGGATGGTCTATTTAAAAAGTTTAATTATTGGTTATCAGATGTATTGGTTATCAAATTTAATTATTTAAGTCTGCCAACTAAATAGAACATTTTAGATAAGAAACCAGACATGTTGAAAATAAATAAGTAAAGCAGTCATAGGAAGGTTCTACTAGAAAAGTCTCTGGGCATGGTTAGAAGACAAACTCTTTCAATAGCACAAATAAGCCCTCTAAGGGTCACGTTGATCTTTAAGGAGTAATAGGCAGGGTATGGTAGGCAATGAATGCAATTCAAGGAATTTCTCTTAAAACCTTAAGGGTGGTAATTAATAATAATAAAAATCATCATCATCATCATCTACACGAATAAAAGACAAACATGCAAATTGATCGTACCTTAGCTATGCCTTAAGCCATGCCCACCAGCCAATCAGAGAGACTATATGCAAATTAACCCAACCAAGATGGCGGCTGGCAGCCACGGAGCTGGAGCAAGCAGGAGGCTTGGTTGCTCCAGTGATGGAGGAAGCCAAGCTTCCTGTCTGCCATGGCGGGCTCTTAGCTCCACTCAAGGCAACAAAGTTTCAATTATAGAAGATAAATAAACCCCAGATACCTGCTTTCAGCAGATGTGGCCCCGGAGCTGGAGTGAGCAAGAGGCTTGAGTTGCCCCTGGCAATGGAGGAAGCCAAGCTTTCTGCCCGCCCTGGCCAGCTCTGAGCTCCACTCAGGCTACAAAGTTTCAATTATAGAAGGTAAATAAATCCCAGAATAAAAAAAAAAAAGAAAGAACAAAAGAAGAGGCTGGGAGCTTCTGTCACTGGGGTGCTTGGCCAGCCTGAAAATGGCCCTCAGGCCCTAACCCAGACTGGCCAGGCACCCCAGTGGGGGCCCCCACCCTAAAGGGGGTGTGACCAGCTGCAAACAGCCATCAGCCCCTCACCCAGGCTGGCCAAACCTCCATGGGGTGAGGGTCCCCACGGGGGGAGCTTGACCAGCCTACAAACAGCTATCAGCCCCTCAGGCTGGCCAGGCACCCCAGTGGGGACCCCCACCCTGAAGGGGTTGTGGGAAACCTGAAAATGGCCTTTAGCTCCTCACCCAGGCTCGCCACACCCGCAATGGGTGAGGGTCCCCACTGGGGTTTTGGCCAGCTTGAAAAGAGCCATCATCTCCTCACCCAGGATGGTCAGGCACCCCAGAGGGGACCCCAGCCCTGTAGGGGGTGTGACCAGCCTGAAAACGGCCCTCAGCCCCTCACCCAGGCTGGCTAGGCATCCCAGTAGGGACCCCCACCCTGATCCGGCACACCCTTCAGGGCAAACCAGCCAGCCCCCACCTGAGCACCAGGCCTCTATCCTATATAATAAAATGGTAATATGCAAATTGACCCTAACAGCAGAACGACTGGGAATGACTGGTCACTATGACACACACTGACCACCAGGGGGCAGATGCTCATTGCAGGAGCTTTCCCCTGGTGGTCAGTGCGCTCCCACAGGGGGAGCTCTGCTCAGCCACAAGTCAGGCTGATGGCTGCCAGCACAGCGATGGTGGCGGGAGCCTCTCTTGCATCCTCAGCAGCGCTAAGGATGTCTGACTGCAGCTTAGGTCTGCTCCCTGCTGGCAAGTGGACATCCCCTGAGGGTTGCCGGGCTGCCAGAGGGATGTCTGACTGCCAGCTTGGGCCCAATCCCCCAGGGAGTGGGCCTAAGCCAGCAGGTGGACATCCTCCGAGGGGTCCCAGACTGCAAGAGGGCATAGGCTGGGTTGAGGGACCCCCCCAGAGTGCACAAATTTTTGTGCACCAGGCCTCTAGTAATAATAATAAACCCCCAAAGAGGTTGAAATAAATCAAGATTATTGAGGATGATACTTTGGTGTTGCTGTGTTGGGTGGACTTACCCAGTGCTACATGATTAATTTCCTGTCCAAAGAATGGTTTAGATAGGAAAAAAATTTTAAGAGAACAGCAAAAGAGAAAACAATGCATAGAGGATATATGTGATTGTCTCTAAATGCTTCCAGATTCTAGAATCCAAACAAACTGTTGACCAAATTTTTTTTTACCATGGAAAGTTGTCCATTCAATATGACCATTTAATTTGTGGCAAAGCAATCTTTTTCCACTTTATATAAAATTTCTTGTCATATACAAAGTTTTTTTTTTCTCTTATTACATAATTGAAAAAAATATGTCACATTTATTATCTTTCCACACAACTCAAAGGAATTGTGTTCTGCTGAATTTAAAATATGTTAATTGTTGTATGTCTCTGGTTACCGCTGAAAATATTTTAAGTTCTTTGAGTGATTAATAGTTAATCTAGAAATACAACAAACTCACTTTTTAATATTCAAACACCAACAGCTACATGATTTTTTAATGATATATGGTAAGCCTCAATCACAGGTGTTTCCCTACAAAAATAATGCTGTCTTGTTTCCCTGATATGAAATTCAAACTTTTGTGTGAATTATGGAGACAAATTTTATTCTTAACAGTCAATGACCAAGGCATAGCCTTTTTGATTAAAATGTTTGCCTAAAATACTGAAATGTGTTAATTGGCTATTCAACTACTCAGTCGTTTCCAGTCACATTTACTGTATTTTGTACAAATTGGCTTAATTCTTAGACTATTTTGCATTATTTATGAAAACACAACAAAACAACATTTAATTCATCATTTTGATGTACACATAAGCATTTTTGACTGAGTGTGAATTAACCACTCCCCATCTTATACCCATGGCTTGCTCCAATATACTATTTATCCTTTGAATAAAAAACAAGAAGTCAGTCTGATTGAATCTCACAGAGCATTTTGGTAATTGAATTGGGAGGTTTTCAAAATTCCCTGGAGAATAGAAAATGTGTTCATTAGGAGAGCTAAGCTCTTTGTGACTGCTTTATGAATTAAATTAAGGAAACTACCTGTCCCCATTAATAAAACATTCAGTGGTGTGATTCTTCTGTATTACTATCTTTACCTCTACAACATACTTATTGATGTAGTTATTATATTAACATATGTTTTGTGCTGACATACACTACAAACTAATGAAATTTTATTTTCACTGTTAAGTTAATATTGTATTACAGTAAACGAAGAATTTTTAGATTGTAACAGTTCTAACAATTACAACTAAACAATGCAAAAGTTTAAGAAAATATTCAAACACTACAACTTAAAATAAATCCACTCTGCATTATTTATGTGTTTACAAGTAGTATTTTTTCATGTTAATCTAACTTTTAAGTCCATTGTTTGTATTATTTAAGAGTTGTTGCTGGTCAGAACTCCTTGCATGGCCCGTTGTATTTGGAGAGCTGCTGAGAAATCATTGCATAGAGCTACCTCATCCTAGACACAGGGACATCAGGCTCAGTGATTAGGAGGGGTATGAGTTTGATCACAGTTGATATATTAGCTAGATTCATTTAATCTGGTTTTGATTTTTTTTATATCTGAAAATTATTATAAAATGTATCAAATACTTTTTGCTAAATGTCAACTCCTAATTAATAAATGAATTAATGTTTCAGTGATTATTCTTTATATGATCTTTATAATTTTATTCAAGACTCATAGTGTATCAGTTTCAATTTAAGTAATCCCATGTTGGTGTGCTGACTGATTTAGAATCCAACATATAGATCTTGAGATTTTTACAATTCATTTTTGTAATAGGTGGATTTGTGACTAATGCAAGGGCCTTGTCCATCTTTGGTTATTACACAAGCCTCCTTTTAGTAGCAAGAAGAATTATGTATACAGAACAAGGGGCAAGAAGTTTCTAAATATTGTTCCCTAGAGAGATGAAAACCCCCCAGCCTTTTAGATCATCTGTGTGTGTGTGGGGGTGTGGGGGGGTGTGGGGGGGGGAGGCGGGGGAAGGGAATGCAGGAAAAATAATTCTATCACATAGCGCTATGCTTTGTGAATCAAGAAAAGAATGAAGAAAAATAAATAAATCATAGAAATGGAGGGGGAAATCCATGACATCAAAGAATGGGGCTGATATAGGGGAATGTTTGGTATCATAGATACACGAATGTCGAGGTCAAAGGGCAAGAATTAATGGGAAGAAGTACCTCATCGAGTAAGCAATAAATATACTGGTGATGGTAAAAATTAGCAAAATTCAAAGAATCTAGCTTACCTTTCTCTTAAATGGGTTTGCTGCACATTTATTTTAATTAAGAGAGTCTGCTGACTCCATTGACCTTATAACTGTCCAATTTTATTTACCCAGATGGGAAACATTTTTGCCATAATTGATGTTTTTGTTCATTTTAATTAGCACACTATGCCTTTAGCAAGTTGAAAATATTTGACAACGATAATTTTAAAATTTTACTTATAGGTATTCTGCAATACAAAGTTTTAAATTGACACATAAACTTATATTATTTTTAATTCCAAGGAAATTTAAAAAATAATAAAATTATATGTTCTAGGAGGAAAGTCAATAATGTACCATCTACTATTAAACTGTAAAACTAAAAGAAAGAACAAAGATTCAACTGTGGAACATAAAGAGGGTCCAGGAGAATATTACATGTATGAGTAATAGTTACTATGAACTAATAAGAGTCTCCACCTCAGTGAGGGCACTAAAGCAAGTAATACGAATACTGCCTACAAACGTGTTTAAATTTATATTAAAATATGTATTTGCATTTCACACTTTTCGGTTCATTCACAGTGCATGCTTTTTTAAAAAAAATATATTTTATTGATTTTTTACAGAGAGGAAGGGAGAGGGATAGAGTTAGAAACATCAATGAGAGAGAAACATCAATCAGTTGCCTCCTGCACACCTCCTACTGGGGATGTGCCCACAACCAAGGTACATGCCCTTGACCGGAATCGAACCTGGGACCCTTCAGTTCACAGGCCAACGCTCTATCCACTGAGCCAAACTGGTTAGGGCCACGTTGCATGTTTTTTATTTTAGCTTTATTGTTGAAAGTATTACATATGCTCCCTCCTCCCTCATTGACCTGTATCTGCATCACCAAATGATCTCTCATGTTTCCCTTCAACAGCCATCCTCACTTCTTAACCACATCCCCCTCCTTAAATTATTGTGACCACTATTCTGATCTCCTTTTCTATAACTTTGTCATTTCAATGGACTCATGCAATATGCAACAGTCTAGGATTGGCTATTGCATTCAATATAATTCTCTGGAGACTCAGCCAGGGTGTTGCGTGTGTCAATAGTATGTTCCTTTTTCTTGACGAGTAGTAATCTGTGGTGAGCAATACCTCGGTTGGCTTATTCAGCTGTTGAAAGACATCAGGTTGTTCCCAAATTTGGGCTATTAGGAGAAATAGAGTTCTAAGAACATCTATATACAGATTTTGGTGTAAGTGTAAGTTTTCATTTCTCTATAATGAATGCCCAAGTGCCGAATTGCTGAGTTATGTGGTAGTTGCATGTCTACTTTTTTTGGAAACTACTAACGCACTTTCCAGCACATCGACACCATTTTAGACTTCCACTAGCAACATGTGAGCAATTCAAGCAATGCATCCTTGCCAGCATTTTGTGTTGTCACCATATTTATTTTAATTATTCTGATAGGTATTCTAGTATCTAATTATGGATTGTTCCTCAATGATGTGGAAAGTAGTTCATGTGATTATTTTCCATCTGCATATATTTTTTGCTGAAATGTCTGTTAAACACTTGTTTTGCATTTTCATTTTCTAATTGAACTAGTTGGATATCTTTTTTTTTTATCATTGGATTTGAGTGTTTTTTATATATCCTTTAACCACATTCAGTTTGTTAAATAAGAAGATAATTCTTCCTTGCACTCCCTACTACAATAAATTCATTTTTTTAATTTATTAAAACACAAGGGCTTAAACTGCCTGTCTAGGTCTAAAAAGAGAGAAAGTGACATGAAATAAATCCTGGGTGTTAATTTATTTTATTCCTGGTTTCCTTCAGGCATTTATCAGTTAAATATAGAATAATATCTGTACCAAGAGAAAACTTGATTTATGGTTAGGATCATTAGCTTTGAGCTGCTAATGATTCTGTTTCAGTGTCTTATTATTGCCTTTAAGGAGCTAAATGGTGCATGACTTGAAATTGTGTAGCTTGTTTAAATTATGAAATTTGAGAGTATTACCTATTGTCATCACACAAATAATTGTCTCACAATTGTCAGAGGGAAAATTTTGTACAGCCCAGATTTGCACCTGCCTTAGTTTAGTTTAAAGTTACATATTGCTGTTAGATGCAATCATAAGAGCAAATAAAATTTCTCTTGATAGTGTTTATTGTATTGACTTCCATTTATATGGTTGTGTTCATAAATTTCTGCCAGTCTAATGCATCTCGTTTCAAACTGTGCAAGTATCATTAAAAGAGAAGTGAAATATAAAGCGAGTTGTCTTAACTTTGGCAAAAAATGCTTTATAACTTCAATGTAAGATTGACTAGAATAAAGTAGGAAAAGAATATTGCATTGTTGTTCTTATAAAAATGTTCATCCATGTGAGAAATAAATGTGTCTAAAAAATTCTTCTCTGTCCTTGTGTTCAGGAACCTAATTGGGCATAATCTTAGGAAGTCAGAATAATGGGCGTTTTCTGGGGGCTAACGGATATGAATGTTCAGTGTTGAAGAATTGGCCCTCTTCACCTTGCAGGGGAAAATTAAACCCATGCTTAATTCCAAAAACGTTTCTAGATGAGAGCAGTTCCACCGTACTATGTCCTCTGTTGCAGATTTAAGGGCATACGTGCCTGGGATTTCTAATCCCAGTAAATGCTGCCATTTTAACCTCCACCACCACAAGGACTCAAGCAGTCATGTGAGGACAGATGGTAAGAATATGAGTCAAGTGCTCACTCTACTTCTCAATGGCCTTTTCTGTTACAAACATGACAGTAAGTCATATTTAGTTTTAAAACAGAAGAACTTTCAGATCTGTAACAAATCAGCAAGATGTTTCAAAATAGCTAATTAACATTTTTCTACAATGTCTGCCTATCTATGCACAGGGGCCATTGCATCGTTCCCATGTACCAGAGGTCAAGCCTAAAGTGATGGAACCCCATGGGCATAGCACTTTTCAAATTAGAATTAACTATATTAAACAGAATGTTTCCTTTTTAGAGCTGCATTTTTTTCCTCTGAGATTTAAAAATATCAGAGATACAATGTTAACAGGCGAAAAAAATGCAACTTTTTGTAATGTCCATGTTAAAGACCCACTGAGGACTATGATTTGGAACGGGCAGCATGTTATTGTTACTGGTAGAATACCTTAGTGAGTTTTTCTTAATATTAGCACTCATAAAGTAATATTATCCACGAACAGTGAAAACTTTGCATGATGGTTTCAAAGGTCTTTTAGTCACTTGCATTTTTATGCTCTATATATGTTTGTCTTTCACAAAGTTTTTCTTGTGTTTCACAGTTGCTATGTCACCATGTCCTAAGTCAGACAGTTCCCTGACCTCTTACATCTTTATATTCCCACAGCTCACAACTTAATGATAATCTCCCTCCAAGGCCATGAACTCTATGGCTCCAGTTACCCTCTGGAATCTGAGTTCCATGTAAGGCAAGTGATGGAATCAGCGAACCAATGATGTAGAGTGTGGACAATTTGTATTTTGATTGGCAATGTCTTTAGAAATAAGTGTGATTTAAAAATCACATTAACTTTTCCAAAAGAAATGATAGAATATTACCCACCACTTTCCATAAGTAGGAAGATGCCACCGTCCATGTATATTTTGAAATATGTAAATAAATTAATAATATGTTTAAATTATCCCTGTTACAGTTAAGGGCTATGCTAGTTGTGTTGAGTTAAAGATAGGTCAATCAAATAAAGGCCTGGCCTTACAAACTTGTTTAATAATGTATTTGAAACGGTCAGTTTCCTTCCAGAAACTACAGAGGTATGGGACTGAGGATAGATCTAGACTCTTAATGGGAGGTTTCAATTTTTCCACCTTTCCTCAAAGACAACTTGACATGTGGAATAGTAAACGTGAGAGTTACAAAAATATGAAGTAATTATGTGGCTCTTGGTTTCTTAGCACAGGCATTGTATACACTTGGTATGTTTTCTTTATTAAGCTTTCTATCATATGATGTAAGAAGCCCTTGCAGCAGAGAAGAACAAATGGCTGCTTAGCGATGCCTTTTCCTGGTTTCTGGGAGGAAGATTAGATTAAGTGACATAATTTTGTAATCCATGAAACAGACATGGCGCTTCATGTTAGGCCAATTCTGAAATGAGAAACATACATATTTGTACATGATTGCAATGTGAACGTTTCTGAAATAGCATCACCCTAAACTTGTGAAAGTGTTTTGTTTTCTTATTGATCATACTAGTAGCTCTGCGCACAAATCTGTGTGCCAGTAGCTCTCTGTGGGGCCTGGCTGCTCTGTGCCCACTGCCCAGAGGCTCTTCACAGCCCAGAGGCCCATCTGCGGCCAGGCGTGGAATGTTTGCTTCGTCGCCGGAGCGTCGACGCAAGTGATCCCCGCTGTCTTCCCCCCCCCACTGCTGCTTCATGCCCGTTGCCCAGAGGCCATTGCAGCCATGGTAGAACACTTGCCTCATTGCCATGGCAAGGAAGGATGCAGCAAGGAAGCAAGCATTCCGCCAGGCCGCTCACACTGCCTGCTCTCAGCAGCCGGCCCCCCTCCACCCCCTGGGACTGGTGGACTCCGGCAGGGCTGAGAGACCTGGGTGCTGCCATCTTCTGGCTGTGGGTGCTGCCATTTTGTGACAGAGTGACAGTTAATTTGCATATTGCCATTTTATTAGATAGGATGTAGTAATGACTGTGTCAGAGTCCTTTGGGGGTTATAGAAAACAGAAAACACCAACTAGAAAGATGGTTACACCCATGGTATTTTAGTCAGGGCATATATGGTTGCAAAGGAAGCTTATTTTAAAAATATAATCACAGATAAGAACAGAAATGGTAATACAGGTAGGCCTCACTATAATTTTGGAATTTTAAAAGTCAGCAATTAATGAATTAAAGCTAGTTTGTCTCTTTCTATTTATCTATACCTATCTGTCTATGTGTCGGTCTCTGTCTTCTATCATCTCTCAGTATGCGCTCCATTATCTTCTCTTTCTGCGTGGTTTCAAATTGTCAGTCATGAAGACTACATATTCCTTCAATACAACTTCCTAGCCTAATTACCTTATTCTCAATTTTTAAATGAGGGGGTCTAACATTCCAAGCTCACTTTTTTCAGTTGGGTCTATGGGTCTTGAATGAGGAATAGGCAGGGCTTAGGGTCAAATGATACATGATTAATATAATTTTTCTTAGGAAGAGATATGGATGGAGTAAGCAGTGAAAGGCACCTCTTCTAAATAGGCACCTTAATCACAACACACCTAAACAAAAATCATCTTTCTTTTCTCCACACTCTTCCTCATCACATCTACACTATACTTGACTTCTTTGCATCCCTATCTCCACGAATAGCTTCACCATTTATCTAGTTATTCAATGAAGAAAGGTAAGAGACATGATTAATTTTTCTTCCTATCTCGACATATCCAATCAGCTCTCGATTTTGTGACCTAAGTGACATTCACTTGCTGGAACTTCATATATTATTTTATCCCAATATCAAAAAGCACAAATTTAATATAGTCCCGTATTTTATGAGTGAGGAAACAGAATCGTGGAGCAATAAAGTAACTTACTCAAAGTGACCTAGATGTAAAAGACAGAATGGAGATTTTCAGGTTCTCCGAATCTGAAAATATCTCTGCAGAAAGCAGTGCTTTGCCTAGTCTAACACATTAGTAACCAGGAGAGTCAGGGAAACTTGCACTTGCAATTATTTACTCCTAATGTTAATCTTCTATAGGGGCAAGTTACTGATTAATTTCTACCTTTATCAACTGCAAGAAAATTAGCTGGGTAGTTACAAAACAATGATGATTCAATTTTATGTCTGTATTATTTCCTGCTTCCATTCCCTTTTCCAGCCAGAATTTCTACCATTTCTGGTAACTAGAATGCCCGGCTTTCAATGCTGAGACATCTGCTCTATGAGGTATTGAAAGGATAAATTTAAATAAATCTAATCTTACTTAAACTCAGCAGTACTACTACCTAGAAATAAAATCTAGAGAAAAAAGGCACAATTTATTAACCTTTCTTATATTTTAAAGACAGTTTGGGTTTAGGATTAGAGAATTGTATCTATTCATTCCTTCTATATTTGTACTTCAATTCTTTTTTTTTTCTTTTCTTTATCTTACTTAGGTCCTATTTAAGATTCAATTAATCATTGCAATATTTTCCTCAATATTTAGAATGGAACAATCTTTATCCTTTACAAATATTTGTTCATGATAATTATGTGTCCCAATCTTCATGCGTATGTTTGTGTATATGAGTGTCTGGGTGGGAAAGAGTGTAAATTGTTTAACTAATGTAGGACTCCTGATAACTTAACTTGAATAATAAGCATCTAATTGTTGTACATTTGTTTTTAAGACATTGATGGCCAAAGCTATGATTTATTTGATGCTGGTTCTTGGTCTAATTCATACAGAAACCTATGAACCATTTTATCATGTCCTACTTCTTGATTCATTTTACAACAATATATTTACAGAGACGATTGGAATCATAAATACAAAATCTTTTCCATTCAGCACCATAATACCTTGATTTATAATCTGTTACTTATTTTACTAGAGAAAATATAAATTGCCTTATTTGCCACTATTTTGTACTATGCTCTATCTTCCTTCCTTTTAACCAATTCAAAAACTTAGCCTTCCCTGAGCTGCTTTAAAAAGATGTTTGTTAGGACACAAAACATATTCTGCTGTATAAATATAGTCAGCTTTTTCTTTCCATTGTTAAAGTTCTAGAACACCTCTCATGGTGACAGCATACCGTTAAACCTCATGAACTTTATCTAAGTTAAAGTACTACTCAACTAATTGAATCTTATGCTTATTTTCCTGTTTCCTAATTTAAAAGTATTTTCCATGGCTCTATAATTTTTTAATTAAGCTCACGTATATTCATTAAGAGTTTCAAGAGACATATGGTACCTACCAGCAAATCTTACTGATCTTAAAGCATTCTACATTTTTGTCTATTGATTCTAAAGAAAACCCCAAAAACTTTGACTCAGACTTTTATATCAACCATAATATAACATTCTAAGCAAATTTTGTGTTGGACTCATTTCTGTAGTAAAAAAAAAAAATGCATATTTAAATTATTTAAGAAATATTCTGCTTAATTCCTAATTAAAAACAAATTTATTTCTGTTGATATTATTGTGTAGTGCTGAATATAAGAAATAATAAATTATGTTTAAAAAGTAATTTTTAACTCACTTCCCAAAGTACAGTAATTTATTGAACATTATTGCAATAAGAGTGATGATGACTTCTACCAGATTTATAGTGATATAAATTATGAATGATTAAATTGGAATAATTTGAAAGTAAAGCCAATTGAAATTGCTGATGGAATAGAAGTGAAATATGAGGAGGAGAGGAAGAAAAGGTAAACAATTTTTTGCCTAAATAATTAGAAGGGAAAATTCCATTTACAAAAATTATAGGACCAGCTATTTTTTTATTGTTATTATTTATTACCTATCATAGATGTTAATTTGCCAATTTATATATGTTTCTGGGATCAAGGAAAGATAAGTAGGTGGGAGATATAAATCTAAAGGCACCAGAACAAAGAGAGTAAATGAAGTCATCTGAAAAGATCATCTAATTGAATTACCATATGATCCTGCAATTCCAACTATTGATTTATATTTGAAGAAAATGAAATGACTATCTTAAAGTGATATCTACACTCTTATATTCATTGAAACCTTATTTACAATAGCCAAGAGATGGAAACAACCTAAGTGTCCATTGACAGAGAATGTGTAAAGAAAACATAAAAGTATATATACTAGTACATGTATATATTATTCTGCTATTAAAAAATAATAGACATCCTGCAATTTGCAACAGCCTGGATGAAACTTAAGGGCATTATGCTAAGTGAAATAAGTTAGAAAGTCAGACAGAGAAAGACAAATACTATCTAATTTCACTTTCTTGTGGAATCTAATAAATAAATAAATAAACAAACAAGTAAAGACTAGATTGGTGGCTGCTAGGAAAAAAATAGTAAAGGTGGTCAAAGGGTTCAAACTTCTAGTTAAAAGATGAATAAGTCATGGAGATGTAATACACAACATGGTGACTATAGTTAACAATATTGTATTACATATTTGAAGGGTCTGAGAGAATAAATCTTAAAAGTTCTCACTATACACACACAAAATTTTAACTATGTGAGGTGATGACAATTATAACTAACCTTATTCTGGCAATCATTTTGCAATTCATACATATATCAATTCATTATTTTATATACCTTAAACTTACAAAATGTTATATGTCAGTTATATCTCAATAAAACTGGGGAGAAAAAAAAATAAACTAAGGAGTGAATATAGATAGAAAAAAGGAGAGATTGTGGATTGAAGCCTCAGGTGAGCCAGCACTAGAAGTTGAAGAGTTGGAAGTAACTAGTAAAGGAGACTGAGAAGGCCAGAAAAGTAGAACTGAGGGTTAAGTCCCACATTCCAAAAGCAGGAGATGGCCAATGGCTACAATTCCTGCTGATAAAACAAGTAAGATATAATTGTTTGGGAATTAACTATTACATTTAACAGTGTGGAGTCAGTAGTGACACTCCCAATAGTAAGTTGGTGGATTTATAGAGTTAAACACAGATTACAGTGGATACAAGGGAGGATAAATGGAAAGGAAGTGGAATTTAGAATAATACTTTTGAAGATTTTCTATAAAGGAGAACAATGAATTGTGGTGGTAGCTGGAGGACACCATGATTTTGTGCAAGGGCTTCCTTCCTTCCTTCTTTCCTTCCTTCCTTCCTTCCTTCCTTCCTTCCTTCCTTCCTTCCTTCCTTCCTTCCTTCCTTCCTTCTTTCCTTCCTTCCTTCCTTCCTTCCCTCCTTCCACTTAATGGAGGAACTAATAATGTTTGAATATTGAAGAGGAAAATCCAATAGAGAGGAACATTTCTCTAACATTCCTCTAAGTGTTTTGAAGCAATGAGCTTGTAGGCAAGAGGAATGGGATCTAGACAAGGGTCAGTCTTATATACGAACACACAGTTACAAAATGGAAGGCAGAGTGTCTGCAAATAGACGTAGATACATTGGTAGACAGGGTACTGGGGAATGTTGGGAAGTGCTCTTTCATTTGCTTCGATTTCTTCAGTGAAATAGGTGGTCAACTGAAAATGAGGAGAAGTATGTGTTGGAGAGCTGAGGAGAAAAGAAGCATGAACAAGGTGTTTATATACAAGTGAATGTCCATGGAATAGGGATAGTTATGGAATTTCTGGGTAATTTTAAGGGTCAAGTTTGTGTCTGTTGCCCAGAAGTGGCATAGTTGTTTTTCTCCAGGCTCATTTGGTTGTGAGTGTACAGACAAGATAATTTGATTTAACTATGATTAATGTTGTACCAACTAAGTGTGGGAGTGAGAGTGAGAGGGAAGTAATTTAGAGTTCCTACAAGAGAAGGACTACAATTGAATCTAAGCTGGGAAAGCAAAGATGTAAAGGCATGAAGTAGGTGAGAGACAGAAAAATAGGTAATCATTTTAATAGATCCTTATGGCTCAAATATCCTTGTAAGTTTTAAAAATTGTTGAAGTTAGATATCAATGTTCTGAAAGGTAAGAAAGAATGGTCAGATAGTGGAATATCAAAGATTGAGTTTATGAAGAAGATGCAGTTATTGGTAGTGACAAAATCTATGATATAACCTACTACAGGAATGAGTGGCAAGAAATATTCAAAGTGATGAATGCCAAGAACCCACAACCAAGATTACTTTATCCAGCAAAGCTATCATTCAGAATTGAAGGCCAGATAAAGAGCTTCACAGATAAGAAAAAGCTAAAGGAATTCATCACCACCAAACCAGTATTATATGAAATGCTGAAAGGTATCCTTTAAGAAGAGGAAGAAGAAGAAAAATGTAAAGATACAAATTATGAACAACAAATACACATCTATCAACAAGTGAACAGAATGAACTGGTGATTATAATAGAATCAGGGGCATAGAAAGGGAATGTCCCTGATTCTATTATAATCACCAGTTCATTCTGTTCATCAGATTATTCACTTGATTTTCAGATTCATTTTAAGATTCTTCATCTGTAAAATAAGGTTGCTGGGAGGGTCAAATCATATAGTGCATGACATTTGAAATACTTTTAGACTTTTGAATGCTATAACATTATTCTATTACTGTAATTTAGCAGTATCTTGTCAAATAATGCTTTGATTAATGTTGAAAACTGAGCATATAAAAGATTTCTTGACACTATAAATACAAATCTATTGTGGAAAAAATCAGAACAAAGGTTGCTTCTGTGGCCACAGGGCTGGTATTTACTAGAAAAGGAACGTAAGAGACCTTTTAGGGAGTGATAGTAATATTCTGTATCTTAATAGGAATAGGATTTTGGTTGCCCAGGTCTATGGATTTGTCAGAACTCAGTGGATAATATATTTAAGACTTATGCATTTCATTGTATATAAATGTTACTTCAAAGGAAGCAAAAAACAAAAATAACTACTCTTCCCTATTTAGTGAAATGCATGCTAAAATGTTTAGGGCTGGAATGTAATAAAGCCTGATATTTTGAAATGCATCAAAAAGTCAGTTGGATTGATGGCTCAATAGAGAAAGAGTAGATGAATAAAGAACTAATGAAGCATGTGTTTGAGATGTTTATTGTTAAATCTAGGTGGTATATATATGAATATTCTTTAAATATTTCTGTATGTTTAAAATTTTTCATATTTGATGTTGGAAAAGAAAGGACAAGAAACTGAAAATAAAAACATACCTTTTCCAGGAGGTATGTATGCCTGTCACCGGACCATCCTTAAGAGGTGATGTATTGAGCTAAATGTCTGCATTTGTAAAACAGACAAAGCTTAACTACTTCCATTAAGCCTTCATCTAAAGAGCATAAGTGTTGTCAGTGGGAAGCTGGCTCTTCCATGGGATCATGAGAAAAGCATTTCAAGGATCCACACACAGGAGATGGTGATGTGTCATGGTTTATTTGCAAAGCAATATCAAAAGAGTTCTCCTGGCTTTCCAAGGTCCCACGTCTGTCCACCCCACCATGGAAAAAGTTCAATCGTGTCTTCAGCAGGGCCAAAGCACAGGCTAATGCCCAGAGCTTCTGCTTCATGGTCCTTTGGAGCCTGTGTGGCATTCTGTGGGCTCCAGGTGGCCACTAGACCCCCATTGGCATGGGTTCCCAGGGGCAGCGGGGAGAGAACACGAAGGAACTGGGCAAGTATGAGTAATGAGCAAGAGAGAGCTTCTTTATTCACCTGGAATTATGAATTCTCAGGCTTGATAGAAACCAGAAACTTTTCAAAATAACCAATCAGCCTCTTAAACTTTACTTCTGCGCTTCTGATGGGGCCCACCCACTAGCCAATGATCTTTTTCCCAGGTTAGAGTGACAGGTTGCTAGCGTCAAGGGCCTCCCTCTGAGCCATGTTGACTTCCTTAAGCATGTGCTTATGTTCCTCTGCTCCCTGTAAGGTGCAGGAGGGGAACAGTGGGGTGTTAATCCTCTTGGAGAGACAATGCTGCAATTCCTTGGGGTGTGAAGATGTGGCTTCCTGATGAAGCAAACAGATCTCCGCTTAGCTAAATAAGCTCAAGGGTATCTCCCGCTTTGCTTCCTTTCCCCTCAATAATTAGCTAACGACAGTGATAATAGGAACTCAGCAAAAGGAAATATTGAAAGAGCAGAAGTATACAAAATGGAAAGCAAATGAAATCAATCTATCTGAGTTAGACAAAGAATCAGCCTAATTAATGAAAGACAAGAGATGACGTGTCATTAAATAAAATAAGAACTAGAGAAAGGGTTATATATTAGACAGTTGAAATATATTCATAAATAATCCATATTTTTATTTCCAACTGGAAGTCAAAACCAACCTCAAAATACAGAATAACAAAAATGATATCAAATAGGGAATGTGGTGGGAACAATAAAAGAGGAATTAAAAGGGGAAAAGGAAATAATTTTAAAAAGAAACTGCATGGAATTTTTCAAAATTTTCTACTGATGAAATAATTTTTATGTTTCAAATATTTCTCCCAGATATAAAAAGCATGGTTTATTGCCTGGTTTCTTTTACCAAGAATAAATGTGGTTTTTCTCCCCATCTTAATCAGAGCAAAACAGAAAGGAAAATATCAGCACAAAGGTATTATGAAGATAGAGACACAGAGCTGAAATAAAACCTTAAGAAATAGTTAGAAAATTTTGTAAATGACGTGTTAAAAATATCACTAGATATTTAAAATAGAATTCAGTCTATTGCCTGCTAAAATTTTTACTTGGAAAATGACATAGGAAAAAATATAAGTCAACATGTTATTTTAAAAAATGGTAGGTAAAATTAAGGCTCTACCTCTGACTACGCAAAGAAGGCTTTGGATAACATTCTCATCTGCCTCAACAAAATATAAGCTTTGGAAAGAAATGACCAAGAAAACCTACTCACCCTTCAGAGACCCTGCTCAGCCCAGGCCCTGTTGAGCAAGGAAGCTCTTATTATGAACGCTGTCTAGGGGCAGCCTCTCCTGGTTTGACCTGTGGTTTCAATAGCCTAGTTTGGAAAAGTAAACTCAGCCCTAGGATTTCTCTTCGAAAAATTCGGGTAACTGAGAAAATGAGGCAGCATGAAGAGAAGAAGCCAAAGCATATAATGAAGTTTTTCTATGAAGTGAAGGGTGTTGCTGCGTCATTTATTCAATATTTAAATCAGAGTCCAGAGCACGGAAGAGGAACCTTCTTTTGGGAGAAAGAAGGGGCTCCCAGGGGCATTGCCGTTGGTGTTTCCGTGAGCTCTTCTTGCTCTATGCGATTCCTGCCCTTGGCTTTCCATGAGCCATTCTTGGTATTTTAATGATCCCACTCCCACATTCCTTCTCCTCTAGCTGCTTTATTATTTAGTTGGCTGTAATGTGTTTCTTTTACTTGACACCAAAATGTCCCCAACTAAACAGGATGAACGAAAACATAAATAATCATTATATACTTGAAGTGCCCAACATATAAGGGCAGAGTAAATATTTGCTGAATGAATAAATTATAAACTAGAACATGTGCACTTCATTAAAATTCCAATGTGAAAATAATTCACCACTTCAACATGTTTTTAAAACAATCAAAACTATGGAGAATGATTAGCTTCGATTCATATCTTACTCAGTAATAAATTATAGCTAGTAAAAATAATAAATGTTTTAAGATTTTTTTTTTAGTTCTGCTATAATGAAACAATTCTAAAAGCTTTAGTTTCTATATCTAAATGTAACTTGCTATTATATGGCATATATATGGTGGTTTCAATTTATAAAAAAATAAATATTTGGTGACGTAATTTCTCTGAGGGTTAATATATATTCTATTAAATGAAATAAAGATAAAAGTATAATTTTTTTTCATTCTTTTTAGAGGGAGCTACCTTTATATACCGAACACTGTCATGTATGTAACAGTTCTACACACTAGATTTTAAAGTACAAAGTTAACCTCCTAAATATCATATTTTCAGAACCCATTTTATTAGAGTTTGAATATATTGTTATGCAAGAAATGATAGATATTTTATTTCCAAAAATCAACATATTATTTCTGAAGACTGTAAGAGAGAGTTGTTTAAATATAATCACTTTCTATTTATTCATTCCCTAAACTGATCCAGGAAGTATTTATTTAGTTTTTAAATACAAAACACTGATAAGCACCAGAGGGGAATAAAGAAATGAAAAAAAAAAAAGGGGGGGGTGAGTTACTACTAATAAAAAAGGGAACAAAATTGTCATCGAAAATGAGTAAACTTCTTATCAAAGAAAAAAAGGAAGAGGATATGCTTTTGAGTTAAATTTGGAAAATAAAATGAATTATGTTCAGCCAAGTGGTGTTAATTAACTAAAGTCCCGATGGGATTTAAGCACAATTTATTTTGTCATTTTTATAATTTGTTTCCAGAACTGGAATTTCAGTTTGTTCAGTGGCAGACTTTGGAGGCAAACAAAAATAGATTTTAAACGTTTGATGATTGATAACACTGAGGAGAAAACAAAATAAACACAATTCTGATTTTAGCCTAGTACTGAAGGTAAGTGAACTTGGAAACCAGCAAATGTCAAACTTCACATGTTTTCCAAATCCCCTCAGTGTATACCCCTCAGTTGTTCTGACTCTTCCATGATAACTAGTGTGCATTGATAACCAGTGGCCTAAGAGTGACCGTGGTGGGAGAAGAACAGACTGGGAGAGGCATGATCAGGAAGATGCAAAGCACAGTCTTTGCAGCAGAAACCTGTTATGCCTCCTGTAGTAAGTATTGAACAGACAACCCCATTCCCCCATCTTGGAGAGGCCTGATAGGCTAAGCTGAGTCATCTCAGAGCTTGATCTGAAATTCATATTTTTCTGTGTAAAGTGCCTGAAATGTCATGAGTCAAAACCATCAAGAAGTCTAATTTTGATTATTTCAAGTTCTTAAAATTCTTTAACACTTATTTGTACTCTTTTTTAAAACAGGATATGAGGCCTCAGGCTCAAGGCATTGATAGGCAAGAATATTTGGATAGCACTTATTGGCATTCTGTGTTCATTACATTTATGGCTGGTGATATTGGTTTCCTATTTATGATATATATATATATATATATATATATATATATATATATATAATCTTTATTTTAAAGAATAAATGTATTAGTCCAGCCAGCATGGCTCAGTGGTTGAATGTTGACCTATGAGCCAGAAAGTCACAGTTCAATTCCTGGTCAGGGCATATGCCTGGATTGCAGGCTCCATCCCCAGTGGGGGGAATGCAGGAGGCAGCCAATCAATGATTCTCTCTCATCATTGATGTTTCCATCTCTCTCTCCCTCTTCTGTCCTCTCTGAAATTAATAAAAATATATTTAAAAAAATAAATGTATTTAATTTTAAAATAGTTAATTACTAAAGAAATAAAAGTAATAGTAGAGGTGGCACACACATATGGCAAAATCAACACACCAATTGGTGATGTGTTGAGACATGGGTCTGAGCTGAGGGAGAATATGCAAGCGTGTGCTGTAGATGTAACAAGACTCAGGCAGCTAGAGGTCCCAGCACAGAAATGATAGGCCCTTCTCTCCATATACCTTCAACTCAGTGCATGAGAAAACCGTAAGGCACACTGGTTAGGCCAGCGTGTTCATGACATATGGCTTCAGGAAGGCAAAGCCAGCTGTTGCTTTTAACCCCATGGACTATGACAGCCGTGAGAGAGATGTTTGCTTTCCCCTTTATTTGTGTTAGCGTCATAGTAAAATATGGACTGTTTTGCTGTTTGTCTTTGAACTCTAGGTCAGTTGTATTTTTTCTACAAAGTTTTCTAAGCTGGTTATTTTCCCATTATTGAAAATTGAGGAAGGGGCAGATCCAACTTAGATGTGCAGTTTTTGTTTTTATCTGGATTTTGTTTCTATTTTGGCTGTGTTTGATCAGGAATGAATATATAGGGGGCTATAAAGAGTCTTATTCAGTATTTAAAAATACTCTTTATAAAGAAATATTATTGCTTTTTAAAATTAAAGTTCCACTTTCATTTTTAATTAGCAGTCCCTTCCCTCTATATATACGATGTACAGAAATAAAACATATATATTAATAAGAAATAAATGAACTGAAGGATATGATATGTTTTAAAATAAAATGCTTATTCAGTTACGGAGTTTTATTTAGTTATCATTGTTTAATGAAACATTTTTACCATTATATATTTTGAAAACAAACTCATGATTGTGTTATTGGACCAAATTAAATAAAACTCATAAAAAAATCAGATCAGGAAAGCAACATCAATAGTAATTAAATAGTTTGGTACCTAGTTATATTGATTTAAAAATAATAAATACTGTATTTGACAATTTTTGAATACTGCTTTTCTTATTGGTCTTAACAAATTTGTGGATCCATTAACTATTTGTGTATCCACTAACTATTTGTTAATGGAGACAGAGTTTGAACCTACTATTTTTATTACTAGATTATTTTACTTACAAACAAATGTGTTGGAAGCCCAATACATATCAGTCTTTCTTTTTACCTCTTACTTCCTTGTCGGTAGTTATTTCAATTGATTAGTCCAAATATGATGAATCATTTTCTCCTTTGGAATATATTTATTCTAAACCTATTCAACCACCAATCACTTGTTTTTCATAGTTTTCTCTTATTTATTGTTCAGTCCATTTGCTTATATAACCTCATTTTGCATAAGCTCAAGTTTCAAAGGCTTACTGGAATGCCTTGGTGTGCTTGTGGAGTGTATTTCCTCGAATCTCTTAACATTCTTTGCTTCAGTATCATTGATGTTGCAAATATCTTTTATTTTTTGGCTTATGTTTTCCTGAGTTCATGACATCCCTTCCCCCTACCCTGCCAAGGAGCACTCCTTATCACCATTATTTTGCAGAAATTTCAGCCAGCACTTCCGGATGTTGTCGGTTGTATTTAGCAATCATTATTGCAGCTTTGCTTTAGATGTCACATAACTTACAGTTTTCTAAATTGGTTTGCTTCTTTTGAAATGCTTATAGGAGCTGAGAACCCAAAAATAAAAGAGAAAAATTGTGGTTCTTTTGCGATGCTCTGCCCTCTGCTGGCAGCTTCATCTAAGGCAAGTGAATATCCATTTTAAAATAAATATTAAATGCTGAAAAGAATGTAAGAAATGTTTCTCAAATTTAAACACTTGAGGATTATCAAGGATACTTTGGAAGACTACAAAGATTTTTGGACTTGTTATTGAGAAACTCATTTTTGCTTGCACCTCTCATTTAGGTTTTGGCTTCATGGCAATGCCTCAGTTATAAAATAGTTATAATCTGCAGGTATGTGTAGATTATCACAATTTTGAAAATAAAATACTTAAAAATTTTTCTGGAGGACCGGTGGGCACTTAGAAATAGATTTGTATATCTTAATTTGAAAAATACTGACCAGCTTCTATACTCATTTTACAAGTGAGAAAGCCAAGTCCCAAAAGGGGCAGTGGCCCTGTGGAGAGTCACTAAGGGTTATAGGCAGAAGCCTCGGTAAAAATTGTGTGAGTGTGTGTGTGTGCGCATGTGTGTGAGTGTGTGTGCATATAACGTAGTTTGTGCCCTCCTGGTTTCCCTTTGTCTTTAATCTTGAAACACTGTACTGTACTTTACTAAAAGGTTATGGTCATATTGAAACCTGAGATACTACTTGGAAGATGGCCTTGCAATTAAAATATTTGTGTTTATTCTTTCCTTTATTCATTTCATTTACCAATCCACTCACCCATTCAACATGGAAAGCAAAAAAACAATTGTACCACTAAAAAAGAAAACGAAACAAAGACAAATCCTGGAATTCATGAAAAAAATGTGTGCAATGTAACAGATAAAACAAACAGTATCGATAATAATAAAAGGGTAATATGCTACTTAGACCAGACGTCTTCCGGATGTCATTCTGGACGTCCTTCCTGACAAAGCCAGGCCAGAGGGGAGCCAGTCCGGGTCCTGGGTGCCTGCAGGCGGCCTAAGGGGAGCCAGCCCAGCTTGAGACATTTTTCTAAACCACTTTAAGAGAGGTATTAAAACTTGACTTATTGGATATATAATAAGACTATTATTTAACTTTGCCATTTTAGCTTATGTTGGGCAATAGCTTTCTAGAGCCCAAAAAAGGTCAGATTAAGAACAAGTGAAAGAAAATAACCCTCAATCTGTAGCCTCTTTTTTTTTCTAGTGAAAGTAACATTAAAAATGAATGAATTTTATTTATTTTCTTTTTACTGAATTTTATCTTGTTTCCTCCTGACTGTGAAAGCAATTTCAGTTTCTTTGCACAATATTAGAAAATTGATTGAGCACTAAACGTCTAAACTCATCATCTTATCTCTTATTTTCTCTAAGAGATAGAATAACTATGTTGAAGTCATACATTACTCTGGAGGCATAAAATTTCATAGTTTCTACTTTATTATTTCCCACTAATTAATTTTCCTTATAATTGTTTATTTTTCAAAAGAATATGGAAATGATATTTATCATAATTAATATCATATTTGTTTTCCTACTAATTATATAGATGAGTATCTTCACAATAAATAGTTTGGGTCTCTTGTATTTATTCTTATTGTGGCTTCATAGTTTGATTGAAAAAAAAATCAAACTTTGAAAAATCTCTCTAGATTTACTTGAAAATTATTTGATTATTTGGGAGAACTTTTTCTAAAAAGAGCTATTTTTTCAGTGAGTTATATTTGTGTTGCTCATTTATCTAGAAATAATAACTATTATGTAACAATTGTGGTACTAAACCATCGAAAACCATTATTTGGCAAAAGAAGGAAAAGATCACTTTTACATTAATCCTTAATAAAGAGTGACATCATTGTTGTCAAGAGGCAAAATCCTTAATAATCCTTAAAGAAATGTTAAAATAAATCTTCACTGAAGACAAGTCAGCCTTTTGATCTACTATAAAGAAATCAGACTTAGTCAATATGTTAATCTATATTACTTCTAATCTCAGCTAGACTTAAAAGTCAATGTTTTCTAACTGCCTTTGTACTTAAATATATTCAAGTGAGGCGTTAAATTATTCTCGGTAAAGTATGAAGCTTCCAAGTCACTTAGCCCATCTCCAATTCCAAAATATTGATTGAGCTCTAGCCCAGATATAATGTCTCCTACTCGCCAAGTAATCACAATTTAATCTCACTGCCAATTCTTTAGTTTGAGATTTAATATATCTATATCTATATCTATCTATATCATCTATATCTATATCTATATCTATCTATTGTGGGAAACTGTTTATTGCCTTCACTATCTGATAAGCATAGACAGAGAACCCCCCCGAAGGCTGGGTGCCTTTGAAGCCCTCCCAAAGCTCGGAGCTAGGCGCCAACTCTGTTTGTCCAGACAGTGGTAGCTGAAACTGCTCCCCCATTTATTATTATGTAAATCCTTGCTGATGGGCTAGTCTGCCTGTTGCAGGGGGTCACCTGCCTAGGGCTATGCTATGGGTGCATCCCAGATGAATAAAAGCTTGGTGAGGCCTGAGCACAGGGAGAAGAAGTCCTTCGGGACTTGCCGCCTGGTCCCCCAATATTGCAAAGTTATCTTGTGTCTTTTTCTCTCATTTGCTGTGCGGCTCCTCTTTCAGATACCGAACCCTACTCCACGACTCGAAGGAAACACACTCAATAATCTATATCTAATTTATATCTAGATCTAGACGGTAGATATACTTCTATCTATATCTATCTATCTATCTATCTATCTATCTATCTTGCCGGGGTCCTGCCCCAGCAAGTCCAGGGGTCCCCAAAGGTGGCGATGGAGTCGGCGAAGAAGGAATGACACAGAGACAGCGTTCAGTTGATCAGCAGCCTAGCCAGGATCTCTAGCCAGGATGTCCAACCAAGTTCTGGTCTGGACCTCTAGCGAAGTTCTGGTTAGGATCTCCAGCCAGGTTCTGTGTCCATGTTCTCTTGCTAGGTTCTCCAGGTTCTCCAGCCAGGTTCTGTAGCCATGTTCCCTTGCTAGCTTCTCCAGCCAGGTTCTGTCCAGGTTCTCCAGCCAGGTTCAGTCATCAGGTTCTAGTCAGGTTCTCTTGCCAATTTCTGTAGTCAGGTTCAGTCCAGGATCTTTTGCCATGTTCTCTCGCTAGGTTCTGTCTCTAGGTTCTGAGGCCAGTTTCTGTCCAGGATCTTTTGCTATGTTCTCTCCAGCGAAGTTCTTCTGTCTCTAGAGAACGTTCTGTGTAGGTTCTGTGCCTAGGTTCTGTCTCTCTCTCTGTCTCTTGCTGTCTTGTTACATCTATATTTATACCAGTTGATTCAAATCCTATCAATCTTTATTTCATAGGTTAGGGCGTTTCTTATCTCCATTCCAGGGAGTAAAGATTATGTAGCTTAAGCATGATTGTTCGTAGTTAAAGTGATTAATTACCCGCCTGGCACTTAGTTAAGAGGTTTTTATTCCCTCCCTAACTTCAGGGGAAAATCCCTACCTGGGGAAACAACCTTTCTCAGAGACCTTGGTTAAAACACATAGTGCCAAGAAGGTGAGCAAACATATTAAGAACAGTATGCCATATATGCCAGGTCCCTTGAAACAGCAAGCATGGACCGGCTCCCGGCACTATCTATCTATCTATTTTTAAAGTTGGTATTTCATTCATAGAACAAAGGTTTAAAAGTTATAAAATGCAGTTAAATCTCTAAATAGACACCGTGCATCTTACTCTTAGGATAAGGAGAATGTAAGAGCAGATGGTTACTGATATTAAAACTGTTTACACCTGAAAGGCCAACTCATATGTCATCTTGTTGCACTGACCCCACCCCTCATAAGTTTAGGAGAAGGGTTTAAAAAGGAAGAAATACATTCTCTAACCTCCAGGTCTCTTAAGAGCATAGAATTTAAAGCCCAAGACAAAAACTGACAAATAATGATCATTGAATAGGTTCAGACACTTTGGTGAAAGAAGGGAGTTTAATTACAAGGCAGCATAATTTTGGAGACTCTGCCAGGATCAGAAAAATGTAACTTCATGTTTTAGAAGCTTAGTTAAAAAGAACATTAAGTTTCATTTTGGATGACACAGTTTCATAGTGGTGTTCCTGATTCATACAGACATACTTGGAACACATCTCTCCAGGTCTCGGAAGTCGGAGAGACTGCAGAGTTTTGCTGGGACCTGTCATTGACATAATAGTGGGGTGGGGTTCACTAGAGTGAGTCACCTTCTGAGGACTCACAGGCCTTTTGAGAATCAGAGGCCTCAGCTTGGAAGAGAAGAGTGACATCATGTCGTCAAGAGACAAAATGGAGCGTATGCTTGTCTGATAGAGTTGGCTCTTTAGGGCTCTACTTGGGGGAGGGATCTCTCACTCAGATGCACCCTCCAAGAGATTCAGCAGATGTTCCCTGAGAGAAAACGGTGCTAGAGTAAAACAGTTATTCTTCATATGCAGACACTTCATCTTCTTCAGAAATTTAAGTGCAGAAACAAAAAAAAAACCTCCTGTTTTCAAGAAACTGACAGATGAAAGAGAAGCCCGCCTTGGCCTCCTCTCAGAATTCTACTTTTATAAGGAACTTGAGTTTTTGTTGTTGTTAATCCTCACCAGAGGATATTTTTCCACTGGTTTTTAGGGAGAGTGGAAGAGACAGTGAAAGACAGAGAGAAACATCAGTGTGAGAGAAACACATTGATTGGTTGCCTCCTGCACGAGCCCTGACCAGGGCCTGGGCTGGGGAGGAGCCTGCCACCAAGTTATGTGCCCTTGACAGGTGTCGAACCAGGAACCCTTTGGTCCACAAGCCAACACTCTATACACCGAGCTAAACTGTGTAGGGCAGGGACTTGAGTTTTAAGGGAACTTAGGCTTTCCCAAAAGTATTATATTTTGATTTAATAGTGATACCCTAGCCTAGAGTCTAGGGAAAAGGAAGAACTGAGAATTTTAGAAATAGCATTAGAAATAATTCCAGCCCTAATCAAAAGGAAAAAGGGAACACCAACCGGTCCAGGATAGACATTCCTATCTAGACTAATGTCCACCAAGATTAGACTCCACTTTTTTTTTTTAAATGTTACTGAGACTTTATTATACAAGAGACCCACCTCTAGCTGTTGGCGATATAGTAATGAAGAGAAGCTACAGTCTTGGCTGTGATAGGCTGAATAATGGCACAGGAGGATATCCAAGTCCTAGCCCATGGAACCTGGCAAAGAGACTTTGCAGATGTGATGAAGTTAAGGATCTTGAGCAGGGGAGATTACCTTGCATTATCTGGGTGGACTCTAAATATGATCACAAGGGTCCTTATAGAAAAGGGAGAGGCAGATTTGAGAGGAGAAGGCAGTGTGACCATGAAGCAGGTATAAAAAAAAAATGCTGTGATGCAGAGCCATGAGCCAAGGAAAGAGGCAGCCTTCAGAAGGAGAGGGGAGTGTGGGAGAGGGAATGAAAAAGATACCCCTCTAGGGCCCCCTGAGGGAGTTCACCCCTTCTGACATTTTGATTTCATCCAAGTGAAACTGATTGCTGTCTTCTGGTCTCCAGAACTGTGAGAGAATACATTTCTGTTGTTGTAAACCACCAAGTCTGTGGTAATTTGTGACAGTCACAGGAAACAGTACATTGCCTCTCACAGAGTTCGTAATCTAAAAGGCAATTCGAATCAAGTATGAAGTATCTAAAGAGAAACCTGAAAGAGCAAAATGGGTAGGTCAGGCAAGGCCGAGGGGCAAGACAAAATCAGAGATAGCTGGAAGTACTGGGGTTTTGAAAGTCGTTCCATGTCTTTGAAGTGGAGAATGCTTCTACGGAGGTGAGGGAGTGGTGGGAATGTGTAGCAAGAAATGAGGCCGAATGAACCATTGAGCAGGTGCTAGGTGATGGAGGCACAAGTCGTGCTTTTTAATGACATATATATTTTTTTAAAAAAACTTGAAAAGGCATGCCAAAATGTGGAAAAAAATTAAAGTCTAGAAGGCAATTATAAATTGTGTGGTAAAATCAACAATATTGGGTGATTTCCTGGCATTTGGTGGCAAAGAGCTGCCGTGATTGAACTAAAATGTTTCAAGTCCACCAGCCACCACTTTGTGGCTTTCTTCCCACCACTTCCCTTAGGCTGCCAGGCAGCTTCTGCTCAAGTCCAAGTTGAAATGCTCAGAGCACAGAGGAAATCTTCTGGCTCCTGGGCCTTATGCCCCCTCCAGAGTCTGGTGAGTTCTGCAATAACCGAGCACCTTCTTCAGACATTGGGTATTTGTGCAGCTCACTCTCCTGAGCCTCCCCCAACATGCACACTTTGAGGTGGTTATTTTGCTGAGTGTTAAATGTTGTTTACACTATTGAGGTTCATCAGAAATATGTTCCCGGTGAAGGTGTTGATGGGTTATATGGTGAACAATTAAAAATAACTAACTGGTAATGATCTACATGATACACTAATATACTACCACAATGGAACTGTGGCACTCTGGAGCAGGCCCAGGCACTTCGAACCTTGCCCTAGGTGCCTGGCTAATGAACTGTTCTGTGTTTCTCCCTCCTCTCCCCACCATCTTAAGGCAGGGAAGAGTAGCCGCCAGTGTCATTAAGTAATTGATAGTACAGACTTCAAAGCTGGCCTGCTTAGGGTTTAATTTCCAGCTTTGCCACTTTCTAGCCATGTGATCTTGGGAATCCGCATAACTGATTTCCTCATTTTTCTTCCCTGAAAATCACAAAGTAATATTACTATATACATCATAAAGTTGTGAGAAAAAATATATATATACATTCTTACACACATGTGTGCATGCATACACATATATATTTATATACATATGATCATTTAGTTCTTTTTTCTTTATTTTTAATCCCCTTTTTCACTTCCCTGCATCCTATGCCCCGTCTCCCCAGCAATCACCATATTGTTGTCTGTGTTCTTTTCTCTTTTTTTTCCCTTTTATCTTGTTTTTAAAAGATATTTTTTCTAAGATATTCTAAGATGTATTATCTCCTAAAGTAAGGTCTGACACATTTAAATATATATATATATTTAAATATATATATATTTCAGAGAGGAAGGAAGAGGGAGAGAGAGATGGAAACATCACTGATGAGAATTATCTATCAGCTACCCTGCAACTGGGCATGTACCCTGACCAGGACTCCAACTGTGACCCCCTGTTCATAGGTTGACACTCAACCACTGAGCCACGCTGGCTGGCCATGTCTGACACATTTTAAGTACCCTCTAGGTGATATTCACTATCACTGGGAAAATGAATCATTTAACTAGTGTTGGAGTTCTGTCTGTGAACAAGGAATATTCCTCATTCTCTAAGGCAACGTGCTTTTTTTTAACTCTTTTTCACAGTGAAATCTCATGAAGAGAAACAGGTTAACCCTATTTTTTTCTCTAACAATATAGGATAAATTTTCTCTTTCCAAAATGTTAGAAATGCCTAAGTGCACTAACAGAGTAGTATATGGCACCTTAAATCTCCTGCACAAAGCCTTACTGTTTAGAAATGTCCTTGCTTGCTCTTTTGAAATAGATAAGAGAACTGATGGGCACAGGTTTCCCTTGAATGGAGACCACAATACCAGAGTATACTACCAGGGTTCCATTTCTTCCTTTTTTCTAAATATAGTTTTATTGATTTCAGAGAGGAAGGGAGATAGAAACATCAATGATGAGAATCATTGATCAGCTGTCTACTCAACACCCCCTACTGGGGATTGAATTGGCAACCTGGGCATGTGCCTTGACCAAGTGACCTCTTGGGGCATGGGATGATACCCAACCAACTGAGCCATTCCGGCCAAGGCTACCAGGGTTCCATTTCGAACATTATCCCAATCTTTGACATTATTACAGTAAAAACTCAGTCACTATTTAAAATCTGCCCATTAGTGTGGCCCACTTGTAAAAGAAACTTGAGGGAAATTTCCAGCAATGATACCTTTATTAATAATTTTTGTCTACTGTTAGTTGAATTACTTGTTTGGTTTTTCTCACTTGCAGATGGGGATATTGATGAGAACAGGTAAGTTTGCTAATGAATCTGACATTTTCTTTTAGTTACAGACTAATTAAAGAAGAATAGATAAAACTATGAGTTAGTTATTCTTTTGTAAAGAAATGCCAAGGTGTGCAAATAATAAAAACCAATGAGTGAATAAAGGGGACAAGGTAATCTTCGAGAGAATTAAATGCTATGCAGCAATCAAACAGATGGGATTAAGTTTGTCCTTATTTAAAGAAAAGCACAGATCGGGCGGGCACAGTGGTAGGTGCAGGAAAGGTTAGATACAATTTTAAATAGAGTGTTAATGAAAGGCCTTCATGAGAAAGTGGTGTTTGAGGTGGTATTCAAGGAAAAAGGAGTGGGTTACTAAAGATAAAGGAACAGCAAAGTCCCTGAGATTGGAATTTGAGAAACACCAAATAGTTCGGAGTAGTTGGAGTGTAGAAAGCAAGCATTAATATGAACTGAAAGTAGAGATAAATAGTAGCCTAGACAGTGTGTATGACGTAGTAGGCCATTACAGAAGGAACTAGCTTACAGTCATTGTAAGGATTTAGCTTACAGTCTGCCTGAGATGAGAAGATTCTGCCTGAGATGGAAGATTCTGAGCAAAGGAGTCACTTGTTCTGTCTTCCATTTTAAAAAAGATCATCTTGCCCTGGCTGGTGGAGTTCAGTGGTTAGCTCATCAGCCTGTGCACCGAAGGAAGGCTCATGGGTTTGATTCCTGGTCAAGGGCACCTACCTGGGTTGGTTGCAGGTTCAATCCCTGGCCCCAGTCTGGGAGCCTGTGGGAGGCGAGCAGTCACTGTATCTCTTTCACATCTCTCTCTGATCCCCTCCCTCCTTTCCACTCTCTCTGAAGAAGCAATGGAAAATAATATCCTCAACACTAGTTAAAATATTCCAACAACAACAACAACTAAAAGACCATCTTGTTTGGTGTGTTAAACATAGTATCTAAGGGGAAAAAGGAAAGCCAGGGAGAACAATTAGGATGCTATGTGAAAAATGATGGCATATCATAGAGGGTATTAACAGCAGGGGTGTTAAGAAATGATGAGCCCTGGCCAGTGTGGCTTAGTTGGTTGGAGTATCTTCTTCTACATTGATTTAATCCCTGCTTAGGGCTCACACCTAGATTTCAAGTTGGATGGCTGGCCCTGGTCGAGGTGTGTGTAGGAGGCAGCTGATTGATGTTTCTCTCTCACATTGATGTTTCTCTCTCTCTTCCCCCTCTCTTTAAAAATCAGTGAACATGTCCTCTGGTGAGGATTGAAAAAAGAAAAGAAATGGCTGAATTTTCCAAATATTTTAAAGATACAACCAAAATGATCTGATAATGCATTGGTACATAACAGAAATAAAGTGATTACATTTGGCTTTGATGTTCTTTTGACCCAAGCCAACAAGAGGAATTTTGGAGTTTTCCATTTACTAAAATGAGATGACCTATGACTAGCGATTATTTCATGTAAAAAAATCAGAAATTTAGCCCTGACTGGTTTGGCTCAGTGGATAGAGCATCGGCTTGAGGACTGAAGGGTCCCGGGTTCGATTCCAGTCAAGGGCATGTACCTTGGTTGCGGGCGCAGCCCCCATAGGGGATGTGCAGGAGTCAGCTGATTGATGTTTCTCTCTCATCGATGTTTCTAACTCCCTATCCCTCTCCTTTCCTCTCTGTAAGAAATCAATATATATATATACATATATACATATATATATATACATATATATATATGTATATATATATAAAAGAAATTTAAATTTCAGATGCCTTTATGCATCCAAATGTAGTCAAGTAGGCAGTTATCTGAACTTGAGGAAATCCAGGCCAGAGATGTGCGATGAGGTTTTCAGCATACGGGCCATGTAAACCTCAGTACTAGGGACCCTCACCAGAGAAGCGAATGCAAACAGAGAAGTCCAAGTACTGAGACTGAAAGCACACTGTGAAGGCTTAGAGGTGGTCGCAACCACTGAGATTTAGAACAAGTTGCCCAAGAGGTAGGAGTCCATGATGACCTAGTGCCAAGTGAAGAACGTATTTCAAGGAAGAAAAAGTGACTAATTGAATTTAACAATGTAGAGGTCATTATTAAGCTCATAATTTATGAATGAAAAATTTGGACTGATTGGAGTAAATATAAAAGAGAATGGAGTGAGAGAAAATAGAGACAGCAAGTACTGAACACTAACTAGGGAGTAAGCTGACAGGAAAAGGATGGCAAGGAAGTTTTATTGCATTATGTTTGCTATTTGTTTTTTAAAATGCATGAGAAAGAAATATATTTGTATGTTAATGGGAATGATCCAGTAGAGATGGAGAAATTGATGATGCAGAAGTGAAAGGGGAGAACTACTGGAGTAAAGCCCTTGAGAATTCACAGGAAGGTGGGAACAAGTGCACAAAGGGAAGCAGTACTTACAAGGGGTGTGCGAATCCTTAGTTCATCAAGTAACAGGAAGAGAGAACTTGTGGGTGAGGATACCAGCAGTTGGGCCAACATGGAGTGAGAACTTGTGGGATTTTGCTTGAATTGCTTCTGGTTTTTTGTGTTTCTTTCCCCTCCTCCCAGTGAAATAAAAAAACAAAGTCATCAGCTGAGAAAAAGGCTGGTGGACAAGAGTTGAGCAACTAAGGAGATAAAAAGGTTCAATTGATGGGAAAACTGTAGTGTGATTACTGAAAATCATTAAGGGGACATGTTAGTTTGTAGTATTGATTACAGTGGGAAATGTTAGCATGCTTCTTTGTTTTTCATCAACTGTGTTTATCTGCATACGTAGATGTACAGAGTAGACAGAAAGATAGATTCATTCCGGTTGGGGTTATAACAAACAAGTAAAGCAAGGAGCCAAGGGAATTGATGGTGTATGCAAGAGGGATTACTGTAACAAAATAAGCTATATACAAATTTATACTCTCAGAAAAACCAGTAATAAATGAAATATGAAATTCAACAAACTTTGAAATATTCAAAATGGTTTTCTTGAACTAGATAGTCTTTAATTAAAGGCTGCTTTTTAAAATTAAAATATAGGTCACATGCCACATTATATGAATTTCAGCTGTATAACATACTTGTTCAGCATTTATATAGCTTACAAAGTGATCGCCCTAATAAATCTAATAACAATCTGTCACCATAGAAAGTTATTATAATACTCTTGGCTCTATTACCTATGCTGTGCATTGCATCTCTGTGACTATTTTATAACTGTAAGTTGTTACCTCTTATTCCCCTTCACATATCCACTCATACCTCTTTCCTCTGGCAAATATCAGTTTGTTCTCTATACCTATGAGTCTGTTTTTGTTTTGATTTTTAAATTTCACATGTTAGCAGATCACCTGGTATTTGCCCTTAGTATGACTTATTTCATTTTCAGTTAATATACTACTCTCTAGATTCATCCATGTTTTCACAAATGGCAAGATTTTATTTTATTTTTTTATGGCTGAGTAATAATCCATTGTGTGTGTGTGTGTGTGTGTGTGTGTGTACATCATATTTTCCTTATTCATCATTCATGTATTGATGGACACTTAAGCTGCTTCCATACCTTGGCTATTAGGAATAATGCTGCATATATCATTTTGAACTAGTATTTTTATTTTTTAGGATAAATAACCAGAAGTGGAATTTCTGGGACATATGGTGGTTCTACTTTTAGTTTTTTGAGGAAAAGGATACTTCTAATTTAAGGAAAGTCATCTGCCCTGCACTTATCACAGAAAATGAAAAACTAAGCATTAATCAGAAAGCTGATGTCCTATCCTTTCTACCAAGAATATCAGCCAGAAGAACTGCATAAATTTGAACTTTTACTCTTTGGTATCTCTACACTTTTTAATTCATCTCCTTTCTTGAGACTCTCACTTCCTTTGGCACTTACCTCTCTCCCCTCTACTCTTTGACAACTTCCAGTGCTTGGCTGATTGCTTATTCTTTCACCCACACTTCTCTCTCTTTCCCAGAGATCTGTCCTCACCTATTCAATCATTCTATCAGAAGCAAGGCAATCACCTGATATTCATTCTCTCTTTCAATTACCCACATCAACTGAAAATTTTGCCTAATTTCTAGACTGTAACATTTCACAATTAGACTAATTTGTTCTTCCTCTCTGGAGTTCCGAGTTCTTAAATTAGACCCCAGTCTGAAGTAAACAGATAAATATAAAACAATTTTAGATTCAGGGCAGTTGGGTGATTTTCTCAAAGCTACACATTAGGAACTTTATCCCAGTACTCCACTCTACTTTAATTCTGTATGTTGAGAAATTTGTAACCTACATACTCAATCTTGATTACCTTGATCTATTATTTTCTACATTTATCACTTTATAGCACACTGTATGATTTATAAGTTTATCAACTGATTTGAGATTGTTTCCATTAGAATGTAATCTCCTAGAATTTTGAGGAATATAGTAAATATCTGAGCAAATGAGTTGACACATTAGATGTCCTCTAATGTCAAAGGGGAAAAGATAGTAAAGTATGCTGTCTTAGAGTATTGGCAATAAATATGAAAACTTTTGTCTTCTCAGTTCCAATTAATGAGAAAAGCATATCTGGAAGAGAATAATTTAGAGCTTCAGGAAAAAGTGAAAACTTTACCAGGAAAACTAGAGAAGACAAGAGACTGTAGTGTCCAAGCAGAAGTGCATTGTATACCTACTGAAGGCATTGTTTCCTAATAATGCCTTCTATCTATTTGCACACTATCTCAGTGAGAGAAAAAATTTCAAAGCATTTGCTTGCCAGCACTTCCGTGACACCAGCCACCACCATGGACATAAAACAGACCTCTTCTTAGTGACTTCCTCCTTGGAACATATACACGGACAGGGATGTGGTTGAAAGTTGTCTCAGTCACAGCGGTACTTTCATCTGAGGTTGATGGAACCTCATTAGAGCTCAAAAAAAAATCATCATCATCTGCCGAAACCGGTTTGGCTCAGTGGATGGAGCGTCGGCCTGCAGACTGAAAGGTCCCAGGTTCGATTCCGGTCAAGGGCATGTACCTGGGTTGTGGGCACTTCCCCAGTGGGGGATGTGCAGGAGGCAGCTGATCGATGTTTCTCTCTCATTGATGTTTCTAACTCTCTATCTCTCTCCCTTCCTCTCTGTAAAAAATCAATAAAATATATTAAAAAAAAATCATCATCAAGGAATCCACAAAATGGTTAGGTCCCAGCAGCTTGACAAATTCAGCCTGAAAATGAATCTCAGAATTTAAACTCCAAAAGTCAGAGATCTCTGGATATATCAGAACACTGTGTGGGCTAAACAATATTATTATTTTTTACTCCTTTCTTCTAGGCTAGGCTAATACCAAATTAACAGAGACAGATTCCCAGAAGAAAAGACATGGGGAATGCACATAGGCATGAAAATTCCAGACAGTGAGGCAACATTGAGTTTATAATATATTTTGGACAAAGGAGGAAGGTGGGGGAGGAGCACAGGGTATCAGATTTCAGAAGTGACAATGGGCAAGGAAGAGGTAGTTGAGGAAGAGCAAAATATATCCTTGTTGTCAACTCCAAAACAATGGGACATATGGAGAATCAAGCTAACAGGCACCTTCCTGAAGCACCTCTTGCTTATCATACTTAATTCAAATTAGACTAGGGAACATCCTAAGATCTCCTTCCTGAAGCAGGGTTCTCTGTCTAAATCTCCGGGGCAGAAAAGGGGGAAGGGTCAAAAATTTTTCCTGAGTCTTTTGTTTCTTAATAAACAGCTTAAAATCATTATCCCACAAAGAAGCTTCAGGGTGGCAGCATTTTGGCTCCTTCAATACATTACTCTTTAATAAACTAAAATGCAATTAACTAAGTTCTCATACATGAACCCTCTTCAGTACTTTTGATGCCAAAATTTATTTTCGGGTCTGAGTTCGTGTCTCATTGAAGAATGAGTTCATGGACAAAGGCAGTAAGCGGAAGCAAAGTTTATTGAGAGATAGACGGACTCCCTGCAGCAAGGAGCAGCAAGAAGGGGGCCCAAAACGTGTTACCAGTTAAAATTCTTGGTCTAGACCAGTGGTTCTCAACCTTCTGGCCTTTTAAATACAGTTCCTCATGTTGTGACCCAACCATAAAATTATTTTCGTTGCTACTTCATAACTGTAATGTTGCTACTGTTATGAATCGTAATGTAAATATCTGATATGCAGGATGGTCTTAGGCGACCCCTGTGAAAGGGTCCTTCGACCGCCAAAGGGGTCGCGACCCACAGGTTGAGAACCGCTGGTCTAGACTCTAGAGCAGGGGTTCTCAACCTTGGCTTCACATTAGAATCACCTGATTTCTCAGAGGATGAGGAGTTTAAAAAGATTCCCAGGTGATTCTAATGTGCAGCCAAGGTTGAGAACTACTGGTAGAAGTAGATATATGTTTTTCTGGCTTATGATTGGTTCTTTCAAAGAATTTTGCCTTAGCAACATCCTTGTGATTGGTTGTCTGCAAGCTGCCTGTCTTAAGAAAAACCTGAAGTGCAGAGACCAGGTGCACATTTAGTCCTTATTCCACAAAAAATGTATTAAGTTCTCTACTAAGCTTCCAGGTTACACAGATTAGAATATGAGAAATGCTCTTTTTAAGAACCTCATAGTTAAGTTGAAAAGACAGATAAGTAAACTGTTAAAAAAGTGTAAATGCTTCCATAGAGCTCCGCGCATGGTTTTTTTGAGAGCAGACAGCAGATGTAGCTGCTGGAGTAGCAAATGGAAAAGAGTTTCTAACAGGAAGCTGGATTTTATCTGAGCTTTGGAAGACTTTTCCTAAAGAATCTTGATAAACATATAAAGAAAGGAAAAACTCTTCCAGGAACTAGGTTAGCATGCAAATAGGGAGGCTTTTATTGACCCAGGAAGGTATGGTTGCACATGGAGATGGGAGATAGGGTTAGGAGTGAAGCAATGGGTGGAAATAAAAGGGAAGCCCAGCCTGCTACCTTCAAACTGTCCTTTTCAGGCAAGATAATAAGAAGCTAGGAAAATTCCTTGGCAAGTGAAATGGGGAAACTGAGACGGATAGATGATTCAAACTGGCCCCATTCAGCATCCTAACCTACCTGCTGCTGGAGACCAATTCTAGCATGACAGCAGAGCGGCATCTGGAAATAGCTGAGGGCATTTCCTCATACCTGAATAGGATACATTAAATGGATTTCTTGGCTGCCAGACAGCTCAGGGCATTTTAATCTACATGTTATTGCCTCCTACTGGCCAAACACCTGAACAGCCATAGGCTAATTCCCCCATTCTGACAATGGACTCTGTATCAAACCCTGACCCTTTGAAGTGTATATCTCTGCCTCCCCTCAGGACAAGTTGTGTTAATAAAAAGCATGGGGTCCTGGGGACAAGGAGAGAACCTAAGACCTTAGGGGTGGGCAAACTTTTTGACTCAAGGCCCACAATGGGTTCTTAAACTGGACCTGAGGGCCGGAACAAAAGCATGGATGGAGTGTTTGTGTGAACTAATATAAATTCAAAGTAAACATCATTACATAAAAGGGTACAGTGTTTGTTTTTTTTTAGTTTTATTCATTTCAAACGGGCTGGATCCTCCCACGGGCCGTAGTTTGCCCACGGCTGCCTTAGACTTTAAGACTTTAGAACTTAACTCCTTTAGCTAAGCTCCTCTGACCCCCAAATGCCTTTCAAAATTATATCTCGTCTCCGGACTCTTTATTAGTCTCCGGATTCCTGTTTAATCTATGCACAGCCTTCTCCAGATTCCTGAACCCTTCTTGATGCTGGGACAAGAACCCCGGCACCTGCTCCCTTCTTTCTTGTACAACCACTCCCTTAAGCACAAAGCCTTTAGGAAAATAAGGTTCTGATCAGGACAAATAAGGTTCTTACCCGTCAAAGAGACGGAGTTTTGATTAAACTAGAGGTAACAGCTCGGCCTCAGTTGTGTTTCATCACCAGGCCCAGAAAATCAGCAAAACCAGATGAAGCAAAGCATGGCTGACAACAGGACTCAATGCAATGACCAATGACCCTCTACCCTAGTGCTAACCAATTAGTAGAGACCACAGCCCTGAAAGGACACATCTGGAAAGCTGATAAATATTCTATTGAGATCCTTCCCAGAAACCTCTCCTAAAATCCCTGCCTTTAGAAAATAGATAAAAACCCTGAAGATAAGGGACCTAGTGTCCTCTCCCTCTCTCTCTCTCTCTCTCTCTCTCTCTCTCTCTCTCTCTCTCTCTCCACCTTTCCCCTCTCTTTCCTTAGCCATATATTCTTTACTTTCTTTCTCCTAAGCTTCAAGGGTTGTTGTTGTTGTTGTTGTACGTGTGTGTGTGTGTGTGTGTGTGTGTGTGTGTTTTGTTGTTGTTTTGTTTTTGTGCATCTACAACTTGTTTCTGAGTCCACACAACCCAGCTGGCTCATTTCTTCTGCCTCTGTGATGTTCTTTCTATAAGGATAAATAAACTTCTTGCATTAGAGTTCTTGGCTCTAAATTCATTCTTTGCTGAACTCAAGAACGAAGGTTTAACACCAGCACAGCTAACACTTTCACCCTCAAACAAGTCAGTGTCCTAAGCACTTTATATCTATTCATCTCAATAATACTAATGACTCACATACATATGAGATTGATATTATCATATTCAGAGATGAGGAAAATAATCCCAGGATTAAATAAGTAGTCCAAAGTCATTCAGTTTATTAAGTGATATTTACCAGGATTCAAAATCCAGTACTTTGATTTTTTTTTTTTAATGTGCATAGCATAATCCTATATAGTAAAAGGCTACCATGCAAATAGACCGAACAGCAGAACAACTGAAAAACTGGTTGCTATGACATGTGCTGACCACCAGGGGACATGCATGGAACATGGCAGGTATTGGCAGCAGGTGGCAGAGCACAGAACATGGCGGGCGTTGGGTGCGGTGGGATGGTGGAACAGGTGAGCGGGGGCACCAGATCTAAGCGGGGCACCGGTAGCTGTCATTGGGGTGAGCCTCTGGTAGTTACTGAAAATTCATTGCTTCCTCATGCTGCCATCCTACCTGACACTTGCACCTGCTGCCAATGCCAGCCCCGCTTGTACCCGCTGCCAGTGCCAGAGCCACCACTCACACTTGCTGCCAGACCGTTAGCAGGTGCCTGCAGTGGCTGCTGGCCCCAATCGCCCCTCAGGGCTTCTCCACCTCCCTTTGCTCCTGAGGGGCGATCAGGGCAGCAGCTGCTGGTGCTGGCCCCAATTGCTCCGAGCTGTCAGCGCATGGGAGCGGGGCTGCAGGCAGCCAGGGGACATGGGGCTGCAGTGGGAGGGGCCAGGAGGGAATACAGAGGATGGGCCAAGACCCGCCACTGTACCCACTGCAGCCTCATGACCCACAGTTCCTTTCAAGGTGCACGAATTCGTGCACTGGGCCCTAGTCCTTCAAGAAGATGCTTGAACAGATTTTTGACATCAGAAAAGGAAGCCAGTCAAGCTAGTCAGGAAAAACAAGATGAATCACGAGAATAATTAATCACAAAAATGTAGAATTTTTTCAGGAATGAAGAAAGATTTTAAACAGTTTTTAAAATGTGTATCTTTTGAGAGCTTTGAAAATATATTACATTTATAAATGGTGGATAGGCTGGGGAAAAGAAAAGTTACCAGATAAGAAGAAAAGTTAAAGAAAATAATCAAGGGCCTCTCACAAATTGTAAGCAAAGAGAGCAGATAAAAGGGAAAAAAATGTTCTGCTTCTTGAACTCTGATAAGTCCACATTGCACATAGAATTAAATCAAAACTTGAGGCCATTGCCCACAGACCACTGTGTGTTATGACATCTGACCTCTCCTAACTCAATTACAACACCCCCCATAAATCCCAAATGTCTCACATAGTTTCTTGACCTTATCAATATTTTGTAGCTGGGACTTTTTAAAGAAAATATATTGGAGAGGGAGAGAGAGATAGAAACATCAATGATGATGAGAGAATCATTGATTGGCTACCTCTTGCACACCCACTACTGGGGATCGAGCCCACAACCCGGGCATGTGCCCTTGACTGGAATCGAACCCAGGACCTATCCACTGAACCTAACCAGCTAGGGCAGTGGTTGGTAAACTGCGGCTCGCAAGCCACATGCGGCTCTTTGGCCCCTTGAGTGTGGCTCTTCCTAAGCCTTAGGAGTACCCTAATTAAGTTAATAACAATGTACCTACCTATATAGTTTAAGTTTAAAAAATTTGGCTCTCAAAAGAACCTTCAATCGTTGTATTGTTGATATTTGGCTCTGTTGAATAATGCGTTTGCCGACCACTGAGCTAGGGCTGTAGCTGGGGCTTTTGTACTTATTCCTGACTCTGCTGGGAAACTCTCCCCTCAATATCTAGAGCAGCTGGTTCCTTTTCATAATCTGGTCTCTAAGCAGATGTTTCCTCTTCAAAGAGGCTTTCTCTGACTGCACACACAGAAGCCCCACCCCTGTCACCTGCCCAAATTGCTTTCTTTTCCTCCTGCCTAGTTTTCATGATCTGAAATCATCCATTTAATTCTAATTTGTTCTTTTTCTCCACTACTAGAATGTAAACTCTGTGGGGACAGACTCTTTCTTTGCTTAATAGGATTTGATAAAGAATTCAGTTGTTGGATAAGTGAGAAATAAAACATCAATCTGAGAGTTATAATCGGGGAGTTTCATCCATGGATGAAATAGAAAAACATTCCCAAGAAGCCAGAGAGGGTCACATTTTTTTTCCTGGCCACCACCAGAGTCATAGGCAGGCAGTCACACTCCAGGGTCTCCCCCTCCTCCATATCTGCATCATGCTTCTTATAATTAACCCTGAGCACCTGCTAACCAGCAGGCTGACAGAGTATTTCCTTGAGAACTTACATGTCCTTAGTCTACCCTCTGGATCCAAAAATGATTGCGTGAAAGTCTCTAACACGGTGCTGCAGAGTCAGAGATGTCTGATTTGCTGATGAAGTAAATGCTAAAAAACATCTAATTGCAAACAAACACCACTCTGGTGGCATTAATGCTACCTAAACAAAACATTTTTAGTAAAAGCTACTCAAATGCTTCCTCACTTATTTTTCTTAATTTTTATTGATTTCAGAGAGAGGAAGGGAGAGGGAAAGGGAGATAGAAACATCAATGATGAGAGAAAATCATTGATTTGCTGCCTCCTATATACTTCCTCCTGGGGATCAAGCCCCAAACCCAGGCATATACCCTGATCAGGAATTGAACCATGACCTCCTGGCTCATGAGTCAACGCTCAACCACTGAGCCACACAGGCCTGGCTTTCTTAATATTTTTTAACATGATTCTGATACAGAAACTGGAAATCAAGCAAACAAGGTAGCGATGTTTTAAATAGAAACGAGACAAAGGATGCAGCATTTGTTTTTAAGAAGTGAGTAAATCGATCAACCAATAAATCAATAAAAACACCAAAGGATCAAAATCATGGAAAAGTTACTCCTCCAGATCAAATGGTTGCATATGCACATGTGAATTCATAAAACTCCAAACTTACCAAATGTACTATAGTTTTCATATATGTGTTCAACCATATTATTCCCCATGGCTCCTCAACATCACGTGGCAGAAGTAAAAACACATAATATGCGAAAAGGACCCCCACAATCAGAAGGGACTGGGATTTTCTTCCCATGATGCAGTTCCTGTGCTGCTCTGTCCTCTGAAACAGAGATTAAACTTGCCTCATATGTCAACATGGTGTACTCAGCCAGTGAGCTTCAGCTCCGCCTAGCGCTTGATCTAATTTGTGAGCATAGAGTTGCACACTTAGTTTTAGGGTTGGCATAATAAAGTTTAGAGTTCACTGCCTGTCCGGAGATAATCATGTGAGTACAAGTTCAAGGTTGAGTAATAATAGGAAACTAATGCAAATTCTGTCTTATTTGTATTCCAGTCACCTGGCTCAATGACGTTCCCATTTGTGCCTTTCTGGATTATGCCTGTTTGAACATTGTGCAGTTTCTTGCTTGCTCCCCTCTCCTGTGATGATGGTTTCTTCCCTGAAATAGGCTGACTGTTTCACTTGTCATTGAAACTCCTCCTCCCCCTTTTGGCCCTGTAAGGATTATGTCCTCATCATTCAAGGGCTGCTGGATGTCTATTCTTTAAGGGACACTCCAGCAGTCGTGGTTTCTTCATGGAAGGAAATTGATCGTAGAAAAAAATAATAATTAAAGTTAACATTAATGTTACTACTTGGCTTTCTCATTTACTTCTCCTCATAAGCATTGATTAACTGACATCATCGACAATTAAAAATATAAAACTGCGGCAGAGAAAGATGAGCTAACTCACCAATGGCACACATTTATTGATCCAGTTGTACCATAATAGTTTCTTATTACCACTGCAGAATCTGTTTCTTAAATGTGGAATTACGTCTTTGCTCAGCTATTCTTTTTGGAGCAAGACAGCTTGGACTTGCATTTACTTTACCACCTTTTAGCTGTATATCTTTATTAACATGATTTTTTTGGTTAATATTATTTCATGTTTGCTTTACATCTATACTAATAAAAGGGTAATATGTTAATTAGACCAGGAGACCTTCCGGGAGACCTTCCAGATGTCCTTCTGGACAAAGCCATGGTGGTGGGGCCAAGGCAGAGGCAGTTAGGGGCAATCAGGCCAGGAGGGGAGGGCAGTTGGGGGTGATCAGGCCGGCAGGGGGCAATTGGGGGTGATCAGGCCAGCAGGGGGGTAGTTGAAGGCAAGCAGGCCGGCAAGGGGGGGCAGTTGGGGGTGAGAAGGACAGTGGGGGGGGCAGTTGGGGGCGAGCAGCCGGCAAGCAGAGTGGTCAGGGGTGATCAAGCAGGCAGGCAGGTGAGCAGTTAGGAGCCAGCGGTCCCAGATTGCAAGAAGGATGTCCGACTGCAGGCCTAAACCGGCAGTCAGACATCCCCTGAGGGGTCTCAGATTGAGAGAGTGCAGGCTAGGCTGAGGGACTTCCCCCACCCCCCACTGGTGCACAACCGGGCCACTAGTTGAAATATAAGAAATTATCTCAAAATTTCAATAGTAAGATTCCTACCATCACCCAAGGATAATTAATATTTGTTTATAATATTTTCTACCTTAAATTCTTCCACTTGAGTCAAATACTCAAATAGTTACTATAAATTTATTCTCTTGTAATGTTACCAATATGATATGTGATTAGATTCCTTTGTTTCAATTTGTATTCAGTTTGATTGACTTGAATACAATGTTTATCTATATAGAAAATTATACCAGTAAATCATACACTAAGAGCTATCAGAACACATTCTCTTAAAACATTCTTTTTTCTAATTATAACAATATCTGAATCTGGCTATTCCTGTTACTTAGTTCTCATTTCTCTATTTGCCTTTGTGCCTTGCTATCTTCAACTTGCTATTGTTTGTTCAAATAAAAATAGATATTTTTAGGAGCAGTTTGAAACCTAGGTTCATGTTGCCTTCTCCTAGTGATGACCTATATTTGCTGCTGTGAGCATACATCCACATATTATGTTATGTTGTACAACATCCTTGAAAGTATATTCTGACTATACTCAGAATACATGCAATATGCTGACTTTGTAATTATGGTTATTGCTATCATTATTGATTTTTTTCCTCATTCAAAAGGCTGGTATAGTATATAGGAAATTATATCAGTATTTTAATTAAAAAAACAGTATTAAAGCATGAAATTATTTTTTTCAATGTTCCCTAAATAAGTAAAAGAAAAAATATTGAAACATTGTATTTATAATTTAAATGTATATCAACTATTATTAAATTAAAGATGAAAGAAAACATAACAAATGAAAATTCTGAACATTTTATCTGCTGAGTGACTGCTGCAGCTAAATTCCCTCCAGCACTATCTCCAGAAATACCAACTGTCCCAGGATCTGCACTGTTGCTTTCAAGGACTTTGGGCTGTAAAACCCACTTTAATGCATTGTATACAGCTCCTAATTGAACTGGAAAATTATTCTATGGGGGCTAGTCTGTAGCTATAGGTTAAAAAAACACACCAATGTTTTCTTAATAATTAGTTGTTATTTATGTACTAAAACAAGGCATGTACTCCCAATACAAAATCAGAAGTAAACTTATTTTACCAGTATGATATATAGATGTTTGCTATTATATAAAACTTATGTTTTTCTTTTTTTTTTAAGATTTCTTTTTTGAGAGAGAGAGAGAGAGAGAGAGAGAGAGAGAGAGAGAGAGAGAGAGAGAAAGAGAAAGGGAGAGGGAGAAAGAAACTTTGATGTAAAGGCAAAATATGGAAACCTTGCCTCCTGCACGCCTCCTACCAAGCGAGGATTGAGCTGCTACTGGAATGAATCATTTTAGCAGCATAACTCAAAGGCCACCTTGGTCATTTTTTAGCGGTCTGCTAGGAGATTATTCAGAGATATAATAAAACAAGTCAGCAAAATTTGATAATAAGAAGCTAAAGGCATGTACAACTTGATAAAAAAAAGAAAGAAAGAAAGAAAAGAAAGAAATAACCAAACCCACACTAGAATTTTAGAAAACTTTCCTCTCTTGGTTAATAAATATTTTTACTTACCAAGTATGATGCTATTTTTATAACAGCATCAAAAAACCTTATTTTCTATTGCTCCTCAATGTTATCTGGAAGTAGTATGCTAATATAATATGCTAGGAGGACTCCCAATACCAGGAAGTAAAAGGGTTTTCCCCCGTGTTGTAATCATATCATATCTTCAACAAGACTATTACACATTACTTCAATGCTGCAACTAAAAAAGACTTTGGGAAAATCCCATCCAAACTATTATCTGACTTCTCAGCCACAGTGTTTCCTCAGAAGCACACCAGATTTTCATGCGGCAAGTATCAACAGGTAGTGTTGCTGATAAAAGCTCAAGGTCCAGTGTGTGCTTTGTAACAGAAAAAGCTCTCCCCAGGCAGGTTCTATTAAATCTGCCAACACGATTGTATCTTTAGTCACCGGGCAAATATTTGTGGTACACCTACTTGGAGAATAGTATATTCATATTCAGAATTTGAAAAATATAGTAGAGCACATTCCCCTTAGAGGAGAGGAAAGAAAAGGGATTCAAACAGGTTTTAAAATATTTTAAAGATATATATCTCTCTTTATTTTTCTTATCTATACTAATAAAAGGGTAATATGCTAATTAGACTGGACATCTTCCAGACATCCTTCTGGACAAAGCCACGGTGGTGAGGACCAAGGCAGAAGCAGTTAGGGGTGACCAGGCCGGCAGGGGAGGGCAGTTAAGGGAGACCAGGTAGACAGGCAGAGTGGTTACGGGTGATCAGGCAGGCAGGCAGGTGAGCGGTTAGGAGCCAGTTGTCCCAAATTACAAGAGGAATGTCTGATGCAGGGATTAGGCCTAAACCAGCAGTCGGACATCCCCTGAGGAGTACCGGAATGGAGAGGGTGCAGGCTGGGCTGAGGGACACCCCCATACATGAATTTTGTGCACAGGACCTCTAGTATCCTATCTAATAAAAGAGAAACATGGTAATTAGCTGTACCTCCTCTACCCTTCCCATTGGCTAATCAGGGCAATATGCAAATTAACTGCCAGCCAATATGGCGGCCGGCAGCCAGGCAGCTTGAAGCGAACATGAGGCTTGCTTGCTTCAGTGACAGAGGACTCCAACGTTCCCTGCCGGCTGCTGCCAGCCTCTGAGCTTGCCGTTTGAAACATTGTTACAAATATAGAAGCTAAACAAAACCCCAGAAACCTGCTTTCAGTGAGCCGGGATCTCAGAGCTGGAGTTGAAACAGTGTTTCGATTATAGAACCCAAACAAACCAGATACCTGCTTTCAGCAGCAGAGGCCTAAGAGCTGGAGCCAAGCCTCAGAGCTAAAGCTGGCCCAGAATAAAAAAAAAATAAAAATAAAAAAAAGGAGCATTGGGAGGTTCAGTCACCCACCAGCCTGAAAACAGCCCTCAGCCCCTCACCCAGACTGTCCAGGCACCCCAGTGGGGACCCCCACCCTGAAGGGTGTGTGACCAGCTGCAAATAGCCATCATCCCCTCATCCAGGCTGGCCAGGCACCCCAGTGGGGACCCCCACCCTGATCCAGGGCACCCTTCAGGGCAAACCAGCAGGCCCCACCCATGCACCAGGCCTCTACCCTATATATTAAAAGGGTAATATGCCTCCCAGCACCGGGATCAGCGGAGTCGCAAGGTCTCCCGGCACTGGGATCAGCATGACAGGGGGCAGCGCCCAAACCTCCTGATCGCCCTATGACTCTGTGTGTGACAGGGGGCAGGGCCACAACCCCCCTATCCACCCTGCTCTGTTTGTGACAGGGGAAGGCACCCCAACCCCCTGATCAGCCCTGCTCTTTGCCTGATAGGGGGGAGCTCCCCAACCCCTGATTGCCCTGCGGCTCTGTGTGTGACAGGGCGCAGCACCCCAACACCCCCCTCGCCCCACAGGCCCTGCTCTGTGTGTGATGGGGTAGAGCCATAACCTTCCCATCGGCCCTGCCCTGAGTGTGACAGGGTATGGCGCCCAAACCCCCTGATCGGCCCTGCTCTGTGTGTGACGGGGGCGGTGCCCCAACTCCCCTATGGGCCCTACTCTGTGAGTGACAGGGGGGAACTCCTCAACCCCCTGATCGGCCCTGCTCTGTGTGTAACAGGGAGGAGCTCCCTAACCCCCTGATTGGCCCTGCTCTGTGCGTGACAGGGGGTGGTGCCGCAACCTCCCCATGGACCCTGCCTTGAGTGTGACGGGGGGTGGTGCCCCAACCCCCTAATCGGCCCTACCCTGAGCGTGATTGAGGTTGGCATCGCAACCTCCTGATCTGCCCTGCTCTGTGCATGACAGGGGGCGGTGCCCCAACTCCCCAATCAGTCCTGCTCTGAGCCTGACCAGGGGCTGCACCTAGGGATTGGGCCTGCCCTCTGCCACCCGGGAGCAGACCTAAGCCAGCAGGTCGTTATCTCCCGAGGGGTCCCAGACTGCGAGAGGGCACAGGCCGGGCTGAGGGACCCTCCCCCTCCCCCCCCCCCCGAGTGCACAAATTTTTGTGCACCGGGCCTCTAGCCTTTAATAAAAGCCAAATAATTATATGCATATGCAATTGAATATCTTAAGTGCTATGTAGTGAATGGAGTCATTTAGAGTGAATCATGGAAAACTTTGTTGCAAAGGTAACTTTGAATCAAGTGTTAGAAATATTCATTGTTTGATAGACTGGAGAAGGATAAAGGATCTTGCAAAATAAAAGGCATTGAAGTAAAAATTTATAAGTCCAATTTTTAAAGTGCGTTTCTCAGCTTAATATATAACTTCGTTCTCTTTCAAAAATCCATCCTGGTTAATATGTATATAACCTCTGTTCACATGATGTTGAGTAACTCCACTGAATCATATCAGAAATGGAAATGTTTTAGGTGTGTCATTAAGCTAATTCTGCTGAGTTTAATGTGAGGGGTGTGTGTGTGTGTGTGTGTGTGTGTGTGTGTGTGTGTGTGTGTATTCTTTCAAGGGAAGCAGGTAAAAGAATTTGGATATCCACCTTTTCCTTCTTCTGTGTTTACAAGGGAATTCTCGCATGGAGAGTAGGTGGTAAAAAGTAAAAATTTCACCCACAGCAGTACTTGCCCTGAAAGAATCAAAACTTAATGCTGTGCTAGAAATCTCTTGACACAAATGCTCTTAAAGAGCCATGCACTTTAAATAACTATAACCTGAATCCAACTGAAGATTCTTCTCTAACTAATGATCCATGAGACTTATTTTAACCTATTGTGTACAGACATATGGACTCATTTGTACTATGTGCAGAGCTGGTTTTTAATTCCTAATTACCACAGCCAAAATGGACCAGACCCCTTCACGTTTTAATACTTACAAATGTCTTTTCCTCCTCAGCAAATGACTCAATGAACTTCTTGTCTAAGTGGTAATTAGCTCAGAATTAGCTAGATGATAGGTAGATAGATAGATAGATAGATAGATATAAATACAATATATAGTCTGTTTTATAATTTGACGGTAGGGAAAAACTATTGGATAGAAATAAATGGCAGCTTAAGGCCCATGGGAAAATGTCACATATCATATTTCTTTCTATTCTTTCACTGATTTATTTTTGCCTTGTTCAACACAGTTCATGTATATATATATAATGTTATATATAACATTTAAAGAACATAAAATTAATAAGTCACAGTAATAAACAGAATAGAAATGTATACATTAAATATCTTATTCTTTTATTTGTCAGTTATACTTCAATAAAGCTGGAAAAAAGACTATTTTATTAACCGTAACATTTTCAATTTAAATGCTGCCTCTCCCGCAGTGTAGAAAGTTTTTGTTGCTGCTGCTGAGTTTGGTTCCCTTATGGCAGCTGCGGTGAGTTCTCCCTAGTGCCCCCTATCCTGCTCATGAAAGTTTTCCATTCTAAGAGACACAGCGGAGGAAGGTCCTGATGTACCTCCGTCACTCTTCTTCAGCAGCTGCACTTCTCCCCAGATTACACCCTAAGAGATTCTCCCCCATCGTGTGTGTGTGCATTTTCAAAAAATTGCAACTGTGAGCAGGTTGTTGTTTTTTTTTATGCATTTCACTGTGTGAGCTGGAAGCCCTAGTGAATTCTATCTAACCAACCTCTACCTTTCATTTACATACTCCCAAGAAGGGACTATGTAAATGAAAGGTAGAGGTTGGTTAGATAGAGTAGGAAGAAAGGGATTCAAAAGCCCTATGAAGAAAGAATGCTAGGATCAGTGGGTTTCAGCTGGAATTCTAGCAGGGTGCACTCTGGCGTCCATCACTTTGAGGCCAGTTCAATTCCAATGTAATCAAAATTTTGCTGTGTGCTAGAAATCAAGAAGCTGGAGTTCTGAGAAAGACCGATGGAAAGAAAGCTAAGCCAATCCTCCTCTGTTCAATCACAGCCTATGTACTAAAGGGGCTTATTGTTTAAACACTAGAATAAGGCTGCGTTATGCTTATCATTTAAAAGATGTTGTAATTGAAACTTGCCTGTGTGATTCACTACTTGTATGATCACCAGGAAATTTCTTAGATTTTTCCTGATACAATAATTTCATTTATAATAAAGGCATATTAATTTATATTGAATAAGGCCATTTGAATTTAACTACTAGGTTCTCAATAAATGGTAATGTTGCAATTGCTATTCTTATCACTGTATACTACATTATTATTAACATTACAGTGAGAAAGGAACACAATCTATATTTATGCCCAGATGGATCTGACTTAATCCATTGCCCATTTAAAAAATATGTACTCCTTGGTGTTGCCTAAACTGCTGGATTGAACAATGAAGAGCAGCAGTTTAATGCACAAGCCCTAGGAACTGCTCCTGCAAACTGGGTGGCCATACAGAAAAGGCCAAGATTGTACAGTGCAGAAAGTGGAGTTGAATAAAGGCACAGTGACCAATGGGAACCAAGACTCCCTGCACCTTCATTGTGGATGGATCATTAGCCCATTAAAAATAGATAAAAGGCACCATGTCTTCTAAGTGGAAGTCTATGAATTAAAGACATAAAGCTTTTACACGAGTATGAAAACAATTTTGTTGATCCCCCCTCCTCCTGCTGTCCTCCCCCCGCCCGCTGTCCACCTGGATCACACTGCTCCTTTTAGGTAACGCACATTACATAGATTCAAACAAGACGCACTTCCAAGAATGAATGGATGGGGAAAGTCTTCCTCCTTACCTGTAAGCAAAGGTTGAGAACAGAGAAGCATGGTGCATAGGGCAAGTATGTTAGGAAAGGCTGTTTAGAGAACAAACAAGGAAATAAAAATAATGACACACCAAGCCTTCCTACCCTGCACTGTAAGCATACTGACATAAGAGTTTGTTGGTAAAGCAAATTCTCAACTTTTTCTTTTTTTTTTTTTTTTTTTTCTGAATTCAGTTTCACTCAGATTCAAAGAAACTTTCACCCAGGCAGGACATATGTTGCAGGTATAAATAAGTTCCCAAAATATTTGACATTTAGAATTTAAATTATATCTGAAATCTAGGATTCTATTTTCTGTTAAGCAATGAAGTATCAATATTTAAATATGTTTCTAATCATAAATTAAAGCTTTTCTCACATGCTTAGCAAAGGTTGCAATTTGAGAGTATATGATTCTCACTGAGTTCATCTCAGCATTTTAATTAATACCTAAGGATTCAGAAATCTGCTCACAACCTTAAAATATTGTGGATATTGTAAAAAAATCTCACATGAGCCCTAGCCGGTTTGGCTCAGTGGATAGAGCACTGCGGATTGAAGGGTTCTAGGTTTGATTCTGGTCAAGGGCACATCCCTGGATGTGCTCGATCCCCAGTAGGGCGTGCGGAAGGCAGCTGATCAATGATTCTCTCTCATCGTTGATGTTTCTTTCTCTCTCTCTCTCTCTCTCTCTCTCTCTCTCTCTCTCTCCCCTTTCTTCTCTGAAATCAATAAAATATATCTTTTTAAAAATCTCACACAAGAGAAACCAGTATGAAAGTGGTTGCATTTCCTTCCCTCCATCTTCTCACCGCATCCTGGAAAATTAGCTGGACTCCAACTCATCTATCAAATGGGTTCTCATTCGTTGTTGATGGTCCAAAGGAATTTAACTAACGTGATATATATTGCAGCAGAAAGACACAAGGCCAACACTGACAGAAATCATAATGCATGCCCATAAGACTTCAGAAATATGGCAATTGTTAATATTGCAATGCAGTGCCTCAGCCTGGCAGGGCCACTGGCTGAATGATGGGAAGCAGGAGAGAACTGTGGACTAGGAGGTGAAGATTTGGCTATATCCTTCATAGGCTCGCCCACATGGCTGTAAGTCAGGCAGCACAAACAATCTTGGGGAGCTTCTTTCCCATAGTTAGGATTTTCAGCTGCCAGGCTGCAGCCTCTGAGTGCCAAGACTTTGCATGTTTTCACAAAGCTGAAGAAATAGCCAATGTATTCACCTCCCTTTGTAATTTCCTAGTCTGGCAATCTCTGTGGCTTAGAAAACACTCCAAGTGAAATGGGTTTTATGATATGAGCTAACATCTCTGCCTCACTGAAGACAGCATCTGAACAGGCTGGACCCTGACCCATGCACCCATACAGTTACAGGTATATTTCTGTTAAAGCATAAGTCATGTTTTAATTCCTCTCTCTGCTTTTCTCTACCAATAGAGACTTAACTCTGAGAACTTGTTTCATGGCTATCTTCCCAATCCCAAACTCAGAGGCGGATGCACAATAGCCTTTCAGTTAATTTCTTTTATGATATTTTCTTTAACTGAAGGGGAATTATAATGCCTTTCTTACAGTCAAATAAATTAAACCTCTTTTTAAATATTTGCTTTCTTTTTAGTATCTATTTTTTAAAATGTATTGATTTGGCCGAAACCGGTTTGGCTCAGTGGATAGAGCGTCGGCTTGTGGACTGAAGGGTCCCGGGTTCGATTCCGGTCAGGGGCATGTACCTGGGTTGCGGGCACATCCCCAGTAGGGGATGTGCAGGAGGCAGCTGATCGATGTTTCTCTCTCATCGATGTTTCTAACTCTCTATCTCTCTCTCCCTTCCTCTCTGTAAAAAATCAATAAAATATATTAAAAAGAAAAAAAAAATGTATTGATTTGAAAGAGAGAGAGGAATGGAGAGAGGGAGGGAGAAATATCAATTTGGTGTTGCACTCATTTATGCATTCATTGGTTGATTCTTGTATTTGCCCTGACTGGGGTCGAACCCACAACCTTGGTGTATCAGGACGACCCTCTAACTAATTGAACCATCTGGTCAGGGCTTAGTATCTCTTTTAACAAGGGGTTGTAACTACACATATAATAAAACATTCAAATATAGACAGGGCAGTAAAATATATACCAGGATATTTCTAAATATGTATGTTGACATTAAAACATATTCCCAAAATTTCCTATCCAATGATAACTAATTTATTTGAAACTCCCACAAAGCTTCCAAAAAATGATCACATAGTATTTATAGCTAGTTCAAAAATGTGTTAAAGTGAACTTTCTAGAAATTTCATACATAACAAAAACAAGTTAAGAATAACCTATATCACTGCTTTTCATTAGAAATATGTGAGCTACAAATGCAAGCCACATATGTAATTTTAAATTTTCTAGCATAAACATCAATGAAAGGTAAAAATAGTTTAAGTTAATGTTACTAATATTTAATAATCAATATAAAATAAGATATTTTTGTACTAATCCTTTATGAAATTATTATTGAAACTATAGAATCACATACTCAAATTTTCATAAGCACACTTAAAAGTTTTCCAATAATAAATTAAGTACAAAAATAATTTTTCTTTATTATTCACATTCATCCATATTGACAAATTGCTTCATCATTAAAAAAATAATTCATTTGACTTTTAAGAAAAAAGTATCAGTTTTAAAACTATATTTATTTAATGTAAGTAAATTTAAAACTCTTGTGTCAACTCAATATAATTAACACTAAAATTAAAGGAGTAATGACTAAATTGAAAAGCATCTCCAAATTTATCAATAGATATGACATGTTCTCCAATATTTCTTGCTCTTTTTGCAGCCAATTTACATAATTATTTCAATTGTATATTAACACCTTCTGTATATTGATTCCTGTTAGAAATGTGCACAAACTATTATCGCTGATCTGATAATAAATATCGTCTTTCAATACAAAATTTAATTTGGCACCTGTCTAGCTAGGTCACAAGTAAGCTTTTCTTTACTTGGAGCTTCAGAGTTAGCTTATTCATATGAGGAACAAGTCACACTGCCGTTTTTTTATACAATTGGCAAACATTCATTTTGTTTCAAGAAAACCTTAAAATGAATAGTATAATAAATCTTTGTAAAACTCTCTAAGGACTCAACAACAAGCATTTTTTAAAGACCACAAGAGGATTAAAATCATTATATTCTGTTCATTTCAATAGATTCATAAATTAGGAATGATTCATAACATTTCCACATATATACTAAAAATTTCAAAAAGAGTATCCATGGTACTTTTCAGAGTTATTTTCAGAAAGCTGAGTCAAACCCTTTCAGTAGATATCACACAGGGGAAGGAAGCAGTAAGGAAACATTGTCTCTTGTTTTAAAATTCCATTAAGTCTTGAATCTTGCCTAACACACCTAGCTAGAGCACTTTCTGTGATGATAATTTTTTTCATGACTAGTTAAAAACTAATTTTTGATGGATACAAAATATTCAAACATATCCATGTTGTGAGTTCAGTAGTTTTGGTCACAAGTAGACATATTTGTGTGTGTGTGTGTGTGTGTGTGTGTGTGAATTTGGAGTATTTTTGAGACAAACATACCCAGAGTATTAATTGGGCAGTGTCTCATATCACACAACTCATCTAAAACTAAAAGGGCTTGTACTTTTCCAAATTTTTAATTAAGTGATCTTTGGTATTATTACAAATATTCTGCATTATACATATAATTGTTTGGTGTCTTAATTTAAAATATTTCACTTTTCTAAACAATTATTTTAGCCTTTATTTCATAATTTTCTAACAAACACCATAATTATAATAATACTAGTGGCCCAGTGCACAAAATTCGTGCAGGGGGGGGTGTCCCTCAGCCCGGCCTGCACCCTCTCCAACCTGGGACCCCTCAGGGGATGTCCAACTGCCAGTTTAGGCCCGATCCCCCAACTGATTCCGCCCTGCCGGCCTGCTTGCCCCCAACAGGCCCCCCTACCAGCCTGATCCCCCCCAACTGCCCTCCCCTCCTGGCCTGATTGCCCCTAACCACCTCTGCCTTGGACACACCACCATGGCTTCATCTGGAAGGATGCCTGGAAGGTCGCCTGGAAGATCTTCTGGTCTAATTAGCATATTACCCTTTTATTAGTATAGATATATGCCATATGTAAAACTACATGTATATGTATATGTAGTTTTATTAATATCTATTACCACCTCTCATCTAAAAATGATTTTCTTTTTTAGTGTAAGAATCCAAACTATAGTTGGCCAAAGTTATAAATTCAGATCACATTAAAAATAATTTACAAAATTTTTCTTGAACATTTAATTCTGTTTTCAGGTAAATAATTTGTGTTACTTTTTTAACTTTTGAAAAGGAACTTATTAAAATTATGCATTAGCTACTATGTCTATTCATATTATCCACTTTATTATTTTCACAATTTGTTTTATACAACAGACAAGTAGCCTCTTGTTTTTCTCCGCTACAGAAAATTTCAGCTGCCACTTGTTATAAAGTTTTCAATATACTTTCTTCCAGTCTTGTCTTTTTGTAGCTCTTTCAGGAACTGCACTAGCTTATGCATCTCTGTTTGACTGCATTAGTCTATTTTTAAAAATATATTTTATTGAATTTTTACAGAGAGGAAGGGAGAGGGATAGGGAGTTAGAAACATCGTTTCAGCTGCCTCCTGCACACTCCCTACTGGGGATGTGCCTGCAACCAAGGTACATAACCTAACTGGAATCGAACCTGGGACCCTTCAGTCTGCAGGCCAACGCTCTATCCACTGAGCCAAACCAGTTAGGCCTGCATTAGTCTTGTACATTCATTTTAGGCATTAAAATGTGTCCAACTTATTTTTTCAAACTAGCAAAAGGACTGAATTGTAAATAAAATTATTAACTATTTCAATGTAATTTTCAATTAAGATTTATAAAAATATCACAAAGCTCCTGCTTTGCTCATGAAATATTCAAATACAAACATTACAATGCTACATCGGTGTTCAAAAAATCGTTTGTACTAAGCCTGTTGACAGTGCCTAAACTGTTTTTTGTATAATACTGGAAATAGTCCACACAGCTGACACTACAATACAATGATAACTTATATGATGCAACAGTTCAAGTAAAATGTAGTCCTATCTAAAAAAATAAAACTTACAGAAGTTTTAAAATTTAGGTTTTTATATTTAGATCAATGAGTCATTTTGAGTTAATTTTTGTCTATAATGTGAAATAAATCGAGGTCAGGGTTAAGGGTATTTTTTATGAATATTCAAATGTTCAATAACCATTTAAAATATATATAACACTTTTGGAATTGAATTACATTGGTAACTTTATCTCAACAATTGACTCTAAATGTATGAAATGGTTTCTGGATTCTGTTGTATTATCTAGTTGCTTATCTGTATTGAAATACCATACCATCATGACTACGGTAGCGTTATATTGTTTTGCAATCTGTAAATCCACCAAATTTGGTTCCTCAAAACAAAAATCATGTTTTTTGATATCCATTTTATTTCCATACATATTCTGTAATAAACGTGGCATTTTCTTTAAAACAGACTACATTATTCATTTCTTATAGCTGTAATTTATAGCCTTAGTTTTTTGATTGTCTAACTCTAATAGTATTATTGTTGAGAAAAAAGGTTTAAACAAACACATCTGGCTTGTAAAATACCAGAGCTTTTACTGAAATGAATTTAGTGCCTTGAAACAACCTTGCAGGTCACTAATATGACTTCTGTGCCAACTGTTTTTCAAAGTATTTGCTTCAATATAATGCCACCTATTACTATAAAATCCACTTCTTAATGTGAGCAAGCCTATTTCTGTTCTAGGATACCAAAATTAGTATCAGTGGTCTCTTAGGCACTTTAGTAGCAAGAAAAAATATTTAAGAATGTAGACATTTTCTAAGATACAGATGTGAGTAAACAACACTTATTATAAAGAATAGAGAAGAATCCACTCAGTAAAAAAGCAAACAAAACAAACAAACAAATAAATAAAAAACCCCAAAACAACAACAAGATCACAGTGGTTCAGAGGACCTTAGAAAGGTCACAAGTGATAAGAGAAATTTAAACATAACCTTTTGAATCTCACTAATTTGTTTTATATTTGAGGCTTATATATTTTTATAAACCACTGCTAAGATTTTTACTATAGATTTTCACTTAGCCAACTCAGATACTGATTTTCTACTCTATGCCCAATTTTAAATCCAGGAAAAGTAATTAGTCCATGGAATCCACCCTCAATGTGGTTATGGGTCACCCTCACTCCAGCATTCCGAAGTCGGGTGACGTACATGATTCCATCATCTCTTAAAACATCATATTGACAGGTGATTACATAGGTCAAGGGTAAGTTACGCAACTTGTTGTCATCAGCCAATAAGGGGGCTGCCCTTACGTCTAGAAACCCTGAATATTTTCTAGCTAGCTCAGAAGGACCATGAGTTGGACTGCTATAAAAGTGCCCTTTCTTAAAATTCTCTGGGAGCAAAGAACTCCAATTAACAAACTTGAAGAGGTAGCTTGATTCCACTGGTACATGTTGATTGATGAACATGGCTTTTTCAAGTGATCTGTCTGTGGTAAAGTATTCACTCCAAAACCTGACCATGAGTGATTTGGGCAGAGGTGGAATCTGTGAGTTTTCCCGTAAAGATGGTAAATCCATATCAAGAGTCTGAAGGGCAGGATAAATTAAAGACTGGATCTTGAGTTTGATCTTGACATCTGGATCATCTATGAGCTGAAAATTATTTAAAGTAAGTTGTTGAAATAATAATTTTTACTAATATTATATATTTTCATTTATGAGGCCAATATGATAAATTCAAAATTTCAAAAAGATAGAAATAATAAAAAATATATCTCAAAGAACTTGCCAATTTTCAATATTATATCTAAGATTCAGTATCTACACTTAAATACTATAAATATAAACAAAACAATTTGTACTACTCTCCTCATGGGTAGGGAAAAAGACTAATATGTGATTAGTCAGTCATAAATACCATGTTTCTCTGAAAAAAAACTGAAGAGTGTACATATTTTCCCCATTCTCTGGCATATTTTATGTTTATTTTGGATTTATTTCTTCTTAAATGTCTCAAGCAAATTGCCACTGACGTTTCTTACTGGAACTATTTTTTTTATTATTTATGTAATTTATTTTGTGATTATAAAATGACAGGTTTTCATTTCTTATCCTGTCTGTTTTGCATGATATGTTTTTATTTGTTAATGCAATTAAAATATTATTAGATGTTTTAATTTCAAAGTTGTTCAAATATTGCTTTCAAGAATTACAATGTGCATTCGTAACTCACTAAAGACTATTTTTTTTTTGTCTGAAGAGTTGTCCCTTTCTCAATCCTGACATTTGTACCTAACTTTTGTTATTCCTCAATTGTCTTTTCAGAGTTTTAAAATTATACTAGTCCTTTCAAAGAATTAACTTTTTTCTTTTTGTTATATTTACTCTGAGCTTGTTTGAATATCATAATTTTTGTTCTTGTCATTATCTTCATTTTATTGACTTTATTTCTTAAGTCGGATGCTTATTTCAGCCTTCCTTATTTTCTGACATGCTTTTGAGAAAGTACAATTTCCTATAAATATAGTTATAAATGTAGAGAACATATAAAAAGATGCATTCTTTTAAATAGTGACTCATAGGTGTTTAGTCTATTTTTTAAAATTTCCAAATTTCCGTAGAAGCATATGTTATTTGTCTTTTTCTTGTTGATTTCCCACATTATTTCATTATAGTAAAAGTCCAAATTTTGTGCAATTTAAATTCTGTGGTTTTTTTGAGACTGGCTTTTTTATGGCCCAGTACTTGGTTGAATTTTAAAAATGATCACATGTACTTGCTTATTTGCCTGTTCCACTGAATGAAACATATTGATTGTTATTCCATTCCTCTATACATTTGTTATTTTTGCCCGCTGTTCTCTTCACAGCTAAAAGTAGTATTATTAAACCTCTTGTTGTGGTCATAAACTTGTGTTTTCTCCTGTCATTCTTTTATGCATTTAATGTTATTAAATCCATATAGATTTAGAGTTTTATTTCCTTGGCCATTGAAACCTTTTCTGAAATGATGTGATCTTATTTATCTAACAATTCTTTTAAATATTATTACAGTGTGTACATTTTCCATCCATTTGCTTTCAAATTTTCTGCTTACTTATTTTTTAATCTGATAATCTTCGTACTACAGCAAGATCATTTAGAACACAAATGGTTATAATTACTGAAATAATTAGTTGTGACCTACCACCTTATTTTGTGCATCTTCTTTTTCTTTTTTCTCTATTTTTTGCATTCTTTCAGGTTGTTTGATCTTTCAATTATTCTTTTTTTTTTCCTGTAGTTGGTTATGTTATACCGTTTTTATTCTTTAGTTGATTACCCTAAACCTTGAAATATGTATTTTTAACTTCTCAAAGACTAATGAACTTATCAAAAGCCAATTCTAAGTCTTTATTTCTTCTTAGACGATAAAACATACCTTATAAGATTTAAAATCTATCCTCTCCTAAACTTATAGTTTTTTGTCATATTCTAATTCTATATATATCTTATTATTTTAAAATATTCAAGTTTATTAAGATTTACTCACATTTTACCACATTCTTCTTCTTTGCTTCTTCCTGCACATTAAAATTTCACCTGCGTTTTCATTTTATCTGAAACACTTTACTCAAAGTAGTCTTAGGGTGTTCCATTAATAGCAAGTTCTCTTAGTTTTAGCTTATCTGAATGTTTCTTTTTTCTCCTTCATTCTTTTTTTTTTCAAATCTTTATTGTTGAGAGTATTACAAATGTTTTTCTTTGTTTCCCCCATTGCCCCCATCCACCTGGTTCCTGCCCTGCCCCACACCTTCACCACTCTATTGTCTGTGTCCTTAGGAAATGCATATATGTATATGAATTTTTTGGTTAATCTTTTCCTGCCCCTCCCCCCCCCAACCCCTTTCCCTCTGAGATTCATTAATCTGTTCCTTGTTTCCAGGCCTCTAGTACTATTTTATTCATCAGTTTATTTTGTTCAATCGGATTCCTTGTCTGTTTATTTTGATTTTTAGATGCAATTGCTGATAGTATTTATTTCCTTCCTCCTCCTCCTCCTCCTCCTCCTCCTTCTTTTTCTTCTTCTTCTTCTTCTTCTTCTTCTTCTTCTTCTTCTTCTTCTTCTTCTTCTTCTTCTTCTTCTTCTTCTTCTTCTTCTTTCTCCTTCTCCTTCAAAAATACCATTCAACATTTCATTTTATGTAATACTTGTTTGGTGGTGATGAGCTCCTTTAGCTTTTACTTATCTGTGAAGCTCTTTATTTGACCTTCAATTCTAAATGATAGCTTTGCTGGGTAGAGTAATCTTGGTCGTAGGTCCTTGCTATTCACCACATTGAATATTTCTTGCTACTTCCTTCTGGCCTGCATAGTTTCTGTTGAGAAATCAGCTGACAGTTGTATGGGCACTCCCTTGTAGGTAGCTAACTGCTTTTTCTCTCGCTGCTTTTAATATTCTCTCTTTGCCCTTGACATTTTAGTTATGATGTGTCTTGGTGTGGGCCTCTTTGGGTTCATCTTGTTTGGTCTTCCAGGATTTATTAGTCTATTTCTTTCACCGGCTAGGGGAAGTTTTCTGTCATTATTTCTTCTAATACGTTTTCAATATCTTGCTCTTTCTCTTCTCCTTCTGGCACCCTCATAATACAAATGTTGGTACGCTTAAAGTTGTCCCAGAGGCTCCTTACACTACCTTCTTATTTTTGGATTGCTTTTTCTCTTCTGTTTGGGTGTTTTTTGCTATTTATATTCCAAATCACTGATTTGATTCTTGGAATCCTCTACTCTATTGTTGAATCCATGTAAATTATTCTTTATTTCAGTTAATGAATGCTTAATTTTTGACTGGTTCTTCTTCATGTCTTTGAAATTCTCACTAAGGTCCTTGAAATTCCCACTAAGTCTCTTGAAGCTCTTATTAAATCATTGAACATCCATATAGCTATTGTTTCAAACTCTCTATCTTATAGTTTGTTTGCTTCCATTTAATTTAGTTCTTTTTCTGGAGATTTCTTCTGTTATTTCATTTGTGATGTTTCTTTGTCTCCCATTTTGGCTGTTTCCCTATGTTTGTTTCTATGTATTAGGTAGAGCTGTTATATCTCCTGGAATTGGTAAAGTGGCCTTGTGTAATAGATGTCCTGTAGGACCCAGTGGCTCAGCCTCCCAAGTTACCTGAGCTGGGCACACTAGGTGCATCCCTGTGTAGGCTATGTGCACATAATTTTTGGTATCTTTTCTTTTGTTGAAAACAAGATGATTATCCTAAAACTACCAATAGCCAAAATTTATATACTTTAAAATGTATATTAAAATAAACAATAAAAACAACAGCAAAGTTTGTTTTGTAGCACAATAAATTTTTGTGCAATATTTATGATTGTAATTAAATTGTAGACATTTATTTGTAGATACATTAGAATTTTTTTTTCTCTACAGGAACATTGCTTCCAAGCCATCAGTGCTGAGTTTATTTGTTAGGTTAGATAAACCAGTATCCAAAGCAATTTTACTCATAATCTATTAGACCAATTATAATTAATTATTACCACATTAAATTGATAGTTAATAGGTGTCTAGTTTTAGCTAAATGTCATAGAAATAGTGTATTAATTGATATATGAAAAGTATAGTTCCTTCTGCAAGTGAAGAGTATTTATGAACCTGCTAACTTTTTGGTCCATAGGCAACTTTATTATTTTGGTAACAGTTTTCATGCACGTTTTAGCATACTCCACTAAAGAATATTGAAATCATCTGATTCTCTGGTCATGGTGATTAATGTCACTGATTGATTTCACAAGTGCAGTCCCCTAATATAACAAACACTGTGGTACTTACCTGACCATACCAATTAGGTTTAAACCAATGATCTACAGTAGAAAGAAGATTTTATCATTTTATTTTTATAAATATGGCAGGAGGTAGGATTAGAGGTACTAGATATATTAATGTTCTCTGATATGATCTCTATGTATCTCTAATGTATTAATATAACATTTGCATTAATATTTTAATGTTTTAAATAAATAAATTTAAGTGTAGGATATTTTTAAAAATGAAACAAATCTAAGCAACATACCTGTTGAGTCACTGCTGCAGCTAAATTCCCTCCAGCACTGTCTCCAGAAATACCAATTCTTTTGGGATCTACACCATAGCCTTTAAGAATATCTTTGCGTAAGAACCACTTTAATGCATTATACACATCTTCAAATTGATTTGGAAAGTGGTATTTAGGTGCTAGTCTATAGCTGTAGGTAGAAAACACAATTTTCTTTAAGTAAATATTTATAATAAAAATGAATGTGTGTGTGTGTGTGCATACTCATTTGTGTGCATGCTCTTGCCTTAAAATCAAAAGTAAAATTTTTTCTTTAGCAAACCTATTTTGAATTACAATGAATCTAAAGCCAGACTTAATCCTAATGATAATGCTGGATATGAAAACTTTCATAAATGTCATTTTTGCATGAGTAGAGGCCTGAATGCAAAACTTGGATGGGGATTAAGGAAAAAAATCCCAGATGATAACTACCTAAACTTCTTCCAGAATGTTATTTTCTTTGTAATCATTATACTTTATTACTAACCGAAAAATATTAAACAATTTTATTCCAACTTAACCTAATGATCAAGTTGTCATGCAGTCATTACTATGTGTTTTTTTTCATTTTCTATTATTGATTATTGATCTAGTATGCTTTTTATAATAGACTGTGCTTGTATTCCCAGGTTATTTAGTGACTACTTGTTTTTGATGAAGAATTATACCACAAAATATACTATACTAATGGCTTTAAACATACTTTATTATTATTTGATTTTCAAAATAACTCTATGACATAGGATATATTATATGAATCCCAGTTTACATATGAGAAAATGGAGTTAATATGAGATTTAACTGTCACAGTCACTCAGGAAATTCTAGAACTAAATTTTGAGCCTGATTAGGTGAGAAATCCAACAATGGTCATTAGTGAATAAAATTTAATATTTTAATTGTATTCTAACAATTTCTTGACATCCTGTTTTTTGACCCCCACTTGACCCACCTCTCTAACTCTTTTTGCTCAGTCTCCTTTCTGGTTATGCCCAAGCTCACTTTCTCTATTCTCATCCTCTGATTTCCATTTGAAACACACCTGGCATAACCATGGGATGATCAGAACAAGTGAAAACATCTCACTATATAAAGCACTTGGCCAAAACCCAAACCAACCAACGGTGCTCTTACTTGGTTGAAATGACAACAGCATCAAGTCTATTAGCTGTTTGTCTTGACAGCACATCATAAGAGTACTGAGCTGAAATAAACGAAAAGAAAATCAGAGACTGACAAATAAATTGATGGACATTTTTCCCCCCAGCAAAAAACCTACTATGACACCTCATTCTTCATGAAAATGTTTTGGAAAAATATTTCTACTATTTCATCACAGCTCCAGAACATGAATTCTCTTGCTCAGTGATCCTGTTACATGCACATTGTCAGGTTTCTTGTTCTTCCCCACATTTTACACTGTATAATTTAAGCAATTTCACTCTTCTCATGATTAAACTGTGCTCTCGTCAATCAGCAGGTGTTAGGTGTTGAATGAATAAACATAAATATACCTCCCTGACTTTCAGGAGGTCACAGTCTACTGGAGACAGGAGCTGGGAAGGTCAAGCGTGTAAACTAAAAGCAATATACTAGTTGCTTTAACGGAGGGGTAGAGAGAGTGCTCTGTGCAATAGTATTAGATTTCATAAAAACTGCCAGAGCATGTTAAAGAAGAGTAAAAGGAAATGGGGAGAGCTGAGACCTGATGTTGGCATTCATATTTCCAAGGCAGATGAGAAGATATGTGTTTTCTGGGGTTATTTTGGCCATGCATATGGATGGGGAGGGGAGAGCTCACACATGTTTGCTATTGTGTTTGGAAAAGTGCTTCCTTTGGCACATAAGACAAGTTTAAGAAAATAAGATAGGATTTGCCAGTAACAAGAGGAGGGAGAGATCATAAAGTACTGATGGGAAATACCAGGATATCAAGTTGTCACAAAAGGTACATCCTGTGGACCATAAAAAGAAGAGTAGATATTCTCTTGTGATGTTTACTAAGTTGGGTGCTGAATAGTCTTCAAATGTAAAATACATACTAAATTTTAAACTTTTATTTAACATTTCCTATACAAAATCATGCTTGTATTTTGGATTAGCACACACATTTTTAGTATAATTTTCTTTAATACTGAAAGAGAAAGCATCAGGCAAATACTATTTTGCTTCAGAGTTTATTCTTATTTAGTTTTTTTTTTTACCTTGGTAAACATGCTCCCACTCTTTTTTGTTCTTGTTAATCCTCACTCGAGGATATTTTCCCTTTGATTTTTAGGGAGAGTGGAAAAGAGGGGGAAAGACAGAGAGAAACATTGATGTGAGAGAAACACAATTGGTTGCAGGAGGCATACCCACCAGGTATGCCAGCTATACCCACCAGGCCCCAGGCTGGGAGGAGCCTGCAACCAAGGTATGGGCTCTTGATGGGAATCAAACCCAGGCTTCTTTGGTCCGCAGACCTATGCTCTATCCACTGAGCAAAACCGGGTAGGGTAGCATGCTCCCAGCACTTTAGGGAAACATTGATGGAAAGATTTTTTTAAGGGACTGCTTTGGGCAGCAGGAATTCATGGAAACTAACTGAGTCATGGCATGGTGGCACAGTCAGAGTTTTTTTTTTCTCAGATTTAGTCTTAAAAACATCACTTCATTGCCAGCTGATGACTTCACTGCCTGAATTTATAGACAATATTAGGATCACACCCTGTACTGCTCCAATTTACATTTCCAATCTACATCAGTACTCATCGATACCTCTTTTTTTTTTTTTTTCCTCCTGAAAACAGAGAGAAAGCATAACAGAGAAAGTTAGGTTCCTCCCTGTGTGTGGTGTCAATACTCCCGTTTGTAGGGAGTCCAGTTCCCTCCCACATCCTGTGGGTCAGGCAAACTTCATCCCATCCTCCCGTGCCTCCTCCCACATTTTAACACACTTCTTTTTACTGCTACCTTTTTCTTTTCTTTTTGAAAATATATTTTTATTGATTTTTATAGAGAGGAAGGGGGAGGAATAGAGAGTTAGAAACATCCAGAGAGAAACACCGATCAGCTGCCATTTGCCTGCCCCCTACTGGGGATTGAGCCTGTAACCAAGGTACATTCCCTTGACCAGAATCCAGCCAGGGACCCTTCAGTCTGCAGTGGTTCTCAGCCTTCTGGCCCTTTAAATACAGTGCCTCATGTTGTGACCCAACCATAAAATTATTTTCGTTGCTACTTCATAACTGTAATGTTGCTACTGATATGAATCGTAATGTAAATATCTGATATGCAGGATGGTCTTAGGCGATCCCTGTGAAAGGGTTGTTCGACCGCCAAAGGGGTTGCGACCCACAGGTTGAGAACCGCTGGTCTAGAGCCCTTGATCTGTCTACTGAGCCAAACCGGTTAAAAGAATTTATTGCTATCTTTACCTTCAGCTTATAAACATGTTCATAGACCTTTCATATATAAATATAAAATATGTATTTAAACATAAATATATAATATGTAAACCTTATATAAGATATAAAATTTATATTGCATATAATAAAATGATATATTTTAGATATATTTGTAGAAATGTAGGAAGTGAGTGCATAAAATAAATTAAAATGTGCATTTTAATTTTTGTTAATCCTCACCCAAGCATATGTTTGTTTTTACTGATTTTAAAGATAGGGGAAGAGAAAGAAAGAGAGAGAGAAAGAGTGAGAGAGAGGAAGAGAGGGAGAAACATCAATGTATGAGAGAAACATTGATTCCTTGCCTTTCATATGTGCTCCTAGCAGGGGTCAAACTCATTACCTGGGCATGAGCCCTGACAGGGAATTGAACAGGCAAACTTTCAGTGCACGAGAAGACCTTCCAAACAGCTGAGCCACACTTGGCAGGCTGTACATATATTTTACATAAAATAAAAATAAAGTACACTTACTCAGCTCTGTGCTTCTTTTCTATCTAAAACTTCATCTTTCCTTCATATCTAAATTTATTAAAAGACTGCCATTGCCATCTTCATTTCCTCACTTCTCCTCCACTCTTCAACTCATTTAATTTTGGTTTTCATTACAACATTCCATCTTATTTACAATTAACCATCTTAATAATAAATTTCTATGTTCATGAAAGTTTTCTCCTTACGTGAGATTTGCTACAGCTTTGAATATTTATTTCCTTTGAGAAATAAATTTAAAGTAATTTTTTAAACTAACATAATTCCAACTAAAAAATTTCAGACAGCTGAGGTATTCTGTTATCTGTGATAATTAATTAATATGCTTATCATATAGCATATATTTTATTAATATATTTACTCTGACATTGAAGGTATGTTGGAGTAAATATATTAATAAAATATATGCTATATGATAAGAAAAACTTGCAACAAGGGGTACCTACCAGCACTCCCCAAACAGAAACCGCCACCATGAATGTAAAATAAGCCCCTTCTTAGGGCCTCTGACTTTCGCTTTGGTACATATACACGGACAGGAACATTGCTGAAAGTTGTGTCCATCACAGTGACAGTTTCATCAGATGTGGGTGGGACATCTTGAAAGCTCATAAAAAACATTACAGTGTTCATGTAATGGTTGATTCCCAGGACTTCACCAACCAGGGCCTAAAAGGAAAGAAAGAAAACAAATACCATCCCAGGTTACAAACAACAGGTGCCAGTGTTGTTTATGAACATAGAAGTATGCATATATGCTCCCACAAGCCCTGTGTCCTGTTACCACAGCTGAATCTGAATGACACAGAAATATTCGAGATTCAGAATCTTTACCATAATACTTGCCTCATATTAAAAAAAAAGATATTTAAAGAATTCTTGAGATATTACAACTTGGAAGAATCTAGGCTTCAGTTTATTATGAGCTTTGAAATACATTTTAAAAATATGTTTAATTTCAGAGAGGAAAAGAAAGGGAGAGAGAGATAGAAATATCAATGATAAGAGAGAATCATTGATCGCTGCCTCCTGCAAGCCCCACACTGGCGATCAAGCCAGTAACCTGGGCATGTGCTCTGACCAGGAATTGTACCATGACCTCCTGGTTCATAGGTCAACGTGCAACCACTGAACCACACCAGCCAGACGAACAGTTCCACATGCTGACCAGGCCCCAGCATGAGGGTGTCCTCTACCTGCTCCTCTCTACAGTGACAGAAGGGGTGGAGATTCCTACCCCCAGTGGACCATCATCTGTGCTCTTTATCTCTATCTAATCTAATAAAAGAGAAACGTGCAAATTGACTGCACCTCTGCTATGCCCCAAGCCATGCCCACCAGCCAATCAGAGCGACTATATGCAAATTAACCCAACCAAGATGGTGGCCAGCAGCCCCGGAGCTGGAGCAAGCACAGTCTTGATTGCCCTGGTGATGGAGGAAGCCAACTTCCCACCTGCCCTGGCCGGATGTGGCCTCCGCTCCAGGCAACAAAGTTTCAATTATAGAAGATAAATAAATCCCAGATACCTGCTTCCAGCCAGCCTCCACTGGGAGCTTGGGTGGCTGGGGGCTGTGGACTGCCTGAAAACAGCCACCAGCCCCTCACCCAGGATGGCCAGGCACCCCAGCAGAATCCCCACCCTGAAGGGGGTGTAGCAAACCTTAAAATGGCCCTTAGCCCCTCACCCAGGCTGGCCAGGCACCCCGGGGAGGACCCCCACCCTGAAGGGGCTGTGGCAAGACTGCAAACAACCATCAGCCCCTCACCCAGGCTGGCCAGGCACCCCAGAGGGGACCCCCACCCTGAAGGGGCTGCGGCCAGCCTGCAAACAGCCATCAGCCACTCATCCAGGATGGCCAGGCACCCCAGCAAGACCCCCATCCTGATCTGGGACACCCTTTAGGGCAAACCAGCAAGTCCCCACCCATGCTCCAGGCCTCTACCCTATATAATAAAAGGGTGATATGCAAATTGACCCTAACTGCAGAACGACTGGGAATGACTCATCACTATGACACACACTGACCACCATGGGGCAGACGCTCAATGCAGGAGCTGCCCCATGGTGGTCAGTGCGCTCCCACAGGGGGAGCTCTGCTCAGCCACAAGCCAGGCTGATGGCTGCCAGTACAGCAGTGGTGGTGGGAGCCTCTCCTGCCTCCTCAGCAGTGCTAATGATGTCCGACTGCAGCTTAGGCCTGCTCCCCGCTGGCAAGTGGACATCCCCCGAGGACTCTTGAGCTGCCAGAGGGATGTCTGACTGCCAGCTTAGGCCCAATACCCCTAGGAGTGGGCCTAAGCCAGCAAGTGGTCATCCCCCGAGGGGTCCCAGTCTGCGAGAGGGCACAGGCCGGGATGAGGGCCCCTCCAAGTGCACAAATTTTTGAGCACCAGGCCTCTAGTAGTGTTATATATACTTCCCCATGTTGTCCAGTGTGAGTTTTGCACAAGCACTCCAATCAATTAACAGCGTGATTTTGAAGAAATCACATACATATTAGTGATTTTAAGTGTTAACACAGAAAGTTGAGATGCAGGTCACAGCATTTACTTACTCAATTTTAGCAAATAAATTTAAAATGTCTACAACCTATGACATGGATGAGGTATTAAAATTTATCTCATAAAAGTAGTTTATGCCAATTTAGTTGGCCTTCTGGCTTTAAATCAAAGTACAGAAAATACAAGACCATCTTTCAAAACATTTATCACTGGGCTCAAGTCATTTATCCTGAAAGAATGAGACTATTTCAAATATTTTTTAAGTGATAGAGAATGGCACTAAGTTATGCCATTTAAGGACAGGAATTTAGTTATGAAGACAAATTGCAATGTTGTACAAGAAAGTACAAAGTATAAAATTTTTAATGTGACTTTATAATTCCACAAGTTTTTAGATTATACTAAGAAGTATGATAAACATAAAACTGAAGACTCATAAGCCACCAGTGTGTGCTAAAACTATCACCCAGTATCTCTGCAGTTTGAATTTAATAATTAGGGTTTTAAAGTTTCTTTGACTCCTCCCTTTAGTAAAGTATTGTGAATTAGAGCAGCAGATTAATATCTCAGACGAGCTTACTCTCTTTATACTGACTCTAAAATCCCCAAAACAATTTTTGACGTAAATTTGAAATTTCAAATGATAAAGAGGGAAAATTTTGACCAACTCTGGAATTGATATGCCTCAGTGTATGGACAAAATCATTTCTTATACCTTAGTCATACAAAGCTCTATCAGCTAAGGAAGTAAATAACAGTTGAATTTCTGATAATCAAAGCTAAGAAATAGTGCCTATCTACACTAATTAAAGAGAAAAATGGTAATTGGCATACGACGCTACCCTTTTCATTGGCTAATCAGGGCTATATGCAAATTAACTGCCAACTAAGATGGCAGTTAACTGCCAACAAAGATGGCAGTTAATTTGCATATGTAGGCACAATGCAGGGAGGCGAAAGGGAAAGCAGGAAGAAGCCCCCTGCCACTGACAGTGATTGGAAACCCAGGCGGGAGCTAAGAGCTGGGGGGCAGGGCAAAGGCGGCCCTGGGGACACCTTTGCCCTGCCCCCCAGCTATCAGAGAATCAGGCGCCTTTGCCACCCTGGCCAGTGATAGCAGGAAGTAGGGGTGGAGCCAGCGATGGGAGCTGGGCACGGTCGAAGCTGGCAGTCCCAGGAGCTAGGGGTCCCTTGCCTGGGCTTAAAGCGGAGCCCATGATCACGGGGCCGCTGCAGCTGCAGGTCCCCGCTGCCCGGGCCGGATGCCTCGGCCAGAGGCGTTAGGCCTGGGCAGGGGCGGAGCCTGCAACCGCGGGGAGCTGGGGGTCCCCTGCCCAGGCCTAACACCTCTGCCGGAGGCCTCAGGCCTGGTCAAGGGGCCGATCCGGTGATTAGTGATCGAAGGGTGATGAGGGTCAACTCCTCTGGACGAGGCATCAGGCCTGGGCAGGGGGCTGGGGGTCAGGCCTGATGCCTGGGCCAGAGGCATCAGGCCTGGGTGGGGGGTGGAACCGGGGATTGGGGGGATATGATGGTCCCCTTGTCCATGCCTGAAGCCTGGGTCAGAGGCATCAGGCTTGGGCGGGGGGTGGAGCAAGTGATCAGAGGGAGATGGGGGTCCCCTGCCCAGGCATGATTCCTGGGCCAGAAGCCTCAGGCCTGGGCCGGGGTCAGAGCCAGTGATCGGGGGGAGATGGGGGTCCCCTGTCCAAGCCTGACACCTCTGGCGGAGGCATCAGGCCTGGGCAAGGGGCCGATCAGGCGATCGGAGGGTGATGGGGGTCTAAGCCTCTGGCCAAGGCATCAGGCCTGGGCAAGGGGCAGAGCCAGCAATCGGAGGGGTCTGGGGGTCTCCTGACCAGGCCTGATGCCTGGGCCAGAGGCATCAGGCCTGGGCTGGGGGCAGAACCAGTGATGGGTGGAAATGAGGGTCCCCTGCCCAGGCCTGACACCTCTGTCAGAGACATCAGGCCTGGGCAAGGGGCCGATCCTGTGATTGGAGGGTGATGGGGGTCAACGCCTGAGGGCTCCCAGTATGTGAGAGGGAGCAGGCTGGACTGAGGGACACTCCCCCCCGCCCCCCACCCAGTGCACGAATTTCGTGCACCGGGCCCCTAGTGTTATATATTGCACTGATTCAAAGCTATATTAAATGCCAAAAGAGATTGTTAAAATAACTTTAGAAAGCGAGTGTGTGTGTGTGTGGGTGGGGGGGGGGTGGCGGGGGGAGGAGCAAGGAAAGCAATAAAAACCAAGAGTTTTATTAGTTAGGCCAATTGTCCTTGGATTATCTTTTTTTTTTTTTTTTTTTTTCCGCTACAGGCAAATTGCTACCTAGAAGATTAAAGAAGATAATAAATGGTTTTATTTCTAGGTAATGAGCTTCACTCAGAAAGAACCATAGGTCTTTGAGGACCAGCCATGGTGGACAGCTAGTCATCCAGTTGCTTGGTCACCTCAGCAGCTCACCATCTACTGGACATCACACATTTCCCTGGCCTTTACCAGCGACCTGTTTCCAAATATCTCAGTAAGAATTCATTCTCATGTCTGAATACAAGATCATTGCACAGAATGCTGTAACTAACCAGAGTATTGCTCAGTCCTACCATTCCTGCAGTTCATGCTTTAACATTCTTCCTTCTGGCTGTGTTCATGCCATGACTCACAAGAAGACTTTTTTTTTCTCAGCTGACACAATTTGTCCTTTAATATTTAGAATCAAAAATACTTGACTACTTCCTTCATTTTCATTCTGCTAATGGTCGACCTTAAGGAATAGTTAAAATATAAGAAAGATTTTAAAATCAGCAACTTAAAGCGCAAAACGTCCAAGACAGTAGAAGTTGTTAGAAGAAATACAAATAAACTGTTAGATATTGAGTCAATAAAATTCTATACTTACCACATTTGTTATGGTGTTAAATATGAAGGTCAGCCCAATCAGTTTCCACGGCTCCTCAATATTATCGGGGAGAGGTGTATAACCATAATATGCCATGAAAATGCCCACCAACAGGAGCAAAATAGTCTTTCTTCCCATGCTGTTTCCTGTCTGCTCTCCTTGCCAGTGCAGCAAATACACTTTGAAATATTCAGAGGCAGAGCTTTCATAACCAGACTTGGACCTGTCATAAAGTGTTATCTAACTTCCTGAACACAAACTCCACCGCTCCCTGTGTCGTTTCATTGCCTGTTCAGAAATAAACAGTAGGAGGACAAAGATCACTGTAAACATACAGCACTTACTGTTTGCAAGTTTTGCCTTGTCCAACTTCCTTACTGGGTGGCTAGGCAGTCAAACAATTTATTGCATATTAGGAGGTGCAGAATACTTTCATTATTTTTTTTTTAAAGGCCTGAGGAAAATTCAACAAACCAGGTATATGATTCAAATAACACATCCCAGAGAGAAGGAACACAAATCTTTTGAAAGTATTGGGAGCTTTTACAAAGCAAGATGTATAGGCTCACTTAACTTTTATAGGATTATAACTTTCGATTGTCTTGCTACAACTTTGAACGCCAGTAAGTAATACTAGTTATGTTAAAATTATACCACAATCGTGAAGATAGCTAACAGCTTTTGAGCACTTAACTCTGTTGTCGAGTCAGGATACCAAAACTTTTAAATTTTATTTACTCCTCAGTAGTACTGCTGTCATGTGAGAGAGCAATAAACAGACGGAGGAAAGTTCAAAAATTGCACAAGCTCATTCAGCCCTATGGAGTGAAGCCAGGACCGCCCTCTGTGAGTCTCTTACACTGAAACCTCCCTTGGCCCAGTTCATCAGTTAGTCTCAGATCATAGATAAGCAACTGAGATTAAGATGAATACTTTGCCAAGATCATGCAAAACCAAGTGACAGTGTTGGAGGCACTGATTGTTCACTGAATATCCATGTGCCCCTATAATTTTTAGATCCCTTCTCTAGCAGTGAAGTAAGGTGATGGGACCCCAGATAGCCAAAGGGATCAGATATAAATTCATGTGTGTCATTTCCAGACAGATGTGATTAGAATCCACAGGGCCTGGAAACTACCTCTTGAGTTGGTGGCATCACAAAATATAGGAATCGAACGGGCAAGCTTTTGGTGCACGGGAAGACGCTCATTCAACTGAGCCACACTGGCCAGGGCAGTCGAGGCTACGTTAAAAGATAATTTGGCTGAATATATGATTTTAGTTGTCCTTTTCTCAAATCCTTTAAATATGTCATTCTGTCATCTTCTAGCTTGTCTAGTTTCTAAGAATTTTGCTCTTCAGTGAAGTTTTGTATCTCGGTATACTGGTATACTGTATTTTCCCCCCCATGTGGTTTCTTTCAATTATTGGTTTTCAGCAATTTGGTTGTGATGTATCCTTTTATAATTTCTTCCTGTTTATCTTACTTCAGGTTTGTTGAGCTTTGGGATCAGTGACTGCAGTTTTCAAAAATTTGGGAAGAAAATGGTTGTATTGAGCTCAGACAACTACCCACCCTTTTTGAGTTGTAGTTTGGGTTGTGGAATTGGTTTAGCTTACAGCTCTCATTTATTTGCTGGCCTCACGGAGTTATGTCCCCCCTTTCCTAGCACATTGTGCAGCTGGTCTAGGATGGCCCGAGACATTTTTCTCAAGCTCTTTTTTTGCATAACATTTTATCCTGTCCAGAGCTCTACATTATGGTTCCAGCTGCCTCAGTCTCCCCAAACTTCCATTTCTACTTCCTCAATTCCATTCAATTACCTGAACAATGATCTGTAGGTTTCCTCCAGGCAGAAGGCTGACACAATTGTAGGACTGACCTCATTCATTACTCTTCTCTCCCTTAAGGGTATTTGCCATTATCCCAGGTATGAAAACAGGTATTTCAATCATTGTTTAAAAAGTGTATGCATGCATATAAGCATATTGATGCAGACAACACAACAGGGGGTGAGGGTGAGGGCAGGGCTGGAGGGGGTTGGGGGGAACAATGAGGGGATAAGGACACATTTCCAGTGGTTCTCAACCTTCCTAATGCCGCGACCCTTTAATACAGTTCCTCACGTTGTGGTGACCCCCAACCATAAAATTATTTTCATTGCTACTTCATAACTGTAATTTTGCTACTGTTATGAATTGTAATGTAAATATCTGATATGCTATATGTGTTTTCTGATGGTCGCGACCCACAGGTTGAGAAAGGCTGCATCAATAAAGAAAAAAAAAATCCTATATAATAAAAGGGTAATATGCAAATTGACCCTAACAGCAGAATGACTGGGAATGACTGGTCACTGACACACACTGACCACCAGGGGGCAGGCGCTCAATGCAGCGCTAAGGATGTCCGACTGCAGCTTAGGTCTGCTCCCCACTGGCAAGTGGACATCCCCCAAGGGCTCTCGGGCTGCCAGAGGGATGTCTGACTGCCAGTTTAGGCCCGATCCCCTGGGGAGCAGGCCTAAGCCAGCAGGTGGACATCCCCCAAGGGGTCCCAGACTGTGAAAGGGCACAGGCTGGGCTGAGGACCCCCCCCCCCGCAAGTGCACAAATTTTTGTGCACCGGGCCCCTAGTAAATAAAATAAAAAGAGAAGCTGTCTCTTTTCACCAAGGCCAGAAGTGAAACTCAAATTATTTTTTAAATGAACATGCTTTAAAATTGACATTTTATTGTATAGTTTTATGCAATAAAACTATATCCAAATGTTAACACATGGATACATTTGTGAAACTACTATGCAATCAGGATACAGAACACATCCACCACATCCAAAACTCTTACTTTCTGAACCTTTGCAGTCGTATCCTTTCTCCACCCCTCATCCCTGGCAACCATTGGTCTGTTCTCCATCATGATAGTTTTTTCATGTAATATAACTGAAATCATACAGTACATATTATTTTGAGACTGGATTCTTATACTTAGCATAACCCCTTTGACTTATGTTCAAGTGCTGGGTGTATCTAACTGGCTATTTTAGAAAACAGATGATCTAAACTGTAAAAGGTCTGGCTTTTATTGTATTCATATCAGTTTAATATCTTCCTCAAGAGTAAATGACAGGGCTGTTTGTACAGCAAGTACCAAATACAAATATTAGACAATAAAAGCATAGGAGACTGCTTTGTTCGGCAAGTTCCACAATGAACACAATGTGATAGATATTTTTATCAGCAAAACATAACACAGATAATATTTTTTTGGGTCAAATTGCTGATTAAACATGCAATTTCCACTGCTATATCTCATTGGAATCATTGTATGAGTTCTTACCCAGGGCATTTCCATTATTGTACATCATGTAGTTTGTCCTTGACTAAAGACTGAAAATTCTTCTCTCTTCTTGCTGAAGGCCAGTAGTGCTAAAATTATTTTTTGTAAAAAACGCGAAAAGATGTAACAACATTATGTTCTTGTAATTATGGAATCACTCATATACTCATCGTAAGATCTAAAAACCACTTGATAAGAAAATAAATATAATCTATACAAATAAAAGGTAATATGCTAATTAGACCAGATAGACCGAATGTCTTCTGGATGTCCTTCTGGACAAATTCACAGCAGCTGCGAGGGCCGAGGAGGGCTGACAGCTGTGGCGGCCAGCAGTGGCAGCAGCAGTGGGGTGATGGGGGCGGCCTTTTCCCCTGATCGGTCCAGTTGCCTTCCACAGAGGGAGGCCAGACTCTGGCTTAGGCCCGCTCCCCTAAGCCATCAGTAGGACATCCCCTGAGGGCTCCCAGACTGTGAGAGGGGACAGGCCGGGCTGAGGGACCCCTTCAGTGCACAAATTTCCATGCACTGAGCCTCTAGTATTTTCATGAAAGCATTCCTCATTAATCCATTGCTGTCAAACTTTAGAAAGTTAAAAAGTTGTCCAGTTGTTTCTACATCTCTACATGGTACGATATATATTTTTAAAGTGTGCATTTGATACTATTACTCAAGATGAAAATCAGTAATGCAATCACCCATATCAAATAATTACAAAGGGTAAATAAAGCTCAAAAAATGTAGAAGAAAGTAATTAATAAAAATATGAGGATTAATTAATGACATTAAAATAAACCTGATATAAAAAGGATCAACAAAAGACTATATCACCTTTGTAAAGGTTGGTAAATTGATAAATCCTTAAGTGGCTCATAAAAAATAAATAACAGAAATAAGAAAAAAGACCACTACAGATTCTAATGCCATTTTATTTTATTTTTAACTTTATCTATATTGTTGAAAGTATTAAAGATGTCCCCCTTTCACTCCCATTTACACCTCCAAACATGCTCCCATCCCCTCCCTAGGCCTTCCTCGTCTGTCCATGAGTTATGCATATATGCATATAAATTCATTGGCTAATCACTTTTCTTTCCCCCCCTTCCCTCTGAAATACATCAGTCTGTTGAATGCTTCCATGACTCTGGATCTTTTTTATACATCAGTTTATTTTGTTCATTAGATTCCACATATAAGTGGGATCCTGTGATACTTGTCTTTCTCTGACTGGTTTATATCACTTAGCATAATAATCACCAGGTCCCTCCAGGCTATCTCATAGGGTAAGAGATCCTTCTTTTTTACAGCTGCATAGTATTCCATTGTGTAAATGCACCACAGTTTTTAATGCATTTATCTACTGATGGGCACTTGAGTTATTTCCAGATCTTAGCTATTGTAAATTGCACTGCTGTGAACACAGGGGTCCATACATTCTTTCTTATTGGTGTTTCTGGCTTCTTAGGCTATATTCCTAGAAGTGGGGTCACTGGATCAAACAGCAGTTCCATTTTTAATATTTTGAGGAAATTCCACACTGTTTTCCATAGTGGTTGCACCCCACCAGCAGTTTGCATTCCCACCAGCAGTGTACTAAGGTTCCTTTTTCTCCGCATCCTCTCCAGTACTTGTTGTTTGCTGATTTATTGATGATAGTCATTCTAGCAGGTGTAAGGTGGTACCTCATTGTCATTTTAATTTGCATCTCTGATTATTAGTAACATTGAACATGTTTTAATATGTCCCTTGGTCATTTGTATGTCCTCATTGGAGAAGTGTCTATTGCCCAGATCTTCTGCCCATTTTTAAATTGGCTTGTTTATCTTCTTTTTCTTGAGATGTTTGAGTACTTTATATATTTTGGAAATTAACCCCTTATCAGATGTATCATTAGCAAATATGTTCTCCCATACAGTGGCCAAAATAATCTAAAAGAAGAGAAGGAAGAAATTGGAAAATTCTTACTACTTATGTGCACCATTATCATTTGAAGTTACATGTGATAAAATAAGGATGCATATTGTAAACTCTTAAAGCTACCACTAAAAATTATAAAACAAATAACCCAATAATGGGAAAAACAATTAAATCATTAAAATACCAAATTAATCTTTTAAAAAGTCAGGAAAATCTTGAAACAATGAACAAATAGAAAATATAGCAGACTGACTTAAACCCATCTATATGTTTCTCCAGACCTGTCCTATACATACAATTTCCATGTTATCAAAGAGGTCTGCTGTGTTGTGCCATATTTATCAGGATGTTCCTCTGAAATTAGACAAATTAAAATGTTTCTCAACCCATAATATTACCTGGTGGGTTTCTATAATGGAAGCTTTTTGCACCAAGGCACAATAATCGACTAGTCAATAAAGCAATATTTTGCTACTGTTACCAAGTGGATTTTGAATCCCAAATTCCAAAAAATGCCACTGGGTGGCAGTGCTTGACTTAATTTGCAAGTACCTGAGTAGGAAGCTGCAAAAATTATCTGCACAGGCCTGTTTTTGTTCTAGAACCTTCTCTGATAACTGTCCTTGCTTCTTTTCTAATGCATGTGTTTTAGTTATAAACTCTCTTGTAAGGACCAGTTTAAGCTGCATTCCACAAATTTTTCCTTGTACTGGTATGTGGTGTTTTCATTATTATTTAAGTGGAAATGTTTTCTAATTTTTATAGTGAATTATATTTTGACCATGAATTGTTTAGTAATATGTTTATTTATTTTTAAATGGGGATTTTTGAATTATCATGTTATTCACTTCTAGCCAAATTCCACTGTAGCTAAAGATTATCCTTTACATAGCTTCCATCATTTTAAATGTGATAACAATTGCTTATCGCCAAGAGTTTTTTTAAAAAATGTTCCATGTGTATTTGAAAAGAAGGTGTGTTATGACATTACTTGATACTGGTTTCAATTTGTAGAAATTAAATTTATTTTATTATTTTTCCAAAATCTACTTATTAATTTTTATCTGTTTGTTCTATTAGTTACTAGGAAAAAAGTGTGTTAAATATCCCACTATGAGTCCTTAGCTTTTAAAAATCTATCAAGGTCCCCATGAAAACTCACAGAGAAACTTGGTTAATAAAACCAACGAAAGATGGACGGCCTTCTAGGAAGCGCAATGTGAGCTAAACCTGTACAGTTCCACACAAACCTCCAAGGATGAACAGTGGAAACAAGCCACCAGCAGCTCCAAGGCCTGTGCAGCAGCAGCCTCTGTGCGGGAGGAAGCCCAGGGGAGCAGCAGAGAAGATCTTACCAACATGTATTCATCTGAAGACTTAGTAACCAATTGGAAAGCAGTTGAAACTGGCAGGATTTAAGCACCCTAGTGAGTGAGTACAAGCTGTCCGCCATTAGATCTGAAGGGGATAGAAGAGTCTGGGCTCTACTACCCTTCAGCACCAACCGATCTAAAGGATCATGTGTAAGGGGGAACCAATCTGAAAGAGCTGCCAATGACCCAAGCTGGAACAATTTTAGTGCCAGAATGAATAACATCGTCTAGTTTATAACCCCAAATGCAAAACAAATATCTGTGTCCCTAATGACTCCCAGCCACCTCCTTGATTTGGGTATTCTTGGATATGCTTTAAGGACAGTGAGTACAACAAATGTGATGTAAAGGAGGGGGGACTTCCTGTTGGAAATGGTGTCAAACAAAGGTACCTGCAGACAATCTTCCTACAAGGTTGGTGATTGTTTCTGCAAAGAGGCTTAGAGCACACTTCTGGGAACTGTCCTGTCCAGGAGGGCCCTTAGTCACTCCCTAAGGCACAGAGCTGAGCCTGTGATGTTCATGCCCCTCATACTTTAGGCAGCTAGAATTTAAATAGTTTAATGTTTTTCATCTTTATTGTTGCAAGTATTTTCTATGTCCTCCTTTTCCCTCATTGATCTCTCCCAGTTCGCCCAGGTTCCAGACCCCAGGCCTTCACCACCCTATTGTCTGTGCCCATGGGTTAGGCATATATGCATACAAGTTCCTTGGTGGATCTCTTCCCACCCATCCCATCCCTCCCTTCCCTCTGAGGTTTGACAATCTGTTCCACGCTTCTCAGTCTTTGGATCTATTTTTGTTCATCGGTTTATGTTGTTCATCAGATTCCACATATGAGTGAGATCATGTGGTACTTGTCTTCCTCTGGCTTATTTAGCTTAGCATAATGCTCTCCAGGTCCATCCATGCTGTTGCAAATGGTAAGAGTTCTTTCTTAATTCTTAATTAGGCTGTTGTCCATGTGTTAAATTGCTCTTCCTGCTCAACTTTTGTTCTCACAAATGTAGTCATAGGTTGCTGATGTCAAGCAGGAGGAGATAACTTCACAGTCAGGGTCGCAGGAAAATTTATGAGTTTGTTTTGGAGAAGGAAAGAATGTCTTCGAGGTAGCTGCGGCCAGCTGCTGACACCCAGGAGTCTGATAGGAAAAAGTGTTATCTGTGACTAAAGAAACACAGACTTCTCTCTCAGTTCCCTGGAACTCCTCCTTCTCTACTCCCTAACTGCATAAACCACCTGTATTTTGCTTTTTGAGAGAGGGGGATTGAGGATCTTGCTCCTTGTCTTTTCTTGCTTTGACTAAATAAATAAACCTTTCTGTCTCCAAGCACCAGTCTCAATGTTCTGGCTTTACCTGCACAATAGGTTTTTATTTTTCCTTGATTGGAACTGGGAGCCAGTTATCCTAAATGACGAAAAAGAACTGGAATCAGATTCAGTACCATGAAGATAATTACTTTTATAACTTAAAAAATATATTTTAAGCAAGTGTAATAGAAATGAAATCAGAACCATGACAATATGACAGTATCAAATTTTTGTATAGATTTTATAAACCTCAGTGGGGAAAAACAACTCATTCCAATGCCATTTATTTATTTATTTATTTTTTAATTTGTGAGAATCATGGATGTGTTTGGTTGTTTTTTTTTTGTTTGTTTGTTTTTTATCCTAGGGGCCTTGAAATTAAGCCGAATAAAAATACGTTTTTGCACAAAGTTCATTTCTTTCTACAGTAAAAAACAGTGCTAGAGGCAGAAATAGAATATTGGGGACTAGCTATAATTATAAGAAATTCTAATCATGCTCTGTTAACCATGATTGCCGGGAGCCGGTCCATCCTTGCTGTTTCAAGGGACCTGGCATATATGGCATACTGTTCTTAATATGTTTGCTCACCTTCTTGGCACTATGTGTTTTTACCAAGGTCTCTGAGAAAGGTTGTTTTCCCAGGTAGGGATTTTCACCTGAAGTTAGGGAGGGAATAAAACCTCTTAACTAAGTGCCAGGCGGGTAATTAATCACTTTAACTATGAACAATCATGCTTAAGCTACATAATCTTTACTCCCTGGAATGGAGATAAGAAATGCCCTAACCTTTGGAATAGAGATTGATAGGATTGGAATCAACTGGTATAAATACAGATGTAACAACACAGAACTAAGAAGACAGAACCTACACACAGAACTTAGAAGACAGAACCTACACAGAACCTACAGACAGAAGAACTTCGCTGGAGAGAACATGGCAAAAGATCCTGGACTGAACCTGACTACAGAAATTGGCAAGAGAACCTGACTAGAACCTGGTGACTGAACCTGGCTGGAGAACCTGGACAGAACCTGGCTGGAGAACCTAGCGAGGGAACATGGCTACAGAACCTGGCTGGAGAACCTGGAGAACCTAGCAAGAGAACATGGACACAGAACCTGGCTGGAGATCCTAACCAGACCTTCGCTGGAGATCCTTGACAAAACCAGTCTGGAGAACCTAGCGACAGAACCTGACGACTGAACCTGACTGGAGATCCTAGATAGAACCAGGAGAGAGAACCCAACCATGCTGATCAACTGAACGCTGTCTCCGTGTCATTCCTTCTTCGTCGACTCCGTCCACGCCTTTGGGAACCCCTGGACCTGCTGGGTTTGGACCCCGGCACATGATTGTTCTGTTCTGATTAGAGAAAGCACATTCTAACCTGGCTAAGAGTCCTCTACCCTGGGACATGGGAGTTAACATCAGAATGCAGTCCATCTTCCTTTCCCAAGAACTGCCTACCCTTATGGAAAGATTTACAACCCTGTGGCTAAAACAATCTAGTCCCCCACCATTTGCAATCCCCAGCCCCTATTGCCTGTAATTGGGTCCCAGAGGTGGTGCCTGGAAACACCCGTCCTCTGTGACATTCCCCTTCTTCTGTCCACCCCCCCCCCCCCGCATTGCCCATAATCTGTAACCTTTTGCCTATTTTTCCATGCCTGTAATTCTTACTCTCCCACATAATTTTTGCCTCCTACCCAATAGAAGCAGCTGGCTAATGGGGAGGGGCAGAGCGGATTTTTGTGGATGACCTGCTGCTCTCCATACTGCCTGCATTATTGCAATAAACGCTCATATATGATTTAACCCTGTCTCTACTTAATTGGCTCAAGTAGTGACAGGCAGCTTGGACCCCTTGGTTGTTTGGTTACAACCAAGTAGTGTGTGTTTTATGGACTGCTGAAATTGTCATTTTTAATTGTCTTCTGGAAAAGGAAGCTATGATATAATGTCTAGTTTTAACTGAACAAGTTATATAGTCAAATGGCCTGTAGATTTTCACACCCCCCCCCCCCACTTACAGGTACACACACACACACACACACACACACACACACATTTCTTGCCACATTTTTATTTTTAACTTAACTTGATTAAGTTAACTGATTATGCTTAATATCTAAGATTCATACTACTGTACTACACATTTTTTTTCACAGCAATAAGTCTTCAGTTTTAACATATGATTCTGCTCAACAAAAGGCTTGCAGAAGTGATTTGCTTTTGGGGTATTTCTAGATAATATATTTAGGGTGTTTGTAGAAAAGTTTTTCACTACATACTCAGATGAAATACATTGTCGAATGCATATTTAGATTTGATTGAATTATAATGCTGATCTGCTGCTTTTTAGAAAACAAAACAAAACTGAAAAAAAAGGCCTTTCCAAAATATCTAAATCCTAATCCCTGTGAATGTTACCTTATATATAGGGATAGAAAGGAAGTATCAGCAAATGTAAATTGGAAACAGCCCAAGTGTCTATCAGCAGATGAGTGGATAAAAAGAGCTGTGGTACATTTTCACAATGGAATACTACACAACTGTAAGAAAGAAAATAAAAAAGAAACGCTTACCATTTGCAGCAGCACGGAAGGACCTGGAGAGAGTTATGCAAGTGAAATAAACCAGTCAGAGAAATATAAGTATCACATGATCTCACTCAGATGTGGAATCTATGAACAAAATAAACTGAGGAACAAAATAGACCCAGAGACATAGACGGATGGAACAGACAGACAGATTTCAGAGGGAAGCAGGAGTGGGGAGATAGGTGGGAAGAGATTAACCGGGAATTTATAAGCATATATTTATAGCTCATGGACACAGACAATAGTGTGGTGAAGGTCTGGGAGGGGCGGGTGCAGGGTGGAGGGGGTCAATGGGAAAAAATAAACAAGGGGACATCTGTAATATTTTCAACAATAAAGATAAATTTTAAAAAAAGAATCTCAAAATGGGAAGATTGTTCTGGATTATTTGGATAGAACCTGAATGCAAACACATGTAATCCTTCTAGGAGGAGGCGTAGGAGAAGGCCATGTAAAGATGCAGCAGAGAGATTTGCAGATGCCGGCCTTTGAGATTAAGGTGATCTGGCCAGAGCAAGGAGTACTGTTAGCCACCCGGTGAAAAAGGCAGGGGCCCAGCCATCTGGGACCTCCAGAGTGAGCATGTCTCTCACCAGTACCTTAATTTTGGCCCAATGATACTAGTATTGGACTTCAGGCCCAGGAACTCTAGAGAATAAATTTCTGTTGTTTTAAACCACACAGTTTGTAGTAATTTGTTATAACAGCCACATGAAACTAATACAATTTCCTTACGATGTTTTCCTTATGTTTTTTTCTCTTCCCACTTATTATACAGTTTCTGTACCTGTCTGGATATTGTCTTCTCTTACTTGCCAGTATTATTCTTATTTCTAAACTTTAATAAGCACTGGTCTCTATCAGGACCAACATAATTCTAATAACCGTCAGTAATGAGAAAAAAGGATCACATGCAGGTTTTGTGAGTCAAAAATATTACCAGTTCGAGGATATGCAGTAATCATTATAACTGATTCAAGCCTAGATTTAGACAATACATATGGCATTGTTCTTTGTACTACAACTACAAAATATCACAAAATACAATCAAGTAAGTGATGGATTTATAAATTCTTATCCAGCCAACTAATATACATGTCTCTTATTCTGAGACCTAGATGTAAATTCAGGGGTGATGTCATAAATGATAGAGCTCCATGGAATCCATCCTCAATATGTTCATGAGTAACTTGAACTCCAGCATTTTGAAGTCTTGAAACATACAAAAGTCCATCATCTCTCAGGATATCATGTTCACAGGTAAGAATAAAGGTTGATGGCAAATTCTGTAACTGGGAATCACTGGCCAACAAGGGTGACATTCTGATGTCCATAAGAGCTGGCAATGAATAACTAGTTTTTCCAAGAATTGGTTCAGTATAAACATAGTCCTTTCTATACTTCTTGGGTAAGAGAGTACTCCAGTTAACAAACTTGAACAAAGGTCTTGATTCCAGCGGCATATGTTGGTTTCTTTTCAGGGCCTGGGGAAATGTTTTATCCTCGGTGATATATAAGCTCACGAGTTTTATGGCTATGTCCCTTGTCAGAACCACACCATTCTCATTTTCTCTGTGAGACGGCAAATACGAATCAATTACCTGTAAGTGAGGGTAAAGTAAAGCTTGTGCCTTGATTTTATGTTTTATTTCAAGATCATTCAGCACCTGAAAAAATATGATAATACCTTGTAAGGCAAAGACTTCCAGAACACCAGGAAGAGGAAATTTAATGTTATTGGTTTAAGCAATCTTGAGCTATAAACAAATCTACATAAATTGATGTGATGTTATAATTATTTTCACAATATTTATAATGTCAGTGACATGAAAAAATGTCAAGCTCATTTTAACAGTAACATTTTTAACACTTTGTTTTTTTGCGTGAGAAAAGAGAGAGATACAAACTACCAGTTATAAATTATGTAAGGTCTAGGGATATAATATACAATATGGGGACTATCTATAATAATAAAAGCATAATATGCTAATTAGACTGGACATCCTTCTGGACAACCTTCTGGACCAAGCTGGGGCTGTGAGGGAAGCCCAGGTCCCGGGTGCCTGCTGGTGGCTGGAGGGAAACCCGGGTCTTGGGTGCCAGAGGGAAGCCCGTGCCGGCAGGGAAGGGAAGCGTACTCTTGCAGGAATTTCATGCATCAGGCCTCTAGTAGTTAATAATGCTATATTGTATATTTGAAGTTGCTAAGATAGTAGATCTTAGAAGTTCTCATCACATGAAAAATTATGTAACTACATGAGGTGATAGACTTATTGTGGTGATCATTCTACAATATATACATACATGGAATCATTATGTTTTACACCTGAAACATTATATTATGTTATATGTCAATTATGCCTCAATTTAAAAAAGTATGACATATAGCAAAATTTTGGCCTTAATGAGCTATATCAAAGAGTAATTTGAAAGACTGAGAGCGGCAACCACAGTGATCTCCTCAATCTGAGGTAATGACAGAAAGAGCAGCAACCTGGTTTCATGACCATAATAATAGCACAATCTAGAGCTATACTTGCTCTAGCAAATTGGGTGCCTTATCATCAATTGAGTTAGTGCACAAAATGAGTTCTATAGAATAGGCAATGGGGGAAAGAGAAGAGAGAGAGAGAGAGAGAATGTTTTTGTCAAAACCCATCAATGGGAAATAACTAAATACTCTATTCCTGAGGAAAATGAGGGCATATATAGCTTTGTAAAAATTATTGACTAAAAAAAACCCACAAAACTTCATTCAAGATGACAGAGTAGGTAAGCTCTGAGATTGCCTCCTCCCAAGTTCACATCAAGATTACAGCTACACTATGGGACAACCACCACTGAGAACCACCTGAAGACTAGCTGAACAGGATTCCTATAACTAATGATACAGAAGAAAAAGCCATAACTGAGACAGGCAGGCGGGGTGGAGATGCAGACCGGGCAGGTTCCATACCTGAGTATAATGAGTAAGAAACTGGGGGGATATATCAGGTCCTAAGTTCAGTGCTGGGAAGAGGAGTCCCCATGACATCTGTCTGTGAAAACCAGTGGTGATTGCATCCCAGACAGACAAATAAATGTCTGTGGGAGACCAGGACATGCTGCTCTTAAAGGGGCAGTGCAAAAACTCATTCGATCTAAACTCCACTCCAGCACAGAGGCTGCAGCTCAAAAAGTGACAGTCAACATCTGGGGAATAACTAAGTTGTCTAACTTCTGGATGAGGGCTGGCATTCTCTCCAGGGACAGAATCACTGGCTGGACCATTGTTCCTTTGCTGAGCTCTCCTCCCAAAAGCTGGCCCAGTGCAGAAAGGTGCCAAACTCATGCTCTCCATTAACTTGGGAAACATAGTTCACCCCACCCTGGTGACTCCCTAAGACCCCACCCAACTCAATTCCCTTGACCGGTCTGAGCCTCTTCCAGAAGTTCCTCCATAGGAGTGGCCTGCCTTGGCTCATGCTGCAGACACACTCAAAGGACGACAAACACCACATGAGTCATAGAACCCCTAGGCTTGTGCTGCAGACTTTTTCAAAAGGCCACAAATTCCATGCAAGCGGTTGCTCTTGGCTCACGATACAGACTCTCTCAAAGGTCGAAAAACCCCACACAAGCAGCAACAGGCCTTGGCTTAAATTGTAGCTCCTGCCAAGTGGCCACAAGGTGAACATACGTGATAACCAGTCTCAATTTGCACTGTCGCTGCCATCAGGTGGCCCCAAACTGGACATAAGGGGAAGCCAGCCTTAGCCTTCAGCACCGTTCCAACTAAGCAGCCACAGACCCAGCACAAATGATGACTAGCCTCCGTTTGCATCCTTGCACCCACCAAAGGGTCTCACAGCCTTTGTGGCTCCTACCAAGCAGCCCCAAACCCTGAACAAGCAGTGGCTGGCCTTGGCCGACACCAGAGCTCCTCCCAAGAGGTTCCAGACCTAACAAACCAAGGGGCAGGCTTCAGGCTGCACTGGGGTTTCACCCACTTCACAATTGACACAAGAAAAGGCAGATCCAACTGGCCCCAGAGCCTCTACTAAAGTGATTCTCACTCCCTGGGGTCAGCCCCTGCAGAACAACTCATCTACTGTAGTTATGGCCAGTCCCCTCACCCAGTCAGTCCACTGATGTGCCAACAGCAATGGAGGTCCAAGTACAATAGGAGGGGCCACACAATTCACACAGGGGATGCCTCTGGAACCTAGCTCAGGTGACCAGGGAGATGTGCCACTGCACTCCATAGGACACCTTCTACATAAGAACACTCTACCAATACTGGAACATGTAGTAGGTCCACGTAATACATAGAAATAAAGACAGGGAGTCAACCAAAATGAGGAGACAAAGAAACATGCCCTAAATGAGAGAATAGGACAAAACTTCAGAAAAAGAACTAAACAAAATGCAAGCAATCTACTAGATACAGAGTTTAAAACCCAAGGATGTTCAATGAAATTGGGAAAAGAATGCATGAACTCAGTGAGAGCTTCCACAAAGTGAAGCCCTCCCCATACACACACACACAAATAGACAAGAAAAACAACCATTCAGAGCCGAATTATAAAATAACGGAAATCAATAAAACATCAGAGGGAATCAACAGCAATTAGATGAAATGGAAAATTGAATCAGTAATCTAGGAGACAGGGAGTGAAAAACTCCCAATGGAACAACACCAAAGAATAAAAAAGGAGGAGAGTTTAAGGGACCACTGGGACAATATCAAGTATACCAATAATTGCATCAAAAAGGTCCCAGGAGGAGAAGAGAGAGAACAAGCGATAAAAAAAAACTACTTGAAGAAATAATGACTGAAAACTTCCCTAAGCTGGCAAAGGAAATAGACATACAAGTCCAAGAAGTGCAGAGATTCCCAGACAAGATGAACACAAAGAAGTCCACAGCAAGACATATTATAATTAAAATATCAAAGGTTAAATATAAAAGAGAATTTTAAATGCAGCAAGAGGAAATTGGCTAGGTAAGATGGAGTTCCCACAGGCTGTCAGCTGATTTCTGCACAGAAACGTTGTAGAAAAGAAAAGATTAGCATGAAATATTGAAAGTGATGAAAAGCAAAGACATAGTGTTCACTTTGGCAGCACATATGCTAAAAATTGGAAGAGCAGAGACTTACAATCAAGATTACTCTTCCCAGCAAGGCTATCATTTAGAACTGAAGGAGAGATGAGTTTTCCAGACAAAGGAAAGCTAAAGAAATTCATCACCACTAACCCAGAATTATAAGAAATGATAAATGAACTTATTTAAGGGGAAAAAAAGATCAAAGATATAAATACAAAAATATAGAAAAGAAAAAAATCCGACTGACAAAGGTAAACACTTTGCAAAAACAGTGAATCAACAAATTATAAAGCTAGTATAAAAATAAAAAATACAAAGCAAATATAGATGGACACAAAGCAAGAGATAGAGAGTAACATAGTAATAATAGGGCCTTAAATACCTCATTGAGATCAATGAATAGATAATTTAGACACAAAATCAACAAGCAAACCATGTCCTTAAACAACATATTAGAGCAGATGAACTTAATACATATTTTTAGAACATTTTACCTCAAAGCAAAGGAATACACATCCTTTTCAAGTGCATATGGAATGTTTTCCAGGATAGGGCATATGTCAAGCCACATGATAAGTCTCAATAAATTTAAGAAGACTAAAATCATATCACACATCTTCTTCAATCACAATGGTATGAGTTAAGTAAAAAAATAAAAAATAAATAATAATAAATCACAAAGCCCTTTAATGATCTGACCTTGCTAAATTCTCTAAATTCATCATTGACTAAACTTTACTCTGATGCAACAATTATGGACTTCTTTGTTTTCCCCACCAAGAACCAAAGAAAGAAACAGTGACTTCATAAACAGAGAGGGTACAAAATGAATCCACCCACACTCTTCTCAGGCAACTAGCCAACCCAACCTAATTCCAAAGATGAGGAATGAGTTACTCTTTCCAATGGTGTACATCTTTTTCCCCCACAAAGACACATTGAAGGTAAGTTGTGAATTCATGCTATGTTGGAAATGGGGCAGGTTAAATAAAGTAGCTAATCAGGTAAAACAAGTTGAAGGGAGGTGGAAATCAAACCCCAGCAATCCTGAGAGCTGGAGAAAAAAGATAGGAGATATACAGATATGATGTCAGGGTTTGGAAATAGAAAGATTAATATAAATTAATATATATACATATATATATATATATATATATATATATATATATATATATATATATATCCTAGATTTCCAAACACTTAAGACTCTAGTTGGGGAATTTCACATGCAACAATAAAAGGACAAGTATTATATTCCATGTATAAACTGCTACAGGTACTATAGAGGTTACATAGAAGAGCTTTGCCTGGAGGAGTCTCTGGAGCTTATGAAACATCCAGGTGGAAACAGCTACTCGGGTATATGGGTTTTGAGCTCAGGACAGTAGTAATAGTGGAAGATGTGGATTAGAGAGCCTTCAGCAGATAAATCAGAGCTGAGCCATGAGAGCATGGAGAGAGAGGGAGAACAGACAGAATGACCAAAGAGTTGAGCCCTGGGAAATACCAGGGAGTGTAAAAAGAAGTTTTGTCTCATATAAAACTAAATGGAAGGGCCCTGGCCAGTGTGGCTCAGTTGGTTGTACATTGTCCCATGCACTGAAGGGGTGCTGGTTTGATTCCTGGTCAAGGAAAATGCCTGGGTTGTGGGCTTAATCCCTGGTGGGGAGCACACAGGAGGCAGCCAATCAATGTTATGCTCTCACACAGATGTTTCTCTCTTCTCCCTTTCTCTCTTTCTAAAATCAATAAATTATTTTTTAAAAAAACTGAATGGAAGAGAACTTAGTAAAGAACAAAGAGTACCATTTTCAATATCATGGGAAGGAAAAGTTTTCTAAGGCAAAAGTTGGCAAGAGTTTTAAATAATAAAAATAAGTTATATAAAAAGAACAAAAGGAAGATAAACAACCCAATCAAAAAATGGGCAATGGAACTAAATAGATACTTTTCAAAAGAGGACATAAAGAAGGCCAAGAGACATATGAAAATATGCTCGAAGTCACTAATCATCCTAGAGATGCAAATCAAAATGGCAATGAGGTACCATCTCACACCTATCAGAATGACTATCATCAACAAATCAACAAACGACAAGTGCTGGCGAGGATGCGGAGAAAAAGGAACCCTCGTGCACTGCTGGTAGGAATGCAGACAGGAGCAGCCAATGTGGAAAGCAGTATGGAGTTTCCTCAAAAAACTAAAAATGGAACTCCCATTTGACCCAGTGATCTCACTTCTAGGAATATATCCCAAGAAATTAGAAACACCAATCAGAAAATATATATGCATCCCTATGTTCATAGCAGCACAATTATCAATAGCTAAGACTTGGAAACAGCCTAAGTGCCCATCAGCAGATGAGTGGATTAAAATGCTGTGGTATATAACACAATGGAATACTATGCTGCTATAAAAAGGAAGGAACTAATACCATTTGCAACAGCATGGACGGTCCTGGAGAGCATTATGCTAAGCAAAATAAGCCAATCAGAGAAAGATAAATATTACATGATATCACTCATTTATGGAATATAATGAACAACATAAACTGATGAAATAAAAACAGATCAAGAGACAGAGAAGCATCAATCAGATGCTCAAACCTCAGAGGGAAGGTAGTGGAGGGTGAGGGTAAGGGGGAGAGATCAACCAAAGGACTTGTATGCATGCAGCTAAGCCTAAGCAATGGACATAGACACCAGGGGAGTGAGGGCATGAGCAGGGCATGGGATTCGGGGACAAGAGGGGGATAAGGACACATATGTAATACCTTAATCAATAAAGAAAGAAAGAAAAAAAGAACAACAAAAATGTGTATAGATTTAGAAAAAATAAAGGATGATTGAAAAACTTACTCACAGAAAGTTAAAATAAATGGCTGGTGCAGAACACAAGGTGATGAACTGAGGAGTGTATACTCTAATTATGTAGAAAAAGAAAGTAAAATTTTTTTTTTTGAAACTTGGTACAGAAAATACATGTTATGACAGAGATTGGAAGGGTTAAAAATGGGGCTTACTAACCTTTTTTTTTTTACTTTTCTTTTAAATATGTATTTGTTGATTTGAGAGAGAGAGGAAGGGAAAGGGAGAAACACCAATGTGAAAAATCAATGACATTTTAATCTATAATAATAAAAGCATAATATGCAAGTCAACCAAATGGCCAAACAGCAGAATGACTGTCCAGACATTCTTCCGATGATTTTCCGGATGAAGTCGGGGCTGTGAGGACCAAGGCAGCTGGGGCTGCAAAGGCCTGCCCTTGCACGAATTTTGTGCATTGTGCCTCTAGTATACTAGTAATGAACTCTCAGAAAGAGAAACCATGTCCAGAAAAGTTTCATTAACTATAGTGACCATCCAGATCATTGTGATTGCAAGTAACCTTAATGATTTAGGGTACAGAATGTGATATTATCAGAAAATTATAGCTAAAAGGTTCCTTTCAATAATGGTAATTTAATTTAAAAATGAACAAAGTCCACAAAAGAAACCTACAGAAGAATCTATTTGTACTTCTAATCTATAAGAACTTTTTTTATATTGTGAATTCTGTATGAAATGTTGGATCATTTTTTGTAAACATATAGGAAAAATAAATCTAATATATTTTCTTGTAGTCTTCTCAGAGTGTACAACAATATTGATTTCTCTGAGTTGCATTCTTATTGAAACTGAGTTTTTTAATCTATCTTACCTAACAATAGACAAACATGTAAATTGACCATATCTTCACTACACTAACCAGCCAATCAGGAGAGTATGCAATATAACCCAACAAAGATGGCGGTTAATTTGCATATGTAGGCTCCAAGTGGTGGAGCAGAGCCTGACAGCCCCGGGGCCGGAGCAGCGAAGCCTGGTGGCCCTGGGGCTGGCAGCCAACAGAGTGAAGCCTGATGGCCCCGGGGCCAGAGCAGGAAAGCCTGATGGCTCCGGGACCAGCTCCAGCCGGAGCCTGGCCAGACCTAAGGCCTGGGTCACGGGTGCCAGAGGCAAACCGGTGCCAGCAGCCAAGGGAAGGGAAGGCCTATTGCACGAATCTCTTTGTGCAACAGGATTCTAGTCCTATCTAATAAAAGAGAAACATGGTAATTGGCGTACGACCGCTACCCTTCCCATTGGCTAATCAGCGAGATATGCAAATTAACTGCCAGCCAAGATGGCGGCCGGCAGCCAGGCAGCTTAAAGCGAACATGAATGGGGCTTGCTTGCTTCAGTGATGGTGGACTCCAATGTTCCCCGCTTGCCTTGCTGGCCTCTGAGCTGGCAGTTTGAAACATTGTAACAAATATAGAAGCTAAACAAAACTCCAGAAACCTGCTTTCAGCAAGCTGGGATCTCAGAGCTGGAGTTGATACAGAGTTTCGATTATAGAACACAAACAAACCAGATACCTACTTTCTGCAGCAGAGGCCTCAGAGCTGGAGCCAGAGCTAAAGCTGGCCCAGAATAAAAAAAGAAAAAAGAAAAAAAGGAGTGGTTGGGAGCTTCAGTCACCAGCCAGCCTGAAAATAGCCCTCAGCCCCTCACCCAGACTGGCCAGGCACCCCAGTGGGGACCCCCACCCTGAAGGGTGTGTGACCAGCTGCAAACAGCCATCATCCCCTCACCCAGGCTGGCCAGGCACCCCAGTGGGGACCCCCACCCTGGTCCAGGACACCCTTCAGGGCAAACCAGCCGGCCCCACCCATGCACCAGGCCTCTATGCTATATAGTAAAAGGGTAATATGCCTCCCAGCACCGGGATCAGCGGAGCCGCGAGGCCTCCTGGCACTGGGATCAGCGTGACAGGGGACAGCGCCTAAACCCCCTGATCGGCCCTACTCTGTGCGTGACACGGGGGAGCTCCCCAACCCCCCGATGGGCCCTGCTCTGTGCGTGACAGGGGGCAGCGCCCAAACCCCCGTATCCGCCCTGCTCTGTGGGTGATAGGGGGCGGTGTCCCAACTCCCCTATTGGCCCTACTCTGTGAGTGATGGGGGGAGCTCCTCAACCCCGTGATGGGCCCTGCTCTGTGCGTGACAGGGGAGAGCTCCCCAACCCCCTGATGGGCCCTGCTCTGTGCGTGACAGGGGAGAGCTCCCCACCCCCCTGATGGGCCCTGCTCTGTGAGTGACAGGGGGGAGCTCCCCAACCCCCTGATGGGCCCTGCTCTGTGCATGACATGGTACGGAGCCCCAACCCCCCTGATTGGCCCTGCTCTGTGCGTGACAGTGGGTGGCACCGCAACCTCCCCATTGACCCTGCCTTGAGTGTGACAGGGGGCGGTGCCTCAACCCCCCAATCAGCCCTACCCTGAGTGTGACTGAGGGTGGCATCGCAACCTTCTGATCCACCCTGCTCTGTGCATGACAGGGGGTGGCACCCCAACTCCTCAATCGGCCCTGCTCTGAGCCCGACCAGGGGCTGCACCTAGGGATTGGGCCTGCCCTCTGCCACCCGGGAGCAGGCCTAAGCCAGCAGGGCGTTATCGCCCGATGGGGTCCCAGACTGCAAGAGGGCACAGGCTGGGCTGAGGGACACCCCCTTCCCACCCGAGTGCACAAATTTTTGTGCACCGGGCCTCTAGTTATTCTATAACTAACTATTAGTCACAGGGTCATGAGACTTTGTAAAAAAGTTTCTAATCATTACAAAGCAAAACTTGATTTTGATGACCCAGAGCAGGAATAAATAAACCTAGTGCAGCTCCAGCCAGTTTCAGTCAGTGAATAGAGAGTCGGGGACCTAAGGGTCCTGGGTTCAATTCTGGTCAATGGCACATACCTCAATCGCAAGCTCCTCCCTGTCTTGGTCCTTGTCAGGGCATGTGCAGGAGGCAACCAATCTAGGTGTTTCTTTCACATTGATGTTTCTGTCTGTCTTTCCCTCTCCCTTCCACTCTCTCTAAAAATCAATGGAAATATATCCTCACGTGAGGATTAAAAAAAAAAAAAAAAAAAAAAAAAAGAGTAAGCCTAGTGCAGAAAATAAAACTTTTATGAAAATATAAACTATAGATGCCCTAGCTGGTTTTGATCAGTGGATAGAGTGACAGCCTGCGGACTGAAGGGTACCGGGTTTGATTCCTGTCAAGGGCACATGCTTGGGTTGTGGGCGTGATCCCCAGTAGGGGGCATGCAGGAGGCAGCCAATCAATGATTCTCTCTCATCAGTGATGTTTCTATCTCTCTCTACCTCCCCCTTCCTCTCTGAAATCAATAAAAATATATTTTTAAAAAAGAAAATATAAAATATAGAAAGTTTACCAGACCATGAAGACAAGTAACTTCAAATATGATTATAAAAATATATAAGAAAGGGTAAAGGAAATTACTTTTTTATGTTCTTAAAGTACACTGCGTTTTTAATGCAGCATTCTCAGTTGTAACAATCTCTTCAAACAGATAGACCCAAAATTTAAATACATACTCTCTTTTTTTGTATAATGCAAAGAAGAGAATAATATCAAATTTTATTTTACTTCAAGAAAACCATTTGTACTGCCTTACAAATGTTATTGTGAATTGCATTTATTTTTGGTGGCTATATTAATATTGAAGATTGCCCGGTGGGTTTTCATTTCTTCATAAATCTCTATGGCTACATCTACTCATCATTTAAAAAGCTTTCTTTACTTCCAAAGCCAAGCAAACAGTACATTATATATGGAGAAATTATAGGTGTGGCAAGGTGTTGCTTGGTCAATCATTGTTGGGTAATTGTTGGACAGTTTTCAGAATTTCTACATCCACAAAACCAGTTTTAGATAAGAATCAAAATCAGATTGCTGTATGACTTGGCATGGCAGCTTGTATAATAATCTGAAAGTGAGCACACTTTCCAAGTTTCTTTCCCCAAGTAACTTCCCACTGCAGGCCAGCAAGACCCTTCAAATAAGTGATGTGTTATTTCAAATACACATCAGGTTAGTTCAGGGTGGAAGAGACCTCAGGAATCAACATGTTTAATGGTTTGCAAACTTCCTTTTTTCCCCTAAGAAAATTTATATAGTATCCTAACTACCACAGGCATTGAAGTGGAGCATCTTGGCCTAGAGGGAGGCCCAGGGTGCAGAGCCAAACGTGAAATTTTGCTACCACTGATGTAACGGCTCCACAATAGGGCTTTATATGGGTACGTGGTGTTACAGATCAGTACATACGTGTAGGCATAAGTATATATGCATATGTGTGTATATATATATTCACATGTGTATAGAATATATATAAAAATATAAATGTGTATGTCTCTCTGTTTGTATGTGCAATCTTCTTCTAAGTGCTCCAAGCATGAGTCATTTATTTTAATATTTAAGAGAAAAGAAATTAAGGAAAAAGGTATCGGAATGCTTCCCAAATGATTTAATGAGGCCAGTATAAACCTTAGGTCAATATCTGACAAAGACATTTTTTAAAATAAAAAGCAATCCCTCCCAAAGCACTACATCTTTAATTTTAGCAAATGGAAACTGGCCATATATAAAATTTTTATTCATCGTGACCAAATGAGGCGCATGCCTGAATGCAAGCATAATGTAATGTCTGAAAGTCAATTGACGTAACTTACCACACTAAAAAAAAAAAATTAAAGGTGAGGAATCACATGGTCATCTGAAATAGATGCATTAAAAGCAGTCAGCAAATCCCATATTCATTTATGCAAAAACTATCAGTAAAAAAGAATAGAAGGAATTCCTCAATCTGACAAAAACCAAGTATGGAAAACCTTCAGTTAACATCATGTTTATTGGTGAAATATTACATGATTTCCTCCTAAATTTCAGAGGTAGGAAATTAATATTGTACTGGAAGTCCCAGCCAATGCACTGATTAAGAAAATAAAACAAAAGCATAAAAATTGGAAAGGAAGAATTAAAACTCTCTCTAGTTGCAGAAGATATGATTGTTTAAAAAAAATCATAGGAGATGTAAAAAAAAAACCCAACTACTAGAATTTATAAGTAAAATTTTCAAGAATATAATTGTAAGGTTACTTTAAAAATCAAATGTATTTTTATGTACAATCAATAAACATTTGGAAAATATTATTTTAAATGAAACTTTCCAAAGTAACTCAAGAATAACTATGGGAAAATATTTGCAATTAATGCACATGGTATATCTCATATTTTATATTGCTGAAGAAATTGAAAAGAACCTAAGTAAAATATGAGATATACCATGTGCATTAATGGGAAGTGTTATTATTAAGATGCCAATCTTCTCCAAATCTATAGATTCAATGCAGTACCAATCAAAATTCAATTAGTCTTTTTTTTTTTTTAGAAATTGACAAGATACCATAGTATTTTGAGGGAAAAGACATGGAGTATTAGAAACAATTTAGAAAAAAAACAAAACACAAAGCTGAAGTCAACATAGCATTGGCATAAGGATAGACATATAATCAGTGGAACAGAAGAGAGAATTCAGAAGTAGATTGTCATATTATTATGGTCAATTGATTTTAAATGCAAGCATCACCGTAATCCAATGAGAAAGGATGCTCTTTTCAAGAAATGGTTCTGGAAGAACTAGCAATCTGTAAGAGGGGGGAAATAACCTTTGACCTCTATTTCCCAGCATAAAGACTAATATCATGTACCTCTTGAGTCACTGCTGCTGCTAAGCGGCCCCCAGAACTGTCTCCTGAAATACAGATTCGGGTGGGATCCACTCCATATTTCGTAAGAATTTTATCCTGAAGAAAAAATTTGACTGCAGCGATGCTGTCTTCAAACTGAGCAGGAAAGCGGTGTTGGGGAGCTAGTCTATAGCTTTGAAAAAGAAAAATGTATTTAAACAGTTTTAATAAGTACCATTATGGTTGTATCTGTCTATGTAGCTTCCAAGTATCAAATAGATGTAATGAAACAGGTTTTATTATTTTATCTTCCAAAAATCAAACCTGAGTTTTCTGCCCACTTATTATGATGTGAAAAAATAAAAATAGATATAAAGCTTTTCACATCATATCTAAGGTCCATGGAAGGCATTGCATGTGAGAAGTAAGGGGATTGTTATGAACTCCCGGATACTATGACCATAACTTTTAGTCCAAGTACATTTTGGATTGAAGATGCTCTATAGCTTACATCATATTCTCAGTGTAACTGGTGATCAAAAACATTTTTAAAAATGATTGAAAAAGCACTATTGATGTTTGAAGGCAGAAGATCTGAGAGCATATTTTAGGCAAATGTCCTATTTTTTTAAGATCATTTAGATAAAAATTCTACACATTGGTAATGCACATCCCTCATTATGGATAATGCCCAAGAGTTGATTCTAAATAAAAATTTTGAAATATATATAACATTTAAATATGCTAGAAATCTTGCTAGTTTCTGGTAAATTCACACTATCACACAATTCTTTGAATAGATATAGATTTTTCATATATATATATATATATATATATATATATATATATATATATAAAAATATATATATATATACCAGTAAAAGCAGAATACGTCTATTAGCCTGTTCTCAGAGCTTTTACTTTTTCTTTAGAATGTTAAAACTTATAAATATTTGCACTTAATATTAAATGTTTTTGAGATGATCCTTAAATATTTATTATAAACTGTATTTAGAAAATCCTAAGTAAAGTGTATTTAAACATAAGTATGTACCCAAAAGATGTTGGTATCTACTATTTTAACTACAGTCGATTGAGACTTTTTAGGGCAAAGTACAACACATATCATAAGAATTTGATAGAATAGATATGCCAACCAGAAATATATCATTATAGTAAAACATATTTGAAATGATAAGATTTAGATTACATTGAAAGTTATGGAGGTAAGAAGGAGAATGTCATATTATAAATATTCTGAAGACAGGAAGTTATTCTAGATACTGTAAGTAACCATAACTATAACAATGTCAATCATACTTTAGTTGAGGAAATTTTACTTTAGTTTTTCCTCTAAATTTCCATAGCTTCAAGCAAGCAAACAAACAAACAAAAATAATTATGTTACAATATCCTGAGAGAACTATAGAGATCACTTTTCTGGGGAGTGGTTTGAAATTATCAGCTGATCTCAACCTTTACTTTCTATAATACTTCAAAGACTTGTTCTGAAGTGAAACATATCAACTCAGATACAACCTAATATCCCCAATGTGTAATTGTTTATTTTTTTTCTCTCTAGCCATGTTTCTTGGGACATAAGTAGGGCTTTATATAATATGAGTTTAAGAACCCAGAGCAATAATGTTTCAAAAAATATACAGAAATTCCCATATCACAGAAGAATAATGAGATACTAGGCATATTTGAAGACTGCTCTATGTTGTAATGGTGACAAACAAAATATGTAAATTCTTAAATATTATCTTTGAGGCATAGCTGACTTGATTAGGAAATCAAGCCTCTATTCTGTGAAAACAAAAATCATACTAGCCAAAGAAAATGATTCTCTTACTCCACGCCTACAACAACAGCATCAAGTTTGTTTGCAGTCCATCTGTTGAGGAAGTCAAAAGCCGTCTGCTCTGAAATGAAGAAATAAATGTCAAAGTTCTCCTTGTAATAAAAAAAACAACACCAGAAAATCATAGCTATGAACTTGGACAGAAATGTGATTTGGGTATTACAAGGAACCATTTTCCTACCACTTTGTTTATGCAGAGTGACCTGAATCAGCATGACACAGCCTACAGGATTGCTTCTTCAGTTGCTCTCCCCAGGGCTAAACAAATTGCGTGGCTCATTGGTGCTCTGGGGAGTTGAAACTAGACTCAGCCCATTCTGATTTTCTCTGGTCGTATGTTGTCTGCACGCTGCTTCTCCAGGCAGCGAGCCAGTACAGATGAGTCTCTGACTCCACAATACCTGAATACACATTCTCCAAGCTTCACTAGAAACAATGGTTCTGTTTTCATTTTATTTACCTGACCTTTGTGTATAATCTTTCTTTTTTTTAAATTTTGTTTTGTTGCTTAAAGTATTACAAAGGGTATTACATATGTCTCCTTTCTTTTCCCCCCTTGACCTTCCCCTGGCCTCCCCTACCCCCCAGTGTCTTGTGTCCATTGGTTATGCTTACATGCATGCGTACAAGTCCTTCTGCTGATCTCTTACCTCCCCCCCTCCCCTCCCCCCAACCCTCCCCGGCCTTCCCGCTGTAGTTTGACAGTCTGTTCAATGCTGCTCTGCCTCTGTATCTATTTTTGTTCATCAGTTTGTAATCTTTCAATTGGCTTAGAACTAAGAAATGAAAAAAAAAACAATGGATGCATTGACTGTCTAAAACTACAACACTCAATAGCATTGTGAAATGGCCCAATAACCTTGGCATGTAAAACAAAGTCTATAAAAAAGCAGCTAGATTGTGAGAGAGTCTCTGACAAGTCAGTGTGTGGTTTGATGTACATATTCATTTTGGCATGCTTGTCATATAAGTCATCACTCTCCCCCCAACACACACACACACACACACACACACACACATACCACATCTATCTCTATGTACCCACAAATCCAATTTACCGGTTCAGTGCCCTGGTCACAGCACTTTGGCAAATCTGCAACACCTATTATTACTTTATTTACCACAAGATTCTAGAAATTCAGAGAATTCTAGAGTTGTGATCAAATTCTAAGCTTTTCTAAAGTGACTGCTGCATATTAGCAAAACTTCAAATTATATACTGGGTATGTAATAACCTTAAAATAAAAAATAAAAAAATCAATTAGGCTTTTATGTAGAAAAAATAATGTTTTCATTAAAGATGGAATTGATACTGTGGGAAAAGGCAATGTATAGATGAAGATCAAAATGTATAAGAATCCATTGATCCTCACATTTAAAGTTCCTCAATGATGTATTTCAAACATAATTTTACTGTTATCTACCAATTCTTTTTTTGCTTATCTTTTTTAAAAATTTGATTTCAGAGAGGAAGGAAGAGGGAGAGAGGGACAAAAACATCAATGATGAGAGAGAATCATTGATCTGCCTCCTCCTACACGCTCCACACCGGTGACCAAGTCCACAACTCAGGCATGTACCCCTGACCGGGAATCAAACTGCAACCTCCTGCCCCACAGGTCAACACTCAAACACTGAGCCACACTGGCTGGGCTGTTTTGCTTATCTATATACATAAAAGCCTAAGCGACAGTCTGACCATTTGACCATCTGACCATTTGACCATCTGACCAGTAGCTATGACACGCAATGACCACCAGGAGGCAGACACTCCGACTGATAGTTTTGATGGGCACTGTCCACCAGGGGGCAGATGCTCAACACAGGAGCTGCCAAGCTGAGATGACCTGGCAGCTGTGGTTTTCAGGTGACACACAGGAACCAGAGAGGAGGGAGCCTGATTCCGGGGTGCATCACCCGAGAACCACCCTCTTGCAATCCAGGACCCCTCGGGGGATGTTGGAGACCTGGTTTCGGCCTGATCCCCCCCAGGCCAGGCTGAGGGACCCCATCGGTGAACAAATTTGTGCACTTGGTCTCTAGTTTTATAATAAAAGTTAATTTAAGTTTTTATTTTCTATTCTATAATGAAAACTGTCCCAATGCATGTAATATTTGCAATCTGGTATTTTTTTTTATATATGTCCATTTATTGAATTTATAGTACATTTAGGATTTAGAAAGGAACAAGAAGTCATTAGGATAAATGTTGAAAAGCAATAAACACAGAAGTATGTAAAAAGTCTACTAGAGCAGTGGTCGGCAAACTGCGGCTCACGAGCCACATGCGGCTCTTTGGCCCCTTGAGTGTGATCTTCCACAAAATACCGACTTCTGTGCATGGGCCACGAAGTTTCAATCGCACTGTACGTGCACGCCTGCACGTGGTATTTTGTGGAAGAGCCACACTCAAGAGGCCAAAGAGCCGCATGTGGCTCGCGAACTGCAGTTTGCCGATCACTGTACTAGAGGATTTTTTTAAAAAAATGTCTTAGTTCTTAAAGCAACTTTGGCAACTTTTAACAAGAAAAAAATAGAAAGCCTAGTGAAAAAAAGAAAAGAAATCAAAATTTGCAAATACCAGGAAATAGTTGCTGCATCTGTCCTGATTTGTCAACAAACAAAAAGTATCCTAAGTAATTCACAGTTTACCTACATGATTTCTGGGAGATCCAAAAACATGCAATATGCACATGTAAAACAAAGACATAGAAAAAAGGCACAGCTGGAATTCAGCTGAGCTAAATGTTGGAATGGAATGTCCTGAATAATAATTTCATATTTTTAGAAATTACTGATCACAATCATTGCCCTTGACAATGAGGAAGAAATCAATCTAATAATCAGGAACACTTCCAAATATTTTTAAATAGTTATTTTCTTTCTTTTTAAATTGTAATTAAATTTTTTCTATTACCAATTATCCCTCTATGCCCTCTTCAATCTCCACTTAACCCCCTCTTATTTTCAAATTTCAAATTTCAAAGTGATATCTTCCCATCTGTGGGTATTTCTCTTGTACTTACGGAATTCCCAATAATATGAATAGGTACACTTGGATATTTCATAGACCTTATAAAAACTTCAGTGGAACTAATTATTGTCTTTGTAGACAAATTAAGCTAACTTAGTCTTTAATTTATCTTAAAAGGAAGCTAAATATGCTGATCATCCTAACGCCCAGTATAAATTGAATTATAGATGAAATCTAATTTACTGAAAACATTAAGAAAATGAAAAAGGCATAAAAGTACTAGGAAAATTTTTTTTGATAATCACTCTGGAGATCTGTAACAAAATTCCCTTTGACTACTTTTTTTTTTCCAAAGGACATTTGTTGAACATTTACTGTATGGAAAGTGCATTGCTAGATGCTAGCTAGGAGGTCATGCCACATACAAGGAGATGCTAAAGCAAACATGTAACACAATTGTGAAACAAAGCAAGAATTGTTGGTACCAAGCTTATACAAGCTGCAAAGGACATACAGGAATGCTGCTAAAATCTCATAGAACCAGGGAAGCCTACCCACGTACACACTTGAGCACACCCCCTCCCCAGCATGTGTACATATGTGCACACACAGCTGATACTTTGCCTAAGCATAAAAGGTTGATAAGGAGTTTTCTAGAAGTAAGATCAGAAAGACATGCTAGGAAAGCATAGTCACAGAGAGAAAAAAGAAAAAGTTTACTAATTGACTTTCATGACTTTTTTTTTATATTCATTTGATATAAGCTTACTCAATGAAAAAAGCTGAGAAGAAAATGCTTACCAAAAACCAAACAAAGCAAAAAAAATGGAAATGACAATCTCCATGATATATTTTGCCAGATATGTCTACGTATATTTCTCTATTAGATACCTAATATTTATAGCTATACTTATGCACAGTATATATATATATATATATATATGTATATATATATACATATATATATATGTATATATGTAGATCTATGTGTGTGTATACATATATATGTAGATCTATGTATATATGTAAGTATATTTATATCAAATTGTTCTTATATCAAAAACATATAGCTTGTTATACTCTTTAATTATATGATGAACTTACTGAAACTTCCAAAACAATAAGCTCCACCGTGAATATAGATTACAGCTCGTCTTGGGGTTTCTGACTTTCTCTTTGGCAAGTACACACGTACTGGAATGTCAGTAAATGCTGTATCAGTCACTGTGACATTTTCGTCTGAAAGTGGTTGGGTATAATCCAGCCTGAATATCATGGAAATAAAGTCTTCATATGTCATAATACCTATATTTTCAAAGCACATACCCTGTAAGAGCAGAACAAAGTAAATGTTTTCATCTTTAAATAACATCAAATGCAAACAGAGGGAAAGTAAAGAAAACATAAGCAAAATAAATAAACAGAAATAGACTGTTTACAAAAATTGTTTCTGAATAATATTGTATAATTCTTATTGCATAACTTTATTGCTGTTGAAAATCTCAAGTATTATGTTTTTAGGCTAATAACTATCTCATTCAACAGCTTCAATTTACTGACAGTTTTTTTAAAATCATAATTATTGCTTAATTGTAAATTATTACCAGAAAAATCTCTAGGTCTTATAACATCCTTCCTTCCTTTCTTTTTGGCATGCTGTCATATTTTCATCTTTGTTATTTTTAATTGTATTTAATCCAAAATGTTAACTATCACTATCATCTAAATGATTCAAATGTCCTACTTTTTAATTCCAAATAGATTCCTGTTCATAGTCCTTTCACCATTCCCTCCCCCCTGCAACCAAGCCTCCAATACCATATTTGATATAATTGAAAAAAATCTCTCCTTGCTATTTCTGAACTGAAGAGCTTCTTCAGGACCTTGGTGACATTTCACTGGATAGTTTATTAAAAAGGAAAACTTAAAAAATACATGGTCAATAGTACATTAAACAGCCTTTATTACTATAATTATTATAAAGAGTTTAAGATATTACAGGTTTTTAGAGAACATCTAATCCCCACACTTTAATGTTGAGGAAATATGCAGAAACTAGAAATTATAACTAGTAAATCTCAAAGCTAAGTCTGCAACCATTTTTCTAGATTAGTTTCTTATACCACCTGTGCTGTCTGTCTGACTTAAGCAAATTACTCACTGTACTGCAATTTTCTTATCTATACTAATAAAAGGGTAATATGCTAATTAGACCAGATGTCTTCCAGATGACCATCAGTATGTCCTTCCTGACAAAACTGGGCCCAGGAGAAGCCGCCCACCCCGTGGTCCCAGGTGCCAGTGCCTCCGACCAGGAGAGGGAGAAAACCACCTGCCCTGTGGTCCCGGGCACCTGCAGCTGTGGCTAACCCAGGTGAAGCTGTCCCGGGTTCCAGGTGCCTGCAGCCAGCCAGAGGAGGGAATTCTGGGTCCTGGGTGTGGGGCCAAAGCAGAGGTGATTAGGGACAATCAGGCTGGCAGGGGAGCAGTTAGGGGTGATCAGGCAGGTTGGCAGGCGAGTGGTTAGGAGCCAGCAGTCCCGGATTGCAAGAGGCATGTCTGATTGCCAGTTTAGGCCCGATCCCCCACAGGGAGTTGGCAGTCAGACATCCCCAAGGGGTCCAGGATTGGAGAGGGTGCAGGCTGGGCTAAGTGACACCCTCCTGCCTGTGCATGAATTTCGTGCACCGGGCCTCTAGTTAATAATAATAATATAGAATTCCTCACTGGGTGTTAGTAGGGTTTACATGAGTTAGGACTTTCAATGCATTGTAGAAGAGTGCCTAGCCCATGTAAGTATTCAGACAATCTTGTCTTATTGTTAGTTAAGCATTCCTCACTAACATGAGCTTTTTAGTGTTTTAATCCTAATTGTATGCACTCACCTAGAATGTTCCTTAAAGCATGTTTTTGGTAAGTGGTTAAATTGTGTTAATTTAATTTTTCATTTGGTGAATTGGCTTTTAAAAATTAGATTTTTGGCAAATTACCTTTTTTTCATTTCTTAGATAATTCCTGGTTTTGAATAGATACTTAAGTATTTTTGGAACAATATTAAAAGCTACCTCTTTAGAGATTATTTTGTGTTTGCCTAGCATACAAGATCTCTGTTTCTCAGAGCAATGCTGCAAAGTATTTATCATTATTATCTTCCTTTTAAAGAAAAAAAAAACTTGCTTGAAGAACTCAGGAAATTTCTCAGGATTGGGCATGTTTCCTTCTCAAATATATCTGTCAACATATGATAACATAGTAATTGTGTTTATTTTTCAAGGCCACTTTGCCAAGAACTTTAATTTTCACTTCCCTTTCATATGTTAAAAATTAATTTTTCTTACTGTATCACAACTTTGAGTTACAAAATTCAGTACTGACAACAATAAAATTGTTTTCCCTATAACAGCTAAAGATAGTTTATTTTACTAGAATAATCTTTAAAGTAATTACATATGTGCTTTTCTCAATATTTTTTTGAGGAACCCGTCTATGATATCAAATACATAAAGTGCATTATTTTACTATAGATGATAGGTAAGAATAATTTGTTGTTAAGAAAGTAAAAGTAGAACTTTAAAGTTGGCTGTTCTGCTAATGTAATTTTGATAACATCAGTGTCAGTCACTCTGAGTTTTAAATACATATGAAAGAGTTAAGTAAGATAACAGCAGTTTCTCTATGGAGCTGGCGCTTGTTAATCCACGTATTCTTTGATTTTGTGTAAAGTGAAGTGAGAGCATTAGGAAAAGACAGTCTGTTGAAAGTGAGCCTCTAGGAGTGGTTCGAAAGAAAAGTATCAGGACTTAGCAGACACAGGCAGGAAATGGCTGTGGTTTCAGAGAACTGTCATCACTATACAAAGCTCCATGGGACAGCCTCTCCCTCTTAGACCAGGGATTGCTCACTTCTCTAATCATCTGCTGTCGCTATCTTCTCCTTGCAGCCTCATATTGTTACTCTCCTCAGAGAACCTTTCCGGGAGCCACCTGGTTTTGCAGAGAGAGTTTGAGTTTTGAAACCAGGCAGTCCTGAGTTCAGATTCTGGAGTTGTCAATTTCTAGCTGCATGAACTCTTCTGAACCTCCTTTTCCTCCTCTTTAAACCAGTAAAAACAATTGAAGGATAGTGGAGATGAGCAGAGGTATATATCATAGAAAGCCTATGCATTATAAAACCTAAAAAAATGTTAGTTTATAACCACGTCTTCTCCTTACCAAGGAGCTATTTTTGCTTGAATTCATAATCTACCCTGCATATTACAAGTCAGACAATCTGAAACCCAGCAATGTAGAATTGAAGATGGACAATAGAAGCCGTTGAAATAGTAAGAGCCCTATATTAACATCAAACAGGTATACACATCAATGCTTAGCTCTGCCCTATGGAACTAGACTGTCCCTGGAAACTCAAATATAAGTCAAGCTATCAAATAAACTTCCAAGTTTTCCCTTAAAAACACCTTTTATTTTATGCATATCATAACAGATAGAGTTTACATTTAGACATAAACTCTTTGGAAACAAGAATTCTATCTTATTCTGTTTTGCACCGATGTACCAAGTTGTACTTAATTTCATGTAGTTGATGTATTCTAAAGAACAAGCAATGGTTATTTAAAAACAGTAATTTATAGAAAATTCATAAGTTAACAAGGCACCCCAATATCCAGAAGAAAAAATGGTCATCTTACCATAAATGTACAAGTTTTAAAAATTGCATCCAAGGACATTACTTTCCAGCGTTCTTCAATGTTGCCTGGTATGGGTTTATAAATATAAGAAGCAAAGAGAACACAAAACAGCGCCAAACAGAAAGCCTTGGACCCCATCATCTTCCTCTTTCCAGCCTCTTCACACTGCCAAGATTAAAAAAAAAATTCTATTAATATTAAATAATAAGTAGCAGAACAATGTAGCTTGGAAACCCTCTCAGGGAATGTGATAACCTTAACAACATGAAGTTAATCTTCAAGTCTAACATTACAACATCAGTAAAGACTTATATTGCACTGACTCTGAGACAGATGTAATTTGTCAGCTGATGCTTATATCATTAGCATGCAATTAAAACCTCCCACAGTGTTCCTCACCCTGGAATACCATCATCAGCTCAAAGCAAGTGTATTATTGAGACCTAAATCAGAGCTTCAAGTAGAGCTCTGAATAAGTGACAAAGTAACATTTTGTGATTGGTTGGTCACAATGCTTTATAAAAAGAGGTTTAAAAAAATTAGCTGATACTTAGTCAAACCATGTTACTAAACATTGCTTGTTGTGGTGGTCAAGCTTTGGGTCAATAAATAGGGGATATGGAGTCTTGTCCAACTTCCATAATCCATGAAGCTGAAACTTTTCAATAGATCAAAGTAGCACAAGGCTCACTACAAGTATTTCAGAAAACATTCTGGATTTTTTTTAAAAAAAGAATCACATAGATTTTGCTCATATAGTTAAGTGGAAAATCTTTAAAATTAATTTACATCAGGAATTTAGCCTAGTGTGGCAGGAAATATCAAATACAAATATTGGACTCATACCTACTGCAACCTGAGAGGCTGACAGACACCTGTCCAAATAGCTGATCACCAGGAGGTTCTTTAGAGATGCAAGGCCTACAGATTTTCTGCGTAATATGTCAGGACCTAGAAGATAAATGAATAGTCATAACTCCATAAATCCACAATTCTCAAGCTCATCGACCAGGGATCAATACTTAGGGGAAGCAATTTTTAGTGATAGACTCCAGTTCAGTCAGGGCTCCAATAGAAGTATATATTAGACTTCTTGAAAGCATAAGTACTAATTTCAACGTCTATCATAAACTTAATTATTGAAATGATTACTTTTATTCATCTATGCTGTAATCTTTCCTGAATCCCATAAACAAAACTTAGCAGTATAATTTATCATTCAAACAAGAACACTCTTAAGAGTGAAAGAGACAATATTAACAATAATGCACATAAACTGGACAAATTGTGACTCACGGTCTTACCCGAATCATAACTCTTTTACCAAATTTAATTTAATTGGCGTGCCTGCCTTTACAAGTAGACTGTAAGGTTATTGAAAAAAGACACAATATATATTTACTGAGTCTAAAGGTACTGATAAGTTCATTGTTAATTTGAACCGATAGAAAGTAAAATTTGTCAAATATTTCCAGGTCCCTGGGTAGCATAAGGTGCCTAACTTGCCACCCAACAGACAAGAACAACACTGCACTCCTACCACTCTCTATAGTATACTGATTTTATTGCAGATGGTTACATGAGGTTATTATGACCATCTAGTCCTGCATAAACAGAGTATACTTGTAAACAAAGGATCAGCTAAGGAATAAACAACAGTCATAGGCAATAGAATGTCTGAGCAAATATTCTTGATCTATCAGCTGTCATGGCTTGTTTGCTTAATTGATTGATTAATTAGCTTTCTGAAGGAAATAAATTATTTCATAACAATAAATATGTATGTATTTTGCTTATTTTGTTTGATATCCTCAGCCAGGTCTTCGCTGTAACCCAACGTAGAATCTAAATTCACAGTGTACACTCCAATTTAATAATTGGCAGCCTGCTCAAATACATCAGCCTTGTAACTCACATGCTCTAGCTACCCAAGAGTTTAGTTCTGTATTTTTTTAACTTTTTAAAAAAATATATTTTATTGATTTTTTACAGAGAGGAAGGGAGAGGGATAGAGGGTTAGAAACATCGATGAGAGAGAAACATCGATCAGCTGCCTCCTACACATCCCCCACTGGGGATGTGCCCGCACCCGAGGTACATGCCCTTGACCGGAATCGAACCCAGGACCCTTCAGTCCGCAGGCTGACGCTCTATCCACTGAGCCAAACAGGTCAGACTATTTTTTTAACTTTTAAAATTAGGTATTATTATTAATAGCTTATATAGACAAGTTGTTTTATATGTAGACACATTAATCATTATATTTGTTCAATATTTCTTATGTACATTGGCAGATACCTTTCTTCCATATAATCACTGAGGGACTCAGCTTCTTTCTTTGGTTGTCTCAATAATTTTCTTTTTCTAGTCTTAATCCAGCCAGCAGAAGCGAAAAGAGACTGTTGTGGAAGCACAGTAGCTTCTTATTACATTTAGCCCAGAATGACATACATCTGTCACTTCCACCCACTTTTTATTGAACAAACACTAGTCATCGAGCGACATCTTGATGCTTCAAAATCCATAGTTTTACTTCCCAAGGTAAACAGCCCAAAGTTATTCAGATTTTACATCCAGATGAAGTCAAAGCTCTTTGGGTGATGCTTAGTCTAGCAAGCTGAATGATGGCCTTCTACAGATACCAGGTTCTAATGCCTGGAATCCACACATTATTTGATAAATTAAAGAAGGTCTTTTCATATGTAATTAAATTAAGAAACTTATCATTTGGAGATCATTCTGGATTATCTGAATGAGCTTTTGATGAAATCACAGCTGTCCTTATAAGAGAGACACAGCAGAAAGAGGAGAAGACAGGAAAGGAGAAGGTTGTGTAAGGATGATGCAGAGATTGAAGTGATGTGGTAACAGCAAAGGAAAACCAGCAACCACCTAAAGCTGAAAGAAGCCAGAAATGGATTCTCCCCCAGCCTGCAGAGGGAGCAGAGCCTGGCCAACACCTTGATTTCGGTTCAGGGAAACTGATGTACTTCTGACATCCAGAAATGTGAGACAGCAAACTTTTGTTGTTTGAAGCCACCGAGTTTGTGATCATTTGCTACAGTGGCCACAGGAAACTAATATACTCAGACAGGGACTCCTCATGATCATTTGAACATCTTTTTTGAGTGGGTTTTAAAGGAGAGCAAAGTTAAAGACCTTCTTTATTTGCAGGAGGGAAAACAATCAGCACTGGGTGTCACATTACTGTTGGTTTGGTGGCGTAAAGGCTGATAGTGTTTCACCATGAGGAATGTATAGGGAACACGCAGCGTAGGTCTGCCTCTTCAGTGTTCTTTGGAGTTGCCATGTTTCTCTTTTAACCTTTAGATAGCCCACAAGAGACTATGCTTACTAGGCTTTCAACTATCACAGTCAATTACTATTTGAGTGTATTTCACCTGTCACTTACCTGTTAGCAATGGTGCGTAAGGAATGAGAGACTTGACCTCAAGGTAGTGGGAAATAAATGTAGTCCTTTCACCTGGTTGAATTAGTGTCATCCTGATTTCCACCGAGTTAATTAACTCTCCCAGTTGGGGCCACTTTGGTGAAATAGAAAATCACAGTGCTCTCTTTTCTAAGGAAGGAACAGGCATATGACTGAGCAAGAGAATCTAGAACTACCTACTAAAGACTTTGACTTTTGAGTAGAGAGACGTAAGGACAGAAGCATGTTTAGAGCTCATTGCCTTTTGCAGTTATCCTTGACAGGATGATCGAGTATGCCTTACAGAGAAGTTTTTGTTTAAAGCCTTTCCTGAGCATGAAACTCCAGATTACCTGCCAATTTCGTAAGCTTCCCAATAATATTAAAATACATTTTATACTTGCTTAAGTTGGACCAGCTAGATTCTGTTGCTTGCAATGAGATAACCTTAAATCTACAGGAAGTTATGAAATATCTTCTGACATCTTGAGGGTATTCTGAATCTGGAGTAGAAAGGGGGGGGCACCTTTTAGTAAGAAAGTTATGAAAGGGAATGTTAACTTACATATTTATTTGGCTAAGGGCAAAAGTGTTCCTTAATATCTCTAAATATTATCACAGTTTCCTTGATCCATCTGTTTTAAAATGTCTACATTACTGAGGGAGTGGTTTTCCATTCTGATAACTTCAGAGGTGTTTTAAATTACATATCTAACATGTGTACCCCCCACACTGGGGATCTAGCCCACAACCTGGGCATGTGCCCTGATCGGAAATCGATCTGTGATCTCCTGGTTCATAGATCAATGCTCAACCACTGAACCATGCCAGCCAGGCAAAAACTACTTTATTTTAAAAGTAGATAGTTTATCTTATTTCATTTGATATTTTTACTGATCAATATCTGTGTGGATATGTCAGCAGCACTTCCAATAAAGAATTTTTTTTCAAACAGAATGGATAAAGAAATTACTTTGATAATATTTATTCTTTTAGATGTTATATTTATGTTGGTAATAATTGGATAGTTTAAAAATGATTTTAAAAAAATCTGAGTATAAGGTAGTATGCTGTTGCAGAAATTTTGGAAAAATGCCTTGGAGAGGGGGCACAGCAGCTGTCTGAATTTCTAATAATGTTCAGGCCTACTTGAGATGGAGTTAGTTTTCCTACAGATAATGTCTAGAATCTTTAGTAAACTCCACTATTCACAGAGAGCTACGAAGAGTAAACTGTAAGTTGGCCCACCTGTTGAGCTCTGCCAACAGGTTTTCGGAACCATTTCTGCCAATGGAGTTGGAAAGCTTTTATGGGAGTTAAATGACATTAGAAATGACTATGGGGTATATATGCAAGGGTTGAGAGGGATGGTGAGAATATGGAAATAAATGATGTGGAAAAATGAACCCCAATCCATAACTCAGTTGACAATGGTTTGATAATAATTTGTAAACATGGAGTGAAAAATAGGTAATTTATTACCCTAATTCCTGGTTCTTTTTTTATTTTTAGAATTCAACTTTGTATGTTGAGATTTGGTTTTATTTATGCTATTAGCTAAGTATAAAAGCCTACATGTTGTGTTTGCGGTACATTCAATACATTTGCACCTTTTCTACCTAAATTCTCTATAAAAAGTCACTGCCAATTGATATGCTTATTGATGGCAAGGGGCTTAGAATAACCGAAAGGTATAATAAGTTTGTAGTCTTGCCCCAAGAATCAAACGCTGAATTTTAAACAATGTCATAGCATACATGAGTTAAACAGTATATAAAAAAGTCACATATCAAATTAAGTACAAAAGTACCCAAACTATTTATTATGAACTGTGTCATTACCCTGATTCTTATTTTTAGCCTGGATTGCATGTCATTTTATAAAATGCTGTCATTAATTATTATCAATAGCTTCTTAGTGGCATTTGGTGTTGAGTGACCTTTTTAAAAAATACATTTCATGAAATGTGAATCATAATTTATTAAATCTATTTTAATTGAGCTGCCCACGTAACTGAGAACTAACAGTCACAGTATATCTGCTAAGTAAGAATGCTAATACATAATCCCAACATCTGTGCCATAATGGTATTGGCATTTATTGATTGTCTTTTCGCATTTAAGTTGAAATTTCCATGGTTCTTGGTAAGATGAGTGATTTATGATGGTAGCCTGGACATTTTGGTGTCACGTTACTGGATGTTATATAGATCTTTTGTTACATTAGGCCTCCTCTAAAACTGGTAAGTGATTTGGAAGCTCCTCTTGAATACGGCCAGGAGAGGGTGAGAATCCAGGTTTCCCATCAGGCCTTGTTGACACCACAGTCTGGGGGTTTGTTGATGAGTACCTCATTACTTCCGGTTGGGGGTAAAAAAAATATCAGGCTTTCTACCAGACCTTCACTGCTACTCCTCTAACTAGAATGCCTGCTTATTTCTTTCTATGTGGCCTTCACTGATAGGTGAGGCAAGGTAGGAGTGGCATTAGTTTACCTCTGGACAGTGGTAAAAGTTCTGAATCTTCACTAGAACTCATCTGAAACCACCAAAGCATGGAGGGGGAGGTGTGCTTTCTTACTCCAGCCAGGGGTAGAGTCTGATTCCCAGGTAGCATCCACTGATACCTGCAGAGTACGGTGGGATTCAATAATGCTTGATGGAGATGGACATCCGAACTCTGCACCCAGCCCCCTCTAACACCACACCAGCAGGGGTGGGCTGTGGAGGGGCACTAATTCAGTTGGATCAGGGTTAAAGTCCAGGCTTCTTAGTAGGCTTTTGCTGGCCTACGGGGGTTGGGGTGGACAAGAGGCAGCAATTTTTCCTGTGGTGTTTGTTTGGAGTTGAGTTATTATTGTTTAAGCTACCCTTTTGTGGTCCTTTGAATAGGAAAAAAATGACTCTTGTTGAGCCTTAATTGTCTCTGCCCATTAGCATTTCCTGCTTGCTGGCTTCTCCAGCTGCAATCAGGGATATATGAGGCAGAAGAAAACCCAGGGATCTCACCATGCTGTCATTCCTCAGTTCCACAGTCTTCTAGTCTGTCGTCTTCTGCTGGGGTCCAACCCCAGCAGGTCCAGGGGTCCCCAAAGGTGTGGACGGAGTCAGCAAAGAAGGAATGACACAGAGACAGCGTTCCGTTGATCAGCAGCCTAGCCAGGATCTCTAGCCAAGTTCTGGTCAGGATCTCCAGTGAAGATCTGGTTCGGATCCTATCTGTCCCAAATAGGGGGGACTTACCTAAGGGTCCCTGTTCGGGCGCCAGATGCTGGGGTCCAACCCCAGCAGGTCCAGGGATCCCCAAAGGTGTGGACAGAGTTGGCGAAGGAAGGAAGGACACGGAGACAGTGTTCAGTTGATCAGCAGCCTAGTCAGGATCTCCAGCCAGGATCTCCAGCCAAGTTCTGGTCTGGATCTCCAGAGAGGTTCTGCTTAGGCTCTCCAGCCAGGTTCTGTGTCCATGTTCTCTTGCTAGGTTCTCCAGCCAGGTTCTGTAGCCATGTTCCCTCACTAGGTTCTCCAGCCAGATTCTGTCCAGGTTCTCCAGCCAGGTTCAGTCACCAGGTTCTAGTCAGGTTCTCTTGCCATGTTCTATCCAGGTTCTGTAGCCAGGTTCTGTCTCTAGGTTCTTCAGCCAGGTTCTCTCGCTAGGTTCTGTCTCTAGGTTCTGTGGCCAGTTTCTGTCCAGGATCTTTTTCCATGTTCTCTCCGGTGAAGTTCTTCTGTCTCTAGGTTCTGTGTGGGTTCTGTCTTCTAAGTTCTGTCTTCTAAGTTCTGTCTTGTTACATCTGTATTTATACCAGTTGATTCCAATCCTATCAGTCTCTATTCCAAAGGTTAGGGCGTTTCTTATCTCCATTCCAGGGAGTAAAGATTATGTAGCTTAAGCATGATTGTTCGTAGTTAAAGTGATTCATTACCCGCCTGGCACTTAGTTAAGAGGTTTTATCCCCTCCCTAACTTCAGGGGAAAATCCCTACCTGGGGAAACAACCTTTCTCAGAGAGGTGACCTTGGTTAAAACACATAGTGCCAAGAAGGTGAGCAAACATATCAAGAACAATATGCCATATATGCCAGGTCCTTTGAAACAGCAAGGATGGACCGGCTCCCGGCAGTCTTCTTTCCACCCTGCATATACACTGAGTGGCCAGATTATTATGACCACACCATCAGTACTTCGTTGGGCCACCTTTTGCCTTCAATACTGCAGTGATTCTTCTTGGCATTGACTCCACAAGATGCTGAAAGGTGATGGGAGGAATCTGACACCATGCCTGATGAATAGCACTGTCCAGTTCTGTGAGATTTGATGGTTGTGAAACCAGCAGCCTGATGGCTCTTTTAACTTCGTCCCACAAATGCTCAATTGGATTGAGATCTGGTGATTGTGGGGGCCACCTAAGCAAGGTAAAGTCTCCCTCATGTTCTTGAAATCACTCCTGCACAATACGAGCACCGTGGCATGGCGCATGGTCTTGTTGGAAGAAGCCATCTCCATTGGGATACGCCATCAACATGATAGGATGAACTTGATCAGCAACGATACTTAGGTATGTTGTGCTATTCAGACGTTTATAATGACTGGCCCTCTAGCAACTTCAGTGTGAAATTATAGCTAATTTGCCTACAAATGTCAGATGGTCATAATAATCTGGCCACTCAGTGTATAAGTAGTGTCCAGAATATTTAGCTGTCCTGAGTGGGAAGAGTGTATGTCTTACATCTTTCCAAACTGACAATGATTTATTTTAGGGATCAAAAGTAAAGATATTGAAGAAAACAAAAAAGGCTCAAGCTACATGGACATAGGATAAAAGGAAGGTACTGAAAAAAGCCAAAAAATGTGTGTGTGTGTGGGGGGGGGTGGGGGGGGGAGCGGGAGGGAGACAGAAATTAATTTGACTGAATTTGGGAGAACTGCACATTGGCTATTATAACCAGCATGTTCCCATGATATTATTTCCCAACCATGGCCACAGTGTCCACAACTATGCAGATGTACCCCTAAGCTCTCCCTCACAATGATCAGATGTGAATGCTCAAATCTTTGGGGAAAACTGACTAAAGCAATAGTAGTGGGTCATTGAACCATTCTCCAGGATTCTGACTTACGTGTTGGGCAGATCCAGCACCACTGTGACTGCCTGCTTTCTTGGTTACATGGTAAACAGTATCATTTGTTTATTTTCATTGTTCTCTTCCCATATGCAAACTTAACTTCTTTCATTATGCTTTCAGGGAAAAACAATGTCAAAGCTTGGTATTGCCACAAATTTCATTTAAGACCGAATTTTGTGGTTTTACCAGACTTGTGAGCACTCAGTTTATTTTAACCCACAGCTCATACCCTCAAAATTTCGCATCCCATGCAACTCAGGTTGTTTTTGGAAAAAGGGAGTTCTCCAGAAATCTAAAAATCCCCTAGCCTTCAGTTCTCTGATGTCCCATCATTAAAGTCACAAATCTCCTATTTATTACAGGAGAATCACATATGATTTTCATTTCTTACTCTCTCAGCTTAGCCAGCTGTGGTGAGAAGTTGTAAAATATGGATTGATGTTTAAAACCAAGATAGAATCACGACTGTGAAACAGGTAAAAAATATATTTTAGGGAATTTAACACCCAACGTATCACCTGGAACTAGTGTTGAAATTTACTCTGTATATTTAATCAGGAAATTATGGTTTATCCAAGCATGCGTCAAGCATACAATTTGAATATGTGCTCCTTTGTTCCAGTCTAAAGAATGAGGCAGGCCTTAGAAGGATTTGAGGCATTTAATGAATTTTCATAGATATTTGAATTTTAGATCACAAATACTTGTGAATAATTTCTGCAGAGGGTTGGGAGATAAGGAAATGTTTCTTAAATCAGGAACTAACTTGAGGGGCCCATAACAATAAACTGCTTTTAGAAGCAATACACGTGATATTTTTTCACATGTCAGATCAGCTAGATGTGTTCAGTGACACAGGAGCAACTTCATGAAGACCTTTGTGGAAAATTACAGAACCTTGCCATGGTCTCTATCTAGTTTCACCATCTATTTCAATATTGGTCATGCTTGAAGGAGGGGTGCAGGGTAGCTCCATTGGATATTTGCATCTTGGGAGGAACTAGAGATACTTGGTCATTCAATACCTAGAACTGGCTTCAAAATTAGGTAGGTATTCAATAAACATTTGTGTATTAACCAGTTTACTCACTATCAAAAATATTGAGTGAAGGTATATCAAAAGTCTCTTTCGTCTCTCCCCTTGAAGTAACGATAATCTGAGCAGCTTTAATTTAGCAAAGGATTCTCTGCTTAATACATAAACACGCTGAGAGATCTGCACATTGAAACATCCAAAGGTGGGTGAGTGGGAACAAACTGGGGGAGAAATGAATGGAGAAGAGCTGAGATGGTGGCACAAATGAAGCCCAGAGCTCACTGCAGGCCTTGGGAGAGGGGGAAATCAGGTTGTCTCTGGCACTCCCTTCACTGGGAGGAGCAGAGAGAGACAGTGAGCATTTCTATAAGAGTGGTCAGTACTCACTGTTGTGAACTCAGTTATCTGGGCAGTGACAAAGCACAGAGGTATGGCTGCAATTGTTGGGCAGCTGTCATCTCCAGACAGAAAAATAAAGCCACCCAACCTGGCCACCTTACGATACCCTCCCAGAGCTAGCAGCAGACCCCAGAAGCTGTATCAGAGAGTGTTAGGGTGCAGAGCACATCACTTGAAAACCTAAGAACTGGAGGCACAGAAACATTTTTACCTTGAGCAACTGGAATGCACTGTGGCTAATCACAGGGATGGGTGGAAACCTAGAGGTGAGGCCACAGAGGTCTGCCAGTCACCATTGCTGGGAGAGCAAAACCACAAAGGCCTCTCCCAGCTCTCCCTGTCCCCACCCACCATGGCTGCATTGCTGGCAGCATCTGGTTGCAGGAGATAGCACTTGGGTTGGATTTCACAGACCTGGAATCCCATTGCCCACCCACCACATTCCCCTGCAGGCCTGGTGCCCAGCGACTGAGGCAACTTGGTCACATAAGAGACGCCCACTTCCCCAGAGAACACGGGACATCTTCTATCACCCCACAGAGACATGAGAAGGCAGAATGGTGCAAGAGCAACTTAAAAATGTGTGCTTCAGTGCCATCTACTGGGGCATAAAGGAAAGATTTATTCATCTAGAGAATTGCTACTCATAGACAGAGAAAGAATACATCAAATACCATGAATAACCAAGGTAATGAGACATCGCAGAAAGAAAATTTAAAAATTTTCGGAAAATAAAATTAAAGACATGAAAATACATCATTTAAATGGCAGAGAATTCAAGATTGCAGTTCTGAAAAAACTCAATGAGATACAAGAAAACAAAGGTAAGCAGTTTAATGAACTTAGAAATAAATTCAACTAACAAAACAACTACTTTACCAAAGAGATGGAAACTTTAAAAGAGAACCAAATAGAAATTCTGGAGGTAAAGAACACAATAAAATAGATAAAGAATAAGCTAGTTTAGGTAATGGAACTGACCAAATGGAGGAAAAAATTGGTGATAATCAAAGATAAAAATCTAGAAATTATGCAAATAGAAGAAGAGAGAGACTTGAGAGTAAAAAAAAAAACACTAAAGATAGCTACAAGTATTATCTGACTCCATAAGAAAGAGTAATGTAATAATTATAGGTATACCAGAGGAGAAGAAAGAGAGAGAACAGAAAGTTTATTCAAACAAATAGTTGATGGGAACTTCTCTAAACTATGGAAACAGCTAGATCCTTGAATCCAAGAAACATAATTATCTCAACTTTTTAAAAAAGACCTTCTCCAAGACATATTATTTTAAAATGATAAAAAATTAATGACAAAGAAAGAATTCAAAGGTAAGTTAGGGAAAAGAAGGTAGCAAACTATAAAGAAAAACATAATAGCCCTAACCAGTTTGGCTCAGTGGATAGAGTGTCAGCCTGCAGTTCTCAAGGGTCCCAGGTTCAATTCCGGTCAAGGGCATGTACCTTGGTTGCAGTCACTTCCCCCGTGGGGGGTGTGCAGGAGGCAGCTGATCGATGTTTCTCTCATCAACGTTTCTACCTCTCTATCCCTCTCCCTTCCTTTCTGTAAAAAAATCAATAAAATATATTAAAAAAGAAAAACATAATAGATTATTATTGTATTTCTCAGCAGAAACCCTATAAGCTAGGAGAGTGTGGAATCAAATATCTTACTGAAAGAAAGAAATTACCAGCCAAGAATAATATATAGATACTTTTCAGACATACAGAAGCTGGGGGAGTTTACTACCAGAGGACATCCATTACAGGAAACAAAGAAGTTATTCTACCTGAAACAAAGAACAACAGATACAAAATACCCAACATAACATAATAAAAACTATGAGTAATATTACTAACAAACAGTCAGAAGCAAGATATTACAACCATTTTTTCAGAATAAGGTACTATACACTTAAATATTACATAAAGGTTAAAAGAGGCAAAAAGCATTAAAAAAGAAAGAAGACAATAACTAATGCAATTCAGAAATGAACTCACAGCATCAATAGAATACTTTGTGAAAAATAAAACAAAAGGGGAGAGGGTAAAGGACTAAATTTGAAAAAGGGAGTGGAGGTAAAATGTATTCAGAAGACAAGAGGACTACTATATATGAAACCTTGTTTTTTCATAAACTAATGATAACCACATATAAAAACAAAACAAAACTGAGACACGTAACTTAAAAAAAAGAGAAAGCAGAAGAGGAAAAAAAAATATCATCAAACTAAAGGAACAACCAGAAACACAAGGAAGAAAATCCCCACAATAGAGACACAGAGTTAACAGAAAACGAAAGATGACATGGATACGGGAAATCACCCTAAACGTGAGTGAACTGAACTCACCAGGAAAAAAAGCAGACAATAGCAGATTTACTCAAAACCCAACCATATGCTGCCTTCAGGAGACACATCGCAGCTGCAAAGGTAAATATGAACTCAGAGTGAAAGGTTGGAAATTGATTCTCTTAGCAAATGGCATCCACAGAAAAGAAGGTCTAGCTAAATTAATACCTGACAAACAGATTTCAAGATAAAAAAGGTAACAAGAGACAAAGATAAACATTTTATACTGATAAAGGGGACACTCAGAGGACATGGCACTTCCTAATATATAGGCACCCAATAAGGAAGCACCGAAATATATAAAGCAATTACTTTCAGCGCTAAAGGGAGAAACTGAGAAAAACACAATCATAGTAAGGGGCCCAAATATGCCACTGACAGCCATAGACTCTCCTAACAGAAAATCAATAAAGAAATAGCAGCCGTAAAGGACACATTAGAGCAAATGGACATAACTGACATTTACAGAGCCTTTCATCGCAGAACACCAGATTATACATTCTTCTCCAGGGCACATGGGGCATTTTCAAGGATAGATTATATCTTGGAAAACAAAACGAGCCTTAACAAATTTAGGAAAATTGAAATCATACCAAGCATATTCTCCGGCCACAATGCTTTCAAATTAGAAATCAACTGAAAAAAAAAAAAAAAAAAGAAGTGGAAAAAACCCACAAATATGTGGAGTAAACAACGTGCTACTAAAACACAACTGGTTCAAAACAGACATAAAAGGAGACATCAAAAGAGGCATAGAGACAAATGAAAATGATGATACAACATATCAAACTGTTGGGGTGCAGCAAAAGTAGAAATAAGAGGAAAGTTTACATCATTACAGGCCTATCTCAAGAAACAAGAAAAATCCTAAGTAGATAACCTAATATCACATCTTATTAAATAACTAGAAAAAGAAGAATAAAAACAGCTCAAAATCTATAAAATAGGATCTGGGAATTGTCAAAGGATCAGACCACTACTCAATATCTGCAACATAAGTGCCAAAATTCCAGTGTAAGGAAGGGAGAGCCCTGAGGATTGGGCGTAATCTTTTTGAGCAAAGCAGCTTGACTGACTTTAGGAAGACTTTGTTTTGGGTTGTGCCAGTCACAGAGACAGGAGTACACTGAAGTCAATCTTAGAAACATATTTTATGATGCTAATAGAAGCTAAGGAAAGTGATGACATTCTCAGGGCCTGTTTTGTCTTGGTTGCAAGGATGTGCTCACTGAGGTGAATGGTCGCTGATCAAGTGGACAGGTTTAAAACCAGTTCTGGTGTTACCATTGTGATATCTGTCATTAATGGATTAGGCAGGTTCGAACTCTATTCCATGGTTATATGTTCCCATGGCTATAGAATAATCAGTATTTCTTTTGGAGTCTGGGGCCTTGAACCTCCATTTTTGTACTTCCTAAGCCAGCGGTTCTCAACCTGTGGGTCGCGACCCCTTTGGGGGTCTAATGTCCCTTTCACAGGGGTTGACTAAGACCCTCAGAAAACACATATAAAATTACATATTGTTTTTGTGATTAATCACTATGCTTTAATTATGTTCAATTTGTAACAATGAAAATACATCCTGCATATCAGATATTTACATTATGATTCATAACAGTAGCAAAAGTACAATTATGAAGTAGCAATGAAAATAATTTTATGATTTGGGGTCACCACAACATGAGGAACTGTATTAAAGGGTCACGGCATTAGGAAGGTTGAGAACCACTGTGACCTAAGCCAAAGATCCAGAAGAAAAAATCTAGGCACCAACAGGTCCTCACCATTATTGTTTATTTGTCTGAAAGGTGGGGCATAAAAACATTTTAGACTCTAGAAAACTCATGGTAAAACAATTATAACAAAAATTCTATAAGAGGGAACTGGAATGCCCTTTAGAAAAACAACATGTTTTTCCAACTCTGACCAGGAAAAATAAGTCTCGATGACTTTCTATATCTGTCTTACTCAAGGTGCTGTTTTCTTTAAATAGACTTTATTTAGGAATAATCTACATTCAATAAATTGCACTTACATTAAGTGATCAGTTTTATGAGTTTTGACAAACATATATACCCATGAAAATACCAATTGAACATTTTCATCATCCACAGAAAGTTCCCTCCTGTCCCTTTTCATTAATTTCTCAATATCCACCCTGAAACCCAGGTTATCCCTATAGATTATTTTTTGCCTGTTCTAGAATTTTATCTGAATGGGATCATACAGCACATACACTTTTGTGGTGGCTTCTTTTGAAAGCATAATATTTTTATATTCATCCACATTGTTGTGCATATCATTAATCTGAATCTTTTAATTTCTGAGTGGTATTTCATTGTATGCCTATACCATTATTTGTTTACCATTCAGCAGTTGGTGATCATTTGGATTGTTTCAAGCTGTTATTTTCAATAAAGCAATTATAAACTTTTATTTGCAAGTCTGTTTTGGACATCTGTTTTTTATTATTAGGTAACATGGTTAGTATGTGTTTAACATTATAAGAAATTGTCAAACATTTCTACAAAATTGTACAGTAGTAACACATTATCAGCAATATTTGAGACTTCTATTGTTCTACATCTTTGTCAACCAGACATTGGTGTTATCTGCCTTTTAAATTTTACCTGTTTTATAGATGAAATATTTATTCAAAATATTTTAAAATATTTTATTTTACTACTGATTTGTAAGAGTTTGTATATATTCAGGATACAGATATGTAAATTTCCAGATATGTAAGTTGCAGATATTTTCTCCTAGACTGTGCTTTGCACTTTCATTTTCATATTAGTGTGCTTCTAAGAACTAATGCTTCTAAATCTGATGAGGTCCTTTTATGCTTATATCTATGCTTATATCTATAATCCATTTTAAATTAATTTTTCTGCATAGTATGATATGAGTATTGAGAATAGTTGTCTGAAACTGATACCCAGTTGTTTCAGCACTGTTTGTTGAAAAGACTTTACCTGTTGAATTAGCTTGGTATCTTTTTTGAAAATCAATCAGTCAGTCAATCATATATGAGTCTATTTGTAGACTTTCTAGTTTACCACATTGATCTATTTATATTCTTACTCTCAATGTAAAACTGTCTTCATTATTTACTGTAGCTTTCTAGTAAGTCCTGAAATCATATAGTTTAAAAGACTTTAAAATTTGTTTCTTTAAAAAAATAGTTTTATCTATTTTATGTCCTTTGTATTTTAATACAAATTTCAGAATCTTCAATTTCTACCTCCTCCTTTTAGTCATCTTGGATTTCATTTGGAATTATATTGAATCTAGATAGTATCAATTTAGGGGGAATTGACCTTTTAGAAGGATTTATTCTTCTAGCGCATGGATATAGTATATCTCTCATTTAGAACATCTATAATAATAAAAGTGTAATATGCTAATTAGACAGGACAGCCGAATGACCTTCCAGACGTTCTTCTGGGCAACCTTCCAGACGAAGCTAGGGCTGCGCAGCTGTGAGGGCTGAGGCAAGCTGCCACGGCTTCAAGGGACGAGTCCCTTGCATGAATTTCGTGCATTGGGTCTCTAGTCTTTAATATTTCACATTAGCATTTTGCTAGTGATCAGTGTTTAGGCTTTGTTCATATGTTGCTAAATTATTACTGAAGTGAGTGTTTTTTTGTATTAAATACTTTATAATGCATTGTTATTTAACTTAACATGACAAGTGATTTATTTTTCTGAAACAAAAATGCTGTTTATGAGAATATAATTATAACTCCTATAGTATATAAAAATATTTAGCATGTCTGTTTTTATGTATTGCATGATGAATAAATTCTCCCAGGCTTTTCTCTCCTTCTAGGAAACTTATTCATATTGTAAAACTTAATGGTTTTAGCTTTTTAATTTGTGTGAACACAGCAGTTAAGTATTATGTTGGATTCTGTTTTCTCATTGGCCTGTAGAAGGAAGGTGGCATCATTAAAAGTTACAGGTAAAGAAATACAGGCACCAAGACCAGAAGGCAATATTGGTGCCTGTGCAATTTATGAGTTCTAAATTATTTTCAATATGACAAAGCAACTAACAAGTAAAACAGTTTTTAAAATACTCTAGAGAACTCACAAGGCCTCTGTTGTTGAAAAATTGATTTAGATTAGTTTCAGTAGCAGAATAATATGTTATAGTTATTCATACAGGATAGTTAATTCTTCCTTGCACTGATCTGATTCTGAAATATACTAAATACTTGACCCTTATTTATGTGATGAAAATCCCTCAAAAATTAGAAAAATTCAGAAAAAAATAATACTCTATAGTTTTATTTTTATCACATTTTCTCAGAATTTTTTGCTGTAAAATTTATTCGAGCTAAATGAATTTGAATTACTGCCCTGTCATGTACTTAGGAAAATTGCTTGTGTACCTCTGTTTCCTCATTCATACAATAAAAATAGTAAAACCTAACTCATACAATTGTTGTATGGGCTAAATGAGAAAGCATTTGAAAGTCCCTGTAACATAGAACATGCCAAAAATAGTTTCCGTCTTTTCTTGACACCAGTGGGTAAGTAGGAGAAAAAATAATTTAGCTAATTTTGTTTAGAAGTTAATTTTGGTTAATTAATAAAAAAGATGCCTTAGCTAATTTTGGTTAGAATTAATCATAATTTTATCTCTATAGATCCACAAGTGGATACATTTTAAAGTTTCATGTGTATTTTTTAAAATTATTTTGAAGTTTTTATTAATGGCATAACAGAAAAATCTCACAGATATAAGCCTTTTTTTAATATTTTCACTTTGATACTATATTAAACACTTCCTCAGGTATTATTAAACCCACTTAATTGAGGAAGATTGCATGAGAAGACTGCCAAAACCTTTACTTCCTTTCACATAGAGCTAACATTGATTGAAAATAAGTGCTTCAGAGTAGTATAGATGATGTAGTGTTAGCTAAAATCATATTCATTTAACCATGGTGTTTTTAGTTATAATTTGTGTCTTATAGTAGAAGGTGTAATTAGACAAAATATAATTTCAATTTATATAATTACTGTAATAAAAGCTATACTATATTATAATGTTTGAGTTAAGTATGGTGATTGTTTTGTTTGTTGGTTTGTTTTGGGGTCTGGGTTTTATATTCTTATTCTCTGTTATAGTTTCTACTTCTTATAAGTGGTTTCCTGTCCTCCACTATTAAACAACCAATACCCCTTTTCCATGCAATTTCCACATACTTTTATTTTTTCTGAAAGAGCAAAGAGCTCAGCAATGAGAAGAAAACAACATCAGCCTTTAGAAGTTGTGGGCAAAACTAACGGTACTTCCCTTTCAGTCTGCTTTCACTTCAAGGCACTTAAACTCTTCCTAAAAACCACTGTGTCAATATACCTATATAGTCTGAACCCATCCATACTGAAAATGCTAAAGCTTTAATGCAATTAGGATAGTAAAACTCCTTGAGGAGGTAGGGCAATAAAGCAAGGTGATATTCTGACAGAATTATTGTTGATATTCAGAATGAATGGCTAATAATTGTTATTTTGTAGTCTTTGAACAAGATATGAGGTGGATAAGTTGAAAGCATTGTGTTGCATTTCCAAGCTTCCTCAGAAATTGTTCTTAACTACTACTGACGTTGAGTAGTTATGTAGGAATCATCAGCACATATAAAGATATGTGTTGTAAGCTGCTCATTTGCTAGAGACATGAAGTATCCTTGAGTTAGAAAAACGACAAAGGAAATCGTCTAAAAATAACTCGAAGATTATCAAATTAAAAGTGATTGCTACAGTTTGAGGGGCATCTTTTTAAACATCTTTTCTCATTTATTTAACACAGTTTTCAAAACATTACTACAAACTTTAAGTACCAGACATAGCATAAAATATGTTCTATTTGTCCTGAAAATCCAATCATTTCTGCATAAGCATATTCTCTCTTCCTAAAATCATTTCACAGAACACAATCCTCTGGGTTATGATTCTCTTCAGTGTATTATCACAGACTTGGTTTTAGAGATTATTTGATATCCAAGAACTAATGTCCCTCAAGAAGCCTTCTTCTTCTTCTTTTTTTTTTTTTTGGCAATCTATTTCCCTATTGAGTAAAACCTCAAAACTCGTTTGACTAAAGGACATTTGTCTTAAGACAAAACATATTTGGTTCCTATTCAAACCTAGAAAAATAAACTGTGAGGTCAGACCTTATTCTGTTATTTATTTGATAATTATAATAATACATCACATTCATCTAGCCTTTACTTAGATTTAATTCTGGAAGTATTCCTTTTCCAAAAAGTCTTCATGGTCCCTTTTTATTTGGTTGTGATTGTGGCCATTTTGTGATAAAGAAATGAAAGCGTTGACTTGTTGTGGTCACAGAGTCCTGATTAGTGGGAAAATGTCCAGGTCATCTATTTCTTAACTCCCCTCCTTCTCACAAGACTTCACTGCCAAGTCCGACCTCCACTCGTTTTTGTTGCATGGTTTCCTTTTCATGTCCCGGGTAAACAGGGATAATGCGGCTCTCCGTGTTTTTGCAGCTGAAGGAAGTGAATTGGAGGGGTCACCAGGGTCAAGATGACAGGGAACCTCTTAGTACTTGGCTCCCCAGGCTGCTGCGCAGCTCTTCCCATCCCGCTGCCTTTGAAAACACACTCCTGGAAAGTAACTCCTTCCACTCCAAGTGGTCAACGATGGGTTGAGCTTGCGGAGTTTAGAAAACAGAAAAGGGTCTTTAGCTTTCTGAGAGCAATTTGCAAAGGGTCATAAGAGGAACAATGTTCATTAAGGTGTCTCTTGTGAGCACTCGGGATGTGGTGACAGATCATGAAATGATTATAAGTGATTAATAAATATCTATGCAGGTGAGAGAGAAATAATAGATGGGTAGGTGATTAGTGTTTACCCCATTTTCCATTGAATGAACTATTGATAGGAATGGTTTCTTCATAAATACCATGGAAGAGTGTATGAAAATTCTTCCACAATCACTTTTAACCTCAAAACTGTAATATTAGGAAAGTTTATTTATAAAAGCAATAAAAATCAGAACATGTTCACAGAACTGACTTATTTAGAACCAATACTACAAAAACATGCAAAGGAAATGTGTTATTCTGAAACTAAAGTTTAGCCAAAATATAAACTGGAATCTTCAAAGCAAATAACATTATCTTAACCAAATATGAGTCACTTTTCACATAACTTAGCTGCATTGTAGAACCACGGGCCTCTCACCGTGGGTGGCAATTTAGAAAGCAGCACTTTTGTCCCAGGAAACTTCTTTTCCAGAAATACTCCACAATGTTTGCCTAACAGAATCCCTGCTGATAAGATTATAATACACCACATCATTGTAGCAATTAATAAAATTATGTTTTATAAAACATGCTAGCAAATCTCAATAATATCCACATGCAATATCCTGTGCAATGGAAGTCCTATAACTTAGCAACATATGAGGATTCCAATTTCTCTACATCTTCACCGATAATTGTTATTATCTGTCTTTTTCATTATAGCCATCTTAGTGAATATGAAGCAGTATCTCATTACAGTTTTTATTTGCATATTTTCATGGCTTATTATGTTGAGCATTTTTTCATGTGCTTTGGATAATTTGTGTGTTTTCCTTGAATGCCTATTAAGAACATTTGATCATTTTTTTGCTTGGGTTATTTGTCTTTTTATTATTGAGTTGTAACAGTTTTTTTATATAGTTTGGACACAATTTTCTTATCAGATACACGATTTATAAATATTTTCTCCCATTCTGTGCATCATCTTTTTGTTTTTTGATGATATAATTTGTAGCATAATAGTTTCACTTTTAATGAAGTTCATTTTATCAAATATTTCTTTTTTCTCCTGTGGTTTGGTGTCATATCTCTGAAGGTCTTACTTAATCTGAGGTCATAAAGGTTTACTCCTTTTCATGTGTTTTTTAAATAATGGTTTTATAATTTTAGCTCTTATATTTAGGTCAGTCTGAGATCATTTTTATGTTTGGTAGAAAGAAGGGTTCCAACTTCATTTGTTTACATGTAGATAGCAAGCTTTTCCAGAAGAATTTGTTGAAAAGACTTTTTTTCTCCATTAAATGGTATTGGAATCCATCCTGAAAATGAATTGGATTCCTTCTCTCTCACCGCCATACTAATGCTTTTTGTCCTAAAAGCCGGTGTTACAGGAGCCACACAAAGGCTAACCCCGCCATGGCGGGAGGACGGCTGCTCGCTGTGACTTGGGCCTGGGGAGGGGGCAGTCTGGCTTTTGTAACTGCACAGAAGGAAGCCCTGTGGGGCCTGCACCCCACACTGGACTGTCCTAGTTCTGGATATTTATAGACAACTGTTACTCAGAAACATTCTTAAGCCAGTACCGTACTGTGTTGATTACTATAGTTTTGTAGGAAGTATTGAAATCAGGAAGTATGATTCTTCCAACTTTTTTCTTAGTTATGATTGTTTTATGACAAACATGTCTAATTCCAATAAAAGAATAAAACAACTGGAATGTTGAGAGAGACTGTGATGAATCTGTACCTCAAGTTTCAGAATATTTCTATCTTAATAATACTAAGTTTGTGCTACTTATTGATTTTTGACAAATGTGCCAAAGTAATCCATCTTAGAGCATCTGCTCTTCTTAATAGACGGTGCTGGACCATAGACCTGAATGCAATAGGTAAAACTATAGCACCTCTAGAATAAAACATAAAAGACAAAGGACCTTAGCTTAAGCATCGATTTCCTAGGTTAACATCAGAAGCATAATTCATACTAAAGATAACTGATAACTTGGACTTGAACAAAATTAAATGAGCTATAAATGGCACGCTTAAGAAATTGAAAAGACCAACATATGGCAAGTATTACATATGGGAAGTACTGACTCCTTGTCTGTTTTCTCTAATCAGTGCCTCTTCTTCACTTAGAATCTGAAAAGGACTAGCTCCTTTGTATTTCATATTCTTTAACTCTCTCATTATTTTGTGTTTTAGTCACTGACATATTTCAATTGGCCCTCCACCTATATATTCTTAGTTAACTTTCTTTCCATTAGTCCCCTTAACACAAACTAGTTTAATATTAATATTTAAGCAATGTTCAATACAGCTATATTCTAGCCCCTTATAATAAATTTATACTGTTATCTTCCCATTTTTCTAATGGTGGACATGGTTTGAACAGGAAATGTGACCTGCATGTTCAGACTGGATTACAAAGGCCAGTTTTCTTAGGTGACTTTTATTATGTATTATAACTGTAGTCTTTCTCCTAATGCCTGTCACTATAATCACTCCCCATGTGTTCACCACAATTACAAGATACCCTGGCACATATTTTGACTGTAGGCTTTGCTCAAAAATACAGCTTAACAAAATTTCTTATGGCTACAGCACATTCCATTCTGTTGGCAACAGTGATTTTCCACCGATTATGAATTGTTTATGACCACACTTCAGTGAATCTCCATACATCATGTTTTTCCTCTCTAGTTTTACTTAACCAGTTTTATCCTCAATACTATAAGTGATCGTTATTACACTTCCAACATTTTTACATTTTTTAACCCTTACCTGAGGATATGTTTTTATTGATTTTCAGAGAGAGGGAAAAGAGAGAGAGAGAGAGAGAGAGAGAGAGAGAGAGAGAGAGAGAGAGGCATTAATGTGAGAGAAACATTGATCATTTGCCTCACACATGTGCCCCAATCAGGCATTGAACACACAATCTTTTGGTGTATGGGACAATGCTCCAACCAGCTGAGCCACCAGGCCAGGGCACATATATGAAATAATATTTAAAGATCTTGGCTGCTTTTCACTGTCATTTTATGTCTTTAATTGTTGATGCTATTTTTTAAAAGGCTAACTTTATATGACCAGAGGGTGCCATATCTATGACTTAAGCCAAAACTAAGACTCAAAATCATGGCTCCTGGTTATTGTTTACTTGCTGTAACTAGGATCATTATAAAATATTTTTGATGATGATGATAATGGTAATGTTTATGATGATGATGACTTTTGCTGTGGAGATATTGTGGGCATGTTGTTCTTGAATACTATTCTTGGAACTTTCTTTTAGTATTACAGAGGCCAGAACAATATTCTGGAAACTTATCTATAAAATAGACATTAATTGCCTGAAAAGTGAAATGCATATGATATAAGTTTATTGTTTCAAATGGTAACATTTTAGATGTGTTTTATAAATCTCTTTATATATACAGTTAGTTAAATTAAATTTTTATCAGTTTCTTTTCTTAAATCAACAGGCAACTCCATCCTATTGGCTCTGATATGAGGTCATTCCATTTCAGAGTGTACCTCATCAGAAAGAGGGAGAGGAGTAAATTTAGCCATTATTTGTTTATGGTGTTATGCTGGTAAATGATAACTTTATCTCCCCACTCTGCCACCCCCACCACTCTGAGCTATGAGAGTTGTGAGAGATTGTTTTTGTCATCCAACCACTGTATCATTACTTCTTTTTTAAAACATATACAACAGATACAAATTAAAATAGGGATTGACTGCAAATTGGTACAAGGAACCTTTTCTAGGTGATGGAAGTGTTCAAAAACTAGGTGGTAGGGGCGATTTCATAACTGTAAATTTCCTAAAATTGTACAAATTAAATGGGTGAATGTTATGATGTCTGAATTAAATTATATCTCAATAAAGTTGTTTAAAAACATATTTAGTTGTAACTACAAAAACTCTCACATTTGCTCAATATAGAAGAAATATGAATTATAATAAAAATCCTCTAAATATGACATTTTCATTTAATCCTTGCAATGTAATAAGTAATTGAATGTTTCAAACCTCTATAAATAATTACTCACTAGAATACCTTAATTATTTTTAATTAACCAAGCTCAAAAGGGTAATAAATTAAATTTAGTATAAATGGAGATGGTTTATAGTGGAGTATATGATGAGATTCTGTTGTTGTTGTTTTTGTAAGGAATAATCATGGATTTTCTACTCTGTCTTTAAAAAGTATGACTTGTTCTCAAGCCATCCCATCCCCTTACCTATGATGGTGAGCATGCTGGACAGTTGAGCTATTCCCAGCATTTGGGTCTCAGAACTAAAGAGCCTGAGCTTTGCATTTATTCACAGTCAATGATGTTGACAGTATTGATGTCTCATGATACAGGCTAGATTAATGGGATAAAGTTAGAATAAAAAATATTAGCCGATATAGTGTACAAATATCACCAAAAAAACTTTGTATTTGACAACAGAAAAATACTATAATTTTCTTATATTTTCATTATGAATACTTAATTAGTTCTCTACTATGTTGGGTGGAGCTATAACTTGAGTTCCTTGCTATACATATTTACTTCTTTAACAAGCTGTTGCTATGAGAATGGCTTAAACCAACAAATTATTTCAAATGATGAAGCTTGAAAACGTAACTTCCTTAAACTACAGACATTCTATACAAATAAATTTTGAACATCAAATATTTTTATAAATTTAATACTTTGTATTATTGAAAAAATAAATATTGTTGAATATTTAGAAAATGAAATTAAGCAAAAACAATCCCTAAAATCACTCATAATCTCACTACCAAGAGATAATCACTGTTAACTATGTCTCATATATTGTACAGTTTAAATTATGCACCCAGATTTCTCTAACAAAACTGGAATAGTTGTGTATATTTCATTACATCCTAGCTAAAACAAACAGTTTTTTTTTTATTTTATTTTTATTTTTTTTAAATATATTTTATTGATTTTTTACAGAGAGGAAGGGAGAGAGATAGAGAGTTAGAAACATCGATGAGAGAGAATCATCGACCAGCTGCCTCCTGCACATCTCCTACTGGGGATGTGCCCGCAACCCAGGTACATGCCCTTGACCGGAATAGAACCTGGGACCTTTCAGTCCGCAGGCCGACGCTCTATCCACTGAGCCAAACCGGTTTCGGCACAATTTTTTTTTTAATTAAATTCAAGTGTCTCTGGACCTCCTTTGCTTTGGGAAGAGATGTGGGTATGGTAAGCTCCCTAACGTTCCTGGCTTTTGCCTTCACCTTCTTTATAAAAATATGTGTCTCGCTCAAAATGCAATGAAGTTATGTCTGAGAATACTGTAGGATTTGCACCATTTGTTCCTAAGGTTCTCCTTTGTGTTCCTTGCTCTGTGGTCCTGTATCGCCATGTCCTACTGCTACTACCATACCCAGAACACTCTGTCAGAGCCTAACTGGGCTCACCAGGCTTCTTTATGCTCTGCTGGACATCACCACTGATGCCATGGAGTCTTGCAAGGCAAATTATGCAGGGAATTCAATGGCATAGTGGAAAGCCCGCCTTTACACTCTTTAAGTTATGGTCTGTTAGAGGGATGCTAGTAAATGCATACATATTAAATGATTACTACTATAACCCCATTATATGCCAGAAGAATATAGTAAGACAAATGAGCAAAAATAGTAACACAAAATAGTAAAACAGTAAAATGCAGCCATTTTAAACAGATGCTTATAATGCCTATGTTTAAGTATGCTATTAAATGGCCAAATCATATGTATCATCAGGCCTTGCAAAGGTAGAGGCACCTACTACACTGATGGTGCTCTAGGCCATGCTCAACACAACAAAGGAGAGTGACCAGGACACGCCATGTGAGGTGAAGAGAGAGACTCTATTGAGGACAAGAAGATGACACAGGAGGATTTGTCCCCATTCAATTCTTCCTGCCTGTCCTCTAACACTGTGGCACAGGTGTCACTGAGGACTCTGTCTTGTTCCTTACCCTTTTCGCAGCTCCTTTTCTTTGGGGGTACAATGAGACTATTAGGGGAAACTTGAGCTTCCTCTAGAGTGTGCCTCCATTAATGTAGACCATACACCTTAGCAGAAAAAGGCTCAGGTAGTACTTGAAAGTCAGGTTATATAATGTTTTGTTCTCAGGTGCTTCCACTGATCTCTACTAAAGCTCACATAGTTACTCACAGTTTTCCTTCCAGGAGACCAGGCTCCTAATGATGAAGTTTGTTGTGTTGCTATTTAAAAATCCACTTCCCACCCTGGTCAGTGTGGCTTGGTGGTTGAGTGAGAACGATGAACCAGGAGGTCATGGTTGGATGCCTGGTCAGAGCACATACCGGAGTTGCAGGGCGCTTGATCCCCAGTGGAGGGCATGCAGGAGGCAGGAGATTGACTTTTTCTCTCACCATTGATGTTTCAATCTCTCTCTCCCTCTTCCTTCCTCTCTGAAATAAAGAAAAATTAAAATAAAAAAAATCAATTTCCCAGACTTTTCACAAGAGAAGGCACACAATAGGTCTGGATGAGTGTTAAGCTTTCCAGGAGATACAAATGATCAGGCGACTGTGGGAAACCTTTTTTCTCACAATTTTTATTATCTTCCATTGGATTGTGGTCCTCAGTTTCCAGACCTGGCAGGATTCTGGAATTACCTGATCTCACTCCCAGAAATTCTAAATCAATTGATGTGGGGCTAGGGCCTGGATTTCAGATTTTAAAATATATATCTTTAGGTAAGTCTGATACTCAGTCACGATAGACAACCATTACTTTAGGAAATGAAAATATCAGATGCTTTGTCGTCATAGCGATTATTCTGGAAGTCTCCTTTGGGGCATCTAATGTAGATTTTCCAGACTGGTGAGATTTCCCTTGAATTGAAATTTGCCAGACAGATTTGAAGTTCTATTAAGAAAATGATTTTTCACAGTTCTTCAAAATAATTTATTGTTTCTTTCATCCCTCTTGCCTGAACATGTCAGGAATCAAATTATCTTTGTTTATCTGTTATGCCTCCAGCCTTAAAGGAAAAGTGGTCATGTTTGCTTGTTGTGTTTTTAAGTATGAAGCTGTGTGATTAGATCCATTTTAGGATTTTTGAATATGAAATAGCTGCTATTTAGGTTGCAGCAGCAGGCATTAACTTAAGACATGCAAACCCACAATGAGGTGATTTAAGGACTGATATTTTCCACTTGCTGTTGTTGGGACCAAGTCAAAATTTGTCAGTCTTTGAATGAGCCCTATGGATGTATTTGCTCTGGCATTGCTTGCCAAACTAAGTCAACCAACTTGGGCAAGAAGCTCACTACATTTATTCTTACTGGTTGACACTTTTATTTGTGGTCTTTATTTAAAATGGAGAAATTGATCCCAGCCCTTAAACCTTTGGCTTTTGGCAAAACTACTTTGGACAAGATACAGAAGGCTAAAGGAGAGGCCGAATTTTTCCTTAATAAACCTTTCCTTTGTAAAGTTGGCAAACTGTGACCTACTAAATGGTGGACAAGTTCAAGCATGTCGTTCAATGCCAGCACGAGCTAGAATTTCTTTACCAGTAAGCACACTAGCTTCTTGTCACTGGTAGTGTCAGTGCTTTTAGGCCATGTGTCCCCGAGAACCTCCTTAAGCTTTTGAAGGTTTATAAACATCAATTTGTGGCTTGGGTTTTCATGTGGGGAGCCATATGTGGCTTTGTAGGTGCTTGATAGCTGTTTGCAAACTTTTTTCTTCCAGATACAAGCAAGAATAGTCAGTCAGCAATTAGAACATGTTAAAGAATAACCTCAGGGAGAAAAACTTGTATTTGTAACAATAAGAAAGGAAAATGTGCTCTAATTTTTATAATTTTCATCCTTGCATTCCTAGTATATGAATACCAAGGTCAACATGATTTTTAAAGAGAAAAAGACAAGTGAAAACATGTCACTCATGGATTGGACGTTTTATCAGAGAGGAGACTGACAACCAATAGGAATGCACTAGAGAAGTATAGTTGACTCAAGCATTGCTTTATGTCTTTCTTAAAACATAAAGTGACAATTAAGGAAGTTGAGTGAGGCTTTTCTGTAGCCTTTCAAGAATTCAAAACACGATTATTTTGGTAGCATTCTATAAGTTTTGCAAGGTCGACTCTCATTTTACTAAAATCTACCTAGCATGGTTCCCATATTTCCAGACCAGTCCCAGAAGTACGCTGGGTATACCAGATACTTGACCATTGCAAGGCCCTAGACCAGCTGTGGGCAAACTATGGCCCGCGGGCCAGATCCGGCCCATTTGAAATGAATAAAATTAAAAAAAAAGAAGAGACCGTACCCTTTTGTGTAATGATGTTTACTTTGAATTTATATTAGTTCACACAAACACTCCATCCATGCTTTTGTCCCGGCCCTCCGGTCCAGTTTAAGAACCCATTGTGGCCCTCGAGTCAAAAAGTTTGCCCACCCCTGCCCTAGACCCATTTTCTGGTCTAAGCAAAGTGACCTGTGGACTTATCAGCTAGTCCTCTGCTTTCCTTGGACTCAGCTAGGGTCTGCCATACTCCACCCTACAAATAACTGAAAATATGTCATTTTGATAATTTATTCAATGCTCTACAAATATTTACAAAAGATCTATTTACTATGAGCGAGGTACTGTTTTGGGTGCTAGGGGTAACTCAGTGAACACAATAGATAAAAGTCCCTTTCTTGTGTAGATTATATCTTACTAGGTGAAGAGAGAAACAACACCCAACAGATATAATCCTGTATAATAAAAGCCCAGCAACTACAGCAGCAGAATGACCAGAACAACCACTCGATCAGTCACTGTGAGTGGGTGGTGGGACTGGTGAGCGGGTGGAATGGCTGACCTCCTGATCCCTCCCCTGGCCCGCAGGCTCTGATGGCTGATGGTGAACAGGGAATCCGGGTGGGTGGCAGGGGATAAGGGTGGTGCCAGGCCAAGGCCCCCACCCCGTTGGTAGCCCCACACACAGAGGGTAACCCACGGTTGGGGTGGAGTCAGCAAGCAGGCAGGAACAGCCAATCTCTCAGTCCCTCCACCAGCCATCAGGCTCCCATCGCCAGATGGCCAACGGGGACCTGGCATGGGTGGTGGCGGGGGACAGGACTGGCGAGCGAGTGGAAAGACCAACCTCTTGGTCCCTCCCCCTGGCCCGCAGGCTCAGATTCACTGATGGCAAAGGGGATCTGGGGTGGGTGGAGGCAAGGGGCGGGGCTGGCTGCTGGCAGCCAGGGAAAATGGCCCTGATTGCAGGCTACACCTAGGAACTGTACCTGCGCACGATTTCGTGCACTGGGCCTCTAGTAAATGAATAATAGAGCACATTAGAAAGTGCTAAGTGTTAAGAAATAGAAATTATGCAGGGATAACGGCAATTTAGAGTGTGGTGATGATGGTAGCTTGTAATATTAAATGATGGGGTCAAGGTAAGGGTCTTTTAAAAAAGCAAAATATGACAAATTCCTGAAGAAAGTGAGTGGGAAAACCATCTGAATATCTGGGGGAGGAGTGTTTCAGACAATGGGAAAACCCACCTGTAGGGATAGAACTGTAAATTCCAAGTTCAAAGGCAAGAAAGAAAATCAAGAGTTTGAAAAACAGGTGCTATTATGACTAGCCGGATCATGAGGGGGAAGTGGAGAATATTGGCAGAAGGCAGATGACTGAACTCTGTTTATGCTGTGTTAAGGTATTCAGATTATTCTGTGCGGGTCAGCCCATCTTCCATGCAAGGAGGAATCCATAGGCAGGGGGCCTTTGTATCTGCTGAAGACCTTTGGACATAGGGGATGTTCAATAAATGAAGACATGCTTGTTAAGAAAAGCTTCTAAAAGTAAAGTGGTGGAGGAACTGTAAGGTATATAAACTATGTGTACAAAAAAAGAAGAATAAAATAATTGATATTAAGCTTAACCAGAATTATCTTTTACCCAAGAAAAAAAATATTTTTTATGAAATATTACATAAGTGAATTATATGTCCTCTTATAATTCCATAAGTAGTTTCTTATTGTTCCATAATAAATTACCATGAAGTTAGTAACTTAAAACAACACAAACATATAAACTCACAGTTCTGCAGGCCATATGTTCAGAATAGCTTAATAGGTTTCTTTGCTCTGACAAAGCTGAAATCAAGATGTCAGTGCCCTGGGCTTTTATCTGGAACTTCCAGGAAAGAATCTACTCATAAGATCTTTAAGGTTATTGACAGAATCCAGTTGCTTGTGGTTGTAGGACCAAGATTTGAATTTCTTTGCTGGCTGTGAGCTGGGGTTTGCCCTTAGCTCCTAAAGACCCTACTCAGGTCCTTGCATGTGGGCCCCTACATCTCAGAGCCAGAAACAGGTGCAGTCAAGTCATCCTTCAACTGCTTGGAATACCTGTGACTTCCTCTTTCTGCTACATCTCTCTACTTCCTCCTCTGATGCATCTCTAACACAGATTCTTCTCTCTTTCTCTTTATAAAATTATGTTAAGCCCACCCAGATAATCCAGGATAAGCTCCCTATGTTTAAGGTCAACTAACTAGTAACCTTAATTATATCTGCTACTAGTGCCTAGGTTAGTGTTTGAGTAACCAGGATGGAATATTAGGTGCGCCACTCTAAAAATTATGCGACCACAATGTCACATCTTGGGACAATTCATGCCCAAATATTAATGGTATTTTAGAGCAGGAGAGAACACAGAACCTATTCTCTTTGGAAAACTGGCATAGGAGAAGTGACTCAGATACAGACAGACACTGATGACAAAAGGGTGATGGAGTGAGGGAGGGGGCTTAGTTTTTGAGGAATATTGAAGCCTAATTTTCATTGCAGGGGGAAAAAGTCATTTTCCAATCAATCAGTAGTGAGTAAATCAGAAAGCAGCAAATACTGAGAGCCAAGAGGACTGGTGGTCATCATTTGTGGAATTTACCCATCTGTAGGCATAGGTCCCTCTTGCTGGTTAGGGTTCAGACAACATTTTGATCCTTAGCTAGTAGAAGTGTACAAGGTGAGCAGTGTATTGGGTAGGGAACTGGTAAAAAACAAATTACAGGGCCAATTACACAATGAAATGACAGGGAAAACAGAGGTAATACTGGCAATTTAGGGCTAAAGGATCAGGTGTGTGCAACTCTCAATGGCACCTATTAACTTTTACTTGAAGTTAAGTCATCTTATTAAAAAGTCTACTACTGGTGGGAATGCAGACTGGTGCAGCCATTGAGGAGAACAGTATGGCGTTTCCTCAAAAAATTAAAAATGGAACTTCCATTTGACCCCGTAATTCCACTTCTAGGAATGTATTCCAAGAAAACAGAAACACCAATCAGAAAAGATATATGCACCCCTATGCTCATAGCAGCACAATTTACAATAGCTAAGATCTGTAAACAGCCTAAGTGCCCATCAGCAGAGGAGTAGATTAGAAAACTGGTACATCTACACAATAGAATTCTACACTGCTGTAAAGAAGAAGGAATTCTTACCATTTGCAACAGCATGGATGGACCTGGAGACCATTATGCTAAGCAAAATAAGCCAGTCAGAGAAAGATAAATATCACATGATCTCATTTTTGTGGAATATAATGAACAACATAAACTGATGAATAAAAATAGAACCAGAGACATAGAAACATCAAACAGACTGTACAACCTATGAGGGAAGGTGGGGGGGTGAGGGGTAAGAGATCAACCAAAGGACTTGTATGCATGCATATGAGCAAAACCAATGGATACAGACAGTAGGGGAGTGAGGGCTTATGCTTGGGGGAGGGAGAGGTGGGGGAGAAGCCAATGGGGGGAAAAAGGAAACTCATGTAATACTTTAAATAATAAAGAATTTTAAAAAGTCTAATAGTTCTTCAGTGGTGCTGTCTGACTACAAATCTGTATTTTAAAATCTAGGAAATATCCTATTCCTTCCCTTGCACATGCATTGATATAGTTGATTTAATATATGTTAGGGTCAATATTTGCTATGCTTCAGAGTAAGAAGAAGGTAACAGCCCTCAACCAGCTTTAGTTCTATTGACCTTAAAACATTGTTTTATGCCCGTTGTTTCACTTTTACTATGCAGTATCAAAAATTTCAGGAGACGGAATATGATTGCAAACAGACATTTGCAAAGTTAGAATAAAAAGGACTTTTTCCCTCTCTTACCAACTTTTTCCCTCTCTTATCAGTACTTAACAACATTTGATAACCAAGAGGATACCTCTTGGTAACCTAGAGGGATTCTTGGGTTTGGGAGGAAAATCTAAAATATTCCTTGAGGAAGCAAAGTGAAGATTTCAGAGTATCTGTTCTCAGAGCTCTTTTCTGGGCACATTTCCTGCACCCTTTGCTTGTTTGTTTTATAGCTATAGACTTTCATTTCAGACATCCATTGGTTATTAGGTGTGTGTGTGTGTGTGTGTGTGTGTGTGTGTGTGTGTGTGTGTGTGTGTATGTATGGGGTAGAACGGGGCCTTTGGGGGAAAAGGTGGCAATTATTAAGTATTATTACTGTTTTTAGTCAACTCGCACCTCCCTAATGAGCAAGTTTCTGCTTCACATTTTTCCTCCAGCTAGCTGACCTGGCTAAAACATAATCTAGCAGATGATTGAGTGTGGCATTAGCCCACACCATATGGCTTCCAGCTTCCTGTTCTGGGCCTCCTCTCCTGGGATTATTATATTTCAAGTCTTCTTTTCCTGCGACTAGCTCACTACCCAAAATATTGCTTTAATTGTGATATGCACAGGCCATAATATGAGCTCAGTTTCAGAAACATCAGAAATCCTTCCCTTTATTCATTCACTAGCAATCTCTGTAAGTTACTTAGTGAACTGTATTTGTATCCATTTATTTGCACAAGGAAAAGGGAAAACTATGCCTCAACTAGTGTTGACTAATCTTTCAGACCATCATACAGACATAAAATGCTGTGCATGTTGCTATAGACTTACTGAAATTTTGCTCAGACAAATATAAATCTCTGTAACAATTATTATGGTTAGTGTATCAGGTAGTCAAAGTAGAAGAACAATGGAGAAAAGACAATGATTACATTTAAAAATACATGGGGGAAACAGAGAGGGGTATTATCTTGACATGTTAGCATTACCCAGGGATCCAGGTCCTCCCTGGCAGCCAAGTGAGGCTGCCATGTATTGAATAACATCTGCATTAGTAACCCCATGAGTGGCCAGTAGGCACTACTAAGGCTCAAGTTAGAGGTTCATTTTTTCCAGTATTGACCATAGATCATAGTTTAAACCCCAACATTGAATTTCAGTTATAATTGGGAAAGGCTGTGTAGCGGTAGTTCAGCACAGTCTACTCTGAATTCTAGAGAAATTACTAGATGCCTTCTATAAAGAGTGGACTAGTGATATAATTTTCATAGTCAGAGGACAGTGTCAGATAATGGATTTGAAATGGTGAGGAAGAAGGGTACAGTCAGCACAAGGCAGCTAGCCCTATAGAGGTTTTCATATTGGGTCACCATATTCTGGTTGGGAGGACTAGAATACGTATATTGTCAAAAACAAACTAAATTCACAGACGTCCAAGGCATAGACTGAAATGCTTTTTTTTTTGCTTGTTTTAAAAAGATAAATGTTATTTTCATACAGACTAGATATGACATTTATAGGCTATAATATTCTGTACTTATAGCCCCCTGTAGCCAAATTGTAATTGGAAGTTTGCTTAGTGACTGTAGAAACAGAATAAATAATTTATTTTGGACAAGATAACCTTAAATACTCTTCTCCCTTTAGGCAAGCCTTGCTAATCTTATAACTCCTTAATGTTCTGTCTGAAGGACAGGGCTTTAATAAAGAGGTGTGGTTAGGCTCATTATCTTTTATCCCATTCTTTAAAAAATATCCTATTTGACTATTTTTTGTTGATAAATTTAAAATTATGTTGATAATATTGTCTATTCTCAACTCAAATTTGGTCATAGAACTCATCTCTTAATTAGAACTGGTTTTTGGTGAATTCTTCAGTCAATTATTTGTAAATTGTTGCTTAGCTTGATCAAATAACATGGCCAACTTTAGTCATTGTATGTATGCTGGTTAAATTTAATTAAATTAAATTGAATGAATGCTGAGTGGTGAGATGCATCACTACCACCCCTATGCTAAAGGCTATAAAGAAATGAAAGGTGCTTCCCTGAAAAGACTATATTTAAATTCTCTGTGACCATACATTTCATCTTTAGAGCTGTACAGATGTTAGAATAAGAATCTGACCTCTTATGCTTTACTTAATTGCTCCTAGAATAAATAATATTAGGTAAAGAGCTTCCATTTTATTCACTCTCTGTTTTCTAGTACCACTATTTATCTGCCTAGATAAATTTTTATTAGATGTAATAGCTCCCAAAGGGATGAAATACATCAAATGATGGAGTTACATGAAAATTGGGGATCTAACTAAATAAAAATAATTATGGGATTGTGAGACACAAAATTTCCCATGTAACTTTCTTTCAGAATGTCTGTCACTTCATATAATGACTTATTTTCATGTAGTGACTTTTTAACGTTGTGATGGAAAGAGACGGAATAGCATCCTACTTCCTATTTCTTAATCTAGTTGTTTCATCTGGTGCTAGAATTTCCTGCTGAAGATGGGAAGGTGGTTGCTTGTTGGTCTCTGTTGAGCCCTCATCAATGATCTCTGTCAGTGCCTTTCTGGCATTTGTGACACGCATGTTAATCTTATGACTGCACATTTTTCTGTTGAAAGTGAAAAATTAGAGTTATTCTGTAGAGTGCTTATAAGTCAATCTTATTACTCCTACCAAGAGGTGCTTCTACATTCTACAAGGAAAAAAAAAACAGACATTTTATTTTTATGTCCAGCCATAAATCCATTATCACATTTTCACTTGGTTAAATGAAAGTAACAACTGTTATCCATATTCCAAATATGGGCTAGATTGCCTGGGTCAATAGTCACTAGCAGCATTCGAAATCAAGCGAGGCAACTTCTTTGATGAAACGGATGAACATGTCTTTAATCGGAACTTTCCACTCTATCACTGTTCCTTTGGTTTTCATCCTGTTAGAAAAATGTTGCCACATTGCATAGATTTCATGAAACAACTACATAATACACTTAAAAAAATGAAATGCGAAAGGGTTGGCAGTCATCCATAAAGAACAATACATAACTTTCCATTTGTTCTTTTCTTCTGTAACTTGTAGCAGAAAGTTTGTTGTTGTTGTTGTTGTTGTTGTTTTCAAAATGAGTCATTTGGAGCCACTGACTGGTAAACACAGTGGCCTACTCAACATCTTTTACCTTCTTCCTTTCTCCTATAACCCCAATTTGTGGAGGATGTCAATGTTTCCAGTTTCATGCGATACGACATTGATCTAAGCCACACATGGCGTACCTGTCTTCTTTGGCCATATGCTGGATAGGCTCTGTTGCACCTAAGAGAGACCATGTGAGCAAATTTCAGCAAATAAGTTGTAAGAAAGAAGCTTCTGTTGAAAGAGAGAAGCATATATGATGCTGCCTTCCTTTTGCTTTTACTGCCTAGGGATGTTAGCCTGACGGTTGGAAATGTCAGTTTTTATTTTTTTGTAGCAGGAGGCAGCATGCATGAGGAAAAATGTTCACCAGACCGAGGAAGAATGGGAGAAGAAAAGGATTGAAAGAGACTCTGTTCTTGATGTTATACTAGAGTAGAAGACTAAATCCAGTATTGATCTATCCACAGACTTCTTGTTACCAGAAACAGCTGAATCTATATTTAAGCTACTATGATTGGGGACACTTCTTTCTGTTAGCATATTTCAGTCCTAATTGATGAACTAAACTTGCCATATAAGACTTCAAAATGAATTCTTTCCAGGGTATTATTATTAATTTTACTTTCCTCAGAGGGTAGACAAATTATCAAGGAACTTATTGAATCATTATACAGTCCATTATTTTGTGAAAATACTTAAATAATAAGAAATACATTCTTTTATATCCACATGCATAGTTGTCATTTGCAGTGTCCTGTGATTTTTGGAAAGATGAATTTTTATTTGGTATTTTTTTTCTACCTGAGTACTTCTTTAATGTTTCTTCCAGAGTAGATATTGGTAATAAATTTTGGGGGGCATTTTTATGTCTGTAAATAATCTTTATTTTGACTTTGTTTTTGAAAGATATTCTTACTGGGTCTACATTTCTAGACTTTTATTTTTCAGGATTTTAAAGATACAGGTCTGCTGTATTCCAACTTTTGCTGTCGTTTGTAATGTTATTTCTCTATATGTAATAAATTCTTTTTTTGCTTTCCCTTTAAACTCTAGCTGCTTTTAACATTTCTCTTTATTACTAGTTTTGAGGAATGTAATTATGCTATACTTTGGTATAGTTTTTGAAATGCATTGAGTTTATTGGATATGTGGATTTATAGTTCTCACTAAAATTGGAAAATCCTTGACAATTATTTCTTCAAATATATTTTTCTATCCCCCCGTCACATATACACTTATTAGGTTGGTTGAATTTGTCATAGAGCTCACTGATGATGCAACTCTCTGATCACATATAAATAGATCATGTTTTTCTGAAATCAGTTATTCAAGGCTTTCTTACATCTACCCCCATCAAAATGTATAGTTTTTAATTTTGTCTGGGTGGTTGTTGTTATTACAATTGGAGAAAAAGTCTTTCATATCCAACTGAAAATAAAAGTACATTGGTCCAATTTTTGTTGCCATTTAATATAACTGAAAAAACAAACACTACAATAGCAGGTAGATATTGGAAGGGAATTATCTTCCCTACTTCTGGCATTTTTTTATATGTAGGCAGGTGTATTATCACAACGTCACTATACCTCTGCATACCCTTCTGCTTTTTCTCACAGAGGAGCAATGGTGACATACTTTAGTGAATTTTAAAGGAGAAACTTAGGAGGCATTGTTAGACTCTTCCTTTTTCCTTTTAGAATTAACTCTCATTCTCTGCCAAAATGTTGTGCAACTTGTAAATCCATTAATATCTGTGACTTAATGGATACATCTATCTAAATCTCAGGTTCAGGATTTTATTAAGCATTCTTGAGTGCAAACAAGGACCACTTAATCCAATATCAACTTTTCCAATTACAAAAGTGATGTTTTGATTTTCATGGACTGACTCCTTAGCTTTTTGCGTAATTGTTTTAGAACCTAGGTAGCTGAAGGCTAATTTCTGGCCTTTCCTGAAATCTCAATTAACTGTTAAACCTTAACAATACCTAAACATAAAAACCTTATGCGGAGTACGAGAACATAAACTAATCAATCATTTTTAATACATATGAAATCATAATTCAATGTAATAATTTATTTTCTTGTCTGTCAATTGCTCTTGAATAAATTTGGAAGAAAGTACATAAATACTGACAAAGTGAATTAATTAAAAAGAAATTTTACTTTATGCACTTAATAAAGTAAGTTTCTAAGGTATAAAGTCAAATTGTGTTAATTGGGTTTGGATTACCTAACACTGAATAACAAACCAGCACTTCACATAGTGACTTAAAGCAGCAACCAGTGTTATTAGCTCTCACAATTCTGTGGGTTGACTGTACACAATTATGTGGTTCTTCTGCTTCACATGTTGCATCTGTAGCACCTGGAGGACTCACTGGCTGGAATGTACACGATAGCTTCCTTATGTGCCTGACAGTTGTTGTTGACTATTGACTGATAGCTCTTATGGGGTTTCTAACAAGAGTAACTCACCTCTTATCTATGTGGTTACTCCGTGTGGCTTGGGATTCTCAAGGCAGGTGAGAAATTAAAGCTGTCATTTCTCTTAAAGCTCCAGAAGTCCCAGAATGTCACTTATGCTGCTTTATTTATTTATTTATTTATTTATTTATTTATTGGTCAAAACTAGTCCCAAAACCAGTTCAGACTCCAGGAAACAGGAAATTAGATTCACCTCTTGATGCGAAGAGTAGCATGTATATATACAGGGTGAGAAATTTCTTGAGAACTTTCTTGAAGATTATCTTCAGTAGGAATAAGTTTAATGTTTTATGTAGGTAGTTTGAAGGAAATGAATTCTCACAATGTGAGGGATGCTTTCCTTTAGATATTTTTCATGATTCCAGTTGTAACCTGAAGTGGAAAATCTCATACCCCCAACCAACAGACAAGGGGACCAAGGCTCCTCCATTTTCACTGCACATCAGCAGACACTCAATAGAAGAGAAACAACCTGTGAAAGTGGATGACAAAACCTGTGACATTTGTAAGATACACAAGGGAATAGGGATTTAATCATTGCTCCAGGACATGATTTGCCATTCCAGGAGAATGTGTGGTACATGATAGCTAGGTACCTGCATCAGGTGGTACTGTGTTTTTTGGTTGTTGTTTTGTGTTGCTTTTATTCCCATTCTTTGATTTTGGAGAGCTCTGCAAAAAGAATAGTTTAGTCTGATATTGGGATCTAATGTGAATCCTCTTTGGGGAAAGATGGATGAGTAGCGGTCATAAAATAGATGTAGAAGAGAGGCTTCTTCTTTCCTCTGGTCAACTATCATCACCATCACCATCATAATCATCATCGTCATCATCATCATCATCATCATCATCATCATCATCATCGTCATTGTCGTCATCATGGTCATCATCATATACCCATAATGTGAGTGTGGTGAGAATTGTATGCTTATGTGCCAGGGTGTTTCTCAGCATCTAGAAGGGTTCAGGAATCTGGAGAAGGGCTGTGAGTAAATTAATAAAGAGACTAGACATGAAATATAAATTTGGAAGGCATTTTGGGGAGCCAGAGAAGACCTAGCTTTAGTAACCAAGTTCTCCAAATCTCTGGACCCCTAGTTTTTTATTAACACAAATTGCCCTAAAGCAAAGCAGATATACATATCAAAGGTAAGGTTTCGTATACAGTAGACATTGTCAGGTTGGGGGAACTGCCTTCAGCTGTTCAGCTGTTTGGCCAGCAGCAGGTAATAACATGTAGATTTTCAGGTTTGGGGAAATGCTTTCAGCTATTTCAGCAGCAGGTAATACATTCAGCCCTGCTGAATAGAGAAGCCCATCAACCTTTTGAGGACTTCTTGCATTTATTAGGACATGCTGGAATTAGCCTCCAGCACTTACTGTTTGAAAAATCACAAGATCAATCCCTTTTACTATTTCCTCTCCAAATCAATATAGACTTTTTGTATAGGAATAGGGTAGAGCTCTGGAATACCTGGACTCCAGTAGCTTTTCTTGCATAGAATTTTTGTAGACAAAATGGTATGCTCAGGAGAAAGCCAGGTTTTAATAAGTGTAAGAAAAGAGAGTTTATGTGAACTGTTTAAACATGTGGGAGTGTTTGATTCTAGAAGTGAAGGGCAAGGAAGTGTGGTTGTAACCAAATGCATCAATGATGATGGGTGAGGCAGAAACCGGATATGATGGATATGCTTTTTCATCCATTTTTTAAATGAAAGGAAGTGGGTTAAGGTAGAAAAGAGCAGATGTAGTTGAAGAAGTTTCTGTTTTATTGTATTATGCAGACCTTAGGGTTAAGAATTATATTTGGGATGGCCCTGTCTGTGCTATAACAGAATTTTACTGTTAAATATTTTGCTTGACAACTTTCACATTGTCAAGTAAATGCTGACATGTCCAATAATGTAACAGAGAACTTCAGGAAAAGAGTGCTTTTATTTAGTATTGCAGCAGATCGAAAGTCCAGGCAAGTACTTTTAAATTCTGCTTATGAGAGTTTTTAATTATTTTTAAATTTTAGATCACTGTGCCATAGGGGCTTATTTTTTATTTAATTTTATATTTTTTATCCACTTTGGGTTTTGTATTTACTCAAAATGTCTTCATTCTTTGGAGAAATGAGATTTAATGAATAATTAAAATTTCAACAGAGGTTTTGATTTAAAATTTATCTATATATGTCCACAGAACAATGTAACTTTTAGTTATTTTCATGCTAATCTTTATAATTAGTTATTGTCCTTTTTAAAGACATAGGCATTTAGATGAATCTATTCTGTCATTCGTGCGTACCCTCATTTGAACTTAGCTGAACTTCCTGTTTTCATCAGTAAAGAACAGAATGTCTGACTGTATTATCTGTAAGTACTTTAGACAGTTAACTAAAACAAAGGCTTAAGCAACCTTTACTTAGGCTGCTATTTTTAGAATCTGAAAATGATGATTTTTCATGTTTTCATCATGTCCTTTGATATTTCACCAGTTATCAAGCATATTATTATTTTTGCAAGGGTAATCTCTTCAGTCACCTAGTCAATCTCAGTGGCTTTAAAAACAAGGAGATATAAAGCATCACCCTGTAAAGTTCGAGGGGCTGTTCTAACAAAAATTAGGTCAGGCTGCCCTTGTCTCTCCCTTGTCTCCCGGGGTTACTGTGATGATGGTAGCTCACAGGGCCAGATTTCTGAACTGCACATGGATAGGTGAAATCTCACTATCCACGAGGAAAAGTGTGCACTAGAGGATCAACTCACTGATAAGCCAAACGTTTATGAGTGGTCAGAGCAAGTCAAGGGCATAGTTGAAATACAGCCTAAGAAGTGCTGTAATGCAGGAATGGTGCCATAGTGGAGATTCTAAAGAAAAGAGTCAGAGAGAAGTCAGAAAGGGGTAAGGGATATTTATGACTTTGATTGATAAATGCATAGATTTCATTCATGTGTCTTTTCCTTATTAATGTGCAAACTCCATAAAGAATGGAGATCAGTTTTCTTTTACCATAGTAACCATAGTATCTAGATAAATGCTTGGCACACAGTATATATATATATAGTGATACACATAAGTTGCTTCCAATTATGCCTGATATATGGAAGATGCTTTATAAAGGTTTGTTTTCTTTTCTTTTGAAAAGTAGTATATAAAATATAATGTATGTGAAATTCATGTCTTTGGATAATTATATTCTTTTTGTTTGTTGGTTTATTTCCAAAAAGAGTAAACCATGAGGAATTTCTTGGATACGTTGAGTATTAAAACCTGAGTATTAATACTGTTTGATTTGTTTGTGACTGAATAAAAAATAGATTGTTTTTAACTTACATAAAATTAAAATTGCATAAGCTTTGGCAGAATAATGATGGTATAAAATGGAGTGTCTGAATTTGCAACCTGTTCTATTACCTGACTTGTGAACATTTATTAACATGGCCTTATTCACTGGAATGCTCTATATGAAAAGGTCCACCTTTCAAAAAACTCAGTGATTGTGTTTTTCATTCTCAAAAGCTGCCTTAAATACTATTTTCTCTAGACAATCACCCTAGATGTGTGTCCTTACCTGAAATACCAAAATTCACTGGTTATTTTATTCTTGAATTACTTATCAGTAATTACTTTTTGCATGTATATTTCTTAGTGTCTAGCCTAGATTGCAAATTCTTTTCAAGGCTAAGAATGTATCTCCTGTCATGTCCATCTGAGGTCACTACAGGTCTTTACCAAGTTATGTAAAAAATGGTGAGATATTGGGGATTACCTTAGGTAACATTTCATATATTGTGAGTAGTTAAACATTAAATTAAAGATGCTAAGGCAGTTAAATTTTTTTAACACATTTGCTTTAATAATCATGTTCTTCTAACCTGGGTTAATTATTATTATCACTAGTGGTCCAGTGCACAAAATTCATGCACATTAAAAGGGAATTAATAGAGGAAATATTTTCATATTGCTATTTGCCCTTTCTCTATAATAGAAGTGTCAGAGATGAAAGAAAATTCGTAAAATGTATATGAAAATCTCCCTCCTGTCAGTCTGGGGCATGCCACGGGACCTAGAATCAAGTCCTCGCCCATCACCCGCAGGTGCTTCGAAAACACAGGAGACCCAGATCCAGCCGGCCCAACCCCCGTTAAGCCCCTCTGGGTGGGGGTGCAGCCTCAGGTCCCCTGACCCGGTGCCAGGGTGGGGGTGTGGCCTGAGGCCCCCATCAAACCCCACCAGGTAGGGGGCATGGTCTGAGGTCCCCTGGCCTGGTGCTCGCAGGGGGGCACAGCATGAGGTCTCTGTCAAGCCCTTCCCAGTGGGGAGACACTGCCTGAGGTCCACCGTCAAGCCCAGCCAGGTGGGGGGCGTGGCCCCCCTTAAGCCCTGCTGGGCAGGGTATATGCCCTGAGGTCCACCATCAAGGCCCGCAGAGCAGGGGGCATGTCCTAAAGTCCTTCGCCCTGGCCAGGCGCCATGCAGCCTCAGGTCCCTGCTATTCAGTCATGATGTTATGGTGTCCCAGCTATTTTGCATATTCCTCTATTATTACATAGGATACTTTCAGGTCTTAAGATTAATAAATTCTAAGTTCATAGTCTGAACTGACTTTGTATGACAAGTTTTTTTTTTTTTTTTTTTAATGAGGGCTACATAATGATCTTTCTCTCCTCCTGCATCTACCAACAATGACATATTCTATGTTTGTGCTGATCAGTACCCGGTAATCTATACAATTGATACGTGATCCCACATAACAAGCCAGGAGCTGGTATTTAGAAAGAAATAAACTTTTACAGTAGCTGGTGATTTTTATCATTAATATTTATATTTTAGCACATCTGGGTATATTGAGCAATAATAAAATAGTAATTACTATTACTATTTATAATGATAATTATTATTAACCAGAGATAGAAACATGCTTCACTTTTTTTCCTGCCATTTCCAATTGGCTGTTCAGTTTATCCAGTGGCATTCTCATTTAAAATATCGGTCCTAGATATTCCATTTCAATCTTTGATTTTTCCTTTTTCTGCTGTGATTTCCCTCATTCATTCATTCATTCATTAGGTACATATTTTTCACGAATCCTTGCACATGTTTATCTTGGATATTTAAAATACCTGTCTGCTAATTCCAACACCTGGGTTCTTAGGGTGGTGGGGGGGGATCTACAGCCTGCATTTTTTCCCGGAGGGACTCTGTTCTGTAAACTTCTTCTGAAGAGTGCTGATTTTGTTTTAGAGGGCAGTTAACTTGACTGGGTTTAAATTCCAAGCTCTCTCACCTGACATGGGTGGCTAGTGAAACTGCTCAGTTACGGAGTTGTTTTAGCTTTCCCAGCTGTTGGATGACACAAGCCCTGAAGTTCCTTTTGGAGGAGTTCATCAAGGGGATGTGATCACGGGTTAACGCTCCAGCTGGACCTGGGCCCTGTCCTTGGAATATACATGCTTCCCATGTTTCCCAAACAGGAGCAACCTCCAGGACACCGTCTGGAGAAAGTAATGTGTTTTTGAGACCATCAGAATGTGTATCTGACTGAACTCCACAAAGGCCTTTATATAAACTCACAATCCTGGTGGTCAGGTGCAGCGATCTACTTATCCTGCGACTGCCCTAGACAAGCTTTGTACATAACTTCCCTTGCTTATTAAACCCGCCACCTATCATCTGGAGGCATCCATATCTTTCTTTGGTCTCTTAATGTCTTTTGTATGTGAGGTCAGTTTCAGATTCCACCAGGGGAACTCCTAATGTTGCAAACAAACAGTTCCCCACGCCCCACCCTGGGGATCAGCCCAGATTTTTGGTGGAATTTATATGCAGTTCTGAGGATCTCTCCTATTGTGGTCTTTTTTTCTTTGCTTTTCCCATCTTGATTTTTCAGGCATTTACTATCCCAACCTTTATTCTCTGACTTTTGAAGCCAGCAAGTATGAGCCTTTGCTTCGGTTTCAGAGTCCTTATCCCCTCCCTCACAGGTTGCCTGATGGATGTCCTCCATGAAAAATTGTGTAAACAGCAATTTTATCCTGATTTTCATGAAAAAGTCAAATGACCTCCAGTTGCTTCCTATTCTTACTCTCCAGGTCTTTACAGTGACTTTTTATATTTTGTTCAGAATTTTCAATAGTTATCTGTTGATGGGTCCAACATAAGTGACTCCATCGTTCTCAAAGAAGAAATCTACACTAATAAAAGAGAAACATGGTAATTGGTGTACGACCGCTACCCTTCCCATTGGCTAATCAGGGCAATATGCAAATTAACTGTCAGCCAAGATGGTGGCCGGCAGCCAGGCAGCTTGAAACTAACATGAGGCTTGCTTGCTTCAGTGACGGAGGACTCCAACATTCCCCGCCTGCCTTGCCGGCCTCTGAGCCTGCAGTTTGAAACATTTTAACAAATATAGATGCTAAACAAAACCTCAGCCAGTTGGGATCTCAGAGCTGGAGTTGATACAGAGTTTCAAGAACTGAAACAAACCAGATACCTGCTTTCAGGAGCGGAGGCCTAAGAGCTGGAGCCTCAGAGCTAAAGCTGGCCCAGAATAAAAAAAGAAAAAGAAGAAAAAAAGGAGCAGTTGGGAGCTTCAGTCCCAGCCTGAAAACAGCCCTCAGCCCCTCACCCAGACTGGCCAGGCACTCCAGTGGGAACCCCCACCCTGAAGGGTGTGTGACCAGCTGCAAACAGCCATCATCCCCTCATCCAGGCTGACCAGGCACCCCAGTGGGGACCCTCACCCTGATCCAGGACACCCTTCAGGGCAAACCAGCCAGTCCCCACCCGTGCACCAGGCCTCTATCCTATATAGTAAAAGGGTAATATGCCTCCCAGCACTGGGATCAGCGGAGCTGAGAGGCCTCCCGGCACCAGGATCAGTGTGACGGGGGCAGCGCCCAAACCCCCTGATCACCCTGCGGCTCTGTGTGTGACAGGGGGCAGGGCCACAACCACCCTATCGGCCTTGCTCTGTTCATGACAGGTGAAGGTGCCCCAACCCCCTGATCAGCCCTGCTCTGTGGGTGATAAAGGGTGGCGCCCCAACCCCCTGATCCACCCTGCTCTGTGTGTGACAGGGGCGGTGTGCCAACTCCCCTATCGGCCCTACTCTGTGAGTGACAGGGGGGAACTCCTCAACCCCCTGATGGGCCCTGCTCTGTGTGTGACAGGGGGGAGCTCCCCAACCCCCTGATGGGCCCTGCTCTGTGTGTGACAGGGGGGAGTTCCCCAACCCCCTGATGGGCCCTGCTTTGTGCGTGACAGGGGGTGGCGCCACAACCTCCCCATCGACTCTACCTTGAATGTGACAGGGGGCAGTGCCCCAACTCCCCAATCGGCCCTGCTCTGAGCCCGACCAGGGGCTGCACCTAGGGATTGGGCCTGCCCTCTGCCACCTGGGAGCAGGCCTAAGCCAGCAGGTCGTTATCTCCCAAGGGGTCCCAGACTGTGAGAGGGCACAGGCCGGGCTGAGGGACCCCCCCCCCCCGAGTGCACACATTTTTGTGCACCGGGCCTCTAGTTTAATTATAAAGGTTCATATTATGCTTCTTCCCTGTAATGGAAATCTGAATCAAATAGAGTAAAATAGCTTAAACCAGTGGTTCTCAACCTTCTGGCCCTTTAAATATAGTTCTTCACGTTGTGACCTAACCATAAAATTATTTTCGTTGCTACTTCATAATTGTAATGTTGCTACTGTTATGAATCGTAATGTAAATATCTGATATGCAGGATGGTCTTAGGCGACCCCTGTGAAAGGGTCGTTCGACCGCCAAAGGGGTCGTGACCCATAGATTGAGAACCACTGGCTTAAACTCTCTGAGAGTGGCTTTATGATGAGAGGAGATATAGTATCGACCCAGTAGACATACTCTGCTTTTTCTGAGGGGGATTTAATTTTATTATAGATTGGTAATATAAATTAGAATTTAATTATTTGATCAATTTTATTAACATACCTAAAATTAATTGATTTTTTTATTAAAATGAAGAAGAAAAATACAATGAATGAAGCTAATAAGTATTTATTAAGCTCATACTTGGTACTTAAAAGATCATATTCCAGTTTATAGAGACTGTAGAAATGTTTCCAATCTTTTCAGGTTCTCTTCATCATTCACTTAAAATAAATAAGTAAATAACTCGAGCCTTTGGGAAGATGGGGGCAGTGGCCTAGATTTCATTTCTCCCTGAATCTTTCTACAAATACAGAAAAAGAAAACCAACTGGACAATGTGGTGATCTGAGAACAGCCATCAAAGCTAGAGGGATTCCTCAGGGTGTTGCCTACTGGTTAGTGCATGGGGACCACTGTGAGGTCCTGACCCAAAGCACTCAACATTAAAAAAGGGAAGCTCTCATTCAGGTCAAAGCCTTGACCTAGGAGCACATTCAGGGGGTAAAACTCAAAACTGAACAAGACAGTGCCAACAAGTTGAGAGGAAAACGCTGATCCAGGATCCTTTCTCTGTAAAGGGACAGACAGTAAATTTGCAAACTTTATCATCTCCCTGGTTCTTTTCTCCCTCCTCTCCCCCGCTTCCCCACTCACACTCCTTCCCTTCTTCCCTTTTTTCTTTCCTCCCTTCCTTATTTTTTTTTTTTTAACATGAAAGATCTTCTTAGCTTGGGGCAGTACACAAACAGGCCAGAGGTCCCTATTTTTTCCATGTAGTTTGCCTCCCTTTATCCAGCTAAACATGAGAAATAGAAGCCCCTCTTAGTAGGACTCCATATTATTTTAATCACTTCAGAAAAACAATAAAGAGGGAACGCTAGAGCCGCTCATTTGGAAAAGATAGCAGAGTTCCTCCCTTCTTTCAAAAAGGACCTGAAAACTCATTTTCTTAAAACTGAGCAACAGGAGAAGGTGAATTAAATTTCCTACCGACAACAAGGAGACTAAGGAGCACAAGAACATTCCTACAAATAAGGAAACACAGAAATGAAACCTGTAATCCTATATTAAAATACGTTAAAATTATAATAGAAAACAGATGAGCAACATAAACTAGAATGATGACAATGCAGAAACGCGCTACTCTGAAGAAAACTGTCGGCAAAGTGTTTTTTGAGTATATACATATATTGAAAATGCTGATTTCAACTATCTAAGAATGTGGGCAAAAGAAAGTATCTTATATCTTAGGGAAGATGTCTAGTGTTGTAAAAGATGTATTCAAATACTTTCTTAATTCCCTATTCCTTCTCTTTTGCGTAAGATATTTTGTCTAAGAGAAAGTCTCCTTATGTTCTTTGAAACCACCCAATGATTGGGATATATATTAAAGTGGCAGCAATTTATTTTGAAGAACTTTATTGATTAGGTCATGATAATACACATAATATTTAAAATTTCAAAAGGGAACAAGCAAACTATATGTGTGTGAGGTGTTTTTAATAAGCAAATTCTATGGGTGCGATGGATGATATTTCTTACTCCATTGTTGGTTTGATTAAATCTCAGGGGATGATTAAATCTACTGAAATTTATCAGGTTTATCATTTATCTGAAAGATGACCTTTTCTAAACCACCTAGTGCACTTAATCCATTATAGGAACATACACCATTCCGGGAGGAGAGGATTTCCATTTTTCTAACATTACCCTTCTTGCAATCAATGCCATTCTCAAGAGGATTTTTGTTTCATGGACTAGATGTTCTTTGTAAATTCTCAACATGACCTAATGTACAAATCAATGCATCTTTAGGTAAGTTCATTTCTATTATTAGATCTCATTGTAGCTTCGTGCTAACGTGTTTTGAAATATAAGCAGCACCCTACCTACCACAGGGCACGGCTCTTTCCTGGTAATGCATTAAATTTCATTATGGTAAAAACCATTATAACAACAATAAAATCTTCCACAGGTTTAGAAAAAGTCTCTCAGCTCCAGCCGATGGCCAGCAATGTTAGAGCATCAGTGTTCTCATTACAATGTTAGCTTTAATTAAGTTAAAAGTGCTTTTGTCCAGGTTATGTCTCTATTGGTGATCTCTCCCATGACAATGGAACACAGATTTTTCTGGCTCAGCAAGGACTAAAGGAAGCATTTACTGTGACACTGGAGAGGAGGGTGAATAGTTTGGTAGCCCAGCAAAGAGCAAAGCGAAGCAGTGCACACAGCATTGCCTACATGATAAATTCTGATGAACAATGTACTTTATGGAGCAAGAAAATAATAATAGTTCTATATTTTGCATATCCATGAGGGAACCTTCTCAAATTAAGAAAAGGTGCCTCAAAAAAAGTCCCAGGGCTTTTGAGGTCCATTTTGTCTTAGACCAAGGAAGTGATTAATTATCCTGCAATTTAGTTTTTCCAGTCATAATAATTAGAAAATTCTAGCACAAGGAAAAAATTAGACACTATTCAAAGTGGCTAGAAGGATTTGCCTTAGATATATTTTTTCTAGAATGTAGTATACACAGAACATGCCAGTGATCATGTTTTCTATTGATTTTACTTTCCCACCAAAGCACAACTTTTCATAATTTTTACATGCATTTGAAACTGTATGGCTTTCTATTCATTAACAATATTTAGCATTTTTCCTTATCTGTTAAAAATGTTTTTTTTATGGTCTAGACTTCTTAGTTATATACTTGACTGAAATACTCATCTGATGTTTTTCAAGTTTAGCATAGCAAATATAGAGATACTCTGAAGCTAACCCATTATTATACATATTCAGAAGAGAGGTGAGTCACAAATTTGCACAATTTTTTTTTGGTTCTGAACACAATGCCAGTCAGAGTGATGGCCTCATGGTGAGTTGTAGAGGCAGTTATAGGACACAATGGAGAAAATAATCTTCAAAGCTTTATGGCAAAATTTTAATGCTTAGTTTGAAATACAGTATTTCCAGAACATTAGACATGTATACATCAAGTACATCCATATTTATCTATATCTATCTATCTATCTATCTATCTATCTATCAATCATCTATCTATCTATATCTATATTATCTATATCTATATCAATATCTATATCTATGTCTATGTCTATGTCTATGTCTATGTCTATGTCTATGTCTATGTCTATGTCTATATCTATATCTATCTATATCTATATAAAAGGCTAATATGCAAAGTTTCCTCTCAGGAATTCAACCAGGAGACCCAGAGTTCAATCATTCACAATGATGTGTGCTGACCACCAGGGGGCAGTGTGGAATAAAGGAAGGCTCCAGCCGGCAGCCTGAAGGCCCCGATTGGCCCTATTCACTGGTTAGGTCTAGGCACCCTACCTGCACACGAATTTCCTGCACTGGGCCTCTAGTATACAAATAGTATTTAAAGACAAGTAAGTCATTCTTGGGTTATTCACCAATTTGGGTAATAAGAGCTATGTGTCTTTTGATTAACACTATTGACAGTTTTATGCCACTGTTCAAATATAGTACATTTTGTTCATTGGCTAGTACCTTGTTGTTAGAATTTTGTAACATCATCTTTAGTCTTAAAGGCATGCATATACAAAATGTGCCTTAAATTTTTATTGCTGAATGAAATGAGCAGCTTTTTTTATAGTTCATATTCTGTTCAATAAAAAAAAAAAAAAAAAAAAAAAAAAAAAAACCATTGTGAAAATTATAACCCTGATGTTAATCATTCATTAGAAATGTGGTGCAATACATTTTTACCCTTCAACATGGCTGGTTAAAGAAATGGGGAAATTCTTCGTGGCTGTTACAGGAATCTCCTCCTAAGGAAGTGAGTGAACATGGAGAGAAGCTCTTTCAGTATCTTCAGGAGTCCTTTGTTTAAAGGCTTCTTTCTCTGAGAAATAATGGAGATTTCAATGTTCCTTCTTGTATTCTGCAGCCTTGCATTGCAATGGGCTAGCAAATTTTCCAACATGGCACAATTCACTTTGATCCTCATGAACAAATAAATAATAGTAGCAAAGATTATTGAAATCCTATATAATAAAAGGCTAATATGCAAATTGACCAAACAGAAGAACAACCAATCACTATGATGCACCCTGACCACCAGGGGGAAGACACTCAATTCAGGAGTTGCCCACTGGTGGTGAGTGTGCTCCCATAGGGGGAGCACCACTCAGCCAGAAGTCCTGAACTGGGCTCACGGCTGGTGAGCGCAGCACTAAGGATGTCCGACTGCCAGCTTAGGCCCACTCCCCACAGGCCTAAGCTGTCAGTCAGACATCCCCTGAGGACTCCCGGACTGCAAGAGTGCGCAAGCTGGGCTGAGGGACTACCTCCCCCCCCCCCCCCCGCCCCTTGAGTTCACGAATTTCATAAACTGCGTCTCTAGCCTATTATAACATCTATAGGGAATGAAAGCTTGAGGACTACAGTTCTTCCAGTGAGAAACCTAGATGCTACAAAACCTCTTTGAGGGGACCTTTTATGAAGTAGAAATAAGATAGGAGTAGGCATCAGGGCCCAGTGATTTTAATCCTAATCTGCCAATTCCAAGAGACATGAACTTGGGAAAGGCCCTCAATATTTCTATTTCTTCATTATATAAAGGGCCAAGCCAGTGGATTTCTCAGGTAACTTTCCATTATAACATCCTTTGAGTGTTTTTTTTTTTTTAATATTGTTAGAAAATTTGTATATTATAATTTATAAGAAAAGATCACATTTTTATTTTAAGCAGTTCACCTAAGGAAATGTACAAAGAGATGAAGACAAACCAAAACAATCATAAAGAGTAAAGCAATTTCTCCCCATGTCTCTTCTGGACTCTTTCTTTATAGATGTATTTAAAAAAATAAGTGAAGACCAAGAAGAAAGTCAGTGTTGTTTAGTTATACTATATCTTTAGTATCAAAGAATTATTTATCATTTTAAATATATTTTTCACCAGGATTTTTGAATGGTCATAGAATATTATTAAATTCATCTCTTTTCCAGAAAATGAATGACTTTTATGCTAATAAATGTTCTTTGTTTAATTTGGAGCCAAAGCCTTAGCCCTTCAATAACCAGGCTCTTCTAATTCTGTACTGTAATTGCACTAAGGCGTCTCCGAGGATTTATCTCTACTGATGCGCGCCGGCGGGCGGCACGTGGCCTTTTCTTGAACCCGTTAGAATTGTGACTCTTCTCTGAACTCTTGGCTGCGTCGTGCTGCTGACCTTGATGCTCGTTTATAACTTGGGTGCCATTTATCACCCCCAGACTTGCAGATATTGTTGTGGAAAGAACCTGAATGCAATCACTCATGCCATTGCCTCCTCCTGGCGGTGCCTTCCCGCTTCCTTCCTCACAGGATAACTGATAGGGAGAGATTAGTGACAAAGCTGTAATTCTATTGAGGGATTGTGATGTAACTGTATCGTAAACCATGGAGTGAGACTCAAGAGGTTGGAGATCACGAATGCTGAGATTAAGTTCTAGCAGCCACACTCAATCTCTGTGGATATGTGTTTTGTGATGGCTTGTAATCTGCCGGTAAAATATGAGCTACCTGTAGAATACGCTTCCCCCCAGTATTGATTTTATTATACAGCCTTTTCAATTTCAGAACTTAAAATAAATATATATTTTTTTATTTTTTTCAAATACATGCAGATAGTCTAGAATCCATTACAAAAATTTTATGTTTGATTTGGTCAAACTTTTTTAAAAAATTGAGGTATAATTGTCATACATTATATTAATTTCAGTTATACAGTGTAGTGATTGGATATTTACAGTAAGACATGTTTTAACTCTGAAACTTTTTCTTTGTTTCTCAGATAACATGTGAAACATTTAGGTTATAATATTTTGAAATTTAAATTGTGCATGTGTGAAATTTTAAAAAGATAACTCACTGAGGCTGAAATTCACATAACAAATAGAATCATTTCAAAGTAAACAATTCATTTGGTATATTCATAATGTTGTGCAAACACCACCTCTATCTACTTCCAAAACACTTTCATCAACCCCCAAGTAGAACTTCTTACCATACAGCAGTCTTTACCCACTCCCCCATCCTCTAGACATAAGAGGGAAATTTTCAAAGTAAAAATAAATGAGTTGACTTGATATTTTATTTATTTAACATTTAGAAGGTATTAAAGCCATTATTTTTGTGTTATCCCTATTCTTTCATTTAACATGTGCCTTTAGGTATTATTCATTAAAGGTGACAAAGAAACTGGTTGTTAGTATACTCAGATTTCCTTCCCGCAGGATTTCCAGAGACCTTTTGGATGTTAATGAACTCTGTTTTCTTTAGCCTGGAGGAGCCACAGTACATGGCATTTCCGGAATGATGTGCCTCACCTTTCCTGGAGTATCCTGAGTCTACTGTTGAGACCCACTCTTTGTCAAACAATAATCTAGGTCTAATTGGGACACTGGTGGAGAATAGCATCAAGAAACACGGAGATTTTTATTAAAGGTTTTTCTTAAAAAAAAAAAGAAATTAGACTTTCAAAGCTTATACTGACATTATACTCAGAGCAAAGAGCTGAGATTCAGGATTTCTTATAGTAAATAAAAATAGTGGTTAACATTTTTAAAGCATTTTTACACATTTGTATTGATTTCAAAGGGGAAGGGAGAGGGAGAGAGAGAGAGAAACAATAATGAGAGAGAATCATTGATCAGTTACCTCCTGCATACTCCCCCCCCCCGTCTCCCCCCCCCCCCCTCACACACACACACACACACTGGAGATTAAGCCCACAACACTGGCATGTGCCCTGACCAGGAATTGAACCATGACTTCCTGGTTTATAGGTGTACATTCAACCACTGAGCCACACCGACCGGGCACATTATTTGTATTTCTATCAGTAAACCTGAGCTAGATATTATTCTCCTAATTTTATAAATGGATAAACTGAAGTGCATGGGTAAATTATTTAATTTTAGCCATTTCAAAATATCTTGGGGATTATGTGATTTGCCCAATCTCTCACACTTATGAATGGTGGTGGGGTAGTGATTTGACCTCAGATACCTGGGTTTACTAATCCTGCTGTCTTCTTTTTACTCTGCAGCATCACCGTGTAAACAGGAGTTTGGGACTCTAGTTTTCTGGGGCGTTTTTTTTCATATTTATGAAAATGAAGAAATTGGAGGATCACTAAGATCTGTTCTAGCTTTGAAATTCTGTTGCTAAATCCTGTACTATTTCCTATCATGTCTAAAGGATTTAGTGGGGGAAAAAATTCTTTATATTAAAATCCCAAGATCCCAATAAACATGTCAAAATACATTCCCAAATAAATGAACAATTATGACAGCTGACTTTTATACAGACCTCCCAGAACACAAAATGAGTTATAGAATCAAGGGAGGAACTCTGCTCTGCTTTTATAAATATAGTTAAGACCAATGTAAATACATGACTTGCCTTAAACACTAGGGTTTCTTAGACACAGCTTGAGCTTGCAAAGAGGGTATGTGTGTGTTTGCCTTCCCCTGTCCATTTTTATTCATGAAATAAAGGAGTCATTTCTAGAGCCCAAGTCTGTATCCAGGTGGGAGGAGAGAGAATGTGAAAATAGATCTACCACCTTTAAATTAGCTTGTTTGTTATTTTACTAGAGAAAAAAATTTGAGTGAATAGATTTGGTCAAATCTCGATTGACCAAATGAATTTTTTCCTCCTATCTTTAAAATAGCTTTTTGCCTGTTTACAAGGACAGTGTTTTCCTTTTTCTACTCATATGCATCTTAAAAGAAAATTCTCAAATTTCCCTACTAATTATAATAAGAAACCTTCTTGAAATCACAATATCTAATGTATATTACCACTTACAGAGAAGATTTTAAAGGTTTATTTTCTGTAGTTTGTATTATTTACCATTACAGTGCTACACAATACTTTTTGTTTGCTTTGTAAAATTTCAAATAAACATCACACTAAATATGTCTTTCAAACTACTGTCTTTCCCTCTCCTTTCACCCTGATATCCCAGGATCTTTCCCTAACCTTGTTCTATACTTCAGATCTCCAGTTGAATGAACCTCTTTCCAGGATAGAAAGCAAATTTCTGTTTTTACTTTATTTTTGCAAGAAAGGCTTTCTTTTTCCATTTTCAGATGAGGGAACTGAATATAGAGTCTGCTTAGAACAGAACTGTCTGGGGGAAGTCAGGTTTTTGTAGGTTACCTGGATCATGATAAGAAAGGGAGTAGACTCTTCAAAGATTTAATTTTTTCAACATGTAGAGCCACTACAAAATCTAAAATTTCAGGCATATTTTTGACGATAAGTGGGCTGTACCTTCATGTTTGACTTTAATTGTTATTAAGGGATTTTTCTTTATAACTCCCTTAATCATTGAAAAATAAAAGATTCATAATTTTTCTTAGAGTCCTCTTTTTAAAGATATAAGACATTTTAATTGATTTTAGAGAGGAAGGGAGAAGGAGACAGAGATAGAAACATCAATGATGAGAGAAAATCATTGATCAGCTGGCTCTTGCACATCCCACACGGGGGATGGAGCCCACAACCCGGGTATGTGCCCTGACCGGGAATAGAACAGTGACCTCTGGTTCATAGGTCGACATAGGTTAACCACTGAGCAGCGCTGGCTGAGCAAAGTCTTCTTTTTTGAAACTGAGTTATCTGCATTGACTACATTTTCTTTTCTTTGATTGTTAAGTAGGGTAAGCCAGCTACATTTGCATTCTTTGTTTCTGTGTCCATAGTAAGATCAGTCCTCCAAAATCACTTCCATGGACTTCATGAAATCCCGTATCTTTTCCAAAATTTATAATTCCACTTAGCAATCAATTTTCACTCTCAGATTTTCTTGACTCTTGACAAAGAACTGATAGACTGGTTCCATTAAGCCGTTGGTGTGATAGGCAGGAGTGGAAGTTAGCACTAGTTGGGAAGGAAAGTTTTGAGTAGAGTCTAATTTTAAGTCATAATTTTATGATTTATTTATTTTTTTTATATTATGTGGCTGTATGACAGTGGCAGGTCAGAAAATAAACAACCAGATGTTACAGACACCTTTAAACCATAGCTCCTTCTGGGGAAAAAAGAACTTTCATGCATGTAATAGTTTATTCTTTATACTAATATATACATATTTTTTTCTAAAAAAAACCAATAGCTTCTCTTTTTTGCATATCTCACTACCATCCACATTAAACTTTCAATTCCATTTGTGAATTTCTCCAAATTTATCTCTTATTTATCCCAAAAGAGAGAGGCATCAGAAGTGAGTATATAGGTAGGGTCACTAATCACTGGTTCTTGAATATATCCTAGGGTTCCCAGCTGACTGACAATAGAATGTCACACTTTATATAAATGGTCCTGAATATTGGCCTTTCTGTCTATGGACAGGAGGCACTGCAGCTGGTTCTGACAAAGATAATGGATCTATGCAAGGACTCATAAAATCTCAATGATTTACCCATAGCAAACACTAGAATATTGCCCCCTCTGGTCCTTTCTATGTGGTGGAGGCATATAACAAGCTATCCTTGCTTTTAACTAGAGGATGTTTATGGAAATTTTCATAGCTTATTTCATTATCAAAAGACTGATTTTTCCCATAGGGACAATTATAATGGGTGGGAGGTGTTGTATTTCTGACAAAGAAACCAACAAAATTAATCAAAGCAAAATACACAACCATAAAAATCTATAATAATTTAAATTAGAAAAATCTTGCTCCAAATCACAGAGCAGGGAAAAATACTCTGTACATGTCAGTTATATGAATAAAACTTTTAGAAGAGATTTTACTAAAAATGTATAACTAGTTGTGATAGACCTAAATGGCTGTTTTATTTGCTTTCTTAGAAATTAAAAATATGCTTTGTTATGATTTGTGGGTGTTTTTTTTGTTTTGTTTTGTTTTTTTTTCCAGCTGGCTTTAGAAGCTGTCCAGGGAAATTTGAATCAATGCCTTATTTTTGTTTCCACACTTTTTTTCTATATCAAGCAGATGTGTTCGGCAAAAATAATATACAGTTTCTTTAATTTTGCCAAGCTGGTGTATCATTAAATATTGAATGAGACTTCCAGGGCCGTGAAAATTGAATAAGGGTAGTGGTAAAATTTACCAAAAGCAGTTTGTCGGTGGGCAGCAAGGATCTCAAATGAGAATATTCAGGAAAGGTCTCTTGAAGCAAAATTCTGTGTTTCTTAGTGGTGGCAGTGTCAGCTTTGTTTATGTCCTGTTCAGGTCACCAGACCCTCTCTGAAGACGGGGTGATTTAAGGAGGCTTCCAGGATAATGCCTCCCTGAAGGCCTTGTTATTCTGCCCACAGCCCCAACCCTCCTTGTAGTTGAGTATCTCAGCACCAGCTCAGTGTTTACTCCCTTTCTACCTTGGGGTGGACCACAGAGGGTTCCCTCTGACTGACTCCACTCATGAGCCAGAGGCATCTGTTTATGTCTCCTGTCCCTACACTGCCATAGCATCTCTGAAGCATAAACATACTCCTTGTTTAGCTCAAGGACCTGTCTTATTCAGCTGAACATACTCATTCTAAAGAAAGGATTGGTGCGCCATAAATGAAATGAGTTAACCTCAGTGATCATTTCACATGTTAAACAACTGACCTGTGAAAAGAGTCGAGTGTGAAATTAGAAGCCCAGTGTGAAGGGTCAAACACTAGACCAGAATTCAGAAAAGGTATGCTGCTGATGTTTCTGCCACTGATTTGCTGCATATCTTTGGGAAAATGTATCACCTCATTGCATTACATGTTGCTCATCTGTAAAGTGGATCAACTTTAATATCCATGATTCTGTCTTCATAGATAGGATTTGCCTTTGTTCCATTATGCCATATCTTAGCGGGCAAATGCCAACCATATCAACTAGATTAAGTATGTATTAATATTAATTTAAACATTCTCTTCTTAGCTGCTTTATGGAATTCTTTATCTTATTTATCAGTGTATTAGTCATGGTTCTCCAAAGAAATAAAACAAATAGGAGATACAGATACATAGATCTATGTATGTTTGGATGTATGTATGTATCAAGAGATATTTATTATAAGAAATTGGCTCCTGCGTTCATAGAGACTGAGAAGTCCCAAATCTGCTGTTGGAAGGCTGACAACCCAAAAAGAGACTCTGATGTAGTTCCAGTCCAAGTTTGAAGGTCTGAGAAATAGGAGAGCTAACAGGCAGGTCTAGGACCCAAGGGAAGGGAGGAAAAGACCAGTACTCCAGCTTAGCAGTCAGGCAGGAGTTCCCTCTTACAAGAGGATCAGTCCTTTTGTTCTTTTCAGTCCTTCAACTGATTAGATGAAGCCCACCTACACTGGGAAGGGAAATCTGCTTTACTCGGTCTACTAATTCAAATATTGATCTCATTCAAAAATACCTTCACAGACAAACCCAGAATAAAGTTTGACCAAATATCTGGACACCCAGTAGCCCTGTCAAGTTGGCATATAAAATTAACCATCACACTTTTCCAAAAGGAAACTCTCTGTGTGTAGTATGCATTTGTCCTTATTTATTGGTATTAGATACTGATTTTAAAGATTCTTGAGAAACTGAGAACATCAGAATCATATGGGTCACCCTAAAAGCAAATTCAACTGAAACCTGACTTTAATAGGATCCTTTATCTGGAGAGAATGGCTGTTCCTTTCTTTGATCTTCACCGCAAAGAGTAGAGATTGGAAGCTCTAAGGTATAAGTTCCTCTTGGTGAGGATATTTCATTCATATTGTCATCTGAAGTTTTCTTGAAACTCTTGATTTTAATCTCTACCACCTTTCAGGTTGATACACTGAGTAAAGGTGTGAATTTATTTTCCAAAGATGCCTCCTTCAAGTTTCAAGGGCATGGTCCCTTTTTAGTATACTAGGGGCCCGGTGCACGAAATTCGTGCACTGGGTGGTGGTGGGGGGGAAGAGTGTCCCTCAGCCCAGCCTGCCCCCTCTCACATACTGGGAGCCCTCAGGCGTTGACCCCCATCACCCTCCGATCGTCTGATCAGCCCCTTGCCCAGGCCTGACGCCTCCGCCAGAGGTGTCAGGCTTGGACAGGGGACCCCCATCTCCCCCCGATCACTGGCTCTGGCCCCCGCCCAGGCCTGAGGCCTCTGGCCCAGGAATCATGCCTGGGCAGGGGACCCCCATCTCCCTCTGATCGCTTGCTCCACCCCCCGCCCAAGCCTGACGCCTCTGACCCAGGCTTCAGGCCTGGGCAAGGGGACCATCATATCCCCCCAATCCCCGGCTCCGCCCCCCACCCAGGCCTGATGCCTCAGCCAGAGGAGTTGACCCTCATCACCCTCCGATCACCAATCACCGGATCGGCCCCTTGACCAGGCCTGAGGCCTCCGGCAGAGATGTCAGGCCTGGGCAGGGGACCTCCAGCTCCCCGCGGTTGCAGGCTCCGCCCCTGCCCAGGCCTAACGCCTCTGGCCTAGGCGTCCGGCCCGGGCAGCAGGGACCTGCAGTGGCAGCGGGGGGCGCCGCGATCGTGGGCTTCGCTTTAGGCCCAGGCAAGGGACCCCTAGCTCCTGGGACTGCCAGCTTCGACCGTGCCCAGCTCCCATCGCTGGCTCCACCCCTACTTCCTGCTATCACTGGCCAGGGCGGAAAAGGCACCTGATTCTCCGATCATGGCTGGGGGGCAGGGCAAAGGCGGCCCCAGGGCCGCCTTTGCCCTGCCCCCCAGCTCTTAGCTCCCCCCTGGGTTTCTGATCACTGTCAGTGGCAGGGGGCTTCTTCCTGCTTTCCCTTTCGCCTCCCTGCATTGTGCCTACATATGCAAATTAGCCGCCATCTTGTTGGCAGTTAACTGCCAATCTTAGTTGGCAGTTAATTTGCATATAGCCCTGAGTAGCCAATGAAAAGGGTATCGCCGTATGCCAATTACCATTTTTCTCTTTTATTAGTGTAGATACTGGACTTGAAAACAAACATGTCCATCACAGTTTCATATTTTTCAAATATGTTCTTCTTATGGTCTTTACCTTACAAACCAAAAGTCTCAGATTGCCTTTATTCTATTTTTGTCTAGAAATTTGTATGTTCCATCGCTTATTGTAAGTGCCCTTGAGTTAACAATATACACACTTGCTACTGGACACGAGTAGTAGGAATGCTAGATAACTAACCGGAAAAGAAAGACAATGATGTCAGGGTCAAAACCTTGGGTTCATGGTTAGTTTTGTGGGCTTTGAACTTTTGCACAACATCTTGTCCACTGTCTTCCCGACCTAGTGAATATTGTCTTATTTCCCAAGGCTCAGCTTCAATATCCATGTACCTTGTGGTACCTTCCTTGAATTTACCAGGCACAATTAGTTTTTCTTTCCAATTTGCCATAACACAAATGTGTAATTGCTGTGAAGCAAAAGATAGTTCAATTATAATTTGATATGATTTGAGTTTTGTTCCACTCGATGCAATCACTGGAGCATCTTTAGAATAAGACCAAGGAAGCCATGTTTTGATATGATTTCAAGTGAGCAATTCACTGGGACATCTATTTTTTAAAGATGAGAGCTAAATCATAAAAATTAATAAAATATGCAAACAGGCAAAAATAGAGTAATAAAATTAATTTAAAATATTTTGACAATGAGAAGCAAGATGCAGTTAAGTTTAAACAGTACCTAAAATACTAGCATATTATGAGGGAGAGATATTTTTCAGGGAAAGGAAATGAATAGTTATAGAACTGTTAGATCATCAAATTAATAAAAAGGAATTAGTCATATGAACCCATTGGAAACATGCTTAATTTTTTTTATTGATTGAACATGATTATTGACTTTAATAAAGATAACAGGCATATCTTAATGACATCAAAGCAATGAAGATGTCAGTGACAAAATGGTTAATAAGTGTCAACTCAGAGCATGAGAGATAGTTAATATAGAGAAATATTTAAAATGCCTAAAAGCTTATTTATATAAAAGCTTCTTTTATGCAAAAATTTCCAAATTAGATAATGATTCTAAATATTTGTATAACATTACCAATGAAAAGTGGTAAATATAAAAGTTTTCCAAAATATCACTACTAAAATAATTTCAATAAGTATACTAGAGAAAAGACTGAATTAGCTGATCAGGTGAAGTATGTAATATCCTCAGCTTTTTAGAATTTTGCCATTTTTATTGTAGTTTCTCATTTTAAATATTCACATACATACCTAATTCTATATTTGTAAGTTTATTTTCTTTTTCCTAAAGGAGTTCCTTCAAATTGAATAAGTTTTAGGCCCTGTAACCCAAAATGTGCATCATTCCACATAGCACATTTTTTGTACCCCAATAAGCATTTGACTTATTTTAATTATTTTTGTGGTTTGTTAATTTTTTATGGAAGGAAACAAGAGCTTGATCTTTCAAACCTCTATACACAGCACAGTACTTGATACGTAATGATAGAAATTGCTTGACAAAGGATTTTAGAATGTGTGGGGCTGGTCTGGGAGTTCCTTTAGAGGCAGTTTGCATAATCCTCTCTTCTCATCAGTAAAATGATTGAGGCATTTAGATGAAAACCATTATATAATAGTAACTTATTACTTTGGAAAATTTAGAAAATATTTATTTTAATAGTACTGATAATCAAATCCTCCAGTGAAAGCATAGCTTTGTGTGCCTTACAGAAGACATTTTAAAAGGTGTTTGATTATATCCCAATTGTGATTAAAAACATAAAATTCTATCTCAAATGTAATGATTACTGTGGTGAAAATGAAGAGAAATTTCTATCAGAAAAATGCCTTACACCTCAACTTACTTTTGACTTTGAGTATAAATGAGAAATATAATAAGATTTCTCTAACTTAAAAACATGTTTACATGTGGGTATTATTAGGATTATAAATAATTTTTCTACTTTTTGAATATATCTAAAGCATATAACAAAGTGAATAAGTATTTTTGGTTATGAAAAGTTAAGAAAGTAAAACTAACTAAAAGAGAATTATAATTCAATAAAGGTGAGATATTTTCAGTTTTCAAGAGAAGGAAAAATATGCTGACTGTACGTTGGCTTTTAAGACTGAGGAATAATGAAATTCAAAAAAAGTTCTTTAATGACCCACTACAGAGATATTCCCTCTAGTTTATGCTCTTGAGATGTTTAAAAAGTAAACAAAGAAACATTCTCTCTCCTCTAGTCCCCAAAGCATCATTTTATACAACTCTCAGTCGCTCAATTGGTAAATATTTATTGAAAGCCTAACATTATGAGTGCTAGACACCATGATGCATTGTAGTAAGAATATGAAGAAAAGATACTAGCATACCTTGCCCTTGAACTCTTCATCTAATTTTTGAGGACATATTATTTCAGATGCTAATAATATAAGCAAGAATAGAGCGCTATAGGAGCAAAGAGAGGGACAATGAGCTAACTTGGCGTTAGTAAATAAAAAAAGGAGTCATCAGGCAGACTGAGCAGGTGCTGTTGTTAGAGTAAGAACACTACCACGGAGAAGATTTAAGGATTATCAATTTACAGGTTAGGTAAAAATTTCAAAGTAAAGTGTCAAACAGAGACAAAGTTAAAATTTTTCATTGATTTAGTCAACAAATAAATATTGAGTACCAACTATGTTCCCAAAATAATTCTAAGCACTGGTACTAGTGCTGTTAAAAAAATAAAATAAAATAAAAACAACAACAAGCGGATTGGACTGATAAAGTCACATAGAAGCTCTTGAATTCCCCTCCTCCCATAGATACACCAAATGTACAGCAACATGCAGTAACTGCCTATTAAAAAAAATCAAGAAATGAGCTGAGTGACTCCTACATATCAAAAATTGCCTACATCAAAATCGGTAGGAAAAGCTGAGACACACCCTCACCATAAACACTGCCCCTGGCACAAATCCTGTAAGAGATTCACCTCAGCTTTAAAGATACTCATCAACTGAAAGTAAAGGCATGGAAAAAGATATTCCATGCTAATGAAAACAAAAATAAAGCAGGGGCAGTTCTACTTATATCAGATTAAAAAAACAAACAAAATTTAAGCCAAAGACTGTAAGAAAAGACAAGAAGGTCATTACATGAAGAGAAAGGGATCAATTCATTAAGGTCATATAACATTTGTAAATATTTATACCCCCAACATAAAAATGTAAAGCAAATATTAACATACTTGAAGGGAGAAATAAACAGCAGTACAATAATAGTATGGAAGTCCAATACCCCACTTTAAACAGCGGATGTATCATCCAGTCAGAAAATCAATAAGGAAACATTGGACTTAAACTACACATTAGCCCACATGGACTTAACATACATTCATGGAATTTTCCATCCAATGGAAGCAGAATACACATTCTCTCAAGTGCACATGAAATATCCTCTAGGAAAGAGCAAAATCAGGCCACACAACAAGTCTTATTACATTTAAGATGATTGAAATCATATAAAGTGTATTTCTTGATGACAATGGTACAAAACTAGAAATAAATTATAGGAAGAAAACTGAAAAATTCACAAATATATGGAGGTTAAACAACTTGCTCCTACACTACCAATGATTCAAAGAAGAAATTAAAGACCTCAAAAATTTGACAAATGATAATGGAAACACAACATACCAAAACTTATGGAGTGCAGCAAATCAATTCTAAGAGGAAAGTTTATAGTAATAAAAGCCTTCATAAAGAAAAAAGAAACATCTTAAATAAACAACCTAATTCATACCTAAAGAAACTAGAAAAAGAAGAACAAACTAAGCCCAAAATTAGTGGGAAAAAGAATATAACAAAGATCAGAGTTGGAATAATAAAGACTAAGAAAAAAAATAGAAAAGGTCAGTGAAGCTAAGGGATGGATTTTTGAAAAGATAAAATAGACAAGTCTTAGATATAAAATCATTAAAAAAGGTTAAACAGAATAGAAAAGTGGTTATCAGGGGTTGGAGAGGAGAGTGGTGAAAACAGGGAAAGGTGGGTAAAAGGGTACAAAGTTTCAATTATGTCATGAATAAGTTATGAGAATCTAATATATAACAGGGTAACTATAGGTGATAGCACTGTATTGTATAGTTAAAATTTGCTGAGAGTAGAACTTAAATATTCTCACAAAAAAAGTAAATATGTAAGATCATGGATGTATTAATTATCTCAATTTGGGGGATACTTTCAAAATGTATACATATACCAAATCATTGTGTTGTACACTTTAAATATTTTATAATTTATTTACCAATTATACCTAAATAAAGCTGAAAAAATAATTAGAATCTTAAAAATGCCAAACAAAACAAAACGAAAAATGTCTGCCCTCATGGAGTTTACATTCTACTGGGAGTAAGTCACATAATTAAATCTATATTATATCAGATGGTGAAAATTTAATAACTGGTATGAATCAGATACACAGAAAAGGTTTATAGAAATTATTAGAGGTATTAGGTATATTTTTAAATAATTTGGTAAGACCAAAAGGAATTGGGAAAAATCTATTAGAGATACATGGGTGTATGGGGGGGGGTGTAGTTACAAAATCATTTCTAGTATATGGAAGAGCCAAATATAAAGACCATGAAGTGTGATCATCATCATCATTTCTGTAGCTTCTAAGGACAGCATGGAGTCCAGTGTGGCTGGTATAGTGTGCATGATGGGAAAATATAAGAAAAGAGTTTAAAGAGGAAATAAACCACGCAGGGTATTATAAACAATCATAAATCCTTTGAATTCTGCTCATAGTGAAATAGAATATAGAATTGTTTTGAGTAAGGGAAAGACAAAATATGACATGTCTTTCAAAATGTTTCCTCTGGCTTCCATGTGGATATAGACAGTAAGGGAAGAAAAAGATTCATTTATAAAGGAATTGCAATGACTTAGGTGAAAGGTGATGGAACTTGGACTAAGGAGGAAGCAGTGGAGGTGGTAAAATATGGTTGAACGTTGGATATATTTGTAAAGGCAGAATCAATAGGACCTGCTGACAGAACAAATGCGAGGTGAACGAGAATGAGTAGTATTAGATGATTCCCAGATGTTTGGGCTGAAGAGCTAGAAAGAGGATGAAGATGAGATGGAGAAGGAAGTATACAGAGCAAGTCTTGGATACTAATGAGTTTGTTTCCATACACATTAATTTTAAAATGTCTGAGAGATAATCAATTGACATGTCAAGTAGGCAGTTGAGTATTAGGACACTGGGGAGAAAAGAAGATCTGGGGATGTCAATTTGTTAGTTCTCAATGGATAGCTAATATTTAAGTTCGAAGATTGATTGAAAACCAGAAAGGGAATGGGAACAGAAAAGAGAGGAGGTTCAATGATGGAGCACTGAGCACACCAGCAGTTGGAGCTTGGTTACCAAAGGAGAAACCAGCAAAGGGAATTGAGAAGGAATACCCACTGGGAAAGCTTTATCCTAGAAGTGAATAAAGAAAGTGTATAAGGAAGGGAGGAGGGGTTAAATGACTGCCAGCTTCAGCCAAATGCTGCTGAAGTGTCAAGTAGAACGAAGCCCAAGAACTAAGCCTTTGATTTAGGATCATACAAATTACTGGTGACTTTGAAATGAAAGTTTTAATGAAGTGGTGGTAGTGGGAAAAGCCTTGCTAGAGTAAGTTCCAGAAGGAATGAGAAGATAAATTGGAAACAGACTGTATAAATCCTTTTTTTTTTTTTTGAGGAGTACTGCCTTCAAGAAAAAAGAGAAACAAAGTAGTGGTGAGAAGGGATTGTGATTAGGAATTTTATTTTTAATTTTTTAAAGACGAATGAATGATGGCTTCTATATTGTCCTCAATATACAGAAGGGGAAAAAAAAAACACCTATTGATGTAGGGATGGGGATAAGGTCATAATTCTCTTTCACTAGAATGCAGAGAAATAATTTTTGAATTTGTTGATTAATTCAATTTTGATTGTCTTGGTTGAATTTTGAGTCTCTTAGCTGTTGTTTGATAAGTGTGAACAGCTAAGGCAGTGGTTCTGAAACTTGTCTGCCCAGTAGATTCACCTGGGTGCTTAAGAACAATCAATGCCCAAGTCCCAGGGCAGATAAACGAGACTGATTCATCTTGTAGGTTTCTACAGCTGCCTCGTGGGGGGGGAGGGTAGACCTAAAACTAGCCTCAAGAACTACAGAAGTAGAGTAACTTAAAAATAATTAATAATGATCACAAAATGCACTAACTCATGGACTTTTTTCTAAGTCTTAGTCCAATGGAAGAAAAAGCAAGACCTGCTTCACTGAAATTTCTATATCATAGTATGTCCTGATTCATTTACTTTGAAAGTGTAGGCTAATAATAAATGTTTGTTTTTATTATGGAAGATTTTAAGATGATAATTGCTAAATCTTTACAGAACAGAAGAGAGAGTTTCTGAAAAAGGAACAGGCAAATTAAAAAGTCAAATTTTGGGGGGAGCCTGTTTTACAGTAGGAAATTAAAATAAAAGATCCTGCAATGGTTGGGAAAAAACGGATAAACAGATTTGTATTATAAATGGGCTGTCCTCTGGCAAAGCTTTTCTAACTTTAAACTATCATGGTACTATAATTGGTTGAGGATTAGCTATAGTGCTTTGAGAGATTTGATTTACAAAGTGTTTCTACCATACTTAGTCAGTTGCCCTTTTCACAGAGTGGTGAAACCTAGACTCAAACACAAAACTTGATCTTCCAACTCTGCACAGCTGTTGGCTAATCTTATGCCAGTTGAGGTCATAGACATTTATAAATTGTAATGAAAACCTTTGACTTTTCAGAGTCATTGAATGAAATGTATAGTTATTCTTAATTCAGGATTTGTGAATCATAAGACATTCTCCATATAACATTAAAATTTAGTATGCTATACTTTGAAAAATCACTAAGGTATATCTTGGTTTTTCATCTAAGCTGCAGTTTGGACATAGTTTACTCATTAAGGATAGTAATGGAGAATTTGTGAGATAGTTAGGATGAAAATATTTAAGATTGTTTTCTCAAACCCTAAAGATCAACTCTGACAGTTTCTATAATTTTTCCTCTTTTTTTCTGATTTATCATTTACCAATTGCTTTGATTCCTTTTCTCTATAATATTTAGCCATTCTTTTCTTTTTCCTCTCTTAACCCATTTCCTTTTCTCCTTATTTTGTTCTTCCTTAATTTTCTTGGAGAGAATATTTTGTGTCTGTTTATTTTATATTTTGCATTGGTAAATTATACACTATTGAGTGCAAAATAAATTAACTGGGACTCAAAAAACATTTTAAAAGGAAATAGAAAAGAATATAAAACACCAGAGTGTATATCATGTAGTAAGAGTAGGTATTTTTTTATTAATTTTTTCCTATTTTTAATTTAATATGTAAATATACAAAGATTATATACATAATTATACATGACATATATATGTACATATCTATACACATACATATACACATAGATGCATGCATACACTTGTCCATGATGTAAACTATATTTTTATAGGAATCATGGTAAAAAGTTAAAAGCCATTGGAGTAATAAGTGTTAAGGGTTTGATAAAATTGTGTAAAATTCTTTTGAGTAGCATATTTTAAAAACTCAACCAAGCATCGGCCATAAGCCAGGGTTTATGACTATTTTCCTTAAGGTGATTATTTGTTTTAAAAATTTTCTGGTAACAGAATTTGCCCTTGTTAACATTTGGTGTAATATTCATTCGTATTAAGTATATTCAGGTTGGAATGGGTTCAGCCCATGGAACAATTTAGCCCTCAGAAAAGAGGTGAAATGAGGGGAGATTTTTATATTCAGCCCTAAGAACCCAGGCAGTTTTCTCCTCTGTGAGTTGCCTCCTACTTCTTTATCCATATAATTTTATACACAAGATTTATTTAAAGGCCATTTTCCTAATGAAAAATTTTCTTGCCAATAATTCATAGTCCACATTACTAGTAATAAATGTTTAACATAAAGATGATAAGATTTTGTACTAATGAAATAAAAGTATTGCTCACTTTTGTTTTAGAATTAAATGTTTCACTCTTTTCTTTTTTTAACCTCCCCCCCCCCCCCCCCGCCAATATTTGCTGTGGGAATAAAAGTGAGAAGTATCATTTAAATTCCTATTTTATTTTTAAGAAATCCACCTCAGAGTTTTATCAGAACTACAGCAGGTAAAAACTCTTATTTGACAAATAATTGATTATTTTTAAAGGTAGCTTCGAGATGAATCAAGATGTTACTGAGAATTGCTATCTGGATAGTAGAATAAGTATATATTATATTTCCTACAATGTAAAATTTACAGTCTAAGATATACACTCTGGTGTTTTATCATGTTATAAAAAATAAACATTACAGGATTAAGTAATATTACAATATAAAGTAGAGATATTCATATGTATGTATCCTTTATTGGTCATGACTCATCATTTCCAATTGCCACCAACCTTATAAATCTCTTCAAGGTGTGCTGGCAGTGAATAAACCATTGGGGATACTAAAAAAACTTTTATTGGGAGAGTGAATTTTCTGTGCTCTTGAGACTCAATAAACATCAGCAGAAACCACACAGAAACACAGAATGTAAGAGTATGAAGGACCTCAGAGACCCCACTGTAGGGATTTGGACACCGTGACCAGTAGTAGTCCAGAGGTTCAGGGCCTTGCCACACTCATGGACTCAGTGGAAGAGAGATCATCAACCCGAGCCTTCTGTGTCTGGCTGAGTGTTCCTTCTGATAAGAGTTATTTCAGATCTCTTGAAATACACTCAAATAATCTGTGATCATGGATCCCCCCCAAGATAAGGTCACAACCAGATCTGGCCAGCAAGAAACACAAGTCGACCATGTAGTCCCATGTCCAGTCACAAAATTTCATGCAGATGTAGATGTTCTACATAATCTATTTAAATTTTTAAATTATATACAGTTGGGTAAATTGAAGAATGTGCCAGGAGGTAAGCTGTGTTTTCACTCTGTCTTCGTGAACTCCCAGACACATAAACACATACCTGTAAGAGTACATATGTGCTCCGTTCCTTGCTGCCTTACCCTCCCTGTTTTAAGAGAAAACAAAAAAGAAACTAGGTCATTTCACTTCCTTGCAAGATCATACTTATTGGGTTGTTGTACTTAAACTAGAACCTGCATTTTAATGAGTCTCTAATCATGATAACTTTGTATCCTATGATGCCCTCAAATTTGTACAAAATCTTGTTTCACCAAATTGAACTTTAAACTAGTATAATCCCCTTTAAAAGTATACTTGGTTCATATATCATCCCCATACCCATTTTACCTGTGGTGTTCTCACTCTGCCTTTTTTTTTTTTTCAGAGAAACCAGATATATTTGTATGATTTACCAAATATCCAATAATCTGCACTTTGAATGAACTCATCCATCATAGGAGCTACCCTTTCAAAATTGTATTGACTTGCAACTATCTGCACCAAGCTTTGTTTGTAAATCATCACTAACATTTTGAATAAGTTTTAATTTTTTATGAACTGTTTTCAGTGGCCATCTAGGATTTCAAATAATGCAGAGAGAACAAATGAGTTACGATGTGCTTTTCGGGCTAAGAAAGAAAACAGATGCGTTTCAAGGTTCTGTCTACAGTGTAACCTTGAGCCAAATCATAAAAGCCTGAGCCATTTCAAAATGTTTCTGATATTAAGTACTCACATGGTGTGCTGTACTTTTCCTAGAGTATCACTCATCACGCTTCACTGTATAGGCTTGATAATTGTTAGTTTCTTGTAACAGACTTCACAGTCTATGACCTCAGACCAAATCTACCTCTTCATTGCTCTATCATCTGCACCTAATATAGTACCAAGCACGTGACATATATAAAAGAATTTTTGTTGAATTAATGAGGGGTACTTTGACTAATGGTAGGATTTCACCTCCTTCATTTGTATATTATATCAATTGGGAAATAATATTGAAGTAGTACCATATTTAGTAATTGAAAGCAATAATGCTTTGTGTGCATTATTTTCAGGCTGATTTCTTGATTTATAGAAAAGGCTCTGAAAATATGAAGAGTGTCCGAAGTTGCCACCCTACAGTAAGATGGACTGCTCAGAAAAAAACTGCATATGTAAGAGTTTCTAAGACTCTTTGTGATATCAGGTGGTAGATGCACTTTAGAATCTATGCAAAATCTGTTCCTTGTATTCTGTTTAAATTAATTTGTCTAAAAGTAAAAAATATTTCACTACTATTAAATGTTAATATTTATAATAGAACAAACATGTAATTTGGAAATAAGCAGTTATAATACATTGGGAAAGCACTTCACTTTTTTGTGACAAATACATATATGTGATTTTACAAAATTAGAATGTCACTGTGTAGACCATCATCAATACATATCAAGAACACTAATATAATGTAAAATATGAAATGATGATGTATGAACATTCTTCTCCTTCACTGACATAAATGCAGGTGATGTAAACTATATATTTAAATCTGCATATATTTTAAGGTAAGTTTTAGAAATCACATTATAGAAAAATTGTGGAAACTATAGGAAATTACATATATACAAAGAAACAAAATACAGGGTGGGCAAAAGTAGGCGTAGAGTTATTTCTATGAAAACTAATACAATAATTAATAAATAATAATACAAGAATAAACTCTGTGTTTTGCATACTCACAACTGTAAACCTACTTTTGGCCCACCTTATATCATTGTAAACCCTACAACACAGGTGGAACAGAAAGCAAATGAAAAAGTGAGATTTATCACAAAATTCTGGAAAACTTCCCAAATTGACACTGATAAAAGCTTGACTAGACTTAAAGGTGTTAGTGGGACAATTCTTTGGAAATCTATTAAGCAGAGCCAGGAAGGCCGGCTGGAGTATAGAGGTGAGTGCTATCAACAGTTAAAGCTAGAAGACAGAAGAACATATTATCTTCAGAAAATATGTGTGGCTGTAAGCAAACATTTACCATGTGAAATAATCACAACATTTCCTAATCTATGGGGTGAAAATAAAGAGAAATTAGCATGGAACAACAAGAGACTATAAATTGAGAAATGACCAATAAGTGTTAAAACATTCTGAGTTTCTTTATTCAGGTGCAGTATAAAAAGATTAATTTACCTAAATATTTAAGTGAAACATACATGCTCCATTTTCTAAGGAAACAACAAATTGAATAGAAACAGAATGCTTAAATACCAAAATGTGTAAGGAAAAAACTTGGATTTTAAATGCTTTAACTAAACATGCAAAATTATAATTCTGACAGTAGAGGGCAGGATATCCCTGATACTTGGTAATTTCTTGAAATCGCAAAACATATCTAACGTTATCCCTGAAATCATACATTTCTTGTGTTGAGACAGATATTGAGATTTTATGTTTTAAAGAATACTGATAACACAATTCGCTTTTTGTTAAAAACAGGAATCCTGATACGGCCTGCATAATATTAAGACCTACCTTCTTGACAGGGAATGAAATATTTATTATTAGGCTTTGGATTTAGAAAATCTATTACATTTTGCTAATGAATTTTGAGACTCATTTCTTTTGTCCTTGAAAATAATTTTGAAGTTTCTTGGACAATAAAAAAGAAAAAAGTAAGTACAGAATAGGATGATGAAAGCCCCGCTTTCTTGGGTTATGATAATCACTAAATAACGGCCAGAATTGTTTTTCGATGTGATTCTCTGTAGTGCTTTCCTATCCTGTCAATCACTCCAGAATCCTTTTGGATTCCGAATACTTTCCAACATTTTTTTAGTTTAGTACAGACAAACCTTGTTCTTACATCCTATTTGAACTGTGTTAACATAGGAAACACTGAAATCCTTGCTTCTTCTTGAATAAATGAAATGTCTTATGCTGCAGCCATCTTTAGATTACTTTCATGAAATAATCAAATACTGAGTATAACTGGGCTTTGACATTCTCTAATTAGTCACTGAGGATAGTGTAGGTAGTCCTGTGGTGACAAGAGACCTAAATTAATGGTGACTAGCAGGAACAAATGTCTGCTTCTCATTTGTTCTGCAGAGTCTCATGGGTTGGTCTCAGCGCTGTTCTGTGCCATGTTCTCTATGGACCCCTGGTTGCTGAAGCAGACCTTATCTGGAATATTCTGGTCTTATAACACGGGGGGGGGGGGGGGGGGCGGAGGAGAAATTAGCAAAGTATATAGTTGCTCTTAAAATTTCTGCTTAAAAGTGGTCCATGTCACTTTTATTCACCTTTCACAAGTTATATGACCAATGCTGACATCAGCGGAGTGGGGGAGTTTAATCTTTCCCAAGAGATGAGCTACAAACACTTTTGAAAAATGACATAATCTATTGTAGTAGTGTTCTTATATTTCTTAGAAACCCAGCCAAAATTTTAGTCACTTGATTTCTATAAACTACTTAATACAAATAACTTGTGTTCTCTAAATGGTATTATTATTATTTATTCTTTAGTCCTTGAGAAATTGTTTAGGAATTGAATCTATAAAATCTTTAGAAATGTTGGTGGTTACTAATGGTAAGGAAACATTTTAAAGGTTCTGAAAAATGAAATGGTAATAGGATTCTGAATTTAGTTTGCTTTTTCACAATGATGGGTTGGCAAATATTCTAAGCAAAATAAAAGTGTTTTTCTTTATAAAAATAGATTGTAAGTCTTAGAAGACTATTCATCATAAAGGTATTAAGTCTATAACGTAACTGAATTTTTAAATACAACTTTTATAATAACCCTGGTAATGCTAACTTCCTATGGAAGTTTTAGATTTAAATAGAATTAGCTCAAGGTCATTTAACTGGGACATAGTAATATTAAGACTGAGAGTTTAAAAGTCTTTCGCTGTACTTTCTCCTGCCCATAGTTCATGTAACTTCTCAAGTATTTTAGCAGCCCTATCTAATCACAATTCATTCTGAACCCCTGGATGTGGCTCTCAACTTCTGCTGCAAATACACTATCAAAAAGTCAAATAACTAACTCAAACTGTTGATTATTTTTCAATGCTACTTTATAAACTCAAGAACAATGAGAGGTTATTCAAATATATTTTCCTCACAACTCTGACTATTAAGCAACTTAAAATGGGGCCAGCTATATTGCCCAATATTATTATGTACTTATGTCACTAGATAAATTCACTAAGTGACAATAATTTTGAAATTAAGAAAAATATAGAACTCATAGGACTTGTTAAAATAATATTTCTATATCTAATAAGGACCCAAAGACATCTCCTTCCTGCCCCCACTGATTAAGAGGGAACAGACGTGCCTAAATGTTAAGTGTGTACATTTATCCTGACAAAATGTTGCTAACTCCACATCCTGTTAGAGGAGCTGCCTATCTACCTTGCTTATGCGTGCTGAGCATTCAAATACTTCTGCTCACCTCATCACAATAAGTGACAATTTCTAATAACAGGTCAGTTTCTTTAGGACAGGCATATTTGAGGATGAATGAATCCAGGCTATGAAAGGAGAACCCCATGTCTTTTATTTCCTCTTGTGTGGTGGGTTAGTTATTAAAGTCAGAGACTTGAGTTTGAATCTCGCTTCACTACTTTCTAGATCAGAAGTTGGCAAACCACAGCCAGGGGACTTGCCACCTGTTTGGGTAACACAGACACGTTCACCTGTATGAGTGTTGTCTGAGAGGACTTTTGCACCACAGTGGCAGAGTTGAGTGCTTGTGACTGAGATCTTGTGACCAGCAACTCCAATATTAACTCTCTGGCCCTTCAAATAAAGGGATGCCGACCCCTGTTCTAGATTCACGCTCTGGGACAAGGTACCTAACTTTCTCTGCCTTAGTTTACTAATTATAAAATGTGAATTATAGTCTCCACTCCCTTAACCGGTTTGGCTCAGTGGATAGAGCGTCGGCAGGTTCGATTCCGGTCAAGGGCATGTACCTGGGTTGTGGGCACATCCCCAGTAGGGGGTGTGCAGGAGGCAACTGATCGGTGTTTCTCTCTCATCGATGTTTCTAACTCTCCCTCTCCCTTCTTCTCTGTAAAAAAATCAATCAAATATATTTAAAAAAATAGTCTCTATCAAGTGAGGATTAAATGAGTTACTCTGTATATGAAACATAGTGTAGGGTGGAGAATAAGTTTATTATAAACTGATAAAACTATAGTTATAAGCAAAAATAAAAAAATTCTGCATATTTTCTCCCCACTAAGGAATTGGTTAAGAACTCGTGTAAGAGACTAAATCCCTGGTTGTTTGATCCAGGGTCTGGATTCTTTCTGTGTCGCTTCACTTCTGCTGAGCCTCTTTTCTGTGTCCCATGTAATTCTAGCTCCTGCAAGCCTGTTCCCACTGTCACTTCTTGGAGCTAGCTGGCCCTTCTTTCTTATTTGTGGAAAAATCCCCCTGTCTACATCTGGAATTGCTCAGAGGTCACTGTGAGTATCGAGTCTTTATGAGTAGCTTGTTCCCCTTCAAAATGCTTTCCAAAACGCCTGCCGCCAGGGACTGCGAGCTCCTTCTCAGAGCTGCTCTGTCTCCGCGGACTCACGGTTTCGCTCTGATTTGTTTTCTCAGTTGCGAAGAGAAACGTGTCCTCCTGCTTTCTGTTAGGTATGAGAGTCTTCATGAGTTAAAGCAAGTTCTTTGTTTGGAAAAAAAAAGCATTTCTGTCTAGTGTGTTTAAGTATTCCAGATGGGAGCACATTGGGGGTTTTGGGTTCTGTAATTGCATGTGTAAGAGCAGGTGAGGTGCAAAATGTGTTTAGGCATTTCTTTAGCGCTGTGATGTCCAATATTCTTTTAGCATATTGCTTTCCAGTTTAAAACTAAAATACGCACAAATTCTAGGAGTGTCAGTAAATGTAGAACATAAAAGATAGTTTGAAACATGCTTCCGTCCTGTTCCTCAGTTGTGGTATTTTTTTATTTTATTTTTCAAATCTTTATTGTTGAAAGTATTACATATGTCCCCTTTTTCCCTCATTGACCTCTCCCAGCCCGCCCCTACCCCTCACCCAGGCTTTCACCACTGCATTGTCTCTGTTCATGGGTTATGTGGTACTTCTTGCCATATATATGTAATACTATATACTATATATACTAGTATATATAAACTACTCCCAAATATATTATATATTATAATTTGCATAGTAATAAATCACATTAGTGGTTTGCTTTTTCAAAATATATTTTTATTGATTTCAGAGAGGAAGGAGAGGGAGAGAGAGAATCATGGATCAGCTGCCTCCTGCAAGTCCCCCACTGGGGATCGAGCCCTCAACCCAGGCATGTGCCCTTGACCGGAATCGAACCTGGGACCTTTCAGTTCGCAGGCCAGTGTTCCTTCCACTGAGCCAAACCGGCTAGGGCAGTGGTATGCTTTATTGTATCTTGTATCCGTGTTACTTTATATACTCCTATGCATAGTTGGCCATGTCATTAACTTTTGCAACATTTTAGTCTGTGAAAAATACCATAATTTATTTTAGCATGCTTATGTTGGACACTTAGGAAGAGAATTAAAGCGTTACACCTCTTCTAGAGGGTAATTTATTAATATAATGCAAAATGTTAAGCTTAGATACTCTTCAAAAAAAATTGCATTCCTATGAATTTACCTGGAGGGAAATAATAGAGCAAACTCAAATATATGTCTGAAATGTTCATGTTAAGAGTATTTAAATGTGAAAATAATTTTGCAGCCTAAATATCCATCAGTATAATAGTGCATAAATGACTTATGGTGCATATTCCCTGTGGAATATGTTGTGTTGTAAATGATGGAGCTCATTTTTACTTATATCCATTAAAATTGTTTAACTTATTTTAAGTATTTCAAATAGACAAAACAACAGACCTGATTTGGTAAACACACAAAAATCTGGGAGAATATACTTCATGATACCAACTGTGGTTATTTTTAAGTACTGGCATCATGGATGACTATTTATTTATTCATTTTTTTCTTTGTAACATTTGACAGTGATCCATGGTTACCTTTATGACCATGGAAGAAAGAAAGATAATTTCAAAAATAATAAAATGAATTTATTAATGCAGAGACTTTTTATAAATCGGTGTCTCAGTTTATTTACAACAGTTGAGAATAAATTAGAAATGAATTTTTTAAAATATGTTTTTATTGTTTTCAGAGAAGAAGGGAGAGGAAGAGAGTGAGATGGAAACAGCAATGATGAGAGAGAATCATTGTTCCACTGCCTCCTGCACATCCTTTTCTGGGGATCAGGCCTACAACCCTGGCATGTGGCCTACCAGGAATTGAATCACGACCTCCTGGTTCAGAGGGTGGTGCTCAGCCACTGAGCCACACCAGCTGGCAAAAGTGAATTTTTACTTTTTAGTGGAATTTTCATTTTTCAGCATCTACAAAACATTTAATTATTCTACTTACAGTTCAGTGGTGCTAGGGAAATATTTTTATGCAATAATCATTGGACTTATGGATAGATAAGAATATTAGAACTCTTCAGATAGGATGGGTAGTCCTTATGTTTAGAGTACATGCTTCTGCTATTGCTTAATATGATTTCTTCAGAAAACTGTTCAATCTGCAGGTTGAAGGAAGGTGATAAAGAGGACCTGAATAGGAGATATCATAGTGCCAATATTAATAAATCCTAGAGCCAATAGAGAAATTGTACAACTTTCCCCACTTTTTACTTTTTTTTCTCTCCAGATAAATAGAGGGGCAAGGAAAGTGCATTTATATTATTAAATAAATCATTTTTTCTGACCATCCAGAAGTATTGGCTTTTTCCTGATTCATCTATAAATAGCCATTTGGCTAATTAGAATTTTAAAATTTAAACCAAACAATATACATCCTTAGTAAGAATTACTAAGTCTAATAATATGTATGTGTGTGTGTGTACATGTATATGTATTTGACCTCCAGAAAGTCTGTGAAATTTATGTCAGTATGCTCTCCTTCCTTCTAGCCGTGCATCATGGTATTTGATTCATAATGTTGTAGGAAATAAATAGAATTTTTCTGTTTTCCTTAGCATTTGTTTGACTACTAGTATGGTTGAACGTTTTGGTGTTGCTTTGACCAGTTTATTTTTAAAATTTTGCTATAATTCTCTTTCCTTTTATCTGCTAGGTCAGTGTTGGCAAATTATGGGCTGTAGGCCAATTCTGCCTGCTACTTATTTTTGTAAATAAAGTTTCATTGAAACACAACCAGGCCCATTCATTTGTGTGTCATATTGTTTATGTTGTTTCTGTTTTTCTTGCCAGATCAGCAGAGGGGTGAGTAGTTGTGACAGAGATTGTGTGGCCATCAAAGCCTAAAATATTTACTCTCTACAGAAGGACTTTATTGATCTCTATGCATCTTTGAGAGGGCTAGCTTGAAAAAAAAATTAATCAATTTATATGGGCTCTTATGTAGTAAGGATTTTAACTCTTGTGTGAAACATTTCTTAGAAATACTTGAGTTCAAGTGTTTTGCCTGCCTGCTGAGGTCCTGATGGTTTAAATCTATAAGGGATTCTATGTCCTCCTTTTCTCAAATCCTGTGAGCCTGGGTGCAGCAATGATGGATAGTGTCCATTAAGAAGGGCTACCAGCATCCTTTGTACCATGATTGGTGGATGAGCTAGTTTATTATCTGTGTCATCGCTTTGTCACCAAAATACTTACAACCTTTATTCTTGACCTAGATGTTAAGGGATATTTATTTCTGAGAATCATTTAGGATCGTTCTAATTGTACTGAATCTTGATGTCTTAGCTGTAATAAAGTTTAGAAGCTATAAGGCAATGCTTTATTAAAGGCATTTACTACCCTATGTTTTATAACACTTTTAAGTATTTCCTGAAGGTTTTTCAATATTTTTTTTTGTTTTTCATTTTCCCTTTTTACTAATTTCTTTCCCTCCATTTTCTAGCCCCACTTCTATTTTTTGCTAGTGACTTTGCTTTTGTTCAATAACGTTTTTCATATTTTATCATCAGTTCTGAGGGAATCTTTTTTTAAAAAATTAAGAGCCAATTAGAATGCTATCTTTTATATATATAGCTATCTTTTGTATCTTATTATTCACTAGTATTTTCATAATTGAAGAAATGAATGAAACTCCTGCTTCCCAATCACACTTTGTTTGACCCAATACTTTGTTTGGCAAATGGTTCTCCATCACGGTGATCAAAAATTGTTACTGTGGCATATTTATGTTTCCATGTTTATCTGAATATTAACAGTACAGGGAGATAGAAATGACTAGTCCCCACAATATTCAGCTTTCCTCTCCTTCCTAGGCATGCTCAAATATTTCCCAGTCTCCCTTGTCATTAAGGCCAGGCTGTGAGAACTGCATGCGTCCCTTCACGTCTGAGACATCTAAGTATGTTTATAAGTTCCACTCGACCTGGCAACCCTGGAAGCCACAGGTTGAGATAACAGGGTTAAAGGCAGTAGAGCCACCAATCGCCTGGTTCCCTAAATGACTATATAGAGGTGAGTTCTCTTGTAACTTGTACATTTTGTGGGAACTAGAAATGAACCTGTTATGCTAAGCCACTTAGATTCTGTAGTTGATTTGTTACATCATCTCTTCTCACTAACACAGAAATTAGATTTATAAATGGGGGCTCTACTATAATAAAAGACTTGATATGTATAAGAAAAAATGATCCTGGAAAAGACAAAGAAGAAAATGTATTAATATAGTCGTAAAACATTTGGTGAAACTGTTGCATGTCAGAATGTGGGAGGCAGACCATACGTCCAGGTAACTGTTAGCTCCTTGCTAAGAGGTAGAACAGAGAACCACAGTCGTGTATGTTAACTGCTGTTGGCTAGGCTTGGCAAGGTATTGCAAAAATAAAGATGACTTCAGGCAAGAATTGGCTGGTTCCAGGCAGAAATGAGAAGAAATAAAGGGGATCTAGAAATGTGGGTTCCTACAGAAAAACAAGTTGTCTCTAGCCCCAAACTGCACACAAAAGAATTTTACATAAATTTTAAGTTACAAACATTCAACACAACCTTTCAGTAGATTACAGCACTTAAGGCAGAGAAAGTTTTCAAAGTGAAGTCCTCCCACCTGTTGTTACAGATGAGCTTCAGGGAGCCACCCTCAAATTGAGAGGAAAAGGCAGGGGGTGGAGAAAACAAAGAGCTCCTGGAGACTTGAAAACTAGGTAGTTAACAGTGTGGGTGTGGTTACTGGCACGTGGAACTGACTGGAAGCAAACAGAGAAGAAGCCTCTTAAGTCCTTGAGAGAAATGTTCTGCCAAAGCAACCGCAAGCCCGGAGTAAAGGGGCCTTTGACTGTATGAAACTGGAAATGGCCTTTGTATGCACAGCCTGATGTGCGCAAGGAGTAGGCCGAGCGGACTCACTTTCAGATGCAGACAAAGAAGGGGACGGGAGAAAAAGAACCCATCTTAGGATGGAGACTGAAGACGGAAGCCACACAGGTAAGGAGCCTTCACTGCATGTGCTCAGCAGGACTTCAGAATTTACATGGGCTGCTGGTTAGGTTACATGTGTCTCCTTTTCTAAAAGTGAGTGTATTATTGTAATCTTTGTGTATCGAGTGTGTGTGTGTGTGTGTGTGTGTGTGTGTGTGTAAGGGCAGGTAATTTGGCTTTTAAATTCACTGGTTCCCCAGACCAAGAGAAATCGTATTTGGGCTTGATAGTTGGGACATTGGTCGGTCTTGAACTTCACCTATGTATGCTGGACTTTGAGACTCAGGCACAGAGTGGATGGGCTTCAGGCAGTCTCCATGGGATTTGCTGATTATGTGTGATTTGGAGGAAAAAGAAGGAACTGAATATTTACTGAATAGAAGGTGATAGAGGTTACTAGTCTTCACCATGGCTGCTTCTTTTCCCTACATAGGTTTTACAAAAGGTTTTCTATTTGTAAATCTCATCTGGGACTGAGTCCAGTAAATATTGGTGTGGACCACTTAAATAAGAAAGTAAAAACTGCCCAGAATAGACTGTTTAATATAGGTTCAAGTGGGAGAAAACTAAAGTTCCTGATTAGCAAATTCTAATTCCCTAAAACTGTATTTTATGCCCCCCTACAATTGTTCCTAGATCATGAGAGGTAAATGATCTGATTCCAAACACCTGTTATTTAGAATTTTTAGTATTTTAATGCCCCCCCCAATTGATTAATGCTGTATGTATTTTTCTTATTACAAGATATTGGGTTTTACCTATAATTATGGACAGGTGGAAAGCTATGTAGACCCTGATTTAATTAGGCTGGTCTCATTTTCTAAGTTAATTTACTTTTACCTAAAGACACCAGAGTTACTTGTTAAATATTCTATAAAAATCTGAATGAACAACAGTGTTTACAGTAAGGAAAGAAAGCATTCATTTATTAAAAAGGTTCAAAGGCTCATCAAGATGATCACTTTGTAAGTTATATAAGTGTTTGACCACTATGTTGTACACGTGGAGCTAATATAGTATTAAATGTCAACTGTAATTGAAAAAAAATTGAGAGGTTCAGAGGACATAAACCTGAAGTTAACACCAACACAAATTCTGTGTAGGTTTAATGTGTATTGAGGAGTCAAGAACCTCTGTCCAACACATGACGACACCAGAATATTTATTTCTCTGCTTGCTTATTGGTGCAAACTGTAATGAAGAATGGAGTTTCACAGGAAAGGTAACTGAGAATGCTGAAAACGAATCATGTTCACTGAAAGAGAACTTGGGAAACTAAAACTTAGTTTTACAGGAACAAAGGAAAACAACTTCAACAGATAACACTGAACTTCAATGTGCTTCTCAAGAAATATACACATGTATCATTTTTTTCTTTACATGAATGATCATTTCTATGTTGTGTACAGTGCAGATGGTCAAATTTCCATAAGTTTAAAATTAAAATTTGCCCACAACATTGCCGGAATAATGGACATTTCCCACTCTTTTCAGTTTAATTTGCTAATGTTGACTCTTATTTTCTTGTTTAAATTCAGCTCTTTTTTTTTTTTCAGAGTAGTTTATCTTTCATCACACTCTCAAATACACTCAGATCTTCTACTCTACCTGCCCCACAACATAAGACACATGGAAATAAATTACCCACTAGAAAATCTACTTGATATGAGTACTGCATTTTATGTTTTCAAGCACTGGAAATGGGTCTGACTTTGAAGTCAATGAAGGACTCTATGGCACTTAGAGAAAATAAATCTTTATTTTTCTTTCATTGAGCTGCAGCTCTCCGGCCTTCAATCTCCCTGCAATAGTGAATTCGTTGATACTGCATTTGCAAGGTTGATGCTTCATTTTTAGGAAAATAATGTTTATGACAATTGGGTAATTTAGCTCTCTTCTGGTCAGAGAGGCTTTTTAAAGTGCACTTCACGTGGGAAGAAGAAAAGTGAGTAGCATTTATTTTTAGGAGTAGGTTTGTATTGCTGTTTTACAATCTGGATTTACAAGTAGCTTTAAAAACCCCATATCCATGCTAAGAGCTATGAATGATTCTAGCAACAAATCTAAACTATTATTTTTTTATTTCATGAATTCCATTAATTACAAATCCTTTGTATGTGTTTCCTAGTGAGGCAGAATGTTTCTTTCTTCTTTATGGCATCCCACAAATTCTCAATGTAATAATATTGCATTAAGAATAACTATTGAGATGAATTAAATGAAGTTCTTTGCTATAGTAATAAACAAGGCTTAATAAACGATAGTGTTCCAGTCACTGAAAAAATAAATACATTAGAATTTAGGACAAATATTCCACCAAAAAGATTTTATTCTAAATCTTGAAATTAAAACAACCAATAAGGATAATTAGTAAGCCTATTAAAGAAACACTAACTTTAGGCAAGTGGAAAAGAGTTAAGGATAAAGGCAGTAGATGCCTGGAGTAGTAAATTTTCAAGGTATTGGTTTTAACCTTTCTTAGATTTATTACTACTGCTTACTTGAGCATTTTTTAGGCAGATAATTTCTCTGTAACTTTATCGTTTAATGAGGAACATCTTTTTATTTTTACTTCAAAGAGAGAGAAAACTATTTATTTGAAATAGTTTCACTTTGATGGCTATTTTATCCATGTTCCAAAACCCAAATAGAGCCTGTTAATTAATTAATCTGAATATTGCAAGCATGAATACAAATTGAAACTCTCTCTCTGTCTCTCTCAAGCAAATTTTTCTGTTTAACTAAACAAAATAAACAAGAGCAATATGCTTATTTTTATTTAGGAACACTGTCAAAATTAAAGCAAGAGAACCAAACGCCAGCTGTGCGTTGGACAGTAAGCAGTTTCTGGAAGAATTAATGGGGAAAATTATCTGGTTTAATAGATTAATTGGGAGACTCAGAGTATGTCACTTATGAATTTTGATGAATTTATCTTAGTAAGATATGCTAAAATTGAAGTTCCTTAAAAATGTTTTATTACCTCCAAACTCTACACCTGTGACTCACTTGACTTCCCTGCCAACTGTCCTTTCTGCCCTTAGATAGTGATATGAATTAATTGCTCATACTGCTAGACATATTAAAATGTATTTTAGCCTAGCCAGCATGGCTCAATGGTTGAGCATCAACCTATGAACCACGTGATCACGGTTTCATTCCCAGTCAGGGCACATGCCCGGATTGCAGGCTCGATACAGCTGATCAATGATTCTCTCATCATTGATGTTTTTTATTTCTCTCTACCTCTCCCTCTCTGAAATAAACACAAATATATTTAAAAAAATGTATTTTAGATTTTGCTTTAGGAGCTCAATTTTTAATGTCTTTTGATCCTCAAAACCAAGGGTAGGACTATGTTGCATCTTTAAGAGAAAGTGGAGTTTTCATAAGAATAACTAGAGAATTAGTAAATAATAAATGGGAAGAAGCATTAGAGATATTTCAATGACTTAGCTTAAGAAAGAGAAGTTTAGGTTGCCAAATGACACTGAAGGGCACTGAAGACATTTAAGTTAAACACTGAAGGTATCTTTGTAATTATGAAATGCATTATGAGCAAAAAGTAGTCTTTCTCTTTTGTGATAGGGATATTAGTAGAGGCAGTGGTGGTATTTGGGCAGTAACATCTACTGGGCACTTACTATGTATTAAGCATTGTGCTAGCACTTTACAATAGTTATTGTTTAATTCAGTCCTTGCTACAATTCTGTAGCTTGTTTTATCCTCATGTTACAGATGAAGAAACTGAACGTTAGAGAAATTCACTTGTCCCAGGTCCTGATGCCGCTAGAAGGATGGAGAGCTGAGACTAGAGCAGCCAAGTCAGTAAAAGTTATTTAAATTCTCTGGGTCTTAGATTTTCCCTGTAGAATGAAAATAATAAGACCCATCTCTTGATGTTTTTACTATAAACATCTCAGGATGTTTATAGCAAAAATAATTAATAATAATAATAATAATAATAATAATAATAAGGCAACACATGTAAAAATGCCTAAGACATGTTTAATATATTATTTATCCTCTTCAATCAACTATGCACATATGGCTAAAACTGCATCATTTATAACACTGCACTTACATTGCATGCATGTCCTGTTACTAAAGGGTGAGCTCTGGGAGGAGTTGGCTGGATTCATGTGTTAGTTCTCAGTGTTTTCTTATCCTGCACCTAGTACACACCCCAGTTCATAGGAACTATGCAATGAACATTATTGCCTCAGTGAAAAAAGAATGGGAGGTAGAGTAAGGGAGCACCACCATCTACTGTTGGTTGGAAGGCAGTTGGACAACGAGGTTCGGATTTTGAAATTTGCTTACTGCTTGGCTCAGCAAATTCCGTTCTCAAAATGTATCTAAGGAAGTAATGAGGTTTATGTACCAAGATGTATTTTCAACTGTCAGTATCAGAACATTGTCTTCAATGGGGAAAAATTGGAAGCATCCTAATTTAAAAATTAAAAATTGAAATTGTGCAACCGGCATACAGTGGAATAGTGTGTAGTCATGAAAAGTAACATACAGTACACTTATTAGAGGTGAAAGAGTGCCATGATATATTTGTTGACAAGTGTAAAAAGCTGATTATGCAATTGTATGATCTTCTTTTTAATATATATATATATATATATATATATATATATATATATATATATACTTTGAATAATTATAAAGGCAGTGTTTATTAAAATAAAAATATAACAATGGTTATATCTTGGTAAAGGATCACAGCCTAGCTTTATTTCCCCTTACTTCATTTCTATAAATTATTTTGTGAAAAGCATATTTTTTTTTACTTTTGAGAAAATAAATTATTTTAAGAAGTTAATGATATCATCAACAACTAGATTTTGACACAGGACCTCAGCAGCCAATAGTATTTCAGGTTTTTAACATCTTGAGCAAACCACTGTTCACAGAGTCCTCCAGTGTTACCGAATTATTAAAAACAATGCATCTTAGGCTAGTGGCCTTTTTTCTTTTGTAAATAAACATAGAAGACTTTAATTTTCTCAGTTCATTTATTTTCTACTCTGTGCTTCCGTGAGGTCTGAGATTCAGAACTTAGAGTCACTGAGATAGAGGATTTGTTTGTACTGTTTAATGACGGGGAAAGCCACAGGATATGTATGAAAACTTCTCTGTTAGATAAAATGACAGCACCCCAAGGCCCTTCATACTGATTTTTAAAGATATGAGTACACATTAATATTAAGTGGACAGATTTATTTCTATTTTAAAGAAATATCAACATTGGAACACTTGGTTCTACACGGGCTGGCCGTCAGCCCATGGTAGGGATGCATTGTTTTACAAGAAGTAAAAAAGCTTTCGTGTTTCATCTGTGGAGAGAGTGGAGCCTTGACAACTGTTGTTTGTCATAATAGATAGAACGAGACACAGAAAGACAAGCCCAGGAAGAAGGGCAGTGAATATGGAAAAGTGTGGGTGTGATATATGAATAAATGTGATTCCAGAGATCAAAGGCAAGATCAGAATATGGGATTTTAGGAAAACTAACCTCTTAAGGTAGCTATAGAATAACCTTTAAACATTCACTTTAAATTTGTAGGAGTTTTAAGTGATCATAAATGTGTCTCCAGTAGCAAAAGTTTGGACAGAGTTGAACACAATTGTCCTGTCCCTTGTCCGTAAAGAACATTTCTTTCCTGGATTATTGTTGCTTATTATGAATTTTGCAATTAAGCATTAAATTCCAAAATAAAATGAAGCAAATGGAGTATAGAATAACTGTGAATAAGGCTTGGAAGAATTTTGCAGAAATGGTGGTTATCTTCTACATGATTCCATTTTTCTTGTCAAAGACTAATAACACTTTTTATTAAATGTATTTCCTTTCACAGAGAAACTTTCTATATGAAGAATCACAAACTTAGGTTTGGTTTTAGACCTTAGAATTCAATACTGGAGACCACCAGGTCTCTTTTATTATGTGAAATAAATGGGACCTAGCCTACATTAGGACCCATGATTATTCAGCTCCTGACTTTGATTTTACAAAACACATTTATATGAATTCTGTTACTTTGAACATTTGCTTTTCATATAACAGAATCCACATGTTTGGTTAAGGCCAACATATGCTGTTTATTACGCAGGTTTATCTGTTCCTGATGATACATCAAATAAATCAAATCTAGATTAAGCCAACACCACTCCTCTCCTGTGTCATGACATTTGGGGATGAGGTTTTTGGCTAAGGAATCATGCAGCATAAAATACTTTTGCTTATTGAACATGACATAATATATTTTGAATCCTTTGTGAGATATTCTCATTGCTCGCAATAGTAACAGCATTACTGAACATGAACTTTAGATATTTCCATTATAAGTCCCCCTTTTTTATGGAGTTATTTTGCTTAGCTTTTGAAATCTTTCTAGTAGTTGCATATGAGCTTAAAAGCAACATGGAATTAAAAAAAATAGATTGGCTTAGTGAGACTAAGGGTTTTTCACTTGGTTGGTTTTAAAATCTGGGATAGAGGTACAACATTAATAAAATACATGTTTACAAAGTTTTGGGGGGACTTTTTTATTCTTTTGTCATTAGCTGTATAAAATATTGGTTACAACATTCATAAAATTGTTGGGGCATTTCTTTTGTCAAAATAGTTTAATAACTCCAGAACTGAAGGAATATGGGGAGATATCTTTGTTAACGTTTCTTAAATTATCTTCATAACCAGACCACTTATTTTTACATAGAGCTGTTCTGAAGTAAACGTTTTTGTGACAACTTTGTATGCTTCTCTTTTCTATTCAACATGGAAATACTTATTGTGTTCATAACTACAATATATTGTTCATTGAAGATCATAGGCCTGATTTCAAGACTCTCAGACTTGGATCTGAAAGAAAGACATTATTAGAAAGACCAACTTGTCAATCAGACCCACCTATTTAAAGCTTAGTTCAACTATTTCCCTTGTTGTTGTTTTTTGTTCATTTATTTGCCTTTTCTTCTCTGAGCTATAAATTCTCCTCCATGCCTGCTAACTTTCATGGTAGTTTTTATCTTTAAGGTTTGGTTACAAGGAACATATTCATTCAATTTAAAGGGGAGATTCTTGTAGTAGCCTGCACCTGGGATCACCTCAGGAATAGACAGGTGTACTGGCTCCTTCTCCAACTTGCCCTGGGGCTCACTGGTTTCTCTTCTTGGCATTTCTGTTCCTCTCTCCTCAGACTAACATGGTCTTGGTGACCAGATGCTCAGCTTCTCTACATCTTCACGGTATCTTCTCTTACTGCCCCTCCTGCTGCGTTTCTTGGATCTAATGCCCAATAGAAGGCTGATCGCTTTACTGTCCATGTCAATTCCCCTACAGGAGTTACAGCAAGCCTATGGAATGATTTACTAAAGTTGTCCTGTAACTTTATTCACTGCTGGCACTTGAGTAAGTATGTCTAATTAGAGAAGCATAGCCCTAATTCATATTTTGGTTATTCTGTGAATGCCTAATAAATGAAAGGTGGAGATTTTGTTTATACATAATAAATAGTATCCAAAATGTCTGATTTTACTAATGATTGCCAGAAAGCTGGAAAAAGAGCATAATGATTAGTCAAAATGGATTTAACATTGGGGCAAAAATGCTAGACACTATTATTAGAAACAGAAATAAAAAAATATTTCTGCCTGTATAATGAGCAAGAAAATATATAAGAAGCCTTTATGTCATTAAAAGATGGAAAATTGATTCAATGAGTTCTCTGTATCTGACAGTGTTGCCCAATATTCTCTTCTTGACCCTTCTTTCTCAGAAGCCTTCATTGGATTCTCGTTTATGCCCACTCTCCAAGTATTGGTGTCATTTAACGATTGTTCTTGGACATGTTCTCAATTTTACAACCATTCTAGCCAACATCTTTCTTTGATCAGCTGTAGTCATGTAAACTGAGTTTCCATCAACAACTTCTGAACTTAGTTCCAACATGCAGGACATTTCCAACTGGTGACTTACAGCAAAATGCAATCCTGTATCTCCATCCTCCAACACTACTTCTGACTTCTACATTTCTTATTTCAGTGAACATTTCCAACTAGCCAATGGCTTCCCAATGCCTACAGAATCGAATTTGTGCTCATTCCATATGGTATCAAAGATTTTCAGTGATCAGACCTTCCTGCCATCTTTGTTCGTATCATTATCTTTCACAAATTTCTTCCTGCCTCTGTGCTTAATATAAACATCCTTTATAATAAAAGGCTAATATGCAAATTGACTGCATGGTGGAACGACCGGTCACTATGATGCACACTGACCACCGCTCAACACAGGAGCTGCCCCCCGGTAGCCAGTGCATGCCACTCAACCAAAAGCATGGCTCGTGGCTGGCGAGCACAGTGGAGGTGGCGGGAGCCTCTCCCACCTCCATTGCAAGCAGGCAGTAAGGAGCAAGGGGTCCTGGACTGTGAGAGGGTGCAGGCCAGGCTGAGGGACCCCACTTCCCTGCCCAGTGCATGAATTCCACGCACTGGACCTCTAGTATAAAACAAAAAATGTAATTTGTAATAAGGATTAAATGAGATACAATCTTTCAATATTTCGATGGAGACTGCAAATTAAAATTTCTACTTCAAAATTTTATATAAATCACCTGTGTTGAATATTTGACTTTGATAAACAGAGGAATTTTTTTTAAAGATTGCTATAATATCTGGCTCAGCAATACAAGGTACAACATGTATTTTTAGTTTTAAATTAATTAAATCACAAAGAAAATGTACTTTTTCTGTGATATGTGTAAGAAACAAGAGGTGCAAACTGTATAACTCAAATCATGTACCTTAAAGTTTACATATAGTCATATTAACTAAAAATTGATGTATTTAAAGTTATTATAATTAAAATATATATCATATCTTTAATAAACTAAATGGAATCATGCATTTCAGTTTGTTTCTGCTGATTTCAGAGGCTATTTTGGAGCCTAATATGATGACTTATGACTTTGCCTGTAAGAGGAATCTGTAGAATAAATGGGGTTGGATGAGAAAAATAGTTGTGTTCTTAAGTGTAGACATTTTTGAATTAGATATTTTGTGGGAAGGGTCAAAAATTTAATAAATGTTATTTACAAATAGCTTTGTTCTATTTCTACTGTGTCATCAAAATTTGAATGTTCTCTTCTATTATATGCCTGTGTAACTTTCTAGATAGAATGATAGTTAAAATTTATAAAATTAACTTTAAGATTTTTTTCTCATTTAATCTTGCTCTTTACATAATTAATAACTTTAAATAATTAGTATTCTCCTAAAGTAAATATTTCATAGCAAATAAAAGATTGCTCCTTAGAGCATATAAAATAGTCACTAAAATTGTTGCAAGGAGAAAAAGGTTAGTATTTTAATCTTGTGTATTTCATCTGGCATTAAAATGAACTGGACAGATTTTTAGTTAGAAATAGCATAACTTTTCAAGTTAACTATGCAAAAACCTTTAAAAATATTCAACAACCAAACATGCTCCATATATCTGATAAAATATATCTATAATAAGAATCATTGTAAAACTGAATATAACCAAAACATAAAGTAAAAATAGAAACAGTTTTATCCTTTCTTTTGTTTGCTTGTTTTATTTTAACTTTTTTAAAAAAAAATTACATATATTCTTTGTCCACCAGGATGTGCATTGAAGTCTGGTTGCTCTTAGCTATTTTCATTTCCTGGGAAGATTTTTAGTTTGTTTTGTGCATCTCTGAATTCTGAAGGGTTTTATTATTTTTCTGTCACTCTTCTTTAACTGGCTTTTCCCATAAATAAAATACATTCAGGGCAATAAAATGCAAACAACTCTTTCTAGTACAGTGCCTCAGGAGGGAATATTACTCTATGTGACTACAAAATTTAGCCCAGTTTATTTCAAAGGTACACACAGAAAAATGTAGGTAGTAATATAGAGAATAAAAATGCACCTCAGCAACACTCAACCATATTATGATTTTGTACTATGGGTATTTTTTTCCTGCTGCTTCCTTAACAAATTACTACAAACACCTATCTGATTCTAATATCCTTAGCAACTTATATCACACTGTTGGAAAGGCCATGGGTTAACATGGATTTGTTTGTCACAATAATTATATTTGTCCAGAATTTCAGAGCCTGGAGATCAATGCCATGTGTTAAAAAATACCCGTCCAGTTGAGAAGTAGGAGCTGTCCATTTCTGGTCTTGAAACCAATGAGGGAGGACTAACTATAAAGGTAATAAAATGTAACAATTAATTTAGACCTGATTGAGAGCAAAATATTTGTTGTTAACCATTTCTAGAACTATCTAAATTAAAAGCACTTGGCAACTCTTAGCAGAGCGAGACAGCTTCTTTAGGAAGAGGTGCTTAAATTAGCAAGCCAAGAAGTGACTGAGCTGTCCCCATAAGAACCAATGTTTAGTGAGCCACTATTCAACACCAAAACATCAATCTGAGAGAGCGATGCTAGAGGGGATCTTGAAAGACCATATTCTTCATCATCCTAAACATTGGTAGAACATGTACACTAAGGAAGGAAAATAAACTTGCTCATGGTCCAACTGTATGTTGTAATGGGCCCACAATAAGAACCTACAGCTCTACTATTCCCCAAGCTTTATATCTTCAAAAGTTCTTAACTTGTCGACTGTGATTATGGACTCTATTTACTATCTATATATGGTTTATTCAGCAAGTTATAATATATATATATATATATATATATATATATATATATATATATATATATATATAATTTTTATATCCTTCTCACTATATAGCTTTATAATTCTTAACTAGAATAACTAAAGGCTTACTTTTCTGTCTTTGTGACCCTTTCTCTGCTACTAATTTGTACAGATTGGACACAGATTAGATCTGGGTTGAATTGGTACTTTTGGCTTTAAAACCCTACTTACTGGTGACAGAGCTTTCTTAACCTTTGCTTATGTGCACCCTCAAAGTACAGTTTTAAGCACCAACTTTTTACCAGCTAACAGTCATGAGGTTTTGCTAGTGTGTCCAATGAGTGTTGTGGACTTCTTTACTGAAGTTCTCAGCCTTTCTACCCATAATGCACCATGTCTACACCTGTGTTCTCTCTGGTTGCTTCAGTCTCAATATGGGTTTGGTTTTTTAAGTGTATAGGTCACTTTCTACTGGAAAATAAATAACAAACATTAATCTCCCCTCTCTGAAGTATGATGTTACTTTAGATGCATCATCTTTAAAATATCCTCTAAAAGAAATAGCTGAAAGGGTGTTATTATTTATCACTTTATGTCAAATATGGCAGGTGCTATACATGTTCAATATAGATAAAAATAAAAATAACAACAATAAACCAATTTTAAAAATCTATAGTCTCGGTCCTCAAATGTATTTACTAGGCAAATTTGATATCAAAGTCACTTTTTTTTCCCCAAAGTGAATTAACTGTAATCTGCTTACTTTCATGCATTTCTATTTTGTTAATATATTTAATACTATATGCATATTACTCCTAAGGTAAACTCTTCATAACCTATGTAATAATTTTCCTCAAGACTTGATAATGCTATTTCCCCTAATTTTACTTCATAACCAACTTTGTGCATTGAGTGCTTCCAGCCCCCATATTTATGATAATTTCTTAAAAGATCTAGTTGGAATCTATGAGGTAGTTTGCATGATTGGCCACAATTCTCCACACCTCCCACCCCCAAGCCCCTTTGCAGTGTCATTTTGGGGCTTCTCCCATCAAAAAGTGAAATCTAGTCTCTCACTACTTGAATCAGAACTTGTGACTTGCTTTGAGCAATGAAATGCAGCAGAAGTGACAGTTGCACCAGTTCCAAACCTAGGTTTCAAGAGGCACACAGCTTCTGCTCTGATTCTTGGAATCCTACTAGCTTCCATTTACCCACCTGCTGATGGACGACAGACACCTAATCCGTTTGCCCCTGTTGTTCTAGCCAATTGGCAGCTAACTGCAGAAGCAGATGCTCCCCTGACCTACAGAGAAGGATGCACAAGTGAGCCAGCATTACCAGAACTGCCCAATTAAAAGGATGGTAAATAATTGTCCTTTTATATAACTAAGTTTTGGGGTGGTATTTCACAGCCAGTCTATGGATATCATTTATTTGGCCAAAAAGACTGAATGTTTTTAAGCCTGGTAATTCATATTGGTAAGTTGTTTTCCAAAGCCCTTGTAACTATTTGCTACTCTTATTAGCCAGAGTTATCACTATTATCAATATTTGTTAGTCTGATAAATGATTCATATATTTTGTTTTAATTTTAAGTGGAATGTTTTAGAAGCTATTGTTCCTCATTCTGATGGTAGTCGCTATTTCATTGAAACAAATCTTATCTCAAAGTACATTTTTTCCAAATTATTTTTTTGGGGAATTGACATAATTTTCTGGTTTATTTATTCTTAAAAGAATAGAGACATAACACAGATCTTAATTTTCGATTTGCGAGTTAATAGTTTTTTAAAGTCTCTTAAGGTATATCCCTTCTTCTCCCGAATATTTTTATTCAGTTTTAATTTATTTTAATTCAACATCAAATATATAAAAGGTAAGTTGGTTATACTGAAGTTTCTGCTGGCCTCATATGACTCACTGGATATTGATCTCAGTGTTTATTACCTACTTTAAGTTGCTAAACCTCATGTGATTAATCTTGGCTCAGAGTAGAAAGCAAGAAAGTAAGATACTTATATTCAAACTAGAGGCCTGGTGCACGACATTTGTGCACGGGGGGGGGGGGCGGTGGCTCTCAGTCCAGCCTGCACCCTCTCACAGTCTGGGACTCCTCGGGGGATGTCTGACTGCTGGCTTAGGCTCACTCCCACCTCTCTGCTGCACTTGCCAGTGGGGAGCCCAGTTTTGGCTGAGTGTCATGTCCCCTGTGGGAGCACACTAACCACCAGGGGGCATCTCCTGCAGTGAGCATTTGCTCCCTGGTGGTCAGTGTGTATCATAGTGACCAGTTGTTCTGCTGTTCGGTCGATTTACATATTAGCCTTTTATTATATAGGACTAGAGGCCCATTGCACAGAATTAGCACATGGGTAGGGTCCTTAGGCCTGGCCAGCGATCATGGTCGATCTGTGGGGTGACTGGTGGGGTGATCCAGGGCTGGCACCCGCCTTGGCTGGCCTGGGGCCTGCAGGCTGGGGGCAGCTCCTGCATTGAGTGTCTGCCCCCTGGTGATCAGTATGCATCATAGCAACTGGCCATTCCACCAGTCGTTCCACCAGTTGTTCTGTCATTCGGTTGATTTGCATATTAGGCTTTTATTATACAGGATTAGAAAATTTGCTTCTGGGTCAAGCAGACGTGTAGAAAATCTAGACCAAGTATTGGCTATTATACTTGTGAGACTTTGAAGTGTTGCCATCACTCAGTGCTTTCTCACTGTTTCCAGAATGAAAGCACAGATTGCATCATTTATACTGTTTTTGGCTGTAGGTAACAGAAAACCCACTCAAGCAGCACTAAATGGAGACTCATTGGATGGCCGATGTTTAGCAAATTTATATCAGGATAGCTATGCTAGTTTTTGTTGATTGCTGAAAGGTGTGATAACAAAAGCAATACAAAACAATACAAAATAAAATTAATGAATGAAAATAAATATAAACTTGTGTCTGCTCTCCATGGTCACAAAAGCTCAGTGGTATACAATAAAATTTATTCAAGTTGATGATTTTATAGGATTCAGATGATCTTCTTTGAGCTTAGCTGATCTCAGCTGGGTTTGTTCACATGGCTGTTGTAAACTACTTGTCAGCTAGGTGTCTTTCTGATCTTGCCTGACCTTGCTTACATCTCTGGGGATCGTATGATCCTCCAGAAGGTCAGCTCAGGTATGTTTTCATGGTAAATACAGAGGAGCAAGATAGTCACACATATGCTCTCAAGTCATTACTCTCATCACACTTACTAATAACATGTTTTCCCAAGCAAGTAACTTGGTAGAGCTCTGAGACAGTGTGGATGGCACTGCAAAGTTACATGGAAAAAACATGTATTCAGCATGGTGAACTAGTGAGACCATCGACAAAATAAAGCTACAGCAAACACATTAATCCAAGTTACCTTTCATAGGGTATGGACACATCTATTGATAAATAGTCCTCTCGTAGTGAGATCCAAAAAATTTTCATTTCTACCTACAAAGCAGACCTGAGTCATGGTAGGCATCATGTGCATTCTCTAAATAGTATTCTATATTTTGTCATTGTCATTGTCTTTTCTTTAATTTATCCTTTTTTCTTTGAAACACATATATCCCTTGTTATAGGAATCTCTTGGAATACTCTCTTGGAATCTCTTGGATAATGACAGATGTTTCTGTTATAAGCATGAATCTTCAGCCTCTAGTGGGACACAGCAAAGACTTTATGACATAAAATAAAACTGCTTCCTGGAACATTCTCTGATGTTGGGCAAAAATCAGAAAACCAGGAATGTATTTTGATGTCGTGAAATAATTAATACAAAATAAAATAAATCATTTTCATTAAACAACTTCACTATTTCAACAAAATTTATAAGTAGCTCATCATTGCTCTTGAGCATTGGAAAAATGCTAAATTTTTTTCAAAAATTGATAGAGCTAACCACATATATTTCACCAGAATGTTAATTACGTCCCATTAAATTTCATGGTTCAGACCAAGAAAATTTTTTAGATCATGATAAATTATTTTACCATTCTACTCCGTATACTATCATTTCTTTAACCTGAAAAGAAGGAAGAATAGCTTCAATAAAAGTTGAAGCTTTACTCAACTATTATTGACTTAAACTATCTATTTATATCCAAGAGTTTACTGAGATGCTCATGGAAAGCTCTATCAGTTTTAGCTTGCGGACTTCTGGCATATACTGAAAGGTGATTGGAAAGGGATGCTCAACATTTCCTATAAGCTAGTCAGTTTTCCCAGCATTCTTCAACCCAAGGTAGTTGTCAGGGGGTATTGAGGGGTTTGGAGGATGTTCTCAAATTTCAGCAATCATACTTTCACTTCAGCAAAGTGAAAGTACAGCAAAGAAGGAATCCTGCTTGTCAGCTGTGTCTCCACTGTTGGGGGCATCTTCTGTAGAAATCAACACTGCAGCTGTGGAGAGTATTGGTTAATCACATTGTTGTACAGCCTCAAAAATAGTATCTATGGTTCTAATACCTTTGTTTCAGACTTTCTACCAATCTTTCTGTTTTATGCCTTACCCCCAGATTCCTGGAGATGGTGGGTACCTTCAATTCCTGAGTCTTTCTGTAGTTTTGTGACATGAATTGGCATATTTACCCTGGCTTCTCTCCATGAAGTTACTTAGCTTTCTGTTGCTATTATTCTATCCATATACCGCCAACGTTGTATTAACTTCACTAGAGTGTTTTTATTTATTTTTGTCATTTTCATTTTCCTTGTGAGTTAATAATTTTATAAATAGGTACCATTTTGGTCAAGTTTGGGGAGGGAACAGGGATAAATGTATGTGCCTGCCATGTTTTTCAGGAAGTCTTTGCCATGATATATTCTTAATATGTCTGTGGTGGATAGAGCCAGTGAACTCCCTGGCGTCAGTGTTGTCCTCACCCACTGTTAACAAGAATTTAGATTTTCTAGTTAAGTTGTTTAAAAGGATAGGCCCTTATCGACCCAAGCTAATCACCATCATTGGCAATGAAGAAGGTGAGCAATCTTTAAGTTCTTGGCTTTATTTTCCATATGGACAGATTTCAGGTAGAGTAACACTCTCCACTCCTCACTCAGTCTTTCCTATGGAAAGAGAATGATAACTGACTGTGAGTTGGAAGAAGAAACCAAGTGTTCTGAACTCAACTCATTTCTCTGTTGTTATAGTTTCTCCCCCTCAGCAAAGCAGCATGGATAAACTTAGAAAAGGCTTTGCCTTAAGGAGAGTCTCCAGAGATCTATGGTTGGAATGTGAGCCAAGTCATTGGGCCATATTCTAAGCCATATTCTCTAGTCAGGCTATATGTAAACAGGCTGATATTTTTCTCTCCATACGTCTAACTCCTTTTTTGTGTTTTGCATTTATTTCTTAACTTAGAAAGGAAAGACAGATCTATTATATATATATACTAGAGGCCCTGTGCACAAAAATTTGTGCACTCAGGGGGTGGGGGGGAAGCCCTCAGCCCAGCCTGTGCCCTCTTGCAGTCTGGGACCTCTTGGGGATGACCACCTGCTGGCTGAGGTCTGCTCCCCAAGGGATTAGGCCTAAGATGGCAATCAGACATCCCTCTGGCAGCCTGGCAGCCCTTGGGGGATGTCCACTTGCCAGCAGGGAGCAGACCTAAGCTGCAGTCAGACACCCTTAGCACTGCTGAGGAGGCAGGAGAAGCTCCCGCTACCACTGCTGTGCTGGCAGCTGTCAGCCTGGCTTATGGCTGAGCAGAGCTCCTCCATGTGCAAGCTCACTGACCACCAGGTGACAGCTCCTTCATTAAGCATCTGCCCCCTGGTGGTCAGTGTGTGTCATAGTGACCAGTCATTCCCAGTCTTTCTGCTGTTAGGGTCAGTTTGCATATTACCCTTTTACTGTATAGTAGAGAGGCCTGGTGCACGGGTGGGGGCCAGCTGGTTTGCCCTGAAGGATGTCCCGGATCAGGGTGGGGATCCTGATGGGGTGCCTGGCCAGCCTGGATGAGGGGATGAGTGCTGTTTTCAGGCAGGCCAAGCCTGCAACTGAAGCTCCCAGTCTCTCCATTTTTTTAAAAACATTTTATTGATTTTTTAAAGAGAGTAAGGGAGAGGGGTAGAGAATTAGAAACATCGATGAGCGAGAAACATCGATCAGCTGCCTCCCGCACACTCCCTCCTGGGAATGTGCCCACAACCAAGGTACATGCCCTTGACCGGAATCGAACCTGGGACCCTTGAATCCGCAGGCTGACGCTCTATCCATTGAGGGCTTTCTTTTTTTTTTTTTTTTTTTTTTTATTCTGGGATTTATTTAACTTCTGTAATTGAAACTTTGTTGCGGCTCCAGCTCCGAGGCCAGCTGGCTGAAAGCAGGTATCTGGAGTTTGTTTAGCTTCTATAATTGCAACATTGTTGCATCCGGAGCTCAGAGCTGGGCCACGGTAGTGGGGAACCTTGGCTTCCTCCATTGCCAGGGCAACCAAGCCTCATTTTCGCTTCAGCTGCATCGCTGCCAGCCGCCATCTTGGTTGGCAGTTAATTTGCATATCACCCTGATTAGCCAATGGGAAGTGTAGCAGAGGTATGGTTAATTAACATGTTTGTCTATTATTAAATAGGATACATACATATACACTAGAGGCCCAGTGCCTGAAATTCATGAACGGGAGGGGGGTGGTATCCCTCAGTCCAGCCACCACCTTCTCCAATCCGGGACCCCTCAGGGAATGTCCGACTGCTTCTAGCAATCTGGGACCACTGGCTCCTAACCACTTGCCTGCCTGCCTGCCTGATCGCCCCTAACCACTTGTGCCTGCCTGATTGCCCCTAACCACCTCTGCCTGCCTGCCTGATCACTGCTAACTGTTCCCCTGCTGGCCTGATTGCCCCTAACCACCTCTGCCTCACCCCGCACCTGGGACCCAGGATTTCCTTCTCCGGCTGGCCACAGGCACCCAGGACCCGGACTGGCTTCATCCAGGCCTGCCACAGCCTCCGGGGATCATGGGCAGGTGGCTTTGCCTGGGCCACAGCTGCAGGTGCTCAGGACCGCGGGGCAGGCAGCTTGTCCCTCTCCCGGGCTGCAGACTGGCTGGTCCCCATTCCTTTCTTGCAAGCTCATTTGTGCCTGGTTGGTCCCCATTTCTCTCTCCTCAGTGTTGAGTGTCTGAGCCATTATGGTGAGATGGTGTGAGGACATGACAACCATTTACATATTAGCTCTTTATTATATAAGATATTATATCTATGCTCACCCCCATCCCTAAAGCAAACAAATGAAAACAATCCAACAACCTTAACTCTATTCCCCATACAGCAATGTTTGGTTTAGGATGAACATGGAGGCTGGGCCTAAGCTATTAACATACAGAACTCCTTTGACTGTTCAGGGTTAGCTGTAAGATCTAGACCTTGAACAGTCAAAGGAGTGCTGTAACATCTAAGCTTTTATAGAGTGAGTACCATGAATTTCACTTGATATTTTTAATCAAGAGATATTTTCTTCCTCTGGTTGGTTTTATGAGAATCAGACTGGGAATAACTACACCTATTCTATACCCATGTCAAAGTCAGCCAGCACACAAAAGAGGAATTTGTATCAGATAACTGAGACAGGACCCATAAGGAATGTTACTTGAAGTTCACATTACTGCTAGACTTTCGATTTATTGTGATAATAATTTTTTATGTTTAAGCCCATTTGAGATGGTTTCTCACCATTAAAAGTATTATTGCACTGTTCAATTTGCTTTCCTAAGATTTTTGTAAATTTTTCATATATTTGAAAATGTGAGCTCCCAGTGTTTCAGATAATTTTAGTGTAACACCCAGTCACTTGAAATAGTGCTCTTGGGTTCCAACTGACTCTTAAATTAAAGGTCAAATAGGATTCATCCAGGACTAAGTTTATTTATCATTAAAACAGGATGTGTAGCAGGCTCCACTGCATGAACAGGAACAACAAATTAGAGGCTTTGGGATTCTTACGTGTGTCTTTTTGATATTCTTACTTTATATTTTAGATGAATCTGGTCACAAGAAATGAGACAAGGTGACTATGAACCACCTAAATTGAAGGAAACAAAATGTTCTGTGCATCCTTTCAGCTTTTATACTTTGAAGATGTATATGATGACCTCCTTGGATGGACATGACTGACACCCATTTTCCAGTACAGCATAATATCAATCTGTTCTTGTTACTCAATAAACCCAACAATGAAGTGCAAGTGCATGGTCTGTAAAATAATAACCTTGCATGAATTCTCATTAATCCATGTCTAGTATGCTTCTATGATTCCTTGAGTTAATGTGCAAGGAGAATTTTAATAAATGTCAAATTCTCAGTTGTCCCCGAGGCTAGAAGATAAATCATAAACGTATTTTTAATTTTCCCTTTCAAATTAGTGTCCTGTGAACATTATTAACAACAATAATAACGACAGTAATATATATTCTGGGTACAAAGTAAAGTGCTTTATATATTATTGTACAATTAAAATTTTTTGGCTGGATTTTGTCTCCATTTTTTGGGAAGTAGCCCCTGAAACTCTGGAAGTTCCCAATTGATAGCATTGTCTTTGTTATTGGTAGTTCTTGATAGTTTATGCTAATGAGGCCACTGTGGTTAGCCCTTGATTATTTGTGTTAACCATAGGACTCAGGATAGGGGCTGGCCACTCCAGAAATATCAACCATGTAATTAGAGGGTTTGGGCTTTGAACAGCATCATCCAGCCTGACCTCCTGGGAGGAAAGAAAAAGCTGGAGATTGAGTTTAATTACATGGGCAATAATTCAATGATCATGCCTACATAATGAGACCCTAATAAAATCTTGGGACCCTGATGCCCACATGAGCTTCTCTGGTGAATGATCCTCTGTGCATATTGTTACTCATCAGTGTGCTGTGAGGTGACTCAGCATGACTCCACAGGAATAGGGCTCTGGAAGCTTCTTTGTGTGAGTGTGGGGAGGGAGAATGGACTTTCCAGACTATTCCCATGTGTCTCTTCTTTCTTTTTGTTGGTCCTGATATGTATCCTTTTTGGATGTAGGAAGACTGTAATTTTTAATATAGTGCTTTCCTGAATTTTATTAATTAGTCTAGCAAGTTATTGAACCTGAGGGGTAATGGAAATCCCCAAACGTTTGGCCAGTTGATCAGAAGTGTGGGCAGCATGAGAACTCTCAAAATATTGTCTGGTGTCTGGAGGGAGGAGAGTGGTGTGCAGCACTGACTGTGTCCTTAACCTGTGAAGCCTGCCCTAATTCGGGGTAGTGAGCATCAAGTTACTGCAGGTATACGTATTCAATCGCTTAGTATTTCCATTGTGTGAAGATTTTATTCTTCTTTTACATAGGTTAACAAGGATTCTGGGATAAAAAAGATGTTATAATTGCTAAGTATTACATTCCACTTATTTTTTAATTTCTTTATTGATTAAGGTATTACATATGTGTCCTTAACCCCCCTTTATCCCCCCAACCCACCCACTCATGCCCTTACCCCCCCCCCCCCGCTGTTGTCTGTGTCCATTGGTTAGGCTTATATGCATGCATACAAGTCCTTTGGTTTATATCTCCCCATTACCCCCACCCTCCCCTACCTTCCTTCTGAGGTTTGATGGTCTGATTGATGTTTCTCTGTCTCTGTCTCTGTTTTTGTTCATCAGTTTATGTTGTTCATTATATTCCACAAATAAGTGAGATCATGTGATATTTATCTTTCTCTGACTGGCTTATTTCACTTAGCATAATGCTCTCCAGTTCCATCCACGCTATTGCAAATGGTAAGAATTCCTTCTTTTTTACTGCAGCATAGTATTCCATTGTGTAGATGTACCAGTTTTTTAATCCACTCATCTGCTGATGGGCACTTAGGCTGTTTCCAAATCTTAGCTATGGTGAATTGTGCCGCTATGAACATAGGGGTGCATATATCCTTTCTGATTGGTGTTTCTAGTTTCTTGGGATATATTCCTAGAAGTGGGATCACTGGGTCAAATGGGAGTTCCATTTTTAGTTTTTTGAGGAAACTTCATACTGGTCTCCACAGTGGCTGCACCAGTCTGCATTCCCACCAGCACTGCACAAGGGTTCCTTTTTCTCCACATTCTCGCCAGCATTTGTTCTTTGTTGATTTGTTGATGATAGCCATTCGGACAGGTGTGAGATGGTATCACATTGTCATTTTGATTTGCATCTCTTGGATGATTAGTGACTTTGAGCATGTTTTCATATGTCTCTTGGCCTTCCTTCTGTCTTCTTTCAAAACGTATCTATTTAGGTCTATTGCCCATTTTTTTGATTGGGTTGTTTATCTTCCTTTTGTTAAGTTGTATGAGCTCCCTATAAACGTTGGCTATTAAACCCTTATTGGTGATAACATTGACAAATATGTTCTTCCATGCAGTGGGCTTTCTTTTTGTTTTGTTGATGGTTTCTTTTTTCACTTATTTTCTTTTTAATAGTTTATGTAATGAATTCATTTTCATAGTTTCTGATAAGTTTTGCAGCAAAATGCTTATCTTAATTTTTCTTCTTGTCTTTTAATAATGTAAGTTATATTGCTTGGTAAAATTTCACTTTACTGTTCATTTGAATTCTATTTTTTCTAAGGCTAAAACTGAAAGATTGCAAGGGAGTAAGTGGAATAACTTTAAAGGCTGCATTAGATCTAGATTTAAAAATTAATGACTGTAATAAGCCAATTAAAATATATTTGCAGCTCTAATTTCACATTTTTGAAAATAGGGGTAATTATCCATATCCATATCCATATATCAGAACAGTGTTATGAGGAAGTATGACACAACATATGTAATACATCTAGAAAAAAATATTAGGTCCATTTCCCCTCTAGATCCAAATAACCTTTTTTTAAAAATTGTATTTTTTTATTACAGAGAGGAACGGAAAAGGGGAAAGAGATAGAAACATCAATGATGAGAGAGAATCAGTTCTTGGTGACTCCGGCATGCCCCACACAGGGGATTGAGCAACCTGGTCATGTGCCCTGACTGGAATCGTGACAAGACCTCCTGGTTCATGGGTCAATGCTCAATCACTGAGCTACACCAGCCAGGCTGTATATTTATTTATTTATTTTTAAATATTGATTTTTCAGAGAGAGAGGAAGGGAGAGGAAGAGAGAGAGAAATATTGGTGTGAGGGGGAAACATGGATCAGCTGCCTCCTGTATGCCCACCACCAGGGGTGGAGCCTGAAAACCGAGCATGTACCCTGACCAGGAATCAAACCTACAATCTTTTGGTGCATGGACGATGTCCAATTAACTGAGCCACACCAGCCAGGGCTTTCTTTATATGTCTAGCTTTATGTTGCTTTATTAAGTAAATGTCAGTTGTGCTGAGAATAGAATTCTGGAGTCAAACTCTCTGTCAATTATCTCCAGCTATTATTCCATCTCCGGCATCTAATATTGTACATCTAGAAGTCTGGCACCAATTTGATTTTTGTCCTTAGTGAGTGTCTTCTTGTTCTGCCAAGTTTTCAAGGAAGAACATGGATGAAGGTAGACATCTGGAGAGTCATGCTGATGAGAAGAAACTTGTAGCATCCTTAATTTATCCTTAAAATGTAATACTTCACCCAACTCTCTAGATTTTGTATTTTGTCAATTTTGCCTACCACACAATGAATGCTTTTAAACTGAATATTCACATTTTCACTGTAGTCAAGATTTCATTTATTATATAGTTGACTATTTTCAGTTCTATTTATGTTCTTATTTCAAAAATATAGATTGTATCACCATTGTATGTCTTTCACATTCATATCTTCTCACAGATCGCTTTTATTTCTTCATTTTTGTTCCCCTCTGGGTTGTGGAAGATTTGACCCTATGGATTATATTTTCTGCAATATTGATTCTGCATTGTTATACTTCTACAGCTATTTTCAGTACTGATGCAGTTACATTCTATGCTTCCTTAAATTATTTCCTTATTAAGTATAGCATAATTACAGTGAACTTCTCAAATGTTATGTGTAGAGCTAGATCAATTTTTATAAATGTATAAACCTGTAGAACCAACACCTAAAGGTAAACAACACTTTGATTTCCTTCACTATAGCTTCTTTTGACTATTTTGAACTTCACATAAAAGGTATCATACAATATATATCCTTTTGTGTCTGGCTACTTTTGCTGAAAATTATATTTGTGAGAATTTTTCTAATTTAGAAATAGGTTGCTTACTCTCAATGCATTTCTAATCATTTTGTATTAATTCATTTATCTATTCTATTGTGATGAACATTTGTGTTGTTTCAAGTTTGGGACCATTAAGAATAAAGCTATGCACATTCTTAAGATATCTTGCTTCACACAGGTGTGCCTATCTAGAGATGAAATTACTAGATCACAGGTTATATGCATATGTGGCTTTGTATATATAATATTGGAGAACAGATTTTTAAAGTGCTTATACCACTTTATCTCCCCTTCAATAATGTATAAGAGTTCCATTTTCTTTATCTCTAATATTTTATCAGTTCTTATTTTTTATTGTCTTTTTTGACTCAGTTGGTTTTGTTTTCATTGTTACCTTATAATTACTACTAATTGCTAAAATAAGAGAATGAGAAAATAGAAATAAAGATACAATTATGTGCAATACCATTTTATTTCCATATTCTATGGGCAAGAAGATATTTCTGGGTTATCTCTTCTCCAGCAAGAAATTTCCCTAATTCCCTCTCTGCTAGTCTGAGATTAGTTTTTGCACATGTAATAGCTTCTGGGGACTCATTATTGCTGCAAAGTATTTTGGAATAGTTTCCTTTTATGAAGTATTAGATAAGAGTCAACCAAACTGCTCCTGGCAAAGAGAATGAAGTATACATAATTTTTAATAATATTTTTTACCATACTTACTCACATGCTCTATTTTGTTAAAATCAATGCATGATTTAGGCAAAATTAGTTATATTTTCCTGCATTTAAAATAATTTTCTTTTCTTAATTCAATATCATATAATTCTATAGATTTATGAAATATAAGTATAATGAGACCATAACATTTGTATCTATATTCTACTTCTTTATGAATAATAAGAAATCTGGGTTGGGGAAATATTAAAATGACCAAAACTTTCTCCTATATTTTGTGCTGTTTTTGTTGTTGCCATTGTTTTTGTTCTGGGCAACCTTTCAAAAAGTATCAATCAACCTCTTTTGGAAAAACAATGGACATGATATCTTTCTTAACTTATGGTGCTTTATCATTTAATTTTTTTCAAAAGACAACCTTATTTTAAAAATAGTATAACTTAAGTTTACCAGATATCTTTCCTTTTAAGCAATTTCAGGGAGCTTTATGTTAGGGTTGTATTAATTTCCGTAATATAGTTATTGAGAAAGTAGTGGAAATAGCCCTTTACCAGGAGACAGTCGCCATTACAAGACTCATTTCTGAGATACCACAACTCATTCACAGCCTAAAAGGGTTTCACTCCAATGACCCTATCCCTCTTCCATATCAGTTTATTTGCAGGTACTTAAAGCCAATAAGACTCATAAAATTCTTCTCCAAGGAATTTGGAATCAGGTAGAGATCAAGTTCATGAAGTATAGGAGATGGGATTAGAATTATTCAGATTTTTCTCTCAGGAGAGCTGTGATATAGTTCATATAAAAGCACATAAGTGAGTGGAGAAGCTGGTTTGCAGAAAGAAATGGAAACAAAGGTAGAAAAGTGTGTCAAGATGAGAAATTATGTGGCCCCAGAGTTGCTGTCTAATAAATTTCTATATTATTTCCCACAATTTGTTCCTATATTTTCTGTAACTGTTCCTATATTTTCTATAGTTGTGTTCCCTGTATCCTTAAGACAACTTTAAATCAGAAATAAGAAAGCATGTGTTCTAGCCCCTGCTCTGTCATGAATTTATTATGATCTTACTGCTAAGGATTGGGTTGTTCTTCCCTCTTCTCCATAGTATTATTCATAATTCTTCTACATAACCTACTGTATATGCTGTACTTATTTCTTTGAATATCTGTTCACCACACAAGGGGTGTGTGTGTGATTTTGCCTTTTTTGGTGTCCTCAGCATTTATGTCATTGGTCATTCACATATAATATGTGCTCAACAACTTCTGGTTATTCAATAAACTAACCAGTATGTGGAGTGAGTGCATTCTTATCTATTAGGAAACAGTATTTTTAGTATTTTGTATTCTTTCCTTGTTTCCCTCTCACACATATGTTTACATATGTTATTACTAGAGGTATTTGCAATATGTATTCAAGAGTTGTGTCATTTAAAAAAAAAAACAACACCTATTTTTGTGAAGAATGACCATATGAGGTTGAGAAAAGAATATGAAACTCTCATGTACTTATTCTCCGGTTTCATAATTATCAACATATGGCTCATTTGGCTTTCTCTAGTCCTCTCTATCCCCCACTATGCTGGATTATTAATCAAATCTTAGATTTATCAATTTATCTGTAAATATTTCAGTATGCAATGCTAAGATTTAAGAATTCAGTGCTTCCTTTTAAATGTCAGGTTGGCTTGTAATAGTTTTAAGTATTAGGAAATGAAATTGTAATATTTCTTAAACTTAAGCTAGTGTGCTCAGCGTTTTCCAAATATAAACTAAAATTTGATTGATTTTTAGAAAAATGGCAATGATTTGTAGCAAAAGCGCACTTTTAATGAAAGTGTATTATCTATCTTTTTATTTTTCCTTTCATCACTTCTGAGTTTCTAGTCTCCTTTTTTATTCTGTTTGGCTAAGATCAGTGGCGATCTGCCACTTTTTTCATAGCTGTAAATTCCATTCTAGTGATATGTGACAATTCTCCAAAAGTTAAGTTGAACTTTAAACTGTATAGCAAAACTAATTCCAACATAATACTACAGATTAATGTTTCATTGGGCATAATCCTTAAATATTACCCTGGAAAGTCTTGTCCAGCTGTTTCCAATTATTTTTATTTCACATGTCATGTTTAATAGCAGGGAGGAGACTAGTGCTAATGGCTTTTTCTTGGAAATTAATCTGTCAACCTGGTGAAATTATAAAGTTCGGACAGATGAGCAGGAATCCTTCAATTTAACATCCTAAGCATATTAATTCACTTAGCAAGAGCATAATGAGATTAAGTAATCGATGAGCATTTCCATTAAGAATGAGGAAATGTAGCAAATAGGGAAGGGAATTAACAGCACATCGATGTGATGTATTCATAAAATGTTTTAAAAATTAATTTAGATGTTAGGTAGTGATGGTTGAATTCTAATGATGCATCTTAGGGCTGGGGATAGACATATACAGGCAGTGTCCAGGATTTAGCGTCATGTTTTATGATGTAGTATTCTGTATCAAGCCTGTGTTTTTGACAGTGAAATGGCAGTTCTCTGATGGTAGTCCCTGAAAAGGTTTGCAAAAGTTGCTTTACGACCTTGGAATTAGATGATCGTGTCCAGGAACCCAAATAGTTTTTATTAATAAGAGTCTGAGGAAATTTCCCTCCATTGTGCTACCACGGTTTTTAATTACAGTTACGAGATTGTTATAGAAGCAAAGGCAATGATTATAGTAGTACAATGACCTTAGAATATGGAACCTCAGACAGGTGTGGATGTTTCTCTGCCTTTGATTGTTAAAGTACAGCTTTCCTAGCCTTGAATCTGCCTGATACCTTTTTTTCATTTTCTTTCTCACCCAATAATTTTTCCCACCCTATTTAATTCATTTCTCTTTTCACTCTTATGCAACTTTTATACATTGCAACATCAACTTAAAAGCTGCCATCAATCACTCTCAATGTTTCTATATTTTTATGTCCCATAACTTGCATAGCTTACGGGCATGAAGTCCAAGTCAAGTGGGAGCTTAGAGCACTAGAGTTCAGGACAGGTTAGCTTAATTTATCTCTGTGACAAATGAATGGGTCTCTAGTACAGAGTGTGACCATTTTCCTATCTTTCAATTTCCATCTGTAGCAACGGACACCCCTAGCTATTTTTTTTCTACACACCCCCAAAGCATACCATATATTTGGATTATTAGAGTTTACACTGTAAAAAAAAAGTATGAAATAGAATTTTTTTTGCTGAAATGAATAAGAAAGAGACAGACCCTAAATATTGAAAGGAAGATATCACTGTCATTTACCATCCTTAGGTGTCAAAAGTAGATTTTTTAACAGATAAAAATGGAGTGTTTTCATACATAATATGAATTGGATAAATATCAATATATTTCTTCCTGCCGAAACAGTAAGTCCACTTCTGAATCTAAGGAAAAACAGGTAAGGGGGAAAATGAAGCACCAAGTAATTCATTGCAGCATTTTTATGATAGAAGAACTACCTAACTGCTATATTCCAAGTGAATGGTTAAGTAATAGCCAAATACATTCAATATGCTGTTGCTCCTTTAAAATTACAGAAAAATTATGTAAATTCCATGAAAAATGCTAAATATAATTGCTATTATATGAAAATAAGAATTATGCAAAGCAACAGTATTTACTAGTTCAGTGATTGTGTTGGTGATAATATTATGAATAGTCTGCTTTTTCTACTTTCATTTCTGAGTTCTCTGTTACACAAATGCAAACCTTGGAGAAGGTTCAACAACTTAATGTAAATTAGTGCCATTATGTAAGCTTAATTTAATTTATGTGACAGAACAGCAGCCTGCCATCAGAGGGGAAATGTAATTATTGATATATGATACAGTAAATATAGCAAATGTTAGTAAGAGAATCTAGGTGGGGGAGGATACACTTATTCATTGTAAAATTTTTTCAACTTTTTAATAATATAATGTTGGGATAAAACAAAACTACTCTGAGTTTGGGGTAATCACATTGCAGATAAACTTTCTGAGCATCATTTCATTGTAAATTGAAGGCTGTTATATACACTTCACATTATTCACTTGCTATGCTTTCTCCTCTTGTATAATCTATGTAAGCAAAATAGTCAAATGTTAGGGGCTGTGCAAGTTTATGTGTAACATGTAATTGTTTATTCTTGTGCTTTTGGTCATTTTTGACTCTAAGTTTGCTTCAGTAGGTGACAATAATATTTTATTACACTTTTCTTTAGTATCTTCTGTATTATTTGCCTTTAAAATTTTATTCACCTGTAGATTTAATATTTGAAGAGTTCATTTATGGAGAAGAAAAAGTACATCTTTAACAAACATTACTATGAATATATTTCATATATTATGTGTATTACATACAGATATACAAATTAAATATTAATAAGAAGATGGTAACTAGATATTCTCCCTCTTCAGTGATGCTTTTGAATGAGTAGAAACTGGATAAACATATAGCATAAAGAATTTCATTATGCCCTGCGATCTAATTTGGGAACAATACATATTTTAGTGAAATAATATGTGCTTGTGTGTGTATAAAATTGAATACAGAAATTATAATATATATGTATATATATGAATATATATATGAATGTTTGTTCATTAAGTGAACACATTTAAATAGAAAATTTTTCTTTTTCTGAACTCATACACTGAGTGTAAAAGGACAAAGGCGGTAATCATTCAACATCCTGGTAGAAAAATAAAAGATAAAAATACATATCATTTGTGGTGCACTTTTCCTTTTTACAATTTTAAAGTATAGCTTTGTTGTTAAGCTCACAGATTAAAACGATGAACTAGCTGGCTCTCAGCCAGGAGACAGAACGATGCAGAGACCTTTAGAGGAGTCTTTCTAAATTGGCATTGTGCTTTGGTCGATATTTGGTGCTAGCCTTTAGAGAAATATGTTAAAGTTATAAATGTATTAGGATTTTGCTTTACTTGGTACAGTGATAAGGAAATAAACCAATGATTAAATTTATATTTCATCTTCTTAAATCTCGCTGTAGCTAGAGATTTCCTTTTGGCTCCTTGCTAATAAGCACATTTACTATCATTATGATAACATCCCTCCACTTATGAAAAATATTTTCTAACAGGGCCAATGATAAAGATGTTTTAAAAGATGAAAGTGTAATGCTAATCTATGTTATGTGAAAATATGCATTAGCATTAAATGTGTCTATAAGTAACAGAAAATTTCACAAAATCATAGCTTAAACAAGACAAATATATTTCTCTCTCACATTCAAGAAATCTAGAGGTCAGTTCAAACTTGTTTTGTTGTCCCAAAGAAACCCAAATTTCTTCTATCTGTTTTTTCCACTATGGCTTCCACTGTCAAGGTTAACTCTGCAAGCCAAGATAGCTGCTAGAATTCTAGCCATTGTATCTGCATTCCAGGCACCAGGATGGAGGAAGGCACAGGGCTTACCACTTTCCTTTAGATGCACTTCCTGAAATGTTCACAGGGCACTTCATCTTATATCTTGTTACCAAAACCTAGCCACATAGTCACACCTAATTTAAAACGAGACTGAAATTGCCATCTTTGTTTTATTTGGCCATGCACTAAGCTAAAAAGCAGGGTTATCTTACTGTGGTAGACTGAATAATGCTCCCCCTTCCCCAAAGGTATTTATGTCTTAACTCCTATACCTGTAAAGATGCCACTTTACATGATAGGAGAGACTTTGCTCCTGTAATGAAGTCAAGAAACTTGAAAGGAGATTACCCTGTGTTATCCAGGTGGGCCCATTGTAATCACAAGGGTCCTTAAAAAAGCTTCGCAAGAAGTTCAAATAAGGAGATGGTTGCTAGAGCATGGTTGGGATGAAGTGTTTGAAGATGGAGGGAGGGGTGAGGACCCAAAGAATGAAGGTAGACTCTGGAAGCTGGAAAACAAGACATTAAATCCCCCATGGAGCCCCCAGAAGAACCAGCCCTACCAATCCCTTATACCCCATAAGATTAATTTTGACTTCTAAACTCCAGAACAAATGAATTTGTGTTGAAAATGAATTTGTGTTATTTGAAGACAAGTTTGTGGTAACTGTTTTTGCAAGAGCAAAGGAAACTATTGCACTAATTAAGGAAATATTAGGCCTATTAGTAGTTTGCTATACATTTTCAGTGATATGTCCATGTGTTTGGTGCTTGAATGTCTCTGAATCCTTTTATATTTGAATTAAGCAGTCCTGTATCATTGGTAAATGAATAAATGCTCTAATCTGGTAGCCTGAGCACTTAGATTCCATTTAAGCACTTGGTAATTAATTAAGTACAGCAATTATGTAGCCACAATAAGTACAGTGGGTGAAAACCTCCCTCAGGCACTTTGTTGAGTACTTGAATTTACACTGTTCAGTCCCTGCATAGGCCAATCAAGTAGTGAAACCTAGAGTAGAGGCCCATGAAAGTAGAGTGTGTCCACAGAAAAACCAAAAGCTTGGGTTGGGTGGAGGAGAAAAACCAGGCAGGTAGCCTGCAGTGAGATTTGCTGATCCTTTCTGTTAGTGACTGGTGGCCTGCTCCCTGGCCTCTCCTGTTGTCTAAGTGTTTCCTTGTTCCCAGAGCCAACCCACAGCTGATGGTTTCTGTCTGGTGATCTCACCTCAAATTGAGCTGCTCACTCCCTTTTTTGGGGCAGTGAGGTATTCGTTGTCATTCTTGACCCTAGATTATTTCCCAAATCAGATTTACCTACCTGGTTAAAAAATATATATATTAATCCTCACTCAAGGATATTTTTTCATTGATTTTTAGAGAGAGTGGAAGACAGAGGGAAAGACAGAGAGAATGATCGATGTAAGAGAAACACATCCATTGGATGCCTGGGAGGAGCCTGCAACTGAGGTATGCGCCCTTTACTGGAATGGAACCCGGGACCCTTTCGTCAGTAGGCCGGCGCTCTATGCACTGAGCCAAACTGACTAGGGCCCTATCTGTAAGTCTTAATTCTTCCTTGCTAAGTTAAGATGTCACCTGTGGTAGGCACAATAATGGACCCTGAAAGATGTTTATGTCTCAAGTCCCAGAACCTGGGAACACATTTATTACATGGCAAAGAGGAATTATGGGTGGAATCAAGATGGAGTTGCAGATGGAATTCAGGATGCAAATCAGCAGATGGTGAGGTGATTGTGGATTATATGGTTGGACCCAATGTAACCACAAAAGTTCTCAAGAGTGGAAGAAGGAGGCAGAGGTTTCAGAATCTGAGGGAGATGTGATTAGGGAAGAATGGTCAGAGAGACGCATCATTGCTGGCTTGGAAGCTGGAAGAAGAGGCCACCGGCCAGGGAATGTGGGTGGCCTCTGGAAGCTTGAAAAGGCACGGGAACGGATTCTCCTCTAGAGCTTCCAGAAGAAACATCTTAATTTTAGCTCACTGAGACTCATTTTGAACCTTTGACCTCTCAAACTATAAAATGATAAATTTGGGTTGTTTGAAGCCACTACATTTATGGTAATTTGTTACAGCAGCAATAGAAAACTAATTACCACTCCCACCCCCTGCACACACCCAAGTACACGATTTAAATAAAGACTTCAGAGAGTAGAGGCTAGTATTGAAGAAGAGGAGAGATTTAAAGGTATAAAGGTCCCATTGATGGAGGCAGAGCAAGTACAGACTCCAATATTTGCACAAGTTTTACTTCACTGTTTCTGACATCAATGGCAAAATGAGTAACACCTTTGGTCATAGTTTCATGTTCTGATGACAACATGCTCCTAAAGGTATAACACTTCTTTATGTTTGGTACTAAAGCTGAGATTTATTGACTTGACATTGAAGAGCACTGAGTACCATTCTTTTAGCCACAGTTTAGGAAAAGACACATAAATAATTTCCTCATTGAGTCATAAGGGAGCAAAGTATCTGTGGTGATTCATGAAGTCACCTCAGAGAGGCTTCAAGATGTTATTCAGGGACTTGGCTTTTGCAAGTCTTACTTTATATGAAGATACCTCCTGCAGAGAAAAACTGAAAGAAAAGTTAATTCAATTTATGAAAAACCAATGTTCTGATTACAAGAAGGGTAAGGCAGGTGCATTCTCTTTTGGAGAAAAAGTCTTTTGGACATGAGTAATGACCATGAACACCTCCTGCTCTTGGAAAATACCAGTGATGGAGAAAGGCGTGGTACCCTTCCTTCAACAAAGAAGAAAAGTCAGGGGTATCATTTTTCAGCCCCTCAGGCAAGATACCTACTGCCAGGAATGGGGATGTTGCCCACAACCTTGAGTTCTTTCCTATGTGCCAAGAGTGGGAACCAAACGTTTAGCAGCAAGTCCCAACAAATGAAACAAAACTAAAATTGCACCAGCTTTATGTACAATGCCACAGGTGTTATCTACTACAAGTCAGAGTCTGAAGACCTAAAAAACTCAAGTTTACTCACACAGGGGTGGCTTTGCATTAGATGCTTAGATGGGTGTTGTATTAGCAACCTCTTACTAAGATAAAGACACTAAGCAGTTAAAAAAATAAGTCTTTGAAGAGTTAACATCACTTTTGAAATTCAGATGTTGCAAGATAATCTTTGGGCAAATTCCACTTTGTTGATTCAGGTGAGGATTATGTTTTCACTGACATGAGCAGGAGGCTCTTAATGTGAAAGCCAGGCTTGCATCTTATTTCTGACCTACATCTGCCTTAGAGGAATTCATAGTAGAGACAAGTTCATTTCTTTTTAATCCTTAAAAAGGATTTTTATATTTTTCAACTTTTTTTACACTTCTCCACCACCATGATAGATTTATCTTTAAAATTCAAAATTTTAAATCATAAAAATAGAAAATAATATTATTCTAAAAGCTATTTAAATTGGGTAATTGATAATTAGGGAGAGTGAGGGAAATGACACATAAATCAAGTATTTATTTTGGGCTGGACACCAAGGAAGATATTTTAACATGTTATTTTATTTAATCATGGCAACACCATTCTAAAATAGTGTTGATTTTCTCTGTTTTATAGATGAATAAATTTCCCCACAGGGCAGAGAAGCCAAGATACAAACTTACACTTTCTTCCAATTATATCACTTTTCTATTTATTTTATTTCTGCCTCATCAATACTCATTGCTAATTATTTTAAAGAGAACTACATGTGGAGAAGTACTTTAATTTCTATAACTTCATAGTGAAGGTGGATGCTACAAATTTTAACACTTCTTTTTTTTTAATATATTTTATTGATTTTCCACAGAGAGGAAGGGAGAGAGATAGAGAGTTAGAAACATCGATGATGAGAGAAACATCGATCAGCTGCCTCCTGCACATCTCCTACTGGGGATGTGCCCGCAACCCAGGTACATGCCCTTGACCAGAATCAAACCTGGGACCCTTCAGTCCGCAGGCCGACGCTCTATCCACTGAGCCAAACCGGCTTCGGCGACACTTCTTGAATATTAACTGAGGAAGTGTCCATGTAATCTTAACCACCTGGAAGAATGTGAAAAAAGGGGAATAAGCTAAATGTTTCCTAATATCTGTGCATTTGGCATCATCTAGCTAACTGAAGCATATGTTTGGTGTCATTTATCTTTTCTAACATTTTACTTGGTTGTGTTTGTTATTAAAAATACAATGAAGGATAAAAAGATCACCATTTCTTTCCTCAAGTCCCTTATCAAAAAGTAGCCACTCTCAACACATTGGTGGGTATCCTCCAAGATAGTTTCAGAATTGTGCTTATAAATATAGTATGCACATACACAGTGGGATTACACTATTGCACTATGGTCTGCTTTTCATTTCCACTTATAACTATTTTGTTGATATTTTTCTATACAGATAACTACCTCAGTTCCTTTAAATGTTTGAATGGTGCTGTTTGGCTGTAATGTGTCATTTAGACAGAGCTCAGGATGGCGTGATCTTGTAAATATTTTGAAAAATACCCTCCATGTGCTCAAAATCTTGATCTATTTCACAGAAAACATTAAGTTGAGTAAATCTACAGAAGTACATATTATTTAGTTTATGTTTCATGTGCATACTTGCTTGTGAATTGCACTGTTACTAAGGATCTTGCTATATTCAATGTTTATTTTTCAGCAAGTTTTTATTGGCTGGGATTAAGATTACACATGTTAGAATTGTGTTTTATTACCCGTAATAAATTGTGACTTTAAAATGTTAAGAGATTTTTTTTTCTCATCTTACAAAAAGCTACTCATGGCCCAGGTATGGAACACCAGTGAGGAATATGAGCTTGGGAAGTGGGTGAAAGGAATCATCTTTTTCTAAGCTCAAAGGGACCTATTCTAGTCCTCAGGAAAAGGTGAAAGAAGGATACTTCTGTGGAACAAAATGAGATATTCAATTTATAAGGCAAGAGGGCATAGGGGGGCAAGCAGAGTCTGCATCAATCCATGTCAAGGTAGGGCTCAACCCCACATTATGTCTTAAGTATAAAAAATAGATCAGTAGCAGGAAGGATTTCTGAAAGATAGTCCTCTACTTCGCCTTTGGGGTCATATTGCTCTGCTTGTTGCCTCTTTCTATCCGGAGTAAAATGCAAGGCTGTGTTCTCCTTTTGGAAGTTTCTTTCGTCTCTCTTTGTATTGGGTTCCCTGACTCTGACATCTGCGATTATCCTCTTTTTGGTTATCTCTTTCATTTTGATGAAACATATCTTCCACTATTTTTTTTTATTTCTATAAGAGTGTAACATATAGGATGAAGCAAAAGTAGGCTTACAGTCACTTGTATAGGAAATACATCCTTAATAAATAATAATATGAGAATAAACTGTATTTTACATACTCACAACTGTAAACCTACTTTTACCCAACCCTATATATACGGTAGACTGTTGAAATCTTAAGTGAATATCCTGATGATATTTCACACATGCACATCCATGGAACTATCACCCAGATTCATATATAAAATATTTTCTAATCCAAGAAGTTTCTTTTTTTGTCCCTTTTTAGTTACTATCTTTTCCCCAAAAGGTAAACACCATTGTGACCTCTTTTACCATTGACGAGTTGTGTTTTTTGTTGAACTTTGTATGAATGGAACTATACAGTATATATTTTTGTGGTTGACTCCTTTGACCAACATTTTATCTTGGTTGTTGAACATGGCAGTAGTTCATTTCTTTCATTGCTGTGTATTATAATAAAAATAATATTGAGCCCTGACCAGTTTGGCTCAGTGGATAGAGCGTCAGCCTGCGGATTGAAGGATCCCAGGTTCAATTCCAGTCAAGGGCATGTACCTTGTTTGCGGGCACATCCCCAGTAGGGAGTGTGCAGGAAGCAGCTGAATCGATGTTTCTCTCTCATCGATGTTTCTAACTCTCTATTCCTCTCCTTCTCCCTTCTTCTCTGTAAAAAAATCAATAAAATATATTTAAAAAATCTTGACTCATCCAAAAAAAGGCAATTGGAGTATTGAACAGACAGTTCTATCGAAGATCATCCATTCTACACACCATCATTTAGCGATTAGATCAGCAGAGGCTTTGCCATCTGTAATATATGATGTTTACAGTCACCCTGGAGGTCATCTACATTTCAAGCAGCTCTGAAGAGAAAGGATCATAGACAAAAGCTATATGGAAAGGTTTTATGTACCTGCCATGCCTAGAAGAGATGCCTATCAATTCCACTCAATTCCATCCCTACCGCTTTGCATATACATTTATAGAGTGATAGGAAATATACTCTTGCCGGGCAGCCACTTACCAGGGATAAATCTCCACTATGAAAGCATATCATATTTTTATTGTACAGCTAGCCATCACTTCGACATTGTATTTCTATTTTATTTTGCTAAAACAGATAGCTCAGAAAAGTTGTGGAAGCTATCATTTTGAGAGCCAACCTGCATAGGGAAGAAAATAGTATGGGAAGAGACCCAGTATCTAGAATGTATACATTGACTTAAAGCTCCTTATTAGGGTATGGGAACCCCATCTACAACTGTGCCAACTCTGTTTTTACCTCTTTTCAGTCTTCTCTTGTAGTGAAGAGGAAAATTTGACCACAAACATGGGATAGCGGAAGAGATATAAACATTTAGGGTTTTTTTGTCAACATTATATAACTGTGTTCTTAATTCTACCTCTTTCTATTCCTATCTCCCAAAGTATCTGAAGCTTTTGATTCCTAAACTTACTTAGAATGGCTTTTGGCTTTGTCTACTTTGAGCTTAGGATCTTGTTTCCTTAGGTCTGGTAGGTCAGTCACCAATTATCCACCTTTTAAAGTTTTATACCACTTTTGAAATTTTTGTTTGTTTTCACCTTTAAATTTTTTTTCTTTTGTTCTCTGTGCTATGTCCTATTTTAAGATCAGGTGATTAGCAACCTTAATTTTATCAGCCAATGTAATTCCTCACAGGTTTGGGGAATTAGGATGTGGAAATATTTTGGATGGCCATTCTCTCTACCAGAGAGAGAATAACTCAAAAGAGACTACCGAAACTATAAAAGGATGAGATAAATTAATTGGAAAATTTACTTTCCGCTCCCTATCCCCAACTACACAATAAGATGGGCATATGAAAAAAAAAATTAGATCACTTTTAAAATGGAGAAGCCATGTTTCTCTTTCATAACTATTCTGAAGTACAAATACTTTTTTTTACTTCAGTGTATGCAGATTATGTGAAACAGTGCAATAACTTTTTTTTTATTAATCATAGATTTAGCAAACACTGCTTAATATAATTCTGGATTTATCTCATGGCTCAAGTAGAACATTTATTTCTTATTTATCCTGAATGTTAAAAACAATTTTTTCAAATATGTTTTTATTGATTTTTAGAGCAAGAGGAAGGGAGAGAGCTAGAGAGATAGAAGAGATAGAAACATCAATGAGAGACAAACATCACCCACCGATCGGCTGCCTCCAGCATGTCCCCCCCTGGGAATCAAGCCCACAACCCGGGCATGTGCCCTGACCTGGAATCGAACTGTGACCTCCTGGTTTCTGGGTCATGCTCAACCACAAAGAAAATGGAATAATTTTAGATGCTTGGTGACAACTTCTTAGATGAAAGGTTTTCATTTTCCCCCAAAGTTTTCTGCTATTTCTTGTATATAGAAAAATAAATAATAATAAATATAGAGCATCATGTTAGCAGTTACAGGAACCTGTGGCTTTTTTTTTTTCCTAATGGAATTTTTCCTTTTAAGTGATATGCTTAAATTTTTTTATTTTCCATTGAGTATTTAGATATCATGACTTTCATATTTTGTTTTGTTTCTGTGAAGTGCATCTTTAATAAACAATCCTAATTAAAATAACTGGGAACTGTGCAAGAGAAATGAGTTTTTGAAACTGAGATATTGTTTTATCCCACAGGGGATGTACCACCAATCTTTTTTTAAATATATTATATTGATTTTTTATAAAGAGGAAGGGAGAGGGATAGAGAGTTAGAAACATCGATGAGAGAGAAACATCAGCTGCCTCCTACATACCCTCTACTGGGGATGTGCCCACAACCAAGGTACATGCCCTTGACCAGAATCAAACCAGGGACCCTTCAGTCCACAGGCCGATGCTCTATCCACTGAGCCAAACCAGTTAGGGTGCCACCAATCTTTTGGAGATCAATATAAATGAGATCAATCATAACTATGGTATAAAAAGTATACTTTGGAAACAGATTTGTGCATTTGGTGATTCAAAAGTGGCATCTTTATAAAGCCTATATTTCTTATATCCTATAATGATGATCATTATTAAAAAGTTCAAAAATTGAAGCATACACTCTGACATTTTAAGCAGAGAGTTTGTGGGCACAAAAGCAGCCAGATATTTAGAGCTATTCTGATGATTACCTTGTTTTGTCACCAATGCTGTCATTGTGTGAACAGAGACAAACAGTGGTATCTTGATGTTGGTTACAGTACGAATATTTTCTGCACTTATTACAATGGCTTACGTTTGTGTGTGTGTGTGCGCGTGTGTGTGTTAAGAATGAGTCACATTAGGAGACTGACGAGTTGCTTTTTAATTTATTATTTTTTCATCTCTCTCCAAGTTGGCTCCCCATGTAAAATGCATTGTATTAATTATGAAGTTAACATGACTGGCTGCTATATCCTTACAGCCAATTTCTGCTGACTTGACTCCTTTGGTGAGATGGTCATGACTATAAGTCTGAGGCCATACTTTTTAAAAAATATATATTTTATTTTTTACAGAGAGGGCAGGAGAGGGATAGAGAGTTAGAAACATTGATGAGAGAGAAACATCGATCAGCTGCCTCCTGCACAACCCCTACTGGGGATGTGCCTGCAACCAAGGTACATGTCCTTGACAGGAATGGAACCTGGGATCTTTCAGTCCGCAGGCCGACGCTCTATCCACTGAGCCAAACCGGTTAGGGCAGCCATGCTTTTGATCTTTATAAAGAAGTTGACTTACTTCCATCCTGGGAACAGAGATGGCACTCATATTCTCCATATAGTTATCTTACAGATGTGCATATTTGATCTTATAGGAAGAGACTGTAAATTTATCTTCAGTAAAACTCAACCAATTAAGCATATCTTGACAGCAAGTGTATTCGAAGTGTATTTGTAATAAAGGATGGCAGCATGATGGGTGGAAATACACTAACTAATTACTAATTTTCTTTGGACGTTATGTCTAAAATTAATGCTTTTAATTCCTAAGATATAAATTAGGTCTAAGCTCTCTAGTAAACTTATTCTGAATAATATTTTATTGCAAATTATTTTGGATTCAGTAGTATATTAAGATATCACAATTGCATTTTTTATTTGGGGTGTGAAAAAAATAGTAAAGCCGAATGTTAAAATACTATAAAAATGTAATGCATGTCATTTTCAAATATATCTAATAACTCAAACTATTTCAGAATGTTATAGCAGGCAGCAGGAAGCCTAACTTGCCTGGTGTAATAAATGGTAGTACTTAAGGAAGGCCTCTTTTATTTTAAGTGTTCATGGTTTAGAAATCCCTATTTGTTTAAGATGTTAGAGTGGACCATCCACTAATCTTATTAATAAAATTAATATGTTCATCAAAATCCTTTGTAAAATAGGAATTTCCAAGGGCATTATATGTGTCACTAGATTCTAAATATATGTGATATTCTGAGAGTTTTCCTTCTGTTTTGATTTTTACTTAGCAAAATGAACAACTAGAAAATAAGTATTACCTCTTTGAATATCTTAAGCTTTTTGTGTAATATCAAATCAAAAAATGAGATGACTATGCAGAACAGTCATACATTCTTACAGGACAGTCGTGACTGTGTATATGTGTATTTATGTATACATATGTCTTTGTGTGTGTAAGAGAAAGAAAGAAAGGGAGAGAGATTAGTTCTATATGTTTTAATTACCAGTAAAATTTCAATGTCTTGCTTGAAGACTTAGAAAATTTGGCCTTTGATAGGAAAAGCGTAATAAGGTGAGGCAAGTAGCTTGTTAGGTTTTTGGGCAATCAACTAGAGAAGAAGCATGATACATTATTTATCCACAACCAATTTACATCTTTGATTTTAGGTGTGTGAATTTCTGTGTCTAGTAGTTCAGAAATGTAAGTGTAGTATTTTTCTTTTGTTTGTTTGTTTGTTTGTTTTATAATTGAGCCTTGTGACCTCTTATTACTCCACTTAGGCAATTGCCTCACCCATCCCTCATACCAAAAACTTCATTTTTGGAAAGCATAAATAGGAGAGCTGTGCTTTTTTAAAAAAAAAACAAACAAAAAACACCAACATGCTTATCAAATGCAAAATCAACTTAAATGTTTATCATATAAATATTGCAAATATTAAAAAGAGGACTATGATATATAAATTGATAAAAATAACATATTGGGATTCTTTCTCTCTAGTATGGGTGAAATTGTTGTTATATACATGTATCTATACAGATAAAGGTGAGTTACTATTTCTCCTAATGTGCCTATAGTAATCATGAATTCCATTCCTGACTATAGAATCATGAGATAAAAATCAAAATATATCAATAAATACAGGTAAACATTGGTGAAATTCTACCTTAGAAAATAATTGATGCTCAAAGCTTAGCATTCTTATTTGGAACAAGAAATATGTAAATTATAAAACAATGAGAAAATATAGAGCTGCCAACCACATCCCATTTTGATGATCGTCTACATAGCCTTAAAACAGAATGCAATTTTATTTACCTTCAAAAACGCGAGCCAGAAATCGACATTTCAAAATGCTTATTTCTTTACAGGGTGGCTGAATGGCCGTGAATTATGCAAATTGTTTTTTCTTTCTAGGTTCATTATACTTACACATTTTTTGGTGGGCTGTCTATCCAGACCCTTTATTACATAATGAGGTAACCCCCAAATGAAACCCTGAGCACCCTCTCTTCCTGGTCATCATATGCTGCCATTCTGCCCCTAGAAATTAATACACTCTGTATGCTGGATCCTGCCTTTTCAGCTCCTGGTGCAGAATCAGCAGTCACAACAGCTATTCCGTTCATGAATATGTAAATACAACATGCATAAAATAAAATTAAAAGTATCAGGCGGTTCCCACTGCAGATCATACCCAACTCTGCTTAACCGATCCACGGAAAACAAAGATTTAATTTTTTAAGCATTTTGAGTCAGTGTTTCAAGGACTGCTATAAGGATGTAACATGGAAAATACATAAATGAAACATATGCAGATGTTCATGTTGGACTCGATAAATCAGCATCTATGTATGGCTATGGTGATGTGTGCAGACTCACTTATTACTTCCTTCTGATGCCTAGTGAGTGAACAGGGAAAATGTCTTATGTCCTCAATAACCTTTTATGTGCTGACTAGGTTTCACTTCCATACCTCCTCCCAATAAATGATTAAAATAATGTTTAAATTACACAAAAATACATACATGCACATACATGTACATTCATATATTTGTGTGTGTGTGTATATATATATACACTTTTTCTTTTGAAGGGAAGAAATGAGGACTATATCCACTGAAGTATTCTGAAGGAGTCATTAAGCTCTGGGAAGGAAGTAATTGGGGGATTTTATTATTGAAATAAGCAAGCATGCTCATGCATATTTTTACGACATCCATGCCTATGCGCCACCCCATGCAGACAGTGCCATTGCAGCTCCTGTGCGGTAATTAGGTGGATGTGATTACAGTGAAATAAAGGCAGCCTCACTGATAATTTCCCAGTGCATATGAAAGACATATGTGCCTTCCAGTGTCCAATAAATGAACCTGAACTGCTGTCAGGGGCTAGGAGGACAGTGTGGCCAATGCACCTATTGTGTCCCTGCTGCAGAACGGAGCCCGCCGATTGGCCACTTCCTGCAGCACATAGCACTGGCTGGTTATAAAGGACTTGTCTAGGGGAGAGCCTGTAGGTACTCCATTGTCTGGTAAAGTTCATATGACTGCATTCTTTTTTTTTTTTTTGCAAGGCGGGTGGAGGGAAAGCGGGGAAGGAGAGGGTGTCAGCTCAACTGTAAAAGCTGCACAGATTTTTTTTTCTTTCTCTCTCTCTGCCTCTCCATAGATCGTTTCTGTTTCATGCCCTGTCTCATTTTGCATAGCTGAAAAAAAGAATGCTAATTAAGATCCTGTGTCTTAACTGAAAATAATGACTCGGATATAATTAGAAATCTGCTGAGAGTTTAAAATTTTGGTAGGGGACCAAAAACCTCAGTTACGGTGCTTAGGAGGGAAATGAAGACTTATTTTTCTCTGTAATCAAGGCAAACATGGGAGAGGGGGTCTCCCCCCCCTGCCCTTTTTTAACCAATTTGAACCAATGGTGTTTGACTGCAGATGAGAGGATACTGTATTTCAAAAACGATTTCAGCCATCCAACTGAAAGGACACAAATCAGTAGCAATAGAAGCCTTCTTAATCCTCCTTAGGATGCAATTCAGATGAAAGAACTGCTTTTTTTTTAATTTTTCTTTTTGTATGTGTGTGTTATAGATGGATCTGAGAATGCTGTCTGGGCTTGGTGCCAAGCGCTGGTATTTCACAGCAGCGACCGCCTCACAGACGAGCTGTGGGAAGCAGGAGGGAGACTCTCTCTTAGGGTGCCACTACTATGGAGACACAGCTGGGCTGAACAAGATTCGCTTCAAACGACAACAAGAGAGACAGAAAGTATCTGGCTCAACCGCTGCCCAAGCAGGCAGGCACCAGAAGAGCTAGCAGCCAATCCGGCCATGCTCGAAGCCAGCTCTGCAGCTCAGCCAATCAGTGACATCACCGGTGAGAAACTCATTTACATCATGCAGTAATGAACTTTGTTTAACACAGCTCCCCCCCCCCCCACTTTCCCTTTTACCCCCCCCCCTTTTAGGTCCTTCCATTAATTATTCTGCTGGCATAATTTAAACCGCTATGCAAAAATGTGGCCACATTCTCTCTGATAGCCTTTCCCTTTTTCCTCCCCCATTGGTGTCAGCTGTCACTGAAAGTGGTTCTGGGTATTGGTTTTGACCTTGAAAAATTATTTTCTCTTTCTTAAAAAAAAGTCTTAGAAAAAAGTAAACCTTTGGTTATTTTATCTGAACCCACTCCCCCTTTCTACATAGCATGCTTTCTGCAAGTTGGGATTCAGAATTAATTGTGCCAGGTAATAGAGAACAAGGGAGTGCTTTACCATGGAATTTGCAATTTTCCCAAGCAATCTGCCTCTTAGCATTTTCTTTAATGTTTGCAGATTTTATGCTGCAGTGGCCGTTTTACATACGGTGTTTTATCCCCAAACCTCTTCTGTGCATCTGTCACACGGAGGAAAGTTCACTCCTTATATTATGTTCTTCACTGCTCTCAGCCAACGTGTCATTTTATTAATGAATAGAGCTGAGGTCATTTCTGAACAAATCTCTCTCTCTTCCCATCTCGGCACAATGCACCTGATTTGCATCTATTTACTAGAAAAATTGAATGCAAGAACCAGCTTGAAAAGAAGCGAAGGGACCAGTTTACAGATGATTTCAGAATGTATCGCGGCAATTTGTTTTTCAGAATGTGTAATATTTAACATCTGCCTTAGTGTTTCTGTAGAAACGCCTCATCTCCATTCCCAGTGTAATACTTTCCGCAAATGTATTGCTTTGTTCTATAACCAAAACTGACCCAAATGAAATAATAATATTTACGAATGAGCTCACTTCTCAGTAGCAAACCTTTGGAAACACAATGTTGTCTTGTCCCTTTGTATTTAGTTTGTCTGAGATAAACTTATTTGTTCTGTAGATAACTGAAAAAGTCTGGAACATGTGGGATGTGGAGATTTTCAGGTTGCTGTAGAGAATCACAAAGAACAGAAAGTGGGTCACACTTAAATATGATTTCTCTAAAGCCCTAACTTATTGCATATTGGCATTAAAAGGATATGGTTTTCTAGCAGAGAAGGTGACGTTTTACTGTCTTTTTTTAAGAGAGAGAATATTTTGAATATAATATTTCAAGGACATGGAGACTTAAAAACATCGACAAGGGTTTCATAACAGTGCATGATTCGTTTAAGAAGCTTACAGAGTACAGTGATAGGAAGAGACAGTTTTAGAAGCATATGAAGGATTTAGATGCTAAACCAGGGCCCTTTTAATTCATGAGGCATTCCATCATCCCAACATCAGTATTCAGGGGGCGACTGTCCCGAATCAGTCATGAGCTCCCCTGCTGGAGATCCTGTAATTTGAATCATGTGTTATAATATATTATCCTACTGGGGCCCTTCTTTCAGTAGGAGAATGGTTTATACATTCTGCTATAAGAGAACTTTTGGCTCCCAGCCAACGCACAGCCATTACTCACACAGGCAATCATGATCGTCTTCCTTAAGAAATAACATCTGTATGACCTCCTGAGCCAAAAAATCTGCAAACTCCCCCACATTCTGAATTATGATTTCTTGGAATTGGAAACACTCGACGAAAGTGAAGTAGAAAAATGGAAGGTTTAGAAGAATGGATCACAGTTTTATTGAGCATTCCCTGTGGCAAAAGTGCAAACTCCCCTTCCTTAGAAATGATGGTGAATGGTGGAAAGGGTGTCTAAAATAGACCTAGAGGTGTTTGTTTGATGTTTAGACACAAGCTGGAATGTGATGGGTTTTATGAAGACATGGCTGCCTGTGTGTTTTTCTCAGGACATCCTGCAAGGCCCTGCAAAGGGTGTGGTGACACTGAGGGGTGAAGGAAGGGTGGGGAATATGGGCCTTGAAAGCAGAGAAGCCTAGTCTCACCTCAAAAAGGAAGTGATGCGATAGAGCAGGAACCATTTGGCCCAGGAGTTAAAGGTTCAAAAAAATGTCTCTGATTCTTCCTCCTTTTCTGATCCTGAAAAACATCCTGCCATTTCTGCTTTTCCTTCTTTGTGAAAATTAAATACATTGTCAGCACAAGAGATATTCTCTCGGTCTAGAATACTTCCACACCTTTTTATTGACACATCCGAAATTGGGTGTGTGTTTTTTGTTGTTGTTTCAAGAACCAGATTCAGTGTTCCCTCTTATATGAAATCTTATCAAATCACCCTGGCCAGTCTCTATCACTTCATTATTCTCTTTGTGTCTCCATGATTGCCTGTGTGGCTGTCAATATTGATGTAGGGCCACCCACATGTGCGTATGTCTTTGACATTAGACCAAAAGCCCCTTGGGGACAGAGACCAGGTTGAATTTACCCTCCACCTCAAGCTCTAAGAATAATAGATTTTGCTCCTAATATTTAAATCAGTACTCTAATTAATGACTTATAAGTACATTGTAAGGGGGTGGTTTACAAATTTCAGGGATTACTATTGCTTTGTTAACTATTACCACTGGCTACCTATTGATGTCAGTTTTACCTTATTATTCTCGTGCCTTTCATTTTGCTGGGCCTTCATTGAAAAGCTCAGAATAAATGTTTGCCACACTAATTTTATTAAATAACTAATTGTAGGGGATTGTAAATCTTTTTATTTATCAAATAGGAGCTAATCCAACTTAGTTTGGTGTTTTCAAACTTAAAAATAAATGAAATTGGTATAGATTAATTGTAAAGCCTCCAGGAGAAGCAATGTGTAGTCTCAAGCTCTTCTATTAATGATATGGAAGAATTAATTACTTGGAAGAGGTAAGCAATTAATGTTGGATCCTGAAAATCTCTGCAAAGCATAATAAATCAAGAAATATAGAACTCCATGTCTTATTCTCAGTGTGATAATTAAGATATGTATTTTTAATCCGAAAACTAGTACAGTAATCTTTTAAGAGTGTATTTCTAGATATAATCTGATAACATAATGCCAAAATATGGTTGCTTTATGCTGCTCATCTATTTAAGTTTATACTTTTGGCTACTGTACTATTGCTAAGTGAAGATTAATTTATTCACAAGCAATGATATTCTTCTTAAAATGTTTGCAAGTTTTTAGACTTTAAAAATTGTATTTCTAAACTTTTCCCTAGTATGTGTTATGAGAAAGAAATGAAATATCTAGAAAATAATCACCTTTACTTTTTTATACCTGGGGAAATAGAAATTTTATCACTGGGCATTACATAGTCTAAAGGCCAGGTTTTGTAAGTCCTAAAGAGGAAAAGTGACTTACCCAAGAGAGTATTCTATTAAGATCCTGACACAGCCTAGATTGGTATCCAGAATTCAGAAATATTGGTTCAATATTCTTTCTATTCCACCTAATAATCTTTACTTCTAAATAAGCCAGAATGGATTATATAATTTTACAGTGCTAATATAAATTACATTCACTTGTATAATCCAATACTGTATGTAATATTCCTATTTTATAGGTGAAAACAAGGAGACTGAAGCTTAGCAAGGTATTTATTGTCCACTATCCTACAATAATGTAATATATATATATATATATATATATATATATATATATATATATACACACACACACACACACACACACACACACACACACACACACATGCTAGAGGCCTGGTGCATGAGATTCGTGCACTGGCAGGGGTCCCTCAGCCCCGCCTATGCCCTCTTACAGTCCAGGACCCCTTGGGGCATGTCCACCTGCCGGCATAGGTCTGCTCCCTGTGGGGCTCAGGCTTAAACCAGCAGTCGGACATCCCTCTTGCAGTCCGGGACCCCTCACTTCCTACCACCCTCCTGTTTGCTGCTCCTTAGCACTGCCACGGAGGTGGGAGAGGCTCCTGCCACCACCACTGCGCTCACCAGCCATGAGCTCAGTTCTGGCTGAGCGATGCTTTCCCTGTGGGAGCACACTGACCCCAAAGGGAAAGTTCCTGCATTGGGCGTCTGCCTCCTGGTGGTCAGTGCATATCATAGCAACCGGCCATTCTGGTCATTCCACTATAATGGTTGCTTAGACTTTTATTATATACTAAGATTAGTGTTCTTTAATATAATTTTGGTTTGATGAAAAAAGAAATGGAAACATAATATCTGAGTTCACTTTGCAGTGGCTTTGAATTCAATTAGCAGGAATATTGTGTCATAAGCTCTAAGGTTAGTTAAATAAGTATGGGTGGTGCCAATTTGAATTTTTTTTAACCAAAGAGTTTTATCAATGATTGTATTTCCTTTTAGTTCAGTAATTATTCTGAGCCCATAAATACAGGGAGATGAGTTGTATACACTTAGGGAACAAATGTTTCTGAAAGACAGTAAAAATAGAACTCTGTCCAGTTTCTTCTGTTCAGAAAATGGTATTTCAGAGCATGACTGAGTAAATGTGCAACATTTTAAATAAAGAAAATGTTCCTTTACATCATGGTTTGAGACATGGTAACTGAAAGCTATTTGCATCTGAATAACATTATTATCTTCTCTGAACTTATTAAAGTAGTGATAAATGAGATAAAAGTAATGAAGCATACCCGTTTATGTTGACAGTTTTTAATATCGCAACTATATGGTTTTCATTACAAAATTAACTCTTGAGTTAGGAAAGTCAGGGTAGATATTGGGATCTATGCTTGTACAATAAACTTTGAAGGTTGTGATTAAGAATCAACTTATTTGTTAGATGGCAAAGGAATAGGTAAAAGTGACCTCAAGTTTGCATATTCTAGCATATTTTTTATTTAACTCTTGAAATATGCTCAATATTAAGAGCAATATCAAATACATTTAGGCGCTTCATGAGTATTTGCATGGCATTGATGATGTGTCTTATCATTAGTGAACAAAGACACTGCAGTATAACTGGTCTCTGACACATGTAGAAGAACAAAAGGATGTGGGTTGACTGTTAATACTAAGATGAGTTATATGCCATTGGTACCCTATGCACTCTGCAGGCACTACTTGATTTAAATAATTCAATTAATATCATTTAAGTCAATTAATTGGTATTATACTCTTGTTACAGATGAGAAAACTGAGTTTCAGAAAGGCTAAGCAACTTGTCAAAGTCACATGACTAAAAAGCAACAAAACTGGGATTCAAACCAGAGATTCTGACTTGAGAGCCAATATTCTGAATCATTGTGCCCAAAATAATCAGTACTTGTGATTTGCTATTTGGCAATAGGAACAGAATATTTTCTCATATGTTACACCCATTGCTAGTTTTTCTGGTGTACCTTCTCAGATGTGCATATATATTTTTATCTTAGAGTTTTTGTTTGTTTGTTTGTTTAATCTTCACCCCTTGATTGTAGAGAGTGGGAGAGAGAGGAGAAGACAGAGAAACATCAATGTGAGAGAAACACATTGATTGGTTGACTCCTGCATGCGCCCTGACCAGGGCCTGGGCCAGGGAGGAGCCTGAAACTGAGATACGTGCCCTTGACTAAAATTGAACCTGGGACCCTTGGGTCTACAGGCCGATGCTCTATCCACTGACCCAAACTAGCTAGGGCTTACCTTTGTGTTTTATAAATCAGTTTGAAAGATATTGACCTAGCTATAACAACGAGATGAATAGTTTTCTTATATTTTTGTACTCATGCAACGATTCAGATCACTTAAGGTAATACATACAAAATCCATTTCAAAAGTGAAATACTAGATGAATGTAAGGTCACGATATTATTAAAAGGCCTTTACAAGTCTGAATTACTAAAAATGATTATTATAATAAATGTTTCCATTTCCTCTTTCCTCTAGATATATTACTGATTAAATATGTCACCCATTTCATGAGAAAATGAATGCTTATTGATTTGGCAATAGCAGAGTGTCACTTAAGAGTCTTGGTAGACCCTGACTATACAGACATTAGGTACCTCAGCTTTCTCAGTCCTGACTACACATCATTTTGTCTACCACCCACTGCAATCCATGAGATGCTAAAAAGAATCTTCTAGCTACTATGTACTACTGCATCCTATGTCTAATGATAGATTTTCAGGCTTGAATCAGGACTGTAGAAGATTGTAAGATTTTATTTATTTTTTTATTTTTTAGTTTAACAGAATTAGTTTAATTTTGCGAAGGCAAAGAGAAAATAGAAGTGTCCATAGTTTCTATCCTTTATGTATAAACTGATATCCAGTTTCTTCCTCAATTTTCTCAATATTCTTTTCTCAAGTATGCCATGGAAACTGCAGAAAATAAACTAGCCTCTTCAACTCTAGTTCAACATTGTGATTGGTGTTTATTATGGAACTACTACAGATCAATATATATCAGTATATAATTAAAGTGTTTAGTCTTATAGAATAATTTATGGTCCTATCTCCTAAAAAACAACAACAACAAACAAACAAAAACCCTAGAAAAGCAATAGTTTTGAGCCCTCTGATTCTCATTTGAGTTTAGCCCACTTTATTTGTGGTTCTCCTACAGTCTGGACACCGAGAATTCATGAGAATGCTCCTTGGGAGGACTAACGGATGCAGGCAGCCTGAAGACACGAGGCCCATTGATGTGGCCTGAAGCCTCATTAGCAGTGTTCAGGGTCACCATGTGGTTCTGTTCCCTACATTATCTCCCTCTACAGTCAGAACTTGATAATTATTTTTATGTTCCTCCCAAGGTTCTTTTATTTTCCAGTTACTAACAATTTTCTATTTGTGGGCAAGAATGAAGGCCAACGTAGCAGTTAACTCCCATTGCTTTCTGCGCCAGCTGAGAAAGTACATCGCTAGTAAAGTATTGAAGGAGTTTATTTTCAGAATGTTTATTTTTACGCCAATGAAAACCAGAGCTAACAGCAAGGAAACTATGCCAATTATTACTTAACTAAAGGCCCGGTGCACGACATTCTTGCACTTGTTGGGTACGAGGTTCCCTGAGCCCAGCCTGCACCCTCTCGCAGTCTGGGAGCCCTTGGGGGATGTCTGACTGGTGCAGAGGCCGGAGACCACCGCGGTGCCTGGCTCAGGGCTTCGGGCTGAGCGGTGCTCCCCTTGTGGGAGCACACTGACCACCAGGGGGCAGCTCCTGCAATAGAGTCTTCCTTTTGGTGGTCAGTGCGCATCATAGTGACTGTTTGTTCTGCTGTTAGGTCGATTTGCATATCAGCCTTTTATTATATAGGATGATCACTTAACTCTATGGGGTAGTATAGAAGTGGTTAGGAACATAGGGATCCCTGGCCCAATGTCTGCTTCTGAATTTAGTCTCCGTCATTTATTAGACATATAGCCTTGGATACGTTTTATAACTTCTCTGTGCCTCAGTTTCCTCATCTGTATACTAGTGCCTACCTTATGAGATTGTGAGGATTCTGTGCGTTTTTGCAAAAGATGGTAGTTTAAAGGCAGATAAATTCATGATTTCTGTTCTTCAATGTGCAGAATGTAGGTGGTGTGTGTGTGTGTGTGTGTGTGTGTGTGTGTGTGTGTGTGTGTTTAAATAGATACGAATATGGTGTAGTTCGGTGCTATAACAGAGATGTGTTCATACTTGTTTAAATGCTTTTCTTTATTGTTTTAATCCTTACCCGGGGATATTTTCCCACTGATTTTTAGAGAGGGTGGAAGAGAGAGGGAAAGACAGAGATAAATATCAATGTGAGAGAAACACATCGATTGGTTGCTTCCTGCACCCGCCCTAATCAGGGCCTGGGCCAGGGAGAACCCTGCAACCATGGTATGTGGTTTTATCACATCAACTATTGGTTTTATTTTTAAAGTTTTAGAAAATATGGAAACTTTTAATGACATAACTATGATTTTATAATTATAAACAACTAATCTTTAATTCATTGATTCTGGTTATTTTTTTTTTCCTACTGGTTGTATGTGACAGCAAAAACAATGTCCTGAGATATGCAAAAATGCATGAAACCATAGATTTTTGCTTTGTTCAGAACTGTGAAGTAGAGCTAATATTTCAGACCAGGATACCCTAGAATGACCTAAGCAGTGGCATTCAGTAAATAAACTTTACCCACAATCCAAGTGTCTAATGCTCATGAATCAGATAATTGATACATATAGAACTTTCCTATAGCATCCTTATGTTCAGGAAGAAAACCAATAGATGCTAATATGAAGACCTGGGTAAAAATCCCTATGTATCATTGTAAGCCTCACTTTTCTTATTATAAAATAGGGGTAGTTATAAAATCAATAAAAGCAATATGATTTCAATAAAATGGAGCTACTGACCAATCTTTAGCATGCATGCTCTATAGAATAGACAGTAAGATTGATTTTATTTACATTTCCAATCAACCACACTCCCCCATTAATTTCACTGATTTGAGAGGATTGTGAATGCCAGTTAATTAAATCACATTGTTATCTTAACCTGGGAATGACTGAGACTAAAGATAGTTGCATTTTAAAAATATGTGCCCCCATCTTTAGACTTGCCATATTTGGGTAGAGAAGAAAATCAAAAGAGTTTTCAATGAATAAGGCAGAGGAGAGTTCAAAGACATGCATTTTTTTTAGGTACAATGATTTGTAGGCATATCATTAGGGCGAAGAAATAATATGCTATACACAGCATCACACTTGAACTCCTATATGCCAATTTTATTATGTTTTATAAGTTCATCTCATCTATTAAGTCTTATTACCATTTATTTCAAGCTCTATTTATATCTTTTTCATGATATCAATAAGTGAGGATGGTGATTACATGAACTTTGTCATGATATCTTGAGGTATAGTTATTGGTTAAACTATGCATATAAGAAAAACAAAGAAGTTACACAGTCTGTTTGGGGTATTTTATAGTAATGTCGTCTTTTCATAAATCCCTGCTCTGCCTTTTCCTAAGTAGCTATTAGCTAACATCCTATTAAAACATCACCAAAAATAGTCTTGGATGTCTGTGTCATGGTGCATTAGAATGTATTTAGCTTTTCAGTTCTTAGAAGCTATTGCTTTTGCAATGGAGTTAAACTTTGGATTACTTTCCTAGTTCCAATGGTCTCATTTTTTTTTTTTTTACAATTTTATTAAACGTAATTAGTTTTTACCTATGCTGTTTTATCATTGATTTTTTTTTAGAATTGACTCCCTGGGTTTTTACCAATCTAGAAACATGTGCCCTGTTTCCTCAGGGATAATTCTAGTTAGTGCCTGGTATACTGAGTTAATTACTAAGGGCACCCACTTGCATTTTCCAAAAGGGTCACTATGGAAAGATGAAAGTGATCATCCTCAATAATTAGAAATCATGTGGCAACTCTGTAATATAAAGCTAATTTCTGATATTTTTTGCTAAAATTGTATTTTTAAAATAAAAATTTGAAAATACAGATATTCTGATCTTTTGTCTCCAAAAGGTTGTTATGTGTTATGCATGCAAACTGAGTTTTGGTTTTAAAAGTATGGTTGCAATAATGCTAGATAATTTTGTTGATGTGTTAGACAGTCAATGAGTAGTTGCTAAATTAAACTCTCTCAATTGAACCTCAGATTTTATTAGTATTCTGGTCTACAGCAATAGCAGTAAGGAGTCCAGGATGTTAATTTTTTTGACAAATATTGGTTAAGCACTATGTATGTGCCAATCTTAAGCACTGAAAGATACAGCAGTAAAATAATTTGTATCTTACTTTTAACACTAAAAGAAATATTAGCCCTAGCTAGTTTGGCTCAGTGGATCAAGTGTCAGCCTGCAGACTGAAGAGTCCTGGGTTTGATTCCAGTCAAGGGCACATGCCTAGGTTATGGGCACTATCCCCAATAGGGATTATGCAGGAGGCAGCTGATCAATAATTCTCTCTTGTCATTAATGTTTCTAACTCTCTCTCCTTCTCCCTTCCTCTCTGAAATCAATAAAAATCCTATATAGTAAAAGCCCAGTGACTGAAACAGCGGAACGACCAGAACAACCAGAGACCAGAACGACCACGGCCTCTCCCCCCGGCTCACCCCGCCCCTCCAGCAAGCAGTTAGGGGCAATAAGGCAGGCAGGCGAATTGTTAGGGGCGATCAGGCAGGCAGGCGAGTGGTTAGGGGCAATAAATCAGGCAGGTAGAATGGTTAGGGGTGATCAGGCAGGCAGAGACGAGTGGTTAGGGGCGATGAGGCATGCAGGTGAGCAGTTAGGAGCCAGCGGTCCTCTATTGCGAGAGGGATGTCCGACTTCCAGTTTAGGCCCAATCCACAAGGATCCCTGTGGAATTGGGCCTAAACTGGCAGTTGGACATCCCCTGAAAGGTCCAGGATTAAGAGAGGGTGAAGGCTGGACTGAGGGACTCTCCCCGTGCATGATTTTCATGCGCCAGGCCTCTAATATATATTTTTTAAAAAGAAATATTATGTGGTATCTTATGAGGGATATATATATTTGGATTCAAATTTAAAATGAAATAGTTTATAAAATAAATATAGAAAAACCCTGGATTTTTTAATTACTGATTTACAGATATAATGAGATGATATAGGGTAAATGTGAAAGTAAACATGAATAATGCAATATTATATAATAGAAATATTTATTTTGTGGCAAATTTAATTGAGATATATGAAAATGATAATACTATTACAGATATGGACACCTTGTCTTTCTCCTTGACCAGTGATGGCGAACCTATGATACGCGTGTCAGAGGTGACACTTGAACTCATTTTTTTGGGTTGATTTTTCTTTGTTAAATGGCATTTAAATATATAAAATAAATATCAAAAATATAAGTCTTTGCTTTACTATGGTTGCAAATATCAAAAAATTTCTATATGTGACACGGCACCGGAGTTAAGTTAGGGTTTTCCAAAATGCTGTCACACCGAGCTCAATAGGTTCGCCATCACTGTCCTAGACAGTGGTATCTTTTCTCTCCATATGCATCTGGGTTATATTTTCTCTTAAATCCTCAAGAAACTTGCTCCACTGATAGTCCATTTTTTATATCATTAAACTAGAGGCCTGGTGCATAAAAGCTGTGCACTGGTCAGGTCCCAAGACCTGGCAGTTGATCAGAGTAGATTGTGGCCTTCCCCTGACTGCCAGCTGCTGGCTGGGGCCTTCCTTCACTCAGTGCCGCCTCCTGGTGGTCAGTGCACATCATAGCGAGCAGTCGAACTCCCCGCCAGTCAAACTCCTGAGGGACAATTTGCATATTAGCCTTTTATTATATAGGATTCCTTTCAACCAACTCTTTTCTCCCAGTGCTAAAAAATCCACAACTTTCACCAATCATCCTATATAATAAAGAGGTAATATGCAAATTAACCCACATGCCTTCACAAGATGGCTGCCTACGACCAGGCCAACAGGGGGGTTAGTGAGGGATGACCAAATGACTGAACAAGCAGGCTGAGTGGGGCGAAAAGGCTGGCAGGGGGGTTAGTGAGGGATGACCAAACGACTGAACAGCAGGCTGCGTGGGGTGATCAGGCTGGTGGAGGGGCCATGAGGGGCAACCAAGCCATCGGGGGGGCAGTTGGGGGCAACCAGGCTGACAGAGAGGGGGTAGTTGGGGGTGACATGGCTGGCAGAGGGGTGCAGTTAGGGGCAACCAGGCCAGCAGGGAGGCAGTTAGGAGCAATCAGGCTGGCACACAAAGGCAGTGATGGGTGATCAGGCTGGCAGGGGGCAGGGGGCAGGGGGCAGTTAGGAGAGACCAGGCTGGCAAGGGGGGGGGCTGCAGTTAGGGGTGACCAGGCCAGCAGGGGGATAGTTGGGGGCAATTAGGCTGGTGGGAGGGGGCAGTTAAGGACAACCAGGCCGGTAGAGGGGGGCAGTTGGGGTGACAGGGCTGGCAGGGGGTGCAGTAAGGGGTGACCAGGGTGGCGGAGTGGGGCAGTTAGGGGCAACCAGGTAGGCAGGCAAGTGAGTGATTAGGAGCCAGCAGTCCAGGATTGTGAGAGGGATGTCCAACTGCCCGTTTAGGCCTGATCCTGGGAATCATTAAAACCCTGAGATTCTTTTGCCACTCAGGGTTCTAATGATTCCCATGATCAGGCCTAAACGGGCAGTTGGACATCCCCCACGGGGTCTCGGATTGGAGGATAGGAGAGGGTGCAGGCTGGACTGAGGGAAACCCTCGCCCCCATGCATGAATTTTGTGCACTGAGCCTCTAGTAAACAAATAAACAGACAAAACAATAAAAAAACTCTCATAAATTGTTATTTCTTATTCCTCACTTATCCATCCTATTGTTTTATGGTTGGTCAGGAGAGCTCGAAAAACACTCAAACTAACTTGAGACCAGTAGTTCAATTTCTCTGCCCCAGCAGAATTGATAGTTTTGTGTTTTATAAAACATGAAATCATTTTTTAAATGATAGCTTAATTAACTGCTTTGTGATGCCCCTTTTACCTCTAAAATTAAATGAATCCAAGAGAAAAGAGGGAAATAATCCCTAGAAGCTACTTTATTATTTTGGGGGCATTCTAGACTAAATATGTATTTGACATAGTGTAACTATACTTTGTAGCTATAATCTCACTTCCATTGATTTCTTTTGAGGTTCTTTTGCCTCTCAAGGGTTCTAATGGTGTAAGGGAGATAGTAAAGTCAAGTTATTTTAAATAAGGTTCAAGGAAATAATCTATTTTTAAATTAAATAACCTAAAACCCCAAATTGGAATGAAAATGGGAGTCAAAAAATGTCAGTTCTACTGCTAGTTGTGCCCCTAGCCAATTGTGTGACATTAGAAAATTAATGTTTATTGGTATCTTCATTTATAGAGTGATGGACATAAAACTAAATAAGGTCTTTCAACATTATTTTTTCTTTTTAGAAGTAGAACCTTTCTTCTAATGACATCAGGTCAGAAGTCAAAAATATAGAACAGATAAAACTGTGACTGATCTGGTTGGATGAGAGGTGGGACCTCAGAATCCACTCGCTCCCCCCCCCGCCACACACACACACACATTTCAGATGATGCCCCAAATACTGTGGTGACAGCCTCAGAGCACCATGAGGCTGAAGCCACTGGAGTAGATACTGTCTCAGATTCCCTGTAATTTGAAATTAGACTGTTAATTCTGTTTTTTGCTATTGTTTTTGTCAGTAGCTAGTAGTTAAATATAAGCTAAGCTCCCACTAGATGGCAGTAGATTAAACCTTTGTTCTAACAGTTTCAATAGACATTATTCAGTCCAATGGTTAAGCATATATTTAGATTACTTAGAAAGCATTCAGAAGAATTCCATTTTCTCATGTTTTACCCTTTATTTTTCAACCTCTCAACTTATTTTCACTTGGTTTTGAAGATATTGTGGAATTATTGGTTAGTACATAGCATCTTTATGATGTCTGGTAAAATATTACTTGCTTTGGTCATGGACATTGTTTAAAATGGAATAATATTCAAATAAGTACACTTCCTCAAGCATCTACATTTACTGGTAATACGCTTTTGATTTTCCACCTTTACTAGAAGCCTAATCTTTAACCAAAGGTGATGGTGACCTGGTTATTCATCTTTCCTCTCCTACCCTCCCTACCAAAGCACTGAAATTCCAAAGATAATGCTAATGTACATTGTGTTGTATATTAACGTTGCAAGGAGGAGATGCTTTTATATTATATTAGGTGATGGGTATCCATAAGGATAGCCAGGGAAGTGAGGTAGCTCAGGATGCTGCTCCCCTGTTTCCAAGGTTGAGTTATACATTAGTTCCATGGGTTCAGCAGGTTTTGCAAGACCAACAGATTTGCTAACTCATGCCAACTCTGAGCCCCCCAGAATTTGCACCCTGCTCCTCTTTTTGGGGGGCATCACTTATTTATACTCCCCAAGAGATAAGAACTGGTGAAGCTAATATGTTGTCATCTTACGTAGATCATCCATTATGGGCCATCCCTAACTGCTTCTTTAAGCTGGTTGCATCTTATTGGAGGCAGTTTATACATAGAAAGGTCAAAATAAAAGATCAGAGTTTTTTTTTCCTGCTTTCCAGATGAAATTACTAATAGCTCCCCATTTTACTCTCAGAATTTTCCCAGTTGGGATGATAAATTACATGATTACCTGAACACACAGTTATCTTTGCCTTAAGCTTTAATTCCTGCTCTTCGGGCCAGGGTCACGATTTAGTTAATTCAAAAAAAACTGCCTTAGGCTACTTTCTTAGGACTGCCAATTATGGAGTCCAGAGAATAAAAGAAAAGAGAATTTAAAGAAGAAAGCCAACTTTAAATTCAAGTTTCTACCTAATTAGTTCAATTTTGTCTACTAGCTACAGTCTTTTTCTAATGCACTGTGGAAAGGAGAATATGATTTTCACTAATAAGGATATTGTAAAGCTAGAAAAGAATTTAAGTGGCTTGTCTGTATTACATTATAAATAGCAGAGAAGATTCCAGAATTAGAGCCCCAAAGACGGTTAGTTCACAATCTTTTATGCATAAATGGTAGATTGAGGTTTTTAATTATCACTCTTAATAATAATTCACATCACCACTAAATGTATGGGAAGTAGTTATCATTCCATCTAAGCCATTACCCAATGTTCTCTTAAATAATTATATCTTTAGATCTTTAAATACTCTTTCCCCGCATTACTCTTCTATCATTTTAATTGAATACAGTTAGTATAGTGAATTATAGACTGCAAAACCTTTTTTGTTTTTTGCCCTCAGGTTTATAATGCACAGACATTTTTTTTTTTATTTAAGAACACCAGATAATAATTTATTCACAAATAAAAAAGTTATTACAAAACCAGTTGTATAAGAAAATGAAAATTTACAAATTTGTAAATTCCAGGATGCAAACAGTAATGATAATATCTAAATTGATTCAAGCTTACTACCTTAAAACAATGATGGATTTTTTTCCTTTTCTCTTTTTTTTTTCTATTAGCATAGACAACAGAGTTCTTAACCTAACAGCAACATTAACATTTAATCTGTAGTAGGGAGATTTATTTATTCCATATATACAAAATTTGAAAACCCATGGCTAGGAGTATAATGAACAAATATTAAGTGACTGAAATGTCTTAACAGAAGAGAATGGGAGGTACCATTTTTCAAAATGTAAAGAGTTTTTTGTTTTTCACAGAGGTTTGTGATGACTTTTTTGCCTATATCCTTGTAGAACACCAAAAGACAAATTAAATTATAACTTGCAGCATTTTGTTTAGAATAATTTCATGAATCCTTATTTCCCTGCTAACAGAGAGGGTTCCTAAAGACATTTGTGCAAAGCTTTTTTGTTTTTTCTGCAAATCATTTATTTCACTTGCGGTATTTGGACCTCAGCATGCTAAGTTGGAGGGCAGTCAACATAATGGCCTCACAACTGTTACTCTATTCCTTTGCCTAAGGAATGGAAATAGCCACTCCGTTGGTTGAACAGTTCCTATGACTTCCTGAAGGATGCACTTCTGTTCACCAAATCCCATTTCACCTTCTCCTTCTTGAATACAAAGGAAGAGTAGATTTCCTAGCCCCTAAAAATTAGGTGGCACTAAATGACTAGTTTTGATCCATGAATGTGATCAGAAGCCATCAGAGTCACTTCCTGGAAGAGCCCTGAGGGGCTAGTGTGCTCATTCCCCTTGTTCCTCTAGTCATAGTGGGGTGGGGACCCTGTGATGAGATGGCAGAGCCCCCATGTGGAAGCAGTTTGGATTCCCAAGCAGCTTGGATTCCCAAGGAGGGAAATATTCTAAGTACTGAGTGAAGAAATACTTTTATGTCATGCGTCACTGAAATTTCAGGCTTCATTGCTATCATAGTGTAACCGGACCATTTTGACTAACATAAGGAATATATGAAGTTTTTTTTGGTAATTGAATTTTAGTTTCCTGACTTACCTTAGTTCTTGCCATGACTGAGATTCTTTCAAGCAAGTGCTGAGTGAGATAGGTCATTACATCAAATTAAAAACGACAAGGAATTAGACTATCAAACAAATAACTTTTAGATGAGCAAAGTGTGAAAAATTATTCAGAACCCATAGAATTATAGTAGCCACCAAATATAATCTGTAAGGAGAATTTTTATAAGAACAGAAGGAAAAATCTGTGATATTTTATAGTTTATTGTTTAAAATATCAATTTATAATTTTATAGGTTTCAATTTTTATTTGCAAGGTAATAGCATTGTAGAACCAGTAAAATAACTAAGTTTCTTCCAGCATAAATAAATGGTCATCTTACAGATATGCCAACTACTAGTGGCCCGGTGCACAAAATTCATGCAAGGAGTGGGGAGGTTCCCTCAGCCCAGCCTGCACCCTCTCCAATTGGGGACCCCTTGGGGGATGTCCAACTGCTGGTTTAGGCCCGATCCCACAGTCGGACATCCCTCTCACAATCTGGGACCACTGGCTCCTAACTGCTCACCTGCCTGACTGCTTGATTGCCCCTAACCCCTCTGCCTGCCTGCCTAATCGCCCCTAACTGCCCTCTCCTGCAGACATGATCTCACCCCCCACTGCCCCTCTGCCAGCCTGGTTGCTCCCAACTGCCCTCCCCTGCCAGCCTGATCTTGCCCCAAACAGCCCTCCCCTGCTGGCCTGATCTCGCCCCCAACTGCCCTCCCCTGCAGGCCTGGTTGCTCCCAACTGTCCTCCCCTGCCCTCCTGATCTTGCCCCCAACGGCCCTCCCCTGATGGCTAATCTCACCCCCAACTTCCCTCCTCTGCTGGCCAATTTGGTTCTTATTGATTGGTTTCTATGCCAGTCAGCACCAAAAGCTCCACCTCCTAGGCAGCCATTGGCTCCGCACAGCACCCAGATTCTGTTCTGATTGGTCGGTTCCTATACCAGTCATCCTCTCTAGGCCTATCAATGGGGCCTGATCAGAAAGGTGGGGCTGATCAGTAGCCCTGGTGGAAGCCTGCAGAGAAATGGAGGCACGGTTGCTGGCCAGGCACAGATAGAAAGAGAGAGGCAAGTGCTGATCTACAGTTGCCACAGAGGCTCCAGATCAGACCCTACTTCTCTCTTCAGGCCTTTCTCTGGGCCTGATTTGCAGCTCCCTCAGCAGTAAGTGTTGGGTCACCTGGCCTGCAGCAGCAGTGCTGGATCACCATGGCAACCCAGTGCTGACTGCAGGACTTCTGGTTGGTCTGCCTCCAGGCATAACTGACTGTTAAGGACCCAGGGTTTTTATATACTGGGATATCCTGGTTCACTTGGGGCAGTCTCAGTTTATGCCTACTGTCTGGTAATTCACAATAGCATCCCTTTCTTTCAAAATTGCGTTGCATTGGTTGATACACTATATCATATGTACCAGGAACAGGAGTTGGGGGTGGAGATAGTTGGGGTGAGGGAGACTAATCAGTGATAATTTGGAAAACATGTATGTGGCACCGCTTTCTCAGGTCTTTGGAACATCACTGCATGAAAATTTTTTTCTTTTTTTAGAATATACCTTTTATTGGTTTTAGATAGAGAGATAGAAAAATGGATGTTCCTTGCACATCCCCTACTGGGGATCAAGCCTGGAACCTGGGCATATGCCTTGACAGGGAATCAAACCCATGACCTCTTAATCCATGGGTTGACGCTCAACCGCTGAGTTATACCAGCTGTACTTATGTGAGGATATAGATGGCCAGGCCAGCCCACAAAAGATTTTTAAATCCATAAGTGAGCTAAAGCATAGTGATTAGTAAATATAAAATAAAAATTTATATGTTTTTTGTGGAGAGACTCAGACCCATAATCATCATGTATATAAAACATTGCATCAAATAAAAAATGTGGTCTTGTTTTTAATAACTAACTTGCCAAGGAATTTTAGAAAATAGCTATTTTTTCATTTAGGCATAAACAGCGGGTTTGAAATGTAGCTTTCATTGTTAATAGTATAAAGATTTTATTTTATTATGGAACTATTTAGAGATACTAAAATAAAGGAAGAGAATAATAAAATACCAGGTAGCTATTATTCCAGTCCAAACAACCATCAAACAATGGCCAGTTCTACCTATTTCCCCATCTAGTTATTCCTCCTATAGTATTTTGACGTAAAGCCAGACATACATCATTTTCTTCTTACACATTTCAGCATTTATCTCCAAACGATAAGTACTCTTTGATAAATGTGGCATTATGTGGTTTTCATATAATAGTATATGCTTTACAAATATTTGCCAAAATAGGTTTGGGTAGAAGTTTAACATGTCGGCATTTAGCCACATTAAATGGATACTATCTCTCGGACTAAGAGTTGTCTCCCCATTTCACCTTTATCAGAACAAATCACCTTTAAACATTCCAAAAGTAAACTCTAAATTTCCCTGTAGACAATTTAGAAGTAGGCACACACTCCAGTCCAGAGATCAAGGAGCTGTGAGATGTGTTCTGCAGCTGTCTCCCTTTGAAGTCCCTGCCCCGACACTTCAGATAACGGTGTAACCCAGACTTCCCGGGAACTCAGCCAGCTGCTCTTTAGGGGAGAGGCGAACACCTTAGGTTGACAGGTTAACTTCAAGAAACGTAATCCTAATAAATGGAACTTATATAGCAAATATTGGGAGGAATAAAAAAAATTCCTTTTATTGGCCTGTTTATTGAGACTAGGGAACAGCAGAGTATTATAAATGAATCACATTTTTGTATGCTAAAATCATTCCCATACAATCTCTTCATAGACTTAGCAGGATTTGCAGAAAAGGAAAATTATTGCCTTTCTGTTTCATACCTCAGCCTATAATTAAATCATATCTCTGATTTATTTGAAAAGAGAAAACAAGCCAAGTTTTAATTCTTTCTTTATCAAACATGTAATTGAAAGAAGGAAAAGAATTAATTTGTTTGATATAGAACTTACTTTTATTGAATATATTTTTAGTACAGTTAGATAAATTTGGAAGGTTGCACAGTAGTTTATATATTATACCAACTTCATTGGATTCATATATATGTTTTTGTTTATATGTAAACTAGAGGCCCAGCACATGAAATTCGTGTGTGGACACAGTCCCTAGGGCTGGCCTGAGATCAGGGCCATCTTCCCCGACTGCCCACAGCTGGCCCTGCCCCATGCCATCACCCACCCTAGTTCCCCATTCACCATCGGTTATAGGAGCCTGACGGCCGGGGAAGGAACCAAGAGGTCGGCCATTCCCACCTGCTCGCCAGCACTTCCCCCGCTGTGGGTTGCCCTGTGTGTGTGGAGTGACTGGTGGGGTGGGGACCTTGGCCTGATGCCACCCGCGTACCCCGCCACCCACCCTTGGTTCCCCATTTGCCATCACATGATCAGAGCCTGCCAGCTTGGGAAAGGGACCAATAGGTGGTCAGTGACTGGTTGAGCAGTTGTTCTGGTCATTCACCATTAGGGTCAATTTGCATATTGCCCTTTCATTATACAGGATGATACAAAATTATTAAGAAGATAAAACCAGTATTGCTTATTGGGGAGCCTTGGAAATAGGATTTATCTAAATTGGCTTACTAGTTTTCTTTGTTTGCTTCTTGCATCAATGGCATGGAGGTGGCATTTAACTTAATTTAAGCATTCAATTTAGATTCTGAAGTAGCATTTTAAAGGTAATATTTATGTTCCAAAGCCATTTGTTAAGCCTACCTGTTAACTACTGAATGATATTCCTCAAAAATTAATTGATAACATATATGAACTCCCTATCTTCTGTTGCATTGATATATATGTTAATTTTAACACTAATACTACAATGTTTTGATAATTGTAGTTTGATAGTAATTCTTGAAATAAAGTAGTGTGAATGTTCTAACATTGTCCTCTATTAAAATTGAGGCTATTCTAGGTTCTATTTAATTTTAGAATCACCTTGTCATTTTCAAAATAAATACCTGCTGGGATTTTCATACATATGGAGAAAATTAAAACCTTTATAGTGTTAGGTATTTTGATTCATGAACATGGCATCCATTTTCATCATTTCAATTTTAGCTGTCTTCTAATTCCACTCAGCAATATTTTGGATATTTCATGATACAGATCTAGCATGCATTTTAGTAAATACAATATGCCTATATGTTTCATGTTTGTTGATGCTCCTGTAAAAGACATTTTAATTTCATTATTTAATTGTTTGGTACTAGTATACAGAAATATATAGCTGATTTTTGCATATTTACCTTTGATCTTCTGCCTTTACTAAACTCACTTCTCAGTTTCAGCATTTTTTGTAGACCTCTTTGGATTTTCTATATAAATGATACTGTTATCTGTACATAAGCACAGTTTTATTTTTTTACTTCTAATATGTAAGGCATTTATTTATGTACTTATTTACCTATTTGTTTACTTCACTGTTATTGCACTATTTTTCTGTTTTAAACCACAATGATGTACAATGTTTGTACAAAGGTGAACAAAAGTGGTAAGAACAAATATCTTTGCCTTGCTCCTGATCTTAGAGGAAAGCATTCAGTCTTTCAAAAGAATGATACTAGTCCTAGCCTGTGTGGCTCAGTTGGTTAGGGCATTGCCTCATACACAGAAAGCTCGGGATGGGGGCGTTGATTCCCAGTCAGGGCACATACCTAGGTTGCAAGTTCTGTTCTCAGTTGGGGTGTATAGGAAAGGAAGCTGATTAATATTTCTCTCTCACATTGACGTTTCACTCTCCCTTCCCCTCTCTAAAATCAATAAACATATCGGGTCAGGATATTAAAAAAAGAATTATAGTAGCTGTAAGGTTTCAGTGGATAGTTTTATTAGGTTGATAACAGGGTAACTTCCATTTAGGGTTTGCAGGTAGTTTTTATTAGGACTGAATTTTGAGTTTCCCAAATGACTATTCCAAATATACTAAGATAAGCATATGATTTTTCTATTATCTATAATAATAAAAGCATAATATGCTAATTAGACCAGACATCCTTCCAGACGAAGCTGGGGCTGCAAGGGAAGCCCAGGTCCCAGGTGCCAGAGGGAAGCCGGTGCCAGCAGCTAGGGAAAGGAAGGCCTACTCTTGCATGAATTTCGTGCATCGGGCCTCTAGTATATGGTAATATGACATCTGGATACTTTAATATTACTGAATATTAAATCAATCTTAGCAGTACTAGGATAATGTGCTATTTTTTTTTTATGCATTCTCTGATGTTGTTTGTTAATATTTTGTTTGAGGTTTGTACATCTATGTTCAGGAGGCTTATTTGCCTATTTTATATATATATGTGTGTATATATATATATATATATATATATATATATATTTAACCTAAAAATTGTCTTTATTTTCCTTTTCATATCAGATAATTTTGGCCTTATCAAGTGAGTTTAGAAGTAATATCTCCTCTTCTGTTTTCCTGAAAGAGTTTGTACAAAATTAGTATTATTTCTTTTTTAAGTGTTTGTTAAAAAAATGCACACACAATAAAATCTGTTTGTTAGAATTCACCAATAAAGTCATAGAGGCATGAAGTTTTCTTTGGAGAAGGTTTTAAATTATTACTCAACTTCTTTAATAATTATAAGAATATTTAGTTATTTATTCCTTGTTCATGGAGCTTTGGTTGTTTGTATCTTTCAAGGCATTATTCCATTTTATTAATAACAGCATACTTCTGTACCCCAACTCCATTCTTTCTGCTATTTGTTTGGAACATTTTATTTCTTCATATGCTATAAGCAATACAATATATTTTTAAAGCATTAACTTAAATTTTTTAATTCTCACCAAGGACATTTTTCCATTGATTTTAGAGTAGATGGAAGAGAGAGGGAAATACATATCAATATGAGAGAAACACAGTGCTTAGTGCCTCCCTCACATGCCCCGACAAGGGCCCTGGCCAGGGAGAAGCCTGCAACCAAGGTATGTGCCCCCAACCAGAATCAAACTCAGGACCCTTTGTTTCACAGGCTAACACTCCATCCACTGAGCCAAATGGGCTAGGGCCATTAACTTAATTTTTTTAAAAAATATATTTTATTGATTTTTTACAGAGAGGAAGGGAGAGAGAGAGAGAGAGTCAGAAACATAGATGAGAGAGAAACATCGATCAGCCGCCTCCTGCACATCCCCCATTGGGGATGTGCCCGCAACCCAGGTACATGCCCTTGACCGGAATCAAACCTGGGACCCTTCAGTCCGCAGGCCGATGCTCTATCCACTGAGCCAATCCGGTTTCGGCAACTTAATTTTTATAAATAAAAAAGTGTTTTCTATTTATTCACCTGATGGTCATCTCCAGTGCTTTTCATTCCTTTGTGTAGATCCATGTGGGTTTTTTTTTTCCTGGTATGATTTTCTTTTGCCTAAAGGTCATTATTTGACATATTTAGTATTATAGTTCTGATGGTGGTTAATTCCTTGAGTTTTTGTTTCTCCAAAATCGTCTTAATTTTACCTGAGTTTCAAAGACATTTTCTCTAGGTGAATAATTATAGGTTAACAGTCCCTTATTCTCATTCAGTACTTTAAATGTTTCTCTCCATGTGTTTGGCTTAAGTAACTTTTGAGAAGAAATCTGCTCTAATCCTTATATCTGTTAATACAGTGATGAATGTCAATGAGTGGTAAGCATCTTACCCAGTTGATATCCTTCCTTTGATTTTGAAGTTGGGATTGAGAGCCAGCTCAATTTTTCTAAATTCCCTGGTAGGGACATACCAAGAAGAAATGAACAATATAAAAGTATAGAAGAGAGAATGAGTCCTTAGTTGCGATGTGGATAATCTAACAGTGGTCGGCAAACTGTGGCTCGCGAGCCACGTGCGGCTCTTTGGCCCCTTGAGTGTGGCTCTTCCTAAGCCTTAGGAGTACCCTAATTAAGTTAATAACAATGAACCTACCTATATAGTTTAAGTTTAAAAAATATGGCTCGCAAAAGACATTTCAATTATTGTACTGTTGATATTTGAAACTGAACTGTAACAAATACAATGTGTTTAAAACACCACTTTTCCCATAGTAAATATTCAGAATGTATTGGGTGATCCTGTAAATGTCTTCATTCATATGTCCTAGAGAATTATTGGTTAAAAAAAAAAAAAAAAAAAGCAGGTTCCCACCAGAGAACTTTCTTCTTTCTTGCTTCTGCTCTCCTGTGGTAAATCAGTGTCCTCTCTGTGGTCTATTTGGGGCCATATTTTTTGCATTTTTATCTAGTGTTCTTTTGTTAGAGACTTTGTTGTTTTAAATGACCCCTATGCATAGTAATCAAATGTTGTCTAGTGCTCCTAAGCACAAGAAAGCTGTGATTTGCTTTATAGAGGAAATATATGTGTTAGATCAGCCTCATTCAGGCAGGAGTTACATAGCCCTGTTGGTCATAAGTTCAATGTTAATGATTCAGTAGTATGATACATCCGGGGGGAAAAAAGAATTTGCCACTCTGTATTAGAGTATGGCCCAGAAAGTGCTATAACACCACCTTTAATACATGATAAAACTATGGAAATTGGAAAAGATGGACAATGTATTGGATAATCGTAAATTTGTGGGTTCATGAGATGACAACCACTAAAAACAAGCATAGTAGACCACAATGTTGTGGGGCGAAAGGCCACAGAAATTTGTAGTCATGATATCCAGGGTCAGGACTAATGCTTGCTGGTTCACACATTGCAAAATGTGCTGTGAAAAATATTAATCTTGAAGGTAAGGTAAGTTCTGCAGGCCAGGAGGCATAGGAATTTAAATATACATGCTATGTGCTATCTAGGAAAAGGGTTATGTGGAAGAGTAGATTCTTGATGCTGATAAGTCTGCTTGTTTTACAATGTTTGAATTCATAGATAAATATTTCACTCTTTTGCTCTCCTTTATTATTTACATTTTGTACCATTTTTTGAAGGAAGAAAAATAAAATCTTGTGATGAGAGGGAAAAGAGCATCCTAGTTACATCAGTAAAACATTTATTATTCAATAAAGCATAATATTGTGTAGAAAATATAACAGTGCTGCTTGTGATAATGCTGAAAGTGAATGCTCAGGGTCCAATTTTTTAAAAATTTGATCAGGAAAACTTAGTTTTGAAGAGTTAAAAATAGCGAAAAGGAAAAATGATTTCTTATTTCATAATTTATATTGCCTTATATTGCCATGATTTTCCTATGTTTTTTTATTAAGAAGAAATTAAACTTAACTGCACAAACTATAATTAAATCCTGGAATGAGTGAGTACAGAAATAGGTTTTAAAAGTTACTGGTATATTTACTGTATCTATGACTAAAATTACCTCAAAGCAGATTGGTTATAAAATGTCACATCTGTTTTGTAGAACAAAAGCATTCAAAATAAATATGCCAAGACTTTCTTTGCATTATGGATTAAGACATTGTTTTTAAGGTCTAAAAAAAATCAATGATAATTATATAACTTAGAAAATGAACTTTCAAAGTAATTCCTGCCATTTTAGTTCTGTCATTAAATAAATCAATTCTATTTTTTGGATTTGAAGTATTAAAATATATTTCTGTTAGACAGTATCTTCGGGTAATTTTTAGGACAAAGATGTTTTCATCTATTCATTAAATTCACACTTTTTGTTTTTTAATGCAATCTACATGTTTCATTTTAACAAGGAGCCATATAAAGTCTTAACTTTGCTTTTGTTCCCTTATCTTCAATTATCATTGTGACTTGTTTTATAATAAGAGGATTATGTGGATACAATATAAAATGATTTTAATAATAATTGACAATTCCAAATTCTATAGCTGTATTCTTCTCTCTATGTTTACATATATTTTTTGTCATGTTTAGCTTATTTTATAGTCAGGGAAACTTATTAGAATTAACTAAGTCTCTAACCTCAGTTACCTTGGCTAATTAAATAGAAAAACATTTTTAGCTACAGATGGTTGTTGCCTTACAGATTCTTCTTTCTCAGTTAACGTTAACATAAATTATCAAACATTCTAATAGAGCTCAGCTGTCAAAATTGAAAGTAAACAAATGTTGATTAAAGAAACAAGGAAGCAAGGGAATGTAAATTAATTCTAGTCCATTTCCTTATCCTACCTTCCAAAAGAAACTAAGGTATTCCTTGCATCACTATGCATTACCCTTTAAGAAGAAAAAAATTTACACCATACACAAAAATAAACTCAAGATGAATTAAAGATGTAACTATTAGACTCAAACCCATATAAATCTTGGAAGTAAACAAAGCCAGTGAAATCTCAAACATTTCTCATCTCAACATATTTTTTGTGATATATCTCCTTGGGCAAGGGAAACAGAAGGAAAATCAAACAATAAGGACTATATCAAACTAAAAAGTGTTAGCACAGCGAAGGAACCATCAAAAAATGAAGACAGCCCACTGCCTGGAAGAACATATTTGTCAATGATCCATCCCATAAGAGGTTAATATCCAAAATTTATAAAGGACTTATAAAACTCAACACCAAAAAAGCAAACACCCAATTAAAACATAAGCAAGGACCTCAATAGACACTTCTCCAAAGAGGACATACAGATGGCCAAAAGACATATGAGAAGATGTCACTAATCATCTGATAAGTGCAAATTAAATCCACAATGAGATATCATCTCACACCTGTCAGAATGGCTATCAATAAACCAACAAACAATTCATAGACACAGACAACTGTATGGTGCTCACCGGAGGAAAGGAAGGTGGGGAGGTAGAAAAAAGAAAGGGGGCATAAATGGTGATAGAAGGAGATTTGACTTGGGGTGGTGAACACACAATACCATGTACAGATGACGTGTTGGACACTTGAAACCAGTATCATGATATTAAACAATGTCATCTCGGTAAATTTAATTAAAAAAAAAAAAAAAGACAAGCCAGCATTGAGACCCTGATTTTTTTTTCTTTTTTTGTGGGATCAGAAGCAATTCAAGATGTCTTTGATTCATCCAGAGAAGAAGAAGAAGAAGAACAAGAAAAGAGAACTGCTGGGGAAAAATCCCTTCCTCTAAGTTTTAGATCACATATTTTCAGGAAAGTGACAGTGTAGGCCCAGAAGTTCCCAAATCCTGGAATATTTATTTGGTAGTCAATGAAATCCTTTAACATGTCGGATCCAGGTTATTTTTAGAAACAAAGCTACTTCATTTCATATAGCTAAATGTTACTTAATACATATAAATATTTTTATATGTTTATTCTTTTTGCTGAATATATTAGTAGACATTGTCCACTTTTCACTCTACGCCAGCTTTATGGACTGTTTGTTCTTGCTCTTCTGCCATACAACATCTCTCATTTCTACTGTAGAAGTAGCTTATCTTAAAAGTTTGACTCATAATCTGTTGAGTTTCTATTCATTTCTTTTCTAAGGCGTATAAGTTTGATTTACAACACCATACATATTACTTTCATATATATTATTTCATTTGAACTTGACTGATTTCATTTAGTGGGAAGATAGAAGATTATTACCTTTGATATATAGATAGTAGTAGACTAAGGATCAAAGAGAATCTATGACTTGGCTTTGGGCAATGCTAATAGGATACTAAGTAAGATGGGGGGAATCAGTATTTACCTGGTTCTTTTAACTTCCAGGTCTTTCATTCTTCCCACTAACATCATATTACTTTTGAAGGCAAGTGAAACTTCGCTTTTCTGCAACAAGGAATTCTCTCAAGATTACTAGTCCTGAATATGGCCATGAATAATTTAATTCTTAATAAATGATACTATGCATATTAAGCTAGGCATATGTGAAGGTGCTTTATGAATTATGTCTCTACAAATACAATATAATAATGTTATTTAGTTTAGCAAAATAAAATTAACATAATTATATAATTTAGAAATATTTGATATATTCAACATTATTTTGACTGAGGTGTTTGTTTTTTGTTTGCCTTGTAAAATACAATTTTAGCATAATTTTTATCAAAATAATCAATTGCACATACTTTAAAATGGCATACAATTCTACAAGACTTACATATTAATTAGGGTTTTTATTTTAGTACTCTAACGAAGACCAAATGTGCAATGGCTGAAACAAGACAGAAGCTTTTTGACTCTAAGCCCAAGATGAATGAGAATGTCCTGGTTGCGGGGATGGGTCAGGGAGGGGACTGCAAGGAGGGGATGGAGAGAAATGCTCTTTCCCTTGAGTCCCAAATTTATTTTATATTTTTGCTTAACCATCCCCTGAGTGTTTCCCTTGTCTGCATTGTGGAAACTGGCTCACCACTACTTCCACACTCTGCAACACAAGAAAGAAGGAAGTCAAAGACAAAGAGCTTCCCTTCAAGGCTGGCTAAATCTTTGGGAATTCTGTTACTAAAAGAGTAGAATGAAAGAATGAATATTGGTTGACAGATACCGTTCTCTCTTAGCCTGACCACCCATATCTCCATGAATCATGTTATTTATTTTTTGGTACATTTAAAACATACTTTCCCCTCCCCCACATTAGATAATCCAAAGTCTTTTTGCATTTACTGATCCAGGTCAAGGATGTAAGTTCTCTCCATTGGGTCAGTTAAGGCTGATTGTGATTTGATAGCAAAGGAAGTTATTAATCACCCCTTTTTTATGATACATACAAACTCATGTACAGTGGGGCAGGATACTTCAATATAACTTCCATTTTTAGCCCTAGCCAGTTTGGCTCAGTGAATAGAGGGTCGGACTGGAGACAGAAAGGTCAGGGTTGGATTCAGGTCAAGGGCACTTACCTTGGTTGCAGGCTCCTCCCTGGCCTGGGCCCTGGTTGTGGCATGTGCAGGAGACAACTAATCAATGTCCTTTCCTCACATTGATATTTCTCTCAGTCTTTCCCTCTCTTACTCTCTCTTAAAAAAAAATCGATGGAAAAATATCCTCAGGTTAGGATTAAAACAAAACACTTCTGTTTTCAGGAAAACCAAGAATACAGGGTGTCCCCCAAAAATGTATACGCACTTTGAAAATACATTTTCATGTCTATTAAAATACATTTCATTTTCAAAATGTAATAGAATGAGCTGTTAAAGTGTGTATACACTTTTTAAGACACCCTATTATTATATAAACTAAAGTCGCTGGTTCATCAGATTAAGCAAGAATTTCTAGATCTTTCTAAATTTATCATTACTATTCTGCTTTCTGGGGATTAACATGTTTTCTATTGTCCTCCATGGCTCTTGGATTTTCCATCTGGGAAGATTTTTATTTGTTTCTGTCCATTATTCCCCATGGCCACATCCTACCTGAGAGTTGGAATGTATGCCGTTCTGTGGAAAAATACAGATTTCACAGTTCATTTCCTGCTAGTACAGATTTGGAATCTTGGAGGTAGTTTTGACAGGTGAAAAGCACAGGCTTTTTGTAAATCTCCCTTGTGGTCTCTTTAAAAAGAAAATTTATATAAAAATGTAGCAGTCCTAGTCAGTTTCCTGTGCAGGTAAGCACAGGCGGAGATTTCATCTAAAAATAGATCTTAACGCTGAACTGTCCTGTTCCTTTACTAGTCTTGTGCATGCCCCAACCCACAGCTGACATTACAGCTACCAGAAAAATCAAGATAAATTACAAAATAATACTTGTAAAGTATAATAGTACAATGAACACTAGATATCAGAGAGGGTAGAACTATTTTGAAATTATCTGAAGGTCACCATCTGCTCTGAACTCCGTAAGCAGCGGTTCTCAACCTGTGGGTTGCGACCCCTTGGGGGTCCAATGACCCTTTCACAGGGGTCGCCTAAGACCATCCTGCATATCAGATATTTACATTACGATTCATAACAGTAGCAACATTACAGTTATGAAGTAGCAATGAAAATAATTTTATGGTTGGGTCACAACATGAAGAACTGTATTTAAAGGGCCAGAAGGTTGAGAACCACTGCAAGGCACTGACTAATACTGATAAAGGCAAAGTATGCCTAGTCTAAGCAGAGGGCAACTACCATGGACAAAGAAATCAACAAAGCATTTAATGTTCATGAAAAGCTACAGCAACAACTTGAACACTTGAAAGAATTCTAACATGGCTGAGATCTGGGGCTACGAAAGAGGGTGAAAAGATACATTTAAAGGCAAGGTAAAATTTCCTGTGGACTTGTAGAAAAGAAAAAAAAAATCACCAAAGAGAGAAAAGATTTTAATTAAATTGTTTATTCCTCCCAAACCCCTTAATAGAAGTGCCAGGATATGAAGAACAGTGGCTAAAAAACTGACCTTAGAAATTGTGACAGCTGAACTTGGTCTCCTATCTTTGGGGATGAGGCAAGAATATTTGCCAGACTTTTAGTCAAAATTCCAGGGAGACCTCAGGAGGAGGTTCGACCAAGAGGCAAAGTGAGTCTTACCAAACCTTCAACCCAACCCTGAAAGAGTTCAATCTCTGATTAGTTGAGATAATCAATCCCTTATTGAATTAACAAAAGAAAGGGGTAAACCCTTTGTGATAGAAGATAATGCCATTGGGAATCTCTGTGGTTCTTTTATCACAATTTCCAACATGTAATAGAAATTGCTATACATGTAGAGAGGCAGGAGAATGTGTCTGATAATCAAGAGAAAAAATAGATAATCCAAGTAGATGCAAAGATAAACTAGATATCTCGGTAGTGTCTTTAAATTTTTTATAAATGTTAATAAAAAGTGAGGAAGAGGTAGAAATAAAATGTAAGCATATGGAATTTCAATATAGAACTGTTCCGTATGAAAGGATTCAAATGGACATCCTAGAGTTGAAAGAATGCATTTAAAATATCAATGTCTGAATTTAAAATATCAATGAATGGTTTTCAACAGTAGATTGGAAAACAATGAGAGAATGAATTAGAACAGAGGCCAATAGAAAATGCCCAAAGGAAAGCATGGAGAAAGAAAATAATGTAAAAATGGAAGAATGTAAGAGATGTGTATATTGTATTCAAAAGATTGAGTTAATGAAAGGTACTTCGAAACCATCTGAAAGAGCAGAGAGAGAACAGCCTGTTTAATTTTTCTTTCCTTCCTAGAACATATTGGAATATAACTGAAAGAAGCCTAAGGGCACTGGCGATCTCCTGCTGTTGGAGATACAGAAGCTAGCTGGTCTTTTTAAGCGAATAAAGTCTAAATTAAGCCATCCTCAGTCAGTATAAATTGAAGGTAACAGACTGAAAGACACACTTTTTAGCAAAGCTATATTCTCTTCAGCCTCCTGTTTCAAATTGGTTAACTCCTGCTAAACTCATTTATCTCGGGCCTCTTTTAAAGTGACAAGAAAAAGTCAGCAAGCACCATTGTTATGACTTTTTCTAATTATTTTCTCTAGAGCTGTACTGTCCGATGAAGTCACCACTATGGATGGTTACTAAGCTGTAAATTAATAAAAATTAAACAAAATTTAATATTCCGTATCTCAGCTGTAGGAGACATTAAAAGTGCTCAATAGTCGCACGTGACTAATAGGTACTGGATTGAATGGCACAGATATATCATTACCCACCACTTTCCATACCTATATGAAAGTTATGTTAGCCCTACTCTAAAGCTATAGACTCAATAATCATCGTTTGCCTTCTAACTTTTCCCACGGGGTCACCATGACACAAAAAAGAGCCCCCAGCTTTTAAGCTGGCAATATTTGATAAATCAAGAGCTTTACTTTAGAATAATTTGGCCTGGGATGTACCAGTTTTGTGGTGAGTGAACTGTTAGCAACTACGTATTATTTCTTGAATGTCAATGTTTCAAGGTAATTCCCCCCTGATGGTTTCAGGGGTGGGCAAACTTTTTTACTCGAGGGCCACAATGGGTTCTTAAACTGGACCGGAGGGCTGGAACAAAAGCATGGATGGAGTGTTTGTGTGAACTAATATAAATTCAAAGTAAGCATCATTACATAAAAGGGTACGGTCTTTTTTTTTTTTTTTTAGTTTTATTCATTTCAAACGGCTGGATCCGGCCACGGGCCATAGTTTGCCCACGGCTGGTTTAAATGAAGCCGCCCCATTTCTCAAGGCCCAGTAAAGAAAGGATTGGTCATGTTGGGGTAGGAGACATGTCTCACCATTCAGCATGTAAAATTTTATTTAATCTCTCTTTTCAGATAGCATCCAGACCTTCTACTGCTTGTTGTGTCTCTGAGTCTAGTTCAGCCATGCTGTGTAGCACAGTCCTCCATTCTTCAGGAGGAATAAGAGAGACCTGATCTCTTGATTGTGTGGAGACAGAAGGGACATCTAGGAATCGAACTGCTTTTCTCATAAACTTTATCTCCCCCCCACCCCCGCCCCGCCCCGCCACCATGAAGGCAAGGACTACTTTTGTTTATTTAATTTACTGCTAGAATACCTCCTGGAACATAGTAAGTGTTCAGTAATTATTTGTGCTCTGAATTAATGAACCTTTGTGAAACAAGAACTCAGATTATCTTCATCTATTTACCTTAATTCTGATAACTTTGATACAGTCTTTGATGTTATCAACTAGTATCACCTGGGAGTATAATTTTTCCTGTGATAATTGCATTATGACCTAGGGATTAGATTTCTTTCTTTTTTATTTATTTATTTTTTAAAATGTATCTTTATTGTTGAAAGAATTACATATGTCCCCTATTCTCCCCTCCATTGATCCCCTCCACCCTGTTCCTGTCCCCTCCCCAGGCCTGCACTACACTGTTGTCTGTGTCCATGGGTGATGCATATATTCTTTGGTTAATCTCTTTCCCCTCCCTCTCCCCCTACCCCCACCCTACCCCTGTTCCCATAGACTTTCAACCAGTTCCAGTCTTTTTTTCTCACCTACTTTCCATTTTCAGGGTTCTTGGTATCTTACATTTTGAGCATTTCCTTGGTATGTGGTGCCTAGTGATTTACTTTGGCTTTCTTATGCTTTCAGATATTTGGATTTTAGGTTTCTCCTCTATGTTCCCTTTCATCACTTGCCCACTTTTTTTCCCAGATTTTTTTTTCAATTTCCTATCTGCTACTATCTCCTCTCCAGTGTTTTATTCCTCTGGGCAATTCTTCCCCACTTTTTTTTTTTTTTAGCCTTTTATAGACACTGTAATGGAATTTTTAAAGGGAGAATTTTTAAATAAACATGTTCATTACCCTAGGGTTTAACTAGAAACTCTACATGGCTTCATAACTAAGTTGTGAAGAATAAACAGGCTAAATATTTATATCAGTGGAAACTGACTAGTATTGTGTATGTAATATGTGCCAAGATATTATATCCTTTGAAAATCTGAATAATTTTATACTAAGCTTGGTATTATATATTTGAGAAAACCAAAGTTATAATAGATCATATGCTAGAGATCCCAGCACTTAATAAGTGACAATGTTAGCATTTAAAGTAAACTATGCCTGATTTTGTCATACTCTGTGGTATCATATAGTGCAGTTGTTAAAGGCAGTCTTTATTAAGGTGTCCTATTGGGTTTGAATCCCAGATCTGTAATGTAATAGCTTTATAGCTGTCTATTTAATTTTGCTTTATTAATTTTACCTGTGTGTAAAATGTTCATAATAGCAGTATCTAATCTCATAGTTGTTGAAATATTGAATACATTAGTGTATGTAAAAGGTTGTGAAAAGTACCTGACATAAGTTATAACGGATTATATTATTTTACTTCCTTTCTGTATCAAGGAAAAGAAGACTTCACTTCTTCAATGGTCTTACATCTGTGACATTGGATGTGTGACATTGAAAGCCTATTGTCCATTTGTACTTTTGTTTTTATTAAATTTCTATTACTCAGGCTTGAACAGGGAAGAACTGTTACTAAGTGAGCTAATGGAAGAGAAACATGCTGATCTATTTTACTTTTCTTTAATCCATATAACTTCTAAAGATGGCTCTTAAGTTACATTTTAAGAAATCCTCTAGGTTGATTTCAGTAGTTTTCCATACTGTATCTGTTCTACTCATTCGTATTGCAAACACCCTTTTAATTTTTATATCCTTTAAATTTAATTTAATTTCCTTAGAAAATATTCTCTACATCGCTAAGTTTTTTAGAGCCCTAGTTTTCAAAACGTTAGTGTACAGTACATGAGAAGTAGTTGCAGGAACTTTCAAACTATCCTGAAACAAACTCCTTGGCTTGCTCAGCTTTTATATTTCAAAATAAATTCAAACCACTCCTAGCCTGAGTGCCATCAGTCTTTGGCAAAACTTAGCTTCTTGGTTTTATGTGAAAGTAAATTACTTTTTAAACATTCTGACAACCAGGATATAAATCTTTTTGTTTACATAAGTGACCTCATGTATATACTTTTTCACCCTTTGAGTATTAGACAGATGAAGATATTAAAGGTATTGCATTTTAAAACTTTCCAATCTTGAAACCTGGAAGGAGAGAGAGGCTACAGATTCATGCTCTGGACATGTGTTTTAAAGTTAAGGAGAAAAAGACATGAGAGAATACTTTATTGGCTTTGCTAAAACCAAAGCATTTGGAGCACAATTCAATGCATTTGCCAAATCCTAAATGCAGCTGGGTTCTCCCACAGTTTTTTAATTGGGAACAGATTTTTGTGCTAATTCTGTAATGTGAAGGAAGCCTTAACAGTATTTCCTTCCTAAAAGTAGGGACCACTTCTCATATCAACAACCACTTAGAACATTTTTGGTTATAATTCAAAGGGTATCTGACATAAATTTCCAATAATTTTCAATAGAATGATTGATCTGGATAGTTTGATGAATAGGTTTAAATTATAACTAAATAATAAATAAAATTAATAATCAACTTTACTGGGTATTTTGTGTTTGGAAAATATAAAAGGTAGAATTTATGCATAAAGAATTAAAAATATGGAAATGTGCATATTAGAAAGTATAAGTTCACATCCTATAGAGTTCATTTATATAAAATCTACACTAATAAAAGAGAAACATGAAAATAGGTGTCACTCCACTACGCGCACCAGCCAATCAGAGCAACTATGCAAATTAACCCAGCAAAGATGGCAGTTAATTTGCATACACAGACGCGGAGCAAAGACTGAACGCTCCGGCCAGAGTGAAGACTGAAGACTGAAGAGGCTTGGCTTCTCTGCTGCGGCTGCCGTGGAGAAGCTAAGCCTCGCTGCGGCCGGACCAAAGGCCTGGGTCCTGGGTGCCGGAGGAAAACCGGTGCCAGCAGCCAGGGGAAGGAAGGCCTATGGGGCAGATCTTCATGCAGCGGGCTTCTAATATATATATACTAGTTGCCTGGTGCACGAAATTCATGCTGGGTGGGGGCAGTAGTGTCCCTCAGCCTGGCCTGCACTCTCTCCAATCTGGGACATCCCTCTCGCAATCTGGGACCGCTGTCTCCTAACCGCTCGCCTGCCTGCCTACCTGATCACCCCTAACCATTCTACCTGCCAGCGTGATTACCCCCAACTGCCCCACCCTGCTGGCCTCTTCACCCCCAACTGCCTTGCCCTGCTGGCCTGCTCACCCCCAACTGCCCCCCTGTTGGTCTTCTTGCCCCCAACTGCCTCCCCTTGCTGGCCTGATCGTCCCCAACTTCCCTCCCCTGCTGGCCTGATTACCCCTAACCACCTCTGCCTCATCCCTGCCACCATGGCTTTGTCTGGAAGGACTTCAGGAAGGTCTCCCAGAAGGTCTCCCAGTCTAATTAACATATTACCCTTTTATTAGTATAGATACTTTGTGAGTCACCAAAGTACAATTTAATATTAATGTAATAGAAATACAATTATTTAAAATGTATCTGTTTTGAATAGCTACATATACTTACTTTAAGGCTCTATAAGAACTAATAATGCTAACAGTCAAGAAGAACTCATGGCAAACTTTTATAAACAAATCATTACAAAATTTTAAGAATAAATATTTCAGATTTCCATATAAGTAACATTAGGTGTTGGAACAAGGGATTTAGCATCTTGTTTTTACATACAGCTCTTTTGAAAAAATTATTTTAAAAATAGTTTTGCATTCATTGAATAATTTTTGGCTGTGTTTATAATGTGCCTTTATAGCAATACATACTCTTATAGCAATAATCTATACCATATTGCATCATCATGATTTTCCCAACTTTCTACCCCTTGCAAATAACATAATTTACATTGACAATGTTATAACTTGGAGTATTTACCAAATTTTTAACAGCACAGTGAAAGAGTTGTTTCAGGAAATTAAACATAATTGCAATATAGGCATTTATTGGAACCAGGCAAATTTTATGCTAAGCAAAATAATCCAGTCAGAGAAAGACAAGTATCACATGATCGCATTCATATGTGGAATCTAATGAACAAAATAAACTGAAGAACAAAATAGATCCAGAGACATAGAAACAAAGAACAGACTGTCCAATTTCAGAAGGAAGGCAGGGGTGGGTGGGTGGAAGAGATCAACCAAAGAACTTGTTTGCATATATGCTTAACCCATGGACACAGACAATAGTGTGGTAAAGGCTGGTGGTGAGTGGTGGGGCAGGCTAGAAGGGGTCAATGGGGAGAAATAGAGGGACATGTGTAATACTTTCAACAATAAGTATTTTAAAAATAAATAAAGTAAAAATGAAAGAAAGACTCTAAAGACGATTTTCATCATGAAACAAAAAAGTAACCTATAATATTAATTTTCATTAATGATTGTCCTAGCAATGTACTTTGAGATGGTCCTTCTCCTATTATCATGCAGAGCAGCCAAATAAAGTGTTCATGTATGTATCAGTCTGTCTGGGATCTATATTCTTTTTCCCGACCTAATACCACACTATCTTAATATTGCTATATTTAATTGATGGCAAGTTTAGTACCCATTGAGTAAGCCCTCTCATGTATTATTCTCATACAAGAATGCTGAGCTATTCATGACTTTTAAAATTTCTATTTACATTTTAGAATCAATTGTATAGTTGAGAATTCTATTGTGATGTTGGTTGCTAATATATTGAATCTACTGGCATACCTCAGAAATATTGCAAGTTTTGTTCCCTATCACACTACAATAAAAGCAAGTACTATAGATCAAGTTGTGAAGAATTGACATATTTATAACATCGAGTCATCTAATCTATTACTATGGTTTGTCTCTCCATTTGTATAGGTTATCTTTGATTTCAAAAGGGTGTTATGATTTGTTTCATAGAATTAGTGCATATCTTCTCTTAGATTTATTCTTATTAACTAATATTTTTCATTCTCTGGTAAGTTACACTTTATAAAAATACTAGAGGCCCGGTGCACAAGGCGGTGGGATCCCTTAGCCTGAGGGAGGGGGATGTCCCTCAGCCTGGCCTGCATCATCTCGCAGTCTGGGAGCCTTTGCAGTCCAGGAACTCCCAGGTGAGTGGACCTAAGCCATCAGTCGGACATCTCCCGAGGGGTCCTTAGTGCTGCCGCTTCTATGCCTGCCAGCCATGAGCCCGGCTCAGGGCTTCTGGCTGAGCAGCGCTCTCCCTGTGGGAGTGCACTGACCACCAGGGGCAGCTCCTACATTGAGCATCTTCCCCCTGGTGGTCAGTGAGCATCATAGCGACCTGTTGTTCTACCCTTTGCTTGATTTGCATATTAGCCTTTTATTACATAGGATTTAAGGGAGTATATTTAAATACACAATATTTTGGTATGCTGATATTGCAGAAAATGACCTTGCAAAAATCACTAATTTGTAGATTACTTCCATTTTTATATAAAAATGTTTATCATCTATAAATATTGACAGTTGTCAATACCGATGTGTTGAATAGAATAGTGATGATGTCTATCTTTGTTTTGGATTTACTATAATAGATTTAGAATTAAGTAATATAATTGTGGAAATTTTTATTTTGTGGTAATCCTTTGTTACATTAAAGGATATACCCTTTCTCATTTCTTAAGTATATTTTTATTGTGAATGGATATTGAATTGTAATAGATTTTTATCTATAATATACAAGAGGCCCAGTGCACAGAATTCGTGCATGGTATGGTCCCTAGGCCTGGATGGTGATCGAAGCCGAGCATCTGGCATGGTAGGGTAGGTCCCAGCTGACCTCTGGGTCCTGGGAAGCACCTGGGCTCCGGGCCTCCACACAGCCCCCTCCACCCTGAGTCATTGTGCCTGAGTCCCCATGTGGAGATGCAGTGAGCGTGTCTGGACCCCGCAGACAGGGGTGCAGCATGGACTTCTGGGCTGCCCAGCGGTGCCACATGGAAGCTGGGCGAACAACACACTCTCTTCCCGCTGCCTCGCAGACAGGCTCCAATGTGAATCCACAGGGAGCCTGACTGGCCCCTGGGGTCCCAGCAGCTGTGGCCCGGCTCACCCGGAAGAGGCCGCACAGATGCTGGGCGGGTTCCTCACGGGCATCTGGCACCTGAGTGCGGGGGCTTCCCTGGTGTGCGAAGCTTGGCATCCTGTGGGAGGGTAGCAAGGGAAGTGAGACCCAGGTTGGCAGACACCCCGCATTCTCACCGCACCTCTATCGCTGTCACCCCCGCCCCCAGGTAGCCAGCGAGAGGTTGCAGCATTATATGCCTGAAGTAGACTTAATTTGGTTATGATATGTTTTGTGTAATATACATGGCTGGTTCTGGTTTGTGGAGGTTTTGGGTTGAATTTTTACATCTATAGTCATCAATAAGAATGATGTATATTTTATTTTCACATTTTCTTTTCTACTTTTACGTCCAGGTATGCTAGGCTCATAAAATGAGATGTAGAATATACTCTTTTTGGCTAATTTTCTAACAGAATTTATATAATGTTGGAAATATTTATTCACTAAATATTTCTTAGAACTCACTAATATGAAAAAAAAAAATGTTCTAGAGTACTCTTTGAGTTATTTCTTCTATGCATTTTAACATTTAATTCTATATAGCTATACATACAGATATATATGGGCAGAAGTAGGCTTTCAATTGCATTGAGTCCCACTATGATGTGCCTGCCTTTCATTACAGTTTTAAATGTGTGCACTGACATATTTTTTAATTCTGAAATTTTTCAACCTTTTCAAATACTGCTTATGTGCCATTTTCTTTCCCTCATTTTAGACTCTACGTGAATGTATGTTAGATTTCCTTATTGTATCCTTAAAAATCATAATTTTCCCCATTATTTAATCTTTTTGCCTCTCTGTGCTTCATTCTAATGGTTTATTCTTATCTATAATTCACAGTTTCTTAATCGTCATTAATTTGCTGTCTTAGTCCATTAAATGGGTTTTGTTTTTTTGTTTTTTGGCTATTAGACTTTTTAGTCCTACACATCCTATTTGGCTCTTTCTCAAATATGTTATATCACTTGACAATACTTTGTTGCATTTTTTCTAGCTTGGCTTTTATCTTCTTGAAATTTCTAAGTATGGTTATTTTACAATTAGAGTTTAATAATTCCAGCATGTAAAGTCTGTATGGGCCTGTTCCTGTTGGGTTTCTTAAACAGTATCTTTCTTTTAGGTACCTAGTTGTCCTTGTGCACTAGATATTTTATTTGAAAGAACTTTTGTAGAAAATTTTTGGAGTCCGGGATAATATTATCTTCCTACATAGAGAATTTTGGTTTGCTTTTGCTATCAAAAATTCTAAAAAGGTGCTAGAAATCCTAGATTTCCTTAATCCAATTTCAAGGCTTAACATTTTCTGGGATTTTGATAATGCACAGTTGAGTTGTAGGTATATGCAATGGCTGACTTATATCTGATTCACCTATACTAGGGGGCAGTCCTTTAGGGTTGTAATGTGAGGTAGTCTAGTTCTAAGCCCAGTACGGGAGCCACCATTTATCTGTATGGAATATATCCCAAGACTTCCAGGAAATGCCTGAAACCATGGACAGAATCATACCCTACGTATACTGTTTTTCTCATATATTCATATCTTTTCACTTGTTTCTCTTTAGCTTATCTGAATTGCCAGCATCACTGCTCTTGTACTTTGGGAACATTACTAAGTAAAATAGTGGCTACTTGAATACAAGCACTGTGATAATGTGACAGTCATCCGTAACTGAGACAGCTACCCAGAGATCAATGGGAGGGTAGCATGTACAGTGTGAATGCTAGACAAAACGATGATGCACATTTCAGGCAGCATGGCTGGAGATTTCATCACGCTACTCAGAACGGTGCACAGTTGAAAACTTACACATTGTTTATTTCTGGAATTTTTCATTTAATAATTTTGGACCATAATTGACCGCAGGTGACTGAAATCTCAGAAGAAAAAACTATATATAAGAGGGAACTAGTGTATGAGCCAACCTTTTAGGGCCTTGAATTTCAGGTTTTATATTTTGACCCCTGTAAGTCTGCTAAACTGTAGCTTAGTATTCCAGTTCTATTTTTTTTTTTCCTTTTCTTCTTCTTTCATTAAGTAGCTCCACTGGAAAAGTAGCCTTGAGTGCTGGGTTTGCTTGTATGAGTTCTCATCCTCTCCTGGATCTCAGCCCAGTAATTCTTCATGAATTTATAGATTGACTCATTAAAGGAGATTTTTAAAAGCACCGTATCTAGCTATTATAGAAAAAATGGACAGGAGGACCGGTCCAAAGGAACTAGTCCATCTTCAGCTTCCTGGTATTCTCTAGTTTCAGCGTAATTTTACGTGGACAGAAGTGGTCACCGGAGCAAGGGGTGCATTAGCATTTCCCTTCGTCCCCGTTCACAACAAGGCATAGGCCTAACCCCACTAATTATAATGAATTCAGAAAAGACATTAACTTAAAAAATATATTCACTTAAGATGGAGTGAAGCTGTTGAATGGATTAGTATTCTGCACACATGTAAAAGAAATAACTGTATGAAGTTATTGTTCCCAGAAAAATATTTAGAGTTTGTTGTTGTTGTAGTTTCTCTGGGTCAGTGCTCACCATAAAGGTAGAGGACTTTTTATGAGGAAATGCATTTGGGTTTGTCAGTTACATTGTTGGAGAGACTGTTTAGCGATTTAGAATTTCTGTTAGGCATTAGAAATGGGAAAGTAACCAGTGAATATGTCTTTGGCCCCAAGATGCACACAGTGGTGATTAGTTAAAAGCAATAATCTAAATTACTAAAAACTAAATTATTAAATACTAACTCACTAATATAAGAAAATCATCATACATACAGGGTGGGGCAAATGTAGGTTTACAGTTGTTTGTATGGAAAATAATAAAATAAATAATAATGCAAGAATAAACTGTATTTTGCATACTCACAACTGCAAATGTTTCATCATTTTCTGCTTTTCTTAATGGTAATAGTACTAGTATAACTCTGTAGGTAATCAGTTTGTATCTGTAATTCAACCATTCCCAAAACTCCTGGGAGAATACTTTGTCTAGTTCCCATGGTATGGCACCATTTTAAATCTGATTTTGGAGTGCTCTACCCGAATCTTTGAGAGCTGTAACTTGAGGTAAAACCTGCTAGCAGTCAGTCCTTCCTAGAGCCCAAGGGTAGGTTTGGTTCTAATTAGTTTTACTAGACTTCATTTGGTTTCAATTAAACTTGAGACAGACCAGTGACTTTCATGAAAAATGTGGGTTTCTCAAGTTGGGAAATAATTCTTTTGTGTAGAAAAGCATACTGTTCTCTTCACTGGAACACATATCTACTCAAAGACAATTTTAGATTTCATGATCAGGATGCATAGAGTGAAATATTTGTACATTGAACCGTTTCATGTTATGTTTTTAAATATTGGTTGTCTTATACCCTTGGAGGACAAAAGGACAATCACTCCATATGCTTCCAAAGCAGTAGCAAAAATATATTTAATTATATAACTGCAACAGCCTTTTATTTAACTACAGATGTGGAAAACAATTTGATTTAAAAATAAGTGGCTTAGATTCTAGTGAGTTCAGGGAATATTTTAATTCATGTGCTTCCTAAAAGACTTCATTTCGGTATTACATGACCATAGATCATGTTCAAATGAGAGCATTTACTTAAGCTGTAAATCCTTTATTATCTACAAAATAATCTACCAGTGTTATATCTTTTGATTTTAGTTAAAAATGATACATATTATTCATTTGAGAAGGGGGAAGGAGCAGTGCATCAAAAAGCCCACCCTGAGGTTATCACTATAGTATGTGCCTTAAAAAAGAAATATGGTCCTTTGTTTTTAGTAAAACACTTCAGTTCTAAGTTATTTTATGTCTTCCAGATCTTTATTTTATTTTGGACAAAGTCCTTTGGCCTCCTAAATTTTTATTTTAAAAGAATATACACTGAACCATAAAGACAAATACAAAACAAACTCAAAAGTGCTCTTTGTGATAGAAAATGTGAAAATTCATGACTCCCTTGCCTCAGATAATATTGTTTTTTTCTCCAGCGGCTTCACCCAATATGCCATCTGTTTAAGATTATGCCAAAAATATTGCAGTTATAAATATAGGATACATGTATAAAAATTAGACATAAGTTAAAGACGTTTTCAAAATATTCTTTTATATTCTCAGCATCAAATGAAGAAATTAATAAATATATGGATGCCATTATAAGTAACATAGCTGTATAATTTAGAATTGGCAAATGAATGCATTTTAAAAATGTACGAGAACTGAACATTTAATACCCTGGAGCCCAGAACAGCGCAAGATCACCTCTTGAACCGGTGTCTTCCAATTCTGTGATTCTAACGCAGCAAATATTTCACATTTTTAAGTGCGTGTTTTTTTAATTGAACTCCTGAAGTGTTGCATTCCAAGATTTAAATATCAACAGTCCTCTCAAATATTTTTGTTGAGAGATGTTTATTAATACGGTGTGTGTTGACATAAGTTACAATTAATGACATCTGGCATGCATGTGAAAAAGTCTTCACATATTTCATTATATTTAAATAAATATCCTGGGGAGTGAAAAGCACTTACTGCACATTCGGACTGCCCAGCTTTTGGATTAGGTTCTGCCACGAGTTTGCACTGCGTCTTTGGGTGCTTTTCCTTTCTGGCCTTTACTTTCCTCAAATGGAAAGAAAACTAGACACTCTTAATGGTGTTTTCCACCGTGAACATTCCATTAATGCAGTTATTTCGGCTAGCCTAGAATTGTACATGTTTTATATTTAAACTTATATCATGTCAATTTTGTAATTTTTTGACCTTGTGCCTTTTAAATTTGACTTGAAAGAAGTAAAACTAATTATACTGGCAACCATGTTGATTCAATGTTTTACTACTACTTCTAAATGAATAAATGTCATTTTTTTCTATAGACCGGGAACTACTTATTAGTTCATTGGAGTATATTCAGAACCTCTTGTTTTGTTCTCCAGAACTGCTCAAGACCTCAGGATCCTAGGGATAAGAAAATTAAAGATGAATAAGGCATGGTCTTTAACATTAAATTCTGTCTTATTAGAGGGAAAATCAAGTGCAAAAAAAATGCAGTGCAGATCTTAATTTTAATGACATGGAATTAATCTCAGAATAGTAGAAGTAAGTGGTGGTATTTTTTCAATTCCTAAAAAATGGGACAATTTATTCAGAAAATTGACCATCATAAGAGAGATTGATGTCCATCATAAGAGAGATTGATATAACAATGTTTTTACATATAGAGAAAAATAAAGTTGCACACAAGAAGCTCACACCGTATTGAATTTCCTTGTCTTGGAAGAAAAGAAGAGAAGATACCAACATTTTGACTCAACTGTCAAAGGTGCATCACATGAACTACTTGCATGATGCCTTCAAGAATTGCAATGATTCTTAAGATAACGGACATGTACTACTATCTATGGAAAATGGAAAGTGTTGATGGCACTCAACACAGAAATGCACTTGACCACTAATTTTCTTGACTGGATTAGTGCAAGGACATAGAACCTGAACTTTCTAAAAGCAGAAAGGTCCTCCCAAAATACTGATATAGTAAAATGAAAAGCAATTGCATGCTATCTTACTCTCCTCCTTTATTCTTGCTTGTAGTTTTATAAAAAGCTGTACTTTTTTAAAAAAATTAAAGGGTTGGCCAAGTCACAGGATCAACTCAGGATTTCATCATAACCCAGATTTTGGATAACATTTTTTTAAAATGTCCAGTAGACTGAGGGTTTTTCTCTGGCTCTGACACCAACCACTGAAACCAAGCCAAAAACAGTTGAGTGGAAGCAGGCAGGCACCAAAACACAATGGGATTTATTCTTTCATCCTGGCTTTAAATAAAGGGTCTTAAAAATCAATCATTTTTTTTTGTAAACCTTTTCAAATATCTCTATGGAATCTCCATACTTAGTAGGCCAACATATTAATCAATCCCAGTCACATGAGGAGATTCTCAGCTCTAAGGATTTTCAATGGAAAAGAATGGATATCAAAGGTTAGTCTGGAGTTTGCCCTTGATAAAATATTTTCAAACAAGAACCATAATGTAACAGCTTTTGGAAGAGAGCTTCTGGAATAATGTGAAATGGTAAAATATGGGTTGATTTTTGTTATCTCACAAGAAAGCTAATTAAGGATATAATTTCTGTTTTGGTTGAAGAAAGTAGAAAGTGATTTTTTTTTCCTTTAAGAAATCACAGTAAAATGCAAGCTATACATTGAGAAATAACTTTCCCTTTGCCAGTTTGGAGACATTCATCTGGTAACCCCACATATTATCTGGCGTAAACAATGAGTTTCCTAAATGGCCTGAGTTGTCATAGAGTATCCGGTGTGTGCTCCTTTTATTATCTTGGTCATACTCATTTACCTCTTCTGGAAGAGATTATTAATGCTCATCAAACATCCCATGTGCTCACCAATATTTTATAGCATCCCCTGTGATGAGGTTGAATTCATGTGATAAAAACATGGACATTAATCCAAGGGATGTTTGCCACTTTCAGTCTGTGGGAATTAAGTGAACCAGGGTAAGCTTTCTAAGTCCTGGTCATCTGCAAAGCAGTAAGCAAATGATTTCAAATGATGAAATTGCAAAAAGGAAACATGGAGCTCTCTGGATTGTAGAAAGCAGAGGAAAACCACTTGCCTGTTATGGTGTGAGCAAGAAGTAAACTTTGTTGTATTAAGTCACTCAGAATTGGGGCTGTTTGTTGCCATGGGATGGCCTGTCCTATGCTTATTAGCATCTTCCTGGGAATCCTGGTAAACTCAGGGATTCGGAGACTTCTAGACTCTGTCCCAGCCTTCTTCAAAATAAAGAATATGGAATTTCAATGGGTGAAACTGAGGACAAATTTGCATATAAAAACAAAAAACATTTCAAGTTGGACATGCATTGTGGTGATGGGTATGTTCATGTGCCCCCAAGTACCAGAGGCATATTAATCAAGAGGCTTCGCTGCTGTGCCTTAAGATCAGTAACTGATTTTTTAAATCAGGTTCCCCACAGGCTGCTTGCAACCAGTGACTGATGCAGAAGGAATAGCCCTGTGGGCCATTTTCAGGGGCAGCCAGGGCTCATCTATCAGGCAACTTTAGCTCAAGGACCCCACAACAAACCTTGGGAAATTAGAACTGCACCGTTGAATAAGATACTTCCAACCAAATCACTTTCCTTCCCTCTCTCCCTTACCCAGAGTCAGATCTACACCATTTATGATGGCTTCTCTCACTTCTCCTGTCTTCCATCCCATTTCCCTCACAGGCATTGCCCCTCCATATATCACATAAGTTGCTCATTTTGAACTGAAGTCTGCTTCTGAGTACTCTGTGAAGTGGCAAGCCTAAATTAGAAATATGATTTTGCTACCACCTGTTTAGGATGAGCAAATATTTTTTTAAAGGGACTATTGTTCAAGAATCTAGAAAAACATAAGCTTGGGAAAGCTGTCTTCGAGGAAGCAAGGTGGAATAAGAAGCATATTGTAAAGAAAAAGTGAAGGTTTTCATGAGACTTTGCTTCTAAGGTGATTCATGCTAGCAATTCCAGGACTAGCCCTTATACACACTTGTAAGAATTAAAGAATCTCCCCCTCTCTTGGTCATGGGAACTGATCAAGACCCAATTGTTTAAAATTCATTAACATTTGTGGAAATTCTGTTATTCCCTCGGCATTGTGAACACTGTGTAATTGAATGGAAATATCCTAATGGAATCACTTTTCAGTTCACCAATCATGTCTGTTTAACATGAGAAACAGCAGGCTTGTGTTGCATTTCCCAAATCATTGTGTCATTTTTCCTTAGCAAATCCATTTATTTTGATAGTTCTTCTAGAGAAGGAAATTATGTGTATTATTATCCAATAGCATTACATTTGGGGAAGAAAAATTCTTTATAATGTGTCTAAAAAACAAAGTAGATACAGCAACAGGTAAAAGAGTTTATGCTTAAATAAGTGAAAATATATCACACAAATTATATGTTCATTATAGTTATCATGATGTTAACATGTGTATTTGTGTGTATACAAAATAAAAAGGAGGTTAATAATAATAATAATACATAAAATTTATGTTATTCTGGTGGGATTAAGTAATTTTCATATTTCCCAATTTTTGTTTTGTCTTATAATGAGTATTATCATTTAAATATTAAACATAAAAATCTAATAAAGATTGAAAAACTGGGTGACACTATTTTGCATATTAATACATATACATAAAAGTTTAAAATTATTTTGAAGCTATCATTTTCTAAATTTAGCCAATAAAATATTTGGCTTTTGTTGATTAGTAATTAGTGATTAGGTAATTTGAAAATAGTAGTTAATAAGTATTTTTTTACTTCCTAATTAAGTAATATACTAACTTTTTTCTTTTTTTTTAGAAAGCACTGAGGTATCAGTAATTTTAATTATTCTATAACAAATTTTATTGAAAAATTTAAATTTTAAATATGCTTGATTCCATTCTAATCTTTTCTCATTTTCACATTTGCCCATGGGACAAAATTCCCAAATTATACCTCATTTTAACAAAGGTTAATAGATTTAGGTTATGCAGAGGTGGCTAAAAGTAAGTTATATTATCAGCCACAATTACCTAAAAGATAAAGCATAAATAAGGATATGAAGTAGTAACAATAATAAAAGAAGACAATAATATTAATAAATAATATTATAAAACAAGAATAAACTGTTTCGTGTCCTCACAACTGTAAACTTACTTTGCTAACACCTATAAATTAAATCTATAGCTTCTCTTGGCTAATGTTTTAGTATAAAAATAACCAAAAGACATATTTTATACTGTTTCATCCTTCATAAAACACTTTGATTACATTATCTCACTTTATTCTTCCAAGATTGTTGGAATACATGGTAGAGTTATTTCCATTTTACCAGATGAGTACACACAATTACTGTGCAGTAGAACCAAGATTCAATCTTGATTTGACTCCAGGTAAATCAAATCAATGGCAATCAAAATGTAAATGAAACTTAATATAGAAATATATAGTAGGAATAAACACACTGGGGAGAGTAAAATTTAACTCAGAGCTATGAACGTTAACTTGTGCAATCTTGAGGGCCTTGTACTAATTAAGTGATTCTCAGTTTTTTATATTGAACTTTCAAAAGTATAAATATTACAACAGTAGGGCAAATATAAAAATGGAAATCTTAGCCATAATTCCATGAGTCTAAAACAAATAGGATCTGTTTTATCTATTTACTTCTTGTCATTTTCCTTTAATACTTTAATGACAAAACCTCATCTACTTGGGAGTAGAGAGGTGAAATGAGGTGCCTAGATCCCAAAGTGCAAAGGTTCAATGCCTTTGTCTTGTGGGCAAGATATTTTCAGGAGTGGATCTCCCTTCTTAACATAAGCCCTCCCTACTCTTGCATAAATTGCAGAGAGAAAACAGCAGTTCCTGCATAACAATAACACTAAGGAGAGTAAATCTTTACTTCAAACATTTCACAGATTTGTCAACTAGAAAATTAGGAATAAGCAGTTACCTAAAGCTAAAGAAATCCAGTTGTTGGAAATTCTATATTTGAGCAATTGCAGACAAATGGGTGTATTTATATTAAACATGTAATTTTGTCCTTTGCTTTTTATTTTACATTGTATCACTGATAACTCATGAAAATTATCTCCATCAAACAATCCAATAAAGATTCAATTCTCTGTTAGGTTAGCTTTTAAAAAATTGTCATCTGGGTTTAAGCCATTTAAATTTTAAATGAACAGGGAATTGATTTTGTTGAAGATTGTGAGTGGTGGGACTCCACAGAGTATTACTATTTTGCTAAATCATCTAAATGTATTAAATAATCCTTTCTGTTTCTTTGTCACATCATTTTAATTAAGTATTTCATTTTCATAAATGCCTAGAGCCAAACTATTTTAATTCAATGATCTATGACTTCAGTCTTGTGCCAGGACCACACTTTGGAAGAGAGACCTCACATGGACCCACCCACCACTATATCATTGAAATTGCCTCCCTGTGTGCCTTTGATCTTTCCTTGTGTTGATATAGGTACAGTGTGCTTTGATCAAAGACCACCCTTATACTTGTGCATGAAGTCCATTCATCTCATGAATTAAAGGACAATATTTTCCCAACTGTCCCATCCTTCTGCTTCATCATTAATTTTCTCCTCCCTACTTGGACCATGTCCAAGAGCATAGAGCTATTCTGTAATTTATTAAATCTTCCAAAAATAAATAACTCTTTGACCTCACATGGCCATCTAGCTGCAACACTTTCCTGGTGTCCTTTTGACAAGACTTCTCAAGTGTTTTCCATACTCTCGCCTCCAATTTCTGTCTCCCAATTGTCCTTGAATTCATTCCTAGCAGGGTCTTGTCCCCAATATTCTACTGAAATGCTCTGGTGAGAGTCACCAGTGACCTCTTCAATCTGCCTATTTCTTTTATAAACTCATCCAGCCTCTTGGCTTTATATATCATTTGTTATTTCATAACTTCCAAATAATACATTTTCATATTGGACTCCAGAACTCAGGACCCTTAAATATCCCACTTCATATCCAATATATCCAATATACTTTCTCAATATACTTTCTTTGCACTTAGGTCTCTGACAGGCACTTCAAATTTTCAGTGGACAAAATCTATCTCCCAATTTTCACCTTCAGATCTATTCCTCCTGCAATCTTCCTCTTCCTTGCAGTTCTTCCATCCAAAGTATTTGGAGTCATTCTTCTCCTACATTCTACCTCCAATTTCACAGAAATGCTTTTGGCACTATGTTCAACATGCATCCAGATTCCAGCTACTTCGCACAACTGTCACCACCACCACTGAGCAAGTGGCATCACCTGGGATATCCTAGCAGATACAAGAGCATATTGTATCTTTTAGTGTCCATCTACAAAATAATTGCCAGAATGGTACTTCTTGTCATTCTTCTGCTTAAATATTCCAGCAGCTTCCCAACTCAGAGTACAAGTCAAAGGTTCACAGTGGCCTCTAAGGTCCACAGTTCCTGTGCTGAACATCCCTGACATGATCCCATTCACCCCTCACTGGTCATTGAAGCTACGTAGACATTCTATGCTTATTTTTAAACAGGCCAAGAAAATTCCCATATCAGGACCTAGAAGGCTCTTCACCTTCATGTCATTCATGCCTCTGCTCAGGTTTAATTCAACAGTGAGGTCATCCCTGACCTCCTTGTGTAGCAGCAGAATAAAAACACCGCCCACTCCAGGACTCCCTAACTCCTTACCATTTTATTTTTCTTCAGTGTTCTTATCTCTACCTGTTGTTACTTTGCTTATTTTTATTAATGCCTCCCTAACAGAATGTGAGCTTCATTAAAAAAATTAAAATTAGGAATTAATTTAGAGTTATATCTGCAGTGAGTTTGGCTGGAAAAAAAGAATCAACATTATTTTATGTTTCAATATGAAATTGCTGGGTTATTTAGTTGTTTATTTAAATATATATTTTATTGATTTCAGAGAAGAAGGGAGAGGGAGAGAGAGATAGAAACATCAATGATGAGAGAGAATCATTGATTGGCTGACTCCTGCATGCCCCACACTGGGGATCGAGCCCATAACCAAGGCATATGCCCTGACCTGGAATCTAACTATGACCTCCTGGTTCATAGGTTGATACTCAACCACTGAGCCACACTGGCTGGGTTCAGTTATTTACTTTTAAGGAAATACTATGACATGTTAATTATTAACCAATAATACTGGCTAAACTTAGAACACTTTTTTTTTTACAGTTTTGATTAGGACGATCAAGAAGTATTTCAGCATATATTTCAGAGCCCAGCATTATAACACTGGATTAGAATGTCACCTTGGCCACTTACTAGCTATATGGCCTGGTGCAAATGTCCTAACCTCTCACTAGAAGTAGTAGTGCCTCTATCCATAAAATGGGGGAAATAATAATACTTATTTCCCATGGATGCTTTCAATCTGAATGAAATATTGCAAATAGAGTACTTAATCCACTGTCTAAAACACAGCAGTAATGATAATGTAATAATGTCAAATATCATGTGATATCATTTTTGTAATGTCAAATATCACAATTTGGGAAGAAACAAAACATTTCAACATTTAATCTTTTATACAATAGCTCAGATGTTTTACATGTTTAAGAGATAAAGTATAAAGCTAAAATTTAAACCATATTAAGGTCATTTATTAGTAAGACTATCCTTTATATTCTGCATTTACTATCTACTTGGGTCCATACTGTCTTAGTAGAGGGACTATAAATATGGTGTATTATGTATGTAGGCCATTTTACTCAACTTTTAAAGCAATTTTCTTAATTTCTTTGGCTTTTTTAGAACATGCTCTGTCTTCAGGGTAGCATAAAATTTTGTCTTTTCCTTTAAAATATTTACATCTTTATCTATACTAATAAAAGGGTAATATGCTAATTAGACTGGGCATCTTCCAGACATCTATCTGAATGTCCTTCCAGACAAAGCCACGGTGGCAGGGGCTGAGGCAGAGGCGGTTATGGGTGATCAGGCCAGCAGGGGAGGGCAGTTAGAGGTGACCAGGCCAGCAAGCAGAGGGGGTTAGGGGCTATCAGGCAGGCAGGCAGAGGCAGTTAAGGGTGATCAGGCAGGCAGGCAGAGTCATTAGGGATGATCAGGCAGGTAGGCAGGTAAGTGGTTAGGAGCCAGCAGTCCTGGATTGTGAGAGGGGACAGCCTGGGCTGAGGGACACCACCATGCACAAATTTCATGCACTGGGTCTCTAGTTTATAATAATTGTCTACACCACTGATTAAAACAAGTTATTTATATTGAATGTATTTTATCCTGATATTTCTTATTTAGAAGAATATTTGGAATTATCAATGAGAAAAGTCATCTGGTTATTTTAGTATTGTAGAGTAGGCTGAGGTAAACACTACTCTATGATTCATAAACATATTAGAAATTTTAGCTAGGTATTAGAATATTTTATTGTTTATTTCTTGAAAATTAGGTAATGGTGCCAAATTTTTCTAAATTATTATATATTGTTTACATAGTATCAAAGCTTACTTTAGCTTTACAAATTATTTTAAATGGAGAGCAGTCAATTTTAAGTGGAACAGAAAATCATGTGCCCATTTTGTAGTGCATTAAATTGTGCTATAAAGAACAGCAAGACATTACAATCAGTATGATGTGTAAAATTTCTTAAGGAATTTGCTATAAATACTAGCTTTTATTAGTCATTGGAGCCAGGATACAATCTGGCTATAACAAAAATAGGGTATTATATATCTTTTAGATAAATGACTGCTTTAAAGAAATATTTCCTCATCACTATTAGAACAGCTTTAGATTTCCACAATTTTTTTTACATTTAGATGCTCTGTTATTTTCTGTTTACTTTTATTCTTTGAAAACAGACAAAGCCAAGGCTATGATACCCTTCTCTCAGCAAAGCTCTCTCTCTCTCTCATGTGTCACCCTCTTTCCCATAAAATCTTCTTGCTTGTCAGGCAGACAAGAATGACAATAGTACGCCAAACACTATGGTGAATCATGTTATCGAGGTGCTCTGTTGTGGTCTTTCTTGGGTTCTGGGTGAAAGGTTGAACTTTGACGAGCTGAACTTTGTTTTTGGTCTTTACCTAAAGAGGTCAGTATGTGCTTATGCCTAGCAGAGTATGTGGCACTTAGTGAGTGAATCAAATAAACCTGTATTTCAAACCTGGCTGCACCTACTATCAGCCATCTAACTCTGAGAAATTTACTGAGTATTTCATGACCTCCGTTTTCTTGTGCATAAAATGGAAATAATACTTGCCTCCTAGAATTGTAGTAGAGTGTAAGTGAAATTGTAGCTCTCAAGTGCTTAGCACAGAGCTGGAGGCCAGTATCTCTTAAAAAACTGCACATAGTTGCTTTTAACTATTTTTTTATTTATTCTTTCAACATTGTCTTTTTCTTGTCTTTTATTAAAAAACACATTGGCTACATATAATAAATTAAAATATATCTGCACATAAATTGAATAAATGCTTTATTTTAAAATGTCTTGTGAGTGTCCCACTATGTCCAGTTAATACCTCAACTGTAGTTGTTCAGTAATGATTTATGTGAGTTTTGGGAACTATTTCATAAAAGCTTAAAATCTTTAAATGTTAATAATAGTAAAAATCTGATATTGAAAAACTTTTACAAAAAAAAAAAAGGTATTGGGTTATACTTTTAAAGAAATACACAGCTCATAATGATGATGACATGCTTTCCCAACTTCAGTCCCACTCACAAGAAGACCAACTATCAATTATCCATAGACAGGATGTCATTGTGAAATCCCAGAAACTGGGTGTTGAAATATTCCTTTGGCAACAGAGGCCAAGAAGAAGCATAATGAAGAGTATGGTTCTTTGACTGCATCACCCCTTCCCCAGGCCTAACTGAGAGGGCTTCCCGGGCCTGTGGAGGAAAGAGAGACCAAGGTGGACATTCGGCTTTCTCAGTATTATTGCAGGATGCTTTCTGCAGGCTCAGGTCTTATCTCATGAAGATTTCTGGGGGGAACCTGTGAAATACCACCAATGGGGATCCGATAAAGCTGGAGAAGGAAGGCAGGGTTTTCAGCAACCAGTACTCAGACCTTGGCAGACTGTGTGCCTGTTTACAGAGGTGCCTGAACAGAAATTCCCACCAGCAGCTCTTTCCATCTGAAGAGCCAAGCTGGTGGCCTCATTTCGCCATGAAGCTCAAGTGGGTAGTTTCACCTAAGTTGGATACCCAGCCAGTGGGCTGTACTGGCCGTGGAACATACCCTCAACATAATAAAGACCTTATATGACAAGCCCACAGCTAAAAGCATACTCAATGGTGAAAGATTGAAAGCTTTTCTCTATGACCAGGACCAAGATAAATGTGCTCACTTCTATTCAATATAATACAGGAAGTCCTAGCCAGAACAATCAGGCAAGAAAAAGAAAAAAAAAAGAAGGCATTTGTATCAGAAAAAAGAAGTAAAATTGTCTCTGTAGGTGTCATGATCTTCTATATGAAAAGTCCTAATGACTACCAAAAACTATTGTAACTCTCTGAAAGATAAAGAAAACAAGCCCATTCACAATAGCATAAGACACAATTAAGTAGGAGGAACAAATTTACTCAAGGAGGTGAAAGATCTGGTACTAACAGCTATAAGATATTAATGAATTAAATTGAAGTATACAAATAAATGGAAAGAATATCCCATGTTCATGGATTAAAATAATTAATATTATTAAAATGACTATACTACTCGTATCAATTTACAGCTCAATGCAATCCCTTTCACAATTCCAATGGCATTTTTAACTGAAATAGAAAAATAAAATCCTCAGATTTGTATAACATCACAAAAGATTCTGAATAGCTAAAGCAACCTTGTAAAAGAACAACAAAGCTGGAGGCATCATGCTTTCTGTTTTCAAAACATATAATATACTGCAAAGCAATAATAATAAAAACAATATGGTGCCAGTATAAAAACTGACAGAGACCAATGAAACAGATTTGAAAGTCCAGAATAAACTCATACATATGAAGTCATTTTAACTCAAAATGGAATAAGTACTTAAATGTAAGACCTGAAACAGTAAAACAGGGGGAAAATCTTCTTGACATTGGTCTTGCCAGTGATTTTTGTGGACGTGATACCAAGAGCCCAAGCAACAAAAGCAAAGGTAAATAAATGGGAGTACATCAAACTGAAAAGCTTCTGCACAGCAAAATGAAAAGGCGACATATGGAATGTGAGAAAATAATTACAAATCATGCATCTGATAAGGAGCTAATATTCACAATATATAAGGTACTTATACAACTCAACTACATAAAAAAACAAATAATCTGATTTAAAAATAAGCAATGAACCTGAATAGACTTTTTTCTCTCCCCAAAGATATACAAATGACCCAAATGTCTCTGTGAATGTTTCGGACAGGATCAAATTTTAAGGACCTTTTGACATTGTCCAAATTTCTCTGCAGATGGTTTAGACAAGACCAAATTTGAGCAAGGATCTAGGAATACAAACTACATATGAAAACTCAAGGCTTTGAACAATGTTATTGTGTTTTTCTATGTTAACAAGAAATAGTACTCGCTGACCAAGAATGAATTGTCAACTCTCAAATCATAATTGAAATTTATGAATTAGTTCAATTGGCTTATTCTCTAGGGAAAAATATATATACTAACTTCTGAAGTTAAATATAGGTCTTCCATTGGTTCTCTTAAAGTTCATATTATATATTCATAATTTTGATATTGGTACCTGGATATTTCTTATCTTGGCTTAACATAAAAAATAGAAGCATACTTTTTAAATATTCTAATGTTGACATCAAAAATTGAAAGCACAAATAAAAATTTTATTTTAATTAAAATACAATTTGTTTTACTGAAATGTATTTCCTAGGCAAATATATTTTGTAGAGAACCCTCAGGTTTCAAAGGCCAACTTTTGAAAATCACAGTATTGTCACCTTATATACACCATTGTGTGGACATGATCATTATTTGGAGGACTAATGCCATGACTAAATACCAGTAAAACACATGTTAGAAGAAGTTAGGCAGAAATGTTGCAAAAAACCTAGCCTTTCTGTTTTTTGCTTTTTTTTTTTTTAAGCTCATGTAATTGCTTAGTCCAAATAAGGAAAAAGGCCTAAGTTTGAATTCATGGCATATTGCTATAATACGTTATTAGCCTAATCCTTCATTTTCTTGTCAATTAAAGACTTATCTTTATTCACTGATTCATTTATCAGTAATTCACTGGCTATTTTAAAGCTGGTTGTTAAAAATTCCTTTGTTGATGGCATTAAGGCGCCATTCATTTTGGGAACTTTATAAAACCAACCTCTGCCAATTTTGCCCTTTGAGAAGCGCTCTAAAGATGTGTTCCCACAGTAATTACTTATTCCAGAGATGTTCATTACGGAATGAAGGAAGGGGCAAGTGTTTGAAACAATTGTACCCCAGGAAAGCCAGCTTTGCTGGGCACCCTCCCAACATCTACAGAATGTATGTACATTTAAAAAAAACCATTTGAAAATGTTATACAAAATTTGTACTTTTGTATGCCATTACCGACAGTTGTACTAAAGGTATAGGTATTATTTTTAATATGTATATTAAAATGAGAGATTCGGCAACAGTTTGGGGGAGAACTGGGATGCTTTTGAAAGTGGGCCCAGCTATCCATCATACACCTGCTCTGAATAGTATGGGTCAGTCCAGTGTCCTGCTCTCTATTGCCTAATTCACAGCCACCAGGGTGGGAAGAGAAAGGAGGGTGGTAAATCTCAGTGAAGCCTGTCAAATCTTAGTGGGGAAAAACATAATAAAAGTGATGGCTTTTGGAACAGTAGATTTCTTTTAGAATTGATTTGATATCGTGGGAGAGTAGTAAGAAGAGTTTCGGTGTTGTATTTGTGTTATCAGAACCTGAGTGCTAGAATGTGTTTAGGTGTGGTGTAGTTATCCTACAAGTACAGTAAAGCCTCCCACGGAGGCTAAATGGGCAAAGAGAGAATATTCAGAACCAGCAGGCAGAGAGAGGGAGAGATGCTGTGTACCAGCCTGTCAGTGACAAGTCTGAATTGGTAAACCCCTTGCATAAATGAAGTTTTATTTATTTCTATTACATAAGAAAATACAACAGACTAAGGAAGGTAACGAGACAACATGGAATTGAGTGTATGTGTTTCATAAACTTCTAGGTGCTAAAGAAAATGGATACCAAACATTTGTAATCTTTGGCCATACTTTGAATACAAATAACACAAGCAAATCAGTTTTCTAAGTGCTTGGAAACAGTTTTCTGTTTTATGGCATCCAGACTTAAATTCCTTTGTTTACATTATTTTTTTCCCTTTTGGTTAACTCTTATCAATCAAGATTTCAAGTAAAAATGTGGCTTACTTCCATCAAAATGGATGCATTTGTGGTCTTGCCATTTCAGTGAATGCTTCACTCTAAACTTTCAAGGTCGTGCCTGGAATGTAGACTGATAATACTGAGGGCCCTACAGAGAAATCCTGCAAGGAATTGTGGGCCTTTTCTAGACCATAACTCAAGAAGGGTACAGGTCCTTGTATTGTAGAGTCTTGAAATATTTACTCAGGATTCAAGCTGCTGGCATTGAGCTACATGGAGTGATTACTAAATCTTTATAGGCCTGTTTCTTTATCTGTAAAACAGAATGGTAACAATCTTTACCTCAACTTTGGTTTTGTTTTCTTAAACGTGATTAAATGAAATTCCTTATGAACAACTCTAAGATCATTGCTTGGCACATAATAAATACTAAATAAACATTAGCTATCATTATAATTGTATAACAGTCACTTGAGCACATTATCTTTTATAAAATATTATAATTTTATCTTAATTATAAAATAATTTATGTACCTGTTAAAAATTCCAAAACAAAGGACAAAATATAAAAATCCAGTTGAATACCACTATCTGGACATTCCCACTTTTAACATAACTTTCATATGCCTTTATTAAAATAGAATCTCATTCTATATAATGGCTCTTAACCTGATTTCTTCATTGTCAGTTTATGGACATTTTTCTATCAATAAATACAGATGTCCACTTAATTTTTAACATCTGCATTACACTCCAATGTAGTCCAGAATTTAAGCAACCACTCCAGGCATCCTAAATATTTTGGGGGGATATAGATGATAAGAAACACTTTTTAAATCAGCATGCTCTCATTAGCAGCCTCTGCCTGCTTGGCTGTCCTTGAAAAATGGCTGGGTCCAAGCTCTGCTACCTACTGCTGTGTGACCTTGGGCAATTTACACAACCTCTCTGTATCTCATTAATTTTTTTTTTCATTTTTAAATAGTGATAATAAGAGTATCATTCTCATGGGGTTGTGGAATCAAATCAGTTAAAGACATGGAAAGCTTTGCGACTGGTTTCTGGTATGTAGTTAGTACTTGATAAGTGTTAGCTTTGGGCCCTGTAAAATCCTGGAGTTCAAAACCATCAAAGAAAAATTGCAATATCTATATATAGCTAGGAATGTTTATATGTGAAAATATGCATTATTCTTCACACCCCAATACCCAAACCATGCTGGTTAAAAGAGTTTACAAAATTATTTTTGGGCACACTGCTCACTGAACAATTTAGAAACTAGTTGCTAAAACACTAACTACAGACATGAGGAAAAATGTTCATGTAAATGTCCCTTGTTAGAGAGATTGATTTGCACCCATGTGATATCATGGTACAAGATTCTAGCATGCACACTAAAGTTTTTAAAAATAGAGATTCATGGACTCCTAGAATACATCTAATGACCCAATTATAGAAACACTGCTAAAAATTAACATTATGCTTGTTAGCTGCTCACATGATTATAAACACAAATATAAATTATTGCAACTGAACATATGCAGGAAAAAACTTAATTATAACCTGGACATTGGGATTTTAAAGATACAAATATTAGCATGGCATTCAGAGTTTAAAATAACAAAATTAAATAATTTCTATAGAGATGTAAAATCTACGAACATATAGGGTGTTCCAAAAAATACATACATGCACTTTGAATGATTGTGAAGGCAGTTTATTAAAATACATTTCATTTTCAAAATCGAGCTATCAGCTGTTAAAGCATATATACATTTTGGGGGAGGGCGGGGCACCCTATATTTATGTGAACTATAAGATAATACCATTCTAAAACAACTGTGATCCCCAGGATAGTAGATTCCCATCATCTGGAAACCTTTGGAAAAGCAAATTCTTGGCACCCTCCTCAGATTTACTGAAACAGAAGATTGGGGGTGAGACTCAGTCATTTGTGTTTAAACAAGCTCTTCAGGAAGTTCTGATGTGCAGTGAGAACCGCAATTAATGAGGCCACCAACCTTTCCAAGCCTAACACACCAACTGAATGCTGTCCTTCATTTACCTTAGGACACAATACCCTCATTGGAGTGAGGCTGCCGCTATTTCAACCCCTTTTAAAGAATTTGTCTCAGAGCCAGATGTAACTAAGGGAAAATTCAGTTTCACCATTTAATAGTCAAATCTCAATAAGCAATTGCTCAGAGTCTGTATGCATCTCAGATTTGACTTTGCCCTGCAATGTAGATACAAATTTGAAAGCTTTTTACATGTGGAGTGATTAGTCTTCAAAAAGATGCAATCACAAAGTTGTTTTAAAAGCTTAATATTTATTAAACAGCCCTTCGTAGACTATTTTTGCAACTTGTAGGACATTCTTCATCATAATGTTATTTAGCCTCCAAGTTTCCCTAACTTGCCTTTGGTCAGAACCGTTAACCTGATGACTACTTTATTGGTTTGATTTTCCTACCTCCTGAGTCAGACTTAGAGTTAGCTTTGGAAGGAAACTTGGGGTCAAATGCTTGTCTAAGTGAAACTTTTTTTTGGCTGGGAGAAGTCAAAGCCAAAAACCGCATGTACCCACCTCATGGCCACAGCTGACTAGGTTACCGCTTTCTCTGCTGCTATGAAACCCTTTCCCAATGCCCAATTCATACATGATCCTCAAGCCTCATCTTGTCCCAGGGCAATTATGGTGTCAAGATTGCACAACATGAGAAAAAGGAGCCAAGAACAAGAAAGTGTAAGTCCCGGTGGTCAGTCCTACTTGCTTCTACTGTCCCTTCAGTCACCAGCATTCTGCTCTGAGTGTTTAACTGCTAATTCATGTTAGCCAAGCTTTCATCCCAAAAAGTGTGGCCTAAGTTCTTGTGACAAAATGGCCAGGATGATCCTTATTTCTGCAAAAGGAAGACTCGGCAGAGGAATAACTTAGGTTTTCCTCTGAATCTTACATGCAACTCACATCTGTTTCCTGAAGCTTCCCTCTAGGGTCTTTATAGCCTGAGGTTTCTCCAAGAGCCCAAGTGAGGAGGGAGGTAGAGAAAGGTAATGCCATAGTGTTTTTTAAAGCTGTCCCGGTAATTTCAACGTGTAGCCAAGCTTGATTATCACCTCTCTAGAGAAAGAAATAATTATAGGATTGTTTTCATTTTTCCCCCTGTTAGAATTCTGGATGGTTTTAATCCTACATGCTTTTCAGGAAGTATCCATTTTGTTAAATTTTACATTTTGAAAATGAAAAACTAAAGTAAAAATTCATCATCTTTATATTTATATGAAAGGAGCAAAATTCAGAATAAAATAAATTGCATTGTGTGCAAAATTTGTCTACCTCTTGGTATATTGAGGAGAGAAATCCATAACTTCCTTCAGATTTCAGTGTGGTCCTTCTGGAGTAGAGAAAGATTTCCATGGAGAAAACAGGTTTGGCTCTATAGCCAAAGATTTCCACCTGACCTTTCTTGCCATCAACATGAAAATTACCCCTCTCTGACGTGTTTCTAATGCAAAACTGAGTTGTGCATACATTTATCTGGCTGATTCTCTACTCAAACTATCTCAAATTATAAATATTTTGTGCCCAATTTCTATAAAGGAAACCAGCCACAAGCAAAAGTGGGCAATTAGCCATAATTTCCACACACAGATTCTCATTGTGCCATGAAGCTTTGGGATATTTTGTTCTGAAAGTGGGCTCCTGCTGAGTGGGGCTGGTGTCTCCTGGCATTAAAAACACCTCCAAGACCAAGCAGGACTAGGGGCAGTTCAAAATGATGGTGTAGCCTGAGCACCAAACCTCAGAGCCCTTTCCAGAGGGGCCAGTTTGTCCTTGCCTGTCTGCAACACACCAACAAGGAGATTGGGGCTTAAGAGACAACATTTCACAGGGTCCACCACCAGCAGCCCCAGGCATTGGCCTCGGTCACTGGCTAGAGTGCATGCTTACCTGTATTTCTCAAACTCACTTAAGAAAACAAAAACCTAATGTAAATAGTGAAAAAGCCCAGCCAGTGTGGCTCAGTGTTGAGCATCCACCAATGATCCAGGAGGTCAGGGTTTGATTCCAGGTCAGGGCACATGCCCAGGTTGCAGGCTCCATCCCCAGTAGGGGACATGTAGGAGGCAGCCAATCAATGATGTTCTCTCATCACTGATGTTTCTATCTCTCTCTCCATCTCCCTCCCTCTCTGAAATCAATTAAAAATAATGCACTTTTTTTTTAAAGTGGACAAATTAGCTGTGATTCAAAACACAATCTCAGAATGTGTTTTCAGTTGGCAGGTTTTTCTCCCTTCTGATTGACTAATCCATTATTTTTCCTGAGTGAACTGAAAAAGATAATGTAGATAATTTGGAAAAAAAATGTTCCAGTTGTGAAAGGTATTTTGATGGGCAAATTTCTGCTCTGTCTTGGGAGGTGAAGAAGAAATGAGGGCGTTCTAACAAAGAGAAATTGTGGTTGTCTTGATAATATGGGATTAGTGTGTGCCTAAATATCATTTTTCACATGTATACTTCTGAAAAGTTATGTACTGGAAACTTCCTAGTACTTTAATTTTAAAAGCTATGACCAAATGGTTAACAGGAAAGGAATTATAATTATAAAAGAACTTTCAGCCCTAACCGGTTTGGCTCAGTGGATAGAGCATTGGCCTGCGGACTGAATGGTCCTGGATTCGATTCCGGTCAAGGGCATGTGCCTTGGTTGCGGGCACATTCCCAGTGGGGAGTGTGCAGGGAGCAGCTGATCGATGTTTCTCTCTCATCAATGTTTCTGACTCTCTATCCCTCTCCCCTCTTCTCTGTAAAAAAATCAATGAAATATATATTTAAGAAAAAAAAGAGCTTTCAAGAAAGAATAAAGGCTGGATTTCTGACCTACTAGTAGATATCATTTTCCCATATTTTCCCTAATACCTAGTAAGATAGTAGACAAGAAATCATCATTGAATTAATCTAGTGTCAATGATGTTATAATAGAAAATGTTTTATTTTCTTTGACTCTTCTCATAAATCTTACAAGCCATTGATTTCCCCATCTTTATTAATGGATATTTTACCAGAAAGGTTATGTCTGAAAGTCTAAATGTTTGTACAGTACTTCTTTTAAGCTACTGCTTCCTCAGACACTCTCTTAGAGTAACTTCATATTTTCATCACAAAATAAACTCTATTTTCAAGGCAGTGTGTTGCCTGCTATGATAGTTATTCTTTCATTTAAAAGACCTAATGTTTCTGACTTTAGGTTGAAGCCTCAAACTGATACCCATTGCAGGAAAACAGGTACTGTTGTTTTTAATGAACTACATGTGGTAACGGGGTTCACTTCTTGCAGACTTCTTGAAGCATGCTTTCACCTTTCAAATATTTTGGCCTGCCATTAATCCAAAGATTTCACCTGTTTTTGTTCCCCTAGACAGGGTAATTTCATCAAAGTTTTCCCACATGGCCAAAATCTGTATTAGCTATTTGGTGTGCTGTAAATTTAAAAGCCTGTAGTATTCTTCCCACTCTTACATATACAAAAAACAGATGTAGTGATTACACTGTAATGTTCTTGGCTAGAGTAAATTTAGATGTAAGAATATAGCTTTTATATGTATTGGAGCAAAGTATGTCATTCTTTCTCATTTCACTTAAATGGATGTTTAATAAAATTGCTACTTATCAAAAGAGAAACTCCAGAGGAAGACTAAATAAATGAGGTGATATTTTAAAAGTTAATGAATGAGGTGCCTTGATCCATGGGCCCCTTCTACTATTTTCATTGCTTTGCAAAGCTCTTAAAATACAAGATCTGATATAAAGGGTAGGTAAGCTAATTTAAACATTGCTTTAGAATGTAGTCAGTGAAACACTTATTATGTTTACCAAAGGGCTGAGAGCAGAAAGTCCTTTAGTCTAGAAGATATTATGAGGCAAAATGTAGCATGCAAAGTAATATCCTTTTAACGTAATAAATATTAAAATTAAACTGTGTTTAAAGTGAGTGAGGCTGTACAAATCTCTGGTGAAACAAAGCAATACAATATATTTTAGACACAAATCTTAGACCTTTTATAAAAATTAACTCAAAATAGATCATAAAACTAAACATAAAATCCAAAAATTTAAAACTCCTCATTAGATAACAGGGAAATCTAGGTAGCTTCAGCTTGGTGGTGAATTTTTTAGTATTATTAAATGTATTGTGATGACAGTGGTTAATAAAACTGCATAAGTTTCAAGGGTACAATCCTATATTGTGTCTATATATTGCAATGTGTGTTTTCACCTTAAATCAAATCTCCTTCTATCACCATATATTTGGCTTTTATTTTCCTTTGGTAAGCACCACATTGTTGACTGTGTCTATGAGTTTTTGTTTCTTTGTTTGTCTTGTTTGTTCATTTGTTGCTTTCTGTTTTATATCCCGCATATGAGTGAAAACATATGGCTCTTGACTTTTTCCATCTGACTTACTTTGCGCAACATGATATTCTCAAGATCCAGCCATGTTGTCACACATGCGAGTACTTTCTTATGGCTGAGTACCATGTATCACATCTTCTTTATCCAATCACCTATTAAAGGACAACTTGATTGTTTCCATGTTTTGACCATTGTGAATAAAGCTACCAAGGACAAAAGGGTACATAGATCTTTACGAATAATTGTTTTCAAAATTTTCAGGTAGATACCCAGAAGAGGGGTTGCTGGGTATTAGGGTAACTCTACTCCGACTTTTTGGAGACTTGTCCTTTAGCAGAGATTGAAACTGGAACTGCTGCCAAAATATTTTCTTTGTCTTCCGTCTCTGCTTTTTCCTATGCACCTATCCCATAGTTCTTTCTGTGTCAGACTGCTGCTTCCAGTCCTCACAGAAGCTGGAGGAGGCGGGTCACTCCCCTGTCCTGAGTTTATATCTATTTCCAAAGGCGTGCACTAAGCTAAAAACAAAAACAAACAAACAAACAAAAAACATGATCGACCTCAATTCTAAATTCCTGAAAGAATTTGAGTTAGCCAGCCTGGGGCAAGTGTCTAGCTATGTCAAATTAGCTGTGATTAGTAGTGAGAGTGTCATCAATCTCCCAGGGACCCTCTATGGACAGTGAAGAAGGTTCCAAGAGAAGAAGAACCGACATATTTTAAGAAATGTTCATTACATAAGTAGTAACTGTAAATATAATTGAATTATATCTAATAAAATTGCTACCAGCAAAAGAGAAACTCCAGAGGAAGACTAGATTAGGTAACAGAGAAAAATCACTTCTTTTAAAATATAAAATGAATTGAAAAACATTCTCTTGTATTATATTGACTACTTCATTACATCAGAAAATCCTTAAACTCTTACATTGGTATTCTGTAAGTTGATCAATTTCTACTTATTAATTTGTTTTCTTAAGTATGCTTATCGTCTATTAGAGAGGAAATAGAAAGGTGAATTTTGAATTTGGATAACCAGGTAAAACGTGTCCTAGTTCCAATATTAATTATGTGATTTTCAAATAACATTAAGTAAATTGTATAATGTATGGCACATAAATGAAATTTTTCAGGTAACATATTGTTCAGGATGTGAATATTGAAAAGTGAATTAAGATTAGCAAGTCTAAAACACAATAGATAGATATGATAGATTAGATAGATAGATAAATACGTAAAGTATTGCTCAGAAGGGTAAAGTATCTTATTTAAATGCACAATGCAATTTAGTGAAAACCAGCAGTGATTGCCACATCTTCTGATTCATAGCCAGATGTTAGCTGTTTGCCCCATGTAGTAAATTAAGGAATTTGTTATGCTGTTGCCAATACAATGCCCCTTTAAGGTAGGAGAATCTTGGTGGTTTTAAGAATTATTGCCCTAGCTGTTTTGGCTCAGTTGATAGAGCGTCAGCAAGTGGACTGAAGGGTCCTGGATTTGATCCTGGTCAAGGTCAGATGCCTGGGTTACAGGCTCAATCTCCTTTTGAAGGCATGCAGGAGGCAGCTGATCAATGATTCTCTTGAATCATTGGTGTTTCTATCTCTCTCTCCCACTCTCTTCCTCTCTGAAATCAATCCTATATAATAAAAGGGTAATATGCAAATAGAACTAACGGCAGAATGACCGGTCGCTACAATGTTCACTGATCACCAGGGGGCAGATGCTCAATGCAGGAGCTACCCACCGGTGATCAGTGCACTCCCATATGGGGAGCATCGCTTAGCCAGAAGCCTGGCAAACACAAAAGCAGTGGTGGGAGCCTCCCCTGCCTCCGTGGTAGCACTCAGGATGTCCGACTTACAGCTTAGGACCACTCCCCGCAGGTATTTATGTGTTACATTAATTGGTAAACTTGTTTTCTGTAACTTAAGTGTTGCTTAGAAAAGTGATTTTGCCAATGAAGGCCTTGGGTAGAATTACTTCATTTGTACTTTTTTTGTTGTTGTTAATCCTTACCCCAGGGTATTTTTTCCATTTATTTTTAGAGAGACTGAAAGGAAGGGGGAGAGACAGACAGAGAGGAACATCACTATGAGAGAGACACATCAGTTGATTGCCTCTCAGCTCACCCCAACCAGGGCCAGGGATCAAGCCTGCAACCCAGGTATGTGCCCTTGACTGGAATTGAACCAGAGACCCTTAAGTCCATGGGCCAACACTCTATCCACTGAGCCAAACTGGCTAGGGCTATACATTTATTTTTAACACCTCAAATTATCTGTACAGAACATGTTAGTGCATTCATACATAGCCAAGAGGCTGCACGTTAGAGATAAAACATGAAATGAGGTACCAATATATCTAGCTCTTTCTCTCCTGCTGGATTTCTATGTGGGACTTAATAAGCAATCTATAAAATGTAGAAGTTGAAACTAAATAATATCTAAGGTAACTTCTAGCTCTAACAATTTATGTTTCTAAGATAAATAGTACGTGTACATATAAACATTAATCCCAACTTATTAGATGAAGGTAAAATTAAGCTCCCATTCTACTCTCAAAATAAAGATGTATTCCATTGCTTCCTATATGTAAGCTATCTCTATTCCTCAGTGTCCTTCCTCTGGTGGAATTCCAAGAAGTCAAGAAAGGATTTCATAAACCAAAGATCAGAATCAATTTCTAGCACCCTAGACATTATGATGTAATAGCTGCTCAATGTTATTTTCACTTCCTTCTGATATTCATATTCATGCTAATATCTTAACCTTTAAGCAAGCAGCTTAGACGATTTGAAATTAAGAAGAAGAGAAAGGAGGAACAGGAAACACTATTTTTAACTTTAAGGAAGGCCACTATTTTTAAAGAGAAAATAAAGAGCTGACTCCCAAGTTTTTAGGGCGGAGATGGTCTTTCCCTGCCGCCCCCGTTTTCCCCCTTAAGATTTGTTTTTCATGAATGAGTGCATGAGAAAGAAACACTGTGTGGCAGGTTCAGGTTTAGCGATGAAAAGTAAGGCAGGAATGCAATAATGGAAAGAACACTCAGTGCTTAGGAGATGGGCATTCCAGATGCGGTGTCATACTAACTTCCCAGTGATGTTCCTTAAATCTCTCCATTTTTCAAGCCTTTATTTCAATATCTGAAAATTAAGAAGTCTGAGCTAAGTTTACTTCAAGGTCACTTTTAACTGTAACATATTGCTTTCAGGATGTATATCCATTATGTACGGATAAACAGATTTTTTTCTGCATGTAGTTATTAAGTTTTTAATCTCCAAAGCAGATTTTTTTTTCAACACCTTCATTCATTATTATCTAGAATACGCTTAGGGAATACAAATAATTCAAAAGGTTTTTTAAGGCAAATTATAGAGAAAAATATAAAATTTCAGGCACTTTCCCTCTCGTGTCATTTTCTATTTTTTTTTCTTTAATAAAGAATGACCTCCCTAGTAAGGAAACTTTTACCTGTGGATAACTACTAACAGAGAAACATTGCACATTAAAACAAAACAAACAAAACCATAAAACTAACAAAAACAAAACAAGAAGTCTCTTTATTAAAAACAACAACAGTAGGAGCAATAATTCATAAACGTGAAAAGGCAAACATAGGAATTATTTTCACAAAGACAATAAACCAAGATTTTGCTCTTTTACAATCTCAATTAAGCTGTAACATATACTCCTGTGAAAAGATTGTCCTGAATGCCCTAGAGGCACAAAAGAGGGTGGACCTGCTTCATTTATTTCTAAATTGTCAGCTCTTTTTTCCTACTCTTTCAGAAAAATAAACTGTTTTGCTGAATAAGAGGGTTAAGAAAAGGCCTGAGTGAGTCACTCCAATTTGTTTCCACATTCTGAGCAGTCAATAAAGGAATTTATTGCCTCATTAGGCATTTTGAGTAGATTTCTGGAAACCTGGGCGACGCAAGACAGAAAGTAACCTAGTAAGATGCTTTAAAAGAAATTGCAGCTGAATTTGTTTTTGAAATTTCAAGTTGCCTGTTAGACTGGAATGACGTAGCAATTTGTTTCAAGAAATATTTGCCAGGAAGTGAGCTGGTTTCAAGGAGGAAACTCTGTCTATTTTCAGATGATACCAAAAAAAAAAAATACTATAAGTGATTGGTACTAAAAATTATTATAAGCTGATCCAGGCAAGATGATTGAAAGGGAGCAGTGGTCTCAGTAAGATCAAGAGTAAGCTTCTTATAAGTGAAAACAATGAAAATTGGGTAATTGAGAGTGGATGGTAAGCATATCGCCAGCAATACCCATATAGGATGTTGCATCCTGGCTTCTGCTTTCCTACCCTCTTGCTCTTTGTTAAGCTGATATTTAGCTCTAAGTTCAAATGTAGATACTTAAAGTCAGACCTCCCTCAGACCAAGGCATCTGAAACCACTCTACCTCTGGTTGAGGGGTTCAAAGACACATTAGTAGTCAAGTGAGGATAGGTTCTTTCCCCACACTTGTAGTAGTCTTTCAGAGCTAGAGGAAACTTCTCTTTAACTTCTCTTAAAATGACTGAAAACAAATGGGCAGTAGCTAAATATTTTTATTTGTTTAACAAAAATGTTGAATTCACTTCAAAATATAAACAACCCAGGAGGAAAAATTCATAGGATGAAATGACTTGCTTGCTCAAACTAACTTTTTACTCGTACATTTAGCAGATAAACACATAATCACGATCAGTCTGCACTATATCAAAAGAGAAGTTGATAAATTAATCAATCCGCCATTGAAGAGGGAAGTTTGAGGGGATTTTCCAGATGAAAGAGGGGAAATATTTGCTTTCCTTAGTGAAAAAAAGTGTCTGTATATACATATATATTTATACATATAAGTATGTATAAATATATATAAATACTATAGCATATGGTATACTATATGCTATACACACACAGATTATGTGTATAGTATATACAAGTACACATATATACTATACTCACATATATGTACATGTTTACATATATGTATATATAGTATTTTATATATATACTAGAAGCCCGTTGCACGAAGATTCATGCAATAGGCCTTCCTTCCCCTGGCTGCTGGCACCGGCTTTCCTCCAGCACCTGGGACCCAGGCCTTTGGTTGGGCCGCAGCGAGGCTTGGCTTCTCCGCTGCAGCCTCTTCAGTCTTCAGTCTTGAGTCTTCACTCAAGCCAGAGCCTTCAGTCTTCGCTCCATGCCTGCATATGCAAATTAACTGCCATCTTTGTTGGGTTAATTTGCATAGTCTCTCTGATTGGCTGGTGGGTGTAGCGCAGTGACACCAATTTGCATGTTTCTCTTTTATTAGTGTAGACTAGTATATTATGTGTGTGTATATATATATATATATATATATATATATATATATATATATATTTTAGACTTGCAAAGATACCATATGAGCCCAAGTGCTATTCATACCCTAACCGATATATATATATATATATATATATATATATATATATATATATATATGACATTCTATTTAATAAATCTGAGTTTCCATAAAGTTGGTGGATGATGAAATAAAAGGGAAAATAAAGGTTTAATATGAACTCTCTTCTTTTCTCATTAGTCAAAGACAGATTTCTCAGTCTTGTTTCACGTTATTCTAAGATTCCAACTTTAGGAGAGATCTTGGGATATAAAAAGAAGGAATTGTTTTTCTCTACCATCAACTCAATTCTCCCAACTGACCAACAACTTGCTACCAGTATTTTATTGAATATCTAGAGAATAAAAGCTAAAAGAGAAAAAAATATAAGGTGTCAGGATACTAAGGGGAGGGCATTGGGAAAAGAGGCCTGAATTCTTGCCCCATCTTTGCTAATCTCTCTGGACAGTTTCCTCATCTGTAATATATGGGGTTTGGACTGGATCATTTTCAGTTGCTCTTGAAGGTTAAGGAATCTCTGAGTCTAACTTGGTGGTCTAAAGGAGATTAAAATCCATTTAAAACTTGAAGGAAGGAATTAAAAGCATTAAAATGGTGCCATTCCTCATTACTTCTTTTCTAATTAGCATTATAAAAGTTCCAGACCTGAGATCCTGCCAAATTTAAAGGTCTGCAATTTTACATATATATATTACTTTACGTCCAATTATTTCACTCTAAGAAAATATAAGATCAGCTATATTTTAATGATTATTTGTTGACTACGATATCCAAGGTGGTTTTCATGAGCCATCCAATTCAACAAGTATTTAATTAATTGCTACTTTGTGTTGGGCAATAAGGAAATAGATAATAGCACCACAGCAATAACTCCCTCTCCCCAAAATGACAAATACTCCTTTGTTTAGAGAGCTTAAAATATGCCTGGTAATTATTCTGAAAATACTTATTCAATGATTTAATAAATGTACTAAAGAAGAGACAATTAGGGAAAAATATTATAAATATGTATAAAATATATCTATATTTGCATATATAATACATATTTAGCTATATAGATGAGTAGGAAAAGTTTTATTTGGAGGAGTTATGGCAATATTTAAAAATTACTTGACATTTAAACTGAGTAGGCATTACAACAACTAAGATTTCAAAAGCACACTTTAAAAAATATATAGTTTTATTTATTTCAGAGAGGAATGGAGAGGGAGAGAGACATAGAAATATCAATGGTGAGAGAATCAGTGATCGGCTGCCTCCTGCACACCCCACACTGGGGATTGAGCCCACAACCTGGACATGGTCCCTGACTGGGAATTGAAATGTGACCTGTTTCATAGGTCTACACTCAACCAATGAGCTACTGTGGCTGAGCTAAAGCAATTTACTTTCTGCAAGTAATTTATGATGTTTGAAGTACAGAATTGAATACATTGAGTAGGCCTTTTCAAATTAAACATCCTCTTCTGAGATTCTGATATGCCTCTTATCTCCCCTAATCCCTCCTCCCCTCATTTTTTAGCCTTGCAAAGATACCACATGGGCCCAAGTGCTATTCATACCCTAACACAAAACCAAAAAAAACACAGAATTATAACCAATTTTATAAATAAAAATAATGATAAGGAGAGTCAAGAAACATTACAGTGTGAGCTGTGGATCCAGACAAGTGAGGTTCAGATGTTGGCTTTGCAAATAGCTAGCTGACCAAGTTACTTAAACACTCTGCAGCTAGGTTTGGGGGAATAATGTTCTCTTGTAGTGTTGTTTAGAGGATTAAAAGTGTTAATGTAGAATATGGTCTGGCATATAATATATGGTCCATAAATTGTTATTGATGTTGTTATTATGTAGTAGAGGAAGTTGGTACAATCTGTGTTCATCCCTTATGATGCCTTCTTTCTGCCCCTATGAGTGATGCTACTTCTTTTGGGAAACACTAAGTCCTTCTCAACATCTTCTATGAAGAACACACGGCTGGCTGCTCTTTGCTGATATCTATATACTTCAATATGATTCTAAACCTTAACATGAAAACACATTTAAATCTCCACATGTTAAATAACCACTTCTTGTTCCAATCAAGTACCAGTGTTTTAATTCTACCTGAGTCTCAAAATGGTAACTTTTCTCTCTCTAGGTGCTTCCTTCCCATGCAATCATTCAAAGACTTTTTCTCAGATGCCCTCTTTATGTTTAGCAGTTCGAGGACTATTAAGTCATTCCTTTATCTCAACATACTCCCCAGGGTGAAAAAACAAATCTCATTTTTATTAATGCTCTTTCATAGATCTTATTTTTATAAGACTTTATTAATATTTATGGGTTTTCTCCAGACTTCATTAAAATTTACATTTCATTTTTAACTTGTGAAGACAAGACCGGGGTTCAGCTAAATTAAAGGATTGGAACATGGCTTAGGACATCACGTCCTAGGCTTGACTAAGGGTTCTGAAAATAACCTGGCCCTCATCACTGGAAAGAACCATTTAGAAAACCATTGCCTCTTCTATTACAGTGGTTTTGTTCCAGAACTATTTTGATTATGTATAAAATAAACTTTAAAAATGTTTTAAAAGGGAAATCACTGCAAAATGCAAGCTATTCTTGGTATAGGAATAAATTTAACAATAATCCAGAATTTAACAATCAAAGTAAGAATACAATTAAAGAAAAACTGATTGATTTATTATTTATTTTATTAAATTGTCAAGATCAATGGGAATTGAAATATTATGAATAGTATTAATATGATATAAAACAATGAGATATTAAGACACTACTTGTTTGTTTTCATCATTTTATAGAAGTAGTTTTTACCCCCTCCTTCTATAAAACTAAGTAGACTGAATCACTTTCTATCTAGAAAAGCATTGTAGGCAAATAAAATATGTTCTTACTGAATAATAAGTATAATATATGCAATTTATTGTCACTGCTAAGAGTTTTTATTATATCTGAAGAATTCCACAGAGGACCATTAAAAATCCATTATAGTGTTTTTAGTTAGCGATCTGCTCTATTAGTATTAGACTAATAAAATACACTTCTATTTAATGCCTGGACTAAATTCTTCATGCTCACAAATAATTACATGAGAGGGTTTTTGTTTCCTTGTTGGCCACTGCTTAAAAACGTTATTTATTTGGGCAAAATAAAGTGATGTTCTTTAAGAAAAGTTTCCTTATGTGAAAGCTCAATTTAAACTTAAATGAAGAGTAAGTATCTATTTGCAATGATTGAAAGAAACATTTTTTACTAGGAAAGGCTTCATAGTTGGCAATGTTAATTATCAAGTTTAATAAGAACATGGCCTCTTACCTCTGGAGGAATGGATTGTCTTTGCCCTGCTCAGAAGGTTCCATTGGCATCCCAAGACATCCCCAGTATACCACTTAGAATTCATGGTCCAGACTCAACTTACATTTATATATAATCAATTTTTCATAAAAAGCCTTCCACCCAGACTCATCTTTCCAATTATGCATATTCTACCACATATTTTTTTTTACTTTTATTTATGCTTGTACTTTCATGTACCTTTTGCTTTCTCCAAACACAGTCTCTACTGCTCATTTTCTTCCTGCCATAAAGTCCATCCAAATCCTCGCTCCTCTATAAAACCTTTTCTGAGTGTGGGAGTCTTTTTCTTTCAAGTAAGATTATACATCTGCTGTCTTGGACTGACACATCTGAAGGTAGAACAGAAAAGGAATGTACACCTGGTGAATGGCCATAGTTTTCCATGGATTCTGCTAGGCATTCTACATTCTGTGTTTCATTTAATTCACATAGCACTCAAGGGATGGGGAACAATCATGCTTGTTATAAAGGTGAAGAAACTGGAGCCTGTAGAATTTCAGTTCCTTTCCCAGGGTCTCTCTGGTAGAAAACAACAGAACACAGATTCAAACCTTTCTTTTGCACAAAAACCCATGTTTTTTGCACTCAGGTGCCTTTCCCTATATGTTTGTCTATTTCATCTTGTCATCTTTCTGCCACAAAGGACTCTATCATGATAATTTGTATTCATTTAGGTAGCTGTCACATAGGTGACCACATAATGGGCCTCAATTCTATATTTGACTCCTGTGTAACTCAAATGCAATGATGCCTTTTATATTTTTCTGTCTTTATTCATTTAAAATAATGTGCATATTCATAATTGGAAATAGTATATTTTTCCTATAAGAAAACAAAGAAAGGAAAATATTAATATAAATAATGAAGGCACTTTCAGAATATCTAGGTATGTTTTCAAGTTGGTCATTAACATAATAGAGCTTCTTAGGTTTACCAAGGTTACTTTTTATTTAATGTATTTTATCCTGTGCATGATTAAAAATACTTCTTAGCATATACATCTTTGTGTCTCCTCAAGTCTAAGACCCATTTTTCTCAGACCATCTGAATCTTCATTGGGAAAAAAAAAAAATTCTTCAAAAAAGTTTATGGACTTTGAACTTAGACATACTTAAGATACAGCATTTAATAATTACCTTGAATTTGGTCTCATTTAAAAAGCAATATAGATTTTTAAAAATGTAAATGAAATAACATCTGGATATAAATTCCAGACTCAGCCTACTCCTGTGTAGAAGGGGCAAATTATAAATAAAGTCTTTATGAACCCATAAATATCAAGATAACTTGCAGCATTACTGACAAGCAACTCAGAAGCTGCCCTGTAAATATTGTCCCTCTATTATTTATCATTTCATTCTCAGCCAAACTCCTAAATAATTGGAAAGAAAAGCTTTAGATGATTAGATAATATTTCTTCACAAGGTCATGGCAAGTCTCTTTTTAAAATGAATTGTGAGACAGCAGGAGCCTTCCAATATTACTTACGCTAAATGAAAAAATTGATGCTGGTTCTTTTGTCAACCATTACATATTAATTGTATAAGATTAAGGGGAGAGCTGGAGGAAATTAAAACAGAAAGCCTGATTCTTGACCTCAGGGGATTGGCACTGTAGCAGAGGAGACAAGGCATTGGCTTAAACAAACAAAACACACACACACACACACACATACACACACACACGCACACATACACACACACGCACACATACACACACACGCGCACACACACATACACACACGCACACACACACACACATACACACACGCACACACACATACGCACACACGCACACATACGCACACACGCACACACACGCACACATGCACACACACGCACACACATACGCACACATACACACACACGCACATGCACACACGCACACACACACATACACACACACACACAACATCTCAGGAAAGTATACGATAACTGCCCAGGGAGGCATAGATGAATTCATTACAAACTGCTATGGTTAGTATGGCCAAAAAAATTGTTACCAAGGAGGTACAATTTGAGAGGAGCCTTCAAAGAGAGCTGAGTTTTGTTAAGGGGAAAGCAGGTAATCCTATCTAATAAGGAGGGAATATGCAAATTGACCATCACAAAAATGGTGGCACCCAGTCCCCTCAGCCCCATGTGTGTGTGTGTGTGTGGGGGGGGGGGTGGTGGCAGGCGTGTGATGTGGCCGGACCCGCTCTCAGCCCCCCAGCTGCTCAGGGCCAGCCTGAGGTGCAGGCAAGCCTTGGATGTCAGCAGCCCAGCCACCCAGGGCTGCCTGAGGCTCAGCTAACCAGTGCCGGCTGAGGCTTGTGCTGCTGGCAGTGGCAGCAGCAGAGGTGTGATGGGGGTGTCGCCTTCCCCTGATCGAAGGGTCGCCTCCTGCCCATGAGGGCTTCCGGACGGTGAGAGAGGCCAGGCTAGGCTGAGGGACACCCTCTCCAGTGCATGAATTTTCATGCACCGGGCCTCTAGTGCAACGATAATTTTCGTGGGAAGAAAATTGAAAATCCAGTTGCAGAAGTGGCTTAGGCAAGATATGTTCAACAGAAACATCACAATGACTAAAATGATAGCTTAACTATATCTTATTTATTTGTATCTTTTTCTTCCTTTGCATCTATCAGTTGACCCCTATTTTTGACTAGTATAGGCTACCATGTTTTGTTTTTGTTTGTTTTTTGTTTTTTTTATCTCTGCACTTCTACCAGTTGTAATATATAAACTTTGAATTCTTGGACATAAGTGACCCATTTCTTCGAGGGTCTGACCACTAAACAGGATCCATTGATCTTAGCTGCAAGATGGGTCATCTTTTTGATCACTGGGAAACATCCTACCAAGCTAGGTCCTCATAGCATCAAAACATTTAGCTTCTTGAGAAGCTAAACCAGGTGTGTTATGGTTCACTTCTACACATTTTCCAGCTGTGCCTGAACAGCTTGACTTCTCATCTAGTTCATGGTGAAACAGAAATATTCCCGGAATTTTTTTTTAGTAGGGGGTGGGTCTTCTACTTTGAGCTATGAAGATTTTGATCTGCCTTTGTATTGCTCATTGCCTGAAAGTATTGGAGTATTTGTCCATTCTAAATCACTTTTCTGAGAATCAGCACATCCTGAAACTGGTCTGAGGCCTCTCCTTTCATTATCAGTAAAGGAGCAGTCGAAGAAGAGACCAGATTGAAATAGGAATCAGTCAGGTTCTCTGTTGTGTGTTTTTAATTCACACACCCACATGGCTATATCCAACTGAGGTGACCTGGATTTTCGCCTTTGATGTTGCATACCATGAATTCCCTAGGCAGGTCAGGAACAAAGAGTGCATTTTAAAGCTCTTTTTTTTTCTAACCTTGCCTTAGCAGATACTGAGCCACTGTGTCCCAGGAACCTGCTCCTGATTTTAGAATCATAAACATCAGTAGGACCAGGATGCTTGTGGAGTGATACAGTGACTTTGATTTCTTGTGGGTGGTCAAAACACAGCATGTGTGATATTTTTACAAACTATGGTTTACAAAGCACTTAGTTCTAGAGCATTTTATTTTCATTATGTTCATGTCAATGGAAGCAGTTGTGCTTCCTGATGTCTTACTGAGATGGCCTTTTTAGCAATTTTAGGCTACTTTCCCAAGGATGCTGCATGTTGCCTGACCCCTATTCCTGAGGAAATAAGTAGGATTTGAACTGACCTGCTGCAGATAATGTACTTTCTCTAAGAATGGCAGAAGGAAAAACATCAGACTAGGATGCGCTCCAGAAATAATAGTGCATAATCTCATCCTGTTTGTAAACTCTTTGTACTTTGCTCCCGGTATGTTTTGTGAAAAATATTATTTTGAAAAGCCATTAGACTCGGGACGTCATTATTTTGTATTAAATTTGTTTTAGAGTTGAGGAGGAAGATTAACAAGATGTTATTAACAAGTTTAAAAAATTGGCATTAGTGTACTTATAGAAAGTCTTTGAATGAAGGCTAATGCTGAGTAAACAGGTCAACATTTCTTCTCTCCAGCAGTTTTGTTTAGCCTGCCCACAGTGATATGAAGATCTGAATGAATAACAACACTCAACCAGAGCTTCACCTGAAGAAAATTCACTGTTCTGAAAATCAGGTAAAAATAATAGAGACAGTTTTAGGAATGCATATTCCCTTTACTAAAAAATACGATGTTTAAATCAACTTTTCTTTACAGATTCCTTCAAGAAGCTATATTTACTATCAAATTTAACATAGAACTTGTTTATATACATCATATTGAACTAACCTTTCATTTTTTTATGAAGAAAGGAATGTTTTACTAAAGCATATATTCATACATTAATTCATTAATTTAATAAAGTTATATTAGTAATAGAATCTACTTTTGTGGAAACATTTAAAGAAGAAAGAGCACATTTCTATTTAATTTGATTGTTATAATTATATCCAAAAGAAAGAGGATTAAGTTAACAAATAAATATATGCATACATATTTAAAATACAAATAAGTTTAAAGGTTAAAAACCTAAAGAAATAAAGCCCTTGGCATCAGGGCAGAAGGGAAACCACTTCCAACATATTTAATTTTTACCTCTGTATTTTAAAATAATGAGCATATGGCTATCTCAGGATTCCTGAAGTTAGATCTTATTGATTGATTTCTTTTTGCTGCAGATGAAGCTTTAAACTTTGTTAAAATACCCATTTTTTTTAACTCTAATTCTTTCATTATCACTATATCTCCATTTTGGTTTAAATCTATATCTGGATTTTTAATTATTAAGACTATACAAATAATGTAGCTGCACTGGAGATATGATATAATTATAGAATTATAATGGTATAATTTCCCTTTAATTAGTAAGTACTTTATTTATTTTCTTTTATGCCCAGTTCTTCTCTTCTAACTCCAACACCATAGCCTTTCCTCATCCCCTCCCTCTCTCCTCCCTTCCTGTCTTCCTGTCATCCTTTCTATTTTCACTATCTTCCCAAAAGCTCCAAAATCTTTATGAAATGCTTCTCTGTTCAACTTTCTACACAGACAAGTTGGTTAAATGGTCTAGCACAGGGGTGGGCAAACTTTTTGACTCGAGGGCCACAATGGGTTCTTAAACTGGACCGGAGGGCCGGAAGAAAAGCATGGATGGAGTGTTTGTGTGAACTAATACATGTTAACACAGCTGCTGGTGAAAGAGCGGAGGGGAGAGCAAGAGAACCCTCCGCTCTTTTGGCTCCGCAGGCCGGATAAAACACCCAAACGGGCCGGATCCGGCCCCGCGGGCCGTAGTTTGCCCACGGCTGGCTAGCATTTGTTTTTCCATTTTTCTTTTCTTATTTTTTTTCCTTGAAGAAAACCCATCCTGGAACTCTTTTCTCCTGCTTTTATTTTGTTTGGTTGTTTTCCAAAGCAATCTATAAAAATATGCAATTCAGACATTGTTTATCCATCATCCTAGAAATTTTTTTCATTTTATGATGTTAGTACCCTCTTCTTTCTAGAAATGATGTCCTCTTGGTTTTCTTTCTCTCTCAGTTGCTCTCTCTTTTATTTTTTTCTGGAGCTCGTGTTCTGGTAATGTTTTGAGAAAGGGTCTACAGATGATAAATATTTCACAAACCTATGTTGAGAAACATTTTTATTCTACTTGATACTCGATTGAATTTTTGGTTGAGAATAGAATTAAAAATTTAAAGTAATTTTCACTCAGAATTTTAAAAGCATTTGTAATACCTTCTAATTTCCAATGTTCTTGTTGAGAAGATATTGCCATTTTGATCCTGATCTTTTGTATACCACTTGCTTTTCTAACTAAGAAGCTTTTGAGATTATATTTTTATTTATAATGTTATAGATATATTAGAATATGCCTTGGTGTGGGTCTGTCTTTATCCTCTGTCTTGGGACACTTGAAATATCCTTTCAATCTAAAGATTCAAACAGTCAATTATAAGAAATTTCCTTGTGGTATATCTTTACCAATTTCTTTATTAACATTTTCTCTAATCTTCATTTCTTAAAGAATTACCATATGATGAGTGCTGGGTTATCTTTATTGACCACCTACTTTTAAAAAGTCTTTTCTCTCCTTTATGTATGTGTTTGTGGTGTTCATATGTTATATTTATAATCCTTCCTTCCTTCCTTCCTTCCTTCCTTCCTTCCTTCCTTCCTTCCTTCCTTCCTTCCTTCCCTATATCCTGTCTTGTTTCACCAAGCAAAATTTCTTCTTATATTTCTGGACATTACTATTATTTCTTTGAAATTTTACTCTGTTCACTCATATTCTCTATTTCTCTGAGTTCCCCCCACACACACACACACTTATTTTATTTTCTATTTTTCTCTTGATGGATTCCCAGTGATGATCCTTGACTTCCCAATCATATTTTTGAAGGAGACACTAAAAACCTAATTAGAATTAATTACTTTGGTGTGGCAAGATATTTAATATGTCTGGATCATAAATTAAGGGTAAGGAAGTATAGAGTCATGAGACTATAAAGGCTGGAGTTAGATTATGATGAACATTTTTTGCTGCATTAAGGAGTTTAGATTTTTGTTAGTTTGGAAATACACTTAAAGTAGGAAATGGCTTCACAAGCCTTCATAGTACTCTGCCCATAAAGGATCCTGTAATATTTGACTGTTATTTCTTGAGCTTCATTTTCTGAAAGGAAAGGGGACAAGAAAAGAATAAACTTTGTAATGGGTAATCTGTATAATATAGCCAAAAGTGCTTTAGCTCAGATATTTACATAACTTTTGAACACATGCCATAGTTAGAATCAATTTCCTTTCCTTAAAAGCTTCAAAGTTAATTAATTTAGCTAACAATTGGGGTTGAAATGACAAACATGGCAACAATTCCCCAATCTAATTAAATAGCGGTTAGGATCTGAAAAACAGCTCTTTATTGAAAATTTTAGAACTGGAACCACAAAACTTCAACTGCCTTTGTGTTTTGTGTTGAATAGCCCATCATACCCTCTTCTAAATGGAGGTTTAGCTCTGGTCCCTGGGATGTAGGCTCAAAGAGTTCAGGAAAATAATATTTTATGTAAGACTAGAGGCCCAGTGCACAAAACTCATGCACTCGGGGGTGGGGGCTCAGCCCATCCTGCGCCCTCTCCCAGTCCGGGAGCCCTCGGGGGATGTCCGCCTCTGCTGCTGCACTCACCAGCCGTGTGCCCAGCTTCTGGCTGAGCAGCGCTCCCCCTGTTGGAGTGCACTGACCACCAGGGGGCAGCTCCTGCGTTGAGCATCTGTCCCCTGGTGGTCAGTGTGCATCATAGCGACCAGCCCTTCCACCATTCGGTCAATTTGTATACTAGCCTTTTATTATATAGGATTAATTCTTTAGGATTATCTAATTTAATAGTCTAAATCAGGGGTCCTCAAACTACGGCCCGCGGGCCACATGCAAATACAAATATTGTATTTGTTCCCATTTTGTTTTTTTACTTCAAAATAAGATATGTGCAGTGTGCATAGGAATTTGTTCATAGTTTTTTTTTTTTTTTTTAAACTATAGTCCGGCCCTCCAACAGTCTGAGGGACAGTGAATTGGCCCCCTGTTTAAAAATTTTGAGGACCCCTGGTCTAAATATTAGTAACAGCACAGGCAACCAGAGTTTTAGGTAATACATAACTAGGGTTTTAGAACCAGTGGTTTCAGAGTAATAACTTGATTTTACCTCTTCTGATCTAGGGAGGCTTGCCTTTCATGGCAATGCCCTTTGTCTCTGAATTTCCCCTGGGTGGTTCTAAATATCCTAATCTAAAACCTGATAATAGTTGTAAGGGTGAACACAAGCTTCATGTGAACTATATTTAATTTTTGAAAAGTTTTCAGGCATAGTATTTTACCCCCCTAAGAATTAGTGTCTTGGTACTATAGGGAGTTTTAGCACCAAATTCTCCAAGGAGATTTTTTGGAATTCAGTAAGGCTAAAAAGAGAAAGATAACTTTTGGTAGTCTTGCCTTTCCACACTCCTCAAGCCATAGCATGCCATATGTTAGTATGTTCTTCAATACGTACTCTCAAACGCCCTGATTTCTCTCAGGAACATTTTTATAAAGGCTAAATAGAGTTTCAGCTCTTTATTTTTTTGAGAGAGAGAGAGAGAGAGAGAGAGAGAGAGAGAGAGAGAGAGAGAGAGAGAGGAGGGTGAGAGGCAGAGAGAGAGAGAGAAACATCAATGTGAGAGCGACACATCACTCGGTTGCCTCCACACGTGCCCCAACCAGCACTGCGCATGGAGCCTGCAACCACCAAGCTACATGACCCCATTTGGGGCCCTTCAGTCTGCAGGCTGATGCTCTATTTACTGAGGTAAACTGCAGCACACTTGCCCAAAGCCTCTAATTTATTTTCCTTGATTGAACTTTTTACCACATTGTCTTCCTAGTCCAGTGATGGCGAACCTTTTGAGCTCGGCGTGTCAGCATTTTGAAAAACCCTAACTTAACTCTGGTGCCGTGTCACATATAGAAATTTTTTGATATTTGCAACCATAGTAAAACAAAGACTTATATTTTTGATATTTATTTTATATATTTAAATGCCATTTAACAACGAAAAATCAACCAAAAAAAAATGAGTTCGCGTGTCAGAGGTGTCATAGGTTCTCCATCACTCTACCTAGTCTGTGTCTGGGACCCAGGTAGATTTAGCTGCTAATACCTAGAACAAGCATGTCAAACTCAAAGGCTAACACGGGCCAAATAAACAAGGTTGAAGTTTATATGGACCGCAAAAAACAAAAGCTTCAATTTCCATAGAAACGTAGATTCATTTCAATAGAGACATGCTGAATACAAAGGGCTGAAATAGATAATTGTTAACATAAAATAATAGAACATTTTAATAAAAATTAATATTTTTTCTTGGACATTAACTTACCAGACACTGAATAACTGCACAAATTAATAAGTATAATGCAAAAAAACCTGTTTTCCTTGTTCTCCAAAAGCGAAATATTTCCTGTTGCTCACACCAAACAAGTCAATCCAAGACTAATGACTTTGCAATGGGCTGCTAAAATATTCGCTGCTAGTATTAGTGGAAAGCAATGGTGCACCTGCACATAAGGCACATAAAGGAAATGAATGCTACATGATTATAGTAATCAGTCATTAGTGAATGTTGTAGTTCAATATTAGTAATTATGTATAACCGGATATTGTAAAAATTAAGTTACAAAATTTTTATTAAAATGTTTCTCACACACTGTTATATTGGCTGGGCTGCAAAAATATTCGTTGTGGGCCACATGCGGCCCGCGGGCCACAAGTTTGACATGCTTCACCTAGAACAATGACTTGACTGGAAGGAATCCATTGACCATGAAGGCTCACGTGGACTGACTACTCAGCATCCTACATCTGATCAAAACATAATCCTGATAGAAGAACTCCAGGTTAGCCCTGGCCTCACAGAAGATTCTCCCCTGAAGGGCTCAAAACTAGCCTCATAGAGTTCCCTATTGAATCAGACTACAGCATTTGCCTTTCCCTAGGCAAGACATTCTAATTTGTCCCAATTTATGATTTTTCTCCATTCCCCTGTAAATTGTGAATTTATTTATTTTCTTTTATCTAAATCCAACTCATTCTTTCCAACCACTCCAACTTTCTCAACCCCATCACTTATCATCTCCAGTCAAATTAGGCAATTTTCTGCATTCTCTTTTCAAACCTCTACTTATATTAATATAGCAACAGATGTCAGAACCATTTACACATATGCATTTAATATTATTGCTTCAGAAGCCATTCTTTCTCCCATTCTAATCACTTATTTATTTTTTTCAGATTACTGCCAGTTGATCTCTCATTCTCTCTCAATACCACTCTTTCTCTCTCTCCCTTTCTCTGTCTCGCTCCTTTTTTCTTTCTATTTCTAATCTCCATACTTTGCTATCTTTCCTTGTTTTATTGTTTGTTTGTTGTTGTTGTTTTGGTTTGTTTTAACAAGATCTTTAAATGAGAGCATCCAGACGGAATTCTTTATGTATTTATTGAAACAAAAAAAAAGTTATTGAACTGGGTGTGTTTGGCCAACCTGGACTCTTCCTCAGCATGAGATTTTGCTTTTCTATCCCAATACTTTGTTCAGATTTCAGTTTTCATTAATGACTGACTCATTTATGCAGAGTTCTCCATGTTTTCCTTCCTTCGTTCTTCTTTTTCTTTTCTTTTTTTTTTTTTAACAAACTCACTCAACTCCCTACTTGCTTATCATTTTGCTACACATACCCTATACTAGAGTAAGATTATTTCTTGCTTTTCTGCTACTGCCCCAATCCTCTGGGACACATCCAGACAGGGATGGTCTCAGACATGAGTTGTTTTAGGTGGTCTGGGAAGATCTAATTAAAGGCCAAAGTAGTAGATGCCGTGAGAAGGCATTTGTCACTGAGTGAAAGCAGTGACTCCTGCCATATGCTCTCAAAGGAGAACACGAAGGCTGTATACATACAGGGACCTGCTTTTGTACGTACTTTTAATTTCTCCCAAAAAAGTAACAGGGCAGAAGTACTAACATGGATGGGAAGAGGAAAAATTCAGTTAATTATAACAAAATCATGTCATTTCTTATTTTTACTTCATTTTGTTTCTTTATTCACTATACTCCATTTCATTGTGAAAGTGTGCATTTCCATCTTTGTTTTCTTGGGGTCTTTTAAGGTCTTTTTCTCCTTTATATATTATTGAATTCTTGGCTTCTGAATTCAACTTAAAATGCCTGTTTTCCACCTATTGTAATAGATAATATTCTCAGTTATTGCTCTCTATTTGATAATGTTTTTCCCTTCTTTCTGTTGCACTTTTACATAGCCTCCATTTTGCATTTGTTTTCTATTTGCCTAATATTGAATTAGCCTATGTCATGTTTACAGCCAGATCACACCTGTTGTTTTTTTATCATCCACTTCTTGCTGGTTCAAACCCATTCATACTAGTTTAATCCCTTTGCTGTAGCTCCAACTGTGTGATAGGTTGGTGTACAGACCTCCCGTCTAGAGCCTGGGCGGCATACATAGAGTCTAACTTTCCTCTCTAAAGTAAGGTGGTGCCCTACTCCAAAACCATGTAGTTTTACAAGCAAAAAAAGCTAATAAGCTTCTCTCCACTATCTGCCTACCTCTGCTACCACCTACATTGCTTTAACTAAATTTGGTGGGAAGTAATGTGTCACATGCCAGTCCCTTCCCTACCTTCGTATTTTTAGCTACTTATACCAAAACAAGAGAAGATGGTGCTGTGAGGATACTACTTTATGTAGCAACACCTCTATTGATATTCAATGATTAAATCATTGCAATCCATGTTTTTGGTGGACTAGGCCCATGAACCTGAAGGCAGTTAATGAAAACATATTGAAATACTTCCTTGACTTTCAAATGGATAAGAATAGTCTGTCTATATGTATAAACCACCTATTGTGTTTTTGCTTAATCCAACATCACGAGCCTTAGGAGAATGGGACAGAGAGCACTTCTATTAAGCTTAGGTTTTTTGGATTTTTCTGTGTTGGTGTTTTAACTCAAAGTTGGCTAAGACCAACTTAGGATGGCAGGCTGCTAATCACATGTCCTGGAAAACAAGAAGTTTGATAGTGATGTTGACTACCTTCCAAAGCATTGCAGATAAGTAGCGTAGGGAAACATGTATAGATGTAGAACAGAATTAATGTGGGAAATGTCAACATCACATAATAAGTAGCTGATATTTGTTAGTATGTAATGCTTAGAAATAATCTTTATAACTTCACATAGAAATATTATATTCTATCATTTTGAATGGCTTTATAATTATTTAAAGCATACTTTTCAATTATTTTTATATTTTTTTATGTATACTATCTTAAAATTTCTAAGTGAACATGATAAAATTTTGGTAGTAAAATTATATGAGCTATTGAAAATGTTTTCAAATTATATGAATTTAACAAAAAGTACCTGCAACGTTTCTTTCAATCTCCATCACATCCAGCACAGTACATTTTTTCCTCATGAAGGTGGGAAGTGAGTGGGGAAAATTGAAAGACTATTTTCAATAGTGTGCTGGTAGTGATCTTTTTAATGTAAGATTCCACTCTTTTGCAAAGGAGATTATTTTCGTAATCTGGGTGTAATTCAGTAATGTTGGTGGTTGTTTTGGTCAACTGGCCATAAAAATACATTATTGACTGAAATAGCCAGCGCTCTTTCAAATTCTGGTGTGTGTTTTATGTGGGTTATTAGTGACCTTTCTGCACTTCTCAGAAAATCCTTTGTTTTGTTCATGCGGAAGTTGTGTTGCAATAGAGGTCAGACCCTTGAGGTGTTTGCTTGTAGACTTCTAATATATATAAGGCTAGTGGCCCTGTTGACTCTTAGGAGTTAGTTGTTAGTCTTGAATGAGAAAAAAAAAATAAAGCTTCTTTTTTTCATAGCAGATGAAAATGAAACAAAGAATTACAGAGTGACGTTGAGTCATAGAATTTCTAAAGACTAAGTATCTCTCAGAATAATTAGAATTCTTGATTTTTTTCCATATTTATTGACTAAGAAGATCAAAGTGCTTCTGCATAATGTCTGTTTTTAGTACATAATTGGCATGACTGAGTCACTAAAAGCTGACAAGGGATTTTTATTGTTATTTGACTTATGGTAATTTTTAAACTTATTTAGAGGCTATATCAATTACCTTTTCAAAACCTATCAATGATTCCCAATGCCTATTGAAAAACCCAAATTTCAACCTTAACCCATACCCATACTAATGTTAATGTTCTTATTAGCATATTCTCTATAACTGTAGTTTTCAAAATTGATTCTATCAACCAGCTAGTATTATTTGATCCTGTTTCTCTCACCTGTCTTATTCATTCTTGCATTTTGGGTTTGTTTGTTTTATTAAAGTCAGGCAATTCAAATGGTCACATAAAGGCTAACGAGATTGAAATGCTAAGATCAGCACCCATGTGAAATATTGCCATTCCCATATAGGGCTGCACATCATCAAGCAAATAGGGTGAGAGAATGTGGGTATGGCAAATCCATCTTTGAGTGATGCTATTTGGGGGATGGGGAGATTATCTAGCATAATCACTAGGAAGCATGTGCTCCTGGAATGGTATGTAGTATTGAAACGAATAATTTGAAGTGAAATAAAATTCCCTGATAAGTCTGTGCCACTAACTTATCGATAATGATGGTGGCTATTATTTTTAAAGTGTTTTTGAGGAATACGCAAACTTAATGTATGAAGTTTAAATAAAACTGCAGTGTTTCTCCTTAATGTTACACTTAGTTTTTTTCTTTTGAACTCTCGCTTTTTGATATCTATTCAAAAGATGAAGCATTCTCCTGAAGTAGAGAACAAAAAATAAATTCTAATTACAGTACCTATGAAAATCAGAGAAATTCATCACATTAAGATAGTATGAATTTTGAAAGTGTTTAAAACAACTATTCCTATCCCCCAACGTCCTATGATTTCCTGAAGCATAGAAAACTCTGTTTATAGCAGTTTAACTTTTACTAGGTCAGTAGTTTTTAAGAACACTAAAACCAAATCTAAGAAGCCAAGTAATTAGGGGAGCTCTATATCAATAAGATATATTTGTTATTTTGTCACTTCTGTATTCTCAGCTATAAATTTAATATCAAAAAAATGCTTCACTGCTTTGTTCTAAATCCTGTTTGAGCCAACATGGGAAAATATATTGTTTGGATTTCCTAATAGAAAAAAAAAGAATATATATATATATAATGTGTGTGTGTGTGTGTGTGTGTGTGTGTATTTGAATTAAATAGCTGCTCCTGCAAAAAGAAACTTGGAATTTACCTGTGCTCTGTCACATCTGTAGCATATTTTCCATTAAAAATATTCCTTGAGTCTTAGCGTCTGCTTGGTTTTGGTCATCTAAGCTGCAGTAAGTAGCCCTGGGAGCCCTGAAGGCACACCCCACACACTTACACTGCCTGACCTGGGGTCACAAGTAATGGCTGCAAGCTAATTGATTGAGAAAGGCTTGTCTGGCGGGCCTCTCAGCGTCCTCCCTTTACATTCCTGACTCCTGCGACAGAGGCACTGGCCGCTCAGCCTAGCAAGGCAGGAAAAAAGAGAGGAAGTTCCTCGTTCTGATTACACTCGGAATTCCCTTGTAGTGAGCTTACTTCTCTCCACCCACTTCTTCCCCAAGAACTCCTTCCCTTGAAGGTGAACAACGTTACGCCTGATCCCAGAGTTACCCGCAAAGTGACTTGAGCCTTTCTTGAAGGGAAAGGACAAATGACCTACTCCAGGCGGTGGGGAGCGTGTGGAAATGATATTAAAACTTCAGCAAAGTGCACAGCCGCACGAGGCAGAAGCCGGGAACCAGACTGACAGGCAAATAAGCCAGCTCCAGCTCGTGCACGGGGCCTCTGGGTGGCAGCTCTGGGCTAGTGGGTGTTGGACAACTATAGGCAAAACTGAAATGGACCAGGGGCAGAAAATAGCTCACTTTGACGCCACGCAACCGTTGCTGTCGCCTGGTGAGTGCAGATTTAAGATTTTCTTCCATATAGACTCTCTCTGTTGTAAAGCCAGTGGAGAAATCTCTCGTGCTCTGAGGGGCATTATAGCAAGAGCATTGCTCGTAAGTTCTCATAAGGCGATTTGCTTTTGTTTCTGCTTGGTTTCACATTAAACTTGGCAGTGCTCACGGAGGAATACAGTATTTGTATTGTCTCGGTGTCCTTTTTTCTTAAAATGGTCCTTTTGTTTAAGGCATGCTTTCTCTTTAAGCTGAATAAATATTGTTTTAGGCAAATCAGGTGTGGAATAGATAATGGGGGGGGGGGACCACGGCGTGACAGAAGCGACGTAAACATTTCATTTAGTCCAACTTTGTGTCACTTCTCATGGCTTCGTGTTTGCTGCCTTATCTCAGGACTATGGAGCACAGTGTGTCTGGAAATAGCTTTGTGTGAGAATTCCTGGGAGTTAAAGGGTCAGGGCCTTGTGCGTAGTCCGACTGCCAGCAAGACTCGCTGGGGTGTCCTCTTATTTTTAACCTAAAATAGGAAAGACAAGTGCATCTATACATATTTAAAAAGTAAGTGTGTGTTTTGATTTCTGCAATTGCCTTCTTACAGTCGCTGTGTGTTATTCCTGGCAAAGGGTCCTTTAAACGTGTTTTGAGAAGTAGCATGCAAACTTCTTTTGTTTCTTTATGTTTTGTTTGCTCACATTTCTCTGTTGAAACTTTGCACACAGTTTATTTTCTGAATTTTAATGACTTTGAAACAAGACAGGGTAATGTTCAGTGCAGATATTTCAGTGCAAATGCCTTGGAAATGAGTAAGCATGCTTTTCTGGGAGGGAAAAAAAAACAACCTAAGTGTAAATTGGGCTTAATTCCTCACTTAAGCATAAATAGAATCCTATTTTAAATGTGCTGCATGTTAAAAAAAATCAGTACCTTCAGGGAGATATGTTATAGGAGACATTCTTCTTCAAAAACTGAAAATGTAGTATTACAGTTTTAATAAGTACCAGACTATTATTGCTGTCATTGACTTTGTTTAAAAAGCAGTTGTCTTATGAAGGTGACTGCATTAGATGTTAGCCAATGAAAGAAGTGAAAAACATATCTCCCACACTGCTGCTTTGCTATCTTACAGAGGAGGTCTGCGTTGTTATGTGTTTCACCTCCACTGAAAATATTTAAAGAGCAGCTCCTTAAAATAAATTTTGAATAATTATTTAAAAAATAAAACTGACTACAGGAAGCTCCTTATGTTTTGAGACTTCCAGCCTCCAGTTGCTAAAGCAAATGAATAAATGGAAAAATATACTGAAGTAACTGTGAAGCAATAAAACTTCACAATAAAGGGAGGAAAACTTTCAAAGAAGAATGAATGTGTTTTTGCTTAGAAGGCAATTTTGAGGCATTACTTAGCTCTTCTTTTTCAAAGATTTATGGGAAACTATCAACTGTTGCAAAACTAAGAGTCTTGACTTTAATACAAGAACTCTGTGTAAGAAGGATAATTAATTTTGAGCTACTCCTATGATTTGATACAAGCTTCTTTCAATCATTGCAAAATGTGACTGATAAATCCTTTTCTAGAGGAGTTCTATATGCTCATCACCTGTTACAGTCATTCTTTCTTTTCTCTCGCAAACACACTTCCTACTTGTTTATTAGTAGTACAGGAAAGTGAAAGCCTTTTTTTTGAGAGAGAAAATGTTGGAAGTTTTCTCATTTGCATGGGCCTTTTGAGGTTTTGGGTTTTTAAAATTATATTCTCATCAAAATTGCCAAGGTGTTTTTAATAAGGTCTTTGATATGTATAGTCAAGAAAGGAGGTGTCAGTTGTTTGGTTTTTTTGTTTTAATATATCTCATTAAGTAAAGTTAAGGTGTGGCTGAGGGTTTAGGGAAGGCTTTGTCAAGAGATCAGCCTTTTAAAAATTTCTCCCTTTAGTATCAAGATTGTAAAAAAAAAAAAATGTTTACCCCTTACCTATTCTCTTCAAACCAGTCAAGAGACAAGAAATTAAAGGCAACTTTATTATTTTCCTTGATTATAGCTAGCCACAACTCAAGAAGTTACTGTGCTATGGGAGGAGCTACAAATGAATGAGGTTCCCTTTCATGGAAGGACATAAATTGTGATAAACAAAAGAAAAAAGATCAACTGTTTAATTTTCCTAACAATTAATCTTAAACTTATGTCTTCGCTCTCTTCTGTTCATATTTGCTTATTGATTATTTGTTGAGGTGAAGCCATCATTTAAAAACTGAAATCCACCTTAACATTGTTTTATAGCCCTGGTTTTAAGAAGGTATATATTTTCTTATGTAAGGCTAATTTTCCACAGAAGTTTAAATTATGTATTAGATTAATAGGAAACAATGGAAATACGTTCACAAATTAATTCTGGGGTTATTTCTCTTAACTCTATCTAAAACATATTGGCGATTCATTGTTCTTCCTCTAGGATATTATATTACACCAGTTTAGAGTGTATGGTGTGTGTGTGTGTGTGTGTGTGTGTGTGTGTGTGTGTGTGTGTGTTTTCATTTATGAGCTCACAACAAGGGCGATAGAGTGGTCTGGACATGTGATAGGATTATGACACTCCTCAACTTACTTCCTTAATTCTCATGGCCACTAAATTTCAATATTTTTCTGTACCCCTGCAGCTGTAGACATTTGTTGCAGTGAAATTATGCCTTCTCTATTGAGAAAAAATATCATAATGGCTGTACTTTTATTTCAATTACATTTAACAATTGTTTTTAATTGATTTATTTTATCAAAATATAGGGCAGAATCTATAGGATTAGATTATTTTGTTTCTAACAAATTGTGGGTCCTCTATAGGTTTTTCTACAGAGTTGCAATAAGGTATTTATTACTCTTCTTACAGGGAAAGAACATAGTGATTGTTCAACTTTATAGAAACTTTGATCTTAGGAATCACATCTTTCTTAAATTATGTAAATCTCTAAGGTTTTCTTTTTAAAATTGTTTCTTTATCTCTAATCTCCTTTTTTCTGGAACACTCTAGGAAATGTATGTGTAAGCCTCATAATATATCAGACATATGTCTTAAATTGTCTTTTATACTAATTTATATATGTTTCTGTGCAGCATTTTTGGTGAATTTACTCAGAATTATCTTCCAACCTACTAATTTTTGTTTTTACTATTTCCACTGTATCTAATTGATATTTTTCCCATGGTCACTTTTATTGTTTTATCTCTACTTGTTTTTTGGAAAATTATATTGATGTTATTTCTTATTTTGTGTCTTTAGGGATACTAACATGCTTACTTGGAAATTCTGAAATTTATCTATTATTTTTATGTCATCTGGAATGACTTCATTGCCTGTTTTTTAAACTTTTGCTGGTAATTTTTTTTTGGTATGACTTCACATGTCTTGAGATTTTGGTTTTCAGCCCAACGTAAGTGAGAAGGATTTTTAAAAATTCTCTCATTGCTAGCCAGTGCTGCTCTCTACCCCAACCTCACAATCTCTGATAACGAAGATATCATAGATCTAGTCACCAAGTCAAACAACAGTTTGCCCCAGATTCTGACTGACAAATTGTAGCTGGTGCTTCTGGCCTCCCTCCTGCACAGCTCTATGTAAACCATGGCTTCAGGGGGATAGTCAGTTATTCAACTTCCTGTTATCTCAGATTTCAGTCAGTAAACCTGACACTGATTTGCACTCCCTGTGGGCAAGTGTGGCACCTCACAGATGTAGGGAATCCTTTGCCTCTCATTCAAGAATCCAGCAGTTTCTATTCTATCAGTGGTTCTGGGAAGTGTTTAAGTTGTTAACATCACTTTTACATTATCTTATTTAATATTTTATCTATTATGGTTATATGTTGAAAGCAAAGGTGAGAGGCTCAAAGAATCACTTCAAGAATCACTAGATTACATTAAGAACAGTAGTTGATAAGTTAGACATTAAAAAGAAGGAAATCCGCCCTAACTGGTTTGGCTCAGCGGATAGAGCATCGGCCTGTGGACTGAAGGGTCCCAGGTTTGATTCTGGTCAAGGGCATGTACCTTGGTTGCGGGCATATCCCCAGTAGGGGGTGTGCAGGAGGCAGCTGATCAATGTTTCTCTCTCATCAATGTTTCTAACTCTCTATCCCTCTCCACTCCTCTCTGTAGAAAATCAATAAAATATATTAAAAAATAAAAAATAAAATAAAGAAGGAAATCCTGCCAATTGAGACAACATGGATGAACCTTGAGGGCATTATGCTAAGTGAAGTATCAGGTAGAGATAAACCTCTACTGTGCGATCTCGCTTACATGTGGAGATGTAAAAAACCCAAACTTGCCGAAACCGGTTTGGCTCAGTGGATAGAGCGTCGGCCTGCGGACTGAAAGGTCCCAGGTTCGATTCCGGTCAAGGGCATGTACATGGGTGCGGGCACATCCCCAGTAGGAGGTGTGCAGGAGGCAGCTGGTCGATGTTTCTCTCCCATCGATGTTTCTGACTCTCTATCCCTTTCCCTTCCTCTCTGTAAAAAATCAATAAAATATATTAAAAAACAACAACAACCCAAACTCATAGAACAGAAAACAGATTGGGTAGTTGCCAGAGTCAGGGGTTGGGGGTGGTGGCAGGGGTGGCGAGAATGGATGAAGATGGTCAAAAGGTACAAAGTTGCAGTTATAAGACAAGTAAGTTTTGGGAGTATAATGTACAGCACGTGACTATGGTTAACAACACAATAATATACTAGTGTATATTTGAAAGTTATTAAGAGGGAAGATCTTAAAAATTTTCATTACAAGAAATGTATAACTATGTGAGTTGATTGATGTTAAGTAAAGTTATTGTAATCATTTCACAATATGTACATATATCAAATAAGTATGTTGCTCATTTTACACTTATACAGTGTTGTATGTCAATTATATCTCAATGAAACTGGAAAAAGAACAGTATTTGGTGAGGATAGATAAAAATTGATAAAAATCAATATTTAAGGAACAGATAAAGGAAGAGAAGGAGTTCAAAAAGAGACAGAGAAAGAATTGTAGCTACAAGAAATATATTCCAAAATTAAGTTTCTTGCATAATAATAAACTTTGTTATTTTTATTGTGTGTGGTTTTGTGCAGGGTTGTAAATTTACTGTCACAATTATGAAATTAGGAAGACAAGTTATAAAAATATTAAGAAATTAAAGCCGTGTCTATTGTATTCTATCACTTGGTTTTACTTTAACATCTGCCAGTCACTAGTGGAATGACTTTTTAATTCATGTAATAACTAGGAAAATGAAAACTGCTAGGGGAAAACATATAATTTATAAGCTATGTAATTATTGGTTTATTAAGTGTTTAGCATCATGTATGTCATCTTTTACACAGGATTGGGAATAATTAGATTTACAGTTGTTCCTAAGGAAATAATACAATAATAAATAAATGATAATACAAGAATAAACTGTTTTGCATATTCAAAACTCTAAACCTACTTTTGTCCCACCCTCTATTCCATTCATCTATAGATATTATATCATAGATCAGTCAGTCCTTCTTTCTTGGTATATTTTCTTGACAACTTGATTCTCCAGTTATACATCTGAAAAGAGGTTAATATCCAAAATTTATACAGAATTTATAAAACTCAACTGGAAAAACAAACAAACAGATTAAAAAAATGGGCAAGAGACCTGAATAGACACTTCTCCAAAAAGGACATACAAATGACTAATAGATATATTAAAAAGATGTTCAATGTCACTAATCAGTAGAGAAAGGAAAATAAGATATGACCTTATCAGTGAAGTGAGAATGGCTATCATCAATAAATCAACAAACAAGTGTTGGCGAGGGTATGGAGATAAGAGACCCCCCACCCACATTGTGCACTGTTAGAAGGAAGGCAGATTGGTGCAGTCATTATGGAAAACAGTATGGAGTTTCCTCAAAACAATTAAAAATGGAACTGCCCTATGACCCAGCACTTCCATTCCTGAGAATACATCTGAAGGAACCCCAAACTCTGTTTCGGAAGAATTTATGCCCCTCTGTTCATTGCAACCTTATTTACAATAACCAAGAATTGGAAGCAGCCCGAGTGTTCATCGGTGGGTGAGTGGGTAAAAGAGCTGAGGTACATTCACTCAATAGAATAGTACTCAGCCATAAAAAGGAAATTTTTACCTTTAGCAACCACATGGATGGACCTAAAGAGCATTATGCTAAGTTAAATAAGCCAGTCAGAGAAAGACAAGTACTGTATGATTTCTCTCATATGTAGAACCAACTGAGCAAAATAAACTAACAAACAAAATAGAAGCAGACTCATAGATAGAGACAGACTGACAGCTCTCAGCTAGGGAAGGGGGTTGCAGGGCTGGGTAAAAAAAGGTGAAGGGGTGAAGGAAAAACAAAGCAAAACTCATACACACAGACAACAGTATGGTGATTACCAAAGGAAGAGGAGGGTGTGGGGAAGTAAAAGAGGTTATAGAGGGAAATAAATGGCAATGGAAGGAGACTTGACTGGGCAGTGAGCACACAATATAATATGCAGACTGTGTATTATAGAATTGTACACCTGAAACCTATACAACTTTATTAACTAACGTTACCCCAATAAATTCAATAAAAAAGACAACTTCATTCTAATGAGTTTTTCTTTGCCTTTTATATCTTGGGTATTTGCACACTTTCATCCCTATCTCTACCTTTTTATCAGGAATGACATCAGATATAGGGAAACCATGGCCAGGATTTTTTTACTTTTCGAAAGCAATACTTTGGCATCATGATATTTTCTGTTCTTTCAAGCCTTTTAATTTTTTAAAACTATTCATAGTTTCTGGTTCTGAGATTACTCCAAGATATATCTGTTTTAAACTTTTGAGGTATTGTTTTTTACTTGTTTTCAAGAAAGTCCATTTTTCTCATATTTATTTTTTTATGGAACTTTTATTTATTAGTCTGTCCTCGAAGAGTACAAATGTGTCTGCGGTTTTCTTCTGGCCTTTCAGTTGCATTAATGTGTTCTGTCTGGCTTCTCTTACCTTTCTTTCTGGAAGGTGTGGTGGATTTCTGGATTCATATCTCATAATGTGTTTCTTTGTAGTGAAATTTCTGCACAATCTTCCATTACTCACTTGTACTGCCATTTCTAGTTGCTTTAAAGTTCTCCTACAGTGTTCATTGCTGACACTGTTCTCCCCTCAGCAGAGATTTTTACTTTATTTTCTATAAAATATCTGCCTCAACAAAGAAGAAGTGAACATTTAAATCTCAAAACTAAATATGGTATTCCTTAATATCAGTCTTTTTGTGTTAAATTTTAATATCTTATATTCAGTGAAAATTGGCTTTCTCATTTGTTCTCATCAGCTCAATCAATATTTTCTTGTCAGTCAGATATAAATTAGTAAGAGTAGATTTTATATGTTCTTGAAGGCAAGCTATCACAACACACTATAGCAAGATTTTTACAATATTCACTTGTACTACTTATGCACTAGAAATTGCATAGAGGCAACGTCACAGGAATGTGGCCCAAATCATCTAGGTTTAGAACACTTGAATCAACATTTAGAATTCTTGTCTCCTGCGATCAATGCTTACTAAATGTTATTAACCTTTTAATCACTGTTATGCATTTACCAAATCAATGAAAATTATTCATTGGTTGACTAAAAATGAATAGTTATAAACAGAAATTTAGAAAAGCAACATTGATACTTAATTCACACAGACAAATTGATCGATAGATACCCCTAATCTCTTTCCAGCCACTCTGGCAGATGCTTTGGGATCCACAGAGAAACATCTGACATAATACCTGCTCACCAGCAGCTGAATAGCATTAGAGAAAATTAACTAGCACACAAAAAATCTTTTCAGAAACAGGCAGAATGTTAAGACTTTTTCAGAGGATGAACCATTATCAAAGGAATATTATAGAAGTACCAACACAGGTGAAAATATTCTGAATGAATTGATACTATCTATTATTTAAGACCAAAACATCTGCTTGGCCTGGAGTGATGAGAATGATTAGGACATATGTCCAGGAATTAAAAAGTCTAGCCAAATGAATTAAGTTGTAGCCAGAAGGTCTGGAGGCCAATTCCATACAGATGTAACAAATTCCAGGAGAGTAACTATGTCCAAATGGAGAAAGTGTTAGACCCAATCTGCAGCATGGGGATGGGTTCAGCACTGGAGAAAAGATGAGATGGTCATTTGAGTCAAGGTAGGGTCATTCCAGCAAATCCTTCCAAAAGGAGACCATTGTGGCATTATTTATTATTCCCCACTGCAATAATTGGCTGACCATTCAGCAGTTCTATGCTAATTAGGCTACATTTACTGATATAAGAGATAACATTTCGGCATCTTAAAAGTTATAGCATAGTCCAGAAGTTTAGAACTTAGAGCAGTGTGCCTTGAGAAGATTTCTGCTCATCGATTCTTCCCATCTTGTAATTCACCAACATCAACCTCCACTGCCTCACATTATAAGTTTACACATGGAAGGATTTTACGGTCCTGACCTGGGAGTGGAATAATCAATCCCACCCTCATTCTGCTCTTTAGAACTCAGCCATAGGACCAGAACGTGCTTGAGTAACTCCAGTAAATGTCATCTATCTGTGTCCCTAAGAAGAAGTGTCCCAACCACTGAATCAGATAACACACTTTTGTCATACATACAAAGCTCTGAGTCAGGCATTGTGGTGAGCACATACATAACCAAGACACACTTTTTCCTTCAAAAGTCTTAGGTAGAACTATATGTAAGTAAATGTTAACGCAATGCCAGATGAAGTACCCCTGTAACAGAGGGATAGAGAATCTCTTGCGAAGGAAGGACATCCTGGAAGAGGCAATATTTGAGCAGAGCTTGAAGCACAGAGGGGCTCACCATCAGGTAGAGATGGAAGTTACTGCCTGAAAAGTGACATGACAACAAGTAGTTATCAAATGGTTATGAGAGTCTATGATAGTTTCAGAGATAAAGATGTCTGAGAGAGATTTTGAAACTACCACATGACAGACCTTTAACAACCTGTTTATAATTCAAGAGCCATTTCAAAATCTGTAGTTTATGCTTCAAAAAGTGGTGTTCAGAACACATTAGAATTAAAGAACTAAAGGATGGAAGTCTTCGGAAGCTATTTGAAGTAAAGCAGCGGGAATAGAACTGAGAGAACAATTAGGCAAACTACTTGAAAAAAAAAAAGATTTGAAAAGACTTTGAGATTATGTACACTGGTGATGAATCCAGAGATTTTGTATTTTACTAATAGAGTTTTCTCAAATGTTAATCCTTGGGAATTGTTTGATGAGTTCCAAAGAGCACTTACAATTGATTTTATTAGCTAAGTGACTATTAAAATCTTCCCAGGCAAGAACTTTTTTGGAGTTTGAGCAATGACGTCTCTAGAAGCCTTGAACTTCAGAAAAGCACAAGAGATATCTTCTGTTGTAGCCACACATTACCATATTTTGAAAAAATAATCTGAGCAAGAAATAACACAAGATAGAATACCTCCCCCTTTCTAAACTCTAACTAGGCAAATGTATTCCTTTTCTCTTCAACTGCCTTCCATTGACCCAATATTCACTCAAAATTCTCTTCTAGACATTATCAGGATACAGAAATTCCTTGTGAATTTTGCTGAAAGTTAATTACACTTTAGAGAGTTTAAAGGTTTTAGGAGTCCCTTTATTTCTAGACTTCAGTGACGGAAAGAGTAAGCCCGGAGTGCTTCTCAAGTGCACATGTAAGTCTCTTCTGCACATTAAGAATATTCATTACTTAACATGCTCTCTGGGAATGAGGGTTTAGAGAGCCACCTTTCCCCATTTTTTACGATGCAAGGGAAGTATTTAAATGTTTAAGGACTAAAATAGCCTCTTGCACTCCCATTAGACCTGCTAGTAACAATTTACCAGATGTAAAACTACAGATAGTATTAATGTAGAATCTTTGAGGCTTGATTTCCAGGTGTTCTGCCCTGAGAATATTTTTTCATTAGCTACTGAAAATGTTACTCCTCTAAGAAGAGAGCCTAACCCTTGTTAAGGTCAAAACAAAAGATCCCCATTAATTCCTGCAGAGAAGAGGTAACCAAATTTAGGTGACAACCATAGTGTTACAGTTCATATGTTACGTTCAGATCAATAATTTTTTTTAAATATATTTTATTGATTTTTTACAGAGAGGAAGGGAGAGAGATAGTTAGAAACATCGATGGGAGAGAAACATCGATCAGCCGCCTCCTGCACATCTCCCACTGGGGATGTGCCCGCAACCCAGGTACATGCCCTTGACCGGAATCGAACCTGGGACCCCTCAGTCCGCAGGCCGACGCTCTATCCACTGAGCCAAACCGGTTTCGGCCAGATCAATAATTTATTTGAAAGGATTCCAACTTTCAGAGAAATCTTACTTCCATTAGCATATTATATGCTATGTTTAAGTTGAGACTACTAATTGGAAATACAGTACAATAGCATAATTCAAATAAAAGTGCATTGATTTTAATAAAAAACATCATCAACTATTATGGTTTTCAAATGAATTTTAGTTACAATGGGTAGCATTTATGTGCTTTGAAATAATTTGATCTAAGGTGAGCTTTCCTTTAAATAATGCAGAAATTTTCAAAATATTAAAGTCAGAAATAAAGGACTTCCTAAAAGTACCCAGGGTTAGTTACATTCATTGGTTCCTTTTCATTGATGATATTCAGAAAATGGGGAGAACTTTTTAAAGTATGTGGGGCCTGGCCGGTATTGCTTAGTGGTTGAGAGTTAACCTATGAACCAGGAGGTCAATCAAAGCAGGTTCAATTCCCAGTCAGGGCACATGCCCGGGTTGTGGGTTCGATCCCCAGTAGGGGGTGTGCAAAAGGCTGCCAACCAATTGATATCTCTCTCTCTCTCTCTCTCTCTCTCTCTCTCTCTCTCTCTCTCTCTTTCCTTTCTAAAATCAGTAAAAATATATTTTTAAAGTAAGTGGAAAAAGGAGTGACCAGGTATCAGATGATAACGATTGAGTTTAGGCTACTCTCTTATTTGGCACAAAACTTACCTGAGCTTTTAGTTTTATCCAGGATAACCACTCTATCCACCACATAGAGTTATTCTGAGGAACAATTATTACATGTTTCAGCATTTAGAAAGAGAGGTAAAAACATTCCTGCCATCTTTCCACTATTGTCAAACTGTGATGGCTTACCTAACTCCGCTCCCATGGCCTATGCTGTGTCTTTCTGATCAATCACAGTTCTGTAAAGTGGTCTTGTTACCAAGTCTACCAGTTTCTGTTTTCACCACCTGAGAGAATAATACATTTTCTGCATTTCAGTAAAGTGAAATACTGGAACAGTGAGGAGGATAAAAAAAGGAATTTTATGCTGTAATTGGCTGCTGCCACAGGCTTTTTTCTCTCTCTCTCTCCACATTGCAATTCTTATTGTATTATACCACTGTACTAAAATTACCCATTGATTTTTTTTCAAATATCTTGGTGTTTTATTTTGGTATTTCTTCAAAGTTTTTTATGTACTAGAATCTGTGATTAGAAGATTAGGCTAAAAATGTGTAGTTATCAGATTTTTTCGTAAGGTTTATTTACCGAGTTCAAATAAAACCATAACTAAGAATATTATTGATTTAAAAAAATAAAATAAAGATGAACTCCTACTGACTTTTTAGTAGTATGCAATTGAAGGGAAAATTGCTCTGTTAGTTGATGTTTTAAAATTTCTTATAACCATTTCTCCTACTTTGTAGAATGATACTAGAGAAGGACTAAGTATTTAGGATACATAACTTATTTAAATAAAACAGCAAAAAAAGAAAAGTGAGAAGTAAAAACAACCTCTGAAGCTAAGTTTGGGTGAGATACTAGTACATTGGGTAGTATTGGAGATTTGATACGTAAAATAGAGCGAATTTCATATAGGCATGATTGGAACAGGCTAAAATATTTCTGATTAATATAAAACTTTATCAAATATCTTGAAAATTGTGAAGGAATAGGTGGGTCATCAGTGCAAATATTGATTAGGATGAATGAGAATGTTGTGTGAGTGTGTCTTTGGTTCATTTGGTTTGTTTTCCTATCCTTTTGCAACTCCTTTAAATGAAAGGATGTGTCTTCCGGTTCTTCTGTAAAGGTAAGATTTTCATTCACCTTCCCTTATAGTTTTCCCAAAGAGGAGAATTAAAGTTTCCTGATATGTATAAAAAGGTTTAAACAGTTTAGCTATTTATTTATCATTTTTCTCTTGTTTGTCAGAAGTAGTAACATTTTCATCATTCACAAACGGTTACATGAATGTTGACACCAGATAAGAAGTTTATAACTCATGGAAAATTTACAAATGACTGTTGACTCTTCCAGATTGCTAAAACAAAGCAAAATTAATTTTTGATCCTACAGATCTAAGGTATTTGTTTCCAGTTTAATAAGTACCAGCAAGAAGATGAACTGAGAGGCAGGAAATACATCTAACAGTGAAATTTGTTCAGTTTGGGAGGAAAGTTCCAACAGAAAGAGTTGAAATACCTGCGGTTTGGATAAGTGAATTCTAGTTTCGACACAGTACTAAATTACATTCAATAAGGATTTAATATTGCTCTAAAAGGGAATAGTTCCCATATCTCATAATTATTTAATGAGCTGACTATGGAGTTGAAACTTTTAAGTAAGTTGGGCAATTTGATGCATGGAAATGGGATGTGTACAGTAAGTGAAATTATTTTCTTCTTTATGGCCTTTGGCTGCTTGTGAATATACTACAGGCCCAGGACATGAATTCATGCACCTTGAAAGGAACTGTGGGCCGTGAGGCTGCTGTGGGCACAGGGGTGGGTCTCGTCCCATCATCCCTGCCCCAGCCGGGCCCCTCCTGCCATGACCCCAGTCCCCTGTCTGCTGTCAGCCCCGCTCCCACTGCTGCAGCTCCCATACGCTGACAGCGCCAGCTCCCCTCGCATCAGCTGACACACAGCCATTGGAGCCAGCACCATCAGCGGGTGTGAGCAGCTGTTGCTGCCCCAATTGCCCCTCAGGAGCAGGGGGAGGTGAAGAAGCCCTCAGGGGCAATTGGGGCTGGCAGCTGCCACTCACACCCGGTGATGGTGCCAAACCCAGGGTTGGCACCAGGTGCCAGCAACAGGTGCAAGCGCCCAGCGGGACCACAGCATGGGGGAGCAAAGAATTTTCAGTAACCACCAGAGGCTCTCCCCAATGACAGCGTCTGGCACCCCACCTTGGTGTGGCAGCCCCACTCACCTGCTCCACCATCCCACTGTGGCGATGCCTGCCATGTTCTATGCTCTGCTGCCTGCTGCCAACACCTGCCATGTTCTGCTTGCGCGCTCTTGTGGTCAGCATATGTCATAGCGACTGGTTGTTTGGTTTGGTTCTGCAGTCAGTCTATTTGCATATTAGAGTTTTTTATATATAGGTGGTAGGTTCTGTAATACCCATAAGCTTCCTAGTTCCATTAACACTGAGAGCATATTTGGCAAATGCATGTTAGTTAAATTAAATTGTAAATATATATATCAATCTTAAATTATGTTAGAGAAAGGACATGTTTGGTTTAGTGAAACACATTTAGTGATAGTACAAAGCCGTAGATCTGATGACTCAAAATATATCTTTAAATCAGTAGGAATGTTGAAGAACTTGGCATGTTAGAAATGATGGGATGATAACTTTGATTACAGCAAGACTGAGCAGAGCAGCTGTTGAGATTGCATAATGATATGTGAGTTTCTCTTCAGGCCTGTAACATGTTTCCAATAATATAAATTAAAAATGTCTGGATATACTATAATTATCCCTGTGGCTTTTGCATAACATAATTAGGCCTTTCTAATGCAAAGTACTTTTATTAAGTGAAAAATAATATTTAAAAGTTATGAAAATGGCTACCAGAACCATTCCACTATAGACAGAAAATTTGGCACTCGTAATAGTATTGTAAAAGAACACAAAAACAACAAAAAACAACACATTTATCTCTTTTTGCCATACAGAGTTTTCAGAATTCAAAGTCTTGTTTCTGTGACAGATCCATGAAGAATGGTTTCAATTATGTGACCCTTTTGCTGGGGTTTATGCACTGTAACCAGACCACAAAATGGAAAATGCACTCTTTGTCTGCTTTACATAAATATAGTACGGAGACCAGCCTGTCTTTAACTGCCTGATGGCTATTTAATTACTGAGCATTCAGCAACCCAACAACAACAAAACAATAAAAAACTCATGGCAGGGCCTTCTTATCCTTCCTATCACATGGGAAAGATGTGACATAGCTGTTACCTTTTTATAAATAGGTTTACTAAATGTTACTCATTACATGTTTTTTTTAAATATATATTTTTATTGATTTTAGAGAGAAAGGGAGAGGGAGAGAGAGATAGAAACATCAATGATGAGAGAGAATCATTGATCGGCTGCCTCCTGCACACCCGCTACTGGAGATCAAGCCTGAAACCCCAGCATGTGCCCTCAACCAGAATCGAATCTGGGACCCTTTACTCAGCAGGCCGGCACTCTATTCACTGAGCCAAACTGGCTAGGGCTCATTACATGTTTTATAAATACTGCCTTAAAATACATAATGAGAATGATTATATTGATCAATAGAACTAAGAATGCAAAGTATTTGCATTCATTTTGATGTAAAGATTTTAAAGCAACTGTTATATGGTAAATTTTTTAAAAAGTTAAATTTGGAGTGGACAAATGGGAATTCCAGCTCTGAGGTGCATCAGGCTATCCCTAGGCAAGTTTCCTAACCTTTCTGATCCTGCATTTATCATCATCTAGAGGCCTGGTGCATTAAATTTGTGCATGGGTAGGGTCCCTAGTCAGGCTGGTTGGGGCCTTCTGGCTGCTGGCAGGAGCCTCCCTTCATTCCACACCACGCTCTGGTGGTCAGAGTATGTCATAGCAAGTGGTTGAACTCCCCGTCTCTTGGTCGAATTCCCAAGGGGACAATTTGCATATTACGCTTTTATGTATATAGATAGCCTACCTTGGTGGACTACTGAGAAAATAAAATGACATAATTTATGTGAACCATCATCTTAAGACTGTTTTTATTGACTCTGACTTTGAAAAAGAATTCACAAAAAATCTGAAAGAGTAATAATATAATATAAAATATATTTTATATCCTCTCCTTTCATCATCTCAAAGGAGAGGATATAAAATAGATTATATGACATTTTTGAGGAGAGTACCACATTTGAAACTATCTTTTATTTATAAGATTGTGAATTTACCTTTAAGTACAGAATAGTTGTTTGCTCCTTTTTTATCTTCTTCAAGTGAATTATTTAGCTGTCTCTTCTCTGATACTCTGTTTGAGAAGAGGTGAATATTTTTAATATTTATATAATACTTCTGAAAGTATTTCTCAATGGTTTTCTTAAGCCCTTTGTTTAATATTTAGAAAAGTTTTCTTTTTCTCTTTCATGCTCATATTTCACACCTAGTATTTTTGTCTTGGAAAATATATTCTCAAGATGTGGTTAAAATAGGTGTAAGAACCATCAGAAATAAAGCACTTTTAGACTTTTCTGGAAGTTTATTTGTACTTACTCTATTGAGATTAAGCATTTGTATTTAGTAAATTATTTTACCTTTCAAAAATACATTTGTCCTAAATAACAAATTAAACGAGATTTTTTATTTATTTATTTATTTTTTTTTACTAATGATATGGGATTTTGGGACTGGAATACATGGTGTTCCCCTGGGCAAGATGGCTTCCCTGGATTCTTTGTTTGTCGGAGATGAAGAATGAAACCATGGAGGGAAGATGGTATAGCAAAGGTGGGAATTTATTGAAGAACAAGTACAAACTCCCATGTGGGGAGGTGGAAAGAATCTCACATCACAGACTCCCATGTGAGGAGGGGGAAAGAGTCCCACTGAGTTCCTCCTTCCAGGGTTTATAAAGGCTGCAAGTCCCTGTGTCCGGATTGGTCACTATTCCCTTTGATTTGGTCACTATAGCAACTCCTGAGCTCAAAGGTCAAACCTCACGAGGGACATGTGAAGCCCTCCTTCTTTATTTTGTAACTATAGACCTTTGGCTACTCAAGTGCCCTTGTCTTATGGAAATATCACTTCTGCTGGCTACCTGCTCCCTTGTCTTATGGAAATGTAACTGCTGCCTCTCATCTCATGGAAATGTAACCTTTGTAGCTCTGTAGCCCTTGGTTTCTTCCACTGAACCCCTTAATTTAAAAAATTTCCTAAACCTGCCTTTTTCACCCCTAAAAATTCCTACTTTACTAATAGCCTATAGTTAAAGTGTAGTCTCATTTAATAAATTATTGCACTTAACCAATATCTATTGTTTATTAACCAATTGCTCTTGCTTGTTGTATAAATTAAACTGTTAGGGATTAAATACTGGAGATGATCAGAATTTGTTGGATTCACCAAAGAATCATTGAAAGAAGAATTTTAATTATAGTTTTAAAAAACATTTAATGAGTAGCTCTTTCTGGTATGTGCTTTCCTACTTAATTATCACCTTATTTCAATTTAAGGATTGGGAAATTGAGGTTGGGAAAGATCAAATACCTTACTCAAAATCAGTTTCCCAAGTCCATTGCTCTTTGTAATTATACCCCAAAGGGGAGAGATTTCTAATAACTCATTTCAAATCTGAAACCTACCAACAATCAGAGTTTTTCTCTGACATTGAAGAACTTACAATTACTACTATTCTTTCATGAGACTTAATCTTTGAGAATACTACTTACAAATAAAGCTGAATTAATATTTCCAGAGGAAAAATAGGAAATAACTTGCAGGTACCAAAGCTCACTACATTTACATCTGTCTCATTACTTTACACAGCAACATGATTATCTGGAGTATGGCTATGTCATGCTATATTAAAACATTTCTGTATACTTGGTGTATATATTGTTTCTTCTACATTATTTCAAACAGCTCTGGAATAAACACCACTGTTTATGTCTTCTTTTGCAGAAGTGGAATTGCTGGTTAAAAGATGAATTTCTAACTCATGTCTTCAACAATTTCTTGACAGTTTATACTTCTACCAACAATATATTTAAGTATCACTATTAAGAAAAAATGCAATACGTTGAACAATACATATAATAAAAACTGCATACATAAATGTGTAACATAATAACTTGAATGATGTACACTGAACACCTTTGAGGAAGAGAATAAACTGGGGAAGAGGAGGAAGGGAAACTTTTTATAGCAAATATGTGGGTGTTGTTTGAATCTTTTACATTGAAGCTCAGTTTATATACTGCTATGTATTTTAAATAAAATAGAGACTCACATGTCATTAATATAGAGATACAAGGTAAACAGTGTGAAAGCATCAAATCTAAATTTAATTGCTATAATATCATGACATTTTGATTCAAATATTTCTGGATGTATTTTATGGTCTGAGATTCCTCATATGCACTAGCATGTGAATCATTTGTGGAGGTAAAAATAGTAAAATAATAATACTATCTTGGTTTCCAGAACAAATCATTTCCATCTGTGCTACTGCATAAGTATAATTCTGACTCAACCACATGAGTAACATTACATATGTTTTTAAAAGTCACTATTTGCTAAAGACCTTAGCATTTCATATGCTTTGCCTATGGTTAGTTTTGGCAAGAAATAATAAGACAGCTAACAGAACTTTAAGCTGTATCTAGAAATAGTGCCAACTGAATTTAAACTGAATATGTAATTTTCTTCAGTTGCTTTCTTTTTCTCCCTAAATTCTGAAGTTCAAAGTTTAACTTGGATTTGTTTTCTCAAGTTTAGCTATAGTCAAAGTCCATGAAATGGCTTATGTCTGTCAATAGTTGACTTAATAGATTTGTCCAATGCTGACTCTTTGTTCTTTGCATGGTAGACTATTTATGTAATATAGGTTTATAATTGTTTTGTGGGCTCTACTTTAATATTGAATTAGAAAGTCATGGGCATTTTGCAATTATTTATAAGTCTTAGGTTTTCTAGTAAGGTTTTGTGATAAACCATTTATTCAGTAATTCATTTATTCTTCATTTTTGTTCCTTCTTGAATAACATCAACCACTTATTAAACACCAATCATGCCCATTGGTTTATTAAGACAAGAGCAGTTTAGTGAAGGTTAGAGGTAAGAAATCAATGAGTTCCATGAAATATTAGAGTTGCTAAGTGAGAACGTTGTATAAACATGGGTAAACTGACCAAGAAGAACTTATACCAGGATCATCAGGAAGCATCCATTCAAGTGTGGGAGCTCCAGTAGAATCAGGATGGACACAACAGAATTATTCATGTACTATTAAAGCATGTAGAAAGGTTTGGTGAGAGAGAAGAATGACAATAAGGAAGAAAGGCAGGGACCAGATCTAGGAAATCATCAGAAGCCCTGCTCAGGTCCTTGAACTTTTTCCTTTAGGCAATGAAGACCTACTTAAGGGTTTTTAGATAGAGACCTTTGGCAGCTGGGCAGAGAAGAAATGAATCGTTCAGGTAATATTGAGATGTGAAATAAGGCATGAAGTGGTTGGTGGTGATAGAGACATGGAGAGCTGAGGCAGGACATCTTAAGGAAGTAATATTGATAATGTTGGCTCAGTGATGGAATTTGGAGGACGTGAAAAATGCAACAGTGTGAGTAGATTCCAAGGCATCTGTCTTGAGTTAATGGTTGCAATGGTGATGCTACCCACCAATAGGAATAGGAGGGGAGGTTTGGGAATAAAGGTAAGGAGCTGAGAGTTTAGCTATGTTTTATTTGAAGCGCATACAGGGCTGCCAGGTGGAGACACCAAATAGCCAGTTGCATATGTGAACCTACCGGTTAGAATACAGGTCAGAGATATTGATTTGTTGGTCATCAGCAGCTACTAAACGGAGTGTTGATGTTACTCAAGGCAAAATGTTGAAGGGAGAAATAATAAAATTTAAAACAGCGATATGAAAAAAAAATTAAGAGGAGGAGGAGCCAGTGAAAGAGCTTGCCAGAAAGATCTGTGAGATGTTGCTATTAGGAATTAACTGGGGATCTTAGCAAGGCCACTTTCAGTAATGTAGTGGGTGTGAAAGCATCACTCAGTAGCATAGTAGAATTAAAAATAAATGGGGGAGTTCAAATGAAGAGCTTCATGTTCTCTTTTGAGGAACTTAGCTGTGAAAGGGACATTAATAAAGGGGTTCATAGTATTGATCGTCAAAGAGACACATGAGTATTATTAATGATTTCTGCAAAAGGATCTGGTAGAGTAAAAGACCGAGAATGTAGAAGACATGAGCATTATTCACGAAGCACCCGGATATGGTGCAGCAGAATTTGGAGAGCTGGCTCTTATATTTATTATCAAAGACATTTTGTGGTTGATAGAGCAGAAATTATGGTATTTTACATAATTGACCTATAGAACAAGTATTTTTCAATGATTTACAGAACAAGTATTTTTAAATTTACAGAGGCAACCTTGCCAAAATAGTAGCCTGCCCTCCCATTCTTCTCTATTCACCATGGATGGATGCTTCTCCCTAGATATACTCTTTTAATAAAAGGCACTACAATCTATTTCCTTATTCAAGCCAAAAACCCAAGTCATCCTTTCTTTTCTTTCCATAAGTTTATTGTCCAAATATCTCAACTACATTTGCTTCTGTCCATCTTCACTACTGTATTCTAATTGAAAATATCAGTATGTTATTCCTGGACTACAACAGTAGCCTTCCAACTTTTCTGTTCACTTATCTAGCGCCACTCTGCCCTGCACTTCCTCATCTATTCTCCATTTCGCAGCCAGAATAAATGTCATAAAGGTGTTCAAACAAGTCATGCCATTGTCTGGCTTAAAGTCTTCGATAACCCATAGTGGGCAAGTGATAAATGATGACTACTGTCATCATTATTAGAATTTCTCGTTCCTTTTCCCTTTTAGTTGTCCCCTTTCCTTCCTTTAATCCCCTAATAGCAAAGCCATTAATAAAAGAAATTAATCACATTATTTGAAACATATAGTAACTGATAGATTTATGGCAAATATAACCAGTATCAATATGACTTATTTCTGTCATAAACATTTGACCCCTAGTTAATGCGTTGTGTGAATGAAATGGGAGTAAAATATTTTTATATCACTAGTGTTTTATTTGACCCCCCAATTCTCAGTAATAAGTAAGATAATTAAAGAAAAAATATATTTGACATTTTTTTTCAAAGCAGATGACAGATAACATTCATGTATGAACTATGTGTTTCAAGGATATAAATCAGAGTGATAATTTTAAATAAAAAAATAATAAGAAGAGAACACTGATATTTGATATTTTGAAAAATTCAAAGCTCCCAACCAAAATTTATATAAGAACAGTGAATAGGAATAAAAGCATAGCACAGGGCAATAAGATTTGAGATGGGGTTTTCTGGGGGAGGGGGAATGCACTAAATTTAATTTTTAAAGTGAAGGCATTTCAGAAAAATCTGTAGAGATCTCATCTACTGGAAAAATTTTACTCCAAGGTAGGCAGGATGAGGTGGGCCAAGAAAGTGGTTATAAACTTTTGTGATACAATTGATTATGATTTCTTAATGTCATATTCTGGAAAGATAGTACCCTAATTATGATGGAGTTAGTCACTGAAAACAGAAGACACAGATTTCAAGTTCAGACATTTTCAGAGAATATGCAGACATTATACATGTAATAATATATATTGTGATATTATATATGTTAGAATTTTACTTTTAGTATAGCTGCCATAAAGCACTTCTTATGTCCTAAGTGGATGAGAATAAAATAATTCATCTTTGTTTGGCTATGAAGTTGTGAAAGACACGAAACTAGTAAGTAAGGAGCATTAACCAGCTTCAGTTCTATGACTAATCAAGTATGTGACCATGGGCCAGGCTCTGGGCTTTAAATAATGGGAATAGTTTTCCTCAAACTTCCTCCTATAGTTTCATTCTATAGAATGATTCATTTTTTGGTAAAATAATTTGCTATTTCAGTATATTAAATGTTATTTTAAGAGAGTTTATGGAGAATTTGAAGGCTTACTTGCTAAAACAGAAGCATTCCAAAGTGACTTGAGACCATAGCCTTTGGATTGCCTTTCTCAAGAGAACCTAACCAATAATCACTTTATACTTAGTAAATATTCTGCATATCTCTCTGTTGATTAAATATTAGACAGAACTGCAATTTTAGGCAGAACTTGGGCTCATGTTTAGTACATTATTTTGGGCTCTTTGCTTTCCATGTTTTAATGGCTATTTTGTAATGCAGAAAATAGTCTGATTGCTTCATGTGAAAATCACTCTAAAATAATATTTCTAAAGTTATTAAGGTAATGAAAATCATGGGAAATAGTTACTTTTATTGGTTGGAGGCATGAAAAAAAAGGCATGAGAATGGTGCTTTAGAAGTCCAGAAATTCAGTATTTTATTGTACACGTAACTATATAATTCTATTTTGCAATTATCTACTATAAGCAGAACACTTACCTCAGTGCTAAATATAAAACGATAGTTAAGAAATGATGTGCAGAATGGATCTCAAGGTCATTATTTCACTCTTCCACGTGATAGCTAGTTACTCAGTTGCACATGTAGAACTTTTCATCTCTCCAGCCTGTTTTTGAGCTTCACACTGAGTCTGGAAGTTGACACATTTACATAAGTAAGCAAATAAAAGATTCTTTCAAAGCACTCAATGGAAAAAAATGTGTTCTTTTCTATTTTTTAATGATTTATCGATGTACAACATATCTACCTACACGTCAAAATACTCAGATGTTTAGCTAAGTATTTTGCAGGCCAGATATATTTCCAAGATTAAAGACAGTATATTCATTGGGAACCAGACTTGGTCTTAGTAGAAATTCATACCAAAATCTTAGTATCTAGGTTACATTTACATTCTTTACATTTATATGGATGGAAATGTTCTGTATTCAATACTTTAATGAATGGAGATCACCAGAATTAAGCTTCACCAAGGCAGGCCTCTTATCTGTCTTGTCCATTATCTTGTTCATTATCCAGTACCCAGTTCAGTGCCTGGTATATATCAGAGCCTTAATAAATGTGTTTTAAAATAATAAGGTGGAATGAGATAAGCTAAAGTCTTGAGACTTATCATCTGGTCATAGGGCTCTCTCTAAGCTAAGACCTTGCTCTCTCTAAGCTAAGATCTCACCAAGCCATTTCTCCTACATTGGGTCTCCTTTCCTCATCTTTTAAAAACAATTTTTTTGGATAGATGAGTGTTCTTCTGATTTATAAATTACTTGGCAATTAGAGTATCACATCAGAATAACCTTGGAATCACTATCTTAAAACAAATACATTTGCAGAGGTGACATAATTACTAAAATTCTAAATTAGTTCACCTAGTATATGTACTTAAATTTTCAGGATACAGATTTCCTCTGTGTGAAACACTACAATGTAATTTCCATCACAGTGAAACACTATAATGTAATTTCCCCCACAGAAGCTATGCCCTGAAAAATAAGAACGTAGTAGTTCAGTCTCTTGTCTTTGTTTAAGGGACATACGCATTCAGAGTTCAGAAGAATTATTTATCTTATCTGCAGCGTGGTTCCTGCCGGTCAGAGTTGAGTTGAGAACAGGCAGGCTGGGGCTTCTAGCACTACAGGTGGTGAATAAATAAAAGTACACACCTACTTCCTGAGTTTAGACAGTATTCATATTAAATGAAAATCATGAGTCTGAATGCTTCCTTGTATAAATCTAGAACAGGTATGAGTCAAAGATCATATGGAATTAATGTATTATAAAGTGATGTATAAAGTATGTCTTGTTGATATTCTTCAACCACTCTCATTTTTCAGATATTCAAGGATTATACTGGGATAATTGTCCAAGTGAAATTCCAAGAATTTTATCCAAATGGTAAGTAGAACTTATTATATCACCATATTTGTTCATCACTAATTAATATGAGTTCCTGAGTATTGAAATGAGAAACATGAATTATTGTTCTTCACTCATATTTTAACTGTGTGTTTTTTTATATAAAAAGCAAAACCTCTAGAATTTCCTTTTATTTTTAAATTATCATGCTGGCATGTAAATATATGGCATGTAAATTTGTGGACTATTTATCAATCTTTTCTAAAATTCAAAATACAGTAAAATGCAGGATTTAATTTCTCTGCTACTAGCAAATATATTTTGTAAACTATATGTAGGTAGGACTGTATATAGAAATACACATTTCAATTATCTTTCTGGATAACTGTGTTATTTATTTCTTCATAGTAAAATTGTAAAAATATTATTTATGAGCTTCAGTAGATATATAATTATCTATTCTTTAAAATAACATTATACTCTGTACCTCATACATTATGACACCTAGATAACTTACTTTGGGATGATCTGGCATTAAGTTAATTTTTCAAGTTTTGAGATGGGAGATATGAAGTCATTATGCATCCTGTAGAACCAGTTGAAATAACTGAGAACTGTCCCCCTTGAAACTTGCTGCTGAGGTTTGTGACAATTGTGGTGACAATCAGATGGGCTCTCAGTCCTTAAACAGTGTTGGATGTGAGGCAGATGTCTAAAATCAGATGGTTTATCTGACCTCCTGACCCAAACAAGGTGCTTTGAAATTGCTTTTGTAATATTTGTAATATTTTCTCATTTCACATGATATGATGTTCACAATGGACAGATTAGATACATATAAAAACAAAATAACCATATTCTCATCACCAAACATAACCAGTTAACCCTTTGCATAAATTGGCAAATGTTTTCAGTATATGAACACACAGCCTACTGTAGGAATTCAAAAAATGAGAGTGATGATGATGTAAGATTTAGGTTCACCCCATCTGCCTCCAAATGACCCTTTAGCTAGCCTGAGTTTGAATCTTTGCCCACCACTTCTCTGAGCAGTTGACTTGCTAATATTATGTTACTAGAGGCAAGATGCACAAAATTCGTGCAAGGAGCTCGGCCCTTGCAGCTGTGGTGACTTGCCTCAGCCCTCACAGCCAAGGAAGCTGCCTTGGCCCTCGCAGCCCCGGTTTCATCCATAAGGTCATCCAGAAGGACGTCCGGAAGGTCATTTGGCTGCCCGGTCTAACTAGCATATTATGCTTTTATTATTATAGATTCTTGAATAGCTGCAAGCTTATTCTTTTATTCAATACTATATATAATTCAATACTTTTTGATTTATTTGGGAATTTGGAGGAATGCTCCAAAGGTAGGATGGTCTACAGTATTATTTCATTGCTTGCCATCATTTTAGTATTATTAAGGAGGTTATATTCTATTGGAACTTTTACAATTAGAGACCTGATGCATGAAATTCATGCAAGAGTAGGCTTTCCTTCCCCTGGCTGCTGGCACTGGCTTTCCTCTGGCTCCCGGGACCCCAGCTTCCCTCGCAGCCCTGGCTTCATCCAGAATGATGTTCAGAAGAACATCTGGTCTAATTAGCATATTATGCTTTTATTATTATTATAGATAATATTTTCTTATATAACATATTATTTATATATTATATTTTACCACATATATAATATATTATAATAATATAATTATGTTATATATAATTACATATATTAATATAATTTATAATCTTGAAAAAACTCACTAGTAAAATAATAAGGCCAGAGATGGAGGTGGTATTTGCTATGTAAAAAAAAATTTCATCCAATTTTCTTAAATTTTGTTAGAATGTTACTTATTGAATTAATTTTCAATCTGACATTTTCTAAAGCATTGTCTATTTTATTATTTTTTCATATTATTAGTATATATTAATAAATTATAGTCATAATTTGAAAAATTATTACTGAATAAGATTGACAGACTACCATTCTAATTTTTATGTTATTTTCATTTACTTTTTATGTGAATACTTTGCAAATTTTATTAGTTCTTTCAAAAAGACAAAAAAGCTGGAAATATTTATTCTTTGTCTTTTTAAAATTAATTCTGCTGAACATTTTGTCTATTTCTCATTCCATTCTTTAAATCTTTAGATTTATTTCTATGAAAATGTCTAAATGTGTGTCTTGGGTCACTTATAACAAGGTTTGAGTATGATCAACATCTTAAATGTTTGGAAAATTTGGAAACAATATGTAACCCATGTAATATACTAACTAAAATATAGTTCTATCAGTTTAATATAAAAGGTCATATTATTCATGTTTCATGTTCTTATATTCTGTCTACTGGACAGAGATGGGGCTAGTCTGTGCAAATTCTTACAAAGTCCAAATAATCCATTTGGATTTAGACTTTAGAGATAAAGCTACCAAATATAAGCTGGTGAGTTATCTTAGTTAACCATGTTTAGAAAGAGGAGTCTTCTGAGAATGGAGAAGATCAACTACAGTGGGAGAAACACTAGGGCCAGAGAGAATTCAGAGTCTATTTAGATCCCATAGTCACACTTTTTGAAACCTGACCTTTGGAAATGCCCTCCTATCTTGAAGTGTCTAGTGTTCTTCTTTCCAAAGGCAATTCCCACTATCTTCCCTTCTTCCTGCATCCAGGACATTCACTCCATCACATTTCCTTCTCAGGACTTTCACTAACCTCCTAAATGTAAAGTATAATGACTTTCTTATTTGGTAAGTTATTGTTGCCCCTCCCTTTGTATCAACTTTACTGTGGCTTTTAAAAACCAAGATAAGTTCATGCCAGGATTTTATATTCAATGTTTATCCAGCCATCCATCAAACATTTATTGAAAATCAACTATGCTCTAGGCCAGCGGTTCTCAACCTGTGGGCCGCGACCCCTTTGGGGGTCGAACGACCTTTTCACAGGGGTCGCCTAAGACCATCGAAAACACATATATAATTACATATTGTTTTTGTGATTAATCACTATGCTTTAATTATGTTCAATTTGTAACCATGAAATTGGGGGTCACCACAACATGAGGAAATGTATTAAAGGGTCGCGGCATTAGGAAGGTTGAGAACCACTGCTCTAGGCACTATGCTAGCAATTAGAAAAATCTGCCTCCTGAGGACAGCCAGAACCTTTAATCTCTATGCCAAAGAGATCTTAATCTTTGTGAACTCTCCTAAGGTTTAGTATCTCCAATTTTCATTAATATATCTTTGATTTGGTAACCTGAAGATAACCAGAACTTGAATAAGCTCAGTCTTTATCTCTAACCTGCACCACCTTCTATCATTTCCTGTCTTGGTTGATGGTATAGGATTCTGTGTTAGAAATCTAATGGGCTCTTTATAGAATTCATATTTTAGCTGTACTCTACTCTCTCCAACCCTTAACCAACCTTTTTCAAAATCCTATTGATCACATATTTACATTTAATCCCAAATTTCTCTATGTAAATCTTATTGATCACATATTTACATTTAATCCCAAATTTCTCTATGTAAATCCTATTGATCAGATATTTACATCTAATCCTAAATTTCTCTTTGCTTTTATATTTATTGCCTTAATTTTAGAACCACTAAATCTGCTCCTTGATTTTTCTTAAGCTCCTAATTATTTCTACATTCTCTCTTCTCTTGGTCTTCAACCACCCTGCCATCAGTACTTCCTAAAATTTGTATGTAATCAAGAGAGCCAATCATTCAAATATTTTGATGACTTTGCATTGCTAAGAGGAAAAGGGCCGAATGTCTCAGCCAGCCATTTGATTTTCTCCACACCATAGTACCAAGTTTATTTGTTCTCAATTTATTTGCCATTTCCTATCCCCACTCCCCTAACTCTAATCATATTTGATTACTGTGCATTTTGGCTTCTTTCTATTCAGACCATTTTCTAACACATGGTGGGTATTTAACTGATTCTGCTGATCATTATTTTGAGAAGACTGGAGTTTATAATAAGCAGATGTTTGTGATGACCTGGTTAGGTCAGACCAAGGAGATACTGTTTAATTTGGTAATTTATAGGAGCCTTTGAAATTTTGTATTACGGGAATACCATAGAAATAGGATCCATATATGTGATTTAGAACTGACCTAATCTAAACTATATTTTCTGAATGTTAAGTTGAGGCTTGAAATATCAGGTTTAGTAAGAATAACATTTGGAGCTGATTAACACTCAGAGATTGACTGCTTTTAAATCTGTGAAGGCTGAAGTAAACAATGATTTGTATCCTGAGTATGAGTTTAAGAGACATGATGAACTGTAACTATTATATAATACTAGAGGCCCGGTGCAAGAATTCATGCATGGGTGGGGTCCCTTGGCCTGGCCAGTGATTGGGACCAATCGGCCGTCTTGCCCAGTCCCTATTGGGCACGATCAGGGCTGGCCAGCCTCGGGGAGGAACCGCGGGAGGTTGGCCAGCTGTGGGAGGTTGCCTGTGGGAGCATACTGACCACCAGGGGCAGCTCCTACGTTGAGTGTCTGCCTCCTGATGGTCAGTGCACATCATAGAGACTGGTCAAACAGTCGTTGGGTCATTTGGTCATTTGGTCGTTCCATAGGCTTTTATATATATAGACAAGTAGATTGTTCAATATTATTTTGTATTAGTTTCAGATGTAAAGCTCAGTGGTTAGAAACCATGCACTTTACAAAGTAGTCCCCCTGCTGCTTCAGCAGTTAAGTCTGGTAGTGTCATTATTTTAGACTGTGTAACAATATTTGTTTGATTAATTTACCTCTCAGTTCAATTTTACTGTTATTAAAATAATAGGATAACAAACAAACAAACAAAAAAACTAGAGTGCTGACATTGGTGGTTGGAATTGGAGGTTTTAAACATGGGAGTCTTGCCCAGTCTTTGTGGCTCAGTGGTTGAGCGTCAACCTATGAACTAGAAGGTCATGGTCCGATTCTAGGTCAGGGCACATGCCCAGGTTGCAGGCTGGATCCCCAGTGTGGGACATGCAGGAGGCAGCCAATTGATGATTCTGTCTCATCATTGATGTTTCTATCTCTCTCTCCTTCTACCTTTCTCTGAAATCAATTTAAAAAATCTGCCTCCCCACAATTTCTATCCATGTATATGGGAGGTATCTGTAATATTACCAGCAAAAAAAACCATATTAAAACAACAATAACAAAAACAAAAAGGACTTTGCATGCTGTTGAAGACCATCTTGACTGATGTAACAGAGAAAGAAAGAGACACTAGTGGATCACTCACTAACTTTTAAAGCATTAAATCTGCTCACATTTTATTTCCCAACACAAGTCATAGAGGCAAAAGGGATGGCAAAGTGGATCCCCTGTGTGCTTGGGAGAAAGGAGAATTGGATAGAATATTTGTAAACAAGTTTTAGTGAGCACCCCAATCAGATATTTTTAGGAATAACTTATTTCTGTATGATACTGGATGACAGTATATCTTTTCCTTCTCAACATAAGCCTCTATTGTATGGAACATAGGATATTTTTGTTGCTCCTTCTTAAATAGAGAAGCTGAGAACAGATTGCCTGGATGGCGTCACTGTATATTCAAAACTAGTAAGAAGGGCAATCAGGCCTTAATCTTTAAAGCATAATTGCTTCTTTCATACTGTGTTCTGCTACTTTGCACTCTATGGTCCTTTCGCAAAACTGGTATCTTATGTAATGGCCAATTAAAGAGTCAATTTATCATAAATACATGCATTTTTTAGTTTTAGAAGTGTAAACATAATGATTACTATCCATTCGTTTCTAATATTTTCCCTTAGAAAAAGTTTTAGCTACGAAAACTATTCTGGCCTTTAGTGTATCTTTAGGTTTTTACTAGAAAATTATGCTCTGTGAGGTAGGAAAACAAAACAAGCCATAGCCCCCAAGGCACCACTATTATATCACTGGAAATAATGTTATTGTTTGTTAGTAAGATTTAATTTTGGTTGAAATCCCAATGTTTCAACCAATAATATAAAGAAACAAGAACAACCTGCTTATAGACAGTTTCTGAAGGAACATAGGGAAGTTTTCCAACATACAAAACTCAGCTGAATGGGAGACTTAGTTGATCTAATTATACAACACTGGAAAACTGGCATTTATTTACTTGTTTATTATTTAATTTTAATAGGAATAAGTCAGAAACACCTAATAAATCACATATGACTTGTAATTTTATGTTTTGGTGTAAGGCTATGAGCATGGACTTTAAAAATTCAAAGATTACAAATATAAAAGCCTTGGGAAGTAGATATTGTCGGGGAAATTCATAATGTATCAGGTTTTTCAGGTTTATTTTCCATATCTTTGCAAGAATGTTGTCAAATGAAGGATGAGTCAGGTTTTCCTTAAGAACACCACCATTCGAATTTCCACGAAACAGTGCTGCCAAACCTTCTCTTTAAAATAGGTGAAGTTTTGGCAACATGTGGATTCTATTTTATTTTCTTCATTAAAGAATGCCACTTAATAAAGTGCTTTATTATGATCATTAGTGTTTGCCAGTCAATGGAGAATCGTTTTTCATCAGTGTGAGATAGTAACGAGACATAATATTCATCATGGGCACACAAAAGCTGTCTACTGATGCATGATTTCGCTGCTAACGCAGAAGTGTTAGAGTGCCCCCTCCTTTAGAAACTTAACAGCCATGCTTTCTGCCATGCAAAGTCCCAATGATTTTGTGCTTAGAAATCCACCCGCATTATTACACAATAGAGGAACTAAACCATGATGAATGGTTTAGCTCCATTTCCTGTTCCTTCTGCCTGTGCCTATGCTTCTCATACCTCTGTCCCTTTCTTGGACTTATCTCTGAAGTCTGTGGGAGATAACTTCCTCCCTTTGCTTGCCAGCAGGGGGGCCCATGTTTCCTTGTTTAGAGCTGCAGGGTATTTGTTCTCCTCTGTTTACAGCCAGTGGGAGGGTCTTTCTCTTCCTCACAGCTGCCTTTTCATCAGCACAGAGGGAGATTCAAAATCAGAAATGATCTTAATTAAATGTTTTCTGTACAGAAACACCCATTCCACAACCTTGGTCTTTCCAGCTCTCTTGAAGTGTCCTTCCCTACCTTCTGTCTTGGGAAGACTACAGACAATAGGCCTAAGCACAAAAGACAAGGATAAATATTTATCAGGGCACAAAAGATGTGTAGAGGACCTACACTTATTTGCATTCATTATTGTGAACACGTTTAATCATGTGGGGTGCAATCAAAACTCTTGGCTGAAATATCTTCCTATATAATATTTTCAAATAAAATTTTATCTCCCTCAAAATTATGAGAATGCATTTAATCATTCAAAATAAATATTTAGAGCATATTTATTTTAGGGTTTGGGTTTCCAAGAATATCTTATGCTACAGTAAGTTATTAATACTAGTCTTTTAGAGGGACTGATAGGTTTATTAGCTTTATATTATTAACATTTACAGATACGATCTATTTTATACTTCCTAATGGTGTACAGAAGGTTGAGGAATAAATGAAAATGTAATCAGATTTTGGTTGACTTAATAGTGAATTGTTGTCTTAAAGATTAGAATAAATTTCCTGAATCTTTACTCACTATTTTCAAAATTGCACATGCAAAAATATTCATGTCAAATGTAAACCCTTCAATATTATTTTTCTTGAAATATGAATAAAGTTTACATTTCTTTAGTAGTGAAAAATATTTTTTCTATTATGTAAAGAACATTGACATCATTAGGCAGATGGTACATATTTAGTAGATTTTTAATCATTTTAGCTGAATAGTTCTTTAAATTGTTTAAGGCATTTGAAATATATGAGGTAGATACAAAGATTAGAATTTAGCGAATGAACTTATTTAAAAATATAGTTGAGAGTTTGAAATTGCATATTTTATAATTATTGTTTTAGAATTTTTATTATCTTAATGAATGTAAATATATACCACAATAAAATAAATATTATGTTAAGATGAATTACAACTTCTATTTAGATATAAATTATAATTTTTAATTATAAATGCTCCTTATAATTTTCATAGTTTTACTTTCATGGATTGTTATTGAACGATTAAGTTATCAAATTTAAAGAGTAAAATATTATTTTGAAGTAGAGTTTTACAAACAAATATTTTTCTATTTAATAAGAAAATCATATGTTGTAGAACTGTGAATATATTTGCATCATTTTCTATAACAGTTTTGAATTTTTTAAGATTAAGTACTTGTTTCTTTTTATAAAATAAAATTAATAGAATAGAAATTTGCTAAATCATTATGCACGTTTACTCTACAATAGAAACACTTTGCAAAATTCAGATTATTTTAGTGATGATCTAATTTTTAAAATAATGATTTACTGTTTATAGAGTGATTATGGTGAAAATTTCATGTACAGATATGTGGTCCCGTGGTTTGGGACTTGTTTTTGTTTAAAAGGCATTGTTCTATGTGAATTAGATATGCTTATTTTATATTCAAATTCGATGTCTGTAAAGCCTACCTTTGTCTAATTCACTGAGATTTTTTCAAGGGACATAAAAATAGAAAGTCACTCCTTTAAAAAAGACATTTTCTTAAGATAATAGGACACTTTTTGAAATGTTAGTGAGGTACTGGTATTTTAATACCCTTTTTTAAATTAAAAAGTTTTAATTGAAGAACACTATGGCTATTTTCTTTTTCCTATCTCAATAGCAATTGATTTCAAGTTAAAATTAAATATAATTGAATCTACACTTTGTACTGTTACAAGAGGAAAGCCATGTTTATTATTACAGCATTTTAAGATTTTTGTAATGTAACATCTCCTTTAAAAGAATTTATTTCCAGCCACAAAAAGTTGGTTATTCTGTGTGCCTTGATCAGATGGACCTCATATAATTTCTTGTATCTCTGAAGGAAGTCCTTAGAAAATAGATAAAGCATCCAAGAACACAAACCAAAGGGAAAAAACATGCTTTTGTTGAGGTGATTTCACTCCCGTAACTTCAGAAAAGTTGGAAAGCAATTTGAGTTTCACTGATAAGATTCTGATGTTTCTGGCCATTTGATAGGCCGAGTTTTCACAAGAACAACTTATTCCTTTAGACAGCCTCAGTTGTAGGGGATGTGATCCCTCCCCCAAGTTAAGCTTCTATGTGCGCATTCATAAGAATGTCTGTTTCTGTTTGGGTAGACAAACAGTATATTTTTAAAATAACTTTTACGATGTGATTTCTAAAAGAAGGATGCTATTTCAGCCCACTAAATGATGTGTTCTATATTTATTGGTATTGCCAAGTAGCTAATATTTGCTTTTGCTTTTCCTGCTGGAAATTTGTAATTTTCTTAACACGTCTTTTCTGCTCTGAGTAAAAGTAAGCAACGGTCTTTAAAATGTGGTATTTCAAAATTAAACTTTTGGAGAAAAGTTTAAGTTTTTAATTACTTGTAAAAATTTTTCCATGAAATATTTGTTACTGATAATTTGGTAGAAATATTTAATGGCTTAAAATATACTTAGTCAATTAAAGGAATGAACTGAATTAAGTCAAATGAGAATAGCCACAAACTAAAGGCTGGTCCAGCTGGGTTCCATTACCTGGCCAAGAATGTGAGCTTCCACTGACTAGGTACATGAGTTGTACACATGTCATTTAACTCTTGGGAATCTCAGATCTAGCATCTAAAAATAAGAGGATTGAGTAAAGAACGTCTCAGTACCATTTTAAAATTCTATATGACAACTAAAATTATGTTTTTTTCCTGTGATTTCCAGTTTGCCATTTTTTATGTTTGCCAATATCTATTCAAAATGCTTTATACACAGTAGTCACAAACTTTGTTTCTTCTATATCAATCTCGGCTTTTTCGATGTTTATGCACACAATTTATAACACAGCAGCACTTAGAATGAAAATTGTTGCTCTCTCTACTTACTGATTTATTTCAAACTAGCTCTGAATGACTAGTGATATTAAAATTCAATAAATGGAAAAATTCTCTTTCACTTTACAGTCTTCTCTATTTATAACTGTACTAATGGTCACACAATATTCAACCCAACTGACTACAACCCAACTGAATTTTCTATAGATATAAAACCCTAAGCAACTGGTGGACCGCTCGACCAGTCGACTGTTGGACTGGTTGCTATGACACACACTGACCACCAGAGGGCAGATGCTCAAGGCAGAAGCTGCCTACTGGTGGTCAGTGCACTCCCACAGTGGGAACGCTGCTCAGCTGATGGGTGCCAGACGCCAGGCTCACGGCTGGCAAGTGTAGCCGTGGCAGTGCTACTAGCAGCAGTGGCGGCAGTAGGTGAAGCATGGGTGGGATGAGGGGAGCGGTGCCCAGCCAGGGCTCAGGCTCCTCCCCGGCCGCCTGCTGCTTTGTGCACTACTACATCCCCCGAGGGGTCCCGGATTGTGAGAGGGTGCAGGCCAGGCTGAGGGACCCCACTGGAGTACGAATCTGTGCACCTGGCCTCTAGTATTGTAGATAATAGTCTGTTTAAAGAAAAAGAAAAAGAAAAGAAACAGCCATGGATTTAAGAGGAATATCATGAAAGATCTTATTTCATTATGCCACCAGAGATTCAAGGCTGAAAATAGTTTAGATAAGATAATGCATCAGGCTTCTGCTTTTTAGGGACATTGTGTTAGAATCAAATATGGAAGAAATTGATTTTGAATATTTGATAAGTCTCAAGGTTTATACTAAACATTTTAAGTTTATGTTACAAGTCAATTATAAGCTGTAAATCAAGAAATTTAGGATTCTACTGTGTCCACTATGGTAGAGATTCTCAAAAAAAAAAAGTGAGCAGAAGAATCACCAGAGCAAATTATTAAAAAAAAAAAAGTTCTGGCCGAAACCGGTTTGGCTCAGTGGATAGAGCGTCGGCCTGCGGACTGAAAGGTCCCAGGTTCGATTCCGGTCAAGGGCATGTACCTGGGTTGCGGGCACATCCCCAGTAGGAGATGTGCAGGAGGCAGCTGATCGGTGTATCTCTCACATCGATGTTTCTAACTCTCTATCTCTCTCCCTTCCTCTCTGTAAAAAAATCAATAAAATATATTAAAAAAAAAAAAAGTTCTGAGTCCCACTCCCAGAAATTAATATTTTTAAATAAGTAAATATCTTTTGAGTTTGCCTTTCTTAGCAGCTACCTCAAGTAATTCTCATATAGGTAACCTGTAGACCACAGTTTTTAAAATGTTATTCAGAACATAAATTTTAGACATTTTTATTACAAACTCATATTTTTATCAAGCAAAAATAACTTATTTAAAGTAATTCTAAACTGCCACAAAATTACATATTATTTATTTAAAATTAATGCCTTCAAAAACAGATTTGATGACTGTCATGTCCTTGACCTTGAACACCAATCTTTCTGCCAGCAACTTCTGTCATTGTTGGTACTACTTTAGAGTGAGCTTATTGTAAATTTTTCCGAAGTGAGTAAAATTCTCATTGTGCTTTCCTGCTAGTACCGTAAACAATAAAAATGTAGCAAAAATGTTAGGTGCTTCTAGAATTTAGACTCTATCTTTCTGACTTCCACTCATGGAAAAGTAATTTTTCAGGTGGATTATCCCACTTTGTGGCCCATACATTATGATTTCAATAGCTAGAAGTAAGCCACTATAATCACATCATATTGGAAAGTTTACAGGTGCCTCGGAGAATGTTTGTCAACCTCTGTTTTATGGATAAATTCCCTCGTTAGCAATGCACTGGCCATGTTTAATGTTCTTAAATATCGCAGAGAGTGATGCTATGTCATGTTTAGAAACAGTCAACCCAAGGGCAATTAACGGAAGATTCTACTACAGTGGTTTAAATAGAAGTCCATTTTCTTATCTCTCTACAAGACTGAAATGAGGCCTAACACTGAGGCTTAGAGATGCCCCGTAGACTGTAGGCTCCTTGCCTCTTTCTGCCCTCTGGCCCATGCTGGAGGCTTTTACTGTCCTGCTGGCTCTTTCCTGTGGCAGGTGGTCACTACACTTCTAGGCCCCATAGCTTCATGTTCACTGTCCAGAAAGGCAATAACAAAAACAAAACAAAACAAAACAAAACAAAACAAAACAAACAAACAAAAAAGAGCAAAAAGCACTTTGCCCTTAAATTTGGGAAGGTTATCCACTTTGACCTACATCTGACTGGCCAGAACTGTGGCCCTTTGCCTGCTCTGACTTTATGAGCAGCTGAGAAACTGAATAATTTTACTTGGGCACATTGATGTCCCCAAATAAATCAGGGTTCTGACAAGAAAAAAAGGTAGGAATTTATATTGTAAGCATTTGAATTGTGTGCTATAGCAGGGGTATGCGTCAAGGAAAATGTACTCAAAAGTCTCAGAACAGTTGACATAAACAAAGAGATAATTTATCATTTGCTTATTGTTGCAGCATTCATGATTTGATACACTGTTTTATTTCGGAGACATAGTCAGAATTCTTCCTGGCGCCCCTTCACCCAAGGAATGACAATGAAATGGGTGCTAGTGGCTGCCTGTCATAAATGAGTATAAACTAACAGGGAGTTAAATCTTGGGAATATAATGGCGGGTAAAAGATGGTGACACAACCACTTAAACTGCTAAAATTTAATTATTGGCATTTCAGTGGGGTAGCAGCCAGCAAGCAGAGGGTCACTGTGCAATGGACCTCTCCACTGTTTTTGTCAGATTAAATATATGACTGACTTTTCAGGAAGTCCTGAAGTCGCATCTGCTACCCATCTGAGGGACTCTGCTATTGTATCCCTTATCCAAGAGCAAGCAAGAATCTTCCATTGCTTTTTCTCCAAATAACTTTAGTCACTATTGGCATCTCCAACAATTTAAGTTCTTCAGTAGTGGCCTGGGATGAGAAGTAAGGGAGGCAGCATGCGAAAGGAAGTTTCTGAGCTGGCTGACAGCTTCTTCTGACAAGACTGGGCGGGTTGCACAGAGGTAGGAATGACACCTCTTCTGGAAGCCTGTTAAGATTCAGATTAGCTTGGAATTATTCAACTCAGAGTTAACCTTGGTTGGTTATTACTTTTAACCCATAGTTTGGTTACTTTGTAGGTTGAAGTATTTTTTTCTGTGTGTGTTTATCCTAGGAAGATACCCAACCTGTATCATGTTGAGAACATATACTTATTCTGAAGAGAGTAATTGAAATCTCTCAAGAGAGATTTTCCACTGTGAAATGTAAAAGTAACTTTCAATGATGCATAAACAAACATAACTTGATAAATATATTACCCAGTCTTAAATAATTAAATAAATGTTAGGAATGCTTTCATTTAAACATTTATTTCAATAAATGTTAGTAAGTTGTCATGACATATGTTGTAAAAGTTAATATTGTCCTCAGTATCTATGAGTTTTTCAGTGAGTGTAGAAAACTTTGGAACCTGTATTTCTTTCAGGAGGGAACTCATTAAACTCTGAATAACATTTATAGTGATAATGTTTATTTATTAATGTTAGTAATAAATTTAAATAAATATATACATATGTTTGTGTTTCTCATAACCTTAATCTATGGAAAAGATTAAGGCTAAAAAAAGAAGAATTCAAAGCTACGTACAGTTGGGGTGTATACACAAGGTCTTAATGGAAAATGAGCACAGTAATTGTGGAAAATACAACAGTTCATTAAGAACATTTAAAAACACCTCTTGTCTGTGTTAAACATAGAATCCATTTCCAAATTACATATTTACATTAGAAAATGGAACAGATGATATCTTTACTAATTTCATTTTACTTAATAGATTTTTCTTTTGTCTTCACTATTAGTTTATCAGTTAGCATGTTGTTTATTAATTTTGTGGAGCTCAGATTTTCCAGCACAACAGTTGAACTTTTCTATAATTTTATATGCTCTTATTTCATATGTATATGTAAATACATATATACATACACATAAATTTATAAGTCTATGTGTCTTTTCATCAGTGTGTTTCCTAAAAAAATGAACCAGTGATTTATACAATAGCTTTAGGTGTTCTGCAATCATCATGTGAAATGGCAAGCATTTTCATTTAAACACACTTTAAATATATATATATGTATTTACTGATTTCAGAGAGGACAGGAGAGGGAGAGAGAGAGAAAAAACGGTCAGTGATGAGAGAGAATCGTTGAACGGCTACCTCCTGCACACCTCCTACTGGGGATCGAACCCACAACCTGGGCATGTGCCCTGACCAGAAATTGAACCATGAACTCCTGGTTCATAGGTCGATGCTCAACCACAGAGCCACTTTTTAAATCATACATTAAATATGTATATTTGTGCTGATCTCAGAATGCCCAGATCTTATCCCATGCCATAGATCAGGCTGGACAAAAACCATTCAAAGCTTTTATTATGCTTTTGATCAACAATTTGCAAACAGCTTTCTGAGGTTTAATTTTAAAACTCTCTTATCATTGTTGTAGAGCTATTTTTCTTCAGATGAGTGTCATTAAGTAATGCTAAGCCATTTCCTAGAATAATTAGGGGCCAGTGAGAGTTGCACTAACTCTTGAGGCTCTGTGCAATATGAAAAGGAGCAGCTGGTGGATTCGGAGCAATCACTGAGGGGATTGGAACCAAGTGAAGAAAAGCAGTTTTGTCAAATTCATGCCAATTCTACGGTTTCTGAAGAGTCCTGAATATCTCACCATTTGTCATGGCGTATGGTGTAAAGTTAATATTGTCTATTACCTATGAGTTATTTTAGTGAGTCTAGAACACTTTGGAACCTGTATTTCTTTCAGGAGGAACCTCACTAAACCCTGAAGCACTGTGATGTAGGGTGAGGCATATGTGCCTTCATTAGATCTCTGGTGCACAATGGCAGTTGTAAGGTGAGAGTGAGTATGGGTACACCAGCTAATTCCACTCTACCCTTATAGAAGTCTGCCAAATTCCACTGCCCACACAGAACAATAGAGTAGCTTCAAAAGGATTTGAGTTATTTACTTCATTATTATCTAACTAGGGGCCCGGTGCATGAAATTCGTGCACTGGGGGTGGGGGGGGGGAGAGTGTCCCTCAGCCCAGCCTGCCCCCTCTCACATACTGGGAGCCCTCAGGCATTGACCCCCATCACCCTCCAATCGACTGATCGGCCCCTTGCCCAGGCCTGACGCCTCCGCCAGAGGTGTCAGGCTTGGACAGGGGACCCCCATCTCCCCCCAATCACTGGCTCTGGCCCCCGCCCAGGCCTGAGGCCTCTGGCCCAGGAATCATGCCTGAGCAGGGGACCCCCATCTCCCTCTGATCGCTTGCTCCACCCCCCGCCCAAGCCTGATGCCTCTGACCCAGGCTTCAGGCCTGGGCAAGGGGACCATCATATCCCCCCAATCCCCGGCTCCGCCCCCCACCCAGGCCTGATGCCTCAGCCAGAGGAGTTGACCCTCATCACCCTCCGATCACCAATCACCGGATCGGCCCCTTGACCAGGCCTGAGGCCTCCGGCAGAGGTGTCAGGCCTGGGCAGGGGACCCCCAGCTCCCCGCGGTTGCAGGCTCCACCCCTGCCCAGGCCTGACACCTCTGGCCTAGGCGTCCGGCCCAGGCAGCGAGGACCTGCAGTGGCAGCGGGGGGCGCCGCGATCGTGGACTTCGCTTTAGGCCCAGGCAAGGGACCCCTAGCTCCTGGGACTGCCAGCTTCGACCGTGCCCAGCTCCCATCGCTGGCTCCACCCCTACTTCCTGCTATCACTGGCCAGGGCGGCAAAGGCGCCTGATTCTCTGATCATGGCTGCCCCCCAGCTCTTAGCTCCCCACTGGGTTTCCGATCACTGTCAGTGGCAGGGGGCTTCTTCCTGCTTTCCCTTTCGCCTCCCTGCATTGTGCCTACATATGCAAATTAGCCGCCATCTTGTTGGCAGTTAACTTGCATATAGCCCTGATTAGCCAATGAAAAAGGTATCGCCGTACACCAATTACCATTTTTCTCTTTTATTAGTGTAGATTGTGGGAGTCATGTAAAGAAAAGTAAGTAAGCCAAGGCTTTACCCTCAAGTGCTTGTCATTCCAAAATATGTAGTACTAATGTCTGTGAAACCCCACTGTTGCTTTGATGTTGCTTTGCATTATTTTTTTTCTGACGTCCTGATTTGGCATAGCTGTAATCAGTATACAAATAATTTTGTTTATTTCTCACATAAGAGGGCTATTAATCTTTGTGAATTTCACTTCGTACTGGTCATTGGTTTCCACTTTTTTACTCCTACATGGCTGGTGTTTATGACTCTGATCATTACTTATGTATATGATGGAGGAAAGACATGTACATTTCTGTAAAGTTATGCCAGTGATTGAGCCTAAAATGGAATCTTTACTTCAAACCTTTACTTCAACCCTTTGACATATTTATTTTTATAAAAATGATTATTAGAAGGATCCAAAATATTCTACTCATCATCTAATGTTCCACATGGAAAGTTTAATGCATTTTGAATGTAGTGAAAGTGTTGGTATGACAAATGCTGTGACATATGACTCTCATAACACATCTTTATGTTTATATCATATATATTATATATACATATTAAATACAGCTATAATATATATGCCTATGTATTATATATGCATATGTGTGTGGGTGGTATGGATGGGTATGGATGTATATGGAAAGAGAGAAAAATCATTCAAAATAGATTTTACATTGAAATCTGCTAAGTAGAGTAATATGAAACCATGATACAATGACATAAAACTATCAGAGAAAAGAAAATTAGTAAAAAAAATTCCCCCAAAAATTAAAATCCAGAATTATAACCTACTACCTGCATCTGCATATTTTTGAATAATTAATACTTACTGCCATTACATGCCAATTAAAATTAAATTATGATACATTTTTTAAACATCATGAGTATTGTGTTTAACTTTTTAGAATACTGGGTTCCAACAGGTGATAGGTTGTATAAATTACCTTTTATAGAATTTTAATATTAATGAGCATTATTAGAGAACCATTCAGAGAGATTCAACACTTTGCTATTGTTGATTTAAATTATGATTAAAATTATAAAATATTCTCTATGTGAAATTCGAAAGGTTTTTACATACTAGACTTAGCAAAGAAATCTGTTAGACTCTCTGATGCATTTGTGGGCCTAATGTGAATAGATAGATACAGCAGTTCAGTTTTAAAAAGATGTTAATTCAGTCCCTGTTCTATGCCACTGGGATTCATATGATTGTAATATATCATAATTAAAATCAGGTTAGGGTATATTTTTCTGATAAAAGTTAACTCAGTGTATTAAACTTTTTCTGAATCTCCAACAAAAGTACAGATTCCTTCATTTTTCATAACTTAAAATAGTGTTGACAATATCAGTATTTGGAACTAAGTTCAAATTATTCCAATGTTCCTAAAACATAGAATTGCCACATTATTTCTTAATTTAAAAATAATTTCTGTAATGTGACCTTAGCATTAAAATGTGATCCAGACAATGCTTTGGGAAATCTACAGTTTCTAAATTTGTTTCCTTTGTCACAGATCATTTGAAATTGATCACCACCAGCTCTCTTGAGACACTAGATGCAATCACAAACTTTACAGATGCTTAGCAATTTCCAAGGATAAAGTAATAAAAATAAATTACTAGCTTGTCATTTGAATTACTATACCACTCCTTGGGAAGAACAGTGTATCATTGCATTTGTAAACCATTTTAATCACCTAGGCCAAAATAAATCTCTGGACCACTTCACATTGGAGAATAGGTATTCAATGGTAAATAAAAGAAAAGGAGTTTCCTTTTCATATTCTCTTAAATTCTAATGAGAGAAGAATAAACTCCCTGGTAATCATTCATTAACACCCATCTCTGTTTTCTCAGAAACAAGTTGCAGGGCCTGTAGCAGCCTCAGCCTGTAGGCCTGTAGAGCAGCATTAGGTATTCATTCCATTAACATCCTGGTTCCCTGTCAGGCTCAGAGATCTAAGAGAGACGCTTGGCACATTTGCAGGGATTTTAGTATTTATCACAGTCTTTTCCTAAAAATTGGTATCATTATAGTCTCCACGCCAGAAAATTATCAGTAAGACTATTGGGCCTATCACTTAATATTGGCATTTCTTTTTGTTTCTAGTATATAAATTCTTCAACGAGCATTCTGCAGAACTAATTCATTGAGGTTATGTGCATGTGCTTATCTGTATATCACAAAACAGCATTGCTTTACCTTACTAATTTGTACTAAACTTGGGAAATGACTGATACCTCTTGAATAATTTTGAGGAGCTTTTGAATAATACAAAAGTCCCCCCTTCCCAGATTTATGTGTTAGTAGCCTTCATTATAATAAAAGAATGAATTTTTTTAAGCCAAGACAATTGGAGGCAAAGAAAAAAAGACATTTGATATTTTATTCTGTGTGTTATTTTTCTTACTGCTGGTACTGAAGCTCTTTCTCAGTTTTTCCATTTATTTTTATAAGCATCGTTAAATCACTCATTTTGTAAATTTCCTATGTTTCTGTACCTACTTTAGTGCTACATGTAATCTGTTTTGTGTGTGACATTTGCCAGAATAGTTCCAATGAATAAGATGTTTGCAATATCATCTTTATTATACTTGGCACCAAAGCATCTCCATGCTCTCCTGGCACTGGAACACCTATGTTAAGTGGACCTCTGTTTACTTCTACCTGGAATGTTCTAAACGGTAATTAATGGCTTTGAAATGGAAAGCCTCGCATTTGAACTTAGGTTTCCACAGACATGGGATGCATCAACATAGCAACTGAAGTAACAGATACCTTGTCATAAATTATTGCTCTTTAAATGTCAGATTTGTTACTTCCATTGAAAGAAAGATTTCGGAAATAGTTCAAGAAAATAAAGCCGGCTAATTAGCTTTCCCTGCAAATGTATTAATTTATCTGTCGGTAGATTAAGGAGAATGTGTTTCGCTTTGTTTGAAGATTTGGTGGGTTATGGAATTCATTTATTTTGTCCTAATCTGATCTGCACTTTCGATATTTAGAGGCTTCAAGAAACAAACAGGCTTCAATATTTGACATTTTGAGTCCTTAAAGTCCTTCTATATAAATGATTGTGTGACCACTTTCTCTTAAATATTGGCATTTTCTAAGATATAGTTTTAAAACATTAACAATAAAAAAAATAAAAATTATAGCCTTAACTGGTTTGGCTCAGTGGACAGAGCATTGGCCTGTGTGCCGAAGGATCCTGGGTTCAATCCCGGTCAAGGGCATGTACTTAGGTTGTAGGTTCTTCCCTGGCTTGGGCCCTGGTTCTGGCTCCTGCAGGAGGCAACTAATCCATGTGTTTCTCTCACATCGATATTTCTCTCTGTCTTTCCCTCTCTCTTTCATTCTCTCTAAAAATCAATGGGAAAATATCCTAGGGTGAGGATTAAAAAAATAAAAATAAAGACATAATTAGAATACAAAGAATAATTTTGTTAAATTAAATATCAAGCCTTTATTTAAACTATCCTGCATCATTTCTTCCATAATTAAACTTAAGTAGGATGAAATATAACTTTGGGAAAATTGTGAGAAAGAGTCTAGTTAAATTTTTTGAATGTCACTTGTTATAATGATTTATGCTGTCACTTTGTGAATCATAGAGGGAGTGTCACAGGAGAATTAAACTCTGTTACTGGATATTGTTTAGGAATGTGCTTCTCAATGAAAACATCTTTGAGTTCCCCCTAAGTCAGTGGTTCTCAACCTTCCTAATGTCTCAACCCTTTAATACAGTTCCTCATGTTGTGGTGACCCCCATTTTCATTGTTACAAATTGAACATAATTAAAGCATAGTGATTAACCACAAAGACAATATGTAATTATATATGTGTTTTCCGATGGTCTTAGGCGACCCCTGTGAAAAGGTCGTTCCACCCCCAAAGGGGTCGCGACCCACAGGTTGAGAACCGCTGCCCTAAGTATTTTGAAGTGTGCAAGCAGATGATTTTTATTATTCCATCTACAGAAATTAAAGAATACAAAACAGATAATAGTGTTTACATAGGTAAGAGAGAAACAGAATTGCAAATAGAAATAAGAATATTAAATAAGCCAGAATTAAATGGAAAGTAAGCCTAGTTCAACCAATACACCTACCTTGCTCATGGAAAATGACCCTGCATCTAATAGCTTCTCTCCAGTTCACCTGCTTCATGCTGTACAGGAGCCTCCTCCCATTAGGTCCCCATGGGAAAGGAACCCCATCTATTTATTTAAATTAAGGCAGTGATTCTTATCTAGGTGATGGATTGTATGGCTTCTAATAGTCATGGTATGGAGAATTTCTGCTATAGAAAAGCACTGTTGATGATGGACGTATACCTTGTCATTCAGGATTATGGGATGGAAAAGGTTGGGAAATGTGAACTATGGTATTAGTCACTGATAGTAGCTTAGGACATTATCTTCTACAATTTTTATATTTAATAGGTAACTACAGACTAGCAAAGCTCTTACTGTAACCTAAATGAACTAAACTATGATGGAATTCCAGGCCTATGGCTGCCTGAAGAAGGAAGGCTTTTGGGGGCCAACATTGCATCCCGGTTCTTGCAATCAAGATCACAGGAGGCCATGCTCATCTGTGATTTCTAAGTCATGAGACTTCTAAGTCATACTCTATGCAATCTTGTAATTGGGTGTATAGGCAAGACATACATAGGCTTAAGAACAATTCCCTATTGTATTGAAAACTAGAGGCCTGATGCATGAAATTCGTGTAAGGGGCTCGGCCCTCGCAGCCCTGGCTTTGTCCAGAAGGTTGTCCAGAATGTTGTAGGGAAGGTCCTTCAGCCTTCCAGTCTAATTAGCATATTACACTTTTATTATTATAGATATACCAGGCTCTTTATATTTTCAATTCATAATGTTGGTCCTGGGTAAGTAAAAGTTTTGATCGTCAATGTTTTATCATCAAATACCAAAATATTTCTTTCTATATGATCACAGACAATTCATTTCATACTAATAAACATAGATTACACAGTGGCAATAATTTTGATCTAACATTCTACCTTTATTTTAATACTGTTTAATAGTGTGTGTGATAATTCTTATTATTTCTATTTTGTTTCCCTACCATCACATATATTTATGTTTGTTTCTAATATATACAATTAAAAATTCAGTACAAAGATTTATTTATTTTAAAATATATTTTTATTGATTTTAGAGAAGGAGAGAGAGAGAGAAACATCAATGATGAAAGAGAATCATTGATTGGCTGCCTTCTGCACACTCCCTACTGGGGATCAAGCCTGCAACCCAGGCATGTGCCCTTAACTGGAATTGAACCTGGGACCCTTCAGTTCACAGGCCAATGCTCTAGCCACTGAGCCAAACCAGCTAGGGCCAAAGATATATTTAAATACATCATTTCCAAGGACCTGAATTATAGTAACATTTGTAATAGCATTTTACATCTCAGTTGATATTGACTTATTAAAAATACGTTTGTCTCAAATATATCATTAGATCATTTGCCATTTTCTTTACATTAAAAACTAGAAAAAATCAAAATAATTTGAAAAAATATTTCCATTTAACTGGGTCTTCTTCAAACTGCAATTATATTGCTTAAAAATGTTAATAATTAACCAGATGTTTTCACATTTCTAGTTCATGCAGTGGTCTAATTTTATACCAAAAAATAAATAAGTAAATAAAGCCAAAACTTTTTCTCTATATGATTTGGCTTCATTTATTACAAAAGATTGCAAAGTAATTGAAGGAAAATTAAAACTAAATGAAATAATTAAATAAGCAATCTAATTTCTAGGTGTTAATTCAATTCTATTTCTAATCAATTTTCTGTATTTTAAACTTCATTTGCTTTCTATGTACTTCTTGCCTGCAGGCTTAGATGTCTCAAATTATGGGATGGATACTTCCCTGAGTACTTAGCATGATGACACAAGGGGGAAATGCCACTCAGAGAGCTAGACTAATACATTTAACAGTTATTACATTATTTGGTGGTTTTAAACTCCAGATGGCCATGTCTACTTGATTTGATTGTCTTTGTCTATAAGGTAAAACACTGTACTGTGGAATTATATGCCCAGAAAGGGATAAATCTTGATTTACTAAAGATGACTTTATTTCTTCTGATATTTTTAAGAAAAAGAAAGGGCTAGTGAACCTAAATGGAAATGCAAGGTAAGTGAAAACCTTTTTTAACGTATCTTGGTCAGCATATTAAACTAAATTGACAAATTACAAAATATATTGACATTTATATTGATGCAATAACCAAGTTCCCATGTTTTCTACCAGCACATTTACAAATCTGAAAAACAAATTAACTGAAAAATGCACTGAGTTGGCACATAAAAGCCTTTTCTAAAAACTATGGGGTCAGTTTTCCACTCCTTCTTGAATGATTACTTATCTGTAAAGCTAGCATAGCTGTTCTTGAAGCTGAGGACATTTTTTTAAAGACAGGAGAGAGAAGTAACAGTACATGGAGGCTGGCTGTAGGCATTACCGCAAATATCCTCCAGCACAAGTGACCAGGTTATTCCATAGATGGCCATTGATTTTGACAGATTTTGCCAGAAAAGTATTTTCAAATATTAATGAGTAATTTCTTAACCAAATATTTATGTTTGGCAAATACATTTGAATAAAAAAGATTTTTTTTTATTTGCTTTTAAGATGCCATTTTAAAAAATAGACAAACTTAGTGGATTTCTTAATAAGAAACAAACCCCACATAAAAATTCCACTGTCGTTTTTAAATCCTTAAATTCACATTAAGTTAATATTCAAAGTACTTTTGACTATAATTTATTGTTCCTTTTTAAAAAATTTAATATTTAGAAATAATTTATGAAAAATTCAGTTGCTCAGTCCCAAATATTTTTTCTGGCCATATCTATGGAACCTAGAAGACCATTTAGAACAGATATCTTAAACCCCTTCTTGCTATTGCAAAAATTCAAAGTTGAGTAATATTAATTTATTCCTTTTTTTTTCCTCTTAATCCAACTGCATTAAAACATATATGGGGTAGGGACCCTAGGCCTCTCATTTTCAATATACCTAATAAAGTGACCAATTTCTATATATCAGCCTGATTAATCATACTTAATATTGGACATTACATCAACCATGCGTTTGTATGTGTGTGTGTTTATATGTGCCTGTGTACTAAGTTCTTTGTAGCACCATCCGGAGACCTAGTTTCCCATACCTCTCCTGCCCTTGGAATTTTTGTGCATACCTTTGCTTTTCTGTGGCTAAGCAGACACCTCTAAATGATATGATTGTATGCAGTAGCAATATTCTTTATCAATATCTCAAAGATAAGTGAAGTGAGTCTGGATTTGTGACTTTTACCTGTAGTCCTGTCAGAATCCAATGCCCTCTCTCCTTTGGAAACCTACACCACTCAACAAAGAGGAATCATGGGCGTTAGTTTGCCGAAACCGGTTTGGCTCAGTGGATAGAGCATCGGCCTGCGGACTGAAAGGTCCCAGGTTCGATTCCGGTCAAGGGCATGTACCTTGGTTGCAGGCACATCCCCAGTAGGAGATGTGCGGGAGGCAGCTGATTGATGTTTCTCTCTCATCGATGTTTCTAACTCTCTATCTCTCTCCCTTCCTCTCTGTAAAAAATCAATAAAATATATTTAAAAACAAACAAAAAAAAAAAACAAAGAGGAATCATGAACTGTTGTGCTTCCCCGCTCATGAACTGTTGTGCTTCCCCGCCTCCATATGCCATTCCTGAGTGATCAGAATGTGAGAGTTCATTTATGTATTGTTTTCTTCCAATGATAGTTAAAAGCCTGTGTTCTCCATTATCTTAAAAACTTCCCAACCCCCTTACGTATATGGTAGTTACACAATTGTTTAATCGGAAAGGGCCCATTTTTTAATGCTACGATATCTGATAGTCAGCTTATGCTTTTAATTGTGACAGTCAGAAGGCTTATTCTGAAAGCTGCTTCTGGAGAAATCTAATTATTCTTGGTTGGGGATGTGCTGCTGGTGATACCGGTAGCCTCCTGGTGCTAAGCACGCCTGATGATAGGCGATTCATAAGCACAATGTGACAGTTCCCAATGAGCTGTTTTGTCACAGGTTATCCGTTTTGCCAGACGTGTTATTTCATCCTGAGCTTTAATGTGACTATCATGTTGCTGGGCAAGTAGCTGTGAGTGTCGCAAAGCTTGTCACAACCATAGCACCCTTTGAGTCAAAATATATGATTTTCGAATCAGAGTCTATGAAATTTAAATGAGGATCCCACCAAGGCACAGCTAATGTCTTGCTTCCTTGCTTAGTCACCTGAGGTCCAACATCGACCATTATACTGCCATAATCTGCTCTCTTGAATAAGCTTCATCAGTTGCGGGACATAGGTTGTGGGTTGGGGAGGAGGCTCTGTTACCTGTTCTTGGTTAGATTACAGTGGGATGAGTTTGAAGAAAGCAGTCTGTTCAGATGATAAACTGCTTGAATCAACTGTGACAAATGGAGGAAATTCTGAGCTTTTCTTTTTCATTTTTTTAAGTACAATTCCTGTATTCATGACTCCAGCCTTGCTTTTCTTATCCTCCCACCGTGCAAGCTAGGATACCAATTAAAAGGTGAATCTATAATTTCCACAGAATTCATTTTAACACAGTAACTTAATTGCATGTTGTCTATAAGCTCAGAGGAGTGGGAGATCTGAAACAAACCTGCCTCATCAATATCTTGTCTGTATCAAGACCATATTAAACATAGCTCATTGCTTTAATTAGTGTTTAAATAAACATTGGAAATTAAAACTAGAATTATCTGAAAACATAGAATTCCCTTTAATGACTTTGAAATTAGTTAAAGGGCATTTATAGAACTTGAATTAGTGGAGAGAACAATTTTAATACATTCTTTTATGCTAGAATTTAGAGGGTTTTTTTCAAAATTGTTCTTACTGTATTATTTTTTTAAAGTGATTATATACATTTATATGGATGGATAGAGATGTGTGCATGTGTACCCTAAATCATCATCATAATAAAATCAAGCTAATTAATGATCGAATCAAAATAATGAATGCAGCAAAGAAAAACCAGAAGGAGGGGAGGGAAAGTAATGGTAAGCTTTTTATGGATTTAACTATAAAACTAACATTTAGCAAATTAGGGTAATGTTTTAACAAAAATGATTAAATGTTAAACCTAGAGAAGATATATTTAAGAATAGTCACATTTAAAAAGTAGAAAGTGAAAGAGGCAAGTTTGGTGCACGTGGAACTGCTAATATCTTCATATTTCACAGTAAAAAGTCACACAGAATCATATCCTTTAACATGTATGTAGTTTTTTAAAAAAGGTAACTTTATATCTTAATACTTTTATCGTTTAAAAAAAGGAAATTTAAGAAATCCTATGTTCCATAAAGGAACATCTGAAATTCATTGGTCTTTAGTTTCATTTTTTGTTATGCTCCATGAAATTAAATTTAATACTTTACAAGTAGCATTTGTAATGATCCACTGTTCCTAAAGCTATCCACATACATGCACAGAAAGATATCTGAAAAGAAATTCTCCTAATATCAATTCTATGTATTTCTGTATGAGGATTTGGGGTATTGAATATTCATTGAACCTTTACCTCTCATCAAATATTTTTTGACTTTTTTACAGTTTAATTCCTGGTGGAATTAAAATCTCTAATTCTAATAACATGCTAAGATATTGGTGGTTAATTCTGGGTAATAAGAATATGTATGCTATGGATGGCTCACTTCCTTGCACATTGCAATATCTTTTTGATTTTAGGAAATACGAACTTTTTTAAAATTAGGAAATACTAGACATCATAGAACCTACTATTATTGACAAGGAATATTTCCAATAAAACAAAATTGAATCAATTCTTTTCATAATGTGGGGCTATGTTCTGCCTATTGGTCAGCAACATCTATAATATTTCCATTTCTTTAGGGAACAAACAAATTTTGAGCCTTTTAAAATGAGGTGAAATTTTTCATGAGGATGGAATTCATTGGTGCAATGTCCACATTCTATGAAAACGTTTGGTGATTTTAGTCATACTGTCTTGTGTTCAGGCTTAAATTCCTGATAAATAATGAGGCTGAGTTTTAAGAAAATTCACAAATTCTTGTGTTCATAGATTTTTGAGTAATAAAATTATATTTTCATTAAAGGACTACATTGCATTATAAATCTGACAGTTTGCAACTTTCCTGAAATAAGTTTATTTGCTTTTTATTTTGAAAAGTAAATGTCACATATCTTAGAATAAGTAATTCCACTTAACTTTATAAGCAAAGCCCCAAGAGGTTCCATATATATTCATGTTTAAAAATGAAAGTAGCCCTGCTGGCATGGCTCAGTGATTGAGCATTGACCTATGAACCAGGAGGTCGTGGTTCAATTCCTGGTCAGGGCATATGCCCGGGTTGTAGGCTAGATCCCTAGTGTGGGGTGTGCAGGAGGCAGTTGGATCGATGATTCTTTCTCATCATTGATGTTTCTGTCTCTCTCTCCCTCTCCCTTCCTCTCTGAAATCAATAAAAATATATTTTTTTAAAAAGAATGAAAGTAATTGTAGATATCACTTCCACCCCCTTCCTACATAATGGAACTATCTTATCAACATGGTCTAATGTCAAAGAGAAGTAGAGTTAATGTTCACACATGGGGAAATTAATCAACCTTACTGAAATTGAGGTGAAATCTGAGAATAAAGGTAGTACAATGAGATACACTTTAGAAATAGGAATGTTGAAGTAATTGAAAAATATTTTTTAGAAATAGCCATCTTCAATGTTTGCATAGACTGCTTCTTTCTGTGGTTTGTTAACTTGTCATAATATATTAATGAACTATAGCTCTTTTAGAATCAATAGACTGTTACTTAAAGAGTAGTAATTGTGATGTTATCTCTTTGTTCCATTTCTTTGCATAGTTCCTGTCATGTAGTGAGATAATACCACATGTACAGTAGGTGTTTGCTGAAGTTAGAATTTACTTAAATGCAGGAAAATAATTAATTCTAGTGAGAATTGCCTATTATTTTCAAATTGTAAGGAAGTCAAAAAATTGGCCTGATGTTTTTCCCCAGCAAAATTTTGTTTACTTTGTTACTTAGCAAGAGCATATTCTATCTTGGCTCAATTTCCTGCTATGTCTTCCTATTTTACTCATAATCCTACCAAATGTTCTAACAGTGGCCTGCAGGGCTATTCATGATCCAGTTCCCCCTTACCTCTTTGTCCTTATCTCCTTTTCATCTCTATTTTGCTCATCCAGCTTCAACCACACTGACCTCCTTACTCTACTTAAAAAATATATATTTATTGTTGAAAGTATTGCAAATGTCCCCGTTTTTCTTTTTCCATTGACCCCCTCCACCCTACATCTGCCCCTCCCAGGTCATTACCACACTACTGTCTGTGTCCATGGGCTATGCATATATGCAGGTAAGCTACTCAGTTAATCACTCCCCGCCCACCCCACCCCTGCCTTCCCTTTGAAACCTGTCTGTCCGTTTCATGCTTTTATGTCTCTGGCTCAATTTTGTTCTTCAGGTTATTTTGTTCATTAGATTCCACATATGAATGAGATCATGTGATACTTATCTTTCTCCGACTGGCTTATTTCGCTTAGCATAATACTCCCAGGTCCATCCATGCTCTTGCAAATGATAAGAGTTCCTTTTTATTTTTTTTTTTACAGCCATGTAGTATTCTATTGTATAAAGGTATCACCTGATCTTAATCCACTGTAGCTTAAATGAATAAATTAAAGATTGTTATAATAATAAAACATAACTCACATTATAACCAATAGTAAATATATTTATGTGTATTCCATTTATAATATTAACAGAGATGAGGAATATTTCTTACCAGTACTTTGGATCCTTCATAGGTTACTTGAGACTATGTCTTTATTATTATACATCATAAGGTGAAAAAGGTTAATTAATTTTTCGTTTTCCAATACCATGTTTCTTCCTTTCTGACATTGGACTATGTTGATGAGATAGTTTATTATTTGGAAAGAGTACCACATTTGAACTAGCAATAGTGAGTTTGAAGTTATACTGTGTCCATTTGTAACTTTGTATCAATTGGCCTTTTGAGTTCTTATGGCTTATTTACATATTGTAAAATGGGGTTGATAACATCTGCCTTTTGTAATTCTGAAGGTTGTGATGACCATTATAAGAATTAATGAATGGAATGTGAAATATTATATCCCAGTGTAATCTGTTTTAACTATCAGTGGGTCTGGGTAAAAACAAAAATTTCTAATGTTTTTGATTCTGTTTTACTAGTCAAAACTATTTCCACTTTACATTCCTTCCTCCATTCAGTCTGGTTCTGCTATTTGCAGAAGTACTCCCAACTTAACTCTCTTGGTTACCTTGCCCCAGAAATATGTCTATAGTATTTCCTATAACACTTTTTAAAATATAGTTTTCATATATATATATTATTTCAGAGAGGAAGGGAGAGGAAAAGTGAGATAGAATCTCAATTATGAGAGAGAATCATTGATCGGCTGCCTCCTGCAAGCCCTCCCACTGGGGATTGAGCCCACAACCTGGGCATGTGCCCTGACCAGGAATTGAATCCTGACCTCCTGGTTCTTAGGTCAATGCTCAACCACTGAGCCATATCAGCTGGACTAAAATATAGCTTTCAATGAGGGACTCCTCCCATAGTTTTTTTAGGTAAAATAATTTCTATTGCTGCATACATTGATTACTTTTAGATAAAATTTTACACATCTGTGGTAGTGATTGAATAGGGACTAATGGGTCAGCCCTGGCAGGGATTTTATGAATGGAGATTGCAACTCCCTCCCTCTAATAAAAGCATTGCGCTTCTCACATTTAGTTTATATTGATTGCTTTCTGACATGGAAATAAACCAATCTTTATATTATGCAGGATTCCTGTTAGTGGTGGTATCAAGAATATAAATCTCCCCCTGTGACTTCTTTTTCTGTGCTTTTCTCCAACATGAAGTAACCCAGAGCAGGTTTTTAATTAAAGTAATGTGAGTCACTGAGTGTATCGCCCCTTTTATGCACAATCCAGTTACCATGGCGGATATTCCAGCTCTCTTGTAAACATGCAATTTATGGATGGATAATAAAATATTTCTTTCCAAGGTTTGTGCTTTTTTTCCCCCTTAAAAAGAGTGGTACAGTCTTTGACTATATAAAAATGTGTAAAGTGTAATTCACATAAATATATTTTAGATTGGGTTTTCAAATGTGAACTATTAAAACCCTTTTAATTCTTTAGCCTGTCTTAAAAAGGGAGCGATACTATGTTTTTCTACATAATATATTTGGTAGAACTTTGTTTTAATTTACTTAATTTGAAACTGAAGGCCTAATTGTGTATTTTATCAGAAATATTTTTTGATTTTAATCAGTGTTTCATTGTATATAGCATTAAAACTCTCAGTCTTCGGAAAGGTGCTTTTCAGAATATTAGTGTAGCTAATATTATCAAATGTTAGCCCCATATAATGTACATTACTGTGAGTAAACACGGGTGATAATAATGGATAGGGCTTAAAAGTGTGGTATTCAGAGCTAAACCAACCTCCAGCACTTTCTGGCATATGATTTTGAACAAGGTCATTAATCTTTCAAAGACGGAGTCTATTTCTCTGTAAAAGTGAGAATAATTATATTACTACATTGTAGGTTTGAGAAATTAGAGATCATATAATTGATGCAATGCCTGACAAAAAAGAAAGCACTCTAAAATGTTAACTATAATTATTTGTTCAGCTTCAAATTACTGAAAACCTTCCCTTTTGCTCAGTCCTAAATACATGGCCTCCAATATTTTAGAAGATTGTTTATGAAGTTGAGATTTTTATAGGGCACAGTATCCTAACCAGAGCATTTCTAGGGTCTGATACTAATGAAGGATTCTTTAATAGTGCTTTGCACTACATAAATTTCCATGCTAGGTCTGTTCATATCCAAAATTGGTTCAAAAATTATTTGCATTTTCGGTTTGCCCTGGCATAGGAGATTACTATTTTTTCTCTATGATGTTCTCTTACTTTTCTAGTTGAGGGCTATTATGGGGTGTGCTAAACTTTTAGATGAGCAGAGGTTTACTTTTGTTCAGGATCGGCTGAAATAATTATTCTTTCTGTCTCTCTTTTTAGAATGCATCCTTGGAGAGATTTGTTAAATGAAAATTACCAAATTAAGCTTGAAAGAGCATTAATACCTTTAAATATTTTCTTCACACTACTTTAAAATACTATATATATATATATATATATATATATATATATATATTTACATATATATACACACATATATATGTATATTTACATATATACACACACACACACACATATATATATACACACACACACACACACATATATATATATATATATGTATATAATACACATAATATATTTTAAAATAAATAGGTTTCTACTATTGATGATGAAACATGCCATATGTATGTAGTGGACACCTGCTGATTTAAGCAATGAACTGAATTTAAGAAGCAGCTTTCTTAAGAACTGGTTTTTATTTTTGACAAGGAATAGGCCATTCTTATAACTCAGTGACACAGGGCTAAATGCACCCGTTTTAAGTAGAGATGCTGAATGATGTACAAGATATATGAGCTCTTGGCTTGAAGACAGAATACTCCCACACTAGGCACAGATGGGTCTTTACTTCTAAACTTAGAACTGTTATTCAAGTCTTTCCATTACATAGTTCTTTGTAAGATAGTCTTATGAGTCTAAACACCACAAAAGTGAGAGATAGGACATAAATATGCTTTTCTTTTGTTTGGTCTTATTTTTCTTCAGGCAAATTGAATTGTACATAATTTGCATAAAATACTGAAGTTTAGATGTTGTGTCATAGCAACAAAGTTAAGAGTTTAACAAAATTCACTATTCTCCTGCTTTCTGAGACTCTCTCTTAAATTTGTATTTTACCATAAGATTCTTTATCAAATAATCTGTGTATGGGGAGCTGAGGGAATTGAGTGAAAAGCTGTCTGAGTGGGTTGGGGAATGTTTCTCACAAGATATACTAACAGAGCTTGGAGAAGGAATTTTCCAGGTGTGAAGAAAGAGGAAATGACATGAGAGCTACCACGAGTATAATGCAGTAGTTAGGAACTGCAACTAGAGAAGAAAATTCCATGAGCTGGGAAGTTTGAACTTCTAATAGTAGAGAGCACACTTCCTAGTGCTTTAAGCAGCAGTGATTAACACCCCGGCAGATAGTGGGTCAAACAAGGTTGAAATTGACTTCTGTTTCACATAAATTTCTTTCTGTTTTTTTTTTAATATAATTTATTGATTTTTACAGAGAGGAAGGGAGAGGGATAGAGAGTTAGAAACATCGATGAGAGAGAAACATTAATCAGCTGCCTCCTGCGCACTCCCTACTGGGGATGTGCCCACAACCCAGGTACATGCCCTTGACCGTAATTGAACCTGAGACCCTTGAGTCTGCAGGCCGACGCTCTATCCACTGAGCCAAACCGGTTAGGGCAGCCGTGGACAAACTACGGCCTGCAGGCCGGATCCGGCCCGTTTGAAATGAATGAAACTAAAAAAAAAAAAAAAAAAAAAAAAAGACCGTACCCTTTTATGTAATGATGTTTACTTTGAATTTATATTAGTTCACACAAATACTCCATCCATGCTTTTGTTCCGGCCCTCCGGTCCCATTTAAGAACCCACTGTGGCCCTCGAGTCAAAAAGTTTACCCACCCCTGGTTAGGGCCACATAAATTTCTTGATGAAAGTAGGTTGTCCAGAGCAAGTAAGTGGCTCTGCTTCATGAAGATATCTAAGGTCTCAGATTCCATCTATCTTATTGTCCACCACTTTCCAGACAGATTCTAGCTTTCTGAATGGTCTGTATGTTATGGAGGTAACATAAATAAGCAGGAGACAACCACTTTATTTTTTTTGCACAAATTTGATTTTGGAGACACCTTTAATGATTCTTAGGAAATTTATCTACACTAATAAAAGAGAAAAATGGTAATTGGCGTACGACACTACCCTTTTCATTGGCTAATCAGGGCTATATGCAAATTAACTGCCAACTAAGATTGGCACTTAACTGCCAACAAGATGGCAGCTAATTTGCATATGTAGGCACAATGCAGGGAGGCGAAAGGGAAAGCAGGAAGAAGCCCCCTGCCACTGACAGTGATCAGAAACCCAGGGGGGAGCTAAGAGCTGGGGGGCAGGGCAAAGGTGGCCCTAGGGCCACCTTTGCCCTGCCCCCCAGCCATGATCAGAGAATCAGGTGCCTTTGCCGCCCTGGCCAGTGATAGCAGGAAGTAGGGGTGGAGCCAGCGATGGGAGCTGGGCACGGTCGAAGCTGGCAGTCCCAGGAGCTAGGGGTCCTATGCCTGGGCCTAAAGCGAAGCCCACGATCCCGGGGCCGCTGCAGCTGTGGGTCCCCGCTGCCCGAGCCGGACGCCTAGGCCAGAGGCGTTAGGCCTGGGCAGGGGCAAAGCCTGCAACCGCGGGGAGCTGGGGGTCCCCTGCCCAGGCCTGACACCTCTGCCTGAGGCCTCAGGCCTGGTCAAGGGGCTGATACGGTGATTGGTGATCGGAGGGTGATGAGGATCAACTCCTCTGGCTGAGGCATCAGGCCTGGGTGGGGGGCGGAGCCGGGGATTGGGGGGATATGATGGTTCCCTTGCCCAGGCCTGAAGCCTGGGTCAGAGGTGTCAGGCTTGGGCGGGGGGTGGAGCAAGCGATCAGAGGGAGATGGGGGTCCCCTGCCCAGGCATGATTCCTGGTCCAGAGGCCTCAGGCCTGGGCGGGGGACAGAGCCAGTGATCGGGGGGAGATGGGGTCCCCTGTCCAAGCCTGACACCTCTGGCGGAGGCGTCAGCCTGGGCAAGGGGCCGATCTTGAGATTGGAGGGTGATGGGGGTCTACGCCTCTGGCTGAGGCATTAGGCCAGGGAAAGGGGCAGAGCCAGCAATCGGAGGGGTCTGGGGGTCCCCTGCCCAGTCCTGACGCCTGGGCCAGAGGCATCAGGCCTGGGCTGGGGGCAGAACCAGTGATGGGGGGAAATGAGGGTCCCCTGCCCAGGCCTGACACCTCTGTCAGAGGCGTCAGGCCTGGGCAAGGGGCCGATCCTGCGATTGGAGGGTGATGGGGGTCAATGCCTGAGGGCTCCCAGTATGTGAGAGGGGGCAGGCTGGGCTGAGGGACACTCCCCCCCACACACACCCAGTGCACGAATTTTGTGCACCAGGCCCCTAGTTGTTCTATAAAACACTAAGAAATGCTGCCTTTGCTTATGGTTTATCCATTCGTTTTCAACCCTTTGGTGTCAGGAAAAATGCCTTAAGTTTGTCACAGTACTTCTTTCATATAGTAGTCCCTCAAAAAAGATGTATTGAATAAGAGAGAGCGGGAAGCAAGATACATTGAAGAACTTTATGCATAGAGTTATTTCATTGACCTACAAGAGTTTATAGATTTAGATAATCTTACAGGGGTAATTGTTACTCAAAAATAACAGCCTGCAGAATGTCAGCATCAGGCTATAGTCACTATCAGGACTAAAATAAAAACAACTAAATGAAAAAGTTGTGATATAGTTACTGTCCCAAAACATCCAAACCAGGAAGGTAACTGCTTCATTTTGAAATCAGATATGAATTAATATTGGGCTGGATTTAGGCATCATGCACTAGGTATTCTTTAGGAAAACAATTCACAGAACCTTAATTGAATTTTGGCAATGCCAAATTGCCAAGATAAATGAAATTCACAAAAACAAGGGCTTTTACTAATTTGATTTTTACTAAGGAAAATAAAGTGATTGAAAATTTAAGGAGAGGTTATTTCAGTCTCCAAGTTCACAGTATCAAGGGAAAACACCCACGTTTCCACTGAGGAGAGGATAAATATAAATTAATTTGGGCTTTGTAAACAGAAAAAGTGATAAGCAGATTGTTGTCTTCAAATTATTATTACTCTTATTGTGGTTTTGAGTGGAATAACTGTTTAACTGTCATCTGTGTCAGTAGATAACCATTAAAGGAATTTAAATAAAGGAAGTGATTTTTGAATAAGAAAACAAGTCAGAGCATGTCTATTGGCCTATCCTTGGTAAGAAAAGTGATATGCTGTACTTTTTTTTTTGCCCAGCTGGCCTGGCTCAGTGGTTGAGGGTTGACCTGTGAACCAGGAGGTCATGGTTTAATTCCCAGTCAGGGTACATGCCTGGGTTGTGGGCTCAGTCCTCTGTCATCATTGATGTTTCTATCTCTTTCCCTCTCCCTTTCTCTCTGAAGTCAATAAAAATATATTTTTTAAAAAAGGGATGTATTTTTTATAAAGTTAGTAACACGGTCTATTTACAAACACAGAAATGGATCAAATAATGTTCTAAAGTCTATCTCAAGTTTTAAAAAAACTATTTGAAAACAAATTTTGCACCAATTTTATCAGTTACTTTTGTTGAATATCTTAAATTTCAGGCATTTATTTGAAACTAGAGGCCCAGTGCATGAATTTGTGCATGGCCAGGGGGAGGGGCCACAGGTGGTTGGCTGGCCAGCCCCACCCCTTGGTCGAACTCCTGGTCGAGGGGACAATTTGCATATTAGCCTTTTATTATATAGGATATTAATGTGTATATGTACGATAACCTGGGGGAAAAGGTATCTGCCACTTGAATGGCTTTCATAAACCCCGTATTATAGACTTTAATCCTGTCAATAACAATTTGAGGAGGATTAATTGAGTCTCCTTTTTGAAGTTGAAGATTTTAAAAATCAGACCTCTTTAAAGAGCTGAAGCTCTCTAGACTCCAGTGCAGTAATTTGAATGCAGATCTATGAGGCACCTAAGTCTAAAAGCTCCCATGCTCTTTTAGAAATTTGCAGAAATATGATGTTGTGAAGACTATTTCTTTTAAACGATGCTTTATGCACATATCCATATTATTATTTTATCATCTAATAAGAGGTGTTGTATAATTATTGAACACTAGAGGCCCGATGCAAGAGTAGGCCTTCCTTCCCCTGGCTGCCGACACCAGCTTCCCTCTGGCACCTGGGACCCGGGCTTCCCTCGTAGCTCCGGCTTCGTCTTGAGGGTTGTCTGAAGGGACATCTGGTCTAATTAGCATATTATGTTTTTATTATTATAGATAAGCCCTTATTTTATTCAATGATTTTTTTTTACTATATTAATAAAATATTAATTAAATGCCATTTAAGAGCTCTGCTTACATGCTGGGGATATATTTGTGAGCAAAACAGATATGATTCTTGCCTTTCTTGACTGGCTGGCTCTTTGGGGATCAGTTGGGTCATGAACTATAGGTGAGTAAAACACCTAAAGCAACAAGTCAAAGTGCATGATTGTACTTTTTCCTTATTATTTCTCAAGTGCAAACTAAATGTATCTTCAAAAGAAGGGGATGTTACAGTTACAAGACATGTATTCTCATAGAAATATGCATAGCATGTTTGCTTTAGGCTCTAACACATCATTCTCCTGTTTTAAAAATGGTTTTGCTTGCATCCTTCTGTCCACACTGGCCAGTCCTTGAGTATGTACATGCACACACACCAGCAGGACACAGCATCCCTAGATAAACAATGTTGTATAACCCTTAATGTGGAAAGACAAAATTATGCCTATGGATTAGGCTATTTGAAAGTTCAGTGCTATTATTTAATTGGTTAACATAACTAGGTATTATAATCTATGTTTTATTTTCTTATACTTAGGAATGTTCAGATTGTAAAACCTTTATATCATTGTATCATTATTCATCACCTGTCTTACTTATAACAGTTATCATGGTGATTTTTGTAATTTCCAAGAACTATAGTTATTGCACAGATTTGATGTGCATTTTTCTTTCCATTTAAAAAAAATGGTGCAAAATTTGTACTCTTGCTGCAAAGGACCACCCTGTTAAATAGATGTAACTCATCAGATGAAAAGTGAAATAAATATGCTAATAGTAATGTGCATAGAGTGCAGAAAAATTTTTAGTGTCTAGTGTTCATTTTATTACAAAAGTGTCAGAGCATTTCATGTATTTATAATTATCAGTCTTGCCAGAAATATTTAATTAATTCATTAAAATATATCTTGTACCTTCATAGGGGTTGCACTTCAAAATCATGTAGAAAGTCACTTTTCCAGTTAGAATATCATAATTCACTTGGCAAATAAATCATGCATATAAAACAAGCTACCATGTGCATTTTAAAGAACAAAAAATTAATTGGCATTTTAAATGGGTAACTTTTCTACATATAAAAATGCTAAAGAACATAATAAAATAGAATTGAAAAAAAATTGGCAACATGTAAGTACTAGTTTGTTATATCAGACCGTAAGCACAGAAGGAGATAGCAAAGCAATATTTTAATTCAGTATTAAATTTTCCATTAAAACTTTGAAAAAAAATACATTAAATTTGGACTTCAATATTTCTAAGGAATGTTACAATGGTTGTGATTTAAAACTGCTGAGAGAACTAGTTTGAATCTATTTATATGTCTCTCACCTAAGCTAATAGCCCTGCTGGGAGACAGAAAGACAACTTTTTATTCTTCTGATAAAGTATTATCATTTTTCTAATTGGAATTATTATGATGATATGAAATTCAATTAGTGGTTATTAATAATGAGCCCAATATAGAATGCATTTCAGCTCGGCACCCAATTGTCTAATCCTTTCATGCTCTATAATAAACATGCTGGGAAATGAAGATAGGAAAAATGTGATGATGGCAGAGCATAGTGTTACCAAAAAAAAAAAAAAAAAAGACTTTATTTCCTCTAGATCTTATTATATCCTAAGGCTCCATGGGAAATAATAATTTTTCTAATTTGTTGCACATAGATGGCCACTGTTTCAGATTTCTTTTTATGTTTATGCCTGTATTCTAGTTACAACACTTTAAGAAAGTTTCTTGTGAAAATGTGCCACACTCTAGGGTAGAGATTGCCCATGTGTCTTAAGTGTATTTACACTCAAACATGTTTTTAAAAACTTTGAAGTTTACAGAACAGTTTGTTCATGACTCACAATCACCCAACTAACAGAACACTTGTCATCAACGTGGGATGATAAATTGATGGGCATGACTCCTCTATCATCAGAAAATCATAACCTCAGAACCTGGAGCCTCAAAATTCAGAACAGAAGTCTAATAATACATTAGTTATCAGATAAAAATATCTAAAAATTGAGACTTAATGTATAATTAGACATTTCAAAGATTTAAAATGAAAATAATCTACTGAGAAAAATGCAATATATATGACATGGAATGAACACACACTGTGTCAGTCATTGCTTTAAACCCATAACTTTCCTATGGGTTGAGTATTCTTTTCATTTCTATTTTACAGATTTGCAAATATAGTACAGAAGGTAAAGTCTCAAGTCACACAGTTAGTTGTTGATGGAACTAAATCATGAACCTATGCGAGCCAACTCCAGAATCTGTAAACATAACATATATCTATATATGTAGCTAATAAATAAATAATCTGTGATTATAATTGATTTTAATTACATTCCAAGGGTTGTAGGTAAAGGAAATACTGAGGTGGTATAACCACTTGGGTTCTTGAGAGACACTACAATCACCATTTTCAGCTGTTTTGAATAAAGTGATAAGTCCTGAATTCCATACACAATTGTTTTTCTGGAGAGCACATTTTCAGCTGTCTCTCACCTTACCTCTGCTGTGTCAATAAAGTCATCCCCAAGTTTCCTCATATGTGCTATTGCCTAAAGCTGAACCCAGCCAGCTTGGCCAGGCACAGAGATTCTTGTTATACTTTACACAGGGGAGACTAGCATCCGTTCCTTTAACTCACATCTAATCCCTGAATAGAGGACTGTTAGAAAAATCCTATCATTTGAATCTCAGTGACTAGATTCTGGACTTTCATTGTGCCTGACGCTTCCCACTGTCAATGTCCAATCCTTGTGCTAGATCTTGGGCTCCAGTGGCTGTTGCATTCAACCCAATCTCATGATATCCCATGGGACACTGCACGGAACTCTCCATTACCTGACTTGAAGCTTCTACAGAAGTTCAGTCATTGTCCCTCTGTGTTGGCTTCCTTTGTCCAGGCTCCTCCTGCCCATGGCACTGATATTCCAAGAGGCTTTCATAGGGAATGGTGTGGAAAAGTGAGAACGCATAGCAAAATAACTCCTATAGCTGGAGTCATTAACTCAATACACTGTTTGGTTGCAGAGGGTCCCTGGAACCCAGACATTGTGTGCAATACTCTATGCATGTCCATAAAAGTGTTGTTTTGTTTTGTTTTGCTGAGAAGAGTCTAGATGTTTAATTTTCTTCTCAAAAAACTATAATGCAACATATTTAGAAATAGTGCTACAAACAGATGCAATTTTTCTAAAGAGTAATATGTTCCTAGAATCAAGATGTTACATCTTCACAAGGCATACATGGCTAGTGGCTACTATTTTGGACAGTATAAGTTTATAGCAATGTTACCTTTTGTACATACAAGTTTAAAAAGTTGTGGCAGAGAAAAGTGCTCTAGTTGGTTTTTGATGGTTTGTGAAAACACAATGGTTCAGTTGGTTGGGTGTCATCTGGGGCACTGAGAGGTTGCCAGTTCATTTCCCAGTCAGGGCATATGCCTGGATTGCAGGCTTGATGTCCAGTGGGGGGGACGTGCAGGAGGTAGCCAATCGATGTTTCTCTCTCAATGAGGTTTCTATCTCTCTTTCCCTCTCCCTTCCTCTCTCTGTAAAATCAATTAAAATTATTTAAATGTCTGAGAATAAAAAATACTGGTCTCTATCAATGTTATATAGAGATTTTTAAAAGATTATGTATAGAATGTGTTTTTCAATTGATTCCCATAATTTAAAGATTTTTACCTTGATTTTGACTAAATAATTCTTCATATATTTAGAGCTTACTTTTGATTTGTGGTTGAGAATTACCTGTGGGAAAGTACATTTTGCCAAACACGGAATCCAGTAGAGTTGCCTGGACACTGCTTTGAGTCTGTTGTAACTTGATTCTCATTTATTCTTGACAAAGTGCACAAGGTGCAAATGCCTGGGGACTCCTTGGGGAGCAAGCATCTCCAAGAGTTCAATAAAGCTGAATTAGCAGCAAGCACCTGATTGAAGGATTCAACTGCCTGCATATTCAAACATTAAGGAGTAGGATTATTGGCAAATACACACTGGGAATAGCCACATTCAAAATTTTTCTAAAATAATTCAAGAGATTTTTATTTTCCAAACCAAGGAAAAACTCTTTTGGAAAAATTAGTTTTGAAGTTTTGCAGAAACTTTTGTTTTTTTTAACTATTTCTTACCTACTCTTGGGTTTTATCCAGCTGTTAGCACACTCAGACCCAGGGAAGGTCCCAGGCCTGGAAAGGTACCTCCATAAGTGGAGGACAGGGAAAGACAGAAGAAAATCTGGTAATTGATGGAGTTCATTCAGGGAAACTTACATAAGAGGCTTATACTAAGAGTAGAGGCCCAGTGCACAAAAATTTGTGCACTCGGGGGTGTGGGGGGGGGAAGTGGGGGGTCCCTCAGCCTGGCCTGTGCTCTCTCCCAGTCTGGGACCCCTCTGGAGATAACGACCTGCTGGCTTAGGCCTGCTCCTGGGTGGCAGAGGGCAGGCCCAACCCCTAGGTGTAGCCCCTGGTCAGGCTCAGAGCAGGGCCAATTGGGGAGCTGGGGCGCCGCCCCCTGTCATGCACAGAGCAGGGCGATTAGGAGGTTGTGATGCTACCCTCAGTCACACTTAGGGTAGGGCCAATTGGGGGGTTGGGGCACCTCCCCCTGTCACACTCAAGGCAGGGTTGATGGGGAGGTTGTGGCGCCACCCCCTGTCATGCACAGAGCAGGGCCAATCAGGGGGTTGGGGCGCTGCCCCCTGTCACTCACAGAGCAGGACTCATCAGAGAGGTTGGGGAGCTCCCCCCTGTCACACACAGAGCAGGGCCGATCAGGGGGTTGAGGAGCTCCCCCCTGTCACTCACAGAGTAGGGCCAATAGGGGAATTGGGGCTCCGCCCCCTGTCACACACAGAGCAGGGTGGATCAGGGGGTTGGGGCGCCACCCTCTATCACCCACAAAGCAGGGCCGATCAGGGGGTTTGGGCGCCACCACTGTCACACTCAGGGCAGGGCCGATGGGGAGGTTATGGCTCTACCCCATCACACACAGAGCCGCAGGGCCAATCAGGGGATGGGGTGCCGCACCTTGTCACACACAGAGCCGCAGGGCGATCAGGGGGTTGGGGAGCTCCCCCCTGTCAGGCACAGAGCAGGGCTGATCAGAGGATTGGGGTGCCTTCCCCTGTCACGAACAGAGCAGGGCAGATAGGGAGGTTGTGGCCCCGCCCCCTTTCAAACACAGAGCCGCAGGGCGATCAGGGGGTTTGATCCCTGTCACGCTGATTCCGGTGCTGGGAGGCATATTACCCTTTTACTATATAGGATAGAGGCCTGGTGCACGGGTGGGGGCTGGCTGGTTTGCCCTGAAGGGTGTCCTGGATCAGGGTGGGGGTCCCCACTGGGGTGCCTGGCCAGCCTGGGTGAGGGGATGATGGCTGTTTGCAGCTGGTCACACACCCTTCAGGGTGGGGTCCCCACTGGGGTGCCTGGCCAGTCTGGGTGAGGGGCTGAGGGCTGTTTCCAGACTGGCGGTGACTGAAGCTCCCAACTGCTCCTTTTTTTCTTTTTCTTTTTTTTATTCTGGGCCAGCTTTAGCTCTGGCTCCAGTTCTGAGGCCTCGACTGCTGAAAGCAGGTATCTAGTTTGTTTGGGTTCTATAATCGAAACACTGTATCAACTCCAGCTCTGAGATCCGGGCTGGCTGAAAGCAGGTTTCTGGGGTTTTGTTTAGCTTCTATATTTGTAACAATGTTTCAAACTGCAAGCTCAGAGGCTGGCAAGGCAGGCGTGGAACGTTGGTTTCCTCTGTCACTGAAGCCAGCAAGCCTCATGTTAGCTTCAAGCTGCCTGGCTGCCGGCCACCATCTTGGCTGGCAGTTAATTTGCATATCTCGCTGATTAGCCAATGGGAAGGGTTGCGGACGTACGCTAATTACCATGTTTCTCTTTTTTAGATAGGACTAGAGGCCCAGTGCACAACATTCCTGCACTGGGGCAGGGGAGGGTCCCCTCAGCTCGGCCTGTGCTCTCTCACAGTCTGGGACCCCGCAGGGGATGTCTGACTGCCGGCTTAGGCCCTCTCCCTGGGGGCAGAGAGGCTCCTGCCACCTCTGCAGCTATGAGCCTGGCTTCTGAGTGAGCGCTGCTCCCCCTGTGGGAGTGCACTGACCACCAGGGGGCAGCTCTTGCATTGAGCATCTGCCCCTTGGTGGTCAGTGCACATCATAGCGACCAGTCCTTCCTGCTGGGGTCCAACCCCAGCGGGTCCAGGGGTCCCCAAAGGCGTGGATGGAGTCGGCGAAGAAGGAATGACACGGAGACAGTGTTCAGTTGATCAGCAGCCTAGCCAGGATCTCCAGCCAGGATCTCCAGCCAAGTTCTGGTCTGGATCTCCAGAGAGGTTCTGCCTAGGATCTCCAGCGAAGTTCTGGTTAGGATCTCCAGCCAGGTTCTGTGTCCATGGTCTCTTGCTAGGTTCTCCAGCCAGGTTCTCCAGGTTCTCCAGCCAGGTTCAGTAGCCAGGTTCTAGTCAGGTTCTCTTGCCAATTTCTGTAGTTAGGTTCAGTCCAGGATCTTTTGCCATGTTCTCTCGCTAGGTTCTGTCTCTAGGTTCTGAGGCCAGTTTCTGTCCAGGATCTTTTGCCATATTCTCTCCAGCGAAGTTCTTCTGTCTCTAGAGAACGTTCTGTGTAGGTTCTGTGCCAATTTCTGTCTCTCTCTCTGTCTCTTGCTGTCTTGTTACATCTGTATTTATACCAGTTGATTCAATCCTATCAATCTCTATTACAAAGGTTAGGGCGTTTCTTATCTCCATTCCAGGGAGTAAAGATTATGTAGCTTAAGCATGATTGTTCGTAGTTAAAGTGATTAATTACCCGCCTGGCACTTAGTTAAGGGATTTTATTCCCTCCCTAACTTCAGGGGAAAATCCCTACCTGGGGAAACAACCTTTCTCAGAGACCTTGGTTAAAACACATAGTGCCAAGAAGGTGAGCAAACATTTTAAGAACAGTATGCCATATATGCCAGGTCCTTTGAAACAGCAAGGATGGACCGGCTCCCGGCACCTTCCACCATTCAGTCAATTTGCATATTATCCTTTTATTATATAGGATGCTGCTACAGAAGAAAATGGATCCTTGGGTCATTGGACAAATGACAAAGAAAAGTGGAGGAATACTCATGGGTACTAGTATGTGAATTCTGCCAGGTACAGGAAATTAGTTTACATGCCTTACCAAGTAAGGACAGTATGTAACTTTTTTTGTTACTCATAGCTAGGCTAATACTTTGATTCTCTTGGTATTTTTGCCAAATGATCAATTGTTGAATAAAACCACATTAGCAACATTAATGTGATAATTAGAGACCATAATTTCTTATAGAACTACCAGAGGCCCAGTGCACAAAAATTTATGCACTTGGGGAGGTGGGAGGTCCCTCAGCCTGGCCTGTGCCCTCTTGCAGTCTGGGAATCCTTGGGGGATGACCACCTGCTGGTTTAGGCCCACTGCCTGGGGAATTGGGTCTAAGCTGGTAGTCAGACATCACTCTGGAAGCCCGGGAGCCCTTGGGGGATTTCCACTTGCCAGCGGGGAGCAGACCTAAGCTGCAGTCGGACATCCTTAGCACTGCTGAGGAGGCAGGAGAGGCTCCCACCACCACCGCTGTACTGGCAGCCATCAGCCTGGCTTGTGGCTGAGCAGAGCTCCCCCTGTGGGAGTGCACTGACCACCAGGGGGCAGCTCCTGCATTGAGCATCTGCCCCCTTGTGGTCAGTGTGTGTCATAGTGACCAGTCATTCCCAGTCTTTCTGCTGTTAGGGTCAGTTTGCATATTACCCTTTTACTATATATGATAGAGGCCTGGTGCATGGGTGGGGGCCGGCTGGTTTTCTCTGAAGGGTGTCCCGGATCAGGGTGGGGGTCCCACTGAGGTGCCTGGCCAGCCTGGGTGAGGGACTGATGGCTGTTTGCAGCTGGTCACACCCCCTTCAGGGTGGGGATCCCCACTGGGGTGCCTGGCCAGCCTGGGTGAGGGGCTGAGGGCCATTTTCAGGCTGGCCATGCCTCTTGGAGATGGAAGCTCCCAGCCTCTCCTTTTATTCTTTTTCTTTTTCTTTTTTTTTTTATTCTGGGATTTATTTACCTTCTATAGTTGAAACTTTGTTGCCTTCAGTGGAGCTCAGAGCGGCTCCTGCTCACTCCAGCTCCGTGGCCATGGCCGGCTGAAAGCAGGTATCTGGGGTTTATTTAGCTTCTATAATTGAAACTTTGTTGCTTTGAGTGGAGCTCAGAGCCGGCCGGGAAGCTTGGCTTCCTCCATCACTGGAACAACCAAGCCTCCTGCTCGCTTCAGTTCCGTGGCTTCCAGCCGCCATCTTGGTTGGGTTAATTTGCATATAGCCACTCTGTCTGGCTGGTGGGCATGGTTTAAGGTGTAACAAAGGTACAGTCAATTTGCATGTTTGTCTTTTATTAGATTAGATGGCAAGGATATATGTTATGTAATGATAATCAATATGGGGAGTATGCTTACATTGAATTAGCACAGTTTTAATCATTTTGGTCCATGTTTGGCAGCTCCAATTTAAAAAAAAAATCATACCTCATTTTTCTTTATAATATTTATATCATTTTAAAATCAAATTAGCTCCTAGAGTTTCATTTGAAATAATTCACTTTAATGTTATGCACTATAGAAGCATCAATATAAAATAGAACATGTTATATGTTTTGTTTGACATTTTATATATTTTACATATAACATTATTTTTACTGAAATGAGAATTAAAGGGCTATATTTTAAATATTAGCAAGAGTAAACCACACATGAAATCTTCACTGTGACCTTTAAAGCAGAGTATGGTAATTGAAAAGACAGAAATAATGTTAGGAATAGAATATATTCTGTAATATGGCTCCACGGAGTGTTTGTATGGTTTCACACTGTTCCAAATAGAAACTATATCTTTGGTGTGGTTTTGACAAAGATGCGTATTTTGGTAACTACATAGTCTTTATGGCTCAAATAATTTTTTTTTAAATTTTATTTAATACACCCTTAACTTTCCTTAATGTGCTGTTTTTAAGCAAAAAGAAGCAATTTTTTTTCTACTACCATATTGATCCCCCATTAGAGCATCTGAAATAACTCATTCATATGGTCTCCTATCTGCAGAGTTCTCAAGCACTTCTAAACATCATCCTATTATCTGTATATTTCATTTATATATTAATCACACACTAACTTGTCAGAAACATCATTGCATCAGGAAAATATACTCTCTTTTTTATACTGAATTTTGAAGAAATTTTCAAGGTTTATATTAAGAAATCGTTCTGTGAAGGTGATTCTAGGAAGGCACTAAGATTGTCTGGCTCCATGAGAATGTTAACTGGTACAGCCAAGATGGGAAACAATATAGAGGTTCCTCAAAAAATTAAAATAGAACTACTAAATGATCTAGCACTACCACTTCTAGGTTCATATCCAAAGAAAAGGAAAACAGACTATCAAAGACATGCCTGCCCTACCATATTCATTGCTGAAGTTTTGACAATAGCCAAGATAGGGAAACAGCCTGAGTATCCATCTCTGTATGAATAGACAAAGAAGATCTACCTATCTACCTTTATACATCTAGAGGTAGGTATATAGAGATAGATATACTTTGGAATATTATTCAGCAATGAGAAAGAACGAAACCCTGCCATTTGAAACACATGGATGAACCTTAAAGATATGATGCTAAATGAGATAAGTCACAGAGAAAGACAGATACTGCATGTATCATTTTTATTTGGAATCTAAAAAAGCAAAACAAAACAAATCTCAAACTCATAGAAATGGAAAGTAGAAAAGGGATGCCAGACACTGGGGCTGGGAAATGAGGCAAGGTTGGCAAAAGGGTACAAACTTTCACCTACAAGTTGAATGAGGTCTGAGGATCTAATGTAAAATATAGTGACTATAGTAGATAACACTGAAATTTGCTAAGAAAGTAGAACATAAATGTCCTTATACAAAAAAATCCAAACCCAGATATAAATAAATATGTGAGGTGATAGATGTGTTAGTTAACTAGATGGGGGAATCCTTCCACAATGTATATGTATATCAAATCACCACAATGTACACTTTGAATACATTACAATTTTATATGTCAACTAGAGGCTTGGTGCACGAATTTGTGCCTGGGTGGGGTCCAGCCAGCCCACCCCAGTTGGGGTGGGGGGTACCAATCAGGGGCAGCACCAGTTGGGAGAAAGGGCCACAGGTGGTTGGCTGGCCATCTCCACCCCCTGGTCGAACTCCCAGTCAAGGGGACAATTTGCATATTATCCTTTTATTATGTAGGATTATATGTCAACAAAGCTGAAATTTAAAAAAATAATAAATCTATATATAGTACCTTAATTGAACTGGGAGAAATTTAAGGAGCCTGGGAAAGTATAATAATGATTAGAATCATGCTGAAGATGTGTACCACCTTATTAGCAGCACCTACACTTCACAATATTTTAACATCAGGGAGGTTTCTCCCACTTTGCATCTTAGGAAACTGAGGTGTAGACTGGCCAAGGGACATGTAAGGTCAAAGAATAAGCTGAAGCTCATCTATTCCTAGACCTTTATTTTAAAATCCATGCTCTTTCTCATTATACCACCAATGTTTTTTTCTGACATAGGTATTTTGAGTGAAAATGATTCTAAGAAATTAAGTAGAGATATAAAATTAATTTTATACCTCTCTAGTTTAGGTATAAAATCCATAATGCTTGTCTAAGACAGATTTGCAAGCTGTCCAGCAGTTGCGGGGTAGGCTTACCACTTTACAATAGAAGTAAGGGTGCAAACTGAGATTCTTGCCTATTTCACCTAGCTCTCCAAGAAGGGAAGAAAGATCAGGTAAAGCAGAACTATTCTTAGACAAGGCCGGGCGTGTTCAGGGTGGTATGGCTGTAGACAGTACTATTCTTAGAATGCAGTTCTGGGTTTACTCCAATTGCTTACTGTGAGCCTTTGTTTCAATATGTATACTAATATGCTCAGATGCTATAACAAAATGCCAGAGGCTGGGTGGCTTAAACAACAGAAATTTATTTTCTCACAGTTGTCAAGAATGCAAGTCCGAGATCGAGGTGATAGCAAAATTGGTTTCTGGGGAGGGCTCTGTTCTTGGTGGGTAGACATCCACTTCCTCCCTCATCTGATCCTTTCTTGGCCATGTTATGCATGTTTGTGGCCGGGAAGACAAAGGGTGGGTTGGGGGGGGCAGAGAGAGGGAGAGAGAGAGAGAGAGAGAGAGAGAGAGAGAGAGAGAGAGAGAGAATGTACTCTGGTGTCTCTTCTTAAAAAGGCACTAATCCTATCAAGTTAGGGCCCCGCTCCTTTACCTCATTATTAATTACTTCCTTAGAGGTCCCATTACCAAATATAGCCACAATGGAGGTTTTGAGACTTTATTATATGAATTCTAAAGGGACACAAACATTCAGTCTGTAACAATATGGAAGCTGCAACTTGCCTCTGGGTTTGCCTGTAGGCTGTCTAAAAGCCTTGCTAAACCTCATATTATGGAGCCACACTGGTGTTTGTATTCTGAATGTAGATACATGTGTCCAGATTAGAATTCTTGATTGCTTCATCTGCTCTCCACCTCCAGGCTAGTTCTCAAAATCAGGTCCTCTCTCTGTGGCTCACAGGGTTCCCAGTAACATGCATGTTTAACTTTGCCTCTTCCTTCACTCTATTATGGATTGCAGGCTCCCCTGGAAATCAACAGGGCACATTACTTAAAAAAAGAAGGAGGAGCTGTACTCTAGAACTACACAAAAATATTTGAAAACACATAATTTGAAAAGCAAACTCTTAAAGGGAATTGACAGAATCCTTAATTCCTGCTTTTCAGAAAACACACATCATAATAAAAACTGAGGTTTGATAATACACATTCTGTGCTAAAATATTACTACTCCTTTGGCAATTGATGAAAGTAAACCAACACATTAAAGACTTGAGGTATTATAAATCAGTAGCACAAAGTCTTATGGATAAAAAATATTGAGTTTCTCATAGCCCTACTTAACTATTAAACCCATTACTATAAAATTAGCTTATTGAGTAATTACCTAAAAGAGAAATGCATATTTCAGATCTACATTTCCTAAAATAACTCTTTATATATTATATAACTTTCAAAGTATGTCTAACATTCATTGAATTACTGACTATCTATTTAAAAATTAATTTAGCTTAGATGTATTGTGAAGAACAGTTGGAATTTCTATACTTCCAGAATCAATGTAATACATATTAATTATAATAATAATTTACATCAATGCTAAAGAATAATATTGAACTTTATTTTGCATTTGTAGCTCTATTGGGTCTTTAATGAATTCCTAATGTTATAATATCTAAATAGAATTCCATGAGGCACTGGGATTTTTAATATAAAACTACAATGACTTTTGTTTTGAAAATTTATCAAACTTCTGTGACTTTAATTTTATGTATGAGAATTCCTTGAACTCCTGATTCTTATGTTTTACATGTGAAAAAAGTTATTATAAAGCAAATGAATATGCTAGTTATAATAGTGATTTCACTTTAGATAAATTGAGTGATATAGTACATTCATGACTTTATTATGTGAGTGGATGAGCTGTCATTTTATGTTCCTTTTACTTTGCTAGCTTTTAAGAAATTCTGTGTATGTATGTGTGTGTTTTTTTATTTTTATCTTCTCAAATATTATCTACTGTCATTTTTAGGTATATAGTGATGGAAATTTCCGTTATATTTAGTCAAATAACATTCACTTATGTATACTTTAGAATTATTTGTTTTTAGATGACATTCATTTTTTGAACATATGCAGTTATATGACAGAAAAGTTTAATGAAATATATTTTGGAACAATTTATGTGCAACGAATTTAGAAGTTACTTTTGCATCACTGACCAAAATAAATGAAGACACAAAGATGTAATAGGGTCAAAATGTTCATTAGGGTTGAAAATATAACTTCTTACTCTGAAATGTACCTAAGTATATTAAAGTAATGTGAAAATCTGATTCACAGATTTGGATAAACTTTCAAACTTTTTATTCCTTGTAAAATTATTATCAAGTTGAAATGGAAGTGAAGTGCATTTAAAGACTTTTTGAGTAGAAAACAGTAGATTTCCTTCAGGAGCTACTGGGTCAACTGCTTTCATTTTTTTTTTAATGAAATAGATATTGTTCACTATTCATGATAAGAGTGAATAAAAATGAAACACTTAGTTTAAAAAATAGACGGCAAAGAATGTAACACAGTCACTCCTTATATTCTTAACTCTTCTCTCATTTTGTGTTCTTTTGTTCTGTAATTGGTTGCTGGCACCCCCTTTAACCCACCTTAAAGGGCAAGCAGGAAATTCATGTTTTCGTTCATCAGCCCATCCCACTGAAAAGCGTTCGATATTAAAACAGTTTGCAAGGAGCAAAAGCAGGGGAAACAAGAGGCCCAGCTAGCCTGTAGCAAGATACTCGCAAGATTGGCTGCAACATCCATGGAGTCTTGTTCCTGTCCAGTACTTGCATGGAGATATCAAGTTAATTAGGGTATGAGTCTGTTCTTCGCTTTAAATGTGACCTTGTATTATATCTGTGGCTCTCTGGTTCATGTGGTGTCAGAAAGCTCTGGGAAAGTCTTTCCAGCTGCTTGACACAAACTGGAAAAAATGAAGAAGCATTGATGTTTCCTTTTGCCTGAAGGTTTTTAGAGCAGCAAATTACTGCAGAGGCAAAGTTGGTGTGGTAGATTTGCTGTGGATGTCAGAATGCTGCTTTTGTCTTTTAGCTCCTCGCCTTCCCTGGTGATCAGGTGCAACTTGTGGGGAGAGGTGGGGTGTTGGAGGGAAGGCGGCGGCGGGGGGGGGGGGGGAGGATTGGTTCAGGAGGAGGTTACATGGCAGAATTCCCACGAATGCTGGCGAAGGATGAAAAAAGATAAAGAAATCTTGTTTTTCTGAGCTAGAGGATTCTCTGCATGACTTCCCCACTGTTGGGGTGATGAGCTTTCAGGCTGAGATTTTATTAACGATTCATATGGAGATTGAGGGCAGTGGAGGAGCAGATTCTCACATAAACTTGATCTGTCCATGAATGCAGCTCTCTGTTTGCCCTGACCCTGCCTGGCTTAAGACACTGCCTGTGAGGCCAGCGTGCCAGACACAAAGAAAGAAATGAAAGGCTAGCACATTCCAGGAGTCTGCACAAAAGACAGAGCAGTTTCTGGTCCTCTCCCCAGAGAGGATCTTATCTCCGCGTGGCCAAAAAACCCCTAAAATGTTTATTGGTATATATACAGTTTTAAAAGCGATGTGGCTGTTTATAGATGTTTTGTTAGGTCTTCACGTTTTGTTTTCAAAACTTGTGGAAACTAGAAAAGTCTTGGCGAGGGTACACTTTCCGAAGTTTAGAGTTGGAAGTCCCTGGCCTTGAAGTATTTTTACTTTCTTGATTGGTAGGTAACTTGCAAAATGAATCCTCTCTGGCTTTCAGAGAAGCCAGCACAACATTTTAAAGCTTGAGTTGACTTCCTGACGCCTTGTGACTCTGCAACTTTTGAAACCTGTGACCGCGTTCATGCATGAGATGAAACTGACAGGAGGCAGAAGCCCAGGCATCCCCAGGCTCATGACTAGGACAGCAGGGCAACATTTTTTTAAAAAAGGAAGAAGAAGCAAGTGGAGAGAAAAGTTTGAGTGGGACAGAAGTCCAAGGGAGACTGGAAACTTTTAACTTGGTAACATGCCTACGATTATTGGCAGTTCACTCTATCTAGAATCTAGATGCAGTGCAACAGTGGAATGATATGCTATCCCAAGACATTTCTCTGTAACTAAACATACTGGTTTTATTGTTTAACAAGTGTGCACTCTGCATGTATGAAGTATTTAGGTTTAAAGGATAAAAGACTGATATACATAATTCTGTTGCTAAGTGATGTGTTGCCACAGATGCTTACAAATCAGAAAGCCCAGAAACATAGACTCTTGAATTTTGTGTACCTGTGTAGCTTTCAAGTTGTTTCAAAACTTTTATGGTTAAAAAAACAAAAAACAAAACAAAACAAAACAAACACAGTAGAGGAATGCAGGCAAATGCCATTAATTATGATAGTTTTTGTTCCTTTCATTTTATAGTGGTTTTATTTCCATGAAATTAACTGTTGTACTTAGGCTAATTGTCAGTAATTGGTGACAAAATCACTTCATTGTTTTTCTATAGCATGACCCTAATTAGGGCTTTGATAGACCGGCCCAGCCATGTTCTGTATTTTACCTCCTATTGCAATCAGTGGTAGTTAATAACAAGTGCAACTTAAAAAAATCTATATGATAAAATGTTTCTATTAATAATTAAGCAAGTCTTTTAAACAGTCTGTCACATATTAATTTTAAAACATGGTCATTGAAGGAAGCTTTCATTATATGTTTAGTTGGTTTCATGAAACATCAACTTATGGTTTCTGATTTGAACTAAAACCTATTGGAATGATCTATAAAGGACTAGAATTACAAATTTAACTGCTTAGCCACATGCCTTTTCATTATTCTGTTTGTGTCTGCAACATTGAAATTAGCATTCCTTTGTAAGACACTTTTCTAAGGTAGCACAGGGCTAGATGGCATTGTCTTTCTTTTCATGCCTGAGAGTTAAATTGAGTCTAATAAAATGTAGCATACTGTTTATTCTTGATTTCTAACTAGTTTTTTATCTGTTTTGTTTTTGCACCTAAGAGTGTGTTTTGAAGCATTATATTTCAAGTGAATATATATATATATATATATATATATATATATATATATATATATATATAGTTGAGATTATAAAAGCTTGGTTTTATTTCTTTCCAGCATAGAAAAGTGTGTTACTTGAAAGTAATAGAAAAAATGGGAGAGTACAGTATTTTGTGAAGTGAGGTTTAATGCCTATGGGAGAAAATAATACACTATATATCCCATGAAAACAATCACAGCCAATGCTATTTTGCCTTTTATTTTTACTTAAAAGAATTATTCTCAACTGACTTTCCCTGTGATTTTTTATGATTTTGTAAGTTTCAAAAATTTTCTAATACTTTGACAAATAATCTCCTTGCTTTTCTTCCTCATTCTAAGATACCCTTAGCAATCAAGTGCATTCTGCAATTTACAATGCACTCAGTTTGTTTTAAATGCATCCATAATGTATAACATAGAGTGCAGTGTCCCACAGTCATCCTGAAAAAAAGTTTTTAAGAAGCAATTAGAAAAATAATTGCCTATTAAAAAGTGAAGATTGCTTTGAGCAGGGAGAGAAGAAATTGAATGTTGAAATTGAAAGCATTCATTGTTAGCCCGACACATATGCACCAAATCTGAAATTAGAGAAAAATCACGAAATCCGTATTTTGGCAAGAGGAATTGTTTAAATTTTCTAAAGCTGTCAGCCCATTTTCTCTATTTTTTTCCCCTGCTAAAGAAAAACTTCCAATGGAAAGCCTCACCTTTTGTACAAAGTTGAAATGTTTTAGTTTTTGCAGGATTGTCCTACACTGTACAAATTCAGAACAATTCAATAGCTTCCAGGGAAGGAGGGGGCCACAAATGAGAATCTTTCTATCATTTCAGAATGTCCATGGCAAAGCACAAAAACTATATAAATCTGTGGTTGTTTCTTTGAAAAAAGAATCTTTTGATTGCAGCAGTTATTTGAATACCCATTCAGGCTCTTTTGTAACGTGTTGTAATAAATGCACGTCTCCTAAGTGAAGAATGCTCATGATGGGACAAAACTCAGACATAAACCATGTTTAGATGCTGCATTTCAATAGGTTACCCCATGGGATTAGACAAAGGTTCTTTTACTTTTGATTTCTTTTTCTTTCTTTCTTTCTTTCTTTCTTTCTTTCTTTCTTTCTTTCTTTCTTCCTTCCTTCCTTCCTTCCTTCCTTCCTTCCTTCCTTCCTTCCTTCCTTCCTTTCTCTCTCTCTCTCTCTCTCTCTCTCTCTCTCTCTCTCTCTTTCTTTCTTTCTTTCTTTCTTTCTTTCTTTTTCTTTCTTTTCTTCCTTTCTTTTTTCTTCCTCTCTTCATGCTCTAGAAAATACATTTCCTTAAGCAAAATTCAGTCTGTTCCTTTCTCACTTTATTGGTATATATCAAGTATGTTCTCTTGTTTCTTATCAGTTTCAAATATATAGAATGTGAAAAACAGACAGGATTGAGACTGACTTTAAGTTTGAAGAATGATAAGGTTACTTGGGAAAGATAATTGCTCTCTTTTACTCATCCAGGTTTCTCGTAGACTCTGGAGAGTAAAGTGGGTCTGCTTTTACTTTCTTGAATTTCCTAAATGTTCAGGGACAATACAAAAGAGGAACCAAGACTCTGGTAATAGTGCTATGAGCTCCATGCATGGGCATTTGAATCCTATAGGAAAAAAGCCAATAAATCCAGTCTGCTCCTAGCATAATCATACTTGACAACCATACAGACACCGCTGGGTCTACACGGGCAGCAGCCAGCATCTTTGCCTGCTCCAGCCCCAGAATCTTTTATAATTGTAATCGGTTTCATCAGACCAAGCTGTGCCAACACCCCTAATTAGCCACAGCCTCATTTTAAAAATTAAAACCACCCTCACACAATAACACCCGCAACAAGAAGCACCCCACAGCACTCAGTATGTCCCTGGTGGGATATCACACTGTGGACAGTAGCATTCCCTGACCTACATAGCCTTGGTGGGGTTCACCCACTTCCCTAATCAGAGGTGTGCCCACAGCAGAACCACCAGATCCCACCAAACTCTGCTGCTGTTTGTTGCATTTTTAAATCTTTTTTTCAGTGATGTGCTGGTTCATACCAGAAATAGCCTTCTCTGTCTTACTGCTAACTGTTCGGCGGCCCACCAACTAAGCAAACAGCAATGAATAAAAAAAAAAAAAAAAAAAAAAAGATAAGAGGTAAAAGATACTTATTCCAAGTTGGTTTTAGTTTATGGTGCTCAAAGAAGTTCCCCATTCCATGCAACTTGTTTTTTTGTTTTTGTTTTTCCCCCAGGGGTGAAGCAGCTGCAGCACTGGGGGAAATGGGTCCTGGCTGCCTTAAATAGCACCAAACACCATAAAGCCACGCGAGAAGCCTGAAGGTACCTTAAGTTTTATCTATTTTAGAATGTCCCGAGTACATTTGGTCTCACAGTATGTGCATACCTGCGTAAAGACACACGTTTTTCCTATTAAATCCACATTTTCTGGGACCTTATACTATGCTGGGCAACATAAAATCTGTAACTTGGGGGAAATTGACATGACATCAACTGCAGGCCTCAACTGTGAAAGGCAGATGAAACAGGTTCGTTCATGCCTGGCTTCAGCTCCTGCTTCAGGGGACCAATGTCTGCAGGTGAAACAAAACAGTGCATGTTTTGCCTTTTGTTCCCTATGACCCATTGTTTCATTTGTAAATAATGGTTTCATTACAAGCTGCTTTGTTCTAGAATCCAGTGGTAACCTGAGACAAGAGATTATTTTGCAAATTACCTAGCCTTATACCAGCTATGAAAATAGGGTTTAATAGCAAAGGCAGGCTACTGGAGCTATTATCTCTAAGCCTGAGCATAGCAAATAGTCAAGCTCTAACTCATGGTTTGGATATATTTTTGAGTGCTCTATTCTGCCTACTTGGGATGAGATGGGACCCATATTTTGTCATACTATGCAATGTATCATTTTTGCGAATAATACACTGAATAATAAAATAAAAACCTATAAAGAAGTTAGCCACTGATACGTGCTATAATCTTACATTGTTATTTAAAAGAATAAAAGAGCAAAATTATAGAGAGTACAGAGGTACGCTCTGTATCTCCGGAGGTACATAGCTTTCTGAGCTGTCACATGGCCATGGAAGGGAGACACTGCACCTAGAGCAGTCACCTATATCTAATTAAGTCTCAAAATAACCTGGAGAAAACCCACTGGAATGAAGCATTAAAAGAAAATGCACGTTTGGAAACTACATGGAAGACATTTTTATCATACAGACTTTTCGTTCCAGGAATAATTTTTAACAAGCTCAAGATGTGGCATATTAAATGAATGATGGCAACAAAGAGCTTAGCATCTGGCCACACTGTAAACTGTCAAAGACATGGAAACATCATAGCAGCCATGCGATTGTAGTTAACACAACCCAATGAGGTGAATCTCGGCGGCGCCGTCTTGGTTTTCACACGTGCAGTGTTGCTCTCTGGTTTACTTCTGCCTGTGATCGATTCCCATGCAGAGCCAGAGCTCTCCAGGAGAAGGCTGAGATTAGAACAATGTCAGCCTGTGCTTTTAGCAGAGTGATGAGGTTATCAATAATGCGTTGGAGATCTCAGGAACCTGGTGCATGCGGGCATCGCAGCTGCCCGGCATTTATTGTAGGACTTGCAGGTTTGAGCTGAGATGTCACCATATCTACTTTTGAGGCAGCCCCTGATGCATTCTCAAGAAATCTGGGGGGTTGGGGGGATGGGGTGGTCATGGGGACAGCTGCTGAGATGACCTAACTGAAACATTACGTTAGAGGAGGTTATTTAGGAGTGAGAATGCATCTATGAAATTGCTTTTTTAAAGAAGCCTATTTAGTCCGCGCTACCCTCATAACCTTTGTCTCCCCAGCTCCCTTCGAAGGTTTGGAAGTTGTGTTGTTTCCCTGACAAGTTTATTCATATCCAAACAGCTTGCCTGGCAGCAGCGGTCATGTTCTGTACTTGGGCTTTCTGGTCACGGTGGTCGCTGAGAGTAATAGAGAGGGGGAATAAGTGAGTGTGGAAATGCAAAGCTGTCTCTTGTTACATTTTATCGATCTCATTCTGGTGTCATTCAATTAAGACAGAAATGTGATGGATAGTCCCTGCACAGATTCCTGGGTTGCTCTCCATCCATCGCCAAGAAAGCTTTTGTGTTTTATTTGGAGTTGGAGGGAGGGGGTGGGGAAAGGCCATGGGCAAGTGGGAGAAATCAAAGATGCTATGTGATCTGAATTACAAATCAATGTCTCCCCAAGGATGCTCCAAAATGTCAAACATACCATGTATATATTTTCACGTATTTTCTCAGACACAGTTGATGTGCTCTACCTTCCTGGTTTTCACATGTGCAGTTTTGTGCTCTGTTCTACTTCTTCCTGTGATCATATGGGATGGGTTACCACATTTTAAGGTAGAATTCATTCTTTCTAATATTTTCAAAGGCTTAGGAGGAGGCATCCTCTTCCTACCAGCACTAGATAATTAAACATGAGCCACATGGAAAATAACTAGTCAAACTTGTGCCAATTTTAAAATTTGAGAACATGAAAAATTCTCTTGTCACTTTTTATGGACCTGTGACTCTAGGGTGACCTGTTTTGGCAAATAGATTTTAAAGCTGGTAAAATGAAAATAGCAAATAAAGGTGTGTTTGTTGTTGATGTTCTTAGTTCATAAACCAAACACTCTTATTATGCTACAAAGAGGTATGCTGTTATGAGTAAAATATCCAAATTCTGGACTGTATAAATTCCGACCCTTACTCTTGGTGGCATGCTTTTCCTTAACTATATCACTCCCTCTGTATTTGTTAACATGACAGTGATAGTAGTTCATGGATGCAAAACACTGTAAAACTACAACTCCTATAACCAAAGTGTTTTATGTTTTTAAAGTATTGAAATAATTAGTGTAAACAGCTACTAAAGCAGTCTGTGCTAAGCAGACTCCCGTGGTACCGCTCAAAGCAATACCAAATAGATTTAAAATGAACATTTGGGATTTTCAAATCAAGGTTATGGGTTCTGATAATTAGTGCAACCTGAAAGGCAGTGAGGAATACACATGTAAGCAGGGTTTTTAATATCAGAGCAGTATGTTAATGTGCAAGCACTTGGTATGTGACATTGAATAAAATACATGCACACTCTAGTTCAAACCTTACTTCCTTTATCTGAAAAATAACAGAACAGAATGACACAATTAAGTATATGGAAATGCCTAATCCATGTTTGTCCATTGCACTTGGAACATGGCAGATATCAGACACATGTAGCTTCATCCTGAACTCCCCCTTGATGGTTTTGACACTGATTTTGTCCTCTAATAAACTTGCTCAGTGATTTGAGAAGGGAATGGAAGCAAAGAAAAATAGCACAGTCGGGCCCTTCCTCTGTGAGTGAAACATTTTCCGGATCCTACTTCACAGAAGCTCATTTACCAATTGGTGTGATATTGCATTAAAGAATTTTCCAACCATCCACTAGAAGTTTGTCCTAAAACTTCATTTGTGGAAGGAACTCTTAAGCCAAGTTGTATTTGTCAAAGATGTTTTTAACTGTCATGCTTTAACCTGAAAGTTAAAGAGCAGCAGTGAGCTAACGCAGTTATTTACTGATTTTACAATTTTGGGGGCACCAGAAAATGATTTAGTTGGAAATTTAACTGGTAGCTCATATTATAACTTCCTCAGTAAGCTAAAACACACACAAATATGGTATTGCTGGTACATGCATAGCCTTTTAGCATGGTTGAAAGATAAATGTATGCATGTGTGATGGAATTTGGCTCTCTTCATGTTTTTTTTTTCCTCCCCCTTCTGGGGTCATACATTTTTAAATAGAGTGCTTAATGAAAATCATCTTCATGAATCAAAGCTTATGTCAAACATACATCAAGGCATAATCTATTTAAGGAAAGGCCATCTATAAAGGTAGGTAGTAAGTAAAATATTTTCCCCGTGATCAAAACACAATAAATAATTAGATTCTTTATGTTGAGAGAAAGCTTTTATCCTAAGTTTTGCACACAGCATTTTTTTCAAGGATCTACCTTCTGTGCACTAAGGTTGCTTAACACATCCTTTCTGAAAATTACCAACACTTTGGTCAACATGAGTTAACAGATTCCTACAGTCTCACATAATCATTCTGCACTCCGTCAACATTACAGTAAAATCTATTTATTTGTGTGTTTATATGGGGCATTAATACAAATAGTTATCTACTCATTTCATGGGAAGTGTGGGCAGTACTCTTTGATGTCCTAGACAGTGTTCCTTTTTCCTCATTAAGATAGGAATTGCCAGGCTTTATTTGGCCATTCTCAATTACCCTTTGCAGTGGTTCGGGTCCATTGGGGGGTGAAGTGCTCTTCACTTCTGTTGGGTCCAAGGAGGTGCCACTAAGAAACTGCTTTCTAAGATGCCTCACATTCTATGGCTGATTGACATAATGTTAAATAATTAAGAAGGTAGACTTTTAAAAAATTATAAGTAATCATAATTTACAGAAACATAGACCCTACATTGGAATCTTACCTTATACATTATAACTTTCCATATTCAATTATAGGAGAACACATATTCTAATATTTGTGGCAATATTGTCTCCATTTAAATTCATAAAGGACTGTGGTCATAGCATTTTACCAGATAGTCAACCACCAGTTGCCAATGATATTTTTCCCCTTTAAAAATACTTTTGCTGCTCTCAGCTAATATTAAAGTCCCTGTTGTTGTTATTTTCCATCTCTCCATAGGCTCTCCTTTCGATTAGAATGTAAGCATTGTGAAGTAAGAAACAACTGCAGATGATCAAAGAGTGTTTGTTGAAGTAACCATGCTGACTCAATGCCTAGGGTGTCCTCAGGAAACAGAATGTTGCTTCATTGTCTCCCTCCCCATTTTCTATTCATCAAAGGGATTTAGAGAATGATGACATCCTTAGACCCTGGCAGTTCCCTCTCTCCAACAGTCACACTTAACTTGCAAATCACAGAATAGTTTAGGCATCTGCTCTACATTTATTGTTGAACTCACATGATGTTCCAGGCACTCTGACAAGTGCAGAGTATGAACATTCGCAAGTTAGTAAACTACGTACAAGTTCATATTAATTTTTATAATCACTTGTGCTTATCTTGAAGTTTGGAGGATCTGTCTCTGTTGGTCTCTTTACTTCTGTCTTCTTCTTCCTGGTTCTTAAAGACACACTATCCTTTCTGCATCGGTTTCTGGCCATAACAGCTGGATTTAGAATGCTTTTTCAGCAATTGATGACCACATCGCAAATCAATTGTTTTTTCTGATGTAAATGACTTTCTTAATATATTTTAAGGTTGCAACCTAAATAACTTCAGATTGATTTTCTCCAACTGAAATTGTTTTAAGTAAGACAATTCTTTCTGTTGGCTCATTCTCATTCTCTCTCTCTCTCTCTCTCTCTCTCTCTCTCTCTCTCTCTCTCCCCACCCTCCCTCCCTCCCTCTCTCCCTCCCTCCCTCCTCTCATTTTCTACACTTTACTTATCTCCTTTTCTCTAATTATATCAGCAATCTTTTAGAATCCTAAAATTAGAGTTTTTGACTTTGCATGAACCTGAGGTCCACAAAAGTTATAATTTCTCAAATCAAAAAGAAAGTTTTAGAAAAATCTAGATACTTTATTAAAGGATCCACCCTATCATCTTGGAGTTTGCAGGGCACAATTCCATGTCTTATTCACTTTTCTGTCCACAGTGCTTGACATGTAGGAGGAGGTCAATGAAGGTTTATTGAGATAGCCATGAACCTTTGTCATATTTGAAGATATTTTAAACATAAGAGGAGTTAAATTTCATTTTCCCAACCACAGATGTGCTAATTAGGTGTTCTTCTGATCATGAACCAGTGTTTGAATGTTTTATAACTATGTCTTGATAATTCTCTCTTCACTGAGATTCTGTTGTTCCAGAGGAAAGAATCAGAGCCCTGTTATTCTGTTCCCCCTCAGACCATTCCAGGCAATTAGTATTAGCATTAATATTCATATTATTTTTACATTAGAAGATAATACCTGCAAGCTTATTGGCTAAGATTATTTTTGTGGATTTCTGATGGTCTGCTACACATGGAAATTGAACAAGCCATGTTGTAGTGAAACTCAAGTAAAACTATGTTAATAATATACAAGATATACTCCAAAATCACACACATTGAAAACAACCCTCAGAATGAAAAGCAGAAATTCTCCATGTTGTCAAGCCTTCTCACTCTACGCCCAGTAAGATCTTTTACAATCTCTCTCACCAAAATCCAATTTATTCCTCTGGGATTTTTTGTTTTGTTCTCAGTCACTAATGAGTATAATATCAGCTATTTGGCTATCCACTTGCATTACTCAGTTTAGTATTGAACCAAATCTGTCTCTGACCAGTGGGCACAGCAAGACTTCCACAAGATGGACTTATAATGGATTGAATCAAAAGTGTGGGAAAGGGAGGTGGAATTGTCTGGACAGGTTGATCAATAGGAATAAATGTAAAACTGAAATGGGGCCACTCCACTTTCAACTTGTGACTTGAGAAAGACAAATTTGGTGTTTCTATACATAATTGGAGAAGTCTTAAAATATAGGTATGCATTCATGTCTTGCTTCATTTCCTGTCAAATTCAAGTTTATAAATGACTCAACAATAGAACAAAAGCAAACTACCATAAATAAGAGAGCACATAACACTTGTTTGCTGGGGAAAATATTCTTTTCCTTATAATAGACAATTTAGGAAATCATATTAGTGTTTGAATGATCCTTACAGAGTATAAAATTAAATTAAATAGTGCAGATTACCCCTAAAGGTTATCATCAGTTAATTACCATATGAAGTTTCTATCAAATGGGAGGTGTTCTCAACTTGGTTGACGAAATACATTCTTCAAAAGGGTTGTGTTATTTCCTACCTTTTAGTATCTGTGCAGATCATCACTGTTTACAAGTAAAATAGATCATAGAAATATTGATCTAGTTCAAGAAAGACAAAATGAACTAAAAGAGTAAAACTCCAAAGAACAAACTAATCACCAATAAACCAATGAATTTCACAAGTAGACAGATGTATAACCTGGTATTTTGTGTTTGTTTGTTTTGATTTTAGCAAGTAGCAACTTACCTGGTAAAATTCTGCATACAAAATAAATTTGGATTAGATTATTCTGTAATATTGCTTCCAGAGTTAGCAGTTTAAGATTTCAAAAATATTTGACAAAAGTCAACTGTACTATTTTGAATCCTCCGAATTTTGAAAGTAGACTTTCTGATTGTTTTAAAGCAGCAAAATATTGATCAAAGGCATCTAACGTAAGCAAACTGCTCAGTGCAGAGTGATATATCAGTGTACAAAAAACTACTTCTTACCTTAAGCAGTAGGTAGAAAGCACTTAGAAATAAAGGAATGCTAAGAATTGTAAGAGAATTTCAGGGCATATAAAATCTAATCTACAACTATTTGTTGAATAACTTTATTTTTAAAAGTGACACATAGTTTATGAGACTTGATCTTAAGGAGTGAAAGTATTTTCTGTAGCTAAAGAAAGAAGACCTGGATTTAAATCTGCTTGAGTACATGTTTAACTTCTAGACTTGGAGAAATCACTAAACACCTGGGTATTCTTTTGTAAAAAATGGGAATAACACTACCTATTAGGCTACTTTGTGGAGAGGATTAGAGATGATGAACATTTTTAACGCAACAGTTGGCCAATAGATGTTTACAAATAATAACAATAACAATTATACATAAAAGTAATTAGAAAGTGCCCTGAATTCTAAGCCAGTCTACCTCACCAAAGAAGTGTAAAATGAAAATCCTCACCCCCTCAATTCATTACCAGGTACTTACATCAGGTTCTTGAATATTCACTCTTGGAAAATGGAATCAGAACCATAGCTTAAATAGTTTAAACATATGGCACAGGACAATGAAAAATACACAAGAAAGAACAATTGTATATTGGGAAAAATTCGATCCAATGACCTAATGTATCATTTTATTATTTCTAGGGAGTGTGTAGGTTTAATTCATAAAATTCTTCACTGCTTCTATGCTGGAATGTTCTTAGATTAAAATTTCACTCCTAACAACACAATTCAATTAAAGAAGTAACAAGCATTTCAGTATTGAAAAGTTTTCTATACAACATATTAAGGTTTATTGTCTAGACTAATCCCCACTTACACTTCGTGTGAATTTTAAGAAGGTGCCCTTTCCTTTGTACAGATGACATATACACACCTGCAGGTGTAATAGGACTCATGCTTATGGTTTGGTAAACAGAGTAGGGGATGGATTTCAGCCTCACTCACCTCCCTGACCAGTGTCCTTTTTATAGGGCCCAGCACAAGCAACAGGAGCCTTTGTAAATATTATTAAATGTACAGGAGCCCTGTAAATATTACATAACGAATACAATGACAGAGTAAGATTCTGAGTAGAGTGAACTGAAGATAGTTCCATGGTCTAGCTTAGTTTTTATTCAATTGGGAATCTGAACAGTATGCAGAATAAATGTTACTTATGCTTTGTACAACAGAAAAAAACAATTAGGTTGTGTCACTTCATATGGATCAGTGATTGTTATTCATCTGAAGAAAAATTATATTACCCAAGTAGCATGCTTTTCAATATTTCAAGGCTTAAAAAATTGTAGAAATTTGTTGTGATAAGGATGTCAGGGTAGGAAAGGGAGGAGATGATCAGGGACTGAGGTTGAGTAACCTTTGCTTCTTAGTGAATGCCTTCAGTGTTCAACTTAATTCCCCTGATCTTTACTGAGCACTTATTTCAAGATGTAAAAATATTTGTAAACCATTTCAGACCTTATGAAAGCAACCCCCTGGAGGAAAATATAAGCATGTGTATCAGTATACAGTCATATTGATGCCTTAACAGAAAATAAGGCAGATGAAAAGGATGAAAAGTCTGCATACTAACAGGTGGATCAGAAAAATATCACGGGTTAAGCAGTATTTCATTGAGAGCCTTTCAAGGACAAGGCCACTCTGTCATCTTAATGTTATATCCTGGCTTTCTGCCTTATAGCTGGCCCTTTGAATGAGTGAGAGAACAAACATTTTCAGCTGGGGAGAAACAGCATGGACAAAGGCAGGTTAGGGAAAGTATGGGCCTAGTAAGAGAACAGCAGAACAGCCTTTGAGCATAAGGGCAGGGAAACTTTATGAAAAGAAGTATGAGTTGAGGTTGGCAAGAAACAAAAGAAACATGATGAAGACTAGATTTTAGAGGAGTTTGTTCTTTTTCTGTGTTTCTTTTCTTAAGGTAAAAATTGTTTTTGAAGGTTTTGAACATAACCCATTCTGTAATTTATACTGAATTATTTTCTTTATGTATGTAGAATGGATCATTTGAGTCAAGGAAAGTCAATTTAGGAGAATCTTCTTATGCAGGGATCTTAGAGAAGCAATAAGATAGAATCAGATATCTTAACATAAGATACGAGTAAAGATAATGAATTTAAAGACTTGGCATGATGTAGAAAGTATTTGGATGAAAGGAGAAGTGTAGAAGGAAGAGATAAAGAAGTTGCTGAAAGTTTGTACCCAAAATAAATAGAAAAATGGTGTTGTGATAAACAGACAGGTGAAGCTAAAAGACATGTTTAGAACTCATGGAATTTATAAAATATTTTTACTTAAGATCAAAGGCAAACTGGTTTATAATGTAAGAAAGTTTGCATTCAGATTTATGGTGGATTCTTAGCTCCTTTACACCTCTTTAAGATAACATTCATTCTTGTTTATTCATTGAGCTCCAAGAAATTTTATATAGTCATATATTTATTCACATATTTCTGGTTTATCTTATTTCACAACATTTAATTGGATTGGATTTTCAAATATAAATGAACCCATGCATTTAATCTAGAATAAGTAAAGTCATAAAGCTAAATTAAATCCAATTAATGCTGATATGTGAATACCTTTATTTTTCAGATATTTTGTACACTTATTTCTCTATTAACTCTGCCCTGGCAGTGATGATTTGCCTTTTTATTTTGAGACAATTGTAGACCTCACAAGTATCTTACAAATTAGTACATAGAGTTTCAATGCACCCTGATCCTGTTTCCCTTACTGTCAATACCTTATATAGCCATAGTCCAATTATTAAAACCAAAAATATTAGCATTGGCACTGCTGTTTAAATACTAATAGTCTCTCAATCATTTTTATGAGAAGAAATGCCGATAAAAGGAAAAATATTAGAGCCTACTGTTTACATGATCTGAATGCAGTTTTAAGCTTTTAGCCAATGAGAATTGGCACGATGGACTGCACATGGTTAGCCAGTGATTATGAATACAACATACTGCAAATGATCTGAGCGCTCTATCCTGGACTTCTTGTATGCTCGCTCTTTACTTAGGGTTACAACAAACAAGTTTGAGCCACTTTAGCTGACATAAATGTTTGCAAATAATAGAAGTTTTCAGAACACAAACAAGCAAAAACTGAGAAAGAGTATTGACAGATGTAAAATGTCAAGTTTAGTAATGGCTGGTAACACCATCAAGGAAATGGTTAAAGACAATGGGAACAGAACTAGGTAGGCAACTAAGGATCGATGGAGATTAAGGCTTGATTGACATTATTAAGGGCATTATTCATATCCCTGGATCCTAGGAGGAGTGATCAACAAACTGAAAGAGAGAGGGATTTATATTTGGTGAGGACTTGATGCAACTAATAGGGCATTTCTGAAGTGCTGGTATCAACCCACTGCAGTTGGGCTTCTAGTCTTATTTCACTGTCCACCCTTGTTTAAAATCTTCATTTATCCACTTGCTGAAGCCCCAAATGCAAAAGGCATTCTTGACCTCACCTTCTATAATTTCCCAAATCTGATCCATTAACGGGTGCTATTATTTTATTTCCTAAATATATATTCAAACCATCCGATTCTGTTCATCTCAACTGCTACCACTCCAGAATGTGGCTCACTCCTCTCACATCAGAGCTATTGCAGTAGCACACCAACTCTTTTCTCTTTGTTATCCTTATCCATCAATAACCTCTTCCTTATAAAGAAGCTGATTTATATTTTTAAATTATAAATCTCATCATGTCACTCCTCTCTTAAAACTTTCTAAAGTCTTTCCATTGCCCATAGATTGAAAACTTTCTTTTAAAAAATGTCCAAAATATCTCCAGGTAATGGAATGTTATTCAATGTTAAGAAAGAAGTGAGTTATCAAGCCACGAAAAGACATGGAGGAACCTTAAGTCCATATTACTTAGTGAAAGAAGCCAATGTGAAAAGGGTACATGTTATGTGATTCCAACTGTATGACATTCTAGAGAAGATAAAACTATGGTGGTAATAAAAAAGATCAGTGGTTCCCAGGGGTTAGGGAGAATGGAGGAATGAATAGGTGGAACACAAAGGAGTTTTAGGGCAGTGAAACTATTCTGTATGATCCTATAATGGTGGGTACATGTCATTATACATTTATCCAAACCTATAGAATGCACACTAGCAAGAGTGAACCCTAATGGATGTTGGTTTAGAATGATGTGCCAATGTAGGTCCACCAGTTCTAATAGAAGTTGCTGGGGTCCAACCCCAGTAGGTCCAGGGGTTCCCAAAGGCGTAGACGGAGTCGGCGAAGAAGGAAGGACACAGAGACAGTGTTCAGTTGATCAGCAGCCTAGCCAGGATCTCCAGCCAGGATCTCCAGCCAAGTTCTGGTCTGGATCTCCAGAGAAGTTCTGCTGTTTATTGTCTTGTTACATCCGTATTTATACCAGTTGATTTTAATCCTGTCAATTTCTATTACAAAGGTTAGGGCGTTTCTTATCTCCATTCCAGGGAGTAAAGATTATGTAGTTTAAGCATGATTGTTTGTAGTTAAAGTGATTAACTACCCGCCTGGCACTTAGTTAAGGAGTTTCATCCCCTCCCTGACTTCAGGGAAAAATCCCTACCTGGGGAAACAACCTTTCTCAGAGAGGTGACCTTGGTTAAAACACACAGCGCTAAGGGGAGCAAACATATTAAGTACAGTATACTATATAGGCCAGGTCCCTTGAAACATATGCTGTGCAGATGTTTCTATCCCGCAGCGACTGTGTCAAGCAGCAAGGATGGACTGGATTCCGGCAAGAAGTATACTCTTTTGAATGATGTTGATAATGGGGGAAGATATATATACACAGGGCAGGAGATATATGGGCAATTTCTGTACTTTCAACTTCATTTTTGAAATGGTCTAAAGACCTTGTATTAGTTGTCAATTGCATAACCCTCTAAACTCACCTACCCTTTGTCAAATGGGATCTGATCATGTTTGATGGCCATGGTCCAGAAAGCAAGAGGGAGAACCTTCTCTCCTCCTCCACTTCTGTCTGGCATTCCACCTACAGCATCTTCCTAAGGGCAGTTTCTACTGTACAATAGGGAGAAGTGAGAGTATCAGGAAGTTGATATTTTGCTGTTATGTCTTAAGTGGGTTTCCCACTGTCCCGGACAGGTAGTTGTAAAACACTTAGGGTGCTTTTGACCTACATCTGAGTTCCCCCCATGCCGGAGCATTCGATTGATTGCACTTCCTGTGCATTGGGTGTTAGAAGTCCTCTTTGCTGCTCCATCCTCAGCTTGCATTTGTTTGGGATTTACTCCACACAGACTCTCTCACAGTGTCCGTCATCCTTGCAGGTGCTTTCTTAGGCAGCTTTTCTTCATGCTTGGAGCAACATTGGTTCATGAGCCATACCCATGCATTTTTTTGCACCAACAAACTCTGGAAATATAAGCAGATATTTACATTGTAGGAAGCTCTTCTTTGATCTGATAATAAAGAAGCTAGCTCATCTATTCCTGTACGTTATTGTCCAGGCAGGAGTCAAAGTCAGTTCCACTCTGTCTCCAAAATTCTGCTCTCCAAGTGATCCTACAGAAACCTCCTCACTAAAATTGACTGGCAGGTCAGGTACAGTGGTCCCGAAAGAAATCTTCAGAAAATCCTCTGACATCTCCTCATTCCAAGCCTTTATAGTTTCAGGGTGTTCATCGTCCCCTACTTTGAAATTGCTGCTAAGAGACATGTCTGAAAACTCTCTTTGCAATCTATTTATATACTGTTACTTCAGTTAAAAACTTTTAATGGAATGCATTGATATGTGCATAAAATCGATAAGATCTTATATGAAGTGACAGTTTAAACTCCCTTGCTTTAAAGTAGATTTATCAAATTAGACATTCAAACGGCGTTTCAGTATATAAGATGAGTATAAATGACCCATATTGAAAAAGTTTAATGGAAAACAAAATATTGAATGCATTAATATAAGTTTTACATTCTCAACTTTTAGTGTAAATCTCTACATGGATATGAATTAAGCATCTCTTGCAGCTTTATTTTCATGTACATGGTTAAACAGAAATCTCAAGGAAGGATTGCTTCTGTATGTTATTCTTTAAAAGGATGCAAAATATTTGTTTGGGAACAAATCTATTAAAAGGAAGCCCCAATTAAAAATATCAACTATAGTACTTCTATGCTATGTTTGAAGAACATTGCTATTAATCATGTGCTTTAATATCTAGAATTTACAGAGCTGTAATTATTTGTCTTGAAGAGGCTGAAAAAGTACAGTAAAACTTGTGATTAAGTATCACAGTCAGCAGAAACACCTTGTAATTTGGTTTACTAGTTGTGCTTTAATAAAAGTTGTGGTGTTGTCCACAGCTTATTATTAATGACTAGAGGCCCGGTGCACAAAAATTTGTGCACTCGGGGAGGAGGGGGGGTCCCTGAGCCCGGCCTGTGCCCTCTCACAGTCTGGGACCCCTCGGGAGATAACGACCTGCTGGCTTAGGCCTGCTCCCGGGTGGCAGAGGGCAGGACCAATCCCTTGGTGCAGCCCCTGGTCGGGCTCAGAGCAGGGATGATTGGGGAGTTGGGGCACCGCCCCCTGTCATGCACAGAGCAGGGCGGATTGGGAGGTTGTGATGCCACCCTCAGTCATGCTCAGGGTAGGGCCAATTGGGGGGTTGGGGCACCGTCCCCTGTCACGCACAGAGCAGGGCCAATGAGGGGGTTGGGGCGCCACCACTCTCACACTCAGGGCAGGGCCGATGGGGAGGTTATGGCTCTACCCCATCACACACAGAGCAGGGCCCGTGGCGGGGAGGGGGTTGGGGAGCTCCCCCCTATCAGGCACAGAGCAGGGCTGCTCAGGGGGTTGGGGCCCCGCCCCCTGTCACACACAGAGCCGCAGGGCGATCAGGGGGTTTGGGCACTGCCCCGTCACACTGATCCCGGTGCCGGGTGGCATATTACCCTTTTACTATATAAGGTAGAGGCCTGGTGCATGGGTGGGGCCGGCTGGTTTGCCCTGAAGGGTGTCCTGGATCAGGGTGGGGGTCCCCACTGGGGTGCCTGGCCAGCCTGGGTGAGGGGATGATGGCTGTTTGCAGCTGGTCACACACCCTTCAGGGTGGGGGTCCCCACTGGGGTGCCTGGCCAGTCCGGGTGAGGGGCTGAGGGCTGTTTTCAGGCTGGGAGTGACTAAAGTTCCCAACCGCTCCTTTTTTTCTTTTTCGTTTTTTTTATTCTGGGCCAGCTTTACCTTGAGGCTTGGCTCCAGCTCTTAGGCCTCCGTGCGGCTGAAAGTAGCTTTCTGGCCTTTGCTTACAATGTTGCGAATCTGCTGGCTGAAGTCCAGCGGTATTTGTTACAATGTTTCTTAAACTGCCTGCTCAGAGGCCTGCAGCCGCAGGCGGGGAACGTTTGTTTCCTCCAACGATCCTCGTCACTGAGGCAAGCAAGCCTCATATTAGTTTCAAGCTGCCTGGCTGCTGGCCGCCATCTTGGCTGACAGTTAATTTGCATATCTTGCTGATTAGCCAATGAAAAGGGTAGTGGTCGTACGCCAATTACCATGTTTCTCTTTTATTAGTGTAGATTCCAACTGCTCATTCAATCTTTAGTGCTTTGCTCCTTTTGGTTTCAATGAACATATATTATCTTCCCAAAGTAGATATAATTAATTAGCAGACAAATTCTTAAGAAGTTAAATGATATTTAAGTGGAATATTCTTGGTTATTGTTCAGTAGAAAATAGTATCATATTTTTCCTATCTAATAAAAGACAAAAAGGGCAATTGACCATACCTTCACTATGCTTCCCATTGGCTAATCAGGGTGATATGCAAATTAACTGCCAACTAAGATGGTGGCCGGCAACCACGCAGCTGAAGCGAGCAGGAGGCTTGCTTGCTCCAGTGATGGAGGAAGCCAAGGTTCCCCGCCTGCCGTGGCCCGGCTCTGAGCTCCAAAAGCAACAAAGTTTCATTTATAGAAGCTAAACAAACCCAAGATACCTGCTTTCAGCAGGCCCACTCTCAGCTCCAGTGACGGCAACAAAGTTTCAATTATAGAAGGTAAATAAATCCAAGAATAAAAAAGAAAAATAAAAACAGGAGAGGCTGGGAGTTTCAGTTGCTGGCCAGCCTGAAAACAGCCCTCAGCCCCTCACCCAGACTGGCCAGGCTCCCCAGTGGGAACCCCCACCCTGAAGGGGGTGCAGGCAGCCTGAAAACAGCCATCAGCCCCTCATCAAGGCTGGCCAGGCACCCCAGTGGGGACCCCCACCCTGATCTGGGACACCCTTCAGGGCAAACCAGCCGGCCCCCAACCGTGCACCAGGCTTCTATCCTATATAGTAAAAGGGTAATATGCAAACTGACCCTAACAGCAGAAAAACTGGGAATGACTGGTACTATGACACACACTGACCACCAGGGGGCAGACGCTCAATGCAGGAGCTGCCCTCTGGTGGTCAGTGCGCTCCCACAACGGGAGCTCTGCTCAGCCACAAGCCCGGCTGATGGCTGCCAGTACAGCAGTGTTGGTAAGAGCTTCTCCTGCCTCCTCAGCAGCTCTAAGGATGCCCGACTGCAGCTTAGGTCTGCTCCCCACTGGCAAGTGGACATCCCCCGATGGCTGCCAGGCTGCCAGAGGGATGTCTGATTGCCAGCTTAGTCCCAATCCCCTGGGGAGCAGGCCTAAGCCAGCAGGTGGTCATCCTCCAAGGGGCCCCAGACTACAAGAGGGCACAGGCCTTGCTGAGGGACGCCCCCCCCTCCCCCAAGTGCACAAATTTTTGTGCACCGGGCCTCTAGTTTATAACAAAAAGGAGCAACATATATATGTGTACTATTCAGTAAACTGAAAATACCTAATTCACCCCTTGCAATGCATAATGTGATGCCCTTAAATGTTTCAGTTGAAAATTTAAAGTGCCAGTATCCTATATAATAAAAGCCTAATATGCTAAGTGTCCGGTCTTCCGGTTATCCAGGCAACCAATCAAAGCATAATCTATTATAATAAAAGCATAATATACTAATTAGACCAGACATCCTTCCGGATGTGCTTCCAGACGATCTTCCTGGATGAAGCTGGAGCTGCGAGGGAAGCCCAGGTCCTGGGTGTTGGAGGGAAGCCGGTGCCAGCAGCCAGGGTAAGGAATGCCTACTCTTGCATGAATTTCATGCATTGGGCCTCTAGTATGCTAATGATATGCTAAGGCTGCTCAACTGCTCACTATGATGTGCACTGACTACCAGGGGGCAGACACTCTGACTGGTAGGTTAGCTTGATGCTGGGGTCTGGCTGATTGGGACTGAGTGAGACAGGCCAGACATGCCCTAGAGCCCTCCCATGGTTCTTTTCCAGCTGGCCAACCTCTTGAGTCTCTCCTGGGCCCTGATCATGCACTGGTGGGGTCCATCTGCCTGGCCTGTGCCCTCTCGCAATCTAGGACCCCTCAGGGATGTTGGAGAGCTGGTTTCAGCTCGGTCCCACAGGCCAGGCCAAGGGACCCCACTGGTGCATAAATTCGTGCACTGGGCCTCTAGTAATTCTATATAATAAAGAGGTAATATGCAAATTAACCCTCTTGCCCTCACAAGATGACTGCCTATGACCAGGACTGCAGGGGCATTAGTGAGAGGCAACCAAACAGCTGAACAAGCCCGCTGTGTGGGGCAACCAGGCCAGCCAGGTGGTTAGTGAGGGCTGACCAAACGACTGAACAGAAGGCTGCATGGGGCAACCAGGCCAGTGGGGAGGACCATGAGGGGTTGCCAGGCCAGCAGGGGTGGGCAGTTGGGAGCAACCAGTCTGGCAGGGGGCCAGTAAGAGGTGACCAGGCTGGTAGGTGGGGGCAGTTGGGGGAAATCAGGCCTGAAGGGAGGACAGTTGGGGGTGACCAGGCTGGCAGGGGTGGGGCAGTTAGGGGCGATCAGGCCAGCATATAGGGGAAGTTGGGGGCAACCAGGACAGCAGGGTGGTCAGTAAGAGGCAACTAGGCTGGGGGGGGGGCAGTCAGGGGCAACCAGGCTAGAAGGAGGGGCAGTTGGGGGTGACCTGGCAGGCAGGCAGGTGAGCAATTAGGAGCCAGTAGTCCAGGATTGTAAGAGGGATGTCCGACTGCTGGGGGTCAGGCCTAAATTGGCAGTTGGACATCCCCCGAGGAGTCCTGGATTGGAGAGTGTGCAGGCAGGGCTGAGGGAACCCCTCCCCATGCATGAATTTCATGCACTGGGCCTCTAGTTAAATAATATAATTTCATTGATGAATTCTTTTTCCATGTGAGCTGGTAAACTCAGGGGATGCACCTGTTCTTGATAGTGACTGTTAACATATATTTGCTTCTAGAATCACCAACCTCACCTGGCAACTGAGGTAAAAAAAAAGTTGCATTGACTTTTAGGAAGGTGCTTATTTGATTAGTTTCTGGGAATTAAAGCCATAAACCAAAATCCCAAGTATTTAGTTTTTAGTTATGAAAAATTGGGAGGCCTGAATTACTCACCAAAATAATGGCACAGGAATTATTTTCTTGACATTGTTAAGAATGATGGTTTAACACATTTGGTTATATGATGATCCCAGAATCTAGGGACTTAAAAAAAAATCACATGTCAATATCGCTGGAAAGGTTCTGTCTCAGGGGGTGTCCATGGTCCAGGGAATAAGATCCAAACACCTCCCTGTGGCCTGTGAGTCCTGGTGGACTGAGGTTCCTGTCGTCCCATCCCGCTGGTCTCAGCTCTCTCTTCCTCGCTCTCTGGCTATGCTCTGCTAGTGCTCATCTCCTCTTACTATTTCTCTTTTATTCTATTTTTTAAAAATACTCACCTGAGGATATTTTTTCCATTGATTTTTTTTTTTCTTTTAGAGAGAATGAAAGGGAAGGAGGAGAAGGAGAGAGAGAGAGAGAAACATCAGAAACATCTATGTGAGGGACACATCTATTGGGTACTTTCGCACGTGCCCCGACCATGACCGGGAATCAAATCCACAACCTTTTAAAATATATATCTACACTAATAAAAGAGAAAAATGGTAATTGGTGTACAACGATACCCTTTTCATTGGCTAATCAGGGCTATATGCAAATTAACTGCCAACTATGGTTGGCAGTTAACTGCCAACAAGATGGCGGCTAGTTTGCATATGTAGGCACAATGCAGGGAGGCGAAAGGGAAAGCAGGAAGAAGCCCCCTGCCACTGACAGTGATCGGAAACCCAGGGGGGAGCTAAGAGCTGGGGGCAGGGCAAAGGCGGCCCCAGCCCCCCAGCCATGATCGGAGAATCAGGTGCCTTTGCCGCCCTGGCCAGTGATAGCAGGAAGTAGGGGTGGAGCCAGTGATAGGAGCTGAGCACGGTCGAGGCTGGCAGTCCCGGGAGCTAGGGGTCCCTTGCCTGGGCCTAAAGTGAAGCCCACGATCGCGGGGCCGCTGCAGCTGTGGGTCCCCGCTGCCCAGGCCGGACGCCTAGACCAGAGGCATTAGGCCTGGGCAGGGGCGGAGCCTGCAACCGCGGGGAGCTGGGGGTCCCCTGCCCAGGCCTGACACCTCTGCCGGAGTCCTCAGGCCTGGTCAAGGGGCCGATCCGGTGATTGGTGATCGGAGGGTGATGAGGGTCAACTCCTCTGGCCAAGGCATCAGGCCTGGGTGGGGGGCGGAGCCGGGGATTGGGGGGATATGATGGTCCCGTTGCCCAGGCCTGAAGCCTGGGTCAGAGGCGTCAGGCTTGGGAGGGGGGTGGAGCAAGCGATCAGAGGGAGATGGGGGTCCCCTGCCCAGGCATGATTCCTGGGCCAGAGGCCTCAGGCCTGGGTGGGGACCAGAGCCAGTGATCGGGGAGAGATAGGGGTCCCCTGTCCAAGCCTGACACCTCTGGCGGAGGCGTCAGGCCTGGGCAAGGGGCCGATCAGGTGATCAGAGGGTGATGGGGGTCTACGCCTCTGGCCGAGGCGTCAGGCCTGGGCAAGGGGCCGATCCTGCGATTGGAGGGTGATGGGGGTCAATGCCTGAGGGCTCCCAGTATGTGAGAGGGGGCAGGCTGGGCTGAGGGACACTCCCCCCCACACACACACCCAGTGCACGAATTTCGTGCACCGGGCCCCTAGTATGTATATATATATATATATGTTGTTAGTTTCAGAGAGGTAGGGTGAGGAAGAGAGAGATAGAAACATCAATGATGAGAGAGAATCACTGATTGACTGCGTCCTGCACACCCCTCACTGGGGATTGAGCCCGCAACCCAGGCAAGTGCCCTGACTAGGAATCAAATGCATGACCTCCTGGTTCATGGGCTGATGCTCAACCATTGAGCCACACTGGCCTGGCCAAATCCACAACCACTGATCAAACCAGCCAGGGCTCCTCTTACTGTTTCTAATATTCTCAGTGTCTCTTTTGCCTTGGGTACCTCACATAAACCATTCCTTCTAGTGGAGAAGCTTCATCTGTTGTTTTCCCCATGGCTAGGTCATTCTTATTTTTCAAATTTCATTTCACATACTGCCTCTGGGAGACCTTTCCTCTTGGCCTTTCTTAATTAACTTATCTATGAAGGAAGGTTATCTCCTCCTTCTCACTCTCAGTATTCTCCATCATAGCATATAATCCTTTAATCACTTTTTAAAAAATTTTAATTACATATTTAGCACCTGGAACATGGCTAAATAAATAGGGAACAAATCTTTATTGAATGAATAAAATAGCCTCAAATCCTGGGAAAGCACAAAGGCAATGAAATAAAAAGTTGAATGAATGAATGGATATAAGACCAAAGGACTTCTTGATATAAAATATTGTCGATATCTATTTCACGTTATGAGTTATTTCAGAAATATCTTTTGGAGAGAAGGTCTCTATTAAAGGATTCACATCCCCAAAGAATAGTTGCCAGTTTATTGAAAGTTTTCATGGTTTATTATATTAATCTTATAACTGTGTATAGCCAATTTTTCCTGAATCTAATGAAGAAATAATGCTCTGTTGAAATACTGTCATTTTTCAACTTTTAATTAACTTTCTAAAAAATAAAATATGGGCTTAGAGGTCTATTTTTGTTTTCATTCTCAAAACAATGTTTTCAACCAATTGTAGTGTACAGATTTTTGATAGCAAAGATTATAATACTACAAATATGTAAATTTTTTTAAAAAAAATTATTAAGTGGAAATTGAGAAGTGTGAGCCAGTGCACTGGGTTCCTAGCAATAGATTTAAACTTGAGCTTCTGTATTGAGAGAGAATTTTGATTAATATTTTTTCCAAAATTACATTGACACATATTTTCTGCGATTAGAGAACAGTATAGCTGATAGATGGGGTTTTACTTACAGTCCAGATCAACACTATAAAATTTTCATTGCCTATTTAAGCCTTATTATAAGCATATGTAGTATGGGCCTATGATAGTGTGACCTATGAGATATTATGTATAAAGTTTTGACATTTAAAATATGCTTTAAATTGTTACTTTTCAGAAATATATTAATTCAAGCTCATTACTTAAGAAAAACTTAATTGTCAATTATATTCATTAGGTTTCTTTAATATCCCTTCAATATAGAAAGTATTGTGTGTTATAGCATTTGATTATAAAACCTGAGCCTCCATGAACCAATTTTAATGTAAAAAAGCCACATGTCAATCCTATTTGTTTGTCAAATGATGAAGAAAAATGAATAAATTAAGGAAATCGAGCTGGTGATTCTGGCCTTCCTTTATGGAAACCTACATCCTAGACACACTTGGACAGAGTGTGAAGGATGAGCCCTTTTCTGAATTTTTAGAATATTTATCTCTTATTTACAAGAACAGATGATGGAGTTGAATACAAAACTTAAAGAACATGTTAAATACCACATCAGGGATGCAAGTGGAAAAGCCATAGTTTTTAGGAACCCCCCGTGTGGCTTCAGAAACATTTAAGAACCATATGACAGTTAAAATAAAAATTAGTAAACATATAGACATCGATACCTAAGGGTTTTTTAGTTTGCTTACCTTTGTTTAAATGTTAAAGTGATGCTCCATCTTCCTTTTAAGGTTTGCCCCATGTACTTGAAATATCTTTCTGCTGTTCAAGTGATTGTATTGTAAGTGGTCCCAGCTAATCTCTACTCTTAAGTGGTTCTGTCTGTCCTAGTCCATCCGGTGTCATCTGAGTTGCTGTCAGAGGCTTGGTCTACCTATCTCTGACCTCCGCATTCCAAGTTCACTCTAAGTTCATTGGGGCTCTGAGTATGATTTATGCAAGTCATCTGCAAAGGGGTGCCTTCTCAGTTTAAAAAAATTTAGCCTGGACTGGCTGACTGGCTCGGTGGTTGAACATCAACCTATGCACCAGGAGGTCATGGTTCAATTCTTGGTCAGAGCACATGCCCTGGTTGTGGGCTTGATCCCCAGTTGGGGGGCATACAGGAGGCAGCTGATCAATGATTCTCTCTCATCATTGATGTTTCTATCTCTCTCTTTTTCCCTTCCTAGCTGAAATCAATAAAAATATATTTAAAAAAATAAAAATTAAACTAAAAATGCACCCAGCCAGGTAGATAAGAGAGAAGGAAAATAGAGTTCCATGCTCTCAGTGGTGGAGACCATTGAAAACAAGGAACCACAACTGAACAGGAGTAACATCAAGGCCATTCAAGGCCATTCAAGGCCATCAGAAATTGAGTTTTGGCGATGAAGGAGAATGTCTTCCAGACAGTAACGGTCTGTCTGCAGAGTTTGACGTGGGCTTCATTGTCTTGTACTTATATGTGCTGGAGACATGGTACCAAAGATGGCCCTTTTGGGTGAGAAACGTTGAGTCCCTTAGAACATATGGGAGTACATGGGCTGCATTTGAAGAAAGCTTATTCCTAGGAACTACTTCTTGTCACTAAAAAGGGAAGTTCAGTAACAATAGTTACAATAAAAGCATTACTGGATGGTGACAAGACCCATGTCCTCAGTTTTTCAGAAAGAATGAAATATTGAAACTAAATTTGGAATTATATTTTTCTAATACAGAAAACTTTCCCAAACTCCAAAAATAAAGATTATGACATATAGTATTTTGGATAATTTGCTAATTCTATGGCACTGGGACAAAGGGTGAATGAAAATGTTGCACAATAGATTTTTAAATAATATATATTTATATGAATGGTAATGTTTATTTTAGAAAATGAAAAATGAAGTTTAATGATAGATATATTATTCATAATCCCTGTTTTGAATATAAGCTATGCATGTTTTGATATATAACCTTTCATATATTTTTCTATGCATTCGAATAACAAATATATTTTTTAAACTATATCTGAGAGAATTGTAAATTGTTCTCTTTTTGAGAGATTCATTTACTATGTGTTTGTGGAAGTCAAGAGACTGTAAATTAAAATGCTTAAAACTGATGTGAATTTTTTTCATTTATAAAATAATTTATTTAACTACCATTCATATTGGTTTACAATGGTTTAGCTTGTGCTTTCAAATAATTCACAAATATAAAGATTATTTTAGATTTGATATTTAAAAAGAATTGAAATGATGCTTCTGTTATGTGTGAATAGACTACACAATGGACACACTTCCTTTGTTTACTGAACTGTTTTCTGCAAGAAAACCTAGAGGCAAAAACCTTAGTAATGTTGCAACAAGATAAGATTGATCAGAATAAAGTCATTTGTTGAGCAGTGAGAGGAAGGTGCCATTTGAAATAAGGATTTTATATGCTCATTTCAAGGTAGAATTTTTGGAGAGTGTAAAGTTTTCTTGAAATAGCAACATGGCTATATAATAATGTCTTGTTCACATTTGTGTCAACATAGAGAGAATCCTTCCTTGTAAGGTTTCATTGTTTAAAAAAAGAACAATCTGTTTTAAATGCCACTTTGACAGTACTCTTAATTTTTGGTTAGGCCCTCATTGCAAAAGCAGTTTAGGCCTGTTTGCTTTAAATGACCCATGTACACTAATTAGAAAGAAAACAATTCACCAGGAGCTATAGCAGACACAGCCCTGCAAATGGTATGAGCTTTTCCCAAGGATCCATATTGTCCTTGGACTTGGCTGTTGTATTATACTTTAAATGGAATTGATTGTATGGTTGTAATGAAAGTAACATATTGATTTTTATCCAGTGTTACAAAGAGTAAATAGAAAAATGTTCCTGTCTTGACCTGCATTCATAACCGATGGGATTTGCTGGCTTTAGACCCAATCCTTAATAAGAGATAAGATGCAAATGTAATATAGCTGGCTTGAAAGTTTAAGGATCTTTTCAATGCTCATCAAAGATGTTTCTTGATGCATTTAGATGCACTGTATTGATTAGATCACAGTCACCCAGGAAATCTTACCTTCTTCAAATGCTATTCATAATTTATCATATAATTAGCATTCATGTGTACCTTTATGAACATATTAAGATTATTGAAGTGGATGTTATGACATAGTAGTATACTTTTTAATTATCCTTACAATTGATTTGCCTTTTTCAGTTATTTAAGCAAGGGGTGATTGTTTAACTTCAGATTTATTTGACTGATTATTTTTAGCTAACAAACATTTTTGGATGTGGAGTAAATTTTTACATAGCAACATATTAGGAAATGTATAAATATTAGTATATTATTGCAGTAGTATATTGTAGCAATAGTTTTTTTTCTGAAAGGTTATTCCTGCTGAATAGTCATTTGTTATAGTCAATAGTCAATAGTTATGTTATTTATTAAGATATGAAATGCTTGCTTCCAATAGAAAACTCTTGGTCTTTTCCTACTTTTTTTTTGTTGTTGTTGATAATTTAGGTCATCAACCATGAGTATTATCATTACATTTTTATTCTAGTAATCAGCATTTTATGAACCTTTTCCCCCTATTCACCCTTTTGTAAATAAAACTCAGGCCCTATTCACCCTTCTGTAAATAAATCTCAATCCCACAAAGCAAGGAATTTAAAATATAAAGTACAGTTGGTAAATGCTATAAATGAAGGGATGCAAACACACACACAAACACACACACACACACACACACACACACACACACACACACCCAAAACTTAACAATTCACTTGTAAGCAACAGTTACTTCACACATTATGTGACTTTTTTGGGTTTGTTTTATGTTTTGGGTAAAACAGTTTTGTATAATGATGCCTAGATGAAGCAAAACAAAACAAAACAAATTTTTTTAAAAAAAACTAACACATTTGACTGCTGATGTTTCTCAGTTGTAGCTTCCAAGAGCTTCCCTATTCTTCCTAGCCCACTTGATACCCTGCAGGTTGTGGCAGACAATTCACAGGAAAAGCTTAGACATAGAGAGCTTGCATGCTTCTTGACTCCATTTTAAACCTTTTGTTCACACCAGGGTGGCATTTTTTCACACCACATGTGGCAGTTTTGACTCCTATCCAACATGTCTTATAAAATCAAAGTCTGTGATTTTTTTTACATTCACAGGGCTGCTTCCTGAACTGCTTCTGCAGTTGTGTCTTTCCTAGTGATTGGTGCAGAGTTTATAGCAAAATGTGTGTTAGGGAGGGGGAGTAAGAAGGGAGAAATCTGAAAATTTTTCTGGTTTGAAACACGGTGGATAAATTTTTATTAAAACAGAGGTAAATCTGTAAAGATCCTATATTAAAATCAAATATACTTACCTCTATTTTTTACAGCACTATCATGAGTTATAGAGGTTAATTTTTTAAGGTGTATATAATTATATCACGTTCAGATTACATAGTGTTATGTATTTAAAAGCTGTTATGTAATTGCAAAACAAAATCTCATCCTCAAATGAATAAAATTGTTTTCTCATAATTTGTATAATAGTCAATGGGTAATGCTGAATTATACTTGAAGGTATGATAATTCAACACATTCCATTTGACTTTAATTTCAACAATGGATGATGTAAAATCTATTATTTAAAATAGGTTCATTTATTACAGTTTTTATACTCTATGAATCACAATATTTAGGTAATTTTTGTATCAATCTCATCATTCATAAAGTTTTCTCCTTTCCCCTATTTTTAATTAAAAATGTCACTGTAGTCCTTATTCAATTCATTGATATTTTGTAATAATAAATTACAAAATATACTGAATAAATTACATAAAGTAATAACAAATAACAGCAGAAGTAGAAATTATTACTAAATGCAATATGTGTGTATCGTCATGTTTTCACTGAGTAATTATTAGAAAGGATTTGAACTACAAATAGCAAATCTCTGTAGATGATCTAACAATAATACATATGTACATATTTTCACACTTCAAAATTCTTATTTTGTTTAAAGATTATCTTTTATTTGCATTAACAAAACATATAAAATAACATTCTAAAAATGTTCCCTAGAAACATGATTCAATTCAGGATGTTTTTAATTCAATAGAGGAAGATTTCTACTTTAATCAACAGATAGATAATAAAGACATGATATCTTATACTTTCTGAAGTTATAGAATAGTTACATTCTTTTAAATTACTGTGTTTTGAACAATAACAATTCAATCACAGCACAAAGAGAAATGAAAAATCAGTTAATAGAAGCAAATCTTTAATGCAATGATAAGTATTCATTAGCAGTGTTAACATATTTTATGGTAGAAGAATCTTATTGCATATTTTATTAAATTTTTAGCTACAAAGCCAACTTAAGTGAAATCATTTTAGCTAATGTGAGTTATATACTCAATAGATAGAACAGAACCATATCATTATACTTTTAAAAAATATATAAAATAAGTACTTGTAGATTATAGTTTTTATGACTTCTTCTAGAGAATACAGCATAATTTTAGTGCATCTGAGTTATTTATTACAGAATATGAAGTGTATCCATTATATATATTGAGAAAGACCTCAATTTAGAATTTAGATTTTTTTTTTCACTTTCTGGAATAACAAAACATGATTAATAAGAACATAGTAGAGAAATGGCACTTTGTTATGAGTTCTTCTAGTAGACAGAATAACTGCTTACTTTTCTTTTTACATGTAAAAAGCCACTTCAACTACAACTTCTATAAGGTATTTGAAAATAAAGCCAAAAGAAAAACAATTTTAGGAATAACTAAATTCAAATGGTTAATGTGATGCAATGGAATTTGTGGTGTGGAATTTCCTTGTGATGCACATATTTTTATTAAGTACAATGATTTGCCTGTCTTTTTAATTAACTAAAAATCTGACCTTGTTAGAAAGAGAAATAAAAAAGTATGCATATTTAAATACAAAATTTTATAAAGATAAAATCCTTGTCATTAAAAATGAACAATTGAAATCAAGAAAATATCCCAATAAAAACACATCTAATTAATTTAAATTTAGTATTAAGCCCTCATGTAAAACTAAATGGCATCTGGAAACCTAATAATCCATTTGAAATTAACACTATCCAAAAGACAATACAATCATCATCTAAAGAAATATAAGTTAAGTTTATGAAATAAAATTTACCTGCTTTTGCAGCTCATACATTTGTTGAAAAATAGTATGACTTTATTTCATGTGCATACCAATTAATGTAGAAATATATGGAACTCATCGTTTTTCATTGGTATAGAAAACCCCCCAACTTTTACTGCTTTAAGTTTCCTATTTCCTACCCTTCCCACGTACTCCCTCCAATTCTTCAGAATCTCTTCGGTCCAGCTTCTCTTCTATTTGAGGTGAACAAAATAAGATTCCCAAACAGACACACACAAAATAACCACCACCCAGCTGAGGAGAAATAGGTTTTCTGCCTTTGGCCTGTCCTTATATGTTAATAAAATCAGCTCATACATTCTGCCACCAAATTCAAGTAATCCTCTGCTACTTAAGGCTGGATGAAAGGAGTACTCATTGTGAATTATGTTTCATCTGTCACAATAACCTTCTTTATTCTGTCATGGACCTCCCCTTTGCCTGTGGCAATTAGAGAAAGTAGGTATATGCCTTGAAATATGAGACAAAGGTTTCTTAAAACAAAGCAAAACTTGTGACACACAGTCAATGCTTGCTAAGCAATATACTGAAAATGAGCACATGAGACATTTTGAACTGATTCTGATTTTTTAAGGGCTCAGTAAAAGAATTCATTTTAGAATGAGCAGGTGGTATGGTTGCCATCGGTGATTGTGGACATCAGTTATTGATGACAAGCAGTGAATTGTAATTGTATTAAAATGAAATATAAGCAACCTACTTTCATATTGTATACTTTCTAGTTAAATCACGTCATAAGAATATTATAAATATATGGTATTTATTTAACATACAAAATCACAGTAAACCATTTATGTATTTAGGTATATTTCAAGACATCAGACTAACATTTTCACAAAATCTTAAAAAGGGAAAAAAAGCAGAGAAAAATCTTTCCAATAACCGAGCTTATCAAACATTTTGTTTAACTTAAAATCAATGTGAGTATTTGATCTACTTACTCTTACAAATCACTGAAATTACCTTGAAGCAGTTCAAGTTCACCTTTCTGGAATTAAATCTGTTAAATGACAAACACCATCTAATTGTCTTCTTAAAAAGATACCTCAGTTTTTTGGCTCTACAGGGTATAGTTACAGCACTTCTAGTTATAAATGGGTTACAAGACCTTTAAAAGCTACAAAAGGAACAAAACACACATAGTTGACAGAAAGGAAAATGTTCCTTCTAGGACCAAAAAAAAGTCACTGCTGACGAAGCAACACAAACGGTCATTGTAACAGTTGCATCTTTTAAACAGCATATACATAATTTAAGCTAACACAAAATTCATAAAGTCTGAAAGAAAAAATTCTCGAGACTAAAAGGAAAACCTTTTGGCCCACCGCACAGGTTGGGCACAAAAGTGCTTGCTAAGCTATCTATTTCACACATGCAACGACAGAAGGTTCGATATTCATTCGATCGATGAGTGAAAAGGCACAATGGCAGAATCAGACAGACTTCTTTTCAAATACAGATCTCCAATGTCCCCCAGTCTACAGACGCACGGCTGGTGGTGTGGCGCAGACGGAGCAAGGGTTACATCAAGGCTGTTCTCTGGACCGTGCAAACAGTAGAGCAATGACCTGCAGCATCATGCCCTTTGAAGAGGAGGCAAGTTCGGTCATGATGAAGAAAAATCAAGGCGTACCCCTTGTAACAATAGGGAGCGGCTCGAGGCTGCAAAGAGGTAAGCAGGGGTAAGAAGAAAAACGGCATCTGCTTCCATGGTTACAGGCCAACTATGAGAACCTTGCTTTTCAAGGGAGTCTGTTCTCAGGCTCCCTCACGGGGTATGTCATGCATTCTAAGCAAAGGCAGGTTGAGCTGAAATCCGCATAGTTATTTCAGAGTAAAATGATACGGAGCACATGGCTGGCAGAAAAAAAAAAAAGTCACATGACTGTTATGAACCAGACTTGGGCTATTTCAGAATAGAATTTTTTTTCTTTGTAGCAGTTTAAATAAAGATAATATATTTGTATAAAACAGACAGCGATGATAGGCATGCTTTTAATTTCTCAAGCTCTTATGTGAGCCGAGGTCAAGGGTCAAGATAATACTCCCACCCGCCCAAGGAAGGACCATACGACTATTGTTAATGTAACTTTATTACAGATACCATTTTAAAATATTTTCCTTTTTGCCGAACTATAACATTGAGTACCTGTCCTTTTGAATCTCTTTCTATGTATGTCTGGTTCTCTCTGATTTCCTGCCCTGCTTTTTCCCATGATTATGTTCATTAAGGAGGTTAGGTCTCATGGAAAAGAGGTAGAAAATTTGGGGAGAAACTTCTTTTGTGCGGTCTCTAAGAGGGCAGCGTTTTCTCTGCCTTTTGAAATATACTTGTAGTGAATTCAAATTTGTGTCAGAACCATTAGCCTCTGACAATAGTGCTGTTTTAGCATTTGTATTTTACTCATTGCTTGAAACATCAATGACTCTGTAGATTCAAATATAAGTGTTTTATTTTCCTTTTCTGTGAGATGTTTAGTTGTAAAGTTGCATCTTGTGTTATAATTTACTCTGTTATAAATACCTGATACTTTATGAATAAAAATTTGACCAATATAAAATGTGGTATATCTGTATTATTGAGGATAGGTCTACTATAATAGCTACTCAAAATGTAGACATAGGAGTAATTAAGATGGATAGATATTCCGCTAACAATGTAGTATAACTAAATATTAGAAGAGCTCGTGTTTGGTTGTCTTCCAAGGATGTACAATTAACTAGAGATGTTCTAGGTAATGTATCCTTTGAGCAAGTCTTGTTTGCAAGTGTATTGTTAAAATTAGGGAATGAAAGGAAAAGAATGCTCTGAACAACTTTCATTCAATTTATTTTTAGACACTTTGTATTTACTGTAAATGGGCACCATATGGCCTTATGGTATGTAGATATTTATTTCAAATACTTAGCTGAAGGAAAATTACCTTGTAGCTTTACAAAAGCAATTAAGTGCTGGTGACAGTGATGGTAAGAATTTTATGCTCTCAATCGAGAAATCAGAAAATAATTTTTTGGCGTGATCCTTCATACTGATGCTGTGTTTTAAACTCGGTCCATGGATAAATGCATGCATATGGTTTTGTTTCTTTCAGTGTGTTTAGATCCATTAATTTCTATGCTTGCATGGTAAGGAAAGTGTTTGTGGTAAAAAAAAGTAAACTATTTAAGTATCAATATGTTTAATATTATAATAATTCATACACAATGATAAGCAACAAACATGTCTTAAAGCTGTCATGCTCTACTTTCTTTAAAGAATCATGTACTGCTAAGATAATTAACATCAGAGTTACCTTGATGTAACAACAAATCATATTTGCCGCCAAAGGGCAAGTGCCAGTTACCTCTTCTGCGGAAAATCCACCTGTCAATTCTCCGAAGGAAAACAAAACAAAAGCAAATGTACTGAGGTTTACACGTTGTATGATCATTTGTGAGTTGTGGTTAAAAGAAAATGAGGCTATGGCATGAAATCAGCTGCAAAAAAGATAGTTGGATACTTGTGTGTGGGGGGGTTTCCTTCAGTGAACATTTAGCCATTAGTCTTGCTCTTCTGTTTTTCAAAGCATGCTCAGTTTTATAAATAGTTATGTGTGAACATAAGTTACAATAACTTCCAAAGGTGGATGTAAAGCACTTGGAGACATTCTCATAGTATCAAATTGGTAGTTATTCAATGCTATTGCTTTAACACATTAATATCCAGAGGGGACATTTACTGTTGAATACTTGGAGGGGAAAGTGACAGAAACATTCTTAGGAAGCATTCTCTATATTTGAGGTATTAAATAGCTGCATGTCGCTCTCCTCATGTAACAAGGTATGTTAGATGTAAGCATTTATTAGAATTAAGCTTCAGGGTAGTCTTTTTTCTCTCTTCCCTACAAAATAAAAATTAAAAAAGAAAAGAAAACAAAAACTGGCCTCTCCTAACGGAGCACATCCCCTTCTAAGTGAAGCGACACAACCGAAAACTTCCAGTGCCTAGTGTTTGGTAGTTCTTCAAATATAGTAGATGCTCAATAAATAGCTAAGAAGTGAGCAGACATATGATTGCACAAGTTAAACATTTTCTGAAAACAACACAGTCTCGTGGAAGACAGAACGGAATATTCTCTACTTACTGATGTATCCTTTTAAAAAGTCTTTTTCTTATGACCTTTCTACACAAATAAGTACTTTCTCTTGGTAATCTGGTTACACACAACCGGAGCCACATTTGACGTTATTATATGTTCTGAGACAAAACAAAATCTAGGAGTCAAAATATACGAAAGGTATACTATATTAAACAATGTTAAGTAGATTTTTTATATACAATACTTTTCAGGGCATTCAAACAACTAATGTATTTCGTGTATCCTCAAGAGAGGCATATATTATTAGACACTATTTTCTGAAGTTACTTAATCAAAGTTTTAAAAATTTACTCATTACATTATATATGTGTGTGTGTGTGTGTGTGTGTGTATTTAATCAACTACATTCATAAAATGTTTATTAGCTTAATATGACCTAATTTAAATGATGCTCTGAAGCTGGCTAACCCAGCGTGAAACAGCCAATTGTGCCTGTTCCTTCCTAAACTCCATTTTTAAGAGGCATCATTTTCTTTGCCTGATAGAGGCTATGGCAGAAGTATTTTCAGCATAGAAATCAGCAAATGCTGCAAATCAGGGCCTCTCTCTCTTTTTGAGAACCGGTTGGTAAGCATTGACCAGCACACCATTGCCTAATTTCCTCTCTCAATCCATCTTCGTGAGTACGTTCTAGCCACTAAGAGGTCAATAAGTTCAGAAGTTTTCTATTCATCAACCTGTCTAAAATACAAAACTATTGAAATCAATTATGGAGATTAAACATGAAAGAGAGGGATGGCCATGGAAAATATTAAGCACTCTAATTTTTCTTTAGAGGTTTAGCTTTTATATCAGGAAGTCATCCAGTTTATCTTTCTGACTTCTCTAATTTACCTGGATAAACACCCATGTTTGTTCCTCTCCTATCAAAACATTTATATGCTCTCATATGTAATTGTCTAATCATTTCTAAGTGAGTGTCTGAAAACAGGGTTCTGAAAATGGCCAGACATCCTTTAAATGTGTCTCTAAGCCAGACTCACTTCATTGTCATAGAATTTTTATAAAACAAAATGAGGTATCTTAAAGTAGTGAATGCTTTTGTTTTGCATATCATTTAATTTCAAGCATTTTTTCATATGTATTAACCCACTTGGCTTTTGGGTGAGGTTATTAGAAAGAAATAAAAATGGAAAATCTATTAATGGAGAAAATGAAATATGCATTTTTTATAGATAAGGTACTTTATTCCCAATTAAACTTTTATTGTGGGTAGATTATAGGTAAAATCTCTAGATTACAAGTGTAGATATCTGACTAAATAATAGATGACTTAGAATCATGAATGAATTCTTTTCTGGCCTTATTGCTTGAAGAATGAGTTATATGGTGTCATGTTTTGTAGGGTCTCTTGGATCTCCTTTGTGACAATACAGAGAGTTATTTATGTTATGGTTCTAATTTACCTTCCCAAACACAAACACCCAAACACTTCAGCTTATATGGCCCTCAAATTAGTTAATTAATCTGCACGTCTATTTTGGGGAGAAGTATTGTGCTATTCATTGGGAATTCAAACATGATTAATAGCTGGTCTCTGCTCTTGTGGAACCCACAGTCAAGTGTGAGGAGAAAGCAGGCTAAAGGTGCTGCTGTTCTGAGAGAGAGCCATGTGAATATAATGCTGTCTACTTTAAATCTAACATGCATCTATATTATGAATACCCAGAATTCTCCATGTTTAAGCACAGAATCGTATATGCTTTCTGGATTCTACTCTCATTATGTAATAGGTGCTGATGTATCACAAAGAGCTTCATATTCACAAATAAAATTACAAACCATACAGACTTGGTGGCAAGGATATGATTCTTAATACAGTCCTAAATCAAGAGTAAGCAGAGACAAGTTACAGAATCTAGCTGTACATCCTATTCATGAACACAAGGAAGAATTTCACATAAAGTCAAGATTCTCCAAGGCTACTTCACCATTATCCTAAGATAAACATAATTCTTTTCCCAATGTCAATTCTCACAGGCATTCAACTAGAGGATAGTGTGTGTGGGTGGTGGGGGGTGGGGGGATATGAAATACATGTTTGAATACTCATTGAATAAGATGTTTTTGTAGTTGAAAAAAAGCATTTTAACACAATAATATTATGCTTCTGTGACTTCTAAAGCCAATCAAAAGTTGCAAAAGGATTTTTACTTTGCCATTTATATCAACCACATTGGATATAATACCCAATTTTAGCAAATAATGTGGCACAGGAAAATTCTCTTCCCTAAGTCACATTATTTGAAATTCTTCTTTCTTTCAAACAGTATTTCACAATTCTTAAAATAGATCAATGTAAAAAATTTACATATGAAATATTTTCAAATTACTTATATCACGTTGAATATTTAATGAAAATATCTTTTATTTTATAATTTTAATAAGTATGATTTATAAATGATAAGCACTATTGTATTGAAATTTTAGAAATTGAAAAAAAAACATAGTCCTTTTAGATATTTTTTCAAAGAAACTCTTTCACGTTTTGATAACAGAAAATTGTTCGTTAAAAATTTTTATCCAGGAAATTTAGTTAATATTAATTAACCCAGTTCAATTTTCCCCCCTTCAATAAGTATTTCCATTCTCCTGGGATATCTTTACTTCCTACTTTTCCCCCTTTCTTATACCAAATACATCTCTTATACCAAATACCATCTCTTCCCTTCTGTTTCATTTATATTTTTATTAAGGTAAAAATAATAAAAGTAACTAGATGGCAATAGGAAAGTTTAAAATACATGCAGATATTTTCACACTGGAAAACTGTAGTAATTGGATATACAACTCAGCTCTGAGTTCTCAACCACCTTTTAAGAAATGCTTTTCCTTAACCTTACAAAAAGGTAAAATAAAAACATTCTCTCAACCTACTGAGAGGGAAAACGAACCTCCTACTCTTCTCCATTCTTTTGTCTGAAGCATGAGATGAACATGTGTTTATAATAAGTGATGTTGAGGCTCCATTGTTGCCTTGGTTTCCAAAAATTATTGTTTATTATTACTAACATAAGCTTACCAAAAGCTATTTCCCTTAATTGGCATGTCTCAACCATCATACTTTTTGAGCATCAAATCCATTCTACTTTACTAGTGTGTGTGTGTGTATGTGCGTGCGTGTATGTGGGTGTATAAAAGCTACTGTGTTGAAATAAGCCTTTGTTTTTATATATGGATGCCAACTATTGTGCTGTTATATTACTTTGCATTCCCTTTTGTATTGTTTCTCAAGGAGATGATTGAATCCTTAAAATACCCAACAAACTGCTCAGTGAAATTTGTTTTAATTAAAAAAAGGCTCATTCTTTTAAGCATTTTTTTCTTTAAGAGCCATATACATGGACCTAAGCAATGCTCCTTTCTTATTCATATTTATTTTTATATAACATATAAAATATGTATCAATACTTATTATTATTAAAAATGATAATGTCTCTATGGTGGTTCTCCTATTGATTTATATTTATATTTGTCATATGTCATGCTCAACCTGTCTATGAAGGCAGACAGATTTATAACCAGTTTTGTAGCAGATAAGCAGTTAACTTCCAGATTACTTCAGATCACTTCAGGATATTGTTAATATCCCGGTTCCAATTCAGGTGTCTAGGGTGAAGTCTGCAATTTTGCTTTTCTAAGGAGAATTCAGCAGGTGACAATGCTGCTGGTCTCGGGAGCACAGTTAGAAGAATGTCAAGGAGTGAGAGGGCTCTTCACAAGGAAGCTTAAGTTTTGACTATGCCCCTGATTCTGATCTTAACCTAGAGACTTACCCTCCTGGTCTTGTTTCTTCCCTTTAAAATGGATGGAAGCATGTTTCTCCTGCTTCTTTATGGAGTTGTTCTGTGGCTCAAATTAAATGAATTAGGAAATTGCCTTATAACAAAGGAGCATAAGATGAGGTGATACCAGCAGATATGTCCTCTTATTCTTTGAATAGCATATTTTATACTAATAACCTCATTCTGCTGGTGTCTGTCCATTTGGCTTGAAATGACAGACCCAGTTTTAAGGTTATCTTCCAACAGTTCTTTGTCCGTGCTTCCACTCCCTTTCCTGTCCATTCGTTCAGTTATTAATTCAGCAGGTATTTATTGAGTAGCTACTGTGCACCATGCATTGCGCCAGCCTCTGAAGATTCAACAGAGCCCTTACACTTTCACTTTTCTGCATTCTCTCAAATGAGTTCATTTATTGATTTTGTTCTATGCTTTATATCTCTCCTATCTTTCCTTATGCTTTCAACAGACTGTTGCAATTATTAATCTGAAGGTTATATTTTTTCTCTCTGAATAATTTTTTTTTACAACTCTAAATATACTTATTGATTTTCCACTACTTGGCAGATTATCTGCAAAAAAAAAGAATATAAAATTGAAGAAGTGACAGAAGGGATAGTCCTTTTGTCAAATTACTTGTATTCTGCTTGGGGAGTAGAATATTAACAATACCTCAAATTGTACGAGGTAGACTATGACTGTGGAATGTGATGGGTGTCATAAGACTTTGAAGAATCTCATATGAAAAAGAAAACATCACAGCTGATTTGAGAGGTTTTCAAAAGACTTACAGATGGCTAAATTGCAACAAAAAGAAATGGGGGAAAGAGGATAGATATCACAGGTGGATCAAATCATATATCCTGCTCTGTTTGCTTCTGTTCATGCTAGTGGCTTGGACAAATGATCTGGCATGGACAAAATGGTCATAAACCTCTTTTTAATGTATGTATGTGGTAATGCTGGGAATTCTCACTGGGGTCACATTGTGGTGGCCTTAAATGCTAGCTACAAGGGACGGTACTTCGTTTGGGGGTCATGAAGAAATCTTTGAAAGTCAATGCTGCTATTGGCCTTCCTGCCATCCATTCAAAACCAACCTTTAATTCAACTCTGTGGAATTTAAATGTGAGTCAACTGAGCAGATTGGCAAACTCCAGGTAATCTTTGGCCAGTTTTCATCAAGGTGGCATAGCATAATGAGCACAGTGTCATGGACTGTGTGAGGACACCTGGCTGCTAGGTATGCCTCCTTCACTAACTAGCCATTGATCTTAGAGAAGACATTCACCTCTGTAAGTCTTGGGTTCATCTTCTTAATGATGAAAGTAAATTATGCCTGTTTTCAAAAGTAATTGCAAGAGAGAAACATGGTGAATAAATTGGAGAATGTTAAATCTGAAAGTATAAAGGTCTGTGCCAATAGAAGGATTTCCCCTTGAAATTTTGTATCCCTCCCCATCCCTCTTTGGGGTGGGGCTTTGGAAGTGGTGATCCTTGCTCCCACCTTTTCCTTCTCCTTTAAATGAAAGGTCATCTTTTTATTCTGTCATTTTAGGACTCTGTGTGCACTTTATAAGAGCACCTGTGGCAATTGGTTGGTTTTACTTCTTTTTTATATATATAAACTATGAAAGCATCGACAAAGCTGCTCCTTCTCTTTTATCCTGTAATGAATTTTTATTCATGAGCAGACTGTACTAATTACATTGTCATCCTGACCTTAGCTTAGATATTATTTCTTGAGATACCCACCACCCACCCGCCACTGCTCCCCCAGGGATCACACACCACCCTCCTTTATTTGCTCTATGGCACTTTTCATTACCTGAAATCATGTCCTTTGTTTATTTGCTTGTATGCCATTTTAGTCAATAATATTTTATTAGTTCATTATGTGACAGACAGTGTCAAAGGAACTGAGCCAACATGTGCCCTGAAGGAGACAGACAGCAATAAATATTGATGCTAATAATATCTATCTATATATATAAATGTCAGGTGGTAAAAAGTGCTATGAAGAAAAATAAAGCAAGCTGCAGGATTAGAGAGGAAAGGTCATTATGCCATTTTATGTCAGATGTTCAGGGCAAGGCCCTCTGATTGTGCATGTGTTACATGCCATGGAGTCAGCTCCAACTCCTGGTGACCCTTCCAATGAGTGATGTCCACAGTGATCTGTCCTCAATAGCCCTGCTCAGCTCCTGTAGATTTATGCCTATGGCCTTTTATTTTGAGTCAATCCATCTCATATTTGGTCTTGTTTTTGTTTTTTTGTTTTTTCTGCTGCCTTCTATTTCTCCCAGGATTATTGTCTTTTCCAAAGAATCCTGCTTCCTCATGATGTGCCTGAAGTAAGGCAGATTCAGTTTTGTCATTTTTGCACTACTGATGTTTCAGGCTTATATTGCTCTAAGACACACTTGTTTGTCTTTCAGACAGCCCAGGGTATCCATACAGCTTTCCACCGTACTATATTTCAAATGGATCCATTTTTTCCCTATCAGCCTTCCTCGCTGTCCAAACTTCTCGTTCACAGGTATTAATTAAAAACACAAGGGTGTAGATGACTTAGCCTTGGTATCTAAAGACAGATCTTTGCTATTGTTGATCTTTCCTAATTATTTCATTGCTACCTTTCCTAGACTCAGCCTTCCCTTAAGTTCTTGGCTGATTAGGTACTATTTATTTAAAGGCCAGAAGGAAGTAAGGGAAGGACATATCTAGGGGAAAAAAATGGTTCTAAGCAGAAAGAACTGAAAGTGCAAAGGCCCGGAGGTAGAGGCATGGTTCGTATGTTCAAGATCAAGCTTGGAGCTAAAGGTGGCTGGAAGACAGCGAGCCAGGTGAGAGTGATAGGTGATGAGACTGCAGAGCACAGCTCTGGGTGCTATCATGCAGCCCTTCAAGATGCATTACAGCCTGAGATTCTATTCTGAGTGAAATGGGGAGCTGAGGAGTGATGTCACCAGAGTCAGGTCATTCTGGACGCTGTGCAGTGAAGAGGATATTAGCTGAGAAAGGAGAACACAAGGTGTGCTAGAACTCGCTCCTACCAGCTCCCAGCTCCTACCAATGTGCACATCATTTCCCAAATGTGTTATGTCTCTTGAAATTAGCCATGGTGGGAATGTTTATAGCATGGAAACCTGCAAAAGCTGTAAATCAGGGATTTCTTTTCTTTCTTTGTTTCTTTGTGTATATCTCTCTGTTGTCTTTTGCCCCCACTCTCCCTGTCATTTTCTCTTTCTTTCCTCTTTTTCTCCTTCTCTCCTTCCTTTCCCTGTCTTCCCTTCTTCTTCTTCCTCCCTCCCTCCCTCCTTACCTTCCTTCCTTCCTTCCTTCCTTCCTTCCTTCCTTCCTTCCTTCCTTCCTTCCTTCCTTCTTCTCCTTTTTCTCCTCTTTTTCTTTCTTTTATACCATTATAAAATTTATTTTTATAAATAAAGTGGTGGTACACATTTATCAGCACATCTCTGAGGATATCATTCAAAAGTTATTGCCACAGTACAAATGAGAGGTCATTGTGGCTTAGATTAGACAAGGGTAGCAGTGAAGAAATTGATAGGAAATAGACGCTGGAAGGCATTGTCAAAGGAAGCACTGAAAGGCTTTGTTGAAATTTTGAGAAAATGATTGAGGAAATGATGCAAGAACGGAAAGAATAGTTGATTGAGATGGAAATGACCATAAGATGAGTGATTTGGGGGTAAGTTTCAGAATCTGGATTTGAAAATATAAAGATATCAATGCCCATTAGGTTTATCCAAATGAAGATACCATGTAGAAAGTTGGATATTTGAGTCTGGTACTCAGGAAAGGAGTTTGAATTAGAGATACCAATTTGGGAATTCTCTAACAGTCTGTCCCTGTTCTTCATAATTTAAATGGGGACTAATTGCATATCAGTTTTTCAAAGTTTTCATTTCATACAGAGCAGAGAAGCAACTTTGTTGAAATGGCTGAGTCAGATGTTCTCTTGATACGTTTTTTTATAATACAATTTCAGCAACTACATAAAATTTGCCATGAATTGATTGAATCCCTACTTGGCCCAATTCAATTTCATACTTAAGCTTCTTGCTTCTTGAAACCAATCAACTACAGCCATCATATCTCAAAATCTGGTTCCAGGACCCAATTGTGCCTGTTTCAGAATTAAATGGGTGTATTTTAAATTGTAGAATTCTGCACTCAAATACCAGGCCTATTAAATTATAATATTAGTCCAGAGGCCCAGGAATCTGAATTGTAAAAAAAAAATACTCATCGTTAATAGTATACAGATGAAGATTTGGTCACTCCTGCTATCTATATAATAAAAGCCAAAGTGACCTTTAAGGCAGAACGACCAGAATGACCAGTCACTAGAATGCACAGTGATTAACAGAAGGCAGATGCTCAATGCAGGAGCTGCCCCCTGGTGATCAGTGCACTCCCACAGAGGGAATGCCACTCAGCCAGAAGACGAGTTCATGGCTGGAGAGCTAGCAGCAGTGGTGGGAGCCTCTCCCCCTCCACAGCAATGCTAAGGAGCAGCGAGCCCAGCGGTCAGGAGCAGTGAGCAGGTGGGCAGTAAGGAGAGAGGGGTCCCAGGCTGCAGAGGATCAGGCCTAAGCTGGCAGGCGAGGGGTCCTGGACTGCGAAGGGATTGGGCCTAAGCCGGCAGGTGGACATCCCTTGAGGGGTCCCGAACTGCAAAAGGGCTCAGGCTGGGCTGAGGGATCCCCCTCCTATGCATGAATTCCGTGCACTGGGCCTCTAGTAGTATATAAATAGAAAGTACTATATATATATAGAATCTCCCATTGCAAAAAAAAAATATGATTATTTACATTATTTAACTTGCCCACTCATATTCTAGGTTGCTTTGATTAGAATAGAATTGATTTAAGTCAGGAAAGTTTCCATCTATAGCAAAACCAAACCAAACTTAATTATCCCCCTTTTTGCAAAAAGTATAATTTTACAATGTACTGCAACTTTAGAATATACTGTTTAAACAGAAGAAAAAAAAAAACCACCCAGTTTTAATTGTAGAATTGCTGTGCTAATTTTAGAAGTTTGCTAAATATTTCTGATTCTCCTCAGTTCTGGGAATGTGATAGAACTGAATTGTTTTTCTTTGTACCTGGTGATTTATGTGGGGCCAGAAAAGGAGTGCAGGCCAGTGAGTATTGTACCCGAGGCCAGAACATTTGTCAATGTTCCTTCATCTTTCTCATATCTTTTCCTATAATTGAGGTGGAGGTTGCCCTGGTATCTTGCTTACCTGAGTTACTAGGATTAGCAGAGCTCCTCTGCCAACCTGTAATGCATAATTAGTGTGAGTGTAAAGTATGCCTTTGTAATTTTAAACCACTCAGATGGTGTTTGGTTGTTATTGCAGCAAAATCTTCTTTCTCTAGCAAAACTGAGTTACTTGGGCCTAAGTTATCTCCTATTTAGTAGGTCAATATTGTGAACTGATGGAAACTTCTTTCAATAATTGTCAGAGATTTTGTGTCAATGTTTTAATCACTGACAATAAGAAATAGATCAGAACTATATGTCTCTTACAACTTTTCTACCAGATAGTTTTGTGAAGGACAAACAAATAAAAAGCAAAAACAAACCCCCAAATAAGTTACTGACCAATTTCTGCAAATGTCCAAACTTTTACTAACAATCAGTTACAAAATCTATCAAACAGCCCGTTTCAAAAATCTGTGGGTAGCCTGCTGGCGTGGCTCAGTGGTTGAGCATTGACCTGTGAACCATGAGGTCAGGGCACGTGCCCTGGTTGTGGGCTAGATTTGTTTAAGAGGCAGCTAACCAATGATTCTTTGTCATCATTGATGTTTCTCTCTCTCTCTCTCTCTCTCTCTCTCTCTCTCTCTCTCTCTCTCTCCTTCTCCCTCCTCTCTGAAATTAATAAAAAATATATATATATTTTTAAAATCTTGGGGTAATCTTTGTTCTCTGTCCTTTGTGGCATGCCAGCCGGCACCTTGTAGGAAAGGATCACTGCTGAACAAATGGATCAGTATTCTGGCGGCAGGAGCAAGGGGCTGAGTTTTAAGTTGAGGATGGGGAACAAATTAAATAGAATTTTAGATCTACAGTGCTGAAGATGGTAGCCTTTGACCTTGTACTGGGATATTTATACTTTCTCACACAAGGGGAAGATGATTGCCCAGTATTTCTAGCCAATCACACATCTTGATGACCACTGTCTCAACCAATAAGAAATTGTCACAATCCGTTGTAAATTACTGAGCCCCCACGTACAGGTTCACAGAACAATATTTAGAAAATTGAAACATTTGTCACAGTTGCCCCTAGAGTGTAAACTATTGATTAGGAAAGTTCAAATCTTAACCAGCCTAGAAAGTGAAACCCCGACTAGAATTCTCCAAATGTTAACCATTTTTTTTTTCTAGTTTGTGAAATAAAGATAAACTAATGTATGTCATATTGTACCTACTGGAGTATTTTAAAGTAAATTACAGGTACTAACAGAACTAACTATGGGGTTTTGGTTATTTCTCTTCATGTTCGATTAGGAGTATAACACCATGAAAACTGACCAGAAGCTTACAGTATATTACTTAACAGATACAGGTGTATTAGTCCTTGGTTTTTATTAGCTTACTTTAGAATTTTTTCCTAATATATCTCTAGTTCACATTAGTAGTAAATAGATCAAGAACTATTCATAGTTAATTAACCAAAGATGTATATATATGTGTATTGAGCTATTTATATATAGTGCAGTGTTTGTTAAAATAAAAGAACTACATAGAGTTAAAATGAAAATCTTGAAACTGTGGGTAAAAAGATTAGATTCTGCTGTTCTCTTTCTGCATATTCATGGTCTGGAAAGGGGACCAGCCTTCCGTAATGTTTTAGTTTCCAAATGTTTTGCCAACTATGAATGAACTAGGTGAACGAAGGAAAACATTCATTTTACAGCCTACATGAATATTCTGCTGTTTGAAAAACTGGACTGGCCCAACAATCGTTTTGTTAACATTTGTAGATTCTCACAGAGTTGGAATATAACTTATAAAACCTCATCAGTAAGCATATGTTTTCCAAAATTTTCACCTCATTTCAAATTCTTTTCATAAATAATTTTGATGCCTGTGGCAGCTAATCAGATTGGTAAGGAAATTAATTGTAAATACAATATATAAAATGTTATTTTAAAGAAAACTATGAATAGCACTTTAAGAATTAAAAATTTAGACATTAGACATATTTTATAATGTATTTTAGTATTAACATTTTATTTTTTTAAAATATATTTTATTGATTTTTTACAGAGAGGAAGGGAGAGAGACAGAGAGTTAGAAACATCAATGAGAGCAAAACATTGATTAGCTGCCTCCTGCACACCTCCTACTGGGGATGTGCCCACAACCCAGGTACATGCCCTTGACCGGAATCAAACCTGGGACCCTTCAGTCCACAGGCCGATGCTCTATCCACTGAGCCAAACCGGTTAGGGCTTAGTATTAACATTTTAAAGTAAAGCAGTATTTAACAAGTAGTATTCCCTGAGATTCAAAAATTTTTTAATTAGAGATATTAAACAAATTAATTGGTGGTGATTTGTTCAACCATAGGACAATCTTTTATCTCTAAAATATTTATGGAATTTTATGATCAACTATAACAATAAAAATAGGAAGAGCTCATTTTGGCTCCAAATTCAATTTATGTAAACTAAATTTTGGCTGGGCTTGTTTTAATATTTTACTAATTTTGACTCTTGTTAATTTTTTATAAGTTGCTCTGGTGCGCATACTGATGCTCTAACCATATAGCACACAAATCAGGACTAAAGTGAATTACTTAAACTTTTAGATACCCCATTTTAATAAGAATATTTTGATTTTAAGATTTTTTGAATAAATTTAAACTAAACACTGTGTGCTAGTTATTAGGATTTTTTAATTTCAGCTTTATTAGGGTATAATCCTATCTGATAAAGAGGTAATATGCTAATTGACCCTCATGCCATCGCAAAGATGGCAGTGCCCACAGCCAATAAGGAGGGAATATGCTAATTGACTGCCCCACCCTCAAAGATGGCAGCTCCCACAGCCACAAGATGGCCGTGCCCAGTCCGTTCGGCCCCCCAGCCGCCCAGGGCCACCTGAGGCTCAGGTAACCAGGGTGGGCCGAGGCTTGCGCTGCCAGCAGTGGCAGCAGCAGAGGTGTGATGGGATGTCGCCTTCCCCTGATTGCCAGGTCACCTCCCACCCCTGAGGGCTCCTGGACTGTGAGAGGGGGCAGGCCGGGCTGAGGGACCCCCCTCCAGTGCATGAATTTTCATGCACCAGGCCTCTAGTTGATATAAAAATTGTATGATGCTTAAAGTGTACATCATGGTGAATTGTTATATGTATGGAGCGTGAAAGGATTCCCTCTATCTAGCTAATTACCATACCCATCACTTCACATATTTAGCTTTGTGTGTGTGTTTGTGTGTATATGTGAACTTTTAAGTTCTAATCTCTTAGTAAAGTTCATGGAAATTTTTAATGGTGACCATATCTTGATTTATTTCTTTTCCTCTCCCAGTAGATGTAGCTTTCTCTGCCAGGAAGCAGTCTAGAGCAGTGCTAACCAAAGGGCGGTCCATTGGCTGGGCCCTGCTGATACCAATCAGAAAACCAAAAGTATGAAAACGGAGAGTAAGCATTTAGAAAATTTTATAAAACTTCGACATAGTTATTTTGTGTCTGTTGACTCAAATAATAAAATATATATATGAAAATGTTCTTTAATTTGGTTTTTCTAGTTATTCACTTTTATTGTCCATGACTATTTGGGGAAAAGTCTGGCTCTTCAGCACAATTAGTGTGAGAAGCACTGTGCTGGGACTTTCACAGTGTTAACAAAATGGAGAAATATGTCCTGTATAGGACAATTATGATCAATAGTAAAATGTAGTGTATTTATGCATTATTTGAAACACCAAGAATACAATAGGATTGCATATATTCAAAAAGGAACTTATATTTTGATTAATAAATGTCTTCCTTCCTTTAAGACAATTATTAAATATTTATGTAAAAACATTCTAAATGCAAGAAGTCATATTTAAACACTAAATAGAATATCAACCGAACTGCATTTACAAACTCTTATTATCACTTTACTATAAACCAATTTTCTCCTCATGACTATTACTTAACTTCTATAGTCTGGTATTTGCATATAATGCTCTTTAAATATTTATTAGGAAAGAACTTAATAAAATATGAATTTATCAACCCAAGATGTAATTTCTCATAAAAATCTTAAATTTCTGCATTAAGATATTATACAGATCTAATATTTGATCTAGAAGAAAATATTTAACATTCCTCAAAAATGAACTAATAAAATTATTTGTTGACAGTTATATTATTTAGTATATTATTTAACAACCACCTATTGTCAAATTCTTACCAGTGAAATTATTCATCATTGCTGATTCTTACAGGTACAGGTAAGAGAAATGAAAACAAGACAGCCTTCAATCTTCTAAAGCAAGCAAAATGAAGTTTAAACATCGACACCAATAGAGAAATGTTTTCTCTAATTTGTTACTAAGTCATTAGTATTAATTAAATACTAGTATCAATTATACCCCAATAAAGCTGAAATTAAAAAATTCTAATAACCAGCACACAGTGTTTAGTTTAAATTTAGTCAAAAAAATCTTAAAATCAAAATATTCTTATTAAAATGGGGTGTCTAAAAGTTTAAGTAGTTCACTTTAGTCCTGACTGGTGTGGCTACATGGTTAGAGCATCAGTCTGCGCACCAGAGCAACTATATTAAAACCAGCAACATTCAAACCCTCACACACAAAGAGTCATTGTTTGCTGTGCATGAGGCAAGCTGGCAGTGGCTTTATAAATGCATTATTAAATTGCCATTACTGCCATCTAGTGGGAAGAAATAATCCATGTCACTATGAAGGAGATTGTATATAAAGCCCTAAAGTTCTAGGAGGAAAGGGAGAACCGCTGTGTACCTTAAGAGGTAAAAGAGCAAACTGAAAGACACGCTCTCATGGCTGTTGAAACATAACAGGTGATTATCCACTTAACAAGTTAAAAGGTTCAAGGGGAGCAAAGAGTAAGAGGGAATGCATACCTCTATCACATTCATTTTGTGCAGAACCAGATACATATAAAATATTATTTCTCACTGAACACAGTGAAGTTACCTGAACCGGGGTGTTCGTACATTTCTTTCTTTACCTATTGGCACGTAAATTAATTGTTTTGCATATGCTTTTCAACCCTTAAAAATCAAGAGAGCACAGTTCTTCTCAAACTCTAAGGTACCTGGGAATCACCTTCTAATGCAGATTCAGCCTCATTATCTCAATGCCAGAGATTATGCATTTCTAACAGACCTCAGGTGAGGCCCAGGTTGCTCTTTTTGTTCAGTCATACTTTGAATAATGATAACCTTTGAGTAGTTTATCAAAGGGAAGGGGTTCAAAACTGAAGTAAAACCCCCATAGATACATACATGTAACTGTATGTTACCTTGTTACAACATATTGAGTAGTTCATTCAATGGCCTGTATAGTCAAATTGCCAAATTCATCACTTGGCTTTGTGGCTTACTGTGCATGTGCCCTTGGGCAAGATGCTTACAGTGCACTATCTCTGTGACTCAGTTTCCTCTTCTGTCAATGAAAACAGCCATCCCATGGTTCTTACGAGGAATAAATGAGATTTTTAAAAATCTCATAGTGAACCATGTGAAATTACCCTTTTTATAGATTAAACACAAGCATTCACAATGATATATAATTAAAAATAAATGTGTAAATAGCATGTAGTTCCTTGTGGCCAATATGTGTATCACCAACACGTGTCACAGAGTCAATGAGGAGCCTATGAATCTACTCGCATTCTAAAAAGTTTCATTCAATGAAAAGATAATTTTGAAATTTCCATAGAAGAAGCCTGAAAAAATATGTGAAAGGTGTTTCCTTGGGGTTTTGATGGATAAAATAGAAATTCGTGAATTATTCTGTAAAGAAATCCAGTTTGGTGTGGAAAATAGAATTATACTAGATTAAGAAATATTGGGGTTATTTAGTTTTGCCTTTTGTATTACTGGGAACCAAGCCAAGAAGGGAAACGCATTCATTTTTAGAGCAGTTTTTTAGGTTCACAGAGAGTAAGGTAGGGAGATTTCCCATGTACTCCCAGCCCTCACACATGCATAGACACCCTCACTATCAATATCCTCCACTAGAGTGGTACATCTGTTACAATAGAACCTACAGTGCGTTGACATAGCGTAGTCACTCAAAGTCCATAGTTTACATTAGGGTCCGTTCTTGGTGCTGTACATTCTATGGGTCTAAACAAATGTATAATGGCATGCATCCAGTGTTAGAGTATCATACAGAGTAGTTTCACTGCCCTAAAAATCCTTGTGATCTGCCTATGCAATCCTCTCTCTCCCTTCATTACCGGCAGCCACTGATCTTTTTCCTGCCTTCGTAGTTTTGCCTTTTCCAAAGATGTCATACATTTGGAATCATACCGTATGTAGCCCTTCCTGATTGTCTCCTTTTACACAGTAATATACATTGAAGTTTCTTTCAAGTCTTTTTATGGCTTGATGGCTCATTTCATTTTAGCACTGAATAATTTCCCATTGTCTGAATGCACCACCATTTATGAAGCTGGGTAATGCGTTTGTATACAACATCAAATTCTTATCTTGCAGTAGCAGGTGTAAAGTGTGAGGACATAAGAGGGCAAAGATTCTGGATGCATTTCCTAATAGAGCATGTTGTGGATTGCTGTGTTAACTTAATATGCTGGAGAGCAATGGTTTAAAGACCACATTTATGGTGTAAAAGTTTATTTGGTTTTCATAGTTCTTTATAGAAATCTTTTTCATGTTGGTGTGTAGAGGGAATGTGATTTGTTTTGTTAATTGCTACATTCCACCTTAAAGTTTATTATTCCTCTAAAGGAAATGGCAGCTTTGTTTTTGAAAAACACTTAAGTAACACCCAAGTGATTTAACTTGTGTTTAGAGCACACTATTTTCTACATGAGATTTTCAACCTATGTGCCACAAGAATTTTTAAAACATGTAATACCTGACCATTTAGTCAGTGTCACTGACCTCTTTTCCCTTAGATTGTAAAAAAAAATAAATAAATAATTACAACATCCAACACAACAATAGCCATCCAGTGTGAATGAATCAAAATATACCTATTTCTGTCGGATTCACAAAATATATATTTAGTAATTAGCATATGTGTGGCATGAGATGAAAATGATTAAAAAATTGCCAGTCTAGATAGATAATGTAAACAACCACAACAAACAAACACATGTGTAGAGCAAAACTTGATATAGGTAACACTCTAGGGACCAGCAAAACCTGGCAACTAAGATGTACAGTTAATTAAAGATTGAACAAAAATTGTCCTTGAATTTTAGAATACGTTTAAAGCAGCCATATTAGATCATTAATGACTGTGTAGCTGATGCCAGAAAGGGGGAAAAAAAAGATTGAAAGATTAGGTTGAAAAATGGACTTTAGATTAAATCTTGAGGAATAAAACATACATGCAAAATTTAGGTCTTAAGATTACTTATGTAATATACTGTTAGATAGTTTGCTCATTCTGTGGTACTGGCACAATGCCAAGGGTGAATCAAAATGTTGCTCAATCAATTTTTAAATAATATATTTGTTATATTAATAGTAAATGTTTATTGCAAAAAATGAAAATAAGTAATAAAGAGAATTTATTCATAATCCCTGTTTTGAGTGTAAACTATGCACATTTTGGTATATAATCTTTCATTATATATATATATATATATATATACACACACACACACACACACACACACACACACACACACACACACACATACTAGAGGCCTGGCGCACGAATTTGTGCACAGGTGAGGTCCCTTGGCGTGACTGGCAATTGGGACCTATTGGGGCCATCCTGCCCAGTCCTGATCAGGGCATATCGGGTCCAGCCAGCCAGGGGGATGGACTGTTTGAGGTTGGCTGGCCATGGGAAGTTGGCTGTGGGAGTGCACTGACCACCAGCGGGTAGCTCCTTCTTTGAACATCTGCCCCTAGTGGTCAGTGTGTTTCATAGTGACCGGTTGTTCAGTCGTTTGGTCGCTTAGGCATATATATATATATATATATATATATATATATATATATATATAATCAATTGGTCCTTATTGTTTGCATTCTTTTATAATTTTAAACATATATTTAACATATTACAACTTTTCATATAGTTTTAAAGAATTTTGAGTATTATTTTTTAATTAAAAAAATGTACTTAACATGTAAGAGTTTAACTCCTCCCTGTTGATTTTCACAAAAAAAATTCTATTTGGAAATGGTAGGATACAACATTCCAACTTACTGTTGCTTAAAGGAACATATTGGGTTTTCCTTTTAAGAGAAGACACCTCTCAATCCAATATTGAGGTTGTGGCTTATCTTTTCTGTCTTAACTTGTCTGTTTCTTTAGATATTTAGGTTTATAGGTTCATTATGAGTGAGAGGCCAAGTTGTGGGATTTTGCTCCCTTTCAATCCCCATTCTCTCTATTCTTAACAACTTCCTGTCAGCATTTTGCGGTTGTCTCACCCAGTCTCTCTCCAGCATTTATTTTGTAAACCCATTATCCTAGAACCATTGGTAGCTTGGTTTAATTTCTGATTTAAAAAACTCTATGTTCATAAACTTCCATTAACGTAAGCCCTTGTCCTTCTGTGACCTCCGAAACAGCTCCGGCTGTGATTGTCTTGTTTGGTTGCTGTTTGTTATTTGCTCTTGTTCAACCTCTCACTCAAAAAAGGAGCTTTACTCTAATCCCTAGTTTCAGGCAAAGAGCATGGCCGTTTTCTGGTCCTCAGATCCATGTGGAAGATTTTTTTGTTCCCCCTTGTACCATCAGAGACTACCATTCTGGCCACCTCTGTTCACTTTCAAATTGTGGACCTACCCTTTCAGCCTCACTTGCTGATTTGTATTTCTCTTTTGGTTTTCATTCATTGATAGTTCATCCTGTTTTTGAGATTAGCTTTGTCTTCGGATTTTTCTTCTTTCTGCATTTCATCTACCTTGCTATGTCTTTGAAGTGATAGTAATACATCACATCATGAATGCTGTGCCATCTTTTTTTTCATTGATTTCAGAGAGGAAGGGAGAGGGAGAGAGAGATAGAAGCATCAATGATGAGAGAGAATCATAGATTAGCTGCATCCTGCCTGCCCCACACTGGAGATCGAGCCCGCAACCTGGCATGTGCTCTGACCAGGAATCGAACCATGACCTCCTCATTCATAGGTCGACACTCAACCACTGAGCCACCTTACTGGGCTGCTGGGCTTCCATCTTCACTGGGATTTTTTTTAATACTACGGAATCTTTTAATGTTTTCTTAAGAAACAGTATTTTATTGGGTCTCTTTAAATATAGTTTCTCCAACAAAGTTAAGTGGTACTTTTTCTGGTGAGGTAGAATTTTGAAAGAGGCTTTATATCTGAGAACCATGATATATGTGCCCACACATTCTAAAGAAATATTCTATACCCTCAGTTTGGACACTAGAGAAAGTAACCTTACTGTGTCATCTCAAAAGGAGTTGTCATTGACCACAAGAACTCACAAACATCCCATGAGAAATGTCACCAGCACAAGTTGCAACTGTGCTAATTAAGAAAGGTGCCTGCTGCACCCTAAGTTCTTCATTTCTCTTCTTTAATCAAGAGCCAACATAGTGAATGGGGAAAAGGAACTCAAGGTTTGAATTGTGGAAAGAAGTGACCATGTATACCATTTCCTCTCTCGACCATTGCAACTTCCGAGCCTGAATCTAGCCCAGTTAGAAGAAATAAAAGCATTAGACTGGACTGTATATTTTAAAGCAGTGATTTATCATCAAAAGCTATGGATTTTCCCAAGACTTATCTAAAAAGAAAACATGTAGATTCAGAGCAGAATGAATATAAGACAGTGGTAAACAAGCAAACAAACAAAAAACTTTGGTTTATTTTGGACTTTGGTTCTTACCAAGCCCAAAGTGTTCGGAAATTTTAGACCCTCTTTGTGCATTCTCCTTGCTATTACACTTAACGGTGCAATTTTGAAAATCTTAAAAGAAATGGATACAGGCTTTGAAATATTCATGTGTACACAGACTTTTTGATTAAAGCAAAAAAAAAAAGATTTAATGAAATCAAAACTTCCAGACTCTAAATTGCAATCCAATTCACATGAATACGAATGAGCTTAAAAATAATATGCATATGTATAAAAAAAGTCAAATAAGGAAATATAATTCAGCAGCTATATTTGTATCTGTTTAATTTTAAGCCCTGATAAAAGAATTGTTCTGCTGCGACTCATTAGCACACTACTAGAAAACAATTCATAACTTTTTTCCCCATTTTATGTAATGTTTTATTTTGCCTGATTATGTTATGTGTTCTCATAAAATAGACCTCTGTGACTTATATAAATGTTAAAAGAAATTATTTCTGGGAAATCTTATTGGCAATAAGAATTGGCTTTGGTAAACTATTTTAGAATTGCTAGGGGCTTATATGGAGATCAAATTTATCACTATGTAAATTCATAACATACATTTAATTTTATATCTTTGTTGTTATTGTTCTGAGGATTTTTTGCGTGTGCATATATCCTACTACATTCTTTGCTCACATTTTCCAATTTTCTGATTCCCTTCTCTTAACTCTTTCTAAGATTCAGATAAATTGAATTTTATTAGTGGTAGTGATTTAATTAGAATGTTTATATGAATCCATAAAACTTTACATTGCTAGAGTAAATTATTCACTATATGATGTATGCTAAAAAATTCCCTTCAATCCAAAATATTCTCTAGTCATAATAGTCTGTACAGAATTGAGTGATTTTTTTGAAATTTTTAAATATTAATTATAAATATAAGATTTGGAGTTGGCAACTAAATAATAATATGTGGTGATATTAAAGATCCATTTGCTTATTGTGAGATTAATCAGCATAGTTCTGTTGTCAAGTATTTGCCAACATATATAAAAATGTACATGGATTTGAGTATATAAATGCATAAAGATTAGCTTCAAGTTCCAGACTTGGTAAGAAAAAAGTAAATGCATGAATTAATTATATACTATATAAATTTTTTTATATTACCAATAAAGAATTGGGTACAGATGTGTAATTTGGTCTTTGTAGTGAATATTCTATTTTAATTTTATTTACATGCAATATTCTGGGCAAATTCTGAGAAGTTAATGTCTTCAAGTGAGGTAAAAGAAAGGAATTCAAAAGCAGATTTGAATAAATAATCCATATTTATCACTTTTGAGAGCTTCATGGTGAACTGCATAAAGCTTTGTCATCCAGAAAACTTATTACTAAAACTTGCCTAATAGCAATAGATTGACATTAACAGGGAGAAAATAAATATAATTCATTTCCCAAGACACTGAAATATGCTAAACAAGGTAAAAATGTAAAGTAATTTTGAAAATTTAAAGAGATAGTACAATGTTAAGTTAATTTTATTTTAGGCATGATCATCACTGTTATTGAAAAAAAGACAGATTTTATTCACCAGAATTACTTAGTTTAATTTAGATTAAAAGCTACTCCTGACATATAAATTGACCCTTGTATCTACTTTTTGAGATGTTATTGACTGAAACATGTTGATTAAATTTTGTAGTTAACTCAATTACAAGATTCATAACTGATAAATCCTTAATGTAGTTTACAACTTTATAATATGAACTGACATTTCTCTAGTGCTAGGCAGTTTCCAAAATGCTTTCATAAGCATTATCTTTTTTCTATACCTACAACAATCTTTGCAGTAGGAAATAGTACACGTCTTTTAAAGATTAAAAACATGTAAGTTTCAGTTATTACAGCACTCAACTAGTAGATGGATGAATTAGACCGCAATTCATGTCAAGCGAGGGAATATAGAGTCAAGATTAGGAATCTGGACACTTGAGTCAGTAGGTCTGAGTTCAAATTCAGAATTTTCCTTTTACCAGTTGTGTGCCCTTGGGCAATTACAAAATATCCCCATGCCAGTTTTCTTAATCATTCACATGGGGACAATAAAAGCATCAATATTATAAGGTTGTTGTGATGATTAAATAAATTGGCACCTGAGAAGTGCTTGAAATTTTATATATTTTTATTGGAGACCAATAAATATGTGTTGATTGTTGTTGATTACTACTTATTCAACCTAGAAGTTCTAAATTGCAGCTATTTGATGTATTTGTCAGAATTCTTTCAGCTTTAGAGAGAGATGTCTAAATTAAAATAGCTTAGACAAAAAGAGGTGAAATATTGGACCACTGAGTTGGGAAAGTTTCTATAGCGACTCATACATTCAAAGAAAGACCTGAGTGTCAAATTAGATGGCATTGGAGACAGTTCTTTCCCAATCCATATCACTATCCATTTCTCATTTCTGCTGTCCTCTCATGGGCTCACTCCATTCTCTCCTACAAAAGATTGCCTTTGTTTATGTCAATCACAAGGAAAGACTCTGATTGGCTCTGCTTAACATTTGTGCCCACCCTTTTTACTTCTGCCAGTATTGTTGGGGGAACTGGTTACATGCTCATCTCTGTCTAGGAGACTGGCTTATTACCTGAAGGAACTGAATGAAATATATACTGTTCAGAAAAAAAAACACAAAGAACACAAAATAAAATGATAGAAAACAATGCACTATATTTGACTTCTTAAAAATTGTAGAAAAAAATTCTTAAAATTTACATTACACACTAAATCTGCTCCCTACAGTTCGTGTAAGATCCCCTTTTCACCTGAGATGAATATCATGCCATGATACAATCATGCTAGCTGTCACTCTGAGCCTTGCCTGTAATCTGAGTGCAGTGGAGGATATCTGTTTGCACAATTCTGTACCAGCAGACAGACAGGCTATGATTGTCTAATTTCAGAAACAGATCAGCAGAGATTTGCAGCCACCTAACCATTGAAACATTTCTCTGACGTTCATATATTAAATTAAGGTGACAGCAGAAGCTTTACTTGATAATTGTACAAAATTAGTTAACAAATGTAAATACACCAGTTACTTTGTTGTTATTTTGTCAACCAAGGTAGCATGCCTGTGTCGCCTTGGAGTCAGCATTCATATTGCTAAAATATATTAAAGTCATTCAACGGTATCATTATCAAAGCGTGAAATTTGCATAAGATATTTGCCAAGTTCCTCTACACTTCGGTGGTTTCTGGCTTAAACTTTACTAACCATTGATCTGATCTATATAAATTTGGGGGAGATAGGATTATAGAACTGTCATATTAAGGAGTTGGTTTGGAGTAATTAAAATATCTTGGAGAAACTTTAGTACTTTTTTTTTGTAAGACTCTATTGTATCTTTAAGAAATAGAATACCTATGTAAATAAAGTTAATTAAAAATGTATTGAAAGCATGGCTGACATTACATTTGTTTTTAAGTATCAGGTAAGTTTTTATATCAATTAATAATAAGAGGACAGAGTCTATTACTTTAATATATAAAAATTATATAATTGGATAATTTTATTTAGAAACAAGGCAAAAATCCAGAAATTCATCTGAAATTGGTATTACTAGTGTTTCTCCTTGAGAGTTGATTTGAGTACAGGACAGGTGTTCTGTTTATCAAGCATGATGGACCACACTATTATTTAAGTTATCCAAGGCTGCGTTCCCCCCCCTGTGCCTCACCTTTATTTTGAGGTGGAAATATAGCCTAATGATAAATGTTAAACCTTCAATATTTTTTCTTTTGGTTTTGCTTTCTGATCTTTCCTATGTGCAACACACATGTAGCTGTAATACCCCTGAAACGGTGCTGCCCAACCAGAGTAAACGTGTATGTATGCGTACCTTCCTTCCCCACCCTCCTTAACTGCTGTGACCGCTCTTCAGTAATAGAACATATCGCTGGTGAAGTGATAAGCTATTCTACCACTGTAATTATCAAAGTAGAAAACACCATATATATTAGGGAGAATCTTTAGTTTCATAGTGTTTGGCTCTTAAATTTAGCCCATATTTTTTGTGTCTTACATGCTTTTTCCCCCTTCTGCATTATTCGATGTTAGGTGTAGAAGCCCAGGACTGAAAAATATGCCCATGATTACTTAGTTGGTTTGGAGCTATAATCTTATTTCTAGAGTGCTTTCACATATATTTCCTTACCAAATACTCCTAAAATCTTTGTGAGCAGGGCATATGCAGCTCCCACTTGTGCACTTTAGAAAACTGGGGCTCCAAGTGTTTTGGTCTTAGTTGAGGTATGATTCTGCATAATGAAATGAGAACAGGTCTGTAGCTACTAAATGTGTGTGTGTGTCAGTGTGTGTGTTGTGGACACACATACATGTACATTTGTGAAGGTGTATATATTTCAATATATATATATAACACACATATATATTGAGATATATATATATGTATATATATATACATATATATATTAAGATATACATACATATCCTCACAATAAAACAGATGGTAAAGTATAGTGAAACATGTCAAAGGGAAAATTATATACAGTATGTGCTTATATAAGAACAAAATTGGTGTGCAATTGTCTAGAAAGAAAGAAATTGACAGTGGTTTTTAATTAGTATTCAAATGATTTGAGATTTTGTTACATGATAAATTTTTAGATTTTAATAGCTTAACAGTTATTACTTTACATTCCTTTGAAATCATATCAGTAAGCATACCTATTAAGTAAATTCAAAATAATTAGAAGATGCAGAATTGATAAAATAACCAATTATAACCATTACTTTAAAGTACTTCCTTAAAGACCAAGATTTTACAGATACGTGTTAAAAAGTAATAGGTGATATTAATTGCAACTGTAAGCAAGCCCAGTCTTTATAGAGTTACCTATGAAATGTGGCTGTTCATTTGACAATACTCTGATAATCTCAAAATAATGTTCAACCTCAATTTAATTTTCATTCACATTGAGTAAAAGCTCCAAAATGTTCTACTTAACTCTGTGGTGTAAGTCTTCCTTTTTTAAAACTGGCACAAAGTTTGAGAGTTAATCGTGAGCATTCCACAATTCACTGACTTTTGAGACCAATTTTAGTTTCAGATGGGAAATAATAGTATTTTCTTTTAAAGCTTCTTTTATATTATGAATGTCCTTAAAGAATGGCAATTTCTTACATAGCTGCAAAAAAAAAAAAGACTAAAATCGACTCTACAAATTTAATCTAATGCTAATGAGATTTCTTAGCTTTGTGTAAATAGAACTACGTATGTAATTAGTGTTGAGCAGCATATGGAATCCATCAGGAATGTGTTTTTAAATGTGCATCTCAAGGACATCAGAGGAATTTTGTTTACAAATATATACTTTAATATAACTTGCTGCTACAGACTGTAGCATCTTAAAATATTTCACAGATGTCTCTTTCTTCATGTGCTTTAATAATATTTCTCCCCAAATATTGAATTTGATGTTTTGAACTGTTCTGGGCTGTCACTTGGCCTATGCCCTTATTAAGTATTTTTAAAATGTTTACTACCATTTTATTTCTTATATCTATGAGTGAACTTATGCTTATATAACTTAGCTTCATGCCTGACACTCCCTATGCATTCAATAGAAGTTTGCATACAGAAAGAGAAACTTAACTCTTTTAAAGTTTGAAAATTCTCCTGTAGAAACAACTTTATCTTCTGGATTCTTTTTGTTTTTTAATTTTTATTGAGGTATAGTTCACATGTGCCGTTATATTAGTTTCAGGTGTACAACATGATTAAATATTTCTCTATATTATGAAATGATCATCACAAAAGTCTAGTTCACATTTATCATATGCAGTTACAAATGTTTTTCCTATGTTGGATGAAAGTGGTGAAATTGGGTTCCTTTGTCTTGTTTTTGATCTCCAGGAAAACACTATTAGCTTTTACCCATTGAATATGATGTTAACTGTGGGTGTGATATATATGGGTTTTATTATGTTGGGGTATGTCCCTCTATTCCCACTTTGCTGAGAGTTTTTATCATAAATGTATACTGGGTTTTGTCAAGTACTTTTTCTGCATCTATTGGTATGATCATAAGATTTTTATTCTTCATTTTGTGTAGGTGGTATATCACTTTAATTGATTTAGGACTATTATACCAACCTTGTATCCCGGGAATAAATCCCACTTGATCTTGATGTATGATCTTGTTAATGTGTTGCTGAATTTACTTTGCTAATATTTTGTTGAGGATCTTTGCACCTACGTTGATTTGGGATAATGGCCTATAATTTTTTTGTTAAATGTCTTTGTCTGGTTTTTGAATCAGGATAATGCTGGCCTTCTAATATGGGCTTGGAAGGTTGCCTCCTCTTGAGTTTTATGTAAAAGTTTGAGAAGGATACGTGTTTGGCTGCCAAAGAGACACTGCTGGTGCCAGAATTGGATGGGGCAGGTTCTCGGAAACCATCAGGATGGGGAGAGTGGTGCGCCCCAAGCTAATGAGGATTCAGATTCAGCCTGTGTAGGAAGGGGTCAGCACAGGAAAGATGGAGCCCACCACCAACACACGGATTATGGCTGCTGTCTCTCCAGCTCTTGCCCCGAAGGCACACAACTCAGTTTCTCCCTGTGTGTCTCCGGCTCCCTGAAGCTTTTGCCTCTCCACCTGGGCCCAGGGCGAGTGCCTACAAGTGTGCCTGTGCAGGGGCCCTTTAAGAGGAACACCTGGCTTTCCAGCAGTCCTCAGTCTCACCGGGAGAGACTGGCGGAATCCCTGCTGATTTCTGCAGCCAGATGTTGTAGGGCTCCTCTTCCGGGCACTGGTGCTCTGGGCTGGGGAGCCGCTCTAAGGCAGGGACTCCTGCTCCTCAGGGGAACCTCTGCAGGTGAGTTATCCCTCCCATGGTCCACCACCCACACGAGGTGTGGGACCAGCCCATGTTAAGTCTCTGGCCCTCCTGCTGGTCTCCATCTACTGCTTTATAACCTTCGTTACAGGATTTCTGTTATAGGAAGCTACTCTGCAGATGGCTCTGCAGGTTGACTGTTCTTTAACATAATTGTAATTGTGATGTGGTCATGGGAGGAGGCGAGCACAGCATTTACCTACTGTGCCATCTTGACCAGAGCTCTGTCCCCTAGGTTTTCTTAAACCACCATTTGCTAATATCTTTACATAAAAAATAAGTTTAGGGAATTAATTACCCAATTAACACTGTAAACTAAAGGTGATAATAAGATTGATTCTAGCTAAGTCTTAGGCACTTAAATTTAGAGCTTTTGGAAAGAACTGTCAGGTGGCTGGAATAAATAAACAAAACGAGAGCAGTGTCAATTAGAGCATGGGAAAAAACAAAATTTCATCTTTTAATGATGTGTTTAATAGAGCAAGTCATATTACTGTAGCATATTTTAATGTCAAATGCTGAATATGTTTGATCATTTACAGTCGTCTTCTCTGCCATAATGTTATAAAATGTTTATGTTTGAAAGATTTGTTTTACCATACTCTTCTGTAAAATTTGAACCCCTGAATTAGGATAGCTACTTTAAATAATATCACCCCACCCCCCATTTACTGTTTTCTAGTCTATATCTACTTTACATTAATAATTAGGCCCAAACTCCAAAGTAAAATATTTAGAAAGATTGAGTTTTTAGAATCCAAATGTACATTTTTTTGAATCAAACTAAGTAATAATTTACAAATAACATTTTGAATATGTGAAAATTACAGGTTTAAAAGGTATTTTACTGTTTTCTAGGTCATATAAGCTTTTCTTCAATGTTTAATTTGAAAGAAAACTAAACAGAACATTATTCAATTTGTAATGATTGAAATATAAATTCAAAATATTTTACAATAAGCAATGAGTGCATGCACTTAAGATAATTTTGTAACTTTTATTTTGCATTCATAATTCTATAATTGCAAGAGTTTGAATATAAAATGTCATTATAATCCATAAATTATAATGTATAAAGCTATTATTTTTTAATGGAGGCTTACATTTAGAAAGTTTAGATACCTAGATAAAGATGTCCACATACTGAAAACAAACAAACAAAAAAATGAAATGCCTTATCTTAAATGAGAACTTCACATTAAATAAAAAAAGGTTGGTGTGTACAAGAGTTTAGTTTTTCCCCACTGTGAAAGAAATTAGATGACTGTCATTTGAAAAATAAGCTAAAGTGTAGGTATGGTATAGTATAATATGCCATACAATGCCAGAAAAATAAAGGACCTGTTTTATCCCACAAGTAGTATATTAATATAGTAACATAATTTCACTATAGTTTTATTATTCTCTTAATTGGAGTATCTAAAAGAAATTGAGGAACCTTTACTTACAAGAGAGTAGGATGATTGATTCTGGAAGGGCTTGTTCTCCTTATTGTATAGATTAAAGGAGAATTTTGACATTGAGAATAGTTCATTCTGATGGTCCCATGTGTTGAATATAAAACATCATTATTTTAAAAATTAAAAATTCTTCTAATTCAAATTATAAAATTAGCCATTGCTGCATCTTCAATTAAGAAATATAAAATTTTTATTCAGGTCTAAATTTTGACCATTCTGGTAACTTGTTTTTTATTAATACTTAGAGAAAAAATCCAAATTAATTTAAATTATACATTTCATTTCTGGTAGGAATAACTTAATAATATCCAAGAAAGGGAAAAGGACTGGGATACTCAGGTGTTCCTGACTACTTTTAGAACTGATAACAGGTAGGTTAGTGAATATGAAGGTAGAAATTATTTATTCATCAGAGTAAGCTTGGCATCAAAACGTAAAAAATACAACTTTATCAATTCACGACTCCAAATGCCCTCAGTTATAAAATGATAGTGTTGAACTTCACAATTATTCAGCCTCATTTCAGTTCTTTTATACTCACTCTGGGAAATGGTTACTTTGTTTAAAAAAATTATTGACATGTAACAGAAAACTTAAAATGAATTCCACAGAAGTTCCCAATTTAGCTCAAGGAAGGCATTGAGTGTACACATAAAATTCAAAGTCTGCTTCACATCTGGAGGCTGAAAACGTGTCGGTCCCAGAAGTGTGAACCCACAATTCATGGATTGTCAAATTTAGAACCAGAGTAATGGTTTCTACCAACTGGTAGCTGCAGAAGGGTCCCCTGTGGTCTCTGGATGTAAGAGGCAATTGCACAGTTGGGTCCTAATAGTCTTCTAAGACACTAATCAAGAAGCCCCATCAGCAAGACTGATGGTTGCCTTCTATATTATCTTTGGATTGAAAAAATAAATAAATAAGACCCTTGGGCCAGATTGTCAGCTTCTTCTCTCCCTCTCTCCACTTAAGGCTTCCCACTCTACAACTCCCAAAAGCCCAGAATACACCCCTCCTGCAGGGGAAGGGCTAGGGGAGCATTTGCAAGCTTCATACAGAAAAATATAAAAGCTGTGAAACCGTTGACTGGTCATAACTAAAGTATGAGGAACAGAGTGAAACTCTCCTCAACTAATCTGAGAAAACATATGCAAAAATTTATATACTGTTGAAGTAGCCTTTTTCATTCGTGATACATAAATTACAAATCTTTCAAGCAGAAAATTCAGTCAAGAGAGAGCTATTGGTAGTTTGAGTTCAAAGTCAGTGAGCAAATGGAAATCATTGCAGCATCTACTCTCATTTCCCTAGTGGACATTAGACCACTCAAAACATGTCCCATGATTTACAGTCCCTTGATAGTAATTGAATATCCACATTGAGAGTGCACTGGCCGGACACTTCAGAGGGACTGAGTGCAGGAGGACTTGCTTACGATACTTTTGGCTCTACCCACCTTTTGGCTTTTAATTTTTTTCTTGAGATTAGTTCAGTTTGATTCTTCTATCCTATCCAAACAAAAACTTTGGGAAAAGAGATTAATAGCAGCATCAAAGAAATTGTGATTTTTTTTTCTTACTTTCAGAGACATTGTAAAGATAGAAGAATGACAAAGTAGGAATAACAGAATCAAGCAATAAATGAGAAAGATGAATTTTGAGCCATTTCCTAAAAGTACAATTGGATTTTTTTGAAACGTAATATTTGTATTTTAGTATTTAATTGAGCCATTAATATTTGGGGCAATATAGTGTTGTGTATTTAAAAGCTTGAAATATCAATATTGTCATTTTTTAAACACTGATGTTTCAAAATCTCTGTATTTTTGTATTCCAAGAAATTTAAAATTTTTAGATACATATTTTATTGAAAGTCATTTTTTAAGTGTTTTGTTTTCTATGCAGCATGGAATCTAGTAACATTTAACATTTTAGAGGCTACAGATCATGTAGTAAGGATTTTAATTTGATTTTATAAAGACTTTGAAGTATCTCAAACATGTAATGGGAGCTGACAAAACAGCTATTTGAAAGGCAGTTAAACAGGTTTAGATTTTTTTTTTCTCTTCTCCTTGCCTCCTTTCCTTCTCCCCTTCTCTTTCTCATTTTCTTTTCTCTCCCTATGTTTCTCCTTCTATTTCTTTGTAATGTGTTTGCAATATCAACCAAATATTATCCTAGGACCTCTATTTTCTCATCATACACACACACACACACACACACACACACTGTTTTTATAGGGAGATATATACATATACATGTATATTTGTATTGTTTTTTTAATTTTTTTCTACTATTGCCTAGAATCAAACAATGTACCACTCACTGTGACAAATTAACTTTTTTCCTGGCCACAAAGTTTTATTTAATTTAATAAACTGCATTTTATTGAGATCGAGACAATGGAAAAAATGAAGTGGTTAATGAGAAAATGTCCATAAATTAATATTTTTATGCTGAAGATAAATGAGAGCATCTGCAAATGATTTAATTAACAAACCAACATTTATTTGAGTATTTGCAAAAGATACATTCTGTCTTAAGGTATTTGTAGGACTTTCAGTTCCTAGAATTCTACATACACAAAATACTTTTTTAAAGACACAATATCCCTTTTCTGCTAATTAGTGGGTAGATAATCACATATTCAAAGGTAATTTTTGCCTTTGGAGTTAAGATAAAATAAGGTGGAAATAGATCCTTAAGAGATTTCAAAAGCAATCTTGTTATTTTGTTTATCTGTTTACATTTGCTATTGTCTTGCTTGTTTACTTTCACATTACTCTTGTTTTATTCTCATCCTTGTACCCCTTATGTTTGAAATATTGCTTAATATTTTTCCTTCCAAATCAGTTTAATTTTCCTTCTTCTCAGATCTTTTGTGATACTTGTTAACCTTCTGTCTCAAAACCAAACTGTCTGTGAAAGTACAGGTGACATAGTATCATATTAAATAACTACAGATTGCTTTGCATTCCATAACATATTGGTGGTTTATGGTAGCTGGAAGGCATTATTTATGATGTTTGTGAGTTAGTAGATATTTTATTTTATTTTTTTAAATATATTTTATTGATTTTTTACAGAGAGGAAGGGAGAGGGATAGAGAGTTAAAAACATTGATGAAAGAGAAACATCGATCAGCTGCCTCCTGCACACCCCCTACTGGGGATAAGCCCGCAACCAAGGTACATGCCCTTGACCAGAATCGAACCTGGCACCCTTTACTCCGCAGGCCAATGCTCTATCCACTGAGCTAACCGGTTAGGGCATGAGTTAGTAGATATCTTAAGATTTTATGCATGCTTTTCATACAGAATTCATAATAACTAAAGACAGTAAAATTAGAAAAGTTCTCAGAAAATGTAATCTCCCTTGCCCTTTTTTAAACAAGGTCAAAATCTCTCCTTTTCAATTGTATTCATTTTGCCTTGATGAGAAATACCATCACACATAATGGGCTTTGATAACTAAAATATAAATGTATAATGCACACTATCCATTTGAAAAGTAGTCACACTTCATTTTCCCTTTTGTTTTTGGAAAAACTGCTATCTCATCTGTAGAGATTTGGAATAATAATGAAAAATGGCATAGATTTTAAACTAAGCCAACATTTCTAACTCTACTTCCTATTACTTACATCGGTTGAGTTGTCTCTTATCATAAAGCTGGGACTTCAAGTGGAGGAAATTATACAGATGTGGGTAATACAAGTTCTAAATATAAAACATCCTGAAGAAGAGAAAATGATGTTCAGATAAAGCAAAGGTAGACCATATTTTATTTTATCAACTTTTATGTTCAGAGAAAGGTAGAAAATAAAAATGAGAAAAAGTTATAGTTATTTTGAGCACACTGATAAAGTGCCTAAAGGCTACTGTCAGCCATGTCAACTTTGTTGACTGGAAAGCACTGAACTGACAAGTGACTCTGTTTCGGTGAAATCCTACTCTCCCCCAAGATGTGATGTCACTCTCACATTACATTAGATCTTTTTCTCTAACCGACTATGAAATATGGAAGGAACTAGGAGAGGCATGCTATCAAGCACATGAGATGAAAGGCACCGGCAGGCTTCCAGGCATTTTATGGAACAAAACTTCAGTGAACTCAAATCCAATCAGTTCAGAAATCTCCAACGTACAAAGGAACAATTTATACTAGATTTCTTCTAACAAGCCTCACCCCATACCTCATTGTTACATGCTTCGTGAAAATTAGAGTCATTGAAAATATGAAGCAGGATTCATGAAGGCGAACTACATGCAACAAGAGAAGCGAATACACAAATAAAAGGTAGAGCACGATAATGGTCATAACCATGGCAACACCTGGCTCTTAATGAGAAGTCAGTGACCATTAAGGTCTTTCTGAGAACCAAATGCTTTGGTTCTCTCATTCACCTGATCAATAAATATGTACTGAGTACACATCACTCTAGCATATGGGAACTAACTAGTCATGGTTCCATGCTCTCAGGGATATTATAGCCTTGCTATGGTAAATGTATTTGCAAAATAACAGAAGGAAATCACCCAAGGGCTACATTTTTCTTTTTGGTTATTAATTATTGTTTTTGTAGTACATGCTAAGTAAAGGAGATGATGCTATTATCATGTAGTATGATCTGTATTAAGGTTGTTAAAGGCAAGGAGTTTGATTTAATTCAAAGACGTGTGGATGAGAATAACTCACTCTCAACTGAGCAACATGATTATTTTTCACTTAAATACAACTTTTCCTGTAGTGGTAATCGGCAACAGTAGGAAGCACAGACAGTGCATTTCTCAGTTTTAATTTTGGCATGATTGTGCTACAGGGAATTAGGTGAACGTCAATTATAGCTGTAGAGTAACATTTGTATAAAGAATTGTGATATGTGTTAATGTGTTCTAAAATGTAACATTTCATAGATAAAGTGACTGAATACGAACCACATAGATTCCAATCAGCCTGAAATGTTTGGGATCTGAGTGTGTGGGAAGGGTGAGTGAACATACATCATCATTTACCTCCCCACCCATGTTGCTGCTGATTGGCAATTTGCTCTTCTATGCAGCACTATTAGGGGGCAGAGACAGGATTTCTTTGGTCTACTACCCGTTTGTCCATGCTTCTCATTCCTATTAGCATACACGTGGCCTTTTCTGAGAGCACTGAGGTTCATTAAGAAAAACTCGGGTCTCTGAGATTGCAAATAAGGGACATACTGAAAAGAAATGAAGTAAAGGATTGTGTTATGGATAGAGACCCCTGGAATTTGAGGGAGTAGTTTTGATTTTTAAGCAATAACCTTCACGACACTGAGTCGCATATGCATGTGTGGGCATACCATACACACACAGAGACACACCCAAGTTACATAAAGGTAAGTGTTTACACTAGAAATAACAGTAGTAGTGAAATGATAGTGATGTCAGAAAACTCAAAACTAAGTAAATATTTTCACTGTGATGTTTCAGGCACTGCTTTTGGCGTTTTACATATATTAACTAACTTTATCTTCACAACAACCCTATATTACAGTGGTTCTCCACCTGTGGGTCGCGACCCCTTTGGCAGTCAAACGACCCTTTCACAGGGGTCGCCTAAGACCATCCTGCATATCAGATATTTACATTACGATTCAGAACAGTAGCAACATTACAGTTATGAAGTAGGAACAAAAATAATTTTATGGTTGGGTCACAACATGAGGCACTGTATTTAAAGGGCCAGAAGGTTGAGAACCACTGCTATATTAGGTAATAGTGTCACCTTCATTCTGCAAATGAAGAAACTGAGACACAGAGAGATTCAGTAATGTGTCCAAAGATGCATAGCTAGTAATGGAAGAGCCAGAATTTGAACCAGAATAAACTGACTCCAAAGTATTTGTGCTTAATCACCACTCCGGACTATCTCTTAATAATTTAGCCTCATACTAAAATTGGAGTTTTTATAATAAATAAATACTCTGCTCACATTATTTATTTACCAGTTAGAGGAACATTGAATATCATTTGAATATCTATAAAATCTCGTGGATTTAACTATAAGATTCAAGATCTGAATAAGAGTACCAAATAAAATAAATAATATATTTAAGAAATAATATTCTATTAAAATTGGACTAGAAAAGAAGGAAACAATTTGGAAAAATTGAGCAGGAGGGAAAGCTATTTCAACTTCATCACATAAGCAATTCTCTATCTCAAGAACAAATTATATCAGTGCACATGAAGGACCCAAAAAGTAACAAGATAGTGAATTGACTACAGTCGCAGACCTGAAAGTCAAATGCAAAAGCCACAAAGAGTGGAAGCTGACCCAGACCCGAAGGAAAAAAAAAAATAGCACATGAGAAAGACTTGGCAAAAAGCGGGGTGAGAAAGAAGATGCAACATGACTAATCCCTAGTCATAGCAAATACATACACACCAAAAACAACAACAACAAAAAAACAACACACCTTAAAACAACAATAACAAAGTATCTAGCTGCTAAAATTACAACCAAGCAATTTCAGCAGCTAGATATTTAACAGCCTCAATTGTTTACTTCCCAACTTAGGAATTATCATATTTGCAAAAAGTTTGCATTGAACACTTTTACTTAGCAAAACTTTTTTTGACATAAGAACAAAAAACAACGTAAACATTTAAGAAGAAAATTTCTCTAAACATTTTAGGAAATTTGTTTAAGAATTAACAGTTGGTTTGCAAACAGTAAATTAGAGATTCTGAATGAACTACTTAATTAACAAATTCTCATTTGTTAAACTGAAGTCCAGTCATAAACTTAATGAAAATTGCAACTATATTGGAGGGAGGGGGGAGTTCTGTACTTAGCCTTTTCACTTAATCAGACAGAGCCTAATCAATAAATATTTGTGGCATATTGCTATACAGGCTTGATTATGTGCTTCTGGGTTTTGCTAAAATGCAAAACATTTTATTCACATCTTATACTTTAACAATTGAATAGCAAGACTGGTTGTCCATTATTCAAATGTAATTGCCTTTAAATCCTAATCTCTAAATAGTCTCTGTTAAATAGAATGCTATTGATTCAGTGATCTATAGTTAAATCAGTGGCATACAATCAATATCAGAATTTAAGGTTTTAACCAAGAGTTCTCCAAATAGTTCATGTCAAGTGTAACTCTTAAAAATTCACTTTTTGAATACTTTTAAATTATCCTAAGATCTTGAATTTGAAACCTTTGAGATTCTTCAGGTCTGAGGCATGGGAATTTGCCTGGGTGTGGGAGCAGTGACGCATAAATCTGGGTGAATACATAATGTTATGTTCTGGGTTTGTTTCTTCTCAGCAAACATTTATCTCTTTGGCATGATGAAGGGCAGATCAACATTGATTATAAAAACAAACACGATTAGCACTAAAGCAGCATATGTTAACACTGCTGCAGCCTGATGATGGATGAGCTGTAAGTGATGCCAACACCTGTTCTTGATGATGGTGGGTGACACCCAATCCCCCGTGGAGTAATGAGTGCTCAGACACATTGGTGCACATCTCACCAATTACCGGGGTTTATGGAGAAGTTCTGGTAACATTCTCACTCTCAATCTCTTCTGTGATTACTTCCATATTTGTTCATTCATTCATAGCTTCACAGATGGCTTTGAGTTATGTATATTCAGATGTAAATGATCTATCATGTGGCCATGTCTTAGACACATGGGACAATATCAAATTACCCTAAATCCTAGGTGATAGCAAGTGTGCTTCTATACCTGAATAGTCCCTTTGAAAATGCCATTGTTAAGTTATTTTACTCGGCTCTGACATTGATTGAAATTATCAGCCATCTCAACTAGACTGACTTTATCTGGCAGTGGCTGAAAGGTCCCTGAGTTGCAGTGTTTTAGAAAGTCTATGAAAACAAAATGATAATAGCTGACTATATGTGATGGTGTGTACTATAATTAATATGCAAAATACTTAACATTAGTATGAATATTTCTATAAAACATGACAAATTATAAGCAACATAGTTCTGATCTTATTCCAGTATTGTTTCAGCAAGGAATAAATGACATAGGCGGATGGATGTTTCTTAAGTTATGGATGGATCCATGTCCCATAAAATACTTCTATTAATATAGCCATATAATGTGAAATCCTTTTTCTATCTTTAATTTTCACCTCATTTTATTTCTGGTCCACCCTCATTGCTCTTTATTTCAAAACCTACTTGACAAAATTTTCTTTCAAATCCTATATAATAAAACCCTAATATGCAAATCGACTGAATGGCAGAACGACTGGTCGCTATGACATGCACTGACCACCAGGGGGCAGATGCTCAATGCAGGAGCTGCCTTCTGATGGTCAGTGTGCTCCCACAGGGGAAGCGCCACTCAGCCAGAAGCCAGGCTCATGGCTGACATGCACAGCAGCAGTAGCGGGAACCTCTCCCGCCTCTGCTGCAGCTGGGCAGTAAGGAGCGAGGGGTCCCAGATTGCAAGAGCCCCGCACTGTGAGAGGGATGTTTGACTGCCTGCTTAGGCCAGGCCTAAACCGACAGGAGGACATCCCCTAAGGTGTCCCGGACTGTGAGAGGGCACAGGCCCAGCTGAGGGACCCTGCCCCCCTCCCATGTACTAATTTCATGCATCAGGCCTCTAGTTCTAAATATAATTGGTTTACCTAAAGTTAGATCATCCCTACCTAGAGGGCCCTCTATGTATATTATTTATTGCTATTTTAAAACTTTTTATTTTTCCTCTCCAAATGACACTTTTGTACTGTCTCCAAATTTATTCAGAGCCTTCTATTTTTTTAAAAAAAAAAAAATATATATATATATATATATATATATATATATATATATGTATATATATTGGCTTTCTTTTTTTATTTTTTTATTGCTTAAAGTATTACAAAGAGTATTACATATGTGTCCTTTTATTTTCCCCCGCTCTTGACAATCCCCTGGCCTCCCCTACCCCCCAGTGTCTTATGTCCATTGGTTATGCTTATATGCATGCATACAAGTCCTTCTGTTGATCTCTTACCCCCCTCCTTCCTGCCCCCCAACCCTCCCTGGCCTTCCCGCTGCAGTTTGACAATCAGTTTGAGGCAGCTCTGCCTCAGCATCTATTATTGTTCATAAGTTTATAATTTTATTGATTATTTACAGAGAGGAAGGGAGAGGGATAGAGAGTTAGAAACATCAATGAGAGAGAAACATCGATCAGCTGCCTCCTGCATACCCCCTACTGGGGATGTGCCCACAACCAAGGCACATGCCCTTGACCGGAATCGAACCTGGAACCCTTCAGTCCACAGGCTGACATTCTATCCACTGAGCCAAAACAGTTAGGGCTAGAGCCTTCTATTCTTAAAGAAAATTTTGTTTCCATTTCTTCCTCCAATTTCATGACATTCTTCTTTTAAATTCTCAACTAAATAGCCAAATCCATTGCTCTTATATCCTCATATCTTTTTGAAATTATTAAGGGGATGCCAATATTTCATGATACCAAACAATTTTCTCTTGCAAAATTCATTACCATTGGCTATTACCATATTTTTTATAATTTTGCTTAATATTTATCTTAATGAACAAATAATAGATTCCATTAAAATAGTGACATTGTGTGTTTTATTTTACAAAGAACTTTTATGGAATAGATAAGAGTATAGCTCTGGAGTTAGACTCCCTAGATCCCAAACTCTGTATTTCCATGTACTGGGTGAATGACCATGCAGAAGTCTCTAACTTCTCTGTTCCATTAATCTCATTTATAAAATGTCAAATAATAACATATAGTTCATTGAGCTAGTGTGTGAAAAATGAGTCAATATGTGTGAATATCTCTGCTCAAAATATTATCCTTACCTATGAAACAGAATCCATTTCCAACTCTTCTATGTTAGTGGAAAAAAATTCTAGAAGTTACATCCAGGGAAAAGTGAAGATATGTAGGAGTGACTGCAAATGGAGTTACTACAGCAGTGGCCTCCTCCAAATTTCTATTTTTATAACAATGAAATCCATTATCTTCGCAGTAGCCAAAATAATCATTAAAAAATATGTCAGAGCATGACACCATCTGCTGAAAATAATTCTGTAGCTTCCTAATACACGAAGAAAAATCCAAATTCCACGTGGTCTACCCAAAAAGACCCTGATTAACCTGGTCCTGCCTATTTCTCTGAGCTCATCTGCAGCCATATGTCTTACCCAGCGCATTTGTGCTTTTGACATTATTCCTTCTTGCAATGTTCTTCTCTTGATGTCTCACTTGGCTACATCTTCTTATTCTTTAGTCTTTGTTGAAAGATCCCTTTCTCAAAGCATGTTTCTTGATCCACCCTCTCCTCTTAGTTGTATTATATATTTCAGCTACATTTTCTTCATATCACTATCTGAAGTTATTTCTCCAATATATGTGTTTACTTGCATATTATCATTTATCTTTTTCACTAGAATGCAAGTTCCATGATGACAGAGATATGGCCTGTCTGATTCATCATTTTGATTCGTTGTCTGGTATATTAAAATTGGTATTAATTATCAATATACATGTGTTCATAAATGAGGCCAGGGCAGGAGCCATATAACAAAGAGCCTTGTATGTCATATTGTATTTGACATGACATGGAATTGTATGTCATGTTGTATTTGACATGACATGGAATTGTATCCCAAAGGCAACCAAAACCATTGAGAGATAATATAAGTAGATTGGCATATCTCCTTAAGAAAACTTTACAGAGGAAGAAGTATCTGAGTTAGCACTTGAAGTATAGGTGAAATTTGCAAGAAGGGAGAGGTACATTCCAATGAGAGGCCTTGCATAGGATAGCCAATGATGCCATAGTGAGGATGTGTATTCAGGGTATAGTGACTGAGTAGATGAGTTTATCTATTGCTGAAGTTTCCTTTAAGATAGTAATAGTAGAAATGCTGAAATGTTGAAGAAGAATCTCAATGTGCTTGCTTAATAAGTGGTGTTCTTTCAATAGTGGAGATCAACATGAAGAAAATCATAAGGAAAAATTATCTTTGACATATCAAAATTTTTCTGATTCTTTAGAGCCCAAGTGTAAGGATCATATCCTAATTATGGACCTCCTTGATGAGAGTAATAGAATGATATCCTAGAGACAGTCCAGTCCAACCCCTTCAATGTACATGATGAATTCAGATCTAAAGAATTAGCGATATCCTTGAGATCACAGATAATTAATTTAGAGTTAAGACCTGTAACATATATTCAGAGGATACTATTCTTAAACTGAACTCCCCCAATTTTAGCCAGTATTCAAATATATTTTAAATGATTCCATTTCCCATCTAAAATTTCTCAGAAAGAGGTAGAACAGTAGTTTCAAAATGGCTTCACTGGATTATTTTGAATTATCATATACCAGGTATTCTTTTTTTGATAAACCTAATGAGCTATCTTATTCCTACTGGAGATATAGGGATACTAACATTGATTCAGGCATGTATGTCAAAACTAAAGTATTTTTGTCTTCCTAAAATGTTTGTGGGGGATGATAAAAAGTTCTTCTGATAAATATTGCTATGGAAAGTTGTTAGGAACTACCACACTATGTAAAGAAATACTAAAAAACCCCTGCATCAATGTTCATATTTACAATTAAAAGAAAAAACAACTATTGGAACACCTGTGGAATATAAAGTAACAAAAGACTCAAAATAGAGCATTCCTCCATTTCATTTAAGGGAGAAAAATGGGCACATACAAAGCTCTATTACAAGAGAAAGGGGTTTTGTGTATATTATGTGTAAAGAAATTTCTTGTCAATGGATGTCCATGTATCTGCTAACAAGCAATATAACTTTATGCTATCTACAACATTTGTTCTAATGCTCAATGTACATTCTCATACAAAAGAGCTAAGTGGATTAATTGGAGAGACTGAAAAATCGCATAAGTTTAAAACAAACAAGGACCACAAATTACTTAAAATCTTCCTTTTCAACTATCATTTTAATTACAGATTTTAAAAAAAATAACTTTTTGTTTTTATGGTTTACTCTGCTGCACCCATTTGTTATTTGGTCCTTCACTTTGTTTACCCAAGAGAATATAGCTATGACTTTAAATTTAATTTGGAACTCTGAGTTTCTTTCCTACATTAATACAGTACTTACAGACATGTGATGATCATTATGCAAAGGTTGGAACTCTTTTGAAAAGATTTAAAATCTCTTCATTAAAATTTGTTTTGGAGAATAAAGTGATTATGCCAGTTTTAGTAACATGCATTAAGTGAATGTCTTTTCTTTCTTCTGCTTAGTGAACGCCTCCTTTTCTTCGGGCCCATATGTAGTTAAGTGCAAAAACAGTACAACTAACTGCCTTCGTTCAGGCTGCTGTACAAAAAATACCAAAGCATGGGTGGCTTAAACAACAGCCAATTATTTCTCACCTTCTGGAGTCTGGAGAGTTCATGGTCAAGGTGCTGGCAGATTCAGAGTCTGGGGAGGCCCTCTTACTGTTTTGCAGACAGCTGCCTTGCCCTTGGATCCTCACATCACAAGAGAGGGCACATCTTTTAATCACATCCTCAGAGGCTTCAACCTCCTGACCTCATCTAAGCCTAATTAGCTCAGACAGGCCCCGCCTCCAAATGTAACCATAGTGTGTATATGAGTGGGAAGGGATAGGGAGAAAAACATTCAGCCCATAGCAAGAACTAAGCACCTATTTTAAGTTTTCTAAGTGTTTTAGAGCTTTCATACTCTTCGACCTTGATGTGAGAAATAGTGCAAAATTTTGTCCCCAGGAGCCCGAGGGTCCTGCCCCTGAGTGACATAGTGACTGCAAAGGGGTGAGGGCATACATACTTAGCAGACTTTGGGCCTAATTCCAATGGATAACTTTAGATTTTGTCTGTTTTCATATTGGAATTTCTAGCAAGAAGTATTTTAAGCAAAGAGTTCTACTATTTAAGTAAAATTAAACAAACATTTGAAAACCACTGGAATAGCAGGAAAAGAGCTAGGCCATAGGGCCTCATCTATGATCTGATCCTGCTGGATGCAGAAGTCAAAGAGAGGCAGCGAATTTTCTGCTTTGGAATGTTAGGGTCTGCAAAGTGTGATCACTGCGTTCTGGATTTTACAAACTATAAGAAAAACAAGGAAATTACAATGATAATGATGGTTAGTCTGATTAAGAAGACAGGGCACTTATAAGTATTATATCCTGCCTTCTATCAAGGTGTAGGGGACAAAATTATAAAGGGGAATGGGTATAGGGTGAGGAATGTAGCTACGTGCAGGCCTGGGGGTATGCAGACGTCAGCTATTGTAATTAGTCATCAGGTGATGAGATGATATTGATGAGATGATATTTTGACTTTAGGTAGGTCGGTCTGACCCTGCTTATCTGTTCTGCTTGCTGGATTCACAGCTGAATTAGCTCTTTAATCGTTTCGCACGGACCTTAAAAATAAACTTTATGAAAAACTTAACTTCCTATTCACATATAAGAAACTTAATCCCTTATTCACATAAGTATGTGTGTTATAAGATTTAAAATAATATGATTACTTTTCAGATTAATTCAGTTTCTCTATTAGGTTATAGAACCCACTGTCATTCTCCCCTCTGATTAGTTAGATTGATTGATATCCATCAACCTTGTACTATAGTATTAAATTCCTTTTAACATTTCTCTTTACAACCCTTCTATAACTTTTAAAATATTCTTACAACTTTCACAATTACTCTTTAGTACTCCTACTCCAATATCCTTTTATTCCTGTTATATCCCTTTCTTTATATCCCTTCTCACCTTTTTTTACTTCCTCAACTCTAATTCTTCTTTATCTTGCACATACCTTCTGTAACTTGCACATATCTTCTATAAATTACATAGACTTTTCAGTTTGTCTACTTTACTTTCTTTTTCCTTTATCTTTATACCTTTTATTACATTAAAACTATGAATTCTTTCTAATTAGTTAATGGAATAATTCTATATATTATTAATAGGTGTCCTAACTCCTACTAAGCAAACTGTAAAGGTCAGTTCTATACAGGTTCCTCTATTGCTAGCTTCAGAGAAGTTGGAGTGGTGAGAAGTGTCTCAGAGACTTATCTATTTATCCTCTAGTTGGCCTATCATCCTTGCTCTGCTCATGTCTGTCTAACTACCTACTGCATCCCCCTCAAGCAACTTAGCTCTTAATTCTTTCAGGGAAAAGGAATGCCTCCTAGGCAAATACAGGAAAAACTTTTTTTCCCCTTACTTTTAGAAATAGGCTAATTTTTCCAATGGAAAATATACTCACATTCTTAAGGAGCATAACAGATAGTAAATTCCTTAGCTGAGTAACAATCCCCTTGAACTTGGAAATCCCCATCATGCTCTAATGACTTATTGTGCATTTACTTTCATTTTCGAGGTTTCCTCCACGTCTCATTGTGTTCCTCCTCACATGGGGCATCACTAGCTGGGGTTGACCAGCAGACCCTGAGCAATGGATGAATGATTACTCTGACACATGTTTCTGTGAAAGAGAGGGCTAAGGGACTGCCTGGCTAGAGAAACCAAACAGCCCTGTTTGCCTGTCTCCTTAGGCTTTTATTGTAATAGCAGCTTGAACTAAAATGAACTATTAGGTACTATCAATAGGGTAAGTATCCTTGAGAAGACACATGTGTCTACAGTGTCCTTTAAGCAAGGACATTTAAAGACTAAACATAAAGATTCCAGTAAACACCGGGGGGGTTGAGTTTTGGCAGTGGGCAGGAGAAACTATTGGGGGAAATGGCACTTGAACACAGCCCTTCCAGAGCTATTGGGAAGGGGCCGTTCTTCGACTGATGAAATATGAAAGAGCAGCTACTTGGATAAATCAGGACAATGGTAAGATATGTGGATATACAGGTTATGGCAAAAATAAGTTTACAGTTGTTCATGTGGAAAGTAAAACAATGATGCATAAACAATTTTATATATATATATATATCTCCTATCTAATAATAGACAAACATGGTAATTGACCGTACCTTTGCTATGCCTCCCATTGGCTAATCAGTGAGATATGCAAATTAACCACCAACAAAGATGGCGTTTAATTTGCATATGTAGTCACGAAGCGGTAGAGCAAAGGCTTGAAGGTGGCTCCGGCTGGAGCGAAGGTCTGGGTCCCGGGTGCTGGAGGAAAACCAGTGTCAGCAGCAATGAATCTTTTAGTGCAATATGGCTAAGTTTCTGTCTGACTGGTGGCTATGATGTGCACTTACCACCAGGGGGCAGACACTCAACACGGGAGCTGCTGAGCTGCAGTGACTTGGCAGTGGTGGTTCTCTGGTGACGCACCCCGAAACCAGAGAAGAGGGAGCCTGATTCCTCACGGGGCTGCGCGATTCCACCTCCGGCTGTGGGTTATGTTGTTGCTGGGGCACTGTCGGACCGAATCTGGTTACTGCACACTTGCATTTGTGTCCCACAACCTGTATGACAGCAACTTTGAAGAGTGCCCTCTCACACTCTGGGACCCCTCAGGGGATGTTGGAAAGCTGGTTTCAGCCTGATCCCCACAGGCCAGGCTGAGGGGCCCCACCTCCCATTCACTCCGCATACACCCTTTGAGCCACGGTGCTGCTCCAGGTGCGGCTGGCCAGGGAGGGATCACAGGAGGTTGGCTCCAGGGCGTATAGGGCCTGTCTCGCCCAGTCCCACCCCACTGGCCACCTTCTAATTAATTTCCTTTCCATGTGCACGAATCCGTGCACCAGGTCACTAGTATAAGAATAAACCCTGTTTTGCATATTCACAACTGTAAACCTACTTTTGCCCCACCCTGTATCTGAAAAACATCTTAGACTCTTCAGTGTGCATCAAGGGAGTCTGCCTTCTGACCGATCACTTTTACTGCCCAATATAGTTTAAGGCACACAGAGGAGACTTGTCTGTCTTTGGAGAGCCAGTTGAGTGGGTCATCACCCTGGGAGCACTCAAAGCTTCTTCATTGGTGGTCATTTGCTTTCTGGCCCTTCCCTGGTGGTGGAAGCACCTCCAAATGCTGGCTTTTGTTCTCTGTCCTCATTGGGTGTTCTGCCTCCCTTGTAACCAAGAGAGGAAGCATTTCCCAGAAACCCCAGCCTCTGATTTCAGCATGCGGTCTGATGAATCCCTTCACTTCTTTGTAGGTTGTATTGATTCCATACTTCAGGCAGCCATACCAGTCATAAACTAAGTCCTTTCCATAACACGACATCAACAAAAATAGAGGTTTGAGACCTTGTTTATTTTTAAATATCTAAAATAGACAGGAAGCTTGAACCTATAGCCTTTGCCATATTCACCTTCTTAAAACTTTTATCAGCAATGGTACACACTCTGCCCGACATTGCTAAGTCATACCTGTCGTGGCTTACACGCTACCTCTGCTTAGTGCTGCAATCGAAATTATCTTTCACTCCTCTCCTTTTCCAAGTACATATAACTTTTTGGGAGTTAAACGCATGATTCCCTGAGCATTCCAAACACTCTTACCAGGATAAAAGTCTCCCTCAAAACAACAGCATAAATCATATTTTATCTTTACCTTTGCATGTTTTCCTTGAAGTCTTCTAACAGCCATTGGTATTGATCATCATCATTGTCCACATTTTACAGATGACACAAAGGCCATCTAAGAATTAGATGAGGTCCCGTATTCTACTGATAACAAATATTTGCTATGGAAAGTTATTAGGGACCACCTACACTATATAACCATATAAAACCAGGATCGCAGTTTATATTAAGGTTCTAAAACTTTATTTTAGTGGAACATCTGTAGACCATCAGTAATAATCAAAATAGAATGTAACAAAGTGAAGGCAAGAAGACTGTTCTTGGTTCTAAAGCAGTGGTTCTCAACTTTCCTAATGCCTCGACCCTTTAATACAGTTCCTCATGTTGTGGTGACCCCCAATTTCATTGTTACAAATTGAACATAATTAAAGCATAGTGATTAATCACAAAAACAATATGTAATTATAGATGTGTTTTCCGATGGTCTTAGGTGACCCCTGTGAAAGGGTCGTTCGACCCCCAAAGGGGTCGCGACCCACAGGTTGAGAACCACTGTTCTAAAGACTCTTCCCATGTCCTGTCTTCTTACTCTCAAGCAACCTCTCTCTGATAACTGCCCAGCTCACCCTCACTACCACAGAGCCAGCTCTGACAGCCAAAGGAAAAAGATCGGTCAGTATATTTTTCTTCACTGACCACCTGTCTTTTTCCACATTTAGACATAATTTGTGCTGCTAAATAAGGTTGACCCCAGCCACTCAGACTAAATTCTACATTTCACACTGATACTTTGTTTATAACTGCCGTAAGTCATTAGCTGTTAAGATGAAAGGCCGGTTATTTTAAGCACACAACTTTGGTAAACAGGCCAGAGAGAACTTGTCCCTCTTTATTTAACCCCCGTGGGTGAAACCTCAGGATGTTGCCATTTGAATTACCCCGCCATCCTGTCCCAGCCTTCACCTGATGAGCCTGCTGTGCTCACTTGCAGATGAAGGTGGGTGCTCTGAGGCTGTGACCTGGCGGCCGCGGGTGGCGGACTGCCAGCACCACATCAGAGGAGCCCAGACTTTGCAGGACCCGCCTGCTTTCTATTCCTGCTCTTTATGGGTTTCCTCCTTCACCACCTCTGAAAAAACCACAGTGTCCAAAGGAGGAAGCCGTCCAGCATCAACAGTCAGGGACCTCTGCAGCCTCTCACCCTCAATCTAACTCAGAATTTAAAAAAAAAAAAAAATCTTCCACTAGAGTTCCAGTGGTTCTCAACCTTCTGGCTCTTTAAATACAGTGCCTCATGGTGTGACCCAACCATAAAATTATTTTCGTTGCTACTTCATAACTGTAATGTCGCTACTGTTATGAATTGTCATGTAAATATCTGATATGCGGGTTGGTCTTAGGCGACCCCTGTGAAAGGGTCATTCGACCGCCAAAGGGGTCGCAACCCACAGGTTGAGAACCGCTGAGTCTAGCCCAAGCCCTGCCTATGCTTCTGACTTTTCTACAGCTGTTAAATTTGTAGAGAAAATATTTCCTGGTCACATCCTCTTCATACCCTGCTTTGAGATTTATTTGTGTTGTCCTCCCAAAGGGTGACCCAACACTGTGTACTGTGTATTAACCCAAGACTTCCTCTTCTCCACCATTGTCTCATGTTAAAGAAAGAAAACTACTCATTAACCTAAAATACCCATTGATTAATGAGCATTGTTACTTTTTATACAATTGTTATTGATTAATGAGCATTGTGACTTTTTATACAAATATGCCTGATATGTATGTGTGTACATGTAGATACAGACACAAGAATATGGAGGCAGAAAGCATATGTGTTTGTGTGTATTTACAGGTATGTATTCATCTTTGGTTTTGTTAGGTTATCAGCTACTTTTAGCCTCCCTTTGCCAAGGCTGAATTTTGGGGACATTTTTGGTTCAGTGGCAGAATTATAACGGCTTGCCATTTAGTTCTGTATCATTCCAGTTTTTAAGAGAATGGCTGTGGCGACTTGAATTTTTAAACATAACTATGCTACACTGTTTTACTTTGCTTGTTTTATATCACTTCAGAACTAGACATTGAAAAGCTTAAAAGGCTAAGAGACAATGGAGAGAAAATGTGATCATTTCTGGGTGCATGAATATGTTAATCCCAAGTATAGAAAGAGTGAAACATGGAACCAGGAAAGTGTGCGTAGAAATAAGTGAGTAGAGTTTCAAGGGAAAGTTTGGGTTCCTTTACCTATTAGGAAAAGTTCAGGAAGTAAAAGGCCCTTGAACATGTCTATTCTACATAATTCAGATGAAGCCTAAAATAGTGTCCTAAGTACGATAACAGGACATAATCCTAAAACAAATTTAAGAAGAGACTAAGTAAATGGTATAGGTCTTTGTTGAACAAACACTTAGAAATTTTTGAGTGAATACTATATTCTAGGTACTGTTATTAAGCTTGAGAAATACCACATTGACTGAAATAGTGTCCTAACCCCAAGGAAGCCCACATTCCAGTTTAGGAGAAATAGAAATAAATTTTACAATCCAGACATATGACCCAGATTCTTGAAAATATTGAACATGAGCCATAACTCTCTTGGGAAAGTTGCAGGATTCTTTCCAGAAAGTAGTTATATTTAACCTTCCTGGAAGGATGTGTGAACAGAGGGGCTAGGACAGCACCCTGGAGAAGATGTTACTCCCCCAGCCTCCAGCATGGCATGTGCCTCTGACCACTCTCTCCTTAGGAATGCAGCTCACAGCAGCCGTGTCTGCCCCTGCCTCCCACTCCTGACTGCTGCTAATTCTAAATACTTTTCCTAGAACATCCTTGTTCTCTCAACTCCTACTTCTTCATTGTTTTCTCTTGCTTTCTATCCCATTCTCTTTTGTTTACCCACTATAGGCACAGGTGATAGCTCATCTAATCATTTGTTTTCTCAACACACTTGTCAAAGAGTTTAATACTTCTGTACATGTTTTCTCTAATCTTAGTTACAGTATCTATATATTTCCAGGGTGATTCCATTATTTGAGTTATTAATCATGTGTATACCAAAGAATATATTCTTTTACCCTCCCCCCCCAACTCTTATAATAATAAAAACTGCTTTTGGTTATATTGTTTGATAAAGACCATCATGACATACTTTTGCTGAAGTATTGTTGAGTTAGAAATTTAGTGCAACATTTGGCATATCTACCCAGGAATAACATCAGTTCCATCAGCATCTGAAAGAGGATATATATATATATATATATTTTACTTTGAACATTCTTTTTATTTTTTTAAATATATTTTTATTGATTTCAGAGAGGAAAAGAGAAGGAGAGATAGAAACATCAATGATGGGAGAGAATCATTGATCAGCTGCCTCCTGCACACCCCCCACTGGGGATTGAGCCAGCAACCCTGACATGTGCTATGACCAGGATTCGAACCGTGACCTTCTGGTTCATAGGTTGATGTTCAACCACTGAGCAACACTGGCCGGGCTGTCTGGACATTTTGAACCCCAGTTCAGAGAACGTTCTTGTGGTGTTTGTACAAACAGCAGAAAAATTAGTTTAGGAAAATAACACTCTAGACTAAGTAATATATAATATTCTAAATAGTTCTACATAAGCATATATAAACATATATAAAATGGGTTAGCTACAATTAATTTAAAGCTACATAATCACTGTGTGGTCCTGCTGTTTACTACTAGTTTCTCCATTTAGGGTATTGATAAAACATCTAGCCAGGAGCTACTAAGAGAGACAAACAAGCAAACAAAAAATGGTGTTTTATATTCACCTGAAATCTTGTTTTATTTTCTTGTTTCTGTGGCCTCAGTTGGTCCAGTCTTTGTCCTGTGGTAATTTCCATGGAACTAGTCACATTTGCTCACATAAAAGCTGATGTAGTTGATATATTAGTTGCAGAACATTCTCTCTGAGTGCAATTTCTTAAAGCACATCAACTGCATCTTGTGTTTGTTTGCTGTCTTTGATACTTACTAGCTACTGGGAAAAATAAACTTATGTGCAATTTAAAGTGGATCGTCTCTCTTTCAGAGCTTTCTATCTAACTCTTTATAGCACTGGAGGAGTCACCAGGCAGAAGTGATAATAGGCATGGAAGGCCATATTTTATGCACTTACTTGAAAATTGAAGGAAAAACACCTTCATGTTCTAATTGAAAAATTTTCCCACATAACTGAGAAGATATAATTAGAGAGTAAATGATTTCTACGTCTGTATAATTCGGTCTACGTAAACATCGTTCAACCAGTTCTTTTGAAAATCTAACACGAGTACAGATTTTGCCTTTTGAACTTTATTGAAATCCCCTCAATCAGCTATTACCTGTCATAAAAACAATAGCTGAAAATATACCAGGCACTGTTTTGAATATTTTCTAACCAAGAACATAGTACAGAGCCTAGATGATACCTAAAGAACTGCATAGAAGCTGATGTATTTGATATATTAGTTGCTCATTGACTTAAAATTATGTCAATTAACTCTAGTTTCTAAGCTGAAGTCTGTGTCAGTCCAGAGGATATGGTTAACGTTTGTAGTTGGATTTTTCTATTCCAAAATCATGTGCAGTTCAGTAACTAAAGACTCCCCCCTTTTTTTCAAAAAAACAATTACTGCAAGATGGGGTGTTTAAAGTGCACTCCGGTGCTTTGTTCCTGATTGTCGCCATGCCTTACCCAAGCGGAATTAAAAGAAACAAATGCCAGGTGGTCTCATGAAGACATTTTGACTTATGCTTTCCAACCTTTGGCACCCGCACAACAAAAACTTGTTCTTTCAAGTTGCAAAAGTCTGCAAATTTATTGTTTACAAATGCTAACCTCTCCCCCAAATAACCATTTTCCTTAATTATAAAGAATAGTTTTTACATGGAAATAATCCTCTTCTTATATATTACAAATTAAAATATAACATGTTTTGAGGATGATACCTCTAAATAGGTTCACACTGGAGCATTGAAAGGTTGAAAGGTTCCTTTTTTTATTTTTATTTTTTTTGGCTGGACCTCTCCCCCCCACCCCCACCCCCACCGCCACTATCCTGAATCAAGATCTTGGCTACATAGAATTTAGAATTCATGGTTAGGGAAAGGTTAATAATAGTAATGTGTACTCATACCATGCTCATAAAGTACCTTCAAAGGTACGTTTATAATTGATATTTACTAAATGGATTTGTTTTGAGAAATAGTGTTTCCGCACAGGTTTTAATGCTGATTATTAGAAATATATTTATGCAAGAATCAGAAGGTATTTTTATTAATCCATATTAAAACAATCTTTGTAAAATAGTTTTAAAATTATTCCTTTAAGGAATAAACATTGTGAGTTGGTCTCTAGTGACAGTTTTAAGTAAAAACAAATTGTAAGTGATTTTTTTAAAACATTTTTATTTATTTCAGAGATGAAGGGAGAGAGAGAGATAGAAACAGCAATGTGGAGAATCATGGATTGGCTGCCTCCTGCATGCCCCCTACTGGGGATCGAGCCTACAACCCGACCTGACCTGGAATCGAACCATGGCTTCCTGGCTCACAGGTCAATACTCAACCACTGAGTCATGCCAGGCTGGGAAAATTGTGATTTTTGATGGTTGGCCTAGGTAAATAAGTGTATAGCAACTAAAACTTTAAATAAAGATATGCATATATAAATATTTAAATAAATAACTTTATCATAAAAGATGTCAAGTGGTAGATAATTTGCTTTTAAGGTTCTTCCCTCCCTTCAAAATAAATGGATTCACATATACCAAAGGAAACCATCTCCTCTTTGTTATAAATATTTGTTATATAGCTCAATGTTGTTTTATTGAGTTTATTTTTAAATGTGAGATTACAAAGGCTGCCTATTTGATTAGGACAAGAACAGGGACTTTTGGTATCAAAACAAGTTTCTCTAAATTGTGTTCTACCTAGAATTAGAACAGATTTTTCTAGGACAGATGTATTATTTTCTCTAGGATATAAACATATGATCTCAGATTTGACAGTGTCCATTTTAACTTTTCCTTTCTCTTGTAAAATACCAGCTCTCCTGTTCACGACACAAGTAGCTTCCAAGATTATTTATCCATGAGGATTTCACAAAGTGCCTTACTATTTTACCATTAAGTATATACACATTAAATCTATTTTATAATTTATGGGTGGGTACACTTTTAATAATATATATTAGTTTTACATGAAGGTATTTTAATCATTAAAAAAAAAATTTCCCCTCCCACCCTTCATCTTTTTTTTTTCCTTATCTTTTCATGTTTTAAATTTACTTTTCAAGTATCATCCCAAGGAATTTTACTACTGTGAATTTATTCTGGCTTTTCATTGTGCTTGGTTTTTCAATATTTTAGATATACTAATATTCTTGCTGTTTGACTTTAATTTTTATTTATTGAAAGTTAAAGCAAGTATGATTTATTAAAGATATAAAGTTAAACTTACATAAATGATATTGTATATAGATATTATATTTTAAATGCTTTAAAACTTAATAGTAAAGCTTCATTAATTCTACTGTTAGCCTTTAAAAATGCATTCCTTAATTTAAATAAACCTTTTAACATACTAGTACTAGTTAAAATATTGAGCATCTTAAAATCTCTTCTTTTAATTTCATTTTTCAATTACAGCTTACATTCATGAGTTTGCTTACTATAGTTGAGAAGGAAGATTAACTAAATTGTTGATAAAAGTTCTAATAGCAATGTTGAGAGACTTGGGGTGACATTAGGTGCATTCTTGTTAGGAACAAGAACAATGAAGTTCAGCATTCGCCGCAAAGGCTCAGAGAGTCCCAAAACTCTCTAGATAGAGGGGGCTATCCCGATTAGGTAAATTATTGTCTGTGTGGGATGACGTGGTTATAGAACTGTTAGAAAAAGACTGTTTTTCCTTAATATTTCTAAATCCCCCAAATAAAAAGTTGTGTTAAAACGTACCTTATGCTTTTTTTTGAAGGATATATGGTGTCTGCCATATGTTTGGAAATTCTGATCATATACGTGAGAAAGGATAATCTTACTTTTGCTTAAGTGTGGCTGCAAACCAAAAATAATTATGAATATGTAAATTGCCTATTGAATGTGCCAAAAAGCCTTAGTTAACATATGTATGATTAAGAAATATAACGGCAGATATGATAAATAACTCTAACCTATTACAATTACAAAATATATATTTCTATCTCAATTATAAAATGTATATTTAGAATTATATTACATCTACAAAATACATTTTTCTCTGTAAAAAAATCTGATGAGTGCCTTGCTGGCATGACTCAGTGGCTGAGCATCAACCTATGACCCAAGAGATCCCAGTTTGAGTACCAGTCGGGGCACGTGCACCTGGGTCACAGACTCGATCCCATGCAGGAGGCAGCCGATCAATGATTCTCTCTCATCATTCTATCTCTCTGTCCTTCTCCCTTCCTCTCTGAAATCAATAAAAATATATTTTAAAGAAAACAATCTGATGAGTATACATGGCCATTGTGAAATGAAGTTTGACATAGTAATATCCAATTCCTTTCTGCTGACCAACCCTCAGTGCTTGACATTCCCATGGTTTCACTGCTCAAGCTATAGCACCAAATATGACCTGATAGAAATCACCCCTTCAGATCCCAACACCTGAAAATATGAACCAATTCCAAAGTATAGGCATTATATAGACACATTTCATGGATCTCCCACAATGGTTGGCTTGTAGTTGGACCTATAGAGATCAGTGAAGTACACAGATATTTTCAAACTGCTACTCCATTTCTTAGACCTTAATATCTTTGAAATTTATGTCGTTTTCCTCATTTTCCATTGCAGTGTTCTATTATAGTGTCAACATCATCATTTAAGTGATCTTTTTAGGGACTTGAACATGTGATAAGATGAATAAAATTCAGGTGTCCCAATAACAAAATAGCTTTCCCCTCAGAGAAGTTATCAGCCATATCTGCTCATAGATTTTAACTTTAAAAGAAGAGTAAGTTTCCTAAGGAGAGAACATTTTCAACTTTAAAAGCAGAGAAAGTTTCCTGAGGAGAAAACATTTTCAACTTTAAAAGCAGAGAAAGTTTCCTAAGGAGAGAACATTTTCTGATAGCACTGAATGAAAGAAAAGAAAAAAGGAATTATAGCACCTAGGGTCAAATCAAATTGTTTTGGAGACATCCCTCTTTCCTCACAGACATTTGCTTAAGACATTCCACTAATAGGTGATAGACTTAAAATAAGGTGAAGCTGAGATGTATCTTAGGTACAGGTTTCAAATGTATGTTCTTTGGGATGCTTGCATCACCAGGCTTCTACCGGGTTTGTGAAACAATGGAAATTATCTTCCTTCCTTGTTAAATTCTACAATTCTCATTATGTTTTCAAGGCTCTGATAACTCCTGCAGCAAAGGAATCTGATTGTCATTCCTTAATACAATGTTTACCAAACTAATTTGCTAAGGGAATATTTTTTTTTTATTTGCATCACATTAAGTAACATGTTCTGAACTAGTGTTTCCTGGAGTAAAATGCTACTAAAATATCTTAGCAGTTGCTGCTAGAATGAAATCCGTATCCAATTAACAAAGATGTTTTTCCGTTTTGCAAAACCTCGGTGGACAGCTTAATGCTGAAAGATCCTGTAAGGCAGCAATTTTCATCGTTTTCATCTCATGGCACACATAAACTAATAACTAAAATTCCGCGGCACACCAAAAAATGCTATATTTTTTTGCTGCTTTGACAAAAAAAATTGGGTATAATTTTGATTCATTCACACAGGATGGCTATTGTTGTGTTGGCTGTTGTCATTTTTTTTTTATTTGACAATCTAAGGGAAAAGAGGTCAATGCCCTTGACTAAATAGTGAGGTATTGCATGTTTTTAACATTTTTGTGGCACACCAGTTGGAAATTTTGGATCTTTTAGAAGTGGGCAGTGAATAGTCATTGGCTACTTACAAACAATACACTTAGAACATATTTTAAGATCCAGCATCTTTGGAATTTGTCAGTATCACGTTGGAGCAGGCGATTCAATGCATATTTTATACTTTGGGTTCAATGAAAATATACTGAATTTGTGGATAGAGATGTATTTAATAGAATTGGCCTTAAATGTGAGAGGGGTTAGTATCTACTTGCAACATGTAATTTTCTTGGAGCCCCAAGGCTCTTGAAAACCCAAACTGTCTTATCCATATCCTATCACTCACGGAAATTCCAACCCTCCAGCTCTTCCACCTCTCATTCAACTTAATCAAAACAGTTCTGCCAATTTCTATCCCGTAATATTGCTTAGGCTTTTCCTCTTCCCAAATGGCCTTTCTTCTTTATGCCTCAATCACTACCTATCAGAATCCTTCCCTGCCTTCAAATGATTCTGCTACTACCTAATACCTTCTCATTTTCTCCATGGTGGGCAAATGTTTGCCCAAGTCTCTGCAAGGTAATCCAAGTCATTCTTCCTTTCTTTGTGTCTCAATAGGACTTTGCCTCTTTGTTTTAAGGAATTCTATAAGGTACTATTATTGAGAAGCACATATAAATAGTCCACAGACATCAATGAGGCACTTCATAATCACAGACCACATTTCTCTTATGATAATGTCTTTTTGAGTAGGTACTTTTTTGAGTAGGTACTTATTTTGAATGACATAATAACTTCAAAATTGGACTTTATCTTTTTTTTTTTACATTGGGAAAGTCACATGAAGAAGATTGCAAATCACTTCCTGGGTTTCTTTTTATTAGAAATACAACACAGACTACTTTACATGTAAACAAGGGGTGTCTTTTTTAGAAACAGGCATGTTTGATGTATTTTCTTATATATTACATATTCTGTATTGTTATGTGGTCCTGGCCCCTTCTCAGGCGGTTGAATTTTTTTTTAATTTAAAAAGCAATATGATGCATACAATTACCTAGTCAAATTTTGGCTTCTTACTGCTTTCAGATATGATTCGTCACCCTTTTGTTTTTGTAGTTAGAAATGTTTCATTTTTAACTCTCTACTTTTAAATAATTTCACACGTATGAAACATTTGAAAAATACTGCAGAAATTCCTTATGGCTTTGAACCAGCTTCTCCAAATGTTAACATCTTATGTAACTAGGATACACTTTTAAAAGCCAGAAAATTAACAGTGAAGCAATTCAATTAACTAGTCTATTGACTAGTCAGGTTTCCTTTATTGTCTCCTTTTAAAATATATATATTGATTTCAGAGAGGAAGGGACAGGGAAAGAGAGATAGACATATCAATGATGAGAGAGAATCGTTGATTGGCTGCCTCCAGCACACCCCACACTGGGGATCGAGCCTGCAACCTGTACTTGTGTCCTGACCAGAAATGGAATCCATGCTCAGCCACTGAGCCACGCTGGCCAGGTGACTAAAGTCCCCTTTTCTTGGTTCATTTTTCTTGGTTCAGGATCCAATCCCCAAATCACCTCAGTTTCCTCCAAGTTGATGTCTCAGCCTTTCTTTGCCTGTCATGATGTGACAATTATAAAGAGAACTAGCCAATTATTTTGTAGAATGTCAGCTTTCGGCTGTCTAATGTGTAAGCATGATCATATCCTTTGAGAAATATATTCAAAGTCTTAGGAATATTTATCAGGACTGTTTGGGTGGAAAACATTTGTTTCCCCAAATGCTTTGTTGAATTGTAGCCTTACTTTCCATGTGGTAAGAAGATATAATGTAGAGGGCTTTTTTAAAAAACTTAGGAAATGTCTTATATGTCTTCTTTGCAGGTGTTTTGTTTTGTATTGTTAATTTGAAAAGTTTATAGTGAGAGTGTGTTTCAAAGCTCAGCAAAGTCTCTATTGCCATGAATATGCATCTTTTATAAAAAATATTTTTAATATGAAAGTTTTTTAAATTTATCTTTATTGTTAAAAGTATTAACTTTTTCTTTTCCCATTGACCCCTTCCATCCCGCACAGGCCCCTCCCAGACCTTCACTACACTATTGTTTGTGTCCCTGGGCTATGCAAATATGTTCCTGGGTTGATCACTCCATATCCCCTACCTCCATACCCACCTTCCTTCTGAGATTCGTCAGTCTGTTCCATGCTTCCATGTCCCTGGAAGTATTTCTTAAATTGCACACATTGCATGTTTTGCACCCCTTGATAATCAGTAGTAGTATCAGGCCACTCAACATGCCAAAATTTAACTGCTGAAGTGCGCTGTACATTGCCCTGGCTGGAAAATCTGAGGCTTGATTGTTGCACCCTCTTCCATGAATATCACAGAGAAACCACATTTAAAACATGCTACTTTTAAATTAAGATTATGAAAGATGTTTTTGGTGTTATTTGTCTTTTTCCTCTCTATTTTCTAATGAGCTTTTCTCTCTGGAAAACTTTCCCCACCCTGCTTTTCCCCTTACTTCTCCACTCATTTTCACCATTTTCTGCATTGACCAGTTGACTACACCCAAATTGCAGTCTGATTTTTCTCACCACCACTTCATGTAAACTGCCCTCAATAGTGCAAATGACTCTCTAATAGCTAATCTGCTACTTGTGGGAGCCTCAAATTTGGGATCAGAATTTCTCCTAGGTACTTCAAACTCAATTAGCCATCAAACTGAAATGATCAAATCCCCCTTGAACATGAACTTCTTATTTCTCCTGCCCCCACTAATGGAATTGGGATGAGGTTAAATCCATTAATTAGGTTTGCCTGTCACACACTTTGTCCCTGCCTATACTATTCTCTTAATCTGGATTGTTCTCCCTCTCTCTTTTCATGTTTGTACATGATGAGTTTTCATTTAGGTACAGTTCAAATAAAACCTCCATGATGTCTACCCTGATCAACTAAAAAACAATTAAAGGACTCTCATGTTTGTAATTAATTTTGTTTCATAATTTATTATTAGTTGTAGACATGTCTCTTTTGCTTTCCTCAATGGAGTATAAATCCCCCGAGTGATCAGTGTGGCCCTCTTAACACAGCCAAGTGCCATACTGCATACTGATTTGTTGAAATGACTTCATTGGATCACCCCTGATTTGTCCTTGTTGTCATAGCTGTTTTGTTTCATTTCGTTTAGTCAGCCCTGCAAACAGTATGCTCCTCCCAAGGATGATAATGCTAACTATAACACAGAGGTCAATGGCATTTCTTATTCATTCATTCATTCATTCATTCACTCACTCATTATTCATTCATTCATTATTCATTCACAATATTAGAATGAAAGTAAAATTAGAATGAAAGTAGCTGGGAATCTCTTGAAAATAATGCATTTCCTCTCTGTCACTCAGAGTGATATCTTGGGCCGTAACCAAAGTAAAACAGTTTTTAATCAAGCCCAAAATGCTAAGGCAGGAAAGATAATCACACTATTTGCCATATATTATTATTGCTCCCTTAGGGATCCTGATATCAAAAATGTTTCTATTCTGACACTTCATTTCTGAAACTCAGTGCTGTGTTTGTTTAATTTATCTAGTGAGGACCTCTTTAGCACCTCAAATGGGTGCTTTATAAAACAACAACACCCAGCAGTTAGCCTAGGGACAAAAGAATAAATGCAAATCTAATGCTTTTCAAAGGTGAATCTGCACATGTTGATGTCTCAACAGCATTCAGTAAAAATCAAGTGTTCTTAGAGACAATCTACTAATCTGCTAATTGTTTCTAGACCTCAATCTCTTCATAAGTATTGAAAGTTTTAAAAAATTGACCATTATTTGGGGACATATCTGTATGAAAATGCATAAGTGCAAACTTTTATAATATAAAAATACTTTTCAGGACCTTGTTACTGCTTCTGAGATAAAGAAAACCCCTGATGCCAAGATTTGAACAGAGAAGAGAATGAAATTCACAATATGGTAAGTGACTTGCAAATAGACAAGTGCGGCCAAGTCTCTAATGCTCTGCTGTGTAGTTATCATCTGTAAGTTGCATGCAGCTAAAGTGATTACTTAAAGTAGTCATTATTGCAAGCACTTGTAAAATGTGACCACAGTTGAATCAAGTTCTGTCCACTCTATAAACTTATTTTGATAAACTTAATGTGAAAGACACTTGGCTATCACTCATGACAAGTCATTTTAACTCCGATTTTAATCAAAGAGAATTCAAGATTTTGTATATGACCAGGACACATATTTGTGCCCTATAACCATAGAGTTTCTCCAAATGGCATGAAGGATCACAATACTAGTTTATAAAGTAGAAAGCAAAGACTTTTAAGTTTCTTAAAATGAGGTTTCTACTTCAAGTTATTTAAACACTATGCTTAAAGGATTTTTTTTATTAGTCTACTAAACTAGTTCATTTACCTAGTTTATAAGAATCTCTAGTGTCTGAGGCTCTCTTTTCTCTGTGTTTTCTATAATGGGAATTAAAAACATAGTGGGTTTGTTTTTCTCTTCTCATTCTATTCAGACAACCCTCTGTAGTTGCTTCTTAGAAAATGAGTGACAGAAGGTGGAAAGAGCACAGAAAAGATAAGAGAATTCCAGACTCATTTCTGGAGCACAAGCAGAGACAGGCTGCTGGCTCTGTACTCTGCCCACCCCTACCACCATCCCACCCCACCCAGTGCCTAAGAAAATGCTGTATATGTTCCCAGTAACATGGTGGCAAGAACCAGACTTTTCTTCTACTAGTCAAATTTCAGAAACATTAGTAGATCCCATTTTATTTAGCTAGGGCCATGCTTTTAGACTAGAACTCCTTAAATTGGGATCAAAGAGTTAAGTTTTATATAAGATAATCATTCTGAAATTATATGCAGTGTATTATGTATACTAGTACATGCCTTTTTTCTGTGGAGGTCATCAAGGGAGTTTATCAGTTATTCAAGAATTTTGGTGACATAAAAAAATTTTTCATCTAATATGGTTCTAATTTAGAACAGATGTGATTAAAATGAAAATTATGAAGGAAGTGTGGAATATATATATTAACATTTCAGGCTGTTTTGATATAAAATGTATACCCTTGTGACTCCTTTTTAATTATAAATGTTTTTAGAGAAATAAACACTGTTCAACATAGTTTTGTTGATACGTCCCCTTTCATCATTCTTTAAAACATGAACCAAATTTAAAGTTATTTTTCCAAATAAAAAAATACATAAAAATCCATTAATGTTTATTTTATAGTCATGTTACAAATCCTTGCATAAGCTGTTAGTTATCCTATGACTAAATGTATATTTTAAAAACACATCCATATAAATTCTGCTGATATTGGACCCGGTTGTATAAATATTGATCTCTATTACCACAAGGATTTGTTTTGTATTTGTTTGGCTTTGCTCACAGTTATAAATAGAAAATCAGTTCTGACCTATTCATAATTTGTCCTTATTTTAGCTGAAAACTCTGGAAATATTCTGCCATCTGCCTAATATTCTTTTCCCTGCTAATGTGGATACTGTCTCCCACTTGCACTTATACTCATGGAGATATTTACTCTTTGGTATCCCAATGACCTACTTTATTGTCACTCAACACTATTAACAAACCTTCTTAGTTTACCTGTGTCTCTACCAATTGATAACTAATTTTAAAAATATATTGTCATTGATTTTAGAGAGGGAGAGAGAGATAGAAACATCAATAATGAGAGAAAATCATTGATTGGATGCCTCCTGCATGTCCCCCACTGGGGATAGTACCCACAACCCTGGCATGTGCCCTGACTGGGAATTGAATTGTGACCTCCTGGTTCATAGGTAGACACTCAATCGCTAAGCCATGACAGCTGGGCAATTGATAATTGTATCTTTTTTTATTAATTATACCAGTTATAAAGAAATAGTCCAGATATTTTGGTAATTTCTTTGTTGGGGGGAGAGGGGAAGTTACCCTGGTTTCTGATGAGCCTAAGAAGGCTCATGTCTGCATTGGATGGTAACATGTTCTGCACCTAGAAGATATCTGAAGGCTATTCGCTTTAGTCATTGTGTCCGAAGTACTTTTTGTAATATTTTTTTCTTCTTTTACTGAATCTCTTTTCCAGAAGAAAATGTTGAAATGTAATAAGATCAATGTGGAAGGCCAATGGAGAGGCCAAAAGTTGCTCTGAGTTATGGTGTTATTTCTCAGCCAGATGCTTGTCTCTTCTGCCCAGCTGCAAAGTTTCTCCGTACGGCAGGGCTCTTAGTGCCAAACGGGATATATAGCCGCTGTTCCGCGGATGACCCCACTCACACTGACTTCTTCAGCGAGTTTTCCTTAGAATCCTCAGAGGAATGCTTTCCCTAACCACCTACCCCAGCATTCAGGATTTACTTTTAAGATGGTCAGCTAATATTTCTGGAACATAAACTTTTGGCCAGAGTCACTGGAATTTTGAGTGTATTAAACTTTTACATACTTAACTGTGGTCCACAGGGTATTTTAAACTCAGCCATTTGGCTTCAGATCTACTTTCTTACCCCCAAAAACATACAGTGTGAAATGTATGAGAAGTAATTGGATAAAGTACCTTTTACAAGTCCTCAGTATCTTATTTCTGCTAGACAATAGAGAAAAAATATACAGTATTCCCATGATTGAACACTGTTTGAGTTGGAACTTAGGTCTCTAAGTACATAAGGTAATATGGTAATATGTATATATAAATGTGTGAAAATCTAGCTTGGGAAAAAGACAAAAAATATTATGGGATAGTTAAATGACTTATGAGACACCATACTATGGAATATTAAGTAACTTTTTAAGAAATCTATGGTAGGATTTTATGTTCTGACTTGCAAAGTTTCCCATGTTATATTTTTAAAGAAAATGAATTAAGTCAAATTATAGTATAATGTGCTATCAGATACCTTATAGAAAAAAAGTACTTTAATTTTACATTGCAGCTATATCTACATATATACAGAAATATAATTTAGGTCCATTTGTTTTACAAAAACAGGACTAATTAGTATATATTCTTGTGGTGAAACTGTCTTGAAAACACACTTAGGTTACTAGTTATATCAAGGAACACAATGATAAAAAAGGAAAGAAAGGTATTTTTATATGTTATACATAATTCTGTATTATTATATTTTTAACATTAAGAAGGTATTACTATTATAATTTAAAATAATCAGCTATGATATTTATTAAATTATGATCCAAATGTTTCCCTCACACAGCCTGCTACTTGGTGTTATTCAGCTTAGAAATATTTATTGAAAAGTCCCAACCAATTTATCAATAGAAATAAATGAAATAATATTGAGTTGGGTCTATATTCTTATATTGAATAAAGCTGTATTTCTTAAGAATCTATTGCATTTTTCTCTTCCTATTTTATAATGATTAGGAATTACTCATTTTCTCTCCCATCTGGTTAGGATTTCTGGAGACATTACTTCCCATCTGTCTTTATCTTGTTGGTTCACCATTTTCCCACCAGAGGTGTTATTTGTGAACTTGCCAAAGCCTGACTTGAGTGCCCCTACTCTTACGCTGGGCCATCCCTTAGAGGAAGTGATCTGAACAAAACACTACTTCTTCTTGCTTTTCCTGACTACAATGTCTCTTCCGCCAGAATTCTTCCAGGTCTATCTAAGATACCTTCAAAAATTGATATGTTTTCCATGTAAGACAATATTTCTATTTCCCACTCATTGGTCCCATGCCTTTCATTGGGGACTAAACTTGAAATTGTATTAATATTACTATATGATTTATTTTGTAAAAAGGAACATGAATGTGTATATATCCTGGAGGAGTAGTTGACCCATGCCCTTCTATGTAGTCATGCAGTGATTTTTAAAAACCGCTTACTTACTGTATGATCCTGAGCAAGTTCCTGAAATACTCTAAGACTCAGTGCTCCATAGAAAAGTGTACAGCCCATAATATTGTTTGGAGGATTAAATCAACCATTATATGTGAAACAGAATAGCATCTGGCACAGAAAAGCATGAAAACATGTAAATTGTTTCGATTGTAGAAATATCTTAACCATGGTGCTTCTTATTAATGCTATTTTGAGGAAATAATTAGTAATAATAAGTATATGATGTATGTTGGTGTGCTCTGATTGATGACCTGATGCAAATATCTATAAATTCTTATAAAAGATGCCTAACATGTCTGGGAAAGGCAGTTTGATCAATAGTAGCTATTTGTGACAGTTTAAGTATTTGGATAACAAAAAATAATAATAAAAGAAGTAGCTCGTTGTGATGCTTCCAAATGCAATATTCACATTTTAAATTACTATCTTTAGTAATTTAAAGTGGAAAATATAATCCTGAATCTTAATTGAATATTTATTTTTTCTCATCCCAGATCTAAAACGTCACCAGTGAAGAATATTAAGAGTATAGGTATTGCCAACATTGGTGAATGAGGAAGTTGCATTTGCCTTGGGAAAGACAGTGATTGCCTTAGTTTAATTCCTATCTAGAAGCCAATTTATGGATATCTAACCTTACCAAAAGGGGGTGTCCCATTGTGGAGAGGGAGAAGGAGAGGGAGAGGGAGAGGGAGTGGGGAGAGAAAGGAATGAAAGGTAAGAAGGGCAGAGGGAAGGAGGGAAGGAAGGAAGGAAGGAAGGAAGGAAGGAAGGAAGGAAGGAAGGAAGGAAGGAAGGAAGGAAGGAAGGAAGGAAGGCAAGGAAGCAAGGGAAGAAAATTGAGTATAAACAAAGGGCACTCATAAATTTTACAGTTCAATACCTCTCCCTTGGATATTCTACAAATGAAATTGTCAAGAACTAAGCTTCCCTCAGAAAGTTAGCCATTTACAATTTACTTTGAATTAATTGAATCAAATGATCAGATTTGAGTTTAGCTAAGAGCCTGCCAAAATCAACCAGCCAGAGGAAACTGGAGTTTTGATTGAAAAGTGGAACTGCCATGAACATAAGGGTGCTAAATACATTTTTTAAAAAAGTAGAACTGATAGGAAGTGTGATTTTGAGGTGCAGGCTTGCATTTCCAGGAGGAGGGGCTGTGGGCGTTCAGTGGGCAAGGAGACCCAGGACAGCCAGAGGGCAGCGTGAGGACCTGGATGCCTGAGGGCTGACGAGGAGAGTTTACCAAGAGGTGAGAAGTTTCCCAAGACAAACAGCCTACTTTTTTGCACGTTAGCTAAGGTCCCCAGTGGCCGTGCACATTCGTGATATCTGCTCTCGGTTACATTTAATCACAGGAATACCATGTGTGAGATTACAGGTCCCACATTCTCTGAGAGGACAGCTAAAGTTTATAAGTTTAGACCGGCATTATCTGTCCAGTTCAATGTCCTGCTGGTTTTGCTTATAAACAAAAACCTATTGTATTTTAAACCTTTACTGCAAAAGGCTAAGGCGGTATGAATCGTGTTTGCAGCAGACTTGAGATTTTAACCCTAGAACCTCATCAGCATTCCATACGTTACGTTTCATCTGGGCCTGGTGAAGTATGGAATGCATACATCAGAACCATCACAGGCTTTTCTCTCCCTCTCCTGAACACCCCAGACTTCTGAAGGTTCTGAACCTGAAATGTAATATGTTTTGTGGTGTGGGGAATGCCATGCTGAAAGGTCTGGCCAGATGAAAGGGCAAGTCTGTTTGCCACCAATGCCTTTTTTTCCCAGAGATCTACATTCCATTTCAGTAAATGTTATCTCTCCCTTCATGTTTTCACAAAAGAAGTTCTTCTTAGAATATATATATATATATATATATATATATATATATATATATATATATATATATATATAAAATGCAACAGGATATCAAATTCAGTTCATATGACCAGGATTACTTTGTTTTGGATGCCAACGCATAAACATTTCAGAAGTTAAAGTTCCACGAACTCAAAGCAGGTGCTTTAGAATGAAAGTGGGGAGGCCATGATAAAATTGGGTTTCTATTCAAGAACTTAAAAACTCGTATTAATTTCCCAGGGCTGCCACAATAACATATGGCAATGTGGGTGGCTTTAAACAACGGGAATTTTTGCTCACAGGGATCTGAGGCTAGAAGTCTGATCAAGGTGTCTGCAGGCTATGCGCCCTCTGAACGTTGCCCCATGCCTTTCTGTTGGCTTCTGGTGGCTGCCGGCAATCCTTCATGTTCCTCAGTGTGTAGAGGCATCACTCCAATCGCTGCCTCCGTTGTCACCTGGTGCTCTCCCTGTGTGTTGGGGTCTTTGTATGGCTGCCATCTCTCTGAGTGTCCGACTCTAAGTCGCTTCTCTTCGTATAGGGACACTAATCATACTGCTTTAAGGACCCAACTTATTCCAGTCTGACCTGATTTTAATTAAATCTGCAGTGACCCTAATTCCAAATCAGGTCACATTCATAGGTACCAGGGGTTATAACCTGAATAAGTCATCTTGGAGATACAATTCAACCCACACAAAAACTTAACATAGGGATAAGTCAGATGACAAGCATATACTTAAGCTGTGATAAAGAAACAAATATTCCAAATAAGAAAATCACTTAAATGGAGAGTTAAATTATTCATTTATCCCATTATCTTCAAGTCTGTTAATGAGAGTATGTAATGACTCATAAACATTGTTTTCTAGAATTTAGTTTCTTCTTGTACTCGAATTTGTATTTATTCCATAAACTTCAAATTAGTTATTTTAAATGGATCTATAAATGTTGATATTTTTTGTAACTCAAGACTACTTCTGTATTTAAAATTAACTAATCCCATCAAAATTTTTCTTGTTAAGTAATTCATATCACTTAACAGTGCTTATTCAGCCTCAAGGACTATGTAGATTAACTGAGGATAAGAAAAAGGAAGTCCAATGTTCATAAAGTCTTGGGAAATGGAGAAATGCAAATTACAGTATATTTTTATGTTATTTAAAAGCATGTATTGCACTATGGCAAGGCATAGAAAAAATGCTAAACTAGACTTTGATCAGGAAACAGTCCAGAAAGCCTTTCTACAAAGGTTGAAACCCATGCTATCTCCAAATGGAAGATAGCCAAGGAAAGTGCTGGAAGGAAAGGTGTGCCCAAACCGGGGAGAGGAAACACGAGAGTAAGCCTAGTTGCATGCATTGATGGCACAATGTGGATAATTTACAATATATGTTATTAGAGAGATAGGTAATAATTATACCACAATGAACATTGATAGAATACATGCCCATTATATAAGGCGTGATCAATGAATATTACCCAGTGATTAGGAGCATAGGACCTGGTGTCAGATAGTTCGAATTTAATCCTTTGATTCCATGACTTTACCTTTCTAAACCTCAGTTCTTCCTCTATTTAAAAGAGTCAATAATAGCCGAAACCGGTTTGGCTCAGTGGATAGAGTGTCGGCCTGCGGACTGAAAGGTCCCGGGTTCGATTCCGGTCAAGGGCATGTACCTGGGTTGCGGGCACATCCCCAGTGGGAGATGTGCAGGAGGCAGCTGATCGATGTTTCTCACTCATCAATGTTTCTAACTCTCTCTCTCTCCCTTCCTCTCTGTAAAAAATCAATAAAATGTATTAAAAAAAAAGAGTCAATAATAATATGTTAGATTGCTAGGGCTACCATAAAAAATTACTAAAAATTAGAAATATTCTCCCTCAGTTCTAATGTCCAGAAATCAAAAATCAAATGGTCGCAGCTTTGGTTCCTTCTGGAGGGTCTAGTGGAGAAACTGTTTCGTGACTTTCTCTTGGCTATAATACACGGTGGGGCAAAAGTAGATTTACAGTTGTGAATACAAGAAACAGTTTGATTGTTTTAGTATTATTTATTAATTATTGTATTGCTTTCCATATGAACAAAAGTAAACCTACTTTTGCCTCACCCTGTACTTTCCATTTTCTGTAAAATAAAAATGAACTCAATGTGGCTTAAACAGTAAGGAAATGTACTGGTTCACATAACTGAAACCAGTCATAGGCAGGGTAAGATTAAATCAACCAAAGGACTTGTATGAATGCATATAAGTATAAGTGATGGATGTGGACAACAGGGGGTGAGGGTGAGGGCAGGATTGGGAGGATGAGGGGACATTGGGGGGATAAGGACACATTTGTAATATCTTATTCAATAAAAGAAAAATAAAATAAAATAAAATAAAATAAATCTGTGTTTTAAAAATCTCAACAAGGTGCTAGTTAACTTCTTTCTCTTCTTTGTCTTCTGTGATACAGTTTCATAGCCAAAGCTTTGTGCTGTCATAGTTACAGAAAGGTGTCCACCATCTATACATGCCTCATTTATAAATGAGAGACTAGATCAATTAAGGTCATGTGGTCCAGACTATTCTAAACCAGTATCTGTGGTTTAAGTAATGAAGTGCATTGATTAGCTTATGCCGGATTTTCACCTAATTCTATTGGTTTAAGGCAATCATATTTCATCTGGGATCTCTATGATTGGACCTAAATCTTTTTATTTAAAAACTAATTTACCCCAGTGTTATATAGATATTGTTATTGTTTCATATTGTAAGAAATAATGTGACTGCTCATTTTTATTCCTATGTGGATAAACCCTCTCTCTCCTTTTAAATAGTCCTATGAATTGATTTGTTCTTTAAAATTGTAATTATAACTTTTTCTTTGCTGGAGTGATCTAGGTCTGCATTTTCCCCCATCAGTTTTTCCAAGCACATGGTAAATAATTTAATTTGGCATTAAGCTTGAGAAATTTCTCTTCTGTTATATCTTTGTTATCCTTGATTTTTTGTTATGTCAGGAACTTGGTGAATTATCTTTTCACTTATATGTTTTTCTATTGATCAATTTCTCTTTCATGGTTTTTTCTTTGTCTTTTCTGTACCAATATAAATCTATTTTATCTGCCCACTAAAGTCTTACTTTTTTTTTTTTTCCTGTTGTTGACAACATTTTTCTTCAATTACGTCTTTGTATTTCATGTTTTTCTACTTGTACCAGTGTTTTACTTGGAAATCACTGGAATATCTGGAGATCTCTTCTGACTCCAGTGATCTGGCATGCAAGATTGGTTGGTCAGTGGCTAGTAGGGGCAGGTTAGAGGAAAAGTAATACATTTAAGTTTAGGAATGAAGATGGGGTGACTATGGGCATTTAAAAAGTGGGATCTCGAACACTCTAGAGGTATCTGTGCTGAAGATTTAGAAGTTATCAACTTTTTTACAAAACTCAATTACATTTCTGATTAGAGTGCAAAAGGAAAGGAAAGAAGCTAAGGAGGAGATCTTGAGTATCACCTACATTTAAAGATTGAAAAAAATATTAGATATAATTTTAGAATAAAAATTAAAAGAAAACAATCTAGGGGTATTAGTGTCATGGAAACCAAGGAGTAGTTTTATTACTTCAATACATATTTTTTACAGGAAGTGCTTTCAGAACATTACTTCTACACTTAAGAAAATATTGAGTAACATACCCATGAAATGTTTGACCCTTTTTTAATTTAAAATATTTTTGTAGTGCTTATTTTCATAAACTAATTTTATAACAAGTTTATATTTACAGAATTATTGCAAAGATGGTACAAAGATTTTTCTGTGTGCCTTATACCCAGTTCCTCATTAGTATGATATATAGGTTGGGTAAGAAGTGGGTTTACAGTTGTGGGTATGAGTTTTTGTAGTATTATTTATTTATTTCATTATTTTTCATACAAACAATTGTAAATCTACTTTTGCCCCACCCTGTATTTGTCACAATTAGTCAAACACATTCAATACATCATTACAAAATAAAATCCATACTTTACTCAGATTTTCTTAGTGTTTCCCTCTAATATCTTTTGTTGTTGTTCCATGAAACCACCCAGGATTCAACATTTTATTAATAGTCATGTCTCCTTAGGATATTCTTGATTGTGACAGTTTCTTGGACTTACTTTTTTTCTTCTAATGACCTTGACAATTTTGAGGTTTCCTGGTCAATCTTTTTGTTAGAATATTTCTCAATAGGAATTTGTCTGATGCTTTTACTATGCTTAGATTTGGAATAATGCATTTTTAGGAAGAAGGCCACACAAGTAAATTGCCATTTCTACCACATAATATCAAAGTTGAACACCACCGAAACAACTTATCAATGCTGATGTTAACCTTGATCACCTGTCTTGTGAAAATGTTTGTGAGCTCTCTCCACTCTAAATTTATTCTTTTTTTTAATGTCTTAAAATTGTGCTCTTTGGAAGGAAGTCACTATGCTCAGCTCACACCTAGGGAGTGAACAGATATGCTTTACTTCCTTCAGAATGGAATATATAGATTTGGAAAAATGTTGAATTGTTCTGCATGGAATATTTGTCTATTCTCGCCACATTGCTTAAATCATTAATTCATATCAGTATATACTATTAAATATTTGTTTTGTACTTTGAGTTATAGTCCAATATGACTTGGTTCATTTTGCTGTTCTAATTGTTCCAGCTTTGGCCATAAGTTATTTTGGTGGTTTTCAACTTTGATATTATTATTGTATATATTTTGTTAAATTTATACCTAAGTATTTGATCTCTGGATACTATTGTGTGATATTTAAAAATTTCAAATTTTAATTTTGTAATTTCTGATAGACAGGAAAGCAATTGGATTTTTTTTAAAAAATGTTTTAATATTAGTGCTACTGTGATATGTTGACATAACGTTGTGTAAATTTGATGTGTCCAGTTGGTTAGTTTGATGTACTTATATATTGCAATATAATTATCACTGTAGTGTTAGCTAACACCTCCATCACATCACATCATTATCATTTTTGTGTGGGGAGAAGAGTTAAAATCTACTCTGCTTGCAATTTTCATGTGTACAATACAGCAGTGTTTCCTATAATCACAATGCAGTGCACTAGGAACCCAGAACATATACATCTCCTAACTGGGAATTGGCATTCATAAAACCTTGCTGTAGTTGCTTTAAAAAAATTCTTTGGGATTTTTTTGTATAGATGATCCTATCATTTATGAAAAGAAATAGTTTTACATTTTCTTTTTCTAAAATTTATACTTTTATATTCATTTCTTGTCTTGTGATACTAGCTAGACTTTCTGTCTGATGTTGAATAGGAGTGGTAATTAGAAACATCCTTGCCTTGTTTGTTTTCCTTGGGGGAAAGCATCTCATTACTCATCACTGAATATGTTAACTGTAGGTTTGAATAGACATTCTTCATCAACTTGGAAAAGTTCTCCACCCTTCCTAGTTTCCTTACTTTAAGTACTGGGATAGGTGATGACTCTCAATATTGTCATAACATTCTACTACATTTACAAAACCACCAGAAGCACCACTCAGCTCTCCGAAGCGTTCAGCAAACACAGTGCCAATTCTCTAGAATTGGCTAGTTGGCTTTTAGTGTGCTTACTGGACTCTCAGAAACATGAAATCAGGGGCTCTATTTTCATTTCTGTTTGTTTTATCCCACACAACACATAATCCAGGTCCCTACATAAAATCCACCTTTCATATAATTTTTGAGAGGGTGGGTGAATAAAAGATGAATGAATTCTTATATCCGCATGTCAGTTGGTGGGCGTTGTTGCTAGGTAAAACAATATCTCATTGCAGTGGTAATTTCAATACCTTTTGCTTACCTCTTTTGTTCAGGTGTATCACCATACTTTACTATTGGCTTCTTCCTCTTCCCTCTAGTAAATTTATATGGAGAGCTCACCAACTCTTACATATAGATTGATAATTTAATCAACAGAACTACCTTTTCATATTCACAGCATCCTCCCAATTTCTTCTTGAAGTATGTATTCAAGTGTACACCAGAGTGGGAGTCTTGGGGCCATCTTTGCTGCTGTGGTACCACCCCAACAGCAAAGGCATTCCAACTTTAATCTATTTCCTTCCATTATCTTGCTGCCTCCAACTTCATGTAAGTGAAGTGTCCATCCCTTAATTATCTGGGTAAATATGGTTTATCTTAGGGATATTCTAATTAATACTTTGACTTGCTTTATCTTTGATTACCTTCAGTCTCATTTTACTTACATTAGACTTTCTTGAAAGATACATTTTTTTCCTTCTTCTTTTAGAGTCCCTTCCTTTTGTAAATATTATTTGATCTCTCCCCTTACAACGATTTAACTTTCTGTTTCCAACTTTTGATATAAAATTTTATCTAGTGCCAGAACTTGATTGTAAATTGTCCATGCATCAAACTATCTTGCAAAATCAAGAATTTACATACCATTTTTAAATGAATTTTATTTTTTATTGACTTTTGAAAGAGAGAGGAAGGGAGAGAGAAACATCAACTTGTTATTCTACTTATTTATGTGTTCATTTGGTTGTACCCTAACCAGGGATCAAACCACATCCTTAGTGCATCAGGATGACTCTCTAACCAACTGAGCAACTTGTCCAGGACCATACCATTTTTTTTTTTGTCCTAAAGGAAAAGCTAGACACCTATTTATTTCATAATTTTTTTCAAATATATGCACATTAATTGTGCACATACAATTTTATTATATGTTATACGATGATGTAAATACAGTATTCCTGCTCACAGTATGAAAATAAGTAGTACCATGGAAGAGTGGTAACTGTGTTATATTTTCCCTCATTTTTAACACCTTGTATGATTTTTATGTAAAAATCTGTCATACATAGAGTTTTTATTTTTTCTGGAAAATGTGAATAACATATACTTCATCAATTACATGCTTTCTTAGAGAAAATAAAAACCTGAGTGTAGAAACAAATTGTATTCCAAAATAAGATAATTATTCACTCTTTTGTACTTAGACATTGTATTAATTTGCTTAGGATGCCATGACATACCACAAACTGGATGGCTTAAAAATCAGAAATGTCTGGCAGTTAAATGTTCAAGAACAAGGTGGGGGCAAGGTCGGTTTCTTCTGAACGTCTCTCCCTGGCCATTTATGGTCTTCTTCTCCCCTGTGTCCTCTTATGATCTTCGGTCTGTGTGTATCTCTAGCCTGATCTCTTTGTAAGGGCACTAGCCAGACTGGATTAGGCCCTGCGCTCACCACCTCATTTAACAAACTTATCTCTTTAAGGTCTGTCTCCATTTACTGACGTAATCTGAGATACTTGGAGTTAGAGACTCAAAATATGGATTTGAGGGAAGGAAAACACAAGTCAGCACATAAACACTCATGATGTGAACTAACTGCTTTGCACATGCTGTCTAAGGAGAAGGGAGGGATGCAGAATGCAGTGGGAGAGATGGAATTACTGAGATGAAGCTATGGGACTATGGGACCGCCATTTTGTAGCTACTGCAGGTGTAGAAGTAGTAGTGTGACCATGGGTGATGCTTTGATTGTTAGATTGTAATAGATCATTCAGAGAAACGTGCTGAATATTTTCTTGGGTTGAAAGTGAAGGGCTCAGCCCTGACTGGCTTGGCTCAGTGGATAGAGCGTCGGCCTGCAGACTGAAGGGTCCCAGGTTCGATTCCAGTCAGGGGCATGTATCTTGGTTGGGGGCACATCCCCAGTGGGGAGTGTGCAAGAGGCAGCTGATCGATGTTTCTCTCTCATCGATGTTTCTAACTTTCTATCCCTCTCCCTTCTTTTATGTAAAAAATCAATAAAATATATTTTAAAAAAAAGAAAAAAAGAAAGTGAAGGTCTCAAAAGAAACCATTTCCCAGCATTTGGCTTCCTTAAAGTTTTGAACATGTAACCCTACTCTATCTACTAGGTAGGAAGCCAGATCCAATGAGAAGCCTTTGGGTTTATACAAGTATTACTTTCAGAATAAGGGTAATAACTCACCTGTCAAACAATATTATCTTGGCATGATTTTTTTTTTTCATGAATTGTGTCTTTCAGTTTATGGGCACCCATTAAATCTAATGGTCAACCTCTCTATAATCATCTTTGTCACTACCTATTTAAGGAAATAAAATTTTATTATAAAATTACAACTTTTCTAATTTAGGTCCCTAGTTTCTGAGATAAGTAAACAGACATATAATTGTTGGAGGGTGGGGTGAACAGGAATAAAAAAAAAAATGTAAACTCTCTCCTTAAAGCAGAAGAAATAACTTTTGGAAAAAAATTCCTGGATATACTTTTCTAGTATTTCAGAAACTTTTTTTCCTCATCTTGTAACTATAGTGTGAACCAAATTAGTTATGTTAAAAAAAAAAAAAAAGTCTCACTGGCCATTTGCACTAAATGAAGAAGCTTCTTTCTTTAAAATATATATATATATATATATCTGTATATATATATATATATATATATCTGTATATATATATATATATATATATATTATTGATTTTTTACAGAGAGGAAGGGAAAGGGATAGAAAGTTAGAAACATCGATGAGAGAGAAACATCAATCAGCTGCCACCTGCACACCCCCCACTAGGGATGTGCCCGCAGCCAAGGTACATGCCCTTGACCAGACTTGAACCTGGGACCCCTCAGTCCGCAGGCCGACGCTCTATCCACTGAGCCAAACCGGTCAGAGCAAGAAGCATCTTTCTACCCGAGTGGAACAACAGGAACTAAAACCTGTAAATGAAAAGATGCCATCTCCTCTCACCATCACCCTCTCTGTCCATAAGTAGGACTTCGGTCAGAAGTAAGAATAACTTGTTTATAGTTATAGTTATTCCATGTTATCATAGTTCTCTGGAATTCTTTCTTTCATCCACATGTTGAATGACTGACTGATTTATTTTCTCCACATGTGCAGTATTTGGCTCTGATCTGGTGTGCAGTAGGTCTTAGTTACCGGATCCTTCTCTCTGCTACATCAGATAAATTTGATTATTATTTAAATTGTACTACTTCCCCTGACTAATTTCTCTTTGGTTTCCTTTCTATTTGAGACTATCAATGGGCAAAATTTAATGTTTTACAATTCAGGGTATGATTTTTGTACTCAGCTTAGTAGCTTAATGAGCTAAACATTTAAGAAAGGTAAATTGGGCCACTTGGTACGTTTTCATATAAGCAAAACAAACTACTTGTGTGCTTAGGTGTGGCTTCTGGAGGAACTTTCTAGAGCATTAAGCAGTCGGTTCTACCTTTTACAATGCTATGAGTCTCTCTAGTCCTGTGATGCCAACTTTCCAACTTGCTAGGGTTGAAGGAGCTTCGGTTGGGGTGAAGTTGAGGTACCAACTTTGTTCTTCCAAGTGTATGGTAGGGGCTTTGCAGTTGCTACATACAAGGGTTAATTTAGTGTTCATTTGAACACATCAGAAGAGTTCAGGTTAGAATTTCAAAGGATATATACATCCTTGTTACCTTCCAATCTCAATTCTCCTCCCATGACATAAAACATCACTCTTCTTTAAAAGGATCATAAATGTATCCCAAATTAGCAGAACTAAATGCAGAACAACAAACAGCCCATATTTACCACAAGGAATAGGGTTAAAATCTATTCTCCAGTGACAAATCCCCACCCGGAGCAAATTTCAGCCAGGCAGCTAGCAGAGCTCGCGGGCTGAACTGCACAGGCCATGGTGGGTGCAGAGCTCAGAGCCGGAAAGCAAACAGCTGCTGTAGCCTGATTTGAGTTAAAATAGTGTGAGTGTTTAGTCTGGCGCAGGCTTCAGGGGAGATTGGCAGCTGGGTCAAACAAAGTCCTTCCATTGGCTCTCTTCCCAGGCAGCTTCTGCTAGTATTTAGGTACTAGTGCAGTGTAAGGGCCCTTTTCTCAGGCAAAAACCTAACATCTGACCACACCCTCTTTTGCTTGCTTTTTCCAAAAAAGAAAGAAAGAAAGAAACCTTTTCTTCTTCTTCTTTCCTTACGATATTCTCCAATAGACAACCTCTCCCACTGATTGTGTGTTAGCAATGTATTTTATCTCGAGAGCTGACGCACCGGGCTCTCAACGTGGTGTGGAAAGCTGCCTGTTACAGTGTTGGATTCATAAAAGGGCCTTTATGGTTCGTGAAAGAATATCTGTGTGCTTAGGCAGGAAACTTTTTGATCTGCAGAAAAGCCAGAAGACTTCTAGGTAAGGCTACCTATCAAATCTACTTTTTCGGGGGGAAAGCGGGGAGCGAGCATGATTCCTCACAACCTACATGAGTTTGGAGCGTGCGTCTTCACTTTTGTAGAAGTTTAAAAGGTACTGACTGTTGTTTGCTTATTTTTTGTTTGTTTGTTTGTTTAAATCTGAAGAGAATCCCTGTAGTCTGCATTTTTGCAATTTTCTTTTCTGCTGTTGAATGCATTGCAGTAGATATAGAGTTTTATTATATAGCAAAATCTTTGTAAACTGCCACAGAAGAAAAGTGTATTTAGAAGGGAAATTGACAAGTTTTAAAGAGTAATTGTACAATCATTTGAGGAGAGAGGAACACTGCATTAGACTAACAAGGGTTTAATTACCAAAAAAAGTTTAATGTTGCTTTGGAAGGAATATTAAGTAAGTTGTCTTTGTCTCTTACTTTTTAATTTTAGTCACTGATTTAGCCTGTTGGGTCACATTTTTTGTTAGTGCTGAAGGCTGCCATGAATCCCTAATGAGGCCCCTTTGCACATGATTTTGGCACTTGGCCAAAATCAACTTCCCAGCGGCAAGCTTTCTTTAAAGAACCTGGAGCAATTTTTTTTTTTTTTTATTAGAAATCATGTCTGAAAACTGCCACAACCAGTTGTGTAGGCATGTCAAAATGACTTTATACAGTAAATATGAAACAAGAATTTTTTTAAAAATGTTCCTGGTACTGTAGCTTTTGTTATTATGAATTCCTGCTTGTGGTCACCTAAAGTACGTCAGAGCAAGAACAACCTTAAAGAAGAAGATTTACTGATTTTTTTGTTTTTCTCAGCAGAACAGAGTAGGGATGGTTATCTCATTGAGATATATACAGTACGAAAGGGTTATTTAAAAACACTTCAGGATAAATAACAGAGGAATTCTTAAAACTGTTAATCTCTGTAAGTAATACCCTCTGAACAGTAAGTAATGAAGTTTTCTAGAACTTTTGTTGTGCGAACAATCAAACTTAACATTTTTCATTTGGGATTTTTGTATATTTCAAATATGGTGTTTGGGATTCTAAAAATGTTAATATTTACTATGTAATTATAAAAATGTATTAACACTTTGATGTTATTTCTAACAAATGTTTTAATAGACATGTTTGCTATATTGACGTTTAAATAGTTGTATGTAATTGCTGTTTTGCCAAGAAAAGATGATTTTTCATGAAAGAAATTCTGAAGCTCAAAGGCACTTACATGTAATTTTAAAGCTCTTAATTTTACTCTAACTGAATTTTGTCATGCAAGTTGATATGTTATTTTATACTTCAGTTTTTTAAGAGTTAAATTCACATGTTGCCATGAAATGCTATAGTAACCAGATATTAACAACCTCAGATTTTATATACCATTTTCAGTAGTATGTTTAGACATTAAAAAATAGAGTGCGGTATATTTAAAAGCAGAAAAATAGGATCTCAGTTACTCTGTTGTTATTTTAAGAAATCTTATTACCACTATTCTAAACACTACCTTGCTTTATATGTTTGTCAATGTTAATCTAGACTGAAACTTTATTTTTTACTTTAAAATAATCATATTTATCTTTAAAATATTGATGAACACCTGATTTATTCTCTTTTAAGGAAGGATGAATTAAAGCTGTCTTCGTAGGTATATTTACATATATTTCTCACTGTTTATCTTCCCTCTACTATTATACAAAGTAAAATGTTGCTAACTTGGGTCATAAAGAAATGTGAAAATTAACTTTAAGCAAATTTTAGCATTAGAGAATATATCTTGATTTCCTTCAGATAAATTTAGGTATATATATAATTTATGTGTATACAAAATATTTTTGGTATTGCTGTGAACTGAATTGATACTGTCTATACCTTGCTTGAGTTTGAAATTATCATATCAGTCAACATTAAAATACATTGATGTTATAAAATGGGAAAAAGCAAATAAATATATATCTGCTCCTTACCGAAATGCACCTGGATAAGTTTTATACATACATCTATGTGAGTGCACAGTTGAATTCTCTTTTAATATACTACTTGGTATTTTTTTAAAAATGAGTTAACGTATAAGGTAGATATTTAAAAATTTGGATAAAAATGGAAACATTTTATCATTTGTTGTTATCAAACAGGTGCAGGAAAAATAAGGTAGCGTGTCTTATTCAGCATTATTCTTGCTTACGAAATTATTTTTTCATTCTATTTTTATTTTAATCTTAGTTCCCATATGCATATTTTCATCTGTTTTCACTTTTTAAATTATTTTTATCAAATATTTTACTTATTTTAAGGTCGGCTATCTCCCTAAAATACACTGAGAGATGATGTTTCACTGAAATTTTTCTTTTTTGGTCAATTAGAGACTATAGCATAGTAAATGTCAGGACATTTAGAACTTTCAGAGTAAACAGAAATGTTAGTTTGTGAGTTCAGAAGAAACTTAATTGTTCACAATTCCTGACAAATAGTTTTGAGTTGAGGTAGAAACAAGTAAGTATTGAGGATAATGTACATTATACTCTTTACTGAAAAAGGTAAGAAATTTACTTTCTATTGTTACAGCTATGAATTATAATTGAGTATTTCAATAGTGTAGGCTTTTGGAAGAATTATTAGCTAATTTTCCCTGGGACCATAAATGTAAAGCACTGAAAACATTTTCTTCATTGAGTTGGCATTTTAAAAACAATATTCTGAATAAAATTACTTAAAAAAATCAATATGTTTGTTAAATGTATTCCATTTGTGAGGAATAGCTTGAAGAATTTACTTCATTCATCATATTCACACCCTTCTGTAAATATTAAAACCTATTCCATTTTACAGTGTGGAAACTTTTTCACTCTTCAGAAAAAGTGGAATTCCTTTGTAGTTGTCAATTTAGATTATGGGCCTTTACCATTTTAAATGTGACAGGGTTTTTGTTTGTTTCAATTATGCAACAGGCACATAAAATGCTTTCTTTTCCCTAATTAAAAGAGACTTTAAATAATTAAGTATCTACTTTAATTTTGTATTGAAAAGAAAGCTTTATAACTGTAGTATTTTATTCACAATTTTAGAAATGTGAGAAATGTTTACAATGGGGCATTTTTGATGAGCGTTTAATCACTGAAATGAAATGCTTTGTTGGAAAGGGTTTAAATTCCAGCAATGAGATAAATGTATGGCAACATTAGAATGAACATAATTATTGAATTTTGGCACAACTTCAGTGACCTCTGCCATAAAAGATTAGCCTGTGTGGGATGATCATGGATTTGAAGTAACAGAAGTAGATAAGACAAGCATGTGGGACACCAACCTTTGTTGTTTGGGGGAAAGTATGTGCTAAAATAAAAGGAGATGCGTTTCATGTAAACTGCTGATAATAGTAATTTTTCATTTCATTAATACAACAAATCTTGAACATTAAAAATTAATTACAATTTTTAATGCATTTGTAAGATGTTTCCCATGGAATTAACTGCAGTGCTTTGTTCTTTTATGAGATAACTGTCATATTTCCAAGCAGCTAACATGTAGCTATAAATTAAATACCAAGTAATTTTTAAGTGTTGTGCTTTGATTTAAATACAATTATTATTGAATAAATGATTAATGTCCTCTGATTTTAAGTCTTTTTCATATTTGATTTGCACTTGTTGCATTCTTTTACTTAATATTGGTTTAATTTTCAAATTATCGTAAAGCAAATATTGCTATTTGATATAGTTTTTAAACATAGTAGGGTTTATTTTATAAGCAATCTGACCTATTGTATATTTAAACAATGGTTATGTCTAGCTGTATATGCTCTCAAAATCAAGATCAGCAAAAGGCCTTCTTTTTCAGTGTCCAAAATTTTTCTAAAAAAAACTGAATTATCTCTTGTTTATGTATGTGTTCAGGTATCTGCCTACCTCCTGAGATATCTGGCTTGTGAGCTATAGGCTGGAAGGCATAGTAGCAGGATCTAAGTTTATTTTTCTTCTGTATTATTCTAAATAAATAAAAATTTTGAGTTTCCCATTGAAAGCTAGTCTATGTATGAATCATTATAGATGATTATATCAAATTTGATGGTTTGGATAATTTAAAGCACTGAATATTCAGTATAAGTTAGTGGTCATTTACATGCTTGTGTAGTTATTATAAATATTTAATTATTATTGGTTTTAAAGATATGCTAGTTTATAGAAAATCTGGAATGCCATTATTTTACTTTAAAAACTATTAATATTTACCAAGTTCATAATTGCCTCCACTTTGCTATTATTGAAATGTTACATAATAGCTCTCTTTAAAAATACCATGAGCCTTACTTTCCTTTTCTCCCATTAACGTAAGAGATCAACATGTGTTGGGGAGGAAGTGCTTTAAAATATTTCAAAATTTTGTTCTCCTGTGATGAACAGCTACTTTACTATTTTCTAAGATTCCTGAAGGAGCAAATGCATTTCTTGAAAGTTTATATGAAAGTGAGGAATAGATGGGCTTGCTCTGGACTTCAGTGAAAAAACTAAAATAGAAAATAAGATTGAGATTAATGACATGGTGCATTTTTATAGCAACTAATTGCAACTTGCTATTCATACATAAACAACAGTCTGGAAAGATAGACAACAGCTCTGAGAGCAGCCTTCATTTACTCTTCACTTAAGAACTGCTGAGAAAGTGGTGGCAAAAGATGGTTTGGGACCAGTCTGTATGGTCTATGGTGTTTTAGGCCCATGCTCTCATTTCCATATTTAAACCTTCTAGGCATACTTCAGAGCGCCATACCTAACTTCAGAAAATGTTACAGCTTGCAGCAGAACATACCCATTCTTGTTGCTCACTGGAGGGTATGAGATTGGGGTTTCTTTGGTGAGGAAGTGTTCTCTGTTTAGTGATTTTTTTTTTTAAAATCACTCTTTGGGTAGGTCAGCTCAATCAGTTGGCCAAATCATTTTAGTAACCAAGCTTACTCAGCCTTAGCGAGGATAATTAGTTTCCACTCTTCCCTAAACCTGGGCACTTCCATGAAGAAAGTAAAGTAGGCAGTTGGGCATGAAAGGTTGAGTTGTTAAAAACTGTAGAACATGAATATTCTACTTGGATTCAAAATAGTATATATCAATATACATGTGTATCCTAAATATTTAAACAATGATAGAATCAAATAGTCCTGAATTAAACTTGTGGGATTAATTTTATCATCATTCTATTTGAGATGTTATCTGCAAATTACTTTTTAAAAGCATTTCTTTTACAATTTTTGTATTATATTCCTCATGAGGCATAGTGATTTAGATGTCAATTTTCTGCTAGTGGAGCAATTTTTGAAAAATATATGTATATTGCCATTGCTGTTCTGTAGGATTTTAACCTGATCACATGTTCTATACTCTCCATTCCCAGAGTCCATTCATAAATATTCTCTGAAGACTCTTTTTTTTTTTTTTGTCTAAAGCCAATTTTAGGTACATTTACGTAGCTTGGCATTAGAGAAAATTGATGCACAGAACTTTCCTACTCAAGTGTGACTTAGCTATTTCTAAAACTTTTTCAATTCTCAGGAAATAAAACAATAAGGATATAGAAACAGAGAATGACTTGTAATTTTGGCAGCTGAAACAGAACAATAATTCATTCAGAATATTTGTAGGATGATAACATTTTTCTACTGACATATTTGATGGCAACAAATTTAATTTGGAAATTGCTTTTGTTACTAAATGGTAGTAATCGACTCTAGTAATCTGTAGTTCAAAATGCCTGATGTAAGACAAAGAGCTGATCTATTGAATGAATAAGTCTTAAATCAAATATAAGCTGTTAGACTTCCTCAAATTTGGAATTTATTTTCATTTACAATACCCAAATTATTAAATATGATTGTAATAATTTTTGCATATTTTTCAGAATTATCCATGTCTACCTATGAAATTTGTTCTATTTTCCAATTTAATAATAGAGGAATATGCAAATTTGCCTGTTACAGCATCACATCATGACCTTATCAGCAGGCTGCATCCCCGCCCTCTGCTCAGGCAGCAGCAAGGCACAGGGTAGGATAGGATACAATAGGAGGGGAAGGAAACTGCACATGGAAGGGGGTGGTGACGGTGGGGAGGGAGGGGGCAGAGCAGGTGCGCCCAGCGAGGGGCGGGGTGCAGGAGGTGCAGAGCGAGGAGCCCTGCCCAGAAGTGGGAGGAGGGCAGTGGTGCCATTGGCTGGGAGGAGCCCACCGGTCCAGGAAGGAGTGGAGGACGGTCGGAGGCCTTCTGGGAGGAGGCGCTCCTGCTTTGCGGCAGCAGTGCCCAGGCCACATGGGCCTCGGCCACCCTTGATGGGCTGGGCATCCCAGGCAGGGAATGGGAGCAGGATAACAGTGGGGAGTCTGGGAAAGGGGGTGAGCGGCAAACACCGGGCCGAGGCTGAGCCCTGGGCTGGGGGTTAACGTCTCCCCACCCCCAACGGAAGCTTTAAGAAGGGAAGGAGGGAAGAACTTTATACAGGAGTCAATAGAAAGCAGAGTTAAAGAAGGAAAGAGGATGTGTGAGTGAACTGTAGGAGCTATCATGAAAATCAAGTATAATTGTGTACTGGGGACAGATTTTAAATGTAGGAGTCAGAATAGAAAAAAAGATAAATGATAGTGAATAATTAGGCAGGTAGGTAGATAGGTATTAAAACAGTGGAAGTAGAGAAGAATGAGAGAGAAAGAGGGAGGGAAGAAAAGTTTTCAAGGGAGCCGGTAGGTAGAGCTTAAAAGGAGAATGGGAAGAAGGAAGAAATGGGGCAGGGAGCAAAGAAGGTCCGAGGGGGAAAGTGAAGAAAAGAATTAAGGTGGGAAGGAAGGAAAAGGGGAGGGAGGGAAGGGGTAAAGATAAAGGAAAGAAGAAATGTGGGGAGGGGAGGGTAGGAGAAAGATGGGAAGAAGGATGATGGAACAGAAGTAGGAAATAAGGAGGAAAGGAAAGTTTATAAATGATGAGTCAGTAGAAAAAAGTGTTACATAAAGGAGAGATAAAAATTGTGTGACAGGGAGAAGCCAATAAGGAAGTCAAATACAACTGTGTGTGAAGGGGATAAGATTTAAAAAAAAAAGTTAATAGGGGCAACCAGGTCAGCACGGGAGGGCAGTTAGGGGTGACCAGACCAGCAGGGAAGGGCAGTTAGGGGGATCAGGCTGGCAGGGTAGGGCAGTCAGGGGGAATCAGGCAGGCAGGCAGAGTGGTTAGGGCAGTCAGGCAGGTGAGTGGTTAGGAGCCAGAGGTTCCAGATTGTGAGAGGGATGGAGGGATGTTCAACAGCCAGTTTAGGCCCGATCCCTGTTGGACATCCCCCGAAGGCTCCCAGATTGGAGAGGGTGCAGGTCGGGCTGAGGGAAACACCCCCCCCCCGGGTGCACGAATTTCATGCACAGCGCCTCTAGTTTATATATATAAAAGCCTAAGTGACCAGCCAACCAGCCGACTGTTCGACTGGCTGACCAATAGCTATGATGCACACTGACCACCAGGGGCAGATGCTCAACATAAGGGTGGAAACCACAGGCATGGAAACGTGGAACAGACTGATGAATCTCAGAGGGAAGCAGGGAGGGGGAAGGGCGGGAAGAGATTAACCAAAGATCTTATATGAATACTAGAGGCCCAGTGCACGGATTTGTGCACTGGTGGGGTCCCTTGTCCTGGCCTGCACCCTCTCGCAACACAGGATCCCTCAGGGGATGTCAGAGAGCCAGTTTCGGCCCATTCCCCACAGGCCAGGCCAAGGGACCCCACCAATGCACGAATCCATGCACCGGGCCTCTAGTCTTATATAAGTATATAACTTATTAGTAATCAAATGTCTTACAGTATCCGTTTCATCTTAAAGCCCACTCAAGATAAAAACTTACAGTAGTCAGTTGCTCAAAATTCTGGATTAATAGCAAGGTAAAATTATGTAACCCAAAATGAAATTATATCTTAAGCACAGGTGTTTATTAGCATTTGTGCGGTCAGATATACAAATTGCATTGCAGATAGAGTTTCTCCTTTCTCACTTGAGAAAAGTGCAATTAAATGTAATTTACAGATGTGCAAATGAACAGCTGCTTTCTTCCAACTAAATATAACAGAAATGAGCTAAATTATAATGGGTTTAAAAGCCACTACCTTTTAATGATTTTTAAATTGGATTGGAAGCATCATCACTAGGTGTACTAGATAAAGGGAGTTAATAGTTATGCGTACTTGGGACAATTTCTGTTTAGGTGACAGCAGGACCATTAAGGTATTAGAAATTACAACCACACCAAAATTGATAGCAGGTTTGTAAAAGTGGATTTTTAATTGTATAGCTACTCTATGCACTTGTATATGTATGTACACACTCACAAGATGGGGTGTGTATGTGTTGTTTCTGTGTTTGTGTGTAAGAGATTTTCATGTTGTCTTTTCCTAATGGTAAGGTAAATATTAAGTGTAAGATATAGATACATTATTATATTGGTAAAAATAAGGAATACTGGTACACTACTTTTGTGTATTTGGTTATAAAAAATTACCATGAACCTATTCTTCTAGAAAATCAGCTTTTTTAAAAAAAAAATCCATGCATTTTACTTAGAGATACTTATATATTCAATAATGATAAGTTATAGTCATTAATATTTTCCCATTACGTAAAGACCTGTTCTTGACCAAGTTTTCTTGAATATACTTTTCTTTGCAGCTAATAATAGCCAAGTTTTTTGTTGCTTTTTTTAAAAAACTCCTTCAGAAAGGTGTGTTGATGGTTAAAGGAAGAAGTTGAAGATGATGGATTGCATTGGCCAAGGAATTAAAGAGCTTTTACCCTGTGTAAGCTCAGAGATTTAGTATAATCAATCCATTAGTATTTCAACAAGAATTTGCTTTTCCAAGAGTATTACTAAAAAATTCCAAAAATTTGACCCTGGAAGCAATTTAAAAAATGACTCATTGGTTATGAGAATGCTGCTAGAGCCCTTCACTTGTCCTGCCTACAGCACATTTTCAAGGGATTGACTCCCTCCCTTGAGTGTTATACATGGCCAGTCATTGGCACAATGGTTCGGAGCCTGTGAAGAGTGCTTCATATATCTCATCTTAATCCTTTAAATTACCATCAAAGGTGGTGATAATTACCCCCATTGTACATATGGAAGGCTCAGTGTGCTTAAGTAATTTTCCCAGAGTTCTAGGGCTAATCGTGTTGATGTCATTAGCCCATGTTGTTATCTGTTATGCTACATATTTAATAGTCTTGAACTTGAATGTTAAATACAACCCTCTGACTTAAATGCTCTTTTGTTTTACTAACAATTGAAGAAACAGAATGCTAAAAATATTAAAGTCAGCCACCAATGCATAGCAGTGGGAGATACAACTCTTTTTTATAATAGGTACTTTTAATATTTGAAATGCGTACTTTTAATAAGCTCTAAGTTGAGCAATAGCCAGTGACTAATAAAACAGTTTTGGTCATAAGTAAGCAGTTTCCCCCAGAAAAAAAATGATAACATATGAACAATTGCATTTCTAATGTGAGAGCTGAGGAATAACATGTAGGGGAAAAAAACATCTGTCAATCAGGAAATTTCACAAGCTTTTTTGTGAATACATACATTATTATAACCAAAAAGGTGCAAGAATTAGAGAAGCACGGTGATTTTTCATTGTGGCCACTGATAACCATTCAGTGCTCCCAAACAGTGCTATGTTGTGGCATTCCACAGAAGCAAGTAACTCAGAATCCTCCTCAAAGTGCTTCCCTGTTCAGAAGTAGGTGCTTCACACTAGATGAGGGTGTCTCTTTACTTTAAAATTCACAATTTGGCCCTATCTGGTTTGGCTCAGTTAACAGAGCATTTGCCTGCGGACTGAAGCGTCCTAGGTTTGATTCCGGTCAAGGGCATGTACCGTGTTTGTAGACACATCCCCAGTAGGAAGTGTGCAGGAGACAGCTGAATTGATGTTTCTAACTCTCTATCCCTCTCCCTTTCTCTCCTCCCTGTAAAAAATAAATAAAATACATTTTTTAAAAAATTCAAAATTAGTTAATAGCATATGCTTATGTAAGAAAAAGTTAAAATATATTATAGACCAATTGTTGGTAACTATTTCAAAATTTAGATTTTGAACATCTGTTGGTAGCACTAAGACTTTAAATAAATGAGGATCTATGCATAAAAATATATTTTATAATTTTTTAAATTTCAATTAAGTTGTATGTAATGCTGAATATTATGATTCAAAATATCTTAAACACTGAAAAACCTTATTCAAAATCCTTTTCAACACTCAGATATTTGATTAATTGGCTTTTAGAGCTATGATCGTTGAATGTTATTTCTTTAACTCTTATATTTATGCATAATAAAATGATGACGTGGGGAAATGACCTTTTTGCTCATGGTAGTAACACTGGTGCCTGGAGAGATGGCTTTGAATACAGATTTTCCTTCCAATCTTGTATCCCTTTATTTGCTTGATTCTTATGCATACACCTCACCTATTGAGTTATTTGTGGAGTTGAGTGCATCCCCCAAGTGCTAATGAATGTATTTATTACATGGTGTATATTGATAGTCTTGGATTATCATCTGGGTATTACTTATACTTGCTAATAAGCAACTGCTTTATTTTTTTTTCATCACAAAACTTTTAAATTTTCATTAAACTCCTCCAGCAAGATAACATTATTTTTAATTTCTTTATTGATTAAGGTATTACATATGTGTCCTCATTCCCCCTTTACCACCCCCCCCCCCGACCTCCCCACTCATGCCCTTACACCCCTGTTGCCTGTGTGCATTGGTTAGGCTTATATGCATGCATACAAGTCCTTTGGTTGATCTCTCCCCCTTACCCACACTCTCCCCTACCTTCCCTCTGAGGTTTGATGGTCTGATTGATGCTTCTCTTTCTCTGGATCTGTTTTTGTTCATCGGTTTATGTTGTTCATTATATTCCACAAATGAGTGAGATCATGTGATATTTATCTTTCTCTGACTGACTTATTTCACTTAGAATAATGATCTCCAGGTCCATCCATGCTGTTGCAAGTGGTAAGAATTCCTTGTTTTTTACCACAGCGAAGTATTCCATTGTGTAGATGTACCACAGGTTTTTAATCCACTCATCTGCTGATGGGCACTTAGGCTGTTTCCAAATCTTAACTATGGTGAATTGTGCTGATATGAACATAGGGGTGCATATATCCTTTCTGATTGGTGTTTCTAGTTTCTTGGGATATATTCCTAGAAGTGGAAACTGCTTTAAATAAAATAAATACTGTTAATATGCTAAGTAGTTTAAGTGCTCTGTCACATATACACATATTAATTCTGGAAGGAAGGGTATAGCACACTCTTCCACCCCAAAAACTGAAATAATTAGTATCCTATAGCTAGTAAAGACTGAGCTATGACCTGTACTGGGATTTATTTCCTGCTTTAAATCTGTCTTTTATTACAACAAACTACATCTCTAGAAAGGATGAAAGCCCATATAAGAGTTCTTGGATGAAAAGTGACTTAGTACCATTTTCTAAAATATTTTTTTAAAGAAAACAGATCATTTTATATTTATTGCACTAGGAAATTCCCTTATAATCTGGACATGTATCAATAATAAATAATAAGGAATTTGTTTTTAAAGGTTTCCTTGGGTTTATCATTTGAAACCATTGTAGACCCTAAACACAGTAATACCCCTTCCTATTATTATTTGTGTTTGAATAACTCGTTCAAATTTGGTCAAGGTCAGTGATGCTTGTTATTATTTTTGACAGCTGTACAATGCCCGATAATGATTCCATTTCTGACACCAGCTGGCAATAAGGTTCCCTCTCAGATGAATTCATACATGGCCTGTTCACAATTCAAACATGTAATGGACACTACAAATTCCCGCTGCTGTGCTTCTGCTTAATTAGACATATTTGCATCTAACAGGAAGAGCAAGACAAGTTTCTACGATGCTTCACAACCCCCACCCCCCATAATTTAATCCTAGGTATTAAATACATTTTTGAAGATGTGCAATGCCTGAAGGCCTCCAGGCATAAATGAACTCATATGGATTTTTGAAAAATACCAGTTTGTCATTCTGGCATGCTGTATGTCTTTGTGAAAAATATGGTTGACATCCAAGGGCTGTCCTCTTTAACTCGGGATGCCACCTTGCAGCAATTGGCCTTTCCGTGACCCGTGAAAATGGATGGAGTTATTTTGATCTCACTATGGGGAAGGTCAGGTTCACACTTGGAGTTGAGAGCAGCAGAAGGAATCATCTTAGAGGAAGAAGCTGATTTTAAATAGCAAATGTTTATTTCCATTGAGTTCATCAGAAATAGGTAGAGGCCAGGAAGGAAACAAAGGCAGAATTACTTCAGGATATTTTTAAAGTGCCTCCACTTAGGTATCTTTGTCTAAATATGTTAACTTTACAGTCATTTCCTCATGAAGAATGCACTGAAATTTTCACTAGAATCACTTTTTTTTTTTTTTTTTACTTCTCAGTTAACACCTATTTTCTTGCTGTAATATTTAAGCAGTTTTATCTTAAAGATCTCAAAGTACTTAGTTATCTATCGGTCCTTATTTCTCTTTTTTTTGCAATTCTGTTTGTTTTCTTTAATAAAGCTGCTATTAATTGTGAAGGGATAAAGTACAACATTTCTAACCATGATAGCATGTATTAAATGCACACAATGTACTGTCAATAATAGCAGTTTCTCTGTAATCATAGTTATAAGTATAATTTATCAATAATTTTTCTTTTGAAGGCAGGGAATAGATCTATTAGTTCCTTAATGTTTCCTTGTCTTGTTTAGAATAAATGTTAGCTTATACAAAACTAAATGGCAATTCTGGCCAATATGAGCCACAGTGACTACCAACCCACTAAGAAAAGTGCCATGTGTGGAAGTTTGTTCTTCTGCCCCGTCAGAACTATTTATTCCTTACTCATTGTAGGCCCTAGTGCCCCCTGATAGAAAATTATAGTCAGTCCTGATGCATGACTAATTTGTCATTTGAGTTGTGTTAAAACATTAAATAAAATTCAAGCCATAAGAGATTAAAGGAATATAGCTTATACCATTCTCTATTCTTTTGATTACAAAATAATATTTTTTTAAAATATATTTTATTGGTTTTTTACAGAGAGGAAGGGAGAGAGATAGAGAGTTAGAAACATTGATGAGAGAGAAACATCGATCAGCTGCCTCCTGCACATCTCCCACTGGGGATATGCCTGCAACCCAGGTACATGCCCTTGACCAGAATCGAACCTGGGACCCTTCAGTCCGCAGGCCAACGCTCTATCCACTGAGCCAAACCAGTTTCGGCTACAAAATAATATTCTTAAAAATGTTTCAAAATTAGCTGATATACCTTTTTCTTTTAAAAAATATATTCTTATTGATTTCAGAGAGGAAAGGAGAGCCTAGATAGAAACATCGATGATGAGAGAGAATCACTGATCAGCTGCCTCCTGCACGCCCCACACTGAGGATGGAGACTGCAACCCCAGTATGTGCCCCTGATGTGGAATGAAACCTTGACTTCCTGGTTCATAGGTTGATGCACAACCACTGAGCCATGCTGGCAGGACCTAACAAATATACCTTTTATCCTATGTTGTTCTTCTAGTCTCTGATGGTAGTTAGCTATTAGATAAGTGATTCAAGAAAGGAAAAGATGAAGAAAGGTCATGGTATATCTATAAACCTACCTATAGTAATACCTACCTTCTTTCTGGAATAATAAAAATCAGTCTGCAATTAGTCAGCTAACTACCTTCCATTAATGAATTCACATTTTGTACCCTTATTAAGAGCACATTTGTGAGTATTTATGTCCTAATGAAAAGTAGGTTAACCAGCTGGGAGTGTGCTTGTTTGTTTGTTTGTTTGTTTAGTGTGAGTTTATTTTGTGTCTTATTTAAATGAAAAAAAAATCACATTCAAGCTAGCAAAAATATCTTTGAACAACTTTTTATGATAAAGACACTTCTTAAATCCCATATGAGCCTGTTGGAAAGGTAACTGAATTCAGTATAACCGCTAATTGATATTCTGTGTAAAAGCTACCCTCAGAATACATCTGGTACGTATTCCTATTTCTGTTGGAGAATAAGAACTGACATAATAATAGATGCTCAACAAATATATGTTGAATGAATAAATGAATTAATGATCCTAATAAGTTAAACATTTATATCACTTACTGGGTTTTTCCTTCTCAACATGGCTCATTTTCTTAAATACTGAAAGACACTTTGGCACTCTTATCTTTCAAAGATTTAGTTATTTTGCAAAGGAATAGATTTGGTTAAAACTAAAGTATTTGGAGAAATCACTTCGACTCTCATTTTGTAATATTATCTGCCAAAGAAATTGACAATTTCTGAGGATCGATGTGTGTGGGAACTTGTAATGACTATGTCTATATCTAGTCCAGGAAAGAATGGGGATTGTACCAAGGATTTAATAATTTAGTTTATACTGCAATTTAAAAACAAATTAGTAACTGAGATATAAAAAACACACCCAGTCTACTTTAGCCTCCTTGCATCAGATCATAGTTAATGCAAGTTATTTTGTTTTTCAAAGGTAATTTTGTAGTATAAATGTAGTTATTTCTTGGGGCATTTTTGGACATTGTACATGCAAATTATATATTCCTAAAAAGGAAAACTTGTATTTTTGTCATTTATGAAGTTGAATGAATATATATGTGAATCTTTTACATTCAATTACTAGAGGCCCAGTGCATAAAATTCATGCACAGGTAGGGTCCCTAGCAGCTGCTGGCTGCTGGCTGCTGGCCTCCCTTCCCCCAGCTGCCATGTTCTGCACTGCCCCCTGGTGGTTAGAGCATGTCTAACTCCTGGTCGGTGGAACTCCCACCTGTGTGGACAATTTGCATTATCACTTTTTATTATATAGGATTAAGAAATGTTGCCAAAACCGGTTTGGCTCAGTGGATAGAGCGTCGGCCTGCGGACTCAAGGGTCCCGGGTTCGATTCCGGTCAAGGGTCCCGGGTTCGATTCCGGTCAAGGGCATGTACCTGGGTTGCGGGCACATCCCCAGTGGGAGATGTGCAGGAGGCAGCTGATCGATGTTTCTCTCTCATCGATGTTTCTAACTCTCTATCTCTCTCCCTTCCTCTCTGTAAAAAATCAATAAAATATATTAAAAAAAAAAGAAATGTTGTTTAAACAGGATGCATACAAAAATATGATAATTCATAATGAACTGGTATATCACCTATGTTGTAACACCTTTTAATTAGTGTAGTAAATTAAGCAAATTTCAATCCCTAGAAGTATTTTTCCTCTTGATTTAATAACTTCTAAATCCTTCAGTTCATAAGTATCATGATTTCCATTCATGGATGCTGCCTGTGGCTCTCCATATGCCAACTTATCACCAGGAAATTTCTTAACTAATCACCAGGAAGATTTAATCAAAATCAATTAGTTCAGTTACCAGCAAATATACACTTATGGGTATGGGAGAAGCCGAGTGTATATTAATTGAATTATTTCATTTTATAGTACTAATACAGACTTAAAATTCATGACCTTTCCACTCTCCAAAATAAGAAATAAATTGACAATAGTTGGAGCAAACAGATCTTAAAAACAAAAATCTTTTAAAAAATATTATTAGCAGCTACTGCTCCTATACTTCTCTAAGACTGCTGGGCTTCCCCTCCATTATTAGAGTTTTGTTGAAAGAAAAGGGACTTGAGTCAGATTGCCCTAATTCAATCCCACCTCTGCCACTTACTAGTTATCAAATTTTGGAATAATTACTTTGCTTGCCTTTCTTTTTTCATCAGTAAATTGGTGGTAATAACAGAACTGATTTAATAATAGTTGTTAAATTAAAAAGTTAGTAACACCTCTTCCAATTAAATGAAGATGCATTGAAGTTAATCTGGACGTGGGAGTGAATGTGAATAAAATGGCAAAGGAAGCATTTTTTGAGGATGTTACTCTTAATTTAAAGTCATTAGAACATGCTTCCAAGTTTCCAATGTCTTGCCACAACGGAGGTCAAAACAGAGAACAAAGTGGCAAGTTTCTGAGAATATTTGAAAATAGAGAATGTTTTCTGCTTCATTTTTCAATCAATATTAACTGGATGGTATGCGAGTCTTATCTTTCACTTATATTTTCTTTTGAAACATTTCTTCAAGGAACCATAAGCACATTAATTAAACCAGGGTAAAACTTCAAAGGGCACACTTCACTTTTCATGCTGTAAATTCGTATAAGAAAGAGCAATTAGTTTAAAATCCAAGTTTCAAATATTCCCAGCTTTTCATTGGGAGATGATGAAATAAACCATCTCAACTCTCCGGTTTCTTTCTGTCATCAATGGTGGCCTTCTCTTGGTTTTCTTCTCTGAAGTGGTTATTTTGATTACCATCAAAAGGCTGAATGGTGTTCATAATTATCTTATATCTCCTTGTGATGCTAATTCTATTGTCTAGTAAATTAAGGGAGAACACCAGATGAAACCTGGTATGATTGTTAAAGTTTGGAGAGGAAACCAGTGTTTAGCTTAATTATTGTCTTTTTGTACAGGTCTGAATATTTACATTTCAAACAACCGTTGAGCTTAATTCAGATGTTTAGACATGAGTTCCAAGGGAAGTTTACAGATTTTTTTATTAAGATATATTAGTGTCAGTGTATCTTGCCCTGCTTAAAATACCTTTTTATACTTATGTTTTGGTCTATTTAACTTTTTCAAAAATTAATAAGTTTCCAGTGTGGAAAATCTTACTGCTTCTAACATAATTTCTTTATACCAGGTCCAACATGCCCATTTAAAGAGCAGAAGAGATGTTCTTCAGATGAGGAGCTGTAATGAGGAGCGCAGTAGTTTATCTATGCTCATTCTAAACCTCCGAATTTTTTCCATTGTGGGATCTCTTGCATTGCAGATACGCAAAACATCAATTAGTCAATTCTCAGTTTTCACAAAAATATTAGCCCTGGTGGTGTGATATTATTTTCTTTTTGCATTCAAGATCTAACTGGAGACATAAATCAGAAACAAATTAACTGAGAGGAATGTTTAAAGGCAAAGAAAAATAATGGATGCTTTGGGAAAGGAAATGATTTGGTGGTGGAGGGGTAGATTAGATTAACGCAGCCAGGTTTCAGAGACTAGAGGTTCGAAGTGCAACAAAGGGTGCCCAGAATTCTTGAGGGCAGTAAAACTAACAAACATATAGCGGAGGGCCTTGCACCGAGTCTGGGTGTTGCTTGATTTTTAAAATAAATGGATGATGTAATATAGTCTTCTTTTGACCCAGTGGTTTCTCAGGACATCTGTATGCTATCTTTCCATCGAATGTAATAAGGAATCAAAATAATCTGTCACTACCTAGCGCCACTTCATTCTTATAACAGCTCTCTAACTATGTCTCGTCAGGAAACTAACGTTCTATTCACACAGGTTTAAGGTTATTCCCCAAACAGACTTCCACTGTGCTAGTTCATCCTGCGTGTTGCAGCAGTTTTCCAACTGATCTTTAATTTTTTATCCCCTCAGTTGGGTTATATACTCTTTCCTTCTTGCCTGAACTTTCTTTCAAAGATTAAGATTAGAGCCTGGCCTGCATGGCTCAGTGGTTGAGCATCGACCTAGGAGGAACTCGGTATCCACTGAGCCAAACCGGCTAGGGCGCGCCTTTCGCTTCTGGTTCCCTGCAAGGTTAAGGCTTCTCTTATGGGATAAATCTGGGGTTTGTGGTTTGTGTTGTAGTTGTTTGTTTTGGGGTTTGGTTTTGTTTTCTTGGTATCACGGACAAAGAACAAGCAAGCAAGAAAGAGAGCAATGATAAGTTGGAGTCCTCAAACTTTTTAAACAGAAGGCCTGTTCACTGTCCCTCAGACCATTGGAGGGCCAGACTATAGTTTAAAAAAAAAAAACTATGAACAAATTCCTCTGCACACTGCACATATCTTATTTTGAAGTAAAAAAACAAAACGGGAGCAGATACAATATTTGTATTTGCATGTGGCCCGCGGGCCGTAGTTTGAGGACCCCTGAGTTAGATAATCGACACATTCTTCAGCCCTTTCCATTGGAGCTTGTGTTGAAGGCCTTTGTCACTGTTCTTTAGCATATGATTCAGTTGGCATGAAACTCTCACTGGTTTTTCATAGTTCTATATATTTGCACATACTATTCTACATCATGAAAAATCATTCCCTTCTGTGCTACTGAAAAATGTCTGCTGGGTCTCCAGTACTCTGACATGTCCTTTGAAAAATCTCCCCTTACTCCCCAAGGCAAAGTTGATTGTTCCTCTCTGGAATGGTACATCTCTCTCTCACAATGCTTTTCACATTGACTTACAAATATTCATTTACATACATGTCTGCTCTCAGGCTAAAGTGTCAGCTCCTTACAGTGGGGACTATTTCTTATTCATTTCTGTATTCCCACCACCTTCTATTATGCCTTTCATAGTTGGCATTCTCTGAAAGGCCGATTGATATTTTGAAGCTTTAGTCCAGTCTTTTTGAACAATAATATATTTACAATAAAATGATATATGATCCCAAATAGTAGTTTAGACTCTTTGTTGTCTAGTTTCCCCAAAAAAAGTAAATAGTAAAGAAAAAAGGAACATCAAATTTAAGAATAAAACTAGATTTCCTTGAAAATTTTTAATTTTATTAACTTGAATAAAATATCCAGAATAATATGAATATAATTTTAAAAATTATAAGATTATGCATAATTTTCCCACACTGTTTCTCAGTTTTTCCTAGACAATAGAATTTTAAAGTAGAAAAATCATTAGTGTGGTTTTAGATTAATAACATAACTAGGTTTATTTGTTACTTTTATAAGTAACCTCATAGTTGGGTTATTTTGATTTTTAAATTATTTTTAATTTTTATTTTTATTAATCTTGGGGGGATTGTGAAAATCTGTATCATTCTACTAAGGGAAACTATTTTTTAAAAAGTTGCCCTACCCGATTGGCTCAGTGGATAGAGCTTTAGCCTGCGGACCAAGGGGTCCTGGGTTCAATTCCAGTCAAGGGCACCAGGCCCTGGTCAGGGCTCATGCAGGAAGCAACAAATCGATGTGTTTCTCTCACATCGATGTTTCTCTGTCTTTCCCTCTCTCTTCCAGTCTCCCTAAAAATCAATGGAAAAAATATCCTTGAGCAAGGATTAACAAAAAATAAACAAAAAAAGTTATTGCTTCCTCTACATCCTTAATACTGGATTCATATTTCCCCCTCATCCTCTCTTGTCTCTTCCAGCCCCTGTATGTAGCCACTTTCATTAGCTTCTGGTTTACCCTTTCTGTATTTTTTTTTTCCGCTAATGAGCAGATACATTTTTACTTCCTCATATCCCCTTGTTTTTGACAAGAAAGGTAACTACTATAGATACTCTTAACAGTTTGCCTTCCTCATTTAACAAAATTTCCTGGAATCCACACTAACTCAGTCTTCATAGTGAAATTCCTTATTCTTTTTTCACACCTGTATGTAGTAGTAGTCTGTTTTGTTGCTATAAGACTAGGGTTACTGTTAAAGTTAAGTGTAGGATTAGGGTTAAATGTAGGCCTTTGAGCTAAGGCTAGAGCTAAGGATAGCTTAGACTTAGGGTTAGCATTTGCGTAGGGTGAGGGCTAGGGCTAGCATTATGTTTAGGATTAGGGTACAGCTTAGTGTTATGATGTATCAATAGCTTTCCTATATGAACATTAGGTTACTTCCAATATTTTACCACTAAAATCACTACTGTGACAGATAACCATGTGCATATGTATTTTTTAATTGTTCAGGATATTTTTTGTTTTGTTTTGCTTTAAATTAATCGCTATTGTTGAAAGTATTACAGATGTCCCCTTTGTTTTTGTTTTTTCCCATTGACCCCTCCCCACCGTCCCATATCCAGCCCTCCTAAGCCTTCACCACACCACTGTCTGTGTCCATGGGCTATGAATATATTTATATACATTCTCTAGTTAATCTCTCCCCCTGACCCTCCCACCCCCGCCTTCCCTCTGAAATTCATCAGTGTGTTCCCTGGTTCTATATCTCTGGATCTATTTTGTTCATCAGTTTATTTTGTTCATTAGATTCCACATATGAGTGAGATCATGTGATACTTATCTTTCTCTGACTGGCTTATTGCGCTTAGCATAATATTCAAGGTACTATCAGGGTGGAGTTCTAGAAGTTGGATTGCTGGATTTGTAGGTAATTGAATATGTAGTTTTAGTAAGCATTGCCCAAGTTATTTCCAGAAAAGTTGAACCAATCTTTATTCCAACCAGTAGTAAATGCGAGGACCTATTTCCCTATAGCCCCATAAACAAAATATGATATTAATATTTGCCAGTGTGAAAGTTAAATGGTTTCTCGGTGTTTTATTTTGGATTTCACTGATTATGACGGGATTAGAATATTTTCATATATTTGGAGAGTTACTTTTATATTTTTTGTTAAAATTGTCAGTGCAAGTATTTTTCAAATCTTTGTTTTAGGAAGTGTTTTTTTCCCCCTCAATCTTTAAGAGTTATTGATGTATTGTGGCTATTAGTCCTTTTTTGGTATCTGTTGTGAATATTTTCTCCCAGTTTTTCAGTAGTCTCCTGCAGAGTTTTAGATGTTTTGAAACGTACTCAAGTATATCAATCTTCTCTTTTATTGCTTTTGGATTTGGATTCATATTTAGAAAGCCTTTTTCTAATACACAAAGAGGTATTCATGCATTCTTCTAGGTACTTATGATGTGATTTCATTTTAACCTTTAGATTCTGAATTCATTTGGAGTTTATTTTGTTGAATACGATGAAATATGCACCTATTTTTTTTTCAAATAGCTACTTAGTTTTTCCAGCACCATTTATTAAGAGGCGATCTTTACTGCAATTATTTGAGATGGTACTTTTAACATGTGCCGAATTTCAGACTATTTTGGACAAGTACTCCATTTTCTGGATTATTTGTATGCTTATGTGACAGTACTACACATTTTAACTGTAGAGGCTTTATGGTATATTTTAATGTCTGATAGAGCTAGCCTCAATTGTAGATTTTCTTTTTTCGTGTTTTTCTGGCTATTCTTTTATGTTTTGTTTTAAAATGAACTTTAGTATCAAAATGCTTAACCCCATAAAATAGCTTGCTGGTATTTCTATTGGGATCTCATTAGGTTGACAAATTAACTTAGGGAGAGCCCACATCTTTATAATGTTCAGTTGTCTTAGTCAAGAATATAATGTGTTTCTTTTTATTCAAGCCTACTTTTATGACTTGGAGTATTTTTAAATATTTTAAATGTACTATATTTCTCATTTAATTAATTCCTCAGTATTTAATCTTCCTTATTGTAATTGTTAATAGGTTTTCGGCATCATTGTCTTAATTTATTGGTATATTAAGACTCTTTGTTTTTTCATATTAATGTTACATAACGCTATTTGCCGAATTATTTATTTGTTTGAGTTAGCTTTATTATTGACTCTCTCAGGTTCTTTTCTGCTATACTATCATATCATCTGCAAAAGAGATAGTATCACTTCTTTTACTGTTCTTATACCACTAATTAATTGTATTGGCTAATATCTCAAGTTCATTGTTAAATATGGTATAAATAGTGGGTATGATTAACTTTTCCCCAATTTTAGTGGAGATGCTTTTAATGTTTTCTCATTAAATAAGATATTTAATATTGGCTTCTGGAATATATATATATATATATATATATATATATATTCCTAATTTTTCTCCTAAGATCTATGATAGTATGATAGTAATATATTTCTAAATATTGAAGTGATTTCCCAATCCTGGAATAAAGCCTATTTGGTTATGTCCCAGTGTTTTCTTACCATGATAATGGATTCTGTTTGTTACTATTTTGTTTAGTGATCTTGAATTAATTATGAGTGATATTCATCTTTTGTTCTTTTTCTTTGTATTATGTTAGATATCATTGTTATGCTTAGTTCATAAAAGGCATTATGAATGTTTGTATCCTTTACAATGTACTGGAATAATTTCTAGAGTCTTTACACTATATTATCATTGAAAGTAGGTAAAGGCCCCCTATGAAATCATAAGGGCCTGTTGCTCTTTGTGGTCTGTTTTAAGATTTACAATTTAGCCCTAACCGGTTTGGCTCAGTGGATGGAGCATCGGCCTGTGGACTGAAAGGTCCCAGGTTCGATTCCAGTCAAGGGCATGTACCTTGGTTGCAGGCACATCCTCAGTGGGAGGTGTGTAGGAGGCAGCTGATCGATGTTTCTCTGTCATTGATGTTTCTAACTCTCTACCCCTCTCCCTTCCTCTCTATAAAAAATAAAATATATTAAAAAAAAGATTTACAATTCGCATGGAGTCAATTTCGTAATATGTACCTCCCCAGAAAAACTATCTAGTTCTTCAAAGTTATTTTAACAGAGCACTTCAAAACAGATCTATCTGTGTGTGTCTGTGTGTGCATGCATGACTATACATGCTTTTTCATGATCAGATAGCTAGTGCTTTTCCTTTCATTAATTTTCTCTAAAACAAGATTTTAATTTATTAATTAGATCTATTGTTTTTTATTATTTTATTATCTGAAAAATTTCTTCATTTATTTCTATTATTTCCATTTTTGTTTTATAAATACATATAATTTCTTATTTTATTGCCTTATAATTATGAAGTATTGTATATCATGTTTTTACTTATGGAAGTTATTAATATTTTCTATTAATTTAATATGGAATCAATTTTTGTGAGCATGTCGTGAGTACCTGAGAAGAATGTGTATTCTCTATTCTTAGGGGATAGAGTTCAATATATGTCCATAAGATCTACCCTGCTGGTTATGTTGGTTGCATCATCTATCTCCTTTCTTACTTTTTGTCTACTTGTTCTGACTTGTACTGAGAGTGGCATATTAAAGTGTGTAGTATTAGTGTTTTCTCTTCTTGCATCTCTTGTAGATATTGTTTCATAGATGCAGGATGTCATTTCATTAGAACTTTTCTATCTCCATGGATGATTTATAAATGTTTCTCATTTAAAGAATAGCAGAATGCATTGGAATTAACTTCCTGCTGTACATAAAAATAAGGTTCTACGGATTCTTCAAAATAAAATTCCCTGGAGAGACTTCAAAACAGATCTATCCTACCTCAAAAAAATTTCTATACAATTTTATACCAGGAAATACTATGATAATTGTGCATATTATTATGAAACATTTTGTTTTAAAACTAGATTATTATTTTAATATTGAATGTTGAATACTTTAGCCCAATAAAATACTGACTTTTCATAAAATTTAGCTCAGTGCATCATCTTAAAAGCTCATATTGAAAATGCATAGGCTCTACCATCTGAATGTGTCCTGAAAATCATAAGCAGATAATGTGGAACTGCACTGGAAACCATTGCTGTAGTCCACTGATTTTGCAAGTATTCCTCTTAAGCAAGTTTTTATTCCTCACACAATCTACAATTCAGATTCATTCAAACCTATTATGGTACTTTGCTGATAAATGTTCCCCTTCTGGACCTTTTGAATTTTGACTTGATTATGATATATATTCAACAATTTAAAACATACTTAGGTTGAAAATAGGCAATATTATGGCTTTATTCTGAATAAAATATGATTTCCCTAAGTACATCATGCTTATCATCCCAGACAAAATAAGTCAGATGAGCTGAACTAGCATCTTAACTAACACCTATAAATAAAACTGAATGATGTGATTACTCAACAAATTCATTCATCATTATCATCATCGTCATAAAACTTTGTATACCATAAGTATCTTGCCACTGAGTAAAGACTGTGAGTGATAAATAAAGTACAAAGAACAACCATGAACGGAGATTATTTGAAAATCATGCAATAAAACTATAACCACTTAACTCATTCAAACAACAGAAATATTAGTTTGAAGCCCAGCCTTATTCGTTTGGGATTTCTGTAGACTCCAGAACTAAAATCACCTCATGTCAGGTAGGGCTATATTCCAAAAAGTCTTTGTTCTCAGTTTTCGTTGTTTTGCTAAAGTTTTGCAGCTAAAGCCTCAGGCACAGTTTCAACTGAGCCTGGGTTACAAAATCGTTAGACTGAAGTCTCATTCCAAATGACAAATGAAAGCATCCTATCCCTGTAATTCTCCACAAAATACAAAAGAAAATAACAGGTAATATTACTGTCTGTATGGCATGTGTCTGGTAGTTTCTCTGGGAAGCTGGTAGGTGAATTACTCATCATTTCCTGTAGTTGCAAAATAGATGCAGCGGTAAGGTTGATACCGTGCGTTTGCACATTGCACACTGACAGTAATTTTCACAGAATAATTCTGGTATAACTCTGGCAGATGCCTGAAAATGCTGGCCTTATTTTCTCAGTGGTGACATAGAGGCAAGGGAGTTGGGGAATGCTCTGCCTCGGGCTATCAGTGTGAATCCCTGAGATGACTAAAGGCTGGGGAAGAAGTTCAAATCTGTCTTCATTTACCAGGCAAAGATGTCTCTAAAAAACTAATTTTCAATTTAGATATAAATGTCACCTTTGATTTCCCTCCATAATGTGTATAAACATAGAGCCTCCTTTGTCCGTATTTCAGAGTTCCTCACCTCCTGCTATTGGAGGTGAAGCAAAAGTCAGGAGAATTACACTCATTTGAAAAATGACCAAATTATTATTGCCCTGGAGCAGGGCACAGTGGGAGTTTATCAGTGAGTCCTTTTATGGCCTTTGATAATGTTTCTATCTCCTGAATCCATCCTCTGCTAATATTCCTATAATTTCTAAAGCAACTCTATGGAAAAATTATCAGTAAAATTGTTCTTCTCCAACAGAAATAGCTTACTTCACAAAAGGTAAAGTAAATTTTGTTTGTTTTTATCTCAGTTCAGAAGATAAATGTATGAAAGTCATATATAACAGACGTCACTATTAGACAAAGGAAAAACTCAAGATATTTCCGTTTTTGAAATAAAATGAAAAGTCCAACCACTATTTTATTCCAGTTCTTTCTTATAAATAAGACTAAAGGAGAATTAATAAAACCGTTTCATTTACGGGATAATCATGCATCTTCATAAATATTTAAATATTAATTTAAATACAGATGTTTTGCTATTCAACAGATGCCTTACAGTGACATATGCAAACCAAAAAGTTGCATTTATTTCAGTTTTGAATGTGTCAAAAATGCCCTGGTATATTACTCAAGAGCTACCACTAGTAAATAATTCATTGCACAAATACTGATTTGAGATAATGTCATTGTCATCAGATCCTGCTTCTAAGAAAGAAGATACAGTAGTTATAATAATATTACACATATTATTAACTGTATTTAGGGAGCAATTATTTAAAACAGTATACTTGGTGCAAAGACCCATGAGATAGTAACTTTTCTACCCCATCAGTTCTTTTTGAAACAAACAGCATGGGAAGGAAGATATTAAATATGCTTTTATGCAACTTGAAACTAAAATTTGCAGTAATTATTTTTGAAGCATGAGTTTGGTTAATAAATGTTTCACATTTATAATAAATAGTGACTATTAGAGGGATAGTTTCAGGGGTTTTTATTTTACCAGAAGGGGAAAGTAAAATTCTTGTGAGTCTACGATCTACTGTGATCACACTTAAGTTGTGTGATTGTAATAATAAAGCTAGGAATAGGAATGTAGCAGTTATGCATTTAGTACATATGTACTTTGAACAAGACATGTTGATATATACACTTCACATTAATCTGATAGTTAAAAATCATAGCTAGTATTTCGCATTTTACATGCACAGAAGCCGGTCTCAGAAAAACTAGATGACTTATCCAAAGTTAATCCTCTGCATAACTTACATTCTTTTCTACAAATGCCTTCTCCCCTTGGTTAAGCTAAATCTTTGAAAAAGCGCCTTAATCATGCAATGTAATCATGATATAATGAGAAAAGAGTAGTGCCAACTGTTTGGGGTTCTTTGGGTAATAGCAAGGAAATTATACTTTCTTACAGGATATCATTTGGCCCTGAGTATAATGGTCCAGTGTAATTGTCAGCCACTTTGTAATGGGCTTTCATTGTATCTGGTTTTCTACTTTACTGCAATAAATAGGACTGCGCATTTAATGAGAATCACAGCTATAAATGTGGTATTATGGATGATGTCATATGCAACACATGAGACAATTATCTAATGAACAGTGCCTATGAGCATTCTACATTGCTTTTTATTTACATGTTTACAAGAAAAACTCTTTTGTAACCCATGAGGTGATGATGGAGGAATTATACAGTATTTTTTAATGGAAAAATTATGAAATAGTCACACTATCTGAAACCTAAAACGATGACAATATACAAATCAGTAGAGATGACACCTACTCCACATTTCCATACATACAACTATTCTCTCCAATATTATCTTTTTTGTCTGATTAAACTACAGGTAAGTCTGAACATTTAGTGAGTTAAGTAAATGTTAATACATTGTATGCGGGAAACGTATTTATACGTTTTACGTTGACTGGTAGTAGAGCGTGGGACATGTATTAATACGTTTTTCATAGACTAGCAGTAGAATGCGGGTAACGTATAAATACATTTATTTTTATACTTTTTTATTGCTCTAAAGGGATGCTAACATGCAGATATACGAATTCCAAAGGACAAAATTTGGGTCTCTAACACATACAATGGTGAATTATGTATGTACTTCCAGGTATAAGAGTAATCAATCTATTCAACTGCAAAATGGCCCACGCCACCTGTTAGCGCATGATAAAAACTACCCGCAAACAATGTGTTAATGTGGTTCCTTGTTTCTAATTTTTATTTTAACTCAAGCTATTCTGAACAAATTATGATTTTAAAAACTTTCTCTCAAAACTTTAATTTTAAATCAACTTTAAGAAACATTTATATGCCCCAAATTTATTGAGTACCAACTCTGGGCCAATACCTTATTTGAGACTTGTGGACTAAAATAAATGATTTAGTCTATTGGTTGAAATATGCAGGTTAGCCCTGACCGGTTTAGCTCAGTGGATAGAGTCGGCCTGTGGACTGAAGGGTCCCAGGTTCGATTCCAGTCAAGGGCATATACATTGGTTGCGGGCACATCACCAGTAGGGGGTGTGCAGGAGGCAGCTGATCGATGTTTCTCTCTCATCGATGTTTCTAACTCTCTATCCTTTTCCCTTTCTCTCTGTAAAAAAATCAATAAAATATATTTTAAAAAAGAAACATGCAGGTTAATAAATAATTATCCAGGGTTCTTTTAATGAAGTTCATGGTTTCCATATTAGTCTATGAATTAGTCTCAGGGAGTCCTGAAATTCTAAAATTATATGTAAATCTCTGTGGGTTTATAGATATGAACATTTTTGCTATGGAAGCTATTCATGGATTTCATCAGATTCTCCAAAGATTGACAATTAGTAGTACAAAGTTAGTAATTAGGAGCCCTCTTCTTACTTAGCAATAGAAATAAACTAGTTTTAGTGGTACATTTTTTAATATGTAAAGAATTTTGGGTTAAAAGTACTGTAACTTGCTCAGGTAGCTCAATGAGGTAGAGCATTACTTTAATATGCCCAGGTTGCAGGTTTGATCCCTGGTCAGGGCACATACAAAAATCAACCAATAATTGCATAAATAAATGGAGCAACAAATCTCTCTCTCTCTCTCTCTCAATTTATAAATAAAATTTAAAATAAAAGTATCATGACTTGCCTAATGTCAACTAACTTTATAATAATAATAACTTGTCTTTTGACATTGGCCAGAGTTGTTTCCCACCATATATTTATCTCATTGATATTATCTCAGTTTTTGTTCATACTCTAAGATGTTGGCTAACTATTTAGCCTGAAGCATTTTTCCTACATTCTCTTCATCTGTTAAGTGGAAACAAGGGCTTTCATATGCCTCCATGTTTAATAGGGAAAAATTCCAACCCAGCATTAGACATCCAAACTATATATATATATATATATATTGATTTCAGAGAGGAAGAGAAAGAGGGAGAGAGAGAGAAACATCAATGATGATAGAGAATCTTTGATTGGCTGCCTCCTGAACATCCCCCTCTGGGGATCGAGCCAGTAACCCGGGCATGTACCCTGACTGGGAATTGAATCATGACTTCCTAGTTCATAGGTCAATGCCCCACCATTGAGCCACACTGGCCAGGCTCTGCTAAGTTTTTTAAAGAAGCACGTGACAACCAGAATTTTAAAATTTCAGTTTCCTGTGGGAGACCTAATCTCAGAGCATTCTTCATCTAAGTCACCATATCTTTGCGGTCTAATGATCTTCAATCATCATAAATATAAGTTACAAAATAGAGATTCCATTGTATTTCCTCTATTCTCTGCCAACTAGGACAAAGGCATAAACAAACATAAATTTAGGTATTTCGACAAGCTTGGGCAAGATGTTCTTGTTAGGCCCGTAAACCAGATAAGGTAGTCAATCTGAGGAGGCCCATCTCCATGCATTCTAGTACAAGTCATAAATGGTTTGGTTGCCTATTTTCTTGTTTGTTTCCTTAACATTGAGGTTTGGTTTCTCGGTCAGGAAAATGAAGTTTTTCATTTATCAGTTTAAATGATAGCAACTTAGTGCTTTCTCATATGACCTCAGAAATTGTCACGTATCAGTGCATGTATATACACCTCTAAGAAGAATGTTTAGCTTATTTATAATCCTTACCAGAGGCCCAGTGCACGATTAAATCGTGTGCATGTAGGGTCCCCTAGGCCTAGCCTGCCATGAGGACCACGTCCACCACCCTGCAACACTCCGCGGACGCTGCTGGTGCCGGGTTGGAGGTGAGGGTTGGGGGGAGGGCTCGAGAGGTGCTCCATGCACCTCCTGGTGACTGGTCGTTTGGTTGGTCAAGCGTTATGGCGTTACGACTACTGGCCTTTTATAATAAAGATATGAGAACTGTATTAAAGATTGTATTTATTTTTAATTGAAAATTGGAAGGCATGAACTTTCCCCAAAAGGTAATGTGCCTTTCCTATTTTATTATAAAGAGTAAAGTTCATGTTATATTTCACATATTTGTCTAACATTTTACTGCTGTAAGGCTAAAAAATAGGAGGAAATTAAGTCAGTGTTAGCCTTTATAAAAGGCATTTTTACTCTGGCACACCACTGGGTGGAGTACATTGCTAGCCCAGAATCTAATATTACTGTATTCGAAGGTGTTTCTGTACTAGAAGAGAGAAACTCCTAATCAATTTTGAGGTTGGGTGTATTGTTTTAAAAAGCTGGGCATGTTTAATAGAGGCCAAATGACTAAGATAGAATACCAACATCGAATATGCTCTGGCATTATAACTTTCAAGAATGGATCCCATTCCTAGACCCATGGGAGATAAGGGTTGACACCCTGCCTAGAAAACTCGGAGAGATTTATTTGGAAGAAAGCCATTTTTATGTTCTGGTCAAAAGAACAGCTGCAATTTGGGCTGGATTCGTGTTTTAACTCTACGTGGAAAAGCATAAAGCTTATTTTTTTTTTTATAATGGAATCAAACTGTACCCAGATATTGAATTTGACTTTTCATTTGATGTTGCTTCAATACAGCTTATATTGGAGCTGAGTCTTAATATTACAATAAAATGAACCCTGTCAGATGCTCTCTGGGACTATTGTTGTTGCTAGCATGTATCTGAATTTGGCCTTCAGAATATTATGACTGAGGATAATTTTTTATGTGCATTAGTGCTCTGTAGTTTTCAATTTTCCCCGTTCCTTTCTTGTCTCTTTGTTTCTCTTTAAATTCTGGGGAAATGAAATTTACCTATCAAGTCTAAAAATCTGCAATCTTACAAATTTATTAGACCTCAAAATGCTGCAGTTTAATAAAATTGTGGCATTTTATGAAACTATTTAGAATCTATGCTTCTAAATGTATACTTTCTATATCTCAAGTAAAGATATTTGTGTTCTTTGAAAGACAGGACTCTCAGTTTGACAATACCCTTCTCTTTGTTTCCTCTCTCCCTTTAATTCACTTTCCTACTCACAGTATACCTCTTGGCTTCTCTAAGCTTGCAGCTCTCAAACCTCGCCCTACAGCTTTCCTGTTTCTGAACCACCCCTCCTGCTCCATTTCTATTCCAAAATGAATTCTCTTTCATCTGTGTATTCTTAACAGCCTCATATTTTCACTTCAGTAATTTTTTTTTCCTAATGCTATTACGGATTCTTTATTTCTCTCCCCTACCCCTGCCCCCCACCTACTCATCCTCTCTCCCCCACCCCCAGGTATAATATCTCATCTATTTCTCTATATTGAACCCGTGGTTTACCCACGGGAGGGACTTTCTCATACACACAGCTCAATGCTATGATGATTTCAATGGTGCCAGCATATTTTAACCACATCATTATCATGTAGTCCCAAAGCCTTGCTCACTGAAAACACCATCTTTAAAAGGATTTTGTTTCCATTAATCAATTTTAGAACTTGAGATTCAAGCACATAAGGCATTTATTAGAACGCTGCCTACTTGTTCCCACATTCATGTCCTTCTCTTGACTATCTAAGGAAAAGGAATTGTGCAAGAGTCTTTTCTCCTTCCATGCTTACCTCTCCTTTCTATATCCCATGGAGCCCCCCCCCCCTCCCCCCGGCAACGTCTATTCTTCCATACAGTAGTTAAATCAGAGCATGCGGCAGGACGGCATTGTGTGAACTGGTGGCCACACAAGTACTTTGTATTCACTGGAGGTTTAGAAGTACAGCAGCTGCATATAAATATGCATAGTTGAGAGATTCATGATGGTGCCACCTCATTCGAGTGCTGGTTGGCTGCAGTGCAGGCACTACAAATCAATGAACATTTTCCCCATCCATCAGCTGCTCCCTTGCAAGCAGACAAAACACTTACAATGCCAGAAACCCACAGAGAGCTCCTTAGTGAACGAAACCTCACTGTCACAAGATTTAAAATAGCCTTCTTCCTCCCACTCTGAACCTCCACAGCTCTCGACCTCAAATGTCTTTTTCTTATCCAATGTGGATCGCAAGCACTTAAAAAATAACACCGGGAAAGAAAGAGGAGGAAAAAGGAGCAGTAATAAATCAGGGTTTTGAGGGTCCTCACATTACACTTGTCAAAAACAAAAGATTCTTTGAGCATTAACCCTTTTGGAGAATAAAAACCCATCATAAAGATGAATTCGTTTATGTTGACTATACTGCTTTATTCTTGTAGGGTTAAAGTTTTGAGCCATTTAAGTATGCAAAGTATTGTGCCATGCTGTTGCAGATACTTGTAATTTACTGGTAGTTATTCAATGGGTTTGAGCTTAAAGAAGTTATGATATTCTGATACAAGAAAAAGAAATTATAGACATATTGAATAGCAGAAATCATGTTGTCTTCCATTGATTAATTTTTGTAGAGTGCTCAGATAAATGCATATTGCAAATCATTCACTCCATGTAGAAATTTTAATAAAAGTTTAATTTTATTTAATGAAATTCTATATGCAATATATTAATGAATCCAATATATATTTCTTGGAAAAAATATAAATTAATTACTTCTAGAGAACAAGTCTTTTTGTTTTTAGATAGATTATCATTAAGAATAAAAATAGTTCATTCTTATATAGAATGAGTACTTAGTCACTTAACAGCTTTTAACCTTCTCTGACAACTGGCCAATCAAATTTCTAGTAAAGGTAATAATTAGTTCAATCTCATTTATTTATTTATTTATTCCTCTTTTTCATGTGTCAAATACCTACTGTAGCATCATGGGACATAAAATATGTGATAACATCTATAGCTCCTGTTTTAAAAATGTGAATATTCTGGTTGGGGAGTTAGAAAATATAGATAGAAATTATCATGTGACTTTCAAATGTTGAAAAAATCTAGTTCAGGTTTTGGCATGTTGAAGATACTTAGTAAATATTTAACAAATGTATGTGACATATTGATTTAAAACTGATCTAACTGATTAATATGCTTGGTTACCATATTGCAGGAAGGGTAATACCAAATATAGTGAAAGTAGTTATAATGAGCCATAACTACAGCTCAGAGAAGCTGACTGACATGCATACCGTTTATTTGCTTATGAGCCACAAAACCATACTCTGAACCCTTATCTGCTGAACTGCAGAGTCTATCCATTCTCTTTCACAAAGCCATGTTGAATTACAAGGCCGAATGTGATAATTACTCGAGTGGATCAGAGGACTTAAAGATCACTTCCAGCTGGGATGGCCACAGAAGACATCATTATGAAGGAGTGGCATTTGAGCAAGCCTTTGAAGAATGGGCGCAGGAACAAAGCAAACACTACAGACAGGGGTGAGCAATGGTGAAACCTCATGACTCTAGAAAACAAGTTGCCAGGAAGACGAAGCCCATTGCTTTCAGGGAAATGGATGCTGCAAATAACACCACTATTTAAAGAATTGCCAAACAGGCTCCTCGCTTATTAGAAATGGAATCCACAAATGGATTTATATTTCAGGTTTAAAATGAAAGTCAGTTAAGCTGTCTGGATCCCAGTTTCTTCATTTCCAAAGTAAGGGCTTGAGCCAAACAACCAATTGAAGACACCTCTAAGGAGGTCTCTTTTGCAATGCTTTCATTTTCTTCCCGCCCCCCCCCCCCGAAAATGCTAGAAGTAACTGATTCAATGTATAACAGTTATGTAAACTATTTACATGTAATTGTTCTCAGAACATGAAGCATATCTAGATATTTATATATCTATATCCATATCTATCTATCTGTATATCTATATCTATATATCTGTGTATAAACCAGTTATTTGCATTTAACTGGCTAATCTAAGCTATAAATTTAATTTCAAGAGAGCTTTTGTTTTGCCCCATATGTTTTACCACTTTGCTTTCCATTAGTGTTTTAATACTAATTCTTATACCAATTTATTCAACATATAAGGAGAAAGTAAATATATATTAAACATATGATAAATACAAGTCTTGAGGATTATGCACTCTTGTATCTGATTCCATATTTCAACTATTGAAGAAGATATAGAGATTGGAATATTAGATATTAAGTCAACAATAAAATGGCATTTTGGGGGTATTTGAATGCTTTTGATTAAATTTACATGTTTTCCACCTTTCTAGCCTTACTATAACTCAGATAGTATTAAAAGCAAGATTTTGGAAATACATAGAATTATATATAAGTATAATATGTATAATGAATGTATAGTATGTGTGTGCACATGCTTGTATGTGTGTAAACAAGTTAATGGAACATGTGAACCTAAAAGAATAGCACAATACCTATTTTTTCCTGATTTCAAAGCTTTTTTATTTCTGTTAACATTTCTCCCCTAATTTTCCTCCCAAACAAGAAAAGAGAACAAAGGGAGTGAAGTGTTTTGTTTGAATTTAGGGTGAGAAGAAAATCAAACATGATTTTTCTCATAATTTTTGCAAAGGCTACAGAAGGAATATGAGTGGGGCACTCTTCCTTGAATAGAATTGCCCTGGATGGAATTCCATCCTGCCATTGTTGCTGCCAGGCACGTTCAGGGGGAAATGGATGTCGTGGGAGTTCCAGACTCTTTCATTTTCCATCTCACACTCTCTCTTATGTCCTAAAATAATATGTTTTGGTAAACACTTATTTAGAGTCCAGTCTATTTGGAACTGAGCTGAATTTATTTAGTTTTAATGATTTGAATAAAACTGAACCTCATTTCTAGCAAACAGTATAATGCTTTGATCATTTCAATTCTGATATTAGGTGGCAATATTTTAAAGCTTATTTTGGTTAATCAGTTTATGATCAAATTAGCTAACCTTCTTACCAAATATGTATTGAGCACCAACTACATTCATTAGTGCTGAGTCTACTTAAGATGAAATATTAACAAGGTTTCTGATATTGATAGGGCTTATATTTTCTGTTGAAAAATAAAATTCAATCCTTAAAAAGTTAACCAATTTAAGGTCTTACATAGTAAATGCTAAATGAGTAAAAGGTGTACAAAGGCCTTTGGAAGTTCAGAGACCAGGAATTGACACAAATTCTGCCTTTCTAACTAGATAGTATCAGCACCACTTTGTAATGGGAGAAATGTCTCAAGATGAATTTGCTTTTGGGTACAATCTCAGCAGATGCAATTTGAAAACCACTGCTCCAGGCAATGAAAAGAAATGAAAAATTTGAGCTGATAATTACTTAACAAAAAGAAGATGAACTGGAGCAATGGGTAGATTGCAGCAAATTTTACTATCATAACAGGAAAAAAAATTCTTTCCTGTAGAATATCCACGTACTATTTTGTAAGTATGATCTTGAATTAAAAGAATTTTAGTTTTTTAAAGGCATTTCTGATGAGAGGTCTGAGTTACTTTTAAGGTCATTTATTTTTGTGAAAATTATCAAACATATACCATGTAAAAATTAAGAATAAATGTTCTTTAGTAATTTCAAAAAAAGGAGGGATTCTTAATTTGCTGTTGCCTAACTCACTCCCTGATTCTCATAGACAAAGCCAGGAAATGTCCATCTCTTTAGTCAAACTTCGAAAGTTCAGATTCTAACTGCACCATGTCATGCCTGGGGCATGCTGCTTAATATCAAAATTTCAGGCTTCTGCTCCACAAATTTCTTGTAAAGATGACATGTGTTATGTATAACACTAATGAACTAGCCTGGTGCCTGCCCTGTGTTGAAAGCTTAGTAATTATTAGTGTTGCTATCCATTCATTTATTCATTAGGTATTTATCTGTCAGGTACTGTGCTGGGAAGTGAGAAGATGAGGATGGATCAGACACATTCTCTGCCCTTAAGGAATGTTCAGTATGGTAGATGACAGAGAGATGAGACAGACCAAAGAGCAGGCACTTATACTGCAATATAATGAGTATGCCAAGGAAAAGTAGAAAGAATAAATGGAGGACATAAAAATATATAACTGGTTTGGGAACAGAAAGAAGTTTGCCCATTGGTTTAATCTTTCAGTCACTTAATAAGTATTTATTTAGTGCCTGTTATATACCAGTTATGGTCCTGGAGGCTGCAAATATTATGGTGAGAATAAAAATAGATACTGTGGGGTTTTTTTTTCTAGGGGGACGGGTATTATCTTATGGGAGAAGATAGTATTCAAATAACTACTACAATCAATATAAAACTTACAACTATAGTAGTTGCTACTAAGTAACCCAGTGCCTCTCAACTGGGGATGATTTTGCTCCTCTCAGGGGACAATTGACAATGTCTAGAGATATTTTGTGTGGTTACATCTCGATGAGTGTTATTGGAATCTAATTGGTAGAGGCTAGGGTACTGCTTTACATCCTGCATGCACAGAATAGGTCCCCTGACAGAATTACATGGGCCCAAATGCCCACAGGACCTGAGTTGAGAAATCTTGAAGTCATCTCATCACTCCTTAGTGAATATAAAACCATGATGACAGGGGTACCCCTCTTTTCTCCATAACAGATTCTCAATGTATAGAAATGTGCCTGTCACATAATAGATACTCTGTAAATATCTGTAGGGTGAATGAATTGGTTGTGATTACAAAAAAAAAAATACTTAAAGGTCTGGTCTTAGAGGAAGTAAGTTGTTAAGGAACTGAAAGAAGGCTAGTGAGTCTGGAATCAAAGCAAGCACAAGAGGATGTGTCTATTGAGAAAACCAATGAAAATGGGCTTGTAGATATTCTGAATCTATTTGCAAGTCTCAACCACTTTATAGGTAAAACCTAAATTGTTCCTCCTGAAATTTTGTACAGCATCTTTTTTAAATTTAATCGCATTGGAGAACCCATTATACATGTTTAAGTAAATTCAATTATTTTCCTTTTTTGGTCAAAGAAGTCTAAAATGAACTCAGCCTATATTTTTGCCTTGGCTGATTTCTTTTTTCCAAGTTCTCTGAATCATGGTCTAGATCAAGAGCACCCGTGGAGAATCATTTTAATAACTTACACAAATTTATATGTAAGAACAGACACTCCTGGGAGGGACTGGATTCCTTAGAGCAGCGGTTCTTGAGGGAGTGTTTGTCGAGTGGGTGGGGTGCTGGAGCAGAAACAGATGGCTATTTCAAAAAAGCTGCATAGACATCTATTTCTGCCATTTGAATCCAACAGAAAAGTAGAACATTACTTTCCAAGATAACCTGCTCTGACTCTCTAGACTCAGCCATTTTTCCCTTTACCCTCTCAGCTCCCTGTCTATCATTTCTCAGTGATGCCTACATTATAAATATCTTCTATTCTCCTTTACCAATGGGGAAAGGATTCAACAGCATGATAAAAAATGGTAAAAACAATTATGATGATTACATTTGTGAAAATTTTAATATATATTATGGATGAGCAAAATCAGCAATACATTAGAAGTTCTATCTATCATCCATCTATCCATCTATCCATCTATCTATCTATCTATCTATCTATCTATCATCTATCTATCTGTTAAATAGTTATACTCTAAGCAGTTCACCTTATCTGTGATTACTGGAAATGCAATTCTCTTCATCAGGAAGGATTTATGCCCCATTGCATACATATATGCATGGGTGCGCACACACACACACACACACAAATATTTTGGCAATAGCTTCTCCCAGGAGTACTGTAGTAACTGGCAACATTTAACAGCAAAAAGTAGGAGGGTGAGGGCATGTGCTGTGGGGTGGGAGCTGCTGGGGAGAGGTCAATGGGGGGGAAAAGAGACATATGTAATACTTTAAACAATGAAGAATTTAAATTAAAAAATTAATCTTAGAAAAAATACAAGCAAAGAGAAGTCTAACATTACATGGGGAATGTGGAAGTGAGGAAGTAAGGGGAGGGAAGAGAGGGCATGCAGCCCAATGTTTATATCTATTCATCTCAGGATCCATTCTATTATTAGAAAAAGGAAGTGTTCGGCTAAGAAACAAGCATAACTAATACACCATTTAAGTATTTTGGCCATTTTAAATCAAGACATTTGTATGTTATTCAATATTCTTATTTTTGAAATGTTATAATATATTTGTATAGTATACATAATTGTATTAAAAATTGGATATCATTTATCTAGATCTAATTTAAGTTCAGTTTCTAAAACTGTGTGATTTGTTTGTGCTTTTTGTCTTGTTTTTCTGAGTACTACCACCCTTCTTTCTAAACCTGGTTTAACTGGAAAACCTAGATTTTACAAACTGAAATTTTAGCAAAAGTAGCTGAAACCGCCCTGCTGGCATGGCTCAGTGGTTGTGCACCAACCTATGAACCAGGGGATCACAGTTCAATTCCCAGTCAGGGCACATGCCTGGGTTGCAGGCTTGACCCCAGGGTAGGGTGTGCAGGAGGCAGCTAATCAGTGATTCTCTTTTATCATTGATTCTCTCTCTCTCTCTCTCTCTCTCTCTCTCTCTCTCTCTCTCTTTCTCTCTCTCTCTCTCTCTCTCTCTCTCTCATCAATGAAAATATATATATTTTTGGAAAGCAACTGAAACCTAGCAAAGGCACTCCTAGAATCTTATTCCATTTTCTAATGCAGAAGTAGAAATCTATTTCAAACTCTTGTCTACCTTGTAACTTCTCTGGTTCAGGTGAAAAGGGTTATCCTGCTGGTTGGTGAAGGGACTTCGGGAGTAATTCTGTCTGCATCACACCTTTTTATTAAAGTACACTATGTCAAGAATGGGCTCCCTGATCTGTAGTTTGAATAATCCTCACTCCCATGTAGGACCATGATTCTTTTTTTTTTTTAAATATATTTTATTGATTTTTTACAGAGAGGAAGGGAGAGAGATAGAGAGCTAGAAACATCGATGAGAGAGAAACATTGATCAGCTGCCTCCTGCACATCCCCCACTGGGGAAGTGCCTGCAACCCAGGTACATGCCCTTGACCGGAATCGAACCTGGGACCTTTCAGTCTGCAGGCTGACGCTCTATCCGCTGAGCCAAACCGGCTTTGGCAGGACCATGACTCTTATCTCCATAAGAACATCAGAGTCACTTCAGGAGCCTTTTCATAATGCACATGGGTTGGCCCATCCCTGGATATGCTGCTTTAATGGGTCCAGAGGGGGGCCTTGTCATGTGTATTTTGAAAAGACCTCTGGGTATACCCAGTGTGCTGTTGGCTTAGAAATTGCTGATCCAAGGTTTCCTTCTTATAGTCATGCTATAAAAACACCTAACGTTTGGAGAGTTCACTATTTGACAGAATGTAGAGACTACATTCTTTAAAACAATGACCTGCCACCCTATGAATTTTGGATGGAGACAAACTTAACATGACCTGCTTTTTTTTCCCCCACTTTTTTTTTTTTTCAATCCTCACCTGAGGATATTTTCCATTGATTTTTTTTTGTGTGTGTGTGTTTTGTTTGTTTGTTTTTCTAGTTTTGTTTGGTGGTTGTTGTTGTTTTTTGTGGGTGGGGGGGGTTAGAGAGAGTAGAAGTAAGAAGGAAAGACAGAGAGAAATATCGATGTGAAAGAATCGCATCGGTTGGTTGCCTCCTGCACACGCCCTGACCAGGGCCAGGACCGGGAGGAACCTGTAACCTAAATACAAACCCTTGATCAGAATTGACCCAGAACCCTTCCATCCACAGGCCGATGTTCTATCTACTAAGCCAAACTGGCTAGGGCTCTTCCCACATTTTTACCTCTGACTCATACCTTATTCAAAATCAAAGTCCTAAATTGTTTTCCCATGTATAAATAATATTTTAAAGATAATTTTTATAGTATAAAATATGGCCAACTACTAACTTACTTTAAAGATTCTTTTTTTATGGAGGTATAATTGACATGTAACATTATATTAGTTGCAGGTGTACAACATAATGGTCAATATTTTTATACACTATAAAACAATCATAGTAAGTCTAGTTACCATCCGTCACCAGACATAGTTACAAAAGTTATTTTTTTACTATGAGAATTTTAAAGATTTATTCTCTTAGCAATTTTCAAATATTCCACACAACATTATTAACAGTAATCATTGTGCTGTAAATTACCTCCCCATTATTTAGTTATTTTGTAACTTGGAGTTTGAATCTATTGATCATCTTCAACTATTTCTCCCTCCCCACAACCACCCTCCTTTGGAAACCAACAATCTGTAATCTATATTAATAAGCCTGTTTTTTTGTTTGTTTTATTTGTCCATTGATGAAGAATATATATATATATATATATATATATATATATATATATATATATGATTTAAACCAATATATCCTGCGTGCTTCTTTGAGAAATAATATGTTAAAGAAATATTTGTAAGTGATGATGAAATAAATTATCCCTTGTAGAGCACCTTTAAATCTAGTATCTAACTCGCTAAGTGTGAGTTAGAATATATGTACCTTGAAGCTCAAACATATTTTTATTAAAACATTATTCATCTTTTTATATATTTAAAATACTATACAAATGGCCAATTTTAAAATTAATATTTTTGTGCTTTATATGTACAAGGAAGAAAGTTTAGCCTTGCTTTTATTTATTCAACAGATAGAAGAAAAACTTTATCAGTAATGTTGAAATATAATTTCTGCTCTTCTTATGCTAGTGAAAGTACCCTATTACCTTTTGACCACTTAATCAACTCTTCATTGCCAAGTTCAAGGGGTATGTGTGGTCCTTACTTTATTGGAGTTTCCTGATGCATTTGACTTGGTCAACCATCCTGTTTGAAATTTTGTTGACTTTTGTCATTGTCTCCACTGTTATCATTCTAAACTTTCATTATTCCTCTTCCTTGTTTACTTAGGGGTTCCTTTTTTCTGGGAAAAATACCATTTATCAGTTTTGGATTTCTTCTTCTTGTATTGTAAACACTGTTTCTGGGTGAACAGATTGATTCCCATAATTTAAACTTGCACTAGTATGCTGGTAGTTCCCTCAATTTTTATCTCCAACGAAATGACTTCTTACCTGAGCTACCAGTATGTGTTCACTGCCTCCTACGTGGCTCCATCAGTACCTTATATTTCAAAGCCATATCTCAGTATTTGCCTCTTCAAATTATTCTTGTTTTTATACCTTCTGCCCTAAGTGGTGGTATTAGAATGAACCAGTTTTTCAACCTGAAGTTTGAGAGTCATCTGCGACTCTTCCTTCAACATCATCACCTGTATCTGACTCCTTCCCCTATACCTTCAAAATATTTCTTGAAACTTTCCTTCCTCATTCTGTGTATTCCCCTTACCCAGGTTGAGGACTGTCATCAAATCTCTTCTGAACTACTGCAAAACCCTCTTCATTTATTTCTCCATTCCAAATCTTGCCTGGTTAGTCTGCAATTAAGGAAAAATCTTAAAATATTACCCCACACATATACTTGAAAGACATCAGCTATATATAACAGGAATTGCGATTATAACATCAAAGCCATCCAGAGACAGAGAAGCATGAATCAGACCATCAAACCTCAGAGGGAAGATAGTAGGGGAGGGTGGGTAAGGGGAGAGATCAGCCAAAGGACTTGTATGCATGCATATAAACCTAACCAGTGGACACAGACACCAGGGCGTGAGGGCATGAGTGGGGTGGGGGGCAGTGGGAAGATAAAGACACGTATATAATACCTTAATCAATAAAGAAAAAAGGCATAAGCCCCTATTCTTGCATCTGTGTAAAATTTAGTAATCAAGTAAAATATGCTATTTAAATAAGTCCAAATATTCCCTCAGAATCCTTCTCAAAACAGAAACCTAATCACCAGTTACCATATAAGATTTGGCAAACAAGAGTAAATTCATTTGTTATAGTCATTATGATAAACCCCTTAGGAAAACATAGGATTGTCCATAATCTGACTTTTCGTCAATGTCTCCAGCTTCATTCCCAGCCATTCCCCTGCCTCCTGTTCTCTGTAACACTTCAGGGATCATTTCCTTCTCACATTATGCTATTTCTTGTCTCTGGGTGTTGATTACACTGTTTCCTTTGTCTGGAGGCTTTCTCTTCACACTCCCAAATGTTTGCCAGTTCTAATTCCAGTTCATTCTTATCTGACCTTGTAGAGTCCACTGAGTTCTCACCCTCTTCCCAATTCCAGTCAGATGATGACTCAAATTCATGTTCCTGTAACCCCCTGCACATTTCTCCATCAATATCTATCACTACTCTTACTACAGTCAGCTATTTTTTTTTCCAATTAGGTGTTTCTCTAACCCACTAGATGAGCTGTTTTCAAGCGGTGTGCCACGGCAGGCACTCTGGTTGCCTCAAAAATGTTTAAAACATGCAATACCTCACTATTTAGTCATTGGCACTGACCTCTTTTTCCCTTAGATTTTCCAATTTAAAAAGAAATGACAACAGCCAACACAATACCTATCCAGTGTGAATGAGTCAAAATTATACCTACGTTTTTTCATCAGCTTGGCAGAAAATATGATATATATTTCAGGTATGCTACAGAATTTTAGTAACTATCTTATGTGTGCCATCAGATGAAAACGATTGAAAATCACTGCACTAGCTGGATGATAGGCACCTTGAAACAGAAACATGATTTTATTATTCTTGGCAATTTGAGGACAACTTAAACACATAAAAAAGTAACCTGTATGTTAAATTTATTAATTTTAAAAGTATTTCTGCATGTAGGAAAACATAGGTACATGTAGGAGAGGTTTTTAATCTTTCTTTAAAGCAAAAGTCACAAACTCTTGATATGTACTCTCCATCCCAATGCAGTTTACTTTGGTCCATGTCCTTAACTGACAGTGTCAGTTTGCTATAGGAATTTGAATTTTAGACAGCTGTGTAAAGCACAAAGCACTAAATATGTTTGGTGAAAAAAAAATTTTTTTAAATAATGAGTGCAGAGAAAAACTTATTTTTGGAAATTGCTCCTAAATATCTAAATTCTGTTTCTTTTGTCATGAATTATTATTATGCATCATACATAAAAGTTATATATATATTATATTTATTTGTCCTTGCTCATGTTTAAAAGAAGACACATTGACTTGATTATTTGTGCAATATAAATACTATTTATTCACCCCAGAGACGTGCTTTGCTTTTATGTGGTTATGGAATATCTAATAAAAGTCTTTCAAGATATTTTATTACCTAATTTATCCTGCTTTTCTGGTTTCTTAGTCATAAACTGAAGACATAACTTTGCAGATGGAAACGTAGATACATGAGCTCTCTATGGCCTTGAGAAACATTCTATTAAAGTCCATTCTTATATATCAATATATTTATTAGAGCTTTCAGTTAAAAAAATTTAAGTTTCCTTGAACTTTTACTTGTCTAGTTTTTTAAAAAACTAAACAGAAATGATTATATGGTTATGCAGGTATTTTCACATTGTCTAAATCTCAATTCTTGATCAAGGTGTGTGTGCGTGTGTGATTGTGTTTGCGTGCATTGTTTGAGAAAAAATGTGAGAGAGAGGACAGAGGAAAAAGGGCTCATTTTCAAAATACAGATGCTGTGTAACTTGATCCAATAATACATGAGCTTTTGAGAAGGAACTTAGGTGAACTGGATCTCATATTTTACATGGAATGTTTTTGAGAATCATGAGACAACAATTTGAAATATTTCTACTTGACTCACTGAAACAGTAAATAGCACAGAATAGTTTTCTCTTTGGTGCCTGAATGCAGTTTGGTGACTCCTAGAATTGGAATGTGTTGAAATAGAATTGTTTGTCTTAAAATGTGAAACAGTATGTGCACCAGATCCATAGAGATGAATGAAAGGCTCTCTGGATATAATATAAAAAATTGTGGGGAGGGAATCTCTGTGTGAAAAATAGAAATAATACCCTGTTATCCTTGTTTCATGTTAGCTGGGCAAGCTAACACCATTGAAAGGAAAAGCTGACCAAGGCAATGATTGGTTCCTGGCCTTAGTAAGCCTGTACCTTCATGTGTGAGAGTACAGATTGGAATCCTTTCCTCTAAATTAAGGTGCAGCTCAACTCATTCATTCCCTAGTGTTTCCTGAGCACTGACAGCGTGTCAGGAATGATAAGCAAACAGAATTGACCCTGCCGTCATGGAGCTTACAGTCTGATGGACAAGAGAGACAGATTTATTCAATACTCGCACACCAGAGTAAATATTGGTGGTCGCAACTGCCAAAGAGAAGGAGCGGAGAGGAATGAGCACGGTAGTCAGGGACGGTCTATCTGAGAAAGTGAAACATTAGTTGAAGTTTAGAGAATGTGTAGACATTAACCAGGCACAAAGAAAGGGATGAGAGCTGTGCAGTGTCCTTGTTATGAAGACCCATTCTTAGGAAAGGTAAAAACCACACACAGAAAGCACACATGCAGACTTCAGACAGTTATTGGTGTCTGGGTGGGTGAAGGGGAAATGGATTGGGTTGGGTGGAACTTTGGATAATAAAGAATGAGAATGCAGCCCTAGCTGGTTTGGCTCAGTGGATAGAGCGTTGGCCTGCGGACCGAAAGGGTCCCAGGTTCGATTCCAGTCAAGAACGCATACCTTTGTTGCAGGCTCCTTCCTAGCCTGGGCCCTGGTCAGGGTTCCTGCAGGAGGCAACCAATAGATGTGTTTGTCCCACATCAATGTTTCTCTCTGTCTTTCCCTCTCTCTTCCACTCTCCCTAAAAAAAAATTAATGGAACTGATCATTTAACCATTCTGCCTTCACTTTCCTGAATAAAACCTTCTTCAGAACTTTTGTGTCAGTAAGTAGAGATCATTCTATGAAGAATTTTAAGATATGGCAGAAACATATATTATTATAGTTACAGTCATGCACCTTATAACGATGGGGATGTATTCTGAGAAATGTGTAATTAGGCAAGTTTGTTGTGCAAACATCGTAGAGTGTACTTCCACAATCCTAGGTGACGTAGTCTACAACTATCATTTTATGTTCTATACGTTTATGGGCATAGCAGTAGGCTTGTTTGCACCAGCAGCACATCAGACACATGAGTGTAGTGTACTCTGACATACCTACAACTACAATAGAAGTTTTTCACCTCCATTATAACCTTATGGAGCCACAATGGTAAACATGGTCCATCCTTGGCTGCAATGTTGTTGTGCAGCGCATGACTCTATTATACTAGATATTAAGCATTGAAAGAATGGACATGATGATGGACTAAACCTTCTATTTTAGTCTTCAGAGGGTCAGTAAGGCGGGACTTCAGGAACTGGGCTTTGGAGTGACAGGGACCCAGACCAAATCTCTGCCTTTGTCCCTTATAGTCTATGTGATGTTAGGAAGTTACTCAATCCTCTTAAATGTCAGTTTCCTTATCTATAAAATGGAAATAATCATTATGAGTTTTAATTAATATGTATAAGTGTCCTAGGACAGTGGTCGGCAAACTGCGGCTCGCGAGCCACATGCAGCTCTTTGGCCCCTCGAGTGTGGCTTTTCCTAAGCCTTAGGAGTACCCTAATTAAGTCAATAACAATGTACCTACCTATATAGTTTAAGTTTAAAAAATTTGGCTCTCAAAAGAAATTTCAATCGTTGTACTGTTGATATTTGGCTCTGTTGACTAATGAGTTTGCCGACCACTGTCCTAAGATGATGTCCAAAGCTAACTGTTCTTCCTTTCAGATATTTGCTTGCAGTACTTTTGTAGTCAATTATGCGTTACAAAAATTTGCAAAGTGTGTGTTGTTATCCCATTTTACAGAAAGATCACATGGTGACATGAAGGGGAATCTCAGTCTCAAACTTCTACATTAGCAGAACCAAGGTGATAGCTAATCACCTCCAGATGCAGTGTGACTGTTTATTTTCCCTCCTGATTCATCTAACCTTCCCCCCTTAACTGACAACGTAACACTGACTCATGTCCCTTTTTCCCTGCTTTATTTCTCTTGGTAAGACTTCCCACTATATGTCATATTACATATTCACTTATAAATTAGTTTCTTACTTTTGGAAGTATACTGGGCCTCTACTTCCAAAGTCATCCCAATGGGCATGCTCCAACTGTCACTTGGATAAAAAGGATCACTTGACATGAATTTCTACGCTAGATCTTTTGGCCGAAAACCAGTCATATCATATTCAATAGAGGCTTTGTGAGCAAAAAGGCCTTATCAAATTCTTTGGATATGAAGCTACTGTTGGAACTATAGTAGTCCCCTGTTATCTACAGGGGATAAGTTCCAAGACCCCCAGTGGATGCCTGGAATGCAGATGTACTGCTAAAACTTAGTCAACTTCTTCAACTCTGCTGGAAATTGTGGCAGCAGCTTCATCAGCAGGCTCAACTTCTCCATAATTTTATGTTTTTCAGTCTAAAATCTATTCTTAAATTTGTGTAACCATCTCTTACTGGCAGCGAATGTCTTGGTGTCACTCATTTCAGCACACCCCTTGCTGGTTTCTTCATAGAGACTCACTGCTCTCTGGTGCAACATGTTGAGGTCAGTGGGAACTCATTTTCTGTTCAGGTCTGTCACCCCCACATTTAGTACCTTTTCCATCTTAAATAAGCACTTACCACACATTGTGGCGATAGCTTTTGCAGTTTGAAGTGCAACAGTGAAACTAGCACAAATTTCATATCCCTTCTTTATAATTTCATGGCTAGAAGATACATTCTTACTATAGATCTTAGCAACCTCAGCTTATTATTTTTCCTTTCTTTATTAAGTCAAGAACTTTTATATTTTTTTACTTAAAGAAGGTATGTTAGGTCTTCTCCTTGGCACATTCTAATTTCCAGCATCACTACTCTTGCACTTTGGGGCCATTGCTAATTAAAAGAAGAGTTACTTGAACACAAGCACTATATGCCATGATAGTCGATCTGATAACCAAGACAGCTACTGAGTGACTAATGGGTGGACAGTGTATGCAGTGTGGAAACGCTGGACAAAGGGGATGATTCATGTTCTGAGTGGGATGGAGAGAAAGGGTCTGAGATTTCATCACACAACTCAAAACGGCATGCAATTTAAATGTTATGAATTATCTATTTCTGTACTTTATCATTTAATATTTTTGGATCATAGTTGACTGCAGAAAGTGAAAGCAGGAATAAATAGGGTGGGGGGTGGTGGATTACTGTATTCTCAAGTCATAATATTCTGAGGTCAGGAATATGAAGCTTTGGAAAGGTCAGGAGTGGCCTTATAATAACTCATACCATCCTATGGTTGTTAGTTAAGAAGTGAAGATGGTTATCCTATATAATAAAAGGCTAATATGCAAATTGACCAAACAGTGGAACAACCAGAACAACCGAACAACCAAACAACCAGTCACTATGACATGCACTGACCACCAGGGGGCATGTGCAAAACATGCTGGGCATTGGCCGTAATGGGATGGTAGAGCAGGTGAGCAGGGGTGCCAGACCAAGGTAGGGCACTGATTGCTATCATCGGGGTGAGCCTCTGATGGTTAATGAAAATTCTTTGCTCTGCCGCAGTGCTGCCTCACACTCACACCTGCTCTCAGTGCCAGCCCCGCTCACACCCATTGCCTGTGCTGGAGCCGCTCGCACCCGCAGCCGCCGCTGGAGCCACCACTTGCACCTGCTGCCAGTACCCGGCGCCAGTCCCGATTACCCAGCGCCAGTCCCGATCACTCGGCTGCAGGCCCGATTGCCCCTGAGGGCTTCTCCACCTCCCCCTGCTCCTGAGGAGTGATCAGGGCAGCAGCTGCTGCTCACACCCACTGACAGCCCTGGCCCTGCTCACACCTGCTGCTGGCGCCAGCCCCTATTGCTCTGCGCTGTCAGCAGGTTCGAGCGGGGCTGGCACTATTAGCACATGGGAGGGGCGGGAGCGGGGCTGCTGGCAGACAGGGGGCAGGAGGGGCTGGTGGGGGGATGAGGAGGATGGGCCAAGACCCACTTCTGTGCCTACGGCAGCCTCGCAGCCCACAGTTCCTTTTAAGGTGCACAAATTTGTGCAGTGGGCCTCTAGAAAACTATGAAAACTTTGGGCCTTAAACACATTTTTTAAAAGAATCTGTGTGGCATTAACTAAACCACAACTTCCTGTCATACTTATTAAAGAAACCAAGACCAAGAGACTATCAATAACCCTTACTCTGCACTATGGTTCAAAGTATGGAATTGGGTTCTTCAAATTGCAGAATATAGAAGAGAAAATTGACTGTGGCTAAGCCTCGGGAGAAACAATACATTTATTTATTATGAACAAAAGTCTCTACTTTGCTAATAATGTCAGAAAATTTAATAATTTAAATTAAGCTTTATTTTTAATTTTGTGTTTATTCCTTGTGTGGATCAAATAGAAGAATATAGGTTTTCTAGTACAAATATACTACTAGTAGACATTATTGACTTGAATCCTAAAGAGGAACTGGAAGTAAACCTCACAGCTAAAAATGCGAAGGTTTTAATGGCCATTATTTCTAAATTGCAATACTAAGATTAGTGGAAAATCAAAAGAAAACGTATACTATGATAATAAAATTAGGCTTTACTCATAAATATTGTTATACATCTTATTCACTCATATATCTGTAAAATAAGAGGACTTATCTAGACAATCAAAAAGTGTTTAACCCAGTTGGCTTACATATAATACTATACTTTTAAATTCTATTTTAGTAAATACATGAAGTGTAATGTTCTATTTGTGCATTATAAAAAGCATGCTTACTTTTGTTAGGGTTGTATCATGTAGACATCATAAAGTTAGCTGTTCTTGTGTAGAAATGCTAAGGTCTAATTTTCCTTCTATTCAAATGTGTTGAGCAATTTGCTTTCTTTGTAGAATATACATTTGTTGTGACCTCTTATTTTGACCAAAGAATTAAAGCCTTTAGGAATGAAAGCTTGAAAATATGTGTACAATATTTTAAATTCCCTGGATTGCTCAACATCATTTTTTGTGAAAGAGGAAACATTTTAAGTGTTTTGGTAGCATCCCAATGACCAATAATAGTCACCTCCTTGAAGGAGAAGGAGAGCGTAGAACAAGGAGAGTTTCTAATTCATTTTGTATTAAATATAGTAACTTGACATTTGCTTCTTTGTCCTTCTCCACTGTCTACAAAGTCTTGCCTTCCACATTATGGTAATCTTCCCTTCCATTGGCAGTCAGCTGTACCATGTATCACTCTGACTTGTAGAAGTGTTTATTTGCCATAACTCTGATTTTGGAGATATATAAAATGCCAAAACTCTAATAAAGGATATTTGAGAATAAAATGCACAGTGGATTAGAAGTATGTATTTAAGCGTTTAACCATATTTGCTTGTTTACAACATAATTGTGTCCACCCAAAATGGTGTGGATGTGTGTGTGTTTATATTTCTATGTCTTCAAATAAGACTGCTGAACTATAATCATATGGCTTTTTTTTAGAAAAATGTAGATATACTTTACAGATAACTGAAATTTTAACAAGTATATTTCTTTGTAATTAATTCTGTAACTTCATTTCTCCTTTTTAATATATTTTTATTTATTTCAGAGAGGAAGGGAGAGGCAGAGAGAGATAGAAAGATCAATGATGAGAGAGAATCATTGACAGGTTGCCTCCTGCATGCCCCCCACTGGCGATCGAGCCTGCAACCCAGGCATGTGCCATTAACTGGAATTGAACCCAGGACCCTTTATTCCACAGGCCGATGCTCTATCCACTGGGCCAAACCAGCTAGGGCATGTCTTCATTTCTCTTAAGTAGAATTGGGTTAAGTATGTTGCTTAAACTTTGGCACACAGAAAATTGTCTCAGCATTCTTTCTTCATGATTTAAGCAGAGTTGAAAACTTGGAGTAATAAAATCCAACAAATACATTTTATTACTAAATAATGCTTTATCTTCTTAAAGATACTAGCTACTTTAGCTAGACACACTCCAAACTCACATTATTTAAATTTCACGCTTTGGAAACCCTTTTTATCTTTTTTATATATGATATAAGTTAAATTTATAAAACTCGTTCTTTGATATTCTGCAAAGGAAACATGAATTATTCTTTGACTTTGTCCAGGGAGGGGAGCGGCACCTCTTTAATACTGTTAGCTTCTAGTGTGACCACACAAGCTGTTTCTGAGATTACAGCAGAAGAAAACATTCCACAGCTATTGTATTTGCTTGCTCTGTTCCCAGTCTCTTAAAATTCTAGGCCTTGATAGCACAGAGTTAGGTTCCTTGCTTACATAATGTTGATTCTGTTATTTCACTTTCTGAAAACAAGAGGTTACTGTTAACTGCCAAACAAACTGGGCCAGGGGTTATTCTCTATCTTTTGAAAGCATTTACAAGAAATCGCTTACTAAACCATTTTTGTTTGTACAAAAAATTACATTTTATTCGTTAAGGATCACAAATGACCATATTTTCTTGTTTTGTTTTTTTAAAGACGTCTAAGCAGAGCGCAAAATAGTACAGATCCATTTAGAAAGTTGGGGGCAGGGACATTTGTTAAGGAACAATGGTAGATTCTCTTTGAAGGCTGTCCAGGAAACAGATTTGATGTGAAGTACTATTGGACGGCTTCCCTCATATCCAGCTAGTAGTGTTATTGACTGGTTTGTCAGCTTTTTTCCTTTATTTTATTTTTCTGCTTTCTGTCATTGATTTGTAAGCAGTTTAAGATTAGAATCCTGTCATCTAATTCGTTGGTATCTCCCTCCACCAAGAAAAGGAGTTTTGAATGAGGTAGATGCAATAAATGTTGATGACATAGGTTATTTATTCAGGCAGGAGTATGAACCTTCATTAAATAGATGCAACTAATCAAAAGAAGAAAATACAATCCAGGCCCTTTCTTTCTTTTCAATCCTGGAAGTTACAAAGATTTAAGTAATTTAATGCTGTGGCATGACTATGAGGCTGGGAGATGGAAATTCTACCCTTAGTTCCAGGAGCTAGCTATGCGACCTTGCTTTGCTTTGAAAAGTCAAATCTCAGAGGAAAGGCAGAGGAGGGTAGGAGGGGGAGGCAAGAGATCAACCAAAGGACTTGCAGGCATCATATAAGCATGAGCTGGGGGGTGGGAGTGGCCACGGAGAGGTCAAGGAGAGAAAAGGGAGACATATGTAATACTTTAAAGAACTTAAATTTTTAAAAAAGAAAAGTAAGGGTATTGTACCCATTGATTTTTAATTTACCCTCTAGTTCTAAGACTAATTCTGTTCTAATGAAGGGCACTAGAATTTTCTTACAGTAGTTGCCTATGCCAGGTATATTTCTCTTAAATCTCTATAACTTAGGACAAGATCCACTGGCAACATAGACTGAAATCTTAGTACCTATACATTTTAATTCCACACAAAGGTGAAATTAAATCCAGAAGTTTGGGTTCATAATTGTTGTTGCTTATTAAGGTTTTGCTTCATTTTTACAACATAATATGATTTTACTTTTTATTTCCACCGTTACCAACTGTCAATAGTAAGATTACCAAATTGGCTAATAGTTATAAACAATAGTCTTAATTTCTATACCCATGCAGCAAAAAAACTCAATCCATATATGATGCTCATGTGCCCTATGTCACCTTCAGTGTTGTCAGAATCATGCAGATTTCTGGGTGAAATAGCCAGTAAATTGCCACAATAAACAGACCCCTCCCTCCACCCCCGCAACAAACAGATTGCTAACACTCACTGTTAATTATAATGTGAAAACAATGTCATCTAGTTTCTATTTCTTTTGCAGGGTATCCTTGAAGATTAATTAGAAAATGTCCATGTGCCTATAAAGGTAGGAAAAAAATCTTTCCTGATTATAAACTATGTTGTGTTTGTTTTATCCAAGTTTCAATAATTTACTCCTCTTGTTAGATGTAGATAGAATTGATGTTGTTTATTTTGAACAACTGAAAAGTGTACTAGATCTACTCACTTGCTAAACTTGAAATCATCCAACACATAGTGTTGAATCTTCAGTTTGAATTTTTCTCCATACTATTACATATTATATATTACTAGAGGCCCAGTGCAAGAAATTTGTGCACGTAAGAAGGGGGGGGGGCCCTCAGCCTGGCCTGTGCCCCCTCGCAGTCTGGGAGCCCTCGGGGGATGTCTGACTGACTCCCTAAGCTCTGCTGCAGAGGTGGGAGAGGCTCCCGCCACCACTGCTGTGCTCACCAGCCATGAGCCTGGCTTCTGGCTGAGCAGCACTCACCCTGTGGGAGCACACTGACCACCAGGGGGCAGCTCTTGTGTTGAGTGGGATTGGGCTGAAACTAGCTCTCTGACATCCTCCCAGGAGTCCCGGATTGCAAGAGGGTGCAGACCAGGCCAAGGGACCCCACTGGTACACAGTCAGAGCCAGGGAGGGACTCGGGAGGTTAGCCAGCTGGGGGGGGGACTGTGGGAGGGCTCCAGGGTGAGTCTGGCCTGTCTTGCTCAGTCCAGATTGGCTGGACCCCAGCTGCAAGCTAACCTACCAGTCAGAACGTCTGCCCCCTGGTGGTCAGTGCACATCATAGCAAGTGGTTGAGCAATCTCAGCATATCATTAGCATATTACACTTTGATTGGTTTAATTGACCACTGGACGACCAGACACTAAGCATATTAGGCTTTTATTATATAGAAAGGTAATTTATGTTTTACTGTCGCAAAATTTATTCTTGCTTTAACATTTCTGTATTATCATTTCCACAATTTTAGGGTAGTTTGACATTAGTGTATGTGATTTCCATATATCAGAAAGGCAATTTTATAATACATACATTAACATATATTAATATATGTAATATATTGTTACAAACTGAGATTCTCTCGTCCACAATAATTTTACTTTTTTGTTTGCTATTGTAAACCCATAATTTCTTAAGGGACAGGCAAAGTAACCATAAGTATAATTAGCCATCATTGATTTAATAATATAAATGCATTTACTTTTAATTTACTTTTAATAAAAGTGTCAGAAAAATGTGTCTCTTCTCTTGGCTACAACTTATGTGCAAATAAATTTAGAATTTCTAGTCTAGTAAATACTTTCTCTGATAATAGCTTAATTGTAGCTATTTCAGACCAAATTGTTTAATTATGGTGAATCACATGCAAATTGTTCAGATGTAGGTCAGCTTCCCACTCCTACATTCTAGCACCTCTTTGCTAATTCAGGACCAATTGCTCGATGCCTAAAAAAGGCAAAAGAGTCGATTAAAGACAAGACAAAAACCAGAACTACAATGCCATAAAAACCAACAGTGGTCCAGGAGTCAGCATGTTCTCATAAAAATGTCAGGGCAGGTTGCATTTATTTAGGCCTTTGTTGATGATCTCTTATGTTTGCTGTGTGTTTGTACACAGTGGTGTGCTCATTGCTCGTGAGTTTGTGGCTGGCAAAGCATGGTGCTTCTGAGATGAAAATTCCCTCATATGCAAAATAATATCATTCTTGTTCACTTACTGAACATCCAGTAAAACAAGAAATGTTAATGGAATAGTGACTCATCAAATCTGATAGGGAAAGAGCATATTATTTTTCGTGATCTGGTTGAGTGACAAAAGAGTAGGTCTCACTAGTGAGAGAGAATACCTTACCTTGCATGTAGCTCTGGGTGCGGCCAGCTGAGCCATACTGCAGCAGTCGGAGCTAAGGAAATCCTTTGCTTTCCTGTTACATTATAGCTCTAATCTATAGTTGCCTGTGGTGATGGAGCATTGTACCCCTTTCGGCTGAATGGCTGAGGTTTCATGATACTATTTCATCTTTATATGTTGTCTCCTATACTTTCAAAGACAAAAATTTATTTCTGGTTATGAAAACATTGAAAAGTGATAAAGCAGATTGATGAATTTGTTGAATTTTCTGCCTTTTATTTTTTGGTGATTATTTCTGCTGTTTTTGATATATTGACAGAAAAATGTGAGCCTTGCTGGTTAATTATTTTGACACTAAACCTAATGAAATTAGAATTCTGCCTTAATATAGACATAGTTTGTTTTTTAAATTATAATTCTTCTCTGGAATTTGATTGTTCAATAAAATTGAATTTGTATTTTCATATAATTTGATTTTTAACGTTTTCATAAAATTTATTTTGAATCAAGTTATTCATTCTTGAAGAAATATTGTAGAATTGTTGAATTAAGTTACTGAATTAAAAAGTGGCAGCAGTTTTTCTAATTCTTAGAATGGGGGAAATAGATGGTGACTACTTTGTACTTCTTTCAATATAAATATTTTTGTTTGAATTATTTAAAATATAAAATAGAGATTTATATTAAATAGAAAGTAACATCTTTCTCAAAGTTAGCTACTGTTAAAATTATGGTATTTATTCTTCCAAATTCTTTCTAAATATACACAAACATCAGTATCAATATGTGCACACAATGCTTCCATACCATATGCATGATTCTGTGTTTTTAACATTTTAATTATGAGCATCCTTCTAAGTCAATGTGTATTATCTATTTCATCTTTTTTAATGGATGCATATTAGGCAACTTTTTTTGATGTCGCATGATTTATTTAATAGGCTCTCTAAACAGTTTTTTAAAATAGAACTCTGAAATAGAATGAAAGATGGCCTTCCTTAATTACACTTTTGGCAGGCATACAAAAGAATAATTTCCATTTGAACAATAAATCAGGAAATTAAGGAGTGAAGAAAAAGTGTTACAGTAAAGAGGCACAAAAATATTTTTAGGTAAGTGCCCATAAATGGTCAGGGGAAACAAAGGCTAATAATATAGATCATGCCACTGTGTTGGATCTATATAAAATTAAATTCTAATTTTCTCAAGGTTCACTCAAAATGACACCTCCTTCCATAAACATTCAGAGATTCTTCTCTTCCTTCTCATTCTCACCAATTGTCTCACATCTCCATAACACTAGGGGAAAAGTAGATATCATTTTATGTCACATACAAAAATTCATCTGGCATGTATCTTTTTGTCCCAAATGGACTGTTAAGCCCTAGAGGGTGATGAGTGTGTGTTATTCATCTTGGAGTCTAGCAGATGCTGAATAAATCGTCATTCAGTTCAATTGGGTTGAAGTGTGAGAAAGGGGAGAGATCAGGTGGAAATGTTTCGTCTTACCGGAATTTTATAAGGTGTCACTATCTGCCTCTGTATTTTAAATTACAGAGTGAATGCTAATAAATTCTTGTGGTGAATGAGATACATACAAAAAAAAACAGTTTTGATATAATCATGTTCAAAATCATACTTACAAGTCTAGTATCTCAGAAAAATATTTATAATTTATGAAAAAAAATATTTGGATGGTGCTGAACTTATTTATATACTAGAGGCCCAGTGCACGAATTCGTGCACCAGTGTTGTCCCTCACCCTTGCCTGTGGGATCAGCCAAAACCAGCTCTCCGACATCCCCTGAGGGGTCCCAGATTGCGAGAGGGTGCAGGCCAGGACAAGGGACCCCCACTGGTGCACGATCAGGGCCAGGGAGGGACAAGGGAGGTTGGCCAGCCAGGAAGGGACCATGGGAGGGCTCCAAGGCATGTCCAGCCCATCTTGCTCAGTCCTGATCAGCCAGACCCCAGCAGCAAGTTATCCTACCAGTTGGAGCGTCTGCCCCCTAGTGGTCAGTGCACGTCATAGAGACTGGTCAACTGATTGACTATCTGCCCCGTGGTGGTCAGTGCATGTCACATAGCGAGTGGTTGAGCGGCCTTAGCATATCATTAGCATATTACACTTTGGTTGAATGGGCAACCGGATGACCAGGCACTAGCATATTAGGTTTTTATTATATAAGATTACCTCACATGGATCTAAAAGCACTTAGTTTGAAAGCATTATATGCATGTAAGAATTATTATTATTATTATTATTATTATTATTATTATTATTTTAAATGCTATTTTTATTGATTTCAGAGAGGAAGGGAGAGAGAGATGGAAACATCAACGATGAGAGAGAATCATTGCTTGGCTGCCTCCTGCTCACCCCCTAATGGTGACCAAGCCCACAGCCTGGGCATGTGCCCTTCACCAGAATCAAACCCGGGACTCTTCAGTCCATTCTATCCACTGAGCCAAACCAGCTAGGGCAAGACATTATTATTATTAATTATTATCATTATTATTATTATTTATTATTATTATAGTTAAGACAGTAATAAAGTTGGCTCTATGGATTAAAATATAGATGGTTATTTACAAAATAGAGATAATACATAAAAGAAACAATTCTTTAGATGAATTCTGTTACAAGAAAGAGAGCATTGTTTTCAGTACTTCATAAAATGCTAGTTGTTACTCATACCATTAAATGAATCTTGGACATTGTCTCAACCAGCAAAAGTAGTTATTATAGTTTGAATTATGCTTGAGGGGCTCTATAATTCCATATGAGTCTGAATTCAATGGCAATGTAAATTTAAAATAGCTGAACAGATGTACCAAGTTCATTTTCCTTTACAGAATTAGGAATTAGTTGATATAAAAGTTTCTTTTGAAACTGAATGTAATACTTAGTGCATCATAGGTTTTTTTTTTGTCCCCCCCTCCCCTTCTGATTTGCAGAAGCCACTTTTCCCAGCTCTGGTTTTACATGTTTTTTTCCTGGTCAAGTAGGTAAGGAGAAAAGGATCTTGGTCAGTCTATTCTAAGAAAAATACTAAGCTTTTTGATAACCTTTACTTGATGAGAATGTGAAACTTAGCATTTGAAATGCATACTTTGTCCTCAAAGAAGTCGGTGTCTTGTTCTCAAAGAAACCAATGTCTTCCCACTATTTGGCCAGGGTTGCAAATGTAAATACCTTCAGGACCCGTGGATACAATAAAAGTGAGTGTAGGAGACCAATGTTATACAGTAGGGAGTGGTGTAGACTGATTAACATATAAGGGTTACTTCTACTCATTCCAGTCGAATTTTTTAGCAAATTGTATCTTCCAGTAATGATAACTTCTAAAGCTACAAGGAATTAAATATTGGGTTTTTTATGTGAAATCTCATGGTTTCTAATATTGCCCCAAATATTTTAAATTGAAAAAAAAAAAGAAAACCATGTACAGCACTCAAGACAGGCCATAGGTGTGCAATGTGCAACCCTTGCATAAATACTGTGTACATACTTGTTCAATTAATGAGTGAATCATGGACCTCTATGGAAAACAGGGAAATTATAGAGCACTCTAACCTTTGCTCCCTCAAAAAATCATATAAACCTTTTAGGAAGACCATAATCATAACAACAAGTATGGAGACCAACCAGATAAACCTTTTCAACTATCTCTGGAGGCCACAAAAGGGAAAGCAAGAGTAGACTAAGTATGGTAAGAAAGTGTTGTTAAAATGTATTATGATAGAGAAAAGAATGCTGGCAAATAAATATAATTTTAGACACATTTTATCTGATCCCCAACTGACCTTATGCTACTAATTCATGATCTGCAAATCTTTTGTCTTTTATTAATCTTAAGAGAGAGTGGTGAATGAAGATAGTGGATGAAAGGAAAGTCAAATACATGGGAAAAAATAAAAATCAAACATGCAAATTTTGTTACATAATCATTAATCAATAAACATGGATCCAATAACCCTTGATTTGTTTTCCATTCTGACCTGTTTAAGATGCTTCCTCTTTGAGTTCTTTCCTGCTTTCCTTGTGCACAGACTCACCCTTCCCTCCTATTTCAATTCATTGTTATGCTACCACACACATCACTGCACTTAATCGTATTCAATTACAGTTGCTCACATATCCCATATCCCAAGAATTAAAATCTTAAGACCAGAAACAGCATCTTTACAACTTTTTTGAAAAAAATCATAAAAATTTGCAAGTATAGCACAGAGAATCATTTGAAAGCAAATTCAACCTCATACCTCATTACCCTCAACTACTTTTACATGTTTCCATAGAAACAAGGGCATTTTTCCACATAACCAAAAAATAAAACTATCAATGCTGTGTGCTAAGGTCTGGATTGTGTCCCACCCACCAAACTCATATGCCAAGGTCCTAACCTTCAATGTAATGGTATTTGAAGAAGGGGCCTTTGAGAGCTAAGCAGGTTTAGATGATGTCATAATGGGCCCTTATAAGAAGAGGCACCAGAGGGTTCGTTCTCTCTCTCTCTCTCCCTCTCTCCCTCCCTCTCTCCCTCTCTCCCTCCCTCTCTCCCTCCCTCTCTCCCTCTCCCTCTCCCTCTCCCTCTCCTCCCTTTCCCTCTCCTCTCTCTCTCTCTCTCTCTCTCTCTCTCTCTCTCTCTCTCTCTCTCTCTCTGCCATATGAAGGCACAAACAAGAAATAGAGTTCTTACCAAGGCATGAAATTGACTAGCACCTTGATCTTGGACTTCACAGCCTCCAAATTAGTGAGGAATAAATTTCCGTTGCTGACAGCGCCCAGTCTATGATATTTTGTTATGGCAGCTGGAGCTGACTAATATCCCAGGAAATTAATATCAATATATTACTACCACCTAATCCTCAGATCCCATTTAAGTTTTATCAGTTGTCCAAATAAATTCCAATAACTGTCTTTTAAAGTGAAATAATTTGTTTCCAGATGATGTGTCTTGTTTGGTAAGCATATTTTATTAGTTTCCATGAATGTAGGAAAGTTCCACAGGCTTTCCTTGACTGTCATGACCCTGATATTTTTGAAGATTACATTCCAGTTGTTTTGCAGTGACCCTATTTCATGCAAATTTAGATCCTAACACCTAGGACAGTGTTCGGCATATAGTTTATGTTCAATAAATGCTAGTTGAGAAATAAATTCATGATTGCAAATCTCTGCTGGGAAACTCTGACTCTGAATTACTTGAGCAATTCTAATAGCAACTATTTCAAAATTTTAAAAGAAAGATGTAAAATATGTACAAAATAGGAAATAAAATACTCTGAAGTCTTCCCATGCTGCTACTGATGTGTGTTTGCTAATTTGTTTGGTGAGTATGCATATACTGGCCCCAGTTAATGTTAATTTTTTTAGAGTTCTGTTTCTTTAAGCCTAGTTTGTGGACTGCTTCCAGTTCACACACTATTTCTGACTCATGATGACATAAATAACAAAATTGGGGAATAAGCATTTAGAAACTGTTTAGCATTTTGACAAATTGATTCTACTTTTGCTGAATCTAATAACTCTAAAGTTACATATTAAACATATTTTTATGCATTTTCTTCTTTATTCCACTTATGTAGTAATTAAGTTCATTGTATTTTCCATATTATTGATCCACAATGGATAAGGAATGGTACAGTTTATGATCATTCACATGAGAGTAAAGTGGAATAAGTATGAGTCAGAACTTGGTGGAGCTTGATCTGGAACCTGAAGAATGGGTAGGATCTTTCTAGTTTAGAAATGGAGAAATGAACAATTCAGGCATAACAAAATATAAGTGTGTGTGTGTGTGTGTGTGTGTGTGTGTGTAAGCATTTTTGTGTGTCCATGTGCCTGTGTGTACTTGTATGAATGCTCATGTGTTTTGGTGGCATTAACAGACAGGAGTCTCAAAAGACAGTAAAAGCTCATCATTTCAATATGAGGTGATAGCAACTCCTCCCACATCTGTTTGCACTGCATCCCAAAATATTGGTTCTAATAACATTGCCCTCTTTAGAACATTTTCTTGTTCTCCCTTTCCTTTCTGAACTCATTCATTCTTTCCCTCAATCCTCAGAAGCCCAGAATTACCATTGCTAGCAAAACACTAATAATCAATCTCCTTTGACCAAGAAAGTGGCCAGTGCTGCTATTACCACTTTTAGATGACAGATCCTATTCACAGCTTCTAAATATTTAAATGAAGAGGAGAAAAACATGGATAGAAAAGAGGAAACATGATGAAAGGATAGAGTATATGAAATAATGGCAAGGAAAGAAAACTTAAAGGAAAGAAATATATGATTGCATTAACGTTAATTTACATTGGCAACCTTTTTTTCACATTGGCAACCTTGAAACTCAGTAACGTTAAGCTCACTTGCAAACGTATTTATTAACAGCTGGATTTGGGAAGTTAGAATAAGAATAAGGCTCAAGAACTTGTCCTCTTAATGACTGCAGTGTCTTAGATAAGACAGATTAGCAAACATGATTTCAATATAGTGATTGGGCCACTCATTGGGATATTCACAGGTACAGAGGAAAGGTGATGGTCCAGCCTTTCAGGTTTCTTTGAAAAGATGGTGACCATGAAGGGTCTTGATGAAAAATAAACTAAATTGAAAAAAACAAAAACAAAAACAAGATGAGGAAGGCGCACAATTTGATAACAAGCTTTCAGTCCTGGGGCTGGTACATTAGAGAGCTAGTACATATTTGTTCAATGAATGAGTAATTTAGTTAGTTAGAATTAGCTGACCAATGAGAGGTAAACATAACTCTAGGAAGAACTAGACAGAGTCATGGAAACATAAAACATTATGTTGAGTGGGCGGGGGGGGGGGTGGGGAGCGGGGGTGAGGAAGATCTGCAGTCCTCGAAAGTGTAGTAAAAATAGTGTGACAGAGAGAGGTGAATTGAGAATGGTGACGAAAGAGAAAAGGTATTGGAAACATTTCCCTGTAATCACAAGTCCCAAGCTTTATCGGTGTGTAACAGGCACACAACATTGTGAGATTTGTATTGTTGTTAAATTGTAGATGATGAGGTGTGGAGGAGACAGGACAGACACTGAGACACTAATTGGGAGGCCATTTTACTAGTCTTGGCAAAAATGACAAAGATCTAATAGAGCAATAAAGGAAGGGACAGAATGTGGGAAAGCCGCTGGTGCTTAGATTTAGGAATCACTTGAGAAATTGAATCAGTAGAACTTCTCACTTATTTAAGAGATAATGGAGATGAAGAGGTAAATCAAAATGTAAAGGAAAGGTTGAAAGCTTGGAAAATTCCCGTATTTATGACTCAGGTTCCTGGATGCATAATGATATCCTAAATTAAGCTAATGTATATGAAAGGGCAAGTATTTGCAAAGTAGGGAGAGATATAAAAAAGAATCCAGTTTTATGGAACAAATTTGAGTTGTCTGTTGAGGAAGAGAGAATGTCAAAACTGGAGAAGTGTATGTATATTTCTGTAAGTATAAGTGTTCATTTAATATACAGGTATACGTATATATGTATGCATATGGCAATGGTATATAAATATGTGCTGATTCTGTCTGTACAGTCATGTAAATGCTCTAATTTCCATTAACTTATTGCTGTCAAATTAACTTATTGCTTGAATATATCATTTGAAACCCTAGTAATTCATTCCATATTTCAAAATATACCACAGACAGAGAAGAATGCTGCCTCTTGAAACTAGTTCCAGACTTGTGAGAATATCATGTGTCTTTATTGCCAAAGCAAAGAGGAAAATTTTGCCAGTTACATGCCTGAACCAGTTTTGGTTTCAATTACCTAGATTATTGAAGCAGAAACAACCTTTGTGACGAATTTATCCTTATAATTGCCTTAGCTCTCTGCTTTGCCTTGCATATGGACATATTCCATATTCTACTATTATTAGAAAGGAAAAGTCACTTCCTTTTTTTGGTGGTTTCAGAAAAAAAAAGTTTAAAATATACTTTCAATTCAAAGAACTATCCTTTCCTGAGCCTCTGTATTTAGAGAATGACAAACTGAACAAAGTAAACGTTAAGCAGCACTTACCTCATTGCCATCATGTGATAGTTCTGTTATCTCTTACTCATTTTTACAGCCAACCTCAGTGACTCGGTCTGACCAGTACTGACCTTTCAGTATCTCCTGATTTAAGATGTTCTTAAATACCAAGTAGATTCTTGAACTTGCCACACATCTGAGTCAGTGTGGTGAAGGTTAAGTCCCTAATCATCTTAAGAATCTGCAATGAAACTCTAAAATGAATTAGTCAATGGGAAGAGATGACTTACCCCTTGGTCTCCCAACAACAAATTCAACTTTTTCATATAGCAGTCTAAAAACCTTAGGATTTCAACTAAATGGAAGCATTAACAACAACGCAGCCATCATTATATCCCTAATATTTCAAATATAACCCCTACTCAGTAAATTCTTTTCAACCCAGTTAAAGAAAAAGCAAGAATGGTAAGATAGTGCATGAGTAAATTATGATTTTCTCAAATTACCTTTTTGGAATATCTTTTATGAAAGAAGTAGACAGCATTTATGTGATACAACTCATTTTTCCTGCATGCTGTCAGTGAGAATGCATGTCAAGTTTTAATAGTCAATTTCACTTCTATCAAAAATATATATATAACCCTAAATGTATAAATTGTCAACCTCAAGTAAGATAATTAACAAATCATCAAAGCAAAGTTGAGTTTGAGAATAGTAGAAAATTGTATTTAGGGACAAGGAATCTATGGTGTTCATAGGCAAATCCAGAGAACAAAGGAGAGGGGTTTGCCTTTATTGGAAAAAGGAGGAAGTGGGAGGGGTGGTTTTGACCAAAAGTCCTTTGGAAGAGAGCAAGTGTTCAAGTCAATGATGAGTTCTTATTGGCTGAGTTGTTGATGCGTAAGGATAAAAATAATCCTTGATCTCTGTAGGGAGTGTAAAAGACATTCCTTCCTGTTATGGTTTGCCAAGATAGGAGAGGTAAAGCATGAGAGTTTCCCTAACAGGGCTTCCGGATTCTATTTTAAATGAGGTTCTTGTCACACAATCTAAATTGAGTGTTTTATAAGTCAATACTGAATAGCCCAAATTCATAAAGCATATAGGTAGCCTTCCATCATTTACTTTCTTCCAGTCAAGGGGTTTTCTTCATTTTGGGGTTTCATCAGTGAGTAAGAATCTATAATAATAAAAGTGTAATATGCAAATCGACTGAACGGCCAAATAGCAGAACGACCATCTGAATAGCGGCACAACCTTCCGGATGACCACACTATGACACCCATTGGCACCAGGCCAGCCAAGGTGGTGCAATGTGATTGGTTAGGGGGCCCCATCATTGCCCCATGATCACCCCGCAGAGGGCGGCCCAGGCCCCCAGCCGGTGGGGCAATCAACTGGGGGGCTCTGTGATCGCCCCAAAGAGGGAGGCCCAGGCCACTGATGGGCAGGCTGCAGCGGGTGGGCAGGGCCTACTTCTGTGGGGGTGATTCATCACAGAGCCCCAACTGGATGGGCAGGGCCTACCTCTTTGGGGTGATCGATTGTGGGGCTCCCGCACTGCGAGAGGGCGCAAGCCAGGCTGAGGGCCGCCCCCCCCCCCGCATGAATTTCATGCACTGGGCCTCTAGTACATTATATAATAGGCACTATAATAGGCTTTGGGGACTCATGGGTATAGTAAAATTTTCTGTCTACCAAGGAATGCACACAGATCTAAGAGCTTTCAACTCTAATCTGGCTCAAAATCCTCAGGTGTAGCTTCCTAGAAGAAGAAATATGAAAGTACAATTTGAAGATTCAGGTCAACTAACAAGATGGATAAGGGAGTTTCAGGCCATAGTAATATGTGGGATAACTTCTTTAATAGATGGCCTATATTGTGAAAGAGAATGATCCAAATTCTAGGAAAAATCATTACAAAATAAAAGGAAAAGCACCCAAATCTTGATATTTATTTCATTACTACAAATCTTATTTTTAAATAATCCATTTTAATTTGTCTCACAAATGTTCAAACCCATCCTGTTCAAATAATAGGACAAAAACATGATTGATGTTACTCAGGATCAGGATCCCACTTTTTTCGACCAGATTTTAAAAAATAATTTTATAGTACCCTACTTATTTAAAGAACAACCTTCTCAAAGTGTGAAGTTTTCAGTCACCTAACTCACTCAAACATAACAATATTTTCTTTTGCATTAGCTCATCAGAAAGAATGTCATTGACATAAAAATGAATGGGAGTAAAAATAAAAATGACCTTAAAAACATATTGTTCAACTCTTACTTTGTTTAATGTCACCTCCATGTGAATTAGCGTAATCAGAAATATTTCATTTTCTATGTTGTAAAACAAAGTTACAGAAAGGTTAAATGACCACAGAAACAAAGTCTGAGAAAGCATTTTTTTTTCTTTGTAGGCAGCTATTAAAATCTTATAAAATACATCTTAGTCCAATATTTTAGTCAAGGTAATATTCAACTTTTAATTAGGCATACACATTAATGAGATCTCCTTAGGATCAATATTAGTAAGACAATATGCAGTAGAATGCCACAAGAATGAATCAATCCATAGCCTTGAATACTTTTATGATTCATCATTACTTAGATTTTGCTATATTTTATCATCATTAAGATATTATTCAAACAAATCAATGAACTTTTATCACAGCTAAAGATAAAAATTAACTAGCTAATTTGATAATAACTTTTTCTAATTTATATTGTCAGAAAATTTATAACATTACTTTATTATATTATCATGATCAATTTTAAAAATATATTTTGAACCATGTTCAAGTCATAAATAAAGCGGTAAAGCATGTCTTTTATAATAGTCATTTGAATTCATAGTAAAAATGGGATTTTTTAGAAATTTGCATCACCAACAAAAATAGTATGTTATCATTGAGATAATTTGATGATCCATTATTATTCATGAACACTTTGGATGGGTGATCCTTTATCAACCCAAATCCTCACATGAAGCTCTGCTCTGTGTGTTTATGGTCAATAAATATCATGAGAATTTGGAACGCTTTTAAAATAAAACTATTTAAAACTTTCTAAAGGAAGAGTTTAACGCACACACACAGGGGGAAAACCCCTTATGTTCCAGTCTTTCATATGTTGTTTGCAAGAGGACAGGGCAGGGGTGAGAGAAAGACGGTATAGTGTGGCTATTTGAATGAATGTTAAAGGAATTTTATCAAGACTGGTATTTTCCTTAAGCTTCTTGATGTAATATATCAATAAATTAAGTGTTGCTTATTTTGATATTGTCCCAGTCTACTTTTAGCAAGAGGCTTGAATCCAATTTTATGGAATTTATTTTTAATTTAGTATTTTTTAAAAAATCGCTCAAGTTTAACTACTAACATATTTTTCAAGCTTAGACTCTTACGAGCAAGAAAAGAGTTGTATTTTTAGTATCAATAACCCATTAGAATATAAAATTTTTGTCATTTTAGGTTTAAAATATAGAATGTGTGTATTCATGGTGATTATAAAAATAAGAACACCTCCACTATAGGTTTCATTAAGAAAATGAAGTGTTCTCTTTGTAAAAGTGTTTCCTTTGACACCCAAATTAATCAGACATTCACTTTTTAAAGAAGCATTTTTGTGATGTTTATTTTCTCATTTATCCACTTACATACCCATCTTTCTTCTTGGACACTTTGATTCCATTTAGTTTGAGCTAACTTACTCTCTTCCAGATCCCTGGCTATTAGCTTCTCCTCACTCCTTTGAGATTCCTATTGTTTTGATGAAAATATGCTGTTTTTATCCCTGATATTCTTATTCCCTCTACACCTTTGAAAAGTTGGCCTCACCACCTTCTACAGAGTAACTTTCTCTTCAGTCTTCTTCCTGCATTCTCCATGCTTTCCTCATCCCGCCTGCCCCTACCCTGCCTCTGTATTGCATGATCAGCGCTCTTCTGAGGCATTTCCACACTCTCCTATTCCATGAATAGGAATCAAGCAGAGAAGGTCATTGCACTTAGTTGGTAATTACTCTCCCTTATCCTATATAATGAAAGGCTAATATGCAAATCGACTGAACGGTGGAACTACTGGTTGCTATGATGCACACTGACCACCAGGGGGCAGATGCTCAATGTAGGAGCTGCCCCTTGGTGGTCAGTGTGCTCCTACAGGGGGAGTGCCACTCAGCCAGAAGCCCTGGGCCAGGATCACAACTGGTGAGCACAACAGCAGTGGTGGGAGCCTCTCCCACCTCTGTGGCAGCACTAAGGATGTCTGACTTTTGGCTTAGGCCCACTCCCTGGCTGGTGTGGGGTTGGGGGAAGAAACGGGCCTAAGCCATCAGTCAGACATCCCCCACGGGCTCCTGGGCTGTGCAAGGGTGCAGGTTGGGCTGAGGGACCCCCCAAGTGCATGAGTTTCGTGCACTGGGCCTCTAATATTTTATAAGCTGAATTAATTTGGTATTCCCAGAACCATACTAAATGATGACAGAGTATGTTATAGATTTGCACTAATGTTTATTGTGTGAAGGAATGAATAATCCCATCCACAATAAAGAAATATAGACATTTTGCCTGTGTTACTATTAATTTAATTAGTATTTTGTCATGAAAATAAAATTTCTTTATAAAAATTTTGCAACAGCTCAATATTTTATTTTATGTCTGTATCTGACTATATCATTTTATAGAAATACTTATATGCATTTCAATTTTTCTTTTGGATGTATTTCTAGAAATAAAATTAGTATAATCTTGAATTTTAGGGCTTTTGATACATTCTGAAAAACTTCCTTCTAGAAAGATAGTACCATGAGAAATTTGCAAGACTTTGAAAGCCACCTCTCCCTTACCCATATTGTTTTGTGTAATTATACCAACATTAAAAATTTATAATTTATCATTTTAAACTAGATTTTTTATCTACGCTAGTTAGTGGATAACGTTTTTAGATGTTTAATATCATTTCTATAATAGTTTTTTTTAGCTTCCAGCCTTCCCACTTTGCTTCTAATCCACTATTACAACAGTGTTATTTCTATAGAGCATTCCTGACTGCATTGTGCAGAGAATAGCAATGATTTCTAGTTATCTACAAAATAAAATACACATTTGTGGTTCAGATTACTATCATCTTTACAGCCTATTGAAATGTCCTTTCTCTTAACTAAACTTCTCAACAATACCTCCACATACCCTATAATTGTGTCAAACTGGTACATTTTCTTTCCAATTTTTACCTATTGAAATCTTACCTATATTTTAATATTTAGTAAATATGCCCTAACATTTATGTGAGATCTCTGTTATCTAATGTTGCATTTAGTTTTATATTTTCTTGTTCTTGGAATTTAATTTTACCTGAAAAGTCCCACTACTAACATTTCAGAAGGCTCAGGGCATATCCTACTGTTGTAAGATTTAATGACAATCAGTAGAGCCTTTTTAAATCTTATGTTTAAAATAACCTGACGTCTGCATAACTAAAACTTCCCAGCAATGTTTGTCAAATTTGTTTGCTGAGTCTTTGAAAAATAGCTTACAGATATATAAATAATAAGTAATTGAACCAATTAAGATAATTTAAACTAATTTGCATATGAGAGTTAAGTTTTGTATTAGAAATGTATATTTCAGCCAAAACCGGTTTGGCTCAGTGGATAGAGCATCGGCCTGCGGACTGAAGGGTCCTGGGTTAGATTCCGGTCAAGGGCATGTACCTGGGTTGCGGGCACATCCCCAGTGGGAGATGTGCAGGAGGCAGCTGATTGATGTTTCTCTCTCATCGATGTTTCTAGCTCTCTATCTCTCTCCCTTCCTCTCTGTAAAAAATCAATAAAATATATATTTTTAAAAAAAGAAATGTATATTTCAATTAAAAATATGCAAAGTAACACGCATAATCGTCACCAAATGGTAGTCGTTAAACCCTGTTTATTTCTGTACTATTCTTGGGATATATGGGCTTCATTTTTTATATTCTGCTTCAGCCAAATGCATTTCTTCCCAAAGAAAAAAAATGAGAACATAGTAATCATGACATGCACTCAGTTTACTAATTAATTATTGATGGAAAAATAGATTGATTTGATAATCACTTCTATTGGCTTGTATTTAAAGTTACAACTTAGAAAACTAGAATATAAATCAAGTTATTTTCTTCCACCTGTTAATACACCTGCCTCATTGTGTATATACTTATATTTGTATGTATATTATATCTTATTTAGCATGGTATTTGCACCTAGTGATCAGTAAATTGTGGTAGTCTACTTAAAAACCAGTGGTAGGTCCAATTATAGGAAGTCAATCAGTAATTTTTAAATTATTTAGGTTTTTTTTCTTCTAGCCTAGGTAGAGTTTAAATTTTTTGAAGTAAAAGAAAAGGTAGTTATAGATGAATTTAGAGGGAAAAGTAGTAGTGGCAGAGACAAGAATCCCAGGTCATAACCTGAGTTATCAGGATCCACATTTATTAATGACTTTGACTTATCAGATGTAGTTCTCAATTACTCTGCTGAAGAGAATTGATATTTTATATTATTTGGCTTAATTCATGCAAAAAAAAATTACTCTGGTTTCGTGGTAAAGCACTTCATCCCCAGAATCTTCAAACACCTCAGTAACACCAAGTACAATTCCAATAGTCTTCAGACCACACAAATAGTACAATGTTCAATACTTGATTTAACAAAATAGAGGCATTAGCACTCACAATTTTGATTCTTTACTTATTGGCCAGACTTGTTAAAGCAAAAGATCAAAGACTCTGTTTTTAAAAAGAAAACCTCCACACTAGAAAAATGGTGAAAAGCTGAGTTTAAAATTAAATCCTAAGCCTCATAGGTTTGGCTTTTCAACAGCTCAAACCTCAATTTTTGCTTTAGATCCCATTTGAAACAAAATGAAATTTGCCAAACCTAACTGCTCTGTGTTGTTAGCTTTTTTGGTTTCTTTGTTAACAGCATTTCCCCTTTTAATCAGCCTGTCTCCTGCTTTTATTATTTTCTTTGATCTCTGTTCTCTTTTAATTTTCCTCGTTTTTTCTTGTCTGCAGTCTCTTTTTTTCTCACATCCTTTTCCTTCATCCTCCTCTAAATCATCACACTTGAATCTAGTAATTAGACCTTATAGTAATCTACTGTTTTTGACTGCTTGGAATAAGCTTGTATAGAAGAAAAAACACACACAAAAAAAAACAAAAACAACAAAACACACATGGAACTTTCTTAGTACCTTCATCCCACTTCCACTATTTTCATAATTGATGGAACTCTAATAGATGACATTTGAGTGGATATTTTCAATAGATAAATTTTCATCTTGTTATTCTCAGTGCCAATTTGGAGACTTTTTTATCTCTATCCTTACCATTGACAAACCTTATTAGACTCCTTTCTTATTTCTCAGAAAGTGATAGTTTTCATCTTTAAGTTGTTTCTAGTGCTTTCAACTCACATCCCTCTGACTTCCTTTTGCTTTATTAAGAAAATAAATGTTTTATAGGAAATGGGCTCAGCAATCATGGAATATAGAAACATCTGAGAATCTAAGTACAATAGAAATTCATCTTGCTAGGTGGCACCAAACCACAATACTTCAGACCACATAATGTATTTCATCAACACTTATGTTAAACACATCTTTTTAAAAAAAAGAAAGAAAGAAAAAACACAACAAAAAACAAAAACCTCTATAGCCCAAAACAAAAGAAAACATAACCCACCAAAAATATTTTAATTTTTCACTTTTCGGTTGGTAGTCTTTGCATCCAGCACATTTGCTTTAATCATAAAAATTTCTTTCTTGAACCATTGACTTGAATGAGCATATTTGCATGTGAAATAAAGCTGGAGGGATGGAGTGGGGTAAAAAAAAATTCCTTTATTAGAGAGGGATGGAAAATGCAAGCTAACTAGAGTAAAGCATGTAAAAAAGTTCTCAAGGTGAACAAGGATTCATGCAGACACCATGGCGAGGAGGCTGGCACTCACCTCTCTCCAGGGACAGTGTCTTTTGGCCAGGGCTACCCTCCTGTCTGCTTTGGCACTTGGAAATGTTAACTGAGTTCATAAGGCTAAACTAAACATTGTCCTTTTCATGTGAGAAGAGTATGAAATATAGCTCACAAAATGGGATTCACGAATGTAATTGTGTGCAATATTGGTGGTGAGGAGGTAGACTCATTACTATACTAAGTCCATGATTTGAGTTTCAGGCACCAGTACATTATTAAAAGAATGATTTGGGTGTGCTCATCTCCCGGGAATGGATGCCTTCATGTTACTGAAGTTGGGTTATTATTAAAAGGCTGCTGAGCTGGACATTGGTTAAAAAAGGGGACTGTTAGGTATTGCATTGTTAATCATTGAGATTTTTTTCTAGGCAAATGAGACAGAAGTATTGGTATAGCACCTCCTCTCTTTAATATTGACATAGAAATAACGGTTATTTTAGAAAATTAAGAGCAGAAAAGAAGGAATAGAATTTTAAGTTCAACACTGAAGCTCTAGAGAAGTAAAAAAAATATTTTAGAATGGTGACATTTTCTTTATTTATTTCTATGTTTGCTGAGCTTTTCCTGTCTAGTAAAGTTGTATAAAAAATTAACAGTAACCCTGCATTTTATAAAGAAAACAGACCACACCCCTTTTGGGTTGTTTTTTCAAAATGCTTATTTGAATTTGAAGTGAGCAAAAATATATTTCAGGGAACAATCCTACAGTGCTCAAATGAGCACATATATAAAAATAAATTATCACAGCTCTCCCTGTCACTTGCACATTATATTGCAAACAAGAGGAAAACCTGTTCCCCTAGCTTCCCAAGACCATCCCATGATTTTGACCTTTCCAGTCTTCTTTATTCAAGCTTTCATACTCCTCGGTTCCCATCCCTATGTGTTCCCTAAGCTGCACTTTTTTTCAGATTATTTTATTAATATTAGAAATATTAGTTAATAAAATAGCTATTACCAATATTATCAAAATACTATTTATCAACATTAATATTGTCTATGTAATATCCACATTCATTATTCCCTATTCATCAGAGATAATATATATATACAGGCAGATAGATAGTGAAACAAGAGTGAACAGGATAGAGCTGAGTGAATACAAGGAAATAATAAGACCCAAGAAATTAGAAATCTCAGTTAAGAGTGCTTCTGCTGGACCCCTCATTGCTGTTTCAGTTGTTTGGAATAATTTACTGGTAATCCCTGTGTTTTTAAAGTAATAATCAAAAAATATAATGTACCTTTTGACTTTAGAATGTCTTCTTTTTTGTAAATCTATACATTTTTTTACCAGAATTCCAATGACAGTTTATTTCTAGAATTATAATTGGCTTTTAAAGAAATATACAGACAAAATAATAAATAATAAATTGAATTTTTTAAAAAGGATAAAAGGCCTTTTAAAATGGTTAAATCTGTCCAGTACTCACTAGTGCAGTTTAACGTGACTTGATCACCCCTGAGGCATGTGTCATTGTTACTGATCATGGAGCTTGAAAAAATTTAATTGCTAGCTTATTTATTTTAAGAAAAAATGAAAAGAATTAGAAAAAAATCCCTCAGAGATCCCAAAATCATACCTTTCTAAAGAATTATTAAAGGTTTCCTTATTACCAAGCTCCATTATACTATTAATATAGTTGTGCTGATTTTTGAGGGACTAGACAAAGACTTAAATGGTGTGCAGTGTTGAGGGGTTAGTTTCTATATTTGTGAGTAGTTGTACATAGAAATTCTCATGGTTCTGAAATACTATCCTACATGTATTTATAAAAATTCAAAAATTATTATATATTCTAGTCTTACCTATGGATACTATGTAACAAATTTTAACTTTCATGGCAAAAAAAAATGTTTTTTTACAGCTTGAAAACCACTTCCATTACCAGAAAAGCCAGAAGAGAATGCTTTGTGAATTCAGAAATGGGCAGAAATATAATGGTATAATTTTTCATTGCTTGTGGAAATGCACTGAAATTGATCACTCATTTTTAAGTGCTTTCTGTATTTTAGTACAGTTTTTGTTATAGGAAAAGGTACCAAAGTAATTAGCATAGTGCCTCTCCTCCACTATACAATGATATTATTATGGAAATGTGTCTAACAACCAGGAAAGAAACTTGAATAATACAAAGCCATTTTACTAGGAACAGTGTTATTAAGGATATCGGTATTGAGAGGAGATGGGACCTAATGATGGTGGGCATAATAAGAGAGCACTTCATGGAAGCCTCAGGATCATAACAATGAAGACTTTATAGAACTCCCTTAGTGAGGGAAGGATAAAGTGGAAGGCTTCCCGTATGAGGTACAGCTCATGAATGAAACAGTGCAGTTTCCAATGGATGTGACCTTTCAAGAGACAAGGAGAAGGGGAGTCAGAAGTGTTTGTTGGTGAATCTCAGTAAATAAATTTAAATCCGAATGCTGAAACAGTTTATGTACAGTCTTGACATCTACATAGAAGAATTTGTGTTTGGTGTGGTTTGAAAAGAGACTTCATAGTAGATTTTTAATATAAGGAAAGCAGCATTTAAAATGGATTAGTCTGGAAGTGGTACACACTATATGGGTGACAGTTGAAGGGTGGAAAGAAAGACAAGAGACAGCCTGGAGCCACGGAGGTCCACAGGAAGCAGTCGCGGTAAAGCAGGTGTGGAGTGAGTGATAAGCTTTTAGCTTCAGGTGGCAGCAATTAGGATGGCGTGAGACGAGAGGATACCTGAGGCATTTAATTTACAATAACATCATATATCTATAGTTTAATCTTATAACTACCCTAATGTTTGGTCTGAAGGTTGTTGGTTTAGCTCTGTGAGCAAAATATGTTTTTGTTAATGCATTCCTTATCTCTCAGTTAAAGGTGTTATTAAATTCCACATTATCCTGTCTACACAAAGATAGCACTACGTAGTATTATGGAGCTACTAAGAGCATGTACTTTGAATCATTTTCCAACAGTGGCAGTAGAATTTGCTGAACCAGACATATCCATCCCTATTACGAACCACAGCTGGTACTTTTGAGGTTTGGGGCAATGGTTAGTGACCTGGTTGATGGATTGGGACTGAGACTCTGTACCTATAGAACAGAAGGTAGAAAATATATAATGGGTCCCATCCCCAGTAGTTTCATAAATTTCATCTATGGAGCAGGTGAACCAATCTACCATGTATAGTGTGAAGGGTAAGTTAGCTGCCAGAAAGATGTTTTAAAAAGTAACACAAATTCTTCATAAGCTCACAAGTTCTGTGCATTATCAGAATGCAGGTTCCAAATTAAACTAACAGCCTAATTGATGCTTATTTGAATCTTATTAATTATAAAAGAGTACATTTTCCATTTTTAAAGTATTAACTCTATTGCGAGACACTTTGGTTATTTCCATGTGTTGGCCACTGTGAATAATGCTGCAATGAACGTAAGGGTTAATATATCTTTGTAAATACATGGTTTCAAGTTTTTCAGGTATATACCTGGAAAGAGATTGCTGGATCGTATGGTAGCTCTATTCTTAATTTTTTGAGGAATCGCCAGACTGCTTCCCGCAGTGGTTGTACCAGTCTACAATCCCACCAGCAGAGAATGAGGGTCCTTATTTTTTTTTCCGAAATTTCTCCAACACTTGTTATTGCTTGTCTATTGATAATGGCCACTCTAGCAAGTGTAAGGTGGTATCTCATCAAATGGTACATATATACACAATGGAATACTATTCAGCCATAAGAAAGGATAAAATAGCACCATTTGCAGCAACACGGATGGACCTTGAGAACATTATACTAAGTGTAATAAGTCAGAAAAAGCTAAGAACTATATGGTTTCCCTCAGATGTGGGATATAAAACTGAAAATTGTGAACACAAACAGCAGTGTGGTGATTGCCACAGCGAAGGGAGTGAGGGAAGAAGGAGGTCCTAATATAAGGTGACATAAGAAGATTTGACTTTGGGTGGTGGGCACACAGTACAATTTACAGACCTTATAACATAGAAACCCACACCTAAACATATATGTTCATGCTGACCAATGTCATCCCAATCAATTTAATCAATAAATATTAAACAAATTAAAAAACAAAGTATTAATTCATATTGTGCTTGTCAATTAGAATGCCCTTTAGAGGTCATTTATGACATGGAATTCAGCAATATGAGCATGAGGATTCTTTCCATGAAGTGGGTATTTTTCTTTCCTGGTCATTGGAAGGATATTGTCTATACTGAATAAAAATGTGGATGTTAGCAATGGTGTTTTGCTGGGTCACTGCTGTTGTGTGTTTTTTGTTTGTTTGTTTGTTTGTTTGATTGATTTCAGAATTAGATCAAAGAGCCTTAATTATAGTATACTAGCATTTGCTATATAGCCTCTAAGGGGTCAAATCATGATGGTTTTGATGTAACAAATGGTATGTATGTTGTATCAGCAAGGGCATGGCCAGTTCCATTTGTCCTGCTGTTTTAACAGTTGATTTCTCCTATCAATAAATTGACAATTAAGTGATCTAAATATGCTTTTTTTTTAGCTCAAAGTATTACATTTAATATACTTTTCCTCCCTTGGGCGTTTATACAACTTCATACCAAGTCCTTGTGTATCTAATAGTCTATTTTTTGCTATTTGTACCTCCCTAAAAAGAACGTTGTTTACATAATAGATATTTATGGGTTATGTTGCTATAACTCATAACTGGAGTCCTATGTATATTGCTGTATATTATTTCTATATCGTGAGTCATATAAAAATTCTAGAGATGCAAGTAAAATATTGTCTGACATTTATTTAATTAAGTCAGTATTTTTTAGGGCTCTTTGAACCTTGTGGTTGCAACTTCTATTTTAGAAAGACATGAGTGACCCATATTTGAAAATATCCAGGAAATTGCTCTGGGCAATACAGGTCTTTCATTTTTAAAATGAGAGGATAAAACTTGACTTTATGAGTTGTACTTGCCTGAAGAAAAACTATATTGGAAACTTTGTATGATCCTGATAGGTAGTCTAATTGTCCTTGGCTATGAAATGCTCAAGAAACCTGGGGGGAAATAGATGTAAACTACATAGAGGTCACTATTTGGGGCCAATGTATCTATTCTATCTATTCTTTTTTCTTGTAGATATAATGTAAATATAGTGATAATTAAAACCTACTCAATGTAAGGATTACCCACTTAAAGACAGGAATTGTTTTCAATGAAGACTTTGTTATTCATGATGAAGGGAAGTTATAAATAATTTAGGCGGGAACATCAAGATGGTAGAAGTGAAATGGAGTCAGGATCATGGAGAGCAAAGGCATCGAAGCTTCTCCAAACACCCAAAATAGCCAGCAATGATAAAATGTACGGCAACACTTAATAAGTGTTTTGAGAGTTGTGGTGACGAATTCAGGTAATGGAGACATTGAATAGAATTATAAAGTATATTTAAGATGTTAAGTCAAAATGCAAAGATCAAGAATTGATTGCGACAGATCGCACCATACTAAAAGGGGGAAATAAAGCAACTGTTTTAGTTAAAGCCTTAAATAGATCTGCTTTTAAAAACTCTCACTCTGCTGAATTAATACAAGTCATGTTGGGGTAAATTTAAACCAGGGACTTGAAATTATGACTCTGAAATATATGAGCCTGAAGTTTATCTGACAATAGCTCATGTAAATAATTTATTTCTATTAGAAAAATTTGCAAGTTGGAACTTTAGTATTATAATACAATTTTCATTCAGAAAATAAGTTAGAAAAAGAGTCATATGTTTATTCAGCTCTAAAAAGCATAAATATCTCTCACTGTCTTACAGCAGAGAATACAATTTTAAAAAAGGAATTTCCGGAAACAAGTGGCAATTTTTTGCCCCTGATTACCCACTTATAATGTAGTACAGATTGTCCAAACACCTTAATCATCATGGAGCAACCAGTTAATTTATTTTGCTCTTTTTATTTATGCCAATATATTTTAACAATATAATTGATAAAACTTATTTGCTAATCACAAGATGTGTATTCTCAGGATACTCTATTAGTAATCACTTGATGTTGAAAACATTATTTTGCTAGGCTTCTTTAGGGTTACTGCTATTTTTTTCAAGAAATTTTTTTTCATCAGTCTATGTATAATAGGAGGGGAATGCAGAGCAAAGAAATAAAAGGTGGGTCATGGGTGACTGGAGAGTGTGAAGACCTTTAGGAAGAAATTAGGGCACTGATTCACAAATAGGAAAAATTGGTAATAAAAACAAACAGAACTGATCAACCATGTTAGTGATGTGTGTGTTAGATGCTGTTGAGTCAATTCTGACTCCTGGCAAAACTATGAATCAATGAGTGATGGTCTGTAACGTCCTGTTCACAATAGTTCTGCTCCACTCTCATAGTCATGCCTATAGCTTCTCTTATGAAGTCACTCCCTCTCATATATGGTATTTCTCTTTTCCTCTTGCCTTTTTTTCCCCCAGAATTACTATCTTTTACAAAGACAATTGTTCCAAAGACAATTGTTAATGTAGAATACTGGATATCCATGAGAGAGCTTATAAACACCACAGGACATGTGTACCAACGTGTGTGTGTGTGTGTGTATGTGTGTGTGTTTGTGTGTGTGTGTCATGGGAGACATAGAGGAAGGACGCATTTGGTGTAGTTTTTATTCAGGATCATTTTTTATTTAGATGCAGTTACCAAAAAGGCATTAAGATTTCTGAAAAGAAAAGACAATTAAGTTTTCTACTTTTACAAATATATTAAATATATAGCACACTCAAATTTATTCTAGATAAGTTTCAATACAATTTATAAACCCATAAGTCTTTAAGAAGTGAAGTCAGTGATTGATAGTAAGTGTACATCTGTTATTAATTAGCTCAGTTGGTTGAGTCATAGAGCTAATGAGGCCGAAGCCTGAGTCCGATCCCTGTGTGGGCCGGTGAGGTTTGCTCTCTTCCTGGGTCACTCACGGACTACAGTTCAAACACAGGCCAACTATCTCATCACTGAGCGCCACTAACCATAAAAACCTGGGCAAGAGAAAGTGAATCTAACAGTATTTCTGGAAAACAATCCCCAACTGCACACAGTATCTTCTTGTTAATGATTTATCAGTAATTATCATGTATGAAGAAAAGAATTAGTTATGCACTCAGTACTGCTTGCTACAAAAGGACACCCAGGAAACTCTCTCTGGCCTCATGCCGCATTGGAAAATAAACAATACTAAGAATTATCTAAAGAGATCTTGGAAAAGGACGAATTCATAACCACAAATTGAATCTATTTCAAATTGCAAGGGAAGCAAAATTCCATGTGTTGATTTTTCTTCAATAGGTTATACGGGTTATTAAGGGACCTGATAAACACATACACTACAGGCTCCCTGGAGTGCTGAAGCAACTGTGAAATAAGACAAAGGAAGGGAAAAGAGGAGGCAGATGGAAAGCCAAAATATGACATTTGCTATGGACTAGATTGGAGACATAGACCCACAGGTATATGGGCTTTTGGATAATAATCTCATAATTAGACAAATTTATCCACCTATTTGGACTAGAATAACTAGATCTGCCTTGTGGGACAGTCCCCATTTTATTTTGGGAAAGCCATCCGCCCAAAATATTATGGCAATAAGGAAGTTAATTTATGCATGGATAGTTTTTTTTTTTAAAAAAACATATCAGCCAGATTAGGTCACTTGGAATTTGAGTAAAATGAGAGAGGCATGGATCTCTCTATGTGGAAGAAAACATCAGGAGTGGAAAAGATTCCTGGCATCCCCTACCTCACCTACACAATTTTTTTAATTGAATAAATGGCCAGTGTAAGATTAAAAAATGGTGAAAATGCCCGAAATGGCAACTAACATGCTTGCACGTTGTGGTAGATAAACGCATATGAACTGTTTGAGAATCAATGTAGCTCTTTAGTACTGTGGTCCTTCCGGATGCTCTCCCAGATTTCTGAGGGAGGATGGTCACTTGATATTTCCCACATCGTGAGCATAAATCTTTTTATTAAAAAATGCTGGACCGGTCGTATCTACATACTATGATGGAAAACTAAAATTCAAAGCAAATATTTTGGTGAAATAATTTATTTTACTCATTCATCAACATTAATAATAAACTTCATAACCACAGTCTAATGAGATAGCCTATGCAAATACATCTTTTAAACACCACATTTAAAATGAGACATTTTCCCTCTTGGGGACTCACAATACCGCAGTGCATTTATTTCATGGTTTACTTTATCATACATTGATAAGAAAACCCATTGTAACTGGTGTTTGGAAAATTTAAAATTGAGAAACATTCATAAAAATCATGGTATAACCAAGTTCTTTGCAGGAATATTTTTTAGTGTCTAGTTTATTATTAATGAGGAAGAGAGAATTTATCCTCAAATTATGTTTGTTTAAAAAAGTAAATGCATGGCATACCATGTGGAGTGTTTTTCATGTTGTAGAAATAATAAAAGCTTTGGGGTGTGTATACTCGCAATGTATAGAGAAAGACTCAGGGTGTATGTTTTCATTGCTGCAGTTGTGATTTTGAGCATTAATGGCTACCATTATACTAATGATTTTCATAAAGCAATCTCCACATTTGTCAATTTTTTAAGGATATTACTTTGGTCAGTGAAGTCTAAACTTTGGTATAAAACTCTATCGTTGTTATCGTTTCCCCAGGAGAAAAACCACCTTGCAAATTAGTGAAACAAATGAGAACAACTCAATGTTAATTAATTTGACAAATTTTTATAGGGCACTTCTTTTGTGTCCAGCACTCTTCAAAGCACTGTGATACAGCAGTTGACAAAATAGACAAATATTCCTGCTCTCATGGAATTGAAATTCTAATGAAAGAAACTAACCCTCCTTCTACTTATCAAATATTTTGAAGTAAATACCCCTTCAAATTTAAATAAATAAAAATATTTGTCATCGGATTAAAAACCCCTAACTGGTATTCTAAACCCAATCCTATGTAATAAAAGCCTAATATGCTAAGTGTCCAGTCGTCCAGTCATCCATTCAACCAATCAAAGCTTAATATGCTAGTGATATGCTAAGGCCGCTTAACTGCTTCCTATGATATGCACTGACCACCAGGGGGCAGATGCTCAAATGGTAGGTTAGCTTGCTGCTGGGGTCTGGCCTATTGGGTCTGAGTGAGCCAGTCTGGACATGCCCTGGAGCCCTCCCACCGTCCCTCCCTGACTGGCCAATCTCCCACATCCCTCCCCAGCCTTGATTGTGCACCAGTAGGATCCCTTGGCCTGGCCTGCATTCTCTCACAATCTGGGACCCCTCGGGGGATGTCAGAGAGCCAGTTTTGGCCCTCCACTGGGGGAGCACTGCTCAGCCAGAAGCTGGGCTCACACCTGGTGAGCGCAGCAGCGTTGGCGGGAGCCTCCACAGCAGCGCTAAGGATGTCCAACTGATAGGCCTACTCCCCATGGGCTCCCGGACTGTGAGAGGGCACAGGACAGGCTGAGGGATCTCCCACCCCAAGTTCATGAATTTCATGCACTGGGCTTCTAGTAAATAATAAAGAGGCAGGAGGATTTTGGTTGATTGAACACATGTATTTATTCTTTTACAGAAAGGCAAGGGATTATAAGATTATACCCAGTACAAAACCTTTTATGTAATGTAGAACCTGTAGAAAGCTCTCCTTATGAAAACAAGTGACTAAATATTACTCTTTTGATCCTTTTTGTAGCATTTTTCTCTTTTGTCACCTTGTCAATCTTAAGAAAATTTCTAATAATCAAGGCATCATAATGGACTTTATAATTCATCAGCACTATATAACTGAATCTAGCTGAATTTTCAGTCACTAAAACAATAGACTTAATTAACTATATTAATTTCATGATTCAAACACTTAAATTCTTATGTTTGCCATAATACTTTTATTTTTAATACATGTGGCATTTTGTTCAAATAGGAGGTTTTATGATAACTGTCTAGTGTGAACCTTTACTTTCTGTCTAACATCTATACCTTTGCAACTTTCCTGAACTAATATAGGTTAGGACAGAAAATACGTCCTTCCCCTAGTAAAGAAAAAAATCTGATAACCAGAGATTCATAATTTTCTATTAGAACATTAAATTGTAATTACACTTTAAATACATGCAATGCAATCTAATAGAATAATGTTATGTGTTCTTATGGGTTTTCTGGATTATAAATTTACTTTAAAGGAACCTTTATTATAGATTAATTAAATATTTAAAAAATATCAGGTAACATTATATATTTTAAATAAATAATAGTTTATATAATCATAATAAAGTTGTTTTATTATGACTTTATATTTGTGGTTTATAAAAAAATTAACCTGAATTTATATTAAGATACTGATTAGATTTAGGTCTCAATCTCAAGTTTCCATTTAAGGTAGATATATAAGGACTTTTATGCAATCTAATATTCACAGACATTTAAGTTTGTACTGTTCTCTTAATAATACATTCAGTCTTACTATTCTTTATAGGATTAATTTGATTTTTGGATAAGTTGGTAACAAAAATGATTCCACTACATTTGAAAGGAATAAAATTTAATCATGAAGATTCATAATTACATAGAAAAAAATCTTTGAAGTGCTTTTCTAAACTAGGCCTTTTGTTGGTGAAAATGATCACCAGAGGCATCTTTGGTATGTTTATTTATTATGCTGATAAAACTGTATGGCAGTCTAATGCAACTTGAATTCTCACTGAATGCTGTAAAACAGAGCTCCAGGCGTTCCGCACATTCCCTGGGTTCTTCTCTGCATAAAGCAAACAGTCCAGTTAATTCAGATTTCACCAAACTGAAAGCTATTTACTTGTGCTTATTTTTAGTGAATTTTATTTCCTGACCTCAAAAACCCCAACGTCTAGTGGTCTAACCGAGACTAGAGAATATTCAATATAATTATACAGGAAACATAATTTTATATTCTATGCCTCCTCCTATCCTCACTACTCCCACAGGTGGGGGAGGAGGGCAGGGGAAGACAGGAACAGAGAAAGAGAAACAGGGACAGAGACAGAACCAGAGAGAGATAGGCAGAGAGGGAAGGATAGAAACAAGAAGAAAAGACACAAGCTAAAAGATTTACTTTTTACCAAACTACATGCTCAGTGGGAAAAAAAAAATCTAGACCTTGGATAGGAATCAGATGAAATGTGTTCTTGGATTTTATATCCCAGATATATTACTTTAAGCAAGTATGTTAATCACTCTGACCTTCCATTCATTGATTAGTAGGGGACAACAGTAATGCTTGCCTTGTGCCCTAGCCAGTTTGGCTCAATGAATAGAGTCCTCCTGTAGACCAAAGAGTTCCAGGTTTGATTCCCTTCAAGGGCACATACCTATGTACCTCAGTTGCAGGCTCCTCCTCGTCCCAGGTTCATGCAGGAGGCAACCAACCAAAGTGTTTCTCTCTATCTTTCCCTCTCTCTTCCACTCTCTCTAAAAATCCATGGGAAAAAAGGTTCTTGGGTGAGGGTTAACAACAACAACAACAAAAAAAAATGCCTGTTTTGTTTAACTTTTGAAGATGCTATAATTATCGAATGATATATGTAAAAATACAGCATTATTTCAATGCACCATAATGGTAGCAGCATTGACATAAATAACGTTGCTGGAAAATATTGCTAGAGAGCTTTTTTGTGATTAAGTATTTCAATTGGACAGACAACTCTGAGGCTTAAGAAAACAACTAAAATAGCTAATGCTCTTTTAATGCTTGCCATGTACTAAACATGTTCTAACCCCTTTAGGTGAGTTTAATTATTTAATTCTTTCAACAGCCTAATGAGGTCATTACTATCTGTATTCCTATTGCAAAGGAGAAGAAAAGTGAGCACAGATTGACTGCATGACTTAGCATCGCAGTGCAAAATGGGTCTCAGATGATCTGGTTTACCCGTCGCAACGGGCAGGCTCTTGCGTGGGATTCCTCCTCACAGCTTTCCAGCCTCCGTGGAAACATACCTGACTGAAGTCATGACGCGGGCGTAGGGGCGTGCTCTCTTGGGGAGACTCCCACAGTAACTTCCTAGTCTTCAAAAAGCACTTCCCGGAATTAAGTTTTAAGTCATTCCCCTGTTACTAGCAAGCGCACATGTCTGGAACTGTAGAAAAACTATTTCTACAACTCACTGCTTTGTTTTTTTTTACAAAAATGTTTATTTATTTTCATCAGGTCAATGTCATTTCTTGAATTCCAGCAAGCATCAAATAACAACCAGGAAAAGAAAAATATTTGACAAAATGTTATCCAATTGAAATGAACAGTGGGAAGAAAAACTCTTTTAAACTTTAAAAGAAGTATATTAAATAGGCAACAGAGAGATCTAAAAAAATGCAAGTGATGATTTCACACTACTTTTAATAAAAGTTAGGAAATTCGCCCTAGCTGGTTTGGCTCAGTGTTTAGAGCGTCAGCCTGTGGACTCAAGGGTCCCGGGTTCGATTCCGGTCAAGGGCACATGCCTGGGTTGCACATGTCAATGACTCCCTCTCATCATTGATGTTTCTATCTCTCTCTTCCTCTACCTTCCCCTCTGAAGTCAATTAAAAAAAAAAAGTTAGGAAATTCAATTATAATTTGGACAAATGATGATGAAGGGAGTAGGAGGGGATAAGTTCTAAAATAAGTTCTTAAATATTGATAGGACCTGACAAATGTGTTCTTAGATTCTTGTGATTATGTATATGATGAAAGGCATTTTGTAGTGTAATCTAAGCAATAAACCTTTTGAAATGAAACATATTGACTGTGCTTGCTCAACATATGTAAGAAATTCTGGTCTATGCACATGCACATGCTAACATTTCAGAAGCTCAGACTGAATAGTTAAATAGATCCATTCTTCACTACCTAGACATTTATCTTCCTAGAACCTCCATTATCAAACTCAAATACCTTCAGCTAAACACAGTGATCACTGATGCCTTGTTTGTGAAGTGAACAAAGCAAATGAAATTAAATAGTCAACTCTGACCTTAACTCTTATTGTACTCTAAGCTATTTCCTAAAACAGATTTGATTTCAAGTTGTTAGATTCTTTTTATTAAACCAAAGTATACTGGGCATCTAAATATTATTTTTAGTTTGCTGATCTAGATTCTTCTTTTGTATCATAAAATAACAAATAGTAAGATGTTCTCTTTTAACTGAAATTTTAAAAAAATTAGCTGTATTTAACTATAAGTAATTAACACTACAAACAACACACAACACACACACACACACATTCTTCTCTTTTCATATTATCCCTCATCTATAATAATAAAAGTGTAATATGCTAATTAGACCAGATGTCCTTCTGGACGACCTTTCCAGTGAAGCCAGGGCTGCGAGGGAAGCCCAGGTCCTAAGTGCCAGAGGGAAGCTGGTGCCAGCAGCTGGGGAAGGAAGGCCTACTCTTGCATTAATTTTGTGCATCGGGCCTCTAGTTTTCAAATAATAAGAAAACACATTTGAATGAACAATTAGTGGAGTTTGTTCATTAGAAATAAATTTCACAATTATTTTGAAAGCATAGAATTGATACTTATAGCATACTTACACTATTTAATCAAGCAAAACATACAACTAATGATGATTTATTACTCACACCTGAACTTTATCTTTTTCCTTGCTACCTTCTGCCCCAAAATGGGTATGCTACTGCCTGTGAGCTAAAATAGATACTACACTAAAAGCTTACTTCTTTAGAGCCTTCTAGATGCCACCACACTGAATGTCAGACAAAGCTTTGCAGTACATCCTATCAAGAATATTATTATTTTAATACTTAAAGCACAGAATGAATTTTGAACTGTGTCACAGAATTGTTCTTAATTTCCAGGGTTTTATTTAACCGTCAATGTCTAAGTGTGCATAAAGCTTTTCTATGCTTTGTTTTTACCCCTTGTCACCCAAATTTCTCTTTATACCTGTTTCAACCACATTCTACTTTTTTTTCAATGAACTTTTTATTTTAAATCTTTTATATTCATGAAATATTGCAAAGATAGTGGTCCCATTCATCCCACTCTGTTTCCCATGGTTAACATCTTGCATTAGTATTATACAATTGTCACAATTAATCAACATATATTGACATATGATCAATTAACTACAGTCTATATACTTTATCCAAATTTCCTTAGATTTTGCCTCATATCCTTTTACTGTGCTAGGACCCATTCCTGGATACCACATTACATTTTGTCACCATGTCTCCACATTCTACTTTTAAAGGTACATATGACAAATGTCGGGTGGGGAACATTTTTTCTGGCCAGGGCCATTTGTATATTCATAACAACATTCGCCGGCTATACAAAATTGTCTACTTAAAAATTAGCCAGCTATATTTGGTCAAACATTTAATTAACTCACCCCTAATGCCTTGGCAGAGCCAGACCAAATGATTTCACTGGCCTTATACAGCCCCCAGGCCAGATGTTCCCCACCCCTGTGAGTTAGAGTGAAAAACAGCCATATGTTAAAAACACTTTGATATGTTTTATCATTCCCACAAGATTGTAAGTATTTGGAAGGCATTGGAATAGTTCTTGATATCAAATGGAGAAAAGTTTGCAACAACAATATGAGCAGTGAATTTCTTCTATAGTCCCTGAGATGATTCCACTTGTAAGCATCTCATGGAATTTTCATTTGGTTTTCCTAGAGAGGTGAAGTAGACAAAAAATGAAAGAGGCAGTCAGATCAATGGCCCTCAAGATGACAATAATCTGGAGAATTCCCATGATAGATCTGGGGTAAATTTAACACATTTGAATACAGATGGCAGCATATGAATAATCCATGTTTTGCTAATTCTGCCCACTCTTGGTTCAACCCAACCCCTTTAAAGAGAATCTGTTATCACACATACGGAGGATCTGCAAACCTGGAAGATGACATTACACCAGCACAACCACAAGTTAGTAGGGAGGTTGAGGACAATTTTATCTAAAAGCAAAATTATTTTAAAGTGTCAGTAATGGCCCTAACCGGTTTGGCTCAGTGGATAGAGCGTCTGCCTGCGGACTGAAGGGTCCCAGGTTCGATTCCAATCAAGGGCATGTACCTTGGTTGCAGGCATATCCCCAGTAGCGGGTGTGCAGGAGGCAGCTGATCAATGTTTCTCTCTCATCGATGTTTCTAACTCTCTATCCCTCTCCCTTCCTCTCTGTAAAAAAACAAACAAACAAACAAAAAAACACAATAAAATATATATATATTTAAAAAGTGTCAGTAATGGACAGTATATGAGTCAGGTCATATAGGACTTTTCAAAGGTAGAATGTGCTGTCCAAAGGCTTTACCACTTACTTCCAGGGATGCAACTGACAAAGTCATATGAACATTTGATATCAAGCCAAGAGTACCCTTGTGAAGCTTCCCATTAAGTGAAAAGAAATATCTTGGCTATTTCTGTCTTTGTTGCTTAACCCTTCTAATACAAATGTCCATTTTTCTAAACCGGTTCTTAAAGCCCTTCATTTCCATGAAATCCAAAATTAGTTACTATATAAAACAGAGCCACTAAGTGGGCAAGAAGGATGCCAGATTTCCAAAACTTCCATACTTAATATATGAGCCTCACTTGCTATGTGAACCAGGAAATGTAATGCCATGCATATCTAAAATAAATGGTCTCTTTAAATAAAGTCTCATCAATAAGACCACTAACAGTTTTACCAGTCTACATCATTTCTAGCTACACAAGTTTATTCATTTTAAACGTGATATAATTTATCTTTCCAAACTCTTAATCCAATAGTAGTAAACCTATTAAAAGTCCCCTGGAAGATGAGTGTTTATGATATGCTCTTTGAATTTAGGAGCTTGAATTTTGTTCTTAATCTTAAATCTGTTTATTTCTAACCCCTGTAATCTGGTTTGTGTGCTTTCAGGGGGATGATCTTAGTACCCCAAATTCTTAAATCAGTCAAAGCCGTAAAGAATCTGCTAATTACTTGTGGGCCAAATCTCTAGATCTGAGAAGATTCAGATATTCAAAAGCAGCAAATGAGGCATTTTTTAATTACTTAGAAAAGCCCCATATACTGAAAATTGCATGTTATTCAATTTCTGTGTTTTGGAAAAATAAAAATTGAAATGTGCAATTCCATAGTTACTGCAAAAGTAATGGTTAGAACCCGAAGCCACTTAAAACACCAGTGTTACCAAACACTTAAAAACAGCACTCTTTCTGCCACATCATGGGTAGTGTTACACTAGCATAATTATCTAGTATAATCAAGCACACATAAATGAGCTGAATCAATTCACATAAATTGCTTAGAACAAGGCCTATAATTTGAGAGTGCTCTATAATAATTAATATTTCTCTATACATCTATTTATTAAAGGGTTTTCACATGACTTTTAAGTATACATATTAACTGATATCAGTAATGACAAAACCTTGTTTTGCTTTATGGTCAGTATCATAAGAAATCATGTTTATTTAAAACTTTTCATCACTTCCCATTTGATACAAAGATAACGAATGGTCATGAGTTTTTAATGAGTCTTGGTGTGTAGTTGATCAGGAGGGTGAAAATAAGAAGCAATTTATTTTCTACATTAATTACTTGAAGTCAGTAAATTAAAACAAAGGGCTTTGTTCTCCATCTACTCATTCTAATTTTTGAAGGAAATTCTAGACAATATTGTCTGAGGACTTCAGAGAGTTTTCATTTATATGAAATGATTTAATTGCTTTTTATAGTGTCATTAATTAAGCATAATTTTGTGAGGGGGGAAAACATTAGTTTTCAGAAAAATAATGATTCTAGTAGATGCCTACCCTTGACCCACATGGCCTCCAAGGACTATTTTGACTTCAAGAAAATACAAGTGACTATTTACTATCCTTCCTCCCACCTTGGCTTTGCTTTTGAATTTTTCTTTGTGCTTCACGTGGTTTTATTTTTCCCTGATTTGTTTAATTTTTTTTAAAAGATTAACTGAGGCACATTAAACATTTTGAGTTTATTTGAGCAAAAATTGATTCCCGTTGTGCAGCACGAAACCAGAAGTGGTGAGAGGAGCTGAGACACTTCCAGGGAAAACGCTTTCATGGAGAAGACGAAGCAAGGGAATTGTTGGGCAGCTGCCTTATTTGGGAAGGTCTAGTTGGTTGGTTGTGATTAGTTGTCCTTATTAGTTTTCCACATCTTCCATATCTTAACCTTGAGGTTTCTGTTTGCTTAAAGACCATATGGCATCAAAGCCACCCCAGACTAATGGCCTCCTTGTTTAATTAATTGAATAATTTCAGCCTCATTTTTACTGTCGTGAGATCCTATCTCCCCCTCTCCCCTGCTTTTTAATGCCACCTCTGCCCTCCCCCACTCCCTAACCATCACCATGCATGGAATACCTGCAACCACAACATACCACACTGTTTCTTATAGCCATTTTATGTATATACTAGAGGTCCAGGGCAGAATTCCTTCATGGGTAGGGTCTGGCCTGCCCAGCCCCAATCAGAGGATTGAGCCAGGCCTGTCAGGAGGAGGAGACTGTGGGAGGTTGGCTGGCTGGGCCGGCCCTCTCTGGTCAGGGCTCAGTCAGGGCCAGGTTGACTAGGGGGAGGGGCCCAGACGATTGGCTGGCAGGCCCCACCCCTGATTGGGGTGGGGGGACTAATTGGGGGTCGGGTCAGCTATGGGCAGTGGGCTGGACGGCCCTGCTCCTGAATGGAGTCAGGGGGGATGATCGAGGGTCAGCATCTGGGAAAGGGGCCATGGGAGGTTGGCTGGCCAGCCCCACCCACGATTGGTGTGAGGGGGCCAGTCAGGGGTGGAGCTGGCTGGGGGAAGGGGATGCAGGCCAATCAGGATGGTAGGGGCTGATCAGGGGTGTGGCTGGCCATAAGGAGGGGCTGTGGGTGGTGAGCTGGCCTGCTCCTACCCGAATGGGGTTGGGGGGCCAATCAGGGATCAGTGGCCAGGGAAAGGGCCATGGGATGTTGGCCGGCCAGCCCCATCCCCTATTGGTGTGGGTGGCAGATCAAGGGCAGTGCTGGCTGGGAGGAGGGGCCTTGGGCTGACAGGGGTGGTGGGGGCTGATTAGGGGTGGTGCCAGCCACAGGGAGGGGCTGTGGGCAGTGAGCTGGTCGCCCCAAACCCGAATGGGGGGGGGGGCGATTGAGGGCCAGCAGCTTGGGGGAGGAGCCATGGATGGTTGGCCAGCCAGCCCTGCCCCTGATCGGACTGAGGGGGCCAATTGGGGGCAGAGCTGGCTTGGGGAAGGGGTGAGGGCTAATCAGGGTGCTGGGAGCCCACTGGGGGTGGGGCTGGCCAGGTGGAGGGGCTGCAGGAAGTTGGCCAGCCAGCTCCCCCCCCCATTGGTGTGTGGGGGCAATCGGGGTGGGGCCGGCCAGGGGGAAGGGCCACCCTGCCCTCAATTGGGGTGGGAGAGGCCGATCAGGGGCAGGGCCGGCTGGGGGGGAGGGGCTACAGAAGGTTGGCCGGCTTGCCCCACCCCCTGATCAGGTGGGCTTGCTGGCCACAGTGGGTGTCATATCTACTGGTTGTTGGGTCGTTACAGCGTTCTGGTCGCTGGCTTTTTATATATATAAAGATTGTCAACTTCTGGTCTAGATAAATTTGAATATTTTAAGTACTTTGCCTCATGTAATTTCCTTTTTTAATGATTATCAAGACATGGGTTATCAAAGAAGCCCTATAATAGGCAGCACTATTTCTCAGTAAAATTATAAAAAAATTAAACTGTTTATATTGGGAAGATAACTTTATCCGATTTTTTACTTTGTCAAAGCTCCACATTTTAGCAGTAAAACTTCTGTTTGTATCCCTGGACAACATGAGAAAAGAAAACATAGACCGAAGGACAGTGAGGGGAACTCCTGAGTGGGAGGAGTTAGCAACTTCGCAATGTAGAAGATGTTGTAGAAGAAAATGAAAAGGAAACCAAACGGAATCATGACACAATAGAAGATTCCAAAAAAAGTAATTTAGCTCAGGAGTCAGCAAACTGTATGCAGCAGGCCAAATCCACAACCTGTTTTTGTAAAGTCTACTTGCTAAAAATGTTTTTGACATTAATGCATGTTGGGGGGAAAAAGCACATATTTTGTATGAGAAAATTGATGAATTAAATTTTGCCATCCATAAAAAAAGTTTGATCGGAACACTGCCACATTCTTTCATTTTTTGTGTGGTTTATGACTATTTTCATACTTCAGTAGTAGAGTCAAGCAGGTGCAACAAAGGCCATATGACATGCAGCGCCTAAAGCATTTATTATCTATCCTTTTACGTAAATTCTGCTGACCCCTGATTTGAAAAATTTTATCAAGCCAATTTTCCTAGCTGATCAAATTATTGTTTACAGAATATTGTTCTGGGATTTCAAGTCCAAATAAAACAAGAGGACATTCAGATTTTTCCAGGAGAGTTTTCTTTACAATAACACAATGGCAGTGCAAACAATCAGCTAAAGCAGTTGCCTTGGTGTATTTATTACCTAAGAAAGTTACAATAAAATATTTTTAATAACTCCTATGCAGTTGCAAGGCATAAACAGGGAGGTACCCTGTATTATTTACCCAGTTCTCCCCAAACATCTTGAAAACTGTAGTACAATACCACAACCTAGATATTGACATCGATAGAGTCAAAAAATCGAACATTTCCATCCTCGTAAAGATTCCTCATATTGTCCTTTTATACACACATCCACTTTTCTCCCCCTCCCATACCAGACTTAACTCTTTAACTATTAATCTGTTTCCATTCCTATACTTTTATCATTTCAAGGGTTTAAAAATGGAATCATAGAGAATGTGACCTTTGAAAAGTGGCTTTTTTCATTCAGCATAATTCTCTTGAAATCATTCAGAAGAGTGTATCAATATTTTGTTCCTTGGTGTAGCCCATGGCATGGATGTACCAGTTTGTTGGACTACTCATCAGTTCAAGGACATCTGGGTTGTTTTCAGTTTTTGACTAATATGAAAAAAGCTGCTATAAACACTCATGTACATGTTTCTGCATGAACATAAACTTTCATTTCTTTGGGATAAATGCCCAAGAGTCAAATTGTGGGGTCTTATGGAAAACATATGTTTAGTTTTTTTTAAATAAAATATGCCAAACTTTTCCAGAGTTGCTGTACCATTTTACGTTCTATTCAGCAATAGTTTAAGTGGTCCAGTACCTTCACCAATGTTTACTGTTGTCACTAGTTTTTCGTTTTTTGTTTTAGCTCTTCTAGGAGGTGTGTAGTGGAATTTTATTGTGATTCTAATTTGCATTTTCCTAATGGATAATGATTATTAACACCTTTTGTTGTGATTATTTGCCATCAGTATATCCTCATAGATAAAGTGTCTCTTCTTATCTTTTGCCCATTTCCCATTTGGATTGTTTTATTTTTTACTGTTGAGTTGTGAGAGTTCTTTATATTTTCTAGACACTATTCCTTTTCAGACATGAGGTTTGAAAATATTTTCTTCCCACCTTTAGCTTCTCTTCCCATCCTCTTAATGGAGTCCTTTGTGGAGCAAAATTTTTTTGATTGCAATAAAGACCAATTTATCTATTTTTCTTTATGGATTGTGATTTTGGGGTCAGTTCTAGGAACTCTTTGCACAGGCTCAGATTCCAAAGACTTTGTTCTGTGTTATTTTATAGTTTTATGTTAACTTTTAGTCTGTGACCATTTTGAATTAATTTTTATATGATATGTGATAGATATCAAAAAGCTTGCTCTCTCTCTTGTGCCATTTGGTTGTTTGTTTTTTGTTGTTTTTTGTTTGGTTGGTCGGTTTTGCCAATGGATATCCATTACTCCAGCAGCACCATTTGTGGAAAAAACTTTTTCTTCTATTAAATAGGTTTTGCATCTTTGTCAAAAATAAAATCAGTTGAGCATATATGTGGGGGGTCTATTTCTAGATTTTTCTGTTCTGTTCCATTGATCAATGTACCTATTCCTCTACCAATACCATACAGTCTTGATAACAGTCAAATGGTAATCTATTACTATATTTCTGATTAATAATATATTATATAGACATTTACTATGCTTAATATTAATATATTAAGTAATATATAGTAAGTCTTGAAATTGGATAATTCTTTCTAAGATATTTTTCCTAATGTTTCAGCTATTCAACTTTCTTTGCATTTCTATTTAAAGTTTAGAACAATTTTATCTAGCTCTACAAAAAATCTTGGGATTTTGATAGAAATTCTATTAAACCTATAAATCAATTTGGGAAGAATTAACATCTTTATTATGCTGAGACCTACAATCCATAAAAAAAAAAGTCTCTCCAGAGTTCTTAGGTTTCTTTCATCAGCATTTTAGAGTTTTCATAGCATACAAATTCAGTACATTTTTTAAAATATCTATACCTAAATATTTCATTTATTGAGGTTTTTTTAATTAGCATTGTATTTCTCCTTATTTATTTATTTATTTATTTATTTATTTATTTATTCATTCATTCATTCATTCATGTGTTATTGCACTAGCTAGAATGAAACTTGTAGCACTATGTTGAATATGAGTGATGAGAAAGATCATCCTGCCTCACTGATGATCTTAGAGAGACAATATTTAGTCTTTTAACATTAAAAATAATGTGCCCTACTGGTTTGGGCCAGTGAATAGAGTGTCAGTCCATGGCCTGAAGGGTCTGATTCCAGTCAAGGACACATACCTGGGTTGTAGGCTCGATACCCAGTCTGGGTGTGTGCAAAAGACAACCAACAGATGTGTTTCTCCCACATTGACATTTCTCTCTTTCTGTCTCTCAGCCCCTCCCTTCCACTCTTTCTAAAGCTCAATGGAAAAATATCCTTGGGTGAGGATTAACAAAAATAAATAAACAAAATAATGTTAAGTGTCGGGTGTTTTTGTAGAATATCTTTACCAAATTGTGGGGATCCCCATTGTTCCTACTTATCAGAGCGGTTTTAATCATGAATAGATGCTGAATTTTGTCAAATGCTTTTTTCTGTATCCATTGATATCATTGAGTGATTTTTTTTTCTTTAGCTTGTTAATGAGGCGAATTATACGGATTGATTTTGGAATATTGAACGAGATTTGCAACTCTGGAACAAACATCAAATGGCCATGCTATATAATTCTTTTTATATATTGCTAAATTCTATTTGCACATATACTATTAAGATTATTTGAGTTTATATTTATGGGGATATTGGTCTATACTTTTCTCTTTTTATACTGTATTTGTCAGGATAATATAATTATCATAAAATAAACTGGGAATTTTTCCTTCTGTTTTCTCTCCAAACTGTGTAGAATTGGTGTTAAAACTTAAAATATATATATATTAGAATTATTCACCTAAACCATCTTGGAATTGAGATTTTCTTTAGAGAGAGTTTTTATATTACAAATTTAATATTCTCAATAGTTATAGGGCTTTTCAAACATTCCAATTCATATTGGGTAAGTTGTAATTTGTGGTTTGAACAATTGGTGCACTATTTCTAAGTTAAGTTCTGAGGGTTAGTGTTTGTAGTTTTCTCTTTCTTATTATCTTTGAATATCTACAGGGTCTGTAATGATATAGACTGCTTCATTCCTAAAGTTGGTAATTTGTGTCTTCTGTTTTATTTGTTAGTCTTACTGGAGGTTTACCATGTCTATTGAGCTTTTCAAATAACTAACTCATGGCTCCATTGATTTTTCTCTATTGTTTTCCTGTTTTCAATTTCATTTATTTGTACTCTTATCCTTAATACTTCTTTCCTTCCTTATTTCAGACTAGAGGTCCGGCGCATGAAAATTTGTACACTTGGGGGGTCCTTCAGCATGGCCTGTGACCTCTCGCAGTCCAGGAGCCTTCAGGGGATATCTGACTGACGGCTTAGGCCCGCTTCCCATGGGTCTAAGCCGTCACTTCTTATAGTTTCTCCTGCTACCATGGCTACGCTCGCCAGCTGTCAGCCTGGCTTCTGGCTGGGTGGCGCTCCCCCTGTAGGAGTGCACTGACCACCAGGGGGCAGCTCTAGCATTGCACGTCTGCCCCCTGGTGGTCAGTGTGTGTCATAGTGACCAGTAGTTCTGCTGTTCAGTCAATTTGCATATTAGCCTTTTATTATATAAGATTGATTTTGCTCTTTTTCTTGGTTCTTAAGGTTGGAACTTTGATTATTGGTTTGCGACTTTTTCTCTTTTCTAGTGTATGCAATTAGTACTATTAGTTTGCCCTGAGCACTGCTGTGGCTGCATCCCACATATTTTGTTATGTTGTATTTTCATTCACTCCAGTGTATTTTTTCCCTTGAGACTTCCTCTTTAACTTATGGATTGTTCAGAAGTAAGTTGATTACTTTCCAAGTATTTGGAGATTTTTCTGTTATCTTTCTATTACTGGTTTCTAGTTTGATTTCATTATGGTCCAAAAATACAAGGTACGGTTTTACTTATTTTTAATTTTTTGAGTTTTTTTTATGGACCAGGATATGGCCTATCTTGGAATATGTTGGTGGGAGCTTTAAAACAAGGTGTGTTCTGCTATTTGGGGGTAGAAAATTCTAAAAAATGTTATTAGATCCTATTGGTTGATGATGTCCTTGAGCTCTGTATTCTTGCAAATTTTCTGTCTAGTTGTTGCAAGAGCTGTGTTGAAGTTTACAATTATAATCATGGGTTTGTCTTTTTCTTTTCTATTCACCAGTTTTTACTCTGCATTTTACAGGTTCTTTTTGTGTATAAGCATTCAGGGTTTGTATGTCTTCCTGATGGATTGTCTTTTTTTTATAATTTTATGATGTTTACCTCTGATTCTGATAATTTTCTTTGCATTACAGTCTCTTTTGTTTGATATTAATGTTATTACTCCTGCTTTAATGAATGTTTGTATAATATATTGATGTTTTATCTTTTCTTATATTAAAAATTTGCTTTAGTCTCTGTTTACTTTTTTTAAAGCATATTTTCTCTGTGTGGTTCAAATTTGGGAATTGCTATTGCTCTATCCTCCAGATCACTGATTTTTTTTTCCCTCTTCACTTTTTAATTTCCATTATTATATTTTTCAGTTCTATAATTTCCATCTGGTTGTTCTTTATATCTTCTTTTATTTTGCTAATTGTTTTAATTATTTTAAAAGATGTTTCAACCGTGTTCATGATTGCTCATTAGATTGCTCATTAAAGCGTTTTCATAATTGCTTTACAATCTTTGTGAGATAATTCTAATATCTCTATCATCTTGATTATTGTTTTACATTTACTTTGAGCTTTTCCTGTTTCTTGTATGAGAAGTGATTTTCAATTGAAATCTGGATGTTTTGGGTACATGTTGTCAGACACTGGATGCAGAGAAAGTTGAGTACACTTTGTCACTGCCAGGTGTAGATAGAAGTCCACGTCTCCCTCTCTGGCCACCATTAACACCTAAGTAAAAGGGCTTCATGTCCCTGCTGGGTGGGGTGAGGGATTCTGTCCCCCAAAAGGCCTCCAGTCATACCTCCCTGGCTAGAAGGGGGGGAGTGGTTTGTCACTATTCCCATTGTGGCCTAACCTGCCTGGCACCTTACAGGTTGGAGGAGGAGGGGGAGGTAGCATTGTTGCTGCTGGGAAATTTCTAAGGTCCTGACTTTCCACTAGGCCTCCTCTGTTTGATACAGCCATAACAGGATTGATGAAGGGTGCCTCATTACTGTTTGAGCTGCGATGGAAGTCCAGGCTCCCTACTGTAGTCTCTGCACTGGCACTATATTATGACGGGTGTGGGACCGCCTGATAGGAAGGAAGGTTTCAAATCCTACTCAGGCTCCCGTATACTACCTGGGGTTAGGGAGAGAAGGTTGGGATGCTTTGTTTGAGTCCAGCAAGGGTGGGTCACTAGGCTTCCCATGGGGACTTTTCAGAGGTGGGGTTTGTGTTTCTGTGGTGTTTGTCTGGAGCAAAGTGATGTCTTTCTAGATATTGCCCTTCCCTGGTCCTTCATCTAGAAAGGGCAGTCTTTAGCTGGGCTTTTCTGGGCTGGACCAGTTGGTGTCTCTGGGCCCCAGACTTCCTCAGCTGTAAGCTTTGGGTATCTGAGGCAAAAATGAAATCCAGGGACCTCACCACCATGTAGTTCAGTGATGGCGAACCTTTTGAGCTCAGCATGTCAGCATTTTGAAAAACTCTAACTTAACTCTGGTGCCGTGTCACATATAGAAATTTTTTGATATTTGCAACCATAGTAAAACAAAGACTTATATTTTTGATATTTATTTTATATATTTAAATGTCATTTCACAAAGAAAAATCAACCCCAAAAATGAGTTCGCGTGTCACCTCTGACACATGTGTCATAGGTTCGCCCTCACTGATGTAGTTCTTTGGGTCCTGAGGTCCCTGCCTGGTCTGTCTTCTTCTCGCCATCTTTCCAAGTCTCCTTACATATGTTTTCTATATAATGTCCAGGATTGTCTTTAGTCGTATTTAGCAATAGTATTAGGAAAAACTAAGCCTATTCCATCTTCCTGAAAGAGAACGTTTACTGTTTCTTTTTCTTTTCTCTTTAATTTCATTTTTTAAGTTGAGAGGATAATATACAATTTTCACATTAGGTTCTGTAAGGAAGTTAAGAAGAGTTATGAAAAACTGATGAGTAAATTTTGTGTTAAAAAGAGAAAACAAGGCAGAGAATGCATCTCTATCCCTAATTTGTTTTTTAATCTCCATTTCACTTCCACTTTCCAATTTATACTAGTATGTTTCTTGGCTAGGTTGACGCCAATAAATGCTCCCTCTGGACTAGCAATACTTATTGAGAAGTGAATTTTTCTCACTTGAAAGTTCTTCCTGAATGACTGCCACTTGGGGCTTGCCCATGTGATTCATTACTGTTCCCCTGTGCTTATTATACTTACTTAATAAATATCTGCTGAAAAAGTGAATGAGAGCTACCAATTAAAATTTTTCTTTCTATTAGAGATTATCTACTTTTTTCTTGCTTGTGCTGTGTGCATGGGACCCATGTGTCTACAAACCATGCTTGATTCCCTACCAGGCACTCTAAGCACATGTTAGGACATGATCAAAATTTGTGCAGAATTTCACTATCTAGAAAAAAGCAATTTTAATTTCTGCACATATGTTAGTTTTTTGTTTTATGGTTTAGAATTTTTTTAATTACAAATAGGGAGGACACCAGAATACTAGTAGTTCTTGTGTGTATTGGTGTGTGTGTTTGTGTGTGTGTGTGTGCATGAGCACATTTCATTCCTATTGCTTCTAAAGAAAATGACCTTAAAAATCATGATACAAAAAAAGACCACAGACTATTTTTAGGATATGTTCCTTAGATCCTTGAATACGTTGGATTATTTTCTTTTATTAGGCAAGTCATGGTTTGGTTATCTTTTTATATCTTTGTCATGCATTATGCAATGTGTGTGTGTACATGGAAGAGGGGTAACATTAGTCCATCATTTTGTAAAGCCCTTAATATAACTTTATTTTTTGCAAACAAAATTATACTTTAGATAAAGACCCTCCCATCATCAAAACATTTTTTTAATGCAGGTAGGAGAACATGATTGTTCTCGATACTACTGACTATGTTTGGTTTAAATACTAGTAAGACTTGCTTTTCCGCTTGGCTTTAGATTCTGCTTAAGGAAATGGTGAAAGATTTAATTCACTGTACTTTTGTTAAGAAAATATGGAAATGTTTGTCCATGGGAACTTTGGTCTCCTGCTAGAATGGAAATTCATTGGGGAGGGGGAACCGTTTCATTTTATTGCCTCAGAGCTGTTGATACACTCCCTGCATCTTTCAAAGGCATCTTTCATGCAAGACAGGCAAACTGTAGCTTGTGAAGGAACAGAAAGAGCACTTCTTCCATGAGTCAATCTCAGCAAACAAGCACAGCAGCTGTGCTAGGTGGCGATGAGATTACCAGGGGACCCAGTCGCAGGGTTTTGTGTGGTCTCAGAGACAACTGGCTCTTCTCTCAGGGGGCCAGTTGGAGGGAGATGGCAAGAATCACGCGTCCCCACTGCTGCCAGTGGATCTTGTGGCCATGTAGGACAAAATCAGCACCAGATTAAATCAGAAAGTAATAAAACGCAAGAAGACTCTCCGAGCTTTTAAATCTTAATGTGAGAAATAAAAACAAATGTCCTGGGTGTGTTGCTTGTTGCGTTCAATCGTGAGGAAAAGGAAACAGAGAAAGGGTGCCTTCAACTGAGAAAACTTGCAGGGCGGTCAGTCTTTTCGTTTGAGAGCCATTTGGGTGTGTTGTGAAATAAAGTTGCAGAGTAGGCATGTTCAGACCTTTTTTTTTTTTTTTTTTTTTGCTACATTTAGTAGGAAAGATTCTTCTCTCCCCGCCCCTGAACTACAAGAAGCCAGAGTTTTCTGTGCAAACAGGCATTGCAAGAATCAGATTCACTTTGGACGACTCTTCACATTCCAAGTCATCATTGCATTAGGCAGCACAATTCCATCTCTGGTTGATGGGCAGAAAAAGTGGGCAGCTTGCCAGGTAGACGTTTCCATGACTCCCAGCCCCCAAAGGTGATGCGTTTTTTTTTTTCCAGCTAATTCAATGAAGAGTGGGCTGAACTTTGGGTCTAAACGAGACAATAGCTGCCTTCGCAGTATCAGCAGAATGGTTGATGGGAACGCACTCTACATTTGGCAGAGAATCATGTGACCTTACGACTGAGATTTTGTGATGGTGCCAACGGAGGCTTGGATAGCAGCAACCGTCCTGACTTTTTTCTTCTTTTCTAGCCCGGCTCAGAAAATGGTGGATCTTAATACTTGACTTTAGCCAGTCTCAGCAAGCGACTGAGCTTTGAAGCACAACTTCGCCTTTATTCTGGGTTTTTGGCAGGCCACCAGGAGGCTGTCCCTTTCACGCCTGATAAATTCTGCTGCTTATCTCTAAATAGGAAAAGGAAAAAAAAGGGGGGAAAATATAAACAGAATATTGAGGCATAACAAGTGAATCCTAAAATTGTGTGTTGTGCATTTCGGTTTTTTGCCTTTTCTTACTGCTGATTTTTTTTTTTAATGTTCGTGTCATTTCTGCTTGCTGAAGAATCCAAGGAGTTTTTGTTTTTTGTTTTTCTTTGTGGGTTCTTTTTTTTTTTTTTCTTTTGGTTTATAATGAACAGGCATTTGAACTGGGCAAACAGGACGACAGCAGCAGTGATCATGAGATCATTGCAGCAATGTAGCAAACTGGCACCCTGCCTTCTCACCCTTTTGGTTCAGGAGACCAACGTGTGCAATCCTCATTTCTAAAGTCAGCACAGCCTGGAAGGATTCCTGGTCTCTCCCACCTTCGACCACTACGCTGCCAGGCCCGGCAAGGATTGGTGCGGCTTCTGCGCAGTGCTTTGTGCCTGGAATACCGAGAAGGAAGAAAAAGACGAGCACCCTGGTCCTTTTTGCAAGAAATAACAGGAGCCCTGAAGAAAAAAAAAATGCAAAAAAAGAAACCTGAGTGTGTCCCACTCCATGCAACAGTGATGAAAAAAATGAGACTTTCCTGCTCAAAAACAAAAACAAACAAAAATCCAAACCAAAACAAACTAAAAAAAAAAAAAAAAAAAAAGCAAACATTGGCTTGTATAACTACAGAGGCATCGAGCTTTGTAAAGCAGCTTTGTAAGGCTTCATGAGCAAATGAGCCTTCTTCTCTTTTATTATTTCAAAAATAAGGCCTAATTAGCAATGTATTGCACTTGGTGAAATCGCACCTTTCATATCAGGTATAACTTTTTTTGTTGTTCTTTTTAAGCCTACTGTTCTCTAAGAGGGAATCCTTGAACTTTCGGTTTACTCTTAACTCATCACCCACTTTACTCTTATTAACTTTTTCCTTTTGCTCTCCTGCTCTAATCCTGTTTAGAATAGCAACTAACTAAAATAGAAAAATCTCTATGAAAAAGTTGGTACATGTTTTTATTTCTGATATACATAGAAGTTTTGGAAAGACATTCATATGTTATCTGTGCTTTTTGCGTACAGGATTAGTTTTTGCTATCTAAGAAAACTGAGCGTTTAGCCCTATTTGCTAAAGAAACTAAATCTTTCATGTGCTTGTGACGCATAATTTTAAATGTGAAAGGAGAAACTTTTTGGACTCCTAAAAAAAAGGGGGTCATATTAGAATATGCATTAAAATGCTGGTAAATAAAATTAGCTAGGGCGGATTTATATTTAAATATTTTACCAGGATTTCAGTATAATCAAAATAGGGCTGAAAAGATTATGTTCTCAGTTGCTAAGTAGAAAAGAAGCTTGTTTCACAATAATACTGTCTTTTAAAATATACTTTAAAAGAAGCATTTGTCTTAGAGCCGTTGCAGAGTGCATTGGAAATAGCCATTAAGTATTTTAGTGGAAAAAGTACATATAAACTTGTTTTAAGTTTCCAGTAATGTATTGGCTCAGCAGATAAATACATTGCATTCTAATAATTATGTCTGTTTGTATAACTAAGTAGCTAAGGGATTGAAGTATTTTATAGTAAAACCCAGTTTTGCTTCATTCAATGGGTAAGGATTAACAGATGTATTCTACCTATTTTAATTTTGATTAAACTTTATAATTATGTTTAAAATTGTTTAAAATATAAAATGCTTTTGAAATTATAGAATGTATAAAAGAAGCCTATAATCTGTATATTACAAATTGATACTATCATATTTTCCATGAAAAGACTAAACATTAGCAAACTTGTGGTTTTAAAATAATATTTCATTATATTGAAGAAACATAGGGGAAACAATGAATTAATATAGAACTGGTGAATTCTACTTTCTTTTTGGTTATTCTACAAAGAATTATGGGGAATTAGAAATATCCTATATACTGATAACATTCAAATAAAATGTTTTATTAAGTTTATGGGTTATTGTTCCCTAATTATTTTTTTAAATAGCTTTTGTTCCTTTATGCTGCCTTAGCTAATGGAACATCAACTTTCACAGTCCTAATTAACATTTATAAACCTGTTTTCATGTTTCAAGATCCTTCAGTTGAAAAACATTATTTTAAATGTTATTTTTAGAAACCATTAATCTCCACACTCTTAATTATCTTATTAAGCTCATGCCAAATCCAAATCTCTTTTCAGCTTTCACTAGTTCATTGTACAAAACCTAGTCGCTTCTTTAACAGCCATGCCTCCTTTCACTTTCAAAACTGTTACTGTGAAAATAACACCAACTAAAATGAATGCATAAATGCAAACTATGAAGCCACATTATATGTCATATGAGTAGCCTTGGGTGGGGCTCTATGAGTCTTCCAAGCCTTAAAAAAAATAGTTTAAAAGGTTTTGCCCATTTTAATATTGTGTTTTCTTCTCGATCGTCTACCTTCACTCCCACCATCCACCCAGATGCTCCTCCTAGACAGCTGTTGTCTGATATTTCTCCTTTTGTGGTTGTTTTAGGGACAAACTTAAAATGGATATGAGAAGTGAAGAAAGTGATCATAGGAGAAAATCATCTCAGGTAAAAATAAAAAGAAAAAAGCAATTAATATTTAATATTTTGATTAAAAATAATTTTGACTGTGTTAGTTATAAGAATTAGTTTCATATTCTTTATGAATCTAGCTGTTGGGATTTTAATTTATATTACCCGCCTCTGAAAAATTTTTGTCTGAGTTTGTGAGCAATATACTGTTTGAGTCACTTTGAATGTGTATCTAGATATCCATACATATAACATAGCTGAAATATGGTTGAATAGGAAGTTGTTTAGGAAAAAGGAAAAAGTGTATTTTATAATTTGTTGTGCCATATAAAAGGAAGTGAAATCTGGGAGGAGGGAATAAAGTCATGCTTTTTTAAAAACATATGATCTAATAAGACAATGAAACCAAAATATACATTTTTATAGTTATGATAAACCCAAAACAGATGCTACCATTTATTTCACATCTGAATTTGTGAACTTATGTTGAAATATTTTACTATAATTGAATGCATGAATCTTGAATGTTAATATTTTAAACTTATTAATTAGAATAATTTGAAAACAAATAATGGCAAAAATTATGGAGACCAAATTCTGTGTGTAAAGTTTATGAAACACATTTTATATTATTTATTTCAAAATATGTAAATATACAGTAATTTTTATGTAGTGCTACTATTTTTCACAATGAAGGTATAATTGAAAAATGCTAAATATGTGGACATGCGTAAAACAACTAATGAGTGCACAAGTTATAATTTTGTTGCTGTTGAGTTTAGAGCCTTAAAAAACATATATGTGGCTGTCTTTATGTTTATTCTTGTATGTTTGATCATGGTCTGGTGATTTAAATATTTTTAATAAACCCAACCTGTTGACAAGATGAGAGATGTACGTAGTCATACGTTATGTTTTAAATAAATTATTTTTGAAAAATACATTTAAATATATGGTGTATAAGAGAGATGATATCCTGTTTTATGAAATAGATCTGGAGTATAAATGTTAACGCACAGGAGTAGTAATAATGCTATAAATGTGTGATTAATTTGGTTTTCTAATATTTATCTAAGTATTGTTAATTTCAGTATTATTCTAAATAAGGCCAGCTATATTTAGGACTTTTAAATAACTTCCTTCAGTACTCTGCCTAGTCAACAAAATTTTACTTATTTATGAGAAAGTTATATGTTATCAATTCCTTGAAACCACTAACTGAAGTTTTATAAGAATTAGAACAAACACAGGCTAACTCTTACACAATTAGCTTAATAGTTAATTTTGTCTTAATTATAGGCTCATAACACTATATTCATGCCTCACAATTACATAATTCATACATGCATGTATGGATTATTTTTTCTTTTCAAACTCATCATTTCTTAGACTAGTCTAATTCTAAAATACTATTAAAACATAAGTAATCTGTGAAAAATCTTTCAATATAGTATTTTTAAATTCTTATGTATATAAAATCTTCATTCAGTTTAGGATATTTATGAAAGGGATAGGCATACTTAGAGCATTTCAGCATTTAACATATTTATCTTAAAGGATCAGTATTATTATTTTCATCTACTAATTTCATCAGATATTTTCAACAAATCCTACTCTAATGAGATGTTGCCCATTGGCATAAACCCGTAGATCCGATCTTGTGGTGAAGTGGACCGCACAAGCTCGCTTCTATGGGTCTGTGTCAGTGTGGTGATGTGACAAAATCTTATACACAATGCTGTTAACTAATATTTCAATCAAACTCCTGTAAAAATCTAGTTGATTACTTTTGAAGTAATTATATTTTGGTTTTTTTTATGTATATATTAATCCTCATCTGTCTTACAAGGCAGGTTTAATTGTTGACCACTTGGAAGAGTTTGCAGCAAAGCCATTCAAATTTGAACGCATGTAGGGTAAATTGCTTAAGAAACTTGGATTTTTTTATAGCAAGTTATGAACCAAGAGCTGAATAGAGTCTGTCCAGAAATGCCAGTTCCCATTATAGTGGTTAGTGTGCCTCATCAACTTCAAAAGGAAAATTAAAGATGTTTGGATTTATGTGTTACTAGTAAGCCTTTTTCTCTTGAAAAAGGAAGCTGAATGCTATTGACTTTTAATATTATTAATTGCTAGTACAGCTATGCCGGGAGAGATATCAGAGGACATTTTGTTTGACCTGTCCTGGAAACCCAAGAGGTTAGGATAGTCCTAGTAGACACATAGTAAGCTAATTGGTAAAATGTTAGACTATTATATCTACATCCTTGCCAAGCCCTTAGGTGTATGGCCGCCATATTTGGAGGAGCTGACTGAAGATATGATAAGGAGTTTGAAGCAACAGTGGAAGCTGTGTGCATCCGGGTTGAGGTAGTAGGTTGTATGGTTTAGAGTTATACCCTGGGAGTTAACTGTACAACCTTCTAGCTTTCCTTGGAGCACACTTGAGCCATCGAGGAATTCTTCATCACTTTAATCTAATTGAGCCAATTTCTGTGTGAGAAGGTAATGTGTCATGAGTATTTTTAATAAATTGAACCTTTATTACATTAAAATGATCTTTTTGTTTCTAAATATTAGATTATTCTATTATATCTACTTATAAACACTGGAAAATTTGTATTTCTTATAGGTCATTACTCAGTGATCCAACATTTTTAAGAACTAGTGAGTAGTGACTTAAACTGTATTAATATTGCAGCTTTTCACCCTTAGATTCACAAAATTTGGCACCTAATTTTGTAAGGTGATCATTGGTCTTTCTTTATATTTTTGATAGATACTTTGATAAACAGTAAAAAAAATGTCTGTCAGTGTCAATGACTTCTGTAGCACATTGCCTGAGTCTTTCTTATGACACATCACTTTCTCCCTTATGTTATGTTAAGTGCTTGCTTATTTTTTCCATATTAGACTGTAAGCCCCATGAGGGCAAAGTCCATGCATATTTCTCATTGTATCCCCTGGAATGCCTTACACAAAGTAAGAACCAAATATTTATTGGATGAATGAATAGAGTATAAGATTTCACTATGTGATTATTTCTATTGAATATTTGATTGAATTACAATGGTGGTCACAAATCTGAGTTTTGTTTATTGTTTCTAAAATTTCCCTAAATTTAATTCCCAGACTGCTCTGATTCAGTAACATACTTGACTTATTTTTTGACTGTGTCGAGTGTGTTCACTCATCCTAGACATAAAATTTAAAATTTAGGAGTACTTTATACCTAGAATAAAAATAATAGAATACATTTATTTTTATTAATAAGTTCATTATAGTTTATAATCCTAAATTTAAATTGTGCATATTTCTTATGAATTTTTAAATTTCTGAATTTTCCAGATGAATGGTTTTTATTTTAACATCAATTTTAAAATTAGCTTTCTGTATTCTGTATACTTCCCTTAATCTTCTACGCATTATACTTGTACAGTATATCTGTTCTTTAGACCAGAAACAATTAAACCAGAACCATGTCAAGAAATCTATAATAATAAAAGCATAATATGCTAATTAGACTGGACATCTTCTGGACGTCCTTCCAGATGACCTTTTGGACAAAGCTGGGTGGTGAGGGCCAAGGCAGAGGCAGCTGCAGTGGCAGGCAGGGTCCAAGGCAGAGGCAGCCGCAGTGGTGGCGGGGGCGGGGGCGGGTGGAGGGGGGACAGAGCCTCTTTCATGAATTTCGTGCATTGGGCCTCTAGTTAATAATAAATAAGTATATGGGGCATAATTTGAGGTTTAGATTACATTTTTGTTTAAAGAAAAGACACCCACAGTATTCTGTCTGTACATAGCAAATGGATCTCTTTGGAATCCATTAGCTTGCTGTCAACTTTAATGGCAGTGAATGTTGCAATTTATATAGAGAGGCTAGTTTAGATAGATCATCTTTCGGTCACAGAATTAAATAGCTGTAGATATTAGAACTAATTTAAACTCTTAGCATGAAACATTGAATACATGAGAAAAGATTTGTAGATAAAGGTATATGTTAAAAAACCATTAAGACCCTGATGGTGTGTTGATGAGCTTTCTAGAGAACACTCTGGCATTCAGAATATTTCAGAATTTAGAATTTACCAACAATGGTAGTGAAGAAGGAACTTTTGAGACACCAACAGGAAGAACACATGAAACTTAGAAAGCCCAATACCAATGATTTCAAGCAAAAGTATTTGACTGGCATGCAGAAGTTAAAGACTAGTAGTCTCTAAGAAAGAAAAGTCTTTTGAAGGATTAATCAAGAGAAAATGAACAAGAGGCAGGAGATAAGAGAGCAAGAAAAAGAGCCTGAGAGAGAATGGACAGATGAAAAAGACAGTGACTCCTAACAAAGAGAAACAAGATGTGTGTATGAGTAGTGGTTCAACACAAAGGTGGAAGAAATAGACAACTGAATGGTAAACAACTAAGTTTTTGTGAATAATTTAGCCCTTGAGAACTGGGATACCTTTCTTGTGTGTGAATGTATGCATTTGTGTGTATTCCAATATTTAGTTCATAAATTTGGAGACCAAGTCATATACACATTGGTGGCCCAAATAGAATACTATTGCCAATAAATTCCTGTTTCTGTGCAGTGCAATGAAGTATATCACAGAAGTCAACTATGATAGGTGGTACAAGAATAATCTCATAAAAATACTATGATAAATGCATCAAATTGTGGGTCTCTTATCTACTCTATCTAAAGCAAACTGGTATTACAGAAGAATGGCTGAAAAGTGGCAAAGATGTAGCTATGACCTATTGTGTTAGTCATGCAGAAATCATAATTCTGAAAGGCAGAGGATATCATTAGCATCAACGAAGAAAATAGGGTGAGAATACTACATGGGAGGGTTATGCTTTCACTGGTGATTAATAATATCTTTTTCTCTTTCAACTGTTGGGGTTATTTAACTTACTATTTTTTATAAAATAATGTTTAATGACAAATGCACAAATTGATAGAATTATATTTAAAGAAACTAAGATTCAGGACCATTGCTGGTGTCACTACCTAGAAATAGTTAACTTAGCCTAAGAAACTATGGGGAAATATATATTTATAGAGTTAACATTTAATGGGGACACAACTATGCAGATTCAATAATTTCCAGTAATCATATTTTACTGTATACCAGGGTTTCCACATTTGGTAACAGAGGAAGTGTGAAAATTTAGGAAACAAATATCAGCAAATCATAATCTACTTAACCAATGTCTCTTGTTATTTTGGGACACTAAATTAGATAGATAGATAGATAGATAGATAGATAGATAGATAGATAGATAGATAATAGATAGATAGATATATCTTTATATCTCTAGTGGCTGATTTGCCTTAAATACTTTGTGGAATAAGGCAGGAAATAGTTGGAATGGGAAGGAAGGGAGGAGAGGAAGAATGGAAGGAAAGACAAGGAAAATGAATTGCAAAGCAATTGATTGGGCATTACCAGAAAAGCCTAATTTAGTTCATAGTATTGAACTAAATTGTCCAAACTAACTATGGGAAAATCAGAAAGCTTATTTGGTAATTGGACTATATCTCCTTGAAACAATCCAGCAGTACATGAACTGTTATTAGAATGAGTCACACTCTGTATAATCATTTTCTGTTATTCCTTGTTATCAAAGGCTGATTCATGAACATAGGTGATTCTCCAAGATCCCCTAAATGATGTGATACAGGATTCTGCCACCCTGAGCGTTATTTTACATCCACACCTAATTTCTCTTCAACAGAATATAGGGATAACTCTTGAGAACACTGATCTTGACTACACCCATGCCAGCCCCCTAAAAGTTCCCTAGGGAAAATCTGTGAATGATCATTAGGTGAAGGTTCTGATGTAATAAGAGAGCATTTATCTCTCACTTGCTTACTAATTTCTACCATTCACTACACTTTACAAACAAACCCATTACTTGATAGTTTTTCAAGATTCTTGTGTATCATCTCTCTATCCAGAAAGCCTTTACTCTTTCTGTAAGAGAGATTGTCTCAGTTTTGATTCCTCATAGCCCTTGCACCTTTTATTCCCACAAGGTTTTTCCAACTTTAATGAATACTAAATACAAATGCCCAAAGGGACTATGACTTACTTTTGTACCTCCTGCAATGTATATACTTTGACAGTCAGACTGAGTTAAACTTTAGATCATTTCTGAGCAATGAATAGAACCTATATGTACCTTTAAATAGACTATGCTTCATCAGTAAAATCTTGTGTTAATCAAGATATTCTCCAGAACATGTCATTATGAGATATAAGATTTTTAAGACTATAAGTTCTGTAGGCCAGATTTGATTAAGCATGTGCTATACCATTTGAATGTGATTTATGAAACTATCTTATTCTACTATTTATAATAGATCTAAGCTCTTCATGTACAAAAATACCTTTTTCAAAACTCACAACTCCTACATAGCGCTCAGTTTATAGGATGAATTCAAGAACTCTTTGGTGAATGATCAAAAAAATCTTAAGTGAAATAAAAATATTATGTGATACAGTGGAACAATTCTACATTTAAACTTTAAAATTCTAATTCTTTAAACTTTAAAAATTTAGATATTAAGATAAAGTAGGAATATCACTTTTAACTTTTGGGAAGTCTGTTAGATGGGGGTTCTTGATTTTTAAGTTGGCATTGTTTTGTGCATGCCTGTATTTTTAACCTCACTCTATGCTGTGTGTAATGTGTAAGTTAAATAAGCTGCCCCTGTTTCCTCCCTACATCTGACTCCCCTGAGCTCTCAATTCTGTTTCTCTTCATTCGATCTCTTAGAAACCTTACTTGACTGCAATCATATTGAGCCTGTGTTTCCCGTTACTATTGTTTAGATAATATGTACTAAAGTTAGATTGTAAGTTGTATAATCCATGTGTACTTTTACTTAGTAGGCACTTAAATAGTATTTGATTGAAATTAAAACTAAAATATAGATTTATAAACTGTAAGAACTTTAGAGATAATCTGGTCCCCTTTCCAGATGACCTGAGTATTTCATGACCTTGCTAGGGTCAATCCACTAGTATAGACACTACCTAGATTTCTGTTCAGATAGGTAATCTATCTAGGATGAAATATTTTATGTTTGCTATCAATAGATTTTCATCTAGTTTTCAATTGCTATCAATAGATTATTGGGTACTGGCATTAAACAAGTTTTAGTTAGTTGATTGATATAATAATAAGGTTTTGTTTTGGAAAGACTACAAAAAGGTAATTTATTATCAGATTCAAATGTGATAGATATATAATTAATATTATTTAAAATGAACTTCATATCCTTCTAGTTCTTTCTTTTCAAGTACAAGTACAATCTTATTCTTCTAGGCATAGAGAGAAAATTCTCTACCTTCTAGCTCCACTGTGTTATAACCCTTTCTTCCAGAACTCTTCTCCATGGGAGAGGAGTATGGCCTAGTATTTGTGACGTATGATAAGTAAAAAGGGAATAAGTAAGAATTGGTTAGTTAACCTATTAGTATTGTGTTGCTTAGGAGAACAAAAGTTAATCTGAAATGCTAACCATAACTTAGTCTGACTTAAGAACTCAATTGCTTATACCCCCCCATGAAATATGCAAGATATAATTATGTTATATAAGTTTCATGAACTTAAATAACTTCAGGATCTAAGAAGTATAATAAGATAGACTTTAAGACAAAAGGAAGTAATGGAAACTGTGGTAGACCAAGGAAGGCATACTCACTTTCAAGTTATTCCAAAATGACTTCTGTCAATCTAAATTTGGCCCATGAGGGCAGCCAGTTTTCCATTTTAGTATGCAAGCATTACATTGTACATCAAAGCTTCAATAAATCTCCTCTTTTGATAAACCTAACAGCATTTTTACAATGGAACTAGACAATTGAGAGTATCTATATGTTCAATAATTCTAAAGTGTATAAATAGGATAAATTCTTACACACTTCTATGTGTTATTTCAAATATGTGTGTTGCTGTTATTTTAAATAGACATGTATGTTCCATGATAGTATATATATTCTCTCAACTTTAATTAGCTAATGAAAGAATATTCATTGTTCAAGCAATACCTACCAATTGCAATATTGTCTTGATCCTATTTTAATGAAAGAAATGTAGTAGAAGTAAGTGTAGAGGTCCTAGTAGTAGTATAGGTATGTAGTTTTAGGTTCCATCTGCATCTAATTCTCAATGTACAAAACAATAAAATCTATATACTTCTTATTCCTCATTGATAATGCTAAAGACAGATGGATAGATAGCAATTTCAAGTCAGAAAAATCAAAAGATTAAATAAAGTGAACACAAAGTTCAGGTGTTCTCATCTCAATATAGTCTTACATTCAGACAAGTGGATATAGTTTAAAAGTAAAGTAACTGGTATTGTTGTTAATTATATTTTGTTGTATTATAGTTAAAGAACCAGTTGTGCATAAATCTAAAACTAGAACTAGATCAGGTTCCTGTCTTACATTGTAATTTAATCTGATAAACTAAAATCTGGTAAGTAGAAATGATACAACCAATTATGACAACACTGAGTTTATAGTAATAAAAGAGACATGTGTTTGTAATTTTGCAATGTGTAGCACATTCTTATTTAATACAATTGGAATTAGTAATTGAACAGTTAATCCACAAAGATTTTTGAAGAAACAGATATTAAAAATTAACATATACATAAAATACATATTTTGTTTAAATTTTAAAACTTGAAAAAAAAATTGAAAGCTTGATTATATAATTTGCCAGTGTTTTTATCAAAGCCAAGAAATATTCTGAGTTTGGGTTGCTGTTCACAGATCTTCATCATTTTTCTTTCTTTAAATCTCATAATGCATCATCTATGAATTATAATTTTTGTTGTTTCGTAAATGTATTTAAGTATAATCCAATGCAAAGAAATCTGAAAGCAGAATCCCATATTCTCTATGATTTTTCTAATTTTTTTTAATTTGTTCTACCTACATCTAACTCAATAGCATTTTTATAAATATGTTTTTATTGGTTTTAGAGAAACAAGAAGAGAGAGGGAGAGAGAGAGAGGGAAACATCGGTTGCCTTCCATACACATCCAGGGATAGAACCTATAAGCTGAGTATGTGCCCTGACTAGGAATTGAACCGATGACCATTTGGTGCACAGGACGAAGCTCAACCAATTGAGCCCTACTGACCAGGCTTGATAGCAGTTTTAAAGGGACTGAATTTCAAAAATTCTCCGGTATATATCATCTCTTATTATTTTTATACTAATAAAAATAATATTATTTTTACTCATACTTAAATTGGTTTGTATAGTATTTAATTACATTATACAATTTCATATTTACCCAGCAGGCATAGATTGGTTTGGGAATAGACATAATTGACTACCTACCAGAAAGCATACAAATCATTTGTTGGGAACAGAAATACTTGGGTGTTCTAGAACTTTCTAGGGCAGTGGTTCTCAACCTTGGCTGCACATTAGAATCACCTGGGAATCTTTTTAAAATTCTGATTTCTGGGCCTCATCCTCCAGAAATTCTGTTTTTTTGTTACTAATGTTGTGGCCCCACCCCATAACAAAGAAACAGAATTTCTGGAGGATGAGGCCCAGAAATCAGGATTTTTAAAAGATTCCCAGGTGATTCTGATGTGCAGCCAAGGTTGAGAACAACTGATCTAAGGTAATAAAATGTTTTCTTCATTGCCCGAAACAGTAGCCACAAGCCATATGTGGGTATGGAACATTTGAAATGTGGCTAGTGTGATTGAAAAACTAAATTATACATTTAGCTAATTTCAATTTAAGTAGTTATGTGTGGCTAGTATCTAATGTATTGGACAGTGCAGTACTAGAAAGTGGTTCTCTTACAGTTGGCATGTCAGGTATTAAAGTGGCGCATGGTTAAGAGTACTTCTGTAGTTTAATTAATTTTGAGGAGAAAAATGGCTTTGGAAACTCACATTGAGTTAGAATTCAATTGGTTTTCTTTTATTTTTTTTATTTTGCTCCTGTTTGAGTATAGATTTAGCTTTCTGGATCTTATAACTTTATGCACAAGAAGGAAGTCCAAACATTAGGAATTGCAGAGGTTTGCAACTCTTTCTGAAGCATTCCATCAACATAAACCTATTTATAAAGTAGTCATTGCTTCTCACATTGGCGAATATATATTTCTTAATTAAGAGCATAGATCCATCAGAACCACAAGATGAACTTGTTGAGTCTCTGTGCCCTCTAAAAATACTTATAAGTACTTTAAATATATGTGGGTGTGTTTATTTTTCTGAGGAAAATGTCCCAGCTCTTGTTAGGTTATCTTAGGAGTTCATGATTTCTCAAAAACTGTAAGAATAATGCATTCGGGTTGCTGTTTAATACCCTTTGATGTACCAGGAAGTTGATTAAGTAGTAAATTTGATAGCATTGAAAGCCTTCCCTTACAAATATTATAAATCTGTCTGTCTGCCCATTTGTCTACCAATCTATCTATGCATCAATCCACATATATTTCAAATTACAGTTTATATATGTAATTAAATATGTAAAAATAATTAAATATTATGTAATATGTATGCAATTTAATTAATAATATGCATTCTTTAATTAATTGACTAAATCTCTACAGTGATGGCGAACCTATGACACACGTGTCAGAGGTGTCAAGCGAACTCATTTTTTTGGTTGATTTTTCTTTGTTAAATGGCATTTAAATATATAAAATAAATATCAAAAATATAAGTCTTTGTTTTACTATGGTTGCAAATATCAAAAAATTTCTATATGTGACACGGCACCAGATTTAAGTTGGTTTTTCAGAATGCTGACATGCCGAGCTCAAAAGGTTCTCCATCACTGCTCTAGAACATGGTTGAGAAAAGAAAGAATAGTTCAACTCCTTGGAAGGATTCAATAAAATTAGATTCAAATAAAATAGCTAAAATTACTGTCATATTAAATTTGAATTTAATGTTTCCAGTAACTTTGTTTGATCCATCAACTATTTATCCCAAACATATCAGGTAAGATGGCTTCATATATGATACTATTAGTCCTCTTTTAAGTGTGAGAACACCACAATCAGGGGCTTATAAAATTTCTTACAACCACATAAATGGAAGATCCTAGGACCAAAACAAATGTGTCATATCCAAAGGAGTTGATTTCAACCACTTTGTTATTATGCCTCCAGTGAAAGCAGTAGGTACATGCAGTAAAAGTTTGAAAGTAAGACTTACCCTACTTCATTCAGAATAAAAGTCCAGCTTCACTAGTCAAAGCTTCTTAGACCAGTACTTCTTTCCATTCAGAGATCCACACCACTAAAATTCAAAGAGCTCTTTTATGTTTCTGGTTTTTCAAAATATAGAATAGCAACACGTTGCCAGACCTACCTGACAACAGCAAATGTAGTCATTTCTAACTGGGAATTTATCAGAATGTTTATTTGATAGTAAATATTGAGCTGCATCTATTATATAATGATCACTTCTGCTCTTAAAGTCTAAGTGTTTCAAAATACAGGAGTACAATAAACAGACTACTTGAGATTAACTGATTGGTATTTGAGAAACGTCTAACATTGTTCCTTACATAATCTAGAGACTCAGAGAAGGCCTTTTTTTCTCTCCTCTAATAATGTTAGCTTGACACTGCTTATTATTCACTGGATTGTAAGACCGCTTAGAACAGTGGTTCTCAACTTTATTGCTTGAGGACATGAAGAAAGAGGGGACTGTGTGGTGGGAGGTGCCAGTCCTTGGAAAAAGTCCTCAACGTTATTCAGATTTTTTGTCTGCAGGGGCACACATTCCAACAGGCATTATTCTGTGATATGATTTCAGAGGCCTCAGAAAGGTCACTACTGCTTCAAAATAGATGATCTTTCCTTGCACATTAAACTTAGCATATCATTCATTCCCTGGTCCCCAGAAATATAGAGATTGAACTTTAGCCCTAGAGTCAGGCACACCTGCATTTATAACAAACTAGAGGCCGGTGCATGAAATTCGTGCATGGGTGGGGGGTGTCTGTCAGCTTGGCCTGTGCCCTCTCCAATATGGTTCATCCCTCTCACAATCCGGGAATGCTGGCTCCTAACTGCTCGCCTGCCTGCCAACCTGATTGCCCCCTAACCACTCCCCTGCCAGCCCAATCACCCCCAACTGCCCTCCCCTGCTGGCGTGATCACCCACAATTGTCCTCCCCTCCTGGCCTGTTCACCCCCAACTGCCCTCCCCTGCCGGCCATCTTGTGGCAATGTTGCACGAGTGCGTGATGACACTTAGGCTTTTATTATATAGGATATGCGTCAACCACTACTACAAAAGCTGTATGATCTTCTTCTGAAACTTGAAAATGATGACACTAGCATTATGAGATTTTTGTGAGAATTAAAATATTTATATGGCACTTAGCAAGCATGGTACCAGTAGATAGAGTTGAAAATATATTACTAACAGGAGCATCATTACACGTTTTAAATGGTGCAGTGTATTGTTTATCTAGAAGTGCCCCTCAGGTGCAGTGTGTGCAATTTACAGAGGCAGAACCAGTCACCGGAAACACTGGGAAGCGGCTTTCTCTGAGACCTCCCCCGTTGATTCCTGAACATCATGGCTTCGCTGCCTGGATTTGCTATTGTGAATAAACCACATTTCATATATTCTTCTCATTGTCAGATCATGGTAAACAGGAGCTCTCACCTTTTCCTCTGGAAATGATAGTCCTTCTTCATATATCTGAAGTTAAGTCTTTTCCTTTTTGCATCATCATTATTCTGAAAACATATGCAATCTGTCACCACTGTTTATATATGAAGTGATCAACTGCTTAAGTGTCTTAGTTTTCCCATCTGTAAAAAGGGTTAGCTCCTTCCCTGTTGATCTTCTCCAGAGTCTTGAGAAAATAAAAAATCTATAATGTAAAAAAAAGGAAAAATACACATCAGCATTCCCATGAATAGAAAATTAACCCATTTTAACTTATCTATAGGAAATTTTATAAGCAGATTTCCAGGGAAGGAGAAGTAACAGTATTTTTAAATTGTTCATTCCCAGGGAGAAGATATCTCTCAGTATCTCTGCTTATCTTTGTCTGTCTCTCTCTCTGTATCTTTCTTGTCTGTGTGTCTCTCCCCCTCTCTTCCCGTTTTTCTTTCATGTTCTTAGATCCTACTATTTCCATTGCTTAATTGTTTGCATTTCTGCATCTATTACTATACATGAGTTCCTTTGTTTAAATCTAGCCATGTGCCAAAAGTAAAATAATATATATTACTAAATAAACAAATGAATTATTGAATTAATTAAATCAATTAATGAGAGCAGCTACAGAAATCTAGACTTTAGTTCATATGTAAAAGGAAGGTATTAGCTACAGTGTAATTAATATATTAATTGTTGGCCTTCTTGGTCATGGCATGTCATAGGAAGCAACGTCAGTTCTCCAAATTCTTCCTCACAGGTTCTTTTTCTAAAGCCAATCTTTTCATTCTGAGCAAGGGCACGCACACCATGCCCGTGTGATAACATTGATTTACATTACACATTTCTCCCAGAAAATTGGGTGTGTCTCTATGTTTCATAACTGAATTATTATTTTTTTTAGTCTGTAGAAACTAAATTTATTTTGTCATCCAGTGAAAGCATTTTTAGTAATTTTATTGTAACCAATTTTCATTTTAGGGAATAAACAGGAGGTTTTTGAACTGGGTTCAAAAGTTTGTGAGGTCTGGAACATGATTATTTTTCTGTCTTTCCTCTGCTGAATAGAGTGCTTTGTCAGGGTGTTGCGTGGTTTCCCAAAGCAAGATAACTTCCAGAGAGGAAGCAACACAGGCTTCTCAAGTTCAATGGTCTGATGCACCTGGAGCCTGCTGTCCACTAACCACAGCTTTGATCCTGTCCCACAAACCTACAGAAAGCCCACGCCTCCTTCCTAGGTCCTGGATGTGGACTTAAATACTCTCCAGGAAATAGTACCTGTACCTACTTGGCCCTAAGCACCTACTATTTCCTTGATGGTGGTGTCAGAGATTTTAGAAGCTAAAAGAGTGACCATGCCCTGCCCATTTTCTACTGCTGGTTATTTTACTTATGACTATGAAAGTGTTATGGCCTTCAGAGTAGGTCTTTGCAAATTTGGTGTCTGGTTGTTAGGTGCAGGGTTGGCAGACCGTCTTTCTTTGCTTAGATATTTTCATCACAAACCATGGGCTTTAGATAGAGATTGCAAGATTTAGTAAATAAAAATATAGGATGCCCAGTTAAATTTAAATAAACAATGAATAATTTTTTTAGTATTACTATATCTGATATTTCCTGTTATTTTTGTTGTTTATCTGAAATTAAAATTTGACTTCATGATTTTTATTTGGCAATTCCATTTTAGATAGTATTTTCCATAATGAAGTGTCTTATCCCATTTCTCCATATGTGTTCCATTTGCATTAAATAAGGAAGTAGACGCTAATAAAGAAAACAGAATAAGATTTACCCATGAAATATCTGGGAAGAGCACACAAAATCAATATAATATTTTTATATTAAAATAATAGAAAATTAGAGATAAACTTGTTTCTTAAATGTTAGGATTACAAAAAATAACGATTAGGCTATATTACTTTACATGATTAAACAAAGTAGTTTAGCAAATGATGTCTAATAAATGGAAGGCAGTTGATAACATCAGCATAAAATTCAGGGGATTAAGAAGTTTTTATAATGTTAAAGACACATTAACTGGTGCATGGTATGATATTTTAAGCTGTCTTTGCATTAGCTACAACAGGTTTTTTGAGAGTGATGGAGGGAAGATTTTTCAGAAAATGAGCATTCTGGCTAGTGTAATTTCACTTCTGAGTTAATATAAACAAAGCATTGCTTGTTTTTCACATGATCTGTTGCTATCAGTTACTTTAGAATCTTCCTTAGCTTTTGAAACATAGGTTTCCGTCACAACGTAGTTTTTATACCATAACCTACGCCGTGTCTGTTTTTGCCCTTGACTGGGCTGAATATTCTACATGGTGCCTAGAAGTTGGTGGTCTTCTCTCACTGTCTGGCTCATGCTTTAATTTCTCCCCAGCTCACAGCCCGATCTTTTCCCTCCTGACCATCCCAACTGCTCAATGGCAACCTTTCCAATTTTGCTCACATCCCACCAGAGCCAAGTTTCCCAGCTGCGTCTTCTCCTCTCACTCATCAGCCCAAGATTCTTTCCATCCTTGCAGCCTTGGACCACAAATAACAGACCTGGAGACTTTCAAAGTGTCACCCATCAACTCCCACCAGGCGCATACATGCTTGTCCACGTGTTCACACGCAATGAATCTTTTCATTTTATGAGGCAATCCGTCCTATCAACTTGGCCCTGTTCCCTTTATTTTATACAGAAGGACAGAAGCACATAAAGATCAGAGGATTATTTTCAAGTCACATAGTCACTAACACGTCAAGGCTGGGACCTTGATCCCTTCATTAAATCAATCTTTTTCAGAGAGTTAAGATCTTTCTCTGCAGATGGGATTTTATGCCACAGAATGGGGGGAGGGGATTGTTTTGTTTTTTGAGAATTAATTGAGGATGTAAAATATCTAGCTGAACGGCTTAGAGTGGACTTTCAGAAAATGTTTCCTCCCCCCATTTTCCCGAACAGACAGTTTTTTGGAATTTATTAGTAGAATTATTTTGTTGTTAATCCTCACCCAAGCATATTTTTCCATTGATTTTTTTTAAATGTTGTTTTATTGCTTAAAATATTACAAAGAGTAGTACATATGTCTCCTTTATTTCCCCCTTGACCTACCCCGGCCCCCCTACCCCCCAGATAAACCAAAGGACTTATATGCATGCATATAAGCATAACCAATGGACACAAGACACTGGGGGGTAGGGGAGGCCATTGATTTTTTTAGAGAGAGTGGAAGGGAGGGGGAGAGACACGGAGAGAGAAACATCGATGTGAGAGAAACACATTGATTGGTTGCCTCCTACAGGCACCTTCACCAGGGCCAGGGATGAAGCCTGCAACAACGTACATGCCATAATTGAACCCAGGACCCTTCAGTCCATGGGCCGACACTCTATCCACAGAGCCAAATGGGCTAGGGCTATTCATAGAATTTATTAGAAGACCTGGCTTTGGTGAGGGATAAGAAACTGTTCATTCCTTGATTTCTGCCTACATTGCTTTCTGACACTGACAATTTTATTTAACCTTCTTCATAAGTTCTACTCAAAGAACAGTGTGTATTTTTCAAAAGTTATATTATCTTTCATACACAATAACATTTAAATTACTTGCAGGACATGTTTCCAGTATACCAACATGAACATAAATCAGTGCTCCCTCCATCTCCTGGACCCATCTCTTTCCAGCCCAGCCCATACACCACTAAATCCAGTCACACTGGGGCTCCATGCCCAAAAGTAACTCACAAAAGTGTTGTGTAATGGAAGGCAGCAAAGCGCACAAGCACAGGCTTGTGAATGAGGCAGCTAGAACACACAGAAGGCCGTACCATTTAGTAGCTATTTCTGTAAGCTTCACTTGTTTTATCTAAAAAAATAATAATAATAAATAATAAAAATAAAACTAGGACATAATACAGTCTAGACCAGCCGTGGGCAAACTACGGCCCGCGGGCCGGATCCGGCCCATTTGAAATGAATAAAACTATTGGAAAAAAAGACCGTACCCTTTTATGTAATGATGTTTACTTTGAATTATATTAGTTCACACAAACACTCCATCCATGCTTTTGTTCCGGCCCTCCGGTCCAGTTTAAGAACCCATTGTGGCCCTCGAGTCAGAAAGTTTGCCCACCCCTGGTCTAGACCTTAGATAGGATTAAATGAGACAGTATAATTTGAATTATGTTATCAGTTGCTTGGGATAGGGAAGGCAATTGGTGGAAGCTATTTTGATACAACAAAGACGAACACAAAGACTTTGATTAATTTGTTCCTTTTTTCTAAAAAGTTTTTCATTTACTTTTGGCAATATTGTATTTATTCCTGAAGATCTGCTTATCCCAATATTCACATTAAAATGTAATTAATAACATTTAAGTTGCATGTTCTGGCAATTCCACTCCTGTTTCTTACTTGATATTTTATCATTTTCTATTGTTTAGATGGTCATTTAAAAAAAATCAGCCCTAGGTAATGAGTAAAGGGGACGTTTGCAATCATTTACTCCAATACTCTTATTTAATAACTAAGAAAATGGAAGTTCAAGCTCATTAATAACATTTATTGAAAATATCTATCTCCCTATTTGCCTGTGAATTGATAAAAAGTAGAAAAATATAAATTTATGTGATTAGATTAGCATTATAATGATTGGCATGGGGTGGAACCACAGTGATGAATATTCCCAGAACAAGTGAATGTCATGAAACCACTTCTGAATTCTAAATTAGTGCAATACTATATTTCCTTTCCTTCAAACTTCATCTTATTCTCCAGATTCACTTACTGAATATTTCTCTTCAAACGTTTGATCATCCTGGAATGGCCCACTTAAGGTGATCTTTTTTTTTTAATTTAAATTCTTTATTGTTTGAAGTATTACATATGTCTCCTTTTCCCCCATTGAGCTCACCTCGCCTGCTCCCAGCACAGGCCCTCACTCCGCTACTGTCTGTGTCCATTGGTTATGCTCATATGCATGCATACAAGTCCTTTGAGTGATCTTCAGAAGATCCAAGAACCCTCCTGGTTCTGTAATGCCATCTCTTAACTCATGTTGCAGTTGCAATGATGCAGACTCCAGGAGGCAGGCACAGGGGACATGGAAGCTATGGCAGTATTATTTTCTCTTGGCAACATTGATCTGGACATGTGGATGGATCTATTACCCCCGATATCAAATGGTCCTTTCTTTTGTCTAACAATGTATTGTTTCATCGGTTACTTTATAATAATACCTACTTTGTGATGATCTTGGCTGTCTGCAGACTACTTTCACGCTTGTTTCCTGGTTTCTGAGAGCTCCATATTAACCCAAGGAGAAGCAGTGGTTATTAGGATCCACGAGTTACAGATGTGAAAAATAAGGTTTGGTTTGAATTCAGATTTCCCTTTTCCCCATCTTGGTGTTCTTACATTGTACAATTCTGACTCATTTAGGGCTGCCTTAGACTTGTGGCGCAACTATTCTGCACCAGTAGAATCTTGAACACTTTTTTATGTGTTTCCTTTAATCTTTATTGTTGAAAGTATTACTACATCTCCCCCCTTTTCCTGGTTCACCCCTTCTACCTTGCCCCAGGCCCCCACCTCAGGCTTCCACCACACTAGTGTCTGTGTCCATGGGTTATGCGTACATGCATACAAGTTCTTTGGTTGATCTCTTCCCGCCTCCCACCTTCCCCACCACCTCACCTCACCTTCCCCCTGAGATTTGACAGTCTGTCCCATGCTTCTGTGTCTCTAGATCTATTTTGTTCATCAGATTATTTTGTTCTTTAGATTCCACATATGAGTGGGATCATGTGATACTTGTCTTTCTCTGACTAGCTTAGTTCGCTTAGCATAATACTCTTTTTATCCATCAGTGAGAGAAACTTAATGTTCTTCCATGTAAGTTCTAGCAGAATTCTAAGAACAGCCAAGGGCTGGAGACCCATTGAGTGTCCAGGCTAAAGGCCTCTTTAGTTCCTGAAAATAAACAGCTGGCTAGTTCAGATTGTGGCTTAAGGATGCACGCTCTGCGTTTCGTAATTAGCACTTGAACTGAGCAATACCCTTCAATGGGTCTTTCATTTTCTGCTTAGGGACAGAGAAATCAACAAACAGCGATAGAGTGTGCTCCATTATCAGTTTGTCAGAGTGGGAGTCACTTGTTAGATGTATGGCCTTAAACAGGTTATTTATCTTCTCTGTGCTTTATGCTTCATCTGTAAAGCAGTGTCAACCTCAAAGGTTGTGGAAAAGGGCGAATGAAATAAGAAATGTAGCAGAGCAGTGCTTGGCTCATGGTGAGTGCTTAATATTAACGCATCATCATTATTATTTTTTAACTGTGAAAATTAAAAACAGTTTCATCCAACGTGAGTTGACCATTAAAAATATGATCATACTTTTATTCATATAATTAAAACAAATTCCTTTTAAACAAGAAATAAAGGTACTCAGAATTCTCGGGGTGTGTGTGTGTGTGTGTGTGTGTGTGTGTGTGTGTGTGTCTAAGTTATTTTAGTTTATTCTATTTTCACAAGAAGCGTCTTTGTCAGTTTTGACCATGGTGGATGCTGAACATATTTCCTCTAGCATTGTTGGCATTGCACTGGGAATATATATATAACCTTATGTTGAAAGTATAATTACAAGTACCAGATTCTCTCTTGATACTTGCTTGAAATTCACCCCTCTGGAGTTAAGTGCTAATAATGAAGGGTGGAAATTTGCTGTAAGCATTCACGTTTAATTTAGACATCGGTTAACATTGTTTGACCGTAATATATTTAATATTCCAAAGGTTCTTTCTGATTTATTTTATCATATCTATTGTAAAACTAACAATTACTAATCACTCCCATTTTTTTTCTATTAAAGCAGCCAGGACACAATAAAGCAGAGTATTGATGTAGCTTAATATAGACGAGTGCTGGAATTGCAAAGCCTTTTCTCAAGATAGTGGAAAATATTATGTGTAGGCAATTGTCAGTAAAAAGGAAATCTGGCCTTAAGAGGTTATCTCATATAAATATTAATATCCCTTATATGGCCAGTCCTTCTAGCATTTCATTTTTCAAATGTACTTTTTACAAACATGCGATATTATGGTCCATTACCAACCACTAATGGAGGATTTTATGACTAACTTTTGCACCAAAAATGACTATTTGTGTGAGGCTAGATTTGCAAAACAAGATATGGTAGCATTTAAGTGGTCACTTATTTTTAGCAGAAGACTCCCCTAAAACGTAGATTGCCATCTCATGCTTCATTATCCATAGCCCCAGATGACATCTCTTGTACTTAAGGAGCAGAAGGAAGGCCAATTTGATTAAAATAGGCTGTTTCTTGTCATTAGGAAATTTGGAGATGGAAAATAATAGATTCTGTAATTAATATGTGGTTTGAAATCATGTTCATACATTAAAGTTAATTAGCAGTTTATTTCTTACAGGAACCAGGAAGGCACCACATTTTTCTTGTTTTATGGGGGTGTTTTTTTTGTTGTTGTTTGTTTCGTTTTTGTTTTGTTTGTTCTTTGTTTTTTTTAAGAGAGAGAATAGTAGTGTGTAATTCCTGAGATGTCAAACTGAGCAAATGCAGTCTTGCATTTATTGTGTGAATACTATGAGAAGCATTCTGTAGATCATTTCTTCCTTTCAACCCACAAAATTGTTCTTTTAGCACATTTTAAAATCAAAATTTCTAGAAAAATACCCTAAAATCTCATCTTGTAATAACATCATCATTCTTTTTATCTTATTTTTCTTTGATTTGTTGACTGTCTGGATCCATTAGAGTTATTTTAAAATTGTTTTACTCTATTGATGTTGCTACAGTCCATTTCAAACATTGATATCTGAGGATAATGATAATGTGAATAACGATTCAGTAAAACACAGAATTTACATTTATATTTTAAATAGTGCATATGAAATTTGATTCTTAGTCTAGAATTCATGCACTGAAATAGAAGGTGATAATGGATAATTTTTTTAATTTTTCACATTTACCCATACTTAAATAAACTTTAAGTATTCATTTTTTAACTAATCTCCACTGAAAACACTTTCAAACACTGTTTCCATGCTGTTTAAAGTGTAAATGAGGAGGATAAAGAAATCATTCATTAAGTGAAATAGAAGTGGCCTGCCTGAAACCACATTGCTAGTTTATGTCTATGCCAAGAATCAAACCTAGATTTTCTAATTTGCACATGTTCTTGTTACTACTCCTTTAAAGAAGTTAATGTTTTAAGACAACTGACCTTAGTACTTGGTTTATTATCTTTACTTGTCAACACAAAGTACAGTTCACACTCTTACAGTGTTTACATAAAACATACAAAATATAAATGCTAATATGACGTGGAATGTGTGATACTTAATCACAAATAGCAATATAATGTGGCAAACATTCATTACATCACTAATTCTGTCCATGTAAATATTTCCGTGATTAGTATCTCTGTACCTTAAGGAAGCCGCGTGATACCAGTAATTAATGAAAGGTGAAACCAGTTGGTGGTAAGATGCTTGCAGATTTTTGAAGCAAATTCAGCAATATGCAGTATATTCAGCAGCATTATTTAACAAGTGTCATTTGTGTCACCAAAATGAGATTCTGCTAATTCTTTGACAGATCATTTGCTAAATCTCAAAAGTGATAAAGTTGTATGAGTTAGGAGAATTTTAGAAATGTCGTTCCAAAGAGAAAACTTCCTACACAATAGGAGAAAAAAAATAATCAAACTTAGATATTTTTTGGAAACAGATGAGAAGATTACAAAAGCATTGTCATACGATCTTTAGAATAAGGCTAGGTCTTGTGGAATTTAAGAAGCCCCCTTTACACATAGAGCATCCTACCCTTGCTCTTCCCTCCTGGTCTTCTCATCTCCTCCTCCATTGGCTGAAATATTTACCTGACATTTATCAGTCTTAGAGATCACATTCTCCAAGAATCCTCCTCAGCCTCCTCAAGGCTGTGGTAAACACTCACTGATGTATTCCTTAGCACCCTGTACTTTGCCCAAACTTTGTCACAATATAATTAGCAGATGTTACGGTGATTGCCCATTTACCTGGCATTTTTTCTCCCACTAGACTCTGAACTCCACGAGGAAAGGGGCTGGGTGTCCCATTGCTTAGCCAGTGTTTCACACATTGTATGTGATCAACTCTGGCTGAGGGAAGGGAAAGTCAAGTCAACTAAGTCCTGTGCAATTCTTCGTGGCTTATACACACAAGAGGTCTTTTAAGGCTCATTACAACTACTTATTTCACCCATATTGCAGATGTGAAAGCTGAGACAGAGGCTAAGAGGTAAGAGGCCATCTATAATAATAAAAGGGTAATATGCTAATTAGACCGGACGTCATTCTGGATGTCCTTCCTGGCAAAGCCTGGCCGGAGGGAAGCCAGTCGGGTCCCGGATGCCTGCAGGCAGCCTGGGGGAAGCCAGCCCAGGTCTTGGGTGCCGGAGGGAAGCCAGGTGAAGGAAGGCCTGCTCTTGCACAAATTTTTGTGCATCGGGCCTCTAGTATACCATAAATGGCAGAATGAGGAAATTAAACCTATTATCTCTCCTCACTTATTCTTCATTCAACAGTTTTACACTGAACATCCTCCACATGCCAGACATTATGTCAGAGCTGGGGCCCCAAAGATAAATAGGTTTAGATCTCCTAAAGCTCTTTGCCTAGTCTATAGTCAGAGAAATAGACTATAAACAGTAATTATAATACAATGTGATAAGGGCTTTGCCAGAACAATGTACTCTTGTGCGGTAAGATTTCACAGAAGGAATAAAGACTGTGCATATTTACTTGCTCTATTTTATTTTTAATATTTTAGTACCCTGTTATGTCTGCATGGTGCATATATATCATTCTAATTTTTTTAAAGGTTGGCAAAAGCCTATGAAAGTGAATGAAAGTTTAAATGCTATCACAATACTATTTCTCAACTTATTAGTCTTCATGATTGTTCATGTTATACATTAATTAGGTTATCAAACAAAAGTCTGTATAAAACCTAATCCATGATAGTTTTAAAAAACTTTCTAAGGAAAATCATTATCATTGTCACTTATATCATTTAGAATCCTGAGATAATTCTCAAGAGAGAATGATAATAAGCCCATTCACAGGATTAGATGAGTGGAGGAACTAGGACAGGAGTGCTGTATGGCATGAAGATGGCTTAGGGTGAGCCAGGAGGAACTCATAAGACTGTTCTAGAAAGCAACTTGTGCCTGAGTTTGGATCAGAAGTGCTCCTGCTATTTTTTTAATCTAAAAAAAAAAAAAAAAAAACTAGTTGACTGGATTAAAAGATATATTTCATTTTTCTTAGTTTTTAAATTATGCTTCAGAGAAAAGAAAATAGCCATAGAAAATAGTGATATTTCATAATGGCAGTAAAAATATTTTCCTGATTGAACGAAAAATAGGTAAAATGTCAATAAATAGCATATCTATGAGCATTACTCACTAATAACCATGCCAAAAGCTGATAAAGGCCACAAACATACCAGTTTCTTGAAGGAAGTTCCTTGAGGAAAGGGGCCTTGTCGTATTTGTCTGTGTAATTCCAGTCCTAAGCAAGAGCTAGTGGTTTAAAGGCTTCAATGAAGAAGAGATTACTCTCTCAACTGAGAAATTTATTGTTTAATTCAAAAATAGAATACATAAAACAAAAATTGAAGAGACCTCAAATTATGGATAAAATGAAGCTTTGCTTTAAAAGCTAGTTTCAGAAACCTAAGCACAGTCAGGAATCCATGAGTAAGGGATAGGAAACCTATACCCACCAGGGGTGGCTCAGTGGTTGAGCATCGACCTATGAACCAAGAGGTCATGGATTCAATTCCAGGTTGTGGGCTGGATCCCAGTTTGGGGTGTGCAGGAGGCAGCAGATCAATGATTCTCTCTCATCATTGATGTTTCTATCTCTTTCCCTTCCTCCCATATTAAAAAAAAAAAAATGAGCTAGGAAATCTATTGACTGTTTAAAAGTAATACCTGTACATAGAAGCATCAAACAGATGGTCAAATCTCAGAGGGAAGGCAGGGGAGGGTGGGTGGGTGGGAAAAGATCAACCAACAAACTTGTATGCATATATGCATAACCCATGGACACAGACAATAATATAGTGAAGGCCTGGGGCAGGGGGCAGGGACAGGCAGGAAGAGGTCAATGGGGGTAAGGGGGACATATGTAATACTTTCGATAATAAAGATTAGAAGAAAATAAAAGTAATACCTGTAGAAATTGCCAATTATATAAGTAGTCACAAGGACGTCAAGTACAGCAAGGGAATATAGTCACTAACATTGTAATAATTATAGATGTCAGGTGGATACTAGACTTACCAGGGTAATCACTTCATAAATTATATAAATGTCTAATCATGCTCTCCACCTGAAACTAATATGATAACTGTATGTCTAAACTAGTTGAAAAACATTTTTAAAAGAAAAAAAAATAAGGAAACACCCAGAACAGTTCCACAATTTGTCTTAGATGCACTGAGCAAGTTTCAAAACTCCTAATCTAGGACCCCTTTCAGGACCCCATGCTCAAATGTCATATAAGTAATTTGTTGGCAATGCATCATGGAAGTATTACTCACACATTCAATAAAAAAATCAAATACCTGCTTCCTACTGAAACAGCCTAACCAGTGAAAATGGGTAGAAGCCAATAAGGGGGCAGTCACCCCATCGAGCATCTAAAGAATGCACATTCAGTGCATTCCAGGAGCACCTCCCCCGCTGGCCACTTTCCGCAGCCCAGTGGTTATCCACCTCAAGCCACACTGGGCAGAATTTAATAGGGGAAAAGATGATTTTCTGGAATTGGCAAGTTGCTCCATCCACACTGGCAACCCCTTCCCTTGTAATCTGGAGAAAGTCAGTCATAAACCCATGGTGAAAAGGGGAAAGGTGTGCATGTACCCAAAAGTTTTTGGTAAAGGAATAGAAAGCTATGCACAGCCCCCATAGAATTTGCTAGATACTTTTTCCTTAGGCACTCTTTATAATTCTTTGGTTAAATCCCTACCTGACCACCCTCATTTGAATGCTCTTATTTTCCAATTACAAGAAGTGGGGAGGAGTTGTTAACCTGTAGATTAAGGCTACACTACCTGTTGTTTAGTAGTGTGAATGGCATCAGTAGACAAAATACTCTGCCCTTCTGAGTGTTCACACGCCATCTGATTGCTACATACAAATAAAGCATGTCAAGAAACTCTTCTCACCCTTGATAGCTAGAAGCAGTAAATGAGTAAATTGTGATCACTGTACTATGTCAGTAGTTTTTACTGCTAAGTAGATACTTGGGGATACCCACCAATGGACACAAGACTTCCATATGTACGTGGATGACTTACTCCCAATTCCTTTACTTTCTATCAATATTATCCATGTTTTTCTTAGTTAAGTCATAAAACTCTAGCAAGATTTTAAAAGCTAAAAATGAGCCCCCTATAATTAAAATTTCTTCTGTAACAAGGTCAGATAATTATAGTGAGGTCGAGTAATTATGTGTTGAGTATGATTTCACTGTACATCATGCTTTTTTATGTACCAAAAACTATCTTAAAACATATTTGATTAGTTTTCCAGCAGAGAGGCATCATGCTTTAATTTTAAAAAATAAAAAACAATTTTCACCTCCTAACTTCATATTCCAATGGGATCCTAATTTAGTGTTTATTTTTTATTATGGTCATATGTTAACTTGAGGTCATAATCCTGCTTTTAATAGTCCTTCTCTTTTCTAAATTATAGATGTGGGAGGATGGAAGGGTGTGTTTGCCTCAGAACAAACCCTAGGAATATTTTAGTCTTGCTTTTAAGATCAATCATTTATGTAAATATTTTATAAAATATTCTAAAATAAATGGCTTTAACCATTGCTTGTCATGTTGTTTGCTATTGAAAGTGACTTTTCTTTACTAAAGCTACTTGACTCAGGTTTTTTAAGGAAATCCATTCGAGTCCACACTTCCCATGAAAAATGATTAATTTGACAGGTTATTTTTATCTGACCAAAAGCTAGACATAAACTTTTCTCAAAATAGCTGTATTTCTTTGTCATTCTGCCAGGTTGAAAAGGTTTTACCTGCATGGTGTTTTTCTCATACTAAAGCTATGTAATTGTGGTTTGTGTGTGTGTGTTTATATTTACATTTGTATACTTCAAGCTTTTGGCATTTGTGATTTTTGTCATTAATAGGTAGGATAAATTAACTCTTAAATGTCTTACCTTCCCTAATTATCTACAAAAGATATAATAAGTTATACTGCAAGCTTTCCATTGAGAATTTACTTCTTTTTGTCAGTTGAAAGGCACCAAGAAATAGGGGAGAATGTACCAGCATAATTCTGTGTAATATTTTGGTGTGGAAACCGTGTGGCCTGTGGTCTATTATGTCCCTAGTTTGCCACTCCAGGTGACACTTACTCCTTACCACTCAAATCTATAGTTATGTTTTGCTGTTTTTGATTTTCTACCCATAAATACTGTGTATATGTGTGTGTCTGTGTGTATGTTGTGGGGGACATGATGACTGTTTGAAAAATAATGTAGAAAGAATACATATTTGGAAGGAATTAAAATGATAGTCATATTTTAAGTGTTTAAATACCATAGTTTAAACTTCAAAAGAGTTATTGTAAAGTTGAAAATTAAAATATGAATATATATTTATATTTAAATAACTACTTTATCCTAAAGCTATGCCTATTAAAAATGCATGAAATATGAAATATAATTAGTCAGGAAAGAGTTACATTGAGTGGTGAACTGCTCCCTGTTCTGTGAGACTGTGATGTCTCTGGCTGAACATTATCTAACCCAAATTTATAAGATACAGAGTTTTAAAATCTCAGTAACTATAGTGCGATAGAATTGTTTGCCCCTAGTTTGAGTATGGATTCCAATTAGTCATTGTTTTTTATTTTTAATAGTGAAAATAATTTAAATTCTTATATAGAACATATATGAATAAGTTTATAGGGGTTTTCAGATGATTCTGAACTTTTTGCCCATGGTAAATACTCTGATATCATTTGACATATTCTAATATCATTTGTCAGAAAAGCAGTTTGTTATTTTTCTTTTTCTCAATGAAATATTTAAGGAAAGAATTCAGATTTAAAACTTTTTAAATACATCCACCATAATCTGTTCTCTACCATAGAAACTACTTTTGTAAAAGCTAACTATACTATTTAAGGAATGGAAAAAATAAGGGAGAATTGGGGAGGGAATTGCAAAAAGAAATGGAAAATTATGGGTCCCTATTTTTAAAAAATTAAGAGAAACACTTTTTTACATTAAGTGTCATGTATACTAAAAAATAAAGCTTTACTTTGAATTATTAAAATTGACATAAGACCCACATATTGTTGAGGTTTCCCTGATTTTCAAGACTCTAGGGCAGTGGTTCTCAACCTTCCTAATGCCGCAACCCCTTAATACAGTTCCTCATGTTGTGGTGACCCCCAATTTAATTGTTACAAATTGAACATAATTAAAGCATAGTGATTAATCACAAAAACAATATGTAATTATATATGTGTTTTCCAATGGTCTTAGGCAACCCCTGTGAAAGGGTCGTTCGACCCCCAAAGGGGTCACGACCCACAGGTTGAGAACCGCTGCTCTAGCAGTTTATTGTGAGATCCCTTTATCAAATCTTACCATTTTTGGTGTTCTTATTTTCTCACTGGCTATTAACACCACAACACCATGAAAATCAGGCCTTCCTTAAACTGAATCAAGATTGTTCACTAATATTTTTCTTAGAAAAAAATTCTCCCCTATTTATTGATATGTGTCTCAATTCCATATTTGTCCTAGATTTATCTCTCTGCTAATTTCCTTGTTCAGTAGGCTGAAAGGACTCCAAGAGTTATATTTCTTGCAAACTAAAAAAAAAAGTGAGTACCACACATAAAAAATATCAAATTTACATACTTATTTCTTTCGGGCAGTAGACTCACCCATGTGCAGGCATCGCAACCTTCTGCAGTGAACTCAGTTTATATATGAGACCTTCTGACCTTGTAAAAGACGTTGGATCTAGTTGATACTATATCTTTTTCATCTTGGGTTTCAACACATAAATTGAATTAAGTTTATGAATTCAGTAATTTAGAAGGTATTTTGCATCTGTTTTGAAGAATGCATTGCTGCAAGGTGGCGTAGCCATGTAACCATGATGCCACCATCTTATGGAATGTACAAAAAAAAGGGTACCTCGTGTGCCAAATAAACATCCTTCAATTAGCGCTTCACAATATGTAGTGCGAACATTCGTAGTCTGTGTTTATCCATCTGAGGCTGCTACTTTTAATGCCTCAAAAACTGTTGCCTGTGTGTATTCTCCTTCTGGTGAATCTGTGGGGACGATCTGATGCAGGCACACTTTCCCCTGGACTCTGTGGAATAAACTAAATGAAAACCAAATGAATACAAGATAAAAAGCCACTTACGATGAATTAAGTTGTATCCTATAAATAGAGGTTAGAAAGGCCCACAGGGAAACTAGTGACATAATAAACTCTTTGTATTTGAACATATAAGGCTTGTTTTGAATTCCAAAATTAGGATACTCATATATGAAACATTTCCTACTCAAGGATGTTGATGGGGAAAAAGTTATTTCATTTTATTGTGAGGTGCTGAATAGGCATGTTGACACCCATATCTATTTGTAGGGAAATGATGGGTTTTCAAAATGAAATAGACTCTTCTACCTGCTCTGTCCCTTTTGCTACTGAAAGATTTACTCACAGTGTTTTGTCTGTGCTATGCTTACCTTTAAAAAAAACCCACACGTTCTTTTTTATTCATTCCCATTCGTTTAAATAAAATAAAACACCTTAATGTTGAATACCTTAATTCATAACTATGAAGAGCTTTATGTGTAATGCTTCAAAAAGGTAAATGTTCAAATAACTACACTTGGCCCTGGAACAACAACATGGATTGCAAGGGGGCTGCTTATGTGTGGATTTTTTTCAGTAAATACAGTCAGCCCTCCATAGTCATTGTTGTTGTTTTTCCATCTGCGGATTCCACCAGTTGCTGATCAAAAATAATATGTATGTCATATCATCAGTACGCAGACTCATTAGGTGATTATGTTGTGGTAGAAGTGCACATTTCCTTCCTGTTTGCTGTTGGATTAATCTTTTTCAGGACTCTTTCTTTTCTGTTGTTTATCTCTTGATTTTTTTTTTTTATTTTTTTTTGCTTATGTTAAATTCAGTTTTATGGGCCTATTTAGAATGCCAATGTTCAAACAGTTGAATAGTTCTCTGATGCTCGGAGTTTAGGCCTCGTTTGGTCCTATCTACATGAGTTATGCCAGTTAAACATTATCCCATTCCCTCTGAGCTGCCTGTTAGGTGGTTATAGCCAAAGTAGAGGTAGGTCCATTTGGTTGCAGGAAAAAGAAGGATGGATTTGGCAGATAATCTGGTCAGTGAGTCTACAGCAAGTGAAGGCTTTTAGATACTGTTGAAGCCACAGGTTGTTCCAACATAGCTAGTGTGACGTGTTTTGAAATGTGGGCATCTGGACTTCCTCTGGAAGCCTGTGTTACCTCTTTCATTATTGCACTTTTCCATACATTGTTTTCAGTGGAGGGGAGAGGCCTTGTAATATTAGCCTTGTTAAATTCTCTTCTATGTAATATGTATGTACACATTACTTAAATCATATGTGAATTAGATACATTCTTCAATACAAAATTTAAAACTGGCATATTCTTTCCTAATAATTTTTCTAGAAGGAAACTATTTTTTATACCAGGTAAGGCGAATAGGTAATGGTCTCCTTGGTGTAGGCTCTTAACCTAGAACTAAGTGATGCCCTCTGATAGCCAAGCCTCAAGGTATAAGAATTTCTTTTTTTAATATCAGAAACATAGCATGACCTAAACCTCTAAGTTGTTATTACATTCATGAACTTCAATTCTCTGGCCATTTCTTTCTTCCTGAGGGCTGTGTTATTGCTGCACTTTGAAGAACTTAAAGGTTTCCTTTGCTCCACTAAAAACGAGAAAATATAATAAAAATTCATATAATGAATTTGCATGTATGAGTAGAAAGAATTTGGGTTATATTATTATTTGAAAACAAAGTCAAACATATTTTTTTAAAATTGCTATAAAAATAAAATCAACAGTTATTAACAACACTCACGCTAAACTATGACCATGTAAACTTCAAATGAAGACAACTGGGTAAAATTAATCAAGTATTTTATGAAGTCATTTCTAGAGTCTCAAAGGAAATAGAGGCAGTCACAAAATTGCCATTTAAAAGTTCATTTAAAAGCCAATGGAAATTATAGGAATGGTAGCAAAAACATCCTGAATGTAGGTAAAGATAGAGGTACATTCAACTGGGCAAGGGTAGTAGGATTTCTGTTATCCCCCAGCTCCATTCGTGGTTGTGAGGCAGACTAGAAGGCATGCTTTTCAAATCATCAAAGTTCATCTGCTCAGTGGATGAGTAGCTTGGGCTATCGGGGTTGTCTAATAAAATGCCAAGTGGAAGAGGATACACGCCAGTGTAATAGGAAAGCAAGGGATGTGAGAGTAACACGTTTGAACCTCCTATGTTCTGAAATTCTGCAGTCCTCAGTAATTTCATCTTTTTTATTATGTGCCATTGTTATTTCTCAAGAACAGACTGTTCCATGATTTTCTTTCCTGTCTTCATATTTTTAAAAATACTATCTAACACATTTTGTACTTAATCTCAAGGAAAATTTACAAGGGTTTCTTTAAATTCTAACTCGGTGCTTTTCAGGATAGGGCAAACCATTCTGAAGAAAGGAACACGACATTCCAGACATGTTTAAGATATGCAGAAACTCTAAAGTACTTCTATCCTAAGGAATTGTAGGTACAGCCCTAGCCGTTTTGGCTCAATGAATAGAGTGTTGGCCCATGGACTGAAGGGTCCTGGGTTCAGTTCTGGTCAAGGGCATGTACCTTCGTTGCAGGTTCCCCATACCTGGTTGGGGTGCATTCAGGAGGCAACCAATTGACGTGTCTCTCTCACATCGATCTTTCTCTCTATCCCTCTCCCTTCAACTCTCTCTCTAAAAATCAATGGAAAAATATCCTCAGGTGAGGATTAACAACAACAAAATTGTAGATACAGCCTAGGTAGCTGTCCTGAAAATTGGGCAGATCAAATAGTCTTTATTTAGAAGTTCTATCTCTATGATTTGTTCAGGGCAGTTTTTTCATGAGGCATTTTGACTGGAAGGAGTGAATGAATGAATAAGCATTTTTCATTAAACAAGCTCGACTTTGTTCTGTTGCTACTGTTCCTTTGTTGTTATAATGTATGCTTCTAACTCATGCAGTGCACAACATGTTTTCCTTCTCTTTAAGAAATAACCCTTAGTGAAATACTTTCACTTCTAAACACCAACATTTTATTTAATTATCAGAGATCTATCTTTCCAAATACTCTGATGACCACCTGAGCAGGGGATGAAGAGTAGTCAGAAGAGAAATATGCCTTCTATATCCCCATACTATTTACTGATTTAAAAAATTAATAAAAAAGAAAAGTAGCTATACAATCACCTAAGATATATGGGCACGTCGTACTACTCTACAGGGATAAAAATTGGGTATCTGATGTTTGCAATCACCAGTCAGCTTCCTTTGAATTTAGTTAGGCTCATTCAAGAATCTGATGGATGCCCTCCCAGCCTCGTTTGAAAGTCCCCCAATGCTACTGCTTTTAGGACAGAAAGACCAGGTTGCGTGAAGGAAAACAGTAAATACTTCATTTCCCTGACTTGGTCTCTCACCTCCTCCTCTTGCCCATAAGTAGTAGTAGATGTGTTTTTTAGCATCTGGGTATAAGTAGTTACTTTAAAAATTAATAGGAGGTCATCTCTTTGAAAGTGCCTAAAATGTCTTTCATATTCTTCATTGGTTTGTAAATCTAAAAACTTTTGGTAGGGACGTTTGCATTGAGATGGCATTATTCCAGTTTGGAGATTTTATTTATCTGATTCTTCAAGTCAATGATAGTGGCCCCAGATCAAAGGAAGAAGTTTGGCTTTTCCCTGTACTTTCTGCTCTGCTTCATGTCCTCAAAACCCAACAACTCTGTCACTTCATTCCAGATGCATAAAGCCAAGTTTTAAAAATGGAAATCAATTGGATTTTGTTTCCATTTACCAAAATTTGCTTTAAAAATAGCAGGTAAAATAACCACAAATGAATCTGGTACATGGAAATTTTTTTTACATTTATATAACAGTTTTTGTTTCCATTGCTCTTAAAGCTGCAAACTTGACATTCCAGTCCAATGCGGTAATTTCCTTGAAGTGTTAAGTAGCCTCTCTGTAGTTACACAGTCAACATGGCTTGGGCAATATTAGCACTCAGAGCTTCTAAGTTTCAGAGTATTTTTTCATTTGCTTTTCTTATATACATTAAATTCCCCAATTAAAAGCACTGTTTGCTTTTAGCATTAATTTAGACCTCTCAAAAACTCTTATTCTGTGATGTACTTGTGCTTACTTCTTTGTGACTTAAGGGCTTATTTTTCAAAGGTTAAAAATGTTAGAAATGTGAATGAAATAGAAATGCAAACAAGAGCCTTCAAACTGGTATATTTCTTGTTTTGATAAACTCCTCATGGGAGATCTGGTACAAACTTTGATGTTCCACTAACTGACCCTATTTCTTGGAATTGACATAATGGTGCTCCGCCCAGATGTTCTTTTATCATGTAACTTGAGACTACCACGTGGGAGAGAAGAGAATATTTTGTTGATATTTCCTTTGAACATTAAAGTACGCCGTGACTACTCTCAAAATCTACCAGATAAAGAAAAACCTTATCTTTAGCTGATTTTTCAGTTATATAATGTGTCGTCAGATCACAAATAGATGAGCAACAAAAAGTGTGAGTAATGCACCAATGGAAAAATGAATGAGTGAATGCAACTTACCAGCAAAGACTTTAAATAAATCATATTATAAATTATAGTCCTAAGGTTGGTGTATTGTAAAATTCATATAAAAGTGGAAGACATCTCTAGGCCATCAGTGATTATTATGCCAAAGTTACTCAGTTGTTTTAAATCATAATATTCCCACTTCTGCAATGTTATACAAAAGGGAATTCAAATAGGAACAAAACACATGGGGAAAAGTATTGGTTTCAACACCATTCACAAAATCCCCAAATTGGAACCCCTAGAAAGTCTCAGCAGTTGGGAAACATTTAAGCAAATTGTGGTATATTCCCAAGATGAAATTTTATCCTGGTACTTAAATTATTAACTAGACAAATTGTTGCATGTGATAAAGGGAAAGAACATGAGCTTTGGGATTGGACAGATTGGATTATGTTTCTTGACTTCTGTCACTTCAGAATTCAAAAGGATCCCTAGAAAGAATCTTTGTGCCCTATCAGAATCTTTGTGGGGTCTTCCTGACGTGATGTAGACTGCTATACGGTTGGGTAGTGAGATGCAAATTCGAAAGTGTACTCTCAGAGAAGCCAATTTAATTTTAGGAGGTGGTCTGACAAAACAGTTAAGAGCTAATTTTGGAATCGGATAGGTCAGGATCAAATTCTAGCCACTTATTGCCTGTTATGGCGTTTGGGTACAGTCTAGAACTGTCTTTAATGCTCAGATTCCCTGTCAGTAAAAGCCAAATAATGATAAACACTTAACCTGGTGGAGTCATTGTGATGATAAAATGATAGGAAGTATACCAGCACAGGACTAGAAAGGGATTGGGTGTTGAACATGGTAATTATGGTTTTATTGTTGTTTGCTCATTTTACTAATCAAAAACCCTTCTCAAATAGATTTTAGTTATTTATTTTTGCCTAAATAATTAGTTCCAGGTATAACATTAAAGACCCTCTAAAACTGTGTTTCAATCCAACTGCCTGGTCATTTTGCCTAATAACTGCCTTTGCATAAGCCAGATGCATCCTACCACTCTCTCCTGGTCATTTCCCAAACATTATACAAAAGTTTGAGCCTTTCCTCTTTCTCTGCCCTCAAATTAGATGTCTCTTTCTCTCTACCTTTGCTTCTTCTAAGGAGCTCTTTCTCTCTACCTTTCCTTCATCAAGGAACCTTCTGTTCCTTGAAATCTCAACTCAAATGGAGCTTCTTGCGATAAACCTTCTCTATAGCATTTAATACTTGTCTCTCTCCCCTGTATTTTAATAGCACTTTGCATTTAACAGTTTGCTTCAGGCCTACAGGTCATTTTTGCTCAGGGGTTAGAGCATTGGCCCTCATACCCAAGGGTTAAGGATTTGATTCATGGTCAAGAGCATGAACTTTAGTTGCAGGTTCAATCCCTAGCCCTGAGTGAGAGGCAACCAATCAATGTGCCTCTCTCACATTGATGTTTCTCTCGCTCCTCTTTCTCTCTCCCCTTGACCCCTCCCTTCCACTCTCTCTAAAAATCAATAGAAAAAATATCCTCACTCCTTGGATGAGGATTAAAAAAAATTTTTTAAACAGTTGGCTTCGTATTTTTTAGGTATTATAATTTTGTTTATGTCTGACTCTTCTACACATATGAAGCTGTTTGAGGAAAGAGGCAGTTTCTCTTATTTTTTTAATCCTTTTTGCAACTTGATCACTTGTACACAGTAGAAACTCATAAATGTCAAAGTAAATTCAAGACTGAATGAAAGCTCTGGAAATAAGATCATGCCACTCTTCTTGACAGACCTGAGTCTTTTGAAGTGCCCATTTGAGTATCATTTTTCTAATTTTTACATATCAAAAATTTTATTTGGATGAGGTTGGTTCTAAATAGGCAGTAAGTATTGGGATTCTTGATTTAAAATCACCTTCCCTCCCCTCTCACTTCACTTTAATTATCTGCACAGGTATAAGGTTATGGGTATAATTATATGGGTATAATATTCTTTCTGTTTAGACTAGTTCATAGATATTGTCTTTATGTAATTCACAAGCTCTATCCCTAGCTTGTTTACAATAGGGCCTATAATATTTTGGGAGATTTCTACTGCTTAAAGTTATGGGAAGACATCTGCATTAAATTGGTATATTTGGAAGCTTTGTAGATCCTATGGAAAGAAAATAAACTCAAGATTACAAACATGTTTTATAATTCTTTCTTTGAAAAGGTGAAATTTCCATTCTTTAAAACTGATTTAACTACACAGGTCATGAGATTGGAAAAAGAAAATGCCAAAATTTGATCCTAATGTGAATGTTATATGATCTTGAAAGAGTCTCTAATTTTAGTCTAATTAAATCAATTTGTTAGCACTAACGTCTATTTCTTTACTTATTGATAGGTAATATCTATCAATCCTCCAAAGACAAAAACCCCATTGTATATTCCTGATTTCTTTATATCTTTAAAAATCTATGAATCATTTTTTACCCTCTGAATGACTGTAAAGATAATTAAACCACAAAATATGATATATTTGTTACATATGTGTGTGAATAAATGTATATATTTGCATTATACATACATGCAGTATTTTCCCCCAAAAAAAATCCATGCCTAAGTTAATGGCCTATTATTTCCTAACCTAGAGAATTTAGCTAAACTCTTGGATAAAACATTCTAAAATGCATAGTAATATCCACTTTCTGACAAGGAGTCAGTATATGTGATAAGCCAATCAAAGAATCAGAACATCTGCTTATGACCTCATGATTTTTAAATATCCTGCTTACTTTCTCTTGGTATTTCCTTTTGAATGTATATGATCAAGATCCTACCCTGGATAGAGAAGTGACTGAACATGCCAGAGTTTGGCAAAAGAAAACTCATCAAAATTTAAAACTATAAAGGTGAGAGTAGACTTTCAAAAATCTTTATTCCTGGGCAGATACAGTGGTGAATTTGAACTTTAAAGATAAACCTATCAGTATTTTGCTAGTCTTTATAAGATCCAGTTCTCTTTTATCCACCAAATTTGTGCACTGAGGAGTGGGGGTCCCTCAGCCTGGCCTGCGCCCTCTTGCAGTCCAGGGAGTGGGCCTAACCAGTGGTCGGCAAACTGCAGCTCAGCAAACCGTGGCTCATGAGCCACATGTGGCTTGCAAGCGGGTTTGCTGACCATGGGCTAAGCCAACATTCGGATATCCTCAGCACTGCCGTGGAGGCAGGAAAGACTCAGAGGCTCATGCCACCGCCTCTGCACTCAGCAGCCGTGAGCCTGAATTCTGGCTGAGGTGCACTCCCCCTGTGGGTGCACACTGACCACCAGGGGGCAGCTCCTGCATTGAGCATCTGCCCCCTGGTGGTCAGTGTGCATCATAGCAACCAGTCCTTCCATTATTGGTCAATTTGCATATTCGCCTTTTATTATATAGGACAGAGAAGATATCATTTAAATATTACATATTCTTCTTTAAATAGAAAAGAGACAAATTAGTTAATATGTAATCCTAACTTGGAAGTATTATTTGATTTAGGAAGGCTCTCTAGAAATGTTAAAAAACTTGACTTATGAGGCCTTTCTCTGTTTGACCCCATGTTTCTTCTCCATCCCCTCCTTCCTTCTGTCTCATCTTCATCTTTATGCAACAAAACTGGATTTTTCAATCCTCCCTGAATGTGTGACTGAAATAGCCACACATTTAATAAGATGGCTAAATAAGGAGAATAACTTGTTTACTTTATATCGATTTAAATAAAGGAGGAAAAACAAAGTATATTTTTGGTTTCTTTGAGTATTCCTTTTCCTAAGGTGTATACCTTTTTGATGACTTTCATGAAGAAAAGGGTGCATTTGAAACTATATAGTATAATGTGTAATTGAAATGCCGGGAATACCTCTAGTCTCTGAGTTTTTAGTTGCTTTGGCTAATTTGATGGAGGGCTCAGAATGGGCCGTGCCTGTTTCTGTTTTGGTGAGCCGTCACTTGTCACCTCCGTGTGGTGAGATGCTCCTGGGGCCGAGTAAAAGTGGCTGCTCTCTGGGGTTTCTTTTCTTCTCCTGCCAGAACCACCTCCCTGCAAGATTGCATGTGGAACATGCTTGATCTGAGCTTGTTTCTCCCAGGACTCTGGCTCCTTGGGGATTTGCCTGCCTCGCTGGAGGGAGATATTCCAGCCTGCTTTCTTTCGGATAGTATTTCTCCTTCATTTTATCTAAATAGAGGATTATACTAGCTAAACATGATTAAACTTGAGATATGAGTAGGTACATTTCTGGTGTCTGGTTTCCTTACAGGCTCTTATGGTCCCCTGGTGTTTCTGCATGTAACATAGTGTTTTAATGTAACCAGTTTTAAATAGCTACCACTCCTTGGAAGAAAGTTTTTGAAGAACCCTAAGCAAGTTGTTTGAAAGAAACCAGCATTTCAGTGCTTAATTCAATTAGCAACTCATAAAGTCTATACTGATGAGGATGCAAATAGCCATTAGAAGCATTCATTTTATGAAATGAACATTTTGTAAAAAGTGAATGTGGAGTTTGTAGTTCTTAAGGCAAATCTTCACTGTCGATTGAATTTACTTAAAGAGATTTTCTGGTCACCTTTGAACCTCAATGATTTCTCCAGATGTACAGAAGTGAACAATGTAAAAATCTTGCTGTTTCAGCAGAACTGATTCCAGCTGGCTGGGAACTGGATCTGCAAGTCATTGGTTACAGCTGTGTTTCGATTTATATGTGATGGTTGAAAAAATAAATTACCCGATTAGATGGCTGGAAAGAGGACTCTTTGTTTAGCCCTTGTGTGGGGACTGAAAGTGTTTATGGTGCTGTTTTCTACACAATCTTTGCAAAGTAAGCTGGACAAATAGATTTATTCAATGCTCCTAAGAAATGTTGCATATTCAGCTTTAATTCTTCGCTAAAGAAACTATTTTTTAAATAACGCTGTCATCTAGCAAATGTTTTAGAGGTCTAACATGTAAGAGAAGCAGTAAGTTTCCTGTCCTACAGAACACTGCATTTAGTCACTGAAAAGCTGGTTTCTTTTGTTTAATGTGTACTTGAAAACATGTCTTTGTCAGGCATAGGGATGGAAATATGTTTCTCTTAAATGCAAAGCTTCATAATAGCAAAGTATCCAAACAAAAATTCCAATTTAACCATTTTCTTTAACAAGTTATGGCTCATGGCACATAATAGAAAATGAATTAATTATATTCTAAATAAAGAAGTATAATCAAGCATTACTATAAAAGATGTGGCATGCCTGTGGACCACTGAGGCTATGAGGGTTATGGTTTGTGAATATTTTCATTGTTATCTAAGCAAGGTTTACAGAGAGAGCAGGAAGAGCATGTAGCTTTTCAGGTCAGTAAAAGACAAAATGCTAGTAACTTTGGAAGTTTAACTACAGTCTTACAAAGTACCCTCCCAATAGGATTAATAGACTACTGTACCATTGTATGATGGTTTTTGTTCCAGTTTTTGTTTTAAATTATTTCCCAAAGCTAGCTTAAATTGAGTTCTTGCATTTCTTCAAGTTATAAAGCTGTCAGGATCAGTGGATTCTTTGTAGCTCAAACAGTTCCATTAAGGCATTTAAAAAATGAATGAGTAAGGTGGCTCTGGAAAAAAAAGTTACAATGATGCGTTTTCACTTTTATTTTCTCAAATAAACACTGATTTTCTTAATGAACTCAACATTTTTTGAAGTTTCTTTGCTCATGCCTTGTGCAATTTTGAAAATGGACAGAATTCTTGAGTGAACTTGAGAATGAGGCCAACATTTGATCAGATATTACAATGTACACCAAGTTCAGTAGTGAGGAGAATACCCAGAAATGTATCACGTTTTTTCCAAAAAAGTAGACAGTTCTTTATCCATTTCCTTTCTTGAACTAAAATATGTATTATGGAATTTAGGTGATGCAGAATGAATAACCATAATGTATCCAAAAGGAAACAAAGGTGGGATTGATCTGTCTTGAGTTGGCAGACAGTTTTGCTGCATCAGGCTATTTTCCTGATCAATGAAAGTATACCCTCTAACCCTTAACAAATCAATACAATTGATTGGAAAGGATGAGAACAAAGCATGAGGATACAGGATGCACTTGAACCTCCACTGTTCAGAAATATTTCAATGATGTTGATAACCCCTAGAAGCATTTTCATCTGCTCCATATAAGGAAGCTTCTTCAACCTATATTGAAAACCTGTGTAATAAAGTTTGAGACTATGCAATAGTGGCATTTTTCATGAAAGAATGTATTTTCAAAAGTTAAACTCATCTCATAGTATTTATACTTCTAAGAGAGTATTAATCAGGATATAGTTTCTACCACTGAGCATAGATATTACAAAGTAAAAATGCAATCTAGAAAAGAACATGAGTAATTGTGTGATATTAGGTTCCAAAAGTATACATCATTTTAGTAGGAAAAACCAGGAAGGAAATAGCAGTATCAAAAGAAGGAATACTTTCTTTTATTTAAGCTAATTTATTCTATCATTTGTGCTCCATTCTTACCTACTGTGATCAATGAATAAAGTGTTTTCTTTTCTTTATAATAAAAAAAGACCCTACAAAATTAGAATAATTTTTCTAGTGAAGAAAACTCTAAGACTCTAGAATAAAATTGATTATGAGCAATCAGAATAATAACTATTTGTTAATGACTTTATTCCACCTAAATTAAGCAGCATTGAAAATGAGTATTTTTTTTAAAAACCAACAAAGAAGTTTTTAAAGTATTTGATAGTCATAGAGGATTTCAAACTTATGGATCATCTGATTTTCTGATATATTTTTATTCAAAATTTCTAAAACTCACTTAAGGAGATTTTATAGATGCATTATTAAAAGCTAAAGCATTTATTCAACCAATTAAGCCTAAAATGTTTTTTATTTATATATGCTAATATTTTACAAATAAGTTATCCAAAGAATCTATGAGTTCTCCTTAGTGTATGTATCATAACAGTGTATACACATTTTTCTAACTCTTAACAAATAAGTGCCTCCCACACTCTAAGATGAAAATACAGGGTGGGGCAAATGTAGGTTTACATTTGTAAGTCTGTGAAACACAGAGTTTATTCTTGTATTATTATTTATTAATTATTGCATTATTTTCCATATGAACAATTATAAACCTACTTTTGCCCCAGCCTACATATTATATGTTGTTTCAAATAAATGAAAATTTAAATATGAATAGGGTAATCCATAGAAAATATCTAATATAACATTTTAATATTACCATATTATGAAGCTAATATGAAATTACACATTTTTTAGATTCAGGTATTAGGTGAGATAGTCCAACAACATAAAAAGACCATATAGCATTATTCTTTCTGGGATAAGTACTACAGGTCTGTACTGTGAAGATTAAATGAGACAATTATGTATGCAAATACTGTATTTAAGCAGTAGGTAGTAATAACCAACATGAGTTTCCAATTGTATTCCTCTTCATTGTACAAAATTTTAGAGCTGAAATGGGCCTTGGTGATTAACCTAATCATTCCTCCTAATTTTAAGGGTAAAAGGAAAAGTTTCTTAGAGTTAAATGACTTGTCCAAGACCATAAACTACAACCAAATGACACTAGAACCAGGTTCCTGACTCCTAAATGGGTCCTCTTCCCATTTCCCAGCTTTGTTTCAAAGTGTTGTTTATAAACTATAAGGAAAGCAGTATTCTTCTCCAGGTATGTTCGCTAAAACATAAATTATTATTGCTCCTGTGCCATAAAATTCAAGCTCAAAATATGGCAGTGATTTTGAATTCATTTGCTATCATTTAAACCTTTCCACTCGGGTCCCAACTTCAAAAGCCTTTACTATCTCACGTGTTAGGATGCACACTGGCGCAGCAGAAACATTCATTTATTACTAGTGTATGTATAAATCCTGGTCAGTTTTGACAAATACTTTTCCAGATGTAAATATAATTTGATAATGACATCATTTTTTGTGGTCTCCAAATTGGCCCTCATTATCATATCCTGCCTTTTTCCTGAAAGAGCAATACTCCACCAGCATCCTCAAACCTATCTGTTCATGCGCATGGCTGAACAACAGTGGCTATTATTGTCGTTGTCTCCCCAAGATCTGCCTCCAGTTCATGTGTTTGCTCTAATTACCACAGCCTCAGACTTCTTCTACTCAGTCTCATCTCTGGTGTGGCTTTGAATGTGGTCCCCTTGTGGGTATTGATGACAGATTGGGTTGACAAGTGGATTTTGTACTTGGGAGACGCAAAGTGGAGAGAGGATGGGGAAAGGAAAACAGGGGGGAGGGAAGATGGGAGAAACACAGAAAGATTGCTAGAGAGAGTTACAATTATATCAATTTCCTAAATAAACGAAAAAACATTGGATTTCACGTGCTGTAATCTAAAGTATTATCCCTGAAAGGAAGAGAAATCTATGACATTATTTTTCCATGTTAATAGGATGCTTTGCACTTATTTGTCAAAAGAGAAAGGGGGGAAAAAAACTACTTTCAGGTTGACAAATAAATCTTTTGCATCCCAGTCAAGAAGTTGTCTGAGTTGAATCATCGTCTAATCACTAAAAACATCTTTCATTCATCAAAACACTAAAACATCAAAACATCATCCAAACACTAAACTTCTAGAAGAAAAGATGGGTCAGGTATTTTTCCTCATTAAAAGTCAGCTATATCTTTCATATGAAATTTGTAAAGTAAAAACTCATATACGTTTATATTTCACTTCATTTTATTTTGTTTAAGGTAATTAGTTCTAGAATCTGATTGGGAATTCAAAATTATCTTAACAAGATCTACACATGCACACACACCACACACACCTGTTTCTTCTCGGTGTTTTATTGAATAGACAATTCCCAACAGATCATCCTAGATCATCAGTATCTGATTTTTGTCTCCCCTGCCCCTTAATTATTTTTCTTAAAAAAAATAAAAAGAAAAAATCTAATCATAGTAGTTGCTGCTCTTAAATGCTATTCCTTCCTTATATTGGTAGGATTTTTGAAAAGTGCCCTTTCTCTTAAGTTTTGCTACTTATACTACTATTACACCCCTTTACTAAAAACAAATATATGATATGTGTTGTTTGACACTAAAAAGATCCTGACTCACTTCCAGAAAGGGTAGACACATAAGAAACACTCAGATTTATCCAGAGACTTTAGGTTGAGTATTTGTGTGTGTGTCTTATGATGTGTTTTATTTTAACTACCTTAAAGTTAATTGCTACATACCACACCCCTTTGAGTAGTCTTGCATATTTCAAAATTATTAATAAAGAAAACTACTAAATCCTCTTCAGTCAAATGAAATTGTTTTATTTTAGATCTTCAAATAAATCAATGTAGATTCATTCTCTTAAAGTAAATAGAATTAATGTATTGGGACCCAATAATTAGTATGCTATAAACTATTCACAAGGACAGTTTAAGGCAACACTGTCCAATAAACTTTATGCAAGACTAGAAATGTTTTTTAGCTGCATTGTCCAAAATGGCAACCACCAATGTGTCCTGTTATACATTTGTTATATGGCTAGGGCAACAGAGAAACTGAATTGTTACCTTTTACATTTTTTGATGAATGAAAGATGTTTTATTTCATATTGAATGTATCAGGGTAACATTGGTTACTAAAATTATATTAGTTTCAGGTGCACAATTCTATAATACATCATCTATATATGGTATTGTGTGCTCACCACCCCAAGTTGAGTCTCCTTCCATCACCATTTATCTCCCCTTTAACCATTCTACCTCCTCCTACCCCCTTTCCCTCTGGTAATCACCATACTGTTGTCTGTGACTGAGTTTGTAAATTTAATTTTAATTGCTACATGTGGTTTGTTGTACCTTATTTGAGAGTGTCGTTTAAGTAAAACAAAGAAAATATTATGCAAGTAATAAAAAAAGCAATATATTCTGCACACCCCTGAACTTTGAGTCAGTGTTTACTGTAGATCATTTTTGTCCTCCTTCTCCCTTACCCTAAACCACTTTTTAAATGCAATTCCCATAATAAAACTGATTTCAAATGGTCTTTATAAGAAATAAAAGATCCCTGCCTTAGTAATAAGGGAGAAGGCATGTTGAATTAAAGCATTTCATAGGTATTTCTTCCTTTAACTTAATATGGAATTTGCTACACATTCATATATATCTTAGTTATTTTTTAAGTTAACAGAACAAAATTCAAATAGCATATAAAAATAATTCATCTAACAAGGCCATGCATTTGTTGTGTTGCTTCAATTAAATATAAAACTCAGAGAGATGTCATCTTTTTAAAAACTTTAACCATAATCAGATTTTCCTTTAGGGATGTTTTAGTATTGATGATTAGAAGTTTAGAGTCAGATGAGACCTTAAACCCATCTTTATGACAGTGGTAATTGAACTGATTGATTACAACATCTTCTTTCAAATAATATTGATTATGCAGACAGTCCACAGAGCTAAGATATCAGTAGGCAGTTTGCTGTAAGCGCATGTTCAATTATTAAAATAGTCGACATTTTATGTCTGATAGCCATAGTGAGGTCATGACATTAATTTATCCGGAGGATTGTGGGCCACTATCTAAAAAAAAAAAAAAAAGTAGCATAAAGGACACAGATGCTGAAGCACTTAAAAAACAACAACAAAACAAAACAAAAAGATGAATCTCTGATCACAGAGGCTTTAAGAGATGACCAGTATATTTAAAAGTAGAACTGGAAATAGGCAGCAGGCATCACACTGCTACAGACAATACGCCTTTAAAGCTATGCTGCGTAAACATTAATTTCCGGTATACTTTCTCGTTAAATTCTGAACTTGAACACTATTCCCGAGTTTCTGCCATCTAATTTCATGTTTTATTTGTTGCTTCAGTGCTCAGTGATTCTTTGCTCTTCACTCTCATCCTTTCATCCCCTTCTTCACTCCCCTCCCTCTACCAATTTCTGTTTTCCTTTTCTTCCTCTCTATTTTCCCTTCCTGCCTCTCTCTCATGAGAGCGTGTGCTTAATTCCACGTTTCCTTCGGCTGCCCACGTGTGTGTGTGTGTGTGTGTGTGTGTGCGCGCGCGTGCTTTTTGGTTTTGCACTTGAGTTTTTCTTTCTCTTTTCTCTCCCCTTTTCCTTCAAATCAGGAGGCTGTGGGAGCTGCTTTTAGAGGTATATGTCCGCCCGCAGATGCTCCTTTCCTTAGAGGCTGTGTGAGGTTGTCTTTGGAACCTCTGCAAATGGTTGTCCTTTACGTGGGTTGCCGCCGATCTGTTGCCAAACTGCTACCTTAGTTGGTCCTGCAGGGCCGCAGTGCATGCTGGGATCTGTCTGTGTGCGTAAACTGAAATTTCAACAGCACCAGACAGCATTCGAGTTGGCTTGAGAACTGCCGTACTTCTCTTTCCTTTGTATGTATTCCTTGTATGCTGCAGAGTCACCGGTGGCTAGCTCTGTCTGAGCAGTAATTCAGGAATATTGCTCATGTAGAAGGGAAAGGTGGGCAGCGTACCACATTCTGTGATTAAAGGGAGCCGTCGAAGAACAAAGGAACTGGGTAAATACCTACAGACTGCCTTTTGTGCTGTGAAACACGGGAGCACAAACATGACTGTGTTCGGCCAAATAGTTTACTTCTTTTTTATAACAATGCATATAGATTGTTTTCATATATGTGCACAAATCCATGTTTATGTAAATAGATATTCAGCCTTTAATATGTTTAGCCTGCAAATATGTCTTCATCTCAAAGACTTATGCATATTCACCAGCACACAGCTATCTGGTATTATTTTTTAAAGTTCTTAAATCAAAAAAGAAAAATCAAAAAAAATATATATATATATATATATATATATATATATATATATATACTAACAGCCCGTTGGTTGATTTCATTCCAGCACCTTCATTCAACACAGTTTAAATCATATTGATGATTCAGATGCTGGCAGAGTTTATCATTCTTGTGCAATGAGAACATGGCTAATAAAAATATTGAGCAATTATTTTTATTAAAATCGTAGTTTCTTTCATTATTAAATAGAAATGATTAATGTATAGAGATCAGTCTCACTCTTGCATCTCTCGGGCAGTTTGGGGGCTTCCTACAGAAGTGAAAAGATGCTTTTGCACTTTAGTCAGACGGGGGTGAGGGGTGGGGGGAGTGAAGAAGGCATAGAATAAAGTCTAGGGCTGGAAAAGAATCGCTGGCGTTATTTCTCTTCCTCTCACGTGTGAGTCTGGCTGCCTGCTGCCCGGGGTAGTGGATCCAGGATGAGACTGTGTCAGAGCCTGTTTCCACAGGCTCCGCTTATTGACTGGGGAAGAAGGGGTGGGGATCCGAGTGTGAGGTGAGGGGAGGACCCACTGACTACTGGCTCGGGGAAGCGCAAGGTATATTCTTCCAGAAAGATGTCCAACAACCGAGACAGAGCCACAGGGGAAGTAGAAAGGTGGCAAAATAAGGAGGCTCCAAGAAATGAAGGCATTTCCGATGGAAGCCTAGGGGCTTTTTTCTTTTCACTCCTATTCTTTCTTTTCTTCTTTTTTCTTTTTTTTTTTTTTCCCCTCCCATCATATGACCTGCAAAGGCTAGAGTGACAGCGTCATGCAAATGCTGCAGTCCCGCAGGTCTGGGAGAGGGTGGATGCGAGCCTGTGAGTTAATGTTAATGATGAGCGCAGTGAAAATACCAGCCGCTGCCACCCCCTGCACACAGAGCGCTCTGAGTCAGCATCAGATGCTGTGCCTCGCCTCTCGCTGGCTGTCTGTATGGCTGTGCGCGCGCCTGCTCGCTCGGGCACCCGTGTCTAGCCGAGGGGAGGGGGTGGCGTGTGAGTGCGTGGAGGGTAAAAGCCAGTCAGTCAGTGAGAAGCAAAGGTACGTTGGAGAGCAACTAAAATCTGACTGATTTCCATCTTTGGAGCATCAGATGTATTCCCTAAGGAGGATGGGTCTCCGTGATGGGGGTGGTATAATTATGTTAATGTCATATTTATGGAGGGGTGAGATTTTTCATTCTAATAATTGGTTGAATGCTATGGTCAAGAATTGTAAAGCCATCTTCAGTTTTAAGGAAAAGCATGGACTTGAGATGTAAAGGCTGTTTTATTTTTATTTATTTTTTTTTTTGTGAGTGCTGCTTTTTTTTGTTTGATTTTTTTAAAAAAGAAAAAGAAAACTATTTGCTATTTTAAGCCATAACTGATTCAGTATGGAAAAAATCAAATGATAAACAAAAAGAGATCTTATATAATGATGCATTGCATCATGGAGCAGAATATTTAAAGTCTTACAAGGCAAAGTGAAGATCTGGACAGGGGGTGGGGGTGGGGGTTGGAAAGGGGTGTGGTACTAGGGTGGAGGAGGGGGGGGGCAGTTAGCAAATATTTTGTTCAGCTTAGCTTTCCTTGCAGCTTACTTGGAAATGGATGATTCACCTGTTCTACAGGAAAACATTCTAATTCTTTGCGTGTTTTTTTTTCCCTCCTCTTTTCCCTTTTAAGATCAACCACTGCAGAAGAACCAGATTCCACTTCTGTGGCCAGGACTTTTATGTTATGGCTGGTCCGATTGTTTTACCCTGCGTTCTCTGCTACTAAACCTTGGATCATTCCTAAAGTACAAATTCTGTTCTCCAACCACAAACAAGGCTAAAAGATCGGAGGAAATTCAGTGAATGTACAGGATCGGGATTGTGCATTTTCAAAAGTATTGAGCTTTCGAATGCAACTATTTAAGATAGAGAATCATTTTTGTTCTTAGCTTGCCAGCCTTTTTAAGTTTCACGTTCATTAAGGGGCGTTGCTCAAATAGCTACAGAGTATGCATGGGAATATTTGGCTGTCTGAATAGTTTGGAGATTCAAAGAGAAAACTCGAGCTTCAGAGGTATTAAATTATGACATGCAAAAAAGTTTTTGTTTTATTCTTAACTGCAACAGTATATATTTAAATCAGATTGAAAGTATTATATATCCTGGAGCCAGCTTAACAGTTGTGCTATATAAAAGGCTAATGGGAAGCCAAATTTCAATCAGGGTCCTATTACTGGGATATAATCCTTTTTGCATGTAATAGAACTATGGTGTTGCTGTACAAATCTGCTAGAAACAGATTTTAACCCATTTGTAGTCTTATTCTCTGGATCTAATGGAATGACTCTTAACTGTTCATTGTTTGTATTGTTTCTCATATTCTTCGTTATTTTAAGGTCTGTAAATGGTCATTATGAATATTCAGCTCATCCTAACTTTTATGTGTCATAGATCTATTTCTACATATGTATTACCATTAGTATTTAGAGGGAGAAGTTTGAATGGACCCAACTGTAATTTCTAAGCTAGCCTTATCACCAAAGAAGAAGAATTCTACCGCAGCAAACCAGACTTTTCCTAGTCCCTGAGACCCTAACTTGTGAGGTATTTCAGTAACATCACAAGTCAGGCTCTTGGGACCTAGGCGGAGGGGAACCAGCAGCTTTGGACCTTATTGATTGTCTGCAGTTACCACCAGAACAAAAGGACATACATAGATTCTGCCCAGGAGAAAAGAACAATGCTCTGATTTATAACCAGCAATGTTTTCACCAGGACCCACCCCCAAAATACTATTTTCAGAAACTGTCCTCTAAAGTGATTACAGAGTGTCACAGAATCGCATTTGTTTTCTGTTATAACAACCATCCAAAAGCAATAGAAGAGATCTGTGCAAGAAGCAAAATTAAAATACAAGTGTTTCTAAAATGCTTCGTTTGGTGTATTGTTAGGTGGCTGGTCTAAGGAAATATCTCCTTAGTTGATAATGAAGAGAGTGGTTTGTGTTTTTATAACTTTTTTCATATGCATAGGATATATATATTAACTATTTATAGAATTCCTATATGTCTCCACGTAAATATGGCTCAGAATATACACCATAGAGCTAGAATCATTCTTGAGGCCTAGAAATGAAATGATTTACAATCTTCTTTACTGACCCTATTAGATTTTACTGCTGATTTTAGAAGAATGCTGCTTTATATGTGGTATTTATTGCCAGTTTTCTCCTTAGTTTTTTTAACCAGACAAAATACTTGGTATGTCTTATTATACTAGAACATTCTCTTGTTGTAAGAGTTCAATTGAAATTTATTAATAATTAGCCAAAATACGGTACCCTTTAGCTTTTATATTTTAGGTTGTTTATATTATAGACCCATGTGAGATAAACTAGAAACAGCCTGTGAAGTCAGACTACTCTAGGTGATCCATCAGCTGAATCTGAAATGCATTATTTTAGTTTTATAAGAATTTTAGTTTTATAAGAGGTAATTATTCCAACTATAAGTAATATGTTATGTTTGAACATGATTAGCCATTGCCACATCAACTATGTATCTTTTGTAAGTAGAATTAATATATTAGATCTCTTGAAAATTTTTATAATAATGTTGCAGATATTGAGATTCAAAATGGAGAAGAGACTTTCAATAATAGGAGAAACAAAGCAATTTCATTCTTTTAATTCTAATGCTTTACATGAGTACTATAAATGTGTCTTCTGTATTGTTAAAATAAATTTATGAAAGTATTTTAGAATACTGTATGAAGTCTTTGGTCACCTTTTTATGCAATTTGGTACAGTTGCTTATGATTTGAAATATCGTAGAATATAGATTACATGAGATATATTTCTTTAAAAATTGAAATTACAACATGGTAAACATACTTGTCATCTATACAGGGCACATAGAATATATTTAAGCTTGTATTCACACTGTACCTATTCAGGTTATTTATTTATATCACCTATTTCATTTCTCTAGAATCTCTGAAATTTTAAGTATGTGCATGTGTGTTATAAAAAAATGTTTTTAAAATTCTAAATGAAAGGAGATAATATAATCAGTAAAGGCATTTGGTAGTATCTATCCTTTACTTTTAACTTCATTCTCACTGAAATTAAACATTTTTAAAAACAAGTTTCTCAATACAAAGAACTCTTTACATATGTCTCTACAAAGAACTCTATGTATATGTATCTACAAGTACACAGAAACTTCGTTATATTTACTAGCAATGTTTACACAATGGATCAGAAACTACTTATATAAAACAGTATTACATACAGGTATATTTTTGACACCTGTTTAACATAATCATAAATGATATATACATATATGTTATTACATCAGTTTAGTTCCAAAATAATGTAAAGGGTAGATGTTTATTGGCTGTAGTGATATCAGATTTCAGCTATTTCAAATGCCATGTTTTCTATTTATGTTGTCATATTTATGAACAGCACTATATATTAACTTCTATTTTATAAAAGAAAGGTATCCAAACAAAATTTACAATGCAATGATGTTCATTTCCTCCATAAACATATATAAGTTATATATTTTTTACTAATCATCATGCATTCTTTGAACCCTCTCTATGTAACTTTCCTATATATAAACTGTCTTTTCGGAGAGCATCATTGATAAAGCTTTTCTCTGACTCCATAAAGGTGAGTAAAGATATAAGTGGGTGACTTTGTGTATATAAACTTCTTTATGCTGTATCTAGGTGGATGGATGACACTTTTTCTGCATTTCTATCATAGCTGTCACAGGATAATATTGTTTGGGGACTGTATAATATGATTCGGGAAATCAGATCATACTAAGCTTAAAATAAAAGGAGAGATCTACAACAAAGAGCGAGGAAATGATGTGTGTTGCATACAAAAAAAGCAGTGATATTAACAATTCCATGGCTTCCTGGTTGGGAGACCAGCCTGAGCCAGACGCATATATTAAGGGCTGTCTGCTGCTGATGCGAGCTTGCTCAATGCGGTGGAAATGAGGAATCACCTCCTCTCTGACACTAGCTTATTTTTACATTTTAATTTTGAAATAGCAAACCACTGTTTTACATAAGTATACCGACCGTTTGCCCTTTCCTTTCTCACATTGTTTTCTAGTGCCTTCTGAACTGAGAGATCCTTTAAAAGAAAATCACCACTCACCTTAAACAGCTACCAGTGACCAATGGAGTATTAGTTTTTCTTTTGTCCCTTTTGCATTGTTCTCTTAATAATGTGATACTCGGGCTTTTAACTTTTAATCTCGGTGAGGACAACTTGAATTTTCCAAAATGGCATTGTTTTAAAGCCTTTTAGGATCCAACAAGGAAACCACTTCTGGAATTTTGCCAAATCTAAATATAATTACATTTCATTTCATTTCATTTCAGGGTTCATGGGATCGATTGCTTTCCTAGTGTAAATGTCCTTAACACTTTCATGTTCCAGGGAAGCTCCACAGAGGTGCGGAGGTATTCTCAAGTCATTTAGGCATTAGGCTGCATTAATAGTACCTACCATAGGCATAAGTATCTCAGGAGAATTGCAGTACAAGTTAATTACTATTGAAATTAGAAAAGGTATATACTACCTGAAATTCCTCTTCAAAAGGAATGCTGGCACTCTTGCCTATAAATATGTAAATGGTTTTATAAGCTGTCCTGTTTGAATGAGTTTCAAGAAGAGCACACAGTACAGACAGATAAGCTAAAGCCCAAATTTTCTTGCCATTTACACATGCAGTGCAGCCTACATTTTTTGCAGGCATCACTTTGATTTCTTGGATTAGTATATTTAATTGCTTACTATTCGTTTAGTTTAGTCAACCCCAGTGACCTCTGAGTGACACTATTTAGAAAGGAAAACAAAGTTCCTAATGGAAGTGCTGGTTTTGGTTTTGGTTTTTTAAATCCTGGGCATCTGTAAGCATTTCAATAATATACTTTTTCAGTGGAGCTTTTCAACCTCATATTAACTCTGCAGAAATTTATGTGGCATTATTATGTCATCTCTGTATTTCACTTTCTGATCTATCAGAGGCCACACACATACTGAGGCATATGTATACATTTATTTTTTTTAAAATTCTTAGTAAAAATAGTATAAAAATTGAGCCATCATCTTAAAATCATTCACAACATTTTTTTCCAATGAGCTAGCTTCAATTTTTATTGAAGGTTGCTTTCCCCCCACATCTTCCCATATTAAACATAACTTTGTCAGATTAAGTGCTTTACTAGCCACTAATATGAACTTATATATAATGTTTTTACATGAAGAAATGTAAAAGCAGGTGGAACTTGAAAGTATTTGAGATTAAAATAATTTGAAATTAAGTAGTTTTATTTGATATCTTTCAACTAATTCCATGTGTATTTTATGCAGAATTAAAAAGTAAAAAATTCTCAGATGGTGAAATAAGTTTATTAGTGTTGACATAAGTAATGAGATTTTAGTTTGTTATCTTATTAATTCCTAAACAAACAAAAGGAAAGTAAAAATAATATGGACTATATTTGTTACATCAACTAAATAGGAATAATAACTCCTTGCTTTTTTCTTGGCCTTTTAAGGTTTTTGGAGTGTTTGGGGTTCTTTTATATACATGCATTTAACCATTCCTTTCTTTCTAGAAGTTTCTCCCTCTCTGTGATAGGTTGAAAGGATTTGGGAACACCAGGTGACTATACTCTGGAATCATCTTTCCTTGCCTTTTTATTAGCTTTCTCTCAACCAAGAGTCAACACAAATATTTCACACATCCAAATTGGTAGGTCTTTCTTGAAACCCTTCTCTGTACTTTTCTGGATCCTAAAAGGCTTTAAAACAATTCATGTGAGTAAGTGAATTGTGAGAAATGATAGATTTACACTGTGATTGCCTTTCTAGTTTCCAAACATCTTAAGTGAGAGATTTGGGTGGTGTTGAAACACTAGCCAGCGGAAGCATTTGGTTTTATAGGATTTAAAAATGTAATGTCTTTCTCATAGTAGACTTCCTATTCTTAGCTAGGAAGGGGGAACCAGGCAGTGCCTAAGTTATTACTCTGTTATACATCACACTAAATTAAGCCCAGCCTGTGCGTTTGTAAACCTCAGGGAGGTTTCCACGTTAGACAGCATTTTTTGTTGGGGGATTACACCACAGTCGGTGCCCTTCACTTCTCTCTCTCTTCCTGGCCCCCCTCTAACCAACATGGAGCCTTTTCAACTTCTTCAAAGAAGTGGGGGTTGGGGGAAGTAGACTCTTTATTAATGGCAAAAAACAAACTGGCTGCTGGACTTCCGAGACAGCCTTCTAATAATAAAGCAGAGTGGGCCCTGTGACAAAGAATTCCTGAATGTACTAAATATATAAGGAAGCCTATTTAAATTCACCAGAGGGGCTTAGGGGCCAAGCAGCAGAAAGTTTAGAATTCAATTCAAGCCATGCCAGAAAATGAAAATGTACTTAAAAAAGGATTTCAGAAACAATTGTTCAAAGACATGTCAACTTTTAAGGTTCTTTCTAGAATAATGAAATTCGTACTCTAATTTCTGTGGTGACTTTGTCAATTAGAAAGGGAAAGTGATTAACAGAACCTCAAAGGAATTGTATCTTATGTTTAAAGAAAATGTATTTTCTTTCCATAGGGTGTGCTCTGGTGAGGGCCATTTAGTGCACTGACTGAAATCACCCAAGTATATACATGGGACAAAAAGATCATGTATTTTTTTTTTTAAACAGTTAGACATATCATAACAGAATTTCTTTTTCTATTTTGGAAGAAAGTTATTCAACTTGCATGTTCTTTCTAGTTAATTCCCTACCATTCGATTCTGTGATTTGTATTTTAAATAAATGTAATGAAGTAATTCTGAAAGAGCAAATTGTTGATAAATAATGGGACTATTATTCATGTGATACTACATTTGAAAGATAAAAAATGATGCCTACGTTATCTCTTTTTTTTAACATATTTTTTATTGATTTTTTACAGAGAGGAAGGGAGAGAGATAGAGAGTTAGAAACATCGATGAGAGAGAAACATCGATTAGCTGCCTCCTGCACATCTCCTACTGGGGATGTGCCGGCAACCCGGGTACATGCCCTTGACCGGAATCGAACCTGAGACCTTTCAATCTGCAGGCCGACGCTCTATCCACTGAGCCAAACCAGTTTCGGCCGTTATCTCTTACTGACTTTAAAAAATGTTCTTTACCTTTTATTTGAATACTAGAAGCCTGATGCACGAAATTCGTGCAAGAGTAGGCCTTCCTTCCCCTGGCTGCCGGCACCGGCACCGGCTTCCCTCTGGGTCCCAGGACCTAGGCTTTCCTCGCAGCCCCGGCTTTGTGTGGAAGGAGCCCTGTCTAATTAGCATATTACACTTCTATTATTACAGATAAGACATGCTTTTATAAGGAGTACCCACATCTATAAGAATTTTTATCTTATTAGTCCTAATGTTGAGATAAAGGAGTGCTTATATAGTTCATATAAAGGCAATATGGCCTTGACTCAAGGATGAAATTTCTAGCTGGCTTTTTCCGAATGTCTTCTTTTAGAATTAACATAGATCTTGGAGAAAAGACTGGGGGTTACAAGTGTAAAGAAGATGGAATCTGCAACTCACTACTGACATATCTCTGTTGCCATTTTGGCAATTCAGGTTGAGAGTGAAGCTTGCATGGAATTCATCAGTTCATAAATAAAGTTTATCAACTTAAACTATTAATTCATCCATTCATTCACAAAGATATATCCAAGTTTAAAAAAGAACTCAGTGAATTCAGTCTGCATCAACACATGAGATCCCTATGGCCAACTAAGACTTGATCATTTAACAAACTTTGACTTTAAAATTAAATATAGAAGTGTAAATATTTGTTACAGATATTAAATATTTAATGATATAAAGTAGTTGTTGCCCTCATTAAGAATAGATGCAGCCTAGGTCATAATTTACAAAACAACTGAACTGATTTCCATTTGTTTAAATTAATGACATTTTAATATCACTGACCTCAGAAGGTTGGTCAGTGAAATAATCCAAATAAATTCCTTAGCCCAGTTCCTTGCACACACACACACACACACACACACACACACAAAAAAAAAAAAAAAAAAAAACCCAAAAAACAAACAAAAAAAACCACTCAATGAATATTAGCTCATTTCTTCCTTTTGGGTTTTAGTATTTGCCACAGTCAGACTATTTTTTACATCACCAAAATTTAAGGGTGAGAGGCAGACACCATTAGGAAATTATGTATGCTTTGGGAACCTAAAAAAATAATCCTATATAATAAAAGACTAATATGCAAATTCTCCCCTCAACCTGGAGTTTGACTGGGAGTTTGACCAGGGGTCGGGGCCTGCTGGCCAACCACCTGCAGCCCCTCCTCCTGGCAGGCCCTGCCCCTGATAATCCCTCCCCACCCCGATTGGGGGCAGGGCCAGTCCACCAACTGCCCATGGCCCCTCCCCTCCCTTGGCCAGCTCGGCCGGATCTACACCGGGACTCTAGTCCTATCTAATAAAAGAGAAACATGGTAATTAGCGTATGACCGCTACCCTTCCAATTGGCTAATCAGAGTGATATGCAAATTAGCTGCCAGCCAAGATGGCGGCTGGCAGCCAGGCAGCTTGAAACTAACATAAGGCTTGCTTGCTTCAGTGACGGAGGACTCCAACGTTCCCCGCCTGCCTTGCCGGCCTCTGAGCCTGCAGTTTGAAACATTGTAACAAATATAGAAGCTAAACAAAACCCCAGAAACTTGCTTTCAGTGAGCCGGGATCTCAGAGCTGGAGTTATACATTGTTTCGATTATAGAACCCAAACAAACCAGATACCTGCTTTCAGCAGCAGAGGCCTCAGAGCTGGAGCCAGAGCCAAAACTGGCCCAGAATAAAAAGAAAAAGGAAAAAGGAGCAGTTTGGAGCTTCAGCCCTCAGCCCCTCACCCAAACTGGCCAGGCACCCCAGTGGGGACCCCCACCCTGAAGGGTGTGTGACCAGCTGCAAACAGCCATCACCCCTCACCCAGGCTGGACAGGCACCCCAGTGGGGACCCCCACCCTGAATGGTGTGTGACCAGCTGCAAACAGCCATCATCCCCTCACCCAGGCTGGCCAGGCACCCCAGTGGGGACCCGACCCTGATCCAGGACACCCTTCAGGGCAAACCAGCCAGCCCCACCCATGCACCAGGCCTCTATCCTATATAGTAAAAGGGTAATATGCCTCCTAGCGCCGGGATCAGCGGAGCCGAGAGGCCTCCCAGCACTGGGATCAGTGTGACAGAGGGCAGCGCCCAAAACCCCTAATCACCCTGCGGCTCTGTGTGTGACAGGGGGGAGGGCCACAACCTCCCTATCTGCCCTGCTATGTTCCTGACAGGGGAAGGTGCCCCAACCCCTCGATCAGCCCTGCTCTGTGCCTGATACGGGGGAGCTCCCCAACCCCCTGATTGCCCTGCGGCTCTGTGTGTGACAGGGTGCGGCGCCCCAACTCCCCCCCCCCACGGGCCCTGCTCTGTGTGTGACGGGGTAGAGCCATAACCTCCCCATCGACCCTGCCCTGAGTGTGACAGTGGCAGCGCCCCAACCCCCTGATCGGCCCTGCTCTGTGGGTGATAGAGGGTGGCGCCCCAACCCCCTGATCCGCCCTGCTCTGTGTGTGACAGGGGGGAGCTCCCCAACCCCCTGATGGGCCCTGCTCTGTGCATGACAGGGTAAGGAGCCCCAACCCCCTGATGGGCCCTGCTCTGTGTGTGACAGGGGGTGGCGCTGCAACCTCCCCATCGACCCTGCCTTGAGTGTGACAGGGGGCGGTGTCCCAACCCCCCAATCAGTCCTACCCTGAGCGTGACTGAGGGTGGCATCACAACCTCCCAATCCGCCCTGCTCTGTGCATGACAGGGGGCGGCACCCCAACTCCCCAATCAGCCCTGCTCTGAGCCCGACCAGGAGCTGCACCTAGGGATTGGGCCTGCCCTCTGCCACCCGGGAGCAGGCCTAAGCCAGCAGGGCATTATCTCCCGAGGGTTCCCAGACTGCGAGAGGGCACAGGCCAGGCTGAGGGAGCCCCTCATCCCCCCGAATGCACAAATTTTTGGGCACCGGGCCTCTATTCCTATATAATAAAAGGGTAATATGCAAATTGACCCTAATGGCCAAACAACTGGGAATGATTGGTTGCTATTACATGCACTGACCACCAGGGGGCAGATGCTCAATGCAGGAGCTGCCCCCTGGTAGTCAATGTGCTCCCACAGGGGAAGCTCTGTTCAGCCACATGCTGGGCCGACAGCTGCGAGCCTCTCCCACCTCCTCCACAGCACTAAGGATGTCTGAGTGCAGCTTAGGCCCACTCCCCAGGGGATCGGGCCTAAGCTGGCAGGTGGACATCCCCCGAGGGCTCCCAGGCTGCCAGAGGGATGTTTGACTGCGGGGGATTAAGCCTAAGCCAACAGGTAGACATCGCCCGAGGGGTCCCAGACTGCAAGAGGGCACAGGCTGGGCTGAGGGACCACCCTGAGTGCATGACTTTTCATGCACCGGGTCTCTAGTTTACGACAAATGTCTTTATCATATATTTCCTGAGTAGCAACTTACCAACTACAGGAAAAGAAAAGAGAAATTCTGCTCTTAAATATCTTGTGTTCTACAAAAGATATATTCTATTTGTCCAGGATGGTTTGTCCTTTTTATGTAACTTAGCATTTTATGAATCCTGTAATTTGGCAGTTTTATTCTTTTTATATCTTACTAGTAGCCCTGCGCATGAATTCGTTCACCCGTAGCTTGCCAGTAGCTCGCTGCTGTCCTCCAGTAGCTCTCTGTCTGCTGCCCTGCCCTCCTGTATCTCCCCCCACCCCCTGCCCCGCCTCGCCATAGCTTGCTGCCCTGCCCCCTCCTGTAGCTATCTGCCCCGCTTGTAGACAGTAGCTCGCTGCTGCCCTCCAATAGCTCTCTGCCTGCTGCCCCGCCCACCTGTAGCTCCCTCCGTCCCCCCGCTCCCCCTCATAGTTTGCTGCCCTGCCCCCTCCTGTAGGTCTCTGCCGCCCACTTGTAGCTCACTGCCCCACCCTCCTGCTGATCCGTGATCAGGTTGTTATGTGGTCCGTTGTTACCCTTCTCAGCGTAATGACCATTTGCATATTACATCTTCATTATATAGGATAGATAAGCATACTATGTGGTTTGTCCTATTTTCTAGTTGTAGATGAGATAACCTACCTATATACTTTTGAGTGGCTTTCAACAAGATATGGGTGGGGTATTGTTAGAATTCAAAGTGCCTTAATTTCCTTCATATTATTTTCTATACTACAGAAAGGTCTTTAAAAAACATAGACCATGAATCTTAAAAATTGTAAATTATAAAACTGATATTGCCAGAATAACTGAACGGACATGTAGTATATGCATGTGATGTCTACCCCTCTAAAAAAAAGAAAATCGTGCCCTAGCTGGTTTGGCTCAGTGGATAGAGCATTGACTGAAGGGTCCTGGGTTTGATTCTGGTCCAGGGCACATGCCCATGTTGTAGGCTCAATCCCCAGTGTGGGGCATGTCTAAGACAGCCAATCAATGATTCTCTCTCATCATTGATGTTTCTATCTGTCTCTCCCTCTCCCTTCCTCTCTGAAATCAATAAAAATATATTTTAAAAATAAAAAATAAATCGTCATTTTATTTATTTTTTTAAAGTTAAGTTGAATATAGTGATATTGATCATGCAAAGTTTCATGAAGTAGCAATTACATTAATTAGTCAATGGACCAAAGCATTCTAATCAAGCTGTTCTCTCAGAATTAATATACAGAGTAAACATATATTTTTAGACTTTAACATCATTGTCACTATTGTACTTGAATAGTGAAGAAGAAGGTAGAAGACTGGCATCCCAACACTATTCCTGCCACCAGTTATCTTATGGAATTGAATCTCTCTGCTTTTCACTTTCCCAGTTTACAACTGATTTACAAACTAAAGATGGTGAAGGACAATTATTTTAAAGTGACTTTCATGAAAAAAAAATTAGCATGTCATTAGATACCATCACACAGGTGACAACTTGAGTCACAGGGCTAGTAAAGCATTGTTTTAGTTTAAATCACTACACTAATCAGATTATTTCTGTAGAAAAAGATAAAAACTGAGCTCAAACTGAGCAAAAAGGAAGCTATGTGTATACTATCATCTCCTCCCTCACCCTGCCCGCGTCCTCCTTTTCTTGCGTCTCTTCTCCTCGTCCACCATGGAAGAGGAGCTCTACTCCTGCAGCTCCCTTTGCCCGCCTATCTTTCTGCCTCAGTATGTCTTCCTCTATCCCTTTTAATATAGCCAATGTGTTGACTCTATTCTCAGGTGGTTGACTGCATTCTCACATTCTGTCTGTGTGTTGGCAAAAATGGTCACTAGCAACTCCAGACATGCATCATGCATTACTCTTAGAGCTTGCGACTCCAGAAGGAAAAAAATACATCGATTCAATTTCTCAGAAAATTCTTATTGGCTATGAATTTTAGCCCCTTCTCTGTCCAGGTAAGAGTTAACTCAAATTGGACCTCCCTGCAGCTTAGCAACACAAGGTTAAACTACTAAGGTTAATGTCAATGGCAGAAGGTGAAAAAATTTCAAATCAGGCAAAAAAAAAAAAAGAAAAAAAAAAGAGGGGGGGGGTGTCCAAACAACAACTACAAATTTCTAAATCACTGAGCATAATATGTTACAGGCTCCTGTCAAATATGTTTGCCTTTGTAAACTTAGTGGTGTCTATCACCCTAGGCAATAGTAAGTTCTTTAGCCCAAATGCACTTTGTACAGCGTTGTAACTAAAAAAAAATCTGCAGGAGAAAATCTCAACCTTAAGCATCATGGAGATTCATCACATTTTATTAAAAATTTCCACGATCATTTAATATGTGCCATATATCAGGAAAACCAGCTTTAGGACTCACTTAGTAATTGGACATTTTAAAAATTATTTAGGATTATTAGAAATGGAATTTTGGTAAAGAAGGGATGGTGGTTATATTCTGTAATCCAATGACTATCTTTAGTCATCATATGTTTATGCTATTCTGGTACAGCAAATTTATATCTTTTTCACTTTTACCACCAATATTGTTTATCCTGGTATAACCTGGGAAGTTTTAAACATTTTCCTATCCAGAAATATCTAGGGATCTTCCTCAAAGATAAAAAGATTAATTTGCTATGACTAATGATTCTGATACAAAACATTCTGCTGTTTTTTTGTGATGCTGATGAACCTGGCTATAAATATAATTTAGAGTGTTTGAAAATTGATTTTAACATCACAATTCTTCTTCTTAATTAATCAGATTACAAAATTATGCTGTGGTTTCCAGTACATTAAAATAAGTTGTCATATTTGGAACATCTGTTTATACTCTTGTTATGAATATGTGTTTCTAAATGTCTTAAATATACATTGCCATAAACAATATTTTAATTTAGTCTGTAGAAGTATAACACCTACTTCTCTCCACAATGCTTGTTTATTTCCCACAAAGTAAATCTTCCAGACTCTATTTTATCATATCCTTATCAACATGGAAGAAAAAGAGTAGGATTTTTAGTTAAGTCTTTCTGATTGGTTAATAGAAGTGATGACTGTCATTGGCAGCCTTTCGAGACACTGTACCCTGACTCCAGACAGTCAGCTGGTACCATCGCTTTGTCTCAACTATAAATCACAGTCTCCTAATGGCCAAGGCTGACACCTTGACATTTTGAAGAAGAGTAAAAGACCTGATTTGAATGGAAATCAATTTAATTTCACAAATCTTGGGTTACTACTTTAAGCCTTTTTACTGTGTCTTTTTCTGAAACTTATTTGGAATGTTCATGATCATCAGAGGATTGTTTGTGTGTTATACTGTAACTTTAGCTGTAAAACCATATTCTTTCTTCAATATCAATATGGAAAAATAGATTTATATAAGAAAAGATGATTTTTTTTAAACATTGACATATCAATAGTTCAAAAACATTGCAGGAGCAGCAAATGCTTTTCAGTTTTGCAAAATGTTGCAGAATGTTCTGTGATTTAAAAATATGAGCTGGTACGCCGAAACCGGTTTGGCTCAGTGGATAGAGCGTCGGCCTGCGGACTGAAAGGTCCCAGGTTCGATTCCGGTCAAGGGCATGTACCTGGGTTGCGGGCATATCCCCAGTAGGAGATGTGCAGGAGGCAGCTGATCGATGTTTCTCTCTCATCGATGTTTCTAACTCTCTATCTCTCTCCCTTCCTCTCTGTAAAAAATCAATAAAATATATATAAAAAAAAATATATGAGCTGGTACACATATATAGATTAACCTTTGATTATCTAATAATACATAATGCCTTTTATGGAATGATTTTGAACTTCAATCAAGCAGGTCTCAAGTTGGAATCCTCTGAAAAGTACTTTTACTTTTATACTCTTGCACATAAAAAGTAGGTTTAGTATTGTAAAGTCAATGGCAAATAGCATGTTTTTAATTGTGCTAGATGGGTCAGGCATTAAAATCCGCCTTAATTTTTTGACCATTCAACACAAGTGGCATAAAAATAACTCGACACTTGACTAGTGTGAAAAGTTCTTTTTAGAGATTTTAGTGGCTTGACATTGAATGTGTTTTTTTAAAATAACCTACTTTGTTGTCTTCCACCTTTAGGAGAACATTACAATTTCTTTAAAACCATAGATTGGATGAAACTTCTACTTAGTATTTTTACTTGTTCTCTTTAAAAGAGTGATCTAAACTCAATGAAGCCTTATATCTTCTCTACACAGTTACTTGTAGAGAATTTGGGCATCACCTTCTCTGATTTTGAGATATGGAAATATTAACAATGTCTGGCAGTGATTTCTTTTTATCATTTTTTAAACATATTTTATTGATTTTTTACAGAGAGGAAGGGAGAGAGATAGAGAGTTAGAAACATCGATGAGAGAGAAACATCGATCAGCTGCCTCCTGCACATCTCCTACTGGGGAGGTGCCCACAACCCAGGTACATGCCCTTGACCGGAATCGAACCTGGGACCGTCCAGTCCCCAGGCCAACGCTCTATCCACTGAGCCAAACCGGTTTTGGCTCTTTTTATCATTTTTATTATTAGTTTTAATCTTTGTCCCAAATCTCACTTCTTTGAATGATAAATTCCTATTTTGCAATGCCGCATGAACAAGTGGAGTCATAGACAATTAAAAACAAGAGACATCCAACCCTTAAATTTTTTTATTCACCCTTCTACTCATCCATCCATTCATTCATAATCTATACAAAACAAGACCCTAGATCAGAAGTAGAAAGTGATGTTAGGATTCTTTCTTTATGGAATATGGTGTTCTCATGAGAAAATAAGATAATTTTTTAAAAGTTACCAAGATGTGACAGATCCAGAAAGAATATGTAAGTACAAGGTTTAGGGATTCAAGACGAAGTATTTACTTGAATTGTTGAGAATCAAGGGAAATTCCCTAGAGGAGGCTGAATTCAGCTAGTCTGTGATAGAGCGGAAGGAAATGATGGAAGGGATGGCTTTCAGGCAGCATTTGCAACATGTACAAATGTGCAGGAGCACAAAAGATGCACTACATTTGTCATTCGATTTTATTGAGAGATTAGGTGCATTTTACAAAATGACTATAGAAAGGTGAGCTGAGATCAACCTGAGGAGGCCCTACAATGCTCACAGGGCCTCTTCTGCTAATTGTGCAGTTTTACAGGTTGGTTGACACTGGGAACCCTTTAAAGAGTTTGGGGCAGATGCAAGAATGTCAAATGCAAGATTAATCTGACATCAATGTAACATAAAACATCAATATAGGAGATGTATCAGAACTACTCAACAAGGCTTATGAAGACACACCACCCATTTTACCCATACAGAGATGCATTTTGTAATAACTTTTAGATTATTGAATGATACTCCAGTTGAGAAAGAGCTGGGTAGAGAATGTTGAAATAAGAAGACATCGGAGATAACTAGACACAGGAAGAAACAAAAAAGAAAATCTAAACTAGGGATTTCTAACCTGATATCTACATACCCCTAGCCTTTTAAAATTTCATAGTCCCATAACATTACATAAAATATTTTGAGTGAATAATTATTTGTCTGGGGAAAATGGTCTAGTAATTTTTATAAGGTTCTCAATGGAGACTAAAACCACCCCAACATTAAGGACCACTTAGGATAGTGTGAAAAGGAGGAGGTAACTGTGAAAACTGTAATTTATAATAATAAAAGCATAATATGCAAATCAACTGAACGACTGAACAGCAGAACGACCATCCGGCCCACCTTCTGGACGACCATGCTATGATACCTACTGGCACCAGGCCAACTAAGGCGAGTGTGATGCAGTTGGTTAGGGACCTGGCCATTGCCCCGTGATCGCCCTGCAGTGGGAAGCCCAGGCCACCAACCAGTTGGCTGCAGTGTATGGGAGGGGCCTCCCTCTGCAGGGCATGATCGATCACATGATAACCCCACAGAGGAAGATCCAGGCCACCAGCAAGGGGGAGAGGGCGATTGATCAATCTGGGGTCTCCATGATCACCCCAAAGAGGAGGCTCAGGCTATTCCACAATAGCACTGCAGGGAGTAGCCTGGGCTTCCCTCTATGGTAGCGATCCATTGTGGAGCCCTGGCTGGGTGGGCAGGGCCTACCTCTTTGGGGTGATAAATTGCAGGACATCTGAGAGGGCACAGGCAGGGCTAAAGGATTCCCGTACCCAGTGCATAAATTTTATGCACCGGGCCTCTAGTAATTATATAATTAAGAGAATGTAATGACTGAGTAAATTGCATGTGGATGCAAACTGTGGCAAGGAAGAAAGAAGAAGATAACACTATTTCTTACATTTGACACTGGGACAATGAGAATCATGATAATCCCTTTGTGAATCAGCATCAGATCCCCCTTGACTCCAGTTTCAGTTAATAGAACTTTGATAGCAGGCATAGTGGACTCAAGGTGGAAATGTGCCGCCCAGAGCTAGATATCAAACAAGGAATGGAAAATTTAGAGGTAATTGTGTAGTTTTCAAGATCATTCTTAAGGACATTCTAGGCCATCAGGGGAGAGCAGTTAGGCAGTTAGGGGGATCAAGCCAGGAGGAGAAAGCAGTTAGGGAGATCAGGCTGGCAGGGGAGAGCAGTTAGGCAGTTAGGGGAATCAGGCCAGCAAGGGAGAGCAGTTAGGCAGTTAGGGGAATCAGGCCAGCAAGGGAGAGCAGTTAGGCAGTTAGGGGAATCAGGCCAGCAAGGGAGAGCAGTTAGGCAGTTAGGGGAATCAGGCCAGCAAGGGAGAGCAGTTAGGCAGTTAGGGGAATCAGGCCAGCAAGGGAGAGCAGTTAGGCAGTTAGGGGGATTAGGCCAGCATGGGAGAGCAGTTAAGAGGATCAGGGTGGGAGGGGAGCAGTTAGGGGCATCAGGCAAGCAGGCAGGTGAGCAGTTAGGAGCTAGTGGTTCTGGGTTGTGAGAGGGATCCCGGATTGGAGAGGGTGCAGGCCGGTCTCAGAGACACCCCCGCCACCACATGAATTTCATGCACTGGGCCTCTAGTATATATATTCATATATATATATTCATATTTTCTCTCCCTTTCTCTGTCTCTCATTCACACACACTATTTTCATAATTATTTGTAACTTGCTTTGTAATTGTTAAATGCCAAATGAACACTTACTTATATGTTATCATTTCAGCATATGCTCATTATGTTATTGTTTGAGTATAATTTGTTTAACTAGTCTATTCACAGCTGTAAATTGAGTTTCTTATTAACCTTTTACTTCTTAATATAACGAGAATTCTTATGGCAAATCTACCTTTATATAGTTATGATTAATGATTCCCTTGGGATAGCAATTGGGACAGATAAATATGGCCTTAATGAAGAAGATGGCAGTAGAAATGGAGAGAAAATGAGGGATTAATGAAATATTTAGAATATTTAATTGACAGAGCCAAGTGATTAACTCTACAGTGGAATATTTGGAAAATTTCAACAAATTCCCCAAATTATGCTTGTTGCTTTATTTTTCTCTGATCATGTGATCAATGGCATTTATCACTTTAGTAAGAGGGTAGACACAATCAAGAACACAGTCAATAAAAGATTGAAGGCTTAGACTATATTTTTAAACGTACAATGAGTATAGTAAGCTCAAAGCAAACTGTTGCTATTTGGAAGAGGTAGACTCTTAAAAGGGAAATGGTTTTATTTTTGTTTCCTAAAGGTCATGGCCAGAATATTAACCTGATGCTAGAGACCTGGATCCTAGAATATATAAAACTTAATCATAAAGTAGAAAAGGGTTTAGGACATGAGGTAGAGGTAGTTGCCCATCACACAGGACAGCATGAAACTTTCTAAGTTGTGGTCAGTGAGGAGCCTAGAATGTGAGAGGGAGGAGAAACAAGTTGGATTTACATAAAAAGCATCACATATTCTACTCCTAGTGTTGCAACTGCTGGGGGAAGGAAGTGGGTAAGAGATTCTGTTAGATTAGTATGAAGATGTAAGGGCCAAGAAGGGTTCAGATACCTAACCACCTGGAACCATACAGGGAGTTGGTTTTGTAGATGCTTATAGGAATAGCAGCAGGGGAAAACCACAGTCTACACAAGTACCCTTCCACTCCAATCCTCAACCCATCACTTTCCCCAAGGAAGTCCTTCAGCGGGACATAGGAGAGATCAGGAAAAGTTTCCTCGTTTTTTAAATGCATCAAGGAGACAGCTGAAAATAGGTGGTGAATGTTGTGAGGGTTCAGAGGATCCACAACAGCAGCTAGAACCACGGGTAGAGTTGTAATCAGCAAGGCCTTGCTTTTTCTTCTTGTGCCTTGGTCCTTAGGGACACACCCATTTATTTATTCACTCAGTCAACAAACACATTGAATATCTTCTATGTGGCAAGCAGATTATTTTAACCTGGAAGTTTAGCTTTCATTTGTAAACTTAGTTTCAGCTACAATTTATTTTCTTGCATTTGTTTCATGTTAATTTATCAAATCAATGTCTTTATACTGAATGGAGCATCTGCTTTGCAGGATCCTTACTTTGGATAGATGTTAGGATTACAATTAGAAAAAGCATTTACAAACACACCTACCCACCAAAAAATAGTAAAGATACTATAGAAAATGTGTAATTGAATAGTTTAGAAAGGCTGTGCTCTGTAAAATCATGGCACATCTTTTCAAAACCATTGAGTAAAAGAACATCGTGAGAAAAACAGTATTAGTATCACTTATTTGTTAAGTACTTCTAATATCTTCTCTGAGAATTCAAGTGGAACAGAGAATCCAGGGGAATCTGGTCCTTTGCATCATTATTAAGCTCATATTTGCAAGTTAATCATGTGTGATAAGGCTGAAATGTAAAAGCATTTGAATCAATAGCTCCTTCAGATGCTTTTCTGATAAAATTGCTTCATTTTCTTTTCTAACTAATTAATTCATGCAAGTGGAAAGATTAAGAGAAAAACTTATTTATATTAGGAGTAACGGAATCCAGTGTTTTGCCATGTATTGTTGGCATCTTTGCAACCAATACGACCCTTTTAATAATCAGATCTCTGAAACATCTGTCTCAGAAAGGGATACACTTTCTGGCTTCCATTTATTTGAATTAAGTAAGGGTCAAGAGCAGAGGTTAAGTTACATCTACCTGGAAATTAATCAAAAAATTCATTTTGCCCTTTGATGTTTTTCTGTTCCTTGTGCCTGTTCCCCACACCCACTTTTATCTTCTTAAAATTATAAAGTTTTCTTTTTTGCATTACAGTTGTTTAAAATAATTTGAAGTTGTGGATTTCTATTGTTACATAATTATATACTGAAAACACAATAGAGCAAAATGTTTGTAAAAAATGTGACATCTTAAAGAAAATTCAAAGACATCGTAAGTTATTCTAATATATCGCCAAATTTCAGTCTGCAGTCTTAGTGATATTTCTGCTAAAAGAAACCTACTTTCCATTTTGTGTTTTCTCATTTGCATTACTGCAAAGTTATTCATGCACATGAAAAGGATATTATTCATCTTCATATTCCTTCCTCTCCATATTTCTTCCTCTCCATATTCCAAACCCAGTGTGTTTATGAGTTATACATAAAAAACACTGCTATATCTATATATTTATGCATATCTAGGTGGTTAAAATTTGGCATTACAACTGGTTAGCAAACCCAAGTGATAACATTATGCATTAGATGTGCCTTATTACTTCATTAATAGCATATCAAAATTGTCAAATACCTTGAAATCTAGTAATTGTAACTGACAAGCTTTAACATGACTTGTCTCCATTGGGAAGGATTGAAGAGAGAGAGCGAGAGAAAGAAAAAGAAAGAAAGAGAGAGGAGGGAATTTACTTTTGATTTTCTCCTCTAAATGCATATTCCTGTATGGTAAGCTCTAGTTTCTTCTGCAAACATTTTTAATGAGATGCTGTTTTTACAGTACTCAGGCTAAGTGGCTACTGAAGTTTCTATGTGCTTAAGCCATATCGTCTTCCAAATTCAGAATTCCAGTGCTATTCTGGAAAGAACTACAAAAATTAACTGGCAGGAAGAAAAATGACCAACCTAGCAGAGCTTATCTTGCTCTGAAGTTTCATTCTTCTTAACTCACTATTCCAGGAAATTATTTCACTTGAAAGTCTAAGCAGAGTTCACAAAGAAAAATTATTTCTCCCCTTCTCTCCAATTCTAATTCGACCACTTAGAAAAGCAAATATTATTGCTTAATTCCCAGTAGTTTCCTCTCAAAAATTTCTCGGCATTTGGGAATAAGGAAATTAGGATGACAGTGAATTTCATGGACACAGAACTCATTCATTAAGAGGATGAGGTATCAAGAAACTCCGTTCTTTGTGTCCACTTTATCTGTATTTGGGGATAGCATGGAGGAGGAGAAAGAGGAAGCATATGTTTTTCTCTTTAAAATTAATTCCCAGTTAGCCATTTACTAGTGGATTATTTTTAAGCCCAGTAGACATTGTAATTGCATTTTTTCTTTTCGGGGATTGTAGTCGATACTAAAGCGAATAGACAATGGTAGGCGTGTGTTGAATAACCTGGTTTTCTAGACAGACCCACTTGTCCGAGATCAAACGGCTACAGCACATTTAGGGTTACTGTCTCCTTCCCTTCCTCCTTATTCTCAACCGCAGCGGAGCTTTTTCCAACGTTGCCATGGTAACACTATATCTGGCTGCTAGCTCTGTCGTAAGTTATTGAACTGAGACTGGCTTTTGGTTTAGCAGATAATTAGGTTCTGTCTCACAGGTTCATTTTCCTGTGACTGGGACGTGAATATGACCTACAGCTGGCCTCAATTTCAGTGTCACAGACAAAACTTTAACCCTTCTCAAGCTCTCCTAAGCCTCGCTTGGGAGGTGAAGTCCAATGCAGCTCCCTCGCACTTTGGAGAGGATTCTCAAGTCCCATTTTATTTTTTAATCTTCATTCTAACACTAAAGAAAATATGGGCAAGGTTGTACACTCAGGGCATTTTCAAAATTAAAAATATAGCAATAATATTGTGTGGATATTTTATATAGTGTCATTTCCCTGCTTCTGTAATAATTTTTAAGTTACTGCAAAATATCTTAGTGTTGCACTTTGGATTCTGCAGTATTTCGTTTTCAAAAACCCCATTCTTGTGAATATCAGCTTGGTACACTTATTCTCAGCTTTGAGAACTCTGCCGACTGATTCATGCCCCTACTTCTCCTCTTTATAAACCCGAGATTTTTAGCCAACATGTAAAGCTTACTTGGGAGTCATGAGCAGGTCCATAGCAGAAGGACCAATGTTACCACTCTACTAAAATGGCCTAATATTCACTCAGGGCTTGAATCTTGCTGGTTTGGAAAATCAGCAAAGATCTTCCCTTTGTTTAGGACAAAGAAAGAAGCCTAACTTTTGGAACAGATATCAAATTCACAATACTCAGGGCAACACAGAAAGCTGTGGGGTTAAGAGGAGAGCATATGTCTTTCTACATCAAACAATACAAATGATATTCAAGGAAATTTGTGGAAATGTTAGTGTATTTTACCTAAAACCTTACCATGAAAGGATAAAAAAAGAGTGAGGGAAAGTTAAGACTGCCATAATTAAAACATGAATTAAAGAAATTCCATAGCTTAATTGGCTGGAAAATCATATCCCCATAGAGATATGGCAAATTTGTAAAAGGAAAAGACAGAAGAATCAGCAGTTGTATACTAGAACCACATTTTATCTGTGTGTATGTGCACCACATAGATATCTTCTATTTTAATCTACTCTTTCCATTGTCAACTCTGGATGAGAGAGCACCTTGAATGGCAGGAGCCTCAAATGTCCTGAGTGTGTCCCATGGATGCAGAGAACTTAGTGGAGAGGGTCAGGATGGGGGTAATTTGTGTGAATTAAGAGAGAGAACTGATATGTGAGGAACCAAGTTGTCACCAGTTATTTGCCACTAAACTGGGCTTTTTTTCATCTCTAGTCTCAAGTATATAAGGCCTGTTGTTCTCTTATTAATGATCAATAAGTGTTTATTGAATGACTGTTTGAATTTTTCCCTATTCTTTATTCTATGTAGTAAGGGTTAAATTAGCACAGCATTTAGAAAGTCTACAATCATTTTCTATCCAAATTCCTTTCAACTGACTTCCCATGGTTCCCAATAATCCCCAAACCCTACATATACTTGTCATCTCTTGCCTGCATTTTTGGAAGAGCCTGATAATTGACCCTCAACCTTCTTGTTACCCACTATAAGCATTACTGTGCACAGGAGATTGAACACTAATCAAAAATGCCAATCAATTGAAGTGACATCTTCCCAGTGGTTTTCTGTGTAATTAGAATAACACTCAAAATCCCTACTGTGCTTATAAACCCTGTGTGACCTTGCCCCTGCCTACCATGTAGACATCATCACTCCCCTCTTCACATTCTCCACCTCGCCTTTCCTCAACCAGCCAAGCACATGCCCAATGGAGAACCTTGGCCTTTGATAGTCACTCCACCAGGAAGGCATGGCTCACGCCTTTACTTTATTCTGGTCTCTCTTCTGAAATGGCACCTCCTTAAAGAGGCTTTCCCTAAACATCTTAAGAAGCACCTCACTTATTGCCCAACAACATTTCTGCTTTAAGTTTTCTTCATAGTGCTTATCACGCTTTGACATATTAGAAAAGCAAAGAAGTATATGCCTTTCCCACTAAAATATAAGCTCAGTTTGCAGGAGCTTTGATTATGCATGAATATACCCCTAGTGCCTAGAACCTAGGGTGGGACCCTAGTAGCTTTGAATAAATTTTTGTGGGATGAGTAAATAAGTGAATAATTAAATGAAGTGATCCCAGCAGGGGGTCTGGGTAGCCCAACCTCTGTGAGACTAGTTATGAGTGTTCCTGACATAATTAGTGACATCTTACCCTACATGAGGAAATTGTATGAATAGACACAATGAAAAGTAAGGACAGAGTTTGTATTTCTGTGGCTTTCTTCATCAGATTGAAGTAAAACAAGGAAACTGAGCTTTTTTCTGCCTCCCCGTTGCATGAGTAAAATTCAAAATAAAGCATGACTCCTATACCAAACACATCACAATCCCAGTCATTCATGGACCACTTTCCTGTAAAGGGCCAGACAGTATATATTTTTGGCTGTGTGGGCCACACCGTCTATGACACAGTGACTCATCACGTCCGCTGTGGGACGCAAGAGCCACAGACAACACATAAACAAGTGGGTGTGGCTGTGTTCCAATAAATTGTTACTTATAAAGACAGGAAATCAGCCACATTTCGCACCCAGGCCATACATAGTGTGCTGACCCCTGATGTCGAGTCTTTCCCCAATTTCTCCTCCTACCAAGTTATTGAAACAATGCTCAAAATCTATGGCTCTCCTATACGGTACTTCAAAGAAAGAACCAAATTGGCAATTGTCTAGTGCAGTGGTTGGCAAACTGCAGCCCCTTGAGTGTGGCTCTTCCACAAAATTCCACGTGCAGGCACGCACGTACAGTGCGATTGAAACTTTGTGGCCACACTCAAGAGGCCAAAGAGCCGCATGTGGCTTGCGAGCCACAGTTTGGTCTAGTGGGTGGGACTCTCCTGAGACTGGTTCTTTTCTTTTCTCCTCTTTTTTTGTTCACAGTTAGTCAGTTATCAACTCTTAACTGTTACAGATGTAGCAATAACTGGGCCATGTAAGATCCTCACAGTGACAAGTTTTCTTCTGGGAAAATGAAAGAGGGATACACACAGTGGTGTCTTGGTAAATGTCTAACAACTGGCATTTTAGGGGGGAAAAAGACGATTGCTAATTTCAGTGGTAAATTCTCCCACCATGACCATTTTTAACTATCAGTATGCTGTTACTTAACTTGGAGCTGAGAAAGATGGACATAAGAGTCTCCTGAACCTGCAGAGCTGGCTCACAGCCACAGCAGGATGAACACATAAAGGCTGCAATAAGTTTGCTCACTTGCCATTGCTAATTCTGGAGGAAAGAGTGTGGTCTTGATGGGAGCAAGTGCCTGGATGATCTCTTGGAAAGTCAAAAAAGAATGAAAATGTGTATAAATGTAATGCTGAATGCAAAGCCCTTAGCTCAGCATTTGGTTAGCATACACGTACTCAGTAAGTAATAGCTATTCCCTCCTTAGTTTGTTATGGTAAGCACTCAAATGAAATGTTTAGCTACAGATTCAATCCAATGTAATGCCTTTGTGTTAATAAGGCCTCTTAACATTGAAGCAACAGCAATAAAGGAATTTTATGTAGCTATTCATGACTCTGCCCAGCTCAAGGTTAAGATAGCAACCACATGCTCCAGCCAGGATAAAAGAAGCTCCACTTGACTGCGGCTCTTCACAACACTTCACAGGGGTCAAGCTGTGTTATTTCCCTTCAGTGTTAAACAGAACGCATCTTAGGAGCATAGTTCAATTATTGATGGAATAATGGGTTCATTTTGACTATGAATCCAAACAAATACACTCCAACAAGTTCAAGACCAGGAATGGGCCAACAAAAAGGTAAAGGTTTCACTCACATTTTGAGGCAAACAGTCAGATTGAATTAGTAACATGGACATCTTATATTGTTTGGCCACAGACAGTCCCAGTTGAACAACACTAATGAAATAACAAAATATGGACAATGATTTAAGTAACCTGGCACCAAAATGGACATCCCTTCTGAAATAAATTAGTGAAAAAATATGTATAGACCCTGAAAGTGATTAATACACAGCGGAGGTCTAACTACTATGTATTAGTAGGAAAAGTGCTAATATCTGCTATTTGAATACTATAAAATTGCTTTTTTAAAGTTACTTACCTTCTAATCTCCTCTGCTCATTTCCTTCAATCTATACAGTTGTACTTCTATAAAAGGTTTGACTCAGTCTTTGGTCTGTGAAATAAGGTAAGATATTCCTTTTAACCTAATATTAATCTTTTTCTCTGCACTTCTCCTGGCACATAATTCAAATATGCTGGTTTTATAGCAGTTATCCTGCTCTGTTTCTTAAGGGCTCTCTTTCCTAGAAGACTCATTTTAAAAGTGGAAAACTTCAGCCCACACTCTGGTCAGAACTCCCCCCTCAACACCCAATTACTGAATGAGTTGAATTTCCTGTTTCAATGAATTCTTCCAGATTATTTTTTGCTACGTTTTCCTTTGGTTTTCTGATTATACTAATATTAATGAAAATATATTTTATATAATCACTTTCTTTTTAAAAACTTCTATTACAGAAAGTTCCAAATATTGCAAATTAGAAAATAGCATAAAGAACCTCTCTGTACTCTTCACACATAGAAGTTCAAGTCTTCAACTTTTTTGGGGGGAGGGAAGAGGGTAATTCATATATCCCCCCCAGCTGTATTAAGATGTATTTGACATATAACATTGTGTAATATATTGAGAAATTACAACAATAAGATTAGTTAATACATTCATCACCTCAAATAGTTTAGTTACAGTTACTTTTTTTGAGGTTGAGAACATTTAAGACCTACTTTCTTAGAAACTTTAGGGTGAACTATAAAGTATTGTTAACTACAGTCACCATGTTGTATATTATAGCTCCCAAATTTATTCATCTTATAACTGATACTTTGCACCATCACTCATTTCCCCCATACCTCTGGAAGCCATCTATAATTTGTTCCTATGAATTTGGTTTACTTATAATAATACCCTCAAGGTTTGTGAATGTCACAAATGACAGGATTTCCCTGTATTTTATGGCTGAATAACATTTCATTGTGTGAGTGTGTGTATATCACATTTTCTTTATCCATTGATCCAATGACAAACACTTAAGTTGTTTGCAAATCTTGGCTTTGTAGATAATGATGCAATGAACATGGGGGTGCAGATATCACTTTGAGATACTAATTTCCTATCCTTCTAATATATACCTAACTATTCAACTACTCTTACATATGGCCAATCTGGTTTCATTCATACCCACAAGTCACACATTCCTAAATTCCTGCATTATTTTGAAGCAAGCCCATGTAACATATAAAATGCATGCATCTATAAATATTTCAGTATGTATCTCTAAAGGTGGAGTACTGTTTTTTTTAAAGCATAGTAGCATTATTCTTATAGTTCTCTAACATCAAATATCCATAAATGTGTAAATATTCCTAATTGTGTCATTTTTGTACAGTTAATTTTCTTGAATGAGAATTTAAAAATTGGCCACATACAGCATTTGATTGGCATATTTCTAAAGTCCTTTTGAAGCTATAGGTTTTATTTTAAGTTCTTTGCAGCTTATTTGTTGATGAAACTGAGTCAGTTGTTCTTTAGTGTCTTTGTCATTCTGGATTATGCTCATTGCCTCCCTGTAGTGTCATTAGCCATGTGTTTCTCTACTGGTATTTCCTGTAAAGAGAGAACTAGACTGCAATGTTTCATTCAAGTTCTTTTATTGTATTAGCAAAATTCCTGCATAAATGTTATCATGTACATCCCATTAAAAAACACAGAGAAAGCCTGTCTTTATTCTGGCTGACTAGGAAGATGTTTGTGCTTTTATAAGTACAGTTGATCCTTAGGCTAGAGGTGCTGACTCCTGAACAGTCAAAAATCCATGTATAATTTTTGATTCCCTAAAAATTTAACTATAGTCATTCCTCAGTTTCCATGGGTGATTCAGGACCCCATGGACACCCTAATCTGCAGATGCCCAAATTCCTTATATAATACGGCACAGAACAATACAGTCAGCCTTTCACATCCTCAGATTCCCAATTGCAGATTGAAAACACAGTTTTTGACCCATGATTTGTTGAATCCGTAAATTAAAAACCCCAAACCCAGAGATACACAAGGCCAATTGTGTATTTATTGAAAATAATCCACATATAAAGTGGACCCATGTAGTTCAGACCTGTGTTGTTCAAGGGTCAACTGTATATATTATAGTAGCATAATCTGGGAATAAAATACTTCATGTAAGAACTTAATATGTCATTATTTCACGATATTTCAAAAAGACCACCTTAATCTTCAGTGACTGCACTAATTGAGCAAGTTTGAGCACCACTACCCTAGTGAATATGAGAATGAATTTTTCTAGTCATGTGTCTAAAATTGAATTTAAATATAGAGAAATTCCAGGAGAAGTGGTTTTGAACAAATACAAAGTTCTATATCGACCTCCAATCCAAAATATTCCTAGGTTATTTTCAGAAAAGAATGAGTAGTATTTTAATAGCATTGTGTTGTGGTGACTCATATCAGAGAACACCAATCAAAAGCATCAGAACTGTGGTGAAACATGTGAACCATTCCAGCCTACTCCAATTCACTATCCTGGAATGCACAGATGAGACAAAAACATAAAGATGTGATATGAAATGTCAATTTTCTTTCAAGAACAGAAGTATGTGTGTATTCTTGAGAATTAAAATAAAAGTATGTGATTGTTTACGGACATTCATTCATGTTTTTTCATTCCTTTTATTTAAAAAAAACTGAAAAATTGTTTTTTATTTATAGTTAGCTCATTATGTTAATATCATATTTCTTTCCAGATATGAAGGGCTATATCCATTATATATTTATTGGAGGTACATAATTATAGTTCATTTTCCATGTGAATGGAGGCTTTTAGTTTAAAGCTATGGTATCATGGATAAAATACTCCAATTATTCAATAACATATCATTAAATTCATCTTCTATTTTGAAATCATTGGAAAATATCTTACTTAGACTTGAGGACAACTGCCTTTATGAGTTCTCTTCAAGTTTTAAGGTTTCTTGAATCTCTTCTCATTCCATATCAGGGATTGGAAATGTTTTTTTCAGAAAATTACATAAATCTACAAAATAAAATGTGGATTTTTACATGTCTATTCTCCCAAATGTGTTTGCCCCCAAAGTAAGAATATAGACATGTAAACTTGGCTTTATTACTTGCTATTTTAAAGAAATAGAGACCATAAACTTAGCTTTATTTGTTACTATTTTAAAGAAATAGAGACCATAAGCTGGGCTTTATTGGTTGCTATTTTTAAGAAATAGTCTGAAGATACAGTATCTTAAAAATTACCCACCCTCTCCTCTGAGGCTGGAATTCCTTAGCAATACATCTGGCTTACATCATTCTACACTAGGATTTAACATTTTTAAAGATGGGGCACTTACTGCTTTCATAATGACATATTTGACTAGCTCTAATTTTTAGAAAGATTGTTCTTATTTGACCCAAACTTTGTCTCTGGAACAATACCAAATATGTCTTTATACTTTGAATGTTTGCAGTCAATTTTCATGCCCCTCCTTCCCACACATTTTTAATATTTTATAATACATTCTAAGGACCCCTAAAATGATTTTGTTATTACTGTACATCTATACATAGTGAAACATATAGTCTTATAGTTAGTCCATCAACTTTGTCCAAGAGTTTTGAGCCCAACTATAGGGAGTGAGGGTCCAGCCACAAAATTAAAGAGTACATACAAAAACACCCTTCTGACACCCACTTCAAGTTCAGGGCTTGAGAAATCTACCCTCAGGTTTGATAATTCACTAGACTCACAGAACTAACTGAAACCTACTATACTTACAGTTTCAGTGATTGCAGGGAAATGATACCCAAACTCAGCCAAAGGAAAAGACAAAGTGCAGAGTCTGGAAAGGTTCCTAATGGGAAGCTCCCATTGTCCTCAGGATATATTCCCCATCTAGTATTGATGTGTATCACTACACATGGAGTATCGCCAACAGAGGAAGCGCACATGAGCTTCAGCACCTGGGGTTTTATTGATGCCTCATTACATAGGCAACATTGATTCATTTGCCAGGTTACCCAAAGGGTTCACTATGAATAATAGACACTCCTAGCAGTTGGGAAATTCCACGGGTTTAGAGGTTACCTCCTAGGAACCAAGGACAGAGGCCAGACTTATCTTTTTTTGGGTAAGCCTAATTCCTTCTCATGCAGTATCATTTGCTATTCTCTTGGAAAGAACAGTCCTATTCCTTTATTTACGTAAAATATAGTTTTAGAAGCTTAACAAATCTTGGACGCATTTCTCTAGATAGTTATTAATTTATCAATGCCCTCTTTTGGGTCCCAGAAACTTTGGGTAAATTTGGTTACAAAGTAAATACCTCATAACACTTGTCTCCAGAGCTATATCTATACTGAATTATTTGACCCCTACCATCAAGTGTGAAATAATACATTGGACATGGGGGTTGGGTAGACAGGGAGAGTCCTGACATTTAACAGCCATTAGACCTTGTAAAAGTTACAGATTCTCTCTGAGCTGCTATTTCCTCATAGATACAGAGTTAATAATAACACCCCATATAGTATGGGCACCAAAGGAGATCACATGTAAAATCTTTAATGCATTACAGAAGTTTAATAAATATTAGTTCCTTCTGTATTTGTGTTTGGGAGGTATCTTATACAATGTTTGTCTACCAACTCTTCTAGATTAGAGGTATGCATACATTATTAAAACAAAATAGGATTCATTCAATTCGTCAAATATTTATCTGAGTCTCCAACTGTGAAGTATAAAGCACTATGCTAGTAACTGAGAGATAAAAAGATAGTTTCTGCATTCCCGGAGTGAGAACATGTTCATAAGTATCTTTGATATAAGTAGGTGTTAAATTAAGGTATGTATTTGGTACAATAATGGAAATCAATGGGAGAGAGCAATCCTGGTTAGGGTGGCTGTAGAATGCTTCTCTAAGAAGGATCATAGAGGGCTCTGATACCACTTTCAGAAGTAGTAAACACCACTTTTCAGAATTTCTAAATGAATTTATTTGGTAGAAAAGTGAATTTCATAATATAATGTAAATAAATTCATAAATATAGGAACAGAAGATAAATAAAATGGGTGCGTGATAAAGTGTGTCCAAGAGTGGAATTTGCTCTTTTATAGGAGTAGATTAGGAAAGAACTTTCTAACAGTATTTTTATTTATTAAAGAGAAGGAAGGGAAAGGGAGTGAGAGATAGCAACAGCAAGGATGAGAGATCATCAATGATTGGCTGCCTCCTGCACACCCCACACTGGAGATTGAGCCTACAACCCGGGCATGTACCCCGACTGGGAATTGAACCGTGACCTCCTGATTCATAGGTTGACACTCAACCACTGAGCAATGCAAGTTGGGCAGGAAAAACCTTTGGCAGACATCTGAGTGGAGACAATTCCAAGTGTGGGAGCACATCAGAGAGATATTCTGGGGTGAGGGTTCCAGGCAGAGACAACAACAAGAGCAAGGTTCTTGAGGTTGGAGCATGCTTGGCATTTTCCAGGACCAGCCAGGGGTGGCTGAGGAGACTCTGGAGGGAAAACGCAGTGGGAAATGGCCCTAACATTGGGCTTGGTGGGCCATTGCAGAGACTGCACTTTTTTACACGCGCTCTCTATCTCTGCAACCTGACCCTTGCCTACTCTTAAACCTATGTCTTCACTTCCTGTCTTTGATTTCCCTACCTGTGCTGCCCAATATGATGCCCACTAGCCATATGTGGCTATTGAGACCTTGGACTGTGACTTTTTCATATGGACAGTATGAAAAAAAATAGGTAAAAATCTCAATAATTTGTATTCTCTTTGATATGTTGAAAACATGTCAGATATATTTGCTTCAATAAAATAAACTTAGTATCTTTCCTTTTAACATTTTTATTTTGAGATAATTCTAGATTTCCATGCAGCTTTAAGAAAGAGAAATCCTAGGTTCCCTTTATCCAGTTTTGTCCAATGGTAATATCTTGCAAATCTATTATCACAATATTACTACCCGATTTCCCAAGTTTTAATTGTACTCATTTGTGAGTGTGTGTGTGTGTGTGTGTTTAGTTCTATGCAGTTCTATCATATATGTAGGTACATGTTTCCACCACCATGTCAAGATTCAAAACCATTGCTTCACCACAAAGATCCCTTGCGTTACATTTTTATAACAACATCTACCCATTCCTGTGCTCCATCCCTCCTTGGCACTAATCTCTAGCAACCACTAATCTGTTCCTCATTTACATAATTTTGTCAGGTCAAGAATGTGAGGGAAATGGAATCATGCAGGGTGTATCCTTTAGGAATTGGCTTTCTTCCCTTAGCACAATTCTCTGAAGATTGTTCCAAGTCATTGCATATATCAGTAGTTTATTCCTCTTTCTTGCTAAATGGCATTCCATGATGTGGGCGTACCACACTTTGTTTAGCTACTCACCCATTGAAAGATGTCTGGGTTGATTCTAGTGTTTGCTATTATGGATAAAACTGCCACAATCATCCCAGTACAGGTTTTTTTGTGAACATATGGTTTCATTTACCTAGGGTAAATACTTGAGTCCAATTGTTGGGTCATATGGTATTGGCATATTTCATATTATAAGAAACTGCCAAATCATCTTTCCAGAGTACTATAACCACCTGTTTCTTTTTACTTTTTGTTATACAACTACTAGACATTTTAAAATTACATATGTGGCTCACATTTCTATTGGACAGTGCTGCTCTGGTGTAGAGCATCAATTACATCTCTATCCCATGTCCTTCCCACAAGCCTTTCCTTCTACCTGCAATGTGTTTTCATCATCCTGTCACAAATGCACATGAACTCTGAAGCACAGTGGTAAAGAGCAGTCTAAAACCAGATGGCCTGGGTTTGAATCTTGGCTCTACTCCTTACTGCCTGTATGATTTGTTAAGCCTTTTTCCTCAGTCTCTTTTTTAAATATTTTTATTGGTTTTGAGAGAGAGAGGAAGGGAGAGGGAGAGAGACAGAGAAACATTGATCAGATGCCTCCTGCACACCCCCTACTGAGTATTGAGCCTGCCACCCTTCTGTGCACTGGACGACACCTAACTAACTGAGCCACACTGGTCAGGGCACCTGAGGTTCTTAATCTGTGAATGGGATGATGGTAACAGTACTGATCTCAGTGGGTTGATGTGAGACCTCAATCAGTTGGCATATGTGACCTTATTTCCAAATGAGACCCTTCTGCCCCCTGCCCAAGAGCATATTTAAATCCTCATTTAAGTTTCCATTGCAGTCAATGTCCTCATTAAAATTTTAATTATATGATTGTTTCATATCTTTCTCTACTATTATGTAGGCAGTGACCTTGTCTATCTGATTCAATGCTGTATCCTCAGTGCTAGCTCCCAACTGGCCAAGAGGAGGGAGTTGATGTATCATTGTTGAATGAGTAAATGAGTGAATAAATGAATGAATGAAATATTTTCAATGTAAGCATTTATTCATGACTTAAAGTATTATTTTATGTAATTTCTGCTTCCTTAATTTTTGAAAGTCATACATTGATCATGTTTCTCTGATTCAGAAGACTATGCCTTTATCTGTAAGCTATAGGAACAGTTTTTATATCTGGATATTATGTGTTATGGAATGAAACTATTCTGGAGTAGTGACAGAATTCAATGATATCTATCTATCTATCTATCTATATCTATATCTATATCTATATATCTATCTATCTATATCTATATCCATATATATATATCCATATATATATATATATATATATATATATATATCTTTGATTGGTAGTGTTGGTTATATATAGTTTTCAGTTTAAGTAATCATTTCATTGTTATGCTGGATTCCTTGTAGGTTGATGGACTTTGTGTTACTAAACTGCTTTCTTAGGATTTTCTTGCCTTATGAAGATTGATCTCAAAACATGAGTAGGTGACATTGAGATATAAGTACTTCTTTCTACTTCTGAAGATAATTTTGTCTCAGTATTCCAATTATTTAAGGCCTCGAATAGATAAGCCTACTGACATTCTTAGGAAAAGACAGTAAAATTTATGGCACAACATAGATGATTTTCACCTACCCACTCTCTGTCTAAAACCCAAACTGTGCAAGAACTCTCAGGAGTGCATGGCTTTTTCACACACACACACACACATTTTGTCAGTGATCGAAGGTGTTTACTCCAGTAGAAAGAACATTGACTTATGATTGCTGATCTTAGGCTCTTGCTATTAACTTTGTGGTCTTCAAAAGACCAATTAACATGTTCCACCTTTCATTTTATAATAAAAACTACCAAGTGGAATTTCAGTGATGACTAAATACTAGGGTTCATCCATAGATCCCTAATAAAAAAAGATTTACATTTTTGGATGATATGGCATGGCTGCGTTTCATAGACATATACACATGTAGATGTTTTCTCCAGTGTTATCATATGCCCTCAAAGACAGGTATCATTAAACCAATGTTATATGTTAACATACTGAATATCAGAAATGCACTTTGTTTAACTTCACACAGTTACATGACAGAACTTTGCCATAAAATTAGCACTCTCAAGTCCAAACTAATCAATACAGGAATAAAATGTCCCTGTTCCCAATTCAATACTTAAGTTCAAATTTATATTGAAGCATATATAGGTGTAAAGAAAGATTATGAAGATATTTGTTTTCTGGTTTAATGATTTTTAACACTGATTAGATTAAAATAATATAAAATATGAAGATTTGCTTATTAGGTTGAGTGTATACTTTGTGTCCAGAACTATATTAGATAATTTATCAGAATTATTTTATTGAGGCATATTTGGCATCTAACACTGTGCAAGCTAAAGGTGTAAAACATGTTGATTTGATATATCTATGTATGGCAATATAATTACCACCCCCTATTGGGGATGCAGTCCACAACCCAGGCATGTGCCCCACCTTAGCACTAGCTAACATCTCCATGATGTTCCATAATTATGATTTTTTGTGTGTGGTGAGGACATTTAAGATCTAGTTTCTTAGAACCTTTGAAGTATTAATACAGAGGTAGCTACTATAATTATCTGTATTTACAGGCAAAGCAACAGGCTAAGAGAGATTTATTTAGTGGCTCAAGGTCAGAGATTGAATTAGTGGCTCAAGGCTTGAGGGTTCAAGCATTTACCAGTGATGCATATGGCCTCTTATTTCAATAATTTAAGTTGGTCATTTGGGTTAATAGTGGGAAAAGTTATATTTTTCAACATTTTTTATTCATATGCAGTCCAGTACATAAAATTTTGTTCTCTCTCTTCTGTGCCTTTACATTTCTTGCATTTTTATGACCTTTATGAATAAAACAAAAATAACAAATCCTTGCCCATAGTCAGTAAAAATTCTAATTCTTCCCATGTTTTTACACCAGGGACTTCAAGATTCACCATAAATATCCAAATGCCCGTAATATTTAATTTTCATATCAGGTAACTCCAGTGATGTAGATATGAAAGCATAACACTGTATTTTTTTTCACAATCACTCTCCCTTACCACATTTTAATAGAGCTATAGTTACTATCTAAAATAACAATGTTAAAATGAATTCTTTTCTAATTAAAATCTTAAATCCTTATTTAAAGATTACTGCTTATTTGACCATCCATTTACATATTATACACAAGTCTAGGTTTGGAATCTGTTAACCTTCTCTCTACTGTACATATCCACACAGCTCTTTTAATGTGGAAATTGTTACTATTTTATTATTGACATGTTTAATTGGAATACTCCTATTGTATAACCAGAAAGAGTTCTTTCAACCTGGTTACACAATAGGAGTATAAAGATATGTGTTCATGTATGTATGTATTTTAATTTCCCTAAAATATCAACTTTGATTAATAATTATATATAGGCTTTATTCTTCTTATCTGGGTGTCAACAGTAATTGGAATCCATATCCATAGTCTACCTTGCAATCATGCCGCAAAAGGCCAATAAATTCCCGCTGAGTGTGTTACTTGTTAAATTTAGTGCATTATATTCAGGGTAATGAATAAAAGCAGTGAGCCGTTACCGTCTGGCTGGCTGAGGAAGGTTAGAACAGCCAGACAGACTCCCCTGAGGCCTTGAGCCGGCTTAAAACGGTGACAGGCAGAATCAAGGGAGTCCCTGAGCATACCAGTTCAGTTTGTCTCCCTTCATTTCCTCTTCTGTACAGACGCAGAAGATTGTAGGGAGGTGAGGTAATCTTAGCCATTAATTCACCACACTTTCGTGAAATGCTGCATGCTCTGGTTTCATTAACAAGCAAATACAGTTTAGATAGAGAGTTATGTATTTATAGTCAGCAGAGAGATGAGAATAGCATTGAATGTAAACTGGTGCTATGCCTCCACGCTGTTCACTTTTTCTACATATGCCTCTTGTGTATTCATTTGTCTATATTAACAATGCATGTAGGTATTTTTATATGAGTGAATAACCAATGAAGCAAACCTCATATATACATATGTACTTATTTTCACCTCAGATTTATTGAACATACATAAGAAGGTACTGAAAAAAAATGATAGCTACATTCTTCAGCATGCATGTAGCTCTTTCCTAATAAATATATTCTTCATATAAAAAAGGTTCTTAAACTATAACATCATAAAAATTTAACATATGCAGTAAATATACAAAGGCAAGGATCATAGAGCAACCTAGTCTATATTCTCGGTTAACTGTTGTTGTTTTTCTTTCATTAACTGAGTGACTCTTCATTCTCCCAAGCAAATGATTGTTATGCATTGTTTTGTGCCAAAGACAGCTGACATCCTTAGTCTTTTGAGTTATTGGGAATGTTAATATCCATCCAGAAACAACTAGAATTTTAAAGAAAGAAGGAGAGAATAATTTGCATGAAATGACCAAATTGTCTTGGAAAATTTAACATAGTGTCCTTGCTATCCATGATAGGGCAGCTGATTCCGAATAACATGGTGTATCTCATTAGAGATATTAGATCTAATTATGTAACATATAAGTGATATCATTATAGTAACACTAGAGGCCCGATGCCAGCACCGACTTCCCTCGGGCACCTGGGACCCAGGCTGCCCTCGCAGCCCCGGCTTTGTCCGGAAGGTCATGCAGAAGGACGTCTGGTCTAATTAGCATATTATGCTTTTATTATTATAGATTATCTCAGTGAGATAAATAAAGCACACGTAAAATCTGCCACTCTGCTGCTTGCAAGAATTTGTGAAAGTGAATATCAGGAATTAATGATCACTTAAGTGTACAATGAAAGATGAGCCGAGCCCTGACCGGTTTGGCTCAGTGGATAGAGCATCAGCCTGCGGACTGAAGGGTCCCAGGTTTGATTCCAGTCAAGGGCATGTACCTTGGTTGCGAGCACATCCCCAATAGGGGGTGTGCAGGAGGCAGCTGATCGATGTATCTCTCTCATCAATGTTACTAACTCTCTATCCATCTCCCTTCCTCTCTGTAAAAAAATCAATAAAATATATTTTAAAGAAAGAAAGATGAGGAAAAGCAGTCATAAATCTTTGATAGGTAATGGAAAAATATAATTGAATGATAGGCACCCTGATCAATTCTACTGCAGATTAAAATGAACTTCCTGGGTAAATACTATGTTTTAGGAAAATTGTTTTCTAAACAAAATAAAACAAAAGGCAGTGATAGAGCCATTGGTTTTACTGCTTTGTGTTTATTCTATTACCTTTTTTTGGTACTTCAACTATGTCAGAGATCATCAAATTTTTTAAATTAAGTCTATGGGGGTGACATTGGTAAATAAGATTATACAGATTTCAAGTGTATGATTCTGATACATCATCTATACCCTGCACTGTGTGTGATGATCAAACTTTAGAGTGTGACAGAATCACACAGAGGGCTTGTTAAAATGCAGAACTCAGAGTTTCTGATTCAGTAGGCCTGGGTGGAGCCTGGGCATTGCATTTCTGAAATTCCCAGGAGGATACTAATGCTGCTGGTCCCAGTCCTGTCTGAGAACCACTGGTCTATGTGAAAATCACTATAAAAGACCCCTAACTCACATTATCTTTTTGATCATTTGTCTCTAAGATCGAAGTCCAAGGGTTCTATATTCTGCTTGGAATTTTCAATCAAGCTATGTATCTTGGGAAATCCAGATTCTATTGCAAAGAAACATAACCTTAAAGTATAACTAAAGCTCTCTGTCTGACAAGTGCATTGGGCATATTTTAACAACATGGAAACAGCAACACAAACAGTAAAATGAATATCTACTGCCTAGCAAACAAGAGGCCAAAAATAAAAAGTTTCAACGTATGGACATAATTTAGCTTAGCGATTATCTCTTTCCTAAGACATCCAAGTATGGTAACTACTAAAGTGATTGATTCTAATGTACAGCTTGGTGACTATACTGTATATTTGAAATTTGTTTTAAGTATTGATTTTGTGTTCTCATCACATGCGCAAAAAAAAAAAAAGTAGATAAAAGTTTTAGTGGATGCCCTAGCCCATTTGGCTCAGTGGACAGAGCGTTGGCCTGCAGACTGGAGGGTCCCAGGTTCAATTCCGGTCAAGGGCATGTACCTTGGTTGCGGGCACATCCCCAGTGGGGGGTGTGCAGGAAGCAGCTGATCGATGTTTCTCTCTCATCGATGTTTCTGACTCTCTATCCCTCTTCCTTCCTCTGTGTAAAAAATCAATAAAATATATTTAAAAAAAAAAAAAGTTTTAGTGGATGTGTTAATTAGCCTGATAGTGGTTAGTGGTTATCATTTCACAAAGTTTTGTATATCAAATCTTTACATTGTATACTTTAAATATATACAATGTTATTTGTCAAGTATACCTCAATAAAGCTAGAATAAGAAATAATAAATTAATCGATGCTATCAAAAAAATTTTAAATTTAAAAAAGTAGCAACTGAATGAAGGCTATCCTCCTTAAAAGAGCTAGTTGACTCTCTTTGTAGTAAAATTATGTTAACTATAGCTTGAATGCTTTTGCTAATTTATTACCTAATAGTGTGTAAATGCATATACTACAATGCCACTTAAAGTTTGCCTGAGTTTAGTTTCTTGACTATTTTCAGGTATCCTTCAAAATAAAATGATCTGATCCATATTCTGAACTCACATGTCTGAGGCTCCATAAAATCAGGAAACATATAGTTAATAATATGCAAAAAGAAAAGATTGTAGGACCTTAATATTAAAGCTAGAATTTCATGCTTTCGTGTGTAAGAGAGCACAGACAAAATTTATAAAGCAAAGTTCTTAATTTTGAAAAATCGAATTATGATCCCTTTTCCCATGCTGGTTTTAACTGAACTATCTGATCAACTCTTTAAAACCCTACTCTCTTGAGATCAACCAAATGTATTATTCTTAATTGAAAATCTGGTGCCTGCTAAGTAAACATTTACTAAATATTGAAATGAATGGTCAAAAATGGGCCTGGGATTGAGATCTCCACATTCAGAATTTTTAGAAGAAATTATTTACAGGTCTATTTTGATAATGCCAAAGTTCAATCAAGTTATGATAATCAGTTCTTCATGTGAACTGGTCCTCAGATGAATTCAGTGCCTACACAATCACGAAAACATCCCTTTTGGATATAAGATATGTCTTTCCCTTAGTTATATTTTAAACTGAAATAAATTGTGTGTGTTTTAATTTAAAAAAATAATAATAAAACCCTACTCTCACCACAAAACAGAGCTGCACACTCCATTCACCTGCAGGTTTGAAAATGCTAAAGCAGCAGTTATGTCAATGATACAAGTGTTTTTTCAATCAATTTGATGTGGTTATCCTAGTCTGAAGGTTTTGTTTCCCGAATTAATTTGTAATTATCCAGAAAAACTCTTTCTCATGTTGCATTCTATCCATAGGCATAACTAGACTCAGGGCTCAGATTCCATGGACTCCTCTTTGTTCTTATTCTTGGATGCACTGTGTAGTCACATGATGAGCTTCAGAAAATACTGATGTCAGCAGATTTGGATTTGATTGGTCTGGTGAGTAGTTAGGTCATTAAGATCTTTGAAAAGTCTCCCCATGTGATTACAGTGTACAAGCAAGCTTGAGACCAGTGTTTACTGTTATTTACAGGTGAATCTATTAAAAAAAACTAATCGCATCTCACATCCCAAGAGTATAAGCATATGGGAAATAGTGAAGTGTTCATTCCCATTAGTATGAATTTGGGTGTATGTGTGTGTTTTTGACCATGGCAGAGATGGGGCTAACAAGATGAAATCTACTCTATGGATTTACCATAATTTTGGTGGTAACATGTTTATGGTAGCATGCATGCATTTATAGAAGCAATACTTAGAATACTCTCCTGTGTTACTGCATTGGTTTCTTAACTAGAATTTCTGAAAGCATATTATGTGCCAGTCATTGTGCAGGGACAGGAACACAGCAGTGAACGAACATAAAAGTAAATTTATACAATCATTGGTGATATGCTTAGAAAACTGAATGCAAATGTGAAAATCATTGGCCAAACAAAGCACTTAATTTTTTTTTTTTAAAAAAAGATTAAACAACAACAAAATCTATATTAAAATATAGATTACAATTGACCACAATTAGAAAGAGAATGTGGATGTGGTGAGGAGTGGAAGAAATGCAGAAGGAAAGATGTAACAAGATATTCTTCTTAACTGGAAGGGCCAACTAAAGAGCTTCATTCTTGTCTTGGCTTTGATAATAGTAGAACTATAAAGTGTAAAGAATGTATGTAAACATTTTAGGAAAAAATCTATAATAATAAAAATCTTAAACATGATACATAACTATAAAATCACTGGAGAAGAATCAGATAATTTAAATAATTAAAATTGAGAAAATAGAAGTCAAAGTTAATAATTCTTGTCTATGAAGATTTGTACCCTACAAACAGACGCTACACATTTGTTTTCATGCATCTATCGTTTATTTACCAAAATATATCAGTATTAAGAAAAGACAAATAATAACAGAAATTGCAGAAATCATATCTGGTCATAATTTAACAGTACTAAAATTAAATGTTTCATAGATTACCCCTGAAATAATAAAAACCAATAATAAAGCAAAAGCAATATTAGATACACAAACCATTTGCCTAAATAATTGTTGGAACAAATTGGAGAATAAGATCATAATCATAGACTATTTAGAAATCTACTAACATTACAGCACCACATTTCAACACAGGTATATTACTAACACTCACTCAGAGACAAAGTCACGGCTTTAGTATTTACTACATTAAAGAGAAATGTAAATGAGTCAAGTCTTTACCTGAAGAACTTAAGTGAATTACAATAAATCAAGGAGACACTTAGGGGAAAGCAACAAATTTTATTGAATTAGAGAAATGTAAAATCAATAAATGAATCACAGAACATTTTTTGCAGAAAAAATTTCCTTAATTTTACTATAAAGAGTAAAAAGCAAAAAGTAAATATAGAACTTAGAAAAACTATAATAGAAAAAGAAAAAAAATATATAGAGGGTAATCAATGTTTAAGAAGATAATTGCAATGCACTTGATGAAATACTAGCAAATAGACGTTGTATAGGGTATTAAAATAATATCCAACAACCCACCAGCACTTTCATTTATTTCAGCCATATGTAGATTACTTAAATTACTAATTTATAATATTTGACCTTCTCATATACACTATGTCTCTCCATGTATTCAAGTTTTCTTACCTGGCCCATAAATGTTTTAAGAATGTTTTTTACAATTTTAGGGTTTTGTGCATATTTGAATCAGATGTTTTTCACTACATATTTTTACCTGTTAATTGCTGGATTAGAAGAGTCACAAAATTCCACACACACTACCATTTGGATGTAAACAGAAAATATAGTACTCATAATCTAATTTTTCTCTCAAATCCACATCTAAATTTTGTCTGAAAAAACAAAATATCAGCCTTTTTAAATCTACTCTGATCTACTATGTTAAAAAATACTCTTTCAGTAATATATTTCTCCCACTCCATCTCTAAAGTAATATACAAATATCTGATAGGCAAGTACACATGCAAAATAAATAAATAGGCCAATTTTCAATAGTGCTAAATTAAAACAAGGCAATCTATATAGTGAGTGATGGAATGGAGGTCAACATTAGACAGAGATATAAGAGACTCAAATGATAAGAAGAAAACATCCATTGAAAAATCAACACCATTCCAGTAATAGGGCATGAAAGATACCAAAGTAAGGACCTGAGAATATTAGTCAGCCAGGGGGGCTAGAACTTAGTAAGAGAAATGTAGGAGATGAGGTGGGGGTCAGAGAGTTATACGGGGATTAAAAATCTATACAGGAAGCATATGATTGTTATTCAAGGTGGAAAAAAAGTTAGAGCGAGAGGGAGGGTGCTCTGATTTGCCCAAGTTGGATTTATTATCCCTTGGGTTATATTTTAATTTGGCTGTTGTTACTACAGCCAGAGGGCTGTAGACAGAGAAGGTATATTTCCCTTTGGAGGCCATGGTTCTAGGCAGATAAAGAAATGAACAATTCTGTTCTCTTCACAATTCTGTTTAAGCATCTCTAGCATAAATTCCCTTAAAACTTAGTTTCCATATTTTGTCAAGCACCAATAGTCACTGTTCTTGCCTAGCCAGGTTCATCTAGGTTATATTTTCCACCAGTCTTAAATATTTTATATTTTCTGGTCTCCTGTACAATATTAAGACTCTTTAAACTATTTAAAGGGGCTGGCTCAATTGGAATATCACCCAGTGTTGGAAAATTATCTTTGTTATGCTGAGTTGTTGATTGATTACCTGGTGGTTAATAACTACTTGAATAGTGTCTATTGCCTCTAACCATTGGCTTCCAGTTCCATTTAACTGGGCTTAGTATCTTAAATTTCCTATCTTCCAACCTCTGTTATTTGCAATGCTTAGTAAAGGTGATGGGATCCTGAGGGCGTTTACTAGATATGGTCAAGGAGCACCAGGCAAATATAACAGCAAGTCAAAGTGACAAAAAATGGAGTAAAATGGAAAGGGATGCCAGGGGAAAGGAGAGTGTCTGGGAGAATAAAAAAAGGAAACAAACTATACACAGTCAAGATAGTAGTCATATCAAAAACAAAGACATGGCCTCAAGAGTTATGAATCGCTGCAGCAGAATTAATGAGATGGAAAATTTCTCAAGGAAAAGAGCCAAGCATAGATAAAGGAAGAAAGACAGCATGAAAAGGAGAAATAACAAAATAGGAGAAAAGAAAAGTTTTAAAACCCCCAAGTGCAAGGTGAAAGAGTGAAACAAAAGAATGGATAAATTAAGAAATGGTGCATTGCATTCAACCAAATGTATTCTATTTCTTTATTCTTATCTTTAACTGTCTTTGCATTTCTCTGGTAGCAAAGCCAACCTGAAAGGGTAATTTTGTTTATGTACCCAATTTGCATAATTGTGCCATATAAATTACAATGCTAATTAAGGACAGCCCTGGGCTTCTGGAATTGGGTCCAAGTGGCTCCCCCAGTGTAAGAAGGTTGGGGCGTTGGCTGGGTCCCCTCTCCCCCCACAGGGAAGCAAGGCAAGAGAAAAGAACCTCTCTGACAGTGTGTGAAATCTTGTCAGAATTTGTTGAAGGCCCAGAATCGTACATCTCACTTCAAAACTTGGCTTTTAAAATAATCTTTGTGTGATTCTGAGATGAGATGCTTAACAGCTCAAAGTTCTTCCGAAGGCTGTGTTGCTTATCTTCTTATGAGGTTTTTTCCCCCCTAAAAAAATGGTTTTTTATTCAGATAAATTTGTTTTCAAACTTTAGGTAACTGAGCATGAACCTGGCATGCAATTTTTTTCTCTCTGGACTGTTGCCAGATTGTCCCCAACTAGTGTGTGACATGCCCTGTGACTGGGAAAGATGACAAGTTGATTTCTGAGCTTTAGTTAAGTCCGTGTCCTTAAAATAGCTAAGCTACTGCACATAAACTACATTAAAAATTCAGTCCCAGAGTATTCCTACACTCCATGCACTATTCATAATAGGGGCTGTAAGGCCATGGGATTCATCTAATCTTTAGCTTGTGTTTTTCAAGGAAAGAATATTTCCCAGTTTCTATAGTGAAGACTAACTCACTGGAGGATCCTCTGTCTAGGGCTGTTCTGAAGGTAGCATTTTACAAGTTTCTTTTAGCCACTGAACCCTGACCTCATGCAAAGATTACATACAAAATAGAAGTAAACAGAGCCCAATTCACTCAGAGTGAAGTGGGGATGGGGAGGCAGAAGGGGAGGGGGCAGCAAGGCAGGAGACTCAGGTCTTATCTCTGTCCTCTTTATCCACTCTCTTGTCCTCCTGTCTCTCCTCCACCATCTGAGTGTATAGAAGCCACCTCTATAAGGAATTTATTATCTACCTAACTCAGGTAACAGCATAACAGTTAGGATGTTGGTTTTATACACCCAGTTTTGACTTTAAAGACACATAGAGGTTCTTTTCACTGGCATCATTATAGGAATAATAGGAAATACGTGGCCTATTTCTCATCCTATGCTACTTTATCTTCTAGAGCAGTGTTCTCCAGAGTATTTTATGTCCAAGCACAGGGGGAAATGATAATATTTCTATAGAACACTGGAGAATTGGAACTTTGACAAGGCTACTCATGTTCCAAGGTAACTGGCTCTGGGTTCTGGCCAATGCAACCTTCCAGCTACCCGAGGCAATAGACATTAGTTCATGGTTGGACATTAGACTAAAGTCTGGCAACTGACAGTCAGTCTTGGGAGCAATTAGGAAAGTTGGCAAAATTTCAGAATATTGTTTGAGTGTGTAGATACAACCATGGATAAATTTTTCCAACTCCTTCTGGTATATGAGACAACATGCTTCCCATTTTGCTAAAGCTAGTCTGAATTGAATTTCCTTCTCAGTTATGGGAGTCCTGATTAATATATACTTCATTACCTAAAATTCAAATCTAATAGGTCATGTTCCAGTTTAGAAATATTTTGGACTCACCATTTCAAATAAGATAGAGTCCAAATGTTTATTTAACTTTAACTAATACATATAGGCTCACCTATGATACAATCAGTATGGGGGGATGGTATTCTGTCTCACTGTTTAATTGATAACAATGTTAACCAAGGCTCACTGGTCTGGTTAGTGTTCTTTTTATTATCTTAGCCAAGCAGCCCTCAACAGACAGGCTGCTCACTGCTCCTGGGGCTGATATACTTTTTGGTAGATTGTCTTTCTCCTTTTTCTGCTAACGCTCAGGATTTAGTCATTCTAGCCTTTACCCAGAGTTACACCCATGTCATGAGAAGTCCATCAAGAAGACAAAATACATTTGCAGAAGCTGAACTTTGACAAACTTGCATAATAAGTAGTAGATATAGACTAGCCCTGTTTAAAGGCTTAGAACACCCACTCTGGAGCCTGCAGACCTCCTGGGTTCAGAGTCTCATCCATCACTTCCTGGTCACAGGACCTTGTGCAAACTGTGTCTCCATTTCTTTATCTGCCTGTTGTTGAGAATATGTTCAGTACATTTTTTGCTAAAGCTATAGCTGGTGCAGCAATATTCTGCAAAGGATGCCCACTCTATCACAGTATTCAGGTAAGGTCTGTATCAACTCAGCATCAATCTCTAAAAAACACATAGAGACTAATATTTGATGACAGAGAATTAGTGGAGGATGATTAAACCCATATTGAGAGATGAGAGCAATGAATAGTTTTTGTAAAACTTGCAGTAAGTACTCAAACCAAATGTCATTTTAACTGTTCCACAATGCGATTTAGTATAGTTTCCAATCTATCTAAGCTCAGAAATGTGCATCAATTTTAACTAAAATAATAGTTCAGTGATTTCTAATCTCTCTTTTCAGTTGATTGCAAATTCTTCTTCCTTTTTTCACACCTTCATTCTCTTCTAGTATCCTTGTATTTCAAAGGTGTTACATTCATGTTTATAAATGGATTGGGCTGATATGTTGTTTTCATGCCTGTAAGCACATACTATTGTTTATAGAAAATGTTCTAAAATTTGTAAATAGCTCAAAGCTTATATTTTTAATATATCAGGTTTCAAAGTAGTTTGGATTCTCTCCACTTTGTCTACAAAACCCTGCCTGGAATTATTAATTATCCTGAATGTGCCTGATCTCTGTATGCATGTTCTTTGGGGGTCTGGACTTAGCATTTTACTGTTTTTCCATTTTACCATCTATGTATATCTTATTGGCTACATTTGTTCCTTCACAGTTACACCCATCAGATGTTTTCTAGCCTTGAAAATTCACTTGTAAATGTACATACTTATTGAAATACTAGAGGCCCAGTGCACAAAATTCAGGCACTTGGGGATGGGGGGGTTCCTTCAGCCCAGATTGCGAGAGGGCACAGGCCAGGCCTAGGGACCCCACTGGTGCATGATCGGGGCTGGGAAGGGATATGGAAGGTTGGCCAACTGGGGAAGGCTCCTGTGATTTCAAATTTTCTATTTCTTTAATTTTCACAACATCGCTGAAAGGATGAATGAGCCATTTTATGTAGATTTGTGAATTTACATAATCACAAATTATGGGAGGGCTCCAGGGAGTGTCTGGCCTATCTCGCTCAGTCCTGATTGGCCAGAGCCCAGCAGCAAGCTAACCTACCAGTCGAAGAGTCTGCCCCATTGTGGTCAGTGCACATGATAGCAACTGGTCAACCAATCAACTGTCTGCCCCCTGGTGGTCAGTGCATGTCATAGCAACTGGTTGACTGCCCCCATAGTGAGCAATTGAGCAGCCTTAGCATATCATTAGCATATTATGCTTTGATTGGATGAATGAATGACTGGATGACCAGACACTTAACATATTAGGCTTTTATTATATAGGACTAGAGGCCTGGTGCATGAAATTCGTGCATGGGGGAGGGGTCCCTCAGCCCAGCCGGCACCCTCTCACAATCCAGGACCACTTAGGGGATGTCTGACTGCTGGTTTAGGCCTGATTCCACAGGGATCATGGGATCAGGCCTAAAAAGGCAATTGGACATCCCTCTCGCAATCTGGGACCACTAGCTCCTAACTGCTCACCTGCCTGCCAGCCTGATCACCCCTAAACACTCGGTTTGCCTGCCTGATCATACTTCACTGCTCTCCTGCCTGCCTGCCTGATCGCCCCTAACTGCCTCTGCCTCAGCTCCTGCTATGGCGGCTTTGTCCAGAAGGACGTCGGGAATGAAGTCTAGAAGTTCATTCGGCTGTTCGGCCTAATTAGCATATTACACTTTTATTATTATAGACATTCAGTGCTTGGCACTGATCTAGGCATTATGATTCACTGATTATTAGTATTATAGCCTCCTGTTGCTTCTATTATCTTAGTGAAACAAACTGTAATTTCCTAGAAGACAAAAACTAAAGCTTAGTATATCTGCCTTGCTCATAGTAGAGTGCTGGGAGCACAAACAGATGCTCAATAAAAACTCCTGGATTATTAAAATAAAAGTTATATCTAAAGTATTACAAACTTTCAAGGTGCCTGGTTGAAGGAGGACTTACAGAATGGAGGATTATTTGGGATACAAGGTACTTAAAATGATACCTAATGAAAATGCTTAATTATTATGTGGGGAGTTGTGTGCAGAGCTGAAATATGCACTGAGATTGGGTGAGAAAACCAGGGTGGGCTTTGTTGCTTAGTAGCTATATGACTTTAGACAAGTTTCTAAATTCACAAATCTACATAAAATGGCTCATTCATCCTTTCAGCGATGTTGTGAAAATTAAAGAAATAGAAAATTTGAAATCACTGCAATACATTTTATTTATTTTTTATATTTTATAAGTGTTAATTATTTTTCCAATGTCACCCCAATAAATTCAGTTTAAAAATAAATGTTAACTATTTTTCTAAGCAGACAGGATTGGTTTTGGGGAAAGTGTCTTGAATGGAAAGACAGAGATAAAAATGGGAAGTCATTGGGAGAAGGGGAAACATATTCTAGTTCCCAATTATTAAGGACTGTCAAGCAATTCCATCTCCTCAAAAATCTAAAATGGGTATACCTTCAAGAATATGTAACTTGATCTTCAAGAGGTTTCACTATAATACCACAACACAGTAGAATTTCGACTATTATTGTTATGGTAGATTCAGTCTAAAATATACTTAATCTCTCTTATTCTCAAGTATTTAAGACAGGAAACAAATAGGAATTTAAGTATTTCTCAAGCTCATGAAAATGTCTAACATATTTGTGGCTAATCATTTCTTGGATTGTTATTTACTTTGCTATTGTTTTTCACTAGGCGCAAGCATATTTTAAGATGTTCTATATTTATAAAACCTATAACAAATTGTGAAGACAACATAAAGCATTCTGGGTGAGCCTAAGCAGTAGTCCAAATATTTCATTAAAATTCAGGCCAACACTTTGGGTTGTATATTTATTTATAGATAGATTTAGAAATAGTATTGAAGATGTGTTTCTCTTTGCCACTTTATAATTTCCATTTTTAGATTGTAGGAAATGCATTAGACTGAAAATCAGCAAACAGGAGAACTGATCCTAACATTGGCTTACATTGTTTGGATATCAGGTCTTGGAAACTCTTCCCTGGACCCCTCTCTCAATAGAGAATTCTCAAGTTGTACTATCCTCTAATTTGTGCTCATCTCTTCCTCTATTGTAGTTATGTATTCACATGCTTATTTTTTTGTATCAGATAGGAAAAATTTTATTCTTTTTATTTTTGATAACTTTAGCACAGAGCCTGGCACATTGTTGATGCTCAACAAATATTTCTTGACTCAGATACATTCCATTGAAATGATTATTAATCTTTGGTTAACTCTGGAAAAATGCTGCAATGTTTGGACTCTCGGGCAGCCTTATTTCAATTTTGGTTTAGAACTTCTCAGTACATGCTTTAGAAACAGAAACCTGGGCAAATAACACTTATGTATTTTTTTGTATTCTTTCAAATATATGCTTATCCTTTTAGGGGAAGGATCTTCTGAATAAATACATAGAAGCTGAATGTAAGAGAGCAAAATTAAGTGGCCCAAGTCTGTGTGTGTGTGTGTGTGTGTGTGTGTGTAATTTGAAGGTGAAGTGGGAAAAGGTTGTATCAAGATAGTGAATTTTGTGTGGGATAGTCACTAGCAGTGGCAACCACGACCCAATGTCTACTCAATATCCACTTCCCCTTTCCTACCAGCCATACCACTTAAGTAAAAGTGTGTCCAGCTAAAAGCCTTGCTTTGTCAGCCTCTGGTACAGATAGAGTTGCATACTTAAAGGTAAATATTGTTGTAATGTACCCTGCGACTCACAGAAGGACGCCTCAAGAAGTCGAATTAAAGAGTCACATTTATTGCAATCCGGGACTATGAGGGGCTATTCCCAAATCTCATAGCAGTAAGATGGTGGCAAAACCAGACTTATATAGGCAAAAAAATCACAAAGGTATTGATTACATCTCAGGGTTTGGAATGAGGCACCTGGCTTGCAAAAAGCAGATTACAGAAGCAGAATTAAGCATGTTAATTACAGTTTTGGGTCTCGGGGTCACTGAATTAACAGAAATACGTTATCTAGAGCCCTCGGGTCTCCTGACCACTGAGTTGTCAGGACAATTTAGAGTAATTGTGCTGTTCTGGTCTCGGGACCACTAAGTCAGCTGGAACGCACCACCTGTGGCCACTAAAACAATTTAGGGTAATTGTGCTGTCCTGTTTCCCAAGTACAGAAGAATGTGCTTCGATAACCAGTAAGATCACAATCAATGGGATAGTCATTCAATCAATAAGGCATTCAATCAAATGGGATGATTTATACCAATTCAGAAAATCAAAATAACCTGTCCACTGTTAAGCCAAACAAATAGGTACCATACTTCAATAGGTAATTCTGGACAATGACAAAAATGAGCGAAATCCTCGGATTGGGGCTTCCATGAAAGTTTCATAAGAGAGATAAACTCATTGAGATGGTCCTTTATTCCATTTGCTTTCCTCCCAATGAGTTCCTGGCAGAGCAATCATCTTACAGTTTTGAGGATTAAATCCACGTTCTAGGGTTGGTTTCATAGAAATGCAGAAGATATCTGGATCCTTGATGACACTGACACACACTACTCATCTTAGCTTCCTATCCATGGGCTTGTTACATGAGACAGTCAACCCCTTACTTACTGAACTCACTGTTGGGTTTTCTTGAAACCTAATCAGTCTGATACGTTTGTCCTTCCAAGAAAAGAGAAAGACATGCCTTTCAAAGTACAATGAGACATAGTGGCCAACATATCTACTGAAACAATTTCATCTCTGCCCAGGGTGGCCTGGTGGGGGGAGCGGGGGAAGCCTACAACAGAAGGTAAAAAGAATTAGATTTGCTGAGCCTATGGAAAGACAGAGTGAGCAAAGGTGTGAAAATGGTCTTTGAATCTGAAGTAGCAAACTGCTTGCTCCCATGAGGATGGGGATTGTGTCTAAGTCATTCCTGCCTCTGGCAAGAATTATAGAGATTCAGATACTTTTGCAAATGTAGTTGTTGCTCTTATTACTTAACTGATGCAAATTATGGGACAAAGGGTTGAGGTTGGGCAGCTTAAATAATTTACAGAGTTTAGGTGTTGTAATTTGTTTTTGTAAAGGGACAGATTAAAAAAAATATCTTAGGCTTTGTGAACCCAGACATACCTGGTCACAACTACAGAAATCTTCTGTTGGAGTAGGAAGACATGAATGGACCCTATGCATAATGATGGGTGTGGTTGCATTCCTGAAAGCCACAAGTTGCCAACTCCTGTTCTAAAGTATTCACATCAGTTACCAGAACAGAGCCAAGGGACGGCTCTTGGGAAGTGGAGATAAAATGGTTGATGCTGAGGTGTATTGTCAAAGGGGAAGGCTAACCAACTTCCATGGCTTCTGTGAATAAACACCTCTCTAAGGAAAAAGTGTGCTGGCAATGCAAAGGAAGCAACAACTGAAATGTCATAGGTCTCCTTCCAACCAGACTGCATCCCTCACGTTCCACTCCACAGCGATGTCGTGACTTGCACAGCACAGGAAGATACAGAGAGCGTTCACTTAGCACAGGGAATGAGTTAGGTGTCCCACCTACAAATTGGGACTGGAACATATTGTTTCTCACAGCCAGCTCATTTCAAACACTTCAACAGTTTAAGTGAAATTGAATTCTGATGGTTACAATAGATACGTTTTCTTCTGATGAGTGATTTGACAATGTCTGGAGACACTTAGGTTGTCATACCTGGAAAGTAGTTGCTACTGGCATCTTGTGGCTAGGGGCCAGGGATTCTGCTAAATATCCTATAAGGCACAAGAGTGTTCCACAACAACGGATTAGCCAACTCAAAATATCAATAGTGCCAAGGTGGTGAAACCCTATGCTATTGCTTTAATAAATTCTTCCTTTAGTGAACATCATTCCAATACAAAATACATTTTTACAAAAAAAAAATATTGAGAGCCAACATCTCATAAAATAGTTCTCAGAGCAAAAGGCTTTCTGTATTACAAGAGGAGCTCTTGTGAAAAATACTTTGCTCTTTCAAATTAATGCAAGAAGTAAAAGAACATCTCCTATTTTTGGATCTGAATGCAGTATCTTTCAGAAAATGATTTGAAACCATCTTGCTGTCAATTTAGGGTGTTTAATTTACTAATCCAGATGCTGGTTATAAAATATAGGTATTTTTAGGATTTCTAGTATGCGCACGATAGAGACTGGAATTATATCAAGGTTGAACAATGGCTTACCTGATTGATGCTGAGGATTTGAACTTGGGAATGGAGGAGGCTTTAAGTACCTGATTAGACAGTGGTGATGCCTTTGTAGCATTGGAAAGAGATTAGTGGGGCCTTGGAACTGCCTGGAACTGTATGTTTTTCTGTTGTAAATGCAAATGCTAAGATGCCATTGAGGCTGTGCTGACAGAATCAGGTCAAAGTGTTCTGCTCTACATTGATGTGTCCTAATATGGTGTTCCTTGGATGGAAGCTAAACCTATATAACTCTGAGTCTGCGGGAAGGAAAGCACTCCAGCTTACACATGGGCCTCCGTCAGCAGCTAGATGCATGTGGGTATGCTCAATTCCAAGTTACCTCAAATAGTCATGAACTATTGAAACTTATCAAAATTTGGATGGGAGCACTTCCAATTATTCAATGACAAGGGAGTTAGGAAGTACTGACCAACCATTAAATGCTGAAAACAACTGCTTTGGTTGATTTCATTTGTGTTCAATAAAGCAAATAATTTCACAGGAGAATGCTAAAGTTATGTTGGCATCTTTAACCCAAGCTATCAGCTGAATTAAAGTATTATTTTAGAGATCATTCTGAAATGTTGCTTGTTAGATTTTGAAATAGATGTAATACCATGCTGTAGCAATGTTATTCTTCTTAGGAATAGGGGATATTAACATATAGCTATTATTTTTCTTTTCTTGCAGTAGAATCTGTTGGTCTATGGTTTGGATATTTCATCTAAGTTTTATCTATTTTTCAAAAGCTAAGACAAATTTGCTAACAAAAGAATTTATCAAAACAATTTTATATGAGAAAAAAAACAGATTTTTGTCTTAGAACAATTTATATTAAAAAGCCTAATTGTTGAATGCTTACACTAATAAAAATAATTATCAGACAATACAGTGGACTGATGAGTAAAAAAAAAAAACCAACAACAACAACAAAACAAACAAACAAAAAAAAACTTCCAACACAGAGCATCTAAATATGCTAATAAGAATACTTTTAAAAAGCTTTTTAAAAGAACTATTTAGCTGGTATAAATTAAAAGGAATAAATTGAGGCCATAAAAAGGGAAAAATGATGGTAGCACGAGGCCAAATATTTTCTAAAACTAGTTCTAACCTGAAAATAACCTACTTAATAGATCCTACTTTAACAAAGTTTCAAGAGCTTATAATCACCTAAAACTGGAAACAAACCAATTCTTTAATATCAAAAGGGTAAATAAATATCAGTATACTCATATAATAGAATAGTAAGCAACTGCAAGAAACAAAATGGACTCAATAACATGGATGAACCAAACAGATATAATGTTGTGTAGAAGTATTAATACAAAATGCTACCATACCACATATATTCATTTGTATAAAATTTAAGTACAGGAAAAAGTAAGTCATGATCATAAATACCAGAATTTAATTAGTGTTAGGGGGACATTGACAGGGAAGAGGGCAAGTGGGACCCCTGTTTGATGCTGGAAATATTATATATATATATATATATATATATATATATATATATATATATATTGATCTTAGGGATAACTACACAGGTATAGACATTTGTAGTTATTTATCAAGATGTATACTGGTGACTTATGCACTTTAATACATGTACATTATATACTAAATTTTTTTAATTTTTTTTTACATATCTAGCAATTGCAATGTATATCATAATTTAGAATCTGATTTCAGCATCCTTCAAAAGAAATAATAGTTACAAAATAATGAAATTGTTAATATTTACTGTCTATTTAAAGATAAGAGGAAATTATTAATAGTTTATATAATATGTTTTAAAAAGTCCTTATCTTTAAGAGAAACATACTAAAATATACACAGGTAATATAAGGTGATGAATAGAATTTATTTTAAGATAATATGGGATTGGAGTCGATACAGGTCAAATAATGTCAGTCACAATTTGATAAATGTTGCAGTTGAGAGAAGGGTACACTGGAGAACTTTATATAATTCTAATTTGTATATGTTTAAGCATCTCCATAATAGAAATATATTTAAAATTGTTGGGAACTGTTACCACATATGTTTCCTTTATTAGCTACTTATCATAAAAAATAATTGATGAAATTCTAGAAAAAAGCAAATAAACAAACACTGAAGGTAAGCAACAGTAATATGGGAAGGTACCAAAAAACAGGGACATTTATATTTTTTAAAGTCCTTAACGTATGTTGTCTAAAGAAGTGGTAGGTGTATCTGGGATATAAAACTAGGACTTGGAAAAGCCTCTGCACTTGAGTTAATTTCAAGGAGAAACCGAGAAGATGAGACTCACCAAGAAAACATACATTTAAGCCAGATTTGCAGGGAGAGTCTGTTGGTTAAACTGGTGGGGATCAGAGAGATTGAATTCTGAGCAACCCCACAGCTGTCAATCTCAGTTGACCAGGCTAAGGAGAGTGCAAGGTGGAAATGGGCAAGGGAACTCATTTGCATAAATAACTCTGGGGTGGTAGGGAAATAGTTGCTTGCCTTGCAATGTGATCCTAGCCCTTACCTTATTATAATTTCTGCAAACATGCATTCCAGGAGAAAAACCCTCACACTAGCCAGAATAAAGTGGATTAAAAGGAGCCCAAACAAAAATGACACAAGAATAAAAAAGAGATGAAAATCAAAAGTGATAAAGAATTACAGAAAAAGCGATGAATGTATAACTCAAAGAGAGGATTCAAATATGCATAATTTATTTCCCAGAAGAAAAATAACTAAGATGATGTAACAGAAAAAAAAATGCTAAAATGAAATTGAAAGAGTTACAAAAAGAGTCACAAAGAATAGGTCCAGAGTAAATAAACAGAGAATTCATGAGGAAAGTTGCTGTAGTCAGACTAAAAATATATATAGAGAGAGAGACAAGACTTCTATAAGAGGAAAAATCAGGTTGACGTCATGTTTCTTCAGAATCCAAAACTATAGAAAACAATGGAACAATGTTTCAGATAATTTATGGGGAAAAATGCACACAAAGGCAACGTATGTGCACATACAAAAGCAATGAACTCAGGAGCATTTAGGAACTCAGGAACATTGTTCTTAGGAAGCTTTCCTGTATAAACTACTTGAGAATTATTTTTAGTCAGCCAAGACGTGCACTGAGAAATAATATTAAATAGATAATATACACAAGTATTTAATCACAGGTATTTAAACACAAGTATTAAATCAAGTAATTATGCTTACAGAAAAAAATATCAACACTGTAGGCCTGACAAAGCTAAAATGCTATGAATAATAGTATTCAGTAAAAACAAGAATGAGAAAGACAGTGTAAATTATACAGATTTTCTCATTTTAAAGTTAAGAATCCAAAGAGATAATTTCTTTTTAATTAAATAATAAATTATAAAATCAAAGGTAAATAGTATAATCAACTAAAGTGGTGGAAAAAAGAAAGAGAAGAGAAAGAGAGAATCAATGTATAATAACACCATTTGTTTATGGGAGGGAATCAGTAAACAACTGCATAAAATACAGTCTGTTATTAACAAGATAATTATTCAGCCTTGAAAGGAAAGAAAATTTTGACACAGCCTACAACATGGATGAACTTCTAAGACAGTATGCTAAGTGAAATAAGCTAATCATAAAAGGACAAATACTATGATTTGTCCATTCATAAGAGGTACTTAGTGTAGACAAATTCATAGAGACAGAAAATAGAATGGGGTTGTCAGGGGCTGAATAGGAGAGTGAAATGGAGAATGACTGGTTAGTGAGTATGGAGTTTCACTTTGGGAAGATGAAAAAATTTCTAGAGATGTATAGTAGGGATGGTTGCACAATAATGTGAATGTATTTAATGCCATTGACTATACAGTTAAAATGGTTTTAATGCTAAATTTTGCATTTTGTATATTTTATTACAAGTTAAAAATAATTTTTCAAAGATAAGTAATAAACTCTGGTGTATTGACTATGAAATTAAAGAAGCTTAAGATGGAAGGTCCCTCTTGCACAGATGACTTACACATTTTGTTGTGATTCTTTTCCTAGTTCTAAAGAAATTTTTACTTGCCTGATTAATTTTGTTTCATTACTTTCTACACTTTTTTAAAAGTTCCTCCAAAGTTATATAAGTTTTATGTCCCAAAAAACCTGAAACCATTCCTGGTTTTCAAGGTACACGTCAGAAAAAAATATATACAAAACACAGAATGCGCGCGCGCACACACACACACACACACACACACACACAAATACAGCAAACACTGTAAGTAAATAAAAGAGTCAGTAACAATCTAATGAGATTGTTTTAAAAACTATACAAATAGAATAATTGTATGTGTGTATACATATGTGTGTGTGTGTAAACAAAACTAAAATGAAACATACCCCAATTTTAAAAACTACAAATGGAACAAACTTACTTAAGATGAAAACACTCCCATTTTATACAGGGAATCTCCTAAAACAATACAACTCAGAGAAATTAAAAACTTAAGTAATGGAAATGTGAAGCAGATAATTAAAATTAAAAAAATGTATCAAGAGTCAAAATCTTAATATCAGACAAGATAAAATACAAAGGAAAGAAGCACTAAACAACTATATAATAAATATGGGGGAAATCCACAGTAAATATCTAACAGGTAATTTTTAATGCACTAATGAAAAATGTGTAGCATCATCAAGCTGCAAAATAATAACTAGAGATAACACCTAAATAAAGTGCTGTGAATGCTTTAGCAGTAGGCAACTTTGGCTCACCTAAGTGCAGGGTAGATCAAGTAGTCAAAAAATAAGATCCTATATAATACACTTATGGATCAAATGTAATGAGATGTACTAGTTGATATTAAGTTAACTTTGCTCCCTGAACATAAAGAGCAAGATATCCTGAATTTCCTAGTACCCATCAGACATTCATATTAGGAAACACACACACACACACACACACACACACACACACACACATACACACACACACCCCTAGGAGCTTAAGCCATAGTGATAAGGAAATGAAGAGCTACGATTGTCCTGAGGGCAAATACTATAATAGGAAACCTTGAATTTGGGGGAAATTAGTGACTACCTCTTGGGTCCTCAGATGATGGGCATCTAACCTTGAGAGCCCTGCGCACAGCTGAGACCACCAAATATCCTATAAACTCAGTGAGAGTCTTCATTAAAACAGCAGCAACAACAAATGTGTCACCAAATAAAACCATAAAAAAATGTGTGTCTCTGCTATGGCTCTGGATGGGATGAAAATAGTATTTCCTGAATATGGCCTTACTCATTTATTCACATTACTTGACTAGGTCAGGACCCCCGAGGTGGAGAAATTCAAGTTCCAGATTATTAACATCCTTTGGTGCTAGTGGAGGCAACCTTAGTTCTTCTCTAGAGATCCTTAATCAAGTGGTAGGGGAATTTCAGAGAAAGCCAGCAACTAGATTTAATTATTAACAAATGCCAGATACACAAAGAAACAAATTACAGTGGCCAGGAAACAAAAGCAGCAAGAGAAAAATAATTTGGTTTATCAGATACTGGGATAACTAGACAAGAAAATAGAAAATAGTTAAGGCAATCGAACTGTTAAAGAAAAGTGGTCAAATGTCAAGAGATTATAATTGCTAAAATGACTAATTCATCATAAAGAGCCAGTGATAGCTTGCACAAATATAAGCATCTATATATATAAAAGGCTAATACACAAAGTGTCCCCTCGGGAGTTCGACTGGGAGAACAGGAGTTTGTCTTCCCGCTATGATGTGCACTGACCACCAGGGGGGCAGTGCGGAGCATGGCAGGTGACCAGTGGCAGTGGCAGGGCACTGAGGGAGCAAGGGAAGGAGGAGGTAGGGAGGTGGGGAGGCAGGGAACCTGATTGGCCTTGATCGCCAGCCAGGCCTAGGGCCTAGGGACCCTACCCATGCACTAATTTTGTGCACTGGGCCTCTAGTTATGCTGATAATATGTATAGGATGCTTCCTGCTTTTAGGGAATTTTCCAAACACAAAATGAAGAAATCTACAAACTAGACATACTAGTAGCTTGGCCAAACAAATCCTTCTCCTCAATTCCAAATGGACAAAATTACAATTCAGTTGCTTTTTTTCTAACAGGAACTGGCAATCACCTACCCAGGAAAATTGCCTTTTGAAAGCTGCAATCTAAATACTAGCCTTTGGTTAACTCTGGCCAAATTCAACTAAAACTCATGTAAAGGTCATGTCAACATTACCTGTAAGACTAATAATGATAGACATGTATACCCTTGTAGTCACAGTGACTACAAATGGCTTAAAAATGGTTTATGAGTATGTTATCTGTATGACAATACATCTGTTAGCAAGGCCCCGTATAAACCTTACAGTTGGTGAAAGCCTTCCACGTAGGCTTTGTAAGCTGAGATTACATGGAAAAGGAACGACCACTTTAGAATTGTCTTTCTGGGCTTCTGCTTTTATTCCTCCCAGTCAGCAGCCTGTGCAGGCTCATGTCTTTGAGGGGTTAGCCAAACTCTGCCAACCCTTTGCCAAAAGTGAAATTCCTATGTAACAAAGAATCTAGGGCCTTTTCTGTTTTTAGTATGTTGGCCCATGTTTACAGACTAATAGGTGACCAAAAACTTGCTCATATGGAAAACCTTTAATTTAAAAATGTAATCGATGCAGACCACAACTCCCCCATACAGTCTTTAAGAAAGCCGTGCCTTACCCAGGCACACCTTCCATGAATTGGCCATAGCTAGACACTGAATGATACTCCCCAAAGTAGCACTGTAACTACATCTTAAAACCCCAAGCATTTAGACTGGCTTTTCTTGAAAGGCCTAACTTATCTAGTAAAAGTCTGCACTGTATAAGTTGTATCATTTTCTCTAATCTATTCTGGAAGCCTAATGGCCAGATACCCTGTCTTCTTGTCTCGGGCAGTTATGCCTTGTGCATTTGACCTAGAATGACATTTATCAACTTGACAGCACAACCAAAGATGACCCGTGTCATTGAGAATACAGCAGCTGCAGTCTCACTTGTCCTCAGAAGGCTTTGTCCAGGGTGACAGGACCAGGAGGGACACCCAATCAGATGGCTTCTATCATGAGAGCCTTGCTGTCTTCCTACCTCCTCTCTTACCTTGCTTCTGCCTTTTTTTTCTTTTTTTTTTTTTTTTGGCATCCCCATCTATTGTGCAAGTTTATCACATAGGCTTCTAATAGGCTCCTTGCTGCTCAGACTAAAGTCAGTTTCTATCACATGCAATCAGGAAGCCTAATTGATATAATATCTCATCTAAAACAGAAAGTATCAGTTAGGAAGAATGCATATGTTTTTAGCCATTTGTTTCATCTAATTCAGATGAATGTACTGTATGTCGGTATTGTGTCTCTCTATCCTCATCTCTCCCAGTTTTCTCATTTATGTACCTGTATATCAATATGGAGAAGGCAAATTAAATTTTTCTAACATATGCTTAGCTTCTTTTTTTCATTGTTGTGAAGCATATATAACACAAGGGCTCAGGACAGAATCCAGAGATAGCCGTTACTAGGCTTCTATCAATTTCAAGTGTCCTGTGAATGCATTTCTCGGGGGCAAAATTTAAAAGTATATATATGAATTATTTCACTCTAAAATCAGGTACTTAAGAAAGTGTGGGCTCTGTCAGATTTAACTCCCAAAGGAAAAGATGGAGTATAGAAATAAGAGGAAAATGATGGAAAAAGCTGTATACAATAAGGGGGAATAAATAAAATTTAATATTTTTCAAGTGAGATTTAAGACATTGTTTAGTGTTCATTCTGCATCAGGCACTGTTTCAAGCAATTCAGATCAAGGTTTCTTAACCTCACTTTTGTTGACATGTTGGGTGGTACGATCCTTGGTGGTGAGCAGGTTTCCTGTGACTTGTAGGGTGTGTAGCAGCATCCTAGGCCAGTGGTCAGCAAACCGTGGCTCACCAGCCACATGCAGCTCTTTGGCCCCTTGAGTGTGGCTCTTCCACAAAATACCACGTGCGGGCGCGCATGTACAGTGTGATTGAAACTTCGTGGCCCATGCACAGAAGTCGGTTTTCGGAAAGGAGATAGACGAAACAAGTATACAAGACGAGTGTGGATGGGAGAGTTGGAAGGGGTCGACCTCAGCAAACATACCTCAATCAGATGGAGGACATTTTTAGCAAAGGCCAGCTTAGGAGTACCCTAATTAAGTTAATAACAATGTACCTACCTATATAGTTTAAGTTTAAAAAATGTAGCTCTCAAAAGAAATTTCAATCGTTGTACTGTTGATTTTGGGCTCTGTTGACTAATGAGTTTGCCGACCACTGTTCTAGGTGGAAGTATATGTGTCTCTAGACATGCTCCATGTAACCTGGGTAGGAGGCAGGGGAATCACCCCTGGTTGAGAAAACTTGTTTTTGATGAATTATTCATGTATACTCAGAAAAAACCCATGAGGTAGGAATTGTCATTACCCCCTTTTTACAGAAAAGAAAGCACCATTATTTGGTAGTCAACCAAACAAACAGTTAATAGCTAGAACTGGGTTGCAAACCTAGGCAGCCTGACAATGGAATTTTTCTTCCCATTATTTGTCAGTTGGACTCAAGGGTTTTTTGAATTCATCTATGTGTACAATTCATAAAAAAAAAACACACCACATACCTTCTACTAATGTCTTCTGATGGTTTATTTGCAGAAAGCCCCTGAGGCATTCAGCGCCAGGAAAGGATTCACAATACTTAAGCTGCATTTAAGTCATCATTCCTGCACTTGGGTACACTTTTAAAAAGCCTTAGTGGAGAAAAAAATATGGAGATATGACTTTGAAGAGTCAAGATTGGTACGTTCTAAAGTGAAATTAATACCACATGGACAACTTCAGTGGACTCCTCTGCACATATTATGGGTCTGAACAATGAGAGGACTCAGTCCCAAGCCAATACAGACCCACTTCATGTTCAAAACCATGATCGTCTTGTGGAATCAAAATAACATCTTAGGTTCAGGCTTAAAGCCCTTGAAATTGAAGCACCTGCAGAGCTTATATGAGAAGAGCTTACATGAATCTCTTGTGATTCAGTCTATTTTGCTAAATTTCAAAGGCCTTTGTTCCTCCCCACAACTTCACCCCCTGCCCCAAGAAGCCGGAGTCCAGGTAAAACAAGGGAAGAAAAGGGGGCTGTAGAGAGAAAAAGAGATGGAGGAAAAAGAATTAGGACCAGAAATGTTTCGTTTCAAGAAATCTTTCACCTTTGAAAATTTTTTTTAATTTTTTAAATTTAAATATACAATTACATTTTAAACATCATCTGTAACTTGAGTTGGCAAAATAATTAGATAGATCATGCCAAGAATTCTACTTCTAGTAAACAAGAAATCTATAAAATGTCACTTTTCTTCCTAGAGTCACAACAATTTTATACTTGGTACCTTAAGATATTGGAACATACTGTTTTCAAACCTACTGTGTGAGTCCCTGTAACTTTCCAACTTGACTAGAACATAAGGAGCAGGGGGTTGGAGATGGAACTGTTCTTGTAAATTTAGGAGAAATGGTTCATCAGATGTGAAAATTCCAAACAGCATGCTAAGGCTGATGGAACTTGGTGCCTATAGACTCAACACAGGCTATAATTGAGTTTTTATTTGCCCTTTCAAGGACTGAGGCAAAGCTTTACTCCCTCAGCACAGTACACACAAGGTGACATTTTTCAGCAGTCTGACTTTTCAATTATGGATCTTTTGGAAAGCTAATGAGGTCTGCATTGTTAATGCTGCCAACATTGTGTCAGTACATTGAAGAACCTGTGATATTAAATATGCTGATGTAAAAAATATATGTTATTTCTGCTCAGCCGTGTGCAAACAATCTGGCTGAAGTGCTGGAATTATAGGGAAATCCTCTCCAGAGATAAAAGTAGAATGGAATTTCGTTGAGAGCAGTTAAAAGGCTCTATTCTCTTAAGTGGTTTCTTGAAATATTGAGGCCAAAATTTTAGAAGTTAATTACACAGAGTCTCTAACTCAAGACTTCTGGTTAAAGTTGTAATATTCTTACCATAATATTATTATTTTAGGGGGGTGGGCGGGTATCATTGAGACAATTATTTAGAACTTTAAAAAATCTATACAAATTGAGTTTTTGAATAAAATGATTGATGATGTTTAAAGTTTCGAGAGAGTGGCAATAACAATTCTGCAGGCAGCAAGATATAAGGATCTGAGACGGAAGATTTTTCCATCACATAATTACTATAACAAAACTAGGATCATATCCTTAATGTTTATCCTTTACAGTAAACGCTCACTGATTGGTTATGAGCCTTGGCAACTGTTCAGTGTGATGGGTTCCAGATGTTTAAATACAGTGACAGCTCATTGATAAGATGAATTATATGACCAACATAACAAACTAAAAGCACATTCTTCTCCAAAGAGGAGTAATAAATGTGATACTTAATCATATATTTACGATATCGCCCTTCAAGATTTAAAAAAAATATTTTTATTACTTAAATACAAATCTCTTGCCCAATATATCCCCTTTAGACAATAAATTCTAATAATTATATTATTATTCATGTATGAAAATGTCTCTCTGATATTTTCAGAGAATAAACCTTATTTGGCATGAAATCAAAGTGCATGCTACATGTTTTAAAATTTGCACTTGCTGGTAATGACCAAATGGAAGAAAGTATTTGGCACAGAATAGAAACCATCTAGTAATAACAACAACAACAACAACAAAAAATGGAGGGAAAGGTTTTCTTAGTAAGAAAAACAAAAAGTAGCTTATTTTTAAATATCCTGCTATCTTACAATAGTAAGGTTATATAAATTTAGAAGTAGTCAAGAAAGGTATGTGTCATAAATAGATTAACATTATTCCATAGAACATTACTATAATATAAATATTAGAATATGTTTTAGAGCCCATTATTTAATAGAATTTTTATAATTTTTCAGTAAATAGCTTCACTTAATATTGCTTTTCAGTCTATATAAATTGTTATGGTGAGTATTCGATATATACCTTTCACATAGTAATAATAAATATTGATTGACATTTAGAAAATAGTAAAATATAAGCAGAGATTAGGCAAGTTAATCTTTCTCTAGAGGTAAAATTATGTAGTTTTCTATCTTTGATCCTTTTTTGCTCATATTTGCAATGAAAATGAGTTTGATAACAGTGGAAAATGAAAAATGGGTACCCATTTAAAATTAAAGATTCAGTTTTTATTATTACGTAGTAAAATTTAAAATGAGTATTACCTTTCAAAATAACTTCATAATGTCAGAAAAATCTTTTTATATATATTTTTATTGATTTCAGAGAGGAAGAGAGAGGGACAGAGAAATAGAAACATCAATGATGAGAGAGAATCATTGATTGGCTGCCTCCTGCATGCCCCCTACTGGGGATCGAGCCCGCAACCCTGGGCACATGCCCTTGACTGGAATCAAACCTGGGAACTTTTTGGTCCACGGGCTGACCCTCTATCCACTGAGCCAAACCAGCTAGGGCAGAAAAATCTTCTTATTCAAGGGAAATATATCTTCTTTTAATTATAAAAATTAAAATGATGATAATTAATTCAGGTCTTTATACAAAAACAGTCATCAAATTTGTGATATATTGAGAAATATTTGTGCAGAGAAAAGAGTTTGGGGGAGGAGAATGGCAGATGCACACAAAAGGACTGTTAAAAATTTATCATTCTCAATATTGAAGATAATTAAATTATTGAAATAGCCCAAAATATAATGACAAACTGCAACTGAGTATAACTCTAAATTGCTCTGTAAAGTACAATGTGTAATATAAATTGATTTTCTGTTTTGACTGATGTGTCCCCCTTGTATTAGTTTTCTGTTGTTGCATAACAAGCACACAAATTTAGCAAATGTAAAACAGCATCCACTTAAATCATTTTCAAGTCTGTACCTCAGGAATATGGGCATGCTGGGCTTCATGCTGCAAATCTCACAAGACTAAATCCAGGGTGTCATCCTGGCTCCAATCTCATACGAAGATTGGGATCCTCTTCCAGATGCACATGGTTTGGGCAGGATTCAGTTCCTTGCAATTGTGGGCCTGAGATCTCTGTGTCTTTATTGGCAGTCCTCCAGAGGCCACTGGAAGCCACCCACATAGCTTGGCACATGCTCCCTCCATCTTGAAAGCCATCAACGGAGTATGTCTTTCTCATTAAATTGTTCTCACACTTTGAATCTCCTGTGCCAAGAACTCTGAACCTAACCAAGGGTTCAGCCCATTCAGGATAATATACCCATGCTAAGGTCAAAATATTTAGAAACTTAATTACATCTGCACAACCCCTCTCATATAATAAAAACATCATCACAAATGTTTCATCATATGCACAGGTGTCACCTCCAAATAAGGCAGGAGATTACACCACGGTCATTGGAAATCATTTTGGAATTCTGCTTACCAGATCCCTCCTAACTGAGCTCTCCACTTCTTTCCATTTCTAATCTGCTGTCAGATAGTTGCTTTTCTAAATGCAGATATGATCAAGTTGATTGACACAATTGCCATCATTGTCCCTCCCTTAAATGCTTAACATATTTTATTGGCTTTCATTTGTTTATCCTATCATAGCACACTTGCCTAGAATTCCTTCAAATATATTCTGCCTTTCAAATCTTCGTATTCAGTTCTCCACTTACATTTACCTAATTTCAGTACCTTTTTTAGACCTTTCTTACTTCCTGGCTGCCTCACGCTTTCAATGTTTATTTCTCCAAAACAACTGGCTATCTCTTCACTATTTAAGTATATTTTAGGTTTATTAAGATTCCAACTTGGCCTCATATCCCTCAAGAACCTTTCCTAGTGCTCTGGACATTTTCTCAGTGATTAGAGTGTCGGCTCACAGGCTGAAGTGTTGTGGGTTCAATTCCCGATCTAGGGCACATATCTCAGTTACAGGTTTGATCCCAGCTTCAGTCAGGGCACAAGCGGGAGGCAACCAAATGATGTGTCTCTCTCACGTCCATGTTTCTCTCTCCCTCCCCTTCATCTCTTCCACTCTGTCTGAAAACCAATGAAAAAAATATCCATGAGTGAGGATAAAAACAAAAAAGCTTTCCTATTACTTTGCCCCATCCCCATCACCTCCAGTCTGGGACAGATGCCTTTTTTCTGTGATCCCATATGACTTGTGTAAACCTCTGAACATCATTCTGCATTTTAGCTGCCTGCTGTCCTCTATACTCCCCTGGACTGTGACCCTGTTGAGGAAGAACCTTTCTGAACTTTATCCCATTTCTCATTTGTTGTGCGCCTCATGTCAGACATAGTGCCTGTGACCCTAAATGTTATTGGGGTCATGACATTTTGACATTTTCCAATTAGTTAAACCATATCTACAACACACAAATAAGTGGAGTAATCTGTGTTCAGGTTATCTCAGTAACTTTATGGGCTAGACGGGAGCTAATTCAATAGTTTGCTAGGTAAATGTTTATTATGTTTGTACAATAGGAAACAGGGTATTAATTATATTTTTATCTTGCCCGGTCAGTAGGATAGATAATGCTGGCACATGGGTCAAAAGGCAGATCAACCAAAAGGACCTCAAAAATGAGATATAATTAACGAGGCAAAAAGACAAACTTTTAATACATTTATAAAGTTCAATATAGGTCTTATTTTTGCTCTAAAATATTGGAATTATCTTGCTGTACTTAATATCATAAATTTTAGGGTTTTTTTATTTTAATCCATTACTTAAGAAAGTTTCCAGGTTTAGATAATCCCTTTAAGAATAGGTTCTCCTAGGTCAGCCTGGCACACAAAATCATTTGTAGTTTCTTTATTTTATTAACTCTGATTAAATGGCTACTTTATTGCCAATGACCCTTTACCTACTCTCAGTTTTAACCTTTTTTCTTCTTTTTAGTGAATGATGAATAATGGAACTCTCAATCTCCGCATGCTTTATGTACTGATTATATCATTTTATTGGCATTTGTCATGTATAAGTAGACATGAGGCATCATTTTGTTGTTGTTGTTAATCCTCACCTGAGGATATTTTTCCCATGGCTTTTTTAGAGAGAGTGGAAAGGAGGAAGGGAGAGGGAGAGAGACAGAGAAACATCACATCATGTAAGAGAGACACATCAATTGGTTGCCTCCTGCAGGTACCCCAATCGGGGGTGGGGAGCCTTATAAGCTGCAATCCAAGTACTTGCCCTTGTCCTGGAATTGAACCCATGACCCTTCAGTGTGCAGGGTGACGCTCTAACCACTTAACCATTCTGGTCAGGGCCATTAACATTACTTTTGCTAACAAAATATCTATCCTACAATGTAAATGGTAGAATTCTAGAAAGAACTTTTACGGGAAATAATTGCTTAGAGAAATGAAGTCTCCATCATCAAGTACAACACACACACACACACACACACACACACACACACACACACAATCACCCAGATGTTAAAAGATAAAAAATTAGGGAGACTTTTTCAGTTGATACTGAAGAATGAGATCACGATCCTTCACACTATGCCATTTTGAGTGTAATAATTTGGATATGTTTTTGGAGGGGAAAAATACTTTAAGCATTTGCATGTATTAAGTTATAGGAAATCACTCATCCTGTGTTTATACAACACTTTAGCAAGCTACAGTAACAAAACCATATAAAACCGTTCCACACGTGTAGAAAAATCTTTAGCAGTTTACACCTGACTTCTCTCTGAATGTATTATCAAGATTTTCATTGAAAGAAAGAAAATACTGTACCTTTCAGAAGCACCCCATAGTCTTAAAATAGATACTCCTTTTCCACTTTTTTTCTTTCCTTTTCCACTTAGCAATTGACAGTTTACATTAGTTGGCAAGAACTTGCGTTTTTAAGAAAATTCTAAGGAGGATAAACATGTTAGGTGACTTTGACACATCTGAAAATATTTATTTGAGAATTTATCATGCTCCTTTTAAAAGTGGAAAAGTGGTGAATCTGACAAACGGTGCCTTTCCCCTTTCCTATCTGGTTCTTACGTATGAGTAATAAACTTCTTCCAAGGATGATCTTAATTGTTCTACTTGCAACAAAAATAACTCCTTTGGATTACATTTTTATAATTTTCTTTCTTCAAATAGTAGTAACTTTGCCCTTGAGTCATACACCTTCCCAATGAGGACAAGATTTTTCTTTTTGGAGGTCTTCACATGTAATTATCAGTTGCTCTTAATTCATTAAACTACATTCAAATAGATCTATTTTAAAACTCAAAATTTCCATTTTATGTATTTAAAAGTTCAATGTGCAAAACTGTATAAATGTGAAAATTGTATTGATCTTCTTCTGACCCAACAAACAGTGAAGTACTAATGGGTCATTCTTAGCCTTGGCTATTTCCTAGAAACATCTCAGAGTGGGCTGACACTTCTCCTGTTCTGGCTGCAGTTCGGACCAATTACATCAAGGTGAAATGTTGGAATTTGCCACCAGTGTCTTAAAGAATTCCTAGAAGTTTCCAAAGTTTAGACAAGATTGGGAACGACTACTCTAAACTAGTGGTTATCACTTTGTCCCACAATGAATTATCGATGGAGCCTTTAAAACTTCTTATAAAAATCCCAAACCCACAGTCCCTATCAATCAATTCAGGGAGAGTAGGAACCAAACGTTAGCTTTTGTTAAATGTTCCAGATTATTCCAATGTGCATCTATGTTTGAGAGCCAGTGCTTTGGATTGAAAATCACTTTAGATATAATGGTACTCTATGTTAGCATGTTGTTTTGGTTTTATGAGGTAGTGAGAATGATAGAGGAAAGGAAAATAATAGCATTGCAATTTTAACACATGCTATGGTGTAGATTCTATATATTTAAGGTCAATTTAATTACAACTTAACTTGTATTGAAAGTGAAACATGTGTAGCAGAGATTTTTGTATAAAAACAAAATAAAAGCCCAGCCAGTGTTGCTCAGTGGTTGAGCACCAACCTATGAACCAGGAGGTCAAGGTTCCATTCTAGTCAGGGCACATGCCTGGGTTTCAGGCTCAATCCCCACTAAGAATGTGCTGGAAGCAGCTGATCTATGATTCCCTCTCATAATTAATGTTTCTATCTCTCTCTCCCTCGTCCTTCCTTTCTGAAATCAATCCTATCTAATAATAGACAAACATGGTAATTGACCATACCTCTGCTATGCTTCCCATTGGCTAATCAGGGCGATATGCAAATTAACTGTCAACAAAGATGGCGGCCTGCAGCCACGCAGCTGAAGCGAACATGAGGCTTGCTTGCTCCAGTGATGGAGGAAGCCAAGGTTCCCCGCCTGCCGTGGCCCAGCTCTGAGCTCTGGAAGCAACAATGTTGCAATTGTAGAAGCTAATAATTCCATTATCTATCCTCAGAGCTGGAGCTGGGCCTCAGAGCTGGAGCTGGCTCTCAGCTCCAGTGACAGCTATAGAAGGTAAATAAATCCCAGAATAAAAAAAAAGAAAAAAAGAAGAAGCTGGGAGCTTCAGTCGCCCACCAGCCTGAAAACGGCCCTCAGCCCCTCACCCAGACTGGCCAGGCACCCCAGTGGGGACCCCCACCCTGAAGGGGGTGTGACCAGCTGCAAACAGCCATCAGCCCCTCACGCAGGCTGGCCAGGCACCCAAGCAGGACCCCCACCCTGATCCGGGACACCCTTCAGGGCAAACCAGTCAGCCCCCACCCATATACCAGGCCTCTATCCTATATAGTAAAAGGGTAATATGCAAACTGACCCTAACAGCAGAAAGACTGGGAAAAACTGGACACTGTGACACACACTGACCATCAGGGGGCAGATGCTCAATGCAGGAGCTGCCCTCTGGTGGTCAGTGAGCTCTCACAGAGGGGAGCTCTGCTCAGCCATAAGCCAGGCTGATGGCTGCCAGTACAGCAGTCGCGGTGGGAGCCTCTCCTGCCTCTTCAGCAGGGCTAAGGATGTCTGACTGCAGCTTAGGTCTGCTCCCCGCTGGCAAGTGGACATCCCCAAGGGCCGCCAGGCTGCCAGAGGGATGTCTGATTGCCATCTTAGGCCCAATCCCCTAGGGAGCAGGCCTAAGCCAGCAGGTGGTCATCCCCGAGGGGTCCCAGACTGTGAGAGGGCACAGGCGGGGCTGAGGGGACCCCTATCCCTGAGTGCACAAATTTTTGTGCACTGGGCCTCTAGTAAAATAATAATAATAATAAAATAAAAGTGTTTAATGAAGATCTGGAAGGTTTACCCTCAGAATCAGAGAGAAGAATATGAACCATTATGTAATTCATATTTTTTTTTATTTTTCACAGATAAAATATACCATAAAAGAGACAAACACATGCTAAAGAATTTAGGTAATTTCTTCACACATTATGCCCTTTGTTGAAAAACTGTTAAGTGATAGATGGTTTGTTTCTTTATATCCTTGGGTTTATAAAAAACTGCTCCAACAGTTTAGTCTGAATTGAGCTTGGATTCTTCCAACTTCTATTGCCATATAGATTAAATTTCAATCCAACTTTTAAAACTTACAGTTATGCTTTTACAATAAGCATTTCAAGAACAGCTATAGTAGGGTCAATTTTTTAAAGTGTGCTAGAACAAAAAGCCAAAATATCATGAACTTTTCCCCCATAATCATTGTTTAGTCCTATAAATGTCCAAATAATAGTTGATGTAGTTAACAGTCAACCATGATAATATAGGTAGACATGCCCAATATGTTCTCTGTATTATTCTCTCTATAGCAACAAACTGCCAATTCAGTACAACGTAAATGGTACAATTCCAAAATATGGAACAAATTACATTTTGAATGAGTTCTCTTTCACCTTGATGAAAAGGGCTGTGAAAATTATATATTGAAATTTGGAACAAAAGTAAGAGTTTTACTAAACAGATCTTCATGCTCATAAACTCCAATTTCTACATGTGTCATCAAAATCACCATCTAGTCCTCACGAGGTGTTATAATTATATAGGTGCAGATACCCTCTGCAGGGGTCTTACAGCACACAAACACACACACACACACACACACACACACACACACACACACACACACACACATTTCCTAGCAATCTTTCTCTACTGGCTTTTGAAATTGTGGAGATAATTATATTCTTATATTCCTAACCCCTGATTTTAACCATATTTCAATGATCAAACATTGTGCAAACAGGATTAAAACATAACCGTGTTTTAATCATAATCATTTTCTCTGCTGGAGTGATTGTTTGCATCAAGGACAAATGTCTGAACTCAGTTTGAAAACAGCTCAAGAGAACAGAATAACTAGGCAAACCATTTAGTCAGGATTCTATAAAATCTGCCCAAGACAACTGTGGCCTTGACTCCTTTAGGGGATTTATTAACAGGCTCCCTGATTCGTGTTCTGGAGATACGTGTTGGTAACAGACGACTTCCTAAAGCCCTGTTGAGACATGACTCAGTGAATTGAGAGGAGTTGTCCCTATTAGAAAACCTAGCCTTTCATGACAATGGAAACTCTTGCTATGTCCTTTAAACCTTCTGTTTGGTTTGCTGAAGAGCCCTACCTGAATTGTTGTCTCAGCTGTGAGGCATACTAAATATAAATGACTGAAACACCATGCATGTGGAACAGAGAGTAGATCTTTGAGTTAGTGGATTAACCAACCCTAAATTTAACTGCTCTGCTCCCTGATCTTGAAAAAGAGAAGAACTATCAGACATGAAACTATGTTCCCTGAGGGTATACTTTAGGAATATAGCCTGAGTCAATCCAATCATTTTGGAAATGTTTTGGTTTCTTGGGGGGAAATGTTTTATCAATAGATAGAGCATGAGTTTTAGTTAAGATTACACAACATGTGTATGAGTTTTTTCACTTAACAGCTTTTTGATAGTGGGAAAATTATGTAATTTCTTAAAACATCAGTTCTTCATTACAGGATTAAAATAATAAAACTACCCAGGTTTGTAGATGTAATTAAATGGGACAAAGCTTATAATTGCCTAACACAGCAAGTTGCACAAATTAGGCACCAAAGTAATATCAGCTTTCCTCCTCTAGAAGTGTAAGAAAAGAGAGGTCTGCATTCTAAAAGTAGGCTGACTTTTATAACCTATATATATAAAAGCCTAAATGACTGAACAACTGAACGACAGGTCAACCGGTCGCTATGATGTGCACTGACCACCAGGGGGCAGGTGCTCAATGCAGGAGCTTCAATGCAGGTGGTCAGTGCACTCCCACAGCCAACCTCCTATAGCCCCTCCTCCTGGCCAACCTCCCATGGCACCAATCGACCCCGATTGCCAGCTAGGCCAAGAGAGCGCACCCATGCATGAATTTGTGCACTGGGCCTCTAGTGATGAAATAAATAACAATATGAGACTGGTAAAATAAGAACAATATTAAACTAAAATGTAATAGAATCACCTGCCCAGCTTTGACCCACTTTTTCTTTGTTTTTCTCACTCCTCTGGAGGATGGTCTGCTCTTCTCTTCAGCCTACCCATTTGACTATTATTTTAGGAAATAGTTTTAAGCAAATATATGAAGTTTAGATCAAAATATGCACATAATTACGTATAGATATTTTGGAATGTATTTTTATACCCAGTGGTCATGAAAAAAATATGATAAATTAAGAAAATTAGGAATTACCTTCACATTACTGACTTATCTAAACGCACATATTCGTGTATTCATACTTTTGTACATAAACACATCACCACACTGTTTCAAAGTGGCACGCATTTCCCCATTTCATGTTTATAATGTTCCCTGTATAAAGACTTCTAGCACTCCAAATCCTCAATGGCAGTCCCAGAGGAGCAAATGAGTGAAATGATGACCAGTGGACCTATTATGAGACTCCATTCGACATTTTAATATAGCTACTATTGAACTTATTTGATTAATAATATGCATCTTTCTCTTAGAAAAAAATTTGACTCAAGAATATTATTAGATTTATCCTGTTTTTTATAGATATTGGCATGAACTCAATCACTTTCCTGGAAACTTTTGCTCAAAATAGCTTGAAAATGGTTGCTTTAAAAGAAATTTTGGCCTTGGTTGATATGGCTCAGTTAGTTGGAGTGTTATACAGTATACCGAAAGGTTGTGGGTTCGATTCCCAGTCAGGGCACATACCTGGGTTAGGGGTTCAATCCCCAGTAGGGGAGCATGCAGGAGGCAACCAGCCAATGTTCTTTCTCCTGCATTGACCTCTCTCTCTCTCTCTCTCTCTCTCTCTCTCTCTCTCTCTCTCTTTCTCTCTCTCTTTCTCTCTCTCTCTTCCTTCCCCTCTCTCTCAAATCAACGAGCATGTACTCAGATGAAGATTTTTAAAAAAGAAAGTTTGTTGAAATAGAAGATTTTGGCACCCATTTCCCCATTTCATGTTTATAATGTTCCCTGTATAAAGACTTCTAGCACTCCAAATCCCAAGCCCTTGAGAATTTCAATTAGTATTAACTGTTCAGCTATATACTATGTTTCATATACCAATCATGATTGTAATGCTTTAATTGTAGTCTCAATCCTTAGATATCTATTCTTTTGATTGACTTTAATTTTATTTTTAAAAGTATTGAATATCAGTTTTTAAATGGTCACTTCAAAATGTTTCATTCTAAATATGAGAAAAACATCAATAAAATTCCAATTTCGGGACATTCTGTGAGTACCTGACTAGTATTCTTCAAAATGATAAAGGTCATCTAAAACAAGAAAAGTCTAAGAAGAAACTGTCATAGGCAAGACAGCATGGCTACTTAATATAATGTTATATCATGTATGGGATACTGGAACAGAAAAATATTATGTGAAAAACAAATCAAAGTATGAATTTTAGTTGATAATAATATATCAATATTATCTAATTGATTGCAACAAATCTACCATACTAATATCAGATATTAGCAATAGGGGAAACTGGATGTGGAGTATGTGGAAATTCTCTGTACTATCATTGCAAGTTTACTAAATCTAAAACTATTCTAAAATGAAGATTCAATTTAAAAAAATGCTCCCTTTCTGCATTTCATGTTGAGTATGTCATGTCAATTTAAAATCTTATAATAATGTTCAAATTCAAACCAATAAGATATTAGTCATCATGCAACAGAGAATTTCCTTGATCTTAAAATGAACTATCTTGTACAGATTTATATATATACTAGAGTCCTGGTGCACAAAATTCGTGCATGGGGAGGGGGTCCCTCAGTCCAGCCTGTACCCTCTTGCAATACGGGACCCCTCAGGGGATGTCTAATTGCTGGTTAAGGCCCGATCCCGCAGGGGACTGCTGGCTCCGACCACTTGTCTGCCTGCCTGAATGATTGCCCCTAATCACTCTGATTGCCTTCCTGATGCCCCTAACTGCTTGCCTGCCTGCCTGATCACCCCTAACTGCCTCTGCCTCAGCCCCCACCACCATGGTTTCATCGGGAAGGACATCCGGAATGAGGTCTGGAAGGTTGTTTGGCTGTCCACTCTAATTAGCATATTATGCCATATATATATATATATATATATATATATATATATATATATATAAATTTGAAATATTTAAAAGAACAACCCACATGCAATATACAATTAAAGAAAAAAAATGAAACAATAAAGCAAAAAAAGCTCTAAGCATTGAGAGATAAAAGTGCAAAAAAAGAGTATGCAGTTTCAAAAAGTATCTTATTTCAGGGAAGTAGAGCAGCAACGTCCAACAAAATTTTCTATGATGATGGAAGTGATTCTGTGTGTTCTATAATATGTAACCACAAACCATATGTGGCTGTCAAGCACTTGAAATATGGTTTATGAGAGTGAAGAACTGAATGTTTTATTTTACTCAATTTAAAATAGTCAGTGCAGAGTTAGCATATGAGATGAACACAAAAGCCAAAGTAAAATTTGGGTAGACATTCCATTTCAGTGCAAGGATACAGTATAGTTAAGTGAAAGATATTAACTATACTTGTGAAACAATGAATAGATTTTGGAGAGGATTGGATCAACCAATCCTAAATCCTGCCCAACTTTGTACTTCTTATTTGAACCAACTCATTTACTATGTAACCCTCTTTTAGTTGGGATTTCTATTACTTGTAGCCAAAATCACCCAAACTTATTTGAGAACTATATACATGAAGTACCAGCCATTACCCAGCAAGGAAGAGATTTTTGTCTTTTTTTGTTCACTACTATCTCCCAAGTGGAACACTGTCTAGCACATAAACAAATGAATGAATCAACTGCCATTAAGTAGCTTAGGAAGCAGAATGTGTGAGTAGAGCAGTAAGTTCAAGAGGTTGTTTGCATTATTCAACAAACTTTACAGAGAGAATGGAGACTGCTAATTAATCTGGTAAGTAGGTTAAATGGAAATGTGTTAAGAACCTCAATTATAACATACTAGAGGTCCAGTGCATGAATTCATGCACGGGTGGGGTCTGGCTTGCCCACCCTGATTAGGGCTGATCGGGCCAGGCTGGCCAGGGGAGGGGATGCAGGAGGTTGGCCTGCCAGCCCCTCCCCTGATGGGGGTGGGGAGGCCAATCTCAGGGCCAACCTGAGGGAGAGGCCGTGGGTGGTTGGCCAGCTGGCCCCGCCCCCTGGTAAAACTCCCAGTCCAACATCTGGTCAAGGGGACAATTTGCATATTAGCCTTTTATTATATAAGATACTTCAAATACCATAATGCCATGCTGCCAAGGTATGCCAAGTATCCTAGAACCAAAGATAAAGAAGAATACTCTTTCATGCCTTTGGAAAGTTTATAGTCCAGCGGATAGACAAGTATATATAAAAAGTATGATCACCTTGTGACAAGTATTACAATAAAGGTTTGCATAATATTCCAGAGAGTTGAGAGAAACAAGATTATAAAAGTAAATGGTATATTTGATCCATGAGGTGGAACATGGAAAACATTTTTTTCTGTCTCTGCTTTTCTGATCTGATTTTATGACTGGTATTATGGGTACGTAGTAAATGGTAATTAATCCCATTAGGCTAAGCTATCTTTCTACCAATGACTTGATAATCACAGTTTTTAGATTTGTGACTTAAAGTATTTTAACAAAAATACCACATTTATTATTCTTTACAACTCTTATCCACTTAAATTAATAAATCCTGAAGAACAGGAGTTGGCTATGAGGCAAGGGTTCTGAAGGGTGCAAGCATTCAACAATCGGTGCGATAATCTAAAGAAAGATGAATCAGGCGAGGATTATTCTATCATGCCATTTTCCATTAACTCCTCTAAACTGCCTAGGGGACAAGGCCTAAGAAACAGATCATAATCAATATTGAATATCCATTTTACCATAATAAACCATTGGGAATAATCCCATTAAGCAAACATCCATGTTTCTATTACTGACTCCTCAAAAACTCACTCCTCAAAGGTCATTCATCATCATCATCTGAACACTTACATCTAATGTCTCTCTATATCCCCCCACTAATCTGACACAATATTTCACTGCTCCCAAATGTTGTAAACACTTCCATTAAGTTCCTAAGAATGCCCTTTCAGTCATCAGAAAATGTGCCTGTGCCTACAACATTTTCCCAAGCATTCTCTCGGCTTGCTTTCTTGCTCTAAATGAAAGTTTGTTATTTCTGAGGTCACTGCATTCCCTGAAGATCTCTCAAACAGAAAAAGGTTTTCCTCCAGCATCCCACAGATGAGATCACCTCGCAGCGGTATCCTTCTTACTTCCCATTGCGGATTCCAGAATATCTATCTTTGTCCCTCAATCAGCCCAGCTGCTTTGAAGCAGATGCCATCAGCTACACCAACTGCTGTCCCTCTTTGTGTAGGCATTTTTCAAATTCCCAGTCACTCCCTCGCACTTCTGGAAAATTTTAGCAACTGATTCATGTCTTCCGTTCCCAAACTACTTCTGTTATAATTCTCTAAAATATCAAATTTCATATATAAAATCAATCTAACATCTAAGCTGCTTAGTTTCTTGACCTCATTTTCAGTAATCTTTTTCCAGTATCCATCTCAGCCATGCAATTGTGTGGTCATAGCCTGAAGCTTCCCATTAACTATAAGAATATTTGCAGTTTCAGCCACGACTCACTGACCACATGTTTTTATCATTCCAGGTCTCTCTCGTATTCTCTTCTATCAATGTTTTGAGCTCATTAGAACTGCTAGTCCATCAACCATTCCATCACTTTTTCATTGTGCACCAAACATGCCATGTCATTACTCCTCTTTACTCAATTTAAGTCAATGGTGAATCATTTACAATCACTACCAAGCTCCCACCCTCAACTCCCTGACACATACTTTCCTCCATGATACTAGTTGGGAAAATCCCAAACAAAGTTATATTCAACTTTCTGCTATAACACACCTGCAGTTAGAAATGGGGAAAAAAATCACACAACTGCACTGATTGGTCTCTTTTAATTTATATCTCACTACTCTAAGGTAGTTTTTTCTTTAAAGCCTAGAAATCAGGTAACTCTTACTTTTCCTATCTCTTAAGTGATTTTTTTCAAACTCTTTCTTTTATCTTTAAATCACAAACACTGGCTTTTTATTTAAGTGGAAAACTTTAATTCCTGTTTCTTTGAATACGGAAACAGCCAGGAGAAAACACTTTCATTTCTCTAAGACCAAATCTGGCCACTGCCCCTACCTGTGCACACTCTTGTCTCTGTGGTACATGACCTGCCCTGTTCCTGTCTGAGGTCAATTCCTCCACTTACGAACCTGACTCCACCCAGTTCTATGTAGGAATTTTGATCTTAATCATTATTCATCTTTCCAAAATATCTATTTTTTCTCTGTATTCTATAATCATTTCAATAGTTATACCATATCTACACTAATAAAAGAGAAAAATGGTAATTGGCATACGGCGATACCGTTTTCATTGGCTAATCAGGGCTATATGCAAATTAACTGCCAACTAAGATTGGCAGTTAACTGCCAACAAGATGGCGGTTAATTTGCATATGTAGGCACAATGCAGGGAGGCGAAAGGGAAAGCAGGAAGAAGCCCCCTGCCACTGACAGTGATTGGAAACCCAGGGGAGAGCTAAGAGCTGGGGGAGCTAAGAGCCGCCTTTGCCCTGCCCCCCAGAGGGGAGCTAAGAGCCGCCTTTGCCCTGCCCCCCAGCCATGATCGGAGAATCAGGCGCCTTTGCCGCCCTGGCCAGTGATAGCAGGAAGTAGGGGTGGAGCCAGCGATGGGAGCTGGGCACGGTCGAAGCTGGCAGTCCCAGGAGCTAGGGGTCCCTTGCCTGGGCCTAAAGCGAAGCCCACGATCGCGGCGCCCCCCGCTGCCACTGCAGGTCCCCGCTGCCCGGGCCGGACGCCTAGGCCAGAGGCGTTAGGCCTGGGCAGGGGAGGAGCCTGCAACCGCGGGGAGCTGGGGGTCCCTTGCCCAGGCCTGACACCTCTGCCGGAGGCCTCAGGCCTGGTCAAGGGGCCGATCCGGTGATTGGTGATCGGAGGGTGATGAGGGTCAACTCCTCTGGCTGAGGCATCAGGCCTGGGTGGGGGGCGGAGCCGGGGATTGGGGGGATATGATGGTCCCCTTGCCCAGGCCTGAAGCCTGGGTCAGAGGCATCAGGCTTGGGCGGGGGGTGGAGCAAGCGATCAGAGGGAGATGGGGGTCCCCTGCCCAAGCATGATTCCTGGGCCAGAGGCCTCAGGCCTGGGCGGGGGCCAGAGCCAGTGATCGGGGGGAAATGGGGGTCCCCTGTCCAAGCCTGACACCTCTGGCAGAGGCGTCAGGCCTGGGCAAGGGGCCGATCAGGCGATCGGAGGGTGATGGGGGTCAATGCCTGAGGGCTCCCAGTATGTGAGAGGGGGCAGACTGAGCTGAGGGACACTCTCCCCCACACCCCACACACACCCAGTGCACAAATTTCGTGCACCGGGCCCCTAGTATATATATATCATATGTATTGTAAAGATAGCATCACATTGCACTGATGACCATTAGAACCAGGTAGAACAAACTGGCTTTGCTGCTTGTCAGTTGGGCATCCTTTGTGAAATTATTTCTTCTTCCTTAAGTTTTCTAGTCTGTAAATAAACTTTAGCCTACCTTCCCAATAGGATTATTAAAATTTTTAAATAATTTACTCCTTGCAAAGCTCTTACAGCAGTCCCTGACCTCTAGTAAGCACTATCTTTAAAAACAAAACAAAAAAAGAAAACTTTCAACCTGTCCCTCCAGCTACCCAAATTGCTTCTCCCTTTAATACCAAAATATTTAGAGAACTGTGTTTCTTCTTACCTTCTGCACTTCCATACAAATCTTATCTTCTACCCACTGAAATCAGATTTATAACTCACCATACTTCTGAAGTCAGAGAATAGTGCTAACACCTAGTAGATGATGATGATAAATATTTGCTAAGGAAGTAATTAAATTCTGATGTCAAGAAGACTTAAGAATAAAAAAGTGCTAGCCTGAAATATGACTGTGGGTTTCCTTTACGAAAACATTGCCTTTTTATTGCTCGACTTTTCTCTGATTACCATGATAGGCAGGAAAAATTATGCCAAAGGTTTAAGAAAGTGAGTATAAAGGGAAGTTAGGCCACCATTTGTCTTGAGACTGGTTTTAAACTTTAGTACACATTTTTCAAAACCAATACATATTATATACACCCACTGGGTTAATTATTTTGTTTCATTCAAATGAATGTATTATATCAATAAGTGTATACAGCAAATGTATAATAAGAACGTATTATGCTCATGAATATACAATATAGGTATGCAATACAGTGAGCTTTATGGCACCAATGGGTTAAATTATAGCTTGTTAACTTTGATCAAATGAAATCCAGCTAAAATTATCAAGAGGCATGGCCAGGCATATTGAATGGGCAAGTAAGAACAGACATAAAACAACAAATACTAAAAATATTTATTCTGAAAACCTATCTAAATAATTTAACTACAGCCTATTGTTAAGTAGGAAAAACACTAGCTTTATAATACTTTTTAAGCCAGAGGATATAATTGAAGTTCTTTAGTGATATCTATCCAGTATGTACCATCTAATCAGTTTCATCTTCGAAGAAAATTACTTATGTCAAAAGTCATTGGTTTAAGTCCCTAAGTATATTAGGAGACACAGTGTTACTCAAAGGCCATTATTAAGTTTCTGATAAAAACTTTGTCATAAGAATTCTAATTTTGAGATCTTGATTATTAGAGTTATTAATGAGTATTGTTAAGATTTAGACTCTGACCTCTACACTTAGATCACTGATTGAGTAGAAACGTGTTACAACCAAGTGACTGCCAAATTCTTTCGCTGTAGCATTACTTTGGTTTAGTCTATTGTGAAAAGCTATTCTTGTGCATTGCTTCCCGAGACTATCAATCTACTTTCTCTTTCATATGTTTTCTTGAAAATGAGGCTGGTTGAGAGAGACAAGTGTCAACTTTCACCTTCAATTTACTTCATCTAAAATCAATAAAACATCCATTTCTGAAGATAGTTATGGGTTTCTATTTCAGTTTAGTAAGCCATGTCCTTCCAGTTAGGTTGATGTTACTTGCAAGTTAATCCTAGCATTATAAAATACAAGTAGAAGTTGACAGAATCTTAAACAGAGTCAATTTTCTCTTTAATAGATGTGTAGATGAATTGTGATGATGGATGTAACCTGAGATTATTTACCCAGAATTTATTTTACTGTTTGAGCAATTCTTGAGCATTGATACGCAAAATTTTTCACTCTGTAGATTTTGTAAACTAAATGTTTCATAGCAGCTTGATTTGCATGAGGATAAAAGAGAAGCAGAACTTATCAAGTAGAAGGATGTGTATTTAAAATGAAAATTAGTCATCCTAATCTATGATGGGTTGTCCAAGGAAGTGTCTCATCCTTGCAATATTCCCAAGCCAATATTTCTGTGATGCTGTGAAAGATGAGACACGTTTTTATTATATTTGTTCATTCCACAGATGATATGGAGTAACTGGCATGTGACAGGTATTTTGCTAATTACCAAAATTTAAGGTCATATGTCTTTTCACTCCCAATGTCCTTCACAGAACCCTACTATTAGAAGATGTTTAAAATATTTGTTGCTATATTGTCTCCTCTTCTGTGAAGTTTAGTTGCTCTATGCTTGGTATATTATTATATGAAATTAAATTTTTGGACAGTTTTTTCTAAAAATCATAACCAAAGGACTTGTATGCATGCATATAAGCCTAACCAATGGACACAGACAACAGGGTGGTGAGGGCAAGAGTGGGGATGTTGGGGGGAGGGGCGTAACTGGGAGATAAGGACACACATGTAATACCTTAATCAATAAAGAAATTTTAAAAAAGGAAAAAAGCCATATGGTGTATTATGAAGCCAAATAGAAGTTTTCTCATGACTTGAGACGATTGTGGAATGTGAGTGTCACTATACTTCTTCACTAGAGTAAATTTTTGAGAAGTGGCTGAATTACTATAATTAATGGCTTGAGGTTTTCCTCCTTATATATATTTGCCTGAACTGACATTTTAAATGTAGGCCAATTTGTTTTTGCAGGACTGGACCTATTTGGGTAGTCCTATGGTGAGATTTGATAAGTACTAAAAAAAAATCTATCCTTCCAAATATTTTCATCACTTCACTTAACATAATCATCATTAAAACTTCTTTCTTTGAGGTTAAAAACTTCACTCCAAAATTTTGTTTTTGAATAAAATTACTCCAGAAAAAAAGTTTACCTTTGATTAGTACATAATACAAGTATTCTGTCGAGTAGATAAAGAATTGACCCGCTCCACTCCCCAGCCTCCCATCTCTGCCTTCACTGAATTATTATCTGGGTTCATGGGTTATGTATATATGCATGTAATTTCTTTAGTTAATCTCTTTCCACTCCCACCCCCAACTCCTGGCTTCCCCCTTCCCTCTGAGATCTGTCAGTCTGTTCCAAGCTTCCATGTCTCTGGATATATTTTGTTTGTCAGTTTATTTTTAATCACTGGTTTTCAGTAATTTGATTATAATGTGTCATGGTGTGATTTTGTTTGTGTATGTTCAGCCTAGATAATTTTATACTGTGACAATTTTTTAAATTTGAAATATTTTAATTATTTTTTCTTCAAAATCTCCTCCACACTAGTAGCTCCAATTTCATTTATTTAAAAAAAAAAACAAAAAACAAAAACAAAACAAAAAACCTTAAAATCATCTCAAGGTATTTCATAAACCAAATTTTGTTTTTATTCTTTTCTCTCTTTGCAAATTATTTTGTACTAGAGGCCCAGTGCACGAGGGGTGGGTGTCCCATAGCCCAGCCTGCACCCTCTCCAATCTGGGACCCCTTGTGGGATGTCCAACCACAGGGATCGGGCCTAAACCAGCAGTCGGGCATCCCTCTCAAATCTGGAACTACTGGCTCCCAACCGCTCTCCTGTCTGCCTGCCTGATTGCCCGTAACCACTTCTGCCTGCCAGCCGGATCACCCCTAACCACTCCCCTGCCAGCCTGATCTACGCCTAACTGCTCCCTTGCTGGCCTGATCACTCCCAACTGCCCTCCCCTGCTGGCCTGGTCACCCCCAACTGCCCTCCCCTGCCAGCCTGGTCACCTCCCACTGCCCTCCCCTGCCAGCCTGGTCACCGCCAATTGCCTTCCCCTGCTGGCCTAGGCCCCCCACTTCCTCCCCTGAAGTCCTGGTCACCCCCAAGTGCCCTCCCCTGCTGGCCTGGTTGCCCACAACTGCCCACCCATGCCAGCCATCTTGTGGCTGTGGATGCCGCCATCTTTGAGGGTGGGGCAGTCAATCGCATATTCTCTCCTTATTGGCCATGGGCACTGCCATCTTTGAGGGCAGAGCAGTCAATTAGCATATTCCCTCCTTATTGGTTATGGGCACTGCCACCTTTGTGACAGCCTGAGGGTCAATTAGCATATTCCCTCTTTACTAGATAGGATACTTTCTATTTGTATGCCTTCAAGGCCACTAATGTTTTCTTCTGCAATTTTTAATCTGCAATTAATTATTCAGATACTAGAAGCCCGGTGCACAAATTCATGCACAGGTGAGGTCTGGCCGGCCCACCCCAATGGGGGCTGATCAGGGCCAGGCCTGTGGGGAGGAAGGGCCGTAGGAGGTTGGCCGCTGGCCCCACCCCCAATCGGGGGGGTGACCAGAGGGGGCGATCAGGGGGAGGCCTGCTGAGGGGATGGGCTGCAGGAGGTTGGGGGGACCGATTGGAGCCCCATTGGGCCTGTTGGCCACCATGCACATCATAGCAACTGGTCTTTTCAGTCGTTCTGGTCATTCCACCATTCTGGTAGCTGGGCTTTTATATATATACTAGAGGCCCAGTGCACAAACATTTGTGCACTCAGGGGGGAGGGGGCGGTCTCTCAGCCTGGCCTGTGCCCTCTCGCAGTCTGGGACCCCTAGGGGATGACCACCTGCTGGCTTAGGCCCACTCCCCAGGGGATTGGGCCTAAGATGGCAATCAGACATCCCTCTGGCAGCCCGGCAGCCCTCGGGAGATGTCCACTTGCCAGCGGGAGCAGGCCTAAACTGCAGTCAGACATCCTTAGCACTGCTAAGGAGGCAACAGAGGCTCCCACCACCACTGCTGTACTGGCAGCCATCAGCCTGGCTTGTGGCTGAGCAGAGCTCCACCCATGTGAGAGCGCCCTGACAACCAGAGGGAAGCTCCTGCATTGAGCGTCCGCTCCCTGGTGGTCAGTGTGTGTCATAGTGACCAGTCATTCCCAGTCCTTCTGCTGTTTGCATATTACCCTTTTACTATAGGATAGAGGCCTGGTGCACAGGTGGGGGCTGACTGGTTTGCCCTAAAGGGTGTCCCGGATCAGGGTGGGGGGTCCTGCTTGGGTGCCTGGCCAACCTGGATGAGGGGATGATGGCTATTTGCAGCTGGTCACACCCCTTTCAGGGTGGGGGTCCCCACTGGGGTGCCTGGCCAGTCTGGGTGAGGAGCCGAGGGCCGTTTTCAGACTGGCAGGTGACTAAAGCTCCCAACCTCTCCTTTTTTTTATTCTGGGATTTATTTACCTTCTATGTCTGTCACTGGAGCTGAGAGCCGGCTCTAGCTCTGAGGCTCGGCTCCAGCTTTGAGACCTTGGCTGCTGAAAGCAGGTATCTGGGCTTTGTTTAGCTTCTTTAATTGAAACACTGTTGCAACTCCAGCTCTGAGGCTGCCTGGCTGAAAGCAGGTTTCTGGGGATTGTTTAGCTTCTATAATTGCAACATAGTTGCTTAGAGTGCAGCTCAGAACTGGGCGGCGGCAGGCAGGGAACCTTGGCTTCCTCCATCACTGGAGCAAGCAAGCCTCCTGTTCGCTTCAGCTGTCTGGCTGCCGGCTGCCATCTTGGTTGGCAGTTAATTTGCATATCGCCCTGATTAGCCAATGGGAAGCGTGTTGGCGGTATGGTTAATTACCATGTTTGTCTATTATTACATAGGATATACAGAGATTGTTAATCTCTAGAAGTCCTAAATGTTTTATTTTATAAATTACATTTATTTTTATCATCAGATATTTTTAATGTCCTTAAATCTGTTTATAAGGTTTATACTCGATGGTTAAGGCATTTTTCCTGGTCATTTCCATCATTTCTGTCATATGTAGCTTATTTCTATTGATTTTTTTTCCCTACTGGTTGAGTCATATAATCCTGCTCTTTTCCATGCTGGTAATTTTTTATTAGATGCAAGAAATTCTAAATTGTGTGGTTTTGAATGGTGATATATTTTTTTAAATAGACATTAACTTTTTTCTGGCACAAAGTTATCTAGAATAATTTTGATGCTTTCAAAGATATGTGTTTTCACTTTTTGGGGGGACAGAAGTTTTAATGTAACATTTTCTACAGGGCTACTGCATAGCTCTGTCTGGTGAAAAACACAAATTCTCCCCAGACATAAGTGCACTCCAGAGAATTTACCACCTATTATGTTTTAGTTGGTGTTTTACTAATTGATATTTCATTAAATTTGACTTCATGCATTCTAGTTTTCCATGCAATTAAAGACTAAGATAGTCACTTTTGCAGACCTCCAAAACTCTCACTATGCATATGCGCATAATCCCATCTTTTGGGATATTCTGCCTCACAAAACTTAGACAACTTCCTCCTTAGCCCTCATTTCTGTTTTCAATTCAGCTATATTACTGGGCTCAGTTTAAATTCTCCTTTATGCACTGTGATCTGCAACTCTCCCCCTCCCCCAACAATTAGTGTAAACTGGGGAAATTTTAGGATTCACCTTACTTATTTTCCTAATCTCAGGGATCAGTATTGTGCACTGTCTCTTATCCAATGTGTAAAATTGGTTCTTTTATATTCTGTCCAATTTTATAATGTTTTTGGCAGAAAGATAATTCTTATAGCAGTTAATCTTTCATGGATAGTAGTAGAATGAGAGTCTTGATGAAGGATAAGACTTCTAGTCCCCGGGGGTAAAACTGAGTAGAGAATTAAAGCAGAGAATTCTGAGAAAGTGTATTATAACAATAAAAGGCATTTATGTATTTAAAAAGCTCATAGTATAACAACAAAAAAGCACTTATAAATGAAAGAAGCAAAGACAAGTTTACTTACTGCTCAATTTTTCATGTAGGAATATTTTGTTTTAGTTATGTTCATCTCCATGGAAAATTCTATGGGGCATTCAGCAAAGCTCTGCAAGGAATCATTACCACAAAATTCCAATCTCCAACTTCTGAACTGCTTCACGACAGGGACTTCAGGTATGGCCTTAAGAAAACCTGAGATTAGGTTCTAGCTTTTTCCTCCATCCCTTTCCTCTGCTTTCTTTTTTTAGGGGACTATGTTTTCTAACCTGTTTGGTGCCTCATCTCTTAGTTCTTATCCCTAGCCCCTTACACTGAAGCTGTACAATAGCCTGCCAAACTTTATCACAGCTCTTGACCTTAAGCAAATAGCCAGCCAGATATTTCTCCAGCAAAATGGGTTTGTTCCGAAACAACAAAGAATTGCAATTAGGGATGTGCAGGTTTAATGATGAACCATGAACAAGTCCAGAGAAACAAAGAATAAGAAAGCTCTTTATGGTCTCTGTCGGAGCTATTGTAAACAAAAAGCCCATTGGAGGAAACGGAAAGTTTAATGTACGGTGACTTTTTTTTTTTTTGGCTGGGCAGTATCCCATGAGGTTCATCTCTTTCTTTTAGGAGGGTCAGTAGTGTACTGTCAAGTGACATATGCTGAGACTTCTCTCTTTCAGCCTCCCAACTCCCTTTTAAATGAGGTTTCTGTTTACTAATTTTCACACTGCTAAGCTTCCTAGTGCCACACTTATTTATTCTCTAAGAATACTCTACATTCATCTCATATTTTGCAAAGGGTCCCCTACACATATTTGAAAAAGCAAACTCTGAGATAGATATTATTTTCATAGCTTCAAATACCACCTATAAATTGAGAATGCCCAAAGCAGTATGTGTACCCAAGGTTTCTCTTCTAAGTTTCAGATCCCTACATCTAACACTTTTCTAAACATTTCCACTTAGAAAAATTCAATATATTCTAAAGTGAATCCATCAACTTTCCTCACCAAATACATTCTTGAAAGCAATATCCTTTAATGACTAAGAACAGGAAGGCAAGGGGTTGCTAGATTTCATTATAAGCATTTTGATACCTTCAAAAATTGTATAGATTGATTAATTTTATAGAATATGAAAAATATTTAAAATAAACATTGAAAAAAGAAAATCTTATCTCCTGTCTTGATAGGGAGCACAATCAAAATAAAATGAGGGTCCTAGCCCCAAAGGAATGTACAAAGCACTCTGTAGGGTGTGGAAACCCAGCCATATAATGGCACAGAGGGAGCGTATATTTTCCCCTTCATTCCATGTCTACTCTTTCCCTTCCACAACAGTGTAGTGTGAAATAGATCTCTTCAGGTTTCTCTAATTTAAATGTATATGCTAAACAAAATTTCATGGCAAGAAGACAAATCTTACCATCTTTTACATAGTCTATCTAGTAATGGATTTGATTTAAAAAAAAAAACACACAAATTTTTCTAAATACTAAGTGATAAGTCATATATGACATGATTCCTAATGAATGAGGTACCATGAGGAAGACAATTCCTAAGATATGATGAGGCTGATTTTCCCCCCTCTTTTTGGTTAATATAATGAAATATAAAACATTCCTTCAAGGTGAAGAATATTATACTTTTAATGTTTGTCTTATTTAGCATATTCAATTAAGACTGTCACCATTAGCAGAGTAGATTCTGTTTCTGTTATTTGGAAATCTGCTACTACAGACCTTGAAGAAAATTATGCTCTGGTTCAAGGGAAATATTTGTGTTATTAACTATACAGAGACACAAGGGAAAGGTTGCAGTTTAAGTTGATGAACTTAAATGGTCACTCTGAGTTTACTTGCTTTCAAAGACCCAAGTGAAGTAACTAAGTGTATTTTAAAGCACATGTGGTAATCGATTCTGTTTCATTTAGATGAGACAGAATTTCAACTACCTGTATTATGACTTCATCTTGAAACATTTCCGGTATTGTATTGCTTCAAGTAGTCGACGGAGAATAGATTGTTCATCTTGAACCATTTTCTCCCTGCCGTCCTAAGTTATAGCAAGCAGTACATCGTAGTGGTCAGACTTATGACTTGATTTAGTGATACTGTGCCTTCTCCTTTATACTAGCTTTCTAAAAGCTCGCATACTTGTGGTGACTGTATTCTGTCACTGAGACCTTTCTTCCACATAACAAATATTTCTGAACTAGTTGTATTTTCTTATAATTTATTCTTACCAACACATATTCTCTTATCTTTATTCTTCTGAAGCCAATGAAAGCAAATCAGTGTAAACAATCCCAAATATTTGACATTTTCTTTTCTAAGAACCTGGGAATTGTGACAAAGGTTTTATGCTCATATGTATTCCCACTGGTACCTTTCTACTTAAACTGTAGATTGTAAACAAAGGCAACCTTATGTTTGATGCATCTCTATAACATCAAGACCAGTTATTTTGTTTTATTTCAGCCTACAAGCGATAATAAAAGTTCATTTTTAAGATTCTAAAGATTAGAAGTATCCAAATATGAGTTTTATAAATATTTTTAAATTATTATCTATTAAAAAATAGCCTAAGCATTGTAACAGTAAAAGAGTTAATTATATAAATTCAGAACTGAAATGTTTGTTGTAGGAACAAAAGTCTTTCTTAATGTCATTTTGATTTATGAACTATCTGATGTATTAGCAACTTGAAATAAACTGAAATGCTTGTGGAAATGGCATTTTAGTCATTATCAAAAGGGATAAAAATGAATGGTAAGTGTTCACTCAGTGGCCCAATCTGTGTGACCCAGACAATGTGTTGTCTATTTTAATGACAATTGAGAGTGCTGTAAAAATTGCCTGGCATTCATGAAACAAAGATAATTTACTACAGAACAGGAGATCCTCCAGATGTACAGGCTGAAGGAAATATTTGAAAAGGAAAGACATAATAAGAGGAATCAGATGACACTGACGGATGTTTTCTAAAGAGCTGTCACATCATCCTTTCCTTTGGTTTCTGCAGATGCTGTTAGAACTAATCCTGATGATGAGTGATTTTACTTAAGCGCTATCTGCAGATCAACAAGTATTCTCTCTAAATAAAGTTTCTTCCTGTCTGTTTTTGCTCTTTTTTTTTTTCATTGAGCACAATGCCTTTTGCCATGTTGAAGCAAAATAGCATAAAGCAAATTCAGCTAAAGAGTCAAAGACTTGCAATGCAATTTATTTTTTGGTCTTACTTTATAAAATATTTAGGATTTTTTTGCTTTATTTTTACGTAAAGTCTATTATTTTAATATATGTAAAATAATAGACATTTAATATATGATTCAATTGACCTTTATGGTATTTTATAGATAATAAAAAGTAGTTTAGAACAAATGTTGTTCATAAATTTTTGGACTATTTATCACATATCCATATTTTTTTTAAAATATGTTTTTATTGATTTGAGAGAGGACAGGAGAGGAAGAGAGGGAGAGGAACATTAATGAGAGAGAAACATCTACCAAACATCTACTGGATGCCTGTTGCACTCCCCTCACTGGGGATCGAACCTTCAACCCAGGCATGTGTCATGACCAGGAATTGAACCAGTTGACCTCCTGGTGTATGGAAGGATGCTCAATCCACTGAGCAACACTGGCTGGGTATATATCCATATTATGTAAGTATATTAAATACCACATTTTCTTTATCTTTTATTATTGTGTGCTTCAGAAATTAAGCTGTCAAGTCATTAAAACATTAAACTAGAGCAGGCCCTGTCATAGATATCCAGGTAAAGTAATATTTTAATGGAATGTAGCATCTTGCCCAAATACTACATTCTAATTTAAATTTATAAAGAACCTTAGGTTCCAAATAGCTCATTTTTCAAATGAAAACAAGCTTAAATTGATAAAAATCTACTGTTTCTAAACATTACAGAATTAACTAGTAGACTGAGCACCGGAGTGTGGTTTTCTTTCATTTTAGCCCAGTGTTCTTACTTCTAACTTACAAAGCCAACTTGCTTTTAGGAAGATTTTTCTACAAAGCTTGAATTTATCCAGTAAATTTAAGGCACATTCATGTGTTTTGACATTGGGTTTAGACAGAGAAAAAAATTTAAGTCATAAGAATGTTGGCTATTATTAGATATAGGAATGGCTCCTGGATTGTCCAACTTTACAATCAAAGGATGAAGGAGTGTCAGGGAGAAAATCACAGTGAAGCCTCTCTAAAAACATTTCTAGAGCAAACCAAAATAAACAATTAAAATATTCAAGGAAGAAGATGCCTTGAAATACAAAGGAAAATGGTAAGCAAAGAAACAACTGCAACTTATATTTGGTCCTAACTACATGTTGATGTATAACACTGAGTAACTAACTAAACTGGAACTAAAAAGCCAGATCATCTGAACATGGGTGTTGGCAAGGGTGAAGTGAAATAGGAGGCATATGAAAGCATGATAAAAGTCTTGCCTTATTTGGGAAGAGGTTATAGTTAGTGATGAACTTTAGATTTTGATATTAAACTGTAATCAAAAGGAAAATATGAAGAATGAAATAAGATTCATAATTTCCAAGTCACCAAATAAAAATAAAAGTAAATGGAGAGAAATATAATAAAAACACTAAAAATAAAATAATGGGGAAAAATAGACAAGGCAAATTTCAAACCACTGTAGATTGGTCAATATTAACCTGAGATACAATAATATGTAAGGTCCAAAGATCCTAATGGAAGAGCATCTTTTGTAATAATAAAAAAAAAGTGACACTGACAAAAACTATAAGGAGAAAGTAATGAATCTACAATTATTAAGTAAAGACTTTAACATGTTTTTTTCCAAACTCAACAGAACAAGTTTACCATGTCATACAATAAAAGTTTTATGTAAAATTAATTTTATTTATATAAACCCACTTAAATGTTTTAGAACCAATATTTTTAACATGGTAGACTAGACCTAAACACAATACCTTAAATTGTCCTTACCCTTCATTCATATTTAAATCCACAGACAACAGTATGGTGGTTACCAGAGGTAAGGGGGTTGGGGGTAGTAGGGATAAACTTGCCAAATATATGCTGACAGAAGATGATTGACTTTGGGTGGTGGGCACATAAAGCAATATACAGATCATGTATCATGGAAATGTACTCTTGAAACCTATGTGGTCTTGTTGACCAATGTCACCCCAATGAATTTAATAAAAAAAACAAAAAAAATAAATACATAAGATAAATCCATGCTATTTGGTGCCATGCTGGAGTAATGAACTCTAAATTTGTTGAAGTGTTTGCTATTGTTTCTGGCAATATACAATGAGTGGGCAAGAATAAACCCTACTTCAGAAATTTTCAAATTCTAATGAACAATTTTTCATTCTTTCACAGAATGTACACAGCATTCATGTGAATCTGTGGACTAACCAGATTCTTTACAAAGAAGGTTTTTGAAATATGTAACAGCTATAATGGCCAAATAATTCTAAATGAGAAGTCTAGCTCTAAAAGTAGTAAGACATATTTTAGTAATATAGTTCTCATTTTTCCTAGTGCTAATTAGATAAGATTTTAATCTTAGAAACAACCCTACTATGTTCTATTTCTCGTTTAATTGGCCCAGCCAATCTTTATTTGGGCTTTACTGACACAAAGGAGTAACAAATACAGTGAATACAATGAAGTCTAACTCTTGGGACCCAGGCCACGGGACCATTAGAGGTAAATCCATGTATGAGACTTAGTATGCTGCAGGTAATTAACCCCTCTTAAACTATGTACCACATGTATCTTGTTTTGTGCCAGGGAAAACTCAGTTCAAACGAAGAAAAACTTCCACCCACAAAAACGAATGTCTTCCACATTGCATAACTAACTAACATGACTGAAATACCTTTTTACCCTGAGGAAACAGCTCTCCACAATATAGATGATTGTTATGATAAAACTAGAGGCCCAGTGCACAAAAATTTGTGCACTCGGGGGGGGGGGGGTCCCTCAGCCCCGCCTGTGCCCTCTTGCAGTCTGGGACCCCTCGGGAGATAACGACCTGCTGGCTTAGGCCTGCTCCCGGGTGGCAGAGGGCAGGCCCATCCCTAGGTGCAGCCCCTGGTAGGGCTCAGAGCAGGGCCGATTGGGGAGTTGTGCACCGCCCCCTGTCATGCACAGAGCAGGGCGATCAGGAGGTTGTGATGCCACCCTCAGTCATGCTCAGGGTAGGGCCGATTGGGAGGTTGGGGCACCGTCCCCTGTCACACTCAAGCCAAGGTCCATAGGGAAGTTGCGGCGTCACCCCCTGTCACGCACAGAGCAGGGCCAATCAGGGGGTTGGGGCACTGCCCCCTGTCATGCACAGAGCAGGGCCCATCAGGGGGTTGGGGTACCACCCTCTATCACCCACAGAGCAGGGCCGATCAGGGGGTTGGGGCACTGCCACTCTCACACTCAGGGCAGGGCCGATGGGGAGGTTCTGGCTCTACGCCGTCACACACAGAGCAGGGCCCGTGGGGGGGGGGGGGGGGGTTGGGGCACCGCACCCTGTCACACACAGAGCAGGGCCGATCAGGGGGTTGGGGCACAGCACCCTGTCACACACAGAGCCGCAGGGCGATCAGGGGGTTGGGGAGCTCCCCCCTATCAGGCACAGAGCAGGGCTGATCAGGGGGTTGGGGCGCCTTCCCCTGTCACAAACAGAGCAGGGCCGATAGGGAGGTTGTGGCCTCGCCCCCTGTCACACACAGAGCTGCAGGGCGATCAGGGGGTTTGGGTGCTGCCCCCTGTCACGCTGATCCCGGTGCCGGGAGGCATATTACCCTTTTACTATATAGGGTAGAGGTCTGGTGCATGGGTGGGTGCCGGCTGGTTTGCCCTGAAGGGTGTCCTGGATCAGGGTGGGGGTCCCCACTGGGGTGCCTGGCCAGCCTGGGTGAGGGGATGATGGCTGTTTGCAGCTGGTCACACACCTTTCAGGGTTGGGGTCACCACTGGGGTGCCTGGCTAGTCTGGGTGAGGGGCTGAGGGCTATTTTCAGGCTGGGGGTGACTGAAGCTCCCAACCGCTCCTTTTTTTCTTTTTTTTCTTTTTTATTCTGGGCCAGCTTTAGCTTTGAGGCTTGGCTCCAGCTCTTAGGCCTCTGCTGCTGAAAGTAGGTTTCTGGCCTTTGCTTACAATGTTGAGATCCTGCTGGCTGAAGCCCAGCAGACTAAAGCAGGTTTCTGGGGTTTTGTTTAGCTTCTATATTTGTTACGTAGTTGCTTAGAGTTGCAGCTCAGAGGCCTGCAGAGGCAGGCGGGAAATGTTGGAGTCCTCAGTCACTGAAGCAAGCAAGCCTCATGTTAGTTTCAAGCTGCCTGGCTGCCGGCCGCCATCTTGGCTGGCAGTTAATTTGCATATTGCCCTGATTAGCCAATGGGAAGGGTAGCGGTCATACGCCAATTACCATGTTTCTTTTTTTTTAGATATTAGATTCCCATTATCATGGGTCACACCTTGCACTAATAATTGCCCTGTGGAATTCAGAAATATGAACAACATTACAGATTTAATGTCTCTAAAATATTTATATATGACTTTACTGTCAAATGATTTCAGTAAATATAAGTAATTTCTATTAAGATAAAAAGTTGAGGGTTTGATCTTGGTCTGGACATCTATAAGAGGCAACTGATCAATGTTTTTCTCTCATATCCATGTTTCTCTCTCTCTCTCTCTCTCTCTCTCTCTCTCTCTCTCTCCCTCCATTTCTCTTTAAAATCAATAAAAAACATATCCTCAGGTTAGGATTTAAAAAATTTTCTAATCAATATACTAACTTATTTCAATGCAGCTAAGAAAGAAAAATATTAATTTTCAATCAAAAAATCTAAAATATATATCTCCATTATTTTTGAAGAAAGGCAATTACTTTTTCCTGAATATGAAATTTGGCAAATTTTATAACAATAATTTTTTTAAAATAGATTGCTCAGTTGTAAAAATGTCCTTAAAAAAAGGACATACACACACATGCATATGCATACACTATACTTATTTTCAAATAGTTTAACATGCCTGTACACAATGAAGCCTATTTTGATATCGAAATCATTAAGGATTACTAATTATTAAGTTTCCAAACAGCCTGATCATTTTTAAACTGTAAATGTCTGAATCTTGCAGAGTAAAGCAGCTTTGGCAGATGGGTGGAGAAAGAAGAACAACACACAAAGCCGAAAGAAATGCCTGGAATGTGATGGATTTTTGGACTTTGTTCAAACACATAGGGTGGCGCCTGCAGAGGAGGCTGCAGAGAGAATGTAACAACAAATCAAATTTTGCTGTTTTAAATTTTTAAAAGCAATTGTATAACAGTGTGAAATAATCGTGAATTTAGTTTCCAGTTTTCCAGTTTGTTCAAAAATAGTTCACCTTAAGTGCTCTCAGATATTTCTCTTGCCCTTATCACCTTAACTGGTCACTCGCCCAGAATGGGTTGTGTTTATAAATCATGAGATGCTTCTTCTTTTATTTAGTGGCCTCTAAAATCATGTAAAATTTATATGTTTAAGTCTTCTCCAAAATGAATCACATCTGGTTTTTTTGGGAAACTGTGGCCAATTTAAAACATTCAATACAAGATGAGAAAAAAAAAATGCTTTAGCTGGCTTAATGGTGCAGAAGAAAAAGATACACAATTTTGACTCTATGGATACTATCCCATTATTTTTGCACCAAAAAAAATACTAAAACTGAAATTTGGATACATGTCACCAAGTGGCAAAGCTGTTTCAATCATGAAGTAAAGAGAACAATTCTTTCTCTCTTAAAACAAAAATAAAATCCCTCATTCTAATTGTGAATGAGAACTAGCAAGCAAAGTTTTTAGAGACCTGATATTAAGGAAACTGTCTTTAATTATAAGCAAGCTTATTATACAAATGGAATTATAATAAATCAGACCCAACTCAAGTAGCCTTGAAGAGCTCAAATACTTCCTTTCTGTTTATTCCATATAGTTCTTTAGAACAACGTTGTTATTTTCTGATTGTTTCTTATTTATATTTTTATAGTCTTTTATTGCTTGGGAATTGATAACTGAAGAAACTATTAGGGTATTAGTTTTGGTAAAATAGTCTGTGTTCACAAATGTACCCCATATATAAAAGATCAAAAATATAGATTTATTTTTTACTAGTGGCCCAGTGCACAGATTTGAGCACATTGAAAGGAAATTAATTAGAAGAAATATTTTAATATCACTATTTGCCCTTTCTCTATAATAGAAATGTCAACCAAATTCACAATCAGCAATGGCAGATCAAAGCACACGCATGCAATTGGCACCAGCGAGAGCTTTATATGTATTGTGCATGCATGAGTCAACTTAGTCTTTTACATATATATATATAATAAACTTGTTTAATTAGACCTGCTTTCTGATGCAGCTAAACTTTTTCCAGCCCAGTGAAGCACCCCAACTTCTCTTTAAGGTAATTGTCAGCAACACAGCAGTAAATATCAACACAAAGCAGACTATTATTGTAGATCATGCAGGGAGAACAAAGGGTAAAATATTTAACTGCAGCAGTGTTTGACTATTTTCTACACAGTGCGAAAACCTAAACTCATTTTCAAGGTCCACCATTTCTTACTTATTTTCACTTGGGTCAAGTTTCTAGACTTTCTAAATCTCGGTTTTTGGTTAATGAAAAGAAAATAGGATTCTACCAAGTTTCCTGTCGACCTACTCCAGGACTTCTGTGAGGATCAAATGAGATGAGGCACAGGAAAACGCTTCACAGATATTTGGTTAAAGTGTAAAATGTTTCAAGCAAGTTGTGTTCCTGGGCTGAAGAAACTGCAAGGAGGCTAGTCACTAGGGAGAGGAAGCCAGGCATTGCTACATGACGTCATTACCTGGCGCCCACAGTGACTGTTTCTGAGCTATGCTGGGCTGTGGGCCACATTTTGCACCATGGGGTCTTGGCAGTGTTGGCTGCAATTTGGTGGGCTGTCACTCTGAGGTGGTGGTGGGGCCTGTGTCCCACTTGGGGGAAACTGAGTGTTGCTTTGCAGGTGCCAGGTCTACAGTGCTGCTTCTTTGTAAGTGGCCAGTGTGCTTCACAGCAGCTCCTGCATTGAGCATCTGCCCCTGGTGGTCAGTGCATGTCATAGTGACTGGTCGGATGGTCGGAGGGACACTTAGCATATTAGCCTTTTATATATATAGATACCTTTAATAGTTCCAGGAAGGGGCTACTTTTCAACTAGCAGTTCTTTGTGGTAATTCAGGGACCCACACGCCTTTCATCTCATGACTCTGCCAGAGGCAGCATTCTTCTTATTATTTTTTCTTTTTGTTTTGCCATAGACCCATCTTTCACTCTGATAAAGCCTAAGACCCCTTTTTAAGTATAGCATTTTAAAAAACATAGGTTATAAAGAAAAACAATTATATTGACATAAATTTATCAAAATGTATAAAACGAATGTATGATAGTAAATACAGAGGTGCGAAAAAAAGTAGGTTTACAGTTGTAAGTATGCAAAAGAGTTTATTCTTGTATTATTATTTCTTAATCATTGTATTATTTCCCACATGAACAATTGTAAACTTCTTTTGCCCAGCCCGTATGTGTTTTTTTAAACTAACATGAAATAACTAAATCTAGCAGAACAGTACCAATAACCACCATAATTTTGGAGTAGTGATGAGAGTAAACAATATTTTGAGATATCTATAGCAGCAGAAATGTGATAGATCTGAAACATCTGTGATTTCAACTGGCAACCAAGTTACCAGTATTTTAATAATACAATTGGGATTTTTTGATTGCCATAAGTGAAATGCCAACTCTCAGTTAGAGGCCAGTTAAAAATGTATCTTCTTTTCATCCAAGTTTGTGAATCTCTGAATTCTGTCCACAGGCACCCAAGGGCTAAGAACCTATGCCCTTGTCTCCTCCAAACCACCAGGAGGGAAAGTGGGGATGGAGAAGGACCTCCTTCTGTACAAATTTTGTCCCCCAAATGGCACACATGACTTTTTATTAGCCAGAATTCAATTCTAGAGCCATATCTAACTGTGGATATGACATGAGGAGAGTATAGATTTTGGTTAGTAGTAAACAAGCAGGATTTATAAGATATTTATAAAAATCACTTTCTCCAAATCATGCTTGGACTAGGACAGCCGTGGGCAAACTACGGCCCGCGGGCCGGATCCAGCCCGTTTGAAATGAATAAAACTATTGAAAAAAAAGACTGTACCCTTTTATGTAATGATGTTTACTTTGAATTTATATTAGTTCACACAAACACTCCATCCATGCTTTTGTTCCGGCCCTCTGGTCCAGTTTAAGAACCCATTGTGGCCCTCGAGTCAAAAAGTTTGCCCACCCCTGGACTAGGATGATGTAATTCATTAATTGAGTCAACAAATACTTAGTCATGGGATTTACCATGGAACTGCCATTGTCCTAGACCAGTGATGGCAAACCTATGACACGCATGTCAGAGGTGACACACGAACTCATTTTTTTGGTTGATTTTTCTTCGTTAAATGGCATTTAAATATATAAAATAAATATCAAAAATATAAATCTTTGTTTTACTATGGTTGCAAATATCAAAAAATGTCTAAATGTGACATGGCACCAGAGTTAAGTTAGGGTTTTTCAAAATGCTGACACTCCGAGCTCAAAAGGTTCGCCATCACTGCCCTAGACACTGGAGATACTGTAGTCAATAGCTGGATAAAGTTCTTCTGTTCCTGGTGCTTTCAATCTTGTTGGAATAGAGAAGAGGGAGAAAAATGCACAGCTAAGGAAGTATATAAGAAGTCATATGGCATGACATAGCTGAGACACCATCTGAGATCAATCAATATTTAAGTTTCTTGCCCAGCCGGCATGGCTCAGTTCGTTAAGCATCACCCCATGCACCGAGAGGTCACCAGTTCCATTCCAGGTCAGGGCACATGCCCAGGGTTGCGGGCTTGATCCCCAGTAGGGGGTGTGCAGGAGGCAGCCAAACAATGTTTCTTTCTCATGGATGTTTCTGTCTCTTCATCTCCCTTCCTTTCTCCCTAAAAACTACTAAAAACATTTTTTAAAATAAATAAATATTTAAGTTTCTTGAGTCAAGCCTTTCTGTGTCTTCCTTTGAATCATGCTACCTATTCAGAGGATCACAACTATAAAAAAGGTGAATGGTACATTCTCAACCTAAATACAACTACCAAATTCTTAGATACAGGCCATACTAAGGCACAGACTGTGTAAAAATGTTTTCTAGTAGCCCAGGCAATTGAAAGACCTAAAGGAGTTTAGATCCTATTAAATCCTTAGCTCTTTAAAATTGTCTCTTAGCTCTTTAAAATTTTCTTTTCTTTGTGCTTTCTACCTTTTTAATGTGTTTTTTTTTTGTCTTTTAGTGTATATGTCCTTTTTTATTTACTGGTTAACTTAATAAAATTTACTGGCAAAGTGGGATTAAAATTATTATTACAATGATGTAGTATATGGATCAAATATTATTATCTGGCTCTTGAACATATTTCTAGAAACAAGCAGACTTTTTACCTAATATTAATACATTAATGAGTCGTATTCATATCAGTTGCAAAGAAGGCAGTTAAGTACCTGAGGGTAAATGCCCAGAAGGAAACGTATGATTCACCTTGGGGTGAAATTTTGCATTTTATCCAAGTGGCGTTAAAGTTGAGGCTGGAATTTGGAAATGATAGTATAGTATTTCAGCAGGTAGAGACTTAAAGCAATGGCATTCCAGAAAACATTATAAACAAAGGAATAGAAGAAAAAACATGTTCTAGAAATGATGACTATCTCGGTCATCATGTAATACAGGGTTCACGAAAAAGAATAAAATGGGTCGAGTCTGCTAAAAGTTATAAGGGTCAGATCATGAAAGACCTTGATGTTCCACCAAGGTTTTGGAACATAACATCCCCCCCTGCCACCACCCCCCCCCCACACACACACACACACCACGTCCCTGGTAATAAAATAACTGATGGTAGCAGGAGGAAGAGAGAGGAAGGAGAAAAACTGGTCAGATCACTACTGTGAAATCCAGGGAAGAGTGGATAAGTTCCTGAATTGGGCATTGATGACCAAGGGGAAATGAGCAGGTTAAGTAGAGAAATAATTTAGATTTAGAAATAATATGTAGAAATAATTAGCCAGATTGTTTTTATGAATAATGAAAGAGAGAGTTGAAGGAATGGTTTCTGGTTGATTAACCTAGAGAGTACTGGTGCTGTGGATAGCATGGTGGAAAACAAGGGCAGTGGAGAAAACAAAGACTGAGGGAAAGGAGATACCAGGCTCAGTTGGAGACATTTTAGGATTTCTATATGAGCAATTCGTGCCTGTTACACTCAGAGAAGCAGTTGAGGATGTAAGTCTGAAATAAGAGGGGCCAGGGTTTGAGTCATAGGTCTCCTGGGAACTATTTGGGAAGTGTGAGTAAAATCAGTTAAAAAGGATTGTCAAATAGAACATCAATCAATTTAAAATCACCTAGGAAAGCAGTTCCACTGAGCAGTCATGACCTTCATACTAGCTACAATTTTTTTAAATTTAACTAAATAATAGATGAGAAAAAAGACACATCAAAAGACTCATTAGAGTAAGGTTTTTAAAATATGTCTCCTGCTATATTTTCAGAGACAAGATTAGGGTTTCATTTTTCCTTTTATCTATTGTTTTTTTAAAAAATTATGACAAGCATGTCGTAGTCAAGAGTTTCACTTAAATATTAAAAAAGAAAAATTTTTCCCGGCCATGGTACCTCAGTGGTTGAGCATCAACCCATGAACAAGGAGGTCACAGTTCAATTCCCAGTTGGGGCACATTCCCGGCTTGCAACACGATCCCCAGTGGGCCTGGAGGAGGCAGCCAATCAATGATTCCCTCTCATCATTGGTATTTCTATCTCTCTCTCCCTCTCCTTTCCTCTCTAAAATTAATTTAAAAAACAAAACAAAAACACTTTGGGGCCTCTCTGAGTAACTGTCATATAAAGCAAAATTGGGGCACTTGTCCACTCCTGAACCAATCACTGGCAAAGGGAAGGGATTACCCCCTGGACCATCATAACTTTCCTGGAGAAAGGGTGCATAGTGGCTACCTAAATAAAATCAGGATTCTCTTGGCAAGAAAGGAGGAGGAGATATTCCAAGGACAAAAAGTAGTGTCCATTATATCATGATTATTTGGGTAAATGAATAAATAATAATAACAATAATAAAAGTTACATTTGACTCTTAAAATAGCATATTATTTTAAAACTAGAGGCCCAGTGCATAAAATCTGTGCACTGGAGGGGGTTGTCCTGCAGCCCAGCTTTCACCCTCTCCAATCTGGGAACCCTCAGGGGATGTCCGACTGCTGGTTTAGGCCTGATCCCACCGGGCAGTAGAACATCCCTCTCACAATCCAGGATTGCTGGCTCCCAACTGCTCGCCTGCCTGCCTGCCTGATTGCCCTAACCGCTTCTGCCTACCAGCCTAATCACCCCCTAACCACTCCCCTGCCAGCCTGATCAACACCTAACTGCTTTCCTGTTGGCCCAATCACCCACAACTACCCTCCCCTGCCAGCCTGGTCACCCCAACTGCTCTCCCCTGCAGGCCTGGTCCCCCCTAACTGCCCTCCCCTGCTGGCCTGATCGCCCACAAATGCCCTCCCCTGCTGGCCATCTTGTGGTGGCCATCTTGTGCCCACGTGGGTGTGGCCATCTTGTGCGAGGGTGTGACGGTCAACTTGCATATCACCTCTTTATTATGTAGGATGCATTAGTTCTTCTTGAGTGAATAAAGTTTATAAAAGATTTTGTCTCCAGGGTTATCCCTTTGGATTAGAGTGAATCAACATTACAAAATATACACTTGTAAAATGTGTAGAGAATTGAACTGAATACATTAGGAAATATATTGGAAGATGTTTTAATTAATTTTATGTCATATCTATACACTGAGTGGCCAGATTATTATGACCACCTGACGTTTGTAGGCAAAGTAGCTATAATTTCGTGCTGAAGTTGCTAGAGGGCCAGACCATTATAAATAGGGAAGCAGGTTGTTTACCATGACAGTAGAAGTGATTTTTTTCTGAAGATCTGGGTAAACAACACAATTTAACAGCCTTTGAATATATATACTGAGTGGCCAGTTTATTACGACCACCCCATCAGTACTTCATTGGGTCACCTTTTGCCTTCAATACTGCGGCAATTGTAGTGGCATTGACTCTACGAGATGTTGAAAGGTGATGCGAGGAATCTGACGCCATGTCTGATGAATAACACTGTCCAGTTCTGTGAGATTTGGTGGTTGTGGAACCAGCTGCCTGATGGCTCTTTTAACTTCGTCCCACAAATGCTCAATTGGATTGAGATCTGGTGATTGTGGGGGCCACCTAAGCAAGGTTAAGTCTCCTTCATGTTCTTGAAACCACTCCTGCTCAATACGAGCACCATGACATGGTGCATTGTCTTATTGGAAGAAGCCATCTCCACTGGGATATGCCATCAAATGATAGGCTGAGCTTGATCAGCAATGATACTTAGGTATGTTGTGCTATTCAGACATTGTTCCATACGAATTAAAGGGCCCAAATCATGCCAGGAAAACATGCCCAAAACCATAACACTGCCCACACCAGCTTGAAGGGCTGTACTCATGCATGTGGGGTGCATGCTTTCATGCTGTTTCCACCAAATTCTCACTCTGCCGTCTGCATGATGCAACTGGAAGCATGATTCATTGGACCACATGACTTTTTTCCAATGCTCAACTGTCCAATCCTTGTGTTCCCGTGTGAATTGGAGACGTTTTATCTTGTAACTGCAGACAGCAAAGGTGTTCGAACAGGACTTCTGCTGTTTTGCTGATACTTGCTCCATGGCTCTGAGAGCCAACAATCATCCCACGTTCAAAGGCTGTTAAATCGCGTTGTTTACCCATATCTTCAAGGGGGAAAAAAATCACTTCTACATTCGTGGTAAACAACCTGCTTCCCTATTTATAATGGTCTGGCCCTCTAGCAACTTCAGTGCGAAATTATAGCTAATTTGCCTACAAACGTCAGGTGGTCATAATAATCTGGCCACTCGGTGTAATATGTTAAGAATGTAAGCCCACAAGGGAGGGAGGTTGTTTTGTTTATTGGTGAATGTCCAGTGCCTAAAACAATACCTTCCACATGGTTGGTAAGCTCTCAATAAATATTTGTGAAATGAAAAAATTAGGAAAATCTTTATATTACATTAATCGTAATTTTTATTATTCTCTGTAAAATAGATAATTCTCTCTAAATATATATATTTTTTTATTTTAAAAGAAGGAGAGACATCTATTTGTTGTTCCACTTATTTATGCATTCACTGGCTGCTTCTTCTATATGCCCTGATCAGAGATCAAATCCACAACCTTGGTGTATCAGGACAGTGCTCTAACCAATGGAGTACCGGGCCAGAGCTCTAAATATTTTATATCTGATGATTAGGTATTTAATTTCCTCTGATTCTACTTTTTTTTGTAATGTCCTTTCTAAATGTAACTATCTGTGACTTTCTCATTTGAGCTTCAACTTCATCCAGAATTCTAGATGTAGTCATATTGACTTGTTTCCCTTCTTGACTTTCAAATATCCTGGTATCATTTGTTTTGAATGGACAGAACTTATTATTTTTGATAGCCAACTTCCGTGAGCTCCACTTTCTAAGAGAAACCCAAGGATTCATTGTACTAGTGTTCAAACTTGATACAATTAGCTTCCTAAAGTTCATTTTCCTAATCTTACCAACATTTCCAACTCCTTCCCTTAGGGAAAGCAATTCAATTTCATCAACTTGTGATTGTTTCCTCCAGGTTTTCTGCTGCTATTAGAGGCCCTTCTAAGTTTTCCCTATGAGCAAGTATCAGATCCGATGTCTGCCCTTGGAAATGTTATCACAGTTTTACCACAGAAGACCATGCTATGAGATCGCCTTCTGTCCAAACTACCCTGTCATCAGTATTCTCAGTTTGATTGTGCCTGTCAATCCATTATCTTTATTTAAAATTGCTTTAAGTTGATTAAAGCAAACCTTAGCCACTTCTTTCCCTGGTTTAGTGATTTACATGACTTTGATTAGATTTTGAATATTGTTGTTTCAGGTGTTCTTACCATATTAACTTTAATCCAATTATTCTTCCCAAATAATCCCATTGCTATAGCTTTATTTTGAGTTTATAAAGGCATTAATTTTATAGATAATTATGGAATGCTTTCTCTTTTTTAAGCCAGTTCCCAGTGCCATTCCCAGTGTCAGGTATTTTAATAGCATCCTCACTCAGGCCCTGAGATGGGTCCTTCAAATAATCCTGATTAATTAATTCCATCATTCAAAAGGCACATCAGAGCCTACTGGCACAGTTGTATGAAAATTTCCTTACAAAGAATTTGGTAATGTAATAGAGATATTCTAAATGTAGCATATAATAGTCATTGAAGTATATAAATGTCACTGTTTACAGTAGGCAATTTTATGAAAATAAAAAACATCCAAGTTGGACCTGGAGAATACTATGCTAAGTGAAATAAGCCGGCCAGAGAAAGGCCAATACCATACGATTTCACTTATATGTGGAATATAATGAACAAAATAGACTAACAAACAAAATAGAAACAGACTAATAGATACAGAGAACAGACTGACAGCTCTCAGAGGGGAGGGGTGTTCAGGAGTTTGAATCTCAGAGGGAGGCTAGGGGGGTGTTGGGGAGGGGAGAATGGAAGAGCTCAACCAAAGAACTTGCATGCATATATGCATAACCCATGGACACAGACAATATGGTAGTGAAGGCCTTTGGTAGGGGGCAGGGAGGGCGCAGGTGGTGGACTAGAAGGGGCCAATGGGAGGAAAAGGGGACATGTGTAGTGCTTTCAACAATAAAGATTTTTTTAAATATATTTTATTGATTTTTTTACAGAGAGGAAGGCAGAGGGATAGAGAGCTAGAAACATGGATGAGAGTGAAACATTGATCAGCTGCCTCCTACACACCTCCTACTGGGGATGTGCCCACAACCAAGGTACATACCCTTGACAGGAATCAAACCTGGGACCTTTCAGTCCGCAGGCCGACGCTCTATCTACAGAGCCAAACTGGTTAGGGCAACAATAAAGATTTTTTTAAAGGTAATGGGATTAAACCAAAACAAAACAAAACTCATTGACAGAGACAGGAAAGGGGGGTAGAGGGAAGTAGAAGAGGGCAAAGGGATAAATAGTGATGGAAGAAGACTATGATGGTGCAGTGAACAATACACAGATGATGTGTTATTGACTTGTACACCTTAAATCTATATAATTTCATTAAACAACATCACCCCAATAAATTCAATAAATTTTTTTTTTAAAAAAAGGTTTTGAAAAAAAAAATAAGAAAGTGAGTATATAATAGTGACATGAAAAGAACTAAAATCTTTAATTGGTTTGTAATAGAAAGAAAAAAAAAGTGATGAAAGATTTGGTGAGAGCCTAAGGAAGAATTAAATGAATGGCTAAATCTACTTAACAAATTAAACAAGAAGATATTGGATGACTACGATTAGAAAATTATCATTTTATAAAAACTTCGAAGTGCCTCAAATGGTTTTTCATTGATTCTTTTTATTTCTTCAGCTAAAATATTTTGTGTTGCTGTGTGGGAGTTCCGAGGACACAGAGATAAATAGCATGTGGTCCTGGCCAAGAAGAAGATCACTGTCCTGGAATGAAAGATAGTTTAGACATGATTTGTCTTCTCTTTTTTATTGCATGTCTACGATAAAAATCATAACGAGTATGCTGAGAATGCAAAGAAAGTTGGTAGAGGAGTCATATCCTTAGAAATATGAGGAAATTATTCAGGAGTAAGAATATCTATCTACAAATTTTGAATGTCATCTTAAGTAAAATTGTGCTGACTGTACAAAGACAATATATTAGCATATTGCTGTATAGTACATCTCAAGCATGGACTATAAAAGGAGAACCTTAGAGAGATAAATACACAGACTGTGGGTATTTTCATTGAAAGTCCAGCCTCTGAAGCACAAAATCTTTAGTTCCTTATATAATGCTGCCCAGACAAATCACCAGGAGACAGGTCATTGGGCCGTCAGACCACGAGAGAGTGAGAGATGGATTTAAGCACGGGATTTGGAGTTAGAAAGTCACTGGGTTGAAAACTTCTCCCACCTTGAAGGACTATGGATTATAGGATGGATCAGCAGTATGTCTATGGCTGGGAAAAATATCCACTGCTATTTCCTTTTGGGATGTTCCGTCTATGTGTGATTCTGGTCAAGATACTTCCTCAGTGGTACCTTGACTCACCCTAGTGCAGTGATGGCGAACCTTTTGAGCTCGGTGTGTCAGCATTTTGAAAAACCCTAACTTAACTCTGGTGCCGTGTCACATATAGAAATTTTTTGATATTTGCAACCATAGTAAAACAAAGACTTATATTTTTTATATTTATTTTATATATTTAAATGCCATTTAACAAAGAAAAGTCAACCAAAAAATTGAGTTTGCGTGTCACCTCTGACACACATGTCATAGGTTCGCCATCACTGCCCTAGTGTGTCCTAAATGTTCTACTGGGGATCTTCAAGGTAACTTCAGTGGAATGTTTTACTTGTTTTTAATAATACATATTAAATTACTTAGAAGAAGAATCAGATAACTTCTGTTTGCTTCAATCGTTTGTGTGTGTGTGTTTTTGGAAGTTGTGTGTTTGAGTTTTATGAAAGACCACTAAGAGAAACCAGCCTATGATAGCCATAGTCATACAAACACACTTTAGAACCTCCCAAAGTAATGAACACACTTTAGATACCTAAAAATGAATTCTAGGTATCTGTAACTCCATACCATATTTCAGGTATATTCCCATCTCTCTCTAACCTTGTTCAAAGAAAGCCTCTCAAAAGAGTTTCTTTACATTTGCTCATTCCTTTCTCAGCAACTCTTCACTCTTAAACCTACAATGTGGCTCCAGCCTGAAGCATGGCCACAATGTGTCATTTATTTGGCAATCTACTCTTGCCAAGGTCATTCAGAATGTCCAGGATGTTAAATATGTATTACTAGACCTACTAGCAGCATTTGACAAAGTGTCCTACTCCCTCCTGCTTGAAACACTTTTCTTCTTGGCTTTAATGACACCAGACTGGTCATAGCACCCATATCAATCATAGTGAGATTTATATATTCTTCTTTACCATGGTTCTAATTGTCTTTTTCTACTTCTATTTATATCTATGCCTTGTTTGTGAGATACCCAGCAGTGCTAAGGATGTCCGACTACAGCTTAGGCCTGCTCCCTGCTGGCAAGTGGACATCCCCCAAGGGCTCCCGGGCTGCCAGAGGGATGTCTGACTGCCAGCTTAGGCCCAATCCCCCAGGGAGCAGGTCTAAGCCAACAGGTCGTCATTCCCTGAGGGATCCCAGACTGCGAGAGGGCACAGGCCGGGCTGAAGGACCCTCCAGAGTACACAAATTTTTGTGCACCGGGTCTCTAGTCTATATATATAAAAGCCTAAGCAACCATTAGGACCAGACAACCGGCCGGTAGCTATGATGCACACTGACCACCAGGGGGCAGATTTTCAATGCAGGAGCTGCCTCCTGGTGGTCAGTGCACTACCACAGCCAACCTCCAATGGTCCCTCCCCCTGGCCTGCTTGTCCCAATCAACCCAATCAGGACTGAGTGAGGCGGCCCCGATCAGCCCCAATCACCAGCCTGGCTAAGGGACCCCACCCGTGCACAAATTCATGCACCAGGCATCTAGTACAACTATAATTAAAAACAAAGTACCCATAACCATGGACCTATTTAAATATAGTTGCATATCTAAGTATATTATCTAAAAAGACATAAGCTGTCAACAGTGTCAAATAAAGAATATTTGTATTTATACACAAAATACTTAAAGATGCACATAGTTCTTATAAAATAAAAAACTAGAAAGAATGAGGGAAACAATAAAATTTAGGCTTAAGCAAGACTCAGAGACCACATGCTGTTGAGTTCTCTTTCAAGTAAAAAGAGTCTATTTTCTTAGAGAAAGGCCCTCATTAACCTTGAGATTTAGTAGCAGCTGCTATAAAAAATTCCCAACAAGACTACATGGAACAGCTTGATCACTATGGGCCTGTGATGTAATCACAGAACCCACTGGATGCAAGCCAGAGCAGGTGGATTAAAAATTATGGCATTGCACCTTGGCTGTGTGGGGGTGATTAGGTTAGGTCTCTGTAGGCAAATGGAGCACAGCACTTACCTACTTACTCAAATAAATATCTTGCTTTTGGATACATTTCTCAGGGAGATTTTAAACCAAACAGTAAGTGATCAAGAATTGGCAAATGGAAATTTTTAAAATAGGTGTCTCTAAATAAAGGTGAATTCTATTTATTATCCAAAAGAGAGGAAATGGATGTTGACAGCTTTTATTGTGATATTTTATTCTTTCTGAGGAGATTAGTTATGTTCAAGTCTGAAAAATCAGTGAAAATTTTGGTTGGGAAAAAGATTTATTAAATATCAGAGTTACTATAATGGAGTGTGGACAGCAAAATATCTCTTCCTTATGTGGCTTTTCCAATATTAAATATTATCTCAAAGATAATTCAATAGTCATTTGCTACATAAATATAGAAAAAAATTTCTTAAGTTAAAATATAAAAATAAATCAAATTAGAAAAAAACATGGTAATTAAGCAATGGGCATTTTTCTGTTTAATTAAAATATATCAACATGTAATTGTATCAAAATTTAGGTTTAACTGCTGGCTTTCATCTTAAAAAATTCTACTTCTAGCAATCAGTCCAATGGAAATAATTAAAAATATGCACAAAGAATTATGGAAAGGGCGTTAATTGAACTTGCTGGCTCTCCCCACATCCCCAGGCAGAGCCAGAGCTAAAGCCAGAGCCAGAGCCTCGAGCTAGTGTGGAAATACCAGGATGGAGGGATTAGAGATAGAAGAGACTGATTGATGGAGAAAAAGCTATAATATGTGTCCATTGTCAGAGTCACCAACTGGGGTTTTCTCCCACCAGGGATCGCCTCAAGAGCCTGTAAAATGCTTCTCAGAACTTTTCTCTCAAGGATCAACTGGGAGAAGCATTCATCCATGAGGCTTCATCTCCCACTGGTGAGGACTACTCTGCAGGCATTATCTCTCCTCTCCATCAACATACCGTCCTGACGGATAAGTGCCAATTCTTGGGCACTCTTGGCCTCATAGTGAGAGAATGCTATCAGCCTAGGAAACCCAAATAGAACTGTCTACTACAGTTGTTGCTGGAATCAATAGTGGCAGGATATCAGAAGCATTAAAGACACTAATTATGGTGGTTATTTTTATAAAATATTCAAAAATTGGGAAATGAGCAAATAAGCCATATATATACAAAACAGTGCTTCGTTATTTATTATAAACAGTCTATATGGCAAAATATTTTGCAACCAGTTAAATATGTTTTAGAAGAATAGTTAATGTTTTGGGAAATTGCTCACATATTAAGTGAACACAACAGATAATAAAATGTGTGCAGGTCTTAATCATTTGTATATATGCATAAAATAATTTTAAAATATATATTAACATATTCCCCTGCCAGTGTGGCTCTGGGTTAACAATTGAGTGTTAACCCAGAAACCAAAGAGTCTCTGGTTTGATTCCCGGTCAGGGCACATGCCCAGTTTGTGGACTAGATTCCCCATAGGGGGCACTTGATCAAAGATTCTCATCATTGATGTTTTTATCTCTCTCCCCCTCTCCCTTCCTCTCTCTGAAATCAATTAAAATAACAACAAACATTTATATTAACATATTAATAATGGTTATTTATGGGTAGTAAGATTATAGGTTATCTTCATTTTTCTCTTCTGTGCTTTTTCACATTTTCTAAATGTTTTTACAGAGAGCATGTAGTATTTTAATAACTAAAATGTCAATGCAAAAAAGATTTCATTACATAGAAGTTTTTTTTATATTCCCACTGTCTAGGAGTCCATTCAGGTTTTGTAAACCCTGGACTCAATGTAGAATATTTTTCTCAACCAAATATTTAACATATGTCCAAAAGGCCCATGGCAAATTTGACTATCTTTGACTTGGTGATGTAGCCTCAGCTCCAGCCTCAGCATCGTTCATTGTCTGACGCTACCAAGCAACACTGTGTGCTTGGAGACCATCAGAAATTTCAGTGTAGCTAAGAGCATATTCATTTACTAAAGTTATTTTTCCTTGATGCAGCTAGTAGATACAGAAGAACCAGAAATTTAAGAGAAAGAGTTGAAAAAAATTAAGCAGTCATTCAACTCCTTTTGTATGAAAACAACAACAAAAACCAAACTTACAGAATTATTCATGTCCTGAGAAAGAAGAGGTGTCTTGTACTGGAAAATCATAAAAGAAACTTTGTGATTACTGAGACTCCACAGTCACTTAATTTGACCCAGAACCTGATGTCACATGACCACAGGCTACCAGAGAGCCTGCTACTCTCTGGTTCCATTTCTGCTTCTTTTTTCAAAAGGGTTTTATATAATAAAAAACTGAGGGTTCAGAACATTATCAGTTCATCTGAACAGGTTATATTTAAGGGACTAAAAATAGTGGAAAACCAAGAAGATAGCCCATGATTAAGAGAGTGAGAGCAACTGATTCGGGGAGCAGACAACTTACGCCACAGCTGAAAGCAGCAAAATGCCAGCTGTAACCTGCTGAGAAAATGACAACAGAAAAGAAAGAAACTAACCCGGCTTGTAGTACTTGAAAATAGAGCGGCTTTTCTTGAGCAGAGTTTAGCCTAACGGTGAACTTAAGAGGGCGGGGTTGGGGGGAGAATTCGAGTTTGTGCCAAATTGAAAACGTAGCTCAAATTTCATTTTCAAATATTTGAAAGAATAGAGAATAGAGCTTATGTAGCAAATAAACTTTTTCTTTCTTCATTGTATTATTTTATAGAAGGTAAGTCACTTTATGACAGAAATGTTGAAAAGTTTCAAGAATCGATACTTTAACTTGATTGTAGAATCATATAGGCAAATTTCACTTCTTTATGCAAACCTTCAAAACTAGCTATCTTGGACATGGTGCCTGTGCCAATCAGTTATGAATTCATTTATTCAACTAATTTTTGAACATCTACAAGGTACTGGATATCACAATTAGCTCTGAAGGCAAATATTTTAAGAAATAGAAATTTTTGTTATGAACCCCCAGGATAAAAGAGGAGATAATAACATAAAAGAGGATATTGCAGTACTGTACGCAAATATAAGGGTCAGAAATGGACAGTAGGGTGTAAAAGTCAAGAGCGGAAACTCCAGAGCCATTTGCCTATGTTCAATCTTTCTTTTACTGTCCACTTCCAATTTGTGCATCTTTAGATTCCTTACTTAAATTATCTCTCCATTTCCTCATCTATAAAATATGGGTAATAATAATGCATTTATATGATCTAAATAAGCGTTAAATGAATTAATATTATTTACATACATGTAAATCAAGATATGTAAAGAGCAGTGTCTGGTGTATATTAGATATTATGTGAGTGATAGCTAAAACCATGAAAAAGAAAATCGTAGGTTGAGAAAAGGATAAAAGTTTGCTGGGAAGAATTTTACAAGAAAGACTTAACCCAGGAGGACTCCAAATATAACTGGGAATTGGTAAGAAAGATAATCTGATCTAAAATTATTATAGGTCTTGGAAGTCATTTTTAAGCAAAAATTAATAATGAAATCTATAAAAAATGTAAAACTAGTTTTGTGAGTGGGGTGGATATTTATGTGGGGATCAACATGTTCTTATAGAACACATAGAAATATATATATATTACAGCTGACTCACATACTAAGAAGATCCTAAGTCATAGATTAATTAAATTTTACTATCTCTATCTTTACAATGGATTTCTACTCTGCCTCCAAACTTCAGATTTCTTAATTCATTTATCAGATATTTTAAATGTTTTAGCCACCCAGACAGTATCTAAGTAAATATATTGACTTTGCTTCTAAAAACATCTATTATTACTATCGAGTCATTAAAAGACCAGACCATCTTTTGTTAAATTTATAAGAATTGGCACCAAGAATTTCAAATGAATTTTATGAGATTGAAGGCTATTATGTGTTTTGTTGTTTGTTTGTTTTTGTTGTTGTTGTTTTGTTAATCTTCACCCAAGAATATTTTTCCATTGATTTTAGGGAGAGTGGAAGCGAGAGAAGGAAAGACAGAGAGAAATATCGATGTGAGAGAAACACATCGATTGGTTCCTCCCGCACAAGACTGTAATTGAACCCGGGATACTTTGGTCTGCAGGCCAATGCTCTATCCACTGAGCAAAACCAGCTAGGGCTACTATTGTGTGTTTTTCATCTTAGTAGTCCATTCAACAAACATCCATAATGTTCTAGACATTGTATTATCTGCATTTTAATGTCATAACTGCCAAGCTCAAATAGGTGGTAGAAGAGTGTAGGTTAGACTCTACTTCTGTTAGGAGTTATGTTGATAGGTTTTGTATATGAGAGTTTTAATACTGTTACCTTTCTTCAATTATTTCTAGATATTTTGGTGATTATGGGATTGGAGCACAGAAAACTGAAAGAAAATAGGTCTTAATTTGGACCAATAGCTGTTGTTACACATGTAATTAATGGGAAAACTGTTCACTGGTATTTATTTTAGAACCAATTCCATCCTTGTCAGAGAAAATAGAAGTGCTAAAAATTCACATTTTCTAATAAGCCAGTTCATTTGGCTGCCATAAACTTGTGGTTGTAATAGATTTATTTAAATTTTTATACTGCATATATATGAGTCAGAGTTTATACAGGGTATAGAGTTTTATATTCATTTGATAATAGTCATCTGGTTTTGATACAGATTAAATGAAATCTGTGGCATATACTCTTAGATATGAAATTGTATGTCTTAAAATATATTTGATGTATTTATATTAAGTTCAGTAACTTAATAGATACCACAAGTTAGTCTATGAAGTCCATGGGTGACTTCCATGCCACAGTCATTGGAACTCTAACATTTTCATAATTAACCAAAGTCTGGGGTTCAGTTCTAAGTTTGTCTTTGCCCAAACATTCAATATTTGAATGTAATTAAGAAACTGAATTTTATTTTCAAGCACCTGGCTTCAGTTCCTGGAAGCTATGCTACTGAAGTCATTTGGTTTCTAAGCATTTACTTGCGGAGGGGATAATTTTTATAGAATAGTACATTTTTAGAAATATTTTAGTTTAATAGTCTATACAGCATGATTCTCTCTACACAACATTCCCTTGCCCTTTCATGACTGATACTTGATTTTCCAAATTTCAGCCTCAATATCACTTCCTAAGAGGCCTGTCTTGAAGGATCTACGTAGCATCTACCAGAATATTATCTATCTCAAATTATTTTAAATCATTGTAATATATTTATCATATATTTAGCATTAACATATTTTAAACGTCCCAAATATATGTCAACTGTTATTGTTTTTGCTCTGTGTGATTCAGATAATTGTTTATTGAAATTCTAAAATTGTTTCCCACTTCTGACTCTGGTAAATTTTAGAAAAAGTAATGAAAGCACAGTAAACTTGTTTTTATTTTCTTCTCTGAACATATAAGGTCACAGAACTTAAACATTTAGTATTTATTTCTATTTAGTTATATATTAAAATTTATAAGAAGATTTCCAAAAGAACAAATATTATTCAAAGTCTTTGATATTTTTAAAATATTGTCTTCTTTCTCCTCTCTCCCACCAGAAACTCAATGCAATTGCTTACCTTCCTGCTCCAGAACACTGCATATCTGCTTCTGATTGTCACACAAACCTCTCACATTCAACGTGTTCAAAACTGAACTCATCATACACACTCCAATCTCCACCCCTAAGAACCCCTCCTCTGATGTGCCTTATATTGGGTTTGGTATCATCATCCACCACTTCTGAGCCTAGATCTGAGAATGATGTAAAATTCTCTCTCTTAATCCACCACTCTGTAAGTCACTGTACATATCTACATATATTTATGTATACACATACATCTATTATAAATATGTATTTGTAATTATCTATCTTCCTATCTATCTATTACATACATCTTTATCTGTTACCTATTAGTCTATTTCACTCTATCCCCACCATCTTTGCCACATCCTGGGTTTAGGCCATGTTTTCTGCATGAGTTATTGAATTCCACCTTCTGGGTTGCCCCTTTAGTTCATTCTGCCATGACAGAGCGATTTTTTCTCTGTAAGTCTCTTTTCTGCCCAAGCTCTTTCTAAGTATCCTGAATGTCTTCAGGATAAAAACTAACATCTTAAGATCACATACACAACTCTTCACGATGTTGCCCTTCCTACTTCTCAGTGGTATCTTTTCCTTCTTCCCACTTTGAGCTTTAAATATAAAAATGTAGAGCTGCTTATAATATCTAACTGTACTCTCCCATGTGAATGTTTGTACATTCATTGCTTTTTACTTTCTAAAATGATCTCAATGTTTTATTTATCCCAGCTAACTACACTGTGCCCTTCAAAATTTAGCTAAGCTATAGTTTCACCTAAAATGAGTTTTCAAGCCTCTCATGTCAGGTGACCGCTTCCTGTTCCCATAGTTTTGTGAATATCTATCCCTGTCCATATTTATTACTCTGTATTTATTGTTTTCTGCCTTTCCCATGAGGCTATGAGCTTGTTTAAGAGAATAATCAAGTTCTTTTTATAAATCTCTGGTATATAGTATAGTGTCTGGCCCAAGGTTTATGCTCAAAATATGTAGATGAATGAAAAAAAATAGTCATGGAACCAAGAATATTGACTTCTATTTGAAAAAAAATCACAACTGGGAAAAGGAAATGTAAAAAAATGATTGGTACATAAAATTTTGTCTCAGGTTCTGCTTTCAGGAAATGTTCTAAATATTTTTCATCAATGAATGCATTTGGTGAGTGCAATTTTATCCTAAGCTATGATTGCTATTATTACCTATTTTCATATTATAAAATTGAGACACAGAGGAGTTTATTTACCTGAGAGCATACATTTTCTTACTCTGGGTTTCTCTGAAAGCAGAATATGAAACAAAGGGTTATGTGCTCAAATTTTATTAAGGAATGCAAACCAAGAAAGCAGGAGTTAGGGGAAAGGGACTGAGGCTGGGAAGGAGAGAGTCACTGTAAGGTAGCATTACTGAGCTGATCAGCACTTGGTATCAAGTTAAAGTGTTCTGGATCCCTGAGGACCATCTTCTGAGAGTCTTTGTAATAAGTGTATCTCAGGATGTCTATACATCAAAGAAGAGAAAAAGGAAGAATGGCACATGGGTTTATGTGTCCCAATGGCCAAAGGCTTTTCTGACATTTTCTTCTGGGTTGGGCAAGCACCATTGTCAATATGATCCCTTGGCATTTTATGGCCATTCATCGACAGAAATAGAACAGAGAAGGAGGCTCAGGAGACACTGCACGGGAAATGACTCAAGTAGAATTGACTTGCTTCCCTCTGAAGCCATTTGGAACCCATGCATAGATCACTGTTGCAGCAATGGCTTGGGATGGGGTAGCAGCCAAAAGCCCTGGAGAAGGTATAGCTGAAAGGATCTGCAGAGGTCTGTAAGAAAATGGATACATCCCTCTAATAAATGGTGAAATCCTAATTCAAATGCCAGCAGTCTGACTTCAGGTCCTATAGTCAATGTCACCCTTCAGCTTGAGAAACAGTGGCCATTGCCCAGTACTTTGTCAGAACATATGTCACAGAGCCACAAAAAATAAAATTATTGGTGAATAATACACTGGTGCCTCTGTTTCTGGCCCAACACCACAAACATGTCAAATATCTTCTCTCTTAATTGTATATTGCTTAGGCCCCAGGAAAATGCTTCTCCACATCTTTTCCTCTGTGCACTTTATCCAAAGCCATGATTGAGGGTTGTTGGGCTACTGACATAGAAGACAGACACTGACTCAAAGTATGGAGAAGATGTGATCAGCTGAAGCAACCTCAGCAACAGAAAAACACAAAGGAACGTGCCAAACCCTCTTCTCAGAAAAGCATGACAACAAATCCTACCCTACAAAATATAATTTCTCAGGGTTCCAGTTCATAGTATGGTGAATATGCATGAGGGAGCATTATATTTGCAGTAGTTTTATGTGATATGTAAGGTTATTTTCTATGTGGCTGTCTGGATTACTACTGAATGTTATTTATGAATAGTTTTACTTTTATAAAATAATTTAGTAGGACTCAAGTAAATGTTTTAAATTAAATTTTAAAATTCAGCTGTGTATACAAGCTAGACTTAAATTCATAATATTCATTCAGTATAATTTGTATTAGTCCCATTATTTTAACAGATAATATTGAGCATTTTAGAGAAAAAAATAACTTTCTGAAGCACAAATAAAATCTTTACACTTAATTTTTACATTTGCTTTAATGTATAGTATACATCTTAATGAAAATAATTCCACTATTGTGAACTCGGAATATAATTAAATGTTATTATGTTAGTTCTTTACATCTTTAGATGTCATGAGAACACAAATTATATGAAAATCTTGCTTATATCACAATTCATGATTTTGCTAAAACAAAGACAAATAAATTTATGGAATACATGTAAAATGATTGATGAATCGCATGTGTTTATTTTATACTTGTCCAGAGAGTGTCAGCCAATATCCTTCTTGATCTCCCTGCAAAAGCCAAAGAGGACATATCCAGCCATATGCATTAATAATTGAATTTAGCAATCTCCCATATTTGGCTGATTTAGTTATACAAAAACCATAGACTTAAGCATTTTCTGGTGTATTAGTTTACATGATAAAACATTTTAACAGTTTCTTAACTAGAAATATAACATTTAAATATTTGGATTTACTGTATATGTGGCTCCATTTGTACTCTTGACCTAGACTCTGAAAATATCAGAGGTGATTTTTCCTGTATTGTTTTTTAATTTATTAGAGAGAGAGAGAGAGAGAGAGAGAGAGAGAGAGAGAGAGAGAGAGAGAGAGAGACATTGATCAGTGTCCTGACTGGGGATCAAACCAGAAACCTGGGTATGTGCTCTGACCAGAAATCAAACCCACCACTATTTGTGAATGGGATAACATTCCAACCAACTGAGCCATACCAGCCAGGGCAATTTTGCCAACATCTATAATAAATGTTTGTATTCTGCTCTTCCATACTCCACTCTAGTCCGGTGCAATACATACTTTGCTCTGCTCTACTCTTATACTATAATGCTTTCCTAATTTGTTTCAGGGATAGGTCCACTTAAGCTATTTGTTCTACTTAAACTGTTGGTACAAAATTGACAAAACTAAGAAAGCATTTAGCCCAGTTAAATTATAGGTACTTTGAATATATCATGTTTAACCATCTATATACAGATATGAAAACAATTATAGATGACAAGGACTAAATAAATATCCCACCTTATAATGTGGTGCATCATAATGCATTGAACTCTTGAGAAAAGTCCTGTTTAAACATTAGCCATCACCTCAGACTCCAGGATTTCATTTAAGTCATCTTAATTAATTCCTCCTGCTGGGAAGAACCCTGCTTTTCCTCTTCCCTAACTGAATAACTCAGGTAAATTATCTGATGCTATAAATTTCATAAAGCAATTGCTTATTACCATATTTTTCTGTAAGACAAAATGCTTTCTGGACTTGCAGAAATTTTCTTGGGTAGTGCTAACAATATTTCTAAAGGATTTTAGTCTTATTGGTTTTCATATATTTTATTTTGAGTGGATTTCCAATAAGGATATACTGGGGAGGCAAAGGTAATAAAAAGTGATATCATTTTTCCTCAAATGCTTTTTCATCTCTGCTTTTCCCTGTTGAAGTCTGGGACACTGGTCAGTACTTTTCAGAGATACTGCTGATTTGATACTTAGCTGTTGTTTTTATGTTTTTTTTTTCCTACCGTAATTAGCATGTGATAATCAGCAAAAATTGGAAGATTATAAAATATTTCCTTCTTGATCTCCCTGCAAAAGCCAAAGAGGAAGCTCTGGCTGCTCTATAATCACCTTGAGAGAGTGCTCTTATGGCAATTAGCCCATCTTCAACCACAAAGTAATTTAAATGGTTTTGTTTTCCCTACCAACTATATTTTCAACGTTGCCTTCATCATTGGAATCTCCCATGGTGTAAATAAAAATATCTTACATTTCCTTATGGTAGAGATCCTTTTATTTTTAATCTTTCATATACAAAAACGAAATAAAAAAACCTCCCCACTTCTTCTTGGTTCTCACAAATAATATTTGATTATTCAAAAACTCTATTTTTACTTACAAGGTATCAGCTTATTATAACACTAGAGGCCCAGTGCACAGATTTATGCACATCAAAAGTAAATTAATTAGAAGGTGGCCAGTGGGGGTCCTTTGGCCTGGCCTATGGGAATTGGGCCGAAACCTGCAGTCCGACATCCCCTGAGGGGTCACAGGGTGTGAGAGGGCACTCTGCAAAGTTGCTGTCACTCAGCAGCTCCTGTGTTGAGCGTCTGCCCCCTGGTAGTCAGTGAGTGTCATAGGGCCGGTCGGCCGGTTGCTTAGGCTTTTCTATATATAGATATTCTAAGTTAAATTCAGAAAGATATATAATACAGTCTTTAATATATTCTCTAAAGTTTTCTATCAGAAGTTTAGTATAGTCAAGGTGCACTCATCTGAGATACAAGGCCACCCCCAGGCTAATATACTTTAAAAGTATCCACATATTCATTCTCAGGTATGCATGCAAATGAGACAAAAGATTGGCATCGTGATTAAATATTTATTTAAAAATCTGCTCAGCTTTTTGTGGGGTGAGCATATATTCTTAATGTGCAATTCTGACACGGAAGAGAAGTCAGGTGTCCGGGCAGGACAGATTTCTCAAGGCCAAGTGATTCATGTCTCAGAAGATGTTCTTAGGAACTTGACCTGAGCCCAGTGGAATGTGCAGGACAGCTGGGTGCACAAGCACACTGGAGAGGGCAGAGACCCTCTCTGCCCCTGGCAGAGTTAGTTCTTTAGCAAGTACATTCGACTGCAATTATTTGAAAGTTGAATAAGAAGTCATGACATCCAGACAACATATTTCTTACAAAATCTTCTTTGGTGCCAGAGGCCTGTACAAATTTCCTGCTCCAAGACAAATTGATGCTCATAATCATGATGATTTGTGACACTCACTTGACATCTTCAGGCTACAAATATTCAAGATAGTTGGTCTCAAAAGAAAAATTTTCAAAGTAAATTAAACAACTCCTTTGGAAAGGTTTAGAGTAGGGAAAGTCCAATGTCTATGGATATGTGTATATTGTTGTTTTTGCTGCTGCTAGCTGCTCTATACATCTCATTTATTTTTAATTTTGTAAAACAGTTTAACTTCTAATATTAATGGCATTTACTTTAAATAGCTATTATTGCATTGTCTAAACTGGCCCCTTTATCTCTGGGAAAAATGACTGCAAACAAATGGGTTGGGATTATATGTCTAAGAAACAGATTATTCTTTACAAGAACACATTTTTGGAGAGCCGGCTATCTCCTACTAAGGTCAAATTGCTTTTAAGTCAAGTGGTGGAATTAAATGACTATGAAATATTTGGAATGCAAGTTGATACTTAGAAATTTGCAAATGATACTACTTTAGAAGAAACCAGCTAAAATCAAAATGCTTTCTTGAACACAGAAGTAAAAGGGTAGGCAATATAAAGTGCAAAGCAAGTGAAGTGATATGTTTCCAGCGCCAAAGAGCAGTTTTACTCATAAGGAGTGATAGAATAGGGAAATGTACTCAACTGTGATAGATTGTTTGTGTTGTGGTTTTAAATGTTTGATAAATGCAAAGTATTTTCTAATCCAGGATATATGGAATATCCCCAAATCTCTGGCTATTCCATCAAATATCACAAGTTCTGGATACTCTGAAAATATCCACCAAATATCCTCTTCTATACCTCTGTGATTTGCACACCCAGTAAACCCTCCTACCTAGAGAGCCCTTTTCTCTCTTCTTCAGTCTAGAAAACCCCTTCTTATTCAGTAACACACAACTTCAATATCACCATTATTTAGAGCCTACCTTGACTTCTCCAGGCAAAGTACATTCATTTTTGTATTAGTTAAATATTGATAATTATTTAATTATTGATGTTAAATTCATTTTTAGCATATTTTATAATTTCTAAAAACCCCAAGCCTCATTGTCAAACCATGTAAGCCATGACCACACAAAGTGTTTGCGTTCTTTTTCTCAAAACTTTCACAATGTATTTGTATGTAATAGGCACTTGAATGCCATTTGTTGAACCATTGCTGTATCCTTATGCAAAGTGAGATGTTAATAGTTTGGGACTCACTGAATTGAACATGCTTCTCTACAGAACTGCTTCAGAATACTGACTGTGCTCATGTGTGTTTTGAATCTCCCCAAAGATGAAGCTTAAGACATCTCTAAAATGCTCTTTGGCAATTCAAACTTCTTTTGGTGGAATGCCTATGGTGGAACACAGTTTGAGAAATATAAGTGTACTGAATATAACTGAGCTGGGAATAAGAATGTCTCACTGGTTCTGAACCCTGGGTGAGCTATGGATTTCTGGTCTTCAGTTAATAATACTCATCCTGCCTGTTTCACAAAGAGCGGTAAGGAGACCACAAGACGTAGAGTTAGGTCGGTTAATAGCCATCATTCTATGTCCATCACCAAGCATAGACTGATACACAGTGAGTATTCATTGATTTTTATTATTCATTTCAATAAAACAGCATATTTATATGCATACAATATATACCTACCTGGATAATTATAAAGTACTTGACAAGTATAAAATAGTGTATCATAATATTAGAATGACTCACCTTAATGTGAACAGAATTTCTGAAGTTTTATCTCTGCCATTATAATTTTGGGTGACTCAAGGGAGTTTTTTATTTCCTCTTGTGTAAAGAGTCATATAATTAGCCACTCCTAATGATTCTTATTCGTGTCAAATATTGCATTAGCAATAATCTTGGAAGGAGAACATTGAATATGAAAACATGTAGAAAATGAATGATAGGGGAAAAGTTCCATTATAGAATACTATTAGCATGGATCCTGGTTAGTTTTTACATGTTTCTGTCTGGCTCAAGACTAATTACAAGAAACAAGATGGAACGTTTCTGTGGCAGAGCAGGTTACTGACAGTGACACAACTATTTTAAGGAACTAAGAATGAATTGAGAGAGTAACCATAACAAAGCTTTTAGTATCAAAAGTGTCAGTTAGGCCGTGGGATTCTTCTAGCAGGACTTTCCATTAGAACAACCATGCTTTTCTTCTTCCCTTCCCAGCGGCTCTGTCCTCTCTCCCACTAGCTACTTAGCACTTACACATTTATTTGCACTGTTAGATTTCTCAAACAATGTTTATTTCAATAATCTTAATTTGTGTCAATTTTTTAAAAGTATGACCTATGAGGCCCTACATTTTAAGTAAAATGTTTGAGCCAGTTAGAGGTTTTATAGAGAATCATCATTTCAATCTAAGTAAAACTGCCTACCTCCACTGTACATGGTGTTTCTGAGAACTTTTTTATTTTAATCAAATAATTGATTATATCTATTACCAATTCAGGAGCGGGTTTTTAAGTACAGTATGTATTTATTCCAGAGACAAATTGCTAAAGACATCAGCCATGTATGCATTATACTTCCAGGGGTGTAACGGATTGATTATTTGTATGGGGAAAAAAACAAACAAACAAAAAATGTGTTTTGAAAGTAAGAACACAAATTACCATCTGATTTCAAAAATGCATTTATATATTATTTCTAATAAATGATAATTCATGAGAATGGAAATCAAATATTCAAAAGAAGGGGGGAAATAACACATTGTTTTTTCTGGTCCAGTGCCAAAGTAGGCTTGTGCAGCTGTGTGTGGGGTGGGGGGGAGTGGGGTTGGGGGAGACGGGAGGCTTTCAAAGACTCAACAGGCATGCTTCAATAAGACATCATACTGTTCTAGAAAATGCCTCAATAGAAAGGTCAGTTTTTAAAGAAATCATTCAAAGGAATAAGCCAAACTTAAAAGAAAATTTGTCTGGGATCCTAGGTAACCTTACTTCGCCCCTTCGAAGCTGATTCTGTTTCATGTCAGAAACACACCAGACAAGTGAATGTGAAAGGAAAGGGCGATTTTGAGCTTTATTGGCTGATCCATCACAGCCACTTCTTAGCAATGTTTTCTCCATTGTCAACACTTCAAATAGAAACCATGATATGGATATTGCCAATGAGAGATTTGGAAAAAGCGCCACATCAATGACTTACTCCGCCTCCCACCCCTCCTCCCTCCTCCCAAAAGTATGTCCAAGCTTATTATTCAGATACTTTAAGAGGAGTTTGAAGCAAAGTAAGAGTCCCCTCCCTGCCTCATTTTCACCTGATCCAGGGGCACCTTGGCAGTTTGCAACAAAACCTTTGATGCTAAGTTTTGATTTGGCATTCCAACTCCAGAAAGGATGTTATGGAATTTTAAATGGAAGCCATTTATCCATAAGTGTCAGTATATTCAGGATTTTACTTGAATAGTCCACTGTCTTCAAGTGCAGTAGTTAATAAACTAGAATAGTATGCTGCTTTTAAAATATTTAGAAGGAAGGATAGACAAGTTTTCTCTATGTAGTGATATTGGGCATCTAAAGAACACACGTTATTTTTATTCTTAATTCATTGCTATTTCTAGCACATCATGCTTCCCAGTACCACAATGATGAGTTTTTTTCTACATTTTTATAGATATTGGAATTTTGGCTCATTGAACTATGAGTTTTGTGTGCTTTGTTTAACAGCCAATGATAAACTCTCCCCACATGTTTCAGTCTACAACTCTGCTCTTAGAGTTTGCAGGTACATATCGGGAATCTACATTTCTACAATCCAGATCACTCTAGTCCCACCCGCATTCCTTTGCATGCTCAGGAAGGAAAGCCGAGAGAATCCAAAAGTCCATTCTCCAAATGAGGTGCCCTATTGTAACGACTCTAACAAACTTCACCTCGCTCTCACTGGCTCAATTTCCTTTGTGACCCCGGTGTAATCAGCATACCACGCTCAGACAGATATTTCGACAACTGAGCTATCCTTGCTTAATCACCTGATGAAGCACCTGTCATCGACTCTCATTTCCTATCCCTTCTTGTTCACATACATCAGCCTGACTCCAGCTCTCTGCATAAATAATGCAGCCAAAACATATGTCCCATTCCTGGAGAACAAAGCAACCTTTTTGGAAGAAAAACTCTCTCTGATTCTTTCCTTTATCGGTTCTATTTATTCCCAATTCTGTGATTTTGATTTTGCTGCCACCTCCCATCCTAGATGCTTTTGTTGTTCTGCAACTATTTAAATAAAACTGTTATTAATGACTCACCTTTTCCATGGTGACTGCAAACAGGAGAGAGCAGCTCTCTCAAATGTTCTGATTTCACTTAGAGTGAGCAAGGCCTAATTGGTCACTTCATTGTGGACTAAGATTGTCATGACTATTGGTCTTCTCTTTCCATACTTATGGTAACCTCTGCATGGGTCTCTATCTAGCTGATAATTATGGGTTGTTTTTGTTTGTTTGTTTGTTTTTAGTGCCTAGTACTGTCTATATAATTAGGAGTTCCTCTATACATATATTATTTTAGCAAAGGTGTGACTTATTTGAGAAGACAGTAGAGAAGAAATGTCTCTCACACTCATCTATAACTCTGTCTCCTTCCTCCCCGCTTTCTGTTTCTCTCTCTTAAGAGGTGGCACATATTTGGGGTCAGACAGACAAGAGCTATGTAATTTCATGACTATGTAAATTCATATAAGTTATTGCCTAGTCACTGAAACCCACCAAGTCTCTTTTTCTTTCTATAGATAACAAGATTAGCACCTAACTCATAGTTTATGTAAGGAGAAAATAATATATGTGAGGCCATTAGCACTATTCCTGGAATATAGTAAGTACTTGATAAGTGGTATTTTTTTTCTAATCTAGGAAAGAGAATCAGTCAAATTATTATAAGAATAAACCTAAAAAAACATAAACCTGAAAAAAAAACCATAAACCTGTATTCAAATTCTAGCTCTGTCATTTACTAATTTCCTACGGTCTGTGTTCCTTTTTTTTTCTCCTTTTCAATATTTGGATAGTACTTTCTGCAAAACATCAGGATGATTGAATGGGTAATAAAGATGTGACCAGTATGTCAACAAGCATGCTGTGTGTACACTGTGATCACTGAATAAAGTTTAACAGAGAGCAGGAGAAGATATAACCTTCCGCTGTCCCCGGAGTGAACACTCAGACAGCCTGCCCTGCTCTCCCTCTCATTATTAGGTAAAAGGAGATCCAAATATGACTTTACATTGAAAACACAGGTCCAATTCAGTCACCAGAATGTTTAGTCTGATAGAATAGTCAAAGCTCCAAATCTGATTTAACATGCAAGTTAGCCCCTCAACCAGCTGGCACCTGTTTCATGCTGGGACTTACAAATAGACCAGTTCTTTGGTACTTCTTCCTTCCTTCTAACCATTTCTCCCATTTCACAGCTGCATTTCAGGATCAAAACGGGAGAGAGCAAGAAGTGACACCTGGCTGCTTTTCTGCTTTCTGGTCTGGGCAGATAGTTAATCCTGGCAGCTCTTCATAGAAGGCCATGCAAATTATTATAGCTAACGTTTCCTTTAGGGGGATTATTAAATAGTTGCTATGGGCAATCTCTCTCGTGGTTCTCTTGGTCTCATCAGATACATTTCTATTTTACTCACTAGATGAGCATCCTTCCCCTGGGTCTTCTCATGCCTCCAGAAATCCCAAGATAGATGTTGGAAAACCTAAAATAATTCTGCACCAGGGTTCTCTTCCAGATGGCCCACAGCCAGCTCTCACACATCATCTCTTATTCCAACAAGCTAGATCACCGCCCTTTGATCCTCTATCTAGCCACTCTCTTAGATTATAGATTTCCAAGTATGAGTTACATCTGAGACATAGTCCACTGAAATTTGCTCAGGCATGAGCCAGATACCCATCCTTTCTGTCACTCTTAAATCCTTATCTTTCCAAACACAAAAGAGAGAAGGATTTCATAGCAAGGGAATTGCTCTCTCCGAAGAGATATTTTGCCATATATTTTCTCTGTAGCCCCCTTTTAGACCCTTAATCTGGGTGAAGGGTCCAAGACATACAGAACAGGTTCTTATGGCCCTTCTAATGGAATCCTTCCTATGGGGCAGGCAGGTCGGTATCCTAACAGCTATCCTACCATCTATTCTGTTGTGACTCAGTTAAAACCGAGAAGGAACAAAAACTGAGGAGGAATCTATTATTCATAAGGCATAGAGAAGTGTCTGGCACCACATAATTTTCTGGGCCTGAGCAAAATTCAGATCCTCTCGCTCACAAATTATTAAGAATTTCAAGATGATGCTACAGAGCACTACACTGCCCATCTAAGTGTGGGGTGCTGTGTGACAGTGCAAGTTACATGTCCATGAGGTCAGCCCTGGGAAACAGATGGTACACATGGTCTTTGTTGTCAGTCCTTTGGTCCATATCCCGCATAATCCCACTTTGCTCAGATGTGCCCGGATGGTCCTAGCAGCACTGAGATCTCACCGATAATCCATTACCAAAAACCCCATGCAGTATATTTGTGCAAGGCTCAAAACTGATTTCATGCTGAAACAAAAACCAGCCCGTTTAGACCAGAACAGACTTTCCCCCATATTAACTGGCTGCTTCCCTGCTACAAAAAAAGAGGTTCATTCACATACCCTTTCTCATTTCTTTTTCCCTGATATTTCCCGTTGAAGAAAGCAAAGATGTGCGAAAGACATATAAAAAGCTATTACCTATAGGGGTAGCCTCTTCATTTTCGCTTTGAAAACATAATAACAGAGGAATAAGACAAAAAACAAAGAGCCCTATATCATCAGGAATATTAAGGATGAAAGAACACCGTGCTATCCATCACAGTACCTAATGCGTGTCATTATTCCCATTAAAGTATTTTGTATTGGGAGAAAATAAGACATCGCTTGGAAGGGGGCGGGTCGCCTTTCCAATTCAATGGCACAGAACCCAGCATCCCCGAGGTAAGGTTCAGCAGGAGCTCCTGGAGTCAGCGTGGAGATGCAGACACTGCAGATACCATCCATCTCCCTGACACACGCAGGCCTCATTGTGCGGCTGCCAGACACAGTCGGCGGAGACGAGAATGTCACGGAATACAGAAAAGGAAGCCATGCTGTTGGGCTGGTGACTGCTCTGATCTCTGAATAGCTCCATAAAGCCGCTCCGAAGAGCATTATTCTGAGATGAAGAAATGGAGATTCGGTCCCCGGCCATCCTAGCCAATGCAGCAGTCAAGGAGTTAAGTGAAGGACACACTGGGGGAAGGCGGAATCCCTAGGTGTTAGCCGTGATGAGGGGACTGCCTCATCTTCAGAGCAATATTGTTCATGCAGATGCTGAGTCAGATCCGCTGCCGCTGGAGATTGATGGGATCCCGGCCCCTCTCATTCCTTGAATTCTAAACCAAAATGACAGAGGTTGCGCCGTAGGAAAGACGTCGTGCCATTGTTGTTGGGGGAAAAAGCAATTAAAACGGCAGCGTATCTGTAGAGCAGGGCAGAATACAGAGCGATAAACAGGAATTACACTCCTTGTCGGAGGCTTCCTCACTGATTGAAAAAGAAAACAACAGGGAGAAAAATATAGCAAGTCACCGGGATCAGGCAGACCCTACCAGGGTAAGGGGTGCTGCACAAACATAGCAAGCAGACATAGGGTATGACCATTTGAAGTTCTGTGACAAGGAGATGCGTTAGACCAGTCTCAGGTGAGGAGCATCTGGGGCGAGGTCAAACCTGTCCCTTATCACACCTCACTGACATATATGAGGAATGTAGGGTTTGCTGCTATGCTTTAAAAACATGATTTGACCTGTGCCTCTCAATCTGCATAATATTGATTCTTCTTACAAGGATCTCAGGCTAGATAAGAATCCACACCTCCCCCTTTCCACCCCATCCCCCACCTTTTATCTTAAACACAAGACTCCTTTCAGGAAAGAGGGCAATTAGTGCAAAATCTATCAGAAGGCGGCTCAACCTGTCCTCGTGTCTCCAGCCAGGAACGCTCTGGAAGAAGGCCATGTAATTCTCATTATTTGTTAGGCCACGGCCTATTTTTCCAGGCTGTTGTATAAGACAAATCCATTGCCTCATTCCTCATAGCCTCTCTACAAAGGAGAAAAGCAGACAGATCTCCCCAAACTCAGACAGAATACTGTGCACAGCCAAGTGGGCTGAAAAAGCACACTGCCAAATTGGCTAGCACAGCTCCACGAATCACCCTCTTTCCAGAGTTTCAGCAACAACAACAAAGATGCTGATCCCCCCAAATGAAAGAGAGAGCACATATGCTTCTACTTGGATGGAGTGGGGACTCTAAAAAGCAGGCAAGAGAGGTTGCCATCAAGCTTCAGGGCTCTTCAGAAGTATCACAGCGAGGTCTGGTAAAAAATAAAATCTGAAACCAAAAGACTTCATGTCAGATAAATGAATACTGAAATGGTCTAAGTTAGGACCACATACAGGACAAGGCATTGACACAGGAAGGTCCTAGGTCAAGTTCTGCCGCTAATGCATTATCAACATGCCTTGCGAGAACAATAGGGTCATTATAATCCTAATAAATAATAATAGCCACCCTTGATGAGTTGACTAAGCTTGGAACATTGCAGTGAGCCCTCTGCATGGCTACTCTTAGCTAATTCTCACCACAACCCTGAAATTATTCCAACTTTGCAAACCAGAGCGCTGAAGTTCAGAGAAGGTCAGACACCAGCTCCAGCTGACAGCGGCAGTCAAGACTCGGGGTCAGGGCAGTCTGATGCAAACGTGTTCTCCCTGAAAATGCTTCCCCTGCACTGCAGCTGCCCTTCAAATGAACAATTATGGGCTTTTCATCCCCATTGGTGTCACCGGTACTGATGGAGTACAGAGTAATGAACTTCCGTGACATGATATTTTTGCCCTCAGAGAATTAAAAATTCCAAAGAGGATCTTCTCTACATGAATTTAATTTTGAAGGAAAAATATCTTGAAGATTAGCAATGATTAGGAAAGAATTGGAACAAAATCCAGTACTTCAGGTATTTCCTTCCCACATTAGTGGTTGATTTCTCTCTCTTCCCTTCATTTCTCTCTCTCTCTCTCTCTCTCTCTCTCTCTCTCTCTCTCTCTCTCATTCATTTGTTTAATCATAGCACTCCTTATGCCAGTGTGAAGGCTGACTTCCATCTGCCCTTTTTTCTCACAGACCAATAGTGAGGCATTCATACCATAGGGACCACATTCCCAGTTGCTGCAGGGCCACTGGTGGTGGCCAGGAGATTGGAAACCTCTACAGCCTCCAAACACTCCATCAAGCCAGTCAGCCAGTGGCATTTCACATAATGCTACATGATTAAAGACCATGAAGGTTAAACATTCTAAGCAGACACATATGTCTAGCAATGGTCTTTTGAAAACCTCCATTCTGAGGAACCATCTGGACATTCCAGGTGATCTCCATGCCTACTGGTGGGGGTCTCCTCCCATCATGCATAATAGTTTGTGTAATCCAGCAGAGAGGGTCTGTGATGGCCCCTTTGTTTTAGCTTCTTTAAGAAGAGAGCCAAAGATTGACTTCACTTTCATCAAAAGAATATTGTTACCCATAAATGAGATTGCCTTGGCTTTGAAAGAGTGTTAGAATTTAGAACTTGTTCCTGAGCAGTGTCAGGACTTAGATTTTAATTGGCGCTCTGAAGACTGAGAGAGAGCGAACTCAGAGAATGGACGCTAAAGGTACAGACGGATAAGTTTCAGCTGGATCCAAGGAATGCCCTTCCAACAGCAAGAGCAGTGCTGGGTTTGAACAGATTCTCAGGCTGTCAGAGAGTAAGACGTTCATAAAATCCAAGAATCAGATGAGATATTACTAGTCTCTCTAGTACACTCAGTGCAAAGGAGGAAAAGGTCAGAAGGCTGGGAGCTTCAAGACTGGACCTCAGAGTCTTGGACTTCAGGTTCATAGGTCAGGACACTTTCTTCAGAAACAAACTTGATAAATTCAAACAGAGACTGGATTAAAAATCTATTTGGAATGTTGGGGTGATGATTCAATGTTTAGATAAGAGAAAGGGATCAAGTATTATTTTCCAGTCAAATAATACATTATACTGTAGCTAACTACCTGGGATAAATGGTATAATCCAGGTAGGTGACAATTTACTAGATAATCTTCTTAAGAATCCTTCCCCAACTTAAGAGCATATACCAACAAAAGCATCATCTGTGACTTTTGAAAGTTTTTTTACAGTACATTCAACAAAAATCATTTCACTAGAAATCTATCTGTCCATGTATGTATGTATACATATATACTTTATGTATTATATGCATGTAGATATATATGTGTGTACATATATGTATACACATATATACACATACAATGTGATCCAGATAGTTTTATTAAATTATCTAAATAAACACTGTGCTAGTACAGTACTTTTCACCTCTCTTTAAAGAACTAATTTCTTGACATGCATTTTTTATTATAGAGTATAAGATCTTACAAAGAATGTTTAATTTGATTGGAAACTGACTGATTTGTGGAACGCAAAATAGACTTTTATAAAATGTCTCTGAAATGTAGTGCTTTGCAATGGACCACATCTTTCATCGATTAAATATTTGAGGTTTGGAACCTTCAAAATAAACTTTAAGGCCAATGCCATTTTGTGGTGTGCAATCTTGCCGAGTCATGAATATAAAGGTCAGTATGCAAAAAGGAGTCACTTGAGCAGATAAGTGAGATTGTCCGACAAACACTTTTGCTGAGATTCAATTGAGTTTTTGAATATCTATTCTGTGACATTATCAGCTAAGCAGTATTTCTCATTAAGTTTCTGAAGGATCACTTAAACCTTTCAGGAATGCTTTATTCCATTTCTGTGGGCAATTATATGCTTTATTAGCAGTCATGAATTTGAGGTTTCTTGAACAAATACAAACAGCTCTTGTGAAAGTCCAGGACCTAATATTAATTTTGTAACAAAAGAAGTAAAAATTTAGACTCAAAGAATATAATCTTGCCAGAGCTTTTAGTGTTTTATTTAAACATACATACCACATATTTTTTTTTACTATCCTTTCCTTGAAAACTTATTTTTATGACCTTATTTGTACATAAATTTCAAATAGGCTGCAATATCTTGCCATATCCAGTACTTGCTAGAGTCAAACGCATGCTGACAGTGGAATGCTGACTAAACTTAATGTTATGTTGTCAATTTCCACTTAAATTTCTTTTTTTTTTCATAATGCCATATATTCTAGATTTTACCTATTTTTAATAAACTGTGCACAAAACTTGTTCCTAATATAAGTTGTCAGTGAATATTACATTCTATATATTTTTAAATTTTTTTGATTTTCCTAGCTCTGGTCAGATTTAATTATACTTAGAAGAAGAACTACCCTAATCCTGGCAAGATGCTCTGAATCAAGCATAGATACAAAGCCCAGAGTCATATATCTAGATCCTGACATGCCTAATCTCAACTGCTTTGCACCCCTACTACTGGTTCTGTTTCCTAAGTGCTATTGGTTGTCAATATCACCAACATCTCTAATTACATTCTCACTTATCTGGCCTGTTTGCCAAGAAGACCATTCTCTTGGTCTTACCTCCCTTCCTTGATCCCATTTCAGCATGCAATGCCCAGAAAACTTGTGGGCTACATTAAATTAAAAAATATAGAACCTATATCATCTCCTTCTCTATTATCCCCAGCTGAGAGGTAGGACTTGGACCCACATGTATTTAACAGTATAGAACCCATTCAAAACACAACTTCAGAATTTGAGACGTCACTCGAGAAATGTATTATGTAAGTGACAAATATAGAAGCCATGGCAGTTCATTCTATGGTTTTCTAGTTTTAAGTAGAGTCATTATTTACTCTCTATAATAGTACAATTTGTGCAAGATAGCTCATCTCATTATGCATGTGACTATTCTTGTTATTTTTATTATGGTTTTCTTTCTTTCGGTATCTTAGAGTGAGAAGTAAGGATCAAATCATTTGGAGTTTTTCCCCCTTATGTTTGTATCAAATGAGACTGTATCTGAATATAGCTGGATCCTGGTAACTATTTACTAGTCACTAGTGATCCAAAAGCTATTGATAACATGGAAATGTCACTGATTGTTATTGATTTATTTTTTGTAGTAGTTGTTGTTGAATAAAAGTAATTTAAAATAAAACTTTTAGTTTTTAATGTCACCATTACTACATCAAATAGAAGTCAAAATTGTTAATTTCATTGAAATGTCTCCGCCTAACAGTACTAGACCTTCCAAAAGTGGATGGCTTATGCAGATACATGGATACTAGTTTAATAATGTGTATTATCTCCCTCAGAGTTGGTACACTGACATAAACAATGGCTCAAAGTCATCGGCCAAGCTGAAAGTGAACTAGTATAAAAAGTGCTAATAAATAAATAAATAAAGCGCTGACTGCTTCAATTATGCATTATTTTAGCTAGAATGATGAATATTGTATGATCCTTTAACGTCTCTATTATTCTTAGAGAGTCCTTAAGTAATGTAATGGAGCTAAGCTTAAATGATATTTTGCTGTTCAGCTTATGATTATTTTTTATTGTTTTGGTGTGTTGTTGTTGTTTTTTGCCTACACTTTGGATTGTATAAAATTCTACAGAGGTTAAAAGACCTTTTAAAGATGAAATAGGAGCAATGATAGCTTTAAAGTGAACATTTCCTGGGAAAAACACAAAGCATTTTCACTCATGATAAATGCCTCAAAAATCCCCATTATTTGATTTCTAGGAAAGGCAACATTAAAAAAGCATAGTTATAATCATTTTAAAGATCAGGAAATGTATTGATTATAAAATTAGATGACTTGCTTGAAACTGAAATAGATAGATGATAGATAGATAGATAGATAGATAGATAGATAGATCTATTATATAGCTAAAAGGGAAAAAAATTAAACATTAACTGAGTACTAATTGATGTAAATAGGTAACTGTGTCATAAATGATACCTCATATTGACCTTCCTCCACTTAGAATCTTTTTCCAAGAACTAAACCTTTATAAAATTGTAAGCCACTGTTACCAAATCAGTTCTACCATAAAGACTGTTTCCTAGTCATACTTTGTCCAATCAGATATTGTCCCTACCAACCAGACAAAAGCATGGAAGCCCCGACTGCTTTTACTTCTTCCCATGACTCACTAGAGAATCCAGTGATGCAGGAATTCCCCCTACATCCATTCCAGAGGTCTCTCCTTTGTCTCTCCTCCTCCACCCAGGGTTCTTCCCCCCTGTCTTTTTTTGTCACTGCTGCTGTCAACAGTTGCTCAAATGATGCCCACTCAAGTTTATTACCTATTTAACTCCATCAACCTCTCCCTAATAATAACCATGTTTACGCAGGAGTTTCATTGCTGAGGAGAGTGGACTAATTAGACCCTATGCAGTCACCTTCTTCCTAAAAAAGTGAACTCATCATCTTGCTACACGTGGGCCGACCCTTTCCCATCTGATTGCTATGTGTGGCCTCCAGGGGGTGATCACTCTTTCCTGACTTCTCTTCCTACACTTTATGGAACTGGTTTGCTTATTCACTTTTCCCAGGATCCACCCTCATTTACTTGCACAGCTGCCGATAAATTTATACATATATTTTATAGACAGACATGAATGTTATGTTATTTTATGAGAAAATGCCTTGATAGTTCAACATTCCAACTTATTTTGAAATTAATAAAATATGAACACATCTCATCATAGTCATTTTTCCCTCACATTAAAACTACATTTTATAGGCTTACGGTAAGCCCAACCATTATTTAAATGTAACTATCAAATGAAAGCCTTCAAACATGTATTTATTTCCTTTTGGCCAAAATCAAACTTTTGATATTCAACTTGTCACCATTAGATCTCTACTATGCTTGGAAGTCTACTTTAGATTGGTCTCCTTTGCTTTTTTTTAGCAGATATTGTTTAGAAACAAAACACTTCTATTCCTTTCAGGGAACTGTTACACAACAGACCAACATCTTGATGCTAAATTGGTAGGTGAGTAATGCTAGAAATAGAGGGCTTTATTTGATGAAAGCATTTGGAGTCATGAACTGCTCTTTCTCGATGTCATTTGCTTTCTTTTTCCTAATGAGATTTAAACATTCATTCTCATCCTCTTTTTGATCTCGGGGATTTTCTCTCTGTCCCCCTGCTTCAGATATGTTTAAATGACAGTGTTCCCCAAAGATCTAGGAACTTCAATTTTTTTTTGTTAAAAGATTAGCTTGTATTTATTTAATAAACCATAAAGGAACCTTTATGGTTCATTAGTCATCTTCCTTCCCTTGCCCTGTTTCTTGTTCCATTCTGGCTTTGAGGGAAAACAGTAAGCTAATAAGGATTATAATCAGATAAAGATACAAGGATAGAGTAAGCTATCACTGAATAGTGCTTGGGTATTATTTCTTTTTTGACTGTGGCTAAAGCAGCACAGAGTGGTGATTCCTAAATAACAGACTAGATGAATCTGCTAGTAATCATTATTTTAGTAGGAACAAACTCCCTGAAAAAAAAAAAAAAAACACACTTCTGAACACTTTCCGTTGCAAAGTAGCACAATAAATGTAAGAAAACTCATTCCCATAAACCATGTCTTCTGTTTCTTTTGTATTTTGTTTTTCCAGTTGCTGTGGTTGTTATTTACATTTTTCTCACAGAATGTTCCCGTATTGATTCTAATCCTGTAGAGGAGCTTGAAGACTTGCACAGGGATATTTAGTACCTGTTTTCAGTAATTTTATAACTAAAGCTGAAGTGCAGCAAGATTAGGACTAAGAATAATTAAGAAAAAAACATACCAGATCATTGGAAAGACCTACCTCAAAGATCATGTATATTTTATATGTTCTATAAAAAGTTTACAATATTGCTGGCAATTTTAAGTGCCAGTATAAAAAAGATCCAGGCACGATTGAGCTATAACTTATTCAAATTACAATGTCAAAGTTACATTATATTTTGTTAGTCCTTTCATATCAGTCCAAATAATCCTCAGACAGTTAACAAGGTCTCAGATATTTTTGTCAAATAAAGTAAATCCAGGAAACTCAGAAAGTTGCAGTTAGCTTAATTTGATCACAAACATCTGTGGTTGGCATGCGAAGCACTGCCTACCTATGTCTCCAATTTAGCACTCCATGATAGCTGTAAATTGCCCCAGTAAACAATCAAATAAAAACCAATCATCGTGAAACATTTTTCAAGTTTTGGTTTTACATTTTAGTATAAGTTAGCCAACTGTATCTTTCTTTTTAATAACTTGACAATCTAAGCTTAGCAGAAGTTTGTTTAGGGAAATGTGACCATTTAAGACAACTCCCATTCTGTTGTTAGCTATTAAATTTTTATTAAGGCCTTGTCAGTACAAGTTCAGCAAAATAATTTCATTTTGAACAAATGTTATGTAACCTAAACTTAACATTAGTAATGTAAAACATGTTGCTCAAAATTTGTGTCACTCCTGTAATACAATATTCACAGTCACCCTGGGAAATGTGTTCTTTGATCCCCATTATCGAGGTAAAGAAAATGAGGCTTAGAGAGAAGTTAAGCAACAGGCTCCAATGCAATGCCAGCTGCTATGAGGCTTACCCAGGATTTGATTTCAGGCTATTCTGACTCCAAAGACATAAATCCAGGTTAAATGCAATTGATATCTCTGCTTTCTTCTTCGTGTTTCTGCCTTTGAGAGAACTGGTCAACCACAGAAAACTTCTCCTTAGTAATATAGAGATTTCTCTTTTCTAAAATATTTCAAAGCATAGATTATTTTAGGGTGTTTTTTGTTGCTCCCATAGCTTTAACGCCTAGTCTTTTGCACACGTTGGTAACGAGGTATGTTTTGCTACTTATCAAAATGCCTACTTAACCAACTAATACTAATTTTTCTTAATTTCAGAGAGGAAGGGAGAGGGAGAGAGAGAAATATCAATGACGAGAGAGAATCTTCAATTGGCTGCCTCCTGCACGTCCCACACGGGGAATTGAGCCTGCAACCCAGGCTTGTGCCCTGATGGGGAATCAAACCAAGACCTCCTGGTTCATAGGTCAACGCCCAACCACTGAGCCACGCCAGCTGGGCCTAACTTTTTCTAGCAAACACACACCGAGTTAAATGCTCTCTAGCTGTTATAAATGTATTTCAGTGACACAATTCCAGGTCACCCACCTACTTTTACTCTGTACTATGTTGTTGTTGTGTTTTATTAATTTTTCTTTAGTACAAACAGCTAAATTAGAATTAAAAGGGGGGGGGGGGGACTTTTTTCTTTCTCTTGGTTCATGAATGTGCCCCTGATCTGTGAAAGGAGGTAAAATATTACCAGAAAACTAAAAGAAGGAAGTCAGCTGCCTGCCTGCTGAGGATGGGATGTAGCCAACTCTTTTCAACAAGCTTTATTTATTTATTTTTAATCATATAAATTAGACGGGAGACTATTTTTGCTATAGGTGCTATCCTAGTGCTTTCTAGATTTCTTTCTAGAAAGAAGCAGGGGTCGGCAAGTATGGAGTGCCCTATCTCTGTCTTTTCTGAGGGGTATTTGGAGAGAAAACCCGCTAGCACTTGCTTTGGGTTGGGAATCACCACAGACCTTTTAGTTGTGGTTTTGTGCTATGGATACCTCAGCAGGATGCAAGCTCTTTGGTTCCCGGAAAATGTACTATAAATTTTCATTCTGCCATTGACATATATAGGAAATTTATTAGTTATGAACCACAAGAAAGGACTGCATTTTATAACTGTCCAGATCAATAAAATTAAAACACAAACTTTATCCAAAAGAAGTAACTGAGATTGTTTCTGAGCCAATGGCTTTCAGCAGTTGGCCTAAGAGGGAGCAGGGTAATGTTTAACCCATACTCATGACTCGATATTTGCCAGCTGTTCCGTCCCTTTGATCACTCCAAACAGAAACTTGTTCTAGTCTCTTGGAAAGAGAACTGAATACCATGTACTTTGGTTACAGGTTTTATGCTTAGTCACCAAATTCATTAGGAGATGTTTAAGATGCAAAGAAATTATGAGGAAAGAAGCAGTTGAAAATTACAGAAATAGTACCTAAAGAAGAGATAAAAATAAAGTGCCTTATGGTTGGATACTGTAAGATAAGGACTCACAATATACTTGTGACTCAAAAAAATTAGTTTGTCCTAGAATATTAAATGTTAAATTATCTTATACCACTAAGGAAGAAATTGGCCACAATTGTTCAATGGGATAACTTTGGTGCCTATGAGGAAAAAAAAAAAATTAAACTTATGAGGAACAATTAGAAAGGAAAGTTTTTTGGTTTTTTTGTTTTTTTAAAAAATATATTTTATTGATTTTTTACAGAGAGGAAGGGAGAGGGATAGAGAGTTAGAAACATCGACATCGATCAGCTGCCTCCTGCACATCTCCTACTGGGGATGTGCCCACAACCCAGGTACATGCCCTTGACTGGAATCGAACCTGGGACCTTTCAGTCCTCAGGCCGACACTCTATCCACTGAGCCAAACCGGTTTTGGCTAGAAAGGAAAGTTTTATATACACTTGTATTTCCAAAAATACAGAAGTAAACGGTTGGGTTGACTAAGCATCTTCAGGGCACCAAACCATCTTGTTGGTAGAGTACTATCTTGTAAAGAATCTCTTTGAAATCTTACTTTCTGAATAAAGCTCCATGAAAACAATCTTCATGCTGTCAATTTAAATATTTAAATTTAATATAGGTTTAAAAAATTGGAACTGGAAGAATTTAAGTACCCTCATAAAATCTACCTTAATGTCTTCAGGATCACTCTTGATGACTGTGGTAAACAGTCTCTAAAATAGCCTGCCATAGTCCCTGCCTTCAGGAAGTCCCAGCCTGGTGTAATCTCCTCCCCATAAGGAGGCTGGGTTAACTGACTAACTTTTTAAAAATTCCTGTCTTTTTTCCATGTTCATTGAGGTATAATTGACAAATATGTTTAAGGTATATTGCTGGATGTTTTGATATGTATATATACATTGTGAAATAATTGCCACAATGAAGCTAATTAGCACATCCATCATTTCACAGTTACCTTTTTTGTGTGTCTCTGGTGTTGAGAAAGCTTAAGATCAACCCTCTTAGGAAATTTCAAGAATGTCATGCAGCATTTAAGTATAAGTTACATTGTTGTACACTAGATTTCTAGAATTTATTCATGTGGGTTAATTATTCCTCAATTGGAAACATTAATTTTGGAGGTCAGCTAATTATATACATGTGCATATATTCTCCATATAGCAAAATGGGGTATGAGGAAATACTATATTTTTTCTCACATGGAAATAAATCAAATAATGCCTTTGCATTTGACATTGTAAATATTCCAGGAAGAATAAGTATTAATAATACATATTTAAAAATTGATCATGCACCAACAAAACTATTCTTAAGTAATAGAAACAGAATTATTTTAATATGCAAAGGTGAATAATGCAAAATGCTTTTTACATTTCATATGTGTCCTAATAAAATTCAAGTGGGGTGATGATATATGTCTGCAAAGCTTCTTAAAAAATCCATTCCTGATATGATCTCATTTGTTAAGTATTAAAATTAATAAAAAAGCAATTACATTAATATGATTAACATAATATACAGTATTCATGCTCAGTAGGCTTACTTTATACTGAATGATAATTAAAAATTGACATTTTCTTACCCAGCATACTAACCAAAAGCTTTTATTTCATCTTGAGAAGATTACATATCAGTGTAAATCCAGAGATTAGAAAACTCTTTGTAATTATACAAATTGTCTCTCTAATATCATGTCAATTTAAATGTTACATAAAGATAGAGCAAGAAAACCATAAAGTTAAAATAAACATTTAACTGCTGGGGAAATGTCCATATAAATGGCACATTGTGTCCTCTACTAAGAAAACAGCAAAGAGGTTCAATTTGTTTTTGATCAGCTCATTTCCATAGTGTGGAACCTTCTAAACTATTGAACTAGGGCAGCAGTTCTCAACCTGTGGGTCACAACCCCTTTGGGGGTTGAACGACCTTTTCACAGGGGTCGCCTAAGACCATCGGAAAACACATATATAATTACATATTGTTTTTGTGATTAATCACTATGCTTTAATTATGTTCAATTTGTAACAATGAAATTGGGGGTCACCACAACATGAGGAACTGTATTAAAGGGTCGTGGCATTTGGAAGGTTGAGAACCACTGAACTAGGGGGAAAGGAACAGATAAATTCAAATGTTTCTAATAAATGGTCTCACATCCAGAGGCAAATATAAAACATTTGTTATATTATTGTTTTATTTTGCACATCAAATCAAATCTGTATAGTTGGTAAAATGCATTTCTCATAATATATTGGAATTATCCTCATATGTTAGCACCACTGATGTCTAAATCTGTAGTCTTTCAATGGTCATATTTAAAATTATTGCTTTATAATTTTAGCAAAAATCAAGTAAGAAATAGTTGGGTAGCTAAAATGCTCACTGGTTAGGTAGTTGAGTAGGTAAAAGATTCTTGAGTGAGTAGAGAATTTCTCATCTTTTGTGTAAGATAAACATAAAAATTCACCATTATCCATATATATATATATATATATATATATATGGCTAATATACAAAGGGTCCCCTCAGGAGTTCGACAGGGAGACCAGGAGTTCAATTGCTCACTATGACGTGCACTGACCATCGGGGGCAGTGCGGAACGAAGGAAGGCCCCAGCCGGCAGCCAGAAGGCCCCAATTGGCTCTGATCACCAGTAAGGCCTAGGGACCCTACCCGTGCATGACTTTTGTGCACCGGTTTTTATATAAAGCATCCACAATCCATTAATCAATTAGATTCCATCAAACACTGGTTAAGCACTTATTATGAGACAGATATTATAATAAGTGTGGAACGAAGGAAGACTCCGGCCAGCAGCCAGCAGCTGGGGAAGAGAGCACTCTAGGGAATACAGGGATAAAGAAGATAAACACAAAGAAAATATTAGAGGTGATCGGGAAGTGTACTATAGATAATGTCATGTCATGAAACCTAACCTCAAGTACTGTATAATACAATGTGAAGGTCATTTGTTTCCCAATTTGAAACTTATATTACTTTTTGGAGCTCAGATAAGAAATGATGAAGGGTATTTCCCTGCATAAGTCAGCATCTGAGTTTCTCTTTCTCCTCCTAGACATCATGCAAAAGCCACAGGGATAATAGAAACCTCTCTAACCTCATTTTCAGGGAAACTAGGAGGCAGAATTGAAATGTATGTATCGAAGAGAAGCTACATGGAAGAAATAGCAGAGAAATGCGGGAGTGACAGAAATGCGCAGTGGCAGCATATTTCCATAAGCACCAGCAAAAACGTATTTCCTGGAGGTGAGTGGCTCATTGTGAATTGGCAAACTAGAGCCCTTTTTTTGCAGTAATGGGAGTGAAAACAGGTCTGATGCCATCCTGCCCCCCGCCCCAACCTGAAGTGGTTTGAATGAAAGAAGCAGAGGAGGGAGCGCTAAGTAAAATTTCCCAGAAATTTTAGCACAAAGCAGCCTAGAGGGTTATTTGTCAGCAGAGGAAAGATAATTTGGAGTATCTGACCCTACAGAAACTTCCTGAGAATAACTTGTCCGGGGAAAGTCCAATTTATTCAGTGATGAGTAATACAAATGGAAGTAGGACAGCATCTATACAAAGATAATATACAAAATGAAGCATAAAGCACAAGACAGAGTAAACACATTTGCTATGGTGCCCACAAAAATCACGAACAAATATTTCAGCATGCATAGTAAAAGGCAAACTATGAAATAAGAGAGAGCCTCTACTTTTACAACATCAGACTAGAATCACAAGTAAAAAACTCAGGTAAAAGATGTCAAGAATATTTGAGAGCTGAGACATGGTCTTCCCACAGAAGAAAACTAGAAAAAATAATTGCGGAAATGAACATGCAGGCCATGGAGAAGAATGGTCACTTCAAAAAAGCAGTAATATAGAGAACAAAAGAGTAAAACATGGAAAATAAAGACTCAAAACATTAGTTATTTAATTTAGGTGAAAGTGCCCCCAATATATGCATAATCTGAGTCCCTGAAGAGGAAAAAAAACACACAGAAAAATACATTTAAAAATATAATTTTTTAAAAATTAATAAAATTCACAAAAGAACAAATACTGTATGATTTTACTTATGTGATGTATCTAAAGAAGTCAAATTCTTAGAGACAGAAATTTGAATGCTGAATAGTGTTTTCAGGGGTTGAATGGAGGAGGGAATGGGTTTAATGGGTTCAATGGGTTTAATGGGTACAGAGTTTCAGTTTGGGAAAATGAAAACGAATCTGGCAATGGATGGTGGTAAGGTTGCACAACGATGTGGATATACTTAATGTTACCGAACTCTGTGAAACTTCCCTAGCATAGATGAAGACATAGTCCATTAAAATCACTGGACATTAAAGATACAGAGACGAGCAAAGGAATCACAATATTTTAAAGAGGAAAACACACCCTGCTGGTCTCCAATTTCTCCACAGAAACTTTCAATCCCAGCAGTCAGTGGAACCATGATCTAAAAGATACTTAAGAAGAGAAGGCATGGACCATGGACTTTATATTCAGACAAGCTGTACTCAGGCATAAAACTCACAGATAATTGTTTCAAACATGCAAGAAATGTGGAATTTTATTCCCAAGAGGCCTTCTTCAGAAAACCGCTAGAGGAAGAGACTTCAGCTAATTAAGAAAAGGTTGGGGAAAACATGAGAAGAAAACTGGAAGAAAGCATGAATATCTTTAACTGCAAAACAAGCGCAATGATTAGGGTTAAGTCACAGTAGGCAAAGGTATATTCCCTAGTGATAAAGAAAGAATAAAAGAAAAAATAGGAAAGAGAAGGGAAAGAAAGGAAGAGGAATTTTTTAATCGTCTCTTTTGAAATATGTGGAAGCCAAAGAATGTTATTTACAGATGACAAAAGAAATATAAATACATAAGATATAGTATTTGTAATTCACCCATTTGTAATCATGCAAGAAATTAGTGCTTAAGACAAAAATCTTTGATACTCAAGAATCTGCAGTTTGGCTGGGGCAGCTCTGTTTCAGAAAACAAGTCTGTGGGTCCAAGTCTTCTCCACATGGTTGTCATCCTTTTGAGGACAGTGAACTAGCGAGACCAGTGTGATCATATGGTTGTAGCAGAGGCCTAAGAAACACACAAGGCCTCTTGAGTTTTAGCCTTGAAAACCAGCCCTCCCATAATGGATGAAGAGAGTCAAACTTCCAGTTATACAATAAATGTAATGGAGATGTAATGTACCGCATGGTGACTATCTTATCTAACAAAGAGGGAATATGCTAATTGACTGTCCCACCCTCAAAGATGGTGGTGCCCACAGCCAATAAGGAGGGAATATGCTAATTGACTGCCCAGCCCTCCACGCACTGGCCTGGCAGTTCCATGTACCTGCCTCCAGAGTCCCTCAGTCCCCTCACCCTCCCAGCTGCCCAGGGCCAGCCCTAGGTGCAGACAAGCCTCAGATGGCGGCTGCCCAGCTGCCCAGGGCCACTCAAAGCTCAGGTAACCAGGGTTGGCTGAGGCTTGCGCTACCAGCAGTGGCAGCAGCAGAAGTGTGATGGGGGTGTCGCCTTCCCCTGATTGCTGGGTCGCCTCCCCTGAGGGCTCCCAGACTATGAGAGGGGGCAGGCTGGGCTGAGGGACCCACTCCAGTGCATGAATTTTCATGCACCGGGCCTCTAGTAATTCATAGTACTGTATTGTTATTCAGAAATTGATAAGAGAATAAATTTTAAAAGTTCTCATCATTTGACCCAGTGATCCCACTTCTAGGAATATATCCCAAAAAACTAGAAACACCAATCAGAAAGGATATATGTGCCCCTATGTTCATAGCAGCACAATTCACCATAGCTAAGATTTGGAAACAGCCTAAGTGCCCATCAGCAGATGAGTGGATTAAAAAACTGTGGTACATCTACACAATGGAATACTATACCGTTGTAAAAAAGAAGGCATTCTTACCATTTGCAACAGCATGGATGGACCTGGAGAGCATTATGCTAAGTGAAATAAGCTAGCCAGAGAAAGATAAATACCATATGATCTCACTCATTTATGGAATATAATGAACAACATAAACTGATGAACAAAAACAGATCCAGAGACAGAGAAGCATTGATCAGACTATCAAACCTCAGAGGGAAGGTAAGGGATGGTGGGGATAAGGGGGAGAGATCAACCAAAGGACTTGTATGCATACATATAAGCCTAACCAATGGACAGAGACTCCAGGGGGGTGAGGGCATGAGTGGGGGAGTAGGGGGTGGATAAAGGGGGATCAGGACACATATGTAGTACCTTAATCAATAAAGAAAAAAGGAGTTCTTATCACAAGAAAAAAAAATTAACTCTGTGGTGACAAGTATTAACTAGATTTACTAAGGTAATTATTTTGTAATAATACAAATGTAAAACCATTATATTGTACCCCTGAAACTAATAAAATGTTATATGACAGTTTATGTCAATTAAAAAAAAAGGTTGCCTAGCCTTTTTGGCTTGGAGGTTGAGTATCGACCAATGAACCAGGATGTCACAGTTCAATTCCCAGTAAGGGCACCTGCCCAGGTTTCAGGCTCTGTTCCCAGTCGGGGGCATGCGGGAGGCAGCCAATCAATGATTCTCTCTTAGTATTGATGTTTCTATCTCTCCCTTCCTCTCTGAAGTTAAAAAAATATATATATTTTTAAAGGTTTTTTTTTTTAAGTCCTCACCTTTCTGAGCTCATTTGTTTCTTGTAGTTCTTTAGCATACCTAGCTAAAAGCAACAAAATTATACTTCTGAGATTCTTCCTGGAACAATCTTGCCCACCCTTCCATTCTACCTGGGATTATAAAATCATTAGGTATATTTAAAATTGTTCAATTTACAGTAAGTGAATGTTTTATTGAATATTTTGTCACCAATAGTAAGGAAGGTTGAATGGTGCCCTAACAATGCCACCTCCAAGATGTCCATATCCTAATCCTGGGACCTGTGAAAATCTTACCTTGTATAGCAGAAGAGTCTTTCCCATGTAATTAAATTAGAAATCTCAAGAAGAGAAGATGAGGAGGAGCTATGCAATACTTTCAACAATAAAGATTTAAAATAATAATAATAATAATAATAATAATAATAATAAAGGGAAGATGATCCTGAGTCATCTAGGTGTGTCCGAAGTAATCATAACAGCCTTTATAAAATAGAGGCAGGAGGATCAGGGTCAGAGAAGATGGTATAATGACTGAAGCAGAGAGATTTGAAGATAGCACCCTGATGGCTTTGAAAGTGGAGGAAGGAGCCATGGGCCCAGGAAGGCAGGCTGACTCTAGAAGCTGGAAAAGTCAAGGAGACAGATTCTCCCAAAGAGCCGCCCTTAGGAACCAGCCCTACCAAAACCTTGACTAGAAGTGGTGAGACTGATTTTGGACTTTTTACTTCCAGGACTATAAAATGATAAATCTGGGTGGTTTTAAGTCACTAATTTGTTTGCAGCAGCATGAGAAATCAATACACAGAGGTTACCAATTTCCCAAATTTGTGTAATAATTTATTTTCTCACCAATTTTCTAATGTCTTATAATAAATATGACATAAAACTTCATTAGGAGATGGAAAAAAAATGAATCCACAGCAAATCTTATTCACCATCTCACCTAAAATACCTGAAAACTAAATATATCACTTAAATTTAGCAAGTCAATTCATATAAGTTCATGCATATTTAATAGTACAAAGGCAAAGAGTAAAAAAGATAATCAAATGTTGGAAGAGAAAGAGGGGAAGAAATAGAAAAATGTATTAACTTTACTATTATTGGGAACAAATAGACACTGTTGAAATCAGTTAAAAAAAAAAACAAGGATGTTAATATTATAACAACAGAAAAAAACAAGTATTTCTAAACATTAAATACATGTGTGTACTTGCATAGACATACACACCACATGTACATACACCAAAATCAAAGAGACTACATTTGAAAGTGTACAAAATACATGGAGAGACGGGAACAGAAAGCGTAATAAGAATACTATATAATAAAGAGGAAACATGCTAATTGACCATCACACCCTCACAAGATGGCAGTGAATGTTCTTGCGACCATTACCTTTTTAAAAAATCCTTACCTAGCCCTAACCAGTTTGGCTCAGTGGATAGATCATTGGCCTGCGGACTGAAGGGTCCCAGGTTCGATGCCGGTCAAGGGCATGTACCTTGGTTGCAGGCATATCCCCAGTAGGGTGTGTGTAGGAGGCAGCTGATCAATGTTTTTCTCTCATTGATGTTTCTAACTCTCTAACCCTCTCCCTTCCTCTCTGTAAAAAATCAGTAAAATATATATATTTTTTAAAATCCTTACCCAAGGATATGATTATTTCTTTAAGATCATCTGTTCTCAGGGAGCAGGCCTAAGCCAGTAGGTGGGCATCCCTCAAGGGTCCCAGACTGTGAGAGGGCTCAGGCTGGGCTGAGGGACCACCCATGTGCATGAATTTTTATGCACTGGGCCTATAGTATGAAAATAAAAGGATGGGCAAAAGAACACCAGGCAAATGGAAATCAAAAGAAGCAGAGGCATGATGTCATTATCAACCAAGATGGAACTCATGGTAAAAACGAAAGGGGGAACCTTACAATTCTATAAGATACCGCAATAGCTATGATCATCCATGTACTAAATAGCATAGCACTGTTATTCAGAAAGCATAAATTATAGCATATTCAAGGAGAAATCTACCAAAACACCAGCAGTTAGATTCACAGTTGTTCAATTGAATTCAAGCCCGCAAATATTTATTGAGTTTCCACTTAACACTGGGAATATAGTAGTTAAAGAAATAGACTCCTTCCTTTGTGGATCTTGAATTGTTGTTGTGTGGAGAGACAAGTGAAAGATGGTAGCGGGTGATTAGTTCTATGGAGATATTAAAGTAGGGAAATGGGGTCCAGAGAACTGGGGGTATGGGTTATGATTTAAGTGGAATGTGCAAGGGAGACCTCGATGAGATCGTGATTTTGAGTAATGCTTTGAAGGAGGTTACCTTGCTAAGGGTGTGTTAAGAAAGGGGCTGATGAGAAGTAAATAAAAGAGTCAAGGAGTGAATGTACTTTTTACTGTATATTTTTCATAAATTTTGAACCAGGTGGTTCTAGTACCTTTTCAAAAACTTTTAGCCCAGCCAGTATTGCTCAGTGGTTAAGTATCAACCTATGAACCAGGAGATCATTGTTCAATTCCAGGTTAAGGCATATGCCCAGGTTGCAGTTTCAATCCCCAGTGTGGAGCATAAAGGAGGCAGCCAATTGGTGATTCTCTCTCATCACTGGTGTTTCTATTTCTCTCTCTCCATTCCTCTCTGAAATCAATAAAAAGTATTTTAATTTTTTAAAAAATTAGACTATACTACTAAAGAAGTAGGAGGATTTGAAGAAACAAACAACCATGAGACAAAATATCTGGGTTTTGATTCAGGTCCAGTTACTAACTTGCTTGTGACTGTTTGGATGAGCCACTAAATTCCCTGGTTTTACTAGTAGTTTCTGGATCTGTACAAATGATGAGGCTGGATTAGGCGCCCTTCAAGTCCAATTTTTTTCTTTAATATTCCATGGGTGTGTGATTTAATTCAGTGTTCACCACACTGTGGCCTGGGAAGATAGTTTTGGAGTCTGGCCATTATTCAACCTTTTTTATCAGCCCTTCTATCCTCTGCTTCCCTGCAACACACAAATGATAAATAAGTGTTTTTCCAATTCTTAAATCACATATATCAAATCATGTAAAGAATAAAAATTAGAAAAACTCACAAACCAGCACTCTTTCAAAGGGATTCAAAGCAAACGACAATAGAAAAATTCCTTTCAGGCCTCATTATCATCATAATGAAATCATAAATATATTTTAATATCTATTCAATGTAAATCTATAAAAATTACTTTTTTATTCTTTTGTACATTGTGATATGGCCTTTGGACAAGCCCCAGAAAAAAATGTTCTGTGTATCATAAAATTAAGCTCAATTGAAACAATGGGTAAAATATTTCCTTCTCTATGGCACTTGGTAATTTGTGATGTAGTATGATTTTTGTGAGACTTATAGTTATATACTTAAAGTACGACTTCCATCTGCATTTTATGGAATCATTCCTTAGAATAAGATCTTCCTTACTTCCCTGGTAATTTCCATAGCCATCCTAAGAGTCCTATACAAATATGTACACAAATATGGTTCTATCTTAACTGACCCATGCTGAGGAAAGACATGAGGTAGAAGGCCATGTGTAGCCCTCTTAGAGGATGACGACTTCTGAATTCTCCTGCCTTGATGTAAATGAGAAAGTAAGAAAAATAAGCAAAGTACACAAAATCTCTCCTGTCCCTGAGGCCAGCAGTTCTTCCCAAGGAGAATAAATGTCCTAAGTATGAGATCTTTCCATTTATTCAATAAAAATATTTGCATGTCATAATTTTTTTAAAAAACGGCATATTTTGCCCTCAGATCCAACAGGAATTTGATACCCACGTATTTCCCTTAATAGCAAGTGAAGGAGATCCTGACTGTTATAAATAGCCATTATCTCAAAATATGGATTGAATGAATTTCCTTGAGAGCAAGACTGCCACATTCATTACAATCTCCATATATCCTCTGGAAACAGGGAATGTGGCTGGTGCGCCATTTTGGTGGAGTGTCCTATGTCTTTTTCCATAATCTAAATGTACTCTTTGTTTTCCATGGAGACGTTCCTAAAACTGTGGTTTTCTTGTCTAGAAAATGATCAAACCCTTTCAACTCTTGCACCATCCTTGGAATCAACATTCCTAAAACAATAGCCCCACATATCCTCACTCCTATATAATCACAGGTTCATACACTACCTTTATTTCCCATACATGAAAGTACACGTTTTCGATTTGTTTTTCATCATAAAATTGTATAACTTCCTAATGGCAGAATGGAATTTTTTTAGCCAGAAAGGAATCATGTTAATAAAAACAAGTTTCAGCCAGGGCCATCACACACGGTCTCACTTCTTTGTGGGCCTGAAACAGCTGCTGTAGCATGGGAGCCAGCAGAAGTTTGGGCGGCTTTCTTCAGAGGAATTCTGGTCTAATTATCCTCAGTTATCATGGATATCACCTGCTTTGAATTTTTTACTCTTTTTTCTTGACTAATTTTTTATTATATAATCTATTTGTTTGTATGTAGCATGTCAATGACATGTAAAATGTATCTAAATATTCTCTTTGTATTTGTCTACTCTATTCTTATTATTGTGTTAAATCATCATGTGCAAAATTATAGTATATCTAAACAAAAATAATGGTATATAATATTATTATAAACAATACCAAAACATGTAATACAGCAGCCCTGGCTGGGTGGCTCAGTTGGTTGGAGTACTGTCCCATACACCAAAAGGTTGTGGGTTCAACTTCCAGTCTGGGCCAGGGCACATACCTGGGTTTCAAGTTCCATCTCTGGTGAGTGCACATACAGGAGATGGCCAATTGATGTCTCTCTCTCTCTCTCTCTCTCTCTCTCTCTCTCTCTCTCTCTCGATGCCTCTCTCTCTCTCTCTCTCTCTCTCTCTCTCTCTCTCTCTCTCTCTCTCTCCTCCTTCCTCTCTCTCTTTAAAATCAATAAAAGCATATCCTTGGGTGAGGATTATTTAAAAAGTAATACTACAATAATGACTTAGCAAATTATTTGTCTTTCACTCAAGTATTACAAAACTAAAAAAAAAAAAAAAATGTGCCCCACTTTGTTCAATTATATCCCTTTTCCTTGCTCCCAGCCTTCAGACATAGATGATTAACTAGAAAATGTCTGTATATAGATAAGTAGTGTGTAGAAAACAATGCTTTAAAAATTATAAGTTGGTCAGCTGTTCTTGGGAAATTGAAATCCCATCAATTAAAAAATTCTTTTCATTCCTGAGAAATAGCTGAAACTAAAATGCTATTTTTCAGTGCTATTAAAACTAGACAGGAGTTGTTAGAAGAAACAAAATCAGTCATTTTTCAAAGTAGACCAGAAACAAATACAGAAAAGTTGAACTAAGGTAACAAAAAATAATAAATATTATGTTAGATCCATAAATAAGTCATGACATTAATCTCAGATGAACACAAATTGAAAACCATATTGCCCTGCATGTACCCCTAATGCTGCCTTATTTTCCACCCCAATATATAATGGATATGGTTTTGTTGCTCAAACACAATTTATGTGGGAAATTTTTAGGATGTATATTTCCAGGGATTTTTTGGATTTAAACTTAGGTATCTTGGTGCTTCCAGAGGTGATATAGCCCCTGAGATATTGATACATTAATAGTTTTTATCACTTAAAACCATTCAGTATTTTCTGGGATCTTGAATCCAGAAATTGATGAGCTGGCTTAGCAAAATCATAACTGATCACCAATCAACTGTTTTTACTTCTTAGGATGCATGAATTAGCAAAAGCCTTCTGGGGATTCCACATTATCTGCAAGAGAGCACAGCTGTCTGGAACATCTTCTGGCTAATCACTGATTTCGTTTAAAACCCCTTGGACAGAAGGGAATAAATTCCTTTTTCTTAATGCTAAAAATATATTTTATTTAACCTAATATATTCAAAATATTGTTTCAACAAGTAATATTAACAATAATCAGAAATATTTTGTTTTCTTTTCTCTGCCCCAAGTCTTAGAAATCTGATGTCTTTTTTTAATTTTTATTTTCTTTATTGATTAAGGTATTACATATGTGTCCTTATCTCCCCCTTGCCCCACCCATCCCCAGCTCATGCTCTCACCCCCCTGGAGTCTCTGTCCATTGGTTAGGCTTATATGCATGCATCAAAGTCCTTAACCCCACCCTCCCCTACCTTCCCTCTGAGGTTTGACAGTCTGATGCTTCTCTGTCTCTGGATCTGTTTTTGTTCATCAGTTTATGTTGTTCATTATATTCCACAAATGAGTGAGATCATGTGATATTTATCTTTCTCCAACTGACTTATTTCGCTTAGCATAATGCTCTCCAGGGAATAAATTCTTGAACTTTCTTTGCCTCTGAAATTGCAGCAGTGGTCTATTGTAGACCTGAGCAGCCAGACCAGAAGAGTTTCTGAGACCTACATAGACTTCTTTCAGGTCTACTCATTCCCAATTCAACTGCTACCTGCAAGCCCCTGGATTGTGTGTCATGGAACTATATAGAAGAAAAAGCTAAGATCCTGCCATGTGTGTGCATGTCATTTGTGTGTGTGCATGTAATAGGTGAGGTAATAATTCTAAAGAAACATCTGGATAAATGGTGAAAACTAAACTCACCCAACTTGTAGCTTTATTAATTCTAATTGGACCAAACCTAGCCTTCTCATGCATCTCTTGTTTTAGTAATGATATCTCCCAAGACAGATACATAGCAACCTTCTTAACTCCTCTGTCTTTATCTTACTATCCCCCCTCCCCATGTTTTAGGTAAAAACCTAATCTAAATTATTCCCACTAAATAATTATCTGAATGCTCCCCCTCATCCCATAACTTTTGTAAAATGGCATTTGTAATATGTTCATCTTATTGTATTCCTTATTTACCTACAAGCTGTGCTCCAAACTCTTGGGTATAGAAGCTAAGGTTTTTAACACCATCTCACTGCCTCTCCTGTCTTACTTCTTACCACTTCCCTCTCTGTACAACTTAAGTTCAAGGCATTCTGAATTATTAAGTTGTCCTCAAATATGTGATTAAACATATGTCTTTGCATGTGTTCATCTGTCTGGAATGCCCTGTTGCACCTTGCTGTATACCCTATCTGGCTCACTGTGAACTCTTGTTCAACCTTCATTCTCAGTCCAATCATTTTTCCTTCTATGATATATTTCATTATGTCCTAGATAATAGTATAGCCATTCATGTATATAATAGCATTTGTTGTTTTATATTTCCAGAGCATTTTCAACATGATGTCATATTTATTCTCATGTCTGTCTCACAAGATTGTAAACACCTTGAGGGTAGGGGCAATATGATTTTCCACCTCTTACTGCAACATAATAAATTCAATAAAAATACAACTACAAAGTAATAACCCAAAAAACCATATGGAAAAATGCTATAATAGTAGAGAGTTGATGGCCAATAGGGTAGTGAAGACCTTGGTGGGGGAGATGGTATGGGCTAGGTGGAGGGAGATAAGGGGGGGGGGAGGGTGAATGGAAGGTATCTGTTATACTATCAACAATAAAAATAAATAAATGTTCTATAAAAATAGTTGAGTTGAGAAAATCAGGAAAAGCTTCATGGTATAAATTATACTTAAGTCAAACATGAAAAAATGCATAGAATTTGCAAACATAGAAATGAAATGGAGAAAACACTTAGCTGCTTAGGAAATTGCATGATCAATGACAGAATATGAAAAAAGTATTTTTCTGTATGTGAGGAATTGATCTGAATAGAGAATGGGGGTCAAGATGAAGAACTATAATAAATAAAGTAGAAAAGTCAGCTTGGAGAAAAGAGTGTTAGGAGCATCCATTATAAAATATTGTGTAGGAAAGTTAGCTTAGAAAGTGTATTATAAAAATTCATATACAATGCTTTTCTTTAGAATATATGAATATATTAAAGCATAAATAAATGATACAGCTACAAGTCATGCTCTAGATATAGCAAGTCATGATATAGATACAGATATAGATAGATATAGATATAGATATAGATATAGATATAGATAAGATATAGACATGGCATAGATATTTTGGCAAATTGAAGGCCGAGAAATGAAATAATAGAATGCTGACATAGTGTGGAAGAAGGGTTTTGGCAACCTGAACTTAGATAATTTCCATTCAGATTATATAAAAGTCTAGAAAAGACAATCTACATAATTTGGTATCTGGCTAGTGGAAATGGAAGTAGAGAAAAGGGAAAAAACAGAGAAGAGAGAGCTGAGTCAAAGAAGCCATTGATTTGGCATCTTTTATCTATTATTTGTATTATTATTTTGATTTATTTGCATACGCCAGACAAGGTTACTGAAGGTAGGGCCCTTCATTATCTATTTTGAAACTCTACCACTCAACAGAGGGTAATCAACAAAATTGAATTGATCTGTCTGTCCACAGCTGGATAGTTAATGTGACTTCTGTCTACTATGGCTGCTATTGTCTATGGCATTTGCCTGTTTTTTCTTTGAAATTTGGATTCCCTGAGCCATGACAAGGGCATAGCTATGTTGACTTACCTGTCTGTGGTTTGTCTTATGAATGCTGCTCACATATCAATTCCATACACTGTGCCTTTCAAAGACCTGAGACCATAGCAGTTAGCTTCAATATTCTTACACAGTTCAATGGCCTCTGCTGTTTAATTTTACTGCACTTGGAGGGGGGGGAAAGGTGCCATTGGGGGAAGCACTGTCTTATTGTAACTGTAAATACACGGTTTTAGGCTAAACTTAGTGAGAGATACCATGTTTGCCAACAAATTATTCCTAGCCAAAATAGCAACAATTCTGCATCCATCTAAAGCTCTAAATAAAACACTATTTATCTTTCAATAGTAAACTGTAAATTTAGAAAACCAAGGGAATTGAGGCACTGAATCTTTTATATCCTCTTTGTTTCTCTTTATGAAAAACAAGCTGTGCTATATTAAGTATCACCTTAAAAAAAAAAAAAAAGAAGAAGAAGAAATGGCAAAAATATATGTGGCTACCACTTTAAAAAAAATCCTATTAGCTACTTTTTGCAAATGTGTTCCCTTTTCTTTCCGAATGGTTTTTATTATAATTTAGACAGAGAAATTACCTCCTGAAATATGCCTGTTCTATCTAGAACAGCTATTACAAAGCTTTCTAAAAACCCTTGTAATTCTCAGGGAGATAAGGGGGTTGCCTTTTGAACCAGCAATTTTGGCTTTTCTCTCTCTGTTTCCCTGGCAAATTCTAAAGAATTGGAATGCATGTGTCCATCATGATGTATTTTGAATTTTTAAATGTCAACGTTTTTTAGGGAATTGTCTTTCCATAAAGCGGGTCATTGCAAAGACACTTGTGAATTATTACTGTCCTTTCTGTGTGTCTACCCAGGACAGGATCGCCTGTTCCTCTGGTTAATTCGGTCAAAGAAAACACTGGATCTGCACGTTGGAACGACTGGCCAGTGATCTGACTGCATTCGCAGCCCCCGCGGCTGCCCTGGCCGTGCGTGTCCACCCCGGCTCTGGTTGCCTGCTGGCAGCCTCGGCGCGGAGCACACACAGCATATGCCAGGTGGCCGTGCATCTGAGGCAGAGGGACGGGAGAACAAAGCAGGAAAGCCTTCCATTTGGACAGAAATGCTTGAAGCCATCCGACTGCCAGTCACATATTAAAGAGAGAGGAAAATGCAATGATGCCTGAATGCTCTCGCCGGTAAACAACTTCAAGCCCGAGATGCAGATCACAAATCTTCCGGCGCTGCTGCTGACAAGCTCAGCTTGAGCGTGGCTGCAGGAGACAAAGAAACCCGCTCCAAGAGGAAAATAGGAGAGGCGCTCCTCACACCGACTTTCATCTCTCTCCGAAACACGGTGTAGGGATCTATTGCACCAGAACCTGGGTGTCCGTATGTCAGAAACCTATTGTGTTGAAGGTGGGGATGGGGGAAGAAGGTTCTAGAATGCCCTGTCCATCTTTTTTCCTATTTATCTCTGCCCTCCACTTGGTATTTACCCTACTGCTCTCCACCATCTTCCCCACACACTGCAGCATAGAGGGGGCAGATGCAAATGCCATCTCAGAAGTGGTGGGGGCTACAAAATATTCTTTTAGAAAGGAGGCAGGATGGCATGGGTTCCTGAAAAGGGGGGATGTATGATTTCTCATATAAATAAAGTATTGGCCCTACATCATGTGTTAGTAGGATAAGTAGCCTGGTTTCTCTGCATCATTTCCTCGGCCACTCATTTACTGAGCAGCTGCTACGGGCCAGCCAGCGTGCTTACCTTCAGTTTAATATTGACAATCTTCCCAACAGTACTAAGCCCCCTAGTGCTGACTTTACAGAGAAAAACACAGACATTCAGAGCAGGTGGTTAACTTGCCCAGACTCACTCAGCTAATTGATGCAAGAGAGAGTGAGGCCCCAAGATTATCTGATTCCCAAACCTGTGCTAATCAACTTCCTGCATAGATAAGTCACTTTGCAAGGTTCTCTCAGGTGCTCTGGAATGTCTGCAAGCTGTATTCTTTAATCAAAACAGCATGGGTGTTCTAACAGAGTAATTACTCTCACTATTTAGATGTTAGAACAGTAAAGCTCTTAGCAGCCACGTGACCCAAGGCTGGATCAAAATTCAAACATGGGTCAACCTCAATATATATCTCACTGCTCGTTTGAAAGCTCTACTGACCTGAACTCAAGAGAGTGTAAAGAGCTAGTGTTAGTCTTCCTGAAGGTCTTATGTCATCTTGAAATTAACCAAATGGATACACCTAGGAATGGACTGCATCATCATAGGTCTTCGTATATTTGAATATTTTGTTCCCTCTGCTGAAGAATGAATTTCTGTCTATTACATCTGACAAATCCCTTCCCTTTGATCTTTCACAATCTTATCCTAAGGATGAGTTTTGGACACACAGAACCACTGCTCCTTGCTGGGCTCCAACAAGCCCTGTACTCACACCAGTATCGGAGCACTGGAGTGTTACTTGTCTCTGCGGTGGCTCCTCCAGGCGACTGTGATCTCCCAGAGGACACATTTGTATCTTGTTGCCCTTTGCACTTCCGGTACCCAGGTCAGTGTTCCACCATAATAGGCATTCAAGAGCATTTGCTATGAGAGTCTATAATTAAATGAGGCAAGAATGAGAAGCCATCAGAAAAAGACGTAGGTGTGTATATATCTGTGTGTTTAAAAGCTAGTGTGGGGAGAAAAGGAGAAATGCCATTTATATTGAAGGGACAAAGTTATATTACTCCTTATCTGGCTTTTAAGGGGATTCTGCTGAGCTAAAAATCCTGTATTCATAGGAAAGCTTTACCTGAGCTGCCAGTACCATGTAAGATTATGAAAAGAAGGATTTTAAAGAACCTATTTACTTTGTGTCACGCACCGCTTGCTGTTTGCATTCCACTCTGGTTGAACATTGAAATGAGACAAGCCTTTATCACCTTTGTGTCTGGTCACGTCTGCCTCCCAGCCTCCCCTGCTAGCACAGCGACACAGTACCAGGCTATAAACACAGCAGCAAAATGGTTCAGGAAAGGGAGAAGGGGGGAAAAAAGAGACCTGCTTGGGTTCATAATTGGATGAAAATATATTTAATGAAAACATTTCTATTGGTAGCAGGCTTTTTATAATTTCTTCATTTCTTTATAATTAAATTTTCTAAAATGCAGACATTTGGCTTTAAGTATCATATTGGCACCGGATCAGTGCCGTTTGCTTGCCAAGCTTAAAAGGGAAAATATAATGGGGAAATACTGTAATTTTATAGTTCTTGTAAAAATGAGGGAATCACAACCCTCACAAAAACCCCAAGGAGGATGTCCCTAAATCTGCCCACAGAGAGACCAAGATATGTGTTTTCAGTTTGGCGGATGACCTTAGAAATCTATTTGGGCTTTATTTTCGTTTCCCGGAACATCACTATAGATCCACCTCAGCAAACAGATGTGCAGAACATGAACTGGATGCTCATTGGCTCCGCAAATAGAGCTGAGGGTTTCAGCTAATTTCCATTTTTATTATATAGCATGACTTTTGCTTCTTTGTTCTCTCATAATCAACTTCAGTCCCCTCTGAAAATACCCTAACTGATGGCTTCTAACCAGGTTAGATTGTGTGAGCTGAATGGAGACTTATTTATGACAGCCTTATCCACATATGCACCTGACATACTTTCTCTCTGTGGAACAACAAATTGGATTTTTCAAGAGCAGGAGAGAAGTACAAGCTCCTTCTAATAAAGTAAATATGATACCACTTGTGTGTAAGAGACTCTTTTGAACCAAATTAAAAGTGCATTTTTGAGACATTCAGCATAGGGAACTCGGCATCTACAACCTTGCTAAAGAACAAATTGCACCAGGGTCCCCGGTGATGGTGAGGAAGACTGTGTCTGAGAATAAGCACTGGCTCTTCTTCCTTTGCCCACAGAATCTGTTTCCCTCCCTTCTCTGGCTTGTCTTCACTTGCAATGGTTAATTTGGTGTGTCAACCTGACTAGACTAAGGGATGCTCAGAGAGCTGGTGAGACATTGTTTCTGGGTGTGTTCATGAGGGTGTTTCTGGAAAAGATGAGCATTTGAACACTAGATTGAGTAAAGCAGGTAGGTGGTCCTCTCCAATGCATATGGATATCATCCAGTCTGTTGAGGACCCATATAGACAAACTATTGGAGGGCCTGCCAGAGCTGCCCTTGGACATCTGGACTCAAAGTGGGATTTATACCATCAGGTCTCTCACCCCATCCCAATCTCAGGCCTTTGGACTCAGATGAATTATAATACCAGCTTCCATGATAGATGATAGATAGATAGGTAGATGATGATGATAGATAGATAGATAGATAGATAGATGATAGATAGATAGATAGATAGATAGATAGATAGATAGATAGAAAATAAGTAGGTAGGGGGAGAGAGAGAGAGAGAGAGAGAGAGAGAGAGAGAGAGAGAGAGAGAGACCCTATTGGTTCTGTTTGTCTGGAGAACCCTAATACAGTGTTCATACAGATTATTGCATATCCTTGGTTCTCCTGCATGCTGACCTTCGATTAGGTTTGGCCAATGATATCATCATCAGGAGTAGAGGATGGGAGGAGATAAAAATCTGCATTGACCCTCCCTTGCCTCCCTGCTTTGGTACCACAAGTGTGGGAATGACTACATCTCTCACAATTAATGTTCTCTTCTGAGAGCCCTTCCTCCATGGTCCTCACTCCAGTAGCCTACCATAACTCTGTGGCCTTTCTGTGGCCATTAGGCTCCCTAATATTGCTAATATTGTGGTGCTTCACAAACTCTTGTTTGCTAACTTATCCCTGCTCACAACTTTATGTGCTACTTTTTTAAAAAAAAAAACTTTTCAGATAAGCCATCTGAGATGAACCCAGGCTTTGTAAGGATCCTAAATGATGAAGAAAGCAAGTATTTTTTCTTTTAAGAAAATGTTACCTTGAATAAAATAACTCACTGGATAGCCATGGATTGATCAATTGGCTTCCAGTAGGAAGGTCATAGTGAGCAAGGCTGTCTGCCTTCTTCACCTTTGACATCCATGGCAAAGACTGAGAAAACACCAAGTGACTAAAGGCTTCATCCTCTAAGGAAGTTAAAAGAGCTGTCACACACCTTCTAGCTTCTTTAATGAATCTGCTAGGCTGAGAGGAAATGATTTCATGCCAATGAAAGCACAGGGGCTGACTCATCCTCCTGGATGGGGCACAGCATCAAGTCAGGAGGAAGCCACAGAGAAGTCCTAACACAGCCTGACTCCCTTTCACTCTAAATGGCAAGTACAGGCTGGATTCCAGGACATCTTAGCAGAAGAGGACGTTTTCTAGGACATCTTTTTGCTCAGATAGTAAGACAGCACTCAAAGATCATCTAATATATTAGGAGGAAAAAGGACTTAAAGGGGCTCTCACTGGCCAAATCGGAAGATCGTGGCCTCTAAATACATAATGATAATCAATTCATTGAATAGAATAAAATGAGAATCCTTGGAGAGAGAGAGAGAGAGAGAGAGAGAGAGAGAGAGAGAGAGAGAGAGAGAGAGAGAGAGAAGAAAGGAAGAAGAATGAAGTTAGGGATGGAGGGAGGGAAGAAAAAAAGGAGTGATGGCAAGTTGCTCTTTCTTACAGTAAAATACCAACTAATAAGCACATAATTATGGAATTAGTAGCCAATCTTTAATCATCAATGAATGCTAAAATAGTGAGTAATAATTTCATGAAGAGGATATTTCAGTCTCATAGAATCCCACCACAAACTACTTCTTACTTACTAAGTGGAAAATGGCAACTTCACTATGGAGAACCCTAGGTAATGCCACTCCTACCAAAAAAAAAAAAAATGAAAGTTAATATCTTCAATATAGGACAAAGCACCATCCCTTGCCTCCTGATATAATGTACTAGGAAGAACACAACATCATTTTTGTGATAACCTTGCCAAAGCTGAATGAGTGACTATGCTATTAGTTCAGAAATCTTGATGCAAAGAAATCATTCTCACTTTCATGTTGCTCAACTGACAAACTTTTCAATCTAATGTGTTGGCAAATACATACCTGTTGAAAATCTGTAAGATGAAACATTTTGAGAGGAATCTTCAAAGACTGTTGGCATTCCAAACTAACTGTGCCTCAGGGCACAACGTAAAACTTAATACCATGAGATGACTATAAGTAGATGAGAGAGCTGGAGACATGACAAGGAAGAGAACATAAATGAAAGTCAGAGTGGATTGACAGAAGACCATGGTTCTTCTACTCTTACATCTTTTTTTTTCCTTCTTTTAACTATAGAGAATCCAGATCTTCTGCTTAGATATTTTATTTTATTTTGAATCTATGGCAAACCTATTAAACATTTTTCTCCTATTTTCCTTCTCTCACACCCTCAACCTGTCACACATATTCCAATACCCCATTAGTGCTATCAGATTTTTAATCTGCCAAGATTTTAAATTTGTTTATGATTTTTTATTACTCTTCTAACACTTGTCTTATTTCACCCTAGATCCCAGTTATTGGTAAAATCCCTTCTTACATCAGTGTTGCTATTCGTTGTCAAGAGGTTTCAGTATTATTTGTGTTTCTCATTTTCTGATTGCAAGGATTTCAACATATTTTGTATTACTCCTCTGGATTGGATGCCTGTTTTTGAGTATGTATACCAATTTTGCTATTGCAAATTGGAGGACACTTTAACCTTAATCCCAAACCCACCAGAAAAACTTTTTAAATAAAAGTAAAGGAGGTAGACTCTTTCACATTTTTTTAAAATAGTGAAATCATAGACACTGTGTTTTATTTCTACCTTTAGATTTAGAATGATAGGTACAATCATATATCAGAGGCTTTGTTAACAAATACAGAAACATTCATAAAATATATATTGGCACATATATCTTTTTATTTATTTTATACTGTATCAGTGAAAATCCAGGTTTAACCTGCATGAAGCCAAGACAACTAACAATGCCAGATACTGAATTTATATCATACTGTCCTTTGAACACCCAGCAGGAATAAACTGCTGAATGTAGACACCATGCAGTGCAATACATTTGTAATTAGTACTTTTGATATTTCTGTTTAAAAGAAGGTCATGGAGATGTTTTCTAAACATGATCTTTTGATGAAAAATAGACATATTTAAACAATTTATATGAATACAAGCATGCCCTAGTTTAATAAGAAAGATTTCAAATCAAAAGCCTTAGATGTAGAATACTATAAAAGAACCAGATGCCATGAGTTTGCTAATTGTACTCTAGTATACAGGTTATTCAGGACTCCTTTATTATTATTATTATTTTTAGAACCTGTAAGAGACCCTGAAGACTGAGGGATTTTTCCACGGTGGCACTCACATGTCATTATCCCCATAGATGTTCTTACCCACCCTCTTTTGCACACAACCTTAACCCCTAACTCTTCCTCCTGAAGAATAATTCTTGCCTCTTCTGAGAACCATCCTTGACCAACTTTTCTCTGAAATTGGCTAAACTTCATCTGATGCTCTTCTGCTAAAACCCTATAAAGAATTCCATCCTCTTTCTCAAGATTTTTCCTTGAAAGTCTGTCTTCTCATACCTAGCATTTTTTAAAGTTTGCTTATGCTAATGGTATTCTGGTTACTTTTCTTCTGCAAAATGAACCTTGCGTGTGTGTATATTGGTATATGTATGTGTGTGTGTGCCTATACTAAAAGAGTTTTTCACAATGTTTTAAAGTGAGTGAAGTGTTTAGCCTTAATTTTTCACTTAATCATTACAACAAAGGATGACTTTCCCCACCTGCGTCAGAAAAGGAAATCTAGGTTTAGGTGTGATATATGGTGGAGGAGAACAGAGATTCTCCATGTAGTTGGGCACATGGCAATCCTAGTCCCTAAAACAGGAAATTGGGAAGTAGGACAAGGTTTGAATAAAATGTGAGTTCAGTTTGGACATCATGAGTCTGAAGTCATTCCTCTGAGATATGCAAATAATTGGATGTATGGTCTGAGGGTCAAGAATTAGATTCCAGAGATTGGAAGTCATCATCGAAAAGATAGAAATTGGAAATCTTGGCCTAGGAATAATCCCACTATCTAGATTAGTTTTAAAAAATGAGTGATAAATATAGTCTAACATAGCTCAAGGAATCTTAGATCATATAACTCCGGCACAAATAAACATAAAAACCATGGTATGATTGTTCTACTGAATCCTCTTGCAATGAATGCAGTAAAGGGGCCATAACAAAGAGCTTGTTATCATTCCTATAACAGTGGGCCTACAACATGCTTAATCATTACAATCAACCTTCCTTTTCTTATAAATTATAAAGAGTCCTGATCTCCTCAATCAGATTATGATGTGTCACATTAGGATTTGTGAAATGGTCACAGCTGTACCTTTTGTAAGTTATGGACCTAGAACTGCTAAAATCATATGTGATTATGTCAAGTATTTTCATTTCCTGGCCTAATATCTTAGCCTACTTCAAGGGTTTGGCTAAAGACTGAATTTGATAATCATCCTTTAAGAGACTAGGCTTCTATTTTGAAGAGGCTTAAATCTCTGATAAATAATATAATGAACTGATTAACTATTTCATAATCCTGCCAATTTCTAAACCAGGATTTAGATGGCCCATTTGAAAGAAAAGGTCTCCTTAACATTGAAATCCTTCTACTGAGAACTCTAACAACTTACCATATTCTCTATTTAATCCCATAATCCCCTAGTTGCTTCCTGTTGAGAGCTTGGGTCCCTTTTTTTCATTTGCATTTTCCATAAGATACAACTTGAGGTAAGTTTTCCCAGATTCTATGGTGAATTTGGCTCTCCACAGCAAATTTTATGAACTATAGAGCCTTCAAATATTTCCTATGAGTAACTAGTCATACTATTTGCAGAATGTACCTAAACCAACAATTCAGGGTCAGCATCTCTTTCAGATACCTAAAGCTGAAGGTTATATCTTGAAAGGGAACAATATCTACATAGAAAGATCAAAGACTAACACTCCTCTTCTAGAATGCAGCAAAATAAATTTCTATAAGAACTTTTCATTCAGACTGTAACATTATTTTATTAATTTTGTAGTAATGTATTACTTTCAAAAATCAATCATTTACAATACTTTAAATGTCTTTTCAGATTATAAAGACAAAAGAATTTCACAGAATTGTGTACTTTTCCACAGACTCCTTTTAACTCATTCTCGTTTCGTTTTGCAAAGCCTCAGGATGGCTGTGTGCTAATTTTGCCAATTGTTTCCCTCCAGATCTAATTAGTCAAGGTCACTCAAATGGTGCTCAAGGTCTTTCGCTAACTCATATTCCAGAAGAGTTTCTAGCTCTCCTTCAAAATGTGTGTGTACTTTCTCCAAAATTCTGCTTGCTTAACAGGTTCGTGTTTATTCTGTATGGCCAACCTAAGGAAGTAGAAAAGCCAGAATTATATTTCAGACTTTCCCAACTGTCAGTTTTGTACTCAAACAAACTAGTCATTGCTGTCCCTCAGAAGGAAAGCTGCCTCTCACATATGAAGAGCCTTCCTCTTGGAAGATTCTGTGTCTTACAAGGTTGTTTTGAAATGTTGACGTAACATATAAGTAAAAAAATTCTCCAAGCAGATTAAATGCATATATAAATTTATAATAGCCCACTAACTCCAGTTGGCAGAGTTATAGCTTTAAGATAAGTGGCAAAACACTTTCCAAAGAAGTTTGGAGACTCTTTTTTGTCTTGCTGCCAAGTTCTCCCCACTGAATCTTACGCACTGACTAATGCATATGCTTGTTTGTGTGAGATTCCAGGGAATGGTGTCCACTGAGGATGGTCTGTGAAAAGACTTTCAGCAGAGGCCTATGTGAAGTCATTTCTTGGACAGGTTTTAGCTTCTGCTATATTTCTAATAGTTGTTCTGTTGCATATGCATCAACATTAGCAGAATGGGAGTCCTGTAGCTTTTAATTCATATGTAGTAAACTCAAATATGAACTATGTTTTATAATTTAAAATATTCATTATGAAACTATATATATATATGTATATGTATATATATATATATAATATATATAATCTTAAAATCTCTATTTAATCAATTGGTTTTCATCTTTTCCAGTATTTATGCCTCACCTCTTTTTATTGACTTATCAATATTACAAAATATTTATTTGCTACCTATTATGCAGATGTAAAACTTGGATTCCAAAATTTCTGTCTTCCTACTGACCTTCCTACTGACCTTCCTACTTCTGACATGCAATTTTTTTCTTCTACATTACATGTGTTTACAGGTAATGTTAGTATTCATTGTTGTTAAATATTTCATTATATAAACATGCCAGAGTTCTAGTGTTTCTTATTCTTGAAATAATTACCTCTATCTATTTTAGCAGTTTGTGAGCTAACATAGATCAGTTCAACACATTCATGAGAAAATATATCAGATGTCAATTCCAGTCACCTCTGAGATTTTACCATCCCAAGTAAGATATAAATTCAGAACTGCCTGAAGTCCTATCTCCATGGCTTCTAATGTCATTATGGAAAAAAAAAAAAAAACAAAAAAAAAAAAACACCCACACAGTTAAGAATATACCATGTTGAGTCCCACTTCAGTTTACATAAAAATTGGGGACAATAAACATATATATTAATATCAGTGATTGCCTTTTAGGATAGGTATTAAGAAAGACCTTCATGAAAAACCCATTTACATATTTTATTTAAATATTGCCATGAACATATTCTTTTCAATTGAAAGTTGCAATTAGCTTAAAACATGTCATCTCCTTGCAGAGTTAGTATTTTTTTGAGAAATTGAGGTGGTGGTTCATTCTGTGAATGAGTAGCTCTGGCCTGTGATTATGATATTATCCCCTATTTTTCTACCAAGAGAAGAAAGAAATAGCAAATGCAACACATGTAGGGAGACAATGTGATATCCTATTTGTAGACAACACTAGTTTCCAACCAATAATTTTTTTTAAGTATCAAATAGACATTCAGGTAAGCTTGATGACTCATATATAAAATTGAAATCATAGAGTTTGTAATTCCTAGAAAGGGTTTCAGAATGCCTATGTTTCTTTAACGTAATTGCGTTCCTGTGGTTTGAAAAGCATAAATACCTACTGTAAGGTCTAATTCTCATCACAAGTAGCTAATTTATTCATCTGGGTGTGTCTGGCTTGAGTTATTGAAAAATTATCAAAACTTAGTTACTACTTAGGGCTTCCAAGTAAGCAGAACTTTGCTACTGAACTCACTTCTAAGCTTTAGTAGATTTGCTTTACTAAAAAAGAAAGTTTATGCATTTTAATATTATTGTATATCCCTTCTTAATTTTTTCTGTCTAGCCTACTGGAATAAATGTCTCTCAAAATAATCAATGAAATTTCAGACTATTTTCTCGGTGCTGTAGGAATCTCACTTAACAAAAACTGTCCCTAAAATGTTATTGAAATCTTTCCAGAATCAATAGAAACAGAGACGCCTCCTTTTGCCTATGGTTCCAGGATTCCGGTATAAAACCGCTGCCATTTGCACCGTACGCTAATGACAAGCTGGATGTTTGCATGAAAGCCAATATGTTCTTACACTGCTTTCTGAGACAAGTAATAATCAGTCTGTCATCAATGTCATGCTGCAATCAGGCTGTGACAAGGTTTGCAAATAACGTGAAAGGAATTGCTCATCCCTGAACGCTGCAGATCAAAACCAGACCTGAACAAAAACGAGAAGTCTGCTGCGCGTCAGCTGCACAAGCTCTGGGAACGTGCTGTGAATAAGCAACAGCAGCAGCAGAGGGAGCGGCCAAGCCCATTCCCCATGCTCGCCCTCCATTTTTCTGTTTTTATGGAGAAGACCTTTTCTCAGCTGCCAATCCTGGAACATCACTACGGTGATATAGCCACCTAAGCCCAACCTGATTGGAAGTACTAGTTGTACTATTCTGAGGAATGATTGGAAAAGCAAATAACACATCCATCCTGGGGGGATTCTGTCTCTTAACTCATGGGCTGGAGTAGGCAGGATTTCTGATCAAACCCAGCACTCCCGTCAGTGACAGGACTGTGTGCACATGAGATTGAACCACCAGTTGCTTTCTTTTCCGGTCCTCCCTCCTCAATCCTTCCTACCCCCCAGAGGAGCTGAGATGTGAGTTATTTATCTACCACTGTACCTGACACTTGATAACCTGAAGGCTTGCACATTCATAAGAAACAAGCTAACCTTATATACCTTTGAGAATGGTTATAGAAGTTAGACTTATAAAACTTAAAGAACAAGATTATTAGGAAGGGAAAAAAAAATTTTTAGAAGTGTCAACTGATCATAGGTCTGCTCAGAGCTTTGAACATGGTTGTGTTTCATGTTTGTGCAAATAGGTGGACAGTACATGACATATGGACCTAAGCATTCATGATTTGTGCCTAAGCATGAGCATAGATTTCAGATGTGAATTAATTATTGATCTCATCTTACCTAATAATAGACAAACATGTAAATTGACCGTACCTTTGCTATGCTAACCAGCCAATCAGGAGAATATGCAAATTAACCCAACAAAGATGGCAGTTAATTTGCATATGTAGGCACAAAGCGGCAGAGCAAAGACTGAAGGTGGCTCTGGCTGGAGCAAAGGCCTGGGTCCCGGGTGCCGGAGGAAAACCGTTGCCGGCATCCAGGGGAAGCAAAAGCTTATTGCACAGGCCTCTAGTTTTGGCATAAGAGACTAAATGTTCAGTTATTTTGTTGTTTTTACAAGAAACCTTGAAAACCAGGTGCTACTGCGGGACATTCAAAGTTAAGTGAGGATGGTCCTGGCCAGGTGGCTCAGTTGGGTGGAGTGTCATCCCATACACCGGAAAGGTTGTGGGTTTGACTCCCGGTCAGAGCACATACCTAGGTTGGGGGTTCAATCAGTTAGGATACATATGGGAGGCAAGCGATTGTTGTTTCTCAAATTGGTACCCCCCCCCTCTCTCTCAAATCATTTTTTTTTTAAAGAATATCCTCAGATGAGGATTAAAATAAAAACAGTTAAGTGAAGATGGTAAGGAAAGAATAAAAGCAAATGCATCCTAAGCAAAAAGTCTACATTCCAAAAAGAAAGGCAATGTAAAGCATATTTAAGATCCTTATTCATGTTATTACAGTCATTTGAGACTATGGACCATATAGTCATAAAAAGAATTGTCCAATAAAGTGTTCATTTAATACATATATGCTAAGCACCATAATATTGGCTGAGTACCACCTTAGACATTATGAGAGGTATGCAAGATGTATACTACAAATTAAGCCTTATGTTTTCAAGGAGTTTATAATCTGGTTAGGGGGAAGGTTCTAATGCACATGAATGTAGTCATAACTTTTTGAAAGTGGATAATGTAAGCACCAAATATGAGACAAGAAGCACTCATGAACTACACTTGTACTAGCAGATATTCATAAGCAATTTCTTTAACCCATAATTGTGTATCCCCCAACTTTCCTAGTCTTCTGACCTTACCTGTTACCATTTAATTATAACCCAAGTATATCATAATGAATACAGAAAGTCCAGACCCCATCTCTGCTGTTTATGAGGTCCCCATAATGTGGGTTGCACTTATATATTTGGGCTGTTACTTATCACCTCTCAATTTTGACCATAGAGCTGGGATTCTTCAGCTATTGCCTCTGTCCATCTATCATTGGATATGTTTATTGATCCTGTTCTGTCTAGTCAATTTCACGCCAAGACAGGGATATATATACCCACTCTTTGGCTTCCCTATAGCAGTATACCTGGGATTTATTGGTTTCACAAATTGAACTGAAGCCTTAAGGATTGATCAAGGAATTACAATGCAGAAAATGAAATTTAAAATTGGTTATAGGCCCAGTTGTCGTGGCTCAGTGGTTGAGCATCGACTTATGAACCAGGAGGTCATGGTTCCATTCCCAGTTGGGGTACATGCCCAGGTTGAGGGCTCGATCCCCAGTGTGGGGCATGCAGGAGGCTGCCTATTAATGATTCTCTTTTGTCATTGATGTTTCTATCTCCCTCTCCCTCTCCCTTCCTCTCTGAAATCAATAAAAATATATATTTTTAAATTGGTTATAAAGTAGCATGTCTCTTGGAGTGTATCGCTTATGCCTGCTCTTTTTGTTCAAGCCATGAGGCCAGGACCTTCTATCGTCCCCTGCAATCAGAGACCATTCTGTCCCAACTGCCTACATCTCCAACCTCCTTTCTCTGGTTTCCTCGTTGCAAATCCCAAAGTCAGTTAACATGGCAACATCTCAGAAATGAAGCCCTGCTCAGAATAAAGCCCGACTTTGATATAATTGACAAAGCCCTTTAAAGTCTCTCATCTTAAACACTTCTTGCAGAATAAGCTTCAGATTTGTAAATCTGATGCACCGCAGAGGAAAACAAAGACTCATTTCTGGGCTTCTAATAATCTAATATGATTAGCAAGACTAGGTAGGCCCTGAAATCACTTGTTCTTTACACTAGAGTCAGTAATATTCAAGCAATACTGAGATGATTTGTTGAATTCTGCTTAAAAATACAGTAATGCTTATACATTTTTTAAATTAGTCGTTGAACTACACAAAATTACCTTAAATTTTAACAACTTCTATGTCTGCAATTGCTGAAAGAATTACATAATGCAGATACAATATTTCCTGTGGAAAGAAGGAATTCTAAACCATGATCCATTTTATGATTGAAGCCCAATTATTAATTGATAGTAAATTTTTAAGATAATTACATTTCTGGAAACTCTACAGTCTTATGCAATGTCAGAGGTCAGTGATACAAATTCGTGTACAGTCTCACTATGTGATATTGAGGTCATAAATAAATATACTTATTCTTTCCTTATTTCCTAGATTCATCGTCATTTTTCTTTTCATGATAGTACTGGTGGGAAAGTTAAATTGCAATTCTCATTAGAGAATCATCTCCCTTATGAAAAACTAAACTGTGATTGCAATTTAGATATTTTGAAGAAGCCGTAAGAAAGTCTTATTCCAAAATATTAAGTACTGTGTTTCTCAATTTCATTTCAAATAGCTGAACAAGCTTTCCAAAAAATCCTGAAAAATAACTAATTGTTTTAGGAGATTCAGAGGTAATAGGGCACAGAATCAAAGACAGACTTCTGGGCAGTACATGAGAGATCTCCAGATAAGCTCACATTATGAAGTCAATAAATATTTACTAAATGTTTACTAGAAAAGGTGCTATACTGGAGCTGGGAATCAATGATGAACAAGAAAGCCAAGTATTGACCTTCAAGGAGCTTGTACAATAATAGAAGAGACAAATGATTAACAATGACACAAATAAATAAAATAATTACAGATAGTGCACAGTGTATTGAGTACAAAGAAGATGTAAACAGTGTTATGACAAAGTGAAAACAAATTCAAATGTCCTTAAATGTATGAAAAAATCTAAATTCTAAAATAGAAAAAAGATTAAAAGTACTGACAGCATTTTTTACCTACATTAATAATGATTGAAAAGTTTGATAGCACATTCTACCATCCAGACTGAAACAAAGAGTATTTTGATTGTGAATGTAAATTAATTCATCCCAGATGGAAAGTAATCTGGCAATATCTATCAATGTATAAAAACACATAACTTTTGACCCTTATTTCATAAATTGGAATATGGCTCATAAATTTGTTCTCATTTGTACAAAATGGTGCCATGTACAAGGTTATTCATTGCAATGTGTTCCTAGTAAGAATAATTGGAAAATATCTAAACATTCATTACAAAATACCAGTTTAATAAATTATACTATACACATATAAAATATGTATGACACAGAATGAGAACACAGTCTTTTGTTTGTTTGCAGATATGGGCCAGTTTCCAAAAGTGTTAAGTGTAAACAATTAAGACAGTACAGTGCACATACTATGCTAAATAGAATGTATATATCTTATTCCTGTATGCCTAAAATATCTCTGAAAGTGCATTGGGAAGAAGTGTTCTTCTCTATGTACATGTTTATATTTCTTTTTGTACCTGTAAATTTTAAGTTAATTGAATATAAATTTGTTTTAAAATATTTAAATATTTTTGTATAGATAAAAATTCCAAGTCATATCATCTATTCTGGCATTCACATTGCCAACTCTTTAAGCTTCAGGGTCTGAGAACAAAGTTCTTGAAAAATTCATTGATTATGTCAGATTCAACTAAAAAACACCCATTAGAACATATTAAGTTCAAGATACTCTGCTCTTGGGACATAAAATTAAAATATAGCCCCTGTCTGTCTTCAAGAGAATATATTTCAGTGGATGAACTAGCTATTTCTGCAAAGAGTAAATTGTGATTAGAGTAATTAGTAGGAGTACTAAGACTTTTAAGTTTTATTATACCTTTCAAAATTCTTTCAGTTCCCATGAAGTATTGGGTTTAAATAATTACTAAGTTTTCCAATGTGTTATTTATAAAATACAGGTTATTTTATATAAATCCCTACAGTATTGTGGGGGTGTATCCTTCCAATATTATTAAAATATCCTATATAATAAAAGGGAAATATGCAAATAGACCAAACGGCAGAACAACCAAACAACCAATCAGAGTGAAATATGCTAATGAGGGAGAAACTAAGATGGCGGCATAGATAAACACCGGGAAATAGTCGCCTCCCACAACAATTGAAAATTAGCCCAAAGGACGGAGCAAACATCGTCCAAAACAACAGGAAGGCTGGCTGAGTGTAATTTCTACAACTAGAAGAAAAGAAAAGCACGCTGAGAGCCAGAGGAGCTGCGGAGGCTGAGTGCAGAGGTACGCGGCGGCTCGCGCGCGCGGAAAGGGGGTGGCATCTGAGGACACGGCTGTCTTTTTGAATCACAAGCTCCCGACTGCTCTGATCTCCGGTTCCGGGAAGTCTCTGGGGACCCAGGTCTCATACGGGGAGAGGCTGCTCTCTCAGGCGGCAGCGGGCGAACTTGGGGGCAGATTTCCCTCGGAGGTGCTTGCAGCCATTGCCGGGACACTGAGACGCGTGACTCCGGGCGCGGAGAATCAGCCACAGCTTCTTTCTTGCCCTTTGACTCCCTGAGACCCCGCCCCACCCGGGCTGCGGCAGAGGCTTTTGCATGTGAATGCCCCAGAACTTTGCAACCTGATAATTACCTAACTGCAGCCGAGCCAGCCAGACCCGGAACTTCCAAGAGAAGGCCCAAGGCCCCGCAGCGGCTTGCATTGCTTCACAGCTGAGCCTCTTTGTAGTTCCTGCTGTGTGGCCTCAGGCAGGGGCTGAATTAGCACCTCCTTAGATCCAGGAGCCACTGTACCCAGTGGTCAGAGGGGGTCCATTCTCCCACTTCAGACACAGCTGCTTCCCACAGCCAATTGGCCTGGAGGTCAATTCCTCCCAGTGATCCTACAACAAGCGAGGCACCAAGAGTGCACCAAGAGTGTCCACCCCAGGTAACTGGGGAGGCTGAGCCACTGGGCCCTACAGGACACCTGGTGCGCAGGCCACTCTATCAACACAGGGAAGCAGCCAAAATGCGGAGACAAAGAAACAGGTCACAATTGGCAGAAACGGAGGAGGCCAGACGACTGGATATAGAGTTCAAGGCCACGTTTATAAGGTTTGTCAAGAATTTTATGGAAACCACCGATAAATTTAATGAATCCCTCAAGGAATATGGTGAGACCATGGAGGTCATGAAAAAGGACCAATTAGAAATTATGCATACACTGACTGAAATAAAGAATACTTTACAGAGCTCCAACAGCAGACAAGAGGATCCCAAGAATCAAGTCAAAGATTTGAAATGCAAAGAAACAAAAAATACCCAACCGAAAAAGAAAAAAGAAAAGAGATTCAAAAAATATGAAGATAGTGTAAGGAACCTCTGGGACAACTTCAAGCGTACCAACATCAGAATTATAGGGGTACCAGAAGGAGAGAGAGGGCAAGATATTGAAAACCTTTTTGAAGAAATAATGACAGAAAACTTCCCCCACCTGGTGAAAGAAATGGACTTACAAGTCCAGGAAGCGCAGAGAACCCCAAACAAAAGGAATCCAAAGAGGACCACACCAAGACACATCATAATTAAAATGCCAAGAGCAAAAGATAAAGAGAGAATCTTAAAAGCAGCAAGAGAAAGACAGTCAGTTACCTACAAGGGAGTACCCATCCGACTGTCAGCTGATTTCTCAACAGAAACCATGCAGGCCAGAAGAGAGTGGCAAGAAATATTCAAAGAGATGAAGAGCAAGAACCTGCAACCAAGATTACTTTATCCAGCAAAGCTATCATTCAGAATGGAAGGTCAGATAAAGAGCTTCACGGATAAGAATAAGCTAAAGGAGTTCATCACCACCAAACCAGCATTATATGAAAAGCTGAAAGGTATTCTTTAAGAAGAGGAAGAAGAAAAAGGAACTCTTACCATTTGCCACAGCATGGATGGAACTGGAGAGCGGATAAATACCACAAGATCTCACTTATTTGTGGAATATAATGAACAACATAAACTGATGAACAAGGACTGATCCAGAGACGGAGAGGCATTGATTGGACTGTCGGGCCTTGGAGGGAAGGTAGGGGAGGGTGGGGGCAAGGGGGAAAGATCAACCAAAGGACTTATATGCAAGCATATAGGCCTAACCAATGGACACGGACAACGGGGGGGTGAGGGGGTGAGCGGGGAGAGGGGGGGTAGAGGGTACACATATGTAATATCTTAATCAATAAAAAATATTAAAAAAAAAAAAGAAATATGCTAATGATATGCTAAGGCTGCTCAACCGCTTGCTATGATGTACACTGACCACCAGAGGGCCGACAGTCAACTGGTCAACCAGTAACTATGACATGCACTGACCATCAGGGGGCAGATGCTTCAACCGGTAGGTTAGCTTGCTGCTGGGGTCTGGGTGATTGGGACTGAGCGAGATGGGCCAGACACACCCTGGAGCCCTCCTGCAATCCCTTCCTGGCCTGACCATGCACTGGTGGGGTCCCTCAGCCTGGCCTGCACTCTCTCCCAATCCAGGGCCCCTCGGGGGATGTCAGAGAGTCAATTTCAGCTGGATCTCAGAGGCCACTCCCCCTGGGAGGATGCCAGATGCAGGGCTCATGGCTGGTGAGCGCTGCTGTGGCAGTGAGTGCCTCTCCCTATTGGGATTGATTGAGCGTGAGTCTGTGGCAGGCACAGTGGGGCCGGGATGAGAGAGAGTGGCAGGCAGGATCTGCAGGCAGCATTGGACTGGGGGTTTCGGCCTGATCCCTGCAGGCCACCCAGAGGGATTCCACCTGTGCATGAATTCATGCACCAGGCCTCTAGTCTTATATAATAAAAGGCTAATATGCAAATTGATACCTCGGGAGTTCAACCAACTGGGAGTTTGACTGCTTGCTATGACGTGCGTAGACCACCATGGGGTGGCATGGAATGAAAGAAGGCCCCAGTTGGCAACTGGCAGCCAGGGAAGGAAGACCCCAATAGGCCCTGATCACAGGCCAAGCCTAGGGACCCTCCTTGTGCACAAATTCCATGCACCGGGCCTCCAGTATGTAATAAAATCTATTCATTCAAAGTATATGGAAAAGGAATTCTAAAGAAACCTGCACTAAGCACCTATCCTATATAATAAAGAGGTAAAATGCAAATTAACCCTCACGCCCTAACAAGATGGCTGCCTATGACCAGGCCAGCAGGGGAGTTAGTGAGGGACAACCAAATGACTGAACAAGCAGGCTGCATGGGATGACCAGGCCGGCAGGGGTTAGTGAGGGACAACCAAACAACTGAACAGCAGGCTGTGTGGGGCAACCAGGCCGGTGGGGGTTGGGGAGGCGTGAGGGGTGACCAGGCTGGCGGGGTGGGGGAGTTGGGGGTGGCCAGGCCAGCAGGGGGGGAAGTTGGGGGCGACTAGGCCAGCAGAGGGGGGCAGTAAGAAGGGAGTGACCAGGCTGGCGGGGGAACAATTAGGAGTGACCAGGCCAGCAGGGAGGGGGCAGTTAGGGGTGACCAGGCCGGCAGGGAGAGGCAGTTAGGGGCGATCAAGCTGGTAGGGGGGGAAGTTAGGGGCATTTAGGCAGGCAGGCAGGTGAACAATTAGAAGTCAGCAGTCCAGGATTGTGAGAGGAATGTCCGGTTGGACCCGCAGTCAGACATCCCCCGAGGGGTCCCAGATTGGAGAGGGTGCAGACTGGGATGAGGGAAACCCCTTCCCCATGCACAAATTTCATGCACCGGGCCTCTAGTTTAATTATATTTACTGTTAAGGTTACACAGAAACTTTTTTCCAGTCAAAAATCTGTTTTCCATAGAAATTACATGGAATAGACTCCAAGTAACATGGCTAGTAGATAGATTAACTATCTTAAAATAACTCTTGATTAGTCCCATTTACTTTCTATTATTGACCACTTTATTTTACTCTTATAATTTTATTAAATGCTTTTGAAAGTACAATGACACATGCAAACAACGTGCTTTTTAATATTGTTGTTTAAAGATGGGCAAGCATGAGATTAATGGAATATCTATAATATCCCCCAAAGCAAGAAAGAGAAAAAAGTGAAAACAGACATGAGTATTCAAAACACAACTACAAGGTTAGAAATCTGAATGTCATTTAAAAAAGATATAATAGCAATAACATAGGATCAAATAAATCATTTATATTTCCTCTTTATATTTTCTCTTTGCTTCAGATATGGATCCAGAATCTATGGAGCTTAAAGTGTATCTAATCAGGGAGCGTCTTTTTATGAATAAAGGTAGTATATCTACCAATGCAAATTCAGATGGGGGCCCTTGCAAGTGAGAGACCCTGAAGCTTAAGTGTCTTTTGCTCCACAGAAATCTACTCTGCTTTTCTTAGCAAACAGAATTTTCTTTAAATTTCATTCTGTGGTTTCATCTGAGTATTTATTTGGAGGAAAGGATGTACATCTCAATAAAGCCACAGGTAATTAATAGAAGACATGATATTGGGATGGGGGTTGGGGGAGGGAGTGTGTGACGGCATGTGCTGGGGAGTAGGGGAGGCCCGGGGGAGGTCAATGGGGGAAAAAAGAGACATATGTACTACTATTTGTAATACTTTAAACAATAACAAAAAAGACATTTTCCATCTCATTGTCCAGATTACACTCCCATTTTATTTTTTTTTTAGGGTTTCTTCTTTTAAGAGTATAAAATTAAATCTGCCATGTCAGATTCAGAACAGACCAGAAATTTCCACTCACAGGACAATGCATCTTAAAATCCAAGTTACGTCCTGCTCCCTTAGCCCACGCGTAGAAATTCAACAATGATTGTTTTCACTCCTGACTAGTGGTTTGCAGTAGCAGTCCTTACAATAAATTCTCCCACCACTGAGTATTTATTAGTGAGAGCACACAGCTCTTTTCTCTCTAAGAACTCCCTTCCTTTCCGCCTGAACTGCATAGATACGCTGCATTTCCCCTGGTAATAAGGAAAAGGCAGACATTTCTAAGTTTTTTCTTTCATTATGGGCGAGGAAAGGGAACCGCCTCGACTAAGCCTGGTAACCATGTTATCTAACTCTCAAACCTGGGAAAATGATGGGGAAGAGATGAGGCAGAAGTTCTGAGAAGCATCCCCTGGTTATTGTTGCTAGGGCAACTGCTACTTGGCATCCTCCAAATAGTTATCGTCTGTCACACTTGGGGTATAATTCACAGGCATGCAACGCATCTGAGTGGATTGGAAATACAAATTGGGGGAGGGGATGAGGATTCATGTAAATAAAGGAGAGCATTTTAAATAGGCACATAAACAAAAAGTGCATGCCTAATATTTAGGAAGAGAAAACAGAACAGGCATAGAAAGAATACAATTTTGAAAATATGAGTGTCACAGCTAAATAGTAGTGTTTTTCTGCACAAATTAGACTCTACCCATTCCCAATAACTGTCTACCCATCTGCCTCCTTTTATAAGAATCCCTTCTTCCTCCAAATATTAGTCTTCTGCCGTATGATTTCAAACTAAATATATGGAAAGATTTAGATGTCATTTTCCTTTTCACAATTCTTAAGAGAGCAAAGAATATTTTAAAACACCATTTCATTGTTTACCAGAATGTCTGACTCAGAAGCAGACTGGCTTTATTATAAGAGAAGATGAAGTATTTATTACCCAAATAATCTTTGACAGAAACAGCCATGAGCCCTGAAATACCCTTGGTCAAACCTAAGTAGCACATCTCATTTCTAGCATGCCTTCATTTCTTAGAGCCACGGTGTCTGCTTAGACTTTCTAATCACTGTTTCTTCTTCTAAACATGATGGGAAGGTATTTTATACATGGGGTGGGGGGAGGGGGTACTAGTGCTCAAATCACACAGCAAAAAAAAAACCCTTAAAATATCTATCATCATCATCATATAAAACCCCAACAGTTTCAACCTCCTCTTAGCATTTGCTGGTGTCAGCATCATTAAAAAGCAAAGAAAACTCACATTAATGTATCACATTTACAAAATTGAATTTAATAGCAAATGCATTTTTGGAAGCAAGTGGGAAGAAGGAGAAAGAATTTTAACCAGATTGCACCAAATGATTTTCAAAGAGTATAGCGAATTAAAGAGGCAGGAATAAAAATAAAAAAAGCAACAGTTATTTGATTTTTCCATAACATGACATTTTTTCTTTCCTTTGAGCTTCATGTATGTTTTATAGGTTATTTCTGAAATGTATACCAGGAAAATCAAGTAATGATTTCCAAACATTAGAGATTTTTCCAAAGTTACTGTATTTGCCCAGCCTGCGTGGCTCAGTGGTTGAGTGTCAACCTATGAACCAGGACTTCACAGTTCAAGTCCAGGTCAGGGCACATGCCTGAGTTGCGGGCTCAGACCCCAGACCCCAGTATGGGGAGTGAAGAAGGCAGCTGATCAATAGTTCTCTCTTGCCAAAACTGGTTTGGCTCAGTGGATAGAGCGTCGGTCTGTGGACTGAAAGGTCCCAGGTTTGATTCTGGTCAAGGGCATGTACCTGGGTTGCGGGCACATCCCCAGTAGGAGATGTGCAGGAGGCAGCTGATGGATGTTTCTCTCTCATCTATGTTTCTAACTCTCTATCTCTCTCCCTTCCTCTCTGTAAAAAATCAATAAAATATATTTTTAAAAAATAGTTCTCTCTTATCATCTCTCTCTCTCTCTCTCTCTCTCTCTCTCTCTCTCTCTCTCTCTCTCTCTTCCTTCCTCTCTGAAATCAATAAAAATATATATTTTTAAAGAGTTACTGTATCTTGTATCCTGCCTTAGAGTGTATAGAGCTACATTACCGTATATATGCCTGGACCTTCAGACATAACTGAGAACTTGGGGGGTGATCAATGGGACAAAACTGAAAATCATCCTCTGAAAATCCTCCTCCTAGGGAAAGTCTATCCTTGAGGTAACATGAATCATGGAACCATGAGTTTGGCCTGGTTATAAGACTTTAGCAAAGGGGCAGAGCATCCCAGATCTGCAGACCCCTCACTATGGACAGTGGCCATAGCAGCAAGGAACAGTTATGTGACACAGAACAGTTTTTGACAATGTCCAGTTAGGGCTCTACCTGTGGACTTTTGAATGTTTGACAGGCCCTTGAAGACTAACAAATGAGTCCAGAAGCTAAAGTACATGAATTATTAGTAGCTAAAGTACGTGAATTATTAGTAGATGAGGGTAATCACCTTTCTTATTAATTTAGACAGGTGTCTGACCGCATGTATACTCATACGCTAGTGAGGCAGAGAAAGTTCAAGTTCCTGAGTGTCACCATTTTCAAACATAAGTAAGTTTGGATTAAATTATGCCGCATGCTTGTTAATGGCAGTTCAAGGAGAAATTTGGTTCCTCTATAAATTGTTTGCAAAGCAACACGGAGGATGTAAAACTTTAAGAAAGGTTATATTTTGAAATCTGATCCTAAATAGGTTATATGGATTGTTCTTAGCTTAATGCACAAGAAACAATCCTTCCTTACCTAAGTGTTTTGTGTTTTTCATGATCTGTTTTAATTATCTTTCGCCCTTATAAGTTATTATCTGAAATATTGACAATACTTTGAAAATATAATTACTCTACTTTTCTGCTAAGAACATGCCAGGTCAACAGTTGTTTTGAGCTTCCTTTGTTCTTTTCCTGTGTGTGTATGTGTGGGTGGAGGGGGCGGGGGTGCATGTATCAAACATTTCTAGTAGTAACACCTCTCAAAGGAAGCCACAATTCCAAATAAGGGAGTGGAAAAATAATTTCTGAATCCCTTCTGAAATGAGAGTTTGAAAATAAGCCCTCTTTATAGTATAAAATAATTTCCTTGGGGGTTTGCACGTACTGGGAATGCAATAAATTTAATTAGAGATTAAATCGAAAGCTCCCTTGATCTGTTATCCAAGAATATGCAAAAATGGCTTGTATGCCCCAACAGACAGATTCAGTCTCTAGAACAAAATAAAAGGTATGGGTCCTTCTATATTGTTAAGCCTCTTGAGTCCACTTGTATACTTTTACCTGGAGAATTCCTATTTATTATGAGTTGAAATTTTGTATCTCTGAAACATCCATTAAGCCTACTGTTTTTCTATGAAGCATCACAGAGAAAGTCTACCACTCAACCTATATAAAATAACTTCAATATTTTAAAGTAGTCATTATATGCCCTATTAGGGGGTCTCTTCAGTTTAATGTTTCTAATGTTAACTTTATTTTCTGTACCCTTCACCACCCCTCCCATTCTTCCCTTTATTTCATCCAATTTGTCATGACATGGTTAAATTGTGATGCTTTGGATTAAATGCAAAGTTTTAGATATCAACTAATCAGTATTCATGGTTTACTCTTTCAATAAATATTTAATGAGCACCTGGGATAAACCAGCTATTATAGTAAAGACTAGTGGTTAAACAAGACATGGAGTCTTTACCTGTCTTAGAATAGTGCTGGAACTGCAGTAGAGATAACCCTATTAATACTAAATCACAACTATGATAAATTTACAATAAGAACAAAGGGAATGAAATGTCTTTCTCTGGACATTATAATAATACTCCAAAAAATCTAAAATTATGCTGGTATTTGTAACATCCACAACAAAATTTTAATTAAAATAAACTGTAGTAGCTGGTTTGCCTTGGTGGATAAAGCATTAGCCTGCGGACAGATGGGTCTTGGGTTGGATTCCAGTCAAGGACACATAACTCGTTTGCAAGCTTGAGCCCCAGCCCTAGCAGCAGCTCATTCAGGAAACAACCAATTGATGTGTATCTCTCACATCGATGTTCCTCTCTGTTTCCTCCCCTTCCCTTCCACTCTCTCTAAAAATCAATGGAAAAATATCCTCAGGTGAGGATTAACAAAAAAATAATACAATAAAAAATAAAATAGTGGTCATTCATGTTTTCATATAATTTGCTAACAAGGTCAGTCATAAATATAGACACACCTGCTATTGAATTTCTCAGAATACGTGAAAGAAGCAAAAACAGAATAAAAACATTCCCTTCTCCCCTGATTATCATCAGAAGGGTTAATTCATCCGATAATGTTTTGAGAATAACATTAGAGAATGTGTGAAAGTGCTTTAAAAAGAATAAGCCACAATGCAAAGGTAGCTATTTGTTTTCACGGAGTAAAGAGAAATTGTGATTAGAGCCTATATTGAAGAATAGGTGTTGATTGGCTTTGCCACCATAAACAGCTATGAAATGGTGTTGTCATGAACAGGTACTGTGGGCTATAGTCCTTAGAAAAGGAAGCACACGCCAGGTGAACTTCATATTTATGTCAGCTTCTTATTGAGGTCACTTTCCAAACTGAGCCACAGAGAAGTGAAGAAAAATACAGAGCAATAGTATGCTGGGCAAACAGGCAGACATCAGGAGGGTCTGGAGCTGCTGAGGTGTTTGAAATTTATGAGCCAGATGATTGGGAACGAGAGACAAGAGTAGAGAAGGAAATCCAGAAATCTGCATGGAGTCGCTATTGATTCTTTTGTGAAATATTAAGCTGCATCTGCACAGGGTGTGGCACCATGGGATCTGAAAGAGATCTGAACAGAAGTCAAACGAAAATTCTAGAGGTTTCTCTGTGCTAACAGTACTAGAGTTCTAACCAGGCAGAGTAGATAAACTTCGTTGAAAAACCAGACTTCCATGTCCAACTTCCAAAAGCCCAAGTTTTAGGAATAGAGCTATTCTAGATATTCCCAAGCCTTGACAAGATCACGTTGATCTGGGAGTAAATTAATAACCTGCCAGTACAAAACTTAAATATTGTTTAAAAGAGTCCTCATATTTTAGATTTCAGTAATGTAACATCCACTTTCAGTATACAAACAAAAATACTAGACATGTGAATAAAAAGAGAAAACTAAAGAATAGACAGTCAATAGACACAAACACAGAGATGTCACAGATAGTAGAATTATGAGACAGGTGCATCAATAGAGCTATAATAAGTATAGTCAATAATTTAGAGACAAAAATATAACAAATAAAAAATATGTAAAAAAATCTTGGTAGATAAATAGTAACTATAAAAAAAGATGTTCTAAAAATACAATATCTAAAAGGAAAAAAAATCACTAATTAGGCAGCATGCTAAAAAAAAATCAGTGAATTGAAGACTGGTTTCAAAAAACTATGCAAATTGAAGCACAAACTTTAAAAAAAAAATGAAAGCAAATAAAGGTCTGTGATCTATATATAAGTCAATACCAAATGCAGATGAACATGTGTAAAACTGGTTTTTTTAAAATATCAGCCCACATATCCAACAACATCAAAGAACCACTGTTCAGATAAACACAAAGAGTACACTTAGATATGTCATTATCAAAAAACTAAAACTCAAAGACAAATAGAAAATTCTAAAAGCAGCCAAATAAAAAGACATATTATGTATAAGAAAAATATAATAGAAATCACTAACTTTTTAAATAGGACACTATACATTCCAAAAGACAATGGAACAGCATTTTAAACACTGAAATATAAAAGTCAATCTAGAATTCAATACATTGCACAAAAAGTCCTTCAAAAGTAAAGAGGAAATAAAAATATTTCGGATAAATGTTGAAAGAATTTGTAACTGGCAGACTTAAAATTCAATCATTACTAAAGAAAATTCTTTTGAAGGAACAGATACCATATAGAAATCCTAATTTACTTGAAGGAATGAGAGTAGGAATAATTAATACATAGTTAAATATAAAATATGCTTTTATACTAAAGATAAATTGGATTCTATCAATGTTAAAACAGTTGGGCATCTCAAAAAAAGCTGTTAAAGTGAAAAAGCAAGCCACAGACTGGAGAAAATATTCAGAATACTGTATCTGGCATGAGAATTGTATCTAAGAGATACAAAGACCTGTTACAATTCAGTAACAACAGTAAAAACAAAACAAAACAAAAAAACCCACCAAAAGTCTTTAAATAGGCACAAGACTTGAGTAAACACTTCACAAAGGAAGACAAAGATGATGTACAAAAGATAAGTAAGTACGTTAACAAAAAGTGCTCTGCATTACTAGTCATCAAGGAAATGCAAATTCAAGCCACAATAATATATCACTTCACAAACTAGAATGGTTATAATAAAAATGCTTGATAAAATATTGGCCTTTTGGAGCAGCCAAAATTCTCATATATTGCTGGTGGGAAACGTTTGACTATTTTTATAAAGTTAAACACATATCTACTCTTTGATTGAGCAATTCTACTCCTTTATTTACCCCAGTAAATAAAAACATGACAAGCAAAAGATTTCTAGAAGAATGTCCACAGAAGCTTTATTCATAACTAGAGGTCCAGTGTACAAAAATTCGTGCACTGGGGTTAAGGGTCCCTCAGCCCAGCCTGCCCCCTCTCACAATCCAGGAGCCCTCAGGGGATGTCCTACTGATGGCTTAGGCCCGCTCTCCACTGGGAGCGGGCCTAAGCTGCAGTCTGGCCTCCCTCTGTTGGAGGCAACTGGCTGATCAGGGGAAGGCACCACCCCCATCACCCTGCTGCTGCTTCCACTGCTGACCATGTTGACTGCGAAGCCTGAGCCCGGGGCCTTGCAGCCACCAGAGCTCACAGTTGCCATGAGCCCCGGGCCTCGCAGTTGCTAGGGCTCATGGCTGCCTGAGCCCATGGCTGCCCTGAGCCCAAGGCTGCCTGAGCCCTGAGCCTTGCAGCTGCTGTGTCTTTGTCCGGATGGATGTCCAGAAGACGTCTGCCCAAATTAGCATATTACCCTTTTATTAGTATAGATAGCTCTTAGCTGGACACAATACAAATATACATCAACAGTAAAATGGGTAAACAAATAATAATGTATTCATACAATGGAATACTACTCAGTAATAAAAAGAACTATTGATACACTCAAGAACTTGGATGATTTAAAAAATAAATTTATGTGAATATAAAACTAATGGATTCATGATAGAAATCAGGCAATAATTGCCTGTGAGGGATGAATGGACTGAGAGGGAAAAGGAAGAAAGTTCCTAGGGTGATGAAAGTATTCTGTCTCAAAAGGGTATGGATAACACAGGCATATGCATCTGTCACACACTCTACACCTAAAATTAGTGTAATCCTTTATATAAAAGTTATACCTCAAAAAATGTAAAAATAGGAGCTAGAGTCCAGCAGGAATGGCTCAGTTGGTTGAGTGTTGTCCAGGGCACTAAAAGGTTGCTGGTTCAATTCCAGGGAACATACCTTCATTGTAGGTTAGGGAGCATACGGAAGGGAGCATACAAAAGGCAACCTATGAATGTTTCTCTCTCTCTCTCTCTCTCTCTCTCTCTCTCCTCTCTCTCTCTCTCTCTCTCTCTCTCTCTCTCTCTCTCTCTCTCTCTTCCCTATCTCTAAGCACATCCTCAGTGAGGGTATAAATTTTATTTTAAATAGGAGGTAGAATTGTGTTAGGAAACTACTAAGAGGCAACATATTGCAAAATTTCTGGGAAGGACAGAATCAAATTATGTTTATTCTTTTTAGTGACCACATTACTCTTCTTCCTCCATGGAAAAAGTTCCTCTTCTTCCTGTCAGTCAGCAGATAAATATTTGATGAGCATTCATTATATACTAGGCCCTGTAATCTCAGGTTTCCTATGTCTAATATGTTACGGCAGATAGATAGCTAGTTAACTAGATTACAAATTGTTTGAACTTAGTATGTTTCCTTTTCTTGATGATGTGTAAGAACACTAGAAAAAATAACTGAAAGAAAAAAATCAACTGTTCATAAATTTTTCTGTCAGTGATAAGACAGTTGGGGAGAGATAATTTTTGTTTGAGCAATTCCTAGCCCACATGAAATAACTGAACTCTTACAATCTTCATGTTGAATTCTTTTCAACTCCCAAAGAGCTTTATGAAAACCCAAAAATAAAATCCTATATAATAAAAGCCTAATATGCTAAGTGCCCGGCCGGCCGTTCGGCCATTCAACCAATCAAAGCGTAATATGCTAATGATATGCTAAAGCCGCTCAACCACTCGCTATGATGTGCACTGACAACCAGGGGGCAGACCTCAGACTGGTAGGTTAGCTTGCTGCTGGGGTTTGGCTGATTGGGACTGATTGAGATGGGCTGGACATGCCCTGGAGCCCTCCTATGGTCCCTCCCCAGCTAGCCAACCTCTTGTGTTCCTCCCTGGACCTGATTGTGCACCGGTGGGGTGCCTCGGCCTAGCCTGCACCCTCTCACAATCCGGGCTGAGGGACCTCCCCCCCAACCCCGCACAAAGTTCATGCACTGGGCCTCTAGTAATAAAATAAAATAAAAACCTCATTGAGAGTAGAATGTTACTTCACAGAGCCTGCCTTGCTGGCAGTTTAAGCATCCTGGGAAGAGTCTGATAAACATGCAAATTTTGAATCCTAATCTTGAAAATTCTGTTTTAGCAAGACTATGCAGCCGTGTTCTTACCATAGCATTACAGAGAGCTAGGTTTTAAAAATAAATACAACAACAACAAAAAACTCTGTGAAGAAAGGGGAAAGTCTATATGTAAAACTGTTATAGATTGAGAGTTTGTGTCTGGCCCCTCAACCCCCCCAAACTTAGTGTGTTGAAATCTAACCCTCAAATGAAGGGTATTGGGAGGTGGCGCCTTTGGGAGGTGATTAGGTCATGAGAGTAGAGATCCTCTTTTAGATTAATGTCCTTATAAAAGAGACCCCTTGATGACTTTTTCCACCATGTGGGGGTGAAAGACAACAATCTATGAAGCAGGAAGTGGGCCCTCACCAGACAGTGAATGTGCCAGCACTTCCATCTTGGATGTCTCAGCCTCCAGAACTGTGAGAAATTAATTTCTATTGTTTATAAGGCACCCAGTCTAGTTATGGCAGTGCAAGTGATTAAGACAGAGATCATCATAGGTAAAAAAAAGAAAAAAGAAAACATGGCTGTCCAAATTACTTCTTTTTCCAGGATTCACACTCCCTCTTTGTTCTCTTGTCTTTGCTTCAGCCTCCAGGAGCACTGAATTGTCTCCTTGCTTCAAGACCCAGAAGTGGACAAAAATTCCTTTCCCATCTAGCTCCTTGCTTAACAAAGGAAAGCTAAAATTTGAAAATAACTTTCATAAGCATTAAGGAGAAAGTAAAGGAAAATAGAGAAGATGCAAATAGAGAAGAATAGCAGTGTAGAAAAGGATCCTCCTAATAAAGTACAGATTTCTGATCCAAATATAGTTGAATTGAAGCCACAAGTTAACTGATCTAACTTACCGAGATTCAGGCCAGGGTTTTGCTCACTTCCTCCAATACATCCTACTGATTAGAGATTCATTTAGGTTTGAGAGGAAAATAAAAAAAAAACACTCCTTTTAAATTTGCAAATTACTCTTTAGGGAGGTTAACTCTATCATAAATTTCATTTAGATAACCCTATGTTTTTCTTTTTTGCTTTTTTCTTGGTACAAAGCTGAGATAACTGGGGAGGAGCAGTGTTGAAAAAACATGTTTGGACCAAGAAACACAGGTCAGAGTCTAAGCTTTTAGTAACTTCTTTTTTTAATGTATATTTTATTGCTATTTTACAGAGAGGAAGGGAGAGGGATAGAGAGCTAGAAACATCGATGAGAGAGAAACATCAATCAGCTGCCTCCTGCACACCTCCTGCTGGGGATGTGCCCGCAACCCAGGTACATGCCCTTGACAGGAATCAAACCTGGGACCTAACAGTCCGCAGGCCAATGCTCCATCCACTGAGCCAAACCGGCTAGGGCAACTTTTAGCAACTTCTTAGATGCCCATGCTGCAGGCCCCAAGTGCCCTTTACAAAACAACTAGTCCTTCTCTTCTTCCACTCAGAATCTTTCTTCAGCCCCCCACACTTAAAGATTCTCTCGCTTCTCCAGGCATTTTTAATTGTCTTTTCCTGGCCTCTTCTGAACAGTGACAGAGTTGGCCAGTCTGTGACCTGGTTGTAAATGACTCCCCCATACAGTTCCTCTCAATTCATTGGCTTCAAGCTCTACAGTCTGGCCTTTCCCCTCATCTTGGCCTAGACTCCCAAGACACTGCACTACAGCTTAGTCAGTGCTAAAGGGGCTCCTCCTTGTCTGGAAGTTGACTCAGATGCATGAGATGAAATGCAGATCTGGATAAGCAGAAACGCTAGCAGGGCACTGAGTGTGTGAGTATGGGTTGTGTCTGGGGATTCTAAGTTAGAAAGAAATAAAGAAAGTGAAATGGAGACAGTTAGAATTTTGTCAGGCCCTGGGAATTACATCTACCCACATCACATATCAAATCATTTGTTTTGTCTGATGTCGTGAATGCCAGAGGTTTCTGACTTCAGGGCTATTTAAGTTATTTTGGTTCCCCACACACCTCTCTGTTTTTCCTCTCTCACCTCGAATGATTTTTTTTCCTACTCGCAAGATCTAATCCTTGGCTTTCTGCTCTTCCTTCGCTTTGCTCTATTTAAATAATTTTAATATGTTTTTATGGATTTCAGAAAGAGGAAGGGAGAGGGAGAGAGAGATAGAAACATCAATGATGAGAGAGAATCATTGATCGGCTGCTTCCTGTAGGCCTCCTACTGGGAATTGAGCCAGCAACCTGGGCATGTGCCCTGACAGGGAATGGAACCATGACCTCCTGGTTCATGGGTCCACAGTTAACCATTGAGCCACACCAGCTGGGCTCTCTTCGCTCTATTTAAATCATTCTTCCATTTACACATTTTCCAACTCTGTCTCTATGCTTTTGATGTCTAACTCGGTTGTGTTTGTTCAGCACTATTCCTCCTACCTACTGTTCTCCTTGCAAACAAATGTCACTTGACCGGTGGCTTCCAATAGCCACATTCCTCTTGCTGATAGAATTATTTGCTGACAAATTTATTTGAAAGACTTTATATCCAAAGCATCTGTTTTCTGTTTTCCAGTGTCTTACATACTGTCATCTGGTTTCTGTTCCTGCTTTATCTCCATCTACATTCTCTCTTAGACCTTTGCTGCATTAAAAAGCTATGAAGGCTGCTTCATGGGAGACTGTGGAAAAGCTTGTAGTAAACTTCACTCCTTCCTGTGTTACTTAAACCCAGTAGGGCAGGGGTAGATTAAGAAGGAAAGTGGTAGTAGAAAAACTAGATAAAAAATTGAAAAGCTGCCTCTTTCCTGGCATTAACATGGTCCTACTGTATCCCACATACTTCTGTAAATGCTGGAGAAGTAAAGGAGGGAGAAAAGAGATTGGTTGTTTAATTCTTGGATAATTGATGAATTCTTGAAAAGAATTCAAGACACTGAATCTGAGTCACCCTCTTCCCCCTCCCCTCTCATGAACTTGAGTTCTAAAACTCCATTTGCAAAGACATAATAGAAATATCTTTGCCATATCTTAACATCAATAAAGCTAAACTCATTAGCCCCTCTTCAATTGTCCCTGAAAAGGTTGTTTTATGTTATAACCCAACATTTTGTCATATTTGTATCTCTTTCTTACATCCCTTCATGTATAATCAGTCACCAAAACTAGCATTTTCTGAGGTCAGAGTACTACACTGGTAACACCTCATAGAATTATTTATTGAGTTTTCTTTGTAAGCCTATATAGTTATGGTCAGTGGCATCACTTATGTCAGAAAACTAAAATTTAGGGTTAAGATCATTGGAAAATACAAAGTGGTATATTTCATGTTGAAAAAGAAATGAGACCCACACAAGAAAAGATTTAACAATTATGAAACTTTTAAAACTTAACAAAAGGGAAAATAAACATTTTTTTAAATCATAAAACAAGGGAGGATTTTAATAACATAAATGTTTATTGCATTTGAAAAGCAATGCACATTCAGTTGAAACAGACATACAACATTTACAAAGGATGACTACATACAAAGTCACAAAGGAAGGCTTGAAAAATAAAAATTAAAATTACTTCGTGCATACAAGATATATTCACTATTAAAGCAAATAAAGATAAAATACAGTGATCTTACAAATGAAAAAAGCCACAATTTAGAATGCAATAAAAACAAATTACCAGGAAAATGAAATTAATGACAGATAAAATATATTTTTCATAAGTAATATAGAATAGCCATAAATTCACTCAGTCCACTTACTTTCAGTTTTTCTATGTACCTATTGGTGGACTAAAAATAAACCATCAGTAGAGCAACACAGCTCAGAGATCACTCTTTAAACTGAACAGATCTTAAAATGTCCTACAAATCAGTATGAACATGGTAAAAGGCCAAACACAAAAATGAATCAAGTGTATTAACATGGAAGTCACAAAAAAGCACAAATATTCAACACATGAAAATATGCTAATAGGCCCTGGTAATCAAGATGTAAAGTAAATTAACAAGACCTTTTAAAAAGTTTGCTAATATCGAGTCTTAAGGGGACTTGTAGGGAAAATAGGCCTCCATGCTTTGGTGATGAGAGAACAAATTGGCAGAGCCACTTTGGGAACAATTAGATACTATCCCTTATAATTACCCAGGTACCAGTGAACCAGATACCATGTCATCTTACGCTGTAAAGGAAAACTTGCCTACTTGCACCAGGAGACATATACAAAGATGTCTATTTCATGGCGTTTATAAAAACAATAAATTAAAGGAAAAAATAAACTGAAAGTCCTCAGTAGGAAAGTATGAAACACATACTATGGAATACAGATTAAAACTTGTTAGATCTATTTCATTAACACATCTTTTAGAATGAAAACAAAATCCCCATAGTACTCTATAGGGAAAATACACTGCAAACTCAAGAAGGCAGTTTCATCAGATGGAGATGTGAAATGAGGAAAAGAAAACCAAGCTGGGAGTTAATGGTCAAAGGGGCATTCACTTTATTCTAATTTTTTTAAAGGAGAATATTCTCACGTACTATTTGTATGGCTAGGCAATTGTATCTTTTAACAAGATTTCCAAGTATGAAAATCACTGGTTAAAAGGGAATGATAATAGCCCTGACCGGTGTGGCTCACCTGGTTAGGCATTGTCCCATGTACCAAAAGGTTGCCAGTTTGAGACCCAGTCAGGGCATGTGCCTGGGGTTTCGTGCGCGATGGCTAGTTGGGGGCATGCAGGAGGCAGCTGATCAATGTTTCACTCTCACATCAATGTTTCTCTTTCTATATCCCTTCCTCTCTCCCTCTAAAAATCAATAAAAATATATATAAGGAAATAATCATAAATGTTTTTAATAATTTTGTTAGTCCTGGGCAGCAAGCCATCTCTACCTTACATGAAATTTCGGGGAAACCTCTTTAGCCATTTAAATCACAGACACACTTGAGGTTCCTGTAGGCCAGTAGTAAATACGCAGGAGATTCTGGGACTTTAACCAATTTCATCAGTTTCTCCCAGGTAAGGATAAATTGGGGAACACCATCATTGTTTGTATGTGTCCAAACAATGTGAAATGACTGCAAGACTGCAAGAAACAGTGTGAGCAAGCATCTAAGGAGCCTGCTGCAGCCTCTGCAAGAGCTCCAGGCCCGAGGAGAGGGGAACCTGCTCCCTGGGGCCATCACCGCCCTGAACAGTTTCCAGGCTGCCCTAGAGGAAGCTAAGAAGCAGATAGATAACTTTAGCAATACATCATATTTCCACACATTTCTAACATCAAGGAAGGACAAAGGCCCCTTTAGAGATGTGAACAACAGGCTGAGCGATGTCCATCAGGAGCTCTCACTGCTGCTTCGGGTGCATCAGTGGGTGCCTAGTTCAAGCATCAGCCAAGAAGCATGGGGACAAGGGGATCGGCAGGATGCAGAAGAGGACTGGCGAGCCTTCCAAATTCTCAGTGGAAGTGAAATTACCAAAACGTCAAAGGAGCACTTGAAAAATGATATGGAAAATATTAGGAAGCACCACTTAGCGAAATGAATAAAAAAAAAATCAAGGGGTTTAAGAAGGAGGGGGCTTTTAGAACCTGATTGGATCCGGCTAAGGAAAAATAAATTCAGCAAAGTTTTTAAAGGAAAATACCACCAATCTCCAGTGGCCATAAAAGTACTCAACAACGTCCAGGCTAGAAACACTGGCACAGGGAGGCATATTTTCAACCATGAGATCAGAACCATGAAGAAATTTGATTCTCCTAATATCCTGCATATATTTGGGATTTGTATTGATGAAACAGTGACCCCACCTCAATCCTCCATTGTCATGGAGTACTGTGAGCTCGGGACCCTGAGGGAACTGCTGGATCAGTAAGATGACTTCACATTGGCTGAGCACATCGTCCTGACCGTGCGGGGCAGCCAATGGCTCATACAGGCTGCACCATTCACAAACCCCCAAACTCCACACAAACCTCAGCAGCAGGAGCTTCCTGGTAACCAATGGCTACCAAGTGAAGCTTTCAGGATTTGAGTTGAGCAACACACAGACTTCCATCAGCAGGACAACTAAGAAAAAAGAAAAAGAAAAGAAAGCACAGGGAGTTCCACAGCGTATATCTCACCTCAAATTCTGGAAAATGGCTCTGATAAATATCACATAAAAGCTGAAATATACAGCTTTGGAATTGTCCTCTGGGAAATGGTCACTGGGAAGATCCTGTTTGCAGGCTGTGATTCTAAGAAGACCCACCCGCTGGTGCCCATGGACCAGCACCAGGAGCCACTGGGTGGAGATCGCCCTTCACCGTTGCAGGAGCTCATTGATGAGCCAGGCATTTGAGCCCTCCAGGCGGCCCTCTGCTAAGGAAATCTCAGAGAAGCTGTCTATTTTTTACAAAGCTGGGGACTGAAACGGAAACTAAGGAGTCCCTGGACAAGAACCTGGAAGAGGTGGAAGCTGGGCATCTTTCTCTCTCCTAGCCTTTGGCATGGAGTTATTTGTGAGTGCAGGGAAGAAGCACTTCTCTGTTACAAAGAGAAAACAGTTCCAGCCATGCAGAGCACATCCCCCTCCAAACGACATTGTCAAATATATGCCTTTGGTAGTCACTGTGACAGATGTTTTGCAAAAATCATACCTCTCTCTGTCTTGACACCTCTTAGCACTGTGACTTTGAAGGTCCTCCCATCGCAAAGTGGAGTCTACACATGAAACTAATATATTATTGTATGTCAATTATATTTCAACTAGAGGCCCGATGCATGAAAATTCATGCAAGATTAGGCCTTCCTTCCCCCGGCTGCCAGCACCGGCTTCCCTCTGGCACCCGGGACCTGGGCTGCTTTGTTCTAGCCACCCAGGCTGCTTCACTCTGGCCTCTGCCACCCACCCGGGGCCCAGGCTGCTTCACTTCAGCCACCACTGCCACCCACCCGGTTCCCCATGGTTCCCTGTTCGCCATGCTGCTACCAGAGCCTGCGGGGAGGGGAGGGGAGGGGAAGGATCGAGAAGTGGTCAATGCACCTCAATGGTGACTGGTCCAGTGGTCATTCCAGTTGTTATGCCTATGGCCCCTGACCTTTTATTATATAGGATGGAAAAGAAATATTCTCTCTTACAAACTGAAATGTTTATAGATGATGCAATTACATATCTGGTTGCAATTTTGAATATATCTGGTTTCATTCAAAATAATCCAGGGGGAGGAGAAATAATTATAAAGAAAAAGTTAGCTATGAGTTGCTAACTATTGAATCTAGATGATGGGAAGATAGTGGTTCATATGCTCTTCTCTTCTGCAGATGCTTAACACTTCCCACAATAAAGTGATTTTTTGAAAGGGAAAAGAAATAATAATTTTGTTAGTCCTGTTAATTGTTCCTCATCAATCCAAGAAAGGTTCTTCAGAGAGGTAGCAAACCAGGATTTTCCTCTGTTGATCTTATACTGGTATTCACTTATGGCTTGTCTGTCTTTAATAGAATGGAGAAGAGCACCTGATCATATAGAGTATCATAGACATAAACTTCTGTTTAAATGATAAATTGGTAAGCAAATAATTCCACTAAATATTTTGAATGGGTGTATTGAAAAGTTCACAAAATCCATTTCACATTTTTTGGTAAACTGAATACCCATTTAATGTATCATAATTGTGAGATTATTTCATAGGGAAAAGACATAGATTTTCTTAAACAAGCAATTTATTGCTGTGTAAAAAGAACATAGCTGCATTTCAAAATGATTGTAATTGCCAAATTAGTAAAAATTTCAAAGCAACTAAACCAGTATTTCTTCTCTTTCTGGCTTTATATGATATATAATTGACAAATAAATGTTGTCTGTATTTACGGTATACTAAGTGAAGTTTTGAAATATGTACACATTGTGAAATGATTACCACAATCAAACTAATTAACACATCCATCATTTCTGTTCATATATTTTAACCACATGAGTTTTGTAGGAGATTTCTTTATAAGCATTCCATGGCTGTTTTTAGTAGCACGAACAACTATCATAAAACATGTTATTTTCACAGTTAAAATGTATTGACAAAGTGCTATGGGAGTGAAAAAATAAAATGATAGTTGTAGGAAAATGACAAAACAAATTAGATGAGATAAATTAATTGAGTGACTACTGTAATGTTTCTTAGAACAAAGAAATAAATCAACGCCTAAGTAAGCAGCACAGATGATTTGATTTTGTTTTAATTGAGAAAATTTTTTAAAGAACATTAACAAGAGAATAGTTGTTCTGATAATGTCATAAACAAAAAGCACAGATAAGAACAAAGTACAGAAAATGGAATATTAAATTGGTAACCAATTTACAAGTAATTTGAGTAAAAGAAGAGAGTACGTAGTAAATGCTAAATATAAAAGATGTGATAAACAATAAAGAAAAGAAATAAATTCTTAAATAAATGATTTTGAAATGAGACCAATTCTCTGAGGGACTCAGAAATTCACTCAGGTTCGGCCACCAGCCAGAGACCCCTGACAGAGATACAACTGGAAGTCCAAGATCAGGGTATCAGCAGGGTTAGATGCTCTCAAACCTGTAGGAGAGCATCCTTCCTGCTTCTTCTAGCTTCTGGTGTTTGCTGGCAACCCTGGGTGTTCCCCGGCCTGTGCCAGCATGATTTCCCTCCCTGCCTCCCTCTGCACATGATCTATTCCCCTGCATGTTTGTGTTTCTGTCCAAATCTTCCTCTTCTTATAGGGACACCAGACATATTGTATTAAGGGCCAGCCCTAGTGATCTCATCTTAACTAGGTTATATCTGCAAAGACCCTAATTCCAAATAAGGTTTCTCTCTCTCCTCCCCTCCCCTCCCCTCCTCTCTCCTCCCCTCCCCTCCCCTCCCATGTCCTCTCCTCTCCTCTCCTCTCATCTCCTCTCCTCTCCCAAAAGTGAAGCCCCCATATGAAAAGGCACTTTCTGCTGCAGGGTTAGAAAAGTTTTGTGTGGCATAGCATGCTTTTTTTTAACATTAAGACTAAATCTGGAAAAATGGAGCCTACTGTCATCATCAACCATACATTTTCAAAAAGAGTGTGGGCAGCCCTAGCCATTTGGCTCAATGGATAGAGCGTCGGCCTTCGGACCAGAGGGTCCTGGGTTTGATTCCATTCAAGGACACATGCGCCTTGGTTGCAGGCTCCTCCCCGGCCCAGGGCCTGGTCAGGGCTCCTGCAGGAGGTAAGCAATAGATGTGTTTCTCTCATATCAATGTTTCTCTCTGTCCTTCCCTCTCTCTTCCACTCTCCCTAAAAATCAATGGAAAAATACCCTTGGGTGAGGATTAACAAAGAAACAAAACAAAAAAAGAAGTGAGGGAAACAGACAAGCCTGTGGCCCTGGGGATGAATTTGGAGTTTTCTGGCCCACAGGTCTGACAAGACACTGGACTCTTTCTGCCTCGGTGGTCGATGTATCCTAGACACTGAAGTTCACACTGAGAGTCAAACCTTACCATCATGTATGTATGCTCCAGCTCACAAAATTCCTTCCTGGTAGGATTGTATGGTCATAAGATATTTGGTCAATATTTCTACATCCCTTTTTTAATCTATAAAATAAATAGACTAGATAACTACCAAAATCTATGTCTACACCAATAATTTGCATTCCTTTTTTGCAAGAAGTCATTAATTATTGTGACAACCCTTGAAACCCCAATGACATACATTAAGTACCTTGATTCAAGTTAAATTAAAAGATTTTAGATATTGCTCCGCCTTCGAAGTGGATCATGGACCTTCATATTCTCCTTCTCTACTTCCAGCTCTGTTTTGGTGTTGCCATTTTCTTTTCTAAGACAGTTAGGGCAATAGATTATTCTATCCAGGGAAATTGATGAGCTTAGTGTGAAGCCCAGAGGGTAGGAAATAACCACTTAACAAAAGAAGAAAGAGGAGGAAGTGAGGTCATACACACCTAATGCCCATAACTTTTAAAGATGGAAACCAGCAATAATGAGGTGTCAGAAAGGTCAGATAGATAAGTACTGAACTGAGAGATCACATGGGCACTTGAGACTGTAAACGGACTGCGTGCTCTCTGCCAGCCTACGCCCACCCCCCCTGCCCCCCACCACAGAAAGATGCCTCATGCTCCGCTGTGCCTTTGACAACTCCCCTTAGCCCTTCTCCTGCAGAGTCATGAGTAATAACCCCAAAACCCCTGCAAAGACATCTCTCACCCCCACAGTGGGCAGGTGCAGTCATTCAAAATACACACCAATTCCACAGAGAGAAAGACTTCCTGACAGCATTGCAATTGATCTCCTCGCTGCTAAAGTTAAATCCACCTGACCTATATCCACGCACAGATTAGCTCAGATGGAAAACCGAAAACTAGTGACAGGGAATCACGCAGTGAATCCAGGAGCTCATAAATAAATAATGTTCCTGTGGGTAGAAAACTCAGTGTTGAAATAAGAATGTCTGATATAATGAAAAACAGAAAGGTTAGATTAGAATCAAAATATAAACCTTTGGGGGAACTGACGTAAAAAATTTTTTTCAATATCTAAAATATATCTTCACTGTGGGTTAACTAAGTGAGGGAGGTTGCATCAGTAGCTACGTGATGGATAGAACCTAAGTTTGGGGAGTTCAATAATTCTGTTTGATTGACTCCATACAAAGATAAAATAGAGTAATTATTATAAAGTTTAAAGATGAATAAGCAAAAAAATAAACCTTTATTTTAGCTTACCCCCAAGTCCTAATCTCCAATAGTAACTACAGTTACAACTTGGTAGTCCAAATATATATGTATATGTAGACACACATATTTAAAATATGTTTATATTTATATTTCACACATATAGTTACTGACATAGATGTATTTTATCTATACATAACACATGCTTTTGAAAAAATGGGTTCATATTTTATATCTTTATGCACATTTTTTTTCATTCAATATAGTCCCACTTCCTGGGGTTAGATGCCAGCTCCAATGCATAATGCCTGTGCGACCTTAGATATGCTGCTCACACCCTGATTGAGTGGCTCAGTTGATTGAGTCATCCCATACACTGAAAGGTTGCCAGTTTGATTCCTGGTCAGGGCACATACCTGGGTTGTGGGTTTGATCCCTAATCTAGACACATCTGGATGACAACCGATGGGTGTTTCTCTCTCACATCAATGCTTCTCTCTCTCTCTCTCTCTCTCTCTCTCTCTCTCTCTCTCTCTCTCTCTCTCTCCAACATAAGGGGAGGACTACAGTGTATAGCACACTGCCCAGATCCCTCCTCCTGGTCAAAGAATGCAGTTATAATTACATTGCAGGCCATATTTTTCCTCTCCCTAATCCTGCCTTCCTCATTTCCTCACTCCCCAGTAAATATTCTGCATTTGCTTCTTCTCAGAATGTTTCCTGTGAACCTAACCTAAGACATCATATTATGAGTATCTTTCTATGCCAGTAGATGAATATCTGTCTCATTAAAATCCCTGCATATTTTCTTATTGTATATATAAATTATGATAGCATCATTTACTTAATCAATGAGTTAGGTAACTCTTCAGGCAAACTAAACTAGAACTCATGGTGACAGAAAGTACACATCACAACAGCAACCAGTGAGTCAAAAGTTTAGCCTCTGTTCATCGCTTAAGATGACTTACTGTCATTCACAATGTTTATGGTTTAGTTGTCATAACTGACTCTTTAAAAAAAAAACAAGCTTTATATTTGCTGACTGGATTACATGGGGAAATCACTGATCCTGTGTGGAAATGTATTTCTTTGATGCTATTTTATTGCATTGATTGACAGCTGATAGTAAGTGTATGTGAGTAAATGGATAAGTAAGAATACAGCAGAACTTGTATTCTTGAGAAGAAAATATAAAATTTACAATAAAGCAATTTTAAAGAACTGAGTTAGGTATTTAAAAATGCAGTTTGTAAACAGCAAATATTTTTATTTGTAGCTTTCATTTAAAATCTGCACTTTAGTTACTTTCCCACTCCTGAAAGATCAATGATATCTGTGTTTTACTTAAAAGTATTAGAGAGAAACAGTCCGTCTTTGGAGGTCTTTAGTGCTGCTCAAAATATTCCTATGCCCTTTTATTAATACACAAAGTTTTCATTACTCTCTATATATCAAAGACATAACTTTGATCTCTAGTTCAAGAACCACATATACAATTTTTCCCTCAATATCTCTATTTACGTAGCTCAAGTTAGCAAGATTTTTACAAATCACACATCTGATCAAGTATTAATACCAAGAAAAAATAAATAACTTCTAAAACTAAAAAAAAAAAATGGACAAAGAACTTGAATAGACATCTCTCCAAAGAATATATGCAACAAATGGTCAATAAGCACATAGAAGGATGCTTAACACTAATCATTAGAGAAATACAAATAAAAACTACAGTGAGATACCACATCATACCTATGATTGATCTTACATGAGGTACTTAAAGTAGTCAAAATAATGGAGACAGAATATAGAAGGATGGTTGCCAGGGGCTAAGGAGGGGGAGAAATGTGGAGTTATTGTTTAATGGACACAAAGTTTCATTCTTGCACAATAAAAAGAGCTATAGATATGGATGGTGGTGATGATTGTACATTATGTATGTTTAAAACCACTAAAGCAGGCACCTAAAAAATGGTTAAGATCGTAAATTTTATGTTTTATATTTTACCAGAATAAGAAAATTGGGAAAAAATCCGATATAAGAAAAAATATAGCAATGTTCTGTATTCATGGTTTCTCTCTCCCCTGTCCTCAATCTTGTCCTCTTCCATATCCTTAATTTCTGCAATGTCACCACCATGCATCCGCCTACACAGATGAGAAACCCAATATCCACCCTTGAATTTTCTCTTTTTCTCACCTTTTATATCTAATCCTTTAATTTTTTTAAATTAAACATTCTTGTCTCTCTGGAACACCTGCCATCTCTCCCCATGCTGTATTTTCTGCGAAGTCCGCAAATGGCAGTGTTGCCGGGACTGCTGCAGTAGTTTCGATGAATTGTTATGTCATAAAATTAAACATGAACACTTTTCAAGCTTCTTCGGAAATACTTTCCAGAATAATTTGGAACAGCCACTCATTTGGGGATGAAAACAAACCATATTGCATGGACAAAGTAACCATTTGAAAAAGGACATGTGATTATTTGTTAAAATTTTTTTTATTTGAATTATGGTTTAAAAGATAATTACAGAAAAAGTAGAAAAAAATGGAAGACTGACCTTTGATGTTTTTATCTTTTAAAAATGTTTATGTTTCTATGTATATTTATATAGATATAAAACTATTTTTATAGAGGCTATCACAGCTATCTCAAATATCTTTCCATCAGTATAGGCTATAAAATAAATACCTCATGAGAGGGGTTTGGTCAAAGATGCACATGAAATCACAGACACAATTATCTCTAAAGAATCCCAATGTGGAAGCTGAAAATATGAGTGGCACGTGTGACAACATTTTGGTGCGTGTAATAATAATGGCAATCAAGGCCGGAAAAAGTATTTATTATGACCCTGTCCAAATACACTTTTTAGAGGCTTTCCGTTTTTCTACTTTAAATTTGAATGACTCCTTTTCCATTGTGATTAGTGTGATGCTTTGGTAAATATATTACTTATTCTACGCTTTCCAGCTGCCCAGATGACACATGTTTTTAGATTTAAGGTTGATTTTTTTTTTTATTTAAGAAAAACAAGAGCTAGATTTAAGGCCTGCTTCCACATTTTTTGAATGTTCAACCTTGGAAATCTAAACAATGTATTGTACTTGGCTTTCTACTATGTAGTTGGAACAATAGGAATGCTAACACCTACCTCAAACTGGTTATCTTGGGGGTAAACATATCAAAGTCACCTCTCAGTCCTTATTGCTCAGGCACTCAATAAACAGTAGCTCCTAATGCCATTAATACTAAGCGTTTGTGTTTTTTGTTTTTTAGCCTTTGAATACAATCATGGGTAAAATCACCCTGTTAAACTTTGCAAAGCCAACTAAGCATGATTTATAGGAACAAAATGAAATACAGATTGAGGTGATTATATTGTTATTATTATTATCTACAGGAGACAGTGGTTTCTAGGGTCATACTAAGGTTGTTTTATCAGAATGAGGTGATAGGACATGAATTCTAACCCATTGCAATGAAGTAGTGAAAGTTCAAATGGAACAGTTTATGGCATATCACTGATACATGAAATCTGCATCTGAGATGTTAAAATTGAATAGGACCATAGAGACAACATAAACCACCCTTCTCATCTTCCAATCTCTAAGGACCGAGACTTGAGAAATTTATTGATTTCACACAGAGCAGACTAGCAGAAGCAAAAGTAGAAAATAGATATTTTAAACCTCTATCCCAGTGCTCTTTCTAATGCTGCATCATGCAAATGAAGAGAAAATTAATCCCCAAGTTATCTTCTTATTTTACGTTCTGAGTGTTTTGGATAGAAAATATCTAGATTATTTTGGAAACATCATCTCAGGGATATAAACAGTTGGCTATGCTTTCCAACATCTTAGAGAAACTTAAATGTTGGTTAAATTTCTGTGGGAAAACTTTACTTAACTGCACCCACATAGTTAGGTACCAGAGAAGAGACATGTCAGCTTCATCCAGCATGTTGTTTCAGTAAACATAGTGTCTCCATAATACAGACTGTTTTGGTAGTTAGTGGGAAAAGCTATGTGACCATGAACCTTGCTCTCTAAGAGGATGTGTTCTAATAAGGAAACCCATACATAGATAGATGAATGCATTCATCAAAGAAGGTGCTGAGATATGGGTGCCTGCAAGGTGTCTGAGAATATAAAGCATCAATATTTACCTGTGGTCAAATTATTACTTATCACATAGACTTTCGGGTCAGGAAATTAATAGAAAAAATAGCCATATGTCTATGTAGATAACAATAGAAGTACCATCACCTTAAATTTGTTTCTATCAGGGAAAAAAAAGCTGTTGGGACGTAGTACTCTGTTCTCAGAAAAACAAAAATGTGCTGATATTATTATCACAACCTTTCATTATTCATCTATACTCCTTTGGGAAAACAGAATGAGACTATTCTCTAAACCTACAGCTAATGTAATTTATATTCCTATCTTCAGAAAACACACCCAACTATAATAAAAATGTTATTTTCCACACTTTCTCTTTCTCAAAGTATGAAAAGAAATTCTAACCAAGAACAAAAGAGAAAGTCAGGCAGCTGTTTGGACTATTACTGAATAGTTATGATGCTCATCATTGTTTTCTTTTCATGATAATTTAAAATACACTGGGCCCTGTAAAGTGCACTGGTAAATGCAGCATTTTAAGGAAACTTTGGGCATAAATACATAATATTTTATTTGAAAGAAACACAAGGAAAGCAGCCAGATGCCATCGCACAATTTCCTCTTGTCTTGGTTGGAAGAAGCAGTCCATTATTCCAGAGGAGACAAAGGAGTGAATGAGATGTTCTGAAGCCATACTGAGTTATATCTCATTAAATCAATTTAATAAACAAATTTAATTATTTTTCCTAAGCCAACATTAGCCGTTTTGTAGTGTTTCATGCTCTTTGTGAGTCTCTATTTTTATTATGAAAAAAATATAACAGTTATTATGAAAAAATAACAGTTATGAAAAAAATAAGACTTCATATAGTAACTAATAATGTTGTTATGTCCCCTTATTATCTTTTAGGTCAATGAATATAACAAAATATTTATATTCATTCAACTAAAAGATAATTCTTATGAACATTTAAAACAATTTTGGTTTTTTTGTATTTTATTATAATTGACGCCTTTTAGAATCCATCAAAATATTAGAGAAACTACACCAAAATCAGCATATATCTAAATAATTTTGCAAAAAAATTTCATTGCATTTATCTTATACTCTCACCACTCAATATATGTATTTTTATAAAACATCTTGGTGAAGGAAATAACTATGAAGAAAAATTTGATTAAAGAGGATTTACATACACCACACACACACACACACACACACACAGCCAAGAGATATTCTCACAAAAATGGACACTGCTCTCAACCTTGTAAAATCAGGATGAGGGGAAGATTGGGCAAAAAGCATAAATCTTAAATTCAAGTGGGAGAAAAAGTGAGAGGGTGGAAGACAGCACTAGGCTGATTTGCAAATTGAGTTCTGTTTTGAAATTAAGATTTAAATAAAGAGGAAAATGATACTTTTTCTTGGAGAATTCATTAATTCATCAATATTTGTGAAGCACCTACAGGTGCCGTGTACTGTTCTAATTTATGTTAGCATAGGAAAAAATAACAAAAGACCCCTGTTTTATGGGCTTTTATCTTATAGTGGGTAGAAAGGGACAACAAACAAATTCAAAACAATCTCTGCAGCAGGAAGAAAAATAAAGCGAAATCTAAGAATCAAGAATGTGACTACAAGTTGTAAATATGTTATGTTTGATAGTGTGATCAGAGAAGGCTTTTCTAAGCAGATACTTGAGTGAAGTGAGGGAGTGAAACTTGTTGATTTATGGGGCAAATGGCGATGAAGAGATTTCTCTTATGAAAACCAAAAAATGTATATAGAAGTATACAGGTAAGAGTTTTTAAATTAGAATCCAGATACAACTCAGGAACGCTTAGAGGAAATTTCAGTATTTGTTAAGAAATGGAAATACTCATTATCTAAATAGAGATTTAAAAATCAGGTTGTGGATAACAATTAAATTGTGATAAAACAAATTTTTATAGAAGCAATAGTAGAATTACAGTAGACATAGATACATAAAAGTCATATTTAAATTAAATAAAAATTCACTTTCTAGATATATATAAATATATGTCCAAATGTTTATACATAAATAAAATATAGGAATATATATCATATGTAGAAGTAGAAATAAAGAACACATTTTTGTGCTTTCAGAAACAATGATTAACTATTCCAGGGTGTGTGTGCTGATTTGTTTTAGGACCAATTTTCTCCTATCCTCTCAACAAATGTTAAAATACATGTTATTTTTTCATCTTTAAAAAAACATGCAGTGTGAGGCTGAGAGACAGAGAAGCATGTTCTCAGCAGCTGTGCGATGCTAGCATGTTGTGAATATTCAACAAATATTAAGTGACATTGAAATATGAATTGATGGATAATGAATCACTTTAGGGAATTATCCTGCCAAAATGTTTTGGAAGATCCGTGAAATGTTTGACAAATCCAAAGAATCCCAAGGTTTGCTTTTGCTGAGATTTATTTATTTATTTGGGGGGCTGGGAGACTGGCTCTGATTTTTCATCTGGCTCATTATGTCCTTCTGTTACAGAGTAATTTATGTCCAAATCATATTACTTTAACTTTTGTGAGGCAATTGAACTTCTTAGTGATTATATAATTGGAAAAAACAGACCATCTAGAAAAATGGACTCTTTTTATTAAGTACAGAAATAAAATTAATTAAGCCAAAACTTCATTATGGTAATGGGATCGACAGAGATGTAGGGAATGAGCACCAGAACAAGACCCAAATGTCGCATTTATATTATTATAACTAAGAACATTATCTTATTTAGCATTTACTTAAATAAGGGATAAAATTCACAATTTATAAAAAATATTTGGCCACTATTTTTGTCTGGTTATATTCAAATTAACAGTTCAGATCTGTGCCTAAAACCTTGAGGGTGATTTTAACATAATGATTTCAATATTATCTCAGTATAAATACCAAAAAGTTTTTGTCCACTTCCTTCCATTTTAACATCTCTTGACACATTTGTTCTATGTATACCCATCACCAGAGTTATGAAAACCTTCTTGCAGTGCTTGTAATATGGAAAGTGTATGGATTAGTCAGAATCTTTAAAGTTGCAAATTACAAAAGCCAGCTTAAGGAAAAGGAGATTTCTCTTTAAGATACAGGGACTGCTAAGATTAGTGAAGGGAAGTAATGCAATCAGATGTCAGGTAGAGATTATTGGACACTGGGCCCATCCTCTTACCACTTCTTGATTCTGCTTATCTCTGTGTACTAACTCTATCTCTCTGCTTTTCAGTATTCTGTTTTGTTTTCTTTTCTTCCATTCAATTTCTATTACATGATAGCAGAAAAACAGAAACACAACTATACAGTACATAGAATTCAAGCCATAGTGGAGAGATGAGCTCCCATGATCCTAATTCCTAATTCTCAAGGTAGTAACTTGGGCCCAGACCAGGTGGGGTGTCCAATCATTTCTAACTTATCTCTACTCAAGGACCCGGGTATCATTATATGAATATGGCAGCTATGTACTTATATTATGGATATCAATGGTTTGAAGTATGAGTAATTAAGTGGTTTGTTATGAATAGGGAGATCTCCAAAGAAATCTGCTTTATGATGTAAGTAAGGTTTTATCTAAAAGTCTCTTTCTCAAGTACTTTACTCTTCATATTCACTATAAATTTCAGGACGACATGTTTCCAACTCATCTCTTAAGACTTCATCTTAATTGAAAAATGATCATCAAACAAAACAACCCTCCTAGAAATAATACCTATAAACTGATAAAATTACAGACATAACTAGAGACTGATGTACAATAGGCAGATTTTGGAGCAAAGCCAAAGTTGGTCAGAGTCATCAAAACAGACTAAATTCTTCATTTTGTTTTTTGTCACAGTGACAGTGGCATAGCAATGATTCAAAGGCTGATAGAAAGCCCGGTGACTTACTAGCTAAAGGAAATAGGGCTAGAAGCACAGGGCAACTGGCGTTTCCAGAGAAGAGAGGAAAATAGAAAGGAGAAAGCCAGAGAAAGATACCAATTTCTGTGCTTAAACTCAATCCAAGTCTCTGCCTGACCACTAAACCACATCGAATGGGACAAATGGAAAGCAGGTTACAGCTGTGGTTTAAGGAAGTGATCTGAGATCTAAGCCGCCCCCCACCGCAGACATGCCTGCTTGCACTCTGAGTCTAACTAAGGTAATTGCCTGTTAAAACAAGGGCATCAACACTTCGTGCAGCAATATAACAGAATCCAGATTGTCCACAACGTAATACTCAGATTGTCCAGGATGCAGCCCAACATTATTCACATATAAATAGCCAGAGAAATGGGATCCAGTCTCCAGGGAAGAGACTATATCCAAATGCCAACCCCAAGGTTAGCACATGTTGGAATTTTTAGACAGTATTTTTTAAAAAGCAGTTATCATTATGCTCAGTGACATAAAGACAATTAGACTTGTAAAAAATAAAAATATAAGGTATCTCTGCAAATACTGAAAACTGGAAATTTTGTAACTGGAAATTTCAATACCCAAAGTAAAAAAATAAAAATAAAATCCACTGGATAGGCTTAAGAGAAATAAAGATAAAAGGGTCAGTAAATTTGAAAACATATTAATAGAATACATCTCATCTGAAGAAATATATCCCCCACAACAGATTTATTAATTTCTAAAAGAGAAAAAACGAGTAATTACATATTGGATAAAATTGCAGATACCACCTTAACCAAGTAATAGAGTTAATATCTGTAGTAATGAGACACAGTGACAACTTCTACATCCTAATATAATACACTGAGAATAGTTTCATATCGCTCTTGTGGTTTTCCTTCTAAAAATGAATAAGCTGAATTTAATCATAAGAAATATCAGACAAACAAAAATTGGGAGGTAGCTACAAAATAACTGGACAGTACTTTTCAGATGTATCAAGAATATGAATGACAAAGAAAGACTGAGAATTCTTCCAAAATAAGGGACTAAAAGAGATTAGAACTATCTGCAATGTGTGATCCTAGATGGCATTATGGTCCAGAAAGAGGACATTGGCAGAGCAATGGATGAAATTTGAATAAGATCTGTAAATTAGTTAATATTGTGATATTATATAGTTATATGTGTAAGAAATGTCTACTCCATATTTGTAATATCAATGCAATCCCAATCAAAATTCCAGCATATTTTTGCAGAAGTTGACATGATGAATCTAAAATTTTTTATGGAAATGCAAATAAACAAGAATAAACCAAAGCATTTTTAAAAGAGACAAAATTAGAGAATTTAAATGTTCTGATTTCATGACTTGCTATAAATATACCATAATTTTGAGAATGTAGTATTACAGAAAAAAAAATGGATCTGAAGATAAATGGAAAAAAAATAGAATTCAGAAATAGATCTGAACATAATTGGCCAAATAATTTTCAAAAAATGTATAAAGGCCTTTTAATGAGGGAAAGAAATGTTTTCTCCAAAACAATGTTACAACTGGATATTTATATGGAGGAAAAAAGTGAACATCGATTCTTACCTAATACTATACAAAACACTTAACAAAAGAAGGATTGCTATACCTAAGTATCAAAACTAGAAAAATCCTCATAGATGTAAGGGAAGAAAGTCTTTTTGTCCTTGCGAGAGATAAACATGTTGGAAAGAACCCGAATGCTTCAATAATTTCTTTAAAATTACCAATTAAACTTTATTAAAATTAAAACATGATGCCAAGCCGGCATGACTCAGTGGTTGAGCATTGACCTATGAACCAGGAGGTCACGGTTCTATTCCTGGCAGGGCACATGCCCAGGTTGTAGGCTTTATTCCCAGTGTGGAGCATGCAGGAGGCAGCAGATCAATGATTCTTCTCTCATCATTGGCGTTTCCATCTCTCTCTCCCTCTCCCTTCCTCGCTCTGAAATCAATAAATACATATTTTTAAAAAATAAACATGAAATTCCAAAATGAGCAGCAAGTATATGTTTATACAACCAGGAAGCCACCCACCCCAGACTTGCTTCATAATTTTTTTTCCATCTTTGAGGCCTTGTTTGCCAAATGCCCAATTTGGTAGATACCGCCAGAGCAATTTCTTCTCCCTACTGACAAAAAGCGATGTTCCTGGAGCTAGGTTTACCTGTGCATTGTACGTTTTAAATTGACAACTTCTTTCTAAGCTTAAGTCAGGAATGATTATTTCTTGTCAATATACATAACATCCTCACTAAGGTTAAACCATATGGCAGTCATTTGTACAGAACATACAGAAACTAGGAGGAGACCAGGAAGAATAGACTTTCTGGTTCCTTCTATTTGACCACTTAGCATGACCTTGTAGTATAGCTGAAAATTCAAACCGTTTTCAAAGGAAGGGAGATGGCTATTCTCTGAACGTAGCAGTAAATAACCTCAAGATGATCTAAATTAATATCAGGAGGGGGAAAACCTAAATTCGGTTTTAATACAGCTGGTTGTACTCTTGGAGAGAAGATTTCTAGCAAATGACAACATGCTCAAGAGAACCCCTCATTACGTCCCTGACACTCTCAAGGTATTTTTCCATTCTTTGGCTCAACACCAACTCACAAAGCTTTTGCACAAGTAATTTTTCAAAGCCGTGTCATTCTTGTAGATGTGTATATAATTCCCATTTTTCACTCTCTTTATGTTAAGATGCCAGAACACGGGGGTTTCTGTTTTTAAATAAACATAATTTTAACGTCACGGAATCCTGCTGAGTATTTCTTAAAGGTTTCTTTCCCATTTGCTTAAAAGCTTTACACTGTTTTCCTAAGAGCACCCTATTCCAACATGAAAAGGTTCCAATTAGATATGTAACTCCAAACCCATGAATTCTGAGAGGATTCTGAACTTGCCAAAACAATTTCTCGTTAGACGTGATACTTGAATTACACACTCCCACTGCATATTTAAAAGCCTTTACTATAAAGGTTTCCTATAACAAAAGGGAGATGAAAAGATACTGTAATTATTCACAGAACATATTCAAGCCATCACTGCTGATGAAATATGATATCTACGACATTCCTCCACTGTAAATAAGGCAGGGATTCAAGGGAGCGCTGTTGGCCACAGAGAAACCCATTCTTCTCCTTGTTAACACATAAAACAATAGCTTTCATCTCAAAGGGCTTTGCCTCTCAGTCTACAACACACTACATCTAAACTCTTTCCCCGCAAAATGTAAACTGCAGGTCAGTTTCAGCTTTTCAAACTTTTAACTCAAGTGGAAACTTCGGGTGCCTTCCCTCTAATGACATGGCCCCGGCAATATTTTTCCCACCTGGAAAACAAAAGTGGCTCTTCAAGCCGCCCCATGCTCTTCCGTAGGTGGGCCTGGGCTGGGAAAAGAGCTGAGAGGAAGGCCGATTCCTCAGTGAGGCCTGACCTCGCCAATCTGGAAACTGTCCTAGTTCTTCCTTTGAGGTCTACACTGACTCTCGGTGCATGGGGTGCGGTGGAAGGTAACAACAGCTCTGAACTGGATACCAAACACTGAAATTAGGGCGAAGCACGCACGATACCCCAGTGCCGTTGGCAGCCTGCAGAGGGATGCTACCCTTGCAGTCATTCCGATAAGCCATCCTTGAGACTGCATGTAAACGTATTCTGGTTACAACAGAAATGCAATGCTGGCAAGTGGACAGACACTGGGTTAGAGTCCACTGGGGGATGCTTTCCAGAGTAGCTGTCCTTGCCGTGGACAATCCTTTAGAGAGGGCGCCCGGCACGCATGGCATCTCGCGGTTTACTAAGGCCTCTGAGCTGCCAATGCAGTTGTTAGGGCTTTCAAGAGTGGCATGAGGAGCTGCAGTGCCCGGAGATCTTTCCCCGATTTCGTTGCAATGAAACTAAGGTGTAAAAGTGGGGGGAAGGTGGCAAGTTGACACACGGGCCATTTCTCGTGGGCCACGGCGCTACACGATTTTTCCCGCAGCCGATGGTGCTCTTCGTCATGACCTCGACAGACTTAGAAAACCTGCATCCATTTCAGCCGCTTGTTGAAAGCACACAGAACTGCTGGAGATAAAATTTCCAAGAATATATTAAAACAAAACTGCTAACGCGGCCAAATTTCCTACACACTTGGAAAGCCTGTAAAACAGCAGGCCAACATTAATACGCAGAGAGAGGAGTAGGGAGTAGAAGTAAGTAGAAGCTGCTGTTTAAATGTCAAGGTTTTGAAATTAGGTAGGGAAATGCCAATTATCTCCAGTGGCCACAGTGTCTCAACTTACCATCAGGTTATTTTTAACATTGAGAATTAAGATTGCAATGTCCTGAATGTATCAATTTTACTGTGTGTTTTTTCCTAAGTTGAAGAAATAATTTGGTAAATAAAGTTAAAATTTTCTGAGGAACTGCCATGTGTTCCAGTTGTATTAAAATTCCATTCCAAATACTCCCCCAAACTGAAAAATATCGTATCTACATGTAATGGAGTAGATAGCATGCAACCAGGACTGATATCATGTGTGAATTGTTCCATATCATTGTGTCTTGTTCCAGGCACTGAATTTAGACCACATTATTTTTATCTACTCCTCACTCAGTTTCAAATATACACCTTCGTAGCTCAAAAACATCTTAAATTCTATCCATACAATTTGAGGGAACCAGTTCTTGGCTGGTTCCTATCACACTTACAGATGTAGGTAGTGGGTCCTCACATAAAGTCACTGTTATCTGGTTACAAAAGGTGCTCATTTAGCAGAATCAAAAACTACATCCTCACACAATTTACTTTAATAGTTAGTCTGGGAAAGCATTACAAATTAAAAATATTTCATTATTCCACAAATAACAAAATATCATTCATCTCACAGCTGTTGGTACTAGTCGTACAGCACATTTAAGGACTTTTATTTCTATCTTGTATCTTTCTTGAATGTTGTGGCAGGTTTTACACATTTGAATTGCTCAACTAAGATGACTAACCTTATCATATATGTTTTCTTTCTCTACCCCCTAGGAACCCAGACCAGAGGTAGATATTAATTCTGTGGAGCTTAACTGAAATCAAATTGAGGAATTTTAGGTTTCCTTCATGAGACATGGCCTTTGCCATTTAAATAAGCATCAACAGAATATGTCAATCACTTGACACGATGTCCACTTTTAATACCTACCTAAATAATACCTCTATGTGATTAATCAGTTTTCAAAACATTTTCTTAATACTGGGGAGAAAATACTGGAGAAAAATAGAAAGTTCTTCTGTGAATTAATTCACAACATAGGTTAAGAAAATGGATTATGAATGAATTCAAATATTAAAGACTATTAACAGCAATGTACCAATGGCCTTTATGTTTAAGGAGTTGATATAAAAAATGAGACTATTTTGGACAGTAAGGACCTAGATTTGTGAAATTTGGCTTTTCTGAAAAAAAAAAAAGAGAGAGAAAAAAAAGGAAGGAAGAAATAGCAATTGTCCTAATCTTGAATGGGTTTACTAATCTAGATGTCAGATTGTGTCAAATTGCTATTTCCACCACAAATATGAAATTACAAACACTGTCATAGAGAATAAGCATTTATATGGGAATCCCAAGATCTGTTTAATAACCCTGGTCCCGCCTCTCACTAGCTGTTGAGTTTGATAGTCTTTCATCTCTGGCCCGTGATCTTTTTTGCAGTTACTGAGCTATCAGATCTATCAGTTCCCTTCTAGACTTAAAATTCTCTGATCGCTCAGAAGACTTTAAGTCTGCTCAGTAACCAAAGGCTTGTTTTAAGTATGGCTAAAGATTGTGTTTATGATTACATGTTTCTTTCTTCAAAACTATTATATCCAATGATGGTTTGGGAGAATTTTGTCTGAAAGTAGATAAAGGAAAGAGAAGATATCAGAAATCGATTGGCTTTTGGTTCACCCAAGCTTATGCATATGAGTATGTATGTTAACGTGGTTGTGTGCATTTTGTGTTCCTTCATTTGCTTGTATTCTTTGTTTCTTGCCCTTTTTCTGCTTTATAGCATTACTTACTTTCAAACACTTGAAAATGCCAAAAGAAACACATTTATATGAAAAGATTTTTTGAAACATTGCCAACCTTAATTCGAAGCTGGAGTTTAGAAAATCTTCACAGAGCCTATTTTAATGAGGTTTCCAGCTTTAATAAAAAGAGTGTGGTTGCTTAAGTGAAATGACCTGCCAAAACTCTCTTAGGTTCATCCGTGGTTACAGTGAATATTAAAAATATCGAATAATAGATTGAAGCAAGGGCATAAACCTTGGTCTAAAAGGCAGAGTGGGTGCTCCTGTCCTTTATTTTAAGAACAAGTCCTCTCAAGGCATATGTAGAAACAACTAATAATTCTTATTAAGTAACAATATTTTCTGCAGGTATAATTCATGGTCCTTAACATTTTTCAAAACTGAATTTGCTTAGGTTTTGATTAAAAGTATTTATTTCAGGCTCTGTGAGTACAAGAGCTTCAGTCAAAATGATGAAGGTTTTCTAGATTGCTAAAACAAACTAGCTTTGTTCTTAAATTCTTAAAAAAAAAAATGAAAGCATATTTGTTTCCAGATGGAAGATAATTAACACCAAAAAATTGCTTTATCCATAAACATGGTTCCTTCTTAAGTTTCAGTAAGGTCACCGAAATATGTAAATTCCCTTACAACAAATTAAAATAAAACTGGTTTTGGAGAAAAATTAAATAAATAAGAACTAGTTATTTTTCTTCCTTTTATTCAAATCATAGAAAAGATGGGTATTAGAGGTGGAGAAATTCTGTCTTTGTTATTCTCATTATTTCTTTGTGCAAGATGTTTGTAAGAATCAGGCTGTCTAGTGACAAAATTATGTGACAGTCTGCATAATTATGCTGCATATATGTGAGACTAGTTATGAATGATTAGATTGTAGTTCAAAGTTAGAATGTCTTTATTTTAGAAAAGCCTATGACGAGTAAGTGAATGGGATTGTCTGTGGCCGTGAAAATAGTTCCAAATGGCAGAATTAGACTGCCAGTATCGAAAGGACGTAGGCTGAGTAACATTATTTACCTCCCTCCATTAATGACAGGCGCTAAAGAAAAGAATCTGCGTGCACACAGCAGTATAAGTCACCACTAAGTATGGCGTAACTTATATTATTTCTGTTCAAGCGCATTTAAGTGTCAATTAATTGCCTCCATTGCAAATGCACACCTTTCCCCCAATTATCAAATTAAAATTTGAGCTGAATCAATGAGCACAATGATAGTTTAATTATATTAAACCCCATGAAATAAACAGTGAGGAAGTGGCTGTGCAGATGGGCACCTGAGTCTGTCACCTCCAGGCAAAGCCAATGACAAGTTATCATTCTCTTGGTAAATAAAACTGCTTTATTTTACTGTCACTGATGTATCCCTACTTTTAAAGAGAGGAGAATGGGTTGAGATAGAGAGATTTAAGGGAATTACAGAAGGAGAAATTGCAGACACAGACGTATTTTTTTCTAAGGGCACCAGGTGTTTTAAATGCCACCAGAAGGGTGCTGCAGGCAATTCCATGCTGTCCAAGATAGCTTGGCATAGATTATCTGAAAGCTTTTGTGTCTTTTCAGCTTTTGATTAAAGGCCAGTGTCAGGACTCCTCTGGGCTTTTGCTTGGTACAGTAAAGCCGAGGGATTTTTTTTTAAGCTGCTGCCAAAAAGATGCCAGTTAGGATAATTACATTTCAATTTAAATTGGTAATTTTATGAAAATTTAAACCAGAATAGGTGTCGCCCAAATCCCCTCACTTTCATTCCAACCAAACATACACACACACACACACACACACACACACACACACACACACCTCCTGTTTGGGGAGAGACAATGACAGCGGCCCACCAGAACCTTCCCATGACCCAAAGATATGTGCCAGGAATTAAACAGATGAGAGAAAATTGAACAGAGCCCGTTTTCTCTGTCCAAATGTATTTTCCAGCTTGGATTTATCACTCGTGTGCACTGGAACCATCCCAGGGCATCCTAGCTTGCAGTGTCTTTTTATTTTTCCCTCCCGTGGAAGCCAGCAAAAAGAAGCTTTAGACCATAACTGTACTATTTAAGCCATTGTTTCCCATGCACAGGCAAGCTCTGTATTTGTTAACAGAATGTAGAAAGGGAGTGAAACCTCCTTAGCGTCTCTCACCCTCTTGGTGAAAGGAGTGGGGACACAAGAGGCTACGCGAACCCTGAATTTGCTGTCTGCCACTTTCTTTTTCCAGGACACATACGCAAGCTTGGCAGCACCAACAAAGTGGAAGTAATGTTCCTTTGTTTAGAATGCAGTGTGTACGAACATTTACATAATAAAATACACACACAAATAACAGATGGTGAAGAGCCACTCATTTCGCCACATGTTGTAAGCACGATACCCGTTCCTTGATGATCTCATTTCTCTTACTTCTGCCTACAGATGTCTACCAGCTATTTAACCTCGGGGGTTATTCAGATGGTAAAAGGTTTGAAGACAGGCACAAATCTGTCTACAGAATGTTCTTCTCCCATCAGGTGTAAATGCCCTTTCTGGATGAAGTTAGCGATCCACACACACACACACACACACACACACACACACACACACAAAATCTTTCCTCTGTCTAAAGGACCGATTAATGCACCCCTTTCTCAGGAGCTTGTTGGGGAGGCATTGTCTACAAAAGAGAACAGTAAACACTGTCAATATGCTGACTTTTAAAGAGGTCTTTTCCCTCTAACCTTTTGTTCTGAGCAGAAAATGGCTTATTAATAATCCTCGTTATTAAATGAATAGCCTTCTTGTGTAGATGTGAAGGAGGGCCTTCTGAAATGAGTGGAAGTCGCCCAGATGCTGTTTGCTCACATGTCCAATCTGTAATTAGAGTTAAGCCTCAAATGTGCGGTAATAGATACGTTGTATAGATTTAACTGCCACTTCCCTCCCTAATTTACACTTAGATAACACTTTTCCTCCCAAAAGCACAAATTACATTCCTTTTAATTAGCTCCCAAAGTACTTTAATAAAGTGCATTGAGAATACACATTATTAACCTATTAATATATGAACACACATTATGCAAAAGCTCATAATCATTAATTAAATATTGTAACAAATAAGGAGACAGCATTATCATACCCATTTTACAGAAATATAAATGCAAGTTAAATTATCTGGACAATGACCAATCCAGAATAAGAATCCACATTGCTCTCTCTAGTATTCATCGTTCCTTCTAAGGACATATCTTGGATTCTTTTATCACTTTATAAAGAAAGCAAATTATTTTTAAGCAACAATAGTAAAATAAAAAGGATGATTCATTTAAATCAACTAGCACTTTAGCTTAGGGAAATCTCATAGTTTAACAGTTACATATATCTTTCATTCTATATACAATGCTGTAATAAGAATTTAATATCCTCACAAGAATAAGCCAATATATGTAGATATTAAAGTAATCTGCTTAAGATTAATATCTTAAGGAAAAACAATAAATTTTATTTAAAATGATTGAAAACAATATTTTCCTTCAGAGAATACCTATATACATACATATTCAGACATAGTCTTAGTGACTGGGTGAAACATGAATGAAAACAAAAAGATCAGAATGATTTTTAGGGGAGAAAAAATGAAAGAGAATTCATTGAGACTTATTCATGAGGGCTGATGACCGATTGAACATAGGTATTTTCCAGGTTAGCAGATGATCCATTGACAATCAGAAGGAAAGAGAGATTACAGAATAAGAAAGAAAGGACAGGAGAGTAGAGAAGAACAGAAAAGAACAGGCTGTGAGAGGTTATAAAAGGGCCTTCTACCTGAGAGGAACTTTAGGCAAAGGAAGGAAATAAAAGCAATGAAAAGTCTGTGAGAGCAGAAAAGCAAAAACCAAAGTCGATAGTCTGACAGAATTTACCAGCAAGCACTATACCAGCTGTTCACTTACACAGTCGCAGGCCTTATGGGAAAACAAAATGAAACAACATTGCATGTCTGAGGGTAGATACCCAGAAGATTCCACTTGCTTATTTTAGTCACTTCAGGGTGGCTTTTCTTATGTGTCAGTGCAAACAACCCTTACCTAAACTGGGTCTTTCCCATCTTCTCCCTCAGTTTGTATAGCTCCACATGATTTTGTCACCAAAATCATCCTTTTTTCTGTTTTCTTTTAGCTGGTATAGCCAACAGTTGGGATAAAACAGCTGCAACAGACTGTTTCTTTTGGTTTACACATAAATCAAACTATCGCCAACCATTGATACAAGAGATGAAAGAAGTCCTGGGTTGTGACAATGATATGCCAAATGATAAATAAAATGCCAGTTCTCAGCTTCTGGATTCTTCTGTGGCACCTTCCCAGAGAATAAGCAAGGAAAGCCAGACTTCTGTAGGATATACAGGGGTGGTCCAAAGTAGATTTACAGTTGTGAGTATGCAAGAAGACAGAGTTTATTCTTGTATTATTATTTACTAATTATTGTATTATGTGCCATACCACACACTGTAAACCTACATTTGCCCAACCATGTATATGAAAGTCAGCAGGAATTGTGTAAATTCCAAATCATAGATTGAGCTCCTTTATTAATTTTGGAGCCTTTCCAAGGAATGAAGCCAATGATCATTTTCCTCTCCATGGAGTTTAGGGACTCCTAGCAGGAATCCATATATAAGTGAAATCATATGGAATTTCTCTTTCTGACTTATTTCACTTAGCACAATACCCTCTAGGTCCATCCATGCTGTCACAAATGGCAAGATTTTATTATTTTTTATGGCTGAGTAATATTCCATTGTACAAATGTGCCATATCTTTATCCATTCATCTAGTGATGGATACATAGACACAGAGAACATTTTGATGATTGCCAGATGGGAGGGGAGTTAGCAGGATGGATGAAAAAGAGGAAAGGAGGTTATATAAATGCCTAATCACTACATTGTCCATCTGAAACTAATGTACTATAGTATGTCAACTGTAATCCTATCTAATAAAAGAGAAACATGGTAATTGGCATACGACCGCTACCCTTCACATTGGCTAATCAACAAGATATGCAAATTAACTGCCAGCCAAGATGGTGGCCGGCAGCCAGGCAGCTTGAAACTAACATGAGGCTTGCTTGCTTCAGTGACAGAGGACTCCAACGTTCCCCACCTGCCTTGCCGGCCTCTGAGCTTGCAGTTTAAGAAATATTGTAACAATTATAGAAGCTAAACAAAACCCCAGAAACCTGCTTTCAGCGAGCCAGGATCTCAGAGCTGGAGTTGATACAGAGTTTCGATTATAGAACCCAAACAAACCAGATACCTGCTTTCAGGAGCAGAGGCCTCAGAGCTGGAGCCTCAGAGCTAAAGCTGGCCCAAAATAAAAAAGAAAAAGAAAAAAAGGAGTGGTTGGGAGCTTCCGTCACTCGCCAGCCTGAAAACAGCCCTCAGCCCCTCACCCAAACTGGCCAGGCACCCCAGTGGGGACCCCCACCCTGAAGGGTGTGTGACCAGCTGCAAACATCCCTCAGCCCCTCACCCAGGCTGGCCAGGCACCCCAGTGGGGACCCCCACCCTGATCCAGGACACCCTTCAGGGCAAACCAGCCAGCCCCCACACATGCACCAGGCCTCTATCCTATATAGTAAAAGGGTAATATGCCTCCCAGCACCGGGATCAGCAGAGCCACGAGGCCTCCCAGCACCAGGATCAGCGTGACAGTGGGCAGTGCCCAAACCCTCTGATCGCCCTGCAGCTCTGTGTGTGACAGGGGGCGGGGCCACAACCTCCCTATCCGCCCTGCTCTGTTCCTGTCAGGGGAAGGTGCCCCAACCCCACCCTCTCACCCCGCCCCCATCAGCCCTGCTCTGTGCCTGATAGGGAGGAGCTCCCCAATCCCCTGAATGCCCTGCGGCTCTGTGTGTGACAGGGTGCGGTGCCCCAACCCCCCCCCCCCAACAGGCCCTGCTCTGTGTGTGACGGGATGGAGCCATAACCTCCCCATCGGCCCTGCCTTGAGTGTGACAGTGGTAGCCCCCCAACCCCCTGATCCGCCCTGCTCTGTGTGTGAGAGGGGGCGGTGCCCCAACTCCCCTATTGCCCCTACTCAGTGAGTGACAGGGGGGAGCTCCTCAACCTCCTGATGGGCCCTGCTCTGTGCATGACAGGGGGGAGCTCCCCAACCCCCTGGTGGGCCCTGCTCTGTGCGTGACAGGGGGCAGCGCCCCAACCTCCTGATCGGCCCTGCTCTGTGCATGACAGGGAGTGGCGCCACAACCTCCCTGTCAACCCTGCCTTGAGTGTGACAGGGGGCGGTGCCCCAACTCCCCAATCGGCCCTGCTCTGAGCCCAACCAGGGGCTGCACCTAGGGATTGGGCCTGCCCTCTGCCACCCGGGAGCAGGCCTAAGCCAGCAGGTCGTTATCCCCCAAGGGGTCCCAGACTGCGAGAGGGTACAGGCTGGGCTGAGGGACCTCCCTTTCCCCACCGAGTGCACAAATGTTTGTGCACCGGGCCTCTAGTTGAAAAATAAAAGGCAATTCTTTGCAGATGTGCCTTTCCTGTAGTTACTGCTCTCATAGGCTTTCGGTCACCGCTCCCTTTCCTCACCCCGTTAGTCTCAGGAGTGATGATCAAGTCTTCCCATTTGCTAGTCATTAGGTGTATTTCACCATACTTTATCAGGTACCCTTGATGTTCTTTCTCCATGCCACTGTAACAAAATCTGTCCAACTCATTTCCATTACCCTATTTTGAATGTCTTTCCTTCTGGAACACTGATCAATACTTGTTTCTTTTCTTTAAAATACTCAACATCTATCTCATGGGCCTAATTCAGTAACATTTGTGAAACTAAGTAGAAATCATAAAACAATAAAATTTTAAAATAGTAAGAATAACTGCAATTTTCTTTTGTTAATCCTCATCGTAGGATATTTTCTCCATCGGTTTTTTTGTTTTTTGTTTTGTTTTGTTTTGTTTTGTTTCAAGAGAGCAGAAGGGAGGGGGAAAGACAGAAAGAAACATCTATTTGAAAGAGACACATCAATTGGTTGCCTCCCAAAGGCTCCCCTACCAGGGCCAGGATGGAGCCTGCAACCAAGGTACATGCCTTGATCGGAATCGAACCCAGGACACTTCAGTCCACAGGCTGACACTCTAGCCACTGAGCCAAACCAGCTAGAGCTAACTACAATTTTTTTTTAAATCACCCAACCTAAGCCACAAGACCTGTAATTATCATTTCTTCTTTATGAGACTCTACTAAGAATCTTTCAATGTTGTGCCCTCTTATTTCAGTCTAAAACTAGTAGAGTTTGATTCCCCCCTAAAAAGTAGAATAAGCATGAATGTTTTATACTTATACTCTTTTAAATAATCAAGTGTTACACTTTTTTCCATGGTAGCTATTTAAAATGCCCCTGCATACATAGTTAAAATTATGTGAAAGCAATAAAGCATTTCATAATTGCTATAAAGTTGCTGAAGCATTTCTCTATTAGTAACTTTAAAACTAAGAGTAGAATAACATTTGACACCTGAAGTTTTGCTTTCTCAAAAATATCTCATCTACATTCCACCTGTCTGTTCATAAAAATCAAACATAAAATATTCTTTCTCAAGAGAGATGAATGACTCGCTCCCTTTATCCTTCATATCATATTAATGTCTCTACAAAATTGCTCTCAAACTTTAAAGGGAGAATGCCTAAGGAGAATCATGTTTCCAAATAATTTTCTGCATGAGTCAGTTGCAAGCAGGTAGAATTCGTGGAATTAAATACCCTGCATAGCTATTTGGTTGAGGACATACCTTTATGAAAGTGCTTTCAAGAGCTTACAGCCTTTGAAAACTTTCTCAGTGACTGAATACTGATGGCATCACAGGTTGAACATTTTTCAAGGATTCATCTACATTTTTTCTTTTCATCCAAGAATAATGAAGAACACTGGAAATGTGTTATGACAACAAGGATGTCTTTAAAATAGTTGCATTCACTAAAGTGTAGTTACCACACAGTATAAATAGGAAAAAGAAAACATTTCTTAGGCCTATGTTCCTTATGAAGTCTGGGAATCCATTGACTACAACATGTAAATGTAAGAAATATTTTTCAATATACTATCTTTCCATCTTCACTGTCTGTACTGTCTTTTCTCCATTTCCCCTGCAGATTCATTGTCAGCCCCTCTCTGCCCTATGCTTTGCCCTAGCACCTAACACCATAAATTGTATAACCCAGGCTTCATTGCTCTCTGGTTTCTGGATAGGCCAGAGGTGAGAATATGGGGACACCAGCAGAGAGCACCCAGAATATTTACTCCTCATACCTCTCATGCTTCATTTCCATGGTTTGGTCATTGGTCATGACCTTGCCATCTTGCTGGGCAGTGCTCCTCCCTTTCTTGAATGTTTATGCCACTTCAATCTCATTGTTTCATCTGCTTGCCTTTTCAGGCCTAAAAGCAGTGGTGGCTTCCACTGTTAGTCCCTGGCTACTCAACACCTATTGTTGGTTCCTTTAACACTGCTCTGTAGAAAGCTTCCCCAATTGTATCAAAGCCTGTTTTAATCAGGATGCTGACTTCAACTTTCACCCTCTGTATGCTGATACTTCCCATTTATTTTCTTTATTCTTTAATTATGATAAGAGCCCAACATGAAATCTGCCCTTGTGACAAAATTTTAAATGCACAATACAGTATTGTTAACGATAGGTACAATGTTTTTTCTCCAGAGAAGTATTCCAAGTGAAGGTGGAAATATGGCGAAAGTAGATTTCTAATATGACTTTTCTATAAAGTAAAACTATTTTCCATATTATCAGAATATAACATCCTTCTTTGTCTTGTTCCTTGCTTATGCAATGGGTCAGAGACCCCCAACTTATTTGTTATTTGTCCCCTCACTGATATTTGCATTAGCAATCACAATCTATTCTGTTTTCTCTACAACATGGTGGATCTGTCAACTTGGAAAACACAATAGCACAACTTTCAGTTCATAGATTTTCCTAAGGCTAATAAGGCCATCCAAAGTGTAAAAAGGTCATACACTGCAAATACAGTGTATCAATATCTATTATTGAAGGGGATAAATATAACGTTTAGGAGCCCTGGTTGTGAAATCATGCTGCCTGTGTTTGAATCCTGGCTCTACTATCTATTAGGTATGTGATCTTGAGAAAATTAGTTTCATAATTTCATCATCTTTATAATGGATACAATGGTAACACATATCTTAGTGTGCCACTAAAATTATTAAATTGGTTAAATTGGTTAAAACAGTGCCCATTAATAGCAAAGAGAGGGGGGAAAAAGAGATAGAAAATCTTAGACCAACCCCAAACACTAGTAATATGACTTGCTCCCTCACAATAAAGCCTTATCTGAATATTGCTGGATAGTACCCCCAACATCCATCTTTAGGGACAATGCAAGAATAAGCATCTTGAATATGTTTGCTCTTCCTATACACACCTGCCAGTGCAGCCCTAGGTCAGGGAGCATAAGAAGAGTGAAGCTGGGGAGCTTATGACCATGAATTTCCTATACCCATTTTCAAGGCCCTTTTAACATGATTATAAATATTTATAAAATATATTACATATTAACATACTACATATACTTATGGGTGCATAAAATATATACACCCGTATAAAGGTACTTAGGGTTGATATTGCTCAGTGTTGTCTGCTTACTCATCAGAGAATCAAGGAACATCAGACCCAAAGTAAGAACTCATAGAAGTTATAGCGTCTTTTATTTTCCTCCCTATTCTCCTCCAGCCCCACCAAGTTATAAAAAGAAGAATTGAGGCCATTGTGCACTATGCTTATTCTAAAACTACCTGATCTTAAGAGGGGTTCAATTGCAAAGGATCACATGAATTGGGCTTGGAATAGTGAGGTGAGCTTGAAGAACCTGTCTTGGGAAGGATTAATTTCATAGGCCCTGTGGATTTGTTTAGGAGATATGAATCATGGAAAACCTATGAGTGGCTAGAAAATACAGAATAGCTGATCCAAATTGGGAGAAACAATTTTTCCCAAGGGATAATGTCTTAAAATTGAGAAGCTGGAGATCATTTGTGAAGATTGAAAGTGAGCTCTATAGCCTTAACAAGGACATTTAAAGGGCAATGCATAGAATTCTCTGAGTATACTAGCTCAGGGAGTAATTTAGTTTCACCGTATATTTCTGGTAGAAACTACAGACAAACAGTTTAATATTATGAATTTTGTAGACTAGCCTGCGGCATAGAAGACATGGTAAATGAAAGAAAAAGATAGATTCATGTTGGATGGAATTAAAATGCATGAGATGATACCCAAATTTAAATTGGGATGTAAGTTGGAGACTTTACATTTCTTTGTGTGTGTGTGTGTGTATAGCTTGATTCATTTTACATTGAGTACATATTACCTTTTCTATTCTTTAATTTTTTTTAATATATTTTATTGATTTTTTACAGAGAGGAAGGGAGAGAGATAGAGAGTCAGAAACATCGATGAGAGAGAAACATCGATCAGCTGCCTCCTGCACATCCCCCACTGGGGATATGCCCGATCAGCTGCCTCCTGCACATCCCCCACTGGGGATATGCCCGCAACCCAGGTACATGCCCCTGACCGGAATCGAACCTGGGACCCTTCAGTCCGCAGGCCGACGCTCTATCCACTGAGCCAAACTGGTTTCGGCAATTCTTTAATTTTTTAAGTTTTTTATTGTTTAAAGTATTACATATAGTATTTACATATGTCTCCTTTTTCCCCCATTGGCCCCCACCCCCCAGCACATGCCCTCACCTCCCTAGTGTCTGTGTCCATTGGTTATGTTTACAGGCATGCATACAAGTCCTTTGGTTGATCTCTTACCCCCTCACCCCCCACCTCCCCTGCCTTACCTCTGAAGACTGATGGGCTGTTCGATGCTTCTCTGTCTCTGGTTCTATTTTTGTTCATCAGTTTATGTTGTAACGTATTACCTTTTTAATAATAACTATTAAAAGTGTGTAATAATTTTATTAGCCAATGCTACCCCAATAAATTCAATAATTTTAAATCATAAGATCATTTTCCAAAGCAAGCGGGAATAACAGCAGAATTAAAATATAAGGAAAAATGTATGAGTCTTAGAATTGACGGAGTCAACCTCTACAATAATGGTCAGGTCTCAGTTTCAATGGCCCCTGCAAGAATAATACCAGGATTAGAACCAGGCACCAGTTTAAAAGACCACTTCATCTATAAAAATAATATCCTACTTAAATTACTGCAGATTATTTTGGAGTAACTAGCTGGAAATAAACAAACATAGAAATAAACACGTAAATACATAGACTCATTTATACTAGAATTTAATGTCAAACCAAGGTAGCATATGAGCAAAATGCTGTCACTTTTCTAAAATATGAGAAAGTAGAACTCCAATCCCCATATAAAACAGCAGATGCAAATGAAATATCTGATCAAAATATAGAATTTTTAGGTTCCATAATGCAAAGAGACAGTCTCTATTCCTTTGGTTTGCTTATTTCCTTTCTATTTTTACATAGCCACATAAATTGCCAGAGTGACCCTGACCCAATTCAAACCCTATTTCAAGTTCAAATTCTCCTGTTGTGCCCTTTGTGTTACATTACTAATAGGCCTAAACATGAGAACAAGAGTGGGTTAGGTTTCTTTTCAATTGGTACTCATCTTCTAATTCCATCATTGTTCCAGCTGTCGAACCAAGTGAAGGACTAAGCCAACCATACCTAAAAGGACAGACAGTTATTAAAGGTAGCATGGCAAGCTGAGGTTGGTGAAGAATAAATTTGTAGTAGAAACTGGACTCTGAAGTACAACTATAAATTAGGCAATGAGAAATGTTCAGCTGATTCCTTAGAGATAGAAGAAGGAAGGAAGAAAGGAGGGAAGGAAGGAAGGAAGGAAGGAAGGAAGGAAGGAAGGAAGGAAGGAAGGAAGGAAGGGAGGGAGGAGAAAGGAGGGGAGGGGAGGGAAAAGAAAAATATTGCAATTATTACGATTGAAATGTAAAAATTTTACACTAGGATTTCTAGGAAAGATAATTATTTGATTCAGAAACCTTAAGAAAAATCTGGACTCTTCTAGGTTATATCTGGCCACTACCAGCTGTGTGACCTCTTTGATTGTAATTTTCCTTGGAGGATGAAAAGTCTTCAGTAAGGAAACAGAGAAATTACCTAGAACAATTTTTTAAATCTCTCAGAAAAGCACCATTAAAAAAAATTAGGAGTTAGTAAGTGAGCACAAGCAAAAAACAAATTGGATAAAGAAATTATGTTGTTGCCCTAGCCGACTTGGCTCAGTGGATAGAGCGTCAGCCTGTGGACCGATAGGTCCCAGGTTCGATTCCGGTGGGGGGCACATGCCTGGGTTGCGGGCTCCATCCCCGGTGGGGGGTGTGCAGGAGGCAGCCGATGTTTCTATCTCTCTCTCCTTCTCCCTTCCTCTCTGAAATCAATAAAGAAATGTATTTTTTTTAAAAAAAGAAAGAAATGACGTTGTTATCATAGAAATTTCAGAATGGTACAAGGAAGAATGGAATAACAGAAAGCTCCACCAGTGAGTCATATGTATTCAGTGAGTCACTAGTGACTCTGAAATTCTTTCTTCATCTGTAGAGGAAGATACAGATCTCTACTGTTTTACTATGAGGTTCAAAAGAAATACTGTGTGAAAGTACTTAATAAATATTGATATTGTTTTCAAACCCTTTGCACATTCACCCCTTCCTCTGTTAAATATAATGTAAGACACAAATTCTTTGTACTTTTCCCTGTCTTACCATCTTCCTCAGACTTGATTTGAAAAATAAAAATCCTACATTTATAAGGTAGCCACGGCTCCCTACTCAACTATTTGGTGGAAATAATTTTTCTGCTACTTCACAAAGCATTTAGTTTCAGGTATTCTAAAGGTCTTTAGGGAGGTTGTAGAGCTCAACCTTTTTATGGCTCTAAGCCTGGGACCATTCACAAATGTCAACTTCAGTTTGAGGGGCATTTTGGACAGATCAGCGAAGAGGATAATTTGACATTATTTGGCACTGTGGGATCACTTGCAATTAGGTGCTACAAGATTACAACTCTACTCACTGCTACATGCTGGCACCAGATATTTATATCACATAATATAACCCGGAGTTATGAGCCAACCATAAGTAAAGGATATGGAATAAAAAGCTCAAAACTGCTAAATGAAGTCCTTAAGCGAAGTACTTACTTCTTACAACTACTTTATAATATAGGCATTCTAAACTCCATATTACTAAAAGGTAAAACTAAGACTAGGAAAGGAGAAATAATTTTTAAAGATAGTGAAGAGGAAAGGGAAGATTTAAACCTATGTGCAAATGTCTCTTAATAAAATTTATCTAAATTGATATGTGTAGATATATAGGGGTAGGTAAAAGTAGGTTTACAGTTGTTCATATGAAAAAGGACATGCAGGTTATGATTACACAATGGCTTTATTACCTCAAAAGAATGTCACAATGGCACAGTAAACCTTCTTTTGCCCACCCCTGTATAGAACTGAATTTTATAAATTGCATACTTACCATTAAAAATAGGAATTTAGAGATAATCCAACTGAAAAATTATTTTTAAGGTATCACAAAAGTTAGAACAAAATAGTCACTTTGAAAACCATATGTGAAAAAGTTCTAATAACCACTTAGCAACACTTAATTGAATAAAGGTTATGAAGAAAATACCGACTGTAAATATTACAAACTAGAGGCCTGGTGCACAAATTCATGCACAGGTGGGGTCCGACCGGCCCACCCCAATCAGGGCCAATCAGACTGGGCCGGCCAGGTTGGTGGGCCACGGGTGGTTTGCAGGGGGAGGGGCGATCGGGGGCAGGAATCGCCGGGGGGAGGGCTGTGGGCAGTTGGCTGGCCAGCCCCACTCTCTGGTTGAACTCTCGGTCAAACTCCCAGTTGAGGGGACAATTTGAGTATTAGCCTTTTATTATATAGGATAGTGATTATCTGTAAGATCCAGGAAGAAAGAAGTTTTAAATCAAGGCATTTAACCAGGATTCCATCAACTTTGTCACATTTGTAATGATGCTAAAATTTTATTATAAGTCTGTGTTTACATACCTTTGTTCTAGGGAGAGAGTCTATAGCTTTAGTCTCAAAATGTTCATCATCCAAGTAAAGACAACAATTACTTTTGCAAAAAACAAATAAATAAATAAAACTGATTTTTAGCACTTAGAGTCCCTCTTTCCTTTTCTAGTCTGCTCCTAAATATTTTAAAGTAAGCAGTCAAACCAAAAAGATAAAATGTGATTTTTACCCTTTTTGATGAAACAAGTATATTGCCATTTAGGATTAGGCCTGATTTTTCTCCGATGGGGTTAGACATTTGACTTAACAACAGAACCCAGTGGAAACTCACTCATTTAACAATGCAAAAAGTCTGTTTAGAGGATTTCTAACTAGGCCTAATATGGAAATTGAGTCATGATTAAATCTAAGGAATAAAGTAAATTTGGGTTTCCAGTCTGACATGTCCGAAGCTTGAAAGTCAGTACTCCACCCTAATAGAAAGTAAAGCCAAACAAACTGAAAAATCAACAACTCTTCTTAGATCGATCAGAGATGTGAGGTCACAGGGCAAACTGCTGTCCCAGAATGAAAAGTTAGACAGGCCTATATAGGGAATCACAACTTACCAGGACAGACCCACCAGCAGAAACCTCCATGGGAACTGGAGTAGGAAAACCTGAACTTGATTGCATTGCCAGAGACTCAACGTGGACCAGTCTGAAAGTTAAACATTCCCTGGGAGGTCAATCTTGGGCAGCCAGCATACGTTTGTGACCTCAACCTGCAGAAGATCTACCAGGTTCTCACATAAAATATCAGAGAGAAAAATATCCCTCATATTTCAGACAGGGGCGGGAGAAAGTAAACATTTTGAAATAATCCAGAGCATTCTTTTCTTTTCAACAAGGACTGCTCTCAAGTAAGACTATTTCATGAGACCAACCTATTGGAGGTTTATCGGAATCAAATGGGAGAAGGGAAATACCCAACCTCAACTCCCTCTGGCCATCCTGTCCCACCTAAGAGGTGGGAATTGGAAGGTTTAGGGAGGGGTGGGTGGGGACTGAGAAGCATTTAAGTCCACTGCCCAGAAACACATGCTCACCAAAAGACAGAGACCTACTTACTCATGGGACTAGAAAATGTTTCCCCTCGCCCACACCTGATCACCATGTCACGGAAAGCCTTTTACCAAGTACATCATGTCCTGCTTTCAACAAAAAATTACAAGGCATGCTAAAAAGGCGAAAAACACAATTTAAAAAGGATGAGCAAGCATCAGACCCAGATTCAGGTCTTCCTTCCTCAAAGTATGGCTCCAAACAGAACACCTCAGAGAAGAACAGTCTCCGTACTCTCTTCTGACATTTAACACCCTTTCACGTTGCATCTCACTCTGCGATTGATTCTTTTTACAGATGATTGTCAGTAAGTTTCTCCAGGTGTGCGCATGCATGTGCATGCCTTCACATCAGCATTATCCAGAGAATTCAGAGGCCTATTTCTCCCCTATCCCCCACACCTCCTATAACAAGGCTCCAATACAAACAAAGGCTCATAAATGTTGCTGAACCACTGACTGTTGTAACAGTATTTTAATTATTAGGATAAAAACGTAATTAGCACTTGTAGATCACATTAGAGCTTAACAAAAGCTTTCAGAAACACCAGCTCATATGCCTATTATTTCATAATATATAGTTTGCCGTAGTTTATCTATTGACAATTAAAGTGTATAATAACAATGACTTGCATTTAGCTTTGAAGTATGGGTTTCTTTCTACGTTTATGTTTGAAGACACTCTGAGAATTCATCACATTGCAAACTGATAATTTATCATTTGGAAGGTAGCTCAGCAATCCCATTGTCCTCTGCTTAAAATATGCCTAATATGTATACTATCTACACTCATTCTGTTTTCTAATTTGAGTCTGTCTTTTCTCCCATACTTGAGAGCCTATAATTAAAGTTTCAGTGTTTAAAAGCCCAAATTAGAGTTATGTTGTAACTCCTCAAATTCCCTTCTCTTTCACTTCTAGGCTTCAGATAGTAAGCAGAAGAGTTAAGGGAGAAATAAGAAAATCAACACAGCTGCCTGGGTCTCAACACAGCGGTCAGACATTTGATGAAGAAAAAATGAACAGGTTGGGTACAGTTGTAGAAATATTTTCTAAAATTAGGCTAAAGGTATTTTATGATTACTAATAAAGGTTGTAGAATCCAGAAATAAAGTAATATAACAGGAATATTCTTTTTAAATGGCCTTCTGTGAAATGGGATAAAAAATTATTGCCCTAGCCAATTTGGCTCCATGGATAGAGTGTCGGCCTGCGGACTGAAGGGTCTTGGGTTTGATTCCAGTCAAGGGCACATGTCCAGGTTGCAGGCTGGGTCCCCAGTAGGGGGTGTGTAGGAGGCAGCCAATCAATGATTCTCTCTCATCCTTGATGTTTCTAGCTCCCTTCCTCTCTGAAATTAATTAAAATACATATGTGTGTTTTTTAAGTACCTGGTGAGTGAGTTGCAGCTTCTCTGCATACATCAGTACTGACGTACCCATATAAAAATATCTCCACGTCAAATGTAATAATCTGTTTCACTGTTCTTAAAGGTTTAGCATCCCTATATTCAGAGTTTTATTTTCTCTATTTGTTGCTTTGGGGATTTTGTTTTTTGTTGGTTTTAACCATGTACAATTTCCTCAGCTCTCATGTGGAGAGGAAAGTATGAGAATATCAGAGAGGATTTTGTTACATAATAATCACTCTTGATTTGTAGCAGAGCTTACTAAAGAAGAGGAAAAACATTCACAGTGACAGGTTATGAGTAATAAAGACCTAAATTTAGACTAAGCCTAATTTTATTGTCTTGCCATGAATTATACAGTTGATGTGCAACATGGCTAGTCAAAGCTACACTAATTCTTGAACAATTCCTAATTGAAGTTCCAAATAACAATGAGGTTGGCTCACTCTCCATTAACAAGAAGCTATTGAACAGTCTGTCTTTAGATAAATCTATTTATTTGTTTAGTTTATGGATGATGCAACCAGTTCAAATGGTAGAAGTAGCATATAAATATAAAGTTCATTATAATACATCACCTACTGATTTGTTAAGAGGTCCAAGCTTTTTTTAAACTGAAAGGAAGTAATTCCTTGTGGTTTATCTTGCTCTTAGGATGTGCTATTACCTGGGTTTAAGTCATCCATCACTATGTCTATTTTAAAAGTAGTGGCTTTTAGAAAGTCTGAGGGCAAATGCCTAATATTGATATTTATAATAAAACTAGGCATGTAATCCCATTTATCTAACTCATTGTTTTATAATTGCACAGTGTATGGCATTCAGGTAAAACCTAATTATAGCTTCTGTTCTCATTCCCAAAACCTTTCTGCCATGAGATATACCTTGACTGTTTATCCAAACCAGGTGATCAAACACATTGACTAGACCAGAATTTGCTTCAAGTGCAGTACACTCTCTTTTCATACTGATTTCAATAGTCTGTTGCTATGTTTACAAAGGTCTGGTATTTGAGGGCAAAACTATGGTGTTGGTGATTAAGAAGTGCAGAATTATAAACAAACTAAATACACAGAATGCTGAAAGTATAATAACTCCTTTATAGGAGTTTGTTAGTACATACGTGTCAGATTTTATATAATGTCATTTGATCCAGAATAACTCAACAATATAGTAGAAAAATCACTTAAATAATATTCTGTATGAACTACGCAAATTAAATAGTAATTTCCAGTTACTTTGGTGAAATTTAGAAAAGGTTCTTATGGCTTTAGATATTAATCTTTAAGAAAAAAAAAAAAGACTCTAGCCCAGCTGGTATGGCTCAGTGGTTGAGCATCAACTTATGAACCAAGAGATCATGGTTCAATTCCTGGTTAGGGCACATACCCTCGTTGTGGGCTCGATCCTCAGTGTGGGACGTATAGAAGGCAGCTGATCAATGATTCTCTCTTATCATTGATGTTTCTATCTCTCTCTCTCCTCCCTTCTCCTCTGAAATCAGTAAAAATACATTTTTTAAAAAGACTCTAATTCATTGAATATGATAAACACAGCTTGCTTTAATGCCATCTCCATGCTTCCTAAGACCCAAGAGTAAAGAAAGGGAAGATCTAGCTCAAGAACAGAGTTAAGGATCCCAATAATATATCACAGTCCCAAGAGGGAAAATGTAAACATTAATGACATAGGTGACTGGTGGCCATTATCTCCAAAGTCATACCTTCAGAAAGCTCAAACATTATATGCACAGACTTAACAACATAGAACTTCATCCTACCCTGTTAGGCTTTTAGCTCCTTAGAATGAAGGTATAAAAAATAAGTACCAACTAAAAATAACACCCAACTTCGAAATAAGATTTTTGTATTTCATTCAAGTATAAAGTAAGCAAATTTATACTTTTTAGTGTCAACATCAGGATTAATAATTTGATTTAACTGAGAAATCTCCTTTGCTGGTTGTTCAATTTTCAAATTCAGAAACAATAACAAAAACTCTCACTGCCCAGTTAAGACACTTAGCAATATTTGGAGATGAGTTATGGCAAAGGGACTGTCAATGGAGTCAAGGGTGAAGAATAGAAGAATTATATGCCCCTCAAACATTATTCTTTGATTTGACTTATCTTTTTAACTTGTGTTTGTGCTACAGTTTGCTGCAAATTTTAAATCCATATCTTAATCATTAATTGTTTTTACAATAAAATAAGCATATCAAGATCTCTTGAAATAAAGTTTAAATCCTCACCAGTTTGTAAACTATGTTCAGTACCTTTATCCTACTGAGGACCATATTGTATGCAGAAGGTCATATTTATTGTGACTATTCCAAACTTGCTGACAAATTATTCTGGAATGTTCCATAAATATATGTGTAATAAGTATGTTTTTTCATGGATATATGTACATTAAGCTCACATGCTTAATTGTTATACACCCAATAACTTGTAGTAGTTGTCCTAACCTGACCTGGAAATCTATAACATCTTGACCCATGTTCTTCTCATCCAGCATTTATTTATACTAGTGGCATGTCAAGGACACACAAGTTCCTTCTCACAAAAACAAAAACCACATCCAGATGGTCAAGATCTCTTCCAGGAGAGTATGGTTAACAGAAACACAGACAAAAAAAAAAAGAAAAGAAAAGAAAAAGAAAAGAAAAGAAAAGAAAAAAACACAATCACACTCATTGTCAAAAGAAGTCCTCTAGGTAAGAATCAAAAGAGGTCTGAGGAACCAACACACCCTGTCTGAGGTATCTTTCCTCTCTCTTTGGTGTTTGGCCAGAGTTTTGGCTGTGGGAAGTTCCAGGTCTCTTGTTTCCAAAAAGCCGCCTGTGTTGGCCTGTCTTTCAGACTCTCATGTTGCAAAATCTGAAATTCTGTTGCAATAAACACCAGATTTCAAAGGAAAAGCAATGGAAATTGTGTAGAGATTAAACTTCATTTTTATAGCAACAGTCAGTAGTAGCATGAGTATGTGTCTAAACAATGCCTCCTCTTCCAAAATAATATTAGGTTGAGAAAGGCAGACCTATACTTTGTGTAGAAGCAAGCAAGGATTTGGAGGGTGCATTTAGAAAGAACACATTTAAGCTTGGGGGAAAGAGAGGATTTTGTCTTTTGTATAAACACAATAAATATATCCTTTGAATCCCTCCTGAAGGAACCACATGCACGCAGATAACATTAGAATTACATTTTTCTAGCGGGATCCTTAACCAATGTAGTAAAAAAGTGATTGGGCATAATGAGGGCAACTCTGTCTCAAATACAAGCAATATGCTACCAAAGATAAAACAATTAGGTCTAAGTCAAATAAGAGCACAGTATTTCAGGAATATTTTTTTCTCTTGATAGACATTTAATTTGACGTTAGAAATGATGATCTAATTTCAATAACAATCAATAACTAATAGTATCTAATGAATTAGCTTTTCTTAATCCTCTTTCAAGGACATTTTCATTAGCATTATAATATCTGTACATTTTAAGGGGCAGGAGTTAATGTTTAAAGAAGACTATAGAGTAAAAGTATCAGAAAGTCAGGGAAATGCCCATAAACTGCTAAATAAATACTCGTAAATTGATAAAGCCAACAAGAATATGCCCAGGGGACCAAGAAAGCTAACACTTTGCTTAGGGTAGAAAGCCCTTCACATTTTAGCTCACTAACTTTTTTCTAGCGCTCTTTGAATTCCTTCCTGTTCCTCTCAAATACCCATCATCACAGAATGGAAGACCTTAAAGTGTAATCCTTTCAGTTTACCTATTTTATAGATGAGGAGCTTAAAGAGTTTAAGTGATTTGTCCCCAAAATGATGGCTGTGTCAAAATGAGGAATAAAATCCAGGTCGCTTAATTGTCAGGTAAGAATGTCTTTGCTAGCGTGCTACAATTAAAGCTTCCTGAGTGAAGAGGTCTTAAAAGGTCTACAATTAGATAGATTGGAGGTGGAGATTTGGCAATATCCCAACTAATTCTATAACAAAGAATGCGGATAAATTAGAGACCTAAGTCAAAGTTGAATAGCACCTATGGAAGTACATGTGGCAGGATGTTGATATTCTAAAAGTAAATGTTTATCCTGGGTGGCTGGTTGATATTGGCATTCAGTGCAGGTGAGTTTATTGTGGAATATAATTCCCATAAAAATTATCTTTAGCCATCTTATAACAGTTGCTCTAGAGAACTGATTCTCAGTGGTCAGTAGAGATACCACATGGGTTATGTATTAGATATATTTTCCCTCAGAATTCACTCTCCCAATTTTTCTTTCTACACTACCTACCATGAATTAACTATTGGTAATCTTAGGGAATGATAATGTTACTTTTACTTATCTTGTCATTTTTCTAATCCTCAAGAAACTAGCAAAAGTATTTGTTATATTTATTTCTGCTAGACTATCATTGTAGGGATTCTCCAGTTGGGCTTCCATGCCCTCCCCTTCCCCAGTGTAAGGCCAGCTGCCCAGAAGTGAGTATAATTGTGCTGGGTTGTTGGGGAAGAGCATGGAAATCACCTACTGGCTCCAGACAGGCCACTCTGCAAAGAACAGACCAAATGTCAGTCAACTGTTACGATTCATAGCAGGATGGAGTTTCTGTGGCTAGTTTTTTAAAATAACAGTAAAAGGTGTTTTTGGTTCTTTTCCTCTAGAGAAAAGGTGTTAGAATGATTGGATGGTTATGAGATATAAACTATTAAGACTCACTTGGGGAAAAATAAATGCAAATATTAATAGATTGAGGTGGATCATAACCTACTGAGTCAAAAGTGGGACAAAAATGTAATCACCAGAGTATAAGTTTTTAATTTTTAATTTTCTATCAGAGTTTTAAAATCTATGGTTTATTTTTACATAATTTATAAATGCTAATTTTATTGCATTTATTGTTAATTTAAAATATAAAAGAATCAATGTGTACCTTGCCATTCTGGCCATGAAATGAATCCCTTTTATGAAAGGGTCACAAAACATGTATTGATATTCCAACTAAAGCAAATCCAATCCACTGATCAAACTATTTCACTGTCAAAAGTAGTGTCACTCTGAGACAAGTCCCTTATGGTGGAACCATGATAAATGACCGCATTGACAACCAATAGACCCCCCATGGATTACTCAGATAATGTCATATTATATAATAGGGAATTATGTTTGCATTGTCAGTCAGAACTAATTACAACATCATGCATAACTCCAAATTAAAATTGGCTAAAATCCATGGACATCACAAGATAAGGGCTGACACTTTAGCCTGTTGCAGTGTAATGTAATATAGTTCTGAAATATTCAATTGATTATGTATCTGATAGAGAGAATAATAAATTAGTAAGAATAAATTACTAATGGACAGTAGTTTTATCTTTAAGAAGGTACAAATTGTTCTGTTAAATCTTTTTATCCAGATAAAGACCCTTTATTTCCATGTTTGCTTGCCATGCTTTCTTTGATTAATCTCATCACAGTTACCATTTTGATGACAGAAGGCAAAAGGAAGTGATCTAGTGGGTCACCAAGACTCCCTGCTTCAACATCAGCAGCAGTGCAGTCTGGAAGTTATGAAGTCAAGTAAGAGTAAGTCAGATCTGGCCTTGACTCCCGCTTTAGTGCAAAATAGCTGCATATCTATTTTCATCTCTGAGCCTTGATTTCCTTATCGCTAAATGGGGATTATAATAGCACCTACCTCGTTAGGAAATTCCCAATATAACATGTAATGCGTATAACTGAATTACTAGAGGGCTAAATTCACAGAAGAAGCCCCAACAGCACATCATGTTTTGATGTGCTGAATATTTCAAGCACTTGAGCTTAAGAACGAGTTTTCCCTATAGCAGCCTCTCCATAAGACGACACCACTGTACAGAACTTTAAGTTCTGCCACTTCATGTTTTACTGGACAAATGCTAGGAATCTTCTAAAATTGTCTGCTTGATCTTTGGTAACTAATGATTACAAAGTTCACCTTCCCCTCTATTTTCTGAGGGTTATAAGCCTTTATGCCACCTACGGATCTCAAGGCAATCTGGGGGCATGGTCTTAGGATATATGCTTAGGATGTACTCTTGTCTTATAAAAAATATAAGCATTAAAACCAAAATGAGGTGGAAAGAGCCTTAGATACCAACTGTTGAGTACTTCCCTTTTTTCTCCCTGAAATGCAATTCTTATAAATTCTGAAACACTGTTTTCTTTTAATGCAGCAAGAGTCAACTTTATGCCCTAGCTGGTTTGGCTCAGTGGATAGAGCATCAACCTGCAGACTAAAGGGTCCCAGGTTCAATTCTGATCAAGGGCACATGCCCGGGTTGTGGGCTCGATCCCCAGTGGGGAGCATGCAGGAGGCAGCCAATCAATGATTCTCTCTCATCATTGATGTTTCTATCTCTCTCTCTCTCTCTCTCTCTCCCTCTTCCTTCTTCTCTGAAATTAATAAAAATATATTTTTTAAAAGAGTCAACTTTATCAGTAGTATATATTATGCTAAGAAAGTACCTTTCAGAAAAAAATAGGAAACCCAGAGAACAACTTCAAGTTTAAAAAATATCTATAATAATAAAAGCGTAATATGCTAATTAGACCAGACAGCCGAACGACCTTCCAGACATCCTTCTGAACGAAGCTGCGGCGACAGGGGCCGAGGCAGAGGCTATCAGGCAGGCAGGCAAGTGGTTAGGGGCGATCAGGCAGGCAAATAGGCCAGCAGTTAGGAGCCAGTGGTCCCAGATTGCGGCCTAAAACTGCCGGTTTAGGCCCGATTCCTGCAGTTGGACATCCCCCAAGGGGTTCTGGATTGCAAGAGGGTGCAGGCCAGGCTGAGGGACATCCCCCCGCCTCGCACCCCCATGAACAAATTTCATGCACCAGGCCCCTAGTATATAAGAAAAGTGGAGAAGTAGATATCCATCTTTGAAAGTAAAAAGAAATAACCTTTTTTATTCTAGGATTACTATTTGTTTTGCTGTAACATATTATCTAGTAAGAGATTATGTGGTGCTACAGTGGCCACTAACTTCCAGGTTGCCTGTCTAGCCACCATGGCCCAATATAAACCCTGGGAGAATATGAATCATTTTCCTTTTAAGCTTATAGAATAGAATATCCCTGGTTTTCACTTCCTTTGAGATAAATCACATTATTTTTGGACACTCTTGCATTGTTTCCACCAGAATGCCTCCCTCTCAGCACCGATTTTTACTTCCATAATCATGGCAAGTAAGAATAGATCACAAAAGTTAAGAAGTTTTACATGGAAAATGAGTTATTGAAAGTTTTTCTAACAAGAAGAGGAAATTAGTCTCAAACTTATGTCACCTTTTATATCTAATGTTTCCTGTTAATAGAAATAAGAGGAAATGTTTAGAGAATTTAAATTCTATCAAAATACATATGATTTAGTCCTAATTTGGGGTGAGGGATAGGTTTAATTTAATTGACGTATTTCTAGACTTGTATAGGTTTTTCTTTGGGGAGGAGATATGAATTTACAACCATTTCAAGTTTAATATAGGGATGCAACCATTATTCAGTTTTGAAATGTATTTAAAACTAAAAGGTTTAGAATATTAGCGATGGATTTCATTTAATAATTGATGAATAAATGTTATTTCATAGTTACTTTAATGTTTAAGGTTTGGTTTATGTCTGGGACATTAGTGTTAAGTTGAATATTTGCCCTATATAGTTCATTTTATCCTATTTGAGTTTTGTTATATCCTCTCCTATTAAAATAATGCCTCTTTGCAATAGTAGAGCATGCTAGTAGTGTGGTATGAGTCATGGCAGCATTCCTGTGCTAATACTCTACCTTGTTTCCAAGCACCTATAAAGAAAGGATGCACATTTATTCAACATCGATCCAAAAGCAAGTTTTATTTTTCTTAACCTTCAATCTTTAAATGAGAAAGGGAGAAAAGGAGCTATTTTTCCCCAGCAGAGCACACTCCAGAAACAAATATGCTACATCTGTTTTAGCTGGCATGGAGGGGGCCCTGCAGGGTAACACATTACTTTAGATTTAGAAATTGATGGTTTTCAGACTAGAAGTTTTCCATGTTACAAAGCAGCAGACCTCCTTATATAGAGACTTCATTTTCCAGTGACGTTCACTTAGGATTTTTTTTACCGGATGGATTGCAAGTGTATGAACTCTATTGGAGCAATTATCTCCCCAATTCAGAAGGAGTTGTTGGAATTCCACAAGTCAATACAACACAGACTATCACAGAAGGCATTTTTGTGGTTTATAGGAAAGGCACTTTTATGCTAAATCCCATTTTTTCAATACTTTGCAACTTTCCCAAAAGCTTTCCTTAGCCTTAATGTGGAGTTAGGAGCAATTGATCCATTTTTCAAGAGATTCATGCCTGAGAGAAAGTGTTCCTAGGCTTTGGTGATTGAATAATATCAAATTAGGCCATGATAAAATATAGTCGAAGCTGAGCATTTTAAATTGAAGAACCATATAAAAGGATAAAATTCTGAAATGTGGATGCTGAAGAATACACAGGGAATAGTTTACATTCACAAAGGATTTCCTTCCTAACCCTGCTTTGCCTGCATTATCCATTCCCCAAACACAAACATGCACACATCCTTTTGAAGTATTTGAAGGTGAAATCGTGGCAGGCATGCCCTGCAGTCTATGCCTGTGGGCATGATTTTAAACAGAAACCTGAGGGGGTTTATGTCTGTTAAAATGCACAGATAGGATCAAGTTGTGTGTGTGTGTGTGTTTCATTTGCAGCACAAGAACTCAATAAAAGCAGAGTCAATACATATATATATATATATATATATATATATATATATATATACACAAACATATACAGAAGCTTAATAATATAAAGATATAATACATTTATGCTACTGGCAGCGACGGGCAATTAAACAATGTGCAATTGGGTGTGTAAAACTGAGTTTCCAGTCAACAGATGTGAGTGTGTTTGAGGGTAAAGCTGCCAACTCATATAATGCAATATGCTTATACTCAGGAAATACACTATACACAAAAGAAATTAAAGAAAAAAAAAGGTACTTTCTTTGTTCTATTTCAAAGGAGATTTTTGGGGGTATGAGGGCGGGGGAATATTGTTTTCATTGTAGGAGAAACGCAATAATGATCTAATTGCCAGAAAACACGCATACGGCATGAGGCGTGTAAATCTGAGTTCTTGAAAGCCATCTCCAGAGATTTTTCTTTAATACCTTTATTTTCCGAGTGTCTTTCCCCAAGGAAACAAAATATTTCTGCAGCCTTTACCTCCTTAATCCTTGCCAGATCATGGTGAGGGAGGCAGGCAGGCCGAGACTTCTGTAGATTCCACTAGTGAAACAGACAGACAATGACTGCGAGAGGGACTTGATTGAAATTATAGAACAAGTCGGGTGCACAGCTGGTGAAAGGATCTGGGTCTGCTGTTTGCCAGAGCTTCCTTTTACCCGACCGAACATATTGCCTAAAGCTGAGAATCCCACAGTGTCCTTGATTACGTAGTTTCAAATTATAGTTCACTTTAGAGATTCCTATTAAAAATAGGATGTGGCAGCCGGCCTGGAAATCATTTAGGCGACCCCAGGTTTCAAGCATGTGGGAGATTTAAGAAGCAGAGCTGGCGGGATGGAATATTTCCCATGGAAGGTGGGGATGGAATGTCTAACCAGCTGTCTACTGGCTCTTTCAGTGTGGAGGGCACCATGCTAGGTGCTGTGCTGGTTAATCGGGAAAGATGCAGAAGGTATATCCTGGGTATTTATTCATTTACTTGCTTGCTTTTACAAGTAGCTTCTGGTGAAAGCTTCGTTTCTACTTTTAAACTGGAGAAGACGGATTAAGAATAGAAAGACAGAGAGCCCCAGGGCAGCTTGAAATGAACTCCCTCATAAAGTGGAGGGAAGGGCTTCTCTCTTGGGAAAGATTCAGGAGGCTCCCTCTTGTCTCACTAGGATTTTTTAAGACATAGTCTAGTAGGGGTAGAACTTTTCCCTCATGAATTATTGATTCTCTAAAGCAGTTTTAATTGTTTTTCCTTTCAGCACTATACAGAGAAACCCACTAATGATTCTCACTGTAATATTAGCATATATTTTAAGCGTGCCATAATAGCAATGGGAAAGCATCTAATTCTCCTGAAACAATATGCTTCTTTAACTTCGAAAAATATGATTTAAATTAGTAATAAAGATGAGGAGTATTCTAACTTATATTAAAAAATTGCTTTCTGTGCTGAAATATTCTGTAGGAAAAATAAGGATACGTTTATGTAAGATTTAAATTAATTCTTGGCAAGCATAATTAAATATTGAAACACAGGATCTGTAGATAAGATAAATTTCCTTGCAATATGGGGTCTTTTCTTGGTCACAGTTATAAAAAACATTAAGGAAGAAAATGTTAACCTATATAAAGATTGAAGCATTAAGATGTGATACTTTTTAAATTAATACTGTTTTCCTAATAGTCACAGAGCTTACAAGTATCTTAAGTAAATATTTTAATATAGACTTTTGACCTTAAGAGCCCTTTAAATTATTAAAAATTATTGAGAACCCCAAAGTAACATTATATGGATTATACCTATTGATATTTACTATACTAGGAATTAAAACTGGAAAAAATTTAACTCTTCAGATAATTTTTTTCCCCCAAGCATGGTTATGCTCAGTGTAGTAAACTTTTACCAAAAACCACTAAGAAAAAGTAGCACAGAAATATCTGTATTCAAACTGCCAAGGAACAACCATTCTTATGTATTGTTCTCTTTTATTATACGTTTTTATTTATTTTTATAGTATTTTATTATAAATAAAGGTTTTATAGTCTGCTTATCCCTCTTACTAATGTTACCAACATTTTCCTATGCCAAAAAAATCTACTAATATGAGATTTTTGCACTCTATTAAAATATATCATAAGGATGTTCATAATTTACTCAATTATCTTCCAGCTTAGACAAGTAAATTGTTCCTGGCTTTTTACTCTTGTAATAAACATATTATTCTTGGCTGATCCTAGTACATATTTCTCATCTCTTATAGAATTCCTTTGAGTATGTCAGTGTCTTAAGTACAAACACTTGGCCTCTGTGAGTTAATGTCAAATTGTTTCTTAGGGCTCAGTTTAAAGCCTCATTGTGGCCTCTCCCTAAACTCTTTCCATGAGTTATCTCATTCATTCCATTCGTCTTCCAACTTTATATAGCCCTGAACTTTCCTCTGAGACCCAACTCATATAGCCATCTTCCTACTTGATGTCTCTATTTGGATGTATCACAACCATTTTAAATGTGACATTTTAAATGTGACATGTCCAAAACTGACTCTTCATTTTCCTCTTCCCTTAAGTCTTTTTTTTCCTCTGTTTTTCCTTCCCACACATAAAAGCAAAATTTTCCTCTAGGTTGCTAAAGTTAAGAGCATGGAAATCGTTTTTAGTTCCTACCTTTCCCTTCCTGTAATCAATCCATTTTAAATTGTCTAATGCTAACTATTGTCTGTACATTATTGCTTGTTACTAAGAACAGTTTCCCTGTCAGAAGGAGGGGAAGTAGCTTTGTACAATCTAAGGTCTATAATTGTACTTCCTTTCATTTAATGTCATTTTCTTTGGGAACTATTCTTAAAAGTTTATATATCACAAGAATCTTATCTTCATGCACTATAATGATACTAATTATAATAGGTAGACCTACTGTCAAAAAAGATGGAAATATTTACAAATAATTAAAGAAATAAAAGCACATTTAGTATGGTTTAGAGAGCAAAGAGTACTGCCTTGATGTCATGAGAATGTTAATTGGCTTACATGAAGCTTCATGATCTTGTGTTAATCACTATGCAAAAGAAATCTGTAAAAGTCTATCATTTTCTCTCTTTTATGTAGAAAAATAGATAGGAATATTCTTTTTCAGAAACTTCATACCCCTAGTTCACTAGCTTATACACTCTAATACAGTCTAAATATGCAATGTTTAATGTTAATAAAAATGACATATTGTGGAGGTAAGAGACAATTCAAAAGTTCCCTACCTCAACCAAAAGTTTGATAAAATTCTTTTATTGTATTAATATTAAATATTTCCTGACTGTGAAAATTAATGGGTATACCTTTGTTTTCTTCAGAAGAGGATGAATAAACTATTTTATATGATTTCTTAAATTTTAAGTAAATAAGTAAAAAAAACCTAAATTTGTATGCTTTTAATGTGCTATCCATCAATGAAAAAAGAATCCTTCATGCATATTCAGAAAAAGTCAAACTATGATGTTAAAGGGTAATTTCAAGACATGAAATAATATTTACAAATTATCATTATGCTGATAACTAATAGTCATTAAATGGGATAGGGAAAACTTCTTTAAAATATGTAAGACTTGATAAATACATATAGAAAAATTATAATTATATATTCTCATTGTGTAATATTTATTTCAATTAAGGTAAATATTTCAATGAATTAGAGTGGCTTGCTAATTTTGGCTTAAAGGAACTATGTGTCTTCCCTTCAAACTTATTACAATGACACATACAGTATATCAGTTAGATGTTAACACATCACACAGTCACCTCAAAAGTTAGTGGTTTCAACAAAAGACTCCAAATAGCCATAGCAATCTTGAGAAAGAGAACAAGGTTGGAGGAATCATACTAATTTATCTTAAACTATACTACAAGGCCTTAGTAATCAAAACAGCATGGTACTGGCATAAAAACAGACACATAGATCAAAGGAACAGAATAAACAGATCAAAGGAGCCCAGAAGTAAATCCACATCTATATGTTCAATAAATCTATGACAAAGGAGGCAAGAACATACAATGAGGTAAAGAAATTTTTTTCAATCAATAGTGTTGGGAAAATTGAAAAGATACATCCAAAAAAAAAAAGAAAGAAACTAAATTACTTCTTACACCAGATGCAAGAATAAAATCAAAATGGATTAAAGGCTTAAATTTAAGACTCAAAATCTTAAAACTCCTGGAAGAAAACATAGGCAGTAAAACTGACATTTCTCTTAGAAATATTTTTTCTGATACATCAAGGGGAGCAAACAACAAAATTAACAAATGGGACTACATCAAACTAAAAAGTTTTTGCACAGCAAAGGAAACCATCAGCAAAATGAAAAGACAACCTACTGAATGAGAGAACGCATTCGCCAATGGTACATCTGATAAGGGGTAATTATCCAAAATTTATAAAGAAGTCATAGAGCTTAACAACAACAAAAAAGTCAATTAAAAAATGGGCAGAGAACCTGAATAGATATTTCTCTGAAAAGGACATGTAGATGGTCAATAGACATATGAAAAGATGCTCAACATCACTAATAATCAGAGAAATGTAAATTAAAACCACCATGAGATATTACATCACACCTGTCAGAATGACTATCATCAATAAATTCATAAGCAGTTATTGGCAAGGGTGTGGAGAAAAAGGAACCCTCATGCACTATTGGTGGGAATGAAGATTAGTGCGGCCACTATGACAAACAATATGGAGGTTCCTCAAAAAACTGAAAATGGAACAGCCTTATGATCCAGCAATTCCACTAGAAGTATATATTCAAATAAAACCAAAACACTAATTCAAAAGAACATATGCACCCCTGTGATCATTGCAGCATTATTTACAATAGGCAAACTATGGAAGAAACCCATGTGCCCATCAATAGACAAGGAAATAAAAAGAAGTGGTACATATATACAAGGGAATATTACTAGGCCATAAAAAAGAATGAAATCTTACCATTTGCAACAGCATAGATGGGCCTAGAAGGAATTATGCTAAGTGAAATAAGTCAGACATAGTAGTAGAAAGGCAAATATCACATGATTTCACTTACATCTGGAATCTAAAGAACAAAATAAATGAATACACACAATTAAAACAGCCTCATAGATACAGAGAACAGACTGATGGTTGCCAGAGAAGAGGGGCATTGGGGTATTGGGTAAAAAAGGTGAAGGGAATAAGAAATACAAATTGGGCCCTAGCTGGCTTGGCTCAGTGGATAGAGCATCGGCCTACGGACTGAAGAAATACAAATTGGTAGTTATTGCTAAATAGCCATGGGATGTAAAGTACAGCTTAGCGAATAGAGTAAACACTATTGTAATAATTATGTATGGTGCCAGATGCGTATTGGAAATATTGGGAGGGGATACTTTATCCTATATAATAAAAGCCTAATATGCAAATTGTCCCCTGGGGCAGTTGTTCAACTGGGAGTTCGACTGCTTGCTATAATGTGCACTGACCACCAGGGGCATTGGTGACGTGGTGCTGGCAGCGGGCAGCAGGGGAGGTGCTGCTGGCCCGATGGGCCCTGATGAGAGCAGGACCACAGCAGAATGGTAGAGCAGGTGAGCAATCGCCCCACCGAAGGTACCAGCAGTGGCAGCAGGGGGTGGGGCAGGTGCTGAGGGAGAAAGGGCAAATATCAATATTAAAATATTTCTTCTCATTATTTTCCTTTCAATGTGCATGAATCCGTGCACAGGGCCACTAGTAAAGCATATGATTGTCTAACCACTATGTTGTATACCTGAAAATGATACAAAATAATATTGAATGTAAACTGTAATTGAAAAATAAAATTTAAAAAATAATAGTTTCTTAAAAGTTAGTGGTTTCAACAATAATTTTATTATTTCATCTGAAATAATGGATTAGCTGAGTAGTTTGTCTGCGCTGTGTCAGCTGGGCTGGATGATCTAGGATGGCCTCAAGCAGTAAGCTCAATATCACCTGGGGTGATGGAGATGAACTACCCTCATCCAATAGACGAGCCTGGGCTTGTTCACGTGCCACAGGTCTCTCCTTATTCAGCTTATTAACATGGACTCGTTCAGTTGTGACAGGGTTGCCAAGAGCAACAAGGGAAAGACTCAATGTGCAGTCTTTTTCCAGGTTCGGTTTATGTCACCTTTGATAACATCCTTTTATCCAAAGAAATCTCATAACCAAGCCCAGATTCAAGATGTAGAAAAACGGATTCCACCTCTTGATAGATAAAGCTGCAAAGTCACATTACCAAGGGCAGGAGAGTAAAAGGGTAGAAGAATTTCTGGTCATTTTTGCAATGTATCACAATAAACATATTTCATGTAAGGTTTGGGTATAATTTTTTATGGCTAGTCTAATCATGTAGAGTTAGCTAAGTTTCCTATGCTAGTTTTATGGGAAAGATTGATTATTATTATTCTCATAAATTATTTAAGTGTATGAGAATATAAACATATGTGTTAAACTAATTGAATTATTAATATGTTTTAAAAGATATTGCTTTGTGAACTGGAGGCAGTGTTGTAAATCATGTGAACTTAAGTTACTCCACCTACCCTATCTTGATAAAATTGTGAAAGGTTATCTCTCTGACAAATATTTGATATTAATTTTGATTGTGTTGCTCTGTAGAAGCAATTTAAATATAATTTTCAAGATCCTTAATTGACTTTAAGACCTTAGGCTAGTATTAAATTAAGTTAATAAATGAGTAATTCCTCTAATTAAAGTGGAAAGCTCAACAAGTTAAATGCATCATCTTGTCATATGCTGAGAAGTTAGTATTTTAAAGCTAAGGTTAAAAGCTTTAATTTGTCATGAACCATATGTTTATGTTAGTTTATGTAAACTTATATCCAAGTCATTGGATTAATAAAGTTTTTTTATGATAAAGAATAGAGGACTGATCACTCAAAACTGGCCTTGAAGTATTAAATCTTTTCTTAAAAAGAGATAATGAATTATTCTCTGTATCCTGCCCAGGTAGCAGAGTTGCATTAACTCACCAGAATTCTTTCACCTGAGATCCTGCTAAGTGTTCATCATGCTTATGAATTATTTGACAATAAACAATAAAAGTTTACCAATTCCGAAAGAACTAAAGTCACATTACTATGTTACCTTCTGCAGTATCATTTTCTTCTTCTTTTTATGTCATTTTAATATATTTTTACTCTTATAGTAATCGAGACTGTGATAATTTACCTATGATTGATGCTCATCTGTTGACATAATGGTGAATCCCTCTCATCAATCTTTTTGGTACTGACTTTCCCAAGTTCAAATACTAAATTCACAATTGTCAAATTGTTCAGATGCCTTTTATACCCTTGCTCTCCTGTGGAATAACATTTCTCATTTACTTTCTAAAAGAGGGGTGGCTAGAAATAATTAGGTAGGTTTGGCATTAACCATATGTTAATTAGATCAACACTATTGTGTGTGAGAGAGGGACAGCCGCTCTACTTGTCAAACTAACAACTACAGTACAGGAAGAGCTGTCAAATCAATACAGAAGCTGAGCCTCCTCTGGATCATGTTCTAGTAAGATGTTATTAATATGAACATGCTATCATGTATGCTCTCTGGACTCAGGGCGAATAGAAGCATTCTAACGTTCATGTGCAAAGCCTGGCACAGGTTGCTAGAATAAATAGATTCTGTGAAGTATTTTGTTTCTACACTTGTAATACTCTTCCCATCTGGTGGCACATATTACATACATTTGACTAGATGGCTCAGAGGCTTGTGCAGGTTTTTCAGTGCCTTCAGTGTTCATAACATGACTGCATACTGTGCGTAATCATTACCTTGATTCTCTCTAATGCATTTTGAACTATTCTCAAAAAGGAGTTTTCATATATTTTGTGACTATTATAAATTCGTCAACACCATTCAGTCTTATTATCAACGAGTGGTCCATGCTTTTCCCCCTGTTCATCTTGGCCAAAAAAGCTATGCTATATAAAGAAAAAGAAAGAAATTATGTTTTTGGAGGAAGCATCAAATGGTTAATAGTTTCAGTAAAGGAGCATCTTAGCCATTGTTGACCCTCAGTACTGGAAGGAATGGGTTGATGTTTCCAAGATTCCCAGTATAACTGTCACTACCACCATAAGCAGATAGCTGTCAGACTGTGCCAAAGAACTACATCAGCATTTTCAAAACACTTTTGGTCCAGGGGCTGATGACTTCCTGCAAGCAGACTGCTGACTCAAGCTTTGATGGGACAAGAATTAATTATGCGTGACTAACTAAAACTGACAATAGGAGGCTAATTGATATTTTTATCAAAATGGTAGTAGTATCTAGCGTTTATAATGTTCCAAATTCTGGTGATTGTATAAAACAAATGTTTTTCTTTCTTTTTCATCCATAGCTAACCCTCTTTTTAGTAAAATAAATTTGTACCAACTGGAATAAAACAGCTTTTTCATTGCAACTTGTTCAACTTGGCCCCTCAGGATTCATCAAAGGTATTCTATAAGAAGTCTTTAAAATTTTCAATCATTTACAAGATATGGTTTATGATTTATAATTTAGGCCTTGACAAGCAGGAACTTCCTGTCATTAGCCTCCACTATGACAATAAGTAAGAGTTTCAGAGTTGTCCCAAAATCCATTTTTTGAGACAGGCTTCCAACAAGGGAGAGTGAGTATTGTTATGCTAAAAAAAAAAAACAAACAAAACAAAACAAAACAAAAAAACCACTTCTGGGGTTTTTTAAACAAAATTGACCCAAAGTCATCCAATCTGTATTTTTGATGGTCAAATAATATGAACTATATATGCAGCTTCTCTGATTATTCTGTGAGCCCAGTTGAAAACTAGAGTCCCTTTCATGACTTCATTACAAAAGCCTTCACTCAGCAATCAGAATTATCTAAGATTTCTTCTTTTTGATAACCAAAACTAATTTATTTTAGTAAAATTGTAGTTGCATGTGTTTGTATACATAAATTGAGACAAGGGTACAACTTCTGACTATATGAAAATCAACATAGTTCAACATTTCTTCCATGATCAATCCAACTTTGCCATATTTACCCTTTGTTTTAGGCAAAATCGTTCCTCCAAAGCTGTCCATGTCCTGATCCTCAGAATTCATGAATATATTAGGTTATAAGATAGATAGGTAGGTAGGTAGATGATGATGATGATAGATGATAGATAGATAGATAGATAGATAGATAGATAGATAGATAGATAGATAGATAGATGATAGATAAAGAGACATGGATATCTATCACTAAGAGATTTTTATATATTGGTTCTGTTTCTCTGGAGAACCCTAACAATGCAGGAGGGGAAAGACACTTTATCTATTGCAGGATGGCACAACAAGTGTGTATAGGGAAAGAGAATATGATACCAGCCATCTTTGAAGATTAGTTAAAATAAACATCATCTATGTAAAATGGTTTGCTCTATTTTTTGCAGAGCTATAGCACCTGTGCTCCTCTGTTATGCCTTTCACTACGTGCCCTTACAATTTGATTATTTGTCTACCTTTGTTACTGGACTTTTATTACTTTAAAGGTAGGAATCAAGTTTCATTTATCCCTATGTCCCTAGTGCCTTGCCTCAGTATAGTATTTAATAATATTTGTTGGATGAATAAATGGCTTGAGTGAAAAATGTACACTATATACATAAATTTATTACTGAGAATTTTATATACTTTACTAATTCCTTCTTAAATCCTACTTACTTACCTTACACTTTTCCTGACAAATACACTAATATTTCTTTAGGATAGCATTCCCACTTTCAATATCTCTACATAACCCAGAATATGAAACCAATAACATATAATTATTGCTATGCAGTATCTGTCCTTCATTTGAGCAAAAGATAACCCACTTCTACTTAACATCATCCCATAGAAAATTTGAGGAGATCACTTTTAAACTATAAAATGTTTTATACTTAGAAATGTTAAAAATCACATTCCCTAAACAGATGTAAATTAAAATCTGTTTGTGAAAGAATAACATGTTCTTTCATACTGATTTTGTGCTAAATGTGATGCTTTTTATATCTGGAGAAATTAACTTGTCCAGAGCACAGAAATCTCAGGTGGTATAAAGAGGACCTGTGTCTTAGAAAGATTGCATCTGGGTTAACACTCCTCACGCCTACTTCACTCTCCCCTCATGACTGTCTATGAGCTCTGCATCTCTAACAAAGGAAATACAATTTCAGAGCTTTGAAAGGGCCTAAACTTTGCTTAGCCAAGGACAATACTGGCAACTTTCCAGAAACCTGGAGGCCATGGCTCATCTGCAAATCATGTACATATATTTGCATGAATTTTATTTTGATTAGTAGCCTCAATCCATGATAGTACTTAGGATGAATGAAGCATTTTACATATATGAATAAATGAAGATGATCTAGTAGTCTTATTGCTCATGACTGTGTTTTTCCTATTCGTCTAACTCTAACTCTCCTCATCCATCTCCTTCTTGTTACTCCTTCTCTTTAAATCTAGAGTGGTTGTTGCTTTTCTTTTTTTAACTTATTATTCTATACTAGAGGCCCGGTGCAAGAAAATTTGTGCACTTGGGGGGGGGGAGGGGTCCCTCAGCCCGGCCTGTGCCCTCTCAGAGTCTGGGACCCCTCAGGAGATAACAACCTGCTGGCTTAGGCCTGCTCCCAGGTGGCAGAGGGCAGGTCCAATCCCTAGGTGCAGCCCCTGGTTGGGCTCAGAGCAGGGCCGATTGGGGAGTTGGGGCGCCGCCCCCTGTCACTCACAGAGCAGGGCCAATCAGGGGGTTGGAGCGCTGCCCCCTGTCACGCATAGAGCAGGGCCCATCGGGGGGTTGGGGCTCCGTACCCTGTCACATACAGAGCAGGGTCAATCAGGGGGTTGGGGCACTGCCCCCTGTCACACACAGAGCAAGGTGGATCAGGGGGTTGGGGTGCCGCCCTCTATCACCCACAGAGCAGGGCCGATCAGGGGGTTGTGTTGCTGCCACTCTCACACTCAGGGCAGGGCCGATGGGGAGGTTATGGCTCTACCCCATCAAATACAGAGCAGGGCCCGTGGTGGGGGTGGGGGGGGGCGCTGCACCCTGTCACACACAGAGCAGGGCTGATCAGGGGTTGGGGCGCCTTCCCCTGTCACGACAGAGCAGGGTGGATAGGGAGGTTGTGGCCCCGTCCCCTGTCACACACAGAGCCGCAGGGCGATTAGGGGGTTTCGGCACTGCCCCCTGTCACGCTGATCTCGGTGCAGGGAGGCCTCGCGGCTCCACTGATCCCGATGCTGGGAGGCATATTACCTTTTTACTACGTAGGATAGAGGCCTGGTGCATGGGTGGTGGCCGGCTGGTTTGCCCTAAAGGGTGTCCTGGATCAGGGTGGGGGTCCCCACTGGGGTTCCTGGCCAGCCTGGATGAGGGGATGATGGCTGTTTGCAGCTGGTCACACACCCTTCAGGGTGGGGGTCCCCACTGGGGTGCCTGGCCAGTCTGGGTGAGGGGCTGAGGGCTGTTTTCAGGCTGGCGGGTGACTGAAGCTCCCAACCACTCCTTTTTTTCTTTTTTCTTTTTTATTCTGGGCCAGCTTTAGCTCTGAGGCTGCTGAAAGCAGGTATCTGGTTTGTTTGGGTTCTATAATCGAAACACTGTATCAATTCCAGCTCTGAGATCCCGGATGGCTGAAAGCAGGTTTCTGAGGTTTTGTTTAGCTTCTATATTTGTAACAATGTTTCAAACTACAAGCTCAGAGGCCAGCAAGGCAGGCGGGGAATGTTGGAGTCCTCCGTCATTGAAGCAAGCAAGCCTCATGTTCGCTTCCAGCTGCCTGGCTGCCGGCCGCCATCTTGGCTGGCAGTTAATCTGCATATCTCCCTGATTAGCCACTGGGAAGGGTAGCAGATGTACGGCTAATTACCATGTTTCTCTTTTATTAGATAGTATAGGTGGTGAGAAAAGTGTTGCCCTGCTTGTGTGTTTGACCTGTTTAACCTACAACTATTATGACCAAAATCACTGCCATTGGGAAGCCACATAGGGAAAGAACCTGACCAGCATTCACCGAATGGGTCATCTTGTCTACTGAGATGAATATTCTCTTCAGTGAATATGCACATGGGAGACAAATATCTTCATATCTTGTTTCCATCTCCCTAACTTTTCCTCAAACATCGTTTTTACCAATTTTCCAATCATATTTTTTTCACATCTCTAAGCTTCTCTCTTTCTGGGCTAAAATGATAATAGTTGGTCAACTTACAGTTCTGCCTTTGGGAGGTTTCCTTTTTTTTTTTTTTTTTTAATTTTTACCCAATGATATTTTTCCATTAATTTTTAGAGAGAGTGGAAGAGAAAGGGAAAGACAGAGGGAAACATCGATGTGAGAGAGACACATTGAGTGGTTGCCTCCTACATGTACCCTGACCAGGGCCCAGGCCAGAGAGGACCCTGAAACCATAGTACATGCCTTTGTCCGGAATTGAACCCGGGACCCTTCAGTCTACAGGCCAATACTCTGCTTACCGAGCCAAACCAGTTAGGGCTCAGAGGTTTCCTTTCATCACTATTCCTCGAGGCCACACCAGAGCAGGGCTGTAATCCTTAGTCAACAATATTGGATAATACCAGCATGTCAAGCAAAACTATTGGTGTTATGGACCCAATACTTATGTTCCTTAAAATGTCATATGCTGAAATCCTAATTCCCAAGGTAATGCTAGAAGGAGATGGGGTCTTTGAGAGTTCATGAGGGCAGAGAAATGGAATTAGTGCCTTCAAAAAAGAGGCCCCACAGAGATCCCTCACCCCTTCCATGATGTGAGAACACAGTGAAAATGCAGTCCTGTCTAGACTAGGAACAAGGCCTTCAGAATACACTGAATCTCCCAGTGACTTGATCTTGTACTTCCAGCCTCCAGAACTCTAATAAATACATGTTTGCTGTTTTTAATTTTCCCAGTCTATGGTACTTTGTTATAGAAACTCAAAATGGACTAAGACACTTGGAAAAAAGGATTGAAATTGTTTTTCCTCAGTCTCTTGGTCATAGAGAACTCGCCATTAGGCTGTAGTTATGGATTGAAAGAGGGAGGCAGGATTAGTGGACATGGGCATCCAGGCCACTTGATCCTGCAACTTAATTGTGCCTTGAAGCAAACTGCAAAAAGGTTATCTCACTCCAAAATATCTTGTGGAAATCCCTTAACACTCTTGACATAGTTACATTTTATTCTTTATAGGAGCTTTATTATGTTTCATTATTTGGGTATACAATGCCTTATTCATTCATTTCTCTATTCAGAGCTATTCATTTTATTTTCAGTTTTGCCCTATGAGCATTGTTCAGATAAATGTTCTTGAACATATGTCCAAAATGGTGCTTCTGTTTCTAGATAGATTTAAAAGAGAAGGATTGTTAGGTAATAAACTGATGAACAAAATAGAAACAGAAGCATGGATACATGGAACAGACTAACAGCTGTCAGAGGAGTAAGGGGGAGGACTGAATGAAAGAAGGTGAAGGGATTAGCATAACCCATAGACACAGATAATGGTGTGGTGGTGACCAGAGGGAAGAGGCAGTGCAGGAAGCCACAGTTTGCCAATACTGTCATGAGAGTGCACCAAGGAATGCAGAAGGCCCATGGGCCTTGGTGTTAGCAGGGCTGACTTCAGCACCGATTGTTCCTGTTGAGATAGTGATGGCTCAAGGCAATTCCCTAACCTGATAATCCTTTTACTGTTTACCAAACTTTACCTTTGATATGCCTGTATGCATTGCTAAAGGGCAAATGTATTCAAGTGAATAAAAAGCAAACAGGACCCAGAAGTCAGAGTGTCTCTTCAAGAAAGAGGCTACACCTGGCCCCCAGTGCCTTCTAAATTCATATTTCTTGTACAGCATTTTCATTTGTGTGTTGGCCCCTCCTTCAGATCCTGAACCCCACCACAAAGGTAGCAGCAAGGGAGCAAGAGTGGGGGGAAGGGGAAGGTAGGCAAAGGGGTGGGAATCAGAGACATCTGTAATAGTAGTATATATGTGACATGAGTATAAAAATAAAGTAAGCCCTAACCGGTTTGGCTCAGTGGATAGAGCATCAGCCTGCAGACTGAAGGGTCCCAGGTTTGATTCCGGTCAAGGGCATGTACCTTGGTTGTGGGCACATCCCCAGTAGGGAGTGTGCAGGAGGCAGCTGATCAATGTTTCTCTCTCATCGATGTTTCTAACCCTCTATCCCTCTCCCTTTCTCTTTGTAAAAAATCAATAAAATATATTTTTTAAATAAATAAATAAATAAATAAAAGTAAAGTAATAATAATAATGTACTGTTTTAAGTTTAAATACTTATTTCAAAAAAAAACTTTTCAAAATAACTGTAATATTTCACATTTCTATCATGATTGTGGGTGAGAACCTTTTTTCCTATATCCATTCCAGCATCAAGTGTTATGTTGCTTTTGTATTTTTGCCCGTTTGATGTAACTTTGAATACTGATTAGTTAAATCATCATGAATTTTCAATAACTATTTGGATTTGCTTTAAGTGAATCATCTACTCATGTGCTTTGATCAGGGTTTAATTATTATGCTTGTTTTCTTGTCAATTTTTAAATTATTTGCATATTACAGATCATAGATTTTCAATTGATGTGCCACATGAATTTTTAAAGCATTCAATACCTCTGACCAATCAGGGGCACTGACCTCTTTTTCTCTTAGATTGTCAAATTTAAAAAAAAAAAAAAATGACAACAGCCAACACAACAAAACCCATCTGATGTGAACGAATCAAAATTATACCTGTTTTTTGGTCAGAGAGGCAAAAAATATATTTTTGTGTGCCACATAATTTCAGTAGTTTATATGTGACATGAGGTGAAAAAAATTTGAAAATCGCTGCTATAGGTATTAATCCTTTGTCATCTATTTACAAATATCTTCTGATTTCACATGTTTTTTAATCAATTTTCCCAATAAATTGTTATCAAAATTTTACATTTTAATGGAAACAGCTTTGTCTACTTTCCTTTTCTTGTAGAGCTTTTGGGTTTCCAATTAAAAATTTCTTTTCCTAACTGTACATATTTAACCCTAGATTTATTTGAAATATTTTAACTGTTTGGAATATTAAAAGGATATTTAGATAGGGACAGAGAAAATGATGTTGGTATTAGTGATATTACACCAAAATATATGCCCCATTTATGCTTTAATTTTGTTCACATTAATATGCCTAGTGTCCAAGGGAGTGCTTGTCCAAAATAAGCACTAAATAAATGTCTGTTGTGATGACATGTGGGGTTTTGTAATGTTTGAGGCATGAATTGGAAGATCATGCCATCAATAATTGAATCTTTTGGGGGTAAGAGAATGCAGCTACAAATTTCTGCCCTATTCCTCCTCAATACTGGGTACCATGTTAGAAAATTATAGATAGAAATTGTACTTGCTTCCCTTTGTGAGCTTACAACCTTTTTAGGTACCTAGACACATATACTTACACACATATACATACATGCACACAAAAGCACATGTGTTCAGTTTCATAACAGTGTGTGAGTAAAATATATAAAAGTTTGAAATACAACATTTCATCATGAGAAATTTACAATAATAATTACAATGAGTGGCATGTATTATCTTATTCTGACAGCAGAAATTCCTAAGTCTAGATTTAAGAGTAAGATTCAAGAAGGAATTTGAAGCCAAAAAGAAGAGGCAGAAAGTTCCTGGAGGTATGTCTTCATTTGAGTGTCATAGTCACCCAAAGGGCCAGATACACAGTCAGCAGAACACACTGGAATAACACGTTGTGTCTACTCCCACAGCCAAATTTATTCAAATCTCAGGTTACAGATGATATAAAGGTCCAGCCCACCTTCCCCCCAGAATTAAAAATGTAAATTGTCCAGATTGGAAAAAATTAAAAGATATTTATGTGAAATGGATGTGTATATTACAAAAACTCTAAGTCCTTTGGTTAATTTATGGAACATCTGTTATCTTTCATTTATTCTTCAAGTTGAAATCATTTCAAAACAATGGAAAAATAAAAAGAGAAAAAAGCTTGTTTATCCTTTCTTATCTCCTTTCTAGATAGCTGCTGCCAACTTAATTCCCATGCTGAACTCTTTGGTGATCAGCATGAGCAGTGAGGAGAATGTCTGTCTAATATAGTGTTCTGTACACGGTGTCCTTCCTATAACGTAGAGTGTTTCATAATAGCAGTCTATTATGATATAAATAATTGCCTAAAATTTCAGTACACAAAGCCTGAATCTGTGAAAGTACAATTAGATTGCCTAGGGACATAGCAAAATTAAATGAGTCCTGGTTTGAACCTAGACGTCTATTTGAAGTTTGGCCAGCAAACAACCAACACGGGAAAGAAATACAGGGCTGTACATAAAATAGAATCAAAGGAGGCTCCTGAGCTGGTCTGGCTCCCCAGGTAGGTGAGGATTTGCTTTGCAATCTGCCCAAATTTTAAAGCTTTCCCTCAAAAATAGCCTTTTTGCTCAAACTATGATACCTGAAAAAGTGTCATTTATTTTGGATGTTGGTTGATTTACCAATGAAAATAGTAAATACTTAGTTAATGACTTTAAACTGTAGTTAAAATGTGGCAGATATTTTAGGATTCCTCTCCTGTCTAGATGCAAAAAGCAATCTCAACTTTTCCAAAATAGCACTTTGAGGCAGATAGCTTTACATACCATTAGGGTGTATGTTTTACTACAGCCACCTTTGCTAATATACTTGATATAATTATCAGATCCTGCTTTTAGAATGCTGGCTACTTTCAGTAAACCCTTAGGACAGGTATCCCCTTGAAAGTGAGTAAGAAACCATAAGCAAGAAATGTCAGATCTGAAAGAAAAGTTAATGGTCATCTAGGCTCATTTTAGGGGTGAGCTAATTGTGACCCTAAGAACTTTAGAGGGTTGCCCTATGGCATACAAGTCTTGAGAAGTAAGGGAGGAATAAGATTCCTAGGAAATCCCAGGAGAGTGATTTTTCTGCCTAGAATAGTAGTCATCAGGTTTGGAAGACGACCTCTTTTGTTTTTTGTGGAGTTTTTTATATATTTTTTATTGATTTCAGAGAGGAAGGGAGGGTGAGAGAGAGAGAGAAACATTAGTGATGAGAGAGAATGATTGATGGGCTGCCCCCTGCACACCGGACACTGGGATCCAGCCACAACCCAGGCATGTGCCCTGACCAGGAATTGAACCATGACCTCCTGGTTCATAGGTCGACGCTCAACCACTGATCCACGCATGCTGGGTGGAAAAAGACCTCTTGATGGGAGTCATTTGGAGTTGGGTGGTTTGCCTAAGACCAGATCATTGACAAAAGTGAGTTTATTTTCAGAAGTAGCTTCTTTCTTATTATTTTCATGACCTTCATTTCTTTTTCTTAAATATTGTGTCCAATATGAAAAGTTATCAAATGGGAAGATTTTCTACTTCTCTGTGTGGGAAATAAAGTCGAATGCACATAGCCCAAACAAGCCAGGTTGGTATATTTGGCAGCTGGTAGATTTTACAGAAATGAGAAAGCACAGATAAATTTCTCCTACAATTTAATCCAAATAGTTTCTTTTGCATTGTTGACTTTCTGTTTTGCCAAACCTTCTTCAAAAATGTTTTTGACCAGCAAAAGTGACTAACTAAAATGTTGTTTTGTCTCTTTTAGCTTTTCTTTCCCTTGTTCTATCATTTGATCTAAAAATCTAATCTGAAAACCATTAAAAATGGTTTCAATCTTTTGTCTTACAAATTGAGTAACCATTTATAAGCTTCCTTGTGTAAGTTTCTCTCTAAGTCAGTTACATGTTACATATGGAAGTGCTGGGTCAAAAGTTAAAATAATTTTAATTATGGTGAAAGCATCTGTGAAAATTCCAGCTATTTATATTTCTACAAATAGTACAGGAGAGTGCCTGTTAATCCACCAAACATTCACATATCCATGTTAACATAGTATATTTTCTATCATCATAAGTATTTGAGCTTCTTCCCATGACATTGGATTCTTTTAAAAAAAATACATATATTTTTATTTATTTCAGAGAGGAAGGGAGGAGAGAGAGAGAGAAGCATCAATGATGACAGTATCATTGATCAGCTGCACGTGTAGGGCACCAAGCCCGCAAACTGGGTTTGTGCCCTGACAGGGAAATGAACCATGAACTCCTTGTTCATGGGTCAATACTCAACCACTGAGCCATGCAGCTGGGTGACACTGGATTCTTTTTCACATAGTTTGCCCATTTCTGTAAATGTTCATTTAAAGGCCTAGTCAAATATATTCAATAAAATAATAGGCAACCATTACTAGAAGTCAGGCATTTCAACATGACCTAATATGGGAAAACCTCCAATATATAGTTAATTTTTTAAAGGATGTCAAATAGTATATCATGCTCTTTTAGTATATCATGCTAATTTAGTATATCATGCTAAATTAATTTTCTCAGAAACATATATACATCTTTACTTGTGAGTGCATCGATATTTAGAAAACCAGGAAGTCCCTAGCCAGTTTGGCTCAGGGGTTAGAGCATCGGCCTGCAGACGGAAGGGTTCCGGGTTCGATTCCAATCAAGGTCATATGCCTGGGTTGCAGACTCGATCCCCAGTAGGGGCTTGCAGATGGCAGCCAATCAATGATTCTCTCTCATCATTGATGTTTCTGTCTTTCTCTACCTCTCCTTTCTTCTCTGAAATCAATAAAAATATTTTTTTTTACAAAAAAAAAACAGGAAGCAAGTTTGAATCTGAGAAGTATGCTGGACTAACAGACAGGGACAGGAGGACAACTTTCTTTTATACAACCTATCACTGGATAACTTTGATTATTTTTGGTATTTACTATATGTATGTGTTAGCAAGTTAAATAATAAAATAGACATATCTGAAAACTGGAGGGGAAAAAACATAGTAAATGGAAATAGCAAGGAGCACGGGAAGGTGAAATCATAAGAGCTGTCAGTGAATCATTCCCAAACAGCCAGTGGAGGCTGAAAACACCACTGTTGGTTGTAACTGTCAATGAACTGCCAGAGGGCGACATGATCAGGACTCGCTGTGCTGGCATCCACCCCTTGGGTGACTGGTAATCTCATTTTCCCCTGGTAGGCTTTCCATCTCCCTCGCAGGAACCCTGAGGCACAGCAGTAGCACAAAGAGTTTCTGCAAGGCCCAGTTAGCATGAGCCTTCCTCAGAGAGGCAAAGCAGAAAACAGGAACAAAACAAAATCCAACTCATGGGCCATAATTTTTACCACTGTGAGTCCCTAGAAATCATAGGCCATTCTGGATGATATTTTTCCGTAAGATGAACATCATAATTAGAATATGAGTTATTTTATGTAACTCTCTTATTTTTATAACAGAAATAAATAAGAATTGACAAAGAATTTTAAGCATGAACTAAAAATGCAATCACCTATAATCCCACCTTACAGATAAAGCAAGGCAAACATTTTGATTTTACACATATATATTAAATACTTTACATGTTATGCATGCTTTTAAAATGTTTACATAACTATATATTATTTTTACATATTTATTGCATTTATTTTTAAATACCTGGGATAATGCTTTTAAAAAGGATTTTTATGGAAACAACTAGTTATATTCAGGAATGCTTTCAGAGGGAGGGAAATTCATGTTAAGTCGGCCATATTTTAAGATTATTCTATTTTCTATAAGTATGATTATTGACTTTTCTTACTTTGGATAGTGTTTGACAGATTTTTGATAATAGGTCACAGTAGCTTTTTAAAAGCAATTTGAAAGCCTCTCGTGTGTGTGTGTGTGAAACAATTTAGAGAGCAATGCAATGAAAATTTAAATATAATTTTCTTCAATACTTTCTGAGCCCAGAACTTTTTATGCCAGTAAATTTTTGACACATTTTTACAACTTCTTCCAAGGTTATTGTTATAATTAGTGATCTATTCTTTCTTGGCTTCATTTTAATAATACATATTTATCTAAAATCCAATTCAAGGAAATGTCAAATATATACTTTTAATTTCCTTGTCAGTTTTCATACCTGCCCTCTCATTTTCAAAAATGAGGGGAGAAAGAATGGTGATAAATTGTTCCTGTTCTTTTACACCTGATTGCAACTGTATATTTAACTTACCTTTCTTTAGAACCAACTCTTGGACTTACTCACTTATAATTAACAATTTACCTAGGGTTAAAATTCTACCCCTTCATGTAACCTGATCTAGTATCATCTTCATTACTCACTTCCTCCTAAGTATTAAGTCTCTAAATTCATGGCTTAAATGCTTTTTATTTTCCTTCTTTTATTTTTAAATAATGAAGGTTTTTAGAGCTAGATTGCAGTATTGATCCATATTGAACATTATTTTATACAGCAAGGATATTTTCAAAATCCCTAAAAGCTTTAAACATTTGCAATTTTAAAATTGTTTGATGCCACATAAAGTGCACTAGCCATATTGATTACAGAAAACTCTCCAAAGTACTATAAACATATAGAGAATATAAATCATAACACAAATTAATAAATGTGACCAATATAAGATAAGTATAGCAATGATAAATAATAAGGTAATAAATTATCAAAAAAGTTTACTTCTAAGACTTTAGAAGAGCATTTATTGACTGGTGCACAAAAGTTTTTCACTATATCCATTAATTAATGCATTTAAGCTTAAAACTGAGATCATATCTTCAACAAAAAATACCTCCAATAGCCATGAATATCATAATACCTCAGTAAAGAATTTTTATAACATTTTAAAGAGAATTCTAATATTATCTATTTCCATTTCCAATTATTTTACTTTGCAGACACACATATTTCTTAATACATAATGTAAGTTCAGCTTTGAAAATAAAAATAAAGGACACAGGTACTTGAGAATTATGACTAAATGGATACATCACTAAAGCTCTCCTTTGCTGAAATACAGCAATCAAGGTTTTAATAAGACTGTTAACCATAAGCTGTGCACTCATCATGTAAACCTTTGCCAAGAGTCTCTATATGAAATGCTGTATATTTGTTAGAAGGTATCAACACAATCCATTCAGGGCTTTAATGAGAAAATAAATAAAGGGGCAAGAATTCAGCTGCAGGGTTTTATTTGGTGATATCAAATAATCAGACTAGCCAAATGGGTCATTGCACGAACTAATTTGCACTGTTGCCACTTATGTACATTTTGTATCTACTTTCTTAACTGTATATAGGCTCTTGATGGATTGGGGTCAGGCTGCAGACAACTAAATTTCTTGTCTATGACCAGCTGCTTTTCAAAACAATTTTGTAGGAATCACTTTCTCTTCTGTGTATGAATGGTAAGCAGAATTTAACATAAAAGGAGAGAACTTACGATAAAAATAGAGAGAGTAAGTTTTAAAGAAGTAAGTGGGGGGTCTTTTCTACCTTGGATTCTCTTACCCTTTTCTTTTAAACATTGATTTTGTTAGTTGATAGCAAAAATGTGAAGTTAAACAACCTACTGGTATGAGATAAATGAAATATAAATATTAAGTCTTTTCTTAGATTTTGCTGTTAGCCCTCAGGAATTAAAAAGAATTGACTTGAAGGATATTTACATAATTCTCGTGAGCTGAGCACTACTGCAAAAATGTATATAATGGACAAGCAATCATTAAATGTCAAAGAAGTTGTTTGCCATTTTTATTCAATAGAATTTTTAAGACATATAAATCTTTAAATGTGAGACAATATTATTTAAATCAGAGGAAGTGTTACTTCTTCCTAATGCCCTTGTCAAACAACTACTCTAAAACAGTACAACATGTAATTCTAAAATGCCATAGATTAATAAGAGGCATTCAAACTCTGCATTGCAATTTCTTTTTTCCCTCTGGTCATGAATTACTGTTCCAAAGTCTTTGGTTTGCTTAACTTGGTGGGAATTCACAAATTTGCTTATGTAATAGTAGAGGCCTGGTACACGAAATTCATGCATGGGGGGTGGGGGGGCATTCCTCAGCCCGGCCTGCATCCTTTCACAATCTGGGACTGCTGGCTCCTAACCACTGGCCTACCTGCCTGCCTGATTGCTCCTAACACCTCTGCCTGTCTGCCTGATTGCCCCTAACCACCTCTGCCTCGGCCCCTGCCACCACAGCTTTGTCCAGAAGGATGTCCAGAATGACATCTGGAAGGTCATTCAGCTCTCCAGTCTAATTAGCATACTATACTTTTATTGTTGTAGATAGATAACAAAGGGAAGGTGGAAATTCACAGTACTAAAAGGAAGTGGGAAAGGATTATTCATTCATTTATATTTAGTTTATGCACAACCCATTTTAATTATAATTGTTTTACTAAATTTCAAAAAACTATGGCTCCACAAACTAGAAATTAAATTGTACCTGAGAGTTTATTTCACCATAGATATAAGATATGGTAAGTAGGGTAGAGACTAAGTGGTTGTTCTGTATAGCATAAATTAAAACATCTCACCATGTTTTCATTTCAAACACATTTTAGTTACATATAAAGCCAATCCTTTATAATAAAGACTAATAAGCAAATCGACCAAACAGTGGAACAACCAGTTGCTATGAAGCACACTGACCACCAATGCAGTTGCTCAATGCAGGAGCTGCCTCCTGGTGGTCAGTGCACTCTCACAGGAGGAACACCGCTCAGCCAGAAGCCAGGGTTACAGCTGGTGAGTGCAGAGGCAGTGGCGGAAGCCTCTCTCACCTCTGCAGCAGTGCTAAGGATATCCTTCAAGGGCTCCCAGACTGTGAGAGGGTGCAGGAATTGAACTATGACCTCCTGGTTCATAGGTTGATGCTCAACCACTGGTCTGGCTAATAGTTGCATTTTTATAAAGTTTTGCATTTAAAAACATAGGGTTTATTTCAATTTTCAAAAAAAACACAATCAAAATTTTTCCTTAAAATGTTCATGCTTATCTTACCTAATAATAGACAAACATGTAAATTGACCATCTCTCCACTACGCTCACCAGCCAATCAGGAGAGTATGCAAATTAACCCAACAAAGATGGTGGTTAATTTGCATACGTAGGGGCGAAGTGGTGGAGTGAAGACTGAAGGCTCCAGCAGGAGCAGTGAAGACTGAAGGCTCCAGCCGGAGCGAAGGGCTGGGTCCCAGGTACCAGAGGAAAACCGGTGCCGGCAGCCAGCAGAAGGGAAGGCCTATTGCACGAATCTCTTCGTGCAATGGGCCTCTAGTCTACACTAATAAAATCAAACATGCAAATTGGCCATACCTTCGCTATGGCTTAAGCCACACCCACCAGCCAATCAGAGCGACTATATGCAAATTAACCCAACCAAGATGGCGGCCGGCAGCCACAGAGCTGGAACAAGCAGGAGGCTTGGTTGTCCCAATGATGGAGGAAGCCAAGCTTCCCACCTGCTGTAGGCAGCTCTGAGCTCCACTCAAAGCAACAAAGTTTCAATTATAGAAGGTAACTAAACCACAGATACCTGCTTTCAGCCGGCCATGGCCATGGAGCTAGAGCAAGAAGGAGGCTTCCCTCTTGCCCACGCTGGCCGGCTCTGAGCTCCTCTCAAGGCTATAAAGTTTCAATTATAGAAAGTAAATAAATACCAGGAAAAAAAAGAAAAAAAAATGGAGAGACTGGGAGCTTCCGTTGCTGGGGGGCTTGGCCAGCCTGAAAATAGCCCTCAGCCCCTCAGCCAGGCTGGCCAAACCTCCATGGGGTGAGAGTCCCCACTGGGGGGGGCTTGACCAGCCTGCAAACAGTCATCCACCCCTCAACCAGGCTGGCCAGGCACACCGATGGGGACCCCCACATTGAAGGGGGTATGACCAGCCTGAAAACAGCCATTAGCCCCTCACCCAGGCAGGCCAGGCACCCCAGCAGGACCCCCACCCTGATCCGGGGCACACTTCAGGGCAAACCAGCCAACCCCCACCCATGCACCAGGCCTCCTATATAATAAAAGGGTAATATGCAAACTGACCCTAACAGCAGAATGACTGGGAATGACTGGTCACTATGACACACACTGACCACCAGGGGCAGACACTCAATGCAGGAGCTGTCCCCTGGTGGTCAGTGCGCTCCAAGCCAGGCTGATGGCTGCCAGTACAGCGGTGGTGGTGGGAGCCTCTCCTGCCTCCTCAGCAGCGCTAAGGATGTCCGACTGCAGCTTTGGCCTGCTCCCCGCTGGCAAGTGAACATCTCCCAAGGGCTGCCGGGCTGCCAGAGGGATGTCTGACTGCCAGCTTGCGCCCAACCTCCCAGGGAGTAGGCCTAAACCAGCAGGTGGACATCCTCTGAGGGGTCCCAGATTGCAAGAGGGCATAGGCCGGGCTGAGGGACCTCCCCCCCGAGTGCACAAATTTTTGTGCACCAGGCCTCTAGTCTATAATAATAAAAGGGTAATATGCTAATTAGACAGGACATCCTTCTGAACGACCTTCTGGACAAAGCCAGGGCCGCAAGGGAAGCCCAGGTCCCGGGGGTCAGAGGGAAGCCAGTGTCGGCAGCCGGGGGAAGGAAGGCCTACTCTTGCACAAATTTCGTGCATTGGGCCTCTAGTTAATTACATGTTTTCTTTAAGTATAACAGATTTTTTTAATTTTAAAAGAAAAAATATTTAATACATAAACATAATTTTGATTTTTCACTTATGTGTTTAATATTTTTATTAAAATATGCTCAGATTTTATAAATTGTGCACAGAATTGCATTTAATTTTTAATCTCTTTGATATTGAGAAGTAATATAAGTTGATAACTTGATAGAAATATAACATAGAGAAGCAGGGCTCAAAAAAGATAAAAGTCTGAAAAGATAAAGAAAGAAAATCTTCAAAGGGGAGGATTGCTTACACTTTTAAAAACAGGAAATAAAGGGGGCTGACTTCTGCAGAGCATGACTTACATAAAACTTATAAACAGAACATTTTAAACATTTTATTTTAAAAATGTAACTACTGATTGAAACAATGAGAATGAGCAATCTAACTCTCATCAGATTTACAACTGGAGCAGGTAAAATGAAATCCCTGCAACTTCTAACTATTTAGTAAAGATTTTATTACTGATCAAAACAATGAAATTAATAAAGAGTATTTTCATATCAGATTTGCAACAAATGTAACTCTGGCTGCTATTTAGAAGATAACAAAAATTAAATTTATAACAAAAGAAATTGAGAAAAGAAAAATAAAACCTCTGGTTTTATTATGTTTATTAAATTACTAGAGGCCCAATGCATGGATTTGTACACATTGAAAGGAAATTAATTAGAAGAAATATTTTAGGGACTGCAGGAGGTTGGCTAGCTACAGGGCGTGCCCAGCCCGTCTCGCCCAGTCCCGATAGACCAGACTCTAGCAGCAAGCTAACCCACCAGTCGGAGTGTCTGCCTCTTGGTGATCAGTGCGCATCATAGCAACTGGTCGAAGGGTCAAACGAATGATTGGACACTTAGAATATTAGGCTTTTATTATATAGGATGATTCTGGAAAATGGCTGCTGCATTCCTCTCATGGTATGAGAATGTTTCTAGCTAAACACAATCTGACTCAAATTAAATTTTGAGATTTTTCCATTGGATGACCATAGTAGAAAATTTAATAATTTATTAGATATCAAAATTATTTCAAATTAAGAAAGTTGAATGTTATATATCAGATTGTTGCATGTTTCAAAACCAATTTTTAAGAACAGCTTTGTCAAATTTGCTATTTGAAATACTTTGGTTTTCAATTAAAAGAATATGAAACTTCATTTACATTTTTAAAAAAGCACACTTTCAATTATTAGATCTGAAATAAAAGGGGCTGGATAAATAGCAAATTATCAGTAGTATTAGATATAAACAAATACACAAAATATGGTATTCTTGAAAAATGTTATTTGACACTAATTTGAGAGGATATGTTACCCCGATGTTTACTGCAGCATTTTTTACAATAGTCAAGATATGAAAGCAACCTAAGTGTCTATCGTCAGATAAATGGATAAAGATGTGGTGTAGATATACATATGCAATGAAACATTATGCAGCAATAAAAAAGAATGAAATCTTGCTATTTATGACAATATAGATGCATCTAGAAAGTATTACGAAGAGTGAAATTGTCAGGCAGAGAAAGACATATACCGTATGGTTTCACTTATATGTGGAACCTAAAGAAACACACATATACAAACAAACAAACAAAACAGACTCATAGAAACAGAGACCAAAGGGATGGTCACTAAAGTGGAGGAATTTAAAAAAAAAGGAATGAGAATATAGTCAATAATATTGTCGTAAGTTTGCACAGTAACAAATGATTACTAGAATCAGAAGGGGTAAGGTATAAAAATGTCAAATCACTATATTATACACCTGGAAATAATATAACTAATATAATATTGTATACCAACCATACCTAAATTTTAAAAAATTAAAAAAAGAATGTTATTTGGCCCATAATTAGCTGATCATAATAATGCTTTTCAAAGCACAAACAGCACAGTGATCCCAGAAAATAAATGAAATTTTCTAGTTCAGTAAAAATCATTTCAAATTTGATTTCAAAAATGGCCAAATCTATGATATATTTATAATAAACAATTATCACTACTTAGGATGAAGAAGCCAAAGTCAGATTCACTTAATAGACAATAGAGTGAGAAAGAAATTTTACACAAAATTAAGAAGCAAATATTATTTACCAGTTCAACCAGAATGCACCGTGGGTGGAAAAAAAACCTAACCTGAAAATGACATTGACTGCACATATTGAATTATCAGGGGCACAAAACAGGGGAGTTGAAAGTAATGAATATTTCACTTATTATTTTTAAAAGTACATGTTTTGACTTAACTGAAAAAAAACAGGCAGTTTTTTTAAGTGTTGGATAAAAAGATTATCGAGGACAAAGCTATCATGATGTCATTAGAATGACTGATTAAGGAGGCTAACAAGTTAGAATTTTGGCGGATGATCCTGAAACATCTCATTCCAAGTGCAGCACATAGTTTGAATTTGTTATCAGGAGACCTCAGCCAGACCCAAAGGAGTGATGAAATACTTTGAAAGAATTTGAAGACTAGATGTGATATTTTCTGCATCTGCCCAGAAGATGTAGTATCTTGAAGAAAGATATCAATTTTACAGAATTCTTGGAAGCATAATAGGAACGCTAACTGTATACTGATAAAAATATCCAAAATGAAAAATGAACTTGAAAAGATAAGCAAAACAGTCAAAGAGGCTCAAACCAAAGCAAATTTTGGTCTTTGGTGAAAAAGATAACATTGAATTAGCATAATTCAAAATTATTTGATATTAACTTGTTGAAAGTTATTAATATTTTTATAAAAGTTATAAAAATAAATGTATGTAAGTTTGGCTATTTCACTTTTAAATGATTAAAGTTTTAGAGAAAATGCTCTTACATATCAATAGAAATTTGACATATATAACATGAGTGGTATTCCAGTCCTGGCCGAGCAGCTCCGTTGGTTAGAGTATCATCCTGATATACCAAAGTTGCAGGTTTGATCCCCTGTCTGGGCATATACAAGAATCAACCAATGAATGCATAAATAAATGAAATATAAGACAATTAATATAAGAAAATGAGAATTTTTGCATGACTGTGAAGAAGAAAATACACATAAATAATTCCCAAACTACTATTAATAGAGACTAATTCTGGCCATTATAGATCAAGGTATAGTCTCAACTTTGTTATTTTGAGGATTCTCTATCATAGACCAGCATTACAATTTTTTAAGAAAGAAAAATTTAGTAAGTGTTCATTGATATAAGCTAGACAGCTTAGCCTCTTGGGACATAGATTAGGGTAGAGAAGGATGGAGAGTAGATCAAGTAGGGAGAAAAGTTACCTGGTGCACTACATCCTCCCCTTAGAATAGTCTCAACCTTCACCACTTGGAATTTTATCCCCACACAGGAGACATACAAATAACATCAGGTACCATATAATTGTGGTGATATTAATTTGGTCATCCTCCTACCTGAAACTGGATAGCACCTGCCATTCAGATTCTTTTTTTCAATATTTTTTTATTGATTTCTAGAGAAAAGAGAGAGAGAGAAACATTAATGTGAGAGCAAATCATCAATCAGCTGCCTCTTTCATGGCCCCTACCTGAGATCAAGCCCACCTTGACTAAGAATCGAACCAGAAATCTTTTGGTGCGTGGGACAACACCCAACCAACTAAGCCACACCAGCCAGGGCTGCCACTCATGTTCTTCACTTAAAAATTTAAAGAGATATTTAGAGGGGTATTTTAACTGTAAAATAGCTGCAACCCTCTGCTTCTTTTGCTGATTAAAAGGCTTTAGTCAGTCAACAAAGTTGTCTACTTTACAACTTATTCCATGTTCCCCTTACATTCTGCTAGCACCTCACTCAGCTCAGACCACTCTTGACACCTACTGTCACAGATTCTTGGAAACAGATGGTGATTGATTTGCAGGAAGTTCATTTTGACATGCTCAAGATCAACAGCTATGAAGTGAAGAAATAGAGAGAATTTGAACAGTAATGTAGTCAGGACAAAGACCTACTGATTCTATGGCTTACTTTGGAGTTGGAATTATTCTTCAAAGCTGTTCTGAACTGTGGCATAGCGTCAGGCCTTGATAACTCTGCATGACTAATTCTTATATAGGGCTGTCCCCAGGAAGGAGGCCTGACTTTAAGTGGATAGACTCTCTTCAGCTAAGAGAGTCTTGGACAAGAACTCAGTTGAGAACAGTTGGTTGCCAAGACTCCCAACTCAGGAGAAATGAGCACGTCAGTCTGAGAGGACAGACTCAGGACAGTACACCATGACATCAACTACAACCACTGTCTTTCAAGATCACTTTAAAAGCTACTGTCTACTTCTATCTCATGTTGGCATAGCAGTCAGATCTACCAGAAAACTAGGTTCATTTTTTTTTCCGTCTTCGTGGTGGCAAAGCAGTAAAACAGGTACCATGTTAATGAGTCTCCCAGAGCAGTGAGATTTGCGCTCAGTCTGCTCTATACCATCTCTCTTTTATAAAGTAATGCTGCTGTGCTTATCTAATTTTATAATGGATTGATCTGATATACCATACATTCCATCTTGGAAAGTTTGATTCACATAATCACAAGATGTTACAAGGCCAAGCATCTACTTTCTACCAGAATTCAATAGCAAGCTGGAAACTTTTCAAATGGAAATAGTTAAAAGAATAGGGAGAGCATTGCATCACTCCTACTCTGCAGATGCCTGAGCTGTGATTTCTTATTTGAGTTTGGAAGAATTTCACACAGCACTGTGTCTGCCACAAATACTTCAAAAGGAAATCACTGGGTGTGTTAGGTTATTAGACCCAAATGGTAAGATGGCTTGAACCAAACCAGCCTGTTGCAGAGCTCTTTGGTATTCAAGACCCAAATCAATAGTAGCACCTTTACAAGTCTGGATAATTCAATGGGTTGGAGAAGGCTGATGATGTAGTATATACTGCCTCCAACATCCAAAGAGGCCCGCCAAACTGTGTCTCTTTCATTGAGTTAGGTAGAATAACTAGTCTCAGAGTTTAGAAGGGGTATCTTACCTAGACACCAAAAAATTTCACTGATTTGGCATACCACTGAACTTTTTCAACATTTCACTTCCATTCTCTAGCACACATATGCCTGACTAGGACATTTATGGTGCCTGTTACTACCTGTTCACCATTTTCAATTAGCATAATGTCTTAGATGTAAAAGATTAGGATAATTTTCAGACCACACCCAGCTTATTCCCCAGACTGAATCTTAACCTGCATTTCAATAGGATTCCCAGGTGATTCATATGTACATTTAAATTTGAGAAGCACTGCCCAAGACTGTTTCATGTAGAAGAGCAGATTTGACACAGCCTTGAGGCAAAACAGATACGTACGTTTTTGTCCCTACCTTGTAAATATTCCTATTTCATACATAAGGGTTCTATTCCTTCCCCACCATGGCCCTTATCTTACTGTGAGATAATTAGCAAGTTTGCATATTAAATTAATGTTTACAATCAAACCCTGTTGGTCTTCAGTTTTTACATTCCTTGTAAATTCATGAAGGATTTTTTCAAAACAGCCAACAGGTCTTCTGGATAGCCACAGGTATTCATAATTGTCTGTTCATACCTGATATTTTTGCTTTTCTTATATGTACATCTCTAAGGCTATAAACTGAATCCAGGGAATCAAACCATCGGATAATCACTGTTGTTGCCATAACTACAAAGCACCACAGCCACTTGATCTCCCTCCATCTGTGCTTCCTCTAATGACTTGATTTGATTAATTGTAATGGCACTCTATGCCATGGATTAGCCAGGCCTTATCCCCTTTAGCAAGGAGTTATTATTCCTGTATCCTTTGCATATATAAGTGATTCTATTCTAGAATTTCATTCTGAGGACCTGTTTCCTAAAGCTATTTCCTGAACCAATTACTGTATTAGTCAAGACCAAATATGGCAAATCTAATTCTCAGTATGGTCCCAGTAAGGCACACTCTACTTAGGATATTTTGAAAAAGTGAAATCACAAGGGGACACTGCATTAACCCATGTCTAGTAACAATGGAACTGTCAACACCTTTGGACAGTTTACCTTTGTCAGTCATCCCAAGTAGATGGTTCAAAGATTTTATTCCAAGGTAATATATTTTGGGCTTATGATTTGATTGCTGCCATTCCCAAGTCTTGCTTAAAGTTAAATGAGAATGAATTCAAAGCACTAGATCAGCATTTTAGAATATTTAGCTCTGAACAGAAGAAATATTTTATATTCTGATTAAATTGCACCATAAGAAATATCAGCATTGTGAATATGCACATTATAGACAGACATTAGATAGCTGGATAGACACAGAAATACACAGAGATTGAGCTTGATCATATCCAAGTAGAAATTTCTAGAAGGCTGAGATTGACCATTATACACACAAAAAGTGAATTGAATATATGAAGGAACAGGTTTCCAACATTTTTTTAAAAACCAGCACACACACAAAAAAATGCTCATATATCTTCCTCTAAGAATTTAAGGAAAATGAGAAGCAAGTGAAGACACAGGGTTTATGATGTAGAACAGAGGAATTTCTCACAGAAAAAAACTTTTTATATCAATAAAATTGGAAATAAGATTGGAAATACCACTAGATAACCTTATTGTTTGAATAGTGAACAACATAATAGAAGTTAAGTAGATACAGAGGCCAGAAATGTATTATGCATGGAATATAAAAATTTGTAATTCCTAATGACAGGAAGATTACTGAACAAGTGTGAAGAGGTTGGCTAAAATTAAATAGAATAATGTATTAGTGAATACATTCAACCTGTGGTTAATTTTCTCTGATAAGCTTTAATAGCAGGAAGAAAAATTGGAAAAAGGAGATAAATGAATTAGTGTGTAAAGTTAAGGAGAAAAATTTAATGACATTAAGAAAATAAATGCTGTTCTCTAATTATAAAACAACAAGCAACATAGCTTTCAAATACTTTAAGGTCTGATCTTACATTGGGAAATAAAATTAATGATTTATAGAATAATATAAAAAAATTAGTTAAGAAATGCAAGTACTATCTACATCATTGTCTTTTATGTTAAAGATAATCATTAGTACTATTATCCAAACACAGGGGCAAAAATGAAAACTACACTTGATGAGGCCATAGGCTTTTTCTCCCTTTTCAACAACAAAAGTGATTAACTGCAGGGGTTGGTTGGTGTTTTTATGTAGTAACTAGAGGCCTGGTGCACAAAATTCATGTGAGGGCAGGGAGTCCCTCAGCCCAGCCTGTGCCCTCTCACATTCCAGAACCCCTTGGGGGATGTCCGACTGACAGTTTAGGCCCAATCTCTCCAGTCGGACATCTCTCTTGCAATCCGGGACTGCTTGCCCCTAACTGCTCACCTGCCTGCTCACCCCTAACCACTTGCCTGCCTGCCTGCTTGCCCCTAACCTCTCACCTGCCTGCCTGCCTCCTTGCCCCTAACTGCTCACCTACCTGCCTGCTTGTTCCAACTGCTCAACTGCTTACCTGCTCAGTGTGCATTCTAGTTAACCAGTCATTCCAGTCATTCTGGTTGCTCTGCTGTAACAGTTGCTTAGGCTTTTATATATATAGATACCAAACTGCCTCAATGACTCTGTTCTGTGAAATGAGTGTATTCATTGAGGATCAATAACTAAGTGTTATGGATGTATTCAGTCTGTGATATTTTGTTATGGCATCCCTAGCAAACTAATACAGATTTTGGTACTGAGAATAGGGGTATTACTGTAAGAATAAATATCTAAAAATGTAGAAATAGCTTTGGAAGGCAGTAATGGGTCAAGGCTGAAAGAGTTTGGAGGTGCATATCAGAAAAAGGCAAGATTGCTTTGAAGAAATAGCTCTTGTGAAGCATCAAATGGAAATGAGGAACATGTTATTGGACCCTGATAAAAAAGTATTCTTTGGCCCTCACTGGTTTAGCTCAGTGGATAGAGCATTGGCCCTCAGACTAAAGGGTCCCAGGTTTGATTCCAGTTAAGGGCAGGTATCTTGGTTGCAGGTTTGATCACCAGCCCTGGTCAGGGTATGTACAAGAGGCAACCAATTGATGTGTCTCTCTCACATCAATGTTTTTCTCTCTCTCTGTTTCTCCCCTTCCCTTCCACTTTCTCTAAAATTCAATGGAAAATATCCTCAGGTGAGGGTTAACAAACAAACACAAAGTTATGCTTTGTTATAAATAACTTGACTGAATTGTGTTCTAGTGCTTTGTAGAAAGTAGAATTTGTAAGCAATTAAATTGGATATTTAGTTGAGATTTCTAAGCAAAATATCAAGGTGTGGAATAGGACCATAGAGCCAGATGGCTGCAAATAATCAATGTCCTTCAATATAATGGAAGAATAACCCTGAAGGCAAAGCAGACATCAGCGGGGTTGCCACCATGGGTGCAAAGGGCACAGGACCACAGGACGGGGCTGTCTCTTTTTCAGTTTCAGAGGGATAGGACTGTCACCCCAGTTGGCTCAGACACTGAGACCACCTCATCGACGGGCCTGAAGGAGAGCATTGAGCCAAAAAGGAGTATGTCAACCACTAAAATCTAAAGAACCTGTTTGGGATCCATGCCTAAATTCTTCTTTCCAATTTCTCCCCTTTTCAATAAAAATATCCTATACCTGCCACACTATTGTATTTTATCAGCACATAACTTGTGTCATTTCACTGATTCACAGCTGGAGAAGAATTTTACCTCAGGATGAATCACCCATACTTGAATCAGTCATGGCCCCAAAATTGATTTTAGAAATCTCCAATTTTTTATAATGGGCTGCAAGGAAGCCTGCTCAACCTTTGCCCAGGGGAGGTGCATTATCATTATTATACTTGACAACAAAGAAACCTGTCATCTGCTTTAGAGAAAAGACCCTTTCTCTATCTTGTAAGGCTGTTTGCTATCCCTGCCTCCTGGAAAAAAATGGTCTTAAAAAAACTGTGAATGCCTCTGCTGGCAAGTTCAGCAAGGAGAGACCGGTGAAGAATTCTCTCCCAACAATTGTTAATGGATAGAATCGAGAGTACTCGGGTAGTTACTAAGTATAAGTAATAAAGAAGTACACAGACTCAGGAGTTAAATTACTAGTAAAATTATACAATCATTGATTATACAATCATTTACTTCTAAGTAAAAACAGAATTGTTTAAATTTAGGCATGGTGAATATGAAGTGCCTATAGGACATAAAATGGATTATCTAGCATGAAATTGGAAATTGGTCAGGATATCCAAGAAAGATTAAATACTGGTTATACCAACATGAGAATACATTACCAACATGAGAATCATTCTTATGGCAAAGTAAACAGAAGCTTTCTTGTCCTTTTTTAAAAGTATATTTTTATTTATTTCAGAGAGGAAAGGAGAGGAAGAGAGAGAGAGAAACAACAATGATGAGAAAGAATTTATTGGCTGCCTCTTGTACGTCCCCAACCTGAGATCGAGCCCACAACCCAGACATGTGCCCTTGACTGTAATCAAACCCGGGCCCCTTCAGTCTACAGGCTGACGCTCTAGCCACTGAGCCACATCAGTTAGGGCAGCTTTCTTATCCTTTTTAGGAAGATCTTCTAGCCCAACAGTCAGGAAAACTAGGCCCATAGGTTAAATCCTGCCCACCAACTCCTCCATATAAACTAAAGTTTTATCAAAACACAGCCACACCCTTTCATTTATATATCATCCATAGCTGCTTTCACACTACAGTGGTAGAATTTGTTACACCAGAGACCATTTGAACTGCAAAGACAAAAATATTTACTATCTGGTTCTTTAGAGAAAAAGCTTACTGACCCCTACTCTGCATTCTTGACTTTGTGCTATCATTTTTGCTTCTCTAGGTCCTTTCTGGACATACAAAACCATTTGTGAAAGTAGACAAGATTCATTCTTCCTTTCTGAAGTCTTGTACCATGAAACCATACCTACTTTTTCTCTGTAGCTTTGGAATGTGTGGTTACACAAGTAATTATAATCCAAAGAAAGAGTTAAGTGCTTATATTTGTGGTACAAATTGCAATGATAGAACCAAGAAAGAAAAAAACTAATTCACATGGAAATAATCTGGAATGTCCTTTCAGAAAATACAGCTTAAGAAAGGCCTTAAAGAACATTTGAGGCATTCACAATCAGAACTTCAGAGCTGCCCTGGCTGGGTGGCTCAGTTGGTTGGGACATCATCTGGTACACTGAAAAGGTTGCAGGTTGGATTCCCCATCAGGCACATACCTGGGTTGTGGGTTTAATCCCCGGTCAGGGCTCATTCGGGAGGCAGCCAATCAATGTTTCTCTCTCACATCAATGTCTCTCTCTCTCTCTCTCTCTCTCTCTCTCTCTCTCTCTCTCCTTTTTTTTTTTTTTTTTTTTTTTTTTTCTTCTTCTTCTTCTTCTTCTTCTTCTTCTTCTTCTTCTTCTTCTTCTTCTTCTTCTTCTTCTTCTTCTTCTTCCTCTAAAATCAACAAACATATCCTTGGGTGAAGATTTAAAAAAAAAAAAAAAAACACACACAAAGTTCATAGCCAGCCAGGGCATTACATGAGCAAAGAAAAGAGGTTGTAGGAAAGAAGGTGGACACTTAGAGGCAGGGAACCAATTTGCAAGGTCAGGTCAAAGCGATAGGATATGAACATACTTTTCCATGTTGCTTTGTGATTCAAATTCTGTAACTGCTGAAATGTCTGGGACATATTTCACGTGTATTATGCAGAACAAGAAGAAACAGGCAGAGTCAGCAAAAAGAAGTCCAAGATAACCTGCTGTGACAAGCAGAGCAAATGAGAAGCTTGTCTGACAAAAAATAGATTCCACAGTCCACTGCCTGTTCCTGATGTTAACAGAGGCAGAGGAGATGTGCATAATATAGAGCCGTTTTCAAGGTGATGTCAAAGGATAGTGATTGGGAACTCAGTCTAGAATTGTGATTTTTAAAGAGCAAAGAAAGACTGGTGAATGTAGAGTTTATTGCAAAAAAAAGAAAATCTATCATTACAATTTTTTTATCGTAATGGAATTTCTTAAATTTGTCATCAACTTAAAAAGTTATCATTTTGGAATTGTATATTAAAATGTTTTGGATGTTTGGAAATTATATATTAAAATATTTTAAGGATCTTGGAGATTAAAAAATATCTTCCAGTTTCCCCAGGCTATGACAAGTAAGTAATGATTTCATTAACTCTATAGTTTACTGCATCTTAAAAAGTTTTTGAAAAGTATTTGAACATCTCCTGTATGTCATATAGCTTGTCTTTGGCTTAAGGCCAGTTATCTGGTTATATTATGGTATGTTGTAATTACCCTGTGAATGTATAACTGATGAGTGTGAACACAAAATATCTCCATGCTTGTCACATTGTCAGTGACAACTTCATGATACTTTCTATAAAGCTTTACCATTCTGGAACTCTATTTTCAATAGGCTCAGTGTAATGTCAGCTGTTTAAAACTCAGTAATCCCCAAGAAATGAGTGAGGAAGAACTGTGGAATTCATCACTATTTCATTGTGCTGTTGAACTTTTTTTTTTACAGCAAAAAACCCTGGTCACTTCTCCATGTCCCATATATAAGGTATAAACATAATAATTTGAATAACATTACTAATGTTCTTATACAAAGAACAATATAATCCTGGAAGATTTTTTCTCTTATGTTTTCTTGTAGAACTTTGTAGCTGAGATCCACATTTTAGGCAAATATCAGAAATATTTTATGTTCATTGCTGAAAATCTGATCAGTAACATAAAGCAATAATTTTGACAAGCTCTTGATTAAATACTTAGCCTCCATAGATTCAGAACTAGAAGGAATTATCTTATTAAATAATTTGTATAGAGTCTACTGTTTTGAGGTTTAATTAATGAGAACTAAATATGTTTTTGGTTAGACATTCTGCTCATAATTCATTTTCACAAGATATGAAAGGGACAAGTGAGATTTTTTTTTTCTTGAAAGACTCGTGTCCTAATTAATATGCTAATTATAAGTAAATAACTAAAATTCAAAAATATTTTAGTTTAATGTTATGAATACTAGTTTCTTACTTTAATTACTTGAAGTTCTTGATCATAAATGAATATAAAATTATGTTACCACTAGAGGCCCAATACACAAAATTTGTGCAAGAGTAGGCCTTCCTTCCCCCAGCTGCCAGCACCGGCTTCCCTCTGGCATCGGGACCCAGGCTGGCTTCCCTCCGGCCGCTGGCAGGCACCAGGACCCGGGCTTCCTTCGCAGCCCCGGGGGACATCCAGTCAAATTAGCATATTATGCTTTTATTATTATAGATACTTAATTAGTAAAGTATTTTAACTTTAAAATAATATCCATACATTGTAACTGATGTATTTTCCACACAAAATATTTAGGAGGATTTTCTACTTACATCTAGTATGTTCTATTCATCTATAATGTATATTCAGATGCCAAAAATAAAGTTCAATGATATAGCTATGTTCCTGAAGTTGATTGGATGTGATGAAAAGCTATGTTCACAAATGATCATTGATAACATATTAATTAAATGTGAAAAAAATGACACTGCGTTAGTCATTCACTGTTTGATATCACAAATACTAAAACCTAATGAAATCTTATCAACCACAAAAACCAAAGCTAAATGTTGGAACATACAAAGTCAAGGCAAAACATGTCATCCAATATTCTTGTATTTTATAATATATTTTTATTGATTTCAGAGGAAGGGAGAGGGAGAGACAGAAACATCGTTGATAAGAGAGAATCATTGATCGACTGCCCCTTGCATGCCCCACACTGGAGATCGAGCCCACAACCCAGGCGTGTGCCCTGACCGGGAATGGAGCCTTGATCTCCTGGTTCATAGGTCGATGCTCAACCACTGAATTACACCAGCTGCACATCACTCAACATTCTTAGAAAATTTGCCAGGCATTGGACAGGCCACCGGGACATTCCAGAGATAGTGCGAACTTTACAGTTTGCCTGAAACAAATACACATAAACACAGAGAGGTATTCTTAATGTTCTTTACTTGATGTAGCCAACAACATTAATACTTATTTTCTTGTAGAGCCACAAAAATTTGCAAATAATATCTGCCTTCACCTACACATCTGGATTCAAGGGACAATAATACCTTCAAACTGCAAAAGCGACTTTTCAACCTAATCTCTTCCACTTTTCCATTCACTGCCTTTTTCATTGTATTTCATTTGGTTATTAAAATTCGCATAACTGAGCTGTTGAAATAGATACCTGCAGAATGCTACTCAGATTTGGTTCTCTGTTTATATTTACATTGGCCACGTGGGAAAATTCAAAACTCTTAGTTGTTAGGTTTCCAAAGAGAAGGGAGAGAATGTGAATCTATGTGATTTCAATGGTTTTGAATATATTTTGGAAGCGATATCTATCCTATGTCTTTCATGCACATTAAAACTTTCGAAGATAAAATACCCATTCTTGAAACCAACACTCTTCTTTCCTCACTGTGTCTACTTTATGCCCACAGAGCTCTACAACAGACATTTCTATTGACATGAAAGCAAGTTCTAAGTCCTGCTGCATTCAGCAAGCTGGGGATGGAGGGCAGATCCCAATAGAAATCTATTCTATTGTCTTCATCATAAACATATTTTATTTCAAACTCTGTCAATACTACGGCAAGAAGAGAAGAATTCCCAGAGGAAACTACAGATTAAACTATGAACCACAGAAGTGAACACACAGGGCGTAGATCTATTTAAGTGTTTTGTCAATAACGGCTCTAGTATTGCCATGGGCTTTATAAAATTTTTAGGACTTAGTTTTATTATTTTCTTCTAGAGAAGCTTTCAGCTAAATTTAAGATATTGTGATCAATCAGAGGGTGGAGGTAGTTTTTAAAATCTGAGTTATCATTTGGCGAGAGTTTAAGAGTTATAACTTGCCTCCCACCGCCACCCAAGATGGTCCATACAGATTTCCCCGTTCTCCCTTTTGAATCTCCCACAAGAAATATCCATTGTGTCTTATTGTCGACCAAAACTCTTCCTGAGCTGCCTTAATCACATTTCCTTTGGCATGGAGCAACCCTGAAAAGGATATGGAATGAATAAAAAAAACATTCATGAGTTTTTGCAAAGTAAACCCATGGGTTTGTTTTAAAAACAAACACCAAGTGTTGTTTCAGGAAAGTCTTGCCATTTCAGTAGAAGTTGTAAAGGAAAAACATTTTTTACATCACTATCACACATTGGGTATGTAGTGTCCTGTCCAAACATCACCTTTCTTAGTTTTTCTTTTTAAGGAAAAAAGAATTATATAAATTTATGCAAAACTGTGTGTTTAAAATAATATTCACTTAACAAAAGCAGTATGCAATACAAACACTGAACAAATCTATATGGACTAAATCAGAGTTTAGAAAAATAGTTCCCAGAGATTTGAAAGCTCTAAAAGAAGTCTTCTTAAACTTATGGAAAACAAGATTATCTCCACACTATACAACTGGATATCCTAGCAGAGTAGAGTGAAAAAAGTAACATATAAAAGAAAAGTGCTGTGCAAATGGGTCAGTTTGAGGAGCCCTGTAGGCAGCGTTGAGATATATATATATATTAGAGGCCCGATGCATGAAATTCATGTAAGAGTAGGCCTTCGCAGCCACGGCTGCCTGGATCCCTCCCTCACAGTCGCAGCCGGCTGCCTCAATCCCATGGCTGCAGCCCTGGCTTCATCCTGAAGGATGTCCAGAAGGATGTCTGGTCAAATTAGTATATTATGCTATATATATATATATATATATATATATATATATATATATATATGATCAGAATCTATAAATTTATTACAAAATAAAATCTTAAAATGGAGAAATAACTAAAATACTTATTTACCAGTTCTAACCTTTGGAATGACCATGTACTGGAGTTTGGCAATTTTCTTCACACCAAAGGATTCTTCTGGAACTTTGCGTCCTAATTGTCTCTTACTAAATCTACATGACAGTACTCAATTATCTTCTCTTCCAAGAAATGTTGTCTGATTTGGAGTCCCCTCCTGTGTTCCTCTACCACCCAGTATATGCCTTCATTGCATTTCTCAACTTATCATGTTTGGTTTCACTGTTTTCTCCACTGGACTACAATCATTTTGAAAACATAGGTGTGTTTTCTCCATTGTTGTAAATACAGTGCATTAACCAAAGTAGCGTCTCATTCAGTGTTTGCTGCACGATTGCTTAGTTGCAAATGCCAGCAAAAGACAAAGCGCACAAGAACTAGTGCACTTACCAAGTACCTAGCCCTATGCTAGACACTTAAATATTTTACCCATTTATTCCTCCCATCAACACAGTAGGGCGGCTGTTCTACGTGTGAAGATGCTCAAGTTTTAAAAGGATTGAGTTCCATGCCCACGTCTTCACAACTAATAAGTGATGGAGTTCAGAATTTAAATCCAGCAGTTCTTGGTTCAAACGATCACTGTCTCTTCCTGAGCCCAGCCTCCAAGAGGTAGAATCAGCTTTAGGAAGTAGATTAGAGAATCCAAAAACAAAGCAAGGTTCTATACCGACTGCCAAGAAACAGCTTCACATCCTTAACCCTCCATGCTCTTGTTTCTTGTTTATCCCTGTATCATCAGACACTAGCTTTCTGAATACTTCCCTCCTTTTGATGTAGGATGATTTCTTGGACTCAAACTTGGATTCCTCCCCTTTGAAGTTTCATGAGTTTTGAAATGCAGAGGGGTGACATCATGGCACTCATTTCATGGTACATTATCAGCATTGGCCCATGCAAACCCACAGTTGCTTTAAATAATATTTAAATATTCCACTTGATTCCCATAGCTCATGCCTTTTCCCCTCCTACCACAGGCAAGCATTCTAATAGGTTTAACAGGGTTTTTGCTAATATGTCCTTTCAAAATGCATGTTTTTGGTACGCACACATTTTTAATTTAGATAAATTCGTTTTGTTGTATATCTTATCTTTTTTTACATTGTTATGAACCCCACATGTTAAAACAGTGACGGCGAACCTATGACATGCATGTCAGAGGTGACACGCGAACTCATTTTTTTGGTTGATTTTTCTTTGTTAAATGGCATTTAAATATATAAAATAAATATCAAAAATATAAATCTTTGTTTTACTATAGTTTCAAATATCAAAAAATTTCTATATGTGACATGGCACCAGAGTTAAGTTAGGGTTTTTCAAAATGCTGACACTCCGAGCTCAAAAGATTCGCCATCACTGTGTTAAAAGGTCATCTTTGTTGGTGTGTATACATTTAATACATTGCTCCATAGTGTGCATCTAATTTTCTATCAGAATCACCTGAAAGTACTCACCCTTACCTGCCTCACCTGTCCTATGTGTCAAAGCAGGTGGAAACCAGATAAACAGGAAGTGAAATAAATTCAGTGTCACCTAATCTTTCACCAACATAGATTAAAATAAGCTATATATAATGTGTTTATTAATAAAACACATTGAGTGTGCTCAGAAAACACATGTTCAAGACATTCACCTATTCATATTTAGGGATTTCATGGGGATATTTCTCTGTATATAACATATAACATAAGGTAGAAGAATTATAAAGAATACTAGAGGCCCAGTGCATAAAATTTATGCGGGGGTGGGGGGGGGGTCCTTCAGCCTGCCCTGCACCCTCTCCAATCTGGGACCACTTGGGGGATGTCCAAATGTCGATTTAGGCCCAATCCCACAGGAATCGGGCCTAAACTGGCAATTGGACATCCCTCTCGCAATCCGGAACCAATGGCTCCTAACCGCTCACCTGAAAGTCAGAGAAAGATAAATATCACATGCTCTCACTCATATGTGGAATATAATGAACAATATAAACTGATGAACAAAAACAGATCCAGAGACAGAGAAGCACCGGTCAGACCACCAAACCTCAGAGGGAAGGTAGGGGAGGGTGGGGGTAAGGGGGAGAGATCAACCAAAGGACTTGTATGCATGCATATAAGCCTAACCCCATGGTCGGCAAACTGTGGCTCATGAGCCACATGCGGCTCTTTGGCCCCTTGACTGTGGCTCTTTCACAAAATACCACGTGGGGGTGCGCACGTACAGTGTGATTGAAACTTCGTGGCCCATGCGCAGAAGTAGGTATTTTGTGGAAGAGCCACACTCAAGGGGCCAAAGAGCCTCATGTGGCTCGTGAGCCGCAGTTGCCAAGCTTCAGTTTGCCAACCACTGGTCTAACCAATGGACACAGACACTGGGGGGGAGGGGGAAGCAGGGTGGTTAGGGCATGAATGGGGGTGGGGTGGGCAAAGGGGGATAAGGACACATATGTAAAATCTTAATCAATAAAGAAAAAAAAAGTAAGTTTATGGAGCACTAACTATAATATAGTCATTTTAATTTAATTTTGATAACCCATAAAGTTTAAAGTTATTACCTTGATGTATTGATAAGGAAACTAAGATATTGAGTGATATGAAAAAGTTATAGAGGTAAGGCAAGGCAGGAATTCATCCAGACCTAGAGTTGGATGAGCACAGGCTCTGCTCAGAAATATTTGGCTCAAATCTCAACTCTGCTACTTATCAAGCCTCTGACATTTAGCAAGTTACCTACACTCTCTGTGCCTTAATTCCTAAGCTGTAGAATGAAGTTACTGATTCCTATATAAAGAATTACTGTGGATATTAGAGATGATCTATGTAGTGTCCAGCACAGTGTCTGACACATAATTGGCATTCATTCATTCTTACTAAATTCACACATTTCATTAATGGCATTAGAACCCATGCTTACTATATACTTCTGAAGCATCTGATCTAACATGTTTTGTGTCTTTATGTGTTCTGTTCTCTCTTCCCAAAACCTATTGACCAGAGTAATCTTTCTTCTGGTCTTTGGCCTGGATCATGTTACTAATTTTCTAAGAGAAGCACCATATTTAAAACTCCTGACAACCTAGACTCCACCTACATTCCAAATTCATCTGCTTCTATTGTTTGGGCGTCAGCTTGCGATAGGTCTAGTATTTACCTTGCCTCCACTTTTGTTCACCAGTTCCCTTGCCCCTTCATGGCAACCTTTCTGCCTCTTCCTTTCAAATTTGCATCTGTCTTCGTGGCCAATAAAGCTTTTGTCTTCCCATTAACTTGATGTGTGTGGGACAGAGCTCCTTTGACCTTTGAACTTAAGACAAAGTTTTAAATTCCTCTTTTTATATGACAATTTACATAGAACTTCAAATTGTAGATATTCATATTCTTACCTCATTCTCCCTCTATTAATGAAAGTTTCCTGAAAACAAGAACTGTCACTGGCCAGCGTGGCTCAGTGGTTGAGTGTCGACTTATGAACCAAGAGGTCATGTTTGGTTCCTGGTCAGGGCATATGTCCAGGTTTTGAGCTCTATCCTAGTGCAGGGCATGCAGGAGGCAGCCAAGCAATGATTCTCTCTCATCGGTGATGTCTCTATCTCTCTCTCCCTTCCTCTCTGAAATCAATACAATGAAATATTTTAAAAAAGAACTGTCTTACTCATTTCTGGTCAGCTGCTCCATCTAGTAAAACCTTATACACAGTTGGTACTTAGTAAATATTAATGATTACATTAAAAGCTTGAAGGTTTTCATCCCTGGGCTGCGGGTACCATGTTTCTGAAACGACTTCAATCTTCCAGGTAACATACAAAAGCAAAATTAACTCTCGAGAAGATGATCAAGAACAATGATGAATAAAAGAGTTCAGCTTTCAGGGAGCAGGGACAGAATTCATTTTCTTCACCAGCCAAGACAGACTCAGCAATGCAATTAAGAGCTATTGAAGTGAGCTGGGCCCCTTGATGAAACAACACTGCATAATATCTTACAGAGGCTCTAAGTCACCACCGTGGGTTAAAGCATTTCCCACTTGGAATCCAAGGCAACTTAAAAGGATTATTGATTTTTTCCCTCTACTTATAAATGAGACTCACATATTAGGAGTGAGAGCTGCAGACACAACATAATGACCTTTCTACTTGGCTTCTTTCTCCTAACATAAACAGATTTACTTTCAGTGGTTAAGAGGATATTAAGCAGTAAATCTTGTAATTGTGTGTGTTTGTGACTGTACCTTGAGAGCAAAACTTAGAAGCCACATTTTTTTAATTTTAAAAATATCAGCTCTGCTCGTTTAGCGTTAGACCTCTCAACATCACGCTGTGTTCCCTTCCTCCTCTGGTGTTGAAAAGTCTCATGCTTGTCCATGCCTCAGCACTAATACACAAGTTCAACTTGAAACAATGACTTTATTGAAGACCTAAAACCTTGCTTGACCTTGTTTTTAGATGTAAGATTGAAATAAATGTATAGATTCCTGCCATGTTATCTTAAGGAGAAAGATTCTAAAATAGGAAACAGTGGCGTAGCCCATTTTAAAGTTGCCCCGCAACAAAAGCTATGAAGGTGATAGTCATTAAAATCAGATTTTGTTTTCTACCTGTCAGATGTCATCGTCACGGTTGAATTAGGGACTTTCTGAAAACAAGTTGAAGCTTGATGGGTTTCCTGGGTTTGGTGCTAGTTTCTTTCTCGGGGATTTAAAATAATTACTTTCTCAAACTTTTCACTCTTTGGAGGTGACCTCTTTAAATCATGTCTGTGTTTGCTATAAGAGGTTGATTTTATTTGGTTCCCCCACCCCTTCTCCCCAGCTATTCAGTGAGATCTATTATCCCCATAACACCCGAATGGGAACATGCTCCCATGTGGTCACCCACACCTAATTCACTACAAGTAATCAAAGACATTTTTATGATTTGCAAGGTACTAAGTAAGTACTTGCTCTGCATAAACATACTACAGTACACACTCACAGAGCCAGCTATTATATCTGAAGTTCTTCCATTAAAAATCTGTTCAGTTCAGTTCAGTTTATTCAGCAACAAATACATATTTCACAGACTTCCTATGTGAGAGCCATTCTGTTAGTTATTGAAGTTGCAAAAAATAATAATATTCTGCAATTTACCCTGCACCATCTGTGTGCCAAGCACAAAGTGTCATATATATATTCTCACTTCATCCTTATAACATCACTATGAGGAAAGTACTACTATATCCCTCATTTTTATATGAAAGAAGTGAGGTTCAGAGAGTTAGGTGACTTAGCTGAGGTCACAGAGCCTGTGTCAAAATGAGCAGGTTCTTCTGTTTCCAAAGGTTGGGCTCTACCTGAAATTATTTCTATGAATAAGAGTGTCCCTGTGTAAATGGTGGCTGGTCAGTGGGGAAATGGAAGTAACTTTTAAGAGTTTGAAAAGAGCCTTCAATTCGGGCAAGGATTCCATCTTTACAGATAAGAAAACAGGTTCAGGGAATTTTTTAATGCTCCAAGTTTATAAACTTGGTGTGTGAGTCATCAGTTTGTATTATTTCAGCTTCCAGTGCACTCTCCACTGTCTACCAGTCAGTAATACAGTGGGGCCTTGACTTACGAGTTTAATTCATTCCGTGACGGAGCTCGTAACTCAAATTACTCGTATGTCAAATCATAAAGTGAACGAGTGAGACACGTGATACTGGGCTGATATTGTGGCGTTCACTGTGACGTTCACTGCGTCAACTAGCGGTGGGGTATCTGAAGCTGGCTCGTAACCCGAATTTTAGCTCACAACTCAAAGCAAAAATCGGCCGAGAGAGGCGGCTCGTATCTCAAAAAAACTCGTTAGTCGGGACACTCGTAAGTCAAGGCCCCACTGTATAAACAGGCCCCGGGTATTAGTTTGCTAGGGCGGCTATAACGAAGTACCACAGACTGGGTGGCTTACACATCAGAAATTTCTTTTGATGATCCTGGAGGCTGGAAGTCTGAGATCAAGATGTTGGCAGAGGTGGTTTCATTCTGAGGCCCTTCTCCTGGGCTAGCAGATGGACATCCTCTCTCTGCATCCTCACCTGATCTTTTCTCTGTGTGTGTCTGTGTCCCAGTCTCTTCCTATAAGACACTAGTCAACACCTACTCTGATGACTTCATTTAACCTCTTTAGAGACCACAGCTCCAGATAAAGTCTCATTCTGAGGGACGTGAATTTAGGGCTTCGACTTATGAATCTGTAGGGGCTCTACCTGAAATTTGAATTCCATCCGTAAGACCCTGCAAATGTTTCTCCTTTGCAGCCTGCACGGTGCTAAGCTCTGTCAGTAGGAGGTGCTGATGGCACACTGGAGGAGAGGGTTTCTCTTCCTGGTTCGGATGTGCTTCCATGGACAGACTCCAGCAGCACTGTGGCTTCTGCAGCATGTGGTTCTAGCAGCACCATCCGGAGGCAGCACGGGGCAATTCCCATGGGCAGCTTCTACCAGCTGCCTCTTCAGGAGCTTCTTTGTGAAGAGTCGCCAGCATGACTCCAGCTGTGAATGGCTTCTTCAGGCATCCTCTTGAGTGGCTATACAAGAGAATGCTGCTAGCCAGTACTTTCAAGGAAAAGGCTTCACCAGGCTCACCCTAGAGGCAGTTTCCCAGAGATTTCTCCACGACAGCATCCCAGCATCATAGAGAATGGCCTCCCACTAACACTGCCAACATGGCAAATCTCTATGGATGGCTTCCCCTGGATCCCACCCAGGACCCATTTGGATGGCCTTGCAGCCTCAGTTAACATCTCTGCCATCCAGTGGGCCATGGTTATAACCTTTCCCATGAAATCTAGAACTCAGGCCAGGGTAGGAGGAGTGTTCCTGATGTTTTCCTTCCTTGAATAATGGTTGTTTCCTGTATCTGCTGTGCCTCTATTCTTTAGAGTATTTTGCTCTTCACTCATCAATCTTTTGTTACTTCAATCCCGTGTTAATAACTATTTACATTAATTGCTTCTTCTTCAATTTACTTTGTGGTTTCTGTCTTCTAGTTAAACCCTAACTGATAAAACTAGTAAGTGGCAGGCTCTTTATTCAAATATTCCTAAAAGAAAGAAAACTGCATAGGTGCTCTAAAGGTTGGAAAGGAAACCGTAAAACTATCATTCTTTCCAGAGGATAAGATCATCTATCTGGAAAACCCAACAGAATCACCAGAAAAGTTACTAGAACTAACAAGAGTATTTTATAGAGTGGCCATCTCATGCAAATAAATAGTATTCTTTATGTTCCCAATAAACATAGAAAATGTAAAAGAAAAAATAGGAATGTATTCTTACATCAACAAATTTGTAAAGAATCTAAGAATTAAGCTAACAAAGAATGCCTAAGATCATTATAGAAGAATTTTAAATAAAGGATATAAAGCCCTAGTCGGTTTGGCTCAGTGGATAGAGCATCTGCCTGAAGGGTCCCTGGTTCAGTTCCAGTTAAAGGCATGTACCTTGGTTGTGGGCACATCCCCGCTGGGGGGTGTGCAGGAGGCAGCTGATCGATGCTTCTCTCTCATCGATGTTTTCTAACTCTCTATCCCTCTCCCTTTCTCTCTGTAAAAAAATCAATGAAAATATTTTTTAAAATTATAAAAAATAAATAAATAAAATTTTAAAAAGGATATAAAATATGACCAATAAATAAAAAGAAATATATATAAATAAAGTTAATAAATATTGTAAATAAGTCAATTCACCACAAATTAAATTCAATCAAATTTCATTCAGAATCTTGAAAAATTTTTAAGAGCATTTGAAAATTAATAAAAATTTGAATAATTGTTATAAAAATTAGATTTAAATTAAAAATAATGTTTAAAAAATAAAACAACGTATTATAGAAAATTAATATATGGTAAAAGTAAACTAGAGCAAGGTGAATAAAATACATTGTTATATAGATGACTTTGGGAGAACTGGTGCACTCTAAAGAGAAAATAAAACAGAACTCATGCCTTATACTATGCACAATGAAAAACTTAGAATTATTGAACTACATCAAAAAGTAAATTTATAGTCACAAGAGGAGAAAAGTAGTAGAATACCTTTTTTCAGTTGGAGAAAGACTTCAATAAGCTCAAATGATAAAGAAAATATGATTGGACTGCTTTGCAATTTAAATTTTCTTTCATAAAAAGGCCATTATAGATCAAGTTAAACACATAGACTGAGGAAAGAGTTGCAATATCTGTAAATGATAATGTGTTAATAGCTGAAATATACCAAGAGCTCCTGAAAAATCAAACAAAATGACAGAACAGCCAATAGAAATAATAAAGGATATAAATAGGCAGTTTGGAAGATACCCATGCATATTGCAAGATGCTAAAACTCACTAAAAAATAAGGAAAATAAAAATTTTTAGAGGAAAAAAAATTAAAAGCCAGGTTTTAAAGAGACATTTGCACACTCATGTTCACAGCAGCACTATTCACAATGGCCAAGAGAAGAAAACCACCAAAATATCCAACAATGGATGAATGAGTAAACAAAATGCCGTATATATACACACAATGGGATGTTAATTAGCCTTAAAAAGGAAGGAACTTCTACCACATGCTACAACATAGATGAACCTTGAAGATATTATGCTAAATGAAATAAGCCAGCCACAAAAGACAAAAGCTACATGATTTCCCTCAAATGAGGTACCTAAAGTAGTCAAATTCATAGAAACAAAGTAGAAGGGTAGTTCCCAGGGGCTGGAAAGAAGTTTAAAGGGGAGTTGTTGTTTAATGTTATTTAACCTAACAAGTTTCAGATTTGCAAGATGAAAAAGTCCTGGAGATCTTTTCCATAACAGTGTGAATATACTTAACACTACTGAACTATATACTTAAAAATGGGTGAAATGGTAAATTTTTATGATGTGTGTTTTTACCGCAATAATAATAATAATAAAAAAAGGAATGCTTAAGGGAGATGAAGATAAGGGACAAAAAAATAAAAAGCAAGAAATGAATAATAAAAAGAAAATCAGTTTCTTGAACAAATTAATAATAAATGGCTATAAATTTGAGTGTGATGAATATCTCTCCAATAATTTCAAAAAGTGTAATAAAATTTAATGAAATAAGATAAGGTAAAAGGCTATCAGAATGAATGAGATCACCTACAGAGAAATGGATAACTGGAGAAGACAGGGCTGATCACAATGAGAAATGTAGTGGAGAAAGACTAGCCAGAAAAGGGTCTGAATCAAAATGAACACAAAGTGGGGAAGAAATTGTGGATGTGTGATGTAGACACCTAAAAAAAATAGGACAAAGCAAAACTATAGCCTGGGAGTTAAATCTGAGTCTTTTTCCACTCCCTGACTCCAAACTCCCACCCCACCTGTTTTTGTACAACCCTGAGCTAAGAATGGTTGTTGTGATACAACAGAAAAATTGAATAGTTCCACAGAAACTGTATAGGAGGCAAACCTAACATATTTATTAACTGGCCCTTCACAGAAAATATCTGATGAACCCTGCAAAAGAATGATGTTAAGAAAGAGGAATTGGTGAGCCATGTCAAATGCTATTGTCAGATGGAATAAAATGAGGAGAAGAATATAACCATTGGTTGTCTTGGGTTCTGTGTCTATCGAATGTGAGTTTCACATCACTAAATCGTAGATACGATTTAGGAAAAATCCAACCTTTTCCCCCCTAAAGTTGAATTTTACCAACTCTGAGCTACAATTCTCAAAATTCAAGATAAAATCAGTCACATTTCCATTGTGTTTTCCACAGATTCTTTAGAGTAAACAGTCAATCCATTCAGATAACCCTGTGCCTAAGGGTTATCCAAATTCCAGGAAGTTTGCTTATCATTTAGAATTGAGAAGGGCTGTCTGATTCACAACAGTGCTGTCCTCTTTTAGGGTGGAGATGTGGGATCTTAATGTGTTTAGCACACTGCATAATGTAAACATTGAAAGTTGGATACTTGATATCAAACTCAGTTTCTCATTGTAATTACTAGTCTATAGTCACCTTGATACTAAACTATTTTACTTTCCAGGGCACTTAGAAGTTAAATTATTCTCTTTTTCTCCTTATGTTTGTATAGATGGGTGCTTTAATTCAGGAACTACATAATTATAGTGACCTTAATAATTACATAAACTTGTTTTAATCAATAATTTTACTATACACTTATTTAATATGTATTCTTCCTAGAAGTCTTCTTTGCAATTGCTATTATGTTGACTTTCAGAATTCTTTTCTCTGACATTCCTCATCATGTTTGGTAGCAATTACACAAACTTTGATCGTATCCAAAATACATCTAAAATGAATTTACTTTGGAATCTTATTTTATACATATTTTTCAATACACAAAGAACAGCATTGAAATTTCAACAAAGATTCTACTATCCCGGTGACAATAAATCTCTACTTTAAAAGCTAGAGCTGAGTCAAAGTAATTTTCTATATGTGTCCCTTCATAACTAATCACATTATTTTTACACTGCTTGACAGATATTAGAGAAAATATTTGAACTCTGCTGCCTTAACATTACTCCAGGCATGAAACACAAGAAAATGTAATCATAATATCAGCAGCTCTGTTTAAACACACTTCAAAAAAAGTTTGAATCAGGTCTCCCACTGTGTCTGAAAGTAGATATTTATAAATTGCTTTGAATTATATGACACCTTCCTTCTCCCAAGGAGCTTATTCTGATAGTGTTTATTCTGTGGCATTTCAAATAATTGATTGTTTTGGTGTGCATGTCCAGAGGCCCTAAGGACATGGCCATGGTTTTCATAGACCTAATAAGTAAAATTAACTTGGGGCAAAAACCAATGAAGGTAAGCTAATGCAATCTAGTGGGAGGAATGAGGACTCAGCATGCTGTGTGTCATTCATCCCGTGGACTGTTTTTTTGTGTGCTGCAAAAATATTGAAGATATATAAGTTATTGAATTTTCCAACTCCATTCCTGGCCCTTCACTGACTCAGTAACTAACCATGGGTAAGTCATCACTAAATTCTTTGCAGCTGCAATACATTTTAGTAGAAGTTATGTTATTGGTCAGTTGTGTCTTAATAGCATTTACTGCCAGACATTGCAGTGACTAATGAGATCATATTACCATAAATTTGTATTCTTTACATGGTGAGAAATAGAAAATCATAGCTCATATCGTCCTTAGTGCACACCAGGCCTCCTGCCACAGTTTTGGACTGGTCCCACCCTAAAGTTACTTGACCCATGAAAACTCCTTGAATTCTCTAATAAATCCTTGCTTCAAAAGAATTTTACAATATTGCCTGAGTAGAGGTACCAATGATCAGAGTTTATCTAATACTAAAGGCCCAGTGCATGAAATTCGTGCATAGGTAGAGTCCCTCGTGGCTGCCAGCTGCCATCCAGGGCCTTCCTTCATTCCGCGCCGCCCCTTGGTGGTCAGCGCACGTCATAGCGAGCAACTGAACTCCTGGTCGGCTGAACTCCCGACGGGACACTTTGCATATTAGACTTTCATATATATAGATAATAACAGAAATTGGTATAGAAAATGGTGGTAACATTTTCAGTTTTCAGTAAGTACATTTCATAAGACAATGATACTATTCCTTGAATTTACAATATATCTATTTTCTATTCTCTGCCCTGAATATAACGCTGATGTTAGTTAAATTAGGCTTTCATGAAACACTGTAACCTTAAAAAACAAAACAAAAAAAAACAAGCATTTAAAGTCACCATTTATGTTGTTTCAGTCTGAATCTAGAGTCTATTTTACCCTCAATAAAGTATTTGTTTTGTTTCAGTTTAAATAGATATTAAAAGTTCATACATTTCCTTGGAGTATATTTCTTAGCATTACTAACAGCCCAAGCTGTTGATGTCAGAATTAGGAAAGAAGAGAGTAAAAAAGCATGATGTCTATGTGCACATTTACTTTGTGTAAGTTAATGGTTACTCATTTCCTCTTGAAATAAAATGCAATTAATATATTAACATAAAATGCTATCTACCATTCTTGGTAAAATCTTAGCCTTAAAAACAGAATTCAATAAAAGCCTTTTTTTAGCCATGGTCCATTTTCTACTTCTTTCCATTAGTTCATAGTTCCATGGGACTTTGCCCAGAGCCAATATTCAGGTTCTGATCTCACATTTCTAACAAATATCGGCCAGTGTGGGCAACAGATCTGAAGTTGCCTGCCAGTTTTCAGTCCTTACCTCTTCTCATTGCTCTGATGTCCTCAGCATCCTATCTGCCAAAAGGAGCTATATTTCACAGCTCCATGTGCCTGAACCAGTTTCCACAAATAGGAAAACACCTCCTACTCTAAGGCTCCTTTCCAGATGCACAGGTTTAAGCAACCCTATACATTCACTATGTAAACTTCTAAAAGTTTACTAGGTCTAGTTATGAAGATAAAAATCAAGTAAGAGTCTTCAAATCATTCTATGTTAACTGTTTTAGTTTATTTAACAACCTTGATATTAGTCTTTTAACTTAACACATATATGTCAGTGATGATGGATTTTAAGGGGGAACCGTTGTCCTTGTGATTTTCTCCAGTGACTTTCAACTGCACAGGTGTAGGCACTAAGTATGTGGAGAGATGGATTTAACGTGGGTTAAGGCAAGGGAAGTAAAGGCAAAAGTAAAAGAATGGGACTATAGCAAACTAAAAAGTTTCTGCAGAGCCAAGGAAACTGACAACAAAAAAAAAAGGCAACCAATTGAATGAGAGATGATATTTGCAAACAACAGATCCAACAGGGGTCAATAACTAAAGTATATAAAGAACTCATACAACTCAACATCAAACAAACAATCCAATTTAAAAATGGGCAGAGAACAGACACTTCTTCCAAGAAGACATACAAATGGCCAACAGATATATGCAAAGATGCTCAACTTCACTAGGTATTAAGGAAATGCAAATCAAAACTGCAGTGAGAGCACTAGCCTGTTTGGCTCAGTGGATAGAGCATCAACCTGCAGACCAAAGGGTCCTGGATTCGATTCCAGTCAAGGGCATGTATCTTGGTTGCAGGTTCCCATCTGGCTGGGCCCTGGCTCATGCAGGAGTCAACCAATCGATGTGTTTCTCTCACATTGATGTTTCTCTCTGTCTTTCCCTCTCTCCTCTATTTTCCCTAAAAATCAATGGAAAAATATCCTCGAGTATTAATAAAAAACAAAAATGAGATACCACCTCACACCTGTAACAAATGTTGAAGAGGTTGTGGAGAAAAAGGGACCCTCATTCACTGCTGGTGGGAATGTAAACTGGTACAACCACTATGGAAAACTGTATGTTGGTTCTTCAAAAAATTAAGAAGAGAGTTACCGTATGACCCAGCAATCCCTCTTCTGGGTATCTACCTGGAAAATTCAAAAACACTTATTTGCAAAGATATATGGACCCCTATGTTCTTTGCAGCATTATTCATGGTCATCAAGAGATGGAAACAACCAAAGTGTCCTTCAATAGAGGACCAGATGAAGAAGATGTGGTACATATGCACAATGGAATATTTACTACTCAGCCATAAGATGAACTGCCATTTGCAACAACATGGATGGACCTTGAAAATATTACGCTAAGCGAAATAAGTCAGTCAGAAAAAGCTAAGAATCATATGATTTCATTCATATGTGCGATATAGACTGAAACTCATAGACACAGACAACCGTATGGTGGTTACTAGAGGAAAGGGGATGGGGGAGTAGTAAAGAGTAAAGGGGGGCAAATATACAGTGATGGAAGATGATTTGACTTTGGGCAGGTGGGCACACAATGCAATATGCAGATCATTTATGATCAAAATGTACACTTGAAACCTATATGATCTTATTGGCCAATGTCACCCCATGTACACAACTACCTATTTTACTATTTTTAAGTAAACTTTCAGTCAAATAAGTACAACTCAGAGATAAGATAGAAATAATGATTTGAAGAGAAAATCATAATAGAAAACAAGGGCACTGAGAAAAGAACACACACCAAGGAAAGTATTTCCTTACCTTATACAACTTTTTATCCACTTTATTGTGCTTGCATGTTTGTTATTTCATTTAATCATTTCTACAAATCTATGAGATAAGAAATTAAATATTATTATCACCATTTTCCAAGCAGTTAAGTAATTTTTCCAAGGTCACAAGACTGGGGATTCTAATCCAGTTGTCCTATTTCCACCTTAATGTTCCCTCTACCAGCCCACACTGCATGTATGAAATGTCCTTGCAAGAGACACTGTGAAGATCTCTTTCAAGTTCACATATAAAAGGTTCAGTTAAAGACCAAAACAAACACCCTGAGGCATTTGCTCTCATGCTGAGCCAAAAATCTGAGTTTGATGTTAAAATCAAAATTGGCTTTGAGCTAAAAAAGCATATAAACATATCTTTATTTCAAAAAGTTCTATTGTCTTTTCACCTAAAATGAAACAGCAGTCAGGGTTAAATTTTATGGTAAAAATATAGAACTTCTGAGATTTTTTTTTTCCAATCTGGAGAGGTTTTTTTCCATCAAGTAGTTAATTCTAGTGATTTCCAGATGTCATGTTTTAAAAGGCACAGTTCTTAGACTTCTTTCTACTCACCAAAGAAAATCTCCCCTCTTTAGGTAAATTCACTGTATTTCTACAACCTTTTATCCTGGAGTCAACCATCTATTGTATGCTTTTTTTTTTTTTTCCTTAAATGACGGTTCTCCTTGATTTCTTCTTAAAGGGCTTGACAGAATAGATAAAAAAACGACACCTAGAAAAGAACATTTCTGCTTCTGAGAGTCATCAAATTTCAAACTTAAACTTGGAAAAATATCTGAAGCAAGCCAAAATGAGCACAGAACAAGCACAAAGACAAATGTTCCTTTTTCTTCTTCTTTTGTTTGAGTTTGGGGTTGGTGAGGGGGGGGGGGAGGGGGTTGTTTTGTTTTACTTTTGGTCAGCTGGCACAGAAATTTGAGATTTTTTTCTTCTCCTCAATTCAGTTGTTAGATGTGTCCTAAATTAGCTTTTCTTTACGTCTTAAAGAGAGTTGGCCTCCATTCCCTAAACGAAACAATAGTTCCAGTTGGGTGAGAGTGCCAGCTACATATATTATGTGTCCTGCTCCCAGCAGGGAGGGACCGTCTAGTGCTTGCTTAGAAAAATTGGGCACTGGATTTTTAAATTTGGGGGGGGGGGTGGCTATCATCCGTTGTCATCTTTAATTCGTGAGAAAATTGTACTGTTTCTCTTTTCATGTCTCCCATGCACCCATTTTAGACTTTGGTACGAACTTCATCTTTTCTTCACGACAGTCAAGAGTGAGCCCATCTTTGGAATGCTCAAAGAACTGGGGGCATGTCTAGCCTGTTAATGCGTCTTAGTTGGCCCAATTCCAACTTTGACTAATTATATTCTGTTCCTCAAAAAAAAATCTCCTTGCTTTTTCATTTGGAGATAAAAAAAAAAAAAATCCTTTTAACCTCCTCTTCTGAGCTAAAGCTCAACTCTCGAAAGCCCAGCACGGATCCACCTGAAGTTGCCTAAGGACAAATGCCCAGAGTGTGGGAGAATCCAAAACACAGCCATTCCCAGAGGATAAAGCAGCCATCTCGCACCCACTCCAAACTCAGTATTCAAAGAAAAATATATGATCATTGGCCCTTCCTCTTAAAGAGATACTTCACTACCAAGGAATAGCGATGACATACTTGAGGATCCACACCAGTACCACCCAAAAGAGGCAGGAATTCTCTGGAAACACACTGTTTTGTTTGCTTGTTTGTTTTGTTTTTAATAAAAAGCACTGCAAAGTAATCTCACAAGTCAAATCCTATAGTTTCTAATGTCCTCTGTGATGCTGCATGTTGCATGCTCCAAATGTCTAAAGACATTCATTAAAATACATACATCTTACCAGGGTGGCTTTTTTTTTTTTCTGCAATGTTTATAACAAGAACTCTTCACTTTTATTTCAATTGCATGAAACAATGTGACATTTGCCATTGTGGTTTTAGCTTCATTTCAGAAGTTTCTAAAATGCTTGTCTCTGCAAGATTTCCTTGATAAGGCACAGGAAATTGCTTTAAGCTCTGCTGACTCAACATTTACACATTTTTCTTCTGATGAAATATTTGTTTGCTTTAAAACCAAATGATGTAATACAACTACAACAATGTAGAATTATACTAATTACGGTTTAAGTTGACAGATTTAGATAGAATCGTACTTTATGTCTGTCCTTGTAGCATACATAGTCATTATCTATCAAGTACTGACATGTACATCGGGAATTTTCACACCAACTGTCAAAACTACAAAACAACCACTTAATAAAAAAAATTAAACTTCAAAGGCTTACAGGTATAGTTTGGATAGCAACACCAGGAAGTGATCCATGAACAGATTCATTTTGCCAGTCTTTGTGATAAGAAAGTTCCCATGATTAAGCATTTTTGGAGAGGTGCATATTAACTTTAACATTCATGGGCTAAAAATAGGTTCATGAAAAGTTTATTGTTGGTATCACCCTTTTACATTTTCTATCACTAGTTTTGTATAAATGTAAAATTGCATTATTTTCTATTTCATAAATAGCCTCAAGAAAAAGGGATGGCCCGGCCTCAGTGGCTCAGGGATTGAGCATTGACCTATAAACCAGGAGGTCACAGTTCGATTCCCAGTCAGAGTACATGTCCAGGTTGTGGGCTCGACCCCTGGTAGGGGGCACGCAGGAGGCAGCCCATCAATGATTCTCTCTCATCATTGATGTTTCTCTCTCTCTCTCTCTCCCTCTCCCATCCTCTCTGAAATTAATAAAAATATTTTTAAAACAATTAAAAGTGATGAATCATGATAGAATTTTACTCCAGATATCAGTGGTGATAAGGTCTTAAGAAATATAGTTTTAGGTGATTAAGAAAAGGGGAGACACTGGAAAATCTAACAATCTTCAGTCAACCTTAAGCTTTCTTATACAAAAGTAAATGAAGTTGCAAAAATTCTCACTAAGCTCAATAATAGGGCAGAGACAAGCTTCTGCTTGGAAGAATAAAAGATAATCTATTTATGAAGAAAAAAATCACTATATGTGAATCACATAGACTGGTCTTAGAAGAAAGTATCCTAATAAGAAAGGGTTCTTTTTAAGTCATTTTGCTTGTGTCATCAACATGAGTTCCTGACTTTAGCAGCTCTAAAATCTATACATCGGTGGGGGCGGTAAAAGAAACCAAGCTAGGTATATTCATAGAAAAGTATCCATAATGAATAAATTATAAGCTTAGATCTATTTAAAGCTTTTAAAAAATCTAGATATCTTTACCTGAAAATGTGACTACATTTGGAAAATGCAGCTACAATAAAAATAAAAATAAAAAAATATGCGAAGATTATGGACAGAGTAAAAGCCAAGTCTTAAAATATTTTACTTAAATGTCACTCTCGTACTCGAAAGAAGTAGAGTTAACAAAATACTTAATAAAAGGAAGAAACATTTTTCCAAATATGTAGTAAGTTTGTGATATTCATGACTCCAAGAAGAAAATATTCTGTGCTTTAGATAGGTGTGGATTATTCATTAAAGACAAACTGCAAGCAATAGAGGATAGTAAAACAGGTTTATAAAATTTAGTTATAGTCCTAAGCTTTTTATATCTATAGTATAAAGATCAGTTAGCATGTTCAGCTAAAATACCTTAGTTTTATTCTCAAAGAAAATTTGTGAGAAAATACAAGACTTGACCTAGGAGAGCTTTTTGTTTTCCTAGATAGCCATTATCTATAGGACAAAATTCTGATCATAATGGAAGCACTGAGGAAGAACAGGTGGTGAAATATAGATAAATGCATCCTGAAGAACAGAATTTCCAGAATGCTGTAGACTCCACTGAATCCTTTATTGCTCTCTCTTCAGCCCTTAAGGCACTTTTTGAACTTGGAAAAATCCCAAATACTTCACAGATATACTTTCATTTATAATCTTGGTTACTATCCAATTTATAAAATGTTGTTTCTTTCAGTAGTCCTATCCCACATTTTTTAAGTTTCTAAGTATATGGAAAATGATAGCCAGACTTCTGTTTCTAATATGAAGTGCCATCCCCCCCCCGCCCCCCCCCCGCCCCGAGGGACCAGAGTCTAGATAAATTAGTCCTTAACAGCTCTGGTTGAGTTGCTTAGTTGGTTGGAGAATGGTCCTATACATCAAAAGGTTACAGGTTTGATCCCTGTTTAGGTATGTACAGGAGGCAACTGATCAATGGGTCTCTCTCACATCAATGTTTCTCTCTCTCTCTCTCTTTCTCTTTTTCCTCTCAGCCTTCATCTGTGTTACTCTAAAAATCAATAAAATAAAATAAAACATATCCTTGGATGAAAATTCTCTTTAATGTTCTTTAACATTTTGTTACTTTCTCTTTGAACCTCACAAAAATAACAAAATGAATACCTAGTAAAACTAAAGCTATGTAAGATCTTTAGTGATTTTTTTTATTTTGACCAAGAGATTTTTTTTCTTCTCCTCATACTAAAAAAATTGAAACAAAAAACTGATTTATACTTCAACATGGAATAACTGTTGAAGGAGCAGCATGTTACTCGTTGGTTTTCTCAACTACATGTGACTTTTAAAGATAACATACTTTTGACAGCAGTAACCCAAAGGGGACAGAAGAAAATGTTATAATGCCAGTGACCTCTGCTTCAAGGCAAGCATAGAAATTTAGGATTTAAAATGCCTAAATACTTTGACAGTGTTATAATCACCCTATCCTTAATTTCATTTGCTTGCTCAATTTTAGCTATGTCATTTAGCTGATTTAACACAATAACAAATGAACATTTAAACAGTGCCATTTGGGACATACTAAACTATCTTTCATGAGCGATGTAACTATTCCAAATTCTAAGTTGTACAGCAAAGGATTATACTTGCATGAATATTAGCTGGAGAATTTTGGCTTCGATTTTAACTTTTGTAATAGCTGCAGTAAAATTTTCCTATCTGATTTTTTTTTAAGGCAGAATGTCTTCATAAATGAGCAAAATGTTGGATATCTGGACACTCCCTGGAAGTAAAACATAGGCAAGTGTCCAAGGGCAAGTTTTCTCATTTATATGTAACAGAGTTTGAATATAACTAAGCTGTTTAGCTATTTCCTAATGAAAGATGTGGGTGTAAGTACTCTTGTTAGGTAGGGCTCTGTCACTCTACCTGCTTGGCATCTGGGCCAATCGTGGAAGATTTTATGGTGGAGCATGGATAAAACAACCCCTGATGTTCACGTGGGCTAATAGAATTTAGTTGTTTCTGGCTGGTAAAACACAGGCCAAGACTAAAATGAGAAGATGAGAGTAGAAAGTCACAGAAAACTCATATATATCTATACTAATAATAGAGGAATATGCAAATTGTCCAGGATGCCATCACAGTAACAGTAACAATCAGCAGGCTGCCTGGGACAACAAGACCGGCAGGGGGGGTTAGTGAGGGATGACCAAACGACTGAACAGCAGGCTGTGTGGGGCAACCAGGCCAGCAGGGGGGGGAAGGCAGTTGGGGGCAACCAGGCTGGTGGGAGGGGTGGTCAGTTAGGGGCAACCAGGCTGGCAGGAGGGTCAATTGGGGGTGACCAGGCCAGCAGGGGGGGCAGTTGGGGGCGACCAGGCCAGCAGGCAGAGGTGGTTAAGGGTAATCAGGCTGGTGGAGGGGGCAGTTAGGGGCCTAAACCAGCAGTTGGACATCCCCCAAGGGGTCCCAGGTTGGAAGAGGGTGCAGGCTAGGCTGAGGGGACCCCCACTTCATGCACGAATTTTGTGCACTGGGCCTCTAGTATATATATATATAATGATTGCAGACTGGCTAACCACAAGATTTAATTTTTAGGCAAAGTGACATCTTGGAAGAATACATAGACTCTTGCTCACTGGCATTGTAATGTTTCTTCTGTCCTCTTTGTAAAGTAAAAGGCATGGCCATATGATAAGCTCAAGCAGAAAAAAAAAAATCAAGAAGAAAAAAATGAATAAAAACTGCAAATAAGGGGAAGGTGCTGGCACTGAGCTTCCTGAGAGCATCAGTAGCCAAAATCTAAGTCAGAGCAGTCAGAAGCACACTAGAAAGAGATAAGAAAGCTAGGTTGAATTATAATATAATAAATTAGTTCATGGAATTGGTGACATCTTCTGCTCTCCTTCCTTCCTTGGAATAATTCTTTTAAGGAGAAAGGGAAAACTAACATTTTTCCAATAGCATACTATGAGGCTGGTAAAGTGCTATATTGACATGTGATGATTGATACTCATGATAATGAATGGTGGGGATGAGATCCTGTATGTAATTCAGTGCAACTTGCAGTTTGGGAAAAGACATCCAAAGGCAACAGAGAGAGTAGAGAGGGGTGGTAGCAGGGGGTTTCCATGACAAGAAGCAAAAAGAATGGACCTATGGCCCAGCCAGCCTGGCTCAGTGGTTGAGTGTCAACCTATGAACCAGGAGGTCACAGTTCAGTTTGATATCCAATCAGAGCACATGCCCAAGATGTGGACCTTTTCCCCAGTGTGGGACATTCTTTCTCATCATTGATGTTTCTATCTCTCTCTTCCTCTCCCTCCTCTCTGAAATCAATAAAATTACATTTTTTTTTAAAGAAAAAGGGACCTATGGTGTAAGACATTGCTCAAGGTCTGAATGGCCCATGAACATTTTTAGTAACCCAAAAAAGACATCACACCCTATTTCTGTTGAGGAAAGTTAAGCTCAAAGATATCTGTGCTGTGTCCAAGGTCAACACCTAGCAAATAATGGAGTTGGAATTCAAGCACAGCTGTGATCTACTCCAAGGCCCATAATCATGCTCCATCACAATGACAGGCAGAAGAGAAATTTAAACCAATAGTGAGAAAATGGAGCCATAAGAAATAGAGGACAACTGAAATATGTAACAAGAAAGTTACTTAACATACATTAGTACAGCTACTTTAATTGAAAAAAGAGAAAATATTTCCAAATTTAATAAAATATTACAGTATGAATATTTATTATTCTAATGACGTACAAGTTGTAGATGAGTAAAACTTTGGTGAAACACCGTAAGTTAACATGAGAAAGTGTGATATGCATGAAATCAATCAGCAAATACTTTTGAGGAACAGGTTGGGAAGAACTAAGTTCCGTTGTCACTAGGTAGTGGGATCTTATGATAGCCTGCTTTTATTACATCTGAGCATTACTGGACTTATTCCCTGTAGTTTGGAAAGTACAAAAGAACCCTAAGCTGGGCCTCTGCTCCTTATCTTGTTATAATGGCTACAATAAATCACTGCCAGGCATGTCTGGACCCCAGTTTCCTCACTTACACAAGTGAGGCACTTGGCCTAGAACAGTGGTTATCATATTTTGTTTTCTTGTAGAATTCCTTTTTCCAAATAAATGCTTGAGTTCATTTCAAATAGTAATGCTGATAAAATGGCAGCATGACAAATACCAAAAAATAAAGATATTTTTCCTTGAGCTCTTAAATTTATGTTTTATTAGAGCCTTAAAACAAGTGGAAAATGACATTAAAATGAAATATATTTTAGCATTTCACATACTGGTATTATATTCTAAAAAGGCCTCGTTCTTGGAAGTAGTGTTTTAAAAAGAATTATTTGGCTAATAATATCATTGAATGATGAACACCGCACCTCTCTTTTAGAGAGAAATAATATATGTAACATATTAAGAATTCGGTGAGATTCTGAAGAAAATAAACTAGTTTCACTTTGCTTATTGGCATGTATCACAAGCAACCTCAGCTCACTTTTTTTCTTCACCTGAAGGGAATATTCCAAGAAGCATGCCTTTAAATGTGATTACAAGATCACAAACTCCAGGGACATAAGTTTAAACATCTTGGTCTGCTTACAGAGTCTGAACTCACACCTACTATTTAATGGCCACTCAATGAACGTTATTTCCATGAATGTCAAGTTGAATTCCATAAGCACAGAGTTAACTGACCATAAGCCATGGTATATGTAAGGTATCTTTTGAAAGGGAAGTGAAGTTGATGACACAAAGGATATTTTTTTAAAATCTGAAATGGTGTAACTACACATACACAACAGGGAAAATACTTTGAAAAGTCTTCTATCTCCCCTTTCCTCCTTAGCTTCAAGCCATCTAAGACTTTGTCCTTTGTTCCTTCTCTCTGTTTGCCAGCCTTTCCTGTAGTCAAGGTCAAAAGAAAAAAAATCTAGCCTGGCCGTTGTGGCTCAGTGGTTGAGCATAAACCTTTGAACCAGGAGGTTCAATGCCCAGTCAGGGTTGCATGCCTGGTTTGCGGGCTTGACCCCCAGGGGTTGGGGGCCTGCAAAAGGCAGCTGATCAATGATTGTCTCTCATCATTGATGTTTCCATCTCTCTCTCTCCCTCTTCCTTCTTCTCTGAAATCAATAAAAATACATTTTTAAGAATCGAAAGAAAGAGGAAATGCTGGAACCCCAGTAGCTGCCCCACTCTACCCTGCTCCTCTCCTAGCCCTTGTCATTCCTACTGGCACTGTGTCTTCATCAGCTGTTGCCCTGGCTTCCACAAGAGTTTCTCTTCATCCCAGAGCCAGTGCCTCTGAGAAAGCTCCAGTGTGGCCTCAGACTGATTGCCATGGAAATGAGGATCGATGTCTTTAAGCCCCTCTTGTACAGAGATTATCTTCCATCATCCATATGCACCTTTAAAATCACTAAGTGAAAGGACAAGGCTGATGCCACATAGGAAAGACGGCTATTGCTTTATTCCTGCAAGTGGAAAATAAATAATGAGACAAAGAGAATTTTTGTTTGTTTTAGAAATGGAAAATAAAGAAAAAAGTAACACTTTTTTTTCTATATTGGTCCATGAGGAACAAATACTTCACTTCTAAGCCATTGATGATGTTGTAAAAGAAAAAAGATAGAAGATTTATTTAAAAAAAAAAGGGGGGGGCGGGGGATTCAATGGGGTGGGAAAGGGGACATATGTAATATTTTCAATAATAAAGATTTTAATAAATAATTAAATAATAAATAAACAAATGGAAATTAAGGACAGGACCCAGTATCAAAAAGAGAGTTTATCCCCAACACTTCTGCTTCTTAAATCCCTAAGCTGACCCTGGCAGTACCCACAACCATTAGTCTAGGAAGATTGCCCCTGCTCTTGCTTAAAAAAATAGGCATGTTGGGGAGACTTCTGCTATGCCATCACAGTAAAAGAAGATGCACTGTTGCCATGCCAAATTGAAAATGTGTGGTTTTTCATGAAAACAGTTTAGTGTGCAGTGTTAATTTTCATAGCGTTATTGACACAGTACTTGACTTTGGGTATACAATTTGACTGGTGAGCTGGCTTTGGGGCTGAAACTAGTTGTAACATGATTCCTGCCCTTTTGAAACACAACCTGTTCATGAAATGAAGATTGCATTTATTTTCAAGAAAAGTACTGAGGTTTCTCTAATCCAGCATAGTTTAAATATAGGAAATGTTCCAAAGGATAGCAATCAAAATGATGAATGAGTTAGATAGTTTCATTCATGTGGAAATATAAACGAAGCATAAACTATCCCTGAGAAGTCTGCTGAGAAAAAAGCAATTTCGGAAAATTGTGTGATGGTCTACAGGATGTGAAAAGCACGGACCTCAAGGCTAAAGAAATAACTCAGTATGATTCAAGTGTTAGTACAGATCATGAGAATGTTCAGAGTAAAACAGAAGCGGCTTCTCCGATTGAAAAGGTAACAGAGAAATGACATTGATTTCAATGTGGTCTAGAAATCCAAACCAGGTGAGAATTTAGGAATACACTCTAACAGCATGAAGTATATTAAAAGACATAAAACCACATAACTAGGGAGCCAATAACAAGTCCTCTACATTTTCTACACATGTCATTTGACTCATCCGGGTCATATTCTTTCAAAATTGTAGGACTCAACCAATTAATTACCAACTCTTCCTACCATGGGAAAAGTCTATCAGAAACATTAATGTTTGAGTGCCAAGCTATCTGTGCTTTTTTTCTGCATATATAAAAAATATCAGTAGATGCATGCTAAATAATTCAAAAATCACAATCAGCTTATTTTCAATAAAAAATAAATAAATCTCACATACACTTTAACAGTCTCCAACACTATCTAATAGAAATATAATGTGAGAGACATATGTAATTTTAAATTTCCAAGTGGCTACATTTAAAAAAAAAAAAGGTAAAAAGAAACAGGTACCATCCTCTCAATATTTCTGTGAATTTAGAACTTTTTAAAAAATAGTCTATTAATTAAAAAATGAATATTCTGACTGATGCATACTTTAATATAAGTAATATTAACTTTTGGAACCAACACAACTGATAACCACACCATTAAAATGAAGTGCCAAGAAGATCCAGTCTGGGGATTTATTCTGGGGATGCAAGGCTGGTACCATATCCGCAAATCAATAAACATTATGTATCACATAAACAAATTGAGAGACAAAAATCACATAATCATAGCAATTGATACAGAAAAAGTATTTGACAAAATTCAACACCCTTTCCTGATAAAAACTCTGAGCAAAGTGGGAATAGAGGGATCGTACCTCAACATAATAAAAGCCTTACATGACAAACATATAGCCAACATCATACTCAATGGGCAAAACTAAAACCATTTCCCCTAAGAACAAAAACAAGACAGGAATGCCCACTTTCACCACTCCTGTTCGACATAGTACTGGAAGTGCTAGCCATAATGATCATACAAGAAAAGGAAATAAAGGCATCCAAATTGGAAAAGAAGTAAAACTGTCATTATTGGCAGATGACATGATATTGTACATAGAAAACCCTAAAGATTCCATCAAAAAAACTACTAAACTTAATAAATGAATTTGGCAATGTAGCAGGATACAAAATTAACACCCAGAAATCTATGGCTTTTTTATACACCAATAATGAACTCACAGAAAGAGAAACTAAAAAAAAAAAAAACAACAATCCCATTTACCACTGCAACAAAAAAATTAAGATACCTAGGAATAAACTTAACTAAGGATATAAAAGACCTATACTCAGAAAACTACAGGACATTGAAAAAAGAGCTAGAGGAAGATGTAAACAAATGGAAGAATATATCAGGTTCATGGATTGATAGAATCAATATCATTAAAATGTCCATACTACACAAAGCAATCTATAGATTCCATGCACTCCCCATTAAAATACCAATGACATATTTCACAGACCTAGAACAAACTCTCAAAAAATTCATATGAAATAAAAAAGACCCCACATAGCCGCAGCAATCCTGAGAAAGGAGAACAAAGTTGGAGGGATCACAATACCAGATATCAAGCTATATTACAAAGCCACTGTTCTCAAAACTGCCTGGTACTGGCACAATAACAGACATATACACCAATGGAACAGAATAGAGAACCCAGAAATTGACACAAACCATTATGCTCAATTAATATTTGACAAAGGAGGCAAGAGCATACAATGGAGTCAAGACAGTCTCTTCAATAAATGGTGATGGGAAAAAGACAAATACATGCAAATGAAACTAGATCACCAACTGACACCATACACAAAAACAAACTCAAAATGGCTAAAGGACTGTAAATGTAAGACAGGAAACCATAAAAATCCTACAAGACTCCATAGGCAGAAAAAGAGCAGACATATGTCGTAGCAATATCTTTACAGACACAGCTCCTAAGGCAATGGAGACTAAGGAAAAGATAAACAAATGGGACTACATCAACATAAAAAGCTTCTGCACAGCAAAAGAAACCATCAACAAAACAACAAGAAAGCCCACTGCATGGGAGAACATATTTGCCAATGCTATTTCAGATAAGGGTTTAATCTCCAAAATTTACAGAGAACACATACAACATAACAAAAGGAAGATAAACAATCCAATAAAAAATTGGGCAAAGGACCTAAATAGATACTTTTCAAAAGAGGACATTCAGAAAGCCTAGAGACACATGAAAACATGCTCAAAGTTATTAATCATCTGAGAGATGCAAATCAAAACAACAATGAGGTATCATCTCACACTGTCAGAATGGTGATCATCAACAAATCTACAAACAAGTGCTAGCGATGATGTGGAGAAAAAGGAACCCTCATGCACTGCTGGTGGGAATGCAGACTGGTGCAGCCACTGTGGAAAAGTTGCCTCAAAAAATTAAAAATGGAACTCCCATTTGACCCAGTGATCCCACTTCTAGGAATATATTCCAAGAAACCAGAAACACCTATCAGAAAGGATATATGCACCCCTATGTTCATAGCAGGACAATTTACAATAGCTAAGATTTGGAAACAGTCTAAGTGCCCATCAGCAGATGAGTGGATTAGAAAACTGATACTACACAATGGAATACTATACTGCTGTAAAACAGAAAGAACTCTTACTATTTGCAACAGAATGGATGGACATGGAGAGCATTATGCTAAGCTAAATAAGCCAGTCAGAGAAAAGTAAATATCACATGATCTCACTCATTTGTGGAATATAATGAAAAACATAAACTGACAAACAAAAATAGAAGCATCGAACAGGCCGTCAAACCTCAGAGGGAAGGTGGTGAGGGAGGTAAGAGACCAACCAATGGACTTATATGCATGCATATTAATTAGCATAACCAATGGACATGGACACTGTGGTGGTTGGGGCATTCCATGGGGGGGGGGGGTGGGAGTGGCTGAGAGGGGGGAGAGGAGAAATATGTAATACTTTATTTTTTTTTAAATATATTTTTATTAAGATTACATATGTGTCCTTATCCCCATGTTACCCTCTACCCCCCCCACCCCACCCCCGCTCATGCCCTCACCACCCCCCCCCCGTTGTCTGTGTCCATTGGTTAGGCCTATATGCTTGCATATAAGTCCTTTGGTTGATCTTTCCCCCTTACCTTCACCCTCCCCTACCTTCCCTCCAAGGCCCAACAGTCCAATCAATGCCTCTCCATCTCTGGATCAGTCCCTGTTCATCAGTTTACGTTGTTCATTATATTCCACAAATGAGTGAGATCATGTGGTATTTATCCTTCTCTGACTGGCTTAGTTCACTTAGCATAATGCTCTCCAGTTCCATCCATGCTGTGGCAAATGGTAAGAGTTCCTTTTTCTTCTTCCTCTTCTTAAAGAATACCTTTCAGCATTTCATATGATGCTGGTTTGGTGGTGATGAACTCCTTTAGCTTTTTCTTATCTGTGAAGCTCTTTATCTGACCTTCTATTCTGAATGATAGCTTTGCTGGATAAAGTAATCTTGGTTGTAGGTTCTTGCTATTCATCACTTTGAATATTTCTTGCCACTCTCTTCTGGCCTGCATGGTTTCTGTTGAGAAATCAGCTGACAGTCGTATGGGAACTCCCTTGTAGGTAACTGACTGTCTTTCTCTTGCTGCTTTTAAGATTCTCTCTTTGTCTTTTGCTCTTGGCATTTTAATGATGATGTGTCTTGGTGTGGTCCTCTTTGGATTCCTTTTGTTTGGGGTTCTCTGCGCTTCCTGGACTTGTAAGTCTATTTCTTTCACCAGGTAGGGGAAGTTTTCTGTCATTCTTTCTTCAAATAGGTTTTCAATATCTTGCCCTCTCTCTTCTTCTGGCACCCTTATAATTCTGTTGTTGGTACGCTTGAAGTTTTCCCAGAGGCTCCTTACACTATCTTCATATTTTTGGATTCTTTTTTCTTTTTTCTTTTTCGGTTGGGTATTTTTTGTTTCTTTGTATTTCAAATCTTTGACTTGATTCTTGGGATCCTCTTGTCTACTATTGGATCTCTGTATATTATTCTTTATTTCAGTCAGTGTATGCTTAATTTCTAGTTGGTCTTTTTTCATATCCTCCAGGGTCTCACTAAATTTATCGGCGGTTTCCAGAAAATTCTTGAAAAACCTTATAAACGTGGTTTTGAACTCTATATACAGTTGTTTGCTTTCCTCCACTTCTGTCATTTGTGACCTGTTTCTTTGTCCCCACATTTTTTATGCTTCCCTGTGTTGGTAGAGTGGTTTTGTGTGCTAGGTGTCCTATAGGGCCCAGTGGCTCAGCCTCCCCAGTTACCTGAGGTGAACACTCTTGGTGCACCCCATGGTGGGCTTTGTGCACAGTGTTGTTGTAGCTATGCCTTGATTGTTGTAGGTATCACTGGGAGGAATTGACCTCCAGGCCAATTGGCAGTGAGAATCAGCTGTGTCTGCAGTGGGAGAACTTCTGTGCTGAAGACACCGTTCTGGGGCAAGACTTGCTTCAGTGGGGCTTTGGTGCTCACTGAGTCTGCCCCCTGGGTGTGTCCTTTATGGATCTGAGGAGTTGTAATCTGGATGGTCCCACTCTGACCACTGGGTACACTGGCTCTTGGATCTAAGGAGATGCTAACTTAGTCTCTGCCTGAGGTTACCCAGCAGGAGCTATGAAAAGATCTGCAGATTCCCCTTCCTTTTTTGGAGTTTGGAGGTGCCCAGATGAGGCCCGGCTGTGAAGCAATGCAAGCTGCTGTGGGCCCTTGGGCCTTCTCTTGGAAGTTCTGGGTGTGTCTGGCCCAGCTGTAATTTGTTAGGTAATTTTCAGGTTGCAAAGGGCCAGGGCATTCATATGCAAAAGCCTCTGCCACAGCCTGGGTGGGGAGGGGTCTCAAGGAATCAACAGGGTGGAGCAAGCATCTATGGCAGATCCTCAGCCCTGCCCTAAGGGGCCGCGCATCTCAGTGTCCCAGTAATTTAATTGCTGCAAGCACCTCTGAGGGAAAGCTGCCCTTGAGTTCCGAGTTCTGCCTGCTGCCAGACAGTCCAGTTTCTCCCTGTATGAGTCCTGGGTCCCCAGAGACTTCCCGGAACTGGAGTTCAGAGCAGTCGGGAGCTTGTGACTCCCTCCTGATTCAAAAAGACAGCCACATCCTCAGGTACCAGCCCCTTTGCCCACGCGCGCGAGCCTCCGTACCTTTGCACTTTACTTCCATAGCTCCTGACTCTCAGTGTGCTTTTCTCTTTCCTTCTAGTTGTAGAATTTCCACTCAGCCAGCCTTCTTGTAGTTCTGGATGATGTCCGTTTTGTCTTTTTGTTGTATTTTTGAAGTTGTTGTAGGAGGCAGCAATTTCGGTGTTTACCTATGCTGCCATCTTGGTTTCTCCTCATAATACTTTAAATAATGAAAAATAAAACTTGTGGTACATCTACAAAATGGAATACTACGCTGCTTTAAAAAAGAAGGAACTCTTGCCAAGACCGGTTTGGCTCAGTGGATAGAGCGTCGGCCTGCGGACTGATGGGTCCCGGGTTCGATTCCGGTCAAGGGCATGTACCTGGGTTGCGGGCATATCCCCAGTGGGGGATGTGCAGGAGGCAGCTGGTCGATGTTTCTAACTCTCTATCTCTCTCCCTTCCTCTCTGTAAAAAATCAATAAAACATATTTAAAAAAAAAAAAAAAGAAGGAACTCTTACCATTTGCAACAGCATGAATGGACCTGAAGAGCATTATGCTAAGTGAAATAAGCCAGGTGGAGGAAGATAAATATCACATGATCTCACTCATTTGTGGACTATAATGAACAACATAAACTAATGAACAAAACTAGAACCAGAGACATAGAAGCATGGAACAGACTGTCCAACCTAAGAGAGAAGGTAGGGGAGGGGTGGGGTAAGAGATCAACTAAAGGACTTGTATGCATGCATATAAGCATAACCAATGGACACGGACAGTATTGGGGTGAGGGCATGTTCTGGGGGCTGGGAGCAGCTGGAGAGAGGTCAATGGGAGGAAAAGGAGACTCATGTAATACTTTAAACAACAACGAATTTAAATAAAAATAAAAGAAGATCCAGTCTGAAGGAATTTGCCGCACTTCCTCATTCATTATGAAACTCATAATTCCACAATTCTCTATAAAACCAATTCTTACTGGAATATTAACCTCTCGAGTCTCCATAGTCTTGCAACCTGGTCGAGCAACTATCCTAACTCTTTCTTCCCATTCACAGCTCATTTTGGAAGATTTCTCTGTAGACAGTATCTCCTTACTTTCCACTCATTCTTTAATCCACAGTAACCTGGCTTATGTTCCAATTTCTTTGTTAAGGCCAAAACAGCCTACCTAAATCAGTGGGCACTCACCTATTCTCTCACTTTAATTTTTTGGAATTATCTGACATATTATCCACTCCTTCCTTTTTAAAATATTTTCTCCCTTTGCATTCATCACATTTCATTTTCCTGGTTTTCTTTCCACCTGTCTTGTTTCTTCTTGGGATGTGTGTGTGTGTGTGTGTGTGTGTGTGTGTGTGTGTGTGTGTGATTCCTATCCTGTCCTTAAATGTTATTGTCCTTAAAGTCCAGCTAAGCAAATTATTTTCATTCTACATTGCTCTCCCTTAATTTCTATGGCTTTAGTAATTACTATATGTTGATTTCAATCTCCACTTCTGGGCTCTCTTTTGAGCTTGAAAAAAACATTATTCTACTTACACTGGTATTTCCATATTGCAGCTCCGTTCACATTTCAAAGTCAACATGTCCCAGAAAAATCCATCATCTCCTTTTCCCAAAACTCCTTGTCTTATTACATTTTTTATCTCAGCATACAGTATCACCACTGTATACTCAAGACAATAATGTAATCATTATAATCAGCTTTATCCTCTCTTCCAACATTTAATTGTTCCTTAATTCTGCTCAGCATACCTCCCAGAGTTTTTGCAAATCCATTGACTTCTATTCATCACTAGAACTACCATCTTGGTTTCTCATCTTACATAGATTCCTACAATAGCCTCACAATGGTCTCCAAATCTCTGTGTTTCTTTGCTCTAATGCCAGTGATGGCGAACCTATGACACGTGTGTCAGAGATGACACGCGAACTCATTTTTTTGGTTGATTTTTCTTTGTTAAATGGCATTTAAATATATAAAATAAAGATCAAAAATATAAATCTTTGTTTTACTATGGTTGCAAATATCAAAAAATTTCTATATGTGACACGGCACCAGAGTTAAGTTAGGGTTTTTCGAAATACTGACATGCCGAGCTCAAAAGGTTCACCATCACTGCTCTAATCCATTCTCCACTCTATCTCATCATTCCCTAATTCAAGACACTTTAATGAGTTCCCTTTGCTGATGGCTGAGTTTCAGATGATTTGATGTTGCCTTTAGGGTCCTTCATAATTAGAACTCTGCTTAACACTTCAGTAAACTTTCCTATTTCTTTTCCTACTTTCCTACTTCCGCCTCACACTATGCTAAACTGTTTTCAGCTCCTCAAATATCTCTGGTGCTTGCTCTGCATGTGTCATTTCTCTACCCCACTTTCATTGTCTCTTACTCTAACTTCAGGGTTCAGTCTAAATAGTCCTTCTTTCAAGAGACCTTCTATGTATCCTTAAATCCCAGATAGTTCCTTTTCCTATATATCACCACAGAGCCTTTTACTTCTGCTCTCAAAACCTTTAATACACACACACACAAACACACACGCACACACACAATTTTAAATTTCCTGATTACTTATCCATACTGCTAATCAAACTCCAAGCTCTCTAAAAGTAATGAGAATATCTATATTATTAATTATTATCTCGTCCAAAATACCTGTGACAATGACTGACACTCAGAAAATATTAGACATATGGGTTGATTGATGGAAACATAAAGGGATAGTTGAAGTAGCTCAGAAAGAACTTGAAAGGTGGAAAATCTATTTAAACTTAGACATTTGGAAAAAAAAAAAAAACACCTCTGGGCTGAGTTACTGCTTGTCTGGTGCTTTTGATTCTAGTACATTCTCCCAGAAATAGCCTTGGTTTCTGTGTGTATGAAAAAATCATAAAGAATACCCATTGTATCTGAGGTTTAAAGTGAGGATTTTCCAAGAGAGTATTATTGCTTTAGGTTGCAATAGTCATGTTAATCACCTAATACCATGTTTGAACTGCACATGAATGTACAGGACCAAAATTCCAAGACATCAAAGGATTCAAGCTTGATAATAACAGATTGGAAGCAACCAGAGAATGGTTAAGGAAAGAAATGTCAGCAACTGAGGGATAACAGTAGGAATTAACCAGTATCTATCATGGGGCTATGACCACAAATTCAATATGGACTATGTAAATAGCTAGAGAAGCCAGAATGCACCCTGGCTCAGGCAGCCTTTAATATGTATCAGTGATGGCGAACCTTTTGAGCTCGGCGTGTCAGCATTTTGAAAAACCCTAACTTAACTCTGGTGCCGTGTCACATACAGAAATTTTTTGATATTTGCAACCATAGTAAAACAAAGATTTATATTTTTGATCTTTATGTTATATATTTAAATGCCATTTAACAAAGAAAAATCAACCAAAAAAATGAGTTCGCGTGTCACCTCTGACACACGTGTCATAGGTTCGCCATCACTGATATATATTTTATTGATTTTTTACAGAGAGGAAGGGAAAGGGATACTTAGAAACATCAATAAGAGAGAAGCATCGATCAGCTGCCTCCTACACACTCCCTACTGAGGATGTGCCTGCAACAAGGTACACGCCCTTGACCGGAATTGAACCCAGGACTCTTCACTCCGCAGGCCGACGCTCTATCCAGTGAGCCAAACCAGCTAGGGCTCCGGCAGCCTTTAGACTTGACAGAGGGACAGTCCAGGAAGATTTCAAAGCTCAAAAACAGAACTAAAGTAGGTTAGGAAAGTTTTAATATTAGCAGCAGCAAAATATATAGAATAATAGAGGTTATAGCAAAGATATGCTACCATGTTTATGTGCAAGAGAAGACTGAGAAACAAAAACATGGAGTGAAAAACTTGAAAAGTCAAAGATATATACATTATTTTCTCCAACTCAGCAACAACAGCCAGATAGCTTCAAAATGTTTTATTTTTACTTTTTCTTTTGGGTGTACTTAAAATTTTTAAAAATTCCACATAAAAAAACTAACCTATATATATAAAAAGCCAGCAACCATAATGCCACAACGACTAGAATGGCTGGTCGCTATGACACCCACTGTGGCCAGCGAACCGGCCTCATCAGGGGGTGGGGCCAGCTGGCCAACCTCCCACAACCCCTCCCCCTGACTGGCCCCGCCCATGATTGGCCCCCCCACTCTGATCAGGGGCAAGGCGAGCTGACCCCACCCCTGATTAGCACCCCAATCAGCCCCTTACCCCATTCAGGGGTGGGGCTAGTCAGCCCACCACTCACAACGCCTCCCCATGGCCGGCCTCACCCCTGATCAGCACCCCAATCAGCCCGTGGTCCCTTCCCCAAGCCAGCTCTGCCCCCAATTGGCCCCCCAGCTCCAATCAGGGGCAAGGCCAGTGGCTACCACCCACAGATCCTCCCCCCAGCTGGCCCCATCCCCAATCAGCCCCACACACACCAATCAGGGGCGGAGCTGGCCAGCCAACCTCTCATGACCCTCCCCTGGCTGCTGACCCCTGATGGCACCCCTCTCCCACCCCATTCAAGGGCAGGGCCCACCACCAATCACCCACAGCCCCTTCCCCTGGCCAGCCCGGCCCTGATCAGGCCACGATCAGGGCGAGCCAGCCAGCCAACCTCCCGCCATTTCCTCCTCCCAACAGGCCTGGCCTTATCCGCCCCAATTGGGGCCAGGCCGGCTGGACCCCACCCATGCACAAATTTGTGCACTGGGTCTCTAGTCAATCATAAAATAGTTTATTTTGCCTTCTACTTTAAAATATATTATATTACTTATAATTGTTAGTAAGTAAAGACACTGACAAAAACCAAATGGTTATTAATATTTCAATAATTTTGATCTCCTACCATTATATCTTTCTTCACTATTGTCATATCCACTTAGATCATTTACAAAATTGTTTGGTTAGGCAACAGCTGGGCTTTGTTTTTATCCCAAATGTTTTAGAAATTCTAGCTAGAAAGATCCAAGTTAATGGGTTGTTGCAAATCCTCCAATGCCCTTTATTGGATAGATTTCACCTACCACCTTTTCAGCATCACTCAAAACCTCTTGAGTCCATGAGCATGATTCAGCTTTTCTTTTTTATCTCCCCTGGGTAGCATAGTAATAACCAAAGGAAATTGTCATAGTAAGTGCTCAAAAAATACTTGTTTGATAAATGAGTAAGGCATCAGTAAGAGAAATAAATCCCTAACCCTTTGCTCACCTAGGGCCAGGTATTATATCTAAATGAAAGGAATGAATTAGACATATTTGACCACCTATCACTACCCACAATATCATGCTACTGAACTGCTAATTTCTGAAAGGTATAAGATAACTTGATATATCTCTTTTTTTAAATTCTTTTGTTAATTTACTTCTAGGAATGTCACATTTTCTCATTACCTCTCTTATCCTGCAGCCATTTGTGCATGTGATTGCTTTTAAACTATAAAGTTTTCTTACAAATAGTGCTCTCTTTGATAAAGACTATACTTGACAGATTAATGATATTAAATTATTTAGTAACCTCCTATCTTTAAATAAATTATAAGAAATGTAATTCATTTGTTTATTTTTAGTCCTCAGACTTTACATAGGCAGTTAATACATAGGAAGGAATTAGAGCAAAGGATTTTCATTTCTGCCTCAGGAACTGGAGTTGAGCTCTTCTTCCAACGTTGAATATTTATTTTAATTTTCATGCAGAGTCAAGTGCCAACTACATAAAACAATCTGGACATCTTTAAAACCTAAAGTCCCATTCACTGGGTAAGGTGGACTCCAAAATTTATGGAAATAGTAACTTCGTAGAAGTCTGTAGTAACTTACTTGTTCCCTTGCCTAATGTGCCCATTGAACTAAACAACACAAATGCAAAATTTTAAGGAAAAAAGTTATATTAGGTAGCCAAAGATAAAAACATCTGACTTATCAAGATGTTTCTCTTAAATAAAGAACATTAAGTACCATGAAATAAAATCTACAATTAGATGTATATCCCCCTAAGACTAACCATTCCTAATTTTAGAAAACAGACCTACCTGTTTATTTAAATGTATTGTAAAAATGAGAATTTGCTTAAGTGTTTCCTGTTTACTCTTTTTTTTTTTAATATATTTTATTTATTTTTCACACAGAGGAAGGGAGAGAGATAGAAAGTTAGAAACATCGATGAGAGAGAAACATCGATCAGCTGCCTCCTGCACATCTCCCACTGGGGATGTGCCCGCAACCCAGGTACATGCCCTTGACCGGAATCGAACCTGGGACCTTTCAGTCCACAGGCCGACGCTCTATCCACTGAGCCAAACCGGTTTCGGCACCTGTTTACTCTTTTAACTCTTACATTTAATTAGATTTTATTTTTTTGGATTTTTTTCTTTTTTTGCATGTGTTTACTTGTTTGATTTTGTTTTTCTCAATGTAAATGCACTCCATCTAATTTCCTTTCCATATTTCCATTTGCTTTGTAAAAATAACAATGTACACAGATTTGAAAAGAACCCATTGTAGGAATACAGAAGATTTTAGTGAATTTAATTTGATTTTTATGAAATATTATCTTTTTTTAAAATTTGTAGATAAGTTTTAAAAAACTACTTATTCTTGGTTTGTGAATATATTACCTAATTTTCTAACATACATTTATCTGTTTAATTATGCTTTGTTTATATCAGTTGTGACATTCACTTTCAGTTCATAACATAATTTTTTAAATTTCAGCACATCAGATGTCCCACATTAAGTATACTTACTTAAATTTATATACTATGACAAGTATTATGATTGCACTAGAGCCACAGAAAAACCTTCATTTATACACAACACATTTGTGTATAAATTTATACACAAAACATTTGTTTTCCTTAAGATTCCATGTGGTAGTGGCTGGCTGCTTCTCACCCTATATAATAAAAGCCTAATATGCTAAGTGCCTGGTCGTCCAGTCAGCTGTTCAACCAATCAAAGTGTAATATGCTAATCATATGCTAAAGCCACTCAACCGCTGACTATGATGTGTACTGACACCAGGGGGCAGATAGTCAACTGGTCGGCCAGTCGCTATGATGTGCACTGACCACCAGGGGGCAGACAGTTGACCAGTCAGCCAGTTGCTATGATGTGTACTGACCACCAGGGGGAAGATGCTCCAAACGGTAGGTGAGCTTACTGCTGGTGTCCAGCCAATCAGGACTGAGCGAGACAGGTTGGACATGACCTCCCTCATCCTTCCCTGGCCCTCCCGTGACTCCCTGGCTGGCCAACCTCCCACATCCTTCCCTGGCCCTGATTGTTCACTGGTGTAGTCCCTTGGCCTGGCCTTCGCCCTCTCGCAATCCCCTCGGGAGATGTTGGAGAGTCAGTTTTGGCCCGATCCCACAGGCTAGGCCAGCCATGGGCAAGCTACGGCCCGTTTGAAATGAATAAAACTAAAAAAAAAAAAAGACCGTACCCTTTTATGTAATGATGTTTCCTTTGAATTTATATTAGTTCACACAAACACTCCATCCATGCTTTTGTTCCGGCCCTCCGGTCCAGTTTAAGAACCCACTGTGGCCCTCGAGTCAAAAAGTTTGCCCACCCCTGGGCTAGGCTGAGGGACCCCACTGGTGCACGAATTCATGCACCGGGCCTCTAGTTTAAGTATAAATGTTCAAAACTGTAACTTTTCTTTATGGCATACTTGAACAACAATTTAAAAATCATTCTTTTAGAAGATATATTTTCCGAGTAACATTTAAGGAAATGAATGCCTTGGATAAACTTCAATACTGATACATAACATTCACTTTAATACATTTTGTGTCCTAGCTCTGTGTTCTGCATTGTACACAATCTTCAGCTCAGGCCTGCAGTCGAAGTTCCCATGGCTGCTTGTCTCTGCCTGGACACTTATTGCCTTTCTCATCAACAGTTCAATCACTACATATAGGTTATTTGAAATAATCACAGAAAGGGAGTTTACTTTTTCAGATTTCTACTCTCATCATGAATTCCAAGTTTGTATTAATCAGGTGTCTCCAGAGAAATAGAACCAATAGAAGAAAAAGTATATATAAATAAATAATAAGTGTGGTGTGTTTTTTTTTCTGCCGGATTATTGATGGGACTTTCAGCTCCCATCCAATGATTGTTCACATTCTCTTCTCCCTGCCAACTCAGATATGAAATTTGGCCTATTTTTTTCTTGAATTTCACTAAAATTATAATAATAAACAAATTAAAAATGCACATACAAAGCATATAGTAGGCCTTACTGGAGATTTTGGTATCAGAGAGAGTTCTATATCGGAGTGAGGCAAACATCTTAAAATTAAATATTACATAATTCTGTTCTTAAAATATTTCAGCCATTTTCCCCACAGTATTTATCACTGTAATTTCAGCTTACTTCCTTCTTCTGTGCACACTCATCACTTTCCATAATTCCAAGTTCATTTCTTGTGCAGGGAAATTTAGCAATATTTTTTAAATCTGTCTTTTGCTAACCCATGTCCTAGAAATCATACTTTCAAGCCCTGAGCAGTTTATATTATTTTTCTTACACAAACAATTCCTTTCCTTCAAAAAATAATATCATCAGTTAAGATCATAATTTTTTATTACTCTATGTCATACTTTTAAGTTTATAATATCTTCAAAATAATAACTAAGTGACCTTATTGACAATACATATTTTCATTATGAAAATAACTGCATAGTAAGAAATTTCATTCCACTACAAAAAATGGTGACTTAAATCAGGGTGTTTGCTTTTCTCATCTGAATGGAGTTCAGAGTTAGGCTCCTATGGCAGGTCTGAATCTATTCAGGAATCTTCATTCCACTCAGATGTCTTTAACACATGCTTGTCACCTCATATTCACAAGATAAATGCCTCATCCAGAGCATTACATCAATGTCCCAGGCAGGAAAATAGAGAGATAAAAGGAAGAAGGCATGTGCCAACTTAATCTGTCTGCTTTTTAAATAGATTGCACAGAAGCACCAGCAGGTAGTTCCATTTCTATCTCATTCTCTAGATCTGTTTCACATGGGCACCTTTAGCTTCAAGGGAGGCACATGATTACTCTCATCTAAATTGAGGTACTCTTGTTAGCGAGAAAAAAATCATGACACCTACAACGTATTTGGGGTATTTTCTATATTCTCTCTCTAAACAATTCTAAGTTTATTTTTATTTTATTTATGTGTGAATGTATATTTGTTTGTTTATTTATTTAGAGGAAGGGAGGGAGAGAGAAAGAAACATTGATCAGCTGCCTCCTGCACACCCCCTACCAGGGATTGAGCCCGCAACCCAGTAATGTGCCTCGTCTGGGAATTGAACCAGCAAACTTTTGGTGCACAGGCTGATGCCCAACCAACTGAGTCACACCAGCCAGTTTATTTTTGTAACAAAGTCCTGTGTCCTTGTTTCTCTTCTTACTGTCTTTATGCCTATCTCATCGATATCAGGTTGAATACATCAACCTCAGGTCAGAAAAATATTTTCCTTTTCTACTCTGTCCCAAACCCCAAGTTTATCTCTCTTCCTGATGTCTCCCTTTCTAATCCATCTATCTTAGTTTATTAAGTTTGCCATAACAAAACATCAGAAACTGAATCATTTACCCATGTAACAACCAATATAAAATGAGCCACTTTAAAATGGAGGAGTCAGAACTGCCATCCCAGAGAAACGGTCTTGCATATCTTATGTCTCAAACCTTTGGAATGTTAAAAAGGGTCAAAATAACCTTGGGACTAGGCCTAAAGCAACATCGTGTCCCAAGGAACTGTTTGTAAGTATAAAAAGAAAGCAGATATTTATGGCTGCAGGACTGAGCACTACCGGACTAAAAATTAAAAGCATTGTTTACAATTGTGTCACTGCGTATAAGTTAAGGTTAATAAGGACTCCACTGTAGTTTTAATAAATAATTCTCTGTATTGTGTCTAAAATACCTGACCGTTATGCTGGGTATTTTGTGTTTTTTCTCATCACAATACCATGCACTTGAGAAGTATAGAATGGCTAAGGTTACTGATTCAGTGAAAGCCATTAACCTGGCAAAATGCTTTGGAGAAATCAACTCCTGAAGGTCTGGACTTCAGATCCAAACCCTTCTTATCAACACACAAATGAAAAAGAAAGGGCTCCTTCCTGAGTCCCAGGTTGTCTTCAAAAGACATAACCCCCGGCCTCATTCTGCCACCTCAATAGCGCTCTCTCATTCTCTCATCTCCTGTCCTCTCAACCCTCATCTTTCTGCTCCTAATAAATTCTAATGCTTGCATCTGGTAACAGTAAAAAACAAATGGTACTCAGCAGAAACCTAGATAACCAATAAGTCAAGGTCAGCAGTCCCAAAGAATGCCCCTTTAATTTTATCCTTCCAAGTATAAGGAGGTAGGCGTGGGGAGGGCGGGGGGAGGAGAGAGAATAGATTTCATGAAAAATGGCAAACATATTGTATGCATTTAAAATGGATGATCTAAATATAAAGAAAATTCCTTTCTCCCTCAGTTCACTCTTCCTCCACAATGAGGGCATGAAACTTTAGAAGGAATCAAGAGGGCTGTAAGACATGAGAAACTTTTCAGCTACTCCAAATCATTATCCATATGTGGGTTTTAAGAACCATTACTCCTATGAGGTTGCTTTTCATTTCTAAGGCTCCAGCAGGCATTCTCTGGTTTTATATCCTGCATTCCTCCTTTGTTCAGATGATATAAAGTAGTACAGAAACTCTATAGTTCATTCTGATGGATACCTTGATTTACTCGGAAATATGATCTTTATCTCAGAAGGACTAGATGTAACTTTTGACACAGAGGTCTCCACTGCTGTACTGCTTACGAATTATGAATTTTAATAGCCCTTCTGCCTTCCTCTTTATACGCCTGGCATGAAAAGAAGACCTGTTCTTCCAGCAGGTTAAATGCACAACACTACGGTTTCTGTTTAAATGAAATCATTTTCAACAAGGCCTCTCGTTAGTTCAATTATGCATACAGAAACTTGATGGAAGCTGTAACTTGATACTGCTCTTATGTTGTTCATTTGAAATATGCTATTTTAAACTACATTTTCAACTTATCATCTTTTGCTAAAATATTTTAAGCCAAAATTTCCTGTCCATCGAAGAGTTTGGCCAATTTTCAAATGTTTTCTGGAAATCTCTAATGTATGTCAACAAGAGGTGATGGCCACACAGAAGAAAGACTATGCGCCCTGCTCTGCCCTATCTAGCTGGGCTCAGTGAGGGGTTGTGCTCACACAAAAATAATAATGATAATTAGTAAATAATTTTGAAGAAATTAAATCTAGACTGATCCCTAGTTTTGCAAACGCAATGGCCTATAAGGCAATGAGTAGACTAGCAAACACACGCTCCATCTGATTGACTGGCCACTCTTGGCTCCAGCCAATATTTGCCATGTAGGCTTGTGGTCCTTGATGTGCCAATTTTTCTAGCTTTTCAAAAATAAGCATCAGATTTTATAGGTGAAATAGATCAATTTATAAATGTTGGTCACTGACTTGATTTTGAAAAAAACAACAACACTCTATGAACAAAACTAAAAACACATGCAGACCAGGTGTGGCTGGCAAGTCGTCAGTTTGCCAGCCCTGGTTTAGGCGAGTGACTCCTAACCTTGTTGATTACCAGTACCACTCACTCAATTATTTGCGGTTTCTACATTGAACCTACATCCCTCTATTTGCCTGCTTCACCCTTCTATGTTTTACTAGAGTGAGATGGGCTCTTCGTTACTTTGTTTCCTCTGAACCTATGCAAATGCCCTCTAAGAACATGATTATGATGCAAAGTTACAAAAGATTAGCCCTGGTACAAATCCATATATACAGAAGGATACAATTTTATGAGGAGGAGAAAAGATAAATAGACACACAGACACATGATTGAAAGGAAATAGAGCAAAATGTCTTCACTGTATATACCTCTGGGTAATAAGATGATGAGTACCTTATTTTTACATTAAACTTCTGTATTTTTGGAAATAAGTGTGAAGGCGTGGGCATGGATGGGAAGGATGAAATTAGGGGAAATCATATTTTTCCTGGAAAAGAATGACAAGGTTGACTATGTTAATGCCTTTTCAAACACTATCCCATCCTTTTTTAGAGTTATAAATGTTGTAAGAATAAAAACTAATTTTCACCAACAAATAAATGCATAATTCAGTTTTGTGTTGTTTTTTCTTTTAAGAGGTTGCTATACATTGGTCATCAAGCCTGTTCCGTTCTGCTTTCATGGAAGTAAGAGATTGCTCAGAGTCTGAGCAGCACACCCCACAGGGCTCTATCTTTCATGCTGGCATCATCTGAGTTTTTGAGGCCCCTTTTGAGACCCAACATGCTCAGCTCAAGGACCATTTTTCTTTTATATGCACAATTAACATTGATGATATATATATATGATTTGCCTGAGAATTCTCAAGAGGTCCTCCATAGAGTGGGCAGACCCACATAAGGAAACAGGCAAACACTGGTCATCGGATGGGCCTTCGTTCCACTGAGAGTCATCACATTCTTCCTCAGAGTAAATGTCCACATCTTTGCAAAACAATGTCATCATAGGCATTTCAAAATATGTTTTCATAAATTAAGGCATTTGGAGACTAATGCAGGTAATTAGTCACATAAATTATATTGCATTTTCAAGTTCACTATTATATATATTTTACTTTTTTAAATTTATCCCTTATTTTTCTTTCATGATAACCCCTCCAACTTTCGTTTCCTACAACCTCTTCTCTTCTGTCTTTTCTCTTTCTTTTTCATTTTTTCTTTTCCTACTTTTCTCCCTGAAAGCTTCTAAAGGTATTTGGGTGTGAGAAGAAATCTACATGTGTATCTATTGAAATGCATTTCATCATTCATAGTAAGTGAAGGATAAGGACCAACTAATACATATATATATATATATATATATATGTATGTATATATATATACAAAAATTTGTGCACTCGGGGGGGGGGGGGAGGGGGAGGTCCCTCAGCCCGGCTTGTGCCCTCTCGCAGTCTGGGACCCCTCGGGAGATAACGACCTGCTGGCTTAGGCCTGCTCTCGGGTGGCAGAGGGCAGGCCCAATCCCTAGGTGCAGCCCCTGGTCGGGCTCAGAACAGGGCCAATTGGGGAGTTGGGGCGCCACCCCGTCATGCACAGAGCAGGGCAGATTGAGAGGTTGTGATGCCACCCTCAGTCACGCTCAGGGTAGGGCCAATTGGGCGGTTGGGGCACCATCCCCTGTCACACTCAAGGCAGGGTCGATGGGGAGGTTGCGGCGCCACCCCCTGTCACACACAGAGCAGGGCCAATCAGGGGGTTGGGGCGCTGCCACTCTCACACTCAGGGCAGGGCCGATGGGGAGGTTATGGCTCTACCCCATCACACACAGAGCAGGGCCCATGGGGGGGGGGTGGTTGGGGAGCTCCCCCCTATCAGGCACAGAGCAGGGCTGCTCAGGGGGTTGGGGCCCCACCCCCTGTCACACACAGAGCTGCAGGGCAATCAGGGGGTTTGGGCGCTGCCCCCTGTCACGCTGATCCCGGTGCCGGGAGGCATATTACCCTTTTACTATATAAGGTAGAGGCCTGGTGCATGGGTGGGGCCGGCTGGTTTGCCCTGAAGGGTGTCCTGGATCAGGGTGGGGGTCCCCACTGGGGTGCCTGGCCAGTCTGGGTGAGGGGCTGAGGGCTGTTTTCAGGCTGGGAGTGACTGAAGTTCCCAACTGCTCCTTTTCTTCTTCTTTTTTTTTTTTTATTCTGGGCCAGCTTTACCTTGAGGCTTGGCTCCAGCTCTTAGGCCTCTGCGGCTGAAAGTAGGTTTCTGGCCTTTGCTTAGAATGTTGCGAATCTGCTGGCTGAAGTCCGCGGTATTTGTTACAATGTTTCTTAAACTGCCCGCTCAGAGGCCTGCAGCCTTGGTTTCCACCAACGATCCTCCTTCACTGAGGCAAGCAAGCCTCATGTTAGTTTCAAGCTGCCTGGCTGCCAGCCGCCATCTTGGCTGACAGTTAATTTGCATATCTTGCTGATTAGCCAATGAAAAGGGTAGCGGTCGTATGCCAATTACCATGTTTCTCTTTTATTAGTGTAGATTCATATCTACAAACACACACCTCTTAATATTAAATGCATCACTTAAAAGTAGATTTGACTACAAGTTACAAAATGCCTAAGAATGACTTAAACAAATGGAATTTATTTTTCTCAAATAACAAGAAGTCCAAAGGGTCATATTTCTAGCATGAGCTTAGCTGCTCTGAGATACCAGGGACCCAGGCTCCTTCCACCTTCTCCTCCACCACGGTCACTCTATTGACTTTCATCGTCTTGCTAGTCACCCCATGGTGACAAGCTCTAGCTCATGCTGCCACCCCGGATAGTACATCTACACCAAGCATGTCAAACTCAAAGGCTAACATGGGCCAAATAAACAAGGTTTAAGTTTATGTGGGCCCCAAAAAATCAAAAGCTTCAATGTTCATAGAAACATAGGTATATTTCAATAGAGACATGCTGAATATAAAGGGCTGAAGTAAATGAGTAATCGTTAACATAAAATAATAGAACATTTTAATAAAAATTAATATTTTTTCTTGAACATTAACTTACCAGATACTGAATAACTGCACAAATTAATAAGTGTAACACAAATAAACCTATTTTATTTTGTTCTCCAAAAGTGAAATATTTCCTGTTGCTCACATCAAACAATTCAATGCAGGACTAATAACGTGGCAATCAGCTGCTAAAATATTCGCTGCTAGTATTAGTGGAGAGAAATGGTGCACCTGCAGGTAAGGCACATAAGGGAAATGAATGCAACACGATTACAGTAATCAGTCATTATCGAACATTATAGCTCGTTATTAATAATTATGTATAAAAAGGATATTATAAAAATTAAGTTATGAAAATGTTATTAAAACATTTCTTACATACCATTATATTGGCTGAGACAAAAAAAAATATTCATTGTCGGCCGCATACGGCCCGTGGGCCACGAGTTTGGCATGCTTTATCTACACTATGAAAGAAAGAAAATATAAACAGTAGTACTGCCCTTTTATTGAGAAAACTGAAGCTTTCCCAGAAACCCTTGAAGACATTCACTTTGAGCTCATTGATTTTAACCCTTCAAACTATTAGAACTATGTCATGTGGTCAAACTTAGCTGAAAAGGAAGTTGGGAAAGAGAACATATTAGTACACCTAAAGCTATTGTCACATCACACAAAATTGTTGTTTTGTTTTGTTAACAGTATGAAGAGGAAAATAGATATGAAGTAAGCAAATAACAGTATTTACCACTGTGTACTATTTAAAGGGTAGCAAAAGCATTCCCTGTTCTCATATGCACCAACTCAACAAGGCTAACAGCGGATTAAGTAAGACCCTTAGAAACCTACTTAATAATAAATTTTAATGGTCTTTAATTCACATAATGGTTGTTCTCAGTGGAGTGGGTACTTTCGAAGTGCTTGGTGCTTTTGAAAAAAATCTTAGTATGTAAAATTTTACCATTTAAATTGAAATAATCATTTAAAAAAAAAACATTTGTTTTACAAAGATAAACTGAAGCCCTGACTATTCATATTTTACCAATCCAAAGCCAGTATAATGTGAATGTTCTATCATTACATTGCTTTAAAACAAAGCATGATACTTAATTCAGAATGGTAAATTCCGATATTGGAGTTGGGTATTTAATAACATACAAACAGTCCTAAAGCTCCCATTGAAATGAAAAATGCCTTCATTTCAAATCCCATGTAGTTTACAAGGTCCTAATAATGTAGTTTTAACTAAATAGAAGTTGTCAAAATCTATGATGTTGAAAATAGTACTTACAGACCATAAAAAAGACAGAGCATGGTCCCACATTGCCAGCAAAATAATAATGGTGACTCCGAGGAAGCCTAATTTCTTGATTTCTAAGATTGGTAAATTGTCTCTAGGAGAAATTGCGTCACTCACAGGCTGCCACCATTGCTTTCTTTTCTAAATCTTCTGGAATATACAGATGTCAAGCATCTGAATCATTTTTCCTTTTTCCCAATTATGCCACACTCCTCCATTTGTCTCACCCTCCTTTCAGGTCTGCCCTGGACTGTGCAGATTCCCCGTTACTCCCAACCTTCTGCCACTTCCCACCTTCCCAACTGTCTCCCTTTTCAATTTCCTTATGTTGTCCCCAGGTCTCTCAGAAAGTCAGCAGCAAAACTAGGGGGAGGGATCTGGTCCCATAACCCTGAGGCAGGGTGCTGTCAGGATGCACCTTACAATTTGGAGCTTGGCTGGTACAGGAGTAACAACCTAAATTACTAACACACTGTCTTAAGAGCTTCACGACCCCAATAAATTAAATAAAAAATAAATAAATAAGCCCAGCTGGTGTGGCTCAGTGGTTGTGTCAACCTATGAACCAAGAGGTCATGGTTTAATTCCCAGTCAGGGCACATGCCCTGGGTTTCGGGGTCGATCCCCAGTGAGGGTGTGCAGGAGGCAGCCAACCCATGATGTTCTCTCATCATTGATGTTTCTATCTCTCTCTCCCTTCCTCTCTAAAATCAATACAGATATTTTTAGTTATTTAATAAATTAATTAATTAAAAATTAAGTAAAAGAGAGTGTCATGGTTTCAGTTTGGCTTTTTGTTCGTTTTAGAGGGTATTTTCAGCTCTTAGACATTTTTTCTTACTCTCATTTTGTCCTTTTTTTTCCTTTTCAGTTTCATTATTGTTTTTAGATATTTCATACCAAATGATTTAAATTAAACTTAATTTATGGTGACTGAGAGGTTTTTCAATTTTAGAAAGTGAAAGGCCTCTTGGTACTTGCCAGCCCCCTTCACTCCTCCTTGCCACCCACACAACCCTAGTCATCCAGCACAAAGTTGCAGTAATAGATTCCGACATGGGCTGCAAAGAAGGGAAGGATTTTTTTCAAACTAAAACTCCCTTTGATAATTTTTAGGCCTCTTTAAATAGCCCAGTTATGTGTCATTAAATTTATCTTTAAGGCACCTCTTTAAATGACTAACAACTCTCATTTCAACTGGCATAAAATTTAAATGCAATTACGTATACACCCGCACAAAAATTACTTTTTTCCTTTGTACCTGATAATGGTAAGATCGTAAGCTGTCCTTAAGCTATATTCTTTGCTTAGCCATTTACAATATAGTTGATTGTAAGTATTAAATGCTATTTAGTGAAATGGCTTATCATAGTAAGAAAGCATTGTGTTCTCTAGCGGCAAAGCGGTAGCTCTTTAGACATTAACTCAAAAGCGTTTGAAACTGAAGGTCCCAACCTGGTTGTGGTATGTGAATTAATTGTGTAGTTACCTGAATACTTTGCCCTGACCCATCACTCCACATTTCTTGATTATCAAAACAGAGCCTTAAGGCACACATTTGCCTTTCTGAGAGGAGGTTTTTAATTGTGAGTATTAGATATGTTCTGTTTAGTTTATTCACATATTCACCCCCTTATGTAACACGTGGGACCTGCTATGTGCTGCTTAAGTTAAGGGGAGGAGGTCACAAAGAAATAGGTTTGTCACCCTCAAGTCAACCAGAGCTGGAAAATGGCAGTCACTCTAATGACTAATTACATTGCAGGTCCTAAAACATACCAAATAATTTAAGAAGAAAAAAAAAGTGAGGAGGAGTCTCATGGCTTGAAAACTAGATTTATGTGTTTTGATTTTTTTCCCCCTGGAACTGGGAATGGCCTTGGAGATAAGCTGGTACAGACTCTTCACTCCGTACTGAGTGAAACCCAGAGAGGCAAGGCCAAAACCGGACTGAAGCGAGGGTCATTTTCCCAGCGCCCTCGCTCTGGAGCTGTGGCCTCTGAGGTAATGTCTCAACCTTCTTCACTAGACACAGCGAGAACTTACTAATGCATGTTCAGCATGGTTTTAAAACGTGGCCATTTTCCTTCAGAGGAGGGAAACTGAACTGAATGAACAGGATAATGACTTTTAGGGGAGCTTTTAATTGAAGGCATATATGTGGTATTATTAATGTATGGTATTAATTAATATATGGCATTAATTATAAATACCCAAAGCCAGGGCGTTTCTAAGAAAGTGTGTGAGGAGGGTTCAAAACTAGTACGAATACCTGAATCAATACTAATGTCTTTGTAGGCTTATGACCTGCCAAATGTGAATTCTCTCCTCAAATACACATGTGAATTGGGTGTTGATTATTATTCGACAGGGCACATTTTACCTGCAGCAAAATTCAACATTTTACTACTCGTAGCATTATGTGAGAGCTAATCAATACTTCTTGCTAAAGCTCCGGGCACTAGACGCCAACCACAGGCAACACTGCTGGATAGAAAACATAAAATCAGATTTACATGTTTCTGACCCCCTTTAAAATGGTAATAGGGTTATAAGATTTGCTATTGAATCATGAGGCTTTGGATTAGCTGTTAAGACATGGGAGTTTCAACAAACATTGACTATGTTTCTGATAATATTTTCACATTTAATGAGATGATCAATGTCAGGTTAGGAAAAAGAGTGACTCAGAACTATATTTTAGCTCAGAAATGCAGAAAAAAGTGGGAAATGTAACAACAGAAACCATCCAAGAGAGGGTCTGGCTTTTGGCTCAATTTAGTGAATGAGAATGTGAAGAAACTCATTTACTGAGATTCAAAACTATCCTCGTATCAGCAGACTTTCAGACCAAGAAAAGAAAGCTTATAGCGGATTAAATTAAGAGTATACATTTGCTTGGGATAATTATCACCTTCAATCATATACTCTAGACATATAATTCACAGGTGCAGGAAACCAGGATTACACTGTCTTCTGCAAAATGCTTACTCAGTAACTTAAATATTATAGGATAGTTTACTGTAAATGCCACTAAAAATTTAAAAATTCAATGACATCTACTGTTTATGTTTTAAAACTTGACTCTAAGAAATAGTCAAGATATTATGATCACATTTCACAGAGGTGACAAAGGCGGGAAGCCAATATGCTAACATGAAAGATTAATTCTTTAATCATGTTCCTCTATTGCCTGTGTATTTTTAAATATTGGTATTCATGTTGCATGTATCATATATCATCCAGACTCAATCAACAATTCACCTTGATAAACTATTAATAATAAACTAACGCAGTTATTAACATAAAGGTTGGTTTACATAAAATCTTAAACCCAATTCCCAATTCATGTATTATAATATAAAACTAAGCAGTGGAATAAACAGCATTAGTTTTATCCTGCTAAAATACAAGGTTGCTTTCAAATTAAGTCAGTTTACTGTTGTAACTTATGAGTTAATGTGCCTTATAAATATGCCTTGTTAACTGATTAATGAAATGCTCATAATTGCAAATTGTAAATTAGATTGAGGCAGACGGATAGATAAACTGATCTATTTGGAATGTATTTCCTATGGCATTAAACTCGGCCTTTGAGCTTGAATAATAACAAATTTTTAGGTAATTTGGGGTGATTTTTCTGCCCTGAGTCTTATCACACTCTCAGTCAACCTCAGAGACTAAAATGAGCATTGTTCTCCACCCCGACACTCAACACATTAACTCGAAATTGATTTTTTTTTACTCATTTTTCAAGAATGGAGCAATCAGCGGGTGATCACTTCAGGAAGAAAACCAATGTCTTCATTCCAGTTCCCCCCTCACCCCCTCAACACTACCACCCCCTCCTGGCTCCTAACAACAATGGCTGCTGATCATTTATGGCCAACAAACTCACAATGAATTTTACTTGGATTTCATCTATGTTCCTCCCTCTGACACCTGCTTTCCTAATAATCCCCTGAGACTTCAGCCCTCGTCCACAAATTTAGCAAAAATGTAATAAGGGCTGGCTACAAGAGCAATGGCAAGATATTCCAAAAGAGAGCACAGTCTACATGGAAAACGGACAAACATTATTCAGTCAAATTCAATATAAAGATACTGACCTCATGGCTGAACAAAAGGAGGAAAGATTACTTGAAGAGGAAAAGAGGAGAAGTCATTTAAATTGGCCTTAAAGATCAAAATTTCATCAAAGGTCTCAGATTGAAATCGCATCTTACTCAAAAGGAAAACTGAGCAATTAGCACGAATTTTAATTCCCTTCTTAAATTTAATGCAAATCAAATTACATCACTACATCTTTTCTGAAAAGTTAGTAGAGCAAGTTAAAAATCACTCACAGTGGACATCTTTAGGAAGAAAAAAGAGTTGAAGTCAGGAAAACAAAAGGGAGGTCAGGTAGACAGAAAAGAAAATCAAGCAGATTTTGGAAAAAAATCAAATAGATAAAGCCAAGGCACCTTCGCATTGAAATTGCATGGCTGTATCTGCCAATGGGAGGAAGTTCTAAAATTCATTCTCAAGAGAGAGATGGATCCAGGTCAGGGGATGTGGCTGTACACTTACGTGTCTATTGTGAAATTTTTGTGAGACTCTGGGAATTTTCATAAACACATCTTGCCATACTTGGGATGTGCCCGCTGTGGTATATTTAAGAAGATTGTAAATTTTTTGTGGAAAGACTATAAAATGGGAAGGGAGGGTGGTGAAGAATTATATCTAATTGTATCCAGGGTTTTCTCTGAAGTAAATTTAAAACTTAGTTCAAGCCCAGTCAGCATGGCCCAGTGGTTGAGTGTCAACCTAGGAACCAGGAGATCATGGTTCAATCCTGGTCAGGGCACATGCCAAGGTTGTGGGCTCGATCCCCAGTAGGGGGCATGCAGGAGGCAGCCAATCAATGATTCTCTCTCATCGTTGATGTTTCTATCTCTTTCTCCCTCTCCTTTACTCTCTAAAATCAATAAAAATGTATTTTTTTAAAAAACTTAGTTCAAAATTATATGAAAAGAACTAGCTTGAATAAAGACTTGGGTTTGAGTGTGGGACCTTCCATGTCCTTATTTTGAGTCTTTGAATAATGTACTAATTCTATTCGTTAAAAACAAGAAAATAATACTTGTCATACCCAGTTCTCTCAGTCATTCATTCAGTCAGTCAACTATTTATTATGCACTCACTACCCGTTGTACTGAGCCCTGGCTTGTGATGGATGAGTGCAATGCCTGTATAAGCTCTGATGAAAGAAACCTAAGATCCCACAAATATTCACCAACAGCTCGCCTGACAATCCAGTGCATCCTGCTCTACCATGCTTCACACCTGTCTTTTGCAACTATTGATTCCTTGGCCACAGGCACCTCTGCCTTCAAAGACTGAATGGATGTATTTCTCCATTTCTGCGCTTGCTGTCTATCTCATCCTCTTCCGTGTGCTCTATGCTGAGGAAAGGACTGTAATCACTCGATCTTTCCCGACCACATCCTAGCTGGGGCCACGTGGACGGCACTGCTGTGGGACATACATCAAGTTATAATGTGACAGGTACTGCAGGTACTAAAATGTTCACGCCCACGTGCTCATTTCTTGAGTAACATATGAAGAAGTGATCACAATTCATTAATATGTGCGTTTTAAAGGTATATATTTAGGGGTAAAAGAGGGGTAACTGATTGTAGATAAAGGCCATCAGAGAGGGGGATGGACGTTGGGATTCAAGGACAAGGGCGATAAAGTGCCAAAGCAAAGAGAGTGATATGCCTGAGCAACTACAAACATCTTCTGATAAGGCAGCATAGATAATTCCTACAATGGTTTTTTTCCCCCAAGCAACTATGAACAACTGGGAAAAAATAAAATGGGTTAGGACATGAGTTAGAGGACTAAAATTGCTGTAAAGAATTAGAGCAGCAGCAAGAACACTGGAGGAGATTTCTGACAAGATAAAAGACTGCCAAATGACTTTCTTTCAAAGCCCAACTGAGATTAAAAATCTCAAGAGTGCTCCCAGTTTTGTGATTGCTCCAGCACCATTTGTCAATATTAGAATCAAAGACTCGGAAAGGAGACAGGCCAGCACAAAAGGAGTGAAAGGACAGATTTAATAGAGGGCCATGAGAGAGACAAGTGACAATAAAGAAACTGAGCACAGAGAGAGGATTCCTTTCTAAAATTGTGTGACCATGATGCTCCTTATAAACTCTAAAGCCCTATGCAGATGGGAGGTACCGATTTTATAATTGGAATATTGTGTACATGCTCCTTCTATCCACTTGGAAAATGGCTATAGGTGACCAGCAGCCAAAGGAAGAACATGCATAAGACATGTGCTCTGTGCTTTTACTTTAATTCACCAAAAAGTTATTAAGTATCTAAAATTAAGATTTGAAACTTACCATCTGACTGTCAATGATGGGAGACAAATACATAATTAGAAATTTTCAAAATAATATGCTAAAATCTACATTAAAAATCGGGAGAGACAATCTGAGGATCCTAACACTTTTCTTCTCAACAAACTGCTCTGGTTATGACCTCAGGAAAAAAAAAAAAAAAAAAAAAAAAAAAGAGGACCAGATAAGAAGTGGAAACAACAATTTTCAGATACAAGGAGAGTCGATTTAGTGAAACTGGGCAGTTCTGTGAAAGTGCCTAGTCCAGTGCCTGGTGCATAGTCGTAGGTGATCAAGAAGTAGTTGATGCGTGCTCACAATTAAAGCTCTCCTGGGGATTTTCAAGTTCATGCTCATTTGCATTATGACGGTGGCCGTGTAAATCCTGTGGCCTCTTCAATGGTGCCGTTAAGAGAACAAAAGTCAGGAAGGTTCCAGCTTTGGGTTTTCATGGAATTTTCCATGTCTGCTTTGACATTTAAGTTTCTGATTTTCTGTGATCCGTCACTTAGGAGTGCGGCCCTGAATAAGTAGGAGCCATGCAACAGCTGCCCGATCTGGAGGGCTTTTCACAGCCCCGTCCCAGGACTCTGCAGGGGATTGGTGAGGATGAGGCACAAGAAAACAGACAGGCATTTTAATTTCAGTGATATTAACATCCACAACTGTCATATTATGGAAGCGTTGGCAGAGTGTGAGCTCTGCCACTGAAGCAGGGGCAGGAAAAGCAAAGCCACGGAGCTGGGAACTTCCAGGATGTCTTCAGTGCTTGGCAGCTGACGCAACCAGGGAGCATCTAGTGAGGCCTTCAGGAGGAACAGGTGCAGGGCCGAGGTGACATCTAGGAAAATCCCAGCCAATCCCAGGGTTTTCTAAAGCACCTTTGCCCTACTATAAGGCATTTCTACAAAGAGGCCACTGTGTTCTAGTTCTGGGCCAAGAGCCAGCGATGTTTCTTTATTGAGAAAAGAACATTAGAGAGACATAGGAAGGTAACGTAAATCGATGGCACAGTCCCTGAATTCAGGGGCTCTTGATGAAACTATTCATACACACAGGAACCTACACTAAAGCAATAGCTGAAGTACACATGGGGCGATAACATGTGAGTGAATTTAGCTTGCTATACCTCAAAATGCATTTCTGAATACTGTAGCAATAAAGTTATCAAGACGGTGAAGCTGAGCTAATCATGAATAACTCCTTATAAGAAATTAATTTTGGGGTGAATTTTGACAGAAACAAAGGATAAGGACTGGTGTACAAAATGGAAAAAAAATGCACAGATAAGAAAATCATATTCAACATGAACATCATGTATAAAAATGCCAAGACAAAATCCTAGGGCACAAAGAAGAAAAATATGTAAAGGGCATAAAATAAATCCACGTCATACAACCTCATGATTAGCTCATATAGCTTCAGGTTTTTGTAGTTGCTCAGTGGGTACTAATCTGGTAATATCTTTGCCAAATGCAAGCCCAACCCCAACCACTCCTGAAATTAAAGACACATGCACAGTTTCACAGGGGAGTACTATTTGGGAACATAACTGAAGGTCTCCAAGTTATATGATGAAAGGAAGATGTGGTGGGCATCAAAGTGACAGTAGCTGGAGCTCTGTGACTGGTGAAGCACAAACTAATAACACTCTTGGCCCTTAATTATATAACTAGAAGCCTGGTGCACAAAATTCGTGCACTCGGGGGGGGGGGGGGAGGTCCTTAGCCTGGCCTGTGCCCTCTCGCAGTCTGGGACCCCTCTGGGGATGTCTGAATGCCAGGGTCAGAGAGTGTGCCTAAGGCCATCAGTTGGACATCCTTAGCACTGCCATGGAGGTGGGAGAGGCTCCCACCACTGCCACTGTGCTCGCCAGCCATGAGCCTGGCTCCTGGCTGAGCAGCGCTCTCCCTGTGAGAGCACACTGACCACCAAGGGACAGCTCCTGCGTTAAGCGTCTGCCCCCTAGTGGTCAGTGCACATCATATTGACCAGTGGTTCCACTGTTTGGTTGATTTGCATATTAGCCTTTTATTATATAGGATAAGTCCTCATTTAACATCACCGGTAGGTTCTGCGACTTTAAGCAAAATGAGATATAAACAAGAGTGAAATTCTTATGGCATCTCATGAACACTATAACTAAGGGACATTATTTGAGGGACATTATTCAAGAACCTGCTGTTGTTTACTGGTGAAATTGTCCAGAGGGGCGAGCTCCTAGCTACTAAGTAGGTTATGGATGAACTGCGAATGGTAACTAACTTTCCCTAAATCCCACAGAGAAATCCCTCTTCTCACCATCCCCACCATGAAAATAAGACTCACCCACATGCACATACCAAGAAAGTAAAGTGGGTCTACACAATGGATACATGAAATGAATATACAGTTTGTTCCTGATCTCATCCAAAAGAAGTGCTAAACAGTTTTGAATTGATATAATTTTGGTAAAGCATGTCTGTTTTTCCAACACACTTTCCTTAAAATATCAGTGGTTTTGGTATTGGTGGAAGTGGGGTTTTGGGGGGTGCTGCTGGAATAAGAATTTCCAGAGACCCCACAGGAGGAGGAGATATTGCACACAGCTTTATTTCTGTGGATTACACCCCTGAGTTTCAAGGGCCCCTCTCCTGCTGCCCCACCATTTTTGCTTTCATCAGGGCTAACATCAAAGCCAGTGTACAGTGCATGAATTTTGTGCACCAGGCTTCTAGTTATATAATTAAGGGCCAAGATTGTTATTAGTTGGTTCTGTTCCATGTTAGGGCAGAGTCCAAGCCAGCCTTTGGGTTAGCTTGGTTTGTGTTTCCTCCTGGAGTCCATCAGTCCATTGTATGTGGGGTCCACATAGCCATCGGCCATGCAGCTATGGAGGGAACACAGGCAGGAGCAAAGCCAAAGGAATCAGAGAGCCAAGAGAGAGCCATGAAAGAGAGTGGGCTCCCTTGTTTGGGGGATTATGTATCATCAAATGTTCATGGAGTTGCATAGGCTACACCCCTTATAGCCAATGATTTCTGTTCCTAGCTTTGACTGACAGCAAGCACCTTCCCTGGGTTATCTCAACTTCACTGCACATGCATCCATCCTCCCCTTTGTCCAGTCCCTTCCTCCAGCAATCTGCAGGGAATGTGAAATCACAGCTTCCGGTGAAGCTGCCCAAATGACATGCCTATCACGTCCTTTGTTCCTTTCCTACTATTAATAATTAGCTAATTACAACAGTGTTGTTTTCATTCCTTATTATTTTTCAATTAGCCTTAGCATTTTGTTCTTCATCTCTTAGTCAGATAGTCAGAAAATAATCAGTTGACACTTAACGCTTAAATGAAACTAGAGGAAAATCAAAGAATCCCTTCGTAATGCTGACTGACTTATATACATATCGAAGTGACTTTCTAAGAGTTAAACATATCTTCATGTTCTTTATTTTATTACTAGAGGCCCGGTGCACGAATTCATGCACAGGTGGGGTCCCTTGGCCTAGCCGGCAATCAGGGCCTATCAGGGCCATCTCACCCAGTTCCCATTGGGGCTGATCAGGGTGGCCGGCCAGCCAGGGGGAGGGACCATGGGAGGTTGGCTGTGGAAGCGCACTGACCACCAGGGGGAAGCTCCTGCATTGATCATCTGCCCCCTGGTGGTCAGTGTGTGTCATAATGATCAGTCGACCCCGGTTGTAACAGTTGCTTAGGCTTTTATATATATAGATTAACCATATCATCTTTACAGTTGGACTTCTCTGGTATTAGAATTAGTTTATACTTATTAAAAGTGGGTGCTTATATTCTTCAATATTTTTCAATCTAATGACACATGAGGCATCTTCAGAGGGCTCAGGGGAAAACGTACATTGAGAAGACAAACATGTCTCACAGTACATCGAATAGGTACTGAAGAAACTCTGTAATGCTGTAGAAATTTATGACAAGAGACCCTAACCCTGACAGGAATCAGGAGGGCCTATAGGAGGAGCTCTCACACCTCATGCCAACACAAAAGCCCTCGAGGAAGAACTCTATGTAACAGTTTCCCACCCCACCACTCCTTCTTCCTCTCCATAAAAGAGCTTCCTCTTCTTTGTTTCACTCTCTTCTTGCATGTGCTTGCCATGGCTCTCTGGACTGGGTTGCAATCCTTTCTTTATCCCAAATAAATCCTTTTTGTGGAAGGAATACCTGGACGACCTTTTGTTTGTGACTGACACTGCTTAGTTCAAAAAGAAGCAGTAAACCCTCTGTGCTATCCCTTTTTAAAGAGCTATGAATCAGTCATTTAAGGAATATCTCTCATTTTCTACATCTATGCTTCACTGTAATTCTTACTGACAAAATATGTCAAGATAATATACACATATGGATAAAGCTTAAATTGCCTAGGTACATATGCAGTCTTTGAAACATCCTCTCTTAATTTCAGGTTTTCAATTATTTCAAAAGTAAAGATTTGCCTTCTCTAGTGCATTTTCTGAAATAATAACACTTCAATAGAAATCAAGCAAATTTTAGCAAGTATGTATCCCTCCAAGATTTTTCTTCCTTTGCTCTTTAAGCCTCTCTCTCATCTCACAACATGCCTTACTAGCTATAGACTCATATATGAAATATACTAGTATGCACTCTATACTATAAATTCCTATAATGTATTTAGATAAAGGCACTCCACACAATGCATTAAACAGGTGAGCTATGTTTAATTTTATCAAGGGAAATATGTGAAGTTAATGTGAAAGAAGATAAAACAGAATCCCAACTCACTGGGTTTTTCTTTATTGGTAAAAACACTCTAGATGTTTTGTGAAAAGAGAAAAACCTCTATAGGATTGGGTTGCAACGGAACTTTTATGTAAAGCAGTTTTATTCGAAATACGTTGTCCCAGACGGCAGCAAAGAGAACAGCTATAATCCAAAATGCTTCCAGGCTCAGTCCCTTCTGGCCAATTAATTTGATTTCAGTAATGCTCTGGTTGCCGCTGCCTCGCACTAGCTATTAAATACAGTGCTGTGCCTTTTAGAAAACTTTTACTTTACGTGAGAGCCAAAAGGTAAATCTGTTCAAAATTGGACTGGGAGTTGATTCTGAGATGGAAAAATGTATTAGCTCATATTCTGACAAATGGGAATTTTTTCCTAAATTAGGTGACAAAAAGGACCAGTCAATGTCTGTCAACAATCAGTCACATTTAGACAAAGACTGGGCAAAGCTCACGACTAACCACAGGTTTTTCAACTGTTTCTCTTGGATTTAATTCAAGTTTGGGGGTAAAGCCAACATTTTCTGATAACATTAGGATTAAATTTAATTACTATTGGAAAGCATTGCAACAGGCACTGTATAGAGATAACTAAGAACAGACAAGCTCTGCCCTTGGGTAAAATTAGGTAAGTCTTAGAATAGAGAAGGAGTAAGATGACTGTATCAGATATCTACACAAACTCTTAGTAGTTTGAACATCAACCACTTACTTTGTTCACAATTCTCATGGGCAGTTGCTGGGCTGGGCTGGGCTTCGCTGATCTGGCCGGGGCTTGACCTTGTATGGGTGGCATTTGGAAAGTCAGTTATGGGCTGCCTAGTCCCAGATGGCCTCATCCACGTGTTTTGCCATTTGGCAAATAATAATGGTAATAATAAATAATTCCTGCCAAAACTAGTATAGCTGGGGAAGAAGTAGGGAGTAAGGTGTATATATACACTTTAAAAATAAAAAGAACATGCATTTCGGATTTAAAGCTTACACTGGTATAAACTAAGGGTAAATTAATTTATTTTTAAATGAGGTATTTCAATACTGGTTCATTTGATCCCATTTTAGTCATCTCACTGTTGTCTCAACTATCTTTTTTAAAAAATTATATAAGATATAAGGTCAGATTAATAAACCCTTTTACTCTTCCAGTACATAACGTAAACCTTTGCTGATTGATGGCTTGGTATCCATAACTCAATACAATGCAAGGGAAAAAGGATCAGACCAAAATCACATGTTAAGAATTAGCAGCTCTAGTTTCCAAAAACCTTGTCACCAGCATCGTTGCCATCAGAGGAGTGATCCATGATGGGGATGGCCAAGTGGGCTGGTATCCCTAGACTTCTCCCTCCCAATGCTCCGGCCACCCTACCTGTCACTCATCTCCACCCACACGCTGGTGCTGTCTCCCCCACAGATCTATTCCATACACTAGTTCTTCTCTCCTAGACCACCAGCTCTTCTTCATTCATCAAATGTTCCTGCCCATCTGAACTTGTTATGTCATGAATGTCATTATGCTTTTTCACTTTGCCTTTCGAACACATTCTAGACTTCCACGAACGTTTCAAAAAATAGTACACACTTTCCATGTAGTATTCCTCACTTAGCTCCCCTCATGTTAACTTTTTTATTCTCCCTTTAGAATAAATTATCCATTTCATCGCGTCACTAAAATTAACTTAATTCTATTTTTAAAGACTTTATTGTTTTTAGAACAGTTTTATGTTCACAACCAATTTAAGAGGAAAATACAGAGATTTCCACATGCATAGCCTCTTCCATTAACAGCCCAGCCAGGGTGATACATTTGTTACAATTGATAAACTTACACTGACACATCATAATTACCCAAAGTCCAGAGTTCACATTAGGGTTCACTCTTGGTGTTGCACATCCTATGGGTTTGGACAGATGTTAATAAACATCTGTCCACGTTATATTATTATACAAAGTATTTGCACTGCCCTCAAAATCCTCTGTGCTCCACCCATGCTAGCCTTTCCTCTCTCTAAATTCCTAGAAATCACTGATATTTTTACTTTCTCCATAGTTTTGCCTTTTTAAGGATGCCATATAGTTGGAATCATAAACATTGTTCTAAGTGCCAGGAAGGGCCCTAGGTTTCAGGAGGGCAAGAAATAGGTCTGTCTCGTTCACTGCTATATTCCTAATGTTTAGCGTAATGCCTCACCCACAGCAGACACCCATCAAATAGTTGTTGATGAATTCATGGTGAATTCACCCCAGACCCTCCTCATTACTTCTTCTGTATTTTTATTTGAAGAGGACTCCAGGCTACCTACACAGGACAGGAACTAGTTAACCTTTTCATTCCCAAAAGGGATAAATAAGGAACTATACAACTTGCCCTCGCCGGTTTGGCTGAGTGGATAGAGTGTCAGCCTATGGACCAAAGGGTCCTGGGTTTGATTCCAGTCAAGGTCATGTGCCTTGGTTGCAGGCTCCTCCCCGGCCGGGCCTTGGTCAGGGCATGTACAGGAGGCAACCAATCAATGTATTTCTCTCACATCAATGTTTCTCTGTGTCTTTCCCTCTCTTTTCCACCCTCCCAAAAAAGTCAATGGAAAAATATCCTCAGGTAAAGATTTTAAAAAAAGAAGAAAATAAAAAAACTATACAACTCAATTTGCAGAGAGTATGCAACTGCTGTATTTCTTAAACATAAACTCTTTTGCATGTTAGTTATTTATATGCTGCCCCGGGTGCAGGTAAATTGGAATGTTATTTGTGAAAGATATTTTACCCCTTGATTTATGCCCTCACATTATTCTTTATTTCTAGGTATAAGAATCCATGTCTTACTACTTCATCCTTCTCATTTTGAATTTTAGGTCTAAAATTTTTGTAAAAGTAGATCTTATTCAACTAGTTTCATTAACTTTGGCATTCTTGGTCTATAGAAGTTTAGAAATGATAAATCAGAAAGAATAGATAATACAAGAAGGAACACTATAGAAATAAGAAGTAACATCTAAGGAAGAGTGACAGCAAGGGGAGAGACAAAAAAAAAATGACAAAGAACAGACAAGGCAATAAGCTTAGGAGCCTGGCATTTAAATAAGATCAAGAAACCTTCCAGAAGAACATCTCTGCATCAAGATCACAGTAATAGCTGCAAGTCCCCAAGAAGAAATTAAATAATGCCAAAGGTGCCTCAAATAGAATGTAGAAAGTTCTACCCATTTCAAATGTAAAATGATTAAAAGAAGATGCACTTAAAAATATAAAGACGATAGTTTCAATTATCTTAAAAACTAGCTTCAATTCATTTCTAACCAATAATAGATTAAAGATGGTGACTGCACTTTCAACTTAAGTTGGCATTATCAACAAGTATTCTACTTCCTTTTGTGAGATATCTATTATGTCAAGCATTCAATTTTTAAACTTTGTGTCAAGTATTTTCACTTGAAAATCCAACTTTTAAAATTAAAATACAAAAGAATGAATTGGGGAAATATGCTTTACTACCACCTAGAATCAAAACTGTTCTCAAGGTAAATCCTAAAATGACCCCATAAAGGCATTAGGTACTAATACATGTAGAGGATAGAATTAAATTCTTACCCTGCTGTATAATTTTTAATGATTCCATGATAATGAGTGGATAATTCTCATCCCAAATCTCGAGCCCAATGCAAGAACCATTTCATCATTAGGTTTCTAAGATTTGTATGTAAGATAAATTTGGATCTCAGATTTTATCAATGAGAAATTGAACAGAGTTAGCAATTAGCCTGTCCAAAGGAACAGAGCAATTTATTGGTAAAGAACGGGACTCTAAGTCATAATATGCACATCTGCCATTCCAAGACAAGTGCGATTGTTTGCTGTATAATCTGGTTTCCACAAACAGATCTATGAGAGAGAGAGAGAGAGATTCACTATAGAATTGCAAAATTCATAATCTTCATGTTAAATCATAATCACCCTAAGTAGATGCTTCCTTGAGTGGTACACACTTTATGCTATCACAAATCCCATCTGAACCATAACTTCACACATTTAAAGAATAGAATCTCAAACAAGAAAGACTCCTGAATCCAAGTGATTTTTTTTGTTCCTCTTGAATTCTACATTACATAACCGATGTTACTGACACTAGATAGTATTTCTCAGGGTATATTTCTTATATTTATTATGTATCTTACCTGGTAAATTCATTCCTCCTAACCATGAAACTGATATCCTCCCAAGCTGACCTCCTTCAAATTACTTTTCTCCTTCTCTCAGAGCCTGTAAATCCAATTAAGTAAAAGAAATTTCCATCTGTTCCTGTATTTTACTAGACTATGGGCCTTTGTGTCCCTTTCCTGGTCTTGAGAGAGCACATTCTTTCTAAACAGAAAGTTTCAGATCACTTGGTGGTTGTGAAGGACACAGACAGAACACACACAAAAATGCAGTGTCTTCTCTGTTCTCAGTCTCACTCTGAGTGTTCAAATATTCTTTGCTCTCTTTTCCTCCTACTGGTAGCTGAATAGAAGTAATTGTCAGTTTTATTTTAAACTTACACCTTTCTCCCCTCTCCTATTCACAGGAAACCCCAAGGGTTTAGGAAGAAGTGTGACTAAATCACCTGAAGAAATGAGAGACTGGGAGATGTAGACTAGAGGAATCAGGAGTTAATACATATATTATAATAAATATGTAGCAAGTCAAAACGGTGCACATGTATCCACTAAGGTGGGAAAGGAAGCAGTGACCAACTAGATGCATGGTTCATCTGCAAAATTCATAGTTGCTATTCAATAAGATAATAATACCCAGGAGACAGAGGAAATGTTTAATGTCTAGCAATTTCTTAAACACTATGAATCGCATTGAGACTTGTACAGTTACCTATTTCAAGTATTGTATAGAAGAAACCATACTTTCCTTAAATTCTGAAACTGTTCCTGCTTCAGCATTAATACAAACTCAATAAACCCCACCACAGATTTAGGGACCATCAGATCTCACCATCCTATGTAAAACAATGTTGGCAGCTCTAGAACTTAAATCTAGGAAATAGTGGGGTGGGAAAGATAATTGGAGGGTGGGAATTAAGCTGCTTTTGAAACAGCTTTGCTATAACTAGTAGATCATTGTCTTTACATAGATTTTATAAACATTTGACACAGCTATGGGGAGAGGAATGCTCTCCAAACCAGAGCCACAATCATTGCTGCCACTCCTTCATAAAAATATTCTGCAAAATGAAGTGCAAGGATGAAGCAGGAGGGATTATTTTCATGCTCCATACTTGGTGTGGGTTTTCTTTTCTTTTTTTAAATGTATTTTTATTGATTTCAGAGAGGAAGAGACAGGAGACAGATCAATGATGAGAGAGAATCATTGATCAACTGCCTCCCGCAAGCTCCTTACTGGGGATCAAGCCCACAACCAGGGCATGTGCCCTTGACCAGGAAGCAAACTACGACCTCCTGGTTCATAGGTGGACATTCAACCACTGAGCCATGCCAGCTGGGCTAAGCTCCACACTTTTAATCCTACTTCCCTAAAGGTCAGAACCAGCAAAATGGACTTCTAGAACTTTTGCTTAGACTGTGTACTATGTACTGAACCAAAGCAATGTCCCTCAAGCTACTCAAATAAATAAATACAAATTTAAAAGCAAAAACAAAACATACATATCGTTTTTAGATGCTCTTGAACTGGAAACTAATTGATATAAGAAGTCCCCCCCTCCCCAATTTGTTTGCTTTGGAACAAGTCAAGAAAATTAGTGCCATATTTTAGCTAATTGTCCATTTAATAGTAATGTCTGTCACTGAATGTTTATCTATCATCTACTTTGCATTTATTTCCTACTTTTGAATATTTGACAATAATCCATCAACCTAGTGCTGAAGTTTTATTAGCTCATGCCACCAACAGTGGCTACAACACTGTGCCTGGGTCTTCCATGTAGTAGGTAGAGAGTTAGGTATTCTGCCTGGACCTTTGGAGACATATGTTATGGGAAGTGGAATGTAAGTCTCCTTTAAAAGTCAATGAAGGACTCTAGTTAGCCCCATATCTGAGCAGAGATGATCGGGAGAGGGTGCTGGGCAGGGTATGGCAGGAGAACAGGAAATCATGGCTAAGGGAGAGTTTATCACTTTTAGAAATTGAAAGGAACTCAGAAGCTGGGTCTGGACATGACCTTAATCTAGCCCCATGGCCTGAAAATCCACATTAGTACCAATAGGCATTTTTTAAAAATGTACCTGATAACTGCCCCTCCTCACAACAATACAAATAAATAAACAAGCCTCTTGAGCAAATTATGAAATGAATCAAAATTATAGAACCTCCCTGCCTGTCACTTGAAGAAATAAATCAAAAATAGTAAAATGTTTACAAAATGAAATAACGAAAGGGAAATATCTCTATGCCATGAACCTCGAGAAGTGATCACCCAGGAAAAAGTCAGCAGATCTGTTATCCCCACTATGCTCTCCACACCAGACGTGCTTAGATGGACGAAGAGGACCAGCTGAGCCCAGCTTGCTATATTGTAGGCTCTTTCCCTACATATGCCCCAAACACTCTAAGACCCTCGAACGACCCTTTCACAGGGGTCGCCTAAGACCATCGGAAAACACATATATAATTACATATTGTTTTTGTGATTAATCACTATGCTTTAATTACGTTCAATTTGTAACAATGAAATTGGGGGTCACCACAACATGAGGAACTGTATTAAAGGGTCGCGGCATTAAGAAGGTTGAGAACCACTGCTCTAAGATTACCTGAAAGAGCACGGCCTGTGGCCTGGCTATCCAGCCCCCACATTCCAAACAGATACCCTTCTCTGGGGAATGTGTGGGTAATTCAAAGAAACTTGAGGGGAGAAGTGATGGGAAAATATCTGAGCCGTACAAATACCAAGAAAGACAATAAGCCATTAAAGGAAAAATAAATAGATAAGACAAATAATACCTATTTAATAAACTTTTTCCAAGAATATAGGAAAGTAAATTTGTCAACTCGTGTATGAAGTTGGTATAATTTTAATATTTCAACTGCATGTGGAATAGGACATAATATAAAAGTTAATCCAAGTCCACAGAATTTAATATACAAAGATATAGTTATACATAAAGAGATATAATGATACTGAGGTGGAAATTTTTCCAATAATGCAAGGATGATTTAGTCCCATATGTGCAATTTATCATAAGAATGAAAGAAAAATATACAATCTTCTGAACAAGCGCAAAAAAATGATATAACATTTAATGTCTATTTATGATTATGAGGGGGGGAAAAAAAACTTTTAGCAAACTGAAACCAGCCCAACCAGTGTGGTTCCGTGGTTGAGCATCGACCTATGAACCAGGAGGTTATGGTTCGATTCCTGGTCAGGGCACATGCCTGGGTTGCAGGCTTGATCCCCAGTAAGGGGCATGCAGGAGGCAGTGGATCAGTGATTCTCATCATTGATGTTTCTATCTCTCTCTCCCTCTCCTTTCCTCTCTGAAATCAATAAAATATATATTTTCTTTTTTAAAAAAGAACCACCCAGCCCAAAAGTCCATAGAAAGGCTGTTGAGAAATCCTGCTCCACACCAGCAAAATAAGCAGTGAGAAAGGATGCTTTTTAAAACGATGCCATTTACAACAGCAATGCAGACTGCAAAGTATTTTGGGATTAACCTAACAAGATAGTAACTTAATGAAAATAAGGTTAAATTCTCTTAAATGCCCTAAAAGAAAACCTGAATTCATGGAAAGATATTTTATATGCATGGATATATGTACTTAATATTATAGGAATTATTTATGCATGCATATAAGCATAACCAATGGACATAAGACACTGGGGGGTAGGGGAGGCCAGGGGATTGTCAAGGGCGGGGGGAAAAAAGGAGACATATGTAATACCCTTTGTAATACTTTAAGCAATAAAACTAAAAAATAAATAAATAAATAAAAATTAAAAATTAAAAAAAGAATTATTGATTTTTTTTCCTGAAGTAATGAATAAATTTTAAATAATTCCATATTAAAAATCATCTGTATTTGGGGAAGTTGTTAATCTGATTCTAAACTTTTAATCTTACCCTACATTATTTGAATAATTGGCAACTTCTTTCCCCCGAAACAAATGCAATAAGAGGCAGATGTAGAAACAAATTGAACTCTGGTACCTACAGGCCTTGGTTTCTTAGTCCAGTGTAATTTGTAGCAATCCTTAATATATAGGGAGAGTTTAATCTATTTGAAGATAGCCAAAGCTTTTCATATGAAGAATAAAATTATGTGTCTACACTCACTAAAACGTTAGTTTTAAAAACAATATGAATGATCCTTTAGCATCCCCATTGTTTAAAGTATGCATACTAATAGCTGCACACTAAATAAAGACCAGATAATCAGATAGAAAGTTTTGAATATCATTTTTCCTTCCTTCTGCCCTGGCATGGCATTCTAGTAATTTTGGTACATGTTTTATATCAAAACTCCTGAACTCTAATCTCTCAGAAACTCATTAATCTGCATTAATAGGCTTTCTGGAAAGCTCTAAGTTTAATCAATTCTTATTTGATAAGGGTCTCTAATGCTTTCAATGATGGCAGACATACTGCTCAACAAACTGTTTCAGAACCATCAGCATTTTCTAAAGGCCGGTCAGATGTTGATAAAGTGAAATTCCTCATACAGTCGCAGAATATAATTCTCAATTCTTCATCCACTGAGAAGGTTAATCAAATGGAAGGCCCTCAAAATGGTATTTAAATACTAGAAGAAAGATAACTTATTAACACATAGTATTTCTTCGTAATCTGGACATTTTTATATTCAGTGCCAGCTGTTTCCTCAGCGCCCTGATGGAACTATAGAAGTCACAGTAAGACTCAGTTTTTAAATGTCTATCCACCATAATGAAGGCAATGGCTGTAGTTAACTACCACTTTTTTGCAGCAAATGCCATACCTCTGAGCTGCACGATAATTCATTATTTCTATGTGGCGGGCGGGGGGAGGGGGGTTTGTAGCTCACATAACCCTTTACATCAGCCATTTTACCAATGGGGAAAATGAGACTCAGTGACCTTCTATGCTGATGTCTAGAAAGTAACAGAATTAGAATCAGACCTGGTACACTGCCCTTCTACCGCATTGTGTTTGACAAGAACCACAGTGGCCCAAGTAAAGCTGCTCCAGGAAAAGAATTAAAAACGAATGGACACAAGTCAGGCTTGAAGGAATTTTGTAATATAATTTATTAATTAGGTGCATAACTCTAATGAGCCGTTCTTCACATGAAAAGTTAACCATCAAAATAAGTTAGCCATCAAAATAAAGTGTTTGTTATTTTATTTCCTCCAAATTGGGATGGTTTTGTACCAACTCCTGTTGCTTTTCTTCTGTGAATGCTCTTATCCATGCTGGCAGGACACACAGAGTAATTTTATTTAGTGTAGACATCAGATTGTTTTATTCATAATAATATATAATTAAGGCTTTGGTTCTGACCAGATTTTAGCATGCATAAATATTTGAGAACTCCAGCGTATAGTGTGAAGTCAAGATTTATAAATATAAAATAGTATCCCTTGACCTCCAGTTTGAAATGAAAATGAATTAGCTTTGGGAATACAATCATTAAAAGAAACATGACTCATGAAATTGCTAATATCCTTCTTCTTTGGAAATTTTTGTGATTTTTCTGAACATAGAAATATCTATATATTAAAACCAGGAGGAAATAAAACAGTCTATATATTTCTTAACCATGGATTGAACCTCCTTCTCTGACTGATCTCTTAATGTGATAAATCAAAATGGATCTAGCTCGGCCTGCATTGCTCAGTGGCTGAGCGTCAACCTATGAACCAGGAGATCACAGTTCAATTCCCGTCAGGGTACATGCCAGGGTTTCAGCTATATCCCCAGTGGAGGGTGTGCAGAAGGCAGCCAATCAATTATTCTGTCTCATCATTGATGTGTCTATCTCTCTCTCCCACGCTCTTCCTCTCTGAAATCAATGAAAACCTATTTTTTAAAAATAAATAAAATAAAAATATATTTTAAAAAACAAAATGCATCTAATGAAAAAACATGAAATCACTTGGAAATTAAAAAGTTCTGTGTGTGTTTAATAATAACTGTTACTGTTCAACTGCACTAAACTAAACCATATAAAGATCAATAATTTGCAATCAGTTTTTTATTTTCGTGGTTCCAAGCTAACCATTGGCTTACACTGCCTTTGTTAGAATCTCTGCCTAGTCAACTCTAGGAAGAAAAGCAAACAAATCTAAAATATTTTTCTCCCTGCATATTAGAGGAAAATCTTTATGGATAATTCCAAAGAGATAATCAAATCACCTTTAAAAATTATTAGAGCAAGTAATGTGTGTTCTATTTCATTTTCAATTTGGTCTGCTGTTTGCTTTTTATTTTGCTTATTGAAAAATATGTTTCCCATTGTTCTCATTTTCTAGAAACCATATAAGTTGACTTGGGTCCCTGGTTTTTGCTTATTGAATTTTCTCACGTGGCATGGAAGTTCAGCTTCACCTTTTCTAACAGTATAAAAGAACAGTAAAGTACCCAAGAAGAAAGCTTGATCTCTCCTATTGTACAGGTTTAACATAAACTTAGGCAGGCGAACAAAATGTCCTATCTGAGTGAAGGCAGGTCAGGATGCCAGCCGGCCTCGAGGGATGAGACCCACAGCAACACTCGGGAACAAAGGGTGGCGATCCGGCTTTCTCGTGGCCTCTGAAACCGGAGTTATTGTAATATTGTCTAGGAAGAGAATGCATTTTTCATTTTCGTTTTTTACTTTAGTTAAGCATGTCTGTTCCTGCCATGGACTGAATATTTGGATCCTGCAGATATAAAAAAATAATACCACAAAAGTCTGAAACTCCTGCTGATAAACCATTTTCGCTCTGACAGGGGAGAAAGAAAGAAGCCTGGGTTTATATTCGCCATGCTGGAAGCTCTCTACTTTGCCTTCCAAATGGAACAGGACAGTGACCTTTTATGGGATCTTACACACTGGAGCGTGAGAAATGCTTTCATGAGAAAGGCTTTACTCACCTTCCGTGGGAAGCTTCCCACAATTACATGGTTCTCTTTTTGAAGAAGTGTCTCTTTCTCGCTTTCCCGATGTTTAGTCAACATGTTTTTCTTTCTAGACTTAGTCTTATTAATTACAGTGTACTCCGTCTTGCCAGGTTAAATAAGTCTCTTTGCTCCTTGGATCTTTTTAAGGCCCGTAGGTAGTTATTATGTTCCCTTCCTTGTCCTTTGGCCAGGCAAGACAAATGCTATGCCCTTTCTTTTCCCTCGTAGGATTAATTCTTCTATTGTGTAAATTCTTTCAATTTCTCTTCTCTGAATTCTCCCCCAAGATTGTTTGCAAATCTGAAGTGATTAGATGTCCCAATACTAGTTGACCCTGTACCATTACTATGCTGGACTGTTACCATTTATCAGCCCATTTAACCCTCACAACAGCTCTACACGACTCAACCTTGAATTTTAGCAATTTTTAAATATATTTTATTGATTTTTTTACAGAAAGGAAAGGAGAGGGATTGAGAGTTAGAAACATCGATGAGAGAGAAACATCAATCAGCTGCCTCCTGCACACCCCTTACTGGGGATGTGCCCGCAACCAAGGTACATGCCCTTGACCAGAATCGAACCTGGGACCTTTCAGTCTGCAGGCCGACTCTCTATCCACTGAGCCAAACCAGTTAGGGCTATTTTAGCAATTTTGCTGAAGAGCATGGGAAGGTTCAGTAGTGTACCTAAGTCACTCATCTCAGAAGTAGCAAAACTAAGATTGGAATTCAGGCCTCTGGACTAGACTATGTCTTAACCGCCATACCACATTGCCTCTCACTCACTGCTGGCCTTTCACGTTAAATGTGAATTATTATTTCTTTTTAGTCACCATATGAGCATATTTATAGAAAAGCAAAAGTCAAATCAGAGTGAGGAGAAAGTATATGTAACTGACTTTTTCTGATGCTGTGACATACAATTCAGTATACTTCCTATCTTCTTTTACTACTTAATCCCAACTCGAAATACAAATTAATCTGCCATTTTCTGTCATTTCATGGGCTCCTTGAGATATTTTTACTCCTTTTACAATGCAAGTATTCCCAGAGAGAGTTATGTTTCAGCTATTATCATTTAACCTTGTATGTATATCTTATTGCCATAAAAAATAAGTGAAAGTTAGGTGACAACATCAATTGGACACTTGCATATATTTTGCTTGCCTGAAAGTGGACACCTCTACTCTCTGATTTTCTACAATTAACATTTATCAATAGGTAAAAAAAATATATATTCACTTTTTAAATGGATTACTCTGAATTGTAGAGTATGCTGGGTTATACAATATCTGCAATCATTATTTTTTTGTTAATTTTGACCTGAGGATTTTTAGAGAGTGGAAGGGATGGAAGGAGGGAGAGGGAGGCAGGGGGAGAGAGAGAGAGAGAGAGAGAGAGAGAGAGAGAGAGAGAGAGAGAGAGAGAGAAACATCGATGTGGGAAAGACACATCAATTAGTTGTCTCCCGCACACACCCTAACTGGGTGGGGGATAGAACCTGCAACACATGTACATGCCCTCGACGAGGAATCAAACCCGTGACCCTTTGGTGTGCAGGCCGATGATCTAGCCACAGAGCTACACCAACCAGGACTTCAATCATTTTTTAAGTTTAACACCATCTGCCTGGCCAGTGTGACTAGGTGGTTGAGCATTGACCTGTGAACCAGGAGGTCACAGTTTGATTCCCGGTCAGGGCACATGCCTTGGTTGTAGGCTCGATCCCCAGTGTGGGGTGTGCAAGAGGCAGCCAATCAATGATTATCTCTCATCATTGATGTTTCTATCTCTCTCCCTCTCCCTTTCTCTCTGAAATCAATAAAAATATTTTTTTTTAATTTAACACAATCTAAAAAATTATATATTCACTCATTCATTCACCAAATCTTTGTGGGGTACCTGTGGTGTCATAGGCATTGAAATAAGTGTGATATATTTGAGAGTGGGGAAGGTGTCAAATAAACGGGTGTCCTGACCTAGATCATGGTAATGGAGATAAAACAAGAATGGAAAACATTTAACACTGATAAAACCACTACAGACAGGACATATCCCCAAATAGAGATGGCAAACTAAACTCTTATCCTAAAATTAAATATGAGTAAACATATGTACTTACAAAAATTAAAGCCATGAAACAATCAATCTACTGCCATAATAAATTGTGTACTGAAAAAGTTAACAATAAGACTTTCTTAAATAGCATAACTAATGAATAAAATGACTAGCCTAATACCTTACTTATAGAAAATATTAATAAATATTTTTAGAAGGAGCACTCATGTACACAATACAACTCCAGCTGTGCAAAAGTTGGTTGCTTCTTTCCTTTATATCATGGATCTGAATCTATCATCCAGGAGCCCACCTACTCCTAGGTAACAGGGTAATTACATCATCATCATCCATGCAAATAATTATCTTACTCTCTTCTGTTACCAAACAATCTCTTTCCAGTAAGCCCAGACTCTAAATTACAGATGTTCAGTGATTTCCCCAACCTTACTCTTTGAACATCAAAAAGAAACAAAAATAAAGAAACAGTGTGTCAAGATGGGTGAGGAGCATGTCGTCACTTCACTGTCGGTAGGGCCTTCACTGTTGGCTAAAACTGTGTGACTCCTCTGGTCAGGACCCCACACAGCTGGCTACCTCCCCACCTGAAGTCATAGCTGGGGGAAGCCTGGTCTCCTCTCTCCTGAATCTAACTACAGCTGTCCTCACACCTGTCTAAGGTTGGCTCTCCATGAATTCAGCTAATGGCTCTATCCAAGTAGTGTATTCAAAGCATATGGGTGTCTAAGTGAGTACCTTCTGTAATCTTTTAGAGGTGGTGACCCTAAGACAACTCTCCCTTCCACCATCCTATTTCACTCATCTGAGCCTCATTCGCATATATCAAGAGATCTGAGTCTGAAAATCTAACTGCACAAATAGTGAAAACAAAACCAATGGAATGAGGGAAGGCAGGGGAGGGTGAGTGGGAAGAGATCAGCCAATGAACTTGTATGCATATATGCATAACCCTTGGGCACAGACAATGGGTTGGTAAGGGTCTGGGGTGGGGCGGGGCTGGCTAGAAGAGGTCAGTGGGAGGGGAAGAAGGGAATAATGTAATACTTTCAACAATAAAGATCATAATCAATTTTTTAAAAGCCAATGGAATGGCCCAATGTCTTCTTTGAACAACTAATAACCATTCAGTTGCTCTCTATTGCCTTCTCAGTTTATGAGCCTTTGGTCCAGTTTGTTATTGTTGTCTCCTAATACTTTGAACATTAGGGAACCTGTTCACTTTATTTTAATTTTTGGTATTTGTTATGTTTGCTTAATATGTATAGTCTTTATGTCAGGCACATTCAAATTCCTCAACCAACATTTTTTCTAATAAAGGGGAAAAGTTTGTCTTTTCTTCATAAAGTACAGAATGACTGGCTGTACAAAAATATTAGCTTTCTTTTCTCCCTAATCAGATTCATGTTTTAGTGTATACATTAAAAAGAAGAGGAGAGAGACATGCTGAGAAAGAGCTATTTTTATAATCACCATGGACTTGCCCTTTACCTCATCCCCAGTTTCAAAAAAAGATAATATAAAGCTTCATGCTGGCATCTTCACCACAGTCAGGAGGAGAATGAGCTCAACTGTGTATGTAAAAACTTCGTTGTTTTCCTTTGATTCATCTGATAGCATCACACTGGGTCAGTTTCTTGTTTATGCTATCTTTATTGTTTCTGGTCTTAAAACAATAAACAACCCTAAGTGGTTTCAATTACAGCAGCAAAACTGAGCAAATGAACTTTGGCTTTGTTTCATGTTGAATCGGGGGTTTTTATGATTTTATAAATGGTGATGTTTAGGAACCTAGCCAACGCTGTTCTATAAACAGTGAAGAGTCACATTTGCCAGCTCTAGGCCTTTAATCACCCAAATATTCTTCCCCTGATATAAATAAAATACTTTTAACTTTGTTCCACGAAGATGAATAGGGATGATTAAATTATCTGTGGCTTCAACGATTTGCATAAACAAGATATTGGAACGATTTTGCAGGTCATGTATCCACAAGCTGATACTGGAATTTTTTATGTCTTCTTTAACTGCAGGAAAATATTAGCTGTCACTCATTTTTAACTAATATAATGCACAGTGGTATCAGAAAGGATAAGTTAAATGGTAAATGTGTGGTGGCAAACAATGACCTCCCCCTTCCCAAACTCAGTGGCTTCACAGAGTGAAAGTATACATTCAAAAGCATATAGTCAGTCAGGGAGCAACCCTACCTCATGTTTCCACAATCACCTGGGCAGAGGGAATTCTGGAGGTTCTTGCACCAACAATTAAATGCTCCAGAACGAGTGACATTGGCCCTCAATAAACAAGGAGTCCAGGAAATCCAGCCTTCCATTTGCATTAGAGCAGTGAAAGCACTGATTCATTAACAGAACCTGGTGTTTCAATCTTATGGCATACTCGAGGCCCAGTGCACAAATTCGTGCACCAGTGGGGTCTCTCAGCCTGGCCTGTGGGATCAGGCTGAAACTGATTCTCCAACATCCCCTGAGGGGTCCCAGATTGCAAAAAGGTACAGGCCAGCCCGAGGGACCGCACCGGTGCATGATCAGGGTTGGGGAGGGATGAGGGAGGTTGGCCACCAGCTGAGGGGGACCACGGGAGGGCTCCAGGGCAGGTCCAGCCCATCTCACTCAGTCCCAATTGGATGGACCCCAGCAGCAAGCTCACCTACCAGTTGGAGAGTCTGCCCCCTGGTGGTCAGTGTATTTCATAGTGAGCAGTTGAGCAGCCTTAGCATATCATCAGCATATTACGTTTTGATTGGTTGAACAGCTAACCAGACAACTGGACACTTAGCATATTAGGCTTTTTATTATATAGGATTGGGAGGGGAAACATCATCTGTTAGTGAATGTATCAGTCAACTATGGCTTCCATAACAAAACTCCATAGACTGGGTGGCTTAACCAACAGAAATTCCTTTCTCACAGTTCTGAAGGCTGGCAGTCCAACATTAAGGTGTAGGTAGGTTTGGTTTCTCCTGAAGCCTCACTGCTTGGATTTCAGATGCCCACCTTCTCACTGTGTCCTCACATGGCCTTACCTCTGTGTACATGCATCCCTAGTGTCTCTTTTCTTTCTTATAAACACACTGCTTATATTAGATTAGGGTCCACCCTCTTTATTGGCCTCATTAAACCCAATCACTTCTTTGAAGGCCCAATCTCCAAATATAGTCACGTAGATTAAGGCCCACCCAACTGATACCATTACATCTTTCAAGTTTCATTCTCCAAATGCAGTTACATTCTGAGGTCCTGGGGGTTGGAACTTCAACATACGAATCTGGGGGAGACCTAATTCAGCCAATAACAGTGAACATCACAGCATGTCTTAGCAATTTACATGTACAAGTTGAAAATAATTTGCAAACAAAAGTGAGATGGAACAATATTGTGACGCCTACATGTGGCATTTTAAAAGCCTCAAGTATGAGAAAGTTTTCTAATAGAAAGCGCTTCTCTAATTCAAGTTTATTAGGAGATATTAATAGAAAACTTTGACTAGAAAATTTAGAATATTGCCTACATTGTTCCAACGAGCTGGTTCAAGTTTTCACAGAATATGTTAAGTCTCAATTATCATTAAATTTAAAAGAAAAAAATTCCAAGTAAAAACTATTTTGATATTAAGAATTAGAATTTACTCCTCATAAAACTGAAGAAATTATGTCAATAAAACTATTTGCCTTTAGAGGTCTGTGGCTTATTCTTCATCTAACCATTCATTAAACATGTTGACTCAGCAGGCTTAGGGAAAAGTATATTTACATTTACGCGCAATGCATTTTCAAAATGTAGTTCTGTGGAATAAACTTGTCTTGCACTTTTAACTCTAAGCCCATAATTATTTATTATTTTTATGTATCCTTTTGCTAATCTGTTAACCTCACTGAGCTTCAATTTCATTATATGTACAAAAGAAGATAATAAGACTGACTTTTCACCTTTAACAGAGGATAATAGTTGAAAGTGGGTTGTAAATAGGCAATCATATAAAATGTAATGAAAGCCAACATTAGAAGATAAAGATCTCTAAAATATAAGAGCTGAGTTTTATGAGGGGTTGGTGATCATGGTGAACCATCAACAGAGAAAGGTTGTTAATTTTTGTAAGACTCATTTATACTCTTCTCTACTGTAGATGTATAAACAAATTCAATAATTCAATTCAGATTTATTTCAGTGGATCTTTTATTATATCATAGAACTGTATTTCCACTAATATAAATCATAGAGGTCATCTAATACGAGGAATAGTGCTGATCACACTAAAACTAATCAATTTAAAATACACTGAACACATGCCAAGACTGCATAACTTTATTTTTTAAACTGCACAGATGTTTCTGCAAAGAAAGCAATATTGCAATGAGACCAGAAGTAATATTAAATGCTATTTAAGAAATAGAAAATAGGAAGGGGATAGTAGAAGGAAAGATTAAAGAACAGAACGCAATTTGTACAAATTGTCTAAATATAGGTTTTGTGCAATGGTTTAGATCATTACCCCTTTAAGATAATTATACCATTGGTATTAACAAATAATATGCAAATCATAGTGCTCCAATTCGTTACACATTTAAAGGCATTCTTAGTTTTTTTTCCTCAAAGATCCCTTTCTATAAAAATATTGGGTAACAATTTTTACCCAGGACAACTCAAATTACATTCATTTCTAACCTCCTTCTGCTCCTTATAAGAAACATTTATGCCTTGTATATGACCATCGCACTGAATTTTTTAATTTCTGAAATCCAGAACTCAGGATTTCCCCTGTCCTGCCATCATGTCCATCCTAATAATCCTGTTTCTTTTGCCCTCACAGACTCTATTTCCTCCTCTCCCTGGGTCCCCAGGCAATTGTCTCTCAGGATTGGCTTTGTCTCCTAGGCTGCCCTGAAGTTCACAGATAGTCCATTTAACCAGGTTCTCACCAGCATCTTAAAAGCCCATATATACCACCTACCCACGTTATTCATCCATAATATTTAGTATATTTCACAACTCATTTTCCCACTTTAGCGCAGAGGCTGCCAAAGCAGTGCCAACTAATGACCTCAAATGACCTCAAATTCTTGCATTCCAAACACCTCCAAATAATGAACACCTTTTAATTTACCTTTTATCAAAATTAAAATTAGTTTATTCATAAGAATTCCTTTCCTTGCAAAAAATACAGGAAGGAATACAAATGAAAGTAAAAATGACTTAAAATCCCAGTCTCCAGAGGCTATTAACATTTTAGTTAATATCCTTCCATCTCTCTCACTCTTCACCTTTCAGAAAATATTTTGGAGAGGATCAAATCTACCAGTCTTTTCTTGTAAGTTCTGAATTTGTTGGTAAAGAACCACCTACCCCAAGAGTTATCAAATATTCACCACTTTTATTTATTTAACCTTGTTTTTATACTTAAATCTCTGGGTCATTCGCAAATTTTGATATGTAGAGTAAGGAAAAGATTGGACTTTATTATTTTTATAAGGTTAGCCTGGTTTTCAACAATTGAAAAATACTAACAATTTTACAAGGTTGATCCAACATATATTGAAAAACCCACTCTCCTCTGATGAGCCTTAATATCTTCCTCATGATATATTAACTTGTTATATTTACTCAAATCTATTTATTTCTGGACTATGTATTTGGATCTACCTATCAGCCAGCCTGGTCCTGTGGCAAATCCATGATGCTTTAATTACTGCAACTTTGTTATATGTTTTAATATCTCACCAAGCACATTTTCCCTCATTATTATTCTTTGCAAAACACTTTTTAAAATTTTATTACTTTATTTTATTTGTATTAATAAAAATAGCTTTAACTTTTGGACTTACAGCAGTGATCATTCACTTTTCCTCTTCTTTCAACAAATCTTCTACCATTCAAGAATTTTTTTTCCTCTCAGCAAATTCAGTGACGTCAGCATATAAAGCACATGGAAATTGTTCAACCTGAAATCTTTACCTTCCCAGGCTACCTCTCCAAGTGTCCTAGATTAATCTCCAATGTCATATTATACCTGTCTCAAGGCACTTATATTTTGACTTGTATTACAGTTATTTAGTGCATTTTTTATTTCATTAGTAGATTATAAACTCCATGAGATCAAATATTTCTCGTTACATGATACACATCTACTTGGAGGCAGCCTATACTCCTTGGCTCATGACTCCTTCGTTCATTTCAGTCAACAGTGGAGTGTTTTCCTGCTGCTCTAACATCTGCCTCCATCTTTTATCTTCTCTCTCCCTCACTCTGATACTGCCACCTCCCTCTTGTAAGGATGTTTATAATTACATTACCCATATAACCCAAGATACTCTTCCCATGTGAGATTCTTTTATTAAATTTACTTTTTATTTTTTTCCTTTACACCCATCCCTCCATGCCCCTCTCCATTGTTAAGCTGTCAACTTGTCAGTATCTATGTTCCTGTTTCTGTTTTGTTGGTTCATTTGTGTGTTTTTCTATTCCACATATGAGTGAAATCATGTGGTATTTTTCTTTCTCTGTCTAACTTATTTCACTTAGCCTAATACCCTAACTTTCTGGCCCTTTAAATACAGTTCCTCATGTTGTGGCCCAACCATAAAATTATTTTCGTTGTTACTTCATAACTGTAATGTTGCTACTGTGATGAATCGTAATGTCAATATCTGATATGCAGGATGGTCTTAGCGACCCCTGTGAAAGGGTCGTTCGACCGCCAAAGGGGTCGCGACCCACAGGCTGAGAACCGCTGCAGATGCATTCATACTATTGCAAGTGGCGAGGTTTCATTTCTTTTTTATTGCTGAGTAACATTCCATTGTGTATCTATTACCTATTCATCTAATAATGGACTCCTAGGTCTTATCCATTTCTTGCCTACTGTAAATAATACCACAGTGAGCATAGTATTTACAATCCTACTGTGTACGAGGGTTCCCTCGTCTCCACATCCTCACTAGCACTTATTTATTTATTTTCCTCATGAAAATATTAAGAAAACAAAAAGCTTAAACACAGCTATTAGAGCCACATTTCTAGAACATCATGTTCTCTAGTTGATAGAAGAATGCTAAGCAGGATGAAGATGGGGAGTGGCAAGCTGTATCTACCACCTCCTACGGATTCTGCTCTCTTCTCTGACCAATAATTCAGCCAGAATGAGGAACGCTGGACATGAACAAAGTAGTGCTAAGCAGAGAACAAACAGAAAGCAAGGACAAGCCCACATGGAAAGTATTTGAGGACATAGCTAACCCAAGGTAGGATAATTCTATCACTGTGGTGGCCCCCCTTAAATTCATCTTGGGGGTGAAACCCTCACCCTCAAGGTGATGGCATTAGGAAGTGGGGACTTTGGGAGGTGATTAGGTCATGAGAACTCCAGATTAGTGTCTTTCTTTTTTTAAATATATTTTTATTGATTTCAGAGAGGAAGGGAGAAGGAGAGGAAGATAGAAATATCAATAATGAGAGAGAATCATTGATTGGCTGCCTCGTACACACCCCCTACTGGGGATCAAGTCTGCAACCTGGGCATGTGTCCTTGACCAGAATCAAACCCTTCAATCCACAGGCCAACACTCTATCCACTGAGCCAAACAGGCTAGGGCTGGATTAGTGTCTTTCTAAAAGAAGCTGGAGAAAATTCCCTTGCCCCTGCTACCACGTGAGGACTCAGTGAAAAGATGGCCATCTATGAATCAGAGGGCAGGCTCTCACTAGACACTGAATCTGTAGATGCCCTGATCTTGGACTTCCAAGCCTCCAGAACTGTGAGAAATAAATGTTTGCTATTTATAAGCCACCAGTCTATAGCATTTTGTTATAGAAACCCAAATGGACTAAGATAACCACCAAACAATAACAATAATCCTATATAATAAAAGGCTAATATGCAAATCGACCGAACAGCAGAATGACCAGTCTCTATGACGCGCACTGACCACCAGGGGGCAGATGCTCAATGCAGGAGTTTCCCCCTGGTGGTCAGTGCACTCCCACAGGGGGAGTGCTGCTCAGCCAGAAGCCGGGCTCATGGCTGGCAAGCGCAGCGGCGGTGGTGGGAGCCTCTCCCACCTCCGCAGCAGCACTAAGGATGTCTGACTGGTGGGCCTAAGCCATCAGTCGGACATCCCCCAAGGGCTCCCAGGCTGCAAGAGGGCACAGGCCAGGCTGAGGGCCCCCCCCCGTGCATGAATTTCATGCACTGAGCCTCTAGTAGTAATAATAATTAGCTAGGTAATTATTACTTAGACACTTTGCTGTTTGCAAATAGCATTCAAGATACGCCTGACCAGAAAATTCTGGTGGACTCAAGATGTGTGGGAGTTCAAGACTCAAATGAGCCCAAGATAAGCATGTTGTCTTCATGACTAAGTGGGGATATGGAGCCCTGAGAAGTCATGCTACCCATTAAACCAGCACTTACTTCAATTGCTGAAAGAAGGTGATAGTATTCTAAGAAATAAAAAAGCCAAAGGGATGCCATCCTGTTCTTTTTCACTTATGTTACTTCTCTGTGTTAACCAATCACTTATGCTGAAAATGATTACATAAAAGGCAGGAGAAAGATAGGATATTCCATAGTACTTTTTTCTTTCTCTAATTCCTTTTCAGAAAGCTGAAGGTAGAGGCTATTGGTAGAATGTGTGCATATCAAAGTGATATAAAAACAGTTGAGTTAGTTTTGGGTAGTGTTTCCACTGTTCTGGTGTGAATAAAATATATATGCATGTATGAGCTACAAAATATGAATTGTATAATTTGGGTGATTCCTCATAAGAGTGAAATGCTCCTAAATTTGCATTGAAAGCTGTCAGAGGGGAGGGGCCTTGGGCAGCTGGGTGAAGAAAAGCTATTATGGATTACCATCAGATCGCACCCTCCCTTGTGGGTCCCCGAAAGTGCTTTTCCTTCTAACACTGCAATAACCCCACTTCCACAAGCAACAAAGGAATTAAGCAAATATATATGATACATAGACCGGGACAATAGTATGGTGATAGCCAGAGGGAAGGAGGATTGTGGGGAGGTAGATGATGGCAAAGGAGGGATAAATGGGAACTTGACTTCGGTGGTAAGTGCATGATGTAGTATGCAGATGATGTTTTATTGAGTTGTACACATGAAACTTGTATGGTTTTATTAACTGATATCACCCTAATAAACTCAATTAAAAAAAAACTGGTATTGCACAAAATAAAGATGAACAGTGAAATTTGTGCTAATTTAAATTTTTTATTTTTCTTTACTTCAAACAATATGAAATAACAAATAAAATTTATCATAATAAGTCAGAGAGAAATCATGAAAGGAACAAAAAAAACTATGTTAGTACCTTTAGCAGAACTTTTTTTCTGCTTTTTGAACAAGGTTACTCACATTTTAATTTTGCGCTGGACACTAGCTTATTGGTTTGAGAATAAGATAATTGACATGGAGTTGGGTTGCATGAAGATCAAAACCTTGAAAGAATGCAATCGCATTTCTGCTGTCCTCTCTTGAACATAGCTTAATTCTAAACATTCACTGCTTTCTTTAATAACTGATCACGTAAGTCTCAAAGGTTCCTTTGTTCTGCCTTAAGACCCTCGGTAATGTGCCTCTTTCCATACATAAAAAGTTATGTCCTCTCTTCCTCATGTTACCTGGACTCTGTAACCTTTGGTTCCACAGCACCACACCGCAGATTACCCTCTCTCATATTAAAATAAAGGCTGGTGTGTGCGGCACGCTGAACCTGCATGCAACTGTCTAAATAAATCTTTTATGGCCTTAATTACAGGTAAGACCATGTAAAACTTAACTCCTACAGATGTTCCCCATGAAAATGAGATAACTCAATCATTTTAATGGCAATGTTGTAATTCAAACATTTCCTTGGTAGGAATTGTAAACTCCTCAAAGCTGACCAGAGTTTATAAACTCACAGTGTTTTAGTGGAGCTATTTTTAAAAGTGTTGATGGTAAGAGGGACAATATGTGTATTTATTTCTAAGAGCAGAGCTGTGTTGCTTTATACTTCAAATTAGGGGTTTAAACTGGCTTCTCCTGGGGCGCAGATCTGCGGAGCTGCATGAGGGCCAACAAAGAGAAGAGGATCAAGGTGGACTCCGGACCTCTTTCCTACACTGCTGCCCCAGGCATGGCAGCTCCAAGTATAAAACTACACCCCCAGCCAAGCTTTTGTTTGAAGACACCATTCCGAGGCCTAGAGGGAAACACAGCAAATAACAAAAATCTCCCCATCATTTCACAGAATCGCCTGCTTTAAAAGACAAAATGAATCAAAGATAAAGAGAACATGAAGAATTTTCTAAATAAAAGAAGTTTCTTCTTTCAGCAATGATTTTTATAAGCTCGCCACTGGCAGACCAACTGAAATTATGCATTTTATACTCTTCTGAAATGGAAACTTATCATTTTCACATTTCTTTCTTCTTCTACTTTTTGGGAAAACAGTCTAGATTATGAAAATCGAGGACCTAGAATAGCAATGCATTCCTTCCCATATCACAGGATGCTGACTGTCTGAACTCTCATTTGGAGGCATTGCAGTAGCATGCTTTGGGACATTTTGATTCATGCTACCCAAATCAGTGTGCACTGAGAGAAAAAAATCACCAATCCACGAACCACTTTCTCAGAAGATCATAAGCTGGGTGTCAAATACAGCCTGTGCAGACCCTGGATGCTCCATACTCTATCATCCCTTTGTGTTCATAAGGAAAACCTTGCATTTCTATATTTCTTTACATCAAAGATATCCAAGTTTTCATCACTCACTTTTTATACTGCAAAGGCTACATGTTTTTTTATGAACTTAATAAACAAAAAGAGATATTTCTATAAATATTTAAATGTGTTTCCTTCTGGTATTTTCCCCAATACATAGCTGTATAAATAATTTTTCCTTAAAAATAAATGATTTATATATGTATTTTTTAACCACAAAAAAAGTGAAATAAGACTTTTTGGTATACACTCTCTATATAAACTTTTACCATAACAATATCATGAACATTTTTCTATATTATTAAGTGTTCTTCTATACTATTCTAATGAATAAATAGTAGTGTAGAATAATAATGTATCATAACATTTTAACAAATTCCCTTTGATGGGAGTGTATCTTCCACAAGGCTGTGATGACTCTCCTCATAAATCCATTTTTTCAAACCATTTGTTTCATTAGGTTTAATTCCTAGATAGAAAATTAGCAGATCAAAAACTAAAGAACATGTTTAAAATTTCTGAGTATATTATATTAATTTTCCCAACTAACCACTTCCTTTCCCTTAAGAAAATCCATCACCCATTGCCATGTGATTAAAATGCCTTATGTAGAAGGAATATTTATTCTTGTCCCATTATCTTTGATCATGAATACACACACGCTTTGCTTTGGCCAAGTGCATATAAAAAGATGTGACCCATACTACAGCCAAGTAGTCGTTTTAAGGGCCACTGCATTTTTTGCCTCAGCTTTCTTGCCCCTTTTCCTCTGACTGCATGTCCCAACTGAGGGTTGTTCCATCATCTTGAGTTCCAGCATTTAAATGACCCACAAAGGAGCTATGTGGATCACAGCTATCAGTAGCCATAGACACAGCCACAGACAGCCAATAGGAAGAAAGTGAAGCCCATCACAAAAAAAAAAAAGACATATAACCTCAGCAAGAAATATACCTTTTTCTTTACAACCTACTTAGATCGGAGAGTTGTTTGTTACTAATATACTGTAGCAAATGTTAATTATGATAAAGTATACAAATGGCTGCATTTCTTCACATTTAACCTGTATCCACACTTGTATCACTCAGGATGGACCCCAAATTGATGTCAAGACGAATGATGCCACACACACACCAAGAGGGTATGAAAAGATGTACCACTTGGATAATAAGAATATTAGGGAAGAGGAGAGCATTCTCCCATGTTGATTCAAACATGGCTTGAGTGAGCAAGAAAAGGTTCTGCCTTGGGGTTTTATGATAGTCAGGGGGTGCTGCCGGGGTAAAGGTCCCTGCATGGGCCAGGGCTTGAGTGGTTTGAACTTCCCACTTGCTCCAAAGGAAGGTGCACCGAAGCTTTCTTACCAAGTTACCCAGATGTGGGGAGAGGGGAAAGAGGGAGGAGTGAGGATTAAACGCTGCCAGCAGTTGAACATAAAAATATGAGTCAGACTCTTATTACACATGCTTTTACGATGTGGCTATGCAGCACTGCTCATTGAAAAGTGATATCTATTTCTCCACCCCTTGAATTTGAGTTGAACTAATGACTTGTTTGGTCAATATAATTTGGCAGAAGATATAATTTGGCAAATCCCCAAGCCCAGATCTCAAGAGGTTTTGCATGCTTCTTCTCAGTCTTAGAATCCTGCCACCACATGTGAACAAGCCTGTTCCAGCCTGCTAACACAGAGGGGAGAGCCCATTTACCCCAGGCAAAGCCATCCTAGACAAGCCTGTAGTGAACTGATTTCAGACATGTAAAAGAGTCGAGCCAAGATCAACAGAGCTACCCACCTGACCCCTAGCGGACCACAGATATGTGACTAAGACTAGCAAATACTAACAGGTCCTTTCCAGCCAACTTATAGACTTGCAAGGAGTAATAAGTGCTTATTATTTTAAGCCATGAAATTTTGAGGTAGTCTATTATGCAACAATAGCTAAATGGTATACTGTTTAATATAAATACCTACCCAAATATTTATATTATTTGCACTCACACCAGTATTATAGTAGGATATCTATAGCTCCATATCCTTGCCAGTTCTCATTGTGCATGTTTTATTGTTTCTTTTCTTTTTTTTTTTTTTTTACTAATGTAAACTGATCACTGCTAAGGCAGATACAGAATACTGGAAAGGATTTTCTTTGTTAAAAGACGTTATCACCTGAGTGAGCCATGTTAGTTATGCATGGTTAAGACAAAGAGATAACAATTTTTATTTTATTTTGTAAGTATACTTTAGCCTTTAATATTTAAAAAAAATAGGTTCATACCACCACTCTTGAACCCACACACTCACACATCCCAACAGGAGCTACGGATTAAGAGGGGGATGTGCCGGATTGCGAGAGGGTGCAGGCCAGGCTGAGGGACACCCCCACCCCCACCCCCCTGCACGAATTTTGTGCACCAGGCCTCTAGTATTTATATATAATACATTAGAATATTTTAAAATGCACAGTTTCTGCTTCTCTGCTTAAACTTCAACTGATACAGATAGTTAACAAACATCTTCAAGTCAACAAGTCCAAAACTAAACTCCAAAACTTGCTCAACCTGCAGCCTTTCCCATATCAGTTGATGGCAACCCAATTCTTCCAGTTGCTAAGGCCCAACCCTTAAAGTCATCATTGATTTCTACTTTTGCTCAGACCTCATATATCCAAACAATTGGAAATATTATTGTGTCTTCTTTCAGTACACATCCAGAAAAAAAGAATAATTGACAGAATTAGAAGATTATCCATCTAAAATGAGTCCCAAAAAAATGATAATCAATGGTTGCTAATAACACAAAGAGAAACCATCAGAATTATGTGCTCCTAGGTGTAATGTAAGTCTATAACACAACCTCTGGAGTAACCTTGCCAGAAAATCAGACCTGAGTAAAATCAAGCCTCTAGCTACAATGACAAATTTTCATGAATTATAAGAGACAGAGGAACTTATGTGACCCAGCAATGATACAATTAACATTATCTAGAATATGTCAAACTCCCAAGGTCAGAGTGGTCAAACTTTGTTTGAATTTCTTTTAGGGATCATATATTTTTTTAATTTGAAGGAAAAAAAAAAAACAGTGTTAGGACAAACAATTATAATGACTTTTCATTAGTAAAAAGCAACTGTTTTCAGATTAAGCATACAGGAAAACTTCAATTCATAACTTTCTGAAAGCATGCTAGAGTACTTTCCCTTCTCCTTCCTCAGTTCCTACCACATGATTCTATGCTATTTTTAAAGAAAGACATTTTGCCAAGTGGAAACGGCTTTTATGTGCTATAAAAGATAAAGAGCTCTTTTTTCCAAGCATGTTTAACATATTAACCTGTCTTGCTTTCTGACTGTTAATCACTTGCCCTTTGCTCGTATCTATTGACTTGTTTTGCACTGATGAAGGAAAAACCATGCTTGTGAGGAACATCAAAGTTATTGAAATCCCCCAAAGATATGAGTTCCTCAATAAACCCAAGTCCTATGCCTGCTGTTTCCAGACCAGAACTTTGTCATCGGGGCTATTGACAAGCTTCTGCAAAGCCGAGCGTTGGCTCATCTCGATAGCAGCTGCCGACTGTCATCCCCTCGGTTTGAAACCCAAGGTCCCGCTTTGGTGTGGAGGCAGAGATTTTTTGGCAGGTGAAAGGCTGCTAAGAGGAGGAAGTAGTGTCAAATGGAATATGTCAGACACCATCTGCGGACACGGTCACCCTGACCCTAAATGAATACCACAAAAAAATACTGGAAACATTGTCCTTCAGATCTGGACTTCAAACCAAAAGGCAAGAGGACCGAAGTTACCCCAACCTTTCCCACCCTTTAGACTGAGGCCTGGAAAATAGAATCAAAGGCTCTCTTCATTTTCTCCTCACTGCACCCCTTCCCCGGCGTGGATTCTCAAGGTGGTCATAGGACAATAGTAAAATAGATGAACACAGATGGACCCAAATGAGGATGCTTTGCATTTGTAGAAGACCAGTGCTGTACACAGTTTACCAAAGATTGCAGATATTCTTTCTGTTCAACAACATCACACTCATGGAAGAGTTATTGCTCATTTCATGAGCAATAAAATGAGTCCTGTCATCTCAGGGACCTATGAGTAGGCCACACATTGAGTAAAGAGGAAAACGCTGGGCGATCCATCCTTGTGCAGAGCACTCTTGTGGCAGTTGTTCAACTATAGTGAGGACTTATCCTCCTACCTTTCTGCCATTCTCCCACCTTCCTCTCTCCTGATAGTACCCAAGCCCCAAAATAAAAAGCCTCAAACTCTTCCCTAACCACATATTCCCTTGGCTGAGGACACCCCATGACCAAGCAGTGATTTGGCAGCACCCTGAGGATCCCCACTGTGGCCAAGTAGCAATAACTCTCAGGAATGTCCTATCTACCCGATGAACCAACACACTGTAAAAATGTCATTTTCACATTTCCCCAATAAAATCCAGACAATAAATCTGGTTCCTTTTATATTTTTAATGGTGGAAATGTGTTTGTGATAAAAAAAAAAAATCATTTCTTCCCTAAGAAAGTATAAATACATATTATTCAACAGTTTCAGGATTCCTTGTCAACAGAAACAATTGCAGAATTTAACATAATGGTATGGTAAATAGAAAATAGAATATGGTATAGAAAAAGAGCTTATAAAATGCAACATGGGTATTATCTCATACAGATGATATCTGAAAATATTCAAGTCAGTATTTATAACCAAATGACAGGGCAGTTCAAGGAAGCATGGCATCAATTCTGCTGGAATGGATTAAGTAGAAATGAACATTTTCTTTCACTGGGAATAGCTCCCAGGTTTGCATGGAAACACAGATTCATGGGGCTTTGTAGCAGCTCCACAACTGTCCCTAATAAGAAGGACAATTCATATTTTCTTCCCCTAACGATTGAGGGTGATAGTTTAGAGAAGTCATCTGTAAAGGGAGCACAAAGGAACTCTGTGAATCTGCCCTCAGAAAACTAGAGTTGGACAGTTTGACTTTAGACATTATTTAGAAGAGATAAAGACACTGCTTGTTCCCATGACTCACCTCTTTCTCATTGTCACACTCTCACCTGTATTGGTTGGTGCTCATCAAATTTTAACTTAAGAAAATGCTGACACTCTTTCAGTATTCTGCGTCTTCCCAGATCATTCTACCAGAAGACTCTGCCTTCAACATAATTCTCATGTCTACGAACTAGCCCAGCACCTACTGTATATTCTAATCACCATCACTGGATAACAGATAAAACTCACAAAGAGTCTGCAGACATACTTTATACACCCTGGACAAAAATTCAATGACATTGCCATTCCTATAATAAGTACTGAAAAAAAGGGCTTTAAATGATTTGATCTACCTAATAAAGGATAGCACATATAAGGTAAATAAATATTCTAGATGATAATGGAGAAACTAACAAAGAGATTACTACTAAAGATGAAAAGACTTCTAGGGATTAAAGCGATTCTAAATGGAGACTAGGAAATAACAATTTTTCTAGTGATCAACGGCACCGGCAGCTGTGTTTGAAGTGGAACATGAATTAGAAGTTTTATTTTGGAGAAGTTTCTACCTTTGCAAAAGCAGTCAAGTTGAGATGCCCAGCTAGAATACTATCTTGAGTTTTGACTTTCCTATTCAATTTCTCACTCTATATTATTCGTTATACATTATAACACCATTGTACCATTGAAGAAAATTTGCCAAACTGGTACATTTTATTTTAACCATTAAATAGTCATCTCTTTATTTTCCTACTTCTGATTAGATATTAGAACATCAGATATGAAAAACAAGAAGGGCACAAAATTGGTTTTACAATCACTTGAAAAAGCTAATTTAAAAAATTATAAAGAATAGCTAACTTATCAGGAAGAAAAGGATTTCTAGTTTTGCCCTTTTTTGGACAGACTCTTCCTGGCAAAATTTAATTTAAGGAAATCTTTTTGTATACATATTTTTAATGTTCCCCCAAAACTAATTCAGTCTATTGGTTGTCATTGATGGATAATTAGTAAATTAAAAAAACTCATTACCTTTTAGGAAATTTTATTGTTTCTGTTGTTAGATATTGGCTTTGATCAAACTGGTACATATAAATTATAGTCTATTGTTATAAAATGAAAAAAAATTGTTGAGCAAAGGTGCATGTTTTCATTACCAGAGAGTTTAAAGAACGAGATAGGAACAAAGGTATAAGCAGAGCCTAAGAGAACTCGAAGGAACCATAGTATGTTTCCTTCCAACTCTTTCAACTTCACACTGAAGAATCAGCTGAGCCCCCAAACTAACAATAATATTTATCCCCCTCGAGTCCCACAGAGTAGTTTTATGTTAAGAATGTTTTTATGATTATAATTAACATAATGAAAATCTTATACACATACAACAGGCAAATACATCACATACATCATTAAAGGTTCGCCAAGCAAAAATTTCCTTAAGGAAAGGCAAGCTTAGAGCACTAGAGATCTAGATTTAGTTCATTCCACCCAGATTTGCTGGATGACCTTTAAGCCATTTATCTCCTCTTTATCCATTCTTTCAAGTGAAAAAAAAAATGAGAAAATCATTCCTGGATACCTCAGAGAATTGGTAAAAGCATCAAATAACATAATCATAAAGCATAAAATGCTTACCCAATCTGAAGCACTATTTTTTTTTATTGTGTGTACTGAATGAGAAAGGAAAGTTTGAGGTCTCCAGCTAATTGTCTTTAAAATCTGAAACACATGCTGTAGTAATTATCCTTTTGTGTCTTTGTATCTCTCCCCTGCCCCCCTTCTCTTTCTTTCTCTCTCTCTATTCTAAGAATTCTTGAGTGATGGATGCTACATATCTGAAAATCATTACACTGGAAAATTTCCAGCCCTCCCAGCCACAAAAATGTGTCTATCAAGCAAGACTGTATGTTGCTGCAACTCCCTAACTCCCTAATGGTATTAATAGAAGCAGGGATTCTAAAATATTGTTACAAACATTTAAAAACTTCTCCATTCCTAATAGGTTAATGGATATTTAAGAAAAATCATTAGTTTATTTTGAAGCAACTCAGATAAGCTTTCCTCAAACCCTCTATTTAATTTCAATGTGAGACTCATGTGATAAGTTATACCAAGTTTTTCAATAGGCAGTAAAGAAGTGAAAACAGGACATTGCATGGTATCCTCTAAACTGTCAATGATGGAAGTATGCCAGTTTATAAGTACACTACAGATGTTTTCCTGCCAATGTTTAGAGCAGCTGTTTTCCTGCTCCAAAGTGGGGTACGCATACCTCAAAAGACACGCTAGAGGGCTACATGGAGGTATATGAAGAACATATTAGAACTTCTAACATCTCTCCCAAAGCCAGTGATCAAGCTTTATTAATAGACTTATGAGTTTACATATTACTACTTATAAGTAAATATATATTGCAGAGTGCTAGTTTGCTCAAATATTTCTTATAAATCGAGATGCAAATCAAATATTTTGGCCCTACCCAGTTTGGCTCCGTGGATAGAGCGTTGGCCTGTGGACTAAAAGGTCCCAGGTTCGAGTCCAGTCAAGGACACATGCCCGTATTGCGGACTCAATCCCCAGTGTGGAGCAGGAGGTAGCCGATCAATGATTCTCTCTCATCATTTCTATCTCTCTCACCCTCTCCCTTCCTCTTTGAAATCAATAATAATATATTTTTAAAGAAATTTTGGAGCAGAAGAGATTGAGACAATGAGAGAAATTTTACATTAGGTAACATTCTCTCTTAGAATAACAGAGTCCACAGAGCAAGGTCTTTTAACCAAAACTATATTAAGTAGCAATCTTAAAACTAGAAAATGCCCCACGAATCTAATTCACTGTTACTTAAAATGAGTAAAGCTTACTATGAGGAAAATGGAAAAGAAAACAAGAAAGAGAGAGAGAAGCAGCAGGGGAGGGAGAGAGGGAAGGAGTTGGCAGAGAGAGGGAGGTTGGTTGGTTGGTTGGTTGAGGAAGTGGAATAGTGTGACAGTAAAGGCTAGTGCTTTATATTAACAACAAAAAGAAAATATTTTAGTGGCTCATACACTGTTTTGAAACCTGACTTTGGCAGATCTACTTTTTTTGTTCCTCAGTTAGAGACACTCCAGAAAACTCTGGTGCAGAACAGTATTAAAGCAAATTGTCTCTGATGTGAAATTGAAAAAAATAAAACTGCTGTCCTCATATTTTCTGCCATGTTATTCTTCAGCCTCTAGCCTGCACAGTGTGTGATTTGAAGAAGGAAGTAGCCAGCCACTGTGGGTCCTACTTCATTCATCCTGGGAACTGAAATTACACAACTTGATACAGATCCTGGTTCAAGACTGTCAAACTAGGAACCAGAAAACATAGACTCTAGAACTATTTCTATCTGAGTATGACTTCAACAGGGCATTAACTTTGGAAAAGTGGGTGGGGTTGTTTCCCCTTTTGTAAAATCCTAATGTTGTCCTCATTGATTTCTAAACACTTACCCTAACTATCTATAATCTTACCTTATTTCATCACTAGAGGCCTGGTGCACGAAATTCGTGCACTGGAGGGTGGGGTTCCCTCAGCCCAGCCTGCCCTTCTCACAGTCTGGGAGCCCTCAGTGGATGTCCTACTGGCGGCCACAGTCTGGCAGCAGAGGCTCAGAGCAGTTGCCATGTGTGTGCATGTGTGTATGTCCCCGCTGGGGGCCTGCCCCCAGCTGCATTGGAGGCTCAGAGCAGGCTGTGTGTGTGTGCGTGTGTGTGTGGGGGGGGGGGGTGTGGGTGTGTGTATGTGTGTGTGTCTGCTGGAGGCCTGCCCTCAGCCACACCGTGGAGGCTTGGAGCAGGCGCCCCTCTGTATTGATCTCTCAGGCTCTGGCCTCCACTGCGTGTTGTTCTCTCCCTTGAGCTGTGGCCAGGGTGGGATGCTGCCTGCAGGCCGTGCTTTCCTGCTCACGGATCGCCGGGGAGACCTGGGGACAGGCCCTGCTGGGTGCTGCCTGTGCTGAACTTTCCTGCTCTGGGATCGCCATGGCGACCCAGGAGCAGGCCCACCTGGGGGCTGCCTGCCCTCCGCACTTTCCTGCTATGGGATCGCCATGGGGTCCCAGCTGGGGGCGGCGGGGCTTAGGCGGCACATGGGGGAAGCTGGGCAGCCATATGAGACCCAGGAGGAACTGATTCCCATCAACCCCTCACTTCCACTGCCCAACTCCACTAAAGCTCCTACTACTACCCTCTGTGTGACTATCAGTATTACTATGACTAATAGTAATCATCTTTTCTATAAACAACTGACATGTTTTAGTAAATTCTTAGTAAAATCCTCCTTGAAACACATTTCTAACTTTTTACATCTATCTTAAAACATAAATAACATTTTAAGAAAAGGCAGCTTTAAGACAAGCCCCCCAGATCCCTCTCCTTTCCCAGCAGCTATACCTGAATGTTGCTCCCAGATAGAAGTTCATATCCTAAAAACTGCAAAAACTTACAATGGGACAAAAAATTGATCTGCAAGAATCTACTTACTTACGAAACTAGCTTGAAAAATGAAATTAGTAGCCAGCCCTCCATTCCTTATCTGCCTGAAAATGTCTTTTGTTCCCTCAAAATTCAACCAAGTGCCATGGAAGGCAGCCCGGGGCAATGGCTAAGAATAAGTACTCCAAGGTGGGGTCACACTTACAGGAGTGGGCCAAGTGCTTTCAAGTTGACATCCTGGGTTTATGGCAACTTGCTGGAACGCCAACGACACTGTTTTGACAGAAAGATAGAGAGGGTGAAAAGAAAATTCTTAAGACCTTGAATACTTTCTACATGCAGAAACAAAGGATCATGTTGTCCTGCTAGTCAAATGTTAAAAACCAAACAGACATCTTTAAGGATGAGAGAGCAGGGCACGATATGAGTAGCCTTAGGAATTTAAACTTGAAGGAATAATGTAGATAATTATGAGGTGGCTTCCTTTTTGGCAGTTCATTTGGATACATTAATCATAATCAACTCTCTTTAATCAGAAATTGGGATTTCCTGAGGACTTTTCATTAATTGCAAACCAGAGCGGTAGGCAAATTATTCTTCACTATAGATCAGAGTACTCCTTTGTGGGTTATGTTCATATCCCACAGAATTAAGTTCAAATAGAATTTTTACTGAATTCTGCTATCCTATTACCACACATGTCCCATTAATTCATTATTGCTAATAGGAAACATATGTGTCCCGAAAAGGGCATCCCATGAAATGACTGAGCTGATGAGTCAAGTGAACTTCAGCAGGTACAGCTGGGAGCATGTAGGTGCATGGTTGAAGGGCTGATGTTTTATTTAGCACAGAAGCAGTTAAGCCAGCTCCATCTTCGCCTCTAGTTTGCACTGGCTCCCAATGACATCAAAGCAAATGATATTTCTTTATAAGATTTCATATTTAGCTGCTCCAATCTTACTTTTCTAATGAAACTGTGCAGTCTTTTGGATAAAACTGAAAGTGCCCACAGCTATGTTCTTTAAATAGCAGCCCTCTTTGTTTAACTTTAGTAAGTGGTCCAATCGTTTTATGTAGACATTTTCTACCTCTTTCGTGGAAATTTGACCAAAAGCTCTGAAATTGCAAGTGAAATTACCTATCATAAATGGAGAATTCCCTGACAGAAAAGTTCACTCTTAATGCAATTGTTTGAATTAATATGTTTGTGTTTGATTGTGTATATGGTGTATGTGTGTGCGTGTGTGAGTGTGTGTGTGTGTGTGTGTGTGTGTGTGTGTGTGTGTGTGTTTGATATTTACAGTGAGCCATTCATGTCCTTTCATTTAAGGCAATATCACCAGTGCTGTGGTTTCCAGAATCACTATTCTCTTTCATCATGAACTTAAAAACTCTGTGTGAGGGACAGCCTTGCTCAGGGAAAAGCACTGGTGTGGGACCCAGTGACCATCATCTCTTTTGGGTTCTGAAGCAGCTAACTACACATCTTGCCCAAGTCCTTTAACCTCTCCTGGCTTCTTGTTTCTTCAACTATAAGATTAGGTAACAACGGTAGTTACAAAAACAACAGTAGCTAACATGTATTAGGCGCTTGCCATGCATCACATAGTATGTTGTAAGATCTCATTTAATCATCACAAGGGCTCCATACACAGTAAGAATTATTACCCCATTTTACTGATAAAGACAGTGAGATATTCACAGGGTTGGAAACATTCCCGAGTTCTCATAAAGGGCAGGGTCAGAATACTAACTAAGGTCTAAATTAGCAATAAAATATATTGAAAGGTTCCTTCAGTTCTAAAGTTCAGATTAAAATATGAATCACCTGCTGGATTATCAGGCTGCAAAAAGGGAAAACTGACTTTTTTTAAAAAGCATACTATGAAAATTATATTTATAAAATAAACATATTACCCATAATTATAAAAATTATTCTCTGTTGGAATAATTTTATAATAATATCTAATATAATGTATCTTAAAACTTTTTTAAAAAGCAACTATTTGAAAGAAGGAACTACCTTTAATTTTTATACAAACTACCAGGCAAGGTGATATTATTTATTGCTAATTTTCAATTGTCCCTTTTCCACTTTTAAGTCATGTCCATCTGATCTTTATGGAGGGGCAGGGGATGTGCGGGGGGGGGGGGCGGGGCGGGGGGCGGTGCTCGGGCAATTGAAATCTTTGACTGAGATTTCATTATTTGTAAAGGCAGAAACAATAAAACTGTGCTCATATGAGTTTCAGTAGAGCATGTGCTCTAAAATGTGTAGCCAGAATAACAAAATTCGAGTTAATCCTAGTTATTGTCAATTTAGACATCTCTTGGACTTGAAACCCATTGTGAAGCCAATGTAAAAGTTGGAGTCTTTTGGTAAATCAGGATGGACTAACTTACTAAACTTCTAGGAACATGGACTAACTACCTTCATAGTTTTCCTAATAGCATGTTGGAGATTGCCCCTCTGCCTTTGCTCACACTGAATTTTGGCTTCTAGTATTTTCCCACTTATCCCTTCCATTCTTTAAGACTCAGCTTTAAAGTGTCACCTCCTTCTAGACATCTTCCTCATGCCCCAACAAAACCCACACATATTCAGAAAAAGTTGGGTAGGTGCCCTTCTATGGAGAGCTCTATTGCTGCTTATACTTCATTATAGTACAATAACCTGTTTTTGTGTCTTTCTTCCCTACAAGATAGCATATTACTTGTTTCAAGCAGCTTTTGTATGTAGAAAACCACCACAAAATTGCAAATGGGTACAACAATAAACATGTTTCTAACAGATCTGTGGATCACCTGGGAGTTGGCTGATCTAGGCTGGCTCTCCTGGCCAATTCTGCTTTAAGCTGTGGGTCCAGCTTCTCATTTTGATCAATATGTGTATGATTTCTAAGGCCCAGTTTCTACTCATGGTGATAGAAGAGAAATAAATAATTCAAGAGAATATATAATATACACTGCCAGCCAGTGTTGCTCAATGGCACTGGCACTATGAACCAAGAGGTCACTGGTTCAATTCTCAGTCAGGGCACTTGCCCGGATTGCAGGTTTGATCCCAGTAGGGGATGTGCAGGAGGCATCCAATCAATGTTTCTATCTCTATATTCCTCTCCCTTCCTCTATAAATCAATGAAAACATAGTTTTTAAAAAACGCCTTTACATGTTCAGTATAGATGCCATCATAGGCCTAACTAACTACATAGTACACATCAGCAACAAGATAACTCTTTTTCTTCCAAAATATGTTCAATTTGTGGCAGAGAAAAATGCTATTAATTTTTTTCATTTTTACTATAGAATTAGCAACAGGAGACCATTTTAATTAAGATTACACTCCTTTCACATTATATTTTCTAATGCTTTATTGTTATGAGGAATATGTGCTCCCAACATGTTAAAGAGAATCTCTCTAAATTGTGATTGTTTTTCCTGAGGGAAAATACTGTTCATGATTACTGTGGAGGGACTAGAGGGGGCCATGGAGAAAAGAGGCATAACCAAGAGTGCTTCATGCTAAATATTCATATAAGAATGATTCTGTGATAGTCCACCCCGCCTCCTTTGTTGCAGGGTGTGTTGTAACTTGGCTTCTCCCTTGAGTACTGTATATATATAGTTCAAGTTTTGCCCAAAAGATCCACTCATCTTTGCAATATCTCTGCTTGTTTCCCAGCGGGCCACAGTTACAGCATGTTAAATGAATATGTGTATCACTGCATCCTGAAACCATTGTTCCAGGTTGCTATTGCTGGCCTTCAGCTCACCATGCAAGAAGCATGTTGCTATCTGGTCCATACCCTTCAAGCACATGAGGTGCGCCATGATGAGTTTTCATTCTAGAGCCTGTCTTGTCTTTGTTGCTGAGTTAATTAATAACTGGATGATCTCGAATATGTTGCTTATCCTCACTAGGTTTTAGATCTCTTGCCTGATATCAGAGTTGTAATTTTTGCTGAACGTATGGCAGGTCCTACTTCCTCACCCCTTTATATCAGGTATGGCCAGGTGACTGGTTTTATCCAATGAAACATGAGTAGAAGTGCCATGCAATACTCGGGAGCAAAAATATTAGGTGTCATTGTGCAGATTTGCCATATTTCCTCCCTAACTTGAAAATCATGGCAATATATTTGAAATGGAACCTCTGTCAGCTTTTATCTCTCACTGATCAGAATGAGCAGAGCCCTCGCCAACAAGGATGAATATGTGGCATTTATTATTTTTAAGCCACGGAACATTGGGGGCTGTTTGTGATGCAGTGTAATCTAGCCTTTGATTACTTAATATGAGTACAGCTTTCACAGTACTGATTAGCAAACATTTTTACAGAAGCATACCCTGATTTTCTGTATTTAGGACAGGAGATGTATAATGGTGTTGACAAAGGAATTAATTCTGAGAAAAAGAAAGAAATGCACCTGTAGCTTGGGCCCCAGTCATGAAGATACTTTCCCTATCAAATGTTCAGAATACCTGTTCCAAGTGCAGTGCAGCAAAGAAGGGCGCACATAAAATGACCCACTCAGTAGGGCAGAGAAAAGAGGTGCATGTGAGCAAAGAGAGGAAATTCACTTTGATAATATATAAAATAGACAGCAAGAATTCTAGCAACCTTAAAGGAAAAAGCAATCATCTCCAATAATTCACAAAAGTGATAAAGGCTGTACGTTAAGTAAGATCATTAGCATATACTAAGTATTAGAGTCCAGATACACAAATGTGACCCACAGTACAGAAGGGAGTGAAAAAAGACCACTTCAGCAAGCAGAAGTGAACCAAGAGAACAAAAAGAATGGCTATTCAAACAAGACCAGAATCAAATTTCAGAAAATGGCTTTCTTGTCATAAAGTAGAAATTTTATCAGAACCCTAATGATTATTAATTATAGTCATTGTTTACAGTTAGAGTTCATTCCATTACATAATGTAGGATTTCTTTTCCTATCTTTAAAAAGTCATAAATTAAAGAAACATTGTAGTTTCTAAAAATAGTATCAGATATCTACCTTGAAGGGATATACATACTTTCCAATGACTAACGCAAGTTATGGTACCCAGAGTAAGAAAACCAGAAAAACAGTATCAGGTACTTAGTGTGGTGTGTACCTATTTCTGCCTGTGTGGTATATTTCACAAAATAGATGGCCTCTTATGTACTTGTCAAATTTTAAGTAGAATGAATCTAGATCTTGCTAATGAACTATTCCTGAAGCTAAATATATTAGGAGTCTTATCTCACAGATAGATAGATATAGAGATAGAAATAGATAGCGATAGAAATAGATAGAGATAGAGAGAGAGAGAGAGAGAGAGAGAGAGAGAGAGAGAGAGAGAGAGAGAGAGAGAATTTACAATTGCTTTAGTTTGGTCTATTGTCTAATACCATGTTGGTTACTATATTCTGTCTGCTAACCTTGAAGCTCTGTATTGTCAGATAATTATAAAAAGCAATGGTATATTATGACACAGAATTGTTTCAGTGAACCTAAGAATGAATTTGGAATTCTGTTATCTGGGATTTTAAAAATCAAAGACAATCAGTACTGATCTAGAATATGGTCATGATTCCTTTTTATACATAATAATTGCTACCCCTTGCTATATTCACATTCAAATGACTAGAAAATAGCAAGGCTGAAATTTAAAAACATTTTAACAACAAAATCCTTTTGTGTTCTTTGTACTGCACAACTTCCATTTAATTAAACAAGGGTAATTAAAAGACTGTCTTACAATCTTATAATGATTCTTTCTCATTTTCCTTCTCTTATTCTTAGCCGAATCTAACTGCTTGCAGATTTTTGTGTGTGTCCTCAGTTTTTACTCACAGCCTTTCATTCTTGGCTTAGTCAACAATAATTTTTTAAAATATTCTTTTTCTCCCAGACACTTGTTTAACCTTTGGAAACTCAAAAATGGTCCTTGATCATGATGATATTAGAATCTGGTAGAAGAAGAAAAAACACACTACCTGCCCTAACTGGTTTGGCTCAGTGGATAGAGCATTGGCCTGTGGACTGAAGGGTCCCAGGTTCGATTCCAGTCAAGGGCATGTACCTTGGGTGCAGTCACATACCCAATGGGGGGGTGTGCAGGAGGCAGCTGATCGATGTTTCTCTCTCATCGATGTTTCTAACTTTCTATCCCTCTCCCTTCCTCCCAGAAAGAAAGAAAGAAAGAAAGAAAGAAAGAAAGAAAGAAAGAAACACACTACCTGGTAAAGCTAAAATATGGGCTTTCTTCATTCTTTTCTGAATGTGTGTGATTATTAAGAGCATCTACTTATGTTTTTATAAAACCATAAGACCATTGGAGTCCCTCAGAGTTTCAGAGTTCGGAGACCAGATAGAGGAATTCATCAATACTGGTTGAATTTTTAGGATTTCATGACTTTCTTAATCCATAGGAAATGTGTGATAGAGAGAATATAAGTGGAGGGTAGGGTGTGAATTTCCACGTTTGGGTGAAACTTTATGAGTTTTACTCCTAACGCATAACTGAACATAAACACCTTTTCTACTTATAAAGGGAACTTTTCAGTGAAGTTTTCCATAGCTAAACAGAAAATTGTAGAGATATGTTTTGTGTCTAAATAAATCATGAGAGAGAAAAATAATAAACTTTTCAACAGAATTAATGTTATTTCTGCAGGGTCAGTGACTAATAAATTTACAACTCAATGAAATACATACTGTCTTATTTTTATATGGATGTGTTGCATATGATTTTCTATCAAGGTTCTCAGGACATATTTTCAGGACATATTCTCTGAGGTCTTTTTCGTTTTTTAGAAATTTTAAATTATGAAGATACTCTGGAAAACAATTAAGAAAATTCCTCGAAGAGCTAAACAGAAAGTTACCATTTAACCCAGCAATTCCACTCCTAAGTATATAAATCAAGAGAATTGAAAACATATGCTTATTTTTATAAAAAAAAAAACTTGTATAGGAATATCATAGCAGCATTATTCATAATAGCCAGAAAGTGCAAACAATTCAAATGTCCATCAGTTAATGAAATGATAAGTAAAACGTGTCAAATTAACACAATGAAAATTTATTCAGCCACAAAAAGGAATGAAATATCAACACATGCTACAACATGGATGATTTTGAAAACTTTATACTAAGTGGAAGAAGCCAGATATGAAAGGCCATACATTGTAAGATTTTATTTATATGAAATATACAATATACATAAATCCATGCATCCAGAGAGGAGGTTAGTGGTTGCCAGGGGCTGTGGGGTAGGGGAAAAGGGAGACAATGTCTGATGGGCATGGGCTTTATCTTTGGGGTGATCAAAATATTCTAAAAGTAGGTAGTGCTGATAGTTGCACAACTCTGTGAATATACACTTTAAAGGGATGTATTTTACCTGTAAAGTATCTATACATATAAAAGCCAAAATACCGGAATGACCATAATGACCAGTCGCTATGACGTGCACTGTAGCTGGCCAACCTCCTGCAGCCCCTGTCCCACCCTACCCCCCTGCCCCGATCAGCCCCAATCAGTGCAGGCCAGCTGGACCTCACCCGAGCTCAAATTCCTGCACTGAGCCTCTAAATAAAGTACCATAAAATTGTATTGATAAATAAATAAAATTCAGCTGGATTCCCAAAAAATAAATGCCCAAAGTCATCAGCTAAACGGCAAAGAAGCTGGCAAAGAAATACACTTTTTGTATTCTAAGCCCAGTTTAATAACCATTTTACTATGGTGTGGCCATCTGTAAGTAGTAAGTTGAAAAGATCATCAGTGAAATGTACTCAATCCCTAATATTTCTCAATTCAATGATTTAGTGCAGGAAAGCTGAATAGGTTTATACCTTATTAATACAGAAAAAAATTGGATATGAGGAAAAACAGACTCCTGGGACTTTAATGTGAAATCAGAATTAAGACCTAACTCTGAACTCATAGTGTGAGGATCATGATTCTAGAGCACTAGGCAAGAAGTTCTCAGCTTTTAAAAACATACATTTTTCCCCTCCAGTATGTTGAATTGTCCATTATTGACCCATTTCCTCTCTCTCTACCTTAATCACCAGTACTCTACTTCTCAACACTCTGCTTATCAGCCTTAGTGGACGAAGTCCCCCATCATCAAAGACAATTTGCCTCATAGAAGTACCTCTGTGATTCCAGAAGAATTGATTATGTTCAATAACAGGTCAATCAACAAGTCAATATAAACTGAATCGCCCAATCAGTGTTTTTCAAATGTTAAATTAGTAAGGCATAGATTTCTAAAACCCAACAGAACAGAAAACAGGGATAAGAAAGATAGTGGTAAGTGGGGTGAAACATTCAAATATTCACACGTCTTTGTCAGATATTTATTACCAATTTATTATAGTCAGTATATTAAGGAAGCACAAATGTTTCAGTTCTTAGATAAAGCAAACCTAGAAACATCTGTTGAAGAGACAGAATTCAAACCAACCTCCTTACTTTACAGGCTAGGATGCTACACTGTTAAGAAAACCGATATGATTCGCTCATAGTTAGCTGCAGATGTGGGACTTGAATGTGGGTTTCTTGGTTCATGGACCAGACATCCTTTGGCAAGTTTTAGTTCCACCTCTTCAGGGTAACTGTAAATTGTTTGGGAAAGTTGCCCCGTCTTTTCTAATAACTAAAAGTGTGCAACCTATAGGAAAGTCTATATGAGGAAGTTTATTTTACTTATTGTTTCCTTTTTATTGAATTTATTAGGGTGACACTGGTTAACAAAATTATACAGGTTTCAGGTGCACAATTCTACAACACATCATATGTGTTCATCACCCCAAGTCAAGTCTCCATCTACCACTATTTATCCCCCCAAATCCCTTCCCCACCAGGCCCCAGTAATCACACACTGCTGTTCATGTCCATGCGTTTTTTTTCTTTTTTGCTCAATCCACTGACCCCACTCAACCCCCTTCCAACATCTGTCAGCCTGCTCTCTATCTATGAGTCTGTCTCTATGTTGCTTGTTAGTTCATTTTGTTTATTAGATTCCACATATGAGTGAAAGCATATGGTACTTGTCTTTCTCTGACTGGCTGATTCACTTAGCATAATGCTCTCCAGATCCATCCATGCTGTCACAAAGGGTAAGATTTCCTTTTTTTTTTTTAATTCTCACCCGAAGATTTGTTTATTGACTTCAGAGAGAGAGGGGAGGAGAGAGAAAAACATCCATGTGAGAGAGAAACATCGATCAGGTGCCTCTCATACCAGATGCCATTCAAACCAGAAACTTAGGTATGAGCCCTCATCTGGAATCAAACCTGCAACCTTTGGGTTCTAGGATGATGCTCCAAAACTGAGCCCCCAAGCAAGGGCAATTCCCTTCAATTTTTACAACCAAGTAGTGTTCCGTGGTGTAAATGTACCACAGCTTTTTTTATCCACTCATCCACTGATGGACACTTGGGCTGCTTTCACATTCTGGCTGTTGTAAATAATGCTACAATGAACATAGAGGTGCATATATTCTTTCGAATTCATGTTTTGGCTTTCTTTGGATACATTCCCAGAAGTGGAATTGCTGGGTCAGAAGGCAGTTCCATTTTTTTTTTTTTTAGATAAACCATATGAGGAAGTTTAAATTACTTCTCTTGACCCCCTCAATTGCTGAGACAATCTTAGTACCATGAGATCTGTTTTCTGCATAGTCTCAGATCATCCTCTTGATTTAATACTAAGAAAACTACAAACCTAGGTTAACAGTCTCAAAGACATGACTCATTAGAAGACAGCAAGGGTCACTGGGTAATGTCCTTTATTAGAATTCAGCCTTATAGATGACTCAAGAAAAAGATAGTTTCTTCACCATTATTCCCTCCATTTCTCTTCTGTTTCTCTCTACTGCTTTTAAATGCCTTTCCATTCCCCCTTGCCTTATTTCCACCTCTGTGCTCAAAAAGTCCAAATATCTAGCAGAAAGGGTAGGACCAAGTCAGAGGGTGGAAGACGGAATGTTCTGCTCCCTTTGCTCACCACAAAGACTCCCACTATTCTCACCACCCATAACACATGGACAAGCTTCACTCACCGTCTGCTTTCCATTGGTCCCACCCCCGTTTATCTTAGGCTCTCAGCACATTGTGTATAGATCCAGTCCCCTCATAATCCTTCATGAAATGAAAATCTAGCAATGGAGGGAGGGCAGGATTGACATTCTGATCATCTGTTATAAAAGCAGTATTTTGTCCCTTTATTTTAAACCCAGTGCATTCAGGAAAGCAATGTACTTTGTTTATCATGTCAAGTTCTGATGAAAGGATTTGAATTGGATTTCATCCCAAATCTATAACTCACCATGTAATGCATAATTTTGCTGTCATAAAGCTGCAAATTTCAACACTTATTTGCCAGAAAACACAGGTCTGAATATGAAAGAGGCCCCTCTGAAAGTTATTGCTCAGTGGCCTACTAGTCTCCCAGTCTTTCATTGTCAAAGCTCTCGGCGTCTGTTATTTACCAAGCAGATTTTGTTTTCCTTTGTTTCTGCTCAGACTCACTTAAAAATCAGCCTTTGAAAGGTCCATAGGCTAATATATTCATTTTAACTGATGTCCATTGTTTCAAATCCTTCGATATGAAATGCGATAAACTGTCCTGGACAAAAGACTTTAATAGCAAAAAAAAAAAAAAAAATGTAGATAGATTAACAATTCCCTTAAAATAGTCATAGTTGTAGACATTAACAGTGATATTTTTATTATTTTTATTTCTATTTTACATATTCTCACTCCTTCCCTTCATGTTTAATTGCCTCCAAAGTCTTTGTATCAGGTACATGAGGCATTATTGAAAGAAAAAAAGATACTTTTCAATCAAAGAACTACTGAAATTTAGATAACTCCAAAATTCAGCATTTTCTGGGTTAAAGTAGTGCACTACTTCAGTATCTGCAATTTAAATAAGTCCTCTGAGAAGTTGGCCTCCATAACCGGTGACGTGCCGCTGAACTGAACAGATCTCCAAAATAACCTAACAGATTTCTTTCATTGTAGAATTGTTTCCATCTGGTGCAGAGCTATTAAACCTGGAATATGTAAAGGCTCTCCCCTCTCACCCTGTTTGACTTCCAAATGCTGGCAAATAATTTGCATTGTCAATGAATTGAGGATTAAAATTTTGAATTCATCTGTGTAGTTGTAAGATGCACAATTTAAAGTGATAGATTCTGAGAGCAGATTTTTCTTTCTTTTAATTTTTGGAAATGAAGACTTGAAATGTTTGTTGTTTGTAGACTATTCTAATACAAGCCTGTTTTCCTGAAAAGAATAAAACTTTTCTTGATTTTTTTCCCCAAGCTCAGGATGATGAAACATGAATTTATGAAGAGTATTACAGGCCAGTTTTGTGAGTATATATATATATATTTATAAGAGAATGTAACCATCTAAGAATATATATATATATATATATATATATATATATACACATATATGTATATTTAGATGTATCCATGTAGAACTTTCCAAGATCCTAGGTCACTGACAGACATTTCTTCATGAGAATTTTAAGGATCCTTCACAATAACAGAAAATGTCTGACTTTTAAGACTGGCAACATTTTTCATAGCATGTTAATTGGAAAGCTCAGAGTTACTTCTAAGAAACATAATTGCTTCCAGAAATGTTTAAACCACCAGGGAAATGTTTATATGAAGTGAGTAAGAGTCACAGAAGTGAATAAACCAAGTCTACGCACGTTGCAGTGTAAAATCCTGGGAGCACGCACATGGGGACGTATAAGAGAGCCATGTGTGGGACACAATCGTTATGTTCCATCTCTTTCTTCTTGTCTTAATTTTGCAACTCCTACCCACCCCTCCTTAGCCTATCAGTGGGCTTCAAGAGCAAAGAGGCATCGGTTCTCTTCAAATCTTCACATTTTGTGCCTGTCCTTCCTTCACCATTCTTTTCTTTTTGATGTCCCATCTTACTTTTCTTACTTTTATCACATTGTCACTTATTTCATTGCTTCCTTTGATCTTTCTCTTAAATTTAATCTGTCTTGATATTCTGAGATATTTTCTAGTGCTCTGAAGTACAATTATGCATTTCTGCATTTCATATCCTCTTCATAGCGAGTTAAAAAAAAATAACTGTGCATTCCTACACAGCACATGAAACTGCTTACCATCTCTGTTCATTGTGCTCACATTTAACTTGTTTAAAAAGTTTTAAGAGACACACAGGAACTTACACGACTTCGGGAAGAATGTTTTGCTGATAAGCATATAATCACTTGATTGATTCTAATAAATATTTGAAGTAATCTTTTAAAGGATCTTAATTCAGCTACATCTCAGCAGGACCCAGCCTCCTGACCCCAAAATCTCCAAACGAAAAGATTCATTAAAATGAGTGAATTTTCCAAGATGCCTTCAAGATGTCATGGAATGAGTTTCTATAGTTCCCAGCCATGCAAAATATTACGGTACAAATTTAGAGCTAATACTGGCACTAAACTAATCTTCTAGGACAGATGTTCTCAAAATATTGTGTTTGCTTTAAACTAAAATCTGAGAAACACCCATTACAGTTGGCAACATATAAGTATTACAGAAAAATCACAATATGTATTTCTGGCTAAAAGTAGCAAACACAAGAAAATTCCATGCTAAGAAGCAAGCATTGTCCTTATTTTGCATCTCTTCATCTATCCAGAAGGCAAAATGCAAGGAGAATTCAATTTTTTTTTATGAAAAGTTGCATTTTCTTTGTTTCCTTTTTCCATCCCCTCCCCATCTGTCCTCCACTCCACCGTCTTCCCCTTTAAGTTTTCTCCATTTGTGTTTCAGTGGCATAGATTCAGAGAAGGGATGGAGTCTGATCTTTTGGGTGGTCTTAGTAAAGCTTTAGTCTCTGGCTAACCTCTCCTTAGACTGGAAAGTAGCCAAGACTTTCCAATATTAGGGAGAGTCCCTCTGAAAAAGCTATATATGCATGTCGGGGTGCATGTGCTCTGATTTAACAAGCAAAACTGAACAACAACAGGGCCTTGTCAGCCAAACCAGAAACTGTTTCTCCCGAACTTAAAACATATCCTTGTGCGAGTAGGTTATGGTTCTTGTTTGGTTTCGGTGTTCATTTATTTCAGTGTATTGTTTGACATCTCCCACCAGCTGTGCCAGGAAACTCTTGGCTGTGCTTCAACAAATAGCGCCACCCCCACGTTTATTTTTTAATTTGTTCTGATTCTTGACTCTTTCTTACACTCCACAGTTTCAGAAATAAGTGCGCAAAGGGGGTAGTATTTGCTTTTTGGTAACTAAGTGTAGTTTCAGAAGCCATACATAAAGTTTGCCTCCCCGCATCTCCTCTTTAATATGAAATTATATTAGACTTGGATTTGTTTTTGAAAAGCCAGTTGTATTGTTTTAATTAAGGGAAATAAAATATCTTTTTTATTAAAGCAGACTCACAAAGAATGTAGAAGTCATTTCTCCCAATAATGAATTCACAAAAGAGATTTAAGTTTCCTGAATTAGGGTAGAGACAGAGGGAAAATTATCTGTATAGTGAGCATACATTATCATGAAATTTAAAAGGGCCAATCTTGTTGGTACCTGGAAACACATAGTAAAAATATCCACAAAGCTAAAAAAAAAAAAAAAAAAAAAAGCCATCATTTCAATGAAAATAGCCAAACTGATGCCATGCCAGTTGGCAAAGTAGCAAATTTGCCTAGCTGCATTGGTGCCTCTCTGGACTTTCCAAATGAAAACCTTGCATCAAAGGATGGTTTGAGCACTTCCCTACAAAATCAATCAAAACTAAACCACAATTGATACAACTTTTTAAGAGTGACAAATTTCCACTAGTCTAATCTCCAGCCCTTAAAAGCAATTTTATTTCATTTGAAGTTGAGTCAGAAGAGGGGGCGGGGGGAGGAATATTTAAAGTGGAGAATTTGTTATACATCACTCATTTCCTTTCTTAAGTTGCTTTCCCCGGAAGAATGCCAAAACTTTCTGAACTTGATCAGACTGGTCCTGGAAAATGTAAACAACACTACAGAATAGTGATGAAGAACATTTTATCCAGGTTAGTTCAAACGGAAACATTCCACAGAAACGGATGCACAAAGAGAGGGAGCATTTCAAACTCACTCTACAAAGGTCACTGGCAGGGCCAACGACGTAGTACTTCGTGTGTCTGTCCTGGAACAAAATGGGGATTGGTTGAGCAGGGTCTTGAGCCTTCAAAGAAATAAGTCCAGGTACCACAGATTCATGTTTTAAAGAACTGCGGGTATTTATTTTCAGCATTCCCCTTATGTTTTTTTGAGTTCTTTAATAAGTTAAATAAGTCCATAAGCCAAGCCATATTCAAAATGATAATGTACAGGGGAAGCCCCCAAGTAATCACTCTTCTTTGAATGCACTTCTCTTCCAGAAGAATGCGAGAATGAGGTTTCTCCCTGAAAGTGAGAAACTTAATTTCAATGATAATGACTTTTCTGTATTTTTCCATTGAGAAAGGGGCAAAAATGTAACCTTCTGTCTGAGGTTTTATACGTCTACATTTTGAGGATATTTCTTTATCCTGAGAAGATTTGGAATAATGCTAACAGTTAATAGTTACTAACGTTGACTCTGTTTCAATGTGGTAGATTGACCACATGCGTCTAATGACAATATTTTCTGAAGCCCTACAACTATAAAGTAATTTTAAAAAACAAACAATGTATTGAGGTGTGACTGACATACAAAAAGCTACATATATTTAATGTATTCAATTGTATGAGTTTGAAGATAAGGATACACCCATGAAATCATCATCAGTCCCATAAATATATCCATCACTTCCAAAAGCTTCCTCCCATCCCATTTGTGTGTGTGTGGGGGGGGGGCGGGGGGGGGCACGGGGGGTGTTAAGAAGAAAACATCAGGAAAATGCAAATAGAAATCACTACAAGATATAACCTCATATCCATTCGAATGGCTATTGTCAAAATAACAAAAGTTAACAAGTACTGAAGAAAATGTGAAAAAGGGGGATTCTTGTACACTGTTGATGTAACTTGGAATGTAAATAGATACAGCCTTCCTGGAAAACAGTATGGAGTTTCCTCAGAAAATTTAAAAATAAAGCCACCATATGATTCATTATCTCACTTCTGTATATATATATCCGAGGGAAATAAAATCACTATCTCAAAAAAACACCTGCACTTCCATGTTCACTGCTACATTATTCATAGTAGCCAAAATATGGAAGCAACCTAAGTATCTACCAATGGTTAAATAGACTTTTTAAAATCTAATCTAATAAAAGAGAAACATGCAAATTGACTGTACTTTCACTACACCCCAAGCCACACCCACCAGCCAATCAGAGCAACTATATGCAAATTAACCCAGCCGGCAGCCAGGGAGCTGGAGCAAGCAGGAGGCTTGGTTGCCCCGGCGATGGAGGAAGCCAAGCTTCCCACCTGCCCTGGCCGGCTGTGACCTCCGCTCAAGGCAACAAAGTTTCAATTATAGAAGATAAATAAATAAATAAATCCCAGATACCTGCTTCCAGCCAGCCTCCACTGGGAGTTTGGGTGGCTGGGGGCTGTGGCCAGCCTGCAAACAGCCATCAGCCCCTCACTCAGGGCTAGCCAGGCACCCCAGCGGGGACCCCCCTCCCTGAATGAGGCTATGGCCAGCCTGCAAACAGCCATCAGCCCCTCACCCAGGCTGGCCAGGCACCCCAGCAGGACCCCCACCCTGATCCGAGACACCCTTCAGGACAAACCAGCCAGCCCCCAACCATGCACCAGGCATATAATAAAGGGGTAATATGCAAATTGACCCTAACAGCAGAACAACTGGGAATGACTGGTCACTATGACACACACTGACCACCAGGGGGCAGACGCTCAATGCAGGAGCTGCCCCCTGGTGGTCAGTGTGCTTCCACAGGGGGAGCTATGCTCAGCCACAAGCCAGGCTGACGGCTGCCAGCACAGCAGTGTTGGCGGGAACCTCTCCCGCCTCCTCAGCAGCGCTAAGGATGTCCGACTGCAGCTTAGGCCTGGTCCCCACTGGCAAGTGGACATCCCCCAAGGGCTCCCGGGCTGCCAGAGGGATGTCTGACTACCAGCTTAGGCCCGATCCCCTGGGGAGCAGGACTAAGCCAGCAGGTGGACATCCCCTGAGGGGTCCCAGACTATGAGAAGGCACAGGCCGGGCAGAGGGACCCCCCACACACAAGAGCACAAATTTTTGTGCACTGGGCTTCTAGTCCTATATAATAAAAGCCTAATGTGCAAATTGTCCCCTGGACTGGAAGTTCCACCGCTCGCTATGATGTGCACTGACTACCAGGGGGTGGCGCAGAACATGGTGGGCGTCAGTGATGCGGTGCTGGCAGCAGGTGGCAGTGAAGGCGCTGCTGGCCCCAATGGGACCCAACGAGAGTGGGACTGCGGCAGGATGGTGGAGCAGGTGAGTGGGTGGCACCAGGCCAAGGCGGGTGCAAGCAAGGCCTAATCACCCAGCTGATCACACAGATAGTGGCCAGCTGCAGCCGGGCATGGTGGGGCAGGGCCACTGCCTGGCTCCCAGGTGTTGAGGGAGCTGGGCAGGGGCCCAATGACTCAGGCAGAGGGGGATACACAGGACCCAGGGGCCCAGGCACTGCCCAGGGCCCAAAGGTCATCTGGGACCTGCCCTTCTCCAGATGCTCGCACTTCGATCGCCTGCCAGGCCTAGGGACCGCACCCATGCACAAATGTCATGCACTGAGCCTCTAGTCTGATATATTTATACAATGAAATATTATTCTACCTTAGAACAGAAAGAATTGCTGCCACCTGTGACAATATGGACAAACCTGAGGTCATTCTGCTAAGTAAAATAAGCCAGACTCATGAACTCTCTTATATGTGGGATCTAAAATAGTCAAATTCATAGAAGCAGAGAGTAGAATGGTGGTAATGAGGGACTGGGAGTATAGAGGAAAGGGGGATATGTTGGTCAAAGTGTACAAACATTCAGTTATAAAATGAATAAGCTCTGGAGAACCCAATGCACATCATGGAGACTACAGTTAATAATAATATATTATATATTTGAAATTTGCTATAAGTTCTCACACTTGGAAAACAAAGGTAACTATATGAGATGATGGATATGTTAAATAGATTAATTATGGTAATCATTTCACAGTGTATACATATATAAAAACATCATATTATATACCTTAAATATATAAAAATGTTACAGGTCAATAATACCTCAATAAAACTGGAAAAAAAACTACCAGGCATGCAAAATGCAGAAAAATATGACTCATAATGAGACAAGCAATACTCATATAGATCAATCAATATAAACTGACCCAGAACTGACACAGGTGTTAGAAGTAAGCAGAAAAATACATTAAGACATTATCATAACTATATTCCACATGCCCAAAAAGTTAAATAAAGACATAAAAGAATTTTTAAATCAAATTGTTAGAAATAAAAACAACATGGACTGTCCAAGGTAAAAATTCTCTGGGTAAGGAGAAACTAAGATGGCGGCATAGATAAACACCGGGAAATACTCGCCTCACACAACAATTGAACAATATCCCAAAGGACGGAGCAAACATCGTCCAGAACAACAGGAAGGCTGGCTGAGTGTAATTTCTACAACTAGAAGAAAAGAAAAGCACGCTGAGAGCCAGAGGAGCTGCGGAGGCTGAGTGCAGAGGTACGGCGGCGGCTCGCGCGCGCGCGGAAAGGGGGTGGCACCTGAGGACGCGGCTGTCTTTTTGAATCACAAGCTCCCGACTGCTCTGATCTCCAGCTCTGGGAAGTCTCTGGGGACCCAGGTCTCATACGGGCAGAGGCTGCTCTCTCAGGCGGCAGCGGGCGAACTTGGGGGCAGATTTCCCTCGGAGGTGCTTGCAGCCATTGCCAGGACACTGAGACGCGCGACTCCGGGCGCGGAGAATCAGCCATTGCTTCTTTCTACACCCTTTGACTCCCTGAGACCACGCCCCACCCAGGCTGCGGCAGAGGCTTTTGCATGTGAATGCCCCAGAACTTTGCAACCTGATAATTACCTAACTGCAGCCGGGCCAGCCAGACCCGGAACTTCCAAGAGAAGGCCCAAGGCCCCGCAGCGGCTTGCATTGCTTCACAGCTGAGCCTCTTCGTAGTTCCTGCTGTGTGGCCTCAGGCAGGGGCTGAATTAGCACCTCCTTAGATCCAGGAGCCACTGTACCCAGTGGTCAGAGGGGGTCCATTCTCCCACTTCAGACACAGCTGCTTCCCACAGCCAATTGGCCTGGAGGTCAATTCCTCCCAGTGATCCTACAACAAGCGAGGCACCAAGAGTGCACCAAGAGTGTCCACCCCAGGTAACTGGGGAGGCTGAGCCACTGGGCCCTACAGGACACCTGGCGCGCAGGCCACTCTATCAACACAGGTAAGCAGCCAAAATGCGGAGACAAAGAAACAGGTCACAATTGGCAGAAACGGAGGAGGCCAGACGACTGGATATAGAGTTCAAGGCCACGTTTATAAGGTTTGTCAAGAATTTTATGGAAACCGCCGATAAATTTAATGAATCCCTCAAGGAGTATGGTGAGACCATGGAGGTCATGAAAAAGGACCAATTAGAAATTATGCATACACTGACTGAAATAAAGAATACTTTACAGAGCTCCAACAGCAGACAAGAGGATCCCAAGAATCAAGTCAAAGATTTGAAATGCAAAGAAACAAAAAATACCCAACCGAAAAAGAAAAAAGAAAAGAGATTCAAAAAATATGAAGATAGTGTAAGGAACCTCTGGGACAACTTCAAGCGTACCAACATCAGAATTATAGGGGTACCAGAAGGAGAGAGAGGGCAAGATATTGAAAACCTTTTTGAAGAAATAATGACAGAAAACTTCCCCCACCTGGTGAAAGAAATGGGCTTACAAGTCCAGGAAGCGCAGAGAACCCCAAACAAAAGGAATCCAAAGAGGACCACACCAAGACACATCATAATTAAAATGCCAAGAGCAAAAGATAAAGAGAGAATCTTAAAAGCAGCAAGAGAAAGACAGTCAGTTACCTACAAGGGAGTACCCATCCGACTGTCAGCTGATTTCTCAACAGAAACCATGCAGGCCAGAAGAGAGTGGCAAGAAATATTCAAAGAGATGAATAGCAAGAACCTACAACCAAGATTACTTTATCCAGCAAAGCTATCATTCAGAATGGAAGGTCAGATAAAGAGCTTCACGGATAAGAAAAAGCTAAAGGAGTTCATTACCACCAAACCAGCATTATATGAAATGCTGAAAGGTATTCTTTAAGAAGAGGAAGAAGAAAAAGGAACTCTTACCATTTGCCACAGCATGGATGGAACTGGAGAGCGGATAAATACCACAAGATCTCATTTATTTGTGGAATATAATGAACAACATAAACTGATGAACAAGGACTGATCCAGAGACGGAGAGGCATTGATTGGACTGTCGGGCCTTGGAGGGAAGGTAGGGGAGGGTGGGGGCAAGGGGGAAAGATCAACCAAAGGACTTATATGCAAGCATATAGGCCTAACCAATGGACACGGACAACGGGGGGGGGGGGGGGTGAGGGGGTGAGCGGGGAGAGGGGGGGTAGAGGGTACACATATGTAATATCTTAATCAATAAAAAATATTAAAAAAAAAAAATTCTCTGGGTAAGATTGATGGTGATTAGACTTTGCAGAAGAAAAGAATGGTGAACTTAAAGATATATTAATAGAAACCATCCAAAATAAAACATGGAGAGGAAAGTGAAATTAACTCACCCCCCCTCCCCAAAATGCATATAGCATCAGTGAGCTGAGACAACTTCAAGGAACTTAGAATCTTTCATGGAGAGGAGAAAGAGAAGGGGCAGCATAATACAGGAAGAAATAACTTCCAAACCTTTCCAAATTTGACTATGTTTATCACCCAAAAAGTTCAATGAATCCTAAGCACAAGAAACATAAATAAAACTAAACCAGCATACATCATAATAAAATTGTTCAAGCCAAGTGGTAAAGAGAAAGTTTTAAAAGGTGCCAAAGGAAAGAGAGAGAGAGAGAGAGAGAGAGAGAGAGAGAGAGAGAGAGAGATAACGTAAGATAAAAAGACATGAAAATGACAGCCGATTTCCTGTTGAAAGCAATGCAGGAGGGAAGACAGTGGAGCAATATGTCTAAATTACAGAGGGGACAATAACTGTCAACCTAGAGTCCTATCACTAAAGAAACATTTTTGAGTATTTTGGGTTGTTTTTATTGTTGTTTATTTCTAATATTATGTCATCGTGGTCTGAGAAGATACTTGGTATGATTTCAATCTTCTAAAGAAACATTTTTGAAAAAATGAAGTAAAAGTGAAGATTTTTTCAGACATACCAAAGCTACATGAATTTATCATAAACATACTAATAAAAAAATTAAAAGTCCCTAGTATTTGAAAACTAAAAATAAATAAATAAATAATAAAAACATTTTTAAAAAATTTTTTTTGTTAATCCTCACTTGAGGAAATTTTTCCACTGATTTTTAGAAAGAGTAGAAGGGAGAGGGAGAGACAGAGAGAGAAACATTATGTGAGAAAGATACATTAATTGATTGCCTCCTGCACATGCCCCAACCAAGGTTGAGGATCAAGCCTAAATTGAGGTATGTGCCCTTGACTGGAATCAAATCCAGGACCGGACCCTTCAGTCCGTGGGCTGATTCTATCCACTGATACAAACTGGCTAGGGCTAAAAATAAAAAATAAAATAAAATAAATTAAATCAATGAAACCAAAATCTGGTTCTTTGAGAATATTAATAAAATTGACATTCTTCTAGCCAGACTGACCAAAACAGAGAATTAAAAGGGGAGAAGAGACCAGTTACCAATATCAGAAATGAGAGGTAACATCATGATAGATTACATGAATATTTAAAAGATAATAAGGGAACATTGCGAACATATTTATGGGAATAAATCCACAGCTTAGATGAAATGAACAAATTCAATCAGAGATATAATCACTAACACCCTGCTCAAGAAGAAATAGAAATTTTATCTATTAAGACATGGTTTGCACTTTTCTGTACATTTTATACATTTCACATTTTATTAAAGCTACTAGCCTTCTTAGTCTAGTAATCATGTTTGCCGATATTTCTCACCCATTTCCTTTGTGTAAACTCAACCTGGTGAGCTTCTCCTGTAATGGGCAGCATTCCTGACAAAGATATGGTGAACTATAAAGTCATAGCGGCATTCTCCAAGGAAGTCTTTTTTAAATACAAATGAGCTTTTTGTGATATTGGCAAGAATAATTATAAAGTGTTCTTCAAAATCTATACATTTTATGAGAAGAGATTCAAGCAAAGAGACTTGGTTATATTTATCTTCCATTCTTGCTATCTGTGTAGGTGGTATATTTTTTTATAGAAACAAAAATAAAATAGAAAAAATCTCATATGCTACTGATATGCTTTCAGCAGCAAAGTATGCAACTTGAACATTTCACCTCTAGCAATTTCAGTGTTATTTTATTTAAATTAACTAGGTCATTGCTGTTTTTTTATAGCTGCAGGTATAAAATAGAATGAAATTTCTACAGTGATTAAAGTTGTTGCCAGTATTTTGGTAGGAATTTTGAATATACATCTTTTCCTCCCACCCCCCCCACCCCCCCCCCCCTTCCTTTTTAAGCATCAAAATACCTGGGGAAATTAAGTCAATTATGAAGTGTTCTCTTACATCCTTAGTTTAGTTTTTTCAAGCTTTGCACTATTAGAAAGTTGTGTTAGCCATTATTAAAAGGCTAAACAATCAGAGAAACAACCCCCCCAAAAAAAGGATCATATTCTATATTTCTGAATTTGCAAGTAGTGTGATAACTCCTAAGGAAATAAGATAGACTTTAAGGATTTTTTTAAAGGAAACTATTAAAAAATATTTCTCTTTTCTTTATTTTTTTCTATTTTTAGTAGGAATGCATTTCTCAGTTTCTGCTTCCCATGTCTACACAAGGCAGCTGAAAATTTCCTCTCACTTTAATCTGTGGAAATGATTTCTTTATTCAGTGGTATACTGTTCTGTTTACACCTCACATGGTCTAACACTAATTGGATGTACTGCAATTCAATTATAAAGCTTAAGTTAGTGTCAAACCCCACAGTTTAAGGGCTCAGTCTTCCACAAGACTGCTCTCGCTTAGAGGCCACTGCAAGTCTCAGAGCGTCCCCAGGCCACCTGCACTTCTGACCACAACTGGCTACCAATCCAGAAGTTCCCCGTGACCCCTTTTAGGTTCAATACTTCACTAGAACCACTCATGAAACTCAGCAAAGTGCTATACTTAGGAGTACAGTTTTGTTAGTATATAGGATACACATATGAGGACCAGACAAATGAAAAGACTCATGGAGCAAGGAAGGAAATGCAGAGCCTCCATGCCATCTCCCATGGAATCAGGGCATGTCACCCTCCTGGCATAGGGACGTGTTCACCAGCCAGGAAACTCCACTGGGCTTCCGTGTTGAGAGTTTTCTCTACACGGGCATGATTGATTAAATATTCATCACATGATTGAAACCAACCTCCAGCCCTCCTCTCTTCCTCTGAAGTCAAGCTGGCTCAAAGTTACAACCTTCCAATCACGTGTTTGGTCTTTAGTGACCAGCTCCAATCATGAAGCTATTTAGGAACCTACTATAAGTCATCTCAGTAGCATAGAAAGATACTCCTATGACTCAGGAGTTCCAAGGGGTTTTAGGAGTTCCATGCCAAGAACGTAGGACAAAGCCAGAAAAACTCTTTATTATGATGCATATGCCTAGCTGATTCTAGTGCCTTTGAGAAGCCATACAAGCTACCTCCATGTTGCCTGTTGTCCAGGGTTCTTTGCCTTGAATTATCCTATTCACTTGTTCTGGATTTGCTGCTCACTTCACTTTTTCAACTGCTACTTGTGACTCACCAAAAAGGTTGGTCATTTCATCATCACATTCTTGCCTCCATCTTTCAGCCAACCCATATCTCCATTTCTTCCAGATTATATTTCCAATTTCTCCTGCCCACAAATTTTCTTCCATTTAATTAATTAAATAATGTCCTTGGATTGACAAATTAATGCTTTGAGAGAACAAGCTGCCTACAACTAAAATAAGATAAGAAGTACGTATATAACATGACTTTACTATTGCAGGAAATGCTTCCCCAGTAAGATAAAGCTGCCAAAATCCTGCAAAATCCATTTACCCAAATAATCAATTATTCAACTAGCCTTCTTTCAAAACAATAGCTTGCTCATCAGAGTATATAGCTCCTCCTGTGTACAATACATACTCATAAGGGCAAATTAGTTGCTTATTAAATGACTGTTTAATTATCAAAACTTAATTCAAATTAGTGCTATGTTCACTAATCCTAAACTACGATATCATGAGGATTGTTCAATCCCAATGAGCCCCCTAAAACCAGACCCCAAATTCTTATAAATATCTATCCTTGATCTCTCCTTTCCCAAGATACTACTAAGATTCTGACAAGAAAGTTGTCTCTCTTACTGGAGAGTAATAAACTTTGCTTTTCTTAATCAACATATTATTCCAGTGGTCTTTCCAGTGGCTGGCTGTCAATAATAGCCATTAAATTCTTCTCCCTGTAAGATTCAGGTAAGAATCACCCTTTCCCATCTAACCAGTTTGACCTAGTCTTACAGAAATGATTCTGATATGGGAAGTTGATGATACTCTGGCTACTGCTATTTCTGTGAGTAATAAACTTTGACTCTGACCCAAGAGTCCTGTATCTTCTTACAAAACCCACAAAATTATGGCCAGCTAACTTCTTACATAGCAAGCAGGGTAAAATCTTAGGATCTTCACAGTTCTTGACAACCTATTAAACTAGAAAACAGAAATAAAGGGCTTCCAGATAACAACATGAGAATAATGATATTCTTAAGTGGCTCTCTTATATGAAAGAACAAAATAGAAAATTGAATTGATAAAAATCCATTCAGCTTAACTTCTAGTGGATTTAGGTATTTGATTTTGAGTAGTACACAGAATGTCAAAGAAAGAGTTGGTGACATAATTCAGATTTTTTAAATAAAAGAGATATAAACAACCCATCTGGGAATAAAATAGAGAAGAGAATCAACAACCACATCTCCTCCCTCTTTGCCTGTGAATGATATAGCTGATCCGAAATCAAGATAGTAACAAGCAGAGTGATTTAATGAACTAAAATAGTTCTCTGGTTTTGGCTCAAAATCATAGTATGTTAAATCCAAAAAAATATTCATTTTCAGTACAGCTGTAAACTCTCAATGTATGCAAAATTAATGTACATTATGGATTCAGAAATAAAGTTCTCAATCTCTACTAAGTTCAATTCAGCTAAAGCTATACTAGATTTTAACTGTAAAAAAAAAACTCACAAGATTTCATCCAGTTTCATATGACACAAATTTTCCACTGCTCAAATCTGCCTTGCAAAACCCTTGCAAACTTGAAATTCCACATGGGTAGCATGATCACTGCACAGAATATTCCCATTATTTTAATACTGTGGAGTAAATCTAGGGCTAAGTCACAGTGAGTCTAAATGCTGCTTCAGTCTGGGGGAGTAGCTCAGGATAGCAGGATGATGGCTGGTGGAGGACCAGCTGACTGTGAGTGAAGCAGGCATTCAGAGGCCGAGCAGGGTATTGAAAACCTGGGAGTATCATACCCTTTTCATACCCCACTGAAGTATCCATTCACTGTGTGAGACCCAGTAGCAGGGAATGCAGGAATACAGAGACAGACACTGACAGTAACTAGAAGTCAGGTAGGCTTCAGTCATTGCTAGACATTGTTCCATGTTAAGCAGCCAGCATCCTATGAGGGTAGGTAGGAAGGACTGGCTTGGGGCAGAGACCCAGAATATATAAGCAGGTCCCCAGCCACTAGGTCCAACAGCAATGTAGGTAAGGCCTTCACTGTAGAGGCAGCTAAGGGAATAAATAACTGAATTATCTCCAACAGGATATTTATATTAAAGATTCTTTTAAAAGGCCAAGGCTCACTTATGTCAGGAGTGTTCTATTCTAATAGACAGTGTTGGGTGCCTCCCAGATCTGACTCTCACCGCCTCCTTATTCCAGAGGCTCCTGGGAGCTGACAGCTTACAGGAACTGCCTTGGCCAAAGGAAGCCACTGAGCCCTGCATCATGCCCCTTCCCGAGGGGCAGCATGCAGCCAATGAATGTTGCAGTGGCATAAAGACCCAGCCCTTTAACTCAATTAGAAATTCTCTGAAGGATCACCATTCCAGATCTCCCCATAGGAGAACTGAGACTTCTGTTGCAACTGCATCCCAACACAACTTCTTCTTCTCCTAATCCTGTTTCCTTCACGCCTCTGTCATGCTTTGAAAGGACTCCAGTGGTTTTATCAAGTCACCCAGTGAAGAATTTTACTACAGCATATTCATACATTTTTCCCTTCCTTTTATCCTTCCCACCTTCCTTCCTTCCAATTGGACAAATTCACAACAGATTTGAGGCAGCTGCAGTTCGCCATATAGGAAAATATCAGTAGTTACAGAGATCCTTCTTCCTTCTTACAACAATGTGCACTTTAATGACTTATAGTTTTATTCTGAAGAAAAAATAATATACGTTCTATTTAGTTTTGATCATTGATAATATTTTTATGTATAATTGACATGGACTATGGCAGCTGGACTCAGAATTTTAGTTTAAAAAGTTAAGGTTAACCTAACAGTATCAACCTAATTCCTAAGGAAAATTTGAATTTTCTATTAAAATGTAACTTCTTCATGTTATATTGAGGTATACTGAAGTCTTGTAAGAGATAGATGGGTAGATAAATACATAGATAACAGATATAACACATTAATGAGGGGAACAATTGGTGGATTCAGATGGTAAAAGCAACTATGCAAATTCAGCCTCCCAGATAAAAGATGAATCCTTTATAAAATATGATAAAAAAGCCATTTTTGTTTTTAAAAAATGGGTGCTAATAGCACAAAAGAAGATTTATAAATGAAATAAGCACAGTTAAAATTATTCTGACACCTCTGACCATAACTCTTGTTATTGTAAAAGCAATGTAATTGAACATAACTTTGATACAAATTCATAGCTTGCCATTCATCTTCCAAAATAAATTAGTTAATGACTGTTTACAGGGGAATATGATAAAAGAAAGCAATCTTTTATCACTGAGTTATAATTCATGTTTATTATACACTGTCTATATACACAAAACAATGTGTGTGGTAAAGTAATTACCTGATGGACTATATCAATGTAGGTAAAGTATTAGGTTTTTTAAATGTCACTTAAACCTCATGCCATTCACTAAAGGCAGTTTTACCTAAATTATCTCAATAATCAGTTTTTCAATGATTAAATCAATATCAATACAGCATATTGCCAAATTTAACAATTTAGTTCAACTAATATTTTTAAAAAAGCAATTGTCAACTAGGTGTGTTTGGAAATGTGATCAATCCTTTTCAGTGATTTTGCTGACATTTCTTTTTTAAAATTTTTTATTGATTAAGTTATTATATATGTGTCCTTATCCCCACATTACCCCCCATCCCTTCCATCCCCCCCATTATTGGTCAGTCCAAGTATTTATTATCAATAGTTGACCCAAATGTGCATGGAAAGTGCTATTTGCTCTAAAGATAATTAGCAAAATATGTAACCAATTATGGAGACAAATATAAATCTGTATGTGTATGAATACATCCTGAATATACCAAAATAGTGCACACATTTGCCTTTTAATCACTTTTCATTGGAGAGAAAATTTAATGTGGTTTATAGCACACAACTGGAGTTAAGAGGAATTTTTTGGTTGTGGTTGCTGCTGTTGTTGTTAAATGTGTTTTAATCCATTCCTGTCATAATTCATTTTAACACTCAGAATGAAAGTTCATTCAAGCTGGCCCCTGTATCCTGGTGACAAATCCACATTAGCATTTAACACTGTTTGCTGTGTTTCTTTTTGGAAAATAAATATCCCCTTTCCTCTTATGCAAAGGGTAGCATACTTTAAAAAAAGGGGGGGGGGCATGTTTTAAGCACAGCAGAAAAACAAGAGAAGTAAACCTGTTAAAACCCTGCTGGGCGACTTATTTGCTGTATGTTATTAAACAAGTTGTTCAACTGTCTGAACATCTATCGTCACCTCTGTGCAATGGAAAAATTAACATCTACCTTGAAGAGTTGTGAAAACTTGGGAGATTGTGTAGAAAATGTCTGGGACAATACCAGGTGTATAGTATGCACTCTCTATATATTGATTGCCTTCCCGCCCAGCCCCAGTCCTGTTATTAGTGCACTACAACCCCAATGTCATGCACACTGTTATGTCAGGAACACCTGGGCAATGCGTCACACGTAGTTCAACCTGATAATCATTAAAATACCAAGATTTACACATAGTTTTCTTTTAATGTACAGGTGTTCCAAGGTTATCCCCACTTATGCCTCGTATTTTCTCAGTAAGCATCTTTGCAGTAAGTATATTTGCTGTAAACATCTCCATAAGGCAATTTTGCCATGAAAGATAAAGTAACTGGTTGACATTTGGTTTACATTTGGCAGACAAAGTATTTAAGCTAGTTGTCAGTTTGGTTTCATATTTCCATTGATGAAATTCTCACAATACTCCCATTCTTATATTATATAAATCTTATCCCCCAAAATGGTCTATACAGTGCTGAGTAGACATGGTGGTCTTAAAATAGTGGATGATAACAACTATGCATAAAGCCAGATTTCAAAGCTATATGGAAAGCCAGATTGTGTACTGTACTAGAAAATGACAACATACCAGTTTGCAAATCCTTTGGTGAGCTCAGTCATCCCTCCCACCACTCAGAACCAAAAATCTGCCAAGCTATGGCAAATATAAAAGAGGTGACTGCTAATTCGTAGTCTTTAAGAGCATTAATTATAAATTCTTTAGTTGGAACCTGACACTTCTCTTAATGAAGAAACTGAAGGAAAAAATAAAAAGTGGAATGCCAAGGAGACAAATTAACAAACAAACAAAAAATTGATAATGCTATGAACAAAAGACAATGTATTTTAATTTTTCACAACAAAGTTTTTTTTAGTTTTGCTCATTTTTTATGTTTTATTATGTCCTTTATAATGTCCCTCTTTTGTTTTTCATTATTTTATCTTTAATGTGGCGAAAATTAGTTATGTGGCGAAAATTCTTGCAGCAAGATGTTTATGGGAAAAAAATTGCAAGAAGTACATACTTATCAATAGTTACTTTAAATGTAAATGGACTAAACGCTTCAATCAAAAGACATGAAGTGGCTGGTCAAAGACACACAGACTGGAAGTGAAAAGATGGAAAAAGACATTTCATGCAAATAGAAACAAAAAAAGCAGGGGTAGCTATACTCGCATAAGGGGTGTCCCAAAAATCACGCAAGAAGTAATTTTGATAGAAAACGAAGGTTTATAATTAAAAATTGTAAATTTTTATTGATTCATAAAGTACATAGTATAGGGTTATGTATGAAATAGCATATCGGGTAAATGGCCTCCACGGCTTTGCTGGCACATACGCACTCTTTTGTTATTGCCTGAGCAGTCGCATTTTCGAAGAAGAATGGTCCGATGATGCCTCCAGCCCCAAATCTGCACCAAACAGTGACACGTTGTGGATGCATTTGTTTCTCAACAATCACTCGTGGATTTTCTGAACCCCAAATGCAACAATTTTGTTGATTAACTAAGCCATCAAGATGAAAATGAGCCTCATCAAAATTCAACCACATTTATGCAAAATGGTCATGGAAAATTTCAACAAAAGAGTGCATATGTGCCAGCAAAGCCGTGGAGGCCATTTACCTGATATGCTATTCCATACATAACCCTATACTGTATACTTTATGAATCAATAAAAACTTACAATTTTTAATTATAAGCCTATATTTTCTATCAAAATCAGTTCTTGCATGAATTTTGGGACATGCCTTACATAATACACTTTAAACTAAGACTGTAAAAAGAGACAAATAAAGGCATTATAATGATAAAGGTGTTCATCCAAGGAGAATATAACAGTCATAAATATTTACACACCCATCAAAGGAGCACCTAAATATATTTCGCAAATATTAACAGGCATAAAGAGAGAAATTGATAGTCATACAATAACAGTCAGGGACTTTAATATCCCACTTACATCAATAGATAGATCATCCAGACAGAAAATCAATACGGAAACATTGGCCTTAAATGACACATTAGACCAGATGTACTTAATAGATATTTCCAGAACATTCCTCCAAAAGTTGCAGAATACATTCTTTTCAAGTGCACATGGAACATTCTCCAGCATAGATCACAAGTTAGGCCACAAATCTCAATAAATTCAAGAAGATCTAAGTCATATCAAGCATCTTTTCCAACCACAAAGGTATGAAACTAGAAACAGTTACAAGAAGAAAACTGGAAAACAAAACCACATAAAGAGTTCCTCAGGACAAAAATCTCAAATGAAAAGGGGTTTCCAGGTAGTATTTCAGCCAAAGCAAAGGATAGGAAGAAAGAAAAAAAGGATAGAAGAAAGGAAGGGAGAAAGAGGAAAAGAAAGAAACAAGTGTTGTCCGAGGACTCGTCATTTGAATGATTGGCTAACAAAAGATATTTTGGAGCATAGAGGCATAATACAGGGACAAAGTATAGAAAAATAATAAATTTATTTTTCACTTGAAGAAAAATCTAGAGAAAATATTATATAGAGAGAGTTTACTATATACATTTGACCCTTGAACAATATGGTTTGAACTGTGTAGATCCATTTATATGTGGATTTTTTAAATACCTGTACTGTTTTCTATCTACAGTTTGGAGTCTGCAGATGCAGAGGACTGATATATGCATTAATCTACATCATTTTATTTTTTTAAATATATTTTTATTGAATTTAGAGAGGAAGGAAGAGGTAGAGGGAGAAAAAAATCAATGATGACAGAGAATCATTGATCAGCTGCCTTCTGCACACCCCCAACTTGGGATCTAGCCCCACAGCCCAGGCATGTACCCTGACTGGGAATTGAACTGTGACCTCCTGATTCATAGGTAGATGCTCAACCACTAAACCACGCCTGCCAGGCATATCTACACCATTTTATACAGGAAATTTGAGCATCCATGGATTTTGGTATCCACAGTGGTCCTGGAACCAATCTTCTTTGGACACCAAGGCATAGCTAAGTTTTGGGAGAGTCAAAAATTACAAGCATATTTTCAACTGCACAGGGTGTCAGTGCCCCTAACCCCCCACATTGTTCAAGGGTCAACTGCACAAAATACTGCTGATGGAATTCAGGATGTGCCACTTTGGTATATGCATTATTTTGAATTAAACTTTCTTGAGAAACACTCAGCATAAGAGAACACTTTCAGCTTCCTTTATTCCTTTGCAGGCAGGAAATAAACCTTCCATGTGAAAGCATCCCCCTATGCCGGGAGCATGGAGGGCATCTTTTTCCCCGGAGACAGGGAATTCCTGGCAGAGGAAGATGTATAAACAAACTTTGTTACTTCTTCATTAATTACCTACTCTAAGCCCAAATCCTTTGTTTTGTCAAATCCTCACACACATGAAATTGTTTCTTTGTCTATAAAGGTATATAAACAGCCTGCTTTGGTCACTTCTTAGGCCTCCATACAGAATTAAATTTGGTTTTCTCCTGTTAATTACTTATGTCAATTTGATTATTAGACCAGTCAAAAGAACCAAGAACCCCTCCCCAACAATACTCTAAGTTTCTAATATCCAGAAGAGAAAAAAATGGCATAGTGCATGAGTTCAATATCTATACTAATAAAAGGGTAATATGCTAATTAGCCCAGGTCAACTGGCCATCTTCCAGATGTCTGACTTCCTTCCAGACAAAGCCATGGTGGTGGGGGCCGAGGTAGAGGCAGTTAGGGGCAAGATCAGGCTGGCAGGGGGTTAGGGGCAATCAGGCTGACAGGGGAGGGCAGTTGTGGGTGATCAGGCTGACAGGGGAGCAGTTAGGTGTCAATCAGGTTGGCAGGGGAGCAGTTAGGGGGCAATCAGGCTGGCTGGCAGGCAGAAGTGGTTAGGGGCAATCAGGCAGTCAGGCAGGCAAGTGGTTAGTAGCCAGTGGTCCCAGACTGTGAGAGGGATCCCAGATTGGAGAGGATGCAGGCCGGGTTGAGGGCCCCACCCCCCTCCATGCATGAATTTCATGCACAGGGCCTCTAGTAATAAATAAAATTGTGAATACATAAAAGCCATAATAACATTGTGCTAGAAACTTGCTTCATAATAAGCCAGAAGGCAAGAACTGTTATTTCCATTTTACAAGTAAGGAAACTAAAGCTTAGCTATATCAACTTAATTACTGCTTATAAAGGTCAAGATTCAAACATGTTCCTCTTGAAATCTACTTGATTCCACAGTCCATTCATTCTCTATTGCTCCCAATGGCCTCTCTTAGGAATGCTCACAACATTTAGGGAAATAGTTGTAACTGCACAGAAACTTAATTTGTTTAATATAACCTTTTACCTTTCTTTCCTTTTGATTCAAACTGACCTCATCCAGCACCCTGACTCACCTGCCTCCTTCTCCCTTGAATGTCCTCGCCCTTAATCATTGAGCCCTCGGGACAATGAGGTTCTGATCTGGATCAAATAATTTTAGCAACAAAGTCTCAGGTCTGTTGACCACAGAGACAGTTTTGGTCAAACTAGAGATAACATCTAGGTTTCAGTTGTGTGTTAGCTTCAGACCCAGAAAAGTGGCGAAACTAGACAAGGTGACGCCATGGCTGAAATCGGAACTAGAGGTACTGATCAGTGACCCCCTACCCTAGCACCGACCAATCAGTAGAGATCACAACCCTGATAGTGACCCTAACTCCCTCAGTCACCGTGATTAATAATTTTTCCCTATATAACCCATCTCCTGGCAGCTATGGGGGAAACAGGTCTTTAAGCATCAGCTCACCTGTCTCTAGGCCTGGGCCACTCTCTAAAAATAAACCCTTACATTCTTCGCTGCAAATTTCTGTTCCTGTCTTATTGGGCTCTGATGCATGCAGGCAAATGGACCCCTTTAGTTAGGTAACATGAATATCCTGTATACACAGAAAAAAAAACCTCTTCCCAACTCAACACTGAACTGACTTTGCCATGATCTACAAAATAATAACTCCATAGAATACACACACACACACACAAACACACACACACAAAAGGTGTATATATTGAAAAGTGAGTTTTATTCCTTAGACACGACTCACTCCTCATGAATAACTACATCATTTCTTGTGGATCTTTTCAGAAATTTCCAGGCCTATGTATTCTTCTACATCTTTTAAAAAACAAAATTGAGAAATATATGTGGCACCTTATTCTGTACCTTGTGTGTGTGTGTGTGTGTGTGTGTGTGTGTGTGTTTGGGGGGGGCGGTTCCTTTCTCTTTTCTTCCTAATAAATACAATATTTTTTCTCACTTTATAAAGATCTGCCTCATTCATTTCTTTTAAGCCTCACCTAAGGATATGTTTTTATTAATTTGAAAGGGAGAGGATAGGAGAGAGAAACACTGATGTGAAACAGAAACATCAATCAATTGCCTGCCATGTGGGCCCCAACCAGGCTCGAACCTTCAACCTAGGTATGTGCCCTGACCAGGTTTCCACCCAGCAGCCTTTTTTGGTGTGTGGCAGTGGTTCTCAACCTTGGCTGCACATTAGAATCACCTGGGAATCTTTCTAAAATCCTGATTTCTGGGCCTCGTCCTCCGGAAATTCTGTTTCTTTGTTATGGGGTGGGGCCACAACATTAGTAACAAAGACACAGAATTTCCGGAGGACGAGGCCCAGAAATCAGGATTTTAAAAAGATTCCCAGGTGGTTCTAATGTGCAGCCAGGGTTGAGAACCACTGCTGTAGGGAGTATCCTGCCTGCTTTTCTCTATGGAGCTTTAAGAACAGTGAGTAAGCAAGTGTCTTCCGATCTAGATGTTGTGCTTATCGAAATCAGACTCTCTACAGGTTAACTTTCAACCCAATCATCTATTGTTAACCAAAGAAAAAAGTTTAAGCTGCGATAAAGAATAAGCATTTATTTGAGCAAAGGATTGCAATCTGCAGTTACAGATTCAGGTAGTATCCTAAATTGTGCTCAAGAGAACAAAGAAAGGCTGGGTTTTATAAAGCAAAACCCACAGGCATCCTTTTCATTTACACCCTCCATGTAAATGAAGGGCTCTGGCTAGGTTAGCAGGGACTAGTTAGTACCGGTATGCAAATGAAGGAGGCAAAATCCACAAGTACCAGCTTCATTGAGTTCCTCTACATAAGTGAAGGATGCTGGCCGATGAAACAGATTGGCTTCTTTCAAAATGAAGAATCTAGATGGTCTGGGTGTGTTTTGTTTTTGTTTTATGTTGTGTTTTTTTTTTTTGGGGGGGGGTGTTTTTTTGTTTTGTTTTTTGGTAAGAGAGAAGTAGAGTCTAAGATGTGGTTTCATAGTTGGTTTTAAAAGTTCAAAAGTTCATGAGTGGGTCAGGCATAAGGCAAACTTCTTTCCAGCCTCCTGGCTCCATTTTCGTTCCCTTGATGTAAATGACGCTATGTTGGCACTTTCTATTCACACTATACAATGTTGCAACAAAAAACATAGCAAAGAAACTAAAACGTACTTACCAAAGTTGAAAGAAAGCAGTCACGTTTCATTATACTTCTTAAAATTTCATTTAGCTTTATTTGGAAGCCCCTACCAGCCTAAAAATTCGTTCATTGTTTTTTTAGCGATTCCCTACCATTTATGCACATTTTTACTTGATAGGCAGAGACCTTTGTATTGACTTGATTCTCAACAATATCTCCCTTTTTCTTTAAATATTTTTATTAACTTCAGAGAGGAAGGGAGAGGTGGAGAGAGAGATAGAAACATCAATGATGAGAGAAATCATTGATCGGTTGCCTCCTGCACACCCCACACTGGGGGTTGAGCCCACAACCCAGGGCATGTGCCTTGACCAGGAGTAGAACTGTGACCTCCTATCTCCTAGGTTGACACTCAACTGCTGAGCCGTGACAGCCGGACCTCTCTTTTTTTACGTACGTTGTTTGGAGCACTAGATGTCTAAACAGATATCACATGAGTCTGCCTTCTAGTAGCACTGGGGCACAATTAATCATTATTGTAACCCTATTATGTAATCTTTGCAAATACCTTTCAGTCGGCTTTATTTATAACAGATAGGATCCATACTATTTCATAAACTATTCAATTAAACCTTCTTCAATAAAGTTAATGCAGTGGTAGGACAAACTGGTAAAATGCTCAATAAGTTTTTGCTAATATCAGAAGAAGAAGAAAGAATTAAAATTATTGTTTGGGCCAGGATAACCCATAACTTTTCTTTTTCAATAAATGTGTTGTCATAGGGCAGATCAGAATCTGATAAATGTCTGTTCCACAGAACACTTTTCACATAATTTAATAGTTATAAGAACAAAAAAAAGAAAAAACAGGCATTTTGTGTGTACTTGTGCATTGAAACTCCAAAAAGGTACAAAGGATGCATCTCTTCATTTTTTTACTCCTCAGCCCACTAGTTAGCATTTCCTGGTATTCCAGAAAGACGAGTATTAAACCTTAATTATCTACACTAATAAAAGAGAAAAATGGTAATTGGCGTACGACGATACCCTTTTCATTGGCTAATCAGGGCTATATGCAAATTAACTACCAACTAAGATTGGCAGTTAACTGCCAACAAGATGGCGGTTAATTTGCATATGTAGGCACAACGCAGGGAGGCGAAAGGGAAAGCAGGAAGAAGCCCCCTGCCACTGACAGTGATCGGAAACCCAGGGGGGAGCTAAGAGCTGGGGGGCAGGGCAAAGGCGGCCCTGGGGCCGCCTTTGCCCTGCCCCCCAGCCATGATCGGAGAATCAGGTGCCTTTTCCGCCCTGGCCAGTGATAGCAGGAAGTAGGGGTGGAGCCAGCGACGGGAGCTGGGCACGGTCGAAGCTGGCAGTCCCAGGAGCTAGGGGCTCCTTGCCTGGGCTTAAAGCGAAGCCCACGATTGCGGGGCCACTGCAGCTGTGGGTCCCCGCTGCCCCGGCCTGACGCCTCAGCCAGAGGCATCCTGCAGAGGCAGGGGCGGAGCCCACACGATCACGCCCCCCCCCCCCCCACTGCCACTGCAGGTCCCCACTGCTCGGGCCGGACGCCTAGGCCAGAGGCGTCAGGCCTGGGCAAGGGGCCGAACCTGTGATTGGAGGGTGATGGGGGTCAATGCCTGAGGGCTCCCAGTATGTGAGAGGGGGCAGGCTGGGCTGAGGGACACTCCACACACACACACACACACACACACACACACACACACACACACTGCACGAATTTCGTGCACCGGGCCCCTAGTGTAGTTATAAAACAGCAATCCTACAATAATATAACCAATAGTGAACTATCCCCACCATTATGAGAAATGCTTTTTGAAATTCTAGCAACCTTAATGAAAATAACAAATGTTTCCAAACATATAAATCTCTTGAAAAAAGTCACTATTTGACCTGTGATAAAAAACTGACAGTATTCTCATTTGTGGAATATAATGAACAACATAAACCGATGGACAAAAACAGATCTAGAGACAGAGAAGCATCGGTCAGATGCTCAAACCTCAGAGGGAAGGTAGGGAAGGGTGGGGGTAAGGGGAAGAGATCAACCAAAGGACTTGTATGCATGCATATAAGCATAAGCAATGGATGTAGATAACAGGGGGTGAGGGTGAGGGTGAGGGCAGGACCGGGGGGGGGGGGGGAACAATGGGAGAATAAGGACACATTTGTAATACCTTAGTCAATAAAGAAAAAAAAACCTGACAGTATTCAAAAACTGTTTCCTGCTTACATTTCCCAATCTTCTCTTTCCCATTCCTAAATCCATGAATTTATTTATTGAGATTAGCTAGCAGAAGGTTAGCTCTCCTGTTGAGCATTGAGTCCTCAAGTGCCACCCACCTCCTCTCATAAGTTCCCCACACTTCACTGCATTAATCCCATAGCTCTGTTATTAGGCATTTATTTTTCTGCCTGTTTTACTAGATCCAGAGAACCTGAGAGTGAGAGACAAATTATTTGTATCAGCATTAGTGTTAGTATTTGTATTTAGAGGCACAGCATGCTAAGTAAACACCTGGAATTCTGCATCGGCCAATAAATGCCCACTAAATAAACAAATGAGCAAGGGTGTCAATAGAGTCCCTATGCTATTAATGTTTTTGTCAATGATTTAAGTCAGAGACTGAATGAGACCTGAAGAACATTTTTAAATTGATTTTTGCCAGAGAAGCATGTTGTTAAGTTAAATTTTCATATCTTTAGGCGAAGCATGTGCTCCTCTTACCAGAGTCCTATCACCATTCTGTTTACTCCTATCTGGCAGCTCCAACCACACACATTTGCTACCTGACTGGCCCTCACAGTAATTGAGTTTACTGCTCCTGAACTACATATTACATGAGGAATGGTATTCATTATGTTTACAGATACAAAATACGTTGCACATATAGACTGAAATAAGATGCATTTTAATAGAAATAAAAGGTTTGTACACATAGGTGGGAAAAGAAATGATAAAAATCTATTGAAATGATATAATATGATAGACTTTTAAAGCAAGTTCTATAATACCATAACTAACATAGTAGCCATTAGGGTATTTAGTCATCTCACATCCTCAATACCCATCTACACCAGAACCAGAGGCTGCCATGGAAAACATAGAGACGGGGCCTGGGTGGCCACCAATGTCATTAGAGGTTAGAAGAGAAAGCCTGATCATGGGTAGTTTCTCCAAGGAGACTATAGAACCAAATCATGTGGCTGTTTTTAAGATGGAATAGGCCCAGCGGCATAGCTCAGTGATTAAGCCTCAACTTATGAGGCAGGAGATCATGCCCTGGTCAGGGCACATGCCCAGTTTGCAGGCTCTATCCCCAGTGTGGGGCATGCAGGAGGCAGCTGATCAATGATTATTTTTCATCATTAATGTTTCTCTCTCTCCCTCTCTCCTCCTCTCTGAAATAAATTTAAAATATATATATTTTTTAAAAAGATGAAATAGAATGAGCAAAAGTAATGTCACCATTTATTTTAGTCAACCAGCCAGAACTCTAGAAACAGGAGGGGAAGAAATTTTTTAAAGGAAAATAAAAATTTGTGTTTAAAACAAAAGAGTTGTAAAAAGACAAATTCTGCTGAAGAGAGAACAGAGAAAAGCCAAGTTTTAGGCAACATTCTGAGGACACTCCCCTTCTTTGGTTAAATAAACAATTGGGTTCTTCATGCAATGCTAACCACTGCCAAGAGAGAAGCTCCAGTAGGCATCAGCCCAAGGCAGAGAGCATGTCCAACTAAGCACACTGTGTGTATTAGTCAGAGTTCTCTAGAAAAGCAGAACCAGTAATATATACACGGATATATATAAGGATATTTGTTATAAAATTTGATTATAGCAGTTATAGAAGCCAAAAAGTCCCATGATCTACCACCTGCATGCTAGAAGAAAGCATGCTAGAAGGAACCAAAGGCCTGAGGGAGTGGGGAGTATGGGGGGCGTCTAATGTCCAAGGGCTGGAGAAGGTGGAAGTCCCAGGGCCCCAACACTGGTGAGGGTGGATTTTTACTCAGTCTACTGATTCAAATACTAACCACTTCCAGAAACATCCTCACAGACACCCAAAAATAATATTTTACCAGCTATTTGGGCATATCTTAGGCAGTCAAGTTGGCACATAAAATCAACTATTATACTGTATAAACACACCCTGACTTCAGTTTCTTTCCCTAGTACAAAAATAGATCCAAAGGCATTACTAAAAATTATGGAATATTTCCTCTGTGCTAGGTACCAGGATGGTTGCTGAGAAAAAGCATTACAAAGGGCATGCTCTAGTCCCCACACAGTCAGGTGATACTGTTCATAACCTCAGTCTTCTCTTTGTTACAGCATACAATTTACGTGCAAAACAACTGTTTTCATGCATACAAGTCCTTCGGTTGATCTCTTACCACCCCCCCCTCAACCCTCCCCTACCTTCCGTAGTTTGCACAAGACACTGGGGGTGGGGGGTGAGGGCAAGTGCTGAGGAGTAGCGGAGGCCGGGGGGAGGTCAATGGTGGGGGGGGGGGGGGCGCGGGGAGACATATGTACTACTATTTGTAATACCTTAAACAATCAAATAAAATTTAAAAAATAATAATAAAATAAAACTGTTTTCAGTAACATGTCTCTTTATAGTCAGTGACTGCTCTGAACAGTCCTTTACACTCTAAGGGTATATATCAGAATCTTTGAGAAATCATGGTATTTGAGCTAGTTTGAAAAGTCTCCCTCTGAGATTCTTATATGTGTTCCTACTAAGAATATGCTAGCCCTAGCCAAACTGGCTCAGTGGATAGAGCGTCGTCCTGCAGACCAAGGGGTTCCAGGTTCAATCCTGTTCAAGGGCACATACTTCAGTTGCAAGCTCCTCCCTGGCCCGAGCCCTGCAGGAGGCATCCAATTGATGAGTTCCTCTCTCTTTCCCTCTCTCTTCCACTCTCTAAAAATATTTTCAGGTGAGGATTAAAAAGAAAAAAGAAAAAAGAATATGCTATTCCCCAGTTAAGAACAGTAGGTTTAGTGGGGCTTGGGGATTAGAAAATGGAGAAAGAAGTAGAAAATATTATCAACTTATACACAAGATTTAATTCTAAAGTCATAACATAAGCCAAAATTGTGTGCCACAAAGTCAGCCATAAAATTTTCTAAATTCTCTATAAAGGGGTACACATGGTTTTATATAAAAACTTTATTCTGTAATGTGTACATAAATGTGCTATACACTGTACTCAATAATGTAAAGATCTATTTCCATAGGTCATATTTTGAAATTATAGCATGTTTTAGAACTTGAAAAGCTTAGGCAAGTTTATGAAAATATCAACTTGTTAGCTCTTCCTCTTTCTTATAATCATTTTCATCTTAAAAATGGAGACCATTTTTATCTCTTTCTATAACTCTTCTAATCAATGTTTCTCAGTACAATATTTATTCCTACACTACTTTTAGGAAGTCATTATCATTCCCCCATAAATGCTACATTTCCCTTCTTTGCCAAAAATGGAAAAGAGAAAATCCTCAATGCAATTCACAGCCCTCTTGCTTTAGTTACAAATAGCCTGTTTCAGATTTGAGTGCATCCACGGCTTAAAGCTTACACTTTGCCCCACCTTTCAAGTTCTTCCTCTCACTGGCAATAGATAGAGATGAATTTATATAAGGTAAATGCCCATCTGATACAATTCCACTGTAATTACAAGATGAATTAACAGTTTCTACAGTGAAGGCATGTAGAATGTGTTACAGATACACTGAGGAAAATGTCACTAACTCTCTTTCGGGGGGGGGGGGGGATTTGGAAAACCATAACCAAGAGATAATATTTAGAGTCTTGAAAAATGTATTAAAAACTAACAGTGAAAGATGATGGTAGTAGATTGAATATTCTAGCAAAAGCATAAGTGAATAAAAGAGACAAAATAATGCAGTATGCTCAAGAAATGATGAAAAGATAAAACATTAAAAATATATATATTAGTGAGCATATATAAAGAGGGAGGAATAGAAGCAATAAGTACTGGTTCCAGATGATGGCTAGTTTCATATGTCTTGGGAAGATATGTAGCTTTTATCCTATTATCAAAAGGTAACTAATGAGAGAACTTCAGCAAAAAGTAATATGATTCAGGTTTTTTTGCTTGCTGGTTTTGGAAACATAACTCAAATAGCAACAGGGGATATGGATTGGAGTTAGAAAAAGGAATAAGAAAAAAGGAGTATGTACATCTATTAGGAGGACTTTGCTTAAGGCCAAATGGGAATAAAAAAAGAGTGACAGAGTCGACACATGGACTTGGCAATTTGGTTGATCACAATACACTGCGGAGGTTAATAAAGCAGGCTTTGAAACTAGACTTCCAGGGCTTCTGTCTTATTCCACCATTGTAGGACCATGGGGAAATTAACTCCTATAAGCCTCAGTTGCCTGTCAGTTAGAGAGTGTCTCCCACATAAGATTATACTTGAAATATGCATGTAAAGTACCCAGTGCTATTCTGACACCCAGTAAAAATTCACTAACTGTTAAGTATCATTCCTGGCTACGATAAGAGGAGAGAGATGAAAGGAGGGAGAAATAAAGGACAATTCCCAGGTTTCCTACCTGAGTAACGAAGTGAAGCGCAGTACCTAGAAATGTTGTATTGCATCAGTGGGTAGGCTGAATTGACAGGCTCCTCTCCCTCTTGCTTCTCATTGGATCCAACCTGTGAGGAGCACCTAGAAAGAACCAGAGAGAGGAAAGGGTGTCAGGGCACCTACTCTCCCTTTCCTTGTGGAATTGTTACAAGCTGTCTGCTTCCACTGAAGACCCCCAACTGCTGCTTGGCCATTCTGCTATTTCTAGCCCCCAAATCCTGTGCTGTCCTTTGTGGTTTCTCCATGCCTTGGAAAGAGTCTGTCTATTAAGCTCTTCTAAAATTGACCAGTTTGAGTGTGCCATTTTTGGTTCCTCCAAGACCCTGAGTGACACACTGAGACGGAGGTATCCTGGAATCAAGACCCCTGTGGAGAGTGGGGGGGGGGATAGAAACACATTTGAATACATTGGGGGAGGGAAAGGATAGATCTAAAAGTTTGGGAGCTCATTCTTCCCTGGGCATAGACTGGGGAACCTCCCGTCAGTTAAAGAAACTAAGTAGAGAGCGTGGTACAATATCCACATGAACACTGCAGAATAACAATTCATGGGGGAACTACCTATACAGAGAGCCTGGGGGCATCCTTACAAGGTAAGTATGGCTCTGCGGGACAAGTGCAGAAAAGGTAGGCTAAAGAAGATGCCAGGCGACAGAACCAAGATGGCGGCATAGGTAAACGCCTGTACTTGCTGCCTCCCACAACCACATCAAAATTACAACTAAAAGGCAGAACAACTATCATCCAGAACCACGGGAACGCTGACTGAGTGGAAATACTACAACTAGAGAGGTAACGAAGAAAGAGCATTGAGAGTGGGAGGAGCGGAAGCGCGGAACTGGCTGGTCTGGCACCCATGTGGGCCGCTTTTTTAAATCGGGAGGGAAATCCCTCTGCGGAGGCCGCCTGGAGGAAGAAGGAGACCCAGCCCCATACCAGACCCCCAGCCCAGGGTCCCAGAGCTGGGGAAAGAAGTCCCTATGGGCAGTAAGAACGACGGGCTGTAAAAATCAGTGCGGATTGGGGCTGAGTGACACACAGGCTGCTGGAGACCCAGCAGCTCCTGGTAAAAGGCTGGCACCACAAACTGAATTTACAAGCTCCTGCTTCCTCTGAACTCCAGTGCCTGGGCGAGACTCTGGGGGACCTAGATAGATACAGGGAGAAGCTGGACTGTCTGGCATTAGGGCAGGAACTCAGGGTCAGCTTTCTTCCAGATGGAGGTGCTCGCAGCAATCATTGTTCCTGTGCTGGGACCTCCCTGGTTGCAGGGCTGACTGGCAGCCATTTCTGTTTGCTCTGCCCTGGTGATTTCCTGAGACCCTGCCCTACCCAATTTACAACCCCATCCAAGCTGGGAGCAGCAGCTTTTGCATTAGAATGATCTGTCCTTTCTCAGGCTAAAACTCTGTTAAACAAGCTGCAGCTGTGTCAGGGAGCCCCAAACCTATCAATAAGAGGCCCCAAGACTGGCACCAGCACCAGCCTGCCTTCCTTCACAGCTGGGCCTCATCTGGGCACCTCCAAATCTGATACAAAGAGGAGGAATCTGCAGATCTCTCTGTAGCTCCTGCTGGGTGGCCCCAGGCAGTGACTAACTTTGTACTTTCCTGGAGATCCAAGAGCCAGTGTACCAGTGGTCAGTGTGAGACCATACCAGATTACAACTCTTTACATCCAAAAGCAACACATTCAAGGGGCAGACTCAGCGAGCACCAAAGCCCCACTAAAGCAAGTCCTGCTCCATAAGGGTGTCTCCTACACAGTAGCTCCCCCACTATAGTCACAGCTGGTCCCCACAGCCAATTGGACTGGAGGTCAACTCCTCCCAGTGACACTAACAGCAATCAAGGCTCAACTACAAGACTGTGCTCACAGCCCACAAAGGAGTGCACCAAGAGTGTCCACCTCAAGTGATTGGGGAGGCTGAACCACTGGGCCTTATAGGACACCTACTACACAGGCCACTATATCAACTCAAGGAGACTTAGCAGCTACCCAATACATAGAAACAAACACAGGGAAGCATACAAAATGCAGAGATAAAAAAAAACATGTCCCAAATGAAAGAAATGGAAGAAAGCAAACTACTGGATATAGAGTTCAAAACCATGGTTATAAGGTTACTCAAGAATATTCTAGAAACCTCCAGCATGGATGGAACTGGAGAGCATTATGCTAAGTGAAATAAGCCAGTCAATGAAGGAAAAATACCACATGATCTCACTCATTCATGGATAATAGAGACCATTATAAACTTTTGAACAATAATAGATACAGAGGCAGAGCTGCCTAAAACAGATTGTCAAACTGCAGTGGGAAGGCCGGGAGGGTTGGGGAGCAGGAGGGAGGGGGGTAAGAGATCAACCGAAGGACTTGTATGCATGCATATAAGCATAACCAATGGACATAAGACACTGGGGGGTAGGGGAGGCCAGAGGATTGTCAAGGGGGGGGGAGGGGGGAGGACACATATGTAATACCCTTTGTAATACTTTAAGCAATAAATAAATAAATAAATATTCTAGAAACCTCCAAGGAATTTAGTGAGACTTTCAAGGATCTTAGTGAGAATGCCCAAAAAATGGAAAAGGACTAGTCAGAAATTAAACATACACTGAAACATGACTGAAATAAAGAATAATATATGGGGATTCAACAGTAGACTAGAGGATCCCGAGAATCAAATCAATGATTTGAAATACAAGGAAGCTAAAAACACCCAACCAGAAGAGCAAAAGAAAAAAAGAATCCAAAAATATGAAGATAGTGTAAGGAGCTTCTGGGACAACTTCAAGCATACTAACATTCAAATTATGGGGTGCCAGAAGAAGAGAGAGAGCAAGATACTGAAAACCTATTTGAAGAAATAATGACAGAAAACTTCCCCTACCTGGTGAAAGAAATAGATTTACAAGTCCAGGAAGTACAGAGAACCCCAAACAAGAGGAATCCTAAAAGGACCACACCAAGACACATCATAATTAAAATGCCAAGGGCAAAAGACAAATAGAGAATCTTAAAAGCAGCAAGAGAAAAACAGGTAGTTACCTACAAGTGAGTGCCCATATGACTCACTGATTTCTCAACAGAAACTATGCAGGCCAGAAGGGAGTGGCAAGAAATATTCAAAGTGATGAATAGCAAGGACCTGCAACCAAGAAGACTCTACCCAAAAAGCTCTCATTTAGAATTGAAGGTCAGAGAAAGAGCTTACAGACAAGAAAAAGCTAAAGGAGTTCACCACCACCAAACCAGTATTATATGAAATGCTGAAGGGTATTCTTTAAGAAGAGGAAGAAGAAGAAAAAAGTAAAGATAAAAATATGAACAACAAAGTGACAGCAAATACATATCAACAAGTGAATCTAAAAATCAAATGAATAAAAAAATCTGATGAACAGAATAAACTGGTGAATGGAATAGAATCAGGGGCATGGAAATGGAACAGACTGACGATTCTCAGAGGGAAGGGGGCTTGGGGGGTGCGGAAAGAGATTAGACAAAGATCTTATATACATGTATGCAGTACCTATGGACACAAACAATAGGGTGGCGAGGACCTGGGTTGGAGTGGGAACCGGGTGGAGGGGAGCTATGGGAGGAAAAAGAGGGACATCTGTAATAATCTCAATAATAAAGATTAATTTTTTAAAAAAATGAAAAAAAAAAAGAAGATGATGCCAGGCATTTGGCAAGGACAACCACATCATTAGAAGTGGTGAGGAAATAAGTCATCAAGAGAACATACCTCAAAAAAAAACATAGTGGAACTATTCACACTTTAGTTGAGACCAACTCAGGATACGTGATAGACCAGGTGAGGTGGGCTGGACATCAGGGAGGGTGAATGGAGTAGAGTTGTTGCCCAGATGCCCCTCTCCCAATGCCAGAGGATATAAAAGCTTCTTTTTACACCCAAATGCCTGCTTGGAAAAAGAAGGGGGACAAGAGAATCCTTCAGAGTCGAAGGAAAATTTGAGAGACTGAGAAATGAGAAAAAAGTATAAGATATTCAAGACTTGAAATCTGCGAAGAAAGTTTAAAAATTTCCCAATCATTGGCCCAGTTTAGATCCATTTTTTAATTAGAGGAATTAATTAACCTCCAGCATTCCAAGTGATTCTTATGGAAATGTGGAAAACCACTATTCTACATAGTCAGCTAATTTAAAGTTTTATTTAATAACTGAACAATTAATGAAGATCTTGGTCATTTACCTAAGGCATACCCTAGCCCATAGATTCAGAGTTTAGTACATAAATTTGAAATTATTGTTTTTAAAATAACCATGCTGTCTTCTGAAAAAAAATAGATATTATAGAACATAAAATTATATTTTTTTATTTTTCAATTATAGATGAATGCAATATTATTTTGTATTAGTTCCACTAGTACAGCATCATGGTTAAACAATTATATACTGTAAAAAGTGATCCCCCAATATTTCAAGTATCACCTGGCACAATACATAGTTATTGACTATATTCCCTATGCTATACTTTTACATCCCCATGACTATTTTGTAACTACTAATTTATACTTAATCTCTTCACCTTTTTCACCCAGCTCCCCCGATCCCCTCCCCTCAGACAACCATCCGTCTGTTCTCTGCATCTCTGCATCTATTTTTAATTTGTTTCTTCATTCATTTTGTCCTTTACATTCCACATATAAGTGATATCATGGTTAAAATTACATTTCTGCTTCACAGTCTGTGACTCTTCAAACTGAACCATGTGCATGCCTTGCAGCGGTTCTCAACCTGTGGGTCGCGAACAATGAAAATACATCCTGCATATCAGATATTTACATTACGATTCATAACAGTAGCAAAATTACAGTTATGAAGTAGCAACATGAGGAACTGTATTAAAGGATCGCGGCATTAGGAAGGTGAGAACCACTGCGTTAGAGCATCCTTATAGTGAAGGATGGTCCACTATGTCTAGGAACAGATCTGGAAGTCATTGGCATACAGATCGTATTGTAGTCATGGAAGAGGATGAAGCAGCAAAGACAGACAATGGAGAGTAACACAAAGTAGAGGACAAAAGCAGAACCAGGAGTAACACCCACATTTAAAAGATAGAAAGGGAGAAATTACTTGAATAAATAAGGAATAAACAGATTGGAAGGTAATCCAGAGACCACGGTTGGAAAAAAAAAAAAAACTGGGAGAGGAGGAAATAATTCTAAAGAGAGAAAAACCATTGCAGCCAAATTCTTCAGAGGAAGAAAAGATAAGATAGGACATAAAAGAGGACATTAGAGTATATTCCCTAAAGGCCAAAAAAAGAGAGAGAGAGAAAGAGGAAGGAGGAAGAAGTGGGAGGAAGAAGATGCAGAGGAGGAGAAGGAGGAGGGAAAGGGAAGGGGAAGGGGAAGGAGAAGAAGAAGGAAAGAAAGAGAAGAAAATCCTAAGTCTATAAGTCTGTCATCCTGCCAATGACTTGAAACCTCGCCTAATACTAGCTAATACTGTGTCTAAACACCCCAGGAATGAAATATAAAGTTTATTTCTTTTATGTTATGCATTTTAACATCAAATATATTCATAAAGCTATTAAAAAGTATGGGACAGCTACATAGTAAACTAACAGCATTTTTAAGAACAAATATCTCTATCTGAGTTTAAATGTATGACTCTTTGGTGTTCATTTCAACACTCTCATCAAAAAGTTACAAATAGAACAGTGCCCATTTGGGTTTCAGTTAATTGCACACTTGTCCATGACCTCTACTAGCTATTTATACTCAATAAATGAGGCAGGAAGAAAGGACAGTAGAAACTGATGAGGAAAAAAAAATGGAACACTTTAGTACCAAGATTTTATATAATATAATTACTTGATTGTAACACTGAAATTTCTCACTGTCAGCAAAGCTTCATCAGAAATTTTAGAACTTGATGATTGATATGGCTTAGTGGCCAAAAGAAATTGTGCTTAAGTTATATAAAGGACTAAAGTCTGTGGCAGAAGATTGCACCTAAATATAACAAAAAATGACATAGCAATATTAATCACACAACAAATGAAAATGTTTGGTCTCATATTTGATTTACTGACCCGTAATCTAATTTTTCTTTGAACTGAAAGAGTCAAAACTGTTTGTCCAGAGAGATGCTTGCTGGGATAGTCTGATGGGGATGTGATGTATCTATTTCAGTAAATATTCTGAGAATGTTGTATCATGGACAGTTATTTATATACAACTATTATACTGAATGGGGTAACTGAATTGGAAGACTTCTCTTTTCTGGCTGTTGCCCCCACTATAATTTTTGCACATATGTTCGCTTAGTCTCCACTGAGATATTTTCATCATTTATTGACAGGAATTTATCAGTGATTGCCCACCTGCTCAGCATGAACTAGGCCAGCCTTTGAATACTATAATGGGAGAGAGTATTCAGGTCACAGAAGTGCAAATTTGCAGAAGCATAACTTCCTCTGTGATTAGAAGAGAATTCTAGTAATTGCTAGAGGATTTCACCTTTAACATCCACAGCAGGGAACTCTTTCAGATGTTCCCTGATGCAAGACACAAAGTCCGGGATTTAACTTTCCTTTTGTTTTCCCTTTTTATTAAATTTATTGGGGTGACACTGGTTAACAAAATTATACAGGTTCCAGGTGTAAAATTCTATGACATATCATCCATACACTGTACTGTGTGTTCACCCCCCAAGTCAAGTCTCCCGTTGGTCACCATTTATCCGCCCTATACCCTCCTCCATCTCCCCCAAAACCCATCCTCCCACAATCACCACATTGTTGTTCGTTTCCACGAGTTCTTTTTGTTTTTTTGTTGTTGTTTCTTAACTTTCAGATGTTGCTCCCAGGCATTTCCTGCCCTCTGCCTTGAGAACAAGGGCTGAGAATATTGTTCTGTGTACTCTAATCTTTCACAAAGAAGCTGATCACTCCATGCCTCGGATCTAATGGAGTGCATCCCACAAGCACCTGTGGACCAAGGCACTCACATCCCAGCTTCTAGGAGTATAGGCTGCTGATAGGTCATAGCTGAGTTTCCCTCCTGGGATCTGGGAGCCACCTAACCCAAGGTTATGCCCCTCCCCAGTGGCAGTCCACATCCAATGACTGGTTAAGGAAGGGGAATAAGGAGGGGGAAAGGAGCAGTCCTCGTACTTTAACTGGGGACAGTTCTAAAGAGACATATAAACTCCAGAACTTGTTTATTGCAACTGCCAGACAGTTTCAATCTCTCCCTCTGCCTAATCCTACTTCTTTCAATGCCCCCACATTCAATTCCTGAGAGCATTCGTCAATAAAATTCACTCATGCAAATCTCCATCTCAAAGTCTGAACTAAAGCAGTAGAAGTCAGAGTGCTCCTAAAAAGCAGATTCTAAAATAGAACATATAGTCAATAATATTGTAATAACTATATATAGTGCCAGGTGGGTACTGGAAATATTGGAGGAAACGTTTTGTCTAGCCACTATGCTATACACCTGAAACTAATAGAAAATAATATTGTATGCAAACTGTAATTGAAAAAAATTAAAAACTTAAAAATAATAAAATAAAATGAGATTTTGGAGCTGAATCATCTGCTGATAGCTAGCAGTAAATACCCCATCACTGGTAATAGGTGGAGTGCTAATATCCTCTAGCCCAGTGGTTCTCAACCTTGGCTGCACATTAGAATCACCTGGGAATCTTTTTTTAAAATCCTGATTTCTGGGCCTCATCCTCCGGAAATTCTGTTTCTTTGTTACTAATGTTGTGGCCCCACCCCAAACATGGCAGTTAGCAAACCCCATCCCCAACCAACCAGAGGTCAGGTTGGTGTCTTGACCTCTGGAAGTAAGAGCCATCAGTGGGAAAGACCAAGTGGATGCCTCTGCCCAGATTTGACAGTAAATTGTTAGGCTGCTGCATGGCCTGAAAAACACTTGGGCAAGATCACTCACTAGATAAGCCATCTAAATTAGCAAAAGTGATAACTAAGGTTGAAGAGAACCCAGAATGGGTAGAGAAGAGTAAGGCAATAAGTATCAGGTTAGCCTCAAAACCAGTTCCAGTATCGGCACTGCTTTTTTATTATTATTATTTATTGTCTAAAGTTTTACATATGTCTCCTTTTCCCCGGATTGACCCCCTGCCCCTCACTATTCCCACCCCGGAGGGCAAGCCCCCACCACCCCAGTGTCTGTGTCCATTGGTTAGGCTTATATGCCTGCATAAAAGTCCTTTGGTTGATCTCTAACTGCCCCCACACCACCCATGCCATTTGTCTCTGGATCTATTTTTATTAATCAATGTATGTTGATCATTATATACCACATATGAGTGAGATCATGTGATATTTTTCTTTCTCCAACTGGCTTATTTCGCTTAGCATAATGCTCTCCAGTTCCATCCATGCGGTTGCAAATGGTAAAAGTTCCTTCTTTTTTATAGCAGCATAGCATTCCATTGTGTAGATGTACCACAGTTCTTTAATCCATTCCTCTGCTGATGGGCACTTAGTATGTTTCCACAGTGGCTGCACCAGTCTGCATTCCCACCAGCAGTGCAAGAGGGTTCCTTTTTTTCCACATTCTCCCCAGCACTTGTCTTTTGTTGATCTGTTAATGATAGCCATTCTGACAGGTGTGAGATGGTATATCATTGTTGTTTTTATTTGCATTTCTCGAATGATTCGTGACTTTGACCATGTTTTCATATATCTCTTGGCCTTCTGTATGTCCTCTTTCGAAAAGTGTCTATTTAGGTCTTTGCCCATTTTTGATTGGATTATCTTCCTTTTGTTAAGTTGTATGAGTTCTCTTTTATTATATATTTAAATAATATTACTTTGGGTATATTGCACTAAAGAAAATATATCATTAACTTAATTTCAACTTTTTTTAGTGTGGCTACTTGAAAATGTAAAATAACATGTGGCTCACATTTGTGGCTTGAATTATATTTCTATTGGACAGGTTTGCTTTATAACATCTACATGCAACAAAAATTTCACCTAAAACTTTTAACCAATAGAAAGCCATCAGTTGCTAAATACATGTGATTTAGCCAATAGAGTAACAGCTATTTAAGTGGCTATGGTCTGCTAGGCAGAAAAGTGCATAATGCAAGCTAAGGAGAAACTAAAAACGAAAAACATTCTTCCAGCTGACTCCTTTCTTCCTCTTTATAGGCCTGGCATGAATAGCACCCATAAAGCAGGCCAGGAGGCTGCAGAGATCTGATTATTTCATAATTTTAACAGATCATGAGAATCTTTCCTAAATGCTTTGTCTAAACTCAAAATCTATATCCAGATCACTTCATCAAATAATTATCTCTGCAGCAGTTGTCCTGTTTCGATTGTAGAGAGTCCTGCAGATCTTCTTGCATAAAGGAAATAAATCTTAAAAACGAAAGCTCTAAATAAAAGATAGACATTGCATTTTAGAAACAAAGCTTAAAATAATGCAGTAACTACAATATTCAATCATCCACTGTAAAATTATCTGCTGTAATCTCCACTCCTGGTTATGAATAGCTAAATAGGGATATATAAACAAACAACATCAAAGTGCCTTTTTGGCTAACTGCCACCCTGCCACTTCTGAACTGAAGCCAATTATAATGACATCACCCTAGCTTCATGTCCTTTACTGACCTTCCCACTTAGGTTGCCAAAATGTATTAAATTTCCCCTCCACAATTTGTCTTTTTCCCTTTGTCTTTGTTTCTTTAAATAATGACTTGACATCACTTGACCTCAACCTACAATTTTGGCTGATAATATCACTGAGCAATACACTTACATAAATGGCCTTGTGTAATCATCTGTTGTGTCTCAGGAAAATTCATGCCAGAAGAAATTGAATTTGTATGACATGCAACTGAAGAAAATTCTTTTAAATATTCTAAAAATCACCATAGGAATGAGTTTCTAAAGATCATGGTACTTGCCTGGCCAGCAGGCATGGCTCAGTGGTTGAGCATCGACCTATGAACCAGAAGGTCATGGTTTGATTCCCTGCCAGAACACATGCTCAGGTTGCTTGATCCCTAGTGTGGGGCCTCCAAGAGGCAGCCAATCATGATTCTCTCTCATCATTGATGTTTCTATCTCTCTCACCCTGTCCCTTCCTCTCTGAAATCAATTAAAATATATACATATTTTAATATGAAATGCTTCATGAATTTGTGTGCCATCCTTGCACAGGGGCCATGCTAATCTACTCTGTATCATTCCAATTTTAGTATATGTGCTACAGAAGTGAGCACCAATTAAAATATTTTTTAAATATTCTAAAAATCAGACTTCATTAGATAGCTAAGATGAAATAGTCTATAAAGCTATAGAAATCCGGTTTCTATGGTACTGCAGTTATAAAAATATAGAGTTGTAAATCCACCTGCACATGTTTATTTTAGAACTTTTTAAGTAAAAGTCACCCTGCCCACTAAATTGAAAATGAAAGTGGTTTCCCTTTGGCTGAGGTCTTCAAACCAGATCGAAGTCTTGAATGTGTTTGAGAATCCACAAATATTAAGAAAGAAAACTATATAATTATTTATCTTTTTGAAATAAAATTAATCCCTTTAGAATAGTAAAACAGGATGTTACTTTTCTTTTAAAATTATGGCTCAGTTAATAAAGAATTTTTACTGATAGGGTACTTAGTAATAAAATGTGTGCTAATCTATATTATTGTGTTGACTCATCTGTGAATTCGCACATGCTAATAAGTCAAGGATCATTACAATTGTTCAAGTATGAGGTTTTTCCCTTTGTTCAAATAAAATAAAAAAATTCTTCACCTACACAGATAATTAAAAGACCTCAAGTAACCCTGCTCTTCCTTTTTGTACCCTCTGTACTTAGCGCAGTGCCTAGCACATATAATATATTAACTGTATTACTGGGGGGTAGTCCCTGTGCCCTCTCGCAGTCCGGGACCCCTCGGAGGATGTCCGACTAATGTCCCTAAGCCAGCAGTCAGACATCCCCTGAGGGGTCTTTAGCACTGCTGTGGAGACGGGAGAGGCTCCCACCACTACCGCTGTGCTCGCCAGCCATGAGCCCAGCTTCTGGCTGAGTGGCACTCCCCCTATAGGAGCACACTGACCACCAGGGGGCAGCTCCTGTGTTGAGCATCTGCCCCCTGTGTTGAGCATCACAGAGATTGGCCGTTTCACCATTTGGTCAATTTGTATATTAGCCTTTTATTATATAGGATATATGTGCTCTGAATATATTAGTGTCAACTTTACAGAGTGCATTATCATTAAAAGCAAGGGCTGTACTGTCAAACTCCTGGGTTCAAGTCCTGGCTCTGTCATTTACTGAGTGTGTGCCCTTGGACAAGTTATTTAATCTCTTCTATATTTTCTTATTTGAAGAATGGGTATGGTAATAGCCCTGGCCTCATTAGAATGTCATGAGGAATAATGAGTTGTTACGTGTGAAACTTTTAGAATAGTATCTGAAGCATAGTTTAGAGCTCAATCAACTATAACTTTTATTAAATAGTAGCACTTACTTGTACTTTATAGTTTACAAGTTCTTTCACATATTATATTTATAATCTACAAAATCGTGTGACCTAGGTAAGACATGTACCTAGTACTCTTAGCCTGATTTAACACTGAGGAAACAAAGGCCCAAGGTCACACAATCAGAAAGGAGCAGAGCCAATATTTGAATCCAAGATCTCTGAATCTAAATTCCAAATCTTTCCCATTACATACAGCTAAAAGGGATTCTTTGGATTGTTTTCCTAATGGTGTCTGCAATATGAGTGTAGATATTTAACAATGCTAGAAATGTTGGGATTCACTATTCTCAGTAACCAAATTATGGCAGCAACATAAACATAATGAATGATCACTTTTTGTTGTTGATTTTCTCATTTGATCCTGGTAATTCTTAAGCACTAGTCTTGCTGAAAACAATAACATAGGTTGACAAGTTCTGCCTGCCCTCAAAGTTCATAGCCTAAAAAAAAAAAAATAGAATATATACACGTGAATATATAATGTGGAGAGGAGTGTCGAACAAAAGAGCAGACAGCATAGAGAAGAGAAATGCTGAGAAAATATTGTAGTATATAATAGATTATCAGAGCTGAGTGGATGCCTTGGTTCCCTTCCTAGGAAAGAAACTTGTCATCTGATCTAATGCATGGAAGATCAGCGGGCCTTGTTTTCACCATATGTAAAACTGAAGTGTGGATCTCCAAGACCATTTGCAATTTCACATTATTATTATTATTATACTAGTGGCCTGGTGCACAGATTCATGCACATGGAAAGGAAATTTCCTATTGTTTCATTCTGGGTTTTAGCAACATCTATTTTAGCTTTAGGTGCAATATTATCAAGTTTAAAAACTGCCACTGCCAAGTCACTGCAGCTCAGCAATAAACAAGATTAGGGGCCAACAGTGCCCCAGCAACAACATAACCGAAGGTGGAATTGCACAGCCCCGTGAGGAATCGGGCTCCCTCCCCTCTGGTTCCGAGGTGTGTCACCTGAGAACCACAGTTACCAAGTCACCACAGCTCAGCAGTGACTGCATTGAGCATCTGCCCCCTGGTGGCCAGTGTACATCATATGTACTGGCCGGTTGAACAGTCGGACAGTCACTTAGCCTTTTATATATATAGATACATTCACATACCATTAGAAGAGTGTGAATGAGTAAAATCTTTTTGAGAACAATTTGCAAAATTGACAAACCACATACACATTGACCCAGCAAATTTACTGGAGCCATTTACTTCCATCTCTACTATTAGCCCTGATCAAAGCTGCCAGCATGCCTTTTCTGGATGACTACAACCCCCCTGCTTCCACTTGAGACCCACTACAATCCGTTCTTCATAAGGCAACTGGAACAATCATCTTAAAACACAAATCAGAGTGCCTCTTTACACTCCTTAAAATCCCACAATGACTTCTCATTATACTTGGGAGAAAATCCAAATTCCTTCCATGGCTTACAGAGCCCTGGGGATTTGCCTATGTTTCTGATCTCAGTCATACCACTTCTCTTGCACACCACACTTCGACCACTATAACCTTCTTTCTGTTCCTGTCTTTGTGTTTTACACAAGCTATTCCTTCTGCCTCAAATGTGCTCTCTGCTCATTGCCGGGGTCCAGCCCCAGCCATCCAGGGGTTCCCAAAGGTGTGGACGGAGTTGGCGAAGAATGTTTTACACGGAGACAAGACAGCGTTCAGAACTCTCTAGCTCTCTCTAGTCTCCGTGGATCTTCCTGTGCCTGGCTGAGGCCACAGAAAAAGATCCCGAGGCAAGCTGAGCCTTTATTTTTATAGTCAGAGGTAAACAAGGTAGTGGTTACCAAAGTTACACTGTTCTTGTGAGTTTCACTTGTTTTTGTTCTTGTTGCACTTCCCTCAGCCCATTAGCTTCCCAGGTAAGATCTAGGGAGCGTTATAAGGTCAAGCCTAATTATGCTTAAGAGGACTGTGCCCTCTAAGCTGGGACTTGTTTGTGACTTTGCCAATAGGTCAGTCTGAGGCTTAATCCTATATTGGCTCCCCACAGCTCATCTGTTCAGATTTCAACCTAAATGTCACCTGTTGAAACAGGCTGCACCTGACAATAATCTAGAGTGAGCCCCTAACCAATCTCCAGCAACTAACTGTTACTTTAATTATCTGCACAGCACTATCATGACATGATGCTTTCTTATTAACTTATTCAACCTTTTTTATACACATATTTTTAGTGTATTTATGTATGTTGGTACACTTTTTAGCATTTATATGTTTATTTTTCCCCTTCCTCCACACACTCCAGAGAATTTAAGTTTATAAAAACATGGGCATTTGTATACACCAATAGTGAATTTACAGAAAGAGAGATTTTTTTAAAATCACATTTATCATCAAACCAAAAAAATTAAGATACCTAGGAATAAACTTAACTAAGGAGGTAAAAGATCTCTATTCAGAAAACTACAGGACACTGAAAAAAGAGATAGAGGAAGACATAAACAGATGGGAGAACATACTGTGTTCATGGATTGGTAGAATCAACATCATTAAAATGCCCATACTACCCAAAGCAATCTATAAATTCAACACACACCCCGTTAAAATACCAATGGCATATTTCACAGACCTAGAACGAACTTTCCAAAAATTCATCTGGAATAAAAAAAGACCCCTGAACAGCTGCAACAATCCTGAGAAAGAAGAACAAAGTAGGTGGGATCTCAATACCAGATATCAAGCTGTATTACAAAGCCACTGTTCTCAAAACTGCCTGGTACTGGCACAAGAACAGACATATAGACCAATGGAATAGAATAGAGAGCCCAGAAATCAACCCAAACCACTATGCTCAATTAATATTTGACAAAGGAGGCAAGAACATTCAATGGAGTCTAGACAGTCTCTTCGATATGGTGTTGGGGAAATTGGATAGATACATGCAAAAAAATGAAACTAGACCACCAACTTACACCACACACAAAAATAAACTCAAAATGGATAAAGGACTTAACCATAAGACAGGAAACCATAAAAATATTTTTTTAATGTTTTGTTTGTTTGTTTTATTATTATTGCTATAAGTATTACAAAGAGTATTACATATGTCTCCTTTTTTTTTTCCCTGCCCTTGACAATCCCCTGGCCTCCCCTACCCCCCAGTGTTTTATGTCCATTGGTTATGCTTATATGCATGCATACAAGTCCTTCAGTTGATCTCTTACCTGCCCCCTCCTGCCCCCCCCCACCCTCCCTGGCCATAAAAATATTAGAGGAATCCACAGACAGCAAAATCTCAGACATATGCCGAAGCAATATCTTCACCAATACAGTTCCTAGGGCAATGGAAACTAAACAGAAAATAAATAAATGGGACTACCTCAAAATAAAAAGCTTCTGCACAGCAAAGGAAACCATCAACAAAACAACAAGAAAGCCCACTGCATGGGAGAACATATTTGCCAATGTTATCTCTGATAAGGGTTTAATCTCCAACATTTATAGGGAACTCATAGAAACTTAACAAAAGGAAGATAAACAACCCAATCAAAATATGGGCCATGGACCTAAATAGATACTTTTCGAAAGAGGACATAAGGAAGGCCAAGAGACATATGAAAACATGCTCAAAGTCACTAATCATTCGAGAAATGCAAATCAAAACAACAATGAGACATCTCACACCTATCAGAATGGCTATCATCAGCAAATCAACAAGTGACAAGTGCTGGCGAGGATGCGGAGAAAAAGGAACCCTTGTGCAAATGCAGACTGGTGCAGCCACTGTGGAAAATAGTATGGAGTTTCCTCAAAAAACTAAAAATAGAACTCCCATTTGACCCAGTGATCCCACTTCTAGGACTATATCCCAAGAAACTAGAAACACCCATCAGAAAGGATATATGCACCCCTATGTTCATAGCAGCACAATTTACAATAGCTAAAATTTGGAAACAGCCTAGTGCCCATCATTAGATGAGTGGATTAAAAATCGGTGGTACATCTACACAATGGAATACTATGCTGCTGTAAAAAAGAAGGAACTTTTACCATTTGCAAAAGCATGGATGGAACTGGAGAGCATTATGCTGAGTGAAATAGGCCAGTCAGAGAATGATAAATATCACATGATCTCACTCATTTGTGGAATATAATGAACAACATAAACTGATGAACAAAAACAGATCCAGAGACAGAGAAGCATCTATCAGACTGTCAAACCTCAGAGGGAAGGTAGGGGAGGGTGGGGGTAAGGGGGAGAGATCAACCAAAGGACTTGTATGCATGCATATAAGCATAACCAATGACACAGACACCAGGGTGGGGAGGGCATGAGTGGGGGGTTGGGGGGCAATGGGGGGATAAGAACGCATATATAATACCTTAATAAATAAAGAAAAAAAGTCAAGAACAAAACCAGAAAAAATCTATATATATAAAAAGCCAGCGACCATAACGCAGTAACGACCATAATGACTGGTCGTTAAGATGCCCACTGTGGCCAGCAAATTGGACTGATCGGGTACGTATGTCTCCTTTCTCCCCCACTGACCCAAGAGCTCTCTATGTTGTTTGCTGAGGCTGATCCCTGGACAGCATTGTAGCTTTACTTATTCCTCTGCTCAAACCTGCTCTTTGTTCATTCTTCCCAGTTACTGTTCTCAAAAGTATCTATTTTTAAAAAATATATATTTTATTGATTGTTCACAGAGAGGAAGGGAGAGGGATAGAAAGTTAGAAACATTGATGAGAGAGAACCATCGATCGGCTACCCCCCGCACACCTCCTACTGGGGATGTGCCTGCAACCAAGGTACATGCCTTTGATCAGAATCGAACCTGGGACCTTTCAGTCCATAGGCTGATGCTCTATCCACTGAGCCAAACCAGTTAGGGCTCAAGAATATATTTTAATAAGTACTGCCCACTACTGGACTCTCCCACCCTGAGCAAATGCGGGGCCGGCCGACCAAACGCCACACCCCCTTCCCCCTGGCCAGCCCTGCCCCTGATTGCCCCCCCACCCCCACCCCAATAGGGAGCAGGGCTGGCCAGACAACCACCCATGACCCCACCCCCAGGCCGCTGGCCCCCAATCAGCACTCCCCACCCCATTCAGGGGGCAGGGCCAGCCAGCCCTCCCCATGGCCAGCCGCACCCCCAATTGACCCCCCAACCCCAATCGGGGCGGAACCTGCCGGCCAATTGCCCGCGCTCCCTCCACCCAGCCAGCCCGGCCTTTATTGGCCCCGATCAGGGCGGGTTGGCCGGCCAACCTCCCACTATCTCCTCCTCCTGACAGGCCCAGCCCCGATCTGCCCTGATTGGGGCCAGGTGGCTGGAACCCACCCATGCAGGAATTCATGCACTGGGCCTCTAGTAAATAAATAAATAAAAATAAAAACATGGGGTTTGCCTGTTCTGTTCACCAGTGCATCCCCAGCCTCAATAACAATGCCCAGCATATAATGGGCACTTAGTCAATGGATAATTCTAGTAATATAACCTATGAGCATTTTTCCACACACGATAGTTTCAAGTATGGGCATAGAATAAATTTGCATAGAATAAATTTCCAATTTATTTAACGCAGCCATTAAGTTTCTACTAGTTCTGCTGTTTGAGGAACAGAGAATAAAATGGATGAATATCAAATGACCTGATGAAAATTTGACTTCCCACCCATGCAAACAAAAGGTTTAAAAGATAAAGAAAAGATATTTAATAAGAAAGAAAATTTAAATGTTAATAGGATCAATCTGGGACATTCAACATCCATCTAAAGAAAACAAAAAAGCCCAAATGAAAGAAAAACACTTCTTTTTTTTTATTAATTAAATCTTTATTGTTCATATTATTACATTTGTTCCTCTTCCCCCCCCCCCAATAAGTCCCCTCCACCCAGTTCCCACCCCACCCTCCTCCCTCACTCCCCATCCACTGTCCTCATCCATAGGTGCACAATTTTTGTCCAGTCTCTTCCCGAATCCCCCTCACCCCTTTCCCCCCCAAGAATAGCCAGTCCACTCCCTTTCTATACCCCTGATTCTATTATAATCACCAGTTTATTCTGTTCATCAGATTATTCACTTGATTTTCGGATTCACTTGTTGATAGCTGTGTATTTGTTGTTCATAATTTGTATCTTTACTTTTTTCTTCTTCTTCCTCTTCTTAAAGGATACCTTTCAGCATTTCATATAATACTGGTTCGGTGGTGATGAACTCCTTTAGCTTTTCCTTATCTGTGAAGCTCTTTATCTGACCTTCAATTCTGAATGATAGCTTTGCTGGATAAAGTAATCTTAGTTGTAGGTTCTTGGTATTCATCACTTTGAATATTTCTTGCCACTCTCTTCTGGCCTGCAAAGTTTCTGTTGAGAAATCAGCTGACAGTCGTATGGGTATTCCCTTGCAGGTAACTGACTTTCTCTTGCTGCTTTTAAGATTCTCTCTTTATCTTTTGCTCTTGGCATTTTAATTATGATGTGTCTTGGTGTGATCCTCTTTGGATTCCTTTTGTTTGGGGTTCTCCGCGCTTCCTAGACTTGTAAGTCTATTTCTTTCACCAGGTAGGGGAAGTTTTCTGTCATTATTTGTTCAAATAGGTTTTCAATATCTTGCTCTCTCTCTTTTCTTCTAGTACCCCTATAATTCGGATGTTGTTGCGCTTGAAGCTGTCCCAGAGGCTCCTTACACTATCTTCGTATTTTTGGATTCTTTTTTCATTTTGCTTTTCTGGTTGGGTGTTTTTTGCTTCTTCGTATTTCAAATCATTGACTTGATTCTTGCAATCCTCTAGTCTGCTGTTGGGAGTCTGTATAATATCCTTTATTTCAGTCAGTGTATGCTTAATTTCTAGTTGGTCCTTTATCACAAACTCAAGGGTCTCATTAGATTTCTTGTAGATCTCATTAAGTTTATCGGCAGTTTCTAGAAAATTCTTGAAAAACCTTAAAAGTGTGGTTTTGAACTCTATATCCAGTAGTTTGCTTTCCTCCATTTCTGTCATTTGTGTCCTTTTTCTTTGTCTCTGCATTTTTTATGCTTCCCTGTGTTGATAAAGTGGTTTTCTGTGCTGAGTGTCCTCCCCAATTACCTGAGGAGGACACTCTTGGTGCACCCCCTTCTGGTCTTTGTGCACAGTCTTGTTGTAGTTAAGCCTTGATTGTTGTAGTTATCACTGGGAGGAATTGACCTCCAGGCCAATTGGCTGTGAGAATCAGCTGTGTCTGCAGTGGGAGAACTTCTGTGCTGGAGACACCCCTCTGGGGCAAGACTTGCTTCAGTGGGGCTTTGGTGCTCACTGAGTCTGCCCCCTGAGTGTGTCCTTTATGTTTCCACGGAGCTGCAAACTGGATGGTCCCACTCTTACCTCTAGGTTTCCTGGCTCCTGGATCTCTAGGGAGGTGCTAATCTAGCCTTTGCTTGAGGCTATCCAGCAAAAGCCTCCCTGCAGGACTTGGACAGGGCGGGTCCCAGTGGATCAACAGGGTGGGGCTAGCAGTTATGGCTGCTCTCAGTCCAGCCCTCAGAGGCTTCTCCCGTATGAGTCTGGGTCCCTAGAGACTCGCCTGGAACTAGAGCTCAGAGCCTGAGACTCCCTCCAGATTGAAAACAACAACTGCGCCCTCAGCCACCAGCCCGCTCCGCATGCACCTCCACACCTTAGTATTCTACTTCCATACTGCGCCTCCTCTGAATCTCGGTGTGCTTTTCTCTTTCCTTCTAGTTGTAGAATTTCTACTCAGCCCGCCTTCCTGTGGTTCTGGATGATGTCTGTTCCGTCTTTTAGTTGTATTTTTGAAGTGGTTGTTCAAGGCAGCAAACTCCGGTGTTTACCTATGTCGCCATCTTGGTTTCTCTCCAGAAAAACACTTCTGAAAGCTAAAGAAAGACAAGAGTTCCCAAACAAAAAGGGGCTAAGAAGGCAGAATTATAGAAAAAAAATAGATAGATAATATATAGCTAGATAGATGATAGATTAGATAGATATATAGATGATAGATAGATAGATAGATAGACAGACAGATAGATATTAGAGATATAAAGATCTCTTCACTAAAGTTTAGAATACCAAACATAACTAGAAGACCTTAAAACTTCTTTCACAATCCTGAAAATTGCTTGCTGTTACACTCCTCTGTGAGAGTGTTTCCAGATAAGATTAACATTTGGATCAGTGAAATAAGTAAATTGACCTTCCCCGTGTGGGTGGGATGCATCAAATCCACTAAGGGTCTGGATAAAACAAAAAGCAATGAAAGGGAGAATTTGTTCCCTTCCTGCCTGCCTGCTTGAACTAGAACTAAAACTTCAGTCTTCTGCTGCCTTGGACTGAGATTTACATCACCAGGTACCCTGATTCTCAGACTTGAACTGGAATGACACCACCAGCTTTCCTGAGTTTCCAGCTTGCAAATGGCAGATCATGAGACTTCTTGGCCTCCATAATCGTGTGTGTGTGTGTGTGTGTGTGTGTGTGTGTGTGTGTGTACCTTGTTTCTCTGGAAGACCTTGACCAATACAAAAGGCTGGAAGAAAAATGATTAGAAACCAAGAGGTAGAGAGCCCTAGCCAGTGGTCGGCAAACTCATTAGTCAACAGAGTCAAATATCAACAGTACAACGACTGAAATTTCTTTTGAGGGCCAAATTTTTTAAACTTAAACTACATAGGTAGGTACATTGTTATTAACTTAATTAGGGTACTCCTAAGGCTTAGGGAGAGCCACACTCAGGGGACAAAGAGCCGCATGTGGCTTGCGAGCTGCAGTTTGCCGACCACGGCCTTAGCTAGGAAGAACAATTCATCCTCTGTAGAGGACTGAAGAGAGGAAGTATGCAGATAAATTTGATGATGAAAAATTGAAAAAATTCATCTAGTAATTTCTATATACTCTAGGAAGAAATGTAACAAAGTTGCATCCAGATGTTTAAGGAGAGCAGAAAAGTTTTGACATCATTTCTTGCAGCAAGTGGAAGAGTTGGCCCATAAACTGTAGCAGGCTTGCTGGACAGTGTTAGGGTCCAAGTAAAAAACTAACAAATTCATGTTAGAAGCAATCTGCTGAGTTCATGATTTTGTCTCGTAGTTCACATTTGCTCATGCACAAGCTTAGAGAAAACAGATATTTGGGTTGATGCAGAGTTGGTGTTTTGCCATAGAAATGTGATGATAGACAGAAGAGCAAGCCAATTTTGCTATTTAGAGAGGTATTTATATCGGTTATTTGTGGAAAATAACATAACATTCTATTTTCCTTTAATTGAACTTGATTTCACTCTTGATCTCCATTTAGCCCAGAGGCAGAAAGGAATATATTTTTTAATTATTAATACATGGAATCTAAGCTGGACAGGAAGAAAAGTGAAAACCCGAGAGGGATAATGATTAGGAGGGTGACGCAAGGCAGTCTGGGCTCAAGTAATTCCCACCTAAGGAATTATGGGCCACGAATGTGCGTCCAGCCTGGTCTAGGGTTGGCTCTGAAACTGGATAGCACTGCACCTGAAGGGGCTGTAACTCTGAGTCCAGATGATCAGTACTGGGGAAGGCAGGGCTGGCAGTAAGCTACTGCCAGATGCAAAAGCTGACCAGAATATTAAGAAGCTCATGTCTTGGCAATTCTAATGCCCAAGGGCATATCCATCCATTTTTTTTCCAGCCCTATTTTGTCATCTGATTTTTATTTAGATGGAGAATGAAGATACTCGATTAGTATACTCGCGTTGTTGCCTGCTTTAAAGCTAATGCCATTTTCAATTCTTGTTCCCAAAAAAAGTAAAATTATTTCTGACTGTATAAGCAAGGTGCTATTTAGTGGTCTAAATCCCTCACCTATACTTAAAATTAGTTTCTCTCTCCCTGGCTTTAGTTATACAACTCTCTACCTTTTGCATTTTAAGTGAATCATAGCCACAAAAGCTTACTCAGCTGAGTTATTTCTTAATTCCATCAACTCAGGTCAGAATCATCCTTTTCCACCCACATACACTTAGCTTTCAAATCTAAAAATCCAAAGAAACATTTAAATTATTAAAGTCAATCTTGTGAGACAGGATTTTGTCACACTGATGGCAAGTAATTTAAAGCAACTTCAATGTAAATTTGAACTGAAATTGGCTAACCGAGGCTCTTTCTCAAATCAAACCAGTAAACTAATACTGGTATGTTTTGCTGCTTCATTTCAATGACCAAGCTTGACAATTATTTTTGTGTTATTATTTTGTATTACTTCTAGTATATGGAGTAATAATAAAATAATTAATTAATTAACTATCTATTGAGTATCTGCTATGCTTAAGACAGTACGCTATGAGCCCCAGGCTTAAAAAGGTGAAAGTCACAATTCTTGCTATATAAATTCTAAATCCCCTCATGTGGTTAAATCAAATGCACAAGCACTCGAACTCAAATGGGGAAGGAGTGTGAGTTGTCAACTAAAGCAGTTATAGGCAGAATAAAAAATAAAAGAGATATCTGATTAAACAGAGATGAAAGACTCCAACAAGACTCCATATATTTCAGGCTAAGTCAAAGGGAGAGAAAAGCATTACATTTGGTAGAAATTGAAAATTTAGGCATAATGAGTTGTGCTGTGGAGGAAGGTGATAAATCTGGTTTGAGAAATTTTTAGTTGAAGAAAACTGTAGAACATGCAAATAATGATGTCTAGCAGGCAGTTGGAAGTGTGTAGCTAGAGCTTCGTAGCAAAGTCAGGGAGCAGAACTGTAGAATTGGGAGTCATCTGCATGAAGCAATAAAAAGCTGCCACATCTTGAATGGTGAGAATTGGATAAAAACAAACTGCGTATGGGAGGATGGTTATCTGAGAAAAGAAATCTGTGGTATCATGGGAAGAAAAAGACACAGCAAAAGGAGACAGCAAAGGGATAAGTGCAAAATTAGTATTCAGAGATAGCCATAGAGCCAAGATGACATCAAAGAAATCAGAAAAAACTCTCATTGTAATATAGTATGATCAACTCTGTTAAATGCCACAGAGATTTTGGAAATAAGTCATTTCCAAAATTACTCCGTATTGTTCATCTTGGGAATAGAGAGCATGTTGCTCCTAATAAGAGCTACCAGTATTAATTAATTTTCAAGCTAATAATTATATTTTAATTCTCTTTTCAGCAACATACCCGTAAAATAATGTCTCTACCTGGAGAGCATTATGCTAAGCGAAATAAGCCAGTCAGAGAAAGACAAGTATCGCATGGTCTGACTCATATGCAGAATCTAATGAACAAAATAAACTGATTAGATCCAGAGACATAGAAGCATGGGACAGACTGTGGAATCTCAGAGGGAAGATGGGGGAGGGTGGGGGGATGGGAAGAAATCAACCAAAGAACTTGTATGCATATATGCATAACACATGGATACAGACATTAGGGTGGTGAAGGCCTGGGGTGGAGGTGGGGGAGGGGGCGGGCTAGAAGAGGTCAATGGGGGAAACAGGGGGACATATGTAATACTTTTTCACAAGAAAGTCCCTCAGCCCAGCCTGCACACTCTCACAATCCAGGACCCCTCAGGGGATGTCCGACTGCCAGTTTAGACCTGATCCCACAGGGATCCCTGCGGGATTGGGCCTAAACCGTCAGTCAGACATCCCTCTTGCAATCCAAGACTGCTGGCTCCTAACTTCTGGCCTGCTTGCCTGCCTGGTCACCCCTGACCCCTCTTCCTACCTGCTTGATCACCCCTAACCACTTGCCTGCCTGCCTGATTGCCCCTAACTGCTTGCTTGACTGCCTGATCACCTCTAACCACTCACCTGCCTGCCTGATCACCCCTAACCACTCGCCTGCCTGCCTGATTGCCTTTAACCACTCTGCCTGCCTGCCTGATCACCCCTAACCACCTTTGCCTCAGCCCCTGCCACCGTGGCTTCATCCAGAAGGATGTCTGGAATAACATCCGGAAGGTCATTCGGCTGTCTGATCTAATTAGCATATTACTCTTTTATTATTATAGATTATATTTTCTTCTTTGAATATACTTGATCATCATTTCCCTTCTCAGATGCTGTTTGTTTTTTTTTTCTAGAATATGAAAATAGATGTTATTTAAATTGAGAACATTCAGCAGTAATATTAAAAAATATTAGTCATATAACTGGGGCCTGGGAGAGAAGCCAAGGCAGCCAGGCACATAGAATGTCTCTTGGGGTAGGAGGGAGAGGACTCAATAGATGAGCATTTAACAATGGAGAGAAGAGGGGTATTTTGATTTTTTTTAACAACTAGTATGGTCATATGGGTCCCTACTAGCTGCATTTTGACTTTAAGCAAACTTTTCCTTTAAAAATGATCTCTCCCTAATCCAAATTCTATTTGTTAAAACACAAGAAGAGCTTTCCATATGCCTTTCTCCACTTGCCAGGTTAAACCTACTAAAGATGGTGTATTCATAATCCGGGACTCAGCTCTGGCCAGTTCGAAAAAGGAGATGAGAGCAAGGCTGTGGTGTTATTTTCCATTGCTGGTTACTCTGCCTTTCCTAACACTTTTCCCTCCCCCACTGCTCACCCTGAAAATGTACACACATACACATACACACACACAAGCCAGAACATTTGTCCTTGGGAGCTCTTGAGTTAAAAAGCTCCAAACTTTCTTAAGAACGTAAGTTGAAAGTAAGAGATATAAAATTGGTATAGAAAGGAAGAACAATTTATTTTTAGTTATTCTTTAGCACAAACATACATTCTGGATATTATCATTTCAAATAGCTTGTGCCTTTTTTTTTTTATCATGTTCACCACTTTTTGGTTCACTCACTGTCGTCTATAACTACAGCACATATAACGAATCTTATGTAAAGCATAAAAGTACTTAGGCTCTGAAAAATTAAGAAAGACAACTCTATAATAATAAAAGCGTAATATGCTAATTAGACCGGACAGCTGAATGACCTTCCAGACATCCTTCCAGGTGACCTTCTGAATGAAGCCGGGCTGCAAGGGCCAAGCCCCTTGCACAAACTTCGTGCATCAGGCCTCTAGTATAAGAATAAATACATGGTGAGGGATAGAAAAGTATGGTATCTAATGGGTTTAAGTACTTTCTTTGTGCTTTGTAAATTAATCAGGAAAGATTAATTGAAATAAGGGCTTAGAGACCATCTTTCAGCTTTAAATAACCAGTCCCTCAAGTAGACCCTGCAAGAGTATATTTTCTCTGAAATTAGTCAGTTTAGACAAAGTTAATGAATGTGTGGCCACGCCTCAGAACTTTGGGGACTGAGTCACTGAGAGCGTTGTCACTTGAAAATACAGTTGTAATACATTCCCACCCAAGTTGCTTCTCTTCAGCTGCCCACAGTGTCTCCTAGTGTCTCCTAAACCCAAATACAATTAATTGTTTTTGATTAATAATATCTAGATCTACATTTCTACTCTTTTTTTGTTTTTTGAGGAAAACACTCCACCCTTGCTTTATAACATCACAAAATATAAAGCTGGAAATAATTCTCTTACTCCTACAACAGCATCTTTGCCTGCCAACTTCAGGCGCAGCCTTTTATTCCACACCTTGATTTCACAGATGAGAAAGCTAACACCGTGATTTAAAATATCTGAACCAAGTTCACAAATGAGAACACACTTGTTTTGGAAAACGGAAGTACATTGAGTTTATGAAAACAGATTGAGTTTAAATCCAGTTGTTAATACAGTTGGTTTCTTTCTTCTGAGCCTTTCAGGAGAAATATTAATGTAGGGGAAAATCTGCTATTACTGTTATGCAGTATGTATCTTCATGCAACAAAGAACTTTATAATGATCTGATCACTCCATTTGGAAAGATGGTTTAGGTTCTTGTAACTAAGTATGGTCCTTGTATCAACAGCATCTGGGAGCATGTTAGAAATGCAGATCTTGGTCCCACCCCACAGTACTGAAATATTTCTGCATTTTAACTATATCCCCAGGTGATGTATATATGTATTAAAGTTTGAAAAGCACTCTTTTAGATGAACTTGGAATCACCTTCTCATCTTAAAAATGTATGAGTTAAAATGTTTGTGTTAACATCAACAGTATCTTATTATTCAAAGTAATTCTATTGTGAATGTTTTCATAAAGTAAAGAATCTCTTTTAAAACAAATTATCTCCAATTTATCTTGGGTGTCAATAGGGAATTTTTGTATATGGACTTCAAATTACAAAAGATGAGGCCAATCTAGGAATCACAGAAGTAGAAGTATGAAGAAATACAATGCTCTCAAAAATATATATATTAGACAAGCAACACATAAGTTACTTTTATTTGAAAATGCACTGGCTCTATAGTTCATTAGTTCAAAGCTGATTTATATAGAATTTATATCAATTCAGTCAGAAGTTGGATGAAATTACTACTGTACTATTTATAGACAAGAAAGCCTCATAAGTTAATTCCTGAGAAAAACAATTTTCTTCTTAAAGAAAAACATCATTTCACAAATTTACAAGTCTCTACTTTCATGCAAGTAATTGCTGTTTAAGCAAGGGCATGTATTGTTATGTTTGTACACTCAACTAATTACAAATGGTTCTTTGTAATTAAAGCAACTTTTAAAAGATAACATTTGGTTTACTTGGTTTGCAGGGCTGTGCACTTAAAAATAATAAAAATGTTTTTAAGGCCTGTATACTATCCATGAATTAGACAAGTCCAAATTAGGCTGCATTGCTGAATTTTAATTGATTACCCCTTAATATCTGAATTTTTTCTTCCCTAAATAATATCCTTTGAAAGAGCTTAAAGACAATGTTATCATTTCTATTTTATGAATTTCTAAATATCTAAATAGATAGTATGACATTTCTATCAAAACTAAATCAATCTCCTGCATTTAAGATCACCATCTTAACCTCTAGATTTGACATTTTGTTTTGTAAAGCAAAAATCCTTATAGATTTAGACATACAATTTTATTACTTTTAGGTACATACACATTGCCTTGTAGTTATCCTTCAACAATGACCCCACATTAAGTGGCTTTTTGCTACCTGCAAAGTAGGCTTTGGTGAATACTTTGAAGACTGTGCATAAAATAAAAATGTTGCACATATAATAGAAATTAATAAGATGCAGATCTTTTTTTAACATAACACAAAAGTGCTGTGTTTCATACCTGAAACTTCCACAGCTATCTATTTCCATTATCTTCCTTGAAAAAGACATGAATTTAGAATATGCATGTATTCCAAGCAAATGTAATTTCACCTGACTTTTTAGACTGCCTCTGAACTTAGAGTTTTCACACAGTATGACACACAACTTTGGTGGTACATAGAGCATGTGTTTTTATTGCATTTAAGTCTTTGGACTTTTATTTTTATTCGTGTATTTAAAATCTTTCCCCATGTACAGAATCCTCAAGTCATTAATAACCAACATCTGCTGGTCATTTTCTTACATCTGCCACACAGGGTCATTTATTTAGTGGCCTTATATGACATCATCTTTCCAAGTTCCTGAAAGAACGTTATGGCCAGAATAACAGTAAAAGCAGTTAAAGAATACATTACTCACATCTATGAACACATTGTTTATAATAATATAAATGAAAATGACAACAGAATCTTTTCTGACCTTCTCGGGAGTGCTAAGCAGTGTTAAGGAGTGGGTTAATAAGGAAGAAAGTTAAAAGTAAACAGCACTTATGCAGAGTTTAATAGTTGTCTCTGAGGACACTATTTTATGAAGATCTTATGGAAAAGAAATTTTCTTCTGACTTCTTTATGCTGTGTAAATATTACCTCAGATAAATGCCATACTTTGTCTAAATAAGTCTGTGTAAACATAAAACTGTTTTATGTTGGTTTCCTTAGTTTTTCGACATTAATTCAAAATTCAAACCATGATTACCCCTAAAACACTCTATAAAAATAGTATGCATGACTTCATACACTAAGGATGATATTTTTCTTTATAAATGTCACATGAAATCTGTGGTAATTTTTTAAATTGAAAAATTGTGAAAACCCCAACTTAACCACAGATTGCCCTCCATTCCTTGTCCAGTAAATTCTAACTTTAGGTTCTTACTATCTGACAGAAATCCTCTATAATCTTGAGGAGGGGAAAGGAGCCTTTTGTTTCTTGTATATCTGTCTGTGTGACTTTCTCTTTTCCAGTAGAGAACACATCGAAGATAAACATTATTATTCATATCTGCATAGGGGAAGTCCAAGGAATATGTTTTCTCCAGAAATAATGTTCAGAAAACTTAAAAGAGAAATAGCCATTCAGGACAAAAAGAAACAAATAAAAATAAAATTTTAAAATATGGATGTTGTTACCAAAAAATATAGATGAGCCTGAACCAACTAACCTTCTATCAAAAATAAAATAAAAACAAATAAAAATAAAATTTGTGTATTTTAAATTGACTTTGAATGTTATAGTCATCAAAAAGAATTTGTTAAACACAGATGGTTAAAGCTTAACTTATATGAAGTTTTTATGTTAGAATATAAGTTTAAGTTTTTCAGTCAAGTACCAAAATTAGCAATTGCTACCAAAATGTAGGAAGTCGTTTAAGTTAGCTGCAAAAATATTACATTTAACTTCATAGTCAGTATTAGAAGCAGTAAATTTTTATGCTCCGGACTTTTTAAGAGGAGGAAAACTCTGTTTTAGTCATATATTACATAATTGACAACAAAATATCAGTGGAAATTTTTCTGCCTAAAAAAAAAAAAGACGAAGGGAACAGATAGCTAATATGATAACTGCTATCTATTCTAAGTATATATGGGCGGTAGCTCTTTATACATTCATCTAAGAGGATCCAGCCTCTCTGCAGATAAAATAAAATTTTAGTTTCTTCTTTATTAGCTGAAGTGAAAGAGCACATTGGCATCTCATGATATCATTTCATTTCCCTTCATGTAACAGGTTTCTAGGTCTTTCCATCCCATACATTGAATGCTATCTCTCCCTTTGTCTTGTTTTTGCCCTTATTTTTGAAAAGAAAAAAAAATTGAGAGGTAGAAATACTTCGTGCACCTGCAGTATTTTCTATCATGTTTGAGAGAGACTCGGTGGATTTCAGGTTCTCAAGAAGATAGCTAGAAAAATGAATACAAATAAAAGCAATGCCTGGCCCAGTAGACTATTAGAAGCTCCTTCTTACTGCTGTGCCCTAGATAATAACATCTCATATTCCAGACTGTAAGGACAGGAAAGCAAAATACTGTGTTCAATAATGAAAGAGAAGATTTGTCACAGGGCAGGTATTTCCCCATTGACCAATTACAGGAAGAAACCCATCTTCTCTTTAACTGAGGATGGTCACAACAAAGGACTTTTGAGCAGGAGATAAAACAGAGACACTCTGATGAGCCTCTTGAAGGCTTCTCGGGGACATCAAATGGCCCCTAAGAAAGACTAGATGGAAGAAACACACTGATACGCTTCACTTTCTTTTGGAATAGTTGGGCATCTTAGGGAGGAACTGGGAATTTTGTCCTTTGAGATCACAGTAAAAAAAAAAAAAAAAAAGAAAGAAAACTACATTCAACCATTTCAAACCCACTTCAGAAAAGAAGAAAAAGTATACAAAATGCATAGCCCATTAAAGCTGTTATTTCCCTTCTTTAAATATATCACATAACCACACAGTTAAATATCAATCACAAAAGTGATATTTACAGCTAAAAATGAATATGCATTATATTTTGAATCATGGTTTTAATGTTGTTGGAGCTCATTATCTCTCAGTCTCACCCTTTAATTTGCTTTTGACGTGTGGAGTCTGTTTGGCTTTTTAAGTGCAATTTATTCTTTTATTTGCACATTAATTATTTTTAAAAAAATATTAAAGAAAACCAACATACGTGAAGAAATAATCTGGGATAGAATGCTTTCTTTGACTCCAATGATTAAAATATTAATAAAGTGAACAAGCAGCACTTTCAAGAATATGAAGCCATAAACATGAGGGAAGAAGAAGGTAAAAAGAATAGTAATGTGGCTGTCAATGTCAAATACTGACTTCTCATTATCAAAACGGAAGATCATTCACTGCAAGCATATTACAGTCCATACCTTAATTAAACGACCACCCCCTCATCCTGAGTCAGCCAAAGGACAAATCGGAAGCTGCTCTGTAAATATTTCTTCTCTTTGCCCTAGCTGGTTTGGCTCAGTGGATAGGACGTCAGACTGCGGACTAAAGGGTCCCAGGTTCAATTCCAGTCAAGGGCACACGCCCAAGTTGCAGGCTCGATCCCCAGTGGGGGGCGTGCGGGAGGCAGCCAATCAATGATTCTCTCTCATCATTGATGTTTCTATCTCTCCCTCTCCTTTCCTCTCTGAAATAAAAATGTTTTTTAAAAAAATATTTCTTCTCTTAAAAAAACAGTTTCCCTGAATCAGCTAATGGTGAACATGATCTACTTAGAAAATGTTTTCAAAAATTATCCATAGTCTTTGCTTGTTAAAAGTGAGGGTCTATTGACAACATGGTTCATATGGATGAAGCCAGGACCATAAAAGTGTTCTCGTGTGCCTTAGCTGGTGTGGCTAAGTGGATAGTGTCAGCCTGGGGACCGAAGTGTCCCAGGTTTGATCCTGGCCAAGGGCACATGCCCTGGTTGAGGGCTCAATACCCAGTAGGGGGTGTACAGGAGGCAGCTGATCAATGATTCTCTCTCATCATTGATGTTTATATCTCTCTATCCCTCTCCCTTCCTCTCTGAAATCAATAAAAATATATTTTTTAAAAAGTGTTCTCGTCCTAACTGGTTTGGCTCAGTGGATAGAGCATTGGCCTGCAGACTGAAAGATCCCAGGTTCGATTCCGATCAAGGACATGTACCTTGGTTGCAGGCACATCCCCAGTGGCAGCTGATCGATGTTTCTATCTCATTGGTGTTTCTAACTCTCTATCCCTCTCCCTTCCTCTCCATAAAAAATCAATATAATATATTTTTTTTAAAAAAGTGCTTTCTAGTGTGCCTAATGTTTAAAATTGTCATTAAGTTTTCATTTGGAAGCTTCATTAAATAATTTTCTATACAGGTAATGATGTGGTTCATTTCTTTTCCTGTGTAGGTAACTTTACACTGAACTCAGAGACTTGGAACTAATAAAATCTAGGGAAAGGAACATCTAAATTATAAACCATTCTTATATCTATTCCATGACTTACCCTGGGCAAAATTAAGCCCATCCTCCCACCTCAGGCTACAAGAAAAGTATTTCTAATTTTCAGGTATTAGTGATTTAATAAATATACATTCTCCTTGAGTGTTTACATTATAAAGGAAAAATTAAAGACAAAAAAACTTAATGCAAAGCAATAAACTGTTAATAAAATTTTCTTAGAACATGGAGAAAGCAAATTATTTGCTTCTCCTGAGAAAATGATATATTTTCTCTGTGGATGATGAAAACAATTTGCTTTGAATATCAAGAAATATAGAGGCAAATTTACAGCCTGCCTTTATTAATTTTTTCAAATCCTAGGCCTATATTTTTCTCATTCCTGACCTATTATAATTTACTAGAGGCCCGGTGCATGAAATCGTGCACAGATAGGAACCCTAGGCCTGACCAGGGCCAATCAGGTCCCCCACCCCCACCCCCACCTCCTCATTCCCTCGTTCCCTCAGCACTTGCCACCACCACTGGTTGCCCATCATTGTCTGTGCCACCCCCTGGTGGTCAGCACACATCATAGCAAATGATTGAACTCCCGGTCTCCCAGTCAAACTCCCAAGGGGACAATTTGCATTTTAGCCTTTTATTATATAGGATATTTTCTCTGGTCCTGAGTCTTTATAAGCTGCCTTGCTTTCTTGGGAATAAAGATACATGCATAATATCAGTGCTTTGTGTCTTCAAGATTTGCTCCCTCCCGTCACGACTGCCCCATCCCACCAGCCCAGCAACAGTTTGGAAGTTTTTCCTTTTCAACTTGCCTCCTGTCATACTTAAGCTTTCTTACGCATAATAGAGACCTTCTACTTGAAGAGAGATTAATTCAGAGTGATCCTTATAAAATCATGAAAAAAAAAGTGTTTTCTCGTGTGCCTGATGTTTAAATTGTCATTAAGTTTTCATTTGGAAGCTTCAGTCCGTGTTCTTTTCCTCTGTCCTCTTTTAAGCCCTCCTGACTCCAGGCTTCACGGCCCCCCACCATAGGGACCTCAAGCTTTGACTCAGCTTCATCATCCCTAAGCTCACAAAACTTCTCCAGTTCTGCTTCAAACTTGTTTGGAATTGCTCAGTTCCATAATAAAATAGCCTTGTAGCCAAGCTTGAAATGGCTTTATGTAGTTGGTGTTGGTCTCTTAGTACGACTTTGACATTGAACCAAGCCAAATTTCTCTTGAGTGCAGATAATTAATGTTTTCTAATTTATATGAGGCTTGCACCTTATCTCATTTACTTAAGCAAAAAAAAAAATCATAATAACTGAATTTACTGTAACATACACATTTCTCAAAAAGCATTATGACACCAGCCAGTTCGCCTCAGTGGATAGAGCGTCGGCCTGCGGACCGAAAGGTCCCAGGTTTGATTCCGGTCAAGGGCGCGTACATACCTCAGCTGCAGGTTCCTCCTCAACCCAGGCCCTGGTCAGGGCTCTTGCAGAGGCAACCAATCAATGTGTTTCTCTCACATTGATGTTTCTCTCTGTCTTTCCCTCTCTCTTCCATTCTCTCTAAAAATCAATGGAAAAATATCCTCAGGTGAAAATTTTTTTAAAAAAAAAGTTATGTACAGGATTCACATTAGTTGTATTTATTTTAAATATTTTCTGAGAAAGCATTCAGAGGGAACACTCTAGTCTCATTTCTTGTCAAATAGAAAACAGTGTTTTTTTCTTTTCTTTTCTTTTTTCATATTAAATATCGTGCATTAATTGGTCTAAATATTCCTATTGGAGTTTCCACATTTCTAATTAAATTTCAAGCAGTCCCTACTTCTTAGGAAGCATAGAATGAATGCCCTAACTCTAAACAACAGCAGATGAAATGCTGCATCTTAATGAAAGTCAAGCACCATTAATATACCTTCCTAAATTTCAATCCACCCTCAGGTTGCACAGTGGTTCCCATTCAGCCGGGGTAGCTGGTTTCTAAATGCTACAGATTTTCATTTTGCCCTTTGTAGCTTTTTAACAAGCAATTAGCATGCTTAGATACCTTTCTGCATGATCCTCATTTTCTCCCATTAGCTTTTAGCTCTGTGGTATTCAACATTCATTACTCTTTGTTTTTAGAAAGTATTTTTAAACAACTTGAAGTTACCATCAGGCTTAAAGAGTCTAATTGACTTATATTTGTGTTATGTTGAACAATAATTTCCTTAAACTTCTATGCTGAGAAACATACTACGCCCCCCTCAACCTCTTGATGTATTCAAAATGAGTTTAATGAATCTTGTTCCTTTATTTAAAGATTTAGGAAATAGCAATTAATCACCATTATTCAAGCAGGCAATAATTATGGAGACAATTGTTTCAATAAGTAAACTCAAAAGATTTCACAAATAAAAGGGCTTTCTGGGTTAACATTGTAAAAACTTTGTAATCCTGAATAGTTTCATGATTCTTTCACTATTAATTATTTAAACAACATACCTCAGCAAAAGTACAGATGTCATTTTACATCTGTCCAATTCATTAACTTCATAATCAGATGAGAAGGTAGGAGAATGGCAAAACATGTCATTTTCCCCAATACTCAAATGAAATTTTTCAGAAACTCATTTATATACATGAAAGTTCACTTACTTGATTATGTATACTACCATTACTTTAAAAAGTCATCAAAACAAAAAAACCTTACCATAGGCAAAAATATTTTATGACTATTAAGAAATTTGGTCTGGGTATAGAAGGCAATATTTTATCATGATATAAACTATGGAACTATAGTTTTATATGTCTGAAGAAATATTTTGGTGGAAAGCTTTCAATTCAGTTCAAACGTGTTTTGTTTTTAAAACAACCAACCTCTAAGTAGTTGCTTACCAACTGATTCCCGGCTATTTTAAGTAAATAAGAAGTACTATTTGCCTACACAAATAAATCATGCCAACAATTTAAGATTAATTGGTAAAGTATTTGAGATTTTAAGGCTAATTTAAGTTTAGAGTTAACATTTTTATTAAACGGATAAGAACAGATACTACACTTGATCTTAGCCAAAAGGCCGAGAAGCGATAGAGTTAACATTTTTAAATTATGAAAATAGTCATTGATCACAACAGTCAATATAATTAAAATGATAGAACCAAATTATAGAAGTAGACAAGTTGCCGAAGCTAACAATAACATTTGTTTGGAGGTGAAATGCAATTTTTTTTTAACTGAAACCACTGCAAGATAAAGAAAAGAAAGGAGCTCTGAAGCATATTCCAAATAGAATTATATAACCAAAAAGACGTATTTGCAAAAATAAAAATTCTTCTAGACTAAGGTGCCTGTGTAGAACCCTATAAGTAGAACCTATATGATTTATGGGGAAAGTTGGCACATTCTCCAAACAAACCTATCAGAGTATACTATTATATTACCAGCTATGTTGAAGACTTTTAACAAGATAGCTAAATTTTTCATTGGTAACTTTAAGACTTGAAATAAATAAATTCAGTACTGCAAATAAAAAGAAATAATTTTTCTTTCCACCTGCAAAATTTTTTGTTCAACTCTATGCCACTTCCTGCCTGAAACACTTATTTAGAACTGCTCTTTTGTGTTAATTGTTTTTCAGATTTCACTGGATGATCTCAGAAACCAATAGGGATTTAAATCATCATGAATAATGCAAGATTGATGTGCTATTAAAGCAAAGATAACTTACACTTACAACACTAGTTATAAATAATAATAGGAAATCAAAGAAAAAATTGCCTGAAAAAAACTCCCTTTTATCAGGTTAACCTTCTAGAATTTCTCAGACAAAGCAAATTACTCTACAAAACCAAAGCCAATGTCCAAGCCTGCTTGTAAAAACCACCAGTTCAAAATGCTACCATTTGTCCTTCTCATTTAAAATTTTTAAATGGTCTCTTGTCCCCTTTTGTGCTGTCGATGAATTTGCGTGCAGTACATTGTTATTCCAGCTCAAAAACCTCCTGTGTGGCAGAGGGCTCCACAGCCCCGAGAAAGGCAGTGAATGGTGCTGAATTCAGTGCAGTGCATCTGGTAGCACAAGGAGAGCATGACTAATATTTGGAGATCTAGCACACCTTAGTGGAAACAATTATAACTACAACTGCTTTAAAGACATTTAAATTTTAAATTCCATTGTTTCAGTGAAATTCCATTTCACCTAAATAGAGGGTGTGTTTCTTCCCCAAACTCTTTACAAATGAGAAGATAAATTTAATCATGAATTTCTAAAACAAGAAATCATGATTTATTTTCAGAATATCTTTTTTTTTTAATATATTTTATTGATTTCTTACAGAGAGGAAGGGAGAGGGACAGAGAGCCAGAAATATCCACGAGAGAGAAACATGGATCAGCTGCCTCCTGCATGCCCCCCACTGGGGATGTGCCCACAACCAAGGCACATGCCCTTGACTGGAATCGAACCCGGGACCCTTGAGTCCGCAGGCCGAAGCTTTATCCACTGAGCTAAACCGGTTCTGGCAAGAATATCTTTTCTTAAATTGTATCTTTATGGTTGAAAGTATTACATATGTCCCCTTCCCCCCCCCCCCATTGACCCCTTCTCGCCCACCCCTGACCCCCATCTCAGGCCTTCACCACCCTATTGTCTATGTCCATGTGTTATACATATATGCATACAAGTTCTTTAGTTGATCACTTCCCAGCCTCCCACCCTCCCCTGCCTTCCCTCTAAGATTCTGCAGTCTGTTCTATGTTTCTATGAATATCTATAAATATCTGTACAATCCCCCAGAATCTATTAAATTAAAGACAATTCCATTTTATTTACCATTACGGTCAGGTGTGAAAGTATCAGATTTCTTTTTTCCTTAAATGACTGCAATGCTCTTGACCAGCAAAAGCTTTTCCGGTCAGTTCTTGCTATGCTTCAAAGGCTTGGTTTCAAGTAGGTTGTGCATGTTTTACCATTAATGGTTGACTCTCTTTACCTCAGACTACTGAAATGTCATCAAGGAAAAGAGAAGACATCTTAATAACCCATTCAACTATCTATACAATATCAAGCGCTTTCAATTTTATCTCCTGTCCCATCACCTTCCATCTTACAGTTCAGATAGGTAAAGTATTCAAAAAGAAGTACCAAACGATCATTCCAGAACATGAAGAAAGTTAGTGCTGTTCATGTATACATCCATTCATACATATATGTCCAGAAATCAGAATGTAATATTTGTGGACCCACAGGTAAAATACTCTTGTTTATTACTTAGGCACCTCAATTATCGGCCATATGACTGGAAACTGGGAAAGAAGTAAATAAAGCTTGTCAGCAACTAAATATTCTAGCACCGGGGACTTCTAACATGGTTAAAGAGGAAGCTCAGCAAATGCTCTTCTCAAAAAACAATGACAGCCCAGCTGGTGTGGCTCAGTGGTTGAGCATTGACCTATGAACCAGGAGCTCAGGTTTGATTCCTGGTCAGGGCACATGCCTAGGCTGCAGGCTCGATCCCCAGTAGGGGGTGTGCAAAAAACAGCCAATCAATGATTCTCTCTCATCATTGATGTTTCTATCTCTCTTGCCCTCTCCCTTCCTCTCTGAAATAAAATAAAATATATTTTTTTTAAAAAAAAAAAAGCAATGATAAAGCTAAAGAAAATTGTCAAGCCCTTGCCGGTTTGCTCAGTGGATAGAACTGCAGCCCAAGGACTTAAGGATCCTGGGTTCAATTCCATTCAAGGGCATGTATCTCTGTTGCAGGCTTGATCCCCAGCCCTCTTGGGGGTGCGTGTGGGAGACAACCAATCCATGTGTCTGTCTCACTTCGAAGTTTCTCTATTTCTCCCCCTTCCTTTCACTTTCTCTAAATCAATGGAAAAATATCCTCAGATGAGGATTAACAAACAAACCAAAGAAAATTGCCAAAAAAAACACACACAACTATTTCAAGACTCTAGAAATTGACCAATGCATACAACAAACTGAGATGCACTTAGTCAAGACAAACCTTCAGAAAGAACTGTTGGTGTCTGTATCATTTTTGTCGGGGGCTGCTCTCTTCTCCATTGTCCTCCAGCCCTGTTGGCACCATATACCAGGGCAGGCGCACTGTGAGAAACAACAGCTTTGCTCCTGTGGGGAGACCCCTTGTTCTGGAGCAGAACACTGAACAACCCCATTGCTGCGGGCGTTGTCCAAAACAGTAACAACCTCTGGGCAAACAAACAGGGAAGGCCTATGACAAAGCTATCCTGGGTTGTAGCCCTGGGCAGAGCAAGCAACAAAATGGCACACTGGCTAGTAAAGGAACAAGAAAATTGGGAAATGAGGCCGCCATAGTCTCACGGTCTCATTCAAGCAGGACTTGATACGTTCTCAGAAGTCTCTGGAAATCTGGAGGGCCACATGGGCTGTGCATGTGAAGAAGGGACCCAAAAGGGCCCTGGCTGTCCGCTCATCCCTGGTCAACCATGAGACCCTGTGCAGGCACAGGAAACAAGCCAGGGAGGCTAGAAGAGAGCTAAAGCTGGGACAGACTTGTAAACTGCTTGACTTTTTAATATGTTCCCAAACATACAGTCAGGCCAATAGGAAGCAAGTAGGAGTCTCACTGGGTCGAGGTGGTTGAGCACAATTTCTGAATTGGCAGACAGACCACTAAGCTAATGCTGTCACAGGGGTGACCCCTAAGAGGCCTGGCTTAAAAATTTATACAAGAACGTTTATTGACTTTTTTCCAAAGAAATCTTCATTTCTAGTCTTTTGATTAAGAAAAAAATAAATTGAATTATGATTGCTACTGTAGTTGGAAACTCACAGAGCAATTTAGAGACAGAAGAAAGACTAGAGAAGCCAACACATGAAATTCCAAAAAAGGGTGGCTATTTAGTTTAAGCATAAACAATATTAACTTTTTTATTTGTCTTTGATGGCAATCCTGCATTTAACAGCAGTACAATAACTGGATTTCATAATGAGTAAACCTAAACCCCCAAAATCTAACTTAATTTTTAAAATTCACATAATTTATATCTGCTTATGTGACAACCTTCTCATTTCTAAATTATTTCTTAAAGTATGAAGATAGATAGAAGCAAAGAGCCTTGTCTTGGTTTGGGATCCTAAATTAAATATGTCACCACCACTGCCTTCAATATTTCATACTGAAACTTTTTCTTTGCTATCCTTCAGAGGAATACATTCTTAAACAATCCCATTAATGGTGGTCAGAGGCTTTTACAACTATAATGTGCTATAATATGGTTTTAAAAGGGTGAGAGGTATGTTATTCTTTTGTAAGGTAAAAGAAAGAACATTATGAAAGGAGGTAAGGAAATAGACCTGGAAAACCACAGAGGTTCTCCAGCAGATTAATTTCAGAAGAGTGCATATGGAAGTTGTAGATACATTAATTAATTTCCTTCTAATGATCCATGATGCTGTGTCCTCTAGGAAACTTTCAAGGTATCCAGGAATATGTGTACTTCCATTGAAAGGTTACTATATTTGAAGACTCTATGTCTATAAATGAAAACTGGTGTCTTATTTTTACTAAATGTATATTTAAGGCAAGTCGAGATTTTTAAATTCACACCCTGGTGATGAAGAGCTAAACAGTAGCCAATATTAAATTCATATTTTAAAATGTATAACTGATGCCAAAAAATATTGAAGAATTGCAGTGTAATATATTATAAGGTCAGTAGCTACACAGCCATTGTTTAAATCTGTGACAGTTGCTCAACCTCTGCACTATGGGAATTTTAGCCAATAAAAATCCAGGTTGTGGGGCACTGGCTTGTGCATTGTAGGATGAGTAGCAGCATCTTGACCTCTATCCACTAGATGCTAGTAATCACCTCTAGATGAGAACCATTAGCCAAGGACAACCTTGCATGGTCCTTTCTAGGATCAAATGGAGTGTTGATGTTTGTTGTTGTTGTTCACCATAATTTGATTTTTTTGAGATATAATTGACTTTATATTAGTTTCAGGTAAACAATACAATGACTTGATTTTTGTATATATTGTGAAATGATTACCACATGTCTTGTTACCATCCATCGCCATCCATAGTTATAATTTTTTTCTTGTGATGAGGACTTTTGAGATTTACTCCCATTTGTGCATGGGATTGACCCTCAGGCTGGCTGATTGTAAGGCTCAACCCCAACCACAGCATCCAAGTTACTATGCAGGTGCTCTTATGTTGTGGCCAGCACTGTGTTTCTGCCTCCCATGCTTTTATGTAGGTAAGACTATTACAGTGTTCAGACTTCTTGGAATGGCTATACTTTTTTAAGAAAGAAAACCTACACCTCATCCTATGTATATGCTATTTTTGAGCATCAATATTTTTTCTGATATTTGGGGAAGAAAAAAAATGGTTTATATATGTAACATAGTCATCAAAATTAAGAAAAAAACTCTTATAATCATTATTTCTGAAACTATTCATGTGATCAAAATTAGTATTTTCAACAGTCTTCTTCTACTACCAATTCCCCTTTGCCCTCAGCAAGCTCCTCAGCTGGCCGTGGCTTTGCCTAGAATGGAGACTCAAACCTTCATTCCTAAGGGATCTGGACCATTGGCATCGTGTCTGTTTTAGGTCGTAGTTTCCCCATTGACTTCAATTTGAGGACATGGGAGTAATAAGTGACACCTCAGGGAATCTCCTAAATTCCAGAAATATTTCTCCTTATCTGCATTAGATAGAAGCAATGTAATTTCCTCTTTATAGTCAGGATTAATCACCACAGCCAGTAGAATGACACCCTTCTTTGCTTATTAATATACTGGCCTAAAGAGTCTAAAGTGGTCAAGTGACACATTCAACTTCCAATTTAGTTTAATTACTGCTGTATTTTCTGGTGAAGGCATTCTTCCCTTGGGAACTACAACTTCTGACCAGTTCAGCTGACACAAGTCAAAACTCCACTGGTCACCTGATTTTGTTAAGCTCCAACTCTGATTGGTGATCCCTAATGAAATTTAGCATCTCTATGAATTAGTGTCAAAGTCAATGTCCAAAATCCATTTTAAAAATCAATTATTTAATCTTCCCCAATGCACAATCATCCTAGAAAGTGATCATGGGACTCTCTCAGGAAGACTAAGGGAAATATTTATAAAATACAATTTTTTGCTGTATAGCGAAGTTTTTTCTCAGTAGGGCCCAGCCTCCCCCGACTTATGAAGGGTGCCTAGGTCTATGAACTTGCTTAAGTCTGGGAATTGATTGCAGGATTATTCTTCTTTTCTCAATCATTAAGCTCTGAAGATTCCCCAATATCATCCCTTGGGTGCCTTATTTTCTCACTCTATACTCTTACAATAATGAATTCATCCACACTGTGGCTTCAGTAACTACCCACCATCCAATGCCCTACATTTTCATTTCCTCTTCAGAACACACCACTGAGCCACAGGCAGCCTACATGAGTGCCTCTCAATATATATCGCGGATTCAACAAGTCTGAAACCAAACACAACCCCACTTCAATGCTCCACATCACAGCAGAAGACACCACCATCTGTCTTTCTAACAGAATCCCAATCCTAACAGTCATCTTCAGTACCTACCTTCAACTCATTCAATTTGACATTGAGTCTCATGGATTTTATATCCTAAATATTTCTCAGACCCACCAATTCTCTCCATTTGCAACACCACTATCCTAGTCAAACTTTCTCTTTTACTATTGTAAGTAAATTCTTCTGTTCAACTCGCATTGCTTGTTGGTTTTCTCTAATTTTTTTCCACACTGCAGGCAGAGTTTATGAGATTATAAGGTTCTCAAAGGCCATGTATTTCTATATAATTTATTTACCCAGCAGAGTAGCTTACCCAATTATTAAGCATGTAATTACTGCTTCTGCTATATATCTACCGCTGATCAATTTTATGATGAAAAATTTTTAAATGGACACAATGGTCCCTCGTCCAAAGAAATCTTGGAGAAACAATAACAATAGTTTGATTCCAGGAAGACACAGCAACATCCAATTTAAATTTCTCCCTGCACATGAAAGGCCTCATCCACAGACGTTATAATATCAATGAGCCCCCACTGACATGCCTTTGTGAGCCTTTGATTAATCCTATGGTTCATAAAGGATGAGTTGGTTCAGATATCAGAAGGGAGTTAAATGCCTTTAGGAGAGCTGAGATATTGTACTGATTGAGAAACCTCCATATTAATTTACAGATTGCTTTTTTGTATCATATTTCTTCTTACCAATCAATATGGATCTATAGTTATCAACTTACTGAGTTAAGTTGATTTACAGACAAAATTTTGTCATATAACTTGACCAAGAAATATGGTCTAATTCTATATCCAGTAGGAAAATATAGCATTACTGCTAGTATGGTTTTAATAGAAAATTTGCTCTACTTTTTTTTATAAATTTAAATCAATTCTCCAGCTTATTTTTCAGTTATCATCATTCTACCTTTTTACAAGCATTTCCACATCTGTTGCAGATGTCCATGGTTGCAACTCTAGCCATTCAGCCTTATAAAAGAACCTGCCCACATCCACTTTTCCGATAGCCTGCTTCCTGATAAACAGACAGTAGGCCACACATATGTTCTCAATATCTGGCAACAGAAGTTACAACAATGGTGAATTAGTTTCGCAGAACTGCTGTAACAAAGAACCACAAACTAGATGGCTTTAAACAACAGAAATGCATTGTCTCACAGTTCTGAAGGCTTGAAGTCTGAAATCAAAATATCAGATGGCAGCCCGGCTGGTGTGGCTCAGTGGTTGAGTGTCAACCTATGAACCAGGAGGTCACTGTTCGATTCCCAGTCAGGGCACATGCTCGGGTTGCGGGCTCAATCCCCAGTGTGGGCATGCAGGGGGCAGCCAATCAATGATTCTCTCTCATCATTGATGTTTCTATCTCTCTCACACCCTCCCTTCCTCTCTGAAATTAATAAAAATATATATTAAAAAATATACATCAGATGTCCATGTTCCCTCTGAAACCTTCAAAGGACAGCCACTCCTTGATTCGTCCTGGCATCTGATTATTGCTGGCAATTCTTGACGTTCCTTGGCTTGCAGCTGTAGCACTTCAATCTTTGCCTCCATCATCACATGGTGCTCTCCCCTCTTTGTGTTCATGTCTCTTCTCTTGTTATAAGGATACCAGTTATATTGGATTAAAGACTAATCACATCAGCAACAGCCCTGCTTCCAAATAAGGTACTTATTGTATGAGGTGCTTAGGGTTACGACTTCAACCTATCTTTCTGGGGACACAATTCAACCCATGGCAAATGGGTAAACATCTGACACAAACCAGCCTTTCTCAGCATGGCCTCCCCGAAAAGCAGAACCTGTGTCAAGACTTGTGAGCAAGTTGGCTTAGATATCAGAAGGGAATTAAATGTGTTTTCCAGGAAGTGATCCCAGTGAGCAGGGTGAGGGATGAAGAGTTAGACAGAGGAGGAAGAGACAGCCTAAGGGTGTGTTATTGAGATTTCCACTGTGGACACAAGAGGCTTGACTCTACTTGGACTTCCAGAGAAGTGTACAGAACACCTCCCAGAATCATGTGCTGGAAGGATGGAAGGCAGGAGCACTTATGCAAGAGCTCTCCCTCATTGTTTGAGCAGATGTCAACCCCCAGGGATGTGGACTCCCTCACACTTACAAGCCAGTGGACATGGACAAAGTGAGCTCCCAGGGGCATCGCTAGCATCGAAGGAGTTCCAGGGCAGAAAGCAACGATCCATGTCTGAGCCTGTCCAGAGCTCTCCACTCCAGTCACAGCTAAAGCAGAGGTGAGGCTGAGTAGACATGAACCAGGCCATAGATTCTCTCCTCTAGGGACATGGAATTGGGATTAAGAATCTATAATTAGTTGGTTGGTGGCACTTAAACAGGCAGGAATTGCAGGCGCCTACACAAGCCATTACAGGAACATGATTTTGTCCTGAAGAAACAGCAGCTATACAACAAGATGCATATAAATAAGTCAGATAGACAGCAAATACAAATTGTAGAAAGTGTGCTTTTTACTAAGGATTGCTTTGCTGCCTGACTTCTCTTCTCTTTTAGGGGTCCCTGTGACACCCACTGACCCACCTCCATTGATGTCTATAGGACAACTCTATATCCTCCAAAGAAATGTCTCTTTTTATTTGTAGCCCAGCGGTCATATGAAGCCCCTCTGCCACTCAAGATCCGGATACAAACTTGAATCCATCTCTATATATGTAAAAACCTAAATAACTATTCTAAATTTACTATGAATATTCATATTCCTGTGACTATTATTCATCATGTGAATTAATTGAGAATGAATAAATAAAGCATTATGGGAAGAAGAAAACATTCTGGAGATAAATGATAGTGATAGTTGCACAATAATGTAAATGTATTTAATGTCACTGAACTCTACACGTAAAATGATAAAGATGGTAAATTTTGTATTATATGTATTTTACCATAATTTTTTTAAATTAAAATTTTTTAAAATATGAGTTTAGTGGATTCCACTGAAGATTTTGTGGGTCTAAGGAGGATTCACATTATGCAAATACAGTCTTCTACCCTCCTCTCTATTGCTCTCCCCACATCTGTCCCTCCCATCTTCTCCCATTGCCCTGGGCATACCAAGTTTCACCTTCTCTATTACAAAGATCATTATTATTCTAAATAAAGATGCCTCTGTGAAAAAGTAATTATGGTGATTGCTATTTGAAAAACAAAATTGTCTCCTCCTCATTCAATGTAAGTTAGACTGACTGACTTTCTAATTTCTCAGGACAAACATTTCTGACTAAAGCACAAGTACTTGTATACATAGTTTGTTTAAAAAAAGAGTCAGATGCTCCTAAGACAATCTTTAATCTATGCATGTGTGATATCATCCTAAGAAAGTTGTAGCATAGAGAATGGGGCATATCACACATTAATATTTCCATGTCTCTGAACTATGTTACAGCAGAGATAGAAAAGATGAGGTGTGGGAGAGATATTAAAATAGAACATTCATCCTTTGGCTTCTACATTAGCAGCATAGGAGAAAGCCATGCCTAGATATCTGAGAGCTAATTTAATAGCAAACTCCCAGGAGTAGTTTCCTGTCAGAGTTTTATCATGTATTATGGAGACAAACATTGGCAGGCTTCCACAAGATCCATATAAGCTTTTATCTCTTCTCTGGATCAAGCATGTGACCGATGGCAGGATCCTTATACAGGCTTTTACCATCCTTTTAGTAATACACTTGGTGATTGAGTTGAGGCCCATAAATCTAGTCCAGAGTTATGACCCCACTGGAATTTTATCCTGTTGATCCTCAACCATCTACCACACATGTGCATTAACATTCCATAAAAGCCCTACTCACAGGTCTCCTAAAAGCTTTCTCATATGTAGACTAGAGTCTTCAAAGACCTTTTTCTTTCTCAATGACTGAACACAATTGCGTAATACCTGAATAATTATTCAAAAACAGAAGATGACTAATTTCTATTTTCTGCATTAAAATTCCACAGTATGTTGCTTAGGCAGCAATAATATACCAAAGTTATTAATAGTTGGCTCTGACTTAATAGTCTTCATTCTTTCTAGTCCTATAGAATCAGAAAATATCAGTATTTGAAGATTGGTTAAGCCCTAGCTGGTTTGGCTCAGTGGATAGAGTGTCGGCTGTGGACTGAAGGATCCCAGGTTTGATTCCAGTCAAGGACACATACCCCGGTTACGGTTTAGATCCCCAGTGTGGGGGTGGGGGGTGCAGGAGGCAGCTAATCAATGATTCTCTCTCATCATTGATGTTTCTCTCTCTCTCTCTCTCCATCTCCCTTCCTCTCTGAAATCAATAAAAAATATTTTTTAAAGAGACTTTTTAAAAAATTAGCTAATTTAAGCATTATAGACTCCTCATCCATAGGACTTATTTGGTTTATAGAGCTATGTTGTATAGCACACACAATCTTTTTGAACCTTTTGAATTATTTATCACATTTTAAAATGTGGAGATTGCACATTGTTATTGAAAGATCTGACAATACCCTGCTGGTGTTCCCATGTAGTAATGCTGGGCTGGAGCCTGGTAACCACCGATGTCTGTGGACAGGGTATGTATTCTCTACTTCACCACAGTCTTCACCAAGCTGTGCTGGCTCTCATTCATCATGTGTCCTGCCTGAATCTTGTAGGTATTTAAATTTTTTACTTATGTCATTTTAGAAGTTAGAAAATATATGAGTAAGAGTGATGAAATGATTCTCTTAAGAGTAAATAGGCATTAAGTAACAAAAAATACCTGAACCCAAATCCTGTTGTCTGCACAAGTTACTTGTGGGCCATGTACTTATGCTCATGAAAGGCTGTCGTGTTCTAAGGGGTGCAGTTTGAGGACATCTACACTATACTACACTTTTTAAAAAAAATTTTAATTCTTTATTGCCTCTATTTTTAAAAATATATTTTATTGCTTTCAGAGAGGGAGAAAGAGATAGAAACATCATGATGAGAGCAAATCATTGAGCGGCTGCCTCCTGCACACCTACTGTGGATTGAGCCCACAACCCGGGCATGTGCCTTTGACTGGAATCAATCCTGGGACCCTTCAGTGCACCACCCGATGCTCTACCTACTGAGCCAAACTGGCTAGGGTTATTGCCTTTAACACAGGCTTCAATTTAAGCAATAAATGATCAAAAATCATTAGTTCTGAATATCTAAAACAGAGATGGCCTAATTCTTACTTAATATTATAATCCAGAGTCTTATAGGTTATCAATGTTAAAGGAATTTCTTCAAATTGAAGGAAAAATATACTAGAGGTAAACTCAAATCTTCACGAAGAAATTAAAGCATCATAAATAGTAAATATCTAGGTGAATATGAAGGCTATTCTTTTCCTGTATTTTAAAATACATGACTACAGCAAAATTATGACTAATTTGTGGGTTTTATAACGTATGTAGATGTAATATACATAACGCATGTAGCATAAGGTACAGTAGGAGAAGTGAATGCATTGATACAATTGCAATATTTCCATATGTTATGTGAAGTAGCATAAAATTATCTCTAAATAGACTGTGAAATTAAGGATGTTTATTCTAGTAGCTAGAGTGACAACTAAACACAAAGCATTGGTATATATTATTTTATACATATATTCTGTAAAACATTAAAATAAACTATTGACAATATTTTTTGCTCCCCATCTTGTGATCTTGAGCCTGGTGTGTCTATAAGTCATATAGTCCGAGAGGAAGTCGTTTTCATCAGAGAATGTGGAATGGCTCCTGAGAGTTGGAAGCAGAAACTGCCCCTTGACTAATTTGAATTACTCATAACTCTGAACCACAAGGCACAGAAAGAAGATTAATTTTCTGGGAAGAGAGATTGTTAGCAACTACCTGAGAAAAATGGAGTTACTGGTACATATGGGGATAAAAAATATTTTTTGGAACCCAGGGAATTCATTGGGGCACCTCTTAATATTTTCATGCAATTTAGGCTTAATGACCACACCTATAAAGGTGGGAACGTAGCAGTGATGTTCTACATTACTATTTTTTATTCTCCTCCCCTTATTACATTATATGGAGAAGATGGTGAATAATCTAAGTTTCAGTAGGAGTGTGACTAGGTTGATAGTATCCCACCAGGACACGATAGCTGTTAAAAATGTATTGTCCCCTTGTGTTGGAAATTCAAGCTTACCACCTACACAAAAAGGAAAAAGAAAAATGAATGCCTAAAGGTTGAACTATACCAAAATCCTCCATTTTACCTCTCCACCCTTCTCTTGGCACTGAGGAACTGATCTACATCAAGATTCCCATGCCTTCTACCTACTAGTTGAATGAAAATCCCTGCTAAGAGAGTTCATGGAGGCAAGAGAGTTGAACCAGTATATTTACTCCCTAAATCTATCTTTGCAAGGTCACCCAAGCTGGCTAATATCCTCCATCCAAAAGTCAACACCACATTCATGGAGACACTATACACAACCTCTTCCTTCCAAGTTCTAGAAACCATTCCCTCGCCTTGTTGCTTTAGACCTAGAGGTTGATGCCATCTGGGTTGCTACGAAGCTCCAAGTCCATGCACCATCCTTGGTGGATCCTCTCTGCACCTTTATAAATAGTCTTCTTGTAGCCTTAGCCGGTTTTGCTCAGTGGATAGAGGGTCGACCTGTGGACCGAAGGATCCGGGTTTGATTCCAGTCAAGGGTATGTATCTCGGTTGCAGGATCCTACAAGGCCCAGACCTTGGTCAGGTCTCATGCAGGAGGCAACCAATCTATGTGCTTCTCTCACATCAATATTTCTCTGTCTTTCCCTCTCTCTTCCACTCTCTCTAAAAATCAATGGAAAAATATCCTCAGGTGAGGATTAGAAAAAAAAATTAGTCCCTTTGTAAACAAACCCTCCTTGAATTTCCTATTTTGGATGTACTGTTCTTATTGGGACCAGGCTGATAACAAGAGTCATATTTTAAATTAAAACAAATGAAGTGAAATACTAGATGAATGTAAATATTATGCACAATTACTAGAAGAAGCGAAAAGGAATTTCAGCTCTAAGCAATTTATCAAAAGGGCTTTCTAAATAAACACAGCTTCCTCTCTAAGATGAATTATAGTAAGATCTATTAATATAATTCTTTCCCCTTCACCAAACATCTTTTTGCCATTTCTTCATCTCTTTTAAAGATTTGTTCCACTTTATTAAATTAATATATGCACTGTTGCTTCTTTTTCCATCTACAATTCCATTTTCTAGAAATAACTATTCTACCCCCATATCATTTTTGCTTGATTTTTACTCCTATATAGTTTAATGGTATGCTTTTCATCCTATTTCCTAACTTGTAACCTTTAGATATAATCTAATTTATCATAATAAATAAAGAATGAGCTGGCTTACAACCAGCTCCCTTCCAACCAGTTGTTATATTTCTATTTTGAGTTCCTCGTGTAGTTACTTTGTATATTTATGGAAATACTAACATCTCTTCTCCTTATTCCAACAGCTGTGGACAGTATATTTTATAGCAGTAAACCAAATGTGTACTTTGGCCAAATACCAAGGCAAACCCAAACATGCTGCATCCATAATTTTTCTTCCCACTTTTCAACATGATATTAATGACCACAGTGTTCATTTCAGCATAACTCTGGTCTTTCTCCTGCAACTTCTACCATCTACATAACAACTCTGGCAAGGTTAAGGTGAAATAGCATTTGTGTATGATTAATTCTGCAATGTTTTATACATAAGTTGATGGAAAAGATGAAAGTCAATACAAATATTAAGATTGCAAATATGGTTTCCTGCAAATCTGAGCAGGGTAGATAGATTATTGTGACATGTTTTTAACAGCCTTTGTCTTCAGTTTTCTAATTGTAGTGATTTCTTGCCTTTGTCGCAGTCCCAACAGACACAAAATAATAAGTGGTCATTGAATCACCATTTCTCCTGCTGCCTCAGTTTAGACTGGCTGAACGAGCCAGGCCTGCTGCATAACTGTAATTCTGGAGTTTCCTTTTGCTGCTCTTTTAGAGACAAGTTGACTCCACTATTTCAAGGATGCCACGATTTTTTGTCTTAATTTTCTTCCTCATTTGGATATAGTCCAACCTCAAATAATGTCCCTTTCGAGGGTGCAGGAAATGTTTTATGAATCTTGTGACATTATTCATTAGAACGTTAAAGCTATTTTTCCACTGTCTTCTAACATTCAACACTGTTGATGGGAAATGTGATGTCAGACTTGTCATTCTTCTGTAGGTTACATTTTTTATTTCTCAAGAAAAAATTTAGAATCTTCTCTTTATCCTTAGTCATTTAAATTTTCACAATGGTGTGTCTTGGGATGTGTCTTCATTCATTGCTCCAAGCACTCAGTGCAGGCTTTAATTGCAAGGTTCATCACTGGGAAATCACTTTGTATTTTTTATTTGACACTGTTCTCCATTCCATTTTCTTGGCTCTTTCTTTCTGGAATTTTGGGTTTCATTTGTCTCTAGATTATTATCCTTTTTAGCTTTGTCCTACTTTCTGGCCCATTTCTCATCCTTACCTTCCCAAGTTTCTATTACATTTTTTCTAGCAATATTTTGCTTCCCTCAGGGCCAGTGCCTTGGACAGTTCCTTTGGCAGTGGGTATTATGGAGGGCACTAGGGGCAATGGCATGGTGAGGGCAACAGACACCAAGCTAGTGTGAGAGACAATGGGGAGCTGGAATGAAAAAAATGAAAGAACTGTTTGTGATATCAGAAGAGAATCCCACAGACTTCCAATACAACCATATGAGGTATGTGGGTAAGGAAGAAAAGCAAATTAAATGGGCATCTATTAAGTTATCTGCCCAGCACTGTTAGCTTGGATTTCTCCACTAACATTCCTGCTTCCCAACACATACACACACACACACAAACACACACACACACATGCACACACACATACACCAATATGACTATGGCTACAATAAGCTACCATGTCAGGAACTTGGCCTCACCACTGTCCATCTCAGTTGATTGGCTCAAGCTGGCTATCTGAATCAACATTAGTTCACCAGTCCCTTCTCCAAGGATGTCTTTTACCCAAACTTTTTATTTTAGGGTAGATTTAGATTCACAGAAAAGTTGTATCCCCATACACACCATTCCCCCTATTGCTACCAACATCTTGTTAGTATGGTTGCAGTTAATGAACCAATATTGATACATTACATTAAGACGTGTGTTTGTTTTGTTTTTTTACCTTGACAGTTTTGAGGAGTACTGATCACATATTTTGTAAAATGTCCTTTAATTAAAATTTATCCTATGTTTTTCTTATGATTACACTGGAGTTACGGTTTTGATCAGAAAGTGATACCATTGTAATTAGCTAGATATTAATAATAGGAAAAGAGTAAAGGGAAGGCCATGTCATTTGGGCAGCTTCACCAGAAAGTTGCAACTTTGCACTCCTCAGGAAAACACCGGACCATTCCCTACAGATCACTGAGGAAGGAGTCCAACAAAGGGGAGATAGACTCATGCCCAGTGAAATTGGGGTGACATAGTAAAGGTACTTGCCTGTCAGTCAACCTGGGATAGAGATAATTGGTCAGAATGGGTGGGGCCACTGCAAGCCCATACAAACAAAGGAATTCTCTCTCTTGTTGCACTTGACTCTTGGCTCATGGGGCTCTTCTGCTCCTGCTTCCTTGCATTCACTCCATGTGGCCTTGTGGACCCCACATGCAATGAAATGATGGACTGACTGCAGCAGGGAACACATGCTAAGCTATCCCGATGCTGTATCAGATTGCTCCACATAGAAAGAAAGCTCTGGACACTGGCTCTGATTTTAAGCCCTGCTGAAGGCAAAATGAAACTTCTTCCTTGGGGGGACTGAGGAAAATGGGACCTCGGACACTCAGGGATGTCCCACAGAAATATCACTTTCTACAATATTTCATCCACCCGTGCAAGTCTCAGGAAATTCTTTTTCTCGGGATATTGCAAGAATTCCACTCCCACGAGCAATGGAGATGGGGATGGGGATGGGGATGGGGATGGGGATGGGGATGGGGATGGGAATGGGGATGGGGATGGGGATGGGGATGGGGATGGGGGTGGAGATGGGGATGGGGATGGGGATGGGGATGGGGATGGGGATGGGGATGGGGAGTAGGGAGGGACAGGGACCTCTCTACACCAGTAACAAAAGAACACAGAAATAAATTGTCATTCTCATCACGTCATAGAAAGGGTGCTCGCTATCAGCATGACTTATCACCGTTGATGTTCACCTTGATCACCGAGCTGAGGCAGTGTTCGTCGGGTTTCTCCCCTGCAAAGTTACCTTTTCCCTCGCTGTCCAGAGTGTAGTAATTGGAAGACAGTCACTCTGTAAAACTGACTCATAGGGACTGGTAAATTATGTACCTCCTCCTTGAAGACATAGAATCTATGTAAATTGTTTGGAATTTTTCTGCACGGGAGATTTGTCTCTTCTTTCTTATCTATTCATTTATTCATTTATTCAATCATTTATTTATATTAGCATGAATTCATGAATATATGTGTTTATTTGAATTATAATTCAATACTATTTTTTTGGTTGCTCACATTGTTCTGGCTTTGGCTATTGGCAGCCCTTGCCCCAGGGACTTTTGACCTGGTAAGGAGAGACTGAGCAGCCTTTCTCTGGGTGACTGAGCCTATTTCACATAAAACCTGAAAGTTGCTGGAAGCCAAATTCTTTTGACAGAGGAGAGAGGTGATGGAATCAAATGTACAGAGAAAAGGGGGAAAAATAAACAAATGTAAAATAAAAAATAAAATAAAAGAGCCAGAAACAGACAATGCCTTCATGTCTTTGTTAAACCTACATCCTAAGACCCTGTTACCCAATCTGAGGTTTTGTGTACCATTCCAGTTTCTGCAAGCAAAATCTCTCTCCTTTTTTTCCCCCCTTGCTCAAGGATATTTTTTCCATTGATTTCTACAGAGAATGGAAAGGAGGGAGGAGAGAGGGAGAGGGAGAGGGAGAGGGAGAGGGAGGGGGAGAGGGAGAGGGAGAGGGAGAGGGAGGGGGAGAGGGAGAGGGAGGGGGAGAGGGAGAGGGAGGGGGAGGGGGAGAGGGAGAGGGAGAGGGAGAGGGAGGGGGAGGGGGGAGGGGGAGGGGGAGGGGGAGGGGGAGAGGGAGAAAAGTTGGTTGCCTCCTGCACGCATCCCTACTGGGGTTAGGGAACCTGCAACCAAGATACATACCCTTGACCTGGGTATCGAACCCACAACTCTTTGGTCTGAGGGCTCAACACTCTAACCACTGAGAAAACCAGCCAGGGCCCAAATCTCTCTTTCTGTTTAAATTAGATCTATTTCTTCAACTTAAAAAGTTAAAACAGCCACAGGAAGGTACTGCATTCAGGTAAGGGCAAGGCGAAGAAAATTCAACTAATGTCTATTAATATGATCCCACTGATACCTAGAGGCCAGGTTCCGTGTGTGTCCTGTCCCGTTCTCCATCCTCAGCCCCGCCTCAGAGATCTCTGACGATGACTGCCACCAGCAGGCTTAGCTCAATCAGATCCACACCAGGTGGTACATCAGGAGTCCTTTGCCTCTAAATTTAATTCAGAGCCCCTTTTATTCCTAATGTATTGGAGTCCTTGGTGTCTGAGTAATTCTGATTACTTCAGTCTACCACTAATCTTTACCAATGTCAGCTATGGTATGAGAAAGTCTATTTTGTCAAAGCTGTGCATAACCTAAGTCTTGGTTATAATCACTATGCTACCTTGTTTATGAACCCATTGAGTAGTAGGGAAACTAGAAAAAAAAAAAAAAAAAAAACAGGGTGCCAAGTCTTCTTGTCTACTTGCTCATTGAGATCCTCTCAGCGGGGTGTCACCTCCCATATGAATACACATGGAGCATATACATTTTCACATCCCAAAAGATGCATCTACCAACCATTTCCTCAAGTGTCCTAGTCACCAATCCTCTAGTATAATTGCATAATACTCTCTGAAAATGTTCTGGATAAGGATCCATTTCCACGGGCCATCTCTCCTGCCAGAGAAATTAGGCAATAAAATGTCCTGGTCCACGTTTTGCCCACTGGGTGGATTTATCTTACCCATACTCCTCCAAGGCCATCTCTAAGTCTGTAATTGGGCTAGAGTCCAGTTACAGCTGGTTCATAGCCATCAGTAAACACATTTATTCTTTTTCTTCCCAATAAACTCATCTAAAGAAAACTCCCTCTGCAACCAAAGGCAGGAGCTGAGGGGAGGGATGCCTGGGTAGCAAGAGTAAGCATATTAGCAGTATGAACCACCTGCTTCTTCCATTTAATTTGCTCTTTTGGAACTGAACAATACCTTTTCAAATGGAAAGGGCTGCTAAACCACCTGAGTGTATGGCTTAGGTTCAGATATCAATCAGTCCTTGATGGGCAGTGCAGGTCCTTGGAACACCTAGTGTGCAGAGGCCAAGAATTTAATCTCTGTTAGAAATAAGGGGAAAAACAAGAGCGGCTTCCCAATAAGAACTCTTTTTTAAAAATATATATATTTTATTGATTTTTTTACAGAGAGGAAGGGAGAGGGATAGAGAGTTAGAAACATCAATCCGCTGCCTCCTGCACACTCCCCACTGGGTATGTGCCCGCAACCAAGGGACATGCCCTTGACCGGAATCAAACCTGGGACCCTTGAGTCCGCAGGTCGATGGTCTATCCATTGAGCCAAACAGGTCAGGGCCCAATAAGAACTCTTATCTGTCAAGGAGAGCATTGCAATTCCCCAGTAGGGCTGCCACAGACTTCATTCATTCAGATTTGCCATGGATATTTGTATCCCTGGGGTCTTAAAAAATACACAGCAGATCTGCTGGCCCAGCTAGAGAGCCTTCTCCTGCCCTGGAGCCCACTCCAAGCTGGCAGACAGCCTTTCAGGTCAGAATTAAAGGTTTGGAGTAGATCTATATGCCGCCTCTAAAATCCAAAGGAGACCACCAAGCTCTGTGCGGCTTTTTTAGTGACAAAGAAAGCAAATCTTACAAATATTGAAAAAGCAAACACAACCAGATGTCTTGCTTTTATCTACACTCTGTCCAGGAAAGATTTACATTTCACAGATCTGAGGGGGACAAAATATCAAATATTAAAAAGAATACACTATCTAAAATTTTTGCCTGGTATTAAACTCTGGAAAGGAGAAATAAGTAAGGAAATACCTTAATGTAAAAAAAAAAAAAAAAAAGTGGAGCCTAATAATACCTATTCTGGGAGTTATTTTATCTTATTTATTAATTATTTAAACTTATTCATCTTTAATCTCCTGCACTTTTGAAAAATACCAAGATTAATAAGGCACCTGCAAAAAGATGACTCAAACTCATTAAAGCATTTTGCATTTTCCAGTACCTACCACAGTGTCTGGTTCTTTTCATAATCTCAATAAATGTTTTTTGAATGACTGATGGGATCCTCACCAGAAATAGTCTGAACTTTGGAAGCTCAAAACTTCTAGATTCAAACTCATCTTTAATCCTTACCAGTTCTGTGACCTGGGGGAAATTAGTTGGGCTGAAAAATGAACCTTCCAAAGATGTCCACCTCCTAGCCACAGGGACCTGTGACTATGTTACTTTAGATGGCAAAGGGAACTTCATAGATGGAACTAGATGTAAGGATCTTGGGTTATTCGGATGGTCTCACTGTGATTACAAGTGTCCTTAGAAGAGGAAGGCAGGCAGGTCTGAGTCGGAGATGGAGCTGTGAGATGAAGGCAGAGGTCAAAAGGAAAATGGTCCTGCTGTAACCTTGATTTTAGGACTCCTGACCTCCAGCACTGCAGGAGAATAAATGGGTGTTGTTTTAAACCATTAAAATTGTGGTAATTTGCATAACTGAAAACTAATCAGGGAACTCTGAGCCTTAGTTTCCTTCTGGAAAACCCTGAAGTCATGTATTTGGACTGTGAGGATCAAAAATAATATTAAAGTACTCAACATACTCGGCCGACATGGCTCAGTGGTTGAGTATCATCGACCTATGAACCAGAAAGTCACAGTTCGATTCCCAATCAGGGCGCATGCCTAGGTTGCAGGCTTGATCCCCACTGGGGGGCATGCAGATGCATCCAATTAATGATCTCTCTCATCATTGGTGCTCCTATCTCTCCCTTCTCTGAAATCAATAAAAATATTTTTTAAAATAAATAAAGTACTCAACACATACTAAGTACTCAAAAAGTGGCAGCTATTATGGCACTGTTTTTGTTAAGAGGTGCAACTTAGCATACCGATTAAAAGCCTGGATTCTGGAGTCAAACTGAAGGCTATTCCTTTCCAGGCTTGGGATTCCTCATTTGTAACATGGAGTTCAGAATAGGCTCCTATCATAAGACTGTTGTTAGGATTAATTGAAATATTTCGTATAAAATACTGAGCCCCATTCCTGACACAAGGTTAACAATAATAAATGTTGGCTGCAGCTACTACTGCTACTCCCACTCAGGCTATTTGTTTTGCAATTTCAGCACAGAAGCATTCAAAAATTATCTCTGTAATTGAAAAAGATGTACTGGAATTTCCTGCCACCAGACCATGGTCACTCACTATGAACTTCAAAGACTGAAGTTAGCCTGGGGCCTAAATGGTAGCTTTATCCTGAGCTCACCCAGATTTAATCTTAACCAATAATGTCCTCCATTCCATTCCAAAAAGGGGGGGGGGGATCTCTTTATTAAAACAACTAAACTAGGCTTCAGTAAACATTAACAAAGAACAAGGCCAATAATTTTTTTAGCTTTAGTAAACCAAACCCTGAAGATACAATTACAGCCCAGCCATTGTGGCTCAGTGGTTGAGCACTGACCTGCGAACAAGGAGGTCATGGTTTGATTTCCAGTCAGGGCACATGCTCGGGTTGTGGGCTTGATCCCCAGTAGTGGGTGTGCAGGAGGCAGCCAATTGATGATTCTCTCTCATCATTGATGCTTCTATCTCTCGCCCTCTCTCTTCCTCTTTCTCTTTCTGGAATCAATAAAAACATTTTTTTTAATCAAATGGAAAAAGAAATCATTTGTGGAGAATGGAACCCCTAAAATAAGGACCAATCTTCAAGGCATTCCAGGTCAAGGACACAAAATAAAAGGGCCAGAGCCTTGAAAACTTGGTGTGGAGGAAAACTCTGAACATCCTGATATAAAAGTAAGTATACAGTGCAACTGATGGATAGCGAGTGTGAAGATGGCTTTAGTGGACTCATGAAGGATTTTGTTTGCCAACCCAAGACATTTAGATTTTAACCTATAAGGAAAGAAAGCCATAGAGGAGTCTAAGCAGAGTAGGGCATGATTCAATTTCTGTGCCAGAGCATCACTCTGGGTCAGTACTGGAATCCATGAGAGGATTAGAGCAGACCCAGGGAGACCAGCCAGGCCCTCACTGCATTGCCCAGGAAGGGCCTCTGCCCTGGATGAGCATCAGAACAACCTGGGAACCTTTTAAAAATAGTGATCGGGCCTCATCCCCAGAGGTTCTGGCTCTGTTGGCCTAAGGTGGGTCTGGACATTATTAAATATACATGTTTAGGGTCAGAGAGATTCAAATGCACTGAGGTTGTGAGCCACTGAAACAGGAATATTCTTAAGCTAGAGTTAGGAGAAGGGGGGAAGTAGGAGAGACCAGGGATAAAAACCAGTGGAATGTGGTGATTAAAGGGATGGCGACAGAGTAAGGAACAGGGATGCATGTGAAATTTAGGTACATCTTACTTTCTTTGCTTGGGCCACTGGATTGATTTTGATGACATTAAACTGTACCAGACAATGTTTAAGAAGACTTCACCAAAGGAAGAAGATGTTTCTCAAAAAAAAAAAAAAAAAAAAAGGTTAAATACTACTTCAGCAAGCTACCCAATGAATCTGAACACTACGTGGTGGTAGAACAAGAATTTGGAAGAAGCTGACATTTTCAATTTTTTATGCTAAGAATTCAATACCTTTGTCATCTTTGGGGGGGAGTGCAGAGGATCAAAAGAATATCCCTTTGGTAATATACACACAAAGCAATTCCCAAACGTCCCTCTGAGGAAGATGCTACGGACAGTGCCAAGCACTGGCTTGGCAGGGCTTTTAGCAGAATGGTTTAGTTTTCATTTAGTAATGAGTTGTAAGAAGAGGGTGTAGAATACTGAATGGTATCTTTCCTGTTTTCAAGATTTGACAAATGAAAACCACAGCTGAGCACAAAAGGTCTGACGTTGAAGGAACACAATGCCTGTTCTTTTCCACTTATTTCCAAATGTCTAATCAGTTCTTTGATGAGCAGCACAATATTCTGTTTTCCCTGGCACATCATTCTTTAATGTGAAGAAAGGAGTAGGAGAGAGATAGTGGAGCTGACGAAAGGCAGAGTAATTATGAAAAGCACGTAGACAGTACTTACTGTGTGCCATACACTGTCCTCAACATATTTAATTCTGTCCTAACAACCCTCTGAAGGACACACTCTTATGATTCTCAGTTTTCATATGAAAGTGGAGGCCTAAAGAGTAACTTGCTCAAGGCCACACAGCTAGTAAATAGCAGAGCTGGAACAGAAGAACACAGCTGGGCTCCCGTCACCACTCCTAACCTGGTCAGAGGGGGCGCTACACCTGCATCTTTTTATATTTAATTTATATGTATATTATTTATATTTAGAGAAACATCAATGATGAGAATCATTGATCGGCTGCCACCCGCACAATCAGAGATCAAGCCTGCAACCAGGACACATGCCATGACCAGGAATTGAACCGTGACCTCCTGGTTCACAGGTTGATGCTCCACCATTAACCAACCTCGGCCATGCCACCTGCACCTTTTAGCCCAACAAGGATTTGTTTCCACTCAACTCCACTGGACACTATGGGAGTTGCCTGGGAGTTAAACCAGTTTGCCCAGCAAGAGGGTGGCTCATAAAGCGTATGTTTGCACATTGAGGAGATGAACCAATGCAGAGAGAAAGGTTGAAGACCTAGGAGAGGGGAAAATTGATGGAATAAGGTTCTGGAGAATGTAAACCAAGGTGAGTGAGGCTCCCATCACCCAAATGAAGGGATTGCCTTTTACCAGGAAAAAAGACAAGAGGTCAGGATGCAGATAACTTCTAGACACACTATGGGAACTGATGACACAAGAAGCAAAACGTGTGCTGAGAGAGAAAAGCCAGGAGTGGTCTGGGGTGTTGGCTTGGAGTTTCCACTTCGAGGTTGCTAAACAGGTTCAGCAGCCTCAGAGGCAGGAGCGGCCACATAGCTTGTAGGTAGGTTAGGGCCAAGTGCAAAATGAAAAGCAGGGTTTCTGGTCCGAAAATTACTTAGAATTTCAAGACAACAAAAGCACAGCATTGAAACAATCAGCATAAATGGGTCCTGCCGAGTGTGGGGCCCTGAGCGACAGCCCACGCCGTGAGGCCGGCCCTGACCACAGGTCATGGGTGAAGTGAGTCTATGCTGACATCAATCAGAATGCACAGACCAGATTTCTGATCCACTCTACAACCTCTAACAACACTCTCTTTGTGTGGAAGGAGAAGAGAAACAGGTGGTGATTTAAAGCCTTCTGACCACGGGCAGTTCTCCATCTTTTGATTTTGTAGCTGAGTGCACACCCTCTTTCCATAATGGAGGGTGTTGATTTTTATTCATGAGCAATTCTTGCTTATTATCCCAAAATCTTTTGCTAGATTTTTCTTTAGTAATAACATCAGAAAAAATGATCAGCTTAAGAACTTACTGTTTCACTCCTTTAAAAAATGATCAATTCCTTAATATTATTAAATGTCTAAAAAATGTTCAAATGTCAAAAAAGTGTGTTTCCTCAGAGATCACATTTCTTAACAAAACAAAATTATTTCATTTAAAAAAGAATAGACAATATCATCATAGGGCAATAGAATAAAAATAATTTCTGTAAAGGAACTTTGAAACTAACTAATGTCCTATATCCTGTGGAGAATAAATGGGTTACAAGTCATATTGTATAAATATTACATAGCAGGGTTCAAATTATATTTAATTTCAGAAAATTGATATTTCATTAAGGGTTCCCTTCAAACATAAATCTCACTTTCCTCCAAAAAAATTAATGTTGTTTTTTTCAAATAGAAGTGTTTTTAATCATTAGTTGGAAATATTTGTTTTAGAGCTAATGAGATAATCAAATATTTGTTTAAATACTTGAGCAACCTGACTTGTGTATATAACTCTTATAATTATTTTTGTTGCCATGAACTCTCAAGATACTGAGTGTACCTGCTGGTTATGTTTTCAAAGACATTCGTGCTATCAGACCAGCTGAAACTATTTTAACTATGTTTATAGAGATTTTGTGGCAGCCAGATTGCACATGAGGAAACATTTTCAAAATAAATAAAATTGCAGAGATAAAAAGAAGCAGGTAGTATCTTCTAGTCCTCCCTCCTGTCTTAAAAAAATTCACTAATATAAACATTCCATTTTCAAAAACCTTTAGGAATGTTAGTTACAACAGTTTGGTTGCATATGCACCTCAATTTTTCTTTCTACTACCACTATAGGAAATTCATGCAGCCTTAGATCAAACTTTGAGCCTGCTAATTATTATGTCTGTGCTTTGAGCATTCTGTCAAAATCTCTGAAACATCTTCATTGGTGCAATGGGAGTTCTCATTCCTGAGATGATTATAGAAAGCATATAGAAAGAGGAGCTATTCACATCATCATTCTATTTTTTGTGTGTACTATTTAATCCACACCCGAGGATAGGTTTATGGATTTTTAGAGAGAAGGGAAGGGAAAGAGAGGGGGAGAGAGAAACATCAATCGGTTGCCCCCTGTATTCTCCCCAACTGAGGATCGAACACAATACCTAGGTATGTACCCTCACAGGGAGTCTAACCCACAACCTTTTTGATGTATGGGACGACTCCTCAATCAACTGAGCCACCAGGCCAGGCTCATCACTCTGACTTGATCCTTGCGATCCTCTAGTCTGCTGTTGGATCTCTATATAATATTCTTTATTTCAGTCAGTGTATGCTTAAATTCTATTTGGTCCTTTTTCATATCCTTGAGGGTCTCACTAGATTTATTGAGGGTCTCACTAGATTTCATGAGGGTCTCACTAAATTTATCAGCGCTTTCTAGAAAATTCTTGAAAAACCTGATAAGTGTGGTTTTGAACTCTATATCCAGTAGTTTGCTTTCCTCCATTTCTGTCATTTGTGACCTGTTTCTTTGTCTCCACATTTTTTATGCTTCCCTGTGTTGATAGAGTGGCTTTCCGTGCTAGGTATCCTATAGAGCCCAGTGGCTCAGCCTCCCCAATTACCTGAGGTGGACACTCTTGGTGCACCCCTTTATGGGCTTTGTGCACAGTCTTGTTGTAGTTAAGCCTTGATTGTTGTAGGTATCACTGGGAGGAATTGACCTCCAGGCCAATTGGCTGTGAGAATCAGCTGTGTCTACGGTGGGAGAACTTCTGTGCTGGAGACACCGTTCTGGGGCAAGACTTGCTTCAGTGGGGCTTTCGTGCTCACTGAGTCTGCCTCCTGAGTGTGTCCCTTATGGATCTGAGTAGTTGTAATCTGGATGGTCCCACTCTGACCACTGGGTACACTGGCTCTTGGATCTCTAAGGCGGTGCTCATTTAGCCTCTGCCTGAGGCTACCCAGCAGGAGCTATGGAGAGATTCCTCTTCTTTGTTTGGGGTTTGGAGGTGCCCAGATGAGGCCCAGCTGTGAAGCAATGCAAGCTGCTTTAGGCCTTGGGCCTTCTTTTGAAAGTTCTGGGTCTCTCTGACCCAGCTGCAGTTTGATAGGTAATTTTCAGATTGCAAAGGGCCAGGCCTTTCATATGCAAAAGCCTCTGCACACAGCTTGGGTGGGGCGGGGTCTCAGGGGATCAACAGGGCAGAGCAAGCAGCTATGGCTGCTCCTCAATCCTACCCTAAGAGGCCCCGTGTCTCAGTGTCCCGGTAATCACTGCAAGCACCTCTGAGAGAAAGCCACCCTCAAGTTCTGCCCGCTGCCAGACAGTCCAGTTTCTCCCGGTATGAGTCTGGGTCCCCAGAGACTCAGCCGGAACTGGAGTTCAGAGTAGTCGGGAGCTTGAGACTACCTCCCAATTGAAAAAGACAACTGTGTCCTCAGCTGCCAGCCCTCTCCACGTGCGCCGCATCCTCAGCTGCCAGCCCTTTCTGTGTGTGCCTCCGTACCTCTGCACTTTACTTCCACACCTCGTCTGAGTCTCAGTGCTTTTCTCTTTCCTTCTAGTTGAAGAATTTCCACTCAGCCATCCTTCCTGTGGTTCTGGATGATGTCCATTTTGTCTTTTAGTTGTATTTTTGAAGTGGTTGTGCGAGGCAGCAATTTCCGGTGTTTACCTATGCCGCCATCTTGGTTTCTCCCACAAGTTTATCTTATAAAGGAAACCCTGAAAGTGACAGGTGTGTATCCTATCCCATATAGTAAAAGCCCTGTGACCGAACGACCAAAACGACCAGAACGACCAGTCGACCAGTCACTATGATGCGCACTGACCAACAGGGGCAGACGCTCAACGCAGAAGCTGCCCCCTGGTGGTCAGTGCACTCCCACAGTGGGAGCGCCACTCGGCTAACTGGGATGAGCGGCACTCCCACAGTGGGCTGATCCCCGCAGGCCACTCCACCACCACCAGTGCATGAACCCCATGCACCAGACCTCTAGTAATATATAAAATATCTACACAGGTACTCTCTTCTTTCCAGCATCTTTCCACTAGAGCAATCTTAGACATCCCCAATTTGTGTTTAGCATTTTCTCAGAAATAACACTGATCTTAAACCATTCCTTTCTTCTGACCAAAATGATAATTTGTCAGTTGCAGTGGTAATGCACTGGTTTTCACTGTCCATCCTTACACCTCTCCAGGATTGTGTTCTCTCACCCAATTATGTGAACCTGATGGGCCTGCCCATCCCCTTCACGTTTTCCTACATGCATTTTAATGCCAGTGAGATCCAGGCTCAGTCAATTATAAAAAACCCTTTTCCCAGCCCAGTGGTTCCATGTGGACACTCTCACACTTTAATGTGCACACCAATCAATGGGGGACCTTTTAACATGCAGATTCCCATGCAGTGGATGTGGGCAGGCCTGAGCATCTACATTTCTAACAAGCTCACAGATGACACTCGCTCCGCTGCTGATCTGTGGACAACATTGGGCGTAGCTAAAACCTAGATCTCCAGGGGTCTAGGGGTGTATTCTTACCAAACCAGGCCAATTAACCAACACAGAGAAAGCCAAAGGAGAGGAATAATTATTTTGTTTCTACTTGGAGCTAGTTGTACCTGGTACCAGTTCCTCACTCCAGTTACGCAAGCCAATCAATCTCCTTTTTGTTTAAATAAGACAGGGTTGGTTTTCTTCATCACAACCAAAAGAATGCATAGAGTATAAACCTTCTTTAGACATCATCTAACAGGATCCAAAGTGTCCTGAGCAAAGCTAGTCCTCATTTGCTACACTTGTAACCTACCTACCTACCTTAAAGAATTGCGAATTCTGACTCGTGATCATCAGAAATAAGTAGAAACAAATACATAATTGCCAAATTATCCGTTACAAGTTTGAAATTCAAATTTTTTATTATAACAGTCATCATATATGTAAAGCTAATATAATTCTTTTAAGGCTTCTCTTTGAGTGGGAAAAATAGTATTCATTATAAATGTTCATTTCTGCCCTAGATGGTTTGTCTCAGTGGATAGAGCGTCGGACTGAGGACTGAAGGGTCCCAGGTTTGATTCCAGTCAAGGGCACATGCCCAGGTTGTGGGCTCGATCTCCACTTGGGGGCCTGCAGGAGGCAGCCAATCAAGTATTCTCTCTCATCATTGATATTTCATTCTCTCTATCCCTCTCCCTTCTTATCTGAAATCAATAAAAAAAAAATTTTTAAAGATCTTATTTTTAAAAAAAAATAAAAAATAAAAATAAATGTTTGTTTCTACTCAGCTAGCTTGCTATAAGTGTTTCTCAGGTGACTCTCCATAGGTGACTATACCTCTGGAACCAGGGAAAGAAGTACAATACAGCTTCTACCTGTTGTGAGGTACAGACACTTGTAGAGCTAAACTAGTATTCTAAATAACTTGCTGTTGGGTCCTAAAATTCCACCACGTTCGTATGTGTCTACCAACTACACTCATCCATAAAAGTGTAAACTAATTGTTTTTCATTCACAGCAAAGATTAGTTGAGATCATTTTGCAGTTCTAAAAGTAAGCTCTCTGGCAAGTGCACTGTAGATCAAATCAGTCCTCCTCCATTCACATGGTCTAAATTATTAATCACCCTTGGAGAATAGAAGGGAGGCAATTCTGAAGACAAGGTTAAGTAAACACTTGGAGAAGTCTTCTCAGTGAAAAATGACTCATTGTTCTGAGGGGTGATAATGTCACAGTTCTCAAACAAACAAACAAAAATGGAATAGATATTCCCATTAGAAGTACAAATAATAATTAGCAAGTACACAATGCATAGTTGCTATCCTTTTTTAGAGGAATTTATTTCTAATCCAAGCAACAGTTTATTAAAGCCTTTCTTTTCTGAGGTTAGAATAAATCAAGACAGCAAAACTGTGCCAGGTCAGTTCTAACTCATGGCCTTTATATGCCTTTTCCTACTAGAGGCCTGTCTGTCGTCTTGGACCCAGAAAGGGGTGCTTTGCCTGGATTCCCATAGCCTCCCCAACGTCCCCCATCACACCACCATGGTTCACTTTTCTGAGTCCCTCTCTGCCTCTTCCCACACCCCTCTACACAGTTAAGTATTTAGCACAAAGTTAGTGCTTTAAGTGTTTGTTTACTGCATGGACAAGAAAGTTAGAAGATACTAGGGTATAGCCAATTTAATTCATAATTTGAGGGGCACCTTTTTTGCTTGTAGGTTGCTTGCACACTGCTGATACAATCTGCTTTGGTAAAATTTTATAGCTCATCTAGTTTGTTCTTTTTATTTTTTGTGTGTGTATGAACATGAAAAGGTTGGTTTTTTTCTACATAAAATAAAGCTACCCGCTGCTGCTACATTTGGCTTTAAAAGCCATAGGTGTTATGCTTTTCAAAAACTTCAAATCCAAAGTCATAGCAAAGGGTTTAATAGTATCAATAACAGAAACAGGTTAAATATCTTTACTGTCTCGGGGTGAGGAAGGAACTTGTGCTAGGTTTTCCTGCCATTGAATTATATCAACAAGTGCCACTAGAGGGTGCCTGGTCTCTTCTTATTTCCAGTAAACAGAATGCTGCATGGAAAGCTCACGTTGCTTTCCCATAAACCAGTATCTTCATTCTTCTTTGTATATGCAAGTTTCTTTATTCTCAATATCATGTTAGCCTTTACAGTGGCATCTATAATCCAATAACGTCATTCATGTTTATTGAATACTAGTCAATTTACTCTCAAATGATCAATTTCCTTAATGAAGTTAATTGTACGTAATTTTTTTTTCCTGTTTTCATGGCTCCACTGACATGCTAAGAAAACAAGTGTTCAGTATCAGAAGTAATAAACTTTTCCATTCCAAAAATAGAAAACAATTATGTGTATGCTTAAAGAAATTCAAGGGAGGAAAAACTAAGATGGCGGCATAGGGAAACACCGAAATTGCTGCCTCCTACAAGTTCAAAACACAATAAAAAGACAAAACGGACATCATCCAGAACTTACAGGAAGGCTGGCAGAGTGGAAATTCTACAACTAGAAGGAAAGAGAAAAGCACATCGAGGGTCAGGAGCTGCGGAAGTAAAGTGCAAAGGTACGGAGGCTCGAGAGTGCTCGGAAAGGGGCTGGTACCTGAGGACACGGCTGTCTTTTTGAATCGGGAGGGAGTCACAAGCTCCCAACTGCTCTGAACTCCGGTTCCAGGAAGTCTCTGGGGACCCAGGACTCATACGGGGAGAAACTGGACTGTCTGGCAGTGGGCAGAACTCGGAACTCGAGGGCGGCTTTCCCTCAGAGGTGCTTCCAGCAATTAAATTATCAGGACACTGAGATGCGTACGGCCCCTTAGGGCAGGGCTGAGAATCTGCCATAGTTCCTTGCTCTTCCCTTTGATTCCCTGAGACCCCACCCCACCCAGGCTGTGGCAGAGGCTTTTGCATATGAATGCCCTGGCCCTTTGCAACCTGAAAATTACCTAACAAACTGCAGCTGGGCCACAGACCCAGAACTTCCAAGAGAAGGCCCAAGGCCCCACAGCAGTTTGCATTGCTTCACAGCTGGGCCTCATCAGGGCACCTCCAAACTCCAAAAAAGGAAAGGGAATCTGCAGTTCTCTTCATAGCTCCTGCTGGGTAACCTCCAAGAGCCAGTGTACCCAGTGGTCAGAGGGAGACCATCCGGATTACAACTCCTCAGATCCATAAGGGACACACCCTGGGGGCAGACTCAGTGAGCACCAAAGCCCCACTGAAGCAAGTCTTGCCCCAGAACGGTGTCTTCAGCACAGAAGTTCTCCCACTGCAGACACAGCCGATTCTCACTGCCAATTGGCCTGGAGGTCAATTCCTCCCAGTGATCCTACAACAATCAAGGCATAACTACAACAAGACTGTGCACAAAGCCCACAAGGGGGTACACCAAGAGTGTCCACCTCAGGTAACGGGGAAGGCTGAGCCACTGGGCCCTACAGGACACCTAACACACAAAACCACTCTACCAACACAGGGAAGCATAAAAAATGCGGAGACAAAGAAACAGGTCACAAATGACAGAAATGGAGGAAAGCAAATGACTAGATATAGAGTTCAAGGCCATGTTTATAAGGTTTTTCAAGAATTTTATGGAAACCGCCGATAAATTTAGTGAGACCCTCAAGAAATCTAGTGAGACCCTCGAGGATATGAAAAAGGACCAACTAGAAATTAAGCATACACTGACTGAAATAAAGAATAATATACAGAGATCCAACAGCATACAAGAGGATCCAAGAATCAAGTCAAAGATTTGAAATACAAAGAAACAAAAAATACCCAACCGAAAAAGAAAAAAGAAAAAAGCTTCCAAAAATATGAAGATAGTGTAAGGAGCCTCTGGGACAACTTCAAGCGTACCAACATCAGAATTATAGGGATACCAGAAGAAGAGAGAGGGCAAGATATTGAAAACCTATTTGAAGAAATAATGACAGAAAACTTCCCCTACCTGGTGAAAGAAATAGACTTACAAGTCCAGGAAGTGCAGAGAACCCTAAACAAAAGGAACCCAAAGAGGACCACACCAAGACACATCATAACTAAAATGCCTAGAGCAAAAGACAAAAAGAGAATCTTAAAAGCAGCAAGAGAAAGAAAGTCAGTTACCTACAAGGGAGTACCCATACAACTGTCAGCTGATTTCTCAACAGAAACCATGCAGGCCAGAAGAGAGTGGCAAGAAATATTCAAAGTGATGAATAGCAAGAACCTACAACCAAGATTACTTTATCCAGCAAAGCTATCATTCAGAATAGAAGGTCAGATAAAGAGCTTCACAGATAAGAAAAAGCTAAAGGAGTTCATTACCACCAAACCAGCATTATATGAAATGCTGAAAGGTATTCTTTAAGAAGAGGAAGAAGAAAAAGCAACTCTTACCATTTGCCACAGCATGGATGGAACTGGAGAGCAGATAAATACCACATGATCTCACTCATTTGTGGAATATAATGAACAACATAAACTGATGAACGAGGACTGATCCAGAGACGGAGAGGCATTGATTGGACTGTCGGGCCTTGGAGGGAAGGTAGGGGAGGGTGGGGGTAAGGGGGAAAGATCAACCAAAGGACTTATATGCAAGCATATAGGCCTAACCAATGGACACGGACGAGGGGGGTGGTGAGGGCATGAGTGGGGGGGGGGGGGGATAGGGGGTAATGTGGGGATAAGGACACATACGTAATATCTTAATCAATAAAAAATATTTTTAAAAAAAAAGAAATTCAAGGAAAAAAGACTTAGCAACTATCTTTAACCTAATGATGAACTTCCCAAATTTTGTCAGTACATGAGACACATAAGTATCTCAGTAACCTTTTCATGATGTCTCAAGACAAAAAAATAAAAGTTCTGTTTATTAAGTAGTTAGGTTTAATAGCTTAAGAGTATTTTAGTTCTCACATTTTAAATAGCTGAGGTTTTTGTGGTTTTGTTTTTTGTGTGTTTTTGTTTTTGTTTTTTCAAAAAACCAATAAACAGAAAGAAAAGAAATACATTTTATTACTTCACACTTCTATTAGTTATCTATTGCTGCCTAACAAATTATCCCTAAAATGTAGTGGCTTAAACAAGTACTTATTATCTTATTATTTCTGTGGGTCAGCAATCATCGAGGGGCTCAAATGAGTGGCTAGGTCTCTGGAACTTCTCTGAGGTTGGAGTCAGGACATCAGCTGGGGCTGCGGCCACCTGGCTAGGGCTGGAAGATTCACTTCCAAAATGGCTCCCTCACATGGCTACCGGCAGGAGGCCTCCAGTTCCCTGCTAGTTGTTGGTAAATGGGCTCAGTTCCTTGGCATGTGGGCACCTCCATGATGCTGCTTGAATGTCTGCACAACATGGCAGGTGGCTTCCCCAAAAGTGAGTGATTCGAGGGAAGAAACAAGGAGAAGGTTGCGAATAATAATTAGCAAATGCACCATGCATAGTGACATAGACTTGGAAGACTCACGCCATCCATTCGGCCGTCTTCTATTTTTTAGAAACTAGTTACTAAGTCCAGGCCATATTCAAGGGGAGGGGACTCAACTCCATCTCTTAAAAGATTATTGAATAATCTGGGACCCAGTTTAAAACCACTGCACTTACCAGTAGAACAGAATAGACTGAATAGAAGGGTGGGGTAAGGCATATTTACTTTCTGCCTAAGCTGGGACATCCACCTTCTCCTGCCCTTGGACCTCAGCACTCTTGGTTCTTGAGCATTTAGACTTGAAATGGGACTTAAACCATTGACTGGCCTGGATCTCAGGCCTTCAGGTTTGGACTAGAACTACACCACCAGCTTTCCTGGGCTTCCAGCTTATAGGTAGCAGATGACGGGACTTCTCAGTCTCCATAAACACGTGAGCCACTCCCTCATGATAAATCTCTTTCTACTTATCTTCCTACATGTGTCCGATTGCTTCTGTTTCTCCGGAGAACCCTGTCTAATCTAGGCGATCTACACTCAAACTTGGGAATCAGATTAGAAACCACTACCCTCATTTTCTGTTCCATGTTGATTTTCATGCGCTACCTGCTTTTTATCACAGCAACCACTTGAACACCCAGCCTCACAAAGATAGGTCTTCTAAAAAAGTAATGTAGCACAGGCTCAGGTTGCAAAAGGGAGCTACCTTGAGCTAGTAGTTCATACAATGGCCAACAGATGTTGCTGTGTTTCCCTTGAAATTTTCAAGTATGTCATCTATCCCCTATGACTTCACTCACGTCTCCCTAGACTGGCTCAGGGCACAATTTGGGAACCACAGACTTAATGGCCATCACCGAGGTGAAAATTAAGGTTGAATGCATGTTTTAAAAATCTTTCTAGACATGCAAAAAATAGTTTCCCATTGCTCCAGGAACATTATAAAAGAAAAATGAGGAGGCTATTTCTATCCGTGGTATTAAAGTAGAATGAAAGTTTTATTTTGTTATAAATGCTTGAAGAATGTAAAATATTCTAAGGGCAGAACTCTTTTTCCTCCACCCGTTTTAGCCAAATATTAGCTGGAAATGAAGAGAAGGCGATCCAAGAATTTAAAAAAAAGAAAATACAACCTAAAATTTTGTATATAAAAAAAAAAAAACTAGTATCCAAAAAAATAACTGTCTTATTTTCTTTTCTTTTCTTTTCTTTTCTTTTCTTTTTAAACACCTATTAAACCAAATCTTAAGGGAAAGGGCACTGGACATTAAGAAAGAGGTGCACCCGTCTTTACAATTTAGTGCAGTTACTTTTCTTCTTGTGTGTACTCTGCTAACATTATTACAAAAAAACAATAATTCCCTCCTTTTTATAAAAAAACAAATTGTCTTTTCCTTTCTAATATAATGGCATTTTAGCATCTGTGCCAAATGATTACATAGTACGCCATTTCCTCATTCACAGGAAATTAGTCATCAATAAAAAGAAAGCTCAGGTAATGAAAGATCTTCCTGTTAATTTCAGTGGATAGAAAAACAAAACAAGAAAAGGCCCAACATATTTCTCTCTGCTCCTTCCTTTGAAACCCCACTGAAACAACAAAAATTCATTTTTAAGGGCAGGATCCCACACAAAAGAGAGAGCAAAAGAAGAGGTGATGATAGCAGATGACTACTTTCCACGAAATACTGAAAGATAGAAAGCTGTTAACCAACAGTCATAACTTAGGTTTCAGCGTTACCTGTTCTCCTAAGCAACCAAAGAAGAAAAAAGCCAACTGGGAGCAGGTTGGGTCAGACCAAAGAAACCCAGGGCATTTCCATCAGTAGACGAACCAGGGGCTCTGCAAGCACTGGCTTTGCATTTGGAACTGGAAACAGGAGGCTTTGTGTAAAGCCTGACTAAAGAGTCAGGATGATGTTCAATGAGTCTACTTCCAGGGAAAGAGGGGGAGAGCGGTGTGTCTACTTTCCATCTGGTAGAGCTAAACATATTAGTAAAAGGTCAAGTGCAGTCTATATTTGACTGGATTTTCCAAGGCATGCTTATTTTGTTTTGGTAGGTTGAAGGCAAAGGGGTGGGCAAATTCTCCAAAAGAAATAATACTCAACATTTCCACCAACAGGAAAGCAAGGGCAAACTGAGATGGTGCTGTAGCATGCCTCAGAAACATTGCTTCAGAAATTAGTTATTCAGAAGGTCTTGCTTTCAAAGCCATGAACAGTGGGTTTATCCTAATTTTTTTAATTATTATTATTATTATTATTATTTTAACTTAATCCTCACCCTACGTAGAACATGTGTAAAGAGAGGAAGGGAGCGCGAGAGAGAGAAAGAAACATCAATGTGGGAGGGAAGCATCAAGAGGTTGCCCTGACTGAGGATCAAACCTGAAACACGGGTATGTGTCCTGACCAGGAACCAAACGTACAACCTTTCGGTGCGCAGGACGACACTCAACCAACTGAGTCACTCTGGCCGGGCAAGAAGTGAGCTTAATAAGCCAAGTTTTCAGTCACCAACAGATGATACTGAGCAATCTAGCAAAGAATATTGTGAAAATAAAAGGGGATGGGGGGATACCATCTACCCACGTCTTTTCTTTGCTATGCTCTTGTGGTTGCTACTTCACCCTAACATATACTGGCTTACATGAAGACACCAACTGCCTGATTGCAATTTGACTTTCAGAAATCTTAACCGACATGTTCTGATTAGAACTAAAGAAAAGGTAGTGTAGATGACACTTTCTCATCGACTTACCCTCCTCGGGAGTTCAGGAAAAGGTCACTTTTAAATTTCCACCAACGATACATTTTGTGCAAAGCCCTGTATGAAGTGTATCATCAGAGGCTGCTTCCTGAGAGAGCTATACCCCTGGAACCCCCAAACTCTGTTACAGGGACATATTGTCTCCCCTTTCCTGAGTACATTTACTTATAAAGCCATGAAACCTTGATAAGTAAAAAGTAGCTCAATTGGCACCAAATCCTAAGAAAAGTGTCCATACCACTATTTTTATAGGATTCCATAATAAAACATTTATAATTCAACTCAAATCTCTGAACTCAAAAATACAGAAATAACCTAACTTCATGTCGACAGTTGCTATAGGCCAGTGATGACGAACCTTTTGAGCTCGGCGTATCAGCATTTGGAAAAACCCTAATTTAACTCTGGTGCCGTGTCACATATAGAAATTTTTTTGATCTTTGCAACCATAGTAAAACAAAGATTTATATTTTTGATATTTATTTTATACATTTAAATGCCATTTAACAAAGAAAAATCAACCAAAAAAATGAGTTCGCGTGTCACCTCTGACACGCGTGTCATCGGTTCGCCATCACTGCCTATAGCACAGTAGGACCAAGCACAGTAGGACCTGAAAAGGAGACACATCTAGGACTGAATTCTTACTCCATGAATGTCTATAGCTGCTGTGTAATTTTTGAGATATCTAACCACTCGGCACCTCAGTCTCTTTATCTGCAAAATAAAGAAGCTAAGGTTTTCTTGACTGTGGTCTACCATAGCAAGTACCTTACATAAGGAGGACTTTTAAATATTAGATCTCCCTTTCCTCTTATTTCTTGGGGCATGAGGGAAAAGTGTGGTAGGCATTTTCCTTTCAAAGGACCAGATTCTATACTCTCTTTCCTCATGTGGGATGCAAGAAGAAAGAGAAGATATTAGCCCATGAAAGACCACCGTGTGAGTTTGCAATCAAGTTACTTTAGAGGATTTGAAAAATCAGTTCCAGCCCCAGGTTCTGCTCTTTCACTCTGGCGCCTGGACTTCCTTAAGTCATTGGCAGAGATTCTTTTTCTAGTGGCATTGTCATAGCAAAGGCGAGCCAGCACCAGCTGGCTTGCCCTCTTCGGAATTGGTCTCTGAACAGAGATTACATGAAGATAACCCATTGATGTCCCTTTTCAGGAAAGTTAGACGGAAAGTCGGTGAAGAAAAACCACAACCACATACGAGACATGGGGGAATAGGGAGATAAAAGTTATTTCATAAATTAGCAGAAGATTATAATCAGGAATTCCTCATCTTTTCTCCGTAGGTATCATCTATAATGTAATCTTGCCCTTGTGGAGAGTAGAATACACAAAAATCTCAGGAACTGGAAAACATGGAGGTTCTTAAAAGAGATGACCCCAATTTATAGATATAGAAACTGTTCACAGATGTCAAGAGCCTTCTCCAACCTAGTGCAGCTAATTGGTGGTGGGTCCCATTTCTATCCATACACATTCCTCGTTAGCTGTTGAATTCCAGTGCATGTGAAAATGTATTTTTGTGTGTTGCATTGTTCTGCTATTTAGGAATTAGCTAAGAAGCCTTACGTGTATTTTAAGGAATTCTCAACAATAGTCCTGCTTTCTATTTAGGTGAGATATTTTCAGGGGTGAGTGGAAAAAGAGAGACTGGATGTTTTAAGAATTCAAAGAGAAAATAAGAAAATAGTCTGACACCCTGTTGCTCACTCTAGAAATAAAAAGGAGAATATCATTTCGCTCCTCTGTATTGTTCTTAGGTTTCTCTCCCAACACAGAAATTTCAAAGACGCTTTGCTAAAACCCAAAAAGTTGCTATGCAACCTACCCCTGAAATGATTTCTCCCCACCTTTCATCCTGAGGATCTATCATTCTGCTACTTATGGAACAAGCATGCTGTGTCAGAAGGAAGGAGACTGTAACAGTAGCCATTGGAATCAATTGTCAATGGAGCTTTCCAGCTTGCCATGGCTCCTTAGACACTGAAGAAATCCCACAAATGAAACTGATTTACCATAAAATGTGCCTGTTTCCTCTGACATCTTGCTCATTGCTTCACGAGGCACCAGAAGTACCAACGTTTCATTGGTTGATCCTGCAGGGTCACCTCTAGGTCTTGTTAGCCCAGACACTGAACCGTGCCCAAGAGAGGCCTGGGAGGAAGAGGTTTTATTCTCAGCAGTTGTTTTGCCCATTGCTTAAACTAGACATGTTAGCAGTTCCTCAAAGATAGCAGCATTAGTCAGACTCGTGGGGGAAACAGTGAAAAATGAAACCTACCCTTTCACATGCTTGACAGAAACATGTCAGTTGAGACAGGCACAGGGCAGAATATGAGAAGTCTGTTTTCAGGGTGGTGGTAGAAAGGGTGAAGGCATTAAAGCCCTTCATATCCCAATTAAAATTCCGGAGCTGCCACGTACCCACTGTATGACCTTGAGGAAGCAACTTAACCTCCAAAATTTACTTTCTTCATATATACAATGGGCATGCTATGACTAACTCAAGAAGTTATTATGGGCAACAACAAAAATAACATAGGTAAAGTGCTCGTCCCAGGTGTGGACAGCAGTGTGCACACAACAATCCACGTGTGTATGATGCTGCTGATGATTATTCTAATCCAAACTCTGCCATTTGCCAACTGTATGTCCTTGGGTGAGGAATTCTGCGTACCATTTTCTTCCACTGGAAAATAAGGAGAATAATACTGGCATTGCAGGGTTCTTCTGAGGACCAGAAATGGTATGTGGGAAGTATCTAGCTACAGTATCTAGCCTAGCACAGGCAGAATCTTGGTAACTTGTTGTTGTTATTGTTTTCGATACCACCTATTTTTTACCTAACAATCTTTTTAAGCTTGAGAGAATTCATGTTTCATATATGTTGGCTCTTCTTGATATGATCAATTTCTATACCAGTCCATCTGTAAATATTCTTTTTTTTTTAATGTGTTTTATTGACTTTTTAGAAAGAGAGGAAGGGAGGGGATAGAGAAATAGAAACATTGATGAGAGGGAGACATGGATGGGCTGCCTCCTGCACTCCCCCTACTGGGAATCGAGCTCGCAACATGGGCATGTGCTCTGACCGGGAATCAAACCTCTTGGTTCCTGGGTCAATGCTCAACCACTGAGCCACACTGGCCGGGCCATATGTAAATGTTTACTCAAGAGATAAACAAGATTTGTCTCTGAAGCAGCAAGCTCACCTACCAGTCAGAGCATCTGCCCCCTGGTGGTCAGTGCACATCATAGCAAGCAGTTGAGCAGCCTTAGCATATCATTAGCTTATGATGCTTTGATTGGTTGAACGGCTGACCAGTTGACCAGACACTTAGTAAATTGGGCTTTTATTATATAGGATTATGTTAATATAAATTATCAATACACTAAAAATTTTTATAATCACTGCCATCAGTAAGTCCTTGAATACTTATGCAATGGCATGGAGCACTATTATTTTCCACTAAAGACCAGGGCAAACAAGATTTCATGACCACTCAGGTCTATCTGAGAAAAAAGGCTAATACACAACGCAATTTCTCTTCCTAAAGCCCCAAGAAGCCTGTGGAGCACTTCTGGTAAAAGCATTTGGCTTTGTCATTCAACACTGATAACCAAGATGACAGAGAAAATTCCAGCAAGTGGATTGTGTAAACCTTTACTGGTATCCTGGCTTAGAGTCTGAAAAGTCTAAAAAAAATATGACTCTTAATTATAGGCATTTAACTGCAGCATACCAGACTGTAACAGAAAGTAAACAAGCTACCAACCCAGCCCATGTGCTCTAAGGGTGATGACAGGGTGGAGAAAATAACTAGTTCTAACAATGCTTCCAGCCCCTTTGCTAAAAGCAGAAGGGGAAAGGCAGGCTTTCGTGTTTGCCATTTGGAAGTTTTTTCTGAAATATTTCAGCCTTTCCTGTTTTTCATACCATACTTGTGCTATGTAGGAATCTACTTAAGAGTAGATTAGAAATGTCAACACACAAAACAAGTCCACAGAGGAGCAAATTGGGAGAACTGATGTGTTTTGGTGACTGGTACTTCATATTTATATTCACAGAAACTTACTAATCCTTGGGTTATATCGTGGTTTGACAGAGGAAGTGTTCTTACCTCAACATTGAATTTTCAACTGGGCCTCTTTTTCTATAGGCAAAAAGCCAGGTGAAATAAAAAGAGAAAAATGTGTTGGAAATTAGGTCAGAGGTATGTTATCTTATTACAAAATAAATACACTGCTGCTTACTTACTGCAATGGTTCTAAATCCCTCAAGCTTGTTTTCAGAGGTGATGGAGGCGCCATCATTTGAAAATGTTGTCCCCTGTGTTGTAAATAAAATGGCAGCATCTCTGTTTCCAAGTAAATGAAGGGAAGCACTGAACCACTGAATGTGAAACAGAGTGAAGCAAATCAGGCTTCTTGTCCCATCATTTTGCAGGTATTACATGAAGCGGAACCATCTTTCTTATCACTGTAAGTATGGTAAGGAGGCACTCGGATGTTGGAGAGCCAGCAGGGCAGCTGGGGGCAGTTAGGATCTGTCCACAGCTCCCAGAGCAGGAACAGTGCCTGTAGCCAAGCCGCAGCCTTCTGGCCAGATGTCTGATGTGCTGCCTCCCTCCTAGCCTCCTGGAGCTGCCGGCTTCTTGTCAAACTCATCCTGCAACCGGTCGCTGATACCTGGAGCCCTCAACATCTCTCTAATAAGACTTCTTTCTGCTTAAGATTACTAAAATCTTAAATGTTGGCCTGGCCAGTGTGGCTCAGTGGATTGAGTGTCATCCCATTGACCAAGAGGTCCCAGGTTCGATTCCTGGTCAGGGCACATCCCCTGGATACGGGCTCGATCCTCAGTAGGGGTCCTGTAAGAGGCAGCCTATTGATGTTTCCAATCCATGTCTCTGTCTCTCTATTCCTCTCCCTTCCTCTCTTTCTAAAATCAATAAAAAGCATATTAAAAAAAAAAAAGCAGTTCTTCACTGAAGGGCAACCTAACTGATGATACCAGCCAAGCAGGCAAAAGTTCTGCTGAAATTCTAGTCCCAGTGGGGATCAGAGAGCTGAGCAGGAGCATGAGGTTAAAAGTTCGGTCACAGCATGGGTGGACCTAGAGGATATTATGCTAAGTGAAATAGGCCAGCCAGAGAAAGACAAATACCATATGATCTCATTTGTATGTGGAATCTAATAAATAAAATAAACCAACAAACAAAGTGGAGACTGACTCATGGATACAGAGAACTGACAGACAGCTGTCAGAGGGGAGGGGTGTTGGGGGGCTGGGTGAAAAAGGTGAAGGGGTTAAGCAGGACTAATTGGTATTTGCAGAATAGCCACAGAGATGTGGAGAGCAGCATGGGGAATATACTCAATAATGTCGAGATGCCAGAGTATGGGGCCAGGTGGGTGCTTGGTTTTCCAGTTCCTTGCTGTACATCTGAAACTGATGCGGAATGCTACTGAATGTAAACTGTAGCTGAAAAATAAATTTTTTTAAAAGTTTGGTCTCAGCCCTGACCGGTTTGGCTCAGTGGATAGATAGAGCATCGACCTGCGGACTGAAAGGTCCCAGGTTCAATTCCTGTCAAGGGCATGTACCTTGGTTGCGGGCACATCCCCAGTGGGAGGTGTGCAAGAGGCAGCTGAACGATGTTTCTCTCTCATCGATGTTTCTAACTCTCTATCCCTCTCTCTTCCTCTCTGTGAAAAATCAATAAAATATATTTAAAAAAAAAAAAAAAGTTTGGTCTCAGAGAGTTAAGGGAAAAATAAAGGTCAGCTGGAAGACAGTTCAATTGGGGCTCTCCCCAGGCAGCTGACTATTAATCCTTCAACAGCTCAGCTAATCCTCACAGACCCCCTGCTCTGGGTACAGTACATCTGAGGAAATGACAGCTACTGGATCTTCCAGGACCAGGCCAGCATGTGCCAGTCTCCATGAGATCAGACCCAGGAAAAGTAGGAACCAAGAGGTTGTAAACATAGGGAACATACATGGACCTGACTCATCACTGGTAAAAATTCTAGAACTGGCCAAACAATGGAGTCAAGAATAACCATGGAAAGATCTTTCTCCACTGACTGCTTCTTCTTTTGAGACAAAAGCAGAAATTGGAAAGATGGGGAACAAGACAACAAGGTTGAAGATAAACATAGGTGAGATGAGTTACATTGGTGACTTCTATTTTCTATGTGAAGCAAGAAGCCAGGGCAGCTGCTAAGAATGTGGGAGGGCCCAGCCAGTGTGGCTCAGTGGTTGAGCGTCGACCTATGAACCAGGAGGTCATGGTTCGATTCCTGGTCAGGGCAAACGCCCAGATTGTGGGCTCCATCCAGTGGGGGGCATGTAGGAGGCAGCAGATCAATGATTCTCTCTCATTATTGATATTTCTATCTCTCCCTCTCCGTTCCTCTCTGAAATCAATAAAAAATATATATTAAAAATAAAAAGAATGAGAGAGGGAGAAAATGGATAGAGATTTTAAGAGCAGATAAAAGTTTTGAATGGTCAATAATACAGAAATGTCTGAATAAAAAGAACACTGAATGGTACTTCTGTCCAGATGAATTAAAAATAACTAACTTAAATGAATTCTGTCTAATTATGTGCTTTCACTCCAGCAACACTTTACCCAGAAATACTAGCTATAAAAATAATGGTCAGATCTCTCAAAGGCTAAGGATTACCCAAAATTAGTAGATGGCCCAAGGGCAGAGAGAAGTAGGGTGCTGCTCATAGGGTAGTAGGATGTGGAAACATTGGTTCTGGGAGAGTTCAGGGAGGGAAGTGAAACTAGTAAGAACTTAGCAAATGGGAAGCCAAGAAGGCAGCCAGAGCTGGGAGGTGTGATAGGCAGAAAACCAGGTTCAGTAGGGAGGAAGGAAGAGGGACTGGTGGGAGCAATGACGGGATAGAGCTTTGAGGTTAGAAATGGAAGAACTTTGTGGTTAGAAAATTTTAAGATGCAGTTTTTGAAATAAGTGCTGGGGAGAAACAGAGGTAAAGGTCATCGGAATAGGGGTTCAGTGTCCCTGTTGTAAGGGTGCTAGACATGACATTCCAAGGATATCAAAATTACCAAGGATGATGGCAAAATTTGAGAAGAAAGGACACATATTACTAAGGTGTCAATTTCCTAAACGAGTACAGAACAATGATCTGAGAACCAAGGAGATGATTGTGGAGGAAAGCAAAAGAGCTGGGTTCATGGTTTGAAAAGGAGGGGTGGCATAACACAACAACAACAACAAAAAAAAAAATCAATGGAAAAAATATCCTCGGGTGAGGATTAACAAACAGCAGCAAAAAAAGAATCAAGTTTGCATTGGTGTCACTTGACATACTACTCATTTCACATCATTTGCATGGAGACAGAATCCTCCCAGTCGCAAATGGAGATAGTGCTACAAGCATATTCCATTCTGTCTGTACAACCACAGCAACCTCGTGGTCCCTTGCTGAGGCTCCGGGATAGTCCTTATGCTTTTTCCACTGAGTCTACAAAGACTTTCCTCCAGCTACACATCCTAATGCCCCACTGCTCCAGAGTTAGGGCTCTACATCCTATCTGCCGAAGCTGGAGACCATGAATGGTACCTGCATCTGGAATCTGGAAGTTCTTACTGACTTCTGTAGAAGACACAGGCACAGGTGGGCGGACTCACCAAATGCCAATTGAAAATAAGACTTTCACTGTCCTGCTTAAAAACGTTTGGTGGCACCACACACAAAACAGTGTCCCAACCCCTTGTGAACTATGTAAAGGACTATTTGCATGGAGGCACCTCCAATCATACCAGTTTCATAGCCCGCCTTGCAATTGAAACACAGCCTTGACATTCCTGAACACTCCTTTTTTATCTCAATGCTTTTAAAGATTTTTCTCCTCTGTTGAGAATTCCTTCCCCTACTTTGATACTTATCTCATTATTTGTTATTGATATAACTCACTATATTAACACACTCAGCCAAACTTGCCAAGTAGTTGATGCTTTAAGAGAGAGAAAAAAAAACAGTCCAGCGTTTTCTGACTTTCTCACCTTGGTGTGTTTTTAATTGTAAGTAGTCAAGTACAGCTTTGTGAAGAAATTGTCGGATTACTCAGTGGTTGAGCATTCACCTATGAACCAGGAGATCATGGTTTATTCCTGTCAGGACACAAGCCCAGGTTGCAGGCTCAATCCCCAGTAGGGGGCATGCAGGAGGCAGCCAAGCAATGATTCTCTCCCATCATTGATGTTCATATCTCTCTCCCTCTCCCTTCCTCTCTGAAATCAATAAAAATATATATTTTTAAAAACTGAATGGCCAGATCACATATTGTATAATTTCATTTATATGAAATATCTAAATAGATCAATCCATAGAGATACAATACAGATTGTTGATTAATGGAGGCTAGGTGGCAGGGAGAGTAGAATGGGAAGAAGCTGCTTAAAGGGGAAGAGCTGTTAATTTAGAGGTGATGGTATGTTTGGAACTGATTAGAAGTGATAGTTGTACAACACTGGGAATGTACTAAATGCCACTAAATTGATGCTTAATTTTATTTTTCCTTAATTTTTTTCCTAAAAATTTAAAGAACTACTACACTCTTAAGTAAAGGAACATATGACCATATAAAACTTTGTCATAAATGTTCATAGCAGCTTTGTTTGAAATAGTCAAATGGAAGCAACCCAGGTGTTCATCAACAGGTGAATGGATTAACAAATTGTGATACATTCATAACTGGGACTACTACTCAGAAATAAAAAGGAATGAACTCTTGATATCTGCAAAAACAACAACAACAACCGAATGGCTAGTGAGCATCTTTAAAATGTGTAGGCAGTTTTCTTGGCGGCCAAACCCACTGGGTGGCTTGTTTTGAAAAAACCAGCATAACCTTCTTGAGCAATTCTTTTATTGCATGTAACACACACATGAAATTACTGCATTAGGAAAATTAGTCACTGTGTTTACTTTGTTCCTCTGCTAATAGACCAGAAATGATTTTTTTTCTTTATAAGATAAGGGCATCATAAATGCTGTTCCCAGGCTGGGCCAGTTACTCCCACCACATTCTTCTTCTGAAGCACTCAACTCCCATCTCATCTGGGCTGTTCTTGTCTGGCCTCGTTATTTCCTAATTATGTCATCCCTTTCACTATTAAGGATTGACATGAGCTTTAGCTTCAGGGCTTGAAGTAAGATTCATCGCTGTATTAAATACCAGGTGAAAAACAATGTAAAGTGTAAAGCTGTCTCCTCGTTCTATTCCAAATCCCCGTGTTAAATATCTGATAGGCCAGGGCGGGAAAGGCAAAGAGGACCCACAGTTCCTGAGCCCATATTATGTCCCAGGCAAGGCTTCTAGATTGTAACTTTCCCAGAATAGAGATAGTGTCTTAGTCATCTCTAGAGCCCTAATACCTACCACCTAGGCAGATGATCAACAAACATTTATTTACTGAACCAATCTAAATGCATTCTAGATCTTATTTAATCCTCACAACCATCCCTGGAATTTAGAAGTATTTTCTTCATTTAGCAAAGGGATTACATAACTTGTCCGAGGTCACATGAAAGGACCTGGATTACAGACAATGGATGTAAGACTAAAAGCCATCTCTGATGTCATCTAGAAAAATGCAACTTTTAATAGAGGAAGCAAAATGTCCAGTGAATCTAAGTGACTGTCCCACACGACACGTCACTATAGAAGTGAAAAATCAAGACAAACACATGCATTCAAGCTTAAAACATTCTGGACCATGCACACTTTAATGTATGGGAAGCCATTTGACTTTTTAAAAATTAACTTTCTTGTTGAAAGTATTACAGTGTCTCCTTCCCCCCCCCCCCCACCCTCACAAACCCCCACCACCCTGAACTCCCCCCACCCCAGGCCTACTACACTATTGTCTGTGCCCATGGGTTATGCATATATGCATATAAGTTATTTGATTAATCTCTTCCCATCCCCCTGCCCCCTTGCCATTTTACATTTGACAGCCTTTTGCGTATCCCTGCAATGTGTTAGGAAGAAAAATAACTAAGCAATAGACTCTGTCACGTGGTGGAAGTAAAAGACAAAAATCATACAGTAAGGCGGACTCTCTGCTTTTACAGACTTGCGAACCAAGTGCTGTGGGGGACACAAATGACAGAACAAATAACTCCATACTAAAGAGCAAGACTACTGAGGATTCTGCCCGGCAGTGTTGCTCTGTAGTTGGGTGTTGCCCCATGAACCAGGAGGTCATGGTTCAGTTCCAGGTCAGGCACAATACCTGAATTGTGGGCTCAATCCCCAGTAGGGGGCATGGAGGAGGCAGCTGGTCAATGATTCTCTCTCATCATTGATGTTTCTCTCGCTCTCTCTCCCTTCCTCTCTGAAATCAATAAAAAACATATTTTTAAAAAGAGAGAGGCAGGATTTTATTAAAGAAACAAGAGCAGGCACAAAGGACAGAGTCATAAAAGGTCCTGATGTGGAAAGAGAATCACAAGGAACTCTGGAGGGTGGTTGTGTAGAGTCCTGGGAGGATATTGTAGGATGTAATATCAAACACACGGGTTGTGCCCGGGCAGCGTGGCTCAATGGTTGAGCATCTACCTATGAACCAGGAGGTCATGGTTTGATTTCTGGTCAGGAAACATGCCTGGATTATGGGCTGGATCCCCAGTGGGTGCAGGAGGCAACAATCAATGATTCTCTCTCATCATTAATGTTTCTCTCTCTCTCTCTCTCTCTCTCTCTCTCTCTCTCTCTCTCTCTCTCTCCTTTCATCTCTGAAATTAATAAAAACTAATTTTTAAAGTGCAGGTTGTCATCAGATATGAAGGGTTCTGCCCACATCTTTTGCTAAAGGGATGAAGATGATTCTCTGAAACTTTTTGTGCCAACTACCCAGAGGAAGACTCATGCACTGGGTGAGCCATGGCATCAGAGTACATCTTCTATCAGATAGCTTCCTTTAACGTTTGGGGGTTCCTGCCCAACCTGCTTGTTTCCTTCTCTGTCTTCGACTATTCTGGAAGGGAAAGTAAATCCCCAAATTGAATCTTGATCCAAACTCACAACCTATTATCTCACATCTCATAATCTCAACAGTATAAAAGCATTACATTGCCCTGGCCAGGTGGCATGGTTGGTTGGAGCATCATCCCCTACACCAGAAAAGGGTGCGGGTTCAATTCCCGATCAGGGCATATACCCAGGTTGCGGGTCCCATCCCTGGTACAGAAGGCAAGTGGTCGATGTTTCTCACATCAATGTTTCTCTTTCTTTCTCTCTTCCTCTCTCTCTAAAAATCAATAAAGCCCTGGCCAGTTTTGCTCAGTGGTTAGAGTGCCATTCCTCAGACTGAAGGGTCACAGGTTCGATTCCAATCAAAGGCAATACCTGCATTGCCAGCTCGATCCCTGGCCAGTAGGGGTACGTGCAGGAGGCAACCAATGGATGTGTCTCACGTCAATGTTTCTCTTTCTGTCTCTCCCCCTCCCTTCCACTCTATCAATGGAAAAAATATCCTCACTCATCGAGTGAGAATTTTTTAAAAAATCAATAAAAATATATCCTTCAGTGAAGATTAAAAAAAAAAATAAAGCACTATATTCCCCTAATAGCGTGATAAGGATGAAACTACTTTCTTCCCATGATAGAGAGAGTCGGTGCACAAGGACTTGTTTTAAAACAACACAGACAGGACAGTTTACATAGAGCATATAGGTCAACAAGATGGGCGGGTAGTTTAGAACACTAAAACATAATTAAAACAACTTGGGCAATTGTTTTTAAACTGAGTTTTGGGAAATGATTTCACATTAAAGATAGTCATATGCCCTTAACAGCACTGCTATGATCAGCAATTATTTTTGAATAAGTAATATAAATTACAATGTTGCCTAATATTTGAGAGGATCCCATCCCAAATACACCCACCCCATCGCTTTCCTAAGAGCCCGGAAGTCCCATGAGCCTGTGTACCTAAGGAGGGCATGAGCGCATGACATCATGATTTCACTTATCAAGGCAAGGGATAACATGAGTCACCTCTGAAATTGCTTCATCTCCTGGAAGCCAAACAACCTGTGAACTTCAAAAAGAGGGACTCAGTTTAGCCTACAGAGCTCACAAATGCAAGTGCTAGTCCATTCTCTGAAGCAAGAAAAGGTCACATCTTCTGCTGGGGGTACCTCCGAGCCTGCTTCTTCATTGAGGAGCTTGCGTTACTTGTAACAGCAGGTCACTTCTTGCTGGTACAATGTTCTCTTCAGTCATAATTATGCTTCTAGGACTCCATTTCCTGATAGTGTTTCTTTCCTCCTGCACGCAGGCCCACCTGAGTTTCAAACATTTCACCTGCTTCTTCAGTAGATGCCGGGAGACTCTGCTTCCTTCCCTTTCCCTTTGCTTTCTGAGCTGAATGAGTATCTGGTTTTCTAACACATTCTCTAGTTTGGGCCTGTGGAGTGTCACTAGTGACAAACATACAGGGTGGAGCAAAAGGAAGTTTACAGGTGTGAGATACCAAAACCAGAGTTTAGCCCGGCCCCGGTGGCTCAGTGGCTGACCATCCACCTATGAACCAGGAGGTCACGGTTCGATTCCCATTCAGGTCACATGTCCAGATTGCAGGAGAGAATGTGCAGGAGGCAGCCGATCAATGATTCTCTCCCATCATCCATGTTTCTATCTCTCTCTCCCTTTCCTTTCCTCTCTGAAATCAATAAACATATATTTTTTAAAAAAACAGAGTTTATTCTTGTATCATTATTAATTATTGTATTATTTTCCATACAAACAAGTGTAAACCTATGTTTGCCCCACCCTGTAAATGTAATGACTTCTGGGTTTGCCAAAAACACCCATCATCCAAATATATCTTGTCCATCCTTATTTCTCCTACTTGGATAAATCTACCTCAAATTTGTCCTCTCATCAGCCTAATGCATCACAGACCTGATTTCTATTCATTGTTGTCCTGGTCGGCCCCCTCTTAGTGTGCCTCACCCTACCTTTCCTGGGGTCTGCAGATCTTCTGAACATAACCCCTAGTGACATGTACTTTACAAACTTCCCTACTCACTACAACTGTGTCATTTTGAAACTCACCTTCTAGGGCCTGATCTATTCTGTGCTAAATTCCCCAGTCTTCCCTCTCTCAAATCTGTCCACACTCTAACCCTCCCTCTTCTATAGCTCCTTCCGTCTTTGAGGACTGGCTCTGCAGTGGTTTTAACTATCCAGAGCTTTCAGGAAGCACATCTCAACACTTTCTCAGACCCTTGCTCCTTCTGGGAAAGTCAGGGCAATCTACCCTCTATAATCTTGCCTCTCTTCTGTTTTTAGAAATCTTTGGCCAAATTCCTGCTCAATTGTCTCACCTTTCAGAGTAAGCGAGGCTGATTTAAACAGAGAAAGACATTTATTGGCAGGATATCTAGCTGCCCACCTCCTCAGGAAGACTAGAGAACTGTGTTCAGCATGGACAGAGAAAAGAGAGGCTACACCACCCAAACCACAGCCAAAATCATGCCACAAAACCAGTCCCGTGAGGACACACCACATGTTAGGGTCACTGCCAAGTCCGTCCACATTGCCAGCACTGACACTGGCCCAGCCAGTGCCCTTGTTGCCAGTGTACACACTGACACTACACAGCCAGAAAGGTGTCCCCAATGTTCCTGACCCTTTGTATCAATCAATAAACCCAAAATCCAGGGTGGGGGATGGGGGAGATGGAGGTGGAGGTGGAAGAAGGCACAGAGGGGATAAATGGTGATAGAAAAATAAAATAGACTCAAAAGCTGAAACACGGGGTTCTGATGGCTGAGCCTAGAAACCAAAGCCTTCACTCAGGGAGATTAGAAACTAGGCTTCATGTCTATTCAGATTCTACAATGGAAGAAAAACTCTACCACCCAAGAATTACATACTACAGATTTTCTAAATGCAGGAAGGGGATTTAGATACTAAGCAAACAAAAAAATGTCCACTGCATTGCAGTCCCCTGCTGTACGGGATACTTAAATGACCACAGATCTATGTGCCGTCCTATACGTGGGCTCCAGGTGTGAAGTATGTCTTCTTCATCTTCCTTCACCGAGCACTGCAGTTCCCAAGTTGTGGCCTGAGGGGCTCCAGGTGCCTCGGATATTAAAAATTTTTAAGAACAGCACAGCAGCATCTGTCTGATAGCATGACCACCTCGAGATGGTTCGCAGTTTCATTAGATCACGCTACATTCCTTTCAATGACACTCATTTCTTTGCAAAGCTGGGCTTTCAATAGTTGCTGCAATAAGAAGCAAGTACTTCATGAAACAATGTGGAACAGGAAATGAGAGCGGTAGTGTCCAGACTTTCCAAAGTGGGTGAAGGTGGACAGTGCCCAAGAGGTACACACATTCTGTTAGTAAGTGTATTTATTCAAAAATTAGAGGCCCGGTGCACGACATTTGTGCACTGGGGGAGGGGTGGTCCCCTCAGCCCAGCCTGCACCCTCTCACAGTCCAGGACCCCTTGGAGGATGTCTGACTGCCAGCTTAGGCCCGCTCCCTGTAGGACAGTCAGACATTAGGCAGGGAGTGGGCCTAAGCTGGCAGTCAGACATTAGGCAGGGAGTGGGCCTAAGCTGGCAGTCAGACATTAGGCAAGAAGTGGGCCTAAGCCGGCAGTCGGACATCCCCCAAAAGGTCCTTAGTGCTGCCATGGAGGTGGGAGAGGCTCCCGACACCGCCACTGCACTCGCCAGCTGTGAGCCCTGCTTCTGGCTGAGTGGTGCTCCCCCTGTGGGAGTGCCCTGACCACCAGGGAGCAGCTCTGGTGTTGAGCATCTGCCCCCTGGTGGTCAGTCCACATCATAGCAACCAGTCCTTCCACCATTCGGTCGATTTGCATATTAGGGTTTTATTATATGGGATAAAACTATAGCCTGGCTGGCATGGTTCAGTGTTGACCTATGAACCAGGAGGTGATGGTTCAATTCTAGGTCAGGTACATGCCCTGGTTGCAGACTCCAACCCCAGTGTGGGGAGTGCAGGAGGCAGCCGATCAATTATTTTCTCTCATTGATGTTTCTATCTCTCTCTCCCTTTCCCTTCCTCTCTGAAATCAATACAACATCTTTTTTTAAAAAAAGAATAAAATGACATATTGCTTTCTCTTTATATACATTTTTTTTCTCAAATAGCTACTTGGTTATGAAAATATAAATACTTCTATTAGGGTGTTTGAACCTAATAACTTAATAAATGGAATTGTTAGTTATTTCTTTAGACTCTGGGGGGTGTTGTAGGGCAAAAAAATTATGAAGACACCATGAACATTAATGGTACCATGAACAAAAGAGAATTTAGGAAATTCTGAAATAGCACAATACCTATTGATTTTAAAAAATTAATAAATCTTCCATTTTTCACAGTTATACAGTGTTCATGAGAAACTAGCATTGTCATCTCTCAAAGATGGATAACTTATGAGGAAAGCTAAGGGTTAATGGGAAGGTCACAGACTCTCACTCATATGGTAGGTGATGACTATAAGTGATGACATCAGCGAGAGCCCCAAGGAACAAGGACAGAGCCAAGGAACCTCCCAGGCTTCTAGAAAAAAGACTCATGCACCCATTACCTAGCAGGATTGTATAGTATTGCTGCTGGAAACATAAGGATGCCCAAGTACACGGTAGAGAGAAAGAGGATGGGTTTTGAGGATGGACTGACCTTCCATCTCAACCTGTCCTACTTCACTGTGGGCTGTTACAGGAGTGAAAGACAAAGTTCTCTCTTCTTAAGCCATGGTAATATCACCATCTCTGGTAAAGTGGCTTAGACCGTATCCTTAGGATAAGGCTTTACTATAGACACAGGCTTTGACCAGAAGATTCTACAGCTCAAGCTTAGCAAAACATTCATTTTTTATGGATATTTACCATCCATTCTGTGTTTTGGGAGAGTAAACAGGCTGAGAAATATTGCATTATCTACCACACCTTGCAGAAGAAAAGATTTACCTCCCTTTTTCCCATAACAGAAGCAAAGATCAGTTCTGAGTCCCATCAAAATACAATGAAAATGTAAGAAGTCACAATGTTATGGAGAAAGCTTGAATTTACTGAGGCCAGCTTTGCCTTTTTTATAAGACCCAAGGCAAAATATTTAATCGTGGTTATGGGTTGAATTGTGTCCCTCAAAATTCATATGTTGAATCCCTAACTCCCAGTGCCTCAGAGTGTGACTATATTTGAAGATAACGTCTTTAAAGAGGTGACTGCTTTAAAATTCAGCATTAGGGAGGGCCCTAATCCCATCTGACTGGTGTCCTTATAAGAAGAAGAAACTTGGACACATCATGAGACACCAGGGAGGTGCACTCACAGAGAAAATTCCATATGAACAGGCAGGAAGCCGACAGCTATCTGCAAGCCAAGGAGAGAGGTCTCAGAGGAAACCAAACTTTCGCCTGGGTCTTGGACTTCCAACCTCCAGAACTGTGAGAAATGATTTCTGCGATTTAAGCCACGCAGTCTGTGGTACGTTGTCACGGCAGCCTTAGCGATTTAGTACAGTCGTTTACTTTCCAAATCAAGGAAGAACCCAGCATCTATTTCCACAGGATGATGAGCTCCGTAAATGAATAAGTGGACAGTGATGGTGCAACAATGCCGGGAAACATCAACAACATTTTGCTCGACAACAAGCAAAAGTACATTTTCATTCAGCTTGACTGAGGGAGAAGAATGGTGGCATGACCTCGCTTAAATATGTGCAGGAATCGGAAAGAACAGAAAAGTCCCCATGAACTATTCCAACTTTTGCTAAATATAAAATGACATTGGTCTGGATGCATCTACAGAGAAGTCAAGAAATCTGAAACGATGAAGCAGCAAAATTCTGAACCACAGGCTGAGCAACTGCATGAATTTCCAAAAGTGAAGAGTTTCTTAAATGAACCATTAAAATTTTATCAAAAGCAGGACACAGGAGGTCAGAAAAAAATGAGGTTACACAACTCTAAAATATATACACACATTTCATATTTGATTTTTAATAATTACATAGTTAATATACAAAAGTCAATCTCCTTCCTATAAGCCAACAATAAACAAGTATATTTGAAATTGAAAACATAATACCATTTATATTAGCACCTTCCCAAAATGAAACACTTAGGTATAAATCTAACAAAATAGGTATATGATCTATAGGAGGAAAACTACAAAACTGATGAACAAAATCAAAGAACTAAATGAAGAGATTTTTCATGTTCCATAAATAGAAAGACTTTATATTTTCAAGATATCAGTTCTTCCAAACTTGATCTTTAGATTCAATTCAATACGTGTGCCAATCAAAATCCCAGCAATTATTGTATGGGTATTGACAAACTGATTCTAAAGTTTACACAAAAAGGCAAAAGACCCAGAATAGTCAACACAATATTAAAGGGGAATCCAGTTTGAAGACTGGCACTACCCAACTTCAAGGTTTACTATAAAGCCACAGTAATCAAGACAGTGTGCTCTCGGTGAAAGGGCTCACAAATAGGTTAGTGGAACACCCGGAAATAACACCATAAATAGAGTCAACTGATCTTTGACAAATAAGCAAAGGAAATACAATAGACAGTCTCTTCAACAATGATGATAGAATAACTGGACATCCACATGCAAAATAATGAATCTAAACACAAACCTTACACTCTTCGCAAAAAGTAAAAATGGATAATAAACATAAAACACACAACTTTATACTCCCAGGGTATAACATAACAGAGTACACTCCCAAAAGTTTTATGCTCCCACAATATAACAGAAGAAAATCTAAATGACCTACTGGGTGGGGATGACTTTTTAGACATAATGCTCAAGACACAATCTATGAAAGAAATAATTGATTAGCTGGACTTTATTAAAATTAATAACTTCTGCTGCTCTGAGAAAGACAATATTAAGAGAATTAAAATGACAACTTACAGTCTGGGAGGAAATATTTGCAAAGACATATCAGATAAAGGACTGTTATGCAAAATATACAAAGAATTTTTTAAACTCAACCATAAGAAAACAAACAACCAGATTAAAAAATGAGCCAAAGTCCTTAACAAACACTTCACCAAAAATATATATATCTACAGATGGCAAATAGGTATGCAAAGATGCTCCACATTGTATGTCAGGAAAATGCAAATTAAAACAAGGATATACCACCATATATCTATTAATGGCTTCAATCCAGAACACTGACAACACCAAAAGCTGATGAGGATGTGGAGCAACAGGAACTCTTATTCATTGCTGGTGGGAATGCAAAATGGTACAGCCACTTTGGAAGATAGTTTGGTGGTTTTTTTAAAAAACTAAACATACTCTTCCTGTATGTCCCAGCAATCACAATGTTTAGTATTGATCCAAAGAAGTTGGAAACCTATCTTCACAGACAACCTGCATACTAATGTTTACAGCATCTTGATTCATAATTGCCAAAATTTATTATCAACCAAGATGTCCGTCAGTAGGTGAATGAATAAATAAGGTATGGTACATCCAGACAATGGGATATTATTCAGTGCTAAAAATAAATGAGCAATCAATCCATGAAAAGACATAGAGGAAACTTCAATATACACTGAGTGGCCAGATTATTATGACCGGCCAGATTATTATGACCACCCCATCAGTACTTTGTTGGGCCACCTTTTGCCTTCAATTACTGTGGCGATTCTTCTTGACATTGACTCCACGAGATGTTGAAAGGTGATGGGAGGAATCTGACACCATGCCTGATGAATAGCACTGTCCAGTTCTGTGAGATTTGATGGTTGTGGAACCAGCTGCCTGATGGCTCTTTTAACTTCGTCCCACAAATGATCAATTGGATTGAGATCTGGTGATTGTGGGGGCCACCTAAGCAAGGTAAAGTCTCCCTCATGTTCTTGAAATCACTCCTGCACAATATGAGCACTGTGGCATGGCGCATTGTCCTGTTGGAAGAAACATCTCCATTGGGATACGCCATCAACATGATAGGATGAACTTGATCAGCAATGATAGTTAGGTATGTTGTGCTATTCAGATGTTTATAATGGTCTGGCCCTCTAGCAACTTCAGCACGAAATTATAGCTAATTTGCCTACAAACGTCAGGTGGTCATAATAATCTGGCCACTCAGTGTATATTACTAAGTGAAAGAAGCCAATCTGAAAAGGCTAACATATTATTCCAACTATATAAATTTCTTCAAAAGGCAAAAATGGAGGCATTAAAAAGATCATTGGCTGCCAAGGGAGGTGAATAGGCAGAGCACCGAGGATTGTTAGGGCAGTGAAAATACTCTATATCCTATATAATAAAAGGCTAATATGCAAATCAACCGAATGGCGAAACAACCAGTCACTACGACACACACTGACCACCAGGGGGCAGACGCTCAATGCAGGAGCTGCCCCCTGATGGTCAGTGCGCTCCCACAGGGAGGGCACCACTCAGCCAGAAGCCAGACTCACAGCTGGGGAGCACAGCAGCAGTGGCAGGAGCCCCTCCTGCCCCCACGGCAGTGCTAAGGATGTCTGACTGCCAGCTGTCTAAAGATGTCTAAGCCATCAGTTGGACATCCCCCAGAGGCTCCCAGACTGTGAGAGGGTGCAGGCCAGGCTGAGGGAACCCCCTCCCCAAGTGCATGACTTTCATGCACCAGGCATCTAGTATTATTATAATGATGGATATATGCAAGTATAACTTTGTTGAAACATATATCATATACAACACCAGGAGTGAATCGTGTCCTGGTTGGTGTGCTCAGTTGGTTGAGCGTTATTCCATGCACTAAAAGGTCACAGGTTCAATTCCCATCCAGGACACATGCCCAGTTGCAGGTTCAATCCCGGGTCAGGGTGTATATAGGAGGCAACCAATTGATATTTCTCTCTCACATCAATGTTTCTCTTTCTCTCTCCCCCTCTCCCTTTCCCTTTCTCTAAAAATCAATACAAACATTAAAAAACAAAAACCTGAATCATAGGTTAAAAAATGTTGATTGTGAGTAATTATAATGTGTCAATATGATGTGTAGATGCAGGTTCATCCTTGGTAGTAAGTAAACACATCAATAATAAAATTTTTGGTGTGGGCTAGAAGGGGTCAATAGGTATAAAGGGGGACATCTGTAATACTTTCAACAATAAAGAAAATTTTTAAAAATAAATAAACTTTAAATGTAGCATTCTGGTGAGTAATTTTGATAATGGGGCAAGCTATGCTGATGTGGGGGTGGTGGGTATATGGGAAATTTCTGTACCTTCCTCTTAAATTTTGTTATAAACCTAAAACTGTCCCCCCTCCCCCCCCCCCCGCCAAAAAAATGTCTTTAAATAAAAAGGAGGAAAGAAGGAAGGAAGGAAGGAAGGAAGGAAGGAAGGAAGGAAGGAAGGAGCATATTAAGGGGCTCATAAATGAGGCAAGTGTTGCTATTATGGTATGATTTGAAGGAAATACCTCTTCGCTCAAAATTATCTTTAATACTGGCTTTCAACTAACGTTACATTCCCACTATTAGAGATTCATTTTTTTGTTTAAAAATTAGGAGGGGGAAAAAGAAAAAATAAATAAATACAAATACAAATTGGGAGAAAGCAACCACTGAACTTGCAATCTTCCTCTGCGCTAACAGATGACAGCATGTCCCCAAGGCTTCAGAGCAGGTTAAGTGAGAGGAGGGGAAGGGCTGGGAAGAAAGGACAGAAAAACACAGACGAAGACCCGTGCTGTGCCAGTTTCCCAGGGTGGGTGGCTGGGCGGGAGACAATGGAATGGCACAAACTCGTCCACAGCAATTCAGGGCCCAGGTACGACATGTTTAAACACGGCCTTTGTGTGGGGGTTTTCCAGCAACTCAAGGGTGGCACACATTTCTTCATTTGGAGAAACCAAGCTCCTAAAAGATTAGATAGAGGCAGAGCTGGCAGCGGCAGGCAACCTCTTCACAACAGTCTCTCTCCCAGACCAATGCCCTGTTCCAGGGAGAGACGGGGCTGCTCCCCTAATGATAAGGTGCTGATTGTGTCTGTTTGACTCCGGCTACCCCAGATCAGCAGACCATAATTACAGCTAAAATCCATGTCTCTGATACAGCTGAGAGAATGTCTGTCTCCCTGAACGGAATGCCCGGGGAAGGCTGCGCCGGAGGTTAAGCCAGGCAGCCTGGCTCTCGGAAAGCGATCCGCGGTCTCAGTGTCAACACTGGATACTGTGTCCGAGCAGTGGGATTTCCTGGGGCTTGGGTTTCCGATGGTTTACTTTGATTTCTTGGGCCGATAAAGAAGTTCCCTCATCTTCAAATGGTATTTTTAGTGGCCACGCCATTGTAAAACCATCAGCACTTTCTTTTGTGTCAGAGTGGGACAAGAGCTGCCTTTTTATAGTTACACAACTCAATTCCGTCTTCTTTTAAGGAGTACACACACACACACACACACACACACACACACACACTTCTCTCCCTGTCTTTCAGGCTTTGCGAAAAATAATGAAGTCTGTCGTTAAGGGTCCTTCCTTTCCCTGGTCGACTCTGAATTGATGTTTAATTTCATGAGACTCAGAAATGGAAAGCAATGCGTTTGCTGGGTCACTGGTGGTCGTCTAGAGCCGGTCGGGAACGTCCTTACACTTGGTCGGCATCTTTTATACAGTTTCTGTTCTCTTCTCTGTCTGGGCCTTCCTATATACACTCTTGTCTGCTTTTTAAATCACAAAGCAGATTGCAAACTGAATTTGACTAAAACGTCCAGAAATAAATCAAGGCGAGACACGTAAGCTGAGAGCAGAGCTGGGAATAAGGAGAGGAGCAGCTGAACCACACGGGCTCGTTTCTCCCTCCCGCCGCCCAGACTTGCCTTAAATAGAGCCCGGTTCGCAGGCTCTCTAATGAGTGGTGGCCAAGTGGCTGCCTCGCCTTGGAGGCCTGCTAGTACCTTTGCCCCCTTCATTCCCTCTCCTTAATTAGGAGCTTTCAAGGGAGGTTGCCCACGGTTTCTGACAAACAGCATTAGCGTCATCAGAATGAAATGCCTGATCCTGGGCCTCTTTCCCAGAGAACTGACTGATTCCATGGGGGCTGCATTGGGTCTGTGCCTTCTACATTAGTCTGCATCTGTAGGATGCAGGGGGGATGCCTCCATGAGAAGCCCCGGGGAGGGGGGGGGGGGGGGGGTTGAAATCTCCATTCCCCAAGGCCTCATTTCCTAGGACTGATTTTATGTGCCGCAGTGATAAGGCAGGGGGATAGACTAGACTTGTTTTTCCTGAGTTTCACAGTTTGACTGAGATCCATAGTAAAAAAAAAATGCACACAGGCACACATACAACAAAATTTTCACAAGACAATATTTATCCCTAGTACTTACTAATCCCGTCTACTGCCCATTGTATTTTATTTCGTTTTTTGAATACAAATCTCCACCCACTGAATGGATTCCACACACTGAGGAGAGATGGACCCAGGGTTTGAAAAACACTCGCTAAGACGCCCTTTTATTTTTTCCCAGCCCTGTAATTCAATATAGAGCGGTTTTGAATTGAGGCGAAGCCTGGTGAGTTCGAGGTACAGAATAAAGGAATTCGATCAGCTCTGGTCTGTTGTGTTTTGAAATCTCTCTGTGTGTTCATTCTCTGCACCCCAGAGGACTCCATTATCTTTGCTCAAAGAGCAACACTGGGCTGGCGGTTTCCTGCTTCTCTTTGATCCCTGCAGCCCGCTCAGCCCTTCCCCCAAGCCCTCCCTGCAACCATGGCTGAGGCTGTTCAGACTCTGGGGGTTTGCTGGGCGGGGAGCCCCTGAGCTTTCACTGTGCCCTGGGCTGTTCCCTGACTCAGACCTGCTCCACCACCACCCCACTCCCGCCCCCCACTCCCCACCCCGCTGAGTTCTCCTTCCCCAGCCACCAGGTTAATGCGGCTGTTGTTCTTCCCTTATTGTTCTTCTCTTATTGTTCTCTTATCTCACACAGGCTTTATCAGTTTGTTCCTGGGACAATTTTCAGTTTGTTGCTAAATGACAAAAGTGAGTGAGGACTGTATTTTAGGAATAAGTGTTCATTCATCAGCCTGGGATCTAATCTGGGAAGATAGTATTCACCTTAAATTAAGTACTACTATAGGTACTTTATAAATAAGACTTTTTAAAACAGATAAAAAGACAATGCAATGCATCTTAAACCACAAGCTATATATATTTATTTTTTTTAAAAAAAAAGGCATATGTCATCAACATCAAATCAAGGATAGAGCATTTTAGGTTCAAATTTTAATTATGGTCAGAATAGTCAACAACAACAAAAAAAGTAAGAAAAAGAATAGTCAACAACATTTACTGAGCACCTCTTAAGATACAAAGCCAGATGTGTAAAACACATTTCCTGACCTCAAGGCACCTAAACCTTCAGAAGGGAGGTAAGAAATGCATATAAACCTTGTAAAACAGATTTTAGTAAGTGATTTGGACACAGGACATTAGAAAACCAAATCAAATCCCTTTTCAGAACTCATAAGTGTGAAAAGAGAGAAATCATCCATTCCTGTCCTGTCTTTTGGAGATATGAAGTTGCAAATTTCTCCATTCACCACTTTATTGAATGCATGATAGAAGGAAGGAAGGAAGGAAGGAAGGAAGGAAGGAAGGAAGGAAGGAAGGAAGGAAGGAAGGAAGAAAGGAAGGAAGGAAAGAAGGAAGGAAGGAAGGAAGGAAGAAGGGAGGGAGGGAGGGAGGGAGGGAGGGAGGGAGGGAGGGAGGGAGAAGGGAGGGAGGGAGGGAGGGAGAAGGAAGGGAGGGAGGAAGGAAGGGAGGGAGGGAGGGAGAAGGAAGGAAGGGAGGAAGGGAGGGAGGGAGGGAGGGAGGAAAGAAGGAAGGGAGGAAGGGAGGGAAGAAGAAAGGAATCCTGTGGGCCTACTTTGTGCCAGTGCTGTAAGGATGATGGAGTGGCCTTCCTGTTGATCTTTCTTTGGTTTCTTCATGTACTTCCCAAATGAACTGGCTGCCTAAGAATTGGACTGATAAGGAAACACAGCCCTGCACTAGGTTGGGTAGAGACTAGAATGCAAGAAGCGTGTAAATAAGGCCATTAGGACTCATGTCTTTCCTTCCCCTCTGTCTAGAGCAGTGATACAAAGTGAACCATATATGTAGTTATAAATATTATAGTAGCTGCATTTTTAAAAATAAAGAACAGATAAAACTTATTTGAACAATATATTTGGACCCAATAGGTCCAAAATATTATGACATGTAATCAATATAAAAAATATTAAGGTATTTCACTTTTTTCTTTTGGACTATTGTTTTCAACTCTGGCATATATTTTTCACACATAGCACATCTCAGTGTGTGACTAGTCATATTTAAGAGTTCAATGACCACAAGTCACTAGTGGCTACTGTATTAGACAACACAGGTCTAGATAAGCAGACTTGTACAAAATCCTAGATAATGAATGCATTTCTCTAACATTTAAATGAAGGAACTCTTTCCCTAGCCAGTTTGACTCAGTGGGTAGAGCATCAGCCCGCAGACTGAAGGGTCCCAGGCTTGATTCCAGTCAGGGGGCACATACCAGGTCCTCTGCCCTCGTCAGGCACATGTAGGAAGCAACCAATCAATGTGTCTCTCTCACATCGATGTTTCTCTCTCTGTGTGTCTCCCCCCTCCCTTCCACTCTCTCTAAAAAAAAAAAATAACAATCAATCAATAAATAAGTGAAGGGACTCTTAATTCATTGGAGGGAAAAGTCTCAAAATTCTTTTTCTGGGCACATTATTGGATAAATAGGAGTTCCCACCTCTCAGGGTTCACTTCTTCCTCTTCTAGCCTCTCAGACCTGGGGAAATGAGAGAGAACTGGGGTGGAGTCTCCCCTACTTCAGTGCTCCAGAACCAGCATCTGCTCCAAGAAAAACAAAGGTGACCCCTACAGTCCTGACAGTAGTGTCACACCTTGCAGTTGATAAATGCTTTCACGTGCAATATCTCATTCAACCAGTTTAATCAGACTGTGCATAGTTAGTGAAAGTATTCTTATCCTCGTTTTATAAATGAATGACCGGGGGCTCAGGGAGAGTAAATGATTTGCCCAAAGTATCCAAGGGTTTAAAAGTTAATGTAGTATGTGTCCCACTAAACCATTCGTTCCTGTTCTGTCTGGTGAAAGGAAGTAAAGAATATATTTTCATAAGTATGGATTTATTTTCTTCTTTGGCAACACTCCAAGTCTCCCTCCCACTCAAAAAAAAAAAAAAAGCCATAACTGGTAATCATTTTACAAAAGTAATATACAAATAACTACTTGATCATTGAGCTCTTAACTGGGTTTTTTGTGGTATTTAAAAGTGGATATTGTCGCCCTAACCGGTTTGGCCCAGTGGAAAGAGCGTCGGCCTGCGGACAGAAGGGTCCCAGGTTCGATTCTGGTCAAGGGCACGTACTTTGGTTGCGGGCACATCCCAGTAGGGAGTGTGCAGGAGGCAGCTGATCGATGTTTCTCTCTCATCGATGTTTCTAACTCTATTCCTCTCTTTCTCCCTTCCTCTCTGTAAAAAATCAATAAAATATATTTTTTTTAAAAAGTGGATATTGTCTAGTTTAGCAATTTAGAACATCTACTATTGCTAGCATGTTAAGGCGTTACAAAGACAATGCTTTGGCCTGGTCCCTGAAATGTGTTGCAGTCATTTTTGTCTGGGAAAACAAACCAAAGTGGATCAGCAGCATGTTTGTTATATAAGATGCTGGCCCAGTCCCAGCCCCTAGGACGTTGGCTCACTTACCAACAAATGCCTCCCTTTCAGGCAACGCCAGCTGTTTATGAGAAGATCACCGTTGTCTGGAAGGAAACTGCTCTAGCCAGCAGGATGTAACTTTACTCTTTACTACGGCCATGTGGGGAATTACAGTACTTCTATCCCCTTTGGATGCATCACCCTTCTGACACCATGTGAAAAAGACGGGGACAGACTTTAAAGACAGAGAGCTCACTCCTTGAGAATCAGAATTCTGTCTTTGAAAAAAAGTTCCCTAGAATAAAGACATGTAAAATGTTTATCACCCTCAACTTTAGAAAACAATGGACTCAGAGCCATAGTCACATTGCTCTATTTTGAAAAAAAAGTTCCCTAGAATAAAGACATGTAAAATGTTTATCACCCTCAACTTTAGAAAACAATGGACTCAGAGCCACAGTCACATTGCTCTGTGTTTTTTTGTGTGTGTTTTTTGTTTTGTTTCTTTGTTTTTTTTAATGTATTTTATTGATTTTTTATAGAGCGGAAGGGAGAGGGATAGAGAGTTAGAAACATCGATGAGAGAGAAACATTGATCAGCTGCCTCCTGCACACTCCCCACTGGGGATGTGCCCGCAACCAAGGTACATGCCAAGGTACATGACCGGAATCGAACCCAGGACCCTTCAGTCCGCAGGCCGATGCTCTATCCACTGAGCCAAACCAGTTAGGGCCACATTGCTCTATTTTGACTGCACATGTTATTTTTCTGTTCTACCCAACTATGTCCCTATTTTTATCCCTTGCATTCTACTCTGGAACCATTTTGCTTCCTAGTTAGACCACCAATTGTAGCCATTCGGTGTTTTTGAAACATATATATATATATATATATATATATATATATATATATAAAATTTTATTGATTTCAGAGAGGAAGAGAGAGATAGAAACATCAACAATGAGAGAGAATCATCAATTGGCTGCCTCCTGCACACCTCCCACTGGGGATCGAGCCTGCAACCCAGGCACATGCCCTGACCTGGAATCAAACTGTGACCTCATGTTTCATAGGTCGACGCTCACCCACTGAGCCACAATGGGTGGGCAGCCATTCAGCATTTGATTATTTTTGTTGTAGTTCTTTTTTATTTTAGACCTATTTTCTTAGTCCTTGGTTACGCCTTCTCTCAATCTTTGGCAAATCATAATGAAATAAGTTTAGGTAGCTGTGGAAAGCAAGAGTCATCATAGATACTAGGGTGATCTAAGAGCATCTTTAAACATCATTTGGATAGCCTTCAAAATGTGAACAAAATGGTAAGATCCAGCTTGGAGTCAGTGCTCTAGCTCATCTCATTCACAGTTTTCTTACAGCTGACACAGATGTCCAGAATGGGGACTCGTTGACTGAAGTGCTGAGTAGTGAATTCTATGCCCTACTTATATGTCACATACTCTGATTGCCTTAGCAGCAGGCAAATGCTGGAAACACAAAAGGAAGAAGACACCATGGCCCACTGAACCATTGTCATTGTCTATCTTATCACTGAGTTCTAACTCTTCCTTCCTCTATAGGAAATGGGCAGTACAAAATAACATAAACTTGCAGAAAAATATTAAGCAGCATTTTTTAAGTGGAGGTAAAAGGCACAAATAAAGGAATTTATCATCCATTCCTGCCTCCCCAATAATTCTCTTTACAAATCCTACTCTGAACCTAGTAACCACTCAGTAGGGCAAATTTACTTGACCTGCTGGGCTGACAAGTGGTCTATTAGCTATCTTTCTTTAAACATTATTTTAAAAAAATGTTTAGCCTAATAATTTAGTAGCAATTCAGGAAAGTAGATGTGGTTCATTAGCAGTTTAGGATTACGGTTACTAAACACAGTCTGATTCAAAGGAACAGGTATTGGGGCAAACACACATTTATTCCCTCCTCTGCACAAATTTGTGCACATGAAAGAACAGACATTTGTGGCAGATTACATTTTTTTTTGGTGTAAATTCTACTATACACTAAAAGTACCTCAAAGAATCCACATGCTGCTAAGATATTTCACTGGTAAGATTCTATCCTCTTCTCTATAGCCTACATTTAAGTGATTTCTCTTTCTAGGCTACCCCATAACTTCTTTGTAGGTTAAAAGATATATTAGCATTGGCCCAACTGGTGTGGCTCAGTGGTTGAGCATTGACCTATGAGCCAGGAGGTCACGGTTCAATTCCCAGTCAGGGCACATGCCCAGGTTGTGGGCTCAATCCCTGGTTGAGAGTGTGCAGGGGGCAACCAATTATTCTTTCTCATCATTGATGTTTCTATCTCTCTTTCCCTCTCCTTTCCTCTCTGAAATCAATAAAAATATATATTTTCTAAAAAGATGCATTAACATTAAAACATCACATTACACAGCTGGAGAACTGGCCTACCTGACCCAAGTGTTCTGCCTTTCTCAATCCCCATGTTCCCAAAAGTATGTATTCTATCTTTTCAACAGGCATGTTAAAAGGTAACTTGAAGGTAGCTTACTTGATTTAAACACAAGAGTAGTTGCAAACATTGGTTTGGTTTGTAAGAAACATAGAAAGTAGCAAGAAAAATGGCCCAATTGTCCACGCAGTCCTTCTGCTAGCTAGGTTTCGGGTCTTGTGTCTGAAAGTGTCTACAATGCATTCCCAGGAGCTCTCATCCAGCACTTCTTTTATTGTTTCACTAGCTCACTTCTTGGAATGTTACACACACACACACACATACACACACACACACAAAGTTCTTGGTTCAGTAAAATTGCATAATGTGACTATGTTGGGACAGGTGCCATAATAGTAATGGTCTTACCGGAAAACACTGCTGGGGTGGTGAGAAGACACCGACTCACTCTTGTTCCAGCTCTTTCATGCCAGTATATACAAGGAAAGATGTAGCGCCCTGAGGGAGAGAGAGAGAGCTGTTGCTTCATTTTAAATGAACAGGGTTTAAAGTTACAAACTAGAGTCAAGTCAGAACACAAATATTTTCCAAGGAATAGTAAAATCCTAGTAAAAGATCTGACGGGCCCATAAATCGTTGATTATCATCATCATGCTAGTTAGTCATGCTTATTTCACATAAAAATAGGAAACATAGAGAAGCACAGAACTTATTAAGATCCTCCACAATTCCACCTTCTAAACATGTAAACTGTGTTTGTAGAATAATAAGAATCTGATACAAACGTAGAGAAATGTTTCTTAGCCAAATAATACAAGTTACATCTTTTTGTATAAATTGCCTGTTTTGTTTAACAGATCATGCAAATTTCACCATGTCAGATATCTCACTGGTATGCCACATCATTGTTAATGGGTGCATAGCATTCTGTAATGTAGTTATACTATAAGTTATTTAACAAATACCTTATGGTTGATTAAGTTCTTTCTAACATTTATAGTTACAAACGATTCTACAATGAACACTTTTCTACATACATTTTTGCGTATGTTTCTGATGAAATTTTAGGGTAAATTCTCAGAATTGTGATTAATAGGTGAAAGGTAATGATTTATTTTATGTAAGTTTATAAGTAAATAAAATTCAAAATTAACCTGTAGAAAAATACTGCCAATTCATATCTCACCAATGTGCTTTACCTTAATCAGTAAAGTTGTGTGCTTTCTTTACGCTTAATTGACCATTTGTAGCTTTTATTTTTTTAACTGCCTTTGCCCTTTTGCTTTTTGATTTGTCTCTTCCTAGCTATATTATAAGACCACTCTTATTATAGAGGTAATTAGAACTTCATCTAAAATATTGCAAACCTATATGCATAGCCCATGGACAGAGACAATAGGGTGGTGGTGGCCTGGGGTGGGGGGTGGGGGCGGGCTAGAAGGGGTCACTGGGAGAAAAAAAAAGGAGACATATGTAATACCTTCAACAATAAATATTTTAAAATAGTAAAAATAAAAATAAAATAAAATATTGCAAACATTTTCCCAAGGTAACTCAGATTTCAGACGTCCCCTGGTTTCAGGGAGGGGTGGCATGGCGTCCACATAGCTGTCTTTGTGTTTATTCCATGGCTCAGACTACCATGATATGTGAATTCCCCATGTCTTTGATGCCCTTAAAAAAATCTTCTCAAGCAAAAACCTTAGTGACAGTAACTGGAGTTTTTATAGGAAATACAGAGAACAGGTTTGGCAAAACACACCCTCACAGAAAAATCCCTATTGGACATGCCTGTTCTTATTCATTATCAGCTATAACTGAGGCTGAAATAGGGAGTGGTTGGCAAACAATCCAATTCTTCAACTTGTTTTCTCAAACTTGTCTTGATGTTCCACCAAAGGACCCTCTAGTCACCAAAAACTGCCCTCCTTAGAAGATAGTTTAGTGATCATCTTAACTGATTTTGAACATGCCCTTTGGGATATCATACCCAACTCAAGCACTTTATCAGAGTATTTCTTTTGATCTTTTTATGTTAAATCTCTGGAGAGCATTAATTTTCTTCACCTAATTTCTACCCATTTCTTCTCAATTTTATTTTGAGTATCTTTTTTTTTTTCTTGGCTGCTACTATAATCAGTAACTTTGCCCCACAATATTATTTAACTATTTTTCAAAAATATATTTTTATTGATTTCAGAGAGGAAGGGGGAGGAAAAGACAGACAGAAACATCAATGATGAGAGAGAATCATTGATCGGCTGCCTCCTGCATGCCTCCCACTGGGGATCGAGCCCCCAACCTGGGCGTGTGCCCCTGACCGTAACTGAACCTGGGACCCTTCAGTCCACAGGCAGACGCTCTATCCTCTGAGCCAAACTGGCCAGGGCAACCAACTATTTTTTATATATAGGAAAACTATCGATTTGGAGATTGTTTTTTAAAAGAAAAACATGATTAATACATTATACTTAGCTGTGAATGAATAAATACTTGTGTGTGTGTGTGTGTGTGTGTGTGTGTGTGTGTGTGTGTGAAATGAACCACCTTACTAATTTCTCATTGTTTCTAACAACATTTTTTACTTTTGTTTTTCTGAATATATTATCATCATCTGCAAATAATGAAAATTGTGTCTCCTTTCAAATATTTATGCCTCTCATTACTTTCTCATGTCTAATTACATTGGTCATCATTTCTAAACCAGGAGTACTAGTGGTGGTGATGAGGTTCTTTGTCTTTCGGCACAAAAAGTTCTAAAGCTTCCATTAAAAATTATGCTGGGAATGGGGGACACCTGTAATAGTGTCAACAATAAAAAATTATTTAAAAATGATGCTGGCTTTGATAGACTATACACACACACACAACACATACACACACACACATATACATGTGTGTGTATATATATATATATATATATATATATATATATATATATATATACACACATATATATATAAATTTAATGTCAAAGAAGTTTGCATTTCTTCCTATTATACTGATGGTTTGAGTTTCTAATTGGTATATATTTTTAAAATATTTATTATTTTCTTCTTAGGGAAAACAGAAAGTTAGAGAAGCACACTACACTGTACAGCCCACGTTCATTTATAGTTGGTCCTACCCTAACTGGGACAGCTGTCAACAGTATTAGCTGTTTAACCAGAACCAATGTGTTCACTCCTGATAGAATGTTAACGGACCGCACTAGGGGACTGAAGGTTTTTCCCTGAGAGAAGCATGAGACCGAAGTTGCTGAGACAGCCATCTTCCCAAGCAGCCCCTCCTTTTCCATTTGGGAGGATTTGCCTGACGTAGCTGGTCAGCACTTAGAACAAGTACTTCCTCTCCCTATAAAACCACCACCCTTCCCCAAAGCACTTGGGCTCCCTAAGCTCTCACAGCCCCTGACCCAAAATACTAACTAAGATCCTCATCATTTCACCACTGCCCCCTAGTAAATTTGGAAGCAGGGCCCATAAACACCACCAACTTACATCTATGCACTTATAACCACAACTGGATATGGGGAGACAGGCCTTTTAGTCACCTTAGCCAGATCTTAAGATTAATTAAAAATGACATAAAGTGCTTTTAGGTCCTTAGAGATATTCATGATGTAAATAAGTGGTTTATGGTCAAGAATGACAAATACATAGGTAAAAATAGCTCTAGCTAGATGACCTTATGGCTCAGAGATGGACAGAAAGGGCATTCTTCCCTATTACATACTTAGTCATTTTATTCATGCCTATTTTTAAAGACTTATTTATGTAAGGGAGAGAGAGAGAGAGAGAGAGAGAGAGAGAGAGAGAGAGAGAGAGGCATCGACTTGTTGTTCCATATCCTGATGATGCTCTAGCCAACTGAGCTATTGGGAGGCTAGGGCCTCATGTCTATTATATGGAATCCACAGACTTAAGGTCACACGCTGAGGCTGAAGCTGTCATTCTTTCTTTTTTTCATGATTAAAAGTTTTTTAATTCAGTAAAATGTGACTGCTTTAGTTTTCTTTTATATTTAAACTAGAGGCCCAGTGCATGGATTTGTGCACTGGTGGGGGGCAGGGTACCTCAGCCCGGCCTGCGCCCTCTCACAGTCCAGGACCCCAGGGATCAGGTCTAAGCCGGCAGTCAGACATCCCTCTCTCACAATCCAGGGCTCTCACAGTCGGTACCCCTCACTCCTTACCGCCTGCCTGCAACAGAGGCAGAGGCGGGAGAGGCTCCTGCCACCACTGCTGCGCTCACCAGCCGTGAGCCCAGCTTATGGCTGAGCAGCGCACCCCTAGTATGGCGTTACAATTCCTCTCCTCTCCTCCCACATTGAGGCTGATGCTCTCAAATGACCCTAGTTCTAGCATAACTTTCTTCAATTTAACCAGTAGCTTTTGTACTATTCTGCACCTAGCTCTATAATTTTAAGTGTCAAATTCAAAGAAACCTAGAGAAAGTCATGTCAGATGACTTCCCCTCCTCAGAAAATTTTTAAAGGGACTTTTGAAACTTTCCCTCAAAGGTAGAAAAAGCAACATCCAAAAAGGTACCTTCCACCTCATGACTACGACTGTTATTTAGGTTCCTAGTGCCCAAAATTAAATGGGCTGAAGTTCAGGGATGGCAGGATAAAGACGTAGGAATTAACCGAAATATCTGTAGAGGGAGCAGAACAAGCAGCAAATATTTCAAAGGAAAAATATGAGTCCGGCCACAGTGGCTCAGTGGATGAGTGTAGACCTATGAACCAGGAGGTCGTGGTTCGATTCCCGGTCAGGGCACATGCCCGGGTTGTGGGCTCGATCTCCAGTGTGGGGCATGCAGGAGGCAGCCAAGCAATGATTCTCTCTCATCATTGATGTTTCTATTTCTCTATCTGCATTCTCTGAAATCAATAAAAATAAATAAAAAATAAAAATATAGATTAGGTAGGAGAAGGAGTTCAAGTCAGAAAGTATAAGGGAAAATAATAAGGGAATCATAAACTTGGAAAGGCCCACGTAAATGGTTCATCCATTGGTTTCTAACCCTGGTTGAGCTTTTAAAAAAATACCAATGACCAGGTCTTAACCCAAGGGAATCTGATTTAGCTTGTCTGCTATGGCTAAGGGGTAGTATTTTGTAAAGTTCCTCAGATGCTTTTACTATGGACTCAGAATCAAAAACAACTGATATAATCCTTCTCCTTCATTTTGCTGATGAAGTTAACACAAGAGGTAAAGTCACTGGGGTGGATTGGTAGGGGACACACTGCGAATAACCAAGATTCCCCAACACTTAATGTAGTTCTCTTTCGGTTAAGACATATTTAATTAAAAAATAATTACTTCTGTAAAGTTGAGGAGACAAATCCTATAAAGTCCAAAGAAACTGTGATTCATTACAGAAGTAATGATCAAGGAAATCAGTAGATTCGGAAGAACCTCCTCACTTAAATGACCACTATGGGTGAGATTCACTAAAGCAACCACAAACCGTGCATGGCATCACTTCAAAACAGATATAGTGAGAAGTGTTGTAAAGCAAAAAATAAAAATAAAATCCAATTGCCAGGCAAAGGCAGGCTCTGTAGAGGAAATAACTTGGCTGAACAAACAGAACTAAGAACTCGTCAAGACAAGCTAAGGCAAGATTACATAAACATGAGATTTATTTCTAAATCAGACAAAGCTGGACTATGGCAACTCTATTTATTTGTAATTGCCTATGTGTATATAAATTTTATGCTGGTAATAAGCATGTATTTACAGATTTCTGTAAGTTTTATCCCTGAGAAAGAGAAATAAAAGGAGACTCCCAGGTCCGCGGGAATTGAAAATGTAAATTACATTGGTGCTAAAGGTCCAATTTTTCTCGGATTTAATCTTGCAAATTTAGAATGTTTAAAAAGTTAAGTGGGGGATGACATTGAGGGAAAGTCAATGGAGAAGGTGAATTAATATTTATTGGCAGAGAAGCATGGGAAAAGGAAGAATATGTTGTTTTGTTTTGTTTTTCCACAATAGCTCCAATCTCTTCATCCTCCCTCCAGATGGTCTTTAAGATTCAAGACTCAAATAGTCTTATCAAGGATAAAAACTGCCTCCCGTATTATCTGACTTTTTCATGTAGTCATCATTTTAGACTATTTCTCAGCTTCTTTAAATATATAATATTTCAGTCCATACTCATCCTGTCCCAGTTTATGAGCCTGAGCAAATAACAAGTAACACAACTCTCTGAATAAAGTCTCATAGACATTTTTAGAGTACTTATCTCAATTTCCAGCTTTTATATACACACATGCACATAAAATTCCATTTTTCATTTCAAGTTGAATTTTGTGCCTAAGGACACATGATAAAAGACCCCAAATAGTGTTACTATCAGGAAATTCTTTAAAAATGTGGCTATAGTGCAGGAAGAATAACAAGGGCAGACCTGCCATGGGGTTCCTACCATGTGCCCTAAACTGGTGTTCACATGGACATTTGGGTATCACAAATAGAAAAGTGAAATGCTAAATACTGTCAAGTAAGGACTATTAGCAAACAGGTTATACTCATCACAGACAAATTGTAACCTTCATTTTCACCAGGTTAGAATAACTTCTAGTCATTTCAAAGGCCAATTGGTCAATGTTTAGGCGGTGAAGACCCTTTCCATATCTAGCTCCTTCAGGAGTCAAGCTCAAGTGATGTGGAAAGGAAGAGGAAGTGAATCTTCAACCCATCTCAACTGCCTCCTGTTAGTAGCTTTGGTAGATATTCTGACAATTTGGATGAAGGACAAGTAATGACTTGAGCCTCAGAAGTTATCTGTAGATATTATTCACCCAGATTCTAATTGTGGAAAACTGAGTTGGTTGAAATATTCAAATCACTGTATTTTATGTTATTGAACCATGTGTTTCACAAACTCAGATCTCAGAGCTACAGTCCCATTTTAGATCCAATTTATATGTCAGCCACATAGAAATGCTTCACCCAAATGTGATTTCCCATCATCTTAATGGTAAGCCCATGAGAAGATACAAGTTCGAAAGACTTTCTAGCTCCCTATATCTACCATCTACTCTCAGAAGGCACACCGGTATCTAATAATGAGTTGCAAGCTCTCTTTGGTTTTCCTTTATGGGACCCTTAGCAATTACTAAACTTCTATCAGCCAATTTTATATCTTTAAAATAAGCATATCCATCTCTGCCTTGAATAGTTATTTTCCAGATCAGTGATAAAATAGGCAAAGAGCCCTGACATATTTGAAGCACTCTACCATCAAGTATTAGTCATTGTATTAATATTTTCATCTATGTTCTCTATATTCAGAGTCTCTGGGGAAAAATTCAAAGAGGTGTCATACCCCTGGCCAGGTAGCTCAGTTGGTCAGAGCCCGGTACACCAAGGTTTCGGGTTCAATCCCCAGTTATGGCACATACAAGAAGCAACCAATGAATGCATGGATAGGTGGGACAGCAGATCTATCTCTCTCTCTCTCTCTCTCTCTCTCTCTCTCTCTCTCTCTCATCTCCCCCCTCTCTCTTCCCTCCCCCTCCCCCCCAGTTGAGAACCACTGTTGAATGCCAATTACTTAGTACAGCTTGCAATAAATATTTGTTGGACTGAATTAATGAAATAAATTAATACATGTAAAGGTCTTTAAATGTACATGTGCATAGGAAACCCTCAGAGTTAGCAGGGTTAGATATTTTTTAATACTATTTTCAGACAAGACTACACCATATATAACTATGTCCACATAACTGGGATCATATTATGTGTACTTCACTGCAATTTGAAAATTTTCACTAAGAATATATCTTGGACAGCTTTTTATGTCACCACAGATAGATTAGTGCTATTTCAATCATTTTTTTTTTTACAAAGTTATAGTATTCTACTATATGGGATATGTCCTATTATTTCAATCCATTTATTCAATTCACTATTGATGAATACTTAGGTTAATTCCAACTCATTACTATTATAAATAATGCTAAAAGGAAGTTTTGCCATCAAGAATTTTTAACAAAGTAATGACACAATCAGAGTTATGCAATGTGTTATATTCTGATTTTTAAAAAAGATTCTGATTCAGAATTATTCAGAGAAATAGAACCAATAAGAAACAGATAGATAGATAGATAGATAGATAGATAGATAGATAGATAGATAGATGATAGATAGATAGATATTTTAAATAGTTGACTTGTATGGTTATGGAGGCTGGCAAGTCCAAAATCAGCTGGGTAGGCCAATATGCTACAGACTTAGAGGAAAGATAAGGCTGGCTTCAGTTCAAGTCTGAAAGCCACCTGCTGTAGAATTCTCTCTTGTTTAGAGGAGGTCAGTCTTTTGTTCTATTCAGACCTTCAACTGATTAGATGAGGCCCACCCATATTACAGAGGGCAATCTGCTTTACTCAGAGTTCACCAATTTAAATGTGAGTTCATTCAAATTAAATGAATAAATAAATAAATATTAGTTAATTCTTAAACACCCTGACAGAAACATCCAGAATAATGTCCGACCACATATCTGAGCATCATGATCCAGCTAAGTTAATTCATAAAATTCGTCATGAACAGTTTTTTTGTCAACTGGATAGAATCCCATCACTGACAACACATAAGGAGAGGCTGTACAACTGCCTCAGAGGAAAACTGTAGAGGTGCCGACTGGGAGGCTAGACTGGATGACCTCTGTACTTATTTGGGATTCTGTGTCTGAACTGTGGCACTGCCTCCTGGGAAGAGCGACACATGCCTTCTTGCTCCCTCCAATCACAGCTGTAGAACAGTATATTCTTGTGGTTTATGTATCTACTGTTTGGAAGTCATCTGTCTCCTTGGGGCTGTCAGGCAGTCAACTGCCACATCCTGATGTTATTGCTGTGTCTGCTGCGAGCAGCTAATAATGGACGTGAAAGCCCTTTTGTAATTGTTAATGCCAAGGAGATGTGTAGCTCTGGTCTTCTGTGGGCTAGATAGACCCAGATAACCCAGCTTATTATAACCATGTCTAAAATTAACATAAATAAATAATGAGTAAGAGCCTGAGTAGTTTCTTCATGGTTGAAAAGTACTGAAATGACTTAATGCATGAATCTTGTAACATCTACTTATATGCATAGAAACTAGGGTTTATTCTATTTTCCCATCTTGGTTCTAGAGATGGGAGATGGCTGGATATACGAGTGTGGCATCGGTGTGGTGTTGTCCTACGTTGCCTGTCGTTTCTGCCTAAATTATCTGTAGAACAAGGAGCCAAATATGTAAGTAAATATCACAAATAATAACAATTCTCCAGTCTCAATTATTACTTCCCTACTCACACACTGAAGAATTAATACCGTCTTTCTGCCTTGCTGACTATTAATAGGTTCCTTTACTTTCAAACTCATGTTCATGTTCATGAAATAAGGTTAGAAATTCTGGCAAGGGAAAACGTCTACTGCTTAAAAATGTACCACTATTTATTTTTAGCTACCACTCTTCCCCACCTAAGTATTAAAATACATAATGATCAGGAGCTAAGCATATTCCATAATCTGCCCTCATTCTCTCACTTCACCAGGGCCATCATTAACCTTCCCATTAACTCTATATCTTTCAGATCTTCCTAAATCAACACGTACTCTAAATTACTATTCGAATTAAACCCTAGTTTTAAATCTGCATTCTCTCTGTTCTAGTCTGGAAAGCCTGTGAGCTTTGCTGTCTCGTCTCCATTTCTGCCTCACTCCAGAATCTGGCTCAATGCCTGGACCTCCTCGAATCCAACTGCTGGCAAGCAAATCGTGTACCCTTCAGCTCTCTCACGTCTGCGTATTAAAAATAGCTAACAGGACTTATCAAACTAAAGGCCAGCTCCTGTGCCCCAGGGCTAGGAAAGTGTAGAAGGGCGGTATAGGAAGGAGAGCATCAATATTCAGAAATAAGTCCCTAAATGTCATATTGATGTTGAATTTGTCCCTGCTATGTCCATCAGGAATCATATCTGCAAGTGATTCTATGCGGAATTATGCTTTTTTTAACTGATCTTTCTGGGGAGGTACATTTTCTTAACTGTCTGGGATGGCTAGTGTGGCCCTGTCACTTTTATTTACGGGTCACCCTGTTTAGACTATTATTATTATAATGACCCTATTTTCAAAAATGGTTTCAAGTCAAACTGTCTTCTGCCTTAGCATTCTGAAATGACCCCTTTAACACCTTCATTCCTTCACTGAAGAGTCATTATGAGGCCCTGGCTGGTGTTGCTCAGTGGTTAGAGTGTCCACCCAGACACGGAAGGGTCTCGGGCACATACCTAGGTTGCAGGTGCAATTCCGGGCCAGGCATGTATAGGAGAAAACCAATTGATATCTCTCTCTCTCTCTCTCTCTCTCTCTCTCTCTCCCTTCCTCACTCCCTTCCACTCTGTCTAAATATCAATGGGAAAAATATCCTCAGGTGAAGATTAAATAAATAAACAAGCGAATGAATGAATGAATCATTATGGAATACCTTCTATGGTGAGCAGGGCTGCCATGTTCCCCAACTCCATTATTTTCTCTGGAGTAAGTTGGGGGGCAGGGGAAGCATATCCCGGAAGTTGTATATTTACCAAAGGAGATAAAAAAGTTGTCACCTAGCCCAGGCCCTCCGGGAGTAATCAATAAACACTTTTCAAAATGAGTAGCTCATTGTGCATTCACTGTGTCGGTCTCTCATACCTGCTGGTTATTCGTTAATGAATAGCCCGGGTTCATGTGTCTTGGCCTCTGTCTGGTGGCTTTCTCAATGTCCAGATTCTCTCTATCCCTGCATGAAAGTGCTCTTAGTAATCAGCATAAGCCCAAAACAGGCAGAGCTTCGAAACCAACTGTGAACCGGGCAATAAAAATGCTGGCTTTCATATAAAGTCCCTGTCTTTTAAAATGTTGATAACTCTTATCAACCAATGGAATAAAGTCCAGCCCTGCACCCAATGCAGCTGATGACATGACCTTCATAAATGACAAAAAGTCAAGCTTGGTTATCATAACCATTCCATCTAGTTTTTTAACCAAGCAATAACAGAAAAATTGCTTGTCCAGGAAGGTCATAAAGTCTGATCGTGAGAGGTTTATTTATTGTCATTTGTAAAAATGTTCTTTCGGTCAGAAAACTTGTTTCCTACTAGTAACTGACCTTAGTCATAATTCTTTTGCACCTCTGTCAAACATTTCTAAGATTTGACATAACTACTTATGTTAGCTGGATCAAAACACCTTGTGATTCAGACAGAAAAAAATTCTTCAAGCAAAGGAATTTATATAACAGTGCCTTTTACCATCCATTAAGCAGCTTTTTATGTTGGGCCAACTTGTAATGTGTATTAATGTCAGCTTGTAAGAGGAAACCCGCAGTCAGCATTTTCGCTGGTTTTTAATAAGAAATCCCTATTTCAAATTACCTTCATTCAATACCTAGGCTGTGCTGAGCGCCGGAAGGAGGTACAAAGATGAACAAGACATTCTCTGGGCTCTTTCTGTGCATATAGTCTGGTGCCTGAGACCCAAGACTACTCCAAAGGCAAACTCACAAGGGCTATCACCCAGGATGAAAGGGAGAGCTTGGAGAATATGAGAAGATTAACTCCAACTGGGGGATTTGCAAGTGTGTATAGTGTATAGTGGGGATGTCAGAGGAATGGGAAACGAGGCGATGAAGGAATGAAGAGAGACTTGAGAAATTTAAGAGTGGAAGTCTGGTTGCGGAATTTGAACTTAATCTATGTAAATCCTGGGATTTGGAGGTAATATGCTCAGATGGGTGTTTCCTGAGCATGGGCTCATGCATTCCTCCTGTTTCATACTGGGTGCAATCTGAAATGTATTAGTTCAGGTCTACAAAAACCTGCCCTAACCTTCCTTCTTGCTGATCCTCTTGCCCATTCCGTTCCTGTCTGAGGGCTCCATTAATGATAAGGGAGAATCGTCGATCGGCTGCCTCGTGCATGTCCCCTACTGGGGATCAAGCCCACAACCTGGGCATGTGCCCTGACAGGGAATCAAACCATGACCTCCTGGTTCATAGGTCGACACCTAACCACTGAGCCACGCCAGCTGGGCAGTATGTGCTCTTTAAGGGTAGGGTCTGAAAGGGGGCATTTCATAAGCGTAATCATCCAGATGCACAGAAACGATGGAAGGGCTTGTGTAAAGCAAAGATAAACCTTTTACCAAAGAAGTTATATCCCCGGGGCTTGGCTACCGAATATAACCTGCCTGGTTAGCAATTTATGATCAGATCACCCTGTGAGGTTTCTTTCCATAGAAGCCCCCTTGCCACCCACAACCTCCAACCCAAGACAATCACCTGAGAACTTTTGAAAAATATTGATGGCCAGGTCCCACCCCAAACCAATTGTATCAATTCTCTGGGGTGGGAACCAGCATCAATATTTTTCTTCCCCCTTGATGATTCTAATGTGCGGGGTGGGGTTAAGAACCACTGGATTAGAGCTACAATCAACCTGGATCCGAATTGCTCAATGAAACATTATCATTATTAATTAATTCAAACTATTAAAGATCCTGAAAAGTAACCATCTGGTTATAGAGGAATGAAAGCTAAAGATTTAAAAGATACTTTTACTTTAAGTATCAGGTCTGTATTGGAAATAAATACAGTTATTCTCGCCACATTTTGTTTTTGTTTCTTAATAAAGCATAACAGTCACTTGACCCTGGGGGTGGGGGGGTCTCTCTCTCTCTCTCTCTCTCTCTCTCTGTCTCTCTCTCTCTCTGTCTCTCTCTCTAGGAAATGAGTAACTCACCCATTAAGAGACCTTTTACATAAGCCACTTTCTTATCTGCTGGAATTTGAGTGAGTTCTCTCAGCCTCCCAGTTTGATTTCCTGAGTTTACACAATAATAAAATACACACAATGACCCTCTTACTCTTCTTTTACCAGCTGATTATTTAATACTGATTAGCTTGGAAATGCAAATAGCCCTATCAAATAGCCAGCTACTTGCCTTCACCTGAACTAAGACTGTATTAGGGTGTAAGTCAAAACGATTTTATGAAAAGACAACACAGTCCATCCAAAAGCTCCTAGGAGATCTTCTATTTTTTCAGGATTAATTTTCAGGATATGAAATTCTTTGTACTGACTAACATGATTTTTTTCCCCTAAATTCCTTAACCTTTTGCTGACCATTAACTGAACGTTCAAAGCAAACACAAAACTTTTAGCATTTGTATTTATATCAAAATATGACAAATGCACCCTGGCCAGTGTGGCTCAGTTGGATGGAGCATCGTACCATACACTAATAAGTCACGGTTTCCAGTCCCAGTCAGGGCACATACCCAAGTGGTTGGTTTAAACCTCTATTGGTGAAGCAACTGATTGATGGCGCTGTCTCTCCTTCTCCCTTCCTCTCGCTTTAATATCAATTTTTAAAAAATCCTCAGGTGAGGATTAAAAATATAGAGAGAGGGTGTCCCAAAAAGGTATATACATACACTTCGAATAATTATAAAGACAGTGTCTATTAAAATCCATTTCATTTTCAAAATTGAGCTATCAGCTGTTAAACTGTGTATACATTTTGGGGGACACACTGTATCTATAACAAATACCAGTATAAGAATTTCTTTCTGTAGAGAAACTTCTCTAGCCTATTACAACAGGATTGCTGTTTGTTTGCCTTACACTGAGAGTAACAACTTCAGGGCTGTAAAATACTTTCGAGATTACCTAATTCACCCTCTTCAGTTTACAGATAAGCGCTGAGGTCTCGCATGCCTTTACTAGGTCAGTATTTGGGCTGGAGGAAGCAGGGTTGGGTTGCTGAATAGTAAATTCTTGGAGGGGTGAAAACTGAGCTGACATTGGCAAGTAGGTGTCAAACCAGCTGGAGTCCCTGAGCTGAAATTCAAGGCTTGAAAAGAAAAGTCAGAGGCCGAGCAGACCCTACAACAGGATATCAAGACTAGGACTGATTTCTCCAAGCAACAGGAGGAGATGGGGCTGCTGTCAGGCGCCCAGCCCAGGCAACACACACCAAGGACTCAGCTGCTGGACACTGCCTGGCCCCTGTAGAGCCAGGTGCTCTGGCCACACTGGACATTCCCTTGTGACGCTTATACAGAGAAGCCATATTAAAATTTCAGTGTGCCCTAGCTGGTTTAGCTCAGTGGATAGAGCGTCAGTCTGAGGACTGAAGGGTCCCGGTTCAGTTCTGGTCAAGGGCATGTACCTTGGTTGCAGGCTCAATCTCTGGCCCTGGTTGAAGTACGTGTGGTAGGCAACCAATCAATGTGTCTCTCTCACATTGATGTTTCTCTCTCCCTGTCTCTTCCTCCTAGCTTCCACACTCTCTAAAAATCAACGGGGAAAAATACTTGGGTGAGGATTAACTAACAAAAAAACAAAACAAAAAAAATAGAAAAATTAAAATCTCAGCATGTTACCTACCAGTTGAAGAGTTCATGTGCCCAATGCTTCAAAAGGCCAATACTCAAGTTGTTAGAGTTCAGAGTAAGGAAAGGTTTATCGACCAATAAGGCACCAGGCTGAGAAGATAGGGGCCTTAGTGGTTCCTCAAATCCATCTTAAGAGAGCCTAGAATTCAGGCTTCTTTTATGTAAAGAGAAGGGAGAATGGGCGGGGCAAGCAGTGATTGACTATCACAGACATCTGGGTGCCAACAGCAATCCAGGGAAGATCACAACATTTCTAAATCTCTTCATTCCTGGTCAGCCCTTGACCCCTGCTGACTGAGTCTGGTCTTGAAGCTCCTGCAAATCTTTTATAAACAATCATTATTTTGTACATATTTCCCCACCTTCTCTGGAGAGGCACCCCCTAGCAAGAGGCTGTTCTTACAAAAAAACTCAAGCCTCAAGCAGAATTCCTCTAACCATTGAATGGTTAGCATATCTATAGCAGCAGCTATTTGCCTGAAGTCCATGTAAAAAAATATAGAATTAAGATCCAGTCAGAGAGACTGAACATTTCACCTTGTTACAATTAGGATAGTTTAGAAATGACACAGACCTGGGAGAGAAATGGCATGCCTGCCACAAGCTATGGAGGTGCCATCCTATTTCCATTCTCCTTAAAAAACATCTGCTATTACCGATATCTGGCTGGTGGTTTTCAGGGATTGGGGGTGTAGACCAAAAAGGGGTTCTATGGAAAGTAACTTCACAGGGTGATCCGAACACAAATTTCTAACTGATTAGGTCATGGTGAGTAGTCAGGTGCCAGGCATATTTTTCAGAGGACAAAAGGGAGAATCATACCACGTTCCCAGAGCTGACCGAGGCAAAAAAGAAACAGAGCCGTCTAGAACCATTAGCCTGGTGCAGATGAAAAGTCTGAGCATTTCAGAATGAACCTTGAACAGTTGTTGACTGAGACTTTTGTACAGTTTCTATATTTAGCCCCATACCAGGAAGTACCCAGCCGGGCATGAATCTGTATGGTACAACAAGGAAGAGGCTGGTACGAGAGTTTCGAAAGGATCAGCAGGTGATTCAGAGCCAGAACAATCAAGAGAACAAGTCAGGGCTGTTTATCTTACTTTCAGCTACAGGATTTTTCTGTTCATTTGTTTTTTAGAGAGAGAAGAATGGAGAGAGAGAGAGAGAGAGAGAGAGAGAGAGAGAGAGAGAGAGAGAGAGAAAGAAAGAAGAGAGAAGAGAGAGGGGGAAAGAAAACCTCAATTTGCTGTTCCACTTATTTATGCATTTTGCTTCTCATATGTGCCCTGACTGGAGATCAACCCAAAACCTTGGCCCTAACCAGTTTTGCTCAGTGGTTAGAGCGTTGGCCTGCGAACTCAAGGGTCCCAGGTTCGATTCTGGCCAAGGGCGTGTACCTTGGTTGTGTGCACATACCCAGTAGGGAGTGTGCAGGAGGCAGCTGATCGATGTTTCTCTCTCATTGATGTTTCTAACTCTCTATCCCTTTTCCTTCCTCTCTGTAAAAAATCAATAAAATATATTTTAAAAAAAACAAAAAACCTTGGCATATGGTAGTGGGAGGAACGACACTCTTTTATGACCCTTTCTTCTTTCTTTCCTTTTGATGCAAATTGGCCTCATCCAGCACCCTGACTCACCTGCCTGCTTCTCCCTTGCACTATCACTCAGGACAATAAGGTTCTGACCACCATCAGATAATCTTAGGAACAAAGCCTGGGGTCTGTTGACCACAGAGACAGCTTCCAGGTCAAACTAGAGATAAAATCTAGACCTCAGCTGTGTTTTAGCACCACACCGAGAAAAGTGGTGAAACCAGACCAAAGAAATGTCAGGGCTGACATCAGGACCAGATGCGATGAGCCACCTCAAGAGGCCCAGCTCCAGGTTTTTCTAACACTCTGCTGAGAAGGTGTTGAGAGTTAACACCCTTGTCCCGTAATAAATGCCCAAACCTGTAGCAAATTTTTATAAGTGTATATTTGTGCCAAACTGATGACAACTGCCAGGACGCAAGATCTCAAATGCTTTGAAAAGTGACAGTTGGAATTTATCTCATGTATTTGGAATTAAGAAGAGAGCGTACGGAAGATTACATGAAGGTGGGAGAAAGCAAGGTGGGAACTGGACTACAGGATAGTTACCAAGAATAGGTCCTCCCTTGAGGGTGGTTGTGTCCAAGGGGTCTGAAAAAGAGGATTGCTCTGGCATTTCAAAGGTGTATTAACCTAGACCAGGGATGGGCAACCTTTTTGTGAGTGCGTGCCAAAACCAGCAAAATCTCTGACTCAAAATTCTTCTGCGTGCGAACCCTAATTTTTTGAGAATATCTTAGGCCTACTTGATATCTCTTAAGGTGTACGTATGTGAAGAACCTTGAAGAAATAATAAAATTCATTCGAGCGACAAAAACACAGTATATGATGATGAAAAATACATTTATTTTTTAATGTATACATGTACACTGATAGTCCGAAAACTTTATGACTCCGTTTGATATTATCAGTGGGACTTTTGCTGCTGCATCACTGACGACAGAGATTTTACATCAGGTTTATATTTCGTGACTTTCAGAGATATGCACGAGCTACTACTTTCATCCGTCAGGCTATTCCTATTATGAGACTTAACAAAATTCATCACTGAGAACAAGATTCACAATTGTAAATGGAAGATTATAAGAGGGGGTTTCGAGTGCCAGCAAAAGTTACCGGCGTGCCATGTTTGGCACGCGTGCCAGGGGTTGCCCAGCCCTGACCTAGATCCACAAGAACAATGGACAGGGTTTACTTAAGGCAAAGATAAACCTTTTACCAAAAAAGTTACATGCCTGGGGTGTAACTACCCACCATGCCCAGTTAGGGAGTTATGATCAGCTCACCCTGTGAGATTTCATTCTGTAAAATCCCTTTCTTATCCAAACCTTTGTGGTCATATGTAGTCTAATATCTTGGCTCTCAAGTACATCAGGAACTCATATGTATTTAATTTAAGTAAGCTAAGCCGAGGGTAAAATTATGGGCAAAAGGAGCCACAAATTTGCATTTCCCCTGATCTCCTCCTTTTATCCTGTGGGAACTCCCAATTTTCTCATATTCCTCCAGAGTTGTTCTAGGAGGGACTAGAGACTGTTTTCCACCATTTTTTTGAAACCATTTTTTCCCTCTCCTACTCCAGCTCACTGCGGTGATTAAATATGACGCCAGTCACTTCCAATCTGCTGAGCAGCGACTGTGACACCAGTGTCTGCAGAGGTTGCTGCCACTGCTGTGGAACACTCAGAGGTGTGTCATCCTGGGGCCGATGTCTAATGTAGAAGGCCACACCTCCTTTGTCTGATCTATGAATAGCCAGATAGCCTCAGTTCAAATTCCAACTTTGCCACCCACTAGGTACATTAATATTGACACACATCCGAGTATTCGTTGGATGGGAATTTTAATAGCCCTCACCTCATAGAATTGTGGTAATGACTAAATAGCAATATAATGCACATAAAACATTTAGTTAATGTTTATTGAGGGCTTAGTGCACTGTCTTAATCCATTCAGGCTGCTGTAACAGAATATCATAGACTGGTGGCTTATACTAGTAAATAACACAATTTTATTTCTCATAGTTCTTGAGGCTAGAAAATCCAAGTTCAAGGTAGTGGCAGAGGCCCTTGTGTGTGGAGTGAGACCCCTTCCTAGTTCATATAGGACAACCTTCTCACTGTGTCTTCAAATGATAGGAGTGGTGTGGGCGCTTTCTGGGGTCTTATTTATAAGTGCATTAGTCCCATGCATGAGGGCTCCACCCTCATGATCGAATCTCTTCCCAGAGGGCCCACCTCCTAATACCATCATTGGATGTTAGGATTTCAACATAGGAATTCTGAGAGGACACAAGCATTCGGTCTATAGCAGGAGCTAAGCAATGAACTAATGTTGCTATTATTGGCAAGAAGCATGGGGAAGATGTCACTCTCCATATTCCATGCAATAAGTAGCTCTGCCATTTTTTTAAACATTTTTATTTATTTCAGAGAGGAAGGGAGAGGGAGAGAGAGAAACATCAATGATGAGAGAGCCACAACCCAGGTATGTACCCTTGATTGGAATCAAACACGGGACCCTTCACTTCGCAGGCCAATGCTTTATCCACTGAGCCAAACCAGCTAGGTCTCTAATGTGAACTTCTTTAAAAAAAGCATGTGGACCAAAGGGTCCCGGGTTCGATTCTGGTCAAGGGCACGTACCTCAGCTGCAGGCTCTTCCCCAGCCCGGGCCCTGGTCAGGGTGCCCGCAGGGGGCAACCAATCGATGTGTGTCTCTCACATCCATGTTTCTCTCTGTCTCTCCCTCTCTCTTCCACATTCTCTAAAAATCAATGGAAAACTATCCCCGGGTGAGGATTAACAATAACAACAAAAAGCATTTAGGTAGCTCCAATGTAGCATTTGAATTTCTGTGTAATTCCAACAGAAATGAAGTACCATCTGGCTTGACCAAGCAAAAATGCACTGAGTGCCTAATTGGACTCTGTTAACATGATAGCAATTTTCCACACGGTGTCCTGTAGATGTGTTAGGCCATATATTTTTTGAGTTTTTTATTTCATTGTTATACATTTCCTCCTTGCTTGATTAAAGAAAGAAATGGGCTTTTGGTGAGCCATCCCAGCATATCCCATATGGCTCTCAGCAAATGGCCGCTGGCTTCCCGGCATTCCTTTTATGCAGATGTTCCTTCATGCACAAAATTGCTTAATGGACAAGAGAAGAATCAAATGGACAAACACTGGCAACTCAAACAGAAACTCAGATGACAGCTCAAAGTGGATAATTAGGTTTGGTCGCAGAACAGCCAAAAACCATCTGCTTAAAGACATGCCTGCAGATTCCGGGGGCCAACTTCTTAGAACACTGCTAAGACTCCAATTACTCTCAAGAAGGAGGAGAGTCAAGAAAAGGTGGTAAGAAGGAAGGGTCTCAATTCAGGTCAAAAAACAAATAAACCAAAGTAGGTTGCAATCTTCAACAGAATAAGGAAATACACATTTAGCTCCTGATAGCCTAGGTCCGTGATCGGCAAACTGTGGCTCGCGAGCCACATGCGGCTCTTTGGCTCCTTGAGTGTGGCTCTTCCACAAAATTCCACGTGCAGGCGTGCATGTACAGTGCGATTGAAACTTCTTGGCCCATGCGCAGAAGTCGGTATTTTGTGGAAGAGCCACACTCAAGGGACCAAAGAGCCGCATGTGGCTTGTGAGCCGCAGTTTGCTGAGCTGCAGTTTGCCGACCACTAGCCTAGGTCAAATCCTTTTTCACTCCTTTTATTTTTCCCTTTGGACCCCAAAGGGCTGCTGAGAATTTTTAAGTAACAATGCTGGGCACAGTACCAGGAAGAGTAATGTATTTTCTCCGTAAGCTACCTGTAGTGTGGTATGGAGTATAATAAGGTTGAACACAGAGCAGGGCTGAATGTAACCACTGCAGGAGGGATCAGTGAAACCACGTGGTTTCCAAAGATGGATATTAATTCGGCCCATTTAATAGGCATTCTGACTTGAGTGTTGGTTGATTAGAGTGTAGATGACCCAAGTGACACAGAATGAATGACCTACGTGGGAACCCAAAGGCAGGGGTTTGACTTGGGCTGATGGTGAGGTATAGATTTGAATGCATGTTTTTATTTAGAAGGTGATCCCAGGCAGCTCAAGCAGAGAAATGGGGAAGTGAGACAACCATGGAGGAAGGCCAATACAGTGGTTCTCAACCTTCCTAATGCTGTGACCCTTTAATACAGTTTCTCATGTTGTGGTGACCCCCAATTTCATTGTTACAAGTTGAACATAATTAAAGCATAGTGATTAATCACAAAAACAATATGTAATTATATATGTGTTTTCCGATGGTCTTAGGCAACCCCTGTGAAAGGGTCCTTCGACCCCCAAAGGAGTCGCGACCCACAGGTTGAGAATCGCTCCAATAGAAGGTATGTTGATGAGCAGATTGATTCTGTGGACAATGGATCAATCCCAGTGGGAGGTCCCAAAAGGTTATGTAGAGTAAGTCTTTTTTTTTTTTTAACTCTTTTTTTTTTAATTGTAAATATATTTTATTGATTTTTTACAGAGAGGAAGGGAGAGGGATAGAGAGTTAGAAACATCGATGAGAGAGAAACATCGATCAGCTGCCTCCTGCACACTCCCACTGGGGATATGCCCGCAACCCAGGTACATGCCCTTGACCAGAATCGAACCTGGGACGCTTGAGTCTGCAGGCTGACGCTCTATCCACTGAGCCAAACCAGTTAGGGCACAGAGTAAGTCTTGATGTTGTCCCATGTGACATGCGAGGAGCTGGGGTGTTTCTCTATTGATGGCTAAAGGCTGTTCCTGGGGATATTCACTCCCCAGCATTCCTCCTCGTTAGGGTCCAGCACACTCCGTCAGTCGGAGAAAGTCTCAGGCAGCCAGCCAGTCCTTGGTTCTTACCCATGGAAAACATGGGAACAGTAAATGCTGAGTGAATATGGGCCCTGCACCTACAGCACTTGCTACGTGGTTCTTAAGTTTTTTGGTTATCACCATATGGAGAATTTGATTAAAATTATGGAACCTCTCACTATTGTTTAAAATTACTCATTATTGCTGGCCACAGTGGCTCAGTGGTTGGGCAGCAACCTATCAACCAGGAGGTCATGGTTCAATTCCCAGTCAGGGCACGTACCTGAGCTGCAGGCTTGAGGCAGCAGATCGATGATTCTCTCTTATCATTGATTTTTTTCTCTCTCTCTCCATCTCCGCTCATTTCTGAAATCAATAAAAATATATTAAAAATAAATGAAATTACTCATCATCATAAGATTATTATAAAATCAATATATGTAGATTATAAAGAATGTATGCAATGCAGGAAAGTATGAAAATGAAAATAATCACATTCTTTCATTAATAAATAATACAGTAGCGAACATCAATTAAGACATTTTTCAGATTTTTATGCATGCATATAAGCATAACCAATGGACACTGACAGTAGAGGGGTGAAGGCATGTGCTGGAGGGTGGGAGTGGCCGGGGAGAGGTCAATGGGGGGAAAAAGAGATATAGGTAATACTTTAAACAATAAAGAATTTAAATTTGAAAACAAGACATTTTTCAGTTAAAGAAAGAAGAGTGAAAGATAAACTCTATAAAGGTGATAATGTAAATCTTATTTCTAAACACAATTCAATACACACTGTAAGAAAAGAAACAAGTGAAACGAAAGATTTTATGGAAATTAAAAATCAGGACACAGTTCTTCACTATAGGAGACAATAGTTTCTAAAAGATTCCTCTTAAGTTAACAATTTATGAAAAATACAATGAGATTGGAGTCGTGTTTATTTTTTAATAAAATCTTTACAGCTTAGCTGATAGTAATTAACATCCTGCTGAGAAAAGATGTAGGACCTCAGTCAGCACTCCTCTCAATGTTGTTTTTTTACATTATTTTTATTATAGTTTACACATTGTATGATTTTTTTCACATTTGTTTTTCCAGTCAATGGCAAAATTTCTATAGTAACTTAATCTCATTTCTTTATTTTAACAGTCATTACTCACCTTTTTTCACCACGATTTCTGTTTCTGAATTCTTTGCTTTAATCTCTTCATTGGTTGAGTTCTCTGAACAAGGAGTTCTTTTAGTGGCGCTTGCATTGCCTAATGTCTTTAATTTATGAAAATATCTACTTGTTCCTTTTATTCTTGAACAATATCTTGTTTAAATCATTATTCTTGGGTTACACTGTATATTAGTTTTGGGCCCCATAGTATTTCCCTTTCTGAGGATTGTTTTAATTATCTATTGCTGTGTAGCAAATCCCTAGAGATTTTTGCCACTTACAACAAACCTTTGTTATCGTTTGGTTTCTGAGGGTCAGGAATCTGAGAGCGGGTTAGCTGTGAGGCTCTGCTCAGTTATCTCATGAAAACCTGTTCAAGTTATGGGCGAGGGCTGAAGTCATCTCAAGGGCTGACAGAGCCTAGATCTGCTTCCAAGATGGCTCACTCACGTGGTTGTTGGTGAGAGGCTGTTTCTCCCTGGCTGGTGGCAGAAGACTTCAGTACCACATCTCCTTGGGCCTTGCATAGCAGCTGGCTTACCGCAGAATGAATGATCCAAGAGCGTGCGATTGCAACCAGCACAGAAGCTGCAGTACCTTTTGTTTCTTGCAAAAAACTGTTTCCATTTGGTCCAAGGCATGGGAGAGGGCTCCAGGGTGGTTGAAAGTCTGCCTAGTGGTTTCAGGGGGGGGATGCTCAGGCAGAATCCAGAACCAGGGGGATGTAGAGGGGTCGCTCATAGGCCTCGGGGCACATGCCTGGGTTACAGGCTTGATCCCCAGCTGGGGGCGTGTAGGAGGTGGTGGATCAAAGATTCTCATCATTGATGTTTCTATCTCTCTCTCCCTCTCCCTTCCTCTCTGAAATCAATAAAAAAAAATATACTTTTTTGCAAAAAAAGAAAAAAGAAAAATTCACATTAGATATGTTTAAATGTTCTTTCTTCAGTTTTCTTAAGTTTCTACGAAGGGTCCACTGCCACCCCACCCCCACTCCCACTCAGCACCTCTGGCCAAATGGAAGTTTGTCTGACTCACTGACACAAGAGAAATTAATATTCCGTCAGTGACACTCTCTGTGTTCCCTCCTTCCTAAGTGCTAGCATCTCCAGAGAAACAGAAAAACAAAAACTCATGAAATCAGCCACAGTTTATTTTTATATGCAAAAAGGTTTACATAAAAGTGAAATTATAATGCTCAGAAGTGACAAGAATGCTTTTTGTTGTTGTTAATCCTCACCCAAGGATATTTTTTCCCATTGATTTTTAGAGAAAGTGGAAGGGTAGGTAAAAGAGAGAGAGAGAGAGAGACAGAGAGAGACAGAGAGAGAGACAGAGACAGAGAGAAACATTGATGTGAGAGGGACACATAGATTAGTTTCCTCCGGCACGCATCCCGACCTGCAACCTACATAGGTGCCCTTGACCAGGAATCGAACCCATGAACCCTTCAGTCCATGGGCCTACACTCCAACCAGTGCGCCAAACCAGCCAGGGTAAGAATGCCTTTTAATAAAGAGCAACTTCTTAAATCTTCCCAGTGCTTTTAAATCAGGAATGCTTAGTTGACTTAAACCTATACATGTAGGAACAGGTAAGATCACCTTGATAACATGTCCATCTACACAATAGAAAGTTTCTCCTCTACCAGATATTTACACGTTTCCCAGTCCTTTAAAGCTTGAACTATGAGTTGGGATAACATGTTCTCACTATTAGCAATCTAAAATTAGAAATATCTAATATCCCCATGAATGGCTGAACTAGCCAAGGAGTCACCTTATGGTCCAAGGAAAGTCTTTTTGTGCCCGTACCCACCCCCCACCCCAACCACCCCGCCCCATACACACACACATACTTCACCTTCCTTCTCTTCTTTACTGCTGATTAGCAAAATGCATGGCTGGTAAAGGTTCTGCTCTCCAACTGCAATGCATGTATTGGGGTGTGTGTGTGTGTGGGGTGGGGTGTGGAGGGTGTTTCTTCACAGCACCAAGCAATTCTCTGGCAATAGCTGGGTGTCCCACAATTCAACTCAATTCTGACACTATCTACCCAGAGATTATATCAGATTCCACAGGTTAAGGGCTTAGTCCTACAAGACACCCCCCAACACCCACCAAACCACTTTAGAGGCCAGTAGAAAGACCAGATTATCTATCACCTGTGCCCATGCTTCTGAAAAACTGGCTGTAGACTGGGAGGTTCCAATGACCCTCTTCCTGGGTTTAAGGTTACATGTATTTCTGTTACTTCTGCCCAACTGGCTATGAATCAGAGGTTCCTTGAGTTCAATTAACTTGCTAGAGTGGCTCACAGAACTCAGGAATCTATTTACTCACTAGGTTATGGGCTTATTGCAAAGAATATGAAAGGGTATGAATCAACGATCAGAGGAAGAGATACCAGAGCAAGGTCCCAAATAAAGGAGCTCTGTCCTCCTGGAGTTTGGGGCCCAGCACCATGGCACATGGAAGAGTTCTGGTTCACCAACCTGGGGGCTCTCCGAATCCCCTTCTTGTGGACTTTTGTGGAGGCCTCATTACATAGGCATGATTGGTTAAACCACTGGTCATTGGCGGTTTAACTTCTGGCCCCACTCCCTTCTCTGAAATCAGGGGGTGGGACTGGAAGGCCCATGGTTATTTCCCCTGGCAACCCCCATCTTTAGCGGATTTCCAAAAGCCACCTCATTATCATAAGCCCATATTTATGGCTCTAAAGCTTTTCTGAGACTTAAAAACAAGAGACCAGATATTATAACAAAAGATGTTCCCATTGCTCTTATCACCGAAAAAATTCAAAGAGTCTTGAGAGCTGTGAGCCAGGAACCATGGATGCAGACCAAATACATACAGAAGAAATAAATTTTGGTCATCTGAATTAACCAAATATGTATACATATGTATTTCTCATAAATTACAGCATCACAGCTGATATCTTCCCAAACCCATTCATAGGTCACCAAAGCCGCCTGGGATCTGTGGTCTCAGGCTCTCCATCCTTGCTGATTCACCACTCCTGCCACTCACTCTTTCAACTCTAACCAGGCTCCTTCACTCCTACTTTCCACTGTGTCCCCATCCACGTCTCTCCACGCTAGATCCCTCTTCCTGCCCGAAAGATCTGCCAATTCTCCCTCTCACTTCTTTAAAAGCAAAGACAGACCTAACTGGTTTGGCTCAGTGGATAGAGCATTGGCCTGTGGACTGAAGGGTCCCAGGTATGATTCCGGTCAAGGGCATGTCTCCAGTAGGGGGTGTGCAGGAGGCAACTGATCGATGTTTCTCTCTCATCGATGTTTCTAGCTCTCTATCCCTCTCCCTTCCTCTCTGTGAAAAATCAATAAAATATATTTTTTAAAAAAACAAAATAAATAAAAATAAAAGCAAAGATAGTCCCATTTCCCTAAAGCTACAAACAATACTAGTTTCACATCGTAATGTATGCAACTTGCCCTTAAACATTCTAGGCTCCATTGTTCCCGGGAAGAGAATAAGGTTTGGCAAAGATGTCTTGGCTTCCAGTTGGATGTCTGAGCGAGAAAAGTTGCTGTAAAGCAAATCCCCGAAGAGGCCTTCTCATGAATGACATTCCATCCTGCCCTATCAAGAACACTATAGTCCAAATGGGTGTTTATGGATGTCCTTGGAAAATTAGCCACACTTACAGCATGGCTGCAATGAGATTTACAACCAATATAAAAAGCAAGCTAATTCCTCAAAGGAGTGTAATCTAGGCTCGGAAATCTGGGTCTCCAGCCAGGTCGTCTCTCTTTCTGGCATCTCCATGTGGATGTCCCTCAGGTGCCAGAAACCTAGCATTTACACTCCACTAAACCTGCTTGTCCTCTATTCCCTGCTTAGTTAATAGCACCCTTATCCACTGATTGCCCAAACCTAGAAACCTGAGAAGGCTTTGATTGTTTTCTGTTCCTCTTTGTCTACATCCAGCTGGACTCAAATCCTGAGAGTTCTTCCTCCGAAATGTCTCCCAAACCTCTCTCACCGCCACAACTTGAGTTCAGAACCCATCAGCTTTTACTATCACTGTGACAATAATTTCTTCAATGATCTCCTTCCTTTTGTTTTGTCCTTCTCTCAGCAGATCCATCCTTGTTATTGCCTCTAGAGCACAGGTTCTCAACCTGTGGGTCGCGACCCCTTTGGGGGTCGAACGACACTTTCACAGGGGTCGCCTAAGACCACTAGAAAACACATATATAATTACATATTGTTTTTGTGATTAATCACTATGCTTTCATTATGTTCAACTTGTAACAATGAAATTGGGGGTGACCACAACATGAGGAACTGTATTAAAGGGTCGCGGCATTAGGAAGGTTGAGAACCACTGCTCTAGAGGTTTTTGTTTTTGTTTTTTCCAAAAAACAGATAGGATTATGACAGATCCTGTTTAAAACAAAAAACAAAACACACACACACACACACACACACCTTGGTTGCCCTACTCTGTTAAAGCAGTGCTTCTCAACCTTGGCTGCACATTAGAATCACCTGGGAATCTTTTTAAAATCCTGATTTCTGGACCTCATCCTCCGGAAATTCTGTTTCTTTGTTACTAATGTTGTGGCCCCCACCCCATCACAAAGAAACAGAATTTCTGGAGGATGAGGCCCAGAAATCAGGATTTTAAAAAGATTCCCAGGTGATTCTAATGTGCAGCTGTCCCGACCCGCGGGACAACAACGGGGGAACGAAGAGACACCCTAGGAGAATGAGACAAACAAGGGACACGAAAGAATGGAGGCAAGACAAGTTCTGATCAAGCCTCAAACTTTATTCTCACAGCGGCAGAATATATACTGTTTTAGGAAAGCGGGGTGGGTAAAGGGGTCTATGGGCAGTAACCTTTTACTAGAGATTTATTAGGCTTTTGATGGCTGTGCTTATCAGCGGAGATGTGTGATTTAGCAGCCTTCGGATGGCTGTGTGTTTATCAGTGGAGATGTGTGAAAAAGCGGCTGTGTGAGGGTAGTTTATCTGTAACTGCTGGCCAATTTGCAAGACACAGGTGGTTTCTGGTAATTAGGAGTTTCTGGAGGAACCAGAAACTTATAGTTCTTAAGATGGCTTTGTTTAAGCCAATATCTTTAATGGCTCCCAACAATTCCTCCCTTTTTCTTTATTAAGGGTGGGCTTTAACCGACTGGGGGAGTAGGGACCTGGTTCCTCCCGTGGGATGGTGGGGTCCCACCGTCAGTGGCTCTTGGTATCTTTTGGGGAGGAGAGGCAGAGCCGAAAGTTATGTATGGATACCAACCTCTATGCAAACCAGGTGTGCTCACAGGGAAATCCAGAGGAGGTCAAAAAATTTTTGTGACCTTCCCTTGCAGTGCTTTGCCGTGCACCCAGGTCGGTGCCCATGCCTTTCTCCTTCTATGGGGAGTAGGCAAGCATCCCTCTGGCGTCATGCTGTCCCTGCAGGGAGGGAGTTTTAGCAGTCATTATAATCACATTCACTGTCTAACATGGCTAGACGATGGTAGTGTACCTGAATGGGTTTGGCCAGGACGCTATCAACCTGCTGTTTTACAAAGTCTGTTAATTTCCTAAAAGTCAAGGGGCCGAAAGCTAGGATTAGGAGAAGGCTTATAAGGGGGCCGAGAACAGGAAGCAGGTAGGGCAGGAGTCCGTTCAATCCGCTCCAGAGGGGGTTCTCGAATAATTCTCTCTGTCTCTTCACTAGATCTTCTTGTAACTTCTTTATCTTGTCTCGGACGATCCCGGATTTGTTGGCATAGAAGCAGCAGCGTTCCTGTAGGGCCAAGCATATTCCTCCCTGTTCTGCTGTGAGCAAATCTAACCCTCTTCTATTTTGTAGTACTACTTCAGCTAAGGAATCTATCTGATCTTGGAGATCATTGATAGTGCCTGAGAGAGCTTGGACATCATCAATTAGCTGGTTAGATAATTTGTTATAGGTATGCAGTGCTGTTCCTAAAAAAGCTCAAGAGAGGTCAATACAGAATGCTTAAGTGCCTTCCCCAGGAGGCCCTCCACACAGTGGAAAGGAATAAATCCTTTCACATTCTCAAAATATCCAAGGTAAATATTAATTTGTAAGTTTGTTTGGGATAAATGCACAATATACTATTGTAAAGCATCAAAAACTAATAAAACTTTGTAGAATAATACCATGTAAGAATATTCTTTGCTCTAGGTCATGACAACTTAATTTTAAATTGGCTGTCTCGAGGTTTGGAATGAGGGACCTAGTTTGCAAAAAAAAAGCAATTTACAGAAACAGACAGCATGCTATCTAAACTACAGTTTTGGGTAAACACATTATCTAGAGTCCTTGGGTAACCTAGGTAAAACTTAGGCATGTTATCTGAATTATAGTTTTTACCTGAATTAATTGTTACCATACTTTATTTTACCATGCCCCAGGTGGTCTCTGGGCTGTTGGGTGTCTGGTTTGTCTTTCTCCTGTTAGATTATACTTGGAGAACTTTAACTTAAAAAAGAAAAATCTTTTTTACACAAAGTAACCTATAGGGTTACCTCTTGGATCTTGCCTGATAGTGCCGCAAGGCCATGTATTCCAAGTCAAAGTCATTAAACATTTATGGTGACTGTACTTATTTTCAGATCTGGTATTTTAACAGCAAATCATTAGATTATCCTGTAAATATTAGTGGAAGATATTTCAAAATATTAAAATTTCTCCTTTTTATTAAATTTAAAATAATGCTTTTAAACAGCGTTCCCTTTCGGCCCATCCGCATATACAGAGGGATCATGGGAAGCCTTCAGTAACCTTTCAGAAGAATTTTACTTTACCAGGATTCAACTGCCTACAAGGATTAGTAAATTTAAGTAAAGTTTTATGTCTGATACACGAGGTGCAAACGCTGCTTCACCTCTAGCCTAATTTAAAATGCAGTAGTGAGGAGCTTTTGTATTTTAAATTATATTTTAAAATTTCACTGCTGTATTTTAAGAAATATTAAACAAAATAACTTGTTTTGCCCTTTCTCAGAGGCAAAAACTTAAAATATTTTTATTAATTTTTATTTGATAAAGCTTTCCATGTGATTTCAAGTATAGTTTTGAAATCCAACTTGAAAAGACCATTAAATATATATATATGATTTAAAAATTATATACTTATTATTATAAGAGATATTAATTAAATTTAAACTCATTTCTCAATCAGTAACATTAAGACTAAACTTTAAAAATGCAAGACATAATTAACCAACAGATTTAATACTATTCTCTAGATTTTGTATGAGGCATACTCAGATCTCATTTAATTTAGTATTATGTCATTTCAAGATACCTAGGTGTAAACTCCAAGTTCTTAAATTTCCCAGCAGCTTTGGAAAACCACACTTGAGGCTGGCAAGGCAGGCCTGGCCCAGCCTTTGATTTTAAAAGGACCATAATTTTTTCCTCTGGGGAAGGTCAAGAAACAGGGTTTAGCTACATTGTTTCCTGCCCCTTGCTTGCCGGTGGGAAGTTTCAAAATTGGCCTGGGGGAGGAAGGGGGGCGGCTGTTTTCCCTGGAAGAACAGGTTTGGCCTACCCTGGACCAATCAGATGTAAATTAACCACCTTCTGTAAGAATTTGCTACAGGCGGGAAGTAGCCCCTTTCTCCATCAGAAAGGCGTGGCTAGCCTTTTTAATTAACAAAGGGCCGGTTTTTTTACCGGGCTACTTAGATTTTTTAAAATTAAGAAATTTTTAATAATTCTTGGGGTTTGAATTCAATTATTTTAAGGCATTTACTTTAGCAAATTTTTGTAACAGAGACAATTATACTGATATTTCTTTTAGAGGTCTTAAAGTTGGCTTTGGAATAGGCTTCATGTAACATTATTATGGAAAAATACCAATCTTGTTGCTAGAATTTCTACCCTGGGTCAAATTCGCCATTTTATTTAGGAAATAATCAGTCTTGGGTTTTATTCTGCACATTTGTAAAGAGATTTTAGCTTAAAACTCTATCTAAATGTCCAAAATCGGAACTTGCGCGCATCAGTTTCAAGCCAGGTTTTCTCTTTACACGTGAACAGAAATCCCAGACGCATTTTAAATTTTGTAAAACTTTTCAATTACGAGAAGGAGACTTTAAATTAGAATACTGGGGAGGGGGTGTCCATATTAGATCGCCAAGTGCCCCCTTTTTCTTTCCACCACATCCTGCTTTGGGGGAAGTTTCAGCAAATGACTCAGATGGCGTATTTTCCCCAAAGTCATGCTTAATAGAAAAAGACATTTTAAATTTTTTCCTATTTTGCTTTCTAAAGTCATGGCTAGCACCCAAGGTCATCCTAGCCAAAGTTTGGTTGTCATAAGATGTTCTCCGGTAATTTTTAAATAAAACATTAAGTAATCTTATTGTGGGAGAGCTTGTAACTCTGCTCTCTCTTGCCACCTTTGAATCTCCACACCAGAGGTGGATTCAACAGTGGGGTTTCATTTTTTATGACAGATTTTAGATTCCAAATACAAGTTAAGATAAGAAAACATATTAAGATGACCATGGCACTATTTTTTCAGCCTGATTTTAAGGAGTACCTTTTAATATTCCAATGTCTTTATAATTTGGCCTTTCTGCACAGGTGATTCCACCAACGGCAAACCAAACATTTCAGGACTAGGACATGGAGGCGGAGGGAGCCACGAAGGCCACCCCTCCCATCTTTCTTTTTTTTTTCTGCTCCTCTTAAGGAGAGGAGGGTGCAAGGGGGAGGAGATCCATCCTCCCTGACCTCTTCCAAAGCCTCCAGGAAATGAAATGCCGTGTTCCACAAGGGGAAACAATTTTTTGGCAAGTTCTGATTAACTTTTTGGCAAACCTCCAAGATCCAATGTACCCCCCTCAAGAAACCAAGGGCCATGCTCCACGACAACACGCAAAAACTATAAAAGATTACCCTCTAAAACCTTAACACTTTAAACATGCAAATCAAAAGTCTGCAATAAACCATGAGCAAAGGTCAGTGACGAAAGTGAAAAAATTCCTTAAATCTTTCTTTTTAACCAGAAATCCTCATGCCTTGAGGGACTCCCTGAGCCCTCTGAGAAATTCTTAAATCTTTCTTTTTAACCTGAAAATCTCGTGCCTTGAGGGACTCCCTGAGCCCCCTGAGAAATGCCTAAATCCTTTTCTTAACCCTTACTCCCCGTGTCCTGAGGGACTCCCTGAGCCCACCTAGAAATACCTCATGAGAGTTCAATGAGTTGCCCATTATTTTGGCTGGGTAGTTCTCAAGATTTCCTCCTCCACGTAAGCCTCTGGGACGTATAAACCCCGTGCCAGGTCAGCTGGGAATTTCTTAAATCTCTGGTGATCCTTATGTAACCGCTCTCCTTTTACCTTACGGCCTCTGCTCGCGTGTCATAGGTTGGGATGTATAAGCCCCATACCAGGATTGCAACCACTAAGACATAGCGAGCTCAGAGTTTGCCAGAGAGGGCGACACAGGTCGGGCCAGAGAAGAATTACTTTTCCCAGTGATTCAGAGTTTTCACTGCCGGTGTCGGGTACCTTTCACTCTTCCCCGAACGGCGAGGTGAAGTGCTTATTAGTGGACTGGAGGGAGATCAAGAAAACTAAAAAGGCCAGCCAAAGAGGGTGCCAAAGAGGGTGAAGGCTCTCAAGAGGTATTTTGAAATTCTTGTTTGAAAAGTTTCGTCTGCTTACCTTCACAACGATCTGTCTCACGGGCGGGTGAAACCGTGGCGATCAAGATGCCGAGTCTTCACTCACGAGTCAATACTGCGTGGCGACTCTAAGGGGTGCCTGGCCAGGCGCTTCAAGCAGACGTTCTCGCAGGGGGTCCCCAAGTCGCCACGCGTTGGGCGCCAGACTGCCCCGACCCGCGGGACAACAACGGGGGAACGAAGAGACACCCTAGGAGAATGAGACAAACAAGGGACACGAAAGAATGGAGGCAAGACAAGTTCTGATCAAGCCTCAAACTTTATTCTCACAGCGGCAGAATATATACTGTTTTAGGAAAGCGGGGTGGGTAAAGGGGTCTATGGGCAGTAACCTTTTACTAGAGATTTATTAGGCTTTTGATGGCTGTGCTTATCAGCGGAGATGTGTGATTTAGCAGCCTTCGGATGGCTGTGTGTTTATCAGTGGAGATGTGTGAAAAAGCGGCTGTGTGAGGGTAGTTTATCTGTAACTGCTGGCCAATTTGCAAGACACAGGTGGTTTCTGGTAATTAGGAGTTTCTGGAGGAACCAGAAACTTATAGTTCTTAAGATGGCTTTGTTTAAGCCAATATCTTTAATGGCTCCCAACATGCAGCCAAGGTTGAGAAGCACTGTGTTAAATCAAAAAGCCTGACTTCGAAGAAGGACTCTTGTTCAGTCGGCACATCTGAGGCTTTTGCTAGCAGCAACTCTCTAGGAGTATCAGCTGTGAGGAATTCAATAAGGCCAGGAAACAGACAAGTCAAGTCAAATGCACAGTCTTCTCTCAGGCTTCCTCAGATGCCCTAGAAAAATCCCTCCTGACTATTCAAGTTAACGTGAAGGTGCCTAAAAGCCAAATATAAAGAGAGAAGCCCATGTTTTCAAGTGGGAACTCCTGTTATAGAAATAACCACTGGCTTCCCTGTCTAAGCTCACATTTCCAAAGACCAGACCTAAATTCTATAGTAACTTGCAGTAGCTCCCCTTAACTGCAGTTTTTCTGAGCTCTATTCCTTTTACTATTTTCCTAATTTGTCTCTTTTCATCTTACTAGAGTTTTAAGCGTTTGGGTTTTAATTGAATTATTAAGGCATTTTATACACTTTCCAATTCAAACATGTTAGAATAATCACGTAAAACGCCAACCATTTTCTTCCTGATTATAATTCCAAGCTGAAGCTCAGGATTTGGGTTCACATACTAAAAGAACACCTTTCCTAAAGTCTGAATTAGCTCAATCAACAAATTGTTTGAGCCCATATCTAGCATCACACACTACACTAGATGCTGGGGCTACCATAGTGAGGAAAAACAGGCATGTTCCCTGCCTCCATGGGACCTACAATTGGGTGAGTGGGATAGGCATCAGTCAAACAATCAAATAACACAGTCAAGTATAAAATTGTAGCTGTGGCAAGTGGCCTGAGGGGGGTGCCTGATACTTTGAGAAACTGTAATTCTGGGATTTGATTTAATCAGGATTCTTTTAGGAAGGGACATTCAATCTGAAATGGGAAGGATGGCTAGGAGATACTCACTTGAGAAGGTCAAGTATTCCAGGCAGAAGAGACAGCATCTACAAAGAGGCTATAGCTACAGAGGGGGATAGGGAGTGTGAGATGAGCTTGGAGAGGTGCATAAGAGCTAAATTCTCCATAGTCAAGAAGTACTATCCTTATGGTGAACACCACAGAGGCCCCTGAAGAGCGTATCTACATGGGGAGGGGATATATGCTACCCATTAAGGTCTAATCCAAAGAGAGGAGGCCTTATTCTGAATTCCATCTCTGATTCCTGAAATGCCTTGTTTAACACCTTAACACCTCCATGACTGTAGTTTCTTAACCAGTTTACCTCAATGCATGTCATCCTGAGTTTTGTAGAGCTATTTTAAGGACCGATGAGTCATAATTGCTGAGTTCTTTGAACTCCTTGGATGAAAGATGTTGTCCGGTCTCTAAATGTAAAGCGTTGTTATTACCTATCGGACAGAAAGCTATCTCCAGCCAAAAAGAAACCAGCAAGGCATGAAGTATATGAAGGCTCCACTCACTTCTGTAATATTTAAACTTGTAATCTGGGTGTAAGTTAAATGGGCTTAATGCTGGGTATGCACAGTATCTTTGATCTGAAATGCCCGGAGCACTATGCAAACATTGTCATCTATTCTCAAATCACCCTCTGTGCACATCACCAACACCAGCCATTATAAGTCTTCCTTCTGAGGACTATGATAGAGTTCAGAGTTTAATTTTCTTTCTAAAGGTTTCCACCACAGTTAGCGCAAAATCCCAGAAAGAGGATACACTCTCTGGGTTGATTCTACCAATCCTATTTCTTTTCATTCAAAAAGGAAACAAAAACCTCAAAGCCAAATACAAGCTATGGAACTGTGAAGATGAAGGAAAAGCTTAAATTTTATAAGCAACACACTTGTATTCCTAGGTAAATACCTGTCTCTTTCTCATCTTTAGTACAGGGCAAATTTGGTATTTTGTAGATTGTTTTGGTCTAAGAAGAAAAGTACAGCAAGGACACTAGAGATGAAGATACCCTAAGGATAGGAACTTTTGGCAAAAGAGATGAAATAGAGACAGAGATGAGAGAGATATTTGTAAGTTCATTTCTTTCCTTCCCTTTCAAAGGTAACCTTTGATATTACTGGTATCACTACAACTTATACTAGGGGTGGAGAGAGGGAGGAAGACAAGCAATGCTCAGAGCCAACGTATCCAGAGCCTGTAAAAACGTTTTCACTTCTTTTAAAATCAAAAGAAATAATATGATCCAGCGTGGATTAAATTTGTCTTTATACCAGCACACCCATAAAAGACAATTTTAAATATTTTTTGAGATGAGAGAGACCCACAAATGCAAAAGTACCTAGGGCCCCTGAAAGTCAGAATGTGGCTCTGGAAATGCCTTAATTTAGATATTGGTAGGAGAACTTGTTGAGAAAATCCTTGACAAATTAATTTTTCTATCTGGATACTATGGAATCTCACAAAAGCAACTAAATATAATATTTTCCAAGTGATTAACAAACTGAATGGAGCAAGCCAAGTGAAAAAACCTGGAGGGGGGGCAAGAAAGGGAGACGAGGTTTGATTTCTCTACACAGCGCATCTACAGAGCATGGGAGTATGCTTTTTCCTAAAAGGGCTGTTGAAGAGAGGAGAGCAATGGACCTCATCTGAGAATTTATAAGGACAATCCCTCCCTCATGCTGGCTTCTGACCCAAATTTACATTAACTGTGTAATCTGAGAAACCTAATGTCAAGAATTACTTTCAAGTCTTCCTGAATTGGTGGAGACCCCTAGGACCCTGGCAGAAGGTAATATGCATTCTCCCTCAAGAAAAGCACTTAAAACCCTTAAATAATTCACACAGATACAGTTCCACAAATATGAGTTTATGAGAAAAAATAAAACACAAGAGAACAGAAGCCTAAAATAAGCAAGAATCTGCATTAAAAAAAAACAAAAAATAAAATCAGACACAAATATTTCAAATTATGTAATTACTGCACACATAGATCAAGTGTGTTTATTATATTTACAGATATATAAGAGATAATTGAATGAAAAGAAGAAACCAAGCAGATGTAAAAAAAAGTGATTAAATATCTACACATAGATATGGATATGGCATAATCATATCCATTGCTTCCAAAACTTTCCTCCCAACCTCATTATTTTATGATTATTGTTGTTATTTGTGTTATGAACACAAACATAAGACTTATTCTCAGAAAAATTTGAATACTGCCGACCAGGGCCTTCCTTCCGGCTACCAGCTGGGGCCTTCTTTCGTTCCACACCACTCCATGGTGGTCAGGGCATATCAGAGCGAGCGAGCAAACTCCCGGTCTCCAGGTCAAACCCCCGAGGGGACACTTTGCATATTAGCCTTTTATATATATAGATTTTCTATCTCTCTCTCCCTGTCCTTTCCTCTCTGAAATCAATAAAAAGATATTAAAAAACAAAAACAAAAACACAAAACCATTTGGAGAACTAAGTAGTAGATAACACAACTGAAGAACAAAGTTATTAACTGACAGATAAAACTAAAAAATATGACCAGAATATCAAATACAAGTACATGAAAAATATGAGAATAAGATGTGAAGGACAAAATGAGAAGGTATAACATACATCTAAGTAGCATCTCAGAGGTGTTAATAAAATATGGGAAAAGCAATATTGAACAAGAATTTGAATACTGCCCAACCAGTGTGGCTCAGTGTTTGAGAACTGATCTATGAACCAGAAGGTCAGGATTCAATTCCTAGTCAGGGCATATGCACAGGTTGTGGGCTCGATCCCCAGTGGGTGGTGTGCAGGAGGCAGTCGATCAATGATTCTCATGATTGATGTTTCTATCTCTCCCTCTCCCTTCTTCTCTGAAATCAATACAAATATATTTTTTAAAAAATAATTTGAATACTGAAATTTTTTTCCAGAATTGAGGGATGACAGGAATTGTTTTAGGTTCAGGAAATCCTTGGCTGGATAAGTAAAAATATATTTCAATCTAGACACATTGTATTGAAATTGAACAACAAATCAGAGAGTTCTTTTAAAAACAGCCAGATACAAGGATTATTAGACTGCCTTCTTTGGAGCAGCAAAGGAAGCCGTTATAGACTGGAACAGTATTTTGAAAGCATTGATAGAAAAGGTCAGTAAGCCCCAAATGCTATACCAAGAACTCTACCTTTTAAGAATGAGGGGCAAATTAAATATAGATATTTTTTATACACAGAAATCAAGTTTACTTTAAAGAGATACTTAGTAAGGGAATTTGTACAGAACACACTTCTGGAAGAAGGAAAGTCATCCCAGAAGTAGTTTGAGATGCAAGAGAAAATGGTGAACAAAGGTATGTAGACAAACCTAATTAAACATGGGTATATATTTTTAAAATGTATAACTTACAAGATGATCAGAACAAAAACACTGAATTACAATATAAATTAGGAGCAGGATTTCATAGGAGTTAAACCAGTCTAGGATCCTTGTATTAATCAAGAGCAAAATAAAGATGTTAGTTTTCTTCAGATTTCTAAACTTTTATATGCACGGGGACATTGTATCCTCATTGAGGGCAGATCTTAAAAATAAAGATGGGGAATTAAACACATGCCTCTACTCCTCCCCAAAACCACATTAAAATGACAGTAAATGAATTTTTTAAAAACCTTCTGATACAAGGACAATGATAACAGGACAGGAGATAACAATACCAAATTTTTGGAAACTGGAAAGCAGATGGATGAAAGTTTACTGATTGTACTTAAGAAAGCTGAGTTCTAAGCCCTCCGTGGCCCAAATGAACCTTCAAAGATTTTCGGAATTTGGTGGCATCAGGCCCACTTGAGAGTGCAATGACGGTGGGGCTAAAAACAGGGTGATTGGTTCAAAGTTTGTTTAAAAAGAAGTTAGACACTGAGATCCCACATTTACCCCTCTGCAAGATGGCATAAGGCTGGAGCTAAAAAAAAAAAAAAAAAAAGGTCTTTGGACAGGAGCTATCAAGCAGGCTTAGGGTGGGGACACTCTTGTACGTACAGGGATTTATCTACTAAAGTTCTTTTCCAGCCCTTCTTCTAGAAAGCTGGCTACCTAGGTTTAAGCCTGAATGCTAGACTTTTATAAAAGTAATTTTATTTGGCATCTCCCCAAATTGACCCAACCTGAGACCAGAACTTTCAACATGCTTCCACTATGCTTCTTATTTTCTGTTCTATTTTAATCTTTAAGCAGAAAATCATGAATTAGCAGAAATTGGAGAAAAGCAACTGGTATGAAGTGACAAAGATCAAAACAAAGAAGAAAGCACCTAGAAGGAACATTATTCTTGGATAAGAGCATTTTATTTGTGTATATATATTTTATTTCAAAGAGGAAGAGAGATAGAAACATCAATGATGAGAGGGAATTATTGATCGTGTGCCTCCTGCACACACCCCATTGGGGATCTAACACGCAACCCAGGTATGTGCCCTTGACAGGAATCAAACCTAGGATCCTTCGGTCTGCAGGCCGATGCTCTATCCACTGAGCCAAACCAGCTAGGACAGATAAGAGCATTTTAAAAGGCCATCAATAAAATCCTTAGTTTTGGTCTGTATAAACATCATTTTTGCATATTCATTTTGGAATCTACATTATTAAGGAACTAAAGAAAAGAAATTCTGGGTCACTGGCTAAGGATTGATTTATAAATATAATATACCCGCCATAAACTAAAAATGTATGTATCTACAAGCGTTTTTGCTTAGGGGTAAAAAGAGGACTTGGATGGTATTAACCCATAAAACCAACATTCTTGGTAATATAAGTAGAACACACTTGTGAGAAACCTTCATTTCTTGTGAAGAACAGCATTATCATTTCCTAAGAAATATGAAAATCATCAGTGTCAGGTATGAAAGAAAGTTTCTTGCTTCACATACCTTCATATTCCAGGCTGAGAAGAGGTGAAAACTCCTTTAATTCTTAAGTACAAGTCAACTTCTGAATGTGATCATAGAATTTGAATCACCTGTGGGTGAGTTGAAAAACCCTTTACTGCTGAGAAATCTTTAGGACAGTCATTTATGTCTCTATAATTATCACCTTCTGATGGGCCAGGAATCATCTTTCTGTGGTTTAGAGGCTATACAATGTGCTGTGCTTAGTGTTTTACTAAGACAGGGCAATTCATTTAATTGAGCGAGTGCTATTTCTTTTGTTTTGATGTTAATCAAAACACCAGAGGACATTTTTTCCATTGACTTTTAGAGTGGAATGGAAGGAGGGAGTGGGGAGAGAGAGAAAAACATACCAGTAGATGTGAGAGCGGCACATCTATCAGTTGCCTGCTGTAAGTGCCCTGACTAGGGCCAGGGATTGATGGACCGTGCAACCTAGTGCATGCCCTAGACCTGGAATTGAACCCAAGACCCTTCCATGCTCGGACCAACAATCTAACCATTGAGCAACATTGGCCAGGGCTCTGTGTGCTATTTCTTAGCTTGGTTTGAGGATAGCAAACAATTAACAATGTATCTTCCAGAATTAATGAAATTATTTCATTACAATTTCCAAGAGACATAATTTCTAAGCTGATAATAGCTACACAGTCTTTTTAAGGTAGCATTTAAGAAGTTTCAAATAACTACATAATTTTAGCTACTGCTTACATAGGAACTAATGTAGTTACAAACCAAAGTCCAAAGATGATGTGTTCATTAATCTGAAGTATAAAACAGTAATTTTGCAAATTATACATTTTAAGTACATTTTAAAGAGATAAATTAATGCCCTAACTGGTTGGGCCCAGTGGATAGAGCGTCGGCCTGCGGACTCAAGGGTCCCAGGTTCGATTCCAGTCAAGGGCATGTACCTTGGTTGCAGGCACATCCCCAGTAGGGGGTGTGCAGGAGGCAGCTGATCGATGTTTCTCTCTCATCCATGCTTCTAACTATCCCTCTCCCTTCCTCTCTGTAAAAAAAAAAAAAAAAAAAAAAATCAATAAAATATGTTAAAAATAAATAAAAAGATAAATTAAGATGTAATAATTTGTGAGTTATTGCATGGATGTTTTTTCAATATACTAATACAGGGGTTGGCAAAAGTAGGTTTACAGTGTGAGTGCGTGAAACAGTTTATTATTTTTTCAAAAACATATATTTTATTGATTTTAGAGAGGAAAGGAGAGGGGGAGGGAGAGGGAGAGAGAGAGAGAGAGAGAGAGAGAGAGAGAGAGAGAGAGAGAGAACATCAATGATGAGAGAGATCAGTTGCCTCCTGCATGCTTCACACAGGATTGAGCTGGCAACCTGGGATATGTCCTGACCAGGAATCAAACCGTGACCTCTTGGTTCATAGGTTGATACTCAACCACTGAGCCATGTCAGCCTGGCAAACAGTTTATTCTTATATTATTATTTTATTAATTATTGTATTTTCCATAAGAACAGTATAAACCTACTTTTGCCCACCCTCTATATGAATTGAATATATTCAATTCAACGAATCATAGGGAATCTACTATAATGGGCTGTGCTTCCAAGAATGACAAAGATAAATAATGTGCCTTTTTGGCCTCCTAGAAATATTCAGAGTAAGAGAAGTGATTGAAAACTATGAGAATGCTTACCACAAAAGGAACCCAAAGATAGGGTTGTACGTGTTTTTTAAAGTACCAGAGCAAAGGGATTAAGATGAAAATCCTCTTAGGTGTCTTGTAAATATCTAATAAATGGTTGAGATGATCCCTGAAGGATAAGTTTAAGGAGGAGACACTCAGAGTAGTAACTTTTTGGCAAATGTGTGCTTCTTTGAAGTAAATTAGTACTAGAAAACTTTCCATAAAACAGTCTGAAATAGATATGAGCAACTTTAATACTTAATCTCTAATTTCATAAAGCATAATGTTATAACATTTCAAGTTACATATATTTTATACCTTCAATTATATCCAGTAGAATTCCTATTTCCTCAACTAATAGGAAGTCCCTCGTGGTTACCCTGGACTCTCTCGCCTTAGATCAGTCAGGATCCCACCAGAGAGATGTTAAATCAGGATCTCTGGAGCGGGCTCAGGCATTGCTATTTTTGTGCACGTTCTCCAGATAATTTTAATGTGCAGCCAGGGTTGCAAACCACCAGGCTAAATTGCAGCTAGGCAATTTTGGTCTTCCTGATAGCTGACTTCTCTTTTCTGGTTCAATAAATAAGAATGTTCCAATATTATTTTTTATTAGCTTCCACTTTACTAAGTATTTACTATTGTGCCAGGCACGGTGCCAAACATTCTTTTTTTTTTTTTCATTATCTCATCTAATTTTCCTAGCTACCACTGTGGTAGGAGCTAACTTTCTAAGTAACTTGCCCAGTTACCGCCCCATTTGGGAGCCCAAGAAATTACCCACCGCGCAACGCGGCTTCTCTCCTGTAATTCAGTCCTGATATGGAACGTCTGGGAACACCGATGTCCCAGCAGCTATAAATAAACGTTATCTGAAAATAGCAACTGCGAACAGGTGGCAAAATGACTTCGGAACACGCAGGGAGGACGCCTGGAGCTAGAAGCGACAATGCAGGGTTGACCTGGCAACTCACCATGCCCAATTCCAGGGCCCTCCAACCCTCCCCCTCCCCCCCAAGCCTTTTCACCACCCTTAGCCCCACTTCTCAGGCTCGCTAGTCTTTGCTGGCCATTTTCAGGGCTAGAACAACCTTGAAATCCTAGGCGGGGAAAGCCAATCTGGGCACTTCTCAAATCCGTAGCTGAAGTTGAGCGCTTCAGTCATTACAGGAAACGGGCAAAAGCCCTTCTGGAGCCATCAACCCACCCAACTCCCCCGGAGCCGAGAACAAGTGCGCTCCCCAGAGCCTCAGGCGGGAGCTCCCGCCCCTGCAGCGAAGCGCCAGAGGTGGGACGCGTGGCGGGAGGCGCCCAACCCGCTCCTGCCCGAGGGGGCGGGGAGGGTGACGGCAGGAGCGGCCCTTCAGATCCCGGGCGCGCGGTCCCCTGCCGCAGCAAGGGCGTGACCACAGTGTAGCTGTCGGGGGAGAGGGGGCCGGCCCCACCCCGGTGCACAAATCCCGATTTCACCGAAGGCACGGAGGCGGGCACCGCGGCTCAGGCCGGGGCGCGTGGCTGCCAGCGCCCCCTTTACGCCCAGCGCCGCCGACCCGGGAGTTCCCCGTCGGTGCAGGTCGGGTGCAGCCCGCGCGCGGCACGCAGCGCCCGGTTGCCATGGCAACCCCACGCGCCCGGCGGAGCTCGCCGGCGCCGCGGGACTCGGCCGCGGCCGGAAGTGACGCGTTTCACCTGCGGAGCGAGGGCGGGGTGGCGCGGAGGTGCAGAGGTGCCGCAGCTGGCAGCCAGTCGGGAGCGCGCGAGGCGCCGGGAGACCCGCAGCGCCGGCCGCAGCCCCTACCCCTGCAGACGCCGCGCACGGCCCGGCCGCCACCATGGCGCTTCTGCGGTGCTTCCTGCTCCTGTGCGGAGTCGCTGGTGAGTGGAGGCGGTGCGGTGCCCGCTGTCCCCCTGGCCCGGCCAGCCCCGGGGCGCTCGTGCCGGCGGCCACCCGGGAACAATGAGGCGTGGGGGAGGGGGCGGGCGCGATTTGGGGGCGCTGCGGCACGGGTGGCCGTGCGGGTGGAACCGCACCGGCTGATTTTGCCGGGCTGGGAGCGCGAGCCGAGAAGGTGGAGGGGCTCCGGAGGGGGCCATACGGGGGCGTGGGGTGTCTGGCGTGGGGGCGGCGTTGGCGGAGCGGGGGTCCGAGCCCCAGGATGAGGGGCGCGGTGGAGGGTCCCCCGCCCGGGGGCGCGCCGCGGGTGGGTGGGCGCGGCGCGCTGGGTCTGCGCCCGGCATTGCTCCGGCTCCATTCTTTGTGGCCGGTGCGGGCTCCGCTGTATTTGCTCGTGCCCTTCCCTCGTTGGCGGCCGTGTCGTGTCCGTCCAGGGTTAGCCGATTTCAAAAGCCCAGGGCGGCGAGTGTTCAGGTGTGGACGCGTCCAAGCGGGGAGACTGAATTACAAACGCCATGATTAAATGGACTCGGAGCCCGGGATCGTCCAAGGGGGTTCCTCTAGGAACGAGGCGCCGAGTGCACGGGACCCCTGGGCGAGCCCGGCGCGCGCTGTGCACTGGGCGGTAACTCCACGGAGTAGGCGGTGGGAAATCAAAAGCAGGTTCCTGCGAAAATGCGGTATTGCCTTCCGCAGTCTCGGGGCAAAGTGCGTAGGGAAATTCATAACCTCATGATGAACCTCATTTTGAAGATAAGATGGGGTGATGACCAGTACAGGCAATTCCTAAAGGGTTTGCCAAGTATATTTTTCAGCTGTGCCTTTCTCGGGACCGGAAAAGAGAAGAAGGCATTTAAAAAATCGTGTGCCATTAAGAAGCATCATTATTTGGTACTGGAAAACACGGATCTATTTCCTTGTCAGTGTTTTAACCGACTGATGTCAAAATAAGCATTTGTCTCATTTTGTAACCAAATGATTCATTAAAAAAAAAAAAATTCATGGGAGGGACCCTAGGAGACGCACGTTGTGTAGCCTCCGGAAGGATAATTTTTGTAAGCGCTCGAAAGCAGGATCAGGTGGCCTTTTCTGTGGGGATGGCTCTCGACTTCCTGCTGAAATGTTAATTCCATTGTTGGATGCCACAGCTGTGAGCATTACTCATGGGATCCACGTTCTATTAACAAGTCTAATCTTCGATGTGAGTCTACAGCACTACCTCCCCCTTTTTGATACATATCATTTAGCCTTGGCTGAAATTTCCCAAGCAGAGCTTTCTGGAAAAGAGGAGGGGTCAGTCACCAGTTTACATGGTCCGTTCCCATTTTTGTTTTGTCAAGGGCTAAACTGCAGTTGAAGCTGAGCACACGGTGTTTGTGTTCTCTGTGGGGGAAAAGATATTTCAGGCAGCATCTAAACCAGAAAACTGGAAGAACAAGCCATGCGGAAGAATATTTTTTCAGGGGTATTTGGGTAATTGGATTTTTCTGGATGCCTCACTTTGGTAGGCACAATCTCAACCAAGGGTATTTTGATACACATAGGCCATTCTGCTCATCAGGTGTACAGTAGAGTACAGCGAACATCTAGCTAAACTGAACAACTTTTTTTTTTTTTTAATCCTCACCTGAGGATATTTTTCCATTGATGTTTTCAGAGAGAGTGGAAGAGAGACGGGAAGACAGAGAAGGAACATTGATGTGAGAGAAACACATTGATTGGTTGCCTGGTGGGGGAGGAGTCTGCAACCACAGTATGTGCCCTGACTGAGCTCAGGACCCTTCAGTCCGGGGCGGGATGCTCTATCCACTGAACCTGACCGGCGAGGGCCAGACAACTATTTTTTTTTTTAAAGAAGAATTCTTTTTTGAGGGGGGCAGTAAATATATTTTATTGATTTTTTACAGATAGGAAGGGCGAGGGAATAGAGAGTTAGAAACATCGATGAGAGAGAAACATCGACCAGCTGCCTCCTGCACAACCCCTACTGGAGATGTACCCACAACCAAGGTACATGCCCTTGACCAGTCCGCAGGCTGACGCTCTATCCACTGAGCCAAACCGGTTAGGGCCAGACAACTATTTTTAATTTTCCACCGTAGGAGACAACTCAGAAACTATGTAATTGATGTATGGTTTTGCGTATTTCTTCAGCTCCTTCTTGCTACTTGAGAAATTTATTGTTACGAACTCAAGTTGAGTGGTAGCACAATCCTGCAATTGACAAAACAAGATGGGGACTTAATATGTTGTAAAAATTGCAGTGTTTTGAGTGGTAGAGCTTCCTCTGGAGCTAGCTGTCTCTGTGTGGGTTGTAAGGAGTTTGGTGCCAAACTCTGGCTGCTGGTCGAACTCCTTTTGATGCGTTTTAATTGCCAAACTAGCAACAAGTCATACTATAGTACTGGTAGTGGCAGTAGTAGTAGAGCAGTAGGAATGAATGGTAGGAAAACTAAAGCCTTGATTGAGCAGTTATTAAATACCAGGCATTGTTCTAGGGCAGTGGTCGGCAAACTGCAGCTCGGCAAACTGTGGCTCGCGAGCCACATGCGGCTCTTTGGCCCCTTGAGGGTGGCTCTTCCACAAAATACTGACTTCTGCGCACGGGCCACGAAGTTTCAATTGCACTGTATGTGTGCACCCGCACTTGGTATTTTGTGGAAGAGCCACACTCAAGGGGCCAAAGAATCGCATGTGGCTCGCGAGCCGCAGTTTGCCCACCACGGTTCTAGGGGCTTCACATATATTAAATCTATCTAGCAACCATAGAGGGTGTGTATTATAATGATCCCTGTTGTACAGGTGTGGAAACTGAGGCACAGAGTGGTTCTGTAACTTGCCACAATCACAAATTTCCTTCTCCATTCTTGCTCCTATAACTATGCTATTCTGCCTCTAAAAGCAGCTACTTTCCTCTTTTAAAAATTTTTTATTGATTGATTTGAGAGAGCAAGAGAAATATTGATTTGTTGTTCTACTTAGATATGCATTCATTGGTTGATTCTTGTATGTGCCCTGACTGGAAATCGAATCCACAACCCTGTATTGGGACGATGCTCTAACTAACTGAGCTTCCAAGCCAGGGCATACTTTCTTCTTTGATTATTCTAATCCACATCCTAAATTTCTATTACTGGTTATTAGTCATTTATTAAGAACGTGCTGTTGGCTTGGCTGTGTGCCCAGTATGAAGGTTTTTATTATTAGCCCTTTAAGTCCTTTATCTTTGTTGAAAGCATGAGGATCCGGGGCTTAGACTGGTGTTGCAGACTAACGTGGCTCAGGCACCTGCAGAGCAGCCCCTGGGCATCTTGTTAAAGTTTGGGTGCCGCTGTTTTCCACCCTGTCAACGTGAGTGGAACAAAAATGTGCTGGTCGATGATTCTGGTCTCCCAGTCACTCGTTAGCCATTTGATAGAGCAGGCCTCTGTCCTCCTGTGTGCCTCAATCACTTTATGTGTGAAGAATGGGGACCCCACTGCCCTAGCTGTTTGGCCCAGTGGATAGAGTATCAGCCTGTGGACTGAAGGGTCCCAGGTTCGATTCCATTCAAGGGCACATGCAGGGGTTGCGGGCTCGATCCCCAGTGTGGGGTGTGCAGGAGGCAGCCGGTTAATGACTCTCATCATTGATATTTCTCTCTCGTTTCTCTTTCTCTCTCTCTCTCCCTCTATCCCTCTCTCTCCCCCCTTCCTCTCTCTGAAATCAATTTAAAAAAAGAAGAAGGGGGATCCTACTTAGAGTTGTTGAGGAGCAAAGTGAAATGTTTCTCTTTTTTTTTGTTTTCCTGGCATCTTTTCTTTCACATAAAAAAAAAAGATTATTAGATGTGAACTTTACATTTCTGCCATTATACCAACCACCACAGCAAAAGTTGCCTCTTCCTTAAGGGGAGCCACCCTATATTGGCTCCTTAACCTATGTGTTATGGGATCTCCATCAGGGCCTCCATTATATCTCACTGCACCAGGTCAGAGGGCAGGGGCATTACCTGTGTGTTCATTGTTGTAGTCCCAGGGTTAGCCTGTGGCACGGGGCAGACAGCCAGTGTTCAGCAAAGGTTGCGTGACTGAGTTTTTAAACTCTTTGCCACTAGGCTCATGTATATGACGTAGCTCTCATCGGTTCCATTTCTCTTTCTCTCCCTTCTTATCCAGTGGTCCTTGTGGTGATCATTTCACTAGCCCTGAGTCATTCATTCAGTTATTAGGCTGAAGAAGTTAAGCATCTGCTTTCTCTCTGCCCTCATTGTTCTGCCCCACTTCCCCACCCCACTCCCAGCCCCACCCCAGCTTCAATTGCCAAAGATAACAAGGGGTGCCAGATCCATTTATTTTTGTGGGGAGCTCCTTGGCACCTATTGTGGCCCTTTCCCACCCTGCTAACCTGATTTAATCTGCCTTCTACAATAGGTCCCTTCAGTGTCAGCCTTCCCATGATTTGGCTCATGGTCTTCTCAGTCTCCATCTTAATCTGGGGTGACCTTACCTATTCGTTACTGTGACCTCTGAAATAGTTTGCTGCTGACTTAAAAAGATTGCCAGCTCAGCCCACCTCTCCTTTGAACTCTGGGCCTCTATTTCCAACTACCTGACATTCAACTTCCACCTGAATGCACTTCAGAACCCGAGACTCATCTGTTAACTGATCAAATGATCTAATCAATCACATATTTCTGGCCTACCATGTCCTGTCTTGTGCTAGGGGCTCTTACATTAGTGTAGGACTGCATGGTGTAGAAGGTTTGGTAGGACCTTCCCAGCAGATGGTACAGCTTTTGAAAGACATAGATCTGAAATGGTACGATGTGCCTTGGGAGTTGAGAAATTCAGTTCATGTAAAGCATCTAGCCAGCACTTCTCAAACTTCTGATGTGCACTTGAGTCATTCTTATAGGAGATTCTGCATTTTAACAAGTTCCCCATGATGTCACTGCTGACCACACATTGGGTGGACGAAGATCTTGCCGGAAGCTGGTCCATCCTTGCTGTTTCAAGGGACCTGTCATATATGGCATACTGTTCTTAATATGTTTGCTTAATATGTTTGCTCACCTTCTTGGCACTATGTGTTTTAACCAAGGTCTCCTCTCTGAGAAAGGTTGTTTCCCCAGGTAGGGATTTTCCCCTGAAGTTAGGGAGGGAATAAAACCCCTTAACTAAGTGCCAGGCGGGTAGTTAATCACTTTAACTATGAACAATCATGCTTAAGCTACATAATCTTTACTCCCTGGAATGGAGATAAGAAACACCCTAACCTTTGGAATAGAGATTGATAGGATTGGAATCAACTGGTATAAATACAGATGTAACAAGACAACAGGACACAGAACCTAGACACAGAACCCACACAGAACCTAGAGACAGAAGAACTTCGCTGGAGAGAACATGGCAAAAGATCCTGGACAGAAACTGGACACAGAACCTAGACACAGAACCTAGCGAGAGAACCTGGTAGGAGAACCTGGACAGAACCTGGCGACAGAACCTGGCTGGAAAACCTAGCGAGAGAACATGGCAACAGAACCTGGACAGAACCTGGCAACAGAACTTGGCAGGAGAACCTGGATAGAACCTGGCTGGAGAACCTAGCGAGGGAACATGGCTACAGAACCTGGCTGGAGAACCTGGAGAATCTGGCTGGAGAACCTAGCAAGAAAACATGGACACAGAACCTGGCTGGAGATCCTAACCAGAACTTCGCTGGAGATCCTGACAAGAACTTGGCTAGAGATCCTGGCTAGGCTGCTGATCAACTGAACGCTGTCTCTGTTTAATTCCTTCTTTGCCGACTCCGTCCACACCTTTGGGGACCCCTGGACCTGCTGGGGTTGGACCCCAGCAAGATCTAAAGGCTTTTCCAAGAGCTTTATTAGGAGATGAGAAATGCTAGACATCTGTCAAGATAAAGTGCACCTCTCACCCCTGACCCCCCACAGCGGCACCAAGAAGCCTGTGGAGGCATTAAAGAAGTGAGGTTTACACTGACATCATTCTCTTGAATGATGCAGAACTCTGCAGCAGTTCCCAGGCAGGCAGACCTGATAGCGCCAACGCAGGACTCCATCTGGGATGACCCGGACATAAGCAGCCTCTGTTGAAACACAGCAGCGTGGTGCCGGGCTTCCTCTTTGATCTGGAAAGTTGTTTTGAGGGAATTGCAGTGGAGCTGGTTGCATGAGTGGCAAGAAGAGGTTGGAGAGAAGCAGTCAGATTTTTGGCTTGAGGGAATGGTGATGTGGCTAGCCTATAAAGAAAAGAACAAAACGTTTTAGGGAGGTGACAATGAGCTTATGTTTGAACAGGTTGTGTTTGAGGTGCCTGAGGGGATGAAGGTGAAAAATATCCAGTAAGGAGATGTAAACAAAGGTCTGGATCTTAGGAGAGAGGCGAGCATTAGTGATAGAGAATTGGGAATCACCGCTGATAGCTGGCATCAGTGTGAGCTTAATCAGGAAAGGCAGGAAGGACTGACTAGAGGAGAAGGTGAAATGGGACCTGGGGGAACACCAACAGCTTGCAAGTCGACACAAGGTGAAAGATGAGGAATGACCGGGAATGTAGGAGAACTAGAAGGTGCTGGGGTCTCAGACACTGTCACAGAAATAAGGCCAGTGGGTCTTACTCTTAGGAGATTATTAAGAACATTCAGGAAGTTAATCGGTTCCACAGGGAGGACAGTTTTTGTAGGGGTGAGAGTAAAGGCAGATTGTGATAGATGCTGGAGTGGCCTCAGGCGAGTGGAGTGAGAAATGTGCTTTGCACTTGCGGTTGCTTTGACAGTGTACGGCAGTGACTCACGGCCATAATGTCCTGAGTCAGTAGCAGACCCAGGGGAGAAGGTAGAAGAAGCCAGCCCATAAGGACCTCTTTAACTTGCAGCCACCCAGACCTAGAACCTGGTTCCTCCTTTCCCTCTGTGGGCCCAGTTTCCTCCTTGTACCTTCAATGTTGGGTTTTCTCAGTTTGTGGCTTCAGCTACCGTGTGAGTCTCCGCAGCCTCCAGCCTATTTCTAGTCTGTTCCCAAGCTCTGCCCATCATTTCGAACCACCCACTGTTGACATCTTGGCTTTGACTCCCCACAGGCACCTCCAGTTGAACCTGTCTACATACCACTGTGGCCTCTCACATTTCATGGCATTTGCCGCCACCAAGATGGCCAGGCAGAAATCTGGGTATCTTACCTGACTCTTGCTCTTCTTTTTCTTGCTTACATCCAGTCAGTTTCCAGGTCACATGTATCTCTCCAGCCACTGTTCCAGGTTATATCAGTATCTCTGAGGATGGTTGAAATAGCTTCGTCATTGGCATGCTACTACGGGAGCTTACCCTGTGCTCCAGGCACTTCCCGCTGCTGGGCATGTGGTGGCATCTGCCAGGTATGCCTTTATCGCGATTGTTTTCCTTCGCCAGGCTGTACATTTTATGAGATCAGGGATTGTCTGTTTATTCTCCCTGGCATTCCCAGTACACGGCACAGTGCATGTTAATTGAATAAACAGGGAAAGGTGTACTAGGCAGGAGTTCATGTTTGTTGACTTGAGAAAAAGACCTAGAGGGGAAGGGAGCATTTGAAGATCAAGAATAGGTATGGCCTTAACTGGTTTGGCTCAGTGGATAGAGCGTCGGCCTGCGGACTGAAGGGTCCCGGGTTCGATTCTGGTCAAGGGCATGTACCTTGCTTGCGGGCACATACCCAGTGGGGAATGTGCAGGAAGCAGCTGAATCGATGTTTCTCTCTCATCGATGTTTCTAACTCTCTATTCCTCTCCCTTCCTCTCTGTAAAAAAATCAATAAAAAGATATTAAAGAAAAAAAAAAGAATAGGTACGTGGTGGAGGAGGTGAGCAGGGCTGGGCCCAGTGTCCTGCACAGGCAGCTTGCTGCGCCAGCTTTGCCACAAGCCACGCCCTTAGTGGTGGGCGAATTTATATCACTTCAGTCTCATTTGTATCTCTTGTTTGTAGCCTGTTATACCCCCCTCCTTGTTTCTACCTTTCCTCATCCTATACAAATCATTATCAGGTATAATTAAATAAAGTTGAGAATAGAGACTTCGAATTCTTTTTTTAATCCTCACCTGAGGATATGTTTTCATTGATTTGAGAGAGAGAGAGAGAGAGAGAGAGAGAGAGAGAGAGAGAGAGAAATATTGATGTTGCCTCCCATACATGCCCCAACTGGGGGTTGAACCAGCAGCCAGGTAGGTATGTGCCCTGACTGGGAATCGAACTCCACAACCTTTTGGTGTATGGGACACTCCAACCAGCTGAGCCACCCAACCAGGGTGAAACTACGAATTTTTTATTTGGTTCAATTGGTAGCCAGCAAGTTATGTATGTGAACTTTAAAGTAGTTATTAATGCCCGGCCAATGTAGCTCAGTGGTTGAGCGTTGACCTATAAACCAGGACATCATGGTTCAATTCCTGCCTGAGTTGTGGGCTCAATCCCCAGTGTGGGGTGTGCCAGAGGCAACTGATCAATGATTTCTCTCATTGATGTTTCTCTCTCTTCCTCTCCCTTCCTCTCTGAAATCAATAAATATATTTTTTAAAAAAACAACTATGTTTAAAAATAAACGTTATTAAAGTAATCCAGAAAGTAATTAAAATTTATCTAACTAAAAGGAGCTTATGCCTTTATTTTCCTGTCTTTCACCTATCTGGTATTGTTTAAGGAAACAAATCTAATATTCTAGAACAGTGGTTCTTAACCTGTGGATCGCAACCCCTTTGGCGGTCGAACAACCCTTTCACAGGGGTCGCCTAAGACCATCCTACATATCAGATATTTACATTACAATTCATAACAGTAGCAACGAAAATAATTTTATGGTTGGGTCACAACATGAGGAACTAACTCTAAAGGGCCAGAAAGTTGAGAACCACTGTTCTAGAATAATTGTTAGATTGGTATTGCAATTACATTGATTTCTGTTAATGAGTGTGGTGCTGAGTGGAAGTAAAAAGCAGTAAACTTTTCTAGGGCTGGCTCCCTACATCACCGTCTACTTGGTCTCTTCAGTGGCCCTGAAATTACAGTGGAGGAGTGTGAGGGGATGAAGGCCACCCGGGCATGGCGAAGCGGTCTGCACAGGAAGCCAGCAGAGTTCAGGATTTACTCTGCTGTTCTCCTGGGGCTCTGTTAGTGGCATTTCTTTGTAATTTATACAATTTGTTGAATCCTTCCCTATCTCCATGTAAAAGAAAATGGGAAGGAAGTTGAAAATGTTTCTACGTTCAGTGGCAAACTTGTGACTTAAAAAGACATTTTATTTCTCTTATGCTTTCCCAACTCATTGGCTTTCTTGACTCACCCATGGCTTCTAATAAAGAGTTAGCCAGCTAGAGTTTAAGCCTTAAAGGCCTTAACTTGACTCAGCAGTATTTGCAATTTATTTTCACTGTTAGGATGCCCTTAGAACAAAAGACTTGAGGGAAGAAGATAACAGTCTGTTTTTAGGGTAGGTGTGAGATCAGTGGCGTGGTTTAGTTTGCCCTTGGATAGTTGCTGAGAAAAAGGATTAAAGGTCAAATTAACCAGTGTGTTTACATACTGAGACAGTGCGAATTTCTTTGGAAACTGTTAAATCACTTTCATTCTTTTGAAGATTTTTCCCCCCATTGATTTTGAGAGAGAGTGGAAGGGAGGGGGACAGAGATAAACATCAATGTGAGAGAGACACATTGATTGGTTGCCTTCCACTTGCACCCAACCAGGGCCAGGATCAAACGTACAACCAACCAAGGTACGTGTCCTTGACCAGAATCAAACCCAGGACCCTCCAGTCTGAGGGTCAGTGCTCTGACCACTGAGCTAAAACGGCTAGAGCCTTTTGAAGATACTTGTTTCCATTTACTTAATTTTTAAAATATTTTTATTGATTTCAGAGAGGAAGGGAGAGGGAGGGAGAGAAAAACATCAATGATGAGACAATCATTGATTGGCTACCTCCTGCACATGACCCACTGGGGTCTAGCCCACATGTACCTGGACAGGGAATTGAAACACGGCACCTTCTAGTTCATAGGTGGACGCTCAACCACTGAACCACACCAGTCAGGCCCCATTTACTTCTAAGAGATAAAAATGTGTATAGATTTTGAGTAGAAACAACATAACTAATCGTGGTTACTTTTCACCTTCCCATAGGGTAGATGAGAGATTTTTAACCGTGTGCTGCAGGAATCTTTAAAACATGCGTCATACCTGACTCTTTAGTCAGGGACACAATCTCTTTTCCCTTAGATTGTCAATTTTTAAAAAAATGGCAACAGACAACACAACAATATGAATGAATGAATCAAAATTATACCTTTTTTTTGTCAGATTGACAAAAAAATATATATATTTTTGGGTGTGCTGGAGAATTTTAGTAATTAGTTGGTGTGCCATCAGACTAGAAAGGTTGCAATCACTGGGGTCGACGTATGTTCTTTGTGGGTTTTATAGGTTCCTCCAAAGGAAGGATGCTTTGGCTGCACAGGTGAGATGCTCTCAAGGAACATTCAGATACACGGAGCCCAATGTGCTGAGCCCCGTCTTTGTTAAGTTGTTACAGTGACTCTCCCTGACCCCCCTCAGTTTCTCCATTCCCCAGGGAAGAGTGCTGTGAACTCCTGAATACCAGAGGATTCCCCTGGGCGTTCTCTCTAATAGACCAGACAAAAACTCTCCAGTGCTTTGTTTTGGGGCACTTCTCCAGTTAGAATTGAGAAGCCTTTTTAACCTACTTGGTTGTACAATGTGAAACCTGATTCTTACGGTAACCCTGGGCCAGAAAAGTGATCAGACTTTAGTTTTTAAGACAATTTCACAGTATGTCATTTGAATCCACTCTCCTGACAACCGTGGGGTAGGAAGAACACTTCGTATTACTTTTTTTACTTAAATTTTTTTTTCCTGGTCTTCCTTAAGCACCTCTGCAGATGTTATGTAGCAGTGGGATTCAGATGGAATCGGAGCTCTCAGGCTCCTCCTCAGCCCCAACAAGTTATACCTGGTAGGAATATTGAGGCCAGAGCTGTGAAACATTCTATTTGTTTAACCCAAATAAGGTAGTCAGAGAAAGATAAAGCATCACACAATCTCCCTCACATGTGGCATCTAATTAAACAAAATAAACTGATGAACAAAATAGATCGAGACATAGAAGCATGGAACAGGCTGTTGAATCTCAGAAGGTGGGTGGGTGGGTGGGTGGGAAGAGATCAACCATTGGTTATATGCATAACCAGTGGATACAGACAATTGTGTGGGAAAGGCTTGGGGCAAGGGCGGACTAGAATGAGTCAATGGGGGAAAAAAGAGGGGGACATATGTTATACTTTCAACAATAAAGATGAAAGAAAGAAGAGAAGAATATATTTTGTTTAACCCAAAATAGTTTCATATGTGATCTAATTAAACATTAATGAGGTTAACTCTTTTTAGAGATCTGTTCAATATTTGACCTTCATCTCAATTTGACCTTCATCTCAAGTGCTCAGTAGCCATATATGGCTAGCACCTACTCTGTTGGTCAGCATGGGTCTCTAGAACTTGGAGCTTTAGTTCCAGTTACATCCCACCATATCTAGTCTCGGAATATCTACTAACTAAAAAAAGCATGGGTGTGGTGTGCTGCCGAAATAGCTTTGTCAGATGGAACATGCCTTTGGAATTGCTTTCGTGAGATATAAACTAAAAAATAATTATTTGTATTACATGGTATTCCTGTTGGCAACTAGTTAAATAAAATCCCTTGTTTTTTATTTAGTTTCTTATAATCATTAGAGCATTTGTTACTTATATACAAAATTATATCAGCTGTCCTTTTTCAATAGTTATATGCATTTATATTTTAGGTATAAGGCAGAAAAAAAAACAAATATATTCACAAAAGTCACATTTTTAGCTTGCCTATGGGGGAATAAATGCATTTATGGAGACAATAAGAATAGAATGGCCCCTGGTGATGTTGCTAGGGAAATTGGAATTCATTTTGGGATATTAGAAAGGAATTAATGCCAAGATTGAGGCAATCAAGTTAGACATGCTTATAACAGGGATGATTTTCTTATTGTAATTAACCCTTTCTTTATTAACTTTGGGATTTTCCATAGAGATAACATTATTTACTCATTTTGGTATTATGTCTATTTGTTTGCTTTTTTATTTTCTGTGATCTCATCTTTATAAGGCACTTCACCCGAGTTTTTCTTTTTTTGCAGCAAGTACTCAGTTATTCCTGTCTCCTGCTAATTAAAGGAAGAGAGGTTTTTATGAGCAAGGAAGCAAAGGCAGATTTCTTAAAATGGAGCGATATAGATTATTCTATGAAGGTGGTGAAAATATTCACCATGGCAACGGATCTGTTTTACCCATAATGCAAAATACCCTATTTGCATTTGTTTTATCAGAATTCTGAAACTAGTATCTCTGTATTAGAGAACACGGGGAAGGTAATATGCTACACAGTTGAAAAAGGGCTGAGACTTAATTTTGATCAGAATGAAAATCTGAATGCTTAAAAAAAGAAAAAAGAAATATAAAAATAAATAAGAACAAAAAATTTTGAATTTCCTGAGATGAGTGTGTGTGGGTGAGGGGAATGGGAAGGGCAACAAATACTTAAAATCTGTCTGCATGTCCACATTCTGAACTCCCCTTGTCTGGCTTTCAATTATAATTTACTAGAGGCCCAGTAAATGAATTCGTGCACGGGTGGGGCCCTGGGGTGGCCTGTGGAGATTGGGGTCCCAGCTCACACTCCCTGCCTCACAGCCCCACCTGGCACCCCGCCATGGCCTGGCACCGCCCCCTCACCTCCACCATCCCGCCTGCGGGGGCAATCAGTCGGGGCCGGGGGGCCCCCCCACTTAGCTCCCTCAGCACCTGGGAGCCGGGTGGCAGTCCTGCCCCCACTGCCGCCGCTGGTCGAGGGGCAGTTGGGCCTTGCTTGCACCCGCCTTGGCCTGGAGCCACCCGCTCACCTGCTCCACCATCCCACTGTGGTCCTGCTCTTGGGGCCCTGCCATGTTCCATGCCACCCCCTGCTGGTCAGCATATGTCATAGCAAGTAGAGCTCCTGGTTGAATGACTAGGGGACAATTTACATATTAGGCTTTTATTATACAGTGGTGCCTTGACTTACGAGTTTAATTCGTTCTGAGACCAAGCTCATTAAGGAGCTCGTTAACTCAAATTACTCTGTCAACTCAATGCAAAAAATCGGCCGAGAGACAGCTGGTATCTCAAAAAACTCGTTAGTCGGGCGACACTCGTAAGTCAAGGCCCCACTGTATAGGATAGGATTTTTCCCTGGTCCTGATTTATAAATTATATGTTAAATATTTCTTATAGAAAACCTCAATCTCTGTGGGTGAAGTTTGCAGCTAAATAAATAATGTGTACCTATGGGTGAGGTGTTGAAGTAGGTGCTTTGAGAGATATGAGGAAGACATCATTGTGATCCTCTCAGCAACCTTGCACCTGGAGGAAGGAGACAGCTGATCGGGCTGGCGGTCAGATGGCTGCTGGTGAAATGGGTTCTTGCGGTGTCACAGAAATTAATGTCAGAGGGCACACGCCTGAGAGAAGTTGAAACGTAGCGGTAAGATTTACTGGGGCGAAGGGAAATAATACACCCTCGCCTAGGGAGAGGGCAGACAGGCTCTAGCAGCAACAGCCCTGAGAATCCCCAGAATCATCCATGTATTTTCTTGGTTTTCCGAATGAGTGAGCTCTCTTTCAACTTATCCAGTCTACCTCCTGGGGTTTTCCCAGGCTTGTGCTGGGCCCTCCCCTTAACCTATCCCTTTCCTAGACCTTCAGGGTGCCATGTCTGCATCCAGTCCGACCCTTTTCGCAGGCCAGGCTTCACCCCTGTTTGGTGCCACTTTGGCTGCTACTTTTGGCACCGACTGCACATGCCTAGGTAGAAAGACCTTCCCCTGTGCTCTTGGCCTGTACTCTGCTGCACATGTGCCCAGCAAAGGAATTCCCCTCTCTGACCCCTCCTCCCTCACCACTAGTCCAGGTTCCAGGCCGGCTGTTCTCCAGGGAGATTCTTTTTCTGTCCCCTTCTCATACTACTCCCGAGGGTGGAGGATGGGGTGGTCTCCCCGGGGAGCCTGTGAATGCTGCAACTTCCTACTGAAGTAGGCTTAATGTATACAATTCAGCTCCCTGGTTCATTAGGCTTAATGTCTGATTCCCTTTGCTCCCTTCCATTATGATAACTAGCTAACCGCGCTAGTAAGATCAGATGTGCTATGCAATATAAAGATATATGGTGTTCTGATTATTCTCTTCTCCAGACCATTTTCCCTCCACCTTGTGTACCAACCCTTCAGCGTTGATTCTCCTGCTTCTATCAGACTTATGGTTGCTTCTCCACATTGACCAAGAAATGTCTTGCCACTGGGGGGGAGCAGGAAACTTTCCTCTGTCCTCAGAGGTTTTTTTCCGGCTGGTCTAACCATTATATCAAGAGAAAACCAAATTTAATACATATGTGTGCATGAGAACCCCACATATGTGAGAGTCAGAGAGCCCACATTCATGAGAGTCCCAGGGACAGAGCGTTAAAATGATGTATAGATGGCAATCTGAGCGAAGGATGACATAAGGTGCCTTGTGGCTTCAGAAGGTCATTGCAGGATGACAAGAAGAGCAGATACTCAGTAATGAGTAGTTTGCTGTCCTATAGCTTAGTATGGGCAAGGCCCTTAATTCAGATTCTTCTATTCCTCTGAGTCCAGAAGGTCTTGGTTTCCTTAGCTCAAGATAATTTGCATACTACAGAGGCACATCTTGGGGGGACTTGTTCTGAACCCCTATATCTCATACTCCCGTCTCCTCCCCCAATTCTCCAACACAGCATACCTTGGCATTTTCAGATCTACACTTGTTTACAATTCATTTTTCTAACACCCTACACTACAGTTTCTTGGCCTTTAAAATACAGCGACTTTCTGTCCATTTCACTTAGGCAACTCTCTCCTTACACTTCTTCCTCAGAAATCTTGAACTTCGCTGTACCTGTCTCCTGGCTTTCTTGAGCTTTTGCCACTTTTGCTTCAGTGAGATCTCTGGGCCCTTACTCCTTCCCACAGGCTCTGGTCTCTGGTTACTTTAAAACCAGGATTTCTTCACCAATCCCAGCGTCCCCTGGCCAAACCGCAGCTCCCATCCCTGATGTGGGTCAGTTCCTAATGTTCCTGCCCGAGGACGGGTGCACAGCTGGAGAGAAAGAGCTAAGGCACAGCTGTGGACACTGGGGAGACTGGTTTCATTGTAATTTGAAGTACATGTATAAAGCACCAGAACAGTATGTTTTTAACAAATAAAAATAACTTACTCTTTCAGCTTTTTTAAACCTTATTTTTAATAGACCTTTTAGTTGAAGTATGACATTTATACATAGGAAAGTAGGCAGTCTAGAGCATTCTCTATACGTGTACAGGTGACAGCATTATCCCAGACTGACACATCTATGCAGTTATCACCCACATCGAGAAATAGAAATAACCCGCTTTTCAGAAGTCCCCTCAGACTCCCTCAAGTTACTTCCTTCACTCTTCAACAGCATAGGTTAGTGCCAGTGCCGTATAGAAGTGGAATTGTACAGTATATTTTTTGTGTGCCTTTCACTTACTATCATGCTTGCAGATTATTCACATTGTGTAGCTCTGGTTTACTCATTTTCATTGCTATGTGGTATTCTGTTGTTGGACCCATACCACAATTGATTTACCTATTCTACTGTTGATTGACATTTTTCCCTCCAGTTTTTTTGCTATTGTGAAAATGCTGCTATGACATTCTGATGCATGGGTTTTAGTGCACATGTATGTGCACACATTTCTTACCTATGAATTGAATTTCTGGGGTCCCATAGGTTATATGTTTAGCTGTGGTTGATACTGCCAGTTTTTCAAAGTTAGTCATTCCAGATGACACTTCTACAAATAGGCTATGACAGTTCCAGTTGCTCCATATCCACAAAAATATTAATATTTTATGTCCTTCTGTTCTAAATCTATTTATTTTATCTAATTTGATTTACTGATTTTTGAGAGAGGAAAAAGAGGGAGGAGGAGAAAGAGAGAAAGAAACATCTGTTTTTTTGTTCCACTTACGCATTAATTGGTTGCTTCTTGTATATATGTGCCCTGACTGGAGCTCAAACCCACAGCTTTGGTGTACCAGGATGGCACTCTAACCAAATGAGCTACCCGGCCAGGACCCCTGCATTCTAATTAAAAGGTGTCTAACCTCCCATTTCCTAAGTATCATCCTTGTCTGGGGTCTTGATCCTTAAGTCTCTGTTCTATATGTGTTCTGCCATCATTTTATTGCTCTCTCCTTTTGACTTAAAACATGTTCTACATTTCTCATTTCAGAACAAACTTTCTTTGATCACACATGACACTCCGCTGTGCTCTCCCGTCCTTGAGAGCCTAGAGAGTTCCGCAAAAACAGTTGTCAGTCACTTCTGTTTTCACTCAGAAACCCCAGCCTCTGTACTCAGATACATCCTTTGCAGCACCCCGCAAAGCCCTCCGTCAATCAGCGTAGGCCTAGGTCACCAGTGATTGCGAAACCTAGTTGATACATTTCAGTGTCATTTATTCCCTAAGGGATTCTGAGTTCTTCCTATATGGACTAAGTGCGAGGGATAAAAAAATTGAAAGTTACCTTCCCAATACTACAGGAGTTTATTTCCTAGTAGAAGTGACAGGGTTATAAGATGTCAGTGAACTGTCATACTAGACACTGTTTATTGAAAAGATCATATCAGGTCGTGCTGGAACTGTTCTAATGCTTTACATGCATTATTTTTACTTAACCCCTACAATGAAAGAGGCACTATTACTATTAATTCCCATTTTATTTTTTTTAAAATATGTTTTTATTGATTTTGGGGAGAGGGAGAGAGAGAGACAGAAACATCAGTGATGAGAGAGAGTCATTGATCGGCTGCCTCCTGCAGATGCCCTACTGGGGATCAAGCCCACAACCCAGGCATGTGCACTGACTTGGAATCGAACCATGACCTCCTGGTTCATAGGTCGATGCTCATCCACGGAGCCACATTACACTGGCCAGGCATTAATTCCCATTTTAAAGAAAACATTAAGACTTCAAAAAGATTAGAAACTTGCATGTGGTCAAGCAGTTGGAAAGCTCAGTTTGAAATTGAACCCAGATCTGACTTTGTAAAAAATGTTTTTATTGATTTTTAGAGAGAGAAAGGGAGAGGTTTAGAGAGATAGAAACACCGATGAGAGAGACAAATTGATTGGCTGCCTCCTGCACATCCCTACTGGGGATCGAGCCTGCAGCCTGGGCATATACCCTGACCGGGAATGGAACCAGGAACCTTTGGTCATGGGTCGATGCTGGACCACTGACCAGCTGGGCCAGATCTGACTTTAGAGCCAGCACTATTAATGGGCAGGACTGCTTCCCGAATTCAGTGTGCTACTGGTTCAGAATGTCAGCACTGGTGAGGTGAACTCGAAACTGCTGTTCCTGCCTTTTTGAGTTGTGGTTGGGAGAGGAGGTGGTGGATGTCAGGGGAAGGCTTCTTATTGGTCGATTGATGGGTGGTCTAAAATCAGGGCATATTTAGATCTGCAACAGATAATTGAGTTCAACATCCTTAATTTATGTCTGAGCCCTAGAGAAGCAACGTGTCCAAAAGGATCAAGCTTTGACAGTGGATTCCTAGTCTAGTATTTATTTCTCTGTTAAAAAAAAGGTTCACCCAAACTCTTGAGCCACGTACTACCTAAAATGCTCTCTCTTTAGAAATGTGTAAAGGAGAAGAATAGTATAAATTCCAATCCCTCACCCACCATCGTGATTGGAATGGGGTCTGATAACACACTGTGTTTATAGTGATTTTAAAATGAGTCCTCTGTGCACGGGGGTGTTTACTGGTGGACTGCTACTTACAGGGTGAGTGCGGCTTGCGAGCCAGGCTGCCTGCATTTGTGTCTTGTTCCCCTTTCAGTGTCTCCGTTCCTTCATTTTACAGCGGGGATAGCAGTAGTACCTCCCTCAGAGTTGTTATGAGAACTGGAAGAATTAATACGTTTGAAGTATTTTGAAAGTGCCTGGCCTCAGTCACTCTTGGTTACTATTTATTGTCAAGATGATGATTTCCATTTCTGTTTATTTCCTGGGTGTCTGCTTTTCAATTTCTCCTAGTGGGTGGAGAGCTGGGAATTTATATTTTTTAAAAAAATGCGTAGAAAAGCAAATAAGTATACTTAGTAATGTTAACGTAAAAGAACATTGAAACCTGTAAAAAATATTTGTGAGTTTATTTGAGCCAAACTGTCGACATATGCCGGGAAGCAGAACCTCAACGAATTGAGATAATGCTCCAGAGAATGGCGGGTTACATCTGTGTTCATACATTGCAGTCAAAGGAAAGGGACTTGGCTGAGTTACATGAAATCCATTGGTGATAGACTAGAGAGGCAGGAGAAAGCAAAGTGGGGAGGGGGGGGGGGCGAGAAATCCCTGGGATTGGATAAAAAGTAAAATGATGGACACATACTTAGGTGGGTGCAGGAACAATGAACATGATAATGAAGGAATTTGTGGTATCTGTCCTGGCGCCTAGCACATTTGGTTGTGCCCCAGGGGCTCCAGAAAAAGGGAAGTTACAGGTTGTGCAGACATTTCAAAGTGTATGTTAAGATGCAAAGACAGATAGGTTCCGTTAAGGTAAAGGTTGACCTTTTCAGTGAAGATACAGGTCTAGGATGTAACCACACATGGCAACTGCTTTTAGTTAAAGTTTAATTTCAGACCATCCTTTGTGGTTACTTTAGGTCTCTGAGTTTGCAAGACTGCCATGCAGGCCTCCCCTGAGCTTGTCAGGTTCGTATGTGGCCCCTTTCATCCACAATGTCATTTCTCGTTTTCAACGTATCTATTGTTAGCTCTGTATACATATTAACATACTGTACTGAGTCGCACACATGGGAGTTAACAACCAAAACTCCTACTGGATAGCAAAGAGCATTATTTCTAGCTTCCTTAAGTGTTTGTTTGTTTTTTTTAAATCCCCTAGCAGTGATAAAAGCCTAGCTGGAGTAGGGAACTAGAACTAACTTACGTAAAGCGTTCTTTCTTTTTGCTTTCTAGAAACACTATTTAGATGACTTTTTAAATATTGCTAATCCCAATGTTACTTCCTGGCGAGAAGGAAGGAGGAAACTGGCACAGGTTGGAATTAGCATCTGGTGAAGAGGGAAGGGAAATGATCCAGATTACCTGGTGGTTGGGTTGGCGGAGGCCAGAGCGGCACCAGGTGCTAGACTGGCACATGGTGTTAGACCGTGGGGGTCAGACCCAGTCCTGGGTTCAACAGCCTCGGTACTTGAGTTCTGGCTAAGAAAGAATTCAGAGCCCAGACTCAAACTATAAGAGGCATTTTATTTAGGAAATCACAGAGATCGAAGAAGTGAGTGGTAGAAGAAATGGGCTCAGGAAACAGGTGTCCTTGGAGGTTAGGAATAAGGAAGGTAAAGGTAATGCCCCTGGGAGGGGCAAGGGAAGGAGGGAGGAAGGTAAAGTTAAATCCCCAGTATGGGTAGGGGAAGGGAAGGGCATGGGTGTGCTCCTGGAGGGAGAGCACAAGGTCCTCTGGCCTAAGGGCTTTTAAGGGTGGGAATATTAGGGGATATGATTCTCAACCTTCCTAATGCCACTTTAATACAGTTCCTCATGTTGTGGTGACTCCTAACCATAAAATTATTTTCGTTGCTGCTTCGTAACTGTAATTTTGCTACTGTTATGAATCATAATGTAAATATCTGATATGCAGGATGTATTTTCATTGTTCTCGACCCAGAGGTTGAGAACCGCTGCAATAGACTATCAGCTTTTCAGGTGTGTCCTTTGCGGGTCATGGTCTCTGATGATTGGTCTGCTGGTCAGCAACAGGGTGGGGGTCATCAGTCAGTGCAGCTGGTCTTGAGGCAGCCACAGCATCCCTTGTCTGATTTTGCTGCTTTTCTGAGCCTGGAGCTGAAATACAACTGAGACCCATCTCTTATCTTTAGAAAGGAAAAGGTCGGGGACTAAACTGCATGACTAGCGATATGAAAAATCAGAGGTTACAAACTACATGATCAGCGATATGACAGGAGAGGATAGGTTATCCTGGGGGCGAGCTTCTTGTTTTCCAGTTTTGTCCCTTGCTACTAGGCATCTGGTGAGTTTCTGTACCTGGCCCATCGTCTTGGCTCTGCTCATGTCTATCTGCCTATATAACACTCTGACTGGGAATTGAACCCACAACCTTTGGTGCATGGGGTGATGCTCCAACAGACTGAGCAACCCAGCTAGGGCTTAAGTAGTGTTCCTATGCAAGGTTTCTAACTTTTGTGATCTGAACTCAACAATCTGATGGAATGAACGTGTCCTCTCTGTTTAAAATAGTAAACCCTTAGGACATTCTTTGACATTTCTCAAAAAAACTCAGTGTCAAATTCTTCATCACAGCTGATGTTAAGGTAGTCATAATATACCCCTTCCCAAGAAACTAAAGAAATATACAGGACTTTAGGAATTAAATTTAAATTTTCATTTCTAATTTTTCTCTTTTTGTTGTTGTTATTATCTTTGGAATGACTCCAGAAATTCTGAGAAGCCACTTATGAGTGGTAATCATTTTCTGCTTGATGTTGTAGAGATAGCTCAGAGATAACCAGGCAGCTTTTCTTCATCCATAGTTGTGATTTTAGAATAGTCACAACTAAAAGTTTTTCTTAATGTTGTATTTCCCTCATAATTGTATATAATTGTACATAAAGTTGCATATAAAGTTGAAATCATGTTAGTTTTTTAATTTATTTTTTGTTATTCCTTACCTGAGGATATTTTTTCCATTGATTTTTAGATGAGTGGTACAGAGGGGCAAAGATAGAGAGAGACATCGATATGAGAGAGCGTGCCCTTGACCAGAATCGAACCCGAGACCCTTCAGTTTGTGGGCCACTGCTCTATCCACTGAGCCAAACTAGCTAGGGCTGATCATGTTAGTTTTTTTTAAACCAGATTTGCTAACATCTATTGTAATATGGATAGTAAAGTAATAAGCAATGGACTGCTCCCATCAGCACATGACAGGCTTGCTCAGCTCCCTCCCAGCTCTGTCTCCTGTCGGCTTCATTGCTCCACCCCTTTGCTTCCTGGATAAGGGTCTTCCCATGGCCTTCCTGCTTTCCCCACAAGGTCTGGCAGGCCTCTCCTCTCTACCCTCATCACTCCTTCACCTTCCGTCTTCTCTGAGCTCCGCCCTCCATTCTCATTTTTACAGTTTTGTGAAACCACAGGTCCAGAGGGCTTACTGAATAAGGCTTGGGGATATACCCTCCAAAGAGAATCTGTTCGGGGAATGAACCTATTTGCTTAAGGGCAGGGCGTGTAAACAACTGCCTATGAGAGTGTTGTGTAATCGTGTGATCTCGGAGGAAGTGGTTAACTCTGCCTGTAGGGATGGGGATAGCCTTTGAAAGGAGGTGAAAGGTGGTGGTTCTGTGATAAGTGGCTGGAGGTGCTCTCAGTGGGAGAAAGTGGGCATTTCAGACGGGAAAACATCCACACACAAGTGCTCCACAGATGGGGACTTCACACTTCCCCCAGTGCTTCCTCTCATTAACTGTTTTTAACTCTTTAAAGATAAAAGTGTTTTTTATGTATTAAATAAGAATAAAAGGTACTATTACAAAAACAAAGTTGTATTTTATTCTAATTTGAATTTAGAAAAATTTATATGGCTGATGTCATTTAACTTTTAAATTTAATTTAATAAAATAAAAACCCTAAAAGCATAGAGTAATCAGGAAGTTTTAATTGTTTTTAGCAAATTTTCATTCTCATAGTCTTACCTCTATATTTTGGTGCTGTGTCTTGATTCATTTGGGAATGGAAGTTTCATTCTGGACTGTACTCAGATTGTTTTTATCTTACTCAATGCATAAAGTATTATTACCAAGATAAATACAGGCAACAAATTGTCATGGCTATAGAAAGGAGATCTTCAAGTAGCAGGATTCAACTGGCAGATTGATTAATCTTTCAGCATTTCTAAAATTGATCAACTTTATAATCTAGTCATCGATTTTTTTTTTCTAATGTACAAGGAACTACAGTGGGACATAGAGGTGTCCATAATTTCTCCCAACTGTAATGGAACTAATGATTTAATGATAAGTCAACATTATAAAGAATCGGTTAAAAGCACCTGGGAGTATGGGCAGCACGTAAGCTCATCTAGAAGATGTGACAAAACCATGTAGTCAACTTCACAGTAAAGTTTACCAGGGAAAAATCTCCAGGATACCATATGCTAAGGCCAGAAGGGTGATACAGATAGCAGAAAGTAAAGTACTGTGAGCACTGGTAGAGAAACAGAAAAAAATCATTCTAGGCTAAGAGGTAGAGGAGTGCTACTTTGGTGAATGAGGTAGGTATGGAACACAGTTTATTAGAAACTAGAGGCCTGGTGCACAGACTCATGCTGGGGGTTGGGGGGGAGGGCTCAACCTGGCCTGCACCCTCTCACAATCCGGGACCCCTTGGGGGATGTAGCAGTGCAGCCAGGGAAGAGCCCGAGCCAGCGCCTCTCCGCTTGCACTCATCCCGGCCCTCTGCGCCTACTGACTTGGAGTCGGGAGAAGAGGCTCCCGCTGCTGCAGCTACGCTCACCAGCCGTCAGCCTGGCTTCTGGCTGAGCGGCACTCCCCCTGTGGGAGCACACTGTCCACCAGGGGGCAGCTCCTGCATTGAGTGGCTGCCCCCTGATGGTCAGTGCACATCATAGCGACTGGTCGACCTGTCATTCCAGTTGTTCGGTCGTAACAGTCGCTTAGGCTTTTATACATATAGATGATAGAAAGTGTGTATTTGGGGATTGAATATTAATTCAGGAGAGACATTTGAGATCATACACATAAATGTCAAATCACATAATTTTAAATAGAAATGTTAGATATGAAATGCAGATTGGAGTGGTATGGATTTCTTGGAGGCAATATTAAGCAGTCTATTTGGGCTGAATTAGTGGATTTGGATGGTGTATCGTCATCAATCTTTGCCCAAATCCTAGAGACTTAAAAACAAAAATATGTGTTAGTTCCTGGTCCTGTGGGTTGACAGTTTAGGGTAGGCTCAGAGGGGAAGTTCCGGGCTCACGGCAGCTGCCTACAGCTGGTCTGGACTGCGGCTCGGTGTTCTAGGGGGCCTGCGTATGGGCAGTTGCAGCTATTGGTCAGCCACCTCAGCTCTCTTCTACGTGATTTGTTCATTCGGTGGCAGATGGCAGGGATTTGAGAGGGCGAGAGTGGGAGCAGCAAGGCCTTTTGGGGCCTCACCTCAGAATAGCTGCACTCATGCCGTTTTCTACTGGTCAGTATTAGGCCAGCCTCTGACTTACGGGAGTGGAGAGTCTGTGTCCAGTTTTAATCTGCTATTTAAGGAGTGCACTTAAATGTGATAAAACGCTTAGGATGGCTCCTGAATATAAATGGTCTTGAATGTAATCTGGCTTTTCTTTCATTCTCAATCTTTTGGCTTCTTCAACTTTATTAGCATCTTATTACAAGTGATAGCCAATGTGCTAATGGAAAGGACCATGGGATGGCTAAGTCCTCATTTTTGGTTTGTTCTCATTATAGAGGATTAGGATTTGGATTTACTCTAATTTTTCTCTCATGTGTTTATTTTTATGGAGGGAGCAAGAGAAGAGATGGGGAGGAAGCCAGGACCCATGGACAGTGCATGATTTTAGTGCTTCGGGCCTCTTCCAGGTCATAATCCAGCCACGGAAGTTAGTGTGGGTGATGGAGAGTCCTAAATGGGAGAGCTGCTGAAATCTGTTCAGTTGAAACTTTGGTTCTGCATACATTAGATCAGGGGGCCTCAAACTACGGCCCGCGGGCCACATGCAAATATAAATATTGTATTTATTCCCGTTTTGTTTTTTTACTTCAAAATAAGATATGTGCAGTGTGCATAGGTATTTGTTCATAGTTTTTTTTAAACTATAGTCCGGCCCTCCAACGGTCTGAGGGACAGTGAACTGGCCCCCTTTTTAAAAAGTTTGAGGACCCCTGGATTAGATGTTTCAAACGTCCTCACAAGGGAAACATAGATTGACAAACTAGTGCTATGCAGTCATTTACAGTGTACATAATAAAAAATTAAGTCTTGTGTGATAGTTCATTGACAGACTAAATCTGCATTTTATACCGAATTGTTAGGTTGTTCAAACTTTGATCGTTCATAAGACATGAGTAGTGAACAGGCCTGTTTTCATGTGTGAATGGATTGAACTTGGTATTTTCACTCTTGTACAGATTAGGAAGCGGTGCCATTTTGCCCAGTGGTTATTTCTACCTTTTATTGTGCAAAAGATAGTTTTGTTGTAAACCATTCGCAGCAAGAAGGAGACTTTACCTTTATTTTTATTGAATTTATTGGGGTGACATTGGCTAATAAAATTACAGATTTCCGGGATACAATTCTATAATACATCAGTTGTATATTGTATTGTGTTCACAACCCCAACTCAAGAAGAAGGATACTCCTTTTTTAGTACTTACAGTGTTCCAGTGGGGTTAAGCCATCTCTTATGACAAACTCAGTCAGCAGAATCTCTTGGACATTTGTTTGGGGCTCATCTTATTTTGGTGGCTTCTTTTCCAGTTTTGTGCGATATAATTGACATACAGCACTGCATAAGTTTAAGATGTACAGCATGATTTGACTTACACATAGTGTGAAATAATAACCACAATAAATTTAGTTAAGATCCATCGGCTCATAGAGATACACAAAAGAAGAAAGAAAAAGGAAAACTAGGTTACTTTCCTTATGATGAGAACTCTTGGGATCTACCCACTTAGCTTAGAAATATTTTCAAGCATTCAGTAAAAGTTATGGAATCAAAACAAAAAAGAACACCTTAGAATTAAAAAAGAAAAAAAAAGGTGTCAGAATTCATCAGCATGCGTCCCAGCGATAAGGAATCCCATTGTGTTGGTGGCACCAAGGCGAGCATGGCTAATGTCGCCTTGAATTGGCACGACACAACTGGCCTTTCAGAGACTCCAGCTCAGTTCAGTTTTAAACACCTGCTTGGATATAAACACCCTCTATCCCAGCGGTTCTCAACCTTCTGGCCCTTTAAATACAGTGACCCAACCATAAAATTATTTTCGTTGCTACTTAATGTTATGAAGTAATGTTGCTACTGTTATGAATCGTAATGTAAATATCTGATATGCAGGATGGTCTTAGGCGACCCCTGTGAAAGGGTCATTTGACCGCCAAAGGGGTCGCGACCCACAGGTTGAGAACCGCTGCTCTATACAGTTGGGAAGTTCACCGAGCTCTTAAAGGAAATTATATTGAATAAGATATTATGTTGTCATTCTAATTTTACAAAGGCACAAACTGAAAACCGGGCACCATTGAGTTTGAACTCTCTTACTCTGGTCCCAAATCGCATCTTGTTTCCACCGCATCCTGTGTCCCTTCTGAACGGCTGGGTGGGCCGAGGGTTCAGATGCTTAGTTTGTGTGTTTCCTTCTCCAGATGTCACCAGAAGTTTGACTATCACCAGTCCTGACCACATGATTGAAAAGGCCAAAGGGGAAACTGCCTATTTGCCCTGCAAATTTACTCAAGGTCCGGAAGACCAGGGACCGCTGGACATCGAGTGGCTGCTGTCCCCAGCCGATAATCAGAAGGTGGATCAAGTGGTAAGTCTGTTGAGTGCTTGCTCGCTCACTCAGCAGCTGTCTGTGGAATTTGTCTTCGGTGACCGTCACTGCGCTTGCCCGCATAGGCTAGGGGCACGGGAACTTCTGAAAATCAGGATTGTAAAGTGTGGATGAGTCAGGAAGCAGTGGAGCAGACATGATGGCACGGCAGAAGTGTGCATAGTGTGTGTTAAGGGGCGGCAAGCAAGTTAGACTTGGTGAAAAGTTGATACGACTGAGTTTCTAACTTTTAACACAAGAGTTCTGATACCAGTATAAGGGTCATTAAGTGTAGCAGGGTATAACAGTTACATATTATTGCAGAGTCTGTTCTCCATATTTATTATTTTTTTTAATCCTCTCTGGAGGATATTTTTCCATTGGTTTTTAGAGAGAGAGAAAGAGAGAGAGAAACATTCATGTAAGACATACATCGATTGGTACCTCCCACAGGTGCCCTGACCCAGGCCAGGGATTGAGCCCACAACTATCAAAATATTGTTATAGAAAAATCTTTAATTATAAAATAACTAGAGGCCCGGTGCACAAAAATTTGTGCACTCAGGGGGGAGGGAGTGTCCCTCAGCCCAGCCTGTGCCCTCTTGCAGTCTGGGACACCTCGGGGGATGACCACCTGCTGGCTGAGGTCTGCTCCCTGGGGGATTGGGCCTATGATGGCAATCAGACATCCCTCTGGCAGCCTGGCAGCCCTCGGGGGATGCCCACTTGCCAGCAGGGAGCAGACCTAAGCTGCAGTTGGACATCCTTAGCGCTGCTGAGGAGGCAGGAGGGGCTCCCACCACCACTGCTATACTGGCAGCCGTCAGCCTGGCTTGTGGCTGAGCAGAGCTCCCCCATATGGGAGCGCATTGACCACCAAGGGGCAGCTCCTTCATTGAGCGTCTGCCCCTGGTGGTCAGTGTGTGTCATAGTGACCAGTCATTCCCAGTCTTTCTGCTGTTAGGGTCAGTTTGCATATTACCTTTTTACTATATAGGATAGAGGCCTGGTGCACGGGGGCTTGGGGGGGCGGTTGGTTTGCCCTGAAGGGTGTCCCGGATCAGGGTGGGGGTCCCGCTTGGGTGCCTGGCCAGCCTGGGTGAGGGGCTGATGGCTGTTTTCAGGCTGGCCACACCCCCTTCATGGTGGGGGTCCCCACTGGGGTGCCGGGCCAGTCTGGGTGAGGGGCTGAGGGCCGTTTTCAGGCTGGCGGGTAACTGAAGCTCCCAGCCTCTTTTTTTTCCTTTTTTTTTTTAATTCTGGGATTTATTTACCTTCTATAGCTGTCACTGGAGCTGAGAGCCAGCTCTGAGGCTGTGGCTGGCTGAAAGCAGGTATCTGGGTTTGTTTAGCTTCTATAATTGAAACTCTGTTGCCATCACTGACGCTCTAAGCGCTGAGCCCACTGGCGGCTGAAAGCAGGTTTCTGGGTTTGTTTAGCTTCTGTAATTGTAACATTGTTGCATCTGTAACATTGGAGCTCAGAGCTGGGCTGCGGCAGGCAGGGAACCTTGGCTTCCGTCACAGGAGTAAGCAAGCCTCATGTTCGCTTCAGCTGCCTGGCTGCCGGCCGCCATCTTGGTTGGCAGTTAATTTGCATATCTCGCTGATTAGCCAATGGGAAGGGTAGCAAAGTTATGGTTAATTACCATGTTTCTTATTATTAGATAGGATAAGAGCCTAATGGAAAGCCAAAAGTAGCACAAAGGAGGAAAATTGCCCGGTAATCTAGTAATCTCATCTCTAAATAAATATATATGTATAGCAATCACCCTTTGCCTTTTTATAGTACCAAAATATTTCACTTAATTTAGAATATTGCATATTAGCTTCATCTGACACGTTTAATAAAAAATAAAGTCAATGTTAATAAATTACATTAGACCAGGGAGAAGGAAATAAGTCTACATATTTGGAGGAATATGGTAATACATTTAACCCTTGAGCAACACAAGTTTGAACTGTGCAGTTCCATTATACATAGATTATTTTAATAAATGCTCTAAATGTGTTTTCTCTTCTTTATGAATTTCTTAATAACATTTTCTTTTCTCTAGTTTACTTTTTTTTGGTAAAAATACAGTATTGAATGCATATAACATATAAAATATGTCCTGATTGACTGACTGTGTTATTGGGAAGGCTTTCAGTCAGTGGAAGACTGTTAGCAGTTAACTTTTTGGGCATTCAGAAGTTACATATGCAGCTCTGGCTGGGTGGCTCATTTGTTTGGATCATTGTCCCGTACACCAAAAGGTTGCAGGTTCAATTTCCGGTTGGGTTGCGTAAAGTGAGGCAACCGATTGATGTTTCTCTCTCCCCCCTCCTTTCTCTCTAAAATAAATTAAAACATATCCACAAGTGAGGATAAAAGAAGTTATATGCAAATTTTCTACTCGGTGTGGGGTGGGTGCTGGTAGTCCTAAACCCTGCATTGTTTGAGGGTCAACTATGTACATATTTAGAAATTTTATTTTTACTTATGATCCATGTAAAAGAAGGGGTGGGTTATTCAGCCAGTTAATGGCTGAATCAGGGCAGCATGGTAATTACTATTTTTAGCAAATCCAGGCAGTTTGCCCATGATGTATTTGTGAAGGAAATAATTAAGGTACTTTCCCAAGTTGAGAATGACGAGGGCCACTCCCTCCAAGGACACACCTCTGTCCTGGTTCTGCTGCTGGAAATTCCTTCTGTCTCCCTCAGCAAAGTAAATTGAAATGGACTCATTCTGTCTGCTCAGCCCAGATGCCCTGTTTCCTTCCTCTTTGCCTTCCTCTTCTCATCCCACCCCCCACCCCTTTTCCATGGAGGGCCAGCACCGTTGAACACAGGCTTCTTTCTACCTGAGGCCCTGCGTACCATCGCGGCCCTGGCAGCGCAGTGCCCATCTCCCTTTCCAGCCTAGGACTCCGCCCTCCTGGTTAAGATGAATGGATGGAGAGTGCGGTCTTACTTAAATGCTCTTGGCTTAAGACGCATAAGTGAAGCCATAACAAGGTGCTTCTAGCGACCACGAAGCCCGGTGTGTGTCCATAGTCTTGTGTTTCTATTCCTGGGCCGGGTGGGAGGCACAGCCTTACTTCCTGCAGGACTTGTGAGATAGTAGGAAACCAGGGTTTAAGCGTCTACTTTTGGGTTACAAAAATGAGCCCTGGAGTGTAACGCAGTACAATTGGGGCCAAAGAAAGCTAGAAGCGTTAGGGAGAGGTGGGTGCAGAAGAGGATGCCTTCATAGAACTTAGCTACATTATATATTAGCTGTGCCCTTTTAATCCTGTGTAATAAAAGCCTAATATGCTAAGTGTCCAGTTGACCGGTCGGCTGTTCAACCAATCCAAGTGTAATATGTTGATGATATGCTAAGGCCGCTCAACCACTCACTATGATGTGCACTGACCACCAGGGGGCAGACAGTCGATTGGACGACCAGTCGCTATGACGTGCACTGACCACCAGGGGGAAGATGCTCCAACCAGTAGGTTAGCTTGCTGCTGGGGTCCGGCTGATCGGGACTGAGCAAGATGGGCTGGACATGCCCTGGAGCCCTCCTGTGGTCCCTCCCCCCGGCACGGGTGGGGTCCCTCAGCCTGGCTTGTACCCTCTCGCAATCCGGGACCCTTTGGGGGATGTTGGAGAGCTGGTTTCAGCCCAATCCCGCAGGCCAGGCAGAGGGACCCCACTGGTGCACGAATTGGTGCACCGGGCCTCTAGTTTATTTATATAAGCAGGCAGTGTGGTGGGGCACTGGGCTGGAGAAATTTCCATCCTTACTCCTTATATAATCTCTTCAGGCAGTAGACAGCATGCCATCGACTGTGTACTTACTCTGTGCTCTGTGGTATTTCATATGCTTTAATTATATGTATTTCAGCCTTAAAACAACACTCTAAAATGAGAATTATTGTTGTACACACGAGGAGGAGAAAACGAAGGCCGGAGATTTGAATGAACACTCTCAGGGTCACACAGCTGGCAGCATTGCCGCTGGGGTTTGAAGCCAGGCCTCTCTGACTTGCCCCCGTTTGCACCTTATTATCCTTTGCGCCGTCCTGTACTGCCTCCCATGTTCCAGAAGCCTCTGTTTCCTCAAGTGTAACATGGGTACCAGTCATATGGAAATGTTAATAAAATACTGTGCCAGCTCAAAGGGATCTGGTTTGCATCTTAGCTGTGTAAAAGCTGATCTGGGAGAGTCACAGCTTCCCTGCAACTAAAGGATCACTGTGGGTAAGACCACCATCCTGCAGGATTGTGAAGAGAAACCAAAATTGCCTAGTAAGTGTTTGTTAGTTCCCCGTTTCTTAACTGCCGTTCATAACCTTGTCTCCGTGGGAAAAGACTGTGATAGTTTACAAAGTCGCTACCAGTGGGGACACATCTTATTTCTCAGGCCCTCGTCGAAAGACTACTAAAGTGTGTGAGTAGCAAAATGGGGGATTGAAAATACTGTAGATTGAACTTTCTGGGGAGCCCATGGTTAAATACAAAGGAACATAGGGCAGCCTCCTTGGAGGAGTTAGTACTGCTGTTGACACATGGGTGTGGCGAGAAGATTGAGCAAATAGAGTAATGACCCTGTTTACAGAGTAAGTCGGCTGTGCACCTTCAGCTGTCTACTGTGATTGAGGGCTTCCTCGAAGCAGACACTGAATATATAAATAAGAGATCTTGAGTGAGTTAGGTCAACATGGTAGGAAGGTGACAATACAGAAAGGAACCCAAGTCCCTGCCCTCAATAAATTCCTACAGAGGACATTTCTTTTGATTGTACTCTTTTCCATAATTAACATCTCAGATAAAAAATTATTTGCAGACTATAATAGACCATAGTCATGTTTCTGGTTATTATTTGAGTTTGGCACCACCGCTCTTTGGCTCTTGGGTCTCAGATGACCCAAATGAAGGATTTCTTAGCACATGTGAAAAATTATAAAGTGTGTTGAATTAAATTTAGTGATACTTAGAGATGACTATTATCATTCTCTTCCAAGCCAGGTTTAACACAGAATTTTATTTTCCCACTGAGTTTAGCCTTCAGGTATTTCCATTAAACTCAGAAAACACAGTGGAATTAGGAAAGGGCCTTTGCTCTTCTAACAGAAGATTTAAAAGATCATGTTACCCTGGGCACACATCTTAAGAGGTTTATTTTATGACTTTAACCTATTAGAGTCTAGAACCCTCAGTTATTAAATATTAACCCTCTAGCTTAGTATTAAGACAAAAATGTCTTTTTTGTGTGGTTTTTTTGTTAGATTTCACAGGTAAATGATCATAAGCCCTCTTTTGGGGATGGTGATGGTGTGTGCTTGCTTTTAGACACTTGATTGGCATACCTACTGCAGCCTCTGAGAAATAGTTATAGAAATTCACAATTCTGTGTTCTTGTCCAGTTTCACTAACTTCTAATCCAGGGCCATGTTAATCATGTTCGGTCTTCGTGTCCCCATTTCCAGTGAGAGTGTGTGACCACGCTCAAGGATCATATTAATCCCTCTCCATTTCCTTAACCTGTGCTGTGCGTAGCTGTGGTTCCCTCGCCTGTGTGTTCTTACTGTTTGGGGGTCCTGCCGTGGCATGGTGTGCCTAGAGCTCCGTCAGTGACACAGCTTTTGCTTCATCGTTGTGTTCCTGTCTTACTTTGGTTTTCTTTTAGATTATTTTATATTCTGGAGACAAAATTTATGATGACTACTATCCAGATCTAAAAGGACGAGTACATTTTACCAGTAGTGACCTCAAATCCGGGGATGCGTCAATAAATGTAACAAATTTACAGCTGTCAGATATTGGCACATATCAGTGCAAAGTGAAAAAAGCCCCTGGCGTTGGAAATAAGAAGATTCAGCTGAAAGTTCTTGGTAAGTTATTTTTATTAATGTTACTTATTAACAGGGTGAGTTGTCACGGTAGGAGAGTAGCATTTATGTGAGACAAAGCTTAGTTTTTTAGAGTAATAATTTGAAACATCTGAAGTAACTCTGTCCTTAAATAACATAAAACATAAAAATAGCCTTCTCTTTTGGATAGAAAAAATAAGTGACTAGTTTCTTGGTGAAATTCATAAAAGGGTTTAAAAGTAAGTGAAGAGGTTCTGTGATATAGGAAAAGAACCCTGAGCCAGGAGTTAGGGGATCCAGGTTTGTTTTGGTTTTTGTGTTTTGGTTTTTGGTTCAGATTTATCCTGAGAATTAAAGAGCATCTTCATTTCCTGGGCTCTAGCCTACCTTTGTGAAACATGACGAGATGTACTTGTCATTAAATCTCTATTTCATCTCATTCAGTTCAAAATTGTTATGTGTACTGTAAACGTTCTCAAACTACATTACCCAGCAAATAAATGAGGTTTCTCTGATGACAAATTAGAGTACAGTGGCACCTTGACTTACCAGTTTAATTCGTTCCGAGACCGAGCTCATTAAGGAGCTCGTTAAGGAGTTCGTTAACTCAAATTACTCTATCAACTCAATGCAAAAAATCGGCGGAGAGACAGCTGGTATCTCAAAAAACTCGTTAGTCGGGACACTCGTAAGTCAAGGCCCCACTGTATTTAGAATGGAGGAGATGGAGTATGGTAGAAGGAATATTGACTTGGGATTCGACCATTAGACACCAGAGCCATTTAACTCCTTGAGCCTCTCAGTTTTTTCATCCTCAAAAGGAAGGGATTAGCCACACGGTCACTTGGATGTCTTGCTCTCTCAGATAGTGAAGAAGGAGATAAGTGTAAACTTTTTGCAAGCTGTTCCAGACTGCAAAGTTTACCATCCTTCTCTAGATTATGTGCTCATGCGCCAACACCCTTAACCCTTCCCATGAGAAACCAAATTCCCTTTGTTTTAGAGAACTAGTAAGGGGTTAAGCGTTTGGGGTTCCAGACTCCTTTTGAACATCACTCTTCTCAGAGCAGGAACAAGAGCGCAGGTTTCCTTACACTTGGTGGCAACATAGGGGCTGTCTGCTGGCACCATCATTGAGTGGGCACACGGGGGGTGGGATGGGGGGTGGTATAGGCACTTTGTTCTAAATGGCACCCATTTGAAATATTTCTTCTGGTATGAAAGCAAGTGAACCTGAATGAGGAGCCAGGACTCTGGCAGCGTTGGAAATTCTAGCTTTCTGTGTCTACATTCAGAAACATGGAATTACCTTTCTCTTTTATAAATGTGAAAGCAAGCCCTGACTGTTTTGGCTCAGTGGATGGAGCGTCGGCCTGGGGACTGAAGGGTCCCAGGTTCGATTCCGGTCAAGGGCATGTGCCTTGGTTGCGGGCACATCCCCAGTGGGGGATGTGCGGGAGGCAGCAGATCGATGTTTCTCTCTCATTGATGTTTGTAGCTCTCTATCCCTCTCCCTTCCTCTCTGTAAAAAAATCAATAAAATATATTTTTAGAAAAATGTGAGAGCAAGTAAAAGTTGAAGAAATCTGAACTCATGTCTCAGACCCAGGCATACCCGGGATTATAACCCTGACTGTGTATCTTCTTTTAGCCTTCCTCTCCAGAAAGCATTGAGTTAAGATCTATCTGGAATTTTAACTGGTTCGGGGTGTCCCAAGCAGAGTATACCAGTTAATCAGACTATCAGAATTTTTTGTTGTGAAGCCCCTGTTTGATGGGGCAGGTACATTGGAAGGGATGTGATCGGCATGTATTCCCAGAAGAGGTGTGGACAAGCTCAGTGTGTGTGTGTGTGTGTGTGTGTGTGTGTGTGTGAGAGAGAGAGAGAGAGAGAGAGAGAGAGAGAGATTCTGTAGGACCAGGTCCTGGGTTGAATTTGTAGGTTTCCACAGAAAGTATCCTCATAGCACAGGCTGCACGCATCCCAGAAGGAGCCCAGCTTGGACAATAGTATGGTCAGGCACACTGTGGGCAGCAGCCATGGCTGCGGGAAGGAGGAATGACACTGTTTCATTAAACGTCACAAGCTGGACATTGAGTTCCACGGAATGGATCAGCGGGCGGCACTGACTCAGTAACCTCTCTCCTTAGCTGTGTGGGGAGTCACCAGGGCCAAGTAGACCCTGAATGCAAACCAGGGAGGGAGCCGGGGTTAAATGCGGGGTGAGAGGAAGAAGCAGGAAGTGTGTGCTGATTAATGACTAGTGCTCCGATCCCGTGAGTGTGTCTCCGAGTCAGAGGACAGCTCCTTGCGGCGCTCCCTCCGTGTTGTCCGATGAGTCATGCTGTGGGAGAAACCACTACAATTTCCTTTGAGAGTGAGAGTTGGACAGATGTTCGTCTGTTAGCTTTTCCTGAAGTTCTGCTGAGACAACCTGTGGAGGAAAGACAAAGTGAAGTGCTCTCGAGGGACCAGACCAGTGGTAATCCAGTGGGGTTCTTGCTTGGTTCCCTGTGAGAGGCTCTGCGTCAACGTTGACATGTTTGTGGGAAACCTGGAGATGCCCTCATGCTGTTTGCAGAGTAACCAGAGCTGCCTCATGAAGCTCCATGCGCTGGGTGGACCTGAGCCGGGATGACTGTCGGCTGCCTGGGGGTGAGGGGCGCCGTGCTGTGTTGGCAGGGCCCGCCCTGCTCCGTCAGATGCACCAGCCGTGCGTGTGGATGCAGCTCAGTCATGAAGCTGAAAGGGGAATGAATGGAGAACCCGCAGCGTGAACCAGTGCCGTGGCCACACCAGAGCCTTTCCCCACAACTCCAAAAGGGCCTGTTACCGAGACCTCTGGGATAAGCAGGCTGGGTTGTGAAGAGGAGAGCATTCACAGTAAACAGTTTCCTGGACGTGTGGTGGCTCAGTCAACGCTGGGATGTGGAAGCCATGAGTAGAGGGCAGGACTTTTTCTTTTCATTCTTTATTCTGAAATCACTTTAGTTTTATAGAAAGTTTCAAAAATACTAAGGAGTTCCTAAAAGTATACCCATCATCTAATTTCTTCTAATACTGACATTTCACAAAATCATAGTAGTTATCAAAACCAAGAAATTAATGTTGGGACAATACCATTAACTAAACTACAGGCCTAATTTGAATCTCACAGTTTTCTACTAAAGTCCCTTTGTGCTAGGACCAAGTCTAAGAACCACAGGCGTGTATGTCTCCTGAGTTTCCTTCGGTCGTGCAAGGGCATGTGATGTCATGTCTCATTGACAATCATGATCACTCGGTTTAAGTTTTAGCTGATGGATTTCTCCTCTGAAAGCTTACGATTTTTCCTTCTGTAATTAAAAAAAAAAATCTTGGGGAGCCACTTTTTAGAGTATACACATATCTCTTTTCTCCTCAAATTTTGGCCAGTGATTTTTAGCATCTTTGCATGGATTTTGCCTGAAATTGGTGTTTTGGAGCAAGCAAAATGAGCTTTTTTGGATGGATGACATGGTGATGAAAGTATACAGGGTGGGGCAAAAGTAGGTTTACAGTTGTTCGTATGGAACATAATGCGATAATTAATAAGTTATATAAGAATAAGCTCTGTTCCACATACTCACAACTGTAACCCTTTGCCACACCCTGTATATCCTGTTCCTTACGGGGACTTAGTGTGTGTTTCCTATAGACAGATAGGCCACTAGCATGGAGCGATAACGATGCAAACCCTATGTGGAGCACAGTGTCGCTGAGTTGGTGGGACACTGGCCACCTACAGGTTGATGATGGTCATGTGCCCTTACCTGAGAAGAACTAGCTCTGCCAATGATCGCGGATGCAAATGTTCTGAGGAAAATGGCCAGGGATCCTGGAGTCCCGGACCAAAGAAACATTAGGGGATAAAACTTTATCTCTGTCCCTGTGTGGTTTTCTTTCTTTCTATCCATCAAGTGTCATGGGTGAAGAGTTCATCTTCCCTGTGGTGTCATGGTTGGGGTCAGAAAGTAGGTGGGCCACTCCTAGGCGACACTCAGAAACCATTGTTGGTAAAAACCTTGTTCTCTTGTGGATGGAGGATGTTGAGATCTCAAACCCAGTGGGGCCTTGGATGTCCTGAGCAGCCACTTAAAATAACTGTTCATTATGGGGTATGTTTGGTCCATGGGAAAGGGCCATCTTTAGCAGAGAAGATGAAGGTTGGGGTTAGTATGCTGTATTACCAGTAGATAACTGGTGTACAAAGCATTGCTTTCATGTCCCACTGCGAGTTTATGTAATAAAGGATTTATTGGTAGTTTGAAGAAATGAAGAACAAAGCTCGTCTTGTTTAAGACTCACAGGATGAAATAATTTGCAAAACCTCTTTCAATGTCCAATTCATGTGGTCTCCAGGGCAACGGATCAATCTGAAAAGGAGACAGATTTGCTTAGGAAATCAGCAATGCCATCAAATGCATCTGTTGATCCTTCGAAAACAGTACAAGTAGTAACGGATGAAGGAGAGAAATACCACCAAATTGAAGAATTATCAAGAAGTGATAGATCTTGTTGGCCAAATTGGAGAAACGGTTCCATTTAGAGTTAAAGATATTCAGACCATAGATGATCCAGCAATGGCTGAGAAAAGGAAGGCATACGAGCAGCCACATGAGCGTTCGAGCAGTGTTCTTCACCATTGTGCACCACTGTAAAACCCATTCACGTTTATTCGTAGCAGTGAGAGAGTACAAACCCACCCAGGACTGGAAGAGTGAACGTCGGCTCAGAATAAGAAAAAAGAAAAGAAAAAAGCAGTCGTGCCTTCTGTCAGGCTGGGAAGACAGGCCCAGCCAGCCAGCTGCAGAGCCTTAGAGGGGACGTTGTTCCCCCAAGGCCGTGGGGCTGCAGTGAACTCTAGGCGCCCACTGCCTCCCCAGTGCCGCCCCCAGCCCCTGTACCCAGCCCCCAGCCCCTGTACCCAGCCCCGAGCCCCTGTACCCAGCCCCTGTACCCAGCCCCCAGCCCCTGTACCCAGCCCCCAGCCCCTGTCCCCAGCCCCCAGCCCCTGTACCCAGCCCCCAGCCCCTGTCCCCAGCCCCCAGCCCCTGTCCCCAGCCCCCAGCCCCTGTACCCAGCCCCCAGCCCCTGTACCCAGCCCCCAGCCCCCAGCCCCTGTCCCCAGCCCCCAGCCCCTGTCCCCAGCCCCCAGCCCCTGTACCCAGCCCCCAGCCCCTGTACCCAGCCCCCAGCCCCTGTCCCCAGCCCCCAGCCCCTGTACCCAGCCCCCAGCCCCTGTACCCAGCCCCCAGCCCCTGTCCCCAGCCCCCAGCCCCTGTACCCAGCCCCCAGCCCCTGTACCCAGCCCCCAGCCCCTGTCCCCAGCCCCCAGCCCCTGTACCCAGCCCCCAGCCCCTGTACCCAGCCCCCAGCCCCTGTACCCAGCCTTTACTGAGCAGGGTGCGCAGTTGCTGAATGGCCCTTGTCACCAGTGTCACTCCCGGTTCTCCTAACCAGCCCCAGAAAAGGCATCGGACTCGCAACCGATCTCTCCCCTTGAGCCTCCCCTGGAAGCCTTCAGGATCCCTCCTCTCTGGTCCAGTGACCTCCCACAGCTCCTACCAGCCCCTTCCTCACTGGCCGGTCTGTCTGATTTTGACCGACGACACCCTGCCCCTGGTGAGCTTAGGGAGTTAGGCTTTAACAGGAGCCCGGGAGCTGGAATCCGTGTTCACCGACAGGAGTGGATCACTACGTTTGTTATAGTCCGTGGAATACAGCTCAGAGTGAAAAAGAATGGATTTTTAAAACACGGATCAATGTCAAAAGCCTTGCAATGAATAAAGAAGCTAGATCAAAGCACATACTGTATTATTCCATTCACATGACCCTCGCAGCAGCAGAACTAACGGATCCTGATGAAGGCCGGCCAGTGGCGCCTGGGGCCGGGGTGGTAGAGCGAGATGGCTGCACCCAGCACAAGGGAACTGGCTTGGGGGTGGATGGGGGCGGCGCTCAACAAGGTGTGTGCGTGTGTGTGTGTGTGTGTGTGTGTGTAGGGGGTGCGTGTGGGGGAGGGTATGTGTGTGTGTTGGTGTGCGAACACATGTTTTGAACATGATCAACCCACACTATTAAAACGTGTTCCTTTTATTGTGTGTGTGTTTTGCTTTAGTAAAGTTCACCAAGAGAATACGAAGCACTAAGGTGTTAATTCAGTGTTGGGGTGAATTTCAGGAAATGGGGTTAGCAGCTTCTCTAAGCAGTTACCCAGGGAGACCTGGGATATAGCCTCAGCTTTACCTTTTTATCTGTAACAGTGCGCCCCGGGTGGTTTGGGGTTGATGTAATGTACCAAGTGAATTGACCCTGTGGCCAGCATTTTTTATGATAATCCCCTGATTGGGACAGTAATGGCACCAGAAAGGTGTGACATGACACGTACTCCCATGTCAGGCGTGCGGTAGAGGAGGAGGTTAGGAATGGAGGAGGACGCTTCCTTGAGTGTGAGGAGGCGCAGCCCACAGCGTGCTGCTTTTTCCAGGTGTGCCCCGTGGAATAAGGGACACAGAGCCGGGCCTGAGCTGCTGCCAGACGCCCCTGTGCAGCGGCTGCTTCCTGAGCCCAGTCCGGCCTGTTTGGTGTTGCATAACCGATTGTAGTTATTCAGTCTTGTCAACGCCGAACCAGAACCGTGTGATAATAGTCAGCATGGTTGTGCAGCATGCTCGGTGTTTAAGAATCATTGTAAACAGAAAGTCTGTTTTTCTGTATAAAGTTGTAATTTATTTTCTCTTCTCAGTTAAGCCTTCAGGTACAAGATGTTATGTGGATGGATCAGAAGAAATTGGAAATGACTTTAAACTAAAATGTGAACCCAAGGAAGGTTCACTTCCATTACAATATGAATGGCAGAAATTGTCCAACTCACAGAAGCTGCCCACAGCACTGATGTCAGGTACCGCCGATTAGACAGTCTATACCGTGTGCCATAGATATGGACTTAACTGTGTGTGTGTGTGTGTGTGTGTGTGTGTTACATCCCCAGATACCCTCCCTTTTCTATACAGAACAATCAAGATTCCAAGACAATTTACTGTCATGTAGTATAAATAGATAAATTTTTATAACAGTTTCACTGTTTGAGATACTATAATTGGTTTCTTTGGTATATGTTTTTTAATGATAATACTTTCAGAAAATGTTCATGATCTTAAACTAATGACTAACTTAAAAGGAGTTGGATCTTGAAAGTTTCATGAGCCTACCTTAGTGTTGAAGATACTGCGATTTACCCATGGTATGTCTGTTACAAAATAGACCAAAAGCGCCCATGTGGCACTAACTGGAAAGTTATAAACTGGTTCAGTCCAATTGCTCACTTTGTTATAACTCAGTGGTCGGCAAACTCATTAGTCAACAGAGCCAAATATCAACAGAACAACGATTGAAATTTCTTTTGAGAGCCAAAGTGTTTAAACTTAGACTTTATAGGTAGGTACATTGTTACTAACTTAATTAGGGTACTCCTAAGGCTTAGGAAGAGCCACACTCAAGGGGCCAAAGAGCCGCATGTGGCTTGTGAGCTGCAGTTTGCCGACCATGGTTATAACTGACCTGTTATTCAAACTGGCCTCCACCTTCCAAGTAGGATTTCTCTGAGCCTCCGTTTCTTTTTACAAGTTAAGAGGTTAACTGCATGGCCCCTTCTGACTTCTTTTGTATGTTTCTTCCATCTGGGGGACGGGGCGGGTGGAATGGGTTTTGCAAATCTCACTGCACAAATGAACCAGAGCGCAGTGGTTTGCCTTCTGGAGACCTGCACGTGTCTTGCCTGCCTGGCGTTGGTTCCGCACCCAGCTTCAGCCTCTCTCACTTTTGCCTGGACTGTCAAGCCTAGCAGGGTTTGCCTTTACTGCAGTCTCAGCAGTCCTGCAAACATGGGTTTCCCTCTGCCCCATCTCTCTTTTCGTAGAAATGACTTCCTCCGTTATCACTGTCAAAAATGCCACCACTGAGTACTCTGGGACGTACAAGTGCACAGTCAGCAACAGAGTGGGCTCTGACCAGTGCCAGCTGCGCCTGGATGTTGTTCCTCGTAAGTACCTTCCGCCGGCGGTGATAATGTTTGCTCCCCTGTCTTTATATAGCACCCCGGACCCCCCACTCCCCCCATTCAGTCAGCAAGGCTGTATTGAGGCCAAGTGGATGCAAACTGTGAGCAGAGCACTCTGTGGCTTGGTTAGTAGCTTTCCTGAGTCACGGGAAGAAAAAAACTGTATTTTATTAGAAAAACCTTCATTATTGTAGCAACATGAAGAACATGAGTGTTGTCAAGTCAACTCTTATACCATATTTAGCCATTGTAAGGATAAGCTATTTGGAACATTCTTATATGCCAGCTCATATAGCTGGGAACATTAAACTCTTTTAATCTGGTTTGATCACATTTATGCTTAATATATATTATACAGCCCAGCTGGTGTGGTTCAGTGGTTGAGCATTGACCTATGAATCAGGAAGTCACAGTTCGATTCCTTGAAATTAATACATAAAATAGATTATACGGTTCAAAAGAAAGTTCTTTTAGTGGATTTTTTCCTTGGACCAAAAGCTAATTAGTTTCTTATACAGACAGTCTTCGGGTTACGTCGGACTCGACGTATGTTGTTTCATGGTTACATCGCCATCTCCCATTTATTTATTAAAAAAAAAAAAAGTTCCGTCATTTCGATTTGTGTACATGTGTGCTTTATGTTTTTTTATTATTTATCTACCACAGTAAAGGTCAGGAATTGTTATCTTTCTTTTAAATTTGTTTCACTGTTTCACTTCATTATGGCTGTGTATGTGCTCCATGTGAGTGACGTAGGTGCTTATGGAGGTGGGTTCCGACTTAGGGCGAAAATTGCGTTACATCGCCCAGTAGGAACGGATCTCCGCCGTAACCCAAGGACCTACTATAGTTAATGTATACAATGAGATCAGTCTGCCAGTGTGTATCCTTACCTCCAATACGACTAGATAGAGTGGTGTTGTTTTTTACCATTATTTACTTATGAACATCTTATTCTAGCATCCAACAGAGCTGGAACAATTGCAGGAGCTATTATAGGAACTCTGCTTGCTCTCATGCTCATCTGCGTGATCATCTTTTGCTGCCATAAAAAGCGCCGGGAAGAAAAATATGAAAAGGAAGTTCATCATGATATCAGGTAATTCAGTGACACCAGAGTTGATTGACATGTAGTGTACTAAATTTATTATGTCTAAAGCATTACTTCTCTTAACCATCCGAAACATTTGCCCCTGTGAGAACTGGATACAAGCTAAAGCTCTTCCCTTCAACACATCTGAAAGCTCTCACTTTCCCTGGCAAGTGTGTAGATCCAATCAACCTCCATTAGGCCGTGCCCCCAGTCCCTCTCCAGTTCTGGATCCTATTTTAAGAACCACTACAAAATAACTTATCTCAAAACCATTCGCCCTCTCCAAATCAAGTACAGATATGGCATACTCCAAAAAAAAGAAAGAAAAAAGACCTAATTACATCAAGTGACAGAACTATTGGTAGTGTGATTTTTAACAAAATATTCTAAACCAGAAGATCTTAACTAGAAGTGTATGTTCGATTATTGAGCTTTAAGAAATAACATGTGACTGAGTAACATCCAGGAAATTGACATTTGGTAGGTATGAGGTAGGATCTGGGCACTTGCATTTTTAAAATGCACCAGATGTAACTCAGTCCTTGGTGTGAAAATTCTTCTGCCTGAATTCCTGTTTTTTTGCAGACTGGAATCTGCTGTTTTCAGCTAAGGTCTTAGGTCAGTAACTTTAGTAGCAAAAAGGATTTTTTTTCTCTTTTGGTAGAAATATATCTGTAGGTGATAGTGCTTTAGTAACTACTAGAGGCCTCGTGCACGAATTCATGCACAGGTGGGGTCCAGGTGGGCCAGCCAGGGGGAGGGGACACCAGCGGTTGGCCAGCCAGCCTTGCCCCCAATCAGGGTGGGGCTGGCTGCGGGGAGGGGCCACGGGTGGTTGGCCAGCCGGCCCCAGCCCCTGGTCAAACTCGCAGTCGAACTGGTCAAGGGGACAGTTTGCATATTAACCTTTTATTATATAGGATAAAGTGTTACATGACTGTAATGAGATTATCTTGATGAGTTATACTGGAATATGAACATATTTGAGGTTTGTTTCTTACAAGACATTATAAAATCATAAATTTTTGTAAATACTGCCTTTCAGTATATGAGAAGTTCTATATTCTGTAAATGATAACTAAGGGACAAATATACAGTTTGTGACATTATACTTTACTAGAGGCCCAGTGCACGAATTCATGCACAAGTGGGGTCCCTCGGCCTGGCCAGTGATTGGGGCCACCAGGGCCAATTGAGGCCGGCCAACCGGAAGGGACCGCGGGAGGTTGGCTGGCCACCAGAGGTTGGCTGTGGGAGTGCACTGACCACCAGGGTGCATCCTGTGTTGAGTGTCTGCCCCCTGGTGGTCAGTGCATCATCATAGCAACCAGTTGAAACAGTCACTTAGGCTTTTATATATATAAATTGTCTTGCTTTTTTGTATGTCACACACTTCTATATACTTCATGCTTAGATAGCCCTCACCCATGATTCATAGGCTACACAATTGTAGGTTTCTAGAAACTCATTCTTTCGATTATTTTGGGATCTTTGCTTTCCAGGGAAGACGTGCCTCCCCCCAAGAGCCGGACATCCACAGCCAGAAGCTACATCGGCAGCAATCACTCATCCCTGGGATCCATGTCCCCTTCCAACATGGAGGGCTATTCCAAGACTCAGTATAACCAAGTACCAAGTGAAGATTTTGAACGCGCTCCTCAGAGTCCGACTCTCCCGCCCGCTAAGGTAGCTGCCCCTAATCTCAGTAGGATGGGAGCGGTGCCGGTGATGATTCCAGCCCAGAGCAAGGACGGGTCTATAGTATAGGGCCTCCGAACCTCTCACCTCCGTGCTCCACACTTCTCTTCTTCTTTTGAAATAGGAAAACCTATTTTGTTCTAAATTTTGCTACCAGCCTCAGTAGATCAAAAAGTGAACCAAAAACTGTAAGAAACATACTTCAGAAAGTTGTGTTTGTTTTTATCGGAGTAGTATAGGCATTAAAGTTACTAAAGACAAATTTGCCATCTGAAAAGGATTTCTTAAAGAAGTTGATTTTGTCAGTTTCTAACTACCCATACTTAGTAATATGTAGCACTTTGGATATGAAATCATAGGAGAAGATATTGGTGAACTTACATGCACACCAAGTTGATACTTGAATCATCTTAAAAAGTAGTACTTTTTCATTCCTGCCATTATTTTTAGGATGCCTTTCTTAATTAATTTATGACCCAAAATTGGCAAAGAAGCATTCATGGCAAAAAATTCTTATAGTCCTTTATGTTTGTTCTTTGAAAACTCTAAATGTGTTTGGAATAGCTCTAGTAACATAAAAACACTCTACAGGGTTCTAGAAATTACTAGTTCTACTTTCAGGTCATGCATAAGCCTTGTCTATGGAATGATTGCTTAAGCATTTGATTGATGGACTATTGGCAACAGGCAACAGAGGCATAGTAAGCTCTTTTACATGCTAAAGTAAAGGAGCACCTATGGATTTATTTAGCAACTTTGCTGTCACTACATAAGAGCGATGACACTAGGTATGGTAGTGAGGGTGGATTTCAGCGATGAGCAATCTGGGGTGATCTCCAGAACAGAGACCGGCCAGAGCAAGGATGGGGAATCCTGCAGTTCCCAACCACATACTGGCTCTCTGCATTAGGTGATATTTTTCTACTAAGAAAAAAATTATAACATTTATTATTGGACAGATACAGATTGAAATTCCCTAGTTATTGGTTCCAAATTTTAAAAAGTTCAGCATTTTGTTGTTGTCGTTTTTGGATGGTGTTGCATGTTATACATTCCAGAAACATGGAATCCTAAGTCTACCTTCCTGAATGCAGTTTCTGGAGGATGTTCCTTCATAGGCTCGGAATGACGGAGCGCATTGTAAGCTCGTCAGTGTCCTTTGCAATTCTGCCTTCCAGACTTGGGAGAACGCAGTTACTATTCCACTGCCAACCTGTCTGTGCAGTTGCAGAAAATCCAGTTGAGTTTTGAAAAGTTTGAGTCCTAGTTTTGTGAAAGTGATTTATTCTTAAAAAAAAAAGAAGAAGAAGAAGAAGAAGAAAGGAAAGGGAGTAAAAGGAATACTCCCAACTGCCAAATGTGTTAAATACTGTTTTAGTAGAAAGTACATTTATTGTATTTCCCTTAAGATTGCAAGGGAGTGTGGATATAGTAGAATGAGCCAGCAGTTTCTTTATAGGAAGTAAGGTCTTGCAATAAATTATTTCACTAGCTCTAAAACCTGTTCCCTCGATTTTGTAGGGAGTTGGTTTCTGTTCATCTCTTTGGGTGCTGTGGTGGTTCATGCGGCATTAGAAATTAATGTTGGCATAACTTTCTGGTTAGTAAGAGTATTGTGTACACTTTTTAATGGTAAATTTAAGCGGAATGTCTGTGTAATGAATTAGTGTACGGTTTTACGTATTCGGAAGCCTTTTTTAAATAGGGTTTTAACCTCACACAATATTGCTTTTATACTTGTGTTAACAGTTTCATTTGTGCCTTTTGGGTCATTTAATTTCTATTATGAATTTCTGGTGCCTATGAGCTAGCTATCACCTGAAAGGTGCTTAGAGGTGAAGGTACTGTTCCTAAAAATGCATCACTGTGACACCTTTCTATCCTCAGACTTCAATCTTGCCTCCTCTTTTCTGTTCTTTTTTGTATGCAAATTAACAGACTCTGTTATCCATAAAGACTAACATTCCAACATCCCCAACACTCTGGCTGTGTTTCTGATTTTATAATAGTAACTATTTTTGAACTCCAGATGTCTGGTCTGTTTTATATGAATACAAATGTACATACAGTAATACTAAGAAATACCAGCACAAACTCTAAGAAACAACTTTTGGTCTTTATTAGTTTTCATGCACTGAAGATTATGCTATCAATCTAAGTAGAAATTACTACAAAAAATAGACACATGTAAGGCTTTCCTTGCCTGAGACTTTGTAGTTGGTCTAGGATTTAGCTACAAATAAGCCAGAATCTCTTCCAGAAGCACCTGTGTCCTAAGAAACAACCTCACAAAAAATCAGTTGTGTATCCTGTACAGACCTATTGGGCGTGGTGACATTTAGAGGACAGAATTCAGGTTTAGGCTACGTCTTCAGCTGCTCTCATTGTAAATTTCAGTTAATCCAGAAGTCAGGTAGTTCTGCTTGACCCACTAAGGGGTTCTCACTGATAATTTCATTTAAACCAGAGATCAGATATCTGTTCTGGAATTATTGGTAATCATCAAGCAATTCAACAAAACTTGCTATTCAAGCATTGCCATTGGAGCTTAACAGCATCAGCCAAAGATAGCACTGCGTCTTCGAGGCAAAAGCAATTTTACACCTTACAATTCCACTTTACACCTAAGAGGCTCAATACCATTTTGTTGAGTTACACAGGATAACTTGAGAAGCAGTGGTACCTTAGAGGACGTAGTTCTGTGCTTTAATGTGTAGTTTATATTCTAATATTCCCGTTAGAAGGCCAACAAAAATAAAAATCTGCCCTGGAGTTGTTACAATGGAAATACAGCCAGAGTGTGTCGTAGGGGGAGGTTAATTCAAGAAACACAATTAGACTATTGGTATGAACTAATATCTGATTTTTATGAAAAAGATAATTTTCAAAACAGAGTTTCATAAATTAGGAGCAAGTAAAGGGGCAAATAAACATTTTGATTAAATATAAAAAGAACTCGTTGCATGAAGTTAGACATCAAATTCTATAATGGATGGCTTTTTAAAATAACCATTCTCTGTCTTTCTGTGTGCGTGCAGCATGTGAATCTGAAGTTATGTGAATGTTTCAAGTTTTTCCTAATCTCTTTTCACCTCCACAGTGTTTAGGGCTTTCAGACCCCTTATTCCCGTGTGAACAGAAAAGGTCCATATTATGTGCTTAATGCTTTGACGTGTCGTGTAAGGAGTAGTTTGTAGAAAACGTTGACACCATTTTAACTTCTTAGTGGCTTGTGACATTATATATTATATATATATATATGTACATACATCTTTGTAATATTCTGTGTTTAGTAGTATAAATGTTCTGGGCAAGTTTTAATATTTCAAATGCCTTTGGATAGTCTTGCAATAAAGGCAACATATTCTGCAGTTGGATTTTTTACTTGTTTGCCTATTTTGACACTAAAATATGGTCCATAACTGAGCACAGATTCTACTTATTCATGTTATGGAAACAGGGAAGAATAATAAATTTGTGAATTGCAGTTCTGCTTATCCTATGGATAGTAACACCAGCAAATATGTTATCTTATGAGTAACACCAGCAAATATGTTATCTTATGGATAGTAACACCAGCAATATTTGCTGTATCTGGCTTCTTACTGTTAATCAAGGTTTACAAAATACCCTGTTTTGTAATTTGAGGGGAAAGTACCTGTTGGGATTGGTGTTGGTCACGAACACTAAACGCTCCAATCAAGGAAGAACTTTGCATTTTTCTACTAACGTATTTAATGACACAAGTGTCAAGAGAACCACAATTCACTGATTCACTTATTCTCATCCCTTACTGTGAACATTTGTAATAAATAAACTTGTACTACTGAGAAAAAAAATATTTTGACACTTCACATATGCAAGTAGAGAATTGATAGTGTCAGTTTCAAAGGTGATTTTTGTATTTAAAGTTTCTGGCTTAAATATCCAATGGTGCAGATTTTGAACTTTGTAAGAACAAATTTGGTTAAAAAAGCAAGAACTTGCTCTAGCTTTGTGACCTTGTGTACTTTTCAAATAAAATTAAGAAAGTAGTTTTCTGCCTCATGGTGTGGCTTCATTGTGCTTGAAAAAAAAAAAATGTCTACTTATAAAGTTTCAATATGATGTTTCTCCCTGCTTTCTGAGTCAGGGCTTCTTTCCCCACACCCTTTGCATCCATTATTAAACACAATAAAGATCAGAACAATCACACATCAATGGAAACATAAAGCATACATGTGTTTCCCCACCCTACATCTATATGCAGTATATACCATAATATTTGAGGTTGAAACCTTCAAAGTTCTGTGATCACTCCACAGTGATTTACAGTATAAACTCAAGGCGCTTCTCAGCTGCATTAAAAATGTGCATGCATGTATGTATTAAACACATCTGGTTCTGGTTTAAAGCTATTTTCATTGACCCTCAACATTGATTTCAGAAAACAAAACAGGATGGGGGTAGTAGTAGGTCTGTAAGACTTTTTGAGGAATGTTGTTTACCCTCTAGTTTCTCAATCTTGGCACTTTAGCACTTTGGGCTGGGTAACTCTCTGTTGTGGGGGAGCGTCCTAGGCATTGCAGGTTGTTTAGTATCATCCCTGGTCTCTACCTACGGGGTGCCAGCAGAACGCCTCCCTCCCCAGATGTGACAACCAAACACCGTGTCTCCCAGGGTGTTTCCAAATGTCTACCCTCCCCCCTCCCCCCCAGGTTGAGAACAACTGGTTTATACTGACGTGAAGTTTTCTACTGGGAGGCTTAAAGGAGAAGAGCATAGGCCTTGGAGTCGGACGTGTTTGAACACCTCTCATTACCAGATGCTTTACTTGGCTTCAGTTTCCTAGTGCTTTAGAATGGGGATACAAATACCTACGTCCCAGGGGATGTTGGAGGCTCTTAAAGAACTAGAATTGATTCAGTGAAAAAGGCTTTGCATTTGTAGCTGGGATGCTGATGATGATACACAGAGTTTTAAGGACCCAAGATTACAATAAAATATCTACTGACACTGCTGAGTATAATTTTAAAAAATATATTTTTTTGTTGTCTTCTTACAGAGAGGAAGGGAGAGGGGTAGAGAGTTAGAAACATCAATGAGAGAGAAACATCCATCAGCTGCCTCCTGCACCCAAGGTATATGCCCTTGACCAGAATTGAACCTGGGACCTTTCAGTCCACGGCCCGACGCTCTATCCACTGAGCCAAACTGGTCAGGGCCTACTGAGTATAATTTAATGCCTTTCATTTAGACCATATTTTAATCTTGCAGCTCTAAAGGCCAGATCCTATTTCTGGTTAATTAAATACCAAATGGCATAACTGATGAAACAAAATTTAATATAAGTCGATTGTTATTAAATAAAAGTGGTTTAAAGTCTAAGGCATAAACAAATGTAATTTCTAAATGCAATGAAGGCAACAGTGAGAGATTAGAAAGGCAGTCCCAACTCAGCTCCATTTTTCTTGCTGGTATTTCTGAAGTATAAATCAAATGTGATTTGTTATTTGAATTACTTTTCTAAATTTAATAACTTTGGGGGGAAAATTATCCTAAAGTAACTACAGAAGAAGAAAAATTCCTGGAGTTAATGAAGAACCAAGAAATAAATTTCGGTCTAGTGAACCAAGAATCCTAACTAGCTCCTTGATCAGTTTGCTTCTCATTTCACTGCTGAGCTGTGAATATTCTAACTCGGATGGAGAACGGAGAGGGTGGGAGAAGGTGCAGGAAATCACAGGAGTAAAACCTGATGTCAGTCCCCAACAAAGTACTAGAAGCCGGTGTGATCTTGCCTTGCCCTGAGTCATTGACCCCTGGCCTAGTGGATTGGTTCTTAAAATGTAACTCTGACCATCTTAAAATCCAGGCCATCATAATCTCATCTAAAAGGGACCTCGTGGTCCATTCCATTTCTCTCCGGTTTATTTTCTCCACACCTTTAGGTGCACCTTTGCACACCTGCTGGGGGCCTGGGGTTTCATACCGTGTAAATCCAAACACTTGTCCTTTGAGTCATTTTTCCTGATCCGCACCCCTGCCCCTCACTCACATGCTAATTTAGAGGGGTGTCTGGGCCCTCAGTATGGCCAATGCATGTCTTTTATGGCACAAAACCTTTTGTGTTCTAATTATTGAACATGCTTACTAGATCCCCTAGTTTATTCCCCAATATCCTCAGTTCCTAACTCTGGCATATTGCTCAGTACGTACTGAGTGAATTTTTAGGAAAGAAATGGCACTAGGGGCAAGTATGCATTCAATAAGTTCACATCATATGTTCTGCAAGACAACTTGTTTGTTCCCCAAAAGAAAAAGTGAGTGGGCGTGTGTGGTGAGAAAGTCTGCACATGACATGAAAAGTTAATTTGCATAAATACAGGATGGGGTGACCTGCCTCCGTAGGAGTCAACTTAAACAACACCATCTCCTAGTTATAAAAACCTGGAGAAGTAAAAGAAATTTCTAAAACCCTCAGATTCTGAGTAGGTCTGGAGTGAAGTCAGTGACTGTTTCTCTCTTAGGTTTGAGACTTTTACAACTGGCCCTCCACTACCATACTTACACTGGTGTATACATACTGGGTTGTTTTTTGTTTTTTTAAAAAAATAGGTTTTTATTGATTTTAGAGAGGAAGGAAAGGGAGAAACATCGATGAGGATTGGCTGCCTCCTGCACACCCTCTACTGGGGATCAAGCCCACAATCGGCTTGGGCCCTGGCTGGGAATTGAACCAGTGACCTCCTGATTCATGGGTCAGTGCTCAGCCAATGAGCTACACCAGCTGGGCTACATGGTTTTTCTAACTTAACAAATCCTCTGAGATTATTCTGTGTCTATGTTATCTGTTTTCTGTCGTCTATACATCTACCTAACTTACTTGTTTTCAAAACTAATATTTACATCACAGTGATACTCTGTAATTTATTTAAACAGTCTCCAATTGATGCCCATTTAAATTGATCCCACCTTTTTAGATATAATGAGTAAAATTACAAGAGTTGTGTTCCTGTATACATAACGATGTGTGTGTGTGTGTGTGTGTGTGTGTATTTTAATATATTTCTATTGATTTTTTTTACAGAGAGGAAGAGAGAGGGATAGAGAGTTAAAAACATCAATGAGAGAGAAACATCGATCAGCTGCCTCCTACACACCTCCTACTGGGGATGTGCCCGCAACCAAGGTACATGCCTTTGACCGGAATTGAACCTGGGACCTTTCAGTCCGCAGGCCGACGCTCTATCCACTGAGCCAAACCGGTTAGGGCTGTGTCTTTACATTTCTAGAAAGGGAGGTGCTGATTGTAGAGTATTGTGATAGCTTTTATTGTAATAGCTTTGTACATGTTGTAGCAGCCTATGCTTGCAATGGATGAGTGCTTATCTCACCCCCAATCTTCACCAGTACTCTTATTCAATTTCTTGATCTCTGGGAAGAAAATTATTTCATGGTTTAAAATTCTCTTGTTATTTGTCCAGTTGATCATCTTATGTTTAAAAACTATTTGAGAACTGTGTTCGTGTGCTTTGCCCATTTTTCTTTTATATTACTCCTAGAGGCCCGATGCATGAAATTTGTGCAAGAGTAGGCTTTCCTTCCCCTGGGTGCCGGCACCGGCTTCCCTCTGGCCACCAGGACCTGGGCTTCCCTCCAGCCTCTGGCAGGCACCCGGGACCCGGCCTTCCCTTGCAGCCCCGGCTTCATCCGGAAGGTCGTCCAGAAGGACATCCAGTCAAATTAGCATATTATGCTTTTATTATTATAGATTCTGCTAATTTGGAGCTCTTAAATATAAAATTAGCCCTTTGTGATATAAAATAAAAGGTTTGGGTTTTTGGGGGCCAGGTTATCCTTTTTCTTTGACTCTGTGAATGGTCTTTCCCTACTGACCATGCAATCCTAATCCCTCCTAAACTGTTCCTCAAGGGGACCTGAGGATCACCTGTCTGTTGCCGTGCTTGTCTCCTCTCCTCCGCAGGTGTGATTTCTCAAAGGCAGAGGAGCATCTTTACATCTCAATGTTGGACACAATAGATTCTCAGGAATCTTGGCTGATAATTACAGCGGCTCTGGCTGTGTTCCAGTCCAGCCATCACCACATGTGTTCCCATCACAGTGTGTTTCTTAATTTATCTTTGTTTTCTTCAAGTTTCTGGAGTTCTTGCCCAAAGCAGTATTATGGAATCAGCACAAACTAAAGTAATGAAGACAATTAGTTATCTTGCACTTGAAAACAAGATGTGTCTCTAGGTCACGTGTTAGGTCAGCCGTCACACACTATTCCAAGTTGAATGTTGGCTGCCGGCAGTGTGCTGTTTGAATGTTGCTAAGTAGGGCATTTTCCCTCTCATGTAGGCCCAGAACTGTCAACAGCGAGAACATTTCCAGGGAACAATAGAATGACCTTGCAATTCTGAGAGGAGAGAGTATGGTAACAGCACATACCAATGATTTGCAACCTGGTGGGAAATCAGTCCTCATCCACCTCCACCAGTCTTTTCATCTCGTGACAAGGAGGGGACATTTTATTTGTTCATAGAAACAACACAAAGTGAAATAATTCTGTGAAAGGAAACATCATCTCTGTCCTTCCAACTAAAAGATACTATCTGCGCCCGGCCAGCATGGCTCAGTGGTTGCGTGTAGACCTATGAACCAGGAGATGACAGTTCGATTCCTGGTCGGGGCACATGCCTGGGTTGTGGGCTCAATCCCCAGTGTGGGGCGTCTAAGAGGCAGCCAGTCATCATCATTGATGTTTCTGTCTCTCCCTCTCCCTTCCTCTCTGAAATCAATAAAAATATAAATAAAATAAAAGATACTATTGCTATGTCCAGGACAAGATAAAAATGCACTCACTATACAATAGCCCAGTAGGGCTTTATGAGTATGTTTATGTGATTTAAGCTTCTTGTAATATTATGGGCAAAAGATTTGTGATATTTTTAAGTGAAAATGTATAAGGCAGTTCAAATTTTGTAAAAAACAAAACAAAATATCCATAGGCTATGTTATCTAGTTCAATATCATTTTATGAAACAAATCAAGATCCAGGAAGGTTTTGATTTCCCAAGGCCCCTGTTAGGAACAGAATCCGGGTCTCCTGCTTCCTGGTCCACTATTTTTCTATGAACCTTGAGTCCTTGGCAGTCCCGGCCTTGAGTGAACTATAATAAAGGAAAGAAGGGAAGAGTTAGAGTGTGCGGCTCTCACCTCTCACTCCCTCCCAGCTGCACCAGCTTGGGAGGAGGCCAGTGAAACAGAGCAGCCTCGCCTCCCCAGTGCCTTCAGCTCCTTCTGCAAAGTGCGCACCAGTGCCCAGGGCACACGGAGCATCGATAGCTGCACTCTTCTTAGGCATGCCCGTGGTGGCCCCAGTGGGGTGTATCATGGACAAGAGTCTGCTTTGTTTGGTGCCAAGCCTGTTTAAGCTAGTTCGGTTGCTGATTGCCTAATTTGAGTAAATTGTGCATATCAACTGTCCTAGATATGGTAAAGACAACATATCTGAGGAAATTATTCTGCTGGCACATTGCTTTAAGAATATATTGTTTCACTCACTGCAAAGAAAGCACAGTTTAAATCAACATGGATATATTGTGGATGGATGTTATGAGGAAAACAAACACTCCTAGCAATAGACCCATATTCTAAGAAAAATTCTTAATTCCACATCAAAAATTTGGTGACTGAAAGTATATCAAATAATGTTAAACACTTAAAAATGTTTAAGGGATATATAATTTTTAATGGTTTTCTATTTAAACTTGTTTGGCACTCCTAATTGTGTCAGGGAAGAGGAGTTTTACTGTAAATTTGCATACCAAATCCCTATTCAAGTTCCTGTATTTGTGTGTGCTTGTGTGTGTGTGCGTGCGTGCGTGCGTGCGTGTGTGTGTGTGTGTGTGTGTGTGTGTTCCTCTCCAGATTTCACAGTGAGTATCAAGCATCACAACTAGTATTTTTTTAAATATGTTTTACTGATTTCAGAGAGGAAAGGAGAGGAAGAGATAGAAACATCAATGATGAAAGAGAATCATTGATTGGCTGCCTCCTGCACATCCCACACTGGGGATCGAGCCTGCAACCCAGGCATGTGCCCTGACTGGGAATCGAACCATGACCTCCTGGTTCATAGGTCGACACTCAACCACTGAGCCACACTGGCCAGTCACAACTGGTATTTTAAAAAAATTATTTACCAAAGGATCTTACTAGCTATCAGTATCAGATTTTAAGTGTGGTCAGTCTTATCATTGGGCAATATTAGGAAACATGAAATAGTGAGGTTTCACTTATTAATAACACAGATGACAAAAGTGAATTTTACATTTTTTATGTTAGTCCCTTTAGACAAAGTTCAAATTTTTAAAATTTACTTTCATTTTTAATCAGTAAATTTTACTTCCTTTCTTTAGAAAAAGCATTTGATGAATGATCTAAGATAAAAAAAACAATTTTTTCCACTGAATTTAGTGAAACAAATAGTCAATCATGCTAGCTGTTTCTGTTGAACTCTACAGCTTTACTTATCAATTTGACCCTAAAAAATGTATCATCTATAATTTTCTGTGTATGATTTCAAAAAGTTGGCAGTTCTGTTTGTCTATTTATGAACTTGAAAGGAAAATTATCCTTCTCCCACCCCACCCTCAACAAAGGTAGTTATATTTAGATATATGATTGAAGACATTTCCAAAAGAGATCTGTAGCTTAATATCTAATGATAAAAATGGGTTAAATCAAGGCACATACGTATGAATAGTATGAAACTATTAAAACCGTGTTTAAAATAAATCAGTGACATAATAAAATGTTCCACATTTTCCAATTGCATAACCATAAAATGAATATATTTCATGTCATAACACAGTATGGGAGAATATAAATTAAAAGCTCCCTCTTTTAAACATTCCCCATCCACTAAAATATTAGCAGTGGTTATCTTTGCTAGAGGGGTTATGGGCGATTTTAATGATCTTTCCTCTGCTTTTAGCTATTTGTTTTCTAAATTGGCGTTAGTTTTAATAACAAAAATAATTCTAAGAAATATCTTGTGTATAATAATTATGGCATAGTTAAAGTTCTTCATTACCTATGGTAATTTCCACATGTAGATGCATAGAAAAAGCAGTGATTTAAACTAACCGTTAATGCTTTTCATGGAGAAGGGAAATTATTTTCAAATACAACTCGCAGCTGGAAGTTGGAAGATTATCTGATGCCCTCTTGTGGCCAATAATTTTTTCAAAGGTGATTTGTTTCTTTTCATTGAAATCCTGTCTAAACCAAGAAAAGAACAAAATATCTATTCTATTGCTTTCCAAATGACAAACAAATAATGCTCACACACTATTACTAACACTTTAAGGGTAAGCACTATTAAGGGGTTGTCTACCTCTCTTGCTTCTAAAAGCATGCTTCTTGGATTTGAAGATGTTTAGATCACCTGGGGCAACTTGGATACTCTGAGACCCAGTTTCAATGGTAGCCCTGTTAAGTTCTACTATTATGCTCATTTTTTGCACCTATTTTCACTGCTCACACAATATGGTGGACAGCTTTGCACATCAGTAGTCACAGATTATTCTTGTATTGGCCTTACTCTTACGTAGTATGAATTATGTTGATTATGGCAACTAAATGCATCAATTGCACATTGATTTATAAATTTGCAAAAGTATTTCCAATTATCTTCTAGATAGATAGAATTTGAATTTTTTTGACATTATAAAATTGCCTTCCACAATGAATGCAAACCATAATCTTTTCAATGTTTGTCACTTTGTTAGGTGATAAATGATTATTTCATGGTGTTAGCTTTTGTTTCCTTTAGTCATTAGTGTGCCATTAGCACATCTTCTGTTTTTAGCCATTTGTATTTCTTTATATTTGGCTCTGCTAAATAATTTAACTACATGTAGGAGTTTTTCTGTATAAAGAATGTTAGTTCATTTTCTTTTAAACATTTTGTGGAAATTTTTCCCCTCTTTGGAGTTTGTCTTTTAATACGCAGCTTATCTTTTTCTTCAATTCCAAATCACCAAATCTTTCTGTCCAGTGGGGAAGATTTTCCTACGCTAAGGCTTGTAAATATCTCATTTATTTCCTCAGTACTTTTATAGTTTTATAATTTAGATTTTATCTTTATCCAGAATTTTTATGGTTTGAAGTAGGAATTTAACTTTAAAAATTGCATAGCCAAATAGTTCACTATGAATATTTTATTAGTAACTTATTTCCAACTTGTAAAGCCACATTGACACCATTGGCAATATTTCCCCGACTTGCAGCATTTTATTCCATGTCACTACAAATCCATCTTTTGTGGCTACATGGTATTTTTTAATGTTTTTTTTTAACTAGATGTTTCTTTTTGTTGTTGTTGTTTTTAATATATTTTATTGATTTTTTATAGAGAGGAAGGGAGAGGGATAAAGAGTTAGAAACATCAATGAGAGAGAAACATCGATCAGCTGCCTCCTGCACACCCCCCACCGGGGATGTGCCCGCAATCAAGGTACATGCCCTTGACCAGAATCGAACCTGGGACCCTTCAGTCCGCAGGCTGACACTCTATCCACTGAACCAAACCGGCCAGGGCTAGATGTTTGTTTTTTAAATATATTTTTACTAGGGGCCTGGTGCACGAAATTCGTGCACTGGGTGTGTGTGGGGGGGGAGAGTGTCCCTCAGCCCAGCCTGCCCCCTCTCACATACTGGGAGCCCTCAGGCGTTGACCCCCATCACCCTCCAATCGCCTGATCGGCCCCTTGCCCAGGCCTGACGCCTCCGCCAGAGGTGTCAGGCTTGGACAGGGGACCCCCATCTCCCCCCGATCACTGGCTCTGGCCCCCGCCCAGGCCTGAGGCCTCTGGCCCAGGAATCATGCCTGGGCAGGGGACCCCCATCTCCCTCTGATCACTTGCTCCACCCCCCGCCCAAGCCTGACGCCTCTGACCCAGGCTTCAGGCCTGGGCAAGGGGACCATCATATCCCCCCAATCCCCGGCTCCGCCCCCCACCCAGGCCTGATGCCTCGGCCAGAGGAGTTGACCCTCATCACCCTCCGATCACCAATCACCGGATCGGCCCCTTGACCAGGCCTGAGGCCTCCGGCAGAGGTGTCAGGCCTAGGCAGGGGACCCCCAGCTCCCCGCGGTTGCAGGCTCCGCCCCTGCCCAGGCCTCACACCTCTGGCCTAGGCGTCCGGCCCAGGCAGCGGGGACCTGCAGTGGCAGCGGGGGGCGCCGCGATCGTGGGCTTCGCTTTAGGCCCAGGCAAGGGACCCCTAGCTCCTGGGACTGCCAGCTTCGACCGTGCTCAGCTCCCATCACTGGCTCCACCCCTACTTCCTGCTATCACTGGCCAGGGCGGCAAAGGCGCCTGATTCTCCGATCATGGCTGGGGGGCAGGGCAAAGGCGGCCCCAGGGCCGCCTTTGCCCTGCCCCCCAGCTCTTAGCTCCCCCCTGGGTTTCCGATCACTGTCAGTGGCAGGGGGCTTCTTCCTGCTTTCCCTTTCGCCTCCCTGCATTGTGCCTACATATGCAAATTAGCCGCCATCTTGTTGGCAGTTAACTGCCAATCTTAGTTGGCAGTTAACTGCCAATCTTAGTTGGCAGTTAATTTGCATATAGCCCTGATTAGCCAATGAAAAAGGTATCGCCGTACGCCAATTACCATTTTTCTCTTTTATTAGTGTAGATTGATTTCAGAGAGGAGAGGGATAGAAATATCAATGATGAGAAATAATCATCGATCAGCTGCCTCCTGCACAACCCCCACAGGGGATTGAGCCTCCAACCCGGGCATGTGCCTTGACCCAGAATTGAACCTTGATCTCCTGGTTCATAGGTTAACATTCAACCACTGAGCACACCAGCCAGGCAGCTTTCTGTTGCTTTAAATCAGTGGTTCCCAACATGGGGTACACACCCCACAGGAGGGCAATTCGATTTTTAAGGGGGAGCAATTTGAGAGTTATTAACAGTGAATTTTTTGCATTTATGATTCTAGGGGCCTCATATCTATAATAATAAAAGTGTAATATGCTAATTAGACTGGACAGCCGAATAACCTTCCAGATGTCATTCTGGATGTCCTTCCAGACAAAGCCACTGCGGCAGGGGCCGAGGCAGAGGCAATTAAGGGTGATCAAGCAGGCAGGCAAGCGGTTAGAGGCCATCAGGCAGGCAGGTGAGCGGTTAGGAGCCAGCGGTCCCAGATTGTGAGAGGGATGTCTGACTGCCAGTTTAGGCCCGATCCCCCAGGGATCAGCAACAAAATTTTGTAACCACATTGTAATCATTTAATTCAGAAATGTATCAGGGATCGGGCCTAAACCAGCAGTCATACATCCCCCGAGGGGTCCAAGGTTACGAGAGGGTGCAGGCCAGGCTGAGGAACACCCCACCACCACCACCACCATGCACAAATTTCATGCACCGGGCCTCTAGTACAGTATATAAATATATATTGTGACATATTTATGTATTTCCATTCTCTATTATGTTTTGAAACTTTATTTGCTATTTTTTGCTATCACTTCTTATTTTTTTAATAACTTCTTAGTGATTTCTTCTTCAGTACTTCAACTGGCCTTTCGTTCTTTTATTTTTCTCTTTCATGGATGCCATGTTCTGTGGAAGCTTGTTTAGACCATTAACGGCCTTTTAGGCTTCCTCCACGTGAATAGTTCACTTTTTGAATAATAAGAATTATATGGGGGGGGGGGGGGGAAGGGCAATCAGGATTTTAGAGATGCTTAGGTGGGGCATGGCCAAAAAAAGGTTGGGAACCACTGCTTTAAATGTATTTTAGAACAAGGTGGGAGGTGGATATCAAGTCAGACATCTTCTACAGGTAGTTCATCTAATATACAAATTCAAAATTAGCATTTTCCCCAAGGCACTCTGCCATTTACTTGTCAGGAGGAAAGAATAAGAGATTTAGGTGATTGTATAGTAACCTAATGTGGAAAGAAAGGTCCAATTACCAGGGGGATGCCAAAAATACTTCCTTGTCAGTATGGCTAGTATACTAGTACTTCGACTGATTTTTCCAACAAGCTTATAACTACAACTAGAGGCCCGGTGCATGAAATTCATGCATGGATTGGGGCCCTAGGCCTGGCCTGCAATCAGGGTTGATCGGGATCAGGTAGATCAGGGCCAGGCCAGAGAGGAGGCAATGGTCGCCAGGCCAGGTGCAGAAGGAACGGACACTGGACACTGACGCCATCGTCGGTGCTCTGCCAATGTGCAGTTCCACACCTACCCCCCCCCCCCTTCTCTTGCCACCATACTGCCCCTGGGCAGGTGGGTGGCAGGCCGATTGGGGCCTGCTGGCCAGGGTGAGGGATGGGGCACAGGAGTTTGGCTGCTGGCCCAGAGGAGGAAGCCGGCCCTCGACCCCCCTGGGAATTGGGCTACATCTGCCGCCACCCACCCTGGTTCCCCATCCCAGCCCAGGGCCCAACCCCAATTAGGTGATCAGGGCCTGCCGGCCAGGTGGAGGGCCAGGGAGGTTGGCTGGGGAAGTGCACTGACCACCAGGGAACAGCTCCTGCATTGAGCATCTGCCCCCTGGTGTTCAGTGTGCATCATAGCAACTGGTCATTCCGGTCACATAGGCTTTTATATATATAGATGTGAGCAAACTAACAGAACAAATGCTAACTCCCTGATAAAAATACCTGAAACCTGTCACCTTTACAATTGACCATGAATTTCCCTTTGTCACACAAAATAGCAAATTTTTAAAAATTTTAGACTAAAATAAAACTAATCTCTCTTGTGATGCCAGTTACCCCTAGAAAAATAAACTGAAGTTTGAATAGGTATTCACTATATACAGGGGCAGGCAAAAGTAGGTTTACAGTTGTACAATACAAGAATAAATTTTTTGTGTACAATTGTAAACCTATTTTTGCCAATCCGTTTTTCAGAGGAAAAAGTAGAAAGTTTGGAAGTATGTTAAAAGTTGTATATGGTTTATCAAAGAATACAAAAACATTAAACTAGAAAAATATCTAAGGTTTAAGAATGTTTTATGTTAAGATCGCAAACACTTCAATTTCCATACTTTCAAATCTGAGTTATGATTATGACTTAATGTTTGTGCACTTCTCTGGTATTCTATGTCAACAGAATTTATCACAAAAAAATGACAACAGGAACATTTAGAATAGCCAAGGCTATCCAATGATTTATTAGCAAGTTATGACTTTTTCTGATGTTAAATAATTTAAAGATGTGGAAAATGGGGAAAAGTATTGATCTTAATTCTTTAAAATGTATCCTGGGGAGAAAAATCCAAATTCTTATTTCTCCTTTTCTCTTTTTGTAGTTCAAGTACACTTACAAGACTGATGGCATTACAGTGGTGTAAATATGAAGGACTGCTGAAGAATCTGAAGTACTGTTCTAATTGACTTTATTTCGGACCTCTAGTAAAGACTTTAACATGTTGCAAAATGGGCACAGAAATTGAGTGGCTGAAAGGACATTTCTGCTTTATGCACTGGCATTACAACATCAGTCAAATGTCGTATGAAAATTAGTACAGGCCAGCCCTGACCAATGTCACTCAGTTGGACCACTGTCCCGTGCACCAAAATGTGGTGGGTTCTATTCCCGGTCAGGGTGCATACGCAGGTTGCAGGTTTGATCCTGGTACAGGAGGCAACTGATGAATATTCCTTTCCCCACCCCCAATCCCCCTCCCCTCCAAAAAGGGGGGAAAAAACGCAAAACATTAGTATAGGCCAAATCCTTGGGTAGGAAAGTCCTATGTATAGTGACTTTAATAATTTGAAAGATGTTTTATTGTTTATATTTTCAATGAGCTACTAAACAAATTTTATTCTTTTATATGCATATTTTGACACTGTAGACTTTGGGAAAAGTATGGTTTTTAAAAGTTGATTTTTAAAGGAAAATTAAAAATTTTAGTTTTTTCTTTGCTAAATATTTAAACAGTGAAGTGAAACATGCCCTTTACTCTCTCCCTTGTTTTTTATGCACAGAACAGAAGCACACATTGTCATGCCTCAAACTACTTTTTATTTGCAACTACATGATTTCACACAATTCTTCTAAACAATAACATAAAATATATTTCCCTGCGTATAAATAACTTACATACTCTCCATAAAGTAAATGCTCAAAGGTGCTATTATAACAGATCGCCCACTCCTACACTGTTCTTGTATGCAACAGAGTTGATGCACAATATATAAATACTCAAATCCAATATTAAAAACTCAGGCACTTGACTAACTTTAATAAAATTTCTCAAACTATACCAACATATCTAAAGTGCATATATTTTTTAGAAAGATTATTCTCAACTTCTCTATAAAAATAAGTTTGATGGTTTAACCCATCTAACTTTACTACTATGAGTATGAACTTTTAATATGCAGTCAGGCTTATTCTACCTTCTCTCAACACCAAGTAGAATCAAAAGCAGCTAGTGAGGTGCTAACATGTGAGGATTAATCCAGTGATTCCGGTCACAATGCATTCCAGGAGGAGGCACCCATGTTACTGGAATTGGACGGTATGGTTTATTATTCTTCCTTCCCTGATGTGGATAACCAAATGGAATAGGCGGAGGGTAGTGACACTGATGGCCATTCCCTCGGTACATCCCTGGCTTTTTTCTGGGCAAAGGATGCCACATTGGAAGAGGTGGGAATATCAATTCTGAAATCTGTAGGAAAGAAAAAACACTAAGTTAATTCAGAGGAAAAATTAATCATGTGTTATGTAAAACTAATTGAGTTTCTAGATTCCTCATTAAAGAAAAACAAAATCACTCACCCACAACCCTACGAATGATATTCCTATGGTCAAGTCTAAATACAGGGTGGGACAAAAGTAGGTTTACAGTTGTGAGTATGGAACCAAGTTTATTCTTGTATTATTTATTAACTAGAGGCCCAGTGCATGAAATTTGTGCACAGGGGTGTGTGTGTGTGTGTGTGTGTGTGTGTGTGTCCCTCAGCCCAGTCTGCACCCTCTCTAATCTGGGACCCCTTGAGGGCAGTCTGACATCCCTTTCACAATCCAGGACTGCTGGCTCCCAACCACTCGCCTGCCTGCCAGCCTGATCATCCCCCTAACCACTCCCCTGCCAGCGTGATCAATGCCTAACTGCTCCCCTGCCGGCCTGATTGCCCCCAACTGCCCTCCCCTGCCAGCCTGGTCCCCCTTAATTGCCCTCCCTTGCCAGCCTGGTTGCCCCCAACTGCCCTCCCCTACTAGTCTGGTCCCCCGCAACTGTCCTCCCCTGCTGGCCTGGTTGTCCCCAACTGCATTCCCCTGCAGGCCTGGTCCCCCGCAACTGCCCTCCCCTGCTGGTCATCTTTGACCACATGGGGGCAGCCATCTTGTGTGTTGGAGTGATGGTCAATTTGCATATTACCTCTTTATTAGATAGGATTATTGCGTTATGTTCAGTATGAACAACTGTTAACCTATTTTGGCCCAACCCTATATGTTAAAGAACCTTATATATGATAAGTAATAATCAGTGTTTTCTGAATATATGAGAATTAATAAACACAGCACTCTGAGGCAACCAGAAAAAATCAAAACACAGAATGAATGGAAGCTTGTAAGGAGGTTCCTTTATTATTTGGGGTAGGCAAAGACTTCTTCCAGGGGATACAAAAAACACAAGAAAAAACTTTGATAAATTTGACTTCATTAAAATTTAAAATCTCCCTATATTTTCTTCTAAACACAGAAGACATTTAACTTTTATGTTTAGGTCTATAATCCATTTCAAATTAATTTTTTAATGTATGGTGTCAGGTAGCAGTTAGGTTCTTTTTTAAAAAAATATATACATTATCCAATTGTTTCAGTATCAAGTTCTTAAATACTTTTCCTATTGAATTGCTTTGGCACTTTTATTTTAAAAAGACTGTACAATTGTTGGTGTATTTCTGTACTCTCTATTCTGTTACATGAATATATCTATGTATCTTTAAACCATTACCACACTTTATTGATATATATAATGGCTTTATGTGAAGCCTCCAAGTTGATTCTCTTGTAAGTTTTAGAATCTATTTGTCTTTTGGGATTTTGATAGATATTGAGTTGAATCTATAGATCAATTTGGGGAGAAATGACATAATCTTCACTTCTTAATTAGTGGGAAGCTATCACTGAAGGTACCTTTCAGAAAATACAGACTCCTCAGAAACAAAGACCCCAAGCTAAGAATTATTGTCCTTATTTTGATAAATCTTTTAAAGTTCTTGGCAATGCGAGGTTCAAGATGAAAAAGTAGATAGGGCCCTGGGCAGGTAGCTCAGTTGGTTAGAGCATCATCCCAATAAACCAGGGCTGAGCATATAGGGTAGGCTCAGTTGTTTGGAGGAGCCTACCGATGCGACATGGTGCAGGTCCAATCACCGGTCAGGGCACATACAAGACTCAACCAATGAATGTATAAAAGTGGAACAACAAATCAATGTCTGTCCCCCTTCTCTCTTTCTCCCCCTTCTTCTCTCTCTCAAATCAATATATAAAAAATTAAATTTTAAAAAAGGTAGATAGGAAGGAAAGATTAAAATTGGCCACTTGCACCAACGGCCTACACAATGGTGTACAAACAGGCTTCTCTGTTCATGAAATTTTTTGTTAATGGCTACAATGTCAAAGAGAAATGTTTTACTTAAAATGCAAAAGAGACTTTCATTTCCTGATACAGTCTCTCAACATGGGGGGAAATAAATACAATTTTAAAATAAAATTTAAAAATTAAAAGTCAACTTACTTGTAAATATTAGAAGCAATCAGTTAAATTTGAGACTTACATTTATATTCTGATATAAAATTGCCACATATTCAAATGAATCCCATGTAATTTAACAATAGTAATTTACAGTATATAATATATATCATGCAGAGAGAAAAAAAGCCCAAAATATTTAAGGCAAAGGTCTTAGAAATGATCCCTGAAATATAGCTATTACACTTATTTATCTATATGGGAAATCTCTCAGAAAAAAATATAAAAATAACTGGTAATGAGTTTCTCCATGGGAGGGCACATGACCAGTGGTTGAAGGAAGACTTGTCACTATTATACTCTTATACTGTTTGTTTTTAAAAGCAGGTGCACATGTTATCTATTACACATGTATACATATGTCCCTAAAATGTAATAATCTTCAGAACTATTCTTCCTCTTAAACCTAGGAAGGATAATTCAACTGAAAAATAGAGTAAGAAATTAAGTTATACTGAAAGAATGTTCATTATATAAGTGTATGCTGAATTTAAAGGTTTAGTTTTTCAAACTCAAAACTCTGATTTCTTACTCTTTAAGGTCTAAATTTTCATTTTAGTCCAAATCTGACTCTACCGTGAATCTGGTATGTTTCATTAAGTCTAATTAAGACCAAATTAATAAAAATATGTGTATTTAAAAGCATACAGTTGCCCTAGCTGGTCTGGCTCAGTGGATTGAGTGTTGGCCGGTGGACTGAAGGGTCCCAAGTTCAATTCTGGTCAAGGGCACATGCCTGGGTTACGGGCTCAATCCCAGTAGGGGGTATGTAGGAGGCAGCCAATCAATGATTCCCTCTCATCGTTGATGTTTCTATCTCTCCCTTCCTCTCTGAAATCAATAAAAATATATTTTAAAAAAAAATTAAAAAAGCATACAGTTAAGCCCTTGAACAACAGGGGTTAGGTGCACCGACCACTCAAAAATCGATTTATTAACTTTTGACTCCCCCAAAGCTTAACCGCATCAGTTACCCTTGGTGTCTGCAGGGGATTGGTTCCAGGACCCCAAGAGATACCAAAATCTGCAGATGCTCAAGTCCTCTATCTAAAATAGTGCAGATCAATGCATAGTGAGCCCTCTACATCTTCTAACTCCCAATCTCGAATTGAAAACAGTATGGGCATTTATTGAAAAAAATCTACATGTTGTTCAAGGGTCAACTGTGCTCAAAATTAGAAAATGTTCATGTATATAATAAGGCTCAACTCAAATGATTTAAATTTTTTTTTTTTACTTAAAAATATTTTTTCTGTTGAGCAGTACTGTTGTTAACAATTTTTATAAATATATTAAATGTTCTTTGGCATCTACACTAATAAAAGAGAAACATGCAAATTAACTATCACTCCGTCACTCCGCTATACCCACCAGCCAATCAGAGTGACTATGCAAATTAACCCAACAAAGATGGCGGTTAATTTGAATACGAAGGCACAGAGCAAAGACTAAAGACAACTGAAGATGGTGGCAGCCATGGAGCTGGAGCGAGCAGGAGGCTTGGATTGCTCCCGGCACCGGAGGAAGCCAAGCTTCCCGCCAGCCCTGTACTCCGCTCAAGGAGGGGCTGGGGGTCTGGGTCCCCGGGGACAACCCAGGCCTCCAGCCCACCCTGGCCTCCACTCGAGGAGCTGGAAAAAAAAAAAAAAGGAGGGGCTGGGAGCAGCTGGGGCGGAGAAGCCAAGCCTTGCTGCTGCGGCCGGACCAAAGGCCTGGGTCCCGGGTGCCGGAGGAAAACCGGTACCGGCAGCCAGGGGAAGGAAGGCCTACTGCGCGAATCTTCGTGCAATGGGACACTAGTGTAGAGTATAAACAGTAAATAAGTTAAACATGTTATAAGTGCAAGCATGGTAGCTATGTAACTGTTCAACTTAAAGCAAAGGAGATATTGTTTTGACTTGAATGAAAAATTAACTGAAATATAATTTAAATTATGGAAAAGTAGAGAACAAGTAAGTTGAACCCAAAGATACAAATCGGAAGTGTTAAAGACTACAAAAAATGAGTTGTTATATTTTAATAAAAGAATTTTTAAAATATCAGAATGTTTTATCACCACGTTCTTTTTTTCTCTTCTTTGCCACACTCTTTGAAACATGTTTATCCGACTTATTGAATAGTAAAGCAGACCTTTGATAAAGTGACTCAGGATGCCTATTTATATCTCAGAGGAGCCACTTTGTGTGGAAAGGCAAGAACTGTAATCCAGAATCTCAAATCAGAGAACCAGAGCAACATGGATTGATTTGGCATGCCCTGCTCAGGGACCTTCAATATGCTATTTCATGATTACCTGGTACATGGGACTTGGAGTTGCAGTCACTGAACTGGATTTCACCTCTACTTCCTTACTTGTTTCTTCATCTGAAGAAGAAGATCCTGAATGATAATCAGAGGTAACCTTATCAAGGGCCCTGGTAACTTTCTTAGAGATCTCATCCTTGTTCTCATCCTCATTTTCAAAGCTGGCAACAATAAATGCATTGTTTTTTTCTCCATACCTAAGAATTAAAAAAAAGTAAATAAAAATCTTACAAAAGCTTGAAGTCATAGCAACAAAGCAAGAAATATCCATAAAAACAATTAAACTAGTCTGGGCATGTCAGTGGTCCACTGCAAAGAAGGAACCCTCCCAGAACTTGATCCTACATATATATAGTATCCTAATCCAGCTCCCTGCTCACAGGCAGGCCACAATTCTGTCCCTGGTCTATTCTCTTTCCCAATTTTCTTTTCTATTGTCTAATAAAAATAGTTAGGAGAAATTCATTGTTTTGATTTCATTTTGTATGTACCATTAAAGTGGCAATACAGTAAAATCTTCCAATGTATTTTTAACTGACCCCTGTAATATAGTTCCCAATAATTCAAGTCACAAATCAACTAGACATTTCCTATGAGTTTTAATTTTACCATGATTAATAAAAAAGGGGCCTGTGTTTCCTATATCCACACTGACAAAAATAAGAACTGAGGCAACTGCTGAGGTTAAAAAAACAACAACACACTATTGTTGAGGAAATAAAGGGGTTTTGCTTGAATTATACTACTTACCTCATATAGATTCCTATGATAATTGCTTACCACTCATTTTCATGTTTTTTGAAAAGCAAAACAAATAAGCCTTTTTATCCTTCCAAAGCATGATTTTTAAAACAAATTTCCTTTATTGATTGGTTTTAGAGAGAGGGGAAGGGAGAGAGAAATATCAATTTTTTGTTCCAGCTGAAATAGAAATTTTTAGGGGTGAAAAAGACAGGTTCTAGGAAATTTCAGAAATCAAGGGGACCATGGAAGAAGCACAGGGCTGCAGAGCAGCAGAAGGTATATATCCATAGATTAGGGGGACTGAAAAGCTGCAACAGGTACATTTCCATAGAATGAGGGAGCTGGAACAGCAAAAGGTCTATATTTACAAAAAAAGGGAAGGAAGCCCTTCATCCAGGAGAAGAAGAAAGCCCAAAGGGAATAGGAAAACAATAAGAAAGGAGGGGGGAAGAACCTTATATGTCCCATGTGAGGTTCGACCTTTGAGCCAGCCCAAGAGTTACTATAGTAACCAGTCCAAGGGAATTTTGTGCATCAGACTTGTAGTCTATAATAAGATAAAAATCCTAACTGCAATAAAGCCTTTGAAAGTCTGTATAAAAATTAAGTAGTCTTATAGGTAAGTTCTGTGTCTTTATATAGTTGTTCTATTTTCTGTTCACACAGACTAAGTTGAGCCATAAATGCTACCTAAATATGGTGGATAACTCCCTTTTCTATTCTTTTTCAGTTTACCTCATAAAAGGAGCTGCTACAGGATGGCAGAAAGAGCATTGGACATGTTCTGGTTCTGGCTCTGCCATTAACTAGCTCTGTGGCTAGGGGCAAGTCATTTAGTCTTTCTCAGCCTCAGTTTCCTATCTGCGGGGTCAGGAAACTGGAGCTGATTGGATACTGGCTAGTCTTGGGCTGGTGATTCTTCTTAGTATAAATACTAGAGGCCCGGTGCATGGATTTGTGCACCAGTGGGGTTCCTAAGCCTGGCCTGCGCCCTCTGGCAATCCAGGACCCCTTGGGGGATGTCAGAGAGTCGGTTTTGGCCCAATCCCCGCAGGCCAGGCCAATGCCATTTTCAACCTGATCCCTGCAGGCCAGGCCGAGGGACCCCACTGATGCACGAATCCGTGCACCCAGCCTCTAGTACGCATATAAGATCTTTGGTTAATCTCTTCCCCCACTGTGCCTCCCCCCTTCCCTCTGAAATTCATCCATCTGTTCCATGTTTCTATGCCTGTGGTTTCCGCTCCTGTGTTGAGTGTCTGCCCCCTGGTGGTCAGTGCACGTCATAGCTACCAGCTGGTTGCTTAGGGTTTTATATATAGACTAGAGGCCTGCTGCACAAATTCATGCACAGATGGGATCCCTCTGGTGGCCTTCAGGGATTGGGCCAAAACTTGCAGTACAATGCCGCCTGCAGCTCCTACCTGCCGCTCCCACTCATCCTAGCCCTGTTGTGCCTGCCGCAGACTCGCGCCCAATCAATCCCAACAGGGAGAGCCACAGCAGCACTCACCAGCCATGAGCCCTGCATCTGGCGCCCTCCCAAGGGGAGTGGCCTGCAGTATCAGGCTGTAACTGGCTTTCTGACCTCCCCCGAGGGATCTCTGATTGCGAGAAGGTGCAGGCTAGGCTGAGGGACCCCACTGGTGCACCACTGGGCTGGGCTTGCTCAGTCCCAATCGGCCGGACCCCAGCAGCAAGCTAACCTACTGGTCAAAACATCTGCTCCCTTGTGGTAAGTGCACGTCACAGCAACTGGTCGACCAGTTGACTATCTGCCCCCTGGTGGTCAGTGCATGTCATAGTGAGCAGTTGAGCAGCCTTAGCATATCATTAGCATATTATGCTTTGATTGGTTGTTCTGCCATTTGGTCTATTTGCATATTACCCTTTTATTATATAGGAGTATGCCTGAACATCTGGGCCAAGTTCCTCATGATACAGAATTCATGTTCATGTATTATAATTTCAGTTTACTTAGCATAGAGTTTTAGCAATAGAAATTTACCCTTCTGTCCTCTCAAGCATTTAAAGATTAAGTAAATCTTGATACAATAAAAGGTTAATTCATATATTAATGTAAATATTAACAATGGGCTTAGGCCTACCCTTCAGTTTTGCCCATTAATGGAGTCAAAATTCAAGCAAAACAGAAAGGCAAGAAATTGGAGAAAAATCTGTCTTTGTAGAAGCAGAAACCTAAATCAAGGGCACACATCTAACGATTGAAGGATCAGCTGTATTAACTCAGATTTCTTTGACATGCAACTTCAATTAGGTTCTGTAACTTTCCCTTTGTAGTATTTTGAATGTGTAATTAATTCCTTAGAATTAGTAGTGAACAATTTTTAAACTTTCCATTTTTCAATGACACACTACTAAAACAATAAGGCCAATTTAGTTAATTTGAAACAAATCAATAGTATCTAATGCTCTTTATCAGGTAAAGAAAGGATCATAGAAATTATTATTGTTTTTGCTTCTACCCCTATCTCATCACCAATTTAATTTAAACAATTCTTTATTGTTGAAAGTATTACATATGTCCCCCTTTTTTCCCCATTGACCCCTCCAGCCCCTCCCCCGCAGCCTTCAGCACCCTATTGTCTTTGCCCCTGGGTTATGCATATATGCATACAAGGTCTTTGGTTGATTACCTTCCACCCTCCTCGACCTTCCCTCTGAGATTCCACACTCTGTTATTTCTTAAAGGTATAGAAATATACTGAGTAGATAATAAAGCTGCTAGATTCACCTTATTGGAAAGATCTGTTATCTATTCTGTATCCTCTCAAATATTTCACTAAGTAATAAACTTTTTAAGTATATAACACTTGGCATCTTTCCAATACTTTATCCTGATGGAGTAATTCTGACTCTGAAGAATGTTCTCTTTCAGTGCATTTCAATTTTTTCATAACCTTAGCTAGTCTCTAGTTATTATTTAGTAATTATTTTTAATGACTCTCATATATTTATTCAATTCTATAACTGCTAGATCACATGTGTTTTAATTTTTAGAATATTTCTTTCCAGTTTTGATCCACAAGCACTAATCACTATCTCAATCTTCTCTATTAACTTACAGTATAACCTCTACTCATCTTTCGTTTTGGGGAGTTCTATTGTCATTGAATCACCACATTCTGAAGGTGATGTGAAGAAAAAAAAAAATCACATCACAGCCAACATTTGGCAAAATTTTAATCACATATAAATTAGAAGGCTACTGAATATAAAGATTTTCTTATATTAACCAGATGAAAGCACAGTAATTTTTCATTATCTGGCCAAGTAATGAAGTACCCACTTAAGCAGAATGTCCACATAACTAAAGCTTTTATCTTCAGGTGCCAAGATTTAGTTTAAACATTTCAAATAATTATGTCCAAAATGTTTATATAATTACAGAACTTCTTAAACATCTTTGGACATAGAAACTTTCCCCTAATGATATAAGATCATTGTATTAAACATTAATTTAATACACTTGTACTAACTCTTCAGTTTTCTTGCTTCCACCTCTATATTAAACTATATGACCTTTTTTATTTTGTAGCTTGAATAGTATGAACAACCTTTCAAATGATGCTTATAATTTTTTATTAGTTGAAAATTACACAACTACTTAAAGAACTGTGTTAAAATAAGAGTCAATCAGGATCTAAATGTGGGCCTAATAAAAATGCAAGCAATTCAATATAGTAACTTTGTGAGAGTTATTTCTTGTATACTGAGCTCTTCTACAAGGGTCCAGTGGCCAGTCTTTAAAGTCTGACCCTGGTCTCACTTGAGTCCTTACTTAGTCCCAGAATCTAAATTGTTTGACTTTCTTGGGTCAAAAATTGAGATGTCTTGCTCTTCCTTTTCCTAACTGAGAAGAAGGGAGTGTCAGAGAATCTACTACCTATGCCTGATTTCCCAAAGCAATAGCTTATAAATAGGCAGGTCCAGGGCAGTCCAGACAATTCAATGAAAGAAAAACCATGTATTTTTTTGGCACAACATGTCTTTACCTCCACTTTCATTGTTGGAGATCAGGTCAAAGGTATTATTAATAATATGTATCTTTGAAATTTATTAGGATTGCATCCTAAAGCATCTCTACTACAGTCAACAGGTGAACTGTACCTCAAAATTGAAGAGAATACCTTAAAGGAACAATTGTAGAAAATTATTCACAGAGGGTTCCAAGCATCTGTTCATCGTGTTCCTCCTGCCTGGAAATGTCCTTCCCATCTTGTCATCTAGTCAACTGCAACCCCCTCTTCCCCAATCAGCTCAAGTATCACCTACTCAATAGTCTTCTCGGCACTCAGCAGAGCAGTAATTTTCTCTATTGTGCCATCAACTGACTGCATTTTGTACATATTTCTGTTGTAGCACAAACCATACTGTTGTAAGCTGCTTATTCTTTCTTCTAATTTATTACATTCTGAACTACCTGAAAGACAAATGCCACTTTCATTTTTTTAAAAAAACACCACTAAGAATGCCTGGCTCACAATGAATGTTTTTAGAATGAACAAAGTACAATTAAATTTCAGACCTAACACTCACCTTTACAATTCTGCTCATCTGGGTACAAAAAATAATTTCCATTATGAAAACAAAACCATGAAAATATCACTTAAAAATCAAAAAGGGAGGCAAGGGTAGAAACAAACGAAAACAGAGACCAACCAAAAGTTACCCAGTATTATTTGGGATTAGTTTCTTTCCGAATTTGAAGAGGGAAAAGACAAGAGCACCACCAATGAAAGACGATAATTAACCTTCAGGAGTCTAGGTCTCTAAATTTTACTTCTTGATCCATAATAAACTTGTTGGCAAAGCTTTAGAAAAACCCTGTCCAATCAGTTTATGAGTTTCTTTAGCTACAAAACAAGAAGGTAACCAGTCCTTCACTATCACCTCCTGAAAAGTACTTTACAAAATCCACATCTGAAAAGTCAAGCAACCAACTTCTGGCCATAAAAATACACAAGCAGGCAGTATCTGAAAGAATTTCATTATGTCAATTCTAGCATGGTAATCAGTTCAGCCACCAAATTCAAAAACTCACCGACAGCACACCTCACATGGGTCCACCCACAGAGTGAGTTCCTTTGGCAAGCCCAGGTCACTGTACAAAATGCAGCTATTCTCACAGGCTTTCAAGACATCAGGATCAACTCTCTGAAACTTATTGACACGAATGCACCTACAACAAAGTGGAATAATGTTAATAGCTTTACTTGAATCATAATCATAAGCCTTGTTATATCTTTCAGTATTTGCCAACATGAATTACAAAAAAAATACCCTGGCAGAGAACTCCAGAGTGTATCTATCCTACACAGATAATAAATATGAACTAAAGGCAAAGAGGCAGCATCAACAAGACTACGCAGCCTGGTAAAAAGAAAAGGGCATCTGTGTGAGCCCAGGGAAATCATTAGAACTGGCTCTACTTCATTTTACCTAGAAAACACTAATCTAACATGTACATTAACACGTTAAGCGCCAAGCCTGTTTTGTCTTCCAGACAGAAGGTATAGTGTCAGTAACCGGTGACTGACATGGCGCTTAACGTGTTTAAATGAGTAAGGAGTATTAAAGTTGCATGAAATTACTTAGAGCTCTGAAGGCAAAAGTTTTAATAGGCCACGTTTACATATTAGCAAAACCTATCACAACAAAAGACCTCAACCAGTATTTCAAATAATATTTAGAAATTTTTATGACAAATTTTGATCTGTCATGACCTTATATATCCCAGGTAATAAAATAAGTGTTAAAAATTATGTCCTTTGCCTTACCTATAACTTTTCTAGAAAAACAGAATCAGTCAAGGACACTGAACCATTCATATCACATACTTAAGATTAAAATATAACCCAAAAGTGTTATTGGCTTATTTCATTTAACTTCTGTTATGCAAGGGTTTTATTTTTAATAGCTGGCAAAATAAGTGAAAAGATTTCTAAAACAATAGAGCTTCTGTTCCATTATTTTTTAACCTAACAAATATATCTACTGGACAGAATTGTTCAAAGATGGCTCCTAGTACAAATGCAAAAATACATGTTAAAATAAGCATTCTGCTTACAGAAAAAAGGTAGCTACAATGAAAGTATTTATTGCCAACAACTAAGAAATCAATTAAGATAACCCAGGTTTTAGTATTAGCGCCAGTAACTTATTTATTGGGTGAATTTAGATTAAGTCTTTTGACCTCTTCCTCAGACCCAAAGTTCTAAATATGGAAAATACACCTGGCTGGTGTGGCGCAGTGGATAGAGTGCCGACCTGGGCACCAAAGGGTCAAGGTTCAAATCCTGGTCAATTCCCCACACCTGGATTGCAGGCTCCATCACCACCCCAGGATTAATGTGGGAGGCAGCCAATCAATATGTCTCAGATTGATGTTTCTCTCTCTCCTCTGTCCCTCTCTCCCTCTTATCCTCCCCCTCCTTTCCACTCTCTGAAGAGCAATGGAAAAAATATCCTCTGGTGAGAACTAACCAAAAGTAAATAAATAAAATATAGAAAGTACAATGTAAATGACAAATAGTAATTATACCATAAATGCAATGACATTAATAGAATAATGTGCCATTTAAAGTTTTTAAAAGAAATTATTAGTTGATTTGTATTTCCATTTAAAAAGTGAAAAAATTTTGTTGGTAACAGCTAATATGCATATCTAAATAATAATACAGTGTAGACCCTAGAACAAAAAGGGTTGGAATTGCTCATGTCCACTTATATGCAAATTTTTTTCAGTAAGTACCTGTACACTATTTTCGATCTGTGGTTGAGAGTCTGTGGATAAGTGGGCCAACTGTAGGCTATGATCTATGCCATTTTACATAAGGAACTTGAGCAACTGCAGATGTTGGTATCTCAGCAGGGTCTTGGAACCCCTCCCCCAGGGACACTGAGGGGCAACTTAAAATTTTGGGGAAGTAAAAAAGTATACACAGATTTTTTGACTTTGCATAGGTCAACACTCCTAACCCTGCCTGTTATTCAAGGGTCAACTGTAATTAACAACTCTTTCTGAAGGTTTACTGTGCAACAGACAATTTCCTAAATCCTTTGCATGTATTAATGCTTAATTTTCATAATTTCCCTGAGTTAGATACTATTTTCCCCATTTTAAGAAAGGAGGCAAAGAGATTTGAATAACTTGCCCAACATCACAGCTAAAAAATGGTTAATCCAGACCACCAGACTCCAAAGTTCATTTTTATTAAATAGCACCCTATTCTGTCTGTACCTATCATAACATCATTAACAATTTAGCAAATTTAAAGTGAAAAAAAATTATTTTACAGCATTTAAGATGCTCTTTGTTTCTTTCTCTAAGATGGTCTGTTATACATTCTAATGTTGTTTAGGTTGATTCAAAAGTCCCATGTGCCCTAGAATCAAAAGGAGTTAAGGGTAAGAAGAGATCTTAGATAATTATGTGTTTTTGTTATGTACAAGGAGAGTGATGTAGGTTCTAAGCTTAAAAAAATATATATGTAAATATAGTTTAGAGATTCTGCTTCAACAAAATTAACATATCTTACATATTTTTTGCTGTTTTTCACTCTCTATATACTGTGACTACTTATCCATTAACCACTCTTCAAATACAGGATTTCCTTTTAAAGTTGCATAAAAATAGTCTATCAATTACTTATTGTTACCAGTTTAGTTTCCAATTATAAAGTGTAAGAAACATCCATATTCATACATATTTGTATGCATTTCTGCCTATGTTTCTAGAATATATTTTTAGGAGACACTGTTCAAGAGTGTGAATATTTTTCCAGATCTTGATAATGTCAAATTGTCCTCCAAAAGCATCTTACTTGTATATATTGCAGAGAAACAATTTTAATTTATAAGCACTTTAGAAGAAAAAGAACATGTCCAACCTAATCTATGGATCGAAGAGTATACAAACTCTGGTTAATCCTACAATCTATTCATTTTTATAATAGTAACGACCCACTATTAAGTCTAATAGTTTTCTACTTCAAAGATGGCTTAAAAATGACTTAATAATGACACTTCTGATCACATGCCAATTTAATCCTGTTTGGCTAACTTTTTCCCCTCAAGTTTTTAGAAGTAATGGAAATGAAATTATACACTGTCTGACCTTTAAGCATTTACTTGACAGTGTCTCCTTTTTCAGTAATAGTACGGTGGCTTAGCACTTCCATATGCCTTCATCCAATGTCAATTACATCAGTGTAAGCCTCAATAGCTCTAACACACAAAAACTGTTCACTCTATCCATAATGAAGATGTGCAAAGAACAACTAAGAGAATCAAGTGACAAGATAAAAAATAACTTGAGTCTACTTTATATAGAACATCCACATTTCTCCTTTAATTCACCACATTTTCCAATTTACCAGGAAACCTCTTTGGGTAAAATTGAAAGAGAAAATACATCGATCACTTTGATTCTTTTCTTTTTCAATAGACACAGGCTCATTTGGCTTTTAGCAAATGAGAAATAAACAAATCATATTTTCACTTCCCTTGTTGATTCTTTCAATAGTCTTGTACTTACAAGAACTCAATTTTTACATCACAGAAGTGCCGATTTGTGGAAGAAACTTTGGGGGCAGCAATATGCATAAGTAAAAGAATTTCTGTAATCATGATAGCCATGAAAAGAAATGTTCCACTTTTCTTTTTTGTGGCCACAAATGGGGCAAGTTTTGACAGACGAGTTTAGCAGAACATTCTCAACCTAGGTTCCTGAGCGGTCACATCAATACTAGGGAGTGAGCATGCTAGGACATGTTCTGTAGGAGTCTGCTCTTCTTTACTTTAAGCTGTAAATGTAACTTCAAACCAAAGTACAAAGGACAGCTTCAAGTGAAAATTACCTTCTCCCTCAGAGCCAAGGTAGTGGTCACACTGTGGTATACAGAAAGCCCATAAGGATTTAGGGTCAGTTAGACCTGAGTTCAAATCTCCGAGCTAATATTTACCAGTTGTGGAACTTAGGTAAGTTACCTTCATCTATAAAATAGTTACATTGGCTTCTACAATAAAGAATTATGTCTAGTATAAGTGCAATTCTTCCTGTGTCAAGAACGAATTAGGTGTCTAATAAGCTTAGTTCCTGCTTGCTATAAAATTAATTTTTTGAAAAAACATGTTAATATATAATTTACTTTTAGATTCAAGGAGACCATTTCCCTCAACTCCTACCATGCACCTTTATAGATGACAGTTTTGGTGGTCCCCCAGAATTTTGAAAACCCCCAAGAACCTGTGATACAGAGAGAACACACTCAATCAGGAGTCAAACTTTAACTACAAGAAGACTAACTCCTGGTAGACTAACTTTTGGGAGCTCCCAAGTCCAGGCAGGGGGACTCCACAACAAATACATGTATTTTCAAATAAGTAAGGAAACAAATACCAAGACACCCCAGAGTTCTGTATTTTGCAGATAAACTATGAAAGGCATGGACTGGACACCCTGCAGTCCTTTGGCTTTGTACTCATTTCAGGAGCTGATCAGCTTCTTCACTTAGTCCAATCTAATCCTTTACCTGTAGGCCTGTCCTTTTGATGGTTTTTCAGGATACCAGTGATTTTTATATTTTTCTTGAAGAATCAGAGTCAATTTCTCAGCAAACCTCTCGACTGCTTCTTTTTTCAACTTATCATGTTTTCGAACTAGTCTTGTGAAAAAGAAGACAACGGCAGCAATTTCGTTCTTCATCTTTCCTGCAAAGATAAAATAGTTTTTCTCAAAACAAAACACAAAAACTGGAAGATAAAGCTCTGCAAAATATTCCTCCCTGCAGCTCCCCTTTGTCCTTCCAATTTTATCTTGTTTCATTGGCTCATATCTGGAGTAGAGAACAATCACTACTTTATGCCATAAAGACCTTATAAAATACGGTTAAAAATCTTATCACTTAGCTCTTTGAAAAAATTCAGTAAAGAGAATAAGTTATTCCTATTGGTTAAAATAAAATCAGAAATATCAAAGAGAGGTACTATAATAATACCACTATATAGTTTTTACTCAATGTGTCAACATTTAGTTGCAATAACTTAAGTTTAAAAGTCTGTGAAATAATTTGAATTTTAAAACACAATACTTTAAAATTCAGTATTGTAGAGCCATTATAGAAAAGTTTGGCATTCCTAAAAGGTTACACATAGGGTTACCATATGACCCAGCAATTCTACTCCTAGCTACATACCCGAAAACATATGTCCATGAAAACTCGTACAAATGCCCACAGCAGCATTGTTCATAACAGCCAAAAAGTGGAAACACGTCCACCAACTGATGAATGGACAAAGTGTGGAATATATATGCAATGGAATGTTATTCAGCAACAAAAAGAATGACGTACTGATATACATTACAATATGGGTGAACCTTGAATACATTATGCTAAGAGAAAGAAGCAAGTCAAAAAGAACAAAATTGTACAATTCCATTTATATAAAATGTCCAGAACAGATAGATTAGTGGCTTAGGGGCCTGAGGGACTGAGGGAGAGGAGCGATGTCAATGAGTACAGGGTTTCTTTTTGAGGTTATGAGAATATCCTAAAATCAACTGTGGTAATGGCTGTACAACTCCCTGAATATACTAAAACCAACAAACTGTATATTTTAAATATAAGAATTGTATGTGAATTTTATTTCATTAAGCTGCTATACTAAAGAAAAAAATCCAGTATGGAGTGTCTGTAAGCATTCTTTCAGGAATCTAAATGATATGCAAAACAAACAAAAAAAAGTGTGTCTATCAGAACATATTTAAGTGGAAGAGAACTCTGGGTCATCTATAGAAAATCAAACTAAAAGAAATAGCCAGAAATTTAGCTGCATTTAGGAAGTGCCTCAAGGAGGAGTCTTTAAATGGCAGCTCTGATTTATCATTGATTAATCCATAAAGGCAAAAACAACCTTGTCCTGGGTTGTTTCGATGTATATTCTGTCTATGCGATGAGCTCATTCATTTGGCTGCTGTAACTTGGGAGTTATTCAGATGCTGCATTTACTAAGTAGCCAATTACTAAAAACTTACAGCCTCTGCTGTGTTTCGTATAAACCCGACTAACCTGATAGTGTGTGCTCTCACACATTCAAAAAGTAAAGGTGATTCTGTTAGCTTCCTTTTCTCTTTTCTTAAACCTACTCCTAAAAGTCCCTCTTCATAATATGAGTCCTTTGCTCCTTGCGCACATTCAAACAAGGGCTCTCACTGAGAAATAAATGCTATATAGTTATCTGAGAGGGGTGCTGGCGCCATAGCCACCCTGATCCTGGACGGGAACCTAGAATGCCAAAGCCACTCTCTGTGGCCAGCCACCAGGCCCAGGTGCAGGCACACACCTCCACCCAGCCCTCCACCACCGCTGGGCAGCTCCTCCTCAAAGAAATATATATGGGAGCCACTTCCACTGTACAAAGTCCTATGTACACACAACCCATGTTATGATGGAAGGGAAAACCCAACGCAATGTATTTATTTTTTTAAATGTTTTATTTTTTTTTACAGAGAGGAAGGGAGAGGGATACAGAGTTAGGAACACCGATGAGAGAGAAATATCGATCAGCTGCCTCCTGCACACTCCCCACTGGGGATGTGCCCGCCACCAAGGCACATGCCCTTGGCCGGATTCGAACCTGGGACCTTTCAGTCCGCAGGCCGACGCTCTATCCACTGAGCCACACCGGTCAGGGCCCCATGCAATTTAATATATGGTTTGGGGTAAAAGTTGCTGATGGAACCCTCTTAGCCTCTGGTCCCACCAAACAAAACCAGGAACCACACTCGGGAAACGTGCCGAACTGGTAACCAGATCCTCCTCCTCATTCATTGAATTGGCCGACTGGATGCTGCCTATCAGAGCCGGGGATTTTCGTTTTCCCCTTTTATTTTCGCTCTGTTCCATATCAAAAATAAAAGGAAGGAAGGAACCACTTAGTGGCTGCTGTTGGTGGTAACACGGGATGAGTCATATGGAATTACTTTTTTTTTTCGGGATCGGCTTGGAGGAGCGCTGCCTGGAAGAGCCGAAACGTGAGCCGCCCCACCGGGCAGTATTCCGGGAGGACCGCGAGGCCGGCGGGGGCGGGCCGGCCCGTCCGGGAGCGGAGGCCGGCGGCCGGCAGGGCCCCTCCGGCCCGGGCACCTGGAGGCGGCGGCGTGGCGGCCGGGCCTCCTCCTCCCACCCGCGGACGCAGGGCTCCGGGTCCGAGGCCGCCCGGTGATGTCACCCCGGGCCGTCGTCGCCGCGAGTTGCACTTTGTTCCGCGGGGTCGGCGGGCGGGGGCGTGCGCGGCCCTCCCCGAGCCGGTAACTTCGCCCGGGTCCCTCCCTCGCAACGAGAGGCGCCTCGCGACCGTTTCTGGACACCGTCTCTCCCGCCGGACGTTCCCCAGGTGGAGGCGGCGGCCGCGGGGGGGCGCGGGAGCGGGAGGCGCCCGGAGACCCTGGGAGCCGAGGCGGCGGCGCGGGGCGCCCCCCTCCGGCCCGGGGCAGGGGGCGGGCCGGCCCCTCGGAGCCCGCGGCCGCGCCCCCCGCCCCCGGCCCGAGTCCCCGGGGTGCGCGGCGCCGAGGCATCCGACACCGCCGCCCGCTCCTCGGGGGCCGGCCTGCGGGCGCGTCCAACTTCTGCAATCGGGGCTTTCCCCGAGTTCGGGGGGCCGAGCCCATCCCCCCCCAACCGCCGGGCAGGGGGCGCCCCCGGCCGGGTCCGGTCTCTGAGGGGCCTGGTTCGAGGGCCGGGCTCCCCTCCGGCGCGACCCTTCGGACGGCCAGGGTCTCGGGCTCCAGAACGCGGGCCGGCCGGCGGGCGGGCGCGGGAGGGGGCGGCCGGGGGTGCGAAGGGGCAGGGCGGCCGCTCGCCCCGAGGAGGAAGGCGCCGCGCGGTGGAAACGTGGCAGCAGCCGGGAGGCGGCGTCTCCTCCGTCCCGGTCCCGGTCCCGGTCCCGGTCCCGGTCCCGCCGGGGACCGCCCCCCCCCCCCCGGATACCTCGCCGGCCGCCCCCGCGGCCCCCGCCCCTTGCTTCGCGCCGAGCCGGAGCCGATGCAACCCGGCTCGACCCCGCACTCCTCCCGAACGAGCCATCGACGTGGCCGCGGGGCCCGCCCGGGCCCCCTCACCCCGAAGCCCTCAGCCCCACCATGCCCGCCTCCCCCGGCCCGGTCTCCTCACCGCCGCCGCCGCCGTTCTGGGGCCGTAGACTCGGCGGCCCCGACCAACTCCGGGCGAGGAACCACGGGCTCCGCCTCAGGGGGCGGCTTCTCGGCGGCCAGAAGCGCAGCAAAGCCCGGAGCGGCTCGCGCGGCTCCCGCGTCGTCGGGCGGGCGGACGGGCGCGAGCGGCGAGCGCAGCCCTGAGGTAGCGCCGGGGGCTCGCGGGCCGGAAGAGGGGCGGGGCGATGACCCGGGAAAGGGTTGGCGCCGCGCGGGATGGGCTCGCGCGCCTGGGGGGCGGGGCCTGGGGCGGAGCTTCGCTGAGACCACGCCCCCCGAAGCCCGGGCCGTGACCGCCCGGCGCGGACCTGGTCCGACGGCGAGGACCGCCCCGCGCCCGGGGTGAGACCTGTTCTGGGGGCCGAGCTCATCCCCGCCGCCTTGCTATTTGCTGTAGAGGCGACAGGGGTCGTGGGGCCCCGTCCCTGTGCTGCCTGGGCATCGGCTCCCCTCTTTCCGGGCCCCCTGCGCCCTGACATCCTCCACGTTGGGAGTGCGAGTTCTGCATCGAGCTCTAGGGCTCCATTTCTAGAGTCTCTAGACCCAGGGCTGGCCGGGGGTTAGGGGGGGACCGGGACCTGCCGGAAGGGAGACCGCGGTGATGGGCTCTGGTCCTCGACCTTCTCGCCGTCGTAGTAACTGCAGGCTCGTCGACTGTGCGGCCGCCATGCTGTATTTCAGGGCAGTCGGGCCCTCCCCTGGCTGCACAGGTGCCCCTCGGAGCAGGGACCACCTCTGGCCGATGGATTCTATTCTTCCGCTAGTAGTTGTTCTGTCATATTTAACATCCTCTGGCTGACTGGTGCGTCCCTGCCGACCTGCACTGCGCCCAGGGTCTTGCAGGAAGGAGGGGCTCCCGGGATGTTGGCGGAAGGAATGAATCCTTGAGAGTCCAGGCTTTTGGCTAACTGGGTATTTCCATGCCAGGACTTCCCAGATACAAAGCTTAAGCTGCGAGCAAATGCAAAGGTGGAAGAGGAACGGTAACTTTCTGAAGAAAAGGAGGCACATCTTGTCAACCTTGATTATGGAATTGGCAGCGTGGTGTTCGTTTTGTGAAAGAACTGTAAATACAGGCCCCCTCCAAATACAAGGGTATTTCTACTTTCTAAAAATTATTATCGAAAGAAAGCCAGTCAGTTTTCACTCTTTCAGACTGAAACGTGTACATTACTCAAGAACTGATTGTTTAAGTTATACGTTGACCAGATTTCCCAGGACCCAGGCGGCCTCAGAGCATGTTTTCAACCCAGTTTTTTATGAATATTTAATTTTTTTTATTGCTAATATTAGTGATTATAGCCTATTTACAATTCAAAACAGTATTTTTTTTAAGCAAACGTCCATAGGCAATCCTAAGACCGAATAAACTTTATTTTTTTAAAAAGTATACTCTAATACCTAGGGGTACTAGACTGGTGAATTTAAAGAGAGTACTGCTATTTATGCCCTGGAATATACTAGGAGATGTGAGGGCGTTTTCATTCTAAACTCATAACCATCTGATTGAGGTTATTTTACTGATGAAGCCTTTTATCGCTCTAATATCATAAAATACCCAGGAAGCCACAAATATTACCCAAAATTTGTTCTGAAATTCCTATAGCTCAAGATTGCTATTTTGTGTAAAGTTTAGAACTCTGTGGTCCAGACTTAGAGCAATACCATATCCAAAAAAACCACAGGCAAGCACCTGAAATCTAATTATGAAATAACTTTTTAAAGTTCTCATACCCTGAACGCTGTGAAGCAGATAAATAACAACACATCTTAAACACTTCTCTTTTCCCTCCTCCGCTGTTCTCACACAAGGTCACTGCTTGTGTGCTTTCCAAGTGTGGCCAGTTCTCCAGCCCTGGCTTCTGTGCTTCAGATCTTTCCCCCAGCTCTCTTTCCTTCTGAGTCAGAATCACAAAAGCCCCAAAGAATCGTTCTATCAAGGACGGACCCTCCTCTGTAGGAAGCTGGAAGAGAGAAGCAGATTTGATACAAACAATTACATAAAAATCTGTACTTTTCCTTTCACAGCTGATTCCTTCTAAATGTTCACTAAGATCCTGTGTTAATAGGTCTAGTTGGCTTTTAGCATAAGGGGTTTCTTTTGAAAATGAGCCACCTTAAACAGGGCAGGGGCTTTACAATCACACACATCTTGTGGTTGTATCCCAAAGTCACAGCAAACCCGATTCACACACGATCTCCAAAACTAAGAATAGCTTTCTATAACGCTTTAACATCTGTTATTCCTTTAAGTTTAGAGATGTTCAATATTAAAAACAATAATCTCAGGTACCATCTTCTTAATCCACATGTCAAGTTGGAATCTGGACAGAGTTCTGTTATGTAACATCAGGGAAAAGTGTGCAGCCTTTGGGGATCTGAAACCTTTTCATTCTAAAAACATTTCCATATATTTCTTCAAAATTTTTCAAGACTTAACCAATTGTCTAAGTGAAAATAAATTGAATCTATTTTCTTTGTTTCAATTTCTTAAATACCCATAAAACTGGCAGTGGTTAAAAAAAAACAAGCATAAAGAAAATTTGTAATCTCCATTATTTTCTCCATTACATCATGCAATGAAATGACTTCCAAAAGTCAAAACACAAACTCTCTTGATGAATGAGGCAATGGAAATTGGACACACTAACTTCCCATTTTGAGTTGTATTAACCGGTGAAACTCCGTCCTGCCCCAAGTGTGCCCCAAACATGTCCCATCTCTTTCTGAAAATGTACTGAGCCAACTTCTCAGATATTTTGTTGGTAGTTGGTTAGGATTTGGTCATTTGTGCGATCTAGGTTGGGAAATTGTCTAGATGGGCCGAACACTCAAGTAGAGCTTCATATTAAAAACTGGTGTAAAATGTCCCTGCTGGTTAGGAGAGGTACCATTGTTGTAGAATTCCTTTGACAACACTCTCTTGTGCTCCAAACCAGCAGAGAAACTGAATTCTATTAGCAAGTAGTGTCCTAATTCCTACCCTTATTCCATGGAACAAAATTGGGAATAGAATTGTATTCAATTAGCAAAACTTTCACAAATATTATAACAAAAAGAACTGTTTTGAAATATACTAGTAACTGTTAGGGTTCTCCAGAGAAACAGAACAAATAGGATGCATATATGGAGAGAGAGATTTCTTTTAAGGAATTGGCTCATGAAATTATGGGACCCGGCAAGTCTGAAATCTGTAGGGCAGGCTGGCAGGCGGAAAACCCAGGCAAGAGTTGAAGTTGCAGTCTTGAGTCCAAAATCCATAGGCAGGATTTCGCTTACTATCTTAATGCAGTAATATTCATTCTACTCCAGAAAAACCTCAGTTTTTGCTTTTAAGGCCTTCAAGAGATTGAGGCCTATCCTCATTATTGAGGGTCATCTCCTTTATATAAAGCCTATCCTATATAATCTACACTAATAAAAGAGAAAAATGGTAATTGGCGTACGGCGATACCGTTTTTATTGGCTAATCAGGGCTATATGCAAATTAACTGCCAACTAAGATTGGCAGTTAACTGCCAACAAGATGGCGGCTAATTTGCATATGTAGGCACAATGCAGGGAGGCGAAAGGGAAAGCAGGAAGAAGCCCCCTGCCACTGACAGTGATCAGAAACCCAGGGGGGAGCTAAGAGCTGGGGGGCAGGGCAAAGGCGGCCCCAGGGCCCTGCCCCCCCAGCCATGATCGGAGAATCAGGTGCCTTTGCCGCCCTGGCCAGTGATAGCAGGAAGTAGGGGTGGAGCCAGCGATGGGAGCTGGGCATGGTCGAAGCTGGCAGTCCCGGGAGCTAGGGGCCCCTTGCCTGGGCCTAAAGCGGAGCCCACGATCGCGGGGCCGCTGCAGCTGTGGGTCCCCGCTGCCCGGGCCGGACGCCTCAGCCAGAGGCATCCTGCAGAGGCAGGGGCGGAGCCCACGCAATCGCAGTCCCCCCCCCCCCCCCACTGCCACTGCAGGACACCGCTGCCCGGGCCAGACGCCTAGGCCAGAGGCATCAGGCCTGGGCAAGCAGCCGATCCTGCGATTGGAGGGTGATGGGGGTCAATGCCTGAGGGCTCCCAGTATGTGAGAGAGGGCAGGCTGGGCTGAGGGACACTCCCCCCCCCCCACACACACACACACACAGTGCACGAATTTCATGCACCGGGCCCCTAGTCCTATATAATAAAGAGGTAATATGGAAATTGACCATCACATCCTTGCACAAGATGGCCACCCCCATGGTCACAAGATGGCCGGCAAGGGAGGGCAGTTTTGGGGACCAGACCTGCAGGGGAGGGGAGTTGGGGGGACCAGGCCTACAGGGAGGGAAGTTAGGGGGAACCAGACCAGCAGAGGAGGGCAGTTGGGGGCGACCGGGCCTGCAGGGGAGGGAGGGAAGTTAGGGGGGATCAGGCTTGCAGGGCAGGGCAGTTAAGGGTGACCAGGCTGGCAGGGGAGGGCAGTTGGAGGTGATCGGGCCAGCAGGGGAGCAGTTAGGCATCGATCAGGCTGGCAGGGGAGTGGTTAGGGGGTGATCAGGCTGGCAGGCCGAAATGGTTAGGGGCAATCAGGCAGGCAGGCAGGCAGGTGAATGGTTGTGAGCCAGCGGTCCCAGATTGTGAGAGGGGTCCGATTGGAGAGGGTGCACAAATTTTGTGCACCGGGCCTCTAGTTGATTATAAATGTCAATCACATCTACAGAATACCCATTACTGCAACCTCTAGTCTAGTGTTTGACCAAACAACTGGGCACCATGCTCTAGCCCAGTGATGGCGAACCTATGACACGAGTGTCAGAGATGACACACGAACTCATTTTTTTTGTTTGATTTTTCTTTGTTAAATGGCATTTAAATATATAAAATAAATATCAAAAATATAAATCTTTGTTTTACTATGGTTGCAAATATCAAAAAATTTCTATATGTGACACGGCACCAGAGTTAAGTTAGGGTTTTTCAAAATGCTGACACGCCGAGCTCAAAAGGTTTGCCATCACTGCTCTAGCCCAAGTTGACACATAAAATTTAACCATCAACCTTCATGCAATAGTATTTCCTCAGAGGCACAAAATAAGTAGGTTTAAATATATAAATCCCCTAGTGAACAACATAAAGCATGCTTTCATTAAGAAAACAAGTCCCCTTGTTTTTACTTTTCTTCAGGTGTGTGGTGGTGGGAAGGTTGGGGATGGGAATATAGGATTGTATGTCAGTTTTCAGGAGTCCTCTTCTGCATAACCATGTCAAATATTTGTGCTACAGCATTGGGAACAGTGCATCTATTAGGATCAAACAATGATCAAATATTGCTCACAATCTTTGGAAGGTAGAGATGTGAACGACCTGCATATTGTAAATTGTATTATAAAATAAGTGCCACAGGAAGATATAAAGGCAATAGTGTTGTCCTATATAATAAAAGCCTAATATGAAAATCGACCACACTGCGGAATGAAAGGTGGAACAATCGATTGCTATGATGCACACTGACCACCAGGGGGCAGACACTCAACAAAGGAGCTACCCCCAGCCCGCAGGCCTCAGGCTGGCCAAGACGGGTGCCAGCGGGGATCCCCAGATCGCCCCACCAGTTGCCCTACATATTGGCCCTGATCACCCGCCAGGCCTAGGGACCGTACCTGTGCACAAATTTTGTGCACCAGGCCTCCAGTAGTTATATAAAAAACTTTCTGTCAGCTGAAAGGAAGTTTCCTAAAGTTGTGAGTGCAGCATTGCAAACCTTCCTTAGTACTTTTTCAATACAATCAGGTAGAGGGGGAGAGGACATAAACATAAGGAAATTGCTTCGAAGGAAGAGTCACTCCTTTTTATGTGGGCAGTGTCAGTTGTACCACAGAGATGGTTAGAATTACTGAAATTCACACAGCAAGTCCTGACACTGGATGGCCTAATTAGGGTGATTATGGATAAGGTTTTAAAAATCTGCTTTGTCAGCAGATGATCCAATAAAGTGTTACCATAAAGAGCATGTTCCCACCCCACACCTGGCCCAAGAGAAACTCAAAACATGGAGCTAAAGTTACCACATTAATAATTATTTGTGATGTGGTTGGCAAAAATAGTTTGTCATTGTATTTATAGGAGTACTCACTTTAAGCAGATGATTGCAGCAAGTCAAGTTTTTCTCTACCTTGTAGGAAGGTTTCAACAACTCTTACTTTTTTGTGTGATACAAAAAGCATATATATAGAGAGATATATGACACAGAGATGGTTTTTTTTCTTAGGGTTTTTTTTTTTTTTTTTTTTCTAGCCTAGAACAGTCACAAGTACTTCTTTCTTTTCAGACGGAAAGTTAGTAAGAATAATAAACTAGCTATGGCTCATATCAGTAGCAACAAATGAAACACAATGGGGCAGTATGTGTGGAAGGAAACAGGGTAGAACAAAGTTCTTGTATTCGTATTTTTCTGTTTTGTTTTGCCTTTGTTTTACATTGCAGACATATAAATACTGAATTTTCATTGTGTCAAAGAACCAAAGTGAATTGGAAGAATAATACTCCACCAGATGTTCAGCATAAATGTCATATATATTTCTAGGATGTTAAAATATATCAGGACAACTACTATTGGAAGAATAGAATTCATTAGTCTTTTGATATGGGTGCATAACTTATGCAAATTTCAATGGGCTTTTTCAACTATATGATCTGTGTTTAATTTGGAAGACCTTACATTAGTGATAACTCTTTATTTTGGATTTTCAGTGATAGCATGGATTTCATTCAATTTTATTATTTTTAAGACAGGTAACTCATTAAGTTCATAAATAAATATTTTAAAACTATTTGGTTAATGGGATCCTTCATATATTTGTATTTACAAATCAGAAAAAAAAAAAACAATCTAGGAGAGACTTTCAAAAAGGAGCAAGCCCCAAAGCACTGGTCTTCTCTCTTCACACTCATTTCCTCAGTGTTTGAACTAATCATCTTCTGGCTTTGAACACTTGATGTGAGCGGACTTCCTAATTAATAGTTCCAGCTCCAGATAATTCTCCGAACCCCAGACTTGTGCATCCAACAGCTTAATGCACAACTTCACTTAGATGCCTAATAGGCATTTCATTCATAACATGTCCCAAGATGAACCCTTGTTTGCCCCCGCCTCTCAACCTGAACTACATTTACTCCTTAATTGTTTGTTATCTCATCTCAGTACAATTCTTCTGCCCTTGGCTCGGGCCGATGATTTTGGAGTCAACAAACTCCTTCCTCTCTTTGCCAACATCCAACAGGCCATCGATGAGCAAATCTTCTTGACTCATCTTTTGATTTTCAACTGTTTTTGGCCCACTCCAATGGCCATACAATGTTCTGCAGGCCACACACAGTAGTTGCCACCTCACTTACCTTCTTCCAACCCATCCTCCTCATTTCGTGTCATAGTCTCCTATTTCACTCTCCTCTCATTTCAATCCGGTGTCATGATCTACATTAGTTTCCTATTGCTACATAACAAATGACCACAAGTTGTCACAAATTAAGCAGCTTAAAACAATACAAATTTATTATCCCACAGTTCTGTAGGTCAGAAGTTGGGTTGGCTTGGTTGTTTTCTCGTTTTTTGGGCAAAATCCCATGCCTGATTTTTGTAGGACGGAGGTCCCTGTTCCTTGTTGGCTGTCAACGAGGGCCCGTCCTTAGCTCCAGAGCCCACTCCCTGGGCTCTGCTCATGGGACCTTCCATTTCAGTCAGCAACAGTGCATGGCATTCTTCTCACACTTGTAATCTCTGATTTTCCCTCCTGCTGAATCTGAAGAGAACTGAATTTGAGAAAAGGGAGACATCACGTGTAGACATTAAGACATTTGTTGAAAAAGTAATACTATATTAAGAGCATAATATAAATATGAACAGTAAAATGTATCAATCCACTAAATAGATTTACATTGGCATTGTAGGTTCTTTAGCTGAAATATAGAACTGACAATTTTTTCTTAAGGAAAGGAAGATGATGACACGTAAAATCATGCAGAATTCAGTGGTAAATGGTTTAGTATAGTTTAATAGTTTGTTGCTTTTATAATCTTAGGTTATAAAAGAGTTGAACTGAAAATGTCATGCTCTTACCCAATTTCATTGCCCCATGGCTTTCCACGCTCTTTTCTTTTTGTTGGCCAGCACACTACTTCATTTTAAGCCAAGTGTTTGAAAGTGTCAAATGAAAGTACTGCCGCAGCCAGGTGGCAGCTGCCTTTGTTTTTACTTGAGTGTGAGTTAGCTTCACAGATGTCAACTTGTATTCTTGTTTAATGAAATAATTTCTATGAATTCCAAATACACTAAAATATTGCCAGAATTACCTTGAAAAACTTAGTGTACAGTAATAAATGCAGACTCCAGCAACAGTTCAAGTATATCAAATATCCATTCTCAAAGAGCTTAGGGGATCAACATGATAGTATTAACAATTTTAGCTTTTTTAAAAAAATTCACTGTTGGTATTGTTTTTATTTTATCCAGTTCTCTACAGGTTATCATTTTACATATTTCTCCACCTTACTGCCATCTATGACACGCTATAAACTAAGGACATTTGTTTGTGTTGCCCAGCCACCCCCAGGTACAATAGACTAGACACATTGAATATGCTAACAACAACGGGAAGATGAGATTTATTGTACACTATTTCAAAAATGTCTGAATTTTGGTAAAAATAACTAATGTATTTCCAGAGTCAGAGTGGACTATTTGAAGTTAACAAAATTCACACATCCCTCCAAGAGTAAAGGGTCTGTAGGTTAAGGTTGGGGCCTGAGTGAATAAATCTATGAAATATAACGTTTAAGGGTTCAGAGGGAGACTTAAGAGAAGACAATGTGAATTAACAGCCTTAGGAAAGTTCCACAATGGGAAGAACCATGAAAAGAACTATTTAAGAAAAAACACAGATAAGGAAAGAATGCAGAATTACAGAGTTGCATATTGGTGTTGGAGGCTCAGCTAAAAAGGGCTTAGGACAAACTGGTCAAGGTTTCCCAAGGGCAACATTTAAGGGACACAAGCCAAGTTGGCAATTCAGTTGGTCATTAGTAGTATAACTTCTACTTAAAACTAAAGTGAACAGATTTGGGTCAGAGCCTGTGTCTATAGGTAGGAAGGGTTTGAAGAAGGGAGCTTAAATTCTGGCTTGAACAATGGTCAAGATGGCTGCAAGGTTTAAATCTAATTTTTTAAACCTATGCTAAAATATTTGTATATTATGAGGCTACACCTGGAATATTCTTTAACTCTATGAAGCTTATATTTCAAAATGTTCTCACACACACTAGTAAAGATTAGTGGGTCTTTTGGACTGATGGTATGTTCTGCGATAAAGTGAACAGAAGAGGAAGAAAATGTCAAAAGTTCATGAACCCAAGAGTATTATCTTCAGAGGAGAGATTTTATCTCTCTAAAACTCGGCATCATAGTGGAGCCCTATAAGGAGGATCTGCCATTTGGAACCTGCCTGGGGCAGAATAAGGTAGGGGTACCTCATTCTATCATAGCTAAATTTATGATATGCTACTTGTCTTTTTCTCTCTGACTTATTTCACTCAGCATAATACCCTCTATGTCATTCATGTTGTTAAATGGCAAGATTTCTTTCTTTTTTTTTAATCACTAAGTCATATTTCATGGTATATAGGTACCACTTCTTCTTTATCCATTCATCTATTGATGGACATTTAGGTTGCTTCCATATCTTGGATATTGTAAATAATGCTGCAATGAACATATGGATGCATATGCCTTTTTGATTTAGTGTTTTTGGTTTCTTCAGATAAATACCCAGAAGTAGAATTGCTGGTTCCTTTGTCATCTCTTGTAATAGCCTTTTTTAAAAAAAATTTATTTATTGTCTAAAGTTTTACATATGTCTCCTTCCCCCCCCCCCCTGCCCCGCCCCCCGCAGCCATTCCCACCCCGGGCAAGGCCCCACTGCCCCAGTGTCTGTGTTCATTGGTTATGCTAATATGCATGCAAAGTCTATTTTGTCTGGTATAAGTACTGCTACCCCAGCTTTTTTTTTCCCCCCCATTTTTTATGCAGTATCTTTTCCATGAGTCTTTGGAGCTGAAGTGAGTCTCTTGTAGACAGCATATGTGAGGGTCTTGTTTTGTTATCCACTCAGCCATCATATGTCTTTTAATTGGAGCATTAATCCATTTGCATTTTAAACTAACTGTTGACAGATATGTATTTATTGTCATTTTATTCATGTTTTTAATCTTTTTTTGTTCTTTTTCTTAAAGAAGACCCTTTAACATTTCTTGTATTATTGGTTTATTGATGAACTCCTTCAGCTTTTTCTTGTCTGGGAAACTCTATCTGTCCTTCGATAGCTCTGCTGGGTAGAGTAATCTTGGTTATAGGTCCTTGCTTTACATCACTTTGAATATTTCGTGTCAATCCCTTCTGGCCTGCAAAGATTCTGTTTTCTATCTTCATTTTTATGTTTCTTGTCTATTTGTTGAAGTTCTCAATGAGTTCATCTATTCTTCCCCAAAGTTCATTGAGCATCCTTATAACCAGTGTTTTGAACTCTGCATCTGGTAGATTGTTTGACTCCACTTTATTTAGTTCTTTTTCTGGAGTTTTGCTCTGTCCTTTCATTTGGGACATGTTGTTCTTTTGTTGTTGTTATTGTTTTTGTCACCAGGATGGGGCAAACAGTGTGAGCCAGGTTGATGGAAGACTTAGATATGGGGCACACCTGCTGGCTCTGTGTCGGGGGGAGAGCTCAGGAAAGGAACAACGGCCTCTGTCCGCACTCTGGGAGAAAGCTGCCCTTCAAGTCTCACCCCAAAACCAGACAATTCTGCTCCTTCCCGTATATCCCTGGCACCTTCTGACATGCTGCCCCAGCACTGGACCTCAGAGCGAGTGAGTTCAAGTAAGTCTGTGCATGTGCCCTTTAAGAGAAAGGTCTGAGACTCCAGCCGCCCTTCCTCTCACTCAGTCACAATCCTCGCTGATTTTTATAGCCAGAAATTATGGGGACTTCTCTTTCTGGCTCTGGAACCCTGGACTGAGGGCCTAGTGGGGGTTTGGGACCCCTCACTCCTCAGGGGGCCCCTCCCAGCTGACATATCCCTCCTGAATTTTATCTACCACATGTGGGTTTGGGACTAGCCCATTCTACATCTTTGCCCTGCCTGCTGTATGAAGCTTCTACTGTATATCCTTAGTTATAGGATTTTTGTTCAGCTAGACTCCAGGAAGTTCTGAATGATGGTTATTCTGTAGTTTAGTTGTTTTGATGTGGTTATGGGAGGATGCCAGTACCATATTTACCTATGCTACCATCTTGATCAGAGCTTCTAGCTATAGGGTTTTCATACATGCTTTTTATCTGGTTGAGGAAGTTCCTGTCTAGTTGTATTTTCTGAGGTAATATGAAAACTACAAAAGTAATTGCTTGGCACAAATTGAATAATTAAAATATTGTATCAATTATGTTCTTCAATCTTGATGTATTATCTTTTCAATAAAATGTTCAATAATACCTGAGTCCCTTTTTGTTTTGGACAGAAAGAAACCACATTGGCTAAGGTAAATGGGGGATTATTTGATCATGGAAATGAGAGTTATGCTCAGGGACTTATGATGCCATCAGGGCCCAGTTTCTATCTCCCAGGATCTCTGGCCTATAGTTCTGGCACCATTCTTGGACATCATCTCATCTTGTTATGATAAAAATAGCCAGCAGCTCCAGATCTTATGACTTCTCATACTAAAGGACACCAGAAAAGAGTGTCTCTGTCCTGGAAGTCTCAGCGAAAGTTTTGTGGTGCCCCGGCAGTGTGGCTCAGTGGTTGAGCATCAACATAGGAACCAGGAGGTCATGGCCTGGTCAGGGCACTTGCCTGGGTTGCAGGCTCAATCCCTGTTGGGGTCATGCAGAAGGCAGCCTATCGATGATATTTCTCTTTCATCAATGTTTCTATTTCTCTATCCACCTCCCTTCCTCTCTCTCTAAAAATCAATAAAAAAATACAAAACAAAACAAAAAAACACAAAAAGCTGCTCTCTGGCAATCTAATTCTAATCTCTACAACATTCTCAACCTCTTTTCAGAACTCATTATGTTCTTGTCTCAGTGTAAACTTGGCTTTTCCTTGACATCATTACTTCTCAGGCAGCTTTTTCTAGAAGATACCCACCATTCCTTCTTCATCTGTACCACTTGGCCAGAAGATGGTATTCACTTAGACCTTCATTGTCACTTCCAAACCTTGACTTTCCAATCATATAAAAAAATCTCTTTCTTTGAGTTGTATGATTCCCAACTCTAACACCCACAACTCTGTCTTAATTAACCTGGTCACTTTCACTATCACTGAGGATGATGACAAGTAGTTTCTCAACAAGAAAATGTGAAATGGAAATGATCCCCCATGTCTTCCAGTGTCTCAGTTCCTCTTTCTGGAAACAACTATAATCACCATTTTTTTTTTTTATTTCTTCCAAAGATATCTTCTGCAGATATAATCATGGGCATATAATTTATTCATATACTATTCTATACACTATTCTGAATCCTTTCTTTTTTTCTTTTTGTTAACAAAATACTTAGAATAATTTTTCTTATCAGTACATACAAATCTTCCTATTTTTAAAATATGTTTTTTATTGATTTCAGAAAGAGGAAGGGAGATAAACAGAGAGATAGGAACATCAATGATAAGAGAGAATCATTGATTGCCTACCTCCTGGACGTCTTTTACCGGGGATTGAGCCCGCTACCCAGGCATGTGCCCTGACTGGGAATCAAACAGGCGATCTCCTGGTGCATGGGATGATGTTCAACCAATTGAGCCACACTGATGGGGCTCAAATTTTCCGTGTTTTTTTTTTTTTTTTTTTAAAGTCTCTGCCATTGTAAATAAGGCTGCCCAAAATAACATTTTACCTATGTCAACCTTTATATTTGCAAATTATTTGTGGCATCAGTTCTTAGAACTGAGATTGCTGGGTCAAAAGATATTTACTTTTTTTACATTGTAGTAGATATTGACAAAATTGCTCTTGGTAGGCTGTGTGCTCATTTACACCCATCAGCAAAGTTTGAGTCAGTTTCCAATTATCCTTGCCAACACCATATTTTGTTCATTTCTTTCACCTTTGCCAATTTGATAATTGAAAAATGTTTCATAGACATTTTAATTTGTGATTTTCCTCTTTTGAGTGAGGATGCTCATCTTTTCAAATGTTTAGCACTGTATTCCCTTTCCTGTGAATTGTTAGCCATCTCCTTTGCCTATTGTGATATTGTGATTTATAACAAGAAATATATACTTTGGTCTTGGTTCCTGTTGTTGGCTCTGAGCTCCTAAAATCTTTGGAATTTCCTAAGCGATAAGAGCAACATATGTATTTTTATTATGTTAATGGTGACTTTTGGCACTTAAGATTGGGGGCTGGTTGCCTGGAGAACCAAACACGTGATTAGAGGGTTGGATCTTTCAGTTTCACCCCCTCCAGGCCTCCAGGGAGGGCCAAGGAAAAGGACTGGAGATTGAATCAATCAGCACTTACCAATGATTTAATCAATTATGCCTATGGAAGCCTCCACTAAAACACAAAAAGGACAAGGTTTGAAGAGTTTCTGGGTTGCTGAACCAGAATTCTTCCAGGTGCCACAGTGCTGGACCGTAAACTCCACAAAGACAGAAAAAGTTCCTTTGCCCTATGTATCTCTTCATCTGGATGCTAATTGTATCCTTTAATATCCTATGTAATAAACCCATAATCTGGTGAGTAAACAGGTTTTCCAGGTTCTGTGAGATGCTGTAGCAAATTAATTGAACCCAAGAAGGAGGTTGTGGGAACCTGATTTATAGCTTTTTCGTCAGAAGCATGAATAAAAGCTAAGCTTGTGATTAGCATCCGAAGTTGAGGGCTGTTTTGTGGGACTGAGCCCTTAACCTGTGGAATCTGATGCTCTATCTGGGTAGATAATGTCAGAATTAGTTGAACTATGGAACACACAGCAGATGTCAGAGAACTGCTTGGTGGTGTGATGTGCCACATGATAGAATTCAGAGCAGAGCCCTTACCTATTTCCTCATTTTATTGCAGGTCTTTATATAATAAAGAAAATAGACCTCTACTGAGATGTGAGGTGCAATATATTTTTTCCTAGTTTGTTGAATCGCCATTTGGTTTTGGTATTTCTTGTGTAGAACAATTTTATTTAGATATTGTTTCGTTGATCAATCTTTCCATTTTGCTATCGCTATTTTATATTATACCTATACTTCCCCTATTTTGAGATGATTTAAACAACTTCTGTACTCCATGGTGACTATCTTATATAATAAAGCCTAATATGCTAAGTGCCGACCATTAGTTTGACCATTTGACCAGTCGCTATGACGCACACTGACCACCAGGGAGCAAATGCTCCGACCAGTAGGTTAGCTTGCTGCTGGGGTCTGGCCAATTGGGACTGGGGGAGGTGGACCAGACAGAGCCCTGGAGCCCTCCCACGGTCCCTCCCTGGCCCCAATGGTGCACCAGTGGGGTCCCTCGGGCCTGGCCTGCACCCTCTCGAAATCTGGGACCCCTTGGGGGATGTCAGAGAGCCGGTTTTGCCCCAATCCCCACAGGCCAAGCCAAGGGACTCCACCAGTGCATGAATCTGTGCACCGGGCCTCTAGTAATTAATAATACTGTATTGCATATTTGAAAGTTACTAAGAGAGTAGATCTTAAAAGTTTGAATCACAAGAAAAAAAATTGTAACTATGTATAGTGATGGACATGAAGTGGACTTGTGGTGATCATTTTGCAACAAATATAAATATCAAATTATTATGTTTTATACCATAAATTAATGTTATACTCCGTATGTGTTAGGGTTTGACGGGGACAGGGACTGTGGAAGAATTCACAACTATAAGAAGAGATGCAGAGAGGAAGTTTACTGTCCTTTCCACAAAGGGAAAGGGCTAAGTGGTACTGCCAATCAATACAGGGCAAGAAACAAAAAGTGGCTTCTCTTTTTAAAGAGTCTTGGCTGCTGTTTCTAGGTGACAAGGAAGGGAGGAGGATTGGGTGCTGAAGTTGAGTTGTTTGTTTTTCAGGAGATAGTCCTGAGGATGTCCTAGGGAGGTGTCTTATCAGTATTTTTCCCAAGCCTGTAAAACATGCTTAAGAGCAAAAGTTATGAAGAGTTCAAAAGAGGCTTGTCTGAAGGGGTGGGAGTGAGGGGTGGGGAGGGAACTTTCTACTAACTAGAGACTCCTTGGTATGAATTATCCCTGAGTTCTGAAAATAGCAGGGAGGAGGTGGATGTAAGAATGTAGCCTTGAGAGTAGTTTATCTTGTCCCTCAGTTTGAACCAGAAGAGCTAACAATCTTGGGGTTTAATTACCAGGTGTCCTTCTCACAAATTGTGGAAGGCCACAGCAAAGAAAAAGAAAGGCCTTTTTCCTGTCCTTATAATATGTCAATTATATCTCAATTAAAAGAAAAAGAAATTCACATTAGTTTTGGTAGAAAAGAAGTACTTAAAATTTATTTCATTTTTTAAAAACTTGATTAAGGAGCTTCTCAAAATTCCACTTAATGTGAATTTTGTCAGTAAATGTCAACTAAGAAAAAAATTTATTTCATCTATTACTTCCATTTTTATGTGTTTAATTATAGACACAAATCTTTGGTCCATATAGAATACTAGTCTTTCTAACTCTTGCCACTATGGGGGAATCACTTCAGTGTAAAGGACCTTCTCAACTTTCTACCCACTACCGTCTTTGATCTCCTGTGCTCAGATAGCCACCTCCCTTCAGACCTCTCTTTAGCATATCTCAGAACTTCTCATCACCTATGAGACCCTTCTCCTTTTCCAAAATCTTAAAACTCTCACACTCCACTTCCTCATTATGATCTCTTATCCTTCTAGGACCCTTGCTCCCTTAATTTGATTTCAAATTTATAATAGTTTTATCAAGATCTCTGACCCTTAATATCTCTCTTTTTTTCTTATATTGTCTGCCCTTCCTAGGTAGGACCACATAATGATTTTCATGAGCCCTAAACATTTTTTCCTCCATTGGCTTCTTGCTTAATAAAAAAGTAAGTTATATTTTACAATTGCACTTATATAAAGATAAATATATTTACATATATATTTAACCTTTTCTTTGCCTTAGTTTATTTTTCTTCTGTTTCTGAAAGAAAATTAAAACATTTTTGTGGGCTCTAAAGCTCTGTGGCTTAAACATCATTCAGGCCTGCTCCTAGGACTGATTTACTGCTTTGATCACTTTCTCAATGGTCAAAGCAGTAAATCAACACCATCCTCTGCCCTTTGGCCCCTTGTTTTCCTGTGTATTTGTACTGCCAAACCTCAAAGCTATATGAATCTTCTGAGCCCTACTAGAGAAAAATTATAAAGGAGATTGGTGCCATCACAGTTTAAGGGTCCATGACATGAACTGAGCGATCAACATGTTTAACTATTTTTCTACATGTTCCTGATCACTTATCTGTTCATTCCTCATGTTTGCTATTCCAAATCATTTAGCATTCTATTCAACTGAGAGAAAATAAAGCATGCACTCTTTTAACTCTCCATTCTTCCATATTCTGATTAGCCTTGGCTGGGTAACAAAACATTCCAAGATTCAGTGGCTTAAAACAAAAATTATTCTTCTCTTAAGATTTTGTGGATTGACAGGCACAGCTGGGCAGTTCTCGTTTTGGGTCTCTGGTGTGATTGCACCTTAACCTACGGTCAGTTTGACCTATAGACAATTGAAGATTTGACTGAGTTGGATGCTCAAGATGTCACTCCCACATGGCTGGCAATTGCTGTTAGCTGTAAGCTAGGAGCTGGGGTGGGGCTGTCAACCAGAGTACCTACATGGGCCCAGCCTTTCTATGTGCCTCCATGGTGGCTGGGTCTGAAAAGGAGAGGCCCAAGAGCAAGCATTCCAAATCTGGGTCATAAGCCATGGAAGTCCCAGAATGTCAATTCTACTGCATTCTATTAGTCAAGAAAATCACTAAGAAAAACCTACATTCAAGGGTAAGAGAAGGACTCCATCTTTTGATGGAGGAGTGGTACAGTTACATTACTGAAGAATATATGGATGGAAAATACAATCTGCCATATGTAAAATTGGTTGCTTTTATACCCATTTTTACTTTCTTCATTCCCATCTCCAAGGACATAGTATCTATCTGTTCATAGCTGATTTTTACCACAACAACTAGCTTGTGCTTAGCCTTTCAGAGACCTCATTTTATCAAATATCTCTCCTCTTATGTGTTCAGTCTTTCTGCTACTGGCTATTTTCTTATGAATATCCTCAAGTCTCCCCTGTAAGAATAAAAAAATTATCTCTGTCTAGTATCTCACGCTAAATAATTGCCTTATATTTCTCTATGTACAAACATGATTTTTGAAAATTGGGTCTGTCATTGATTTTATCTTTCCCATTCACTACTCAATCTATTGCATACTAGATATGGACTGCCATCCCTAACACATATTGAAACTACTCTTGTGGTTACTAGAGACTTCATAATTCCCTAATCCAACAGGTACTATAAAATCTTTATCTCAACACTTTGGTAATATTTAAAGATTTAAATATTTATTTGGTTACTACCTTGAACTTGAAACGATGTATAGGCTTTTATGAATCCACTACTGATTTTTTATATGACTTCTTGGCTTTAGAGAATGAAAGGAAAGAATAGGATAGTATGTTAATTCCCTATGGCTCTGTAATACCACACACTTGGTGGTCTAAAACAATAGGAATTATTTATTCTTTCTCAGTTACAGAGGCCAGAAGTCCAAAATCAGTAGCGCTGGGCTGAAATCAAGGTGTCCGCAGGGCTGTGCTTCCTTCAGAAGTTCTAAGGGAGAATAAATTCTCTTTCACTTTCAACTTCTGATTGCTACTGATATTCCTTACCTTGAGATCACTTCCATTTTCAAGTTCAGAATCTGTAAATCTCTCTGTTCAGTCTTCACGTTGCCTTCTTCTTGGTATGTATGTCAAACCTCCCCCCATCACTTTTTTCTTATAAAGACATATGTCACAGCATTTAGGGCCCACACAGATAATCCAGGGCAAACTCCTCATCTCAAAATTCTTAACATAATCACATCAAATCCTTTTCCAAATAGGATAACATTTATAGGTCCCAGGTATTAGGGCATGGCTGTATTTTGGGGTCCCATTTCTTAGCATAAATGAAGAAGAAAACTAAACATGTAATTCAAAATGTTATGGAAGGTCATGGATAACTGACTGAGGTGAGTGTAGCTAATATAAGCTAAAACATGAATTTCAAATGAACAATGGAAAGTATTATTATTATTATTATTATTATTATTATTATTATTGAGGTCAATTTGTTATCCCACTTACTTATGCATTCATTGGTTGATTCTTGTACAAGCCCTGACTGGAGATCGAACACACAATCCTGACATATCGGGGTGATGCTCTAACCAACTGAACTAAGCTGGCCAGGGCAGCATTGGAAATTATTGAGGTACTTTTTAAAAAAAATCTTTTAAAGGCTGGAAAACTCAGTTAAGAAGAATAAAAATGGCAACTCTTGCAGCTTGAAGGAAGAAGCTGTCATGGAATGGGCTGCAAGGGAAGGAATCAGGAAAGAAATATATTTCAGGTAAGATAGAAAGTTGAAGTAGCTTTAGATGAGTACCTATCTTGACATAGCAGTTATAATGAAGTCTTGTTAGTAAGCACTAAAAATCAATCTGAAACATAACTTGTTTAAACTAACAGTGATTGTACAAATCATTTATCATGGTTTCCAAATCACTATCTTAGAATAGATACTGTATAGTTAATGCATCATTAATTAATTAAAAGACTACTAAAATTCCAGACACTAGTGCTTGAGTATGCCCTTATTCAGGAACTTTAATTAAATACAATCAATTGAATTAATGATCTAACGAAGGAAATGATCTTAAGAAAGACTTGCAGTCTGATTTCCCCTCGCCGGAGAAAAATTGTCCCAGGAGACTCATTTGACCACTGACCTATCAAGATAAGCACACTTGCTTGTGTAACCAAGTAGTCATTCAGATATGGCGCTCCATAAGTCTAATTTATATACCTTTTTTTCTTCTTTAGTTCTCATCTAAAATGATAAAAATTTAAAAAGCAATCAATTGTTAATAACAGTAAAATCACATTTCATATTACGTATCATGAATTTGCTTTGAAATGTGGGGAAAAGATTTTTAGTGTTGACCATGACAGACTGAAGTTCAAAAAGAGAAAAAGCCAAAAATGTACCATAATTGCTCCTGAGTGGAGTCTATTATTGATTTCTTCCCCATCATCTCATCAAACAGAAAGTGAAGAGAGGAAAATACAAGTTCAGGGGGACTAGCTGCTCAGGTATTGGACAGGAGCGTTGAGTGAGAATTTCTGGCTCATTAAAAACATTTAAAGGAAGCAGCTTGTCCTCATGTAGGAATCATTATTCTCAGTTTGAGTTCATCCTCTGGAGTTTTCACCTCTCCAGCAGGCCGCATTCGGGGCAATTTCTAAGCAGTGCTTCTTTAATGGGAGGGATTTATGTTAAGTTGGTTCAGGAGAGGTAGACAATTGTGGAGCCTTTTTAATGGACTAAAAAAGACTGTCGAGTAATTAAATAGATTTCTTTTCCCTTAGACTGTTCCATGGTTTTAAAAACACTCCACTGAGCATGTAAAATCAATTTCCATTACTGGCCTTGACCTTTGCAGTTTTATAAACATGTTTTTTTCCTGGGTTTGGAATGTGGCTCAAAGGCAATAGTAGAAGACTAGATGAAATAAGTCGTTGTCATAAAAGTTACTGCTTTTACAGTAAAAGTCTTTTTTTCACACGGGCATTCATTCAACTGTGTATGTTATAAATATCATTACATAAACACCTGCTTCTTTATACTACATATGTATATGTGTATTTATATTGAAGGCAGGCTTTTTAATTTTTATTGCTCTATAATGAAAAAAAAAAAAGCACTTGGTTTTCTCTGCTAAAGGTATTTTTTCCTTTTCCATTGCAAGAAAGTAGCCAAGCCATTATGTTTCTTTGTCCCAGGGATTTTAGGTTGCTTGAATGCAAAGCAGATATCCCCAGAGGACAGCATCATTCCTTTTTGTAGGTTCTGTCTTGGAACACTAGCCCATTGTGGGGATTATGCCACATCACCCAGAGTGGAGGAAAAGAAAGATCAGGGCTGGCTTTGCAGCCGCCACCACCACAGAGCTGCCCATGATCAGCCATAGTGAACCTCACCGTGTTCTTCGACATCACCCTGGACAGCGAGCCCTTGGGCCGCGTCTTCTTTGGGCTGTTTGCAGACAAAGTTCCAATGACAGCAGAAAACTTCTGTGCTCTGAGCACTGTGGAGAAAGGATTTGGTTATAAAGGTTCCTGCTTTCACAGAATTATTCCAGGATTTATGTGACGCGGTGGTGACTTCACTCGCAGTAATGGCACAGGTAGCAAGTCCATCTATGGGGAGAAATTTGAGGATGAGAACTTCATCCTGAAACATACAGGTCCTGGCATCTTGTCCATGGGAAATGCTGGACCGAACACAAACTGGTTTTCAGTTTTTCATCTGTGCTGCCAAGACTGAATGGTTGGATGGCAAGCATGTGGTCTCCTGCCAGGTAAAAGAAGGCATGGATATTGTGACAGCCATGGAGCGCTTTGGGTCCAGAAATGGCAAGACCAGCAAGAAGATCACCATTGCTGACTGTGGACAACTCTAACAAATTTGACTTGTGTTTTTATCTTAACCACCAGACCATTCCTTGTAGTTCAGGAGAGCACCCTTTCACCCTGATTTGCTTGGAATCCTATATAATTAAAGGCAAATATGCAAATTCTCCCCTTGACCGGGAGTTCTACTGGGAGTTCAACCTGGAGTTCGACCCAGGGGTGGGGTCCACTGGCCAACTGCCCAAGTCCCCTCCTCCCGGCCAGCTTGGCCCCAATTGGGGCGTGCCAGCTAGACCCCACCTGTGCACAAATTCATACACCGGGCCTCTAGTGTTCTATAATCTTTGTGCTCTTGCCACAGTTCATCGGGTTCTAAAATTTCCTTACCCCTTTCCAGTCTAGCTGGATTGCAGAGTTAAGTTTATGATTATGAAATAAAAACTAAACAGTTGTCTTTCAGAGAGAGAGAGAGAGAGAGAGAGAGAGAGAGAGAGAGAAGAGAAGAAAAGAAAAGAAAGACGAGGGCTTTTGGAGGGTGGAGGTGGAAATAAAACTGTCTACTGGCAATCAATTCCTTTAGAAGAGCAGAAGGCGGGGAGTTTGGGTGGTTTCCAAAGAAGGAAGTGCTTGTTACCTTTCAGTTGAGTAGATTCCTACAGGACATTGAGGAGCCGTGGTCTCAGGAATTTAGATGACAGAGACCCTTGTTCAAGTTTAGCTGTGAGTACAGTTTCCCTCAGGGACCAGATCATGTGGCCTGGACAATGAACAAGGCAGTAGGCATGGTGGAGGCCACAAGCCTTCCTTTCAATATTTTAGAATGCAGAAGACATCCCCATCCCCAACCTTTGTAGCACCTGGAAATGAGAGTGGAGGAGGGCAGTCCAGAAATGACAGAAATGGAATTTCCTGCCAGGCAATTTCTGCTCTAAGAGCTCAATTTGATTTAAACAAAATAAAGAAATGTGATATTTCTTATACCCAGAGTTATGGTGAAATTTTCATTCTTGATTTTTTGGTTTCAGTCATTACCTATTCATATCCCATTTGGAAGATGATTTTTCTTTAGTCCTCATACTTACACCGCACCCCATCACATGCATCCTTTTTTTGCTCCCCATCTTTCTAGTATAGTTATTTTATAATTTAGATTAGAGAACAATTGTTGTGTTACTATGATGATGTACTGTATTTTTCCATGTATAAGACACTATTTTTTCTAAAATCGTTAGACTGAAAATCGAGGGGTGTCTTATACACAGAAGTCAGAAGTCAGCCGAGGAGGGAGCCTTGCAGGTGTGTAGCTGCCCATACCTTGTCAAACAGGCTTCCTCCAATCACGAGCCTTATTGTTACTGACATCAGCTGATGCCATAATTGGAAGTGGAGGTGGAGAGTGTGCAGATACAACAGAGACCAGAGTGTTCGGAGCCCATTAAGATGTCAAAAAATAAAAAGATAAATACTGGTAAGCAATTGTCTTACTCTGCAAAATCCAAACAGAATATAATCAGCTATGCAAAAGAGCATGGACATAGAGCTGCAGAGAGACAATTTGGACCTCCTCCCACTGAGTGTGTGATCAGACAGTGGAGAAAACAGGAAGAACAACTCCTTAAGATGCCAAAAAAGAAGAAGGCCTTAAGAGGAAAACCAGCAAAATGTTTAAAATATTGATTTCTTAATTTTGGATTGGAAAAGTGGGGGGTGTCTTATACATGGGGGCATCTTATACATGGAAAAATATGGTATATGCTATTCATAGCTATGCCTTGTAGAATGCAGTGATTTATACAAATAAGATTATTCCTCTCATTTTCAACTGTGTTTTTCTTGGATTAAATAATTGTCCTAAAATTTTTTTGATTAGTTTTCTACATATTTCTAATTGAAACTTTTTGCCATTTGCATAAATATCTTCTTGCTTTGTTCAGACACATAAGGCATTCTGTCGTTTCCTGAAGCACGCTAAACTGCCCTACTCCAGAAAGGCTATCCTCAGGGTCTCCACACGGCTGTGACCATGGACTTGCTCTTGACCAGAGTTCTGTGGTTCTCTCCACCTTGTCTCCCTGGTAGAGTTCCTGTCGCCAAGGTCTTGTCTTCCTCTTTCTTGGTTTAACCACTGTGAAGCACAATCTCTAAGTGGCTATCTGAGAGGCTGCAGGCGATGTAAAAATTTTGCTACCCCGAAAGTGTGAAAATGTCCTTATTCTTCCCTCATACTTACTTGATAGGTTGGCTGAATATAGACATATATGTTGAGAAATACTTTCTTCATAATCTTTAAGGTATTGCTTTTCTATTTCCAGAGTGCTGTGGAAAAATCCAAAGCTATTCAAGTTCTTTATCTTTTCAGGTGACCATCTCTCCACCCCCCTCCTGCATCCTTATCCTCAAGCTTGCCTTCATCCCAGTGTTTTAAGATTTCACAATGATGTGTCTTTGGTGTGGTGCATTCTCAAACATTACCTGGGAATTCTGGACACGATTTCACACTGGATACTAGGTCATTTTTGTTCCAGGAAATTAAATGTTTTTCTCATTTTCTCTTTTGTGTTTCTTGGGGAGTTCTTATATTTGAATGTTGAACTTGTGAACTTGTCCTCTAATTTTCTGATTTTTTTCTCCTCTTTTCCATTTTTTGAATCCTTTTTTTTTTTTTTGCTCTGCTTTCTGAGAAATTTCTCCAGTTTTATCTTCTAACACTTCAATTGACATTTTCATCTATGCCATTGCATTTTTAACATTTCTATTGATTGATTTTTTTTTTTACAACAGGCTATACTTGTTTCATAGAAACAATGTCTTCTCATACCTCCATAAATATACTAATGATAGTATATTTTCTTCTCTCTGTATTTCTCTGGTTCTTCTAGTTTGCTTAAACTGTAACTCAGTTCTTAATTTTTTGTGTTAAATGATATCTAAGATATCTGGTGATCCTCTGTGCTTGCACATATTTAAGAGTGTGGCATGCTTAGAGTATGAGAGTGGATTTTGTTGACTTGGCTGTACATAGGGAGATCTATCTAAGTCAGTGTTAATATAACTGTATGCAATGATGGGCATGTTATATATTGACACTGTCCAATACCATAACCAGTAGCACATGTGTCTGTTGATAATTTGAAGTGTGGCTAGTGCTACTGAGGAACTGATGGGTCAATTTTAGTTAATTTAATTAATCCAAAATTTAATGTAAATCACTACAGGTAGCTAGTGGCTACTGAAACATAGGGTTTGGGGTGCAGATTCTTCTCGTGGGTCCTTGTCTGATGAAGTTGAATAAATTTGTGGATGAAAATCTTCTTTAATAAAAATGTGGAAGTTTATTGTAAGCGTATACAAACTCTCTCTGGGGAGGGGTCCCCAAATGGGAAAAACCTACTCTCTCTCTCTCTCTCTCTCTCTCTCTCTCTCTCTCTCTCTCTAATCATTAGAGTCTAATGGGAAAAAATCTAAATCCAAAAAATTTTCTTTGTCTCTTTGTCTCCAGGTTTATAAAGGCTGTAGCTCTTTGTCTGAACATGACCCTTTCTAACTGGACCCTTCCTTAACTTAGGATCCCCATGCTTTCCTCATTGGTCACTCTGCTACATAGTATCAGTTTCAAAGCTCAAAACCCATGTGGTGCCCTCCTCTTTCTCTCCCCCTTATCTTGCAACATTCCTCTATCCTCTGTGAAAATGTTTCCCTCTTCCCGGTATCCTGTGACTTTTCTTTATCCTCTGTGAAAATATTCTGGCGTCTTAGAGCTATTTTTGCTTTTCACATATGCATTCCTCTCCCATGAACCCTCCTTATCTCCTGATACTGCCTGTCCTATCTCTAAAATTCCTGTCTCTACTATATTGAACAATGCAAGTCCAGGCTTTCTTTTTGAAGTGTGTGTGTGTGTGTGTGTGTGTGTGTGTGTGTGTGTGTGTGTGAGAGAGAGAGTGTGAGTGAATTTGGTTGGATTCATTAGAGAAATCGCTTTGAGCTGCTTTCTGGCCAAATTGCTAGCATTCTGAGAACCAGGTAGAGGAAGAGCATAAGGGGGCAGGGATAAGTTTTGTTTTCAATATGCCAACACACTCTAATCTTAGTTTTCTGTCCTGTATTGCCGCCCCTCAGCTCTCCTAGAGCCCTCTGTTTTAGCTTTTTCAAAAAATAAACTTCTAGGCTTTTGCTGGGAGTAGAGAGGAGTTCTGAGGCTCTAATTGCTTCATGGTTTCTGTTCTACCTTCAGTCCACTTCCTGAGCTGCCTAGTACGTCCAGCTCTCAAGACTTGTGTGAAATCAAATGCTTCTCAGCTTCTCTGCCATCTTGGGATCCATCACTCTGGGATCTGGCACATCAGTTACCTTTCATTAATCTTCTCAACTTTCAAATGTTGAGGCTGTCATGCCTTTCCTCATTCTTTTTTTTTTTTTTTAAATTAAATCTTTATTGTTCAGATTATTACATTTGTTCCTCTTTTTCCCCCCCATAACTCCCCTCCTCCCAGTTCCCGCCCCACCCTCCGCCCTCACTCCCCACCCACTGTCCTCATCCATAGGTGCACGATTTTTGTCCAGTCTCTTCCCACATCTCCCACACCCCTTCCCCCCTCCCCCAAGAATAGTCAGTCCATTCCCTTTCTATGTCCCTGATTCTATTATAATCACCAGTTCATTCTGTTCATCGGATTATTTATTCACTTGATTCTTAGATTCACTTGTTGATAGATGCATATTTGTTGTTCATAATTTGTATCTTTACCTTTTTCTTCCTCTTCCTCTTCTTAAAGGATACCTTTCAGCATTTCATATAATCCTGGTTTGGTGGTGATGAACTCCTTTAGCTTTTCCTTATCTGTGAAGCTCTTTATGTGACCTTCAATTCTGAATGATAGCTTTGCTGGATAAAGTAATCTTGGTTGTAGGTTCTTGGTATTCATCACTTTGAATATTTCTTGCCACTCCCTTCTGGCCTGCAAAGTTTCTGTTGAGAAATCAGCTGACAGTCGTATGGGTATTCCCTTGTAGGTAACTGAGTTTCTTTCTCTTGCTGTTTTTAAGATTCTCTCTTTATCTTTTGCTCTTGGCATTTTAATTATGATGTGTCTTGGTGTGGTCCTCTTTGGATTCCTTTTGTTTGGGGTTCTCCGCGCTTCTTGGACCTGTAAGTCCATTTCTTTCACCAGGTAGGGGAAGTTTTCTGTCATTATTTCTTCAAATAGGTTTTCAATATCTTGCTCTCTCTCATCTTCTGGCACCCCTATAATTCTGATGTTGGTACGCCTGAAGCTGTCCCAGAGGCTCCTTACACTATCCTCGCATTTTTGGATTCTTTTTTCATTTTGCTTTTCCGGTTGGGTGTTTTTTGCTTCCTCGCATTTCAAATCATTGACTTGATTCTTGCGCTCCTCTGTTCCGCTGTCGGGAGTCTGCATAATATTCTTTATTTCAGTCAGTGTATGCTTAATTTCTAGTTGGTTCCCCAATATAACATCGAGGGTCTCATTAGTTTTCTTGTAGATCTCATTAAGTTTATCGGCGGCTTCTAAACAGTTCTTGAGAGACCTTAAAAGTGTGGTTCTGAACTCTAGATCTTCCATTGACAATTTTGTCCTGTTTCTTTGTCTCCGCATTTTGTTATGCTTTCTTGGTGCACCCCCTAGTGGTCTTTGTGCGCAGTCTTGTAGTTAAGCCTTGATTGTTGTAGCTAATACTAGGGGGGATTTGAGCTCCAGGCCAAGTGGCTGTGGGAATCAGCTGTGTCTGCAGTGAGAGAAGTTCTGTCCTCTAGGGAGGTGCTAATCTGGCGTTTGCCTGAGGCTATCCGGCAAATGCCTCTGTGCAGGGCTTGGGCGGGGGGGGGGGGGGGGTCGCACAGGATCAACAGGGTGGGCCGGAGAGAGCAGTTATGGCGGCTCTCAGTCCTGTCCCAAGGGGCTCTGCCTTTCTGAGTCCCAGCGACTGCTGCAAACCTCGGAGAGAAAGCTGCACTCGCTCTGACCGAAGCCAGGCAGTCCCGCTTCTCCCGTTTGAGTCTGGGTCCCTAAAGACTCGCCCGGATCTGGAGCTCAGAGTCTGCGACTCCCTCCTGATTGAAAACGCCAACCGCGCCCTCCGCCGCCAGCCGGCTCCGCGCACTCTGCACCTCAGAATTTGACTTCAGCACTGCACCTCCTCTGAGTGTCCGTATGGGTTTCTCTTTCCTCCTAGTTGTAGGACTTCCACTCAGCCAGTGTTCCAGTGGTTCTGGGTGATGTCCCTTCTGTCTTTTAGTTTCACTTTTGAAGTAGTTGTTCAAAGCAGCAAACTCCGGCGTTAACCTATGCTGCCATCTTGGTTCTCTCCTTTCCTCATTCTTTGTCCTTATTACTTGATGTCCTGGGGGCAAAAATTCTTTACCATGTTTTCATGGGGTTTCAGAAAAGTATAAAAACAAATGAGTATTCTTCAGTCACTCAGTCACCTTTACTCCACAGTTAGTTTATGTCATATGTGTGTTGTTTTAGTTTGTTCAGGCTGCTATAACAAAAATATCATAGACTGAATGGCTTAACAGCCAACATTTATTTCTCACAGTTCTGGAGACCAGGAAATTCAATAACAAGGTGCTGGCAGATTTGGTGTTTGGTGAGGACACTAATCCTGTTCATGAGGGCTCATGATCTAATCACCTTCCAAAGGCTGTACCTCCTAATACCATCATGTTTGGGGTTAGGATTTTAAAATATGAATTTTGGGGAGACACAAACATTTAGTTCATACCATGGGTTTACATTTATAATCTTTCCAATCGAATCACTTACTACACTGCCTTTTTTTTTAAAAAAAAAATTACTATTCATTTTACAGAGAGGAAGGGAGAGGGATAGAGAGTTAGAAATATCAATCAGCTGCCTTCTGCATGCCCCCTACTGGGGATCCAGCCCGCAACCAAGGTACATACCCTTGACCAGAATCAAATCCAAGACCTTTCCGTCCTCAGGCCGACGCTCTATCTACTGAGCCAAACTGGTTAGGGTTACTATACTACTTTTTAAGTTGATCTTTAAAAGAATTATTAACAGTGACTGTTATAATTTAGAATTCATACCTCTAGCAATAATTTCAAATCTATATAAAATATTTTTGCCTGTTTTTTTAGCTGACTTCTACAAGCATTTGAACTCGCACTTATTGAGGCTGAATCTGGATAATTGAATAGGCCTTTCATAACAGGAGAGATGAAGTACAGGTTCAAATATAAGGTGAGCCTTTTTAGCTCTAAGAAAAATTGGAGAACAATTATACCTTTTATTTAGATACTAGGGGCCCAATGCACGAAATTCGTGCACTGGGTGGGGGGGGGGGAGTGTCCCTCAGCCCAGCCTGCCCCCTCTCACATACTGGGAGCCCTCAGGCGTTGACCCCCCATCACCCTCCAATCGCAGGATCAGCCCCTTGCCCAGGCCTGACGCCTCTGACAGAGATGTCAGGCCTGGGCAGGGGACCCTCATTTCCCCCCCGATCACTGGTTCTGCCCCCAGCCCAGGCCTGATGTCTCTGGCCCAGGCATCAGGCCTGGGCAGGGGACCCCCAGACCCCTCCGATTGCTGGCTCTGCCCCTTGCCCAGGCCTGATGCCTCAGCCAGAGGCGTAGACCCCCATCACCCTCTGATCACCTGATCGGCCCCTTGCCCAGGCCTGACGCCTCCACCAGAGGTGTCAGGCTTGGACAGGGGACCCCCATCTCTCCCCGATCACTGGCTCTGGCCCCTGCCCAGGCCTCAGGCCTCTGGCCCAGGAATCATGCCTGGGCAGGGGACCCCCATCTCCCTCTTATCGCTTGCTCCACCCCCCGCCCAAGCCTGATGCCTCTGACCCAGGCCTGATGCCTTGGCCAGAGGAGTTGACCCTCATCACCCTCCGATCACCAATCACCGAATCGGCCCCTTGACCAGGCCTGAGGCCTCCGGCAGAGGTGTCAGGCCTGGGCAGGGGACCCCCAGCTCCCCGCAGTTGCAGGCTCTGCCCCTGCCCAGGCCTAACACCTCTGGCCTAGGCGTCCAGCCCGGGCAGCGGGGACCCACAGCTGCTGCGGCCCCGCGATCGTGGGCTTCGCTTTAGGCCCAGGCAAGGGACCCCTAGCTCCCGGGACTGCCAGCTTCGACCGTGCCCAGCTCCCATCGCTGGCTACACCCCTACTTCCTGCTATCACTGGCCAGGGCGGCAAAGGCGCCTGATTCTCCGATCATGGCTGGGGCCCTGGGGCCCTGGGGCCTGGGGCCACCTTTGCCCTGCCCCCCAGCTCTTAGCTCCCCCCCTGGGTTTTCGATCACTGTCAGTGGCAGGGGGCTTCTTCCTGCTTTCCCTTTCGCCTCCCTGCATTGTGCCTACATATGCAAATTAGCCGCCATCTTGTTGGCAGTTAACTGCCAATCTTAGTTGGCAGTTAATTTGCATATAGCCCTGATTAGCCAATGAAAAGGGTATCGTCGTACGCCAATTACCATTTTTCTCTTTTATTAGTGTAGATATGCAATTAGCTTTTCTTTCTTTTTTTCTTTATTAATTATTACATATGTGTCCTTATCCCCCCCCCCACACACACACCAAACCCGTTCATGCCCTCACCCTCCTAGTGTCTGCGTCCATTGGTTATGTTTATATGCATGCATACAAGTCCTTTGGTTGATCTCTCCCCCTTGCCCGCACTGCAATTAGCTTTTCAAAATAATTGAATAGACCTCCTATAATATGAGAGACTTTATAAAGACTCAAATATAGGGCAATTATTTTTATTTCTATGGCATAACTTTTGGAGAAAATATTATTTATATTCAAGTTCAGATGGTATTTAGGCAAATCTGTACAAAATATAAAGCATGGGTGTAACTTAAATACATAATCAGTGTTATTGTGTTTTCCCTCCTTTTCTCAAACTATGAAGGTTGGATTTTCCTGGGGGTGCAAATTCAAATTACTATGAATTACAGAAAATGAGATGCTATTTATTGTTCATCCATGTTTAGATGGAATTGGGCATAAGTCCAATATGTATTTAAAGGAATCTATGACAAGGGAGATCAACACAGTCATGGGCAGAGTAAGCCATTTAACTCATTTATAAAGTCATACATTTTAAACTTGTATTACAGTTTGGACTTTTAATGGAGTTGGATGGTTTATTTCTGCTCCTCATTTCCTAACAGTAGGTAGCTGACTTTTCTTGCAAAATAAAGATGGCTCCTCAGGTGAGCCTAGAGAGTCTTTTGGATGCTAAAATGAGTCTCTTCTCGGTGGATTGGTTTTCTGTTTTTATTAAATCAACAGTTTGATTTGTGTGTAAATTTTAGCGGCTGGGAAATCCCATTTGTGTCTATTTTTCTGTTCAAGTTCTGGTTGAAGTTATTGCTCCACCCACATTGTTCTTCCTTTTCCCTGAACTCCTACCCCATGTGGAATTTGCACTGCGTGATTTAGAATCTAATTCTATAGTGTTTTGCTGCTGCTTGCTTCAGACAGTTTTTAATTCCCCTCCACCTCCACTGCTCTCCTCATCTAACTGAATTGTGATGGTTCAGAAGACAAAAGTCATGTTCGGTATGTCTTTTTTTAATCCTCACCCGAGGATATTTTTTCCATTGATTTTTTAGAGAGAGTGGAGGGGGGCAGTGGGGAGAGAGAGAGAGAAACATTGATGTGAGAAAGACACATCAGTTGGTTGCCTCCACATGCACTCCTACCCAGGGGCCGGGAATGGAGCCTGCAACCGAGGTACGTGCCCTTGACCGGAAATCAAACCCAAGATCCTTTGGTCCACGGGGGACTGATGCTCTAACCACTGAGCAAACCAACCAGGGCTGGTCTTTGTAAACTGCACAGGGCCACTCTTGTAGAGGCACTCAGGTTAGGCTTTCTCATTGAGAGAGATTGGGGACATATGCTACCATTTATCTTGTACATCTTCTGTCCCAAGTGCCATGTAGACACTTTACATATTTCTCATCCTTACATAGATACTGCAAAAGTACTGATGTTTTTATCTCATTTCTCAGTTGAATCTGACACTCAGAGAAGGCAAGTAACTTACATATAGCCGTGTTAAGCATCTGAACCCAACTTAAACCCGGATTTAAGCCCATGCTCTTCCTGCTACCCCAATTCAACTCGCCTCGTTCTCAGAACTCACATAGAGTCCATTACTTAGCGTTCATCTAGGTTTGTCATTGGTCTACTAACCTAGATGGAATTCAAGTTCTATCCTGCTGACTTCCAATGTTAGCTCTGCACTTTTGAGAATGAGGCGACCAACTATCTGAGCAGACGTACTTGTCTCTTTAGGGCCATTGGAGCCTGGCGAGAGCCCTGGAGTGTCAAGATATCATCAATGAACATCCTGGTTCTGAAACCCTAGTCTAATGCTGGCAGGGCTGTTGTAGTGACGTAGGGCCTGGAATTTGTCTCTTCCTTTTCTTCTCTGCATTTCATCGCTCCCACATTTTTTAAAGCAAAACTTCCTCTATGATATAATAATGGGTAAGCACTCAGAGTTTCCAAGTGACAAGTGAGTGCCAGGACTATTTTCTTTGCCTTGGGAAGCTATAAATTCCCAGGTCTACTCAGATTCCAGTGACTTTCAGAGACACAGAGCCGCCGCTCTCCTTAAGAAAGGCCACCAATGGGAGTGATTTCTGGTGACGCAATGCTGATATTTTAGTACCATCCTGGAGAGGGAAAGAGGGGGGTTTCTCCGGAGCCAGATGAACTCATAATTAGTTCTCACCCAGGCTGCTTAAGCAATTATGGTGAAACCAAATCACATTACTTTTTTTTCTCCTGCTCTTGATAAAAGCCTCAACCCTGCTCCTTCTGCCCCACAGGGCCCTTGGCGGGCCATTATTTCTCATACCACAGACGCTATTGCTCACTTTTGTTTCCAGGCTACAACTGTCACTGTGTAAAATAAGAAGTGTGGGGGAAATAATGCACACCTCTCGGTCTCACTACTTCAGAGGCACCTAGCAACCCTGTCTCCAGGCAGGCAGCACGCATCTCCCTGGTAGTTCATTGCCCACTCACAGCAGAGGCGGCGTGCTCTCTGCAAATAGTCTGCATCTTTGCCGGTGCCGGCGTGGCGGTGGGGTGCCGGCGTCATTTGGTGTCCTCAGGGATGTTTGGTTCTTGTTCTGGGAAGATTAAGGCAAAGCAACGACGATTTCCCCAAAGCTGTTTGTGGAATCAGAAATTAGGTTAAGCGGTTCCGTACTCGAGGTGGCGCAACCTAAAATCAAAAGCAATGGTTCGCAACCGTTGTTTTGTCCAGTCTTTGACACATTTCTGACCTGAACCTTCCAGAATGTTCAGGACATTCTCTTCTAAAAGGTGTTTCCCAGGTATGTCTATGTGACGAGCAGCCCTTCGGGCCATTTTGCCCATCGGCACCCCTGCCCACCCACCCGCCTGTCAGCCAGTCTCACAGTTTTCAGCATATTCGCTCTGTGCCTCCGAAATACCAATTGGGCTGCAGAGAGCCCTGGGCTGGCTCACCAACCAGCCACATGGACATTTCATTTTAGGCTCATGTACCACGGGGCATTAATATGTGCATGTGGAGACTTGTCATTTGCTTTCTGTACATTAGTGAATTGTTAAACATTTTTTGTTTCTTTACTACTTATATTCTTTATCACATTTTGACCCTCCCCCAGAGTAAAAGCCTTTGGAGAATGAAAGCCAGATCTCTTATGGAGGGAAACCAAGCTTTTCCTGGGATGAGTGCTCAAAAAATGGAAGGACTCCGAGTCCTAGGTATGTAAAGCTTGAGTTGGGAAACTGAGTGCTGCTGAGTAGAGGGGTAATCCCAAGGTATCAGGAAGGAACTAGGTTTTAACCTCCAAGAGTCATTCTCTCATTCACTCACCAAACAATTATTGAATTCCTAATGAAATATCTTACTGACAAGCTCATAGTCTGGGGATATTTTAGTAAAAACAAGAATTCGGGACAATGTCAGATGTGTTGTAATACAAGTACTTACAAAGTGTTTTGGGGGCTTGAATGGGGATGGCGAGGCTCTCCAAGGGAGATGGGAAGTGATATTTATATTGTTTAATTTTTAATAAGAGCCATGCTTAACAACTGGCTCACAACATTCCTAAAAATCTAGCACTTGGCTCTCAAGAGCTGGTGTGCACGGCTGCAGCACATCATGGGATGAAGGTGAAACTGCGAAGTGTAGCTATGACCTGTAGCCATGCTAAGGAATTGGACTCTCTCCATGAAGCAGGATAATTTGAAATATTACCTAGTGGTTTTGTGTCTCTTGTTTTACATATATTTTTTTAACTTCTACCACTATAGAAGGCACCTAACTTTTCCTTTTCCTTATCTCAGCTTCTTTTGCTTTGCTGGCCAGAAACCAAATATTTCTAAAGAGGCAGGCTTGGCAATATCTACTTTCATAGGACCACCTGGATACAGTCAAGGTGAGGATGAGAGGTAAGCATTGTAAACTAAGAGCAGAGAGCCCGTTCTTGAATATCCTGTTATTAGATTCTTCTAAATTTCAGAAGATCGTTGGTGGATGGAAGGAGCCCAATAAAAAGACTGAAATTGGGTTTTTCATTGACTAAATAGAAGAGGACTCAGCATAATTTAACTATTCTAGAGACGTTAAGAGAAGTGCTGTCTCCTGCACTCTGTTGTTGCAGAACAAAACTGATACCCACTACAACTGTGGGTCATATACAATTTTTAAACCAGGAATATAAGCTGGTTGTATCTAAATTTTAGAAGGCTAACTATCAACTATGTAGAGGAGGAACTGGAAGGGGGAGACCCAGTTGAAAAAGAATCAAGTTAGGTGTGATCATCTGACATGATAAGGAGAGTAATCAGGATAGTCTCTGGGAATAAAGAGGAGAGGACAGGCTCCATAATATTTCAGAGGCTAAATCACAAAGGATATGAATACAAGTTTGAAGATTTAAATATGAGCCATTATGTCTTAGAGGCATATGCAACCCCATATCCATGTTGGTTACTTCATGCCAGGCACAGTGCTCATACTTAGCAGGTGCTTAATAAATACATGCTGAATGAATAAAAGAGCTAGTAAATGTATGTAAGTTCCATACACAAGCAAATATATGCATTTTCACTTCATTGAAAATTAGTCTTGCCATGAGAGTGACAAGAAAAGACACAGGCTGGGAGAAAAATCTTTGCAAAAGACACATCTAATAAAAGATTGTTATTCAAAATATACTCTTAAAACTGAACAATAAGAAAATAAACATCATGACTGAAAAAAAAATTGCAAAAGACCTTGTAGACACCTCACCAAAGAAGATATACAAATAGCTAGTAAGCATAACAAAAGATCCTCTACTTTATATGTTATTAGGAAAATGTAAAGTTAAACAACAAGGAAATACCACTACATATCTATGAGAATGGCCAAAATCCATAAAACTGACAACACCAAATGCTGGCGAGGATGTGGAGTAACAAGAACTCTCATTCATTACTGGTCAGAATGCAAAAGCGTACAGACACTTTGGAAGACAGTTTGGCAGTCTCTTATAAAACTGAATAATAATCTTACTATATGATCCAGCAATCAAATTCCTTAGAATTTATTTACCTGAGGGAGCTGAAAACCCTGTCCACACAAAATTCTGCACATGAATGTTTGTAGCAGCTTTAGTCAAAATGTCAAAACTTGGAAGCAACCAAAATGTCCTTCAGTAGGTGAATGGAAAAACAAACCATGGTTCATCCAGACAATGAAATATTTTTCAGCACTAAAATAAAATGAGCTATCAAGCCATAAAAAGACATGGAGGGACCTTAAATGCATATTACTAAGTGGAAAAAAAAGTCAATCTGAGAAGGCTAAACACTGTGTGATTTGAACTACATGACATTCTGGAAAAGGGAAAACTATAGAAACAACAAAATTAGTGGTTGCTAGGGTGGGGGGTCGGGGGAGGTCATCCCCTGTCCCAATTCATATGTTGAAGGATAAATAGGTGAAACACAGATGATTTTTGGCCATTGAATCTAATCTATTCTGTATGATGCTGTAATGGTGGATGTGTCATTATACATTTATCAAAACCCATAGACTATATGACCCCAAGGCTGAACCCCAATGTCACTGTGGACTTTGGATGATAATGATGTGTCAATGTAAGTTCACCAACTGCAACAAATGTACCACTCTGGTGGGGGATGTTGATAGTGGGGGAGGTTGCATGTATATGTGAGGACAGAGGGTAATGGGAAATCTTAGGACCTTCCGCTCAATTTTGCTATGAACCTAAAACTGCTCTAAAAAATAAAGTCTATTTAAAGGAGGGGGGGGGGAGGTGAATCTGGGAGCCAGCATGAGGATTTATGACTCAGTACCTGAGTGGTGGTTATGGAAACCAGAGCATTTCCGCATTGCCTGAACATGGTATTCTAACCAGTAGACTGCACTTGTATAAAGGTCAATAAGCCTATTAATGAAGAAAATGCTAGTGTGGCAGAAGGAAATTCAAGTACACAGGATTATTATGAGGTATATGTCAAAGAACAGAGGATGAGAATTTGAACCAGCTTAACCCAGTTTGCCATTCCATGAATGTCAGATCACTTGAGACTTCATTAGAACGCTCCAGCACTTAGAGGGGATGACAACTCTGTGTTTCCAACTTACCATCTTTCTATCAGGCAGTTGTAGCAAAAGCACATTTCAGACCATAATGTTCTAAGCAGACAAATATTTGTTAGCAACCAGGCACAAAACAATCATCCTGCCTGTGTATACTTGGAATATTTTCAGACTCAAAACTTGACACAAAATGCCGAAACCGGTTTGGCTCAGTGGATAGAGCGTCAGCCTGTGGACTGAAAGGTCCCAGGTTCGATTCCGGTCGAGGGCATGTATACCTTGGTTGCGGGCACATCCCCAGTAGGAGATGTGCAGGAGGCAGCTGATCAATGTTTCTAATTCTATATCTCTCTCCCTTCCTCTCTGTAAAAAATCAATAAAATATATTAAAAAAAACACACAAACTTGACACAATGACCAGCCCTTCATGAAAGGCTCTCTCCAAGATGAAGACAGGCGTGTGCTGACAGAAGGAGCATCAGGCCTTTTAGTCAGACCAGATGACAGGATTGTCCACTGATGGGGAGAGGTACAGGGTCTTAGGAGCTGTCCCCATGGTATGAATTATTGGCCTGGAACATGATAAATAATGAATTTCTGGTGTTGATTTTGACAAGAATACTTTTGAATGCCACCTGGCCAATTGTTAGGGTGTTAACTCTATTAAACCACTTCATATGCTTATTGATTCCTAGGGTATAGATTAGAGTTAAATTGTAGGTACAAAGTTCACAGTGTTTACATACTGTGGTATTGTAAAATATATTATGACAAACGATAAAACCAAAAGAAACATCCAGAAAAAGATTTTAAGAAAGCTCCAACATCAGAATGAAACTGTACCTCTGCTTTGTGTTGTACTAGTAACTATGGAATCTAATTGTATGTTTCCAGTTATTGTCTGGAGAGAGTGAGAGTATATAGGGCTTTATAACATTTACACAAGAACAATTGAAAGCAATTACTTCCTTGGTTGATGTAGCATTATGGATCCTTTCTGAGATTCCCCATGAACAAAACCTTGATATAAGGCTTTATTTGATGGATTTATTTATTTATTTTTGTAACAAGAAGAGCCATGAGTAGTATGGATGAGCAGAAAAATATCCCAGAGACAGGTTGTCATAGAAACTGTGCCAGGAGAGCAGCTACGCACAGGATAGAATGCACCATCCAAAGAACTGAGGAAGGAAATCATCTTGAAGCTACTCTTTTCATTAGTTTGGGGGAGCAAAGCTCTCATGAATCTCCTCATGGAAATTGTCATCACTGATAGTAGGAGTAGGTGGGATTCAGGAAGGCTGTGGGGCTGGCGATAGTCCTATAGTCTCCTCATAGGACTTTAAAAAAATATTTTATGTAGAGAAGAAGGGAGAGGGATAGAGAGTTAGAAGCATCTATCAGCTGCCTCCTGCACACTCCCTACTGGGTATGTGCCTGCAACCAAGGTACATGCCCTTGACCAGAATCGAACCTGGAACCCTTCAATCCGCAGGCCAACGCTCTATCCACTGAGCCAAACCGGTTAGGGCTCATAGGACTATTTTTAGGAGATTAAAACAGATAAAATATATAGAACACCTACTATATGTAGTCCCTGAAAAATATTAATAACAATAATCTTTATGATCTCATATCCTCCTCACTACAACCCTCTAAGGAAGACATAGTCATTCAAATTTTTCAGATGAGAAATTAAGGTGCAGAGAAATTGAATTGTTTAAGGTCACATGGTAAGTGATCTCTCACTCTAGGGCCCTTGCCCTTAACTTCTCTGCTGGACTGAACAAGTAGGCAATCGATAACTGATAATAATTACAAAAATGATTCTTTGGTGGTGAAATGATAGTAGGAGTTTCAATTGCTATGAAATACATATGGCATAATGCTATAACATTTGTTGATGTTGTTTTTACTTTAGGTTTATTTTTCCTAATCCAAACAGAAGTGTCATCCTACAGGATGACAAACAAGTACTTTGTTCCCTTCTCCCCACCCAGGTTGTCCAATCAATCTATGTTCTCTTACAGGAATCTCTCTCTATCTTTCTGTCTCTATCTCTATCTCTATCTCTATCTCTATCTCTATCTCTATCTCTATCTCTATCTATCTCTCCCTGTTTCCTGAAGGAGAAGCTTATGACTGGAGCTTCCTTACCATACCTTCCCTTAAGTTTCAGGATCTTACTTTATGATCTGAATTTGTCCCCTCCCCCAAATTCCTATGTTAAAGTCTATTAAAGAGAAATGATTCTCTACACTTGTTAAACAACAGTAAGGCAGACTTTATTCAGGGGGACTATCACAATAGAGATAAGGACCACTATGATGGGATTTTGTATTAGGGGAGAGAGATTGCCTCAACCCCAAATACAAGGAAATATGGGAATTTGTAGCCAAGAAGTAGGAGTGGGGAGTCAGTGGATGGAAAACTAGTAAGAGGAAACATCATGGGTAAGGGAGGATTCTGCCTAAACGGAGCTAACAGGACTCTTGCTAAAGACAGGCCAGGTTGATTGTTTCACCTGAATGATGACGGGTGATTCTGGTTAAACTGACCTACCAGGATTCTTGCTAGAAATGGGCTTTACTGGAAAGAGCATGAGAGCCCAAGGTCAGGCCTAGTCCAAAGAGAGCTCAGAAGAGCTGGACCAACGGTTGGTCAAGGAAAGAATCATTGTCAAGTCTAACCTCCCAATGCCGAAAAATGTGATTGTATTGGAGATAGGGCCTTTAAAGAGGTGATTAAGGTAAAATTAGGTCATATGGTTGGATTCTAATTCATTATGACTGGTGTCCTTCCTTATAGGAAAGGAGGTTAAGACACAGAGGGATGACCATGTGCAGACATCAGAGGAAGACAGCCATGTACAAGCCAAGGAGAGAGGCCTTTAGAAGACACCACCCCTGACACCACCTTAATCTTAAACTCCTAGTCTGGAGAACTGTGAGGAAATAAATTCCTGTTGTTTAAGCCCTCTAGTCAGTGGTACTTTGTTATGGCAGCTCTAGCAAAAAAATGTACCTTACAGTGGTCTGAGCATCAAAAGTTTACTCAAACCCCTGTCACCATTTCCTCCTGGCATCTCCACTCGGCCTTCTGTGGCTGTGGCTGTTTCACTGGAGTTAAGCAGCACTATGGAGTGTGAACCCACATGTGTCCACCTTGGAAAAGGCCCTGGGGAGGCTAAGTCTAGGAAAATGAATCAAAGTAAGTGCTATCCTTTGTGCTCTTGTGCCTGCCTCCCACACATGCAGGCTTTCCCAGAGACCAGCGTCTTCCTCGGAGCTAACAAACACTTTGTTCATATCTAGATGCAAGTTGTTACAGGACTGCACCACCATTAATTTTTTATATGTCTGTTTACCACTCCTACCGCACCCCCTGTTAATTTCTGGATACTGAGATTATGCCTATGAATTATTCATTCTGTATTTCCAGCCCCTTCTATAATTCCTGGTTCAAAGAAGGCATTAATTCATGCTTAAACTTCTTGAGTGGATATATATATATTTAAATCTTTTCTTCTTTCTTTACCTCTGATGGAGGAGGGGGTTTTGTAATATAGACTTAAATGAAGGAAATTGTAAGCACATTGAACATGATGCTATGAGCAATAGTCAATCTATATTATAAAAGGCCTGTGGCCGTAACACTGTAAGGACCAACGACCAGATTCACCAGGAGGTGCACTGATGGGTCCTGCAGCAGCCACGGTGGGCAGGACTCCAGGGTCCCCCGGCAGCAGCGGGAGGGAGTTCGGGGTCCCACGGTGCAGGGGGGGGGGGTATGGGTCTCGCGAGATTTCGCGCACTGGGCCTCTAGTATTATAACAAAAGGGTTTGTTTTTGTTTTAAATGCTCCAATAAGAAGATTCTGAAAGGCCTAAGCCTCTTCTTATGAGGGAGAATGTAAGTATAACCGAGTTTGAGTTGTGTAGGAGAAATGGTCATCATGAATTCAAGGAATCATACTGCCTTCTGCACATCCAAGATGGAGCCAGCACCCCACCAAGGGGATTAGGTATCACTGGGGAGGGAAAGGAGCCTGCAGAGAAAAGGGATTCCTGGCAACTCATTGGAAAATGAATATTTCACCTCTGGACATTCTCTGGATTCCTTGTGGGTTTGGACTAGTTACTAGAAGAACTGTTTCTCTTTGGTAATGAACTATACCTCATTCTCCTCGGACTTTTGGGCAGAAGAGAGGGGGATGTATCTTCATTGTTATGAACTGTATCCAGCTGGTCATGTTGGAACATGGAAACACTGTGCCTCTCACTCACTCCTCAGTCCAGACAAATGGGAGGTGCCTGGTCTATCATGGGTTCTGGTTGGAAGCAAAATGCAGTCTCTTCCAGAGAACCAATCCAAGGAAGGTCAACTTATCCTGAAAGTTTTAGTAGAAAGCTGAGTCATGAGCATTTGCTATTTTTAGACAACAATAGGTGATGGACAAAGCAGGACGTGTAACTAACAACACAAACTTTTGTACTACTTGGAACGAAGTCCTGGAGTTTACCGTTGGTGAGACAATTGCCAACACCCCACAGATTTGTGCCAGGAACACCAAACAAGCAGAATCAGTCATTTGTGAAGAAGTAGAACAGTCCTTCGTTAGACTTTGTGACTTTGTGTATTACTGAAAATGAGCACAAGGGAAGGTCAAATCTCTCCTCCAGGTTCCTAATTATAATTCAGAGAGAAAGTCGGGAAAGAGAATAGAGAAAAAGCAAAAAAAGCAAAAAAAAACCAAAAAAAACAAACAAACAACAAAACGCTGCCTGGAGTTTGGGAACACAAAACAGAGATGGAAGATATTTCTGTCTTTGATGTCAAAGATATACAGGCTAACTTTTTTCTCCTAAAGGCATTTAATGTTGTGGGATTGAATTCTTCTTTCTGACGCCTAGGAAAATCCACTGTTTGATCTCATCTGGGTCTTTTCAAGGCTGTTTGTTTGTGGGCTGGGAAGTTAATTCCACAAAAAGCACTGGAATCCTATATCACGCCAGCTCTGAGTGATTCACAGCAGTCACAATGCAGGTCAGATGGTACATTTTTTTTGTATTAAAAAAAAATAAAAGGGTTACTTGAAAGTGTATATCTAGAAAACACAAGACATTTGTACTATTTATGATCCAATGAAAGCTAAATAGCATTGGGACATGATTAAGTTATAGTTTGAAAAAACAAAAACAATTTTTTCTTAACACCAAAAAAATTATATTTTGCTAATTTAAACAGTTTTGAAAATTGGCACAAAGGAGCAAAGAGGGCCTTTCATGTGATGTGTAAGGAAGATCTGTTGAAGAAAATTAGCACCTAGAAATAGGATTGATAATGTGACGTATACTCACTTTGATCTAAATTTAACACCTTCCCACATTTCCAACGTTCCCGTGTCCTTCTAGTTACTATAGTGATCATTCCTTGCAACTCAACATTTAATTCCTAGGTAACAGACAACAATCATGGATACCAGGGTGGGCATAGGTAAAAATTCTATTTATTAAATATTGTCTGTTTGAAAAGCTCCCCACCCCCAGCATATTTTAAGCTTGCTACAGTGAATGAGGAGATTGAAACGCCTTCAAATACAAGGAGAATCAATACGCATGTTTAGGCCCTAATTTGGAGTGTAAGAGGCTTGACATGATGTCACGGCATTGCTAGGGAAACAAAAAATGAGGATTCTAAAATAAGTACTTTCAGCTGGATTTGACCCAGAAAATCACTCTTGATGTTTAATGAAGCTGTGGACAAAAAATACCCTCAGTAGTTGGAGCATCTGTTCTGTCCAATGGATCATAGTCAGTGTTTATTCTTTTTCTAAAATGGACAGATCAATGATTGGGAGTTGTTGTTTTTTTCCCCATGAAAGCAACTTGCATTCAAAACTTCCAGGTAAGCCCTAACCAGTTTGGCTCAGTGGATGGAGTGTCGGCCTGCGGACGCGGGGGTCCCGGGTTCGATTCCAGTCAAGGGCTTGTACCTTGGTTGCGGGCACATCCCCAGTGGTGGGTATGTAGGAGGCAGCTGATCGATGTTTCTCTCTCATCAATGTTTCTAGCTCTCTATCCCTCTCCCTTCCTCTCTGTAAAAAATCAATAAAATATTTAAAAAACAAAAACAAAAACAAAAAACCTTCCAGATAAATGCAGAAGAATTCCCTGACCACTGAAAGGACAAGCAATAAGTATAGCACTTCATTATGTTGTTCTTCAGACTTTTTAAAAAACATCTTTTTCTGGAGGCCTATTTCAGCTCTCTAATAAAAACAGTGTCCAAAGATTCATACCTGAGTTCCACAGAGGTAGTCCACTATTTACATTTCTGGGTATTGGCCCTGTAGCACCATCGTCCTATGTTCCAGATAGTAATGAGTCTGTTGACATGCAGGGTTGTGAAACAGCCCACACTTTTAAACGGAGCTTTTCCATTATCACACAGTAAGCAAAAGTAAACATAAATACACAAAAAAATGTAATAAACAGACCAAAAATACACCAGAAAAGTGGGGAGTGGCTAAAGGAGAGAGGGAATACTAAGAGATCATAGTGTTGGAGTATGTTAAGGAACTTCAAAGTCAAACTGATGGTGACACTTATTAAGCTCTTCCTATGTGACCAGTCATGACAACTATATTAAAATTGTCATTATTCACCTTTCCACTTTACAGACTGATAGCATTAAAGTAACTTGCTCAGGGGATCCCAATTAAGCTAGTATAGAGGTGGGACTAGTATATATTTAAAAACAACCACCACCACAACTTCCCCTAGAAGTCAAGAGGATCTATAATGGGTAGTTGGTCTCACAAGTGCCAAAATACAATCTAGGACATCCATGGGGCTTGCACTGTGGTCTAATCCAATGAATTCACAACGTCAAGTGGCCAGAATGGGCACCCAAAGCTCCCCTGGAAAAGAGACAACCAGTAATGGGGATGTAGACTTGATTTTCATAAAGCCTTTTTGTTCTATGTAGGGGAGTTTTCATGTGCCCTTTGTGTATATCCATATCCTCAAATTGGAAAGCAGAGTAGGTAGAAATTCTTGATAACACCATATATGCAAGAATATGGTAATGTTAGACTTTATGCTTTTCTCTTTTACCAGGTAGTCCTATGAACCAGAGATGGGTGGCAGATTTATTACTGCTCCTGGGAACTCAACCTGGGTGTCAGACAGTGATAGTCATATTTCATTACAGTCCAGGGCAATTTTAGCAGTTCATTCTGCAAGTCCCAGCATATATTATTGATTATTGTTCCATATGAATCAATCACAGATGAAATGGAAGACAGAGTGGGCTCTTGTAAAATGAATTGCATAAAATGTAATGGTCGGATCCAAACTCCTAAGTTCTCAGTAGAAAAGAACAGTAACTGCAATGCACCGCAAGAGGGCACGCTGGTACTTTTAAATATCAATGACGCACAGTGAGCACAATTCAAGACAGGATGTGGATCTCAGCTACAAGCCAGTTGCTTTCCCCGCAGTCATTAAATATCAGATCCGGGAGGTTTTCTTTAGTAGCTTTTGTGGGATTTGAAAAGAGTAATGAGGGGTTTTTCAGGCACATTGCTTCTTATTTTCTTAGCAAGGAATGAGATTTTTTTTCTAAAAATTTATTTTCTTGGGTTAATATTCTATTAGATATATACTTTGTCCATCACCAATTATTAAAAAGTTAAGTGGAGAGAATTCTGACAAATTAATAGATTCAAATAATCTCTGTACTTCATCCCCTCACACATGTAATGAATTAATTTATTATATATTAAAGAATGGCCTTTTTTTTCCTTTTTTTTTTTACAAAACTACCTATGATTTTTAGACCCTAGTATGAGATTGAAAAAAGAATGTTGTGCCTTAAAGCCACAGATTGAAAATAAAGAAAAATAGGTAAACAACAGAATCCACTCAGCATATGTGGTTTGGGGTGATACTTCTAAGGTCAGAGGAAAATTTATAAATAATTTCACTGGAAATGCTCCCTTAGTCCGGGAATTGGCAAACTTTCTCTGTAATGGGCCAGACAGAAAACACTTCTGGCTTTGCAGACCATATGGTCTCTATCTACTTCTGGCCACTCGATTTGACACTGTGGTGTGAAAGCAGCCATAGACGAGCTGCAAATGAATGGGCTTGCTTGTGTTCCAATAAAATGTTGTTTACAAAAACTGATGTCAGGCTAGGTTTGGCCTCAGCACTGTAGTTGGCTGAAGCCTGCTTCAGTCTAGCTGCGGACCCCTTCACAGAAAAGGGGTGAGTGAGAAGGAGCAATAACTGTTGGAGGCCTGGACACAGGGGTGCACAAGAAACCTCTAACTGGAGAGCAAGGAGCCAAGAGAAACACTGTCTTAAGAAAAAGTGTATTTTAGAAAATTGATTGAAACGTCTAAAATAAGTAAAACTCAGAGGGTGCAGAAAATAAAAAAGCTGTCTAAGAGACGGGGTGTTTGCCCTGAGCATCTATAGCCCTGGCATTCTTAAACACCAAGAAGTAAGCAATTTTGAACCCTGCAGGAAACTGTAGAGTTTTGCAACAGAACAATTGTGGGTGATAGGTTAGCCCCAAGGACATACACTAATTGTCTGAACATAAAGAAGCACCCCATCTCAAGTCCCAACTCAAAGAACACTGGAACTTGACATATTTGGAAAATATATTTTACGGTTCCTAGAAAGATCAGATACATTCGTTCCCTAAGAGTGATGGATGCACATACTTTGATCTGCGAGATGAGCAAATCGATTCCCATGACATCAATTAATTAATTGCTGGGGGAAAAGCTAAGAGGAGTTTATACTACCGTGGTTTCCAAGTCTGGCTCCAGAAAATTCTCAAGAAGATTTAAAAAACGTTTCTCCGGTCTCATTCCAGACCTATTGGGTTAGATTTTCTCGAGCCTGTGGCCCAGGCATTTTGCCAGCGCTGCCCAGTGGGTGTTGGGAGCATCAGACCAGGGGCTGGCGTTTTGGAACCACTAGGCCAAAGGACAAACTCTGGGTTTGAAGTTTGGCCATGCTGGGTTCAAATTCAGGCTCAGCCTTACGTAAGTCCTTGAGCTGGTGATGTAACATTTCCAAACTTCAGCTACAGTGCTGGTTACGTGGAGGCAAGGTTCGCCTCTGGAGGAAGGACTGAACATCCAATGCAGTTCTGTCAGACTTGGAGTCTTTTTTGGCTCCGTGAAAAATAAGATTAAAGAAGATAAGTTAGGTGATGCCAATGAACTTTACTGAACTCTTCATGAAGTAGACAGGCTCCTTTCAGAGAACTGCAAAATGGGGCTGAAATCAGGAAGCTTTTATGCGATGAAGGATAAAGAATAAGGAAGAGACAAACAGAAAATATCTGATTGGCTGGGGCCACATAGAGTCACCCTTGTTTGAGGTGAAAAGGCCCAGAGATGGCTCGGAATCTGGGGACTGAGTGACAGGATATCCTGCGTTTCTGGTCACAGGAACATTAAAGGATCTGAAAATGGTCTAAGTTTTGGTTTGCTGTCGTGCACTTGGGGCCGGATTGGCGCCCTCTGGGGCCTAGAGAGTTCTTTCCAACAGCTCTTCTACGTCCTCTCCCCTTTCTTCATGGGACAATATAGCCGGATTTGCTCCATTTACCAGTACATAGAATTTTACTAAGAGGGAGAACATTTTTGTTTGTTAATCCTCACCCGAGGATATTTTTCCATTGACTTTTAGAGAGAGTGGAAGGCGGGGGTGGGAGACACAGAGAGAGAAACATCGATGTAAGAGAAACACATCAATTGGTTGCCTCACACACCCATCCTGGAGGATTGAGCTTGCAACCGAGGTACGTGCCCTGGACTGCAATCAAACTCGGAGCCCTTCAGTCCACAGGCTGATGCTCTATCCACTGAGCCAAACCCAACCAGGGAGTGAGAACGTTTTTAAGAAGATATGTAAGTTCGGTTTTGCTCCACAGAAGGTTTTCTTCTCAAATTTCCCGAGAACTCTGGGTTCAGGTCACGTCATCTCTACCCTTGCACAGCAGCAGGGGAGGAAGGACCAAGGGAGATGCCCCATCATGTTCTCCCCTGGGCTGGCTTTCTTTGCTGCGTGGCTGAAGGCAATTTCAGATGCTCAGGGCTGCTATCTTGGCTTTCCCTTCCAAATGCCTAAGGATGTTGAGCTTTGTTCTTACATGCAGCTACAGGAGGGCTTTGCTGCTCTGTTAGAAGTTCAGGTGGCAGTAAATTGGGCCACACCTGCTGCTCCTTTGTTTTTTGATTTCTTTCCTCCTTTCTCCGGTTTATCTGAACAAAGAAAAACAGCACTTCCTCAGAATCCGGAGTGTGGAAAATCATGAGGCAGCCTACCAATTGTTACTTGGCAAGCAGGACATGGTGCAAAGGAGGGAGCTGGCAACTCCCTTCCTCTGGCCAGGAACGCCAGCCTTACGTGTAAGCTGTTATTCATGGGCTCTTTGGGAAGAGGGGTTGTTCCTCCTTCCTGAACACAGGAGGCTGAAACGAACTCACCCAGGAGGAAAGTAGCTCCCCAGTGCGTGTTTTTCAAGTTCCCTGCCTGGTCGGGAAGGATTTGTAGAACAGAGTGGAGTTTAGCAATCATTTCGTTATCTTGCTGTAATTTACAAGTTCATGGTGGCTTCTCCAGGGCTTGTGGCTGGCAAGTCAGGAAGGCAGATCGGCATTTCGGGAGTGTGTGGACTCAACATTTGAGTCAAGGTCTTCTCAAGTAAGCCTGGGGGTTTTGTTGTATTCTAATTTAGAGCTGGGCCAATTAGGAAGGAAGAATCCTACATCAGCAGGTTTACTGCTTCATTTCACTGTGGGTTCTACTTAGCCCAGTGGTTCTCAACCTTGGCTGCACATTAGAATCACCTGGGAGTCTTTTTAAAATCCTGATTTCTGGGCCTCATCCTCTGGAAATTCTGTTTCTTTGTTATGGGGTGGGGCCAGAACATTAGTAACAAAGAAACAGAATTTCCGGAGGATGAGGCCCAGAAATCAGGATTTTAAAAAGATTCCCAGGTGATTCTAATGTGCAGCCAAGGTTGAGAACCACTGACTTAGCAACTTCCAACAGAATAAAGGAGGCAACTGTAATCTTTCAAGGAGCCAAGATATGGCAGTTGGACAGCATTTGAATATTAGAGAGTGGTTGTTAGGGTGCTGTAAATTGAATTACACCTCTAAGGTCCATAAGTAATTCTAAAGTTTAACTTGCTCTTTTAAATCTATGAACATCTCTCAGAATCTCCGGAAAAACAAATATTTCAAAATGTTTGTTCAAAAACAAAACATGACTGCATTATTTTTTAAAAAATCTTCTTCAAGCCAAGCAACCAAGGCAGTGCACATTTGTTCGAATTAGTAAATGAGCGACCAAAGTGAGCACCACATTTGTTCAAATTAATCAAGAGTAAAATAGTTAAATAAAGCTAAAATACTGACAGGACAAAAAAAAAAAAAAAGAGTGGCCTGTCACTCATATTATTTTATTTTCAGGTTAGCAGCCTCAAATGCAAAAAAATCTCCTCTCAAAGGTCAACTATGAATGCTTTTTATTTTTCCAACATAATATTTCAAGGGATTACTTGGGGGGTCTGGATAATAGCATTACTTTTGGTGGTTGAAAAGGACCGCTTTGTATGCTTCCAGGAACTTCCAATATTTGTGGTGGAGAAAATTAGTTCAAGCCAGGAGATGGGCTTTCAACGCTGTGGTACTTACAGTGCTCTTTGCAAATGGGTTGTGACACACTGTGACATCATTTAGTAGTGGTGCTTCCTCCCACAGTAAAAGCTTTGAATATGATTTAAAAATAGGTAGGAAGTGATTTAGAAGCAAATAGCCACTCTAGCTAGAATATCCTATATAATAAAAGCCTAATATGCTAAGTGTCCGGTCATCTGGTCAGCCATTCAACCAATCAAAGCATGATATGCTAATGAATGCTAAGGCCACTCAACCACTTGCTATGATGTGCACTGACCACCAGGGGGCAGATGCTCTGACTGGTAGGTTAGCTTGCTTCTGGGATCAGGACTGATGGGCCGGATATGCCCTGGAGCCTTCCTGCGGTCCCCCTCTGGCTGGCCAACCTCCCATGTACCTCTCTGACCCTGATCGTGCACCAATGGGGTCCACTGGCCTGGCCTGCACCCTCTCGCAATCCAGGCTGAGTGACCCCTCTCCCCCACCCCCGCCCTGAGTGCACAAATTTTGTGCACTGGGCCTCTAGTCACTTTATAATACTAGAGGCCTTAGCATCATCTTTGGTTTTGTTCTCTCTGCCCCTAACCTGTGACTACCTTCTCAGTCCCCTCCTCTCTATTTTCTCTGTCACTGTTTGCACCATTCTTTACTGTCTCAACCCCTAAACTACTGCAAAAGTCTTCAATTTCCTGCATTGTGCCCTTCGTTTTTAGAATCCATCCTCTTGAAACATAGACCAGCTTATGCCATCCTCCTGCTGAAAACCTTTGTTTGCCAAGCTTTGATGATTCTGGGGAGGACCAGGGTCTCTGGGGTTCTCTTTGCTTGGACGTGTGACCTACATAACAGTCAGGATCCAGCCCTACGGAGAAGGGAGTTTCAGGGTTGGGCAGGCTGTCAGACCCCAGCCAGGTAACGTGGATTCTCCCAGAAGCTGCAAGTGTGTGGGAAAACTAGATTGCTGAGGAGGACACTGAGACAGAAGCCCAGCTGTATGCACTGGGCACAGGGGGAGGTGGGAGAAGGCTGGAGGCCCAGTGGACATTGAGTGCCCAAGCACACTGGGCCATGGCTAATCACAGCAGGAATAACCCAGAGCCCGCTCTCCGATGGGTATGGGGTAACCAAACTACTTCCTGTTCTGTTTGTAAACTCTCCGAGGCTGAATAGACCAGTTTTAGATCTTGGTGACACCAGCAGAGCAAGACTCTCTACAGCCAGGGTCCCCAGCCTGAGCTCATCCTGGATTTCTCAGGAAGGCTCCAGGGATCCATTGCAAATGGTCTAAATCCCATTATCCTGGTCTGACAGCCAGAAATATGTACGCTAAATTTTCCAGGGAATTTTTCTGTACCCCGGTCAGCACAGTTGTGGGGAAACAATGAATTAGAGGCAAGAAAAACATCTGTATTCCTCACCATGGCGTTCAAGGCTGTCAACAAACAAGCTCCCTTCAGCAGTCGTCCACTTTGTTGGTTTTTTCCCCTCTCCCTCCTCCATACTTTATATATATATTATTTTTATTCATCATTTTGTAAATATAGTGTATTACCTTGATTGATTTGTGTATGTTGAACCATCCTTGTGCCAATGGAATGAGCCCCACTTGATCGTGATGTATTTATTATCTTTTTAAAAAATGTATTTTTATTGATTTCAGAGAAGAAGGGAGAGATAGATAGAAACATCAATGATGAGAGAGAATCATTGGTCAGCTGCCTCCTGCACGCCCCCTGCTGGGGATTGAGCCTGCAACCTGAGCATGTGCCTTTGACTAGAATCAAACCCAGATCCTTCAGTCCCCAGGCCCACGCTCTATCCACTGAGCTAAACCAGCTAGAGTTGGGCTATATTATCTTTTTAACATATTGTATTTGATTTGCTAGTATTTTTTGTTTTTTATTTTTAATTTTTCAGTTACAGTTTACTTTCAATATTATTTTGTACTATTTCAGGTGTACAGCTTAGTGGTTAGATAATCATATACTTTACATAGTGTTCCCCTCATTATTTCCTGTATCCACCTAGCACCATACATAGGTATCACAATATTATTGACTATGTTCCCTATGCTGTACTTACTTCTCTGTGACTATTTTGTAACTATGAATTTATACTTAATTCTCTTCCCTAGTCCTTGATGATCCCACTCACGTCTGTCCATTTGCTCATAGATTTCTCTCCCCATCTTCTCCAGTTGAAATATCCTATAGTTATGTCAAGATCCAGCTGACCTGTTGTGAAGTTTTCCCCAGTATTACCAGCAGAATTAATTGCTTCTTTTATGCTCCCAAAGAACTTTGTTCACACCATTGGTATTTATCATGTTAAGTTAGAGTTACAAGGTCAAGATATTCTGGCTCACAGACCAGAACACATGATCTAGCCATCAGAATCATCTCAGATAATGTAAGATATTTGATTGCCACAATTACAGTTACTTGTGTGTCTTCTCTGATAAAAAATGCGAGTTCTTGTAGGCCAGAGATAAGCTGAAGTCACTAGGGTAGCCCACACAACCCTTAATATAGTACCTAGAAGGTGCCTAATAAATGTTGAATCATGAAGCAGGTATGTGGATGTGTTGCTACCATTGTGAGGTCCAAGATACTTTTAGCACCACTCAGAATCTGGGAGCTCCAGACTCCTCTTGGAAGGTTAAAGAGGAGAGTTTTCAGTCTTTTTCTCTTTCTTTGACATATTTTTTTTAAATTATTTATTGATTTTAGAGAGAGAGAGTAAGGGAGGGAGGAGATCAATTTCTTGTTCCACTTATTTATGCATTCGTTGGTTGATTCTTGTGTGTGTCCTGACTGGGGATCAAACCTGAAACCTTGGTGTATTGGAACAATGATGTAACCAACTAAGGTACCTGGCAAGGCCTCTTTGTCATATTCCAGTCAAGAGCAGGCATACAGCACACTGAGAGATCAGCAGTATTGGTCCAGGCGGGTGATGGAAGAATCCATGATCTGCCAGAAAGGGGACTGGAGTTGGCAACGTAAGATTACATATATATTTATTCCCAGCTCTCATAAAATTTGCATTCTGGTGGAGAAGATGGGGCAAAACAAGTTAAATATATTTCCAAAATGATAAGTGCTTTTTCTAGGAAAGGAGTCAGACAATAAAGAAATATACAAATCAGCTGATTCAAATAGTACCATACAGCAAATAAAAGTAATGATGTGTCCAAATGAACAGGGACAGATCCAAAGACAGAGAAACAGTGATCAGACTATCAATCCCCCAAGGGGAAGTAGGGGAGGGAGGGGGTAAGGGGAAGAGATCAACCAAAGGACTTGTATGCATGTATATAAGCCAAACCAATGGACATGGACAACAGGGGGATGAGAGCATGAGTGTGTGTGGGGGGGGGGGGGGGAGAATGGGGGTTAATGGGGGGGGGATAAGGACACATTTGTAATACCTTAACTAATAAATAATTCTTAAAAAATCAAAATAAAAGTAATTCTCATGATAAAAAAAAAAGTAATGATATGTCCAAGAGGGTCTGTTTGCTGGTGGTGGAGCAGGATTGGGGTTTTCAGAGATGGCTTCTGTGTTGAAAAGTTTTTATGAGGAAGGAGCCAGGCATGCCAAGAGCTGTCCGGAAATCTTTCCAAGAAGAGGAAATCTCTGGTGGCACTACCTGGAGATATAAATGAGTGTTTGAGAAACAGAGAGATACACAACATGGCCAGAGTCCAGTAACAGAGTGGCCAAGGGGTTGGGGATTTGGGTAGAGATAGAAAACACAGATTACAGTGGGGCTTTGGAATTTTCATTTCAGGCCAAGTGCAATGGGAAGCCACTGAAGTGTTTGAAGCAGGGAGTGGTAGGATCTCATCTTCTGGTCTACAATTCTGATAAACATTTAAGAGGTATAATTAGCAGAATTAGGTGATTTCTAAAATACATTGAAAGAAGAGAGTAGAGTGAGGAAATTCAGAGATTCAAATGTGATTCTCAGGTTTTAGACTTAGCTAATTGAGTGGCGGGAGAAAGCTTTGTATTGGAGTCAGTGTATTATTTTAGACATGCTGAATCTGAGGCTCCATGGAGCATCCACATGGAAATGTTGAGTAAGAAATTGAATATATGTGTCTGAAGCTTTGGGAGAAGTCTCAGTCAGAGGTCTGGATTAGAGACCCGTCGTCATGATAGAGATGGTTTTTAAAAACATAAGAGTGGCCGAAACCGGTTTGGCTCAGTGGATAGAGCGTCGGCCTGCGGACTGAAAGGTCCCAGGTTCGATTCCGGTCAAGGGCATGTACCTGGGTTGCGGGCACATCCCCAGTAGGAGATGTGCAGGAGGCAGCTGATCGATGTTTCTCTCTCTCTCTCTTCCTTCCTCTCTGTAAAAAATCAATAAAATATATTTAAAAAAATAAAAAGTAAAATAAAAACATAAGAGTGGAAGCCCTGGCCTGGTAGCTCAGTTGGTTAGAGCATTGTCCAGATATGTCAAGGTTGTGGGTTCAAATCCTAGTAAGGGCACGTACAAGAAGCAACCAATGAATGCATGAATGTGTGGAACAGCAAATCAATGTTTCTCTTTCTCTCTCTCTAAAGATAAATAAATAAAAATTAAGAAAAAAACCAAATGGTTAAAAAAAAAAGAATTTTAAAAAACCCGCAAGAGTGGCTGAAATTACACAGAGAATGTGCTGCAGGAGCAGGCTGAGAATGGGCCCCTGTAACAAGAATATTTGAAGAGTGGGTGGAGATAACAGTATCAACAAAGGAAATGTGGAAAGAAATCAAAGGGATTATTTTTACAATAAAGGGAAACATGTTCATTAGATTTGATAGTATGGAGTCATCAGTGACCTTGGGGAGGCAAACTGAAGCAGAGAGTGAATATTGACTGCTGTTTGAGAAACTTGGCAGAGAGAGGAAGGAGGCAAATTGCAAGGTTAGTGGAATATTTTTTAGGGTGGGAAGAAAGTAATAGAAAAGAAGAGATTGAATATTTAAGAGAAAAGAGAACATTGGAAGGGTGGTGAGAGCTTGGAAGAAAGAATGGAGGGGTTTGGACAAGTTATTTGCAAGTGGAAAGGACACCTCATTCTCTTAGCATGAAATGAGGTACTAAAAGTGTGGATGCCCCCACGTTTGCATGCAAGGTGATAAGATATAAAACTGAGGGGATTTAGTTATCTTATTTAATTTAGTTAGTAAGAAGTTTTTGGTCCAAGATTATATATATATATATAAAATGTTTTAATTTTTTTATTGAGGTGAATTTCACATAAGATAATATTAACTATTTTATAGTGAACAAGTCAGGGGCATTTAATACTTTCATAACATTGGACAACCACCACCTGTATCTAGTCCTGAAATGTTTTCATCACCCCAAAAGGAAACCCCATATCCACTAGGCCAGTGATGGCGAACCTATGACATGCGTGTCAGAGGTGACATGCGAACTCATTTTTTTTGGTTGATTTTTCTTTGTTAAATGGCATTTAAATATATAAAATAAATATCAAAAATATAATTCTTTGTTTTACTATGGTTGCAAATATCAAAAAATTTCTATATGTGACACGGCACCAGAGTTAAGTTAGGGTTTTTCAAAATGCTGACACGCCGAGCTCAAAAGGTTCGCCATCACTGATCTAGGTTGTAGTGTGTATCAGTACTCCATTCCATTTATGGCCAGTTAAGATTCATATATACACCATGATTTGTTTATCTATTCATCCACAGGGCACTTGGGTTATTTCCCATTTTTAACAGTTGTGGTTAGCACAGAATTTATTATTGTTTACTTGAACACAAAAGGGCCTTTCAAAGTGAAAGCAACACACCTTTATTGAGCTCAATAAGAATAGCTATTCAGAAAACATTGACAAAGGAAGTAGCCCAAACAATGTTCTGATTAGGAAACAAAGGCAAGAGGTATGTATGAGAATTACATCTGTAGAAGGAAAGCATTTCTATTGGTGCAGAGAATATACCAGAGTGATATTAATTCTAAGCAATGTTTTTAATTTTCAGTCCAGCAGTCATCAGCTAGCGGTCATAATAACTGCTTTGTTGTTATCTTCGCAAATAGTGTTTTGGGACACAACGTTGCCCTAGGTCCAGTCCAAAGATTATTTTGCCCCGTTTTAACATCCAAAGATTTGAAATGTTAAGACATATAAGGCAGTTCCTCTGGCATGGCAGCTCCAATTCCACTTGTAAAGCGGCTCCGTGTGTATTATTGATTACACTGCCTTAGCCATTTTGAAGAGTATAGTACAGTAGTGTTAACTACATGCATATTGTGGTACAACAGACCTCTAGAACAGTGATGGCGAACCTTTTGAGCTCGGCGTGTCAGCGTTTTGAAAAACCCTAACTTAACTCTGGTGCCGTGCCACATATAGAAATTTTTTGATCTTTGCAACCATAGTAAAACAAAGATTTATATTTTTGATATTTATTTTATATATTTAAATGCCATTTAACAAAGAAAAATCAACTAAAAGAATGAGTTCGCGTGTCACCTCTGACACGCGTGTCATAGGTTCGCCATCACTGCTCTAGAACTTCATCTTGTAAAATTAAAACTCTACCCATTGAGCAACTACTCATGTCCCCCTCCTTCCAGCCCCCAGTGACCACATTCTGTTTTCTGTTTCCGTGAGTTTGACTACTTTAAATATCTCATATACGTAGAATCAGGCAATATTTGTCTTTTTGTTACTGGCTTACTTCACTTAGTATGGTGTCCTTGGGTTCACCATTGTTGTCATGTCTGACAGGATTTCCTTCCTTTTTTTAAGGCTGAGCAATAGTCATTTATAGATATGACATTATATGCAGGGTGTCCTAAAAATGTACACATACACTTTGAATAATTATAAAGGCAGTGTTTATTAAAATACATTTCATTTTCATTTAACAGCTACCAGCTGTTAAAGTGTGTATGTATTTTCTTTAGCCATCCATTCACCAGGAGACATTTAAATTGCTCCCACCTCCTGGCTATTGTGAATAATGCTGTAATGAACCTGGAGTATTAGGGAAACAATCAGAAAAGAGAAGAGTCAGGCAGAAACCCACAGCTGGATCCAAATATTTGGCAGGGAAACAAATGATTCCAAGCCCAGGGTTTGTTTAGTAGCAAAAGAATCTTTGCCAGCGGGCAACGATGGAGTGCAGCAACTCTTTCTTGCTCAGCAGGCCCTGTGCTGGGAGTCTGAGTTCATTCCGAGACATACCAGAAGGGAGGCAATGGTTGAGTAACCTCCTTTCTCTGAGTGGAATAGGGTCAGGCCAGAACTTGCACTGGGAGATAATCATCAGAGACCTCTGCTGCAGGGAGATGCAGGGGCTGGGAAGCCAGGTGGGGGGTCCAGCATTAGCTCTCAAAGCCTCATCATTTTCCTCTTTAGTCACTTTACTCTCTTCTACCTCTCTCCCCTTTATTTTCCTTCCTTATCCACTTTTTGTTCTCCTCCTCTTCCTTCTCCTCTTTCATCTCCCCCATCCCATCTCCACCCATTCTCTTTCCCTCTCCCTCTGTGGGAATTGTTCCTCTTTAATCCTGAAGGACACTGCGTAGGAAACAGGTGGGGAGTGGTTAGGACTGTCTGGGCCAGACTGCTGTGGGCTGTGCACTCTCAGGTCCCTGCAGGTTCACGTCCCTTCCCCAGCACAGGCCAACTGAGCGGAAGGGCTGCAACCGTGCAGGGTTTTCAGAAGCACTGCTGCTCCTGGCTCAGGATTCTGTGTTCATGCCACCTTCTCCCAAGGAAAGGCCTAGAGTACCTCAAAGGTTGGGACCCATGCTCTCACCACCGGCTGAGCACGTGGGAGCCTCCCCAAGCTTACCCCTCTCTTTCCCTCCCCACTCCAAAGCTAAAGAGACAAGACTGGTTGCACAGCCCCAGGCACCTATTAAAAGGACAAGAAGGAAGGTAGAAGCTCAGCCCAATTGCAGGGGTTGGCTTCCAACTCCCAAAAGTTACACCACTCCCTTAATTGCCTTGTTGACACCGAACACTTCTTATCAGCGTGGAGATCAGAGTTTTAAATTATTTACTCCTTTCCTCTGTCCACTACAATCTACCTGGCAGTCTTGCTTTGATGAGGCTGCAGGAGCTAGCTCATGACTAACATGGACTAGTGGTGATAGATTCATGACTATCAGGGCTCCATTGGCCTATTAGGGGTGGGGAGACCAGCCTCACCCTCCCCAGCCAGGGAAGGAGGGGGGCAGGAGCACCATCTTCGCTGCAGGTTAGCCAAAGTCTTCCTAGGCATTAATATCGTCTGTTCTCCAATCTATAGGCCACTAGGGCAGTGACATGAAAACTGGCATTTATTCATGCTTTTAAAAAAATACATATGTTTTTTATTATTTTAGAGAAAAAGGCAGAAGGAGAGAGAGATAGAAACATCAATGATGAGAGAGGAATATCGATCAGATGCCTCCTGCACGCCCCCCACTGGGGATTGAGCCTGAAACCCTGGTATGTTTCCTGAGCTGGAATTGAAGCAGTGACCTCTTGGTTCATGGGTCAATGCTCAACCACTGAGCCACACTGGCCAGGCTGTTCATGTTTTTATACTTTCTTTTATTATTGTTTTTGTTGTGTGGTTAGAGTTCTCTTATAGAAATATCCATCTGCCTCTGCTTTGAGCAGGCGAAGGGGAAGAACAGGTTTCAGTTCATGCCTAGACCTGCAGAGAGGATCCGTGCAGCACAGAAGCTCAGTTAAGCGGTTGGCAGTAAGAGGAGCCTAGGAGAGAAGTAAGAGTTCAACGGGAAGGTCTGGCCAGAGACCTCCCTGACCACGGAGAGTTGTTTCCTGCGCATGCCCATTTCAGAACGCTGCTTAGAGGATTTTTGTTTGATTTGGCTTTGAGTTGTGGAAATATTTACTTATTACACAACAGGTGGACGGGTAGGACCGGGGAGAGGTAAGAGGCCTCTTTGATTTGGCCATCAGGTCTGTATGTCTTAGGAATTCCAAGGGGGAGCTCTGGATAGTTTTGGATAATAATCATTTATCAGGGATAGCTGCATTCAGTGAGTTTGGCTGCATTAGGTGGACTAACTTGGGACCCTTAGCATCAGCCATGCATTACGTCTATGAAGCTATGGTTTCAGGTCCTGGACAACTGAACTGGATGTGAACTCTGGAAGCACGAATCATCGGAAACTTCTGCATGTGAAACGTCTGTGTTCTTCTTTGTCCTCTGGTGACTCATATTAAGTGATCATCCTGCCAAAGGCCAAATATTCTTTTGAACCAGGGCAATTCCTCTTGGCCAGCTCTGGAGGAGGGGTCAGCTGCCCATTACACACACAAATCCAGAGAAACCCAGGCAGGATGAACAATGAGATCTTCATTCCCAAGCAGTTCGAGTTTCTACTCTTTTCTGGACTCAAGGCCCCATTACACTGGAGGCTGTGACGGATATAGGACAGCACTGACGATAAACCTGTTGTAACCATCTGCTCTCTGATGGCTGGGAAGTTGGCCCATGATAAATGAGGATGGCCTTTAGAGTCTTCCAAGGAATTGAGAAAGGCCCAGAATGGGTTATCTCCAAGCACTCCTTAAAAAGTGATCATTGGTCCTAGCCAGTTGGGCTCAGTGGTTAGAGCGTCAGTCAGCCCATGGACTGAAGGGTCGCAGGTTCTATTTCAGCCAAGAGCATGTACCTCGGTTGCAGGCTCAATCCCCAGTCCCAGTTGGGGCACATACGGGAGGCAACCAATTGATTTATCTCTTTCTCATTGATGTTTCTCTCTCTCTCTGTCTCTCTCCCTCCCTTCTACTCTCTTTAAAAAAATCAATGTGCCCAGCCTGCGTAGTTCAATGGTTGAGCATTACCTATGAACCAGGAGGTCATGGTTCAATTCCTGGTCAGGACACATGCCCGGGTTGTGGGCTCTATCTTCAGGGTGTGCAGGAGGTAGCCGATCAATGATTCTCTCTCATTGATGTTTCTATTTTTCTCATCCTCTCCCTTCCTCTCTGAAATCAATAAAAATATATTTAAAAGTAAATAAATAATCAATGGAAAAATATTCTCTGGTGAGGATTAACAAAACCAAAGAAGTGGTCACTGAACTAGAGAAAGTCTCCAAGAGACTGTACTAGAGCCTGGTGGTCAGATGCCACACCAGTCTCCAACACGAGGAAGCATCTCTGTCCCTCGAAGCAGAGGTTGGAGCACTCGCTCCTGGAGAAGACTTCCTCAGTGCTCTCCAACCTGTCTTGCTTTCCTATCTGTTTATATCTGTTTTCTCTCAACTCTGAGATTGCCAAAGGGGTGCTTGGGATCGCACAGACTGTTCTTTACAACAAAAGTGGATACCCAGGTTTCCTAGGGCACAGCGGTTAAGATGGCTATTATCAAAGATGTTTATCTTAATAATAGCAGGTTCTAACGAAGAGCCCTCATTAGGGTAACAGCTCCGTTTCACATCTACATTTTGAACTACAAAAACATTTCCCCTGGGTATTGGAAAGGCACGCCTGTGTTAGATTTTAGGCCTGCCAAGACAAAATACCAAGCATAAGGTAACAAAAATTTATTCTCTCACATTTCTGGAGGCTGGAAGTGTGAAATCACGGTGTCAGCAGGGTTGGGAGGGAGAATCTCTTCCAGGCCCCTCCCTTCTGTCTTCTGGTGGTTGCTGGCAATCAGCTTTTGTGGCTCGCAAATTCTACATCCCTTCGATTTCTGCCTCCATCTTCACATGGTGTCTTCCCCTACATGTGTTTGTATTTCTAACCAGCACTCAGATGGTGCCAAATGCTGCTGATTCAGGCCTCTGCTTTGATAAATATATTTTTTAAAAATTGTATTTTTATTGATTTCAGAGAGGAAGCGAGAGGGACAGAGAGATAGAAACAACAATGATGAGAGAGAATCAAAGTAAATGAAGCCCCCTACTGGGGACTGAGCCTGACACCCAGGCATGTGCCCTTGACCTGGATCCAACTGGGGACCCTTCAGTCCACAGGCCAACACTCTGTCCACTGAGCCAAACTGGCTAGGGCCAAGCCTCTGCTTTGAATCCAAAGGTTTGTCAGTTCCCATGCTCCCTTTGCATCTGCTTTTGACATGCTGTTCTTGCTTTACCTTAATACTCTTTCCTCCTCTCTTCACCTGAACCCCTTGTTCAGATCTCAATTCACTATCCACTGCACAGGGAATTCTTCTCCAATCTCCCCAGGAAGCTAAATCTCTTCAAACCCACTAGGAAGTCTCAAGGAACCACGTGTCTCTTCCTAGCACTTAGCACAGTCAAATTCCATGCTTTCTCTGGACATTTTTTGATCAAGTATTTATCTCCCCCACGAGACTGTATACTCATGAGGAAAGGGAGGCCCAGAGAATTTAAATGACTCATCCATGATTACATAACCAGTTATCAAATTGGGATTATAAAACCAGCCATTGTTTGTATTGTGACTATATCAATTCATGCTTTTATAAACATATACTTTTCCACCACTACCTCAAGTCACGTTGCGTGCCAGGTACTGATAATCACGAGCTGAATGAAGACAGGGATGGTTATGGCCTCATGGAACTTACTCAAAGCAATCTGGTGAGACTGAGTGAAAGATGGAACGCTTTGATGGAGTATGGAATTAATAGGCTGACAATCAAATTGAACTTTCCTTGGCATAGTCCTACTTACTGAGCCAATGTTAAAACCAATAGTTTCCTCTAGGCTATTCTGATACCCAGGAAATTCTGAGGGGGATCATTTGTTCCTCTTGCCTGCTTTTATTAAAGAAGTTAGAGATGAACTTCACAGGCTTGGTTTCTGTTGCTTTGCTGCAAGTTTTGCCCTTGCTCTCGCAGAAACCTGAAAGCTGGCTAGTCAATCTCCATTCTTCGTGCTAAGGTCGATAGCCCTATAAAAGGTTTATTAATCTGATTTTGTTGTCAGGGAATTACATTTACTTTGCTTCTTTTGGTTTAATCTCTTTGTTCAAGTAGAACTGATTGCTAATATGAGACAAATAGAAAGATAGATAAATTGGTATATGAATATAGACAATTCTGGTATGCTGGAAGGAGTATTTAAAAGAAGGTTCCAGTGGAATATGAGGCCAAGATATAGTTAGACTTTCAGTATAAATATGCAGGCAACAACATCAGATGGAAATGTATCAGGGTAAGCCATGTGGAATTGCCTATATTCAACTCTTTTTTACCTATAAAAATGGCAATGTCCTATAAGTTTAACCAAATATAGCATAGTGGTTAGACGAACCTCTATTTCTTTATCTGTGTAATAGTAATAGGGCCATTATGAGGAGCTCCCCCCGCCCCCTTCTCCTCTAAGAGTGGTTTTGGAATGCCTGTATCAAAATCCCCTGGCATTCTGGTTTAAATGCTGAGTCCTGCCTTCCCATCTAAGTAAAAATTACTGGAGGCCCAAGAATCTATGTTTAACATGCACCCCAAGTAATTATTATGCTCAAAGAAGTTGGAAAACCACTGACTTAGTGGTTTTCTGTTCAATTAAGGTGACATGATGGCAGTTACAAATGTGAAACCATGGTATTCATAGAGATGGGAAACTCTTTTTGTTGAAGGGAGATGGAAGAGATCTCTTGGTTGGAAAAGCGTTAGGTGGTGGAAAGATCTTGAAATACTCCAGGTACAATCAGGTCGTCTGCAGATGGAAATATGTTGGGCAGAGTGACAGTGGCACATTTGAATATCATTGATTATTCTCCCCCTTAATAGTCAACAATTATGCATTAAATACCTGCTCACTAGGATCAGCCAAGCCCTGGGGAACAGGGGTGACTTTTGCCACATCTGTTTACCCAATGTGGCCGTTATTATTATTCATACTTGGCAGTGCTGGTTCCAGGACCAGGAACCAGAAGCCCTAAGACGTAACTGAGTTCAGTTTCCAAGATGCTCAACCGACTTCTTGCAAAATGTTGAACTCTGCATTGCAACTTCTTTTTTCGACTGGGGTCTATTGATTCTGTTTTTCATAGTAATAACTTCTGAATTTTATAAATGAGCTATGTGGAGGAGAATAAGATTCTTTTTACAAGAATTTCTTTGGTAGATATCTTTGCTGTGATGTACCAAATCAAAGCAGGGGCTACATGTTTTGTTATGGGCTTTTGGATGGACAATCTTCTAAAGATATAAAATCACCAGCTGTGACAACTTTATTTCTGCTCAAATCAGCGTTCGGCTTCAGATAGAACTTCTAGTCATCAAAGAACAGACTTGCTGTTTTTCTGATTAATTGTCAGAACCCTCTTGTTAGAAAAGCTGGCTTTTATTTCTGACTATGTTACTGAGCCACACTGTGATCTTAAGCATGTTAAAGAGTTTTGGGATATCTTGGTTATGCATTCTGTAAAATGGAGATAAAAATACATAGCATGCATCTTTCAGAAGCACTATGAGGATTAATGAGATAATGTTGGCAAGCATGTTGAAGTCACCCAGTTTTTTCATATGCAGACTTTAGATTCATTTTCTAACACTAATAAAACAGCAACTACTCAGGATTAAGATTATAGTGAGCTGTAATAGTCATTTCCCAAAAAGAACAAACAGATGACAAGGGGGATTATTAAGCTTCTCTATATAAATTTTGCCTTTTACTTGAATTCCATATTTTGTCCTTACTTTGGAAGAGAATTTCTTTTTTTATGGTGCTAGGAATCTAGATGCATATGCCAGGGCCATTTGTTTAATTTAAAACCACTGAAATGGGGGTGGTGAACACACAATACAATATACAGATGCTGTATTATAGAACTGTAAAAACAACCACCACCACTGAAGTGGACTAAAACCTTCCATGGTCAGCAATAATTTGCTTCACTGAGTAATGAGAGTGATCGCCCTCAGCAAGTAACAAGCTCAGAGTCCAGCTCCCAGCAGAGTGTTGTTACCTTATCTCTGGATGATTCAGTCCCTGCTGGAGGGAACTCAGGAACCAAAATTCGTGGACTAAGGGTAGGAAGAGAGCTATCCATCATCGCTGGCCCATCCATCAAGCCGCTGCCCCGTATCGAGCAGGGAGTTTGCCTGCCATGAATTTCCTCAGCGGTTGTTTTTCATACGTTGAGCCTGGTGATCAGACAGGGTCACCCTGAATGCCCATCTGGAGGGCGAGGCATCACGCAGCTGCCTGTGTCTCCTAGATGGATGGCTACCCCAGCATCTGGAGGTTTTAAATATATGGAAAGCAGCTTAGAGAAAGTTAAGAGAGCAGCTCTCCAGTTACATAAGTGGACAAAAACCACAGGAGTAGGGCGGAGTGGTGGGGGTGGGGGTGGGGTGAAGAGGGGCTGGAGGGAAGAAAAAAGAGGGAGCAGAAAAGGCAGGAAATAAAACATGGGAAAAAGAAACATATATAAGCAAGGTGAGGAAAGGAGATACTAGAATTAATGTAAAAGGGAGGCTAAAAGGAAGGGACAGTGAGTACAGGTGGAGATAAACCAGAAGGATACTTATTTTTACATTCACTGAAATGCTAGGTTTGGAGGCAAACCCTCCCCAAAGTTTCCAGTGTCAAATGTCTATGTATCTATCTACTTTCCCATTTAGATGGGGTGTGGTGGCATATATTTAGGAGGTTCTTGGTCAATTCCATGTCGTTAGATTAAAGGTAGCTGTTCCACAGGGAGGGTAGCTTCCCAAATATGTCCTATGGTGCTCCTTTTCCCCAACTCAATCTCATTTCCTGGCTCGGTGGAGAGTAGAGAAAGAAGGCTTAAAATGAAGGGTTTTAGTGAAAATTCTTTTTAGCCATCAGATGTGAGCATGGTAAGCAGACCATGAAAAGACATGGAAGCGACGTAAATGCATATTAGTAAGTGTAAGAAGCCAATCTGAAAAGTTTACACACTGTATGATTCCAGTTATATGACATTCAGGAAAAGCAACATTGTGGAGACAATAAAAAGATCAGTGGTTGCCAGGAGCAGGGAAGAGGTGGGATGTGATTAGTCAGCGCAGAGGATTTTTAGGGCAGTGAAAATAGTCTGTGTGATGTTACAATGATGGAGACATGTCATTATACCTTTATCCAAACCTGTAGCATGTGTAACACCACGAGTGAACCATAATGTAAACTGAGGACTTTGGGTAATTCTGATGTGTCAGTTAGGTACATGCTTGGTGAAAATGTACCATTCTGTTAAGTGATGTTGATAATGAAGTAGCCTAGGCATGGATGGGGGCAGGGGGCATATGAGAAATCTATGTGCCTTCCTCTCAATTTTGTTGTCAACCTGCAACCACTCTTAAAATATCTTTAAAAGTTGATGAAACCCAATAAAAATAGAAAATTTGAAAAAAGAAGTACGCAGAGAGGATGCAGTTGTTTTGGAAGCCTACTCAACGTGGAGATTCCCTCCAGTCAGGAATATACTTGCTAATGTGCTTATAAGCACAACATTTTCCTTCCTTTTCTGATGGGAATCCCACAGAATAGAATTTATTGTACTCGCTGTGTTTGTAAGGCAAAACCAAGAGCAGGAACACAAGCAGCAAGTACAACTCAGTGTGGAGTTGCCTTTTGTGTGGATCCTAACGGGCAATAACAGAAAATCAAATTTCAATTAATCATGTGCGAAAGACATTCTTTTTGTTCCCTTCAGAAAAAAATAGTACAAAGCTGTCGTCACCTGAGAAGATTATTAAAGAATATGCAGTATCCCTGGCTCCTCCCTCTGACCATTAATCTCCTCATTGTGCAATATTTTCCTCTATCTCCATTTCCTCCTCCGCCTCACTCCCTCTTCCCGACCTCACAACCAGTCTTCACCACCTTCTGCTGAACCCGCTTCTTAAATGCATCACAGTTTCATCCATTTCTTTCTGTCTCCACTCTCTGGGTCTGACATTACCTCTCCTCTAGTCTGACACCCCACAACCACTTTCTCCTGGATTAATTCACAGGCTCCAGTGCAGCTGGAATGACATTTCTGAGACATGATTCTCTTTGTACCAGTTCCACATGCTTTAAGTCTTTAAGTGGCTTCATAGTCCCCCCACCCCCACCTCCGGGGGGGAGGGGGGGGAGGGGGAGGCGGGAGGGGGATCAACATTCCTGGAAAACACTGGTAATAAATTTAGCTCTGATAGATCTGGTCTACCCTTATTTCCCCAGTCCGATCTTTGGCATTTCCAGCTTATTCGCCATCTCTCTCCTTGTCCTTCCCGTCACTCACTCTACTATTGACATTGAAGCCATTTCTTGGAAGTCCCGAGGGCTAGGCTATGCCCTGCTCTTGCTCTCTCCCCTCAAGGCCTTTACTCAACACTCTCCACATCCCTTCTTTCTTATCCTTTTGGATCTGATGCCCTCATTCAACCCTCAAGAAAAATCCCTCCTCTTCTACTAGTTTAGGTTGGGTGTCTACTATATGTCCCAAACCCCTCAACTTTCCCTTTAAAATATATATATATATTTTATTTATTTTTTACAGAGAGGAAGGGAGAGGGATAGAGAGTTAGAAACATCGATGAGAGAGAAACATCGATCAGCAGCCTCCTGCACACCCCCTACTAGGGATGTGCCCGCAACCAAGGTACATGTCCTTGACCGGAATCAAACCTGGGACCTTTCAGTCTGCAGGCCGACACTCCATCCACTGAGCCAAACCAGTTAGGGCTCAACTTTCCCCTTTAATAAATCATCCTCTTTTATGATTGCTTGTGGACTTGTTTGTATTTTGTAAATGACTAATTTTTTTTTAACAATTTCAAAAAAGCAAGCCATCATAGACCCCATTACAGAAGAATGGAAGATTTACCCCATTTGTAAAAAATAGGGCAAGTAAGTGATGGAAAGGTCTAATATGTGGTGTCCCTTCTTAGTGCAAGAAGTTTTCTTTTAGTATACAAATATTATTGATAACTGTTCTACATTGCACTCTAAATTAGCTACAACTATGGGACAATTTCTGTTTGATAATATGCTCAGAATTTAACACTCTTTTTCAAAGTGAGAGCCCACAGTAGGAGGAACTGGGTGGTGTAATTGAACACATTATGATTCTTATATAGAGGTTTAAGCACGCCTGGGATTATGCACAGAAAATCACTGACTAAACTGATAATAACCTTGGTTTTTGCACACGCCTATATACATAGTTATATTCTTAAATTGATACCAAATAGTTAACTGTGGGAGGGGTTGCATGTTTTCAGAAGATAGAATGTATCATGAAGCAAAAGGTATAATTGTGGATTGTAGATAGCAATTCCCAAAAGGCTCAGAATCACTCATCTATTTCTTCTCTTCTAAGCACTCCTATATTCAGGCTTCTGACATGTCCACATATACCCCTCATTTTTATAAATGTTTATTAGGATTATTTTTCCTTTGAAAACACCATGTATTTTCCTTGGTTATTGCTAGAGGAATAGTGTTCAGTTTTCAATGATGGAAAACAGCTTTAAATTTAATCCTGAAAAATTGTTTTTGTAGCTAGGCATTTCAATGTCATTCTTTGGGAACGATTGAACACAACTCACAAATTTCTGTCTTCTTGATCTATTCACATTGAGAGATAAAGCAGTGCCATGTCACAAGAGATGCTGTATTTTATCCCAACTAAACATAGAGTATTGTGGAAAAACATTAAAAAAGTATCAAAAGGAGAAATGAAAAATAGATGGATAGATGGGAAAATGGATGAATGAAAGGAGAGGAGGATGGGAAGAGGGATGGATTGATGATAATATAGATGAAAGGATGGGTAGGTGGTTGAGCTGTCATATAGATAGGAAGATGGGTGGATGGATGGATGGATGGATGGATGGATGGAAGGATGGATGGTGGATGGATGGAAGGAAAGAAAGAAGAATGAATGAGTAACAAAAACGAGAATGTCTTAGTGTTTTCATTACAATTGTGTTTTCATTATAATCATTATGATTGACTTGCCATGTTACATTCCATCCTCCTAATGCAGGTGTCCTCAACTACGGCCCGCGGGCCACATGCAAATACAAATATTGTATTTGTTCCTGTTTTGTTTTTTTACTTCAAAATAATATATGTGCAGTGTGCATAGGAATTTGTTCATAGTTTTTTTTAAAACTATAGTCCGGCCCTCCAATGGTCTGAGGGACAGTGAACTGGCCCTCTGTTTAAAAAGTTTGAGGACCCCTGTCCTAATGAATATAAAATCAATGCTAAAATGTCCTCATTCAGCAGAAATACATAAACAAGGAAGGGAAATAATTTAATTTAAGCTTATACTTATTTAACTTTGACTTAGTGATTACCAGTTTTGGGTGGCAGTCACAAGAAACCCGACACATTCCCACGATGCCAGGCCACTGGCAAGGCAGTTTCCTGCAATAGCAGGCAATTGCAGTTTTCTTCTTCGAAAAGTCCCAAAAGCCCTAACTGATTTGGCTCAGTGGATAGAGTGTTGGCCTGCAGACTGAAGGGTCCCAGGTTTGATTCCGGTCAAGGGCATGTACCTTGGTTGCGGGCACATCCCCAGTAGGAGGTGTGCAGGAGGCAGCTGATCAATGTTTCTAACTCTCTATCCCTCTCCCTTCCTCTCTGTAAAAAATCAATAAAATATATATTTAAGAAAAAAAGAAAAGTCCCAAAATATTTCATAATAAGTATTTAAGGTCAAATAGAGGAACATTCTCTTGCTCATGAACATGCATTCTACAAACATTCTTTTTGTACACTTCCTGTTTTATGGCTGTCATAAAGTTCACTTCTTTCCCTGATGTCAGGAACTTCCTTATTCTGTTGGTCCAGCTGATGAAATCTTGTGGTTGCTCATACCCAGGCCCCTGCGTGCCTGCCGCCTCCCCGTCTGTCACTATGGAAGATTTTTAAAGGATCCTATAAAGAAGTGTCCACACTTTATTGAGCCACAACTCAGCTCCAAGCTCTAAGTCCTAACTAGCCAGAGATGACCAAGACAAGTCAGATACTGGAGAAAAGTTAATCCCACCATTCCTTAAAAAGGATGAAGCACCAATAGGAAGATTTTAGCTGAAGAATAAAAGCTCTCCTTATAATTAGATGATCTTCCCCATGCTGTTCTCCTCTTTTCAGTCCTCAAATTATATTTTTCTTTCATCAAAGAAAATATCCATATGATTATATGGTTACACGATAGTCCATTTTTGGTCCCTTAATCACATACTTCTTAGTAGGAAATTGATTTCTATTTCCTCTAAATATTTATATCCTGTGTGACTTCCACTCTGAGTTTTTCATTTTATAAGTACCGCGCTAACCGATTGCACCACTGGAGCTCCTGAGTTTTTCATTTTAATTGATGAAATCCGTCCTCATTCCTGCAGCCACAGGACCTCTCTAACCACCTGTATATTCAGTTTCACCAATACAAGCACTCCTTCCCCTCCTCACCCATATATTTCTCACTCAGTTCCCAAAGGGCACAGCAGTTAAGGCTCAGGAATTTTTTTTAGGAATAATTTTTTTAAAAACATAAATTACCTAATTAAGCACCATATACTTCCAAATCTGCTTTCCAAATATATTTTGAGTTTTAGGGATGGGGGGGGGGGGGGGCGCGGATGAAAAAGAGAAGTCAAACTCAAAATTATTCCCAGTTATCTTGATTTTGCATAGTTTTCTTTTGGTGAAATTCTAGAATTAGGACACTTTGTAAATATGGGATGAAAGTCACTCTCAAAGGCCAGTCAACTGAGCCTTGTTTTTACTTTTTACTTGATTGCTATATTATCCTATATAATAAAAGGGTAATATGCAAATTGACCCTAACAGAAGAATGACTGGGAATGACTGGTCACTATGACACACACTGACCACCAGGGGGCAGATGCTGAATGCAGGATCTGTCCCCTGGTGGTCAGTGCACTCCCACAGGGGGAGCTCTGCTCAGCCACAAGCCAGGCTGACGGCTGCCAGCACAGCAGTGGTGGTGGGAGCCTCTCCTGCCTCCTCATCAGTGCTAAGGATGTCCGACTGCAGCTTAGGCCTGCTCCCTGCTGGCAAGTGGACATCCCCCGAGGGCTCCCAGGTTGCCAGAGGATGTCTGACTGCCAGCTTAGGCCCGACCCCCCGGGGAGCGGGCCTAAGCCAGCAGGTGGACATCCCCCGAGGGGTCCCAGACTGCGAGAGGGCACAGGCTGGGCTGAGGGACCCTCCCCCCCCCGAAGTGCACAAATTTTTGTGCACCAGGCCTCTAGTACCTATAATAATAGTCTATTTCAATTATTTCAAAAATTAAACATTTCTTAAAATCACAATTAATTTTGTTACAAGTGAATATGAATAGTCTATGAATATGAATAGTGCTGGAAGCCCAGACAATTCTATTAATATATATATATATATATATATATATGTATATATATATATATATATATGTTTGAATTTATTTCAGAGAAGAAGGGAGAGGGAAAGAGAGATAGAAACATCAGTGATGAGAGAGAATCACTGATTGGCTGTCTCTTGCACATCCCACACTTGGAATGTAGCCCACAACCCGGGTATGTGGCCTGACCAGGAATCAAACTGTGATCTCCTGGTTCATAGGTTAATGCTCTACCATTAAGCTACACTGGCTGGGCTAATTTCAATTTTTTATTCATTAAGATTTTTTTCTGATGTATATTGTGAGATTTGAGTTCTATTTAAACACCACCCCTCCAGATTACCCAGTTGATCCAATAGCATGTATTTAAAAAGCCTGCCTTTTCCCTGTTGATCTGAATTGCCATTCTTAATCCTCTTATGTATTTTGTCTATTTTTAGAGGTTGCATTCTGTGATTTGCTCTGTTTATCCATGGGCCAGAAAACACTGCTGTAATATATTTCATCATCTACAGGGGCCAATCCTCCTGTGTTGCTCTTCACTGTTACAGTTTCCCTGGCTGTTTTTGCCTATTTACTATCTTAAAATAAACTTCAGTTTTATCTATCCTAGTTTTTAAAGAAGTCATTAGCCCAGCCAGTGTGGTTCTGTGGTTGAGGGTCAACCTATGAAGCAGGAGGTGACCATTCCATTCCTGGTCAGGGCACATGCCCGGGGTTGAGGGCTCAGTCCCCATTAGGGGGCATGCAGGAGGCAGCCGATCAATGATTCTCTCTCATCATTAATGTTTCTCCCTCTCTCTCCCTCTCCCTTCCTCTCTGAAATCAATAAAAAAATTATTTTTAAAGGGTCATTATTTATTGTATTAAAAGGATAAAAAATCTTTATGGTTAATTAATAGTAATATGATGTAGAGTGTGTGTGTGTGTGTGTGTGTGTGTGTGTGTGTGTGTTTAATATGAAAAGCATGGCTTTCCTTTTGATCAAGTCTTCTTTTGTTGTCCTTCAGAGGATTTTAAAATTTTCTACCTTCAGTTTTGGTTCATTTCTTGTTAAGATAATTCCTAGGTATACTCCAGTTTGTGTTGCTATTGTAAATGGGACCATCCCTTAAAGCAGTGGTTCTCAACCTTGGCTGCACATTAGAATCACCTGGGAATCTTTTTAAAATCCTGATTTCCAACCTTCAGCAGGAGGTAGGAGCCTAACTTTAGCTAACTTGGCTCCAGTTTGTAAAACTATCTGCCATGTCAAAGATATGGGAAATTTGTATGGATTCCAATTGTATACATTCAAAGAACTAACACAGATGGGCACCTCAATTTCCAGGTCGACATCAGATGAACTGTGCGAAGTCTTCTGACTTAGGGCTCGTTTTGTTTCTCTTGAGAACCTGTATGTAAAGGATTGTATCTGCCTGGCTCTGTGGGTGGAAGATGAGATTTCTCTCTGTCTTTGCAGTCTTTTATCAGATTGCCTGTGGGGCATATCAGATCCTTGTTTAATGATTATTCAGCAATGACAGTGTTTTCTTTCTCTGCTACCTTTGTGGAGAGGATTTCTGGATTGGGAGAAGATTTTGATCTTAATTATATCTCCCCAACACTCAGCTGGGAGATGTGTCCACTTTCCTTCTCCTTCTTCATGTTTTGGCATGTTGGCAGAAGCTGCAGCTACCATCTTGGCCGACCTTGTGGGTGACCTTGTGGATGGAAAGCACCCTAGGATGGCTAAGATGTTGAGGAAGAAGTTAGGAGGAACTTTGCTTGGTTCCTGATGACCCTGGAGCCACTACACAGCCCTGAATTGCCTATCTGTAGAGTTCTTTTATGTGAAAGAGAAGTAAGTTTTTTGTTTTTTTTTGTTTTTTTTCAGCCACTGGTATTTTGTTGTTTTTTTCTGTTAAGTGAGGCTGAAACTTTTATTTTAACTGATACACTGCCAGGAAGAGATGAAATATAGTCAAATCAGCTTTCCTGTTTAATTATCCTCTAACATTTAACTGTTGTTTTGCTCACACCCATGTAAGCCAACTGATGAAGGTATCCAGACATACACTTTGTAATCAGTTTATTTTTGATCTTTTACCACAAAGCCATTTGTTCAAGTTTAAATGTTCCCTGGGTGCTTTCCTGGCTTAAAAACAGAAAAAAAGACCAAGATGAACTTTTGAAATACAAAAATATTAAACTTGGTCAAATTTTGAGCACCAGTCCTCCATTTGTGTCTATGCTGGAATGCATAAAATGTCCTTAAGGGAAATCTTGATCCTCTCATCAGCTCACTTCTATGCAGAAGGCACTAGATCTTCCATTTCCACATGGGGTGGAAACTCATCCACTTATGTTCAAGGATGTTAATTCCGTGCTCGCTTTGCTGATGATTAAAACCCATCATCTGTCCTAGAGCAGCACCTGTCACTTGTCAGGGAGTAGATTACACCATTAAATTCACAGCCTCTCAGTAAGAAGCAAAAGCCTGCGGAGAAACATAACGTTTATGGAGGGCAGCCTGAAGAATATGCAGGCCTGCCTTGGCTCTGAAGATCCTAAATCCATCCGTAACTTAAACAAACAGGGCAGGGCTGCTTAGCTCCATTCCGTTGTTTTGGTCCCCTGGACAATTATGTTTGGTCCACAAACTCAAGGATGTTTCATGATTATCACTTCTGTCTTCATTCAAAGATACAAATAACAGCAGGGAGGACTTCTAAAAACTACAGGAAGGCTATTGTTGGGCCAGTTATTCATTACATGGCATGGCGTTTTCTTGATGAGGTCAGATGCAGTGACTGTTTGGTTTCATTACAAAACTTTATGTCCATTGACTCAGTGACCGGTGAGTTTTTATTGAGCAATTGGTTTGTTTTTACAGACATTGCATTTTTGTGTGGTATATAATTTACTAAGTCGATGCCAGCAAAATAAATTATTAGCTTAACATAGCTTCCCCTTCATACTTCCACATGTCCTTTTTCATGATCACTATTCCAGTGTCTTTTCTCCCTGGCTCCTATCTTTGGCCTTGCCTCTTTGGGATAAGGGTAAGGAAGGCTACTTGGTTCATCCTGTTTTACTTAGCAGGACCAAAAAAGAAAATCATTTTTTTTCTTCTTTATAGACTGGAGAAGTTTTGTTGCACTTTTAGGAAAAGAGTTTCAAACTGACAGCCATTTAGAATGATTACTTTAAGAAAAATTAGATTTTGACTTTATTTTTCAGGCTAATAATTTATTTTTAAAACTTGTTTATAATCCTTATTTTTTCTTCATTTCTTTTTTCTTAAAAAAAGTAGCAATATATCTATACAGCTCTAAACTTGAAGGGAACAAAAGGGTATATGGTGAAAAGTGTCTTCTAACCCATGTCCCAGCCCCCCAGTTCCTTTCCTTGGAAGTTGCCAAGGTTGTTTCTTTTGTACCCACATTTTTTCATGTACTTTTGTATAAACAAACAAATAGACATCCTTTTTCCTGGTTTTTGATGGCAATATGCTGAGCACACGGACTGCCTTTTCCTTTGTGAATAATAGTAGGTATTAGAATCTTCTCCATATCAGGACATAAAGCACTTCTGAATTCTTTGCTCTGATTGCCAAGTATTCTATAACCATAATTTACTTAACCAGATCCCTAGTGACACAAAATATTTTATTGAATACACATGTTACCCAACTCAAGGGGTTCACCAATGAGGGTTCTCTATTCATCAATGAGGCGTGCTTGTGGTAAGAGAGTTTTATTTGGTTGCAGCAAGTCAAGGAGACAGGATTCAGAAGCAGAGCTCTGTCTCCCCTAAAGGAGGCTTAGCCATTGCTTCTATACACAATTTCTTCTTTGCAGTTGGCTCCTTGCATCTTATTGGGTTCCTGTCAAGCTCCTGTTTATAACTGGTCTGCAAAATATTGTGCTACATTTTAACACTTAGCAAGAATAACATTTAGTACTAACATTTAGCACTGCCCAGACCTGGAGATCCTTGTCCTGTCTAACACACAGAGCCAATTTGTGTATTGGAGTATGTCTGGAAGAGGAAGTCCTAGAAGTGTAACGTTGGCTCCCATTGTGCATATATTTTAAGTTTTGATGGGCACCGTCAACTTACTGGCCATAGAAGTAGGAGTCATTTACTAGTCTATTCCCTCAGCTATTTTTGTATGCTTCTTAAATGAGGCCCTCAAAGCATCCAATGAGTCTATGTCATTTGAGTGCTGTACAGAATTAATGTGGTCACCTTCAAGAACTAACATTCAAGAGATAACTATTGCCCTAACCGGTTTAGCTCAGTGGATAGAGCGTCGGCCTACAGACTCAAGGGTCCCAGGTTCGATTCCGGTCAAGGGCATGTACCTTGGTTGCGGGCACATCCCCGGTGGGAGGTGTGCAGGAGGCAGCTGATTGATGTTTCTAACTATCTCTCTCCCTTCCTCTCTGTAAAAAATTCAATAAAATATATTAAAAAAAAGAAGAGATAACTATTTTTCCAAGCACATACATATTTTTTAATTGATTGTTTTACTTTTTGAAAGTTATTTGCCCACATTTCTAGCCTCAGAAAAGTCAGGAAGGCTGTGTTGTGAAACCAGCAGAAAAACAGCTTGGTAGTTAACAAATGACAGTCCTCTCCTGCCTCTGGGCCCATCGTGTCACGGATGTCTCCTGCCCCTGGATTCACAGAGGCCCGTGGTTACTGATTGGTCCATCCGTGACACCACACAGGAGAAGAGGGTGGGGAGAGGTGAGCAAGAAGTCTGGTGTCTAAAAGTGGAAGCTTAAACATAGTCTTGCTCAGGAAAACTTTCCAAACTACAAATTACTCTTGACTTAAATTAAAAAAAAAAAAATGTCCCCAGGAAGGATTCTGATGGGAAAGAATAGAAAGGTGATTTACAGATAGCGTTGTAAGCGTTGGCTAGCCAGAGCTGTGTAGAAACGTCTAGTCTCACGGGAGTGAGGCCCAGCAACAGAGCTCTCCACTTCCGAATGGCTTTTCTGCTGCTCATTCTATCTGTGAAATAGAAGGATAAACATGTTGTTCTGTCTGTCAAAACAGTGTCTCAGTGCTTTGCCCAGGATCCCACAGAGCTGAGGCGGAGACTGCGCAGGAAGGAGAGGAAGTGGTGCTACCCGCCTTGATCACAGGCCTCAGGATGCCCTCCTCACCCTCAGCGGCCGGAACTCTGCCTCACACTCAGGGCCCGTCCTCCAAATGCTGCTCCCACGCTACTATTCCAGCTTATTCTCAGATTAATCCTACACTCCAGTGCAGCCGTGGGCAAACTACGACCCGCGGGCCAGATCCGGCCCGTTTGAAATGAATAAAACTAAAAAAAAATAAAAAGACCGTACCCTTTTATGTAATGATGTTTACTTTGGATTTATATTAGTTCACACAAACATTCCATCCATGCTTTTGTTCCGGCCCTCCGGTCCAGTTTAAGAACCCATTGTGGCCCTCGAGTCAAAAAGTTTGCCCACCCCTGCTCCAGTGGTATATTGACAACTGGGAAATATCACTTCCTCCATTTCCAATAAGCTAGCGGTTGTTAATGCCACCAGGATCACCTGGATAGATGGTTAAAACTCAGGTTGCTGCCCGTCCAGTGTGGCTCAGTGGTTGAGTGTCTAATCTACGAACCAGGAGGTCATGGTTCGATCTGGTCAGGGCTTGATCTCCAGTGTGGGGTATGCAGGAGGCAGCCTATCAATGATTCTCTCTCATCATTCATGTTTCTCTTTTTTTTTTTTTTTTTTGCCTTTCTTAAATATATGTTTTTTATTTATTTATTTTTTTAATTAAATCTTTATTGTTCAGATTATTACATTTGTTCCTCTTTTTCCCCCCATAACTCCGCTCCTCCCAGTTCCCGCCCCACCATCCGCCCTCACTCCCCACCCACTGTCCTCATCCATAGGTGCACGATTTTTGTCCAGTCTCTTCCCGCATCTCCCATACCCCTTTCCCCCCCAAGAATAGTCAGTCCATTCCCTTTCTATGTCCCTGATTCTACTATAATCACCAGTTCATTCTGTTCATCAGATTATTTATTCACTTGATTCTTAGATTCACTTGTTGATAGATGCATATTTGTTGTTCATAATTTGTATCTTTACCTTTTTCTTCCTCTTCCTCTTCTTAAAGGATACCTTTCAGCATTTCATATAATCCTGGTTTGGTGGTGATGAACTCCTTTAGCTTTTCCTTATCTGTGAAGCTCTTTATGTGACCTTCAATTCTGAATGATAGCTTTGCTGGATAAAGTAATCTTGGTTGTAGGTTGTTGGTATTCATCACTTTGAATATTTCTTGCCACTCCCTTCTGGCCTGCAAAGTTTCTGTTGAGAAATCAGCTGACAGTCGTATGGGTATTCCCTTGTAGGTAACTGAGTTTCTTTCTCTTGCTGCTTTTAAGAGTCTCTCTTTGTCTTTTGCTCTTGGCATTTTAATTATGATGTGTCTTGGTGTGGTCCTCTTTGGATTCCTTTTGTTTGGGGTTCTCTGTGCTTCCTGGACCTGTAAGTCTATTTCTTTCACCAGGTGGGGGAAGTTTTCTGTTATTATTTCTTCAAATAGGTTTTCAATATCTTGCTCTCTCTCATCTTCTGGCATCCCTATAATTCTGATGTTGGTACGCTTGAAGCTGTCCCAGAGGCTCCTTACACTATCTTCATATTTTCGGATTCTTTTTTCATTTTGCTTTTCCAGTTGGGTGTTTTTTGCTTCTTCGCATTTCAAATCCTTGACTTGATTCTTGCGCTCCTCTGGTCTGCTGTTGGGAGTCTGTATAATATTCGTTATTTCAGTCGGTGTATGCTTAATTTCTATTTGGTTCTTTATCACAACATTGAGGGTCTCAGATTTCTTGAGGATCTCATTAAGTTTATCGGCGGCTTCTAGACAGTTCTTGAGAGACCTCAAAAGTGTGGTTCTGAACTCTAGATCTTCCATTGACAATTTTGTCCTGTTTCTTTGTCTCCGCATTTTGTTATGCTTTCTTGGTGCACCCCCTAGTGGTCTTTGTGCGCAGTCTTGTAGTTAAGCCTTGATCATTGTAGCTAATACTAGGGGGTATTTGACCTCCAGGCCAAGTGGCTGTGGGAATCAGCTGTGTCTGCAGTGAGAGAACTTCTGTCCTCTAGGGAGGTGCTAATCTGGCGTTTGCCTGAGCTATCTGGCAAATGCCTCTGTGCAGGGCTTGGGCGGGGTGGGTGGGTCACACGGGATCAACAGGGTGGGCCAGAGAGAGCAGTTATGGCTGCTCTCAGTCCTGTCCCCAGGGGCTCTGCCTCTCTGAGTCCCAGCAACCGCTGCAAACCTCAGAGAGAAAGCTGCACTCGCTTCAACCGAATCCAGACAGTCCCGCTTCTCCAGTTTGAGTCTGGGTCCCTAAAGACTCGCCTGTATCTGGAGCTCAGAGTCTGCGACTCCCTCCCGATTGAAAACGCCAACCGCGCCCTCCGCCGCCAGCCGGCTCCGCGCACTCTGCACCTCAGAATTTGACTTCAGCACTGCGCCTCCTCTGAGTGTCCGTATGCATTTCTCTTTCCTCCTAGTTATAGGACTTCCACTCAGCCAGCGTTCCTGTGGTTCTGGGTGATGTCCGTTCCGTCTTTTAGTTTCACTTTTGAAGTGGTTGTTCGAGGCAGCAAACTCCAGCATTAACCTATGCCGCCATCTTGGTTCTCCAAATATCTCTCATCATTGATGTTTCTATCTCTCTCTCCTTTCCTCTCTGAAATCAATGAAGATATGTCTTTAAAAAAAAAACCTCAGGTTGCTAAGGGCCCCGCCCCCCCCCCCCACCACCAATTTGGTTCTGTAGGTCTGAGATTGTGTACTTCCAACAAACTCCTAGGTGGAGCTGATGTGGCAGGCTAGGCACCAGATTCCGAGACCCATGGTAATGGTGTGAGTTTAGTAACAGAATGATTCCTCCATCTCTTTTGTCCAGTTAGCCCTGATCTATTTCCCTAGGACGATGTTGGTCAGATTCCAGAAAGAGCTGGGACTGTGGCAGCGTGTCAGGGGACTGGGAGTGACTGACGAGAAGACCAACCTCCTCAGCTGGCGTTGTTTGGAAATTTTTGCTCAGAAATCCTTTCACCATATTTCTTACCTCCCAAAGGAAGGACCGTAGCACTTGAAGGTCAACCACTATTTGAACTTCAGTACTCTGTTGTGCTTGGGATGGCATAATGCCTGTGTGGGGGTAATGCCTAGATTTCAAAACAGTGGGATCACAGAACATGATCTGTGGGATCCAGCACAAAAGGAACCTAGAGGAGGAGTCCTCTCAGCCTGGGGACATGAGACAGATTTTACAGAGGGGGTGCGCTTGAGGAGTGTCCAGAAGCGGCAGATGGGCTCCATCATGCTCCTCGGAATAGCACACAATTTAAAACTTAAGAATTACTTATTTCTGGAATCTTCCATTCAGTATTTTCAGATCTCATTGGGCCGCTGGTAATCGATACTGCAGGAAGGTGGGCTCCTGTGTGTCAGTCATTGAGGAAGACTCTCTCAAACCCCTTCCAGAGCTGGCATATCAAGATGCTAGGATTCAGGAGATGGGCTAAAAAATGTTTGGGAGCACACGTGGTTCTACATCCTATTTTTTCCTTCAGGCATTCGGCTGTCTCTCATTTTAAGACATAACTGTTTTGACTACGTGGTTTTATTTGTCATGGTGAGCAGACTACCCTAATATTTTTACTAAGGAGCATAATTTCTGTCCTCACCAGCCCCATATGCTGGCTTCTTCTTTTCCCCCCTCTCCATTCTCTCTTTTAATAAAAGCCTTGTCTGTGGTAGAACCCTTTGTGCAAGAATTAATTAGTTTTCTCAGCAACATGAAAGGTGAATCATCTTGGAGGTTCAGAGACCCTTGTATGTTTCTGAATTGTGGAATTTCTAGTAAGAGCCTCTTGTCTTCTGATGCACATTTTGCTGATGGTCACGTGTAATGCAAACAACTTCCCTAACTCTCTCTCTAGAGATGAAGGGAGTCTGTTTCTGAAGATACCATGTAACCTTTAAGAGTTTTAGGAGTAAAACAAATGGGACTACATCAAAATAAAAGGCTTTTGCACAGCAAAGGAAACCATCAAAAAAACAACAAGAAGACCCACTACATGGGAGAACATATTTACCAATGATACCACCGATAAGGGTTTAATTTCCAACATTTACAGGGATCTCATGAAACTTAACAAAAGGAAGATAAACAATCCAATAAAAAAATGGGCAACGGACCTAGATAGACACTTTTCGAAAGAGGACATACAGAAGGCCGAAAGACATATGAAAACCTGCTCAAAGTCACTAATTATACGAGAGATGCAAATCAAAACGACAATGCGTTATCATCTCACACCTGTCAGAATGGCTATCATCAACAAATCAACAAACAATAAGTGTTGGAGAGGATGTGGAGAAAAAGGAACCCTTGTGCACTGCTGGTGGGAATGCAGACTGGTGCAGCCACTGTGGAGAACAATATGGAGCTACCTCAGAAGACTAAAAATGGAACTCCCATTTGACCCAGTGATCCCACTACTAGGAATATATCCCAAGAAACCAGAAACGCCAATTAGAAAGGATATGTGCACCCCTATGTTCATAGCAGCACAATTCACCATAGCTAAGATTTGGAAACAGCCTAAGTGCCCATCAGCAGATGAGTGGATTAGAAAACTGTGGTACATATACACAATGGAATACTATGCTGCGGTAAAAAAAAAAGGAACTCTTGCCTTTTGCAACAGCATGGATGGAACTGGAGAGCATTATGCTAAGTGAAATAAGCCAGTCAGAGAAAGATAAATACCACATGATCTCACTCATTTGTGGATTATAGAGAACAACATGGACTGATGAAAAGGGACAGACCCAAAGACTGAGAAACAGTGATCAGGCTATCAATCCCCAGAAGGAAAGTAGGGGAGGGCGGGGGTAAGGGGAAGAGATCAACCGAAGGACTTGTATACATGTATATAAGCCAAACCAATGGACATGGACAACAGGGGGATGGGAGCATGAGTGTGCGGGGCGGGGGGGAGGTTGGGGGTTAATGGGGGGGATGAGGACACATTTGTAATACCTTAACTAATAATAATAAAAAATAAAAAAAAATTAAAAACAAAAAAAGCAGGAAGAAGATTTAAAAAAAAAAGAGTTTTAGGAGTATATTAATTTTATAAAAATTTTAATCTGACCTTTTTTTTTCTAAATAAGGTATAACATTTGATCCTTCCAACTCTTTAGAGTCTGAGAGCTTGTTCCAAAGGGAGGAGGTTCTCAAAGACCAGGTTTCCCGCAATGGGCAGGTTTGACCCTGAACAGCTCCTCTCTGTTTACAGAATCTGTACAACAGAACTCAGGATGCTCTGTCGGGGTGAGAAGGTGGGCAACTTCTCAGAACCCCAAGTTCTCTCTCTAACAAAACCATACCCATCTCACAAGCACGATGACATTGCTTAATGGGGAATGGGGTGGATCAGTAGGGAATACCCCATGCATAGATTCTCTTTTTTCTTGTTTTGTTTTTTCAAGAGTGTCACACACATGAGTCTTTTAGTAATCGTTATGTCACTGTTGAAGGCAGCAGGGATGCCAGTGAGTGTTGTGCTTCCCTATTTGGTACAGAAGTGCTATGGCATTCCTGTCCCAAATTCCGCTGCAGCTTTGGGGTGGGGAGTGGGTGGATACAATGAGATAGAAATAGGTTTGATGGGAGCTCAACACTCAGCCTCCCCGGGGAACTACGATTCACCTCCCCCAACCCCTTTGGGTCTTTACACTATCGGGGCAATGACAGGTTTTTGTCCATTTTATGGCATCGCTCTGTCTCCTGCTGCCCCATCACCTCCCCCTGAAAAACTTGTTCTCCATGAGCAAAAGGTGCTGATGCCAACACTCGGCAGTTTCAGGAAAGCTGAGAAGGTTGAAACATTTGATTTTGATTGTCTCCCTGGCATGTTTTGTCCAGGAATGTAAAAGCAAAATGCTAAGAGTTACTAAAACAGGGTTTACTTGGTAACTGTTACAAACTGCTAGGGCATGTGGACCCTGCTTCTTTCAGATATTGCTTCTATTGCTAAAGGAACTACAAACAAAATAAAGATGAAATATGATGACACTTCGTAAGAAATGTTTCACTATTTGTTCCTTTAGAGTAAGGTAAAGTAATTCTTCAAACAACAACAAGAACAACAACAACAAAAATCCCTGCTCAGCAGAATTTGCTTTTGTTTTCTTCCATGTAATTTACTGCCTGGTTATGGTTTAGTAACACAATATAGACACTAATTCACTGCCCCATAAAACTTGCGGGCTGAGGAACAGCTACTGTCCTGCTCTCTGCGGAAAGAAATGAAATCCTGAAGTTTGATCTTGGTGGAAATGGAGCTGTGAAATTATCAGGCAAATCGAGTTTAGCAACATTTTTGCTGAGATGGGGTTGCTGGACAGTCAGGCACTGGGAACCTCCCTCTCAGGGGCCGACCTCATCCAGTACCTTCAGCTTCTCTCACTTGGCTTAATATCTGAATGTTTGTTTGTGTGGATTGTTAGTATCAACTGATCCGGTATTGCAAGAGTTACAGCTGAGTGGAATTAGTGCTGCAAGAGCTTTTCCCCAGAGCAAACACGGTTGGATACCAGAGGGGTTAAGTATACAGTGTTCTGGATGTGGTTTTTATTTTCTGTTTCTTAAGAGAAGCGTTGTTTTTTAAAAAAATATATACTTTATTGATATTTTGCAGAGAGGAAGGGAGAGGGATACAGTGTTAGAAACATCGATGAGAGAGAAACATCAAGCAGCTGCCTCCTGCACATTCCCTACTGGGTATGTGCCCCCAACCAAGGTACGTGCCCTTGACCGGAATTGGTCTGCAGGCCAACGCTCTATCCACTGAGCCAAACCGGTTAGGACAAGAGAAACATTTTTTATTTTGTTGATATTGGAGGGATACAGAGGGTGATGGGGTTTGGAGTCATTGGATTATGGGAGGTGTCTGTTTATGTGCCTGTTATGGAATGGGAGTTTTTATGACCTAAGGATGGGTTTATGAATAGGCATTTGGATGATGGCTGAAGAAACAGCATCTTTTATTAGTTGTCTCCTGCTTTTTAAACTAAAAGATCATCCATGATCTGGCCCATTTGGTTAATAGTACATGACTATTGGAATGTATAATTTCTCCATTCACCTAGCTACTCTTTAGCAGGAGAGCTGGTCAAAGGCAAATATGTTGATGCTTAAAAACCCAAACAAATGGGGAAAAAATCATAAGAGGTGACAAGAGCAGCACATTTTGTTAGTAGAATTATTAAATGTTGGAATTATTAAATGAAGAGCCCTGTTAGCCAGAATGCCTGGCCTCAGATCCCACCACTTACAACCAACCGCATGAGGTAGTCAAGTTGATCTTGGTATGCCTCAGTCTCCCATCTGTAAAGTAATGGTACCCACCTCCTTGGTTTGTTAAGAGGACTAACTCATTTAATACATGTAAATCATTAGAACAACTGGTGGTACATGGTGATTGTTGTACAACTTTGGGGTCTTATTATTTCTTATAATTTATTGCATGTTCCACTAGAACTCTTTTTTTTTTAATACTATTTACTGCTACTCAGAAAAGAACCTAACCTGTAGTTGCAAATATGCTACATTATGCTGGTAAACACAGAGACCAAAAGTGTGTGTGTGTGTGAGTGTGGGCGCACACACGTGTCTCTAATGTGGTAGTCTACACCTCAAATGTAGCAAGGTGCTTCTTAACAACAGAGACACGTCCTGACAAATGTGCTGCCAGGCAATCTCGCCATGGGCGAACATTATAGAGTGCACTTGCCCAGACCTAGATGGTGTAGCTGACAATGTTATGCCCAGATTTCAAGATTCCCAAGAGCCCACCAGAGAGCCTGCCAGTCTGATGCAAAAGCAAAGAGTCCTTTATTTCAAGCTAGCTTGAGCTCCCCGTCCACCACACTCACCGACACAACGGCAAGCCAAGTGGCCCAGAGAGCGAAGCCTGATGGGACAAGGAGTTTTATAGGGGGGTGGAGTAAGGGCGGGAGAGGGGACTGTGGGCCCCGCTGATTGGCCAGGTGTGAGTCGGTGTCTCATTACACAGGATGTGGTCATAGTGATGGCATGCACTTCCCTTGATTATCATTGGTTAATCCAGAGAAATCCTGGGTGTGGCTAGCAGAGGCTTGGGCTTCCGGGAAGAAGCCTTGCCAAGCACATGGCTCTGCCCAAAAATGAAGGACCCAGGGTAAGATGGAGGGCGTAGTCCTCGCCCTTTCAGCATGCTCCTGCTGGAGGCGCTGAGCTGCGAGGACGCAGCGTTTGGGGCCGGGGAGAGCCGGGAGCCGGGAGGAGGTGGGCATGGGCTCCCGGCACCTCTCGGCCTTTGACTCCGGTGGGTCGCCCTGAAGAAGCGGAGCCCACTCTGGGGTTTTCAGCCGCTGGAGCAAGCAGTTCCCTTACTGCGCGGGGTAGTCGGGGCGGTCAGAGGAACCAGACTGACAGGTCTCTGCGCTCGGTGTGAGCCATCCTCTGCACCCTCACGCTCCTCAGGTTCTGTCCCCGGCCTTGATGGCCCGCCTGACCCCTGGACTGAATGTCCGCCGCCTCCCAAGTCTACCAACACGGCCCAAACGGGCGTTATTCCTGGCTCTCTCTCCACCCCCGCCTTTATTCCCGGGTCGGAGAGCGAGCCTCGTCCAACCTCTAGCCCTTTCCTCGAGGAGCCAAGGCCGCAGGTCCAGGCTCCGCCTCCTCGCGGGGCCTTACCGAGGTCACCCCCGTCTTCCTGGGACCAGCTCCTCGGGGCAGCATCCACACCGCCACCGCCGGGCTGGGCGCTCTAGGCTGCCGCGCCCATCAAAACGCCTCCTCGGCTCGCTGCTGCTGGCCCGGCGACCACTCTGGCCATTGGTGGCCTCGGGACGCCACCCCCTCCAGTGGCTTCTCTGAGGCCGACTCCCCTCCTCGGCCCGGGACTCCCACTGGGGACGCAGCCCTTTCAACAACACACCTAGACTATATGGTTTCGGCGGCTGCTCCTAGGCTCCAAGCCTGTACAAAACAGCACGAGATAAAATCAAGCACATGAGAAAATGATACAATCAAGAGAAGTGGTGAACACGAAATGTATGAGGCTGCTGCCAGAATAACACTGCACACTGTTTTACAGCAAACTTTTTCACAAGTAGAAAGAGTACACCAGAGCACACTGAACTAATGATAAAAGTATCCTATAGTAGCCCGGCCGGGATGGCTCAGTGGTTGAGCGTTGACCTATGAACCAGGATGTCACAGTTCAATTCTTGGTCAGGGCACATGCCCGGGTTGTGGGCTTGATCCCCAGTGTGAGACATGCAGGAGGTAGCCTACCAGTGATTCTCTCTCATCACTGATGTTTCTATCTCTCTCTCCCTCTCCCATCCTCTCTGAAATTAATAAAAATATATTTTAAAAAGTATAATATAGTAAACGCATAAACAAATCACATAGTTATTTGTTATCATTATCAAGTATTATATACTATACACTAGTAGCCCTGCGCACGAATCCATGCACCAGTAGCTCATTGCTGCCCTCCAATAGCTCTCCGCCCGCTGCCCCGCCCTCCTGTAGCTCCCTCTGCCCCCCCTGCACCCCCTCATAGCTTGCTGCCCTGCCCCCTCCTGTAGCTCTCCGCCACCTGCTTGTAACTCTCTGCCCACCCACCTGCTAATCCGTGATCCAGTCGTTACATGGTCGTTACGCTTCATGGCGTAACGACCATTTGCATATTACATCTTTATTATATAGGATAATTGTGTGTGCTCTACTTTATGGGACTGGCAGGGCAGGTTTGTTTACACTAGCATCACCACAAACAGGCGAGTAATGCCTTGCACTATGACATTACAACAGCAACGACATCCCTAGGTGGTAGGAATTTTCAGCTCCATTAGAATCTCATGGGACCACCCTGGTCTATGTGTTGCTTGTTGACCAAACTTCCGTATGAGGCGCATGACTAGAAGGGCACAGTAAGGTACTGCAAAGAGATGCCTCTCTCTTTTCAGGGAGGAAGACCATCGGGACTGTTTCAGAGGCCTCCTGAGTGATTTCCCCTTAGCCCTCACTCTCCCTGTCCTGCCCCAGAGTGACCTTCAATATGAATGTTGGGCTGCTGCTGCTTTAGGAATTTGAAGATCATCAGGGATATAGTTAGCAGTTGAAAACTCTCTCAAAGAAAACATCTTGGGCCCAGCCAGCATGGCTCAGTGGTTGAGCGTTGACCTATGAACCAGGTGGTCATGGTTGGATTCCTGGTCAGGGCACATGGCCAGGTTGCAAGCTTGACCCGCAGTGTGGGGTGTGCAGGAGGCAGCCAATCAATGGTTCTCTCTCACCATTGATGTCTCTATCTCTCTCTCCCTCTCCGTTCCTCTCTGAAATCAATAAAAATGTATGTTTTTTAGAAAAGAAAACATCTTCACTCTATAGGTTACAGGCTCTGTTGGCACAAGTCAAATGGGTGGGACTCATCAGTAGTGATGATGGTCACGAATTCCAGGTGGAGACCACAACACACCTCCAAAAACTGATTTTTTAAGTGTCACTAGGTTTTCATTGAATTTACTGCTTTTTTTCAAGATTCTTACTCTGTTCTGAAAACAAAAACAGTACTTTTACCTTATGGCCAAAATGTAAATATATCACATGTACTTTTCCCCAGGATGGTGACTCACTGCAGATGTAATGACACGCTATTGTCAGCTTGATAGTTGATCAGTAAACTGGATGTGAAACTGTAGGAAAAATTCAGTGTTGGGAAATTAAATAAGCAAGATTAGCTCTAAAATAAAATCTCTGCTTGTTAAAATTATCTGCTCTAGCCAAAGTTAATGGGTATCAAAATTTGGAAAGTATATTTACAGTTTCAACTCATCCCTTCAGCTTTAATTTAATGAGCAGCTACTAACTACCAGTCCGTGTGAAAGTCCGTGTGATAATACAAAGATGAGGAGACACTGTCTTGCCCTTAGGGCCTTTTCAGGTTTTTGCTGAGACTGACCTTAAATCAAGCTTGCCAAAATAGAGCTGTAAGCAAAGTGTTATGGGAGCACAGAAATTTGAAGAAATCTTTTCAGAAGATTGGACATTTACAGTGGGTCTTAGAAGGTAAAGATAAATTGAGAAGGAGAGAGAGAGAAAGAAAGAGAGAGAGATGAGTCCAGGTATTCCAGAAATAGCCAGAGAGCATCTATGGAGGCAGAAAGAAGGGGCCATACAGGATGTGTTTAGGGAACTGGCTGGAGGGTACATGTCATAGAAAACTGTAGTAAAATATAAAGTTAGTAAAAGTAATTGGGTCCAATGATACAGAGCTTTGAATACCCTTCTGATGGGTTTGAAGGTTTGAACCCCTTAGGCAAGTTATCATTCATCACACATTTTCAAGTAGGAGTGTGACATGGAGCAACCAGTCTTTGAAAGCGAACTTGGAGATAGCCTGGTGTGTGGATGAGTCTGGGAGAGTTGGGACGTAGGGAGAGTGTATTAGTCAGCTTGGCTGCCATAACAAGTACCATAGACTGGTGGCTTAAACAGACATTTATTTCTCACAGATCTGGAGGCTGAGATGTCCAAGGTCAAGGTGAAGGCCAATGTGTTGAGGGTTGTCTTTCTGGCTTGCATAGGTCTGTCTTGTTGCTCTGTACTCACAAGGAGGGTGTGTGTGTGTGTGTGTGTGTGTGTGTGTGTGTGTGAAGTGGGAGGAGCTGAAGAAGGGGGAAGGGAAGGAGGGAGAAAAGAAAGAGCACTTGTGTTCTGGCATCTCTTTTTATAAGAATGCTAATCCCATCATGGTCACTCATGACCTCATCTAAACATAATTACTTCTCAAAGCCCATCACACTGGGGGTTAGGGCTTCAATATAAGAATTTGGGGGGGGGGGGACACATACTTTCAGTGCATAACAGAGAGGAATTAGAAGGCTCCTTAATAACCAAGACATTAACTAGCAGGGTTAGAATTAAGGTTGGCAGAGTTACTCACATCTCATAGAGAATTCCTAGAGATGTTTTGGGGGACAATGTGGATAGATAAGACCTTAGATGGCTGATTAAATGTGAGAAGAAACAGAACGAAAGGTTAAGGTTAAGGATTAAAACTGTCAGTGTAATGATTAAACACACAGGTATACTAACTAGTAAGAGTTAAACTACTGAGTTCACCCTTTAGCTGGGATATAAAGCTAGGTTCTTAAATTCTCTGTACCTTAGTTTCCTCATTGGTAGAATGGGGATAATAACTGTAGCTACCTCACAGAGCAGTTGTGAAAAAGTTAAATGTGATAATGCACCAAGAACAATGCTTGCCCTTCAGCAAGACTCTACAATGCTAGATAGTATTTTATTACCTACTAGAGGCCTGGTGCATGAAATTCATGTCCCTCAGCTCAGCCTGCACCCTCTCTAATCTGGGACCCCGGCGGGATCAGGCCTAAACTGGCAGTCAGACATTCCTCTCGAAATCCGGGACCGCTGGCTCCAAACCACTCACCTGCCTGCTGGCCTGATCCCCCTAACTGCTCTCCCCTGCCAGCCTGATCCCCCTAACTGCTCTCCTCTACCAGCCTGATCGCCCCTAATCACCCTGCCTGGGCCCCACCACTATGGCTTTGTCCGGAAGGATGTCTGGAAGGTCATCCAGAAGATGTCCGGTCTAATTAGCATATTATTCTTTTATTAGTGTAGATAACAATGAAAAATATATTCACTAACTTTAGAATTGCTTCTTTCAGTTTGGTAACATTTAAAACCCTAAGCATCAGGATTTGAGTTGAGAACCATTTTGCAATATTTTCCCCCTTGGTAAAAACCATTTCATTTATTTTTTATTTCAAGCACTGTTATCACTAAATAGTCTTAATTGATATTTGTTGTTTATTTTTTAGCTTTCAGTGACTAAGACCTAAGAAAAACAGGTGATTTTTTATTAAATTCTACCTTGTTTGTCCCACTTAATGGCTCTTGGACTGGGTTGTTCCAGGAGGAAAGGGAAAGGGGCAACACAACCTTTCTTTGTTTTCCTAGGGCACTGAGCTGGTGCTATTTCTAACATCTCCTGGAAGGAGATTTTACAGAAGTTAACAGATGGAGAACAACACAGCACACCCAGACATGTGGCCAAGCTGTGGGCTGCACTCAGACACAAACTCTTGCTTGGCCCATCTCTACTTCTCTTCTTGTCCGTTAGCACAACAGGAAACCAAGCTGTGGGTCATTGGAGAAGTCCTCCTTTTACTTCTAATGAGCATCAGGTTAGAGGTAATGACTAGGAAGAGGATTGCTTAACCAACAGTTTCAGATCTTACTCTAAAGTTTCTTTTATCTGATTAGGTTTCCATTTCAAATTCACCTAGGTATGAGATTGGAATTTGGTTTCTTGATGAGCTTCTTTGCAGGTCTAGCTACATTAGCCTTCTCCTCATTAGTTCTAGGGTGTGGTACAGCATAAGTCATTTCTGCAAAAGAGAGTAATATAATATAATATAATTAATATAGTATAATATAGTATAATATAATATAATATAATATAATATACTATACTATACTAGAGGCCTGTTGCACAAAAATTCATGCAATAGGCCTTCCTTCCCCTGGCTGCTGGCACTGGTTTTCCTCTGGCACCTGGGACCCAGGCCTTTGGTCCAGCCACAGCAAGGCTTGGCTTCTCCGCTTCAGTCTTCAGTCTTCAGTCTTCACTTCGGCTGGAGCCTTCAGACTTTGCTCCATGCCTGCGTATGCAAGTTAACCACCATCTTTGTTGGATTAATTTGCATAGTCGCTCTGATTGGCTGGTGGGCATAGCGGAGTGACACCAATTTGCATGTTTCTCTTTTGTTAGTATAGATAAACTAGAGGTCCTGTTATGGGTTCACTCAGCGAGATAGACCACCGACTCAGAATTTAAATTTAAGAGCCTTTATTAAGCTGGCCAGCTGACTGCAGTTACAGCACCCTGCCAAAGCAGAGGCTGAACTGCAGCGCCAACTTCCATGGCCAGTGACTACAGTTACAGCACCCTGCCAAAGCAAAGGCTGAACTGCAGCGCAGACTACAGGAGTTACAGCATTTTTATTTGCAAAAACCACAAAGTTACAAAACCTTAATCCCCGACACAGTGTAGCATCATTACCTTCCTATCTATGTGTTTTAGGAACAGAGAGTACAGCATTCAGAGAAGGGGCCATATCTCAAGGCCTGGCCTGATATCAGTACCTTCCTATCTATGTGTTTTAGGAACAGACAGCACAGTGTGCCCAGTCTGGCCAAAGTGCCAGATATGCAGCCCCGTACAGTCCGGTGCACAAATTCGTGCATGGGCGGAGTCCCTAGGCCTGGCTGGCAACAAGGGCCAATCAGGGCCGGGCTGATTGGGGCCTGCTGGCAGCAGGGAGGGATGGGGTGCAGGAGATTGTTCGCCGGCCCTGAGGAGGGAGCTGGCCCTCAGCTCCTCTAGGAAAGGGGCCACATCCACCACCACCCACCCTGGTTCCCGATCCCAGCCCGGGACCCGAAGGCCCTGGCAGGGTTGGCAGAGGAGGCAATGGCTGCCAGGCCAGGCATGGAAGGAATGGATGCCAGACACCGACACTGCCGGCCGGCCATAGGAGGTTGGCTGTGGGAGTGCACTGACCACCAGGGGGAAGTTCCTGTGTTGAGGGTCTGCCCTCTGGTGGTCAGTGCTCATTAGAGTGACTGGTTGACCTGCTGTTCGGTCATTTGGTTGCTTAGGCTTTTATATATATACTAAAGGCCTGATGCACAAAGATTCATGCAAGAATAGGCCTTCCTTCCCCTGGCTGCTGGCACCGCCTTCACTCTGGCCAGGAGCCGCCTTCCATCTTTGGGCACTGCCCGGAGGCCCAGAGCGCCAGGGCGGGGCAGAATGCCTGCGACACAAGTGTCCCAGCCCGGCCATCACCATCTCTGTTGTGTAAATTTGCATATTCCCTCCTTATTGGCTGTGGGCGCTGGCCTCTTTGTTATGAAGTGACAGTCAATTTGCATATTCTGTCTTTATTAGATAGGATATATGGGGCATTTGGGGCTCTTACATACAGTTGCCATTCTCTTCTGTTGACAGAGGTAATCCCACCCACACAGTTCAGTCTCTCAAACATATGACTATAATAAAAATATGACTTAACACCTCTGCCTTGAAGAACCAGTCAGGATCAGCAGGGTATATATGTTTTCCTTTTTTTCCCTATCTAATAACAGGGGGCATTTATAAGCTTTGACATTTTCTAGGAATGAATTTTACTGAAATTGGCTTTTTCCTATAAGAAAGGGCTCTCTTACAATGAAAACAAAATGAAATCAAATCAAATCAAAGCTGCGAGATTCTCCAAGGGCCCTTTAGCACCACATATCTAGTGGTTCCCTATGAAACTTATAGAGCTCACATGCAGGTCCACTTTGTTCTCGGACAGGAGACCAGTCTGTGTCCATCTGGGACAGAAATTCCATCCATACGTGGATGGAAAGCGGGGTAGCCCAGCAGGAAGCAGATGTCTATTGGTCTATTGGCTTGTACTTCGTTCACACAGGTAATGTGGCTTTGCAGGTCAGTAGCTCAACTCCCCCTGCTTGTTCTCTTCTGTTAGTGGGGGATGCTCCCCCAGTCTCTCTGCAGGGCAGCAGCAGTGTGCAGGGCCCCACATTTTCCTGGTGCTTTTGGGAGGACAGTGTGGCAGCAACAGGAGAGAAACTTGGCAGGGGGCACAGATGTTGCCTTGTCTAGTTCCAGTTATTTACCCAGTAGTCATTGCGGAGTGGGGAGGGGCCTCTCAAGCCCTCTTACCTCCCAGGACTGTGCAAGTTTGTTTCAGGAATGTGTGCTTGGGGCAGGGATGGTTGAGATTGAGTGGTATCTTCCTCTGATAGAAAATAATTCCCTGGAGACTTATTTGTGGGGTGGAGGTGGGAGAGAGCAAGGAGAATCGGAGAGGTACAAACCAAACACTCAGTATTCTAACAACCTTCCAGAGTTTTTCTAAAATTATTGGGTTTCGAATCTACGGCAGTGGTCGGCAAACTGCGGCTCGCAAGCCACATGCGGCTCTTTGGACCCTTGAGTGTGGCTCTTCCACAAAATACCACGTGCAGGCATGCCCATACAGTGCGATTGAAACTTCGTGGCCCATGTGCAGAAGTAGGTATTTTGTGGAAGAGCCACACTCAAGGGGCCAAAGAGCTGCATGTGGCTCGCGAGCCGCAGTTTGCCGACCACTGTAGGGGCTCTGCATACTTTTTGTATAAAGCTCAGTCTTCAAATAATTTAAGACCAACGTCAGATTAAGAGGAAAAAAAAAAGGATATTTATAGGTGACTGTCTTTGTCATACAAAGAATTATTTAAAAATATAATGGAAAGCTGTTCTTTGCCCTTTTAGAATAGTGTAAGAGCCTCCTGAGTGCATGTCCTTCTCTGGAGATCATGAAGAGCTGAGCTGCGGGGTGTGAGGAGTGCAGCCTCGAGGACACTGTCTGGTTAAGGCATTGCCAGATCCATGGCTTCCAGATGCACCAAGTTCATGGAGTATTAAAAGAAAATGAAAAGCAGAGATCAACTGAAATGGTTAATTTTATGTGTCTGCTGGGCTAGGCTTTGGTGCTCATGGTGGTTTGGTGAAACACCAGTCTAGGTGTTACTGTGAAAGTATTTTTTTCTTTTTAGTTGTAATTAACATTTCAATCAGTAAATTTTAATAAAACATATTACCGGCCATAATGTGGGTGGGCCTCACCCAATCAGTTGAAGGCCTGGAGAGAAAAGATGAATGCTCCCTGACGAGGAGGGGGTTCTGTCTCCAGACTACCTTTAGAATCAAGACTACAACATCAATGCTCGCCAGAATTCCCAGCCTGCAGCCTGCTCCGCACATGAGACTTGCCAGTCCCCACAACTGCGTGAGCCAATTCCCTAAAATAACAAACCAACCTCTCTCCCTCTCTCTCCTCCCCCTCCCTCCCTCCACACACACACCCTATTGGTTTTGTTTCTTGGTTTCTCTGAAGAACCCTGAGGCACCAACATAAGATCATAACATTGTTCTAATTTTTACCAACTAAGGCCTCAAAACTGAACAAAAAGGAAATCTGTCATCTACTGTCTTTATCACTTCATAAAAGACAAACAAATTTCTATTCCCACAATAAGAAAGATGTCATATCAGAGTAAAGGAGAGTGTGTGTGTGTATATATATATATATATCTTTATTGTTGAAAGCATTACATATGTCCCCCTTTTCCCACCATCGAAGGTCAGTTATATTGATTAAATAAATTATGTCCTGCTAAATAGCTTACCACACTACCCTCCATTTTCCATTTCCTATGCACAGCTGGAAGTGTCTGACCAGTCTTCAGGAGTTGTGCTGTAGGTGACCCAACTTCTGATGGTTATTACTAAGAGAACAGTCCCCCCTCCCCCACCCCCCCAAAAAATATTGTCTCCTGCTATAAGAATGTGGGAGAGCAAAAAAGGACCATAAGCCTTGAATTGTCCTTTTTTCCTTTCTGCAATCAGGACATAAAAGATCGTATCTCTGTTTATGTGCCAGGCTGACTCTTCTGTCTTTTTTCTTTTGTCACAGATGATCATAGAAACAGCTTGCTGTAAAAGCACCTCACAGTTCTCACAGTTTCTTCTTAAATGTGACCACACTTCCTTTATGTCCTTTGCTCAGCTCAGCTGTTCATGCAGGGGCTGGGGAGGTTTTCCATCGCAGGTTTCTTAGAATTCATTGTCCTTGTAGAGTGTTAGAGCTGGAATTCCCCGAAAGAGCATCAAGTTCTATTCCACTTGTTACAGATGATAAAAGTGAGGCTAAGAGAGGTGAGACAGTGCTCAGTAGTGAAGGGAGAGTTAGAACTCAGCTTCCTAAATGTCAGTTCAGCAATCGCCTTGCTCATCATAACTTCCTCTTCTGCCTTCATCACTTTCGATTCAGTTGCCACTTTCCCCTAGAAGAGCCCTTCTCATTTTACATCGCCCTTTCCCTTGCTTTGAAGATTCATACCCGAAACTCTGTTTAGCTATGCCTTGGCTTTCTTCCATATTCTATATATTGACTAGCCTCTCTTAACCTCCTTTTATCTAGGTTAGGTACTTCCCCACATCTCTCTGCTAATCTGTAAGGGCTTGACCTTCAAAACAGTCTTAGCCCACTCGTGCCCGTGGAGCCTGAGAGGATGAATAAAAATACTCGCTTGAAATTATTGCCTATGTTTGTTAAAGCTACAGAATTCATTTTTCCTCATACAGTACTTTTTAAAATGTCTTTATTGATTTTTTTTTTTTGAGAGAGAGAGAAAAAGGGAGAGGGAGAAAGAGACAGAAACATCAAAGAGAGAGAAACATCATCACATCATCCATCGGCCGCCTCCTGCACACCCCCTACTGGAGATCAAGCCCACAACCCAGGCATGTGCACTGACTGGGAATCACACCTGTGACCTCTGGGTGCATGGGTCGACGCTCAACCACTAGGACCCATACAGTATTTGCAGTAGCTTTACATACTTGTTATTTTTCTGACACTTGACATTTCATCTCTTGGGTAAAAGGTGTTGCCAGTTTTCTTTTGGAGCCGCACATTTATCCAAGTTTCAGATTCTCATCTATTTTCAGTTGTGCTCTCAGTTGAGTTTTCTCCAATTGCAGAAATGGTCCTTCTCGGTCTCCACTTACAGAAACAAAATCTGAACGCAAATTGAGAGCATCTCAACCAACAGTGAGTCACGGACCTCAGTCTCCACCCCTTCTAAGCAGTCCGGCAACCCTTCCTGTTATAGCCAAGACGTCTCTCATTTCTCAGGAAGCAGCTATTCACCACTTCCCTTGTGTCTCTCACCTCATCATCTTTTTCTTCTCACTCATACAAAATAGAAGCAGCCAGATAGGGACTTTCTCATGTTACTCTACAACCAATCTCCCTCAAGTATATTATTCATCTGCAGTTTGGCCTACCCTCAGACAGTGTCAAAGCCTGAGGCGATCCTAACCCTCTTGACAGATCATGTGTGCTATTCTGTTCCATCTCTTCAGTACTCCTTTTATTATTGCTACCTCTCCATCTTCAGCCTTTCTGCTAGATCAGTCCTCTCAGCATTTATTCACTTTCAAGTATTTCCCAACTTAGAAAAAAAAAAAAGAACAACAACTTTGGACACATCCTCTCTGACTTCAGCTTCACTTTATGACCAAACTTCTTAGAGATCATGCCCCAAATCCACTATCTGACTTCCCCATCCACACTTTCAATCCATTGTGATCAGTTTTTGCTCCCAAAGGTCCATTAAAACTGTTCTCAGTGAATTCCTGGTTGCTAAATCCAACGGACATTTTTCAATCCTTATTTATTTGATCTCTTGGCAGAATCCTTTTCAGTTGACCAAGAGTCTTGAAGGCTTTTAACTCTGACCCAAAGCCTACAGGGCTTGTTAGAGTTCCTGGCACAAAACAAGTCTCAATTTGATGAAATAATTAAAATGGAAAACAGGTAGGAGCCAAATGGTGAAGGCTTTTACCTCTGAGCTGTGAGGATTTTTACTCTCTAGGCAATAGTAATCTAGAAAAGTCTTTGCGAAGGGGGTAGCATTGCCACATCTTTGGGGAAGTAAACTCTGGGGCAATGGATGGTTTGGAGCAGTGGTATGAATGTGCAATTTACATCACCGGGGAATTTGTGAGATGAAAATTCTTGGGTCCCACCCCTGACTATTAATTCTGAAACTCTGAAGGTGTGTCCCACTGATGTATGTTTCATAAAAGTCAAAATCAGAGAACCAGTGGTTTGGAGGAGAAATGGAGACACAACAAATTAAAGTTAGCAAAAGCCTGAAATAGTCGTGAAGGTGGGTGGAGAATGACGTATGTGGAGACAATGTGTAGTATTCAGTCACTGGATGAAGGCCTTAGGCATTTTGTTGAGTAGCTACTGACTTTCTTTTAGAGGCAGTCCTGAGGTTGCCTCAGAATCCTCTCATTCTCTCAGCAGATCCTTACTGGGCTGGGAGTTATTTAATATTAATGGGGAGAACACAGGCCAAGCCCAGAGCTAAAGTTATGACCATCACTGTTTCTACTAGACCAGTGGTCGGCAAACTCATTAGTCAACAGAGCCAAATATCAACAGTACAACGATTGAAATTTCTTTTGAGAGCCAAATTTTTTAAACTTAAACTATATAGGTAGGTACCTTGTTACTAACTTAATTAGGGGACTCTTAAGGCTTAGGAAGAGCCACACTCAAGGGGCCAAAGAGCCGCATGTGGCTCGTGAGCCACAGTTAGCCAATCACTGTACTAGACCATCTCCTCCAAGATCCTGGTAGATACACACTGTGAGCCCTTTTAGTACTTAGTGGTGGACAGTGGGAAGCTTTCCAAGGTCACCCCACCTGTGAACAATGAACACTTTTAACAGGAAAACTGACATTTGCATAACCAACAGGTTTACTCTTTCCAGGATCTTCCCTTCAGTTTCAGCTGGCCCAACAGGCAGTCCATGTGGTCCTGAGGGACAGCCGAGGTGTATGGTGGCTCGCAACAGTTCACTTTTACAAACCAATTTTCTAAGATCTCAAATTAGGAGGTCTTTGGACATGGACATGGCCCAGTGGATGAAGTTAGGTGTGACGGAGTTTCAGTTGCAAGCTAGAGAAAACTAGTTGACTCAGGCTAAAAGGGAATTTATTTAATAGACAGAGAGCACCCAGGAGGCTTGGAACCTGGAAGAACAAATGTGAATCAACTAGTAGGTTCATGGCCAGACTTACACAGAGCAATCGATACTCAATACCAGGAGCCCGCACTGGACATAGGATACCAGGTGTTGCCTCAATTGATAGTCAGACACAGCTGCTCTCAACATAGATCCTTTCCTACCCAGTTTCTTTGTGTCACTAGTCAAGGGTGGGGTGGGGGGGTACACCCCAGATTCAAGGGAGACTGGGGTTGTAGTTTTGCTTCCAGAGGTGAAGGTGGTGTGTGCCACCTGGGATGGACCTCTGATGCAGGGAAGCAAAAACAAACAAGAAAACCCTACTGATGTAATTTCAAGTCATGTGGAGTTTTCAAGATAAAGGGATCTAAGACATCTTCTAGTTCAGGTCCCCAAAGTCAAACCTTTGAAAAACTTTTATGAATAGAGGGCAAATATATAAATTATACTAGGGGCCCAGTGCACGAATTCGTGCACCTTGAAAGGAACTGTGGGCTGTGAGGCTGCAGTAGGCACAGGGGCTGGTCCTCTGCACCCCAGCCTGGCCCCTCCCACTGTGGCCCCATCTGCTGGCAGCCCCGGCTCCCACTGCTGCTGCTCCCACGTGCTGACGGCTCAGAGCTATTGGGGCTGGCACCAGCACATGTGAGTGGTGGCTGCTGCCCCGATTGCCCCTCAGGAATAGGGGGAGGTGGAGAAGCCCTCAGGAGCAGTCGGGGCTGGCACTGGGCACTGGCAGCAGGTGCAAGAGGCGGCTCCAGTGCCAGCAGCGGGTGCAAGTGGGGCAGGTGCCAGCAGCAGGTGAGTGTGGCATGCAGGAGCAAAGAATTTTCAGTAACTACCAGAGGCTCATCCCAAAGACAGCAACTGGCGTCCTGCCTTGGTCTGGCATTCCCCCTCACCTGCTCCACCATCCCACTGTGGCTGATGCCTGCCATGTTCTGTGCTCTGCCGCCTGCTGCCGATGCCCACCATGTTCTGCACGTGCCCCCTGGTGGTCAGCGCAATCATAGCAACCGGTTGTTAGGCTGTTCCACTGTTCAGTCTATTTGCATAGCAGGGTTTTTTATATAGATAAAAGGGTATCTGCCTGCAGCTCCCCCTCAACACACTCACACCTACTTCCAGTCTCTAAGACCCTTGCAAAGGATTCAAGGTCTTACAGTGACACTGAAAAGTGAGAGAGAGCAAATTTTAGAAATAGTTTGAGAATTCTCAAGAAGGCTTGGAAGCTGGGCAGGAGCAAAGGCGAGAAAGTAGTTGGCAGGCTTATATTTTACCAATTGTTTGCTTGGTCGAGCTGAGTCAATTCAGGCTTAGAAAAGAGACAAATTTCACTTAAAAGTACTTAAAACTAAATAGAACAACTTCTTTTGTGGTTCCTTGGCCACCACTGTCTCTTCTGGAAAACAAAGAGGTGTGACTCAGACTATAAAAGCTTGTGAAGAGACTTCAAGGACAGTGAAGATTCTCTTAGTGCCTCCTTAAGCGTTTCAATTCTCAAACATCCCTTATTCTGTATTCTGCGCCTCTGATCTTTTCTACAATGTCTTTGTTTCCTAGTTTTAAATTTCAGTACTACAAAATTATTTGTTCCTTTAAAAATTATTCCTGGAAAAACGGTGATTTAATATTCAGATTCATAACACTAATCATAAGGGACCTTGAATATTTTGTTACATTTGCAAATTCTTTTAAAAGCTAATTTAAAAAATTCATAACAACTTCATTCCTATTAGCTCCAAAGTGGAAACAACTCAAATGTCCATTAACAGGTAAATGAACAAATTATAATATATTCAGACAATAATTACTATTCAGCAAAAAAGGGGAATACACTTTTGATTCTTGCATTAATATGAATTTCAATACATCCTTTTGAGTGAAAACGCCAGAGGTGAATGAGCACATACTGTGTGACAGCATTTATGTGAAGTTCTAGAGCAGGCAAATGCAAATTACAGTGACAGGGATGAGAACAGTGGGTGGAAGGGATTGGGGAGTAAGGAGATGGAAAGGGGTAGAAACAGGTGACGGTTATACAGTTGTAATGCATTTGTTAAAACTCAAGTATGCTTAAAATCTGTGTATTTATTGTTATGTAAAGTACAATCCAATTTAAAAAGTTACATAAACATCCACTAAGTGACAAGAATTTATTACCTGTGTCTGGACTCTTGGGACAGAGAGAATGTTCATTTAAGTCTCAAAGAAAGATTCTCATAAGAAATTAAGATAAGAAATTGTTAGATAACAATTCTAAGTGTAGATTTCTTAAGCCTGCAAAACACCCCCCTCCCCACCCCACATAGGTCAACCATTAAAAAAAAAAATGCTCTCACTGAAAATATTCACTGAAACAGATAACAAAATATTTATTTTATTGTTATAAAATAAAAAATGGTAGACAAGCATAAGTAGTTACAGTTCCAAAGTAGAGCAATACAAAAATGTAAATTATTGCAGTTTTAAAAGAAAAGTGTAACAGCCAAGTATTGTCTAAACTTCTTTAAAATCAAGTTGGTTCTCATCATTGCAGTTCAATTTTCTTTTTCCAAATGTCTTAGCACAATGTTGTGAAATAAACTTCTAACACCACAGAGATTAAGTTCAATGACCATAGTGTAAGCTACTCAGACTTAAAGCAAGGTTAACACACACAACATATTGTAAAAGTGGGAATAGGTTTAAAACAGAAGTTGTTACTGAACATTTCCTAAACTGCCTCTTTTCAAGGTAGTAGAATGGAAATAAGCATTCTACATGTTTGAAAGAAATAAGAAACACATATTTACTAAAATTCCCTTTGCCTTGTGTGCGTGCGAGGGAAGTTCAACTAACACTTTTTGGGGGTAAGAGGGTGGACGATACTCATTTCATGATTTTGTTTCACGCTAGTATGGCTAACTGCAGTCATAATCTGGACTCATAAACTAAAAAGGATAGAAAAAGTATGTTACAAACTAGATGCTAAAAAAAAAACTTAGCCGAAACCGGTTTGGCTCAGTGGATAGAGCGTCGGCCTGCGGACTGAAGGGTTCCGGGTTCGATTCCGGTCAAGGGCATGTACCTGGGTTGCGGGCACATCCCCAGTAGGGGATGTGCAGGAGGCAGCTGATCGATGTTTCTCTCTCATCGATGTTTCTGACTCTCTATCTCTCTCCCTTCCTCTCTGTAAAAACTCAATAAAATATATTAAAAAAACAAACAAAACAAAAAAAAAACAAAAAAAAAACTTAATGCTAGAGACTTGCGGTGATGTGGTTTTCAGCAACATGACCGAATTGCTTAATACATTGGACTACTTTATGGCAAGGACAATTAGGAAAGGACAAAGGGAATGAAAATACTGAGACGCAAGACAAAACCTTGTTATTCCATACACAGTATTATATTCCTCCTCCAAGACACCTGTACTTGTGCCAGAGCCCTGATACCTCAGTATTCAGGTAAGTCAGCCCTCTCTCATCCCATCACCAAAGACTTAACTTGGCAAGAATAACCTGTGGAGTTTTGTCTCGTACTGGATTTTTTGCCACAAATTTTCTCAAATAATTATTCCCACCAACCTAAAGTGAAAAATGCAATTAAACACTGAAATGAAATCAATTATCTTCGTTTTACAGCCACATCTGAACAAAATATATTTAAGGAAATTTTTAAGAGTACTAAACTTCTTATTAAGTACTTGAAAATACTCAAATATCTTACCTTAGCATAATCGATAACATCTGTCAGTAAACTCACCGGCACAAATCAGAAAAATCACACTATAATAACTTTACACTATACCCTTTAAAAGTTTTCATGTCATGTAACCTAATTTTATGGTCACTAACCTGAACCTCCTATTAAGCTACACAAATAATTTATCCTTTAAAAGTTCCTAAAGTTTAGAGCACATACATTTTGTATTTCATTTTACAATAATGCAAGAAAATTTCTTTTAAAAAATCAAAATAAAACCCAAAATGGCAAACATACACAAATACATCCAAAAACAGACTCAAATGTAAACTCCAAAGTAAAGACACATAAACAAAGAAAGCAAGCACTTTAAACCATCTTCAGTGGTAAAGAATATAGTGAAATGAAAATCCCGAGGAAATCTCAAGATGCCAACAAAATAGAATATATTTTAACTATTATCTCTGAAACCACTTTCCAACATGAACTTATTTTAAAAATAATCCTCAAGTATATATAAAAATGGGCACTTTGTGGTGAATTGAGCATATAATTTGAAAAAATAAGAGCATTTCTTTGCTCCAACATTATGCATAAGAAACTAAAAAATGCTATTCTGCTGACTGCATCATCTATTACTGGGGTTTTAAGTGCGTGACTAAAAAAAAAAAAATAAGACAAATTAGGATATTATATATACTAAGGCCAAAGGATGACAAAAGGCTGAATGGATTTGAAAATTTCAATCAAGAGAATAATCTTGGATAGTCACAACCACTTTGACTTTAGACTGTTTTTTTAAAAACTGAATTAAACTTGTTTAATTATTACCTATAACATAAAAAAATATCAGTCTTATTTCACTCCCCTTAACCATATAAGCTCTGAAATTAGTAACAGATAACTTGCCTCTTTTGCCATTTTTGAAACTGAAGGTATAGGTAAGATTTCCTCCTAAACTTCCTCAGAAAGTACCACCAACTGTACAGAAGAAGAGCCAAGTATGGTAACCAATATTTGTGGAATTTCCGTCTTTCAAGGTTAGTGTCCCTTGGCCTTATTTTAAAATATATAGGAATTTCATATTCAACCAAGAAAACTAACATTAGAATAGAAAATAAGTTTATCAAATATTTGGAAAAACTGCTGTGCAAAATAACAATTTTTTTTTTTACTAGAATATTTTACCCAAATAAAGTACTAGTGTGAGTACCAGCACCACAGACATTTTTAAAGAGCACCTTTCCCTTGAAGACCTTAAATAGAAATATCTAAGTGGGATAAATCAGAGTCCCTAATTAAGACCTTGGCACAGGCATCATCCCATCTAATTGTCCTAACTCATCAGTAAACCTGCACATTTGCCAGAAATGCTTTAAGAAGCAAGCACATACTTGCTTTGGATAGCACTGTTGTGTTCAGGGCCGCACCATATGGCTCCCATTCCGGAAATATGCGACTACCATCAAATGCAACACATCCCAGACTTTCATGGCTGTCCCAAAGTGATCTAAATAGAAGCACAAATGTGTGCAAGCACACTGGCTGGTAACACCCATAATGAATTCTGCCAAAAGAGAGTCAAGTCAAATTTGAAAATGTGACCAAAACAACTAAGCACTGAGATACCGACTGGCATCATCCGGAAAAGGTTTATTTAATTTGTAAATTTATGGATTTTGATATTGCACGTATTCAATGTAAAGCTTATCAAACACTAAGGCAACGTGTCCCCACTCCTGAATTTTAAATTCATTTTGGATAACTCAAAGAATTGAGAGAAATTGAAAGCATCTTTCAAAAGCTCCCTCCAAAAAAGCAGTTATGTCATACTTCAAAGAAAACAAAACAAAAATTAATGATTAGCAAGCAGTACTCTTGGGCAAATTTAACACATTCTAGCATTATAAAAAAAAGTTGTTTCCACTAGTTTGAGGTGTTTCTTTGCTTTAGTCAAATAGCGTTTGTGTTCGACTAAAATCTGACCCAAGTCAGGGCAGGCTGCCAAATTTAAGGCAGAAGTCATTATATCTTTGTATGCATGGCGCTACCAAATTATGGGCTTTCCTGTAGATTCTTTCAAGCAAAGGATCTTACCTTATAAACACATTCTAAACACCAGCTGAAAACGAAACTTAGAGCCCATTTGAGTTCTACATTGGTTGAGGATTTTACTATAATAAATTAAAAACATATCTAGCTGTTTGAGACAAGCCGTTAGTTCAGAGCTCTTTGGAAACATAGGCAACATATAAAATCCTTTCAAAAATGAGCTTCCTAGCCCTGGCCGGGTAGTTCAGTTGTTTAGAGCATCATCCCAATACGCCAAGTTGTGGGTTTGAGCCCCAGGAATCAACCAATGAATGCATAAATAACTGGAAAAACAAATTGATGTTTCTGTTTCTCTGAAATGAAAAAAAATAAATGGGCTTCTTTTTTTTGAATTAGAGTTATGTTTTTCTGGGTCAAGCAATCTTCTCTTTCCCTTTAGATTCCAAAGTTTAGAAAAATGCCCCAGAATGCTTTCTTGGGGCACTAATTTCAGTGATACAGAATTTGGACAGTTCAAGGATTTTTGAACTTTGATCCTGAAGTGGCACACAAAATAATTTTAATTTTTTTCAAAGACAGGGCAATAATTTAACAGTATATTCAATTTGAAGATAATCCATTTGACTTACAAGTAGGCTTGACTTACTCTGTCCAAATTCTAACACATCAAAGTCAGTAGAATGAAACTAATAATGAAACAGAAGAGGCTCTAACTTCTATGTAGACTTTTTGACATACAAAAGCTAGATTAGCATTTTCTTCCTGAACAAGCTCAGAACTGCTTTTGTTAGAAAAAATTACATATTTTATTTTCTTGGATATTTGCTTTAAAAAGGTATTAATTCCTCTTTATAATAGAGTTATCAGAAGTCAAACAATTCAACTAGATAGATTTCTACTCCAAAATACATTTATCTTTGGAAAACAAGGTAACAGTTGTAAAAGCAGTGTAGTAAGAGAATAAAATGCAGTAAGATCTGAAACATGGGTAAGATATTCACACATGAAAGTGTAAATATAATACACAGAGCCATTCAAATACACATTTATAAAGAGAATGGAAAGGTACCTAAAATAGCATTTTTATATATAAAATTTTCATATTAAAATATTGCTCATAATAAATAAGAGGTGATATTATGAATTTAACTTCCCTCTTAACATTTTTATCTTTAGTAGTCCAGACTAACCTAAGGTGTTTGTTAACCTTCTATTGGTTTGAGAGGTGAATTACATTAAACTACGTTTCATAAAATCACACTGTAACAGTATATTTAAATAGTCACATGTGGTAAAAGTTAGGGAGGACCACTTAGTAATTATGGGGGGAAAAATTCCCCAGATAAACCAAAATGATGAACCCTAGAAGACTAGAGTGTGACGATCCGCTTTATCTAACGAAGATGTTCAATACTGCCTTGAAGTTCTGCAGACTTAATGACCACATTGCAAGTGGCTGACCAGGAAGTGCTGGGGCACAGGAAGTGAGTGTAAGTTGAGTTCTGTTGCTCATGTCAGGTGGGACTTCATTCCTGTTCGCCCCACTTGCAGACATGGTAACTTGGAATAGTTCTTGAGAAGCTGTTCGATGGCGACGTGGCGGACATGGAGCTCTGAGGCCAGAGAATCTTTTTCTTGCACTTGGCGTGTTAACTCTTCAAAAACTTCTGTAAGGATTTAAAAAGAAGTTCCATTTTAGTAGACAGAAAGCTAACCCTATGATTTATACTTCAAGTACTTTAACACGCATTGGGTGAATGTTTGCAATTAAAGTGATTTGATACCATCCTGGCTGGGTGGCTCAGTTGGTTGGAGCATCAATCCGTACACCAAGGGTTGTGGGTTCAATTCCCAGTCAGGGCACGTATCTACATTGCGGTTCGATCCCTGGTTGGGGCACATATGGGAGGCAATCGATTGATGTTTCTCTCTCTCTTCCCCTCTTCCTTTCTCTCTAAAAATCAATAGACATACCCTTAGGCGAGGATAAAGAAAGGGAAAAAAAGTGATTTGACACAAAGGAAACAACTGTTTGATCATTCTAGGGTGTTGCATACTTTGCATAGTCACTGGAATAGGGTATTCCTCTTCTCCACCAAGTGAAACTTAAGTGTCATAAGCAATGACTATATAGATGCATAACAGGAATGGTAGTCACTATTACCTGAGACACTTTTCTCAATTTGAAAGAGAAACGGGTTCAGTCAGTATCTAACATGACTTATGGGAAGTAAGTGCACATTAATGCCTAGGTCTGGAAACCCCTCTAAGAGGCTTTGGAATCAGACTGCCTGGGATATTTAATTCTTGTTCCTTCTCTCAAGAGTCTTAGGCAAGTAACTTATAAACTACGCTTTCATTTCCCCTTATGTATCAACTCAATGAGAGTAGGACCTTCATAGGGTTACTGTGAGGATTCAATAGGTCATACTTGGAAAGCACTTGCCACAGAAGAAGTACTTGACAAATGTATGTTGCTATTACTATTACTATTTTATTATTCTGGGAGAATGTGTGGTCAAGAAATACCACTTAGCTTTGGAGTTATAAAGACAGGAGTTAGAATCTGATACTGAATGAATGCATGATCTCTGTAAGCAACTTAACTGTCTCTGAAGTGTAGTTTCTTCACCAAAATGGGAATAAATTGCAAAAACAGGAAAAGAGACAACAGGGGATTCTGAACACTAACTATTAAACTACTGATATTAGCATCGTATTTCATGATGTTAAAGAATCACTAGCTGCCCTAGCTGGTTTGGCTCAGTGGATAGACCGTCGGCCCACAGACTGAAGGGTCCCGGGTTCGATTCTGGCCCAGGGCATGTACCTCAACTGCAGGCTTGATCCCCTGGGCTGCATGTGGGAGGCAACCAATCGACATGTTTCTCTCACATCAATGTTTCTGTCTCTCCCCCTTCCTTCCACTCTCTCTAAAAATCAATAGAAAAATATCCTCGGTGAGGATTAACAACAACAACAACAACAAATATATATATTTGAAAAAAATAATTGATGCTTGAGGTGGGGTAAAGGGAATGGGTGAAAGCAGAGATGAAGGAAAATTTAGCTATGTTTTTTGTAATAGTTAAAGCTGATGAAGATGGGTCAAGGAGTTCACTATGCTATTCTTAATATTTTTGTGCTTGAAATTGTTCAAAGCCAGGGCTAATACCTTAAAGTCCTGGTACGGAGTTCACTTGCATAGTAAAATATTGGTAAGAAGGGAGAGATTAAAGTTGTAGTCTCCATTTTCACTTCCGCTCTAACAGGTTCTAACCCAATTTTCAAATTTAATTGCAGGTGAAGCTAATGGTGCCCTGTTATAGGGGATTTTCTGTGTCAAAATTTTCACCGGCAAAAAAACAACGACATTGATTCTTTACCCTGTATTCGCTGTTGGAGCTTTGCATTCAGTTGCTTTACCTCACCAGAAGTCATCGAATTCACTGAAACATGAAAATATATTCATTATTACCACAACAATTTGGGAAAATCAGCTGCCTACATCAGTAACACAATATCCTAATTTTTAAAAATTTGTACTTATCTGCCAACATAACGTTCAGCAGTATCCTTGGATTCATTCATTAACTCCTGCAGTGTGGAGTTTTCGAACCCTAACCTCAACCCACAGGAAGAAACAAATTTTATATCAATCCCAGTACTCCCCTCCCACCCACCCCCAACAAAAGTTTCACTGAAAAGCACTTAGGTCCACTGGATTCTGATACATCCCATTTTGTTTCAGTTTTTAAAAAGTGCCAGTCACTACCCATCAAGTCAATTTTACTTAAACACTTCATAGTTCATGATCCCCAGTTAAACTTTGGAAACAGGTTGAAAATGAAGTTACCTATCTAGTTATGTAATCTTAGATATGTAGAATTAAGAAGTCTTATTAAAACACTAGAGGCCCGGTGCACAAAATTCATGCGGGGGGGGGGTGGGGGGAGTGGGGGGGGTGGGGGGGGTGGAGAGGATGGGTGTGGGGTGGGTCCCCTCAGCCCAGCCTGCACCCTCTCCAATCTGGAACCCCTTGGGGGATGTCCGACTGCCTGTTTAGGCCTAAACAGGCAGTCGACATCCCTCTCACAATCCAGGACCACTGGCTCCTAACTGCTCACCTGCATGCCTGCCTGATCACCCCTAACTGACCCCTGCCTCTGCCTGTCAACCTGATCGCCCTAACTGACCCCCCCCCCCAGCCTGGTCTCCCCAACTGCCCTGCCCCCGTCAACCTGGTCGCCCCCAACTGCCCCCCTCTGCCAGCCTGGTCGCCCCACGCAGCCTGCTGCTCAGTCGTTTGGTCATCCCTCACTAACCCCAGTGCCGGCCTTGTCGCCCCACTCAGCCTGTTTGGTTGTCCATTCAGTTGTTTTGGATGTGACAGCTCCTGGCTCTTTCTATATATATATATATATATATATATATATATATATATATATATATAGATAGATAAATAGATAGATAGATAGATAGATATCCATGGTCCCCTTCTTGCTCTAAAATAATTTGATTTTAAGTCAACTAAAATTATCTCAGCTTCTGTGAGTTTCTGTAGATGCAGACTGAATGAGTCACTTTTCCCCCTTTAAACTAACACATTACCGTTGGCCTTCAGTAAAATATCATACTTTTGCTTTTGAAATGCCACTCCCAGTCAATTAATCTTGAAGAGATTAGCAATATGACAATGTGTGTGAGCCAACTGTTGAGGCTTTATTTCTAAATTAAATGAAGCCTGAACTTTCTAATTCCGTTTGTTGACTCCATTTATTTAATCATTTAAATGGCAAAACAAATCATGGTACTGCAGAATTCTAATGCATAGGACATACTAACGAGTATTCCAGAGAGCTGATGGAGAGTTTTAACTCACCCCATTTTTTATGGGGTGAACTTATTATCATTTAAATACTTTATTTACCAAATCTATAATTCTACAGCAAAATTCCTGAAACATCCCATATGTAAATATGTAAAAAAAGCACCCAATGAAATGCCAACCTCCACCTTTCTCCCATTTACTTACATTCCTCCCTGCTGTAATGCGGCTGCTGGGTCTGGTCACTAGCCTCTGGATTAGAGATGGTCTCTTCCTTCTTCTGTGTCTGGTTGTGACTAGGAGGCCACAATACATTATTGTGGCACAAAGTGGCACCTGACCCTTGTAACATAGCAAGCCCGAAGTCTGAGTTTTCCCTCTGCTGCAATATTCTTTGTGTACAGTCTGAGAGGCCACCCGTACTTCCATCTAGCCATTTTGCAGAATACTTTGGTACTTGGGAGTCAAACTGTGGGAGTAGCTTTTTATCCGGCTTATGCCTGAAATTAAACAGGTGATGCTGGGGAGGTTTAGAACATTCCGAATCTGAATCCACATCCTTATTTTGTGCGTACTGTACAATCCAGTTTATCTTCTTACTCAAAATGGCTTTAACGTCTTCATAATAAGTATTTTTTGAAAGCTTAGACCGAGGACAATCCTGGTTTGCAATCAAATGGTATTTTTCAAAGCAGTCTTTATGGCCCCTTAATGATGTGGTGTGCAAGAGATTAGATTTTGGTATTCCTATAAAAAAAACAAGATGAGAAAATTTCATTTTCTAAATTGCATTACAAATCTTAGTAAATCACGGAGTTACTGATAGTTTGTAAATGAGGGGAAAAACTCTAAAGAAGATTGGTATTAATAATACAAAATATGCTCTAATAATTCTGCTTCAATTTAACTATATATTTAGTAATGTTAAATTCCTATGAATAGCAAAGCCTTTTTAAGAACTTAAAAGATTCAATTTTAACATTAGTCTAGGTACGTTATTGTATACAATATAAAAAATAATAATAATGAACCAGCAATTTACATTTACAGACTCTTGGCCTTTACATTACAGGTAGCTCTGCTACTCGATTCTAATCCTTACAGCTCAGGATACATAGCAGTAGATAGAAAGAACTTGAAACCCGCCTACTTTTTTATCTTCAGAAAATTTACTAAAGAGCTTCCTCACACTCTATAAACTCTGTTAGGTGTTGTTGCCAAAAGATGACTGGCCAGTCCCCGCCCAAACAGTAAATGGTCTCATTCTCATTCCATTGCCACAGCTCTAATCCATGTAGCAATGATTTGGTTGGATCTAAACAGTAAATTACAAAAGTCTCCTTCAAGTCAATATAAAAAAAAAATTCTTTAGCATATAAAAAGGGTTCTAAGTTCTAAACTAGGCTATACAAAGTAATTTTGCTGTTAAATTTTAAAAATTTATCTAGAAACTTCAGAAATTGTATTAAAAATTATATGAAACAATAAATTTCCCAATGTACCCCAGAGCTTTAACAACAGGTCAATGTAACAGATGTATACTATTAAAAAAATAATGTGGGCTTTTAAAAGTTAAGGCTTTTCTTATTCCAGATTGCTTCTTAGTAATTAATGTAATATAACTTTCTTTCTCCATAAGTAATTTTTCTTTTAACTTTTGCTTAAATCCCCAAATGAATGCTAGGAACCCAGCTACCTACATCATAATGTGCACATAAGTAATCTGTTGAGATGAACAGCAAATCAGAGAATCATCGTATTCAGTTTACTGTGAAAATACATATATGTGACTAATATTTCAGATTCTTTCAGACATTCAGGAGAAAAATCCCCTAAAAAAGACATGAAGAAAAAAAGTGTCATGGCAAGAGTTCTGATACGGCGTACATTTCCACTTAGATGTCCGGTGAGCTTCTCAAACTCATCCTGCTCTTCCTTCATTCTCACTACCCAATCCCCCAACCCAGATCCTCTTCCCGAGCCTGGCATCACCAGCCACATAAGGAAGAAACGTGTGGCAGCTCCTCACCTCTCCCCCAACTTTCTGAGGTGGTTTGCTGCCCATCTTAATAGATTTTGCCCCATAACATCTAGTAATACAACAATTCAAATCCTGCTTCACTCCATTACCACTCCCATTACACTGTCTGGATCATCTCCTGTCTAGTTCTCATTGCCTCTAAGAAACCTTTTCTGACCAACACATCTACCAGTTTAATACTGGATTCTCCAACTGCCTCTTCACCTGCCGTCAGTTCCTGTAGTAAGCTCTGTGAGAAAGGGTCCCTATCTGTTTTACATGCATCCTCAATGTCACAGTGCCTGGCACACAGTGAGTACTCCAGAAAAAGTAGTTAAATGAATGAAGGAAAATTAAAGTCATATAAAAAAACAAACAACCCAAAACTGATTACCCAGTATCATTCAAGGTCTACTGAAATGAGACTTTCTGCCCATCCTAGCCAGGGAACCGGGAGGGCAGTGTTGCCAGGCTGCTCGAGGTTAACAGAGGCATCTTCCCGTGAACTTGCTCCTACATTTAGTCTGATGGGCCATTAGCCTGAAGAACCGATGAGTGGTACTGATACAGAGATGACATTGCTGTGGCATCAGTCAACCTGCCAACAAAATCAGGAACTTCTACTCAATTACGCACTTCAACAGAAATTTACATATACTGAAGATTTTAAAAGGTTGCTTTATGTAAACCACAGCTTGCTCATCCAGATCTGTACCTCTTCTTTTAGCTCACTAAAAATTTAAAACTTGACTGTGTTTTGAAGTTCATTTTGAAAATATCTGCTATATAAACATAGTTTAAAAATCCCATGCAGTAGCAAAGAACACAAAAAGTTAAAAAAATATAATGCATTGACTACTTCAGATACCTGAACAAATTACTTTTTAATCTAGAAAATGGAAGTAGGCCACTTAATTTGTATCCAATATACATGCCATTTTATAAACTCTTGAAGTTATTTTGTTATTTTTCCACCTCATCAGTTCGAATTAATATAAGAGAAAAAACAATTGCTTTTTTCAGAGATTCTAGAGGTTTCTAACTGACTCTACAATTTCAGTTGCATTTACAAATATAAACAGCTCTGAGCACTAAAGTTTCCTCAGCAGCTTTTGATAGGGAACAAATCTAAATGCGATGAAATGAGTTGATAATTTTGAGGAGAATTATAAGGAACTTCTAAACCAGTTCAACAAAAACTGCACAACTTGCTTACTAATAAAAATTTTGAAGGCCAATGTAACTGACATCCTAACTATTATAACTTCTTTAAAAAATACTTCAATGATGTCCATGTCACTATTTTTTTGGTCATGAGGTCATTACTTTTAGAGAACCAAAACCTTCATTGACAATCATAATTGCTAATTTTTTAAAAGTACTAGTTTTAGATAGAGGCTTTTAGAAATGTACATGGGCAGTTTATTTCCATATGAACAGTGGCATTTTTACAAAGTTAATCTGTCTCTATTGAATAGTTTTCTTTCTTATTGTTTCCCATTTTCATCTGATTTTGTTATACTACTCTCACATCCTTTGAGAACCCTCCCACTAACCCATCTGGCATGCTAGCACCATTTCTATTCTTTAAGTTCCCCTGGAAGATCAATTCACTTTAAGAAAACTTGGTTAAAAATACAACCTTCCAAAACTCAATCAGGAAGAATCTAAAAATCTCAATAGGCCCATAACTACAGAGGAAATTGAAGCAGTCATCAAAAAGCTTCCAGCAAACAAAAGCCCAGGGCCAGACGGCTTCACAGGGGTGTTTTACCAAACATTCAAGGAAGAACTAAAACCTATCCTCCTCAGACTATTCCAAAAAATTCAAGAGGAAGGAACACTTCCAAGCTCATTCTATGAAGCCAGCATCACCCTAATACCAAAACCAGGTAAAGACAACACAATGAAAGAGAATTACAGGCCAATATCCCTCATGAACATAGATGCCAAAATCCTCAACAAATTCTAGCAAATCAGATCCAGTAGTACATCAGAAAGATCATACGCCATGACCAAGTAAGATTTATCCCAGGGATGCAAGGATGGTACAATATCCACAAATCAATAAACGTGATATATCACATAAACAAATTGAGAGATAAAAATCATACAGTCATATCAACTGATGCAGAAAAGCATTTGACAAAATCCAACACCCTTTCTTGATAAAAATTCTCATCAAGGTAGGAATAAAAGGCTCATACCTCAACATAATAAAAGCCATATATGACAAACCCACAGCCAACATCATACTCAATGGGCAAAAACTAAAACCATTTCCCCTAAGAACAAGAACAAGAAAGGGATGCCCACTCGCACCACTCCTGTTCAACATAGTATTGGAAGTACTAGCCATTGCAATCAGACAAGAAGAAGAAATAAAAGGCATCCAAATTGGAAAAGAAGAAGTAAAACTGTCCTTATTCACAGATGACATGATACTGTACATAGAAAACCCTAAAGATTTCATCAAAAAATTATTAGACTTAATAAATGAATTCGGCAGTGTAGCAGGATACAAAATTAACGCCAAGAAATCTATGGTATTTCTATACCCCAATAATGAACTTACAGAAAGAGAGACTGAAAAAGCAATCCCATTTACCATCACACCAAAAAAATTAAGATACCTAGGAATAAACTTAACTAAGGAGGTAAAAGACATATACACAGAAAACTACAGGACACTGAAAAAAGAGATAGAGGAAGACATAAACAGATGGAAGAACATACCATGTTCATGGATTGGTAGAATCAACATCATCAAAATGTCCATACAACCCAAAGCAATCTATAGATTCAATACACTCCCCATTAAAATACCAATGGCATATTTCGCAGACCTAGAACGAACTTTCCAAAAATTCATCTGGAATAAAATAAGACCCCAAATAGCTGCAGCAATCCTGAGAAAGAAGAACAAAGTAGATGGGCTCTCAATACCAGATATCAAGCTGTATTACAAAGCCACTGTTTTCAAAACAGCCTGGTACTGGCAAGAACAGACATAGAGATCAATGGAATAGTATAGAGAACCCAGAAATAGACCCAAACCACTATGCTCAATTAATATTTGACAAAGGAGGCATGAACATACAATGGAGTCAAGACAGCCTCTTCAATAAATGGTGTTGGGAAAATTGGACTGATACATGCAAAAAAATGAAACTAGACCACCAACTTACACCATACACAAAAATAAACTCAAAATAGATAAAGGACTTAAACATAAGATGGGAAACCATAAAAATACTAGAGGAATCCACAGGCAGCAAAATCTCAGACATATGCCAAAGGAATATCTTCACTAATACAGCTCCTAGGGCAATGGAAACTAAAGTGAAAATAAACAAATGGGACTACATCAAAATAAAAAGCTTTTGCACAACAAAGGAAACCATCAACAAAACAACAAGAAAGCTCACTGCATGGGAGAACATATTTGCCAATGTTATCACCAATAAGGGCTTAATCCCCAACACTTACAGGGAACTCATACAACTTAACAAAAAGAAGATAACCCAATCAAAAAATGGGCAAAGGACCTAAATAGATACTTTTTGAAAGAGGACATTCAGAAGGCCAAGAGACATATGAAAACATGCTCCAAGTCACTAATCATCCGAGAGATGCAAATCAAAACAACAATGAGGTACCATCTCACACCTGTCAGACTGGCTATCATCAACAAATCAACAAACGACAAGTGCTGGAGAGGATGCAGTGAAAAAGGAACCCTTGTGCACTGCTGGTGGGAATGTAGACTGGTGCAGCCACTGTGGAGAACAGTATGGAGCTACCTCAGAAGACTAAAAATGGAACTCCCATTTGATCCAGTGATCCCACTTCTAGGAATATATCCCAAGAAACTAGAAACACCAATCAGAAAGGATATATGCACCGCTATGTTTATAGCAGCACAATTCACCATAGCTAAGATTTGGAAACAGCCTAAGTGCCTATCAGCAGATGAGTGGATTAAAAAACTATGGTACATCTACACAACGGAATACTATGCTGCTGTAAAAAAGAAGTTCTTACCATTTGCAACAGCATGAATGGAACTGGAGAGCATTATGCTAAGCAAAATAAGCCAGTCAGAGAAAGATAAGTATCACATGATCTCACTCATACATGGGATATAATGAACAACATAAACTGGTGAACAAAAACAGATCCAGAGACAGAGAAGCATCGATCAGACCATCAAACCTCAGAGGGAAGGTAGGGGAGGGTGGGGGTAAAGGGGAGAGATCAACCAAAGGAATTGTATGCAAGCATATAAGCCTAACCAATGGACACAGACACCAGGGAGGGTGGGGGCATGAGTGGGGGAGCAATGGGGGGATAAGGACACATATGTAATACCTTAATCAATAAAGAAAAGATGTAACTAGGTAAAAAATAAATTGTAAACAACAAGAGAACTTGGTTAAACCCATAGAAGAGCAAAGCCACTCAAATGTTTTCCTACTACTGTTATCCTTTTAAAAGGATATTTCCATGCTTACATTTAATCTATCATAGTGACATAATACTAGTAAGATGACACTCCAAAATGGCCACCAGAACACTTACAATCTATCACATGTCCCATTATCCTCGTCTTTTCCACCTAGCCTCTTGAAGACCTTACTTATGATTTGGTTGCAATGAGTGAAGCTAAGCAATCTTTTCTTGCTGGTTCACCAGCTGATCTGTTACACAGCACCGTCTCTCACTGACCACACTCATACTGCATGGCTCTGTAGTTCACATGCTTGACTGGTATCCTCTGACTCTCAGATTTCACTTTGAATTTGATTACTACATTCATTTCCCAGTCAAAGGCATGGCTTAATGTAATGTGGTATTCCATAGGTAGACCAAATCGAATACAACCAGCAGTTGGATGTAAAGTTGTAATACACGGTAGCAAGCACTTCAACTGTAACTTCAGAGTTAAAAGAGAATTAGAAAATTGGCAGTACTGGTTTCCCAAATGGTGGTTTTCTGTGTTCTTCCTTAATACTTAAATGAGACAAGAAAATTTCGTTATGGTTTAAGTTCTAGGTTGTTAACATGCTGTGAAGAAATTGTAAACATGTCGCCTTCAAACACGATCGACAATTGGTGCGGTATTGCTCCAAAGTCTTTTTTTATGAAGGCTCACAGTTTTCCCAGCTTAAAGACTTTTCCAAGAGTAAGGTGTTTTCCTTTATATTATGATCCTCTTTTGGCTGCTAAGAGAACAAGCACCTGCATGCTGATGTGCTGCCCATATCAAGAATGCTGAGCTTCTTTAAGTGCTAATTGCAAAAATGGGGAGATAGCTGCATTTTGTTGTACTAAGATTCAAAGGATTGAGATGTTATGCCTTTGTTTTGGGATAAGATTCCCATCCTATATAATAAAACCCTAATATGCAAATCGACTGAGCGGTGGAACGACCGGTCTCTATGATGTGCACGGCCCCCCTGAAGTCTGGATCCATAGAGAAGTTTTGTTTAGACTATGAGTGTTTTAAAAATAAAAAAAATAGACCCACGTCCAATTTTCAGTTTCTTGGTTTCTCTTAAAAAAAAAAAACAAAACCAAAAAAACCACAGAAGATCTGGCAGCAACTGGTTAGTAATGAGCCAGTAGCTACTGGCTGAAATAGGGCAAGTGCTCTTCAATTCAAAACAGTTATCATTTCCCTCAGATGAGTCTGCAGGAACCTGTGACCTAGCAGGCTCTGCAGCCGTGTTGGCTGGTGACACATTATTCTAAGGCTGTGCAGTGACATGGGTCTGGGTGGCTTCCGTGTAAATAACTGCTAGTTCCAATGATGCTTTGACACCCAATTCAATCAGGCTATTCTGCATCTGATGGGCAAGAAGCAGCAACCAAGTCATGATTCAAGAAGCGTTATTAGCATTATATCTATTTCCAATCCCAGCCACTCAGTGGGAAGATGCTCAGATTGTCTATCCTGCCGTGGGACTAAAGGTAGGAGAGTAGACCAAAGGTGAGAAGGCAAGGATGGATAGTCAGAGCACCGACTTCCTTTCTAAACCCACAACAGGTTGTGTATGTGCCATAGTGGGTACTGTGATAAAGAGTGCCCCACTTCCCTCCCCCCAAGGCCTTTAGCTAACTCAGGAGTCACTGAAGAGTCAGTCACGTACAAGTGTCCAACATACTGTTTAAAAGTAATAGGTAGTGGCTTATTTTTGCATTGCTAACAGATGGAATTACTGGCAACCACACCAAGCCAATATACAGATGGGCTTAGCAACTTGTTTTTTCATATTTTGAGAATCACTGCCCTAAAGAAAGATATACCAACAGGTGGTCTTTAGACAGCAGATTTCAGCTTAGAGATGTTTCGTTACTTTTTAAAGATTTTGTGTGTGCTAAGAGAAGGATTAAGCAGTTAAAGCAGTTTAATGCAATAAGTGAAATATAAGGGCAAATTTCAGTGAGGCAGGAGTGCAGAGATAATCCTATTTAATAAAAGCCTAATATGGAAATTATCCCCTTGGACAGTAGTTCGACCACTCGCTATGACGTGTGCTGACCACCAGGGGGCAGCATGGAACATGGCGGGCGTTGGTGATGCGCTGCGACCTCTCACCGGCTACCTGGGGGCAGGGGTGACGGGGACGGAGGTGCGGTGAGAATGCGGGGTGTCTGCTGAGCTCACTCACTCTCCCTGCTACCCTCCCCCAGGATGCCAGGGCTCACGCGCTGGGGAAGCCCCCGCGCTCAGGTGCCGGGCACCTGCGAGGAGCCCACCCCGCACCCGTGCGACATCTTCCGAGTGAGCTGGGCAGCAGCTGCTGGGATCGCAGGGGCCGGTCAGGCTCCCCATGGGTTGGCACAGGAGCTGGTCTTTGAGGCCGACCAGGAGAGAACGTGCTGCCCGCCCGGCTTCCATTCAGCGCCGCTGGGTGGCCCAGAGGCCCACACTGTGCCTGGCCATGCTCACCGCATCTCTCTGCGTGGGGACTCAGGCTGAAGGGGGCATGTGAGGGCCCAGGGGCCCAGGTACTGCCCAGGGCCTAGAGGTCAACTGGGACCTGCCTTTCCATGCCAGATGCTACAGCTTCGATGGCCCGCCAGGCCTAGGGATTGCACCTGTGCACGAATTTCATGCACCAGGCCTCAGTGTTAAAAGATAAACTTAACCTTAAATAACCAAGGAAGCCAGGGTAGATCTGAGTTCTTGTGTTGATAGGAGATGCAAAAATTGCAAATGACTTGTCAAAAAGAAAAACCTCTCTCAGTGAAATCTACATTTTCATTAGAACAGTTGGGAAGCTGGGGAATCACACCTACATAACAACTGTTTATTCTAACAGGATATGAAAATAACAACCCGTACTCAATTCTACCCCCTAATGTAGCTACCTGTTTTTTAACCAGCAGTGTCCAACAGAACTTTCTGTGATAATGGACCTATTCTATATCTGTGCTATCCAATACGCTGAAATGCAGCCAGTGTGACCGAGGAACTAAACTTTTAATTTACTTAAGTTTGAATAATCACATTGTAGCTAGGCTCTCAAATTGGACAGGGCAGTTTGTCCACTGGTAATTAATTATGCAAAAGGGCAACTGTAATGAGAACATGATGGAAGCTGTCCACGTTCTTCCATGTTCTTACTGATGGTCTAGTATGCAATACTTAGTGCACAGCAGCATAGAATATAAAGAGCCAAATTTGTTTTTCTAATACTCAAAATATATCAAATTAGACCACTACTTCAACTGACACAAGTAATCTTCTACTTGTTCAAATTCCCCCCCCTAATTAGCTCTAATTGAATGTACTGACATTTATTCTAAAATTTTGGATATGAAGGTGTCAAAACAGGCTCCTAAAAAGCTACTGAAATGAACTATAATACGACTGAGTTGTCAGTTTTAAATATTCACTTACATGTGGCATATGGAGACACTAATTTGCAGGAAAAAATCTTTCCTAAAGATAAAAAAGGTTAAAAGATACTGGAAAAAAAAAATGCCTTCATAGTAACACCAGATGAATGGGGGAACAAAGTAAATTCGGAGGTTGGAAAGCAAGAAATGTGAGAGTCACATGAACTCTGTGTCCTTCATCTCCTGGAATGCTGTCTGCCCAAAGTTGTGCATGATTTACTTTCTTACAAATAAGAAAAACAAAATGAAAAACTGTCCTGCAGCTATTTTAAAACCTGTTTTGCATCTCAACTTCTTTGCATACATCTGAGTCATTGTTCTTGAAATTCTAGTTGACTATACCTTAAATAAATGCTTTATAGCAGCATCTAATAAATAGAGATATACTAGCTTGTGAATTTGAAGACATTTATAATTCAATCACTGCTACAGGTAATGATAAAAATTAAGGCTGATGGGAAACAATCACTACAACCCACCAAACATTTGGTAAGAAAAACTAAAGCTAAAAAAGCAGTAATAATTGATGAATCATACTGCAAAATGCTAAAATATAAATATTTTGACCATGTGTTATAATTGCATCATAGCAATTCTAGAGTAAAAAGAACTGTGATCTAAACAAAGAAGTTAAAAAACTGGCACACTAAAATTTTTTCATTAGAAAACAAATAAGAGTTTTTTTGTTTTGTTTTTTATGCTGATTACATGGTGTTAATTTAGTAGTAATGGTAGACGTAACAAATGACAGGACGGTAACTCAAGACACACCTTTGACTCAAAAGTCTTCCTCTGGGGATTTAGGCTACAATGAAATGGAAATTTAATCAGACAAGCAAAAAAGATGTACATATACGAACATTTCAGTGCAGGTAAACTGGGAGCAAGCTAAACATTCATCAAAGGAACTCTGGTTAATTAAATTATGGTACAATGGGACGCAACTTCTAAAAAATCAACATGATAGAATTTTACCTACAAACATGAAAAAGATGTATGAAAAGGCTGGTTGTGAAATATTATCTGTAGCCTAATTTCTTAAACCTGACTCATCACACATGGGAGTGTGCACGCACATACACACACACTGTACTGCAGAAAATAGTTTAGGAGAACCAAAAATATTAAAAGATTATTGGTGGACATGTGGGATTATGATTCTTCATATTCTTTTTGTTTCCTGTATTTTAATTTTCCATAACAGGCAAACTGTTTTTTCAGTGAAAAACGTTTAAAAATTCCCACAAAGAAATACATTTTGGGTTGGGAAAGAACAGTGTAATTTAGTCCAAGACAATTTAGTCTTTATGTACTGCACTGTATGTTCCGATAAACTAAGTGACACAAAAAGATTAAGATACTGAAATGGTAAAAGACACATATACTTACCTAAAACTCTGAATTTCTTTTAAGATCGCGAGAATTTTTTTTTTAGGCTAAAAATGTATCTAGCAAAGAAAAGTATTTACCCTTCAAGTGAAAGCAGTCTCCCTCCCAAGTAAAATCATAACCACATTATAGTTCTATCTGGCAATCCTTGTTAGAGATCCAAAGACTGAAAGAGTGAGGGGGAAAAAAGACTAAACACGAATCACCAGTCACACTGTCCATAAAAAACAAAGAAACTGGGGACGCGCTGAGCAGCTGCTACGAGGGAAATTACGGCAGCTAGAGCAGAAAAACCTACTGAAACCCCTTATCAAAATCCTAAAGATGTGGTGTGCCAAATTGGGTTAGAATAATTATAATCCATCCTAACTAGAACTCTGCTGGTAACTTTGAGAATTTTACAGTGTTACTTAGCCACTTTGATTTCCATCACTGAGTATTACCTTATTTGAAATTCACACTTAATGTTAAGTAACTTCCTATATAATATGAAGATTAAATTTAAGGTGCTGTAAAAGTACCTTTCAACCTCTCAAGTGCTATGCAGATATAGTATCTTTATATTACATTTAATAATAAACACTGAAAGACTTAAGTTTTATTAGAATGTCAACAGAAGGACACTTTCTAAGTATGTTTTAAATATTTCTAAAATGTTCTATTAATGTTAGTAAAGTTTAATGCTCATTATCCTCTAAACTCACATTAGGCTTTATATTTTAAAATGCTTGTTTAGGTAATAACATTGCATTGTTTGCCTTTATGGGAAAATAAGAGAAAGAAGCTAATACCAGATGGAGTTTTCTAGACTGTACAAAGTTTCCCTACCAAAAACGGTGGCCCCCTTTATTTAAGTGGAGAGATGCTATCAAGGATTTAATACTGAGATTCAAACTGCTCCTGGACTACTGACCATATGAACAGCATTTCAGTCAGATACAGATAATGAAGAATGAGAGTAAACATAAGCATTGGGTTCACCAGTGCCTTAACCAAGAGAAAACCTATAGATTTTTCATTTTGGAAAGATTACTAAGGATCTGAATTTGGGCAGGCTTCTAGAAAAGTTCAACAAATTAGGGGAGAATCAAAACTCAGATGAGCTATAATGAGCTGGACTATTAAGAATTAGTAATGCACACTAATCAACTAGCAAGATCAACCTACACTGGAAACTTTGCTTAGGAATTGACCCAATCTTAAGTTTTAAGATTTTTTTAAAATTGGTTTTTAGGGAGAGGAGAAGGGAGAGGGAAGAGAGAAACATTGATGTGAGAGGGGAACATTGATCAGCTGCTTCCTGAATGCCCCCCAACAGGGATCAAGCTTGAAACCTTGGCATGTGCCCTGACCAGAACCCAACCAGCAACTCTTCTGGGCACGGGATGAAGCCCAACCAACTGAGACGCACTGGCCAGTGCTAAGCCAATCTTAAGAGGAAGAAAGCAAATTATTAGAGAAAGGTAGAAACACTAATTATATGTACAGCATTTTGGCACAAAATGAAAACAGAGCATGAAGTAACAGATTGGAGCCCGGAATCTTCTCCCTCTCTAGTTCCTTTCTGCCTCAGTTAGATTACAGTTGTTTCTTTACTGGCTCCTGACAACCCTGGGCTACCTTCCTCCCTGCCTCAACAGCTTAGGGATTATACTCATTTGGCCATAAAACAACTTTAGAAGTTTTAGCACAATGAATTATGAAGCATATTAGTGTATTTAATCATTTACTCAAAAAACCACAAAACTTTACGGTGTCTTAAGGCCAAGGACAGGCTACAAATATAAGAAGTTTATGCGTCTGTCTCCTAATCCTAGACACATACAAGTTATTTTATTTTAATGGTGAGTTATAGGTAACAATAAAAGGAATCTTGTGAACATTTAAGTCTTCAAAGTATAATTTTTAGGTCCCTTATATATCACCCATGTCTTTTAAGTATCTAAAATGTAGATATACCCATTTCCTTTTTTTTTTCTCTTTAATTTCTTTATTGGTTAAGGTATTACAAATGTGTCCTCATCCCCCCCATCCCCAGTCTCCCCCCCCCCCATTACCTTTTAATTACCGTAAAGTCACAGAAAAAAAGGCAACCTAGAGCCATACTCAGAATACGAAATCTCTCAGGCAAGACTAGGCTATCTTTTGTTATTTTTCTTTAATCTTCATTTTATAAATATATGCAGGCACACAGCTTTTAAAAAAGAGGCCATTTGATTAGACCAGTTTTGATTCGACGTAAGCAATAATCCAAAAGGTGTAAAACACTTTTGTTTACTACAAGTATGTGGGCTCTAAACTAGCCTAATTCTGGACTCAAAACCTAGCCTTGGGCCAAATATATGGTGACGGAAGACGATCTTTCTTTGGATGGTGAGAGCACAATGCAGTATACAGATCATTCATCACAGAAATGTACACTTAAAACCTATAATCTTATTAACCAATGTTACCCTGATAAATTATAAAAACAAAAAACAAAACAAAAGTAGTCTAAAAATTCCTTAAGGGAATTTTTAATTAGCCTCTTACCTGAAAAAAACAAAAAACAAATAGAATGTTTTCGAGTGAATTTAGTAATTAGTATGCTAAGAAACCAGGCAATAGCAACATTATCATATTATGAAATACTTATACCAAACTAGTAAAGTTAAATATCATAGTTTTTAAAATCCCCTTTACAGTCTAACATTTATTGGCTGGCACTGTGCTGAGAACACAGTAGAGGAAAGGAAACTGCAAAAACATTTAAAAATGTTTACTGACATAGACAAAGAATATACCTTGTTATTTTTAGGTATGGAATTATTTTATTACCACTTTTTTTGTTGGTTTCTAAAAACCTGTACACTGATATAAAAACAAAAATCTTGTGCGACTCAGGGTCCTCACTTTCTTCCTTTTTTTCCCCTAAAATTCCTAAGATTTCAAAAATAATCTTAGGATACTAAAATGATTATATTGTTCCAGCTCATCATTGTGGTTGATATGAAAATGTATTATATTTGCAAGAACTGAGAACAGACTTCAGATAAAGTGAGAAGAAAATTTATTTTTAAATTAATTTTTCTCACAAAGGTTTAACTGGCATTAAGAACATAAAACCTTGAGTGTAGATAGAATATAACATAGTCCTAATTCAAATTGAGATAGCTGTTGAATTAGAGATGAAATATTTATAAGGATGGTACCTGAGAAATATTTGTATATTCTTTATATAGTAATTAAGAACCAGTTAAAAGACATATTTAAAAAAAGGCTAGAAAAGTAATTGTGAAAGTTTAGATTTCTGTAGAAAAATTCTATCACAGCATGAATACCTTTAAAGATTTTGCAGGAAGCACTAGTTAGAAAAAGTTGGCTAACCGAATAGCAAGGGTAGCCAATTAGGATTCAGCAAAACAGGCTTCCGATATTAGCCCTATCAGTTGAAGTAACTATTGACAGCAGATCAATGAAATTAAGATCACATATACTAGACCTAAATGATCAGGCTTCAAAGTCCAGGACCATCAATTACTGCTCTGCGACTTCAAAGTATATTTCTTGGGTCTCAAAGGTTAGATTCCATCACCTCTAAAATGGATAAAAAGGAGCTACCCCAGAGCTATTTTGAGCTAAGATAATCCACGTAAGGTGCTTATTTAATACAGTGCTTGGCACAGAACTGCTCACAGTAAATGCCTGGGACTTAACAGCTTGCCATCACCATTGGCGCAACCTTGAACAGTCCAACAGTCTGGCCGTTTCCTTCAGTGTAAAATATAGGTTTGAATTAGATCATTTCTAATGCTTCTGCCCATCTAAAATGAAAATCTACAAGTAAAAGAATATATAGGGCCAACTCTATTTCCAAAAAACATAAATTTATAATCTTTCATGCTAGCATAATACAGGGTACAGTAATTTAAATGATACAGAAAAATCATATTTTATAAGCCATCTCTTTGAAATCAGTTATATTTACTACATTTATTAAAGCCAAAGTTACATGTGTGAAACCTACAGGAAATCCATGAGCTTCTGTCAATTATCATGTTCAGCAACTAGAATTCTTCCAGAGAGTATCATAGCAAAACTGTCATAACCAATTTGATCTTAAGTGAAAGATGACTGCCACATAAACAACTCTACATGTTTTTAGCAGTCTACTTATGGTTATAATTTTGACTTTTACTATAGAATATCTATATATATTAATTTGGTGCCTACAACAATTTCTGAAAAGTCCTAATAGGAATCTCAAGGTATATCATCCTAATGTGTATTTTTTCTTTCTCTTTCCCTTTCCTTTTTCTTATTATAGGAACATTTCATATTTCCTACTTAATTAATAGAAAAAGATAATGAAATTATCAAATATGCAAACTGGCAAAAAGAATGAAATACTGCTTTGAAACCACCCAAAATCTACACGTTTAAAAAAAAAAAATGTCTCTGCTGATGTTACAATTCAAAATTCAAAAGACTTAAGGTAAACTTTTTTATTATCGGAATATTCTTTTTAGCCTGACTCAAATATTTTTAAAAATCACAGTTTTATCACGATAACATCAAGATTTAAGAAACATCTCCCACATGTTTCTTGGGAGCAAGTTATTGCCATCTATAGACACATTAACTGTGCACTAATCCAAATAAAGAGTCTCAATAACAGATTTTTAAAAAAGTATTTGGGGAACTCTTAGACATACTATTAAGACATTTTAAAAGCCTTTTTAATTTTAAGAAATTATTAAAGGTGTGAGTCACCACTAAAAATTAAAACATTTTTTTCTAGATAGTAAGATAGCACTGGGGAAACCAGCATGGAATACAATTACATTTGCCTATCACAATAAATGTTTGGTTACCTTAGTTCTCAATTAATTAAGTCAAAACAAACCACACACACACACACACACACACGTTTGCTAAAATCTCATAACTTCATAAGCTCTCAAAGCACAAAACATATTACCAGTCAATACTCATTTTTATATTAGCAAAAATGGGGTTAGTACTGTGGGAGCTTAAAATATATATATTTTTAAAATAAATTCTTGGCTCCGCTAACTTCAGCTTTGTCTCCACAAACTCTTATCTTTAACAGATCTCCACACTTCACACAATTTGCAACCATGTAAGAAATTTCTCTTTGGCCTCATCACTAGTTCCCATAAAGCAGCTGTATCAAGTTCATGCCATCAAATGAACCTCTCCTCTGTACGTACCCTCAATGTTCAGCTCAAAACAAACGTGGCAGAAGGAGAGGGTTTCTCTGTCTGTCCCCAGTTTACAAACACTGCAAATGTTGTCATCATTCAAATCGATGTTTACAAACTGCTCCTCTTCGTTCATAGTGCCCCTGTGAAGAAACAGAAAAGGAAAGTTACGCAATTGCAAGGGCTTGTCCTCAGGGCAGCACGGGCAACTTCTAGGAAGAGAAGGATGCTGTGCAGCCTGTCTAAGGCCACAGTCCCATCCAACAAGCACTTGCCCTTCAGCACCATGCTTTCATCGAGCAGAGACACGGACCTAGGAACCCTTAGCCTCGCCTAGCAGACACTACGACTTTTTTGGCCCCATATTTCAATGGGTCGGGGGCGGGGTAGGAAGGGAGGCGGTTTGCGGGAATTCCAGCCCGCCCTTCCATCTCCCGATCGCGCACCGAGAGAACTTGGGCGCGAAGCCTTTGCCGCCGCCGGAGTCTGGCAACCTACTCTGCGCGGTGAAACGCAGGCAAAGCGACCTGCTTCGGGCGCTGCTTGCTAACTTCATTGTGGGAACCTTAGATGCCGGCTCGCTAACTCCGCGGCGTCGCGGGGCTTCCTGCCCGAGATCGGCGGCAGGGAAATGCACGTGCGAACGCAAACACCGGGGCTGGGGCGTCCCCCCCCGCCCTCGGCCAAAGCACCCGCAGCGCCCGAACCGGGCAGCGTCTCCCCCGCGCGGGTCGGGTCCCGCGGACGGCGGGGTGACCCAGTCGCGCCGGGAGGAGCCGTGGGTTCCCCTCGCCCTGGGCTCCCGCCCATCCCGAGGGGGCGCCCGAGGACCCAGGCCACCGGACTGCGCGCCCGGGGGACTGAGTCGGGGCCCCCCGCCGTCTCCGGCGTTGGGGAGGCGGGTCCACCCCGCGGGGTGCCGCGGTCCCCAGTCAGTCTCTCCCCGTCCGTTCGTCCGCCTGGGCGCCCCCAAGCGGAGCAGCGCGAGCGGCCGCGGACAGCGAGCGCGAAGTCGGCGGGACCGTGGGATCGCGGCACAGGAGGGTCGGGGGCCGGAGCGCGGGGTCTTTACCGTCCAACTCCGCGCGCCGCCGCCGCCGATCCGCGCGGCTCGGGCTCCTGCACTATTGTTTCCGGCCGCGGCGAGGGCGGCCCGCGCACCCGGCCCGCCCTCTCCCGCACGTGCCACCCTCGGGAGGCTCCGGGGGTGATGGCGCGCCGGGGCGCAGGTGCGCGCTCGCCCCGGGGTGGCGGGCCCCGCGCCTCCCCTCCGGCCCCGATGCCGCGCCCTCTGCTCGGACGCTGTCGGGATCCCCGCGTCGCCTCGCCCAGGTTTCGCACGGTTCCCCGGAGCGCGGCGCCTCGCGCGCCCCCGCCTCCCGCGAGGAGGTGGAGGAGTCCATCGCCACCTCCCCCTTCGTAGTGGAAACTCCGGGCCCGGGGCGGGGGGCCGCGGGGTGCGGGGGCAGGACCATGCCGAGCGGGTGCGAGCCAGGGACGCAGATGCGTGGGGAGGACTTTGTGTGAAGTCAGCAGACCGAAGTGAAAGAGTGTCATTGAACTGCGGTGCCCGTGGAAGTAGGCGACGGGGGAAAAGTTCCAATGTCAAGTTGCATCATTGCAGGGTACTGTGAGAAAAGCAGAAGCTGACATTTTACAGCTTTTTTTTTTTTTTTGAAAGGGGCGCCCCCTCTTACAAGATGGCACATTCCTAGCCCGCCCAAGGGGGTTCTCCCGGAGCCCCACCTCTTATTTTAGGTCCCGCTCCTTTTAAAAGTGTGGTAAGTGAAACCTCCTTCTGCTGACGGTGCTCGACATTTGAAGTCATTCTCTTTTTTTTCTTTTTAGGGTTTAGTTCATGCCACTGCTTGCGCTTACATTTTCTGTTGTGATCCTCACGACAGCCTAGAGAGGGGGAGCCGGGACCGTTCTCGCATTTTGCAGCCTGGAGGTGGGAACCCAGATGATCGGTTGCTTAGAACCCGAGCTGGGACTTGAACCCAAGGCTGCAGGTGTAAAGTCGCTGCTATTTTCCAGAGCATCCTGTGCACCTGAACTGGTTACATTCACAAATAGAAAACGGGCTGAGTTGTCAATGTACATGTAACTAACGGGAGGAATGGATTCCATACATCTTGGGAATCTACAGACCAAATTGTCCCTTGATATAAATCATCAATGCGATGTGTGTTCCTGCTGCTTAAAGTGTAGCAGAGGTACCACCAGCAGCCACATCACCTGGCATCTTGTTAGAAATGTGGACTGTCCAGTCTCATCTGAGGCTGAACCAGAACCTGCATTTTAACAAGACCTCCCGCCAATGTTTGAGAGGCACTCATTGAAATAGAAAAGTCCGTGTGTTTTCTATTTGAATTTCTCATTCTAGGTCAATGAGACTAACATGTCTTGTTTCCTGGATTCTACCCATCTTTTCAATAAAAGTGTTTTCTAAAATCCCTAACAAGTTCCTTGTAGCAAAACAAATTCTTTGCAGTTCTCAAGAGTTATCTTTCTTTCTGCTAACTATCCTTAAAACTCGGTTCCCTTGTTTTTATTTTAAAGGCAACATATTGAGGTATAATTTAGAGAAATAAAAATTTCCCATTTTAAAAGTACACTGGCTGAGTGTTGAGAAATATACTGTGTTATCTCAGCTCAAAAAAAGATGTAGACCATTTCCGCAACCCCCAAATTCCCCATGTCTCCTCCTAGGAGGATAATCTTCAACCTCTCATCTAATGTACATCACTAAAGGCAAGTTTTACCTGTTCTAGAACTTCATAAACATGGCATTAAACTGTATGTATTCTTCTGTGATTGGCTACTCTCATTCAGCTTGTTTTTGAGATTCACAGTGATGTTTTGTAGCCGTAGTTCCCTTTTATTGCTGAGTAATATTCCACAATTTGTTTATTCGTTCATATATTGATGAATATTTCAGTGGTTTCTAGTTTGGGGGTTATCAAAAAGCTGCTGTGAATATTCTTGTAAAAGTATTTTTGTGTACTTATATTTTCTTTCTTGTAGGTGCATGCTTAGGAGTGGCATTGCTCAGTCACACTTTTAAAAGAAATTCCCAACCGCTTTCCAAGTGGTTTTACAGTTAGAGCTGTTATGTCTTCTTGATATACAAGTTCTTTCTATTGTTGGTAATATTTTTTCTCCTGAAATCTACTTTCTCTTATATTAATATAGCCACTCCTGCTTTCTTATGATGTTTCCATATGTATCCTTTCCCCTCTTTTTACTTTTACCTGCTCTGGCTTCATATTAACAGTGTTTTTTGTTGTTGTTGTTTGTTTGTTTGTTTTGTTTTGTAGGCAACATAGTTGCCTTACTTTTTTGATTTATTCTGTCAATATGCATCTTTTAATTGGTGTTTAATTAATTTACATTTAATGTAATTATTGATATAGCTGGGATTGAGTCTACCATCTTCCAAGTTGTTTTCTATTTGTCTTATATGCTCTTTGTTCCTTTTTCCTCTTTCCATGCCTTCTTTAGATTAGTTGATTTTTTTCCGTTTTAAAATCTTTATTGTTGAGATTATTACAGATACTCTTTTTTCCACCCAGTTCCCACCCTGCCCCAGGCTTTCGCTACCCTATTGTCTGTGTCCATAGGTAATGCATATATGCATATAAGATCTTTGCTTCATCTCTTCCTATTTCCCCTTCCCTCTGAGAATCATCAGTCTGTTCCATTTCCATGCCTCTCATTCTATTTTATTCACCATTTTATTTTGATTTTTAGATTCAGTTGTTTTCAGGTATGTATTTGCTGCCATTTTCTTGTTCATATTTTTTATCTTTTTATTTTTCTTCTTCTTACTAGTCTTAAAGAATACCCTTCAACATTTCATATAATACTGTTTGGTGATGGTGAACTCCTTCAGCTCTTTCTTGTCTGTGAAGCTCTTTATCTGACCTTCAATTCTAAATGATAGCTTTGCTGGATAGAGTAATCTTGGTTGTATGTCTTTGCTATTCATCACTTTAACTATTTCTTGCCACTCCCTCTGGCCTGCATATTTCTGTTGAGAAATCAGCTGACAGTCATATGGGTACTCCCTTGTAGGTAACTAACTGTTTTTCTCTTGCTGCTTTTGAGATTCTCTTTGTCTTTAGCCCCTGGCATTTTATTTATTTATTTATTTAGTTATTTTTAATATATTTTATTGATTTTTTACAGAGAGGAAGGGAGAGAGATAGAGAGTTAGAAACATCGATGAGGGAGAAACGTCGATCAGCCGCCTCCTGCACATCTCCCACTGGGGATGTGCCCGCAACCCAGGTACATGCCCTTGACCGGAATCGAACCTGGGACCTTTCAGTCCGCAGGCTGACGCTCTATCCACTGAGCCAAACCGGCTTTGGCTAGCCCCTGGCATTTTAATTATGATGTGTCTTGGTATGGTCATCTTTGGGTTCCTCTTATTTGAGACTCTCTGTGCTTCCTGGACTTGTAAGGCTATTTCTTTCACCAGGTAGATGTTTTCTGTCATTATTTCTTCAAATAGGTTTTCAATATCTTGCTCTCTCTCCACTTCTGGCACCCTCATAATGCAGATATTGGTATGCTTGAAGTTGTCCCAGAGGTTTCTTACACTATCTTCATGTTTTTGGATTTTTATTTCTTTTTGCTCTTCTGGTTGGGTGTTTTTTTGCTTCCTCATATTTCAGATTGTTGATTTGATTCTCAGAATCCTCTAGTCTACTGTTGAATCCCTGTATGCTATTCTCTATTTTAGTCAGTGTATGCTTAATTTCTGACTAGTCCTTTTCCATGTATTTGGCATTCTCACTAAGATCCTTGAAAGTCTCACTTAGTTCCTTGGAGGTTTCTAGAAGATTATTAAGTAATCTTATAACCACGGTTTTGAACTGTAAATCCAGTAGTTTGCTTTCTTCCATTTCTTTCATTTGTGACATGTTTCTTTGTCTCTGCAGTTAGTCTACTTCCCTGTGTTTGTTTCTATGTATTGGGTGGAGCTGCTATGTCTCCTTGAATTGATAGAGTGGTCTTGTATAGTAGGTGTCATATAGGGCCTAGTGGCTCAACCTCCCCAATCACCTGAGCCGGACACTCTAGGTGCACCCCTTTGTGGGATGTGAGCACAGTCTTCTTATAGCTGAGACATGATTGCTGTTTGTGTCACTGGGAGGAATTGTCCTCCAGGCCAGTTGGCTGTGTGGACCAGCTGGGACTACAGTGGGGCTTTGGTGCTCACTGAGTCTGCCCCTTGAGTGTGTCTCTTACGGATGTGTAGAGTTGTAGTCTGGTATGTTCTGACACTGACCACTGGGTACACTGGTTCTTGGGTCTCCAGGGAGTTGCAAGGTCAGCCACTGCCTGGGGCCACCCAGCAGGAGCTACAGAGAGAGCTGCAGGTTCCTCCTCTTTGTATCAGGTTTGGAAGTGCCCAGACGAGGCCCAGCTGTGAAGCAAGGCAGGCTGGTGCTGGTGCTGGTTTTGGGGCCTTTTATTGATAGGTTTGGGGCTCTCTGACCCAGCTGCAGCTTGTTTGACAGATCTTACCCTGAGCAAGGAGAGGCCATTCATATGCAAAAGCTGTTGCAAGCAGCTTGGGTGGGGTTGTAAATTGGATGAGGCTGGGTCTCAGGGAATCACCAGGGTGGAGCAAACAGAAATGGCTGCCAGTCAGCCCTGTGGTGGGTAGGTCCCAGTATAGGAACAGTGACCCCTGCGAGCACCTCCATCTGAGATAAAGCCACCCTCGAGTTCCTGCCCGGATGCCAGACAATCCAGTTCCTCCTCATATGTGTCTGGGTCCCCCAGAGCCTCGCCCTGGTGCTGGAGCTCAGAGGAAGCAGGATCTTGTAAGTTCAGTTCGTGGTGCCGGCCTTTTAAGAGGAACAGCTGGGTCTCCAGCAGCCTCTGTGTTACTGAGCCCCAATCTGCACTGGTTTTTACAGCCTGTAGTTCTTATTGCCCATAGGGATTTCTTTTCCCAGCTCTGGGACCCTGAGCTGGGGGTCTGGTGTGGGTCTGGGACCCCTTGCTTCTCTGGGTGACCTCTGCAGAGACGATCTCCCTCCTGATTAAAAAAGCAGCCCACGTGGGTGCCAGACCAGCCCGTTCTGTGCCTCTGCCCCTCCTACCAGTCTCAGTTGCTTTCTTCCTTACTTCCCTAGTTGTAGGACTTCCATTCAGCCAGCTTTCAGATGGCTCTGGATGATGGCTGTTCTCTATTTTAGCTGTAATTTTGATGTGGTTGTGAGAGGCAGCGAGTACAGGCATTTGCCTATGCCACCATCTTGTTTCCCTTTTTCAGTTGAGTTTTTTTGTTTAATATGTTTTCTCCTCATTTTAATATCCTGTACTAGCTACATTTTACATATGTATGTATGTTTTCATGGATCTATTTATTTATTTGGGGGCTGCAAAGCTTTAGGGTTTTTGAAATAATACTATGCTATTCTGAAATAATATTTATACCATGTTATGTAAAATATAAGGAGGTTACAATAATACAGGAATGGGCAAAAGTATATTAATAAATAATATAATAACTAATAAATAGATAATACAGGGATAAACTGTTTCCTGTACTGAGAAATGTAAACTTAATTTTGCCCACCCCTGTATATTTCTCCATTCTGATTATTGTCATTTACTTTACATGTGTCATAGACTCCAAATATACTGTTATTTTTTTCCTTAGTCATTATATCAATCTGTATCTCCAGATTCCACCTGGGATCATTTTCCTTCACCTAAAGAACTTCCTTTATGATTTTTTGTAGTGTTGTTCTGTTGACAACAATTTCTTTCAGGTACGGTGTGTCTAAAATGTCTATTTTTCTTTTGGTTTTAAAGGAATCATTCTGTAGATATAGGATTCTATGATGATAATTTTTTTTTCTTTCCATTTTTTAAAGATGTTCTTTGGTGTTGCATTATTTCTGGTAAGAAATCAGCAACATAGTTGACCCTTGAACAATGCAGAGGTTAGAGGAACTGACTCCCTGCACAGTTGAAAATCTACTTGTAACCTTTGTCCTGGCTGGGTGGAGTAGTTGGTTGGAGGCATCATCCCATATACCAAAATGTTGGGCGTTTAATTCTTGGTGAAGGCACATACCTGGGTTGCAAGTTCAATCCTGGCCAGGACATACACAGGAGGCAACTGACCAATGTTTCTTTCTCATGTCAATGTTTCTCTCTATCTTTCTCACTCCCCCTTCCTCTCTCTCTAAAATCAATAAAAACAAAACAAAAATAAAATAAAATAACAGCAATAAAAACATATCCTCTGGTGAGGATTAAAAAAGAAAAGAAAAAAAATCCACTTATAACTTTTGACTCTCCAAAAATTTAATTGTACTAATTCTTGGGATACTAACCCTTGGAATCTGCAGAGGATTGGTTCCAGGGACCCCGTTCTTATGCTTGTTCAGTGAAAATTTCGTTTCAGAGAATGTGTTATTAACAAAAATACTCCATTTAGTTCTCTTAGATAGTTCCCATTTATTTCCTTAATGCCTTCATGTTTTTTCTTAAAACATTTGATATATTTATAATAGCTATTTAAAAATTCTTAGCTATTAATTTATCATCTGTGTCATTGCTGCCTGTTTCTATTTTTTGTTATTTAATTTTGTTAGTTAATTTATTTGTATATTGTATTGTATGTTTACCATCTCAAGTTGAATCTCCTTCCATCACCATTTATTCCACCCTTTATCTTCTTTTACCTTCTCCCACCGTATCTCCCTGAGTCTTTCAATTAACAGATTATTTTTCCCTCTTAAATATGAGTCACATTTTCCTGCTCCTTATCTGATATGCATCAATTGGATACTGGACATTGTAAATGTGACATTCTTGAGTATGGTAGGCAGAATAGCTCTCCGAAGATCATACCCCAATTCCTGAATCCCGTGAATATGTATGTAACATAGCAAAAGGACTTTCCAGATATAATTAAGGTTATGGATTTTAATATAGGGAGATTATCCTGGATTTTTGAGGTGAGCACAGTCTAATCGCTTAAAAGCAAAGAACTATTATTATTATTACTAGTGGCCCAGTGCATGGATTTGTGCACATTGAAAGGAAGCGGGGCCGTGCTCCCTCCTCTCATTCTGGGGTGCATCACCCGAGAACTGCCCAAGCCCATTTAGTTTGTGCCCTGAAGCAGTTCCTGGCGGTATAAGGACTTAAGTCTCCATTTCCTTGCTGTCAGCCAGGGTCTATCTTGGCTCCTAGAGCAATGGTGGCTCAAAGCCCTCTCATGCTTCCAACCACCTTGACTTCCCCTTCTGGGGCATTTCTCTGACTTCAGCTGGAGAAAGTTCTTTGCAAATAATCTATATACTAGTATATAAAAGGCTAAGAAACCGTGCCACCACGACCACCCGACTGGCTAGTAGGTATGACACCCACTGACCACTGGTGTCACTTCTACTGTATGTCACATGTCTTCAATAAAGTTTCTATACTCTAGTTCAGTGGTTCTCAACCTGTGGGTCGCGGCCCCTTTGGTGGTCGAACGACCCTTTCACAGGGGTCGCCTAAGACCATCCTGCATATCAGATATTTACATTACGATTCAGAACAGTAGCAACATTACAGTTATGAAGTAGCAACGAAAATAATTTTATGGTTGGGTCACAACATGAGGAACTGTATTTAAAGGGCCAGAAGGTTGAGAACCACTGCTGTAGTTGGAGAAAACTCAAATGACTTCCCTGGCTGATATGGCTCAGTGATTGAGCGTCAGGCTATGAACCAAGAGGTCACGATTCAATTCCCCTTCAGACATATGCCCAGGTTGCAGGCTCAGTCCCCAGTAGGGGGCGTGCATGAGGCAGCCATCAATTCTGTCTCATCATTGATGTTTCTCTCTCTCCCTCTCTGAAATGAATAAAAATATATTGAAAACACACACACACACACACACACACACACACACACACGCCCCCAGAACTCAAATGACTCCTCTCCCTGTGAATTCCAGCAATTAGTTGTTCAGATTCTAGTTCACCAGTAATTCATTTTTTCCTGGTAGTTAATATTTGCCTACCCTCTTGGAGCTTCAGCCTACATATCCACCTCTTAGTATTCAGGAAAAGACTTAAAGAGTATTCTGAAATTCTATATATAGTTCTTTCTTTCTAGCACTTTTTACAAATTCCAGATATCCCATAATCCTCAAATTCAGTCTTTGTCTTCTCAGCCCACCTTTGTTTGGAACTTCCTCTGTGGACCATGGTCTGAAAGTACCTCCAGCCATAAAATCAGGACAATTGTCGGGCTCACCTCATTTGTTTCTTTTCTATTTGGGATCACATTTTTGCTCTGCCTGTGTCCCATTGTCTGAAAATAGGTATTTCATATATTTTGGCCTATTTTCTAACTTTTAAACACATATTCTGGCACTCCGTACTCCATTCCGGCTAGAATTCCTTGCTACTTTTGTCAGTGGAGTCTTCATTCATTAAACAAGAGCGTCTTTGCAGATCTCTTTGCTCCCAATCTAGTTTTTTCAGTCCATCATTCAAAGTCTATCTCTATATATAAAAGCCCAGCAACAGGAATGACCAGAACAACTAACTGGTGGCTATGATGTGCACTGTGGCAGCCAACCAGCCTGATCTGGGCCCCTATCGGCCCCCAACACCTTGATCAGGGGTGGGGCTGGCTGGCCAACCACCTGCAGCCCCTCCCACCACTGATCCTGCCTGATGGGTCCCCATCGGGGCAGGCCAGCCGGACCCCACCTGTGCACGAATTCGTGCACTGGGCCTCTAGTTCTTAAATAAACAGAGATGAAATCCCTTCCTCAAAAACTTGTCATGGCTTCTTGCTTTTCTCATAACAGTAATACATAAATGTACTAGTATTAGCATTTAGAGAGGTACGGTGGGCTTTCCAGTTTACTGTGTCATTGAATGAAACTTATTTATTTGCATAGTCAAGGATTTTATCTTTTTTTATTTTTTTTATTTTTTATTTTTGAAAATATTTTATTGATTTTTACAGAGAGGAAGGGAGAGGGATAGAGAGTTAGAAACATTGATGAGAGAGAAACATCGATCAGCTGCCTCCTGCACATCTCCTATTGGGGATGTGCCCGCAACCAAGGTACATGTCCTTGACCAGAATTGAACCTGGGACCCTTCAGTCCACAGGCCAACGCTCTGTCCACTGAGCCAAACCGGTTATGGCAAGAATTTTATCTTTAACTAACTGCAATCCTTTCTAATATAGTCATTCAGTAGAATGGGCAAAAATGTGTTACAAACTGTTAGATGATATGCAAAGATTAGGAACAAAATTGGTTGTTGACTTAAAACACCCATTACCTTGACTTTTAGGCTTAAATCAGCTAGGAATCCTTACAGATGCAAGTAACAGAAAACCTGGTAACTGTCTCTGAATCAAGTAAGGTTTTATTTGTTTCACAGAACAGGTCAGAGGAGACAACTTCTTGCAGTGGTTCGCTGACTTATTGCCACTGGCTCATTGCCGCTTATTGCCACTAGCCCGGCCAGTGTGGCTTAGTGGTTGAGCATCGACCTATGAACCAGGAGGTCATGGTTAGATTCCTGGGCAGGGCACATGCCCAGGTTGCAGGCTCGATCTCCAGTGTGGGGCGTGCACGAGGCAGCCAATTGATGATTTCTCTCATCATTGATGTTTCTATCTCTTCCCCCATCTCCCTTCCTCTCTGAAATCAATAAAAATATATTTAAAAAAATTAAAAATGACTACCTACCCTCTCTGCAGCTATTCTGGCTTTCCTCTCAAAGTGCAGAATGGCTGCCCTACAGTTAGGCAATATGTTTTCTTCTGGGCAAGAAGATGGAGATGGAAGGGGGAGGGAGAAGTGGGAGAGGAAGCTGTCTCTTTGATCTTTGCAAGGAAGGAAAGCTTTCTTGAGGGACCCCAGCAGATTCCTGCTTATATCTGATCACCAGAGTTTATATGGCAACAACCGCTTCTAGGAAAGTGAGTATGTAGTTTTTTAAGCCTCTGTGACAAGAAGGCAAGGAAGAGATTGGGTGAATTAACCAGCAATGACTGCTAGAGAGTTTACATAATTTTCTTTTCTGAAAATTGCATTCATATCTGCTCTGGTGAAAATCATCTTTACTCATTCAAATGAATGTCAGCTACAAACATTTCTCTAATCTTCTTACTTTTCTGAATCCTTGCAACTCCTGTTTATGCCACTGCTATTTTGGTCTGTTTCTGGCATGGTCCCATTTTAAAGTAAAGGTTTACTGTGCGTAGTGTATCTATCCATTCATCTCTCCGCCTGCTGTCTTTACTTCTCTTCCTGTGTTATCTCAGTCTTTGCTGTTGGAGATGCGCTTCATCCATTTCGCCCTCGAGGTTGGCACATTCAGCCCCGGGCATAGAGCCTCCTAGCACCATGGCCTTAAAGGTGCCGGAAATTCAAGATGTGTGCATAGCCAATTGCATTCTCACTTCCACTTCTTCATACCTGCCGTCATGTGGCCTGATAGTTCACTACAGTGGGCAGAATGTATTTCCCCACGCCAATGAAACAGTAATGAACATGACTCAAGCTGACCTTTCATGTGTTTGTGTGGTTCAGCGTGGCTTCTTGCGCCTCTGTCATATACCACGAGTACTTTACCCCGATAGTTGCTGGTCTGAGGGGGATGAGAGACAGGTGGAGCAGACCGGGGCCCAATCTGCAGACTAAGACTGGGTAGGCCCACCAGACCTGCAGACCCATGATAGAGATTTGCTGGAAGCACTGAGCTGTGGGTGGTTCTGTTACGCAACCTATAGTGATATCTGTTAATACAGCTGGATTCTGAATGGCCATGTTTAAGACATACTAGTATGCTCACGTATGAATGAGTTACAATGGCCAGTGCTTTGTAACTGTACTAGCTAGGCCTGCATTACATTTCACTCACCTTCTCCCAATAACTGAAGATGGCTCAGGAGTCGGGTGGGGCTACAGGGATTAAAATGTGATCTCGAGATTTGAGAGAAGAGTTTCTCCAAAGGAAAGAGGTGGTTGTTATCAGAAGAAGGGAAGTGATTTGAAAACATAACCAAGCAAAAACGGTCATAATCCACTCTGGCGCTCTTTATACTTCAATATTCATTGCTGAGTTTTACCCTGGTTGTGTGCAGGCACTCTGCCTTACTCATTTTTTTTTTTAATAAATATATTTTTATTGACTTCAGAGAGGAAGGGTAATGGAGAGAGATAGAAACATCAATGATGAGAGAGAATCATTGATTAGCTGCTTCTTGCATGTCCCCCACTGGAGATGGAGCCCGAAACCCAGGCATGTGCCCTTGACTGGAATTGAACCTGAGACCCTTCAGTCCTCAGGCCGAGTCTCTACCCACTGAGCCAAACCAGTCAGTGCTGCCTTACTCATCTTGTATTTATTTTAACACATCAGACCTTACAAATTGTGCTCAGGTCAGTTAGGGTTAGAATTCACCACAAGTAATATAAAACCTGCAAATAACCGTGACCCTGAAAAGTGGGACTTATTTTTCCCCCTCTTGTATATAAATCTAGAGGTGGGCCATCTAGGGTGGTTGTGGTGGCTCAGATCCACAGAGTCCTCAGGCACACGTGCTGCTTCTAGCTTCTGCTTTGTCATCCCCAGGATGTGGGTCTTATCTTTATGTGCAAGAAATAGGCCTTTAAAAAAAAAAACTTTATTGTTGAAAGTATTACATAGGTCAGCGGTTCTTAACCTGTGGGTCGCGACCCCTTTGGGGTCGAATGACCCTTTCACAGGGGTCGCCTAAGACCATCGGAAAACACATATATAATTACATATTTTTTTGTGATTAATCACTATGCTTTAATTATGTTCAATTTGTAACAATGAAAATAAATCCTGCATATAAGATATTTACATTACGATTCATAACAGTAGCAAAATTACAGTTATGAAGTAGCAACGAAAATAATTTTATGGTTGTGGATCACCACAACATGAGGAACTATATTAAAGGGTCTCGGCATTAGGAAGGTTGAGAACCACTGACATAGGTACTTCTTTCCCCCCCCATTCTCCCATTTACCTCTTCCAGCCCGCCCCGCCCCTCCGCCCCAGGCCCTCACCACCCCATTGTCTGTGTCCATGGGTTATGCATATATGCATACAACTTCTTGGTTGATCTCTTCTCACCCCTCCTCCCTTCCCTAGAACTACATTCTGAACAGCAGGGTGGAGGAAGGTGAGAAGACTGGGTGAAGACTATAGACCAGCTGCTTTTAAGACTACTTCTCAGGAGCTGCCACACAACATTTCTGACTACTCCCACTGAAGGGAAACTTGGGGTCAGGTCTTGATTCCAGCATCCAGGTGTCCAGCTGAAAGTCAGCTTCTCAAGGAGGGAGTGTGGATATTGGCACAGGCACAAGCAATCTCTGCACAGTGGTCAATAAATCCTTGCAGGAAATTGTGAGTAAATTGAATATTAAAACTTAATATTAATTAATGAACACTGAAGACTAAATTTTCAGTCTGAGATTTAATGCTGGCTTTAAAGAATTTATTTAAGGTTAAAATACCCATTAAAACTGTTTCACATTTGTAGTAAGAAAGCAAACATGAACTATTTGTTTTAGAATTCTTTTTACTTTGTGGTTAAATTGAACAGTGTAGCAGGCTTACTTCAGTTTTGTGGATCCATTTTCTAAAAGTAATCCTTACATGAGTCTAAGCAGTCTTGTGCTGCTCTGTTGAAATCTTTCACTCTAAAGAAAATGTCTTTGTTAAAATTATGGCTCCTTTTAAGCTTAGACAAGCATCCCTTTGACAGTTTGGGATACAGTATTTGCATTACAGGGATTTACCACCTATAGTTTCAGTAAACTGCTGACATGATAGGTAAGCTGTCTCCTGATCCATTGTCCTGTTGTAAAAGCAGAACAAACCAAGCCTTTTCCCAGTCTGTGTTTAAATTCACTGTTGGCATTGCTGGGAGGAGATTGGGAGTTAAACTACCAAGCTATTGATTTTGTTTTCACTGTGGGCCAAATCCAGTCTTTAGTAATGTGCACAATTCCCACTGTTCAATTCAAGGAGATAAAAGGAAAGTTTAGGATTGATGTCTAAAGTTAGAAAATAGTTGGTTTCATAATATCCTACCAGCGTTTTATTTTTGTATGTTATTGTTTAAATATCAGATGTATAGGCTATGGAATACTCAAACTAGAAATGGAAATCTAGACATATTTCTGAGTTAGATATTGGTGCACCCATTGAGTTAAAGATTAAGCACATTAAACTGTAAATTTTCAGAATTTTCTGTAATTCAGAAAGGTTTGTTGATGGGAAATGATAGCATTAAGGGTAAGTGAAAAAAATACAATTTTTTTGAATTCCTATTACACGTTACTTTTCCACAAAAGTTAAAACTAATTTAATAAATTAAATGCTTTTTTCATTCATTTATTCAACATGTTTATTAAATGCTTGTTATATGTGAGATACTGTACCAGGTATTATACAATAGTGAGCAACACAGTGTCCATACTCTTGAGAAATGGACCACCTAGTACAAGAGACATTAAGTAATTGGTTTTGGAATGGAGCTTTTAATGGCATTGATATATATTTGCATTTTAGTTGCTGTCGCACTATAAAGATATCTAAATACCACATAGGCAAATAATATTTTTCTGTCCTGTTTTTTTTCGTTATTGTAATAAATCTTAAATGTTAAGTAGCATAATGATTTATTAATTTATAATCTGTAGGAAATGAGGGGTTCCATCATAGTTTCTCCCCCCCAAATAATTGGAAAATGACGGTTTCAAAACTTTAAAATATTTTAGCTATTTTGAAAAAAACTTACATAGACCGAATGTTTATGCCCCTTTGCCCTAATTCATATGTTGAAATCCTACCCCTCAATGTGGGGCTTTGGGAGATGGTTATGTCATGAGAGTCGAACCCTCACGAGTGGGCTTAGTGCCCTTATAAAGCAACTCTGAGAGCTCCCTCCCCCTCTGCCACATGAGGACACAGCAAAAAGATGACTGTCTTGAACCAGGAAGTGTGTTCTCACGAGACACTGAATCTGCCAGCATCTTCATCTTGGACTTTTAGCTTCTGGGACTCTGTGCAATAAATTTGTGGTGTTTATAAGCCACCCAGTCTATGGTATTCTGTAATAGCAACCCAAATGAAGACAAAAGCTTTCTAAAATGTATTTTATTCTTTGTCCTCACCAGAGGATATTTTTCCATTTATTTTTAGAGAGAGTGGAAGAGAGAGTGAAAGACAGAGAACTATTGATGTGAGAGAAACACATAGATTGGTTGCCTCCTGCATGAGCCCTGACCAGGATTTGGGCCAGGAATTGAACCTGGGACCCTTTGGTTTGCAGGCCAATGCTCTATCCACTGAGCCAAACCTTCTAGGGTTATTTCATTCTTTTTTTTTTTTTTTTTTTTTTTTTTGCCATCTTAACACATTGCAGACCAGTAGTTTTATTGCTAGCTTTACCCAGTGGCCAGGTAAGTTTCTATTGAATGAGTACAAAAAATGTTTTACATAAATGTTAAAGGTACGCTTTAAAATTAAATACCCATTGCATTTTGAAGTTATTTATTACATGTTCTTACAAACTAGTACCTTTTTAAAGTATGATATTTTGTAAAACACTGTGTAATATGAAGCGAGAATCTCATGATCCGTCTGCAATGTGTTAAAATATATAGAAGATAATTTTTGCATTAGCCCGGGAGTTAAAGTTTTGTGTTAGACTAAGTTATTGTAAAAATAGACTTAGAAAAACCAGTGACTTAATGAACAAGGTTATTTCTCCCTCATGTATTTGTCAAGGGTGCTCCAGGTTGATAGCAGCTCTCTTCCACATGGTGATTCAGGGACCTAGGATTCTTCCATCTTGTGACTCTTGTCATTAGGTGGACTGCTGGAAGCCAATTCCAGCATGTTCAGAAGGGCTGAATCATCTGGAGTGGCAGTGGCATTTCCCCAAGCCTGAATAGGATACATTAAATTGATAGTTTGCTGCCAGACAGCGCAGGGCATCTTAATCTACATGTTATTGCCTCCTACTGGCCAAACACCTGAATAGCCGTAGGCTAATTTTCCCCATCTGACAATGGACTCTGTAGGAAACCCTGACCCTTTGAAGTGTATATCTCTGCCTTGCCTCAGGACAAGTTGTGTTAATAAAAAGCATGGGGTCCTGGGACGAGGAGACCTTAGACTTTAAGACCTTAGACCAGGGGTGGGCAAACTTTTTGATTCGAGGGCCACAATGGGTTCTTAAACTGGACCGGAGGGCCGGAACAAAAGCATGGATGGAGTGTTTGTGTGAACTAATATAAATTCAAAGTAAACATCATTACATAAAAGGGTATGGTCTTTTTTTTTTTTTTTTTTTAGTTTTATTCATTTCAAACGGGCCGTAGTTTGCCCACGGCTGCATTAGACCTTAGAACTTAGCTCCTTTAGCTAAGCTCCTCTGACCCCCAAATGCCTTTCAAAATTATGCTTCATCTCAGGACTCTTTATTAATCTATGCACAGCCTTCTCTAGATTCCTGAACCCTTCTAGATGCTGGAACAAGAACCCCGGCAGTGCACGTTCAAGGCCTGTTCATCGCATCTAGATTTCAGCCAGTGGAAATGAGAACAGTGTAGAGGAGGTATGCCTCTCTTAAGGCCTGAGGAAGCAGACACATATCACATCTACTCATATATCGTTGATGAGCATTTAGTCACATGGTTACATCAGTCTGCAAGGGAATCTGGGAAATGTAACCTAATTATGTGCTCAGGAATAAGGGTGGATGAATATTGGTGGCTGTTAGTTGTCTCTCTCACAGCCTGCAGTTCTGGTGGCCTGAAATTCTAGTTTCTGTGTGTATCCTTCTCACACTCTTCCTTTCTCCAAGCAGGACACAGCACACACTTGCCTCTTTCTTTACCCAGGAGAGACAGCTCAAAAGTCACATCCAGTTGCTGTATCCAGCTCAAATCCCACAATTCATGGGTGATGTTCAGTTCTTTCACTCAGGTCCAGATGTGGCTCAGGTGGATCAGGGTGGATCAGATCATTATTACTCTTATTCAGAAAAGAGAAGAATGGGAAACACAGCAGTCACTGATCCATAGCCCTGATGGAAGCCAGCTGAGTAGGGTCTCAAAGACCTCAGCTCTCCAGGGGAGGAAGTTTCTGGATTGGGCTGTTTCTGCTCTCTGGGAGGGACTTCTTGTCCATTGATCTGTGTGGCCCCCTGCTCTGCTCTACCTAAGGACCTTTCTGTCTATTCTTCTTGGCCACCTCGAAAATGGGTTTTGAAAATATATTCCACTTGGAGGTTCTATCAATTTTGTAGCTCTTTGTTGGCTTGTGGGTTGTTTTAAGGCTCAAAACATCATATGACTCTTTGATTGTTAGCTTCATAGATTTTTTTTCACAACAGGATTTGCTTAATCTTAGTAAGCTCCTAGTGTATTTGCTTCTATTGTGTCTGTACGCACAACCAAAAATTTTCTGGATATATTCAATACAGTACTTCAGTTTTTGCTTCCTTGCTCTTCTTCTGACGTGTTCTTTCATTTTAATGGCAGCTGTTTTGAGGCCATCTGAACAATGAGGCGGGACAAAGGCAAGAGTCTGACCTTCTGCCATTTGGTATTCAGAATGTCAGTTTTTCAGGCCGGGAGGCTTAATCTTAGGCCCTTTCACCTTCAAGTCATTGTCACTTTTTCAGGTGGCCTTCTCTGATCATCCTATTTAAATCTTTCACTATGTCCCACCTTACCAACTGATTTTTTTTAAAAAACAAAACAAAACAAAACAGGGAACAGTGGACAGCAGCAGTTCCTCCCAGGCAAACCTGACCTGTCTCCAAGGCCCCCTTTTTAATATATTTTTATTGATTTCAGAGAGAAGAGAGAAATAGAAACATCAATGATGAGAGAGAATCATTGATTGGCTGCCTCCTGCACGCCCCCTACTGGGGATCAAGCCCACAACCCCGGGCACGTGCCCTGGTTTCGAATCAAACCCAGGACCCTTCAGCCCGCAGGCCGCTGCTCTATGCACTGAGCCACACCGGCTAGGGCACCAACTGATCTTTAAAAAACAACCCTCCCCCAAAAAACTACCCCCCACTTATTTTCATGTATACATGAAAAATGCACATATGATATATATCTTTATTATTTATCGTAATTATTGTTTATTGTCTGTCTTCCTCATCTAGAATGCAAATTCCTATATTTTGTTCTCTGAGGTAGCCCAGGGAGGGAGAATAGTGCCTGCCACATAGTTGTTGTTCAATGATTTGTTGAATGATTTGAGAGCCTGCTGACTTTTCAGGATCTGCTGTAAACATGCTGTTAGTGAGCTGGGCAAATAACTGCAAGTTATAGTCATTTCTTCCTCTTCCCGATAAACAGAATCCTCATTTTGTTCACTTGGCCAAGTAGGGCTGGAAGAATCTATCTCTATTCTCCAGCCATAGAGAACTGTTCTATGCCAGTTATGCAAAGTCTGTTTTTCTTTGTCTAGTCTAATGATGGACCAGTGACCCCCGTCTTGGCCAGTGAGAGGTAAGCAGAGGTGTGGTAGAATGGAGAACCTATTGAAATAATTTGTTTCTGCTCACTCTGCTTTGGCTATGCTTCATTCTTGTGATGACGTGATGTTGAAGCGTTAGCAGCCATCTAGTGATCCTAAAGGCAGACGTTGCTAACGTACTGAGGTTGGAAGTGTGGGAAGATAGAGGAACGTGGATCAATATGACATAATGACATAATTGAATCACTGTACCTATCTTGGAATCACTTCCTTTTAAAATCAGGAAATAAATGTCTACTGCAATCGATATTTGGTCTACTATTCTGGTATTTGTTGACCGCAGCAGAAAACATTCTGATAGAGTGGCAGTGTCTTCAGTAGCTGCTGCGACTAATTGGCCACCATTCTGCTGCTCATTCAACCATTTGTCCACTCCTTCATTTCTTAAGTTTACTATTTATCAGGCTATATGCAAAACTTAGAGTGAAAAGATTAATTACATACAATTCCTGCGTAGTCCTTGAGGATTTGACCATAGGGGTATAAACAAATACTTAACAATTTGCAATTCTATCTATCTAGCACACTGTTACCGCAGAGCAAGTGTTATCAGTGTTCACGTTCAGTATAACCAGTAGAACTGGTTAGTCTTCTAGGCAGACCAAGATGGGCAGAGGGAGTCTGTCTTACCATCTCTGCAATGGGACCACAATGATTCTACTCTCAGTCATATTTTTGAGGGAGGCTTTTTTCTGTTGCCATAGGAAGAGTGGGACAAATGTAGGCAATTTTGGCCATATTATTAATTTCCTCTCTATCAGATATGAACTCATTAGTGGAGAAGATTATAGGGTTCATGAATCAGGTAGGGTAGTTTGCCTCTTTCTCCTCACTGTTTACTTAGAGGTCCTTCTTAAATACCCGGAAAGATGAAACAGACTCTGGTTAGAATGTGTTGATCAACCATGGCAGCTTAAATATGCTGCTACAGGCTATTGGTAAAATTTGCCTGTAGGCCTAGGACATAAGTTAGAATTGAAGATTGTTAAGTATTTCAGTTTAATCCATCTGGAAAACTACAGTGTGTGTGTGTGTGTGTGTGTGTGTGTGTGTGTGTGTGTGTGTCTGTCTGTCTGTCTTCAAAAACAAAAGCAAAAAAGCTCCGCAGCTTTATCATCCAAAACTAGCTATACAGTCATTGTTATACTGAACCATTTTTTCTCCTGAAAAACTGTTCAATATGTGCAAATGGTAATGCTAGCTGCCAAATGAGGGTGTGAGCTTTATTCCTAGAACTCAATAAGGGAAGTTGATTGTGTCCAGTTCTTTTTCATGACTAGAGTTCAAATTACAAATGCACGTATGCTCAGGATGAGTCTTAATCTTCCTTAAAGTGTGTCATATAATATTAGGTTCACTGGTTTACTTTTTATGTTAGGCTCATTAAAAGTTTATATTGGAAAAAAAGTTTATATAGCTAACTCAGGAAAAGGTAGTGACTTAGGGCAGTACACTGATTTCTGACAGGCCTAACAGGTAGGTTAATTTATATGCCCATGGAAACTGTTCAGGAGCTATTCTTAGTTTGCTTTATCTCTTTAAAAGTTCAAGTCAAGTACCTTTAAGTTTAAGTGTACTTATTTTTTTTTACTCTCTGCTTTAGGATGATTTTGGGATTTTCATTCTTTGTTCCTGTCTACTCTGTGGTCACCAACTTCTCTAATGGTATTTGTTCCCTTTGTTCCCTTTTGGTTTGTGATAGAAAATGGTGAGGTACAGTTTACCAGGTGTAGAAGAGAGATTGTAATTTTCATTTTTAGTACATGTACACTTATTATTTTTAAAAAGAGGAATGGCCCTTATCTGGTTTGGCTCAGTGGGTAGAGTGTCATCCTGTGGACTGAAGGGTCCCGGGTTTGATTCTGGTGAAGGGCACATGCCTGGGTTTTGGGCTCAACTCCTAGTAGGGGGCATGCAGGAGGCAGCCGATCAATGATTCTCTCTCGTCATTGATCTTTATATCTCTCACTTCTTTCCTCTCTGAAATAAATAAAAATATATTTTAAAGAAAGAATGACTTATGTATATGTTTGTGAGGAAAACATAAAAATAGATGATCAAAAATGTCAGAGGAAGTAAAACTAGCAGCTATGCCTGTACCAAAGCATATTTTGATTCTTCCAAGGAGCTCAAAGTAATTCCTGCATTACTTTCTGTTCACGATATTCCTACTATGGTATAGGAGCAGATGCCATCACCCCTCTATGTTGTGGCATTGAAGAGTGACGTATCCATGGGACAGAGATGAGGATGACTCCCAGAGCTGTGGATTTCCCATCAATCACAAAAGACATATTCATTCACTACCATTCCATATACGGTGTCCTGCATTGCGTACTGAGTTACTGCAATGCCCACCAGACTGTCTCTAAACCTTCTGACTCACAGACTTCCATGGGCCCACTTAGCATCAGATTCAATCAATGAGAGGAATATAGGGCAAGAAATGCAGCTTGCTGGAAGGGCAGCATTGGGCATCCCTCTTCAGTAAGACTTCTTGCATCAGTCCTCACAGCAATGAAGGGGCTAATCTCTGGCTTCCAAGTTGACAGTTCAGGTGCAAGGAGATGAGACACGTACATGTGGTTCATCTTGGCTTGAAAGCCTCATGTCTCAAATAGGAACCAGTATCTCCTATGACAGTGTTGGAGGCAGAAATTCCAGAGTCCCTGCAGAGGGCCTGCCGAGCTGTTAGAGACTCACGGAGCCCTAAGCTAGCATTTCCCACCAGGTGTTTATAACCCATACATAGTTTCTCTCCTGCCAGATGCGATTTGTCATTTTTTATCGTAAGAAATATTGCCTAGGAGCACCACTTCCATTCTGCCTTTTTCAGGTTTCCAGGGAAACAGTGCTTTAAAGTTTGTTCATAAAGGACCAAAGGTTTTGTTAATGCTTTACCCACAGTTATGCAGCCTCTTTTGTACTATTTAGACTAGGTTGGGCCTGGCTGATGTGGCTCAGCGGTTGAGCATTGGTTGACCTATGAATCAGGAAGTTATGGTTTGATTCCCAGTCAGGGCACATGCCTGGGTTGCGGGCTTGATCCCCAGTGTGGGGAGTGCAGGAGGCAGCCTATCAAGGATTCTCTGTCATCGTTGATGTTTCTGTCTCTCCCTCTCCCTTCCTCTCTGAAATCAATAAAAAATATATTTTAAAAAAAGACTAGGTTGGAGGCTTAGCAGATCTCTCTCATTGATCAAGTGATACTTTCATTGGCCCTTTAGAAGAGGGAGTGGGTTGCATTTAGTTTTGAAATGCACAGAAATATTTTCCAACCTTGTTATTTTATCAATGAAATTCTGTTATATTTTGTCTTTACAACTATGGGTAGAGATCGAATGACTCTTAGCACTTGCCCCACAGCACAGATCAAATGTAGTGGAGAACACAGCCCCACTGTTGGGAATTCCCACTGAGATAAAATGTTGTAATGCACAGTAAAACAACCCCTAGCACATAATTCAACTCTCTACTTACATCTAAAAGGGCACAGATAAGGACAGACCTTTTCAGGCATACAGAAAATACAGGCACCGCCAACAGAATTTCTCCTAGTTTACTATTTTTCCAGTAGAGTGCCTATACCTTTATATACTCAGATATCATAAAGTATACATATCTCTCAGCTGTGTACATTCAGGGCAGGCTTATACTTACACATCTAAACAGCAATATTATGAATATTTTTGAGGTGTAATTTACATGTGGTGAAATGCTCAAATTTTAAGTGTACAACTCAATAATGAGTAAATACACCCATGTAATTCACACCATTGTGAGATACAAAGCATTTCCATCCCCTTAGAAAATTCCCTTGTGTCCCTTCCTGGTCAATGCCCTTTCTTTCCCTCTACCTCAAGGCAACCGCTATTCTCATTTCTATCATTGGCAATTAGTTTTACCTGTTTTGAACTTTATATCAATGGAATCCTAAAGGATGGGCTCTTTTGTGTCTGGCTTCTTTTGCTCATCATATTTTTCTAATTCATCTATATTATTGTATGCAGCAGTAGTTCATTCACCATCGAACGAATATACTACAGTTTGCTTATCTGCTCCCTGCCATTGGGCAATCGTGTGGGTGTGAGTCTTAAGCTATTGAATATGGCTGCTCTAAGTATTTCTTCATAAGCTTTCGGTGGACAAGTGTTCACTTCTCTTAGGAAAATAACCTAGAGTGGAATTGCTGGGTCACAGACCAGGTGTATGTTTAATATCTTAAGATCCTACAAGGAGTTTTCCAAAATGTTTGTACCATTTTTTTTTTTTTTTACCCCCAGCAGCAACTTATGAGAGATCTAATTGCTCCACATTCTTGGTTGTGTTAGTTCTTGTCGACCTCTATTTTTAGCCATTCTAGTGTGTATAATGCTGGAAGAAACACCAGACTACCTTTGTGGCTTTGAGGTAGGTAAATTTTTCTTAAACAGTATATAGAAATTACTTGAGTAATTGGATTAATCAACATTAAAAGCTTTTGGGGTGCTCAATGAAATAGGTAAAGGGAATTAAACAAAAAAACTCCAAAAACCTCATACAAAGACAACGGTATAGTGATTACCAGAGAGAAAGAGGTGTGAGGAGAGGTAAGAGAGGATAAAAGGGAGATAAATAGTGATGGAAGGAGACTTGACTTAAGGTGGTGAATGCACAATGCAATATACAGATGATGTATTGTGAAATTGTATTCCTGAAACCTGTATAATTTTATTAACCAACTAGAGGCTCAGTGCACGAAATTTGTGCATGGGTATGGTCCCTAAGTCTGACCGGCAATCAGGGTCAATCTGTGGGGCAACTGGAAGGGCGACTGGGTGTCCCCACTGGCACCCACCTTGGCTGGCATGGGGCCTGTGGGCTGGGGACAGCTCCTGCATTGAGCATCTGCCCCCTGGTGGTCAGTGCACATCATAGCGACTGGTCATTCCATTGTCATTCTGTGGTTCGGTCGATTTGCATATTAGTCTTTTATTATATAGGATGTCACCCTAATAAATTCAATAAAAAGAAAAATGAAAAAAAATATTTTGAAAGCTTCTGTTCTTTGAAAGACATAATTAAATAATTAAAATAGCTAATATACTTGAACAGGCAACAAAGGAAGATATACAGATACACAATCTATATTATAAAAGGCCAGTGGTCATAATGCCATAACATCGTAATGCTATAACAACCAAATGAATGGTCACCAGGAGGTACTTTGATGTGTCTCATGGTGTGGCGGGTCTCGGTCTCATGGCATGGCGGGAGTCAGGCTGGGTCCTGCCGGTGTGGCGGGAGGGAGTCTGGGTCCCACCGGTGTGGTGGGTCTGGGTCTCGCGCGATTTCGCACGCTGGGCCTCTAGTAAGTATATGAAAAAATATGCAACACCATTTGTTACCAGCAAAATGAAAAATCAGCCAAAACCGGTTTGGCTCGGTGGATAGAGCGTTGGCCTTCAGACTGAAGGGTCCCAGGTTTGATTCCGGTCAAGGGCATGTACCTGGGTTGCGGGCACATCCCCAGTGGGAGATGTGCAGGAGGCAGCTGATCGATGTTTCTCTCTCATCGATGTTTCTAACTCTCTGTCTCGCTCCCTTCCTCTCTGTAAAAAATCAATAAAATATATATATATAAAAAGAAAAATCAACAAAATGTGCTCAGTGAAACTAGTTATTTATTTATTTATTTATTTATTTAAATATTTGTATCTATTGATTTCAGAGAGGGGAAGGGAGATAGAAACATCAGTAATGAGAGAGAACCATCCATCTGCTGCCTCCTAAATAACCCACACTGGGAATCGAGCCTGCAACCCGGGTTGTGCCCTGACCGGGAATTGAACCGTGACCTCCTGGTTCATAGGTCGATGCTTAACCACTGAGCCATGCCAGCCGGGTCAGAAAATTTATTTTGAGTTATTTCAACTACACCTCAGCATCACATGTCGATATTTTGAAACACTCTTGGGCTTCAGAGAGGAGATGTTTAGTATAGTCTGTGAACCAAATGATTGGTTGTTACCTATATTAATCTGTTGGTTATTAGGAAGTAATGTTTTAAGTATTTTACATTCTAATATGGTATTTTTTTTTATTAACGATGCTTTACTGAGTTTTAGGGAATTGGCTGCAGGTTTGTTGTTTACTGGTATATATGCTAAATTATAATTTTCCCCATTTAAAAATCTTGGTAATTAGGTTCCCAGTTAGTGTCTTTGTACAGATTTATGCAAAATCACATTACTGAAATTGAGGGAGATGGCTGTATTTATTTATTGATTACTTGAATTCTACATTTAAAGGGGGAAAGGAAACTATGTAAAGAATGTCTGTACTTGTGTTTTTATTTAGAAGTTAAAATAATTTTTAAAACAATGACCATTGTATTTTATTTATTTTTTTAAAATGTATTTTTATTTATTTTAGAGAGGAAGGGAGAGGGAGAAGGAGAGAGGGCGGGGGAGGGGGAGAGGGAGAGGGAGAGAAGTGTCAATGATTACAGAGAATAACTGATTGGCCACCTCCTACATGCCCTGTACTGTGGACCAAGCCCGCAAGTCGTGCATATACCCTGACCCGGAATGGAACCATGACTTCCTGCTTCATAGGTTGATGTTCAACCACTGATCTATGCCAGCCAGGCCAAAGCAATGATCATTTTAAAATTTAGGGCCGACATTTTTCAAAGCTAATAGTACTAAATGACCTAATAATTTGTTTCCTAGTATTATAGGAATGATACTATTGAGCTTCTCTCTCTTAAAGACTTCTTCCTTCTCCCTTTTTTGTCTTTCCCCTGATTTTTGTATTTAAATGCCCATAACATGGAATTCAAAATAGACAGATGAGTAGATTATCTGTGTCTTCCTTACTCTGAACTATAATAGAATTAAGTTTACCCTCGTATTTCCATCATCATCAACAGCCCATTAAAGGATAAAAATACTCTTGCAACAATTCTAGCACTCTGTCCAAGCCATCTCCAGAACTAAAGGCCCTGTGAATGCTAAATTTCTTTTGTTAACAACTCAAGATGATAGATAGGTCAACTTTGTGAACTGCCAGGGTCCTGAAAGTACGTCGGTTTCTAATTTGCCGCTAGAGCAGGTTTTTCAACCTTGGCATTATTGACATTTTTTACAAGATGGTTCTTTGTTGGGGGGACATCTGTGCATTGCAGGATGTTTAGCAGCATCTCTAGCCTCCACCCACTAGGTGCCAGTAGCACCATCCTCAGTTGTGACAAAACTATCTAGACACTGCCAATTGTCCCATGGGAACCAACTTTTCCCTTTGCCACCTGCCCTGTTGGGACCCACTGCTCTAGAGTTTATTTTAGCTATCCAGTCAGCTTCAATACCTAAGGCATCTTTTTCGGAGTCCTCTAGATTTTAATTCACCCAAGAATAGACTGGAAATTTTTGGAATGCCCTGGACTGAAGAATATTGGCTAGTGGCCCTAATCACCTTTGTGACTCAGACCCAGCATTGAATTAGAATCAGGACATGCCTCAGAGGGAAGGTCAAGGCTGCCAGAACAATTATTATTTGTTCCAGCCAAAACCTGGTAACAGACAGATAGGTCTCTTAGAGCAATTACTTTGGAAAGCTAACAGTTGTAAATCTTTCTCTTTTTTTGTAATTTTTTAAATTGATATTTAGAGAGAGAGGAAGGGAGAAGGGTATAGAGATAGAAACATTGATGAGAGAGAAACATCATCAATCAGCTGCCTCCTGCATGCCTCTTACTGGGATCCAGCCAACAAGTAGGAAAAGTGCCTTGATCTAGAATCAAACCTGCGACCTCTTGGTTCATGGGTGGAAACTCAACCATTGAGCCACATCCGCCAGGAGTAAATCCTTTCTTTCTGCTTTGAGTAGATCTTCCACTATCCAGAACTATCTTCTCACAGGTAGACCCTAGAGCCATCTCTTTGAAATGCAAACATTCAGGGAAATAACTCCTGCTCTCCTTCCCAGCCTGGGAGGTGCCTGGCTCCACTGTACACTACTACCTCCTGTCCTAGAGGTACAAGAAGTTTGCTTCTCCTCCACACAAGCACCAATTAATAAATCTAGTCTCTGCTCCTTCCTCTCTTGACTCCCTCAGTTCCCTTGAAAAGGCCATGCACCTATGGGCAGATCAGAGTTGAGTTCACGCTAGAACCTCTTCCTCATTGAAATGGTTATTATTGAATAGAGTCTATTCTTATAACTTTAACTGGTACCCAGATTTATCTTTAGCACAATCCATTTCAAAACTTGGTAGCCTATTTAGCTTATGATTCTATGGAATCAGCAAATTGGGCTGGGTTTAACTGAGCTCTGGGCTCACGCACATGTCTGCAGGCGGCTGCTGGTCAGCTAGTCAGCTCTGTTTCTGTGGTTTGGCTGACAGTCAGCTGAGGCTGTGGGGACAAGTGGACTAGTACGTCCCTGTCACCCAGCTTGCCAACCTGGGCTTGTCTACATGACAGCTCAGCATGGTCCCAGGAAGGACTGCTTTGTGAAGCCTACCTTAGCACAGATACAGCTATCACTTCTGACGCTTCTGTTGGCCAAAGAGAGTCACAGGGCCAGCCCAAAATCAAGGTGTAAAGAAATGCACCCTACTTCCTTTTTTTTAAAAAAAATAATATATTTTTATTGATTTCAGAGAGGAAGGGAGAGGTAGAGAGGATAGAAACATCAATGATGAGAGAGAATCATTGATTGGCTGCCTCCTGCACGCCCCACACAAGGGATCCAGCCTGCAACCCTGGCATGTGACATGACTGGGAATCAAACCTTGACCTCCTTGTTCATAGGTTGAAGCTCAACCACTGAGCAACACCAGCCGGGCAACACAATTGGTATTTTGGTAGGGATTATGTTGAATATAGATTGTTTTGGGTAGCCTGAATGTATAAAAGATGTAAATTCTTTCTATCCATGATCACAGTACTAGTATATGCTTCCATTTTTTTGTATCTTCAATTTTCTTCTATAGTGTCTCAAAATTGTAATGTTAATAATACAATTTTATTTAACCCATTGTATCTAAAATAACATTTCAGTTAGTTAATATAAAAACTAGTAATAAGATACTTTGCATTCCTTTTTTATTCCAAGTTTTCCAAATCTGCTGTATAGTTTACACTATCATCACCTCTCATTTTGGACTAGCCAAATTTCAAGTCCTCAACAGCAATATGTGGCTGGTGGCTACCATACTGGACAGTTGTACATAAAGCATTCTTTTGCCAAAAGTGAGTCCTTGATAAGGACTAGAAAACTGATTTATCAGTATAATGAATGGCATTTATGAAGAGTTGCAGAGAAAGGGAACATCATGTACTAACTACATATTATGTACTGGACACTGTTAAAAACGCTTTGCATAGCATCTTAGATTTGGTTTTCCCCCAAAGCAGAGTCTGATACAATCATTTGGGAGAAGGTACTATATTTGAGAGATGATTCCAGGAAGCCAATAAAGGGTGCATTAGTAAGCCAGTTATTGCTATGGACAACTGGTACTCAGTTCCACTGTGGATCTGCATAGAATGGGCTTCAGAATTGCCCCTCCAAAAACCAGAAGACTGAGAAGCTTGTCCACTAGCTCATTTCTCATTGGTTCAGGGTTTGCCCCTCTGGGTGTTAACTCCCCCATGTTTCTGGAGTGTCCTGCATAAGGCTGAAAAACCTTATACCTTTAGAACAAGTCCTGATGAAAAAAAAAAAACACATGAGAGATAAGACAGACACTTGGGTGGAATTTTGCCATAAGCATGAGAATTGTCTATTACCAGTTGGCCATTTCTATACAAATATGACAACAAAGTCTACAGGGACACATTTTGGGGGATTTTTCTTTCTTTTTTTAAAAAATATATTTTACTGATTTTTTACAGAGAGGAAGGGAGAGGGATAGAGAGTTAGAAACATCGATGAGAATCTATAAATTCAACGCACTTCCCATTAAAATACCAACGGCATACTTCACAGATCTAGAACGAACTCTCCAAAAATTCATCTGGAATAAAAAAAGACCCCGAATAGCTGCAGCAATCCTGAAAAAGAACAAAGTAGGTGGGATCTCAATACCAGATATCAAGATGTATTACAAAGCCACTGTTCTCAAAACAGCCTGGTACTGGCACAAGAACAGGCATATAGGTCAATGGAATAGAATAGAGAGCCCAGAAATCGGCCCAAACCAATATGCTCAATTAATATTTGACAAAGGAGGCAAGAACATACAATGGAGCCAAGATAGTCTCTTCAATAAATGGTGTTGGGAAAATTGGACAGATATATGCAAGAAAATGAAACTAGACCACCAACTTACACCATACACAAAAATAAACTCAAAATGGATAAAGGACTTAAATGTACGACAGGAAACCATAAAAATTCTAGAAGGATCCAAAGGCAACAAAATATCAGACATATGCCGAAGGAATTTCTTCACTGATACAGCTCCTAGGGCACTTGCAACTAAAGAGAAAATGAACAAATGGGACTACATCAAAATAAAAAGCTTCTGCACAGCAAAAGAAACCATCAACAAAACAACGAGAAAACCCACTATGTGGGAAAACATATTTGCCAATGTCATATCTGATAAGGGCCTAATCTCCAAAATTTATAGGAAACTCATACAACTTAACAAAAGGAAGATAAACAATCCAATCAAAAAATGGGCAAAGGACCTAAATAGACACCTTTCAAAAGAGGACATTCAGAAAGCCAAGAGACATATGAAAACATGCTCAAAGTCACTAATCATCCGAGAGATGCAAATCAAAACAACAATGAGGTACCATCTCACACCTGTCAGACTGGCTATCATCAACAAATCAACAAATGACAAGTGCTGGAGAGGATGTGGAGAAAAAGGAACACTTGTGCACTGCTGGTGGGAATGCAGACTAGTGCAGCCACTATGGAAGACAGTATTGAGTTTCCTCAAAAAACTGAAAATGGAACTCCCATTTGACCCTGTGATCCCACTTCTAGGAATATATCCCAAGAAACCAGAAACACCAATCAGAAAGGATATATGCACCCCTATGTTCATAGCAGCACAATTCACCATACCTAAGATCTGGAAACAGCCTAAGTGCCCATCAGTAGATGAATGGATTAGAAAACTGTGGTACATCTACACGATGGAATACTATGCTACCGTAAAAAGGAAGGAACTCTTACCATTTGCAACGGCATGGATGGAACTGGAGAACATTATGCTAAGTGAAATAAGCCAGTCAATGAAGGAAAAATACCACATGATCTCACTCATTCATGGATAATAGAGACCATTATAAACTTTTGAACAATAATAGATACAGAGGCAGAGCTGCCTCAAACAGATTGTCAAACTGCAGCGGGAAGGCCAGGGAGGGTTGGGGGGCAGGAGAGAGGGGGGTAAGAGATCAACCAAAGGACTTGTATGCATGCATATAAGCATAACCAGTGGACATAAGACACTGGGGGATAGGGGAGGCTAGGGGACTGTCAAGGGCGGGGGGGGGGGGGGGAAAGGACACATATGTAATACCCTTTGTAATACTTTCAGCAATAAAAAAAAAAAAGAAACATCAATGAGAGAGAAACATCGATCAGCTGCCTCCTGCACACCCCCTGCTGGGGATGTGCCTGCAACCAAGGTACATGCCCTTGACTGGAACCGAATCTGGGACCCTTCAGTCTGCAGGCCGAAGCTCTATCCACTTAGCCAAAACGGTTAGGGTGGATTTTTCTCTTTTTAGGGAACTCTCTAGAGACTTTTCCCTTTAATTGCATATTATTATTTTATAAATTTAGACAAATCTACAGAGTAGGTTCTTTTGAAATGGTAGCACCATAAGCTTTACATTGGTCTTAAAAGTATATGATATGCTATTTAAAAAACATACATTTGCTCTCGTACTTAATATATTCTTTGACCTTCAGAAAGAAATTTCCAGTACACTTTGTAAGCTCACTTATTTCTGGTATTCACTGCTGAATTTCTGGTGCAGAGCTCATTTTCAAATCAATTATTAGTACAACAGATCCTCCCTCAATGGAAGACTGTGCACAGACTGGACAGCTCCCATTATCTGTAATAGCCATAAGTGGCTTTAATGTTAGAGAGTTGGTTTAAAGGATTGTCCATTTGGAAGACTGACTGACTGTGCTTGTTTGTGAGGCAGAACAAATTATAAAATGATTATGCTTCAGAGATGTGTGTTTCTCAATGATTGCTTCACCAATCCATAAAATGTCTGCTTTATAAAACAAGTGAACTGTGCCTTAACAGATGAGATCATTGAGATCTATTACTAAAAATGTCTTTCTAGGGCCTGGATGCAAGGCCACTGGGGTGTGTAACTTTCCAGGAAGACTGACAGGAAGTCATCAGCATAAAGAAAGAAAGGCATATTTAAAAACCAAAAGGAGCCTGGCCACTGTGCTGACCTACGAACCGGGAGGTCATGGTTCCATTCTGCCTCAGAGCACATGCCTGGGTTGCGGGCTCGAGGTGAGAGGCAGCAGATCAATGATTCCGTCTCATCATTGATGTTTTTGTCTCTCTCTCACTCTCCCTTCCTCTCTCTGAAATCAATAAAAACATTAAAACACACACATACACACACACACCAAACAAACAAACAAAAATGCCTTAAGAGCAAAGTAGCAAATAACCTAACCTAGAAAACAGTTAAAAGGGCATGACCCAAACTGTTAGCTGTGCTTTCCTCTGCAGGGGGCTGTGGAATTGGAGGTACTCAGGGATGAGAGAGGTAAGACCACAGGACCGTTTTTCTTTTCTCTATATGCTTCTGTATTTACTTGGATATTTATTTATATTTTTTAATTAAAGTTTTGTATTTACTTGAATTTTTAAACACAAAAAATGTGTACAATTTGTGCTGCTAACAATAATCTTAAAAGAGAATGCCACTAGAGTTACATTCAGTTTTGCCTTCCTATTTTTGCCTCCAATCTAACAATCAAGTCTAATAACAGGCAGAAAATCAACGCTAGGCATTTACCAAAGACAGGTGGGAATCTTCAGAATTTTTGATGTTGTCAGCAGTTCCATTTTGCAGTTAGGGATACATTCTAGCTTCTAGATGTTTTCTTCAAAAATGTAAATATGATAAATGTATGTATTTAACAAATGTATGTATTTATCATATTTTGTTAAATATGATATTCTTGTCAGACTCATTCTGTGCAGTGAAGGACAGGGCACCCTGTGCTAATGGGCACTCAATCGAAGCTTTTTAGGAAGCACAGTGATGAAAAACCTGCCTGGAACAGAGAACTAGTATTTGACAAAAAAAGGGGAAACGGAATTTTTAATATTTTATCTCCCTTTGATCTCTTTTTAAAAAAATATCTTTTTTATAAGTATTTATTTTTAAATGTTTATTTTTATTATTAAAGTCATACATGCTTATATATATATATATATATATATATATATATATATTTTTATTGACATCAGAGAGGAAGGGAGAGGGAGAGAGAGTTAGAAACATTGATGAGAGAGAATCATTGATTAGCTGCCTTCTGCATGCCCCCTAATGGGGATTGAGCTCGCAACCTAGGCATGTGCCCTTGATTGGAATCGAACCCAGGACCCTTCAGTCTGCAGGCCAACGCTCTATCCACTGAGCCAAACCAGCTAGGGCATACATGCTTTTTTAGAGTCACGTTTGGGGTCCTCTTTGGAGTTCGGAGTTCCCACTTTCCCCGACATGCAGCTGCAGGAAAGGGGCTGGGTGTCTGCAGTATCTTGACCAGCTGACTTCCCATGTCTGGTCCCAGCTGGTTGAACCAAGCAAGGAGCCTGATTCACACTAGACTCAGTCAGGTGATGGTGGTCTCTGGAACTGTGGGCTGAGACAAGAGCAGGCTTATTGGGACCCTGCACTTTAATCCACTGATAGAGGGAACAGAGGGAAGAAAACTAGAGAAGATGGGCTTAGTGTGAGCAGGGACAGAAGAATTGTCTTGTTGTATTGCTTTCAGATTGAAATTTCTTGTGAGACTGGGCCCTACTTCCTGCCTTTGGTTATACGGGGTGGTCCCAAATACTAGGTTGTTTAAGACAGATTTGAGTGAGCTTTGATTTTTGCAAAAATAGTTTAGAGAATATATAAGAAATGTAATGTGTCTGTAAAGCCATTCCCACATATAAATTTCCTTGAGGTCTGTTTTGTTCCTACAGAGGTGCTATCATTGTACTCTATGTAAAATCGGTCTTTTTTTAAAAATTGTATTTTCCCATTTTGTTAATTCCAGCTCTGGTTAAAGCCAACTCTTAGTTTTTTGGAGTCCACCCCTATGGCTGAACAGGAGAAAACAACACCTTGCTGACTGGTCTTGCTTTCAATTCATTGGTACTAACCACCAGGGGGCGCTTAATCCTTCATGGCAACTACGCTACATTCCTCCAGTCTGGCATGTGCCCATTGCCTGGAGGCTGTTTTTTTCTGTATTCTCTTCAGTGCCTCCCCTCCATTCTTACTCTCCGCTGAGACCTTGTTTTCTATTTTACCAGGATATTAAAAGCCACCAGAGGACACTTCCAGCATGCTCCTGCTACCACACTACGCCCACACACTCTGCCTCCGTTACTCCGGGTGACCTGTCCACACTCCCAGCTAAGGCCAGTCCTTTCGACTTGCTCACTAGTTTCTGTCCCCTGTCACATGTTCAAGGACATCACATCAACAGTTGGTTTCTCTCTCCCTTACGATCATGTTTTCTCTGTTGCCTGATCAATTTCATGAGCTTATAAAATGCTATTATTTCTCCTGTCTTAGGGAGAATAAATTTTCCAGAAATTGTATTCCCTCTCAGTTACTGGGTCATTTTTCTGCGTCTGTGAGAAGCAGATCTTCTCAGTAGTATATCTACTGGATATCTGCAATTTGTCCCTTTTTCTAATCTAGGCATTCATTCTCATGGCTCCTACAAAACAGCTCTCATAAAATTGTCATTGACTTCCGCAGTGCTCAGTCTTGGTTATAATCTTACTTGAGCTGTTTTGCAGAATTTCATAGAGATGATCACTCTTTAAATATTTTATTCACTTGACTTTTAGGATATTCTCCTATTGGTTCTGTTCCTATTTGCTGGCGGCTCCTTTTCAGGCTCCTTTGCGCTGTGGCCTGTGCCTCTAGAACCGTGAGAAATAAATGTCTGCTGTTTGTCTATGGTATTTTGTGATGGTGGTCCAAGCTGCCTAAGACAGCCATTTTTTAATAACTTGTAAGTTGTTTCTGCTGTCACTGCCTTATTCATAGCTCCTTTACATATCTTTTCATGCCTCACTGTTCCCATACATACTAGTAGCATTTGTGATTCTCAGCCCAGGGGCTGGATGTAGGCATATACTTGCCAGCATAGGCCAGAAGTGCCAGGGAGTTAATATTCCCAGGTAGGTTCAGTTCTCAACTCTTTCATCCTCCACCCTCAGATGGCATGACACTGAGGTGTGTTCTAAACAGTGTCTCAGGGGTCCCAAAGGGACTGAGCCCCAGATGACCTCCTCATCCACGTACCTTTGAATTGATTTCCTTCTCTGCCTTGTCTATGTCTCCAATTCATCTATGGATCATCTGATATGAATTATTTATTTCTGCTTCTGGGGGAACCCAGCTAAACTAAAAATATTTGTAAAGTAATCTCTAGTTATATTTCTGTTTGTTAAGAATATATTCCTTGCTGGTTTGGTTCAGCCTGTGGGTTCGATTCTGGTCAAGGACACGTGCCCAGGTTGCGGGCTCGATCCCCAGTGGTGGTGGTGGTGGTGGTGGGGCATGCAGGAGGCAGCTGATCAATGATTCTCTCATCATTGAGATTTCTGTCTCTCTCTCCCCTCTTCTCTGAAATCAATAAAAATATATTTAAAAAAAAATATATTCCTCAAAAAATGGATTTTTAAAAAACTGACTTTTGAGTACTCAATGTTAAAAATCTCTGTATTTGGGGAATTCTACTCTATGAGTCCTGGTTGTAAGTAAGAGTTTATCTCCTTCTGTTAAAGCTAGAAACACCAACATATTCACTTTGTTAGCTTCTTTTGAAACTAGGACATAAGCACGGGACCCAATTTGGCTAAGCAGATGGATCTTTCCCAGATTATGTTGGGGATGCAAAGAAGACACAGTAGGGAAGACTCTTCTCTGCTGGTGTTGGCTGTTGAAGCAATTTCCAGGTTCTGGAGACCACATTGGTGGCGGTGCCAGCAGCAGTTACTCCCTATCCGCGCCGGCTGGATAGGGAGTACAAACTGTATTGTTAAGAGCAGTCTATCCAATAGAAAGGTAATGTGAGTCACATTGCAACTTAAAATGTTCTAGCAGTCCAATTTAAAAAAAGTCAAAAGAAATAGGTAAAATTAATTTTGAGAACATTTAACTTAAATATTATAGTTTCAGCATGTAATCAACTTAAGAAATTTATGAACTACTTCACAATTATTTCCTTTGTACTTCAAAATTCTGGCACAGAGCACATCTCATTTTGGACTAGTCTCATTTCAAGTGCTCAAGAAACATATGCAGCTGGTGATTCCCATATTGGACAGTTTACGCCTGGAGCTCGGGCCTGGAAGCCGTGCCTTCACACAGGCCCAGGTCTGTGCTGTGCTGTGACTGATGGGCGGGTACTGATTTAGGAGCCTCTGAGCCTATTCAGTCTGTCTGTTGCATATGTTAATAATGCAGTAGTCTTTCAATATGCTCATCTTCTGACAGTTGGTTTCTGTTGTTTCTAGTGAAGAACCCATTGATAGAGAAATTTAAATCATCAGAAGTTTGCGTAGGCACAGGCATTCAAAGAAATAAGGGGGACTCAGGATTGCTTATCTGACTTTGTAAGGAATTATGATAGTTTGGATTATTGTGTAACAAATACTTTCTTTTTTTCTCCCATCATGGGTGGAGTATTATAACCTGCCTCATTGATGTTAGGCTTGGCCATGTGATTTGCTTTGCCTGATGGGATATTAGTGGATGTGATGTGAGCAAAGGCCTGGGATGCATTGGTGCAATGGTGGCTTGCCTTCTAGCATTTATCACTGAGAAAAATATGCCGCAGCTAGTCTGTTGGTCTGAGATGGATGAGAAGTATGTGGAAAACTTAAAGACTCAGTTGAGCCCAAGCTAGATTAGCCAATTTGTGCCAACCTAAGATTATAACAGCAAGGATAAGTAATTACATTATGCCATGTTGTTTTGTTATGTAGCATTATTGTGGCAATAGCTAACTGATACAGAGATAAGGTAGTGAAAACTTTTGATCGTAAGCACTGTTCTCCAAAAAACTATGGTATGCAGAGGAGACACAGTATATTAAATTATTCACCCTGGAATGTAGTGGTAATTGAAGGAAGGCTTTGGGGGACCAATTCACGTCTGCTAAGGATAGAGGCAGTACAAAGAGCTATGGAAGACTTGTATAGTATTGTATTTACTATTCAAGTTTTCACATAGCTTAAGAAATAATTTTACTAGTGCCAGTTGTACAATTTCTTGCTTAAAACATGGATCGAAAATCAGTGACCTTTTCTGGACTCTGTAAAAGGAACATCCCATTTCTTGCATCCACTGGGTTGAGAGAGCTAAAAGACACACATAAGTATTGAGTCTATGGGTTGCCTACATTTAATGTCAGTTGAATTTACAGCCTTATTATGTGTCTGATGTGAAGTTGGGCACTGATCAGGGAGAAGTAGGACGCTGAAAATGGAGATTTTATGTAGGTCAACTCCCTACTGGGCTGTGTTGCCAAGTAAAGCAGCTCTCCTTTCTCTGATGGTGCTCTTTCCCCTCTGCTCAAAGACCCTTATCCAATCCTTTAAGAGGCCCATCTAAGGGATTTACCTGGCCAGGGGAGGCCAATTTTCCTTCTGTCCCACTCTTACCTTTCTCTTTATCTGCAGAGCTTTTACTGTTGTCAGATCCCAGCATGCTCTGGGAACCAATTTAAAAGCAAATTTGCGAGATGAAAGTGTTTACATAAAAAATTGCAAAACTTTGTTAATTTATATCAGAATTTTACACGTGTGTACGTGTGTGTGTGTGTGTACGTGTATGTGTATACTTGAGTTTGTTTGTGTATGGATTCTGAGGGAGTAAGGCCAAAGGGAACCAGTGATTTTAGATCAGGCTGATTTTAGCATGATGGGAAGTCTCACTGAGATCTTGGACTCAATGTGCTTCCTCAAGCTGGGAGTAAGTCTGATTGTTTGCTTGCTCTGTTGCCTTGACTAAGAAACAAAGCCTCACACTGTGTTTAAATCAGCAACAACCAGTGGCATCATTATTCTAAAAACCAGCAGATGTTGGGAAAGAAGAACAAACTGAACGGATTTTTTTCCTCACTCAAAATTGTTTAATGTATATTAAATGGAAGAACGCAGGGGGAAAAGGAGGAAAAATTAAATTGGGGGCTTTAGACAGTATAAATAAAGAAGATCAGACATATTCATTTAACAATACTCTTTGTTTTCAATCCACTGGAATACTCTCAACCAAAATTTAAAAATTGGTAGGACTTTTGGGGGAAAGATTCATTCACTCATTAAATATTATTGACTATCCAATATGTTCACAGTATTCTAGGCACTGGAAATATAGTGGTAAATGAGGCAGATGAAAATTCCTTCATGTAACTAGTAGAGGATGACAGAGAATAAACAAATAAATTGAAATATTTAGTATATTAGAAGGTTATCTGTGTAAGAAGGAAAATAAGTCAGGATAAATTAAAATGACCAGTGTGGGTAGGGTTCAATTTTAGAAAGGGTTGAGAGGAGGTGTCACTGAGAACGTAAGATTTGAGCCATGTCCTGAAGTAGCCTTGTGCATTTCCAGTGTAAGAGTATTCTAGGCAGCCCTACCCGGTTTGGCTCAGTGGATAGAGCGTTGGCCTGCGGACTGAAGAGTCCCAGGTTCGATTCCGGTCAAGGGCATGTACCTTGGTTGTGGGGATGGTTGTGGGCACATCCCCAGTGGAGGGTGTGCAGGAGGCAGCTGATCGATGTTTCTCTCTCATTGATGTTTCTAACTCTCTATCCCTCTCCCTTCCTCTCTGTAAAAAATCAATAATAAAAAAAAATTTAAAAAAAAAAACTATTCTAGGCAGAAAAAAACAAGAAGGGCAAAGGTCATGAACATGACTGGCTCCATGGAGGATTAGAGTAACCGGAGTGAAATGATCCAAGGTGATTATAGTAGAAGATGAAGTCAGAAGTATAAACTGGAGCTAATTCGGATTATTTCTTTATCAATAAGATAAAGAACAAAGATTATTTCTGCCTTTGCAACTGGATTGGATCCAGTTCTGGATATCACTTCCCCTTGCTGATGGAGGACTTCAGGCCATGTCCAATGGCAGCATTGGTTTCTAATCCTTCACTACTCACTGTATACTAGTATGTTGCATAACTCTCGCCTAGCCTAGTCCTGCTGCGTTGCACTCCACTCTCATGGGAGAATTCCTTCAGATTGATTGCCTGAAGAGGAAGACATTTGAGTCTGGTTAAAAATGGTTCTGCACACATTTGCATCAACCAGGAGTAGATGGCTGTGACATTATTTCCTCCCTTTGAAGTGGCCCTGCAGGACAATGGAAAAAGAAAATTCTTCCAGTGGACATGAATTCAAATAATTTATCTCTCTCTCTCTCTCTCTCTCTCTCTCTCTCTCTCTATATATATATATATATATATATATATATATGTATATATATGTATATATATATGTGTATATATATATACATATATATATATATTTGATTTCAGAGAGGAAGAGAGAGGGAAAGAGAGATAGAAACATCAATGATGAAAGAGAATCTTTGATTGGCTGCCCCTGGCATACCCCCTACTGGGGATTAAGCCCACAACCTGGGCATGTGCCTTGATCAGGAATCGAACTGTGACCTCCTGGTTCGTAGTTCGACACTCAACCACTGAGCCACGCTGGTTGAGCCAAACAATTTATCTTATTGTTCACTTTTTCTGTTTGTAGAAAACCTGAGGTAAGTATGTATACTGATTGATAGGTAGTAGCTAATGGTATACTCAGATTACCAGGGACCTAAAAGAAACAGAATTATAGGACTGATCACACCTTTCAGGAAAAAGGAGGGGAGGGGTACGTGACAAAACTATTCCTACTCCCAGTAGAGCCAGCCTCCTTTTAAGAGGTTTCCAGAAAGCCAGCAGTAAGTCTTACATCTTGGTGGTCTTCTGTCTTGGCAAAGGAGGCTAAGGAAATGTAGTCACTGGGCTTGGCACATTGTTACCCAGAGTAAAATTGGAACTTAGCAGATTATAAGATAGAAAGGGCAATGTGGGTATTGGGTTCTGTCACAGAGATTCAAGGTGGTTTCAAGAATTTAAGTGCAATAGCTATTTTTAGATATGTAATATGTGCCAGGCTGTCTACTACAGCCTAGGGCACAAAGACAAATATGATATTGGGCCAGCTCTCACAGATATGACTGGGTAGTAGAGGAGGAAGACTGTAAACAGCTAGCCTCCAATTATATGGTGATAATGAGAGGTTTGCTGTGGGAGAGCAAAGACGAACTCAGTCCATCCCGGAGGTTTGGGCTTCTTGGGAAAGATGTTCCCAGAATCTAAGGCTGGGTGAGAGTTGAGTAACATTTTACACTTGGAGATCACCATAAGGGAAGCTAAGGATGAAGGAAACATCATTGTTTAATAGGAATTGAAAGCACTTAGAGATTATTATAAGATAAAATAGAAGGCAGAAGTGAATAAGTAAAGAGTCAAGTGACAGAGTGTCTGGTATGTTAACTGAATGACAAAGCTATGGAAAGCCTTGGAAGTGGTTTAATCATGGAAACTCCAGAGTCAGATTGAATTTTAGATACGTCATTCTGGCTGCTACGTGGAGGAGGCTTCAAAGCAGGGCAAAATCGAGCTCAAGAGAGTTATTAGGAGGCTATTTCAGTAGTCAAGGTAAGAAAGAATGGAAACCTGACTAGGCAATGGTAGTAGGGATGGTGAGAAAGATTAAAGAACCGTGTGGGAGGAATAATTAGTGAAGGAAAAGGTGTGGGCAGACAAAGAGAAGTTTAGAATGAATGTAAGATTTCTGCTTTAAGTGCTAGGTGGAGGATGGTGCCATTACCTGAAATGGTAATTGTAAGAGTAGGAGGACAGATGTGCGTGGGAGTGGAGGAGTGGGAAAAAGATGAGCTCAATTGGGACATGCTGAGTTTGAATTGTATGTGGAAATGCTTAGTAGGCAGTTAGATCTATAATCTGAACCTTGTGATCAGGGTGGAAGAAATATATTCTTAAGTCATTGCATAAAGCCTGTAGGTATATCCATGTGAATAGATGAGTTGCCTGTGGATAGAGGGCAGGCAGAGGACTACCAAATTAAGGCAGAAGCTCTGCTGACACCAACATTTGAGGGAAAAACACCTTTTAAAGGCAATGAAATATTAGACTGGGTAGTTACTGAGTTAAGCAAATCAAAACAGGGTTACTGGGAGTTTACTATGACGTAGAACTTACTTCCATTCTGAATGATATGCAGGTAAAGGACAGGCTCTTGAAGGTTGAAAGATGGTGATTATAGCTAGTTTGGAAAAGGCTTCTGAGGAAGTGATGTTTAAGTTGAGGCCTAATCAGGTGACACATGAGGGAGGGCAGGTGGTTGGAAACCGAGACTGCAGAGGGCACAGCAGTCTAGCACAAGCAAAGGCCCTGGATCTAGGGAGAACTTGAGGCATTTGAGTTGAAATCGCAACATGATAGGACACACGAAAGAGGGGAGGGAAGTATGTGACAAGCTAGAAACGTAGGGAGGATCTAGTTCATGTGACTAGTTCACATTCATGCCATATTCTGAAAGACATGGGGGGCCTTAGGAAATGACCATTTAAAAATTCTTTTGTCTGTTTAGCCCCCTCCTTTTAAACTGCCTTTTGTCCACTCTGAGATTTTGGTAGAGTTTTCAATTATGTAAGTGGGTTTGCATTCCAGGATAGCTACTAAGAGCACCCTATCATTGGTCAGAATCAGACATGATGAGGTAAATTTCAACAGAAATCACCAAGGATAAAGGATGACGATGGAAAAATTACCCCATACTGCACCCTCCCAAGGCTGGGAGACTGTGTAATCATCACAGGATCATAGCTCATCCTCAATGGAAGAAATACAGTTTGGAGAATCCTGAGGAGAATATTGACTGGTTGGTTGGTTGAATTGCTGTATTTAACCGAAATGACAGAGCGTACCTTGATTTTGTAAGATTCTGTTTTCCACTTCGAAGTACATATGGAGCTTTAGAATGAAGTTGACTTTCAGAGACCTACAGGATGTCCCATCTCTGCACATTTGCAGTCTCTGACTGTGTGGAGTTCATTCTTGTTACACATTAACAGAAGCATACTCTGGCTGTCATGTGGAAATGGAAGGGTAGAGGCCAGAAGTGATTAGGGAAGGTCATTTCGAAGACTGCTGTACTTGTTCCTGGGATAGCACACTGGAGGAAAGGCAGGTCTCAAGTTCAGGTTTGAATATAAGTGGTAATGAGCTGCCTGTAACATGTGCAAACGAAGATGTTGCATAGGCTGTGGGCATGTGGATCTGTCTTAAAAAGTAAGCTCTCAGCTGGAAATAAAGTTTGAATTACCAGCAAAGAGGTGCTACTTGAAGCTGTGAGTGTGGATGAAATCATTCTCCATGCAAACCCTGCAGAAATGTGTCTTACATACTCTGGTAGGTGCCATATACTCCAATCGCTGGCCCTCTATGAGAATGGAGAGTGAGGTTAAAGCGGTGTCTGGAATAATTTTCTGAAGAAATTCAATGCATGATTGGCAGGCAAAGATGGAAGAGTTACCATGAGAAGGGAATGAGAAGAACATCCTACAAGTGGTTAGATAATAGGAAAAAAACTACCTAGGAGTGTCTAACAACAGGATTTTAAATGGAGCATGGGGCCAAATGTGTTGAACATTATGGAGAGCTCAAATCGAAGACTGACAATTGTTCTTCATATTTCATTTTTAAAAATATATTTTTATTGATTTCAAAGCGGAAGGGAGAAGGAGAGAGAGAAACATCAATGATGAGAGAGAACCATTGATCAGCTGCCTACAGGGGATGGAGCCTGCAACCCAGGCATGTGCCCTGACTGGGTATCAAGCCTCCTGGTTCATAGGTCGACACTTAACCCCTGAGCCATGCCGGCTGGGCAGATTTCTTGATATGGAGGTGACCTGGACATTAGTGAGGTGGTTTTGGTGACGTAATGAGGGCAGTGAGCAGAGAGTGAGTGGGAGATAAACAAAGATGATGAGAGGACATCTCTCTTACAGAAATGTTCTTCTAAATGGGAGCAGAGAAATAAGGATGAAATTAGAAGGAAATGAGAGGTTAGGAGACAATAATGTCCAAGAGAAACCAAATTCCTGCAAAACCCCCCTACTCATAAGGCCAGGCACTCCCCTTCTGGCTCTTATTTCTGTTCTCTGGCCAATCTCAAACAACACAGAAGCACTGGCCGTGGTACACAGCTTGTATACCAGGAAGGTGTGGGGGCTGTCAGGGTTATTCAGTTCAGGTTTCATGGAGAATTCAAGAGAAAATCTATAAAAAGCCCAAAGCAAGTGCACTTGTTAGGAGTACCACACCTCTCCCAACTGCATACTTGCCCTCAGAAGGGCAAGGATTTTGAAATAAACTAAATGTCAGCTCATAAGAAAAAAGTCATAACTTTGGGAACCTTAACTAACCCCTGTAGGACAGGGACTGTGTTTTATTTGACTTGATATGCTCCAGTTGGAATGGCAGGACACGGAAAGCTCTCTGTGTTTGTCAGAATGAATAAATCAATGTTGTTTCCATTGGGAAACTTTTTCAAACAGTAATGCTAACCCCTCTCCAATAATTTCCCCAGAATTGTTACCCTACAGAGTACTTATTACATGTAAGGAGCCCTCAGACCAGGCCATGATTGTGTCTTTGGAAAACCATAATCAGAATCAATGTTCCTGTCACAGCTTTTTCAATTCTACAGATTCTGGTAGTCTTACTCTTTGCTTACCAGTTTCTCAGGAGTGAAAGAAGGGGCTTTTATTTTTATTTTTTAAAAAATGTATTTTTATTGATATCAGAGAGGAAGGGAGAGGGAGTGAGAGAAACATCAATGATGAGAGAGAATCATTGATCCGCTGCCTCCTGTAAGCCTCCTAATGGGGACCGAGCTGCAGCCCTGAGTGACCTCCTGGTTCACAGATCACCACTGAACCACTGAGCCACGCCAGCTGCCGGGGTCCAACCCCAGCAGGTCCAGGGGTTCCCAAAGGCGTAGACGGAGTCGGCGAAGAAGGAAGGACACGGAGACAGTGTTAAGTTGATCCAGCCTAGCCAGGATCTCCAGCCAAGTTCTGGTCTGGATCTCCAGAGAGGTTCTGCTCTTTATTGTCTTGTTACATCCGTATTTATACCAGTTGATTTTAATCCTGTCAATTTCTATTACAAAGGTTAGGGCGTTTCTTATCTCCATTCCAGGGAGTAAAGATTATGTAGCTTAAGCATGATTGTTTGTAGTTAAAGTGATTAACTACCCGCCTGGCACTTAGTTAAGGAGTTTCATCCCCTCCCTAACTTCAGGGGAAAATCCCCACCTGGGGAAATAACCTTTCTCGGAGAGGTGACCTTGGTTAAAACACACAGCGCTAAGGGGAGCAAACATATTAAGAACAGTATGCTATATACGCCAGGTCCCTTGAAACATATGCTGTGCAGATGTTTCTATCCTGCAGCGACTGTGTCAAGCAGTAAGGATGGACCGGCTTCCGGCAGCCAGCGAAGCTAGAGAGTGGGGGCTTATAAACTCCTGAGTTATAACATTAAGATACCTGTGATTCAGCCTATTATTAGATAATAAAGTTGGCAATGTTATTCAGGAGCTATATCCAAATGTGGTTTCTATGATATGACCAATCAACTATATATTGTCATGTTTTTGAGCCTTTTGAAATACAAGTATTTGTCTTACAATTTCTCCTCATTACAACATATATTCTGAATTGATAATAAGGGCTTTCCCCTCCAGATTCATACCGTCTCCCTGAAACACATTAGGTGTGTGTGTGTGTGTGTGTGTGTGTGTGTGTGTGTGTGTCTCCTTTGTAAGTCATGCCTCATCCTAACTTTAGCTTATTGGCAAATCAACCTGTTTTCAGCAGAAGGGGCAAACTCATTCTCAGCCCTCTGCAGATCTGTAGGTGGGGGAATCTGTCTTGGAATTACCTTCAGATTCTCTGCCCTATCTCTAGTTTGTCTTCCTTGCTACTCTACAGTTACTTCTCAGCCTATCCCCAATAGAATTCCTTCAGCCGAAGCTCTGCTGGTAGCCTGAACCTGTGGTCAGTATCCTTGACACATACACATCTTTTAGTAAGAAATACATGTCCCTGGGGATCTTGATGGGGTAAATATTATCTGGGAACACTTTTTCACTAAAAACATATTTAAACGTTTTAGGTATTAATGATGCTCCATGTTTCATGTAAGGTGCTGGTGTTGGGTTCTATATAGATCTTGCAGGAGCCAGTAATTTCTTTTTGTCTGTGTTTATCTTTTCCATCTCTTCACCAGTTCCCCCCCTTATTTTTTTACTTAAAATTTTTAAAAATTGAATTTATTGGGATTACATTGGTTAATAAAATTATACAGGTTTCAGGTGTACAATTCTATAATAATCATCTGTATATTGTATTGTGTGTTCACTACCCCAAGTCAAGTCTCCTTCCATCACCATTCATCCCCTCTTTACCTTCTTCTACCTCGCCCACCCCCTTTCACCTTTCTCCTCTAATATCCCTAAATGGGCTTGTGATGGTTTATCATAAGCACAGACAATTAGCTAATGGGGAATGAGAAACAGTCATGATTGAGGAGACATCAATAAGACTAGGAAGAAGATCCCAGACATCCAGGCCATAAAGGCCCATGTGGTTGTCATATTTGCTCTGACATTTAGCTTTTGGTTTCCTGGTAATCAAAGCAAGCAGGAAAACCTAATACTTCTTTTAGGAAAGAGGAAGTATCTCAGTTCCCTTGGGAAGGCGAAAGTGTTTATTTTTAGCACTCATGTCTGAAAAGCATTTTCATTGTGATGCTTTAATAGGGGGCATTGAATGAGACCACAGACAATGTTTTTTTACTTTCTCCCTGTAGCAAGTGCAGGAATGAATTTCCTCTGATCATCTCTTGTGTTGTTTGCAGATTATAGTGACATAATCTTGTTTCTTTTAATTTTTATTGAGATTATTACAGATGTCCCTCTTTTTTCCCCTCTTTGCCTCACTCCACCTAGTTCCCGCCCCGCCCCAGGCCTTCTCCACCTTATTGTCTGTGCCCATAGGTAATGCATATATGATCTTTGTTTAATCTCTTCCCACCCCTTCCATCTGAGAATCATCAGTCTGTTTCATTTCCATGCCTCTGATTCTGTTTTATTCACCAGTTTATTCTGTTCATTAGATTTCTTATTTGTTTATTTTGATTTTTAGATTCAATTGTTGATAGGTATGTATTTGTTGCCACTTTGTTGTTCATATTTTTTAGCTTTTTATTTTTCTTCTTCCTAGTCTTAAAGAATACCCTTCAACATTTCATATAATACTGGTTTGGTGATGGTGAACTCCTTCAGCTTTGTCTTGTCTATGAAGCTCTTTATCTGACCTTCAGTTCTAAATGATAGCTTGGCTGGGTAAAGTAATCTTGGTTGTAGGTCCTTGCTATTCATCACTTTGCTATTTCTTGCCACTCGCTTCTGGCCTGCATGGTTTCTGTTGAGAAATCAGCTGCCAATTGTATGGGCATTCCATTGTAGGTACCTAACTGCTTTTCTCTTGCTGATTTTAAGATTCTCTCTTTGTCTTCAGCCCTTGGCATTTTAATTATGATGTGCCTTGGTGTGGTCCTTTTTGGGTTCCTCTTGTTTGGGACTCTGTGCTTCTTGGACCTGTAAATCTTACTTCTTTCACCAGGCAAGGGGAGGTTTTCTGTCATTATTTCTTCAAATAGGTTTTCAAAATCTTGCTCTCTCTCTTCTTCTGGCACCCCATAATGCGAATGTTGGTACGCTTGAAGTTGTCCCAGAGGCTCCTTACACTATCTTCATATGTTTGGATTTTTATTTCTTTTTGCTCTTCTGGTTGGGTGTTTTTTGCTTCTCACATATTCAAATTGTTGATTTGATACTCTACTGTTGAATTCCTGTACATTATAATTCTTTATTTTAGTCAGTGTATGCTTAATTTCTGACTGGTCCTTTTCCATTTTTTTTTGGAGGTTTCTAGAAGATTCTTGAGTAACCTTCTAACTGTGGTTTTGAACTCTATATCCAATACTTTGCTTTCTTCCATTTCTTTCATTTGTGACATGTTTCTTTGTCTCCACATTTTGGCTGCTTCTCCGTGTTTGTTTCTGTGTATTGGGTAGAGCTGCTATATCTCCTTGAGTTGGTAGAGTGGCTTTGTGTAGTAGGTGTCTATGGGCCCAGTGGCTCAGCCTCCCCAGTCACCTGAACTGGAAGCTGTAGGTGCACTCCTTTGTGGGCTGTGAGCACAGTCTTGTTGTAGTTGAGAGTTTATTGCTATTGATGTCACTGGGAGGAATTGACCTCCAGGCCAATTGGCTGTGAGGACCAGCTGCAACTACAGTAGGAGAGCTGCTGTATAAGAGACACCCCTATGGAGCAGGACTTGCTTCAGTGAGGCTTTGGTGGTCACTGAATCTGCCCCTTGAGTGTGTCGATGATGGATGTGTAGAGTTGTAATCTGGTATGGTTTGACACTGAACACTGGGTACACTGGCTCTTGGGTCTCCAGGGAGGTGCAAAGTCAACCACTGCCTGGAGCCACCCAGCAGGAGCTACAGAGAGATCTGCAGATTCCTCCTCTCTCTATTGGGTATGGAAGTGCCCAGATGAGGCCCAGCTATGAAGCAAAGCAGCCTGTTGCTGTTGCCGGGTCTTGGGCCTTTTATTGATAGGTTTGGGGTTCCCTGACCCAGCTGCAGCTTGTTTGACAGATTTTGCCCTGAGCAAGGAAAGGCCATTCATATGCAAAAGCTGTTACAAGCAGCTTGGGTGGGGTTGTAAATTGGATGGGGTGGGGTCTTAGGGAATCACTAGGGTGGAACAAACAGAAATGGCTGCCAGTCAGCCCTGTGACCCGGGAGGTCCCAGCATAGGAATAATGATCCCTGTGAGCACCTCCATCTGGGATAAAGCTGCCCCCGAGTTCCTGCCTGGATTCCAGACAATCCAGTTCCTCCTCATATGTGTCTGTGTTCCCCAGAGCTTTGCCCTGGTGCTGGAGCTCAGAGGTAGTGGGACCTTGTAAGTTCAGTTCATGGTGCCGGCCTTTTAAGAGGAATAGCTGGGTCTCCAGTAGCCTCTGTGTCACTGAGCCCCAATCTGCACTGGTTTTTACAGCCCATAGTTCTTACTGCCCATAGGGATTTCTTTTCCCAGCTCTGGGACCCTGAGCTGGGGGTCTGGTGTGGGGCTGAGACCCTTTCCTCCTTTAGGCAGCCTCTGCAGAGAGGATATCCCTCCCGTTCTGTGCTTCCACCCTCCTACCAGTCTCAGTGTGCTTTCTTCTTTACTTCTCTAGTTGTGGGACTTCCATTTATCCAGCTTTCAGGCAGTTCTGGATGATGATCTTTCCGTATTTTAGTTGTAATTTCAATGTGGTTGTGGGAGGTGGTGAGTACTGGCGTTTACCTATGCTGCCATCTTCAAATCTCCCAATAGTGACATAATCTTATAAAACATCTTAATGGAGGAGATTCTGTGATGGCCTACCTCCAATAAATGAAAGCTGTCTGGACCAGGTGAGTTTTATCCACTTGAAGGACTGTATCATTCTGAGGACCCATCCAAGAGTTGAATGTATTCAGTTATTCCTTGGGAACAGTCATATTCATTGTCAGCATTTTTTTAGTTATGTGGTCACTCCTTTCTGGCCCAATTTGATTATCACTTTTCTGTTTAATTTTTGATGTCTTGCTTTCTTTCAGCTACTGTTATTATTAATTCTCAGCAGCCAGAAGAATCCCTTTGTCAACTCAGTTTTGGAATTGCTGAGTTTTTAAAGGTTTAAGATACTTTCCCCCTTAATTGTTGGTCTTTTCAGAGCTCTTCATACTCAAATATACTTTGTGACTCTCTATGAGAGAAAAATTACGTTCAGTATTTCTTGACCTTATTGAGCATAGAATGTATTTTTTGAAAAAAATGTATTTTTATTGATTTCAGAGAGGAAGGGATAGGGAGAGAGACATACAAACATCAATGATGAGAGAGAATCATTGATCAGATGCCTTCTACACATCCCCTACTGAGATTGACCCCAAAATCTGGGAATGTGCCCCTGACTGGGAATTGAACTGTGACCTTCTGGTTCATAGGTTGACCTCAACTGCTGAGCCACACCAGCATAAACTGAAGAAATGTGATGGGTTTTCCGCTACAGACACTTTGATGAGTTCCAAAGCTGTTTGGAACTGCTATCTTCAAGTAAGATTAGAGATATATTGTCAATCTTTTGCATAATATTTTCTATTATTAGTTCCTAGTTAAAGCTGCTGTCAGGGTTGGCCAAGGGATGGTTTACATGTCATTGCCTAATCCTTGGGGAAATGACAATGTGACACCTTTGTACCACTTCATTAAAATATTGCCAGTGAAAAAATAGAATCAGGTGGGTAGTGGGTAGCAAACTAACAGGGTGAATAGTATCTGTTACTTTCAGAGACTATTTGACTTAGCATCACTTGCCTTATTCCTTTTGCTGAAACTCTCTAAAATTTTTTGAGATGCCATGAATATAAAATGTATAACCCAAGAATTCTCAGCAGGCGAGTAATTTATTGAAACACTTAAGGCCAGCAGGTGTTTTTGGAATATGTGGCATCAAAAGCCATTTTCTCTTAGCTAAAGCAATCTTTCACATGGAGCTATAAAATGATTTGGAGATTCAGACAGGAAAAAGGTTGAAGCAGTCTGTTATTTTTCCTCCTTATATCTGTGCTTGAGGTGGTTTTTTTTTTTCTTTTCATTTTTAAGTCATTTTAGGTCTGCTCATTTTTGTTGGTGGACAATCAACCCTTATTAACCCTTTAATTCTTCAGGCTTAAGCACCTGTAGACAAATGAAAACATTTGTTATACAACTAGTTAATCAGAAAGTCTCTGTTTACTCCCTTTCTGAAATTTGATAGGGATTATAGGCATGACCGTTCAATTTAGCACTTAATTATATGTTATTTTTTCATTGTTTAACACTATTTGTTGTGTTTGTTTTATTTCTTCCTGGAATGATAAGCTTTTTGTGTCTATGGGTGTGATGGATAATTCCGTATGTCAACTTGCCTGGGCCATAAGGTGCTTAGACATTTGGCCAAACATTATCCTGGGTGAGTCTGAGAGGGTGCTTCTGGACGAGATTAATTTGAATCTGTAGACTGAGTAAAGCCGATTGCTTTCCCTAATGTGGATGGGCCTCATCCAATCAATTGAAGACTTAACTAGAAGAAAAAGGCTGAGTAAGAGGATCTCCTCCTGCCGAAACCGGTTTGGCTCAGTGGATAGAGCGTCGGCCTGCGGACTGAAAGGTCTCCAGGTTCGATTCCGGTCAAGGGCATGTATCTGGGTTGTGGGCATATCCCCAGTAGGAGATGTGCAGGAGGCAGCTGATCGATGTTTCTCTCTCATGGATGTTTCTAACTCTCTATCTCTCTCCCTTCCTCTCTGTAAAAAATCAATAAAATATATTTAAAAAAAAAAAAAAAGAGGATCTCCTCCTGCCCAACTGTTCTTAGCTGGGACATTGGTCTCTTTCTGTCTTTGGACACAAACTGAAACATTGGCTCTTCCTGGGTCTCCAGCCTGCAGACTGTAGATCTTGGGACTTCTCAGCCTCTGTAGTCATGCGAGCCAATTCCTTAAATAGATTTCTTTATATATGCACATATCCTACTGGTTCTATTTCTTTAAAGAACCCTGCCTAATACATTGGGTTCTGATACTCATTTCATATTATCCATAGCACGTAGCACACCATGGTTATATTTGAAACTTAAAATAGACTTTTAGAAGCAGTGTGATCCTTGATCAAACTGATCCATGAAACTTAAAAGTCAGTTATTCTAAGACAAAATCCCAACAGTTGAATACTATTTGCTTGAGTGCTATAAGTGTACTATTGCACCTGTCAGTTTTGACGAAGGTGGAAATAAAGGCAGTGGGAAATGCAGTATTGATCTGGGTTAGGTGCTGTCAAATGAGCTGAATTTCTTTATTTGAATGATGAATGGTAATTACAACACATTAACCAGCATAATTTTCATCATAGAAGACATGATTTAAGTGACAGGTTGAACTCATTTACCTTAGCCAAAAGCTAGGTATATCTTCTAAAAATTCATGTGTAGGTATATGTAGGTATATCTTCTAAAAATTCATGCTATTGTATGTGGCATAAGAAAGGCCTCCATATTTATTATTGCTGCATGTAAAATTTGTAAACCAGTTAAAGCATGTCATCTTTCTTGTAGCAATTGGTCTTTTGGACCCATGTCAGGGCATGCATTTGGAATTGTTTTTCAGAGTTGTGATGAATACCTCGTGCGGTTTCACCTATGGCCTTTGACATAGATTTGTATGAGGACTGAGCAAAATAAAAGTTGTAATGTGTTTGTTACAAAACAGAGTGAAGCTCTAATCGACCCTTGTTAAGTTGAACTCGGTGACCTTGCCCTCATGGGAGTTGTGTAGTAACTGACTGAGTGGATCGAAGGTACGAAATGTGCAGAGATGTGTGAATGTCTCACGATTCTGTCCACCTCAGCGCGTGATGGCCTGGTTCCCTCACATAAAAGATTATTGCAAATGTTGGTGTTTATTAAGTGAAACCAAGCACTTATAATAGTCCTTGTTATATGAACATTAGAAACATAATTTGTGAAAATGTGAACTGTTGCCCACTTGATACTGAGCGTGGTACAGTTGAGTACTCCTGAACTGCACCCTCTAGGGTGAGCATTGGTGCTATTTCAGGGGCAGTACGCATGGTCTCCCTGTTACTTTCCAGGAGAGGGATGTCTTATCAGCCGTGCTGTCATTCAGTAGCGTTTCTTTGTCTTCAAATGGGAGGAGAAAAATCCCTCTCCATCTCCTCCACATAGAGTGGACCCAGTGGACACAGGGGGCTCAGAATGGAGACAAGTGGCAGACGGCACTTTGTAGGTACAGTGGAGAGCAGTGAAGACAACCATGTTAACAGCATAACTATAAGAGTGATATTAAATGGAACATGAGCAAGCCCATGAGCAAAGTAAGAATCACGATTCCGCTGCAAGGAAGTGGCCTCTGGCGCATGCCTGTAAAACCACAAGTGTGTGGCTTTCAACAGAAAATGTGCAGGCAGGAGACAAGAGAAACGGAACTGACATCAGAGCCCAACAGTGAGGATTCTCTCAGAGTCATCGCAGGGTTTTCACCAAAGACATATTGAGGAAAATATTGGAAATTAATATTTGAATTTCTCTGTATGCCATTTATGTTTTGTGTTTAATATATAATTGTGATTATATTTATTATTAGTGAACTATCGGGTATCCCCCCCAAAAAATGTATACACACACTTTGAATATAATTATAAAAGCCTTGTTTATTAAAGTACATTACATTTTCAAAATCGAGCTATCAGCTGTTACAGCGTGTATACATTTAAAACAACAACCTTTCTTTCTTTCTCTCTCTCTCTCTCTCTCTCTCTCTCTCTCTCTCTCTCTTTCTTTCTTCCTCTCCTGAGGATATTTTTCCATTCATTTTTAGAGAGAGTGGAAAGAAGGGAGAGAGACAGAGAGAAACATCAATGTGAGAGAGACACATCAATTGGTTGCCTCCAGTGAGCATGCACCCTGACCAAGGCTGGGGATCGAGCCTGCAACTGAGGTACATGCCCCTTGACTGGAATAGAACCCAGAACCCTTCAGTACGTGGGCTGATGCTCTCGCCACTGAGCCAAATTGGCTAGGGCTGTATACATTTTTTTTGGGGACACCCTGTAAAATATATGTCATTTTTATTTTACAGCGCAGATCCATTCTGTCTACATTAACCCTTTTATTGGTACAAAGTCCTTGAGTTGAAGTGTGCTTCACAGGATGTTTTAGGTGGCTACGCCTGGGAAGATGCTACCTGAAAACAGATGTCTACATCTGGAGCCCCAAGGAGCAGAAGCTGGGAAACAGCCTGCTGTCCAGATGGGCCTTCGCTGTGCTCATTTCAGTCTGGGGTACTAGATCACAGTCATTTCTTTTAGAGATCACCAAGGTGTTCATAAGAGGATTTGAGGGAGAAAGTGAATGTGATTAAAACGTATGCCTTAGCACTTTATTTTTTACTTTATTTTTTTTAAAATCCTCATTCTTGGGTATTTTTCCATTGATTTTTAGAGAAGACAGAGAGAAATATCAATGTGAGAGAAACACATTGATTGGTTTTCTTTTGCACATATGTCCTGACCAGGGCCGGGGAGGAGCCTGCAACTGAGGTTCATGTCCTTGACTGGAATCAAACCCGGGACTCTGCAGGCCGACACTCTATCCACTGAGCCAAAATGGCTAGGGCTGTCTTAGCACTTTATTCAAGTGACTACGCTCAACCACTTGCTAGGTGTCACTAGCCCTTGTTAGGGAGAGTGAGCTGGGGGCGAACACATATGTTTCCCTTTCTCAACAAAGATCCAGGCATTCTCAGGAGACACCCCTCTTGCCCAACTCCAGAAATGGAAGCAAATCGAGTAACAAATATTTATTCATCCCCTTTCATGAGCCCAACAATGGGCTAAGTGTAAGGTATACAAAATAGAGACCAATTATGTTCCTGAACCTTGAATATTATTCTTTTTTGAAAAAATATGTTTTTTATTGATTTCAAAGAGAAGAAGGGAGAGAGAGCTAGAAACATCAATGATGAGAGAGAATTACTGATTGGCTGCCTCCTACAAGCCCGCTACTGGGGATTGAGCCTGCAACCCAGGCATGTGCCCTGACTGGGAATTGGACCTATGACCCCCTGGTTCATAGGTTGATGCTCAACCCCTGAGCCACACTGGCTGGGCTGAATAATTATTATAAACACAAAAGTGGTGTCACAATCTAAAACATTTCACATTAGCTAGAGAGGCAATAAGAGACAAAGAGAAAGAAATGTATGTGATCTGGAGCCAAGAGGTTTCATGAAACAAACATGATTTGAGATGTTCCTAGAAAAAGAAGGTGGGAAAGAGGGGAATGGACAGACGGGAGGAGCAAGCCCACTGCTGTGAGAAACTCATCCCAGATGTGGGCATCATCCCTGAGCGTCAGCCCAGCTCTTGTAGGCGTAGGGGCCCTGTATTTCTGTTGTATTAAATGTCATAGTGCCCACATGCAGAATAATTTCAGTGGCTGCATCTTAAAACTCAGTTTCAGATACAAAAATCCTTTTAATTCCACTTCACTGTGCCATGTTGACTGTGTATTCTCCATGAGGAGAAAGAGTTTAAGAGAGATGATTTTTGGTGTCAAGAATTACATGTATAGTTTTCTGTGCTTGCTTACCTCGGGAGAAGTTATTTTCCCAAATCTCTGTAAAATAAGGTACCTATCTTGGCAAATGCTGGTGCTCCCTGTCCTCTGTACTGCCTTCTTCCTGAGCCCCAGGTGGGCCACACTTCCTAGGTTCTCTTGCAGGTGGATGTTGCCATGGGGGGTTCTGAGCAATGGCGGGTGAGTGGGAACGATGGAACCATTCCCAGACAGGCACATGGAGAACCTCCCCTGTGCAGATCTCTTTTAGTCCATGACTCCAGGGAACCAAAGAAGGGTGAGGCCCCTGGTGGCAAGGACCCTGGTCCCAAAACTGTGGGCATAGGACCGAGTCTCCCCTCCCCCATTGCTACTCTTGTGGACGGTGATGTGATACGGTGTGAGCTAGAAAGGATCCTGATGAGTTGATTTACCAAAGCAATATCACTGTTAATTTAAAGCGAATGAATGAATTTCTTACAATGGAGCATAGTGAATTCTGGTAAACTTTAAAAAAATTTTAATTTGGAAATATTTTTAAGCTGAGAAAAGTTGAGAGAACAGTGCGAAGAACACCTTTATGCTCCTCACCCTGGTTCACCTACATTTTGTTCCATCTGCTTCTTCTCTTGCTCTTTCTTCTCATATATACAGTGGGGCCTTGACTTACGAGTGTCCCGACTGAGTTTTTCAAGATATGAGCCGTCTCTCGGCTGATTTTTTGCTTTGAGTTGTGAGCTAAAGTTCGGGTTACGAGCCAGCTTCAGATACCCCACCGCTAGTTGGCGCAGCGAACATCACAGTGAATGCCACAACATCAGCCCAGCATCATGTGTCTCACTCGTTCACAATTGATTTGACATACGAGTAATTTGAGTTATGAGCTCCGTCACGGAACGAATTAAACTCGTAAGTCAAGGCCCCACGGTACATACTCTTCATATTTTTTTCTCCACAGTCTCCCCCTAACAATGAGGACACTCTCTCACCCACAATCATAGCAGGTATCAAAAACAAAACAAAACAAACAAAAAACACAGCCCAGGAAACAAATGAAAAAGTCCAAACCCTCACCTTTCTCCAATCCACTGTCTGTGTATTCCAGTCTCAACTGGCCCCACACTGTCCTTCATAGCATTATTTTCTGCGTGGTACAGTGTCCAGTTTAGGATGGCGTTCTGATTTTACTTGTCTTTTTAGTATCATTTAACCTTTCTCTTCGCCTTTAATTTTTGTCTTCTACGACATTGACATTTTTAAAGGGCACACTCCTTCCTCCCTTTTTAATAGAATATTTTGCATTTTCGGTTTGTCTCATGTTTCCTCTTCATTAGAGTCAGTTATGCATTCTTGTTGGTAATCTTTTTATTGAGGTACAGTTGGCAAAGCATTTTGAACTGAAACTGCACAGCACATAGACCAAGAGTTAGAGAGTGAGGCATCATGCTGTCGTTGCTTAGCTGCCGAGTTACAAGGTGGATGCAGTTTCTAAATACGACCACATAGTTTGTCACAACATACCCCAAATCCCAACACCCATGGAGAGGGGAAATTGTATGTAAAATTAGGAAAGTGGTGGCGGTGGAGGGTCAGTCACTGTTTCTCTTTTAGCATTTCAGAACCTGCTGCTACTCAGAGCTTTCAGAATGCCACAGACTTCCTTCTGCCTGGAGGAATGTCTGTGATAACCTGCAGACACATACTGGTGCCTAATGGGTGTATTAACCTGCCAGGGATATCAATGTTTCAGGATGATCCATGACTCAAAGCATGGTTTTCCAAGGATGGCATTTCCGGTACAGGGCACCTGGGCAGGGGAGATGCTTTGGAGCAATGTGATGGTTGATTTTATGGGTCAACTTGGCCAGGCTATGGTATCAGTTATTTAATGAAACTCTAGGTGTCTCCATGAAGGTGTTTTGTAGGTGTGGCTAATTAACATCTATCGTCAATTGACTTTGGGTAGAGGACATTAATGTGGATGGGCCTTGATAATATGAATGGGCCTCACCCAGCCGGTTGGAGGCTTAAGAGCAAAAGCGGAGATTTCCTAGAGAAGAAGAAATTCTGCCTCATGACAGCTCCTGCCTGAATTTCCCTCTGGCTGGCCTTCCCCTAAAGGTTCAGACTTGCCGGTCTCCTTAATGACATGAGTCAATTTATTGAAATAAATCCTACATCTGTCCTCTTGATTCTGTTTCTCTGGGAGCCCTGGCTGGTCAGGACAGGCAGTTATCTCTGTATCCCTCAAGCTAGGCCTCAGAAGTGGTGGTTGCTAGCACAATGTTTGGGCATGAGATAATAATATATATTAAACGGATCACTGAGTAACCAACTGGAAATTCAACTACTAGGAAAGTTAATATTTAGGCTTTCAAGTAAAACATGAAATTATAGCTTCATGATACTGTTTCTCCATAATATTAAAGCTCTCAGAAAATGAATCGGAACATATATATTCACGCCTTTTTTTAATCTTAAGAACTAAAATCTGCTAGTTACTATTAGTTTTTTGGGGACATAAACTTGAAGTAATGTTGCCGTTGAGGACTCTAATAGTTTCCTATTTATCTGCAAGTAATAATACAGGTTTGCTCTAAATTTCTGAATTGAGTAAATGTTATTCACATATAACATTTTTTGCTGCCCTCTGGTGGACATAGTTCAGGAAGTAAAAATAATATACTAGTACAGACAGTCCTCAGATTACGTCGGACTGGATGTACGTCGTTTCGTGGTTACGTCGCCATCTCCTATTTATTTATAAAAAAAAAGTTCCATCATTTCGACATATGTACATATCTGCTTTATGTTTTTTATTATTTATTTACGACAAGTAAAGGTCAGGAATTGTTATCTTTCTTTTAAATTTGTTTTACTGTTTCACTTCATTACTGCTGTGTGTGTGCTCCATGTGAGTGACGTAGGTGCTTAGGGAGGTGGGTCCTGACTTACGTCACGCTGTAGGAACGGATCTCCGACGTAACCTCAGGACCTACTGTGTATTCCCAAAGTTCCTTTCTCAGTATGGAAAACCAAATGCATTTTTCCTGTAAGAAAAGAGACACGCATCTCACATTTGTTTATATATCCTGAATGTAATACATGACATTCTTAAAATATGGCACCAAAGGTAAATAGAGCCTAACAAAAAGTTGTGACAGTGATTCATGAGAAAATGTGTTGAAAGTTACTACTTGGGAATCCACCCCCCTCTCCCCTGCTGTCACCATGGTTACTGAGGAAGGTTAAGTGGGATCTCCTTGATCCCTCTCTGGGGGTGCTTTGTGAGCTGGGGCCGTGTGTGTGTGTGTGTGTGTGTGTGTGTGTGTGTGTGTGTGTTGGTGGGAGAGGGGCTGGGAGTAGTGAAGTACAGACCTGAAGGCTTTCAGGAATAAGGCCAGGTTGGCGGGGGAGAGGGGATGGTCGGGTGGCGGGGGCAGGGGGGGGGGAGGGTATGGGGGGTTGGGAAGTGATCAGTAAAAGGAAGTGAGACAGAGCTCAGCCTGAAGGAGCAGAATTAAAGGCCAACTTTAAGAGAAATAGATCTAGTAATGGGATACATAGTGGGCCTGGAGGAATAAGAATGACACCCATGACAGGGGAGGGGTAAAGGGCAGTGGTCCCTCAATATACATTATCAGTTTATACCCCTCTCTCCCCAAAGTAGTTACCCAAAGTAATTAATTATTCCCTTTTATACAGACAAGGAAGCTGGTTCAGAGGTGGGTGAGTTGCTTCAGGTCATTTAATAAGTAAGTAGCCGAGTGACGGATCTGAATTGAGCCTTCTGAGCGTCTGGCCAGTGTGAGCTCTGATCTAAGGGCTAAAGGAGTTTTTGCAGATTCCTCTTTTGCTGCTCCCCTTTTAGTTTATGGGAATGTCCTTGCCCCATGCTCTGATTCTTGAGGGTCATGGCCATTCTTGCTACTCTCCAAGCTTTCTCTATTCATAGGTCTGAATTGTGACTCCAGCCCCAATCCTAGTCCTGTGGAAAAGTTGATTATTGCCTGTTTTAAGTGACGTAGTGGTGGTTTTGCACATCCTAAAGTTACGGAAAATTCATCCAGGAGAGAGCGAGTACCCCTTGTTCGAGAGTGGGCCACCGTGAGCACTGAACCTAGCAGAACCTAATATAATATCCAATTGGTTAGAAGGATAAAACATAGCCATTCCTATTTAGAAAAGAAAACCAGGGCTCCATGTATGTAGTTGTTAGGAAGAAACTCAAGATATTGTCTCTCAACAACCACCCTTGAAATGATTAAAAACACTCAACTGGCTGGAAACCTAGACTAAGATTGTTCTTAAGACTGAATATATTTTTATTATTTTAAAATATCCCCCCCGCCCCCCCCGCAACATCACTCAGGCAGGGGGGATATTTAAAAATACGAAATATATTAAGTACATGGCACTATAGATGTATGGTTACCAATCTGGTGGACCCAAATGTAACTAGTACCTGGATCCAGAAATAGAGCGTTGTCAGCATCTAGAAACTTTGCCCTGAGCAGAGCTCTCCCTTGCCCCACTAAAGGTGATTTTTATGATAAGGGCAGTGGTTCCTCAATATTCATTATCATAGTTTATACTCCGTGGTTTTGTTTTATTTTTTGTTTTAACACCTAAATTTATATTCACTATGTAGATATGCATATATAGTTTACATGTGATATGTATATTGTTTACATAGTTATGATATATAATAGTTATATGTGATTTTAATTGATATCTAATTAGAAAGCATGTCTGTGATTTGTAAACTCCTCAAGATTAAGCTGCCTTACTCATCTTTTTATATCTTGTACCCCACAGACCCTGACACTTAATGAGCATCTAAAAACATGCAATACAACTGTGTTGGGCACATACATTGTTAAATAAGAGATCATTTCATATGTCTTTTGGAGATTGTTTTGATTATGTGGTGGAGTAATATCTGTTGAGATATAAAGCGATGCTTTTTTTCCTTTAGGATCTCCTAAGCTGGTTCTCCATTTGAACAGGTAGGCATTCATCGCCTCCGGGAAGGAACTGCATAGATAAATCCGTTTACAAAAGTGGTAAATCTTTGGCTAAATCTATTTCCAGGAGTCATGTGTGAACAATGGATTTGAAAGATTAGATAACGTGTTGTTTTTTGCTGTTCCTCACTCTCTGAGCCAGGGAAGGGGGAAGGTGACAAAGTAAACAAGAGACTTGATGGGAGGCTGTTACTGAAAACTGGAGGCTGGCACTCACTTGATTGTAATCCTAGGATGGCAAAACCTTCCTGTAGTTGCGGGGACTCTGAAATTAAGAGGACCTGAGCTGAACCGGCCTTGTCCCAGCTTTCGAGAGCCCATTGGTAGATTTTTTGGAGTTATGTAAGCTTGCTGGGATCACATTGGTAACAAAATCAGCGTTGGTGAGAGTCTTACTCTCTGGAAATTGGCAAATGACCCTCCACCCCACCCAGGACAGCTGGTTGTTAAATGTTTATCAGCACCCCATCCTGACCGGGGCCTCCATCCCCACACGGAGCCTGGGAAAGTAGACGGAATTTATTGGGGTGACGTTGGTTAATAAACTTTTATAGGTTTTCTGTGTACAGTTCTGTAATACATCCTCTGTGCATTGCATTGGGTGTTCACCACCCCTTCTGTTGCTCCTGTAACCCCGCCTCCCTATTTGGTCCCCCGAGTTTGCTGCTGGCAGTCACGAGGCCTCACCAGCCCTACTGGCTTCTTAGCTTTGCCTCACTTGTGTTACCCATTTCCCGCCCTAAATCCCCTCTGATGTAAGTACTCAGAGTGGTTTGACCCCTAGTTGGGTCCTGACATCCACTCTGTGCTGCCTGCCTTTGACCTTTCTAAGCCTAGAACCTAACACTGAACCCAAAATGTGGAGTGTGTGAGTCTGAGTTCATTGTCTCGAGAAATTAAAGAATGAAGTCTCAGACTGAAAACTGTTAGCAGGACCAACGTTTATTGGGAGAAGCCAGTCCTGGAAAAGGTGCAGCAGGGGTTCCAGGAGCAGGCCAGTGTCCAGCGCTTCCTTTCCATGTTACAGTCAGGAGTTAAGGTCCATTAGTCCCTGGGTAGAGGCCCACGTGAGCCCCACATGGCCATAAGCCACGTGGGCACAGGGATGTGCTCCCCGACTGGAACCCATTGGTGTGCAGGAGAAAGAGAGGCCCAGAGGAAGCACTCCCCTTTTCATTTGGGGAGGGGGGGGGGTGGAGAAAGCCTTGCTAGCTCCTGATTGGTCTTTTCAAAGAATTCTGCCTTAGCAACATCCTTGGGATTGGTTTATACATCTTACTGTCTTGTGATTGGCTATCTGCATGCCGCCTGTCTTAGTATTTTAAAGTTCATGCCTCTTCTGCATGCCCTTCCTTCCCTGCCCAGTTGGGGTGTCTTAGTAACTCAGCCTAGGTGGGTATTCCGGTTCTGTTTCTTCCCTCCCCCTGGTCCTTGTCCCTGTTTCCCTTGCTTCCCTCTGTCTCCTCAATACTTCTTTAATCAGTAGTGGCCTGTATAGTAGTAGTTAGGACCACTAAGAACTCTTAGCATAGCCATTCTCTTCTTGGACCATATTTTGGAGAGCTTGGATTCCAGGGCAAGAGGTACGTGCTGTATTTTATAGTCAAAATGTACAATGAGGTTTTGGTAAGGCAGGAAGGGGAATCTAGAATTACACATGGGATGGGTTGAAGGTATGTGGGAGATAGGAGGCCCAAGCATGTCAACATGGGGAGATACAGGAACCAGCAGAGATGCTGAGGGCCTGCTGATGGAATCAAGATCCCATGGTGGCACTTTGCCGTGAAGAACACAGATGGGGGGGAGAGATTTCTGAGGCAAATGAAGGGAAGGTGAGTGAAGGGGAGGCTGTTAGCCAAGAATGGTTATTGCAGTGGATTTAATAAAGTACTTCAGTCTATCCGATTGGAAATGTACGTTTGTAGTAAAAGTCACCCAAACGAATTCCCCAGCAAAGTCTAAAGTAAGCAGAGAATTTAGTTTCTTTGTTTTTGTCTTTCATGCTTATGCCTGCTTATGTATTACTAGAGGCCTAATGCACGAAATTCATGCAAGGGGCTCAGCCCCACCGCCTGCCTGCCACAGTGGCCACCTCTGCCTCAACCCCTGCCGCCTTGGCTTCCTCCAGAAGGTTGTCCGGAAGGACGTCTGGTCTAATTAACATAATTACACTTTTATTATTATAGATTATTGGCAAGCAGGTCGCTTGATTCTCTTGGTGGTTTCTTTGTGACATACAATGTCTGTTTAAAGGACCTTTTTATATGATAGATATGGCACTTTATAGATTTTTGACACCCCCCCTCCCCCATATTTGCCTTCCTTCTTTTGCTCTTTCTCTATTTAAACAGCTCTGCTCTTCGATGCGCACTGCTGAATAGGGATGTGGAGGGTGAAGCTTTGGTGAAATCAAATTGGTTTCCATTCTCTCCCTGGCTTTTCTTTTCTGCCATGCTAAGCCTCCAAGGGAATAAAAAGAAAGAGCTGCGGATAGGAGGGGATAGTTTCTCCAGACAAATAGCACACTTTCAAATGAATTCGTGGAACTGTGATTAAGAGCACTGGGGAGATGGCAAAATCCTATCTGTTTCTGTTTCCGGATTGAATCCTGACTTATCCACTGCGCTGCCCCTTGTTGATTTCTGTGAGCCTAGAACTTAGTAATATTTTAGTTGTTAATGGCATACTAGTACATATATAGGAGCCCTGAGAACACTTAGGTGCCATTCTTTCACGTGCCATATTTTGAAGGAAATGACTGCATGGCCTGTCTAGAGATGTGGCACCTTAGACCATCACACGGATGTCCTGTACCCCAGCATGGTGTCAATGTAAAGTAAGTCATGACCCTCAGGAGTCTCACAGAAGCATCAGAGATCCTGTTGGACTTGAGGGGCCAGGCACCCAGGGGTGTCTCGATATGCCCTGCCTGCCCCAATGACCAGAACAAGGCAATGAACACGCCAGTTTATGCCACCAGCTCAGATGACACACGGGGCTAGGTGACCTTTTGATGCTCAGGTACTATAAGGAATCACAGAATTTAAACATCATCTTAGGAAAAGAACAAGGGATCCTAAATTAATTGAGATTAAACAAAGGAAAATAGTATGGAGGGCCCTCAAAATATTAAAAATAGAACTGTCGCGATTTAGCAATCCTACTTCTGGGTGTGTATCCAAAAGAATTGAAATCAGAATCTTGAAGAGATTCTAGCACTCCCATGTTCATCGCAGCTATTCACAATAAACAATATGTGGGAAAATGCACACGATTTCCAACAGATGAAAGGATAAAGAAAATGCAGTATAGCCCGCCGGGTGTGGCTCAGTGGCTGAGATTCAATCCAGGCACCAAGAAATCCCCATTTTGATTCCGGGTCACATGCCCGGGTTGCAGCTCGATTCCCAATAGGGGGTATGCAGGAGGCAGCCAGTTGATGTTGCTCATTGATGTTTCTCTCTCATTGATGTTGCTATTTCTCTCTCTGTCTCCCTTTCTTTCTTTCTAAAAAAAAAAAAATCAATAAAAATTATATTAAAAGAAAATATGATATGTACATACAATAGAATATCATTCAGTCTTAAAAATGAAGGAAATCCTGTCATTTGCACCAACATGTGTGGACCTAGAATACATTATGCTAAGTGCAGTAAGCCACTCATAGAGGGACAAATACTGCATAACTCCACTTATATGGGGCATCTAAAATACTAGAAGCAGAAAGCAGAATGGTAGTTGCTAGGGGATGGAGGAAAGGGTAGCTGTTATTCAGTGGGTATAAAGTTAGTTATACATGATGAACATGTTCTAGAAATCTGTGCAACATAATGTCTATAATTAACAATGCAGTCTTGTGTACTTAAAAATTGGCTAAAAGGGTAGATGTCATGTTAAGTATTCTGCCACCCATCCCCTACCCCAAGCAAAAAACACAAGCAGAAAGAAAACAGAAACATAAGGAAATCTTTGTAGGTGATGGATATTTTTATTACCTTGATTATGGTGATGATATCACAGGTGTCTACATATGTCCAAATTCATCAAATTGTATATATTAAATGTGTGCAGTTTTTTGCCCATCCATTATGCCTCAATAAATATATAATAAAATAAAAAACAAAAAGAGAAGTTAACTTTTTTCAATTAATATCTAGATTTTCTGAAATCATTTATTGAACAATTTATCTTTTCCAACTGATTTGAAATAATGCTTTTATGACATACTAAATTATTTTACTTACTTAGGTCTATGTTTGGACTTTCTCTTATATCCCAGTGAATTTTTTTTTTTTTTATCAATTCTTGAGTAGGTACTGTGCTATTCTTAATACAGGGATAGGCAAAAGTAGTTTTAGAGTTATTTGTGTGGAGAAATATATAATACAAGAATAAACTCTGTGTTTCGCTTACTTTTGCCCACCCCTGTCTTGTAGCTTTATAATATAACCAGTAAAGTTAGTTCCTCCGTGTAATTCTTCTTTGCTTTCAGAATTTTCCTATTTATTTTTGCATGTTATATTTTTATGTAGACATTAAAATTAGCTTCTTTAGTTAAAAGTTAGTATTTTTATTAGAACCAATGTAAAATTATGGATTAATGTAGATTTGCACCTTTATTATGTTGATTCTTCCTATTCCAGAATATAGTATGCATTTCCATTTTTCACACACATTTTTGTGTCTATTAATAGTATTTTAAAGTTTCTTCATACAATTTTGCACATTTCTTTCTTCTTCTTCTTTTTTTTTTTTTTAATTCTCATCTGAGTGTTAGGCCCACATTGAAAGGAGGCAGGCCAAGAGATGTTGTGAGAGGTTAAGAAATTTTGCTACATTCTCTCACAGCAGGCTGAGACCAGTGTGTCATGTGGGCCCCCAGGGGATGGTTAGGTTTTCTTATAAAGCAGTGGTTCTCAACCTTCCTAATGCCGTGACCCTTTAGTACAGTTCCTCATGTTGTGGTGACCCCCAATTTCATTGTTACAAATTGAACATAATTAAAGCATAGTGATTAATCACAAAAACAATATGTAATTATATATGTGTTTTACGATGGTCTTAGGCGACCCTTGTGAAAGGGTCGTTTGACCCCCCAAAGGGGTCGCTACCCACAGGTTAAGAACCGCTGAAAGGGTAGAAGTATGCAATATAGGGTTAGGATGTGGGTGCGCCAGTTAGTTGAGGGGAGGGCAGGGCAGGAATGGATCAAGGGAGGCAAGAGAGGAGAGTTTCTTATCTTGCTCTGCAGACATTGGCCAGTCCTCTGCCCCAAGCTATGGGGAAAAGCTTATAACAGTGTATATTTCAGAAAACATGTCTGAGCAGAAGAGATTGAGGCAATTCATCCTAACACTGAGGATGTTTTCCATTGATTCCAGAGAGAGAGGAAGGAAGAGGGAGAAAGAGAGAAAAAAAACAGCAACACATCATCGATCAGTTGCCTCCCAGTACGTGCTCTGACTGGGGATCGAACTTGCAACCTGTGTATGTGCCCTGACCGGGAATCAACCCTTTGACCCTTTGGGGCATTAGACTACGCTCTACCCAACTGAGCCACACCAGCCAGGGCAATTTTGCCCATTTCTTACTTAGTTTCCTACAATGGGTATTAGTGTCCTGGCAGGAAAGAGATAGCAAAACCTCAAATGGGATTTTGGAGGCGAGTTTAATGAAGGGACTGTTTTCAAAGGTGTGGGAAAGGGTTGAGGAAACTCACCAAGGGACCATGGAATATCACAAGACTGGAGACAGCAGAGAGTAGCAAGAGGGTGGGAGAGTGTCTGCCAGACACCAGAAGGAGTGCTTTTAGGACAGGACTGTCCTACAGGAGCTGTGGCCACCTGTAGAAGGACAGAAAAAATGCGAAGAGCAGGTACCTCTAACTTTGCTCTTTTCTTGCCATCTGGTTACCTGTCAGGGCTCTCCCATTGGACAAACCCAGCAGAAACCAGAGGGCAAGGGAAATCATTGCTGTGGCCCTCAGAAGTCAGCCTCCATAGGCACAGAGTGGAGTAGAGAAGGTACAATGGACTGAATGTTTGTGGCAAATTCCTATGTTGAAATCCTAATCCCCAATGTGATGGAATGAAGAGGTGGGGCCTTTGAAAGGTAGTTTTGTTATGGGGGTGGATTTTATAAGGAATTATTACAGCCTGGATGAGGGTTCTCACCAGAACCTGACCTTGCTGCCACCATGGCCTCAGACTTCCAGTCTCCAGAACTCTGAGAAATGAATTCCTGCTGTTTATAAGCCACCTCGTCTGTGGTCCTATAACAGGGACAGGCCCAGTCTCTCTGACTCCTGCTTTGCTTCCAGGCCTTCAGGCCAATAGCTTCTGCTTTGTCTTGCATAGAGACATGCTAACCATTAGAGGAATTCTGCTTGAGGCTTGAGTTTTACAAAAAACAGTCCCTTTCCAGAAAGTGAGTCTCCTGAGGAGATAAGGGAAGTATGTATTGTTTATCAAAGAATTGTAGGAACCTTGGGACTGGACCCCTTTGGGTCCAGTTTGCATAATCTTCCTGGAACCCCGTTGGTGCCCAGACCTCTGTGTGGTCTATCACCTCTCGCCCTTCCCTTCGCTTAATATAAAAGAAGCCTGAAGTCTGTACTTTCTTAAGATAGATTTGAGGAACTACTAGGACTCCCATCTTCTTGATCAATAAACCTTTCCTTACTCCAAACTCCGATGTTTTGAGTTTTGGCCTTTTGAAATGTTGGGCACACGGATTTTGCACTGGTAACAGCTTAAACTGACTATGACTAAGGGTAAAGAGTGGATCTGGAGGGGCAAATGAGAAATAGTTAGTACACTACCTGTTTTGTCTTTCTGCTTCTATTGGAAATGAAATATGTTGTTGCCTCTTTGTGTGTGTGTGTGTGTGTGTGTGTGTGTGTGTATCTTTTTCATCACTGAACTTAACTCTAAGGGAGATGATGGACAATTACTCAAGTAGTTACTATAAATATGCTATTATAGGGAAGAGAAAGCGTTCCAGGAAAGCTTTAGCAGGAAGACCTGGTGAAGTTTATGGAGTCATCAATGGCTTCTGAAAGAAGAGATGCTTAAATAGGATAAGGTGTTAGGCAGATAAAGGGGCTGATGGTGGTACAGTATGATAAAGAGAAACTGGAGATGAAGGGGGTTTCAAATTAGATGAGGAATTTGAATCCTTATTCACTGTTTAATAAGTGAATTACCTGACTCCTCTGTGCCACAGTTTTCTACCTATAAAGTAGTTATAATACTTATCTCACAGGGTTGTTGTAAAAATTAAATGAGATCTACATTTAGCTTTTTGGGAGGACAGTGCTTGGCAGATAATAAGTACTCAATAAATGGTAGCTTTTATTGTAAGTGTATCAGGAAGAACTGGAGCCAATAGAGGGTGAGACCCATCAGAAGAAATTCATCACATAATGTTCTGTTAGTGGGAGAGGGTCAGCTGGAGATGTAGACAAAGATAATGATTTGGAGGACTGGTGACTTGATAATGAGTTTGAATATTGTTTCTAGGGCAATGGTCTCTGATGGACTTACCACAAGATGATCAGATGTCTGTTTTGGGAATTGCTGGTGCTCACTATTCATGTCTCTTCTTTTCCTCCTGGGCATACTAGCCACGTTTCCAAACTCCCGTGCAATCAGGGGCCATATGTTCTCTGGAGAATAGAAGCATCAGGATATATTCATATACAACTAATTTATCATGAGGAATTGACTCAAGAATATGGAGGCTGGTGAGTCCAAAACCTGCAGTTAGGAGACTCAGTGGTACAAGGTTGGAGACCCAGTGGTACAGATGAAGTCCAAAGGCAATCTACTGAAGAATTTTTTCTTGCTCAGGGATGCTGCTCATTTTTGTTCTCTCAGGCCTTCAACTGACTGGGTGAAGCCCACCCACATTATGGAGGCCAATCTGCTTTTCTCAAAGTTCACTGATTTAAATATCCATCTCATCCAGAACATCCTCCATGTTGACACACAGAATAATAATCAGAGGGGGTGTTTGGCAGAAGTGATGTGTGCTCCTTACACACTGGCTCTGAACCTCTCATGCACAATCCTCTAAACGTTCCTTTTTTGCTTCTTGGCAGGTGAAAGGCAGAGGCTCTAGGGGATGAGGGAGCCACTCGATGGAAGGAAGCTGGCTCCCTGGAAGACTGGGTGGAACGGAGCTTTCATCCCACCTCTATCATTGAAATGCCAGGTATGAGAGATAAGCAGATGTTGAGTTAAACTTTGGGACTTGGGGGTTATTAAGCTGAGAGTCAGGAATTCTTTGAAGAGCGTTGTTGATGTGCTGTTTCTCTCCTCCCTTTGGAAGAAGAGAAGGGTGTTTAAGAGCATTTGGGTCTTGTGCAGTTTGAGACTGACAGGGACTCATATTTGATTCATGCCTGAGGAGTCTAAAGGTGAGAGAGGTGCCTCTTTAATAGAGGCCCCAAAGACCAGCAGTGTGGCCTTCTGAGGCAGGTACTCTGGCAGCAGTGAGGAGAACGGGTTGAAGCAGGTAAAGTCAGAGTTAGGAATTTGTGCCTCAAGTGTAGGCAAGTGATGATGTTGGTGCAGAGGGTATTCAGAAGATGTCTAAATATGAAGCATGCCGTGACTACTAATAAACTTTTAGTCCCTTACCAAATTTTTTTTCTAGTTAAAATAGAAATTGACCTATTATTTGGATTTATTCCACAATACACGGAAACTTAATAAATATGATGCTCTTTCTGGTTGCCTAGTTTGGGTCCAATTAAAAAAAAAGGGGGGGGCCTTAGGCAAAGTTAAGTTGATAATGCTTAATTAGGAGGCACACCCCCATGCAGTGAGTCAGAGAAGGGTAAGAAACATATTCAAGGTGATACACCAGTGGGCCACTGTTCCAAGGCTCCAAAGAAAAACTGTGCCTCAGAATAACTAACCTGTTGTCAGGAGGAAGACTGGGGAGGAATTTTATCTGCAAGGTCCCTCATGTCTGCTGTCTCTGGTTGGTTAAAGGTCACCCCACAGAGAACTTATTGCACTGTTCTGCCCTGGAGTATTGCTGTGAGTAGTGAAAGGAAACATGGACCTTCGAAGCTCAAGGTGGTCTGCTGGAGGAGAGGAGTTGATGTGCCTCAGTGAGAGGGTCTCAGAGGGCCTGCCCCTAAACCCATGGATACCAGAGGGCAATAATTCAAGTTCACAGCTATCCCATCTTGTAAGAACTGTGCCTTCTCCTGCCAGTTCCTCTTGCCTGGCCCGGGCCTCGCAAGAGAGAGATAGGAAGCCAGTCGCATTCTACTTACCTAGTGCAGGCTTCCAAGGATGATGGAGCTGAGAGACGGGAGAAGTTATAACTTGATATGAAGGTTGCAGTTATGTGATTAGACTGGACTGGACTTTTCACAGTCTGAAAGAGATGGAAGGACTTTTAGCTGAGCAAGACAAAAACAAAACAAAAACAAAATAAAAACAAAGCAGTAAACTTGCTTGATATGTTCTTTTCCACCTATTGAGGATGGAAATTATTGAGTTTAGAGAGCAAATTAAAAGTCCATTTTTCTTTTTTTGTACACCATCATATGTGTAAAATCAACTTGGTATTCTTTTTAAAAATGTATATATTTTATTGATTTTTTTCACAGAGAGGAAGGGAGAGGGATAGAGAGTTAGAAACATTGAGATGAGAGAGAAACATTGATCAGCTGCCTCCTGCACTCCCCCTGCTGGGGATGTGCCCGTAACCAAGGTACATGCCCTTGACTGAAATCGAACCTGGGACCCTTCAGTCTGCAGGCCGATGCTCTATCCACTGAGCAAAACCAGTTAGAGCAACTTGGTGTATTCTTAACAACTCTACTATATTGCCATGATGATCTACTTTATTTGGCTCTGTTTTTTTTTTTTTAAAAAAAAGCAGCTACATAAGAAGACAAAGATATCAGACAGCTATCCATTAAGCCCCTGGTCTGAGTTAATTAATACAATTTGAAACCACCTTATCAAGTAGGTCCCTATCTATAAGTGGGACTCAGGTGTAAGACACTCTAGAAGTAAGAATTATAAAAAAGAATAGTCTAGAGACCAAGACATTGAAAAGTCTCGGGAAAAGAGCACATTAGTGGTAGATTTGGACAACAAAACTGAAGGGAGGTGGAACCAGATACCTGGTTGGGGTGGAAGAAAGAGGACAAGAAAGCACCTAAAACCATCCAGGTATTGTGTTTCATCCATTCTGCGGAGGGGCAGCCTTCCTATAGCCCATCTGATGCGACCTCTAGTGGTTACTCAATGTCATAACATGTATGGGGTAGGGATTGCAGCAGAATATCTGGAAGTTGACTCCCAGTTCCTCCAGTTTTAATTTTTTAGAGCGTTTGAACTGCACAGGCAAAGAATTATTAATACATATTAGTGGTTTTATTTCTCAGGTGGAGAAGGAGTATGGATGGGTTCCCCTAAGCCACCTGATAGCTGATTTCCATGCTGGGTGTAAGTTTTGCCACACACTTGAAGTTTCAGACGGAGTATCACAGGGCAGTCAGAAGAGAAATAATTCATCAGTTTCTCAACCAACCCTGGGCATAATGCAGAAAGAGCACATAAATCTTGTTGAATAAATAAATTGGAACTACTTATTATGTGATTCGCTTCTGTATTCTTGTGAATTGGGAAAAAAGATTTGAATTGTAGAAAGGGCCGTATTTCCAGGAAAATATTCACACATTTTTAGTTCACTTGCAAATAAAGGAATAAATTTATTCATACTGAATTTGAAAGATTCCTCTTTTGAGGTTATTATATTCAGTGCACTTTATACAGGGAATTCGGAACTATAAGTAGGTAACACACTTTGTAACTGATTAATCAATGATTATGCCATGTTAGTTGTCCATAAAGGGCGACTTGCAGACCCCAAAACTTGTATTGGTTAGTTTAATATATTTTATTGATTTTTTAAAGAGAGGAAGGGAGAGGGATAGAGAGTTAGAAACATCGATGCGAGAGAAACATCGATCAGCTGCCTCCTGCACACCCCCCACTGGGGATGTGCCTGCAACTAAAGTACATGCCCTTGACCAAAATCGAACCTGGGACCCTTCAGTCCGCAGGCTGATGCTCTATCCATTGAACCAAACCGGTTAGGGCTAGTTTAAAAGTTTAATAATGTAGCAATAATAAGTTCTATGAGATGTTTAGAAGATAATACGTATTACAATAATTATTTTAATTTGTGAGTTGATTAATAGAGTCAGTAATTTAATCACTTTCAATAAATGTAATGTAATGCGAATACAGTGTCCAGTTAGTAGATGCAATGATTCTTGGTTCTCCTCAAGAGGGCAGCAAAGCCGCACAGCTCAGTTCTCAGAGATCAGGATGAAAATGTTCAAAAGTAGGTTCACAGGCATTCCCAGCCTTGGTGATTGTTCATGTTAATCCAACTAATTACACATAACATTCGCTGAAATTTGTATTGGCATTTTATGAAAGCTTAGCTTTTCCTTTGTGAAATGAAAAAAAAATTCTTTTTCCTTGTAGGTTAGACAAAAAAACTTCACTTGTTTGGATCTCGAAATGCTTTTGTTTACGTAAGCTACAGTGGATAACAAAGAAGTAAGAGCTCCCCACCCAACCCCATCCCCCAATTACTTGATTTGTAACCAGATAATGATTGTGCTTGACTTTATTGAGTTTATTTTAGAAATTGACTTTCCATGATCTATCCCAGGTAGGAAGGCCTTTCAAAAATATACATCTCTTGGAGTGAAGAAAACTTGAAGATTGGCCCTAGGAAAATAGGGAAATGGGAGAGAGTTAAATACATTCCTGCCCACTAATTTAGAAGGAGATTTTGTCATTTCCTAGACCGGATTATAGGTGACATTTTCTTTAGCACTTACCGCATCTTTCAATACCTTCTCTGTTCCTGGATCTCCAGATGTCTTTCTTGCCCTCAGAAGGTGGTCAGATGATCCTGGGAAAGGTGTTAACTAGTAGTGGTTCAAAATGTTTCTTCGCTTTGGTGTTCTTGGTTTAATAGAGGATTTATGAAGGTGGGAAGATTTTCAGGGCGTGAAGGAATGGATCATAAAATGATAACATTCTGGTCCTTAGCAGGTGTGTCCTTTGTATGTAGTAGGCTTTCAGTAAACAGTTGTTCAATGAATGAATGAAGACCTAAAATGATAAAGAAAAGCTGTAGCTGCTTTTTTACCTGTCCAAAGTACAGAATAGAAATTGTCTTTCTTTTTTGTGAGGCTAAGTTTAATATGGGGAGAAATTTAGCTTATTGTTATTGGAAAGAGTGCACGTGGAGTCAGGCAGAAGTATTTCACGATTCATCTTACATTATATTGAATAGATTTACTGCGGGTCCAAATAGATTCAGTGGCATGGTGGCCATCATGAACAAGCTTAAAAGTCTGAATTAGAGAGGTTGTTCTAATCTTTCAACTCTGTAAAGGTTGTGTAAGCATGAACATTCATATTTACTAAGCACTTATTCTTGTTTAGTTCTGAACTGTGATATTACAGTTACTATGCTGAGTTATATTTTTAAACCTGCCTTATGATATCTTCTAAGAAAGTAGGCTTAGAAATAATAAATCTGTGTCTCCATTTCCATGCTAAGATAGTATTACTGAAAGGTTCTACCCTGGACCCCATGTATATATCAGTCATTAGAAATTCACTTAAAATAGAAGATGAGAGCCAACAGTGATACAATTTTATTTTCACTAGGAAGCTACTATTTCTATCATCAAACACGGGTAAACTAATGGTCTGTTGGAAGGAAATACACCCTTTAACACAAAGCCAACACATTCAGTCAAGAACATTTTACTTCTTCCAAATGGAAAACTACAGAAGCAACGTTTTCCTTTTAAATGATCACATATTTCAGAAACAGACACAGAATATTTTTATACATCAGACTGATGTCTTCATCAGGTTGCAGTTGTGTACTTTCATGATATGAATATTATCACCCTTAATTAATCAGTCCTAAACTCCATTGCACTGGAGTTGCAAACTTACCATTTTAATGGCATACTTGAAAAAGTTATTATAGAAAAGTACAAATAAGTAAAATAGAATACATGGACAACAATATGCCATAAAATGGTGAGACACAGGACAAGTAACTTGTTAATGCTCTGGAGTCACAGATCTTTCAGCACCTACCAGAATTTGGTAAGTGGCAATGGGGAGCTATTTCATTAACATTCGGTTCATTCATTTTCTCTTTGTCTTTCTCATGTACCCTCCTGCCACCCCCATCCTCCTTCTCCAAACCTTCCAGATTTTAGTACAGATTGTTTTCATAAATCTTTTAAATTTTGGCTTTTTTTTTCAACCATAGTCCTTTTTCTCTTTCTCTCTTTTTATTCAAGTCATTGTAAGAACTTGATTTTTTCCTTAAAGTGTCTCAAAGTGTGTCATTTTTTTGCTTCTCGAACTTCAAAGCAAAAATATCATATTATTGGGTCACTTTCAATTTTTATGTTTGTTATAATATTTTCTTCATAAATATCGCAAATTACCTCTACCTTCTAAAATGTTGAATAGCAAAATTTATATAGTCTTTTTTTTCTTCTGTCACCCAAATTGTCCCATTTTTCACTTTCATTCTCTTCAGAAGAAATTTTTATGCTTATATTTTATTTCATTAAGTTTTCTAAAACAATTTCAAAATTGTATATTTAAAATAAGTTTGTAATTTAGGTCCTGCAGTTAGTACTCCTATTTTTAAGATTTGGAAGCTGAGAGATGAGAGGTTATGCCATTGATCATGAGAGTAGAAAATCTTTGTTGAGATTTTAGACAAAGTTTAAGTAACTTGCTAATGGTCACCCAGCCAGTAAGTGGTGGAGTCATGGATTTGAACCTAGGTAGTCTTTCTTAGCACCAACACTTTTAGCCACATTTATTTGTCACTAAACTGCCCACCAAGCTCATTCTAGTTAGGGACATTGCTATTTCATGGTGTGCCTTAGAGAATTTACAACTTTATTCTTTTTTTTGTTTGTTTTGTTAATCCTCACCAAAGGATATTTTTCCTTTTTTTTCTTTGAGAGAGAGAGTGGAAGGGAGAGGGAGAGACAGAGAGAAACAGTAATGTGAGAGAGACACATCGGTTGTTTGCCTCCTGTCTGCACCCTGACCAGGGCCAGGGAACCTGCAGACAAGGTACATGCCCTTAACTGGAATCGAACCCAGGACTCTTCAATCTGAGGGCTGACACTCTATCCACTGAGCCAAACTGGCTAAGGCCAAATTTCTTTATGTCAAAGACATTCAGGATTGCTTGGAAATAGGCAAAAATCCAAAATTTACATGGCAGCTGTTTAGAATTGTTTAGTTGGAGAAATTAGATACATACAGAGTAGGGCAAAAGTATATTTACTGGTACTTGTATGGAAAATAATACAATGATTAATAATATAAGAATAAATTCTGTTTTGTGTACTCACAGCTGTAAATCTGCTTTTGCTCCACCCTATAGATGCAAATAATTTGCAAACTAGCCATATCTATACTAGCATCCATATTGACATAGTGAATTGCTAAGGAGCGGAGCACAGACAATAATTAGGGAAGGAATAACTGGAGAGGTATCTGAAATGTTTTTTAAAAAATATATATTTTATTGATTTCAGAGAGGAAGGGAGAGGGACAGAGAGATTGAAACACAATGATGAGAGAGAATCATTGATTGGCTGCCTCCTGAACAGCCCCTACTGGGGGATCAAGCCCACAAACCAGGCATGTGCCCTTGGCCGGAATCGAACCTGGGACCCTTCAGCCCACAAGCTGACGCTCTATCCATTGAGCCAAACCAGCTAGGGCTGGAATGTTTTTATGTACACAGGAAATCTCTTCTGAGAATGTTGAAGAATGTGTAGGTTTGAAGGGGAAGTCCTGGTTGGGGTGGGCTGGGAGGTGGAGAGAAGAGCATTAAGACAGAAGGAGATGTGTTATTTGGAAGCAGTAAAAAGTGATGTGTGCCACTTCCAAGCAGAAACTTTAAAAGCCGAGTAGTCTTTGAGGTGAGACTGGCATTTGTTTTAGAGAAGAGCTGTCCTTCAACTTGAATCTCAGGGTGAAGAAGCATGAATCAGGGTCCCCTGACAGCCCATATCTTAAACTTGAAATAAAACCCTCTTACTGTTAGCTATTGAGATTTTGGGATCATTTATTGATGCAGCATTTCCTCGCTTATAGAACTACCTAGTAGGCAGTTGCAGTATCTCAAGCATAAACCATCAGGGATTTGGGCAATGAAGAACAGGAGACACATCTAAAAGTCAGTGTCTAGGAGGAATTGACGGGACTTGGTGACTGATGGGTTGTGAGGTGCAAAGATTTAGAAGAAACTGGCAAGATGACCTTAATGGTTTAGGTTTGGGAGAATAAATCATCTATCAAAAATGATAAAGTGTGGCAGATGGGCTTGAAAGATAGATAGGAGAGAAACCCTTAATCCCTTTCAAGGAGCTAAAGATATTATAAAGTGGGATAAAGAAAAAAGTTATCAGGCAGAGAATACTTGCCAGAATTTGGTAGTTCAGAGAAATTTCCCAGTACTTAGAAGCTGAACAGAGACAATAGGTGGCTTTTGATGTATTATGTTTTGTTTTAATGTTAGACTATATATATGCATATTTGAACTCATGGGAATCCAGCAATGTGGGAGAGATGCTGGGGGGCTTCTTGGTGACTACAGGATTCAAGATCTACAGAAATTAGGAAGGGGTAGGACCGAGGACATACTCAGAGGCCTAGCCTTTGGGGCGGGGGAGTAGCCTTTGGGGCTGGCCTGCCCCGATTGGGGCTGATTGGCTGGCTGGGGGTGGGGCCGGAGGTGGTTGGTGTCCCTCAGCCTGACCTGCACCTTCTAGCAATCCGGGACCCCTCAGGGGATGTCAGACTGCAGGTTTTGGCCCTGGCCTGTGGCAATTGGGCCGAAACCTGCAGTTCGTCATCCCCCAAAGGATATGGTAGTGGCGAAGTGGCAGGCAACTTGCTGCAGCTGCGCTTGCCAGCCTTGAGCCTGGTGTCTGGTGCCCATTGGTCAGCTGAGCTGCACTCCCTCTGTGGGAGCACACTGATCACCAAGGGGCAGCTCCTACATTGAGCATTTGCCCCCTGGTGGTCAGTGTGTGTCATAGCGACTGGTCAAATGGTTGAATGGTCGCTTAAGGTTTTATATATATAGATTTTTATTGATTTCAGAGAGGAAAGGAGAGGAAGACAGAAACACCAATGATCAGAAAGAATCATTGATAAGCTGCCTCCTGCACATCCCCTACTGGGGATTGAGCCCCCAACCTGGGCATGTGCCCGGGTTTGGAATCAAACCATGACCTCCTGGTTCATAGGTCGATTCTCAACCACTAAGCCACACCAGCTGGGCTGGTTCTGTTTTTCTTGATGAACACTGACTGATACAACAACTGGTAGACAAGAAGAAAATATTTGTGAAATATGTCATTAAAAAGGAGATTTTAATAAGTATGGGGATGTAATATACAGCATGATGACTGTAGTCAATAATACTGTCTTATACATTTGCAAGTTTCTAAGAGTAGATCTTAAAAGTTTTCATCACAAGAAAAAAAATTTGTTACTATTCATAGTGATAGATGTTAACTAGACTTATTGTGTTGATCATTTTGCTATATATACATATATTAAACATTATGTTGTACCCTTAAAGCTAATCTAATGTTACATGTCAGTTACATCTAAATTAGAAAAAGAAGTAGATTTTAGAATAAATTAAAATAACATTTTAAAAAGAAAAAGTCACTACCCTAATAGAAAAATGGGCAAAGGATACGTTTTGGTTATCTGTTGCTATATAACGAAAGAGTCTGAATGAAACCTGGTGGCTTAAAGCAGTGGTTTATTGTTTCTCATTATCTGTAGGTTGGCGATCTGGGAGGTCTTATCCTGATTTCACCTGGGATCATTCAAGTTGTCATCATCTGAAGACTCCACAGTGACTGGTCTGGGCCCAAGTTATCCTCCCTCAGATGTGTGGCAGTTGGCGCTAGATGCTGGCTGAAGTTTCCTCCATGTGATCTCTCATCTTCTGGTGAGTTAGATTGGCTTCTTCATAACACTGAGATGGCAGGGTTACAAGAGGGAGCTGCAAGGATAGGGGTAATTCCTGGGGTATGTTGTGAGGGGGGCATAGGGAAAATGTTACCAAAGAAGAATTTTTTAAAAAAAATATATTTTATTGATTTTTCACAGAGAGGAAGGGAGAGGGATAGAGAGCCAGAAACATCGATGAGAGAGAAACATCTATCAGCTGCCTCCTGCACACTCCCCACTGGGGATGTGCCCGCAACCAACGTGCATGCCCTTGACCAGAATCGAACCTGGGACCCTTGAGTCTGCAGGCTGACGTTCTATCCACTGAGCCAAACCGGTTAGGGCCCAAAGAAGAATTTTGATCTTATCTGACATGCTTTAACACCTTAATATGTAGTCATGCTGTAACTCTGTGATTAAAATATATGTATATGAGAGTTTGTTTGGAGGTTCTGGCAGGGGAGCACAGCTACTTGTATGGATATATAAAGATTGCTATAGATTGAATGTTTTTGTTCCCCCTAATGTGTATATTGAAACCTAATTCCCAATGTGATGGTATTTGGAGGTGGAGCCTTTGGTGGCTAATTAGGTCACGAGAGTAGATCGCTAATGAATGGGATTAGTGTCCTTATAAGAGAGACCCCAGAGAGCTCCCTCACTCTTTCTGCCTTGTGAGGACACAGAGAGAAGATGGCTATGTTTGGAACAGAAAGTGGGCTCTCACCAGACACTGCAGCTGGTGCTACCTTGATTTTGGACTTCCCAGCCTCCAGAGCTGTGGGAAGTAAAGTTCTGTTGTTTATAAACTATCCAGTCTATGGTATTCAGTTATAGCCTGAACAGCCTAAGACAAATGTATACAAGTACATTTATGTATATGTGTGTGTGTGTGTGTGTGTGTATTAGTATATACACACACAGTGCATATACAGTGTGTATACACACACACACACACACACACACACACGTGTGTGTACATTAGAGGCCCAGTGCACAAAAATTTGTGCACTGGGGGGGAGGGGGCGGTCCCCTCAGCCCGGCCTGTGCCCTCTCGCAGTCTGGGACCCCTCAGGGGATGACCACCTGCTGGCTTAGGCCCGCTCCCCGGGGGATTGGGCCTAAGATGTCAATCAGACATCCCTCTGGCAGCCCGGCAGCCCTCGGGGGATGTCCACTTGCCAGCGGGGAGCAGGCCTAAACTGCAATCGGACATTTTCTTGCTTGCATTCTGAGATTTGGATGTCAGACTTATGGGTGACTAAGCCACATCTTGTGAGAGATGGCAGGCAGTCTGAGGCCACCACAAGTTGAGACCCATTTCTGTTGTTGTGTATCATGTTTCTGGCACAGTGAGTGTTCCTGGACCCTTTTATTTCAGCTAAAAAGGGACAGTGCTTTTCTCTGCATCAGTCAAATATATAAACAAAAGGAAGTCTTTCTAGTTTAAAGAAGAGTTAGTCTTCTAAGGAATCTAAACAAAGGTCCAGAAGATCCTTTTGAGAAATTAAAAGGAGTTTTATTCTGATATGATTTGCAAATCAGAGAACATAGCCTTTGGCAAGAACCGAAAACATGTGCTGAGATGGGGGAGGGGAGGTGGGGCAGGGCTTTTGAAGACACAAGTTACAAGGGATCACTAACAAAGGGTTGGGTTGCTAGGGAAACTACGTGATAAACTTACGTCACTCATTTTCTGATTGGTGGGCTTGTGAGATGAGAACAGTGAGTAATACATAGTAACGTGTGATCAAGCATTTATTGATGTTCTAGTCTCAGTTGAGGTCTGCAGGACGAAGAGTTTTTGGTCAAGCAGTTTTGGTACAGGGGGTGTGGCTCATCAGTAGTGCAGGGAGTCTGATTTATCAGACAGCACATTCAGCACAGGGGCCCATTTGCCCTGGGGGCAGTTTTGGAGCCCAAAGAACAAATCCATGCCTTGTAAGCAGCTTCGTAGCCCAAACTGCAAACTATCAGGACGTTGGGCCACAAAGTATGATATTAAAGTTCTTATAAATCCTCAGGAAGCCTATCATGATAGATGTGATGGACAATAAAGAACAGCCTTCCCAAAGAACATGTACGCATAACCTGTAGACACAGACAACAGTGAGGTGATGGCCAAAGGGTAGCGGCGGGAGGGATGGGCGCTGGGTGGAGGTGGGCAAAGGGGGGTGGAAAATGCGGACATCTGTAATAGTGTCAACAATAAAAATAAAGTTAAAGGAAAAAAAAAGAAATGAAAAACTTTGGATCTGGAATAAAGGAATGTAAAATACAAAACAACAACAACAAACAAAAACAAAAAACAACAACCCCAAAACCCCACCCCAAATATAGCTTTTCCTTTCTCCATTGAAAGTAACCTTTTGATGAAATTCTTTTGCCATGAATTTGACTAGGTGTATATACCCTATGATTTTTTGGGGCTGGTCCTTGGGAGGTGGAGGATGAAGGACAGCTGATTCAAATGGCATGGACTATAGTTTGGGTTGACCACCGTTTTAGAGCTCCCAGCAGAATTCAAATTGAGTCAAACAAAGAATTCTACTTGGAGGGAAGAATTGGAAAGGAGGAAGTCTTGGATCCCGAAGATGGTGCTGTGAAATGTCTTTAGCTTGACATGAGCACTCACACAACAATAATATACTCTTAACAGCAGCCAGAAGTAGGCTACCTCTCTAGTACAGATCCTGCTTATAAACATCTGAAAACTTGGTCTGGGACCAGATAAGTGGAGGGCAAACTTTTAATTTCTCCCTGTTTACTATGAGCAGGTTGCAGAATGCAATGAAGATGAGCTTGTTAAAAATTACCTTTTTCTCTTTTAAGCTGTAGCCATATTTTTATGTAAGGACCTGATGCTATTTGATATGAGGCATAGAAATTGAGAAGTACCTAGCTAAAATCAATTTTCAGGGTCTTTTCCAAGTGAGTATTTTAAAAGGACCCTTCCTTAGGCCAATAATTGAATTGTCCAATTGGGATCAGAAATTCCTGATGTGAGAACAGTAGAATTTTCTTTTTCCTATGCATTCTATTTGTCCTGGTGTGGGAATTAGTCTTGAATGGCGATGACTAGTTAATGTAGAATAGCATGCTCTTAAGTGCTATGTTGTTCCTATAATTTGCTTCGGAGTTACAAGGACGCTCGACCTTTCCAAGGTTAGAAAGAGTGGAAGTTTGGAGATCAATCTTTATATAACCATTTTATAGATTGTCAGTACCTCCTCTCTCTGCCCCACAGCATTTCTGATAGAAAAACTGTTTCATTTTCTTTGCTGACACCCGTTTGACAGTGAGGTGTGGGGTGAAAGTGGTGGACACACAGACAGACTCCTTAGAAAGAGAGACTTAATGATTTCTTTATTCTCAACCTTATCTTCTATGAGGTGAACTCATTGAGAATTAATTGGTTGGCCTCTCTTGACTGAGGCTGAATATGAGAAAGGCTTCTTAGCCTGTTTTAGAACCTACTGTTTCTGTCCAACAAGAATGGGCCTCCATACCTAAAAACATTTAGTTACAGCTTCTTTGTTGCAGACTGGAGACTTTAAGAGTTTTTCTTTGCCGTATTGGGGGCATAACATAGGAACAGAATTAGTGCTAAGTGGGAATGATGTTACTGATTTCCTATTGCTTTTGCCACGTGCTTTCACGCTCACGCAGGAGGTGCTTTTCTATGTATTTGAAAAATGCTGTGAAGAGCATTTTTCCATTCGGGAATGCATTTCTGGGTGAGAATGTAGAGAAATCACTCATAGATTAATTAGATTATTATTGTGTGATTTAAAACATGCTTCATGGGGGTACATATAACTGTGGAATGCTCCATTTGGATGGGGACTTAGAATGTCTAGTTATGTAACAATTGGATTACTTCCAGCTTAGCTCTTCTGATGGGGAATGGGCTTCCCTGGTTATGTATGAGCCCTGAGTTCCGTGTTAATGGTGGTCACAATTGTGACAGGCTGGAGACGGAAAGCAGCTAAAAACAACCCAGTCTTTGTTTCTCTTCTGAATAATTTCTGGAAAGAAATGGATTTCCAGTTCTCAGTTGTAATTTAGCTGACTTTGGGAGCTGCTTTCTAGAAAGCTGCAGAGTAATGCTGGGTGATATATTGGCCTGAAGAAATTTTCCAGATTAAATTGTCCGGGTGAGTAGTGTAAAAGCATATATATTCTGGAAGTGCAATTCATTGTGTCACATGTTTGGCTTTTTCAGTTGCAAGTTAAATATTGTATGTCTGTTTGAGAAAAGAGCTTCTGGTTAAAAATTGTGGATAAAAGACACTTCATCCCCATTTCATTCACTCAGAAACTGCCAATGAAACAAAACCAATATGCAGTATGTGGGAGGGATGGGGGGTGGGGTGAAATTCCTCTTCATTTTCAAGGAACAGGAAATGGCTAATTCCGATGCCTCAAACGTTGTCGCAAACCTGCTGAATAATATGGGTCGTGGACGGGAATGAGAGAGATGATGCGTAGTGCTGACCTGTCTTTTCTGATCTTCAGTAGGAAACTGTAAAAGTAAATGTTACAGTCATGAAAGGGCTATTCAGCTATTAATTCGATTAAAGTGATGTGATTCAGAGAGATGGACGGGCCACCAGAAAATGGAACAAAGATCTGAAAAAAATGAGGACGCATGATGACAAATCGTTTCTTCTATCTGACCTCTAGCTCCTAGTTAAGAGACGGTGGGGTACTTCCAGATGACAACCTGGAGAGCCTGTGATGGCAGTACAGTGACGTCTTAAACATAGAACACTGCAGAAACTCGCCCAGACCAAAGAGAATACAGGTTTGGTAAAAGAATACGTATGACAAAACCCTAATCAAATTCTGAGGTGCCCAGATATCCGATTAAGCATTATTTCTGGGTGTGTCTCTGAAGACATTTCTGAGTCTAGGTTATAGATGCAGATTATGGAACTATTCAGCCTCCTAAATTGTGTGAGCCATTTCATTATAATAAATCTCTTTATCTGCTCTCTCTCTCTCCCCCCCCTTCCCCTCCCTTCCTCCCTTTCTCTGTCCCTCCTTCCCTCTCCCTCCCTCCCTTCTTCCCTTCCTTCCTCTCATATTGGTTCTGTTTCTCTGGAGAATCCTGATAAATATAATCCTTCTCTGAATAATTGATAGAACTAGTAGATAAAATATCAGTAAGAGATTTGAATATCACTATCAACTAATTTCATCTAATTGATATTTATAGAACATTTAACCTAATAAGCATAGAATATACATTCTTGAGTGTTCACCAAAACAGACCACATGCAAGGCCATAAATTCCAAAGAGTTGGAATTATATCACATATGTTCTTTATTGTTTAAAGTATTACATAAGTCTCCTTTTTCTCCCCTTGACCATTCCCCGGCTGCCCCCATCCCCCAGCACAAGCCCTCTCCCCCCCCCGCCCCCCGGCACCCCCCTCTAGTCTGTGTCCATTGGTTATGCTCATATGCATTCATACAAGTCCTTTGGTTGATCTCTTACTCCCTCACCCCCCGCCTTCCCTCATAGGTTGGTTAGTGTGTTTGATGCTTCTATGACTCTGGTTCTATTTTTGTTCATCAGTTTATGTTGTTCATTATATTCCACAAATGAGTGAGATCATGTGATATTTATCTTTCTCTGACTGGCTTATTTCGCTTAGCATAATGTTCTCCAGGTCCATCCATGCTATTGCAAATGGTAAGAGTTCCTTCTTTTTTATAGCAACATAGTATTCCATTATGTAAATGTACCAGTTTTCTAATCTACTCATCTGCTGATGGGCACTTAGGCTGTTTCCAAATCTTAGCTATAGTAAGTTGTGCTGCTATGAACATAGGGGTGCATATATCTTTTTTGATTGGTGTTTCTGTTTTCTTGGGACATATTCCTAGAAGTGGGATTACTGGGTCAAATGGAAATTTCATTTTTAATTTTTTGAGGAAACGCCATACTGTTTTTCATAGTGGCTGTACCAGTCTGCATTCCCGCCATCAGTGTAAGAGGGTTACTTTTTCTCTGCATCCTTGCCAGCACTTGTTGTTTGTTGATTTTTTGATGATAGCCATTCTGACAGGATCACAGCAGTATTTAATTGGAAACCTATATAATGAGATAATCAGAAAATCCCCAAGTATTTGTGAATTAAGCAGCATTTATTTTAAACGCAACATAGTAAAAAAGGATATCAAAAGGGACATTGGAAAATACTTTGAACTGAATGATAAGAAAATATAACATATGGACATTTATAGGAAATAGTAGTTTGTAAAGGTTGGCTGGAATAAATTTTTTTGTCATTTTATGACTGTCCTTTTTACAACATGACATGGTTCTTCTCCCATCAAAAGGTGGAGGGAGTTATGTTTTACCTCATGAATCTGGGTTGGCACTGGGACTTGCTTTCTTTAACTAATGGAGTGTGGCAGAAGTGATGTGAGACTTCTGGTGTTAGGTTAGGAATGCTGCCTAGGCTGGTGTCCTTGAGTGTGAGAGATGCAGTAGATGCTCAGCACCAACTGCTAATCATGTGACTCAGATGAGAAGGCCATCTTAGACACCCAGCTCCAGTCAGTCCAACCATGTGAATGGCCCCAGGGAAGTCCAGCAGAAGAGCCTCTGAGCTGAGCTCAGCCTGGATTGTTGGTTCACAGTGTTACATACAAATAGAATGGTTGTAGTTTTCAGGCACTAAGTAGTAGAATTGTTCAATATGTAGCACTAGATAACTGATATGAAAATTGATAGTAGAAATGGGTACTGCTGTAACAAAACCTCAAATATGTGGCATTGGTTTCGGTATTGGTCAGCAATCAGTGGCTGAAAAAGTGGTAAAGACATGAAAACAATGAAGTTATTGTTGGAGGTTTGAAAAATGGTGACTTGTTTTACACATTAGGTAAACAGTTGACAAAACTCTTTCCTGAGATAAGTTGAAATATAGGGATTATGCCTAATAAATGTATGGTTCTGGGTAAAGAGATTAACAGGAAAAATTTTGAATTTATTAGGTGGCTTCTCTTAGCTATGCATGATAAAGTATGAGAGGAGAAAGAGGAAAATGGGGATTGTCTACTTTACAAGCAGAACTTGTGGAAATAAGGCCTTGCTTGATTGGAAAATAAAATTAACCAGTCTCTCCAGATTGGAAAAGCTCCTCAGAGTAAGAATTGACCAAAGATGTAACTGTTAGACATTTTGTTAAAACCTCAGAAATATTGAAGACATAGTAGACCTTCTTAGCTAGACCAAAAAGATTCTAAGAATCACAAGGGAATCATCCCACAGCATCTAAACACATGGCAAAGGGGAAATGTGGGAGCAGATGGAACTGTTCAATACCTTCAATTGGACGGCAAATACATGGCTGAATATAACTGATAAAATTCAACTGTAGATGGAAAATTGGTGCATTTTGTTATATATAAATATCTCTCTGATCATAAAAGTATATTACAGAGATGAAAGACATATTTAGAAGCAACTAAAATGAAAATATATGACAGGAATTTTCATGGTGCACATATCATCTCAAAGATGGGCTAGAACAAAGATGTAGAAATGAGTAGAGGATATATTCTACTAAGGAATACAGGGAAAGGAATGTATATGCATATATATTGAGCCTAAAAAAAGGGAAGAGAGTAAATGGAATAGAAAAAATACTCAAAGATATAAGAAAACCTCAGTTTTCCTTGTCTGCCAAGAGAATATGGAATACTTTCGTTAAGTTATTATGCTGAGGATTGTAATACTTTAAAATTTAAACTTTTCCCATCTTCTCTGTGCTGGGTTGACATTATCTTCAATAAATAAACATGTCATTAAGGTCTTCTAATCTAAAGAGCAGTTCTCTTCTAAGAAATTGTTAGCCTATTATCTTGATCAATTGAATCAAAGTTCAGTTTAAAAATAATCATGATTTCTTCCCCTTAAACAACCTTATCTGCCTGAAGTTATGGGATTAAACAATATTCCTGGAGATTAATTTTGCGTGGAAGATGACATTCAGTGAGTGATTAAATGGCTAATCTTGATCTCCTGTTAGCCTCTGAGAAGTTTCCCTGGGAACAAACCCTGAATTAAGTATTTCTTAGTAGGGTTTGTGCTATTATTGTCATAAATATAAATGCTAAACACTTGTTCTGCTCCTTTCTCTCTAACCTGACTTTACACTTTTCTATTTTATTTCTTTTCTTTTCTCTGGGAAACACTTACCTTTTAATTTCCAGGGGAGTGTTAGGCAGGTTCAATTAAAACTCCGCATGACGACCCTTCACACAGTCGTCAGGGGAGCCCGAATGCAGAATCCACCAGAGCAGCTTATCTTGGAGTTGCCGAGTTAACCTGAAAATCATATAATGAGTGGATTTGCTATTGCACATAAGATTCAGAGTAGTTGGAGTTTGATTTGAATGGAGGTACTTTAGGAGGGAAATATCACTTGAGTTTTGAAAATAGTATTTTGCAAAAACCTGAAGTGCTATTGAAGCAAGTCCGGGCATTTGGACTCCATGCTTTTGAGCTCACTTACTAATTAATTCTATGGCTGGTATCTCCAGTTCCTCATTTGCCAAATCATTTATGGGGCTGTCTTGAAGATTAAGCAAGGATGTATCAGAAAAGAGTTTCAGAAATAAGTTAGAGGCAATCTAACTATTTATTCTACTGAATGCCTTGATTTAGGGGAAATTTTTTTTGAGGTTTTGTTTTGTTTTTTGTTTTTTTTTTGAGAGAGAGAGAGAGAGAGAGAGAGAGAGATTGAGAGAGAGAGATTGAGAGATTGATTGATGGGTTGATGCATTGCCTGGGGATTGAACCTGAAACCTAAGTATATGCCCTGAACGAGAATCAAACCTGAGACCTTTTGGTATATGGGAGGACTCTCCAACCAGCTGAGCCACACCTGGCAGGGCTTGAGGAGTTCTTGTGGCTACTAGGAGTCTTCTCAAAGGTACCTGTGGAGCTTGTGGGCTGGAGTGACTGACTGAGTCAGAGAAGAAGCACTTGGATGCCCCCAGTCTTTCTTTGTATATCAGCTACCTGAGGATCACCCTTGACTTTTCTCTCATTCACTGATCCTATCTTTCATTCCGTTAATCACAGTACCTAAACATCCCAGGAATCTCTGACATGTTCCGTCTTGACTGCCACTACCTGATTTAAGCCATTCTCCTATCTCACATTTAGCCACACCTCACTCTATTCCCTTTCCCCGCTCTCAGAATGATTTCAATAAAATAAACATTGCATATACTGTGTAGCTTTTCTACTTAAAATTATTCAATGTCTACTCCCTTCCCCCCAAGAAGATAAGGTTCAAGCTTCTCCCGCTTCTTTTCTACTCCCTGATCTTGTTCTTGCTTTCTTGAGTTTCATCTCTTTCTGTTTTGTTCACTCAGGCATTGGGAAGCCCCACAGGGTAGGCCGTTAATAACATGGTGAAGGAAATTCATCTGGGAAGAGACCATGATGTATATAAATGAGAGATGGTTTTATTTTTAACCTTTTTTTCTGTAAGCCTTGATAAAGTCGACGTGATGTCTCATATTCCATCCACCAGAATGTCCTTATCTTCTTTTCAATAACCACAAGGCCCAGATAGGTCCCAGCTACTAAAAATAAAACCTGGGGCAAGAAACAAAGAAAGATACCTTATACAAATAATAAAAAAAATGTCAGTGCAAGTTTCAGGCTTTTAAAATCTAACAAAATGTTTTGGGCTTTGGGCTTTTTATCCTTCCGTACTTTATAGGTAGCTAAATTCTTACAAACATCCCAGAACTGGGACTTTCAGATGTTATCTGATTAAATTTTTTTTTTCTTGCAGCAGATAAATGCCTTCATCAATTAGTACAGATTGTTATTGATGTTTCCAAGAAATTTCACAACTTTTTTGGCAGCATGCTCCGAAGTTTCTTCCTTCTGCCCAACCAAGCTCTCTCACCCTCGTTCTAATTTTAGCACATTTCCTCCCATTGTTTCCTTGGTCAAGATGGAGAATAATGTGGTTGACTTTTTTACTCCCTGTGGCTCTTCTCATTCAACCTCCCCGTAGGCTTTTCTTTTCCAGGGTAAACAATCTCAGCATCTTTAATCTTTAATCCAAATAACAGCTTTCCATATTTTTCTTCTTATATTCTCTCTCCTCTTTTGCTCTCCTCTAACCCCTCTCAGATTTCTTCACATTCGTTTTAAACTGGAAAGACAAACACTGGACACTGTATTCTATGAAGGTCAGACTGTTGCCAAGAAGAAGTGGAAGGCTGCTTCCTGATTCCTGGCAAGTCGCACTACTGTTACTACATCCTGGTATCCTACGACTTCTTTATTTTTCTCTTCCAATAATGTGATCTTCAAAAGCATTTGTTCAGCGTCTATGTGCAGAGCCAGCTTGCAAAAGTATCAAAAGAAACTTCAGATGCTCATCTGTTCCCATCAGACTCTTGGTAGGAATAAGCGTCCAGGGTTGAGAGCCAAAGGGACACAACTAGGGAAGATCGTAAAACTAAAATTACGGTTTTTCCCAGTGGAAGTTAGTGCAAAGGTAAGAGTCCAAGATGCCATTTTTGTCCAACCTTGCTGGAACTATAGACAAGGAGAGAGCAGTACAACAATGACAGGTTTATCTAGCGCTGAGCCTTTGATTATAAGCTGGGAAATTCAGTCCGCTCTCTGGATCTAGGGGAGCTGCACAGGGGTCTTTTCATGCTAAACCTGAAGGCCCTTTCTTGGCCCGGAGTGGTTCATTGTATTCCTTCTGTTTTGTTGTAAGATGGGGACATTTTGCCCGATTTCCTTGTGTTTTTTTGGCTGATACTATTCTGTTTCATGGATGTTTTTCCTCTCCTTAAATCTCTTCAACTTGCCCTTTCTTTCTTGCCCATGAAGACAAAAACACTCACTGTTTCTATGTTAAAGATACACTAACCCTCACTAAAAGGAAATAAAGAAATAGCAAGATTTAAAAAAAAGATGGGGTAAGGTACATGCATAGTTAACTGAAATTAGCCTGTGAAATGAGAGCTATTGCTACAGAATATATCTACCCTCAGTTTTTAGCCTTGGGCACGGGGTATCCCACACCTCCTGCATCTTTTGATTGTGCCCTTAGAGATAATCCAGGCCGGGTTACGGAATACAATAGAACAATGGTGAATGCTTGCCCCAAGGAGATATATGTGTGTCTTTGATACTTCACTGTCAACATTGCTTGTTTTTTGGTCTTAGCATTTTATTAGATCGCTGTTCTCAATCAGTGAGCTATTTTGAATTCAGAAAAGATTTTCAGGAAAGTTTATACGCTGACTTTTGATTAAAATCATGGATTTTTATCATGAGTATTAACTTGAAAAATTATCTTTTGTCAAATAAAGATGAGGTAAATAAAAAGGAAAATGTATAAAGAGTCATGGACTACAACACTAATGAATACAAGTAAGAAAAGAATATATTATTGTAAAGAAGACAAGTTTAACTCATTCACAGGAAATGACCTCATTTTGCTCTTACTTTCTGAAAGTTGACAAATCATTGTTTGAGTCAATTGGCATTAATATTTGTAATTTAGAGAAAGTAGGCCTCATCAGGAAAGAGAGACAGAAAATTATTTGCCTACATTTCCATACTTAGGATAACTTGGATGTTCTTTTAAAATGATAGTTTTCACTTTAAAAAAGGTGATTCAATATTATAACAAGTATATTCAGTGTAGTCATATTTATAATTCAGGAAATTAAAATGGGATTGCTGCTCTTTTAGAGGTATTGGTGGGTGTGCTATAAAGTATTGCCAAAAAATCTGGCGGTATCAGCGCTGACATCATGACTGGAACAGTCGGGGGATGATGGGAGCAGCAGGTTACGGGGTGAAGAGCAGACAGAGAAGGCCAGCCTGTGTTGCGTGGTGAGCAGGGCTCAATGTGCACATCCACTCTTCAAGCTGCCATTGATGGAGCCCTGCGGGGAATTCTTCATCTTCATCCAAATACTCCTTGCTGGCTCAAACATACAGATTGTTCTGGGCTAATGCTGGCCTTGTTCTTCATCACAGAGGCCTCAGACTTAGAGTCTTAGAAGTAGGAGATAAGACGCCTGGAACTGGAGGAGATCATAGAAATCAGGTAATCCCGAGACCTTCAACATATAAAGCCAGTTGAGGGGAAAAAAAAAAAAAAAGGGGGGCAGATTGCTTTTCCAGGGACCTACCAAAAAGTATCATTAAGGCTTGGGTGGAATTCTGGTCTGTTGAGTCAAGGGTTTGTTATACTACTGACTCTAAAGTTTCACTCCTCTTTACTTAGTGACAAAATGTGAGCGCAGAGGACTAGAAAAGAGTTTCAGTTACATTTACAGAGAGTATTTCCATTAATTATGTTTTTTAAAGCATAAGTGTTAGTTCTAAAGCCTTCCTTAAATAACATTACATCATCCTGACCATTCCTTTGAGTGTGGATCCACCAGGATTTATATCAAGTTTATTTATTTTTTTCTCATTGCTATACCATTGCTTAGATGTTAGTTATCACTGTGAGTTGTTTTATACCCACAACTTGCTTCCCTGAATGGAATTTGGGGTCACAGCCTTCGACATGTTTTAGATCTCCCACTGTCTAAACAATGTTGGAATCTGAAACAAAGTCGAATACATTCAGTATGTGCATATTGAATAAAGGATACACAGTAAGTTGATAAAGTATGTTGCCAGCTACCCCTCTAATATTGAAAGCTGATGACCTCAGGTTGAAATTATCTGTGGGATCAATTTGGCTTATTCATTATCTGAGGGCTGATGATCACTCTGTATATATGTAAATGGCTTCACATGTTGGTAAGATTACAGGTACATATATAAATGGCCTTTCATGTTGGTAAAATTACAGGTTGGTAAAGTATTTTTACTCTGTTGGTAAAAAGCCATGCATTCCTCCAACCCAAGGCTCCAGCCCTTGCCTTTGGAGATACCTTATTCTTCCCAATGATACAGCAGGCAAAGGGTTAATGCCTGGTCATAGGCACAGCAGTGCTGCTGGTATCTAAGCTTACAGGGTTTCGAATATTTTGGGCAAGTTGACAAAATCTCTGTCTCTTATAGCTGGCTCTACTGGATATATATTACGGTTTTTTAGCCAATGTGATTTGTTAAGTTCTTTAGTTATGTTGGATGATAGATTAAATGGCTCCTCCAACACCAATGTGCCCAGCATGCAACATTGCTTTCCAGGCTCTGATGACCGCCTGGCAAACTTTAATAACATTTCCTCAATTTTCTCCTCCCAGGAATATTTTTCAGTCTCCATCGTAACTTTGCTGAGACATTTGATGCAATTGACTGCTCCCTGTTATTTATTTATTTATTTTTGCATCTCAGAAGCCACTATTTTGGTTTCCTTTCTCACCAACTGTTACTTCTCAGTTTTCTTCACTAGACTCTTATTCTGTTATCTCCTAAAACCTGGTGCTGTTCAGAATCTGTTCTTGGTCTTTTCATGTTCTTGCAGGATCACAGACTCTTAGTCCTTTGCCCGACTTTAACCTTTACTGATGACGCCCCAATCTCTGCTCGGTTTCTCTTCCGAGTCTTCAAGAATGACACAGAATTGTTTCTATCTCTTAAATTACTCTCTCTTCTACTGGGTTTACTTCCTCCTGGGATTAGTTCAGACATTCATCTTTCTTTTATGTTTTACTTCCTGTATTACTTTAATAGCCTTTAAACTAAACTGTGATATATTTGCTTATATATATAGGGCTCTCTGCAAGACCATGAGCTTCTGGGCTGCAAGGATTGTGCCCCTGTCATCTCGGAGGGTCTAATACTGTCTGCTACATAGAAGGTGCTCCATAAATGCTTGTGTAGTGGGCAGTACAGTGTACCTGAGGGTTCGTCTTCTCTGGGGGAAATTCTTTTGTTTATTTCCCTTTGCATCAGACTTCAGTGTTATTGTAGCCCATTCTCTTGGCACTTCATGTCTGAGAATCAAGCTCATTACCTTTGAAATGCTGACTGCCTGTCTTCCTGTCCGTTCAGCTAGAGCTACCTAAAAGCCGGTTTGGCCCACAGTAAGCATCTTGTTGTAAATGGCCAGCTCTGAGTGGCTCCCCTGGGAACCTCATCAATCTTGGTGAGTAGGGCCATCTTGTGCCGGAGCTTTCCAGGAAGCTGCCAGATGCTCACAGAAAAGCATCCTTAGTTAAAGTCCTTTCAGAGGTGTCCAGGGGATCACGTTGTGGGAAAGTATTCAAACAAGATCAGTAAATGAAGCAGTGACTGGGGAAAAGACAGCATTTAATTCACCTCTCCCCAGCTGATCCTCTGCTTGCTTCTGAGCAGAGAGAAGCCTGATTTACTGACTCATCGTAGTTCCTAAATTGTGATTTTTTTTTAAATAATCCTTAAGGGCCATTTCCAGTGAGCAAGCTACAAACATATCTCTTAACAAAACCTTTAAATATGTCGTAGAGATGGGATTATATTGCTAATATGGTTTTTGTTAAAGGAAGACTAATAGATGGGAACTCTGGTGCTTCTTAAATGTAAACAAGCTTTGGAGGATGAATGCTCAGTGTAGGAGAGCTCATGCAGACAATGGCCAACAGTGAATGGACTGATCTGGAGAAGAAGAAAGGGACTAGTGTTTGCTTCCCCTAAGGTTTGCGTTGTTTTCTTGTTTCTTCTTCCGTCTTTAATGTAACCACATCAAAGGAGCTGGAGATGTTAGAAAGAACTGGAAGCCAGACAAATTCAGTTCCATGAACTGAAATTTTGAGGAGTTTTCCTGATCCTGGGTAGATCAAACCACAGCAATAAATTCAGGGTCTTTCAAATGTGGGATTGGATTACCCCTAAGGTCAATGGCGAGGCGACCGGGAACCTATTTTCAGAGGTATGGGAAAGCAGAAAGAACTTGGTGTTTTATCTATCCTTTTCTCAAAAATATGGAGTCAGGAACATTTATCCTCTCTTAAAGATGTAACATAAACATCCTAAAAACCCTGTTTTGGGCATTTTGGAGCATATCAATGGCTAAATAGCTTACTTTTCCCCAGTAAATTGAACTTTTCTTCTCCAATGTGAAGGATGGAGGGTACTGATTCTATTTCCGTGTTCTGAATGAGAGGTCAGATTTTAATTTATTCATATGTTCAGTTTGAAAGCAATTTTCTCATGAGCTGAAGGTAGATTTGGGCAGTGATCCTGACACATGGATTCTCTAAAGTTCTCTTGTCGAGCTTTGATGCAGGTGGGCAACTGACCCCAAGGGTGTGTCTGTGCAGTCTGGGGTGGGGTGGCTCCCTGGCCATCTGTGAGCAATTATGCATCATGGCAATACCTGGGCATGGAACCATTTTATTGCCAGATGTGACTGTTAAAAGGAAACTTTCAGCATAACTGGAAGAAAGCCAACTGATATAGCAGTACTTTCCCCCTGAAATACAAAAAGCTACGAAAAAATAAATGACATGATCACAAATATAGTGAGTCTAGTGAGAATTGTTGTTAAGAAGTAACACTTCTTTCATGGAAAGGTAGTCATCTTATCCTTTGCCCCCAAAGTGTTCCCTAAATGTTTCCTTCATTCTTCCTTTTATCCAAGTTGGATGTGCCAGGGATGTCATTCTCATTATCCATGGCTATTTACTTCAGAGATTATATCTCAAAATTGAGTTAGTAAAACACCCTTCTAATTTGCTAATCTATTTGTTAAATAGGGTACACTGGCATTTATATGGAATAATGTTGTTTTGGGAAAATTCCAGAAGATAGCACCATTCTCATCACCTCTCTGGCCAGAAAAGGAGGTGTTTCTCCCCTTTCTTCTCTGCCGTTGGCATCTCTGCCTTTTAAAGCTTCTTCCTCTCAGACAGCTGACAGTGCCACCCATGCTGCTCTGCCCGTGGGTTCCTACTATCACCTCACCTCTCTATGACCTTTTTGCATTAATGCTCAGAGAAAAGCATGAGAAATATAAGGAGTGTTTGGCTAAAATGAAACGACTTTATATTTAATCAGTTAATGGTTTTTATTCTCCCATCAATTGAAACAACTTGCCAAAAAAAAAAAAAAATTCACTAGCACCCACAGCTATGGAAAATGTATTCAGAGAGCACAATCCTTGCCTGTTATTTGTCTTTGCCTGTGAAAGTATTTAATCAAGAGACTTGTTAAATCGGAGATTAGACAAATTAACATAGTGTTCATGTTTTGAAGTTCCTTCAAGAGAGCCAAGTTACCTTTGAAACGGAAATAAAATAAAATAAACTGCCTTTGATGCATCAACTCCCTCCCACTTAGAGAGTGATAGATACATGAGTTTCCTATTTTACATGTGAATGACCTGTAAAATCCATAAAACTTTTCTAAGCAGAATCAAAGGAAAATAGAAGTGCAGAAAGAATAGCCATAGAATGAATACATGCCTGCACGGATGCAAGCACACAACACAGTTACTTAACATTAACGTGTATACATGAAAATGCCCAAACCAAAGAGAATGAGTTATTTCTGTTTAAAAAATAAAGAAGCCGACAATTTAGTTCCGAACATTCAGTGAAATTGAACTGGCAGCTATGCTATAGACGGGCACGAGTCTCCTTTTCAGAATAAGTGGGTACATGTATTTGTGAATTGGTTCCAGTCTATTTCAGTGTTTTTTTTAAAAGGTTTCTTTTAAAATTTTGAACTCTTTGTTTCTAACAGGCTGAGGATCATTTCCAGACAGAGAATCCCAGGTTTAACTATCACGGAATGACTGCCAAAATCTTACTTCGCTTTGTGGTCTTTCTACCATGATCAATGGTGACTGTCCCTCTGGATATCTTAGGTGACTTTTGGTATCTCTGATCTATTTCTGGTTTGCTTGATCTATTTTGAACAACTTAACCAGATAGCTGCCAACTGCCATTTTTTAAGTATATGTCACGGTGCCACAGATGTGTTAGGTCAGCAAAGGCTGGTCCCACCCCTTCTTCCTGTGTAGCATGTTCCTTTGTTACATGTAACAAATAAAATAGAAGCCAAGCACATCTGGAAACAATCAGTAAACAATAGGTTGAAAATTTCTGCTTCATTTAGACTCATACTTCAGAAAAGACTATTCAAGGAATAATTAAATTTGCATTTTAAGTTCACCTGCAAAGTTCATCATCCACATGGCATCTCTAAGCCCATTAATTTCCCATTTACATGGTCATTGTCCTCACTTAGCAGTAATTGTACTTAGCCCCCCTTCCCTTCCTCTTCATACTGTACACAACCAGTCTCCAGTCACAAGGATTTTTTTCCTAAAACAAAGGATGGGAGATTGTGTCACTCTCCGCTTCATAAACCTCCAAAGTCTTCCCAGTGGTGTGCTGAAAAAAATTCAAGCTCACTAGTTTCAAATTCGACACTCACCATATGCCTCAATCCACCCCGTTTCACCTCTCCCTCATCTCTTCACACATCATGTAGTCCCACTACATCTCTCTGTTTCACTATATGCGCTTTTCTTTGCTTCCTTCTTCCTCCTCTTCTTCTTTTACCTCTCTTGCTTCTCCCTCCTCCTCCTCCTCTTATTCTTCCACCATCATCATTATTTTAATTTTTATTGATGGATTATTCAACCTTCAGATGCCACCTTTGTCATCATGCTCTCCTCCATGATAACAAACGGCCATTTCTTTTGGGCTCCTGTCACACCTTGTTCATACCCTTATAATGCAGTTGTTTTAAACCTTAACTTACAGATGGTTGAACATCACTTTCTTCTACTAGATTCTGAGTTTCTGGGACACAGGACCCACATCTTATAACCACTGTGTCTCAAAGTGCCTAGCATAGTGGTGCAGTGGTGAGAAGAATGCAACATTAAAAAGGGACACGATAAAAATTAGTAAAGGTGGGAAAAAAAGACGAATGCATGAAAGATCCAGGGTCACCTTGTTACAAAAAGAAAACAAAAAGAGTTCCATGACCAAGACATTTCAAATTTAAATTTACTTATTCTATTAAATGACAGCGCTCTAAATGGCTACCAAGGGAAGCTCGGATTCTTAAAAAACCGTTCAGGACACTGGTTTTGACAACAGGAAACTGGGCTGGGTTATGGTTCTGACACAACACGGGAGTTTCCAGTTCTTGTGTACATCATTATTAAAATGAGATTTCTTAAACATTTTAATGTTCTGTGTGCTTTATGGATTCCATATCTGCATATCTGTAGTTTTCCATCAGGCTAGGATTGGGTTGAAATCATGGAGAAATGGCACTCACGGTCTCAGGAAATATACTTAGGACTTGAGCTCATGACTCTAGTCTTGAATTACATTTAAGGTTTCATGAAGAAGGTGTTTATTCCCAGTAATGATTGTAGAAATACGGTTCCAAATGAGGGCCCCGGTGGGTATTCCTGAGAAGAAGAGGAATTTGAAAGAGTCTGTGAGAGCCCGGTTATCAGGGGCAGGAAGAGGGGAACATTGTTTACCCCTCATATTTCTTAGAGTTTAAGAAGGCTTCATGGTTGACCCATTCAGATGGAAGGTGGTTGAATCTCCCTTGTCTGGCTCTTCTTTCTCAAATGAAAAATACAAAAAGCATGGATGATAAGCAGAACATGCAGAAGTGGGTGTAGGCCTCTGAATTGGGTACTTTGCTTGCCCGTTGCTTTCTGTATGTATCCACAACTTTGTAATTGTCTCACAGGCCTTTCCCGGCATCTTTTGTCAGGTCAGGGTAACTCACTTTGTTGAGAGGTAAAGGGCCTCAAGGAGGGTGACTCCTTAGGGACTCGGCTCCTTTGTAGTGACCCCCGGGAATGACTCCTGGATTTGGATGCTGCTGACTTCCGCTTGCTCCAGTGCCATTTCTGAGGAAACAAAAAGTCCCGAAGAAACCCCTTCATCTTCAATAGCGATAAGATTTAATTTTTTCTGAGCTTCTTTATGTAGCTGGCAAATAACCGTAGTTTATTTTGATCATGGAAGTTTTATTTTTCCAACTATTGTGGTATTTATGCCAAAGAATTGAACTAGGATGCTATTAGTGTGGTGTACTTGTTAATGATCCAAATGAGTATTTTTTCATTTTTCCCCCAGTAACTATAAACCGATCCAAAGGGGTCCGGAGGGAATAATCTCCTTTTACTCTTCTGTATTCAAAAAAAATGTCTTTCTGACACGCCCTATAATAGATCTTCTTTGTGAGAAATTTCACTGTCTATTTTATTTATCTTTGCCCCAGATTTATCAACACAGTTTCTTTTTAGGAAACTGGGTTTTCTTATGCAAATAGGGACTCTAGGATTTAGCTCAGGCTCTAAGATTTGTTGAGCTGAATGAATTGTAGGTTCCACTGTGTTCTTCAAAATGCCTCTTACCTTTTAACAATGTTATTGCTGCTTGTTAAAGCACCTCTCCTTGCAATAGGAGTTGCGTGGTTGGGATCTGGAGAAGAGAGAAGGCAAAAGAAGTGCAAAGATACTGTTCATTCTTCCTGAAACTAGAGGCTTGCTCCAAGCAGTCTCTGACATATTTCTAGTGGTCCAGGAGGGTCAATAAATCAATTGATTAATATTCAAGAAATATTTGTTAATATACTAACTATAGGCCCCCACATTGCCCTTTCACTGAAGGCCAGGCATAGCATGACCAATGCCCACCTTTTTGTTTGGCACATATTAACCACAGAGTTCAATCCAGGTCCTTTCAGAACCCATGAGTGGACCAAAGGCTTATACTAAAACTATGCTTGTCCTGCAGAGTTGCAGGAATTTTTCTAAAAATTCATATATACTGTAGTGGCAACGTGAGGCAGTATTCACTGCTGAATTCCTCCAACATGAAGCTATGATATTGTGATTTTTAATAAGAAATATGTTTTTGGTTCTTGTCCCCATTTCTAGCAAGGAGCTCCTAAAACCCTTGGAATTTTCTAAGGGAGGAGAAGGATGAAGGTGTCTTTGGTTATGTTGAGGAGGTGCCTTTTAGAAAGCTCCTACGTCAACTAAGGATGGGGGCTAGTTGCCAAAAGAACCAACCCAGACTTGAGGGTGGGAATTTTCATTCCTACCTCAGGATTTCTGTGGAGGCAAGAGGGGCTGGAGGTTGGACCAATGATCAGTGACTTGGTCAATCATGCCTATTTAATGAAGCCTCCATGAAACCCTCCAAGGATGGGTTTGAGAGCTCGCTGGTTGGGAAACACATAGAGATTTGGGGAGAGTGGCTTCCCTGGAGAGGGCATGGAAGCTCTGAGTCCCTTCCCACATATCTTCCCCTATGTATCCCTTTACCTGGCTGTTGATCCCTATTCCTTAATATCTTTTGTAATAGAATGATAATCTAGTGAGTATAAACTAGCATCCTGCGTTCTGTGAGCCACTCAAGCAAATTAACCAAACCCAAGGAGGTGATCATGGGAACCTCTGATCTATATTTTGTCAGAAGCACAGTGATAACCTGAGCCAGCTTATAACTAACCTTAACCAACCCCCAGAGCTCTCTCACTCTAGAGCAGTGGTTCTCAATCTTCCTAATGCCGCCACCCTTTAATACAGTTCCTCATGTTGTGGTGACCCCCAACCATAAAATTATTTTCATTGATACTTCATAACTGTAATTTTGCTCCTGTTATGAATCGTAATGTAAATATCTGATATGCAGGATGTATTTTCATGGTTACAAATTGAACATAATTAAAGCGTAGTGATTAATCACAAAAACAATATGTAATTATATATGTGTTTTCCGATGGTCTTAGGCGACCTCTGTGAAAGGGTCATTCGACCCTCCCAAGGGGTCGCGACCCACAGGTTGAGAACCGCTGCTCTAGAGGATGGCCCACATTTGGGAACCAGTCCATCCTCCTCATAGTCTAGTTTTCTTATAAGTATCCTTCCAAACTTTGTTTAAAAATCAGAGATACAACACAGAACACATTATTGGTAGCAGCTTATGATATTGTTATTTATCATATTTATCCCCAATAAAATTGGGATGCACTTGGTGAAGGAAGACCCTTCCTTCCCCTTTCACTAGTATCTAGCAAGCGACAAACGCATGGATCAGTATGGAGTTGTTTTGGAATTTCTCCCCATGCAGCGCATTTCTCTTAGATGGAAGAGGAAATCTTTATTTTATTCTCACTGTGGATTCCCGTGCACCTTCCAGAACTCAGTGACTGTTACTGAATGCCTTTCAACTTTGGGGATCAAAAGACTTTCAGGAATAAGAGTTTCTTTATGCTCCAGAGTGAGTGGGTTGCCAGGCGCCATCAATGATTTTCTTGTGACTGTCCAGAAAATATATACTCCAGGGATGTGGACACCTAGGGTATCTGTTTGAGTAGTGCCTTTTAGTGAATTTATTATTTTGCTCAACGTGATTAAATGAAGCTGCTTCTCCCCTGAAACCTTACAATTCATAGGTTGAAAGCATAAATAAGTTGCTTTAAATGTCAAAGTCTTGGGTACTTGTCTTCTCATATTTGTTTTATCTTAAACACTCATTTGTGAGTTTGGTTTTTTTTGTTAATCCTCACCCAAGGATTTTCCCCCCTTTGATTTTTAGAGAGATTGGAAGGGAGGGGGAGCTAGAGAGAGAGAAACATCTATGTGAGAGAGACACATCAATTGCTTGTTTCCTGCATGCCCCCTACGGGGTCTGAGGATTGAACCTGAAACCTAGGTATATGCCCTTGACTAGGGAATTGAACTTGAGACCCCTCAGCAAGGCGCAACACTAACCACTTAGCAACACAGGCCACGGCTCATTTGTGACTTCTTAAATTAAATTATTAAAAGAAAAAAATAGGTCACTCCATTGCACAGATTATTATAAAGCACTTTATAGCAATTAAATGTTCAAAATCTTTAATTTTATGAATTTATATTATCATCATAAGGAGAGAATAGAGTGAATATATGAAAGGACAAAAATTAAGTGGAATATGTAAAGTAAAGAGGAAAAGGGATATTCTAAGATTGCATTATGAATTCCATTTGAAATACCCACTATCTATATAAAAATGTTATATGAAACAAATTCACAAGCAGCTAACAGAACTAGTGACTCTTCAGGCTGTATAGTGAATTAAATTTTTATTAAGAAATAAATATTGACTTATGTTTACATTTTTCTTTTTAAGGAAACCCCTTTTTCTGTTAGTAATAGTGTATAATTGTTTTTATAATCAGATTAAAGTTAACTAATTATATTATTTTGTGAGAAATGTAGAATAAACACAAAAGTAGCTTTTCCTCTCTTCTTTCTCAATCCTGGAGATACAGTATGTATTTTAAATGTTACACAATACCTAGGAGATTTCTTTGCAGCATCAATATGATATTAAATCTACATTATGAATTTTGATGACCTCAAGGTGGATGCAACTTTATGGTTTCTTAATCTTTAAATCTCTAGAGAATTCTTGGGCTCTACCGTTTGGGTCTCAGGTGGGGGAATTTCCTTCCTGTTTGCTTCATGTTTCCATATGGAGGGACTTCTGCTAACATAACACTCCTGGCCTCTTGCCCCACCCATTATTCCTTCCGATCCAGGAAATGAAGTGAGTTTCCTAACTGAAAAGTGACACCTGTATCTGTTTTCTCTGTTGGATTCTGGGGTCTAACTCACTTTCCTTCTCACAGTGTCCTGGACCAGTGTGAGCGACCAGTCTTGGATAAGTGCTATTGTGCAGGTTCAAAATTTTCTTTGAGGGACTTCCTGAAGTATAAAGTACATTTGTGTATGGACGATGGTGGTGGTGTGGGCACAGGAGAGGGAGTGAGCCTTTTGACCACAGAACTATATTCACATTTTCCCAATTAGGTTGTCATCATAAACCAGTATTTCTGTTTCCATCTATCTGTCTTCTCTGTCACGTTTCTCAATTTGTTCCCAGGTTGTCAGAAGTAAGGAATTCTGTCGAACCTCAACATTTACTGTAATAAAGTAGGTGCGTGGGACACTACCATCCTCTTCATAAATGATGTAGTGAGTAATGCCTTACTTACAGAGACTAAGGCTTTTCGAACATGTTGATCCATTCGGACCAAGACATACCTGGCCAATGGCACTATTGATACTATTCCAGAAGCTTACTAGGCATCTTCAAAGGATTATGTTCCAAGAAATGCACAGACATCTTACCATGGACAAAGCAATACTTAGGAATTAGCAACAGTCTTCTCTTTATACCTCCCTTGTCTCCTCCTTGTCAACCTCTAGCCATGGAAAGATCAAGGTAAGGGATGGACCAGGGAAATATACGTAGGGTACACTTCAGGTACAATCCTGATTTAATGAATGTAATGAGAAATCACAATGGCCTATCTGTTTCTCTGCCCCACAGAGAGATTCATCCAGGAATGGATGCTTCTTGCTCTTACTTTAATTTCCAATCTGGTGGCCCTACCAATCTCAAACCATTTTGAATCCTCCCCAAAGTCTTTGAAAAATAAGTAAGGTTTTGCAAGACAAAACAACAGTTACAACAAACAGATATGATAAATCAAAGTAACATTTATAATAAATAACCTGATTAGTAGAGAGTCAAGTGGGTTGAGTGGCTCTCTAGAATTTTTAGTATAAATACAATTTTTTTTGAAATAAGAATATCAATATCTTCTTACTTGGGTCATCCACTGGAACTAAATTCACATTTTCCCAATTGGGTTATAATCATAAACCAGTATGTCTGTCTTGAAAGTATTTTTTGATAAAATTGTCTGCGAAAATCAGTTGTAAAATCTTGAAGTTTGGGTTATTTTATATCATATGGTAGGCATTTGAAGATTATTTTGGTAAAAGATAAATCAAAAGAGATAATTCCTTGCAAAACAAACATCTTTAATCACTAATGAAAGACTCATTAATGAGTCAATAAATGTAGAAGAATTACATCAGGAGAATGAGGATAGCCAAATATAAAACGATTTTATAGAGAAGATACATTACTACAGAGGCAGTTAGTATATACAGAGGATCTGTCGTTCTATTAATTGTTCAAGACAGCCATCTGAAAGACGGCTGCATTTAGAAAGACCACTGACATTTTTTCATGTTAGTTAATATGTAATATATGTTAATAGTGGTAGGTAAATTATTATTTTAAAAAATTTATACCAAATTCTTAAAAAAGAGAAATAATAAGGTCATTAAAATAGAACTACCAAAAGAAAAACTTAGAAGAAATACATATACCCCAACACACATACTTAGGAAAAATCTAATTGCTTCATATACAGTGGTTCTCAACCTTCTGGCCCTTTAAATACAGTTCCTCATGTTGTGACCCAATCATAAAATTATTTTCGTTGCTACTTCATAACTGTAATGTTGCTACTGTTATGAATTGTAATGTAAACATCCGATATGCAGGATGGTCTTAGGCGACCCCTGTGAAAGGGTCGTTTGACCGCCAGAGGGGTCTCGACCCACAGGTTGAGAACCGCTGCTTTATAATGTTCTACAAAGCCCGACAATGGCTGACTCCTGCCTAATGTCATACACTATCATGGTATTTTTTTCCCTTCATACACCAGGTTCTTGGCACATTGGCCACTTTTCGGTTCCTCAAACCCATTCCATTTTTCCTGACCTCTAGGTGGTGAACCCAGTGTCCTTATGCAATACTCTGCCAGGACTGCTCCTCCTTTACTGTTTACTGGGAAACGCCCCATCCTTAGGGCTAGTGTCAGGTCATTGTTCAACAAGGCCTTCTCGGACCACATTCAGGTGGCTCCCTTGCTCTAACATCTGTGATTCTTATGTTAAATTTCGGTCAGTTGTTAATAAGTAAAAGGGAGACAAAGGTCTCTCAAGATTTACACTTCTTATTAGAACCTTAAACAATCAACAGGTATTTTGATTATTTATGAAAGCCAAGTACACAGTTCAAAATCATTTTGGATCATGAATAATGCTCAAATTTAATATAATGAGTTATATTTCATAGGGTTTGTTATCTTTTATCCTTTAAAGTTTCTGTGAGAGATGGGCTTTTGTTAACTTTGTTTTACTTCTTACTATGTTGACAGTATTACAGAATTCCCCATTTCCCCCCTGAACTTTTGTTCATTTGACAAAACTATAAAACGGATGGATTAAAAGAAAAAAATTTGCTGTTTGTTTTTGAAGTTTCTATACTTTAAATGTCTGGAAAAGGGACAGGTAGATAATCAATCCTTTCTATTTTAATCATAGTAATGTATTATTCCAGGAATTTCAGAGCTAAATTTAAGGCCAAACATAATACTAATACCCACTATTTATTCAAAATATATATTGAACACCTTACATGTGCCACTGAGAAGCTGGCTGCATCTCTGAAAATCATTTTTCCCATTAATTAATTCATCTAATAATTCACCCAGTCCAAACAATTCCCTAAGTTCAGAATTATTCATAATTGTTTCCTAACAACTCTTAGCTACATAATTAAGTGTGTACTCTACACTACAGTTTTTCTACCATTATGATTGGGCAGATTATGTTAATTTGTTCAACCTTTAATATTATGCCCTGGTCCTTAATTACTCCTTTTGCTCTTTATCCCTGTTTTTTTGTTTTGTTTTGTTTTTGTTTTAAATCTGCTCTTTATTTCTAATTTATTAAGGTCATTTCAAATTTTATTTTGTTATTCAGGCTGTAAGAAATCCAGTGTAAACTTGAAATAAAAAGTTCATATGAGTTGTTGGTGAGCATGTTTAGTTGTTGTGTATAGATGAAGAAACTAAAGGTTGAGGACATTAAAGAACTTGCTCATCTTTTCCCCCATTAGTTCCTTACACTGTGCCATTTTTGCATCTTTCAGAAACAGCAAGATGTGTTTTTTAAGAATAGACATTGAATACTCTGATTATTCAATGAAGAAGTAAAATGCTTTGTTTTTTTTTATCCTAAGACTTGGTTGGCTGATTTTAATTTCTTAAATGGAAGGTAAATGGAAGATAAAAGGTGGAGGGAAAATAGGTTTTTGGTCTGGGGATATATTTGTTTTCAATTGTTGGTGTAACAAATTACTACAAACTTAGTAGCTTAAAACAACTCTGTTATCTCAGTTCTGTAGTTCTGAAGTTCTAGTCTGTTTAGCTGGAGCCTCTGCTCTGGGTCTCCCAAAGCCAAAATCAAGATGCTAACCTCTGAGAAATGATAATTATGTGGTATGATAGAAGTATAAGCTAAAGCTACTATGGCGATCATCTATACCAGGGGTGGGCAAACTTTTTGACTCGAGGGCCACAATGGGTTCTTAAACTGGACCGGAGGGCCGGAACAAAAGCATGGCTGGAGTGTTTGTGTGAACTAATATAAATTCAAAGTAAACATCATTACATAAAAGGGTACGGTCTTTTTTTTTTTTTTTAGTTTTATTCATTTCAAACGGGCCGGATCCGGCCCGCGGGCCGTAGTTTGCCCACGGCTGATCTATACTAATAAAAGGGTAATATGCTAATTAGACCAGATGTCTTCTGGATGTCCTTCCAGACAAATCCACAGCGACTGCTGCTGCGAGGGCCGGGCTGAGGCTCAGGCAGCCGTGGTGGCCGGCAGTGGCAGCAGCAGCAGCAGCGTGATGGGGGCATTGCCTTTCCCTGATCAGCCTGGTTGCCTCCCGCAGAGGGAGGTCAGAGGCATCAGCAGTGAGGGGGTGGTGGAGGCAGTGTCTTCCCATAATTGGCCGTCAACTCCTGAAGAGGGAGGCCAGACTTCGGCTTAGGCCTGCTCCCCCGTGGGGGCTAAGCTGTCAGTAGGACATCCCCTGAGGGCTCCTGGATTGTGGGAGGGGACAGGCCAGGCTGAGGGACTCCCCTGCCTCCATGCACAAATTTCATGCACCGGGCCTCTAGCATTGCATATAAATGTATCAAATCATTATGTTGTACACCTTACACTTACATAATATTATATGCCAATTATACCTCAATAATAAAAAAAACCCTTCCGACTTCTGGACTCTTATAGGGGGGCTGTGGGAAGAATCTACTTCTAGACTCATTCTTATTGTTGGCAGTATTCAATTCCCTGTGTTTGTAGGACTGAGGTAGCCGTCACCTAAGGGCTGCCCTTAGCTGCTACATGTCCCATTCTGGTCACTGCACCTGGGCTCCTACATCTCAGAGCCAGCGACAGTGTGCTGAATCCTTCTCATGCTTTGGTCTCCTTTGCCTTCCTCATCTTTCAGCTGGAGAACATACTCTGCTTTGAAGGATTCATGGGATTAGATTGGGCTTGCCAGATAATCCAGAATGACCTTCCTTATTTAAAGCCTGTAACCTTAATTATAACCGCAAGTCCCTTTTGCTATGCACTGTACCATTCTCATAAGTTCTAAGGATTAGATCACAGACATGGGTGCCCATTCTGCCTACCACAGACAGAAGGGGAGTAGAAGAGGGAAAATCTTTTTCTCAATTCAGAAATATATTTGAGGGAATTATTGCTAATTTTTTGTGAGATAAAATTAATTGTAAGTATGATATTCTCTGTTTAATGATTGTTTTTCTGCTTAATTGGAATTTGTGGGTAAATAAATATCCAGAACTGTAGTTTAGGGTCTTCTTCCATTTCTGCTGTAGGCTGATTTTACTTTGATTTCTTGGTTCTAATTTATAACTTTGCAAGTATAATTAAGTCTATGTTTTGAAGAAAAATGCTTTGCTTTTCCATTTGGATTACATTTTCTTTATTATTATAAAATTTTGGTTTATGATAGCTTCATTTGGGTTACTGTGGTGATTACCATTATGGCTAAGCACAGAGGATTGGAAAATCTAAGGATATGAAATTTGAAGTAGCTGTTGGTAGTAATGAGCTACAAATGGCAACTTATATTTTGTTTGAAAAATTATTTCTTTCCTGGAGGAATTATACTTTGTACTGGTTTTCAGAATGTTCGGTGTTTGGTGAGGTACTTGTGATTTTAAGAAACTCTGTAATTGTATCTTGAAATTAAATGTCACTCTGGCCTTTGACGCCATGTTTCTAAACTCTTTAAATTAGCAATAACTTTACCCTATTCCAAAGAATCCATGTAGCTAAAGGTCAAGCAGTGTTTCATTGTGATAAGGGATGCCTCAACTTTACTCCTCTAAAAATTGTTCTAGTTCACGTTTTTTCTTTCTTTTTTTCCAAATATGTTTTTATTGATTTCAGAGAGGAAGGAAGAGGGATTGAGAGATTGAAACATCAGTGATGAGAATCATTGATTGGTTGTCTCCTGAATGCCCCCTACTGGGGATCGAGCCTGCAACCCTGGCATGTGCCCTTGACCAGAATAGAACCTGGGACCCTTCAGTTTCATAGGCCAATGCTCTATCCACGGAGTCAAACCGGCTAAGGCTAGTTCATGTTTTTTCTACTTCAATAGAAAAATATTGACATAAATTAAAAGTGAGCACTGAGTTGCTCTTTTGGGAACTGCCCCCTTCCTTTTTCCTGTACTGACATTAAGCTCATCCATTTCACTTTGCCTGGAGACAAAATCTGTTATATCAGTTTTCCATTTACATTTTGCTTGAGAAAAAAAATGTAGAAGACAGCTGTTTTAATGTTGAAATGTATCCAAATTCTACTAAGTATGTCCTCAGAGCTTTTGGGGTTTATTTTTAACTCTGACAGAATTAATTTATAATAAGACCTAAATGACCATGACTGGCCCTATCGAATTTTCTGAAGAATGTGTGGTCACCTATGCCTTTGATTACGCAGTAGAAATGTGCACTCCCGAGTAAACCAGAAGAATATTATTGCAGGGTAAAATATCTCTTCAGTTCCTTCTATAGTCATTTGAATTGACTAATATTTTTTATTACTTTATTAAGAATTTAAAAGAAGTTATTCATTCATTTAAACCAGCAAACCCATGTTATTTGCGAAGCCTATACTCTAAGACTTGGTTGTAGTTTATACAGTAGGTTGTGGTTGTTGGTAAGAGGGAGAGGTGTGAAGAGGGAAAGATGTTGAGTTGAATTCCATTGAAAGAATGAAGCCCCGTGAGATTAGGTTCCATTTTTGGGCTCTTGGGGCACATGGACATTCTTTTTATGACCTGGTCAGAGAAAGAGCTAACAATCCTTAAACACTTCTGAGTAGTCGGATTCCCTCTCACTTCATTTGCACTGTGTGGATGGAATCCCCAAATGCGGTGTGTGTGTGACTAGGTGTGCACATGGCTGTGTTGGCAGTGAAGGCGGGGACAGGCTGTTCTCTCTCTGTTCTCTTTACGCTGAACAGGACCAGAGAAGAACCCTGGCCCCAAAGCAAGACAGATCTGAGTTTGAATCCCACAGCTCCCTCCCTTGTCAATACCTGTCTGACCTTCAATGGGTCTGTTTCCATGTAAAATGAAGACAATAATATTGAGGACTGGAGATCATTTATATAAAGCACCTTGCACATTTCTAATCCCATTGTAGACAGTTAATAAATATTAGCTATTATTATTGCTATTATTACAAAACCCTCCTGTCACTATATTTCACTAATGTTTTCCATCTGTGGGAAACGTATGAGTAGAAATGAAGTATTCCTTTATTATTTAAAAAAACCAAACATGTTTAGAGCCCCCCATGGGGGGCGGGGGTGAGGGGGAAGTGGTTTCATGAGCACAATGGGCTCTGAGCACAGGTGCTGCCAGAAGGGACTTTCGGAGCTCAGCTCCATCTTTGTACTTTATTAATCTGCTACCATGGAAACGGTATTTAATCGTTAAAAACAAGAAAGTGGCTTTCAACAAAGCACTGTTTAAAATAATATGATGGTGGTGTGCAGTATTTCTTTCTTTTAAAAAAATAGGATTTTTAAGTGACTAACCTCATTTTTGGCAATCTGATTTGAGTTTCCATGGAAACAGAATGACAGCTGAGGCCTCCAAGCTCTTGTAACCTGTGGGGCTCAGGTTAAGTCTTGTAAATGTCAGTTGTCCCAAGGTACTTAAAGGAGCCAACAGCCATGACAGTCAGCTGAGCTCTGGGGGGAAGGAAGGAACAATAAACCAAACATTTACAAAATTATATGTACTCAAATGCTGGGAGTTTGACGAAAGCATGAGTGATAGGTAGGTAGAGAGAAACTTACAGATGTAATTCAAGCTAGACATTACTAGATGGTTTTACCTCATGCTAAACACCTTTTTCTGAGTGGTTAAGCAATTTACCAATTTGCAATGTATTTTTATTATATTGAGTATGGGAATATTGGGGGAGGCTAAAAGAGTGAGGAATAATACAATATCACATAATGATCTTATTATTTACTAGCATGAGAACTGACTGTGAAAGAAGAGGAATTAAATACATATTTATGAAAGCCAAATTGTGAAGATAGATGTGTTCATGTGACACAGGCCCATGTATTTCTTTAGGGTGGTTTTTTGTTATTACTCTTTGTAGGGATTTTTCTTATTCTTAATACTTCACAATGGCATTATTTACCTCCCAGACTGGTTGATAGGAAAATAGTTTTCCCAGTCTTTAGAAAAAACTTTTCAACAATTCCTCATCACACAGAGAGAGAAGAAATCAGATTTCACTTCTTGAGTTCCTAATACATTTTCCAAAATAGGTCACTCCCTCCCCCACAACTCAAGTATTTTGAAAGTATGTGAGTGCTTACTGGCATGCCACATCCCTGCTAGAAGCGCTATAGTTATGCATTTCTTTGCAAGTGATGGGGATTATCCAGACTATCACTCTGACCACCAGATCCTTTGCTGAAAATCCCATTCGAATACTATAGATATTTATAAAGTTTTCTTTATAACATGTAAAGAGGTTTCCATAAATGAAGATTTTTATCAAGAAAGCAAAAGGTTTAGTTGACAAGGCCTAAATTTGTTTTGAGGCATAAACATTATGCAGTTTCTCACACATAAGCATAAACAGATACACAACAAGTGAAATATGAAATTCAGATGAAAGGGTAAGTGCATTTATATTTCACTAAGGCATTTTTTTATTACAGGACAATTTCATTAATTTAATGATTATAAAAATATATGCTCTTTTTTAAAGTTTTTAAATCAAAAATAAAAAATTAAAAAGAAAATAAGACATTCACAATTTCACCATTCAGTTAGCATTCACAAATAAAGCATACATATATAAAATACTATCACATATACTCATAAATTTGACTTAAATGTAATCATAATATTCTTTTACATATATACTCTCATGTGTATACTTTTGAATTTCTAACATATATATTCTTTCTAACCTACTTTATATTAATGGGTATTTTCTTTTTATTTAAGACATTTTTTAGAGTTAATTTAAAAAATGTTTTTGTTGATTTCAAAGATGAAGAGAGAGGGAGAGATAGAAATGTCAGTGATGAGAGAGAATAACTGATTGGATGATTCCTGCATACCCCCTACTGTTGAATCGAGTCTGAAACCCTGGCATGTGCCCTGACCTGGAATTGAACCGTGACCTCCTAGTTCATAGGTCGACACTCAACCACTGAGCCACACTGGCCAGGCTAAAGTTATTTTTTTTTTTTATTGTGGTAAGAACACAACTTGAGATCTATCTTCTTAGCAAAATTTTGTGTACAATATAGTATTACTCACCATAGACACAATACTGTACAGCAGATCTCTAGAGCTTATTTATCCTGAAACACAGAAACTTTATGCCATTGATTAGCACCTCCCAATTTCCTCCTTTCCCTGGCCCCTGGCAACCAGTATTCCATTCCCTCTGATCCTGTGAGTTTGATTATTTTAGATACGTCAGTGGAATCATATAGTATGTATCCTTCTGTGACTGGCTTATTTAATTTAGCAAAATGTCTGCAAGGTTCATCCATGTTGTTGGATATTGTAGGATTTCCTTCTTTTTTAAGGGTGAATAGTATTCCATTGTGTGTATGTAACATACTTACTTATGATAATAAATAGATATTTAGTTTGTTTCTATGTTTTGGCTATTGTGAATAGGGCTGCAATGCACATGGACATTTAATATCCCTTCATCCTGATTTCAAGTATTTTAGACAAATGCCCAGGAATGTCTGGATCATATGATAGTTCTAGTTTTGTTATTTGAAGAAACCTTTATGCTGGTTTCCATAATGACTTACCATTTTGCAGTCTCACTAGCAGCATTTCAATTTCTCCATATTCTCACCAATACTTGCTGTTTTGTTTTTTGATAATAATCATCCTAACAAGTGTGAAGTAATATCTCCTTGTGGTTTTGATTTGCGTTTTTCTGATAATTAGTGATGTTGAGTATCTCTTCATATATATGTTGGCCATATGTATATCTTCTTTGGGAAAGTGTCTATGCAGTTTGTTTTAAAATTTTTTTCCCTTTGCTATTGAGTTCTTTCTTATATATTTGGATATTAACCTCATCAGGCATAGGGTTTGCAGATATTTTCTCTCATTGCATAGGTTATCTTTTCATTTTGTTGATTGTTTCATTTTTTGGGCAGAAGGGTTTTAGTGTGATGTAATCCCACTTGTCTATTTTTGCTTTTGTTGCTTATACTTTCTGATGTTATATCCCACCTTGCCAAGACCAATGCTATGAAGCTTTTCCCCTCTGTTTTGTTTTAGGAGTTTTACAGTTTGAGTCTTTTCCCATTCTAGTTGATTTTTTGTATGGTGTAAAACAAGGGTCCAATTTTATTCTTTTGGATGTGGATATCCAATGTTTCCAATCCCTGTTGGAGACTATTCTCTCCCCATTGAGTAGTCTTGGCATCCTTATTGAGTTACTTCTTGGATCACAATTCTGTTCCATGAAATATATTTTATTGTAGCTTTGTAATATATTTTGAAATCAGGAAGTCTGATGCCTCCAGCTTTGTTCTTTCTCAAGATTGATTTGGCTATTCCAAATCCTTTGAGGTTCTACATGAATTTAGAATTGCATTTTTTTCTATGTCTATAAAAATTGCCATTTAACATGCTTTGTTTTTGGCTTCAAATAGATCATAAATTAGAGGCCTGGTGCATGAAAATTCATGCACTGGAGGAGATGGACCCCCAGCCTGGCCTGCCTCCTCTCACAGTCTGGGAGCCCTCAGGGGCAGGAGATGACCTGGCAATCAGGGGAAGGCAGTGCCCCATCACACCTCTGCTGTTGCCACTGCCGGCAGCGCAAGCCTCGTCCGGCCCTGGTTACCTCAGCCTCGGGCGGCCCTGGGTAGCTGGGGGGCTGAGGGACTGGGGGACTCTGGAGGCAGGCACATGGAGTGGCTGGGCCTGTCTGGGGGCAGGCCCGGCCTTGCCACATGCCTGCTGCCCTGGCAGGGCTGAGTGGACTGGGTGCCACCATCTTGTGGCTGTGGGCGCCGCCATCTTTGAGGGCAGGGCAGTCATTTAGCATATTCTCTCCTTATTGGCTGTGGGTGCCACCATCTTTGAGGGTGGGATGGTCAATTAGCATATTCCCTCCTTATTGGCTGTGGGCGCTGCCATCTTTGCAATGGCACGAGGGTCAATCAGCATATTCCCTCTTTATTAGATAGGATACCTTTCTAATGCTATAACTATAAAGCCAGTATTAGCATTTGTAGTTGTTTCATAATATTCTATTTTGTGATGTACTACAGGTCATTTAATGAAGTACCTATTTTTAGGGCATTTGCATAATTTTTCTTTTATATGGTTTATAAATGTCTTAAATACCCTCATACATCTTTTGCATTTATCTGGTTATACATTTGGGATGCATTAAATTTATAAATAAATTTGGAGGAAAACTGATATATTTATAATGTAGACACTTCCTACCCAGAAACATGGTTATCACTACATTTTCCAACTCTTCTTTTATGTCCATCCAGTAAGATGAACATTTTCTTCCCTTAAACCCAGTATTTTGCTTTATTGCCTTCTTTCTTCATTCTATCAAGAATATTACAGCATGGACAATTGCTATTTCCAACATTATCCATTGCTCAACTACACCATTCACACCATTTAGGGTTTTGCTGTTTACATGTTCAATTTCACCAATTAGAAGCAAACCTGGCAATGTCCACATGGACTGGAAGTTCTCCCATGGTCACGGGAGAATAGTATTTCTACAGCGAGAGAAGGAAAATTCCAGTTATTTTCCCTCCTTCTTTTCTTGGTCTAGTTTTCAATTAGTTCCTGAGATAAATTGTTCTGGCTCACATGCTGTGATTTTATGGTGACTACAGGGTGTGAATTGAAGAGTAAAAGGGAAGGTTCCTTTGGCCACTTGTCTCACGGGAGAAGCTGCATTCCATCATTATGGTCCATTCTTTTTATTTTTAATTGTTTTAAGATTTCAGAGAGGAAGGGAAGAGGGAGAGAGAGAGATAGAAATATCAATGATGAGAGGGAATCATTGATTGGCTGCCTCCTGCATGCCCTACACTGGGGATTGTGCCTGCAACCTCGGCATGTGTCCTGACCGGGAATCAAACCGTGACCTCCTAGTTCATAGTTCGATGCTCAACCACTGAGTCACACCCATTGGGCTGGGACCATTCTTTGAGTTTAAGGCTCTGTCTCAAACATATTGGAAATACCCTGGAGGGAATAACTCAGACTCTTAAAATCTAGTACCTCTTTCATTAGCAGTTTAGCAGTGTCCACCTGGGTAGCCTTATAAGAGCAAGACCGTGGCCATTATGAGGCTCTGGACATACAAGTTTTAATAGGCTGGTGCCATAAAAAGCTGCCTGAAAGGGTGGACTATGGTGAGAGGGCTGTGGGTGGAGAAGGAACATTACAGAATGACAAAGCTGGGGCAAGAGCTGTGGTCTTTTGAAGAGAGAGGATATTGAGGAGAACGTAGGAGAGCTCAGAAAACACAACTTCTTTTTTTGGTCTATAGCTTGTCCTGCCTAATTGTATAGAAAAATTACATGAGGAATAGAGAGGGTGGAGGTTAAAGCTGCTTTTACAGTAAGATCCATTAAGTTTTCTTCCCACTCGCCCCATCTCATCCAATTGAAGGCAGGGTTATTATTACTAAAAAGCCAGCCAGCAGCAGGCTCCTACCACAGATAGATCTCGACTCTCATCAATGCAGTAATTTTTAGTGACACGTTGAAATAAACATCCAAGCCAGAGTTACTTCTTTAAAATATCTTTTTTCCTCAAGTGTGACCATTAGGATAATCATTCAATACTGAAATTTCTATAAAATATAGCCACTTTATTCTACCTAGTAATCTATGTGGCATCATTACTGATGTGACAAATAAAAAAAAATCACTTCCAAGCAGCCACAGTTCATGTGCAGCACACACAGCTGCCACTTGAAGCTCAGCTCACAATCAATTTGATGTCAATCAATTTTCATTTTGTCTTCATCTCCTAGGTAACCAGAGCATCCATCCAGGCCCTTGCCGAGGGAGAACATTTAAAATGTAATATGTATTCATAATCAGTTTTCTTCTAATACCGACTTAATAGAAAAGCAAAGCACTACCCCTGCAGTATTTTAAATCACGGCAACACACATTTTCTTTGATTCTGGAGCGAGAGCTTGAGGAGAAACATACTATAGAACGCAGCAGCGTCATACTTCAGTCCCTTATGAACTATCAGCACCAAAAACTGCACCACCTGCTATGTCTATTATGTGTTTAATGTGAATAACAAGCATCCCACTGCTGGTTATTAAAACAAATCGTAAGCCATCTGACATTATACTTAGAACCCGTCCCTTGCTTCGTGACTCTGAGAAAGACACAGTTTGGTGGGAGGGTGCATTGGGGCAAAGCTTTTGATGTGAATACAAGGCATCTGGCCTCAAAGGAAGTCATTCATCTCTCTCCAAATCCCTTTAAAAAAAAAGTATTATGTTAAATGTAATTATAAAACAGTATTATTGGCGCAATGTAGAGGAAAAAATTTCCAGCAGTTGCAAAAAGAATTAAGTTTTTTTGCCTTACCTGAATCCTCTTTGTGTGTGAAGTCATGAGAAAAATGGAACATTTGGTGTTTTTCAGAATAACTCACAGGCAGGAAGTCATGGATCTTGCTATGTTTGTTGATACGGCGTGACATTCAAATTCCACTGACTGCACAGGCTTCAAGTTCAGCTGGGCCTACTCCACTGACCTGGACACAGCTAGTGGGCTTTTGGCTAGTATTTCCTACGAAAAGTTCTAACTTATGCCTTATGAAGGTTTAGCACAAGCTATGCATTGGAGAATGTCCATTGGAGAAGAGTAAGATTGACTGAATGCCTACTGGGATTCAACACGAAATATATGATGTATATTTTTCTACCAACTCTGCTATACAGATTTTCTTTTATATCCTTTTTGTTCCTGCCTAGAAAATGAGAGGGTTGCCTTCAGCTAACACACTAATATGTAAGAATATTTATTTATATTTTTATATGCTGTGTACATGTTTACTACAGTTTCAAATAGTTTGGGGGATTTTTGGTGCTGAATTTAAGCATGTTGGGTTCTAGACATATTAATTGGATGTAAAGCTGAGAATTGGTTCTAAGAAATTTTTATTTTTGGAGTTTTTGAGAGAATCACATTCTGAAATAATACTAAATGAGAATCCTAACTCTTGTGCAGCTGGGCTTTTGGCTCAGCTCTCACCAAAACCTTAGTTATTCTAACTGTCCCTACGTCTTGGGTCACTCCTTTAGGAATCAAGGTTTCTTGGGAGCACATGACCATCCAAGAGTGGGTTTCATGTCTTTGGCTTAATTGCTGAAGGCTTGGGAGAAGAAATCAATTCCTTCAAGGTCTGAAGTGGGAAGTGGGACTCCAAACCTTTTTACTTTCTCAGACCTCCAATGAGATGGAAGCATCCGGTACATTTGCTGTTGAAGATCTTTGTGTTCTGGCTAAGCCTACCTCTTCAACATCATCGTCCAATGAGCTCAGCCATGTACCCAGGCTCCTGCTGAACCGAATGACCTGCCATTCCTTATCCATGTTTTGTGGCATCTGATCTGGTTACGCTTCCTTATCATCATTTTATTTTCTTTACTGAGGCCCCTTTCAGCTAGGATCACAGGCTGGCTGTCCTTGAGGGTCAAATTCAGATGCCTTCAGCTATATGAAGGTTTCACTGTTCTCCAAGCCAGAAAAAAATGCCTTTTTGATCAGATCAAACACCGCTTGTTGATACATTGAAGTGTAGAATGTGAAATATTGTCTAAAGCAGCCGTGGGCAAACTACAGCCCGCGGGCTGGATCCGGCCCGTTTGAAATGAATAAAACTATTGAAAAAAAAGACTGTACCCTTTTATGTTTACTTTGAATTTATATTAGTTCACACAAACACTCCATCCATGCTTTTGTTCCGGCCCTCCGGTCCAGTTTAAGAACCCATTGTGGCCCTCGAGTCAAAAAGTTTGCCCACCCCTGGTCTAAAGGTTAGGATAAAAATGAGGTTATAGTAAAGGTATACTAGCAAGAGAGAAAAATCAGTAATAATAAATAGTCTCCTTCAGGACTCTGTACCTTCAGTAGACACTGTTTCGTCCCAGCTTATGTTCAGATGATCTGTGTCCATGCTCTATCCCTGTTTGTGGGCCTACAGCAGCCCGAGGGCTGGAACCAGGCTCGATTACCTTGGCATCCTCTGTAGGACACGGAACAGTGGATTAACAAGCAAAAAGCAGCTGCTTAGTCTGGAGACGAGGCAGTGACATAACCCAAGACAGGGAAGACGCCGTGCTGAGTGGCATGGTATGAGTCAAGACGAGGGAATCAAGTCAACTCTTGGGGACCAGGAAAAGCATTCAGGGGGCGTGGGAATGGGGATCGAAAGAACGAGTGTATGTTTACCAATCAGACAAGGCAGTGGAGGGGCTGAATGTTTCGATTTTTCTCTGTAATATAAGGAAGGAATTTTTAATAATAAACACTCTCCAACAAAGACTGAAATCCCTCACGAAGTCACGTACCTGGAGGTGTTTAATCAGAGGCCCTTGACTATTTTTGCCAAATTTATGAAAAATTTCTGTACTCTCTGCATGAAACCTCTGAGGACCCGAAAAACCTGAATTTAGATGATACCATAAAATGTTAGAGGAATTTAAAGATTAAAAAATGATTTACAGAGAATTTTTATTAGCTAAGCATATATTTCTTAAAATCAACTAACAATACAACCATCTTTTTTGGCTTTATGCGAAAATGTACATTTCATTCTGAGAGAAGAATAAGAAGAATTATTTTTGTAAGCTGAACACTGAACAAATGAGACTATTGTAAAGCAACTTTGGATTTGTTCTCCACCTTTTCTTAACTATTCTGCTTCCCGGGGAGGAAATCTCAGGTGACTGTAGTCTTCCAAATAATCTCATTTCCATCACTGGAATGTCTAGATATAAGTAATCATCAAGTCATTTTGTTTTAAGGTCCAAGCTTCTCTCCTTCAGGGAGCCCAGCTGCAGTCCAGAACCTGCATGAAGGGAGTGGGGCATGGCCAGCTGCTTCTCTTTCTCCCACCTAAGTTCCTACCTCTCCGCCCTTTTCTTCCTGTCTGTGTTTCTGGATCGGCCATAATCATCCAGAGAAAGGGAGCAAGAAAGGTTCTACTTGACTAGCCCTGCCATCAGCATTCTTTGAGCTTGGCTGATGGAAAATCACGGGATGTAGGGTCTTTGCAGACTTCTCAGCAGTTTCTTCACCTACGGATGGACATTCTTCAGCTGGTCATATGGGCAGATAATACACTAATATAAAATTGGACCTTTTACAAAATTTAATTTATTGGGGTGACATTGGTTATATGACATCAGTATATCGGTAAAAATATTGCTAGCTGTCGGGTGTACAATTCTATAACACATCATCTGCATACTGTATAGTGCACTCACTACCCAAAGTCAGGTCTCCTTCCGCCACAATTTGTCCCCTCCTTTCCCTTTTCCACCTCCCCTAACCCCCTTTTCCTCTGGCAATCACCATAGTGTTGTCTGTGCCTCTGTGCTATATATTTTTTGCTTAATCCCTTCACCTTTTTCACCCAGCACCCTAACCCTCCTCCCCTCTGACAGCTGTCAGTCTGTTCTGTGAATCGGTGCTGCTGTTTCTACTTTGTTTGTCAGATTAGTTTGTTCATTAGATTCCACATGTAAATGAAGTCACATGGTACTTGTCTTTCTCCAACTGGCTTATTTCACTTAGCATGATATTCTCTAGGGCCATCCATGCTGTCGCAAAGGGAAAGATTTCCATCTTTTTTTTTTTATGGTTAAGTAATATTCCATGGTGTAAATGTACCACAGCTTTTTTTTAAATCCACTCATCTACTGATGGGCACTTGGGCTGTTACCAGATCTTGGCTATTGTAGGTAATGTTGCAATAAACACAGGAGCGCATATATTCTTTCAAATTAGCGTTTCAGATATCTTTGGATATATTCCCAGAAGTGAAATCGCTGGGTCATAAGGCAGTTTCATTTTTAATTTTTGAAGTAACTCCATACTGTTTCCACAGTGGCTGCACCAATCTGCATTCCTACCAATAAGGCCCTAGGGTTTCCTTTTCTCCACATCCTTCCCAGCACTTGTTTGTTGATTTATTGATGATAGCCATTCTGACAGGTGTGAGGTGATATCTCATTGTGGTTTTAATTTGCATCTTTCTGATGATTAATGATATTGAGCATCATATCCTATATCTATCGGCCATCTGTATGTCCTCTTTGTAGAAGTGTCTATCAAGATACCATTTTTTAATTGAAGTGTTTGTTTTCTTGGTGTTGAGTTGAATTGTATAAGCTCTTTATATATTTTGGAAATTAACCTCTTATCAGATGTATCATTGGTGAATATGTCGTTCCATTTAGTGGTTTGTTGTTTCATTTTGTTTAATGTTTCTTTTACTGTGCAAGATCTTTTTAGTTTGATGTAGTCACTTTTGTTCATTTTTTCTTTTGTTTCTCTTGGCTGAGGAGGTATATCGGCAAAAATATTGCTATGAGAAATGTTTGAGATTTTATTGCCTATGTTTTCTTCCAGGATTTTTATGCTTTCATGACTTACATTTAAGTATTTAATCCATTTTCGGTTTATGTTTGTGTACGATGTAAGGAGGTGGTCAAGTTTCATTGCTTTGCATGAATTTCTCCAATTTTTCTCAATACTGTTTATTGAATAGACTATATTTATCAAAAATATTTGAGACGGGAATACTTCCAAGCTCATTTTACAAGGCCAGCATTATCCTAATTCCAAAACCAGATAAAGACACTACAAAGAAAGAAAATTATTGGCCAATATCCCTGATGAACATAGATGCTAAAATCTTCAACAAAATGTTAGCAAACTGGATCCAGCAATACATTGAAAAGATCATACACCATAACCAAGTGGGATTTATCCTGGGGAGGCAATACTCTCAAATCAATAAATGTGATAAATCTTATAAACAAAAATCACATGATCATATCAATAGACAGAGAAAAAAACATTTGACAAAATTCAGCACCCATTTATGAGATAAACTCTTAGCAAAGTGGGAATAGAGGGAACATACCTAAACTTAATAAAGGCCATTATATTAAAAGCCACAGCCAATATCATAATCAGCAAAAATTAAGTGTTTCCCTTAAGATAGGGAACAAGACAGGGTTATCTGCATTTACCACTCCTTTTTTTTTTTAAATCTTTATTCAGATTTTTACAGATGTTCCTCTTTTTTCCCCCCATAGCTCCCCTACCACCTAGTTCCCCCCCCCCCCCCAGGCCCTCGCCGCCCCCCCCCCCACTGTCCTTGTCCATAGGTATAAGATCTTTGTCCAATCTCTTCCCGTATCCCCAAACCCCCTACTCCCCAAGAATTGTCAGTCTGCTCCATTTCTATGCCCCTGATTCTATTACATTCACCAGTTTATTCTGTTCATCAGATTTTTTTATTTGATTTTTAGATTCACTTGTTGATAGATATGTATTTGTGTCACTTTGTTGTTCATAATTTTTTCTCTTTCTCTTTTTCTTCTTCTTCCTCTTCATAAAGAATACCCTTCAGCATTTCATATAATACTGGTTTGGTGGTGATGAACTCCTTTAGCTTTTTCTTGTCTGTGAAACTCTTTATTTGATCTTCAATTCTAAATGATAGCTTTCCTGGGTAGAGTAATCTTGGTTGTAGGTTCTTGCTATTCATCACTTTGAATATTTCTTGCCACTCCCTTCTGGCTTGTATAGTTTCTATTGAGAAATCAGCTGACAGTCATATGGGTACTCCCTTGTAGGTAACAAACTGTTTTTCTCTTGCTGCTTTTAAGATTCTCTCTTTGTCTTTTGCCCTTGGCATTTTAGTTATGATGTGTCTTGGTGTGGTCCTCTTTGGATTCCTCTTGTTTGGGGTTCTCTGTGCTTCCTGGACTTGTAAGTCTATTTCTTTCACCAGGTAGGGGAAGTTTTCTGTCATTATTTCTTCAAATAGGTTTTCAATATCTTGTTCTCTCTCTTCTTCTGGCACCCCCATAATTCAGATGTTGGTACACTTAAAGTTGTCCCAGTGGCTTCTTACACCATCTTCATATTTTTGGATTCTTTTTTCTTTTTGATCTTCCAGTTGGGTGTTTTTTGCTTCCTTGTATTTCAAATCTTTGACTTGATTCTTGGGATCCTCTTGTCTAGTAGTCGGTAAACTGCGGCTCACAAGCCACATGCAGCTCTTTGGCCCCTTGAGTGTGGCTCTTCCACAAAATACCACGTGTGGGTGTGCATGTACAGTGCGATTGAAACTTCGTGGCCCATGCGCAGAAGTTGGTATTTTGTGGAAGAGCCACAGTCAAGGGGCCAAAGAGCCGCATGTGGCTCGTGAGCCGCAGTTTGCTGAGCCGCAGTTTGCTGACCACTGCTCTAGTCTACTGTTGAATCTCTGTATATTATTCTTTATTTCAGTCAGTATATGCTTAATTTCTGACAGGTCCTTTTCCATTCTTTTGGCATTCTCACTAAGATTTTTGAAGGTCTCACTATGTTCCTTGGAGGTTTCTAGAAGATTCTTGAGTAATCTTATAACCATGGTTTTGAACTCTATATCCAGTAATTTGCTTTCTTCCATTTCTTTCATTTGTGACATGTTTCTTTGTCTCCACATTTTGGCTGCTTCCCATGTTTGTTTCTTTATCTTTTTTTAAAAATATATTTTATTGATTTTTTTACAGAGAGGAAGGGAGAGGGATAGAGAGTTAGAAACATCAATGAGAGAGAAACATCAATCAGCTGCCTCCTGCACACCCCCTACTGGGGATATGCCCGCAACCAAGGTACATGCCCTTGACCGGAATCGAACCTGGGACCCTTGAGTCCTCAGGCCGATGCTCTATCCACTAAGCCAAACCGGTTAGGGTCCGTGTTTGTTTCTATGTATTGGGTAGAGCTGCTATGTCCCCTTGAGTTGGTAGAGTGGGCTTATGTAGTAGGTGTTCTATAGGGCCCAGTTGCTCAGCCTCCCCAGTCACCTGAGCTGGACACCCTTTGTGGGTTGTGAGCACAGTCTTGTTGTAGTTGAGAGTTTATTGCTGTTGATGTCACTGGGAGGAATTGACCTCCAGGCCAATTGGCTGTGAGGACCAGCTGCGACTACAGTGAGAGAGCTGCTATATAGGAGACACCCCTATGGAGCAGGACTTGCTTCACTGGGGCTTTGGTCATCACTGAGTCTGCCCCTTGAGTGTGTCATTTATGGATGTGAAGAGTTGTAATCTGGATGGTCTCACACTGACCACTGGGTACACTGGCTCTTGGATCTCCAAGGAGGTGCACAGTCAGCCACTACCTGCGGCCAACCAGCAGGAGCTATAGAGAGTTCTGCAAATTCCTCCTCTTTATATCGGGTTTGGAAATGCCCAGATGAGGCCCAGCTGTGAAGCAAGGCAGGCTGCTGCTGCCAGCCTTGGGCCTTCTTTTGATAGCTTTGGGAATCCCTGACGTAGCTGCAGCTTGTTTGACAGGTTTTAGGCTAAAAAAGGACAGGCTATTGATAAGCAAAAGCGGCTGCACACAGCTTGGGTGGGGTTGTAAACTGGGTGGGGTGGGGTCTCCCGGAATCTTCAGGGAGGAGCAAACAACAATGGCTGCCAGTCAGCCCTGCACCAGGGAGGTCCCAGCACAGGAACAATGACCGCCTGTAAGCACCTCCATCTGGAAGAAAGCCACCCCCGCATTCCTGCCCCAATGCCAGACAGTCCAGTTTCTCTTCGTTTGTATCTGGGTCCCCCAGAGTCTCCCCCAGCACTGAAGTTCAGAGCAAGTGGGAGCTTGTATCTCCCTCCCAATTAATAAAAGCAGCACACCCAGGTGCCAGCCCGTTCCACGCCTCCGCACCTCTACCAGTGTCAATGTGCTTTCTTCTTTACCTCTCTGGTTGTAGTACTTCCACTCAGCCAGCTTCCCCGCAGTTCTGGGTGATAGTTGTTCTGTCTTTTAGTTGTAATTTTGATCTTGTGAGAGGCAGCAAGTACAGGTGTTTACCTATGCCATATCTTGGTTCTCCTCGCATTTACCACTCTTATGCATAGTAGTGGAAGTCCTAGCCACAGAGATCAGACGAGAGAAAAAAAAAAGGCATCCAAATTGGAAAGGAAGAAATAAAATTGTCATTATTTTCAGATGACATGATACTATATAAAAAACCCTGAATACACCTTGAAAAAAAACTACTAGAACTGATAAATGAATTCAGTAAAGTAACAGGATACAAGGTTAATATTCAGAAATTGATGGCATTTTTATACACCAATAATGAACTATCAGAAAGAGAACTTAAGAAAACAATCCCATTTACTACTGCGATTAAAAAGAAATGTCTAGGAATAAATTTAACCAAGGAGGTAAAAGATCTGTGCTCAGAAAACTCTAGGACATGTAAGAAAGAAATTGAGGAAGATACAAATAATTCTTCATGGATAGGAAGAATTAACATAATTAATATGTCCATACTACCCAAAACAATCTGTAGATTCAACACAATTCCTATCAAAATACCAACAGCCAAATGGACCTTTTTAATCTTTTTTCCTTATGCTCAGGTTGAGGAGAGAAACACTCCTTCTTCTCCTCCCAGTAGGGGAGAGAAATAGCCACAGCACTCCAGTAGTTTTTTTCCAAGAAATTCTCTTTGAAATATCTAGTTTCAACCGCATATACTTGAGTTTTGATCATCTCCTTTTCAAATATAGTTACATTTTTGTGGTCTAGTGACTCAGTTTGGAACATGATAATAATTGATTTTTTGAAAATATATTTTTATTTGTTTCAGAGAGGAAGGGGGAGGGAGAGAGTGATAGAAACATCAATGATGAGAGAGAATCATTGATCGGCTGCCTCCTGCTCGCCCTCTACTGGGGATCGAGCCTGCAACCCAGGCATATGCCCTTGACCAGAATCGAATCTGCGACCCTACAGTCCACAGGCTGACGCTCTATCCACTGAGCCAAGCCAGCTAGGGCTAATTGATATTTTTGATTTAGCGCCTCAGTCACAACGGAGACTGAGTCCTATGTTAACATCCTTCTGTCTTAGGATCTTCCTAAACAAACCACAAAGGTGAAATTCACTAGCTATATGCTCAATGCATAGTAGAATAGCATAGGCTTGCCCCCTGGCCTGCAGGAAATAATGTGACTTTAATAAAACTCTAATGGAGTTATAGTCTTACGGTCCTTTGGATGGGAAGTGCACGTCTGCTTCTCTGTCCTGGCTTCCTGAAGTCCTATATGAACGTGGGTAACTCCGTGTTACGTAACTGGGCCAGATAGCTAATTGGCTGCTATTGCTGCTCTCATGTACGTTTCTCATTCCAGGAATTCACTTTTTCATCTGCATTTTTTTGCCATGGTGTCATTCAAATAAGCGAGACACATTGGCTCTTTCTTTCTTGTAACTTTAAAAGCTTCCTTGGGGACTAAGAAAAAGGTTCACCTGATTTTCTATGAAGTGTTTGTCCTCATTCCGCAGAGAAAGAGCTTCCTTAGCTTCCCCACACCAATAATAAATTCTTAAAGAGGTCTCATGGGCAAGAGAGGGAAATGTAGCTATGCTGACAGCACTGTGATAAATACTCATATTAATTATAAAAAATAGCGAGGGTGAGAGTTCAAAATCCAAACCTTGCTCTCAGAACAAGTTTTTAGTTTTTTTCTCCCCGAGATAGGTTTCAGCTTTCAACATTGAACTTCCTGAAAAATAGGCTGCAACCTGATCCCAAAGATTAGTTTAGCATGCTCTGTTTTTTGGTTTGTTTTTTTTAAAGAGAAAAACAACAACCAATGAATTAAAAAAAAATTCAGTGTATGACAGGGTCAGAGCCCAGGGTTAGGCCAGGTAAGGAATGAGAGGCTATTTGTGAGCGCGGGGCATGGGCCACCATGTAACATTAATTAGAAGGTAGGTGCGGAAGTACAAGGCTTGTGTCCAGAGACCATAGAACAAATGCAGGGTAAGGTAAGGCAGAGTTAAAGGAAAAAGAAAAGCTGCGTGTTTTTAACACTATAGCTGAATTGAAAACCAGAGGGCCTTTTTAGTTAATGGAGGCAGAGTGTATGAGAACAAGGGCCACCCGCTTCAGGGAATTTTGATAACAGTTTGACAACATGCCAAGCTTCGGCTTTATTGGCCTTGCTGTCTACATGGGAAACTTTCCTAGGGGTGTGCTTAAAGAGCCCACGAGGCCCAGGCAAATGGTCTTTCAGGATCTTTCTTTTTGTTATAAATACAGTGTAATGACATGCCTCGTTTACCAGTTAAAGCCATAATGGCTTATTCAGATCCATCATGCTAAGGATTACTCAGGGACTGTTGAATAGACACATGTTTCTGCTGCCAGCAAATACATTTAGTCCTCCTACTACAGTATATTACATTGTGATATGTGGGTTCTTCATGAGTTGTAAAAAAGGCCTAGGTAGGGGAAGGGACAAAATTTATGCCATGCATTTGGCCTCATCCTCCCATTGATTATTTCCCACAATTTTATCATTATAGTCTATTTCTTTGCCAAAAAGAAAGCAAAAACAAATTTAATAATTACAACATACGATACTTTTGTAGAAAATAGTTGGATGTAGTCTATTTTTCATGAGCATAATGCTACATCAGTTTGTATTCTATTTACTTATTTTCTGGACATGTCAAGTTGTATGAATTAGGGTTAGGGTTTCAACATATGGATTTGGCGGGGGCACATTCCATACATTTCACACTCTGGTTGGGGACAGGCAGATGTTGATAAAATTGATAGCCTTGGACGTTCACCTTCAGTAACCTCATCTAGCATTTGATGCATGAATAATGCTTGACTTTACTCAAAAGGCAGATAACATGTACTGGCAAACCTCTTAGTAAAGATCCTTTTTACTTAAATTAAGCACTTTTGATACTGTCTATGCTGGCAGACTCTAATGACTTCAGGAAAATATTTATAGTAATCTAAACCATAACCTTAAAAATGAAAACCAATGTTGATTGATGGGGTTCTAAGTGATAAGCAGACTTTTAGGTATTTTACATGTGTTATTTCATTTAATAACATTTATTTAATCGTATATTGAAAGGATATATGTCAATTACTCTATATATAATGCAAAATGCAGATGCAAACATTTCTTTAATTCTGGCTTAACTAAGAGAAATTTTCATTAGTTTGTTTTCTTTCTTTTTTTATTAAATTTATTGGGGTGACATTGGTCGACATGACCATACAGGTTTCAGGTGTGGCTTTTGATGTTATAAGATGTGCATATTACACTATGTGCCCACTACCCAAAGTCAAATCTTCTCCTGTCACCATATATTAGGACCAAGCTAAGCATTATTGGCCTGAGATAAGGCAAATTAGTAAAAATTCTTCTATTTTTTTTGCTAGCTTGAAGAGACATTTGGTTATGCATATTTTAAATTACTTAATTATGTTTAATGGACACTGTTAATAGACAGCACTCTTGCAATCAAGATTAATATGTTAATTGGTTTTTAAAAGAAAGAGGTTTTGGTTTTCTACTCTGGTGTCCAAGGTCTAAATCAATATGTATTAGTTTAGTATGCTGTACTTCTACTATTAAATCTTTCTCAAGGATTTTGAAAACAAAACAAAAACAACAGCATATCAGTTACAGCAGAAACAGTCTTGGGAAGATAAAAATAGAATGATGTCAATATTATGTTTGTTGATGTACCTGAAATATACACCCAGGGCTTTTAGGTATTAGAGCGTGCAATCTTCTGAATTAAATGGAAAAGAGGGCAGATGAGGACAGTTAAACTTTTACAGCTTATTTATTCATTTGTTTGCCTGTTTCAGAACCCACACATAGAAGCATTCACTTCCTTATTTATTTTTTTTCTCTTTCAAAAAATTTACACAAACTCTCATACTGCTCTATAGGTTTCAGGTTTACTACTCAATTTTGGTGTCCTATGTATTTTTAATATGCGAACAGGAATCATGTTTTCCTTGCAGCATTGTTGCAAAGCTCAAATGAGATGATGACTTGTCAAAGATATACTAGAGGTTCTAAACATAGTAGCTATTATTATTTTTATTTGTGTGATTATACCCTGCCATCATGATTTGCAAAAATGTGATACAAAACCAACAGCAGCCATTTGTGGTATGCTTAGTAGGTGTGAGAGACGGTGCTGAATTTAGCTTCCCGTGAGTCCATTTAAATCGAGTAGGGTATGTATAATAGTCCCCTTCCCATTTATCCTCGGTTTCACTTTCTGTGGTTTCAGTTTCCACAGCCCAAAGATGTTACATTGAAAATTCAAGAAATAAACAATTCATAAGGTTTAAACTTTTGAACAATAATAGATACAGAGGCAGAGCTGCCTCAAACAGATTGTCAAACTACAGCGGGAAGGCCGGGGAGGGTTGGGGGGCAGGAGGGAGGTGGGTAAGAGAGCAACCAAAGGACTTGTATGCATGCATATAAGCATAACCAATGGACATAAGACACTGGGGGGTAGGGGAGGCCAGGGGAGTGTCAAGGGCGGGGGAAAAAAAGGACACATATGTAATACCCTTTGTAATACTTTAAGCAAAAAAAAAAAAAAAAGAAAAGATGATGTTAATGGTATTGATAATGTTAGTGCTGATTAAAGAGAATTTACCTTTGAAATGCACATTACTAAACCAAATCTAGTATTTTAACAGTTCTACCTTACTGTTCTTATTTAATTCTATAATTAAAAAGAAACTATGAAAGAAATAGAATAAATAAATAAATTGCATGTCCTTCTGAGTAGTGTGATGAAATGCCACTCCGTCCCTCCCAGGACGTGAATCATCCCTTGGTCCAGGATACCCATGCTGTAGACTCTCCCTGCCCCCGAGTCACTGGGCGGTAGCTGGGTTATCAGATTGACTGCTGCAATATCACAGTGCTTGTGTTCAAGTGACCCTTACTTTATTTAGTAATGGCCCCAAAGCCATGCACATGACTTTTAGTACAGTATATTGTTCTAATTATCCTATTTTATTATTAGTTATTGTTGTTAACTTCTTACTGTGGCCAATTTATAAATTAACTTTATCATAAGTAGGTATGTATAGAAAAAAACATAGTCTGTCTAAGGTTTGGTACTATCTGTGGTTTCAGATATCCACTGGGGGACTTGGTAACCTTTGTGGATCAGCGGGGAGCTATTATATCGCCATTTTACAGGTAGGAAAAGCAAATTATTTGTCAAATTGTTGATAAATGGCAGAATATGGATCCAGATACACCTGTTTTCATCTATGAGTGACATTTGTCAAAAAAGGAATCACCTATGACAGGTGTGTAGTGGAGTAGTTATGAGCCTGGAGCCAGATCATCTGGGTTTTAACTCTGCCATTTCCTTGCAGCAAAACCAGTACAAGTTGCATATTTACTTTCGCCGCCTTAATTTTTTATGTGTAAATAGGAATAATGTTACCTGATTCCTAGGATTGTGATAATTATTACAGGAGATAATGTTTATGAGGCACTTTAGAACTGTGCCTAGTACATAGTAAGTGATATGAACTGTTTGCTTAATAAAATAAAGAGGCTCAAATTACACTCAGTTCTGGTAGGCAGATTTACAGCAATTTTAGGAATAGCCTTGATTAGGAGTTTCTGTGAGTTTGTTCTAACCCATAGATCAAAAAAGGTTTGTGTTAAAGTGATCTGGAAGCAATACTAGATTGAGGAGAGACCAAAGGACTGGACATTCCTTTAAATCAAATGCCTCTTTGTGTAAATTGTCCCATCTTTCTGAGGGACCTTGGCAACCTCGACCATCACTGGCCCTGTTTAAGAGTTTGGGCTCTTTTTCAGAGGTGACAGAACCCACGTTCACTCTTGGAAACATGGAGGTCCTCTCTCCATCCATGCCATCGCTGCATTTCGCAGTTAGCAAAGGATTTCTCACTTACACATGTGACTGCCACTTCGGTTGCCTATTATATCTCCCCTCCCATTCCGAAGCACCGAGGGGCAAACCAACCCTAAGGAGGGAACTTAGTTATGTCTGTGATGATATTGAGATTCAGGATAGTCACTCAGTGCTAAACATTATTTCCATTCTGACCTTAGAATCAGAACTAGTGGTGTTTAAGGCTAAAGTGATAAGATTACCCCTAGAACATCTCACCAAGGGTTATCTTCCTATTGAGCAAAGTTTCTTAAAATGGTTTCACACACATCTTTGGAAAGCCTTTCCAGTACTTAAGACCTCACTACCAGGAAACCATTGGCAGAACTGTAATGTTGCCCCTGGTCTACTGTGCCATCTCTTTGCAATTTGGCAGCCTAGCTTAGCACTTAAGCAGCTTTTTGCCTTCAGTTTGTCACCTTAAAAATGGCCATCAGCTAATAGTTCTTGGCTTGATGTTACAGATTTAACTGTGAGCCGATCAACAAATGATGAAGAGCGTTTTTTTTTTGTTTTGTTTTTTTTTAAATTTGAGGTTCAGTTGCATCATTAAACATAAATACTTTGTGTTGATGTACTGAGATTGAGAAATCAAAGTATTCAACAGATTTCTACAGCAAATGTTGTATACATAGTAGATGCTCAAATATCTATTTGAAGAATACTTGTTGAGTTGAACTGGAAAAAAAATAATTCAAGAACAAAAGAAGAGTATGATGTAGTTGTCTACAGAGCCAAGTCAAGCAAACATGGTCAAACATGATAGTACTCAGAAGTGTGCTAATGTAGAGGTGGACTGAAGGCTCATCGTAGCCTATTGATAACCATCTTCTAAGAGCTGAAACAATTCAAGTATGTGCATCTATTATGGAAAATATGCATATTTCCCTACGAACTGTTTTGTGCATGTATCCAACATGTCTTTACTGTATACTTAATTATGAGCCAGATAGAGAACTAGGAACTTGGGATATAAAGCCCTCACCAAGATGATAGGCTGACATTTACACCGATTTTAATAAACACTTTGGATTCAAATCTGTAGTTAGTACATTTTCAGCTTTCGATTAGGCGCATGCATTCTGATGAATGTTTTAGAAATATTGATGTGAAGAAACATAGGCATTTATTGATTGCACATATTGTCTGAGTTGCCTAAGGCTAGTTCTACTGTTGCCAAGAGGACTGGGAGCTTCTTAAATTGAACTGCTATTTGTTCTCTTCAGACTAAGATACAGCAAATAAATGAACCACGTAGCAGAGGTTACACTGGTAAAGAAACTTCCTGGAAGGTTTTTCAATGTATAGAAACATATGATGGCATCAAACATAGAACTTGAGAGTTTTTAAATCTGTAGGGTTTCTATATTTTCCACATAGAAATTATGTCATTAAACATACTTTGGATCAATATTGGTTCAGGCAAAATCCTAATGTGGAGTTTGGAACATTGAAAACTGATCATAATCTATAAAAGAATAGTATATTTTCTTGAGTTTTATAGGTTAAATTCATGCACAGATCTCTTATTATGTGCTGTAGTATTAAGTAAGTTGCATTTGTTTGGAAGAAAATTTAAAAAAACACCCACACCAGTCATAGGGAGAATTGTTTCAGGGGAAAATGCTTGCTAGGGGTATTATATGTTAGGCTGGGAAACATTTACTATTGAAGACTTATAATTTCCCCTGTGTAAATTGTTCCAATTTCTATAATGATAGGGATGGCCAATCATATTTTATATTACTCTGTTGGCATATTGGTTCTAGATAAATGGCTCAAAATTAGCCTCATCTGGTTACCCTGTGGAAAGGTTCATTGAAGTAGATGAAATGTCCCAGAAATACACTCTGATGACTGATGTTTTTGAAAGAAACAAACTCACTTTAAAACAATATTGAGTTTCAGACACTTTAAGACAATATTAGGTTTCAGACATATTCGCTGCATAGAATTCTGTGCTGAGTAAAAGTGAAAAAATATCAGCCCACTATTTGGCACATTGATTTTCTAATTTTAGCTATACGGAAGCATTGCCTTCTCATATTTTCTTCATTGTAGACAATTTAATCCAAACTCTGTTCATGAATATAGTTCTATTCAGTAAAATAGTTTAGGTCCACTGGTCATTTATTCATGTACCATCATGTAAACTATATATTTAAAAATGTGGGGATTGCCCAGCTGGCATGGTGCAGTGGTTAAGAGTCAACCTATGAACCAGGAGGTCACGGTTCCATTCCTGGTTGGGAATGCCCGGATTTGCAGGCTCGATCCCCAGTGTGGTGCGTGCAGACGCAGCTGATCGATGATGCTCTCTCATCATTGATGTTTTTCTCTCTCTCCCTCTCCCTTCCTCTCTGAAATCAATAAAAATGTATTTTTTAAGATGTGGGGATGGTACTCTATGTGTGATAATTTTTTCTCTGGTCTCCTTCATTTTGAACTTGTGCTCAACAGATATTTCATTTTTAAAAGAAACTAAAATTAAACACAGAAATAAACTTTTTATCCCTGGAAGTACAGTGGGGCTTGACTTACGAGTTTAATTCGTTCCGTGATGGAGCTCGTAACTCAAATTACTCGTATGTCAAATCAATTTGACAAATCAATTTGCTGGGCTGATGTTGTGGCGTTCACTGTGATGTTCGCTGCGCCAACTAGCGGTGGGGTATCTGAAGCTGGCCGGTAACCCGAATTTTAGCTCGCAACTCAAAGCAAAAAATCAGCCGAGAGACAGCTCATATCTCGAAAAACTCGTTAGTAGGGACACTCATAAGTCAAGGCCCCACTGTATAAACCTAGGAGTTGAGGAATGATTACTATATGCCTAGGGAGCACAATTAATAGGACTATAAAATGTAAAATACAGAAATCACATTTAGCAAATGTTACATATAATTCAGTTATGTTATAAAGCATACACAGAGGAGAATATGGAAAATAATTTATAACTTAAAACTCCAAATCTACTCTTAATGCCATACAACCTAACTGAAACTTACAATATATTGGAATTGTTGGCTGGTTTACCTTTCAAGAGAACACCATCTGAGTTACAATAAGTTAGGCTGAAGGAACGGACACAGGACCAATAAGTCCAGCCAGATAACAGACATGATCGACACTATTTTGAAATCACTGCCATGTTCTCATTCTCATGTGGCCGACTTGGACTGTCCACAGTTAGAATCATTAAAAAGAAAAGTGGTTCAACTCAGGGAAGTTGCCTGGTGGGTCAGCTATTCCCTCAAGTAACTGGATAAGTTTCATCTGGTGAAGACCCGCAGCCAACCTGCAGCCTGAGCTCGTGACAGATTATCACCGAGACTTTACTAATTTCTTCATCTGTGTCCCATATTTAAACTCTTCATAGTGGTCCCACTGATCCTGTCTCAAAACCCCAGCCTTCTACATCCTCTTTTTAAAATCTGTTTTTATTTATCAGGAGTTCACATTCCCACAAATATAATTTGCTCATTCTGTCTCTTTCCCCACAGGTAAGATTTTTAAATAATGTGTATCATTCATGGGTTATAACTGGAAAAGAGGGCAGCATTCATATTTCAGCTATTTGAGGGCAATAGAAACAAAATATGTAAACACACACTTGCTTTTTAAGGGAAGCCTGAAATTTTTGAGATTTTCCAATGCTTCCACTTCCACTTTTTAGCACTGGCATTATGAAAGATCCATCAATTTTTTTTTTAAAGATCCATCAAATTTTGCCAGCTCTGTTTATTTAAACAAGGTGAAATGAAAAACGTAACGATGTAGTCTAGTTTTTAGGAAGTAAGATTCTTCTTTGACAGCATAAGTAAAAATATTAACAAGTACCATTTTCTGATGTTCTTAGAAGAATATTGACTTCTGAGCATTTATCCAAATGTTTTTTAAAAGGGCCCTTTTGAAGTTAGTAGGATTTTTAATAAGGCAAAATATTTAAAGGAATTTCCCTGATTTATTTATGTATATTGTATGTAATGCTACCAATTCCCATATTTACTATGTCTTAGGGCAAGTGTGTGATAGTGAGGATAAGTGAATGGGGAGAAAAATGATATCATGTATTTTAATCTAAATATTTAATAATCATATTAATATTAAAGAGGTGGCAATTATCAGAAGTTTTAGAGATAAGTTGGCTGAGGAAAAAAATGTAACATTGCTACTCCCCCCCTTTTTTGTTGTTGTTAGGAATAAGTTAAGGTGAATAGTTGATTGTAATCAGCGCTGTGGTCTGAAGAGACATCAAGGCCAGGAAAATAAGGACAAATGGGTATTTTAAGTCAAAACGAGTTTGGTTTTCTTTTTTTTTTAAAAATATATTTTTATTCATTTTGGAGAGGAAGGGAGAGGGAGAGAGATAGAAACATCAATGATGAGAGAGAATCATTGATCAGCTGCCTCCTGCATGCCTCATACTGGGGATCGAGCCCACAACCCAGGCATGAACCTGGGACCTTTCAGTCCACAGGCTGATGCTCGATCCACTGAGCCAAACCAGCTAGGGTGGAACTTGGGTTTTGAAGATTCAGGTGATGGGAAGGGATATTTTCTTCCATTGCATTTTAGGGAGAAGAATATAAAAATATAAGTCGGCATAGCTATTATTTTCTCTCACTGAAAATTTCCCTCTCTCGCTAATAAAGAGAGGAAAATTCGTCCCAAATAGTTCAAGCCAGCTACAGCTCTTGCCGAAAGGCAGTCTTTTGATTTTTAAAGGAACCTGCTGTGTTTGTGCCCTGGAGCTGAAGTTCAGTCCTTAGCTCCACAGTGTTGCTGTGAATAAATCATCTACTCTCTTAGTGAGTATCAGAAAGTTTTAAAGCTCAGGTAATGGGAAGATTGATTGTTGTTCTTCCTCTCAAACTGGTGATGGTAGCAAAACACAATGACATTTCCGTAAAGCAGGCCTGCCATGGGAGATGTGGGGGATTCCACAGATGTGGTGTACCACAGAGCATTCTGTTTTGCAAGATTGTTCTACAGGGCGAGTCCACTGCAGATGGATTTGGTCCACTGAACAAATATTGAGTGCCTTCTCCGTGTTGGGCATCATTCTAGGTGCATCTTTAATATTCTGTTTTTAAGTTGAAGGAAAGTGATGTCTTTTAATCTGACAAGTGCATTTAACTCTCCAGGTGAAGTGAATCCATGTTGCTCCCCTTCTGTTTTGACATGGGGAAGACTTAGTGGATACTGACAGGACTAAGAAAGATTGGTGGCTGGTCATTTGGGCTCTGACGGTGTGCATGTTCGGGCATTCAGCCAGTGGCATTATCATCCTCACAGACACCAAACCTAAGTGACATTGTGACTGCTGCTCCCTCGCTCTCATTTGTCACCGCAGATATTTTCCCTTTAGCACATCATTCTCCTCTTTCAATTTCTATTGTCAGTCTCTGTGTCACACCCTTCTCTCGTGCTTGGGTTACTGCGGTAGCCTCCAATTTTCTCACTAAGTGATACTCTAGATTCATCCTTCTAATGGATTACTATCTACCTGCCCCTTGTCTGCTGAAACATTTTAGACTACCTCTTTACATAATCATAAAGCATTTTGTATCATCTTTATCCATGTACACAGGATTATAAAGTAAATTAATTGGCATCCTCTAATTGAGCAGGTACTTGTACACTTGTGGAAGTTGAGGCCAAGAAGCTTGAGTGATTGGTTCAAATTTAATAGTTATTAGCAAAGAAGTGTTGGAACTAGAACCGAGATGTCTTTTTATTTTTGTTACTTTTTTCCTAATTGAATATATTGGGGGAATTATATACATTTCAGGTATACAATTCTATAATACATCATCTGTATATTGTATTGTATGTTCATCACCCCAAGTCAAGTCTCCTTCCATCACCATATCCTTTACCCTCTTCCGCCTTCCCCTTTCCCTCTGGTAATCACCATACTGTTGTCTGTGGCGATGAGTGTTTCTTTTCCTCTTAATCCCTCCACAAACTTGGTGTGTAAAACAGTGGCCGGCAAACTGCGGCCCCTTGAGTGTGGCTCTTCCACAAAATACCACGTGCGGGCGCGCACGTACAGTGCGATTGAAACTTCGTGGCCACACTCAAGGGGCCAAAGAGCCACATGTGGCTCGTGAGCCGCAGTTTGCCGACCACTGGTGTAAAACAACATAAAGTCTGATACTTTCTCTATTCTCCCATAGAGATTAAGCCTGGGAAGGATTGGGGAAGGAGGGAGGAAGGCATAGATTCAGGTTATTGCCTAAATGCTTAACTGAAGATTTAATAGGAATTATTTGACAGCTTTCTGAGAGCAAGAACGGGCCATGGCCAGTCCGGGAGTGGCTAGGAACACTTAAAGGAGACATAACCTCCCCACTTCGCTAGAATTCTTGGGTTTGGCCTGTGTCAGGACACAGGTGGGCCTGACTGCTTAGCTGCAGCAACTGGTTGGGACCAGCTGAGGACAAGCCGGTGGGGCTGGCTCACTACAAAGAGATTCTGCAGCTGGAGTTGCTCTCAAGGGGAGGTGGTGTGGAGGCTAAGCCTCTGTGAACAACTGGGTGGCCAGTTGGTTGTGGTATGCACTAGATTGGGAGGGATGTTATTTATGGGAGCCAGTTCCAGCTGGGACTTAAACAGGATGAGGCCACCCTGCGAGATGGCAGGAGGCAAGGGTGGGAAAAGGGTGGCTCAGGAACAGCGCGGAGCTAGGGTAAAAAAACGGATGCCAGTGTGTGGATCCATGCAGCCAATCAGGAATGAAGGGGAACCAAGTGTGAAAATATGTGGAGCTCTTGGCTGTGCATCTGGTTCCACTCTTGTCCATAAAGACACAGCTGGCGGGGGCAGGTAGAGCATCTCATACTCCTGGCCTTGTCTCCTGGATCATCTTTGGAAGCTACACTCTTGCTTATTGTCTCCCTTAATGAGTGACATTGGGAGGGGAGTCAGAGGATCTAGGGTTCAAAGCAGGAATTACTCTTTACCCCTTATGTGACTTTAATATTTTTAATTCAGAAACTGTAAATGTTTTTTATATTCCATCCCTCTTTCTCATGCAGAGGCTGTGAGGATCAATAAAAGTATACAAATTACTTTCCTGGAAAGAATTGCTGTGCAATATAAACATGCCTTGGAAAGGAGTTGAAGAGGCACAGAATATCTGCTTTTCAAAGCATGAAAACGTAGTGATTAGCTATGGTAAAAGAGAAGGCAGACAGTCTGGCCTCCCTCCCCCCACGTGAATAACTTTGGCTGCTCTACAGTCTTTAATATGTATTTTTTCACTGTGCTGAGGTTGTTGGCTAGAGATTCTAATGTGACTGCTTTTTGCTGTATTTCCACCTAAACTATCTTCTCTTTTCCCCTCAATTAACATAGTTGCCAATACAGAAATTCAAAACCTAAATGCTTACAATGTAGTTTGGAAATCTTTCCCAGCATGATAATAAGGACATAGCCTTATTTCTTTGCCTAGGAATAACTACTATCTTTTCTTCCTCTGATTCTGAATTTTATACTCTGTTAGATCAAACTGTGGGCATCATGATGAAAGAGAAAAAGTAGGGTACCAGACACAACTCATGAGTTTTGATAAAGTCTTTAAAACTTAGAAGTGCAGATGAAAGACAGTTTCTCAACTGGCTTATTTAGGACTCTACAAGTAAGAAGACAAAAATGAAACGAAATGAAATTTCTGCTTGATTTGTGGACAAATCTGAGGTTGTCCTCAAGGGAGGACATTTGGTCCTTGGTTCCCTTGCCTAACAGAAAAGAGGCATTTTGGAAGATAGCAAGTGTAAGGATGGCTCTTTTCTGGACCTGGCAGGCTCGGTCTCCACATGATGGGGGAGAAGGGGAGTAGGTAGAGGCCAAATTCACTGAATCATTCCTTACCTCATTCTTTGATGATATCATGAAACATTTTGCCAATCTTTGGGAGTCCTATTATACTGAAAATCAGACTCCTGGAAAAGTCCACACAGAGCTGCAGTAATGTCATGAGACTTCACTTGGCTCACCCAGAGAGGGTGATGGAATTGTCTGCTTTCTTCAGAGACAGACCTTCACTGCCCATCACTCACCCGCCAGGGAATTTGACATTATTAAATAGAATATTTCACAAGGCTGAACTACATGCATTTGCATTACTTCGCTAATGTCTGGACCAACCTCAAGAACAGTGAATATATCTTGTCTCCTATACTTGCTGTACACCATATTTCCCAGAGCCAAAAAGACTACCCACAAGAAAGTTCCTGCTTCTACTCTTAAAGGGAAAAAAACTTCTCACTGTTTTCAAAATAGCTGTGTTGTCCACAATTTCTGCCATATCATGTTCAGAAATAGTGAGTTTTAGACTGCAAGCACAATGAAAAACGTAAGATTTATAAAAGTAGACATTTCTGTGTCTTCTAAAAACGTTTACCAAATAAGATGTTAAAATATCAGGCAGTCTGATTCAATACTGGTTCTTGGCTGCCTGAACCTTGACGTTTTAAACACATTAGGAAAACTTAATGCTGTGAAACATACTCATAAATGATGATATTTTGCTTATGGCTATTAACAAGGGAAGAATGATAAAAGAAAATAGTTGGTAGAGTCTTATGAAAAAAACACACCACATTTTTTCTTTTTCCTCACCAATAGTTGTGGTTTTATGTTTATAGGGTTGGTTTGTATCCATACTTTCTGATGATTTTCTCTGAGATGGGATCAAATGAATGTCCCCCTACTTCAGAGTTCTCTTTTATTGCTGTTTTTTATAGCACAAGAACTTTCTAAAATATGATATAATTTACTTCTTTATGATTTTTTTGTGTTGTTTATTAGGGCTGCCATAACAAAATACCACAGACTTAAACAACGGAACTTTATTGTTTCACAGTTCTGGAGGCTGAAGTCTGATGAAGGTATTGACAGGGTTGATGGCATTCTGAGGCCTCACTCCTTATCTGTAGATGGCTGTCTTCTCTCCCTTAGTCTTCACGTGGTCTTTCCTCCATGCGTGCATGCCTGTGTCCAAATTTCCTCTTAGTAGAATACCAATCATATTGGATTAGGCCCACCCTAAAGACCTCATTTTAACTTTATTACCTCTTTAAGACCTTATCTCCAAATATGGTTACAGCTTGAGGTACTAGAGATTGGAACTTCAACATTTGAATTTGGTGGACATAATTCAGCTCACTAAAATTGGTTGATTTCTAGCCACTACAGCAAGCATGTCAAACTCGTGGCCGGCAGCCGCATGCCTTGTTTAAATAAACCAGTCATGCGGCCCCCCTGCCACCAGTTTGACATGCTTGCTACAATATTGTTCTGTGAGGTTAGGGATTTTTGTATCTTTTGTTCACTTGTGTATCTTAAACATCTGTATCAGTGCCTGAGACTTAACAGGCACAAAAATAGTATTTGCTGAATGAATAAACAAATGAGTCAGTCAATGAATGAAACAAGTTGAGTGACAAATATGTAAACCTCCGTGTTCTCTGTATATAACAGATGCCACATTTGCTACTGAAGATCATTTGTACTTGAATTAGTAAGATGTGAATAGTCTTAGTTATGCTGATTTTGGCATATGAGCACATATCAGTAACATTTGTGGGTAAATTATGTAATTAGAAATAAGTACCAAATAAAATTCATTAATAATTTAAAAGTGAAAGAATACAATGCACATTAACTATAGAGAAATGGGGAACAGTAGGGGTTCTTTAAAGCCAATAAAACTTTAAGGGCAAAGATTTGTAATTAAAACCGAAGTGAATTTAATCTTTCCTGTTAATCACTCCTGCACTGTTAGCCTGCTTCCATTAAACTAATTGATGGCAGATGGAGCAGATGCATGGCGAGATTACGGCTCCACTTTATGGCAGAGTTGTCACAAATGGGACTCTTCCCTCTATCGCATGCATTAATATTCAGAAAATGTACTCCTTTGCTTTCTTCACACACCAAAATGGTTTCTTTTTTTTTTGGTGTGTGTGTGTGTGTGTGTGTGTGTGTGTGTGTGTGTGTGAGATTGATTAAAAGGAATCAAAGGATGTTTTATATAAATGGAATCTACTTGATTCCTTTTCCCCCTTATTAAATTAATTTTTTTTGGCTGACATTGGTTGAGATGATCATATAGGTTTCAGGTGTGGGTTTCTATGTTACAAGGTCTGTGTATTGCACTGTGTGCCCACCACCCAAACCAAACCTGAAACATGTACTTGATGCCTGTAAATAAGCATGTGTTTAGTGCTAACCATGTACAAGGTGTGTGAAAGACTCAGTTTGCTAACTTCAAGAGCCTACAAAAAGGTTAAACACAATCATTACATTTTTAAAAAAACAAGCTTCAAAATTACAATGTTTGAAGTACATGAAATTAGAAAGCATGTCTCACAATTTTTTTCAACAAAGGAGATTCAAGAGCGAAGCAAGTAATACCTTTAAACATTCTTTTCCAGAAATAACATACCTCTTCATTTAGCTTTCTTCTAGCAATTATTCAGTGAAATTGGTAAAAATCTAAATAATTCTCTTATAATTGTAGATTTGGGAATCATGGAAAGAAAGCAAAGTGCAAAGTATTTTAATCATGATGATAATTGTTGTCTATCATTACATAGAGGAATCACACGTGAATTACCTAAAGTTTGAGGGTGCTCCTAGGTTTTAGATTTAACTTAGGTAATGAGAGTTTCATCTTAAAATGAGTGTTTGGAAGCAAACGCTCAAGCAAAATGTGATGCCTTTTAATATCAACCACTGCCTTTCCCGTGGCCTGGGGCTGGCACCAGCTCCCACCTGCAGTGCTGCCTCCTCCTCCTCGCCTGCCTCCAAAAAATAAAAGAAAAAAAACCACTGCTGTGTTCTTTCTTATAGCTTTCTGGGATTCCAAAGTCATTTCAGTTTCTCTAATCCATATCAATAAAAATACCAAAAAAGGGGGGAAATGCCATACTTTAGGTATCAACTTAAATGTCATCTGTCTGTAGGAAATTTTTTGGACACTTCAAGTAAATTAGCTACCGCTCCTTGTTATTTTCTCTCATAGCACTCCTTTTCCCTTTTAGCACTCCTATCATTTATATCTATCTATCTATCTATCTATCTATCTATCTATCTATCATCTGTATAAACTGTTTCTGATCTCTTCTTTTCATATAAGCTTCATAATCTCAAGAATGAGGTTTGTATTGTTAACTATCCTCAATGCCTAGAAGTTACCACCTTATAATATATGCCCAATAAATATTTTGTTGAATATTATTGAATAAATTATTTCTAAGAAACTTAGCCCAGCTTACGTGGCAGAAATATATATTTTATCATCTAAGATAAATAGGTGACATGTTTATTTTTGATGATAAAAAGGAAAGGAGATTTTATAAAAATTCTCTACTGCTTTTTATTTCCTGGGCCTGGTCTGATTTATAACTGGACATGAAAACTTATGAAGTGGGCCAAACATGTTATATCCTCCATATGCCTTCTTCTCTTTGTCGCTTTTCTTAATTTCTTTATTATTCTTATGGCCTGTTTAATTTCTTCCTCAGCAAAGGAAATGAGGTGAGAAGTCACTTTCACTTGGGTATAAGTAAACCAATAACCATCTCTCCTAAAGATACAGATGTATTTATGGGGATCTCAGCATTAAGTAAAAAGAGCGATAATAACTCACAAATTGGTTTAACTTTTAGACATGTGTTCAACAGAGTTATTGGAGATGGGGATTGTAGGAATTCCTACCTTAAATTATGGTCTTACATTCACACTATCTGGATAGCCAAATACTTTGTTTGGCCACATGCCTCACCTTGTTTGAATCTGCTAGGAAGGCAGAATAAGTTATTTTTGTTTATTTTACACTTTTTAAACTGAAGAATGAAATGAGTTCCACAGAAGGTAGAGAGTTGTGAATTTACACACACATTTTTGGGAATTTTAATTATAATAACCATTGCTTACTATTATATGAAAAAAGACAACAATTGTGGAAACTTTGTATATAGTAGACAAGGATAAGGACCTGAGGTTTGTCAACACTCATGTGAATGACCAGGAAAGCAGACCCTCTTCTTGTCAAGCTATAGAATGTCTGCAGCCCTGTGTGGACCTGGTGAGAGCCCCTAAGAGACCCCCAGCCAGCACCACTCAGCCAAATCAAGCTGGTGTCCTGACCCACAGAAACTGTGAGATAAAATTGCCTGCTTTTTTTAATTTCTAAGTTTTGGATAACCTAGTGTACAGCAATAAATAACTAATACAGTGATCTTTCAGAAAACCCCGTCCTGCTTAAGCAAAACAGAGTAGGTTTCTATTGTTTGCAACCAAAAATAGAGAAATTGTTACCAGGGGCGGAAACAGGTGGACTATGACATAGTAGGGAGTGAAGGCAGGGAAATCTTAAGATTATGGAGAAGGAATCTGGAAATTTATTATATGTAGTAGTAAAACAGTTATTTGATTAAATGGCTTACCTGCCCAGCTGACATGGCTCAGTGGTTGAGCATCAACCTATGAACCAGGAGGTCACAGTTAGATTCCAGGTCAGAGCACAGGCCTGGGTTGTGGGCTCAATCCCCTGTGGGGGGCATGCAGGATTAAGCTTTAAATAACTGTTTCACTACTAAATAAAATACCCTTTGAAGTCCAAATGTGGGGAAATACAATGTCTGCTGTTTTGGAAGACTAGGGGAGGTATGAAGAGTTCAAGGAGTGGGAAGTGATAGGACTTCTGCAAATAAGTACTGGACAGGTTAGAGAAGAATGACAGGTTTGAGTGCCTAGATTCTCAGCTCAAGAAGGGATGTTATATGACCTTGCCAAAGTTTCAGTAACCTTTTGTAGCCATAGGGTCAAGAGCTAGTCAAGAGCCAAATGTATAGTTTGATCCAATTAGTTGCTAAGGTAGTACGTATATGACTTGGAGTTTTGGTCCATGATGTCTCTCATTCAGAAGTCTGGAAACTGAGAATTGGCTAATAGCTAGGTACAGCCGATCCAGTTTAAGAACCCATTGTGGTCCTCGAGTCAAAAAGTTTGCCCACCCCTGAGCTAGGAGGATGTGAAGCACATGAAAAAGCTTAAATAGTCAACTCCACTGAACCTTTTATGCAACCAATGCAAGCCACATCCCGTTCTGAGTTTTTGTCTTTTTGCTTGAAGATGCCTTAAGTCCTTAATCTGTGGAAGAGTCCTTACTAAGACAACTTTCCTTATTTCTACTGTAGAGCTTGGTAAAATGGTTTGATTAGCTGATTAAAACCTCTACTTAATGCTGGCCCATATTAATGAGAGAGAGATGCTAAAAATTTCTTGGTAACTACGGAGAAGAAATAGTTCAAAGACTTCAGGAGACTGAAGCAATGGGGTGAATTTATTTAATATGACCCAATGGGGTTCAGGATATACTTTATTTGCCAAGACTTTGAAAAATAAATTTGCAAGAAAAATTACATTATCCTGGAAAGGAACTTTAGAGGTGGTCTGTCAGTTGGGCACACCATGAGATGCTGGGAGTGAAACTGTTTCCTCATCTGCAGTAGGGATGGTTGGGTTCTAGGGAAGCAGAGGCTGCAGAGCTGCCCTTTCCCATCACTGGCAACTTGAGCAACAGAGTTCGCATAAGAATGGCTTACCTGCCCAGCTGGCATGGCTCAGTGGTTGAGCATCAACCTATGAACCAAGAGGTCACAGTTAGATTCCAGGTCAGGGCACAGGCTTGGGTTGTGGGCTCGATCCGCTCTTAAGGGGCATGCGGGAGGCAGCCAATCGATGATTCACTCTCATCATAGATCTTTCTATTTCTCTCTCCCTCTATCTTCTTTTCTGAAATCAATAAAAAAATTAAAAAAAGGAATGGCTTACCTACATCCCATATTAGGTAGGGAGGTTACAATAGTGGGCCAATCTACAAAGATCCTGCTTGATCTGAACTGAGGGCCATTGGAGTACATTATAAGAGAATCTAGAGCCCTCTTCTTTATTGTCAAGTGAATCAACCCAATGGCCCAGTATCAATGACTGAAGAGAATTTAAAGTACTTTTGAGGAAGAACAAACCCATAGTGTAAATCTTCAGCCTGAGATTCTCTAAATTATCCTGTTTTCAGTTGCCATCACAACTGTGCCATTGTTATGATTAGTTGATACTGCCACTGAGTAGATATTAATTTCTAGGATTCATAGTGCTACTGCTGACTGCCAGTCAGAGTAAGGGCTTATGGAGAATCAGCTGATAAATAGAATTTAGACCCAAACAGTACTGCATCACTAAAGAACAGCAGGGATTAGTGCCACAAACAAATACTTGAAAGATGTGGCCAGTTGACTCCTACCCCATTCTCATTTATCTTTCCAATATGGCTGGTGCTGAAGATAGATGAATTCTGGAAAATGACAGGTGGTTATTTCAATTGCAGCTGCTGTTTCCAATGTGATCTCCTTACTGGAGCAAATCAACATACCCTGACACCTGGTATGCAATTATTTACCTGAAAAATTATTTTTTCTTATTCTTTTTATTCTACTGAACAGAAAATATCAGGACTTTTAAAAGCTAGCATTGCATCTTCAAAACTTGACCCAGGAGTCCATAAACACATAGTTTCACCACCTTGATTATATTATGCTGATACTAGAGGCCTGGTGCATGAATTCATGCACAGGTGGGGGTCCCTTGGCCTGGCCGGCGATTAGGGCCTATCAGGGGGCCGCCCTCCCGCTCCCCTCCCCCCAATTGGGGCCAGGGTGGCAGCCAGTCAGGGAGAGAGGCTGCAGGAGGTTGACTGTGGGAGTGCACTGACCACCAGGGGGCAGCTCCTGCATTGAGCGTCTGCCCCCTGGTGGTCAGTGCGCATCATAGCGACTGGTCAACCAGTTGTTCCGTCGTAGAAGTTGCTTTGGCTTTTATATATATAGATACCTAGAAAGCAATTACCTTAAATGTGATGGTATGACATGGGCATGCCATTCATTCATTTATTTATAATGGCTATCAAGTGGCTGTCAATTTTGTGTCAGTAACCTCAGTGGAAAATGTAGCAGGGAACAAAAGAGAAAAAAGTTCCCATGCTTATGAGGGGGAAGACTGATAACAGACAAAGAAGCCTGTAAATGCATGGCATATAAAATTCTGATGACTCCTATGCAGAAAAATAAAATAGAGTCAAGGGAAAAAGGGGAGGTCGGGGGTGGTGAATTGTAACTTCATATTGGAGGTTAGTTTGAGCTGATAGAGTGACATACCAATAGAGGCCTGATGGGAGAGAGGGGACACACCCTGAAAATATCTGGAAGGAGAAAGTTTCAAGTATAAGGAAGAGGAAATACCAAGACTATAAAAAACAGTGACCTGCATTTCAAGGTGGTCAGAGTAGCTGATACACTGTGAGTGATGTGAGGACAAGGATAGAGGCAGCAGATCATATACGGTATTGTAGGCCATCTTATGGTAGAGTGAGTTGGGAAACGGATACTTTTGTGTAGAAGTGTGATGTGATCTGAATTATATTTTTAAAGAACTATTCTTGTTTATGTGTAATGAGTACACTAAGTGGAAAAGTAGACGCTGGCAGGAGACTAAAATTGCCATGATAAGACACAGCTGGCTGGGGCAGGTACAGCATCTGACACATTTCTGACCATATTTCAGGTGTCAACTTAAATAATCACATTCTGGATATATTGCGAGAGTAAAGCCAGACAATTTGGTTGATGGCTTGACTTTGCTGTATAAGGAAACAATCAAGGATTTTGACCTGAGATTAGCCACCACAGGAAACGGCTGCTACTCTTTGGGCTGCAGGAACTAAAAGAGGTAGCATTTCCAGAGTCAAAAAAAAAAGTTGGAGCCATCACAGAGAGAGAGCCCAGGGGAGAGTCTCCAGTGGATGCCAGGGCAGCCTGGCGGGGGCAGAAACAATGGAGGAGAAGCACTCGCTGCTTGAGACCCCACAGGGCACAGAGAGGGGGTAGAAAGAATCCATCATTTCCTTTACTTCTGCCCTCCACTCTTCCCCCAGTGCCATCCACTGGCTGAAGCGATCTGGAAGCCAGAATGGAAGGAAATAGGAAGGCAGGGAATGAATCTAAGAGCAAACAGGCGGTGGAATGAGATGATGGTCAAGAGGCAGTTGGATTTGTGAGTCTGGACTTCATAGTGCTGAGGCCTGAATGTATGTATACCCCCCTCCCAGTTCATATGTTGAAATGAGGTGGGGCCTTTGGAAGATGCCTAAGTCATGAGGGTAGATCCCACATGAATGGGATTATTGCTCTTATAACAGAGACCCCAGAGAGCTCCCTTGCCTTTCCCACCATGTGAGAACACAATAAGAAGTCAGCAATCTGCAACCTTGCAGAGGCTTTCACAAGGACTCTACCACGCTGGCATCCTGATCTTGGACTTCCCAGCCTCCAGAACTATGAGAAGTAATTTTGTTGTTGTTTATAAGTCACCCTGATATGTGGCATTTTATTGTAGCAGCCTGAATGGACTAAGGCAGTATGTACATTTGAATTTTTCTATTGAAAGCATTTTTTAAAGCCATGGAACTCAATTAGATAACCTAGGGAGTGAGTGGAAATAGTGAAGAGATCTCAGAACAAAAATACTGGCCCTCCAATGTTAAGAGAAGGCTTCTATGTGAGGGACTGAGCAAAGAACTCTCAGAAGGAGTTCTCGTGAACCAGGAGATCTGAGAAGGTTGTGTTCTCATGTCTACTTGTATAATATGTCTAAGGAAGATGAGATCATCCATATTAACTGCTGCTCACAGGTCAAGTAGGATGAAACCTGAGAATTGAGTCATTGGGTTTAGCAATATGGATAACATTGGTGATCTTAATAACAGGGCCAGGGCTAAGACTTGTCTTGGGTGCCAAAAATCTCAGTATTTTAATTCAATTAAATGATATCTTAATGTGATATTAAAAAATAAAAATGCAAAAATCCACATTGAACACAATATCAAAAGTTTAAATAATGATAGAATCGGTAATAGTGCTGAGGCAAAAGGTAATATTGAATCTGTCTGTGTTTAAGTCTTTGATAAGTTCATTGTGACTTTTTGCATTAATTTTGATTTAAAAAAATATTTCTCAATTATAGTTGACATATAATATTATATTAGTTTTAAGAGTGCAACATTTATGTACTTTATAAAGTGACTGCCCTGGTAAGTCTAATACCTATCTGACACCATACATAATTATTAAATACTATTGACTGTATTCTCTATGCTGTGCTTCACATTTCTGTGACTGTTTTGATAACAGGCAATTTGTACTTCTTAATCCCGTGAAAATTATTTATCTTAATTGATGAGTTTTGGGGGCCCCTTAAATTTTGTACTCAACACAAGGGCCTCATTTACCTCAACCTAACTCTGCACCTGCTTAATAAAACCTGTTTCATTTGAGAGATGATGGTGAAAGCCTAATTGGAGCTAGAGAGGGCAGTGCTGGTGGATTGGGGAGAGAGAAAAGAAATGGACCAGAAAGGGGAGGATGATTGCTCCTTCACCCTGGATCCATCAATAAGAAGAGATAGAGCAGATGGGCAGTTCAGAGTCCACCCACAGCTGTCTTCCCACTTATATATAACCTTACAAAGAAATAAATGGTTGTTCTTGTACACTTCTGAGATTTGGGAGTTGTTACCCCATAGCAAAGATAACCAATAAAGATTCTCACTCCTTAGAAATAAAAGTTTGAGCTATTTCACTCAACAAAGAAGCTTGAATAGCAGAGGTACTGTTTTAAGGCAAAGAGAATTCAGGGTGTGGCAAAAGTAGATTTACAGTAGTGAGTGTTAGGTTAGGTGGCTCAGGAGGCGGCGAAGGAAATAAAGAGAGTTGATCAGAAAAGGAAGGAAGGAAGGAAAGGTTATTCTGTGTCCCCAGGAGACCCACGTACCCCAAAGACAGGGCATGTGGATTCACACCAACAGGGAGGGGGGCGCTTTTTTATACTGCGGTTGGGTGAGGGGCAGGGACATGAGCTGAGGTATTCAGCTGAGGAAGTTTCAGCTGCAGGGGGTCAGCAAGGTATTCAGGAAGGAGTCAGTATCTGTGTGGGGGTCTTGGAGAAGCCAGTATCTGTGTCTGGCATGCTGATCTGTTAGAAATGCCAGGGGGAGTCCATTATCTCGTCACATGTCTGCATGTATCCGATCCTGGGCTCTCTCTGACCTAACAATGAGTATTAATTTTTTATTAATTATTTTATTATTTTCCATATGAACAACTGTAAGCCTACTTTCACCCCACCCAGTATAGAGTGCATAGTGGAGGAGGGTAATCATAAATATTGATTACAGAAAACATGGCCCGTTGCAGAATTGAAGACTGCAGCCTATACTAATAATTTCTTCTTCATTCTGTTTTTAATATTTCTAGCCATTTGAGCTAGTTTTCTCTTGTTATTTTCTTTTTCCTGTTATAATTTATAGGAAGTTGGTTGTGGTGAAATTTGTAATTTGGCTCACTGTTTGTAGAGTGGCCAGATAAAACAGTGAAAAACTATAGGAGAATAATTATAAACTAGATGAAATAATTCATGTGGCTTTGGGAGGAGGGGAGCAATTTGTGACTGTACCAGAAAATGGTATCACGGACCTAAAATTTTTGTTTTGGAATGGTAAATATGAAGAGGAGTTTATAAATGGATCTTAGGTAGTAAAAGTTGTGAACTCTAATGTCTTTGGAAAGTATCAGAAAAGAGATAGGAGGCACCAGTCTTTTTACTTTATGGAATAGTAGGGGGGAAATAGAGTCCTCTGACTGACCCCTAGAAACTAGTGAGATGGCTTCTGTTCTAGGCTCATCTATAAAGGGATTTTCTACCTCGGCTTAGGATTTTTAGGGAGGAACTAGACTCATTGCCATTTAAAGACTTTTAAGGCATCAGTGCTGAATATCCAACTCTGTGGTCCTTGTATGACATCATATGTCTTCTTATAAAACTATGTCCTTGTGAGACTTGGATACATTCTCCCCTTGTTCTGAGCCTCTATTATTCCAGCACTCTCCCAGTTGTGTAATGACTGATGTACTTCCTGCTTGGATATTGTTGGTTTGTTACCTAAGTTGGTTTCTTTTGTTTTCAACCAAGAACCCAGACAGATATACCGAGATTCTGAAGAAAGGTAATAAACCATTTTGACACAGGTTTATAAAATTGAAGCCAGAACTAAACCAAGTCCAAAAGAAGACAGAAGGATGTTATGGAATGATTTCAGAAGTCATTTTGTAAATGACTGTTATGAGTACTCCCACTTATGGGAATCTAGCTCACAGAAGTAAAATCATGGCAGTTAAGGGCATGTGTATTTTAGGATTTTTTTGGACAGGATCTTTAATGACAAAACTGGAAAAAAAGCAAACTACCTAAACAGGTGATAAGTCAAACAAATTATTGTATATTAGAGGCCCTATGCATGAAAATTTGTGCAAAAGTAGGCCTTCCTTCCCCCGGGTGCCAGCACCGGCTTCCCTCCAGCACCTGGGACCTGGGATGCTGGCACTGGCTTCCCTCCAGCACCCAGGACCCCGGCTTCCCTCCTCCAGCTGCTGGCAGGCATCTGGGACCCCGGCCGGCCCCAGCTTTGTCAGGAAGGACGTCTGGCATGACGTCTGGAAGACATCTGGTCTAATTAGCATATTATCCTTTTATTATTATAGATTATACGAGAAAATAATATGCAGTCACTAAAAATAGTAAATTAGATTGATGTCAGTTGTCTTTTGGAAAATTTGATAACTATTTTTTTTTTCCGAGATTAGAAAAGTATATGGAAAATGGTCAAATTTTTGTAAACATACCAGTGCTCAAGGCAAAAGCAGAGAAACACCCAACTTTGCCCCCCTCTCCCCCCAGCGTGGCTCAGTGGTTGAACGTTGACCTATGAACCATGAGGTCACAGTTCGATTCTTTGGTCAGCGCACATACCTGGGTTGCTGGCTCGATCCCCAGTGCAGGGCATGTGGGAGGCAGCCAATCAATGATTCTCTGTCATCATTGATGTTTCTATCTCTCTCTCCCTCTCACTTCCTGTCTGAAATCAACAAAAAAATATATTTAAAAAATTATATTTAAAAAATAGCATAGTGTCTATTGACACAGTTTCTCCTATAGCCTCACAAAAATGCCTATTAATACACAGAAACAAAGAAGAAAACTCATAGCACCTCAAAATAAGTTTGAGCATCAACCTAATTCCAGAGTTTTAGAGGAGTTTCCACTGACTTTCAGGTTTATGATGTTGAATTAAGAATCCTTGTCAGTGACCCATCAAACAATGACTGGGCACCGTTCTTCCTGTCATCTGCACTATGACTGTGCTTCTTCTGGGCACACCTTTAAAACTGTCACTAGGAAAGCACAGTACAATTAGGCTGAGGATCTTCTAGTCTTATGACTCCTATAACTTATTATGATGGTAATGCTAGGGAAGCATAAAATCTTTTTTAGATTCCGTTTCTCTCACTATGTTATGAAAACTTTCGCCTGGTTGGCATTTTGAAAGGTGTTTGTTAAAGACCATAGGATGTTCTCCTTTTTGTTCATTAAGTGACCTAAAATAAATGGTGAATGGTGCCATCACTCTAGATCAGGGGTGGGCAGCCTTTTTGTGAGTGCGTGACAAAACCAGCAAAATCTCTGACTCAAAATTCTTCTGCGTGCCAACCCTAATTTTTTGAGAACATGTTACACCTACTTGATATCTCTTAAGGTGTGTACGTATGTGAAGAACCTTGAAGAAATAATAAAATTCATTCGAGCGACAAAAACACAGTCTATGATGATGAAAAATACATTTAGTTTTTAATGTATACATGTACACTGATAGTTCAACAGAAAACTTTATGACTCTGTTTGATATTATCAGTGGGACTTTTGCTGCTGCATCACTGATGACAGAGATTTTACATCAGGTTTATATTTCATGACCTGCAGAGATATGCACGAGCTACTACTTTCATCCATCAGGCTACTCCTATTAAGAGACTTAACAAAATTCATCACTGAGATCAAAGATTCACAAGCGTATGTGGATGAAACCAAAACACTGGTCGGATCTAGGAAGGCAGGGAGAGTTAAGGCAGAGGCATAGAAATTGCTCTTCCCCTCTCTCGTCAATCCATGTCTATGGTCTTTAAGATAACTTGTTATGTAAAATTATTTATTTATCTATGATGCACCTACACTGAATTTATCTGAAAAATAAAAAAGTCGATATTAAGAAAAAAATTGTAAATGGAAGATTATAAGAGAGGGTTTCGCGTGCCAGCAAAAGTTACTGGCGTGCCATGTTTGGCACGCGTGCCAGGGGTTGCCCACCTCTGCTCTAGATCATCTTGAGTATAGGAGACATAGTACATATGGTGCAAGTTGACTCGGATGATAGTCTCTACCACTTGTCATATATCAGGGCTTGTTTGGAATGACTTTCAGTGTCACACAGTCTGATTAAGATGATAGGCTTTACTGGGGGAGGCCTACAAATCAAGGACTAGTAAGAGTGCATGTGGCACCTGTGTTTTCTTCATCCCTTGGAGATAATGCCAGGGCCTAGCAATCTAATAGAAACAGAGAAGATTTGCATTAGCATGGAGGGTCTCCATTTTCCTGTCACTGTGTCTTCTTCTTTTTTTTGTGTGTACACAAATGTTTTATTTCTCAAACATTCCCTTTAAACACAAGGAATGAATTCCAAATCTTCATAAAGATGAATTAAAAATGAAATCCCTCCAGTATAGTGTGTATAGTCCCTGTGTTCTTGGTCACTACTGGCATTTACTGTTTAACATCAACAACAAAGACAGGTTATTTAAAAATCATGCTACTGGATTTCTAGCTCTTCCTCAAGGACCAGTTTTATGCTCCTCTGCAATGTTTAAAAGTGTACATCACCAAGTCGAAGCAAGTATAAGGTGTGAAGTAGCTGTGCATTAAACACAAAATAAACAACAAAATTATAAGATATAGTCAAGTTCATCACGAATATAGGTGTTCTTATCATCATTATAGATTCTTGGGTAATGTGCTATGAGAGCATCCTGTGAACCAATGTAGATGGAGTTGTAAATTTTCCAATACAAATCTCTGACCTTCCAGGCTGGGTGAAACAAACCTTGTAAACAATACTGCAACATTCTACATGGTCCAATAGCAACTCTCAAGCCCTCCAGGGCTCCCATAACTGCCTGAATTACATGGGGAGATGTCTCAAACACATTGGGCCATACATAGTTCAACAAACGATTCAGCGAATCTTCACAACCAAATCTATAAACCCCCAGTGACATGTGTTGCACCACCGCACTAGCCGTCTGTCTGTGTACAAGGTCCCTATCCATTAAAGCATCTTCCAGTAATGGTGTGACAGCACAAATGTAGTCCTTGCCCATTTCACCGATATATTCGAACAAGAAGGAAAGGGACTTTAACACTCCATTTTGAACATTGAGTTCAGGAACTCTGTATTCGTTCATTAAGGCAGGGAGCATTGTGAAGGGTGAACACGTTTCAGCGACAATAGCTATTGCTACAGTGGTACACACTCTGTTCTGCCTTTCCTGAACTTTGAGGTTGTTTAAAAGTGTAGCCAACACATCATGAGGGCCGATGGCCTTTGCAATATAACCAAATGTGTTGACTGTGGCTCTACGAATAGCTTTTTTGTGAGCTTTTAAGAGCTCCAAAAGCTCAAAGCAAATCCTCATCCACTCCCTTGCTGACACATATTCAGCTCCCCTGTCAGCAATACGCCCAACAAGATCAATACGATTCTCTTGTACTTTTTCATGCCTGTTCTTTAAGATGGGAGTGAGTCTAGGCAGCAGATCTTTAAATGGTGGAGTCATCTTTTGCATACCTATTACATTCACAATGGCCTTCAGTGCTCCAAGAATGCTGCCCAATACTTCAGGGTACTCTTCACCCAAATACTCATACAAAACAACACCCAAATGCCCCATCAATTTTACCTCTTGGCAAGTCTTCATAACAACAGAAGTTTGAGAGATCAAGCCAGCTGCCTGTTGCCTAACTTTTGCGGATTTGTTATTTAAACGCCACAAAACTGTACCACAGATCTGAGGCAAGTAAGGTTTCACCCGTTTGCCAAGTGCATTGACCACTGTGCCAAATCTGTTCAACATTACTGCGTCCTCTATAGTCTGTTCTTGAAAAGCATAAAGAATGCCATCAATCAGTTGTTCTTCAAGTTTGTGATCAATATCTGCTGCTCCCAAGTTGCCCATAATCTTCTAAATTGTTTCCATCACCATTTTTCTGTACTGTTCAGCTTCATCTTTCAGATCATCCACGATCCTGGATATAATTTCTGCTACTCCTACTTTGTTAGCCAACTCCACTAACTGTCGATAATTTCTTCTATCTAAAGCCATTCTGTGTTGCCAGAAATGTTTAAAAAAGGGAGGAAGAATCTCTGTTTCAATGTAGTTTGCTTCCACACCATCTGTTCCACAGCACTGCTTTACCACCTTCAGCACAATTTTCTTCATTTCTTCATCAGGAGATTGGAATTCTCGAATAAGGATTGACATCACTTCTCTCGTATAGTAGTTGGCATATTCTGAATCCATGAGAGGAATAAGATACCCACTAGCCTTTAAGAAGGCAGCCAGACCCTTTCCTCTGTGTTGGTGGATACCCTTCCATAGAGGCTTCAACACAGAATCAAAAGATTTCATACCATAAGGAGTGCTGCTTCAGCCAAGGCTGCAATGGCCAACGCACTAATGGTCCGAACTTTCTGCTGCTCATCCACAAGACCGTGTTCAATGATTTCAACTAAACTTCTCAGATGTGGCAAGATGGCACAGCCCATAAGAATAGCTATCAGCTGTACAATCTTAATACCAGTGTGTCTCGCTTGCCAGGACTTCTTGCTTTTGCACACAGCTTTTAAGAAGGGCAATAGTGAAGGAATGCCCAGGGCAGAAGCTACAACAGCAAAAGCTCTAGCTGTCGTGTTATGAACATATTCATCCATATTATCTATATCGGTCTCATGGTAGAGATCATAGTAGGCAGACCAGCAGCCTTTGCCAAATTAGAAATAATCTCTCGGCCTTCCACTCTAGCATAGTAACCTTCATCAATCAGCAATGGTTCAATGACCACAAGGATCTTATGCACATATAGTCGAACTAAGTCATCAAGTTTGTATAATATTCTATCAATAACTTTGACAAGCAAATGACGTTCTTGATCCTCAAGTGTAGGAGACATCAGTAGAGGAAGGATCTGATTAAACAAAGGACCAGCTCCAAATTCACGAGCTTTATCAGTAATCTGACGCAATGCAGCCTTTCTCATTGGAGGTGTACCATTCTTAATTTTTAAAACCAATTTCATTATTTTTCTCTCTTTTTGCTCTTCTGGACTAAGTGTTGATTCATCAACATCAACCAAAAGTTTATCAAAGTACTGAATATCATCAGGTTTTAAAAAGGAAAGATTTCCAGATGGTTGGTCGTTGACACTTTTCATAGTTCTGTCTTCAGTTTGCATGTGGAAACCAGTCATACCACCCAAAGGTGTTGGAGTGGCTGTGAGCTTTCGAGCTGGAGTTCGAATAGGAACATAACTATCTGGAGGAGGAAGTACCTTATATCCTTCTGGAAACATAGCATCTAATTCTTCATCAGAAAGTGGGCGATTTCTCTCATCAATTTCTCTATACCAGCGCCAAGCCTGAAGCTGTTCATGAGTCATACTCATTATGTGACCTGGAGTAGGGGTGGCCATGTTCATGGCTGGTGTGCCAATTGGTGTTCTCCCAGGGGTCAGAACAGGAGTGCTTCCACCCATCTGACTGGCTGGTGTTTCATCCCAACGTGATTTCCTTTTACTGGCTCCAGGAGTGGGTGTTTCACCAATTGAATCTCCACCTCGATCTGTTCGAGGCATCTCGGCCCATCCACTTCCATGCCCAGGAGTGTCTCTTTCTGTCTTGGGGGTCTCATCCCAGCGGTTTTTACGAGCACTGGAAGTTGCGCCTCCATGGCCTGGTGTTGCATGGCCTGGTGTATCACTGCGTCCAGGAGTAGCAGCTCCCGCTGGTGTGTGACTTGGTGTAGGAGCCCATATTTTTGAGCCTGGGGTTGCTCCAGGAGTCTCACTTCCCTTTGCACGGCCTGGTGTTCATCCCATCTTAAGGAAGGGGTATGTCCAGGGGTCTCTGCTTGATCCCAACGTGACAGCTTTTGGGGGGTGGCACCAGGAGTCTGATCAGCTGTTTGATCCCAACAACATTTTCATTTTGAGGGAGGCTGGGACGCTGCTGCTCCATTGACGACTTTCAGTTCTCCAGCTTTAGCTTTTTCTGCTAGTTGTTGCCTAATTTCTCTCTCTTCTTTAGTCAAATGCTGCTCTTGCATTACATCCATGTAAGTTCTAGCATTCATTTTAGGATCAGAGGGCCTTCCCTCCATCTGCAAAAGGATCAAGACGCTCTGGGGAAATTATCATGGTCCGCCTGTGCTTTTTGTATTCATCTTCCCGGACAGCAATCTTCGGAGGTCGGTGCTCAGCAAACGGATCATACTGTTCCGTTGACTGAGGTATATCACTAAGCAATGCCACAGGAGCATGATATCTTGGCTTCTTCTGACCAAGCAAACTTGTAGATGATGAGTAGTCATCGTCATCATCTTCAAGTTCAGTTGCAGCAATTGATGTCACATACCCAGCAAATCTGCTGTCACTTCCACCATATATTTCCTGGTCATAATAACCTGTAGAATCAAGGCCCACTCCTTGAGCTTCATCAAGAGCTGCCTTCTTGCCTTGAATTTCTCGAATCTGTGCTTCGCTGGCACTTAGTTAAGGGGTTTTATCCCCTCCCTAACTTCAGGGAAAAATCCCTCCCTGGGGAAACAACCTTTCTTGGAGAGGTGACCTTGGTTAAAACACATAGCGCCAAGAAGGGGAGCAAACATATTAAGAACAGTATGCCATATACTCCAGGTCCCTTGAAACATATGCTGTGCAGATGTTTCTTCCCTGCAGCGATTGTGTCAAGCAGCAAGGATGGACCGGCTTCCGGCAAATTCCCCCTTTTTTTTATTTTTTTAAATAATAGTGCATGTAAATCAGCGGCCACCTCTCAGATTGGGTTGTTTAAGACTTGGAAGAAGACTGACAAGCAATGACAATAAGCATAGCTATAAACATAGTGGATGGAGCGCACAAGGAGCCTTGTTCCTGTAGAAGGTTGCTGGCCTCTTCAGTCAAGGGATTTCAGCTGTCCTCAAGTCGGGGGTTTGGTTGTCCTTGTTGATCTGACTAGTGGGCAGCGTCATTGGCAACAGGCTTCCCGAAGCGTCAGCGAGTTGAAGGGCTGCATCAAAGAGTCCATCAGGGCCACACTTGATGGTGGTGTCGGTGTGTCCGGGGAGGAGTCAGCTTTGCCCTCTGGGCCAGCTGATATGGAAGATACCTGGGAGGAGGAGGAGGAGGAGGCGGAGATGGAGGGTAGTAGAGAGAAAAAGAAGAGAAAGCAACAGAACTACAAGGCATGGAAGTGTTTAGAAAGAAGAGGGAGAAGAAAGGGAAGAAGGCAGCATCCTGACACAGCCCTTTCCTTCAGCTGCCTCTTTCCCTGTGGTCCAAGGTAGAAATCACTGTGTCTTCTTATAGGCGCAGTGATGGCGAACCTTTTGAGCTCGGCATGTCAGCATTTTGAAAAACCCTAACTTAACTCCGGTGCCGTGTCACATATAGAAATTTTTTGGTATCTGCAACCATAGTAAAACAAAGACTTATATTTTTGATATTTATTTTATATATTTAAATGCCATTTAACAAAGAAAAATCAATCAAAAGAATGATTGGTATCATAGGTTCACCATCACTGTTATAGGGCAATTGTGAGAGCAATATTGCCAATGGGCATACAGCCTACTGAGTCACCAGGAAGTCTGGATTTAGAAGCCAACTGTTTGCATAAATTGTCTGGGAAAATTTGTAGCCCAATACTGAGATTCTTTAGGGTGGGGAGGGGGGGAGTTTGAGGGGGGGAATTCTATAGAAAGTTGAAATCCCTTCTCCAGAGAGGAGAAAGGCACTGGTAATGTGGTCATTGGAGTTAGGTATAGTTTCTTTGGCTAGAGGAGGGGAGAGATGGTATCAGCAGGCTCATTGTTCAGGCAATTCAGAGAGACCTTGTTGCTATACCACAGTACGTCATCTCAGATGAAACAGTCATCTCTAGATAAATGTATTTTTACCAACCCCCTACATTAAGATGGAGATAGGGAAACCTTAAGTTATGCTTGGACCTTTATAACATTACAGGGAGTGAAATTTACTAGCAGAGGGCTGAAAATATAACTGTTCTTTTAAATTATCTTTTATATTTGTCCACATGTTTACTATTTTATAGGTTCTTCATTTCCTTTTGTTTTTTGACAACAGAAGGACAGTATCAAATATCTAAGGGCTCAGGAGATATACCTCACATCTAATCAAACACAAATAGACCATAAATTAACCTCAGGCATTTGAATGGTCAATACAAATTATAAATTCAAGAAAAGTGCTGTCAGTCTAGAAATTCACTGTGGGTGTTTCTTTAGTCAATTTCAGGAAGCCTGTTGGATATTATAGTTTTAGTTGGATTTTTTTTTTATCAAGGAGATTAAAATTGTTTCTATATTTCACCTCAATTTAATGGTTTAGTTCTATTTCTAGTGACAAGGAAGCGTGTTTCTTATGATATGAAATCTCTTTCTTTGTTTTATGACTGCTTGAAATAAGTGGCAAAATGCCTGCTAACAATTACTAAATTATTTACACTATTGGGACACTGCTTGGAAAATTACTGAATACACACACACACACACACACACACACACACACTTCAGATTAGAGCTGCATAGAACAATATAATGGCCACTGGATATTTTCTGACTTGTTTCTGTATCATTAATATGAATGTAAAATAATGATGTCAGTTTGGAGGAATTTTAGATATTGAGGATCTCTAACAAATAATGTTCTTAGATAGTGAGGATGTCTGGCAAACACCAATTATAAGTCCCCTCTTCATGTCATGTAACTGTAGAATGTTTGAATATTCTTCTAGTGATGTTTGGAAATCAGAATCTAAAATATGATCCTAGCTATGTAAGCAAAATATACTTGAATAAAGAGATCATAAGGAAATATGTAGATGAGTTTACGGGGAGCCCAAAATGACTTTCTTGTTATGAACTCCTGGTCCAAACTGAAAATTTCAGTCATATTATATCTCATATTGGGATACAAGCTATTTGGTATAGTGACAATTCTGATTTGGGGATTTGTATTGGTCAGGATTTATGCTGCCCTAATGTCAAGGGCATACATAATTCTTTTATGTTAACACATTGCAAATAAACCTGAGAGATTTACAACTATTATTTATTAACTCTCAGGGTATACTTGTTTATTAATATTGCTATCTTCCTAACATCTTAAGAATAAATGTATTTTGAGCTTGTCTGAGAATGGAATAGAAAGTGTAAATGTGTAGTTGTAATAGTTAGGGGTGAGGTTGGGAGTAAAAAGTAAAAGTCGCAAGGACACAGAATCCTATAGAAAATGATAGAAGTTCCATGCAGGCTTCTGAATTTGGACACCATTTATGTATTTCTGCCTTTAAAAAAAACCCCACATGTTTATTGATTTCAGAGAGGGAGAGGGAGTGAGAGATAGAAACATCACTAATGAGAGAGAATCATTGATCTGCTGCCTCCTGCACGCCCCCTACTGGGGATGGAGCCCACAACCCGAGCATGTGTCCTTCACTGGAGTCAAACCGGGGACCCTTCAGTCCACAGGCCGATGCTCTATTCACTGAGCCAAACCAGCCAGGGATGTATTCCTACCTTTTAAGGGATCTTAGAATTTTATCTATACAAATCTAGAACTCAGATTTTGCCTATTTGGCTTCTGGTTCTAATTTTGGCTCTTCAAAGAACCTGACTGTAAGTGACTCAGTATCCCTTACTACTTGCTGGAAAACCCAACTTCTCATCTTCATCTATTCCATCCTGACGGTCCTCCCCTCCCCCCCCCCCCAAAAAAAATACCCTCAACTTTGGTACCATATTAATGGTTTTTATTAATTAAAAAGTTAAAAGACAATTAAAGCCTTTGTGGATTAGCCTTGAAAAGATTTTTGATTTGTTATTTTTCTATTTAGCTCTAATGAACAGACTTGACATTTATATAGGTATCACTTTTTATAGAACATTTATTGAAACCTAAGTTATTGCCGATTAATTCCAAATGATCCTGCAAACATGGGCCAAGTTCATGGGCTTGCTTTTTAAAAACGGGTCACATTACACAAATAAGAATATGACTTTATTCAGAAAAATCTTTAAAAAGTAATGTCATTTAATTATTTAAATCTCCTGTAAGAATAGATTCTTATCACTTACATGTTTAGAGGCTTTATTGAATTTTTCATATGAAATAACATATTAAACAACTGCTTATAAAGGAGCATGGTTGAGCTAATGTTAGCAAAGACCCCAGAATCCTTTGTGTTTCACTGTTCTTCCTGCATGTGAAGTGCCCTTTTCTGCACCAACATCTCTTATCCTTTCACACTTCATTATCTTTATAAACAGAACGGAGACAACATACAGAATTAATTTAAGTAAAGGTCTGCATTACAACTGCAAGCATTAATTGGCAGCCGTTTACCAAAGCACAGGCAAAAATCAATTTTAATTCGTATTTTTGGCTTTAATGGAAAGTGATTACAAAATTGGCATTTTAGCTAATACTGTTGAGATTTATGGCGAGGTGATCCTGATTAATTTTCTGTTGAATTGCTATAGGCCTTGAATATCTGCAGTAAAATGATATACTATTTACTGATACCAGGGCTGCATCAGCATTTCATAACAAAAGGCTTCTTAATGGCTTACAGGTGTATTTCACACTCCAGCTTCTGAGAGACAGGGTACTATTTTTTTTTCCCCATAAAAAGACTGTTAAAAGCAATCAAATTTCATACCCTTTTATTAATTGGGGACATTTTATGTTAAGGTATCTCAAATATTAGCCCCAAAGCAGCTTTCTTTTGCCTAGTTACAAGTGGCATAAAAAGGACATGATATGCTTTAAATAGACAATAGTTAATGCATGATTTTTCTTTATTTCCTCACTTTTCTTCCTTTCTTGATTATGTGGGTAGGAACTTGCCTATTGAGCCTCATCACATGTTTTTAGATCTCTTTGAAAGCAGGAAATAAAAAAGAACTAAGCTTCACAGTCCATTCTGGTCATGTGATTTGAGTTTCAAATGCTCTTCAGCTTGCTTTAATTGTGATTATTTCCTCCTTTTAAAAAAATAATACTTTAAAATTATATATATGAGCTGAAAATCTGACTTCGATGAATGCTGTGATGAGAATAAACAGCACGATGAGGGTAAGTAAGGAGGGGATGTCATTTGGGGTAAGATGGCCAGGGATGGACTACATCGGGAAAGCGTGTAATATCTCAGGTGAGACCTGAATGATGAGTTTAATTCCGAGAGGAAAGTGCTCCCAGTAGAAAGAAAAAGAATCACAACGGTCTAACGATGAAAAACCCTTGAAATTGTGGGTTGAGCAGTGGCCTCCCAGCAGATGTGCCCATGCCTCAGAACCTGGGAATGTGAGCTTGTTAGGAAAAAGAGTCTTTGCAGATGTGATTGCGTTAACGATCTTGAGATGAGATCATCCTGGATTGAGTGGGTGGGCCCTAAATCCAGAGAGAAGTGTCCTAATAGCCGACAGAAGAGAAGATCAAGCCACAGAGGAGAAGGCCACGTAAAGGCAGAGGCAGAGGCAGAGGTTGGAGTTAAGCTACCACAAACCAAAGAACACTTGGAACCATCAGAAGCTAGAAAGGGGTAAGGAAGGCTTCTCCCCTAGAGCCTTTGGAGGAAGCATGGTCCTGCCAACAACTTGATTTTGAGCTTCTTGCCTCCAAAACTGTGAGAGAATACATTCCTGTTGTTTCAAGCCACCCAGTTTGTGGTACTATGTTTTGGCATCCTGCAAAATCTAATATACGTGGCATTTTTTTAAGAATAGAAAGGAGCTGGTGGAGGAGGCTGAGAGTCGATTCTGAAGGGTCGGGTAGACCACGGGAAGGAATTGGGATTTCATTGTAAGAGTTGTGGGAAGCCATTGGGTGGTATTAATCCAGAATATCATTTGGTCTACATTTAAGCTACAGTATGGAGAATGGGCTGTTTGGTAGAGAGGATAAGACAGGAAGACTACAGTAGTTGATCAACTGAAGGGTGATGGTGGCCCAGGCATGTCTGGTTGTCCTAGAAATGGAGTGAGGGGACCAGATCGAGATATATTTTGAGATAGAAATGACAGGATTTAGTAATGGACTGGATGAGAGGGATCAAAGATGTTTTATGAGATTTTACAGCAAACAAGTGAGTGGCACTAACGTTGTTTACTGAGGTGGAAATCACTAATAGAGGAAGAGGCACCTTCTTTTGAAAGTGGAAATCAGGAGTCCCTTAGAACATATTTAAGGTTTAAAAATCCTAATGGGAATGCTATTTAGGCAACACTGGTTGACATGATGTTTGCTAAAAGCCTGATTAATTGCACTTGTGTATTGCTCAAAAAATGAATGTGCCCTTTAACATTTAATGATGACTTGATTTTCTTAGTTTAGTTCTTATAAGATAACCATTTTATCTCTTGGGACATCATGTCACAAATACTATCACTGCAATAATTAGTTCTTACCTTCATTTATTATTAGAGAGACTAATGTTCTTTAAGGGCAAGGTTCCAAGAGCTGAGCTAATTTGCATGTCTCCATAATTGATATTCCTACACCAATTCACAGGTCAGAGAGTAAGTTTAGGACTAACTTGCATTACAACATAGCAAGTGATTCCCCTCAAGTAAGCAATGTGCTGAACTTGTGATTTGCGTGAGTGCTCAATCCAACAACTGGAAGAATTGCAAGAATCAACTTTTTGCCCAAAGTCTACTTTAATATTGGCTCAAGAAGCCTGAAAATTGGGCTTATAGATGCTCTTTCTAACCCTTTTCCATTTAATCAATAATGACTCTGGCAGAAGGAGAAAGTATATCTTTTTCCCCCTAACACAGGTAATTGAATATTGCCTAATTAGATTAACAGAACTACTTTGTTGCCATAGTGATAGGAGATATATAGAAGTCCTGGCAGTGATAATTGTAAGAGAGAGATTATTTAATGTAAACTGAACGATACAGGGCTCAGGGGGCACAGCTTTGAATATGGTATTCCCTCTCAAGCTTAAATATATATATTTTTGTATTAAAAAGAGAGTATTTTCAACTATTAAAATATGTTCAACTCCTTTCTGTGGCTCCTATCTTTTATGATAATTTAATCACTTTTATTGCTTGGAATATTTTAGCCTGGGCAGGAGATATTAGAGTAGCTCCTTTCTGATCAGAGCAGGGAAAAACGTGCCACTGGTCCTTCCCACATTCACCATTGTTGTAAATAAAACCAGTAATACTAGGAAAGACAAGAGTGCCACATATAGTGATCCTTCTGGCCTCATTTTGGCTGGAATTAGCCTACTCATTTTCATTATATATCCTAAGAGTATGGGTATCTGATCTCCTTGCCAGAGAAGCAGACATATTATAGAGAGAAACTTGGAGAAAAGCTATCAACTTAGGGATTATGCCGCCTGGTCTGACCTTAAGCACTTTGGTGGAAGATGACTACCACAAAAATTGATGAGGCTACACAATTTGAGGAGCAAGTACAAGAGGCCATTTTTATTTTATTTTATTTATTTAAAAAAGTACTTTTATTGATTTCAGAGTGGAAGTCAGAGGGAGAGAGAGATTGAAACATCAATGATGAGAGAGAATCATTAATCGGCTGCCTCCAGCATGCTTCCTACCGGGGATTGCAACCTGGGCTTGTGCCCTTGACTAGAATTGAACCCAGGACCCTTCCAATCCACAGGATGACGCTCTATTCACTGAGAAAAACTGGCTAGGGCAAGAGGCCATTTTTTAAAAAAAGATGTCTTGGTTCCATAACTCTATTCACCAATCTTAGGACTATGGCCAGCCACTCGTTCATTGTTTTGTTTGTACTGTTTCTTCACAGTCTGCAGGAAAACATCTTTTCTTCTCATCCATTCAGGACTGGAGGAACGCCCATTCTGTTCTGTGCTTGTGAAGAGTCTGGGGATTAGTTGTATTTGACTGTGTGGAAGCTGTTTGTGGAGGAAGGAGTTGACATTAGTGACTATACAATCAAGTGAAAGAAGTCAAACTTAAAATCTCCTTCTTAGAAAAACAGGAGGCATTGATTTGCTTCTCTTAATAATAATGGAGTTTAAGTTTTTTGCCCCCCTAAACCCCAAATAGATATGAGGATCTCTTATATTTCAATAGCTATATCTTATGTGGTGCATTGCTTTCATATCTGTGAATTTAGAAAAACCCTGTATTTAAGAGTGGGAGATAATAAGAGCTAAAAAAACAAAACACTGAAAGAAAAAAGAGAAATAACAATTCTGAAATCCATTAAGCCCTATGGACAAAAAAAGACAAGATTTCTGTATATGCTTATTAAATCTATGACAAAATCTTGTTATAATCTTTGAACCAAAATGAATGGTATGCCAAATGATGAAATAATGCTTTCAAAAGAGGAGTAATTATAATAGTCAGAACTGCACCAACATATTGATAATGCTGTAGATTAAAAACCTTTTTCGGGCTCAAATTTTGCATTTTCACAGTTACAGCAGTTACCATATGTAACACCTTGGTTTGACATCCATCTTTAAAGGAATGAGGTTGGAGGACAGAAATGCAATCCACTCTCCACAGCCAGTTTTAGACCTAAAGGAACATATAGACTACAAATTTGTTTTAATGTCCTAGGACTTCAAAAGTTTGAAAAAAGTTGGTTAATAATGATTTTCACGAGACCAAGGAATACTTTCTTGTCTAGTCATTTTTAATTTGAAAATTGAGATGGACACAATTACACAATATGAAATCACTATTTTCTGTTTGGAAAGAATGTTTATGACCTAGGTTGTTCTTGCATAGTCTCTGCAATGTAAGCAGAGCACAGTCCCTAAGCTTCATGGTAATACATCTGAATAATCTTATCCACAGTTGAATGGAAGAGGCAGACCTGAATGTGTTATAGAAGCATGATATTAGTCAATGCTATCATTTACGCAGATAAAAACAAATAAGTTTGACAAATCATTGTGGAAAATTTTAGAAGTCTGCCAAATCCAAGTGGAAAATTTTAGAATTTATCTCTTTGTGAACCAGACTGACTGGATAATGAACAGATCTGGGATTCGTACTATGCTCTGTTATAACTATGAATTCAAGACCAAATATGACTGAAATACATAACAGTACTACTTAGGGATATAATGAGATTTGTTTTTCTATTTACATTTTAATTCTGGTTGTATTAGTTTGCTAGGGCTGCCATAATAGTACATCACAGACTGATGGCTTAAACAATAGAATTTTTTTCTCACAGTTCTGGAGACCAGTATATCCAATATTTACGTGTTGGAAGCTTTGGTTTCTTCTGAAGACTCTCTCCATGGCTGGCTGAAGGCCACCTTCTTGATGTGCCTTTGGATGGTCTTTTCTCTGTGTGCACACGTGCCTGGTGTCTGTTTGTGTGTGTGTGTGTGTGTGTCCAAATTTCCTCTTCTTATAAGGACACTAGTCAGATTGGACTAGGATCCACCCTAAGGCCCTCATTTTAACTTATCCCCTTGTCTCCTAACACAATTCCATTCTGAGGTACTTGGAGTTAGGCTTCAACATATGAATTGTGGGAGACTCAGTTTAGGCCTTAAGGCCAGTGCCACTCACACATCTACCAATGTTTGTTGAGCTCCTATTAGGCATCAGCACTGAGCAAGGCACAGAAGATTCAATAGAGATAGGTCTCTTCCCTACTGGAGCTAAGAGTTTAATGGAGGAAGAGATCAGTTAAGAGTTAAGCAGGCAAACAGTGACATATTTAAGCACAGTGATAAGTGCTTCTAAGGCAATTAAAGTGCATGTTATGAAGATCAGTGGAATGGGATGGGGGAGGAAGAGGTGTGAAACCTGCTAACCTGCTTAGATGGGATCCTTAGGAAAAGTACCTCCATGGAGAAGCATTTCTCCCTTCCTTCCTTCCTTCCTTCCTTCCTTCCTTCCTTCCTTCCTTCCTTCCTTCCTCCCTCCCTCCCTCCCTCCCTCCCTTCCTCTCTCTCTCTCATATTTTTTGAGAGGAGAGAGCCTCAGAAGAACTGAAAGGAGGTCAGGGTGGTCGAAGCATAGTGAACACAGGGCTGTGAAATGAGGTTGGTCCGAAGGCCATCAGATGTCTGCATTTGTACAGCCTTGTAGATCTTGGGAACCCGTTTGGATTGCATATGAATTGAAATGTGAAGCCCTTCAACATGTTTAAGCAAGATAAGGATTTGTTCTAAATATCCAATCTTACTGTGGCTGCTGTGATGTGGACTGAAAGAGATAGTGTAGGCAGAGGGAACCCATTTAAGGGCAGTCAGTAGTTCAGGGCAGTGGCGATGCTGGATTGGGTGAAAGTAGTGCCAGTGCAGAGAGGTAAGTAGATAGATTCGAGACATATTTTAAGGGTAGAAATGACTGGACTTGCAGATAAGTAGGATGTGCAGAGTGAGGAGAAAGCAGAACCAAGAATGACCCCTAGGTTTGAACAGCTGTGCAGATGTTAGTGCACAAACTGTGGCGGGGGTGGGGGGTGGGGGGTTATGTAGGGGACAGGGTCGGGATAGGGTGTGGAGATCTAAGAGTTTACGTTTGCTCATGTTGGGTTTGAGGCACCTGTACAGTTATCCCAAGAGAGTCATAAAGTTGTTCAAGTAGGAACATGTTATGAAAGCAGAACAAGTATTTGAAGTTGGAGTAAAAATGTATCCATTTATTAATGATCAGTAGTGTTACATAATTAAAATTATATCTGTGAGTTTAAATAACTTGCTTTTAAATTACATTTTGACTAAAGGGTTAGGTACAGCTTTGCCTCCCCGCCCCCCCCCCTCCCCCGCCCCTTGTACTAAACGATAAATACTGGGAATTTATAGATGGCATGGATACCTGACTCAGTCAAAGGGTTCATCTTTGTGTTCCTGTTTCATTTGATGGTGCTGTTATTAAGGATGTCTTGGAGGGGCAATGTGAAATTATTTGAAAATGAAGACTGTCATGCTAGGTTTTAAAATGGAAGAGGAGAGTATTTTAGAACTTAAATGGAAGTGCCAATAAAATGCTTTTAGCGTGAGTTTGCAAATTATAAATCTGGCAGAGATTTTAAGAAATGTTTGGCTCCTCTGGCTTTGGTGATTTAGTGAGTTTAGTGATTTAGTAAAGACTCCCTGTTAACAGTTTCTTAAATATTTAATGCTCTAGGCAGAAAGATAAGATGATAAAAAGTTTGCTGTTGATGAAAATAAATCATTTGGCTTACCCAAAACTTTTGGGGCCTTCAAAAGAATTTTGTATTTCCATAAGTTAAGCAAGGCCCTTTTCTTACTTTTAAATGTTCCTTAATTTTGAGAATACTTGATAATGAAAAACAGTTGCCAGGAAAATAAACTAGAATCCTATATAATAAAAGCCCAGCTACCATAGTGGCAGAATGACCGCTCAACCAGTCACTACGAGGTGCACTGATCACCTCTCGGTTGCTTTCCCTGGCCAGCAGGCTCCGATTGCCAATGGTGAATGGTGACGTGGGGTGAGTGGCAGGAGCGGGGAGATGTGGGCAGTGCCAGACCAAGGCCCCCACTTCTCTGGGTGCCCCACACACAGAGGGCGACTGGCAGCAGGGGTGGGGCCGGCAAGCGGGTGGGAACGGCTGACCTCTCAGTCCCTCCCCAGGCCTTCAGGCCCCCATCTCTGGATAGGGAACAGGGAACCGGGGTGGGTGGTGGTGGGGGGAGGGGCCGGCTGCCGGCAGCCAGGGAAGGTGGCCCTGATTGCAGGCTCGGCCTGCGGACTGTACCTGTGCACAATTTCGTGCGCCGGGCCTCTAGTTTATATAATAAAAGCCCAGCGACAGTTATGACAGAATGACTGGTTGCTATGATACGCACTGACCACCAGGGGCCAGACACTCAATGCAGGAACTGCCCGTTGGTGGTCAGTGTGCTCCCACAGCTGGAGTGCTGCTCAGCCAGAAGCTGGGCTCAGGGCTGGCAAGTGCAGCAGCAGTGGCAGGAGCCCCTCCTGCCTCTGGAGCAGCACAAAGGAGCAATGAGCCAACTGGTAAGGAGCGAGCAGGTGGGCAGTTAGGAGCGAGGGGTCCTGGATTGTGACAGGGTGCAGGCCGGGCTGAGGGACCTCCTTGCCCCCCTGCACGAATTTCGTGCATCGGGCCTCTAGTCTAATATGAATAAAAATTGTAGACTTAAGAGTCAAAGTATATATTGTAGAAGAGCATCTTACATAGTAGATAGATATGATAGAACGTTGACTGTGATTTTAAAGGTAGGAAAAACAGTTTGGCTATTTTATCATTCTCAACTTCTCTAGAAGTTTGTTTGGCAGGAAGGATTCTATTTTCAGTGCTTAAATTGCTCCCAGCAATGAAGTGAGGTTTACCAGAAGTTCAACACTGCACAGAGCTGTAGAAATCTTGGTATACCAAAGGCTAATCTTCACTTACAAGGCTGGTGATAATCAGTAGGGCTTGTATTTGAGCTGTTTTCCTAATGGTAGTGATTAATTTTATAGGGTGCTATAAGAAGACCTTAAGGACCCCCCCCCCCTCAGTTTCTTCATTTTACAGATGAAACTGACCTCCATCTAGGTGAAATGTATCAAGCTCACAGCTGGTTAGTGAGAGGACTGGGGCTAGAACCCAGGAATTCTGATTTCGAAGGCTAATGCCTTCCAACTCACAATGTTGCATTTTATAGTCTGGGTAAGAAATCACGGAGTGTTTGTTAGGAATTTTTACGATAGATACAAAATGATTTGCTAGGGAGTTTGGGCTGTGTCCCCATGTACTTTCACTCCAACATGTTGGCATGTTTTGACTAACACTGATTCATCTTTTCTATTTAGCCCAGCTTTAGTTGTCTCTCATCTGAGACCTTTTTGCCACCACTGTCCTGAATGAGGTAAACATCTCTAGCCAATACTTTGAAAGGTGTTCCCTGAAACATGTGAATTAAATTCATCACTTTTGATTTCGTTAACATGATTTTCTATAGGATAGCTCTGGTCGATGAGTTTAAGCTAAGGGAAGAACAGTTTTAGACTCCCACAAATATATGTATTTTTAATCCATGTCTAAATAGATTTCCAAACTTTGAGGAAATAGAAAACTATGCAGAATATATTAAACTTCTCATTAGTTATTCTGCATGCATTTCAACAAGCTTAATTTCATGTTTATGGTTGCTGTAGCAGCTTTTACACTACAGTTCTTTATGGATTGTGGACATGATAGGGAAACCACAGTATATCAGTGGTGAACATAAGGGATACCAACTCTGAAGGAGTTAAATGGGCTAGCTGCATCAGAACAATTCTGCCCAAAAGTTTAGGAAACAGAGTGTAGACAATTACGAACAGCTAAATATAGTACAGGAGGAAAGATGTCATACAACTTGGCGAATAAGGAAGGGGAAATAGTTTTTCTTTTGCCAAAGAATCACAGGACTTTTACATCACTGATGTTGGCACTGCTAAGGAAAATAGTGTTTATTGAAATGCTGATGTTGCTGTTCTCTTATTGACCTCAGAAGACATTTTGTTGCCTATATAATCACCAATGCCAGAAGTAGCCAAAATAGTTTTGTTTGGCTTCCATTAAAATACTGACCTGGTCTGACACTGATTAATTGGTGGTGGCTGGAAGGACCAAAATTTTAGTGACTTCACTGCAAATGAGATTAATATTTTAGAACTGAACTTCCATTTGGTCTTTGCCTATATCAAACTGTCAAGCAGTCTGATAAAGGCAAGTCAATAGCAGCAAATGTTCAGAGAAAAATAGGAAATCTATATCTATCTATCATCTATCTATCTATCTATCTATCTATCTATCTATCTATCTATCTATCTATCTATCATCATCTATCTGTCTCTGTCTGTCTATTTCCTAATATTTATTTTGAACAAATTTTCTTCTGCTTCATTCGAAAGGAGTAGAGTGCCATATACAAAGAGTAGGTAAGGAATTGTGTAGGAGGTAATAGAATGCTTTGCAGAGTTGTTGCAATTCTGAGGACTGAAAAGCACAGAGAAGAAAGCAGTTCCATACCAGCCTGTACCAGGATGACTGTACTTATAGCTACGTATATTCATCACAGATGTATTTTGATTAACTGTCTTTTCTACTTTTTCATCTCTATCTCTATTTCTGTCTATAGCTAAATATCCATCATGTCACACACATATACATGTAATATATTGTATGATAAATATGGTATATATGACAAATATGTATAATTTATTACCATATAAGCTATATAATTGATTATACATATCGCAATCAAATCATACATATATATCTTATCACACAAATATATGATATACATGATATCATGTGACTATATCTATCTGTGATGGAAATGTGGTTTATGTATATATATGTGTGTGTGCATACATATGTATGTATATATACATATGTATATATGTACAGAAAGAGAGAGAAATAGATCAAAGCGGTAGAAAATCAAACCAATGAGTAGTGTGACAGTTGTTCTAATAAAATATTAAATTCAAGAACCAATGTAAATACTGCAGAATTTTTTATGGTTTATGACTATGTCATTATTAATTTTGCCTCATAACATTATCCATATGTAAAGCTGGATAATAGGCTAGAACAGGGGTGGGCAACCCCTGGCACACGTGCCAAACATGGCACGCCAGTAACTTTTGCTGGCACGTGAAACCCTCTCTTATAATCTTCCATTTACAATTTTTTTTCTTAATATCAACTTTTTTATTTTTCAGATAAATTCAGTGTATGTGCATCTTAGATAATTTTACATAACATGTATACATTTAAAAATAAATGTATTTTTCATCATCATATACCGTGTTTTTGTCACTCAAATGAATTTTATTATTTCTTCAAGGTTCTTCACATACGTACACCTTAAGAGATATCAAGTAGGCGTAACATGTTCTCAAAAAATGAGGGTGGGCACGCAGAAGAATTTTGAGTCAGAGATTTTGCTGGTTTTGTCACGCACTCACAAAAAGGGTGCCCCCCCCCCCCCCCCGGGCTAGAACGTTTAGAAAGTCATCCACTAACATTGAAGCAATACTTGCTATTTCCCTAATCTTCCACTGTTCCAGGGTAGTGGAACATAGTGGGAGAGTGGGAATTTTCTAGAACATGATCATAGCAATCCAAGTACAGAAAAGATTCTGGATTAGAATTACCCGATCATTCTGTCCTCAAGTTAAAAAGGAAATGTTATGGGCATGCAATAACAGCTCTCTTCTATCGCGCCAACTCTCCCAACTAGAGTGGCTGCTCTTTCTGCAGATGCATGACTGACATCTGGGCATCTTCCTTCTCATTTCTCAGGGAAGTCCTTGTACTCCCTGCCCTTTTACATTCTTATTTCCATACTTTTCACTTTCTTCGATTTTTTTTTGGTAGTTACTTGTTGAAAGATGCACAGGAAATGAATTACTTTGTGACCTTTTCATGTCTGAAATTTTTTTAATTCATTCATCACACATTACTCTTAAAATAGTAAACCATGCTAAAGCCATCAAATATGAAATCTTTAGCTCAAACAATTGCGGTTGTGGAAATGAATGGAATGAAAAGAGAAGGAGCACCAACTAAAGACTTCTCACAATTTAGTATTGGTGGCAGCAATGATGGTGCTGAAAGTAGACATCGGGGAAGATATAAAAATCTGAAGCATGAAGATTTTGAATGTGATACTAAACTATGCTAACTCTGTCTAAACTTGGCAAAAACCAGGTTAAAAGTGATTCTGTTTTATTAGTTCTCAATATTTATGTAAGCCAAATACCTGAAATAATGAAAATACTATGGTAAGCAGAAAATAACAATCACAAGAAATATATATATATATATATATATATATATATATATATATATATACACACACACACACACACACACACACACACACTCATGAGACATGCCATGTCATACTGTGTTGTTTGTAATTGACATAATCTCTGGATTGAGTCTTGATAGGAGATAAGGCAAATGAAGCTGGTATTGGAGCAACAGGAGAAAGGAGAAGAGGAGAAAGACTATTAAAAATGAAAAATCACCAGACTGTATAAATGATAGAGTGTGAGTGCACTGACAAAGAAGACTTACCAAAAAGCACAAAGTTTAAACTTTTGAAAATAACAAGCAACAGCCCAGACCCTGATTTAAGTTTTGGGTTTGGCGTGTTAATTTTGCTGCTTAAAACTATACTTCAAAAGGAAAATCTTTATCTAGATCAAGGGAAAAGAGGAACTCCTACAGAAAGCTCTCATTTCTCCTGATTCTGAAAAAAACAATATGATGGAGGGGATAATAATTATGATTTCTGAAAAACTTAAAAAATCGTGACAGAAGCATCAGGATATGACTAGTTTTATGAAAGTTCCGAAAATGATGGCTGAACTGAAACAATGCTTCAAAGAACTGAAGATGGAATGAGCATGGATCCAAGAAACTGTACAAGAGAGGGATAGCGATGGTTTCCAGATTCGACCTTTCTGACGATCCAGCTGTATTTACCATTCATGAATCCCCAAGGAGCTTAGAAACAGAATCAACATAGAAGAACTGCTGGTTGACTTAGAGTTCAGAGAGAAAAATGCAGAGAAAATGGCAGAACGTGCTGGAAGGATATGTCAACGGGAGAATGAACTTTGTAATTAAGATTCAGTAAGCATACGGCCACACTTTACTGACTTCTCATTTATTTGCTGAAGATATATTGAAGACAAACAGCATGACATTAATTAATTTAAAGTAGACTGTCTCTATCTGTATACAGATTTTTCTCTGGGAAGAATAATTGACTTAAGAGAGAATCAATCATGTGCCCTTTGGGTAAAAATAGGTATGTTTGCAAGGAACCCATGAGGCTCATACTCTTTGAGAAAAAGGAAAAAGAACTACACCTATTTGAAAGTAAGATTTTATGAAGATTTTAGGTTTTGGTTGGTTAAATAATAGTGAATTAAAATATATTCAGGGTATTTCCAATTTGTAAACATATAGAAAGTTTTTATATAATCAAAGACTTATGTAAAGAGTATCACTTAAAAAAACATTTTGAAGAAGCAGTCATTTCTGGAAATCCTGCCATTTGTGATGAACCTGGAGGACATTATGCTAAGTGAAATTAGCCAGTGACAGAAGGACAAATACTACATCACTCCATTTACATCAGGAATTTAAAAATAATGAAACTCATGGAAGCAGAGAGTAGAATAGTAGTTGCCAGGGCCTGGGGGGCAACAGGGAAGTGTTGGTCAAAGGGTACAAGGTTTTAGTTATGCAAGATGAGTAAGTACAGCATAGTGCCTATAGCTGATAATACTATACATCTCATGCTTAAAATTTTCCTAAGAGGTAAATCTTATGTTAAGTGTTCTCATCACACAAAAATATATAACTAAAGGAGTCAGGAGGAAACTTTTGGAGGTGATAGATATGTTTGTGGCATTGACTGTGGTAATGGTATCTCTAAACTTTACACAAGTTGCATACACTAATATGTGTAGACTAGAGGCCTGATGCATGAAATTCATGCAAGAGCCTTGGCCCCCACCTGCTGTGGCTTTATCTGGAAGAAAGGATGTCCAGAAGGACATCTGGTCTAATTAGCATATTACCCTTTTATTATTATAGATTATTATTATAGATTTTTGTATGTCAGTCATACCTCAATAAAATACCTACTTAAAAAATACCCTAATGGATTCTCATGGCTCTTAGGATAAAGACCAAAATTTTGAACAAAGCATTCAAGCTCAAACATAGACTGACATCCACCCTGCTCCTCTGCATCTCATTTTATTTTCACATTCATCACTCCAACTTTCTGTCTATTCTCCCTTTTCCGCAGTGTGATTTTGGTCATTAGTTGCTTCTCATTAAAGGTCATTTTTTTTAAATAGATGATCTCCCCCTCTTATACTCAAGTTCTTCTTCACCTCATATTTCTACTTTTCCTTGAGATTGTAGATCAATCTTCACTTTTTCTAAGATTCTTCCATTCATCTTCAGCCCTGTTCAAAGTTTCCTTTAAGTGCTTTTCTTTTTTAGCACTCATCACAATTATAATTTACTAGAGGCCCGGTGCATAAAATTCGGGACTCCTCTCCCAATCCAGGACTCCTCTTGGGAGTGCACGGGGGCAAGGGGTTTCCCTCAGCCCGGCAGTCAGACATCCCTCTTGCAATTCAGGACTGCTGGCTCCTAATTGCGTACCTGCCTGCCTGCCTGATCACCCCTAACCATTCTGCCTGCCTCCCTGATCATCCCTAACCACTCTGCCTGCCTGTCTGATCAACCCTAACCGCTCGCCTGCCTGCCTGATAGCCCCTAAGCACTCGCCTGCCTGCCTGATTGCCCCTAACCTCTCTGCCTGCCTGCATGATCGCCCCTAACTGCTTGCCTGCCTCCCTGATCACCCCTAACCACTCTGCCTGCCGGTCTGATCAACCCTAACCGCTCGCCTTCCTGCCTGATCGCCCCTAAGCACTCGCCTTCCTGCCTGATAGCCCCTATGCACTTGCCTGCCTGCCTGATAGCCCCCCACTGCCTCTGCTTCAGCCCCTGCTGTGGCGGCTTTGTCTGGAAGGATGTCCAGAATGACATCTGGAAGGTCGTTCAGCTGTTCAGTCTAGTTAGCATATTACGCTTTTATTATTTTAAATTCTGTTATACTTAAATAATCCTAATCTCTCTTACAATGGCTCCAAGAAGGCTGGACTTTGTCAGTTTTTACTTAGTAATTTATTCTTGGTGCCTAATACAATGCCTGACACAAACTAGGTATTTGGTAGGTTTTGATAAAATTAATAAGAATGAATCTGAATTAAACATTTGTAATCTCTGTCTCATTAATATTTCAGTAGTTGTTCATAGTAACTAAATCAAGTGAAGGAAGAATAAACAATATTGCCATCAACACAAACAGGGTCAAGGCTTAAATGATTTATATATGTGGTACTAGTAATTACCCCACTGTTGCGTGTTGTCCGAATGAAGGTCATTTGTGAATCAAATATCGCTCATACTCCTGAAAATGGTGATTGCCACTACCAACTAAAGAGGATAGGTTTTATGGGTAAGCTCCACGGAAAAGTTTGATGTTTGTACCCACTAGTACTATCATGGTTATCTCACCATATCTTGCTCCATGAATAACAAGGCATGTGCACACACACAAACCACAGGCACAGATTCTCTTGGTAGCCAGTCCTGCCTGCTTTCTGATTCAACCCACAATTCTCAGCCCTGTGTTGGAATAGGCATTATAAGGCACTCTAAGCCTCCTGGGGGCATAGACCTCTCTCATCTTTGTATCTTCAAGCCCTAATAGAATTCCTGGCTCATAACATGCACTAAAAAATGATTGTATGTTAAATAAGTGAATTTAGTGAATAAATAAATGCACAAAAGACATGAACCTCTATGATTCACATATAATGCCCATAGTTCACTCAAGGATATTTGAGAATGCTCTGTGTTATTTGGATACTTAAAATTTAGTGTCAGTAGTGTTATTTCTTTCCTGGTAAGATGATGAGTAGAGTGTTATTTAATAAGTGAAGGATTTTAGCTAAAGCATGGCACTCCTGGAGATTGCAATCAAATTGCTGATGAAGCCTGAGAAAAGAGCCAGGCAGATGGTCATTACATGAACATTTGTAAGAAACTTGGGAGGAGCACAGTGATTTAGCAAAGCAAGTAAGTGATCATTTATCATTCAAGGGCACAGTACATGTAGTATCGGAGACACAGTTGATAGACTATGAGAGACGATGGTACTTTCATTTTCCTTGGCAAGAAAAGTTCAGGTGACGTTTGGTTGATTGTTTGAGGGGACTAAGAAGTGTATTAAAAATAAACTTTTAGCATGAATGCTGTGCTGCACACTTGGGAAGGCAAGGACCCACAGTTGGAATGATGCATTGCCATCGAACATAAGCAACCTAATCCAATCGATCTGTTTCATCAGAAAATTTGAAAGGCGGCTCTTGGTTACATTTCAGTGACCACCCACTATATAAATGCATGGAAAATTTTGCCCGAGAGGTTATGGGGGGTTTAGTACTGATTGTTGACTCCAAAACGGGGTTAGCGTGAACTTTACTTGGAATTTCTGTTTTTATGTCCCCAACTCATGATTGATTTACTAAATTATATTTTCTGTGAAATACAAGGTTATGTATTTTATTTCAGGTTATTAAAATGCTAGGAAATTATGTACTTGATTTCCAGTCTTGTTTCATAAATATGTAACATTTCTTTTCCTGTAAACTAAGATTTTCAGGCCAGAAATTGCTCAATTGTACGAGGGACTCTACCAATTTACTTTCTTTTAATTACATAGTTTTGTGTCTGATTTAAAAAAAATCCTCAGCTGAGACTATTTTCTTCCCCATTAATTTTTAGAGAGAATGTAAGGTAGGGAGGCAGGGAGATAGAGAAATAGAGATAGAGATAGAGAAAGAGAAGAGGAAGAGGAGGAGGAAGAGGAAGAGATTGGTTGTCTCCCGCTTGCACCCCTACCAGGGCCAGAGGATGGGACCTGAAACCAAGGTACGTGCCTTTGCCTTGACTGGGAATCAAACCTTGGACCCTTGAGTCTGTGGGCTGATGCTTCAACCACTGAGTAAACCAGCCATGGGACTGATTTTTTTTAATCCTCATCCAAGGACATTCTTAGAGAGAGCAAGGTCGGGGGCCAGGGGGGCAGGGAGAGAGAAAGAAAGAGAAAGAGAGATATGAGAGAGAAATATCCATTGCTTTCCTTATGCTCCCCGACTGGGGATCGAACCTGCAACCAAGGTATGTGTCCTGACCTGGAATCAAACTGGCAACCTTTTAGTGCATGGGACAACTGAGCTACTCTGGCCAGGCTCTATCTGATTTTTAAACCACAATAATGGAATGTCTCATTATTGTTTAATTCATATGTGAATACTGTATTTCTGTCTTGTTCTTTTTCATATGATGCTGCTGGTTTGAATTACCTTGTATATGGACTGGTAACCAGCTGGTGAGAGCTCCCTCTACTCTCTCCATGAATGAGACCTCATAACAACTGTGGAACGGGCCTTGGACTGGGCATAGAGATTTTCATGTAGGGAGTGGAAGAAATGTTGGTGCTCTTACCCAAACAGAAATATGCTTGGATTCTTGCTACTGCGTTTTCTGGAAAGTATGTAACCTAGGGCAGTGTCAGCAAACTCATTAGTCAACAGAGCCAAATATCAATAGTACAACGATTGAAATTTCTTTTGAGAGCCAAATGTTTTAAATTTAAACTATATAGGTAGGTACAGTGTTATTAACTTAATTAGGGTACTCCTAAGCTGGCCTTTCTTAAAAACGTCCTCAATCTGATTGAGTTGCATTCGCTGAGGTTGACCCCTTCCAACTCTCCCATCCACACACGTCTTGTATACTTGTTTCGTCTATCTCCTTTCTGAAAACCGGCTTCTGCGCATGGGCCACGAAGTTTCAATCGCACTGTACGTGCATGCCTACACGTGGTATTTTGTGGAAGAGCCACACTCAAGGGGCCAAAGAGCCGCATGTGGCTTGTAAGCCGCGGTTTGCCGACCACTGACCTAGGGGGATGAATTATGTCTTCTCCAAATTCATATGTTGAAGCCTAACCTTCAGTACCTCTGAATGGTACCTTATTTAGAGAGACAGGGTCTTTAAAGAGGTAATTAAAATGAGATCATTTGGGTGGACACTGATCCATTCTGACTGGTGTCCTTAAAAGAAGAGGGAATTTGGAATACAGATACGAGGGGCATGTACAGAGGGATGACTGTGTGAAGAGGCAGCAAGGGGGTGGTCATTTGCAACCCAGGGAGAAGTCTTAGGAGAAACCAAATCTGTTGATACCTTGATGTTGGACCTCTGGCTTTAAGAACTGTGAGAAAATAAATTTCTGTTGTTCAAGCCAACCCATCTGTGGTTATTTGTTATGGCAGCCCTAGTGCACAATTACAGGGGCATAGAAGCTACCGAGTGAGCTATGTTTCATGCCAGACAGTACAAGAGTTCCTTGTAGGTAAAACCTCAACACGCGGTATTCCTTTCAAGCAATTTAGAGAGCTATCTGAGCTAGTGTGAGGAGTCTTTCCTGTGAAATATTAGTACAATCTTCATTGAACTGTATCTTCCAAAAAGATATGTTGAAATTCTAATGCCTTAACTTCATGATTTGACCTTATTTGGAAATAGGGTCTTTGCAGATGTAATCAAGTTAAGATGAGGTCGCTACGATGAACTTTAATCTAATATGACTGGTATCTTTATAAAAAGGGGAAATTTGGGTACAGACACGCACACAAGTAGAATGCCATATGAAGATGAAGACGGAGATCAGGGTGATGCTTGTGCAGACTCAGAATGCCAGAGTTGCCAGCAAACTGCGGAAGCTAGGGGAGACATATGGAACAGATTCTCCCTCATAAGCCTCCCAGTGAACCAACCCCTGCTTGTACCTTGATCCAGGACTCTGGCCTCCAAACTGTCAGGAAATGCATTTGTGTTGTTTAAGCCACCCAACAGCCCCAGGAAAGGAACACCCCCTTAATTTGGTTTATTTTACTTGATAATTGAGAAGTGTGGATGTCTGAATCATAAGACCTCATTTATTTTTATTTAATATGTCCAATAAGGTTGTCTAAGTGTTGCTGTTCCAAATACTTTTCTCTTTTTGTTCTGACATATTCTCAGCTAATGGTCTAGCCAGAAAGTTCATTTGTGATGGACTCTCCAACTTTTCTTTCTCCACACCTAGAGTTGCTGGGAAGATAATATGGTTGGTTTCAGCATTCCCTGAATTTAAATTCTTGCTCAGTTTAACTTCTCCTTCCTCCCAATATTCAGTCTTTCTTTTTTTCATCTAAATATTGGGGTTCTCTCCTATTTTAATTTGTTTCTCTCTCGTTTAAAAAAATAAAATTATACACAACAAGAATCCTTTTTATTAATCTTGCCCTCCCTTCAAACTATTGCCCCAAATGTTTACAGTTCAGTTCTCTTTAAGATCAAACCTCTATTTGAGACCAAACTTCTTTAGATGTTTCAATCTCTCTCACCATATTGTTCCCTGAACTTCACCCTCTGTCCAGCTGGACCTCGCTCTTGCACCCTATCCACCCTGAAAGTGTTCTTGTCTATGTTACCAAATTGAACTGACCTTTTGAAATCCTCATCTTATTTGACATTTCTGCATTGTTGAAAATTTCTTCTTGAAAATTCCGAGTTTTGAAGCACCATTTATTTCTGCCTCGTTGACTGGCCCTTTTCAATATCATGAGACAATTTCTTTCATTTTAACCCTTAAATGTTGAGGTTTTCCAAGGTGTCAAGAACAACTAAGAGTCTGAGATTTTACTAACTTGCAAGCTAACCTGATACAGTTTCATGCGACTCTTGGTTCAGATAGAAGGAATCTTTTTACTCACAACAATAGCAATGGCCCGAGAATCAGCATTTGCGCCATCATGGGAGCTCTAATTCCCACAGGGTGACACAAACAGTGTGTTTGTTATAGAAGAGGAGCCCTGGGCTTGGAAACCAAATATTTTGTAATGGGCGGTAAGTCTGCCTGACCTTCGCCCTGCAGAAAGACATTACCTATTACACTGGGCAGTGGCCAAACTCCTTATGCACTGGAGGGAGACACTAACTCTATCTTCTAAGCTTATTAACTATATATTAACTGAAAAAAATAGTCTAGAACAAAGGCCATCAGTGCCTCTGCTTTCAAGATATGCACAAATGCCAGAGACCCATGGAGGACTGTCTACTAATCCCAGAAATGTGTCCTTGGCCTCCACATACATGGATATGCTCCTCTTGGATGAACCCACTCCCCCCGTAACTTCAACGACCATTTGCATTCCAGTGGCCTCCAAAACACTCTCTCTCTTTAAGCTCTAATTATGGCAACTTGAATGTTATGTCCCAAACAGAACCCTTTTCTTTACCCCAATTATATCCTTATTCTGCGTTTCTCAGTTTAGTAAATGCCACCAATATTTATGTATTTTTCAAGCTTGTAAAATTGTAGCCAATAGTTGAACCTCCCTCCCCTCCTCTATAATATGTCATGAAAGCCCTGTGGGTTTCTCTGAATTGTTTTCCCGCCAATTGTAACTTCTCTCCCCCATCTCTTTTTTAATTCAACATCCTGCTCTGGACTGTCACTACAGCTCCTTAGTTGGTCTGACTGCCTCTGTGGTCATTCCTTCAGTTCTACCCTTTATATGGATGCCTGAGTGATCTTTCTAAAAATGTATCTACTTAACGTCTGGCTCAAAAATTTTTAGAAACCTGGCCAGTGGCTCTGTGATTGAGCATGGACCTATGAACCAGGAGGTCATGGTTCGATTCCTGGTCAGGGTACATGCCTGGACTGGGGGCTAGATCCCCGGTGTGGGGCATGCAGGAGGTAGCTGATCAATGATTCTCTCTCATCATTGATATTTCTATGTCTCTCTTCCTCTCCCTTCCTCTCTGAAATCAATAAAAATATATTAAAAAAACAAGCACACACACACACACACACACACACACCTCACAAAAAAGAAAACAAAAAACTCTTTAGTAATTCCCTGTATCAGTGGTACTTGGTGCCTTTTCTCTGTTACCTAAATGCTGAGGTGTGAATGGGTTTCTCACCAAGTAAAGAGTAGACAGAAACTTATCTTTGGAATACACATTTGTATTTTATGTAGTAATAAATTATACAAACCTGTACTTTATATAATATTTGACATCTAAAATGAATTTTATTTTCACCAATACGTATTACATATGTCACAATCCTCTTCTGCTGGTCAACATGTGGTAAAAACTATGTTATGGGTTTTATAAATGAAGTTCATTTAGTCCTTTCATAGAAGGATATAGTAACCTGTTTATACAACTCTATTTTTAAAATGGTACAACTACCTCCTGCATCCCCTGCACTTGGTATCAAGCCTCCAACCCGGGCCTGTGCCCTCACCGGGAATCGAACTGTGACCTCCTGGTTCATAGGTCGACACTCAATCACTGAGCTACACCAGCTGGGCTCTTACGTATTTTGATATCTCACTTATTATTAAAGATTATGTATTGATGTATAAAGGATAAACCTTAGGAAGGCTTTTCATGAGTGTATAATCTCTTTAGTGATAACGTTAGATAAGGGGTTACTTTTGGGGACAGGAACTATTACAATCCATCACAATGCAGCCTTGGGACCCTTATCACTTATTGTGACTTTAGTCTGTTGATAATGAAATAGCCATTGTTGATGCCACCACATTGGAAACTTTTTGAAATAGATGAAACATTAGTGCCTTTGATCTGGAGTAGAGGGTTAGTACTCACGTAAAGGTTTTTAACGTAAAAATAAAGTGAAAATATGAGGGTAATGCCAAACAACCAATTTAAAAAATGATATCCATAAGGTGAATGAAAAATTCAGGATCAGGTGAAATTGGTCTCGTTTGAATTAGTTTCAGATTGTAGTCTTAATAAATGCATCAACTGCAGTCTTCTTGAGTGATTATTTTTAATCATCATTCATCTTTTGCATCAGTAATATATGGCAAAGCATGAAGCCTTTTTGTACTTCCAGTGATAATATTAACTTGATGTAAACTTTCAGTAAGATTCTATGATTTGTCTCTAAATTATTCACCTTAAACCAGAAAAAAATTTCCATCTGTTTTATCTTTTTTACTGCATGAGTTCTAATGATTATTCAAGCAGTATTATTTACTCAAATTAAAAAGTGTAATATTCATATTGAAATTTCAACAAATTTCTTTCTAAATATATTTTTTTTAGAGGGGAAATTGGCTAAGGATGAAAAAAGGCTCTTCCTCAGTATATAGTTTACTTGGTTTACCTCCTAAACTCAGACACCCCCAAATCTGTTTATTAGTGATTTCCATTTTTGTTCAATTATTCAGTTCACTCATATACTATATTATTCACATATTACATGTAGATTATATTTATCTTGATGTAATTTTATAATTTTGAATGTAATAATATTTAGTGTGGAATAGAAGCTAATTTTTTCTTATGACAAAATTTTAATTTTGCATTACTTAGACATGGACTTAATCTCTTGTATGAACTTAAATGTTGAAAAGAATGCTTTTATTCTTTTGTGCCTGAGACAAATGACTCTAACAGAATACTGATGAATGAATTGCTGAGCTATTGACCAGTGTAATGGCTGATGGAATTGATTATAAAGAAAATAGCTACTCTCTTCAAATGATTGAGTGATGAGAAGGCTCTCATTTGCCAGTCAGCCTTTATAGAACCATCCCTAGAAAGAAATCTTAACTGGCGGTTAGGACAATGAAATATAATTGCTACATAACTTCTGACTTAGACACAGGTCACTAGGCACATGAGAAAAGCTTAATAACAGATTTTAAGCAGAGATCTTTTCAATATTGGAGCACTTTAAAAAAAATTTCTAAATTAGATTGTTATGACTTGCTGGTGTTTACTGTTCTGAAAAATGTTATATAGCCTTTAAGTTTCTTTGTAAAATAGAGTAGGAATGTGTATGAGATAATATGTTCATACTGAGACATTGATATATTTATTCTTTAGTAGATAAGATGGAAATACATGTGCTGTGTTTTTCTTGATGCTTTAATTTTTTTTTTTTAAATTTTCATTTGACTGATTCAAGTATTTGAGGGGGAAAAGGAGGAAATGCCTAACTTATGATGGGATATAGTTTTTCAAATACTACTCAGAATTTCCTTCTTCCATCTTTTCTTCCACATTCTATTATTAGAGTTTTCTGTGTTTATTGCCTAAAAAAATGCAGAGAAAAATCAGTCTTCTCCTGGCCAAGGTAAGAATATGAAAGTCTCTATGATGACTCACAGAAAGAATTACTATTCAAAGTCTAGATGAAAATACTGTTGATTGTGGAGGCAGAGAAGAGGAGGAGAGAGACCTGAGAAGGCTTACAGAAAGAATGGAGAGTTTATGCATCTTTGGGGGGCAGGGACTGAGGACCAGATATGATGGAAGGATGTCTGTGTTAGGTGGAGGTGTGGGGGGTGGGAGGAGCATTTGAGATTTAGAGATCTGACCACTAGTGGAATGTTCTCAAACCAGTTCCTCACACTTAGATTTAACCCCAAAGAAAAGTGAGCACTAAGTTGATTAAATTTGAAAAATTAAGAAGTCTTTCTTGCCTATATAAGTTTGTGAACTGATATCCAGAGCCACTTTCAATTCAAAAGGAGAACTTCTACTATCATAGGCTTCACGTTTGTGTCGCCCCAAAATTCATATGTTGAAACCTGATCTCCAATAAGATGCTATTTGGAGGTGGAGCCTTGGGGAGGTGATTTGGTCATGAAGGCGGAGCCCTCATGAATGGGGCTGCGGACCTTATTAAAGAGACCCTGAAGAGCTCCCTTATCCTCCTCATCATGTAAGGACACAGCAGGAAGACAGCTGTCATCACCAAGGAATCTGGCTTTCACCAGACACCAAATCCGGCAGCACCTTGATCTTGGACTTCCCAGCCTCTAGAACTGTGAGAAGTGCATTTCTGTGGTTTCTAAGTGACCCAGTCTGTGGTATTTATTATAGGAGCTCCAACACACTAGGGCAGTGGTCGGCAAACTGCGGCTCGCGAGCCACATGCGGCTCTTTGGCCCCTTCAGTGTGGCTCTTCCACAACATACCGGCTCTTCCACAAAATACCGACTTCTGCGCATGGGCCACAAAGTTTCAATCGCACTGCATGTGCACGCCCGCATGTGGTATTTTGTGGAAGAGCCACACTCAAGGGGCCAGAGAGCCGCATGTGGCTCAGGAGCCATGGTTTGCCGACCACGGCACTAGGGCATCTGCCATCTACACAGACTGACATACTGTTCACATACATTCAATTTTCTCTTAAAGTCGCTCTCATATAAATGGACACATTGGTCCAAATAATTTTCTGAACCACTTTTGTCATCGGGCCTATACCTCACGATGAAGTCCAAGATGATCTAACCCAATTTTAGCTTTCTCATTTGCAGCCTGCCAGGCCTCAGTGAGGTCCCTCCACTCAGTAGTGTCAGCCAAGTGAGTTTATCTACAGTCACCAAACAGGCTGCACCTGCTCATCCTGCCTCAGGCACATCTGTCTTCTCCTGTTGGGTGCGGTACTCTCCTTCCCAGCTGGCCACGGCCACCTTTGCCTCAGGATTCAGCTGAAACTCTGCTTTCCCTGTGACGCTTTGCTTGGTTCCCTCTGACTCAGAGGGCTCTCATCTATCTTTGACCTTTTACCATCTCCGTCATTTCCCCCCACACTTTTTGTTGGTTGTGTATTGCTATTTTTCACATTCATGCCAAACTAAATATAATTGCAACCCTCCCATGGGGAAAAACATTCGCATGCATCCTCCAGGCCCCTCCAGTCCCCGGTGCAAAGCCTTGCTCCTGGGGTGCACGCCCCAAAGGTATGCAAGGCTCCTTTCGACAGGGCAGCGTTCCTGACATGAGCATCCAGCCTCCCGTGATGAAAGCCAGCACGTGCTTGCCTCGATGGAGCGGTTAGGAAGTTCTTTCTTACCGTGAGCATAAATGCAGCCACCGGCACCATCAAGAGCTTTCTCCGGCTGCCCTGCATGGGCCCAGAAGTCTCCTTCATGTTATGCTTTCTAAAATGTTAATATTATTTTTAAGGCCCGGCATGATCTCTGTCAAACTTATTTTTTGTTATGCACCCCAAATAAGTCTTTATATGGTGACCAATTATGCACACAAACACTAACACATACATGAAACAGGTGCTTCAGGAAACAGACTTCACCTTTACCATATGTACTATTTACCCTTTTATCCAATGTCCTCAATTTTTTTTTTTTTAAATGTAGGTATTGACTTGATCATTTACATTCATGTACAACTACTGTTGCAAACACTGATCTGGAACCTAATTTCCATCCCAGTCTTATCTTACACAATGGTTTGTGCTCTATGCTCATCCCGTATCATCAGCAAAACTGGCCTTTTCCCTGTTTTGAATAGGCCAAAGTACTTCCTGTGTCAGGGACTTTGTACATAGTCTCTTTTATACCATCAGTCATTAACCTTTGCTATTTTTACTTAGATAGCTCTGGATCTGTGCAGTTTTCATATGGTAGATAATAAAACTGAGGCATAGAGAGATTAAATAATTTTATATTTATACTAGGAGCACATGGTGGGAAATCGGGCAGCGCCGCCCACCCATCAGCCCTGCCTTAACACCCGAACCTGCGCAGAGCTCCAGCGCGCCTGGCCCAGCCCCCAAACCCTCTGGCCTTCTCTGGCTGCTTCAAGCCCCACCCTCAGTCCCTCAAGTGGCCTCAGGCTGGCCTCCTCCAGGTGCCTCCCTGCTTCCTCTCGTCTCCAGAGCAACGCCCCAGCTAATATGCTAATGGTCTGATCAATACCCATTACGGCATCATGACCATTAGCATATTAGCTCTTTATTAGTATAGATATACTAAGCAAATATGTATTAGAATTTGATTATATTTGTGACCCTAAGCTAGGTTCTATGGGTAATATGAATATAGCATCTCTCCTCCCCTCCCCAACACCTTCCAGTTATCCTCATGGCTTTTTTGAAAGGAAGCCTATCTTTGCCACTCCTTTAAACACTGATGCTTCCTCCTGCAACCTTAACACTATTGCCAACTCATTATTCCCTTTTCTCTGCTCTTTTAATTCTCCACGGCACTTAGCATGTTCTAACATAGCAGTTTCCTTATGTATTGTGTTCACTTTTTATTTCTGCATCTTCCTGCAGAATATAATCGCCAGAAGAGCAGGAATATTTGCTTTCATTGATGTATCACAAACACTTAGAACAGAGCTTGGAACAGAGTAGGGACTTGGTTAATAATTATTCAATGAATGAATGCGTGCACACACATATCTATTTGTCAAAATTCACAACTACTTAATAGAAGGTTAGAATGAAAGCCAGACCTGCCGATTCTTATTTCAAATTTATTTCCTGTGAATCCTACTGACATTATTTCTCAAGCTAAGCTACATTCCTGAGTTTTTCAATGAGTTTTATTCAAATGGGATCTCAAGTATTGAATAAATATAAATTTCTTGCTTTATATAAGTGATATTCAAGATGAAATAAGATGTAAGAAAATAATAAACTCTTGGAGGTGATTTAATTATCTTAAATACTGCAATGAAGCATTTTCCACCTCTCTAAATCTGTAAATACTCCAATTTCCTATGTTATTTTACCTCACAGAATTGCTCAGTTTTCCTTCGAACTCTGATTTACTTACTCTGATCTAGCCTGCTCCTTCTACAGGGGCATGGAGGGGTTAATTATTCCCACTAAACCTTCCTTCCCATCTTAAACTTGACTGGATGGAGCTTTTATTTCTGTAGGTACCCAACTACTTTTCCTACAACCTTCAAAGTTACTGGTCTGAGGGTAATTGGCAAATTACTGATGGAATGATCTTACTCACATAGAATATCCGCTCCTCTCTGCTAACATACAGTATCTTCCTAAGGATATGAACTTTCATTTATTTCTCTGACTAAATATCTTACAAACAAAATAAACTATAATATCATATTCCTATGCAGCATGAGTGGCAAACCAAAATGTCACTTTATAAGCCTGTTCCTGTCATCCCATCAATGGCACCAAAATATCTATCCAGACTTTGTCCTCAGTCCCCAAATGCAGTCATATGCCCAGTTTGATGGAGTCATCAACTATAATGAATTTGTTATTACATCTTTGTTCCCATTCATAATGTATTTGAACTTCTATTATATCTAGATTGGGCTACTTATAGTCTCCCAAAGGATCCCAGAAATTCAAACCTATCCCTTTTCATGTCATCTTTTATCCTGCTTCCAAATTAGACACACCAAAGCACTATTTTGATCCTATTACTCCTCCTGTCTGTATTGTCTACTCATTAAAATAAAAGTATAGTGGTGATTCTCAAACCTTTCTGCCATCATACCCCTCACTGCTAAGATAGTAAAGGAAAATTCTGCCTGGTTGACGTGGCTCAGTGGTTGAGCATCAACCTGTGAACCAGGAGGTCAAGGTTCGATTGCCAGTCAGGGCACATGCCAGGGTTGCGGGCGCGATCCCCAGTAGGGGGCATGCAGGAGGCAGCTGATCCATGATTCTCTCTCATCATTGATGATTCTCCCTCCCCCTTCCTCTCTGAAATCAATAAAAATATATCTTAAAAGAAAAAAAAAGAAAATTCTCAGGAGGATGTAGTGGCCAGCTTCCCTACTAAAATGGCTTTGATATTTCACATTTTTTATTAAAATTTATTTTAAAATGTTACAGTATTCCAATAAGGTTTTAAATCCTTATCGTTAAATTCCTTATATTGATGTTTTAAGAATATGTTCCTGGGAATATGTAATCATCTGGCCAATTGCTGCATATCCCTGTAGTTTACATTTATTGCAAATAGAAATCAGATGGATCTTTATCTTGATGAGACAAAGTAAAAGAAGCTCCCAATGTAAATATTTATGAAAAGCTCTATGGTGGAAGAGGGTTGCAGACTAAGAGTTTGCAAGATAAATAAATGACAAGGTGAAAAATGAGTCCTCCCAGTGGCATTTGTTGGTTCTCTTCTGGAGTTGTAATGAAAATACTTGACTACTGAACCAAAAAGCAAACAAACAAGAACTCATGGACATGGACAACAGTGTGGTGATTGCTGGGAGAGAGGAGTGGTGGGGGAAGGGAGGGGTGGTGGGGGAAGGGCCTATGGGGAAAAATGGTGATGGAAGGAGACGTGACTTGGGGTAGTGAACACAGAACATGGGGTACACAGATGATGTGCTGTGGAATTGTGCACCTGAAACCTGTATAATTCTGTTAACCAGTATCACTGGAATAAATTCCATAAAAAAGGCAAAAAAAGAAGAAAATACTTAACTATTGATACAAAAAAGATATTTACCAATTAGAATGGACACCCACAATCAACATTAAATAACGACTAATTATAACTCCTATTTACCCATAAAGGTAACAGTTTACTTCAGCTACACTGGGGCATAGAATGGCTAGAAGCTTGGCGTTTCACCCTGGCAACCCCCCCCCCCCCACACACACACACACACACCAAAACAAAACATAAAATAAGAGCAAAACAAAAATCAACAGAAACTTCCACAGAAATGAATAAGCGAAGTGCTAATAACTAGGTCAGATAATATGACGTGTGTCTTCTTAGGTGACTTTGGTTGTGTGCTGATGCTCAAACCTACGCATCATTCCTAGGGGAAGTAGAGCTATTTCCATCAACAGAAGATAACTTAAGAAAAATGATCTAGTTAAGAACTTCAACAACTGAAAGAACATTACATCCTTAACATAAGAACAGTATGCAAATAGACTCCTAAAAGGCTTTTAAGTAAAGTGGAGGAAATCTACCACAGGGAGAATAAAAAGGGCAGGATAGCAGAGATGAGAAGGAAGATAAAAGCATCAATCCAAGAGTTTTGAAAACCAGAGAAAACCAAAGCAGGTTATTATAAAGACAATACATATCATATTATAATTTTTAAGACTAAAGAAGGACTTATGTTCCCAATTTTTGAGGCCTGCTAATGCCAAACATGATGGAAAAGGAATGAACTCTGGACGGGTTATTTGAAATTTCAAAAAAAGGAGGATGAAGAGATGATCCTAAATCTAAAAGTCACCCAATAAGAGATAAAAAAAATCAGTTGGAATCAGAGCTCTTGCCAGTAGTACTGTTTGCTGGAAGACAAAGAAGCAATAATTTCTAAGTTCGAATAGAAAAAAAAAATTCAACATAAATCATCTATGCTTATCAAACTGTTAAGCAAATGAACATCTATTTCATGAAATTCAGAAAACTTACTTCTCCATACCACTTCTTTGATAGTTACTTGGGAATGTGCTTCAATAAAATGAGGGAGTAAACTATGAAAGGATGCATGCAGTCCTGGAATTTAATTCCGATCCACCTCAGAAGAGCAGTGGCATGAAATCCCCAGATGATTTCAGTGAAGTAAGGCTAGAAGTGGGGCTCCAGAAGATAGCCAAATAAAAACATGTTTTGCATAGTTCCAGTAGTAAGGTAGAGTGTGGATAAACCCAAGGACATAACAAAGGCAGAGTATGAAAGAAAACAATAACAACAATGAAAGATTCTAGGAAAAGCAAAAAAAAAAAAAATTACATAAGAAAGGGCACTAATAATAACATCCTATATAAATTTAAGTGAAAAATATTCATGCAGTCTGTCCCAGCTGGCATGGCTCCGTGATTGAGTGTTGACCTATGAATAAGGAGGTCACGATTTGATTCCCAGTCAGTGCACATGCCTGGGTTGTGGGCTCAATCCCCAGAGTGGGGTGTACAGGAGGCAGCCGATCAATGATTCTCTTTCATCATTGATGTTTCTATATCTTTCCCCCTCTCCCTTCCTCTCTGAAGTCAATAAAAAAAATAGTAAAAAAATATTCATGCAGTCTGAATAACAGAAAGGCTGTTTTTGTGTGTGTCCAACATAGTGAATCAACTATAAAGTGTGGAAGAACACATCATCAACCTAAAAACTTTAAAAAGTAAAGGTGCAGATAATAGAAGTTGAAGACATATAATGGTACCATGAGATTAGCATAGGGCATGGAATGAAGAGGATGATGGGTGTTTGATTTGTAAAAGAGATAAAAAAATTTTTTGTATAGTAGGAATTTAATATACAATGCCTAATGTTGATAAATAAATATTTGTATAAGTATATTATTTAAAGATTACAAGGATGCCTAAAAATTGCTAAAAGAAACTATTTGAATGCATGGGCTCTAAGAGGAATGAAGTTGGATGGGTAGGAATGGGTAAAAAATCACTTAACATTTTAATCTTGTGCATGTATTGCTTTGATAAGCACAAAAAAGTAAAATGGAATAAACTAAAAGAGTCAGCCAGGACTTTATTATATTTTGCCAGAGGTTGCTGAGTATGATCTGTGAGAGTACCTGTACATTATATTTGAGAAACTCCTTTGTTTTGGAAATTCCATCTTACATAGAACTGGTCTGTGGGGATTGGGCCAAAACCGGCTCTCTGACATCCCCCAAGGGGTCCTGGATTGCAAGAGGGTGCAGGCCAGGCTGAGGGACCCCACCAGTGCACATTCGGGGTCAGGAGGGACCAGAGGGACTGCAGGAGGGCCCCAGGGTGTGTCCAGCCCATCTTGCCCAATCTCGATTGGCCGGACTCCAGCAGCAAGCTAACCTACTGGTCAGAGCATCTGCCCCCTAGTGGTCAGTGCACATCATAGAGACTGGTCGAACGGTTGAATGAATGGTCAGACACTTAGCATATTGGGCTTTTATTATATAGGATTGTGGGTTTCAGGTTATTACTCTAATATTGTAATGTCAGGAGAGTTGGTAAGTGTTTAAGACCTAGGTTTATTCAGTAGTAAATTGAGGCACTGGACCAGAGAGGGCTATATAAAATTGTTTTGTGTGTAAGTTTAAAACAATACAGTCTTTATTCCAGTTTTAAGAGTGTTTGTTTTTCTTCATTAGAACTTCTACGGTGCCTTAATTTTTAACCTCCATCCATTTATTTTTCTATTTTTTTATTCCTATCCTTTAGTCATTTTAGGATTTTTTTTCAGTACTAAATATATAGGGATTTTCAAAGAGCTGGAAGAGAGATATTTGAATATTTTATAGTGGAAAAAAAAGACGTCTGACCTGCATTTGAAACACATCATCATAGTAACAATTTCAGTATGTCAGTACTGAAAAACAGAAACCTGAAGTGAAGCCAGTAGCTACATTTTCAACACCATCTATTCCCATTTACCACACTTTTTTTTTTTTTTTTTTTTTGCTGATGTCTGTACTTGTGAGTACATACAAAAGTTTCTCATCCAGGATAAGGAGCATTAATGAAATTACTGTGTCGCACTTTGACAAATGAAAGAAATCCACATTTGGTTTCCATAATGAAATCTATATGTGCTTGGTTCTGGTCCAAATTGGTTTTGAAAAGTATATATTTAATGGAGGCAGATGAAGTGGTCCAAAACTTAATAAGGATAAAAAACCCTCAAATTTAAAGAGAATATTTACAATTAAAGATGAGTAACTGTTGATTACTCAGGTCCAGGAATTGATACTAATGAATGCTATATAACTCAGCAGATCTTGCCAGGATCAAAAGTGGTTTGTGTGCAAGCTCAACATCACAGGAGACAGCTGCTTTGCAACTTGCGTTTTATCTCATCTCTCTAGTCTGTACCCTTAGGGTAGAATTTCACTTCAATCCAATGGATCTTTTCATTCCAGGGAGACAATTCTTTGCAACTTCTGGGTTTTTATCCTTGTCAATCTCGCAAGTAAGGCCCAACTCTTCCTTTTACCATTTCAGAATTCTGCCTTGTGTTCCTTTACCTAGATATTTTCCGGATCAGTTCTTCACAGTAGGTCACTACAGAGGACTGTGCACTGAGCATTCATAAGTTTTGGCTGGATTTTAACTGTACCAGGGGAGTAAATATACCTGAGGTAGGACTTGAGGGGGCAATAGGCAATTCTATCATCAGTCTGAAAAAAAAAAAGCATACATGCAAGCCCATTTTTATTCTGGTTTGTTTATAATGTATTCTTTTGCTCAATTTTGAGACTGTTTCAAAGCAGTTAATGACATCTTTTACAAGGGCTGTAAGGCAGAGTGTGCAACTCTAAAGAAATACCTATTACTCTTTATAATTGTCTAACTCATTTATTGATTTCATAGTTTTTAGACAAGTAGGACCAGTCATACAAATGAGCATGAGAGAAGAGCTAAGGGTCTACAAGAATTACCAGGAAGAGAAGCACAGTGTTTTTTAATTGAAAGGATGGAGCTTAATGTTATTATCAGTGCCCACTGCCATCAGCTCCATCACTTTAACATTTGAGGGGGCTAATGAACATGTTGCTGATAGCAACACTTTCTGGATTTCTCTGCTGAGTAGCAAGATGGAACTATTTAGTGCAGGGAGGAGCAACCTTAGTAAGTGGGATACTGTAAAACTTGAAGTAGGAATTGGAACTGAAAGTAACAATATTAATTTCCTTGGCATACATTTCTGCTTTCTCATCCTGAAGTTTTATTTTGGCATGAAGATAGCAATAACACTAAGCTATCCACTGGAACCCAAACCGAAGATAGATTATTTTGTCTTTAAAAATTGCATTATAAAGGACTAAGGATGGAATAGATGAAAAAGAATTTTAATGTAATGGTGAGAGTGTCTCTTTTGGTGTCAGAGACCCTAGGTTGGAGACAAAGTTTTAATTGTAGCCTCTTTTATAAAATAGAAATAATAGTATTTATTTCAATGGATGGTTGTAAGAATTAGAGAAATTATGAGAAAGTGTGAAATATTTTTAAGCTATAATCTCTTATATAAAAATCAAACATTAAAATCATAGAGAGACTGGCATTTTTTTCTATTTAAAAAATGGTTTCAAAGTATAAATATCCTAGACTCTCCCTGGAGGCACCATGAAATAGAGGGAAGATTATAGGCCTTGATGTTAAAACAATCTGAGTTTGACTCCTTATTTGAAAACAAGTTGGGTCAAGGGACCAATTAATTTATTTCATGTCCTTTTTGGTTATCAATTCTTGTGCAAAAACGGCACAGAAACGAAGAGGCTTAAAACAACCACCATTTTATTATCTTGGGATTTTGTGGGTCAGGGATTTGAGTGGGTACAGCTGGTGCTGCTTCAACTCCGAGTGGCGTTGTCTGTCCATCTGTATTCATGTGGCAGATGGGCTGCTACTGGGGGGTGGGGAGGTGTCATGACTTGGGCCCATGCAGGAGCCACAAGGCTTGGTGGGGCCCAGCCTTAGAAGGTCCAGGACATCCTGTCTGTCCCATTCTTTTCATCCAGGGAGACACAAAGTCCAGCCAAAATTCCAGAAGAAGGGGATCTGACACCCTCTCTTAATCTATCACAATAGCTCAGAGCCTTTGAAACCTACCCCCGGAGAATTGGTGTGAAGGTGCAATGAGACCATATCTTAAGTGCCTCTCCCAGAACCTCATGAGTGAAAATTCTCCTCTTCTTTCTTCTTCCTGCATCTGGAGATCTTATTTCCTGGTGTCTCTAGGATACCTGGGAAGCAATGAAGGATGCACAGCAGCCCCCTGAGCATTCAAGACAGCGGGTCAAGTGAGTTTCTGTATTTTAATCACAGAAAATACCCGAGGCTCAGACCACTTCTCATGGTTACTTGTTTTCCCAGCCAACAGCAAATTAGGAAGAAAAAATTAGGAGAGAAGGTAAAGTGCTAAAGAGAGACACCATTGAAGAACTTGGAAGCCAAGAGGAAAATAATGTGTAAAGCACAGGACATTAGAATTCTAGCTAGCATTCTGGGGCATTTTAATGGAATAATGGGAGGCTGTAAGCATCTCCATAACTATTATTTTTTATCTAAGTCACCAGTTACTATTCCCAATGATTCCAGTAACACAAGTTTAAATTTCTGTGTGTGTCTCCTTTAAGTGTAAGATAATGTATAATGGATTATGGAATGGTTTATAACCATATGGTTAATATTAAATGTGTGAAATGGCTGGTTTTAAGATTTCCTCCTAAGTTTTTCTTTTCCTAATGGTGCTTTATAATTGATGTGTTTCAGTATGAGGCTATGACATGATATGGGAAAGATTTGTCAGTTTTGACTACTTAGCAGTTGGACCCTCTTTTTATGTTTTTGGAGTTCTTTACCCTGAATTCTGGTGAGAGTCAGAGAGCACTTCCCAATAAGAAGTTGAAAAGGGCAGATAGCCCCTCTCTCAGCCTCCTTGACAACTGAAGATAAACCCAGGGCCCGGGCTTAATTAGCCATGCCTGCTCCACACGAGGAATCATGATCTGGTGATATAAAGAGTCAGGGCCTTGTATGCATCCTGGAGACTGGTGGTCCCAGCTGCATGCAGAGGAGAGAAAGCTGGGGTGTGCACAGCAGACTGTTTTATTTTAATTTTATTTTTAAAATATATTTTAATTGATTTCAGAGAGGGTATTTTTATTGCTTTCAGAGAGGAAGGGAGAGAGGGAGAGAGATAGAAACATCAACGATGAGAGAGAATCATTGATCAGCTGCCTCCTGCACGGCCCACATGGGGTCGAGCCCACAACCCAGGCATGTGCCCTGACCGGGAATTGAGCTGTGACCTCCTGGTTCACAGGTCGACACTCAACCACTGGGCCGCACTGGCGGGGCACAGTGACTGTTTTATTGTAGGGTTTTACTCTCACCCTGAGCGATGCCTGCCTTACTGTTTGTGCCTTCTTCCAAGCCAGGTTCTCCAGTGTTCTCGGCAATTCTATGACATACTCAACAGCATCGCACTATATTTCTCTCCTGAAATCAGAGTTGGATTCTGTTTCTTGAATTAAGAATCCTGATCATTGTAGGACTTAATTACCCAGAGTTTTTGCAGGTCACAGACTCTCAGGGAAATGGTCGCAGTGGTTCTCTAGTCTGGCTCTACATTAGAGTCCCCTAGAACGTTTCGGAAATAACAGTGCCTCATGCCGGGTCAGCCACATTGAATATCCAGGGGAACAGGGATTGATACTTTTAAAAAACGATCTTTAAGTGTTTCTAATGTGAGAATTAATACAGATAAAGAAACTCAATGACTGATGGAAATGTTGAAGTGGATTAATTTATGCAAACTTCTCACCCATCCCCACGTTACATCCTATAAGAGTCTGACAATATACTTCCTTACCAAGGCTTTGGGTGACAATAGGATTCTTGAAAATCACGTTTGTTAGCTATTCTCTTTAAGTCAGAAAGAGTGGAAACATTGCCGTTGAAGAGGGTTCCTACCTTCCAGGATCGAAGGAGGGTACCATTATTGTAATAGTGTGCAGGTCCCCCTGAGGGTCACAGTGATTGGTCCACTTGGGATCTTCATATTGCCAAATTAATCAGGGCTCCTAGGACTAAAATGGATGAGAAGTCTCCCTAGATCTTGTTTGATTTGTATAAATGGCAAATATCCAGGTCTGGCGAGTGGGAGTCTGACTCGATTCATCTTTTGATGGTCATTAATCTATTTCCAATTTTCAGACCTAACTTAGTTCCACGCCCGGAGCCCTTGAGTAAAAATTAAGACAGTACCATTGAGGAAGCAACTTCTGGTCATGTTAAGTACCAACTGAGGCTGTAACTCCTAGTCTTCCCCAAGGGTCCTTGTTCAGTTACAGGGAGCTCAGAGACCCTGGGTTGGCACAAGGAAAAATGAAATACAAAGACTTTTCCAAGATTTTTGTTGTTGTTACTAGATCTGTGTTAATTCTAATTCCTGGGGACTCAGTATACCCTGGGAGTCAGAACACAAATGGAGTCTTGGTTCATCTGCCACGTGCCAGGCCCTGTGAGACCTTGGTACCACCCGGTGGTTCTTTTCTCTGCACTGGGGTGCAGAGAAGGAGAAGATATGCTTAGCAACTGGCAGAATCCACTCTTTTTATTTCCTGGCCTGGAGAGCAAGAGCTATTACGATAAAAAGGACTAAGTGGAAACCTCTGGAGCTCCCACTCCCTGATAAATAATACAGCTAAGGGAAGTGCCAATATCAGTGCCACTTTCAGTCTTAAAAAAACACAGGGATAACGAGTTTTTCACATTTCCCTATAATCTGCCAGCTTGCCTATTACCTACAGAGGTTGGGTAGGAATTGTGAGTATGACAGTGCATTGCTGGGAGCTAAATCAGACGGTTGCTCCTACAGCAGCTGCAGTTTCCAGAGTGTCTCTCAATGGGAGAAACCGATGGTAGAGCCCCTCACTCCCGTATGCAGCTCTCAGTCTGGCTAAACATTCTTTCTCTATCCCGAAAGCACAGACTACCAGATGCATTCTGTCCTCACCTTGAAAACACACAGGCATGGCAGAGGGGAAAGGCACATCTCACAAAAATAAGGGACTTATCAACGTGGTGTGCACAATACGAGGCCATAGCAGGCCCTGACGGCACAAATCACACAGGTGGCTGTGACGTGTCTCTTTTGTCATGATGCCGTCCTCCCGTCAACTTATGTCTTCAGCCTCGTGAGAGTTGCTAGGAAAGGTGGTGCGCCTAGTGCAGTGATGGCGAACCTTTTGAGCTCGGCGTGTCAGCATTTTGAAAAACCCTAACTTAACTCTGGTGCCCTGTCACATATAGAAATTTTTTGATATTTGCAACCATAGTAAAACAAAGACTTATATTTTTGATATTTATTTTTATATTTAAATGCCATTTAACAAAGAAAAATCAACCAAAAAAATGAGTTTGCATGTCACCTCTGACACGCGTGTCATAGGTTCGCCATCACTGGCCTAGTGTGATTGAAAATGTTCTGTTGCAGTGTGACAGCTGAGTTCAGGATTTGCTTGGAAGGGAAATGACCAAAGGGAAATCTTGCCATTGGAAAGAACCCGGAGCAATGCACCCCATTGTTGCCATGTCCTGGATGGAGAAATGGCCTGAGCGGAGTAGCTCCATGCTTTCTGGGCCATGGCTAATAGTTTGGTGGTGAAGTTAAGGAAATTAAAGGAAAAACTTTTAAAGAAAGAAGTATCATGTATAATGAATATTTGTTTGGAAGCAAGACTATTTGATTCCCACGTTAAAGCTCATCAAAAGGCCTAAGTGGAGAAAATTGTTGGCAAGCATGAGGGAAATATGACCCGTATGCAGACATAGAGTCACAGGTTAATTGTATTAGACACTTGCACTGTATAGAAGATAGTATTCTGCACTGGGGTTTGCTTGCCCTGCTTTTCATATATCCGACAATCCATAAACTTACTGATTTCCTTTTATACCAACATGAAGTTTGTACACAGTCTTGTTCCCGACCAAGAAGTTCACTCAGATTGACTGATCTTATCATATACACCAGTGATGGCAAACCTATGACACGTGAACTCATATTTTGGTTGATTTTTCTTTGTTAAATGGCATTTAAATATATAAAATAAATATCAAAAATATAAATCTTTGTTTTACTATGGTTGCAAATATCAAAAAATTTCTATATGTGACATGGCACCAGAGCTAAGTTAGGGTTTTTCAATTGCTGACTCGCCGAGCTCAAAAGGTTCGCCATCACTGATATACATCATGGTCTAGCAGCTGTTGGCCTCTCAGAATGGTAGAATGGTTAACAATTCTCATGTCCACTACGAGGTCACAGTTTCATGCTTAGCATATGCCACTAGGATGCATTACTTACTTGCAACCAGCAATTAATATAGGATATTGTATCACTCACTAATAGATAGAATTTGAAATGGCATGTTCTTAGTGACATCTGATTATGTACATAAAACACTATGCTCTACTAGTATTGAGGAGTTTGTACTCAAGGGATAAATGTTTTCATCAAGGGACACAGCACATTCTATGTTGAATTAGAATGTAAGACTTCACTAGCCATTTGGACTCCTCAAGCCATGAAATTATCTATCAAAAAGGAGGGCTCTGATGCTGGCTCTAGGGATTGATCTTGACAGTCAAGGGTAATAATATAGCTGATATACATTAAAGGATGGAAAGTATCTGAATAGAACCTCCTTGTGAAGTGGTATAAGTTAATTTATTTTGGCTGGACCCATTATGAATTAGAAGTTGTTCACTCCACATGGGAAAAATCTAACCAGTTAACTGAAGGAAAAAGAATCATGAGAAGGGAGGAAGAAGAAGGGAGTCATAAGAACAAAAACACCTTTGTGAGAACTATAGATACAAGATTGTAGTTTTCTCCCACTTTTTCTTCTTTGCTATATCGTTATATGTATGTATGTATGTATGTATGTATGTGTGTGTGTATATATACATGTGTCTTTCTTACCTTCTTTTTCTTTTTTCCACTCATTTATATGAGGTAGTTTGTTGGTGGTTAAATTTACAATTTAGTATACACCGCAGAACACTGGAATAGGATCATGGCAGACCTGCAGCTGTAAGAGATTCAGGGCTGTAAGAGAATTCCTAATTAATATTAGCATTGCCGATATTTTCCGCATAGGGGCAATCGTTATTTCATTAATTATGTAATAGAATTTTATAAACCGTAAAAATTTTGAAAAGGTTGCATATGGATTAGTTAAAGGAACGGATTTTATTAATTTTTTAATGTGGGGTTTTTTTGGTCCCTGCAAATCATCTCAACCTCTTTTTCTTATATTTGGGAATTGCCTACCTCATGAGTCATGGAGGAAGGCAGAGCTCATTTCCTCCTCTTCCAGAATGTGGAGATCAGATACTCAGTGTCCTAGCCTTTGTCCAGCTAGAACGGGAACGTGTGACGTAGGCTTGGACTATTGGACGTAGTCACCGTGAGATTGCGTGGGCTCTTAGTGACTCAAGCAAGCAAAGGCAATAGAGACTCCATTTGGGTAGTCATGAGTAGCAGCAGCCACAGAATGAAATTTCCAAGGGCAGCCGTGGCAGTGGCCCAGGAATGGCAGCGTGTCCCAGGGCGGCATTGAATTTCTTCGGGACTCTTTGGCATGACTTCAGCTATGGTCCTGGCTGCTGTTTCACATCTTCCACTCCTGTCTTTTTCCATACGTGTCCCCCCACCCCCAACCTTTCTAAAGTTAGGAAATCTTTCTAGATGTTCTAGGCTGCAACATAGGCTTTAAATACATTTTAAATATATTTAAGTCAGCAACAGCTTTTTTTCTTCTTTTTTGTTGTGTGCAACAAAAATTTTTACTGATAGAGAAGGGATGCAAGGCAGGAAGGAGGAAGGTGAATGAGCATCTTTTCCTCAGTGACCTGAAAGGGTGAGTAGTCGCGGGGCCTGACCACGCTGCTGGCGGCCTTGGGCACCGACTCCCCAGCCCACGGTGGGAGCCCGGCGCAGGCTGCCACCCGCCTGCCGCCCCTGGACCGGACCCACGCAGCAGCAGTGGCGGCGGGGCGGGGCACGTGCCCTCGCCCGAGGAGATGGAGGAGGAAGCGCAGGAGAGTGCCTTCTTCCCAGAAGCCCAGGCCCCTGCTGGCCACGCCCAGGATTTCTTTACAATCAAGGGACATGCACGCCAGAGAGACTCGCACCTGGCCAATTGGCGGGGCCCACAGTCCCCTCCCCTGCCCTTACTATAAAACCCACAATCCCATCAGGCCTCGCTCTCTCTCTGCTACCTGCTGCTGTGCCAGTAAGGGGGGAGGCAGGGGAGCCAAACCTAGGTTTGAAATGAAGGACTCTTTGCTTTTGCATCAGACTCCCTGGCTCCCTGATGGGCTTTTTGGGAACCTTGAAATCTGGGCACAACATGACCCAATGGAGTAACTGGAAAGTGCTCTAAATCCAAGGAGTAGAAGGCTAAAGGAACACAACAGATTTAATACACAAGGTAGACTTTTCACTCGATTGGAAGTCTGGAGTTAAGCACTGTTTGAAGCTATTGCGCAAAAGGAGGGAGGTAGAGAGCATAGCTATCTGCCAAGTCAGCAGGAAAAAATGTCAGGCGCTTCACTGACAGGTTCTGGCTGAGAGTCTGGTGCTGAAGATGAGCAGTAACAGTAGTAACAAATGATATATGTGATGGGCACTGGGGAAGTCATGCATGTTTTATTTGAACAGCTTGGGTGAAGCAAGGGGCTGTAAAGGTGTACTGAAATAGCTTTGCTATTATTTCAATTTTCCCAGGCCATACTAGCTACAGATAAGTTTACAATAATACCAGTAATCCAGTTCCACCAACTTTTGCTTCCTTTTTCTAATGTAAGGCATTGGCCTCATATAAAGTTTTCTTCAGATAGTCCCAGGTGTCCCTGGGGGTGTGTCCCCTGTGGTAAAGTGAAGATGGATGTGAACTCTTGGTCACACTTCCCATTGAGAGGTTATTCTGTTCCTCTTCCCTTGGTTTGGGGTTGGCTCATTTTCAGCGACAGAATGCAGCAGAAGTGGTGTTGTGCCGCGTCTGAGGCTGGACTTAAAAAGATCTGTAATGCCTCCTTTGCCTCTTGGAATGTTCCTTTTGGGGGCCCAGCTGTCACACTTGGAAGAAGCCATTTGGAGAGAGTGGGACCCAGCTATTCCACTCATCCCAGCCAACAGCCGGAGCTGAGCTCTGCCAGGCAGCATCACTAAAGGTTAGGGTCTTCATGACACCAATCTATAAAATAAGTTGTCTCTTTGTAACATGGTTTAAAAAGGAGGTGAGAGAAACACTGGTATTTGTTCACCAGTATTTAGAAGACTTAAAACTCCTTGCTGAACTGACGGGCCAGCTCAGAAATATCCTCATGGCAGTGGGAGAAGCACCAGCTGGCAAGGCCTCGCGCCCTGGTATTTGCATGAGGCGGCATCTACTCCACTTGGGACCCAGCAGTGGAGCCTGGTCCCAGGATGTGCACGTCTCTGAGACAGGACTCACCTCCATGAAGGTGACTTCTTGTGCCTCTGGGCATTATGTCCTCCCCCAGCTTCTCTGCCCCCCGGCAGGAGGCACGCTGCCAGCCGGCCCCAGCAGGGACTCAGGGTGGCCGGGTTTGGGGAGGCTCCACCACTGCAGGCCACTGGCACAGGTCTTGCTGCCTCCAGGCCTGGCAGGGTCCCCAGCAATGAGCAAGTCTGCCTGAGTCCCCAGTTGCCAGAACATGTGCAGACTGAAAGGGATTCTGGCACTAGAGCCAGCGGACAAATCCTGTGTCTTCATTGAAATGTTTCTTCTGTTGTCCCAGCAGAAGGCTGATCCTACTGTGAGAACACTCCTCCTGTTTCTTCATTGAGTCTCAAAAATACAGGCTGTTTCATCTTCTGCACCCCGTGAGTCGTAGCATTAGGAGAGGAAAGCTGTGCCTTTGGGTTTTAACCACTCGAACAGTTCTTGGAAGGTAATCAGTGGCCAGCTAGTTGAATTCAGCAGACACTTCCAGCGGCATGGGACATTTTGTACCACTTTCCTAGAAATGTTCTTTTCCTTTGGGTTCCTTAACATTCCTCCTACCTTTCTAACTTTTCCCCTTTGGACTCTTTCATTGATTCATCTTCTGGCTATTTGTTAAAAGTTGTGATTTAGGAGTGCATGCAAAGTAGTCCTTTCTTTTTATGTAATTTACAAGACTTCCTTAAATGGCCTCAGTGACCAAGTCTTAAATTTGCAAAGTTTTCTCTTGAGATCTGATCCATATAGGAACTTCACCTAGCCTTTCCAAATTTAAGTTCAATTCAACATGTTCTTTAAACCTATTTCTCTTTTTGTCTTTTTCTCTCCGCTCAATTAGAAATATCAAAATCCAGGAGTTGCCTAAACCAAAAGCCGACTCCCACACCCTTGCTCCCACCTAATGCCAAGACCTACTGAGCCTGTCTTGTAAATATCTCAATGGGCTCTTCACTTATCTTTATTTACATTCACAGCATTCTAGTTCAGGTCAATACCATCTAATTTCTGAATTAAGTCAAGGTTGGGCTCTTTCCCTTTTTTCCCCTTTTGGAATTGAAAGATAGAGAAATGCACCTGATACACTAAGGGATCCCTAACCAAGGCCAGGTTTTCATGAAAGGGAAGTTGGAGAGAGGTGTCTGAGATGAACACCAGGCCCTGGGTCATTGGAGGAGAGACCCAATCCAGGGCACCATCCGGATGCCACCACCCAGCTGATGGGGCTTCTTGGAGAAAAGGGTGTGGTTGGATCATAAGGTATCTCTTCTTAGAAAGCTGCAGAATTTAGGGCTCGGGCAGTTTTCCTTTGGGACACCCCTGAATGAGTGACATCCCTCTCTGCATGTTAAGGTATCACTGTGGCCCAGTTGAATGAACAAGGAAACTAACAGAGAGTGGAGCAGCTAGGGGAGCCAGGGCAGGTGCCCCTATTGGGCTCACGTTTCTGTAATAGCCAGAGCTTTAGCAAGTTGCAACACTGACACTGGTTTCCTGAAGGGGTTAGATAGCAAGACACTAGAAACCAAACTATAACCTGGTCAGGCTATCCATGATGCCTGTCATAGGCTATAAATAAAGCAACTCTCAGCAGTAAAGCAGTGGTGTTGTAGGTGATGCTATCTGGGCCATAATAGTAGAAGCTTAGAGTCAGTACTTCCCAGCCTGTGGCGAATGTTCACTGATAGGTTTTTGAGCCCCTCAGTCCTTGGGATGGCTGAGGTTTGGGCAGGTGGAGCTGTCAGGACTATTGCATTGGATCATATATTGTAATGTTTCTAGCACTGTTATTTTCTTCAGCACTATGATGAGATAAATACTGGGAAGTTCTAGGATTTAAGGAACCTCTAAACATCTTCTAGATCAGTGGTTCTCAACCTTCCTAAAGCTGAGACCCTTTAATACAGTTCCTCATGTTGTGGTGACCCCCAACCATAAAATTATTTTTGTTGCTACTTCATAACTGTAATTTTGCTACTGTTATGAATCATAATGTAAATATCTGATATGCAGGATGTATTTTCATTGTTACAAATTGAACATAATTAAAGCATAGTGATTAATCACAAAAACAATATATAATTATATATGTATTTTCTGATGGTCTTAGGCGACCCCTGTGAAAGGGTCGCTCGACCCCCAAAGGGGTCATGACCCACAGGTTGAGAACCGCTGTGCTAGATGAAGTGACAGTTCCGTTCCCTCTATATTGCGTATTGACCGATGCCTGATACAAACCAAAGGCTCCCAGCTCAGAGGCTCCTCCTGCCATCTCAGTTGTTAGCTTAATGTACGCAATATAGTCAGTTGTGTCTGTTTCCAGTCTTGCTTGTGCCACTTGTATTTTTCTCATTCACACAAAAATGAATGGATGGAGTCCCCCCCACCCAGAAACAGGTTAAAATTTGTATCTTCATGTAACATATTTTAGTGGGGAAACAAACAATAAACACACAAATTATTGTAATTATGACTTTGATTAAATATCCAATAAAACAATAAAATAGGAATTGTTAAAGGGAGAACATTGTTGTTAAGAAATTAAATTGAATTTGGAAAACATGCTGAAGGTGAAGTAGTGTTTAAAAATTATAGTTACATTAGCTTTAAGCAAGAATCCTTACAAAATTAAGGGAAATTCTCACTCAGATTCTATATCTGGCTTGCTTCACAGGAACCTTTAAGTTTTCACTCCACGTTAAAGAAACTGAAACCCGAGATTGTATGTGTGCTAGGGTGGTCTATATAGTACATAAGATACGAGGGGCCTCATTGGAGTCCTGTTAACAAAACCTCAAGTCTACATTTAAAACTTGGGGGCCCTGACCAGTTTGGCTCAGTGGATAGAGCGTCGGCCTGCGGACTGAAGGGTCCCGGGTTCAATTCTGGTCAAGGGCATGTACCTTGGCTGCCGGCACATCCCTGGTAGGGGGTGTACAGGAGGCAGCTGATAGATGTTTCTCTCTCATCGATGTTTTTAACTCTCTATCCCTCTCCTTTCCCTCTGTAAAAAATCAATAAAATATATTAAAAAAAACTTGGGGGATTATGTGCACTTACATGTTATCAATTAAAATGCAATGTTTGAAGCACATATATATTTTATTTTAATGATTTGGCAATCATTAACATTTATTTTAATTGAAATGTTTTATTAATTGACAAACTACTTAAATTGCTTTGGATAAGAATGCTTTTATCCTAACCCAGTCAATAAATATTTATTGAGCATCAGCTCTTTCAAAGTTCTGTTTAGAGTATTCTGAGAGATAAGAATTCAATTGTTAATGGGCTGGTAGTTTGAATGAGATGAATAAAAATCACTCAGAGTAGACGGTAATAAGACAGACAATGCCTTTCAATTACTACTCCCTCTTCAACAACACTAACTAACATCCTCAAATATTTCTCAAAAATCTAATTTTTTAAGATTTTATTCTAAAAGTTATGAATATCTGTATACTGTCTGAGTTAAGCTTACCCACCATTATTCTAAATCACCCTATCAGTAAAAATACAAAAAATTGCCAATACTGGAATGATTCTAAGATGTTAACAAATGCAACTTAAATGGGTCTTATATTTCACACAATTAACTTGACACTTAGTCTGTCTGGGCTGCCAATTCTTTACTAAGTAATTCACTTGGGGAGGAATGAAGCAGCTTCTAATACCACTCAATAGCAGAACAGCACTCTCTGAAGGCTCCCAGCACTGTCTCTGCCACTGCTCTGTTATTAATTGTGTGCTTCCTTACACAGCTTTCCCAACGGCCTTGAAAGGACAGTTAACTATACTTTGAATGAACTTGGGGGACTTTATGCTAAGTGAGAGAAGCCAATCACAGAAGGACAAATGCTACACGATTCCATGTATCTGAGATATCTAAAACAGTCCAATTCATAGAGTCACAGTAGAATGGGGGCTGCCAGGGGACGAGGAGAGGGGGCCATGGAGAGTTCCTATCAATGAGCATACCATTTTAGTTATGCAAAATAACTGTAAACTCTAGAGCTTTGCCGTGGAACATTGCACCCATGGTCAACAATAATATATTAGACTCTTAAAAATGTAAAGAGGTAGGTATCATGTTAAGTGTTTTTAAATTCTATTTCTGGTTCAGATTTTACAGATTGCCTATAGTAGAGTGTTTAAAGTGCTAACCAGGGTTATAACCAAGAAAGGGGTTGCTTATAAAATGATCCAGGCCTATACCCTAGGAAAGAGAGTAATGCTGGCTTAAGAGCCACATGAAGGGGTAGTGGGGGAATTTCGGAGTGTGTAGATCAAGCAGGAAGAACAGTGGTCTAAGCTTTAGGATATGACATTGTTTTAAATTAAGAATCTGCCCTATGAAAGCCACCACAAAGTCAGGGTAGAGGTTACAGAGGGCTACCTATAGTGGAGGAAAGAGAACATAAAGTAGTGATGGAAATAAAGAGAAAGTAAAAAAGAAATAAATAGATATTTATTTAGCTTGTAAAATTATATTTCAGTGTTGGAAGAAATGTCAAGCATCACCTGTTGCTGCTGCTCTTATTTTAATCATGACAATGAGGTATTCGGGGTGGTCCAGTTCACCTGGGGTAGACCTGGCGTGAGGACCCAAGCCTCCTGATTGTGTGTGAATTTGTAGGAATATTTTCTCGAAGAATTAATATTGCTGTACACAATGACTAAACATACCAGGGTCCGCTAAAGTTTGCTGCTGTCGTTGGCAGTGGAATCCAGAAGTTTGCAAGTCCTGAGACGGTGGTTGCAGATTCTCTTTGCTTAATGGCTACGTGAAAATATTTTCTAGAAGCTCTTGAGTTTTCCCAAAACCACTGGAACAAGGGAAACATATGTATTTGTAGGCCTTTGAGAATAAGAATAGTTTACATTGTGCTGATGGTATTATTAAAAGTATAAATCATGGAGATGTGTCCAGTGTGAGGTCATTTTCTCACTTGTGTCAGAGACACTTACCGTGTGTGGCGTAGAACACGGAGTAATAACATTAATATTGGCTGCGTTAATTTGTTTCCTACGGCTATTTGTCCTCCACATTGTTTTCGTTGCTAATCAGACTCATAGATCTCTGGGCTGAAACTATAGAGGGAGCCAATTCTATTTCTTTAACCTCTCCTGCTTCAGGTTAGATTTGTCCCTTTAGATTTGTCCCACAGAGGGCAAATGGATTCATATGAAACATTTATAGGAAACCCAAATGAGCCTGTTTGTACCATCTTGTGTAAAAATATGTGTATGTGCATGTCCGTTTGTGTGTCTGCATGCCTATCCATTCATCTATCTGTCTGTATCTACATATACATTTTTAAAATGTTTTTCTACCCTGGCCATAGTTACATTTCTTATTTACTTTCATCTAATCAATAATGGAAAAGGCCTCTGTGACTATCCTCATGATATAATGGCCTTCTTTCTTACCTACTCATCCATTTTAGCCTAGTATATGTAGAAAAACTAAAATTCTGTATTCAAACTGCATATGCTCTCCCACATGTACTCACACCCCAATACAATCACTACCAAGAGAAACACAATGCAAATCTCATTTCTTTTGATCCCAGGGAAGGTGACATGTTAAACAGCCAGTTGTATTCAGTTACTTTTAATGATAAGGCAAGGATTACATTTATGAAACAGTACAACTTTTCCAAATTTCCCAAATTGCCTTATTTTTTTTTTTTAATCCTAATTAACTGGCTATTCTTTTTTGTCTGGTGATTTCTCCTTCTCTCAAACACTTGAAGTTCCCCAGGTCCCTGTCCGGGACCCATCTCTTATCTCTATACTAATTGTCTTGGTGATCTCATCCATCACCATGGTTTTAAATACCATCTTTAAGAAGATTATTTCAATCCCTCCTGTACCTAGAATTCCAGACTGATATAAGCATCTGGTTACTTAACATTTCTACCTAATGTCAAAGAGGCATCTCAACTTAACCTGAGCCAAACTCCTATCTCTTACTTTCCCGTTCCCCCAAATCTGCTCCTCACTCATCTTCCTCATTTCAGTAAATTCCATAATGTATCTCTCCCCTAAATGACTTAAGTAAAAAATCAAGTTATTTTTGATTCTTCTGTTTCCCTCATTATCAGCATCCAATCCTTTGGACACAACTTCTTTGTTGGTATTCTTGCTTTGGCACTTGCAGCCCTACAGTCCTTTCTCCCTGTTGGTCAGGGTTATCATGTCACATTTGTTTTTAACTCTCTTAGTTAAAATCCTCTCCTTTTCCTGATTTATCAAGCTTACCTAGATCCTGCCTATGCTTTACTCCTTTGACTAATTTCGTACTGCTGTCTCTATTGCACACCATACTTCAACCATATTAGACTTACTTTTTTAATCAATTATTTCCATAGTGCCATCATACTGGAATGCCCTTCTTCCTGAAATTTATGCCTTTTTTTTTTTGATAATCAGATATAAGTTTAAATACCACTTTTCAAAATGGTCTTTCTGACAACCCAGTCTAATGTAGAACACTCTTTAGCATTATCTAATCTTAATAATTGCAGAGTGCTGGTCACTCATTAATATTTTTTCTCATTGACTGTCTCTTTCTCCCATCCTTCAAAGTATAAATTTCATGGATATAGATATTTATCACTAGTGTCAGGAACTTAGTAAATGCTCTATCTGTTTATCTATCTATATCTATCTATCTACCTATGTATCTATATAAAATAAATGAAAGGTGTGTTAACCCAGGTGAATTATAACCTTTAGAGAACAACTACCATCTTAATTTTTCTAAAAATGATTACTTTGTTTTAATTTCTGTTCATGAAGAATTTAATCATTCAATAAAATTACCCAACTTTTTATTGATTTGTTTTGTTCAAAAAACTACAAGCAAAATATTATACATAAGATGAAATGCATTCAAAATTACCAATGGACATACATTTCTTTTAAAATCTTTTAATATCTTTTAATAGTTTACATTTTTTTTCTTTTTTAAAAAAAATATATTTTATTGATTTTTTACAGAGAGGAAGGGAGAGAGATAGAGAGCCAGAAACATCGATGAGAGAGAAACATCGATCAGCCGCCTCCTGCACATCTCCCACTGGGGATGTGCCCACAACCCAGGCACATGCCCTTGACTGGAATCGAACATGGGACCTTTCAGTCTGCAGGCCGACGCTCTATCCACTGAGCCAAACCGGTTTCAGCTAGTTTACATTTTTTTATAGTTACTGGACAAAGTCCACATACTGCATTATATTTTTCTAAAATATGTTGTTATTTTTTTTTACTGAAGAAGGATAATTAATTTGAGCAGTTTAAACAGAAAGTTAGCATATTGTTTTTCTCTTTTTTTGGAAGAAATCCTCTGTGAGCTTGAGTGGCTAATTAAAAGACTGCCAAAGTTTAGCAACTCAATAATTATCAAAAAACCCACCAACACATTTCTGCTCTTTATTTTATTTTATTTTATTTTATTTTATTTTATTTAACAAGCTCTGTCAATACCACAGAAATCTACTGTATTAATGTGGATGTAGAAGTTAATCACCAAAGAATAGAACAACATTGAAAGTAGCCTTACCTAAGTGGTTTACAAAAGGGACGATACATGCAGATTAGAAACACAGCACTGTTACAGCTAATGGATGGATATTTGTAAAATGCATTCATCAAGTAAATGTACATTTCCTTTCATCTCTGAAAGTGATGTTTCCATTAGAGGCATATTCATTTACCAAGTTTAAGGTGCCTGTCAATTTAACGTGGTTTCATTAATCACTTTATATTTATCATTCGATATAAAGCAACCTATTCTCTCCCATAGTTATAGGTTCATGTAATCAATTTATGTATATATAAGTTTACACAATTCTATTTGGTGATTTTGGTTTCTGTATCAGATTATTGAGATAAGCAATTGGCTTTCTATGTTGAAGATTTAGGGCTCAACCCCTATGTTATCTGACTAAGCGACAGAGTAAGAAGCCCAGGCACGACTTCATAGAGGGGTATACTCACAGGCAGGGCAGATTAATGCAAAAGAGTGAGTTAAAGTCTCCATCTGGAGCTTTAGCGGGTGTTCTTTCCCTCCAGGCACCCACCTCACTGGACGCTGTGGTTCAAGGTCTGAAATTAAAGCTCATTATTATGGACTGCCTTGACATTTGGTGAGACCGGGAGGGCTCATATGGCCTAACTTCCAAGTTCTCACCTTATTCTGCTCTTGGTGGATGAGGTCCCTTGGTCAAGCAAACCTACTCATTAAGGAAACCAGGCAAAGTTCCTATTTATCCGTGAGAAGTAGGTTTCAACTCTCTGCCAGCCTGTGGAATTATTCAAACAAGCCAATCACACCCTCTCACGGAAACTGGGGCACAGCGATCTCTTGATATTACAGTCTAGCCCCCACAACCCCTGGTCATCCACTTTGTTCTAGAGTGCAGTCCTGAGTGCCTCTCTGTGACATGCAGTGCCCTCCTCACCCTGAGCTGTGACTAATAAACTGCTCTCCATCTCGGCTGTCCAGTGTCAGGTGTCATGTGCTCAGTCATCCCTGTTGCCCTAAGGCAGGACCCCTCCCTCATAAAGGGGGTGAATGGGAGGTGCTCAGAACAGGTGCTATTCCCTTAACCCCCCACCCCCACCCCAGTTGTTCACTTTGACCCGTGTCACTGCTTAACCAAATATTTGATGAAGGGAAGTTTCTCTTTATAAAAATATTTTGTCAAATAAAAGAAGAAGGGATGAGATAGGGAATGAAATCACCATTTGGGAACCTCTAATGAATTGATCTAGGGATTGATCATCAAACACTGATGACATGCAAAAGGAGAGACAACCAGACATCATAAGTTCCCCAAAGAAGAACAAAATACCACACATAAACTGTACTTAACCAAACAAATTGAATCTGAATTTGATCAAGTTTCTGGGTCTCACCACCTGTATGCAGAAATACAGCCATCAAAGCACCGTGACATATGCTATCATAGGGAAAGGCAACAAAATCTGTTCTATAAACAACTCTAGAGAACTCAACATGTAAACTGGAAGTTAAAGATAAATAAAAGATGGAGTGGAAACTTACGAGCCGTAAGAGATAAATCAAACAATTACAATGTTTTAACAAAGAAGTCTGCCTGAGCTTTGAGCACATGCATAAGGACTTGCCTACTGCATGATCTGGAGTCTGGGAGGTGGAAGAGATTGTGAGTGACTATGGCTGGTAGGGCCCAGACTTCTTGGAAAATTGGTCAGAATCAGCAGAACAACAGCCAGTAGTGAACTTTGTGACTAGCTGTACTCAATGACTCAGCTTCATCACCTATACTCAGTTAAGGGAACCAGAGGTCAGCAACTTGCCTCTGCTTAGGCTTGTCTTGAACGAATAAGCCAAGGACTTTGTTTTAAAAAGACCCATCACTTTTCCTTAAGATACTTTGAGGCTTTTGCCTGCCACCACCCTTACCCTTGCCTGTGGTCTGGGTGATAATCTTCTAAGAGGCTGTTGTATATTCCTGTGTGTGAGGACATCCTCAGCACTTCAACTAATGGGCTCTGATTCTTTGTCACTTACTCCAAAGACCCTGCACCATAGAACTCAGTGTTTTTGGGTGTTTGATCAAGTTTTCTCTGCCTTGCCTGCTAGTAAGAATAGCTTACTGCTCTCATGTCTCAGATTCTTACTTTTTGCGTGTGTGTGTGTGTGTGTGTGTGTGTGTGATAATACTGACTTGGATCTTGACTCAAACATCGCTAAAATAATAGTGACACAATAAATGACTTTAGATCACTTATTGGATAGTTTATGTCATTAAGATATTATTGTTAATTTTCTGTAGTTGTGAAAGTATCATTGTAATTACATATTTACAAAGAGTCTCTATCTTGTAGAGATACATGCTGAGATGTTTTCAGATAAAGTATGTAGTCTGGGGCTTACTTCAAAATAACCCAGGGTGTATGTGGAATATATGGATAAAGATGTAAAAAGATAGCTATGAGTTGATAATTGTTGAAGTTGGGTAATGAGTACATAGGGATGGTTTATACTAGTCTGTCTACTTTGGCATGTGTTTGAAATTTCATATAATAAGAAGTTTTTAAAGATTTCACCCCATGTGGGATATATTCTAGTGGGAGTGAGACAGCCAATAAACAATTAACATCACACAAAATATAATTATGTACTTATAATTTTAGGAGTGGAGATAAGTTCTATTGTAAAGAGAAGATGGTATGGCAAATGCAATATTCAATTAGAGGATCAATCTGAAATTTACATATCATAATCTTCCACATATAATCTCATATATATGTATATACATGCATGTGGCCAAAAGTAGCCACATGAGATATATGTACTAAGATATTTGAAATATATTTAACTAGAGGCCCAGTGCACAAAAATCTGTGCACTCAGAGGGGGTGTGTGTGTGTCCCTTAGCCTGGCCTGTGCCCTCTCACAGTCTGGGACCCCTCGGGGGATGTCCACCTATTGGCTTAGGCCCACTCCTTGGGTATCGGGCCTAAGCTGGCAGTCACACATCCCTCTGGCAGCCCGGGAGCCCTCAGGGGATGTTCACTTGCCAGCAGGGAGCAAGCCTAAGCTGCAGTCAGACATCCTTAGTGCTGCTGAGGAGGCGGGAGAGGCTCCCGCCACCACCACTAAACTGACATCTGGCAGCCTGGCTTGTGGCTGAGCAGAGCTCCCGCTGTGGGAGCGCACTGACCACCAGGGGGCATCTCCTGCATTGAGCGTCTGCCCCCTGGTGGTCAGTGTGTGTAATAGTGACCAGTCATTCCCAGTTGTTCTGCTGTTAGGGTCAATTTGCATATTACCCTTTTATTATATAGGATGAACAAATTTGTTTTATATCTCATTGTCTTTTCTTCATATTAGTCATATATTCCACAGCAATCATTTTCATGAAAAAAATTTCTTAATGATAAAAAGATAAAACAATGGGGATTTATTTTTAATAAAATTCTACCTTATAACACCTATTAAGAAAATAATTTTTATCTTAAGAAGATTAGATCTCTATTAACACTCACCAAAAACCTGACAAAGGACAGATTTTTTTCCAGCTATGCATCATTACTTGATGGAATTGCTCTGGTTTATTGCTCTGTTATCCCAACACTAAGTTGACATTTTCTATGACAAGGCTTATTAATTTTCAGAATTATTCATTCTGGCTATATATATTCAGAATGCATCGTATTAGAAGGGGGTGTGGGGTGGGCTGGAGAAAAATGGAAGTGAATTGCATAATTTAACGGATCAAAAAGGAAAATGTTATGCAACAGCACTAGAGGAAATTCCATGAATTTGAATAATAGATGGTGAAGGTTCCTGAGTTCTTCAGAATATTAGCATTTCTGTAATAGAGCTGGCGACTTGGAAGGGACCCTAACAGGCATCTGGCATCGCCTTCCCTTCAGCCTCAACTAAACAGTTTAGGCAGAAGTAAAAATCCATTTAAAATTCTCTGTAGGAGGACATTCATCAAACTCTCCCTATGGGAGACTTATCCTTGGGGAAATCATATGCGAATAAGTTTCCGATGATACAGAAGTGGTGTGATGTTCCTGGAATGTGGCTGATGAATGCCTGGCAGTTGCAAAACAAATAATGTTGGGTAGCAAATGCAACGCTAGTATTTTTCTGTGTGTGTATGTGTATGTGTATGTGTGTGCACATATGTACATGTCCACACTCATGATCCTACTAGAATATAATAGAATATCTCTGTATCTCTAAGACAGAGATATTCTGAAACAAACATACTATATTTTGGAAAGCTAAGCAGTCTCTTTCACACAGATTTTCACTGCGGCAGAGACATGGAATAGAGAGCAAATTGGTATTTGAGTCTTAATCTGTTTCCCCTCCCCCCCAATTTTTATTCCCCATGTGATTGTTTCTATAATGGTTAGTAAATAATCCAGCTATTTAAATTCTTTTAACTTCAGTTCCCTCATTTGTAAAGTGGGCATAATAACAGTATCTTTGTCAGAGGGTTATGTTAATGATTAAATTATATAATTGTTATAAAATACTTATTATCATGTCTGGCACATAAGAACTGCTCAATAAATGGTAATTTTATTATTCCTGGTGCTTACAGTCTGGATGTCATAGATGGCTGGCAGGACTGATCTCATCTTCTCTCCATCTTTGTGTATCACCAGAACAGCTTGTAACTATGAAAGGGATATTGTAACAGCCTGAGGTGATTCTGTACTTTAAGTAGGGCATGAAGTGAATATATGAGAATGAAAAGCATTTTAGAAAGTTATTCCAGGAGCTGAAGGCTGACAAACCTTCAAGTCAAAATGAATCATTCATTTGTTCAACATTCAGAGGCATGTAGCATGAGGAGCTATAATGAATTGGCCATAGTAACAGGCGTTAACCAATTTGTTTGAAAAAAGAAATCTATTCTTCAATTTAACTGAAGGAAGCACAAGACCAAATTGTAGGAAGATGTATGATATTCTTCAAACACTCCAGCTTGGCAAATGCTTTTTCCATTCTTTGGGATAGACAGATATGGCTTGGTTCCCGAAGAGGAGTGTTATTTATTGCAATTATTTATATGCGTACTGAATCCTTCAAATACTGAAATACTTTGAAGGTTTCTTTGTTTGTTTGTCCGTTTTGTTTTTTGTCTGCCATGTCTGTACTTCTATGTATTTTGTTAACAAATCTGTCTTAGTTAGCCCAGGCTGCCTTACTGCCATAGCACAATACCAGAGACCGAGTGGCTTACACCCAGAAATTTATTTTCTTGAGGCTGACATTTGATCAGCTTGCTAGTGTGGTAAGTTCAGGGGTGGGGGCTCTTCTCCTGGCTTGCATATACCCACTTTCTGGGCTCTCATCTCCTCAAACCAGGGCCCTGCCCTCCTGACTTAACTACTTTCCAAAGGCCCATCTCCAAATATTAACACACTGGGGGCCAAGACTTCAGTCTATGAATCTTTGCCAGATAGACATTCAGTCTCTACCAATATCTTAGTATAATGAGATAGAACATTTGTTTCATAGATAGGAATTCCACAAATAATTGGAAACCTTCCAGTATAAATCTATCCCTATAACCATGTTGTGCATTATAGTTTATAACCCTTTTTATTTAGGTAACAATAAATTAGAGTGTTGAAAGTGCTAATATATTTACTTTGGGTAAACAGTTTAAGAAAATTTACCTTCAGTAACAATTTTGTCAGTTACTTCCATCTTTTAATATAAATATTTAATATTTGATGCTCCTTTCATCTTTATTTTAAAAATTATATTAGATATCATTTCTTTAATAATGATAAAATCATAGCACCAAAGGTCCCCCATCAGGACTGGATGTGCCTCCTAGCCGTCTCTTGTTACTCTTTGTATAGATGACAGCAAGTAAGAGGGTTGTAGCTGGTGTGTCTGGTCCATCTCCAGCTTATTACCAACACAGCAGCTAAATCTCCCTCTTCCCTTCCCTTTTTCATAATATCTTTCTCCCTTATTTTTTTAAAGTAATTTTATTGATTTCAGAGAGTAAGGGAGAGGGAGAGAGAGATAGAAACATCAATAATAAGAATCATTGATTGGCTGCCTCCTGCACACCCTCTACCAGGGATTAAGCCTGCAACTTGGGCATGTGCCCCAACCAGTAATTGAACTGTGACCTCCTGGTTGATGCCCAACCACTGAGCCATGCTGGCTGGGCCTCCCTTCATTATTTTATTGTTTCAACATTTAAAAAAAGAATTCTATTTTGTTTTTCCTAAAAGTTACATGTAGCATTACTTTCTTATTGTTCCTAATTGTTTTTATTTTTATTTTACCATTCCTAAAAATAGAGTATACAGTGTTGTCTCACTGATTTTATTTGTGGTCATTGCTTTGGCGAATGAATTGTAAGAGAAAGGGACATATGCCAGGCCTATGCAGAACATTTAAGGGCCATTTTGAGATTTTCTAATCATTTCGTTTTCTTTGGCCTGAGAAGCATATATGATAGGTAGCTAACAGTTTTTTCAGCTTACATTCTGGAATGTAGAGCAGAACCATAATATACCCAGCCTAACTGAATTAGAAATAAAAGTTTGTTGTCATGTACTGACAACTTGGGGTTCATAGTAACCTCGGCTTCACCTAGAGAAAACCGACTAATACATAACTCAGTGATCTGTGCATTTGTTTTATTTGTGTAGGAGGCAAACAATAAAGACCATTGAAACAAACTATGAAAACCCTTTGCATGCACTCTCTTCTTACCCCTCTCAGTGGGTATCCACTGCCAACTGCTTGAAGCCCATTATTTCTGGTCTCCTTTCCATGCCTGTGTGTACACAGCTACTGAATTATATAACTTGAATAGTCCATTTCTCTGTTTCATTTAGGATGCTTTGGCTACACGTAACAGAAAACATCTTCGGAGACCTTATATAATATTGAAGTCCATTTGGATTAAAGAACTAAACATTAAAATTTATGAAGTAATTAGAAGAAAATTCACATACACACACATAAAATTCACCACATGTCTTTTTCATTTCTGCATATTTTGTATCAGCCTTTATTCTGGACAATCTTTACAGGAAGTTTGTATAACAACCAGTGCCTCCTTAGGCTTGAAAATAGGTAAGTTTTCTTTCCAGGATAATAAAGGTATCTCCTTCCAATAAAAATACTGGGCAAGTTTGCACGCAACCTTCTTAAGAGTGGGGGTCTATAAGATTGGAGGAGCTTAAGGCCCCTCCACTGTCTGTGTAGCACTCGCCTAGGCATTGCACCGATAGGAACCCATGTGAACATGAAGCTTGCTTGCCTCCTATGCTGTGAGGAATAAAGTCCTTTGTCCCGGATCCAGGAGTCTCATGTCTTCTGCCAGCATTAATGACATTGTGTCAGAATACCTTAGTTTGCCAGTAGGTTAAAACCTCAGCCTCTTCACAGCTCTTGAATATATCTGTATCTACTACGATAGCATCAATATCAATTACCTATGCATCTATCAATCAATCTATTTATCTATACCTAGAAATATAACTGAGCAATTGGCTTTGGCAATGGGAATAAGCTTTCTAAGCAAGATACATATTTCATATAGAGGAAGAGGACATATCATGTTCTTATGTACCGTTTTAAATATGCATATCTATGCTCTACATACATTCTTCAGTGGTTCTCCAGCACCTTCATAATGAGGTTACTTTTTTGTTTGTAATATAGATGTATGTGTGTTTCTTTTCCTGATCTTGATTTTTTTAAATATTTGGACTAGAGGCCTAGTGCACAAATTCATGCATGGTTGGGGTCCAGCCAACCTGCCCTGATTGGGGCTGATCAGGCCAGGCCTGCTGGGGGGAGGGGATGCAGGAGGTTGGCTGGCCAGCCCCGCCCCCAATTGGGGTTGGGGAAGCGATCAGGGGCAGGGATGACCTAGGGGATGAACCGCAGACAGTTGGCTGGCCGGCCCCACCCCCTGGTCAAACTCCCAGTCAAACTTCCGGTTGTGGGGACAACTTGTATATTAGCCTTTTGTCATATAGGATGATCTGTTCTGCCACTGTTTGTGTATGGATCTCTCGGCTGCTGTTGATAAATAGTGGTGACTTAACTCTATAGTTGTCTTGGGTTTGGGTGAAGCTGACCCCCATTTCTGTAGTTGTACCTCTAAGCCTGTCATCACTTCCTTAGGCCACCTTGCCTTGTTCATTTTCTTCAGACTGAACACACTGGACTACAGTATAGGTAATGCAGACCCTGCAACCAAATGGCCATAAAGCTCTCAGAATGTCAGTACACGGGCTGAGGAACAAAGATGGCCACAGTATAGACTTAGTAGTTACCTGTTATGAAAGTGAAACCTTTCAGACTGAGGCTCATAGTCCCTGTTACCTATTCTTTCCTCTCCAGCTATTCATTGAAATCCCTCACGCTGGAACTCTTATTTCCTCCCTCAAAGTACTTCACTTCTCTCACAAGAAGAGGAGATTACATCTTTAGTCTTGCAAACTTGGATGGTACTTCAAGATTCAACCAAATGCTCATGAATCTTTCCTTTGGTCAAACCATAAAGGATGTAGGATGGTGTCTTAGTTCTTTCAGGCTGTTATAAAAAAATACCTAAAACTGAGTGGCTTGTAAACAACAGAACTTTATTTCTCACTGTTCTGGAGCCGGAGGAGCCCGAGTTTAAAGCAGCAGCTTTGCCCGGCCAGCATGGCTCAGTGGTTGTGTGGACATATGAACCATGAGGTCACGGTTCCACTCCTGGTCAAGGCACATACCTGGGTTGTAGGCTCAGTCTCCAGTAGGGGCGTGCAGGGGGCAGCCTATCAGTGATTCTCTCTCATCATTGATGTTCCTATCTCTCTCTCCCTCTCCCTTCCTCTCTGAAATCAATAAAAATATAAAGCACCAGCTTTGATGGGTGCATGGTGAAGGCCTTCTCCCTGGCTCTTAGATGTCCATCTTTCTGCTGTGTCCTCACAGAGAACTTTGGAGTCTCTTTTATAATAGCACTAATCCCATTCATGAGGCTCTGCCCTCATGACCTAATCATCTCCCAAGAGCCCGCCTTCTAACAATATCACACTGAGGGTTAAGATTTCAACACATGAGTTTGGGGGAGACACAAACATTCAGTCAATAGGAGATGGGAAGTGGCATTCATTCCAGTTCTGTCTGCCAGTAGAGAGCGCTAGTCTTCATCAGGTTACCTAAGATGCAAACATATCACATCAAGGTGAAAGTTCATATGGGAAAAATTTAAGAAAAATACATTTTTTTTATTAGCCTGGCTTTGATTTTGTTCTATTTTGGAATAATTGATTTTACCATTATTGCGATTAAGAAGAATTGTGTTATTCTTGACTCACACAAACCATGCTTGCATTATGAGCAACCCTACTTACTGTAAGTAAATGTCTCTCTCTGTCTGTCTTTTTTTTCTATTGAGGTGTGATGCTGCCAGTTCTGATTAGAGTCTTTATTCCTATGTAAGAGAAAAGTTCCATTTCATCCTATTCCATGTAGGTTCTCATTTAATCAGGTTTACAATTTGTCCTTTGACAACCTGTTAATTTAATTTTCTGCCACTTTTATACATGCCCTCTCAAGTTCCAGCTATTTCCAGCTCCTAAAATTCCTTGCTGTAAGCCCTTGATCATCTTTATTTTCAAACTTTGGAAAGTGAAATTATAAATAAAAGGGGGCTCTCTATATAGATGTGTGTGTGTGTGTGTGTCTGTGTGTATTCCTTTCTTATGTACTTGGAGGTCCTGGTCTTTCTAGGAGGAATGGTTTTTCCAGGTAACCATTTCTTTATAATTATGCTGACTCCTTTGTATGCACATCTGTCTGTGTTATTCACATGTATAAAGATGTGTATTTTATTGTTTATCCATAGTAATAACATTTTCAAGCTGAATAAAATTTCAGAAACTCAGTTTGTCTCAGGGAATTTAAATAGAAAAACTTCAAGAAAAAATAATTTTACATGAAAAATTGCACGCAAATTAAAAAATACATTGTCAATGTTTTTCCTGTGTAAAAGTTTTTGTTACACAAATTCATCATTTAAACAGATCACTTTCCCATAAGTCCAACAATTTATATTCTGAATTATCTTTTTTTAAAAAAATATATTTTATTGATTTTTTACAGAGAGGAAGGGAGAGGGATAGAGAGTTAGAAACATCGATGAGAGAGAAACATCGATCAGCTGCCTCCTGCACATCTACTGGGGATGTGCCCACAACCCAGGTACATGCCCCCGACCGGAATTGAACCTGGGACCCTTCAGTTCACAGGCCGACGCTCTATCCACTGAGCCAAACCGGTTTCGGCTCTGAATTATCTTTTTAAATTCATACAATAGTTCCAGAATTATGACCAATTGAAACAAGTGCCCCTTATTCTATTTTATACTGAAAAATATTCATTTATAAAATTTACCCCTTGTGTATATATATTTTGGAATTGATCACACATAAGCCCAAATTAAAGAAATAATTTCATGCATCTTTAACTTAAAATATGGAGTCCTAAAAAGCTTTAAATAAACTTTAATTAATGTAATACCTTAGCTTATTATTTTCATAGTAATTACATTATTTTCCTGAGGTAAAATTGAATAATCATGATAGAATTACTCCCCCACTCCTCCCTCCCCTGCTTTTTGGTTTAAATAACTATCAGTTAAAATATGACAACTTTTTCTGTTATCATGTTTATAGTCATATTGATGGAGGCTCATTTTATTTACAGAATTATATTGATTTTGCAAGTTCCTAAAAGGCTCTTGGAAAGAATGGTAATGGAATGGATGGAGGTGTTGTCTTGTAGATCAATCAGTGAGAATTTCATGGATTGTAAAGTGAGGACAAATGTACCGAGGTCAGCATTTTTGTTCCTGCTGCTCTTTCTGGAACTGCAGCCAACGACTTATTAGTACTAGTTACATACTTTCTGGAATAGCAAGCGAAGGAGAGCACAATACAGCTGAGTTTTCTTGGCAGAGAGTTGCATTCTCTTAACTGCTTTAATTCCGGTGATTGCATTAGGTGCAGTTCATCTCTGATGAAGTGCTCTCAGCCAAGACCGAGGGATATATCAAATAGGAGTTGATGCCTCATTTCTTTAAGCAGGACTCTCCATTGCAGATATAGGCATGGATCAACTCAGGTGTAGTTGCAGTAGAAATGAAAAACCTAACAAATAGTTTCGGTAATATTTTATTATATTTCCTTTAATGTTATTTCACGGAAGACGGTAATACTGCAACTACACCCAGGCTGGCATGTGTGCGTGTATTTGCACGTGCTCATGCACATGTATACAAACAGGCCTATGAATAAATATGTAAATTTGTGTATGAATGTATGTGTGTGCGTGTGTATTTATGCCCAGATAAAACCATTAACAGTCAGCACTATACAGTCATGAGCTGTACAATAATGTTTTGATCAACGATGGACTGTATATACAACAGTGGTTCTATGTGTGATTATAATGGAACTGAAAATTCCTATTACCTACTGATGTTGCAGCCATTGTAATGTAATGCAATGCATTGCTCATGCTTTTTGTGATGCTGGTGTAAACAAACCTACCATGCTGCCATTTGTATAAAAGTATAGTACAAACAACTATGTACAGCACATAATACTTGATGATGATAATGAACAGCTATGTTACTGGTTTATGCTTTTACTCTACTCTACTCTTGATCATTATTTTATAGTGTAGTCTACCTACTCATAAGAAACGTTTTCTGCAAAAGAGTATGCTGTATTATGCCGGCAGCAGACTCATATATCTCCTGTTTGCTGGATATCTTGTGCTTGACTTAATCTCATGTTGTTTTAAAAATCCAGTGCAGCTTAAGTGCACAGTGTTTATAAGGTCCATTGTAGTATATAGTGATGTCCTAGGCCCCCACATTCACCCAGAGCAACTTCCAGTCCTAAAAACTCCATTCATGATAAATGCTCTATACAGGTGCACAATTGTTATCTTTTATACCATATTTTCACTGTACCGTTTTTATGTTTAGATGCACAAATACCATTATGTTACAATTGCCTACAGTATTCAGTACAGTAACATGCTATATAGGTATTTAACATAGGAGCAATAGTTTATAGCATATAGCCTAGGAGTGTAGTAGGCTATAGCATCTATATTTGTGTAAACGCACTCTCTGATGTTCACACAATGACAAAATTGCCAAAGGATGCATTTCTCAGAATGTATTTCCGTTGTTAAGCAGAATATGACTATAATAAACATAGTTGCATCTGATGTTCAACAGTGTAGGTAGGAATTTCTATACCCTTTGGACAATGCAAGCATAATAAGACTGTGATGTAGGAAGAGGTTGTAAAGAAAGTCAACAATTGGGCTGACTTTGTATGGTGAATGGGCCATCAGAGAGCCTACAGGAGGGAAAATTGACTCTATAGCCACAAAAAGAAAAAGAAAAACAAAATGAGAAAGCAAATGGCAACCATCAATGAAAGTGATACAGTTTCCTTTTTTGGGGGGTGATGTTATGGAGTTATGTGGTATAACATTTATTATTGGAATTTGAGACATGAAAGTTCACAGTCCAACTAATCTGGGAGCATAGCCAGAGACAATGGAAAGGCCATACAATAGTTAGTGGCTCATCCCAGGCAGAGTTGACCATAAGCTCTTGGCTGCATCCAGGATTTATTGTGTCCAATGGAATCCTAGGAAACTCAGTTCTGGTACCCTGAGGTGTTGTAGGCCCACTTAAAAAACTAAATAAAAAATCAATGACTGCAGATAATAATTTTTGTAGCTAAAAATATCTAAGAAATTTCAATGTGTATTTCAGGCTGTAAATTTAATGTTTGTTGTATGTACTATGTTGTTTTTCTCTTAATTATATTTATTAATTAATTTGTAAAGAATCTGATATGTGAACATCTGGAATTGATGAGGAAAAAAGGTGGGGATGGGACTGGGAAACTGTACCAATATTTAATGGCTCTAAAAACTAGGGAGAACTGAGGAAATCATCACATGGATTATGGTGCTAAAAAGGGCTCTGTTATCTTAATTAAATTATTTGTCCAAGTCGCTTCTTATCTCATTGCCCAGTTCCATCTTTTGCCTCTTATAGTCACAGAAACAAAATGTTAGTACATGTCTCCATTTCCCCTGACTTCCCAGACTAATTTAATAAAAAATAGCTAGATTTCTAGGAAGAGAACATCTTTTTGGAGTCCACTATCTCAGAACACTCTTCCAGGATCTGAGGGTAAATGCAGAGATTAAAAAGGAACTGAAAAATTTGAAGACATGGATAATTAGCTTTTTGACTTGTAGACAATGTGCATAACCTCTTTACACCTCAATCACTTTCTTACAAAATGGGATGGTATACTTGGTAATTCCTAAAGTTTAACGGGCCTATAATATTGAGAAGGGATAGTGGTAAACTCAGGATCTCTGCCCTTTCTATAGGCTTAGAATTTTATATATGGAAAACATACAACCCTTCTTATGTAGCACTCTTTGTTGTTTGATTTTGCTATTGAGAATATTTCCTTTTCCCTAGAGCTCATTAAGTTACATAAAGAGCCCATTTTGAGATGCTGCAAACAGTTAGTGCTTGAAATACAGATCATCTTCATGGGCGTGGTGGCAGTACAATTGTAGAAGGTTTTTCTTGAAAAATAGTAGAAAGTCCCGGCCAGCAATGTTGAGTGTAGACCCATGAACCAGGAGGTCACAGTTCAATTCCAGGTTAGGGCACATCCCCAGTTTGTGGGCTCCATCCAAGTAGGGGGTGTGCAGGAGGCCGTTAATCAATGATTCTTTCTCATCATTGATATTTCTATCACTCTCTCCACTGTCCTCTCTGAAATCAATAAAAATATATATTTAAAAAATATAGAAAGTAAAAAGAAAATGGTAATGTGATGTCTGGGGAAACTCATACATTTATAGATCAGTAGTTTATTTATAGTTGTTTATTCATGTGTTAGTATTTATTTCTATTATTTCCATATGAACAGCTGTAAACCTACTTTTGTCAACCCTTGTATAATCCAGAGAGACAGCAAACTAAGGGTGAGAATTAAGAAGTATTTCAAAAAAACGACATGGACTCTAGCCTCCATGGAGCCTTGGATGGCCATTGCCCAGGTATTATTGATCTACTGTCTATTGGCCTAGGCTTTACTTATCAGTCAACCTACTGATCTAATTTTTGGCTGTAAATATAAGAGCAAATGTGGACATTAGAAGTGTTATCCTACAGTATGAATTAATAAATTGGTATTCTTAATTAAGCATCTATTTTGTGAGCATTTAGAGTAATTTTCTCACTTATTTATGGGTACAGGATCAGTCCCAATTTCTGGCCTTGAGAAATTGATGACCAGACTTCAATTTGTGGTAAATCCACCCAGGTAATATCACCAGTGAAGCCTTTTTGTGTTCACTTCCATTAGAGATCTTTTCTTTCTCAACTTTCTACCATCCCTTTTCTATTCAAAGAATTTTCAAGTCTGGAGTGCCCTGGTGTGCAAATAGTCTTTTCTTATTAAATGTGTATGCAGATCTGCTAGGAGAATAATCAGGTGTCATACGATTTCTGATAAATAGATGCAGACAATAGCTGGCTGAATGCCTGGGTCAGCGTGCAGTAAGCAAATCTGTCTGATTGACTGGGACCTGCTCTGCCATTGACAGTTGCAGAATACTTAAGTGCTTCATGCATTTCTATGTTAGGATTGCTCAAATATAGAAATTCCTATAGATATCCAGCATAAATACATTTCAGAATAGGAGAAACATAACTGAGTTGAGGTCAGTATTCCACTAAAACCAGAAGATTCAGCAACTGTCACAACCCAATTAATTAATCCATTTTCCCATCCCATATTTGTGTTCTCTTTCTGTGGCTAGGACTGATTGACTTCTAGTAAACCCTGGGGGAAAACACTTTATAAATGAATTGATAGTTACATAAATACAATGTTTGTCAAACCACTAAGTGCTAGGAGCACATTCTCCAGGCTAAGCACTTCTAAGTTACCCCACACAAACTGAGAGATCAGGGGGGCGGGGAGGGGGGGTAGAATGCAGAGCCAGGTATATATTTAGCTTACATGTTTCTTTAACTTTTCTCCAGTCCATATTTCTTCAATATCTATATATCTACATCTCCAACATTGTAAGAAATAGAAAAGGCTCATGATTTTAATTTTTATGGCTAGTAATATACAGAGAGAGGAATTCCCTTATTTTTTATACAGAGAGAGGAATTCCTTTATTTCTGTCAACGGTACTATTGCAAATGAATTGTTGTTTTAAAATTTTTATGTTTAAGGCCATGAATTCTGGAGCAAGATGTTCTTTTTTATTATTATTATTATTATTAGTTAAGGTATTACAAATGTGTCCTCATCCCCCCCATTAACCCCCAACCTCCCCCCCACACACAAACTCATGCTCCCATCCCCCCGTTGTCCATGTCCATTGGTTTGTCTTATATACATGCATACAAGTCCTTCTGTTGATCTCTTTCCCTTACCCCCGCCCTCCCCTACTTTCCCTCTGGGGATTGATAGCCTGATCACTGTTTCTCAGTCTTTGGGTCTGTCCCTTTTCATCAGTCCATGTTGTTCTCTATAATCCACAAATGAGTGAGATCATGTGGTATTTATCTTTCTCTGACTGGCTTATTTCACTTAGCATAATGCTCTCCAGTTCCATCCATGCTGTTGCAAAAGGCAAGAGTTCCTTTTTTTTTACCGCAGCATAGTATTCCATTGTGTATATGTACCACAGTTTTCTAATCCACTCATCTGCTGATGGGCACTTAGGCTGTTTCCAAATCTTAGCTATGGTGAATTGTGCTGCTATGAACATAGGGGTGCATATATCCTTTCTAATTGGCGTTTCTGGTTTCTTGGGATATATTCCTAGTAGTGGGATCACTGGGTCAAATGGGAGTTCCATTTTTAGTCTTCTGAGGTAGCTCCATACTGTTCTCCACAGTGGCTGCATCAGTCTGCATTCCCACCAGCAGTGCAGAAGGGTTCCTTTTTCTCCACATCCTCTCCAACACTTGTTGTTTGTTGATTTGTTGATGATAGCCATTCTGACAGGTGTGAGATGATAACGCATTGTCGTTTTGATTTGCATCTCTCGTATAATTAGTGACTTTGAGCAGGTTTTCATATGTCTTTCGGCCTTCTGTATGTCCTCTTTTGAAAAGTGTCTATCTAGGTCCGTTGCCCATTTTTTTTATTGGATTGTTTATCTTCCTTTTGTTAAGTTTCATGAGATCCCTGTAAATGTTGGAAATTAAACCCTTATCGGTGGTATCATTGGTAAATATGTTCTCCCATGTAGTGGGTCTTCTTGTTGTTTTGTTGATGGTTTCCTTTGCTGTGCAAAAGCTTTTTATTTTGATGTAGTCCCATTTGTTTATTTTCTCTTTAGTTTCCATTGCCCTAGGAGCATTATCAGAGAAGAAATTTCTTCGGCATATGTTTGCGATTTCGCTGCCTGTGGATTCCTCTAGTATTTTTATGGTTTCCCGTCTTACGTTTAAGTCTTTTATCCATTTTGAGTTTATTTTTGTGTATGGTGTGAGTTGGTGATCTAGTTTCATCCTTTTGCATGTATCTGTCCAATTTTCCCAAAACCATTTATTGAAAAGACTGTCTTGACTCCATTGTATGCTCTTGCCTCCTTTGTCAAATATTAATCGGGCATAGTGGTTTGGGTCGATTTCTGGGGTCTCTATTCTATTCCATTGATCTATATGTCTGTTCTTGTGCCAGTACCAAGCTGTTTTAAGAACAGTGGCTTTGTAATACAGTTTGATATCTGGTATTGAGATCCCACCTACTTTGTTCTTTGTCAGGATTGCTGCAGCTATTCGGGGTCTTTTTTTATTCCAGATGAATTTTTGGAATGTTCGTTCTAGATTTGTGAAATATGCCGTTGGTAATTTAATGGGGATTGCATTGAATCTATAAATTGCTTTGGGTAGTATGGACATTTTGATGATGTTGATTCTACCAATCCATGAACACGGTATATTCTTCCATCTGTTTATGTCTTCCTCTATCTCTTTTTTCAGTGACCTATAGTTTTCAGCATATAAGTCTTTTACCTCCTTAGTTAAGTTTATTCCTAGGTATTTTAATTTTTTTGGTGCAATGGTAAATGGGATTGCTTCTGTAGTTTCACTTTCTGTAAGTACACTATTGGTGTAAAGAAATGCCATGGATTTCTTAGCATTAATTTTATATCCTGCTACATTGCCGAATTCATTTATTAAGTCTAATAATTTTTTGATGGAGTCTTTAGGGTTCTGTATGTACAGTATCATATCATCTGCAAATAAGGACAGTTTTACTTCTTCTTTTCCAATCTGGATGCCTTTTATTTCTTCTTCGTGTCTGATCGCAATGGCTAGTACTTCCAGTACTATGTTGAACAGGAGTGGTGAGAGGGGGCATCCCTGTCTTGTTCCTGTTTTTAGGGGGAATGGTTTTAGTTTTTGCCCATTGAGTATGATGTTGGCTGTGGGTTTGTCATATATGGCTTTTATTATGTTGAGGTATGATCCCTCAGTTCCTATCTTGCTGAGAGTTTTTATCAAGAAAGGGTGTTGGATTTTGTCAAATGCTTTTTCCGCATCAATTGATATGACTATGTGGTTTTTTTCTCTCAATTTGTTTATGTGATGTATCACGTTTATTGATTTGCGGATATTGTACCATCCTTGCATCCCTGGGATAAATGAGCAAGATGTTCTTATTCTGAGTTTGAATTCTTGTTTCGCCAAATATTAGTTGTGTGACTTTTAGCAAGATATTAAAATCAGTATGCCTCAGTTTCTTTGCAAGATGGGAATAATAGGGTCTACTCTGTGTTGTTATGAGGTAAAATGACTTGAAATATGTAAATCGTTTGGAATGGTGCTATATAGTGGTTGGCTATTATTAACTAGAGGCCCGGTGCACAAAAATTTGTGCACTCAGGGGGGAAGGGAATCCCTAAGCCTGGCCTGTGCCCTCTCACAGTCTGGGACCCCTCGGGGATGACCGTCTCATGGCTGAGGCCTGCTCCCTGGGGGATTGGGCCTAAGCTGGCAATCAGACATCCCTCTGGCAGCCTGGCAGCCCTCAGGGGATGTCCACTTGCCAGCAGGGAGCAGACCTAAGCTGCAGTAAGACATCCTTAGCGCTGCTGAGGAGGCAGGGGAGGCTCCTATCACCACCACTCTACTGGCAGCCATCAGCCTGGCTTGTGGCTGAGCAGAGCTCCCCCATGTGGGAGCACACTGACCACCAGAGGGCAGCTCCTGAATTGAATGTCTGCCCCCTGGTGGTCAGTGTGTGTCATAGTGACCAGTCATTCCCAGTCGTTCTGTTGTTAGGGTCAGTTTGCATATTACCCTTTTACTATATAGGATAGAGGCCTGGTGCCCGGGTGGGGGCTGGCTGGTTTTCCCTGAAGGGTGTCCTGGATCAGTGTGGGGGTCCCGCTTGGCTGCCTGGCCAGCCTGGGTGAGGGGCTGATGGCTGTTTGCAGCTGGTCACACCCCCTTCAGGGTGGGAGTCCCCACTGGGATGCCTGGCCAGCCTGGATGAGAGGCTGATGGCTGTTTTTGGGCTGGCCACACCCCCTTCAGATGGGGGTCCCCACTGGGGTGCCTGGCCAGTCTGGGTGAGGGGCTGAGGGCCATTTTCAGGCTGGCCAGCGACTGAAGCTCCCAGCCTCTTTTTTTTTTTTTTTTTTATTCTGGGATTTATTTACCTTCTATAATTGAAACTTTGTTGCCATCACTGGATCTGAGGGCTGGCTCTTGCTCGCTCCAGATCTGAGGCCACAGCCTGCTGAAAGCAGTTATCTGGGGTTTGTTTAGCTTCTATAATTGAAACTTTATTGCCTTTGGAGCTCAGAGCCGGGCCACTGCAGGCAGGGAACCTTGGCTTCCTCCATCACTAGAGCAAGCAAGCCTCCTGCTCGCTTCAGCTGCATGGCTGCTGGCCGCCATCTTGGTTGGTGGTTAATTTGCATATCGCCCTGACTAGCCAATGGGAAGTGTAGCAAAGGTATGGTCAATTACCCTTTTTGTCTTTTATTAGATAAGATGTGTATTTGTTTGGGTAGTCAAGCAATTTACAGAGATGTTTCCAAATAATTACATCCTAATTTATGAAAAATTTCTTTATTCAAAATAAATGAATATTTCTTCCTTCCTCTTTTTGTATTGTGCTATTATAGTTTCATTGATTTTTCTAAGAAAACCTAAATGATTATGTTGAAAATTAACATAACCAAGATTTTTAGGGATTGCAGAATTGGCCTGGTAATTAATTTATTAACTACCCAGATTTATCTAAGAGATATTTGCTTGTAGTTAGTTGGACTACTTGAGTCTGGTCAATAACATTACCTCTGTTTGAACAGTAATGCCTGAGTCGAGGTACATATGTTTCTACATAAATTCCTGCGATCACAGTAAAAAGGTATCACACTATAGTTACTTGATATCTGAGAAGATAGTTCTTAATATTTGAGGATTATTATATTGCATTGTGTCACTTATAGAAAAATTTTCTCTTGATCCTTTATCTTAAGAAACTGAAATGCTATGTAGGATGTTGTATTAATGTAAAACAATAGAGGGATTTAGTTTGACCATTAGGATAATTTGTGCAGCTTGTTCCAGTTATCACTCTTCCTCTTATACATGTACCGAACCTAAGGCCACGTTTACATGGAGGTTGGCTCACTTGAACCTGTGTCTGTGTCACTTGCAATGATTTCTAGTCCACATCGTAAAAGGCAATTTTAGTAAGTGCTTAACTGAAAGTGATTTACATAGACCACAGGGATTCCCACGTATGTATTCCATAATGCAGTAGGCTTTCATAACTGTTTCTCTAGAAAGCACATTTTAGATATCTTCACTAGGTTGTATTGTTCAAAATGTCTGATCTTTTCATCTCTTTCTTTCTCCAGGTTAGCAAGAAAAGGTGACTTTTTTCTCCAGTGTATGAAGATATTTTATTTTTTATGCTATTATTGAATTCATGGTGGGCAGGGCAAACAAGTTTAAGAAGAGGTAAATACTGTAAATATGAAGAATTCTATCTGAAAGCAGGCTATATTCAGAATCACATTAACAGAGTAAAGGTTCAAAAACACCATTGTTTTTAAATAAAAAACTCTAACTTTGAAGCTTTGAAGATAAATTATTTGCATGTCAATTGTGACTAAAAAAAAATATTATTGTTTGTTTTTATTTTAGAGAGGAAGGAAGATAGGAGAGATAGAGAATCATTTATTGGCTGCCTCCTGCACAAGCCCTACTGGGGATCGAGCCTGCAACCTGGGCATGTGTCCTGTCTGGGAATTGAACTGTGACCTCTTGGTTCATAGGTTGAGGCTCAACCATCTGAGCCAGCCAGGCAATTATGATTAATTTTCTTCAAGTTAAGTTATACTTTGTAGTAACAAAAACTTAGAAAAAATGATCTTTATCTTGTTAAAAACTTTTCTTTACTATGAATACGTTTTGTGGACTAAGGGACTTCTGTAATACTGTTCATTAGAAAGTAACAGACAATATAATGTTGAGTTCATCTTTAAATTATATGTGAAAAAGATTGAGCAACAGCCAAAAGTTGTTTTTTTCTTAAAGCGTGGCTCTATAGCACACAATGGAGGGGAAGTGTTATAATGAGGCAATAAGCTGTTTCATTCAGGGTTGATGTATTCAAGAAAGAAAGCCTGGGGTCCTACCAAGTTTTACACCATTGTTTTATATTATTCATATTATTGTTTCTGAAACTTCATAATCTCAGAAGCTTCTAGTTTGGAGCTTGAGAGTCTGCTTTGAGGTTGCTTATTGAAGAAACCAGATGATTGTTAATTTTCCTGTCATTTTGAGGTGATTCCGCTGATGATTGAGAAAGTTTTTTACATACAGGCACCCATAGACACACACTTGTGAACTAGCTCTTTTATGCCTCTGACCCTGAACTCTGAGCTGTTTCTGTGTGAATCCAGGTGACTGTGGACATTGAAAAAGAATCCTGTGCACATCAGGGAAAGTTTTACAAATGGGGGGGATGAAGTTCCATTAGTGTACTGTTTGGTTACATCTCTGATCTCTTTTATGCCAAGAAAAGCAGAGTGTTTTTCATATTATTTGCTTGTATTAAATATTGTAAAGAAGACTGTTTTGGAATCTACTCTTTTTACTGACTCCATGGAAATTACTTCCAGCTTGTTGGCTTGTCTAGCCTTTCTGACTAATGTTATTTTGATCAAACCTGAAATGTCTACCTTCCTTCTCTCTGATTGCTAGTGTTTGGGGATCTTGGAAGAGGGAGGAAAGTGACTCATTATTTGTTCTCATTCTTTTCTGATCCTTTTAGCTTCACCTTCTTGGCCTTATGTACTCTACTTGGCGCAGGAAAGGAGCGTCATGTTCTGACCATTGGAAACAGATTTGATATGTTTTAAATATGTTATAATCTTCTGGGACTGTCTTGCCTAGACAGGATTTAACAACATTGGTTTGAATTCTTGTGCCTGTATTTGAGTTTAAGAATCACTTGGAAGAATTCACTTTGTTAGAGTAACGCTTTGGTTTGGTTTCAGGGTTACAGGGAAGAGGTATGATCTATATTGCAGACTCAGCAAGCTGTTCTCTGGTGGTCTTGGAAGTAGCTAGAGACTTCCACATCCCAGAATGCATCCCCTCCCCATTCTGAGTGCTGATATTCTTCATGCCACTTCCTGTTCTTCCTTATTTCAATTGCACTCCCAATTCTATTAAACTAGAGGCCCAGTGCATGGATTTGTGCACTGATGGGGTTCCTCGGCCTGGCCTGCGGGAATTGGGCCGAAACCAGCTTTCCAACATCCCCTGAGGGGTCCTGGATTGTGAGAGGGTGCAGGCCAGGCTGAGGTACCCCACTGGTGCACAATCAGGGCTGGGGAGGGACCTCGGAAGGGCTCCAGGGCATGCCTGACCCTTCTCGCCCAGTCCCTATTGGCCGGACCCCAACAGCAAGCTAACCTACTGGTCAGAGTGTCTGCCCCCTGGTGGTCAGTGCACATCATAGCTACCGGTCAAATGGTCATATGGTCGAATGGTTGAATGGTTGCTTAGGCATATATATGTGTATATATATATGTATATGTTTAGATATAAAACTACTGGCTAAGTCTGCTAATTAAAAAGACAAGATTCTAAAGCAGTACATCTCTCTATGGGTGGCCAATAGACATAATCTCAGTTATTTTCTCATTATAGTAGGGAGTTCTAGGACTTTTTGATCTTTGCCATGTAAATTATGGAAGATACTATTGATTGCCCTATCTCAGAGATTGGCACGTTTTATCTGCAAAGGGCCAGGTGGTAAATATGGTAGCTTTTGTAGGCCACACCATCTGTCACATCTACTCAGCTGTGCTGTTGTAGCAGGAAAGGAGCCGTGGCCAGGGGACAAATAAATGAGTGTGGCTCCAGTTTGATAACACGTGGCCTAGCCAATCGCTTCTCCATCCTTTCCTGCTGAAACCCAGTTTTCTTCAGTATAAGTCGATGAGCACATGCTCACAGAAGTAGACTCCTCTCTCAGCTTCAGGTTATGAATCACTGTTGATTTAAACCAGCTGGATCCCCTTTTACCAGTGACTGGTTTAGGGTAGGATCGCAACCCACTTCTGAACATTGCAACACAAAGGGAAATCTGTTAGGGCCTCTGGTGACTATTTACAGGAGAAAAGAAAAGCAGGTTCCTTAGGCTACTACAATATGAAGATGTGACTATTTCACATCTATTGTCACATAATGATGACAATAGTGATGATTTGGGCTAACTAACTTCAAGCAACTCATTACATCCTCATATCTGCAACACACATTGGTACCAACTTTTTTTTTTTTGGGTAGAGATTTTTTTATATTTAAGAATGGACATTTTTAATTTGTTTCAGAAGCAACCAAACTCACAGCAAAGATAAAGCTTAGGGATCCAGAAGTCTAATTAAAAATCTCATGAAAAGCCTATATATCTTAAAAAGCTATCTTCTTAAAAGATATCATTGTAAAACAATACTTTTTTTCAAGATCTCTTAGAGATTGTAGCACTGACACTTACTATAATTTTTATAGATGTAGAAGAATATTTTCTAAGATTTAAGAAAATCGATAGGATAGAATTTAATTTAAAAGTTGGTGATTTTTGCAGAGAATTTATAGATTTTGCAGAGGTTTATTTATTACAGAGGTCCATGTACTTATATACATACATACAATATCCCTTAATGGGAAAATGGATATAGTGCCTCTCATAGAGTCATTTGTGAGGGGTGAAGCCACATAAGCCAGCTTCCAAATACTCATATTTATGGGAATTACTTTCTTTTCTTCAACTCCTTTCTTGTCTAAGAAGTATTTACACTGTACATATTTTATTGCATCTTAAAACATACAATTGAGCAGTTTAGTTGCTGACATCAAAAACCTTTCTATTGCCGAAACCGGTTTGGCTCAGTGGATAGAGCATCGGCCTGCGGACTGAGAGGTCCAGGGTTCGATTCCGGTCAAGGGCATGTACCTGGGTTGCGGGCACATTCCCAGTGGGAGATGTGCAGGAGGCAGCTGATCGATGTTTCTCTCCCATCGATGTTTCTAACTCTCTATCTCTCTCCCTTTCTCTCTGTAAAAAATCAATAAAATATATTTAAAGAAAAACAAAAAAACCTTTCTATTAACCCCCCAAATATCTTTGTTTTTCTACTAGTGCCAATAGTCACTAAGTAATGGAAATTTATTTCAAATATACCTTAGGCTTAAATCTTAATTCAGAATTTGGGCTATCAAAGGAAAAATATTGAGATGGAGCCCCCCTTCTCGCTTGTTAATCACGTGATAAGGGCACCCATTTATTTTAAAAGCAGGCTCTTTGGCCTGGGGTGAAGAGTTTTGCTCTTAATAACAGGCCTTCCTGCCTCCTAATTAGAGAATGCATTTTTTCCCTTGCTGAACATTCTGTTTGAATTTGTTTCCCTGTTCTGTTTAATTTCTTTCTGATTTGTAAAAGTAAAACATAACCGTGAGAGTCAGGTTTTGGATTCAGCCTTAATGACATTTGAAGGGAAAACAGGACAAGGAAAGCTGTGTTCTTCAGATGAATTGTTCTCTTGCCCCCTCTCTTTTATTGCTGTTCTGTCTAGCAATAATTGGCAGTCACGGTCAGACTCAGGAAAAGGGGTCTCGCACGGAATGGACCATCCTCATCTGCATACTCCTGACACCTCATTGCTGGCGGGAGACCTTCCTGGAGATGCAGGCACAGTTGCTGCCATGGCACTGGTGTTCTAGCCAATTGATGTGATAGGGTCCTCAGAAACATGTGTATCAAACATTTATAGGAAATTTGAAGTTTGATTTCGAAGAGAAAGCAACTCATGGGTTTGTCCACATGAAAATCCCTATTTTGCTTATGGACAGCATGTAATATCCAGTCTTTCAACTCTCTTGAGCTGTTTTAATCCTATCAAGTTTAAATAGGCATGGGGAGTCTCAAACTTCTAAGTTGCAATTTACATTTCGATGAGCATATCGAATCAGTTACACATGCAAAAATTCAAAGTTTCTTGAGTAGAATTATACCTCCTTTGTAAAGTTAACACCATCCGTGTCCTAAGTGGCTTTCTAATAAGTTAAGTTGTCCTTTGATGGAAAGCTGGCTGTCTAGGATGAGGCAAATGCATGTAATTGTGTATGTGTCTCTGTGAGTGCATGTGTATAAGCAATCAGTATCAGATGGTGGTAAATGTTTTGATGACATTTAATAAAATAGTTTATAGAATGGTTTGGGTACATGAATAATCCATTCTACAGTAACATGGAAGCACAAAACCAAAACCTGGCTTTTGGTCCCAACTCTACACCCTAACAGTGGTCTTGCCTCTGAAGGCTGATTGTCCTCTATAACATTGTCTATAAAATGATAGGCTTGAACAGAATGAATAAATCTATGTTTGTGTTGCACAATAAATTACCACCACGAACTCTATGGCTTAAAGCACACCTATTCATTCACAAAGATCTGAGTTACGAAGTCTGAGCACTGCTCAACTGAGTCCTTTCCTCAGAGTCCCACTAGACTGAAATCAATGTGTAGGTTGCGGCTGGATTCTCATTTGGTGCCCAGGGTCCTTTTCCAAGACCATTGATGTTGTTGGCAGAATTCTGTTCTTTGCAGTTGTAGAAATAAAGTCTTTATTTAAATCTGGATATAGGCCAGGGGTTTCTATCAGTTCCTAGCGGCCTCACTCAGATTTTCACCCTTTCACCCTCTCAAAACACGGCAGCTTATTTCTTCAAATCCAGAAAGAAAATTCCACTCCGGTATGCTTTGATGGATCTTCTATGAAATAACATGATCGAGAACAGATATCCCATCATATACACACGTTTCATCTACATTCAAGAGGAGGTTTTGTACACCAGGAGGTGAGGACCTTAGGGATTATCTTAGAATTCTGCCTCATGCATAAACATATTCATAGTCAAGATGTTACAATAATTATGAACTCCTATAAAATCTAAATAGGCATGGAGATTTTCAAATCTACTTCTGAGCTCATTTAGAACATTGGCAGGTTTCTGTTGCAAATGACTGCAGGATTGAGGCCCCTCTTTCTTTGTTGCTGTTGGCTGGGGGTCATTCTCAGCTTCTGATAGCTGACAAATTCCTTGGCTCATGGCTACCTTCCTCTATCTTCAACCCACTCTGGTGGGGTGAGTCATTCTCATGCTTTAAATCTACTTGACCACCATGTTTGCCTCATATCTCCTCTGCCTCCCTCTTCTGCTGTATATCTATGACTCTTCTGCCTTTTTTGTCTGCATTTAAGGGCTCACGTGACTATATTGGGTCTACCTGGGTAAGTCGAAGATAACTTACATATTTTTAGGTCAGCTGATTGGTAACCTTAATTTTATGTACAGTCCTTTCATAGCAGTAATTAGATTAGTGTTTGGTTGAATGACCAAGGGATGGGGACTTTGGGGGGGGACATATTTAGAATTCTGCCTATCACATACTTTATACTTTAATTAATTGACAAATGCTTATGGTATGCGTTCAATGTTTACTGTTCTTCATTAAATATGGGAAAGACAAAAATGAGAATGATGTATTTACTGTTCTCTAAGAGCTTAAAGTTGATGGGAGAAAAAGTCAAATCCTTACAAGAAATGGTATGATAGAGATATGCAGAGATTATATTTGGGAAGGATATGAGAAGCAGTCTGGGATGATGGGCACGCCCATGGACATCACCAAATACAGGGCATATCTGCAACCTAAAGGACAGTCTTCAATTAATGCTGGGGAAGGAGAGAATTGGAAAGAGAATCTTGCAAATCTACTGTGAATTAACCTGGGATAGAGAATTAGACTGACATATGTATTGTCTAGTGTCCTGTGGATGCTAGAGGGGACTATTTATTATACCCTTGCTCCCCACCAAAATTCAGAATCAAATGAGAGATAAAAGACGAGTTGACAAGATCAAAACATCACTGATATAATTGATAAATCAGATATTAGAAAGCAGGCTAATAAGTCAGACTTACTCAGTCCCAGTCCCCAAATTTGCCAAGTATCTAATCTTCCCATTAGAGAACCTGTCCTGTAATCCCTATGGCATGGAGTAACCCAGAATTTATGCTCCTTGTGGATATACTGACAGCCCCCTCCCCCAGGTTTTTTACACATTCCCGTCTGCATAAGAGGAGTAAGAGGCTAGAATTGTTATTCTAGTTGGACTTTCTCCACTGTGAAACATGAGCCAGGAGAGAAGAGGTTACTCCCCACTCATTCTGCAAACTTTTGTCCTTACCTGGAGACAAATAGTATCCACCCTCAACATATCATCCAGGAATCATTTTAATTTAAATACAGTATAATAAAACACCAGGGAAGGGCTCTGAGGTTTTTAGAGAAACCTTGTGGTATAAAATACAAGACCACTGAGTTGAGCTAAATCATGTTACTCAGGGAACCCTTCAGTCAGTCAGTGAGTTATTAAGCAGTCTTCTGTGGTTGGCTCTCACGCAGGTTATCAGCATTAGGAAGACAGCCAAGGAAACAATGATGTTGACTACAATTGTTCTTTCAAACCAGCCTTTAGGCTGCAATACTTCAGTCCTGGGAGGAGGCTACTGATTCAATTCTAGTCCTTTTGAACCTAGCTTACATTGTTAAGCAGTGCAGAATAAGGCCATTTATATTAAATCGCTTTAAAGTCTCAGGGGGTCATCAGTCCACTAAAAGGAAATCCTGGAATCAAGTAATTTAAAGGCATTATGAGCACAGAGTACTTTTAAAGTCATGTCAGAGGCCAAGTGCTACTACTGCTGAACTGTCTATGGTGTTGGATCCTCAGAGGGTAACTGGGAGATTCTCAGATGAAATATGGCCCAAGGTATTTCTTTTGACCCTGGATTCTCAGAGGAAACCAACTCCACCTAGAAGATTTGATGAAAGCTTTGTATGGGTAAAAAGACTCTAACAAGCAAATTATTTTCAATTAACTTACCTTTGAAAGAAAAATGAATTGCTTCAATGAAAAACTAGCAACGGCCTCAAAGTCAGGGATTAAAAATGTTTATTGTATTTTATTTTCCAAAAATAAAAATTACCACCCATATAACTGGTAAAGCAAAATTTGTAGGGATCTGATTTTAAAGTGTACTTTCTAAGTCAATGTGGTATCAGGGAAGTTTCATACTACCCATGGATTTGTGGTTGTTATTCTTGTTAAATTTAATATAAGCATCAGATTAAAATGTTTGCTTATGGTTAGTTTGCTTGTTCTAGTGACTATAGCTGTGAAACAAACCAGCCCAGACTCAGGCGTATAAAACAAGTTTTTATGGAGCTCATGGCTTCTGTGGGTCAGGAATTTTGAAGCGCACAGTGGGGCTGACCTATATCTGCTCCACATATCTGGCGTCTCATCTGGAAGACTCAACAGCTGGGAAGGGGGATGTAACTTGATGGTTGAGGCCTAGTCATCGATTTGCTTGTTTACTCACATGCAGCCCCTGGCTGGCAGGATTCAGAGTCTAGGATGCCATCACGTGTGCCTGTCCTTGGCATCGCTTGGTGGCTTGACTTCCTCACAGCTTGGCAGCTTACCTGTAAGTTCAAGATTCCAAGTGTGTTTCAGTGACCAAGGTGGAAGCTGCCTGAGAAACCATTTGGTGCCGCTTCCATGATTGCCGCTGCCTCTGTTGGTTACAAGCTAGTCATACACCTGCTCACATTCAAGGGGAGTGGATATAGGTACTGTCACTCAGTTGGAGGAATGCCAAGGTCATATTGTAGAAGCAAGGATGTGTGAAAGGAAAGATATGTTGAGGCTATTTTTGAAAGTGCAATCTGTTGCAATGTTTATGGTGCGTATTTATTATCCATTTGAGGGCATCTTTCTAGCTACCGTCTGTCTTACTTACCTGTCATTATCCATTTGGGAACTATTAAGAAAAAATATTGGTGGTCAGAAAAGAAAAGAAATTACATGTTTTAATAACAGTGATGAGAAAAACAAATGTTAAATTGAAAAATGCAATGCTACTTCCACTCGTCAGTTTGCTAGTAACATTATAGATATATTCCATTAAAAAATTCATTCATACATATCTCTATGAAGACTTCATTTCTCTTTATGCAGGCAAGTTGTGTCAGCCAAACAACAGATGGCCTGCCCATAATGCATTTGGGTAGATGTTCTCATTTGGGCTATAACATGTGAATAAAATCTGTGAATAAAACACTATCACATCAATTGCTGTAATTACTGGATAAAGTCCAATGTGTACATGGGTCTTTAGTAGTTGTGTGTTATATTGGCTAGACCTAGTCCTGGAAGTTTGGTTCGCAGTAACACTGTTTTGCTAAGTTTCAGATTAGATTATTTCACTTTCTTCAATTTGATATTATCAAGTGGTTGTACTCTGTATACTTTTCTGAATATAGAAATTCAGCATAAGGTTAATAAAAGTATTTTATTAAGTCTCAATTGCTGGTTTCACCGTTTTTAAAGCTTATATTGCCAAAATAAATGCACATAATAGTTGTATCATGTAAGAGATTAGAAAACTGGAAATATATTCCAGAAAAGATATGGGGAAAATAGTCAATAATAAATTGGGACATTAGTAGAAATATTAAGATGATTTTACAGTGTGTTTAATTTGAGGATTTATTTCAGTCACATACCACTCTAAGAGGTTTTTGTTTTTATGAAAATTCAGGCATTCATCATTAGTAGCCCTTCTACAGGTACTAGAACTAAGCTGTTTTAAGTTGTGGGAGTGAAAATGGAAGATAGTTCCTCCTTTTCATGAATGAGGACACATTCAGGGTTGGACATACCATAGGTTTTGTGTAGATTATGTTCTTTCAATCTTGAATACTATTTGATCACTCTTACATTCTCTATCCAACCTCCCCCACCCTGTTTCATTAAGATGGCCCCTTTTAGAATCTGCCTGGAACCATGAAAAGTGGCAACAGAAGGTGCTACATATAAAAACCCTCATTGCTGGTGCTTTGCTAGGTCTAAGACAGAAACACAGATTATTCAAAAAACTTAATGAGGAGACAGACTCTCTCGTGTTACTTTGCACCTGCATCTCCCATTTACATTTTCTATTTATTTCACCCACATACTCAGGCAGTATTGATGAGAAAAATTACATTTCAAGAAAAGCAAGCATCAGAACATGTATTTAATCTTGAATTTTATTAGTGTATTGTGCATCTAGACAAATCGAATGTAGCATATTTTACAAGGGGATTCATTTTTTACATTTGGGCAGTGTGTTCTGGCTTTTGTTTTCAGTGCTATTTCTTAAATGTGATTCTATTAACTAGAGAGCTTATATATTTTAATTCAAAGCAGCAATTCTCAACTGCAGGCGATTTTGACCCTAAGGGACAGTTGCCAATATTCAAGACATGTTTGCTTGTCACTGTGAAAGGGGATTGCTAGTGACATCAAGTGGGTAAAGGTCACAGAGGCTGCTGCACATACAAACACTGGTGTTTAAACACAGTCTAATGGTTTTCTTGCTGTTCCTAGGGTTTTGCGGCCATGGCACTATTGATGATTTGTTTTGGATAATTCTTCTTTGGAGGGAGAGGAGCCTTTCCTGTCCTGTGCGGGACTGGCATATAAGGGTGGAAATGGTGAAGATTTAATATGGGAACTGTTTTATTTTGCTCCACCACCATTTGAGGTCTGCTCATTTGAGATAATTGTTTCATTTTTTTTTCAAAAGAAGTATTATCAGACATAGAAACCCTTAGTTTTTTGGGACAATTTAAATTACTATGGGTTGAGTTTTCATACCAATGACTTGATTGTTAACTATGACTTGATTTAAAACACACGCGCACACACACACACACACACACAGAATTGTATGTCAATCATGTATCAATAAAACTGGGGAGGGGAGAGAAAAATAAGATGACGATTTTTGAGAACCTCCTGTGTTTGGGCATAGTGTTCAGTGTTGTGGTAAGCACAATAGCACCCTCCTCCACAAGATGTTCACGTCCTTACTCTCAGAACCTGTCATTCCAAGTGGTCCCAGGGGCTTTGTCCATGTGATTAGGTTAAGGGCATTGAGATGGGAGTATACAGGTGGGCCCAGTCTAATCCCATGAAACCTTAAAAATGGATCATCTTTCCTGGCTATAGTCAGACGACCAGATGGATGGAGGTGTGAGAAGGACTTGACATGTCCAGGCTGATTTTGAAGATGGAGGAAGGGGGCCATGTGCCAAAGAATAGGCAGAGCCTATTCCACATTCATTCATCCATTCTGCTGTTGAAGGATATTGTAGTGTGTAGAGTGCTGGGCCATTAAAAATAGTGCAGCTACGAATGATTTTTGTATGTGACTTTTGTGCATATATGCAAGTAAATATTGATTGAATAGATGAATTATTATAAGGCAGCTAAAGTACTTTACTTCATTTTAATAGCGCTACTAAATGAGCAAGTGTCAAAGTCTTGGGGGGAAAGTCAAGTAGTTTCTCCAAACACGGTGTCTTGGAATATTAGTTCTATAGGATCTTAATGGGTGTCATTCTTAAAAGAGTTTCATAGCTTAGAAATATGGAATTGTACAAAGCAAGACATTTTGGTTTTTCTCAGTTTTGCTGTAGGATTTTCCTCCAGAGCTTTAACATGCTAATGTGAATTGTGTTTTTTCTAGAGAGTGAATGTGAAAGACACTATATCTGGAATTTGTTTGTTTTGAGTAGGAGTTAGCTAGGGACCAAAATTCCATTGGGCTCTATACTTTCTTACTAAATAGGTGCTGGATATATTTGTAAGTGAAATATTATTTCTCTTTTGGTAAATCACTTAAACCTGAGAGTCTCAGGAGGATGCAAATATGGTTTGGACAGTAGTCCATTTACTAACTTGAATCCTCATGTTGAGTTTTTGTTTGCTTGTTTGGGGGATAGCTTAAATTTCTTCAAATATTATTTAAACTCAATGACAAAGTGTACTTTTTAGGGGCTTCTCTGCACACACAGGTTTTCTGTGCTAAACATGCTTGATCACTCAGTTAGGGCTAAGCACATGCTATCCTTGAACTGATCTGAGTGTAATTAATGCTTAAAAAGGAGGCACAACTTCACTTCAATTCCCTTTTCAGCTTTATTCTTAGCACGATGGATTAAATGCTTGCAGAAGAACTTGTGTCTGTTGTACATCTTAAGGGAATTAAATTTTAATTACCAAATGCATTAAACCTGTATATTAATTAAGTGGTTTTGGGTTGCAGCGCTTCGGGCTTCATCACTTTTCCCGATGTTCCATTTTGCTGACTGCAGTCTGAGGGAAGCCTGTCCCAGACAGAGGCAACAGGCCCGGGCTGCCAAACAGCACGGGGGCCAAACAAAAGGGCTCGCACCCCAATTAAGTTAAAAGTCTCTGAGCTGCTTCTGCATTCCAGATGGCAAGTAAATTCAAATCTATGGGAGAGATTTAATTAAGATACTTTGATTTCAAGCATGAAGCCAGGAATCCAATCTAAAGCAAGCACAAGAAATACAGTGGCACTTAAAAAGGACTCTAGTATAAATAGGAATCTAAATCACTGACAAAGCTCTGGGATCGGATACCCAATCCCACTCCTCATGCTGTACTTTTTGTTCTCCAGACAGCATAGAGGTTTGGATCTTTGGGTTGGGGTAGTCACCTCAGGTTTTGTTCTTGGTTAAAAGCAAAGGCTTTAGAATCAGACGCATCTGGTTTCAATGTTAGATTTGGCAACCACTAAGTCAATGATTTAAGTTCTCCCTGAGCCTCCACTTCCTAAAATGTTGGAGGCGAATGAAGCCTATGTCATAAGATTGTTGCGAGGATTGAAGGAGAAATATGCTGGAGATTCTAAGTGTATAGCATTAGTCCTGGTCTTTTTACAGCTGCCAGCTTGTCTATCCAACTTCTTACTTGCTACCTCTAATTGGATTTATAATAGGCATCTCAAATGTAAACTGTCTAAAACAAAGCTGTTGATTATTCCAAGGACAGAAATTGTTGTCCCTCAGTTCCCCCCGCTCCCCTTTTAGTGATGGTTTCACCATCCAACTGGCTACTCAGGCCAAAAATCTAGGAGTTACCATTATTCTTCCCTTTTTATCACCTCACACAAGCACTTCTGTTAACTCTGCCTCTGATATGTACTTTGGATAAGCCCACTTATTTCCATATCTGTTGCCATTGCATTAGTCTGTGTTTCTGAAGCTTGGTACTATTGATATTGATATTTTGGACCAGATAATTCTATATTGTGGAGGATTGCCCTGTGTATTGGAATATGTTTAGCAGCATCCCTGGCCTCTACCCACGAGACGCCAGCAGCACTTTCCAAATTGTGAAATCACAGTGTCTCCATACATTGGCAGTTGTCCTCTGGGGGGAAAAGTCAACCCCTGTTAAGAGCCACTGCACTTGTAGAAGTCATTTTTATGATCTCTTGGCCCATAAAATTAGTCATCACAAAGTCCACTTGGGGTATTTTACATTTTATTTTATTTTAGTAGATTCATCTAGATTTTGTTATCTGTAATGGAATTCACCTTTTCAAATAAAGGTAATTCTGCCTCCTTTCAATCTTAAAAATTTTTAATCTTCATTTTATTATTTATCCTGATATCTATTGCTGCCTTAAAAATATATCAAAACTTCATGGTTTAAAACAGCCATAACACATTTTGCTTAAGATCTGCAATTTGGACAGTAGTTGGCAAGGACATCTCATCTATTCTCTACTCATAGCAACAGAAATGGCTAGAAGTCTGGACAACAGGCTTCTTTGCAATATGGTGGCTGGCTTCCAAGGGTGAGTGTCCAAGAAGCGTAAAAACCAAACTGCCTTACAAGGACCTACCCTCAAAATTCATAGAGTGTCATGTCTATAGTCTTCATCTAGAGCAGTGGTTCTCAACCTGTGGGTCGCGACCCCTTTGGCAGTCGAACGACCCTTTCACAGGGGTTGCCTAAGACCATCCTGCATATCAGATATTTACATTACGATTCATAAGAGTAGCAACATTACAGTTATGAAGTAGCAACGAAAATAATTTTATGGTTGGGTCACAACATGAGGAACTGTATTTAAAGGGCCACAGGTTGAGAACCACTCATCTAGAGTGTCACAAAAACCTACCAAGTTTCAAGCATAGGGAATATAATTTCTACCTCTTGATGAAGGAATGAGAAGGTTTTGGAAGCATGTATAGATTGAAATTACTATTATGACCATTTTTTTTTGGTGAATATGACCTGCCACATTACTTCAAGATGAATGTTAAATTGGAAGTTAAGTTGGAAGTTTTTGTTTTGTTAACTTTAATGAGAATGTGTATTGGTTTTCTCTTCAGCATTACAAGTTATCACAAACATAGGGCTTAAAACAATAAGAATTCATTTTATAATTCTGTAGCTCAGAAACTGGATTCAGCTTAGCAGGAATCTCTGCTCAGAATTTCATAAGGCTTAAGTTATTATCCAGGCTGCAAACTTTCTGGATTTTTCCATCTTATGTTCTGAGTGGCTTCATTGCTTTCTGTTCTAATATTTATTATTTCCTTACTTTGGGTTGGGTTGGTTGTCTCTCTTGGTTGGTTGGTTGGGTTTTTCACCTGTAAAGTCTCTATTTGATTCTTTTTATAATTTTTATTTATTGATATTCTGTATGTTATGAGACATCCTTATACTATCCTTTGGTCTTTAGACATGGTTTCCTTTAGTTCTTTCAACATATTTATAATAAGTCGTTTTAAAATTTTCATTTAGTAGCTCCAATGTCTGTGTTTCCTCAGGGACAGTTTCTATGGATTGATTTTTTATTTCCTGATTTATCCAACCTTTTTCTTTGCATGTCTTAAAATTTCTTGCTTGGAAATTGGACAATTTATTTTATTCTTAAAATTTTCAGTTGTAGTTGATATACAATATTGTATTAGTTTCAGGGGTACAACATAGTGATTCAGCATTCATATAAATTAAAAAGTGATCATCCTGATAATTCTGGTACCCATCTGATACCATACCTAATTATTACAATATGATTGACTATATTCCCTATGCTGTACTTTACATCCCAGTGACTTTTTATAACTGGCAATTTGTACTTCTTAATCCCTTCTCCTTTGCACCCATCCCCTTGAAAATTGGACATTTAAAATAATATGACACCTGGACATTAGACCTTCCTCCCCATGTTCTCTCCACTGTTTGTGGTGGATGCTGCTGGTCTATATTCTTTGCCACATGTGGCCACTGATTCTCTGCTCAGTTAGTTATTAGCTAATTATTGGACAGTGTTTTCCTTAAACATCTTGAAAGTGTTAGCTTCCCACCCTTTTCTAGGAGACTCTGTGAATACTGGGGCACCCCTTAAACTGCTCCATCAGTTTATAACATCCATTAGTCCTTACTCCTTGCTTGTGTAGATCCTTGAGGTAAGCTACAGATGAGAGATCAGGGGCTTCTCGGTGTGACTATATTTTCATGACTTCCTAGACTCCCAAGTATATTTCAGAGTTTTTCAAATCTCCCTACAAAAACAGATCCAGAGACAGAGAAGAATCGATCAGACCGTCAAACCTCAGAGGGAAGGTAGGGGAGGGTGGGGGTAAGGGGGGGATTAACTGAAGGACTTGTATGCATGCATATAAGCATAACCAATGGACACAGACATCAGGGGGATGAGGGCATGAGCAGGGGTGTGGGGAATAAGGACACATATGTAATACCTTAATCAATAAAGAAAAAAACAAAACACACAAATCTTCCTACAAGTCTCATCCCACACATTTACCTTTTAAATCCTCCCCACCCCATTTTGAGCCTCTTGTATGCTGGGATTATTATTTGTGACTTAAGCAGGTGTGGTGTTAGACAGTTACAACTGATTTTTTTTTTTTTGTCTGACGGAAAACCTAGAAGAAAGGCTGTTTGCACTGAGAGAGTTTTAAATCAGGTCAAGCAAAGACAATTCCTTTGAGTGTCGATTTTTCTGGAATAAACACGACTCAAATTGGTGCAAGTGTTTGGTTATTTCCAGAGTTCTGAAAGTTGATTTTGAGAAATTTGTTAGTGTTCTTATTGCTCTGTGGAGGAATAGATTTCCAGAAGTCCATTTTCTAGTCCAGTGATTTTCAACCTTTTTCATCTCATGGCACTCATAAACTAATTACTATCATTCTGCGGTACCCCAAAAACATATATTCACAAATCTAACAAAAAAATATAAGCTTGATCCATTCATACCAGATGGCCATTGTTGTGCTGGCTGTTGTAATTTTTTAAAATTTGACAATCTAAGAGAAAAGAGGTCAGTGCCCCTGACTAAATAGTCAGATATTGCATGTTTTAAAAATTCTTGCAGCACACTGATTGAAAATTGCTGTTCCGTTATATCAGTTTTCTTTGCTGCATAGCAACCACAAATGTCATGGCGTAAAACATTCATCACGTCACCATTGGGTAGGTCTGAAATCTGAGCAGTGCTCAGCTGGGTCCCCTGCTCAGACTCTCAAGTGAAATGACGATGCCATCCTGGGCTGGAGCGTGGGCTCCTCTCCAAGCTCATTCAGATTGTCCACAGCGTTCAGTACCTCATAGTCCTAGACTGAGATCCTCAGCTCCTAGGGGCCACCTCTCCCCATGGGCAGTTCACAACATGGCAGTTGGCTTCTTTCACACCACCTGGAGAGTGTCTTTCCGACTTCCTATAGCTCTAAACTCTAGATCTGCTGTTAAGGAGTTTATCTGCTATGCAATCCTACCCAGGATAATTCCCCCTTTGACATACATTCACATTTTGTCAAAAGAATCTTTTTTTTTTTAATTCAGCACTTAGATATGGTGAAATTTATATGTACTTGAAAATTATATGTAAGTAACACACAAAGAATTTCTTGCAATTAATTATTTTTATACTAGGTAAAGTACTATTCCAAGAATTGGATTCCATATGTACTAGTTTTCCTTGAATCTTAATGCTAAAGTTCTCATGAAGTGAGATTTTTATGGCATCAATAATTCTAAAATAGTTTAAGGACCATGTTGGGTTATGAAACACAATTGCTCTTAGCCATTAACTTTCAGACATAAGGCCAAGTCTATAAGGTTTTCTTACTTTGTCGTTTTTTGAAGAGAGAGCTTTTGCTGACAGAGCTTTTGAAGATAACTAATGGATGAGTGGATGATTGTGCAAAAAAAAAAGTTGGAAACGATGAAATGGCCTTTCCTTGTTAGACAGGACTGGACCAAACAGGTTCCATTTAAGTTAATGATAGAAAAACACACCTACATTCTAACCTGGTAGAGCTTGTTTGTCAGCCCCGGATGGGGACATGGTTGTGCTTCATTTCATACCACAGATGTAGTCTGAGGGCTGGCTTGCATTTTCCTTTCCTCCCCCCCGCCCCAAATAAAACTACATTTAAAATACTAAGAGAGATGCCTAGATACAGAGGCATTTTAGCAAACTTATTGTGGTTTGGCATGCAGACTCTGAAGCCAGACTCCCTGTGTTCAAATGCTGGATTTTCTGTTTCACTGTGTGACTTTGGGCAAGACATGACCTTCCCTTCCTTCCCTTCCTCCCTCCCTTCCTTCCTTCCTTCCTTCCTTCCTTCCTTCCTTCCTTCCTTCCTTCCTTCCTTCCTTCCATCCTTACCCAAGGATATTTTTCCATCGATTTTTTTTTTTCTTTTTAGGGAGGGTGAAAGAGAGAGGGAAAGACAGAGAAACATCGATATGAGAGAAACACATGGATTGGTTGCCTCCTGCATGAGAGCCTTCACCAGGGCCCAGGTCGGGGAGAAGCCTGCAACCAAGGTACATGACCTTGATTGGAATCGAACCCGGGACCCTTTGGTCTACGGACTGAAGCTCTATCCACTGATCCAAACAAGGTAGGGCCCCTTCAGTTTCTTTATTTGTAAAATGCACATATTAGCTGCTATTCCGTAAGTTTGTAGAGAAGGTTAAGTAGTTGTATTTGTAAAACACTTAAACTGAAGTGAATATGGTATAAAATGGTTATTATCTTTTGTTAAAACAATTACTTTACAAGGTGACTTTTCTGCTTTTATATGTTGAGATGTCCTAAATTGCAGTATAGATATGCAGTTTTAAAGTAGCTGGTAATGGAATTCTCATTTACAGTGATAGCTAACATAGTTATATAGTGCTTTTTTTTTTTTCCTTTTGCTTCTATGTATTCATTGAACCAATGTTTTCAAAGATATTACTATGTATCGGGTACTATGCAAGACTCTCTAGAGCTATATTATTGAATGAGAAAGACCTGATCCTTTCCCTCATAGAATTTATAATCAGATATGGATACAGATAAAAGAAGTTCCAGTTTGGGTGTGCAGGAAGCAGCCAATCAATGATTCTCTTTCATCATTGATGTTTCTATCTCTTTCTCCCTCTCCATTCCTCTCTGAAATCAATTATATATTGACTATATATATATGAATATAAATGTCATATATATATGACATTTAAAATAAAAGGAGGAGAATAGACAGAGAGAGATTAAGGTTAAGATTTAGTCCTTGACTTTCATGAGACATCCCTGGCTTTTCTTTATAATTTTACTAGAGTCCCAGTGCATGGGATTTGTGCACTGGTAGGGTGTGTGGCCTGTGGGGATCTGCCTGCTGTGGGAGCTCTGCTCATCCCGGTCAGCCGAGGATCTGTGGACCCGCCCTCTGAGCAGCTGCTTCCTAGTCCAGCATCCTCCATGGAGTCAGAGCACTCACCTCTCCAGGGGCCCTGGTCAGGGCTGGGCCCAGGGACAATAGCACTGGGAAGCAGTGAAGTAGGCCTCAGTCCCACGGCGGCCACGAACCCACCTTCTAGCCTCCAGGGCCAGCTCTGTGAGCTGGCGGCAGCAGCACTGCATGGCCTATGGGCTTCTGGAGGAGGCAGCAGGGAGCGAGGAGGAGGAGCCTGGGGTGAGGAGGCGATGATCGCAGCCCAGGTTCCTGATTGCAGCCCAGGTTCCTGTCTGTCGACCTGGGGTTTGCAGCGGGAGCAGCCGCTCATCCTGGTCAGCCGAGCGGCGCTCCCACTGTGGTAGCACACTGGCCACCAGGGGGCAGCTCCTGCATTGAGCGTCTTCCTCCTGGTGGTCAGTGTGCATCATAGCAACTGGTCAACTGATCATTCTGTCGTTCAGTCACTGAGCTTTTATTATATAGGACTAGAGGCCTGGTGCATGAATTCGTGCCAGGTGGGGTCCAACCAGGCCAGGCCAGTGGGTGTGGGGGGAGGGGGAGGATGGAGGATGGTGGCCGGACAGCCCTGCCCCTTATAGGGGTGGGAGAGGTGATCAGGGGTGGGGCCAGTGGGGTGGAGGGGCCATGTGCAGTTGGTGGGCCGACCCTGGCCTATGGTTGAACTCCTGGTCGAAGGTACAATTTTCATATTTGCCTTTTATTATATAGGATTCCTCTTTATTTTTTTTTCTAAGCTAGCTCAAGTTCCATTACTTGCAATGAAAGAACACTAATGACTTAAGCTCCCTAGAGCCACGGAAAGAAGGAAGCAAAGCTTTCCCCCCTTATCCCTGCATTCATCAATAGGAGTAGTATTTGTACATGATAAATAGTCATAATTCTATGTACACTAACATAGTATAAAAATCCTTTAAGAAGGATGCATCTTTGGCTTATATTATGCAAACTGAAGGAAGTGGCTACAGAATGGGCCAGAGACCCTATGTTCAACAGAATTTACAAACAGTAACAAAAACAAAACTTTTATTTGGATGTTGTGGTGATTTGTGTCATCTGAATGTGAGTTTTCTTTTGCAACAGCAAAATCCTAGGTTTTTGAAAGCCTGATTATCTTTTGGGGGCCCAGGAAAACATGTTTCCCATGACTTATAAAAAAGTTGTTAAAAGCATAAGATTATGCTTTTAATGTTTTCCAAAGCAATTTTTTTTCACTTTGTATTCAAATGTGAATTAGTCCAATTTAGAATTCATTTACTCTTGCTAATGACAGTTGTTTTGTATGTTGTTGTTTTTTAACAAAAATGTCAGAAAAGAAAACCTTAAATTCAGGAATTCAGTATCAAGGGGGAAAAGGTTTGAGTTAAAAAGGTTTGAGTGGTTCAGTGGTTGAGCATTGACCTATGAACCAGGAGGTGACAGTTCGATTCCCAGTCAGGGCACATGCCCAGGCTGCCAGCTTGATCCCCAGTGTGGGGTGTGCAGGAAGCAGCCAATCAATGATTCTCTCTCATCACTGATGTTTCTATCTCCCTCTCCCTTCCTCTCTGAAATCAATAAAAATACATATTAAAAAAATAAGTAACTAAAAGTGTTTTCTGCAGATGTAACTAATTTTAGTGGTTGAAGGTTTCTTTTACATAAATATATCTGCTAACTTTGAAATCTGAATTATCTTCCATTTATTTCTAAAACACAGAATATATGTAAAAACTGTCAGTACAATAGTAAATAAAGTTTAAACTAATGAGAAATTTAACTGAGAAAAATCAAGTTAGAAGGCTTATTATTAAAAGCACATTTTGAAGACTTTAATGAAGATGTTGGAAATAAACACATATTGAGTTTCACTTTTATGAAGCCTAATCAGGCATTGGTTCAAAAATATGCAGTTTGTATGAATTTTCTACATAATACCCAAGTGTATAAACTGCTAAAACTATTTGTTATTTTAAGATGAACTGAATCTGACTCCAAGTTCTAAGTCCAATATTAAATAACTAGAGGCCCGGTGCACTAAAATTTGTGCACTCGGGGGGAAGGGGGGGGGGCTCTCTCAGCCCGGCCTGTGCCCTCTCGCAATCTGGGACCCCTCGGGAAATAACGACCTGCTGGCTTAGGCCTGCTCCCCGGTGGCAGAGGGCAGGCCAATCCCTAGGTGCAGCCCCTGGTCGGGCTCAGAGCAGGGCCAATTGGGGAATTGGGGTGCCGCCACCTGTCATGCACAGAGCAGGGCGGATTTGGAGGTTGCGATGCCACCCTCAGTCATGCTCAGGGTAGGGCCGATTGGGGAGTTGGGGCACCGCCCCCTGTCACACTCAAGGCAGGGTTGATGGGGAGGTTGCGGCGCCACCCTCTGTCACACACAGAGCAGGGCCCATCAAGGGGTTGGGGAGCTCCCCCTTGTCATGCACAGAGCAGGGCCCATCAGGGGGTTGGGGAGCTCCCGCCTGTCACGCACAGAGCAGGGCGGATCAGGGGGTTAGGGCACCGCCCTCTATCACCCACAGGGCAGGGCCGATCAGGGGGTTGGGGCGCCGCCACTGTCACACTCAGGGCAGGGCCGATGGGGAGGTTATGGCTCTACCCCATCACACACAGAGCAGGGCCTGTGGGGTGGGGGTGTTGGGGCGCCGCCACTCTCACACTCAGGGCAGGGCCGATGGGGAGGTTATGGCTCTACCCCATCACACACAGAGCAGGGCCCGTGGGGTGGGGGGGTTGGGGCGCCGCACCCTGTCACACACAGAGCCGCAGGGCGATCAGGAGGTTGGGGAGCTCCCCCCTATCAGGCACAGAGCAGGGCTGATCAGGGGGTTGGGGCGCCTTCCCCTGTCAGGAACAGAGCAGGGCTAATAGGGAGGTTGTGGCCCCGCCCCCTGTCACACAGAGCCACAGGGCGATCAGGGTGTTTGGGCGCTGCCCCCTGTCACACTGATCCCAGTGCCGGGAGGCCTCGCAGCTCTGCTGATCACGGTGCTGGGAGGCATATTACCCTTTTACTATATAGGATAGAGGCCTGGTGCATGGGTGGGGGCCAGCTGGTTTGCCCTGAAGGGTGTCCCGAATCAGGGTGGGTGTCCCCACTGGGGTGCCTGGCCAGCCTGGATGAGGGGATGATGGCTGTTTGCAGCTGGTCACACATCCTTCAGGGTGGGGGTCCCCACTGGGGTGCCTGGCCAGTCTGGGTGAGGGGCTGAGGGCTGTTTTCAGGCTGGGACTGAAGCTCCCAACTGCTCCTTTTTTTCTTTTATTCTGGGCCAGCTTTAGCTCTGAGGCTCTAGCTCTTAGGCCTCTGCTCCTGAAAGCAGGTATCTGGTTTGTTTCAGTTCTACAATCGAAACTCTGTATCAACTCCAGGTCTGAGATTCCGGCCTACTGAAAGCTGGTTTCTGGGGTTTTGTTTAGCTTCTATTTTTGTAACTATGTTTCAAACTGCCAGCTCAGAGGCCTGCAGTGGCAGGCGGGGAACATTGGAGTCCTCTTTCACTGAAGCAAGCAAGCCTTATGTTAGTTTCAAGCTGCCTGGCTGCTGGCCGCCATCTTGACTGACAGTTAATTTGCATATTGCCCTGATTAGCCAATGGGAAGTGTAGCAGTTGTATGCCAATTACCATGTTTCTCTTTTATTAGATAGGATATGGGTAGATAGAAACTTCTGAAAAGTTTTCAAGTCCCCAAATTTTGAAGGACTCTTTGATTTAAGTACGTGGCAGGTGGACGCCCTGGGCACAGCGTGCAAGCCACTCCTGCCTGGAGAGCTGTGGACAAACGGGATCCAGTTCTTTGTCACTAAACAGACACTTTCCAACCCCAGACTTGCATATACCCACACGGTCTCCCTTGGTTATGTTTCCCTTATTCAGGGAACTGCCAGGAATCCCTTGCTTCTCCTCCCATCCACTCACACCTCCTACAGGAATCCCTCTCTTAGCTCACAACCGTCTCTCAATTTTCAGTGAGAAAATAGAAGCTGACATGAGTTCCCTTTTATTCCCACCACAAAATAACCATCTGTGCCCTTTAACTTTCCTTCTATTACCTGAAATGAAGTTACCTCTGTTCGGTTGTGAATTGCATTCCCCCATGGTTTAGTAAGAGATCTGATTGTGAAATCATCCCTGCTGTTCTTATGCCATTGGCTTCTTGCTGTCCTGTTTCATTTCCATCAACCTAAAACTTTCTTTGCTATCCTCTCCCGTAAATAAAGACAACTCCTTGACTTGAAGTCTCATTTTCTCCACTTCCTCAACATACAGGCTCACATCGGTGGAGTGACCCCGACACTATACTGAGACTGCTCTTGCGAGGGTTGCCTGTGCTTCTGAGTCCCACAAACTCCTCTCTTCATGTTCAGCTGTATTGTTAAAGTGGAGTACCTTCTCCTTTGTGGAACAACGTTTTTTTCTCTTGGACTTCACAACAATATCCTAAACTGTCATTTTCATTGGCCACCTCATCTAAGTCTACTTTGTTCCTTGTTCTCATTTCATCCTTAAATATTGTGATACCAGGGGTTTAATTCTTAGACTTCTTTAACCTATGTTATCCCATTCATTCTCATGCTCATAAATGTATATACAGGGTGTCCTCAAAAATGTATACACATTTAATAGCTAATAGCTCAATTGGTGTTTCTTTCTTTTTAGATTTAACCCGTTGGAATTCATAATTATCCAACCCTGTGCATTCAGCTCTGACATACACTGTAGCTCCAGGCTTAAAAATCCATATCCCTGTTTGATATCTCTACATGGTTGTTTAGTAGGCTTTTCAAACTTAACAAGACCAAAATAAAACATTTTGTTTCCTCTTGCAGTATCACAAATGGCTAAATTGTCAATTGGATTCAAGAAAAATATAAATCTAACTCAAAGCCACATTTATTGATGATGAAGAATGAGGAGAAGAAGAAAGCAGTACCAGATGCCACATTGATGTCTGGGATGCCTCATGCCAGCATAGGCAGCTTCCTCAATACTCTTTTCCAAGCCAGAATATAGTTTGGTTTGGGATCCACTGATGAGCACTACCTGCATGATTCACATGCCACTTAAGAGAGCCACTGAGTGATGGAGACTCAGCTTTCTACTTGCTGGTATGACCAACTTCATCCTCAGTGTAGCTGCACCCCATAAATCCAGAAATTTCTGGTTTATAAAACTGTATTTTTAAAAAAAATTTAGAACTATGTTTCTTAACCTGGGATCCACAGAACCTTCGGATTCCACAAGAAAGTGAGATTCAAATATTGCTCTTGAGTTGAGCATGCCATGTGATATCAATGCTCACAATGATGGACACTAGCAAGTTTATTAGTGATGCTTCAGTCTCATAAAACAGTGCACAGTAGGACCATTCTTATGTAACTCAGTGTATTCTCAATCTTTAATACAAGATTAGGGAGGCCATAGTTATTTGGTGAGTGCTGAATTGTATGGAGAGGATGAGGTGATGATGTCAGCTTGTCACTCACAAATTACTTCGCACAACCTACCCTTATGCACTGAAGACTGACTAAAAGGAGTGAACTTTCCAATGTAACAGAAAATTGGAAGCACATTTTCATTCTAACAGAGTTTTTTCTTCATGGTTTTGCTGCCTCCCTCCCCCCCCGCCCCCCCACCCCCGCAACTTTGCTGTTAGAAGCATTGCAAAATGGGGATTATGCAAGTTAGAAATTATTTGTGCTGTGGAATTTTTAGATATTTGGTAATTTTCTCATTTATTCATTATGCCCTTCTATCATATTTTATTACCTTCTGGATTTTATGAATATGTTTGGTGGTCCAGTGTGGTGACTTTTATTTATTTATATATTTACTAGAGGCCCAGTGCACAAAACTTTGTGCACTTGGGGGTCCCTCAGCCCGGCCTATGCCCTCTTGTAGTCTGGGACCCCTCGGAGGATGTCCACCTGCTGGCTTAGGCCCACTCCCTGGGGAATTGGGCCTAAGCTGGCAGTCAGACATCCGCCTGGCAGCCCTCAGGGGATGTCCACTTGCTAGCGGGGAGCAGGTCTAAGCTGCAGTCGGACATCCTTAGCGCTGCTGAGGAGATGGGAGAGGCTCCCACTACCACTGCTGTACTGGCAGCCATCAGCCTGGCTTGTGGCTGAGCAGAGCTCCCCCTGTGGGAGCGCACTGACCACCAGGGGGCAGCTCCTGCATTGAATGTCTGCCCCCTGGTGGTCAGTGTGTGTCATAGTGACCAGTCATTCCCAGTTGTTCTGCTGTTAGGGTCAATTTGCATAGTACCCTTTTATTATATAGAATATAGGCCTGGTGCACGGGTGGGGGCTGACTGGTTTGCCCTGAAGGGTGTCCTGAATCAGGGTGGGGGGCCCGCTGGTGTGCCTGGCCAGCCTGGGCGAGGGGCTGATGGCTGTTTTCAGACTGACCAAGCCCCCTGGTGACTGAAGCTCCCTGCCTTTCCTTTTTTCTTTTTTTTTTAAATTCGCTCCAGCTCTGTGGCCATGGCGACTAGAAGCAGGTATCTGGGGTTTATTTACCTTCTATAATTGAAGCTTTGTTGCCTTGAGAGGAGGCAGAAGCCACCAGGAAGCTTGGCTTCTTCCATTGCAGGGGCAAGGAAGCCTCCTGCTTGCTCCTGTTCCATGGCCATGGCCTGCTGAAAGCAGTTATCTGGGGTTCATTTACCTTCTATAATTGAAACTTTGTTGCTTTTGAGTGGAGCTCAGAGCTGGCGGCAGGCTGGCTTCCTCCATCACTGGAGCAAACAAGCCTCCTGCTGGCTCTAGCTCCGGGGCTGCCGGCCGCCATCTTGGTTGGGTTAATTTGCATATAGTCGCTCTGATTGGCTGGTGGGCATGGCTTAAGGTGTAGTGAAAGTATGGTCAATTTGCATGTTTCTCTATTAGTAGGTAAGATTTTTAAAAATCTTTATTTTTAAAAGCATTACATATATCCTCATTTCTCCCCCATTGACCTCTTCTAGCCTGCCCCTGCCCCCCGCAGTGTGGTGACTTTTAAAGATGGGGTGGGAGATGTAAGAGAGGATTCTAATCCTGGGCGGACACACAATCTTATTAATCACTTTGCTGCACTAGTGTAACAAGAAGCACAACACAAATCCTTCATGAGGAAAGCTACTTACCAGTGTTTTTCTGTTTTGTCTGGTCATCCAAATTAACCCATTCCATTGTGCTTTGTGGCAAAAATCAATACATGTAGCAACGGCTTCTGAAAAATTGAGAAGATACTTCACTACAAGTGAAGGTGCTGATTATTTTAAATGGTTATTAGAGTCCCAAAAGAGAGTAAAGCTTTCATTAAAAAAAAAGTCTGAGTAAAAAGGCTCAGAAAGCATGTCATTTAATAGCAGAAGTAGAACTTATCCTATATAATAAAGAGTTAATATGCAAATTAACCCTCTCACTGTAATGCCATCACAAGATGGCTACACCCACAGCGGAGGCAGGGTTCCCATACACAAGATGGCTGTGCCCACAGAAGAGGTGGGGTTCTCATAACACAAGATGGCTGTGCCCACAGAAGAGGTGGGGTTCCCGTAACACAAGATGGCTGTGCCCACAGTAGAGGCAGGGTTCCCATAACAAGCCATAATGAGCGATCAGCAGGGACCCGAGGCTACATGGTGCCCGGCTGGGGCGGGGGACTTGAGGCTGCCCCCACCTGCCCAGTGGGGCTTGACAGGGGACCTTCAGGCTGTGCCCCTTGCCCAGGGGGCTTGTTGGAGGACCTCAAGGCGTGTGCCCTGCCCTGGTGCCGGCCCGGGGGACCTCACGCTGTGCCCCCTGCCTGGTGGAGCTTGACAGGGGACCTCAGGCCACACCTCCGGCCCCGACACCAGGCTTGGGGACCTCAAGCTGTGCCTCCCACCCGGCAGGGCTTGACGGGGAACCACAGGCCACACCCACCGCCCCAGGCTGGGGGACCTGAGGCTATGTCCCCCGCCCAGGTGCCAGGCTGGGGAACCTCAGGACGTGCCCCCCGCCCAGCGTGGGCTTGAGGGGATGGGGCCAGCTGGGTCTGGATCTCGCCCAATGTGGGTGGGGTTGGCCAGATCTGGGTCTCGTGCAATTTCGAGGTGTGTGTGGGTGGATGGGGACTTGACTCTGGGTCCCGCAGTGCATCCCAGACTCTGACAGGAGGGAGATTTTCATATACATTTTACTAATTTTCTTTAATCTCTGACACTTCTATTATAGAGAAAGGGCAAATAACAATATTAAAATATTTCCTCTAATTAATTCCCTTTTAATGTGCACGAATTTCGTGCACCAGGCCACTAGTTTCTTATCAAAGGAAAAGTTGTGTTGTTGGTGAAAATCTAACTTTCTCTGTTTTCTGAGAAATGGATTTGATATGCTGACCTTCTCTTCCTTGCCCTAGAAAGCTGCTTCTTAGATTTTTTCCCTCTCCTGGTAAATGGCACCATCATCCATCCACACAATTTCCAAGTAGAAATCTCTTTTTTCTTCACTCTTCTTTAGCCATTCAGAAGAGCAAATCCAACCAGCCTTTCTCTTCAGGATATCCTGAATTCACACACATTTCTCTTTATCTCCATCTCTACTGCCATGTGCAAACCATGATTACCGGTTATGATTACCGGTGTCTCTTGTCACAATTACCCAAATAGCCACCTTAGTGTCACTGCTTTCACTATTGCCCTCTCTCTGTTCATTCTTCTCACTAAAGAAATTGTGGAAAATTGGTCAAAATCTCAAGTCAGATTATCCCTTTGGTGCTCCTACTCCCCTTCTCAAGTTAAGATATTCAATGGTTTTCCATGACATTTAAAATAAACTAGATTTCATATCCCCAAGCCCTGTCTGGTTAGTCTCCTACCCACATTTATGACTTTATTTCATGATTCCCATGACTCTTGGTGTTAGCCACCTCAGCCTTTTTTATGTTCCCTAAAAGAGCCAAATTCATCCCCAGCTTAGAATTTTGCATTACCTATTTCATTTTCCCTGGAAACATCTCCCCCCTGATCTTCTCATGGTTGGTTCCTTGTTGTATCTCAAGTCATATCTTTTTAAAAATATATATATTTTTATTGATTTTAGAGAAGAAGGGAAAGGGAGAGAGATATAGAAACATCAATGAGGAGAGATAATCGTTGATAAGCTACCCCCTGCACGCCCCCTACAAGGGATCAAATCTGCAACCCAGGCATGTACCCTGACTGGGAATTGAACCGTGACCTCCTGGTTCCTAGGTTGACACTCAACCACTGAGCCACACTGGCTGGGCTCAAGGCGTATCTTAATGTCATCTTTTGGAGAGGCTTTTCCTGAGCCCCAATTTAAAGTAACTATCCAGTCATTCTTTATTATATCCCTCTATTTCAAGTATCTGTATGGCACTGATTTTCATATTAGTTATTATATTTTAGATTATATAATGACTAGAGGCCCGGTGCATGAAATTCATGCATGGGTGGGGTCCCTGGGCCTGGCCAGCGATCAGGGCCAATCAGGTTCCCCGCCTTCCCTCCTCCTCCTTCCCTTGCTGCCCGTGTGCCACCGTCATACGGTTCCCTGCCTCCCCCCATTCTCCTTCCCTCACTGCCTGTGTAAGTCACACCACCCCCCCCCCCAATTCCCCATCTCAGCCTGGGGCATAGCCCCGATCAGGCGATCGGGACCTGCTGGCCAGGGTGAGGGGCCAACCGCCACTAAGGTGGGCGGGTGGTGGGCCGATTAGGGCCTGCCAGTTGTGGGGAGGGATGGTGGAGGGACCCGGGAGGTTGGCCCCTGGCTCTGAGGAGGGAGCTGGCCCTCAGCCCCCCTGGGAAAGGGGCCACATTCGCCACCACCCACTCCCGGTTCTCCGTCCCAGCCCTGGGGTCTGGCCCCAATCAGGCGATCAGGGCCTGCCGGCCAGGGGCAGCTCTTGTGTTGAGTATCTGCTCCCTGGTGGTCAGTGTGCGTCATAGCAACTGGTCGTTCCAGTTGTTCCATCATAACGGTCACTTAGGCTTATATATTTATATATATAAATAAATATCTAGCATATATAATTACATATTATTTCCTCCATGATTCTGATTTACATATAATTTATTGTACTTTTGGTTTCTTCCTAATGAAGTCAAACTTAATGAAAATTAGGTATATTATGTATTATGTGGTTGTTCACCACTGTAGCCCAGCCAGTGGTAGTTCTTGGCACACAAAAAAAGCACTTAAAGAATAAAGAAATAAGCTTGTTAATGGCCACACTAAATAAAAATGCAGATTGGCAGTGATGGGCATATCATCTCTCCTCCAACTAAGCTTTGAGGAGAAGGTCAGAATCTCACGTGATCCTCTCAGCGTGGCAGATATTGTGTGATGTATCCAATTCTGTGCATATCCTTGTCACCTTAGCTTCCTCATGTAATATGAGGTTGTTTGAGCAAAATGATGTCCAAGGCCTTTTCTGGCTCTACAAACATTCTTTCCATAATGCAGTGAGGTAAACTGTATTTTAGGCCACCAGTATCTTAATTACTAAATATCTACATCAATCCCAGAATTTCTTTTTAGTTTGATATCATGTTTTTTCTTTTTTAAAAAATATTTTTTTTTATTGTTGATAGTTTTACAGCTATCTCCTATTTCCACCCCCCTCCCCCCTTTACTGCCCTCCTCCCAGTCCCTGTCCTCCCTAGGCCTGGCCGGCGATCAGGGCTGATCAGATCCCCCCCCCCCCCGTCTTCTCTACCCTATTTAGGAGGGAAAATTAATAGCTGTAGCAATACTCCTCCTTGGTGTCTGAGATTTTTCTAATCAGCTCAAATTATACTCCCTTATAACATGGTTTATTACAAACTGTATCCCAAACAACTCTTGCTATTGCTATAAAAATTTCAACACGAAGCTCTTATTAAGATAAAATGAAAAAGATAATAACACTTTAAATCTTAGCACATTTTCTTCCTTTATTGATGTGGAAAATTTTTTTAAAATGTATTTTCCATTTTCTACTAGAAATCTTTATTTTCATTTCCTATGGCATTACTATGTTACCATTAACTGTAAGTGGTGACTGATGTGTATAACTGACAGAAACACTTTATTTTTGGGGCGAGGAGAAGCATTTGCTAGATCAATATTAATCCATTTGGGAAAGTGGGGTTATTTAGGGAAATATAAATGTCTTCACTTAGTTTTTGGCCATTTACTGAAAACATAGTGTGAAGCTAAAAATGTAAACGCAATGTTCTTCTAAACATCTGCACATAAAATACTGTACCATATAAAAACATGATTTTACATTTACCACAAATATTTTTCTCCTATTCAAGTTTTCCCATTTCTGTGTAACGACATCAGTTTCAGCATGGATTCCTTAAAGGGAATTCATAAAATTTTCTAGAATTTTAAAGATATTCTTTTAATATGCTAAATATATATTATTAAGTATTCCTTTATTTAAGGGGATTGGCATGATTACTTTTTAGACATAGTCTCAATGCAGTGTGAACAGTATATTTCATGTCAGCTAGAAGTGAGGAGTTAGGCCACATTACCCAGGGAGGTATGCATCATTCCTGTGCCAACTTGTGGTGTTGGTCAGTGTTAGCCACACATTTGGGGGATAAATGTAAAACTACTCTAATTAAATACAACTACTAGGAGATATGTTTTAAGATGTTAGACTGAGCACAGTGTTTATTGGGGTCTTTCAGGGTACCAAACAAATTATGTCTTCTGTCTTCCTCACTGGGATCTAAACAGATAGTTAAGTAAAAATAAAAAAGAGTAAGGGAAATGTAAAGCAGAAATGTCAACTTTATTGCTACTGAAGGTCAAGATGGAGAAAATGAAATCTAGAACTAGACAAGATGCACCTCTTCAGTTCTGACATAACAGGACTAAAAGAAGGCTCATACCATGGAAGCCAAATCCCGCTGCCATAGAAGCAGAGGAGGTCTTCATCTATAGGCAAAGGCAAAGAGTATTAAGGGCGTGGGAGAGGCCAGGAATATTACACTCTGATCAACTTCCATGCAGAATCTTTCTTAATATTTCCCAAAGTTTTATTCTCTGTTAAGATTTACAGGAAGATGTTTTTTCCTTCAAATGCTTTTCTCTAAGACAGAAGGTCGTATGCACAGTTGGGTTGTTATCCAGAGGAGGTAGATCCATAGTGCCAAGATGAACTGGTCCCTCCAGTGGAGAGGAGGTCAGCCGAATCTCAGAGGAGTCTCTGGCTTCTCCTTCAGGAGGCCACTCCCCTGCTCTCAGATCATTGCTCCTTTGAGCACCTTTCTGGGACCAAAAGGCTCTAAAAGGGTTAGAACAGGACAGTAATGAAATTGACTCCAGGATCACTGCGCAACTAACACCGAACGTTTTTGAAATGTCTCATCTAGTATTTTGTCCAGTTGCATCAGAAGTTCTTTACTGAAATGTGTCATAAAGCTGTTTCAAGAGAAATGCTTAGAGTCCAGTAATAAAATGCTAGCAATGCAGGACTGTAATGGACTTGAATATACGTCAACTCATCAATTTCATGGGAAAAGTTAATATTCAAATGTTAATTTCCTTTTTCAAGTGAAGTCTACTGGCCAAAGAATTGAAATTCTAGTTTGAGTTTTCTTACTTTTGTGAGTGAAAAGTTTAGAGACTTCTCCACTGTCTTTCTCTGTTGAGTCTCAACCAGAAAGAGACGTCCTCTGTGCAGGGAGAGAGCTGAGCTTCTTCAACAGCCACAGTGGGAGCTCTGTCCACCTGAGGGGCTCATGTACACAGGGCCTTCCACATTTACAAAATCAACTTTCTGACATGCATGCCTTTTTTAAAAGACCAAGAATTAATATGACAAAATATTATCACGGCACTTTCCTCAATCACACTAAGTTTAGAAAACAAGCACATTTCCATTTTCTTGAGCCTTATGCTTCCAAAGCATTATGCTTGAGGCCAGTTTATGCTTCCAGATCCTGGTATATTTTACAAGGGGCTTTTAACTGGGTCTTGGTGGGATCTTAGGATAGCTTTTCAGTGTCATTTCTGCCAATAGTCTGTATTATAGAGCTAGGAAATAAATTGAACCTCTACTGGGAGAAGTCAATTTGGGGACTGTGGATTGGATTTTAGCCCATCTGTGCTTACTCCCGCATCTCGCAGAGAAGAGCATTTGGAAAAATGTCTTCCTGCAAAGTTTACCATGTGCAGTGTTGGAAACCACCATCACAGGTCTTATTTGGGGTTTTTGTTTCCAATTAAGCATATTAAAAATATCCCTAGTTAAAATTTTTGTTTAAATCCTTCATTTATAGCACCCAGTACTGAACTGAGTGTGGGTTGTACCTAATAATAAAGCTTTGGGCATCTCCTGAGCAGGCATTTTTAGCCCTGCGACACACTGGCTGTTTCTACTACCTGCTTCTGAGGAATCACGAAGGCTGGCCTCGGGAAGTTTACTTTTTCATGTATACTAGAACTATTTCAGAATAAAGTGAGACCATGTGATCTGTGAGCCTATGGACAAGCAATAGGAATCGGAATTCAGCTCCTCCAAAGTTTATTCCTTGGCCCTGAAGACAGTTGAAGACAACATGAAGGAGGAACTTAATTGGGAAAGGGCATTTATTCTGCCTGTCTAAACCTGCACTATTGATTTCCTATAACCACTGCCTTCTTTTCCTATAATCTCTGCCTCGGCCGTGCCTGCTGAGCACACCTGGACCTCTGTGCTGGTGAACGGTGCAGCAGCCTGCACCTGAGGCTGCCTGTGGGTGCTGAACGCTCATGCCCTTGCCATAGAGTCTTGGGAAAAGAAACAGTTTGATAGCACACGGGATGCCATATAGAATGCCACGATGGGGTCCTGTGGAAGCCAATGATGTGGTGGCGGGGGGAGGGGGGGCATAAGGCACCTGGGCAAAGGACCATGAAATGTGAGAAAGAGAAAGCAAGTATGAAAACTGAAAGGAAAGCTTTGTCTACTTCACTGTGATGCACATGAGTAAATAACTTGCAAATTACAACAAATAAATATTTCATGCAAGTTCAAACTTACCTAAGCATTTCGGGTCACCATTAAGGAAAGAGATGCACAGTTGAGTTGACAATCATAGGACATTTAGTTAATAAAAAGCCATTATTATTGGGGGAATTTATTATTTATTTGAAAATAGCAAGCAGAAAGTTAAATACAGGTCAGCAGATCACATAAACAATTGCAAAGTTAGCTACAGGTCAGCAAATAACATAGACAATTGAAAAGTTATCTACAGGTCAGCAAATAGCACAGACATTTGAAAGCATGTAGGTTCTTTTAGCATCTGCAGTTGTACTTAATTAGATTTATCAGTCAGATGCTCTGCAGTCCATTATGCAAAGAACTCCTATATTCCCTAGGTAGATATAATAGTTTATGGAGGCTTTACATTCTGTTAATCTTGGGGCAATGGGAAGTCAACAGAAAGATCATATACCTCATTCCACAGAAGATCATACGAATGTTGCAACAAGACTCTTGCAAATAGACTGTATTTTAATAAACTATTTGTACTGTTTCCCCCTTTATGTCTCAAATGCTAACCTATACTTTATCAAGGATTTTACTATAAAATAAAAATGTTTAAGAGAGCAGAAGGCTGCATTATAGTTACTTAAAATGAAAAGTAATATAACTTCATATGAAACCATAATAAATTTAGTTCATATGATTTGACAGTGTTCTTTGGCATAATTTATCCTTATACAAATCAAGACAAAATCTCCAAACTCTTGAAGAGCAGGTTTTTCTCAATGTTTTGCACTTTTGAAATTTTGGTGGTGTTTGCAGTAGTATTATAGAAGGATAAAAAACATATTGTGAGAGAAAATTATTTGGTTTTCTGTGTTTGGATTCAGTGTACTCAAGGTGTGCTCTTTATATTAATGTCGTGAATTCTACACAGACATGGAAACGTTCAAAGAAAAAGGCAGTAATCACATTGCCAAAAGGAAAAGGTACATCCTGTTGCATTGGACAGCGCTGCCCTAATGAATGCCCAAAGACGGCAGAGGAAATGAAAAAGTAAACACATATTAGAGTATTGATGCTGTCATTGCACGTAAGTAATTTTTCTTGGATATAAACTATTATAAAATTAATAGGAAGTGGTATTCTTTAAAATGAAATTTTAAGCCCCTGTCTAATACCATTTTAAAGAGATTGAGAGAGATCCTACAGGCCAAGGAATTAAAATAAATTGGTTAAGTAATTTCCTGTTGGACAGAAAATCTAAAATGCTAATAAGTTTACATTCAGAGACTTAGTTCTCAAACAACAGGTTTGATTTATAGGCTGGCTTTTAGATAACATTGTAAGAGAGCTCCAGAAAATATAGGAAAGAAGAAAATAGAATGTTTGCTCATAAACCCAGCATCATAAGTCAGGAGGGTAGCTCTAGAGAGCTCTCAAGGACTGCTTGTTTCAATCAAACTTGGCTTAGGATGAAAAAACACAACCTTATTATTTTATTATTATTATTATTATTAATATACTCTATTTTTTAGAACATTTTTAGATTGTCAGAAAGTTTGGGAACAGAGAGTTTATTTCCCATCTATCCTCTCTCTCCACAGTACCCTCTATTTATCAACACCTTAATTAGTGTGGAACATTTTATAATTGATGATCCAGTATTGATACATTATTATGAACTTAATTCCATTATTTACCTTAGGGTCCAGTCTATATTATGAAGTTCTGTGGTTTCTGACAAATGTGTCATGTCACATGTTCACAATTAGAGTATCATGAAGAATAGTTTTATTGCCTTAATAATAGCCTGTGCCCCACCTATTCATCCATCCCCTCCTTCCTTGAATCTTTTTAAAAATATATTTTTATTGATTTCAGAGAGGAAGGGAGAGGGAGCAAGAGATAGAAACATCAATGATGAGAGAGAATCATTGATTGGCTGCCTCCTGCACTCCCCTACTGGGGGTTGAGCCTGCAACCCGGGCATGTGTCCTTGACTGGAATCGAACTCAGGACCCTTTAGTCCACAGTCCGATGCTCTATCCACTGAGCCAAACCAGCAAGGGCTTGAATCTTGATGATTGCTGATTTTTTTCAATTGTCAGCATGGCTTTGCTTTTTCTACAGTGTCCTACACTTGAAATCATACAGTATATAGCCTTTTCAGGACGGGTTCTTTCACTCGGCAATATCCTGTAGTTTCCTTTATATCTTTTTGTGGCTTGATAGCTCAATTCTTTTTCCTGCTGGATATTCCACTGTATGGGTATACCAGCTTGTCTGTGTATTCACCTTTTGAAGGACATCTTGGTTTCATCCAGTGTGGGACAATTATAAATAAAGCTTCTAAAATCATTCATGTGCAGGTTTTAATAAGTCTTCAACTCATTTGGGTATGTAGAAGTGGGATTGCTGGATCTTATGATAAGAAACTTTTGTAAGAAACGGCCAAACAGTCTTGCAAAGTGGCTTTGCCGTTTTTCATTCCCACTGGCAGTGAGCGAAAGTTCTTCTGCTCTACAGCCTTTTCAGCATTTGGTGTTGCCAGTATTTTTGGATTTTACCATTAGAAATTTTGTGTTGGTGTGATTACTCAGGATGTTTAAAAGAAATTGTTTTAATTGCATAGTCATAATACTGTTAACACAATAAAATCTATTAACTTAAATAAAAAGATAAATGGTAGACATAGTAACCTAATGAATTATACTGACAAAATATGTAAAATTAGAAATATAAATGGATTCAGTAATCAAATTGAACTTCTATGTAGGCTGTTTGCCTCAATGTAATAACCTTAAAGCAGAATATTTGCATTTGCTCTTTTTGTTTCATAAGGAAAGTACTTTTCTCAGTGGGGTTAGATATTTCTTCCTCTCTTTATTCTATTAGAAATAAAGTAAGTTTCAGAGAGAGAACAAGGTGAATATAGGAAGTAATGATCAACAAAGATAGCTAGTTTTGCTCTTTATATATCCCTCATCTCATTTCTCACATATCTTGGATATTTTACACATTTAGTGAATTTTTCAGAATTCTTAGAGTAAAAAAGGAATTGACTCAGTTTATTTTTTTATTCTAATTACTCAGTTAGAGCCTGTAGCGGGTTGAATTGTGTATCCCTGAAAGAGATGTTCGAATCCTAAATACCAGTGCTTACAAATGTGGTCTTACTTGAAAACAGGGCCTTTGTAGACTTCATTAGTAAGGATCTCGAAGTGGCCCCTCAGTCCAATGACTGGTGTTCTTATATAAGAGGAGAGGACACATACAGAAGAAGGCCATGTAAAGACAGTGACAAAGATTGCAGTGATGCAGCTATCAGCCAAGGAATGCCAAGGATGGCTGGGAGCCACCAGAAATTAGGAAGCTAGGAAGAATTTTTCCTTAGAGCCTTCAGAGCGGGCATGGCCCCACCTACACATTGATATGAGACTCAGCCTCCAGAACTGCGAGAGAACACATTTCTATTGTTTCAAGTTACCTAGAATGTGGTAATTTGTTTTGGCAGCCCTACTAAACAAATTGAGAAAAATTTTAATATCTGAATAATATCTCATTCTCTGCAACACAACGATATAAAAAAACCAGGCTTATCAGTTCAATGATGCTAAATTTAGACCTTAACTATAAATAAGGTCACTGATCTTTTTATTATTGGCAGTCTCTTTTTATTTTACTACTGTAAGCATGTTAATGCCTAAAAATTGTTATGCTTAGTTTTAATAAACAAGGAATTGTTAAAATGGTAGCAGTTACATACATTTTTATTTCAATAAACTCTTATGGTACCAAATAACTTACTTGATTTGAAAAAGGTAATAAAAATATAGCCTTCTGACATTTGAACCTAGTTCCCAGAAGAGTAATTTGCTTATGAATTTGGTGCTAATTTAATAACTGAAAAGGCTTCTAGTTTGAGGGCCAAAAGATAAGCTGACTTGGTGAACTTCCTTGGCTAAGGAAATGAACATCCCAGCATTTCACAGACACTCATTTTGAAACCTGTTTTCTTTCCTTGGCGTATTAAACTAGGACAGGAACCATTTCTAATTCAACAGCAAACAACTGACATAATACATTTTTTTTTTTTTACTTAATCCATATTCTAAAAGCTGTCTTCTTTCAATGAATAGAATCATTTGGATTTTAGAGATTGTGTCCTGAAAAGCTTTGAATTGTTTGTTGTGACTCCTCTCTTCTATACCAGAGAAAGGCAGAAGCGCATTTTGATGAAGTTGTGTAAACAATTTTTATTAAATTTTCATAAAGCTGCTATGACAGTTTATTTTGATGGTTAAAAACTTACTTTTTATTCTAATAATTTTTGAAAAATTGGAAGGTTAAATTTGGAACTAGTTTGTTTAATACATTTTAAGTTAAAATGATTCACTGATAATATTATAGTGAAAGATGGAAAATATGCATTAGGCTCTAATTGAATGCATCATGTTTCTTAGTAATTTTATATAAATCTTTTCACTTTTTATTTTTTCACCCTCACCTGAGGATATTTTTCCATTGATTTTTAGAGAGAGTAGGAGACAGAGGGAAAGACAGAGAGAAATATCGATGTGAGAGAAACACATTAATTGGTTGCCTCCTGCACGTGCCCCGACCAGGGCCTGGGCCAGAGTGGAGCCTGCAACCAAGGTACGTGCCCTTGACTGGAATTGAACCTGGGACCCTTTAGTCTGCAGGCCAATGCTCTATCCACTGAGCCAAACTGGCTAGAGCTAAATCATTTCACTTTTAACAGAATAGACTGATGCTAAGAAAAAAGTCAGTTGGTTTTTAATACAGTGAAATTAGATTTTCATCTTTGACCATCTTGGTTCTTCAAGGTATAATTTAATAGTAAATATTCTGCATGTGTCTATATCTACCAAAGCTAGCTTAGCATTCAATGTCAGTGATTAACTTGAATAATTTAAAAGGAAAATTCATTTGTAAAATCATTGTTAGAGAATGTCATTTGATATAAATCAAAAGTAATATTTTAGCTGGTAAAGATCAATCCAATTATTAAATGAAACTCTGAGTTTTAAATTCAGTGTGTTTTGGATTTGCAAATCAAATTTTAAAACTATCAAAATTATTCATTTATTTAGTGATTGTGGGTTCATAAGGATACTGGCTCCAATATATATATATATTTTTTGATCATGTGAGAAAAAGCTGAGATAGATGCAAAGTTGTTTGAGCTCTTTGAGTATATTGGCTTTCTTTTTCTAAAAAACTTTTATTTGCTTATATTTTATTTTAAAATTATAATTTACATAAAATATTATATTAGTTTCAGATTTTAGGGGTTTTTAGCATGTGAGGGGAAAAGTCAGCTAAGAAGGCTGATTGGTGTATCTTTTATTCCAACCAAATTTTGAACGGAGTTCCGCAATATTATTACGTGATTATAAAAAATATATGTATATATAAAAATAAACCATATAGTTTGCTTTAAAATTTTCAACATTCTTCCTTCTAAGTTACATTTAAATTGCCATGAAAAACATCACTATGGGTTTATAATCTTGTTTTGTTTCTAGCTACATGTTTTATTTTCTTGTTATAAGTGAAATTATAAAGAATTTTTAAATTATATTAATTTGGGGTCTTTAATAATGGCTCCTTGAAACTCTGTTTCAAAGTGTTCATTTAGCCAGCACCAGTTTGGCTCAGTGGATAAAGCGGACTGAAAGGTTCATTTAGCCAGCACCAGTTTGGCTCAGCCTGCGGACTGAAAGGTCCCAAGTTCGATTCCGGTCAAGGGCATGTACCTTGGTTGCTGGCACATCCCCAGTAGGGGGTGTGCAGGAGACAGCTGATTGATGTTTCTCTCTCATTGATGTTTCTAACGCTCTATCCCTCTCCCTTCCTCTCTTAAAAAATCAATAAAAATATATATTTTTTAAAAAGTGTTCATTTAAGGGTATTTTTAAATCATCTACAACATATTTTGAAAGAGTTTGATCACCAAATACATAATATTTTGACCAGTTTTATATTAATCATAGGTATATACTACTGTTCCTGCTCAGCATGAGATATTCAGTTTAGTCCCTAAGATATAGAATTTCAGTTCAAAGAAAAGCAGTCTAGTATTTGTGACAACCTAAGTAGTTTGATTCACATAGGTATGACTGATTGATCTTTATGGAATATTAATTTGTGTACCCCATTCTTAGCCTCGTAGTTTTCCTCATGAAGAATGCCATCTTGAAGACAATTGATATAAATAAATAACCCATCATAGTGTCCCCTGTTATTTAGCATCTTATTCTCACTCTAAAGCTGCTATGTTATTTGAGAAGTGGACTCAACAAAAATATTTCAATGAAAGTAACAAATTAATAAAGTCTACTATTACACATTTTAAAGACTCTTAAAAGTGATAACTCAGAGAAATCAGCTCACTAAAACACATGAAAAACCCTGCATCTTTTTTTGTATGCTCTATTAATTTTTAAAACTTTACTTTAGGATAAAATTTCAGGGCATCTCTACAGTTTACCAATTAAGAATTTGTATAGTTTAAAAAATCTTATAACTACCTAAATGGTTAAGAAACTCATAGAGACTGGCATCTTACTAGAAATTATGAAGACATCATTGTGGATGCTTGACTCTAAATCACACTACAGTCCTGTAAGCTTGTTTTCAAGTGAGTACCACAGTTATCTGGGGAATAGGTAAATGAACGATAGTAATGATGCTCATGCTTCCAGAAACATATTGCAACTACATTAAATGTCAGATTCTGTTTTTCCATGAGAGTTAATGTATTTTTAATACAAAACATAAGGCATTTTTTCTCATTGCAGTTTCTCATTTCTAGCGGAGACATTTGTATCTGAAAAAACACTCAGCACCCCTGAGTGAATTTCAAAACACAAAACATTAGAGTTTGGATTGCTTTATGTAATAACACAGATAACATTTCTTTTCACAATATATATATATATATATAACTTTTAAAATATTTTGCTTCCCACCTTCACTGATGGACACAATGGTGTCCAATACTGAGCTCCTAAATCAGATCTCTTTGCTTTGTCCTTGATCCCTTGCAGTCTCAGCTCAGCCCAGTAGTCAGAGTGACAGAGTAACGATATCAAAGGTCATGCTATTCCCCCCTAGGTTTTCTTATCTCATTCCAAGTAAAAGTTAAAAAGTCTTTAAAATACCCTACACTAGTTGGACCTTATTCCCTCTCTGAGCTGCCTATTATTCTACTACTAGAGGTCCGGTGCATGAAATTCATGCACTCGGGGGGGCTCCCTCAGTCTGGCTTGTGCCTTCTCACAGTCCGGGAGCCCTCTGGGGATATCTGACTGCCAGCTTTGGCCTGATCCCCATGGGGAGTGGGCCTAAGCCAGCAGTCAGCCATCCTCAGCGCTGCCGCAGAGGCGGGAGAGGCTCCCGCCACCACTGCTGTGCTTGCCAGCCATGATTCTGGCTTCTGGCTAAGTGAAGCTCCCCCTGTGGAAGCACACTGACCACCAGGGGGCAGCTCCTGCATTGAATGTCTTTCCCCTGGTGGTCAGTGCACATCATAGTGACTGGTCGTTCTGCCGTCAGGCTGAAACCGGCTCTCTGACATCCCCTGAGGGTCCCGGATTGCGAGAGGGTGCAGGCCAGGCCAAGGGAACCCACCAGTGCCTGATCAGGGCTCAGGAAGGATGTGGGAGGTTGACCAGCTGGGGAGGGACTGCAGGAGGGCTCCAGGGCGTGTCTGGCCCGTCTTGCTTAGTCCCGATGGGCTGGACCCCAGCAGCAAACTAACCAACCGGTCAGAAGCTCTGCCCCCTGGTGGTCAGTGCACATCATAGAGAGTGGTTGAATGGCCTTAGCATATCATTAGCATATTACACTTTGATTGGTTGAACGGCCGACCAGATGATCCGGTACTTAGCCTATTAGGCTTTTATTATATAGGATTGCTTTCTGTTACAGCTACACAGTTCTCCTACTTGCCTCAAAACAACCAGGTACTTCTGCCTTAAAATGTCCCATCCCACCCCTGCTATTACCCCTGCCTGATATGCTGTCTCTCCAGGTATTCACATTGCTTGCTCACTTGCATCCTAAACCTAAACCCACACACATACTCCCCATCCTTATTTTGGCTTTATTTTGTTCCATAGCACTTGCTGTTCACTAGCATGTGATGTATTTTGATTATGTAGTTAGTTCATTTTCTGTATCCCCTAGGAGGCAGGGATTTCGGTCCGCTTCGTTTATATCTGTACTTCAGTGTCTAGGACACTGAACATCATATAGGTGATATTAATAACTATTTACTGAATGAATGCATGACTTAACTGTGCTGAGTCCAAAGGGGAAAAGCCAGCATTAGATTTTAAACAAGTCAGGGAGAGTTTAGTTGGCATGGCACATGGTGTTGATGCATTGTGAGTTAGCCTATTACTATATTCTGGAAATTCATGCCTGGGACCTGCAGGCTCCAAGATGAGTAAACGCTGATAAAGATCACTGCTTTTTAGTGGCCAACTCTGTTGGCCATGACAGAGGGTTCATATCTCTTTGTTTTATTTCAGCTGATTTTCCTTTGGAGTTCAATAATTAATTTTTGCTTCTACTTCAGTTGATTTTTGCTCTGGGGCTCAGCAACTAGTCACAAAAGCAACAGTCATCAATGTTGGGGTCTTTATATCTGGTTGTCTCACACTTTATTTAGCAATTTGGGTGTTGTTGTTGTTGTTTTGTCTTTAACCAGTGAAAGCTTAACTATGACATGTGTCCGATAGCTATAGGGAGATCTTTGGTTGAATTCCCACATCAGACTTCTGATTTATTGACAACATTCAAGAAAGCGAATTATCTATGCTTTAGAAAGATTGCCAAAGTTTATTCCTTGAAGAACCTCTAGAAATGAACTGATACAGTAGAGACTAACTAGATATTTGTTTATATTTTGATTTAACTTCTTTAAAACTGACTAATATTTAAAATTCAGTGGCAGTAGCCACATATTAAGTCTGTGGTTGTCACCGGTGGCTGGTGATTCCTGTGTTGGACAGCACTATCTAGAATATTTCAATTGTCATGAAGTGTCATTGAACATGTCTCTCTAGACTTGTTTTTGCAGGTTGAAACATATTTGTTTGTCCATCATAAGTTCATTCACTTGAAAATATATATTCCTTAACAAATATTCAAGAGCCTCTTTGTTAAGTGTGGCACTGGAATTTAAGGGACTTAGAATGCATCTGCAAAATGAAACCATAATATTAGGAGTACGTGTTCCATTAGAGGCGTATACAGAATGCTATAGAAGCATAAATAAAACTAATTAATTTTGCCTCAGGTATGGGGTTGGTCATGCAACATACATTTTGAATCTCTCTTTTTGCTGGTGCCACAACTGTCAGAAAAGAAATAGTTGATGAACACTGGTGCCTACAAGGTTTATATTTATTGTTGAGAAAAGTCAATAAATATCAGTCTGAATGTTAACTAATAGCATGGCTTTGCCACTGCCCCAACAACATTGTGGTTAATAGCAATTTCAATGTCTGAAACCACTGTAATTGCCCTCAGCAATCCATAGATCAATAAAAGACTCTTTAGTTATAGATACAAGTATTGACCTATATATCACATTTCAGAAAGGTTACTTTTGATTATGACAACACAGACAAGTTTGAAAACTAAATAGAAACCAAATAATTCTTATTTTTAAAGTCTGTACATTTAGATTTAAAGCAGTATAAACATTCATTCATAGTTTTGATCTATACTATTTAAATTTAATGAGCCATTGCATGTTTTCACTAGAAATAGACATGTATTATACTAAAAGAATTTATAAATAATGCCACAGCTAAACACAGTGTTCTAAATAAATTTAAACTCTAAGTAAACTATAGTTAAAACACTAATTTTTCAAAATGTACTGAGATAAATATTTTGGATGTTAATAAGATATATAACAAAGAAACAAATTTATAAAAAGCTTTCTGTAAGTATTCTCCTGAAATGAGAATAGTCTTCATCCGTCCCTCTTTTATTCTTTCTTTATACATAAATTATGTGTTGCGATTCCTATGACAGTATCACATTTAAAAAGTTAGTCTCCACAGGGAAATTGCTCATGATCGTGCAGTGAGAGTGTAAACACTGTGCTTATTTTAGCTCGTGGACAAACTAAGATGGGAGCAAAAAGCTTAAGACCATCATGTTATTGGGAGGAAGTGTTGGCATTATAATTTAAAGAGCAATCACATGTATTGATTACATGCAACATTCAGGAAACACTAACAGAGATGCAGTGGTTTGTTTGTTTTCTAAGTTGTTAGATGTCAAGCAATTTATCTGGGTACAATCTCTGATATATGAAAAATCCTTCTCTGAGCATGTGTTACTGGAATTGTGAGTAATGATCTGATCGAAAGTACATCTTTTGAGACACTTAAATTTAGGCAGCCTTGCTGCTTAGATTGCTATTTGGATACTTTCAACCTTTAATGTCTGTAAGGCTTGTACTGGTACAGATTTCTTAGTGGTTAGGAAATGGCTTCTAGCACAATCAAAATGCCTATAATTTCAAAGAAATTGGAAAACAATCTATTCTGACCTAGAATCCAAACAAAATATCCCAAAGTAAAGATCATTTTGTCTTATTTAATATTTACCAACCAAACAACAGAATGTTACAATGTCCAGTTTTCCCTTTTGTCTGTGTTGGGACACAAAGAACACTTCTCCGTTAATGCAACCAACAGGACTTGAGTATCTTAACATTGGTGGGCTGAGCCTAGATGTAGAGGACATTATTAGGAAAATAGAAGAAATGAAAATGCTAGGGTAGCCTTGGGAGTGAAGGGAGCCCAGCTGAGATTAAGTATAAATTTGAACAGCAGTGGGATAAACAAGACCAGATTCTAAGAACCCAGGGGCATCGATCTAATTATAGGAATGTATCTTAAAAGCCACCAAGCATAGACCATGGAGATTTCAATTAGCACTATGTCAATGCAGGGGTTTTTATTTATAAAATCAAGGCACTGGAACAAGGACTGAGCCCAGTCAAAGGGAAATGGGTGAAGTCAAAATGAATTTATTCATTAACAAAATAATGCATTTGTCAGGGCTTAAGCAGAGCAGTATTCCTACCATAGTAAACTGATTGGACTGAGAAAGTTGGGAGAAGAGACAGACTCTCGTTAACTGAATCAGCTAGTTATTTCTTCTCCACTGGGAAGGGTTCCAGCTAAGAATTCTAAGCTAAATGGGGGGAGGGATGGCAATTCTCTCCTCAAAAACATTAATGAGTCTATGATCACGAAAATTAATTGTTTTTTTTTCTCTCTCTATGGAATCTAATACATTTGCAATGCCAGCTTTATCATCACCTGTTTTCTCTTCATATCCATTTTCCTTAAACTTTCACTGGCTTTAATTTTTATTTGTATTACTACATTAGCCCGGGATTCTCCCTTCTTTGCCTCGTAAAGTTTTATTTATCCATTAAGGGAATGTTAAAACTCACCTCATTTTCAAAGCTTTACCAGGTCTGTTGGTGATAGTGAATCACACCTGTCTCTGAACTTCCTGTTACTTTACCTCTAAGCAGTATTTCTTTCATGCCATGGTTCAGTTTGGTTCTGTATTTTTCCAATTAAATTGTATACTTAGGATGAATAGAAATAAATGACCTCTTAATTATCTATCTCCCTAGCAAAGTGCTTTGCCTATAGTTAGCATCAATAAATGTCTGTTCAATCAAGTTACATGATTATTTACACAAATTCCAAGTCTCACCCAGAGAGTCACATACTGTTCTCAGATAGGTTACTGGGCCTATCTTGTCCCCAGTACTTCATTTGTAAATAGGAGGACATCTAATACCACTGAATTTATAGATTAATTTTATAGTTAAGTAAATCATATAAGGGAAAAATAGGAAAGACAGTCACTGGCTCAGCACATATTAATTGAATGTGTAAAGTTTGCCAAGCACTCTTCTAGGCTTCATCATTAGTTGCTAGAGGAATCTCTGCATGGCCAGCTGAGCTCAGACAGCATTTGAACTTTAGCCAGTATCACACATGAGACAGCCACCTAATATCCCTGATTTACTGCATAGACCAACCTCACATCTGCCTCTGCTATAACTGTGTTGTTTGAATACTTTAAAAAATAACATGAAAATAACAAGAATGTAAAATTGGTCACACTCGCCCCTCTCTACCTTCCTTTATTCACCTTTTTATTATTTTTTAAATCCTCACATGAGGATATTTTTTCCATTGATTTTTAGATAGATTGAAAAGGGGGGGGGGAGAGAGAGAGAGAGGGAGAGAGAGAGAGAGAGAGAGAGAGAGAGAGAGAGAGACATCAATGTGAGAGAAACACAAGCGAGGTAGGTGCCCTTGATTGAATGGAACCTGGGACTCTTTGGTCTGCAGGCCGACGCTCTCTCCACTGAGCCAAACCAGCCAGGGCCCTTTACTCATCTTTTGATGGGGATGATAGTTATACTTCCCTCATAGAGTCGATGTGAAGATTAAATGAGATAATCGTGTGAAGTGCTTGGACTGTTTATATCACAGTAATGGTTAGCTCTCCTCTTTGCTGTTATTGCCCAGTTGTTGCAAAGCTGCTGAGGGCTGGTGCACACTGGAAGCCTGACCCTTCCTGGCCCTCCACTTTGGATCTAATCTCTGAGATTTACATTCTGGACACACGTTAGTATAGCCTTAATGATGTTCTCCTGGAATTGAGAACTTGGACTGCAGTGCCCTTCTTGAATAGGCCCCACTCTCCACACCTGCACGTTCCTGTGATTTCAAACACAGATGGCATTTATAGCATTTGGGGTGAAGGCTGAGAAGATTGGAGGGCATGGACAGAGTGAAGTATTGAAGTTAAAATTGTCGAAGTTTAATAGTTTTTCTATTCGGAGAAACTAAGATGGCGGCATAGATAAACACCGGGAAATAGTCGCCTCACACAACAATTGAAAAATATCCCAAAGGACGGAGCAAACATCGTCCAGAACAACAGGAAGGCTGGCTGAGTGTAATTTCTACAACTAGAAGAAAAGAAAAGCACGCTGAGAGCCAGAGGAGCTGCGGAGGCTGAGTGCAGAGGTACGGCGGCGGCTCGCGCGCGCGGAAAGGGGGTGGCACCTGAGGACGCGGCTGTCTTTTTGAATCACAAGCTCCCGACTGCTCTGAACTCCGGTTCCGGGAAGTCTCTGGGGACCCAGGTCTCATACGGGGAGAGGTGACTCTGTCAGGCGGCAGCGGGCGAACTTGAGGGCGCATTTCCCTCAGAGGTGCTTGCAGCCATTACCGGGACACTGAGACTCGCGACTCCGGGCGTGGAGAATCAGCCATAGCTTCTTTCTCCGCCCTTTTGTCTCCCTGAGACCCCGCCCCACCCAGGCTGCGGCAGAGGCTTTTGCATGTCAATGTACCTAACTACAGCCCAGCCAGGCAGACCCGGAACTTCCAAGAGAAGGCCCAAGGCCCCGCAGCGGCTTGCATTGCTTCACAGCTGAGCCTCTTCGTGGCTCCGGCTGTGTGGCCTCAGGCAGGAGCTGAATTAGCACCTCCTTAGATCCAGGAGCCACTATACCCAGTGGTCAGAGGGGGACCATTCTCCCACTTCAGACACAGCTGCTTCCCACAGCCAATTGGCCTGGAGGTCAATTCCTCCCAGTGATCCTACAACAACCAAGGCACCAAGAGTGCACCAAGAGTGTCCACCCCAGGTAACTGGGGAGGCTGAGCCACTGGGCCCTACAGGACACCTGGCGCGCAGGGCCACTCTATCAACACAGGGAAGCAGCCAAAATGCGGAGACAAAGAAACAGGTCACAATTGGCAGAAACGGAGGAGGACAGACGACTGGATATAGAGTTCAAGGCCACGTTTATAAGGTTTGTCAAGAATTTTATGGAAACCGCCGATAAATTTAATGAATCCCTCAAGGAGTATAGTGAGACCATGGAGGACATGAAAAAGGACCAACTAGAAATTAAGCATACACTGACTGAAATAAAGAATAATTTACAGAGATCCAACAGCAGACAAGAGGATCCCAAGAATCAAGTCAAAGATTTGAAATACAAAGAAACAAAAAATACCCAACCGAAAAAGAAAAAAGAAAAGAGATTCAAAAAATATGAAGCTAGTGTAAGGAACCTCTGGGACAACTTCAAGCGTACCAACATCAGAATTATAGGGGTACCAGAAGGAGAGAGAGGGCAAGATATTGAAAACCTTTTTGAAGAAATAATGACAGAAAACTTCCCCCACCTGGTGAAAGAAATGGACTTACAAGTCCAGGAAGCGCAGAGAACCCCAAACAAAAGGAATACAAATAGGACCACACCAAGACACATCATAACTAAAATGCCTAGAGCAAAAGATAAAGAGAGAATCTTAAAAGCAGCAAGAGAAAGACAGTCAGTTACCTACAAGGGAGTACCCATCCGACTGTCAGCTGATTTCTCAACAGAAACCATGCAGGCCAGAAGAGAGTGGCAAGAAATATTCAAAGAGATGAATAGCAAGAACCTGCAACCAAGATTACTTTATCCAGCAAAGCTATCATTCAGAATGGAAGGTCAGATAAAGAGCTTCACGGATAAGAAAAAGCTAAAGGAGTTCATCACCACCAAACCAGCATTATATGAAATGCTGAAAGGTATTCTTTAAGAAGAGGAAGAAGAAAAAGGAACTCTTACCATTTGCCACAGCATCGATGGAACTGGAGAGCGGAGAAATACCACAAGATCTCACTTATTTGTGGAATATAATGAACAACATAAACTGATGAACAAGGACTGATCCAGAGACGGAGAGGCTTTGACTGGACTGTCGGGCCTTGGAGGGAAGGTAGGGGAGGGTGGGGGCAAGGGGGAAAGATCAACCAAAGGACTTATATGCAAGCATATAGGCCTAACCAATGGACACGGACAACGGGGGGGTGAGGGGATGAGCAGGGTGGGGGGGGTAGAGGGTACACATATGTAATATCTTAATCAATAAAAAACATTAAAAAAAATTCAAAAAAAATAGTTTTTCTTTTCATTAACTTCTCAGAATAGGTATTAGTTCTCCTCTTTTCAGTTAATATAATACCTCTGCCTGACTTTATTTATTTATTTATTTATTTATTTATTTATTTTTTTTGTATTAGGGCTGCGTCAGGAGTGCTGATGAATATACACTATTTCTTTATTAGATTTTACAGGTGTGTTCACTTTGTGAAAATAAACAGATAGGAAATTTATGATTTGTGCACTTTTCTTTCTGTATGCTATACTATATAAATTTTACATTTCAAACAACTTGGATAGCAGTACAGCCTGGTGTTCTTTACATTATAGGACTGATTTTCTGCTAGCATGGAAAATTTTCGCACACCTACATACATTCATTTTTATGATTTGTGTATTGCATAAAATGTTTTTTGTTAGTCACGTAATGGTAAGTATGCAATTATGAATAGGTGATATATTTTATTTGAATTAAACACATATCTGTTCACTTAAAATGTAGTCATTTTTAATTGCCCACCATTGGGAAAAATCTGGTAAACTGATTATACAACTTGAATAGGGATTATTATTCCATTTAACATTTAAACTACTTTTAGCCCTAGCCGGTTTGGCTTAGAGCATAGGGCGTCAGCCTGCAGACCCAAGAGTCCCAGGTTCCATTCTGGTTAAAGACACACAGTACCTCAGTTGCAAGTTCCTCCCTGGCCCAGACTCTGGTCAGGGTGTGTGCAGAAGGCAACCAGTCAGTGTGTTTCTCTCACATCGGTATTTCTCTCTGTCTTTCCCTCTTTCTAAAAATCAATGAAAAAATATCCTCCGGTGAGGATTAAAAATAAATAAATAAGTAAAGCACTTTTAGAGACACGCAGATCTTTTTATATTGTTAATATAAATAAAGCATATTTTAGCAATTACATTTTTAAAAAAATATATTTTTTTGATTTCAGAGAGGAAGGGAGAGGGAGAGAGAGAGAGAAACATCAATGATGAGAGAGAATCATTGATTGGCTGCCTCCTGCATGCCTCCTACTGGGGATCAAGCCCACAACCCAGGCATGTGCCCTTGACAGGAACCAAATCTGGGACCCTTCAGTCCACAGGCCAACGCTCTATCCATTGAGCCAAACCAGCTAAGGCAGCAATTACATTTTTAAAAAATTAATTTATTGGAATGATATTGGTCAATAAAATTGTATAGGTTTTAAGTGTACACTCCTATGCTACATCATCTGTATACTGTATTTTGTTCACCACCGAAAACCTCCCCATGTAAATTGCTTCCCATGCCATGTTTTTTTCTTAATGCACATCTATAGTGACAACATGGTGGACGAATAAGTCAGCAGATGGTCTTATCTCAGTGGCTGCATCGTGGATGCATCATTAGTTTCATGTCTGTGCTACATAAGGAATGCTGGCTTTACTGTGGGCATCTGGCTGGCAGTTCCTTGAGGAGTTTTCACACATATACTCCAAGTATCCCAGCTGTGTTTGTGGTTCCCTGGTGTCTACTCTGGCATGAAAAGGTGCTTCTGAGTCAATCTAATACTCTTGTTAATTCGGTGAGCAGCCAGGACTCTTAAATCCTAAATCCCTAATATCTACCCTGACTTCTTTCTTTTGTTTAAATTGGTTGATTTGCAAAGATTTTTTTTCTTTAGCTTTTTCAATGAGATCTAGGATTATTATAAAACAGAAGGTGTTTTATTTCAACTAAATACATTGATATAATGAGATAAAACACATATAGGGTAATTAAAGAATGAGTCCACTACTAGAGGAAATCACAAAGGATTTGTTGTTTTGTGATTTAGCTCACCAAATAGAGGCTGAAGCAACGTTTTTAGCAACACCTTCCTAATTTACTATACAAAGACAAATCCTTTCAGATTACATATCTGTAAAGTATATTTGGGGGAATAGCAAGGTTGACCTTGTGGAGCTCAAAAGTTTCTCTAAGAATCTCCTGAAGCCCATTGGAGGTCCAAGGGAAGGATAGTTTAAACAACAGACACCAAAACATAAAATGCCTTTGTAACACGATAGAGCAGAACTACAAATAAAACTGTATAATTTACAAATATAAATGTATGAAAATGGGAGAAAGTAGGGAGAAGTCAAGAACAGGTGAAATCAGGTGATATATAACTTGCTTTCTTGTGAGTATAGATTGATGGTTTGCCACTTCTTATTATGGGACTGTATATTAGTGAAATTTTCTATGATGGTATTACGTAACAACTCCAATATGTCAATAGCTTACATCAAAAAGCATTTATTCTTTGTTTACAGGTCTGAGGCATCTCTTCTATGGGCTTTGGGTGCATTTAGGTGTGTTCAGTATATCTGTCACTCTGAGATACAAGCTGAATGAACACAAGCTAACTAGGGCATATTCTTGTCACAGCAGAAGGGAATAGATAAGAGGCCAAACCAAAATACATGAGCATGTTTAAAGCCTCTGTCAGAGTTGGTTGTATGTCATATCCCATCATATTTCTTTGGTCAAGGCAAACCACATAATCAACCCAAACATTAATAGGATGGAAATGTACACTTCTTCCCTGGTGAGGTGATGGAAATGAATATTTATGGTATAATTAGAGGCCTGATGCATGAAAGTTCATGCAAGAGTAGGCCTTCCTTCCCCCGGTTGCTGGCACCAGCTTCCCTCTGGCACCCAGGACCCTGGATGCCAGCACCAGCTTCCCACTGGCACCTGGCACCTGGCACCTGGGCTTCCCTCCTCTGGCTGCCAGCAGGCACCTGGGACCCGGGCTGGCTTCCCTCTGGCCCCCTTCTTCAGAAAGGACGTCCAGAATAACATCCGGAAGATGTCTGGTCTATTAGCATATTACCCTTTTATTATTATAGATTATACAATCTTTTCAATAATTTGTTCTTTGGATAACTGCCGGGAGCTGGTCCATGCTTGCTGTTTCAAGGGACCTGGCATAATTGGCATACTGTTCTTAATATGTTTGCTCACCTTCTAGGCACTATGTGTTTTAACCAAGGTCTCTGAGAAAGGTTGTTTCCCCAGGTAGGGATTTTCCCCTGAAGTTAGGGAGGGAATAAAACCTCTTAACTAAGTGCCAGGTGGGTAATTAATCACTTTAACTACGAACAATCATGCTTAAGCTACATAATCCTTACTCCCTGGAATGGAGATAAGAAACGCCCTAACCTTTGAAATAGAGATTGATAGGATTGGAATCAACTGGTATAAATACAGATGTAAGAAGACAGAACAGAGAGAGACAGAAATTGGCACAGAACCTACACAGAACGTTCTCTAGAGACAGAAGAACTTCGCTGGAGAGAACATGGCAAAAGATCCTGGACTGAACCTGACTACAGAAATTGGCAAGAGAACCTGACTAGAACCTGGTGACTGAACCTGGCTGGAGAACCTGGACAGAACCTGGCTGGAGAACCTAGCGAGGGAACATGGCTACAGAACCTGGCTGGAGAACCTGGAGAACCTAGCAAGAGAACATGGACACAGAACCTGGCTGGAGAACCTAGCGAGGGAACATGGACACAGAACCTGGCTAAAGATCCTAACCAGAACTTCGCTGGAGATCCAGAGCAGAACCTCTCTGGAGATCCAGACCAGAAGTTGGCTGGAGATCCTGGCTGGAGATCCTGGCTAGGCTGCTTATCAACTGAACGCTGTCTCCGTGTCATTCCTTCTTCGCCGACTCCGTCCACACCTTTGGGGACCCCTGGACCCGCTGGGGTTGGACCCCGGCAGATAACAAATCCAAAGAAGTACTTTCCTTTCTTACACCCACAAAATATATTCAACCTGCGCCAATGAAGACTCTTCCTCCCCTCAAAGTTTTATGCTTTTATGGCATCAGCCTTGAAGTTCAAAATCTTATAATAACCTCTAAACATCTCTGCCCCTCCTCCTCAACCAACATTCAGTGGTGGAATAGGACAGGATAATCTCCAAAAATGTGTAGTTTCCTGGTCACCCACATCTGACTCCAAAGCCAATGTCATAAATTTTACATTTTCCTTTAGGCAACTACCCACTCTTGGTATCTATTTCTGTTTTAGTTTGTATTTGCTGTACCAGTGTTCTGTAACAATACACTGAAGCATGCCAGTAACCCACAATGCACAATTAATCCCTACAAATGATCCTATGGATTCGCTGTGGGGTTATTCTCGACTGTCGCTTGGGATTGGGTTGGTGTCACCTGTGTCATCTGTTATCCTGTGACCCAGACTGAAGGAGTAGCTGCCACATGGGTAACTTCCTTTGTGGAGAGATCAAAAGTGAAAGAGAACAAGACAAGGCACCCATGAGCATTTTATGTTTTCTCTTAGATATGACCTATGTCATGTTTTCTCACACTCTGTTGGCCAAATTAAATCAGGTGGGGAATTTTATTTCTCCCATAGAAGGTTCGAGGGGAGAGTAAATATTTGTGAGTGAAATACAATCAACTCAAATGATTAAGTAGTTGTAGCCAATTAAAAAGTAGTGGAATTTGGGGTGTGTGTGTTTGCAGTTACCCAAGTAGGAAACCATTACCATTAAAATATCATCCTTTGGATAATTCTGTCAAAGCCATTCAGGGTCCTCACAGTTCTAGTTCCACACAAAATTTGCTAGAAAATTCTTTGAGAGAAAAGCACTGTGAAAAAGTGGAACCATACAATATAAATCATTCAGATTGTAGGCCACAGATACTTATTCTTTTATTATGTTGAAAAGATAATTTTCAATGAGACAATCATGCATTTCAGGATTACAGAATTAGCATTATTAGTTCCTTGTGAAATTGTGACCTTTGAAATTATATAGTTTTACATTTCTGTGATTACTAGAATAAGTGGGTAAAATACTCATAAATGCAAAGAAATTAACATAACAGAAGGTTTATCTCTAGTATTATTTTAAAAATAAAAAGCTTGTTTAAAGAAGATTAGAGTTAAAAGGTGGGTTAATAAGCCTCTTAATAACAGCATTATGCATTAAAATACCAATCAAGAGGATAAAATATGTGCCTATGATCCATTGAGTAAGCAGTTATAATAATTTTGGCACAATTTATGTGATTATTGAACAAAATTATTTTTATGGTAATGACTTTCCCAAAAGAACATAAATACAAACTGCTCAAAATACAAATACTTTTTCTTATCTTATGATTTTTCTTTCACTTACTCCTGAGACGATCTTCATTTATTCCTGCACAGGTGTTTCAGCCTTTATAATGACTTTCATTCAACTCAACAAACATTTATATAACCCCAATCATTGACAAGACACCATGGGGATAGGAAGACAAAAATGGCCCTCGAATTAGTGATATTGTAATTCACGGGGGAAAATATGTCTGTTGTACTTTGTCTTTGAAGAAAAGGCTTTACCCAGTTTTGCATATAGCTTTACATTTCTGTGATTACTGGAAAAGGGGAGGGGAAATAACAACTAAACAGAAGTCAGGAACTTAGACTATAATTACTTGGATTTCATTATCTGTACTTTTAAAAAGCATTAGTCAGTGTTACAATAAAGCAGCAGTACTTCTAGTAAAGATTTGGACAAGGTAATTGTCAGCTCCTCTCCCTGCCAGCCCACTAAAGTATTCAGTATTTTTGGTTCCAACATCATGAAATACACTGCTTGGACAGTGCCCTGAAGTAGACTCTTTTATAACCTATTCAGCAGAAATAATTTTCATGGCTGCCGGCCTGTAGGCTTGTGCTCATTCTATGACTTGGCACAGCCGTCCTTCCTTCCATTTAACTTAATTTAAGCATCTTCTCCAGCTATGCCTTCCAGTGAATGCCCGAGCCTTTCCGCAAAAGGTGCTAGAAAGAGCATTGGACTGGCCGTTTGAATCGCCAGGGTATAGCTCTGGGGACACGACCCTGTGGTTCTGTCTTACTTTAGTTTTTAATCTATTAAAATGAGGATTTGAAACATATTTTTTTCAAGGTCCCTTTCAACTTCATTTCTTCCTCTATATATCGCTTCCCTTCTCAAGTCTCTACTGCCAAGTATAGGAAAAGTCCTCCAACTTCACAATCACAGAATCTGGCCTCACACCCTGCTTGCTGTGTGGGCTTTGGTTTCTTTATCTATAAAAGAGGGACAATGATGCCTTCATCTCAGAGTTGCTCAGAAGAGTAAACCAGCTGGTTAGCACAGTGATTAAGATGCTGCTCAGCCCAGAGCACTCGTCTTCCCTTTTTTTATTCCTTTCCATGTGTACTCATGCTTACCCATTTGCTACTCTAGCCATTATGAAAGGTCCTGACCAGGTGTTGGGAAGGCAGAAAAGATGGGAGCCCCAATGGACTTCTGGTTGGAAAGGCTGTAGGTGAATAATGGCTATGACTGCTTGATGACCCTGTCTTATTGGGACAGGAGAAATCTGGTAGTTTTATATAAGAACATGTTGGGGAAGTCTAGCTATACAGTGAAATAGCTAGAATATTTCTGTCTTAGCTTAGCTGAGACACCCCAGTGATGGTCTATCTGGAAATTTATTTCTTAGAGAATAGCACTGCTGATGTTCATGTTTACCGAACTTCAAACTTTCTTCCCCATTTGTTTACCACCGTCCTATTATTTACTTACTAGAAGCCCAGCGTGCAAAATCTCATGGCCCCGCCCACCCGCCTGCCGCCCCACCACACTTGCAGCCCTGCCCACCCGCGTGTACCTCCTGGTGAATGCGGTCTTGGTCGTTCTGCATTAGGGAGTGACGACCACAGGCCTTTTATGATATAGATTTTTTTTCTTTAAAATGATCTAAATTATTCACTAGGAATAATATCTGTAAGATCATGTTTTTGATGTGCTAATTTTGTTGATTTCTTAATACACATCAAAGTAAATATTAATAGCTATTAAAATTTTAAAAATCTGTATTTCACCTAAAACAATCTCAGTAATCTTTGGGGAACACTGGCTTAGTTTTGGTTAGAGATGGCGAGCTGTTGTGTGATAGGTGAAGGACTAGGTATGTGGAGCGGGAAAAGGATGTCTTGGGAAACAGCTCTAGTGGAAACTCCAGTCTTTCTCCTTTGTTGGCGAAGGAGAGTATTTTCTTGAGAGGTGGTTTGATATTGTGTTAAGAGCACAGACTCTAGGGCTTGGCGGACTGGGTTGAAATAACAGCTGTCATCTTTAACCATGTGTGACCTTGGACAAGGTACTTAGCATCCTCATGCCTCAATTTCCTTATCCTGAAAACTGGAGATAATTGAAAAATTTGAAAACATTTATTTGTAAAGATATATGTTCCCTATGTTTATTGGAGCATTATTCATGGCGGCCAAGACATGGAAATAACTGAACTGTCCTTCAGTGGATGATTAGCTAAAGAAGATGTGGTACATATATACAGTGGAATAATATTCAACTATAAGAAAAGATGAAATACTGACATTTACAACAACATGTATAGGTCTTGAGAATAGCATACTAAGTGAAATAAGTCAGGTAGAAAAAGTTAAGCACCATATGATTTCACTCATATGTGAAATATAAAGCAGAAAACAACAAATGGAAAAAAAAAAGACAAACAAAAAATGCTTGTAGACACAGATAACAGTATGGTGGTTACCAGAGGGGAGGTAATAAAAGGTAAAGCAGGTTGAATATAGGGTGATGGAAAAATACTTGACTTTGGGTGGTGAACACAATCCTATCTAATAATAGACAAACATGGTAATTGACCGTACCTTTGCTACGCCTCCCATTGGCTAATCAGCATGATATGCAAATTAACCACCAACAAAGATGGTGGCTAATTTGCATACTGCAGGAAGATCTCGCTGCGCCGCCCCGCCTGGGACTGGTGGCAGCATGATCCCCAGCCGCTGGCCGCCCCAGCGGGAGATCCTGGCTTGCCGTGTGTGGCCCAGGGCGGGCGGCGCTATGCCGGGCCTGCTGTGTGTGGGGCAGGGTGGGCGGGGTGGGTGGGGTGGGCGGGGCAGGCGGCAGCACGATCTGACTGGCCACCCAACCCAGCACGGGATCAGGGCCTGCCATCTGCAACCAGGGGAGACGGGGCAGACACCTCGGGATTGGGCATGCCCTCTGTCACCAGGGGAGCGGGCCTAAGCCAGCAGGTGGTTATCTCCAGAGGGGTTCCAGACTGTGAGAGGGCACAGGTTGGGCTGAGGGCCCCCCCCCCCCACCTGCCAGTGCACAAATTATTGTGCATCGGGCTTCTAGTCCTATATAATAAAAGCCTAATGTGCAAATAGACCAAACGGCAGAATGACCAGTTGCTATGATGTGCACTGACCACCAGGGCCAGATGCTCAATGTAGGAGCTGCCCCCAGCCCACAGGCCCCAGGCCGGCCAAGGTGGATACCAGCGGGGTGCCCACAGAGAGAGGCGACCAGCAGCAGCAGTGGGGGGGAGGGGAGGGGCCAGTGAGCAGGTGGCGCCAGGTTGGCCAAGGTGGGTGCCAGCAGGGGCCCCCTGATTGCCCCACCAGTCGCCCCACACATCAGCCCTAATCGCCAGCCAGACCTAGGGACCCTACCCATGCACAATTTTCATGCACTGGGCCTTTAGTCTATATAATAAAAGCCTAAGTGACCGTTATGGTGGAACAACTGTAACGACTGGTCAATATGATGTGGCCTGATCACCAGGGGCAGACGCTCAATGCAGGAACTGCCCCTTGGTGGTCAGTGCACTCCCACAGGGGGAGCGGCCACTCAGCTAGAAGCCGGGCTCACAGCTGGCAAGTGCAGCGGTGGTGGCAAAAGCCTTTCCTGTCTCCATAACAGTGCTAAGGTTCAGTGAGCCAAGAAGTAGGAGCCTGTGGCAAGTAGTGAGCAGGCAGGCAGCAAGGAACGAGGGATTCCAGATTGTGGGAGGGATGTCTGACTGCCCTGGGGGGATCGGGCCTAAGCCGTCAGTCATACATCCCCCGAGGGGTCCCAACCTGCAAGAGGGTGCAGGCCAGGCTGAGGGGACCACCTCCCCAGTGCATGAATTTCATGCATGTGGCCTCTAGTACAGTATATAGATGATGAATCATAGGATTTTACACTGGAAAGATATATTTTATTAACCAATGTCACCCCAATAAATCGAATTAAAAAGTATATTCCATTAAAAAATCAATATTAACCATGTAAAAATATTAAAAAAGTAAAAATGGAGAGAAAGTATCATGTGATGTTTGTGGGGATGAAATGAGTTAACATGTATAAACCTTTCAAAACAGTGCCTGGGACATAGTAACTATAAGCTTACATTATTATTATTCTCCTAAGGAAGTGAGTACCAAATTAACCTCAGAATCTCCAATAAGTTTATCCAGGATGAAGACCTAAGTTTAGCTTTAGCAGCCCAACTAATAGTTTACTAAAACACCAAGTCAAAAATTGGGATCTTTTTTTAATAAGACAATTTGGCCTTAGTTCATAATGGTTACACTACTTCTGGTAAGACTTTATGCATTCCATTTTCTGCTCCTCTCAAATGCCAATGAAAAGATTTCATATTCAAAATTGTATTATTTATTACTTTACACTGTGACTTATAACAATAAATCTATCAAGGTTTAAAAGTTTAAGTCAATAAAATACTGCCTATATTCCGACCACAACTTTCAAAAAACACATAATGCAGAAGGCATGATATTTTAATTCTTTGGCAGTATATTGAAGAATGATATTCCAAATTGTATTATTCGCACAATGAATCAATAGAGCTGAACTTTTAAAAATGTTGAAATAAAGAAAGTGATTTTCCATGCTCAAGGCTCTTGCTTAATTGTGTGCATTAATGTAAGTGCATGAAAGCAAATCACACCTTATTTTTTAACTTTAAAGACAATAAATAAGCTACTTTTTTTTTCTTTTTTTTTTTTTTTTTTAGTGAAAATGAATATGTGTCCTCATTCAATGCTCTGCTTTCTCAGAGTTGCCCTGTGGTGGGAAGTGGGTGTTTGCCCAGAGGAATGGAGACTATTCTCCATAGAGGGTTACTCGTTTAGGTAATCATGTTTCTGGAAGGAAGTCAGGTGACTTCCTTCGGTGTGTAGGACAAGGAACCAAGAGTATAAAACATTTTCTTTTTCTTGGCATGGCTGGTGGTTAAGCAGAAAAGAAACACCTGTTTCTGGTATTGTTTCCTGGCCTCTTACCCCCTTTCCCATCTTTCATATGAACAGTTTGATTATATACTCAGGTCACTTTTGATGGGTAACTCATGAAGTAAGTGGTTATAACCATTTATGCAACATCTGGGATAGAGATAACACAAAAGAAGTGACAGGGAACGATTTATCCCCTCATCTTTGATGCCCCCAAAGGTTCCCCTATGTCTGATGATACAAGGGTACAAAGTGAGTCATCAGCATGTGTCACTGGAAGGCAAGGTGGGTTTGGCTCATGACTTCCTCTCTCGAGGCTCTTTTATTAAGTAAAATCGGTAATGTTGGTGTTGGATTGCAGTAAGACACACCAGACATGGTTCTGACTCTGAATGAACTTACCTTCCAGTTGAGAAGGTAAAATATGTTCATGTAAGCAGTGATTTGTGAGAATTGATAGTACGAAACCTTCTGCAAGGTGGATTGTATTCAAGGACTAAATGAGTAAGTTTTATCCATTTAGGGAAGAAAAGAGAGAGGTTTGAGATAGCTTTTTTGTTGTTGTTGTTGAGGAAAGAACAGCCAGTGTGTAGGATAGGTATAGCAAAAGAGACCACAATGGAAGGGGGAAGGAAATTATAGAAATACGCAGAAAGGTCAGAAAACATAAATAAAGATTGTTGGTCACCTGGCTGGTTGTGCTGGTTGATTTATGAGAGTAGGCGGTATAAGTGAATCTAGAAAGGTATAGAGGGTGAAATTTTAGAGATCTCTGAATGAAGAACAAAATAATTCAAAATTTATTCTATCAGCCAGAAAGAATAAATTGAAAGCTTGTGAGCAGTAGAATATGTAAAAACCTGTGCATTTTTTTTTAATAGGAGCTTTTGGGGGTGACAATATGCAAAAATTTTCTGCTAACTTTTGCATTATATTTTCTTTTTTGTATTACATTTTCTACAAGTATATTTGTATTAACAGTGGAAGCAAATTAAGAAATTAAAATAATGAATATATGAGAAATCTATATTTTAGACCAGCGTGGGCAAACTACGGACTGCAAACTAAAAAAAAAAAAGACCGTACCCTTTTATGTAATGATGTTTACTTTGAATTTATATTAGTTCACACAAACACTCCATCCATGCTTTTGTTCCGGCCCTCCGGTCCAGTTTAAGAACCCATTGTGGCCCTCGAGTCAAAAAGTTTGCCCACCCCTGTTTTAGACAAAACAGTGTGTTAGTGGGTGTATAGGATAATTAGATGTATTGGGGTTGGGGAAGTCCCAGGGAACTCTATGTCTGTCTTGAAGTTCTTCCTATTATTGTCTATGAACTCTGAGAGTTACTTTATGTCATAAAACAGTTATGAAGTAGTAGTCAGTAGGAATACTATGATCAAAGACTTTCTGAAAAAAATCGAAAAATCTGCCACACATGCAACCAACTGAATGTATTCCACTTATAATAAATTAGGTTTCCTAAACAGGTTTCCTACTAAAACTTATTGCAACTAGCATTTTGTTGCTATGACAACCTAGAACAGCAATTGGAAACTAGAACATGAAAGGTGAGACAGAAAAGACAAATAGTTCATATTTAGCTAGATGGCATTCCTTTTTAACTTTTATAAATTCAGGGAGGAATTTAAAATTCTCATCATGTTAAACAATGACTAATTCCCCCACTAAAATTATATAAATTTAGGATTGCTGTTACATTTGCATCCTTTGTTCCTTATTAAATAAGATGAATGACCTCTCCTCCATTTGATCTGAATCCGAAAAGCCTTTTTCATCTATTTGAGATTTGATTGCTTTTGGTAGATTCCGAACATTTTGGCCCTTAGCTCAGGATATTAGAACTATTTACTGATTGAAGCTATGGGTTTCAGAGCGTGTTTTATGAATCCTAAGGGTTTCACAAAATATCTCTATGGTTTCTTTGGAAGGGGGCAAGGGCATTATGGCCACTTGACTTAGACGTTTTCTATTTCTTTTAGGTTTCACTTCAACACCTCACTAGGAATCGCAATTGCAAAACAAAAAGTTTGGGGTGATTTGATAAAAACCTATAAAAATATTTTAAATCTGAACATTTTTTTTCACATGAATTTCAGGTAACCATTTGAACATAAATGGCATGTTTTTATTTATAAGAGATCCTCAATAAAAATGTGGTTATATTAGAATTCAGAAAGGTAAAACACTGGTAGTCCTTAAAAGAATGGAAAGATGAACATTTTGGGGATTAAAGATGAAGGCATGTATTATTTCCTGTCTCTTCTTTTGATTATATTATCTTTACCTCAGATGTTGCATAACCGGTTACCAACAACCACTTACTTTCATTGAAGTCAGCATTTATCGAATCCTAGCATTAGGATGCAGGATATTTTATAACTTGGTAACTGCCGTAAAGGAGATTGAGGTTTCCATTTAGTGAGACATAATGTATCCACCTAACTACTGAGGAAGAACTATAGTGTGATATAAAATAAATAAGAGGAGGAAAGGATTTTTCTGGCAATTAAAAAATAAACTTCATGTAGGAGGTGATAGTCAACCGCAAATACTAGTAAAATATCAAGGTGTGAATGGGTACTGCTCTGGGCAAATTAGGACTTTGCTGGAAAAATAAAAATGTGTTCTCACCGTATTCATAGAAGATGTTAGTTATGGCGGGATATAGCTGTGTGGAGGTAGAGAAACAAAACGTAGACTTTAACATTATCTTTTAGGAATGCACATCGGAATTTTAGATTCATGCTCAGTCACTCTCACACAAAAGAATATCTACAGCTAAAGTGAGGGCGATTCCACAATTTCTGCAAAATAGGGGTGGCATGTTTAACCTAAGATTCTAAAGTGCAAGTGGCATGGGTTACCCTCCTTTGCAAGCCCGGTATCCTTTTTTTAAGGGACAGTAAGTAGAAGCTCGTTCAGAATTCCCGAAGCATGATTTCATCTCTGCCCTGGAGTAAGGAAGGGTGAAGGAGAGGGGACTGTCCCTCCTATGCTGATGTAGTTATGGGAGGTCCCTCTCCACCCTCTACAACCCCCCATTCTTGTGAACAGAGACGGACAAGGGAGAACTTTCAAAAGCTGGCTGCAGGTGAAGGTAAAAAAAAAACTTAATTCACAGATTCCTTCATTCTTTCATTTATTTATTTGACAAATATATTCTTGTGGGGAATAAAACCACAGGAATTTACAATGTAGTGGGGAGAGAGAAACATTAAACAAGTACACACTTTTAACAGAATAAATGCAATATGTGCTCAGTAAATGTTTGTTGAATGAATAACAGAGGCAGTCACAGGAACACAATGGGGGAGGAATAAGCAGGGGTCAGTTTGGAATATGTGGTCAGGGAAAGTCTTTCTGTAGATCTAGGACAAGCCAGTGTCTGCTTCTTTTCTGATCATCACAAAGAGCGTCTCAGCACCCTGAATATTCAGGTGGTTTAGGGAAAACTAAAATGTAGAGTCTGGGAGAAGATCTCAAGGTCCTAGAGGCCCTCAACATCTTAGAATAAGCCATGTGGAGTAAGGTGTATAGGGATGGGTTGATGCAGATGGATGGGGGATTGGTTAGGGCCGTGATAGGCAAACTGCGGCTCGCGAGCCACATGCGGCTCTTTGGCCCCTTGAGTGTGGCTCTTCCTAAGCTTAGGAGTACCCTAATTGAGTTAATAACAATGTACCTACCTATATAGTTTAAGTTTAAAAAAATTTGGCTCTCAAAAGAAATGTCAATCGTTGTACTGTTGATATTTGGCTCTGTTGACTAATGAGTTTGCCGACCACTGGATTAGGGGAATAAAATAGTGAAGTCCACCTCCAAAAATAAATACTTTTATTCCAAAAATAAATACTTTTTTTCAAACATTAGAGTTACATGATAATGAGCCCCAGTGGAGATGAACCTGAATTCACAATAATTATCCTAGTCCTGTATTAAGAACTTTATATGTTTTTTGTATTATTTCACTTCATAAATATTTAAAAATTATAAGCATTATTATTTTTTTTCTTGGTTTTAGAGAGAGGAAGGAAAAGGAGAGAGAGATAGAAACATCGATGATGAGAGAGAATCATTGATTGGCTGCCTCGTGCATGCCCCACATTGGGAATCGAGCCCGCAACCCGGGCATGTGCCCTGACCAGGAATTGAACTGTGACCTCTTGGTTCTTGGGTGGATCCTCAATCACTGAGCCATGCCAGCTGGGCTAAACATTATTATTGATAAGAAATCATTACTCTTGATTTTTTTTTAGTCTCAGATTAAATGACTCCTATCCATTAGAGGATAGGAGGTACTTAGCTAATACATTTACAATGATTTCTTGCCTCTCTAATGTCTTGAAAGCTGTTGAAAAGTAAGTCTGCTTTATGAATCCTTGTGTCCACTTTTTGGAGAGAAATATTATGGCACCAATGCCTTATGTAACATGGTCAATTTGTTTATTTTTGCTCTAAAGAATTTGATGGTAGAAATGTACTTACTTTTGTTATTTCCCCCCTTTCTGTTGAGATTTATTTTTAAGGGGTATTTTTTTGGAAAGCAGAACATTAAAGTTTATTACAGGTAAAGGTTAACTTGTATTTTTTTTTAAGTGCAGCCTACAGGATAAAGAGACTTTTATACTAATAAAAGCTAATATCTACGAGTTACCTGACAGTGTGTTCCTCATTATTCCCATAATTTCCATTTCGCATGTGGCAGTATACACATGCATTTGACACCTGAGCCATTACCCTTAGAAACAGTGTGCGAACAGGTAGCAAAGTGACAGATGTACCTCCAGAAGGATGTTTAAATTGATTTTTTTTGGTCCTAATACCTTTGTTTTCCCCTAAATTCCCTCTAACTTTGTATGTCATTCCACACAACCCAGTTTATCGCTATGATGGCTGTTTTGGCACTACTGTTTTCTAGTCACTGTGTATATTTGGAAACACTGAATATTTGTGAAAACCATAAAGGCATGTTTTATGTTTTGTGGGTCTTTAGCTATTCCTCTTCATGGTACAATTTCCTCTTTAGTAAAATGGAGCACTTTTACAGAAAAAAGTCTTGGCTCATCAATATTCATTTATAGCTTTATGGTCTCTTAACTGAATTTTCTTTCACACACCTTGGCACTCAGCTTCATTTTGCTTTGTTTGGATTTTCTGTTTACCTGGCTTCTGCAGTATGTCCATCGGTTATTCAGAGAACTATAGAAATGTTTCCAGGACTCCTATTTTCAGATGAATTTGGAAATCAAATATTAAGAGTGTATCCATTCATGATAAATCAGCATCCTTTTTATGGAAAGAAAGAGAGAAGGAAAGAAAGAGAAGGAGGGAGGGAAGGTGGAAAAGAGGGGGAGAGGGATGGAGGGAAAAAGGAAGAAAAATAATATTAGATTTTCCTAATTTCAGAAATAATCTAGCTTAGTGATTTCCACCTTCTTTGAGTATGAAGCCTTATTTTTAATATAAGTATGTTTCCAGGACACCACATAATAACAATTGTTCTTTCAATAACTATTGACCAAAAATATGTGGAGAAAGCATTTTATTGATTTAGTGGCATTTAAAAAATTAAACATACATCCATACACATTTGGAAAGTTATTGCATATATGTAGATAACATATGACTTATTCTGGTTGGGGGTAATTCTTAATGTACATAAAGATTAAGATTAAAAAATTCATGAAATAACTAAGTTTTTCTGGGGCAGAATGCAATCCAATTGGGAAGCATAGAACTTCCCCAACCCATTCTTTTTCTAATCTAAAAGTGAAAACCAAAAATGTTTAGAAAATTGCCCAAGATTATATTAACTAAAAAATTAAATTTATGTTCCTGCTAGCCAATCACAATACTCACTGAGGAGTTTGTCAGTTACACAGCTACATAATTCAGTCTGAATACTTGAAGCTAGTGTAACTTTAGCTTTGCCTTTTTTGGTTTAATTATCTCAATTTTGTTTTGTTGTATTAATGTATGTTAAGACCAGACTTTGTAACTAAGCAACATGAAATAAAAAGTATTGGCCAATCCTAGAATTATAACAATAGCACCTGATTACATTATTTTAAATTAATAAGGAGGCACTAGAAGAAAATTTTAACTTACTGAGTTGATACTTAGTTAGAAATTCGTGAGTCTTCAGATTTGAGATGTGTCTCTGGTAATTGAGTTTCTTAAGAATTTTTTTTTAACGCCTCACCTGAGTGGTCAGAGCATATAGCAGACTCAACTTAAATTTTAAATGACAGGAATGAATTTTTTTTGTAGTGTATATAATTCTTCATCAGATTTCCAGCAGCATTATGAGCAGTGGCATTCCTTTGCATGTCCTGTGCTGACTAAGACTTCTGGGATTGTGAGGAAGAGCGGACTGGCTTTTGAATGAGGTATGTTATGTGTTCTATAGCTCAGACATGTTTTCATAAGAATAAGTAAACCTCAGGGCATTTGGTCAACTGCTCATGCTTCCATTTGAGCCAGGCACATGCCCTCAGATGCCAACGTGTCATTTAGGAAGAATTTGGCGGAAAATTCTTGGATTCTATGCTATCTTTCTGGAATTATTCAGAACTAACCATTATTCAGAAAACAAAAACAAAACAACAGTTTTTGCTTACTGCCAAAGTGATTATATAGTAATGGTTTTATTTTTTCACTGTCAAATTATTGTATTATTACCTGTAATATTGTTGATAGTGCTTAGAAGAATAATTAACCATCATTAAATAAAGTGTAATAGAATGAATAAATTAGTTAATATTGGATTCTATTAACATTTCAAATATCCTATATAATAAAAGCCTAATGCTAAGTGTCCAATCAACCGTTCAACCAATCAAAGCATAATATGTTAATGATATGCTAAGGCCGCTCAACCGCTCACTATGATGTGCACTGACCACCAGGGGTCAGACAGTCGGCCAGTTGACCAGTCCCTATGAAATGCCCTAACCACCAGGGGGCAGACGCTCTAACTGGTAGGTTAGCTTGCTTCTGGGGTCTGGCCGGGACTGGACAGGATGGGCTGGACATGCCCTGGAGCTCTCCCATGGTCCCTCCCCGGCTGGCCAACCTCTCGCGTCTCTTCCTGACCCCAATCATGCACCAGTGGGGTCCCTCAGCCTGGCCTGCGCCCTCTTGCAATCCAGGATCCCTCAGGGGATGTCGGAGAGCCAGTTTCAGCCTGATCCCACAGGCCAGGCCAAAGGACCCCACTGGTGCATGAATTCATGCACCAGGCCTCTAGTATTAATATAATAATTAATGTAATAATTTCAAACATCGTAACAAATCTCTTTTAGGCCATTGCCGTGGACTTCATGTTTGTATCCTCTCAAATTCATATGTTGAAATCCTATCCCGAATGTGATGGTATTAGGAGGTGGGGCCTTGGAGAGGTAATTAGGTCATGGGATTAGAGCCCCCATGAGTGGGACTTTTGCCCTCATGAAAGGGATCCCAGAGAGCTCACTTGCCCTCTTTCCATTATGTGAGAATATAACCAGAAGTCAGAAATCTGCAGCCCAGAAGAGTGCCTTCACCAGAACTGAGCTGATCTCAGATTTCCAGCTTCCACAACTGTGAGAAATAAATTTCTGTTGTTACTAAGGCACCCAGTTTATCGTACTTTGTCATAACAGTCCAGATTCACTAAGACAGCCATATTCCCTTCTTCTTGCTCTGGAACATGTGATGAACCCTGCTGGGCCTGAGGCTAAGCCACTGTCCGGAGTTGTCCAAGTGAGAAGCCACTGATTGCAAATCAATTCCTGGAATTTAGACTGTCTGTCCTTGAGACTTATTAGTGGACACGTGAAACAGATACTCACTGGGAATTGCAAGTATTTGAAAGGGAATGGGGAGACTGAAGGAGTAATTTGTATATTTGGGGAATGCAGATTCAATAGTATACTATTAAGGTCCCTGATGTCACTTTTCCAAACTTTGGATTCCAAATATGCTTAATTGATGATTCAGACCCTCTGGAGACTCAGCACTTGATTCAGGCCAGAGATTTTCTTGGGACCACTCTTTCTTAAAAAACAAAACAAAACTTTTTAAAATTGACTTCAGAGAGGAAGGGAGAGGGAAAGAGAGACAAAAACATCAATGATGAGAATCATTGATCAACTGCCTCCTGCACACCCCACACAAGAGACTGAGCCCGCAACCTGGGCCTGTGCCCTGACCGGGAATCAAACCGTGACCTCCTGATTCATAGGCTGACACTCAACCACTGACTGTCGCCACCCAGGACTTGGGGTCACTCTTATCGAGACCACCTTCCTATTCAGGGGCTTGAAGAGATGTTTTTAAGTTGTTGAATCAATGTGGAGTTCCTTATCCGGAAATTCAAATCAGTGGGAAGTCCTGATTTGAATTTTTTTAGCTGGGCACAGAATCTTGTGATGGACCTCTCTCCCGAATGCCAGCCACCAGTCACGTGGCCTGGTCACCCTTGGTTTCAAAGCCTCTGAATACCCAGCCCTTTGCATGGGCAAACTTTCCTCACCAAACCCTAAGGTTGCCCTTGGGGGGATCCTTATCTCCTGACTGATCTGAAAAAGTTCTTAAACTTCTCATTTTATTCCATTAATTGTGGAACTGAAATATGTTTGCTATGAGAAAGTCATTTGTCTCTGGTGTCACCTTATACATTATCCAGAGGGGAAGAAATAAAAGTTGTTTGTTAAAAAAATTAATGAACGTTGGTTGTTTTACCCCCAATGCCCAATTACTTTAGATTTTAAATATAATTTGTTGAAAATGTTTGTTGTATATCTCCTACTACACTATATGAAAGAATTTTTTTGAGAGATACCCCCAGCATGCTCTCCAAAAGGAATATCTAATACCACTCTTATTCTTTATTTAAGACTACCCAACATGTGCTCTCTGAATTCAGTGATGATCCATCCAGGTGTTTTCTAGTGATGCAGAAACAAAGCAAAAGAGTGAGTCTTATCAGCTAAAAGGGCCTTTAATAATTTGTCTTCCTGGTAAGTCCAACAGCTGTCTGAATAACTGCTGAGCAGCCCTGGTAGACCAGTACGACCTTTCTGAATTGATAAAATCCTAACCTAAAGAAACTATATTTTAGAACATGTGTACAACCCTATTGAATATACAGTTGTTATCATTTGGATTTTCTGGAAGACAAAAACCATGTTGCTCCCCATGGTCAATAATGGCTTCAAGGACTTGTTGGCTTTTCAGATGTCAGAAACCTTCAGGGGTCTGTTGATATGTAGGAAGTTGTACCTGGTGCTTATGTTGTAATCCACTGATATTCCTTCCCATGATAGCTCTGGGCTCCCCCAATATCCAGGCGTAGTATGTCATGAAAGGAGAATGAAGCTCCCATTCAGAATTCTAGTTGTGCAAGCATTTGGAGAAGTAACTCAGGCCATCAGCCAATGAGGATTGTCATCCTAGATGCTGTTAGAAAATTCCTGCAAAATTTCCTCATTCCTCTGTGCTAACCATGACACTCCATCCACCCTTTCGCTGTAGCATTCATATACACAGTCATTATTATGTGTCTTTCTCCATGTTGGACTGCGAGCCCCTGGAGCAGCTCTCGGACCTCCATACCAGTGACACTCTTGGAAAGGGTTCACAGGGCTGAACAATCCTCCATTGCCTCGAGCATTTATCAATTACCCATTTTCCATTTAAAAATCCCAGCAGTGCTTCTTTCTTTTGGACATCTAGCTAGCGGTGAAATTCAAAAATCCATCCCCTCTACAAGATTTATCGATTGCCCTCAACCTGATATTAAATTTGTATTTTTATGGTTATACAAGGAAAAATTTAAGTGGTAGACACCATTATAATTATTTTGGAATTCTACTCTCTTGAGCAGGGTGTGTTTAATAATATTTAAGTCCTTTCCAAGTACTAAACCAGCGGTTCTCAACCTGTGGGTCGCGACCCCTTTGGGGGTCAAACGACCCTTTCACAGGGGTCGCCTAAGACCATCGGAAAACACATATATAATTACATATTGTTTTTGTGATTAATCACTATGCTTAATCATGTTCAATTTGTAAATATGAAATTGGGGGTCACCACAACATGAGAAGCTGTATTAAAGGGCCGCGGCATTAGGAAGGTTGAGAACCACTGTTAACTATACTTTCTTATTCTATAAGACTTGTCCTTGCCGTAGCAAGACCAACCTTTTTCAAGAAAACAGCCCAACAGATGTTGACAGTGGGCTTGTGGCTTATGAAACAATAAAGACAGGGAGGTGTTACAGGAAAGTTTACAACCCTTTAAAAACAAAGGACTTTAATAAACGTTGGGGCGCTTAAAGCAACATAATGGCAACATACCAAGGCTGCTGGAGCCCTTTATGAGAGCATCCTCAAGGTTCTTCCCACAGACCATAGGGGAAACTCATGAGCGTGCTTTCCAATGCTCCAGAAAACCCTACCATCCTTAGATGGACTGTTTTAATAAAGACTCCTTAAGGTTATAGCCCCTGCAGGTTTTAGAAGGAGTCTTGCTTCTAATGCAAACCATAGGCTCACTGAGAGATGACTGCAAACAAATACAGACATGTATATCCACGAAATTCCCAAGTATTCAGAATATTTATTTTGCCTTGATGTTTTCTCTGGAGCTGCAAAGACTGCGATGGAAACCGATTGGGAAAACTGTGCTTCCAATGTTTTTTCAACTTAACTCCTGTGGCAATTTAGTCAACCAGCCTGCTTGGAAGTCATCTAGCTGCAGAACCTAGGTTGGGGGGAAACCTGCCACATTATATAATTCCCTAAGCAGGTTTTGGCTCCGTCTCCGCCAATCCATCTTAAACAGTGGCTCGTGCCCTGCATCCAGCAATACATATGATCAAGCAATTTAGCACAAAAAGAGGAAAGGCCCCACAACTTGGCATCCCCGTGGACATTAATCTTTGAGAAAACCAAATGGGTCCAACTTTTTTTGCCAGCGTGTAATAGCGAAGCTGTCACATTTTTACACAAATGACTCTGGAGTCCGATAGCGAATGGCAAGAAGAGACGGGGGAGAGCGGGGTGGAGGAGGTGTGGCTGCTGAGTGGACTGTTTTCAAAGTGGCTCCGGTTTTCAGGGGAGGGGCCGGGAGGCTCCGCACCGCACCGTAGGAGAGACGAAGTAGTTAAAAACCGTTACTAGCGACGAGCCTGAAGCTCAGGGTGTGGGTATATAAGAAGCGCCTCCAGCGCAGCACGGCTGCTGCCCTGAGACCCGCGAGCTGGGCGCACGGACGCAGCCCTTCACTCGCCCCGAGGCCTGGGAGCCCATCTCAGCGGGCCGGTGGGCTCTCACCCGGGCTCCTGCCGCGTACCCTGGGACCGACACCCAACCCCCCAACTTCTGGCCCCTCACCTTCAAGGCGCACCCCCGGAGTCGTGCGCTCCAGTCCAGCACACGCGCGCGACACCCGCGCGCCCGGCGCCAGGTCCGCCCCAAGGCGATGCGTGCAGGGGACCGGGCGGCTGGGCTCGGACAGCGGGAGTAGCGCCCGCGGGGGGGAGGTCGGGAGGCTCAGGGGTTAGAGACCGGGCTGAGGCCCCCTTCGCTCAGTGCAACACCTGCTGCCGCCGCCGCCGGGCCGCGATGAGCCGCGTGGTCTCGCTGCTGCTGGGCGCCGCTCTGCTCTGCGGCCACGGAGCCTTCTGTCGCCGGGTGGTCAGCGGTGAGTCTGGGGCCACCCGTTCGCCAACCCGACGAGCAGGGATGTGGGACCCTGGGGCTCGCAGGCGAGGGTGGTGCGGGGCAGCCTGTTCGTCCCAGGGTGGACGGTCTCCCCGGGGGTGGAAAGCTGTGCGGGGTTGGGAGCCGGGAGGAGGCGTGGGAAGCTGGGTTGTGCTGTGCGCTCTCCCCTGCCCCTCAACATACACGCAAAAAGTTTTAAAATGTCGCAAGTGCTGGGTTCCATGGCTGCAAAAGGAGCCGGGCTTCATGGTGAGCAGCGCGGCTTTCCCCAGGAGTCGTTTATTTCCACTTTCTTTGAAAGAGAGTTGGTGGCAGGGCAGGGCTGGGCCCCTGCGGCAGGGGTGGGGTCCCGCGGAGCCCGGGGACCAAGAGCCGCTGCGGGGGTGCCTCCCCCGGCGGGCCTGGCTCCGCTGCAGTCCCCACCCCGCGTCCTCTGGGAGGATCTGGGACAGGTCTGCGCGCCCTGAGTCCCTCGGAGACCCCTGGGCACGCAGCCTTTGTTCTCAGGAGGCTGACAAAGAACGGGGGTGGGGTGGGGAGGAAGGGGGTGGTCATGGTGCGTTGCTGCCCTGCCTTCGCGCACCTCGTCCCAAGTTGGGGACCTGTCGAGTTGGGCTGAGGTATATGCATGGCGACGACTGGCTGCAGGTTCATGCTCCCAGTAGGTGCCCAATTATGTCGGCGGAGTCCGTGCGAGGGCAATGCATCAGCACTGGCCAGCCTCCCAGCGTTCGCTCTGATTTTTCTTTCCCTTGGACTTTCACGCTCCTATTGTTGAGCTGTTTACATTTGATTCACTCTCTTACTTTTGGGGAAGGTCTCTTAAGAAAAACACAGAAAAAACCACAGGAAGCTTCTCAGAAGCGTGACCAGGGCCATCCTGAAAATGGAGCACAGACACTCCTTTTACTGAAGTCTCCTGCGATGCTAATAGAAGGGTTGCAACGAATGTTTGTTGACTGTGTGTGGGCATGTGTTTAAAGTGCCGGGAGGTTTTTTTTCATGTGAAAAGCACAGATTCCTTTTTACAGTCTGTGCATCTTAGAACAGGTGCCATGGAGGTAGAGAGATGACAGACGACGGCAACTTCATCAGCAGCGAAGCCAGACCTTTAGAAATTGGCATCTTAAGCTTAATTGTTACTGATCTTCCCCTCAGCGATATGTGATGTCCTACATCTTCAGGATACAATTCTTGAGTGTCTGGTTGTCTTTCACTCTCGACTACCTTTTTGGCACCTGGAGACACTGGAATTAAATACATTGTGAAGTGTCATTTGGAAATGCTATAGCTGCTTGCTTTTCTTTGCTTTTTCTTTTTCCTTTCTTTTTTTTTTCTTTCTTTTTCTTTTTTTTTTTTTGAAGAGAATCTGGCTCAACATTTTTAAAAGGAAAATGCTACAGTATCAAAAAGGATGTTATAGAAGCCATCCATTGGCTCATTTCCCCCCCAATTTAACTTTGAGGAAAAAGTTTAATATTTGGACTCATCTGAATTACACATATCTAACTGCCTTCCTGTTTATCAGAATTATGCTTGCAAATGAATGAACAGCCAAAACCAGGCATTGAGCATAAGGTGTTTTGTAAACACATAGAAACACTTCTTCTTTGAATTAAATAATATATTTTTGGTGTATTCTTGTTTGGGAGGGAAAAAGATATATGATTAAAATTAGAACTTGAAAATTGTTAGTGAAAATTAATTCTGCATTGTTATTTTATAAATTGTTGTAAACCTGTGCTGTGTTTTTCTGTTATTTATAGGCATCTTGCAGGTGACATCTGGAAAATTTCTAATTAACTGAACATGATCTATTTGATTTAGTATAAATGATGATGTTTGCTTGGTATTAAAACAATTAAGTTTTTCTTATGAGTAATTGAATTGTCTTTGGCCGTGCAAGTTCACATTGACATTTAAGCATTACAAATTGATTTGTGATTTTAATCTTTGAAGACAATCTTTTAAAAAAAATATATTTCAGACAAAATGGCATGAGGACAGAACAGTTTAAATCTGGACATTTTGGAAGTAATAGGTCTAATGTCTGCCTGGTCAGCGTTGAGTTTTGAGTGGTGCATCAACTTTTTAATGCCACTAGGGACCATCTACCAAAATCCTCAAGTGTCTGTTGACTGCAGCAAGTTCCTTGGGACCATCAGTAGGAATATACTTACAATATATTAAATACATTTTCTATTTATTAAATATCAATACAGCTATTTATAATGTCCATGTAGTATACCACCATAATCACCCCAGAAAAATGACAGAAACTCATAAAATAATCCTGCATAGACATTCTCATTTTAGCACTTTAAAATATTCCATTATAAGATATTTTCCAGTACTTTAAAATACATCATCCTTTTAAAAGTTGAGAGCATTATTTATAAAGGAAATGAAAATATTTTTAAAAAGCATTTCAAACAACTTCATCATCATAATCTTCCCTATAAGAGTTCATAGATAGCCCTAACCAGTTTGGCTCAGTGGATAGAGCATCAGCCTGAGGACTCAAGGGTCCCGGGTTCGATTCCGGTCAAGGGCATGTACCTTGGTTGTGGGCACATCCCCAGTGGGGAGTGTGCAGGAGGCAGCTGATCGATGTTTCTCTCTCATTGATGTTTCTAACTTTCTATCCCTCTCCCTTGCTCTCTGTAAAAAATCAATAAAATATATTTTAAAAAAGTTAACTAGAAAGAAGTAAAGCAGAAAAGAATTAAAAAAAAAAGAGTTCATAGACAGCATCTAGCAGTAGTAAGAAAAGTATTTTTACAGGTCAGAGGCCATGCTTATTTTGATGCATGGATATGCAATACAAATATCCAATCATGAGGATAACAATCCGATAGTACGTAGTGAATGTATGGCTCTAAGTTGGGAACTACTTTTAGGGTCTTAGACCTGTCCCGGTTTGTTGCTAAACACAGATGTGTAGAGAGTACCTCCGGGGGCTGCAGCCATTTAATTTTGTCAAGTGACTGGTAGGTAATGGAATCCTTAGGACAAAGGTAAGAGGAGTTTACTTATGGAGATAGAGATACATATGAAAAAGAAGAGTTCAAAATTCCAGTTTCAAAGATGGGAAGATGTATTGAAGAGCATGTGGGTATTTTTAAACATATGAAGTGTTTTGAAGTAACATTTCTTTTTTTTCTTTTACTCTCTCCCTCTTTTTTTTTTTTTTTTTTTTTTTTTTTTTAGTGCACACAGCAGTGATCCCTAACCTGTTTGTGCTGCAAAATGGCATTGAGTATGTTTCATGGTACCTCCAAATTTCTGCAGGATATTTTAATATGTATTAGTTGGAACTTATTAAAATTGGCAAATGTTTTATTTAGAAGATTGGATGGTTTAGAGACCTCTCTTTTTATCACACAGAAGCCACAGAATACTGCAAAATCATGCTGATGATCAGTAGCCAACAGATTAACATAATAGCAAAGGAGATACAAAGAACTGTTATCCCAGCCTCTGGTAGTATTCCATGACATCATCAAAAGCATAAAGTGATGACGGTGCAGTTTTCAAAGATGCAATTACTTAAGCATCTCTTGGGCAAGAAAGGAACAAATTAATCTTATTGCTAGTCATTTAATAAACTGCACATTCATCATAGCCATTAATCCCTAACTGCTGTTTTTCAGCATTTTATGGCTTTGTTTTTAGAACACTTTTTCCTGGAGATGGCAATATCTATTCCATTAACACAAGAAAAGAGGCAGTGTTGTTTAATAAAGGGGTACAAGCGGAAATCCGGCTGATGTCCTCACTAACCATTTTTACTTTTTGTAACGGTGCTCTGTGCTAGGTGGCTGGATGCATACACTGCCAGGAGAGACTGTTTCTTTCACACACTAGGGATGATATAACATGGCCTGACAACTTGATCCTAGTTATCCTCCTTGTAATTGAGGGGGGAGGGCGGGATCAGCTTGGGTCTTGTTTGTTTTATTTGGGGGGAAAAAGGAGGCGCAATAAAACAATCATTAAAGACATATATGGTCTGAAAATACTAGATTGATGTTCCAATATTAATCGTGTGGCTAAATGTTCAGTAAGAGAAAACACACAATCTGCTTAGAAACAAACTCTCAAGGCACAACCCTTTGCATATATCCAGTAATCAATAATGGATGAATACTAATAATTATAACATGGAAAACACAAATAATGAATATATTCATCAATCCCTTTATCTATGAAATCTTTCACCTTAGGAAAAAAGTTCTATTTGAGACACCTCTGGGGTAAATGCATGAACTGTGGAGCCTGGCTCCCTGGTTCGCAACCCTGAGTTCACCACTTGTGAGCTGTGTGAATTTGGGAAAATTGCTTGACTTTCAAGGAGCTGTGAGACGGACCCCGTGTGGCCAGCCCTGTGCCTGGAGCTGAGGCCACCTATGGGAAAACACATTATTATTATTTTTTTCTAGCTGAACAGCCTATATCACCAGGAGAGATATTTTCCTAATCTACCCAAAGGCATGGATTGTGCTAACTTTGAGGCCCTGCATATTAAGCTCTTGATAAATGTCAGGCTACTATTATGATTCTTATTTCTTTAAAAGTCATAACCACTCTCACTTTTTTTAAAAATATATATTTTTTTATTGATTTCAGAGAGGAAGGGAGAGGGAGAGAGAGATAGAAACATCAAGGATGAGAGAGTATCATTGATCAGGTGCCCCCTGCTGGGGATCGAGCACGAAACCCAGGCATGTGCCCTTGGCTGGAATCGAACCCAGGACCCTTCAGTATGCAGGCTGATGCTCTATCCACTGAGCCAAACCAGCCAGGGCTACTCCCACTTTTTAGGAAAGAAAACATTAATGTCCTCAATGTCCCCAAAGTTCAAGTAGAACTCTGGGATTCCAAGCCAGTTCTGATTGACTGAATGCTTGAAATCTTAAGTCACACAAATGGTTTACCATTTGTTATTTAGATCTTGATTTTAAATATTAGAATTTTTTAATTAAAAAAGGAATCTCATTTCCTTGTCGGGAAGCGTGTGGTATTTCCTAGCTGGAGAGGTAGGGCTTGCAGCTGCACCACCATTCGACAAATGACCCAAGACTGCCATTTTGTTTTGTTTACCAATGTAGGAAATGGATTCCAGCACATGTTAGTAGTGCACTATGCAGTTCATTGCATCATACAATCTCTGCTGCAAAAATGAAGTTTATTATTACAAAACATTTTTATAAGGAAAATTCTTAAGAAGTTGGTGTAATATTGAACCCTGAAAGCAGAACATGGAATCCATAGCTTTCCCTTTCTTTCTAGTTTGAAAGTGTCAGCATTGCCATCAGAGGTCATGTGACACTGTATATTGTAGTATCAGCATACTTAATGTGATTTTAAGGGGAGTAGGAAAGAATTATGAAAAACAAATTCTTTTGTGCGATTCTGATAAAATGTTTGAAATCCAGTCAGTCTCTGGTTTGGGTTTATCATGTAAATCCTCTTTTGTACAACTTTTTCTGGGCCACCTAAGGTAGGCCATAACTGAACAATAGGAATTCATAAAATGTCTTGTACATTTTACTGAATAATGGGATATAAATTCAATGTTGAGTTAATATCAATAATATATGATTATAGTATGAGGTCTAAGGAAAATGTTATTACTTTCCTAGCACACTGACGACTCACCTGTTAGAAAGTTAATACATATAAGCAAAATAACACCAAGATCCCTTTCTATTCAGGAAGAAAAAAGTAAAGTGCAATGCATTTATGAGTTTGGCCCCACTTTTACATTATTGCCAAAAGTATTGAAAACTCTGCCAATATTTAGCTCTAAAGGAATTTTAATGACTAAGAAAAAAAGACAAAGTCATATATTCATGGAAGTAGTAGCATAGTCTTGGCTCTGATATTGATAGGAATGTTTATTTTAATAGGCAATACTGAGAATGATCTCTAAATAGAAGTTTCTGGGTACATATGTAGATGTGTGTGTGTGTGAAACCAATAGGTGTAGACTCCTAGGTAGAAGGTCTTTTCTCCCTCTTGTAAATAAGCCAACAAGCAAAGGATATTTCTCACTACAGATGCTAAGTAACATTTAGTAAATTATTGTTAGATAGTATCAAGTTAGCCTTCATGTAGCAAAAGGTGTTACACTGTTATCTGAATATTTACCTGAATATGTTATGGGTAGTAGACTAGTTGATAGAAGGTTAGATGAAGTAGATGGAATAGATGGAAGATTAGAACTCCTGTATTTCAAAGTGATGGGTGGAAGATTTTATCTGAACATAACATTTAGAAGTACGAGAAAAGGAAATTCTCTCTGTGATCTCACAGAATGAGAAGGGAGGGAACCATAATGGTTCTCTAGGAATATTAGCCTTTACAGAAGTGGGAAAAGTTGCTTCCAGCAGATCCGTATTAATGGGACTTTTCTGGGAATCAGGGCAACATCTGTTTCCCAGCTGTTGGAGTTCCACTGCGATTACAGCGCAATGGTCAGCTGAAATGACAGTGAGCAGTTCAATAGCTACTTCTTTTGCTGCAACATGGACTAAGTTTGCCTGAGAAGGTGGAAATCAGTAGTGAAGTACAATTGGATGTAAAGAAATTCACAGCGTCAGCTTTAACTGACTATGATCTATGTATAGCATTAAAAAACTGCAATGTTTCCATAATTTCCTGGAAACTGCCATGCTCGATCTGAACTGCTACTGACTTTTCAGTTCAAAGTCTGTGGACACGGCTGATATTCAATCAATACACTTTGGAGTCAATGTCTATCTGTAGTTGGTAATTGGCCACTGTCCCGATTCTCAGAGAGATCCCCTGCAATGCAGCCACACAGTCTCCACCCCCTGGCCCAGGACTCCTGGACCACTGCATCAGCCACAGCCACAGCCACAGCCACAGCCACAGCCACAGCCACAGCCACAGCCACAGCCACAGCGAGCATCAGATTGGCTATCATCCAGGGCCCAGGCAGTATTAGTTGTTAATTATTTTAAATATAACCCCTGCCTATGGATTTTCTCTTATTATTATTTCTCTACAGACTGACATTTATACTTGGCTAATAGCTAATAGTGGCATTAGGAATTTTCTCATGACACCAAAAGCTGTCATGCATTTAATTAGAAGCACTATCTTCATTTTATAAATAAGTTTAGTCTCATCATTTTTGTACCCTCACCATAAATAATAAATATGTGCTGCATATATTTTTAATATAGGGAAGATAATGAGCAGAGACTTTTGGCATACAAATCATACATATGAATCTTCTGAATGTGTATATATTTGTTATATAAATAACTTTTACTTATTAAGACTTCTGGCTAATCAATTTTTTTTTTAAATTTGGCGTTTTGACATCTTGCAAAACAATCTTGTTGGACAAGGTTAATATTTTAAAAGTACTGGAATCAAATCCAAGACTGAGATTTCTCAGAATGAAAAACTAAACAAATTGAAACCTCAAGGGAATGCAGTTGAGAGATATTTTGAAACTTAGAGGTATGTAAAGGATGCAGAAGATGAAAATGGAACCAGAGCTTGATTTAAAAATATAGACATGAAAATCACTAGGCTTCATGGCATTTGTTGGCATATTACCAGAAGTAAAAAAATAGGCATAAAATCACGAGGTTTAATGGCATTTGTTGGCATATTACCAGAAGTAAAAATATAGGCATAAAATCACGAGGTTTAATGGCATTGTTAAAATATTACCAGAAACACTTTTTAATAATGAAGTCATCTCAAAACCTAATAATAGACTAGGAGAAAATTTTTTTAAATAACAATTATGCTAGAATCAATCATTGGGACTTCCATAATCATCTCTCAAGGAATGTTTCTGACGGATTTGTCCATTTGAAGTCTCTTTAATTCCAGTTTCCCGAGGGCATTCACACCTGCCTGCTATTTTTCATTAACAATTAGTTGGGGCAGTCTGCTAATTTGTTCATATGATTCAATGTGTTGCTCCTGGGTCCAGATCGGGGTTAATGAGACAGAGGACAACTGGCTGCCATTTTATTAGTTGGCTGCTCTCTGCTTGTGTCAAGTTACTGGATGCCTGTCACTCAAGCACTGTTGTGAGGTGAATGGCCTTGTGCTGATTTCCGCTCCCTCCTGCCTCTGCGTGTCGTCAGAGGTGATCAGTTGCTTACTCGGGGAGAAGGGCTGTGCTACCAGCAGTGGCTCGGTGTGATGCACTGTAATTAAAAGTGTAAACCTGGAATGCTTCATTTTGATCCCAGTGTTTAAGTACAATAACACCTCCAGCCACCATAACTGGCAACGTTTCTGGCTCAGCTACAACATTAAATACACAGTGAAAAAAGCCTTCAATCTCAAGAGAAATAATGTTCATGCAGATGAACCACAAGAAAGCAGTAAAACTTTGTGCTTAATTTCTTAGCATAAAGTCATTTCACTTAATTTTACATAAAATAGTATGATAGTCTATTTGCCAAGGCTAAACCTAAGCTGAAATCAGACAAAGACTAAGTAGGTCACGGGCAGCAGGTTGGAGAGAAGGAACAGGGACAGAGAGGGGCTCCTGGCAGTTTGTGAAGTTCACAGCCAGAGGTGAGAGGTGAACCAAAGAATATAATGAGAAACAAAACAGCTGGACCATTGGAGAGAGTTTGTATCATCGTGGCTTACATGCTTGGGGGTAAAACGGGGGAGGGTGTAAGTAAAATATTCCATTGCTGGTAGAGTTAGCTAAGTCCCATACACTATGGCTTCATTATGACCTGATATGATCATGCCTATTCAGTAATGACCTCAGGAAAATTCATTCTGCTTAATATGTAGGTGTATGTGAAATTCAATTTTGAGAGTGTTTTTTTAAATCAAACTGTTTTGTTGCCTATGTGTTTAAGTCATCTGATGTTCATTCGTTTGCTTGCTTGCTTTTCAGGCCAAAAGGTGTGTTTTGCTGACTACCAGCACCCCTGCTACAAACTGGCCTATTTCCAGGAACTGTCCAGCCGAGTGAGCTTCCAGGAGGCGCGCCTGGCTTGTGAGAGTGAGGGGGGAGCCCTGCTCAGCCTGGAGAACGCAGCAGAACAGAAGTTGATAGAAAGCATGTTGCAAAACCTGACAAAACCAGGCACGGGGATTTCTGATGGCGATTTCTGGATAGGCCTCTGGAGGAGTGGAGAGGGGCAAGCGTCTGGTGCCTGCCCAGACCTCTACCGCTGGTCCGATGGCAGCAGCTCCCAGTACCGGTGAGTCGGCTCCTGAGGGAGATTTCTCTTCCCTGTAGGTAGGATGTCAGAATAGAACAGGTGACATCACTTAGAAGTGATCCTGTTGCTCTATACAGAGTAGGACAAGAGGTTTTCAGTATGTGGAACACAGTTCTGGTGTTACTATTTATTAATCATTGTGTTGTTTTATTAGTCATTGTATTATCATTAATCATTGTATTATTATTATTTATTAGTTAATGCATTGTTATTTATTAATTACTGAATTATTTTTCTGCACGAACAATTGTAATCCTACTTTTGCTGCACCCTTTATTTCCAGAAACTGGTATGCGGATGAACCTTCCTGTGGAAGTGAAAAGTGCGTTGTGATGTATCATCAACCTACGGCCAATCCTGGCCTCGGAGGCCCCTACCTTTACCAGTGGAATGACGACAGGTGCAACATGAAGCACAATTACATCTGCAAGTATGAACCAGGTAGGATGTATGGTAAACTGACATTAACAGAGGATGTGCATATCTGCTTGTATTGTCTTATCTGTAAGCTGTGCTACCTTTGGCTCTTTTTGTTTCTCTGCTGTGAAACATCACTGTACTCTGCAGCTTGCCCTGTCATGCAGTGTACTGAAGCACACTGTGGGCCACAGGACAAGCTGCCACAGAGTTAGGACCAGAGTACCTAGAAACTATAGAAACTAGCGTCACTAGAAATAGAAACTACAGTCACTAGAAATAGAACTAGGGAGTACCTAGGAACATCTGGGAAGGTGTCTTTAAGAAGAAATAATCACTTCCAATATTAAAGTAAAACTGTGGTTTTGTAAATTGATTTAATGAAAAGTAAACATCTATTTTAAAATATCTCTCTATATAAAAGCCTAAGCGGTGAAATTACCAAACGACCGAACGCCCGGTCACTATGACATGCACTGACCATCCGGGGGCAGAGACTCAATGCAAGAGCTGCCTCCTGGTGGTTAGTGCACTCCTATAGCCAACCTCCACGGTCAGCCAACCTCCTGCAACCCCTCCCTCTGGCCAGCTAACCTCCCACGGCCCCTCCCCCCTGCTGGCCAACCTCCCGCAGCCTCGATGGGTCCTGATCGCCAGCCAGGCCAAGGGACCCCATCTGTGCACGAATTCATGCACTGGGCCTCTAGTTTTAAATATTTAGTATGGTGTGTGTGAAGGAGGTATGTCACCAAAGCACCTATAGATTTACACATCTGAGCAACAGTTCTTTGGGTGATCATCTGGGGAATTTAAGGGATCAAAGGAACATTACCTTATGATTTCATGGCATGATTCTTGGCACATACTCTTCAGTGAATATCAAACTGCTCATAGCTCATTGAACCAACAATCATGAAAAAAAAGTAGGGACGTGTGCCATGTTCTTGCTGTGATCCCCATTCTTTGAAATATGCCTCCTTAATCAGCTTTTGCTTCAAGTCTCTAATTCGTTGCCCTATGCAGCTAATGAGAAGATTACATTGACCTAAGCTCCTGCAGCGTAGTTTCCTATGGAAATAGTAATGTGAATTACTTTGAATAAGACAGCTCAGCTGAATTGATATTTGACCAAAAGAGAGATTAATCAAAACTGTATAAACTCATTTTTAAAAATAATTTAAGGAAGTCAAATTAGATACTTAGGCTTTGGGATTTCTTTTGGTGCTATTTGTCTCCTCAGTGTTTGGAAATACATTTTAACTCTTCTGTCTACTTGACCTCATGTACTCATGGGAGGCAATCATAATCAAGTGCTGCTATTTCCATTATTCTCTTGAAATTACATGATTCCCTTTTCTCATAAGACCATGAAGCACAAGGGATTAGTTGAATTAGATTTGCTCCTCTGTCATGTTTATCCTGCTCTTGAGTGTATTAGCCAACTTTCTTTCCCTGGTGAGTTTACTGTTTATCAGCCCCTAGGTTGCCAAATTCATCATTACCCTTTCAGAAGCCTTTACAAAGCTAAATCTGTTACACTTTTATGGTTTTTATCTTCTTTTTTTTTCTTAAAAATATAAAGTTGAAATTTCTCTGGTAGTTTCTACTTGCAACTGTATGTACTCAAAACTCTTAAACAGATTATATTATAGAATCTTCTTAATACAATATTGTCTTCTTCTCTGAGCTTTTATTTTTTAAAATATATTTTTATTGATTTTTTACAGAGAGGAAGGGAGAGGGATAGAGAGTTAGAAACATCAATGAGAGAGAAACATCAATCAGCTGCCCCCTGCACACCTCCCACTGGGGATGTGCCCGCAATCAACGTACATGCCTTTGACCGGAATCAAACCTGGGACCCCTCAGTCCACAGGCCAAGGCTCTATCCACTGAGCAAAACCGGTCAGGGCTTCTCTGAACTTTTAGATGAAAAATTTGACCTAAGTATATTTGTTTATTTTACTTTATTTGTTTATTTTGGCCTTCATAGTTACATTATTCAGAACACTATAATCTCAGAATCTTCTTGACTTGTTTTGTATTAGATAATCTAGGTTTATATTACTCATGGAAGAGCATTGTAGACATAAAATTATTTTTTCCTTTATCTCCTATATTCTACCTAAATCTTCAAATATTTATACTTTGTGAACTTATGGTTAGCTTTCTAACTTGGAAGGTTAAGTAGTGGGCCTACTTAAAATTTACAAATTATAACACAAATTATTTTGAACTATAATTATTTCTCTAACTATACCAGAACTACTGTTTAATTTGGACTTAGTCTTCTCTTTCTGCTCCAACATACCATCTAAGCATGACTAATCATATTTAAAGTGAATAATTTACTTCTGAGTTTGCCTATTCTCTTCACCATCATTTTTGTTATTGTCCAAAGAGCTGCATATCTATTCTATAGGTCTACCAATGTTACCCAAATGCATTTTTATGGAGATATGTCTGAATCTAATTTTTGCATTTACTAAATTGCACTATATACTCTTGTTCTTAGACATTAAAAATAACATGTATGGAATTATGTTTCTAAAATGTCATTATTTAATCAGCAACTGCATTAAATTAAAATTTATTAAAATTATTTAATAAATAATTTTCTGTGTTAAGATGAGTTCTGTGTTAAGCAATTACATAATATCTGTATTATTTGTTCCACAAATACCAGTTGAGATAGGCATAGAGTACCTAACTGAATTCTGCAGAAGAATGAGTGTAGGGTAGGACTGTATCTGAAACCTAGTGGAGCCTATTAAAGAGTCAGGGTGAAATATGTACATAAGGATAGCAAATATTATTACAGGATGGTATATGATTAAACTCCCAATGAATAGAGACTATGTGGTCAATTAGAGTAGTAATTATTACATTGAACTGATTTACTATTCTGAAATGAATATAAGATGCTGCATATGAGCTTTTCTTTCCATCACTTGACAAAAATAAATAGGAAATTATATTTTTGAAACAAATGAAAAGAAATTTACAGGGAATTTTCTTAATAATTTAATATAGTCACTGAACTGTCAATTTAACAAATAAGACCTAGAAAAAATTAGGTGATAGAGCAGTACCAGGTCCTGGTAAGATTTTCAATATCTTTTAATATCTTTTAAGGGCATGGAATTGAGGAGATCTCATCTCATAGAACCAGGGAAAGAAATAACTCACAAGCCTTAGTTTATTAGCATATTTTAAAAAGAGGTAGACACTATTAGAAATAATATCTAAGAATGGCATTATTTGTATAGGATAGAAATGTGCTTAGAACATTATTTGAATCATCAATTCCAAATGCAATCCATATGTAATCTCCTGCTACTATCATTGTGAGGAGGAACCTAAATATTACACTGATATTAGTACCAAGATCATCTTTGCTTGCTGTTGAATTGCAGTTAGTGGCTCACAGTCTCATGGTCACTGCTTCTTGGTTATCTTTGCCTGGCTTTGTGCCTGCTTTGATATTACTGTCTGTAGACATGCTGTTGATTGCTAAAGCAGTTATGGTTGCAAGGATTCACCAAATGGATGCTTGATTTAAAGATAATTAAATGTTGACTTTCTAGTTAGATAATTTCAAGTAAATTTGGAATTCAAAATATAATTCTTAGCTGTAAGTTGTTCAGAAGTCAAAACTGATGTTTATATGGTTTTATAATAAACTTTTATTTTCATCTATTTGTATTTCTCGTGTTGATCACTACATATGATCATATGATGTCTGTACTTATTATCTAAAGAGATCAAGCCAACAACTCCTGGAGAGAAGACTTACTTTACAAATCAACCAGAAGACACCCATCAAAATGTGGTTGTTACTGAAGCAGGTAATTCATTCTCGTGTCTTTAAATCCTCTATGGAGAACAGAAACTGTTTGTTTAAACTCTGCTTCTAGTTGACCCCAACTTCTCTTGTTGCTTGGTGAAACTGTGCACTAAATATGGGCCTATGGACATTTACTTTTGAACTAGGTTAGGACAACTGGTGCTAAGCTAGTTTTTGCATGCAAGAACCTATTTTGTTTTCTTCTGGTTGGTTATGTAGCTAGCACCAAACTAAGTAATACCCATTACAATCTGAACCTACAAGGAACTTCCCCAACAACGTATAGGAATTATGATGTAAATTTGCACATGCAGTGGCCTGCCAACAGTGTTTTGCTGGTAAATGTTTAAGGATTGGCCAGGGTGAGGTGGGTATAAAATAAAAAGAGATCAACCAAAGAACTTGTGTGCATGTATGCATAACCCATGGACACAGACAGTAGGGTGATGAAAGCCTGGGGCTGGGCTAGAAGAGGTCAATGGGGGAATCAGGGGGGCTTATGTAATATTTTCAACAATAAATATTAAAAGAAAAACAAAACCAAACCACTGATTGGTAGACTTTGGGATTTTCTGATGTAAATACTTCCTGGCTGTTTTCAAGCTTACCAAAGTGACATCGCTGAACAGCAAGGTGGGAAGAATGCAAGCAATGATCTCACAACCCAGCTGCCTCCAACATACCACTGTCTGCAAAAGAAACAATGAAATCCCAGTGCAGATGGCATGTTAGTTAGAAATCGTTTTAGCCTGGCCCTATGCCAACTGGTCAGGAATGGTGACTTATCCTAGCTGCTTTTTGAGGATTGAGCCAAAGACCCAAAGTCTCAAAACCTTTCCACAGGTCATCCAAAATCCATGAAAGAGTGGGGAATACTGTCTCTTTTTCTTTACTAACACAGATGAGGGATCATGACGGTATTTGGAAAAGGGAAAAAATATTTTGTGAATTTTTAAAATTCTTGAAGTCACCTGTTACCTGTTGGAGGCTCAGGAATTGATGAAAATATATGATCTTCAAAATGCGCCATCCTTGGACCTCAGCTAATATACTGTCTCATGTTAACAAAGGAAGTGATATGTAGTTAAATGGATAGTTTGCTTAGGTTGGCCCTCTTTGGCCAGAATTATTTAGATTCATAATGATGTCTGCTTTTGATTGGCTAGAAAATAAATGCATAGTTTTCAATTTGTTTTTCCTGTATGGATATGATGTGAAAGCATAGTGCACTTCATTTTTCAGATGGCTGATTTTAAACCATTCAGAACATCTAAACCTAATTAAAGGTAATCAGTAAATAATTACATTAGGGATATTTCCCCCCTATGACATTGGTGAAATGTTCAATAAACTCATGCAATCTGGGACTTCAATTTTTTATTTTACTGAGAATACCCAACACGATCAAGTGTGATGGAACAGGATTAAAAATGATTCATTTTTAGAATTTAATTAAGAGCAAGTCTTCATGCCTCCGAAGTTTTGTGTTGCTGGGTTATTACTATATCATCAGTTAATATTTACACATTTTGGTGTAATGCCAAGGAGTCTTGCATATCATCATGGCACTGAACTTATTGGTTAAGATAATTATGTATCCGATAAATGAACAGTTAGTTTAATAACGATTGTTATTCTTTAATAATCAGTGCTTGGATCTCTAAATAACTAAGAAGGATTAGTGAAGTGAGATAGCAAAGATCATGAATACATTATGAAAACTAGCCCTATCTGAATAGCAGATTTAATAATACTTTGGAAATATGGACACTGAATAGGAGCATGCAGTATGATTTTGTTTTTGAGTTTTAACAAACATGAATATATTATGTCATTCAGCTATTTAGTACTTAGGGAAAAACCTTGTTGAGAATCTATTTATTGATAATAGTTTTATTTTACCCTAAATTCTGGGCAAACTTTTTATATAACTTTGGTGTTAGAATTCTGCTTCAGCTGTTTTTTTACACTGGCTGTTTTACATTTGTAGGCATAATTCCCAATCTCATTTATGTTGTTATACCAACAATACCACTGCTCTTATTGATACTGGTTGCTTTTGGAACCTGCTGTTTCCAGATGCTGCATAAAAGGTAAATAATTCATATATGTAAAGATACCTCGAAAAGTTTTAAATTAGCCTAAACTTATATTTTTGATTTGCTTTAAGAAAGTTCTGATTTTTGTATCTGTCAGTACCAATGCAGTATATAAAATCTGGTAAGATATACCTTTTCATAGGATTCATGTATCATCTCATTCCATCCTCACAAGCCATATGAAGTAGGTGCCCTTCAGTTTCTATTTTTCAGTTGAGAAGATGGTGGCTTAGGTGGGTTACATGCTTTGCCTTGGGGCTCATAGCTAATGTATGTGCTGGATCTGAATGCTTGTAAGCTTGCAACATATGCAACTATACTGTCACTTGTTTATTAAGTATAAGCATTAATGCTAAACCTTTCAATCTTGACCTCAAGTTGAATGAAAAACTTGATTTTTGGGTAGGTGTACTTTGTAGTATTTTTTCAAAATTTCAAGTCATAGCCTATTTTATTTCTAAAGGATCTTTTAAGTATAGTAAATAAAGCACACTGGTAAAAATAGGTCACTTTTTGGTTGGCATCTTGAAATAGAATGACACATTTTAATAGCCAGATTCTTAGGAGCATTCTTTTAAAAAATATATATATTTTTTATTTCAGAGAGGAAAGGAGATAGAAACATCAATGATGAGAGAGAATCATTGATCCGCTGCCTCCTGCATTCCCCACACTGGGGATCGAGCCCACAGCCTGGGCATGTGGCCTGACCAGGAATCGAACTGTGACCACCTGGTTCATAGGTCGAAGCTCAACCACTAAGCCATGCTGGCCAGGCTTAGGAGCATTCTTTTATATCTGTTTATCCATATCCTTGAGTTAGAGATAAAATTTTTCCATGTGTATCAATTTGTCAATTCAATTAAAATAATTAATGTAGGAAATATAAATATGTATGGAAGGAAAAAAGGAAAAGATGTTGGATTTAAATAAGAATATGTTTGTTAGAATGGACTAGACCAGCGATTTTCAACCAGTGCGCTGCAAGAATTTTTAAAATACGCATTACCACACTATTTAGTCAGGGGCACTGACTTCTTTTCCCTTAGATTGTAAAAAAAAAAAAAAAAAAAAAATGACAGTGGTCAACACAACAACAGCTGTCTGGTGTGAATGAATAAAAGTTTGAAATATTTTTTTTGTCAGATTGGAAAAAAATAATTTTTGGGGTGCTTCCGTCTATTAGTAATTAGTTTGTATGTGCCATGAAATGAAAAAGGTTGAAAATTGCTGGACTAGACATCTATATCATAGTGTTTCTAATAGAAATTGATCAGAATTCGCCCATCATTTTTTTCTTTTGATGTTAATTTTTCTTCTTCATTTCCTGAAATAAACCCTAAAGAATCCACTAAGTTAAAAAAGTCCCAGAGAAACGTTAAATAGATGTAAACTCTAACATTCACATAAATTTAAAAAAGGATCCAACCTATGATTTACTGGCTTTTTAAGTAAGACATTTTGAATAATAATAATAAATAGCCAAGCCAGTATGGCTCAGTAGTTGAGCGTCGATCTATGAACCAGGAGGTCACGGTTCAATTTCTGGTCTTAAATTGTTTTTCAGTATCTTGTACAAAATAAAGACAGTAGTCATATCTAGCTTCTTCCCTTAATTCCTAAGACTGTGGAAAGATGATTTATCATTATGGAAAGCAGTGATGTAGAGGGAGGATTGGATATAAATCCCCCATAACCCAGCCAAACTGTTAAGGAAGAGCTGTAAATAACAAGTCAGCTTGAAAAAAAAATTGAAAAATATTATGTAGATCTTCTCACTTCTAAGATAAATATTTCTAAAGTTCCAGTAACTGAGTTTTCTCTAAAGTTTGTTTGCCTTCTTCCAAATAGTGCATGTTACTGTAGAGATTCTATTCATTCAGAAGTTTTCCAGGTTTTCCCATCTTGAAGATCTATGGAGTTTTCACTGTTTGAAATTCTCAGAGTGAAAAAAATAAACCAAAATAGAGTACCTCTAGGTGCCAGAATTAGCTGTAGTGGTTAATTCATTTGTTCTTAGATGCTCCCCTTTTCCTTTCTTCCAGGAAAGCAAGGAGAAACTTCATCAAGGACTCAACTCCATTATCATCTGAGTGCCTTGCAGAAAATTTAAATTCCAACCTGGTACACATGATGGTTTCTATCATTCCATGTCATGTTCAAAATAATAACTCTTGTTTCCTTAACTAGTAGTAACTCCTAAATACAATACGAATGCTATACAAAAACTATAGTAATAGCCCTAACTGGTTTGGCTCATTGGATAAAGAATCAGCCTGCAGACTGAAAGGTCCCAGGTTCGATTCTGGTCAAGGGCATGTAGGTTGATTGTGGGCACATCCCCAGTAGGAGGTGTGCAGGAGGCAGCTGATCAATGTTTCTCTCTCATTGATGTTTGTAACTCTATCCCTCTCCTTTCCTCTCTGCAAAAAATCAATAAAATATATTTTAAAAAGCTACAGTAATAATCACATCACCTTTTTCACCATTAAAAAAAATATTTCATGTTTTTCATCAACTTTGCTTGATTTATTTTCCTTTCTAGATGACTTCATAGAAGATGTCAACATAAAGATGTGTTGCTCTTACTTATTTAGATGCAAATCTCCAAAACATATATATGGAACATACTATTTTATTAGTAACAAATTCACAGTTAAGTTGAAGTCATTTTACTAATATTATAAAAATATATTGCTCAGGCTTGTTTAGGAAGAATTTCTTTTTTTTCCCTTTAAGGAGTTCAGCAAGGTCAGGTAGAGAGAGTGAAAGGATGGGTAGAAGGCAGACCTGTGGCGATTGGAGAGGGTTCTGTTAAGAGGGTCTGTGGGAGGAAGGAAGTAGAGAGTACGGTACACAGAAACAGGAAGTGGTTAGTTGTGCAGGTGAGGGCTCATTCTCAGGAAACTAGATCAAAAGGAATCTAGAGCTTGATCAGTAGTCTGGAATAGGATGGTGGGTATGCTTAGGAACAGGCTCTTTGCAGGAGCCTAAGAAATGGACATTTTATGGAGAGTTGAAGATAGCACAGCCTGGGGCACAAGGAAATGTGGGCCAGAACTCTACATCTGATGAGAGTGAAGATCAATCTCAGATCTAGGGAAACTCAGATACCCATAAATTATCAACACCTGAATCTACATTGTTTTCAGAGACTGAAACAATAATTAAACTTCCAGGGATTAGGTGTCTTAATTAGGTGTCAAAAAACTGATGGGAAGAGGAGAATAGAAAGGTTCTTATACTTAGGAGAAAAGCACTATTTTGATGATTTGGCATTCAATACAGCATATGCTAATGGAGGAATATTCAAAAAGCAACATTTCAAAAATCATATTCCAAGGAAAATGAAGATTTAATGGTGATTACAATGAAAATGTTGGCATTGTGTCAAACATACTTGTGTGCGTGTGTGTGTGTGTGTGTGTGTCTGAATTCTAAAGGAACCATCTATTTTATTTTATTTTTTTTCATAATTTCATATGAACTGTTTGCAATCTTCACATGCTGGAATCTAGGATTTTTTGTAAGAATTAAAAAGTAGGCTGGTGAGAGAAGAAGGACACTTTTAATTATTTTTTCTTTTTGGTTTTCTGATTGAGTGATATTTTCAACTCTGTCTTCTGATTCACTGATTCAATTCTCAGCTTCCCCTAATCTGCTGTGTATTCCTACCAATGTGTTCTTTATTTGTGTTATATCATTCTTTAACTCAGACTGTTCTTTTTTCATAGTTACTATATCTTTTTTCACGCTGTTGAGCATTTTTATCACCATTACTCTGAACTCTGTTTCAGATAAATTTCTTATCTCTGCTTCATTTAGCTCTTCTGGAGAATTCTCTAGTTCTTTCATTTGGGGATTGTTTCTTTGTCTTCCCATTTTGGCTTTCTGTTTGGGTTTGTGATCCTCTACACCTCTTTATTGTGAGTACAGGAAGGTGTTAAAGGCTGTTTCTGACTAATTAGATCAGGCAAAGACTCAAAGCCTCCAGAGACTGCCTCTGCCTACAAACTAATAGTATTCCAACTTGAATTACCCCCCCTCGCCCCCCAGGCAATTGTCTTTAGGTGTGGAAGAGTTTTTTCAATAGGATGGGGCAGTTGCTTATGCTTGGAGGCTAATTGTTACTTTTAATCTCTTAGTGGCCTCAGGGCAAGGTGTTTTCCAATAGGGTGTGTCGACTGTCTTCCCCCACAAGCAAGGCAAATGTTTATGTGGAAAAGATATTCTCCGGTGTGAGGGAATAACTCAGCCTAGGAAACTTGGGGTGTCTGCCTTCTGGGTTCTATCCCCCAAATCTCCAGTCTTGGCTTCTGCTCTCACAGCTCCAGTCCACTTCACCCTCCTTCTGCCAGAGCACAAGGTGGGTGGCTCCACAGGGAATTTTGTATGTTGGCCCTTTAAGAGGGTGCCTGAATTTTCAGCTGTTACTCTCTGGCAGACAGGGTCCCACTGCTTTTCACAGCCAGATATTATGTGGGTACCCTCCTCAGTTTTGGTGCTCTCTGCTGTAGGGCCCAGCTTGGGGATTAGATCCCAGACTTCTCAGCGGCACTACTCCCCTCCACCCCCCCCTGAACGCCCCCCCATAGCTGAGAAAACACTCTGGGACTTCAGTTGCTGTCTGTGGGCACCTGGCCACCCCTTTCACACCTCTGTTCCTCCTACCAGTCTCTATGCATTCTCCACTTTTGGTCCTCAGGTGTCTGGGTTATCTCCTGCGAGTTTTCTGTTGATTATTCAGGAAGTTTTTCTGTATTTTAGTTGCAATACCAGTTTGTTCCTGGGAGCATGTCCATGCAGCATCCACTTACTCTGCCACTATTTTCAATCTCTAGAAGGACACTTTTACAATAAGGCTCTGAGATGCATACCTCCACTTGGACCAAGACATGCCCAGTTTTATAAGGAATCTCCTAAATTGAACTTATTTCTTCTTATGTTTTTCAGTAAAGGAAGGACAAAAACTAGCCCAAACCAGTCCACACTGTGGATTTCAAAAAGCACGAGAAAAGAAAGTGGCATGGAAGTATAAGAACTCATTGACTGGCCCCAGAAAAGAAAACAGGTTTGTATAAGGAATGGTATCAGAACCTTAGCTTGGAATGGCTTGAAATCTCAGAGGATCTGCAAGATGAACTGTAAGCTCCCTCTTGAGGCAAATATTAAAATGAGTTTTCTATGTTTATTTCATTTACAAAATACGCTGTGCTAATAATGGAGTGAGACATGCTTATTTTGCGAAATGATGCACCCAAACTTCAAGTAAGTGGAATGGGCCATGCGGATAAACTTGCTGTCAACGCATCGGCAGTATGTGTGTCAGAAGCAGTTATTTTTGTTCCTTTTACGTTTCATAAGTTGTAATCTGGTTACTGTAATGTAAATTGTATTGAAATTTACGGTGTGCAAATATATTTTACCTTTACGTAAGTGTTTGATAAAAATGGACTGTTCTCATATTTATTTTTATGGTGTCTCATTTTTCAATACTTGCTGTTTTAATTAAAGAAATTTATCACTGTGGTCAACTGAACTCACAAGCATAAGTATATTACCATAGGAAAAAGTTTCCTTTCTAGAAATGGTTCATCTTTCAGTTTCTCTGCTTTGGATCAGACAATGTGTCGGAGATCTCTTCAGAAATAAGAAGTTATTTCATTAACTGTGGTATAAATCCACACAAATATTTTACTTAGAGGCAAGAATTGTCTAAGTTCAATTGTGCAAGACATGTGCCTTACAATTATTTTTAGTTTAAAATTCAGCAGATTTTGTAATAACTTTGTTAATAACTGTATAAATGATATACTCAATCTAGAACGAAAATAGTGGTATATACATTATAAATCATATGTCTTCACATGTTGCCTATATAACCACAAGTAGCTCGCTGAGGGCTCTGGGATCAATTTGGTCCCTCCCTTGACCACAAAACAAAGGGTTGTTTGGGGTTTGGGAATAAAACTGGAGGCAGATAGCTGCATCGTTTGTCTAAGGTTTTCTTCTAGCTCTGATTTGCCTCTATCAGCAAATGAAGGGGTTTTACAGTTGGGACCAGGTGAGTGGTCACATTGGTGTGGAGGTAAGCACAGTACACTAACATTTCAGTGAGGAAAGAAAGTTATGAGTTAGTGTGAAAAAACGACTAGAGGGCATGGATGGTCACTGTTCATTGTTAAGGCTTTGGCTGGGAGAGTAAATTGGGGCTCTTCTGTCTTATCCCCTGGTTTCTTCAATGCTTGTGGCTTTTTCTTCTCAAGAGAGAGTTGTAACTAACTAGTCTTCACATGTCCCTGTGCTCCTTTGAACCAAATAAAAAGTTCTTGTTTCTGAAGAATGAGCGTTCGTGTCGTCTAAATCTCTCAAATGGACAAAATACACCTATGTTTGCATCAGTACATGAAGATGAGAACAAGTTACTGTTTAAGGACAGTGAGAATGAAAGTGGTGGTGTTAGAGCATTTTAAACCTCAGCCTTTTCCAGACAGTCCTTTTCCATTAATCAAGAGATCTCACTAAGGCAGTTCACAACTAGAGTTGGTTGACAAAACTAAAAGGCAAAATAGAAACTAGTGGGCATTGGCCCCTCTTCAGCTGCCTACAGACTGAGGGAATGGGCAGCTGCATCCTAGGCTTAGATCAGCCCATGTTGAGCACTCCCCTTTCTTTTCTTGGCCACCCATCTTTCTGGGCAGAATGAAGACCAGCTGCTGGGATCTGCCTCATCTCACCAAGCTCCCACCATGCCTGTCTTCCTTTCATGAAGACTGGATGGGAGAAGACTAGACTTCCCTCACTCTCTCTGCCTCCCATGACTACAACAGCTGCACGCAGGAGAGGCAGAGCTGTGGGGAAGGGCCTTGTTGTGCCTTTCATCTTGATCCAGGCCTGGATAACTCTTCTGGCATTAGTTACTAAACCCATAAGTTACCGGGAGTGGGACAATGAACTTCACACTTATTAGAAGATGGTCAAGAGACTGTCCTAAGGGTATTTTAACATTGCAGATGACCTTTGAAAAATATAAAAGGACTACATGGTGTGGATGTTTTTTTCAGAGCATAGTTCTTAATGTGTGTTTTGAAATGCAGGTGAATTCTGGAATAATATCCAGGTAGTAAATCAAAGAGTACACCCTACCCCTGCTGTTCCATCCTTCCTAACTATCAGGAACAGGTCATTGGAAAGGTCTTGAATAGTGTCTTCAGGGACTCTGGCTTTCTGTCCTCAGAATAAATTCTATAATTGCTCACCAGTGGTCGCCAGTACCTCTTCAGGACTTCAATAATGATCATTCCTTTTAGGTGTAGCCCAAATTTCATTTCTTCCATAAGACCAGTCTGTGCTGATTGATCCCATCTTTCAGTTGCTATAAACCTTACTCTCTCCTCTATTCCTTTGGACATATAGACCCATGCAAGAATGTGTTTGAATTAAGTAGGTAGGAATTTTGTCTTCCCAAAGGAGTCAATATATTTTGTGTGGCATGCGAAATTGAAGTTTGCACTTACTCTGGAAATGATCCAAGAGATTAAAGCCGTGAAACAAATTCATTTATTCCACATTTTTGGTCTTCTAATGGGCAATTCAGCTGTGTTTAAATAAATGCTGCGCATGTTAGAAACATCCACTGTAACACACATAAATCAGGAAAAATAAATTTTTACTAGTTGCATTTCTTAAATATGTATACTTATTTTTGAAAGTTTTAAAAAAAAACAGCTTGTAAGAAATAGATAGCATGAATAATTCAGGTAATAAAGGATCCAATAAAAAACTACAATATCAGTAAATTTACCTTTTATTTTGATAGTAAGGAAATATATAGACTTGTGCTTGTTTGCTGTTTACTTAGCTTATTTGAGAGGGACATGCAATCAACTTAGTCCAGTTCTCTGACATGAGCTTAGAATACATACTTTCTATGAGTAGGGGAACCATTAAAAATATGCTCAAGATGAATTAGAAATGTGTTTGGATAGAAACGCAGGAAGACTATTGAGTTTTTGATAATAGCAGTTTAAGCTGAAAGTAGGTAATTTCCAGCAGTTTATTTCGAACAGTAACAAACCTTGTGCAAAACAGTCTATTTCACTTCTTTTTCTAATTTTTCTTTAAATAAGAGAATATGATAAAAATAATGATTAAGAGCAAAGACAATTATATCTGTGAAAGCATAGCTGCTCACAATAAAAACCAAAATGTATTATTTAAAAGTTACTTATTATTGTAAAGATTAATTTAGTTTCTTTGTTTGTTTCTCTCCCCCACAGCATCTCAGTGGCATAGATAAGAATAATGACTTTTAGAAACTATATTTTACAAAATTCTAAATTTCCAAACTTTTTAGAGTGGAATGAGAAAAGTCCCTGACTTTTGTGTTTGGTTTAGGAAATATTTTAATGGAGAAAACTTTGTATCCATTCTGTGAACCTCGGGCCCCGGGCATACACCCCTGGGCGATTAGGCCGCGCACACTCATATCCGAATGATGTCACACCAGCCAGGAACCATCTGTTGTTTTCTTGGCACATTAATGGTCCTCCTGAATCCCCCTAAATAATAAATTACAAAAGAAAATTGTGTGTTGTCAATTGATATAAATATATACAATTTATATTGCTTAATTGATTTGCATAATTAAAGGAGTCATGTTGTAAGTATTATGAAGGGATCTCTAGAAAAGAATTATTCTGCATTATATGCTTTATAATAACTAAAAACTCACACATAAAGTTGATTTTTGTTTTCTTGAGTAGCATTAACTTTTCAGCATTAGACAAAACAATCAGATTTGAAAAAAAAACCACTTAATGTTTAATGGAAAGAGGCAAATCTATGATGTAATTTCTAGTGATAGGTGCACATGTTTTCATCTTAGATTTCAACCAATGAAATGTTTTTAATTTTCATAAGCATTAATTATAACAGATCCTAGTAGAGCTAATCTCATAGATTTTATTTGCACACTAGACACCCGGTGCATGAAATATGTGCACTGGGTGGGGGGTGGGGTGTCCCTCAGCCCAGCTGCACCCTCTTCAATCTGAGACCCCTCAGGGGATGTCCGACTGTTCCACAAGGATTGGGCCTAAACCGGCAGTCAGACATCCCTCTCACAATCCGGGACTGCTGGCTCCCAACCGCTCGCCTGCTTGCTTGATTGTCCCTAACCACTCCCCTGCCAGCCTGATCAATGCCTAACTGCTCCCCTGCTGGCCCAGTTGCTCCCAACTACCCTCCCCTGCAGGCCTGGTCTCCTCAACTGCCCTGCCCTGCCAGCCTGGTCACCCACAACTGCCCTCTCCTGCAAGCCTGGCCCCCCCCCCAAACTGCCCTCCCCTGCCAGCCAGCTTGTGGGGCCATCTTTGACCACATGGGGGCGGCCATCTTGTGTGAGGGTGTGATGGTCAATTTGCATATTACCTCTTTATTATATAGGATATGTAATGTAAATGAACATAATGTAAGCATATAGTAGCATTAATGGCAAAATTGACAAGTATTTTTTCATGTTAATTGTGTAAAAGAGTTTAAATTAATCTGCATTTTTATATATTTAAGTAGGAATTTAAAGCTTTGTGTATTTTGTTTGAAATCACTGATACAATAGATTATTTCAATCCAGGCTTGATGTCACTATCTTTGGGCCTTATACTTAAGGGAAAAAATGTGTTCTATAAAAGCACCTTTTCTCTTTTGGGCACAGAGGAGCATAAATGCATTGGCAAACATAAATTACCTCTATTCTAGATGTAACAAATGTCAGCGAGCTGTTTGAAAACAGGGATATAGTTTTCATTTTTGCATCTTAAGCCTTTAAGCATATTAAGTCCATAATAAGAATTCAGAGATATTTATGGAACACTATCAGTCCAAGGTAGGAATAAATATAGACTCAATATATGACTAGAAATTATTAAAAATAAACCTCAACTGTTTTGATATTTTTAAAACAAGTCATTGGGTTTTCTTCATGTTTTCTAAAATAATTTAATTTTGTAAATAGACAGTAGAAACCAGATACTGATTACATGAACAAGGATTTTAAGTTTTCCAGGTCGTACTGGGTCAGCTGCAGTTACCCACAGGATCCACCAGCAAGCTTGGTGCCCAACTGCTGTGTAATCTGTCTGGTTGAGAGACTGATATGTAATTCTGTCCCTTCCCATCCTCTAATAACTCATTTCAGTTTGGTTATATACTGGTAAATTCTCCTGGTCTAAATTTTCTGATGTGTTCAGTGAAGATAGTTCCTTCCCCCATGATCTCAGAGATGTATAAGCACTTCAAAAATATGAGTGAATGTCCAGAACATGTTATTAGCCTAACATTTATGTTTCCACTTAAATGCTATATTTGCAAAGAAAAGAAAAAATCACCACCTTCCTTCAGTACCTGAATGCAAAGGTGGATGGCCATTTTTATTTAGAGTGGTTGTTCTTTAACTTTATTGCACATCGGAATCATCTGATAACCTGGGAAAAACACACCTGTAGGGTTTTTTATGAAGCAGGTCTATGGTGGGACCTGAGAATTAGCATTGATCACACCTTCTCAGGTAATGCTGCTCTGCTGGATTGGAGGCCACACTTAGCAACCCCCTGCTCTAGAACAAGGCTCAGAATGGGGAGCAAAGCAAGTTTGCTCACTGTCATTCACTTGGGTTTATGTAGAGATGGCATTCTACAGCCATTCGTGGTGCCTTAAAATCCAGACAAGCGCCTCACAATGTGAGCCTTTGGTGAGCCGAAAGATATTCGAGGACACGTGGATGGCTAATAAGGCAAAATCTTTGACTCTATAGGGGAAAAAGAATGCTTCAAAGAATTTAGTCAAGTGATGAGTCAATAATAACATGTTCATAATTTTAAATAATGTATTCCTATTTAATCAATAAATTCTTTTGACATGACATAGTATTAAGTTAAACAGAGAAAATCACATGACTCTCTAGACTACCGAGTACTCAATCATGATAACATTATATTATACAAAGTCCTGCCTTGTTTGGGAGCTTTCTTACTTGCTTATGAATAACATGCTTAGACTCTAGAAATCAGAGCCAAATAGAAGATTTCAGAGATCTGGCATGCATTACTAGCTTAATGTAACTCTAACATCAATAGCATCGGCAGTCATATTTTCTCTCTCGTGCATGAGGTGTCTGCCACATAACCCCCATTAACGGAAATTGAAATCGTACAGCTGATTTCCCTCCTGAACAATAATTCTATAAGTTTTCCTCTAAGTGGCAATATATCTTACCTTTAACATACTTTTCATTTAAAAGGAAAGCATAAGATCCGGAGGTAAATTTTAATATAAATGAAGCTAACCCATTTGTCTTAAATTTACCAATGTTCAGCAAAGCAGAATAAATGTAGAACTAAGCTGAAAGTTTAGTTTACATGAGTTGAGACATTGATTTAACTGAAGGATATACATATGGATTCATCTGCTTAAGTGTCTGTTAAAAAGTTTGGTATCAAGTCAAATTATTATGACATTTATGTGTTAATTTATATAACATATTATTCACACTTGAACAAGTGAAACCATTTCCCCACAGTATAAATTGCTACTTCTGCATTTGTGAGTTATTTGCTTGCTCAGTACTGCTATCAGGTGTAATCTAATCCAGTAGATGTTAACGCATTAATATTTTATTAATTTTCAAGTACAGAAAACATGCCAGGAAATTTACTTACAAAGTCTCATAATAGAACTGTTAATATATCTGAGTGCATCGGGCCTCTAGTCTATAATAATAAAAGCGTAATATGTTAATTAGACCAGACATCCTTCTGGATGACCTTCTGGACGAAGCCGGGACTGCGAGGAAAGCCTGGGTCCCGGGTGCTGGAGGAAAGCCAGTGTTGGCAGCCAGGGGAAGGAAGGCCTATTGCGCGAATCTTCATTCAATGGGCTTCTAGTCCTATCTAATAATAGACAAACATGGTAATTGACTGTACCTTTGCTATGCCTCCCATTGGCCAATCAGCGAGATATGCAAATTAACCTCCAACAAAGATGGCAGTTAATTTGCATACGTAGGCTCGAAGCAGCAGAGCGAAGACTGAAGGCAGCTCCAGCTGGAGCAGCGAAGGCTTGAAGGCTGCTCCGGCCGGAGCGAAGGCCTGGGTCCCGGGTACTGGAGGAAAACCGGTGCCGGCAACCAGGGAAAGGGAAGGCCTATTGCACTAATCTTTTCGTGCAACAGGCCTCTAGTATATATATAAAAGCCTAAGCAACCATTATGACTGAACAACTGGAATGACCAGTCGCTATGACACACACTGACCACCAGGGGAAACGCTCAACACAGGCATTGCCCCCTGGTGGTCAGTGCGCTCCCACAGCCAACTTCCTGTGGCCCCACCCCCCTATTGGCCAGCCAAACTCTCACTGCCCCTCTCCCTGGCAGGCCAGCCCCCTGATAGGCCTCGATTGCCAGTCAGGCTGAGGGACTCCACCTGTGCATGAATTTGTGCACCGGGCCTCTAGTTTGCTTTATAAACCTTGTTGGTAAATAATAGTTTTGTTTCTAATGTTCAAGTCCACCCAGGAGAACTATGTAAATAACCCACAAATAAAAGCCAAAAGTCACAGTTTTGTAGAAAAAAATAAATGAAGTTAAGACCCTGATGATTTCTTGACTTCTGAATCATTATTAAACAACATAATCATTATATAGCAATGCTTTCTGAAAATGTACGGTGAGCTGTTTGATATGTTTACCTGACAAGAATCTATCCCCCCTTCTTCGTAGCCTGCACACACCATGTTTTCCGTGATGCTGTATTCTGGCATCTGTTGTTGGCATTTCTCATTTGATATGAGAGGAACCTCAGCTTCTTTCAATATGTCTGCAGTAGGACCTGTTCAAGATGGAGAATGCAGGCAGCCAGTCAGAAGTGATCAACAGGCATCAGTGAATGAGCCGCCATCAGTCTTATTTATTTCAACAGTTCACTCTCTTTATCTAGCACTGTGTGTATATAATGGAACTGAATGCTTAACCTTGTACTTCAAAGCACATAATAATGCCCATCTGTGGGTTTTGCCAAATGGATGTAAAGCACTTCTTCAGTTCCCAAGGGCTAGCAGGAAAAGTGGACAGTCCTTAGGCATGATCAGTAATTTTAAACAGTTATAGTGTTGCTCAATGGTGGCTGGGGAGGGACCCACCAACACAAAGAGTTTCATTCATGGAAATTAGCAATGGCTCCGAAACCCAGAAGAGCTTTTGATTGGGCACCTGAAGAAGTGCTCTCTTATAATGGCATTCAGCTCCTTGGGCTGCTGTGTGGCTGAGCAGGTGCACCCTGAACAGGAGATAAAGCTCAGATGCACTGTGCCCCGATCTGAGGGCATTCAGCTTGTCACCACGTGCAGGTGAAGAGAAAGGAGGTGTTTTCTGATGGAGTGTAATTCCATGGCTTTTACAAAATGACTCATCTACTGGGAACATGAACCTCTGTTTACTGAAATGCTAATCCCAGGAGGGAAATGAAGCAGGTATCTAGTGGCTCAGAAAAGCTCCATGAGAAACACTTTCTAATAATTAGCAATTCTGTTTGGCTCCTCAAGAGAGGCAAAAAGTTGACAGCCAGTGTTGTTGCCAAATGTATGAGACCTCATTTCCAGCTAAAAAGACAGGAAACAAATGTGCGTGTGCGTGTGTGTGTGTGTGTGTGTGTGAGTGTGTGTATGTGTGTGTGTGTGTGTGTGTGATTTAGGTGCAAAGCAACAGAGGTATAATAACTCAGTGGTGTGTTGGTAAATGTTTAATAACTGGTTTTCAAAGGGGAAAAAGCCCCAATGTATATTGCCTGCCCATCTGCCTGGTATAAACACTACAACCATGGCCAAATCAAGGTACCAGCGTGACAGGAAACATGAAGTTGGAAGAAGATGCGTACAAATGGCTATTTCCAGCTGGTGCAGTGACTCCAGCAACACATCCCTGGATGATTTCTCAAGTTTAGCCATGAGCTTTAAGTTAATAATGTGAATTGGAGTGGTTAAGATGTAGAAGAAAATTCAGCATCTCACTGCCATCCATTCTATAAAGATCAATTTTATTTTATAATAAAAATCAAAGCCCATTTTGTTGTTTGTCAAAGAATAAAAATTGGTTGGGTATATGATAAAACTCTTTAGTAAAGGAAAATTTGAGCAGTGTTCTTATATTTGATATGTATTTATCAATATGAATTGTCATGAGAATAATTGAGCATATGTATATACTCACACACAAAAAAGTAAATTTATTTCAAGTTTGCTAATTGCTTTAATTCAATCAACAAATATAACTTCATTTCTTCTTGGTAAACAATATGTTCACGGTTTTTCTAGCAAAATTACTGTGTGTCAAATACTCAAAAGGGGGAGATTTTATAAAATGAAGTAGCTGGAAACCATAAGACAGAGCTATAAAAATTCACTCCCATTTCCATCACCCAGGAATTATTTAAACATGATCTATTTAGTTCTAAATGAAATTGACCTCAGATACATATTTTTTCTTGGCTCCATACCACTGTGAGAGACCTTTTTAAGTCAATTAAATGCATATCTTTAGTAACAATGTGTATCAGCTCTGAAAAACAAACAAACATACAACCCATTTCCTATGGAATAAAGAGTCTTAAATTTATCCATTATTGGATAATTTGTTTTGGAGAGTCTACATCGTGGTCATAAAAACGTCTTCTAATTTTAAGTTTGATAGAGAAAATATCTATCTAGAAATCATTTTTGCTCTTTAGATTTCAAATTCAATAAATCATGACATTTCTCAAGTGGAGGAAATAAAAGAATATACCGTCTTGGACTTCAGTACGTTTTATGAACAGTAGACATGAGGCATTTCCAGCAACATAATGAAATTGTAGTGGAGAACCTTTATCGGAATTATTAGGCAGGGGGGTCTGACTTAAACTTTATGCTTTGTTTTACAAGAAATCAGCATATTTTGGCCGTGAATGCTTCGCTTCTGGGACCGACCTCCTCCCCACGAGATTTAAATACATCTGGATACAGTAATAGTGTAAATATCGTGACTATGATCTCTGATCTGTTGTGGCTCCAGGGGCTAGGTTCTCCCCTCGGACCATAGTGCTTTCCTTTTGGTGTAACTATGAACGAGCCATCAAAACTCGTCCTTGATGGGGGTACTCCTGTGAGAAATTCAGATGCCAATGAGACTTGCAGTTACATTTAGAGAACATGAAGTACTGCAATGTGCGTTTTTTTAAAAAATCATGTTTGGTTATTATTAATATGCACCGTTTCTGTGTTTGGAAAACATGCTACTCAATGCTAGTGAGTCAATGGTGTAACAATTTACAGTATTCAGTGTAAGATGTGCGCCGTATCTGAGTTTTCTGGCCACTAGGCGGAACCGGCTTTTGAAGCTAGAAGGGATTTCTTTCTCATTTTAGAAAATGTGACTGTGAGACCTTTAGATGATAAGATAGTGTTATTGATTTGGGAAATGTGACAGTTAATAATTTTGCTTTTGATGAGACTTCGTCCATGAACTTTACAAAAATATATTTTTGAAACTTTTGGTTATATTCATTTAAATAGATGTATCTTTTCTCTTTATCAGTGTTTATAATATAAAAAGTAGAGATTGAGTTTGGGGAATGCTTGAGTTCTCCTCCTATAAGGATTATAGTTTTATAATATGCTCTAAACGATTTGGAAAAAATTCATAACTACACAAATATTCAGTATATGAATATAAGCTTGACATTGCTTTTAAAGGATATCACATAAAACTGTTATAGCAAAAGAGTTGCACAAAATGTTGAAAATAGTCACAGGATGGTGCAAGAGCATACTTTTTCTAGTAAAAAAGACCCATTTGCTTTTTTTATGGGTCTGATACTTTACCATCATGAACAATCCTCCCCCAGCCAGCAATAGAACAAATTCTTCCTGGAAGGAAAACTTGATTCTCTTCTGGTAAGCAAATAGGTTGTATATAATCTGAAAACAAAACAAAGCAAAACAAGAGCTAGAATAGATGCACATGCATTTCCAACAATGTTTTAAAAATCAAACATTATAAACATTTCATCTAAGACAATTGTTACTTTTGTTTTAGATAGCCTGGACATTTTTTAGACATCAATCTTTGGGGAAAGAAGCATTTTGGAGCAGTAATTTTTGGACAATAGATAGGTACCACTGGTAGCCTTTTAGGATGTTCTACATTGCCTCCTAATTACTCTTTCATGGTGTAAACAATGTTGTACTTCTGGAATTAATCATTTGTATTTGATTTTTAAATAATTATGGTACTTAATAGGAAGTAGTGTCAGTTCTGTGAAAGTCTTGGCAAGGCTGTTTTTCAGGGTCAATTAAGAGAAATTTGGGCATATGTTCTGAGTTTATTTATTTATTTTTTTAGTTTTCGGCACATATCTCACATTAAAAAAGCTTTTAGGCAATTGTTTTACTGGGCACTTATGGAAGCATTAGCATTTGTCACTGGCTTTTAAAGCCATTCTCCAACAATTTACAAGCCACCTGACATTTATTAAAGCTCCCACTGCATGGAAGTCCCAGGGCGGACACAAATGAGTAAGATACTGTGCTTACTCTCAAAGACAGGGCCATAGAACTAACCGCAGTCACCACCTGCTTTGATAAGTGCTGCAATACATGTGGAGGTCAAGTTCCATAAGAGCAAGGAGATAGCACCACCCCCCCCCCCCCCCCCCCGCTAACTGGGATGGGAAAGGTCTTCAGAGTAAAGGTTGGTGTTGAGTAGAGCCCTTTAAGATAAAATTCACACCACAGGTGACTTATTGTACATTACCTAGGTATTCAGAGAAAGTCCTCCATCTGTCACTTCATTAATATTGAATCTCCTTTAAAATTTTTATCCTATGGCCTGGCCGACATTTCTCAGTGGTCGAGCATCAACCTATGAACCGGAAGGTCTGGGTTCAATTCCCAGTCAGGGCACATGCCCAGGTTGCCGGCTCAATAACCAGTGTGGGGTGTGCAGGAGGCAGCCGATCAATGATTCTCTCTCATCATTGATGTTTCTATCTCTCTCTCCCTCTCCCTTCCTCTCTGACATCCATAAAAATACATTTCACTTTACTTTTAGAATGTACACTCTTCTCCCAGTTTGTCCTACTCTGGCTTTTGTGGCAGGTGGACCGCCTCTCTTTTACATGAGAAATAGAGAAGACGTGTATTGGAACATGGCCTATTTTTTTCTGGACTGCTGCTTTGAATTTACAGAGGGCTCTGATAGTTTATTCCAGTGGCCAACTCTCTAGAAAGTTGGATTTAAATAGCTCCAGAAGGTAACTTAATATGTTTCTCTTTCATTCTACAATTCCATTTAAATTATAATAATTTTTATAACAGATTATTCAACTTTTATGGACTATTAATGCATTGGTGCTGATAAAAAATATTTCAAATCTAATTTTGAATTAATTTGGGCAGATGAGATGACTAAAAGTGATTTGTTTTACCTGTGTAATTCACTTTAAATTCAAGGTGCATCATGACAATGTCACTGTCCTTGCTCCGTTTATTGTAATGTGGGTTTATGACAATTTGATCTATCAACCGGGTCACTACTTGAGGAGAAGTCAGATTCGATGTCGCATGCAGGCCTAGGATTGCTTTCCACTTGGATGGCTCCAAATTTCTCCTGAAGATTATAATAAAGAGGTATAAGAAACTCCCAATCTTTCTAGAGATCTTCAATAAGATATTTCAGAACTATGTGCTCCCGTCCTAAAATGTTCTTGATTTCCTCCAAAGAATTCTTCCTTAAACAAATATTCCTTTATTTATTTATTTATTTATTTATTTTTTACCAGATCACAGAGAAAGCCTTAATTACTGCTAATCTCTCTCTATCACTTCTTCTAAAGTTCTAGACTGTGGCTCTCAACTTTGTTTTCACATTAGAATCATCTAGAATAACATTGATATCTGTTCTCCGCCTCTTCTCTGCTTTTGATTTAATGAGTCTGCATCTGGTACTTTAATTTTAAATGAATTTTGAAATGAAATCTCCAAGTTTATGCTAATGTATGATCAGATTTGACTGCTTAGAGCACATTCTACTGGGGAAATGGCACCTTGGTCCAGGGTTTCTTCAGACAACCACAGCAGCTATTGTAGTAATGGAAGGAGGTTTGGGAACATTCTTCCATTTGGGGTATCATTGAATTCACACAGACTTAAGGTAAACAGTAAAACTTATAAACTAACATAAATGAGTTATTTCCACCTACAATGAATGTGAATCATGTTCCATACACAATGTTGGCCATCAATAAAGTATTGGTAACAAATAACATTTGTGTCATAGGACAGATTGAGTTGAATAGTATATTTTAATTGAAAGTGTGCAAGGACTTTTAACTGTACTATTGCCCTGCAACATTTTCTCTCCAAGAAGTTACCAGGGAGTAGCTGGAGTTAAACCATATTCACAATGAAGTAAAAATTCAGTAACTGCAATGATTGCAGAACTAGTCATTTAATTCTGAATAGTTGCAAATGTCTAGTTTAATGTGGTGTTGTACTTGTTGGGGGTGGGGTAAGGTAATTACATAGACACAGATTAGTGGAATGACTTGTGAGAGAAATATAAATGATACACGTTGGAGAGATATTTTCTTCCCATAGTGCTACTTATTCATGCAGGAGAAATAAAAACACGGAAAACAGGCTATTTTCTATGTAACACAATAACAATTTTGGAAATCATTAAGAATGTGTCAGATTATTGTTGCTGTAGATTATATTTAATTAGACCAGTAGCTTGAAGCATGTAGGTTTGATCTTCACAGTTTATGGTTCATGCATTGGTTTTCTACTCAAGCCTAAAATATTGAGAGGATATGGTGACTACTAAACTCTGTGTTATCTACAAACTCTCCCATATCATTTACATTTATATGTATATCTATCACATGGCGTATAGTACTTACAAAAGATAAGAGTTTGGGAGGTTAGGTACTTTTTTTCTGAACTGCATTATTTTATTATTGATTTAAATCTGTATCAAATAAAGTACCTACATTTCTCTAAATTTCTATGTGATTGTTTCTGAAGACAAAATTTGTAGAAAGCATTTCTACAAAATAACTTGCTTACTTTAAATATATATGTATATATGTGTGTGTGTATATATATATATATATATATATATATATATATATATATATATATAATCAAAGACAAGAAAGCTAGAAGGGCTAAGAAAGACAGAAGATAGAAAGGTTATTTCGGATTAAAGAAGACCAAAGAGGCATAGAAACTAACTCTGTGCCTTACCTTGGATTGGTTCTTGGTTGGCAAAATCACACCCAAAAAACAAAACAAAAAAAATGTCCTAAAGGGCATATGTGGGACAATTGACAAAAATGAATTCATACTATAGTTTGCAACTTTTTTTTTGTTGATGTTAAATTCCCATGATCTGTGATTATATAAGAAAATATCCTTGTTTTTAGTAAAAACACGTGGACATATTTAACACTAAAGGAGTACAATGTCTAACCTGCTATCAAATGGTTGAGAAAGAATTTATCCAGGTTGGACAGAAAGAATGAGAAAGATTTTAGAACATAAAATTTAAACAATTAATAAATCTGGGTGAAGTTATAAAAGAGTTCTATATACTAATATTTGAAATTTTGTGCATGTTTTGAAAATCAATATAAAACATTTGTAAAGCAAATATGCTAGTGTTTCTTGGGCAAGACTTAGATTCCCTTTTCATGGACCTTTCAGGTGCAGGGACAGCAGCACATTTATATTTACAGTATGCAAAAGTATTGCAGCATCTTAATTTTTCCTGACAATCACCTTAGAAGGTAGATATCCTATAAACACCGTATGGATGAGGATATTGGAACGCAAAGATACTAAGTTGCATGAGATTAGTAGCATAGGTAGGATCAAAATCTTGTCTTCCAGTCCGAAGTCAACCTTGCCTTTAAACCACAGCAAAATTGGCCTGTAGTTTCCAAATATCTTTTTTAAGGTTGAAAAACAAGACAAGTCAATGATAGAGAAATAATGGATGCAAGGATATTTAGGGTCATCCAGGAACACTGGGGCTGGATGGGAATCAGTGAGTGGACCATAAGAATGTAGAGAGAGAAGAGCTGTCCATTGAAACCATTTAACTGCCTGCAGGTTAAAACACTTGGAACAGATTTACACTGAGGACAAGTCATTTGTGTAGTATGTTTTTAGTAAGTTGCTTGATTTGGGTTCTTCCATTCACATATTAGAAAATTAAGCTTTTCACGGCACAGTTAGAATTTTTAAAAGGCAAATAGGCAGTATAGGCCTACTCAGATATCTTTTTCCAAATATCTAAAATCATAAGCAGAAAGTTCCTTGCTTGGTTAGAGGCATGAAGTAAAAAGCAAGAAACTGGAACTCTTACCAACTGGAGAAAGAAGAAATAATGCCACTGAGTGACTGTGGAGAGGTAAGATGCAAGCTTGGTGAGAATAAGTTGGAATTCATCATGGTTCTGTTACAGCTTACCTTTGTTTGCTTGTGTTCAAATTGAAACTGTGTGAAAAGACATTTTATGTCCTATATGACTGAACATATATTTATATTAGATGAAACTGCTTTTTGTATATTCGTGGTTTGAAAAAGATAAATATTGGTATCTCTGACCTGCAATTAGTGCATCTGTAAGGTCGATAATTGAAAGATGTTGCTAAAATTGCAAGTCTGGTTGACATTAAGAAAGCGTATGTTCTGCAAGAACATCAAACAGACAAACTTACCAAATCCTAGGTTAATACTGGAGATTGCTAACTTACTAAGATCTACCCCTGTGCAACAGAAAACACGGAATCTTTAACTAAAGATACCTTTCACTTGTAACACAATTAGTCTATAGATTGCACATCTGTGACATGCCCGAGGCATATAGTATGTATAGGTAAAAGTTAAAGTCATGTTTAGCAGGGGATGGGAAAATTGACCACTATATATGCTTGCTATGCTCTGGTTGAAGACAGATAAAAACATAATTTATCAGAAGGCAGCAAACTCAAGAAGATGTGCTTTAGTTATGGGAGAGGCTGTAGTTTAGCCACTGTTATAAAGTTCAGCACATAGAATCACAGAGGTTTAGATGTACATGATCAGTACCACGGACAGTTCCCTAGAGGTTCAAGTAATTGGCCAACCTGGGGTCTGGCTGAAGGTTCTCATTTCAAAGCTCTTAGGATTATGAATTTGAATGTACCCTCCCTCTATACGATGGGTATTCAGGCGAGTTAATCCTTTAATACTCATTCACCCTGGTCCTCCCGATCTTCCAAACAACTTTCAAAATCTTCTGTGTGACAGTTTGTTTCCACCTATCTGAGAACTTCCAATGTTTATGTTTGTCGGGAGTTCAGTCTTTTAATTTAATTAACTACAGCAGAAGCTTCCATTCTGAGCACATATGTGTTTTCCTCAGAGATTCTAGATGCCCTTAGGAGAGGCTCATTGTAACTGTCACAGGGAAGGGCACTTTCTGGAGTTTTCTTCTACCTAGGAAAAGGGTCAGGAAATTGCCCTAGAGCAGGTTTTATGAGTTTTCTATGAGGCAGCCAGATTTTTATCTGACCTAATTCACAAATGTTAGAATGGGATTAACTTATTTTATGCAGATGAGAATTAACAAGTTATTGGGCTCGGGAATATTTATTTTCTCCTCCTGTTCTCTCTACCCTCTCTACCCTATCTACCCACCCTGTTTTCTCCTGTGGCATTGCTTTAGGAATGACTGCTTCTAGAAAGAGAATAAATTCTAGAATTCAACATGTATTTTGTCATGTTACAAAAGAAAAAATAATTAGATATGGTTGACATTAGTTCTAACTTATAGCTATGGGCAGCATCAAAATAGATCAGACTTGAGAACTAAGTAAACATTTTTATACTAATTCATAATTAAGCCCTCACACACGAATTTTTAGAGCACAAGTCATTTGTAACTGGAGAGCGTTTTTGATGCTAACAATTTGCTGACAATAAATATTGGTCTAATTGAATGATAACAGTACAATTTATACACTACATACTGATTTTATACCTTTAAAATCCTTACTTTTCAATTATTATGGATGTAGGAAACATAATACTTGATGCCAATATATAATGAAGAATGATTTTTTAATCGAACTTTCTTATATACATGATTATAATGGGAGAATGATTGGAAAGTTTATAATGTCATAGACAGCGGGAAGAGTTCCCTGATGAGATGGATTTGTGAGGCTACATGAGATGGGATGCACAGTGTCTGCTGTGGTCATCCCACTTGAGAAGAGACACTCTAATGCCACACTCACCCATACACGCAGTGGGCTGCAGACACCAGCCAGTCGTTGCTGACGAGAGCAGCACCACAGAGCAGTTTGCCGTTATACGAGAGAGCAGTGAGCCATGGCCAGGCTCCTTCATTGGCGTTATTTCCTCCAACAATCTTCTGGCTGACTTCTTGAGCCACCATCTTTTCCCCGCATGCTGTTAAAATAATTGAAGAAAGAGCATCTATTGTATTTTGGTGGATTTCCTCTGGTCATGAAAATTGAGTGGTTCACTACAAACTAACTTCAGGTGACACACCAACTCTATTCAGAATTTTAAACGAAGGCTTAAAAGGAAAACATGACAATGTATTTACTTACGTTTATGGTTACACTGTAACAGAATCAGTGAATCCTGTAGGCACTGTGTACTGCAACAGAAGCATAATTATATTTCAGAAATTATGCAGCTAACATTTTGAAGCATAATATAGTGTAGGCTGTCCTTTTATTAGTTAAATTAATTTTTAAATGTAAGAATCCTATATGAAATGTAAGGAGGCTGAAATACAAAGCAGAAAATTCTCAGTTTAAAGTCCAGTGGAATTGAGTTTGCGTCCTTTACCACTTACACTTCATGATTTGGGTAAGTTGCTCAATATCCCTGAGACTTCCTTTTGTCATCCATAAAATGGGGACAATGTACTTACTTTATGGAATTTTCTGAGAAGTAAAAATTATTTTACATTATTGTGCCTTAAACACAACAAACACTCAATAAATGACAGTTATTCTTTGTTTGCTTGAACCAACTTTGGATTTCATTACTCTGTAAGACAGAATATGCCTGCATATTCCTATCAGACAACTAGTCAGGGCCTCACACTATGTGTGAGACTCTGAACTTTATTCAGGGAAATTGAAGATGAATTAATCACAGGTCCTGCTTTCAAGAGAGGTAAACATACAAATAGCAAATAGAAAATAAAGTCCATTCATAAATATTTTAAAAACTCACTACGTGCCCAGTGTGGTTCAGTGATTGAGCGTCAACCTATGAACCAGGAGGTCACAGTTTGATTCCCAGTCAGGTCACATGCCCAGGTTGCAGGCTTGATCCCCAGTTTGGGGTGTGCAGGAGGCAGCCAATCAATGGTTCTCTCTCATCATTGAGGTTCCTATCTCTCTCTCCCTCTCCTTTCCTCTCTGAAATCAATAAAAATACATTTAAAAAAAATAAAACTCACTACCCGTTTAAATATTTGGATACAAACTTTACTTAAAGCCAAGAAAAAGATTTTTTAAAAAATTTGTTATACTTACCAGCCACTAGAGATCAGTCTAATACAAGGAATTAAAGTACTTGCCCCATATTTCCTGATGCAGCCACTGCAGATATTAGTCACATTAAGACACACACATGCACACATTTTAATGATTATGTTTAATCATCTTAATGATTTCTATTTATATATTTAACTACACCTATTGTTCATGTTGGTTAGGTCTTGAAAGTTTAGAACAAAACAAAACAGAAAACACACAAAATAAGACCCAAGAACCATAGGAGATCATAAATACAGCCAAAGCAAATCAGTGTTTCTGGAAAATTCATAATGTTAATTTGAAACCACATGCATTCATGTGGTCTGATTGACATAACTTTAGAGTAGAAGAAAACTTCAATGCAAATATAAGGAAATATATTTATATTTTATTAATAAGCAATATGCATGCATGTGTAGCTATCTAGATATAGATATATCAAAACATATTCAGAACGATACAAAGAAGAACCCTCAATTAACTCCGCTTCTGTTATCTACTCGTAGTTGGGAGAGCTGTAATTTCTGAGATGTGTCAAGTTTTATCCTAACTCTTTCTGCATCTATAGTACTCATCAGTGAAAATCCATATTCAAACCAGTTCAATCATTCTTAGATACTAGAAAATGCTTAATACTCTGTGGTATGTATAACACTGATGAATTATATTTTTAGTAAGCGCAGAAAAGTTTCTAGTTAACTTAATAGTTAACCAAAAATTTAAAGTGAACCTTACACTTTATTCTCTATGCACTTTGGCTAGTCAAAAATTTCATACACAAACACACACACACATGCAGTGTCAAAGGAATAGTTGCTTAACCTGTGGTCAGAATGAGCACTGAATCCACTCATTGTCCAGGTATATTTGGAGAGATTGGAGAGAAACAGAATTGCTGTCCTGGCCTTTGGCAGTGGAGTCAGAGCTAGGTTAGCCTTCTGGATAGGAAGAAAGACAATGCCACGATCCTGTGTCTTTCTCTCAGCCCTGTGGGAACCATGCTGTGATATAAATGGATGGGTTTATATCTGTTGTATTGACATGAACTCATTTCTCTCCCAATATATGCTCAGCAACATGGCCTTTTTTGTTATTGAAAAGCCTTTCTTTTTCCTTCTCCTTTCCAGAACTGCTATTTAAAGCAAGTTGTTGCTTTGGGGATTTTGGAAAATAGCGCAGCAGAGAGAAAAAGTAGAGCACTTTGAAGTCAGACTGAGTTGGGTTAGATTCTCTATGTTGCCTGCAGGCTTTGTGAGCTTGTCCAAGTCAGTTACCAACACCGGACTGCTGTTGCCTCCTCTTTCTAGTGGAACAATATTGCCTGTGTAATAGCTTTTACACAGATTGAAAATAACCTCTGCAATATTCCTGCCACAGTGTCTGTCACGTGATAGGCATTCAATAAAGTGTTCGATAAGCACTGTGTACCCTGTGTCTGGTACCAAGCTTAGAACGCAGTGTTGATCTATGCATACTAAGTCAAAGTTTCTTTGACTTTTAGGACTGCTACAGAAGCGGTCTGAATAATTGGAGGAAGGGGAAGTGCAGTATTGGCAGCTGCATGGATTGTACATTTCCAATTCTATCAGGTCAGGTTGCTGATATCTCATTGAGCGGCCTTTCTCTGTGGTGGGAAGTAGCATCGGAATCTCGTAGACGCCTCAGAATAGGAGGAAAATATGAGGATATAGATTGGTAGATTTTCATATTTGGAAGAATGATCTTCTTTGATATTCTCTTCCTTTCCTCCTTTTTTTTTTCTTTTTCTTTTTTTTAAATCACAACCACTAGTGCAAGGGTGTTTTCAAAAACACCAATTTTCACCCTAACCAGTTTTGCTCAGTGGATAGAGTGTCAGCCTGTGGACTGAAGGGTCCCAGGTTCGATTCTGGTCAAGGGCATGTACCTTGGTTGTGGGCATATCCTCAGTAGGGGGTGTGCAGGAGGCAGCTGATCGATGTTTCTAACTCTATCCCTCTCCCTTCCTCTCTGTAAAAAAATCAATAAAATATATCAAAACACCAATTTTCAAAGGGCAATAAATGTAATAAATAAATACATACTTAAATAAACTACCTAACTGAATAAACATACATGTTTCTGATTTTCACTAGCCCAATATAACAATCAAGGAAGGGATTAAGGACCTCTCTGGCTCATGGATGTTTTGAAAGTTTAAAGTTTCTATGTGTGTAAATGGCATCTCTTTCAAATAACATAAACACACATACAATAGGGACATCAAGGTAAGGTGATACAGGCATTTGATGATATGCATAGAATAATCTAGTTTTTTTCTCTGAAACATGCATCTAAGTAAGATGACTGGTTTTTTATATTTTGTCCTTTTTGTCATTTTAAATGTCCATAAGATATAAGTAAAAGAAATTCTCAATGTGCAGACTGCTCAAGATCTATTACGGTAATGTAAATTTAGACCTGCCGTATAGAAAGGAAGTCTAGTAGTCTGCTTGCTTCACCCCATGAGACTGATAATCTCAAGGCCCAGCAAACATTCATATAAAACATGCCACTGCAAACTCCTTGGGTATGAAAAATACTCCTTTATCAGTTTGTTATTGGTTGACCTCACAGAAATGGTACCTTTTCACGAATAGCTGAATAATTTTGTAATTTCATTTTTCACCATTAAGTTTGTTAAACAAGCTAATGCACCAACCATGACATCCTAAACCCTTGTGTGTAGTGATGGCTTCGCCCTGCAGTTACTTCTTCCCGCCCACAGCTGGCCTTTAATGGAACTGTGAGATTCAGAAGTCAATTTCAACAAAAATTACCAATGATGCTCAGACAGGGGAAATGACATAATCTAAGCTAAAACAGATCTCTGAATATGAAAAGAATGTTGCTTTGTAAAACATTAGTAAAAGCTATAAAAGTGAATCTAATTTTAACGAGCAAGAGAGAATATGTAGGCACAACTAGAAGTCTGGACTTCCTCACTTGTATCCATGTTCTATTTGCTAAGGCAGAGCAAAGATTCCCATGACTTTTTCCTCATTCTCCTCATTTGATGATAGCTAGCTTGTGTTGCTCTTTTTAACCTGATCCACATTGGACCAATTTATCCCAACTCTCACAATTTCTTTTTTTGTTTCTTTGTGTTGTTAATCTTCACCGAAGGATATTTTTCCATTAATTTTTAGAGAGAGTGGAAGGGAGGGGAGAGACACAGAGAGAGAAACATCGATGTGAGGGAGACACATCGATTGGTTGCCTCCTGTACATGCCCCAATCAGGGCCAGGGATCGAGCCTGCAACTGAGGTACATGCCCTTGACTGAAATCAAGCCCCAGACCCTTCATTCGGCAGGCCCACACTCTATCCACTGAGCAAAACCGGCTAGGGCTCACAATTTCTTTCAATAGGACTTATTGTTTATGAATCTGAGAGTAGGGATGAAAAGGACATGCAACTAGAACCTACTGGATCACTGTCAGTGCTAAACAATTTCATATACAATATCTTGTTTGACTGTCTTACCATTTCTATGGGGTTTAGGCAATGCTATCAGATAGGACCAGTTAGAGATTATTTGAGATTACCTGAAGAATAAAAAAGATAAAGAACTTCCAAGATTATGTGGCTAGTATGTGGTGGGATTAAAATCTGATTGACTTTGGAATCTATCATCTTTTCAGTCCATGTGCAACTTGTTCAAGAACAGATTTTGGGACCCACCTTGGTGTTAGTATTAAGCTGCCATTAGATGCTGTGTTTAGTTTTACAAATGGTCCACCTCCAGTAGAGAAGACTGGCATTGATGAATTTCCACTCCTAGGGAAAACACACATAGAGACAAAACAAAGCACAAATAAAAAAACCACAAACAGTGGATACTGAAAGAAATGATGGAATTCCATACATATAAATGAACATTTTAATATAAAATTTCAAATGTTTTGCTATCTAAAAGATGGCACAAATTAATAGAATTACCATAATGATGTAGGTATAATTTTTGCTTAATACCTCAAGTTCTTGTTTGCATGCTTATATATTACTTAAAGTTAAAATTTGTGTATATATAACTTGGGCATCTGATTTTTGACTCCTTTATATTGACTTACTTATATTGTCCAATAGTTTTCCCTAATGATCAATTTAATGACAACTTCACAGAATTGTTGCATTATATTGTTGCATAATTCATCCTTTAAAAAAAAATGCATGTTGCCAAAGAACAGTCTAGAAAAAGAAAATCTTTTGTGCTTATCATTCCATTCAATTCAAAGCCTCACAAGCCCTAATGTAAAGCCATCAGTTATGTGTTGCTCTGAAAAAGACAGTATGTAGCCTGGACTTCCAGATGTCACCTGGTGAGCCAGAATGGGATGTGACAGAAGTAATTAAATGAAAATCTTTTACATCCCTGCTCTCAACTGTGAGTTTTAATTGAAGATTTCTCTCAATTATTCTGACTTTCTTCTGGAAGCTCAGCCAGAGATGCTCAGCTTCTCAACTCCTAATCTTATTTCTGCCCTTTACTTACTTTAGATTTTAGTTTTCATATAAAACTATGCTGTTGGGGTGGAAACTAATTCCTGCTGTCTTCTACTGGTTAACAGGGAGATGATGCAGTTCCTACCTTTTTGGGTAGCATGATGGGCTCACCCATTGCCTTTTCAAAAGAAGGTTCAGTGTCTTCCACAGACTAAGCCAACACTCACCCTTTTTTATCTGTGTAGGGAATTTCCAAGAATACTCATTGATGTTATGACCAATAAGAGGAGAAAACCTCAGTAGAGGATATTTTCTCTTTTTTTCAAGGGAAACAATGCCTTACAGAAATAGAAGGAGTATTTGTCCTGTACCATTTGATTCACTGACTAGAGAGCTAAAACAATAGCTCTATATGTAATGCCTCAGAATTTAGTATCTTGTACTTATTTTTATTTTTTCATCTGAAATGTTGGATTTTATTTTATTGAAGATTTTAACAAGGTTTTAAAATGATTGATTAGGACTGCAATTAATAGTCAAAGATTGATTTAATGATTAGTAATTAGTGGGTAAGGCGCTTGAGCTTCGACTCAGATTATGGGCTTAAAACCCTGGCCCTACCAGGAGTACAATTGGATAAATTCTCAATCAGTAGGTTCTTTTGTTACCTCATCTTTACAATGGAGATACAATGATCATTTTAACCTTATAGGGTTGTTGTGAAGATTAAATAACATGAGACATGAAGCCCTTAGCATACAAAGTGCTCAGTAAGTGGTTTTGGATATTGTTATTTGATTATATTATACTAGAGGCCTGGTGCACGAAAGTTGTTTACAGGGTGGGGGGGACCCCCTCAGCCCAGCCTGCACCCTCTTGCAGTCTGGGAGCCCTCAGGGGATGTCTGACTGATGGCCCCGGGGGAACGGGCCTAAGCGGGCAGTCGGACATCCTTAGCACTGCCGCGGAGGCAGGAGAGGCTCCTGCCACTGCCCCTGCACTCACCGGCCATGAACCCAGCTTCTGCCTCAGCGGTGCTCCCCCTGTGGGAGCATACTGACCGCCAGGGGGCAGCTCCTGCCTTGAGCCTCTGCCCCCTCATGGTCAGTGCACATCATAGCGACCAGTTGTTCTGCCATTTGGTTGATTTTCATATTAGCCTTTTAATATATAGGATTTTGGATATTTTGTTATTAGGGTAAACCCACTGCAAAGATGTGGATTTAAGATGCTTCTATTATCGCCAGCTGATTTTATTCTATCCCTTGGCTATCTCTTTTGAGACAGACCCTGCGGGGCGAGGGGGCGCGCGGGGCGGGGAGATGCATTAATTTCTCTAAAACAAAATCTGGACAAATTTAAATTGGAAAAAACATTGAAAATTTATTTAGAAATCAGTTTTTATCTAGCATCTATTTATTACACACCTACCATTAGCATTGCCCTATGATGGAACTGACGGGTATATATTTACTATAAGCCTATTACAGATAAAGGAAGACTAGAGACAAAACCTTAAGAATAAAGAACATAGTAAATTAAGAATGTATTTAAAGAATAAAGAATTTAGTAAATACTAATTATTCTGCCCTGGTGTGCTCAAATACTGATCCTTAGGGATGTTTTCACTATCTGGATGAGAAAAATAGAGATTACATATGCACATGAAAACACACACACACACACACACACTTACACACTATCTTATATTCTGAGATTGTCCTTTCTACATTTTTATTCTCAAACTTTCCATGAGAAAATAAACTGCAGTGAATGTTACAGATATGTTGTTTGGGTTTATTTGGGATAATTAGACAAAACCTTCTTTTAGAAAAAACAACAAAGTAATCACATAATTATTTGCAGGAAATATTGATATCAGCAACCTAGGAGTAGAGTATACAGTCTATCAGTTCATGTGAACATTTTCTGGAGTCAGTGCTGGGTGTCAAAACTGGGAAATTAATTTGAGACAGACCACCTGCATTTGAAATCTTGCCAAGGTGAACTCATCCTTTTTTTGGGCTGAACACAATTTATTCCAGTTTGTATTCACAGTAAACAGAACATAAGTGGCAAAAAATTTTTTTTAAATAACTTATTTTTTTTATTTTAAGAAATAATGGAGTCCTAGCTGGTTTGACAGAGTGTCGGCCTGTGGACTGAAAGGGTCCCATGTTCGATTCCGGTCAAGGCACATGCCTGGGTTATGAGCTTGATCCCTAGTAGGGGACCTTCAGAGGCAACCAATCAATGACTCTCTCATCATTGTTGCTTCTATCTCTCCCTCTTCCTTCGTCTCTGAAATCAATAAAAATATATTTTAAAAAAAGAAATAATGGAAATAATAAACATACATTGAAAATATGCTTGGCAAAATAAAAGGTTAGCAATTTTGTGCGGTCACTCTTTGAAAAACAAAATCTCAGAACAAAAACTTAAACTGGTAAGAGAGAATACGTTATACTAAGTTCTGCGAATATTAAACATGCAACTGAACCCCCGACTCAGTTTCTTTTTCTTGCAAGGAAATTAGTTGTTAATTTTCAGAGAGCCACTCTGTCCAGATTACAACTAGAGGTGGCATACTTTAAATCCTGAAAACGGGTCCAGCTCTGCAGATTCAGATAACTCTATCACATATTTGCATAGCTCCTGGAAATCAGGAGTTTGGTATCACATAGAAAAGCCCAGAGAGCACTGCCTTTTTGACATGCTAATGCCTCCTGACTACCTACTTCTAAATCTTTATTTCCATTTTTATAGGCTGTGCACCCTCACAGAGCTCCCTGGCTTCAGAGAAACCTTATTCTATATCAGTCAAAAAGCACACAGATGCAACTCATTATTATTATTATTGAGGTTGTATCCTGAGTATATAAAAATGCTTATACTCACGGGTGGATTCTAGAGAGAGAGAGAAGGATACACCAAGGCGTCCTGCACAGCATTAAATCTGCCTTTCTTCTCAGGCCTTGCTTAGGTTTCGCTCTTTGTCTCGCCCCCAGACTGTTCGCTGTGATAAGCATTCCTCCCTAAAGCAGGAGCTTAGGCGGGGACGTGTGAAGCTTTGGGACACATTAAAGCTAAAAAGAATAACCGATGCTGTGAAAGCAGCAGCCCGGCACTGGAGGTCATTTCACACTCCCAAAAGGTTTAAGTAATGAACTGAGCCAGGTGGGATGAGGCTGAAAAGGGTTTTTTAAAGAGAAGAATGGACGCTCCTTTTCAGATTGGAGGGAAAGAATGAGGATTGATTTGGCAGGGCAGAAGGTAGGGGAGAGCATTTTAACAGGCTAGGGATCAGTGAATTAAAAGGATTTAAGGCAAAGGGTGGCAAAGCCTCCTCTTAAGCACCAGACACATTTCAACTACAATCGCTTGTTCATTTGCCACATTGCAACGCGCCTAGCACTCCCCCCGGCACCCTGATAGCTTTTAGCCAACAGGTAAGCTTGATTAATTTTAGATTTTCGGACCTCGACTCTTAAAATTCTGTGGCACACAGAAGGAAAGAAATGCCAAGAGAAGAAATGATCTCCACCACTTAATTAATTTCCTCCTTTGTGCAACCGACTGCTAGGTAGGAAGTTAGACTTGAGTGGCTGGGGTGGGGCCGGTCCTGGGTGCCCTGAACAGGGGACAGACCAACATTGCCTTCAGACCGCCTGTCTATACAGGGTCCAGCAGACCACCAGCAGGCAGGTTCTTTGAGCAAGCTCAGAGGAAAACGGCATGATCTCAATGTGACCGTACTAGGATCCTGGACTAATTATAATACATTTGCATTTTGGTTTTGACCCCCGCTCCCTGTGTTTTTTTTTTTTTTTCTTCTGTATGCATTATGGATAAGGGCATGGCCAGAAGCAAGATAGTTTCTGTCAATCATCCTTGAATGCAAATGTAAGTCTCCACCCAGACAATCCCTCTTTTAAGTGCAGCGGTTGGGGCCATGCACTCTCTCTCTACTGGTCCTTCCTCTCCTCGTTCGGAATGTATCTTCAACAAACCCCATTTTGCTTTGCTTTCATTTTCATTGACCTTAAAATCTCTTGTACATCGATGAAAAGAACCGAAGTCCCAGCTGGTCCAATGGGTAACGCTACTGAATGGAGAGCAAGCGAGAGATTGACGGGTCAGTCTGCAGCTGCTCTCTGTTATCTTACAGAGGGAACGGTTTTGGGAAGGAAACAAACTTGGCATCTCCTACCAAAACTATGGCTGAAGGGGAGACAGTCAGAAACAGGATCTATGGACAACATCTTGGACAATTTGACCTTAATTCATTTTTTGGGAGCCCAGGGTAGGCTGGCCCAAGATATTCTACAAAGGAATACGGACTATTTAGAACTAAAATCACCAGAGAAACAGCAAGAGCAAGAAGAGCTCTCTGACTCTCCTCTGTCCCCCTAAAAGCAGGAAATAAATCTCCATGATAGATGCCCTCCCTTCGGAAGGGCTGAGAGACAACCTTGCCACAAGAGTTATACCAGGAGAGTTGGAAAGCCTGTGTAAACAAACGCCTTTACTGATTTACTACCCAAGCCCAAACTTCGTTTAGATTCCTCTCTAAGGAATATTCAAACCTGCGTAGATTCCTTTCTAATGAGCACCAACTTTCTTTGTCTTGTCAGTTTCTCACAAATTTATTGTCTAAAAAGTGTAGGAAGGTGCCTGGTTTCCTCACTTCTTCAAGCCTCATTTTATGATCTGGGCATCATATTGTGCACAAGTATTAAATTGTTTGTTTTTTCTTCTGTTAATCCAGCCTTGTGTCAATTCTATTATTTTATAACCAGTCCAGCCAGAAGAACTAAAGGAGGGGAGAATGGGTGAATTCTCTCCTGCTCTCCAACAATTGGTAACATTGTTTTCTCAGCTGGCATTGGAGTTCATTGTTGAATAACAGGCATACAACATACACCTCCACATTTACGGTGAAGTTTTCTCAGTGCATATATTTCTTTCAATGTGTTATTATTTTATAAGGACATCGATGCAACATTTCCTTTAGAATTTAGTGTCAGGAGAAACCTGTCTTCCGTATGGAACTGGTGGCATGTGTGTTATCTCAGAATTAAAGTCACGTGACTTTTAATGTTTTCCTTTTTGCGTGGATTTCCAGAAATCTCAGACACAAATATTAGTAATTATGCCAACCTTGAATGTTTTATAGATTTGCCTCTTTTTTTCTTGGACATTATTTTCACCCAACACTGTTAATCTTACTGCATATATTTTTCTATAAATCACTCCCCTTTCTTTTGAAAAGATAATGTTATAGAAAAAGGAAGGGAATGGAAGGAAATAAGAGAGAAAAGGAGGAAGTGAATAAGAAAACAAGGAAGGGAGCAAAAATAAAGAAGAAAAATAAAAAAAGAGAAAGAAGAAAAACATTGAAAGAAAGTAGGAAGAAAATACATTAGATTTTATTAGTTTTAATCAAAATTGCTCCTGGTTTCAGAAATACAGCACTATTTAAAAGCTGAACAGTTGGAATTACTTTTTTTTAGAAGGAAAAGTGACTTCTAGTTTTTAATGGCTTAGCAAGGCAAATCAATTGCATAGTTCATTCACTGGGTAAGCGACAGGGTAGAGTGCTTCAGTAAGAACTACAGTTATCACCTTAACAATCACCACTCAAGTTTCTTGAACATTTATTCTTGCATCAGTATAAAATGTTTTCTTTCATGCTTTGATCAGAGTCATGAAAATGTTGTTCAAGGTACTTTTTACTTATGCATGCTATAAATGGCAGGGAATGGAAATGTTTCATTTTGAAAAGGGAAGGCTGATGAAATCTGCCTCATACGATTTACTAGAATCTTTGGGGAATTGCGTTTTGTAGCCTATCTGCATAAATAATCTTGAGAGACCACGGTGCCTTTTTAATAAATTGACTGCTAAATTACTTTCCAGGGCACCAAACACATCATTTTAAACTCACTGAGTTGCCAGTCCAGACAAATTCTCATTAAGGCTATAACTTTCTTTCAATTACCAGGGCACTATAGAGACTATTTAATAGGTGCAGGCCCGAAGATTAAAGTCTTCATAGAGATTACCTGACTCATTTCTGAAGAAAGCGAGTGTCTGACCTTCACCAAAAACATTGCATCAAAGGCAATGGGATGTACTGCTTGCTTTACACACACTAAAAAAAATCTAGTTCTCTGTCCCTGTCTCCAGATGGAAGGAGTGTGATTCATAGGAAATGAGGTCAGTGAACTAGAGAGGAAAATCTGGCTGGGGAAAACATGTAAATAGACAGTGCACAGTGTGTGGAATTGGCTGTCAGTCACTCAGCCCTGGCCATTTTCTAGGAGGCCTTTCCTGACATTCACAAATTAAGCAGGTTCTCCTAGAGCACAGCGACGTTATCACATTATATTGTAATGATGTATTTATGTGTCTATTCCTACCACATTTGAAGCAGAAATAATGTCTTATTCATCCATGGGACAGACACGGTATCATTGCTAATGCTTAGATTTCCAATCAGGGAGGAATCAACATGATATATTTATCTTAGCAACTGTTAAAAAGTAGTAAAATATATGTTTCCTTTCCAGTACATTCTCTCATGCAATGCAGGAATCTGTACTAGGCTATCACTCAACATATGTCATTCAAAATCACTAAAAGAAAATTTCTGTCAAAGAAGGTGTTGACCCTTTTGATCTTTGTAAATGACTCATCTTAATCCCCTATATCCTCCAGGAAACTAGTTAAGATTCGAAAACCACAGTAGGAAAAACTCTTACGTTTATAATCATACTAGAGGCCCGGTGCACAAAAATTTGTGCATTCAGGGGGGAGAGGAGGGTCCCTCAGCCCGGCCTGTGCCCTCTCGCAGTCTGGGACCCCTCGGGAGATAACGACCTGCTGGCTTAGGCCTGCTCCTGGGTGGCAGAAGGCAGGCCCAATCCCTAGGTGCAGCCCCTGGTTGGGCTCAGAGCAGGGCCGATTGGGGAGTTGGGGCGCCACCCCCTGTCATGCACAGAGGAGGGCAGATTGGGAGGTTGCGATGCCACCCTCAGTCATGCTCAGGGAAGGGCTAATTGGGGGGTTGGGGCACCGCCCCCTGTCACACTCAAGGCAGGGTCGATGGGGAGGTTGCGGCACCACCCCCTGTCACTCACAGAGCAGGGCCGATCAGGGGGTTGAGGAGCTCCCCCCGTCACTCACAGTGTAGGGCCGATAGGGGAGTTGAGGCACTGCCCCCTGTCACACACAGAGCGGGGCGGATCAGGGGGTTGGGGCGCCGCCCTCTATCACCCACAGAGCAGGGCCGATCAGGGGGTTGGGGCACCGCCACTCTCACACTCAGGGCAGGGCCGATGGGGAGGTTATGGATCTACCCCGTCACACACAGAGCAGGGCCCTTGGGGGGGGGGGTTTGGGGTGCCGCACCCTGTCACACACAGAGCCACAGGGTGATCAGGGGGTTGGGGAGCTCCCCCCTATCAGGCACAGAGCAGGGCTGATCAGGAAGTTGGGGCGCCTTCCCCTGTCACAAACAGAGCAGGGTGGATAGGGAGGTTGTGGCCCTGCCTCCTGTCACACACAGAGCCACAGGGAGATCAGGGGGTTTGGGCGCTGCCCCCTGTCACACTGATCCCAGTGCCGGGAGGCCTCGCGGCTCTGCTGATCACGGTGCTGGGAGGCATATTACCCTTTTACTATATAGGATAGAGGCCTGGTGCACGGGTGGGGGCCGGCTGGTTTGCCCTGAAGGGTGTCCTGGGTCAGGGTGGGGGTCCCCACTGGGGTGCCTGGCCAGCCTGGGTGAGGAGATGATGACTGTTTGTAGCTGGTCACACACCCTTCAGGGTGGGGGTCCCCACTGGGGTGCCTGGCCAGTCTGGATGAGGGGCTGAGGGCTGTTTTCAGGCTGGTGGGTGGCTGAAGCTCCCAACTGCTCCTTTTTTTTCTTTTCTTTTTAATTCTGGGCCAGCTTTAGCTCTGGCTCCAGCTCTGAGGCCTCTGCTGCTGTAAGCAGGTATCTGGTTTGTTTGCATTCTATAATCGAAACACTGTATCATCTCCAGCTCTGAGATCCCAGCGGGCTGAAAGCAGGTTTCTGGGGTTTTGTTTAGCTTCTATATTTATTACAATGTTTCAAACTGCAAGCTCAGAGGCCAGCAAGGCAGGCGGGGTACGTTGGAGTCCTCCATCACTGAAGCAAGCAAGCCTCATGTTCGCTTCCAGCTGCCTGGCTGCCGGCCGCCATCTTGGCTGGCAGTTAATTTGCATATCTCGCTGATTAGACAATGGGAAGGGTAGCGGATGTACGCTAATTACCATGTTTCTCTTTTATTAGATAGGATAGGGATGCTTAGAAAGGTGGTGAATTGGATCACAAGCCCGTGTGTGGTGAAAGCCCATTGTACATAACATGCGGATTCATCAGCTGTGGAAATGAGGTCAAGTTACCAATCTCCTCAGCCTACTCTACTAAGTTCCCGGGTCTGTAAAACAGCTCCTCAGCATTATTGGAGATTCTAGTAGTGGAAGCAAATGACTTCCTAGGGCCTCACCAGTGTGAACTCACCACTGAACTGAAATCAACATTAAAGATGGAACCTGGAATCAATACCATTTACCCAGTGCCTTGCTTAAAGTGAGAATAAGAAAAACACCTGTCAGTTTTGGTGTTTGGTTGACTCTTCATCAAAAACCATCATTTCCCTGTAACTCACTTGCCTTCAAGACTCTATATGTCTCAAAGCTTCCCATGTTGAAAGGGTTTTTGTTAGAATACAAGGTACAATGTATAACAAAAAGGATAATATATACAAAGTGCAGGAAGATTCCAACTAACAGGTACAAACCAAACTGGTAATTATTTACATAATGGATGATGACACTCATTTCCTCCTCTTGATAGAGACTGACTTTCTATTGAGCCTGACATCACTTGAAAGAGGCTTGGAGTTGGGGAGTTCCCATTCTAAAGGACCAGCACTGTAGGAGGTAAAGGGAGTTGGTAGCTTTCAATCCAAGTGTAAAAAGTTATGGAGCATTTCTGGCACTCTGACTGGAGCCTTGACACATTTTCCTGTTGTAAAATATGTCTACTAGGATGTGGTTGCTAGGCACTTGACAATAATATACAGTATAACTCTCCCAGTCTACTGTAGATTAGCCATTATGGGTTACACAAAGACCTTACCATTATAACTGATGGTATTTCTAGTGGAAAATATGTTTTGGGTTAAAAAAATAAACATTTGAAAATAATTTTTAAAAAATATGTGTTGTATAGCATGAAGACTATTATATGGCTTATTAATCCATTAGAAAGAAGGGCCCCTTATGAGGAAAGCAATCAATTATATTTTTTATGAATTAGGAAAAGCTGAGATAATTGCCAAATGCTGAGGGTATTTGTAGATGTGGACTGAAACTGTATCTCTTTGTAACTTTATCTAATCTTTTAGAACAAATTAAAAACCATTCTCCGGTTCAGGGCAGAAAAAAAATGACATAATTGGACAACTTTTGAGATACTTTTGACATACTTTTTGGGAAAGTCTTAAACTTTTACATATCTTTTCTCATAACAATTACACTGCTACAAATTTTCCAAAACAACAACAAAAGTATTGTAAACATGTTACAAAGATATGGGAAAAGTATGTTCTCTGCATGCTTGTAATTAGTTATATCTATTGTGATATAATAAAATAAAATATTTAATTTCTTTAAAATAATACTCTATAGAATATATTTAATGATATCAGAAATATGCATGTATAAGTAGGCTATAAAGCAGAACATAATGTATTACTTTGCATGATTTTATAATCTTTCTACATACTTATATTTATGTCATATTTATAGAAAAGCTATCAATAGTGGAATACATTTTGAAAATGGGGTAATCGAGATCTTTTTCTCCCTTTTGCTCATGTGTACTTTCTAAATTCATAAATTCCATACATTTTAAGTATCTTAATAAACCCAGTTTGATACCAAATCAAAAGTCTAAGAAACTCAAAAAGAGAGCTGAGTAGAATTACTTACCCTAGTCCCAGCAGCTGACAAACATCATTTGAAATCTGTGTGGTCCAGTTCTCAGCACAAGCTATATGCCATGTGCTCTGGATCCTGAACTGCACCAAACCATTGTTGCTCAGCGTGCCATTGAGGAGACGTACTAAAGAGATTAGACACAGGGTCATTTTGACCTTAGTGGATAAAAGTAAATGATGGATTCTGAACTAAATGTGCAATGTTCTTAATATTTAGAGTTTAGAGATTGGTTGTAATTTTTCTTAAGAGCATGTTGAAATGCCCAAGTTGAAAATTCAAATTTGGTGGACTTAATTTTCCTCTTTATATAACAGTTTTCTCATGGCTGAAATAGAGCTAATTCTTCTATGTTAAGATTGTTTTACTGCACTTAGTTACAGTGCATGGCACAGAATAAGTAGCATTCAATATTTGCTGAGAAACCAAAGGAAGACATAATAAAAGTAGCCATTACTCATGATATTATAGAGATTTGGAGTGGGCCTGGACTCACTTAGACTCAATGCAGGAGTAGTAGATTATGAAGAAACAGGGATGAAAGAACCATGTCTAAGAAAATCAGTTATAAGTAAAGATGAGGGTGCCTCTAAGTATAGGCAATGCTCAGTGTATGATCTTCAGTAGGAGCGGTGCTCAAGTGCCTGGTGTGGGCTATTGTCTCTCTGTGGTATTTTATGCTTTCTCCCTAAATACGGGTTGTCTCTGACTTAGTTATTAAATGTAGTAAATTTAAACAAAAAATAAATAATTGGGGCCTGCATTTTAACTTTTCTCTTACCTAGAGTGGGAACAGAGGTGCTGTCTTTGGACGATGTCCATATACCGAAGCATTAAAACATGTCGTAAGAAACACATTCATAATCTTCCTTTCACATATGTAGAACCCAAATTTAGAGGCTAAAGTGATAAAAGTATTTTCCTAAAAGTAAAGCATACATACCACAGTGTGCTTCATCAGAGCCGTCCTGACAGTGTGGAAGACGGTCACAGAGATTGACCAGTGGAATGCACTCTCCATTCTTACACTGAAAACTGTCTTCCTGGCAGGGCTCTGTGGGGAAATAATATTTATTGTATAAGATAAAGCAATGACAAATAGAGGATTGTGGAGTATACACCCCATTTCTGTCCCTTTATTTTTTATTTTTTAAAATATATTTTTATTGATTTTTTACAGAGAGGAAGGGAGAGGGATAGAGAGTTAGAAACATCGATGAGAGAGAAACATCGACCAGCTGCCTCCTGCACACTCCCCACTGGGGATGTGCCCACAACCAAGGTGCATGCCCTTGACCGGAATCGAACCTGGGACCCTTGAGTCCGCTGGCCGATGCTCTATCCACTGAGCCAAACTGGTTAGGGCTGTTCCTTTAATAAAGCCCCTTTAAGCAGCACATGGTTGAGCTAGCTTTGCTATTGAATAAGACTATACACTTAGATGCTCAGAATGTCTCAGAAAGAATAGGGTCAAAGCCAGAGAGAGATAGGACTTGAGAAGACTGTGGACAGAACCTTAAGCATCTCCTCGGCGTCAGAGCATGGGTCATGACACACCCCTGCCTCAAAATCTTTGTTAATCTTTCTTCAATAAATTCCTCCATCCCAAAATGAACATATAAACAACAACCATTGGAGTGTTACCCAAGCAGAGAAAGAACTCTTGGCTTCACTGTGAAAATGACACCTCCAAACCTTTATTTTATATAAATGTGGATGTTGCCTTTGTGGGACCAAAGTTGGACTAGGCTGGAAACTCAAAGTGTAGCCAGATGGGAAAAAGTAGTAAAAACAGAAATGGGAACTCTGCAATAATGTGAAAGGAATTTGGGGGATGAACTCCAAATGCAGCGTTAGAGTCATAGAATGTTATCGGCACATGAAGAAATAGGGGAAAAACGAAGAGTTTGGACAAGAAGGAACTAAGTAGTTCTGGAGGCTGGCGTTGGTTTCCAGAGTTTGAGTTGTGCAGAAAGACATCTACTGGAAAGATTCATTGTTTGAAAGGAGTGGGTGCTGCTGGAATTGTTTGTTTGGTTTTAAGGAGACAACTTTAATCTGACACAGAGAGAAGGGTTTGCTTCCCTCAAGGTGTTTTTGAATTATGGCTTAGGAGACATAGCTACATGCTGATATCAGGGTGTCTGTGGGGGACCACGTGGGATTTGGAAGGAAGATGGTGGTTGGGTATGGAGGGGCCTCATGCATCTTTCCCTGCACTGCACGTGGACAGGCATGATCAGGAAGCCAGAGCATTTGATAAAAATAAGGGAGAGGGAAATCTGCATTTTAAAAGTTATAAGAGAAAATTAATCATAAACTATTATTTTGATTTTGAGACACAATTTAAGTGAAAATGGTTTCAAAGCTAAATTGTACTAATCTCCACAGACTTTCTCAATTTATGACAACCAAACGTAACAACACTTGAAAAGAAAGAATCATTTGTTTTGCTTTAGAATCTAGGTTGAAGCCCCAAATCTGAGAGCACTGGTAATACTAATACGCTCTAATAAAGAGAGTTACTATAGTTATAGTATACTTACTAAAAAAACACACAAAAAAACCCAAAAAACTGGTTCAGCAACTATCAATACCCATCACCTATTTCAAGTTATTTTAGAAAAATGATTAGAGTTTCTTTTTCTAAAAAATAGTATACATATAATTATTGAAGAGGAGCACTTTCAAGTGGGAGAGGGGAATATGGTGCCATTCAGCACAGCAGGTGAGGGGTGCTCCAACACAACCAAGTTGTATTCATTGAGCATTCAATGTATTCATATTAATATACTAAATACATTTTATTTGAAGTTGAACGGTGGTTAAACCATGGGCTTAGTAATCATATGACCTTTGTTTGATCTGCAGTTTAGCCACTTCCTTTTTATTTATTTTTGACCTGGAACAAATAAATTAAAATCTTTCTAAGAATCAGTTTCCTTGACTCCAATGAAAACAACTCTTATTTATGTCTTAATTGTATCATGAAAGTAAGTTAAAAAAATAAAATGTATTTAGCATACTAATATGAATACATTGAATATTCAATAAATAACATTCTTAACAGCAAAAATAATAACATTTAAAAGTCATCCTTTGCATTAATAATTTTGTTAATATTTTTCTTCCAGATGCCAACTGTATTTCTTTCCCCTCCAGATAACCGTATAAACAACAAGAAGTCATACCTAATCCATTCCTCTGGGTATCTTACAACAATATTTGGAGCTATTTGCATACCTTATTTTCAACTTTGAAAATTTATGTTTTTTCAACCCAAATCTAAGTTATCTTAATAAAAAAATATTTTAAGGAAGACATGGCCTGGCTGGTTATTTCTACAAATCTTTGCCCTATGAGAGAAGTAGGTTATTTATATCAAATGTAATACTATTAAGGGGGTTCTTGTAAATGTAATTATCAATTTGTTTCATGAACACATATTTTTAACCAGATTAGTGAGATAATAAATGGGTGAAGACAACTAAATATTCTACAGGCAAACATTAATATTTTAGTTAACTTTATATTTTATCTTTCTAGTATTAATTCTCCTTTAGAAAATGGAAGGTTTAAAACTTGGTGTACATGTGTTTATAGTTCCATATTCGACTTGAAATCTGTACTTTAATATTTATTATATTTATTTAAAAAGTTGATGGCCTAATTACATATCTATGATCAAATATCTTAATATACTTACAGAATGTTAGTCACCACTAGTTATTTTTAAATTATCTCATTACTTTGTTTTCATAGCTTGCTAAAGTCATTATGTAAAATCATTATGTCTCAATGCCAGTAATTTAACATAGATAAACTGACTGATAATTTTACTCTTTTACTAGTATAGTCAAGTTTTACTTAATTGGAAAAATGAATATTTGTTGAATGGAAGTTTAAATATCTGAATTAAAATATGAATAAAAACATTTGTAAAGATTTGAAAATTGTAATTGCTTTTTGTGCTCTAGTGAAAGATGTTTAAGGTTATATGCTAGGAGTCTAGAAAAATGAACTTGTTTCTGTAAGAGGAATGCATTGAATGAAAAATTGCTGAATGGGGCAAAATGGTCTATTGTTACTGAACTGACTAGAAGTAATAAATTCTGAGGAGATATCTAAATAAACTCTTTAAAATTTTCTTTACATGCATGAGTTGGATTCTTATTCTTTTCAACAACATATAGCAGTTCAGCTTCATTTAAAAGTCTTTAGTTTGAAAGTTTAATTCTCTGTGGTCTCTGAAATCTTATTTCTGATCGTTTTATACTCATAGTGGTGTGAGAGAGAAAAATACTGCTAAGAAATGAATTTCCCCATATCCTTTTTATGAAATCTCCAGTAACCCTGCCTCATTTAGTCAACATATGCTTCATTTTGGATGAAACTGAATTGATCTCTAAGGCACATGCCCCATAATCTAGAGAGGGCTCTAAACCTTCAATGTAATCAGCTGCCACGTCCACAGTTGCCTGATAAGTATGGCTAAATTCCAAATGAAGACTCTTGATATCAGAAAAGAGCAACAAGGGGACATTTGTGGGAGACCGATCTTAATAAATCTATACTTCATACATTCCAGGTGAATGTAACTGGAAATGTTAAAAATAGGATAAAGGAGATACAAAAACATGTCATCTAATTGTTTGTTTTACATTTCAAATACAGACTTTGGAAGTTGTCCCAAAAATATCTCAGAAGATAAATGAAGCACAAAAATGCTGAACATTTATGATAGCCCTTTTACACTCCCCAAAATGACCAGCCAAGCAGAGCACCAATATAAACAGATATGTGTGCCCAACCCCTCTTTCCATTACCAGCTTGATTATCTTCTGCTGCCAATTCCCTGGTCCTATAATTGCTTTTCAGGTTTTTGGCGTTAAAAATCTCTCTGGGAGAAGATTGTGCTGATGACAACTCAATCACTCAATTTTCTGCTCCCCAGCAGCATCTGTCCCGTGTCCAGGAGGAATGAGAAAACACATTCCCAGCATACTCACCACACAGCGACGGTCATGGAAGACTCTGCTCTAACTTCAATCAAGGGAATTTTCTCTAAATGATTTACTTCCTAAATGACATCATCATAGCAGCTGAAATCTAGCAAAAGGGCAAACAAATATAACCCACCTCCACACCATAAAATCCGTTCTCTATTTTGTGTTGGAAACAATAGTTTATTCTCTCTTGGCTTTTATCAAGAATAGAAATTGCTTATATTTTTCAAAATCCTTGGTGGGGTATTTATCTCATTATGCAACTCTGATAAAAACCAGTGGCTGTAATATTTTTAATAGAAGAGATTTATTGCTGTCTGCCTTTTCACTACTTATTCTTTTCCACTTCTTTCTTCCCTCCTCACTTAAAATTTAAAATATGGGTTTAAAGACTAACCATCTTTAAAATTTTGTTTTTAGATGCTTTCTCTGGTGCAGGTGGTGGAATGGCCAATAATCATTTCAATTGTTTGGAGTTCTGAATAAATTTTCTCCCTTTTGGTTGGAAATATTTTTTTATAGTTCAGTTGGTTTGAATGTTCACCTCCATTTCTTTGAAAATATAATACTTCTTTCAAAAGTTCTTTCCATGACATTATTCTTAGAAAAAAAGTTGGGAGCCCCTCCCCTCCGGTAGAGTAAGTATTAGGTATTTGCTTCCTCTATTTGAAGATACTTTGCAGAACTGAGCACATAATTCAATATCATTCATATGCCTCTACATTTTTTTAATGCAGCAGTTCCTCCTCAAAGACTTAGAAATATCACTCTACTGTTTTTAAGTACTTATCATCAAATCAGCAATATATAAAGCTTGCTTAACTTTTGACTCAAAGTCTTCCTTTTGAAATTTCAAAATTTAAACAAGAAAGTTACAACGCTGACCTGTTTATTATTTCTTACAGCCCACAGTAACATTTTGTGATTTTTACATCACTTCAATCATACCCAGGATTTATAAGAATTTCCCCCATTATACCTTTCACTGTTAGCTTTGATTGGTTCTTTCCCTTTAGAAATGCCTATTGTTTTCAAATTGTGGCTTTATGTTTTTCCTGCACATCCATTACAGACTCTCACAATTGTTGTCGCTTCTAGTCAGGGAGAGGGTAGATAAAATACAGGTCAATTTTCATATTCACTACAAAGCTGAAAGCATACAGCTTTCTGTGATGCAGTCACAGGTCCAGGCCAGGTGTGAGTGGAGGAACAGGTATTAGCACAGATGGATGTGGGATTGGATAATAGGCTGGATGAGGATCAAAGCTTCCACCCTACCTCTTTTCTAGACATTCTAATTAAAGACAAACTGGCCACGCTCTCCTAGGGAAGGGAAAGGTAGATGGAGGCAGTAACCTGTATTCTGTCTTTCTGATGTATTTGCACCCAGAGAGAACCACAGAGTCGTGGGCAGTAGCATAAGAAAAATCATAGTCTAAGAGGAGCGGCAAGTGAGAAAAAGTTCCCTGTGGATTGTTGAATGCGGAGAGTTATAGATGAATATAAAGGTATAGATGTATCCGTGATGAGCAGGCAGGAAACAATTTTGTTCTTTATCCCCCTGCTAATTATGACATGAATATAATAAAAATAGAAGGTTAGAAGGTTGTGCATACCAGCAAAAATCAGCATCAAATTCCTTCATCCTTCATAGAACTGGCTTTACCCTGCCTGTCTCTAAGAGGTTAATGATGTTAATCTTTTAATTGGATGTTGTTGGCATTCACACAGCTCACTTGCCTGTCTCCCTGCTGTTCTCTAAAAATGCTCTTGGCAAAGGGTATGTGACAGACAGTCCTCCTTCCTCACAGTGCCAACAACCCCATTTTTAACATTTAAAATGGCCCACTTCAGTGAATAAAATCCACTGACTCTTCACACAGCAGCGAAGGGCCAAATAGATTTGTTGAAAAACAATGTGGATTCCTGCTTTGAACATATTCAGGTAGTGGTTAAATAGATGTAAAGGGAGGAAGGAAATCTTTGTTAAAGATGAGGAGAATGAGTGTTTTATAGAATGCAAACATTGAAACGTATTTAGGCCTTGAAGTCCTATATGCTTTCATCATTTTGCTCCAAAAGTTACAATGCAACACGTAATAGCAAGTACACTTACCTGGAATCCCCAAGCCATAGCCAGTAGTGAAGTTGGCTTTAAACCCTCTTTTCGTCAGTGCTTTGTCAGTGATGAAAAGCACAGTCATTCTGTTGGTGGTTGAAAACACATCCTTTACTGGGCCAGGTCCTGTGTACACAGCTGCTCCAAAGGAAAACAAGAGAATCGGTGAGATGATCTTTTGGGTCTAGAAAGAAATATATCCATTTTCTCCGTTCCATGCAATGTGTACATTCTTCTACATTCTGGACACTGCTTCTTGCAAGCCAACTTCTCTAATGATCTTTTCCAAAATTACTTGAGGTTTCTGTGGCTCTATAATTTATTGACGAATTACTCATAACATTCTCTGGCTGACTAGCACCACTACTATTCAAGCTCATGTTATCCCAGAAAAATGGTTATTTGGATGCTTCTAAAGACTGTTATGAAACAGTGGAGAATATAGTCTCCCTTAATAACTTCATCCAAACTTATTTGACATTTTTTGTGAGTGGAATAATTCACCTAATCTGAAGGATGGATTAATTAGAAACAGAGTATATAAATCTAAATGGTAGTTTTCAAATTTTTTTTGCAATAGTTCCTGTGATTTGGGGGTTGCATAAACAATGAAATACTCTTTACTAAACATTAAAGGCTTAAGCAAATTAAAAATACATTTGTATTATTAAATAATTTATATTTTGGATCCCTGAAAGCAATTCTGTTTCAAAAGAACGGTTTGCCTACAAATGTGAAAACTAGGATTCTGAGATCCTTCAGGAATTATTACTTTTCAATAATTTTTGTACGTATAAGTGATGAAATGATAAGAAATTATTTTTCTTAGATCATGACAACACTGAAGTTTTTATTAGAAGGACAACGTGACAAAAATGTTTTTATAATTGTACATAAGAAATCACATAGGAAATTCCTCAATTCTTCCTAACACTGACCTCCGGGCCTCACTGCTTGTTTCATTGCTTATTTGTCCTGCGTGTGGCTCTCAAAAGCCTTTACAGGAAGCTCTCAGTCTAGAACTTTGTGGGATTTTGCAGAAGAAACCCATGTAATGGGTGTTGGATTAGTGTAACTAGGGAACCCTTGCCACCACTCTGCCCCTTCATTACTGTGGAAAGTGCCCTCTGTAGTCTTCATTCAATGGTCAAATTTTCATGTGATTGCAAACTGATTGCATCGGGCCAGATTTTATAGAAAATGGTTTAAGTGAGTCCAAAGCACAGTTATAAAACACTTTTACTTGTGCAGCGTGTTGTTCATGCGTTCCAGTTGACCCATTACGCATTTTTGTACTTTAATATATGACTTAGCTAGAGATACATCTTTCTTAAAAATTGGTAGTAGTTAAATAAGATATCAACTATTATATTTGACAGATAGATTTTTATTCGGTTAACATGTATTTTATAGTCTAGATACAATAATTTCCTTTAGAATAGTACATTTTCCCCACGTTTATTTAAAAATTACTGATCAATAGATTGTGGGGGAAAACCAACTTTGGTCAGATTTTTAATCATTTTGAGAAACTTATTAGAAGCAGCTAGTACTAGAGACAATTAAAATAATAATGAATGCAAAAAAATAAATACAATAAAATAATAATGAATGCAATTTGTTTTGTTAGTTTGATATGAAATAAAATTTGATTTCATAGCTATCTTTGCGCACCTGATGTGCACACAATGCACAGAAAACTGCATAGCAGGTGTCCTTAGCTCTTAGTCTCCAAGGTGTAATGCTTACTGTAGGGAATTAACACCTGCTAGTAGCAACCAAAAGCATGATTACATTTATTGAGAAATGCTCTCTCCATCAGTCCAACGTCTTGAGCCATACAACCATCACAATATTTAAACTGCAGACTTACCTAAGAACAAGGACTCATTTCCTCCACCATCTCTGATTTCAACTACATCTGCAATATTTTCTAAGTCAAATTCTTGAAAATGAAGTTGGATGTTCTTTCCCTTTTGTGCATTTAAATTCCAAACACCTGAAAAGTAGTAAATAATAACACTTAGTTTAGAACATTCTTCTTTTTATTTTTCTTAAAAGCCAACTCTCTTGAGAATTTCAAATCACTTTCAAATAATTTTTTCTATTTTATGAAAACCAATACTCCAAACTGTTGTTTTTTCTGTGTATGTGAGGAAATATATTGGTCTAGTTATGAGTATTTATAGTAAAGTTTCAGTAAAATTTGAAGTGATTTACTGAAACTGAATTTGTTTTATTTTACATAAAGTGGCATACTTTAATCAAAGCTTACACATAGTATTTTGCTCTTACAATTACTAGTACATTTTATACATCAAAGATATTAATATTCTAGTTTCATTATCTTATTTCTCATGATTCATTTTAGAGGAAAATGGGGTGATTAAAATGCAATTTGTAGGACAAGGAATCTTTGCTATTTCTTTAAGCGATTTTGCCATTATTTAAACATGTTGTTTACTGGTAGTTCATTTTGGAAAAAAAAAACACCCCACACAAAAGAACATTACCAGCCTTAGTATCAATAAACACTCCTTGTTTTTTATTGATTCCTTAAACAATTTATTCTTTAGATTCTGTTCTAGGTCCTTTCCTCATTTTGTATGTGTTCTTATTCACTCGTAAAGAAGATCATTTCTTGGATGTAGTAATGACTTCCAGTTTTCATTTTCTGCGCTTTTCTTCTGAAGTAGATACATTATTTATTGTGTATGAATGTATGTATCCCAAACTCATACATGTAATAAACAGAATACGGAATTATTTCCTCCCTAAGCTCATTTCTCTTCTTATCCTTCCTATCTCAGTAAATGGCACCACTAATCATTCACTCACAGTTGTCTACATCAGAAACCTCTGCATCTTCTTTGACCTCCTTTCTCCTACCATAGCCAATCAATCACCCAGGCCAGCCAATACCATCTCCTCAATCCCTTGGTCTCATTTACTTCTGAGTCCCCATTGCCACTGCCTGAGTTTAAGTCACTTGTTTTTCATTATCTAATTGGTGAAGCTGATGGCTCTCTTCCCTTGCTGTCTATCTCTGATCCTACAAGCCAGATGGATTCATCTAAAATGCAAGCTTGATGTTGCCACTATTTTCATGTGAACCATTAGAAGTCTCCCCAGTGCTCTCAGAATGAAATCCAAACTGCTTAACATGGTGCAAGATTCCTTCCCTCCCCAATTTCATTTTTTACTGCTCCTTAATTTTGCTTGAAGATTCAAGAAAAAAAATCATGTCGTCTAACCTCTGAACTTCCCATGTGTTACATACCTTTCATGTCCCTCCATAGCATTCTGCCTTTATCCTTATTATGACAGTACCCTGGGCATTTTGTAATCCCTGAGAATTTATCTGAAACTTCCTTTAGAATGAATTATGTTTGCTTCTTCTTTACTTACTTCAGTGCCTAACAAATGAAGTGCTCAGTATATGTTTGCTGAATAAATCAATACATTTAATAGATTTCTCCAAATTGTTCTTTCAGTGTTCCGCCCGTTTTCAGATTTTTCAAAGCATTACTTTGTGCAAGTGATATGTTTAAAAGATGTCTTCAGTGTGAAGTGGAGATGATAATCTCTGGTTCCCCAAACAAGTCAAATTAAATTAATGGCTGTTTATTATTTTTAAATCAGATATCTCCCTAAAATAGTGACTCTATTATTCTATGAAAGTGATACTTATCTCTGGATCATTTGAAGCAAGAACAGTTGACATTTTCTAACAGCACATTTTTCACTGTCATGGGGCCATTTCTTTCACTGGTAGAAGTCTCTGTTTAGATCCATGGTGCTAACCAGGTGTGGCCATGGGAAAAAACATGTCTTTTTCTCCCACCAAAGTGGAATCTTTGCAGGAGGAGCTGGGAACTGCATCTTTAACACAATCTCTATCCAGCTCTAATGAACTTCTCCACTTAGGAGTAATGATCTATAGATAGAATTTGTGCAGTTTCAGCTAACCCATCTTCTCACTAGACTAGATTTTTTTTTTGGAATTATTATTATTATTATTATTATTATTATTATTATTATTACTGGGGGTCTAATTACATTACTCTAGCTGCTTTATTGGCTCTAGGCTATATCTACAAAAGGTGAGGATGTTACAATTGACTCTTTGCTGTTTATACTTTTCACTGACTTTATTCTATGGAATTGCCACCTTGTTATATACACCATAGGCATCATATGTATAATCAAAGACAGTGACTAAGAGAGTGGTATCTGGCCCTGGCCATAGTGGTTCAGTTGGTTGTGCATTGTCCCATGTATCAGGAGGCTGCCGGTTCAATTCTCAGTCAAGGGCACATGCCCAGGTTGTGGGCTCCACCCAATCCCTGGTGGGGGTTGTGCAGGAGGCATCAGTTGATGTTGCACTCTCACATGGATGTTTCTCTCTCTCCCTCTCTCTCCCTCTCTCTCTAAAAAATAAATAAATTATTCTTTTTCTTTTTAAAGAGAGAGAGAGCAGTACCTGGAGTAAGGCTGGCTCTTTCACTTACTGACTTGATTCCCATTTTAAATTTGAGAAATATAACAGTAACTAGAGGCCCGGTCACAAAAATTTGTGCACTCTGGGGGGGGGGGGGTCCCTCAGCCTGGCCTGTGCCCTTTCGCAGTCTGGGATCCCTAGGGGGATGTCCACCTGCTGGCTTAGGCCCGCTCTCCAAGGGATTGGGCCTAAGCTGGCAGTCAGACATCCCTCTGGCAGCCCAGGTGCCCTCGGGGGATGTCTACTTGCCAGCAGGGAGCAGGCCTAAGCTGCAGTCGGACATCCTTAGCGCTGCTGAGGAGGCAGGAGAGGCTCCCACCACCACCGCTGTACTGGCAGCCATCAGCCTGGCTTGTGGCTGAGCAGAGCTCCTCCCATGTGAGAGCAACCTGACCACCAGGGGGCAGCTCCTGCATTGAGCGTCTGCTCCCTGGTGGTCAGTGTGTGTCATAGTGACCAGCCATTTCCAGTCATTCTGCTGTTAGGGTCAATTTGCATATTACCCTTTTACTATATAGGATAGGATAGCACCTGCTTGAGAGAATTGTGAGAAGTGACTGAAAAAATTATATTAAGCACTAATAGAGCACCTGAAATAATTGCTTAAAATAGCAATTTATTATTGTTATTCTTGTCATTATCATTATATTAAGCAATCTCATAAATGTAGATGTATCCAGATGTAACACCTTTGTAATCTACTTTGCTGCCTCAAGGGGACACTTTGATAAATACAGTACAATTGTTTGCCATGGCCTGGAAAAGAGATGACTCACAGGTAGCCTGATTAGGGTAGTTGTTTGGAAAGTTCATAGAAGTAAATGTTGTATTTGGCTCCCACAGTTCAAAAGGTCCTCCACAGTCCGCTGGAAAGGAAAACGATGAAAAGTCATTAGTAACGTAATGTTAATTTCAGGGAGATAATACTATTTGCTAGAAAATTTCCAATTACATTTCTTGGTTTTGACAGATACATTTTAGAGTATGTGGATGGGAAAATCTTGCAACTAAGTATAGGAAAAACACAGGCAAACAGGCCTCTTTACTGAAGAATGTCACAAAACCTTAAATATTCCACTGTTCTTTGTGGAGGGCATAATAGTGTATAGCATTTTCCAGAATTATTTGGGCAAGAAATAGTTTTGTTGAACGTATTTTATAAACACACTGCATGAGTAAGGTATCAGTCCTCTGCAGTACAGAAGAAAATGATCACAATGGAACAAATCTTATATCTGCCACTCTCTTATGAGGAGGCTAGTAAATCACTAATCTTGCCATTTTTCTTTTTTCTCCTTTTTTTTTGGCGGGGGTGGGGGAAGGTGTAGAGGGGAAGCCTCACCATCCTGTTTATTGAGGCATTTGACTGTCAGAAAAGGGAGATAAACTGAAACTCCACTTGCTTAATAATTGCCATAAAGTGGTCTGTTACCCAACACTGTCCCGGAGACAAATTAGGATTGCGTTTAATGCAAATTTATTAGCAAAAGAGAGCCCAGATTTCCATTTAAAAGTATGATGCCTTAAGTAGGTAGGTTAAATTTATAATTCTTAGCATACTTATATTGTCATCTTCTTGCTTATTAGAAGAAAATTCTAATGTAACAATTCATAAACTACTGTTAGTATCCCAATTCTTATTTTTATTATCATGTTACATTTATGATCAAAAGAATAAGAGTAACCTAATTTGAAAAATATGGAAAACTAGGATAAGTATATATTTTCTTATCATTAAAGCAGGCTCTCCACGGGAATTATTTACTCCCAATAAGATAGAAATCAGATTACGGGAGGGATGATTAAAGATCTCTACACCTATGGCAATGCCTCCGTCATTCCCTCTTTTTTTCATGCATCTTTTATATATCATCTGTTTTATTTATGCAGATCCTTGGAAAGTCATGTGCATCTTCCAAATATGTCTGTAATAAGCCTCTTAGATTTGGGTTCATGTTGTACCTGATGGGACAGAGAGGCAGCAGCTGTAGCTTGAAAGTAGCATCATTGCCAACCTACCATGTTCTTCAGGGTGGCAGGACCTGGTCTACCTTACATCACCCTAGGCTAGGCTTGTCTGAACCCAGATGAGCTTAGCAAGAATAATAAACTTCTTACAAAAATTATCTTTTGCAAAATGTTTCCATAAACATTGTCTCACTTGGGGAAAGAACATGAGTATTTGGGAAGATGTATTAGAGCTGGTGGATTAAAATTGTCTCTCACACTGGGGTGGCTCAGTGGTTGAACATTGACCTAGGGCACATGCCCGGGTTGCAGGCTCGATCCCCGGCATGGGGCACACAGAAGGCAGCTGATCAATGATTCTCTCTCATCATTGATGTTTCTATCTTTCTCTCCCTCTCCCTTCCTCTCTGATATCAATGAAAATATATTTAAAAAATAAAATAAAATAGTCTCTCTGAATTAGTTATTTGTCTGTTCAAGACTTGGCTTTCTCATATATAAAATACATATATATTAGAGATTTTCAAGGTTGTTTTAAAAATCAGACATAATTTATGACAATTGCCTACAAATTACCTGGAATATTCAGTATTGTTTTTCAATGCATACTTGTAAATTAGGTAACTACTGTTTCTATTTTAAATGGGTGACTTGAGCATTTGAGGTATTCAATTGCTTGTTAACGCTGTGTACATTCATTTAGTGTCAAAGTCAAAACTTCAACTCAGTTAATCACAAGTTCATCCCACAGCACGTTCCTATCTCCTATTGGGTTGATTAAACTCTGAATCATTTTGACCATCTGGTCTGAGCCACGGGCAGAGTTTAGACTGAGCCTCAATAAGTGGCGCTTGATGTGTATATGATATATTCTTGACGGGTATAGACAGAGAAGGAGGGAAGAAGGGAACATAAATGAAAGCACTAACAATCAAGGTCGATCATGAATAGATCCGAAGGGAGGAAAGGCCTGTACACAGGACACGGAAGAAGGCATTTGAGACATAGAAAGAGTGATAATGGGAATAAGGACAGGTTTCCCCCTGGAAAGGGTGAGAGAGGCTGAGGAAATCGATGCTCCCACAGTGGCATTCCCCTCCTTGATTTTGTGAATAATTGTCATGCAAACGTTTCTGTAGAAGAATCTACTACAACCTCTTAACTCCCATTCACTTAATTTTAATGAATCTAAGTGCTATGAATTTCCTTCAATTCACAATGAAACCCAGGGAGAAGAGAGTGTAACTATAGAGATAAAAACAAAAACAAAAAACACTGAAGAGTGAAGAGTGAAGACTGGAGAAAACCAGTTCTTCCTACTTCACAAGTTCAGCCATGGTCAGTGTGGCTAGTGGGGTTTTTGTTTTATTTTGTTTGTTGTTTTTGATGATCATTCTCATTTTCTCTTCAGGGAATAGAAGAATTTCAAAATCAGCTAGTCCTACTGGCTGACATTTTAGAGACTGTATTGAATTTTCACATAACTAAACACTTAACAGTACATTATATGTCAATGAGTAGGTAGGACTTAAATAAACATACACCCAGAACCCAAATGTTGCCCAGTGTAGCTGTTAAGCTGTCAAGGCAGGCAATTCAGATAGCATTTCTCCGTTGAACAGAAGTCTTGGAAAATTCATTCCTTTAAAATACTTAAGAAATACTTTTTGAAATGCATTTCAAATATATCAAATAACTAACCAGTGGGATACATCTCTGATCCTTAACTTGATAACAAGTTTCAATTACCCTGAATACAAATAACTACAAAGAATTGACAAAAGCACTTTCAGCCATTCTACCTATGATGACACCGTTTATTTTAATGGGGGTGTTGCTGAAATGGAAATGTAGCCTGTGCTTCTTAGTAGAGGAGCCAAAGACTCATGAAATGTAATTCTGGATATCAGTAATGCTGTGTTATTAGATAAACCATCTCCATACAGAGAAAGAGCTAAACAGCCTCTCTGGTACAGGGAACTCAATTCCACCACACTTGTTAAACTCTTTCATTTATTTTTTCTTGGAGCTGTTCTTTTGATTAATTTCTTACTATGCCAATAGGGGCCTCTGACATGCATGAGATATGTGTCAATGTAGAGACATTTACTCTCAGGTGAAAAGGTGGACAGCCCAACTTTCATTTACAATAAGAGGGTTCAAATTAAAAATGTTTGGTAAAATAAACATCATTATCATAGTAATACACAGTCATACAGTATTGCAGGAAATATTTTGAAAGTTAAAGTTACAATATAAAATTTCTCATCCATATCTGTGCTTAGTTTATGAAAATAAATATTTCTATGGACAGGTTCTAGGGCCCAGCCATAATGGTAATATTTGTATTCAATTTATGACAATAAAGTTCAATTGTCATTCCTTATGGTTTATATTGTACTTGTAATAGCAATACAGCCAATAACTCTAACAAGTAGGCTATTCATTTTAAAAGTAAAAAGATAAAAAAAATAAAGTATCCCAAAACACACTTATACCAAAGTATATGAGTAAACTTAATATGCATTTGCTAGGAGTTTGAATATCAAGTCACATAATAATACAAAAGGCAAGTAGTTCTGCTGAAATATGGGAAGGGAGGCCCTGGCCAGCAGCCAGCAGCCAGCAGCCACTACAGACCCTATCCGTGCATGAATTTTATGCACTGGGCCTCTAGTCAATTATAAGAGAGGTAGATAGGTACTGATTCATTTCTACATGAAGAATCAAAATTAGATTATTTAGCTCTAAGTATAATGCCATGCCTCTAAAACTTTACAAGTAAACATTTGTTTTGTCTTTGGAAATGGAAAATGGCTTAATAGTGGCCAAATAGAGCAAAACCTATAGAAATAAAGGGTGACTATTAAAATAGCTAAAACTATAGTTTTTTTCTCCCCCCCCCCTTAATTACTTTTTTCCCCCAAATATATTCCATTGATCTTCCACAGAGAGGAAGGGAGAGAGATAGTCAGAAATATTGATGAGAGGGAAACATCGATCAGCTGCCTCCTGCACACCCACCACTGGGGATGTGTCCGCAACCAAGGCATATATGCCCTTGACTGGAATCGAACCCAGGACCCTTCAGTCCGCAGGCTGACTCTCCATCCACTGAACCAAACCGATCAGGGCTCCCCTTAATTACTTTTAACAGTCACAGAAACAAGTCAGCAGATTAAAATATGGATTTGTTTTGTATATACCTATTCTATTTAGTAGGTGTTTTGTCAGGAGTCATCCCAATTGTGCTGCAAATTAGCATGATATTTGTGTAATGACATGTTTACTTTTTAAAGTGTTCTCAATACAATACATACATTTAAATGATTTGTGCCAGTGTCACAGAGCAAGGATCAATCATAGAGCAATTGAAGTCATAAAATGGAAGAATTCCTGCAATTATGAAAATGGGACTTACATGTCCCCAAACTGGGCACAATGGGTATCCCTGAATATATGGGAGGAAACGGATTTTTTCTACTCAGTTACTTTTCTGGGATTACTTTCTTATTTAAATGCACAATAAGAGCTAAAGAAAGGCTATTAGCCAGTCAGCCAAGGTTTCCTTTTATTTCTGCTTAAACTAATCAGTGATCTGGAACCAGGAAAGCTCTGTTCAAATCAGAATTTCACCGAACCAATTGCAAATGGCATTAGAATGAAATTGTTCGGAATGCATTTGATGGTAATTAACATTTTCTGCTGTGCTAAATATTGCCCTGCAGCGAACCATTTGGAAACTGGAAGGAGTATTCTCTGGGAAAATTCGGAAGTTTATATGTTAAAATCAGACAGGTTAAACTTCCCTATTGTTAAAATATGCAGGGATATCTTAGCTCCTTGGCATTGAGGTATTTTCTTTCTCTCTTTTGACTGGAATAGATATGAGGACAGTATGGCTTGTATGAAGTTTTAAAATGGGAAATAATATTTAAAGTTGTATTTCTGTATATAATATTATGTACAAAAATGATCTCAAATTTCCTATTTTAGATAAAGAGATTTGTTACTTTTAAAATATCAAGCTTATGACTATGTTGCTCCCACCTAAAACTGTTTTCTTCTTGACGACTTACTGATGAACAGAAGAAAATGCTGGCAGAAAGGATTACAAAAGAAATCCATTGTTTTAAATGATTCTAATATCAAAATAGCAAGATATTGCTAATACTTGGTACCCATAAGAATTATTTTTCAAACCAGCAGTGATTTTAATAATTATAATTTGTTTTTGCTTTTAATTTTTATTTATATTAATTATATGTTTATTTTTCCATGTATCAATGGTTATTGCTACATCTCACATTTCTTACATGGTACTTTGTCCATAGTAGATATTTATAAAATTTGAATGAGTGTTTGAAATATTAAGGAATTTATGTATAACCCCTTCATTATTTTCAAAAACAAAAATGTCTCAAAAAGGTGAGGCACAACAATGTACTGAGTGATTTTAATTATGGTTTCATGTATACAATATGTAATATTTTGCTGGCTTCCACTTTACTTATATAAGTCTTAGATCTCCAGTGAAAAAATATTAGACCAAGATAAAAAAAAAAGTCAAAGAAAGATCTTCCTGAAAATTTTAATGACTTAATTAGGGAAAATACACATGAAGGTTACTTACTAGGAAGTTCTGGTGGAGGAGTTGGAACCAAAGTTGGCTCTGGATAAAGACTGACATTGCAAATCCCATGTGTGAGGCTAATGTCATCCAACGCGATATCACTCAGGAGCCTGTTTTTAAAAGCACTAAAGGACACCTGTAATTCAGAGAGGCATGTGAAAGGATTCCACTCCAGCATTCTCTGACTTGGTTCTTCTTAATGGCCCAATATTTTCCGCAGAACCAATACTGCCATCTCCAAATATGTGAGAACAGGTTGCTGCACAGGGAAACGTTGGTGGATCATGTTTTTCAAGGTCTTTCATTTGCACCCAGCTCCCTTACTCTGTGCTCACGCTAGTCTAAATTTTCATTAGTGTCTCCCTTCTGAGTTAGGCAACATTGCCACAGTTTCTGTCTCTGCCTCTCTCTCTCTCTCTCTCTCTCTCTCTCTCTCTCTCTCTCTCTCTCGATGCTGTCCTACTCCACTGTATTCTGTATTATATATACAATGTCCAACAGGGGGAAGCAAACTTCTTCCGGATTCTTCCTCCAACAATATGAGATATCCAAGTAGCTGTCTTCCTTCTCAGAGCATATTAGCCCTGCAGAGAAGATACACTGATTTGATCACTGACATTGGGAAGAGGGGGGCAGGGGAAAATATGAGTATAATTTGATCATTTAGGGCCAGTTGATACTGGTTGTAGTTTACCCAAAAAAGGTGTGAGATACTGTGTGAGGGTGATGCCCAAAGGACACAGAACTAGACTGGAGAGAAAGGTCCATATGAAATAAATGAATATAACTGAATATCTGTTATATGCCAATTGCTATGCAAGGTACACACTTTATACTTTATCTTATTTCATTTTCCCAACATTATTATACAGTCATCTATTCACGCATTTGTTCATTCATTCCACCTACTTCATGGCTGGTGCTATTCCAAATCAAGTTGATTTTTTTCCCCCTTTCATGTTTGTGCAAGCTGAATTTCAAAGACACATACATGATTTGTTCAACATGTCACAACAAAGTGCCAAGACCAAGGTGACAATATTTATAGAATTTCACGCTGTCACCCTGCTTGATGAGCTACCTTTGAAAAAGTGGTTCCAGTTTTATTACTTTAAAAAACAGGCTCAGTGAGTTGCAGCCAAAGCTGGCCACTGCAGTGCTTACGTCCCTGCTTCTGCTAGTTCCTGTGTTCCCTTGAGGTTCCATTTCCTTTACCCTTCCCTGAATTATCATAAAGCCACCAAAGATGGAGAGAGAAAAGGACTTCTCAGAATGGAAGGAGAGAATCCAAAAATAAAGAAAAGAAAAAAGGAAAGAAAGATGGAAGAAACACAGGTGAGGGTCATTGATTATGGCCCACTTTATACAAAGTCACAGGAGAAAACTGAAGGCTTCCAAGGATAACATCGATCCAAAAATACATCTTCTAAAAGTTACACTCTCTTGTCTGAAGTTGCCCAATTAAAACATTGTTACTTTGGTCAAACTATTAGATCAGCCCATATTTTAATTACAAATGCCTTTAGGAAGAGAACGCATTAAGCTGTTATCTGAAAAATTAACTCACCCTAATGTGAAATAAATGATTGGAGATTTCCCAATGACACAGCTCATAGAATTTGTTTTGAAAGGAAATGCAGATGAAGTCAGAGTGAGGCAGGGTGGATGGATACTGACAGGTGTGGATGTGCTAATAGGAAAGGATATTCCCCAGAAAAATGCATGGCTGATATGGGTGGTATTTGTAAAAAGTTGGAAGTCTAATTAGGCAGGGTCATAGGAGGATACAGTTAACTTGTGCTAGGATATTGCTGAAAAAAGCTGAAATATCCTACAAAGTTTCCATGGATTGTATGGCTCTTTATAAGTAGTACTATCCTGAAGCGAATTGTTCCCCAATAAGTGGTTTTTAATAAGTCGAATAAGTAAAAATAGAGGCATTCAAAGATTAAAAATAGAAGATGGATTAGGAAAGGGTCTTTGCTATATTTAGAAAATAAATTAAGTTTTTCATTATGTCACCATAAACTATAATTACATCACCACCTTTAGAATACAAATAAATGATTTTAAAACACAAAATATTTTGCCAACCTTAAATTCCACGGTTTCATTTATTGTTACTTGTCCATAATTCCAATTATTTCCATAATTTCCTTCCTTTTGGAAAACGATCTTCTCCATGTTTTGGTCACTGCTGATATTAATGCTTAATTTATAGACATTTTCGCCATACATGTGATACCTAGTTTGGAAACAAGCAAAAATGACTGGATTCCTACAACATTAGAATAAAGGCATTTATGGGTTCTTCTAAATCTGTAACTGTCTTTGAAACACCCCCTTTCCCCTTGTGAGGGCGTTGATGGAGAAGGGGTGGGGAGTCTCCCAACATCTTACTTCTTTATCAATTGGAAAAGTAATGGCGAATTCATCGACACTTGGGATAACATCCTAGAGAAATCTGAGCCTGGCAACATGAGAAAGGCAATGTTACCCATTAAATAATATGGTATTTAACATGGGGCCACAGCATACCAGAAACTAAGGCAGACTGGTTCCAAAGTGGGGTTCAAAGGGAGGCTTAAAAGTCCTACTCTTTCTCGTCTCCCTCCTGGTCCAGTTGGAGTGGAAATGTAAAATCCTGTAAAACCAACAAAAAAAGTTTTTCTTCACTTAAATATGTGTATTTTCATTACATGAGATATTCATAAACAGAAAAGAACAACTTTAAAGTGAAAATCTAAGGAAATATATGTAGGTAGAGCATAATGGACATTAGACTGAAACCCAGAAGGCATAACAAATAGTTATTTAGGAAAGTCACTTCTCAACTCTGGACCTTCCAATTTATAAAACAAGAGCCTTGCACTGGAGCACTACCAAGAACATATCAAAGTCTGTCTTACTGATTGGCTCGATGTGATTGTTTTATCATATTATCATGTCTAGATACCTCTTTATTTCCCATTTATTAGATGATTAGATGTTTTAATTATTTCACTCCTTAGAGACCGTCAGTCCATGAGATCATTTAGAGATAGCAGTGGAGTAACTCCTGATACATGCAAGTATTTACAGATTTGAAGACAAAGTCAAGAGTTTCGAAGGCCATCAGATTTGTAGTCCATTGACTGTACTGTATTTTTCTAAATAAGAAATCACCTAATTTTATAATGGTTTCATCTCCCATATTCCTTTGAATGATAACTAATCAGATCACAGAGAAGCAGATAGCATGCTAATCCACATAAAAGTTTTCCAAATAGCTCAGGTTACTGAAAAAAGGACTCTCAGATCTGAAATTTATTATTCCAACCAATGATTTTAGTCATATGAAGTGTGGAAAGAGTTTTTGGGTTAAGCATAACTTGAAAAATTTTTTAGGGGAGTTTAAATAGTTTAATTCTTAGTTTGCAGTTCAGACATTATGACAGAAAATAAGAATCATGTAACAAAATATAAAACAAATGAAATAGTAGATAAATCTAATTTTATTGAAATGTAACCCTATATAAAATAAAAGGCTAATATGCAAATCAACCGGATGGCGGAATGACAGGTTACTATGATGCGCACTGACTGCCAGGGGGCAGATGTTCACGGCTGGCGAGCAGCAGCACTAAGGATGTCTGACTGCTGGCTTAGGCCTGGGAAGCGGGCCTAAGCCGGCAGTTGAACATCCCCTGAAGGCTCCTGGACTGCGAGAGGGCACAGGCCGGACTGAAGGATCACTCTGAGTTCACGAATTTCATGCACCGAGCCTCTAGTTCTTTATAGAGTACTAAAATTTAGTGTTTATTTGAAATCAAGCATCTTCTCTCTTGTGCTTTCCAACATAATTTTTTATAGGCAATGTGATATATAAAATTGACATTTATTTATAACACACATAAAAAGGACAAGGCATGAAGAAAAATGCTGGTAGAACTACGAATACATATATCAGAGTATATTTAGAACAGTGAGACAAATAAGTATTTTATCAAGGTGTAATTCTAGGCAAATATATTAATAAATATAATATAGTTGTATGCTTTGGATTTAGATTACAAAATATAAAAGAATGAATATTTAACATTTTGTATTATTAGCACATTACACATTATTTATATTTTACTGTATATAATGCTGTAATATTTCATGAGTACTTATTTTCATTTTATCCATAGTCAGTGCTTAATTATTTAACTTATTAACAAAAGTAGTATAAATACAGAGGAGATATTCAAGAATTCACTCTCCAAATGCCCAACTCCAAATTCCTTTTGTGTTGACCTTACTTTTAGTTGCTTAGTGTATAGTTGAGGAGGAAATAATTGAAATACCACTGAATGCCAAAAATAAGTACTGAAATGGCTAGCCAATTCAGAAATATTTCTAGTTAGCTGAAATTATATGACATAAACACACATTGTGCTCTTACTTATGTATAGCTATATTCGTAGCCAATTGTCAAATTTGAAATATTTTGAATTTATTGTTTATTTATTAAGCAGTAATACATTAGTTTCTTTGTGTGATTTAGATATCATGATGTTATGAGTTTTATATCATTATCCAGATAAAACATAATCATGTAGACTGTAGTACCTTATGAATTTTGCACTTCAATATAATTTTCTAGTCATAGTTCTTATAATTCACCTACTTACATGAAGCACTTCTACAAAATTAGATTATTTTAATTGTCAAGATCCCAAAATTTTATAACTTTTTTTCTTGTTTTCCTATTCTTTCGCTTTCTTTTCCAATTGTACCTGTCAAATCCTATTAATTTTTGAGGTAATTTAAATCAGATTACTATCTCCTTCAGAAGGCGTCTCTCGGTCTTTGGAATTAGATGTGGCCACTCCTTTTTTAGATTCTCAGTTGCAAGTGTACTTCTCTGATGTCACTTAAAACTTGTGTATGTTTATGCCTAAATGTGACTTTTTAAATTTGCTAAAACTTTATGAAAAGGAAAGATATTTGGTAAAATTTTTTAATGTTAATCTTCACCTGAGTATATTTTCCCATTGATTTTTAGAAAGTGTGGAAGGGAGGGGGAGAGACAGAGAAATATCGATGTGAGAGAGACACATTGATTGGTTGCCTCCCACACTGGCTCCAACCAGGGAAGGAGTCTGTAACTAAGGTATGTGCCCTTGACTGGAATTGAACTTGGGATCCTTCAATCCATGGGCTAATGCTCTATCTACTGAGCCAGACTAGCTAGGGCGACTTTTGGTAAATTTTTGAATTTTTTTATATGGATTAGCTGAATGTTCTTTAATGTTACACCATGTAGATTCAACTACACTAATTTGACTTGATTTTTCATTTTGAAATTTATTGAAGTACTACACAAAGGAATGATTAAATAGACATTTTTCATTACTATATGAGAATTTATATACTCACATGATAATTTCTTTTAAAATCCTTCAACTTTCTTAAATGTCTTTGGGAGCTCTTGGAATTAACTGAGTCATCTTAAAACCCAGAAAGTTGAATACATTTTGTCAATTTAAGCGCACACTGAGCCTCTTTCTTGAGGCTTTAGGTTTCTCTTATCACATCCTTCTCTCTTTTCTGCTAATTTGTCCATGAACTGACCCTAGTCTTCCCCCACTCAGGATCCCAATTAAAGAGAAAAAAGCACAGGATACATGCTGAAGCTGATGTAGAAACAACAACTCAAGAGATAGGAGAACTTTCTGGAAATTTAGAAATTCTTCTCAAGAAGAAAATAGGCTGATATAAGTCGCTTTGTAAGTTGTGAGTGCATATGTAAAACCAGCTGAACCCAGTAGATAAATATTGAAAGTTTGAGGTTGGAGAATGATCCAAATTTAGATTCTATTCATATTAAAAAGTAATATGATTTTCTAAAATTCAACATCACAGGAAACATAAAGAAATAAAGATAATTACTTTGAAAGCAAAAGTATTTTATAAAAAATAACCAGTTATTTTATAAAAAAGCTTATATGCTAAATGAAATGCAGATATCTAAATGATTTAAATTATTTTTGAAAATTCAACAATATAATATTTTCCTCCCCAGCACACCACTTAGAACAATACCACAGCCAATATGTGTCTGTTGAGTCCTTGTGGCGTGAAAAGAAAATCATCATAATACCAAAAATTATATAGCACATTTCATGTGCCAGCCATTTTTCTGTTTTTAAAACATAATAATCAGTTTAATGCTCATCACATGCCTCTGAAGTCAGGGTCTATTACCATCAGCCCCACTGTCCCGATGAGAGAGCTGAGAAGAGAAGACAGGTAACTTGCTGAACTGGCAGAGCTGAGACTTAAACCTCGCTAAGACTTCAGGGTCTTAATGATCTTTCCTCCTACACTATGCGAACCTCCAAACACCAGAAACAACTGTGATTTCATTGACAAAGGCCAACCAAGTCTGTCTTCTTTAGTGACCTCTACACTTCGGAAATTTTCAACGTTACGAACCTCATTGTCTTTAATTGTTCTGAACAAATGGGCGACTTCTGAGCCCCCCCGAGCTGCTGCCCAGAATCTCCATCAATGCCCTTTGCTTCTGAGAGGTTCAGAGGCACGCTGAGCTTTTAGTGCAGAGATTCAGGAGCTGGGGCTCCACCAGGGGAGAGTGCCTCACAGAAACTCAAAAAGCGAAGGGCCTTCGAAGTGCTTCCCCAAAGCAATGTCAATGCAAAGGTTATCTGCTCCATTCAGACTTTCCTGTCATCTGAAGGGGAGGCAGAGAACAAAAACCCCTGCCAGGAGAAGGGGAACACACAGCAGGAGAGACTGAATTCTCTTCCACTTCAGAGGTAGATGTTTTGACATAAAAAGCAGGTTGGAAGAAAAATGCCCCAGTGGGGTAGGGTGGGGCGGAGAGGAAATGACTGGTAGATTAGAAAACCGCTGGTCTGAGCATTGGAGACCTATGGAGCCCTATCATCCATTCTCATTACACGGCTGCCTCTGTGGGCTCTGAACTGCTCCCACTGGCCTCCCTTTAACTAACTCCCGCTACACGACTTTCTCCCGAGAGTTCATTTCTGACCCGACCATTCAAAACCTCTACCTGACATTCGACCTGCTTCGCTTTGGTCAGTTTCATCTTGTTTCTTCAGTTATTTAATCTGTTGGCAAGCCACACCATGTCTCTCCTGTAATAGACTTACAGTCTTCAAACATCAGTGAAATTGTTTTATCTCTTATTCTGATCACATAAAAGTAGAAAAATGATAATTTGAACATCAAAGATTTTCAACTACATAAAAGGCGCCTGCCACTGTGAATAGCTATACAGTAAATGCTTTCTGCACTTTCCTCTAACTACTCCTGTTCAAGTGGGCGAGAGACTTTTTTTATTACAGTAAAGGGAAAAAGTGGTCCAATTATTTGACTGTTTTAGGTCAGTCTCCTTTAGAGGGTTGGGGTGATTATCACTTCAGAGTTAGTCTTCGAAGCTGTGTAGATGACAAATGCATCCACGGAGAATCGAGCCCTGAGAAATAACTTATTCAAAGAAGATTAATTAAGACTATGAATGTCATAATTTTTAATATTAAACATATTTGGTTTATTGGGATTGGCCATCTATGCAGAGTATATATTCTTTTGTTCGTAGGTCCACACTGGTAACTCACTTAGCAGGATCCTGTTAACTTTCAGATTTTATACAGACTCTGACCTTCTTCTAGCCACATCTGCTCCCACTGATCTGACAATCCCATGTTCTCCTCTTGGGCTCAGGCAATAGCCTTCCTCTAGTCTCCATGACATCATTCTTGCCCTTCAAACTATTCTAACAGTCAGTGTGAATCTTGTCACCCCTATGCTCAAGAACCTTCCATAGCTCCCCATTTCACTGAGAAAAAAAAGCCAAAGCCATAGAAGACCCATTTTATCTGAAGCCTACTGACTCTGTCTATTTGCATTACTCTAGCCTGCTGGTGGCCTCCTGCCTTTTCTTCTAACAGGTCAGGCATGCTCCCTTTGCCCTGCTTTGGTCCCTCTGTCTGGAATAATCTATATTTCTAATTCCTCCAATCCCTTAAAGTTTTGATTCAAATATCACTTTTTCCATGAGCCCTCACATGATCACCCTATTTTAATTTGCAACATAGCACCTCAACACCTGCCTTCCCCCTGCCCTTACCAAACTGTATATTGTCCCAGAGCACTCATTCACATTTAATATGCTCCCAAAATGTAATCAGATGTCATGCATATGGCTTATTTTCTCATTTTCTTTGCTAGAATCTGTTCCATGACAGCAGAAAAGCTGGTTTATCTTGTTCACAGATATATTTTGAGAGCCTGAATAGGGCCCGGGGCTCAACAGGTTCTTCTTGAATAAAGGAGGAGATGAAGAACTTGAATGGGGCTTTTTAGTGATGAGCATGGAAATAGATGAAAAGTAATTACTTTCTACTAAGAAATATTTTGATCAAGTTGAAGTAGTGTGATGTACCATATTGTGTTATTCTAGGGATGCCATTGTTTAAAGGGTACGGATTAGTCCGGTATGTTTCTACCCTGAAAGAAAATTAATTCTTTAGTGTCCTCTTACTAGATGGAATTCACATTTGCCATTAAATCAGCCATTTACTTTTCAGGTTATAAAAAGGAGAATATTGTTCTTTGTAAAAGAAGTGGGTATTGATAATCAATTATAATGCACATATGCGCAGATCCTTTTTATGTTATAAGCAATTTCATTTAGTCAATAACTCACTAATTAAGAAATGATTTATTGAGTCAAAGTTCTACATTCATTTATATATTCAAATATTATTTTATATGTATATTAATTAGATTCAGGTACTGAAAATGTACTGAGAATTAAAAGATTAAAAAAGAGACAATATTCTTGCTCCTGAAAAGAACACTGTGGTGAAGAGAAACAAATAAAGCAAATATAATGCCATGTTATAAGAAAAACAAAAGAGGTGTTTATAATACTTAACAGAAAGGAGGGTTTTAACTTGGAGGTTCTGGACAGACTTTTTAAAAATATATATATTTTTATTGATTTCAGAGAGGAAAGGAGAGGGATAGAGAGATAGAAACATCAGTGATGAGAGAGAGTCTATTGGCTACCTCCTTCACATCTGCTACTGGGAGGGATCGACCCCACAACCTGGGCATGTGCCCTTGGCTGGAATGGAACCTGGGACCCCTTCAATCTGTAGGCCGACGCTCTATCCACTGAGCCAAACCAGCCAGGGCTGGACAGACTTCTTAAAAGTAGTGATACATAATCTGTGTCCTTGATGCCTAGATTAATGCATGGTTAGAGGAAGATTTTTGTACTTTTTTAAATTGAATCATACTCTAATCAGTAACCTACTCACAAATCATATTGTAGGATGGATTTTTGTCTAAGAAAATTATCTAAATGCACAGATTTCCATCTTTTTTATAATTTTCCTTACTTGTTAAGATCTACATTACCTCTAGATTTGTAACTTTCTATTCAGTGATTGCATTTGGTATTATGAGGACACACTTCCAAGGTTTTCATGGGTAGTCTTTCTACTATGATTCCTTATCTCATGGTAATTCCTGTGATTTCTGGTTTTATCAATCAAATATTATTATCTCCAATGTTAATGTTTCCACTGGAAATCCAATTCTAATATCACATTCACATGAAAAATGTACTTACAAATCACAACACTTGTTTAGAATGAGCCCTTCCCTAGTCCTTCTGCTATGGAGTGAATGATTGTATACCCTGCTCCCTCGCCCCCCCCCCCCAATCCCCAATATGATGGTATTTGGAGAGGGGGCCTTTAGGAGGTAATTAAGTCTTTAGGTTGGAACCTTCATGGTGGGATTAGTGTCTTATGGAAAGAGAGAGGGAGAGAGCTTGTCTTGCCTTTCCCTTGCCTTTCTCTTTCCTTTCTCCCTTCCTCCCTTCTTCCCTTCCTCCCTCCCTCCCTCCCTTCCTTCCTTCCTTCCTTCCTTCCTTCCTTCCTTCCTTCCTCCCTCCCTCCCTCCCTCCCTCCCTTCTCTCTCTCTCTCTCTCTCTCTCTCTCTCTCTCTCTCTCTCTCCCAGAAAAAGCGTTCTCATGAGAACCCTACCATGCTGGCACCCTGACCCTGGACTTCCAAACTCCAAAACTGTAAAAAATAAATGTTTGTTGTTTAAGTCAATCAACTAGTGGTCTTCATTATAACAGCATGAAAGGACTAAAACAGCTTCTCATAAGTAAATCTGTCTCTATTTTAAGATAGCATGATATTGCACATTAAAAATTCTAAGGCATTCTTAATAACTATTACAGCTAATAATAAGTTCAACAAGTCCATATGGTACAAGATAATATAAAAATGAATTGTATTTCTATCACTAACAATGAACAATCAGAAAATAAAGTTAAAGCAAAGTAGACCAAAGTTAAGAAAAGTTAATGACCTCACACAAGTCCACTTAATTGATAATAGGGGCCAAATCTAGGGGACAACCCGTCTCCTTGTGTCTAATGGCCTTTGTGCACTTTTCAACATCTTGTGCAAATATAGGGAAAATAATATATTTCTGAAACACCCATTTTTACTTGCCTGAATGTTTGATAACCATTTTCATTTAAATGCATTGATTAGTTTATGATTTATAAACAAATGAAAAAGACTGTCTTACATTTTATGCTAGTAAACAACACACATAACTTTCCTTTTGGTTTATGAATGAAATATGAATTATACCTGAAGCATTGCCAAAAGTGTGGTCAAAATCTGGTCCGGTGAAAGGAGGAAAGGTATTTCCCTGAACCCTTTCCCATTCATTATCATCATTTAGATCCTGCATCCAGAAACAAAAGCCATCTTCAAAATTACAGTTAATTTTCTCATAATCTGTGAATTAAAAAAAGAAAACATTTCAAGTTTAGTCTACATGTGACTAGTTGTAACAGATTGCATTGAAAATAATCTAAGCTTATAGAGGTTATAATTAAGTGGCATACACAAAATCTTCCTTTTTAATTTATCTTAACTCTGTTTCACTTCCTTTAGTTAGAAAATCCAGCTTTTTGTGCCAACTATTTTAGAATAGTATCTTTCTTATACTTCATTAAAACGTTAGCAAAGATAAGCTTCTTGGTTTTTAATTTTACATCTTACCTCCACTGGCTTACCTACATAAACTTTGTCCCATATTTTGCTTTCTCCCTATTACTAACTTTGGTATTCTAGTAAAAAAGAAGTTAGTGTAGAACATCCACAGAATTACTTTTATGCTAATTTAAAAACTTTACTTTGAATTCTTGCAGTATATAAAATTTAATTATTTTATTGGTTTATATTTTCCCTCAAATTGGTTATCTGAGTCTTTTGAAGAATATTAACTATCTTCTAATTGTTCATTCCTTTCTAAGTATTAAGTAGAGAGAGGTATACATAAGAGATACTCATTAAAAAACTTGTCTAATAAAACAGATTACAAACTTGTTCTAAAATTTTAGGTTCTGCAACTCTTAAAATTCCATTACAATATTAAGATATCTGGAGATGTGAAGGCTGAAGAATAAATAATACTTACTATTAAGTTCTCTGCTGTTAAATGCACTGTATGTTGCATGAAAGCCAATATAATCATTTTCATCTGATTCTATAAGAAACGTGGCAGTAACTTGGTTGGAAAAAATTCTAATTGTGCCAGGATTACTTTCTGAGAGAGAAGCTACAAAAGAAAATGAAAGTACATATCTGTTTATCCATCCATTCATCTATCCATCCATCCACCTATTGATCTACCAATCTACTATCAATCTATCTAATACCACTGAGGTAACTAAAAACATTGATCATAGGATTAATTAATTTTATTTTAAATAACTCTCCTTCTAAGCATTAAAAAAACAAATTATTATACATGTTTATGGCTTGAGAAAACTACATTTTAATTTTTAATTACTTAGCTACACCATATACACATAAATATATGCATTCTTTACTGAAAAAAATTGTTTAAGAAACATGCTACGCTAACAGGGGCTAAACTCTGTCACAATAATAGAAACAAGAGTACTTCTTTGATTTTCTATCCATATACTAGTAACTGTAGGACCTCAAGATAATATGTGGTGACTTAAGGATTTTTTCTACTTTATGTTGATTTTGTAATATTGACTTACATTGATTATATTAGTTCTATTGCATATTGATTTTATCATTTTTGTCTTGACTTTAACCTATGTAAGGAATATTTTTCAAGACTTATGATTCTGAAGAGTTAGAATAGTGCTTGGGATATAGAAAGTATTCATATGATGATTTACTAAAATTGTTGTTATATGAAATTTGTTTTTAAATTTATATGAATGTATTTAACATATACGTTCACAATGGGGATGATATTGCTTCTCAAGGGGTAAAATTTGTTTCTCAGGGGGGAAAAATCTGAATTTTTAAATGTATGAAGCCAAGATATGCATATAGTGTATAAACAGATATATAGAATATCTAAAATATTAAACTTTCATGGGAGAGGAACTAGGTTAAAAATAAAGGTTTAGCTTTTTTTGTTTGATAATTTGAACTGGGTATCTGAGTTAGGTTTCTGAAAAGTATCACACTTGCAGGTTGGAGACAAAGCACCTTATTGAGTTCTAAAGAAAGATCCCCTTATGAACTGTTGAAAATTCTGTGCTTATCACATAGAACTTAGTAAAGAAAGTGATGCATAAATGAAGATTTCAATAGAATATAAAAGAAAGGACATCATAGACAAGTGTTGATTCACATCTTGCTCTTTGCCTCAAAAATGTTGTATGTCATTTTTCCAGAATTTTCTCACAAAGAACTACATTGATTTAGACTCCGCCCACCATGACTTTTATATAACTGTATAACCCAAATAACTCCAATATTGAAAATCTTTATAGTCCATAAGTGTCTACTTGCTTAAAAGATGTGACTATCCTAGAAACTTTGCTTCAAACCCACCTAACTCTCTCTTTCTGGCTTTCTTTTGCATAGCAATGGGACTGTTTTTGGACAATGGCTTCTGGTTGGGTCTGATTGTGGTTCAGTGGCACCCTGGATGGTTGTACTGTGTTGGATCCTCAGGCTTTCTAATGGTATTGCACTAGTCTAGATAGTCCAGAGACTTATGTTCTGAGGCCCATTACCACACAAACTTCTGGAAATGGGGTAGCATGTTTGTGTCTGTAGAGACTTTATAAACGTTCATCAGATTCTTAAAGTCTCCTTGACTAGAAGGAGACTCAGAATGTGCATCCAGAGGAAAGCACATACCTGTTGCCTCCAGGAAGACAGCAGCCGGTGGTGGTTAAGAGGAGGGGCTCCAGAGTCAGCATGAGAGTTAGTTCTGACTCCATACTTACTAGCCTTCTCTGTGTCTCAGTGTCCTCTGATATAATAATACTTTCCATAAAGGTTCGCAATAAAAAGGAAACGAGTAACTTTCATGTGTTACAGTGACTGGTGTATAGTAAATGCTCAATAAATACTATTGTGTCTCCTTCTCCCTAAATGGGTTGTAAGCCCTGAAAACATAGAGATTATACCTAATGCTTTCTATGCCTCTGCCATTCTGCCTGAGCATCAGAAACTTTTAAGCAAATTTGGGTGCCAGATTAATATATGAGTATCTAGAGTGACAGAGTTTGCCTACATAAAAGAATCAGGTCTGAAGTTGAAAGAAAAAAAAGTTTCCTAATGATTTTTAAAGGCTGGATTTTTCTAGAGCACATTCAATACATTTTTAGACAATAATTCCTTACGAAAATCCATTGGCTTCTACTGAAACTGTCTTATACTTCTATAAATATTAATTTCCATAAACTGGCCAAACAGTCATATGTAAAAGTGAGTAAACTCATCATTTGCCTTTTAACAGCAAAGCCTCTGGCGAGTAGGTCTTGTGAAAGAGAACGGCATGGAAGCATGAATAAGATACAAGGAAATTTGAAAGGAGGGCGATGGGCAGGAAAGACACTTTCTACAAAGCATGAGTCTAAAGACCTAGCCCCCAAATATTGATGCCATCCAATTTACAAGAGAAGAAATTCTGGCACTGGAGTGTGGTCTTTGTATGTTATAAACGTTTTGTTGAGTGCTCATGATTAATTTGGTATGGTGTTAAGTGCCCATGACATGGGGAAGAAATAACCAGGTTCCCCTATTAGAAAAGTTCAGATTGGTGAATTATAGAAAAATAACTTTGGAATTAATCTATATGGGAGAAATGCCATAGGGACATCAAGAAGGTATATGAGTAAATTGTCTTTAATTTATCTGGGCACTATGATTGGACAGTCTTTGAGAGTCTCTGGGAAGACCAACACTTTAAATCAGTGCTTGTTCAACTTTTCCATATAAATAATCCCATCAATAGAAGTGAGTGAATGGGCGCTTCTAAGTTAACACAAAAGTGTTTGAATAAAAATGCAAAGTTAATAAAAATGCTTGACTTTGAAAAATATTTGCATGTATTACTTAATCCCATATCCACAATGGGATTATTTTGTTGTAGTGTAAGTTGACGATTCAGGAAGATCCACTATGTTTATTATACTCATGTGTGCTTAACTTTCAAAAGCAGCCTCTGTGGAAAACAGTATGGAGTTTCCTCAGAAAATTAAAAATGGAGCTCCCATTTGACCCAGTAATCCCATTTCTAGAAATATATCCCAAGAAAACAGAAACACCAGTCAGAAAGGACATATGCACTCCTATGTTCATAGCAGCACAATTTATAATAGTAAAGATTTGGAAACAACCTAAGTGCCCATCAACAGATGAGTACATTAAATGGTTAAGAGTTCCTTCTTTTTTTACAGCAACATAGTATTCCATTACATCTACACAATGGACTACTACACTGCTGCATAAAAGAAGGAACTTCTAACCATTTGCAACAGCATGGATGGACCTGGAGAGCATTATGCTAAGTGAAGTAAGTCAGTCAGAGAAAGATAAATATCACATCATCTCACTCATATCCTATATAATAAAACCCTAATATGCAAATCGACTAAAGGGCGGATTGACCTGTCACTATTACGCTCAACACAGGAGCTGCCCCCTGGTGGTCAGTGCACTCCCACACGGGGAGCACTGCTCAGCCAGAAGCTGGGCTCATGGCTGGCAAGCACAGCTGTGGTGGTGGGAGCCTCTCCCACCTCCACTGCAGGTGGGTGGTAAGGAGTGAGGGGTCCCAGACTGTGAGAAGAATATCTGACTGCCAGCTTAGGCCCTATCCCCTCAGGCCTAAGCCAGCAGGTGGACATCCCCCGAGGGGTCCAAGACTATGAGAGGGCGCAGACCAGGCTGAGGGAGCCCCCCTCCCCCCATGGACAAATGTTGCATTTACATTCCTTTAGTGTGGAATGTAATGAACAACATAAACTGATGAACTAAAATAGATCCAGAGACACAGAAGCATCGAACAGGCCATTCAACCTCAGGGGGCTGGTAGGGGGAATTGTGAGAGGGGAGGGGAGAGGAGAGATCAACCAAAGGACTTGTAAGCATGTATATAAGCATAACCCATGGACACAGTCGGTAGGGGGTGAGGGGGTGAGGGCATGTGCTGGGGGGGGGGGGAGTGGGAATGAGCGGGGAGAGGTCAATGGAGGAAAAAGGATTCATATGTAATACTTTAGACAATAAAGAATTTAAAAAATAAAATAAAATGATAAAAGCATGGCCTTGAGTTGTTAAGCTATAATATAGGGGTATGTTGTTAGCAGTTATTTGGGAATGGAATGACTGCTAAGTGCTTGGGAGAAAAAGAATGGCATATCAACCACACACTCAGAAATACATTTTCTCAGCTTGGCAATTTGAAATCAATTTCAGTGTGCTCACCCAGGCTATTTTTATTCAATTTCTTTGAGGATGCACAAAATATCTATGTATTTTTCTCAACAAAACATTAAATTAGCACACTTGGAGGTTGTAATCTTCCACCACTTTCATACCCGGTATTGATAATTATTACCATCACTGAATAGAATATTGTACCTAAAACACTTTTGAAATACTTCTCCATCAACCTATTCTGACTTATATCAATTCCTATAATTATTTAGAAAAAACTCTACTGCACTCAAAATCATCTTTTATCTAATGCCTACTTTCCTCTGACACTTTTTACCAGTTAGAGAATTTTTACATCATTATTTCACATAAAAATGACTGAGTAATGCCTTTAGAATTTGTTTATACTAACTTACTCCTAATCAAATATATAAGAACTATTTTAGCCCTAACTGGTTTGGCTCAGTGGATACAGCGTCAGCCTGCAGACTGAAGGGTCCCAGGTTCTATTCCAGTCAAGGGCATGTACCCTGGTTGCGAGCACATCCCTAGCAGGGGGTGTTCAGGAGGCAGCTGATTGATGTTACTCTCTCATTGATATTTCTAACTCTCTATCCCTCTCCCTTCCTCTTTGTATATTTTTTAAAAAAAGAACTATTTTACGGTACTGGATACTTATACTCTCTTGTACTTTCTCTAGACAATGTTATTTTCCTGATTTTAATGAAAATATTTATATATTTTCAATGTGATAAGGATAATAACAGTATTTGAGACATACATTCTGAACCGGAATTTTAATGAAAGTGAATCTTGTATGCATTTCTCACATAAAGAAACTTGCTAAAATATTTATAAAAATATGGGATTGTGAATCAGAAATTCAGGTCTTGGCATTATTCTAAAAATAACTTTAGAGTTATGAGAAATAATATTGTTCATTAATTACTTACAATAATATCATTATATATAAACCTGTTGTTTAAACTTAAATCAACGTAACAAAGTTTTTGCCAGGCTTTGTGCTAGATGCTAGACTAAGATATTATTGCCTTTCTTGAGAAAAGGTATAATTAAAAATGTTTAAATGTAGTTTTAGTAGTCAATGTCATTTCTCATGTTATTTCCAAGTTAAAATTAAATTATTTAGCTTTCAAAAATTTAAAATAGATTTATATTTCATAAAAGACCCTAAACATTAAAATACCTATTTATTATTATTTAAATACTAGAGGCCTGGTGCACAAAAATTTGTGCACTCGGGAGGAGGGGAGGGTCCCTCAGCCCGGCCTGTGCCCTCTTGCAGTCTGGGACCCCTTGGAGCTGGCGTAGGCCCGCTCCCTGGGGTATTGGGCCCAAGCTGGCAGTCAGACATCCCTCTGGCAGCCCGGCAGCACTCAGGGGATGTCCACTTACCCGCAGGGAGCAGACCTAAGCTGTAGTCGGACATCCTTAGTGCTGCTGAGGAGGGAGGAGAGGCTCCCACCACCACTGCTGTGTTGGCAGCCATCAGTCTGGCTTGTGGTTGAGCAGAGCTCCCCCTGTGGGAGCACACTGACCACCAGGGGACAGCTCCTGCTTTGAGCATCTGTCTCCTGGTGGTCAGTGTGTGTCATAGTGACCAGTCATTCCCAGTCGTTCTGCTGATAGGGTCAATTTGCATATTACCCTTTTATTATATAGGATAGAGGCCTGGTGCATGGGTGGGGTCGACTGGTTTGCCCTGAAGGGTGTCCTGGATCAGGATGAGGGTCCCTCTGGGGTGCCTGGCCATCCTGGCTGAGGGGCTGATAGCTGTATGCAGGTTGGTTAAGCCCCCCAGTGGGGACCCTCACCCCATGGGGGTTTGGCCAGCCTGGGTGAGGGGCTGATGGCTGTTTTCAGACTGACCAAGCCAGCCTGCGACCTAAGCTCCTAGCCTTTCCCTTTTTTTTTTTTTTTTTTTTTTTTTTTAATTTGCTCCAGTTCCGAGGCCATGGCGACTGGAAGCAGATATCTGGGGTTTATTTACCTTCTATAGTTGAAACTTTGTTGCCTTGAGATGAGGCAGCAGCTGGCCGGGAAGCTTGGCTTCTTCCATTGCCGGGGCAGCCAAGTCTCCTGCTCGCTCCAGCTCTGTGGCTGCTGGCCACCATCTTGGTTGGTTTAATTTGCATATAGTTGCTCTGATTGGCTGGTGAGCGTGGCTTAAGGCATAGCGAAGGTATGGTCAATTTGCATGTTTGTCTATTATTGGGTAAGACTAGAGGTCCAGAGCATGATTAAATCATGCACTTGTAGGGTCCCTAAGCCTAGCCTGCATTCAGGGCCATGTCTGCTGCCCCGCGATGCCTTGTATGCTCCGAGGACGCTGCCGGCACCCCGCCCTGCCTGCCGCAAGAGCCTCGCTGCTCATTTGGTCATGACGCCGTTACAGCCTTTTATGATATACTTTCATATTTTTTTATATTTGGATATTTGTTTCTTTATTGCATTTATCATAATTGTGTGTTATTCACATCATTATGCCTAATGATTCTAAGATTTATTTATGAATGACTGATAATCTAACCACATGAAATAAATAAAAATATCATTTAGGCAAATCAAGGTATTTGAAGAGTAAAGGAACAAGAGTTCCTTCCACCTTTCGCTTTTGGGCAGCTAATCTCTACAAATAGAGCTTTCATCATGTATAGAGTTTACAGCAGCGCCTACACAATATGGCTCTAGAGGACACTTATTGAGCTGAAGTGCTGAGAATACTACTTTGCACATTGCCAGTGACTGATGTACACTAACATTTATTATTATCACATTATCTCTTGACGAAATTTATATGAACTGGCTTATTTGTCCATCTAAGTAAATATTTATGTTGACATAATATTGAGGAACTGGATTTATCAGCTACAGAAATAAGTAGATTATAAAATGGCTCGGTCCATTTATTAAACCAAATGTGACTTACCATGAGTTTATCTGTTTTATGTACGCTCATTATTGAATTTGTACTTGGGACTCTTAAAGCACAATGAAGAAATGCATTTGTTTGAAGTCAGAGATTTTGGGTTGATTCCTGCCTCCAACATTAACGAGCTTCATGGATTAGTGGTCACTTAATTTCTTATACCTCATTTTCCTCTCCTGTGATGTATATTTGTATATTTATTGAAAATACTAACTAAGAATATCCACAAACAGCACTCAGTATCATGAGTGTCACACCAATAATGCCCAATAAAAAGTCTATATTTTTGCCCTAGCCAGTTTGACTCAATGGCTAGAGTGTTGGCCTGTGGACCAAAGTGTCTTGGGTTCAATTCCAGTCAAGGGCACATAACTCAGTTGCAGGCTCCTCTCCCAGGAGGCAACCAATCAATGTAAACACATTGATATTTCTCTCTGCCTTTCCCCCTCTCTCTTCCATTCTCTCTAAAAATCAATGGAAAAGTATCCTCGTGTGAGGATGAAAAAATACATATTATTATTATCATATCTTAAATATTTCTCAAGTCTATATATCAATCAAAAACATTCATTAGATAGAACCCAGTTGTCATGTCCTACAAGCACAATTTGAAAGCTGAAATTATTAAAATAAATGCAGTTATAATACAGGAGTCATTTGCAACCTCTTCTTAGCTCTTTATTTGACGTTTCCTTCAAAGTGTGAGGAAAACGAGTTATTCCTTTCACTCCACTTCCATATTCTCTCCTTCATCCTTATTTCCCCTTAGAATTTCACTCTTTATTGGCTACCATTTTGGGGTCAGATGGAATAAAGTGGGGAGGGTACATTTAAGTTAGTTAGTGCATTCCCTGCCCTCCCTCAGTTTCCATTAATGTCCATGTATTTAATGACAAAAGGTTATGTGATAACAATACTACCCACATCTACCAATTACTGAGCCTACATTCTTGCTAGTCATTGTCTTACCCACTTTGTTAGTAATAGCCCCAAGGGAGATGGAGGAACACAGTGCATATTGAAAATAGGAAAAAGAATTCCATGAGTTTATAACTTATGCAATGTCAGAGAAATATACTGTAGTATTTTTTAGTTTTTGCCTGAGTTTTGCTTAATGGGAAGAAGTAACACTCAAACAAAGCATAGTACAAAAATATAATTATATATATTTTTGGAAAATTCTACATGTTTTTAAATAACATACAGTAGAATAGAATCAAGTGAGATAGTAACTATTTTACTATTAAGAAGACTGATTGCATAGAGCACTAAATTATTAATTTTTTAAATGAGGAACAGTTTTGTTTATTCCTTTTAGAAACTTGAAGTTTGAATCTACATATAGTTCAAAATAAAGAGAAAATACACCCCTCCAGTTTCTCACATATTTTCATTCCAATAATGGATATATTTTTGTTTTAACTTACCTCTTAAAATCTTGCTTGTACCTACGCCTTCATAGATATTTAATATATCTGTATAATATATGTTAAAGGAATCGAAGCTCAGTTTAATGGAAAGTCCTTGTTTTACACTAAAGTAAAAGCAAAAAATAGGTTATTACACTGAACAATTATTAAAACTCTTAATGCATTCTAGAATTTGAATGCATTTTTCTCATTGTACATAGTAAACACAACATAAGATCAACACTCTTAATAACACTTTTAGTGTATGGTGTGGTATAGATAGCTATGACGATGTCATGTGGCAGATCTCTAGAACTTTCTCAACTGGCATGACTGAAACTGTACTCAATGAACAGTCACTCTCCATTTTACCCTCCCCCAGTCCCTGGCAATCACTATTCTACATTCCCTCTCTAGGAGTTTGAATAATTTAGATGTGTTATGTCTGATTCAATATCCTTTAATTGGTCTGTTTAAATTTTGCATTTCTTCATAATTCAGTGTTGGTAGAGTGTATGTTTGTATGAACTTATCCATTTCCTTTACCCAATTTGTTGGTGTATAATTATTTATACTAGTCACTTATTATTCTCTTAGTTTCTGTAGCATCATCAGCTGTAACCCCCCTCTTTCATTTTTTATTTTATTTGTTCAACTATTCTCTTTTTCTTACTCTAGCTAATTGTCAATTTTGTTAATATTAAAAAAAACACTCAGTGTCATTATTTAAAGCTGTTTCCCTATTCCCCTTTCAATTTACTTATTCTGTAATATTAATCATATCTTCCTTCTGCTAACTCTGGCCTCAATTTGTTCTTTTTCCAGTTCCTTGAGGTATAAAGATAAGTTGATCATTTGAGATCTTTGTTCTTTCTCAATATAGGCATTTATTGTTATAAACTTTCCACTTAGTACTGATTTTTATCCATCTCATAATTTTTAGTATACAGTACTTTCGTTTTCATTTGTCTAAAGATATTTTCTAATTTTCTTTTTTTCTAAGACCCATTGATTATTCAAAAGCCATAGAGGCTTGCATGTTTGTTTCAGGAGTTTCTAATGTTTTGCTCCCTCTGGTGTCCATATGTGGCACTGCAAGTCCGTATGATGACTTTAAAAATAGTTTTTAAAGAATTAAATAATGGAAAATAATTAAAAAGAACAGAGCCATACAATTACTTAAGTAACAGTGTCATTATTGCATAAATGATATTACTATTATAGCAAAATTTTATTGGGCTCTGCCTATAAGCCCTGTTAATTTGACCTACCTTTATTAAGAAATGGCTGTAACAATTACATTATTTTTATTTGGCATTAATAACATCTGAAAGATAGCATTAAGACATTTAGGATTCATGCATTTTCCATTTTCAGACGTAATCTAAGATTTTTTCCTAAGGCTTTCTGATGACCTTTAGAGTAAGGAATAGAATATTTTTCATTTTGCTTATGAACAGTGCTAACAGTCATTTATAAATGGTACTTTGAGAATTTGATGTGATTATATTGGAAGCACTAGCCTCCAAATTAGTTAATTTTTCACTTGGCAAGAATTACTTAGAATTGCCGTTTTAAATACAAAATCATATCTTTGGCACACAAGTAGCATGTTGTGTAGAACCTGAAAACAGAGGAAAGTATGCTCCTAGTCATATTAAATGACTTCCATGGAGCTTAGCCCCAAAATAGACATTATTTAAAGAAACTGGATGTTGGTCTTTCCCTGAATATTGCCAAGTAAATATGTTTAGAACAATCTTCCCCTCACAGCCCATCTCATCTCTGGGATGTGTCTGCATAGGGAAACAACCCTAGTGAATCTTTATGGGGCCATTTCCTACCATTTGTTTGGCAAGAACCCGAAGCTCTGCCTTTCAGTCTTCTTTAATCAGCTGTTATATTGATTCCCCAAGTTTTCTAGTGAATCGTTACAATGACTAAAACTGTTTTACAGTAGGTAGATTGTGAAACCATGGTCTCACCCAGCTGTTAAGAGAAATGAACTAACCAGAATGTCATTTCTCAAAGTAAATTCCATAGAACAGCTATACTGAAGGCTCTGTGCGGAGAACATGTTCAGTGGCTTAACAGGGAATATATAGTCTTTGGAGATTGACATAGCATATTTGAGAAGTCCTGAACACTTTAAAAAATTGCAATGTGTTTATTTCAATATTCTTTATATTTGAGTAAAAATGATTTGTTCCTTAGAATATCTGGGAGGAACAGCAGGTAGCACTCCTCTGTGAAAAATGCTCAGGTGAGCATTAAGGTAGATCAGCCATCAGCAGTTTGATTAGTTTGATCATCATCATCATTGGATTGGTCAACTGAATTATAAGCTTTGAGGTTAAATATATAGCAACTGGTCCAAGTATTATTCACGATACAGTGAAAAGGCTGTACGCAGCTCTTCATCTCCCATGACTGAGTCACACCAAAGGAGATTTTCATACAGATGCTGACATAATGAGAAAGGCACTAGTCTGGCATAAGGATGCCTGTGATGTGATATACCATTTCCTGTGATACACAGGCATACACATGTGCTATTTAATTTGGCAGTGCTTGATCTGTGGCAACTGCAGAAAAAAACTTGCTACGGGGCCCAATAAGATGGCCAAATTATTAGACAGGAGGCCTTCGTATTTTATTATTATTTCTTTTAAATTGATTTCAGAGAAGTAGGGAGAGGGATAAAGAGATAGAAACATCAATGATGAGAGAGAATCATTGATCAGCTGCCTCCTGCATGCACCACACCGGAGAGTGAGCCTACAACCCTGACCGGGAATCAAACCATGACCTCCTGGTTCATGGGTTGACCCTCAACCACTGAGCCACGCCCACTGGGCTGACAGGAGGCCTTTTTAAAAGGTTAAGAACAAGAAGGAAACTTCTTGGGCAGATTATCGGTTGGGAAGGCTTTGCTTCATAGCTAATGAAAACAATTTTTGTAAAAATACGTTGCTAAAGGTGGTAAGACTTATTGCATCAGAGAGTGACTTTAAGACTTAAGGCTGGGGAGTAGAAGATGGCTTATTACCGGATAATCCACTGGCAAACGGCACTTGATTTAGAAGGCTTTGGATAGTTGGTAGCCTCGAAGGACCCCGAAGATCCGGTCAACAAAAATCTTCCATCACAAGTTGTGGCTGTCAAAAATGACAATTAATGTTAGACAAAAACAATCTTGGAAGGATTTCCCAAATGAAATGGGATTTAAATTGGTTAAAGAACTCTTTGTAGAGTGCTCATGACTGAGGCTGTGTGAGGCTATTTTCTAAAACTGAAATGATGCGATGGGAGATCAGATCTCATGCTTAAAATCCACTGGCTATTTTCAAATGACTCCCAGAATGTGTCCTTTTCCTCTGGTATGCTGTTAATTCCTCATATGCCCGAAGCTTTGTTGGGGGAGGGGGGTTATAGAAATTGACTAAAGTTAACAAAATTAAATTGCTATCCCTGGAATCTGAGTTCTGAATAAGCTAATTCTAAAGTAAGGATGGAAAAGCCCATTGTAATATTGCATAGCAACTGTGTTGTTATAAAATGCAAGCTATTATATGATATAAGATAATTTACATGGGAAACAGAATTAAAGAATTGACCAGCATTTAAAAATCTTGGTAAAAAAAATCAAATGTTTTTGGTTAACTTTTAGCAATTTGGGGTATAATTTTTATAAACCATAAAAAAATACTTTGGTAAATAAATGTTTAGATTAAAAGTATTTCTAATAACAAGGACCTAGGAATTGATTGCATTGGATTATGACTTGGTAGCCTGATTCCAAGCTGAAGACAACAAAAAAATAACAGCAAACTGAGAAGAGAAAAGATAACCACCGAAGCGCAAGGATTCAACTCTGCACGGGCCGTTACAGACCTCAGGAAAGGAAATAGAGAGAACTGTGGCTTGTCGAAAGAATGAAATCTCCTTTTGTATAAACATAGAGCTAATTTATATGTTTTAAAGATAAACAGTAAAATATGTGACTTTTTAATGCAGAGCTTAATAATTTTCAAGACACAAAAGAAAATCTTCACCTTCAACCCTGTCCACCACAAATCATGCCCAATAATTGGGACAATTAATCGCTGATCTTCAATGACCATAAAAGAAAGAATACTGTCTGCTTGTGTTTTATGTGATATATAGAGCTTTTTAATCGCAGTTTGTCAAGAAATCTATGTACTCCAAGATTATAAGAACGCGAGACAGTCCACTGCTATTGTAAATACTTGGTATTTAATGAGGTGGGGCGATCAATCCTACCAGCTCTAAAATATAACTGCAGGAATGTATAAAGCATTTTCTGTGTGCCAGACACTCTTATAAAGTCACTAGAGGCCCGGTGCATGAGATTTGTGCTCTGCGGGAGGGGTCCCTCAGTCCGGCCTGCACCCTCTTGCAGTCTGGGACCCTTCGGGGGATGGCTGCTTGTGAGCCTAAGCTGGCAGTCAGATACCTCCCAAGGTCTGAGGCTCTCGCAGTCCGGGACCCCTTGCTCCTTACTGCCCATCTGCAGCCCGCCACTGCCGCTGCACTCACCAGCCCTGAGCCCGGCTTCTGGCAGAGCGGCACTCCCCCTATGGAGCATACTGACCACCAGGGGCACTCTCCTGCATTGAGTGTCTGCCCCCTGGTGGTCAGTATGCATCATAGCTACCAGTTGTTCCACTGTTTGGTCAATTTTCATATTAGGCTTTTATTATATAGGATTATATATGCATTAACGTTATCTTCACAACAATCTTATGAGGCCCAAGGTAGGAAAACCGAGGTACAAAAGGTTAAGAAGCTAGCATAAATTCTCCCAGCTTGTAAGGGACAATTCACGGCAGGCAGTCTTATTCCAGAGCACATAACGCTGTACGGCCTGATGCCCTAAAATACAAAGCTATCATGATGACAACACCTACTTTTTGAGCTGAAAAGCAGGGAGTGAATTGTAAATGAAAGAAACAGGGAATTAAGAAAGAATTCCATCTCTTTGCGACAGCATGGACAGACCTGGAGATTATTATGCTAAGCAAAACAAGCCGGTCAGAGAAAGACAAGTACCATACGATCTCACTTATATGTGGGATGTAATGAACAAAATAAAATGATGAACAAAATAGAAACAGAGGCATGTTTAAATGGAACAGACTGACAATTGTCAGAGGGGAGGGGTGTGGGGAGGACTGGAAGAGATTAGCCAAAGAACATATATGTGCATATGAATAGCTCAGGGACAGACAACAATATGGTAAAGGTAGGGGAAGGGGGCATGGGAGCTAGGGGGGGGGGCAGAGGAGGAATAGTGGAGGGTATCTGTAATAATGTCAACAATAAAAAGGAAATCCCATCTCTTTCAGTGTTCTTAAAACTAAAGTATTGATCACGTTTGCAATAGCAATCCACAACAAACAAGAGGAAGCACACACACACAAAAAAGAATATAAAAGGGAGCAGAACAAGACCAATTTAAGAACTTATAAAACCTATTTGTGAAGCTGGTATATAATAGTACTTCTTTGCATCATTCACTACAAATATTTTGAGGAAGAAATCAACAGCTTTGTGCTTCACAACAGGATTCATAATTTCCCAAAAGGCTGAGTTATGTCCCTGGTGGCAGAGATGGTTATATGTTGGTTCTACCCTTTTCCAATCCCTTCCTAGGAACATGACTGACCTGCCCCTCCCACAGTGGGTTCATGTGACCGAGTCTGATCAATAATACTGTGGAATGGTTCCGTTTATTTCCAGATGGGATTTCTAAAGATCTCTGTAGCATTCTTCCTTGTCTGTCAGCAGGTTGCAGAGTGTGGAGGGGGAGGCCTTGGGACAGAGGGGGCAGTGGGGGAGCTGCATCCTGAATGCCTACGAAGGAGCACAGCCCTCTGCCATCTTCCTGGGACTGTGATATACATGACGAATAACCCAGTATTGTCTGAAATCGCTAAGAGTGTGCATCACAGTATTTAGCCTGCCCTGAAGAATATGATCAATTTGACTGTCCAGTGGTCTATGCAAGTGCTGAGTGTTAGTGGGGAGGGATACTCTACACTGAAGGGCCTTTGGTGAATTCCTGCATGCAATTCAAGGTGAAGAAGAATATTTTTGATGGTATTTAAAATAAAATTGCAGTATGATTAAACTACTCATCATAGCAAAGCTCACAATGCCAAAATATTATTTCAAGATAGAGGTTTGTGCGAGGGACTTCCTTATGTGTTCTCTCAGTTAATTTCAGGTATTTGTGGAGAACCTAATTTTACATACGGCAATGAAGCAAGATAACCTTTTGGGAAAACAGGCATAAGGCAGCTGTGGCTGAGTAGGATTACTGGGGGTTCAGGGTAATAACATTTTAGACTGCAAAGTGCTTTCCAGTGCAGTATCAGAAAAAATTCTGAGTGGGAGATAAATGAGTCTGTCAAGTAATACCAGCAGTTCTTTTGAGCTACCAAAATCTTGTCTGTGGTGGGGTGGGATTTACAAGGGTATATACTCTTAGGACCTGCTGAGAGCTCCCTCTGCAGGCTCAATATTTACATGGTTGTGCCGGGCACTGAATTCTCCAGGATGCTCAAGTCCAACTTTGGTGGATAGTTTCTGTGGCCATCACTCTGGTCTGCGGTGCACACACAGAGCAGCATGCAAACCATTTGTGGAGACACTTGCCAACTTCCAAATAGACCTGAACATTGGGCTGGAGGCTGTGAGTCAGCTAAAAAGTTAACTTTCCTGCTGATGCGATTCTAATCAGAAGGAAAAAAAAAAAACAAGTTAAAGAAATCTTGGTTCAGCTATAGTCAGCTCTAAGTTGTGCAAACCCAAATAAAGACTAAAAGAGGAAGCTGTGTGGGGAAGTCAATATTAATGTGACTCTCTTAGTAACATAAACTAGAATTAGAGCTCACAACTGGGGAACAAAGAGAAATAGAAGGAGAGTATAGGCCAATTTCATGTAGAAAGAATGTCCTTAAATTAATTTTTCTGTGAATGTAGATTGATGGACAAGGGATTTCATGTGAAATGCTACCTGATTTGTTGCTGAGGTGAAGTCACTGCTTTGGGGCTCATAATTAAATGATAGATAGATAATAATAATTAATAATTAATTAATAATAATAATTAAATGATAAATAAAACAATTTATATGCCTGAATTCTAGTTGGATTAATATAATTGATTGATTTATCCAATTCCTAATCTACAAATTCTTTATACTTATTTTCCAAAAATAGATACAATACTACCAATAATATAATGCTAAAATACAAATAATGAAGAGAATCAAGAAACATAAAAACTGGGAATTGGGGGGATTAAGAAAGTTAGGGATACAAATGACAAGTTGATACTAAAGTTCAATTAACACAAACTTTCCAAGAGACTGACAAGTAATAATGCACTTGGTCCTTAACACAAATTTAGGGAATTAACTCAGTTCTAATAGTGAGTGAGGCTGGTGCCATGAAATTTTAGTGGCTCAGAAAAGTAATTCATGGCTTTATAACTTATTTTAGGACAAGTTTCATTCTTATAAGATACATTTATGGTGATTTTTTGATATGCACGGATATTAATTTACCATGAAAATTATTAACTCCATAACAGTAAAGACCAAATTATAGGTGTGGTTCATTTCATGATTATATACACTCACCCTCCTTCCCCCAATTTAAAGTTATTGATCATCATTACAAAGGCTTAAAGTCCTGTGTCTCACTTTGGCATACATTATTATTTTTGAAATATAAATCAACATCACCTGTATTACCTCATGATGGCACACTTGTATTATATTCTCCCTGAAAAGGCTTTGAAAACTGCCTGGAAACCATAGCAAAAGAAAAATAGGTTTCTTTCTTCTGCTTTGAGTAACTTAGTTATATAAAATAGATTAAAAATATTCTGTAGCCTGCACTTTCTTCCAATATGCTATGAGTGCACTTCAAAGTATGTAGTTAAACTTTGAAGGATTGAATTTTATCCAAGAACATTTGAATTAGGATTCCTTAATAAAAGAAGCCTCTTTGGTCAAGTTGCCTCTTTTTTTTTTTTTTTTCTTTTTGAGTTGGTGATGGGAAACAGACCAACTTCCTGTCTTTTAAAGTATGTTTCAAGTGGACAGGTAATTTTTAAAACTTTGTTGTTATTGGAGTGTTCATCTTCAATTAATATCACCTAAGAAGAGCAAAGTGAAACAAATACTAGAATAGCAAAGTGTAGCAAATAATAACTGCAGCCTTTTGCACACTTCAGGAACTAATTGTTCTCAGGGTCAATGCTGACATTGATTATGAATCACACCAAAAAATATTCAATTCATGCTTTCTGTTTAATTTTTCAAGAACCAATTATAAGCTAGAATTATTTGAATAGGCCTTCACTTTGCTTATTAATCTATTTTATACTTATGTGGTAATCTTTCATGTATATGTTACTCAACTATACAATGAAAACATAAGTCAAAGAGTAAATGTGTTTAAATCCCTTAGGGCCATGCTTGGCATATAGTACACACCACTTAAGTGCTAATTACTAATGATAGAAACTGTTATTATTATTAACAGATGCCAACATTTACAAATAAAACACAGATGTTTTATTCATGAGACTTTAAGATCTTATTCAAAACTGATTTCCATTATTCACAGATCTACAACTCAAGTACATTTTTTTTTTTTTGGTCTATTTGTTGTTTCTACGCCAAAAGGCAAATAAAAGCAACAATCAAAATGAAAGAATGGCAAGTACTGAGTTAGGGACCATTAAAATGGAAAACAAAGACTGACATTATGATGGTGAAGAAAAAACGGAAAGCACTCAAATTCATAACAACCACTTTGGAATAGTTTAATACGGGATGGAAAAGTATGCCATTCTTTTGCCCCACTTATGACAGGCATTGCTAACCACAGCATCTTTTCTATCATCCTCAAATGAAAGTCTGTTTTATTAATATTAATCTTGCATAAAATAAAGTTTAGGAAAATAGTATAAATATGTTTTAGATTTTGTGTTAAATTATAATCATGGCTATAGGGGAATCTTATTCTCCAGTAGTTTCTGGTATCTGAGGTGTGTGTGTGTGTGTGTGTGTGTGCGCGCGCGCGCGCGCACAGTGAGGATCTATGTATATAAACATGGTCTACATACATATATATATGATCTGGGTCTATGTATTGTGGATGAGAAAAGGGGTTCTATGGCAAGTAACCTCACAGGATGATCTGATTATAAATTCATACCTGGGCAGATCACAGCAGGTAGTCACTCCTGGTATATACCTTTTTTTAGTAAAAGGCTTGTCTTTGCCTTAAGTAAGTCCTGTCTCATACTTTCTGGGCATCTAGGTTAATGGACCTTTGAAATTGCCCCTCTTTCAGACCACTCTTTCGAATATGTGACTCCCCTTCAAACCTCTTCTTCTAAAGTACAAGAGCACATCATAGTAACTATCCTGTAATCAATGCCTGGCTTGCTTTCTCCAACTTTCGTGCCATCTTCCTTATGTTCCCTCCTTCATTTCAAATGCATAAAAGACACTGCAGAACTGAATCGCTCATCCCCAGAGCATTTAAGATCTCGCTCCCTTGCACATGTTGTCAATTGGGCTCAAATAAACTCATATAGAAATTCTCCACAGGTGTGGGCATTTCCAAGGTCAACGGTATGTGTACATGGTCTACATCAAGTACGGGGGGAAGAGAATAGGGAGGGAACATTACTTACCACAAGTTTTATTGTCTTCATCAGAACCATCGGGGCAGTGTAATTCTCCATCACAAAATAAGTCACTTGCGATACATTTTAGGGCATTAGCACAAGGCCTTGAACCAGGCGGGCACTTCACTGAGACATTGCCTTTAGGAAAAAAGGTTGAGTTTGTAAATTTACTGCATACATATTAGTTTTAATTTCTTACCATATGTACAATGTTTGGATATTTAGTATGCATTTTTGTCATTTAGATTCTGACTCATAAAGTACATATTTCAATTTCCCCTGGAAATATTAATTTCATTTAATATATCAATTATTTGTAAAAATTCAAAATTTTATAGTAAACAAATTCTTCATAGATGTTAAATACGAATGTTTATTTTGTTTTAACCTTGATAAATCAACACTACAGTTTTGACAGTTGGCCCCTAATGTTTACACCTCCTAGGGGTGTTGTATACGTTATATGGGGCAATTTGTTGGAATGTTTTCCACAGCATCTGCATTACTGGTAATCACTGCATTTACTCATAAACATATTATTCAAAAATATTGTGGCTGAAATCAAGGTTTGCATTCTGTAGAGCAAAATTTGTCAACGAAAGCCATTTTATAGTAAAATAAAATACTTAAAATTCCCAGCGCAGTTCTATATTGAGCAGTGGAAAAAATCCAATGACTATTTCCTTCAAAATTTGTTTGCTTCTTGGATCAGGGGCTCCTAACAGGAAGGACATGCCCCTGAAGCGTTCTGTGCCATCTCTTGCTTAGGTCTGATCAATGTGCACCTCTCAGCCTGTTCAGTCCTTCACCTTCATCTCTTCTATATGCCTACACATAGAGGTGCAGCAAGAAACTCATTTTACTCTAGAAATCAACTTGGACATTTTAGGTGTGATTCTAAAAAAAAGGACATGTTGTTTTATGCTCACTAGATAAAGACATATGTTTTTATTTTTCAGAGCAGTGTGATAATCTGATTATTTTTGTCTATGATTAGAATAACAATGATGGTTTAAAGTTTTTGAAAATCTTTGAACTCAATAGCATTTTTTGGGGGGGGGATTATTGTTCTTAACCTTAAAACCAGCACTGCACTGCCATCTGCTGGGCTCTAAAATCATATTTTACTCTGCAATTTCCCCTAATGCTCGATGAAATTAATTGCAAAAATAAAACTGCTTATGTCAATGAATCTACTAAGGTAATACCTAATTTGGAACATTTATGGACAGAGTTGCTGAGTATATATAGAACTAAATTAGATTTTTGTAATTAGCTCCAATTAAAAAGGATATAAACATTTGGGAAATTCATGGATCACCTAACATCTAAAAATCGAACGGGATAAAGATCTGAGCTGTTCACAAATGACAGACTATTCCCATATAAGACATTAAAAAAAAGAATGATAAAAAGGATACTGAATAAACCCAAATGTATACTATAACCATTGGTATCTATGAAATAATAATCAAAAGAGTCCTTAATCATTAAGTCCCTGACCCATGAAAGGTAGTGTCAATAGTATTCCAAAAATGATTGCTAAATAAATAAACAACAAAAAAGTTTTATTTTAAACACTCTAGGTCTCATTTTAATAGTAGTTAATAGAATTCTAGCTATTCAGATTTGAGACTATAGCTAGGAAGGTGTAAACTTTGTCTGTTCTAATACTTCCCATGGGAACTTCACTCCCTGATGCTCCATATATCTTTCTGTTGCCTATTAAATGCTGTAGATCCAACCTCAAAACCACATGGGATCCTTTGATGTCATTAATGATTATTCACTCACTCCATAAGTATTTATTGTCTATTTATTTGTGTAACACATTTTTAAGGGAGGGAGGTAAAGGGAGGAGTAAGACAGAGACTCTAGTCTCATGGAGCTTGGAGTTTAGTGAGAGACTGGGTCATTACTAATCTATATATATAAAAGCCTAATATGCAAAGTGTCCCCTAGGGCAGTGGTTGGCAAACTGCTGCTCGCGAGCCACATGCGGCTCTTTGGCCCCTTGAGTGTGGCTCTTCCTAAGCCTTAGGAGTACCCTGATTAAGTTAATAACAATGTACCTATCTATATAGTTTAAGTTTAAAAAATTTGGTTCTCAAAAGAAATTTCAATCGTTGTACTGTTGATATTTGGCTCTGTTGACTAATGAGTTTGCCGACCACTGCCCTAAGGAGTTCCACTGACCAGGAGTTTGATCGCTTGCTATAATGTGTGCTGACCACCAGGGGTCGGTGTGGAACAAAGGAAGGCCTTGGCCAGCAGCTGGCAGTTGGGGAAGTGAGGCCGCGGCTGGCAGCCACAAGGGACCCTACCCATGCACGAATTTCGTGCACTGGGCCTCTAGTTAGTTTTTAAAAAGAGACCTAAAAATGTGCTGTGGGAACACCAAGGATTAGGCAATTTGTTTCCTTTGGAGATAGAGGTTGTAAACATCTTTACGTAAAGTAAGTTTTGAAGGATGCCTAGAAATGTACCAGGAAGAGGGGCATATGGAATGTACACAGTGTGACAGGAGCATATCAATATGTGGAGAACAGGTGAATCTAACTTCTCTGGATGGTAAGATGTTTGTGAAAGCCATGGAAGGCAGGGAGTGTGGTGCCAAATACTAGGGGACTTATTTTGTCTTTGTAAAATGTTAGAAATAATGTTTTTCTATAGGCAATGGCATGGAAAGTTTTTAGATATTTATGTGATATGACCAGTCCATGTCTCAATAACATAATTCTGGAGCCAAGTGGGGAGTCATGTAGAAAGAGGAGACCAAGATAAACCGTTACAATAATCAAGGAGAAAGTTAATGAGGGTTGGAACTCTTGCACTAGAAGAGGAGATGGGACATGGACTCAGTTGCTATTTTGCAAATAAAATTGGTGAGCTTTAGTGGCCAGATATGTTCCTGCCCAAAGGGATGTGGGTGCTAAGAATGATACCTATACTTCTGGAGTGGCCAGTTAAATTACTAAGTGTCATTAGTTACAATCTATATCTCTCTCTATATATATCTATCTATATAAAACCCTATCATGCAAATAGACCAAACGGTGGAACAACTGAACAACCAACCGAACAACCGGTCGCTATGACATGTGCTGACCACCAGGGGGCATGCACGGAACATGGTGGGTATTGGCTATGGCAGGATGGTGGAGTAGGTGAGTGGGGGTGCCAGACCAAGGTGGGGCACTGGTTGCTGTCATCGGGGTGAGCCTCTGGTGGTAACTGAAAATTCTTTGCTCCCACGTGCCGTGGTCCCACTGGCTGCTCGCACCCGCTGACAGTGCTGGCCCCTTTCACATCTGCTGCTGGCATCGGCCCCAATTGCTCTGCACTGTCAGCATGTGGGAGTGGTGGCAGTGGGAACGAGATTGCCAGCAGACAGGGGACTGGGGGCCACAGTGGAGGGGCCGGGTGAGGCACGGAGGATGGGCCGAGACCCAACCCTGTACCCACTATAGCCTCACGGCCCACAGTTCCTTTCAAGGTGCACAAATTTGTTCATTGGGGCCCTAGTAGTGAATATAAGAGCAACAGCTGGTGGGATTAGAAAATGACTCTAGTTTGATGTATTTTGATTTGAAAGTAGAAATATTAGTAACTCTAGCTTTTTTGTGTTATATTTCTATAGATTGTTTCAGAAACACTTTTCAGCTGCCTTGGTCAATGAAGAAAGAGAATATACATATTTTTAATTCTCACCCGAGGATTATTTTTCCATTGATTTTTAGACAAAGTGGAAGAGAGAGGGCAAGACAGAGAGCAACATCAATGTGAGAATTGGTTGCCTCCTGCATGAGCCTGACCAGGGCCCAGGCTGGGGAGGCGTCTGCAACTGAGGTATGTGCCCTTGACCAGAATTAAATCTGGGACCCTATGGTCTGCAGGCCGACACTCTATCTATTGAGCCAAATTGACTAGGGCAAGGAGTTCCTCATATTGAAACCAATATGGAAAATATAATCTATCTATACAATAAAGAGGTAATATGCTAATTGGTCCTAACAGTGTCCCAGTCACAACCGGTCAACAGGCTGCACGCTCATAGGAGCTGGTGGGCGAGGATGGTGGCAGGGACTTCTGCCCCCAGCAGAGGCGCACACAAGCCTGCCCAGGGCTTAAGTAATGCTGCCTCAGAAGGGGAGGCCACTCCTGATGGAGGCATGCGCAGGCAGGAGCTGGTGGGCAGGGACGGGGGCAAGGACTTGCACCACGGGAACATGGGGCTGCCTCTAGGGGCGGCACCCCCAGCGGAGACGCGCACAGGCCCACCGCACCGCCCACCCAGAGGGGGGCATCAGGACAGGCCATGGCGACCCCTCCAGTGGAGGCGCAGGCTGGCCCATGGCACTGCCAAGCCCAAGGGGGGCATCAGGACAGGGGCGGGGCCTCAGCAAAAAGCTCTCAGCATTCCTGTGCTGGGGTCTGAAGGTGCGGAGAAGAAGGGAGAGCAGATGGGCAGTTAGGGGGTTTAGGCCAGGAGGGGAGAGCAGATAGGCATTTAGGGGGATCAGGTCAGGAGGGGAGCGCAGTTAGAGGGAATCAGGCCAGGAGGGAAGAGCAGTTAGGGCCATGAGGCAGGTGAGCGCTTAGGAGCCAGTGGTTCTGAATTGCGAGAGGGATCCCAGATTGGGGAGTGTGCAGGCCAGGCTAAGGGACCCCCCCCACACCGCCCTGCCCTGGTGCACGAATTTCATGCACCAGGTCTCTAGTATATATATAAAGACGTAATATACAAATGAGGTCAGGACTTTGTAATGGTCACGACCAGCTTAGGAGGAGGGGCTGGGCTTGGCCCCGAGCCTGAGAGAACAACACACAGGCGTGGCCCAGAGCTTGAGGGATCAATACAGAGGGCGCCTGCTCCGAGCCTCTGCAGTGAGTCTGGGGCAGGCCCCCAGTGGACACACACACACACACACACACACACACACACACACACACACACGGTGCCTGCTCTGAGCATCTGTGGCCAGACTGTGGCTTCAATAGGACATCCCCTGAGGGCTCCTGGACTGTGAGAGTGGGCAGGCTGGGCTGAGGGACCCCCACCCGCCAGTGCATGAATTTCATGCACTGGGCCTCTAGTTGTTATATAAGAGCAGTATGGTTTAGCTGTTTATTAGATTGTATTTTTACCTCATTTTACATACACACATATGGCGACAATTTCCAACAAAATCATTGATTAAAGCATTAACTGTTACAGAAATTAGCCAGATGCCAGTTTTTTTTAAAAAATGACCTTTCATTTTTAAAACTAGAGTTCTTTGACTTGTGGATTACTCTATTTGCCATTTCATTCCTTAATTTTTGCTCTGGTCTTTCCCTTTTTCTAGGTCTGCACTGTACTTTTCAATAGAGAATTTTCAGGAAAGGAGTTAAATAATTGTGTGATTTTTCTTTATCTTTATTGATTTCAGAGAGGAAGAGAGAGGGAGAGATAGAAACATCAGTGATGAGAGAGAATCATTGATCAGGTGCCTCCTGCATGCTTCTCACTGGGGATTGACCCCACAACCTGGGCGTGTGTCCTGACTGGGAATTGAACCTGACCTCCTGTTTCATAGGTTGATGCTCAACCCCTAAGCCATGCTGGCTGGGCTAAATAATTATATTTTAAGAGAATATTAATTTTTTTGTTTATTAAAAACTGATCAAATTCCATGGATATTAGTTACTGTTATCTTGAGTGGGAAAAGACCTGCACATATTTTTATATCTATATGATATTTTATCTTTAGGGTGTTAATTCCCTGGCATATTATGAAAACCCAAAAGTAAACTAGTATTAATTGAAGTTCTGCAAATGAAAAGTTTTAATTATCCATTTACATTTGTATCATGAAAGATTCAGAATAAACTCAGTGTGATTACTTCAGCATGCTCCAAGGTTATAATAATTTCTAGTGATTTGGGATGAGGAACCTCCTGTGTCTACTTGGGCAGGCCCTGCGCTTGGCAGGCATATGGAGGATGAAAGACTGAAATCCAGTTTTTTCCTTTCAAACCAGTTATAAAAAGTGTTAACGCAAGATAATAATTTGAAAATCACATTTTGGAAATCTTAGATTTTTATTTTCCCTGTTATTTATTTATTTTTTTAAAATATATTTTTATTTATTTCAGAGAGGAAAGAAGAGGGAAAGAGATATAGAATCATCAACGATGAAAGAATCATTGATCAGCTGCCTCATGCATGCTCCCCAAATGGGGATCAAGCCCACAACCCCAGATCAGGTTTATAGGTCAACTAGAGGCCCGGTGCACAAAATTCATTCACGGGGATGGAGGGAGGGTGTCCCTGTACCCTCTCCAATCAAGGACCACTGGCTCCTAACCCCTCACCTGCCTGCCTGCCTGCCTGATTGCCACTAACTGCCTCTGCTGCCTGCCTGATCTCCCCTAACCGCCTCTGCCTCAGCCCCCACTACCATGGCTTTGTCTGGAAGGATGTCTGGTCTAGTTGGTCTAATTAGCATATTACCCTTTTATTAGTATAGATGATCAACCACTAAGCCATGTCAGCTGGGCTATTTTCCCTGTTATTTAAATGGGATTAATAATACTAAGCATCCAAGCGATGCTAATTGAGACAAATTGAGCCCAAGAGCCTTATAGCTTGCTTAACAGTAGAAGCAGAATCGGAATCCTAGAACGCCTGCCTTTAGAGACCGACAGCATTTCACTACACTGTATTGGAAAAAGAGCTATCACCTTACAGAAATTCTCATCCACTTTGATAGAACAAATTTAATCTTTTTAGCAAGACAATGGTGGGTCAATCCAAATGAAATTACAGTGGAAAGCTACTTCAACAGTTCTGATATCATGTGCACAGAAGGGTCTTCAGTGCTTAGCAATATATTAAATATTGTTCTCTTAAATGTAAAGAAAGAAAAACACTTAAAGTCATAATGCATTTGGTGTCAGAAAAAAGTCCGTGTGTTATAGTCTTGGGGCAATTCAACTGAGGAACATAATTCTACCTTAGCTTCTTTTGACACAATTTCATTAAATCAGCCAATTATTTTTCTTCAATCCCCAAACTCTTGCACCTAGTAGCAAGATTGCATTTTTGTATGAGGTTGAGAAAGCCCATGGTAGTGAAACTGTGTTTCTTCAATAAATGCCTACACAGTAAGTAACAAAAGACTAGGACAAGCTGTATGCTACAAACCCTGCAAGCATTTGAACAATTGCCCAAAACCACCCCTTTAGGTACTCTTTAGCAGCCCAGAAATCAATCAGTGAAATGTAACTTTAGTTCTTATCTCCCTCCTTTAGTGTTCCAAATGGGTTCGTAAAACTTTACGGTAATTGACAACAAAGGCAGTTGAACAATAGAGCGTAGTCCTCATGGACTTTGTACCCGCTATCATACAAACATTTTCTTTGGCATAATTTATAATAGTATTAACGGCAGGTATATGATGCATGCATTTGTTGATTTTTCTCAAACTCTGTCTCCCAGGCATATAAACATGAGAATAAACTTAACATCCTTGAAAAGCATATTCATAATAAATTATGGCTTGGAAACTGCGGTTTTCAAGTTTAATTGCCTCATTCCCCTCTATAAATCTATAGTATCTTGCCGGCTGAGAGGAGTAAGTGGGAAATATGATTCGGAACTCATAGATCCAATAAAAGAGGGAATATGATATTTTGCCACCCACTTACCTTATAATTCTGTGAAGATTGATTAAGGTAATTCAGTACAGTCTCCAATAACAGGAAGCTTCAGAAATGAAGTTTGGGTTTTTATTTTTTTTGTCAAATAAATGATCCTATTAAAATGAGTATTACTGAATATAATCATCTCATTTTAACCTTAGTTTAGTGTTTGAATGTTCTGTTAAAACTGTATTCAATTAAAAAAAACCTCAGAATAGGGAAGGGAGTAGGGATGTAATATTGGTTGTGTCCCTGTTTATGCTAGTCATGAATGGAGACAGTATTGTGGTATCTGTTTTATCTCCCTTAATTCTCATGACCACTCTCTAAGACATGTATTTTAATTATCTTTTGGACAATTAATATAAAGTTTAAAAAGACTAGGTAGCTTGCCAAGTACTACATATAGAGTAACTGGTGAATTTAGTTAGTGGTGGATTTCCCATGCCTTTTTATTTATTTTTTATTTTATTTTTTAAATATATTTTATTGATTTTTTACAGAGAGGAAGGGAGAGAGATAGAGAGTTAGAAACATCGATGAGAGAGAAACATCGATCAGCTGCCTCCTGCACATCTCCCACTGGGGATGTGCCCGCAACCCAGGTACATGCCCTTGACCGGAATCGAACCTGGAACCCCTCAGTCTGCAGGCCGACGCTCTATCCACTGAGCCAAACCGGTTTCGGCCCCATGCCTTTTTAATGACTGAGAGTTGTATGTTACTTTTTTCTTTTCATTTTGAATAACAACTGTTTAAAATGTGAAAGCTAAGACTAAAAGCATGCTTAACCCATTCCTGTGGTTTTCTTGTAGGAAAGGAGATTTCTGCTCTACTCCCCAGGAGAGAAAAGTATGGGAGAAGTATTACCCTATGTTCTCTGTCCCCCATTCATCATTTCTTTGGCCAGAGGAAATTGGGCATATGGTTCACTCACCTCTTATATTTTTGATGGGTATATCTTCAGGAGAGTAAGAGTGAAAAAGTTAAGTCCAAGGATTTCTTGCTTTGACATTGATTTTTTTCTCCCCTAAGTCTTTCCACATATTTCTCTTAGGATATTTTATAAAAATATATTTTATAAAAATATATTTTATATTTTCTCCCCTAAGTCTTTTCCACATATTTCTCTTAGGATATTTAATATATTTAATATCCTAAGAGAAATATGTGGAAAGGGGTCCTCAATAACTTGGATTATATGAATCATTCAGTGAATCAATACACAGACAGACAAATAGAAAACAGGACACTAATTTTAATATTTGTTACTGACTTTCAACATTTTGAAAATAAATTAATCTTAATATATTCAATTATTTTTTCAGTTTACTTTTAGGCTAAACAAACTAACCTTTATCAATCCTAAGACCATGCTTTGAAAGTGTGTTGAAAGGTGATTGTAGATGCCACAGTCTTTCACTTTGGAGAAGGGATTATGGCCTGAAGAGTAGTTTTATTTTTCTATATGTTGTACGACTATATGAATAACAAGTAAATACAACAGCAGGCAGGTTTATCCTACCATAAAAGACCTCTATGAGTTTGGAGGTGTGATGGTTTGTTTCATAAAGCATTCTTTGATTTTCAAACATCACATCAACCATTTCATACAAGAATTATTCAGTCTTACCCAGAAGGGTATTTACACAGAAATGTCCTCTTCATGTATGTATATAACAATAACACAAAAATGGCATTATTATTTTAGGAACTGAAGATCTATGCAATATTGCCTGTATGGAGTTTGGGGACACATGCAGGCCATTCAACATGACAGTTAAGTTAGAGCCAGAGAAGTTGCTTTAGTGAACCAGCAGATAGACAAAAGAACAGTAGATAATTGCTAGAAACTCAGATAAATTGTCACATCAAAGGTACACACCGGGAGTTGGCACAAAGTAGGCACTTAATGAAAAATTGTTGAATGAATGAATCAAGGCTACTTTGGTCCTGGTTTGGCAACCAGTACCTGTGGGTGTTACTAGGTGTGAAAATACAAATACATTAAAAAAAAATCTCATTTAAAATGTATTTGTATTTTCACACCTCAAAGGCCTGGGGTGGAGGGGGTAAAAGGGGGAAAAAAGGGTGACAGCTGTAGTACTTTTCACAATAAAGATAAATTAAAAATCTCATTTGAGATGAAGTCAGAAAGCCGGGCAGGAGAAGCTCTCTCACACACAACACTCAATGTACCTTGCAGATTTTAGTAGGAGAAAGATTTTCTCCTTGTCTAGCAACAGGCTCAGCCAATAATAAACCACCATGACTCAGCCAATGGGAAGCCACTACACTTCAAATTCCCCTATCTTCCAATGGCATCTTGTTTCTAATAGCTGCTCCCCCAAACCCCACTTTTTTAGAAAGTAACATTCTCTTGGTTTTGTCATAGCTTGCATGTCCCAAATTGCAATTCCTTTGGCAATTCCTGAGTAAGCCAATTTTGTGTAAAACAATTAGCTGTTTTATTTCTAAAGTTAACATAGGAAGGAGCAAGCATGTCTGAAACCTACATTTTTATCCCATTGGTGGCATTCTAAGCAATAGATAATAACCTCAGTTCTCATAAAGGACTGGAGTGAGGTCGGACAATCCAGGCATTAGCACAAAATATGTTATTAACTTTTGGTGAAATCTAAAGCTAAAAGTGCACTTTTTAAAGCTCTAGTTTTCTTATCTATAAAAGGGGTAATATTAACTACTGTGTTAGAGAATTCTCAGAAGCCTAGAATGAAACATTAGTGAAAACTTTTTTAAAACAAAAAAGATAATATTATCAAAACTGACCTGTGGTTGTCAGAGGACTGTTGGTTGTTAATTTGCCTATAAAATAAAAGAAATGACATTAAAATAACTATTGTATTTTAAACTGATTATTAGGAATTTGTTGTATATTCTTCCTGTTTAACATTCAACTTGACAGCTTTTAAGTTACTTTGAATTTAGTGCCTATTAACTTGAGAATATATCATTTGTACCTGGATCTAAGAATAAATCTTTTCATTGATCTTTAGAATTATAGAGTGGAGGTTATTAGATTTTTTAAGTCATCTATCTATTTTTTTAAAAAAGTGTATTTTTATTGATTTCAGAGAGGAAGGGAGAGGAAGGAGAGAGAGATAATAATATCAATGATGAGAGAATCACTGATTGACTGCTTCCTGCACATCCCATACTGGGGCTCAAGTCCGCAACCTGGGCATGTGCCCCTACTAGGAATTGAACCTCAACCCCCTGGTTCATAAATTGATGTTCAACCACCAAGCCATGCTGGCTGGGCCATCTTTGATGTTTTAAGTATAAAAGATGATGTTTTAAAGTTATTAGTAATAGCTAAATATGGGATTCATTAATTTTGTACTGGCTGTAGACTTAAATGTTCTAGGTTAATCTGATGTTATTTGAAATAGAAGCTTGCTTAGACCATAGCTTTGGGATACAAAGGACTTGCTTTCAATTCCTGAGTTTGACACTAAATAGCTGTATGATTCTTTTTAAATGAAAAAATTATTACCTCTGTACAGGATCATTTTGAGAACTAAATGAAGTAATGTTTATAAAATATAGTACCTGGCCCAAGTAAATATTTTTAAAAAAGAGGCTTTCAAATATTATAAAAATGGTCATGAGTATAGAGAATACCAATAGTATTGGTGTCTTTATGGTTCTACTAGAGGCCCGGTGCACAAAAATTTGTGCACGGGGCGGGGGGTCTCTCAGCCTGGCCTGTGACCTCGTGCAGTCTGGGACCCCTCAGGGGATGTCCACCTGCTGGCTTAGGCCTGCTCCCGGGGGGATCGGGCCTAAGCTGGCAGTAAGACATCCCTCTGGCAGCCCAGGAGCCCTCAGGGGATGTCCACTTGCCAGCGGGGAGCAGGCCTAACCTGCAGTCGGACATCCTTAGCGCTGCTGAGGAGGCGGGAGAGTCTCCCGCCACCACTGCTGTGCTGACAGCTGGCAGCCTGGCTTGTGGCTGAGCAGAGCTCCCCCTGTGGTAGCACACTCACCACCAGCGGGCAACTCCTGCACTGAGCATCTGCCCCCTGGTGGTCAGTGTGTGTCATAGTGACCAGTCATTCCCAGTCGTTCTGCTGTTAGGGTCAATTTGCATATCACCCTTTTATTATATAGGATAACAAGTTTCGCTTTAAAATCATTTATATATAAATTTGATATTTGGGATTACTTCTGAAATATTCAGAAAGATTGTATTAGTTACAATTTGTGAGAAACAGATTTTCAGAGAGGTAAAGTGTTGGCAGAGCCAAGATTAATATTCATAGCTATGACTTCAATTTAAGTGATTTTTCTATAAAAGAATAATTTTACATTTTAAGATAACTCAGTTAATTCTAAAATTATTGATAATTTCCCAAAGCAAACTATTTTGATCTTGATAAAACAAAGTTCTACTTTTAAAGAGCAGTAGTGATTAATTGTAGTTAGAAAGAGGGAGTGAAGAAAATATTGGAATAGAGCAAAGTTAACATTCAAACTTACAATCTCCTTTCCAAGCTGTGCAATTCATTTTGAAACCTTCTTTCCCTTATTTCTAATGACTCATAAATGTTATGGTTTCATCTCTAAGACTGTATGATCAGAGCTTTATTTTGGGGTCACACATACACTTTTCAGTTTAAAAATCACATATATAAATTTGATATTTGGGATGATTTCTGAAATATTCAGAAAAATTATGTCATTCATGATTTATGAGAAACAGGTTTTCAGAGAGGTAAAGAGACATGCTCAGTGACTCACACACTCACTCACACTCATGCATGTATACCTATGTATATAGAGTGTAAAATATGGAATTGGAAATGCATATCCTTGGCAGATGTAACTGGGCGTTAGGAAACCTGCCTATTATGAACTACATTATTTCTTATCAAATGTCTGCTTCTTACATTTTAATATAAAGACTAAGAGTCTCAGAAACAGCTACTAAAAAAGGAATCCTTCTGTAATGTCATGGAGTTTGATGGTCACCAAGTTCATTTTTAAAATGTCATCGTACTGACCTGAAGTTGTTGCAGGGCTCAAAGTAGGGAGACTCTCCAAAGATGCTATAATAAAGCAAAGTGAATTTAAAGCTTGGACTTACAAAACATTGAGTGCAGTTGGAATATTCATTCAATTAGGGTTCCTGTTTTATCTTATTTCATGTTAAATGCTGCTGTTATTGATTGTGATACATTTGATGAATTTCCAGAATCTGTATATTCTCTCTATAAAATTTGCTTATGTAAAAAGTTTGCTTTATTTTAATCATTTCATAAAATATCTATTTATCATAGTTATATAGAGTATAACTTATATTTAAGGTAGCTAATGTAATATTACACACCTGATCTTGTCAGACCTAGAACCAATGGTGTTGCTCTGAAACTTATGGAAGACACCAAAATAATCTTGTACATAGTATCTGCTGGGAACTAAGTCCTGTCTGAGTATACAGTGCTTTTCACATAAAAAAATAGCTATTTCTTCACTCTTTAACATGTTTAATAGTTTTAAAAATATGCGTATTTTTTTCCTTAACAAAACTATGACAACTACATAAGATCTGAAGGAAACCAAAAGTAGTCTTATGGGATTGGGCCTAAGCCAGCAGTTGGACATCCATCTTGCAATTGGAACCACTGGCTCCTAACCACTCACCTGCCTGCCTGATCCCCCTAACTGCTCTCCCCTGCTGGCCTGATAACCCCTAATCACCTCTGCCTCAGCCTCGCCACTGTGGCTTTGTCAGGAAGGACATCCAGAAGGTCGTCCAGAAGATGTCCAGTCAATTAGCATATTACCTTTTTATTAGTATAGATAAGTAACCAGGATGAATGAAACTTATTGACCCCTCATGTTCCTTTCACCCTTTAGGTTCTCAATTAGAGACTGGACTTGCTACCTGACCTTGTCATCTAATGTCTATGACTCAGAAACTTCTGAGTGTCACTTTCTGAGGAAGGGTTTCTGGGAAATCAGGGTGTGCCAGACTAATGCCAAGAATATGATGAGACCCATAAACATGTATGCATGCCAATATTTGTAGGACATTTTTTTTATTTTCTTTTTTTTGTAGGACATTTTGATATTTTATATTTTATAAACTTTTCCTCACTGATATGTTCTTCAAATATGGTTTCTCCATATTTCACATTTCTCAGATAAATGTGTTACTTCAAGCAATAAGACATGTTCCTGAAGTCAAGGGTGATCCCATTGCTTCCTGGTATAGCGCTAGGATTTTAATTTCATAGCTTAATGATTCAAAGAAATCAAATAATGTTCACAGGTACCTGTGATATCAATGCTGTTCAAGTCAATATGGAAAATGACCAGTTGGCTGGATTTATTTGCTTTGATGCCTTGAATGAGTTCTTCTTTTACATTTTTATCTGACACCCACTGGTCAAAGAAAAGGTCAAATTTGACTATAATGCTGCCATTTCTGCAAAGCAAAAAATGACACAAGAAGAAAAAGTCAGCATTTTTCGGGTGATTTGTGCTCAATTCATGTAAGATGTTTTTTAAATTCTTTACATTTATCACCTTGTTAATCCTCATTACACCTGTACAAGGTAGGCAATGTCAAATATTATTTTCATTTTACAGAAGGAAGAAAAATGAATTAAAAGTCGGCATGTTTTTCCAAGAACACAAACAGATGCAGAATGGGAATCTGAGTTCCACATAAGCACACAAATGTTCAGGGCAGGCTGTTTCCAGGGTCACCTGTATTAAATTAAGCCAAAGCAAGTAGTTTCATGAGATTTACTCGTATTTTACTGTTTGAATGAATGGAGAGTATAGATTTGTAATTTCTCACAGATAATTTCTTAGTAGAGAAAAGTCTAAGGTAGTTTCACTGATTTCAGAGAAAATTTTCCTGTATAGTTTATGAAGACCTGATAGCAAGCTTATAGCAATGAATCTGTATCCATACTTTTCTCTATTCTTAATAGAAGATATCCAAATTTATTCTATTTTAAAGGAGAGAAAAAAGACATTAAGCATATCTGCATTATCAGAGACTTACAGGTATTCATTCTTACTGTCTAGGGTCAGGATTACTTGGCCTACGCCATCTCAGACCATAACATTAGAGTTCAATTATATAACCCAAGACACCTTCCTTTTTATTTTATTCCCTGTTCTGCAGCATGCACTTAAAAAGTTTTATTCACTGGTTATTTGTTTACAGTTTAAAGAAACAACAGTAGCAACAACAAAAGAATACATTTTTGGCCCAGGAGGGATAGTTGAGAGATGTTTCTTCTCCTGCCTACCTTTCTGTTTCCCTCAAGCTCTACTTTCAGGATACTACCCCTTGGGACACAAACTTCAGCTGATTTTCATTTCTGTAACCCTTGGTAAACTGGGGGTACTCAGGGTATACCTGGAGCCTTAAAAGCTAGATCAGGGAGAGCCAAATTTTGCATGTTATGCTTACTAGTTCCAAAATTTAGGCAGTTATGCTCATATCCTTGCTATATCTATAAGTTAATGATCTTCTTGAAGGATTTTGTCAACTCCAGAAGAGTTCTTTATCCATCTGTCCATATATCTATCTTGGTAGAACTTAGAATAGGTGTTGTTTTCTCCCTACATGATTATATGCAGAATCAAAAGGTTCCTGCAAAATCATGGTAGATCAGCATCTGCACTTGGTAGCATATTCCTTCTTAATGTCTGTGCTACTATTTAGGTTCACAGTTTAGCTGAGTGATTTCTTTCTATGTAGTTGGTTTTTCATCTTTGAAATAAACAGGATACTCTGATACAATAATTACACATTTCACCTCTACTGAATAATTTAAAAATCTTACAATGCTTAACTTTCCAATTATTTGCTTAAATCATAGTAACCAAATCTTGCAAGCGACAAGGCTCCTTAGGAACTATTTCGTTTAGGGTTCCTCAAACTTACCCATATATGAAATATGTTTATATTTTATAACCTCCATACTTTCAAGAGAGAGAATCTTCCCGCTTCTCTCTTCCTCCCTGTCTCCAGCCCCTTCCCTCCTTGCCTTCTCCTTCTTCTTTTGTCTCTTTAACATCCTCACCCCTTAAATAATTAAATGGACAGGATTAAATATGATTAAAATAAAGTGAGAGCGAACAAATCCATTAATTTCTGTGCCTTCAATTCCATTTCTCCTTCTCCTTGGTTGCACAGTAGTTTTAATTTTGACTGAATCTGAGGTTTCTCTTTATATAATTTCCACATGTTTAATTTGACTGAACACTTACTTTTATTTTTTTAAGGCAATAAGAGAGGGAAGATATTTTTGGTAGAGAAAGTACAAATATGGAATTTTTCTTCACTGACTTGAAAGTAACTGGATTAGTTCATCCTCAGGCATAAAACACCATTTATGAAAGATGTGTTTTCTTACTTGTGAATTATACATTGCACTTAATAATTTATGCTTTGCAAGGACAGGAGTTACAGATCCTATGTCCACATATAGTTGTATTCTTTAACATTTGTTTTCTTATTCAATGGAAATGTTGAGATAAGAGAGGTATATGTATAGGAGAAATAGGAAAACCATAATAAACACTTGTGTTTGACCCAATAGAACACTAAGATGTTATTTTAGTAGTTTAGTAATGATCTCTATAGCACCACTCTGAAATTGATTTTATTTACTATGGTAAATGAGAATTCTTCCTTTAGGAATATAAAAAAGAAACAATGGCCGTCTTCACTTCAAAGTACTTGTTCCAGTAAAATATCTGAGTTTGTTGTTTTTTTTTTTTTTTTGTAAAAGCAGATAAATCCTATCATTGTACAGAGAGCCTGTGTGCTATAAATCAAAATGTTTCTTATCTCGTATTTTCCTTAATGATATTGATAACCTCTGGGGTTGCTGAGTAAACAAAAGTCTTTTCTTTGCTAACTTTGTGACTCATCTGTGCTCAAAGGGCAGGGTAAGCTTCCTATTGCCACGAGGGTAAACAGCGCTTCATTAAAAGAACCCGCTGCTAAATGCTCTCTGCGTCAAAGCACTTCCCACACAGCAGAATAACAGAAAGTGTTCCCACAGGGGAGCCAACCATTTGCTGGACCTGCGAGTGGCCACACACACACACACACACACACACACACGCACACACACATTCATGTGGTGAGAGTTTAATTAAAAATCAGCAACAGAAAAGGAAATAGGTATTTTAAAGGATTTTTAGATGCATTTTTCACAATAAGTGTGGATATTGTTGGACCTCACTTATTTGTTTCTTGATTTTATCAATTGGAGTTTTAAATTCAAATAATTTATAAAGCTAATTAGGAATCAGCCACTTTTCCTGTGAGTGAAATATGCCATTTTACATGTGAGTTATTCCAAGTAAACTTACATGTTTGCATGTTTGCTTTTACTTTCTTCCCTGCTTCTGAATTTCTTTCCTTATCTTTCTCAGGCTCCCAAAGTACTGACCTGCAATTCATCTTATAGAAATTTGCATAAAATGTCTTCGCATCTTTTAAAAGTCATTCATATACAACTCAAAGAGGTATTTCTACATGGATGAAGTATATTATTTGAGAATCATTACAAAATGTGTATCAAGGTTTAGGGACTATATTGGTCTCCTAGGTAGCTATAAAGAAGGAGAAAAAAATTCCTCAGCTGAAACAATGTAGTTTCAAATATAGTGACTTTAGCATTCAGAGAAATAAAAATTACTTATTAAATATTAAAGAAAAGGCTGGGGTTTTGATAACTCAACCAGGCCTATATATAAAAGTCTATACTCAGCAAATGTTCTCAATTTAGTAAAAACAAAGTTACCCAGCACATTATAACATGTGAAATGAAAAGTCCCATTCAGAGAGCTATCCCAGTGAGCTCTGCGATGGATATCATGCTCTGTACAGATTTCACTGGGCAGAATCCAGGGAAGGAGAGGCCAGCGCCTGAGACACCTCTCCTCCAGGAGCATTCACACTTGAGAAATAAGCCTGAGTTGGTGGTTTAATGCAGATCTCCACACTCAATCCTCTACAAAACTGGAAAAGAGAAATTAGTTCCATTCACTTCAAAGTAGGCCAATAGCTTCAAGTTTTAAAAAAATCTTGCATGCATGCTTTTACCCTCACAGAATAAATATTGAATAAATATTAAGAAAAAAATAGCACTTTCAGGAAGAGAAGTTCACCTTTCCTGAGAGTCCATGTGTCTCCTCCTAGCCTTGACAGGGGGCCAATAAAAGAGGCTGCTATCAGCGATAATAAGCCTGGCAAACAGGAGCAGAAGCCTGGGATTGCAGATAAGAATGGAAACAGTAGGTGGGGATAGGGCTGGCTGGCTACTGCATTGAGATGTCATGGATATACAATGAGAACTAGTTTAGAATTATGTTTTCATTCTAATTCTATTCTAACAGAAAGTTAAGGCCAAAGTAAGAGTATAGTATACTGATTTTTATATCTGTAAAACATGGGTCAAAGGAAAACATGTAACACCTAACCTAAGACTCAATATATGTGAGGTGTTAAAGAAATGGTGTTAAAGAAATGGCTCATTCATTTTCTAGGACTTTATAGGACCCATACTCTGAGCCAGACATTAACTTGATTCTGAAAATACAGATGTCAAGGACACATTCTATGCCCTGAGGGAGCTCACAGTCTAGTAAGATGACAGGCAAATTGACAATTGCATTACAGTATGAGGATTGTTACTTTATCTGTAGGTACGAGGTGCTAACCAGGACTAGATTGGCAGGTGGGCATCCCCTGAGGAGACAACATGCACTGGTTCTTAATGGCATGTAAGGATGAATCCTAAGGATAATGCAATAGATAACAAGGAAGAAATGAAGTCCAGGCAGTGAAGAAGGAAGCAGGATGCTTTTGAGGGTGTACAGGTAATATGGCAGGACTGGTGTTAAAACCCCTTGTGGCGGGGTGGCGGTGGGTGGCGGGGAGGGTAAGAGGAGAAATAAAAGGCGAGAGTGATTTTCTGAGGCAAAACCCGAGACAGTATCTAATTTTAGTATAACAACTCTGGAAATAGTCTTCAGGTATTTGAAAGACTGAGATATGAACATTTATTCTATAAAATATTAATAACTACCACTAGGATCAGTGGGTAAGAGCTAAGGAAATAAAGACTTCATTGAGAATATGGACTAATTTTCTAGCAACTGAAGTTATAAAGAAAAAATAAAACAGTAATAATAATGATGTTCACAGTGACCTTGGAAATAGATTCCTAATTTTTTCAGATATCTTTACATGAGGGAACTGTTTTAAAAAGGATGAATCTCTTTCTTTTTTGAAAAATATATTTTTATTGATTTCAGAGAGAAAGGGAGAGGGAGAGAGAGATAGAAACATCAATGATGAGAGAGAATCATTGATTGGCTGCCTCCTGCACACCCCCTACTGGGGATCCCTGCAATCCAGGCATGTGCCCTGACTGGGAATCGAACCTGGGACTCTTCAGTCCATAGGCCTATGCTCTATCCACTGAGCCAAACCAGATAAGGCTGAATCTTTTTCTTTTGTTGGATGAGGGTGAACTTCCTTCTGAGGCTGTTGGTATTCCAGGCCAAAGCAGGCAAGCAAATGCTGGATTATGCCCTTTAAAATCTTTCTTTCTCCTATATTCCTAAGACACACACTGTACAGGGATGGGCAAAAGGAGGGTTACAGTTACATTGTGACATTCCTTTGAGTTAATAAAACCATTGTAATAATCATAACCAGCATGTCTCTTTCCATACAAACCACTATAAACCCACTTTTGCCCACCTCTGTTTACATAGCTGCCTAGTAACATTAGTCAGCACATTATAATGATGCACATGTATTAAATGATACATGAATAAAAGTAAAATGAGTGGCTATTCACATTTTATAGGCAGTGACTTTGAGTTGTCACAAAAATGTACAATGAGGCCATTGCTCTCTGGTCTAGCCCTCTTCCATTGTGATTTCATTTGAAGTTGTAGGCTTGGAGGTTTCTCATTGACCATCTTCCTTGACTGTGATAATTACTTTCAATTTCAGGGCACTAGCAGCCCTGAAGCTAACACTCCTTTACCTCCATGTGAAAGAATATGTGAGATGGACATTTGTAACTAAGGTGTACTGCCATCGGCCCAGCTGACTTAAATGTTTAAAGGGCATAAGTCATGTTCCCCGAGGCTTATCTTGACTTTTGTTGCTTGTTTTCCTCCATTTCATTTCTGCAGAAAAGAGAAGTTTCCTCTATTTTTTTAAAATTAAACTTCCTCTCTTAGACTTTTTCCCTATTCACTTAGCTTTCTAGATTCTAACTGGCATCATAATTTCCTGCTGGTTCATATTCTTATTCCTCAGGCCTTTTGGTAGTTTGCAGTGAAGAAAACTTCTGATATAAGTATCCATAGAAGAATTATGTCATGATCCTATTCATCTAAGATTCATTCATGTATTGAGCACTTACTATATTCTCGGTACAGTCTTATGTTCTCGGGGCACAACTAAACAGGTCCCTTCTCGCTTATGACTTAAAGTGTAAATGAAGTGTAATAAGCAAGCTTCCTCCATCTGTTCATAGCAAACCAGATACTGTATTTGTATCTGCACACGTTCAACTCAGCTCCCTCCCTGTGTCTCTGCAGATTTCACCCTCAGGAGAGAGAAACATGTTAACATAAGATCAATTATTCAGTAATTATTATTATTTGCTACTAATATGAAAGTTTATCAGTCCTCATAACAATGTTGACAGTTTAAAATATTCCCTTTTCTCCTAAAAGTAGTGACATTATTTTACAAATACTAACAAGGAGATCATTATTTTGTGATGCTGTGCTTCCTTTTCTACCAACAGAAAAATTTTGAGCTGTACTCACTCAAATCGTGAAACTCTTGAGTTTTTATATTCATTTTTCAGATTACTTGATTGAAAGATGTCATCTATCTAAAAAGAGAAAGAGTTTAAAAATATATTAAATTTAAGATTTGAACTTTTGTTTCAACATTTCAATAGTAATATTTAAGTTCTGCTTAGAACTGGATTAGGGGTCATTTCCTTCTCTGTAGTGATGAGGCTCACACATTTAAGCATCCTTATATGCTCACACATTTAAGCATATTACATTTATTTACTAATTCCTTTCAAAGCAAGAAAGCAGGATCTATGTATCTTTTGGCAAGTAGTTAGTGAAACTATGTTATGAAATTTTAAACCAGCTGAAGAGAGACAGTCTCCTACCATTTGCTGAAGGTCAAAAGCAAGAACTTTGAAATCCGCTGAGAGTTTGTCTTGCAAATTAGGATTATATGTAGCTCCTGATGTTATTTTCAGGGTCCCTCTGACTTCATAACTGTTTCCAAATACTGCATCTAAATAAATCAATAAGAAATAAAACACTTAACACATGAATTATAAGAGAATATGCATATCCTAGTTAAGACATAAAGTTCTTGCTTGATGTGTTTGTGCTGTAGTTTTTCTGGTTTACTTTGCAGCCTTCATGTGTCACAATCAGCTCCTTTTTACCCTCCTATCTGGTTGTTTTAAAAGATTAAATATTAAACTTCTTGTCTGCCCTATTTAATTTTTTTGCATTCTTTGAAGCCTAACCCATACTCCATGCTTCCAAGCTTTTTTTTTTTTTTTTTTTTTTTTTTTGCTATTGAGATTCCTGTTGGAAAATACAGGGATGATCAACTTCCACCAATTATGATACGGATTCAGGGAAACATGGTGAGAACTGGACCATTAAAAGTTTTGTAGCTGCTTTCAGTTATTTCTTGAACACCTAGCATCCAGGGTCACTGCTGGCCTCTGCTTGAGGACTGCTGTGCATATTTCTGTGTGAGCTACTTTGAAACACAGCTTTGAAGCTCCTTGTTTCATTCTAATAATTACAAAATGGGCATGTGTGACCTTTTGCCATTAAATGGTGAGTGTTGTTATTAGGGAAGTTATTGAGAAAGCTGCAGAAAATATATTATCTCAACATTTAAAAGTGTAAGGAATTAAAGCTAACAAATTGAATATAAACATGGGTACTAAAATGTACCATTAAGACCTGGATTACTGGTGAATAGACACATGTAACGACACTCAAGGTCATTAATCATCTGAGAGATGCAAATAAAAATGAAAATGAGGTACCATCTCACACCTGTCAGAATGGCTATCATCAATAAATCAACAAACAACAAGTGTTGGCGAGGACATGGAGAAAAGGGAACCCTCATACACTGTTGGTGGGAATGCAGGCTGGTGTAGCCACTGTGGAGAACAACATGGAGATTCCTCAAAAAATTAAAAATGAAGCTACCTTTTTACCTAGTGATTCCACTTCTGGGAATATAGCCTCAGAATCCCAAAACACCAATCAGAAAGAATATAATCATCCCTATGTTTATAGCAGTATTGTTTATAATAACCAAGATCAGGAAACAGCCCAAGTGCCCATTAGCAGATGAGTGGATAAAAAAGCTGTAGTACATTTGCACTGCGGAATACTATGTGGATGCAAAAAAGAAGGAATGCTTAACCTTTGCGACAGCATGGATCGACCTAGAGAGTAGTATACTAAGTAAAATAAGCCAGTCAGAAGAAGACAAATACCATATGATCTCACTAATATGTAGAATCTAATGAACAAAATAAGCTGATGAAAATGGAACCAGAAACATGGATACATGGAACATACTGGCTGGTACCTGAGAGGAGGAGGGTGGGGATGACTGGATAAGGAAGGTGAAGAGATTAGCTAAAGAACTTATCTGCATATCCCATGGACATGGGCAATAGTGTGGGGAAGGCCAAGGGAGGGGAAGGTGTGGGAAGGTGGATGTGGCAAAGGGGGCAAAAGGTGGACACCTACAATAATGTCAACATTAAAAATGTTTAATTAAAAGTGTCCTGCATATGCCTTTATCAGAATACTTCCTTTGCTATATATTCATGTTTAAAATGAATCATTTCAATTAAAACTTGCACAACAATGAATATACATGTAATATCAATGATACACAATTATCACATTGATCTGGTATGACAAGAAGTTATTTCTTCGTTTCCCCAATGAGAAATCTGGAGCTTAGATTCACTAAGAAAAATTCCTAGAATGATAGAGGTCATAAGTGACAGATAGGGAATTTGGCACAGAATTGGCTGACTCTAGAAGCCAGAATCTATCATATATTAACGACAAATTTCCCAGTTCAGAAGAAACATTAGAAATAATATTTCAAACAGTAAATGTACATTGAATTTAAAGAGTTATAATTGCATAAATGATGTAACACATTATTTAAACTACTTTGTTTTTTTAATACTCAAAATTACATTTGGATTTGCATGGTAAATGTGAAAGACAAGGAAAAACTGAGACAAGAAAAGGCAAGAAAATAAGTCATGAATCAGAGACTGAGGAAGCATGATCATTAAATCTTGTGTAGGAGTCTGAACTGGATCCTCAAGAGATAAAGGACATTAATGAAAAAAACCTATGGAATTTAAATGAAATGTGCAGTTCGGTTAATAATTGTACCAATGTTAATTTCTTGGCCATGATAATTGTGCTATGTATGCTAGTATAGAAGATATTGACATTAGGGAAAGCTGAGCAATGGTTATATAAACTCAACCATTTCACAATCTTTTTTTAACTCTAAAATGATCTCCAATAAAAAGCAAAACAATGTATATTGAAAGTAGTATGTCTTATGTCTTCTTGTGCTTTACTATAGATATAACTCGAATCCTATAATGCAAGTTGTTCTCTATTAAATCATGTTTATATTTATAAATATTTATTTTCTATTTTACTTGTAAAATAACTTACTTTTGCTTCTTTATTGAGATCTAAGAGTCCAGTGGACTTCCAAATGATGATACTAGTATATCCTTGAAGTTATTCACAGTGTTTAAGTAAGACCAAAGTAGCTGCTTTTCTATAAGTCTAAGAGAACTCCTATAATTTATTTAATTGTTCATATAATCATATAAAATATCCATAAGACCTCTTTCACTTTAAAAAAATCCCTCATATATGACTATAGTATTTAAATAAAAGAGGGCCGAAACCGGTTTGGCTCAGTGGATAGAGTGTCGGCCTGCGGACTGAAAGGTCCCAGGTTCGATTCCGGTCAAGGGCATGTACCTGGGTTGCGGGCACATCCCCAGTTGGGGATGTGCAGGAGGCGGCTGATCGATGTTTCTGACTCTCTATCTCTCTCCCTTCCTCTCTGTAAAAAATCAATAAAATATATTTTTTTTAAAAAAATAAATAAATAAATAAAAGAGGGATTATATTGGAATTATTTTGTAAAACTACAAATTATATTTATAAAATTCTTATTTAAACATCTACTAGAGGAAAAAAGCTACTCAAAGACTGAGAATTTTCTTAGTAAAATCAAAATCACTCATATGAAAAGGTTTTTACCTTTGTGAGATTTCAAAAAGAATTAAGATAATCATATTTATAGTAATTCATAATTTAAAAACTAAAAATTTTCTCAAAATAATGAATCCAATACTCAGTTTGTTGCTGTGCTGTCACTATTTTAGAGTTTACTGTATAAATGAGTAAATAATATATAAGAGTTTAAGTTCTATAGTTGTATTGTCTAGTTTGGAATCTTTCACTACCCAGTAATGACGCAAATTTAATCAAGTTACCTAAATTCTGATTCACCACCTATAAAATGAAGGTAACTTGGAGATTTGTTGTAATGACAGAATACATTTGGAGATCCTTGAAAAGTTGTTGGTGCATATAACGTAGCTCTAAATAAATAGTTACCGCTTCTTATTTTTTTCCTGTTTATCACAGTTTGCTACTCAGGCAGCTTCAGAACTTTATAATGCTACATTTACATCCACATTCCCTTATATGATTGCAATGAAAATTGTTAGCCTAAAAAGAGAACGAATATATCATTCTCTAGAAATAAATTGTACTTTCTTTAACTATTTATCAATTTGTATAGTTAACAACACTTCATATGTTTGTGATTGAAATCCTATCAGAATTAACCAACAGGCTCTAAAACCTACTTTGTTATATGTTGAAACTGAGAAACATACTTAACATTATTTTATTTAAAAACTGTAGTTTCATGTTTGAATTCTGAGGTAAGTTTTTAATTAAAGACCAACTAATTTTTCTAATATTCCACGAAGTGAACTACAGCAAAGCATCTGAATACCAAATAAATATCTTGTCATCAAAGACTCAGCAATGAATACAAGGTCCTGACAGGATGACGCGATTAAAGTGAGTACATGCCTCTCAGAGTGCCTTCAGTAGCCAGCTCCCAGGGACTCACCTTTTTCTGATTCCTTGATTGCCAGCCAGGACACTGCAATTAACCCAGCACAGAGAACCAGCAAAATGGCAAAGAGCACTGCAAACGTGACTTCATAGGCGCTGAGAGGATGATGCCTGGAAGATGCGCTTCTCTTTGACATCATTTTTGGCTTTTGAAGAAATGCTCACCCAAACACTGTGAGAGAATATAAAAACCTGCACCCACTGAAGAGGAAAATCTAAGTTTTCAAAGAAGATTTGGAAAGCAACAGCGAAAGTCTACACTAGTCTCACTAGTCAGTGTAAACGCCTTTGTGCGTGCCCAAAGGGCAGCAGTATGTCTCTATACATTAAGCAGATTTAAAAGGGAAGTTAATATTTAAGAAGATATAAATGAGCAAAGAGATACCTAGAGTTGTAAATGTTAATCATCTGCACAGGCCATTTGTTGAGATGAATGACAGTAAATGCATGTTGTAAACAAAAGTGACACTTCATCATTTTGAAAACCATTAGGAAAAATATAATATTCATGCTGGACAAATTAGTCACCAGGCACATGCATTTGACATTTGTAGAGAGTTCCTAACAGATCAACATTCCATGCTCTGACTCATTGTTAAGGCATTTCTCCTGTTCAATGTAGGTGTAGACATTCTAAAGATAACTTTTATGCACATGTATATATAAAGCCTAACATATATATTAATATTTACATTTGTGTGTGCATTTCTCATTGAAACAATCACAAATCTTTCATTCTCCATTATATCACCCAAGTGAAGTTATGCAATGTAAAGCAGTATTGATTTAATGTAAAGGAAAGTCCACAAGGCATCAAATGGCAACTCTTTATGGCTTCATGCAGTTATCCACCAATGAGAGTCACTGCTGCCAGAAGAATCAAGCATTTGCTTCTCTTTTAAGAAAGTGTTCTGGGTAGGGAAGGTATTGCTCACTTGCCCTGGACTTTATCTCAGTAAACATGCCAATTAGAACAAGAGAACAGGTTATGATAATTGCATTCATAACTATAGACCTAGGGAATATCAAGACTGTTTTCTGACAAGTTACATCCAACTTATCATTGGAACTACCACTCCTTGACTAACAATGAGTCTAGAATTAAAAAACAAATACAGGGTGAGGCAAAAGTAGGTTTACAGTTGTTCATATGGAAAATAATAAAATAATAAGAATAAACTTTACTTTTGCCCCCCCCCCCAACTCCCCTTCCCATAAATAAAATCAAACCTAAGGTGAAGTAATCCCATTTGCCTTTTGCTCTGGTAAATAAAAGTGGCTAGGGATAATGAAGTCCCAGATCACAGGTCCTTAATACACTAAAATTGTGCCATATGACAATGGGCTAAAATGAGCAATAACTATCTTTCTTCTTTACCATTGAAAGAAGAGACTGGAACATTGCAGTCTAAAATCCCCACTCATGGGCCTTGACTTAAGAGTTTAATTCGTTCCGAGACCGAGCTCGTTAAGGAGCTTGTTAACTCAAATTACTCTATGAACTCAATGCAAAAAAATCGGCCGAGAGACAGCTGGTATCTCAAAAAACTCGTTAGTCGGGACACTCGTAAGTCAAGGCCCCACTGTACTTCAAAATAAACCACAGAATAGCTTTTAGATTCATCTCTTACAAAGTTAATATTTTTAAAAAGAATCTCCAGCAGAATAACATCTTTACAGATGATGGAAATCTACCAGAAAGGCCCACAAGTAGATTAAAACCAGTTCCCTAAGATTAGGAAGTGACAAATGTTGAAGTTATGGACAGAAAGTCTAATATGCAGATAATAGGAGTCTCTGAAGAAAACACTAATTTCAGAAAATCTTCCTACTTTAACAAGATTTATAACTCTACAGTGGGCCCTTGTACCTAAGATGATTGATCCTAAACAAGCCAACAGCAAGACAGTCAACAAAGTTACTCTAAAGAAAAAAATATATATTTGATAAAAACAGCAAGTGACATGTAAGGAAAAAACTAGATTATGTCATTTTCACAATTCTGAAATCAAGAATACTTTTTTTAAAAAAACCATAGAGAATGCATTGGTAAGTGGAACAACAAATCAATGTTTCTCCCTCTTTCTTGAATCAATAAATAAGTAAAAAATAAAACCAAAAAAATAAAAAAAAATAAAATCCCCACTCATAAAAAGCAGAATATAAATTTAAAAAATGTATGTCATGGTAGATATAAAATATATATATATATATATATATATATATATATATATATATATATTTAACCGAGTTATGCTAATTGTATTCTTAGGCACTTTAAAATATACATGAAGTGAGAGCTACCACTAGTGGAGAGGGGAGAGGCTCATTTTACTTCTATACTGATGATAGGCCATCTATAATTGGACCCTGGACAATGACCCTTGAATCTGGGAAGCCAAAAAGATGGAAATGCAATTACTGTTTTCTTCTTTATAGCTGACGCAGTTGCAATGACTCTTCGGGAAATCAAGAGTCATTTTATAAAAACTTTGTTACATTTCTTTGAATATTTATAAGGGAAGGAGAAGATAGCAAAATGAGTTTACATGTTCCACTCCAAGCACAGGGTAATAATATATTAAATATAAGATTGAAAACCAAAAATTATATAGTTAGGCTCAGAAATAAAATCAGCATAAATTCTCAAATTATTTGTTTTGAGTGTACTTCATACATTCAAATAAATGAGTGGAAGAATACATTTCTTTAAAAAAAATGCAACAATTATGAAAGACCTACCAAAAGCAAACAAACTGGTTATTGTGAAAAAGGACAAATCATATGTCTTAAAAATTTTTAAAGTTATTAAAATAAAACAGAACTTGCCCTATCAGATTTAAAAAATACCCATTGCAGAGTTATAATAAAGAGTATGTGATTGTGGCCAAGGAGTAGAAAAATATCTGTGGAATAGATTAAAGAGCCCACAGACAACACGATTGATATATGGAAACTTCATGTATCAATATGACAGTGTTACTTGTAATGGGTGAAGAAAGGATGACTATGCAATAAATAATTCAGGTTGCTTGGTTATTCATCTCATGATAGATAAAATTATATCCTTATCTCACATGCTAAAGACAAATAAATTTCAGGTAGGTTAAGTTACATAAAAAGTACAGAAAAATTTAAAGAAAATGTAGGAAGATGTCTTTCTAATGATGGGATACTGAAGGAGTTTGTTTTTTGAAATTAAAAGAGAAAAGGACAAGTCAGGAAGGAGAATGTTAAGAATTCTTACTAATTAACACATAAAAGACAAACTTCAGGCAATTAATGAAAACATAAAACAAACACTCCCCCCAAAGAAACAAAATGAACTCACAAATGTCTATAGGTACTCAAATTTAGTAAATGATTTGGTAGTAATTATGGAATTCCAATGAAAATAAAATATTGCCTTCAAACATGCTCCCGAAAAAACAAGAAAATCTATATTGCTTATTAAGGATACTTTTGGATATTCTACAAGTGACTTTTCTCCCTGAAATTGTGTCCGAAGGCCCAAATGCATTACTAAGTCAATTCACACTAAGCTTACTCCTGTGCTTTATGGTTTGAAGATGACAGACCCTTACGAAATACACATTTGCTTATCTTCAAGGCTGGTATATTTATTTGCTTTGACTTCCTATATAATTTTACATACTATTATAATATCTAATAGGTAAACCTCTTTATATTTTAGTTGTTGCTAGAAGACGGTAATCTTCCTTTGTACAAAGTCTGAAGATTGTTCGATAAATATCTTATTGGGTAAAGAAAAGGTAGGGTAGGTCTTTAAACATTATTAACTATCTTTGTTAGTGAGGACCTTTAAGTATTATCATCTGAGATTTGTTTACTGGATATTGTATGTTATTCTTTTGTCACTGAGGAAAATTTGGCTGGATATAAAAATTTGGTGCCATATTGTCTTTCCCCAAGAATCTAGTAGATATTCTTCTTCTGTTTTCTGGCATTGAGTATTGAATTAGTTCTCTTTATGAGTGTACCATTCATCTTTTGATTTCACGTGTATCATCATCAACCAGTTTATTTGTTTAGGAGGTTATTTTTAGAAGGGCTGATAGAGTTCATTCATAAGTGAGAAATATTCCTCTTTCATTTAAACTTGAATGATACTCTTATGGGGATTATATTCATGGGCAAATGACTTTTTTTTAATTCTGTAGATATTTTTAAAATACTGTTTGTTATTTTTTGACACAGAGCATAATTGTGGAAATGTCTATAGCTAACTAACCCTATATCTTGTATGTGACATGTTTTATGTCTGCTTGAATACCTAGATAATTCTTTTTTCATACTTGAGCATCAATAGAGAATAAGTTGGCATTGATTATTCTGAACTGAGTTTTCTTGAAATGTGGTGTACCTTTTATATTTTTCACTTTATCTAAAAATTATTTCTTTATTAAAGTTTTGAATTTTATTGTTCAACTAGAGACCCGATGCACAGAATTCATGCCAGAGTAGGTCTTCCTTCCTCCAGCTGCCAGCAGTGGCTTCCCTCTGGCACGTGGGACCCTGGCGTCTCTCCCAGCCCTGACTTTGTCCGGAAGGATGTCTAGTCTAATTAGCATATTATGCTTTTATTATTATAGATTTACTAGATATCTTATTGGGGTTGAGGTCCAATCTTCTTTATGTTGGATTCTCTTAGTAATTTCTTTATATCTATACTTTTCATCTAATTGTCACAATGTCTGTAACCACTTCTTACATTTTAATTATATGCAATGTTCAACTCTGCTTCTTTTTCTCTGCTGCTTCTAATATATATTTTTTATAATGCTGCTGATTCAGATTGCAATTGATTCTCTTAATGATAATAATTGTGTTTTAATCTAATTCTACTTTATTATTTAATTATTGAATTCTTATTGTCCTGAACTCATTTTCTTATTAACATATTTCATAACAAATAGTAAGGTAGAAATTTTTCCTTTGGTTAAATTTGCTTCTAGAATCAAAATTTTTGGCAGCATTTTATACAGTACTAGAGGCTCAGTGCATGAATTCCTGCACGGGTCGTGTCCAGCGGCCTGCCCCAATCGGGGCCAATTGGGCTGGACTGGCCAGGGGGAGGGGCTGCAGGCGGTTGGCCAGCCATCCCGCTCCCTGGTCAAACTCCTGGTTGAACTCCCAGTTGAACTCCTGGTCGAGGGGACAATTTGCATATTAGCCTTTTATTATATAGGATTATTTTTCTTCTTTCTTCCCTTTCTTCATTGCTCTGTCCTGTTGAGGTATATTTACATGGCTTCCATGCTATTTCTTTTCTCTGGTTCATGCTTCACTTAGAGAAATTGATTAGCTTTCCTGTGTTTTTTTTTCCATAGAGCTGGTAAATTCTTCTTGCATTCATATAAGCTACAGTTTGAGGAATGCACACTAATGCTTTTTCTTTTTCATTCTCTGTAATCTGAGGGGTTAGGGAAAGGTGGTGAGGGAGGAGGACAAACTCATGTGAGGCTATACCCAACCTTTGTATGATGGTTCATATTCCTTTCTCTTTCCTGCAATTTTGTTAAAAACCTTTTCATTGCACTAATATTCTGTTTGTGAATGTGTGTGGGATGCCACCTTGCTGCACATTCTTCCCAACAATTTGATGAGTAACATTGAGAAAACCACAAGTCCCTTTGGCTTCCTCTCATTCCTACTGAGATCTCCTAGCACGCACTAGCCATTAGGGGTTGCTAGACCTGGTATTTGCTCAGGCTGCTTACTCACCAATTGGACCTACTGTTCTAAAAATTGCAAGGCACTAAAGAAAATTAGAACCTTTCTGAGTTCTTCTCAGCACACTGAGGGGGAAGAGAGAGTTTGTAGGTGAATGACAGAAAAAGAGCCTTTACGAGTCTCTTAATATTCTTGTATTGGAAAAGTTTGTGCCATGTACTTTGTTTTTATTGTTGTTCTGTTTTGTTTTGCTTGTGCTTTTATTTTTCCTGCTGGTGAATTTTTGACCACCTTATAACTAATTTATAAGCCACTTAATTAAATGATTCTAGAGAATGATGAGCTGACACATCAGCTTCAATTTAGACTTTTCCCCAAAATCCATCCAATATAATTGATGACCTAAAGACCACATCAATTTTATTAAACTAAAACTCTACCTGAAAATTAACTTACATGTCATATTACAGCGTCCTGGCTCTGAAAATGTCTGAGTGAACAATATAAATTAGTTAATTTATATACAAATATTTTCAGGTGTTTCAAAAGTTCAGAGATAGCTGCAGTGAAACCAATGAATCACTGAGGTAACAATTAATAAAAGTTTATTGTGCGTACACCAGAAAGACAGCTTGCAAACTGGGAGCACTCAAACCAAAACATGGAGAAGGCTCAGAGGTATGTACAGGAAGAAAGCAGTGACTTTACCCTTCACAGTGATTGGTTGTAATATTAGACTTTTCAGTGCTTACCTCATATTGAACTTGGGAAACAGTTCAAGTTTTGCTGATACTTCCAGAAGCATAAGCAAGAAATGACCCAGGTCAAGTTAGTCTTGCAAAATAAGCTAAATTAAGTTTTGTTTATCACTACTGATTAGTCTGTGCAGGGAATTTTCAAGGTTGATGTGTGTTTGTTTTTTTTTAATTTTTTTAAAATATATATTTTATTGACTTTTTACAGAGAGGAAGGGAGAGGAATAGAGTGTTAGAAACATCGATCAGCTGTCTCCTGCACACTCCCTACTGGGGATGTGCCCACAACCAAGGTACTGTTATGGGTTGGCTCAGCAAGATAGACCACCGACACAGAATTTAAATTTAAGAGCCTTTATTAAGCTGGCCAGCTGACCACAGCACCTATCTCCCCCTCTGGGAGCTTCGGAGCATGTGGCAGAGACCAAGGGTGCAGTATGATCTTTTATAGCAAAACAGTGTTAAAAAAAAAAATCAACTACAAAGCATTCCATTAAAAGTTAATAAAGAGTTCACAAGCACAAAAGGGGGGTAAACAGAGTCACACCTGGCTGGAGCATATCATAACACATTGTTTTTCTAAGACAATCTAACAATTTCTCTTCCACTGTTACCCTGACACAATCCTTCTTCCATGGTTACCCTGACACAATCCTTGAACACAATCCTTCCTCATACATCCCCCTCCCTTTGAGCACATTCAATTTCTCATGTCTCATTTCCTCCCCTCAGCACATTCTGTAACATTCTGTAACCCTTCCATGGCTCAGTCCCCTACCCTGTAACAGTACATGCCCTTGACCGGAATTGAACCTGGGACCCTTCAGTCCGCAGGCCAACGCTCTACCCAGTGAGCCAAACCGGTCAGGGCTGGGTTTTGTTTTTGTTTTTGTTTTTTTAATTTTAACAGCTGAATACTATTTTGCAGAAGGATGCATAAAAACAAAATGAACAGATTAAGAATCCTTTGGATTAATAGTCATCTCTTGCATTTTCTAACAAGTGTTGGGTTCCTCTACTACTTTTAGGTTCATAATAAAGAAAGCCGTATATAATGACTCATAGTGGAATATTCTGTTTGAAATTAATTGCAAAACTGCACTCCTTGAATTGCTAAAAAATGTATTTGCCATACCAAGAATGTGGTAAGCTATTGTGGAAAAAGTGCTAGACGAGTAGACCCTAGACTAGAGCCTGCTTTACATATAGACATTGTCCCTTCCTTGACAACCATGGACAGTTCACTCAAACTCTTTTTGAGTTTCCGTTTTCTCAGCTGGAGAATGAAGTTAATTGATCTTCAAATGGCTTTCATTTCTAAAATTTTCTGACTTTATGATTTCCATGGTCCCTTCCAAAGGAAAGCATATGATTTATGTCTCTTCACATTAAAAAGCCTTTCTTCCCCAGATTTCTCTCAGATATTCACCTAAACAATCGCCCATGTGAGAACATGTCTTTCAAGACATTTTCTTAAGATCTTTTCCTTCATGTCTGTGACTGACCTTTCATTCTCATGGAGGCTTCTCTTTATCCTTCCTTTGTCTGAGACAGTAAAGCCATATTTACCCTTCCAGGGCTAATGCAAATGCTGCCTCCTAGCTCCTCTTCCTTTGTTCCCACCCCACGGGTGGCTCCTTACCTGGCCACATGAAAGTCACTCTCACCAAACCTATCTCCCTAATCTACTTTTGTCTGTAAAGTGGATTATGAAGCTTCTGAATAAAAGGCATTACACCAGGACATGCTGAATAACATAACACTTAACCGTTTTGGAGGAGAAATCTCTATTCATGGCAGTATTCAAAAATGGACCTGCATCTCAGGAAAGAAAAATGGACGAGGCTAGGAGAGATTGGTTTTTCCTAGTGGGGGGTTACCACCCTTTTTATAATATCTTAGTTGGTTACTAGGGAGCTTTTAAAAAATATCAGCATGTTCCTCCCTATCAGTTGTTGGTTTAGGTCATTTTCAAAGAAACCCCCAGTGTATACAGGATACAAGAGTTTATATTGTTGTGCCAGCCACCTCTATAGCGCAGGAAGGACTTATCTTCTCACCATGTTACTTTTTAACTTGAATCATCCTAGTGCCTGGGGGCCAAAAGATTTTTTTTTTATATTGAATGAAAGGCTGACTACTTGTCAAATTTTCCCAGTGCTCCTTTGTCTAATTGCCCTGCCATCATCACCAAGGTATTGTCTCAAGTGTGGCTTTTTCCATAGAACAAGTTTTCCACATCAGCATGCTTAAGTTTTCACTGTCTTATCATAAAGAGAGTTCTAGAAAGCTCATGCTTCGCCTCCCCCCTCCCCCCAACTGAAAGAATAAAGATAAAACCCAATTAAAAGATCACAGAGTTAGGAAACTGAAATTTCCTGGGCTGGTCTGGGCCTCAAAATTCCCAAGTTAAAACTTGCTCTTGGTTTTGATGACTATATCTCTTTAGACACCACTCAAATAAACCTTCCGTATATTATTTTTTCTAGGTAAATGCATGGCTTCTTTATAAGACTCTTGTCTGCTTCTTCGTTATTACTAAGAGGGTCAGTTCCTATGAAAGTGGTCTGGTATGTAGTGTGTTTTTGGTTAAATAATGTTCTACTCTAGCCAGAATTGTGGGTTTAATGAATGCTTCAAGTAATGCTGCCGTGACAGCTAAAAGTGGGGAATAAAGATTCAAAATGAAGTAACAGTAACCAAAAATGTAACTTTATTGTTAAGTCATTAAGGACCATCGAATCAATGAGAGAGGCATGCGGTTGGTGAAAAGTCGGTTAGACAGACACAAGGAATTAAACAGGATAATAACATGTTACCTGGAATTCCTTACATTAGATCCTTGGGGAGACTGTGTAAACATAAGCAAACTTTTATGTGAACATAATTGTGGTGATCATTCTCCCTTTCTCCTCATGGTGATGGGACGCCCTGAGTGTTACCCTGTGGGCATCAGTGACAGCCCGTGGTTCTCAGGCTTTTCTTCAGTTTGGTGCCCATGTGATTGGGATCCTGGACGATGGGGTGTGGAGAAAAAGATCTGTGCAACCTCTGGATCATCTCCTTAAGGAAGCTTGCTGGAACGTTCTGCTTTTCTTCTGAAGGCTGTAAAATGAGGAAAAGCTACTTAGCGGGTATTTATTGTGAATGGCAGGGCCAAGCCACATGCCCTGGCTTTTCATATCTGCACTATTAAGTGCGACTAAAGCAAACATCGTTTTATTTAATCAGCTTACTACTCCTCTCGATTTTACAATAGTCTCCCCTTATCCATGGTTTCTCTTACCCATGGTCACCACTGTCCAAAAATAGGACATGAAAACTTCCAGAAGTAAACCATTCATGTTTTCAATTTCATGCTATTCTGAGTAGTGTGATGATATCTCATGACTTTCTGCTTCGTCCTTCCCAGGACATGAATCACCCTTTGTCCGGAATGTCCTTGCTGTAGGCCCACCAATTAGACACTTACTAGCCATCTCAGTTATCAGATGAACTGTTGCCCTAGAGCAGTACTTGTGAGGAAGCCACCTTTATTTTACCCAATAATGGTCGTAAAGCCATGAACGTAACTTTTATTATAGTAGATTATTATAATTGTTCTATTTTATTATTATTTGTTTTGTTAATATCTTACTGTGCCTAATTTATTAATTAAATTTTATTACAGATCTTTGTATATATAGGAGAAAACATACTACATAGAGTTCCTGTACAATCTATGACTTTAGACTTCCACTAGGACGTCTTGGGGCATATTCCTTATGGGTGAAAGTGGGGGGATGGATATTGTATTGAAAAACAGTAACTATGAGTTGCGATAAAGAAAATTTAAATCTGACTAATGGTGCACTTTAAAACATTTTAAAGAGAATTTCTTTAGAAAGTGCTACTTATTTATTCGAGAGTAATAATTCTTTAATGGCAATATTTTAATGACACTTTTTCTTTTCTGTAATTGTTCCAGTGCAAGAATGTATTCTAAATTAAGAGACTGCCACAAGAATATTAAGAGATCCATGTAAGTTTTTTCTTTGTTTCTTTACAATTTTTTTCCTAATTTTTATTATTTAAAAGTATTTATAGCCCATTTTAATCTTTAATTTTCCACAATATTCTAGATTAAAATTAAAATCATCTTAAATATCTTTTGAACAGTGGAACTAGGTGGCCGTATTACTAACAGAAGGCATTTGCTTAGAGAGCCCTATGAGGCATCTCCTGGTTTGCAGTGGTCTCTGAAGGACATTGTCTCACTGTGATTTATCTCTATCATTAATAACATGGAGATAATATTGTTTAATTTGTGAAGTGCTGATATTGAGCCAAAATGTGAAATCCTTTGATATATTCACATGCTACTTGCTGTATATGCTAAAGCATTTTAAAAATTACTCTTCCTGTTGTTTGTTTTTTACCTTAAAATATCCACGTGGCTTTGATTTCTTTCTCTCTTGTTATTGACCATGGTAATCTCATTCATTCAAGAATATACACAGGTCATGTCCTATTAAGACCTTGGAAGTAATTTTCTCTGATTTTTATTTTTCTTAAATGAGGTTATAAGACATTAGTTCTGAAGACAAAGCCTATCTACTCCTACCAGATTGATTTGAAATAAGCCATGCTAATCAGCTCAATACAGATAATGATTGATTATAAGATTAATGCCTATGTGTTTTAGTTATCTCAACAGAGTCAATATAGAATAAATGGGGATGGGAAAAGTCATATTGATTGTAACATTTCCACCAGGTTTTACATAAAACTCCTCAAAAAGATAGCTTCAAGATTTTGGACATGTAAGCCTGATCACCATTTATTTAACATTTCTGCTTTTAATTATCTTTTGCCCTCTCCCCCCCAAAAAAACATGTTATTAGAAATTAAATAAAAATGTCTCTCCTTTGTGAAGGTAAGAAGGAAACAATAAGCCATTCTAGCATTTACATAAGCCTAGTATCGTCTCCCTCATATACAAAGTTCAGCCAGAGCAAATAAGCAGACTGTTGACAGCCAGATGGAGATCTCTGAAGATAAATGACAATGAGGTACCATCTCACATCTGTCAGAATGGCTATCATCAACAAACCAACAAACGACAAGTGCTGGTGAGGATGTGGAGAAAAAGGAACCCTCATGCACTGCTGATGGGAATGCAGACTGGTGCAGCCACTGTGGAATATAGTATGGAGTTTCCTCAGAAAATTAAAAATGGAACTTCCATTTGACCCAGTGATCCCACTTCTAGGAATATATCCGAAGAAACTAGAAACACAAATCAGAAAGGATATATGCATCCCTATGTTCATAGCAGCACAGTTTACCATAGCTAAGATCTGGAAACAGCCTAAGTGCCCATCAGCAGATGAGTGGATTAAAAAATAGTGGTGCATCTACATAATAGAATACTATGTTGCTATAAAAAAGAAGGAACTCTTACCATTTTCAATAGCATGGATGGACCTGGAGAACATTATACTAAGCAAAATAAGCCAGTTGGAGAAAGATATCATGATCCCACTCATTTGTGGAATATAATGAACAACATAAACTGATGAACAAAAACAGAGCTAGAGGAATAAAACATTTCAGAATATAGTCAGAGTAATCCTGTTATTTGCAGATTTTTAATATTTCCTACAACTTTTGTGATATTTTACTACATTAGTACAGTTTTGGGAATATTATTACATTTAAAATCTTTTTTTCTTGAGATATTAATGTTTATTGCATGTAATATTATTATATTTTAAATAGTTTTTCTTGAAATATTAATGTTTATTGCATGTAAATGGCTAATTATTTTGTATCTATAATCTTGTACTATATTTATTTTTTATATTGTTAAAAAAAGGAATAAACAGAGATTTGGTAGAAAGATTCCAAAACATGTTTGCAATTAAAGCATGCTATTAGAATATCTAATGCATTTCTTTTCAGAAACAGGAGACTACAAAAAAAGAGCTATTTTTTGAAACATTTTAAGATTCTTACCACATAAACCAGTATCTATGCTGAACAAGGTTTGGTATGTTCACAATTTAATTAAATTCAAGCTCAGTAACCCTGAGATAAAAATAGAGCCCACACCCCTCAGACATCTGTATCCTCTAAATGTTTCTGATCTAGAAAATAAAATTAACTCTTAAGTGAAATGATCTGAACAGATTGTCAGAAGCTAATCTTGCTCAGTGTGAACTGATCCATATTAAGAAAATAATTAGGGGAATGTTGTCATCATTGGCAGCTATATTGCAGCCTTCCCAGCTATAAGCACACATATGCACATATACACATACAGACACATACTCAAAATCACATACACATTCGCGCACGTGCACACACACACACACACACAACTTAAATGCCAAAAATGTGATGTCCATTTTCAAGGAATTTGATAGAAAAAAATATAAGAAGCCTACCTTCCCTTAGTGGAGTTGTGCTTATCTGGCAATTTATGAATAGCAGCCACGTTGCGCCCTCTTTCTTCAGCTAGAAAGTAACTAAATGGGTCTGTTGCTCATTTGTCCTCTTAGTCATGACCAATTCACACACAAGAAAAAATACCTTCTCTCCTCTCCCCCAAGCACACCCTCCCTTGTTTCATTTTATCCATTGATTTCTTTAACACGTGAGATTAGCAGGCAGAAAATATCCAAAACGGAGGGTCTGAGGGAGACCCTGCTTGCATGGTTTATGCATGAAGGAGTTCAGCACCTTATTCTGAAGTGTCCCCCATCTCTTATTTTAACCTACAGTAGCAGTGGCCAACTGGAATGACATGTCATTCTGCTGTCAGGGCTGTGGAATCCTAGTGATTTTATCGTCACATTTGTAGAAATGACAGTGGCCACATCTTTGTGAGAGGGGAACTGGCCACTTGTATACAACAGCTGGGTGGGCTGTAACCTCAAGCTTTACCAGCCTCCGGTGCTTGGGATTTGCTCTGCATGTGGCCTCTTGCTGCTCCAGGAAAAGTGGCGCCCCTCCAGCCATCTGTCACCCCCATACTCCCGCCCATTCATCTCTTTGATGTGACCTAAGTATCATTTTGCTCTTAATCTACTAACTGTAAAATGATGTAGCTGCTACTTTACAGCGATATTATTAGTTCACAGGAGAGAGCACTCTCATTTAAGTACTTCAAAATCACCTTGACCAAGCTCTGCTGGAAAATTTGCTAAAATTGGAGCCACCAGGGAAGGAAAATGGGCCGACTATGGGATGTTTATTGAGGTTATCTTAGGAGGGCTAGATCTATGCAAAAGGAGCAGAGTCACACTACTTGTAATTGTACAATATTGTAGCATTTAAAAATGGTATTAGGTACACTGCCCTGGTAGAAGAGTATCGCTCCCCGCTCCCCTGACATCAGCTTGGCCAGGACACTTGCAGTGTTCCTCCCGGCAGATAGTAAATACAGCCTGCCATGCTATGTGATTTTCTTGATGAATGAACTGTGAGTAAGAGCAAGTCATTTTTACCCCTTTGCAATGAGGAAAGCAATCTCCCAGATGGGCTGTTGTGTCAACCTGGGTCACAGAATGGAGATAATATGAAGGCTAGTCAGAGCTGACCAACAGCAGGCAAGCAACAAGGGCAAGAAATGGATGTTTGTTGCTGTGTGCCACTGGGACCTGGGAGTCATTTTCTACTGCAGTATAATCTACCCTTTTTTGCCTTCTATAGTTATATCAGATATACATGTGTGTATGCAAATGGGGGGCTATTCTTTCCTAAACACCAGACTGGAAGTCAATGCTCTATAATTTCCCTTCCTCCTCCTCCTGATAACAAGAGGCCCCAAGCAGCCCCACCTTCATCTGGAAGGTCATTTGGCTGTCCAGTCTAATTACCATATTATGATTTTACTAGAAGCCTATTGCAGGAGGATTCCTGCAAGAATAGGGCTTCCTCTAGCCGATCGCGCCGCCAAGCCCCACCGCCCAGGGCCGCACTTGGGGGTCCCGGCTGGGGGTGGGGCTTAGGCGGCGCATTCGCGCCCCCAAGCCCTGCCGCCCAGGGCTGCACACAGGGGCCCTGCCTGCATTATGCAAATTAGCCTCCATCTTTGTTGGAAGTTAATTTGCATATCACGCTGATTAGCCAATGGGAAGCGTAGTGAAGGTACAGTCAATTACCATGTTTGTCTATTATTAGATAGGATTATTATAGATGTTTCCTTAAACAACTAGCTGAGTTCTTCAAGTGTTACTTTCTTAATTTATACAATGAATGTTTTGGATGAGATAATGCTAGCCAGCATTAACATCACTGAGTTTATGATTAGAATAACCCTAAACAACATTGCTAAAGTCACAATTTGTCTTATTTCAGGCTGCTACAGAAGAATACCATAGACTGGGTGGCTTACAAACATTAAGAATTTACTTCTTACAGTTCTGGAGTTGAGCAGTTTGAGATCAGGGTGTGAGCATGATCAAGGTATGTGAGGGCTCTCTTCTGGATTGCAGATGGCCATTTTCTCATCCTATCCTCACATGGCAGAGGAGGCAAGAGATCTCTCTGAGTTCTGTTTTATAAGAGTACCAACACCATTTATAAGGGTTTCACCTAGATCTAATCACCCCCTAAATGCCCTACTTTCTAGTACCATCGCATTGGTGGTTAGGTTTTTAACATACACGTTTTGGAAGGCCATAAACATTCTGTTATTTTTAAAAAATATATTTTTTTTTATTCATTTCAGAGGGAGATGAGAGAGAGAGGAAGAGAGAGAGAGAGAGAGAGAGAGAGAGAGAGAGAGAGAGAGACATCAATGATAGAGAGAGAATCATTGATTGGCTCCCTCCTGCACATCCCCTACTGGTGATGGAGCCTCCAACCCAGGCATGTGCACTGACCTGGAATCAAACCATTACTTCCTGGGTTCATGGGTTGACACTCAACCACTGAGCCACATCGGCCAGCAACATTCATTTCTTAACACCATTATCTAGTTTTGCTGTAATTTCTTTCTTTAAAAAAATTTTTTTATTAGGAAGCCCTAGCCAGGTAGCTCAGTTGGTTAGAGCATTGTCCTAATATGACAAGTCCCTGGTCTTGGTACATACAAGGGTCAACAAAAGAATGCATATATAAGTGGAGCAATAAATGGATGTTTCTCTCTCTCTCTCCCTTCCTCTCTCTCTCTATAAAAATCAATAACAAAAATTTTAAACATTGCTATTAGGTGCTGGGAGGCATTTAGTGGTTGGATAGAACACAAATTCAATTGAATTTGCTAATTCTATGTGGTAAAAAAGAGATCTTCAACATTTGAAAGGTGTAATAAAAATTCATAGGTTGTGATGGGGGTCAAATCAATCTCTAGCAGTACCTTGCACATAGCAAATCCTGTATACAACCTAAAAGAATTACCAGTTTCATTTAGTGATGTTGTTATTCTCAGTGACCTCTTACTTGATCAAGATGTAAATAGACAACAAGCACACTTGATCTTGCTGCTATATGAAATAAGATTTTGATCTTTGACTTCCTGTTAAGTACAAATGGCATGGCCAGGCTTGGGAGAGAGGATGATACTGCCAGTGAGATTCACCATGTGGATGTCACCCTGGGTTTTAGGCACCTTTGAGAGTCACTGTGGTGAGTCCCAGCAATATATAATGGTTTGCTGGTGCATGGACTTTCTTCCTCTCACCCCCAAGAAGTGTCTAAGGAGAATTTGAAGGGGTTATAGCTTTACCATTCAAAGCTTGACCTCTGAAGGTCATCTGGGAGCTTGTTAAAGATGCAGAGTCACCCAAAAATTATTTATGAAGAGTATTCTTTTCAACAAGATCCCCAGGCGACTTATACGTAAGTTAAAGTTCTAAATGCACAGACCTTTAAAAGAGTAAGCTTGGGGAGAAGCTCAGAAATTCTCTTTTGTAACTTATTTTAAATATCAAACTTGGGACCACTACACCATTAAGCATTACACCACTAATACTGGGGACATTACATTCTAGTAAATGCTAATATTTGGAATATTACCACTATTATTAATAGCAATAAATACTAATTTTGGCAAACAGCCCTACTATAAGATCAATGTGAAGTGCAATATTAAAAATGTGCAGTATATTAAATGGGTTTTCCAATGGACTCTTGGCCTTTGCTTAGGAGTATCTGGAATTTGGTGTTTCAAGACCTTGCTCCCAGTTTCAGTGCTCTGTCTTGATTGTAGAAGGAATGCAGTTTGCTTACAGGTTGAAATAGTGGCATTTAAATTCTATTTCCTTAGTACAAACCTTGGCTTTTTATTACTAACTACAAACCGGTGGATAGTTTTTTAAAAATAAATATATTTTTATTGATTTCAAAGAGGAAGGGAGAGGAAGAGAGAAATAGAAATATCAATGATGAGAGAGTATCATTATAAAAAAATATAATTTTATTGATTTTTTACAGAGAGGAAGGGAGAGGGATAGAGAGTTAGAAACATCAATGAGAGAGAAACATCGATCAGTTGCCTCCTGCACACTCCCTACTGGGGATGTGCCCACAACCAAGGTACTTGCCCTTGACCAGAATCAAACCTGGGACTCTTCAGTCCACAGGCTGACGCTCTAGCCACTGAGCCAAACTGGTCAGGGCAAGAGTATCATTGATTAGTTACCTTCTGCACACCTCAGATGGATCGAGCTCACAACCCGGGCATGTGAGATGACCGGGAATTGAATGGTGACCATCTGGTTCATAGATCAATGCTCAATACTGAGCCACGCTGGCTGGGCCTGGTGGATAGTTTTCACTAAATTTCCCTGAAGTCAGTTTTTTTTTGTTAATATAGGGGGGAAAATGATCACCTAAATGTTAAGGAAAACATCAAAAAAGTTCTCCTTTGAGACCAGATATTCTTATTTCTGGCCAAGTAATAATTTTGCTTTCTCGGGGTTCACTAATAAAATTATACCCTGTTTTCTTCACTTGGGCATGCCAGAGGTCAATATGTCTTTGTAAGGTAATTACACAGTTTCATTAAAGAAAAACAAATAACATGTGCAATTTCCATGCCTTTGTTTGGGGATTGTACTCTCAGTCTATTGAATGCACTTCTTAATCTATTTACGGAACGGCTAGCTTCTTTGTTTAAGGTCTGAGTAGGATTTTTCTGATATAAAATTTTGTTCAGGAAGATAATGGATTAAGTTTTATGGACACTGTGACTAGATTCCATCTGCTTTAAGTTCAGCATTCACTGCCCAAAGGAAAATTATTATAGACACATCCCTTCAGTTATGCCCAATGAAAATTACAATGCCAGCTTTGGGCAAAAAATTCTCACACTACTGATGTTTCTACCTGCAGGCAAAAAGCAATGTATTGTATTATCCTTTAACAGAGAGTAAAGGGAAGGTGAAACCCCCAATTTCTTCATATTTTGTGAAATGCTTTTTAAACACCACAGTATGCTCTAACTAATATAGGAATCATGTAATTTGGGAACAAATCCCAAGATATCTCTTCATGAGATTATTTTTTGAAAATAGGGTAAAATGAGGTATAACATATAAAGATAATTACTTATACATAATGGCCATATACTGTGCTCTGTGTAAGTCTAGGGATTTCACCTGTGTTTGCATATTATTCCCATTTTAGAGATGTGGAAACGGAGGCACAAAACCTTGAAGCAACTAACCTAAGGTATCAGAGTCAATAAGCAGTAGTTTCAGGAAAAAGATTCAAGTAATCTTTTTAAACACTAAACTAAATAGTTTAACTTAACTCTAAATTTATTTTTCAAGTACCTTTCTCTGTATGTTTCTCTGGATGGTTCTTGGGTTGGCTGGCCACAAGAGTAATCTGTGAGAATTGGAAGGTGGATGTGAAACAGTAGCTGGTAAGGTAGGAGGTTGATGCCGGAGGTTGATGTAGATGCTTGCGGCTGATCTCCTAGCTCATCTCATTGACTTGGGGCTGCAGCCAGCAGAGAGTTCCTCCAGGTTCTTTCAGTTGTGGTCCAGGCTCATATGCAGGGTCAAAATGAAGGTCACCCAAGGCTACATCTAGGGTTAGAGACAAGAAAAGCAGAATGACAGCTATGAGTTCCAGTTATCCTCCCAAGGTTAGGTTTGTCCTTACAGGCTCATATTTGTTTTTCATTATCTCATTTTAGGTGCAGCTTCTATTCACAGTTGCCAGCCCTGCTGACCTACAGCCTGTCACTTCCAAATGCAGAGGCAAAACAGTCTTCTATAGACTTCACCAGCTCTTGTCCATGGTTCCTTGTTAGTGACTTTTCTTTGGTCCTACAAGCATACTTTTCCTGATCTTTCCTTCTGTGGCTCTGTCATAATTGTAAAGAGTCTCATTTCTCAAATAAATTCCTAATTCCACACTACTAAGTCATTCTGCTTCCCTAATAGAACCCTCACTGATACATATCTCTACAAAACAAAGATATTAGTTCTCTATAAAAGAAAATCTTCCCTGATATTAATAGATTATACCTCAATGTGTTTAGCATAATGCCAAGGATGTTATGATCAGATGTTCAATATCATTCCCATATTCATTCTCTTTCTTCAAGAAAAATTCATTGAAGTATTATCACAAAGCAAAAAAACACACCAAAAAACAAACAAACAAAAAAGAGTCAAGAGTAGTTTAGTCAAGTCATAGTTTTAGCTTGGCATTAATAGCTTACCTAATATTTTAATGGAAAGGTAATTCCTTATCAAGTTCTCAAATGGAAACCATTCTATTTTCCACTTCTAGAGCAAGTATTTTATTTATTTATTATTTTTTAAAAATATATTTTTATTAATTTCAGAGAAGAAAGGAGAGGGAGCAAGAGATAGAAACATCAATGATGAGAGAGAATCATTGATCGGCTGACTCCTGCATGCCCCCACTGGAGATTGAGGTCACAACTTGGGCATGTGCCCTGACCAGAAATTGAACCATGGCCCCGTGGTTCACAGGTTGACACTCAACCACTGAGTCATGTTAGGTAGGCTAAATCAAGTATTTAAAATGTTCTGTAGCTCTAGTTTCATAGTGTTATCTGGGGTCTTATATTTGCTCTTTAGACTTCCATTTACCTAAGCAATACTTTCCAAACATTATAACCACTGTTAACTTGAGAGAATATTCCATTTTCCAACTTTTTCATACCTCTTTTCATCCCCTTCAAAACCTGAACATCTTGCTTAAACTCTAGTGCCCAGACTTCTCCCAATTGTCTAAGTAAGTTCTAAGCCCAGCCAAACATTGTGAAAAAACTATAAAATTCCTTTATGCAACACTCTTGTTTTGACATCTCAGTGAATCTATTTACATGTAGTAATTTCCCAGTGCCAGTTAAAGTTAGAAAAAATGATTCACTATGGCATTCTTGCAAAATATGACAGATGGCTCGTTAGTCTTTTGATTCATAAAACTCATGATGTTATTCTGCTTAAAATAAGAAGCAAAAAATAAATAAGTCCCTGATAGGTTTAATTCAGAGTCAGAGTTAAGTAATGCCAACTCTGCAGATTCATGCAAAGAATTGACAAAAGAAACAGGGGGAAAGGCTGTGCAAAGGAATGCATTATTCTTTGTGAACAGTTATGAATTATAAGCTTATCATAAGAAAAGAGTTGAGGACCCAACAGCTAGACAAAGGAAGTAGAGAAGAATGCCTATGAAGTTACATGGCATTTAAGTGCTCTTGATTTAAATGGAGCAGTAGAAAGAATGAAGAAATCAAACAAATGAGCCTTAACAGAATGTAAAAAGTAAGATGCTAGAGATTTTAAGGGAAAAGAAATCCCTATGAAATGCTGATTAACACAATACAGAATAGTATCCATTTACGGAGAAGCCAAAAATTAAAGGATGACATCTTTGGAGTCAACACTACAATCTCTTCAAGGAAAGTCCAGCAGTGTAGCTGCATGCCAGCAGAAAAGTCATTTTTATTGAAATTTTCATTCACGTTGATTGGCCAACCACATTGTGCTGCAATCAGCTGATCTGCCTGATTAGAAAGACTTCGTTGTCAAATATGAACTTAAAATTATGGATAGTTAGGTTTTCAAATCTTATCTACTGCCTTCCCTTTGAATAGTGCTTAAAGAAAGACTCTCTATAGTGTAATATTTCTTATACTCTTTAAAAATAATTTAAAAATCAAGAGATTACAATATAAAAATCTTCATAGGTAAACCTTCATAGAACAAAAGGCTTCTGTCAGTAATCAAAAACATCCCTGTTTAGCCGGTTTTGCTCAGTGGATAGTGCATCAGCCTGTTCACTGAAGGGTCCTGGGTTCCACTCTGGTCAAGGGCACATGACCGGGTTACAGGCTTGATCCGCAGCAGGAGGCTGGAGGCAGCCAATCAATGTTTCTCTCTCATCATTGATGTTTCTATCTCTCTCTTCCTCTTCCTTCCTCTCTGAAATCAATAAAAATATACTAAAAAAACAAATGGAAAAAACGTCTCTATTGGAGGAGTAAGGGTTTTTCCAGTCAGTGTCGCCTGGGGTGTCTGTTTCTGCCTTTGTCTTCCTCGATATGTGAATCATGTCATTTCTCAATCTCTAACAACAACTATGCAGTGACATAGATAAATAATTTAAAAATGTAAATGTATATGCAGATAAGAACTTCTCAACATTTCAAATGTGATCATATTATCTTAATGGAAAACTGTTTTGCCTTATTCCACATTCAGGAAAAACATTTTGAAATACTTTCCAAACATATTTGTAGACATTCCTCTCAATATTTTGATGATCAGTTGCATGAGCATTCTGAGCTTCAAGGATGGATATCAAAAGCTTTTAATAAACTGAATAAAACATAACAAGAATACATTATTTGGTGGAAAAAAAGAAAGAGAAAGACATTAATATTTATTTTTGGTTCTGTACCAGGCTCTCTGCTATAACTGTAACAAATGTTAACAAAACATTATTTTTTACTCACATATTTATTCCCTCTCTCAATGTTTGCACAAAACCTTTTATACCCTGCATACTTTTTTTCTGTAATGATGTCTTTGTTTTGCTTTTCAGCTTTAAGGACACACAATTATTTTATTTTACAAACACTTATTTAGAAACTCTTAATGCCATACATATCTATAATAATAAAAGTGTAATATGCTAATTAGACCAGATGTCCTTCTGGACATCTTTCCGGACTACCTTCTCGGTGAAGCTGAGGCTGTGAGGGAAGCCCAGGTCCCAGGTGCCTGCCTGTGGCTGGAGGGAAGCCCGAGTCCCGGGTGCCAGAGGGAAGCCGGTGCCGGCAGCCAAGGGAAGGAAGGCCTACTCTTGCAGGAATTTTGTGCATCGGGCCTCTAGTATATGTATAAATCCTCACACATATAGCTATGTGACAGACACCGTAAGTAGTTACATTTTACAAATATGACTTCCTTTCCTCCTCATATGCATCCTGTGAGCCAGGAATTAATATTATTTCCTTAGTATGGAGGAGGATGCCAAGGAACAGAGAAGTTGATTTACTTGTTCACTGTCACAGAGCAAGTAAGTGGCAGATTCAGAAGTCGAAGTTAAGAAGATGACCTGGTTTCAGAGTGGTGCTCTCATATACAATGTTGTTACATGTAGAGCAAGGGGCTCCCTGAGGGGTTGAACTCAATGACTTCCACTTTCTGATGAGAAAAGTTTCTATTTCTCAGATTTATTAAAACCTCCTTTCTAATAAATTGTTAACCTCAGTAAAATTTTTTCCACGATTAAGGTCTGTTGAACTCAGCCTATAATATTTCCTGGCTTACCAAAGATTTCCATCATTATAAAATTATATATTTTCATTAATAAAATCTGAGTATTAAAGAGGTAGAAAATATATTGCCAAGTAGTTTACCAATTAATAGTATAAGGATGGTAAATTTCAGATTTATTATCTTACCCACATATCATGATATGAGCTCTTTTTACCACAGAAATGCAAAAGAACAATTTTTTAAAAAATGGAATGTTATGGCCCTGGTCTGTGTTGTTCAGTGGTTGGAGTGTGGGCCCACGTGCTGAATGCTCATGGGTTTGATTCCCAGGCAAGGACAAGTACATAGGTTGCAGGTTCAATCCCCAGGCCTGGTCAGGGTGCACTCATGAGACAACCAATGGAAGTATTCTTCTCACATCAATGTTTCTCTCTCTTGCTCTCTCTCTCGCTCTCTCTCTCTCTCTCTCTCTCTTTCTCTCTCTTTCTTTCTCTCTCTCTCTTACTCTTTATCCCCTCCCATCCACTCTCTCTAAAAAAAAAAAAAAAAAAAAAAAAAAAACAATGGAAAAAAATTTCCTTGGGTGAGGGAGGATTAAAAAAAATGTTTGACTGTTATAAAACAAAAATATTTTTTAAAAGAGAGAAATTCTTGCCTCCTCATATTCTTTCTTTCTCAAGGACCTTCATTTCACTGTATTCTATAAATAATTGCCAACACTATCAACTATACCTGGTTCTGTGCCTCAGGACATTAGCAGAAAAAAACAAACATCTAATAACAAATCACACTCCAATTACATGCAAATATGTGTGCATGCATGTATTCATATATTTACTTACTGTAGAAATTTGGGAGCCGTGGGATAAAAAATTGACACATGGTGAGCATTTGTCTAGAAATAAATCTACATAGGAAACCTCTGTGTCAGGCATGGTTGCATATCGTGATTTTGCAGCCATGATGAAATGGAAGTTGAAATTTCACTATGAGGAGAACACTGCACTAGATTTAATTAATGGCTTCAAATTATCATTTAAAAAATGCTCCCAAGTAGAATGTGGTAGACCCTTCATTTGTTTTTTTCTTAAAGTCACGAAGCCTTTTAATCCATATGGTTTTCTTTTAAATCTTTTAATCTGTGCTCTGTATTATTTTGGTTAAATCTTCTTTCCTATGGTTAAACGCCATTGAAAAAATCTGCTTTAAAAGTCAATTCTCCCTTTTAGTCAATTCCAGATGGAATCTCTTAAATGATCCTTAGGAATTATTGCTGGCCACTGCATGTTTACTCATATTCATGTCTGTATTTGCTTTTACAAATTTACCCATGGAAAATGGCCTTTTTTTATTATAATGCTTTGCATTTAAATAGCTCATTCCATTAAAAATGTTTGATTAATTCTGTTAATACCTCCATGCTAAAGGAAGCAATCATTTCTGTAATCATATTAATAGAGAAACTGTAGTTCAGTGAGTTTTAAAGATGTGTCCAGAGATAATTAGCAAGGGAACAGGTTAGTTGATAAAAACAAGACAGAGGCACCCAGCAGTCTTCATTCTTTCCTTGATGCAGTCTTTTTTAAGTATGTATAATAAATTTTTGGAAGAATTTCAGATAAAAGTAGTGAATGAGTTGTTTTTTATTTTAGTGTAAAACATTTAAATATAAGTTATCAAAATATGTAATATATTTCTCAGAACTTTCACACTTCCTGCATCATTTTTCTAATTTAAATAACATTTATCATATTTTCAGAGAGATACAGGATTTTGAAAAGAGAACAATTATTTCTAGACATTAAGACTTATAAATGCATTATGATCAATAATGACTAACAGAAAAGCAGATTAAGGAGAGATGTATATTAACTGGATTTATGGTTGGATGAGAAAAACAGACTAGTTAGATTAAAACGTAGAACATGCTGGCTGGACATGGCTCAGTGGTTGAGCTTCAACCTATGAACCAGGAGGTCATGGTTCAATTCCAGGTCAGGGCATATGTCCAGGTTTTGATCCCTGGTGTAGGGCATGCAGGAGGCAGCTGATCAATGATTCTCTTATCATTGATGTTTCTATCTCTTTCACCTTCTTCCTTCTCTGAAGTCAATAAAAATATATTTCTAAAAAAGAGGTAGAACATTATAGCATAAGAAGAGACTGGGTGTGGGGAACCGATATAGGGTGAAGCCTCTGACTGACCTGTTGGCAAAGTCACAAACAAGTCCCAGCTTAGAGGGCACAGTCCTCTTAGCATAATTAGGCTTGACCTTATAACACTCCCTAGATCTTATCTGGGAAGCTAATGCGCTGAGGGAAGTGCAGGAAGTGTAACTATGGTCAAAACAGGTGAAACTCACAAGAACTGTGTAACTATGGTAACCACTGCCTTGTTTACCTCTGACTATAAAAGGTCTGTGCAGCTTGAGCAGGGGTGGAAGTCCTTCCTCTTGAGTTGGACTTACCCGCCTGGCCCCCCAATATTCCCAAATTATCTCTTGTCTTTTCTCTTTCATTTGTGTGCAGCTCCTCTTCCAGATCCTGAACCCTGAACCACACGGGACGTGGAGGGAAACATTTACGACACTGGGAATCATCTTAATCTCCTATTAAAGTGTAAAATATTCTGAATAGATTGCAGTGTAACCTAGTACAGAGAGGTTTAACCAAATCACTTGAGAATGGAGATTAGAAGCTTGAGATAATAGCTTAAAGGGTACAGACGTTTCCACGTGGGATACTTTGGAAGGGGACAGGGGTGGTTGTGAATTCCTGTAATGAGAGAGCACCATGGACACTGGATTCCTAGGCAGAGTGCTCAATGAGACCGTATTTATGCATTGTGGGTAAATGGGCATTTTCAAACCTCAAATAATGCTTTGTCAAGTTACTGTCATCACCTATTCATATAAATTCTAGCTAGCATTACTTTTCATTAAAATATATTTTTTAATTCTTTAAAGATCTAATTAGTAAGAAAGTCAAGGTAATACAATGACTGCTAATAATATAGCTTTTTTTCTGCTTAAAACATAATTATTTTACTGTTGCAAAATAATCAATGCATTGCCTAAAAGCAATAGTTAAGATGAGCTATTTGAACAATTGAGCCTTCAGAAAATTTTTGCCTAAAAGTAGGATTATAACAGTTATCCACTTCAGGACACATTAATTTTATTAAATCCCCTCTTCTGGTGAGCATAGTCCTTAACTTAACACAATTTTTATTCACTTGATCCTCCTCTTCCCATATTCTTACTTCACTATAATTATTTTTTCTGTTGTTAAAATTCCTATTTCTCTAATGACACAGCTTAAATTTTAATATTAATGAACTCTTCTCTCTTACTTATCTCAAGTATCATTTGACCAATTCCATAAAAAGAAATGATTCCCGCATATTCTCTGCTATCTCCATCAATGATGGTTCTTTTCCAAGAACGATATTTATCCTTCTCTGTCCCTCACGAGCCTTTGGCATGGATGCACTTGGTGTGCTTGCTAGCAGATTATTTACCATAGCAATAAAACCTGGCACCGCAGGGCTCTTTATGTGAGCCAAACACGTGCTTTCTGTGCTTTTTCCTCCTTACATGCATTTTTATTTATTCTTACAAATTTTTACTCCATTGTGGTGTAATAGGTGAATTGGGTTAATGGCAATTAAGTTATAAAATATGTTATTTGTAATTTAAATAAACTAGGCAAAGTAATTAATGCTAGGTTTTCTTTAATGACAACTTCCTTAGGTGTCCTTGGGAGAGGGGACTCACTTGCATCACACAACACCAAAGCACATTACCATGAAAATGACATATTTTATTAGAGTGGGTGTGGGATTGCTTGCCTGATTCTCTCTGTCATTCAGCTAGTGACAAACTCATTCGTCTACAGAGCCAAATATCAACAGTACAACAATTGAAATGTCTTTTGAGAGCCAAATTTTTTAAACTTAAACCATATAGGTAGGTACATTATTATTAACTTAATTAGGGTACTCCTAAGGCTTAGGAAGAGCCACACTCAAGGGGCTAAAGAGCCGCATGTGGCTCACGAGCCGCAGTTTGCCGACCACGGAGCTAGTCGATCAGAAGTTCAAAATACAGCATGGGGAAAAGTAGTCTATAATTGTGAGTACATAAAACAGAGTTTATTCTTGTATTATTATTTGTTAATTGTTGTACGATTTTCCATTTGAGCAACTGTAAATGTACTTTCTATTGCTGTTAATTTTTTCTATTCAGTTCATCATAATTCCTCCCAAACTAAAATTAAACAGGTAGAAGATTAAGATGAAATCTCAACAGAGACTCCTCTGGTTTCAGAACTTCATTTACTGCTGTAGACTGAATATTTGTGTCCCTCCAAAATGTGTATGTTGAAACCTTTTACCCAACATGATGGTGTTTGGAGGAAGAGCCTATGGGAGGTGACTAGGTCAGGAGGGTGAGCCCTCATAAACCAGATGAGTGTCCTGATAAAAGGGATCCCAGCAAGCTCCCTCATTCCTTTTGCCATGAGAGGACACAGGGAGAAGACAGTAACCGCTGAACCAGGAAGGAGCTCTCACCAGACATCAAACCTGCAACTGTCTTGATCTTGGATGTCCCCGCCCCCAGAGCTGTGAGGAAAAATTTTCTGTTGTTTGTAAGCCATCCAGACTATGACATTTTGTTAGAGTAGCCCGGAGAGTCTAAGACATGTTTAAGCTTGTAGTCCAAGAATGGGATGTCTTCCTGCTGGGATGCCTACATAGAGCAGAGTCTACCATTAATCAGTACAGTCTGGGCACAACCAGGATCATCTTTGATGTTCAATCTCATGATCTAGAGAAACAGTTGGTCCCTGGTTGGCCTTCCAATGTGGGTTTCTTATTGGCAGGCCCGCCTCATCGTCGTGCAATGCCTAACTCACAATTCGGGAAAGCTACAGATCACTCTAGATAGCTGGCCTTCTCCAATAATTTCAACGTAACACCCTAAGTTAAACATTCACATACAAAGGCATCAATATCTAATGTTGTGGGAAAGGAATTATCATTTTGTTACAGAGCGTTGGCGATGCCACCCAGGGTCATGTGAAATTTTTGTACTGGGATGCTTAGTTGTTCTTAAAAATGAGAGAAATTTAACTTCCCTTTCTATGTTTAATTCTAAAAGCATTAAGCATGGCACTTTTGATAGAGGTTCACAGGGGATTTCTATTTTATTTTTCAAAGCAGTTAACTATATTTTTTTAAAAAAACCCACACTCTTTCATATCTAGATTTCATAAATTCCATGGCCAGGAGTGATTGTCATTATGGTAGAACAGGTGAAGCAGAATGACAGGAAAGAGACCAAGAAGACTGGGTTGATTTAATATATATGTATGAAGTGTCTACTATGGCAAGTATTTTCTTTTATTTATTACTGATTTATGGAGAAAGTGATTCATTCGTGCACTGATTTATTCTTTTATAATTTATTTCATTTAATATACTGGTACCTATATTTACTGAGCTTGCCTACTATGCGTATTTTAAGGGCTGAGAACATAGACATGGTTCTATTTAGAAAGCATATAGTGCTTTCTTCAAATTTCATGTGTTAAGAATCAGCTGGGAATTTTGTTAAAGTTTGATTTTTTTTCAACAATGTTGATTTCCAGACCTATTACCAGGGATGCAGATTTAGTTGGCTCGGTGAGCCAAGGAGGCACTTTTTGGTATAGTTTCCTAACATGGTTTAGAGATGTCTGGTTCTCTGAGCATCCTTTGAGAATACTGGCCTATGCATCAGAAAAATGAATTGTGACATTGTTTCTGATTGATCTCAGAGATCAATACACTTGACTATAGGAGGGTCACTAAGAATGTTGTCTGGAGCCAGATTTCTTCATTGCATAGCCCAGCTGACTTAACACTCACAAGCTCTGGGAACTTGGGTGACTTAAGTAAACATTCTGCCACATTTTCACCATCTTCAAAGTGGAAATAATAATAGCACTTTATTGATAGGGTTGTTTGATGAAGAAAGGATGAAATAATGCAACACACTTAAAAGATACAAGCCATATTTTGAGGTCAGTAAGGTTGAAGTCTTTCCTTTCATTTGGTTGCATTTTGAAAAAAAAAAATCAAAATTTTAAACATAGAATATGATCAAACTTGAATGTATTATTATATGGTTTGTAATGGCAACAGTGTTGTTATGTGATACATTTATATAATTTTAAATATTCTATTGTACTGTGGTTACATTTTAATAATTAGAGGCCCAACCACCATTATATTTGCATTTGTCTCACAATTTTTATTTATAAATGTCAAAAACCATTGTTTTGATTAGCTATTTTGCACTGTTTTTGCTGTTAGGCTTAGTAAGCCAAAAAAATTAACTACCACATGTTAACATAAATTAAACATTTCTATCAGCTATTTGAAAGCTGTTCAATATTTTAAGATATATTCCAGCATGTATCTTATTCTTTTTTGAAACAAAATTAGCTCTAAAAATATGTATGATAATTACATTCTTCATATAAATGAGTTATATGGACCTAGTTTGTAAATGAAGAATGGATGTTCCAACTAATAAAAATATATGAACGTAATTTGCTTTCTGACCCAAAGGCCATACCTGAGAAGAGCTGTTGCCCTTTTTGTCCCTTCACTTAGGAAAGGAAAGGGGAAAGGTTGATATTGATCAAATGAATTATGACCTTCTTTCAGGAGCTTTAAAAAACATTGTTTTATATAAAACAGAATTTTATATCAAATACAGAACTTAATAGTTCAGCAAAACAACCTTCCACTTAGTTAATCTCATTTAATGCAGAGTAACTGTGAGATGGGGATTGTTAATCTACTTTATAGATGGGAAGCAGCTCCGAGTTGGGGATCACATCAAATCCTTACATGCACATGTGTCTTCTGACTTCAGGACCACTGCATGTTCTACCAACATTCTCCTTTTCCCTCATGTACATAAATAAGAATTAACATCCTTAAGTTCAATTTCTGACATTACAACCATTGTGGACTATGTGACTTTGGTCAAATCATTAAACTTTTATGTTTCTTTCTCTATAAGATGGCAAAACTCATTGAAACTTCTTCTACAGGTGTTTGTGACTGTCATTGAGTTAATTTAGGCAAATTGTTCAGAAGAGCCCTTATCACATGATTAGCACCCTGTTCATATCACTTATTAATGTCATTTTATTTTTGAAACCAAACTTCCAAAAAAATTGAATCTTAGGGATGAAAAATTTTTGGTCTTTTCACTGTAATTATTAAATGACTCTCAGTTACATAGGCTTCATGGGAAATGTCTTCACCCTGAGGTGACACAAGAAACACACCCATCTTCCCTATCAAAACAAACCACCCCAAATGGAAGAAAACCCTTCAATTAGAAAATACAAAAGAGAAAAGCATTTACATAAGATTCAGTCCAGTTTTTCTTTACTCTTTGTTTCCATCATTTACATTTTGCTTAACTTTTATTTTTCAACTTGTAGAGGCAATTGATTGAAGGAAAACTCTAAGAGAATAAACAGCCACCGAACATAGCTCATTCAATACAAATGTTTGCATTCTGTAATATCCAATGCACATTAATTTTCTGGTTAATGAAAATAGTCTTATCTGCATATTTTTATGGCTGGTACGAATTATCATTTCAAATTAAATAGAGTGCACATTCCATTATTTCACATCTCTCTAACACATATGTTCCATCTGGGGTTGCATAATGGGAAGATCTATTTTCTTCTGAAACATTTTGGGACAGTTTGAAAGGATCAATGACTATTCCCTGTGATGCAGTTTCACACGCTATTTCCTATGAGCCCTTAAAACTTAGGCTCTCAGTGCATTTGTGTCTGCTTAAGAATTTTAAATCTCCTTACTTCATCCTGTGATTATGCCACCCCTTGACAATGGTTTCGCTAAAAGATTTTTGAAAGCTGAGTCCTGGGAGTAGAGACAGGTTTCAACTTTGAATGTTATTTTCTGATCAACTGGAGTTCCTTAATCCTCTTCTTCCTTTACTGGACTGTGTGCCGGTAAATAGCTGTCAGCAAGGGAAGGAGTTCAATACCTTTGGGCCATGACCCACTTAAGTGTTTCTTCTGCTAGGGAACAAATCCATGGCAGCCTTAAATGTCAGCATTCTCCTGGCATCCTCTGGTGTCAGCCTCTGGGGTTCAACTGCCATGTGTGTATACAAATTCCAGCCTTTTCAAAAAAATACTGGATTATTACATCTGTGAGGTGAAGCAGAGGTAAATACAGAGCCTGGGGTTTAAAGATTCATCCCCTGTATACGATGTAAACAAAAACAAAGCCAGGGAGGCTTTCTGATTTTTGGACCTCGATGATAAATTCTACAGTTATGTGTGCCAGTCATTACAAATTGGCTGATTAGTTTTCTCCGATTCATTTAGAAATTATCCATGATTAATTATTGGCAAAACATTACAATGCAATGTTCTATCCAACACATTTTGCTTTTTTTTTTTTTTTTTTGCATTGAATGCTTCTTCTTTACTGCAGATAGAATGATTTTGCTAGTAATTTTATTATAATACAGTTCCATGTGAGTGTGAGCCTAGGTAAAAAGGCATTTCTTAAGAAAAATATCCATAATGAACATGAAAAGGGTATTAGGAAAAAATGTACCAAACACTACTATCAGTTTACCAATTTTTATAGAGTGATTTTGGCTGCAAACAGTTAAAAAAATAACTAGTGAATTACATGTCCATTTTTATTTTAGTGAATTGGTGATAGATTTCTCTGCCACATCTCTTGATATGTCATGGTATTGTGCAAAATGTGTACATTTTAGAATATAAAGCTCCTCAAATGAAAGCCAATATTCCTCTTTGGAGGGATTCATCTTGATTTTTCAGCGTGCAGCATTGAGATCTTTGGGACAGCATGATAGAGCCATGGATGCTTACCTACTCTGGTTTGTCTTCCTTTCAACAATTTCCTACAATTACAAAAGATATAGCTGAGCTGTGCTTCTCTGAACAGCTAGCATGTTATACTTATTATTAAATTCACGTCTGCTGTGTTCTCTACTTCCCTAGTAGAAAAGGTTCAGGTTGTATATGTCAGTTCAAGATGAAAACAGAATGACAGGCTATACGTTTTGGCTCAGGGGAGTGTAGAAGCAATCATACCCATGGCATACACAAAACAATTGCTCTCCTAGTTGTAATTTTATTCTCTGATTGTAATGTTTGCTCTCAATGAATGTAGTTTAATTAAGAAAAGATCTGTTATTCTTTTATTTGAGTCAAAAAGCTACCCCTGGATTTTCTGGACGCCAGTGCAGGATCAAGTACTACCTCTCTTTCTGGCTCTTGTTGAGTGGTCAGCTGTTAGAACCTCCAAGTACATAGAGGTCGAATGAGTTAGCAATAGTTAAGCCTTACCCAGGGCATTGAGAGTCTTGGGGTCTTCAATTTCTTAAGCATGGCTGGTTGAAATTAGCACACATAACTATAAGGATTAAAAATAACTTTTCAAGTTATTCACTACTTATTACTCAAAGTATACACAACACACACATAGATAAACACACACAGAAAGTAGATATAATGCTACATTAAAATTCAATAAATTTTTTGGTGTTTAGTGTTATTTACTGAATAAGAATATGTAGATAATTGTGAGCTAATTGGTGACAGTTTCAATACAGAGTTAATACCATGAGCCAAGAGAAATCATTTTCATATTTTAGTTTCTTGAGACCTAGTGATCAAAGGTAGAGATGTGAGTATTGGAAATTTAATATTGGAATATTTGAAGTCTTATGCTAGAACAATGGAGACAATATCATATAAGGAATTCAATTTGGTTTACAAAGCTACAAAGAGGGTTCACTTGTAATATAAACTCTAGTTAAAATTTAGCCATTCTGAAAATCATGTTTTAGAAAAATTGCCTAGATGTCGAATGCACCATTTTTTCCCTTGTTAATGTAATACTTTTGTACCCTGTTGGGGATCTTTCCTTCCATCCGAATTCCAAGTAATTGAAATTTTCAATTAGGATAAAATATTTTCATTTGCCCCCAAAGGAATTTTTAATATAAAAATATGTAACTTTTCTTTGGGGCATGTGAGAATAATTTCAGTATTTTATTAAAGCTCTGTAATTGTCAGTGGATCATGGAAAGCTATTGGGTAGGTTCTAGATATTTCTTCATCAATATTTGGGTTACATGAAAAATATATCTTCAGTGAGGAAATATCTATACTGATGGAGTCATGCCCTCTACTTGCTGGAGTATCAGAACTTCAGTTTCTAAGCCCCATTAAGCTCCCCAGACCTTGGAATTATTCATTGATTAGCATTAACTTTTTAACATTTGCTCTTTGCAAGAGAGATGTCTGCTCACCCTTCAGTCCTGTGCTCAGGGAGAAAGATCTTTATTCCTTAATAAGAGATGCTGGCTTTACGTTAGATATCAACAGTGAAAATCAGTGAGTTTGGGGAAAAGAAGGATGGTTTTTAATTCTGTACTGTATTGTAGAAAAGAAGGGATAACAAATAACTGCTACTCATTTTAACTGAGAGGTTGCGATCAAGTTCAAAAAGGGAAGAAGAGTAAAATATCTGTCCTTGCATAATACCAGTTAACACTCTAGATAACATTTGTTTCTGTTTCCTCAGAAGAATTGAGTTCTCGCTACTTGTAGATTACTAAAATGAATAGACCAATCCCTTCTGCAAATTATTTAAAGTATAATGAATTCCTTGAGTAAAACTGAATAAAATTAACATGGAAAGTAAATCCTTTAATTAGAAAAGACAAATAATTATTTTTCTTCAAAGAAATGAAATTACTGCAATGTGCCTTTTGAACAGATAATAGAGAATTATTCAATAGTCAATTTTAAAGAGCCCACAAGGAGGGAATTTAACTAGTCAGCACAATGTTTCCAGGGCATTCTGTGATTAACTCTCTCCTCAAGGAGATTTCTTAGAACTTTAGCATCCAAGTCCCAAATAGCATGATTGCCCCACATCACAGTTTTATTGAACAACTACGTAGGCAAGTTTTAAAAATAACATTAGAAATGGTTAGTCAATAGGTTCTTAAATTAACAATTTAGAATTTACTTTAATTAAACATATATACACATAAAGTTCACTTATTTTTTCCAGTTACATTTTTCAATATTTCAGACATTTAAGCTGAACTACTTCATGTTTTAGGAGGAATTTAGTAACAGAGATGAAGAGGATTATCTAGACTCCTAAGTCCCAATATGGTACTCAAACTACTAAATGAAGAAAATCTTTTAAAAAATAGCATGAAGAAACAGTACGAACACTTAGCAAGATTCTTACGGAAGAGCTGATTAGAATTTTTAATTAGAGCTGAATATTGTCCATACATTTAAAGCATAATACTTAAGTGATACTACTGTTGCTTATAAGAATCACAAGTTTATATTTGGGATAAACATATTATCCTGGATACATACACATAAAAATTAACAGAGATTTTTCCCCAGAGGTTTATATTTTTCTCTTTAAGAATGATGTAATCATTTCAAAAGCAAAATAACACTCTTTAATGTAAGACTTACTGTTCTACCCAATAAGATGTGTTAGTATCCTGAACCAGGCCGTTAATATCTAAATTTAAGATTTTCTATATTGTAGCCCATCACATTTACTAGTAGGCAGCCTAGTATTGTTATCAAAGTGGATTCTGTCGGACAGACTTGTACTTGAGTTTGTTCTGTGTCCCGTACTGTGCGACCCAGCTAAGCCTGTTTTCTCCCTGTGAAATATGGAGAGGGACTGCGGCTGCTTTAGAGGATTGCTGAAAGAACTGAGAAAATTCCATGTAACTTGTTGGGCACTGTGTTTATAGCAAGTGCTTCAACCTGTGTGGTGTTATTATAATAATTTTTCATACAGGATTACACACGAAGAAGCAAAGTGAGCGTGCGGATGGTGCCAGCCTTAGAATACTTGAGGCTTTTCTGCTTAATTAGGCCAGAAAGAATATTGGAGACATATGTTTCTCCATTACCCCAACTCGCTGGGGAGAAATGAAGCTGCGTCCCGGAGCCTGTAGCCGTCAGCAACTTCTAATGTCTCCACTTATTTGGAAGGGTGCTGACATGTGGTTGTCATTAAGAGCCTTAGGTGGTAGAGCTATATATTGGAAATTACTCCACCTTCTCCATCTGATGATCTTGCCCTAGGGATGTAGGGACACAAAAGCAATGCTGAACATTGCTGTATCTGTGAAAGAAGCAATTTTATAAAAGTCGTTAATAATGCAGGTGAATTTAAAATCCTGAAGTACAAAACTTGTTTCAGCAAGGAAGATAAAACCGTTGGGCTAATAAGACCAATTATCGATTCTCACTTTTAATGAGAAGGACTTGATTGTAAACAGGCCACAAGATTAAGCCTTCTTCTTCTAAGGGAAATAGATCATTAAGGAGAAGGTGACGATTTCTAATGCCAGTGGGTTAAAACCACTAAAAGATGATTGAATTCTTATCAATGAATGGGCCATAATTGAGATAACATATTCATTTGTTTAACATGCCGCAGACAGAGTATTTGGATACACTTTGAACATTCAACTTGGTTTGGGGACCCAGAATGTCGAGTAACACTCCCGCCTCGTTCTGTGTGGAGTAGGGTTCGGTATCTGAAAGAGGAGCCGCACAGCAAATGAGAGAAAAAGACAGGAGATAATTTGGAAATGTCGGGGAGCCAGCCGGGCAAGTCCAACTCAAGGAGAGAGACTTCCTCCCATGCTCTGGAAACTCCAACCTTTTATTTGGTCTGGGGTAGCCCTAGGGTAAGGAGGTTTGTCTGGGGTAGCCCTAGGGTAAGGAGGTTTCAATGACACACAGATTAGGTCATAGCATGACATTTAGGCAATTTACATGATTAAAGGTAGGGAGGTTGCTTCAGCTACCATTTTCTAGATTAACTGGGTGGTACACAGCCTTTGCTAGGGCTTCAAGGTTACTAACTTTTGGGGGTCTCTGTCTATACTCAGCTAGTGAAGACAATAAATAGACTCTGTTACCAGAAACTATCAACCTAGATTTTAGAGGAGTGAGAAGTGACCACCATCTCTTTACACTGCTAGGAAGAGCTTTTATTAAGAAGGATTTTATCCACCCTGGGAGACAATCCTGCATTGCAACTGAGGCCTGGGGTTTGATGGATGTTACAGTTGGTGCTGCTACCTTCTTCTTTGTCCATTAATGAGAAACAAGGCTATTTTTATCTTGTCATTTTTCTAACTCAGGCATTCTCTGGAAATGGCTATTGGAATCTGAAAAGAAAAAAAATTGGGGAGATGGAGTGTTTGGGCAAACTCTGAGAATATCAGAAGAAAAAAAAGTAAAATCTCTGCTCTAGCCCTTTTCTTCAGAAAGGAAATATGAACAGTTCATTAATGCAATTTTCATTCTCAGAAATAATACATATTTTCTATTTTAAGCAAAGCTTTATGAAATAAGTTGAGAAAGAAAATTTGGCTCATATTTTTTGTTTCTTTTTTCCATAATAATGTGTCATCCAGACATTTCTCCCCTCCTTTTAACTCTTTACAATGTAATTTTGGTCATAACTTAAAGTGCCCTTTTAAAGTTACCAATTAACTTTGGATATTGGCCTTGTCTGGAATTCACTCTCAGGTGTTAGCTTTTCTTTCTGGAAAGAGGAGTTCTATCCATGTCCTCGTTTATTATTTATAAAATGTTTGCAAATTCCCTATGGAAAGCTACCTTAATGAGTATATATTAAATTTTTTAAAGTAAAGGTTCTTTTTTACCTAATGTGAGAATCATTATTTTTATCTTACTCTCTTTTTGTTGATAATTCTGATATGACTTTAATTTATGCATTTTAATGCAAGGTAAACATCCCAGTGATGAGGAAAGTCACATTAAGATCACTGCACAGCACTGATAACACAAGGAAAATACATTTCCATTCTGTAAAGAGACAAATTGCTAGCACTCAAGGTCACAGAGTGCGATAGTTAATTGGGCTTTTGAGAAAAGAAATCTTGAAACAAGATTAAAAATAGCATCAAAATATTATTCATGATTATGTGTAGTAGCAAAACACAAACAACACAGTGTGGTTAATTATAATAAATTACAATAGTTTGCTTCTACAAAGCTTTGCTATATGAGAGAGTGTGATATATGTGTGAGAGTGTGGTATAGTTTAATAATTTCTACTTGGAATTGCTGTGTTTTTTTCCCATGGCATCTTTAATGCAGGTCTTTCCCCTGAGGGGGCTATGTTGTATTTGAAAAAGAATCATTTAGAGAGGAAAAATCACCATTAGACACAATCAAGTAACTAATGTGTTTATAAAAGGCCATATATGAGGAAAGAATATCAGTCTTTGAAAAATATCTCACACATTATTAAAATAAAGTAAAATAAAAAATTTTGAAACAGGCAGAATCTACTTAAAAATTTCCTTTTTAAGATGAGAATTAAAATTTGTCCAAGGAAAATAAACATGAAAAGTTCAAGCAAGAAAAAATTGATGTGTAAAATAACTTTCAGTGAAAAAAAAATTCTTGTCTAGGTATAATGGTTTGTAGGCACTGAGAAAATCTCAGATTAAAGATAAACAAGGCCATGCTTACATTGTGGAGTTACAATGTGAGAACAAAAACGAATCTATTCATGATTTCAATATTGAGATGCAAGTACCACATAGCATGGTTCCCCTTTAATTATTTTAATGCAGAATAATTAATGAACTCGGCTGGGATTGCTCAGTGGTTGAGCATAGACCCAGGAACCAAGAGGTCATTGGTTCAATTTCTGGTCAGGGTACTTGCCCAGGTTGTGGCTCAATCTCATGCAGGAGGCAGCCAATAGATGCTTCTCTCTCCTTGGTGTTTCTCTCTCTATATCCCTTTCTCTCCCCTGTTACTAAAATCAATAAAAACACATTTAAAAAAAAGAATAATTAATGTACCAGGGATTTTAAAAAGTCTTTTTTTTTTATTGGAAAATGTTTAGAGGTGAGATGAAAAAAAAAAGGAGAAACAGAGTAGAGCTCTTGTACCTGAGAAATACCGGTGTACTCATGAGGGGCAAGTCCTGGGTGTCTGTATGGAGGAAAAAAGTGGGGTTTACCAGGAGCCAGAGCCAGAGACTGACAATGTTTGTTGCAAGATGGCAATATGATAAAGGTATTATTTCCTAATATTGCCCTGTCCCTGTGGATGCCACCAGTAAGTGAAGCTAAGAGGACAATGAAGCAAGACAAAAGGAATATTATGGTTAAATAATCCAAGAAAAACGAAAAGTATTTCAAAATTCGAAATATCTAATTTTAGTTTTCTTAAGACAGAGAGGAGGAGAGAGACGGGGAGAGGAGAGTGGGGAGGGGAGTTCCGGCAAATTGTTCAAATTATAACGAGGCCACATTTACATAAAAATAACAAAATTATAGAAATTACACTTGATTAATTCAAATAAATTCCACCAATTTCTATTTTCAGAGTGTTTACAACGTTGAATTGAGATCTTGTTTTCATAGTTAGCTCTTTAGAGCTTTAGAAAGCATATATGGATAATTGATGTTCTCTATTCCCACCCATTCATTTACAGACAGGAAACAAAAGGGCTCCCTTCTGAGGGGGAGCAGAACATGCCATCCCAAAATATGCCACTTTGGCATTTTGATGATTTTGAATTAAAATTACTTAAGAAACAGCAAGTACAAGAAGGACACCGGGACCTCCTTTGTCCCCCCTGGAAGCAGGAAATAAATCTCCCATGTGAAAGCATCCCCCCTAAACCAGGAGGATAGAGGCATCCTTACTGCCAGAGATGGAGAATTCCCCACTGAAAAGACTATAAACACACCTTCTTACCTTGTCTTCTAAAATCCTCACCTGAGGATATTTTCCCATTGATTATTAGAGAGAGTGGAAAGGAGGGGGAAGAGACACACACAGAGAGAAACATCAATGTGAGAGAGACACATTGATTAGTCCCCTCCTGCATGCACCACAGCCAAGGACTGGGATTGAGCCTGCAACCGACGTAAATGCTCTTGACTGGGAATCGAACCCAGGACCCCTCAGTCCATATGCCGACACTCTATCCACGGAGCCAAACCAGCTAGGGCCACACCTTGTTACCTCGTCATCAATTTGCTACCCCAAGCCAAAGCCCCTTTGTTTTATCTGTTCTTCAGAAATTGATTGTTTCTTTGTCTAAAAGCTGCTTGCTTTGTTAACTTTTTAAAGCCTCATATTTTTGGGCCCCTCCTACATATGACATGAATGTTTTTCTTTTATTAATTTGTGATATCAATTTAATAATCAGACCAGCCAAAGAGCATAGAAAGGACAAAGGGAAAGCTTCCCTCCCTGAGTTAGCCTCCATGCTCTGGTTTTTTCCTCTCTGCTCTTACCAGAGCATCACACACTGGTAGAATAAACAATTTTAACTTCTTTCACAAACACTTGGGTTGTTTCCATATCTTGACTATGGTGAACTATGCTGTCATCCAGACTTAACTGGGCATGTCCATGATATTTGGCCTTGCCTTTGCTCCTTTCCAGTTATTAATAACTGCGTTTATTACAATGGTATCAATACAGTGAATAAGTTTTAGAGATAGAGTGTAGAGCACAGTGATTATAGTTAATAATACTGTTTTGTATACTTGACATTTGCTAAGAGTAGATCTCATTATTCTAACTTCAAATGCACAGGAAAACTATGTGAGGTAATGAATGTGTTAACTTGATTATAAGTGCATATTAAATTACACACCTTGAAAAAACCCCCCAGAAAATCATGTAATACAACTTAAATATACACAATTTTTTTGGCAATCATACCTCAAAAAAGCTGGAAAAGTAATTTATTTTTATTATGGGGATGTGTCAGCTAATTCAGGCTTATATGATTCATACACAATTGCTGGTTAGTAAAGGAAATATTTCTCTGTTCATTCATTGCCTGCAATGTCTCTTACTGGCTTAGCTTCCCAAACATCTCTGGAACTTTTCATTTTTCTTGCATATACAGAAAACCAACCGGGAAGCCTTTAGCCCTTCTAACATAAAGGTTTTTCCTACTTCTCTGCCTCAGCCATTATTTCCAAGATCTTTTCCATTATATGCATTTCTAAGTCTTATATTGGATTTGCAAATTGAGAAATGAGGCAAAGCTTGAAAAATATAAGAACTGCTTCTAAAGAGGATAATTGTTTCCTTTGCCCACACTCAATGCTTCATTTTATTTCATGGAACAACAAATGAGTAACTGTACTTTGCATGTGTATTTAGTCCTCAGCTTTTTAATTTACCCGCTGTGAGACTCCGAGGTGGTACCGTAAGTAATTCTACCTTTCACAGGGCAAGCTGTGCCCTGTTAGGTTTCAATAAATATGCTCTGGTAATCACGTTCCATTTGGAAAAGCAAAACAAACGATGGAGTATTCAGGCAGGGTCTCACGTTCTGACTTCCTCCAAGTGAAAGAGAAATCATCATGCGGCTCATAAAATTTGCATGTATATAAGGTAGGAAGCCACAGGCTTCCACATCGATGCGAGAGGAAAAGGCGATTGCAGCTGCCCTTGGCTCTGTCCACCTGGCGGGGGAACACAGCCCTACCTACAGCGCGGCTTCCTGCAGCTCCCCTTTCATTAATTAGATAACTGTTTCAGTTTAGAATTTTATTTTTTAAATTTATTTTTATTATGTTTATTGGGGTGATGTGGGTTAACAAAACCATTCAGGTTTCAAAACATACAACTCAACGAAACATCATCTGCACAGGGCATCGTGTGCCCATCGCCCAAAGTAGTCTCTTTCCGTCCCCACTTACCCCCTTGCCCTCTTCCACTCCCTTTAATCCCCTTTCCCTTTGGCTGTCACCATACTGTTGCCTGTGTCTATATATATATTTATATGTATACATTTTTTTCTTAATCCCTTCACCACTTATTCACCTAAACCTCAACACCCCTCCCCCCAACAGCTGTCACTCTGTTCTATGTATCCATGCGTCTGTTTTTATTTTGTTTGTTAAATTATTTTGTTCACTAGATTCTACATTTAAGTGCGACAGCATGAATAGACCTGGAGGATATTATGTTAAGTGAAATAAGCCAGGCAGAGAAAGACAAATACCAGAGGAGCTTCCATTTATTTTCTTCACTAAAGTTTGGATTCTTAGAGGAAGACATGGATGATTGCATAATTCCTTTGGATGTAAAATGAATGTTTGTAATAAAAGAAGGAAGTTACTTCCTTCTTAAGTGTTTGGATGACTAAATTTAGGCTTCATATTTTTGAAATTATGGTTTATGCTTTTATATTTAAATTTAATTATGCAGCTACTTCCTTAAATTCAAGGATTTCCTTGGAATTTAGTTTGCCGGTAGCATTTTATCATAAAAGAAGAATCACTTGGACAAATTATTAGTGTTTGTTATTTTTTAGGCAATAAAAATATAAAATTTTATATTTCACTTTTTAAAAATATTGTGAAAATTTTAGAACCTGTGTAATAAATCAACAAATAATTTCTGAGTCTATGTTTTCTTGCTCCTAATATAAACTGTGATTATACTATTTAAAAAATATGTATGTATATATTTTTTATTGATTTAAGAGAGAAAGGGAGAGGGAGAGAGAGATATAAACATCAATGATGAGAGAGAATCATTGATGGGTTGCTTCCTGCATGCCTCATATTGGGGATTAAGCCCAAAACTTGGGCAGGTGCCTTGACTGGAAATAGAACCATGACTTTCTGGTTCATAAGGTTGACATTCAACCACTGACCATGCTGGCCAGGCTATAATATTTTTATAATAGTTAAAACCTTCATTTAAGACAGGGAGAAAGTATTTAATGCAAAAGTCACATATTGTAATCGATTTTAGTGGGGACTTATGTTATTAATGGGCAAAATTGATTTGAGGAGTCTCCTATAAATTATGTTCTACAATCCTGTGGGAAATAGATGAGTATACTGTAAAAATTTAAGCAATTTGCTTCATTTCTGTTAAGAGAATATCTCAGACTCAGTACTGTATACTATCTCTACGAATACAACATAGTCCTGTATTTCTATTAAAGTTAAATATAACTTTATTTTTCCATGTTTTAAATAAGTAGAATGATTCTGAATTTTCTCAATTGCCATGAAAGCTCAACAAGATAAAATCATTGTTAGCTTTCAGTAGATTTGGTAATTGTCCTAAGTACATTTTATTGTGGTATTTGTTTGGGTCCCAAACAAAGAAAGGTAGATGGGTGTGTTAGTAAATTTTCTGGTGAAAAAAAAATCTATTAGCGTCATAGTTCTACGTTCTAGATCAAGGGAGGATTACTTGGAGAATATCCTTCGTCCTCTCCCAAAGAAAGGGATAGACACTAACACAACCGTATGATGTGGTCGCCATTTCTCCCATTTCCTTCCAACTTTCCTTTAGGACTCCAAGTCATCCTCAGCTATTTATTCTTTGATTACATACAATTCCGGATCCCAGTACTTGGTCTCATGTATTCTCTTTAAAAAAAAAAAAAAAAAGGCAGATGCTATTTTATGAGCTTTCTCATTCTTATAAAATTTTAAGAGTATTGCAAAAAATGCTTAAGAACTACAAATTTCAATATTGCCACGGCGTGTTCCTCTGCCTAAAATACACTGACCTGTCTCTCTCTGGGATACTCTGGATATGATCACTGTGTATAAAACAAGTAGTACAAGTGTAGCTCCAAGTGTTTAAATTCATTTATAATGCACCTTTACATGGACAAGGCCTGCCCACTGATTTTACATACGTCTCACTTGGAAGTTACACAGCTTCTTTATTTTCCTTTTCTTTAAAATGCAGTTACCAATAGTGAGCTGATAAAACCTATTGGCATTAGGAAGAGGAGAAAGGAAATAGAAAAGAATGGGCAATACAGGGGGTAAATAATATTATCCTGACTATTCAACATTACAAAAATTAAACCACCGAAGCTCAACATGCAGTATGAATAATTTGAAATATATAGGTTAAGGCTTTCCCACTAATAGAAATTTTAGTGCTAAGTACCCACGGAATGATTTTCCAGGAAACCAATTTTGTGTCTTTAAAAAGATGATTTGAAAAGTTGAAAGGTCTATAAAAATTAGGATCACTTTTTTCAAGACTTCTTAAACCTTTCTTACCCATGAATGATAGATATATGAAAAAAGGAGTCAGGGCACCACATTCTATGGGGCTGCAAGCTGCAGAGTGAATGAGCAGAGATGGAACTCATTTTTCTTGCTGTCAAGGGCATAAATGTTGGGTTTCAATAGTCTGAAGTTCAATAGAACTGTGTCAAGGTTGCAAGTTATCTCCTAAATGAAATTAGGCTGTCTTTGATACAAAAAAAAATGTAGTATTCTATTTGTGGGTTTGTAATCTGGTCTATGAATGAGTATACCTTTTATTTCCTATCCATAGTGTCTATGTTGCTATTATATAAAATAAATTGTTCTTCTGCTTAGTCACCACTCCTGTGGCGATTTTAGCTATTGCGTTTTTTAGCACTTTGAACAAGGAAATAAAAATAAATGGTCTAAATCTCTCTTTGTATCTGTAATTTCTGTAGTGACTTCAGTTTTCTCAGACTATAGGTTTTGAAAGAAAAACAGCATAATGTGGTATTTTTCATGTTTCTTAAGGCTCAAGCTATGTTTGCTTAAGCTAGCAAACATACAGTGCAGAAATAACCACATACCAATGAATAAGCATATGGCATAGGAACAGTGTATTAAGCATGTCTTACAATTAAGGCATATATCTGAAAACTTAATTATCTTTTTTTTTTTTAATCCTTACCTGAGAATATTTTTCCAATGCTTTTTTAGAAAGAGGGAAAGACAGAGAGAAATATCTATGTGAGAGAAACACATCAATTTGTTGCCACCTGCGTGCACCCTGACTATAGCTGGGACCAGGGGGGAGCCTCTAACCGAGGTACATGCCCTTGACTGGAATCAACCAGGAACCCTTCAGTCTGCAAGCTGACGCTCTACCCACTGAGCAAAACCGGCTAGGGCTAAAACTTGATCATCTGTATTGAGAGTTTTGCAACTAAACTTAATCACTCAAATGGCAAAATGCCTTGGAGTATGAACAGTGTTCACGTTCAGATGCCAGAGATATCAATCCAGGCAAGTTGTTGGCTCCAGGAGATCTTTGCTGCTTCTTTCCCCACAAAGCAGAAGCCCAGAAGAATTTTCCAACTTGGCCACCTGTTAAATAAATAAATAAAAAGGACAGGAGAATTAAATACATTCAGTAACACGAGGGGGAGGTCGACAAGGTAACACAATCACTGTGCTCCTGTTACTGAGTCAGAGTAAAGGGCAAGACAATGTGGGCCTTGTCCTATTGTGCAACGGGGGATGATGCAAACTGGTAAAAGAAAAATCCTCGAGAGAGACAGCACAATCCATCTTTTCTGAAGATGAAATTGCTTCAGCCCACAGGTGCTTTGGACAACACTCAAGAGAAATACAAAATCAAGAGGGAAAGTTTAAAATGTCTAAACATTAACTCATAATTGTTGCATGAATAACACCTCTTTATGAGTGATTACCTGTAATTATATTTTCATGTCACTAAACAGATATTTTCTCTCAATAAAAATTGAGGTTGGAGGTAGAAGTAATGAAAAAGTCTTATAGTTCGTATATCATATCTTAATAGAAAGTAGCTTAAAATTAAATAAATAGGTTATGTTCCAGAGATGATGTTTTGTTTAATAAGTGGTAGTCAACTCAGGTAGTAAAAATATTTTATTAATATTTTTAATAGTACAGACCACAAGGTATTGGGAAAAAGTTAAAGCCAAAAGTGTGATAGATATGTAAACATCGAATAGGCTCGGTTTGCATTAGCTTCATAACTTTTTTAAAATATATATTTTTATTGATTTCAGAGAGGAAGGGAGAGAGAGAGAGAAAGAGAGAGAGAGAGAGAGAGAGAGAGAGAGAGAGAGAGAGAGAGAGAAACATCAATGATGAGAGAGAATCATTGATTGGCTGCCTCTTGCAGGTCCCCAACTGGGGATTGGGCCTGCAACCCAGGCACGTGCCCTTGACCGGAATCAAACCCAGGACCCCTCAGTCCGAAGGCCAATGCTCTATCCATTGAGCCAAACAAGCTAGGGCGTTAGCTTCATGATCTTTAAGTAACGAAGCTCAAAATAATTTCTCAAAATATCACAGTAAATAAAGTATTGGCTGAGTCTAAATGACTGGAATAAGCACAAAGAAAACAAGAAATGAGACCAACAATAAAGCAGTTTATTAAGGAAGTAAGAATTAAGAAGAGGGAGTGTGCCCAGAGATACAATAGGAATAATACACAGTGTCATGTATAGTAATTCCATGGGGGGAAAAAAGGAATTGCATAAATATTAATTTAAAATCAAAATGGAAATGTGTAATATTGGGGCAATAAGAAAACTATAATTAAGTTAGACCAGCAATTTTCAACTTTTTTCATCTCATGGTGCACATAAACTAATTACTAAACCTCTACAACACACCAAAAAATATATTATAGTTTTTACTGATCTGAAAAATATATATATGTAGGTATACTTTTGGTTCATTCATACCAGATGGCTATTGTTTTGGCTGTTGTCATTTTTTGATTTTTATTTGATAATTTAAGGGAAAAGAGTTCAGTGCCTCTGATTAAATAGTCATGTATTGCATAAAAATTCTTGTGGCATACCCATGTGCCCTGGCACACCAGTCGAAAATCACTGCATTAGACTATCAATTACCTCACTGATAATATGAATTCTAAATAGTTATTTTGATATGAAGGCACAATAATAACATCCAAGATTGATAAAACTCACTCAATAAAGCATGTGATTGCAGTGATAAGTCTATGAGATGGATGTTGTTGTTTGCATCCAAATAAAATTCTACTACAATCACTTTCAAGGGCTATGTTAGGAGTTGTTGAAGTTGTGATCCGAACCCAAGAGAGGTAATAAATGACCTAAGTTGAAAAATAGAGTTCCTTTATCTAAAGCTGAGATTCTTTTGCTGCATAAATATCAGGAGCTCATTAAGCAAGGGTGGATTTTTCAATGTACTGGCTTCTCTTTGACTTTGAGTAGCTATCTGTGAAAAAACAAGAGAGGCCATTGACCAGGGGAAAAAAAAGTGTGGTTATTTTAAAATTCAGCTCAGGTGGTTTAGTAAAATGTTATTTTATAAAATGTGCTGTATTTTGTGATTATGACCTTTAAATTTGTCCTTACATTTATTGATAAAGTCTGAAGGCTGCCTCCATAACCATGACCAAAGCAAGTCAGTTGTATTGATTATAATCAGGAAAAGCTTGCTAGATAGATGAAAACAAGATCTCCTAATTATGGGAAGGAGCAAGCAACAGGCCTGACTGTGCCTTTTCTATCAACAATCCTGTATTCTTTTCTTTACATTTCCTTTTACTGTGTTTGTTATAAAGGTATATGCATGGGTATATCTGTGTGTGTGTGTGTGTGTGTGTGTGTGTGTGTGTGTTTTAATCCTTCTCTAGGTTATCTGTCATTCACATAAATATTTTAAGTAAATTAATCTTTAAGAAAGATTTGTAATAGCAACCCCTGGGAACTAGACAAGACAACTACTCTTTCTTATGAAGAAAATAAAATTGACTGACCATACCTAAGACCATCCATCCTAAGAATATCCATCTCTAATTTTTCTCTGCCATCTTAGTAAATATGTATTATAATTAATTGTTGAGTAAGTCTCACTGATATGTGATTGAGTCTATTGGTACAAATAGATAGTATTCAAGAGGTAGATGGCATTAACCAGAGACCATAAGTCAGTGATCATTAATTTATTCAGTGTGGTCAGGGACTTTTTACTTTCAAAGGGGCATTTTTTAATAATATAAAAGTATTATAGTATATAATATAATAGCCTGTTGTGTAATAAGATATCTAATATAAAGTGTCATATATATCTATTTATCTATATAATATATCCCCATACATAAGTATAGGGTGTCCCAAAAATGTGTATATACACTTTCAATAATTATTAAGGCAGGGTTTATTAAAATACACTTCATTTTCAAAATTGAGCTACATATTTTTGGGACACCTTGCATATGCCAATCTAACTATCATCTTTCCATGTAACCATATATTCACAGAGATACATGAATAGATAGGTAGGCAGATACAGATATAAATGAAGGTATACATCGTGTTATGTCTACATATAGATATGACCTATGGTATGTGAAGTAGCTATCATGATCAACAAAAGTAATTTTGCAAAGAAGCTAAGAAGAGCTAAATAAGCAAGTTATAGGGAGGCCAGGAATGAGAAAAATTCCGGAGGCACCCAAACCAAGTTTTCATGGACTCTTCATTGTGTCAACAAAAGAAATTTTAGGATCCATGGTTCTCCATTCCGTTTTCTACTTCATGGGAGAGGGGTCAGGCTAATCTGCCTCAGGCTACAGAATTGTATCATAATGTTTTGTGGTCGGGGAGCAAAAGTCATGCAGCCCAGATGAAGGCACAGGAGTTTAGTCTCAGAGAATTGGAGTCATGATGAATTTGGCAGCCTCCCTGAGATACCTACTACCTGTGAGTAAGATGAGGCCACAGAGCCACCTTTCTGGTCCAGGAAGATGTGAGACAGCAATATAGAGTGTTCCCTCTCACACTGACCCGTATAATTGTAACATTATTTCAAAGGGAGAAAAAAAACACACCAAACTACAGTGAGTTAGAGTGAATATTTTCTTACCCTGAAAGTGTTATTATTCTCCCAATCATTTCAAAATAAGGGAATTTCAATCCAACCAATGATTTTTCTTCTATTAATTTTGGACAAATAATAATAGTTTATTAGGCTGAAAACTCTAACTTTATCAATCACTATTAACAAGTGCTATAATTTTAGAGACAAAGCCCATAGACTACAAACAAGGGGACAATTACCCTGACTTATAGCCGTAGTAGTTTGAACTTTTGGCTTTTTAATCTTTTTTAAACAAGATTACTTGTGGACTTTGTACGGATTCTATTTTCTCACTTAAAATTATGAGTCTTATCTACAACTCTTAAGTGTAAGATTTAATTTTATTGACATAAATGTCAAAATTTTAATTGCCAAGGGCTTGGTAATGCAGAATATGGTAAGTTAAGTATTAATGAAAATTTTATTTTACTGTGTTCCGAAGAAGCCAAAGAAGTGTTTGATGTAATATATGAAAAGTCTGAATTATAGGAACATCCACAGCATTAAGAAATTATATTTGAAAAAAAAATTATATGGCATAAAACAGTTTTTTTCTGAACCATATTTCTTCACATTCTCTATTAAATAGCTGACTTAGGGCCTCAGAAAATCCTGAGAAATAATGTCCTTCTAAGTGGGCTTTATAAATATTCCTTGACAAGAAAAGATACATTTACTCCATATTTTTAGCATGCACTATTTTATGATTTCAAACGGCAAGCCCAGATTTTCTCCCTTATTAAACAATTTGTAGATAGGTGGTAGAAAAACGTACTTCAAATTTCTGTGGGAGAGGGATGTTTTTTAAAAGAGAAAATGAACTATAATACAACAAAGAAATAAGTGACTTTTGTAATTTGCTTGATTAACTAATTGGACAAATTGCATGAAAATCCTTTATCGTGTTTAAAAAACCCAAACTATTTTATATTGAAGCCAAACTACTGTGTCATTTACCATAAAACCAGCAGATATTTACTGAACATCTATTGTGTTCAAGCAACTGTTCTCTGTACTGTGGGTTTATAGAACCTAAAGCAAAATGTTGCTGCACTCAAATAACTTACAGTCATACGAGTGCTTCTCGATTAGTTACAGTTGAGCATTTGTAAGCATTTCCAAGCAGGACATTGAGCTAAAGGTAGCAAAGTGCCTGACTAACGGTTAGATAACAGTAATGACATTGATTTGTTTGTCATATCAAGAACTCTGAGAGAAGTCAGTTCCAGGGCTGGTCAGGGCATTGGATAGGTAATGGGCTGATAAAGGCATTGCATAGGTACGTTGGTAATTCTCTTGGCTTTTTTCTCTTGATTTTCTTATGGCTGTGCCAACTCAAAGTGCCACATTCTCTCATCATCATGTCCAACACCGGAAGAAAAGACCAGAAAAGGGGGGCTCTATTACCCTACGTTTTTCTTAAAACAATGGAAAACATTTCTAGAAAGCCCTGTGTTGGATCACAGAAGGTCATGAGGACCCAAGGTGAACATCATATGCTTAGATGAATGCTTCACAAAGTGTCATCTTCGCGACCTTGTTAGAAATCCAAATTCTCAGATTCCAAACCAATCCCACTGAATGAGAAACTGGCAGTGTAGCCTGCAGAAGACGAATGAGTTCTTCACGTAATTTTGATGCAATCTTATGTTTGAGAATCACTGACTTAGAGCAATCACGACTCACTCCAAGAGGCTGGATGTGAATTAGAGTTAGGTTTCTAATCACACATCTCACATTTCTCACGGAACCCTGGGCTATTCTACATTTTTCTTGTGATTCGAATTAACAATTAGAACTCAAAAAGACCATCACATCTGAGGATACAAAGTGCATAAAAATGATAGAGTCCTTTATCATGGATATCATGTAACCTTTCAGTCTTTTCGTTGCCAGTATTAAAATGAAAATTAAACTGACATGAGCAGAAAAGTGATTCATGTAATTCAGGTCATGTAGGGTCCAGTCAAAAAGCACAAGTGATAGAGTTGTAGCTGGTTTCTTTGATCTGTTATTTTTCATAGTGACTTTAATTGTGGCCTTTAGTTTCTAGGTGATCCAAGATTACACTTAGTAAAGTGCAAATCTAGAGAAAATACAAGGTTTACTTTCCTTACCCTAAGAGTGTTATTAAAACCATGCACCATATGTGGGTCTCTAATTACCCTTACCATGTAATGTTTTAGACTGCTTAGCTCAAGACTAAGTTACACGCCCATTCTAAGAGTTGGGAATGGATAGACTTTTTGCTCCATGCTTAACAATGGAGATGTGGTTTCCACCCACATTTGTGGTGAGGTCTGCTTACTAGGACAGCAATGAATGGATTTGAGTGGAAAACGTAAATAATGGCAATCCTATGCTCTCCCTGCATTAAACTTATTTCATGTCTAGTCCATCTTCTAGGTTATCACATTTTTATTTATTTATTTATTTATTTATTTATTTATTTATTTATTTATTTTTGAAATATACTTATACTGATGTCAGAGAGGAAGGAAGAGGAAGAGAGAGAGAGATAGAAACATCGATGATGAGAGAGAATCATTGATAGGCTGCCTCCTACACGCCCCCTACTGGGGACTGAGCCTGCAACCCAGGCATGTACCCCTGACCAGGAATGGAATGGTGACCTTCTAGTTCATAGGTTAACACTCAACCACTGAGCAACACTGGCTGGGCAGGCTATTATATTTTTTAAAAATAACCTTTTATTTTGGAATAATTTATATTTATAGAAAAACTAGAAGCCTGGTGCACGAATTCGTGCTTTAGAACCCACTTCAGGATACCACGTGGTATTTCATTTCATGTGTCTCCAGTCCCCTCTGGTCTGTGAGGATTTCTGTCTTTCCTTGTTTCCTTGTCACATTTGAGGGATACAGGCCAGGGATTGCGTAGACTATCCCTGATTTTCATTTGCCTGATGTTTTCCTAATAATTAGACTGGGGCCATGGGTTTTTGAAAAGAATACAGCAGGGATGAAGTAATCCCGTTTGCAGTATCAGGGAGTGCATAATTTTGACATAAAATTGCTGTTAATGTTGACCTTTATTATTTGGCTGAGGTAGTTTTTGTAAGGGTCTCCACTGTAAAATTACTATTTTTCTCTTTCAATATTCCCTTCTTTGAAAGTATGGATATCTGCATATATCTCTCTTCTCTAACTCTGTATCTCTCTCTGTTTATACACTTAATCCATATCTATTTATCTATACTTATCATCTATCAATCTACCATCTATCATCAGCTTCAATATTATGTTCTGATTTCTCTCTGTATAATGCTTTCATATGTTCACCTACAAAATGAAGGCATTTGAAAGTGAGAGGCAATGAGCATTTGCAGTATTTAAGATGAGAGAGAGAGAGAGAGAGAGAGAGAGAGAGAACTATTTGGGACCCACTGATTCAAGCAGAAGCCCAAATAGTATTCTGATTAGGAGACAAAGGTAGGGGATATTATGAGAAAGGGAAGAAGAACAATTACATCAATAGAAGGAAGGCATTTATATTTGTGCCAATAAGCAGTCATAGTGATGCTAATTCTAAACAATGTTTTTAATTTTTAGTCGCAGCCATCAGTCCTTTAATCATAATATCTACTTCCTCGTTATCCTTGCAAACACTTCTTTGGGACACAATGTTGCTTTAGGCCCAGCCCAGAGTTTATTTTGTCCTGTTTTTAACATTCCAAAAGTTCGATGCGCAAGGCATTTCCTCCAGGTTGGCAGCTCTGACTCCATTTTAAAGTGGCTCAGTTGACTATTCTTTTTACACATAGATTAATTCCCCCTGAATTTGAAGTTTTTACTAGTATATACTTGAAACATATACACATGTATACATACAGATACATTTACATACACAAAAACACATATACTGATTTTTAATGCCAGGTGTGGTCTAGCCAGAGTTCACCAACTCTGTCAATTAGGAAATGACAGTATTGGTATCAAGTTAAAATTTCTTGTCAGGAACAATATTTCTGAAAAGTCATCAAAAAGCTGTTGATTAAAATTTGTTTAACACCCACTGGGCAGCATATTCAGTGGGATAGTTTGAGTCACAAATACATTTACAGAGTTTTCTCTGATGGTCAAAGTTTTACCTTTGAGGACAAAACAACAACAACAACAACAACAACAACAAAACACATTTAAAGACCTATCCAAAGTGCGAGTATGTATTTGAAATACTGGAATGCTTTTTGTTTCAGGTTGAATTGTGTCCCCCTAAAATTCATATGCTGAAGTCCTAACCTCTTTTATTTCAGAATGTGACTATATTTGGAGATACGGTTTTAAATACGTGATTAAATTAAATGATGCCTTTAGAATGGTGCCTGATTCAATATGACTGATGCCCTGACAAGAGGAAATTTGAACATACAGACAACAGACATGTGCTCACACAAACACAACCTTGTGAAGACACAGGGAGGAAAGGGCTAGCTGTTTGCATGCCAAAGAGAGAGGCCTCTTCTGAAATCTTAATCTGTGACTTCTCCCCCCAGACCTATGAGAAAATAAAACTTGTTTCAGCCACCAGTTTGTGGTATTTTGTTAAGGCAGCCCTAGCCACACACCATAGCTTCAATTAGGTTGTCTCCCCACGGCCCCCAGAAACATCTTACACTGAGCTTCTCCAATTCTTTTAACTACCTATCATAATAATACAGGGGCTAACCATCCAGGCTGTGCAGAGCTATGCTGGCTTTTTGCACTGCCATTTCCACATCCTGGGAAAACTCCTAGTCCAGTTCATCTACGGTAAAGTCTTATACTGATTCTTTTGAGTGGTGCTCTAAGTTGGTAATGACAGTTTTATAATACAGAGCCCAGAGATTTCAGTAGGAATTCTATAATCTAACCAGGCCTGGCTTATGTGGGATGATGTGGGATCATAACATATAAACTCTTCATGCATATATGACATATTCTTAACTGAAACTAGGATTAAATTCTACCCTATAAGTGTAGTGTATAAGAAAAGATGAAATCCCTGGACGTCATTGACGGGTGGACTTTGAGTTGTTTTGCCAGTGTGATGGCGCAGGTTTATCGGTGTGCTCTGGTCTTGCCTCTCTTGTGACCAGCCTTAATTATTTATCAGGAAAAAATGGCCAGCTTGAATCTAAGAGAGCAATAGGTATCTATTGAGTCTAGAAAATTTATGTGACTCAAATGGGATTTACATTCCTGACTCTGCTTCATGAATGCTAAACTCAAAGCAAGTAAACAAGATAAAGAACATTCATTAGCTCTTACCTCATTGTCATTCGCTCTTGTTATTACTAGGGGTCAGTGGCGGTTACCTGTCCAGTCATTATTCTTAAAATGACTGACACTTATCAGGAAGATAGCATAATGAAAGAACAAAAGGAAACAACTTGTTCCAATTAGCATTATGAGTCACCCGTAGTTCCATTAATAGAACTCAGTCAACTCTGACTATTATGGCCTTGGAATCAAACTTAAAACCAGAGATCTGTAATGGGAGGAAGCAGGAAGGAATGGCTGCTATAGTGAATTTGGGGGTCAGATTACCACCATTGGCTCCTGGCTCTACCATTTGAAATGGTGGCTTCTGGAGACTTACATGATCGTTTTGAGACTGTTTCCTTACTTATAAAGTAGTATTGCTAGTAATTCCTCCCTTATTTGATCACTCTTCAGCTGACTTGAATTTCTTTTTTAACTGCCTCCAGCTTCCTTTTGCTCATTACAAAATACTGGCTTTAATCATATCAATTAATTGTGAGGATAAAATAAAATAATGTATATAAAAACCTCCAACTAATTCAATTATTATAATTCACTAGGTTATATGGATGGTATGTATAATCTATATTTCCTAATAAATCAAATATATGATTTATTATCCTACAGGTAGTTTTCATTTGTAGAATTATCTATTGTGTTCCCTAATGCTTTCTTTTGCTGATGCATGCTGATGTCAGGGGCAGAGGTGGGGAATAATTGCCTGAAATTTTGTATGAAAATTATCAATTTGTCAAAAACAAGCTCTAAAGAAGAAAAATTATAAAATAAATATTTCTTATCCAGATAAAACAAAAATGGAGTCCATCTTGGCTATTCTTTTAGCCCCATATTCAGCTCTATTGGTAAAGTTGTGCCTGAGTTATTTCAATTATTTTTGACTCTTTCCCTTTATTTTAACTTAAAAGAACTTTCCCTAAATTTTATATAACAGTAATGGGCGGGCAAAACAACACAAACCCACTTAATCAAGGGCCCATTTCCAGGCTTTATAACCACAGGGCAGATTTTCTTTCTGTAGGAATTAATCTTAGTTTATTTAATCAAATGCAGTGAAGTTGGGGGGGGGGGATGAAAACAATCTCTCAGAAACATAGTTGTTTCATAAATTAAACACATTTTTCTTCAGATATAATTGAATAATAATTTTTGTCTTAAACAATTTTTTTAGTTTATGCAACTTTGACAATTTGATTAGTGTTGATATAATTTTATCTATGATAGTTATCATTTTAATTATTTTATATATATTTGCATTTAATGTTGTTTAATGGGCATTAAACTAAAATGACATTTTCCACTTTATTGTATTTGCTTTTTCTTATTTATATTACTGAACTTGAATAACAAATAACTAATACACTGAGTTTAATGAACAGCTATCTAATTTGAACAATGAGTTTGAAGACATTCCTATACATTAGATTGCAGAAATATATTTAAATTAATATTTTTGCACTTCTAAGTACAGTATAGTATATATTTTTGGAGTGTATGTAGAAGAAATGATATAATTTCCAATTTGAAGGAAAATATTTTGTGTGGAGATATTTTTTAAGTCCAGAATGAAGACTATTTAAATCTTTTGTGCCTCAATGTATTTCTCACTTCACCATTTCCATGAAATCCAAACACTAAATAAACAGCAGGCATTTTCAAACTCACTGTAACATCAAAAGATTTTTGAAATTTGGCCCAGAATTTTATAAGTTAGATTTTTTTTTCTTTCAAGGATAACACTTACCACTTTATTCCAATTGGTCATTTCAAGATGCAATATTATTCTAGGAAGTCATTCTTTTCTACATTCAACTTATATTTCTCCTGTCTCATTTCAAATTAAGTTTTCCCTAATTCTCCCAAATCTACTAACATAGACTATTTCCTTAGTGAAAGTCAGGAAAAAATAGAATTTTTAAAACCCCATTGTCTATTATATACTTTTAGTTTATCTCTAAAGTCATGGGTCTAAGGACACATATGTAATACCCTTTGCAATACTTTAAGCAATAAAACAATTAAAAAAAATAAAGTCACGGGTCTCAAATAACAAGATTCATTCTTTGCAAGCAGCTATGATTAGTACTTTTACATCTACATTACCTAGATATAGGTTAATCATAGAAATTCCCAATTTTACCTCATTAGAATTATTTTATAAAATTTCCACATCCCTACCAATTTATTAGCATTTTATTTGTAACATTTAGTTTCCTTTGCCAAGCTTACAAAGAATGTCTTCTGTATATATTTCCCTTTAATTTCAACCAAAGCACACCAGAGCTCAGACAGAATGTGAGCTTCAAGCAGGGAAAGGCACGGGTAATCTTTACTTGTCATTGCTATTTATTACCTTCCCAGACAGTTAGCAGCCAGGTTCTTTGTACCTTGGGCTATTTCTCAACTGAAATAGATTGTCCTCTGGTGTTTAGCAACTGTTTGCAATTCAGTCCTTTGGTTCTAGCATTAGAGTTTTCATTTTAACATTTGCTACATCATAGTTTTAAGACACGGGGCAAGTCCTTAAAAGTTTCTATGTAATTTTCCCCTTTTAATGTATTTATATAGCATAATATGTTTTGTTAGCAAAAGCTTTAAAAATATTAGAAAGTTGCAAGTACAAACTTTCTTTAAAGATTTGTGTGTTTGTGTAATACATGTATGTAAATTCATATATGTATGCAAAATGAAAGTAGTAGAACAAGACCTGGATATTAGTTTAGCCTCTTTTGTTAAAGTAATGAGTCATCATTGACAACCCACCTCGTTTTTCTAGATCTCTATTTATTTTTAATTTTTCTTTGGCTGAAGCATGACATTCATACAAAAATAATGAACAAATCGTCACATATACCTTGATGAATTGTCAAGAGGTGACCACACCCAGGTAACCAGATTCCACAAGAGAGATGTTACCAGCATCCCAGACACTCGTGTGTCCACGTACAGTAATGGATCCTTAAGGATAACCGATATTCTGATCTCTAACCCCAAAGATTATCTATTGTTAACTAAACAATTTTGAACTCTGTGATTGGAATCATAGTATATATGTTTTTGTGCCTTCTCTCACTTCCTCCCCTGCCCTCAAAAAGTTATAATATTGTTGCAGATATTTGTAGATAGCTCCTTCTCCTTCAATGTTGCATTCCATTGTGTGACTATACACAGCACATTTAGCTATTCTTAGAAGGGATTTGCTACCTGAAGAACTAGAAATATTTGCCTACAATAAAGGTTAAATTATCAAATCAGATGCAATGTAAACTTTCAACCTTTTATTTATTTTAATGTTTATCAATGCATGGCGCTTCTTATTTTACTGATAATTTCTGGTAGCAGGAATAAATATTTAACAAGAAATTTCTAAGAGAAAAACTAACCTTCTAAAACTAAAACTCAGGGGAGTCACAATGGAGGGCTTGAAATAATTAGTCTAGTTCTCCAGGGTTATACACCTGTTTTCTTGTTCAGTCACACTCTGAAAGTTTAACTAACCCTAAATGCATTTATCATCCTAGAAACCATTATCATATGCTGTGTCTAGCAACATCTTAGGTATCAAAAAATTTATCTTGTAAAGTAGGAGTGCCTTTTATTTTGCTCCTCTTCCCCGATCTCAGCATCTTAATTGCAGTGACTCATGAGCTGCGTCTGGTTTTATCTTATTTATTTTATGTATTTTTTTTTGTCTGCTTGCGGGAATGTTAATGTGTCACAGGACTGTGACTACAACTTCTACCATAATTGATAGGAACAAATTCTTCTGGGATGTATTAATACAGCTGCAGGCAGCGAGGCAAGCAGTGAATGGAAAGTAAAAGGGTGCGGGAGCTGCGGAGATGTCGATGTTGCTAGAGGCAGGAAGGAGGCAGCCACTAATAACTACAGCTAATCAGTGGGAAGAAAGGATGCATAGGCTTGTTGTACTAATCATTATATATCATGTGCAGTTGGCGGTTGTGATCAAATGTTGCTTTCCCAAGCCAATTGGCTTTCAGTGTGGTGCTAACTAGTAGGTGCATATGTAGCTGGCAGCTATAATGATCACTAGGCCTTTGATTTTAAGCACCCATGTTAAGGATACATATTTTCTCTGAGATTTTGAGGACACAATAATTTTCCTCAGCCATGAATGCTTTTTCCAAAGACCAAGTTTCAATTTAGTTTTGACACTGTAATTCTACTCCTTTACATTTTTTATGTAGGCACTCTCAACGTGGAACCATAGAATTTTAGTTCTAGTTCAAGCATTTAATGTTACTGAGTAAAAGCTTGCTTTAGAGAGAATGGATTACTTGTCTAAGATTCAGGGAGTGTGTTCACGTACTATATGGATAAAAACAAATCACCTGGTTTACCAGCAAGTTAGTAAAATGTATTGAGTGTCAAGCATCACGGTGGGGGTTGGGTGGCATAGATACAAAGACACATTGAATGCTTAGAAATATACAAACGCAAATTATTTTATATACTAGATTATTTGCTAGTGACATAAGACAGTGGGGACCAAAGGGAGATAATTGTTCATTGTGATTAGAGGATTGGAGGACCAAGGACTATTTGCAACCAGGAGCAGGCATGATGGGAGGAAAAGCTGCAGAGTCTTGGCCAGACACGGTGGAATCATGAAGTCACTGACCCAGGCATGCCTATAGTCTTATCACTTCTGTGGACTACGTTTATCCCCTCAGTTCTACACATATTAAAAGCTGCAATTCTTCCACCTGGCATTTGCAATAACCTCATAGTACAATGAGGAGAAGTTAGTTATTCTTAGCTTCTACGTGGAATCTTCAAATATTAAGCGCATCTTATTTTCCTATCTCTAGAAACAAATGTATTCCATACTCTTGTCATTGCAATGTTTCCTTGACTAAATAATAAAAAATGAAAGCGATGCTGTTTGATTCCTCGCTTTCTCACCCTCGACTTTTCAGTGAAGCAATGATATCGACAGCTGTCCACGTGTTCTTGGTTTTGATACTAAAGATGGCCTCTATCACTGTTACTAATAATTGATTGTTTATTCAAGCCCTTGTGTTCTCCAATAGTTCCTGCTAATTCCATAAGCAGACGTATTTCTTTGTAAATAAAGAATCAGGCATGACATTAACTCACATGTCCAGTTGGGAAGAATTTAATGACTCCACCATCATATGGCACCTTCCTATGAGCCACACGTCACGCGGAGGATTAACAAATGGCTGCACACCACGCCCGAGAGGATTCCCGCCTCCTGCAGAAATACTCACGGGCCCCTCTTCAACATGCCCATTTTCAGCAGGCATTTTGGTGAATATGAATGTAATAGAAATGTCTGAATCTGTGTCTGAACCAAATGCCAACTGTGTTCTAAGAGGAAATGCACTGATTTCTTTCTATTTATTTTTTTCTTTTTGCCTGGTCATTTATTGAGGCATCAGATATCCCACTGGCTTAGTGTTGGTGTCTCATGCTCCTGGGGAGGAAGGAAAGGTTTAGGGAACATTGATAAATAAAGTAAAAGCAAAAGTATATTAAACCCATTACCTTTTGCGAGGACCACTGTAAAGTTAACAGCTTTCAAAAGAAGTCTTAAAAGTGATTAAATCAATAAAATATATTAAAAAATAAGTAAAATCAATAAAAACATATCCTTGGGTGAGGATTAAAACATTTAGAAAAAAAATTATTAAAGGATGCTTTCATTTGAAGGACTTATATTGCAACTATGCAGAGTCAAGTAGTCATTCTCTCTAGAGCAAGCTCTTACTCGGTAAAATTTGATGTTTTAACTAGAACTAAAATTCTATGGTTCCAAGTTGAGAGTGCCTAAATAAAAAATGTAAAGGGGTAGCCTTGCAATTTCAAACTGAATAGGAACTTGGGTTTGGAGAAAGCATTCATGGCTGAGGCCTCTCTCTTGGGCTTGCAGATGGCTTCCTACTCATTGTGTCTTCAGAAGGCCTTTCCCATGTGCTCGGGCATCCCTGGTGTCTTGCCTTTCTGTTCTATAAGTAGAGATTTACAAGGAGATCAGTCAGACAGGATTAGGACTTACCCTATCAGCACCATTTTAATTTAATCACCTCCTAAAGGCCTTATCTCAAAATACAGTCACATTCAAATACAGTCCCCTGGGGGAGAGGGCTTTGATATATGAAGGGGGGCGGGGCACAATTCAATGCATAATCATGCCCTTAGCAAGGCTAGGCCTGAAGAGAGATGAGGAAGCAGGTATGTGAACACGGAGACAGAGGGGGCTGCGTGGAGATGGATACCTGCCAAGAGCTGTGAGTGTCGGTGAAGATACAGCAGAACCCAGGAGGAGGGGAGATGGAGAGTGAAATGTCCTTTCCTTCCGTTCCTCTCCTGGAAGCCACAGGAAGGCAAGCAAGACCACCCCTGCAGTACATACATGTACATACGTGTACATACATGCCAGCCTCCTGGCCCACAGAGCAAGGCTGAGAAGGGGAGAGAGAGGATCTGAAGAGGCAAATGGAAGAACCCAGCATTATTGAAACTTGAAAATCATTTCACAAAGTCACTGCTAGCCAAGTCTGCAGTTTGAATGACTTAACAAAATAGGTCCAGAATAATAAAGTATTTCTTCATAATTTTTAAATAATTAAAGAGTTAAGAACAACATGTTTGTTTCATGTATTCTCAAATGATAGACATGGCCTGGAAGCTTAAAAAATCTTACTTCTCATGGAATTATGTTTCACTTTTTTTGATCAATGTATATGTGTACCTGTGTTTATAATAAACACTATGTATTTTTAAAATAACAAGTTGATATGTATTCTATGGATTAAATGCTAAATACTTAGCAGGGTTCTGCCGATGGCATTCAAAATGCACTTGAACACTTTTTCTAAAAAAAATCCTTACCTGAAGATATGTTTTATTGGTTTTTTTTGTTTGTTTTTTTGTTTGTTTGTTTTTTTTTGTTTGTTTTTTTAGAGAGAAAGGAAGAGCTGGGGAGAGAGAGAGGGGGAGGGAGAGAGAATGATAGATAGATAGATAGATAGATAGATAGATAGATAGATAGATTGATTGCTTCCCTCCTGTATGTGCCCCTACTGGGGATCAAACCCTCAGCCTCGGTATATGTCCTGATAGGGAATCAAACCCGCAACCTTTATTGATACATGGGATGATGCTCCAACCAACCCAGCCATCCAGCTGGTGCTGCACTTGGACATATTATAAACTTTCTAACATCTAGTTATTTTATTTGTTCAGTGGAAAGATTATTGACATTGAAGAACCTAATTATGGGATATTATTTTGATGAAGTGAGTGCTGGAGAAATACTTTTTATGACTGCAGCCTATTTATTAGTCTATCTTTACCATCCAGTTCTAATAGGTATTTGATACATATTTATTTAACCTAATACAACTGCAAATAGACATCTGCTCATTTTCATAGGTATATAAATAAGCCTGGAAGAGAATCATTATTTGAACATATTTATTATTCTACTCAACTTAGCAATGTGTGTGTGTGTGTGTGTGTGTGTATGTAAATATTTGGACTTATTATCAGGTTGTTCCTTTAATTTCATGGACACTTTAGGTATTTTATATTAAAATTTTCATAGATGGGATAAATGGAAAACAAACTTTTTTATTTTTTAATATATTTTATTGATTTCTTACAGAGAGGAAGGGAGAGGGATAGAGAGTTAGAAACATCGATGAGAGAGAAGCATCGATCAGCTGCCTCTTGCACACCTCCTACTGGGGATGTGCCCGCAACCAAGGTACATGCCCTTGGCCGGAATCGAACCTGGGACCTTTCAGTCCGCAGGCTGACGTTCTCTCCACTGAGCCAAACTGTTTAGGGCAGAAAACAAACTTTTAAAAGCTGCCGCAAAGTTTTATATGTCTAGTCATATTTAGCACGAAAATGTAACTGACTTGGGTGAAAAGTTGTCAGAAATAGTCTAGAGATTTGAATTCTACATAAAAAACGGTTAAATCCTTTAAAATAATTAAATTCATGGCTACATATGTTTTTATATGTATTCCTAAGAATGGACAATTTTGAAAAAATTACTATTTGTGACAACTTCACTAGGACACATAAATTAGACTCAATAGTGGAATTGAAACTGAAACGTTTGTAGCTTTTGAAAAAAAGTAGCCACTAGAGGGCACTGCTGCTCTATAGCAAACCAACTTGTAGACAATAAATACTGAAGATTTAAAATCTAGGTTGAAAGTGGCAAATTTAAATTGTAATATGAAATGCTTTAAAAGAAGAAAAATAAAACTTGTTACAATTAATATTATATACTCGACCATTTCAAAACTTTGAGCACTAAACTGACACTTTCATCAAAATGATTTTACTAGTCTTTGAGATGTACATTTAGAAAAAAACACATGCAGATATTTATGTCACAATAGCTCTGCTTAAACTCTGCTTAGATAAATCCTGTTATATATTTATAACATAGTATATAGCCATGTTATATTACCACAGTGAGGAGGTAAAGACGGGTAGTACAATCACCACATTACAAGGGAAGAAATTGAGCTGCAGAATGTAACTGCTTGTCTAAGTTAGAAAGAGAATATACATGTGTATGTGCATACACAAGAGTATAAATGAAGGTAAATAAATATTTTCTTCCATAAATTTAAAATAAAAGATATGCAAAATTAAATAATGGGTTATATACACTCATGTAACACAAATCTTGAAAATAGAAAGTGCAATGTTATGATTATGTTTCATTAGTATGACCTTCAAGAAAATACACAAAAATAGTGTGCTTACTATGATCTAAAAAATGAATAGATAATATAGAAATATGAGAAACATTCTCTGAAGTAAAATCATGGAAATAGAGTTGAGATAAGATATATAGCATGCATTGCAGAGTTTTACATGATAACTATGCAAAGTGTTGTATATACAAACTTTAGGAGATCATTGTGGGTTGGAGTCAATGAAAGTACTCTATTGAGGGTCTTGAAATTTGAGAAATTTGAACTTGGTCTTGAAATTTGAGAAAAATTCACATTGGTGGCGAGGATGTGACAGCGTGGAAAAAGACTCAGAGATCTGGATGGTGTAGACACATACCGATGCCAGTTAATACAAACATTGGTCTGTTTTCATGGGGAGGGCTACGGTGGAGTAGTTGAAGAAATCTAGAGAGATACACTGGGATATGTTGTGTGCAATTTTGAATTCTAGCCTGAAATGCTTTGATGTGATGGAAAGTATTTAAGTCAGATGCACAGCATGCTCAAAGCGTATTTAGAAAGATCAATCTGTTTGCGAGGAAGATTCCTATGAGGAGAAACTAGCGCAAGAAGACCTTTGAAGACTCTGTTTCATAGAACAAATGTGAGATGGTATGAGCCTTATTAGGACAGTGGTGATGGACACAGAGAAGAAAGAACTAAAATAGAAGTTATGTGGGAATAGCAAAACGTATGGATCACATGTGGATTAAATGTGGAAGTCTCAGAAAGGAGAGGAGAGGAGAAGGGGACATTAACATTTTAATGCAAAAGACATGAAACAAAATGAATAGAAACTGTATCAAAGAGAAAAGACAGACCAATCTGTAGTTGCAGATATATCAAAATGTCTTTCATGGATTAAATATAATAGTTCTCCTCAGAGATGCAGGAAAGAGCTGCAGAAAGGACTTAGATCAGTGGTTCTCAACCTTCTTAATACCACGACCCTTTAATACAGTTCCTCATGTTGTGGTGACCCCCAACCATAAAATTATTTTCGTTGCTACTTCATAACTGTAATTTTGCTACTGTTATGAATCATAATGTAAATATCTGATATGCAGGATGTATTTTCATTGTTACAAATTGAACATAATTAAAGCATAGTGAGTAATCACAAAAATAATATGCAATTATATATGTGTTTTCCAATGGTTTTAGGCGACCCCTGTGAAAGGGTCGTTTGACCCCCAAAGGGGTCGCAACCCACAGGTTGAGAACCGCTGACTTGGTCAGTAGTGATGCGACAGTTACACTTAGGAATGCTAAATTACCAAGCAGGAGGGGACACATTTCTGTATGAAAAAGAAAAGAGAAAATAAGGAATTGAAGGCTAAAACCCACATTTAATAGAGAAAGATTAATCACCATGGAAATATTCAACATTATTACATTAGATATGAAATGGAAAGTTGAGATCAATGAACCAGAGTCAGAGAAAGGGCGGTTCCCTCAACTAAGAATGGGTCAAGTGGGCTGGGGGAAATATCGTGCAGGCCAGTAACTAGGAACAGGTCAGTGTTATACCAGAAAGTATCATTTGATTGAATTGTGGGAGAAAGAAGGAAGAAGTTGATGGGTTTAGAATGGAGAGAAGGGGAAATACAAGCTGGAGTAAGGCATTATATGCAAATACAGACAGTGAAATGAAACCAAATGGGAAATTAAAGGGTCAACTATTAGGTTTAAGTATTGTGTTATAATGGAAAATATATCACTTAGGAAATATTGTGTTACGATATTTAGGAAAAATTGCTTTCTATTTAGGAAATCTTGTGTGATACTATTTAGGAAAGCATATTGCGTGTCTACTGTCAAGGAGGAAAAAAGAAGAAAGAGAGTGAAGAGAATTGGAGGACAGAGTGAAAGTCAGAGGAGACAGAACGAGGGGATCCAGCCTGAAGTAATGGCCTGGGAAGTAATCCTGAAGAGGCATGTTAGACTCTGAGTTTTGATGGGGCTATTCTTAGATATCTCAAATCTATTTTGAAGTTATGTAAGAGATAAGACAATCAGTAAAAACCAGGATCATTTCAGTCATCTTTTGTTGTAGGAGATGAGATGACATGCAAAAAAATAGGAGCACAGAAGGTAACTTCTGCCTCACCGTTTTCCTGATATTTAGTGCTGAATAAAAATTCTGACTCTGTTGTGTGAGTTGCATTTTCATTGAGACTTTTCTGTTGATGTGCATATTTAAATCAAATAATAAATGAAAAGCAAACTGAGCCTTCTTGTAATCCTGAAAAAAAAGTCAACGATAATAGAGCTTTATGATGGATGTTCTAAACCTACCTGCTTTTGTCATTTTAGCCTCATGAGCTTTTATTTTTAAAAGGACATTTCCACCTTTAAAAGCCAGGCATTAAAAGTCTGAGATATTCTATAATTCACAAAGAACAAAGCAGCAAACCTACAGGATGCATTTGACCGTGGCTGGATGGAGACCTGTTGGTGAGATTGCCTGCCTGTCAAATTTTCTCATTCTTGTGCTGATCTGGATGCAGACCCACTGACCTTGCTCTGCTCTTTGCTTCCCTATGAATTTTCTCCTTCCTGACTAGCTGCCCAGCCTTTCACTCATCCGGCAACTACTCTAGGAACTCCTTACCTGTGTACTTCTGATCCCCAAACTGCCTGTCCAAGCTGATTGACTACCAAGCTCTGACCTCTTGTACCTAAATTGTTGTTGATCAAATATTGCTTACTTTGGTGCTAAAGTGCTTCCTCCAGCTTGGTATAGGATATGTGGACGTGTGTAGACTGCCTGCCTGCCTGAACTCCCGTACCACCTTCATCAAGCCCTGCTTGGCCTTTCCTAATCCTGGCCCATTATCCTTCTTCAGAAAATATTTCCGCCCTGACTGGTTTTGCTCAGTGGATAGAGCACCGGCCTGCAGACAGAAGGGTCCCAGCTTTGATTCCAGTCAAGGGAGTGTACCTTGGTTGTGGGCACATCCCCAGTGGGGGGTGTGCATGAGGCAGCTGATCGATGTTTCTCTCTCATCGATGTTTCTAACTCTCTATCCCTCTCCTTTCCTCTCTGTAAAAAATCAATAAAAATATATTTAAAAGAAAATATTTCCCCCAAATTCTCACAGAACAGTCATTCAAGATAGTTCCAAGATTTTTAATCCTGGGTGATGATGATACCATTGTAATTGCCTGGTTATTAATTAATAACTGGAAAAGAGCAAAGGGAATCTGCAACTTAGATGTGTGCCCAGTAAGGTCTCAGTGATGTGGAAAGGTGCTTACCTATTAGTCACACCTGGGAGTGAGACCTTGGCCAGAATAGGTGTGGCCACTGCAAGGATAAAAAATCTGAGATATTCACCTCCTCAACAAAGGTTAGTTCTCTTTCTGGGTGCTTTCGGCTCTCTGGTGCTCCTGGCTGATGGGCGTCACAGAATCTGCACTTGACACTGTGGGCCATATGGACTGTACATGATGGACTCATGGATTTTAGCTAGCCTAATGCTACATCAGACCCAGCTCCACTATGGAATGAAAACTTAGGGTACTGGCCTTGCTTCTAGCTTTACTAAACCTCAGTTGAGCAATTTCCAGGGCTGGTTTAAGGGATCTGGGACTTTGGAAACCGAGTGATATAATTTCACACAAATAAAAATCATTATTCTCCTGTGCAATTCTTTGAAAATTCTTTTTCTCAAGATATTGCAAGGACCCCACTCTCACTATCAATGAAGGAATTTCACCCATGCAATCCTCTGGCAACAACGATGCAAACAATTATGATGGCATTGAATGGATTGAAAACCGTGAAGGAGATAAGAAGCTTGGTTGTGAACATATTTTATTTAGGGTTATAATAGATGTATTGTATTTTGAAAGTTATCTTGGCTGCTCACAAGAATTAGGGTATCATTAGCTACTATTCTACCATCAGGTTAAAAAAAAAATACCTGCCTAATCTTATTATAATGTATTTATTATCCAAGTCTCACTATACTGGAGTTCTATTTTATGCTTTGTAAGGTTCTAATTGTGGACTGTTATAATGATGGATTTTTTCTATGAGTTAAAATTATGTAACTCTTAAGAAGAACCATTTTAGACTCAATTGGGGCTGATAAAAACAATTATATTCACTACACACCTATATATCTTACCAATATGCCTTCAATATCAGAGATAATATCAACAATATTTCTTTCCTGAAAGACTTATTTTGGCATGATATTTAGGAAAGTGGAAATTGTTCTTGGTGTCAAAGTTCTCCATGAAGTTTCTTCCTACACTGTTCCCACGCCACACCATTCACAGGAAATGAAAATATGTTAAGTGCCTCCAAAGAAATGTATCAGGTTTCTCAAGGTTTGTGGTGATCCTGAGAGCTTAGAAGATCATAATGTCTGCCTAATTTTAACCAATTACCATAATGGAGGGGAACTTCTGCTTGGAAATCACCATGTACCTAATCAATAGGAATAATATTGGAGAAATAATAATATTGGAGAAACAATAACACATGTTCTTTATCCTGTGGGAATTATTCTTAAACTCCTTCCTCACTGACTCTCATCTTTCACATCAAACACCTAGAAACATTTTTAATCCCTTCCTTTCCATACCTCTAGTTCAGGTCACATTGTATTTTCCTAGAACCCTTGCCATATCTTCCTAAACTGGTCTTCCTGAATCTAGGATTTGTCCCCCTTCTTTGACATTGATCACATTGCCTTCTCTGCATGAAATGTCCTTTCAACACTATCAGCAAGACTAGGGACTTCAATTTCTGAGTCTCAGCTCAAGGGTCACTTCAAGATGATGTTTCTGACTCTCCAGCTCTTCATATTAATGTGGTGCGGCCAACAGGCTGTGTGCTTTTTCTCTATTTCTATAAAACTCTGCACATATTTCTGCTTCTGCGTGTAAAACATAGCATCACAATTGTGCTTCTGGGTCTATTTCTCCCACAAAACTCAGAGAACGTTCAGGATAAAGAACATGTGTTATTGTTTTTCCAGAACTCAGTTTAATGCTTAATATATGGTAGGTACTCAATAATAAACAAATAAATATGTACATGTACTTTCTGTCTTTAGACTTCACTTACTTTCTGATTTTCCATGGGCAAGAGCTCTTATTTGTGTCACACTTGACACAGTAACAAATATACTGTACTTTTTTCTCTCTCAAGGTCTTATGTGAGAAGGGCTCCTATCATATATTTCTTCCTAATAATTTGTACCTTGTGACAAAGTCTTAGAAACTCAGTAAGATTTTGCTGTAAAAAAATGGATGGTGGAAAGTTTAGGAAAACGTTAGTGTAGATACTTTGAGAAGTCCTACACATTCCCAGGATCTAGACAAGAAGAGCTCATTTTAGGTGAATTTAGGATTACAATTTAGGTGAATTTGGGATTAAAATGAGAACTGTGCAGGACATTGATTCTCTCCCCAAATACTAATTATTCATGTAATATAATAATATGATGTCATTAGTATAATACATTGGAAACCCCTCTTTGGTAAGGAGATATCTGTGAAGAACTTGGGATAGGGTGGGGAAGAGGTTGGTTGATTGGTCTTCCCTCATACCACCATTTGCTATTCTGGGAATTCAAAACTAAAAGTGATTAAGGAGGTGGGCAGACAGGATTAATTCAACTCAATTTAACATTTGACGCATATTCTTTGTTTATTGCTGTAAGTGCACTTTGGAGTTGTTTCATAATGTGTCAGGTGCCCATCACCTCACTAGAACTGTGGGTTCCTGCTCTCCAGTTCTTATTCATATTTACATATCAAACACATAGAACCGTTTGTAAGTCAGAGTAAGAGCACAAATATACTTTTTAGTGGTTGAATTAATATATTTTTTTTGATCAACAATGTGTAAATCACTGTTAAAATAAATACTGCCAGGCATCCAAGTATGAGTCAGACACATTTCGTACACTCAGTCCAATAGGGGAGGGGAGGAAAATGGAATGAGAGGGATGAGTAATACCCAAAGAAGAACTTGACAAATTTTATAAGAATAATACATACAAAGTACAATAGCCATATTTATGCAAAGAGTCATTTTTGAAGCTCAATTTAGACCTCTTATTCTTATTGACAGGCAAAGGAGAATGCGTTTCTTGTCAAAAGATCACGGCACTCTGAAACCTAGATTTTTGGAATCATCATCAGATTCCAAAAATATTTTGACATGTTGCATCTTAACGTGAATCTAACAAGGCAATATACAATAGTGCTACATGGAAAGCCTATGTAACCAAGTTGAAAAATATTTTTAAAAAGGATAAAAAAGCCTTAGATTTTATTAAAAATCTAAGTTCAATACAAATCAATAGTGAGTTAGTTTTTAAAGTGTTATAAGTATCAAACTTCATTGATAGTATGTATGTTTTCTACAATAAAGCAATTTCCTCTCTGCTCTGTGCATGTTGGAATTCACTGACTGCGCTAACATTTTTAAAATATATTTTTATTGATTTCAGAGACGAAGGGAGAGGGAAAGAGAGATAGAAACATCAATGATGAGAAAGAATCATTGATTGGCTACCTCCTCCATGCCCCCTACTGGGGATTGAGCTCACAACCCTGGCATGCGCCCTTGACTTGAATTGAACCAGGGACCTTTCAGTCTGCAGGCCAACACTCTATTCACTGAGCCAAACCGACTAAGGCTGCATTAACATTTTATTGATTCATTATTTGCTTAATTTATATCCTGCCTAATTTCCAAAATAATTTGAGACAACCACCGTGGCTGTCTTTTTATATAAAGATTCCAGACAAAGTAGAGTGTAAAAAAGTTAAACACATTCAAAATGATGAATAAAGTCAAAGCTGTGAACATAGCAATAATGGAGGCACTAGCAATATATTTATTTATTTACTAAAAAGAATTCATTAAGCAAATATTTGTTGAATACCTATTATGTACCAGGTACTCTATTAGGTCTTGAGGATTCCACAGTGAAGGGGAAAACTAGGGAGGAAAAACTCCCTTCATGTTTAGGAAGCTTCGGGTGTAGCTGAGAAGAGAGTCAAATTATCTCAGAAATACATGTATAATTGCAACAATGTTAAGTCCTGAGAAGGCCAAGCATGTTGTGTTCTGAAGACACAACTAATGGGAAGTATTAGATTTGGTGGTCAGTGTAGGCTCTCCTAAGAGAGTGAAAACCTAGTTTAGAACTTGTTGATAAATAAAGTATTGTTATATATATATATATATATATATATATATATATATATATATATTGTTGATAGATATGGAAATCAGCATAATATTTTAAGAAGGTACTTTTGTAGTAACTATCAAACTGTAAAATGTGAATATCCTTTTGCTCAGTATTTTGGACGGCAAGCTTGTGTCTCCCCAAAATTCATATATGAAAGCCCTAATACCAAATACCATCCCCATGATGGCACTAGGAGACAGGGCCTAGGGGAGGTAATTAGGTCAGGAGAGTGGAGTCCTCTTGGTGGGATTAGTGCTCTTCTAAGAAGAGACATGCGTTTGCTCCTTCTCTCTCGCTCAGCCATGTGAGGACAGTGAGAGCAGAAAGTCAGGACACAGGCAGCAGAGAGCTGTCCCCCACAGCGCACCATTTTCTAATGATCTCCTGGCTTCCCACAAGCCTTTTGATTTGCAAGAACTAAATATTATAGAACCCAGAGCATTTGTGGGAACATCTGACCTTTTCTCGTTAGCATTTGAAGATATATATTTTATGCAGTTTAGAGCAGTGCTTTCATTCCATCATTCTCTGAGAAATGTAAAAACTCTTTTAAACAACTCCCTTGTAACACAGAACCGAGGCAATTTTTTTTTCCTGCTTTTAGTGGTTGGTTTATTTATTTTCCCCAGCCCCTGTTTTACTACTTTCCCCTAATCCTGATGTTTTTATTGGAGCTATTTTAGATTTGTAAATAGGTTAACTCAAAAAAAAAAAAAACCCAAATAAAACAGGAACATTTTTAGGTGCTTTTCCAAATACATGCCAAGCTTAACTTAAAAAAAAAAAACAAAAAAACAAAAAAACAAAAAAAAAACAAAAAAAAAAACTAAAGCAAATTTTAGAAGGCTTAACTAATGTGTGCTATAGCCCAGGCACACAAAATATTTAAAAAGTGAAAATTAAGTTTATTTATCTACAAGCTTGAGAAAAAAGAGGATCCAAAAGTTCAAGATCCCCAAATTGAGAAGCCACTCGGGTGCCACAAACCGCAGAACTGGGGCAGGTATTGGACAGCAGGTAGTGATGGGGATTTTGTTGTTAGATTTAGTATTGTTCTGCCTCCTTATTTCACCAATAGCTGGAAATTAGGCTTTTGTATAAAGCTGCTCAGTTTTTAAAACTGTTTCGTTTGCTGAATCAGTGAGCACACATATGAATCTGTAGGTTGGATTTAGACCTCAGAAACTGTTGAGCTAATTGCAATGAGGAGGGAACAAAATAATTAAGGCCTTGAGTTGGAGGACAGAGATAAAGGAACTGGGCCATTGCGGATCCTAGGCAACCCCAGAGGGAAGGGAAGTCACCCTGTCACAACCATGGCCATGCTAACCAGCATGAAAGGCTTCAGGTAGGGTTTTCACAACTGCTGGCAAGTTTTATCTTTGGGGCTATTTCTGCTACATTGTGTTGCATCATGGCGCTTGACTTCTCAGGAAAATGAGAGAATATAAAAAATCCAGAGCCAACCCTAGTTCTTGGTAGCTTAGCTGGCTTTCAATATATGGATTTTCAGAAAACAATAAAGGGCCATACCTATAGATAGCACTATTACTCTATATTGTTTTGTTATTCTTAATAACATATTACTTGATTTTTTTTTTTGACCTTAGTATAAAGCTTTCCTTTGGCTCTTATTTCTCCAGATATTAACAATACATCATAGACATGTTCTTTACTTAAGTTTCAGTGTAGAAAAAAACAAACATATACACAAATAAAAGTAGGGGTAATTCACTCTTAAATTCCCTAAACATGCTTTTCTTGAAGTATGATATAATTTACCAGTTCAACTTTCCTAGCATTTACAAGAATAATAGATACACTGGGCAAATATTCCTATGGTGAGATTATCTGGCTAGAAATGTACTTAATGGAACATCTAGTCAGTATTTACTATAGAGTTAAAATTCCCATGGTGCCAGGATACACATCTGTGTACGACCACGCTCTCCTCCTCTTGGCAGAGCAATCAGAGAATACGCTTGAGTGGTCTTCTCTAGAGAAACTTGACTGAAGAGCATCATTTCTGATTCTTGTAGAACACACATTCGAAACACATGATTTGTTTGTTTACTTCCTTTCCTCTTGAGAAGTTGGGGCAATAGCACACGGTTGACTACCTAAGATTACACACTGTTAGGTGGGAGTATAACTATATTGAGGGAAAGGATTCAGATAAGAAGCAGAGAGAACTACTGCAAGGGGGGCAGAAGTAACTCTCCGTTACTCTCTGTTACTAGAAAAGTAAGCATTGTTGGCAAAGAAATAGAGAAACGAGTGATGGGCAGAGACAAGTAAAAAAGGTGTATGTGATTATTGTCTATTGAATAAGGTATTGCAAATATCTATACAAGAGTTCTCTAAAAGGTCAATATTCTCCCTTTTTCCCAAATGCCTTTTATGTTTATCCTTAATCTTATCCACTTAAAAGACAGAGAAAGGAGTTTTATATAGTTTTTCTCAGGGTGATCCTTAATTTTAGTTTTTTGTTTGTTTGTTTTGTGTTGTTTTTTTTGTGTGTTTTTGTTTGTTTGTTTGTTTGTTGTTAATCTTCACCTGAGGATATTTTTCTATTGATTTTTAGAGAGAGTGGAAAGAAGGGGGAGAGACAGAGAGAGAAACACTGATGTGAGAGATGCCCATTGATTGGATCTCGTATGCCTGGAGCCTGCAACTGAGGTATTTGTCCTTGGCTGAAATTAAACCAGGGACCCTTCAGTCCACCGGCCAACTCTCTATCCACTGAGTCAAATTGGCTAGGGAGTTATCATTAATTTTATGTGTCAAGTTGACTGCACCAAAAGTTGCCCAGATTAAATATTATTTCTGGGTGGATCTGTGAAAGTGTCTTCAGATGAGATTAGTATTTGAATTGGTAGACTCTGTGAAGTAGATTGGCCTCCTCAATGTGGGTGGGCATCATCTAATCCATTGAGGGCTTATAAAGAAGGAGAGATTCACCCCTTTTGCTTCTTGTCTGCCTGTGAATCCTCGGACGTTGGTCTTCTCTTGTCCTTGGACTAGGGTTTATTTATATCATTGGCACCCTCATCCTCTGGCCTTGGAATTTGAACCTGAACTATATCACTGGCCTTCTTGGGTCTCTAGCTTGCAAATAGTAGGTGGTGGGATATCTCAGGAGAGCACTACCAGTAGAAAGACCCTCATTCAGGGCATTAGCTTACATTCTTCTAGATACCACCAGTGACTCCCCCATCTGGAGAATCATTGGCTGTCTCTTGCATGCCCTCTACTGGGGATCTAACCCGCAACCCGGGCATGTGCCCTTGTTCGGAATCGAACCCGGGACCCTTTAGTCTGTAGGCCGATGCTGTACCCACTGAGCCAAACCAGCTAGGGCAATAATGGCACTTGGAACAATTTTTTCTCTCTCCACATGAAGCTTTTTCTTTTCTATCCATAAAATCACCTTTGTTATTTTTTAGGGATTCTTATTCCATTCACCTTTCAGTCTATCTTTCAGATACATTCTCATGTCAGCTTCTATTTCCATTAGCTACAGTCTCCAGCTGCACTGTCATAAGGATTATTCTTGGTTACATTACATATCAACATATACTTTTATTATTATACTTTTACTGTAATTGCTTCCAGAACCTAAAATTCTGTATATAAGAGTGCACGTGCACACACACACACACTCACACACACACACACACACACACACACACACACAACCCTGTATTATCCCCCACACATCCTTTATGATCTTAGACCACATAGTATACTCTGCTGTCTCCAAAGTTTCTAAGAAGTGAGTTGTTCTGGAAGCCTAGAGTTCTAAATCTCACCATCACTTTCCCCTAACTGAAAAGCATAAGCCCTAGGTAGCTAGCTTGCCTCTTGTTCTGTAAGAGACAATAAGTCCAGTTAGATAAGTCATAGCATATGTGTCAATGAGGGTACGACTCCAGTGATACCAATTGTTTCACCTTCTGTAAATGGAGTCAGCACTCTTTGCTCTGAGTGAAATATACCGATCCCCCAATATAAAACCAGAAGCATAGTATCCCTCACGGATTTGCTCCAACCTCAGCGGGATTTATCTAATTGTCCCTCCAGAATCAGGTCTTTGTAGCCTAACTTACTGTGACTCTGCTTCACCGTAATGACCCTGGCGTGGGACTCGGTGAACAGAGGACACCTGCCATTAATACTCTCATTGCACTGACGCATTAATGATGAACACCAGAACACAAATTTTCTTTCCCCAGTGATCTCAAACACATATTTTTATCTTCCCAGGCACTTCTCTTAAAATTCTTTATTGTCAATGGCAGATTAGGAGCAAGGGAACGCAGGCTGCTGGAAAGGGTCCCCTACGTGAAATCTACCATTAGGAGTGAAATCTACAATCTACAGCTGACAAAACAGAGTCCCAGGCACACGCAGAGAGCATGGCAGGGGGAAGCGGCCACTGGAAAAGTTAGGAAGCAAATACTTAGCTGACATTGCAGTACCAACAAAGGTACATGGATTTTTCTCCCTTAACTGTCCATCCTTTATTGTAACGATCAAATTAGCGAGTGTGGTAGAGTGCCATGCTCCCGGGAAGGGGCAGTCATTTCTTCTCCTCTCACTCTTATTCCTGGTTGACAGTTCCCGAGGGGGACAGCAGAAATAAATGTAGGCCTGCCCTGATGGAGGTGAGCCAGCTCATTAGCAGCTGTCATCACAGCATTTTACCTTCAGCTCACAGATGGAGACAAGGGCTCTTTGAAGGCGATTCTGAGGCAGCTCTGCATAGAGCAGGATAAGTGGGGATCCCATAAAGTGCCGTTTCCTTGGAAACCAAGTGCAACAAATACCCTGCTGTCATCAGTTCGGATGTGTACCGTTCACACATAAATGCTGGGTTTGTGGAGAAATTTGCACAGTGGATGCCTGTGTTATAGATACACAGAAGCAAGAGGTCTTTAGACTGCCAATCAGCTCCTTTGTGGAGTCACGGGCCCCTTTGAAAGAGTAGCATGTTGGAAGATCAGAAATAAATTACTCCTACCCGACATATGCATGACACCGAGTTCCTGTGTGAAATGCAGTATTTCCTTGAGCAATTTAGAAAGAGGTATCAATTTTAATTGAATTCTTTCCTGTGTTAACATAGAGGCTTATCTTCGTTCATTTAAATCCCCAGATTCTTAGTGGGAAAACCAGTAGTGGAGTTTTTATCTTATTCCTCAAGTGACAATATCATCTCCATTCATCTCCATTTCATTAATACTCATTCAATTCAAAATACAACTAAAAAAAGAAGTGTTGTTTTCCATAATGCTTTTTTTTTATTTAAGCCTTTGAAGCAACAGGTTTTAAGAGGTGTCTGACTTTAAATTGTGTGTGATTCAACCGTAATGACTACAAAATAGGTTTAAAGAGTTAATAGCTTGTAATTCTGGATTTTAGTTCTTTATCACATAACATGTTTTTAGCTAATAATTCAGTGTTGTTAAGTTTATATTTCGGTATTTATGGAAAATGCCAGTGATACCATAGACAAGCGATCTTTACATTGTTTGTACAGTTATTACCAATCTTTTCCATATTTCCTACTTGAATCTTCCCTCATTTTGAGTGGCATTCTTTATTAAAATAGAGGTAGGTATTATCCCGATGTTACATGTACCGAAATGGAGGTACTAAGAACCTGGGGCATTTATCTATGTTCACATGGTGAGTTACTAATAGAGGCAAGTCTTTGAATTTCCCTTCTTACCATTTAATCACCAGTTTATGATAGGCTACAACTCAACTCTCAGTAATTATGTGTAATCATAATGGTTGATCGGTTAATACAGACACATGTACTTACTTAACTTCAATTTCATCTACTTAGGCTTGAAATATGGCTTTGTACTTCTAGACTGACAGAAGAATGAAATTCTTCCTTTTTTATGTCCTGCATATTAAATCTCCCCTTGATGCTGGCATTACTGTATCATGGCAGCATCTGGTCTACGGCTTCTCTATGCGAGGAAACTCATCTTCATTTTTTTTAACTGTTAGTCATAGAATTCTAAACATATTACAAATGATGCTGAAGTGGAATATTTTTACTCCACTGTGTGTTTGTAATGAGATTTTACCAAAGAGCATGACTTCTCATCATATTAATATTTAATCAAGCAATAAACCTGCCTTGTTATGAAGCTCAAAGCCAACAGAATTCTCTCTGGTGATGATTTTTTCTATTAAGTTGACAAGAAGTTTTGGTGCTTGATCTCATTATTGTAAAATTGGGGTAAATGTTTGAGTGTTCAGTAAGTGACTAAAGGGCTTCTTCTTAACTCTTCTACCTAAATTCAGTAAAGTATCCTAAATTGAGCTTTAATATATTTTCATAGAGTTCTGTTTCTTTAGAAGTAATCTCAAAAAGCACAGGCCTATTAGATAAAGGGTTTTGAAATAAGATGACAAAGGAAAACTAGTCACTTGTTTAATTTAAGTCCTTGCATTATAATATACTGAGAAATTAAAACAAAAAATGAGTGTACCAAGGAAGGCAGTGATGATTCATATAATACTAGGAAAATTGGCTCAATGTGAAGGCAATGCACTTAAACTGTACTTAGGGATTTATTTTTCACAGAAAGGTGGGATGGGGCAAGGTTACACAGTCACCATACTGTTTCCTCCTCCCAGGGACACAAAAATACATTTACCAGATCACCCCTCACCCCACCACATACGGTTATGATGGGGTGCTACTGACTGAGTTTTGGCCAATCATTTCTGAGCAGAGGTGATATAAGCCACCTCATCCTTGTTTTTAAAAATCATCCGGCAACATCCTCTGGGCTTCTCCTCTCCACCTGCAGTAACCTTGAAAGTGTCCTCTTCCAGATGGTGTAGCTGCAAGACAGAGGAAGCCTGGGCCCCTATGGCTTACAAATGTGCCATCTTCTATTAAAAGTACTTGTGGAACACAGCTAACTTCTTCAAATTTCCTGTAACTAATTTATAGGTTGACTTTGACCATCATTGTGAAATCAACTAGAACACACAATCCTTTAAGTTATCTGTTGAAGCATGCAAAATGGTGTCCTGGTCATGACGAGCCCAGTTCTTTTTAAAAAAATATATTTTGATTTCAGAGAGGAAGAGAGAGTGCGAGAGCGAGAGAGCGAGAGAGAGAGAGAGAGAGAGAGAGAGAGAGAGAGAGAGAAACATCGATGATGAGAGAGAATCATTGATTGGCTGCTTCCTGCATGCCCCCAACAGGAGACTGAGCATGCAATCTGGAATCTAACCATGACCTCCCAGTTCATAAGTCGATGCTCAACCACTGATTCATACCATCCGGGGCAGAGCCCAGTTCTTTGATCAGCCTTCTGATTTTTGTCTTTGACTCTGTCCTTCTCATAATTAGAAAATTGAATTTATGGGTAACTATTTTAGTTAATAGTCAGTATCAAGTAAGTGTGTGTAGTGTGTGTGTGGTGTGTGTGTGTGGTGTGTGTGTGGTGTGGTGTGTGTGTATTTTACCGAAGCAGGAGTATGATGCTCATCTCACTCCAGGCTTCTGTGTGGCATTTGTGGCTTTAGTTGTGAAAGGAGCAGCCCTAGTCAAGGACTCAGGAAGCAACCCTGGGCCTACAGGAGCCTTAGCATTGCTCAGGCTTGATCAGACCAGGGACTATGCTAGATAGACGGGAGCTCTCCTGGGCTGTCTCATGTTTAACATGGCATGACACTTGTGTTGCCAGCAAGTCTGCCTTTACCTTTAATATTTAGAGGAACATGATTGCTATTATTTAGCCTCTGTACTGATGACAGTGCATTCTTAGTGATTATTTCGAAAGGGCCATCAAAACATTGGGTTCTCATTGATTGGTTTGCCTGATGTTTCTCTTAGGACCACTATGAGGAATCGACAGAGCATCATTATTTGTTCAGAAGGGATCCCTCTCTAATGTGCAGCTTGTTTAACCCTCTTATTTACTCTAGCACTGTGCAATGACTATTTCTGTCCATCTCAAATTATTAGTTTGCAAAATGAATAAATGTGAGTATAGTTGGATTTTTGCTATTCCTTAGTTAAATTCTGTTCCACAATATACCTTTGAAGGAGTCAGGAGTATGTCTCTGCATTTTATGAAGAATCTAAGCAGGGGGCTGGGACTAAAGGGTCTAGAGAAGTATAAATGTTACAGTCAATCTATTAAGTACTCGTTCCAAACAAATGCCATGGAGTACAAGAGTAATTGCCAACATTTGCACTTTTAACTCAATTTTCTACAGAAAGAACAGCTGAAAAAAACTATTAAAAACCCATTACCTGTTGTTCAAGAAGCAAAATAACATTTTTCAGAAGCTCCTTATCAAGCAATTGGATGCAGCAAGATGATATACAGTGGGAGTGAGGGTTAGGCTGGCATTGACATTTTGCTTCCTAACTCAAATGATTAAACCTTCACCAAATTAGATCAAGGGATTTAATTTCTTTTCAAGCCTTTATGAATTTTCTCTAATACAGAAATGTTTCCAGACAGAACACTAGAGAAAATTAAACAGAGACAACAATGAAAAAAAAAATCTTCATTGCACCCTGTGGAGGGCACTCATGGACCATCAAACACAGAGTGAAGGGCAAATCTCTCAAAACATTGTCAAGGCAAATTCAGATTTGTTTGCTATGTATTCACAATGCATTCATGAAGCAAGACTTGAATGGGAGAGCTAAGGCTACCGTGAAAGCAACCACTCTTCATTAAGTGGTCCTAAGCACCTTTGTACACTTAGAATCTAGTCATAGTGTTAGTTACTAGATACCTTATCTTCATCTGACATGGGCAGGGCTAAATCCTAAGCAGCTTAAGGAAACATAGCATCTTTCAGAGCAGCCAACAATGGACTGTCCCTGGAATAAGCAAGGTCAGAAAGCTATCGGCTCTTTCCCTCGAAGGCCAGAGCAGGAAGGGTCTCTGTCCATGGCATGGTGGTGAGTGGGGCCCACAGGTCAGCATGACCACTGAGAGTCCAGGGTCTACACCTTTTATGATCTAAACTAGAGGCCCAGTACACAAATTAGTGCACCGGGTGGGGTCCAGCCAGCCTGGCCCCAATTGGGGCGGATCGGAGCCAGGCCTGTTGGGAGGAGGAGATGGTGGGATGTTGGCCGGCTGGCCCACCCTGACTGGGGCCCAATCAGGGCCAGGCTGGCTCTGGGGAAGGGCTGAGGGCGATTGGCCAGTGGGCCCTGCCCCCGATTGGAGTGTGGAGGCCGATATGGGGTAGGGCCGGGCAGGAAGAGGGGCTGCAGGAGGTTGGCTGGCCAGTGCCACCCCCATATTGGGCTGGTTCTCTGGCCGCAGTGGGAGTCATAGCGACTGCTTGTTCTAGTCGTTGTGGCATTCCAGTCTCTGGCTTGCGATATATATATACTATACATATAGTAGAGATGCCCAGGTTGGCTTCTGGGGAGGTTTTAGATCTTCCCTCAAAAGAAAAGTCTCAGTCTAATACTTGGTTTGTTGTCTGAATGTTGTTTCAACTATTTAAATACATGCAGGATTTAAATGAAAATATCCAAGTGCATGCCACTAACAATAATCTGGGAACACTCAACAAATCGAGTGATCTCAAGTTCCACCCCATTTCCAACTAACTGCCCACATTTAAATTTCTCCTCAAAACAACCTGCATACCTTAGACATAACAGAATCAGCAGAGCAAAGACACAAATGTTCTCAGGAAAGAAAAGAAACAAAAGTGAAGCAGGTCATCACAGAACTTGTTCCTTAGGCCAGCGCTTTTCAACTGGTGTGCTGCAAGAATTTTTAAAGCATGCAATACCTGACTATTTAGTCAGGGACACCGCCTGCTTTTCCCTTAGGTTGTCAAAACAAACAAACAAACAAACAAAAATGACAACAGCCAACACACACAAAAGAGTTGTCTTGTGTGAATGAATAAAAATTATACTTATTTTTTTGTCAGGTTGGCAAAAAAATATATATTTTTGGTATTCTGCAGAATTTTAGTAATTAGTTTGTGTGTTCCATGAGATGAAAAAGGTTGAAAATGGTTGCTTTAGGCCATGACTTTAAAGACAAGGAAAATGCAATACTGGGGTAGAGCAGATCAGATAAGCACATGTCCACACACGTGCAAATTTAAGGAGGTGTCTATCTACGAGGATGAGGAGGGAGTTGGTTTATCTGGGCAGAGGGAAAGTCGTGAAAGAAAGAAAATAGCATTTCCAAGTATTTTTAATATGATCTGAAAGAATTCGTGAAAATGACATGCGCACTGAATGAAAGGCCACCAATTTGATAAAATGAGGAAAAAGAAAACAATTGAGAAGCATCCATTGCCTAGAATATTCTGTATGAAAACTTGGAAGCCTCAGCAATCAATTAGGTTCTCTTCAATTAGACTGAAATATGCCATTGTAATTTGCTGGCTGCTGAAATGTAAGGACATATTTTAAAAGTTGTATTTGAAAAAACATGTTGTATTTGTTTTTGTTTAATTATATATTACTCCTAGTTCTAAAAAGTAACCAAGAATTGTTGTTGTTTTTTAATTACTAAAGAAACGCATATTTAAGGGTTCTAACAAATCAGCAGAGAGTAAACTGGTGTGACAAATGGAGCTGCTGAAAGTAAAATAAATGGCCATTCCCTTGTAGCTACTTTTTATATCTGAGTGATATGTTTTAATATCCCACACACAGATGGTATGCAATTTATATGAGAAGAACATGCAAATCAATAAAATAATATACAGCCTATTTTTATTTATTTCATACAAAGATCAGGATAATGGAAATTGACTAATGAATGGCAAAGCCTCATTACTCTCAGAAGTGACACTAAAGAATTTGATAATTAAGACTTCAAGATCAAGTGCTAATTTATCAAGCACTGCCTTTCATAATATTTTTGGTGAGAGGATTAAACTGAAGTGCTGCATAAATTGAGTCATTATAAAAATAGCCAAAATAAGGTTTTGTTATGAACTTTTTTAGCCATTTGAGACTATCCAGTGGGATAATGTGTTAAACTTTTACTTTTTTGTTAGTAGTGTCTCAGGTAAAATGGAGATACCGAAAGTCAATGTGATCCATATCCGACATGCTGTCGAACCTTTGCCTACACTCCGAAATGCCTGCAAGCGTGTCGTTATTGTCGGACTCTACTTACTGGGATGCTGGAATCTGAATTGCAGTAGGAAAATGAAATGAAAAATGAATGACTGTATCATTTGGCTTCTTTACAGTTCCAAACCTGGGCTCAACACAGAGAGACGAGGAATTCTCTAGAGCATCCGAACCCTGTAAATCATGACATATATCTCGGTGCCAGCCACTGATGAACTGTGCCCAGCTCTCCTGATGAAAGTAACAGATATGCCTCTCAGAGCACCGAGCCAGGAAACCACCCAGAGAGCCACTCTTCCTAATCCCGAGCCCTTACACTGGAGAAAAAGGTATATGCCCAGCATGTTGCTATTTCTTGCTTTCGTCCAAGGAAAGGTGTGTGCCGAGCATACATTTCCAAACAATTCTAGGGATTCATCATCCTTTCACATTTTCAACAGTTTTGCAGAGAAAGGTGTTTGACAGTATCGTGCATGAACTTGGGGGAGTTTATTTCAGGAACTTGTACTGTGATTTCACTGAGGCCTTATTGCACTCTGGCTGGGGGCCATTTTTTACTGAAAGCTTAATTAAGTCTTCTGTCTCCAGGGACTGATTTTGTATTAGGGCTCCTTTCCCCACAGTCTCCCAGTCATAACAGGCCTCCTTGAAACAGCCTCAGTGAATGATACCTGCCAACAGGATATTTTCTCACAACAGAAAAATTCAAATTATTCAATGTATCATTTTAGGCACATTGCCAAATCTACTATGAGGTTGCCCCTGCCATTTTTAGATGCTGATTGGAAAATCTTCTATGAAAAAATATGTTTTGGTTATCTTTACAAATTAATTTAGTGAACAATTCGGTCACTAGTGTATTAAATCATGTAAGTAATATTAAGAATATTATTACATTTAAAATGCTTTTGATAATTTTAATATTATTATATTAAATATTATACATTTAATACATTTAACATAGCTTAATGGTTAATAGGTCAAAGCAAAGGTTTCAAATTTTGAGCCTAATAATTAAGGAGCAAAAGAAGGATGAAGTATAATACATATTTATTCGCAGCAGAGCAGATAAAATCTGATAAATTGTTACAAAATTACCCTAACAAGCTTATGTCCACATTTGAATGTGATTTTATGTGTATTTTATCTAGATTAGTTAAAACTCTATCACTTGTTCTTTAAAAATACATTTCAAATTTTTATATACATATTAAAATATGCTAAGTTGACATATGTTTATTGCAGAATATATTTTAAATGTGTGTGTTTTTTTAATTCTTTCACAACATTTCCAGTTGCAAGTAACAAAAATTCAAACTCAAATTTACTTAAACAATTAGGTAGGTTTATTAGTGTAGGTAATTGCAAAGTCTGGCAATAAAGCAGCTACTGGGTAGGTTTGATGTACACAATTCAATAATATTATCAATGACCTTGTTTTGGTTATTTTTTGTTGTTCTCTCCATTATTCTCCTCCCTCCCTCCCTCCCTTCCTTCTTCTTTCCTTCTTTCCCTCAGTATGTATAAGCTTTATTGAATAGCTGGATAGCTGGACTCTACAATGTTGGGAATTTTGCAACAGTGACCCAGATTTAACGTCTGTGTACCATACGATTCAGTAATGTTTTCCTCCCAGAAATGTCTAGTACCAGTCCTGTTTGGACTGACTGGGTTAATTAGATCCTATGCTTACTGATGTCTGTGGCTCTGATGATAAAATTCAGGGAATTATCTTAGACTTCAGCCATATCAGCCCTAGTCCTGAAACAAGGAGGCATCAGGTTCTTAAAATAATATGGGCTCAATTGTGAAGATTTGAATATCTAAGGGGAAATTAGGGTAGTTTTCAGATGAAAGGGGAATGGATTTGGGGAAACAGCTAAAAACCTCCAGGCTTTGTTTACCTCTTCTCTCTGTGACTAGAAACTTTTTAAATGAGAACCAAGAAAACTATAGAAGATGGCATGATAGCTTGTTTCTCACAGTCTCCCAATTCTTAAACATTTTCATCCTCACTGCTCTTTTTTTTTGCTATAAACTTTTTATTTGATAATAGTTTTTGATTTACAGAGAAATTATGAAAATAGTACAGTTGCCAAATCCCCACATTCAGTTCCCCCTATTATTAATATGTTGATATTACTATGATACATTTGTCACAGTTAACCTTTCTGAAGATGTTATTACCAATTAAAGTCCATATTTTATTCATATTTTCTTAGGTTTTACCTAATGTCCTTTTTGTGCTCCAGAATCTTATTCAAGATACCATATTTACGTTTAGGCTCTATTTGTCCTTAAGTTCCTCTTGACTGTGACAGTTTCTAAGACTTTCCTTGTTTCCTCAAGCTTGACCTTGACAGCTTCCAGTCATCGGGTGTTTTTGGAATGCCCTTCGATTTGACTTTGATTTTGAGTGAGGTTATGGGTTTTGGGGAAGAAGATCACAGAGGTAAATTGCCATTTTCATGGCAAAATGTCAAGGACACAAACTGCCAACATGACATCACTTTGGATGGTAACACTGATCAGTTGGCTTAGATAGTGCGCGTCAGCTTTCTCCACTGTAAAGTCACACTTTTATCCTCTTTTTCATGCTGTGCTCTCTGGGAGGAAGTCACTCTTGGCAGCCCACATTTAAGAATGAGGAGTTATGTTCCATCTCTTTGAGGACACACTACGTACAAACACTATTTGGAATTCTGAGAAGGAGATTTGTCTATATTGTGCTAACTACTTACTTCGCTAATGGTTCACATCAGTATGGACTCGTTCATGTTTATTTTATAATTTGGTTTACTTTATAATACTACTTTATTTTGTTGCTCAAATGGTTCTATCTTTGGCCGGAGGGAACTGTCTCAGTTGGCTCCTGTTTAGTTTTGACAAACACCCTCCCGCACTATTTTCTTTTTCAATTTCTATGCCACCTGGAGTTGTCATCTACTCATCTAGAGTGGTGTCTCTTAGATGTGGTCACCTGACCAAGGGCCTCACTGCTGTCTGAGAATTTGTTAGAAATATGGGCCCACCCAGAATTGATGAGGCAATCTCTAGGTGTGGTGGCCAGCAATCTGTCCTTCAATAAGCCAAGTAGGTGTTTTGATACTTGGGGAGGATCCAAAATCAATCCCTGAAGCATCATGAGAAGGAAGAAGAAAATATTTACTTCATTCCACAGCTAATATCTGAAGACAAAAACAGGTAAATTATTCACTCAAGTATACTGTATTTTATTCTGTCTGAAATGTGATGATTTCTAGTCTGAAGCCATTTTCTATTATTAATTTGGGTTCTGTTTAAAAGACTGTCTCTTTCAGTTTTAGTTGAAATATCTAGTAACTTTTGTAGGAGTGTTTTTAAACCTATTTCTGTTTATCCTAAGTTTTCTCAACTTTACACCATTCAAATATTTTTTCTTATGGGTTTTATTTTTTATTTAATTATTGTGAGGATAAAGTCAGTAAAACTTATGTTAAACCCCTATGAATAAACTAAGTACAGATGCCCTAAAAGTAAGTATTAAACTACTAGAGGCCCGGTGCACAAAATTCGTGCCCAGCCTGCACCCTCTCCAATCCGGGGCCACTTAGGGGATGTCTGACTGCTGGTTTAGGCCCAATCCCACAATCCGGGACTGCTGGCTCCCAACCGCTCACCTGCCTGTCTGCCTGATTACCCCTAACCACTTCTGCCTGCCAGCCTGGTCACCCCTAACCATTCCCCTGCCAGCACGGTCGCCACCAACTGCCCTCCCCTGCTGGCCTGATTGCCCACCACTGCCCTCTTCTGCTGGCCATCTTGTGGTGGCCATCTTTGACCACATGGGGGTGGCCATCTTGTGCGAGGGCATGATGGTCAATTTGCGTATTACCTCTTTATTATATAGGATTGTTCTTGCTATCCCAAAACTTATTACTGGTTCTGTGTGTGCAATTGGTTTTCCATCAACGCCAATAAATACCACAAGAAAAATATTGAGTTGCATTGGTTTTGGAATAAGCATTGAAGGAGAATGCCAACTTTAAGTAAATGTTTTCCATTCTGACTTAGATAAAACTCAAAATTTCATATATTCTTAGGTTATTTTTTCTGATATTTGTCTCAATTGTTTAAAATAATTTTTGAAATCAATAATTATTTTGAATCTAAAATATTTTGTTACTGGTGTCTTTTCTTTATAAGCTTCATTCAGATTTTAAAATATGTAAATATGAAAGAAATAATATAACATTTACTTTAAACTGAAAAGCTTATTATTATTCTTTCACTTCAAATGTATACCACAGCCACATTTGTAAAGGCCATTGTTAACTTGCTACAGAATCTAAAATATTAAAATATACATGATAGTCTGGTTGGCATGGCTCAGTGGTTGAGTGTTGACCTATGAACTAGGAGGTCAGGGTTCAATTCCCAGTCGGGGCACATGCCTGGATTGTGGGTTTGATCCCTGGTGTGGGGTGTGTAGGAGGCAGCCAATAAATGAGTCTCTCTCATTATTGATGTTTCTATCTCTTTTTCCCTCACTCTTCCTCTCTGAAATCAATAAAAAATATTAAAAATTTGATAAGATGTGATTTTCTAAAACATTAAACTTATACTTTTACATGTCACTTTTGTTATTTTTTCCTCATATTTAGTTTGCTACATTGTAAACTAAAATGTAATTATTTTATAAGAGCTTTCTAGTCCTACAAAGGAAACAGTTGTTAGCATTAGGCTGTCTTTTCTGTTACCAATATATTCAATATATTCAGTTGTATGTATGTATTTTTAAATTTTTTTTTTTAATATTTAGAGAGAGGAAGGGAAAAGGAGAGAGTTAGAAACATTAATGAGAGAAACATCAATTAGCTTCCTCCTGCACTTCCCCTACTGGGAATCGAGCCGGCAACCTGGGCATGTGCCCTGACCAGGAATCAAACCATTGACCTCTTGGTGCATGGGATGATAGTCAACCATTGAGCCATACCAGCTGGGCTGTATGCCATTTTTTAAATGAGGCAATAAATAATAGATACTTTAAAATGAATTTTTGAGTTTGCTTCATTCTACAAGATCTGAAAGACTTTGTCATAAAGAAAAGGGCCCTAACATTGCTTAGGTTTCTGATTGTCTGAATCATCTCAGCTTCACAGTATTCTACAGAAACACAGCTGTTGCTGCCAAGTACTTCAGTGCTTCCACACTCAGGCTGCATGATATCTGACGGCCAGGGAAATACATCAGTCATTACATGAGGTGACTCACACCACCCACATCCTGGCAAGAGTAAACTTATTGCTAACAGTAGCATTTCTTTGGAAACATTTAAGCATTAAATGCATTCCTATTTTTATTCTAACCAAAAACTCCCAATCAACTTTTCCCACAGCTGTACAATAAATCTGGACACTTTTTAACTGTAATAAGAGGGTAAATTTTATTACTTAATAATGTTCTTCTGATTTGTTCCTAAACACCAATAATTATTGCCAAATTATAACTCTCTTGTTATGATGTGCTTGTATTTGGATATTCTTTGATGTCTATTTGTAATTCAAAATATGTTGACTCAATTATTAGGCTAATATTTTAATAAAAACATAAAAATAAATAAAAAAGAAAGCCTTTTTATGTGATTTGGTAAATTTAATACTCAGAAATAAGATTGAAAAAATTAAAATGTTTGTTCATCAGCATCTTTTTTCTTTTTAATAGCAAAATTTTATCATCATAGTAAGACTAAAAGCAGGGCTAGGTATACAGCCATTTTTTAGTATTTCAAAGAAAGATATGATCTGCTTTATACATTTTGTTTCTTTAAGGTGTAACTCATTTTTAAGTGCACAGTGATGATTGTTATTTTAAAATAAATTGAAAAACATAAAAATGCGTGACCTTATATTGATTATAATATATACTATGTGCCACATTTCAGATACTGTATCATTTTAAATATATATCATATATAAATATATAATTTAAATGATCTCTGTGGTAGTTTGAAATAATTTTCAGTGTAAAAATGAGAATGAAAGATTTTAAAGTATCTATTATTCATCAAAGGGCATATAATGGTTTAATTTAGCTGTTTTAAAATTGACATGACAGTCATAATGAGCTCAACTTATTAAGGGTATGTAATGCCTTTTAATGTTCATGTGAACCAAATAATGGCATTTTATTCTTCTTAGAAATTACTGTCTAATCTGCTACAAAGTATTTCAAGAAGTGAACTATGTCCTGTCTTTCTGAATGTTCATCCATTTACACACACACATAACTATTGCAATGGCTAAAAAATATGAGCTCAATTTCACTGTTAAATTGTTTAATATGCATTAAGCTATTTAAAATAATTAATATTAGAAGATGCATAATATGTTGGAAACAAAAGCCAATAAACTCTAGTAGCAAAATTCATCAAAAGATTTTGATTGCAGAATATCTATGTTTCCCATATATCTGCTGTGATACAAACTTACTGATTACTTTTCTAGGTTTTATTTTGGTTCCAAGGACTGCCCCAGGAATATCTTTGTGTTGGTCGATCTGATTTAGTATGATTACCTGATTTAGAGATGGTGTGTGAATCTGGGGGAAATTGTATTTGGGTCAAGAATATACTATTTCCAAAATTTTAATTGGCTAACACCTTTCAGGTGAACTTTCTCACTTGGTATTTTATCTACTACAGTTTACTAATTTTTTTAAAAAAAATTTTATTGTATTCATTATTTAAAAAGTGTTTATATTCTCTAGGAGAGTAAAATAGTTATTGGATCATATAGTTAAAATTCTATGTGATTGGCACAATCACCTGGCTTTTTCATGTGAATAATCGGGATAAAATATTTATTAATGATATTCTTATGTTAAAATTATGTGTGCCCAGTGAGACAACCTGCAAAGATGTTAAGCAATCATAGCGGTTACGAATTCGTGCATTTTGAGGCGCTTCAAGAATTCCTCCTGTTTGCATGATTCTTCATTATTATCATTTTTGCATTTTTTTCTTTCTTTCTAATTGCATGTCTAAAGTGACGTAATAGTAAAACCAGTGCCTTGCTCTGATACAGGAAGATTAGAATCACTGTGTTTCTACAACTGTAGATGATGCATTTTGAGTGATGGTTGCAACTGGAGCATTTTTGAAGGAATAGCAAGTCATAAGAGAAAATGCAGGCTCAACATATTAGTACATATATTCACACCATATATTAATAGAATATGTAATAGAAAGCTTCCTAAATTGTCACATGCCAATGCATGAAATCCCCTCTTCTCTTTGGATGTCTAAGACAGCCTAAGAGTCAAGTTATTCTGATGGCAGATGAGGCCTTGAGTTTTCCTAAAGCTTAGCTTGGAAATAGTAATGGAGATGCTTAGAACTTGGGTCTACACTAGTGCAGGTATACCCTTCCTTATGCCTGCTGCATTTATTAAATAATTTCTGGTTCAATAAGCTATCAAAAGTCCAATAAGAGGTATCCTAGGAACACACTGATTGTTCTTTGCTGCCATCAAATGATATTTATATTATAGGTGAAAGTGATGCCTTCAAGTTATCACCATAAATTATATTTACATATTTATACATTTTTTAATCGATAGCACGTAAATTCACATGTCTGTGGAACATAATATGCAAACTATGTGGTTGTCCCTACTGGACAAAAGCAATTTTGGATTTTAAAAAAATTCATACACAATAGACTGAGTGCAAATAATAGTTGTTAGATCAATCATATAATGTAAGGAGTAACTGGATCTCTTTCAGAAAAGAAACCTTCCTGGGTGCTAGTTAAGCAAGGACAAGAATACCTGAATTCAAATGGCACTGTCTGTCTCTGAAAATATACCAAAATATATTAACAGCTGTCTACATTCTTTGTTATCATTTTAATATGTATTTATCACCTCTTGCTTAGACTGCAGTAATCTAGCTGGGTCCTTTATTTCAACTTGTCCCTTCTTAATACTTCAGACAGAGACCTTTTAAAAACATACCATCTTGTGGTAAGTCTGACCATGTTACTATGTTGCTTGAAATCTTCATCTTCTTAGAATAAAACCCAATCTCTGATGGTGGCCTCGGCTCTACACAAATGCTCTAATCCACTTTGCTCCAATCTTTCTGGCTTTCATTTATTTTCTCAAGGAAACCCTAGTCATTTTTTGCTACAAGGACATTCTGTGTGTTTTTGTTTGTTTGCTTGCCTTTGACAAGTTTGATTTTTCCTTCAGATCTTTGTTAAGCTGAACCCTCTTATTGATTCAGATTTTAGTTTAATTGCCACCACCTCAGAGAGATTTTCTTGCCAATTATCTAAATTATACACACCTCCCCATAGTCATTGTGTGCCATAAAACCATATTCTAGTTTGTTGATAGCATTTCCCACTACATAATATTGTCTTATTAATTTATTTTAAACACTAACATTTATTTTAAAAGTCAATTATTTTAAATAATTACCACAAGAATAGAAATCTTGCTTATAGTTCCACTTCTTGTCCCCAGTACATACAGTGATACCAATTATGTCACGGTCTTTCTCTCTATTGAATGTTTGAAAGATTGATATCCTCAGTTTGTCATCAGAAGTGATCAATTTCTTTTTTGAGTCATTTAAAAGGTGTTAAAGAGCAACTAATTTATCCATTTAAGCCTTATGTTCTTCTAAACTCCAATGACATAATCAAGCTCGTAATTGCCATTGGAGCTCTATACTAATGCAAACTAAAGTTTTGGTAGGCAATGTGCATTCTACTGGCTTATATTCAGCTTATCACCAATATTCTAACTTTCCTGACACTGTGATAGCTTACCCTTAAAAAGCAGCTCTTATTTCTCAATTTTGACACAAGTCAATACTGATCATGCATTCAAAAAAGGGACTCCAGCCCAGCTGGTATTGCTCAGTGGTTGAGTGTTGACCTATGAACCAGGAGGTCATTGTTTGATTCCTGGACACATGCCCCAGTTGTGGGCTTGCTCCCCAGTGTGGGGCATGCAGAAGGCAGTCAATCAATGATTCTCTCTCATCATTGATGTTTTTCTCTCTCTCTCCCTCTCCCTTTCTTTCTGACATCAATAAAAATAAAATAATATAAAAATATGTCAAAAGAAGGACTCCAACTCCTTTATTCCTCATTTTAAATGTATATCTACACTAATAAAAGAGAAAAATGGAAATTGGCGTACGGCGATACCTTTTTCATTGGCTAATCAGGGCTATATGCAAATTAACTGCCAACTAAGATTGGCAGTTAACTGCCAACAAGATGGCGGCTAATTTGCATATGTAGGCACAATGCAGGGAGGCGAAAGGGAAAGCAGGAAGAAGCCCCCTGCCACTGACAGTGATCGGAAACCCAGGGGGGAGCTAAGAGCTGGGGGCAGGGCAAAGGCGGCCCTGGGGCCGCCTTTGCCCTGCCCCCCAGCCATGATCGGAGAATCAGGTGCCTTTTCCGCCCTGGCCAGTGATAGCAGGAAGTAGGGGTGGAGCCAGCGATGGGAGCTGGACACGGTCGAAGCTGGCAGACCCAGGAGCTAGGGGTCCCTTGCCTGGGCCTAAAGCGAAGCCCACAATCGCGGCGCCCCCCCGCTGCCACTGCAGGTCCCCGCTGCCCGGGCTGGACGCCTAGGCCAGAGGTGTTAGGCCTGGGCAGGGGCGGAGCCTGCAACCGCGGGGAGCTGGGGGTCTCCTGCCCAGGCCTGACACCTCTGCCGGAGGCCTCAGGCCTGGTCAAGGGGTCGATCCGGTGATTGGTGATCGGAGGGAGATGAGGGTCAACTCCTCTGGCCGAGGCATCAGGCCTGGGTGGGGGGCGGAGCCGGGGATTGGGGGGATATGATGGTCCCCTTGCCCAGGCCTGAAGCCTGGGTCAGAGGCATCAGGCTTGGGCGGGGGTGGAGCAAGCGATCAGAGGGAGATGGGGGTGCCCTGCCCAGGCATGATTCCTGGGCCAGAGGCCTCAGGCCTGGGCGGGGGCCAGAGCCAGTGATCGGGGGGAGATGGAGGTCCCCTGTCCAAGCCTGACACCTCTGGTGGAGGCGTCAGGCCTGGGCAAGGGGCCGATCAGGCGATTGGAGGGTGATGGGGGTCAACGCCTGAGGGCTCCCAGTATGTGAGAGGGGGCAGGCTGGGCTGAGGGACACTCTCCCCCCCACACACACACACACCCAGTGCACGAATTTCGTGCATCGGGCCCCTAGTATTTGAATATTTATATTTGTATATATACATTTATAATACATATATACATTATAATGTAATTATAATGTAAAATATCACATTATTTTTATATTGTTACTTTTTTCTATTTTTAATCCTCACTGAAGTTATTTTTTAATTGATTTTTAGAGACAGAGGAAGGGAGAGAGAGTGAAACACTGATCTGCAAGAGAACCATCCATTGGTTGCCTCCTGTATATGCCCTGATGGGGAATTGAACCCCAACCAACAACCTTTTTGGTATATGGGAGGACGCTCCACCAATTGAGCCACCGGTTGGAGCATTACTATTCTTTTTAAACCTGTTTTCTTTTCCAAATCACCTTTCACATAAGTAAAAAGCAAAATTGCACAGTTCCAGCAAATGGAGATAACAAATGGAAAGAGCAGTACTATATTGTATTGGATTGATTATGATATGATGTACTTTATTTATACTATCCATTAACAATTTTAAATTAGACATTCAAAACAATTACTGGAATTATGTACAGCATTAAATAAGGTTTACTTTATCTATTTCTTGCTCACTGATCTTAGCACAGTAAATTATTATTGATTTTTATTACTACTCACATAAATTTTATTTCATTAATGTGTTAAGTATTGATTTTACATATAGTTTGCAAAGTAGAACATTCAGTGGGCAATCTGCTGATATAAAGTAAAATTAAATGCTTTCATACACTAATGTTTTACTTTAGTTATGTATTTTTGTGCATCAAAATACCATATACAAATTTAATAATTCTTCTTTCTCTGATTAATTTGTTTCTCCACTTTGCCATAGCAGTTACTAGATGATTATACAATTGTGTCCTCCATGTCTTTTGACACTTTTGAAATTGAGTCTCAAGAGTTATGTTCCTTTTACCACAATAAATATTCATAATATGAAAAGAGGTCTATTTAAAAAAAATTAGATTTCTGTTCCTCCATTTCCCTTTATATATTTCCTTTTACATACAATCTCAATCATTGTTTAGCAAATTGTTTTGGAACAAGATCTATTTAACACCGTTTATGAAATATCAGACTATAAATTAGTAACATAGAACAAAAGAAAGAAAAAGAAGCCTCAACAAACATTAGTTAATTGTAGTCCTTATTCCAGTCATTGTGCTAAAGTTTTGCAATTACACTGGCAAAAAATATATGGTTTTGAACTCAAGAAGCTCAATGTTGCCCAGCTGGTATAGCTCAGTGGTTGAGTGTCAACCTATGAACCGGGAAGTCATGGTTCAACTCTGGTCAGGGCACATGCCCAGGTTACAGGCTCTTCTCCAATAGGGGGTGTGCAGGAGGTAGTTGATCAATGATTCTTTCTCAAAGATGTCTTTATCTCTTTCTTTCGCTTCCTCTCTGAAATAAATAAAAACATATATTAAAAAAGCTCAATACCTAGCACATGTAAATACATGTAAACTAATGTATAATACAATGCTATACATGCCACTAGATAGGATATTGGGAGGCATTTAATAATAAATAAAGTATCATAATTCATGTGGTGTCTTTACACCAAATGGTGAATTTTAATGCTGCTAATCAGAGAGAACTCCTGACATTTATAGGAAGAAATGAGCCTGGAGTGGTGCATCTGCTGAGATCAGTTAATTAAGAATCTCATACAATACACAAGGGAATACTTTCATCTATATTTATATTCTGTTTTTAATTAATGGCTTTAAATATTACTTACATGTTGATATCAACCACATATACATATCAGATTTTTATTTCTATTGATCCTTCATAAGCAGTGTGTTGAGGGAGAGAGTCAATACTATTTCATGAGAGATTTGTTATGAAGGGATATTGGAAGAGTCCATTAACACACGATAGTTCTGCTTATATATCTGGGTGGAATCTGTGCTATTAAGTTAATAACAGTATATAACTACTACTAATAATAATGATAACTACCATTTATTGACTCTCAATTTTGATTCATTCAAAATAGGATCCCTTATTCAAACAATACTAATACGGGCATTATTGTCCAAGTATTATAGGTAAAGATTTAAAAGTATAGAGAAATTCATAAAGAAACTTAAGTTGCAAAGTCACAATTCAATCTTAGATCTTCCTGTTTCTAAAGTGAGACCACATATTATAAAATATGGAGAAAAAATATTGAGTTTGAACGTTTTGATTTTGATTTACCCATGTGAGGTAAAAAGACTACTGAGTATTTTGTCTGAACTTCTTGAAAATGATCCCACATAGAGATTTGTTCTTCAATATCATGCACAAGGCAAGTAGAAGATTGTGTGTTCGGGTCTTCTGAGATTATCTGTGTGAAGAATAATGAAGAGGCCAAGTACAGAGCCTTGAAAAACACAAACATTTTATACACAGTTGGAGGAAAATGACCAAAGGAAGGTGAAGGAAAGAGGTTAAAAGGTAGGAAAGAAATGAAAATCTGCTATGACATGGAAACCAAGGGAAAGTGTTTAAAGTAATTGGAGATAGCAATAATGTTATTGCTACAGAAAGATGGAGCAAGAGGGGAGAGTCAGCTATAAAGCTCAGTTTTATTTGGATCCTGGCTCTACCAATCCCTAAGCCAAGATGAGCCTCATTCTCAGTGACAAAAGTCTCCAGGATTTTTATCCACCCCCATCTCTCTCCAATTAGAATAAGGATATTTTGTAATAAGTGGCATAAATTGTCAATAATATTCTGTCTGAATGTCACTATCCAGTTGAATTGGTGAAGTTAAAAATAGTACAATAAAGTGTATATTCATATATAATTTTACCTATTTCTGGAAATTTCTAAATTGGTTTGGTAATAGACTAACTTTATTTTTCTCAGTCAAGACTTACGTCGGTCAAGACAGAATGATAAAAGAACAATATACACCATAGAGATGTACTTTGGTTGAATCAGAGGTAACATTTAACTTTTACTTATCCTGAACCCATTTTCCTTTACCTTCCTGAAAATTCTCAGTGTGCTCTTGGCAGCGAGTGTTCATTAATTATTAAAAAAAATAGATTTGATGTCACTTAAACACTTTGCAAATGTCCTCATTTGAGTGGGACCCAAGGCCTCAATGGTAAGGACTTTGAACTTTGTTTATATTAAGGTTTAGGCATCCACGAATGTGTCTGATAGACTGGAGAAGTTCTCATAGAATCATCTCTGTGGGAGGATAAACATGGATGCTGGCATGTACATTGTTCAGAAAGAGACAGAGGCTGGTGTAGTGATCCAGAAACCATGGAGGCAGTGGTTCCAGGGGTGGTATGAGTCCATGTGTAAATTGTTTAGTTTTCATACCATAACCCCATCAAAACCCACCGACTGATAAGGTCTGGAAGAATCTATACTTCCATGTAGAATATAAAATGTTTTTTTCATGCACTTTATAACGTTTTCAAGCCACATAAAGATACCTGGGGTCTTTTTCCCTGGAAAGAATTAGTGATCTTCCAAGGAAGACAATTTTACAGTGCATTGAGCTCTGTCAATTAGCACAAACATGCATTCTCATTAATAGAGACTATATACTAATCTACCAGAAATAGTATAATTTAACTGATTACTAAACTCTTGAATGAAGTAAATTCAAAAATTCATATGTGGAAGTCAACAGTGGGTATATCATACATTGTAAATTAATGTAAAATATCTTATCCACTCTTTAGTGCTTAACCTGACCCCTTAGGGTGCCTCGAATTTTTCTCAGAGTATTTCTTATTTCTAGAGTTTCTAGCTCCCAGATAAATTGGCCAAACCATTCACACCCTCAATCAAATGTAACTTATAGAATGCTCTGAGCTTTCCTGAATTAAGTGGATTGCAATTTTTTTCCTTGCAATCCACTTAATGGATTTTTGTTGTTAATTTCTTCCTTTTATTATCAGTATGTTTGCTGGAGTGGCCATTTATAATTTCCACTACTACTTCATCTTTTTCTCTTTAACATATTTCTTTTTTACTTCTTTCATCCCCTGGCATTTTGGCTCTAAAACAAGAAAAAAGTATAACCAAAATGCTCTCTGTTTTATTGTCTATGGATTTGGATAGCCAAATTTTTACTGCCTATATACTGCAAAGAATCTCCCCATTTACCTGTAGCACAATGGGGATTTCTACATTATGCTAAAACATTACATACTGCCAGTAGCTCAATTATATATACTTTTATAGTCCATTACCCAAACCATCTCTCTCCCTGAGAAATCCAGAAATTTAGCTATGCCTCATTGATTCACAGTAGATATGCCAATCTGGATGGGGTTTTAAAAAAATTACAGAATTAAAAAACAACTGCACTCATTTATATACATACTATACTGGTGTTCTTGTCTGTTACTGTATTGCACCAAGTGTTCTGTTAAACCATTGGATAAATGCTGTTGTATTTAAGGAAGATTCTAAAACCAAGTTCAGAATTTGATTTCTGTGTCAGCCAGTTGGCTGTCCTCTAAGCCAATCTTATGTCAGTTTGCAGTGTGTTCAGCAGACTATAGCTAGAAAGGCACAAGAGAGTTTCCGGTACTTTAGAGAAAACATTATTTTGAACTGTATGCCCTTGTTCCTGAGAGGAGCAAATGAGTGAATTAGCACATAAGGGTTATCACTAGAGAATGCTATCACATTACCCCAGCAATTAAGGTTTCTCTAGAGTCTTTGATGCATGTAAGGTCAAGCATTATTAATGTTACTATGATTATTATGATAAAAATGTTGCTCACTTGTAACCTGAAAGAGTGATTCACCATTCCTTACCTTCTTTAATATTTTACACCACTGTGTCTGCTATGACTCCATTTAAAGGATATAAGTACTTTTCAAAACAATTTAGATCATGCATAATCCATGATGTTTGATTTATGATCCAACAATGGCCATCTGAAGTATGCGATGTTAACCTATACATTTGTTGTAAAAACCATTAATTACCTTTTACATTGGAAGGCTCCAATTGATTTGATAAAAAGTTTATTTTTGAATATCATCCAGAACTTGTCACTAAAGTTGTATTTGTTATAATCTCAGCAGCATAGGTAAACATATCTTAATGGAAGTATTAGACATAAAGTAGCAAGCACTCACAAGAATTAACAAAAACAATTTCAAGAAAAACAATTTTATAAAAATACCAGTTACCTTTTATGTAACTTTTTAATAGGATATTTTGTTTGTTTTTCCTTATGCAGAATAATACTGAGCAAACACTCCAAATGATTTTTTTTTTTAATCTAGCAAGACAGTTATGTAGAAGTCCAGCAACCATGTCTAAATTATGTTAAAATCTTTAGTTAAATGATCCAGTCATGGTATTAAAATTGATTCAATATTTTCTGATAAAATAATGATAAAGAATTGGCATGTCCCTCCATTTTATTTAAGAAAATTAAATCAGCCAAAGAACTCCTTACAAAAGTGAATGCCACTCAAATCCCTACTCTCTACACTGTGGACCAAAATCGTAGTTTATGCTGTTCATTTGAACCACATGCTGAAAATTTGTACTTTCCCAATACTTAAATGATATTTTTCATTAATGGAATTTAATATCCAATTATTGGGCAGATAGTACATATACTATGATATTCTTCTTTCTTCTCATCTGAAACTTTTGAGTGTTTACATGTTTAAATTGCCACTCACTGTTTTCAAAGTTGCATTTTTGTGTAATTATAAATAATTTTTGTGGATACTATTACATTTTGCTCATTTTATTTACAAATCCATTAAACTTAAACTTCTTCAGTAGAATATCATCCTCTATAATAAAAGCCTAATATGCTAAGTATCTGGCCGCCAGTCATCTGTTCAACCAATCAAATTGTAATCTACACTAATAAAAGACAAACATGCAAATTGACCATAACTTCACTATGCCTTAAGCCACGCCCACCAGCTGATCAGAGTGACTATATGCAAATTAACCTAACCAAGTTGGCGGCCAGCAGCCACAGAGCTGGAGCAAGCAGGAGGCTTGGTTGCCCCAATGATGGAGGAAGGCAAGCTTCCCGCCTGCCGCTGCCGGCTCTGAGCTCCACTCAAAGCAACAAATTTTCAGTTATAGAAGGTAAATAAACCCCAGATACCTGCTTTCAACCAGCTGTGGCCACCGAGCCGGAGCGAGCAGGAGTGGGTTGCCCCTGGCGATGGAGGAATCCAAGCTTCCCTCCTGCCTGCCCTGGCCGGCTCTGAGCTTCTCTCAAGGCTACAAAGTTTCAATTATAGAAGGTACATAAATCCCAGAATTATAAAGAAAAAGAAAAAGAAAAAAGGAGAGGCTGGGAGCTTCCATTGCCGGGGGGGCTTGGCCAGCCTGAAAATGGCCCTCAGCCCCTCACCCAGACTGGCCAGGCACCCCAGTGGGGATCCCCCACCCAAAAGGGGGTGTGGCCAGCCTGAAAACAGCCATCAGCCCCTCACCCAGGCACCCCAGTGGGACCCCTACCCTGATCTGGGACACCTTTCAGGGCAAACCAGCTGGACCCCACCCATGCACCAGGCCTCTATCCTATATAATAAAAGAGTAATATGCAAACTGACCCTAACAGCAGAATGACTGGGAATGACTGGTCACTATGACACACACTGACCACCAGGGGGCAGGCGCTCAATGCAGGAGCTGCCCTTTGGTGGTCAGTGCGCTCCCACAGGGGGAGTTCTGCTCAGCCACAAGTCAGGCTGATGGCTGCCAGTACAGCGGTGGTGGTGGGAGCCTCTCCTGCCTCCTCAGCAGCACTAAGGATGTCCGACTGCAGCTTAGGCCTGCTCCCCGCTGGCAAGTGGACATCCCCCGAGGGCTGTCCAGCTGCCAGAAGGATGTCTGACTGCCAGCTTGAGCCCGATCCCCCAGGGAGCGAGCCTAAGCCAGCAGGTGGACATCCTCTGAGGGTCCCAGACTGCAAGAGGGCATAGGCCAGGCTGAGGGACCCCCCCAAGTGCACAAATTTTTGTGCACCGGGCCTCTAGTATGCTAATAATATGCTAAGGCTGCTCAACATGATGTGCAGGGGACAGATGCTCCAACCAGTAGTTTAGCTTGCTGCTGGGGTCTGGCTGGCCTATCGGGACTTAGTGAGACAGGCTAGACATGCCCTGGATCCCTCCCACAGTCCCTTCCTGGCTGGCCAACCTCCCGCGTCCCTTTCCAGCCCTGATCGTGCACCAGTGGGGTCCCTCAGCCTGGCCTGCACCCTCTCACAATCCGGGACCTCTTGGGGGATGTCAGAGGGCTGGTTTTGGCCCAACCTTGGAATGACCGGTCATTATGACATGCACTGACCACCAGGGGACAGATGCTTAATGCAGGAGCTTTCCCCTGGTGGTCAGTGTGCTCCCACAGGGGGAGCACTGCTCAGCCAGAAGCCAGGCTCACAGCTGGCGAGTGCAACGGCAATAGCGGGAGCCTCTCCTGCCTCCGTAGCAGTGCTAAGAATTTCTGATTGCCGGCCCTAGTCCCACTCCCCATGAGGAGCAGGCCTAAGCTGTCACTCGGACAACCCCTGAGGGCTCCCAGACTGCGAAAGGTCACAGGCTGGGCTGAGGAACCCCCACCCCCGAGTGCACGAATTTAGTGCACTGGGCCTCTAGTGGGAATATAAAATACCAGTCTGCAAAAGAACCAAAAATCCAACCAACCTAAAATAAAATGAACAAACAAAACCTGGTTTCCCTGGAAGGAAGTGAGTACTTTTTGCACTCTGGGGACTAGCTAATCAAGAAAGCTCACTAATGAGTTATCAGGAAATTAGAAGAACAAGCTAAAACAGGAATTCTTTTAGAACTGTCAGTGCCAAATTAGCTCTATCAGAATCACAATAAGAGATACAGAGACTACTCAGTAGTAGACTAATTACCCTTCTCAATGTGATATGACTCAGGTCTCCTTGGGAATAATCAGGATTAAAAACATTCATTTTTTTAGCCCAGCCAGTGCTGCTCAGTGTTGAACATCGACCGATAAACCAGAGGTCATGGTTGCAGGCCAGGAGTTAGGGTTGTGAGCTCGATTCCCAGTAGGGGGCATGCATAAAGCAGCCAATCAATGATTCTCTCTTATCATTGATGTTTCTATCTTTCTCTTTCTCCTTTCCTCTATGAAATCAATAAAAATATATTTTAAAATAATATTCATTTTTAAGACCCTGGTTCTAATCACATGTATTTGATGTATTTACATGCCCAGTATCTGAAACTTGAATATATATATATATATATATATATATATATATATATATATATATAATCTTTTATAGGAAACTGAAGCAAAACAGTAAATACCATTATAAAGTGTATTAAGTTCATAAATTTTTAAAACTTTAGTAAGAATTGGTCTTCAGGGAGAAAATTCATCTACTTTTCTTCTACCCTCTGTAAAGTTCACTTGAGCCTGGCTTGTTAATCCTAGGAAACATTTTCATTATTTTAGACCTTAAGCTTAAAAGTATAGTTAAGAATCCTTCACATAATTCTCCACTGACTAATTGCTGTCTGCTTTCAAAGAAGAATCATTTATAATCTTATGATATAATGGTGAGTCAGTGTCATCTTAAAGCAGTTTCTTTATCATTAATTAACCTTTCTATTAACTCCACAATTTGGTTACAACAAAAACAAATCAGTCAACACTTCCGTAATTTTCATTAGTGGCACATCTTTTCTCTCTGATTCAAAAATAAAATCCTTGGCAGATGTGTTCATTAAATTCTGAGATTGTTTTTCGTTTGGCCCCTACGTTGTATTAAAAAAGAGCATGTGTGATTTATTTTAAAGAGAATTGAAATTGGAGACAAATCATCTCTAATATGCTCTGGAGATAGGACTGGATTCCTCAGCTGAGTCCAGTTCAGCATTCAGACTTTATGTGTGGCTACTATGCAAGCCAGATGGATGTTTTGTGAATACTTCATACTTAAGGAAAAAAAAAAGACTGATATGCAATGATTCCAACAACTAAAAAAATCTTAAGCCCATCTTGTTTTAGATAACAATTGGACAAATATTGATTACTTTTCTTGAAATGATTACTTTCTTATTTTCTTCTTGGCTCCTTATCCTTGGTACAAGAAGTTGATGCATTAATATTGCTTTACCATGAAGATGTGCAGGTTTATTACCTGGAAATTATGTCTGATGTTTCAGTTCATTTTATAAAACATATGTGTACATGCACTATACAAAAAATTTACAGTGAGACCTAATCCACTGAACGTAAACCACATAAAATATTCTTTCCCTCACTGCATAACCTATCATTAATTTTATTAATGAACTCAATCTTTAAAGAACACAAAGTCCTTGGATTATGACAAAGCTCAAAATCTTTGCATGTTTAAAACTATTTTTGAAAGGTTAAGCTAGTTTAAAACATGATTTTTCCCCTTTGGCTGTTATTTGTACCACCGTTTATCTGAGTGCAGAGTATACTCCCTAAAAAAAAAAAAAAAAGATGGACAACAAAACAGTGACCATTATTGCCAGAGGTCAGTACTGAAAAGACTTTAAAAATTCTATTAATAAAGTTAACAATGTATTATTTGAGTAGATGTTGACAGGCAGTATTTTATCAACTTCTCTTGGAACACCTACTACTTTGTATGACAATTTTCATTGCTGGGGTAATTTGAATTGCCACATTGAAATAACATTGCTGAGAGTTCAGCACAATATAGTGTCATGCATAGTCTTCTATCTCAAACATGATGACATTGTTCCTGCCTTCTAAATGCATCCAATTGCATGAGGAATATCTGATGAGAACAAACACAACAGTATTCTTACAGCATTTGAATGTCATTGACAAATTTTATCATACCAATGAAAAATATTAGGCCAAGTGGCATATATATAAAATAAAGTATGCATGATAATTCACTTTGCCAAAAGTTTATCACAAAATTCCCTTAAAAATGAAGTTTATTATAGCATCCCAAATATAAGTAAATTTATAAAAGTACAATCAAAACATACATTGTTAGTAATACTTTTACAACTTGAAATTTCAAACAATATGCATTTACATACAACACCATATCCATATAAAATTTCACTTTTTGAAGATCTGGATAAAATTGGTCATGAAATAATGTACAAAAGAGAGCAATCATTTTTTAAAATCTATATTTTTAAGAGATACTTCATTAGAGTTTATTTTCTACCCAATCTTTTCTTTTAATCAACTTTTCCCTTTCAGCCCTATCTTTTTAAAGCACTTTAGCACAATCACATAATTTAATGTAGAAGGTAAAAAGTGTCCTTTTAAAATTGTTCCTTCTAGTTTCCAACCCTAGCCAATTGCTTTACATTTTCTGTGCTTAAAAACGTGATGAATAGAAAATTGAGTCATTTAAACCTATACATCACCTAAGATACGTATAGAAAGGATGTAAAAGCTAAGAGACTTTTTGTGTGTGATAATAAGCCCAGGATTTCATCAGACTTTTACAACAGCGAACAGGGTGAAGGATGGCATAGCTTCACAATACTAGAGATAATGTTCCATTCCCGTAAGTAGTTACATAATACCAATCACAGGCTTACTTAGTCTTTAACAAAAGACCAAATGAGATCTTTCTGGGAGTTACTTAAAATATAGACCAGGAAATAAAGAGAGTGAGTGTTACTGTGTATTGTTCACAGGAAAGGACAGAAGGCTGTGGGAGTTGGGCAAAGCACTAGGTGTATCTGAGACAGCCTGGCGACTAGGTGACCCTGACACAGTTATACTTGAAAGTTTTAGCCTGATTTCAGTTCCCGCTCAATCAATCCCTGTAAGATTTAAAGATTTCTGAGGCCAAAGAGACTTTGAGGGATTTATTCTGGTAGTCATTTGCCTCAATTCACATTTACAGTTAGAGAAAGTAATGCATTGCTTTTGCAAAATTAATTAGGGCTTTTCACAAAGAGGCAACTGAGACTTCTATAGTTCTATAAACTACTGCCTTTTGACACATTCCTATGACTCAGTTAAACCTTTTAACTTAAAGTGGGATGGCTACTAAATCCATATCAATATCTCAGCATATTGAACTTAGTTTGCTTAGTGTTTTATGCAGTTCTCACTAGAAGTAAAAAAGAAGAGTTGACAAACAAAGATAAACAAATGGGAATGATTTCAAGAAAAAACATTAACTGTTAGCCTCTGTATGTTGGGGTTCTCTAGAGAAATGTAAATATATATATATATATATATATATATATATATATATATAGAGAGAGAGAGAGAGAGAGAGAGAGAGAGAGAGAGAGAGACTTATTAGAAAGACTTACTACAAGGAATTTTCTCACGTGCTTATGGAGCTGACAAGTCCCAACCTCAACAGTCAGCTGGAGCTCAAGAGAGCAATGGTATAGTTCTAGTGTAAAGGCTGATAGGCTTAAGATTCAGGAAGAGCCAATATTTCAGTTTGAATCCAAGGCAGGCAGGCAGGAGGAATCCCCTTTCCTCTGGAGGGTCAACCTTTTTGTTCCATTCAGTCCTAACTGAGTGATGAAACCCATCCACACTAGGAGAACAATCTGCATAACAAAATAAGGAGTCAATACTCCTGACAATTACAGTCCCTTTTTCTGTAACTGGTTGCATGCTCATAGCTGGTCTTTACAATTCCAGTATCTGTGGGAAAAAATAGTGAAAACATTACTCGCTTTGCAACTAAAACCTTATAGACAGAACATAAAGTAATGGGAAGAGGAAGCAAATATTTTGCTTATGAGTCACTAGGGATAATAGTGAACTCTCATTTCTGCTTAATTCCTGGACTGATTCATCCTGGCTATGGGAAAACCAGCACCATATACTGCATGCTGATTCTAAGCATCTTTATCTTTCTATAGTACCTTACCTTAGCCTGGCAAGGCATTGTCACTATAACTGAGTCTTCAAAAGGCTGTCAAACCAGCCACTTTAGGGTGGTGTTAAGCGTTCAGTCTCTCCTAAGGCCCAGTAGCAAGCCAAGAGCTATTTCTCAAATGGATAGTAATTATCCAAAGAAGAAAGCAGGGCTTTGATCCAAAATCCTAAGTGCCTGTGCTGTGACTCACCTACAGGGGCCTGCCAAAGGCTCCAAAGAGCATCCCTGTCTGCCCCAGGCACTTCAAACACTATTGATCAGTTGGATCAGATGGGCCAAGCAGCGGGGCAGCTTCTACAGCAGCCTGGGCTTATTGCACAGACTTCTCTTTCTCCGGGACGTGCTCAAAACTAGCAGCTCTTGTGATTACTCAGTAAATAGGCCAACACAACACACCCGAAGTAGGAACATGTTGCCTCCAAAATCAAGAGGTTAATTAGGTGTTGTGCCTCTTGTTTTGGCTGAGGATGAAACAGATAAAATGATTATCCTTCATTTTAGAAGGGATATCCTGATTTGCGCCATCCTACTGAACTCCTAGAAATTTCCCTGAGGGAGAAGGCCTCTGCATTTTTGTCATGTCTTTCTCAACACTCCGGGCAGGAAAATGTCCTACCTGAGGTTCCAGCAGTGTGATGCCATCACTGGAATGGACCACTGTGAAATCTTATGGAAGGAAAAAGTTTTGTTTGTTTTTGTTTTTAAAATATGTTTTTATTGATTTAAGAGAGAGAAAGGGAAAGGGAGAGAGGGAAACATCAATGATAAGAGAAAATCATCCATCAGCTGCCTTCTGCATGCCTCTGTCCTCCCCAGTCCCCCACTGGAGATCAAGCCTGCAACCTGGGCATGTGCTCTGATCTGGAATGGAACCCTGATTCATAGGTAGATGCTCAACCACTGAGCAATACTGGCTGGGCAGGAAAAGTGATCAAGATCCCTGGGAATTAAATTGTCTTTAAGAGTTACAGAGTTGATTTGGTTCAATACTGCCATTTATCAAAACAAAATTTATCCATCAATTCAGAGATAAGACTTTCATCCTATCTAATAATAGAGAAACATGGTAATTAATCATAACTTCGCTACCCTTCCCATTGGCTAATCAGGGATATATGCAAATTAACTGGCAACAAAGATGGCGGCTAATTTGCATACATAGGCGCAATGATGGGAGGCAAAAGGGGAAAGATGGAAGAAAGGTGGCAGGAAAGAGCTGGGGGATGGGAAAAGGCAGCCCTGCTGGTGCCAGTGATGGCCATGGCGATTGGAGGAAGAGATATCCAGGGTGCAGGACCTCTGGGGCCAGGGGTGCTGGCTGGCATGTGGCCCCCTGATCTGAAATGGCGAAGGGAGGGGCGGGCGGAGGCATGGCAGCACCCTGGGCACTGGAGTGCAGCTGTGCCTGCAGCAGGGATCTGCAATGGAGAAAGGAGAGGTGGGGCCACAGGCACAGCTGCAGGGGGGGGGACCGGGTGCAGTCGTGCCTGGGACCCCCTGGTATGCGATCACAAAGGGCAGGGCGGGGCAGCAGGCATGGCAGCATCCTGGGCACAGGGTACAGGCCCAGGGTGCAGCCTGCCTGTGGCCATCTGATCTGAGATGGGAAGGGAGGGTCGGGGCCACAGGCATGGCAGCATCCAGGGCACCAGGTGCTGAGGTGCCTGTGGTCCCCTGATCTGACATCGGGAAATGAGGGGCGGGGTCACAGGCACAGCTGCACCCAGAGGGACCTGATCCCATCCCCAGCGACAAGGCAGGGAGGGACCCAGAACACGTGGAAGGCAGGTCTTCTTTTTTTTTTTTTTAGATTGTGTAATTATTTATTACAAATAAATGGTGGTTTCACATCTGTCAAAAACGGGTCCTCTTTTTACATGTGTGTGCAGGTTCTGATGTACAAGAAAGGGTCATGTGCTTAGTTTGTCCATGCAAAGCTCACAGGTACATCACTAAATACTTTAAAAATAGAATGATCTCTTTTTGAACCAATCTGTTTAGATTCATGATTAGTAAAACAGTATGAAACTAACGAAATACAGTGATAGGAATTAGGAAGTGTGACACTGATGGTTCTGGGCATGTGAAGGGTGAGGGACAGAAGGGTATACATGGCCTTCCCTTCAGTTCTGCTGGAGAGATGAGCTTCAAGGGCCCAAGCTGCTCCATGCCCAGAGGAGGTGGGTGTGGTCAGTGGCTCTGTTTCAGAACTTCTTGCCAAGCAGAGACCTTACTTGACCCACAGGAACCTTTTTACTCCAGAAAACAAACAGCCAGTTCCCAATGGGCATGGGAAAACCAGTGTCCCCTCCTGTGCACGGTGTCCTGATGGGGTGACGGGGGAGGTGGGCGAGGGGAGCAGTGCAGAGTTGTTAGGCAGCTGGAGTGGGAGTGGAAAGGCCATGAAATCTCCACAGTCCTAGCTGTGCCCACGGCCTGGGCTGCTCCTCCAGGCCCTGGCTGAGGGATTAGGGCTGATTCTCTCGGGAAGGGAATATTCCATGGGTGGAAGATTTACAGGCTCAGGGTGGGCCGTGTGTTAGTTTGGGGCAAATCCCTCAACATTCTTGCTGCCAAGCCCTCAAAGGAATGAGGCAGAGGCACCCCTCACCCCCAAGACCCATTCGTGGACATTTTAGCATCTACATCATTTTTAATCCCTTCAGGGAGACTTTCTATCCTGCAGTCCCATCCCACCCCACTGTTGCTGTTTGTCTGCCAGCTGGGTCGAGCATCAAGGGGAAGGGGGGTTTATACTTACTGAAAGACTACTGATCCTACTGGGAAACCGACCTCTTTACTGTACTGTTGTAAATATCATACTTTTTATATCCTGTATATTGGCTTCTTTTAAATAAAGTGAAATGTCTTAGAAAAAAAAAAAGGCAAGGCAGGGCGGGACCCAGAAGACCCATATGGGAGTGCCACTCAGCCAGAAGCTGGCTCATGGCTGACCAGCGCAGAGGTGGTGGCAGGAGCCTCTCCCACCTCCGTGGCAGCACTAAGAATGTCCAACTAATGGTTTAGACCTGATCCCTTGGGGGCCTAAGCCTTTAGTTGGACATCCCCCAAGGGCTCCCTAGCTGCCAGAAGGATGTCTGACTGCAAGGTTAGGCCTGATCCCCCGGGGAGTGGGCCTAAGTCAACAAGTGGACATCCCCCAAGGGGTCCTGGACTGTGACTGGGCACAGGCCAGGCTGAGGGACCCCCCACCCCAGTGCACGAATTTTTGTGCACCGGGCCTCTAGTTTTTAATAAAAGAATATTTATTAAAGAGACAGGGAATAGTAGTAGTAATGATGAAACATGTTTGTACAAGATGTCAAAGTTTTAGATGGTACAATATTCTGACCATGATGTTGATTATTTGAAAAATTTTAAATATTTGATATTTATTCCTTAAGTTTCCAACTTTGCCCAAAGGATATATGATAGACCTTAAAGTATTTGACAAAGTGAAATGTTGTAAATAATGAATATGTTCTGTATAAGCAAATGAATATTTCAGATTCTTTAGGATTGACAGAATTATCAGGAAGAATGCAGATGAAGCATAGCACTAGCAGATTCAGAAATCTACATGGAAAAGCTTGGACATTTCATGGTCTCAACTTACCAACTCTAGAAAGAACTTTTCTACATGCCCTTGGAGTTTTGATATGAGTTAAACATTGTTTTGCGTCCTTACGTTTATTTTCAGGGTGATAGTTCTGAGATGAATTATGCATAATCTCTCACTCAGAGGTTCTCTAGTGGGATTGAACCCAGTTTTCCCTGGCACTAATAACCCATTTACTGGCTTTCCTTCTATGACTATATAGTATCCCCACTCCTTTGATGTTCTTCCTGGGATGCCCTCCCAAATAAAATATCTCAAAAATGTTAAGCAGGCAAGTCCTCATTAAATGTTCATTTAATTCACTAATATTATTGTCGGCAAGAGCTATGTCACTCCACTAGTCAAAATCTAGAAGTCCTGAGTGAGACTCAGTAGTACAAGAAAGATAATGGATATCAATTCTGATTTCAGGATTAATTGTATCAATTTAAACTCTAGTTTAATTAACTACCCTTCTTTTCTTAGGAATCATGACTGTCTATTAACTTGAAGAATCAGGGAAGGGTGGTGTGGTCATGAGGTCTGCATTGTGCAAGGTTTGGATTGTAGATGATGCACGCGGTGCTTCACTCAAATTCCTTTAGTCAACCCCATAGGATACTGCAACTTTGCCGGCATCTCCCTATATGTCAATCAGTGGCTTTCTACATGTAAAAACACTCATGTATGACAGTGGAGTGATTATCAGAACCAGTTTCATGAAAGTGGTCAAGTCATTAAAGTCATAAAAAGACAAGAACAATAATCTTGATAAAGAACATGAACATTTTAAATTAACCAGAAATGGCAACTTGCCAGGAAATGACTTGCTTTAAGACCATTGGTGGAACTTTAAGGCCACATAGCCAACTCCACCCAAAGAGAACATGTTCTATGAGGCATATTTTCAGTAGATTTGCTACATTAACATTGTGTATCCAGATAGCTCTCACGAGTAAAGTCAATAGTTTGCTACAGAGAGAAAGCAAAACGGTTCCCCAGGGAGACCAGGACCACAAATTAAATTCTTCGGTTTCAGCTCCTGGTATGTCTGCTTTCATTACTTGACCCTTGCCCGCAGGCTCTGCTCTGCCCACAGTTCAGGATCAAAGATGCTTCTAGTGTGGACACATTTAGAAAACTTTAATTCAGTTGCACACAGTGGCCAGTACAAATGCCTTTGGTCCCAGAATAGCTTCATTCTGTCTCATTGCTGTGACCCACCCCAGCGGTGCACGAAGGCTGCTCTCCCTGGTTACCAACGACTCCTAAGGTAAAACCCCGTGCTCTCCTCTCCCTTATTCTCTGATGTCCTCATGATTTCTACTTGGTGAAACGTGTTTCCTCCTGTCTTGATCCAATCCCAGTCCTTCCATGGTATCACTCAAAATTACTACACTATTTCTTTTTTCTGAACTTTTGTTTTATTTATTATTCTGCCTTATCCCAGATATATAGGAAATCATATATATACATATATATATTCTTTAAAATATGGATAAGAGAAAAAAGGGTAAAAACATAGTTCAAAAACATAAAATATATAGGAATGTATTCCAATCAAGCCCATGATACAGATCTGAGCATGCAGATGGTCCTAGACTCTATTTTCCACTTGTGTAATTTCACCCACTCCTGCTGTCTCTGAACCACTATGCAGATGTCTTACAAATACAGGGCCCTGTATTTTCACTTTGCACCAGGCTCTATAATTTATGTAGCATTTCCTGGTCTCATCTACCATACCATAGCCAGTCCTTCTTAGTCTTGGCCTTGACAAAATCCCCTCCTGAGCTATCTTCTGACAAAGCGAGGGAAATGACCATTATATGTCAAGCACTTGCAATTTGTGAGGTTCTGTGCTAAACACTCGCTTAAAAAAAATCTAAGTTTTTGTTCACAGCCACACTATCATGCAATTTCTCCTATTAGTTCCATTTCATGGGTGGCGAAACTGAAGCATAGACAGTGTAAAAATATTCACCAAGGACTCATAGTCAGGAGGTTTCACATCTAGAATTCAGACTCAGAATATTTGATTTGGGAAAACATAAAGTTCTGCCTCATGTCAGAAGGGGCCTGGACCAACGCCAAGCAGAAAAGGAGTCTCAGATTGCAGTTTTAAATGAGGCTGTGGACTTTAAAAGGATTTGTAAGACTATGATTAATGGATTTAACTGTCGGCTCTAGGTGAGTCCTAGGCAAATTCAAGAAAGAAGAAGAAGAATATTTAATTGGCCTCCGGACTGTTTCAGAAGATCATTCAGGCTTATCAGTGCATCTGGCTCAGGGAAACAGGGTACAACTTACGAACCCAGAAAAAGCCATGTAATCTCACCAAACCCTTTGGTGGTCCTGCCAAGGCCAGAGGCCCCAGGCTCGCTCTTCCTGCCTGTACAGAAGCCTGGCATAGGGGACTGAGCCATTTCCTGGCTTTTATCCCACCTCTGCTGCCTGAAGCAGGGGGACCAGCTGTCCCAGCACAGGCAGAAGTGGCTGCTGATCACTTGCGGGGTGGCTGAACCCTTATTCCTTTAAGTTCTGCTCTTTACACTGATCCTTGATGGTCCTTGTTCTGGAGTAAATTAAATGGCCCTTTAAAAGCCTTTCTTATAGCCTGTGAATGAATGATAGTAATCCAGGTAGCAAGATTAGCTCCTTAATGGTGATCATGGTGACTGAGAACACCCAAAGAGAGGCTAATCTTGCCAGCCTTGCTCTAGTGCAGTAATTCTCAACCTTCCTAATGCCGCGACCCTTTAATACAGTTCCTCATGTTGTGGTGACCCCCAACCATAAAATTATTTTCGCTGCTACTTCATCACTGTAATTTTGCTACTGGCATGAATCGTCATGTAAATATCTGATATGCAGGATGTATTTTCATTGTTACAAATTGAACATAATTAAAGCATAGTGATTAATCACAAAAGCAATATGTAATTATATATGTGTTTTCCAATGGTCTTAGACGACCCCTGGGAAAGGGTCATTTGACCCCCAAAGGGGTCGCGACCCACAGGTTGAGAACCGCTGCTCTAGTGGGACACATGTCTGCCCAACAGGCTCTGAGACATTCTCAGAGCATCAGGGAGGTGAAAGCTGTACTCAGCTGAATCTCGAGGCTTTGTTGTATGACCCCTACTCTCGTCTGCTCACAGCCACTGCCCTGATATATATTCTTCCTCAGACTGGGTCCTGGACAGTAGTATCTTCACATCCCAACCCCCTAACTAGAGTCGCAGTCTCAATATTTGAGTGGCTTGGGCCCCGAAGAGAGCACTGAAGACTTGGTTTCCGAAGAGCAGAAGTCTAATATGACTGGGACAGGCATATTAGGAGGTTACATCTGGTGAGTCAATAACCTGCATCCCAGGCTTTCAGCTCGGGCAGGCCTCTTCCCCTCATTCCATCTTCGAAGGCTATCTAGAGCCTACTTCCAGCTGAACAGCTCCCCAACATTGTCTTCTGGGGAGATCTTTTTCCTCTTTTGCCACGGTGTTCGTGGGCATCAAAGCATTATCTCACCCATTAGTGCCGAATCTCTCATTTCTATACTTTGTAACCATATCACATGCAAAAGTCCTTGGCAATCTGTACTGTGAAATACCCATCAGTTATTTTCATGGGAGATCTTTGATGCAAGCATAGAAACCAAATTAACTACAAAATCCCTGCATTTAAGTAGTGTGCAAAGTCCTGTGCAGTCTCTCCAGGGGGTAGCCTATGGCCATGGAAACCTTAGGTTCCCTCCAGCACAGGGATCTGGGGTTGGATGTGCAAGTGGCAGAATTTCTTTAGCTCAGACCATAACTAAATTATGAATTTAGTTCCGAACAAATTTTTAACTCACAGATTTGTATATTATCCTCAGGGAATCAAGATGTTATTGTTGATATTGCTGTAGAAGTGTGTTTATATAAAGTTGCCTTCCTTTTTTTCACAGTTCTTTTGAAGACAAGAAGTAAAAGCTCACTCAGACAAAAGAAAAATTCAATTAATTTCTGAGTAGTGTTATCAACCACAAACAAAGAAATCTAACTCTAGGATGTAAGGCAAAATTCTCAAAAGGAAGTTCAATCTAAGCTAAAGTTTGAGTGGAATGAAAAAAGTCAGTCAAATAAAGAATGAAAAGAAGAAAAACTTTTTGCAGAATACAGCTCATGAAAGTCACAGAGGAGAGGAAGAATGGTGCATTTGGAAAATGGTGAAGAAGCCACATTAATTAAAAAAGGGGAGTCTATTTGGGGGAGGGTAAGAGATCAACCAAAAGACTTGTATGCATGCATATGAGCATAACCAATGGACACAGACAGTAGAGGGGTAAGGGCATGTGCTAGGGGGTGGGAGTAGCTGGGGAGAGGTCAATGGGGGGAAAAGGAGACTTATATAATATGTTAAACAATAAAGACTTTAAATTAAAAAAAAGGGAGGTCTCTTTAAATGGGACTGCCTCCGCTGAAAGGAGAGTCATTATATTTTTATTTTTTAAATATATTTTTTGTTGATTTCAGAGAGAAGGGGAAAAGGGAAAGAGAGAACATCAATGATGAGAGAGAATCATTGACTGGCTACCTCCTGCAAGCCCCCTTACTGGGGATGGAGCCTGCAACCCAGGATTCAGACCATGACCTCCTGGTTCATAGGTTGACACTCAACTACTGAGACACACCAGCTGGGCTAAGCGAGTCATTTTAATCTTCCCTGCCTACCTTGCTTCTATTAACCAAGGAACTATTTTGGACATTGAGGGCAGGTTTCAGCTGAGAAGATATTACCAAGTTATATGGATTCCCCAAATACAGAGTAATGGTTCAAGAGATCAGGACACTGTGGGAAGTCTGTAAGGGGTAAAAAAGTTCAAAATGGAAATGGGGATTAAGGAAAAGTTTTAAATTATGGAGAAGAACCCAGCATAACCAGTAGGGGATACAGGTTGAGACTTAGAAATTTTTTAGAAGGTCTAGGAGAGTCAGGCTTGGCTTGGACTTACTGTATTAGTGTAACGAAGTCCTGGTTCAGCGCTGGTCCCAGTGGACCCAACAGTTCCCAGAACTCTGATTAGAGCTGGAAGCAGTTGCAACCTCAGGAGAAAGTCTGACCTCTGGAAATTGGACTTGGGACCTGGTTTCTGATGTTAATATTCTGCTAATGTCACCAATGTTCTCTAACACCCACACTAGGAAGCTTGTTCAAATGTGCTTTTGGTTTCCATATTTGCAAAATAACTACCAAAGTATGTTTCACCTCTGCAATGTCTCTTTTCTTCCTTCTATTACTTTTTACTCTGATTACTGGCATTTTCATTTATAGGGAATTTATTTAATTATTATTTAGGGTCCATTGACCTCAAAATATTGTAAAGAAACAAGGACAATAAAACGGATACTCCATTAAATTAATGGAAAAAATAAAACAAAGGGGAAATAAATAGATCTGAACTTCAGTTATTGCCACAACATAACCCTTGCTTATATTTACTGATTTCCTCCCTAAAATATCCTTTCATACATCAACTAAAATAAATATTTTTTTCTCTTTTTTGTTTTCCTCTTTATTTCCCTTTTTGTGCTTTTGTTTATGCTATTTACTTAATCAGAATATTCTTTCTGTGGTATGTACCCCGCTGTATTCATGCTTATTATTCCACAGGCATTTTGAGTACAAAAATACATAGCTCAAAGACAAAAATGCCCCATGAAGCCATTCTTAATATTCCTATCCATATCTTTGTTTCCTTTGACTCTCCATTCTGCTTTGTATATCTGTAAGCGTGCTAAAGATATGATGAATCAATTATATATTTAATTTATTTGTATGAGGGCTATGATGTACCATCTGGAGCCCCTTAGGGATAAATAACAGTCTTATAGCTGCTGGGGGTGGGCAATGTTCATTCAACTTTGAGCATTGCCTCATCTAAAGAGCAAAACCTCACTTTAAGTATGTCCTACAGACTGCATTTATGACTGATTAACATGTGGATAGACCATGGAACCTGTTATGCCCAGAGTTCGGGGTCCCCAATAATCCACCACCAGGGAGCCTCTTCCGATGCAAAAGCAAGGAGTCTTTATTGATCAATTCTAGAATTGGCCCCCAGCCTCTGTCCGGCGCAGCGATAAGGCGAGAGACCGTGTCCCAGGAGAACAAAGGTTATATAGGGCTAGTTATTTGGAGTGGGCTTTAGGGGTGACGTGAGTTACAGAGATTGGTCATTTAGGTCAGGGTTTTACAGCATACGGGTCAGGAAGTGACCAGCACATTCTGAAGGTTAGAGCCGTCCTCCACTATAGCCTTATTAGGACCTTAGCTACATTTCTGGAGCTTCATTGGTCCACTCAGGTGGTGGTTGGGGGAGTTAGGACAATACCAGCATTCTTGTGGTCACTCTCAGAAGGGGGGCAGGGCTCGGACTGAGGACTCAGCCTTGCAAGACAAGATAGAGGAGAGGGAGGAGAGTATGTCTCTGCTTCGTCCTTGAAGAGGGAGGAGGGTGTGTTTCTGCTTGATTCTTTCAGAACCCCCTTTCTCTAAACGCAGACAATTTTAAAACAGTTTCTTGTATATCAAGTTCTGAGCCCTTCACTGAGACTGCATCCCAGAACAATCCTTGCCCTTGTCTAACCCTGCGCCCTCCCCTTTTCTTGCATAGCTGTAAATTTCATGCACCAGGCCCAACTAGAGGCCCGGTGCATGAAATTCATGCATAGGGGTGTGTGTCCCTCAGCCCAGCCTATACCCTCTCCAATCTGGGACCCCTTGAGGGATGTCTGACTGCCCGTTTGGGCCCCTATCCCTCTCATAATCCAGGACTGCTGACTCCCAACCGCTTGCCTGCCTGCCTGATTGCCCCTAGCCACTTCTGCCTGCCAGCCTGATCACCCCCTAACCACTCCCCTGACAGCCTGATCGACACCTAACTGCTCCCCTGCTGACCCAATTGCCCAAAACTGCCCTCCCCTGCTGGCCTGGTTCCCCCTGACTGCTCTCCCCTGCAGGCCTTGTCCCTCCCAACTGCCCTTCCCTACAGGCCTGGTCCCCCCCAATTGTCCTCCCCTGCAGGCCTGGTCCCTCCTAACTACCCTTCCCTACAGGCCTGCCCCCCCCCACTTCCCTCCCCTGCAGGCCTGGTTCCCCCCAACTTCCCTCCCCTGCAGGCCTGGTCCCCCCCAACTGTCCTCCCCTGCAGGCCTGGTCCCTCCCAACTACCCTTCCCTACAGGCCTGGTCCTCCCAACTGTCCTCCCCTGCAGGCCTGGTTCCCCCCAACTTCCTTCCCCTGCAGGTCTGGCTCTCCCCAACTGCCCTTCCCTGCAGGCCTGGTCCCCCCCAACTTCCCTCCCCTGCAGGCCTGGTTCCCCCCAACTGCCCTTCCCTGCAGGCCTGGTCCCCCCCAACTTCTCTCCCCTGGAGGCCTGGTTCCCCCCAACTGTCCTCCCCTGCAGGCCTGGTTTCCCCCAACTCTCCTCCTTTTCAGGCTTGGTCCCTCCCAACTGCCCTCCCTGCTGGCCTGATCACCTACAACTTCCCTCCCCTGATGGCCATCTTGTGTCCACATCGGAGCGGCCATCTTGTGTGTTGAAGTGATGGTCAATTTGCATATTACTCCTTTATTAGATAGGATAAATCTCTAGTGTGTAGTATTTATCTCATAATGTGCTTTATGGGGAATCTAAATTGTATTATTTTTCATTCATTCAAACCTATGTTGAACTATTTTATAAGGCAAGACATGGTTCTAAGTGTGGCTGAAAACATAAAGTAGAAACCAAAATTGCCCCTACTCACAAAAATTCTAAGGTAAGAGATGAGTAAAACATATAAAAGGCACCAAGTAATTAAAACATATATATGCAAATAACACAATTCTGATACAAGAATCACAGTTAAGCAATTCCTATCTTCTGGGAAGGATGTTCAGCTCTTATGGGGAATGAGTATGTTTTCATAGACTTTTTGTTATCCTGTTATATCGAGTGACTTATCATATTGATTATCCTGAAAAACAAATTTAAGAACCACAAGAAACATTTAACAGAAGCTCTCTTACACAATGACTTAGAATAACTATGAATTAATTTCAATATCCAAGGAGTCATTGTATTCATGAGTTTATTACTAAAAGCAAGACTAATAACAAAATAACTCTGAGCCAGAAATGTTAGTGCTAAAACCTTAAAAATAGTGCTGAGGTTCACATTGAAGGGAACAGCATTCATAATTTCAAAGACTCACATATTGATTGTTTCAGCTTCCTAGATAGGTAGGTACTGCCCTCCACTTACAGTTATACAGAAGCTATTGTATTTTGTATTTTTGTAATTGTAATTTGGTCCATCTCTAACATAATCTCTCTGGCAAGGCTAATGCACAAGACCACTATTTATCTGTTTTTTACAACTGGTTGTTTAAGAAATTTTGAGATTGTTATATGAGTCACTAAGTGTTTAATCTAAAGAAAAGAGAATTCTGTGTCAGTGTCCTGTAGAATTATCTTATTTTCTTTAAAACTATCTTGTTTAGGTGAAGCAAATAATAGTGTGGTTCAGTATTTTGTATAGGATAATAAGGAATTATATTTAATGGTTGAATGTATTGCTAAATAGTTAATATTTTTGTTAGACAAACATAAGATAGCCAAAGTAATTCTACTAACATTAATTTATAAAGCCCTCTATTTCACTAAACATCGGTGTTACTAGATATATTATTTTCAGTATTATTTAATACTGTTTATCAATGTGCCAAAATATAGAGATGCTTATTACAGGAAAGTTAGGGTATTTAAACTAGACAACCCCTGCCCCAAATATGGTGATTATTCTGGAGTTTCAGGAAATTATATTCAGTGATAAAATTAAATGGAAAAGAAGATGTAGTTAAATTTTGAATCCCCTCATCTTAAATCATGATGATCATAAGTTCACATCCAGATCTAAAATTTCATAAACATTTTAATATACTGCTATCCTTATGACCTGAAAATGACTGAAGAGGGGTTTCATTTCTATTCCCTGCTGTTTGTTCAATTAGTGTTCAAATTCCTTAATTAAAGAAAAACAGTTGACTAATGACTCATGAGCAATTTATTTTTCGAAAATGTCAAAAACATATCATTATAAAAAGTTGTTTTTATAAGCTTAGATACTGACAACTATATATCTCCTTCATTCTCATAAACTTTGCACCTACACTGTAAAAATCGCTTCTCCCCTGATGAAATGTACTAAAACCCTCTGAAATGGAGAGAGCGATTCAAAGGCTTAGTTTTTCAAATGCATAAATGATAATCATATGTATGTTATGTTATGGAGCTACTTAACTTTTTTTTTTAATATATTTTATTGTTTTTTTACAGAGAGGAAGGGAGAGAGATGGAGAGTTAGAAACATCGATGAGAGAGAAACATCGATCAGCTGCCTCCTGCACATCTCCTACTGGGGATATTCTCGCAACCCAGGTACATGCCCTTGACCGGATCGAACCTGGGACCTTTCAGTCCGCAGGCCGACGCTCTATCCACTGAGCCAAACCGGTTTCGGCAACTTTTTTCCCTCAGAAAATTTTGGCTCTGCTGTGAACACTTACTAGTACTTCCCTTGGAGCCCTCTCATATGGTTGTGTTTTTCTCCCATGCCTTTAATACCATAGATCCTGCACAGAAAGAAAAAGTTCTTGCTCCTCATTATATATCCAGGCCTTTTTTCTTTCTTGCTTTGACTCTCAAGCCATCTGATGACACAAGCCTATATTCTTGTGTTGCAGTCATCTTCACACTACCTATGGCCCCCTCCTTTCTACCACCTACAAATACCCACATGGCTTCCCTAAAGATTTTTGTACTTGAGTCATTGCCATCTCCTCAATACTACTGTTGTTACAATTCCTATCTTTTTTAAAATATATTTTTATTGATTTTTTTACAGAGAGGCAGGGAGAAGGATAGAGAGTTAGAAACATGGATGTGAGAGAAACATCCATCAGCTGCCTCCTGCACACCCCCTACTGGGGATGTGCTCACGACCAAGGTACATGCCCTTGACTGGAATCAAACCTGGGACCCCTCAGTCAGCAGGCCAACGCTCTATCCACTGAGCCAAACCGGTCAGGGCTAATTCCTATCTTATATGTCCATATCAGTATCTTTCAAATTGCTTGGCATCTTGGTGGCTTGCCTCCTTTCCTCCAATGATCTTCATTTCCAATCTAGATCAGTCTATGGCAGTGATGACGAACCTATGACACGCGTGTCAGAGGTGACATGGGAACTCATTTTTTCGGTTGATTTTTCTTTATTAAATGGCATTTAAATATGTAAAATAAATATAAAAAATATAAGTCTTTGTTTTACTATGGTTGCAAATATCAAAAAATTTCTATATGTGACACGGCACCAGAGTTAAGTTAGGGTTTTTCAAAATGCTAGCACACCGAGCTCAAAAGGTTTACCATCACTGGTCTATGGTCTATCCCTAGTTCTTACACTGGCCTAGGCGTTGTTATCAGTTATAACGACAGCTCTTTACCAATATCAGGATCAATGTATGCATTCACTTTCTAAACATCTCCTACCTTTCCACAACATTTTCTGTCGTATCCAGTCTTTCAGACCTCACCAGTACCTAAAATTCAATGATTGTGCTATAGTTTCATTGAGAGTTCTTTTCTTACTTTCTTCACACACAGGTTAAACCACATAGTTTATTTTTAAGGACAGTAGCTAAATCATTTAATTCTCTTTTTATTCCTTCTTTATTTTATGTTGAACAAAAATCCAACATTTTGCTTATTTCTCTATTGATGAACAGGGATGTCTGGTCTCACTTTATCTTCATGACAATTACTTCAAGTGGACCATACTAGTTCCTGTCTATGGTACTGCATTTCCATGGTTCAGTTTTTCTCCTGGTCTTCTTTCAACTACTTTATTGTCTTTCCTGTTCTCAAACCTCCGAACCTACACAAAATTCTCCATTTGCTACTATTGCTTTTCTTTACACTGAGGAAAGGGAAATACAAAGATTGTTTCTAAAAGCTTACACTGTCACATCTACCCAATGTCCTAAATATATATAATATATTGTTTTTACTGTTTCTCTCCATACAATATCTTGGCTCTAATATAAGATCAACACTCACCTCCATTTAAGACTGGATACACTCTTTGTCATCTTCTCAAGGAGAATATCTCAAGGGAAACATTTCTCTTCTCTTCTCTTCTCTTCTCTTCTCTTCTCTTCTCTTCTCTTCTCTTCTCTTCTCTTCTCTTCTCTTCTCTTCTCTTCTCTTCTCTTCTCTTCCCTTCCCTTCCCTTCCCTTCCCTTCCCTTCCCTTCCCTCCCCTCCCTTCCCCTCCCCTCCCCTCCCCTCCCCTCCCCTCCCCTCCCCTCCCCTCCTCTCCTCCTCTCCTCTCCTCTCCTCTCCTCTCCTCTCCTCTCCTCTCCTCTCCTCTCCTCTCCTCTCCTCTCCTCTCCTCTCCTCTCCTTTCTTCTCCCCTCCCCTCCTCTCCTCTCCTCTCCTCTCCTCTCCTCTCCTCTCCTCTCCTCTCCTCTCCTCTCCTCTCCTCTCCTCTCCTCTCCTCTCCTCTTCCTAATGATTTCTAACCTCAAGGAACTATATGCGAGAACTCATGGACATGTACAGTTGTGGTGATTGCAGGAGTGGAGGGGGATGGGTAGAGGTGAGAGAGGGCATGGAGGGGATAAGTGGTGATGGAAAAATAAATTTTAAAGGAAAGAAAGTATACGCCATTACTCCACTGTCTTTACTGACATTACTGACCGCCTTACAATACTTCACTTCCAAAGAAGAAAGTAACTCAATTGATGCCCATTAGTTTTCAGTGGTCCATTCAGTTCTCCTACCACACTAGTTCAGCAGGATAACCTTAAACTTGAATGGGTGAACAATTTATGGTACTCTGCTCTTTCCCTTTTAGGTGCCTTGGCCATGTTTAAATTTATCAGATAGTGCACAGTATAAATAAAGCATTGAAACCAAATTAGATGAAGTTTAGATATTAAGCAAAAAGTCTGGAGCAGAGGCCCAGGTATCATCAGAACTGTCAAAAGAACACAACTGTCCTTTGTCTCTTTCACATGAGCACGCTAGTTTTTGTGTCTGTAGGCAGCGGTAGCTGCACTTTCCCACACCCAGCATCTCTTTTCTTGGTACATAATGCGAGTATTCCTTTTACCCCACCCCCACCCCCACCCCCGGCCCTGCAGAAGTCTTTCACAATTAGTCCATCCATGGGTTTGGGGCTGTGCTGACCACAAAGCAGACCACAGGAAGACATATGATTCAGACCAGGACAAGCAAGTTGTCTCCTGATTTAGAAAAGGGGGAGACGTTTTCACTAGAGATGACAAGCTAGTGGTTTACAGTCTGGAGCTTCTGATGGTGATTTTTGCTAAGATATGGAATGAGATACCTGCCAGTGACATCAATAAACCTAAAAGGTAATGACAGATGTATCACTAACAATAATTTTTGACCACCTGGGTGTCGTTCTCTCTAAGTGAGTCTTCTCTGAATTTCCATTTGTTTCTTATTAAAGCATTAGCTATCCTTAAGTAATTACCAGAAAAAAAATACCAAACGAAGTAATGAGGAAGAGGGTCCTAAATTGTGAGTAAAGTTCATTATGTGATTTCTAAGTTTTCTTTCAATTTCAAATATTATGACACCTATTAATTTTACTATAGTGATTATAATAGTTTTTAATATGTAGCTCCAAGTCTGTAAGAAATTCATGTAAATTCAATTTCATATTGGAAAATAGAAGATGATATTCATTGCCTAAGGTTGAGTCAAACCTCAAATATGATTGCAATCAACCTTTGCCAATGAGACAATTTAATTTTTAAAATGTTTAATTATATATCTGTCCTGTTATGTTGTTTATTTAATTGAATCCAGTCTTCATATTATGTGCTCTTCTTAACGGCTTGCTGATCCTTGGCTCTTTGTATTTAAGAATGAAGCTTAATATATGTATATTAAGCTTTATATGAATATATACTTTATATGAAATTCATATATACTTTATATGAATGGGCTGGAATTATTGATTGATGGGTTTGAGAATTATCTGATTGATAAATGGGCATTCCATTGAGATTTCCCCATATGCCCACATCAATGGGTAATTTATCTTGTGCTGGATGTCCATATTTTGTCTGCATTATTAAAATTGCATTCTAAGCACTGATTTGAAAAAGAAAGATTAAATTATTTCCATTATGTGCGCAGACATGCCTAACGTCCCCGTCAACTCAGCTGATTCTTCACTAACTCTGCCGTCAGGAGAGCTTGATGGCTCCAAGTCTTAGTTCTGTTTAAACCTCTCCAGCCTGACTACCTGGGTTGGATGAAAGTTTCTAGTATCACACTTTCTCTCTCTACAAGCTTTCAATAAATTATCTTATTTTTCAGCCTATTCAGCACTCTTGTCTCCAGAAATACTGATACTTTCAGTCCCTGAGTCTTTCCAGGATACAGAGGTTGAGTTTCTTGGCTTTTTATTGGTGGCGATGCTCCAGATTTGCCTGCTCTTAGAAGGCAATATCATTTCTCCTATCTAGCGTCCAGCTTCCAAATATTGCTGGCTTTGCCATTTATCATTACCTCATCTATTTACTCAATGTCCTCTAATGGTTTAATGAAGCTTTCCTGGGGTCAGCTGAAAAGAATTTATGTAGTTTTTTTTGTGTGTGTTTGCCATATTTAATTGGCAATCTCAGCACAGTACTTAGAAATAAATCCCAGGAAAAAGGCAGTTAAGGTATTTCAAAGTAGTTGTTTCTACAGATAATGGCTAGGGTTATGTGGAGTATAATATTGCTATTGATTTTGCAGAAATCCTTTAGTAGAATATGATGTATTTTAAAAATTATCTGAATAAATTATTTTGATAAAACTATAAAACAATTTCAGAAAATAAAAGCTAATATTTTTAATTTCATTTTTTGAAATCTGTATATTATTTTTTCATTGTAATTTTCAGGTACATGTTTGGAAACTAAGAAAAGATTTCCCTTTACTCCAGCCCATGGCTCCTGCCTACTGTTCTTCCCGTCTGTCCCACCAGGTCTGACTAGACTTTTCATGACTGCTGATGGCAGCCTGCTAAGCAAAAAGAGAGAGAAATGTAAGGCTAGGATAAAAAGTCAGTCAATATGGAGAATAAGGAGGTCACAGGTAGACCATAATTAACATGTGAATATCAGACAGAAAAGGATGGGATATATAGAAAGAGGAGTTGAGGGCTTTAAAATACTGTGAATCCACATGAAAGACTGTTAACTTCCCTAATGTAGAGGAGAGAGGAAAATAAAAATAGTGCATGGTTAAAATTAATATTTAAGAGACCAGGAATAAGTATAGTCATTGATAACATCTGTACTTATATTACATGTGGTCAGAGGCCTAAGTACCAACATGCGTTTGAAATTTAGCATTATCTTAAACAAACAAACAACAAAAGAAAATAAGAAGCCCTGGCCAGTGTGTCTCAGTTGGTTGAGCGTCTTCCCATGCACCGAAAGGTTGTCAGTTTAATTTGAAATTTAAAACAAATTATTTAAGATATTTTTACAGCCTTACAAACCCTATCTGTATGGCTAATCTTGCTTTAGACTCTTCTGACTTCAAGTTAGAAAACACCTTGTATTTTTAACTCAACTCAGTTTATTCAAAGATTAGAATTTGAAAACTGTGGGTCTTCAGATTAAATGTGATTTTATATGTAATATCTATAATCATTACACAGTACATTGCATTTTGGAATTTGCCTTATTTTTTAAAGTCTACACTATATATGGATAGACTAACTTTTATATTTGTTCTACCCAAACAAAAAACACAACTACATATGTTCTTTCTCCCAAGTCTCAAATTGCTATATTTGTTTATGTGAAAATTCATTTCTTAAGATTAATTCTTGTGTTCACGAATATAGTTAAAACTATCTTGCTTGAAAATAGTGAGAGTGTCTTAAGACATAAATACACCTTTGACCATTTTTATTTTATTTTAAAGAGGGCACTGCAACATACTTTAAGAAACACTCTAAATGGTTAAATTTTGGAAGAGACAACTTTAATTATTCAGCTAAAGTAAATGTTCTTAGGAAAGGCAATGAAAGATAAATATTTTTAAAATAATTCTATAAAAATTATAAAACAATTTTATGACTTGTTTAATATTTAGTTTTAAAAATTCTAATTATCTAATATATATATATATATATATATATATATATATATATATATATATGAATTAAAATCTGGTTATCTTTAAAATTGATTTCAGAGAGGAAGAAAGAAGGAGAGAGAGATAGGAACATCAATGATGACAGAGAATCATTGATTGGTTGTCTCCTGCATGCCTCCTATTGGGGATCCAGCTTACAACTCAGGCATGTGCCCCAGCTGGTAATTGAACTACGACTTCCTGGTTCATAGGTCATAGCGCAACCCAGAGCCACGCTGGCTGGCTGTTTTTTTTTAAAATGAATATTTATTTTAAATACACAGAATCAGTAGAGACTGTTAATAAACAATTTTAAGACTTGGCATAATATATTTTGCATAATTCAGTCTTTTATTTGTTGATTTGGTAGCTACAATTTTAAGGTACAGATGGTAAAATAGACTATAACAGTAGGATACTATTCACACTGTCTCTAGAGCTTAGGTCCCAATTGCACCAATAAAAAGGGACAATTAGTTCTTTTTATTTGATTGCTGTTAAGGAAAATAAAGCTGTTTTCGTTAACTGCCTACTAGATACTACTCTTAAAATCTTGGTACTAGGAACCTGTTTTATTCTTTTAAATTCCAAGTTGAGAGTTCTAAAAAAGTGAGAAGTGTCACCTTCTTTAATATTATGGTCTATTAATTATGCCACAGCAGTGAAGTTTATTGGTGCAATTAGTTGACAGATAAGAATATCATTCTTTATAAAGTTGTATGTAGCAAAGACAAGGTTAATACTAATTTAATATGTCTTAATAATATGATTCAGGGCATTCAGAGCCCAGAGAGCTGTGATCTCAGTGAAATGGTTAATGATTTATTTAAAAGTTTGAAAGTAAGAACATGCTCCAAGTATGCATTTCTTCACAAATCCAATACTATTGGCAACTTGGAAATGTGTAAGTATAATTATTTTTTTATGTAGGTGTACACTATTTTGACAACAACTTTCAGTCAGACCTAATACAAACACCTGAATCTAAAAAATAATTTTATTCCCCCCTTAACTACACATATGAGTGCAATTTAAAAAGAATAATAAACATTGAATTTTAATCAAAGTACAAAATAGGTATTCTAGCTTCCAGAATAATTTTTAAACATAGGGCGAATATGAATGCCAAACATTACCTTTGTTATTTTACATTTTATTTTTAATGCCTTATGGACATTGTGATTAATTTAGAGAGGCTTTTAGATATTTCTGCCTAGCCATTATAATTTTAGAAATGTGAAAACAGAAGAACCTTAAAACAGATATATAAATTGAAATGACTGACATTTTACATAAACTAACAATGACATTAGCATTTTTTATAAATTTTATCATCAGTTATAATTAGGATAATTTGAGCTTTTGCATTAATATAATGGAGTTTACTTGTAATCTGTCAGTCTATGTTTTAATTCCACCAACTGTGAAATGGAGGAAAATGTCAGTACTAAGAACAAAGTAAAATTTGCATAGGAATGGAAATAGCTACATCGTGAGAAGCAGATCTTGATTTAGCTCATAAGCTGAATAATGTCATGAGTTTTTGTACTTAGAAGTTTATTTTTTAAATCCATATATACCATGAAAGATTGATGAAGACAGCTGCATTTTTTAATTCAAATAAGATCAGCTGTTTGGCAGAGGATGAAGAGCAAAGAAAAATTGCTACAACAATTTAAGTGAAGTGAGAAAAATCAAAGACAAAGTGAAGCATAATGAAATCATCAAGCAAAATACACATTAAATGTAACTTCATTCATTTCAGAAAGTTTGCCGAATTTGCTTTTTAGTGTGCCTAGTATAGTTTATACAAAAAAGTTTCTCTAAATAAATATCCCTAAATGAGGACATAAGACAATTAATGGTTAAACAAATTAATTACTATTAAAGGAAACATAGTCCTCCAGTTATGTTGGTCAGCATGATGCTATCATCACAATATATTTAGGCTTTGTGCTTTTATTTCACCTTTTATGACAAAATCTTCACCTGGCACACTATTTCTTACCTGGCTTCCCTGAGTCTCATTCCCTGTTGCTAGTACTATCCCTGACCAAGAACTGAACAGCTCAATGATCAGATATTTATACTACTTATTGACAGATGCCTTTTACTTACAGATTATCTGGATTTTTCCTACTGTCTACTGGAAGATACCTTCCACACCACCTCTATTCACCCACCAATGTTCCAGTTGGATCTTTTAGTTGAATCTGCTTATCTGAAAGTTATATATAGTATTTTAAGAGCTGCCTGCCAAATTGTCTTCTTTAGCCACTTATGTCAGGTGAGTGGATTGCCTTTCTTGTCTTATTGGGGAGCTCATTCTCTAATCTCAAAAGCTTTTCTCATTCAGTTGCTTAAGAAATTCAATTCTACCAGTAGTATTCATTTAGCACTTACTGGTCTTACTATCAGTCTTCTTTTCAGAGTTTTAGGTGCAAGTTATACAGTGATAAACAAAATAGGCATAGTATTTATTTGCCCGGACCTTAGAGTTTAGTGATCTGTATGGGTTATATACACACAAAGAAATAAATATATCCTATCTAAGAAAAGAGTAATATGCAAATTAACCATCACTCTGCAATAAAGATGGTGGGGCCCACAGCCAATAAGGAGGGAATATGCAAATTGACCCGACAAAGATGGTGGCACCAGCTGGAGCCACGGAACCAGCCGGAGAGTGGGTTTGGCGTCCTGGGTCGCCCCAGCGAGACCAGGCAGTGTGAGCGGCCTCCCTGCCAGAGTCTTCCAGTCCTGCCCCAGCCTCGGAGGTGACGGGCAAGGACAGGAGTGGGATGGGGATGCTACATCCAGTCTGGGCACCACAGCACGGCACTGTGTATGGATGGAGTGCCCAGCCCATGTAGGGGCATGGGCAGTGGGGAATGGGGAGCCCCTATTTGGGGAATGGATGTGCAAAGAGGAGCAGTGTGGTGGCGGCACACAGCTCGCCCGCCTCCTCTGGAGAAATTCCAAGGAGAGAGAGGCGGGGAATGGCAGGCTTCAGCTGTGCCTGCCACCTGTAGGTGGCACCACTTTCACTCACTCGCTCACGTGCTGCAGGCTCACTCCTTTCAGAAAGTGGATTGGCGTCACCAGCGGAGCGTGGCTGTTGGTTCTGGGTTAGAGGGCCGCTGCCTCCTGCCCCAGGACAGGAGGGACGATTGGCATAGGAAATTAGGGTGATGCCCCCTTAAAGGGCCCAACTTCCTGAAACCAGACTTGCCCCAAAAGGATAAGCTCTTTGCTATTGTACTGATCAGTCACCTTTAAGCATCATTCATACATTAGACAATTTATCCCTATCGTTAGAAAGTTATAAAATAGATGTGTGCTTTTTTTAAACTTTATTTTCCAGATAAGGAGAGGTAGACTCAGGGTCTGAATCCACAATTGTCTGGGTGGAAAGCTTCTGTTCAGCTCTGAAAGCTGGGCGTGTGGCAGTGGACAACCATCCCAAAAATACTAGATGGTGATTGAAGGAGCTGGAAACGAGACAAAATGGTATGTGTGCATCTTCAAAGGAAAGTGGATGCCGCTCCAGTCTAGGCACTTTCTAGGAGACCTTGACAATTATCAGCAAGCTGCCATTCTGAAGCAAGCAAAGGTGAGGAAGGAGTACAGGTAATGCAGAATGGAAACTGCAGTTTGGGCAGGTCAAGGACTTTGACCTAGCAATGCAATGCCATCAGAGTTGGGACGTTCTGGGTTCCTCAGAACTTTGCAATTGATTTCTATTGTTTGCTTCAAGAAATTTCAAGCAAATGCCCTGAGATTTTCTATATCTATAATAATAAAAGCATAATATGCTAATTAGACTGGACATCCTTCCGGATGAAGCCAGGGCTGCAAGGGGAGCCCCTCCCGGGTGCCAGAGGGAAGCTGTTATTGGCAGCCAGGGGAAGGAAGGCCTACTTTTGCATGATAGGCCTTCCCTGCTGACCTGATACATCTGTACATTTGAATGTGTATATTATCTATACAAATAAAAGCCTTGGGGGCAATCAGGCCAGCAGGGGAGGGCAGTTGGGGGCAATCAGGCAGGCAAGGGAGCAGTTAGGCGTCAATCAGGCCAGCAGGGGAGCAGTTAGGGGGCAATCAGGCTGGTAGGCAGAAGCGATTAGAGGCAATCAGGCAGGCAGGCAGGTGAGTGGTTAGGAACTAGCGGTCCCGGATTGTGAGAGGGATTTACGACTGCCAGTCAATCGGGCCTAAACCGGCAGTTGGAATCCACCGAGGGGTCCCAGATTGGAGAGGGTGCAGACCGGGCTAAGGGACAACCTCTCCCCCCTGCCCCATGCATGAATTTCATGCACTGGGCCACTAGTATGTAATTAAGATTTTATGATGATTAGAAGAAACAATCAAGGTTTGGTGTTAAAGACCAACAAAAACAATCTAGTTTGAGGAGATAGCCCTTGAAATGAAGCAAGAGTTATTAAAGTATCTTCTCTACTTATAATTGCTATTGTTTTAAGAATTACTAATGGACTTATAAAGAGCATTTTATTGAGATAAAAGCCTAACAATTGACCTTTATTCAGTGCTCAAAATACATTATACACTCTTCTCAGTTCTTTACATATATTAACTTATTTATTTCTTATAACAAGTTTTTAAGATAGGTAATATTAGCTTCATCCTATAAGTGAAAAACCAGTACAGAGATATAGTAAACTGCTCAAGACCACACTGGTTATGAAAGCTTGAGTTGGTATTAGATGATGGGTGGTTCTACACCAGTGCTATATCATAACCATGATGTTATACAATCTGTCAAGTTTTGAGATCCCAGATCTCAGCTAAATTGAGAAATGAAAAATAATAAAAGTCACACACACATAATGACTGTTATTTGGCAGTAGAGCTGGAGAGTAGTGACATGGGTGTGGCATAGTAACTCAAGATGAAGGGTAAGACATGTTAAGGGATATATAACATAGGATTCTAAGGTCAAAGGGTAGTCACAAAAACACTCTTAATAGGCCACCAACCTGACTCAACCCATGCCTTTGCTGTTTTTTTGTTGTTTTGCTTTGTTTAGTAATTCTGAATGTTATGCAAAATATTAATTGGAATGGATCAGCAGAAAAGTAAGTGCAGATACCAATTCAGGGACTATTATTGTGGTTCAAGAGAAAGCTTGTGATGATCTGCATGGTAGCAGTAGAGATACAGAAGAAAGCTAACCAGAGTAGAGATACATTTTAAAGGAACAACATATATGTGGGATACACATGGCACTAAGGAAGGAAGGCTGATGCTAAATTTTCTGGCCTGGTAAAGGTCTTATCCTAATAAAGACAGAAATATTAAAATAGAAGTTTAAATAATTTAGGAACATTAAATATTCTGAATTTTAAGCAAACAGGCTAACACTTTGTGAACTAGAAAGTGTGATACCTGACTAACACAATTATTAATAGATGAAACTTCTGAATCCTTTTCTGAAAAATGAAGAAGCATTAAATAACAGAAGGCTAAAGAATTATAGATAGAAAGGTTACAAAAAGCAATAGTATAATATATTTCTGTAAATTGTCTCTCCTAATAAGATATGCTTATATTAAAATAAATGTTATAATAATTAAAAATATAAAGGCATAATTAATAGCATAAAGTTTAAATAATCAATCACTTCAGATTTACTGGACAGATTTAAATACAATACCAAAATTAATGGAAGAAAGAAATAGAGCAGCTGTCACGTATTTTATATCACCTCTAAAATTTTAGGTTGTGCAATTTATTCTTTAAAAAGGTAAAAATGTAGTCTGGATAACTGTAGCTAAAGACATGACCAATATATATCTGATAAATATTATTTTTGGTAGCCTTATATCTGATAATATTTGACATCTTAACTAAACTAATAATTAAAAAAGAAGAGAAAAACCAGACTAACTTGGCACTTGGGTTTAAAGACTTGAAGAGAGAAAATCCTAATATACATAAAGGGTTTTACTTATGAATAGGTTTGATCTTTTTGAGGGAAGGTGAAGGTTAAGATTAATTTAAGAAAAATGCTATTTTCCAGAAAACAACAAAAAAAATTTGGCAATGTAGATATTAATAAGTAACACACACACACACACACACACACACACACACACACACAAACACACAGTAGGAAATGGATTGAAATCTTTCCAAACAGTGAAAAATGAGAGGCAGTCAGATTGTTGAGAATAATATGCATACACATGTCTGGTGTTAGACTGAAATCAGCAAAGAGTACATTCTAAAAAAAAACACCCCACTTACTCCTTGAAATTTGCTATTTTGATGAATCTCATGCACACATTTTCAAGACGACCCCTCTTATTTTTCAATGCTTGACATTCTTGAGGTAGGTTTAGATTACACTGAAGATTAAAAGGAGCTCTATGTGTTTTGATAATCAACCTAGGAAAAGGAGGACTGGCAAATCCTGGTGAAATCTAAAATCTCTAACTGGGGTAGCGTTAAATAAAATGCTACAACACAGGAATGTGTCTAAAATAGATCTCCAGAATGAGTTAAAATTTTTCTCAGAAAACACTGCTCTAACACAGAAAAATGTGGTATGAAAATTCCAAAACAATATGCTCTTTCTTAGAGCATACATTCACATATACTAACCAAATTGGTCCTATGGCAGATACAATAAACTATAAACTATAGTAATTTCTGTTTGAGGCCCCTCTCATCTTATTAAGAGTAAACATCCCACTATCACAAATCTTATAAATCAAGAGTCTTATTCATAACTCTTCTACAACTATTATAATTTTTTATAATAATTAAAGTAAAAAGCGAATTTGTTAAGAAATAGCCCTTATGGTATATTTAATTACTTTATGTGCTTCATGTAAATTGAACTAAAAGATTAATTTCTTGAAGGGAAGGAAATGAAGAAGTTCAATAGAACTTAAGTGACAATCAATATTTTCCCAATTTGTCGCTTAACCACAAATAGGCCAACCATCTCCTTGTCTGGACTGTGAATGACTCACATACCACCTCCTTAGGTTTTTAGAATGTGAAAGCAACACACTATTGTCTCTTTTAGGGTAGACAGGCATATATATCTAGGGCACTCCCCCCAAACTGTATATACACTTAACAGCTGATAGCTCAATTGATGTTTCTTTCTTTTCAGATTTAACTCATTGGAAGTAATAATTATTCAACATGTGTATACATTTTTGAGACACCCTGTATTTAAGGATTTGTCTTATTTATTTTAGACATTAATTTTAAATATATGTAAAATGAATATAAAAGTGACTGATTTCTGTAACTTTCAGTACATTGAAAGTTTGTTTCTCATGTTATCATTGTACTTATGTATATAATACATCAAAATATGGTTTAAAATGTCATGATGATGTCTAGGTATAAAACTATAAGTATACATGCTCACTTCATAAGTATATAAATGTCCAATCACTACGCTATATACCTGAAATTAATATAAAATTGTGTGCCAATTGTAATTAAAAATTTTTACATTAAAAATTTAAAAATAAAGCTATAAATATGCACATAATCAAATACCTTTCTAAAGTCAATGGATACGTTTTTATCTGGAAGAGATACCACAAAATAAACTTTTCATTACTAACAAAGCATAGCAAAAAGACACATCTCTTTTGCTAGTTATTGATGGTGTTGGTTTTCTGAAGTAGACAAGTGCATCAAATACATTATCAATATACTCAGCCTTTGGTGACAGTGGTAGGGTCAAAATCTTTAGGGACAGCTCTAGCCAGTTTGGCTCAGTGGATAGAGTATCGACCTGAGGACTGAAGGGTCCCAGGTTCAATTCCAGTAAAGAGCATGTACCTTGGTTGCAGGCTCCTCCCCTGCCCAGGCCTTGGCCAGGGCACGTGCAGGAGGCAACCAATCGGTGTGTTTCTTTCACATCAATATTTTTCTCTGTCTTTCCCTTTCTCTTCTACTCTCTCTTAAAAAATCAATGGAAAAATATCCTTGAGTGAGGATTTTTTTAAAAATTAATAAACCATCTCTCCTGAAACAACTTTATAAAAAGAAATCTGTAGGGACTGTTCTTTTTTTTTTTAGATGTACTATTGTTCATAATGATGCAGCTAGTATGGTGCAGTAATATGTCTGAGTAATAGTCAGGACTGACAAAATAACCAGGAAGCAGACATAATAAATAATTTGAGAAAATTAACTGTGAATATATGATAACAGAATAAGCATCAATTTTTGTAGAGAAGTAAACCATTGGGTAAGGCTAACTATATTTCACTGACCACTGATTACGGATCCTGAGTAGACAGATTTACATTTCATTGGGGGAAATTGTATATTGAAAGAACTCATCAGAAATGCAGTTACATATGAAGAAAAGGGAAATAATTTAATCAGAAGCATGCTTTAATAATAATAAATTTTGATTCACAAAATAATCATCTAGTACAAATGTGAAATATTGTGATAAGAGATATTTGAAATAAGATTGGAAAATTACTAGTAAATATATAAGAATAACATTGAATATTGTGATATATGTGTTTTTTCATTTAAAATTTCAGAAGTAATTGATTCAGTTTACTTATAGCTTTTTAGTGCATTTGAAAAAAATAATTGTACTCTAAGGTTTACCAAAATGGACCTAAAGTCCTTCCCTTCTGCGAATAAATAAATAAATATGAATAATTTCACAAATTAAATTTTATACCTGCTTAGTGATGAGCATGATAAGATGAAGAATTGCTGCTAATTGATTAGCAGTTCCCTTTCTTATAAGGCTGTCGGCAATCATACGCCTGATGTTGCAGGTGGCAGTCTCACAAATCCTGAATGTCCTCTGCCCTTAGGAGAATAACGCTAGAGCAGGTGCTCTGTTACGATACTCGGAAAGCCATTTTGTTTAACATGAATAATGTCATTCAGAAGGTTAGCCATCTGTTTGCTGAATGTTTGTCAGATCTACTCCTACGGCAGCATAAAAGTGATACATGTGGGTGCCATAGTCATGGATCTTCCAAAAAGCTTTGTCTTGTGTAAAAATAAAGCAATATTATTTTAAGAACCAAGTGATATTGGAAATACAGTCACTTAAATACTGTGTTTTCTTGTTGCTTTATGGATGTCAAATGTGAAAATCAAATATTGCGTTTGTGCTTATAATTTGTGAGCTTAAAAAAGAGATAACGAGCAAATTAAAGTCCAAAATGTAGTCACAGAATAGTCTGTTGTATGTATATTTCTTAGATTTCAGATCCCATATCAAAGTGTAATTTTGCCCCAGAACATTTATATTGGTTTTACTTTGTATTGCTTATCAGAAAACAAAGTTAAGAATATCCTTTCTAAAAATAATAAGCACTAATTAATCATTTAATATTTTTCTTAAAAATGTATAAGGGAATTTTATCAAAGAGCTGAGTAAAATCAACATTTTCTTTGTTTCTTACTATTTTGCTAGTCAAATAATAACCTCAGATTTATCTGCAGCTATTATAAGTTTATACAATTTTATCTCTAGAACACGGTGCTAGTCCCTCCAGAATTAATGGTGTCAAGTTCTGAGACATAATAATACAAGATAATATTTGAAAAATAATATTTGTGAAACTTTTAGAAATGTATTATTAAAATTTAAAACTATTAAAAATACAGCATAAGATTTCCAATATATTGACATAGAAAGTGAGTGATAACAGAATTCAAACTTATATCAAGCAAAACTTGTTTGGCAATGTAGTTTTGAACGTTTGAAAGTGTAGACAATGTTTTGAGCAATTTGATTCCATCAGATACATGGATTTAAAAAAAACATGTGAGACAATATGCCACTATTTGAAAGAAATTTATTTATTGTTCATTGTATACACATTATTAATATTTATTGATAGAAAGTATCTGATCAAATATAGCAACACTTGGACTGATATAGAATTTCATGATGTAGAATTTCATTATATAATCTCAATACATAAAAACAAAACTATGTAAAATCACTTAAGATTTATGGATCTAAACTCAGCAAGAGAATAACTTCAAGAAGTTCAAGTACTTCCTGGGGACATTTGGAACACTGCCACCAAGGTCATCACTGAAAGTGAGTTCATGGTTATGGGTGTTAGAGCTACAAGCGAGGTACAGGGAGTGTAGAAGTGCACCCAGGAAAATGAACGAAGAGACAGGGTGCTGATTTTGAGAGTATTACAGCACTGTAGGCAAGGGAGAGAAATTCATCCTACAGACACTTCCAAGTGTGCTCATGCACAGTGTGGCCACCAGCTTGTACATGAGTCCAGTTCACTCTCCCTAGTCTGGGGAACCTCATTTGACTTCAGTGGAAATGAGAGCTTAAAGATAAAATGGAAAATCAACCCCTCCTACATGAGGTCTAAGCTCTAGGGAGGAGGGTTGGTGGCTTTTACTCTACACTGAGTACTGAGTGAGAGCATGAGCTACGGAAGAAGAGCAACAGTAGGTCTGAATTAGAGGCTATAGAAAACATAATGAAGTCTTGTATATATTTACTGACATGGAAAAAAAATACAGAATTTATTTTCTTCTTTTCAAAAGTAATTAATTGTGATGACAAGATGATGGGCATCTGAGAGGTTGCCACTTCCAGTTAGCAAGTCTGAGACAAAGATCTTCCCGAATACAATAGCCTCTTCATTTAGGAGAATAAAGAGTGATTGAGTATTTTAAAAAATTTACTTTATTTTTAAGATGTGTTTGCCACTAATTTTTTAAAAGTATAAAATATATGTAAAAAGTAAATGATTAGGAAATAACAAATTCTACAAATTTCGGCTCAAGCACTGTTTTTTTTGAGCAAAGCATTCCCTGATTTACCATATAAAGTTATTCCTTCAATTTACTTGCACAGATCATTTTTTGCCACATCCGTTTATGGCTAGGGTTCAGGATCTGAAGAAGGGGCCGTGCACAGATGAAAACACTAGACAAGAAATATAAATTTGGAAGGCATGGGGAGCCAGGTGGAAGCCTCTCTAGTGGAGAAGCTCTCTGAAACCCTGGACCTGTCAGCTTTTATTCACTTGAATACACATTTGCCCCTTAGGAATGCATACAGGCATATCAAAGGTACGGTTTGGTAAACAGTAAAAGGATTATCAGGTTAGGGAATTGCCTTCAGCCATTGAGCCCACAGCAGGGCAATATAATGCTGATTTTAAGCCCTGCTGAATATCAAAGTCCATTGGCCTTCCAATGGGTCTTTTTGCATTTATGCTAACTACTGTTGGTTTTAGCCTCTGGCAATTTGTATAATCTTTTTTTTTTTTTTATTGCTTAAAGTATTACAAAGGGTATTACATATGTGTCCTCCCCCCACCCCCCGCCCTTGACACCCCTATCCCCCAGTGTCTTATGTCCATTGGTTATGCTTATATGCATGCATACAAGTCCTTTGTTTGATCTCAACCACACTGAGTCATGTTTGTTTACTTTTTACATTTTTAAAAAATTTCTCTTGCTTACTAGGTCATCTACCTGCTTAAATTAAAAACATTTAATTCTTCTTCATATTCCCAGCACCTTGCACAAACACTGGCACACATGTGCACAATTGTACTTATTAAAAGGATGAGGAATAAATAAAATTGTACTGAAATGTACACATTGATACTGTCGATATTGATTTGATTCATTTAATACTCATTTAAAAGTTATACATTTCCCTTACTGTAACACAATGTCATTCTAAATAAAAAATAGTGTTGAATTAATCTTCAGAAGAAAATCTTGGACTAAATAAATAGACGTGGCAATTGCCTTCCTAAAACAGATGCCTGAAACTGTCAAAGAGTTATGCACTAGAGTGAGAAGGCATGAAGGTTACAATACAAGTGAGAATTCTGAATAAATAAAATCACCCATTAAGGGATTTCTTCATTTAAATGGGAGTCACGAAACCATTTTTCTTCTAATGAATCTTTGCAGTTAGTTAGAAACATATTCCCTTAATTAATTATTTATTATGCTCTTTTTTTCTTGCATTTTAATTTTATCATTATCATCTAATAGCAAACATTCTCTTTAATTTTAGCCCGAGTGATTTCAGCCTGAATAAACTGTCTTACTGTGTTTCTGATTCTGAGGATGGACAATAAACAAAGTTCTATTCCAGGGTCAAGAGGAAAGGATTGTATAATATAAAAATCACAGAAAGAGAAAACATAGATCTCAAGTTGGAACTGTTTGTTGTAAGGAGAAATTATAGAGGGTACCTATTTTATAGAAATTTTAACATGCATTAAAACTTCTGTTGTGCTAGCTCTGAGCCTCAGCTCTTCTCTAAATACTTTTACTAAGTCACCCAGTTCTCACACCCACCCTGAGAGTCAAGTTTACAATTGTATCTCCATTGTATGTGTAAGGAAGCAGAGAAAAGATTACACAGCTGGTAATAGAGAAGAATGGGGTTAGGGCCTACATTTTCTGCCTCTGAAATATCTTTTAGTCACTCTTCTATGCTGCCTTTCAATAGCAAGGGAAGGCATCAAGGTTAGCTTGTAGAAATCAAAGCAGCCAGTACAGTTGGGAGAAAATATTCAGGTCAACAGACTCGAGGGCAGGGATGGGCAAACTTTTTGACTTGAGGGCCACAATGGGTTCTTAAACTGGACCTGAGGGCCGGAACAAAAGCATGGATGGAGTGTTTGTGTGAACTAATATAAATTCAAAGTAAACAGCATTACATAAAATGGTACAGTCTTTTTTTTTTTTTTTTTTTTTTTTTAGTTTTATTCATTTCAAACGGGCAGGATCTGGCCGTAGTTTGCCCACAGCTGCTCTAGGGACAAAAGCAAGGACAACAGCTGCTAGAGATGTGCAATTGTTTGAAATCTGTAAACAGTGGGAGCTCTGGGATGAGAAAAGGCAGAGATGCAACATGCTTAATGCTCTGTGCATGAGCTTCTCAGCGATGAGGTTCCCTTGGGAGGCGGGCCTTAGAGTGGACCGCTAAGAGGGAATAGACTTCCAAGTTCCCATCCTTGGAGGTGGGCACTAGAGAGGGCCAGGTGCAGGAAAACCATTTTATCTCCTCTGTCCTGGTCCTCTCTCTGGAAGCTGGCCCCTGGAGGGGGGCCTATAACAGGGAATCTGCAATAACATCAACTGATTCTGCTAGCTTTATTAGAATCAATTCACCAAGTGGAAGTGTGAGATAAGATGTGCATACGCTTTGTGAGTTATTGCTGGGATGTGCCTCACTCCCAAATCATGAATAATGAAAAGCAGAATGTCTCAGAGCGAGTTTGGCAGGCGATGAAGAGCTTGTAGCAGTGTGGGAGACATATGCTTGCACTTTAATTGCAAAATTGTTTTCTTAGTTTCGCCTTCACTAGAGAGATATGGATTGGTTAATGGCATTATAACTACTTAAAATACATAAAGGGCCGAAACTGGATTGGCTCAGTGGCTAGAGCGTCGGCTTGCGGACTGAAAGGTCCCAGGTTCGATTCCGGTCAAGGGCATGTACCTGGGTTGCAGGCACATCCCCAGTAGGAGATGTGCAGGAGGCAGCTGGTCGATGTTTCTCTCTCATCGATGTTTCTAACTCTCTATCTCTCTCCCTTCCTCTCTGTAAAAATCAATAAAATTTATTTAAAAAAATACATAAAGGGGTGGTTGGCCAGATAATATTGAAAGTTTAGTTTTATCTCTAGGAGTCTAAGATTGTTGACAGTAGCAAGAAAGAAATTCTGTAGTTGTACATTGTTGGGAATGCCATACATTCAATCAATATTTTGAAAGGAAAAGCAACTTGAAACATTAGAGGTTTGTACTGAATCATGCAAATACCAGAGTTTATCTGCTACTAAATGTTATTTGGCATAGTTTCATAAAATCTCAGAGCAATCTATAATTAGAGTTTGATCTCAACTTTCTGCAGGAAAATTATTTAAAATATAAAAGTTTGCATCCATTAGACATTATCCTCTTTATTCAGCAGTGTTAGTGAAAAGAAGAATCTTGCATCAGAGTATTTTTGTAACAGAAGAAAAGAGAGATTTAGTAGGAAATAAGAATCAAGACAAAGCTTTATACAGAAACATAGGTGTTCGTCATCAATCCCTTATTTAAATCTCATTTAAATGACATTTTAAATAGGGTATATGCACAATACTAAAGCAAATGAGATAATTTAAATTTTTAAAGATGCAAAATGGATGGTGAATTGGGAACTAACTCAGTGGATCAAGGAAACTCATAATGCTAGAGAAGGATTTCTGATATAACAACAACAAAAACAAAAAGTGTGACATTGCTTTAGAGGCCAGAGAAAGTATAATGAAGAACTAATCAGATGATAGACAGTGCATAATTAATTGTAAATCATTTGGTAAAAACTCTGTGACAACTTAGAAAGCAGTAATGTACTGGACAACTTCGGGCCAAGTAATTGAAAAACAGAATATTAGTAGAGAGCTTTGTTGCATTGGCTACACCAGACAAGAGAGTGTATAAAAAAGGTGAGCTCACAAAAAAAAAGCAAAAAAAAAAAAAAGCCAGCTTCCAAGCAGAAATAACAAGAAAATATTAAGAACTCTCAGGGGTCTGAGATTATAGACTACTTGCTAGTTAACCTGTCACAGTTGCATGGGGAGGTATTGGTAGAGGACATGAGACTTCTGGGTCAGAGACAAAATTATAGAAATAATGGCAGCCAGGAGGGTGTCAGCATTTTGTGGCAGTATCTTGAGGCCTGATTCTCACAGGATGCTGGGAAGAGGGCCAGATGGGATCTGTAAATGCAATGGGTTGCATTATAAGAGAGAAACACTTATTTCATGATAGACAGCAAACAAGATGGGAAGCATATCTACCCTTTGTTCTGGAGGGAGGGCACCATATCTTCCAATGCTATTAGCTATATAAACATCCTTGAGAAAATAAAGAGGAGTAGAGAGAATCCTCCTACTTGTTAGATGGGATGCTGCCAGGTTCATGAACCCAATTGGATCTTTAAATGTACTTAGTTGATTTTTTGGGAAAAAAAATTTATTGCTTTTTAAAGAGAGGAAGGGAGAGAGAGAGAGAGAGATAGAAACATTGATGAGAGGGGGAAACATAGATCAGTTGCTGCCTGCATGCCACCCCTGGGAATAGAGCCAGAAACCCGGGCATGTGCCCTGATCTGGAATTGAATCAGCAACCTCTTTTTCTTCTTCTTCATTTTTTTTACATATGTCCCCTTCTCCCCCCCCCCCCCATTGACCTCCTCCAGCCCTCCCTGCCCCCTCCCCCTTCCCAGACCTTCACCATCCTATTGTCTGTGTCCATGGGTTATGAATATATGCATGCAAGGTCTTTGGTTGATTACCTTCCCTGCCTTCCCTGAGATTTCGCACTCTTGAACCAGCAACCTCTTGGTGCATGAGTCACTCAACCACTGAGAATCAGGCCTCAAGACACTGCCACAAAATGCTGACACCCTCCTGGCTGCCACTATTTCTATAATTTTGTCTCTGACCCAGAAGTCTCATATACTCTGACTAGTTGGTTGGGGTTCAAAATGCACTATTCTAGATTTAGTCTGCGTTGATCTTTCTTTTTGAATAAAAAGTAATTGCCATTTATATTATGTATGCTATTCAGAATTGGTCAAAATATTTGACACTTTTTTAAAAGTTTGACACTTTTATTTTTAAAATAATTTTTAAAAATATACTGATTAAAAGGGAGGAAGAAAACATGGGCCTTGACCAGGGATCAAACTCGCAACTTTAGCATATCAGAAAATGCTCTAACCAACTCAGCTACCTGGCCAGGGCCTAAAAAGAGACTTTAAAACTATGCATTTCTAAATATCCAAATCTCAGATATTAGCTTACTGATTTTTGCTTCACCATAAGAGTTATATCTCAATGGCTCCTGTGAATTTCCTATCCAGATTGTGGCTGTAGAGTATTGGAATGGTAAGTGCCAGATGCTGTCTCAACAGCAGGTCTTCAAATGAGGAAAATTAGCTCAGCCTCTGCAGTCTTTGTTTTGCAATCATCACATATTCACATCACTGCTGGGAACCAAAGAGGTCTACTCATTTCAGGTAGCCCTTTCGCCCTTTATACTTTCAAGAGAAAAACATATTGACCAGAAACCAAGTGCTAACGGGCATTTGACCTTTAAAAGAGTATGAATCCTTGTAAGAACCAGATAAAAAGTCATAAGAAATGTTTTCTTTCTTTCAAGTAAGCAGCCGGGCTCAGAGAAATGTGGTTGTATGTGTCAAGCAGCATTTGGACCTATTTTGGACTTAAGTAAATTGCAATGTTTTGCTATGTTGATGGATTTGGGACAATTAAATAAACCATAATATAAGTTAATCTCCCCCCCCCCCCACACACACACACACCCTCGCTTACCCAAGTTGAGTTTGCTGTAGATTTGTAAGGCAATCCTTTTCCTCTGATTATCAATTTTTTTTTAAAAAAAAAAATTTTTTTATTGATTTCAGAGAGAAAAGAAGAGGGAGAGAGAGAAAAGACATCAGTGATGAGAGAGAATCCTTGATAGGCTGCCTCCTGCTCACCTCACACTGGGGATCCAGCCTGCAACCCAGGCATGTGCCCTGATGAGGAATCGAATTGTGATCTCCTGGTCATAGGTCAATGCTCAACCATTGAGCCACACCAGTCAGGCTGATTATCAATTTTTGAATAAAAATATGTATGACTTCAATTACAAAGTTAGGAAAACATTATTATTCCACATTCTACCTCCAAATACATAAATACAATCTCTGAAAGTGTTGCCAGTGGAAATAAGATTCCTCCATGGAATTCCAAGAGTAGCATTTGGGGCCCATGCAGAGGAGGCTGTGAGCAATCGTGGAAAGGTTTATGGGGCCAAAACAAAGGACTGTGCCCAAAGTCTCATCTGCAACCGGGTGGCTCAGCTCCACCTCACTGTGGGAGAAGTCCCGCCTCTGGGGCCGCAGACCCACACTTGTCCGCACCAGGCCCAGGAGGACCAGGACCCAGCAATGCTGGCTATTACCTTGCATGGGCTTCAGACGCTTTCGTAGTCTAGCTTAGTCTGTTTCCCTGGCTGACCGGTGGCCAGCGCTGTACTTGAGCTTGTACTTGAGCTGTGCTTGGGGCCTGCCGGGCTGCTTTGGAGAGAGAGCACACAAACCAACCAATGAACCTGGGGCCTTTGTTAAGCTTTGATTATATCTTCCTGGGTTTGGGAAGGGGTAAGCTTTCTTTCAAAGCAACCAATCTTTTTCCTGGCTCTTCACTGGCTTGTGCTTGGACATCCCTTATCCAATTCCTTTCCTGGATTTTGCAGGGTTTCATATCCTTATCCAATTTTATCCTTTCCCAAGATTAGACACCTCCCCATTATATTCACCAGTTTGGCTTCTACTGTACGTGCTTCCGCAGAGGAATTTCCCCTACTCTTTTATTCCTCCCCCTGGTAGTCTGAGCCATGGTGTCTGGGGAGATGAGAAAGCCAATCTTCCTCCCTGCCCGGCTTGGCAGAGGATGTGTCTGAAGCTCTAGCTTCCAGGCTTAATCAGACTTAGCCTTAGCCAGTTTTGTTCCCTTCTTTTTTGTTAATATCTAACTAGCTGCCTGCCTACTGTAATAAAAGTGGTTTGGTACTTTATGTCAAAGATATCAACTAGTATTCGTGATATCTTTAAAAAGAAGTTCACTTTTTACATCAAGGGTACTTAACTATCACTGAATATGGCACATAAATGTACTTCTTAACTAAATATCAATGTCTATCATAACCGTGCAATTTGGGGAATGTAAAACTAGGGCTGTCTACTATTAAGCATATAGGAGCACTGTCCTTAAGAATACCCCTCTATTCCCTCCCACCTCCATACAACCTCTCCCCCATCCCCACCATCACCACACTGTCGTCCATGAAAGTAGATGGTCTATAATCCTTTTATTTCCCGACATCTTATTTTGGTTTTAATTTATATTTCTCTGGTTATTAAAGAATTTGAACATATTTTTATATGCTTGGTATTTGAGTTTACATTTTTATAAACTGCCCATTTAACTTTCTGTTCATATTTTTATTGGATTTTTCTGCCAAATTTCTTATTATTGATTACAACTTTTTACATAGATTTGTTTAAATGTGATGCAAGTAATCACTTCCATTGACTAGACAGCATTTTCAATCACTTCATTCTGTCATTTTATGACTAGAAGTTCTTATTTCTTTATTAGAATATAGTTTGGTTGATTTCATTACTTGCTTTGTAATAAAAATTACTGCATTTGTATCCTATTTAATTAATCTTTTTCCATATAGTATAAAGTTATTATCTCTTAGGATTGTCAACACCTTTTAATCTTTTACCGTTAGATCTCTTACGTGTCTGGGCTGATGTTTTGGATGGTGTAAGGGAGGGAGGAGCCGCTAGGGCTCTTTTCTCCCCATCCCTGCGGCAGCCCTTATCCCATGACCTCCCTTGATGGTCTGTATCCATATTTTTTCCATCAATCCCAGCTTTTCTCCTTTCTAGGTTTAAACTCTAGTTTCAAGGATTATCCATTAAATAACTGATGAGAAATTAATTGAATGAAATATTGCTTGGATTAAATGTAAATTTATAAACAGCACACATATATCACTCAAGATTGAATTTCATTCAGAACATGAGATATATTGAATGTCTTTTTAAAAACTAACTGATATATTGAAAAATACAATGAATGTCGTTGTAGATTTTGTTCCTGTCTGGTTGGCAATTTTCCCCCCTTTTGGAAGTATTCAAGGTTTTTATTTTCTATATTACTCACGTTCTTAAATTTACTATTATGGGCCTTTAACTTTTGGGAAGTTTTATAACATTTATTATTTATTATCAGCATGACAAACTATGACATAATATAAATTATTTTATATATAATCACTCTGATAAATAGATTGCAAAAGTAACAACATATAAACTTAATAATCAATGAATTCAAAGAAATATAAAGATCTTGTAATAATATTAATAAGCATTTTGAGAAATAAGTAGAAACTCATACTGCAAAGTTTTAACTAATATGTAGTCAATATATTTTTAGTATATAACAACGCTTTTACAATAAGTTTTATAATACAAAACTTCTATGCCTCACCATTTTAGTGACAAATTAAGACAGATACATTTTTAGATTCAGGAGCAAAATTTTTGATTTTCTAATTACACCTTATCCCTAAACCGCTGTAAGATATATTATATTATTCATTAATATGTAAATCTAGAAATATTCATTGAAGACTTTTTGTGCTATGTACTGAATTAAATTAGAGAAACCATGCAAAGTGCTCCTTACAGAGCTTGTAATATTATAGTATTTAAATATATGATACCCTCAACTTCCTTTTTTGAAATCTCTTAAAACCGTTTATCAATTCTCATTCATGTCATCACCTCTCTCTGAAATGAAGACAAATATTGCATCATCTCTCCTCCTTTATAGCTCTAATTGATAAATTACATAATTTAAGTGATCTATGTAACATCAGGTTATTAGAAAGGGTTCATATCACCCAACACTTAAGCCTGTCCTTTTTTCTTGCCAGAAGCACATAATTTGTCACTGTCCCTGTGGGATAACGTGAGAGACATTGAAATGTGACCTCATTTGCAAATATCTATTATTTCACCCCTTTCATTGAGTTAAATAATTTATCACATATTTTGATCATTCAAGAATGTTTATTATTAACATTTACTATGTACAAGCCATTGTGCCAGAAATTTGGGACACAAGTAAACAAAACAATCTCTTTTCTCATTCTTTCACGGAGCATAGAGTCAAACGAAATGACATACATTAATCAAACAATTGCTCACACGTAACAATTGAGATTATAGTAAATGATAAAAGAGAAGTGTCATGAAGATACAACATAGATCAAGCTGTCTGTTGCACAGGAGGTTATGGGCATGCAACCCTGGCACCACAAGTTACACATGTAACATTAGATATATTAGGAAAAACTTGTAAGCAGAGAATCAGTAGGGTACACATAGTCTCTTGAACTTCCATTATTTCACAGTGTAGGCTGAACATGGATACTCTGTACAGATCCCGGCCAAGGCTTTAGTAGGGAGAAAGCATCCTAGGTACATAGCTGAGATCACTCTAAGTATGAGAACAAACCCCATCCTCACAACATGTTACTTAGGGTAGCCCAAGAGGGCCTAAGGACACCTAGATGCAAGACACAGGTCCAGGGATCCCCAGCAAGGAATTGCATTCCAAGGCCCAAGATCTGCATCCCAACAACAGGTCTTTCCAAGGCACATCCTTGATGCAAGACACATTGACATCAGCCATTGGTATTGGTTTCTACCTATAGACTATTTAGGTTAACTGAGGCAACTCTTGGCAAACTTACCAAAAAGAGGGAGGGGAATGAATCTCTAGGATCTTGCAATATTGTCCCATCACTGACCTAATCAGGAAGTTTTTCTCTTAGGAAATGAGCTAAATCTGGATAAAATAAATGTATATAAGCAATAGGTTGAAGGTAATAAAACAGGTGTTAGGAAGATGTGCATTGAGGCGAGAAGAAATGCATGTAGAAAGCGTTCGACAGAAGTTGGCAGCATGTCACCTCAGGAATCTGCATGAAGGCTAGGGAGGTGGCATGCAGGCAGCAGGAATAGTATGGTACATGAAGCTGGAGCGTTGTGGGATTTGGAATTCATATTAAGAGTTAATTGGTCATTATGTGCTGGGGTCTAACCCCAGCAGGTCCAGGGGTTCTCAAAGGTGTGGACGGAGTCGGCGAAGAAGGATTGACACGGAGACAGTGTTCAGTTGATCAGCAGCCTAGCCAGGATCTCTAGCCAGGATCACCAGCGAAGTTCTGGTCTGGATCTCCAGCGAAGTTCTAGTTAGGATCTCCAGCCAGGTTCTGTGTCCATGTTCTCTTGCTAGGTTCTCCAGCACAGGTTCTGTCCAGGTTCTCCAGCCAGGTTCAGTCACCAGGTTCTAGTCAGGTTCTCTTGCCAATTTCTGTAGTCAGGTTCAGTCCAGGATCTTTTGCCATGTTCTCTCCAGTGAACTTCTTCTGTCTCTAGAGAACGTTCTGTGTAGGTTCTGTGCCAATTTCTGTCTCTCTCTCTGTCTCTCGCTGTCTTGTTACATCTGTATTTATACCAGTTGATTCAATCCTATCAATCTCTATTACAAAGGTTAGGGCGTTTCTTATTTCCATTCCAGGGAGTAAAGATTATGTAGCTTAAGCATGATTGTTCATAGTTAAAGTGATTAATTACCCGCTTGGCACTAGTTAAGAGGTTTTATTCCCTCCCTAACTTCAGGGGAAAATCCCTGCCTGGGGAAACAACCTTTCTCAGAGACCTTGGTTAAAACACATAGTGCCAAGAAGGTGAGCAAACATATTAAGAACAGTATGCCATATATGCCAGGTCCCTTGAAATAGCAAGCATGGACCGGCTCCTGGCAATTATGAATAGTCATGAGACAGAGTATATTATGCGAGCAGGGTTGGAGGAATATAACATTATCAGATTTCAGGAAGGACAAACTTAAGGATACCCACAGTGGATATCCAGAGACTAGTTACATCTCCTGTACTCCAGAGAAAATTACAGCAGTGCAGACTGAGGTGGTAGCAGTGCATGGATTTGATACATATTTGGAAGAAATATTTTTAAAATACAAATTACTTATAATTTCATTTTTCAAGTTGTCAATTGGCAATAGTTGCTCTTATAAAAATAATTGAAAGAGCTAAAGATGGCTATAAAATTGTATTAGAATCTTTGTTGAAGAAAAGGCAGTGTTCTTTACCATGAACCAGTATGGATGGATTCTTGCTGGCAAATAGGATCCACGATGGGTTTATCTCCCCAAGTGTGAAAGAACAGTTCTTGGCACATAAGTAAACTTTCATACTTACAGCTAAAGAAAAGCCTACAGTATAGTAATTGGATATATAATTTATTGTTCAAACCAAAACTTTTTTATAATAAGGGTGAAAGCATGATTAATGATTACTTGGGAATATCAATTATATACCAGCACTGACACAATGCAAATAGGTACATATGATTATGTTAGGTAGCAAATGTTGTTATAATTCTTAACAGCAGAACAATTGTGCATGACAATTACTGAAACATTATATTTGAATATGAAGGTATTTTCCCCAACTAATCAATGTTCCTCTATCTCAAATACAATAAAAAATGTCATTATAAGAATTTCCTATTAGTGCAATTTTCTACTCACATGTGTCTAGAATTTAAGTGATAATAAGCTCCGTGGAAATACTTACAATACTGTAAAATGACTTAATAGCAGACTTTTCTGACTTATTGTGCAAATAGCATTTGGAAAACAGAAATTATCCTAAATGATTAAAAGTCCTAAAACATTATAGTTTTATTAGAGTTAAGGCTCTGGTAATATGAAAGATTATCAGAGCTTTAGAAATGAGGAAAATGTAATGAAATAAATTAAATTACTATTGAGATTAGAAACAGATATATGTCAATTTATTGCAATGCTTCATGAATTTTTTTATGTCCAGGAATCAACCTAAACAAAGCTACTTTTCTCAGTAATCATCTTGCAATTACCCTTTTAAAATATATATATTTGTTTTTTTATTTTTTGTTAACCCTCACCCAAGGATATTTTTTCCAGTGATTTTTAGAGAGAGTGGAAGCTGGGGGCGGGTGGGGTAGGGGAGGAGGGCGAGACAAAGAGAAACACCCATGTGAGAGAGACACATTGATTGGTTGCCTCCCACATTGCGCCCTGACCAGGGCGGAGGAACCTGCAACTGAGGTATGTGCCCTTGACCGAATTCAAACCTGGGACCCTTCAGTCCTCAGGCCCATGCTCTATCCACTGAGCCAAACTGGCTAGGACTAAATGAGAAATATTTTAAAAGAACAAAAACTGAAAGAAACATAGGTTATAAAAGTAGATAAGGGGCCCGTCTCCAAATAGTCATATTTTGAGGTACTAGGAGTTAGGACTTCAATATATTAGTTTATGGGGTCAGGAGAGACACAATTCAGCCCACAAGAATATCATAACCCTCTTCTTCCAAATCCTGGTAGCCTCCACATGCAAGTCCCATGCATGCCAGTTTTCTGATAGATTCTATTCCAGTTAGCAGTAGATCTATGTTCAGGCCCTCTGTTTGCATTTTCATCTTTTACCCTGTCTCTGGAAAGAATTGGCAAATCTCTTGAAGCAAAAAGTCTGAGCAGAACATATACTTATCATGTCACAGTTTTTTTTTCTAGATATTGACCCTTCACATTCTTTTCAGTTCATCAGTTACCCAATATGCACACATGTACATATGTATGTACACATACATACAACTACATATATACAGTAAAATCTGGCTGCTCTAGTTTTTCTTGGTAAGAATATTGATATGCATTGAGTTAATCCATGATGTCTAGAAACAAAAAAGTAATACATAATTAAGGACCTATATTAAATACATTAGAGTGGATAATTATGGGAAGAGAGAGTGGAGGTTATATACAACATTCACTTGCATATTGTATCAAAGAGAGAAGTAAACCAATAATGACAGTGTACCACTAAGACATTTGGATACAATAAATGCAATAAATGTAAAAAATGATCATACACATACTATAAAGAGCTACAATAATATAGGATGCATGAAGAGAAAAGTGATTATCACATAATTTTTACCTCTGTTTGTTGTGGTATAAATATATAAAATAAGGTTTCATTACATTTGGATTTATGTTAAGCATACTATTTTTTAACTCTATTTTGCACTTTAAATCTTAAATACTTTTCAAAGTCAGTATTCATAGAGTCTTTTTATCATTCCTCAAGTTATTTTATATATATATATGTATATATATACATATATGTGTATCTATATATGAAATGTATATTCTATATAATAAAGAGGTAATATGCAAATTGACCCTCATGCCCTCGTGTCATCACAAGATGGCCACCCTCACTTCATCACAAGATGGATGCCCCCATGTCATCACAATATGGCTGCCACAAGATGGCCATCCCCATGTTGTCACAAAATGGTTGCCACAAGATGGCCACCCCCACGTCATCCCAAGATGGCCACTGCCACTACAAGATGGCTGCCCCCATATCATCACAAGATGGCCGGCCCCATGTTGTCATAAGATGGCCAGCTGGAGAGGGCAGTTGCAGGCGAGATCAGGCTGGCAGGGGAGCAGTTAGGTGTCAATCAGGCAGGAAGGGAGGTGAATGGTTAGGAGCCAGCAGTCCCAGATTGTGAGAGGGATGTCAGATTGGAGAGAGTGCAGGCTGGGCTGAGGGACACCCCTGCCACAGTGCACAAATTTTGTGCACTGGGCCTCTAGTATATATATATATATATATATTACTTTTTAAAACCCAGTCTCCTCTTCAGGAATACAGTAGTCAGAGTGGCTAGTTTTAGCACCTGCACTAACAAAAAGACACACATGCATACACAGAGCTGGCTTTTCTTCTTTATCCTTGTCATGAATATAAACCTTAGCCTCTGCCCTAATATATGGACTTCTCTACCAAAGGAACTATCTGAAAGGTCATCATCAGAAAGAAAAAGTGTTTTATTTAACAATGACAAAATGTTTCAGTGGAAAGAGTTTGGGATTTATTTTTCTTTTCAGTCAGTTTGTGCTCAGGCACTGTGGACAAGATAAATTATCTGAGTCTCTAGGCCATGGAGGCAAATCCAAACTGTGAACTGAGTCAAAATAAATAAACGAGAAGACATTAAACAGAGAGAAAAACATGAAAGCAGAGAATCTGTTACTTGGAAGGAAACACTGTAATATGATCACTCACTACTCTGCCTGTTGTGAACTCAAATGTCTTCCATTCTGTGCAAGGTCCTGGAATTGTTAGGTTTACAGCTCTTCTTCTGTGACTTCCCCTGCTTTGTGGAGTTCCCTGTGTTTGCAGACCAGTAATTACCTAAAGGCAGGATGCTGGAAGAATGCCAGGTGTTTCCTCACTGGTTTCTTTCTTTCAGAAATCACTGTTGGAGGAGGTCATCAAGAAGACATGACTGCCAGTCCGCCCGGGAGCTGGACCCTGGAGATTGGGGGCTCCTTGTCCTCTCTCCGGACCTTGGAATGTGCATTCTGCTTACCTTTACAGATCACAGAAGATGCTCTAACAATACAGCCTTGAGACAGAAATATAGTGATTAGGATATCTGAATCCATGTATGTGGCACTGGGTATGTAACGGAACCAGTTAAGACCTCCATGTGCACTTTTAAGATTCTGTGGGCAGATGCAGAAATCTATTAATCTTGAAGCCTCTTAAGACAAACCTCAGAAGGGAGTTCCCTTGTTTATTAAACCTGCTTCTTACCAATCTGGAGTGGTCTTCCTCTTTCTTCAATATCTCTCTGTCCTCCAAGGAAGGGGCCTGTTTTAGATCACACCTTGGAAGCTACTGAGGTGGTTGCAACCTAATGATTAGCCAACTAGTTATGAAAACAAAGAAATGGGCCTTTGGAAAGAGACATCTGCAAGTGAAAATCCTTGGCTATTGACCTCTATGTGGGGAGGAGTGGAATCTATGTTGGAATCTTGTGAACCTGCATTTGCGTACAGGACGGAGGCTCCTTTAATGAGCTTGTTTGGGTGACCACACTTAGGGCACTGACTCAAGGAAGGGAAATAAAAGGCTTCTGTAGTTGGCTTGCCTCTAATGTGGACAGTTTGACTGGTCATCAATGCCCAACTAGAGGCCAGAGCTCAAATTAGAGAGCTGGAAGAAAAACTGAGATCAGAGGACATGCAGTTGTCCACAATCTGCTAGCTTCAGGTCTAGCAAATAAGGTGGGAGAGCAGAGTAATAACTGGCCATACCATATTGCAAATCTAGGAGGGCACAAGGTGTCTCTGATTAAGATTTGAGTGTTTGTGATAAAGCATTAAAATTGTAAGAGGTAGAATCCCTGAGAAAATGAAGAGAACCAAGGGGATGATGTTACGGTGATTGACCTTGAAACAAATGGAGTGCCTATGTGGTCTGACCACTAATGCAAATGAAAAATTTAAAAAGCAATTACCTTAGGCTTCTGATAATAGAGAAATATACCTTTTAGAAAAAAAAAAAAAACTTGCATTCCTTGTTTCATGAAGTTGTCATTCTCTGTCTCTTGACTAAAGGGGAAAGCAGAGGAAAGAAAGTTTTTTAAAAATACAGACTGCTGCAGAAATTCCATTTCTAAAATAAATTTGTAAAAGAGCTAAGTTTTGCTTTTGCTTACAAAACTACTATGAAATAATAAAAATAAAAGAAAATGACTATGGTATACAGGAAGTAGGATGTACATTTTTGGTAAAAGAAGATATAAAAAGGTGCATTTTTATTGAGGGACAGGAAAATAAAATCTATTCTTCATATATAAAAGCCTAAGCAACTGTTCGATCACTAGCTATGATGAGCAATGACCACCAGGGGTCAGATGCTCAACACACAGTCATGGAAACATGGAACAGACTGATGAATTTCAGAGGGAATGGGGGGGTGCTGGAGGGCAGGAAGAGATTAACCAAAGATTTTATATAAATACTAGAGGCCTGGTGCATGAAAATTAATGCCATGGAGGGGGGGGGGGTCCCCTCAGCCCGGCCTGCCCCCTCACAATCTGGGAGCCCTCAGGGGCAGGAGGAGACCCCGTGATCAGGGTAAGGTGATGCCCCCATCACAGCTCTGCTGTTGCCACTGCCGGCAGTGCAAGCCTAGGCCAACCCTGGTTACCTGAGCCTTGGGCTGGCCCTCTGCAGCTGGGTAGCTGCCATCCAAGGCTTGCCTGCTCCTTGGGCATTGGCTGGGAAGCTTCCATCTGAGGCTTGCCTGTGCCTTGGGCATCGGCTGGGCAACGACATTCAAGGCTTGCCTTTGCCTCAGGCCAGCCCTGGGTGGCTGGGCAGCCACCATCTGAGGCTTGCCTGTGCCTTGGGCCAACCCTGGGTGGCTAGGGGGCTGAGGGGATTGGGGGACTCCGGAGGCAGATGCATCGAGTGGCCAGACCCCCCTGGGGTGGGCCCGGCTGTGTCGCGTGCCTGTCACCCCAGCGGGGCTGAGGGTACTGGTCGCCGCCATCTTGTGGCTGTGGGCACTGCCATCTTTGAGGGCATGGCAATCAATTAGCATATTCCCTCTTTATTGGCTGTGGGTGCCGCCATCTTGTGAGGGTGTGCTGGTCAATTAGCATATTCCCTCTTTATTAGATAGGACTATTAGACCTGGTTCACAGATTCATGCACTGGTGGGTTCCTTTTTTTCCTGGCAATAAAATTTATCCTACATAAAATAATACTGATTTATTAAGTTTGGATAATTTTCATTCCTTGTTTCAATGGGATTCTATATCAGGTTTACTAATGAGGAAAAAAGAACCCATCTAGAGATTAACAGTTTTTTTAGCTAACAGGCAACATAAATACATCCTACATAACAGTGGGTAACAAAAGTTTTCCATGTCAGAGGATATTATAAACATTTTCCACATTAATACAGTAGCATAATTACATAAGAATTGACTTAACCTGTTGTAAATTTTATGTAATATGTGTTTTTGTAAACTACTGTGAAAATGCATATCAACTTGTTCATTAGAAATTTTCATGAAGCATTAAACTCCTATAAAGTCATTATCTTAACATAGAAAAGAAAAATAGAAGCAGCTGCCACAATTACTGAAGAGTGCCAAGAAGTTATTAAACTATCAAAGGAGACTAACACTAATTCAGGAAAGTAATAATGAAAGGTTTCCCACATCTCACGCAATATTGCACAGAGCCAATAACCTACAGTACACACATTCTTAATTAGCAGTCCAGAACAAAAATAAACCAAGAGGAGAGAGAGAGAGAGAGAGAGAGAGAGAGAGAGAGAGAGAGAGAGAGAGAAGAAGAAGAAGAAGAAGAAGAAGAAGAAGAAGAAGAAGAAGAAGGAGGAGGAGGAGGAGGAGGAGGAGGAGGAGGAGGAGGAGGAGGAGGAGAAGGGGAAAAAAGGGAAAAAAGTAATACAAAAACTCTAGGTCTAACTTGAAGAGTGATGTGGGTAAAATGAAAACAAAATTATTATTTATCATTATGCTTCAGAGGTAAGAAGAAAGTAATCAAGTGGGACTATATTAAACTAAAATATTCTGCACAGCAAAGGAAACTACCAACAAAGTGAAGAAGCAATCTACTTAATGGAGAAAATATTTGCAAATCAAATACCTAACAAGTGGTTAGTATGCAAAATTACATATATATATATATATATATATTTCATATGCAACTCAAGAGGGGAAAAGACAAACAACCTTATTAAAAAGTGGTCAGAGAAATCGACCACTTTTTTCCAAAGAAGACATACAAATGGCCAACGGGTACATGAAAAGGTGATCAATATCACTAATTATTGGGGAAACACAAATCAAAACTACAGTGATCAAAATGGCTATCATCAAAAAGGCAAGAAACAACTAGTGCTGGTGAAGATGTGGAAGAAAGGGAACCCTCACACATTATTAGTGAAACTATAAATTGGTGCAGCCACTATAGAAAACAATATGGAATTTCCTCAGACAATTAAAAACAGAAGTACCACATGACCTAGATATCCTACATTGGCATATATATATATGAAGGAAATGAAAACAGGATATAAGAAATATTTGCACTCTCATGTTTATTATAGCATTCTTCACTATAGTCAAGGCATGGAAACATTCTAAGTGTCTGCCAACAGATGAATAGATAAAGATGTCATATCAGGCTTGTTTCTTTCTATTCACCTGTCTTTCCAGATTCACTGCAATTCTGAGATAAAGGCAACAAAAGTCACTCCTTTTCAGTTTTTCATCTTTTTCTTGTAAAGATAGATGTGATGATATCCAGACACTTTCCATGTTGAAACTGAAACCAGACTCCTGATTGTTTCTTACATGTACAGAATCTTAGTGTATGTAGAATATACAGTATATAGCAACTTCCTAGATACATATTTAAAATCTCCTAATTGCGGAAACCTAATTTTCATCACTCTATAAGAACAAGCTAGATTTTCCTCTAATGCAGTAATACATTTTCTCATAAATTTTATGAACGTGCATACAGGTAAAAGAAGCAAAAGGTAAAATGGCCTTGGATATAGAACTGATTTTATACAAAAATCTAACGAGATGTGTGAGCATCCGAGGCACTCAATATGCTCAAGAATTGCATTTCTGTCCGGGGGACTTTGGCCTTATTTTGCAGCAGGGACATTAATTGGCAGCTGGATGATAGCCTTCCTTATCTGGCATTCTCAATTTTAATGGTAACATCCATGGTTCGCCTGTGCTCTGACTCCTTTCTACCATCATTATTGACTAGAGGCACAGTGCATGAATTCATGCACAGGTGGGATCCAGCCAGCCCGCCTGCCCTGATGGAAGCCCATTGGGGAGTGCTGGCGAGGGAGAAGGGAGGGTGGAGGGGCCAGTGGGCAGTTGGCCCACTGGCCCTGCCCCTGATCAAGGTGTTGGGGGCAGATCGGGGCCCGGATCAGGCTGGTTGGTTACCACAGTGCATATCATAACCACCAGTCCTGCCCGTTGTTCTGCCGTTATGGTTGCTGGGCTTTTATATATATAGATTTGCACTGTCATTTTTCATGATTGAGCCACATTTGCATTTTGATATTAATGACTGATATTCTGCCAGTTTTTTTATCTTGAGATGAAATGGAGTAATTTTTCCTTTCTCATTCACAAACAACCATTTTCAATTACTCCTTTAAAAGTAACCAAGTCAGGCTTCTCACTCAAACGATGCTAATTTTTCTGCCTTTTTGCCATTTAGTGGTGATGTTTAAACTGAAAATCAATTAATCACACTTCAATTCTCAAACACTCTGATTTAACAGAGTCAAAATTAAAACAAACAGATTTATTTCATAGTGAAATATTGATTAAGGATTGTTTTGAAACTTGGAAATCTGACAACATTATGTCTGTATTTCCAAATGACAAAAACTGGCTAAAGAAACTACATGGTACAATCTTTGGATATTTACTACCATGTTGATCATTTCCTTAGTTGTGTGTGTGTGTGTGTGTGTGTGTGTGTGTGTGAGAGAGAGAGAGAGAGAGAGAGAGAGAAAGGGTATGTGCATGCATGTATATGTGTATGCATAGGCTCAACTTATTGAAAATTAAGGCAGTGGGCTACTTCATTAAATACAATGTATTTGCTTGTATGCTATTCTTTCTTTCAAATTTGCAAATAAAATTAAGAAAAAGTTATAAATAAGCTAAAATAAACTATTTTGGTATACAGTAAAGCAATTTTCAGTGTTCAATGCAAACATGAGAGATGATTGTGATTTGTCAAGTAAATTATTGTCTAGATAATATTTGCAGACTGTGTCATACAATATCAATTTATAAATTCCTTTTTCCGTAGCTCAGGCATTTTTCTTTTAAAGAAACACAGTACATTGACACATATGTTTCTAGTTTAAAAATCAGGTTATTTTACTTTTATATTTCTGGAATTGGCAGTCATTCTTTCAAAAAAGCTAACCAAGAAAAACGTGTTCCTTATCAAGCATAATTCCATCCTCACTCATATTCAATTCTTAAATTTTTGATAGGACCTCCATATTGCCTTTTTATGAGAATTTGAATACATAAACAGCTCACTTAGAACTGGTATCATAAACTCATAACAGATTTTTATTGGCTCACCTTAAAATAGTGAAGTTGAGTTATAGATTCTCATGAATGAGTTTCAAATATACTAGTAATTAATGTTTTTTGTTTGTTTTAGTTACTCTTGCTGCATATTGACATACCCCAAAAATGGAATGGCTCAAAACAACAACATTTATTGCACAATCTATTCCAAGATCAAAAATTCAAAGTACAATGGAGATAGCTTGTTTCTGCTTAGCAATGGCTGCACCGTTAGTTGAGGAGACTTTAAGCCTAAGTGAGCTTGACTGCTTGGAGCTAGAAAATCTGAAGGGATATTCACCTACATGTCTAGTGGTTGTTGCTGGCTGTTAGCTTAGATCTCAGCTGAACTTTTGGTGTAAATACTTACCTGTGGCCTTTCCATGTGACCTGGGCTTCCTCTTAGCTTGGTGGCCTCAGGGTCATTAGATTTCCTACATGACAAGTCAAGGCTCCAGCATTAGTGGTCCAGTGAACAATGCAGAAGTTGCTACACTTTTATGACCCAAGCCCCGAAGTTACTGCATGACACATCTCTTCCTCATTATCTTGGTCACAAGCAAGTGACAAAAACACATTTTAAGGAGAGTGGAATTATCAATATCCATTAATGGGATTATGGCAATGTTTAAGTCATCTTGATGAATGGAAAGTATTGTTACTGCGATATTTAGACAATACTATCTGCCTGGCGCTCATTGCTTAAAGAAAAACTAAATTATAAATTCTACTTTTCCCATCTACATACATATATAAAATCACATATCATCTATATTATACAGAAAACTACATATGTCATATGGCTTTATATATGTAGATGTAGATATTCCTTTGTTTGTTTTGCTACATAGAGAAGATTTTAAGTGTGAAAATCCTGGATAGTTTGAGTAGTTCATATATTTCACATACTTTGTCTATATAAATCTGTTACCTATGATTCTGCTAAAGCAGTGGTTCTCAACCTTCTGGTCCTTTAAATACAGTTCCTCATGTTGTGACCCAACCATAAAATTATTTTCGTTGCTACTTCATAACTGTAATGTTGCTACTGTTATGAATCATAATGTAAATATCTGATATGCAGGATGGTCTTAGGCGACCCCTGTGAAAAGGTCATTCGACCGCCAAAGGGGTCATGATCCACAGGTTGAGAACCACTGCTAAAGTCTTATACTGCTTATTTCCCTGTGGATATTGGGCTTTGGGATTTCTGGATGAGAGTGATTGATCTGCTAGTACACTGGCACTCCAAATACAAGAGGACTTGTATTAAAGTGTTGAGATTTAGAAATGTGACAATTGATGTTGCTTATCAGAAATGATGGACATATCTACCTTATTCCTCTGAGCATATACTATACAATATAAATCTGTGCTTTAGAATATATTCATAAAACATATGCCAATATTTTCAGAATTCATGAACAAGGAGATACTAATGCTATTAATTACTGTTGAATCCATTTCACAATTGCGGGTTTCTGTTATCAAATATTTGTTTGGTGTTATATCAAAATCTATATTGGGTTCAAGTTCCAACAAATAATTTTGATGATAGATGTAGCTATAAATCTATTTGAGTGGGAGAATTTAAGCATTCAAAACTAGGTAATGAGCAAGAATGTATATGTTGATTAAAATTTGCTTTCCATATTTAATATAAACATTAGCAAACCCCTTATAATTTAGTCTTTCATATTAGGTGTTTTGTTTCTAGAAGGAGGAATTGTTTATTATTTATACTTTTCACCTTCTTAGGAACTTGACACATATTAAGAGCTCAATATATTTTAGATTGTTAAATGGAAGCGTAAACAGAATTTTATAATTCTATGTCCTGTTGATTATCTGTAAACACTTACAAATGAACATTTCTTACTAAATGGAGACACATGGAACTGCATTGATTACTTCTCAGACTTTCACCATTCAGAGTACAATTAACAAATAAAACAAGATATCAAGATACTTCTGAGAACATGATTTGATTTAAAATTTAATCATCGCTCACTCATGACTGCCATTGGAGTTTAACTTATTAGATACCATCTGCTGCCTAAACATCTAGGGAATATTTTTAAGGAATTTCTTTCTAGCAAAAATGATAATCTTGTGCCAACTTGTTTATCACTTATCGGGTTGCTGGCATTTAAACCTTGTAACAACAAAAATTATAGTTGAGTGCATATGGCAATAAATGAAAGCTAAATATGATAAGAGCACAATAAAAATATAAATAACATTTTTTTTTTGCCAGACTCATTACTTCTAGTATCATAATGAGCTATGCAATGTGAGACCAGGTTACATGGCAATAGAAAAGTGATTCAGGCCCTAGCCGTCTTGGCTCAGTGGATAGAGTGTAAGCCTGTGGACTGATTTGGTGTAAGCCTGCGGACAGGTTTGGTTCCGGTCAAGGGCATGTACCTTGGTTGTGGGCACATCCCCAGTGGGAGGTGTGCAGGAGGCAGCTGATCCATGTTTCTCTCTCATTGATGTTTCTAACTCTCTATCCCGCTCCCTTCCTTTCTGTAAAAAAATCAATAAAATACATTTTTTTAAAAAGAGTGATTCAGAAGGCAAGCTTCATTCAGACCAGTGCTAATTTGAGTGTTGTCTATATCTTTAAGTACGATTGCAAAACTATTATAAGCTTAGTTTGTCCATGATAGTTAGTGAATGATATTACCAATATTATGAAATATGGTAGCAAGTGTGTGTATATTATGTACTTAGTTGTTTTATTCAGGGCCCACAAGATTTGGATAATATGGCCATTTAGAATTAAGAGGTCCAAAATATGCCACTTTGGCATAGGAATTATTTTGATAACAATTGAGAGTCAGCAAATGTAAGAAAAGTTCTATGCTCTCCCATTTTTTGCTTAAAATCAGGGCATAACTTTCCCTTTGTGACGGCAGCACAGTTTCTCCTTACTTTGCAAGGTGTTCCTGTCTCCCTCACTAGGAGAGTAGAACTACTTATCTCTAGAGATGGAGAGCTGGAACCAAATGAGTGCAGAAAGAAACCTTGCCAGAATAACCCTTATATTTCATTACTCTCCCCACATGTTTCCTCATGACTTAATCACAGTTTATCATCCCTTGAAGCCTAAATCCCTTTTCCTTTATTAAAATGGCATATAAGACTCTAAATCTAACCAGGCCGAGGGACCCTGCCCATGCACAAATTTCGTGCATCGGGCCTCGATTATATATATATATATATTACAAATGACTTAAGAAGTGAGTAACTGCACATATCTGGCAAGGAGAGTGTTTTATAAAATAGATACAAACTCATCAAGCTGTCTTTGTACATTTTATGCTATATGAATTGATCTATTCATACAACTATCCATAGGAATATTATTTATTTATACAGAATCAGCTAAGGCATAAACATATTTTTCCTACTTTCTGAATTTAAGATTACTGTATCAGACACTCCCTGGTTTCTATATTTTGGCATCACTGAATAAACACATCATTTATGCTTATGTCTTGAGTAGTTTATATAAAAATTTTTCTATGTCACATTTCTTGATGTTATTTCTAACATTTTATAATTCAGTGACAGATATAGTCAGTGACAGAGCTCAGTATTACAGTAAACACAACATAATATTTTCTATGGCTGCTTTGTTTTCTTTCTACTTATAACATATTTAAACATTTTTTATAAAGAGCAATGTATTTCCAGACATCAATGAGATTCAAGAGCTACAAAATCACAACAACATTGCCAGTTACAAAGTTGACTTTACCAAATATTTATATGTAATTTCACAAGTCTCATGTCTTTGTTAATTATCTATCATCTATCCATCTATGTATCTGTCATCTATTATCTACCTATACCTATCATCTGTCTATGAAATATTCATCTACCTAATCTATCAATCATCTATAACAGGGCTGGACAACCTTTTTGTGAGTGCATGCCAAAACCAGCAAAATCTCTGACTCAAAATTCTTCTGCATGCCAACCCTAATTTTTTGAGAACATGTTACGCCTACTTGATATCTCTTAAGGTGTACGTACGTGAAAAACCTTGAAGAAATAATACAATTTATTAGAACGACAAAAACAGTATATGATGATGAAAAATGCGTGTTTTTTTTTTTAATGTATACATGTACACTGATAGTCCGACAGAAAACTTTGACTCCATTTGATATTATCAGTGGGACTTTTGCTGCTGTATCACTGATGACAGAGATTTTACATCAGGTTTATATTTCGTGATCTTCAGAGATATGCACAAGCAACTACTTTCATCCATCAGGACACAATTCATCACTGAGAACAAAGATTCACAAGCGTATGTGAATGAAACCAAAACACTGGTCGGATCTAGGAAGGCAGGGAGAGTTAAGGCAGAGGCATAGAAATTGCTCTTCCCCTCTCTCATCAATCCATGTCTATGGTCTTTAAGATAACTTGTTATGTAAAAATTATTTATTTATCTAAGATGCACCTACACTGAATTTATCTGAAAAATAAAAAAGTCGATATTAAGAAAAAAATTGTAAATGGAAGATTATAAGAGAGGGTTTCGCGTGCCAGCAAAAGTTACTGGCGTGCCATATTTGGCATGCGTGCCAGGGGTTGCCCACCCCTGATCTATAACTTTCTAATGAAAACAATTTGAGCCAATACATTTCCTATAGATTCTTTTAATTAAATAATCAGAATAGCTTTGATTTTATGTGCAATGTCATTGCAAAAAAAGGCTAAGATAATGCTAGAATATTTGAAGAGAACTTTATTCAGAGGGAATGATTGTGGCATTACGGTTGGGCATCATTTGGATAGATGTAAGGAATGGATGTTATTTCAGGTTATAGCAGGGAACTTGAAACGACAAGGAGGTGATGACTAGTATGTAACAACGTGTGAATGGTGGGTTGGACTTGGTGAAGCCAGGACTATGGACCACTTGCCTAAATAAAGTTGTCTTGCACATCTGGTTGTGGCTCCTGTGCCCTCCACTTTCTACCCCAAAGACTGTCTTCTTTAATCCTACCACGAAATAGCTAAATTGTATGAGACAATTATATCATCAGGAATGTATTTGTCATTACGTATATGAGGATTATGACCGTACCTAGGCTTTCAACATTGCTGGGTCAATCCTATTGCACATTTCTAGAAAGTTTCCTATCCTATTCACCTCAGCAACTATTTTACAACTTCTATGTTATTAAGGCTCATAATTTCAACTTTGTCTCTTCATATTTACCAGAGTATTCTGTTTCCTTTTTGTAGAAAAATGAAATCTACCATGCAGAAATTTCTTTAGATTTCTCCTTACTCCCTTGCACATGTATCTGTACCCACACCTTGGCATGCCTCCTTCCTGCCAGTCTCAATGAAAGGTGTCCCTCTTTTCCAAATGCAATCCACTTACCTGGCATGATCCTGTCCTCTGCCCTCTCGCTGGGAATTTGGTTCAGTTTCACATAGCTCTAATCTACCTATTGTCATCTTACTTCAAAATGATATCCCATAATAATTGTCATTCTGTAAAGCTCAGACTTAGATCTTATTCTGCATACTTCATCTGAGCAATTTTATTTTGTGTATTAGACTCTAATTTATTGGAGATGTTTCCCAAACTTTCCCTCATTCTCCCCCATTTTTATTTAGGCTTCAGCACTTTTATGTCTTTTAGCTTAAAACAACCTATATAATAAAAGGCTAATAAGCAAATCGACCAAATGGCAGAACTACCAGTTGCTATGACGTATACTGACCACCAGGAGTCAGACACTCAATAGAGGAGCTGCCCCCTGGTGTTCAGTGTGCTCCCACAGGGGGAGTGCTGCTCAGCCAGAAGCCCTGAGCTGGGCTCATGGCTGCTGAGCACAGCGGTGGTGGCAGGAGCCTCTCCCGCCTCCACAGCAGCACTAAGGATGTCTGGCTGACAGCTTAGGCCATCAGTCGGACATCCCCCAAGGGCTCCGGGACTGCAAGAGGATGCAGGCCGGGCTGAGGGATCCTCCTCCCGAGGGTACGAATTTTGTGCACCGGGCCTCTAGTAATCTAATAATTGTTGACTTCTTCCAACTTCTAACTCCTTCCCTATTTTCTAGTACAGGAATGGAACCATCATCTCTCCTGTTTCAAAAAATAAGAAATTTCTATTTTTCTCCAAATCCCTGCTTTTAAGTTTCCACATTAATATTCCAAAATGTAGTATGCTGATATTTGTAATAGTCTCCATAACTATCTGTTCTTCACATTCTTATTTCTATTTCCTTGCTTAGATCTTCTTTTTTTCTCAACTGAATTATTTCACTTCTTTCCTACAGATTCCTCTGCCACCAGGCACACTCTTGCCCAATCTTATGTGTTCTCTTATGTCTGTCACACTTACCTCTCAAAACTTAGAATATGTTTATAAAATCAACTAGAGGCCTGGCACACGAAATTCATGACCTCGTGGCGGGGGGTGGGGTGGCGGGTTCCTCATCCTGGTCTGTGACCTCTCGAAGTACTGGAGCCCTTGGGGGATGTCCTCTGGGGAGCGGGCCTAAGCCAGCAGTCAAACATCTTTAGCTCTGCGAAGGAGGTGGGAGAGACGCCAGCCAGGAGCCCAGCTTCTGGCTGAGTGGCACTCCCCCTGTGGGAGCGCACTGACCACCAGGGGGCAATTCCTGCATTGTGCATCATAGCGACCGGTCGTTCTGCCATTTGGTCAATTTGCATATTAGCCTTTTATTATATAGAATATTGTATGGCATTCACCTGCTTGTTAGAAGCATGGTTGGGTGAGATACTCCCAAATCATATCTTTCTACTTGTTGACATAATATTGTTATTGTCTTATTAATTTTTAAATTTCTCATCATGATGTTTATGCAGCAGTTATAACTATGTGCCAAGTAGGATTTGAGAGAGTTTATTGTTTTAAAAGTTGAAGTGTGTCTTTATTTTAATGTAGAGACTTTGATAAGTACAATGAATTACAAGGACATGCAACATCACAACCAAATTTTAATGTCAAGACTTGATCTATTGCAAAGCCAAGTAGATGAATTGTTATTCAGAGAAATAAAAACAAATGTGTTTAAAAATGTTCTCATAAATCTGTTTCCCAGATTGAAATTTACATCAGTCTTTAAACATTTAGAATGATGGAACGTATACATCAAAAACTAACCTAAAATTATACAGAATCTAAAAGAAGAATCTTTCATAGTGTAATGCAAAATGGATACCATTTCATAGCACATCACCTTTTTTGCTGAGATTAAACATTATAAAATGGCAATATTTTCATACTGATAAATAATCTCAGGGAGAACATTTAAACATAAAAAAATGATTTTCATAATCAGAAGACAATTTGAAAATAGTAAAAGAAAGCCATATGATAAAAGGAGCTGTATAACATGAAAGCTGCCTCAAAATGGGTAATTGTTTAAACTTCTTCCCAAATACAAATTTTAATTAGAACTAATCTCATTAAAAATTGAAATAGATTAAATTATTTTAATACTTGCATAGGGTAATTATTAATAAAGCTCCACAGAATTCTATATTTCATGTGCTTTAGATTTGTAGAATTTCAAATATAAAGGGAGGATTTTATGTTTTCAAAATAGTGCTGTATAGGAAGTACAAAATAATTTTATATTAACTAAAGAAAATATTTAATTGCTACCCATCATACTAAAGTTTAAAAACATTACTACATAGTATATATTTGCCTTTTATTCAAATGAAATGAATGGTAACTTCAAAGTGGATATCACTGTGTCCTAGAATTTTGTTCTGTTTCTTTAAATGTGAATAGAGGTTGGTAAATGCTCTTACTATCTGGGTGACTGAGTTGGCTCCCGTTGAGAAATAGTTGTCTTTTACTTAGTGATGAATCCCCATGGGATCTGACTTTCAAGGAATGTGCACTCACACAGTTCCCTAGTGATTTACATTTAACCTTGACCTCACAGCATTTCAGGCAAAAGTATGCATTTCTGGATGGTAGAACTATGGTATTCAGTTTTCTGAATATAACAACAAATCCAGTGAAATACCATTAACCAGATGCATGAGCATCCCTCATATAAGGGTCATAAACCAAAAGAACAGCGTGAGGGTTAGTGGCTCTTGAACACGGGACGTTAATATCACCTGCTGACCATTTCTTCCCCAACAGACAGAGAAGACATTATGGCCACAGATTCTTACTCATGATGCTGTTCTGGTCATCTCTATTATTTTTATTGGAGTTAATTCAGAAGATGAAATCTATTACTTACCTGGCTCTAAGAGTTGAGGGTTCAGTGGTGGCTAAAAGAATAGAGAACAAAACTGGTAATTAACTAGACAATGTTCTTAGGGGACAGCTCTGTTGTTAAATGTTTCTTTTATATTTTTACTAGAGGCCTGGTGCATGAATTTGTGCATGGGTAGGGTACTGCTGACCCGCCCCAATGAAGGTCCATTGGGGCTGGGCTGGCCAGGGGAAGGGGCTGCGGGTGGTTGGCCAGCCAGCCCCAATCCTGATCAGGATGTTGGGGGCTGATCGGGGGCTGGACCACCTGGAAGGGGTGCCCTATCAGGGCCTGGATCAGGCTGGCTGCTGCAGTGCGTGTCATAGCCACCGCTTATTCTGGTCGTTCTGCCATTCCAGTTGCTGGCCTTTTATATATCTAGATATTTGTTATAATATTTTTCAATTTGATATGACTTAAATTAAGACAAACATTGGAGAGAAGAAATTAGCAAGTTTCTTTTTTTGGTGGTAATGATTTGCCATGGATAAAAACTTAGTGATAAACAAAAGAAATAGCTCACTTGTAGCTCAATAATAGGGAGTTATACAGTATTACTATATAATTCCAATATTACATTATTTTATATATATATATATGGCTAATATACAAAGTGCCCCCTCTAGAGTTTGACCAGTAGACCGGGAGTTTGATCACTTGCTATGACGCACGCTGACCACCAGGGGGCAGTGCAGAATGAAAGAAGCCCCTGGTCAGCAGCCGGCAGCTGGGAAAGGAAGGCCCCAGCTGGCAACCAGAAGGCCCCAATCAGCCCTGATTGCTGGCCAGGCCTAGGGACCCTACCTGTGCATGAATTTCGTGCCCTGGGCCTCTAGTATATGTATAAGAAAAGTATAGGCTGAAAAGTAAACATGCTAGGTAATATGAAGTCCTTCAGAATAGCAGATACACAATGTAAATAATATACTCCATTACAGAATCAATTTTTATTTATTTATTTATTTATTTATTTATTTATTTATTTATTTATTTTAGGGGGGAAGACAGAGAGAGAGAGAGAGAGAGAGAGAGAGAGAGAGAGAGCGAGCGCAGAAGGGAGACAGAGAAAGAGAGAGAAAGATTGATTTGTTTTGTTTTACTTATGTATGCATTCACTAGACGCCTAGTGCATGAATTCATGCACCAGTGGGGTCCCTCGGCCTGGCCTCAGGGATTGGGCCAAAACCAGCTCTCTGACATTCCCTGAGGGGTCCCAGATTGTGAGAGGGCGTAAGCCAGGCCGAGAGACCCCACTGGTGTATGATCTGGGCCTAGGAGGGGTGCGGGAGGTTGGCCAGCCGGGGAGGGACTACGGGAGGGCTCCAGGGCATGTCTGGCCCATCTCAGTCCCAATCAGCCATACCCAGCAGCAAGTTAATCTACCAGTCAGAGCGTCTGCCCCCTGGTGGTCAATGCATGTCATAGCAACTGGCTCACTAGTCAACTCTCTCCCCCCTGGTGGTCAGGGTACGTCATAGTGAGCTGTTGAGCGGCCTTGGGATATTATTAGCATATTACGCTTTGATTGGTTGAACCGATGACAGGTCACCAGACGACTGGACACTTAGCATATTAGGCTTTTATTATATAAGCTTGCTTGACTCTTGTCTATTTCCTGGGGATGTGCCCCCAACCATGGCGTATGGGATGCAGCCCAACCAATTGAGCTACCTGGCCAGGGAAAGAAACTATTTTTTATATCTGGAGGTTAGATTCATTTTTAAAAACATTTGTAAAATAATATTTTTCTTCACTAAAAATTTTGAGTCCAATGGACTTTTTAAGTTGGGAATAAACTTTTCACATATATTTGAAAGTATGAAACTTCAAAGGGACGTAAAGTGTACTATTTTGTGTGAAATTTTTTCCTTCTTAAGAGCAGTGAACATCTAAATAAATGAGGTCATTCTTTTACAACAATATTTGTGAATTTGTAACTGAGAAACTGGCATTTTTAGTGATAACTTTTGCCAATGAAACTTGGTGAAACCCAGAAAATGTAGTAATTCAGAGAAATTCCCCTTGGTCTTAAAATAAGATTACTGAGCTATATATTATTTTACATTATACACATAAACTCAAATTTGATTATTTTAAATGAGTAATGCTGGTATGTGTTTTAGAAATCTAGAATTAAAAGAGTCTATACAAATTTTTCTGCTATTAGAATGTTAGAAAATACATACTTTTTAAAATGATATATTTAGTTCATTTTTTCTGGAACTCAAAATATCATGAATTTTCAAGTTCTTAGATTCAGTGTGTGGAAAGAACCAATTCAAAATATCTCCTTGGCAAAATAAATCTAATTCATTAGATAGAAACTCTAAAGTAAAAAATTCTATAGAGTCCCACAGACCCTATAAAAGTACCCCTCACTCACCACTAAAATATAACTGCCTTTGGAATAAAACATTGTAATATACTTTTGTGCTATCACCATTCACTAGAGATTTCAGCCAAGGAAATGAGAGTTTCTTTTAAGTATTTCCACCTATAGTCCCCTGACAATTTTAAAATTCTGTGTAACATCATAAAGCAGTCAATGGATATTCAAGACATCACATACACAAAGCTTATCTGCCTACAGCAAAAATGTGTTTTTATTGTTGATAACAAATACTCTTACAATTAATATTTTATCCAAGTTCATATAGAAATATCCCACTTACTGAGACATTTAGGTATTATTCATTACCAGATATCTTTCATTAGCATGATTGAGATACAAAGGACATACAAATAAATTAGTTTTAAAATGTCATTTTAATATATTCTATATTTTCACTCCTGTGAAATCTTCTGCAATAAAGATAGATGCATATATAATATCCATCGCCTGCAAAAGTTTTCTTGTGCTACTAACTAATCCTTGATTCTTGTCTATATCCATTTAACCCCACCCTCAACCTCCGACAATCTTTGGTCAACTTTCTGTCATATGGATTAGTTTTCATTCTATAATTTTATGTAAATAGAATAAAAGAATATGCACTTTTTTACCTGGCTTCTTTCAATAAGCATAATTGCTTGAGATATATCTATGTTGTAGTATGTTGTTGTAAAAGTTCATTATTTTTTGTTGTATAGTATTTTATTGCATGAATGTATCAAAGTATGTCTACCCATTCATCTATTAATGAAAACTTTAGTTGTTTTCCATTTGGCCTATTACACATGATGATGTCATGAATATCCATGTACAAGTCTTTGTACAGCACATGATTTCATTTATGTTGGGTGGACACTGAGGAGTGAAATAGCTGCACCATATTGTAGATATATTTTTAATTTTAAAGAACCTGCAAAAAAATGTTTTCCAGCATGATTGTGCCATTTTACATTCCCACCAATAGTGTAAGAAAGTTATAGTTCCCCCACGGTCTCCTCTTTAACACTTACAGGGTCAGCTACTTTAATTTTCACCATCCTAATAGGTGTGTATTTGTATCTCATTGTGGTACTAATTGCATTTCCCTTAAAAATGTTACATATATTTTGTTCAAGTTTTTTGTTGTTTCAGTTAAGAAGATACATCTGGTCCAGTTTCCCTTATCCTTAGCCAGAAATGTAATTTTTCCATTAGCAGAGTCTTTTAAAGGCAAATTTTAAAATATTAGGAAAAATGAAATAAACAGCCAAATAACTAATATGAGATAACATTCTTGAACATTAGGTTATACTATCCTTGAATTTTGAAAAGAAATAACAAAAGATGAAGAGAATAAACCTTATAAATATTCATAGCTGCATAAACTATAGATTGTGTCTTCCATGAGAGGTATCACTCTATGTATTTATTCATGATTATACGCTCTTGAGTTTGGGGATTTTATTAAATAGATGACCTTTGTTCAACTTTGACAATATTTATTCTCTATGATATTAATACTATCCTTTTTGGGGTTACTCCAGTTACAATGTGATCAGACTTTGTGCTAGAAAGCAGTGAAACTTAACCTTGAGTTCCAAGAAAACAAATACTGTTCTCTGTTCACTATTACATTTCTATTGCTTAGCACATTGCCTGCTGCAGAGTATATTAGTCAGGGTTCCCCAGAGAAACAGAACCAATAGGATAAATACAGATGTATAGAAAGAGATTTATTATAAGGAATTAGGTCAAATGATTATCAAGGTTTAGGCCTATGATCAATCCGTTGTCTGTAATCTGGAAGCCCAGGAAAGCCAGTGGTGTTGTTCCAGTCCAAACTCAAAGGTCTGAGAACCAGGGCAACCAATGGTGTAAGTCTCAATCGTAGTCCAAAGGCCTGAGAACCAGGAATATAGATGTCCAAAGGCAGGACAGGATGGATGTCCTAGCTCAAGCAGATAGAGGAAATTTACCCTTTCTCTGCCTTTTTGTTCTATTGGGGCCCTCAACTGATTGAATGATGGCTACCCACATTAGGGAGGGCTATCTACTTTTCTTAGTCTATGTTTCAAATGATAATTTCTTCTGGAAGCACCTCACAGACACACCAGAAGTAATGCTTTACCAGCTCGCTGGACATGTCCTTGACCTGTGAAGTTGACACATTAGATTGACCACCACACGGAGTAACCACAAATAGCCCATGAATGATGAAATGATAGCTAAATTGTAAGTAGCAATATTTTTTAAAATTCCAAGGTGAATCAATATCTTGAACATGTATATGAACTTATATCCAGTAGGCTATGTCTGTGTTATTAAAGATATATTTTGCCATAAGAAAAGATTATATTGTATATAATAATACTTCTATAATAAACAATGTTGTGGAAAGTCACTATAGTTTCAATTTTCTTTCCAAATATCCAGAGTCCATTCTAACAACAGGCATTTAGGAGCACAAAGCAAGTGTTGACTGAGTTTAATAGTGATTTTTTTTACTTCTTTCATAAATAAAATTATTAATAAAACTTATTTTGGATTGAAACATTTAATGTTACATGCTAAATATTCCCATAATTATTTAATATAGAGAGTACTTTGTATTACAAGGCAAAGGATATTCCATTAAAAGTAGTCATAAAAATTAACTATATCCAATAATACCCTAAAGAAAACATAACACTATTCTAATTTGTGATTATTTTCAAATAATATAAATTGCTGATTTTCAATAGCTAGAATCAGGATAGTTTGCATTTTTTAAAAATAGATTTTTAAACTGCATATACAGTATCTTATAAATGGAGCATGATATTTACAGGAAGTCCAGCAAGACATTTTTTAAAATTTGAGGGTGTTTATTTTTGTAAAACAGTATATTAAATATAGTATTTTAACCAAAAATTTACTAACCTCATTGCTGATTATGATTCTATAAAATATTCTAAAAAGTAAAATATTAAGCTTTACTGAGTTCAATATTACCTCCCAGTGGAATCTTTATTTCACAAACATGCTGAAGTTGCTTTCCATTTTCTGTAGAGAGAGGAAATGGATTCTTTTTGGATTTTTTCCTGTGCATGTTCAACAATGCCAATCAATGTATAGAATGGGTGGAGACCAAGAGCTGCGGGGAAGTTCTGGGAAGTACACCCTAAGTTTCCTGAACTCATGAAGTAAACAAAGTATATGTTCAAGCCACTGAGAAAATATACCTATTTGTGTGCATATGTGTGGGGAGGAAGCCAAAACACAGGGAAAAAATCTATCGATTTTAGTTTCTAACAGCGAAAAACATCATGGAGTACAAATCTGAGTCCTAACAGGAAATCTGTGTTCACTTAGTTTCCTTAGTTCAGCAGAGAAAACAGAGCAGAACACACGGGTCCCACAGTCACAAACCCATGGAAATTTTGGATTCCAAAAGACAGGAACAGAAACAGAGGCCATTCCTGAAGTTATATGTAAAAAACACTATTTGCATATGTAATAGACAACATTATTTAACCGACATTTTCTAAGGGCTGTTCAGTCTGCAAAAGCTCCTGATAAACATTATCAATAAATCGTTCATAAAGATATCATTGTTTGATTAATTAACTGGTACTGAAATGAGAAGCCTAAATTCAAGAAAACAACATCTTGACAGAGACAGACATGGGGTGAGCTCAGTGTAGGACTCACAAGTCATAGGATTATGAATCACAATAGAGACTTTTAGCCATGTTTTGCATAGTCCTCTCACTCATTCTGCAGAAAGAAAAAAAAAATGGGGAAATTACTAGCTTGTTTTGAATATGTAGTGATTATATTTTTTTCCTCTGTAGCAGGCAGAATAATGAATCCCCTTTAAGAGGTTCATGTCTGAACCTCTAAAACCTATGACTATGTTACCTTACATGGCAAAAGAGAATTTGCTGACGTGATTAAGAATACAGATATTGAGTTGGGAGACTATCTTGGATTACATGCATGGACCCAATCTAATTACACGAGTCCTTAAAAAATGAGGACCTTTCCCAACTATGATAAAAGGGAGATGTAGACTATGCAATAATGGTCAGAGAGATACTGGGTTGCTGGGTTTGAAGATAAAGGGAGGGTCCATGAACGAAGCAATACAAACAACTTCTAGAATCTGGAAAAAGTAAGGTATATGATCTTCATTCCATCCACAGAGTTCCTTTGCCATGTAACATATTCTCAGATTCCAAGGATCAGGCCATGGGCATCTTTGGGAAAGAGATAGGGGATTATTCTGTTTCCCACAACCAGTTTAAGGAATGTATTTTAAATAATCTGTTTTTGCCCAGCTGGCATGGCTCAGTGTTTGAGCATTGGCCTATGAACCAGGAGGTCACAGTTCAATTCCCAGTCAGGGCACATGCCCGGGTTGCAGCTCAGTCCCCAGTGTGAGGCGTGCAGGAGGCAGCCAATCAATGATTCTCTCTCATCATTGATGTTTCTACCTCTCTCTATCTCTCCCTTCCACTCTAAAATCAATAAAAATTAAAATATAATGAAATAAATCATCTTTTTGTTTGCTTGTTTGTTTGGCATTTATAACCACAGAAACAGAAGTAAGTAGCCAACTCTCTTATATTAGCAGAGAAGAAAACAATGTCACATGAACAACCAGCTCACTTGGAAGCTGAGTTGATAGTGCATGTGTATCAACAGAATTACATTATTTATTTCTAGAAGATCAAGGATTATATAAAGCTTACTAGTAAAAATACAAATTCATGGTAACAATAGATTTGGAAAAATAGTTGACACTATACATTTAAGGAAATTCTTTGTAAGCTCAGATTTAAAACAGAGAATATTTGTTTATGAACTAGTATAAATTTGAAGTTATCTTGTTTATAATAAGAACAAAACCACAGTGAAAGCTGTTTATAGAAGTCATTCAATTAAAAATATCTGAACCTAATAGTCTGGTCCTTTTCTATCTTATTTATACCTATAAATGTCAAAAATTTTATTTTGAATATTTATGATTTTTAAAAATTATTTTGATGACACAACAATGAATAATTTATATTTTCCAAGAAGCAGAATTTCCAAAATACACTGGGCACCTATTTGTACAAATGTGTGATGCTTGTTTCAAACAAAATGAGGCTCTTCGGTCATATTAAATTCGAAATTATCTTCCACATGCATACAACTTAGAATGATGCTAACCTGCTCCTAAAGCAATTTCACTCAATGCAATCACTCAAAGTAAGCACGTGTGTCTCTGCTTCCTTTCATTCTAGTGTTCAGTGCTGGTCTGACGCCCTTATGCCAGTTTTGAATGAGTGAAAATGTGTTGGCTGGAGGCATATCTAGGGTTACCATGCATTGCAAAATAATTGACATAGATTTTGAATAGTCATTTTTAGTACAAATATAGATAGAAATTTGCACTTGGAGAATACATGTTTGGGTGAGACTGAAAAATGTAATAAGTCATGAAGACAGTGTTCACCATGTTACACCCTGAATAGTTGTAGCGGGTGTTGAGGCTCTGCTGCACAAACACATCATTTAGTTTGCGCTTCCAGAAAAAAGTGTAAGATTGTGACTGGGTTACCCAGAGAATTTTTGTGCAGGATGACAGATAAAATTTTTAACTTGTGCAGTAGAAGTTATGTAAGCACTGGGATTAGTGTCTGTGACTCAGAGATCAGATGTTGTGAACTCTTACTTATACAGAAGGTGCACCACTATACATGGGCAGTTTTGGGGCGGGGGATATTCATTCATTATTTCTTCAATAAAAATACCATATGTACTACCTTTTAGCAATGCTAATTGAACAAAGTGGCCATGAAGATTGTTAAAGGACACTGACAATCAAAATGAAGAAGTTTGCATCGATGGAGAACAGGGTTATTTCACAGTAAAGACAGTTTGCTTGATTGTGAGGCTGATATTAGAATATGGGGTCGCAGATATTTCCATGACCATTTGAGTTTTCAAAACAGCTAGTGAACATGCGAAAATAAAGCTAGAGGAGATTCTGTTCGCAATTAAGGGTAACCGCCTAACTGGCTATAATATTGTTTACTTAATTAGTATTTGGAAATAATTTTACAAAGAATTCTTAAAGAATATGATTAATATTTTTGCTTTTCTCTCCTTATCCAGTGGAATTATTTCACTGTATAGTGTTCTAACAAGGGATTTTGATCTTTGATCTATGAGTCAAGTCATATCTCTGCTGGGATAGAAGCTAGATAACTTGAGATGCTACTTGAAACTTTTATTATCCTTTCCCATCAGGTAAGATGCTACCTGGAACAACTGTGCTAAAAATGTTGGCATTTTTCCAGGGTGAGTGTGGCAGTGTGACTCACAGAGGTAAGATTTAGGTCTATTTGTGTTCTGATCTCATTTGTCAATTGTGGCACCTTCACATTTGATTTTTCCCCCCTGTCTTCACAGGATAGCATTTCCCATTCATGGGCCAATCAATGCTGTAAAGCATTGCAAGCTTTTCTATTCAGCGAACTAGACATAAGTATGGTTTGGCATGACTAGACATAGCAGAAATGAAACCCTGAAATCTATTTTAAAAGGCAGGAGTCTAAGATTACTTGTCAAACTTTGACTAACATGACTTTTGATAATACATATTTTTCTCCAGAGTTACTGGAAGTATTCAGAGCAATGCAGGAAAAAAATGTTCCAGAACACAGCCAACTTGAAAACATAGATGACAACCAGGGATCGTGAACACAGGCAAAGAACTGAGCACAGCTCACTTTTTAAAAATCTACACAAAGTTTGCTTACTGCTCAACTCAACTTTTGATAGAGCAGCCTCTTGTACTGTTGTTTAAAGACATCTTAAAAGGACAAAGCATCCTTTTTGTTTTTAAGCACCTATATCTGTGCATTGTTAAAAAATGGAGCTATGCCATATTTACTACATGGTGTTTCTTTGTCATTTTATTTAAAACACTAGAGGCCCAGTGCATAAAAATCTGTGCACTCAGGGGCATCTTTCAGCCCAGCCTGTGCCCTCTCACAGTCTGGGACCCCTCGGGGGATGTCCACCTGCCGGCTTAGACCCACTCCCTGGGGGAATGGGCCTAAGCTGGCTGTCAGACATCCCTCTGGCAGCCCGGGAACCCTTGGGGGATGTCCACTTGCCAGTGGGGAGCAGGCCTAAGCTGCAGTCAGACATCCTTAGCGCTGCTGAGGAGGCAGGAGAGGCTCCCACCACCACCACTGTACTGGCAGCCATCAGCCTGGCTTGTGGGTGAGCAGAGCTCCCTCTGTGGGAGTGCACTGACAACCAGGGGGCAGCTCCTGCATTGAGCGTCTGCCCCCTGGTGGTCAGTGTGTGTCATAGTGACCAATCATTCCCAGTGGTTCTGCTGTTAGGGTCAATTTGGATATTACTCTTTTATTATAATAGGATAGAGGCATGGTGAATGGGTCGGGGCTGGCTGGTTTGCCCTGATGGTGTCCCGGATCAGGGTGGGGGTCCCACTGGGGTGCCTGACCAGCCTGGGTGAGAGGCTGAGGGCTGTTTTCATGCTGGCCACAGCCCCCAGCCACCCAAGCTCCCAGTGCAGGCTGACTGGAAGCAGGTATCTGGGATTTTTTTATCTTCTATAATTGAAACTTTGTTGCCTTGAATGGAGGTCACAGCCAACTAGGGCAGGCAGGAAGCTTGGCTTCCTCCATTGCTGGGGCAACCAAGCCTCCTGCTTGCTCCAGCTCTGTGGCTGCCGGCCACCATCTTGGTTGGGTTAATTTGCATATAGTCACTCTGATTGGCTGGTTGGTGTGGCTTGGGGCGTAGCAGAGGTGTGGTTAATTTGCATGTTTCTCTTTTATGGGATTAGATTGCAAAGGTCTTTTGACTGCAACTGCTAATTGTGTTCAATGTTGTTACCCTAGGTATACTGGACTCCAAGTGGATTTTTCTTCTTGTTGATAAATGTCCTGGCTTTTAGTTTAACCACTGAAATAATGGGAAAGGTAGTCAATCAAATTGTACCTCTGTGCATTCAAATGAACCATTTGGAAAAATGAATAAGATTGAAATTTTTAAAAGGCCCTAGTATGTTCACTAAGTGCAGAAGTGATTAATCTTTTTACCTTTATGTTGGCAGCAGCCATAAAGTGCATGCAATTAAAGTCTATAATGATATATTTCTATGGCATGTACTGTGAAGCTGTCCAAGAGAGAACAGGATAGAAAAAATAAGGTGTGTGCACTATGCTCCTCAAATAAGATTTCCTAATAAAGGTGTTTAGTGCCATACAATTTGGACACTCCAGTGGTTTAATAAAATATTTGTTTGTAATAACTTTTTTTATTCCCTGGGACTGTGCTATATTCTGGAATAAAGGCATACAATAATTCTTTCTAATGGTCTTAATCATTTCTAGTTTAAGTGAATAAACATCTTAAGCAGAGTTTTAAATTGGGAGACAGGTGATGGAGCCTGTCATTAGGTGACAGTATTTCTGTTGTTTTGTACAAAAGGAAGGGCTGTCAGATAACATTTTAAGTTATAAATTCTGTAAAAATTATGCATGACATAAAGGTTCTTCTTTGGATAGGCTACAGACCTTCTTATCTTTCCACCTATTCATTCAGTAATTTTTGCAAAAACTACTACTTGTTCCCCAATATCTATTCTCCTTCTACAGAGTAATAGAATACCCATATACCTGGCTGCATGAACTAGACTGAACTTCTCAGTCTCCCTCACATATGGCTGTGACCCTGAAAGTAATATCTGACTTGTGAGATATAAAACAAATATTGTACAAAATTTTTCTATGAAGGAATAACTTTCTTTTATGGTGTCTTCATTCCTGGAAGCCTGGATGCTACCATAATGACTATCAATTGAGCAGTGGCTTTGGACCACAGGTGGAGGTTAAAGATTGAAGGTGGCTGAGCAACAACATGGATGGGACAATGATGCCTGGGGAGCCCTCAGCTACCAAGTTTATGAGAAGGTGGAACACTATTTCCAACAACATTTTTAAGTCATTCTTTTCTGTAACTCAGCATTGAACTTAAAGCTAATTTAAAAACTGCATAACAATAAAGAAGCATCTGCCATTATCTTTGAAATGGCATTTTGTACTTGGCAAGTTCTTTCTTCACAGTGAATATACACTCTGGAAATGTTAAACTAATGTTAAAGTAAATTTCCCCATTTATGCTTAAAATTATCTTCAACTCACTTTGATTTATCTAACAAAATTATCTATAATTGATGGGTAAACTATAGGCCTATATAAAAGATAATTCTTTTGCATTGAGAATAAACTGTTTTCATAAGTCAGACAAAACTGTGATAGCTGTCAGCCTTGGAAGCATCAGAAATAGTAAATATATGGTATATGCAATCTAATTTGTCTTATTTTTAATCTCTTCAAAAGGTAATTGACATAAACCTAATAATTCTATACATGAGTGTAGCTGATAATACTTCAAAAGAAACACAAAATGACATATTCTACAGGAGAAATGGACACATTGATAATTAGACTTGATGATTTCAATATTTTTTCAGCAACTGATAGCATATATAGCAAAAGGAATCTATGGATTTATGGCCTATGCCTCTTTAGAGACTGACTTATAAGCTACATAACTCTTGTGGTATAAGATAGAGCTAGCTCATAATTTAAACATACCTGACTCCTGTGTGAGGAGAGGCATGAAGCTTACTTACAGAATTCAATATTATTCTTGTCCAGAAAGTGCATACCTAGTGCAGGGAGAAACACTTGGGAAACCCACAGTCTACATCCTCGAACCCTTCCCTCTTCATCTGGGACACCTGGTTGACTGCAACCTTAAGATTATTAGTAAAGCTTCATGCTCAGATTCCCTTAGTTTTTTAGGAGTCAGATTTGACAATTATTCCTTTATGATAGCTCACAGGAGCTGCACCTAAAGCTTTTGTCCTAGGATGAGAAGCAACATAGAACAGACACAAAATCGACCATGCCCTGAGGACAGCAACAATGGGCCAGCAATTTTCATGTAATGTGATGAAGAAATAAAAATTTTTCATTAGACACTGAGATTTGAGGAGTTATTACCTCATCAAATGTGACTAGCTTATCAGGATATGTTTGCAGGTAGGATTCTGTTTTAAGAAGCCTATAAGTAGATATGTATTTCTATTTTAAAAGTCCCAAAGCACTATTTTTGTCTGGAAGATCAAACAGTGAGAAGAATAATAACAGAATACATAAAATCACAAAAGAAATGTATGGGATGGTGTGGCTGTCATTCCTCCTAGATGACTACTCCTGAATGATGTAATGATCAAGTCATAATGTGCTTTATCAGAAATGAGAACAACTGATTCCATGGCTCAGAAAACAATTCTATTAACTTTTCTACATATTTTTCCACATTTTCTTTCACCACTTTCTATTGACCATTAGATTTCCCATAGCGACCATAATATATGTTTTAAAACAGTGGTTCTCAACCTTCCTAATGCCGCAACCCTTTAATACAGTTCCTCATGTTGTGGTGACCCCCAACCATAAAATTATTTTCGTTGCTACTTCATAACTGTAATTTTGCTACTGTTATGAATCATAATGTAAATATCTGATATGCAGGATGTATTTTCATTGTTACAAATTGAACATAATTAAAGCATAGTGATTAATCACAAAAACAATATGTAATTATATATGTGTTTTCCGATGGTCTTAGGTGACCCCTGTGAAAGGGTCATTCGACCCCCAAAGGGGTCGCGGCCCACAGGTTGCGAACCGCTGTTTTAAAATGTGGCAGAGCTGTGATAAAGAATAGCAAAACAGTACCATATACACCTATACACACACACACACACACACACACACACAGAGCTGCTTTATTAGCACTTATTATTTAACAGTGGGACTTAGTTTAACTTTCCAACTCCATATTTTATTAGTCTCCTTTAAGATACAGATGCATTCTACAAGTGAATTGTAGAATCTCACTTTACTTTTATGGAACACTTATTTTTCATCGTAAGAACTGGTTTTGATGGATAAATTGCAGTATTAAAGAGAGGGGTTAATAAGTTAAAAGGAAATATTGCACAATTTATTACAGGAGTAAATTTCTAGTCTTCTTTGTGTCAATTCAAATAAAACCATCAGAAGTGTTCCTAGCCTAGGCCGTCTTTAAGGAAGTTATAAAAACTAAGATCAGGATAAACAGCACTCAACTTACCACTGAAAAATCATTTCTAAATAGAGCAATCAATGTCTATTTGTCGAGACACAAAATCTTAGCCCACAAGGCTTGAAATATGAACCATAAACAGCTTAACAATAAACTAATAGATTTATTGTAGGACAGCAGAAAACATTCTAGGGAAAATTCTATGATTTTGTTTATTTCTTTAAAATACAGATTATAACTAATGTATTATAACTTCCCGTCAATTAAAAAAAAAAAAAAAAGACTTAAGGCAGGTAATAATTCCCAGGGATTGCATAGAAGTGCATCCCTAGAGCCCTTAAAAATAAAAAAAAAGTCTATTTAAGCTAATATTCCTTTCCCCAATACTTACCAAAAATGGAGGCTTTTATATAGTCTACATTAAAGGTTTAGGATGAGGCTTTTTCTTCATTTAATAACACCAAAAAATTTGGGGGGAATATGTATTTTATAATTTATAGGAAGGTATTTGAGTGTCAATAGATTAGAGAAACTTGTTGACACACTTTAATAGGATAAATTAAACATGCAGGGAGATAATTGAATGTAAATTTTAATATATACATCCTCTATGGCCAATGTTGATTTTACTCTCTTCTACTATATTTTTAATTAGCTGATTTACATATCTGTAACTTTTTACAATGGCAGTATCTGAATACCTGTCACTGCAACTCTGTTGAAACAGTTGCAGTAGCCTCTCACTGAATCTGGTATATGAATTCTACATACCTCCTCTCACCTAATTTATTAGTCTCTTTTCAAATCTATTTTCTCTGTATAGTTCACTTATAAATACCCTTCAGAATTTATCTAAAGCATCAACACTTTCAGTAATCCTTTCCAGAATAATTAATGTGATTTAAAATTGCCTCTTCATATTCATATTCTGATAGTAACCTATTTAATCTCATCTTCAGTTCTTTCTTGTTTGCCTTGTTTTTCAACACCCAAGAATATCAATGTATTGTTTCAATGGGAATAAATACTTTTGAATCATTGTAAGGGTGAATATCAGAAACTGCTAGAAAACTATTTCCAACACGTACTGGAAGGTTCTAGTTGGCTTTATATAGAGATCTCTTCTCACTTTCAACTTAAAAATTACAAACGTCGCCTGGCTGGCGTGCTCAGTGGTTGAACATCCACCTATGAACCAGGAGGTCAAGGTTCGATTCCCAGTTAGGACACATGCCCAGGTTGCAGGCTCGATCCTCAGTGTGGGGTGTGCAGGAGGCAGCCGATGGATGATTCTCTCTAATCATTGATGTTTCTATTTCTCTCTCCCTCTCTTTTCTTCTCTGAAATCAATGAAAATATATTTTAAAAAATTGCAAATATCTATCTGCGTTAAATACATTGCCTATCAAACTGTATCCACAAAAACATTCTAATGAGAGTCAGATAAAAGTGGAAACAGCATATATCCATCCCAAATTCTCTAGAATTGTACTTTCATGCACAAACCTAATTTTTAATTTCCACAAGACCATGTTTCTGGCTTGTTATTGACAAGGAGGTCCAGGGTCATGTTTTCACGTCTGCAGTAAGAAGCAACATGTCTGTAGGCAAATGATACCTGTGTTTTATTTTTCTTCAAATTCTTCCATGAAGAGAGCATGTCATTAATTTGCTGACGATTTATCAAGATTGTCTTCTGGGAGATGAAAAAAAAAAAGTCTGTCATTAGGAATGTTCATTCTATTGTGCTAGGATTAGAATTTCATTTCACACAGCCAGCCAGGTGGAGCCAGGATTTGGGAGGATTGAAGCTTGCATCATTTTCAGGGACCCCGTCAAAAAAAGTAATTTGAAATTTGTGGGAAACTGTTTATTGCCTTCACTATCTGATAAGCGTAGACAGAGAACACCCCCGCCGCCCCCCAAGGCTGGGTGCTTTGAAGCCCTAGCAAAGGTCGGAGCTAGGCACCACCTCCGTTTGTCCAGACAGTGGTAGCTGAAGCAAATCCCCATTTATTATTATGTAAATGCTTGCTGATGGGCTAGTCTGTTTGTTACTAGGGGGTCACCTGCCTAAGGGCTATGCTATGGGTACATCCCAGAATCAATGAAAGCTTGGTGAGGCCTGAGCACGGTGGAAGTCCTTCCCCTTGAGTTGGACTTGCCCGCCTGGTCCCCCAATATTTCAAATTATCTCTTGTCTTTTCATTTTCATTTGTGTGCGGCTCTGCTTCAAGTTCCTGAACCCTGACCCACGCGGGACGTGGGAAGGAAACACTCAACAGAAATTGTCTTACTTTCCCAGATTTTAAAGAAACATTGGATGATATGAACACATTGCTAGAGCCTCTGCCTGGTTGTTGGTACACTTTAAACTAAGGAAACGTCTGTTTCGTGGTAGATGTGCTCTGTGCTCAGCATTGAACCTAGAGATGATCACCTAAAGGAGATGTCCAAGGGAGAACACCTACAGGGAAGAAACAAGTAGTGTGAATCAACGAAAAGATCTATGTGTAAAAAAATAGTGTAAGTCTAATCACAAATGGCCACTTGTTGCGTCATCATCACTGAAGGGATGCTAGGGAATAATGACTGACACAGCCAAAGCTCAAATCCACTGAAATTCTCATGCATCATAGGCTGTTGCTTATTTTTCCCCACATTGAATAAATCAAAAGGAATCTATATTTTTAAATATATCTTTAATTGTTTTCAGAGAGGGAGAGAGAAATGGAAACATCAATGATGACAGACAATCATTGATCAGCTGCCTCCTGCATGCTCCCTACTGAGGATCGTGGTTCAAAGGCCGATGCTCAACCCCTTGAGCCATGCTGACTGGGCAGAATTCTAGATATTTTACTATGAAAGTTTCCATTTTTAAAAAAAATATATATATCAGCAACAAATTAAAAAAAAATTCCCAAGAAAAATATCTCCTTTTGAGTATAGGCCATTCGACTTTCACCAAGTTGAACACACATGAAGGTAAATAGAACTTGCCAAATATGGCCCTGTTACTAGTCCCAGCCAAGGGTTGAGGTAGATGGTAAGTGATAAGTTGGCCCCAAAGGTATTACTTTATTTGTAATGATTTAAATGAGAAAATAGTCAAATAGAAAAAGAAGTAAGGACTTGAGATTTGGAATAGCTTAAATTTAGGGAATTCTGATGAGATGGAGAAAATCCAGTGGGTTGCCATGAAAGGCCATGTGGTCTAAGCACGCTTCTCCTTTATCAGTTTTCCTTAAAATGGATCCATAGATAATAAATGGCTTATCAATCCTACTGTCTCAGTCAGATTACCTTTATTAATAAAGACTACTTGGCGAGACCACAGATCCTAGTGCCATATCCCTAGTTAAGTGGGCCAAGCTGCATTTCAACCACAACTTTAAATGGATATGTACAGAAATAAGAATGGAGAGCAGAAAGAGTACTTACAACATATTTCACAGGTGATATTTATTCAGGGCTAACAAATAGGGTAAATGTTGGCAGATGGATTCCAAAGAAATCAAAAGCTTGTTTAAATGCAAATGTTTCCAGGAAGAAAAAACCTTCAGAGAAGAAATGATATATAAATAAGTTTCCTCTCAGCAGAATGTTTTCTTCTTCAGGTTTACAAGAGGCAAGCTCAGGTGTCTAATGGAGATATACTGAAGAACTAAAAGTGGATTCCTTTGCAAAGGAGTTTTAGTGCCTCTAAAAGCCTGCCGTCTGAGGCACTTTATCTACTGAATTGAACCTGCAACCAAATTACAATCTTATGTCTCTTTGCATTTTGTTTACCAATCTTGACTTCAAGATGAGTTGGTACTTCAAGGCATAAAAGTGTAATTTAGTCCCTCTTTTAATCCCCACTTAACTTCTGTGATAACAAGCAACTACTTAGTGAGGTAATTAATGGGAAATTATGCTTTTTTTTTATTGGGAACTTGGGATGTACTTTCTAGGATCAAGATAGCAAGCACTGAATCATAATTTGATACCAATTCTTTTCTACCTCAGCTATTTGGTCATAGCATCAATATTACTCAGTAATCTGAAAAGTGGGAAAGACAATGAATCTTGGCCTATCATGAGGTTTTGGGGGAGCAGAGGAGAGAAAGGGAGGTGCATCGTACAATGAAGATATATATTCGGTACAAATCTTTTCTCTAACTTTTTGGATACGGCCTAATAATTGGACGTGATATGCTTTTTGATTTGTGAGATCACTGAACCCCAGGAAGTGCAGTGAAAAATTGCTTACAGAAAAAAAAAAGATGAAATCCTCATACCTCACTCACACTATTCTGCGGTGGATAAAGTGAAAATTTAGCAAAGCAAGCTAAGCAGTTTGCAAATGTGCAATTAAAATTCTGGCTCTTCTCTAATTATGTAACACTTAAGTTAAATGGTCTTAATAGATGTCTAATGATAGCTTTAAAAACCTACAGTTACTTATAATCAAATGTAATTTCTATTTCGGTTTTAAAGCACCCATTAAATGTCTATTATGATTTTTAAGTAATTTGGCAGGCATTTAATGAATACTTTGCAAATCTAAATAGTAATTACTTCAAGAGACAACTATTAACATATAGGAGTAACGGGGTTATTCATTTGAATACATACACAGCTTAAAACTGATCAGTGAAGTATATATGCAATACCCATGAATTTACTACAGAGGGGAAAAATCACAATTTTAAGGTAAATTTATATCTTACTATGGAAACTTATTTTTCTAAGTTTATTCTGAGTCCCATGACATAACCTGTCACTTTATAAAAATGTAGCACTGTAAAGCCACGCCTTCTCACAATTTCCAGTATACTCCAGAAAAATTATTTCTGAGCAGGGTAGAGTAAACATGTATTTTATGCATTAATTCACTGTTATATTTTTGTTATGTTGCTAACAAACTAAAGAGAAAGAGCTCAATAGAGACAGTTTTTTTTATTGTAAATTGTAGGTGACAAGTCAGTTTCTAATTTTTTTTCAGAATAATGCTGCTAATTTTAATAGAAGACTACTATTCCTTTCTATAACAAGTTTAGGTTGGCCACATTTTTTTTATAACTAAGATGCAGAAACATTTTTAAATGACAGGAAAAAACTGTGTGTTACAGAGTCACTGAAATTTTCTCATGAAGCAGAAGTCTTTATTTTTGTACAATGACGCTTCATTCATGAACTTTATAGGAGGATTTGAAGGCCTATTTCAAGCAAGATGCCTTTCAATTTATAAAATGGATTTGCTTTATGGTTTCTATAAGATATAGACACTTCAGTGGTTCAAATTTCAAACACTGGATGATATAATTACACAAATATAGATAATTATTTGAAAGTGAGACATAAATATTAGTATTAATGCTCACTAATAAGTATTACATTTTAAGTATGATTATGGTATTGTGTGTTAATGTCATAATCTAATTGTTTTCGTTGTCTCAGCATTGAGGTCATTTGTGACATTCCCTATTTTAATCTTCCTTGCCTTAATGACAATGAAAAATAATGCAAGCATTTCTTTCTCTTTACTGACACTCAATCCATAAAAAGATATATCTAATTATTAGAAATTACTGCAATACAAAATAAGTGTGCATATATATGTGTGTTTATACATACACATATAAAATATGTAATAATTATATATATAGTACATATGTTTATACTTACATATATAAATATATCATTATATCCCCATGTATAAAAGGGGTTACATATATGGTAGCACACCCCTATACACAAATTCATGGAAATCTATAACATGTACCTCAGGTTATATGTAAAATATAAACAATTTATAATTTTGTGTTAATCATATATAAACATATTGTAAAGTAGTAGCAGTACAATGTGGCATTTAGATATAGAGCTAAACACTAAACTATTAGTCTGTACTATCTATGCATTTCAATGTCCCAAATTAATAGACATCAAATATGTGATAGGCTCCATAGTCAGATTCACATGACTATGGTTCAGCAGAGAGGTCTGCATTGGATATATCAATCTGCCAGGTACTTGGCATATAGATAGTGATTAAAGCCATATGATGATGTGAGATCAAAAAGGGGTTGCATAGCTGGAGAAAAGAAGAATCAAAGTTTGAATTCTGTGGTATCCGACACTAAAAGGTCAGATAAGGAGGATAAAGCAGCAAAGACATGGCCAGGGAATAGGGGGACATCAGACTTAAATAGATGACAGGAAGCCAAAAGCAGCCATTCCTCCAAGAAACAGGATTTGTGTTATATGCTACTGATATATAAAAAGTTTGTGTGGATACATGTTATATACTATTGTGTTATAATAACACAATAAATGTGCGTTATGCTATTAAACTATCAGGTTAAGTAATAATCATTAGATTTGACACTTGGAAGTTAATTTGTGTCTGATAAAAGAAGTGAATAAGGTGTGAATGAAAGATTCATGAAGGGGGCTCAAGAGATAAAGGGAGATAAGAAATTTTGGTATAAATAACCATTCCACTGTATATTCTTGTAAAGAGAAGTTTTTAAAAAATGGGGCAGTGGCTGAAGGTAGAATTGTGATTGAGGGAGCCCTCTTTGAAGAATATAGAAGTAGTGACATATTTATGTGGTGACTGTACAGATCCAGTGGAAAGGGAAATTTTAAAAAAATGTATTGGAGACACAAATAAAATATTGCTGCCAAGATCTGGCATAAAGGAGATGGTATGTAGAAGACAAGTTGAGGTGAAAACTTCAGCTAGGAGTTTATCCATATGAACCAAAAAGCAGGAAGAGAATCTGGACATAATTGCAGGTAGTGAGTGGTGAGAGCCTGCAAAAGTTCTCTTGTAATTGATTCAATTTTCTCAGTGAAATTGGAAGCAAGATCATTAGCCGAGAGTTAAGGTCAGTTAGGTAGCTCTGGAAATATAAAATAGCTTCCTAGCAGAATGAGGTAAAAAAAAAATGAATGGAGATGTGCAGTTTGATTTCTGAGTAACAATAATGCCCAACTTCCCCAAGGTTAGTAGTCACATGTTTCAATTAAGAACAATCAGCATGATCTACGTTTTTCCCCAGCAATACTCAACTGCACAGGCATGTGAAAGAAGTAGACAGAAAGTTCAATATTAAGATGGGATACTTATCAAATTTATAAGATAATGCCCAAAAGGGGTGTGTGTGTGTGTGTGTGTGTGTGTGTGTGTGTGTGCGTATGCGCGCGTGCACGTGCATGTGTTTGGGTTGTCCTAGATCAGTGATGGCAAACCTATCACACGCGTGTCAGAGGTGACACGCGAACTCATTTTTTTGGTTGATTTTTCTTTGTTACACGGCATTTAAATATATAAAATAAATATCAAAATATAAGTCTTTGTTTTACTATGGTTGCAAATATCAAAAAATTTCTATATGTGACACGGCACCAGAGTTAAGTTACGGTTTTTCAAAATGTTGACACGCCGAGCTCTAAAGGTTCGCCATCACTGTCCTAGATGTTCGATATTACATTATGTTGCCAAATTTTTAATATAGGGTGTCCCAAAAATGTGTATACATACTTTGAATAAAGGCAGTGTTTATTAAAATACATTTGATATTCAAAACCAAGCTATCAGCTGTTACACTGTGTATATATTTTGGGGGACATCCTGTATACCCTCTATAATAAAAGCTTAATATGCAAATTGACTGAATGGCGGAATTACCAGTGGAACGACCAGTTGCTATGATGTGCCCTGACCACCAGGGGGCATATGCTCAATGCAGGAGCTGCCCCCAGCCCGCAAGCCCCAGACCAGCCAAGGTGGGTGCCAGCAGGGGCTCCCATTTGCCCCACCGGTTGCCCCACAGATTGGCCCTGATTGCGGCCAGGCCTAAAGACCCTACCTGTGCAAGAATTTTGTGTACTGGGCTTCTAATATAATAAGATGCTTTGGAAGAAAAATAATAGTAGTTTAGTTTTGAATTTTCCCACTTCTCATATAAAACATATAGAGGGAGGTATTAGTTTGCTAGGGATAATATAACAAAGTACCACAATCTGGAAATCTCAAACAGCAGAAACTATTGTCTCATAATTCTGAAGGCTAGAAGTCCAATATCAAAGTGTCAACAGGTTGTTTGGTTCTTTCTGAGAACTGTGAGGGTTGGACTTGTTTCAGGCCTCTCTCTTTGGCTTGTAGGTTATTATCTTCACCCTGTATCTCTTCACATGGCATTATTCTTCCGTGTGTTTGTTTTCAAATTTCCCCTACTTTTGAAAACACTTGTCATATTAGATTAAGGCCCACCTTAGTGACCTAATTTTAATGTAATTACCTCTATAAAGTACCTAAGTTTTGAAAGGGACACAGTTGGACCCATAACAGAGAAGAAAAGCTGTATCATTGTGATACAGGGAGACAGGCAGGACAGAGATCTTAGAAATCACCTAATAAATTTCATTCCTAGAAAAAGATGGCACTGTACAGGTTAGGAACTCTGTGGTTAGAGCTGAGATAGAATACTGTATCAGTAAAAAGCAGTAGACAAAGAAACAGAGGTAACGAGTGCAGGAGAGGAGTTAGGGGTAATGGCAAAAAGAATTCTAAAATACTAGAATAATAAATGCAACAAAAAGAAAGTGAATAACTTGCCTCACGCTATGTAGAATAACTAGGAATGGATTTGTCCTTTTGCTCCTAACAACCAGGAAACTGGATGAAATGTATGAATATTTCAGACACTGGATAATAAGCAGTATAGCACTAGGATCCCTAAGAGAAGGTAGAGAATGGAGGTAAGCTGTCCAATTACTCTGGCTTTCTCTGTAGGAACTTTTCTTGAAATTGATGAAGAGAGTGGCATCCACAATACGACATGATGATCTCCCAGAGATGAGTGAGGAATTTGGGGAGATGATTTCAGAGAGGTGGATTTGGCTGGGAAATTGCAGAGCCGGTAGCAGAGGGAAGGATGGTGCTCAAACAATGAGCTTGTATCTGTTTTATTCTGCTGCAAAATACAAATGACGTGTACTTGGAGTGAAGGTTTATTCATTCTGTACAGGAGATCAAAGATAACAATGTTCATGGATTTCTCATTAGGAAGGATGTCTGGTAGACAACAGGACATTTTTAAAGTTGAAAAAAAGATTAACAGTTGACAGAATTTTATATCAAGTCAAATATACATCACAAATAAAGGTAAGATAAATATTTTTCTAGAAAGTTGGGGAAATTTATCACCAACTAAATTGAACTTGATATAATATTATAGTTTTTCAAGCAAGTAAAATGATGGTGGATGGAAATTGAGAAATACAAAAAGGAATGATGACAAATATAAAAGTTTTCTTTTTCATTCTTTAACTGCCATTAGGACATAATAGACTGTTTATGTTGTTTATGTGATATATATTAGATGAAAGTAAATTCATAACATAAGGATGTATTATGAACACCAAAATAACCATAAAAGTAGTTAGGGTTGATTAGCTAACAGAAGCAAAGTGAAATTTAAAAAATACTAAATAAAAAAAGCTGACAAAGAGGGAGTAAGACCAACAAACAAAATAGATCGGAAAAATAGGAAAAAAAGGACTGAATAGAAAAAGAATTATTATGGGTCATTTTTTCTTTTTCTTTCCTTCTATGTCATTATTTTCAAAATAAGTTAACAGTGGGGGGAAATGACATTATAGGGTTTCTGTGTTATTTGCATTTCTTAGAAAGTCATTACCTGCTTTTTTCATAGCCTCATAGAAAAACATAGCCCGTCAGGGTTGTCAACCCCTGCCCACTCATTCCTAGATCTAAGACGTATATCTAGTACTTGCTTTAAATCTTGTTGACCATTCATGTGTGCTATGTCCACTGGACTTCCGTGCTGTCTGGGCATTGCAAATACTCTGTAAATGGAACAGCAAGGAACAGTGGACACACATATCCTCCACAATTCCTGATCGCTCTCAGGCTCCAGTGTCCCAATCAAACTTCATTTATAAAACACAAATACAAAGATCAGATTATTAAGAATTACAAGGCAGTGACTAAAAAGCATTAAACCAAAAATAGGGACCTTCTGAGCATGAGGCCCTGTGGGAAGGCACAGGCCACAATGCATGAAGTTGGTCCTAGATAAAAACAGAATTATTTCCCTCTAAGTTCTGGGACAAGGCAGAGACACCCATTCTAACCATGGCAACTCAAGATTGTATGTAAGTCCTAGCCGGTACAATATGAAAAGGGAAAAGTTTCACACATATCATTAATAATAACATGAAGACTCGAACACTTAAGAATAAATTTAGCAAAATATGTGCTATATCAGTCCACTGAAACCTTCACCACTTCACTGAGAGAAAGACCTAAATAAATTAAGACATAAAGCCTGCTCATAGATTGGGAGACTTGTTATGATATTAATCTTCCCCAAATTGATTTATAGATTCAATGAAAACTCAGTCAAATTTGAATTATCAAACAATTCTAAATTTTATGAAGAAATTCAAAGAACCTATCACATCCAAAATGATTAGAAAGAAGAACAAAACCAGAGGAGAACATATTTTTATTTTAAAATTCATTACATAGTCTTTTTATGCACCAGTCATCAAAGCAGTATAGAAAGCATAGGTGACATACACATTTGTGGACAACTGAACATATTGAAAATGGAAAAAACAAAGAAAATCCAGAAATAAGCCCAGGCTAATAAGCTTAATTTTTTTGACAGTGGTATTATGTTTATTTCATAAGAACATAATAATGTTTTTGACAATTTGCTCTAGAACAAATTAAGTATATTTGAAGACAAAGGAGAAGAATCTTTACTTTACAGTATGCATACAAATGCACACAAAGAGACACACAAGAGTGAATGGAAGAGAATGACCATGAAAATAACTACAGCCCAGAGACAAACTGCAGTGAGTTAAGGGCCACTCACCCTTTTCCTGTAATTTTTTCCCTTACAGAAAGGTAACTAGCCACAGAAAACTCGAATGACTTACAGTGAGTGCCCCTTAAATTGGAACCATAGGATTTGGTTAGTGTGCCACTCATATTCTATCAGACCCTTTAGGCATCTGTTTCCATGAAGCATCCATATACACGGTGGGGCAAAATAGGATTACAGTTGTTCATATGGAAAATAATACAATAATTAATAATAAGACAAGAATAAACTCTGTGATTTGAGTACTCACAACCGTAAACCTACTTTTGCCACACCTTGTATGTTTGCATTCTCAAAAGTCAGAAGTTGCACCTCTCTCAGATACCTATGCACAGGTGCTGAGAACCAAATTTGCTTGCGCAAGTAGAGATAAAGAATTGCCTCAGAAGTGTCCCCCTGTGAACAGCTCTTAAACAATAACAAAAGTTCATAGGTGTATAAATATTCCAAGCTCCTGTCTCTAATCAAGAAAACTCTGAAGTTTTTCCCACACTCTCAACAGATCATCTTTGAAGGATTGAACTCAAGCTACTCTCCATAAACCTTTCAAAATCCCTCTCATTTTTGGATACCTCTTATGTCCTGTCTCATTTCCTCACATATCTGTAATTTTTTTCTGGGACACTGTACTAATAAATCATAGTTGTCTCTGGACAAAAGTCCACTAATGCTGATTTTCAAAGGATAGTCAGGTTTTATGCCTATGATCCCAGTGTAATTATTATATTGTTATATTGTCCCATGTCATTCTAAGAACTGTTCCCATTTTTTTTGTGGTAACTTATATATGGTCATCATTTTATAATGAAAATTTGTCACAGTCACAATCCATTTTACCCAGAAGAGAGAATATAGAAAAATCTATAAGATACTCTAGGAAAGAAATTGTGAGGCAAGGCAAGTTTGCTTGAAATTTAAAAACAAACAAGAACACATTTTGAACAAGCAAGAAACTTAGTGAATATTCTTGGCAGGAGCCTTCTTGAGCATTTTAGAAAAAGATAAACTCCAGGTGAAAAGAGTAATTGCTGACTTAACAAATAAATAAAAGGAAGAATAGAGTTGACGGGATGGACTGTAAATTTTACATGCTCTGACAATGTGGAAATCATTCATCTATCATAAAATCGGAGGACATGTGCTTAGTAAGTACTTTAGAAAGTAAAATTAGTTTGCTGATTGCCTCATATTTGCTAGGTATCAAAGAGTGTTATTTAAGGTTAATAATTCAAAGAGTAAAAAGTCAAGTGCATGTAAAAATAAAGATAAATGAATGAAAGCTATTAATATTTACTAAATGTGGATGATGGCATAATTGTTGGGAAGGGGGAGAAAGAGAATACAACTTCATTTTAATGGGGTTTTAAATAGACAGTCAAATAAAGACAATATTTCATAAATATAAAATCATTAACATAACTTCTATAACAAAATTATAAACTTTCATATGTATATTATATATGAATAATTGCTGAACACATATATATTCTGTTTTTTGTTGTTGTTGTTTTGTTTTTTTGTGTTTTGGTTTGTTTTTTTTAGAACCTGAGGAACAGAATTGTAAGGATAAGTCTGGAGGATTGATTCTGAGGTTGGTAGAATTTATTCTTTTGATTTAAAGGCTCTAAAATGATTCAGTTCTTGGTAGTAAAGAGAGCACTATTGCATGAAATAGGAATAGAAATACATAAAATATCATCATCAGATACTCCTAATCAAATACTTTTAAGAGGCAAGGTTCTGAGAAACCATTTATTTGAAACTTTAGAACATTTTTTGTCAAACTAATGAGTATAATGAGATTGACTGGTTGCCCTGAATGGCCGTGGACTGAGGAAGGGAAGAAAAAGATCAGCTCAGGGATTCAAATTCCCAGTCCCAGTGCTGCCTAACTTGTAAATGACCTGAAATTGTCCATGTCTGCCCTGAAAGAACACCCTACATGCTGTAGCTGCAGAGTGAGGTTGCTGAAAACCAGTTTTATCCTGAAGGTGACTGAACTACAACACAAATTGAATTCCCCATCTTACATGATGTCTGCTGTTAAGGTAAAGGCATTGGCTGGGAAGAAGTGAGGTCCTTAAAATTGGAATGGGACATGTGATTCTGGTGGAGCCAGGGACATTGATTAAACAGTGAAATTCCACAGACCCATCTTGCCAGGAGAAAGCAGCATTGCTTTCACCATGGTCTGAAGAGATTAATCCTGCTTGCCTTTCAAGACAATACCGATTTTACTCGAAACCCAGCTCTATCTGAACCTCTTTATCCTAGATCTGTAACTAGACTCAAGTCTCTGTAGCCAACAAAAGGTGAAGTAGAAAGTGTACTCCACAAGTAAAAAGTTCAATCCTGTACTCCATAGGAACCACATGATTTTTCTAAATCCTGGCTTTATGTGTGGGAATGGATACTAATGGGTGTGCAAGATAGTGGTGAAAGGAACATAAAGTTAGATCTGACCAAATTTATGGCTAGAGGCTCACAAAGCAGAGTTGTTGCATCTGGTGTTGCTGCAAGAGGGGTTAGAAGGGCTCTAATGGTTTGGCTGGTTGGCTGAAACATAGACCGAAAGGTGACTTACACTAAATTATTTAGGATGAAATGCCAGAACAGCCTTGGTGTACTGTAGAGGAGGGGAGATAAGAATGTGATAACGGGTTTATCTGGTGGATCTGCTCACCCACCTGGGAGGATCAGGAGGGCACATCTTTCTTCACAACTGTGAGAAATAAATTTGTTATGCATCCCCATTACCTTAAAAGAAATCTGTGGTTGTTCTTCTTTGTAGATCAGAAATTATTGTGGGAATTCCTGCCACTTAATTGAAACCCTAAGTATAATGGGGATAATTGAATGCCAGGAAGCAGGGGCAGGTGGCAGCACTTAATCACCAAAGTCAAGGTGGACATGATACCAGGAAGGGCAGCCAAGTGCAAGTGGCAATCAGAATACTCTGACACAGAGACACTGGGTTGGCTAGTATATCAAATGGAATAGATGGGCAATCTACTAAATTCTTCCTTGATTTGTACAGTGGGAGAGTTCTAGGTCAAAGGAGCAGAAATCTAACTGGAACCATAAACAAAGAGAGTCACAGCCCCTCAATCCATTCCCAGATTTAGTGCAGTTTCCCGACTGAGAATCCTTCACACAAAGGGGAGGCTGAGTCCCCCAAAGGAAGGTCACCCTTCCGCTGCTGACAATCTCCAGTGGTTCTCAACCTTCTGGCCCTTTAAATACAGTTCCTCATGTTGTGACCCAACCATAAAATTATTTTCGTTGCTACTTCATAACTGTAATGTTGCTACTGTTATGAATCATAATGTAAATATCTGATATGCAGGATGGTCTTAGGCCACCCCTGTGAAATGGTCGTTCGACCGCCAAAGGGGTCGCGACCCACAGGTTGAGAACCGCTGCTCTAGACAGTTAACCTTTCTCCCAGCCATTTCTGAAGGGACCTACAGCCTTTTACAGGGTGACTGTCCATTGGGGAAAAGGAAATAATCAGACTTTTTGAGGATTACTGGATTCTGTCTCTGGACTGACACTAATTCCGGGAGACCCAGAAGGTCACTTGCTCTGACACTCCAGTTAGACTAGACTAGACAGGGTTTTAGCACAGGTCTGTCCCACAGTGGGTCCAGTGGGACCCGACCCCATCTTGTGGTTATTTCCCCAGTGGTGAAGTGTATAATTAGATTGGATATACTCAGTAGTTGGGAGAATCCCTACATTGGTTTCCTGTCCTGTGGAGTATGGGATGTTATGGTAGCAAAGTTTAAGTGCAAGTGCCTTTAGAAAACTAATAAACCCAAAGCAACCCCGATTCCTGGAGGGGTTACAGAGATGATAGCCACCATTGAGGACATAAAAGATGCAGGGGTGGTGATACCCACCGTATTCCCACTCAACTCACCTATTTGGCCTATGCAGATGATGGATCATTGCCCAGCTGGTGTTGCTCAGTGGTTGAGTGTTAACCCATGCATCAAGAGGTCGTGGGTTTGATTCCCTGTCAGGGCACATGCCCGGGTTTCAGACTTGATCTCAAGTCAGGGCTGTGCTGGAGGCAGCCAATCGATATTTCTCTCTCATCGGTGTTTCTCTCTCTCTATCTCCCTCTCTCTCTCTAAAAAAGAAAATCAATAAAAATATATATTTTGTAAAAAACTGATATATCATGGAAAATGAAAGTGGACTATTGGAAGCTTAACCAGGAGGTGACTCCAAATTAATTAAAGGTGCTGTACCAGATGTGGATTCAATAGCCTGAGCACATAAACACATCTCTTGGTACCTGGTTTGCAGTTATTGATTTGACAAATGCTCCCCCCCTCTAAAGGCCCCCAAAGGCAGTTTACTTTACAATACACCTGACTTTCCTGCTTCAGTGGTGTGTCGATTCTCCAGCTCTATGTTAGCATTCAGTCCACAGGGATCTTGCTCACCTTTCCCTTCCACCAGCTACCACACTGTTCACAGTTTCATTACATTCATGATGCTGTATTGATTGGACTTAGTGAGCAAGAAGTAGCAACTACTCTTATTGGTAAGATATTTGTGTGTCAGAGGGTAGGAAGTAAATCTGACAAAAATTCAGGATCTTCCACTTTAGTGAAATTTTTAGGGGTCCAGTTGGGGCATGTTGAGATATCCGATCTAAGGTAAAGGAGAAATTGTGGTGTTTGGCTCCTCCCACAACCAAGAAAGAGGCATAATGCTTAGTAGGAGTCTTTGGATTTTGGAGGCAATGCATACTTAATTTGGGTGTGCTACTCTTGTCAATGCACCAACTGACCCTAAAACTTCTAGTTTTCAGTTGAACTGAGAACAATCAAGGCTTTGCAATATACCAGGCTGCCTGGAAAAACACTAACCCAGATGTGTATTTCATGTCTGTTTCTGCCCATTTTCTCCTAGATCAGGAACTAGTGATTATTTTTAGCCATAGTCGTTCCTTTATGCTTTCAGATTGTCTACACTTCCCGGACATAGAACAGACATAAACACAATTTTGAATCACTATTTCAGTTATATTATTGAAAGTGTATAATTTTTGATTTGATTATTTAGCTAGTATAGAATATTAAGTGTTTTAAATTATTTTAATAATTATGTTATTTAGTGGTTTTCAGAAATTAAAACATGTATATTTCAACATATCTTAGATTAAATGTATGATACATATTTATATACTTTTAATAAGAATGTTTTCTGGTTTTACTATGTTAAATAAAAATGTGGAGCCAATTTAACTATTAAAAATTAAGTATTACACCATCTATAAAATTAAAGTTTTGTTATATAGTTCTAAATGTTTCCTATATTGGCAGAAATTGTTATTTATTCATGAAGAATGTTGATTTTGTTGCAGTTAATATCTTTTTCTTTCTAATAATTAACTTTTTAAAAATATAGCAGTTATGTTCATATAACCAATTCCACAGTGAAACAGACACACGTGTTACTCATCTCAAGCTTTTTTTGTTTTTAGCAGAGAGAATTTACTAATCTCTGAATATGTCAATAACTTAGTCAAATAATATATAAACTAGTGGTTTCTCTTTAACTGCAAATAGGACAGTCTCAAGGATTCTTTATCAGGCAAATGACCTTTGGATGGAAACTATTGAAAAGACAAAGATGACAAGATATTTTTAAAAAAACTCCTAATGGAGTCCATATTATAGAGTGTGTTTTAGACATGATTTTTTTTAATTTGCCCCCCCCTTCCACACTCTGACCCAGTATAGTGAGTATTTAGTCAGAAACTGTTTAATTCACACTGAGTACTGTCTGACCCATGGCACATATCTATTAACTCATATAATGTTGCAGGAAGAGCAAACAGAAATTGAGACCAGTAAAGCAAATGGTAAACTTTAGTCTATTTTTCAGAATCTTCTGGGAGAAGCTCCCATGACCATAAAAATAAAAGAGTCGGGAACCTGGGCCAGGAATGGAATACTATGATGTGTTAATATTTCTAGAATTTGTGTGCTATTAGGAACTGAATGTGTATGTCTCCCTCGAATGCATGTGTTGAAGCCCTAACCCTCAATGTGATGGTGTTTGGAGGTGGGTCCTTTGGGAGGTAATTAAATGAGATCATAAAGGTAGAGCCTCCCTGATGGGACTAGTGTCTCTTTAAGAAGAGAGATCAGAGCATCTCCCCCCACACACTTTCTCTCTCTGCCACATGAGCACTAAAAGGCTGCTCTCTGCAAGTCTGCTGGAACTTTGATCTTGGACCACCTGAGCCTCCAAAAATGTGAGAATCAAATGTTTTTCCTGTTCAAGCCACTCAGCAAGCCAAGCTGACTAAGATGCGTGCCTTCCATTTTGTTGGTAATATTCACACTCTGATCAACAGCGTCTCTCATTAAAATAACAAAGGTGCTTACTTTGAAGGTCACAGGAAAAGAGAAAAATAGAGCAAGTATACTTTCCTCCACAACCATGTTTTTGCTGCGAAGCTTCAAAACAGAGCAGGTGGAAATAAGTGCTCTGAAAACAAAAGCAGACTGGAACCTTGGGGTATAGGAAGGAAAATGAAAGGGCCGATAGGCACCAGCCAGGAACTGAGAAACATCTTTCATAAACAAGCAACCTCGAAAGATATATACACCTGAGTGCTGAGGAATCCAGAAAGTTTTCCACTGATATACTGTTATTAAGTACAACATTTAAAACAACATTTTTCTCTTATGTTTATGTCTGTACTAAACTACATGTCTTTATTCAGTCTCCAAGTACCTCAAACTAATTCCAACCAGTGTTTGTTTATATTTGACTTTGTTTCTTATTCTTATAAAGAAACAGAAGACAGCTGGCTGAACAGAAATTCCGTGAAAGCTCTTGTTTCTCCACACATATAGTTAGTCAATTTCAACTAGCAAAGAAAATGTAAGCCTTCTGTATTCTCCACTCTTCATAGTTAATCTGGATTAATAACTGGAAAATGAGCATTCTGCTCCCCTTCACACATAATATGCATTTAATGGGATAATTAGATCAACATCACTCATGCTTTCTCCCGCCGTTGTGTCTGCGTTTCATAGGAGTGAATGTGCTGGTACTAAGGCATGTTTAGTAGATAAAGGTAGTTGTGTGTTTTTATGTACATGCTAGATACATAGTTGTGAAATATACCCACTGTCACCTAAGTGTTAATGAATATGACAGTTATTCCTGACACAATGTTCACTCAGTTGTAGGCAATCAGTTATTGTCATTTATAATATTTTATTTATAACTAGAGGCGCCGTGCACAAATTCGTGCATGGGTGGGGCCAGGCCATCTGGGGGGAGGGGTCAGCCCCGCCCCTGATTCTGGTGGGGGAGCCTGTCGTGGGCAGGGCTGTCTGGGGGTGGAGCAGTGGGCAGTTGGCAGGCTGCCCCGCCCCTGATTGAACTCCCAGTCAAACTCTTGGTTGAGGGGAAAATTTGCATATTAGCCTTTTATTGTATAGGATGACTATTGATTATAGTCTTTCTATAGAAGCTATATTTTATTGGATTTATTTTGTAATTGAGTTACTTTACACCTGTAGTGTTAATATCTCTCATCCTATGGACACTTACTTCCCTTTTATTTTATTTAATTTTTCCAATATATTTTTATTGATTTTAGAGAGGAAGGGAGAGGGAAAGAGAGATAGAAACATCAATGATGAGAATCATTGATCAGCTGCCTCCTGCATGCCCCCTGCTGAGGACTGAACCCACAACCTGGGCATATGCCCTTGACCGAAATCAAACCTAGAACCCTTCAGTCCACAGGTTGATGCTCTAACCACTGAACAAAACTGGCTAGAGCCTTTATTTTATTTTTTAAACCTTTATTGTTGAAAGTATTACATATGTTCCCTTTTCTCCCCAATTGACCTCTTCTAGCCTGCCCCTTAACCCCCATTTAAATAAAACAAACAATACATTTGAAAGTCCCATATTACTAATTCCCAATTTAAAAATCCCCATAATATTTTAGTCCTTGCATTTTATTTTAATTTTAATATATCTGTTTCTAAATAATATAATATTGGTTTGATATTTTATATGTTGTGAAAATGTCATCATACTGTGTGAATTCTTCGGCAACTTTATTTCTCTCAAAATTGTGATTGTAATATTCATATTTAGAACCCCAATTCATTCTTTTGACACCTGCTTCATATTGTATTATGTGAAGTACCATAATTTCTTTAAGATTAATCTGGAAATGCTTATTTTCTTTTTTTAAAGGCTGTTGAGTCAGCTCTGACTCCCGGCAACTCTAGGAATGAGTTTATGTCCACAATGCCCTGTCCTCAATACACTTGCCAAGAGGCATCACACTTTGCAATTAGGACTATGCATCCCTGTATGTAAATTTCCCATCAATACAAACTAAAATTAACAAACAAAACTTGTTAGAAAAGGAGAATATTGAAGACATAGAATTAGAAATTTGTGGGGTTGGTTTCCAGAGCCCAAGCCCCTATTTTATAAATTCAGGTCAGTTCTTTCTAATTCATAAAACTGAGAACTAGGCTAATAATATTCTTATTCTAAAGCTGTGAAGAGTCAGGAATTCTTTTAAAAATAAGAAATAAGGTATTGGTCTTGAAAAAATGTACTCTCAATGTACTTTTTTTGTATGCTAGGGGACATTATATATTAGTGGGAATGAAGCATATTATAGTTATATGTTCATTTCACTTAAAATTTGAATAATTTTTCTCCAATTTTTGGTGTAAATCTATCATTTTTAAATGACTTTAGTAATGATTGAAAGAAATATAGACTACAAACTTTCTTTAATTTTGAGACTTTATAAAACTATAAACACTCTACTTAAATTTTTAAAAGTTATCTTGCCCTAGCCAGTTTGGCTCAGTGGATAGAGTGAGAGCCTGCAGACCTGAAGAGTCCTGGTCCCGATCAGTTGCAGGCCCCTCCCTGGCTCTGGGCCCTGGTCAGAGAGCGCAGGAGGCAACCAATGGATATATCTTCCATTGTATTTCTCTCACATCAATGTTTCTGTCTGTCCCCTTCTCTTCCACTTGCTTTAAAAATCAATGGAAAAATATCCTCGGATGAGTATTAAATATATATATATATTTGTTGTTGGAAGTATACAGATGTTCCGTTTTCACCCCCATTGACCGCCCCGCCCCTGCACCCACCTCTCCCCCGCAGGCCTTTAGTACACTATTATTGTCTGTGTCCATGGGTCATGCATATCCTATATAGTAAAAGGCCAACAACCATAACAGCGTAACAACCAGAATGACCGATCAACCAGTCGCTATAAGGTGCATTGACCACCTCTTGGTCCCTCCCCTGAGCCCTCCGCAGGCTCTGATCGCTGGATGGCCAACAGGGAACTGTGGGTAGTGGCGGAGCAGGACTGGGAACTAGCAAGCAGGCAGAAGGCAGAACTCTTGGTCCCTTCCCCCAGCTGGATGATGAATAGGTAACCACGGAGAACCTGAGTGGGAGGCAGTGGGGTGGGACTGGAGACTAGTGAGCAGGTGGAAGATGGCCCTGATCACAGGCTAGGCCTAGGGACCCTACCTGTGCACAATTTCGTGCACTGGGCCTCTAGTATGCATATAAATTCTTTGGTTAATCACATTCCACCCCTTCCCTCTGAGATTCATTATTTGAATTTTTTTTGTAACTAATATTGCTAGGAATGAACAATAACCATATTAAGTATCTTATTTTCTTTTTATAATTCAGAATTAAAAATATTTTTTCTAAAATATATTTATTGTGTCAAGTTTTCTAAGAAAACATATTATGAATGCCTTGCAGAACAACTTTTAAAATAATAAGGAATGGATATACAGTTTGTGATGTATATTATCCTAAAATTAAAATTGTTTTAATTTAACAATAAAGTTTCATGGTGTGTGTGTGTGTGTGTGTGTGTGTGTGTGTGTGTGTGTGTGTTTTAACCTTATGGTCTATGAAAAGTAAAAACACAGAGAGGTAATTAATGTTTATCTTCTTCCAGTCATTTATGTGTAGTCAATAAGTCATTTAATCTACTTTAAATTATTTTGCACAATAATGCCTAACAAATGTGGGGATGAGGTTAAGCCTTCTATTGATAAGTAGTAAGTCCCCTCATTAAACTTAATCCATTGTACTGTAAATGTCACTCCACAAGCTCTTCCTCTAATCAATATCTTCTACTATCTTCGCTGTCAGATGAGATCAAGTCCACCTCTGTGAGAGCATTGGCTCCACTCCTACTAGATAATAACACGCACATTGAATAGTTTGCAGCCTCTTTAAACCCACACAGATGTCCAAAAAATACAATCACTTTTTAATTAAATATTCACAAGTTTAAAAAATACAAGGGATTATTTTTGTTTTTTTTAAACATACAAACACTTTTCCAGAAGGTACCATATACTGTGTGATTCCTTTCTAAACCTTTTCACTTTGTTTTTTTAAAATACATTTTTATTTATTTCAGAGAGGAAGGGAAAGGGAGATAGAGATAGAAACATCAGTGATGAGAGAGAATCAATCATTCATTGGCTGCCTCCAGTACTCCCCACACTAGTGCTCAAGCCCGCAACCTGGGCACGTGCCCTTGACCAGAATCAAACCCTGGATCCTTCAGTCCACAGGCTGATGCTCTACCACGGAGCCAGACCACCTAGGGCCTTTTTTACTTTATTTAAAAGACATTTATATTGTCAAAATCCTGCCAATTAGAATAGCAAGTTCTAGCCTTCAGATATTTAAGAATATAAACATTGTGAGTTAGTTTGGCATTTGGCACATGGAGGGGATTGAACTTAACATATGAAATATTAATATTAGCTGTAATATTCAAAATATGAAAGAACCTCGAGGCCCCTGCTTTCCACATCCAGAAGTATCCTGAGATATTTACTTGTCGACCAAGAAATGTGTATTTTCCAATGCCCCCTTTAGAAATGGCTAGCGGGTGAGAGACATGGAAATACATACCAGGGGACAGAACCAAAAGCCAACAACAGTGGACTGGGGAGTCATTCAGAGGGAAGAGAACCCAGGCCTAATAAAGAATCATTTCTTACCCTTAGAATAGAGCATAGTTTCTCATCCTTAGCACACTTGATATTTTGAAGCGGATACGTTTTTGTTGAGGGCAACTGTCCTGTTCACTGTAGGATGTTTAGCAGCATCCCTGTCTTCTATACACTATGTGTCACACAACCCTTATCGTCAACAACAAAGAATGTTAACAACCTGTCATTGTCAAAAGTCTCCGGAGAGCGAATCACCCCCAGCTGAAGACTACTGGAACAGGGGGAATGAATGAACAAGATTTTACTGGAAAGATTTTAGCAGTGCTAGTGGATCTGTGATTGCTCTTCACTTTCCATTCTTCTTCTTTCCAAACAGGATTATTTATTGCACTTCTATCCTTTCTGCTCCACTGTATGTTGGCAATAAAAGAAGCACTTAACTTGTCTTCAGTTTATATAGCTCTGGATCGAGAGCTTGATACAATGATTAAACAACACTTTTAGGATCCTGGGATGGGGTGATCATGTTTTGCATGTGGAAAAGAACCACTATCAAGAAGGCAAACTCTTGTACTTTTAATTATTGGCCCAAATATGCTGCTGGTCTTCTTCCCCACAAGAGTGCATTTATTCCCAATATAGAAGGGCTATAGATTTCATATTCCCGGACTTCAGGTCCTCCACTTTGGCCAGGATGACATGGGCCCTTAGAGTGCGATAAATCCCTTTGTGGGCTGTCAAACTCTTGCAAGGTGAGCAAGACATTAAACTCAGATGGAAGCCTCGTACATAGACTGAAAGCCTAAGCAAAGTGAGAATGAGAGGCACTGGGGACCCTGGGACCAGAGGGGTGTACATGGCTCAATGCCCCACGGAGGGTTTTCAGAATCCGAACAGAATGAGAGATGCAGCGAGCATGGATATTGGAGTCAAACCAGGAAGTAGCCTACAAGGCATCACCTTAATCAAGTGATCACATTGAACATTATCAGCAATGAAAAAACTACAAAACAGTGCACAATTTAATAGAAAACAAAGAAAATTTACAGCATCACTATATTCCTGTTGGAGATATAGAACCTGAATCTAACTATGAGGAGACATCAGACAACTCAATTTAGAGTCGATGAAATATCTGGCTGTGAACTTCAAAGTTTCTAGATCATGAAGGCTCAGATACTGTTTCAGACTGTTCAAGGTATAATTTGCAACCGGATCCCTTTGCTATAAAAGGGACAATCGTCAAAACTTGAAAGAGATTTGAGGATTAGGTGGTGGTAATGTATCAGCATTAATTTCTTATTTTGATAGTTGTATAGGAGACACTGTTGTTTTCAGAGGTAATGGGACATCAGAGTAGAACAGAATTAAATAAAAAAAAAAACAAGTGAAAGAGAGTTAAGAACTCAGAAAAATATTCCATTATAAATCAGAAAAAGGGAAATTAATATATTACAATATGAGTATTTGCAAACTATTTGGAAAAGACCCTTTATTTAATAAATATTGGTGCATAATTGATTAAATATATAGCACAAATATAAATCTGAGCCACTAAGTTGCATTATAATCACAAATAAATTGTCCATGCCTTACAATTTCTTCTGTATTACTGGTCTATCATCAGTCTAGGACTCACTAACATGGGTAACTCACGGAGGTGTTTTCTCATTCCTATGGGCATCTTTTCTTCTGATTCCCTGCCTCTGATGGGTTTATCACAAATATGCTTGCTGCTTTCCTAAACTTATCCGAAAAGGATTTTTCTAGTCAGTAGTGACTCCTTGCTATTTGGGGTAGATTTGTTCTATTAGTTCAAGAACTAGAGAACAATCTCTCCACTACAGCCTTTAGTTTGCACTCTCCGGGTTCTAATCATAAATTTGTGCAGGCACCTCTGCCTCTCTTACAAGTCCTTGGACTTCATTCTTTCCTGGTTTTTATACTTTTGAACTCATTCTTGTTTCTTGCATTGAGACGTTTCCTTCATTAGTTACAGGGTTTAACTTTGTATTGAAATGTATGCATGCTGGTGTGTGTGTGTGTGTATGTGTGTGTGTGTGTGTGTGCATGTGCGCACGTGCTTTAAGCTGCTGGATTCTTTTCTAAAATATATTTTTTATTGATTTTAGAGAGAGGAAGGAAGAGGGACAAAAAGATAGAAACATCGATCAGCTGCCTCCTGCACACCCCTTGCTGGGAATGGAGCCTGCAACCCAGGCATGTGCCCTGAGGGGGAGTCAAACCATGACCTCCTGGTTCATGAGCTGACGATCAACCACTGAACCACACTGGCCAGAGGAAGCTGAATTCTTATACCAGCTCAGTGCATATTGGTGAGAAATAAGCTATGTGCTAAACTCTCTAGGTTTTTCTATAATTTCTATTCATTTACAGCAGAGAGGGGTACAGTGTGTCTGTCAGTTTCAAAGCATTCTATCTGGTTTGGGTCACTAATTTGTGTAGAGGTAGCAATTGTGAACTGTGTAAGAAAAAATAGCCTAAAAGACTAAAAATGGAGAATGTTATATTGATTATTTTTGAGAATTGTGAAAATATTAACCTGAGACTCGTTTAGTGCAATAACCACTCACCTTGGCTCCCAGGATGCCTGCATTTTCTGGAAGTAGTAGTTGAGAATCATTGCACAGCAATTTACACTTTATTAACCATTTATATATCAATTATCTCTTTTGTTCCTCACAACGATCTATTGACAGAAGGTATTATTTCTGCAACTTCCCACTATTATAGAATGTGGCACAGAAGAAAATGGGTAATCTCGGGTTGTTTTCCCAAAGAACAGTAGATACATCACTCAGACCTGAGAGAGAGATTCCAGACTTTGAATTTTTTTTTCTTTTTTACTAAGCTTCAGGCTTCCAAATGTGTGGGTGCAGAACATAATTTCTTCCCACATAAACTCTTCTGGCTGGGCTAATAACAAAATTAACCTGAGACAGATTAAGAGGAGAAAATAACCAAATTTAAAACGTATGTACCTACAGGGGTGCTATATGGATACTAGTATGAGACCCAAGAACACATTGGACAGTTCAGGCTTATATGCCATCTTGCGCTAAGGAGAAAAGGGTGGGGTGGGGGTTTGGAACTTCAAAGGACAGGAAGGCAATGCACATGGAGACAGAAAAGCAAATGTTTTGTCCCAGTAAATAAATACTTGATGGGACATCTTTAACAATGGGACACCAAGAGGACTTTGATCAAAGAGGCCTTGCCAGGTCCCTCCCTGAGGATGAAAGGGGGCCACATGTTAACCTGACTTGTGTGGCAACTTTGAAAACTCACAAACCTAAAGTTACCACAAAGGATGGTCTGAAATTAAAAGTTTTTAAACTGAAAAAGCGATTTATAGTGGGTAATCATATCCTAGGCCAGTATCTTCCCTGACAAAGTTCAATCTTTACCTTAACTGAGCCTGTCTATTGTCTTTGGCATCTATGATAGCATATCATTAGAATATCAAAGTAACATCCCTTTTTCTGGACCCCTCAACGCACAGGAACTTCTCTGCAGAGACCACAAATCCCCTCATTGTTATTGAGTTAGATGTTGAGTGTTAACTATCCTGCACCCACCTAAGTAAAAGAAGTATGTTTCTATCATTTTTACTTCTTATCCAATCCCAGAGATTTCCCACTTTGCTTTCTCCCACCTCTCTAATCTATCACCTATGGATTTCATGTAACCCACTTACATCTCCTCTTTTGATTATAATGTGTAAAATGAAAGGACAAAGCAGAAACATACTTCCCTCCCTCTCCCCTATTTTGCCTTGTAGGCCTGGGCCCTCAGCCCAAGCCCCCTCCTTTTCTGAGTGAGTGACCACAAGAATGCTGGTATTGACCTAACTCCCCCAACCACCACCTGAGTGGACCAATGAAGCTCCAGGAATGCAGCTAAGGTCCTGATAAGGCTATAGTGGGGGACGGCCCAAGCCTCAGAATATGCTGGTCACTTCCTGACCTTTGTGCTGTAAGACCCTGATGAAAACCCCTAACCTAAATGACCACTCTCTGTAACCCACATCACCCCTAAGCCCACCCAAATAACTAGCCCTATATAACCTTTGTTCTCTTGGAACTCGGGGCTCTCTCTTGCATCCAGTAATGGAGGCGGGGGTGGGGGGACCAAGCGAGCTTGAATAAAAGACTCTCTGCTTTTGCATTGGATTTGGTGCTCCCTGGTGGATCTTTGGGGGGTCTTGAAATCTGGGCATAACATTTGGGGGCTCGTGCGGGACCCCCAAGACTCACGAGGGACCCCGATCGGAGAGTCTGACTGACCGTGGTAAGTGTCTGTGTGTTGTCTATTCTGTGCTGTGTGTTCTGTCCTGTGTGAGCTCACTTCTGAAATCTGTAATGCCCGTAAATGGCCTAAGGTGGACACACTGGGGGGGCCACGGGTGGGAGGAGTCGGGGGATGTTCCGAACTTCCATCTGGAAGGGTGCAGAAACCCCTCAATCTGAGACAAGGCAGGTCGCTCCCGCTGGTTTGGCATAAGGCCATCATCTACTTGCTTCCATGGAGCTGGAAGGCTGTATTTTTGGTCCATTTTAGTTTTCTGTGTTTGTACGGTTTTTTTGTGGACTTACTGGACGGACGTTATGGGACACACTCAAACTACTCCTTTAAGCATTATGGTCATTTTAAAGTCAAAGGCTGTACCAAACCTGCTTGCCAGCCTCAGGTGTGGTTTTTCCAGAGCTGCTGGGAACTTGGGACCTTGAAGCTTACTGAATTCAAATGATAAAAAAACTTATGTCTTAAATTTTTGAAGTTATTCTTAAAAATGTTACTGATTAAGAAATGCTGAATATTTGACTTGCCAGCTAAAAGTTTAAGGTTTGGATTGAATTGGGGAAAAACTGTGTGTTATGGTAGCTAAATGCCTTTGCTGAATGAATGTCTGGTAAAAGTATATGAGTGTGAAGGGAGGGGGCCTGCCCTCTCCTCTCCTTTGTGTGGCTCCACAACTTTGGTCTAAATGAAAATCTATGAAAACAGGTCACCCGCTCCCTTGTCTGTCTCTCATCACCGATCATCATGAGAACGGGACAAAGTTTGTTTGTGTGGGACTAGGCAATTTACTACAGAGAAGGGGGGTGGGGTGGAACAAAGCTGAAGTCTTCAGCCACCCTGGTGATTTAGAACTGTTTGCCAGGCAGACTCAGCCTCTGAGAGGCAGGTCAAAGAAGGGGGACTGGATGCCTGAGCTGAGCTGCTACAGCCCTGAGAGAAGAAGCAGCAGCAAGCAAAGTAGAAAAAGCTGTGGATAGAGCTAGCAAAATTCCCTGTTTGCAAATATACTGAAAGGGTTTAGTACCTGTTGCTACTGGAAGAGGAGGGGCTAATATCCCCTTCCAGTACACTCCCTTGGAAGAGGCCTGATTGCTGCTCTGCCACAAAGGGAACTGGTAGAAAGGCAAAAAAAGCAAGGCCCTAAGGGTTAACAAAAGGGCACTCTCCCTGGACTGGGAGCCATCAGGACTTTGAAATTCTCCAAGAGAGGAGGAGTCTGACTCAGAGACTGGCCGAAACCTCGTTGGGTTAGAAAAACCAGAGACTGCATATTGAACTTATAGACTGCAGTTTGCTGGGCAGAGGTCCAAGCCCAGTTATATAGGGATTAAGCTACCTGTGTACAGCAAAACAACTTTCTCCTGTGCCAGAATACATTTTTAAAAAATTGAATGCATGATAGACCAGTAAGCTGGGACAAGTAGAACAGGGGAAACTGAGCAGAAATCCTATCTTCCCTAAACCAATGACACTTGGGCATAAATGCTTTGCATGTGCCTCCCTAAACAAAGGTTAAATCGTTTATGTCAATCTGATTAGTGTCATTTGTTGTCCACACCCAGGGACAAATAAACTTAGAAAATAAGCCTTATTTTGATTAGTCCTTTTATTCAGGAGGAGCCAACCCAGTCCCTCCCTGCAACACGAATGATAAAATGTATATTAAGGAATTTTAAAATTGCTCAAACCTCGCTGCCTTGGGTCTAGTTCTGCGTGTGTAAGAAGAGACAGAGTAAGGTTTAATAGCAGGAGTGAAAAGGCAGGCAGGGCAGAAGCAGGCCAGAAGAAGCTGGCAAGGCCATCCAAACCACCCAGCCACTATTGGCCAGAGCCGCCTGAGACAGACCTCCTTGGACTGGCAACAGCTGACTCTGATTAGGACAGACTGGGATTTTTCCAACTGGGCCCCCATGAGCCGATGGTCAAAATGAAGATCGGGGGCCAGACTATGAACTTTATGGTTGATACAGTGGCAGAGCACTCAGTAGTTACTCAGAAGGTAACTCCCCTCTCAGGACAGAAAGTCACCATTATTGAAGCTACCGGTACCACAGCTGCAGACTGTTCTGCCGCCCCCGCTGATGTCAGTTAGGCTGCCATCAGGTGGTTCATGAATTCCTGTATTTATCAGTTGACCTGGTCCCTCTAATGGGCAGAGACCTTTTAGCCAAAATGGAAGCAGAAACCACTTTTGCCCCAGATGGCTCAGCACAGCCTTGCCTAGGTGAAAAAACCTCTCCAATGATCCTGTCCTTAGCAGTGCCAAGAGAAAAAGAATGAAGACTTTATACCCCCCCCCCCCAGCCAAAGGCCCCCACATCTGTTCTTGTCAGGCCCCCATCAGGGGACTTGGGCAGTGTTCCTGTTATCTGCCAAAATTCCCAAGACTGTAAAAGTACTTGTTCACTGAAAAGATGTAAATGTGGATATTTATTTGATATTTATATATCTACTTAGGTATAAATATTTATAAAATAAATAAAACCCCCAGTTAGTTTCCTGGTGTATTCTGGAGCAGCCCATTCAGTCTTGACAGAGCCAATGGGACCAGTAACATCTAAGAAGACACCAGTTCTAAGAGCCACCGGACAAACTGCCTTTTTCCTCGGACATCAAAGAGGACTGTGGACCTCAGAAAGAACACGGTAACTCATTCGTTTCTAGTCATGCCAGAATGCCTGTACCCCTTACTTGGACATGATCTCTTACAGAAATTACAAGCCACCCATAAGCTTGTTCAAGATGCCCTGCCAGTGCCACCTCGGACTCTGTACATCCTTTCCGGCCTGGGGACTCGGTGTGGGTAAAGAAGTTCACAACCCCAAGACTCACCCCAACTTGAAAAAGACTATACCTGCAGAAAATTATATAATAGACTCAGATGATGCCTGCATCTTCATAGACATGGCTTCAGAAAAACAAGGACAATTTTACCTTATATAGAAAGGTCAAAGAGTGGACTTTAGTCACCTCCCTAAATAATAGCGGAAGATTTGGCTGCCTGAAGCGGCCATGATGCCAATATTATGTTTCATTGTATTGATATGTTATATTAACCTTTGATTCTTTTGCAGGTTTGAATGTATATTGGCTGTCCTGGAAGGGAGCTGTACAAGGTGACCCCCAAAAGTAAAGGGTGTCTAGCTGCCAAGAGGGCAGGTGCCCAACTGGGCAGGGAAGGGTGCCTATCAGGTTTTGGTTTCTGTTGAGAGACAGCTAACAGTTGGCAGCCTGTAATAGTGTCTTGCAGGCCTGAGTCACCATGCCCATGTCAGGGGTAGTAAAGCTGGAAAAAGTCTGTTTAAAATAAAAGATCTGAAGCATGATTATGCATAGAAAAAAGGTTTTATACCAACAGTTACTGTTTTGTTTTAAATCCATGAAAAGGAATTAGCAAGGAAAGTCAGAAAATCTTAGAGTAGATCAGTATGTTTTTCTCCTTATGTAATTCCTCCAAAATCTGGCAATGCTAAATAAATCATGGCAATACATTTCTTTGCATAAATCCAATAAGACTGGTTCCTAATAATGGTTTTATTAACAGAAAACTTTGACTGGAGTATCATGTTTTAAAGAGCCCTGTCTGAGCTCTAAAGACTTGAAGCCAGTAAAAATGCCATGAAGAAAGCTTGGTATCCAGCTTGGGAGCCCTGAAGATGGCTGGCACTGGAGCGTCAGGCCCATGCCCTACCATCACTGGCGGTTGGTAAGAGTAGAAGGGGAACAGTAAAGATGCCTCTGCGTCCCTGTGGAACCCCCACACACTCTGGGCCGCAACAAGTAGAAGGGCTACTGAGATGGGCCTTAAAGCCTGGAGCGTGGGCTCAGGTGGAGTTGCTACAGGTGAGGGATTCACCTAACTCAGCAGATACTGCAGGCAGGCCCGATGGCAGCTGGATGGCTTGGCTTCCTGGCCCTACGGGGCACATTAAGGTTCAACCATGAAATTTCAGCAAAGGTAGTCAGTTACCATTCTTGTTGTTTATGCAAACATCAGGACAGTAAATAAATTAATCTTGATTTGGCTTTTTAATAGCCATGGAAGAATTTTAAGAAGAAAACTCCTATTTCAATAGAAGTTGTTAAAGCTAAAATGGTTTCTTTCCATTCCACAGGACCATTTGTTAAGCTTAGAGGGATAGTTCAGTTAATAGTTCTGTGTGCCCAGTACGCGCCTCTAGCAATGGTGGAATAGGAATGCAGTCCGTCTCATGATTGAGCCGTAAGTTCCAAGACAAGGGGGGAATGAAAGGACAAAGCAGAAACATACTTCCCTCCCTCTCCCCTATTTTGCCTTGTAGGCCTGGGCCCTCAGCCCAAGCCCCCTCCTTTTCTGAGTGACCACAAGAATGCCGGTATTGACCTAACTCCCCCAACCACCACCTGAGTGGACCAATGAAGCTCCAGGAATGCAGCTAAGGTCCTGATAAGGCTATAGTGGGGGACGGCCCAAGCCTCAGAATGTGCTGGTCACTTCCTGACCTTTGTGCTATAAGACCCTGATGAAAAACCCTAACCTAAATGACCAATCTCTGTAACCCACGTCACCCCCTAAGCCCACCCAAATAACTAGCCCTATATAACCTTTGTTCTCTTGGAACTCGGGGCTCTCTCTTGCATCCAGTAATGGAGACGGGGGTGGGGGGACCAAGCGAGCTTGAATAAAAGACTCTCTGCTTTTGCATTGGATTTGGTGCTCCCTGGTGGATCTTTGGGGGGGTCTTGAAATCTGGGCATAACAAAAGCAAGGTGCAAAACTGCCGTTCTCTGGAACATTATCTTAATTCGTCGAGATTCTGTTTCTTGGCATTTGTCAACAGTTTGGCTCAAAGTCTTCACAGTTTTGAATGTTTCTTACGTTGACATCCCTGTCTCTCACACTTAGTTCATATTAAACTAGAGTTATCTGTGATGACATCTCTCTTCCTGAAGCAAGCCTTCTACCTAAATTCCTTTTTGCCAGTGAGGGAGAACGTCAGAGGTTTTCCCTAAATCTTTGTTTATTAAAAATAACTACTTTAAGTTGCCAATATTTAAGGATTGAGAAATGCTGCTTCCTCTCACAAGCATAAATCGCAGTCAAGCTCCTTTCCCTCCTTTCTCCCTTCCTTCTTTTTTTCCTCTTTCCTTTTTCTTAATCCTTAGAAAGAATTAGGCAGCTCTCCTTGTAAGGAAAGTTAAATGACTTTCTAACAGAAACAGAAAAGCAGTAATAGTTTACTAAGCTGGTTGTAAATTAAAAGCAAGTTTTACTGTCCTGAGACTTAACTAGGTATTAATGAGTACAAAGAAGGTCCATTCACAATAGAACATTGAAAAGGAACCCCGTGTGACTTCCTCCTCAATCAATATAAAACACAAAAATATTATCTGCTGGTAAGAATGGCCTTAGTCTACTTATTTTGTTTAATAAGCATCCTTTAAGCATTAGACAAGGCAAAAGCTACATCCTTCTTTTTTATTTCTATTCTATAGAGTAGGACATATTTTAATTTTTAAGAGAGAATGCCTGCCTGCTCAGATAAAAACTAATCACTACACATCATTTTCAGGGAGAAAAGAGGAGCAAATGCGTAAAGACTAAAAACAGTGTTCCTTCTGAATAAATATCTCTGATTATTCTTTTCTGTGGTTGACTATCTGTCTGAAACATGATTAGGTCTAATGCTCTATTGATGTACTGCAGTCTTAGGGGAAGTTAATGGTATGCTTAGCTTGGGCCTGCCTTTCTTTCTTTTCTCATTTTCCGAGCTTCATTGTGGCACAGCCCTTAGTCAATACAGCAGCTCCCTCCTGAGCAAGCATTAAATTGAACAGATGAATGGCAGCATTTTAAAGTAGATCTGATAACCCAAACATGCTTATGGGTTTTAAAGAGACCACATCAGATAAAAAGAACGACTGGTCACTTGAGAGCTGACATATTCTTCTAAAAGAGAAAGGATCTTGAAAAATCAATTGGGCCATAGAGAATATTCTCTAAAAGATCAAATGGGGCAAAAGAATGTTCTGTTTCTCTAAAAAATCATAAAATATTTAGTGGAAATATTCTTTCAAATACTCAAATGGATTCATTCCTACTGTAATTTCATATAGAAAGACTGGAACCTAATATTTATTTTTAAAAAGGACTTTAAAATCTCTCACATTTTGTCAGCAATCTTAGACTTTAATCCCAGAAAAAAAATCATCTCAAAAATGTTTTTTGGGTTTTTTTTATCAAAGTAGGTGCCAAAGAAAAAAATACACTCCTCAAAAAGTGAGTTCATAAATCATTTAGTTTTTCAGTGCTCAGAGAAAGGAGTAGAATTTCCTGAAGGCTGTGGAAGATGTATGTGTACAGGTACCTGTGTTTGAGAATGTATATGTGAGAGGGAGAAGGGAGAGTTTCAGAAGAGTATAATATATTTAAAGTTTAACATAATATTGTCGTCAGATTTCAAAGGAAAATTAAAAAAAAAAAACTACCTTCTCTCTAATAATAATGTCCCTTTAAATCTAGCACTTTATGTAAAAAAAAAACCTGAAAATTAGAACCATATTTGTCATTATCTAAATAAACTGTCTATCAGTCAATGGACTACATCTGCTTATTAATTGAAACCATCTCTGTAATTGCTTTTACCCATTAAACACCTAAATACCAAGTCAGAGGTGTATAAAAACTATCATATTAGTATCATGAGACATTGTATAATTTGGTGCAACACTGTATTTTTAAAATGGCTGCAAGCAAGCAAATGCTCCATGACCTTAAACCAACCAAATAGAACAATGAAAATGAGTAATTAAATTGAATATATATGCCGATTTCTTTGAGTGTAAGTCTATAAGAGTATATGATCCTAGAGGGCAGAAAGTCTCTTAAAATTATACTTATTTCCCAGAATATTAAGATCGGTGTTGGGTAGAGGGGTCAATAATAGTTGGTCAATAAATAAGATTTGAATATATATATATATATATATATATATATATATATATATATATGTAAAGAATTATGTGAAAACTACAGTAGCAATAAAGAAACTGTCCTCTTACTTTGTAAAGTATTTTAATTGTTTATTCTTCCTTCTCCAATGTACTCATTAATACAAAATGAGATTGTTAGCTCTAATATACAATAGTTTTTCTCTTCATCCAGTCCTCCTAATGATTCCATTGTAACTAGCTAGTTATTAATAACTAGTGGCCCAGTGCATGGATTTGTGCACATTGAAAGGAAATTAATTAGAAGGTGGCTGGTGGAGTGGGACTGGGTGAGATGGGCCAGACAAGCTCTGGAACCAACCTCCCACAGTCCCTCCCCTGCTGTCCACACCTGGGGTTGCGCTGTGGCTCCAAGGGTGTCTGTGGAGTGAGCGGGGATCCCTTTGGCAGGTGGGGTCCCTTGACCTGGCCTGTGGGAATTGGGCCAAAACCGGCTCTCCAACATCCCCCGAGAGGCCCCCGAGTGTGAGAGGGAACTCTGCAAACTTGCTGTCATACAGAGTGTGGAATGCAAACCCAAGTGTGCAGTAAACCAGATTCAGGGCCAACAGTGCCACAGCAACAACAGAACCCATGGATGAAGGTGGAATCGCATGGCCCTGTGAGGAATCCGGCTCCCTCCTCTCTGGTTCTGAGGTGCATCATCTGAGAACCGCTGCTGCCAAGTCACCACAGCTCGGCAGCTCCTGTGTTGAGCATCTGCCCCCTGGTGGTCAGTGCACATTATACCTACTGGCCAGTCGGACAGTCAGATGGTCGGACAGTTGCTTAGCCTTTTATGTATACAGATATATAGATAGGCAAGGAGGAACGGGAAGATCAGACATTATAGACATGTTCCTGGAAAAACGTCGGAAAGGGACTGGACAAAGGGAAGATAGACACATGCCCAGCAAAGGTGGGATGGCATAGGGAAGGTACTTTCCTGTCAATCACATCTGGGGACAAGATGGTTGGCCAGAATGAGCATGGCCCCTGCAAGAGCAAGGAAATTTGAGATATAATTTCCTGAACAAAGAAGTTTGCTCTCTTGGGATTCCTGTGACCCTGGGCTTATGGCGTTCTTTCGGTTCTGCTTCTCCCTGCATTTGCCCCCACACTCAATAGACTAATGAACGTAACTAACCTGATGCTGAACCGGACCCAGCTCCAACATGGAAAGGAAACTCCGCACATTGCTTTGCTTCTAGCTTTACTGAAACCCCAGTTCCATTTCTTCTATGACTGGACTAAGGGAAATGGGACTTTGGAAACCCAAGGGTGTAATTCCCTAGAAATAAAGCTTTCCACCATACTTTATCCTCTGTGGGGGCCTCTACAAATGCTTACTCCACCGGTACCCCTACTCCTGCTAGCAATGGGGAAGGACCAGGCATATTTTTCTCAGATAACACTAACACTTTCTGTCTCTCTTCCTTCCTTGCTTTCTTTATCTTTGTATTTCTGACATACTATGATGTGAGTTACTATATATATATATATATATATATATATATATATATATATATATAGTCTTAATTCCACTTCCTGGCACAGAGCTCCCTCAAAACCTGGAATTTCCTAAGTAATAAATAATAAGCTCTTTTCAACCATACCTCAATTTATGTTAATGAATTGACTTTTGAAAGCCAATGGTTTAATCAAACATGCCTACATAATAAAGCTTTCAAAAACAAAACTCTGGATTATAGGGTGGTTTAGAAAGCTTCCAGGTTGGTGAACATGGGAAGGTGCTGGTTGGTGCTCTGTCTGAAGAAGACATGGGAGTTCTGAGCCTCTCCCCACATACCTTACCCTATGGATGTTTCTGTCTAGCTCTTTCTGCATTATATCATTTTGTAAATGATAACCTAGTAGGCAAACTGTTTTCCTGAGTTCTGTGAGAAACCCTAGCAAATTAATCGAGCCCAATTTGGAGGTCCCAGGAACCTCTAATTTATATCCAATTTTCAGAAGCACAGGTAACAACCTGGACAAGGGCAATCACAAGATTGGCATCTGAATTGTGTGTGTGTGTGTGTGTGTGTGTGTGTGTGTGTTGGAGGAAGTCTTGTGAGGCTTGTTCATTCATCTGTGGAATCTGATGCTAATTCCAGGTAGATGGTATCAGAACTCAAATGGATTGTAGGTCAACCAGTTGTAGTCAAACAATTGTTTGGTATGAGAAAAAAAATGCACATACCATTGGTGACCAGAGGTGTCTGAAATGAAGCATTCTGTGAGGAGAGTGAAGAGTCGAGAAGAAAAACAGGAGTTTTTCCTTTTCAAATCTCTTAAGTCTATTCTACATAAGTTTCTTTAACCATCTAGGACAATATATCATACCACTCCAATACCTCCAGATAAAACCTCAAGGATTTAATACAAAGAGAACCCTTTAATCCAATCAAAATAGCTCATGGAATGCTGCCAATATTCTTTCTTGCTGATTGTATGATGCATAAATTTTTTGGAATGGATTTATCGTCTAGCTAGACAGATCACTCATATTTGCAATTGTAGCTTCTGGACTTACTGTCTTTTTAATATGTTGTATGTTGGTTTTAACTTCTGAACTATACTTTCTTAGCTTAAGAGACCTGGGTTTAGATGACAGCCATGAGCAAGAGGTGTTAATTCTTGCTTCCCCTGCAGTCAGTTAGGGCACCTGATCCTCTCCTAGCCAGATAGAGACCTGATAACTCCTTATTTTGTTATAAATAAATTAATTAGTATCATGATTTTGTTCAATAATAAAATATTATAATTTGTCTCCCATAAAAAGATGAGCAATACATATAGGAAATACTGATTGAAAAATGTTCCCTAATCAGTTTGTAAGAAGCAAGGGTTAAAACATATTTGTTTTGTTCAAATATTTTGTGATTTCCTGTGCTTAAAAGGCAAGTAATTGAATGAATAAAAACAAAGGCTGTGGTAATACAATAAATATAATTGTAATTAATGCTTATTACTTTTTTCATTCCATTTTTTATTATGATTATTCAAAAATCTAACTTAACAACCAACAGATATGGTGAGTTATTTATATTAATGATTATCACAATAAGGAAACTAATAGAGAAGGAAAGAACCAAAGAAAAATATTGATGGAAACATTGGTACATCAAAAAAATCACTCAGGTTGAATCGATCTAATTCATTTTTCTATGCTTGACAGAGAACATTCAATAATCAGAATTATCCATCTATCATTTTGACATTGCCCTTTGGAGAGTAATTAACAGTAGTAATTTATGTAATTTATTTTGCACATCAGGAGGCTTCAGAGCTCACATATGCTGTTGAACATCTGTGTATTTTAACTCTACATCTATAGATGTATTTTATTTACATTTTAGCAATGTGATATGACTGGCATATTTTAAGAATTTTTTTTTCCAAAATGGAACTTTGTTTCTTTTCAAGTTATATTTTTTGAGGAAGTTTATAAAAGGATTTCAAGATTGCAAGTGAGACTAACTTTTCTAAGATGAGGCCATCTCTTGCAAGGAACAGAACTTATTAGGAGATTGTGTTGAAAAAAATCTTTAGAAGGTCCTAGGCAGCGCCGTCTAATAGAAATCTGATAAGAGCTATATATACCATTTTAATTTGTTTAGTAGTCACATTAAAAATGTAAAAGAATAAGATAAAATTAATTTTATAATATATAACCTAATGTAAAATATTTTTATTTCAATAGCTAATCAATATAAACATATGACAGACATGTTACTTTTTTGTACTGTCTTAGAAATCTGTTTTGTTTTTCACATTTATAGTGCATCTCAATTTGTAACACCAACATTTTAAGTGCTCAGCAATCACATGTGGCTCTGGACCATTGAACTGGACAGTGTGGGACTGGGGATATCTTTGAGTCTTTAAGAACAACTCTCAGAAATACAACTCAGACCTAGTTTGCCAAGAGAACTTCTACCTCTGCTGGGATCAGGAAGCTAAACTATCAGAGATATGCTTTGCCAATTCTGATTGCAGAACTATTTAACCTTAGCCACAGACAGGTTCAGGGAGTCGTTAGTTGGCCTGTTGGTCTGTGGCGAACACCACCTTGATTGTATTCCAGGGATCGGAACAGTTTAATATCATATTACTATGAATGAAAGGAAGAACAGATTGTGACAACAGCAGTAGACACTGCTGCAATTCACCCCTCTGGGCTGAGAAGTATGACTTTTGAGGTTCTGAATAGCATTAGGAATATAGAGGAGTTGCATACAACATTTTTGGCATCAGACAACTTGCTTTTATCAATTTCATTTTTTTAGAAATCACTTTAAATGATCTAGTCTAGTCATTTTTTTAAAAAAAAAAATCATTATTGTTTAAAGAATTACAGATGTTCCTCTTCTTTCATCCATTGACCCACTTCACCCAGCTCCCGCCTCCTCACACCCCAAGCTTTTAGCATACTATTATCTGTGTCTGTGGGTTATGCATATATGTATATAAATTCTTCGGTCAGCTCTAACCGGTTTGGCTCAGTGGAGAGAGCATCTGCCTGCGGACTGAAGGGTCCCAGGTTCGATTCCAGTCAAGGGCATGTACCTTTGTTACAGGTACATCCCCAGTGGGGAGTGTGGAGGAAGCAGCTAGTTGATGTTTCTCTCTCATCGATGTTTCTAACTCTCTATCCTTCTCCCTTCCTCTCTGTAAAAAATCAATAAAATATATTTTTGTAAAAATTATTCAGTTAATCTCTCTCCCCCCACCCCCAGCTCCCTGCCCCCTTCCCCCTGCCCTCTGAGATCTGTCAGTCTGTGCCATGCTTCCATGTCTCAGGATCTATTTTGTTCATCAGCTTATTTTATTCATTAGACTGAATGCTGGAGGCAAAGATCAACAGTCATTAATATACAAATGTGAGAAGTCCCATCAGAAGACTGAACAGCCTTTGATATTCAGAAGGCTGAATATCTGCATGTTACTACCTGCTGCTGAATGAATGGCCGAAGGCCACCCCCCTAACCTGGTAACCTTTTTACTGTTCACTAAACATTACCTTTGATATGCCTGTTTGCATTCTTAAAGGACAATTGTGTATTCTAGTAAATAAAAAGGAGATGGGTGCTGAGATTCAGCGGAGCTTGGTCACTAGAACTAAGCTTTCTCTGGCTTCCCCCATAATTTTCTAAATTTATATTTCTTGTCTTGTGTATTAATTTGAGCGTCAGCTCTTTCTCCAGGCTTCTGAACCCAAGCCACGCAGGCTGTGACTTCACAATTGAATATATAAGTGAGATCATGTGATACTTGCCTTTCTCTGACTGGTTTATTTTGCTTAGCATGATACTCTCCAGGTCCCTCTATGCTGCCTTAAGTATCTGGATAATGTTTTGGATATCCACGTGGTGCCTTTTATTTATCTTCCTGTTTCTCTTTATAGGGGCTTTACATTTGTTATGTGGATGTTACCTTAGGCTGGGGCAAGGAGAGAGGCCTATACATGGTCCTCCATGAGTACCTGTGCTTCCTGGACACTCCCAAGCAAATTGACAAAATCTCTGACAAAAGGAGGCATGTGATTATTTTTAGACACAGAATCATATCTGAAATCAAGAGACTTTTCGATTCTTGAGTATGGACCAGAAGCAGCACAGAGGTGGCGCAATTGAAAATGTCATGTAAAGGGGGAAAATCAGTTATCTTAGTGAAAATAGATGACAGATGACAAATGACCCTTAGCCTCAACCTTTTTAATGCCGCGACCCTTTAATACAGTTCCTCATGTTGTGGTGACCCCCAATTTCATTGTTACAAATTGAACATAATTAAAGCATAGTGATTAATCACAAAAACAATATGTAATTATATATGTGTTTTCCGATGGTCTTAGGCGAACCCTGTGAAAGGGTCATTCGACCCCCAAAAGGGTCGTGACCCACAGGTTGAGAACCGCTGCTTAGAGCTTTGTAAATTACACAACTGCATACAATCCTGATGGCTACTAAGGAAAGCATCCTCCAAATCTCCGAGTCTCTGTGAATTCATCAGGATTAGGCTGCCAAGTTGAAACTCGTTTGATTTTTAGAAGATAAAGACAGGTGATATTTCTTGCATACCTGGTTTTGAAGCTTGGGAGTCATACTTCCTAAACATAAATATTGGACAGAAGTGGAAATTCCACTGCAAGACAGGAATATGGTGAAACTTCTTTTCCACGGAGTCACATCATTTTTCTTCGGCATGCTGGGGCTTGCCTTTGCAGCCGTAGGAATCAGTCCATTCTTGCTCAGCATGAAGAGTCACTTAAGTCTGTATAAGTGAAAGCCCAAGGCAGGCCCAGCTATTGAAAAGAGGTTCAGGCCTTTTGAATTATTTAATACTTAACTTCCATTGCCACTCAACAAGACAGAACACATAAAAAACATATTTTACACAAATTGGATGTTTCACTCCCAAATTTCTGGATATTCACTCCTGAATTTCCAGAATGTCAGCAGAACTCTGTACACAGGGTTGCAGAGTTCTTATTTTTTATGTGGCTCCAGTTAGTGCAACTCAAAGGGGGAGGGGTGACCAGATAGGAAATAACACAAATAAGGGAGAAACTCAATATCATCATGCTGCCATTCAAAAATACTATTTCAAAATTAATCACAATTGAGAAGGCCATTCAGAATTAGCTTGTATTCACAGATTTACAATTGCATAATTTACTTGTCAAATGCCCATAAAGCTCAGTGGGTAGCTTTAAATGCAGATTTGCTGTGAAATCTGACAAATTGGACTTCAGATATCAGTAATTTTCTAGTCATTTTGACCTCAGGGAATTATTTATTTTGATTGGTCGTTAGGGAATAATAGAATAATACCTCATTTGCATGATTGCTTTCAATTGAGCACACACAATGCACACACTATGTAAAGTACTTTGAATAATTCATGATAACTGCTTTATAGTACACAGCATCTGCACAGTTTTGATCTCTTGAATATAAAGGTAGTTTATAAGTTCTATTATTAAACTCAAATCTTTATTTGTTAAATGAAATTTGAAGAATTAGATATTGTAGAAAAAAATTTGTCTACTGATATTCTGATGGATGGTTCATAATGATGTAAGTATTAACTCAATCAAGCTTACTCTTTATTTAATATAATTTTTTTTTTTTTACTTTAAGTAGTTACTAAGGCAAACTTTATTTTCTATTTGGGATGTTTTCTCTTCATGAAACCTAATTTGCAATAGTGAAAAATTAGATAAATTCGTTTTTACTAGAAATAATTTAAAAGACTATTTATTTGCCTTTATCTCAATATCAATATGGTATAGAAAACAAACTAAATTGTTATGAAAATGCATATGGATAAATATACTAATTTATATTTTTCATATCAGAGTTTCAATCAGGTTTTTAATTTATTTTTAGACTAATTTTATGCTTTTCATTTAGAAAGAAGTAAGAAAGTTAAATTATATTGGTATTGAGATAACATTCACATATATTTAATAGTGTGATGAAAGAGAGCTAGCATGTCTGATGTACATACAACTTCACTTCATTTTTAATTGCAAAAATGTCCTGGTTTCAATGAATATGCATATTTACAATGTGAACACATTTAAAATTTTCTGTTTTCAGTTAGTACTGCTTATAAATATGTGAGAAAAATCAAGGCTTCATAATTATAAGACAAGTCTTCATTTTAGTGATTTTTCTTCTATTAGTGTAAGGTGTAGTCCCATGGATGGAAAGCAGTAAATTCAACCAGGTGTAAAAGCCCAAGCACATTTGTCTTTCACCTAATTGAGAGAGGTAACTTTGAGCTCATTAAGAGTAGAAAGCCCATCTGTCCCCAGTAAACTGGCCTGAACTGAGTAGTTTGTAAGGACTGCACTGTCGCCTGCCCTGTGTAGTGACACTTCTCTTTATTTGTAATAAAGAAACACAATCTTGCCTCACATTTTCAGGATGTTATTTTTTATTAAGTGTTTCACTTCATAACTAGCCACAGCTCTCCTAGGTAAAGTACAGAAAGCAAGATATAAAAATCAATAATTCCTTTAAACCTCTATAAGAGTTTTTTTAAAGCAATGCCAGGAAATAAGAAATACTGGCTTTCACTTTCAGTAATCTGAAAATGAAGTATAAATTATGTAAGCAGCTTCAGATTTGACAGAATTATGTCATTTTTTTTTTCATTCTAGAGTCCTTAGTTACCAGTAGTATGGCAAGACTCTATTTTCTATATTAACTGTTCTCAAAGGGTGTGACTTTCTCCCTGGGGGGACATTTTTAATGTGTGCAGATAGTTTTGGTTGTCAAAAGTGATTGGGAGGAGGGGTGCTGTGAGCGTCTAGAAGACAGAGCCATGGATGCCTCATATATCAGCAGATTCACAGGGCAGCCCCATAACAAAGAATCTTCTGTCCAAAAATGACAGCGATGTTGAGGTGGAGAAGCCCTGTTCTAGATGAACGGTACATATCCAGGTTTGTATTGCTACCATATGACTTACACCTTACTTAAAAAATCATAATTGGTCCTGGCCAGTGTTGGCTCAGTTGATTGAGCATCGTCCCATGCACTGGGAGGTCACCAGTTCGATTCCCAGTCAGGGCCATGCGGGTTTGTGAGCTTGATCCCATGCAGGAGGCAGCCTTCCTCTCCTTTTCTCTCTCTCTAAAATCATTAGAAAACATGTAAACAATAAAACATAAAAATAGTGTAATTGGTAATTGGCTTATTTATACTTTTATCAGGTAAAAAAATGCAAAGACTAAAACTAAACAATAATTTAAACTGCTGTATGCAGTTCCCTTGCATTTATTGGAATTAATTACTCTGAGTTTATGCATTGGTCTGTTTTCCTTTTTCTACTATTAGAGAAATGGCTTTTCTTTTATCCAATTTGTTTTTTTGATATGTTTTGTATGTATTTAAGTTTTTCTCTTTATAATGATATGAAATGGTAATTTAAACCTACATATTCCCAATTCACATATGGTCCCTTTTGTTTGTAATGCTATTTTCATATCCTATTTATAAAATATTACAAGTGAATTAAATAACTAATAACATTGAGCTATTTGACCATATTGGTAATGCTGTAATAAGGACAAAAGAATCAATGAAGCACATTCAAAACACTAAACTAGTTATTATTTAATGGACACTTTAATCTCTCTCTATATATATATGCAGACATTAGCAAGTATAGAGATAGATGGGACTCAAGCATGATTTAATAAAAATTTGATCTTATAACATTTAACAAGTTATAAGTATAATTATTGTCATCTTCAAATTATTTTGACTTATTTACATAATGTTTAGAAAAAAGTTTATTTTTTACTTTACACTTTCTATTTCAAATTTTACTGTGAAAAAAAAGAGTACTTTCTAAGTAATTTGAATTAAGGTAATTTTTGAATACACTAACTTCTCAGTAACTATTTTAAACATAAAATTTTACCCATGAATCTAAGGAAAAGGCAATCTAAGGTATCCTGTTTATTTAATACATTTTGCACACTTTTGTCATTATCACTTTTAACTCTTGTCATATATTTCTATCATACTAGGAAAATATAAGACAAATATTAAATAAGAAGTGAAGTAGCCCTAGCTGGCTACTTGATTTGGCTCAGTGGATAGAGCATCAGCCTGACTAAAGGGTTCTGGGTTTGATTCTGATCAAGGGTACATGCCTGGGTTGTGGGCTTGATCCTCAGTAAGGAGCAACAGAAGGCAGCCAATCAATGATTTTCTCTCATCACTGATCTTTCTATCTCTCTCTCCCTGTCCATTCATCTCTGAAATAAATAAAATTATTTTTTTTAAAAAAGTGAAGTAACTAAAAACATAAATCTCAAATAACTTTTTTAAGGCCACACAACTAGTAAAGGAGAGGAAAAAATTTGAACTAAGGTAGTCATGTTTTCAAAGCTGTGCATAGTAATGTTCATAAAGAGGTTGAAAGACAAGATGCAAAGACAAAACATTATTTAGAACAAATAATAAGGATCAAAATCTCTAAGAGTTAAGGAAAAAAGATGAGAATAGCAATAGAAAGTTAAACAGGTCATTGGCATAACATGTCATTTAAAAGAAGAAACACTAGAAAATAAAAAGAAAAAAATGCAACCTCAATAAATCAATTTAAATTTAAATTATGATGTAGTAGAATAAGTAATGGACCCCAAAGATGCCCATGTCCTTATCCTTAGAATCTGTGAATATTAAATATCACACACAAAATATGGGTCTTTATAGATGTGGTTAAATTGATATCTTAAGATGGGAAGATTACCCTGAATTATTCAGGTGGGTCCAAGTATAGTGACATGAACATTTATAAGGTGCTGGGGTCCTGCCCCAGCAGGTCCAGGGGTCCCCAAAGGTGTGGACGGAGTCGGCGAAGAAGGAATGACACGAAGACAGTGTTCAGTTGATCAGCAGCCTATCCAGGATCTCTAGCCAGGATCTCCAGCCAAGTTCTGGTCTGGATCTCCAGCGAAGTTCTGGTTTGGATCTCCAGCCAGGTTCTGTGTCCATGTTCTCTTGCTAGGTTCTCCAGGTTGGACCAGGGGTCCCCAAAGGTGTGGATGGAGTCGGTGAAGAATGAATGACACGGAGGCTGAGTTCAGTTGATCACCATAGCCATGTTCTCTTGTCAGGGTCTGGTCAGGATCTCCAGCCGAGTTCTGGTCTGGATCTCCAGCGAAGTTCTGCTTAGGATATCCAGCCAGGTTCTGTGTCCATGTTCTCTTGCTAGGTTCTCCAGCCTGGTTCTGTAGCCATGTTCCTTTGCGAAGAAGGAAGGACACGGAGACAGTGTTCAGTTGATCAGCAGCCAAACCAGGATCTCCAGCCAGGATCTCCAGCCAAGTTCTGGTCTGGATCTCCAGAGAGGTTCTGCTTAGGATCTCCAGCCAGGTTCTGTGTCCATGTTCTCTTGCTAGGTTCTCCAGGTTCTCCAGCCAGGTTCAGTCACCAGATTCTAGTCAGGTTCTCTTGCCAATTTCTGTAGTCAGGTTCAGTCCAGGATCTTTTGCCATGTTCTCTCGCTAGGTTCTGTCTCTAGGTTCTCTTGCCAGTTTCTGTCCAGGATCTTTTGCCATGTTCTCTCCAGCGAAGTTCTTCTGTCTCTAGGTTCTGTGTAGGTTCTGTCTTCTTGGTTCTGTCTTCTAAGTTCTGTGTCGTTACATCTGTATTTATACCAGTTGATTCCAATCCTATCAATCTCTATTACAAAGGTTAGGGCGTTTCTTATCTCCATTCCAGGGAGTAAAGATTATGTAGCTTAAGCATGATTGTTCGTAGTTAAAGTGATTAATTACCCGCCTGGCACTTAGTTAAGAGGTTTTATTCCCTCCCTAACTTCAGGGGAAAATCCCTACCTGGGGAAACAACCTTTCTCAGAGAGGAGACCTTGGTTAAAACACATAGTGCCAAGATGAGCAAACATATTGAGAACAGTATGCCATATATGCCAGGTCCTTTGAAACAGCAAGGATGGACTGGCTCCCGGCAATAAGGAAGAGGTAGAAGGAGATTTTTCAACCATGTGATCCCTGAGGCAAAGATGGAGAATCTGACCACAAACCAAGGAACGCCTCAATCAAAGAATAGGTTCTCCTGCAAGTCTCAGGAGAGAGTGATACCTGCTAAAGACTTGCAGCCCAGTGATACTGATTTCTGTTGTTTTAAGCCTTTAGTTATTTGGTAATTTGTTATAGCAGCAATAGGAACCTCATTCAGATAACATAATCACTTTTCACTCATCAGGTTTTAATAAAAGATGTCTAAGATTAATGTGACTTAGTGTCTAGAAGCAGAGCCATCCATATTTGGGAATTTATGTAGAATTATATAATATTTTGAGCAAAATGAGTTATATAATAAAATATGTGAGAATAACTCTAGAGCAGTGATTTTCAACCCTTTTCATTCATAGCACACATAATTGCTAAAATTCTGTGGCACACCAAAACATATATTTATTTTTTATCTGACAAAAAATAGGTATAATTTTGATTGATTTACAAAAAATAATAATAATAATAGTAACTACTTACCCTTTTTGCTCCAGTGTGACTTTTTAAAAAATCAGGGGCCCAGACTTATATGTCAGAATTTTTGGTACCAAGAATTAACCAGTCAGACACAACCTTATTATGAGATGTGACTGATAAGATGCAACTCTATTATGTGACATATATTTATGATTCAAGACAGGATATTCATACCGGATGGCTAACTGTTGTGTTGACTGTTGTCACTTTTTTACTTGACAATCTAAGTGAAAAGAGGTCAGAGCCCTGACTAGTCAGGCATTGCATGTTTTAAAAATACTTGCAGCACACCAGTGTGCCAGGTGGTACACGGGTTGAAAATTGCTGCTCTAGACCATAAAACCCACAAGATCAAGGAGAGATTTCAATTTGGTTCAATGCTATACTTTCAGTGCCTGCAATGCCTAGTATATATAGGCATGCGGTAAATAATTGTTACACAAATAAATACATCATAGAAGCCCTAAACCTATTCAATTTAGTGATATAAGTTCTGTAGGTTTTATATTAAAAAAACACTTTTCACCCTTTTTTAATCTCTGAGACATCCTATATAATAAAAGCCTAATATGCAAATTGTCCCCTGGGATGGTCGTTTGACCAGGAGTTCAACTGCTCGCTATGATGTGCACTGACCACCAGGGGGCAGAGTGAAACAAGATGGGTGTCTGTGAGGCAGCACTGGCAGTGGGTGGCAATGGAGGCACTGCCGGGCACCAATGGGCCCGACAACAGCGGAACCATGGCAGGATGGTAGAGCAGGTGAGCAGGTGGCACCAGGCCAAGGTGGGTACAAGCAGGAGTCTGGGAAATTCCACTAAACACAGTAAGCAAAATAAACCTGTCTTCTGTGTAAACCACTTTTGCTTGTTTGTTTCTATGGTGTTTCTGTAATATGCAGCTGAATATATTTCTAATAGAAAAGCTAGTATATCTATGATGGACAAACTAATAACTGGCAGGTGCATGTTTAAAGCCTCAGTCCATCTGACTCCACGATTCACATAGTTTGCACGATGCTGCACTTCCTTTTGCAAGTCCTTAGAGCTCAAATTTAGTGCTTTTCCTGAGTGTGTTCCTTCTATACTTTCAATATTTTACAATCCATCAAATAAAACTTCAGAGAAAGAATATATAGACTAAGCTTTCACATAGAATGATAAAAACAAACAGACCTTAGCGCTCACTTATGATAAGTTTGTTCCTAAGATGTTTTCACTGAACTAGGAAATACCTGGGGCTATTTTAAAATGAAAATACTTTTCCTTAGTTTTTTTTCTAGTTATTTTCATTAGTTGACAGTAAAACTTTTTTTTTTTTTTTTAATCTATGGAATCATTCAGGCCAAGATGCACTCTGATTCTTTTTCTGCAATTGCAGCTTTTTTTATCTTAAAATATGTCTTTAATGTAAAAAGAAAAATCATTAAAATGAAAATCTATAGAGAAAATGTTATCAAAATTTGTTTATATTGCCCTAACTGGTTTGGCTCAGTGGATAGAGCGTCGGCCTGAGGACGGAAGGGTCCCAGGTTCCATTCCGGCCAAGGGCATGTACCTTGGTTGTGGGCACATCCCCAGCAGGGAGTGTGCAGGAGGCAGCTGATCGATGTTTCTTCTCTCATTGATTTTTCTAACTTTCTATCCCTTTCCCTCTCCCTTTCTCCCTGTAAAAAATCAATAAAATATATATTTTTTAAATTGTTTATATTAATGAAAGGTTGATATTTTTAAATTATTTATGTTTTATCTTCAAATTATATAAACTATTTTGTTTCTGAAATAAGTATAATTTTATTGAATATGACTAAAAGTATAAAAATATTCCTGCTTCCAGATAATATATGTTGATAGGAAATATTAAATGTAATCATACACATAAACTTGGAAACAAAGGATTTTCCAGGAACTTCATTGGATTTATATTCAGAGATGGACTGAAAACCAAGTTCTAACATTTATTAATGGAATTATCATGGAAAAATATTACAAATTTCTTTAAACTTTTTTCTGTTGTGTGGAAAATACTAATAAGTATAGGTACATTTGCCCAATATTTCGACTCTTGAAAAAATGAAACAAAATATAACTATAAAATGTCTTTGAAAACTGGTATCCTATATAATAAATAACTAATATGCTAATTAGACCAGATGGCAGAACCACCTTCTGGAACAACCTTCCAGACCACTTTCCAGAATGACTGGTGGGTGGGGCCATGGAGCAGCGAGGCAGCCAGGGCCATGAGAAGCCGAAGCAGCTGGGGCTGCAAGGGCCAAGCCCCTAGCACAGATTCTGTGCATTGGGCCTCTAGTATACTATAAAGTACATCAATTGTTTGAATACTAAAAATATATTAGAAAAATTCAATCTTGTATTTATTACTAAAAGTGAGTGTACAAATGAAAGCATAGTGAGTGCTTAGATAAATGGATGAAGAAAATGTGGTGTATATATGTAATTGAATATTGTTATTTAGCTTTTAAGATGAAGGAAATCCTACTCTTGTGAAAACGAGGATGAACCTGGAGGACAGTAGGCTAAGTAAAGTCAGCTGGACACAGAAAGACAACTACTGCATGGAATCACTTATATATGGGATCTAAAAAAGTCAGACTTATAAAAGCAAAGAGTAGAATGGTGTTTGCCAGGGGCTAGGGGTCTGGGGTTTGAGGGAATGGTGGATATGTTGGTTAAAGGCTCAGAGTTTTAGCCAGGCCAGCATAGCTCAGTGGTTGAGTGTCAACCTATGAACCAGGAGGTCAGGGTTTGATTCCCGGTCAGGGCACATCCCTGGGTTGCTGGTTCAGTTTCTATTGTTTGACATGCAGGAGGCAGCCTATTAATGATTCTCTCATCATCATTGATATTTCTTTCTTTTTTTAATTAAATCTTTATTGTTCAGATTATTACAGTTGTTCCTCTTTTTCCCCCCATAGCTCTCCTCCACTTGATTCCCACGCCACCTCCCTTACCCACCCCCGCCGACTTTCCTCATCCATCTCTGGTGTCTGAGGCTAGGAATTGGCCTAGTTGTGGGGGTAGAGACTATAGTTAGGAAGACTAAAGGTCTGTGGAGAAAGGATGCATCATGTTGAAGCCTCGGTCTGACTTCATTCTGGGCTTGCCTGTCTGTGCAAGTTCAGTTTGCCTCTGGGCATGGGTCTCTGGGGGAGATGGGCTTGCTGCCTTGGGAGGCATGGAGCTCTACCTTAGACTGCAGGATGCTTGCAGTGTAATTCTTTTCGACTCCTGTGCTGTATTTAAGTGAAGGGAACTGGGCTGTTACAAATAAATGATCTTGTTGTTAAAAAAAAAAAAAAAAGACAACCATGTCCTCAGTTTCTAGCCTTTTCCACGTGCGCCGCATCCTCAGTTGCCAGCCCTTTCTGCGTGCGCCTTCGTACCTCTGCACTTTACTTCCACACCTCCTCTGAGTCTCAGTGTGCTTTTCTCTTTCCTTCTAGTTGAAGAATTTCCACTCAGCCAGCCTTCCTGTGGTTCTGGATGATGTCTGTTTTATCTTTTAGTTGTATTTTTGAAGTGGTTGCGCGAGGCAGCAATTTCCAGTGTTTACCTATGCCTCCATCTTGGTTTCTCCCATCATTGATATTTCTATCTCTCCCTCTCCCTTCCTCTCTAAAATCAATTAAAAATAATTAATATAGTTATGAATCAGATTATAAAAGTATATACTTTTTATATCCTTAGAAGGCATATATATATATATATATATATATACACACATTTTGAAATAGAGAAAGATGTTGAAATAATTAGACATGTACCCAATAAAATATCATCAATTGTTTTGGTGATTACTTCTGGTTGGGAGCATGGGGCACAGATAACTTATTTTTTTTTCCTTATTGGGCAACATTTTCTAAATATTCTTCAATGAACATATTTGAGTCAGATAAAAAGAATATTAAGTTTTAAAATGCTTAAAACATGTTTTCATTTTTAAAATGTATTTTTATTGATTTGGGAGAGGGAGAGAGAGGTAGAAACATCAATGCTGAGAGAGAATCATTGATCGGCTGCCTCCTGCATGCCCCTTACTGGGGATTGAGCTGGAACCCGGGCATGTGTCCTTAACCAGAATCTAACCCGGGACCCTTCAGTTCACAGGCCTACTCTCTATCCACTGAGCCAAACCAGCTAGGGAAAAACATGTTTTCTTTTTATTAGTCACATAATTTACCAAAGGCCCAAGTAAATATAGGCTCTATTGAACTCTATATGTGTAGAAAATTTAAAATGTGAAACCAGTTGGATGATTAATTAGCATAGAAGGCAATAATTTCTTTCCTATTGAGTTACATATATGTCACTTTTTGAGTGAAAAATTGGTCGGCTGTGCCTTATTTGCTGTTATTATTAATATCTTCAAGTGAACATGTTTAACGTTTTCTCCAGGGGTCCCTCTCTGCAGTTATTGGTGATTTCAGCCATTCATTCGAATATGCACACATGCTGAACAAAAATATGCCTGGGGATGAATTTCTCACTTTTAAAAGAGAGTAGATTTGTTCAAGAAAACGCTGCCCTAAAGCCTCTGCGCTGAGAAATTAATCTTTACTCAGAGAAATTCCCACTGTGCAAACAAGTACTCAGGGCATAAAACATGGAAAATATCCTGAACTTCATCATCCCCAATCAAATCCTTCTATTTATTTATTGAAAATTCCATAGTACGTCTAATGGAACACTTTCTAAATCTATAAAGTACTATGCAGTTTGAAGGGAAGTCACTTTCATTGAGTTGAACTACTATGGGGCAAAGCAAGAACATAAAAATCCATCCAAAATGTCTTTATGAAATAAATTTATTAAAATGTATATTGCCAAAAATGTATTACTAAGGGACATATCAGGCAAACATAATGTTTAATATATAGCTACAATTATTCAACAGTATTGAATTGTGAAATTCTCAACAAATACAATATTCATATGCACAAGTATTTTTAATAACTACTATACGTATTCACACTTTAATATTCTTACGTGCTTTAGTGTGACAATACATATAACTATTCCATGCCTAAAAACTTCTAAAGAAGCTTCTCATTGCCCTTAAAAAGAATCTACTTGACATTATTTAAAAGCTATTTAGGATCTGGTCCATGCTGATCTCTAGTGGTCTCTTCACATTATACGACCTCTAACAAATCACTGTAATTTGTCAAATCTAAGGTGACAAAGTTGTTTCAGTTATCTTACCTATTTTAAGTAATACTTGCTGTATATAGGTTTAATATGATTTCAAATCCAGTTGTTTATGACTTCAGTGAAATTGTTTTAACACTTTTTAACCAAAAATCAAACAGACCAAAAAGGTTGCTTTAATGTAAGTAAGAATGAAGTAAGTTGTGCCCGGATGTCATCATTCTTCATCTGTTGTCATTGATAAGCAGCTAGCAAGCAGCCCAGCTGTTGAGGGGTCCACAGGAACATGTAGAGAAGCAACTATGGCAAGTGAACATACCGAGAGTTTGCGAAGACTATTGGAGAGTCTTGATTTGGGCAAGGAGACTGACTTTTTGCTATCCTAGACACTCTTTGAAGACCTTTGGGGCATTTAGCTCCTGCAGTGGCCAAGGCAACTCTAGTTGGCAGCTGCACGCTTGGCTCTTGACTTTTGGCTCCTGGGCTGTTGACCCTCTTGCTCTCTTGGGACTCCTGCTGCAGGGGCATACTCCCCTGCATTCGAACATGTGGTCCGCAGCCCTGTGGACTCCACACAAGGGACTCATGGACTTTTAATTAGCCTGATGCCCCAATGGACCCACACCATCATGGAATGGAAACTCTGGACCCTGCTTTTAGCTCTACTGAACCACCCCAGCTATGTATTTTCCAGAACTGGTTTAAGGGACATGGGGCTTTGTAAACTGAGAAATACAATTCCACGCCAATAAAAGTCTCTCATCCTCTCATGCAAGTCTTAGAAAATCCCTTTTCTCAAGATATTGTAAGAGCCCCATTCCCTCCAGTGTCAGAGGAATTCCATTCACTCAACCCTCTGGCAACAGCCCCATGAAGGAAGTCAGCCTACCTGCCAACAACAGCATCTTAATTCCCTAGCAACATGCCCAGGCAACAGGGGATTTTACTTTCGTGCTGGCTGCTGGGAACCAGCTCTTGGTTTGTGGCTGTCTCCTCTGAGTGCCTCCTCATAAAAGAAGGTACACCTCTGCTAAAATGTGGATTTTATTCCTCTTATCTCCCCTTTCCTGGAACAATAGTGTGATTAATCTGTCACTTGTTTGGAGTATGTAATTTCTTTATCTAGCCTATTAAGAGATATTATCTTGTGTGCTATTTGCTTGTGAAATTATTGTAATTCCCATAGTGAACCTATGTTAAATGAAATTGCTGGCAAAGACATGCAGTCTTTGAGTATAACTTTGCCGCCTCCCCCAAACAAAAATAAAAGGTAACAGACTATTCATGTTTAGCAAGTGATCAGAAGAAAATAGGTCTAGCTATATTATTATTATTGTTAATTATCATTATTATTCCTGTGACCATGTGTTAACCACATGAAATTCTTTGGGCCCCAAAGCTTAAAACTTTAATTGGTTGTTTCTATATTTTTATAAACTTTCTATTCTTCTTTCTTAACATGTCCTCTTTTTGCAAAGTAGATTTAGGATTCTTTTTGTTTGTTTGTTTAAGCAGGAATCTTACAGGAAACTGTTTCAAATTTAACTTCATCTATGAGAAAAAAATTTTCACTGATATTACCAGTATCATCCATAGGATGTCATTTCTACATTTGAAGAAAAGACTGACCTTTAAATTAGTTCCTAATTAGCCTTCCTATTTTTATCTTCAATGTAAGCTATCTGTTCTTTCTTTTTTTTTTTTTACATTCCACCTTAAGTGTTCTTCTGAATTAAGAATTTAAAGAATATAACATATGTAGAGGTTTCATTTTTTCTTTACTGAGTTATTATGATTTTGTTCACACATTTGCAAGATGGAGAATGAATAGGGGACTTTAGAATAAAATACAAATTAATAACTATATATCACCACCTGTTTTTAGGTATAAAATAGTAACAATAACTTTGAAACCTCTCCATGATCACATCCCATGCTTATCCCTTGAGCTATCCAGATTTCTAAATATTTTATTTGATATTATCTTGCTTTCCTCTGTAGTTTTGAAGACTGATTTGCTTATTTTTGCATAGTAAATGAATAGAATATATTTTCCTGACAACTAATAAGTTTGAGCATCTTTCCTATTTCTATAAGAAATTTATTTGTAAAATACTCAGCACCTTTTACTCATTTTTCTCTTTCTCTAATGTCTAGCAATTGTTAATAATTATATGCATTGTTTACTGTTAACTAAATAAAGATATAGGCTGTAATGGAGAATAAAAATGTTTATTTGAGGTCAGGATTGCAATCCAGGACACACAGGTTTAGATAACAACCGAAAGCCTGCTCCAGGGAAAGATAGGGGCAGAAGCTTACAAAGGCAAAGGAGAAAGACCTCCATCCCACAGGGGTTAGTCACCTAGGTTGCTTTTTCATAATGTGTGACTGGTGCTGGCACAGCTGCAGCTACACTAACCTACGCATGCGTGTTGCTAGGGCTAGTGCTGGGCAGAAAGTCCATATACGTCCCTTCTGATAAGTAGCAGATGTCCATCCGAGGTGTTTGCAGTTTGGCCTTGAGCTGAGTTTAGCACCAGGTCAGCAGCTTCTCAGCAGTTCCGAGAACTGAGACCTGAGACGTGCACAGGCCCCACCTCTTCCAAATTCTCTTGAATGCATTTTAGGTGGTTCTCTTCACAATGCTTACTCCACTTTATTCTTTCTGTTCTCATTATTAATGATTGTGGGTTAACAATGTACAGACTGGCTTTCCCAGAATTCATGAAAAGCACCTGGCAGCTTTATCTTGCCAAGCCTTGAGACTGCTGGCTTCTCTGCTTAGGACATAAAAAGGACCCCCCCCCCACCCCCTCCCTTCCTGCATTCTTTCATTACGGAGGATTTTAACCATTTGCTCTGTGTCCTTGGCTGGGGGAGATAATGGTTTGTTAGTTACAAGCCAGCGGCAAATGGCCCACACTGTTTGGCCTTGTCTTAGCTTTCCTGTCTGTTTCCCTATGTCTCTTCCCTGGAATCCTGTACCAGTTTTAGCTGGCCCCACCGGTCACGTCCATATTTCCTCCTTCCTTTCACCCCTTGCCCTGTCTGCCTAATCCTGTTTCTAACTCCTCTCAAAAATAGTGTTTGTCAGGTGTCTGAACTTTACCCCTGTAAAGTTAGTTTTCACCTCATGAACACTCAATCATTTAGAAGCGGGTCATTAAGTCCAGCTCACACGCCGGGGATTATGCTCCATCTACAGGAAGGCAGAGGATCCACATAAAGTATTTTGCATACTAACCCAGTGTTTTCTATGTCTTATTTGATCTCTATGTAATTTTGTCATAAAACCCTTCTGTATTCTCTCCTGATGGTTTACAATGTTTCTTTTATAGTGCATTATTTATTTTTTGTATTTACTTATTTACTTTTATTGCACTATGCTGGTTAAGACCTGTAGTACGATATTAAAGCAAAGGGGTGATGGCATCCCAGCTGAATTTACTGATGACCTCAATGGTAATGCTACCAAACATATCACCATTAACTATTTATCGATAGCCATTTTTGAAGGTAGTTTTTGCTTGGAAAATGACACTTGAAATTGCTGCCTACTTAAATTTAATGAACACTTGGGTCATACAGCCAGTGTGGGTTTCACCGAGTTCTGTATGGACCATGGGAGCTTATTGTTGGAAACTCTAAGGGGACACGGTTCTTTATTTCTTTCCATGCACAGAAAGAGCCGGAATAGACCAATTCCTTTCCCACCTCCCTTTGATTAGAGGGTTGAGCCTACCCTGCAGTTGTAGCACTCGGGAGCCTTGGCTTGCTGCAAGGCCTGAGGCTCTGTCTCCTGCCACCTCCACATGGCCACTGACACAAAGCTGCCCATCACTGGCTCATGCTCACACCCTCAGGGCAGCCTCAGGCCCAGTGCCTTGCTACCTCTAGAGTCCCTCCCTTGCTTATTCTGCCTGGTGATTTTTCCTTTCTACCAGGTCAGCCAGACATCGGACATTTCTTTAAAATAATAGTTTACCAAGTATTTTACATTTTCTCTGTTGAAATTATTTTACTCTGTCCCGCTTTACAATATAATTGTTCTTGATGTTTTCATTATGCCTTCCATGATCTTTATTAAAAGACAATGCAATCATTTATTTTTAATACATATTTTACACATTGTTTTGTTCTTGCTTAAGGTTTCCAGTAGTTACTCTAAATAAGATAAAGTAGGGGAAACACAACTACAGAAATGCAGAGGTAATTAAATTGTAGCTATGGGAGGAATGCAAGAATAAGAAAGGATTTGAAAATGAAGAAAGCTAAAATGCAAAATATTACAGTGAAAAACATGATATTCTTAATGAAACGTGAAAAATGAACTGTAACGCCCTGAATTCCTGGGTTCTTATCTCCATGGTTTTGAATAATGAAGCCACAGGGAAAAGGTGGTAGGTGAAAAGCACAGAAACTTTATTGTAAGCAGACGCTACCTCTAAAACCTAAGTCTAAATTCTAAGCCTGAGACTGTCCCTCCTGATGGACAGAGGGGCCCCTGAGAAGGGTGGCCACTGCTTCTTTGTCTGGAGGCATTAAATAGGCTGCAGTTCTTTCTGTGAACATGACCTCTTCTTATTGGTCAATTTGCTACATAGAATTAGTTTTCAAAGCTAAAAGCTCATGTGGTGTCCCCCACCTTCTCTTCCCCTTATCTCGTTGGTTGAAGTCCCTGTTGATTTACCTTATTCCTCTCCCAGGTGTGCTGGCAGAGAAAACCTTACCTTATAGCTCTCCCAGCTACTAAGGTCAGGGCTACTTTTGGCCTAACTTATGGTCACTTTAATTGCTCAGGCCCGAGTTATCTTTTGGTTTATGGCTGTCTTTAATTGCATGGGCCAGATATATTTCTATTTGTCTATTTCATTTCTCTACTCTCTGTACAAGTAAGATAAACAACCTGGCATCTTCAAGCCCCAACTGCCCTCCCCTGCTGGCCTGGTTTCCACCAACTGCCCTCCCCTGCCAGCCTGATCTCTCCCCCAAATGCCCTCCTCTGCAGGCCTAATCTCACCCCAATGGCCCTCCCCTGCCAGCCTGATCTTGCCCCCAACTGCCCTCCCCTGCAGGCCTGATCTTGCCTCCAACTGCCCTCCTTTGCTGACCAATTTGGTTCTGATTGGTTAGTTTCTATATCAGTCAGCATCAAAAGCTCTGCCTCCTAGGCATCCATTGCCTCCTCACAGTTGACCCAGATTTGGTTCTGATTGGTTGGTTTCTATGCCAGTCAGCATCTCTGGGCCTATCAATGGGGCCTTATCAGAAAGGCGGGGCTGATCAGCAGCCCTGGTGGAGGCCTTTAGAGAAATGGAGGCGTGGCTGCTGGCCTGACTGGGAGAGAAAGAGAGAGGCAAGTGCTGATCAAAAGCTGCCACAGAGGCAATGGATCAGTCCCTGCTTCTCTCTTCAGGCCTCCCTCTGGCCCTGATTCACAGTCCCCTCAGCAGTCAGTGCTGGGGCATCGAGCCTGCAGTGGAAGCAGTCCTGCTGACCGCAGGACTGACTTTCAGTTGGTCAAGCCTCGGTCATTACTGGTCGATATGACCCAGGGTTTTTATATATTAGGATAATTGACCACAGAATGTGTATGATTATGGTGCTTAGAAATGTGAGCCAGGACAACTTCTTAGAATAATTAAATATGACATGCAAACTTAAATAAAATCATGTGTAGATATTTTTCTTATTTAAAATTGAGACTGCTAAATTTCAGCTTTCTTTAATTTCATAACTCCCAGAAAACCATCTTATTATGAACCTCATTATGTTGAAACTGACACAAATTTAGCAGCTAAATGGGCAGATTTTTTTAAAAAAATGCTATCCAGCCTTAACTAACTCACTAATTACCCATGTTTTCATATAAAAAATAAGAAAAAGTTGAAGTTTTTACATGTCAAAGTTGAAGTCTGTTATAATATTAGGAGGGAAATAGCAAATATATTCATTAATACTTTCAGATAAAAATTCCTCAAGAATCATGTTTTAAAAGGTATCAGAACAATGAAAGTGAGGTTCTTTTGTTAAAATAACAAAACTGGCTTGGTAATATTAAATATAAAATGACAATTACAAGTTGCATGTGGTAATTCACTTGGTCTCCACCTACTCTTTGAAAAATTTAAATTATTTTTTGCTTCCATGATAAAATTCATTACTTGTTTCTGTTGTACCTCTATACTTTTAAAAAATATTTTTATTGATCTCAGAGAGGAAAGGAGAGGGAGAGAGAGACAGAAACATCAATGATGAGAGAGAATCATTAATTGGCTGCCTCCTGCACACTCCCTACTGGGGATTGAGCCCGCAACCCCAGGCATGTGCCCTAGTTGGGAATCAAACAGTGACCTCCTGGTTCATAGGTTGATGCTCAACCACTGATCCAAGATGGCCGAGCATACTTCTACGTTGTTTTCATTAATCCCTTTCCCTGCTACCTCTTTCTTTTCCCACTACTTTGGTCCCTTGAAATAATATACTCTGTGACACTGATGGAAGAAGTAAGGATCTGCATGGTCAAGTCCATCACCCATTCAGTGGTAACAGGGCATGAGGGCAGACCAATGGCCTGGACTGATGATTCTAAGGCTTAGGCTTTGATACTAGACTGAGTGACCCCAAGTCAAATGGAGGATTATTGGCAAAATTAAGTAATTAAATAAGGAGGCCATTAGACTGAGATGGTGATAATGCCTTGGTTACCTAAGTGAGCAAATCAAAACCGAAACCAGAATCCATTCTTGTGAAGATACTCACATCTGAGAAAATGAAATTAAAAAAACATCAATCACAAACAGCCTTATTAGGCTTTCCCATAAGGCAGTCACTTAAACTATAGCCAATCAAATTGTTCTCTAGCTTTGTTTCTGCATTTGCCCTATAAGAGCCTTTACCATAGCTCTTATCTGCACAGTATTCCTAACCACTTTGAGTCTGACACGCCCCCATTGAAATCTATGTTTGCTCAAATGAAGTTTTGAAAATGTTAATGCACTTCAGTTTATCTTTTAACAACACTTATCAGCAACAGAGATTCCATGGCAGCCATATATGGTGGCTGGCGGGCGAGGGGCGGGGCGGGGGCGGGGAGTGTGGGGAGAGTGGGAGGCGGTTAGGAGCAGATTCACATGCTTCTCTGTTTCACTTCAAGCTCCCCATAATAACTGGTCATTTTTCTCCAGTGTCCCTTTGGGTCTGTTGCCATATTTTGCCTAAGACAACCAATATGCTTTTCTGGTGTGCGCAGTCAGAAACCCTGGCAAATATGCCGTTCTTCTTCTATTCTTCATTGGTTATATCCCCTTCTTGGTTCTAATTAACAGTTTAAATCCTTTACACAAGTATTCAACCCTTTATTCTCATATATACAGTTAGCTACTAAATATATTTATTTGGATGCTCATAAATTAATCCTTCAGCATTACCTCACTTGTAAAATCTATGAATCTTCTTGTATTTCTGCTCTCAGTTAATAATGACATCATCCACTCAGTCACCCCAGGCAAAAGATTTGAGTGTTCTTAAACTCTTATTCCAATCATTTGCTCAAAACCATGTACAAAATTTAGCTTAAGTTCCTAAACACCTTTAGATACTTTATCTGTTTCATCTTTCCTACCACCACTGCCTTATTTAGATCTCCCCAATGTTTTGTCCAATGTATAATTTTTATTTTGCATTATATCTTTGCTGTTAGTTTAAATGTTCTCTCAAATTAAACTTATTGCATGCTATAGTTAGAAATATCTGTCTCAATACATTCTGACCATACAACGTCATTGCCTAAAACCTTCAAGTGAGTCTCTGTGGCCTATAGTACATTAAACCAGAGCTTCTGATTGTGACTTATAATGTTTTCCATGGCTCTCTCCTCTCTCTGGTCTCATCCATGACCACTGGCTGACATGCACCTATTGATCTGGAAGATATCTGTACATACCACTCCTTTGCTCATGCTATTGTTTTTATTAACCCTATATTTGCTTTCTAGATAAGTCCCAATTTTTAAAATATTTTTTTTTATTGATTTCAGAGAAGAAGGGAGAGGGAGAGATAGAAACATCAATGATGAGAGAGAATCATTGGTCCGCTGCCTCCTGCATACCCCCTACCGGGGATCGAGCCCACAACCTGGGCATGTGCCCTTGGCTGGAATTGAACCGGAGACCCTTCAGTCTGCAAGCTGATGCTCTATCCACTGAGCCAAACCAAATAGGGTCCAATATTTTTAAGAGTTAAGTCAGGTACTATTTCCTCCTTTGTGCATTACCCTTTCACTCCATACATAACTTTAAAAAATATTTATCATTCTCTATTTTAATTTTCATTTACTTCCTGTCAACCCTAAGCACACCTTGGGTTCCTGAGCATTGGCACGCCATAATTATTTGGTGAATGGTTTAATGAGTACTGGCTGACAAAGAGGAATATCAAAGTCTGGTGTTGATGTCAGTCAAGAAAAATAAAAGAAGGAATCTAGTGGTCAGTAAATAAAATCAAGTAGGATAATAAAAGAGTGGTTTACATAAATAAATTTAGAGTCAAAGATGAGCTATAGTGGGTGGTTTTATAGAGAGGACCGGAAATGGAATTGGGAAACCAGATCATACATTGTCCTTCTCTCAATGTCAGTAATAATAGCAGCTTCACATTAAACTGTGAAGCAGGTCTGCATTTTTGCATTCTCTGTGAAGCAGGCCTCACAGGGAGTTTAACACCAGGGGAAAGCCACGCTTCATGTAAGCAGAGGATATGAAAGATTGCTTGCTTCCCGAAAAGTGAGAATGTAGATGATACATTCATTTATACATGTTGTCAAATGAATGACTGAACGCATAGGTCAGGAACACAGGTGGAATGTTTGATCATTAGCGGACATCAGATTGTTTTGCTTTAAAAAGAGACAATTCTATTTAGAACAGTTTTGAGCAGAGTAATTCCTAATTAAAATTGGTATTTAAATTTTTCTTTAAAATGTAACATGTGACATAAAATGAGTAACCTATTGCAATTACATAACTCGTTTTCAGTTAACGTAACAAAGAAAAGATTTCAGCCCCAGCTGGTATAGTCCAGTGAATAGAGCACCAGCCCGTGGAGGGAAGGGCTCCGGGTTTGATACCTCGGTTGCAGGTTCCTCTCTGGCCTGGGGCCCTGGTCAGGGCATGTGCAGGAAGAAACCAACCGATGTGTTCCTCTCACATTGATATTTCACTCTGTCTTTCCCTCTCTCTTCCACTCTCTCTAAAACCAATGGAAAAATATTCTCCAGTGAGGATTATTAAAAAATAAAATAAAAATAAAACAAAACAATAAAAACAAGAAACGGTTTCAAAAACTACGATATGTTAAAATTGATAAAATGTTAGAGATAATTGACAAACTTCCTGAAAATCTTATTTTTCATGTAGAGTGGAGGGGGTAAAAGCCATCCTGAATGAAGATGTCATGTTAAAAGTGACTATAAACCTAAACTCTGCTCTGTGGTATCTTTGCAACTATCCCACCTCTATGTAAATTGCGTGTCCTTGTATTTTATTTTGTGGTGGAGCAGGTCTTTGAACATAACATCTTCACTCAGTTTATTAAGGTGACCTATGACCCATCCAAAAGTTTAAAAACCGCCTCGACATTTTAAGAATAAGAGAAAAAGAAATAAATTTGAAGAAATCTGTGCCATGTGACAGACCCTGTGTTAACTGGTCTTGTGTGTTTACTTAAGCCAAGTACGGAGCCTGATAGGTGAAACTGTTCAAGAGAAAACTGAAGAAAGGGCAGAACAGTAGATTAAAAGTGCCCCATTTTCTCATTGATTTCAGATTGTTGTTGGGTGGTGACTATACCACAATCATTTACTTGGCCCAGACCTCATGGTTGAGACAGAGAATTAAATAAATAATTACAAAACACCTTGATGAGGGATATGATAAGGAAAGTAAGGGTCCTGTATAAGTACAGAGCAGGAACTCTTAACCAGAACTTAGTCTTACATCTTGCTTGAGTTTGGATACCATTGTAAAATCTTGACATAAAATATAATATCAAAATTAGCACTGGAAATGAAAGGAATTTTTAGGGGTAAAATAGGCAAGTTTAGGGAGTTTTAGGAATTAGGGGGCCCACAGAGGAGAAGCACAGGGCTGCAAACCTGGGAGTTGCCAGAAGGCATACATTCGCAGAATAAGGGGGCTGGGAGCTGCCAAAAGGTACACATTTACAGAATGAAGGGAGAGGAAGCCACTCACTCGCCGAATAAAGGGGAAGGGCACAGGGAGTAGAAAAACAAAAGGGAAAAAGAGAGGGGAATCCCATGTGGGGTTTGAGCTCTGAAGCTGCTCAGTGACCAATCAGAGGGGACATCAGGACACAAAGAACTGCAGCCTTTATAAACCTAAGAAAGAGGATCTTACTGGGTCTCTCTCCCCCGCCCCACGTGGGAGTCTGTGCTTGTTTGCCAAAAAATTTCCACCTTTTCCTAAACCACCTTTTGTCCGTGGCTTCATTCTTCGAATCCACCTGGACAAGAACCTGGGAAATCACCTTTGCATCCTGCCCAGAGGAAAACAATGCATTTCAGTTTAATGTCCTAGTTTCCGAAGAATAAGTAGAAGTCTTATGTTGATGAGAGAGTGCAATTTATATAGCTTACTATGCCAAGGCATTGCTCTAATGGTCTGCAGTATTATCTCAATCAATCCTTACAATGATCTTAAACTATTATTCTCTCCATTTTAAATATTTAAAAACTTAGGCACAAAGATTTGCACAAAGATTTAGCCAAAATTTGAACTAAAGTAGTGTGACTCCAAGCACAATAGGAAAATGAATATACTATCATGAACTTCATTAAGAACAAAGACATATATTTGGTCAAGAAACATAAAAATATTCAACTCATCAATAAAACAAATACAAGCAAATTAAAAAATTTATAAATGTTATTATATCAGGTAGCCACAACTTAAAAAAAAGATTATAATCCTAATGGTATTGAGTATACGGGGAAGTGGATGGTTCATTTGCCAAGACTTGCTTTTATAGAAACATTTTTAAATGATAATCTTTCAATATAACAAAATTTGAACTGTATCTATTAAAATGTCAGGATTTTATCTAAGAATATACCAGTATAATCAAATTCTATACTATCTCCATATCTTTGTCTTACAGATACCTCTCATTAAATGTTTCCCAAACATCCCCTCTTCTATTTAAATTTATTCCTCTCCCAGTACACTTTTTATTAGATACCATTACTGCCTCATTGGCTTCTTCCTAAAACCTTAAACTCTTCCTTATCTAGTAACTCTCTTATCCGCTATCTGTCAATTATAAAGTATAGTTGCTTTACCTTCTAGACATACATCAAATAGATCTGTTTCTAACTTCATGACCTCATGCTCTTTAAGGCCCCAGATCTCTAGTGCACAGGCAAGAATCTCCTACCCAGGATCCCTCTATCCCCTCTAGCCCTCTACCTGCAGAGAAACCATTTGCAATAGCAAATCTGATCAGAGGCGACTCAGTTTAACATCTTCATTTGGCTTCCCATTGTTATGTAGAAACTAGGTAAATATTCTAGATTCTGTACCCCGAATAATTTATCTTTACTGACTTCTTCAGACTCTTACTGTGCCATTCTTCCCTCCCCTGGGAATACTACGCTCTCTGCTGACTATTGCTCTTCTTTAGTCCCACAAATTTCTCATTCTTAGGGCTGTTGCAAGTGTTGCGCCCTTGGTTTTCAGTTTAGGTGTCATTTCTCCACAAAAGACTTGCCTGATAACCCTCCTATCCACTCTTAAAGAACTCCTCACCTCTCCTTCTCTCTTGGCACGTATGGTTATCTTAATTAACCATTTTGTATTGAATTTTTTTTTTTTAATCCTCACACGAGGATATTTTTCCACTGTTTTCTAGAGAGAGAGGAAGAGAGAGGGAAAGACACAGAGAAATATCGATGTGAGAGAAACACATCCATTGGTTGCCTCTTGCATGAGCCTCAACCAGGGCCCAGGCCGGGGAGGTACGTGTCCTTGACAGGAATCGAACCCGGGACCCTTTGGTCCACAGGCCCATGCTCTATCTACTGAGCCAAACTGGTTAGGGTTTTGTATTGAATTTTTAAAATGTCTCCTCAGTTTTTTTCCAGATTGTAATCTGCATAAGAGCAGTGAATGTGCCTCTTTCATGTGAAGGCACATTTTTTTTAATGTGCTTTTAAATTTTCTGTTATTCCTCTCCATCACCTTATCCCCATTCTTACAGACTAATGTATTTTCCTTGGGGTAATTTGGGATTATAGCAGCAAGAATGCAAAAATAAGTAAAGGTTTGATATTCAGCCTTTAACACCCACATTAAAGTTCTTTTTCCCTCTGTGTCATCAATAAGAAAATAGTCAGGTTTTACAAGGAAAGAAAAAGTAGGTATACTGAGATATTGTATATATACATACATTAGGCAGAATCATACACATTTTTTTCAGGAACATAGAAAATTTTTAAGATCTCATTTCTCCATAGGAGAAAAGAAGGGGAGATACACACCCATGTCCTACTCTAGCCCACCAGAAAGTAGAAAGTTATTGGTAAAGGAGGGTTAGGAAGAAGTAGATTGGTAGAAGCAACATGAGGCAATCCCAACTGGTAAAATGCCTCCCTAGGAACAGAAGAAACCAACAGGAAGAATACAGACCATAACCAACTAGTGGAACAAAAATATAACAAACTAGGACGTGTAGTCTGAGGAGGTGGGCCTGACTCATCTCAGCCTAGGATCCCTAGAATTTCCCAGGTGTCATGGTCACGGGTCCTGGAGGTGCAGACGACACTAAAGGGAAGGTACTTGTCTACTATAGACAATGGCAAGTTGAGCAATTAGCTGCACCCCCAAATGAGGAAATGCAACCACTGGACCTTGATAGACCCCAGGGCGAGGACTGTGCTCAACCAACCACTCAAAGTCAAAGCTAGAGAGATATCGAGCTGGGAGGCCCCACTATTTCTTCCCGGGACCAAATGATATAAACTTCCATTTCCATGCCCCAATACATTAAATCACTCTTTGGAAAGGGAAGGGGGAACTGACAGATATATTGAAGATGGACCATTTATCAGAAGGAACCTAAGTCATCTATTAAGCTGCTAGGGCTGCCATAACAAAATACCACAAACTGGATAGCTTAAAAAAAAGAAATTTATTTTCTCACAGTTCTTAAAGTCCAATAACAAGATACCAGCAGAGTGGTTTCTGATAAGAAATCTTTTTGACTTGCTGTGCTGCTGTGTCGTCACGTGGCCCTTCCTCTGTGTGCACACACTCCTGGTTCCGCTTCCTTTACTATAAGGGCATCAGTTCTATCAGATCTCATTTTACCTTAACTATGTTCATAAAGGCCTTATCTCCAAATACAGTAGCTTTGAGGGTTTGGGCTTCAATCTATGAATTTGGGGGGAACACAATTTAGTCTGTAACAGCCATAAAAAGGGGATGTTTGAACCCAAAGAGACTAAGATATTGTTACATAGTAGTATTCATGAGAAATATTACATCAGTTACAGAAAAATACAACAATTACATTTTGAAATATCTGCATAATTTTAGCCCTGCAAAAGTTGTTTAATTTCAGCCCTGCAGAAGTTATTCAACATGTAAATGGATCTAGGAGTGCATAAATATACATTTTTATTGTAGATTTTTTATTAACAGTATCATATGTAAGTAACAAAAAATCAAAAACAGCCTCAATACTCATCTTCAAGACATTAGGTTAGGTATTGCACAGCCACAGGTTGCAATTTTTGATTTGCAGCCAGTGAAATGATGAGCATTGATTATATGTATTGGAATAAAGATATGTTACTGTCTCTGATATTTTACTTGATGGTATATTTTGTCTTGATTAAAAATAGAGGTTCCTATTTGTCTACATTGCTATGTCAATTTATAAAAATATATAAATTACCAAATATGGAATTACATATAATAAGCTTAACAAAGAGCTGCAATTGTTGTCTCTGGGGGCAGTACTGCAATGGACTTAAAATCACGACTAAGGGATACAGCACAGGGTCATGGTTTCAGAAAGAGCTATGGACTCAAATAGCTTGACTTACCAGACATAGCTGAGAGGTCTTTGATAAATTATTTCATTATGAATTTTATAAATCTGAATTTTTCTTGTCTACAAATGAATCTAATAATTAAACTTACCTCAGTGAGTTATTGATAGGATTAAATATTAATTCACATAGAACACTTAATATTGTGCCACTTAATGAATGTTATGTATTGGGCTATGTTATTTTTTGATACATTTCCAAATAATTTCACTTCAAATTTTATAAGAAGCATGGAGTGTTTTTTTAATCATTCAAATCAACACATACATATTTATTTTAACAAAAAGCATCAACTTCGTAGATAATAATAGTTTTTCTCGTTCTTTGATTTCACTAACATTATTTAGAAATAGCTATTAAAGGCTGTTTCTCTTTCTCAAAAAGCCACATATTTAGACTAAAATTTTTTTTTATCCTTTATTCTTCAACTTTGAGCTTGTCCACTATCTGCCATATCTGTAACAGACTCAAATAAAAAATCTTTGTAAATGCAAACTGCTGCCATCAGCACCTAGAGACCAACATGTAGACAGAAAATCATTGCTCTTGTGACCTAAGGAGACAGTTCATTGATGAGTCTTTTTTGCCCCTGAGAGATTAATATCCAGGCATCTCAAAGGGGAATTGATATGTGGTATGTGATGCTCAAACAACTAATAATCAATCTAGCATGACAACAGACTTGTGAATTCTCATCTAACACAATTGGTTAAGAGACCTGTTTTATATTATAACTATAGGCCTGGTGCACAAAAGTTGGTGCACTTGGGGGGATCTCCTCAGCGCAGCCTGCACCCTCTTGCAGTCCAGGAGCCCTCTGGAGATGTCTGACTGCCGTCTGACATCCTTAGCCCGGCTGCTGCGATCACCAGCCCTCAGTCCAGCTTGTGGCTGAGCAGCGCTCCCCCTATGGGAGTGTATTGACCACCAGGGGGCAGCTCCAGACCCGCCCTCCAATGCCGCACCACCGCTGGTTGCCACTGCCCCCTGATCACCATCCCCTCTCTCTGTCCACTGGCACCCACCTTGGCTGGCCTGGCGCTACCTGCTTGCTGGCCCCGTGCCCTGCCGACCAGTTGGTCCACCATTTGGTCGATTTGCATATTAGGCTTTTATTATATAGGATAATCCTCAATGAGCTGAAGTTAATGGATGCCAAAATCCAGAGGGGACTTTGTGTACAAAATCCACTCATTCAAATTCCTTTGCTATACATTCTTTCACTTAGACTTGCATTTGATGACATCAAATTCTAAATGTTGTAAATGTTGCTAATTTAATAATGTCACATACAGTGGGGCCTTGACTTACGAGTTTAATTCGTTCCATGACGGAGCTCGTAACTCAAATTACTCGTATGTCAAATCACGTGAGACACGTGATGCTGGGCTGATGTTGTGGCGTTCACTGTGACGTTCGCTGCCCCAACTAGCGGTGGGGTATCTGAAGCTGGCTCCTAACCCGAATTTTAGCTTGCAACTCAAAGCAAAAAATCGGCTGAGAGATGGCTCGTATCTTGAAAAACTCATTAGTCGGGACACTCGTTAAGTCAAGGTCCCACTATATGAACTTGGAAATGGATACATGAAGGTACTATATGCTTGCTTGTAAATTGCTAGAAACAAAACACAAAGAATGAAGCTGCCATTCATGATCCAGCATTATGATTTCAAGATCTAGGGATCCATGGGAAGTGTGTAACTGCCATTTGATCACCGACCCTTTGAACCCACCCAAATCACAGTGCTGTAATATGAGTTTCTGTACTTCAGCAGAAGCTGCTTAGAGACAATTACTCTGGTGCCAGACTGAATCCGCGGCAGCTCCCGCACAAGGGATGGCATTTCATTCAGATGTGCGAGCCTTACAAGTTTTGCTCTTTGACCTTCTGGATGACATCGTCTGCTCGATAGTCATTATTTTCTACCTCCAGCTCACTAGGTTTCCTTAGCAGAGCAGTCATTAGCGCTCTGCAGGCAGCGTAAAGGACAAGATATAGATGTCTCCATTTTCAGAAACTGGAGGAGAGAAGATGAAAGGGGAAAAAGGCCTCCAAGCTTGCTTTTATTCATGACTGCACTTTCCCTGGCTCACTCTGAAGCCCACTGCTGTTGATTTCCTTGTAATATTTCAAACCACCCCTGTCTCTAGAACACAGGTTTAAATCAGCCTTGTTATGGTATTATATTACATGATGTTTCTGTCTTATAATTCTGAAGACCCCCTTTAAACAAAGGCTAAAATTCAGTTAAGTAAAGCATGTAGGAATTAAGCAGAATCAAGCCTGGGGGATGATGATTTAACTCCTCTGAGCAGGTTAAATATGCCATAAGAATATTTCCAGGGAGAGATCAGGGTTGAGTGGGTATTGATATTGTTCTGGCAGAAATCAGGCTGGTGGGAAGCCACAAACCAGATGCACTCAGGGGTTCCAAAAAGGACTGTTTTATTTGCACCAGTGCTTGGCTCAGCAGAGTCTTCTCCAGAGGCTGAGCCCCTAATGCAGGGGGGCCTGGCCTTTTATCCTCCCCTGCTAGCTCCTTTGTCTCCCAAATATGGACTAAGCTTCTAGTCATGCAGGGAGCCTTCCAGTTTGGGCACTTTGACTGGTGCAGGCGAGATTACAGGAACCAAAGAAGTGGTCTGGGTAGGATAATTAGGTGAGATTACAGGCACCAGGGAAGTGGTCAGGCAAGATTGCAGGAACCAGGAATGTGGTATGGTCAGGGTAGGATGATTTAGATGAGAATTTTCCTTTCTCAATATAATGCCAAGTAACCCATTTTTCTTAATACCTTGTTGTTATTTATTATTTTTTCTTATGTCTTCTCTCTCTTCCCACTTTTCTCACCTCTCTTATAATCCCCCTCTCCACTTCTCTCCCCTTCCTCATTTTCTTATTCTTTATTTCTGTCTCTTCTTTCTCTGTAAACATCTTTTGCAAAGCAGGAATGGTTTGCAAGAATGTTGAAGCTTCCTAGTCTTTTCCTATAGAAATTAAATTATTTCGATATTAACATGCTAGAAACTAAATTATTCTATATGTGTTTTTTTCTAGTTCAATTGTTTTTGCCATCACAGTTCATATGCAATCATCTTATATTTGCAAGAGAATACACTATGTGCTAGAGAAATAAAGAAATATAAGACTTGATCTCTGCCCTAGTGGTATTTGCAGTTTTGCACTGGGATGAAATAAATTATAAAAATTATCATTGAGAATATGGTGGCATAATATAAGTGACTAATAAATGGGACAACATATTTGGACAAAGTGACGTTTTCATTAGCAATATCAATTAAGGCATGTAAGCAAAGCAGGAGGCATGTAAATAAATTTTACCACTTTTTTTCCTTATATATGTAACAGAGGCTGTTGAATGAACCTGAATTTAGCTCATCTAAATCTCAGTCAAGTTTGTTCACATCTACAATTAATGGGGTGGCCATTGATTATAAAATGCACTGTCAATTTTTAATCTTTTATATATACTAAAGGCCTGATGCACAAAATTTTTGCAAGAGGAGGCCTTCCTTCCCCCGGCTGCTGGCACTGGCACCTGGGACCCAGGCTTCTCTCAAAGCCCCGGCTTCGTCCAGAAGGTTGTTCTGAAGGACGCCTGGTCTAATTAGCATATTACACTTTCATTATTATAGAAATGTGCAGACTAAAATAATTACATGGTGTTGAAAAAATTCTATACACACAGAGAGAGAGTGAGAGAGAGAGAGAGAGAGAGAGAGAGAGAGAGAGAGAGAGAGAGAATTACCCAATCACCCCACTGCTCTTATTTCCAGTAACCACCATATTCAGCTTGTTTTGTTATCTTAATTTCTTTAATATTATTCCTTGGGATATAATTTTTTTGTCTATTTACTTTGCAAAATGTCCTTTACTTGCCTGATGGAAAATATCAGAAACTGAATCCAGTTACATTGCACCCATTCTCCACATTCCTTTCCCCAAAACTATAGAAATACATTTATTTTTGGTTTTCTAAATAATATCATTTCAACCTCCATTTTCTCAGGTAAGCACCTTTTGTCCTTTACCCTTGTGTTTTCCTCTCAACCAATTTTCACCAATTTTCTATCAGTTATGCCATTATTTTACATTTTAAAATAATTGATATCTATTTTCCATGTGCATTTTAAATTTAAATGTTGTGCTTTGTGGAATAGATTTTGAGCATAAAATTTTAAAAAGATAATTTTAAAAAGATATTTTAAAGTTTTTAAAAGAACTTACAATAATTATGAAAATACAATTCCCTTTTGAGCTTTTAGAATCCTGAAGGTCCTTTCTACTTTCTCTACATATCAACAGTTCAAACATGCCCAAAGCAGTTTGCTTTGTATTTGGCATTTCTTGAATGGATTTTTGTTTACCCAGAAATGGTTTTGCTTTTCTATTATTGACAGAAAAATAATCTGATTCCCATTTTGAGATCATCCAGTTTCTTAATCATAATAGTTCTTAAAGTGATTCCAATTTTTCTTGCTTCTTAGACTATGATGATAGGAACTTCTAAAATACAGGTTAAAAAAATAACTAGAAAAATATTGTTATGTGACTGCTAATGCCAATACAATTTTGCCTAATGTTTGTGAAATATCAGAAAAGTATGGTATATCTGTTTTGGTGGTTCCACACACATATTATTCCCCTCTTCTCTACAATAACCTCTAATTCAAATAACTGGGCCCCATATGCTCCCGCCTGTGGGGAAAGATTCTTAATACTTGAGTAAATGAATCCCTTAATCAATGATTCAAGTTAGGCTAATGAAAGTATAGCAATCATGGTTGATTAATTTAAAGGCAGGCAACTGGCCAGATTTCCTCAGAGTTTTTGCCTGAAATGTTTCAAACAATTACTCTATAAGAAAGACAATTTCTTTATGTGTTGAAGTTGCAAGTCCTATAAAACAGTGGAATTTTCAGTGGTTACTGTTTAGAGAAAATCATTTTAAAGTGAAAGAAGACAGTCAGCATATTGAAAGAGAAATAAATTAGTATAGAGTCTTCGTTGTATTGCAGACTCTGGTTCAGCTGTTCATAAGTCTATTTCATCTTTGCCTTCTGTATTTTGGTTATTTACATTTTAATTAGGTTCTCTGAGAAATATTGTTTGTTATTTTTCCTAAATTAATTTGAGTTAGGTTTCTGTCAATTGGCATCCATGAATCTTAAGCAATTTGTAAAAGTTGAATGTCAGTTTATGCTCACTAAATTATTTAATTTTCTCAGGATAAAGTTGATAAGTATTGTTGTAGAAGCTCAAGTTCACTTTGAATTAAAGACAAATGTATGAAACTGCCAGAAACATAGTTTTCTGTTCAATGTTTCCTCAATTATTAAATAGTAGTTAATTTGGGGCTTCTGACTTTTCTTTACTCATTGCTAAATTTTATAGCATCAAAAATGTGTTTTGAAAGAGAAAGTTCACCATCTCCCTAATTTGATAGACGTTAATTTTTACATGGAATTTTACTTTTTTTGTTTTGTTTTGCTTTTTATACTAGTATTCATTTTGGAAGTTGATAAGGCTCAAACTATGCATCTTAAATAAACATTTTATCACTATATCAGTGCCTTAAGGTGTGTGTAGGATTTTAATGGCTTCAAATTTTTATCCATAGATTATAAATATGAAAAAGTAACATTTCAGAGAAATACTATATGTGTGTATGTACCTGTATACACCCATTAAATATTTGTATTTTAAGTTTAATTACTTTAAATTATAAGAATGTCATAATGTTACATGATCAGCTAAATCACTTTACACAGAAAGTACAGAGTTTTTTTGTATCTTTTTAATGTTTGTCACTCAAAACCAATTTGAGAAATACTGGAATACCATTATAGCCTAGGATGTTAAATTTCTAATAGTTGTTGTTTCTTTAGAACAAAAAGTAAACTGTGCCGGGGTCCAACCCCAGCAGGTCCAGGGGTCCCCAAAGGTGTGGACGGAGTTGGCGAAGAAGGAATGACACGGAGACAGCGTTCAGTTGATCAGCAGCCTAGCCAGGATCTCCAGCCAAGTTCTGGTCTGGATCTCCAGAGAGGTTCTGCTTTGGATCTCCAGCCAGGTTCTGTGTCCATGTTCTCTTGCTAGGTTCTCTAGGTTCTCCAGCCAGGTTCTGTAGCCATGTTCTCTTGCTAGGTTCTCCAGCCAGGTTCTGTAGCCATGTTCCCTCGCTAGGTTCTCCAGCCAGGTTCAGTCACCAGGTTCTAGTCAGGTTCTCTTGCCATGTTCTATCCAGATTCTGTAGCCAGGTTCTGTCTCTAGGATCTTCATCTAAGTTCTGTGTCCTGTTGTCTTGTTACATCTGTATTTATACCAGTTGATTCCAATCCTATCAATCTTTATTCCAAAGGTTAGGGCGTTTCTTATCTCCATTCCAGGGAGTAAAGATTATGTAGCTTAAGCATGATTGTTCGTAGTTAAAGTGATTAATTACCCACCTGGTACTTAGTTAAGAGGTTTTATTCCCTCCCTAACTTCAGGAGAAAATCCCTACCTGGGGAAACAACCTTTCTGGGAGAGGTGACCTTGGTTAAAACACAGCGCCAAGAAGGTGAGCAAATATATTAAGAACAGTATGCCATATATGCCAGGTCCCTTGAAACAGCAAGGATGGACCGGCTCCTGGCAAAACTGTACGAGCAATATTTAGCAGTACATTTAAAAGGAAGAGTTTACTGGATCAAAAACAAAACAAAATTAAGTAATGAATATCAATAAATGTAGTTAGCTAAAAAGTTTGAAATCTCAGTAAAATATTCAAAAAGGCTTTTAGCAAAGTGAGTGTTAATATAGAGAAAAAAATTACAGCTACATGAAAAATAGGAGGAATATTTAAGCAATAAAGGAGCAATAAATATGCAATTTGTATTACAAAATGCAAATTTCTCATATAAATTGCATTAAGATAAAATAGTTTAGATATTTATCTTAAAACTAATGCAAAACTAAATTATATTAAAAAATAAAATACATTTTACTTAATTTTTCTTATAAAAACAAATAGTTTATAATATTTCACTTATCAAGGATGGCAAAGATTTTAATAGGCAAAATATTTCATTTGAAAAATAAAATATAATCAAATTTTCTCAGTATGATAAAAACTACAGTTTAAAGGTAGATTTCTAAGACTTTTTTTTTTTTTTTTTTTTTTTTTTACCAAATGGTGAGCTCTGATTATTTAGCTATAACAGACCTAAAGAATTGATGGTGGAATCAAAGGTATCAGCAATGTCATAATTCATCATTTTACGTCATCATTGAGAGATCTGTGAATGGAAAATTGTGTAGCTGCAAAAGGAATCAATTTCATTTACTTAACAGCTTGGCAATAGGGATTACCTTGTGCTTGAGAAACTTTAATAAGGTATCACAGTTCTTTGGTCAGAAGAATCTGAGAAAATCCTTTCTTGGGTATAGCAAAGTAAATTTAAATAGTACTCAACATGTACAGATTAGGAGCCGTATATCAAAATGAAATTTCTTAAAATTTATTAAAGAGTGTGTAGCATGTAATTATACAATATTTCACATGTATCTAAAATGTCACTGGCTTCTGCTCCCACTGGATGATGATTGATATATATATGTAACATATATATGTGTGTGTGTGTGTGTGTGTGTGTGTGTGTGTGTGTATATACACATATATGTGTATATATACACATGTATATATACATATACATATATATACATATACATATATACATATACATATATATACACATATATATGTATATATGAATACATATAAATATAAATACACACACACACACACACACACACACTAGAGGCCCATTGCAGGCAGAGATTCGTGCAGTAGGCCTTCCCTCCCCTGGCTGCCGGCACCGGTTTTCCTCCGGCACCCGGGACCCCGTCCTTCACTCCGGCCGCAGCGGAGAAGCCAAGCCTCTTCAGTCTTCAGTTGTCCTCAGTCTTCAGTCATCTTCCGTCTTCAGTCTTCGCTTGGTGCCTGCATATGCAAATTAACTGCCCTCTTTGGTTACTTTGCTGCCCATCCTGATTGGCTGGTGGGCGTAGCAGAGTGACACCCACTTGCATGTTTCTCTTTTATTAGTGTAGATAACTAATACAAAAATAAAAGTCTAAATTTCCAAGAACCCGGCATGATATCCATTTCTTCCACAAAGCTGTTGCATGTCCTGGGTGGTGAAGGTGGTTCATTCATTACAGAAAGTTCTTCGGGGTGAAGACACCTGTTTCTGCAGTTTCCTTGAACATTAGAAACATTGGCAGGAGAGGACACTTAGATGACGCTGTCCCTGATCTAACTTTCACCAGTGAGCTCTGGATCAGGGGTTTCCTCTCTGGAGGATTATGCGTCATTTAATACCTCATTGCTCCTGCAATCACAGACTTACCAAGTAGAGTCATTATACTACTTCTTGGAGTAATATCCCTTCTCCTTTAATGGTTCAACTTCTGCCCTGGAGAATGGAGAAGTGGTAACTCTGCCTCAAGATAGGGCAATTAACCTCAAATTGCTTTCCAACACCAGGCTGAGTTGCTCTTTCTCAAGAACCTTCTCCTTATTTGCTCAGAAGTTGATAAGGCCTTCTAGCTGTCCCTTAATATATGTTCATAAAGAACACGATAGGTGAAATCAAATCATTCACTCAGGGTCATATACTGGTTAATGCCCTCCATCTCCTGTTAATTCAAGGTGAAAATGAATTTTATACATCTGGAAACTGTTGTGCATCTTTGGCACCTGCTTTCATTTCCCCAGTGTGTCTGAATTGGAAGGTCAGAACGTAGGTCATTGATTTTGTTAAACAGGGTCACCAAAGAATGGTAATTAAGAAAAAAGGAGGACAGTTAGGTCAATAATTTTTTTTTCCACAATTGACATCTAGAGCTTGAATATATGTTTTAAATTCGCCGGTATAGCAGTTCTTGACTCTATTAATCAGGTGATGTCAATTTTCTGATTCAAATGCTGTTGCTGACTTGGGGAAGGTTGATTATTTCCATATAATTTCACTACTGATGATTTTTAAGTTGGAAACAGTAGATGTGATTAATTCATAGAGGAAAATCTTTCTTTATATTGCTCTAATAGTGATACCCATATGTACAATCTAATTCCAATGATTTAGTCAAAACCCTAATTAATGTTTATTAGTGAGGAAGAATAATATCTAATAACACTGTCTTTAGACAACATTATTCGTAACCTCATCATGCATATGGATTTCTCTTTAGGCACCTATAATCTTATATTGAAAATTTTTATATTTTCATAATGTGATAGATCATTATATGCAGAACTGATAAATGATTAACCTTTGAGTAATACTTCAGTATACCCTCTTCTTCAAACATGCTCCTGTTTTTCTATCTCAATTATGCCTCTCTTATCTTTTCTCTTTTCTGATTCTATTATTATTTTATTTAGGTCATTAATTTCACCATTGTTATATATAACATCTCCCTCAATATGTTCCCTTCTGTGTCCTTTTATTTATTTTACTCTAAGTACTTACCAAATTAATATCCTTGATGTTATAACCTTTATCAAATATATTCATAACCAATACATATATATCTTACATTCATGCATACATGCATACATATATACATACATACATATAGAGTAAATTTTTATTCCTTATCAAATCCAACTTTCTCATACTGTTACTAATAATCTGGCATTAATTTTTCCCTTTACATTCTTATTTGATAAACACATATCCTATGTGACAAATAAGCAGAGTTTAAACCACCCCTACATTTTTCCTTTCTGATATATAGCCTGTATTTTAATTTATTAACTAGGCCTGAAATCCCTTTTTCTGAATCTTCCAGGGCAGATTCAATGCAATTTCTTAAAGTTTTGAAAGGCTGCATTATTGGGGAGCACATGAGACTTGGTTGGAAAGTTTTTAAGGGAAACTTTCAGAGAAAAGGGAAGTGTGCTGAAGGTGGCCTGCCCTGTTATTGAAATTCTGATTTAGGGGAATGCCGATGGCAGAGCCCCTAATTATTCCTTGACCTTTCCAAACAAGTCTGTGCAAGTGCAGACCCCTGGGTGTTTACTGGAATCCTTATGCTTAATCTTTGGGTGTCCTTGCTTAAAGGACACTGCAAACACATGTGTCCTTCCAAGATTACTTACCCTACTGATTGTATCTAAAAGATAAACTTTATCCCAAACTGCTGGTTCAATAAAAGCCTAAAAAGGCAGGCGATCGAGGCTGTCTGGTTCCATTAGCCAGGCAGTCCCTTAGCCCTCTCTTTCACAGAAAACATCAGGTCAGAGTAATCATTCATTCATTGCTCAGGGTCTGCTGGTCAGCCCTGGCACCTCATGATTTATTTTTTCTTCCTGAGATATTCATGGAACTTTTAATACTTCTGTGATGCCATTTATCATATTCTACTTTGTATTTTAAGCATTATTTTATGTATTTAAAAATATTCTTTAGTTGATCATCATTGTAAAAAAGGTTTTATTTTACTATTATATTTTTATTCCAGGACACAGCCTTCCATAATAAATAATTAGAAGTATTTATTAAATGTCCCTTCAAAAGAACGAATAATGTAACTTTATTTTAATTAAACAGACTATTTTATTTTATTTTGTGAGAAAGTGAGACCTTCTGACAAAGAGAATGTCTAAATAGTTCTATGGAGTTTGATTTGTATATCATTTTACCAAAAATGTCATATCGCATAGCAGTTTTGCTAACAGTGACTCTAAAAGCATCTTAATTTCTCTATTCTCTCTGCCTGGTTCTGAATTAGCACCAGTCTTTGATGGACAAGGCTTTTGAGAACCAATTCATGTGCATCTGACTGGGGAGCTGGTGAGGGAGGCAAGATCTACCAGAAGTTGTTCTTGGTCTAGTGAAATATAAATCAAATTTATATATTGTGATTTCGAGAAAGAGTTGTGTCCTAGGAAAAGAGTACATAAACCATTTTTAATATTTTTATTCAATTGGCAATGTTGATATAGAAAAATGCATATCTGTTATGAAATGAAAAAAGCTAATAATATTTTGCAGCTGGTGGCTCTCATACCCTCTAGAGAGCTAAAAATAGCGAAATTTTCTGTTAAAAACATTTGCTATCTATTAAGGAATCTATATAAAGCTGTGATGTTACAGATCACAAATAACTTGTGAGAAGTTATAAAAAATAAAATTGAGATTTTTATTTATTATGCCTGTCACCTATGAAGCCTGCTAAGTGAAATTGATTGTCACTTTGATAGTTTCAACCTGGAATTTCTCAAATCTACTTAAGAATGCAATGAGTCTTCATACTTTAGTTTGCTTCAAGAGCAGTGCAGCAACTTTTTAGCTTATTTTGTCAGATAAAAAATTCAGAACTATCCTTCTTAGGGGCTGAATTGCCACATGCTGCTGAATTAAGAAATCGACTTTAAGACCAGTTGGTGTGATTCAGTGGTAAAGCATGTACCTATGAACCAGGAGGTTACAGTTCGATTCCCAGTCAGGTTATATGCCCAGATTACAGGCTTGATCTCCAGTGTGGGGGGTTCAGGAGGCAGCTGATCAATGATTCTCTCTCACCACTGATGTTTCTACCTCTCTCGCCCTCTCCCTTCCTCTCTGAAATCAATAAAATATATTTTAAAAAAAAAGAAGAAGAAAGAAACTGACTTCAAGAGTGCTGGATACACGGCAAGCACAAATGTCCCAGTAGGCAGCTTCTTTTCTTCGGAGACTATGTCACTTCTCCACTGTGTTTCTATCTTTGGATCACACCAATAATTCCATTCCTCTCAGAAGTGGATTAAAACTTATCTCTTTTAAAATAATGGATTGAGATTACTTAAGAAGTCCGCATCACTTTTTCTGAGAAGTCAGGGAGAAGCATTTGTCATCACTGATCTCCAAACAGTTTCTGGAGATTTATTTACACTTTCTTTCTGTGAAAGTAGTACAGAAAACTGAATGATAAATGATTTCTGAAGATTGGAAATTAAGACACAAGACCCAGAAAACATTTCTAAGGCTATTCCCAAAATATAAGGTAAAGAAAATATCAAATTTGTAAAGACCCATTAAATCAATTTCGCATTTCCCAACATGGCAATTCTCTCTCTTTTCTGAGACACCTTCCCACTATGGGACATAAAATATAATTGGAATAAATCTGTTAACATTCTAAGCTTGCTGCATCAAGTCTGCAGGAATTCACCTCAATTTAGGTGAAGTACATACAATTTTTGATGTCCCTGTTACAAAAACAAAAAAAGATATACTCAACTCTCCCTAGGGTTGTCAATTGCCACTGAATTTTGATTCTACACAAATATAAAGATAACCGAATCACTTTCTCACCTGCTGGAAAATTGCTTTCTGTGGTGTGAACTTCACTTACATTTAGATAGTTTTGCAACATCTAGCAATTATTGACTTTTCCAATTTGTGCAAGGGTATTTCTTTAACACGGGCCTCCTTTTCTCACCACTTTCAGTGTGAATGATGTATGCAGCTTCAAGATGCCTAATTATTCCTGAATGACACTTAGTTACTGAGCAACAACAATTTCACCAATAAACTGAGTCCTATTGAATTTGCCTTTGAAATTTATTTTAAAATGTGTGTGATTATTCCACCTTCTTTGAAGACCACCTTATTTTTGGTTGGGGACACATGTAAGTGTTTTCTCCACTTTTGGGTATCCCTGAATACCAACCCCATTAACCATATTGCTGATGGAATAGTCTCTTTAGAATAATATTCAAATAGTTTTACTTCCTTGCAAAATTTACCCAGCAGTTTCATGTTATTTTCAAAATAAATTTTAATGCCTATAATGTTTCACGCAAAAGCCTTTATATTTTGTTATTCAATTTTTTCAGGATATCATCTGCTATGTTCTGAAATGTTCCCCTCTTTCTGTTCATGTCTCATTTCTGGACACTTTTTTAAATTCAATTTCCCACCTCTGTACCTATTCTTAGATTTTCATAAATCTCCCCTGTAGACACCATCATACTTATAGGAAATGGGCAGGAACCTTTGAATTGCTTAGTTGTGATGCATTCCTTAGAATGATGATAACTCAAAATTTTCATAATTTTTTCAAAATTGTTTGCTAATTGTAATTACTTTCTCTGGATAGTCTGGCAATTAAATATTTTTGTTTAATATTTAAACACAAAATAATTTTCTTTAGGGAGATGTGATAATATATTTGACATATGTTATATTCTGTTATTCTTTGATGATTAAGAATATAAAGCCTAGAAAAGCAAATGGTAATATACAATGCCCATTTTTTTCTCTAAATGTGTATGGTATTGTCAACTGCCAAACCTCAATCAAATCACAGATGATTTAGTAGGATGAGAGCTACACACTACTAAGTACTTAAACATTTTAAACATTAGAGAATATTTTTTAAAAATTATAATGAAAATCTCTTAAAATATTTTAATTTTGAACTAAATATTTTCAGTTTTAAAATAATCGCATTTAACTCAATTAGTCAAATATTTAAAAAATAGAATGTGTTAAATGCTCATGGGCCTTAACAGAAGTATGCCTTTTCTCTTGACTCAGAAATTGATTTTCTGTGGAAACAGATGGAATTTGAAACTTGAGATGTTTGAGTTTAATTTGGTAGGTGTTGCATTTGCCAAATTGTGGTCATCTATCCATAAAGCTAGTAGTTCCAAGTCTTGACAATAGAGAAATCAATGAAACACAGAGATAAAATCAATATATAATTGGGCTTGCTGGATCCTCGATAGGAGAATACAGCATATAATTAAATTCTGAAACATATATTTGAAAATGGAAATTATAAGAGCTACTAAAGTTGAGCATTAACTGATTCTAACTCTTTTGGAAAATGATCATTTTCATGTGGCTATGTCTGTAATAATAGTAAACACATACACATACACACAAAACTATATAAAACCTAGAATACAGTTAATAACAATAAAATGAACACCAAGGGACACATTATCCAAATTATGACACACAACATTATTCTTAATTTAGACTCCCTCTTAATCTGAGTCCCTTTTCTCTAATAACATATCGTCCCTCTCCACAAAAGTTCAATATTACCCTTATTTTCTTTTTTTAAAAAGATTTTCTTTATTGATTAAGGTATTACATATGTGTCCTTATGCCCCCCTCAACTCATGTCCTCACCCCCCTGGTGTCTGTGTCCATTGGTTAGGCTTATATGCATGCATACAAGTCCTTTGATTGATGTCTCCCTCCCTCCCCCAACACTTCCCTGCCTTTCCTCTGAGGTTTGATGGTCTGGTCAATGCTTCTCTGTCTCTGGATCTGTTTTTGTTCATAGTTTATGCTGTTCATTATATTCCACAAATGAGTGAGATCATGTGGTATTTATCTTTCTCTGACTGGCTTTTTTCACTTAGCATAATTCTCTCCAGCTCCATCCATGCTGTTGCAAATGGTAGCAGTTCCTTCCTTTTTACAGCAGCATAGTATTCCATTGTGTAGATGTACCACAGTTTTTTAATCCACTCATCTGCTGATGGACACTTAGGCTGTTTCCAAATTTTAGCTATGGTGAATTGTGCTGCTATGAACATAGGGGTGCATATATCCTTACCCTTGTTTTCCTTTTAATCATTTTTTAAAATTTTTATACTTTTTCACGTACTCATCTTTTCTGAAGTACCATTACTAGGTAGTGCCTAGATTTAAACTTTATATAAATTGACACATATTGCATATAACCTTCTTTGATTTATACCATTATTTTCATTGGTACAATTGTTTTTCATTTATTTTCAGTCTGAATAATATTCTACTGTATACATATACTACAAATTAACTTTCAAATTCTAGTATTTTTTAAAAATGTATTTTATTGATTTTTTACAGAGAGGAAGGGAGAGAGATGGAGAGTTAGAAACATCGATGAGAGAGAAACATTGATCAGCTGCCTCCTGCACACCTCCTACTGGGGATGTGCCCACAACCAAGGTACATGCCCTTGACCGGAATTGAACATAGGATCTTTTAGTTCACAGGTTGATGCTCTATCCACTGAACCAAACCGGTTAGGGCTCTAGTCTTTTTTTTTTTTTAATCTTTATGTTTAAAGAGAGAGGCTGAGGGAGAGGAGAGAGAGAGAGAGAGAGAGAGAGAGAGAGAGAGAGAGAGAGAGAGAGAGAGAGAGAGAGAGAGAGAGAGAGAGAGAGAGAGAGAGAGAGAGAGAGAGAGATAAGAGAGATGTGAGAGAGAAACATCAATCAGCTGCCTTCTGCATGTGCCCCAACCAGGGACTGAATCCACAACCAAAGTATGTGGCCTAACTGGGAATTCAAGCAGCAACCTTTAGATACACAGAACAATGCTCACGCAACTGAGGAAGAGAGAAGAATAGCAGTCACTCCCAGGATTCTTACTGGACAACTATTGCATTGTGATGCCACACACCGAAGGCATAAGATAGCTTTGCTTCTTTAGGGAATGTTGAGTTTTAGGTAGCGATAAACTATAGGGATGTAGTAAGCAAGTGGCAATATTGGACTGGAGATAGTAAAATAACCACTGGCTATTTACATTCTAAATTTATAAACCCAGTAATAAACAGAAGGAGGTAGCAGTAAACCCTGAAGTTAAGATCTAAGGAAGAAAGCCTATAAAGAAATTGAAATAGAGTGACCAAATACAAGAAGGAGACCAGGACAAGTGCAGTGCCACCAAACACAAAGGGGGATGTTTTCATGAGGAGCGAGTGGTAAATAACATCAACTACTTCAATAATTTGAATAAGACAAGGGATAAAAGAAAAACAAAAACTTTTCTTTTTTTTAAATTTTTTTTAATATATTTTATTGATTTTTTGCAGAGAGGAAGGGAGAGAGATAGAGAGCCAGAAACATCGATAAGAGAGAAACATTGATCAGCTGCCTCCTGCACATGTCCCAGTGGGGATGTGCCCGCAACCCAGGCACATGCCCTTGACCGGAATCGAACCCGGGACCCTTCAGTCCACAGGCCGACGCTCCATCCACTGAGCCAAACCGGCCTTGGCAACAAAAACTTTTCTTAAATGCTATGGTTTTAAAATCCTATTTATGTTTTTTTCAAAAATCATTTCAGTAGAATGATTGAATCAGAATATAAATGGGAACTGGATGAAAAGTAGACAGAAACGAAGAAAATGAAAACATGCTACTTATTTTAAAGAATATTTTTTAAAAAATCAAAACTTTGTTTTGAAGGGGAGGAGAAACCCACGGCAGTAGGTAGAAGAGATGCTGGAGTTGGAATAGTGTAAATTCAGATAGAATAGAGTATATTTTAATTCTCATGAGAATAAGCCTGTAGAATGGGAAATGTCAAATGAGCAGAGGACATAATGAATGGAGTCATTGTTGCACTTGCAGTAGATCTGATATGGAGACCAAGTGGGAAAATGGCCTTGTACATAAATTAAACTTCCTAAATAGGTAGGTTTTTGGTTTTGCTCATGGGAAGATGAGAGTATTTCTTTTTAATAATTTTATTTCTCTTGAATTATGCAGAAGGCATTATTTTCCTCCTGAGAGTGTTGCGGAGTGTGGGAATTGTGAGGTGTTTGGTGAGTGGAGAAGTTTTAAATAGTGATTGAAACTGGAGAGAGTGTATAGGAAGAAATATAGTAAAACTGATGAGCAGTATTGAGGGTCTATTGAAATTGGTCATGGATTTCACCTAAATGACCTATAGTTTATCTCTACACCATTCAATATATTGAGTGTGGTAACAAAGAATAACATTTGGATCCATCCAGTATTAGGGTAATTAGTCTACTTGAAAGAACATAATACCTATATGGAGGGTAATAAAGAAGGAATTGTCTAAAATGTAAGAAAAAACAAGAGGAGTCTAGGAATTGGAGGTGGAAAAAAATGGAATCTTGCCATTATTAACCAAATGAAGTGTAAGAAATGACAATATGGTCAGTGAGTAGGTTTTTAGAATTTATCATTTAAAAGGTTAGACTGTTAAGGATGAGATTCTTCATGTGAGTAAAAAAGGTAGAAATGTAAAGGGAAAAAGAAAATATTGCCAATGTAATTACTACATCAAAGAATTGAGAATTTAGTCAATTATATTCATTTCCTAAAACACTGACATCAAATTCACTCAAGATGTTGGAAAAGCATTGGGTTCTGAGTGATCCTTTGGCAAGTGTCATAATTTCTTATGAGTAAGTGGAGTGCCTAGAAACAGGGAGGTTGTCAGTTATAGTACACCAAGTAGCATTAATGTTTTTAAAAAATGGGATGTGCCATAAGACAGTGGGAAGCAAAAGTTCAGAGTGAGGACAAATAATTCTTTGGTGGGATCTGGAAAATGAGCAGCCATCATTTGAGAATCCTACAGGAATAGAAATGACCTCTTCTAAAGAAAAAGAATACTGGGTGGGGGAGGGAGGCTATAAGGGTTCAGTGGGAGAAAAAAGGGGACATATGTAATACTTTCAACAATAATGATTTTTTTAAAAAAATGCTGACTTTAGAGTAGAACATGGTTATAAGGGATAATTAGTAAATATTTTACTGATGTTAGGGAATATATTAATTATGGAGTAGGAATCCGATAGTAAAAACAATAGAATGATTATTGTTATTAACTAAGTTTTTGGTGATATGGTGGCTGAATATATTGTGTTTAGTGCATTGTTGAATAAAAGAAAAATATTAAAAGAGCATACATACTAGTATACCTTCTTTGTGTTCTTAAACAATTTTTTTACTGTTTAACAGTATGTTCTGTGATTATACCTTAAAGTTTCTGATCATTTGTTCATTGATAATATACTAGAAACATTGGTCTCATTCTGTGACTTGATGATTTGATGCCTTCCAGGGAGCGATGATTTTAGTGAGCATCCTTAGGCAGCTATAATTGAAATACCTGCTCTTTAGGCATGGTTTCTAGTTGGTAAATGTATAATCTGAATACAAATGATGAAGCTGGTAGTATGCACAGGAAAAGTAAATAACAGTTATAATATTCTAAGACCATGACTTTTACAGGGAGGAAGCAGTCTTCAGAAATATATGTGAGAGCATGTCTTACCAAAACAAGGACTGAATTTAAAAAGAAGAAAGCCTGAGCTGAGTAAACAGGATAGGCCACAAAGGAAAGGAGCTGCAGAAATTCACAGAATGCCAGGGCGGCATCTGCTAGGAAGCAATGACTCTTGGGAGTTGGGGAATTAAGCGCTCAATACAGTGTGTCTGAGAGAACTGACCTGTGGAAAATTTTATTGAGCCACTGATGGAGTATGGAAGAAGACTTATCCATAAAGACAACCAAGCTGGTGAAAAACCGGCTCTGTTAGGAACACCAGAAACAAAAGCTATATAAGGAAATAATACAATGACTTGGCCAAACCAATGATCAATTTATCATAGTAGTTAAAATGCTATCTTTTATTGCAGAAGCAAATCTTATGATAGCTAACCATTTCATTCTATTTTTAAAATCCTCTTTTAATTTATGGATAATAATTTCTATAAATTTGCTTGTTGGTAGAAGTTCTTCCCTTGTCTTCAAAGTGAAAAATTAGGCAATTTTACTAGCAGGACTTTTCCATTTTTGATTTAAAAAAAAAAAAAATTCCTATAGTTCCAAAATTTTCCTTCCATCTCAATTCTCCTGATTTCTTATATTCCACTTGTGTATTTTAGACTACTCTAACAAGTTCTGGCATACCCAATTTCACATTTGTGCATTATTTCCTACCTGTCCCCCACACTTGCATTTTTTATACAAAATATTAGACATCCCTGATAAGTCTGTGTCAGTTCTACTCTTGCTATCCTTTCCTGCATATCAAACTTTGACGCTGAAATTACTTCATCATTTTATCCAACAGAATTGTTTCCCTCTATACTACATTTCCACCCCCCCGCCAGATACATAGGTGTGTTAATACTCTTCAAATTTAAACAAGAAAAGAAATTATCCCTCAAACTTATATCCTCTTCTATCTGTCTCACTTCTCAACTTCTTTTCACTGAAAAACTTTATAAGAATATATGGTTTTAAGTCTTGTTTTATAATTTTTTCACCAGTAACCCACCAGAATAAGGTCTTTATCCTCACCACTCACCAGAAAAGTTATCAAGATTAAAACTGTCTTTTAAAGTGCTTGGTTAATTCTTCACATCTCAATTGATCTATCATAGCATTTGACAAGAGTTGATGACTCTCTTGGACCCCAATGTTCCTATTACTTAGTTCTTCTACTCCTTTTTATCCTCTTTGTTGGATTATCAACATTTATAATAACTCAAATTTGGACTGTCCCAGAGATTAGTTCTGAGCCCTTCCTTCTTTTTTTTTTTTTTTTTTTATCTTACTCCTTAGGTGGTCACATTGAAATCCTTAAGTTTAAATGCTATAGGTAGATAGTACACACACACACATATATACTAGTATATATATATAAAGATTATATATACAGAATTTTATGTAGCTACTAGAAGCCTGGTGCAAGGATTTGTGCACCGGTGGGGTCCCTTGGCCTGGCCTGAGCCCTCTTGCAATCTGGGACCCCTCGGGGGATGTCTGAGAGCCAGTTTCGGCCCGATACCCACAGGCCAGGCCGAGGGACCCCACCAGTGCACGAATCTGTGCACCAGGCCTCTAGTATGCATATAAGATATTTGGTTAATCTCTTCCCACCCTCCCCTCTCCCTTCTTCCCTCTGAGATTCATCAGTCTGTTCCATGTTTCCATGCCTGTGAGTTGAGCATCTTCCCCCTGGTAGTCAGCATGCGTCATAGCTACTGGTTGAATGGTCAAACAGTCACTTAGGCTTTTATATATAGAGATTATATATATTAAGACTATATATATGTCATGGTGGTATTCTACAAGCCAATTGAACAAAATGTACCAAACAAAAGGGAGTCATCAACTGTTCACCCTGTTTTCATATATTAAATAAAATAATCCCTGAATGGAAGGTTTAAAAAAGATAGATTACAAAGGAGTAATTGGAAACAGGACACATAAATAGATACTTGAGAGTTTTGTTACAAAGAAGTCTATCCCTGGAAGGAAAAATGGGATCCAGAAGTGTTATTGTGGTTGATGTCTTGTGATTTCTAAGATGGGCAAGATAACCATTTATTTGGATGCTTATGGGAATATTCCAGTCGAGAGCAGCAAAAATTCCTTATATAGGACAGGGAGAAAAGAGTTGGTAGAGACGTGTCTCTGAACAAGTTAGAAGTGATAGGTTAGTGTACATATGAAGAGATGAACAAGGAAATTTTATTTTCTTGTGGGACAAAGGAATAAGTGAAAAATTCTGTTGATTGATTTCACTTTTCTGGTAAAGTAGGAGAAATGGTCATCCAGTGTAGGAATGGTGGAGGAACTGCCAGGGGAGTTGGAAAAGATGATATAATGATATGTTTGCTTTGCTATACTGAGATGTCTACCAATCCTGATGGGATCTGGCCTCTATGACCTCTCTAATATGCTGTATGACTAGCCCTTTCACAGTCTTTGTATGACTCAGTCTCTTAATCAATCCTAGAAAAAAAACCATCTGCAATTCAGCCTTAAAAATGTTAAGTTTTTGTTCCTTGTACCTATGATCTCTCCATTGATATCCACAGAAGCCCTTCTTTACCATATCAGAACTCTTGTCAAATGTAAGCTTATGAAAGAAGCATTTCCTAACCAACCACCTCATTAATCTCTATTCCTTTATCTTACTTTACTTTTATTGTTAGCACATGTCATTCATTGTTTGACATATTAATCTCTTTTGAATTGCCTGCCTTTTCCCAACAGAATTATATTTCCATGTTACTACTATTCACAGGTCTTAGAGAATGAATGAATGAATGAATGAATGAATGAATGAATGATGTAGGAAAGGAGAGAGGGTATTCAGAGCTAAATTTCCAAGTACCAAAATATGGAGTGCATAGTAGGTAATGTCAGTATCACTTATTAAAAGAACATGGGGAAACATAGTATTAAATAATTGGAGTTAAATTATAATAGGAACATAAAAATTATCAAAATTTTTATGTCTTGTTTTTGTATGTCTTGTTTTTATTGTAGCCTTTACATGATTTAATTAAAAAAAAACCACAGCATTAACTTAACATTGATAAACACTAAAAACAAATTATTGTAAAAGGCTAGTCTGAGTGAAATGATGCACTTTACTGTCACTTCTGCCCTATTAAACCTTGTGATTAAGTTTCTTTGCTGCATCACAAACAATTACCTGAAGAAGCTGAAGTTTTAAGGCTCCAACATTTAATAGAATTGATGGCAGATGCCTTTCAACTTTGGGGAGTCCCTCGTTTCCCTTTTCATGATCACCTTTGTAACAGGCTGTATTCATGCATAGAAGAGTACCTGTTTCAATCCATTTTGAGAAACTGAGATTAATACATTCATTGTACTTTTGAATATGATTAAGTCCCAATCCATTCTTTTTTAGACAGACTCTGTGATGGCACAATACCTGATCACCAAGAGGTTGTCCTATGTTTTCTGGCTGTGTGGTGCAATGAACGTTAATTCCCATCTCTGTGCCTTAGATTCTTCAGTGTTAAAATGGGGTACCTAGCCTGGCCAGTGTGGCTCAGTAGTTGATCATCGACCGATGAACCAGGAGGTCACAGTTTGATTCCTGATTGGGACACATGTGTGCACGCATGTGTGTGCACACAAGGGACCAGGTTGAGGCAGACATGAATTAGGTATGTAGAGGCTGTATGCACATGGGATGTCAGAGGTAGAGGAGGCCAATAGAACTTTCAGCTCTACCTACTGTATTCTCCATTTTTCACAGAGGTGAATAAAATCTGAATGTGGTCTAGAACCATTTCAACTGCTTCATTTAGCTTCAAACAATCCAAAAGGACAAATATGCCCATGTTCACTGATTGATTGAATGCTATCTCCATAATGTTGTTATGAATTTTTCTGCCCTGTCTGGACTGCAGTGTTCTTAAATATACATATATTTTGAAAAAGAAGCTATGTTTTTACCCACTCCTTAATAGAGACATGGAGAAAATGCCAGTATTTATAGGAAAATAAAGATGGTGGACATTTTATGAAGGCATACATTTGAAATTAGATGAAGACATAAATCTGTTGCAGAAATTACCTGCAAATACACAGACAATCCTACAGCTCAAGACAATACAACACAAATCAGGTAGAAAATTATTCGCCTATAAATCTTAATCTCCTGCGATTTTATTTTCCCTCATCCATTTGCGATGTGGCACTCCTGAATTTTAGGTGCCAGTTCTATTACTTGGAAATAGGCTTGCCCTAATAAAACTGACATTTCTAAAGGGCTGTTTTCACAGAATCATGCTCCTGCTTCTGAGACCCCTAATTCAACACCATCGACAGAGCCTCAATTCTTTGCAGGGTACAATACCAGGAACAAAAGGAAAAATAGAAATAAAGGAGAGAAAAGATGAGAACTGGAATAAAACTGAAAGCTGTTTTATGCCTCATCATTCAAAAAGTTATACATTTCTCTCATATTGAAACTAAATGTCTCCATTTTCATCCTACCTTTGGTCTTCTTTTGACAGGCCAAGTCAGGAAGACTTTTAAATTATTTTTAGATCCGTTCTCTTTAACCAAAAACTTGATAACCTTTTTTTTTCAATTCCAGATTTCATCTCAAATAATGAATTGACTACACACAATATACACTCGGTTTTCATGGAAGCGGTGAAAACCCACTAAGTTAACATGTCCAATCCAAGAGCATAACATGAAACAATAATGACTAATCTGAAAGCAGAATGAGATTTCTTATTCAACTCTAATGAAATTTACACCAGCCCAAGTATTCTATTCCCTCCAATTACGTCATTTCAATATTTGCCGTGGAAGGCAGCATTTCAGCTGAGCTGAAACCGGCTGCTGCTTCCCCCCACAGCACTCTATCTTTGCAAAAGGCTGCCTGTATGTCATGGTATCAGGCTTTTAGGCATCTAGGCATTACACTTCTGTACCCCAGCCAAATGTGTTCTCCACATAATTCCATATGTTAACTTTTGACACCAGCTCTATCTCCTTGTTTCCAGAAAGATAAATTTGCTCTTTCTAATTAATTATAGATGCCACAGCCTAGCATTCGCTCATCGTTATATGAGAAATATGAATTAACACTTTAGAAAAAATATAAATCATGAGTAAACTATGGTACATCAGGCTTTGTAAATAAACCTTTCAAAAACTAGTTTACAAAACATTAAGTGATGAAAACAAGATTTTGTTGCAAATAAAGTTGCATGTCTTTGGGTTATGCACAAATGGCTACTTTGGTACCAGATTTATCATTACCGTAAACCAATGATTTTCAACCTTTTTCACCTCATGGCACACATAAACTAATTATTAAAATTCTGCGGCACACCAAAAAAATACAGCTTTTTGCCTATCTGACAAAAATATAGGTATAATTTTGATTCATTCACATTAGACAGCTAATGTTGCTTGGCTGTTATCATTTTTCAAAATTTACAATCTAAGGCAAAAAAGGTCAGTGCCCTTACTAGTCAGGTATTGCATGTTTTATTGAGGCACACAAGTTGAAAATCGCTGCCTTAAACTTTTAAAACACAAACATTTTTGGTGACTATTCAGTATGAAATACAAGGGTAGGCAAAAGTAGGTTTACAGTGCTGAGTACACCAAACGTTATTATTTATTAATTATTGTATAATTTACTTGTATTACAACTGTAATTCTCCTGTTGCCCACACCTGTGTATTACACAGTATATCCAAACTTATTTGAGCATAGGCCTCATACTTCTTACAGCATCTTGTCATAATAGTGTTTCAAAAGACACAATTTTAAATGAATGAGCTGATTAAAACCAGTAATATTATTCTTTATAAATTTTAATAACTTGTAGATATTATCTTTCCCTTTCTTACCTCTCAAATTAAAGCAAATATTTTAAGAAAAATAGATAATTTAAAATATAATATATCTGAGTATAAAGATAGGAATTAGGGGCCTTCTTTGCTTGCTGTTTTGTTTGCTTATTTTATCAGTGATATACTGTAATACCAACTGCTAACTATTTATTAGCTTATAAATCTAAGACAGTTTAAAAATACTCATTAAGAACTTCCTATCATTATTACAGGTTATGTATCTTTTAACGTCTTATTTGAGAAAATATTGTAAATATCTCTAGACATTAGTAACAAGATTGGGCCAGTTTGAATAATTCAGACTTATAATATCCATGACTACAATCATGATTGTAAAGGGTATTACAGGTTGCCTAACACACAAAGCTGTACTAGAAGGTTAATGATAAATTTGTTTGGCAAAATGTCACACAAATTGATGCCATCAGACTGGCCATGGTCCAATGATAATTTGTTTATAAGTGTAACAGTGCTCTAATCAATTCCAATCTAAAAATATCTGAAAACAACATTTGTTCTTAAAACTTGTGAACATTGTTGCTGAGTAGAAAAATCAGTATGGAATGGACAGAGAATATGCTTAGCAAATACTCTCATCACTAGAACCAGAAGATCAAGAGAAAAGGAAATACACATGTATATCTTCCTGTATGATGTTGCCACTTATTGTAAACCAGTCTCATGTCTGGAAAAGAGAAATAACAACTATTCATGAATGTCTTGTCTTAAAGATTTGAATAGCTTTTCTAATAGAAGCTGATTCTTTGCAAGATATATGCATCTTTTGTGAAGAAGAGGCAGATCACATAATAATTTTGTAAACTAATCTGAGCACTAGGGAAAGCTAAGAAGAACCAACCAAAATAGATATTGTCATTTCATTGATAGAAATGAGTTTGCTTCTGCCCGGGATTATGATAACCCCCTTCCGTTGCCTTACACATGAAGGGCTGATGGTTGAGTTCATGGTAGCTTGTCAATCAAGAAACTCCAGTGCTTGTGGTTCGCAAACCAATCTCTTTCTTTGTTAGTCAGTTTTCCCTCAGGCTAGACATACATTTTTTAGCTGAACCGGGAAAAACACGAGTGCTGATGGCACCCAGAGGGAGCTAACATCTTTTTACATGAGGTATGGAAAGTTTTGTTCACCAGAAATTCCTGCGAGACAATGAAGAACAGCACTTCCTGGAGAATCCGTTTCCCAAATGGTCTGCAGCACCAGCCCCACAGCTGGTGTGGAGCCCCCGGGGCAGGTGGCGAGGGGCCGGGGAGAGGCCGCCACAAGTGGGACAGAAATGTGAAATGTCTCATGGTGGTCTCAGGGTGAAACCTTGGGGAGAAGAGACAATGTCCAAGGAGAATTTCTGTGAAAAAATTTTTTTGTGATTTGAAAAGTGAAAATCCTGCTCCTAGACTTTTAAGAATGCCTTACAGTAGTGATCAACATCATTCTTTTTGCTTACTTGTGGCTCTGTGTAGAAGCAAAGGCCTGTGACTGCTCTCCCCCGAATGAATAAGATTACATTTCAAAAAGATAACTCACAACAGAGGGCAAAAGATACTACTCTTTATTCTAAGCCTGCCCTGAGATAAAAATGTTATGAAATTGTTTTTCAAGGAGAAAATGATCTTGGAATACTATTTGTGAATTATGGACAAATATCTTTATGCATTCCTGAGTCTGATCCCTAGGAATTATTAATGGAGTATGCTGTGTTTGGGTTCTTAGATGCAACCGGAATCACTCCTGTGTTATTCAGGGTGGAAAGTGATGTTATCAGAATGGGAAGTGAGCATTTCACCTATAGCCAGGGGGTCCAGAGAACAGACATGGGGAACATCAGCTGGGAACAATGATGGAAAGTGGCCTGGAGAACTGACAGATGCATGACAACCTGCTGTTAACACAGAATATTGGAATGCTGGACACTCCAGCGCCTCCCTCCAACAGAGCTAGGCTGGCTCTACGGGGAATCCATAATGATATTTCATTTTCAAGTTTTTCTTGGTTAAGAGTAGGATGGTATATAAAGAAAGTTAATAAAGTTTCAAATTTATTAGCTATAGCACAACTTTAAAGAATATCATTGGCCAATTTACTTAAAAAATAAATAATAATAATATATTAAAAGAATAACCTCTAAAAATCATACCAGAGATATATTAGGAAACATATACTGTTAAGAAATATACTATAGTACAAATGGATCTCTTGATCAGGAACCAAATGTGATTTTTAATATTGAGAAACTTTATATAAAGATATTTTTAATGTTGCTTTAGTGCAATTACATATATGAGGATAGTGTGTTTATATTGTTTTAAAACAGAATGATTTTTTATTTAAAATTATTTTTGAACAGTAGTCTTCTATAGGTCCACATATGTAATTTTTTTCAATGAACAAAGATGTATTTCAGAAATGATATAAATACTCTTAAAGGTATTTTCATTTGGATGCCAAATTGTCTCATTTCTCTTTCCACGACCCAGTCCATAATCCCATTTCCTTCATGGAGCTCCTCATTTAGAGTGTGGTTTAATCCCAGTGGTGGAAGGAGTACAGTAATCACAGTCCGTTGGAACGGACTGTGAGAGAATTTTAATGAGCACTCACATAGCTCAGATAGTCTGGCTTCACCTCGCAAAAAAGGTCCTCCATCCCCAATGGTAAAGTCACTAAAGATTGAGTGGATGGGCCTCTTCAGCTCACGACAAGTAGGCTGGTCAGCATTCTCTGAATCTTTCAGCTATTTCTGGACACACACATTTCATGTCTCCCTCTTTCCAAATCAAGAGCCTAAATTTTACATGAGACCTGTAGCTACGAATTCAACTCATGTTGAAATCTGACATTCCAAAAGATACAGCGCTTGGCCTGCAGCCCTTCTAAGCCTCACAGCTGCAGGAGAGTGAATAGTAAGGATATGTGCACACTTCACTGTTCCTGTTTTCAACTCAGAAGATGAACACAGCTCCAAATTCACCGGTAATATTAGAGCAAATATGCCACCCCGGGGAATGTGAATTTCTCATCCCGTTTGTTCTTATCCAGGCCCCCTAGAGAACAGATCCTACAGCAAAGCTCGTGTGCTATATAGGTTTATTGGAGAGCACAACCCCAAGGAGGGGGTGAGGCAGAAAAGTAAGGAGAGAAAATATGGCTAGGAATGTGACTGTGCCCATTGTGGATTTATAGAGAGCATCACTGCTTGCTCTGGCCGGGATGAATCTTAATAGAGGCATCTGAACGACTCTTTGTATTTCAGAGCAATCCGTCTGCGGGAGATAGAGGAGAATTCAGCCTATGGCTCCATCCAGCCTCACATGGAGTGTCATCGCCCAGGCCTGAGTGTGGGTCACATCTCCTGGCCTCTCCAGAGTCACTGGGAGTTCAGACAGCAGGGGCATTGTACACAGGCTCTTTGCCGGTCAAGGCCATTGGCAAGGATGTGTGTTACATAGCTGTGATGGCAGCAGAAATAATAACCTACCATTAGAGGTGTGGTGCAAGCCTTTGCTCAGGTTGGTCTGTTCAGAAAGCAAGGCAAGGGAGCAGATGTGTGCTAGAAAAACTCAGTGTGACATACTTTTCATAGGTTTTAAAGGCAGTAGCAACTTAGACTTTCAAAGGCTTGTCCTCACTGAACACTGCATTTCAGGCACTTACAAGTGATAATTTTATACACAGAATTATCATTGCATTCTCTCAACTGCCAGAGTCCTGATTATTAAAATTATATCTATCTATCATCTATCTATCTATCTATCTATCTATCTATCTATCTACTATCATCTAGTTTGTTTGTTTTTTATTTTTTAAAACGTATCTTTTTTGTTGAAATTATTACAGTTATCCCTTTTTTCCCCATATAACCATCCCAAACTTCATCCCTATTCCCCAAGCCATTGTTGCCTGCAACCACTTTGGTAAAGAAATAAATTTGAGCCCAGCCAGGTGCGGTCCAGCAGTTGAGAGTCAACCCACGAACCAAGAGGTCACAGGTTTGGTTAGATTCCTGGTCAAGGCACATGCCTGGTTTGTAGGCTCATTCCCCAGTATGGAACGTGTAGGAGGTAGCCAATCAATGATTCTCTCTCATCACTGATGTTTCTGTCTCTCTTTCCCCGTCCCTTCCTCTCTGAAATATATATATTTCAAAAACTCTCACTATGTATAGTCTTTAATATATATATATATATATGTATATATATGTATATATATACACATACATATATATGTATATATATATTTGATAAATTTTATAGAGATCACTGAAATTAACTTATTTAGGGTCAAGTGATCTTCAATAACTTTCCAAGAATGCACAGTGGGGAAATGATTAACATTTTCAACAAATGGGAAACGTGAATATTTGCATGCAAAAGAATGAAATTAAACCCTTATCTTATAACACACACACACACACACACCAAAAAACAAACAAACAAACAAAAAACACAAACTAACAAATAAAAAAAACCTCAGAAAGGATTAGATAGAAATGTAAAATTTCAACTGGTAAAACTGCTTGAGGAAAACATAAGGGGAAAATTCGTGACATTGATCTTGGCAATGATTGATTCAATACCAAAAGCACAGGCAAAAAACCTCCCAAACAAAAATAGACACATGAGACTATACCAAATGAAAGACATTCTATACAGCAAAAGAAACAATGGACAGAGTGAAAAGGCAAGCTGTAGAACAGAAGAAAATATTTCAAACCATCTGTCTGATAAGGGGTTAATATCCAAACTATACAAGGAACTCCTACACCTCAATAGCAAAAAACAACAACAAATACCCTGCTTAAAAAATGAGCAAAGAACTGGATAGACACTTCAATTGGCTAACAGGTACATGAGAAGGTTCTCAACATTGCTAATCATCAGGGAAATGCAAATCAAAACCACATGAATTACCACCTCAAACTTGTTAGGATGACTCTCATCAGAAAAACAAAAGCCAACTGTTGGCAAGGATGTGGAAAAATTGGAATCCTTCTACACTATAGGTGGGAAGACAAATTACTGCAGCTGCTATGGAAAAGAGTATGGAGGTTGTTTTGGTTTGGTTTCATGGGAGGCAGCAAAAGTTATACTCAGAGACTGATTCCGTTTTTTCCAGCTTTTATTTATCGCAGGTTCCCTATGGGAATGGGAATAATTACAATCCTATAGCCTACAGGATAACTCTTTGAGACTTGGCCACAGTAGGAGCAGACACCTCTGGTGAGTTTTTAGATTAGCAAAGAGTTGCCTTGCCCAAACTGAAACTCTCAAGTAGTCCTCACAAGCTCTCACTATGTAGAGTCTAAATGTCCCCTGGCCATAGTTGCTTCTCCATGTGTTCTACGGATAAGTCCTCAGGAGGACTTACCTGAGAGGCTGCTTGCTGACTGCTTATCAATGACAAAAAATGTAGAGTGATGACATTCTGGCAAGGCTTACTTCATTCTTACATCAAAGCAACTCTTTGTGTGTGTGTGTGTGTGTGTGTGTCTGTGTCAGAAACAAGTGGTTTAAAATGACTTCACTTAAGTCATAAACAAGTGTATTTGATATCACATTAAAACAATACACAATAGAGGTCCTTAGAAAAAAAGAAGAACAGAACAATTATAGGATCTTGAAGAAATACCTGCATTTCCATGTTTATAGCAGCATAATTCACAACCTTAATGGTTATTGGTGAATAAAGAAAATGTGGTATTTACACATGATGGGCTGTTAGTCAGTTTTTAAGAAGGGAGGAATTTCGGCCATTTGGAGAACCTGGATGAAACTAGAGGACATTAGACTAAGTGAAATAAGCCAGTCACATAAGGACAAGTGCTGCTTGATTCCACACATACTGGTAGAAGGTGTCTAAAATAGTCAAACTCATAGAAACAAATAATAGAATGGTGGTTGACAGGGAAGGGGGAAATTGGGAATTGTTGCTCAATGGGTTTAAAGTTTCAATTATGCAAGATGAGCAAGTTCAGGAGATCTGCTGTACTACAACATAGCATCTGTAGTTAATAATTGCGTACGTTCAAATACAGGGTGTCCCAAAAGAATGTATACACACTTTAACAGCTGATAGCTCAATTTTGAAAATGAAAGGAAGTTTTTGGAGGTGATGTACATATTTAATACCTTGATTGTATCATCAAATGTAGTACAATGATATTATGGGTATATGCATATGTCCAAACTCATTAAGGCACACATTAACTGTGTTATATTTTTCTATATAAAAAATAACATAATAAAGCAAAAAATATGTTTAATGATAAAACATTTTAAAATAAAGTTTCCACTTGAAAAGTCTAATTTAAAGAATCAGGTAAACTTGAGGTGATATCTTAATTTTGTCATAAGTAGATATTACTACTAATAATTTTAGGTGCCCTCTCACACAGACATCTTAGAATCAGAATTTGTTGCAAAGGCATATTTTAATTTCTATTTATTTATTTTTATTAAGTATACATTGGAATACAAAGTAAATGTATGACCTAGTAAAAGTATAGCATTAAAGATATGTATTTTATTGCAGAATTCAAATACTGTGCAACTAATACTTTTGAGCTCTGTGAAAATGAGTCATAGGATTTGAAAGTAAATGACAATATTTCCTTATTAATCTTCCTTTTCATGTCAGTTTTTCTATTTTGTATTTACTGCCTATTCATTTTCTTTGATGAGAAAAGCAAACTACAGCAATGTGTCTAATGTGTTGACTAAAAATAATCCTTAACTATATTTTAGACAGTCTAAGTCTAGACTGTATTATCTTTTGAAAAATCAGAACAAAGACCCTTTCAGTTCATGAAGAATAGATGAAAAATTGCTCTAATTAGCTTATTTTAATCTGTAGAGAGGAGGGTAAGTTGTCTACACATCATAAATGCCTAATTTTTAGGGAATAGTTTTTATTTCTTGGCATTATACTCAACCACCTGGCTTGCTCCTAGCCAAATTGATGCTATTCATCGTTTTCTTCAATTTGATCATACTAAAAAGAAAAATACTCTGATTTAAAAATAAGTAACACTGAGATCATCATGTGTCTTAAAATTTGCTTTTCTTGCCTTTATGAGAACAGCTATCTTTCCAGTCACTCAATACAGAATCTTTTTAAAAGTTTTAAAGATTATTTAACATTAGTTACAGTTAAATTTAAATCTTGAAATAGACAATGATTCAGTTATTGAAAAACTGATATGCATGTTTGGAACAACTCGGGTAGGTAAAACCACTTTATATACCTTGCACAGAAAAAAAATGCAAAATCTTAAATCCGCCCCAATTACTCACCTCCCACATCCAAATGTTCACAATTTTGCATTCTATTTAATTTTCTAAATAGCTCTTACCTTAGACTTCTCTTCATTTGCATCTCTGTCTCCTTAATTCAGTATCTAGTTGTCTTTTGCATGGATTGCTGTGGTACACTTTAACTGAAATCCAGAGTGTTTTCTGGCTTTTGTCCTGCATTGCTACCAAAATAATTTTTCAAAATATAAATTTTAGCCCTGGCAGGTGTGACTCAGTTGATTGGAGCATCCTCCCATACACTGAAAGGTCACAGGTTTGATTCCTGGTCAGGGCACATGCACAGGTTGTGGGGTTGGATTCCCAGGTGGGGTGCATGTGGAGGTAGCTGATCAATGTTTCTCTCTTGTCTCTCCCTTTCCTTCTCCCTTCCTAAAAAACAAAATAAAACAAACAACCCACTAAAAATAAATAAATTTTAAAACTCACTTTGCAAAAGCCCGATAATGACTCTCAAATCCTTATATTAATACACTTTACAGGGCATCTGCATCTTTCCCTAATCTTATCTCCAGCTTTGACCTCATATACAACATTCTATACCCACTATAAAGAAATATCCTTATTTAAATACTCACATCTCCTTGAAGATGTAGTCTATACACATATGGGTTACTTAGCTGTTCTGATAGTTGGAACTTAGGTTTTTGTCCAGTATTCAAAATTAAATGTATTACATTTTAAAGCTTTCCAGTTGTTGCTTTTAATTTGTTGATAGTTTTTACGTGTTATTTTTAGTTGTTTGCCTTTGTTTTACATTCACTACAAGACACAAATAATAAAATAAGAAAAGATGCAATAAAAGTGGACTTGAAATAATCTCCAGGGAAAATAAGGAGCAAATTTACTTATTTACTTATAACACAAAAATATTTCTAAATTCTTAATTGCCAGCACCTCCCTTCATTTATCAAAGGGTCTACTCATATATCAAAAGTTTATGAAGTATTTATTATTTGTTGGATAATGTGTCAGCACCGAGCATATAATTATGAGTAAGATTTGGTCCGTGTCTGTGAGGTGTTTAGAGTCTACTGGGCAAAATAAACTAGAACGCAGAAAATTATGATAAAGAATAATGAGTTCAATCAAAGAGATGTCATGGTTTTACCTAAGGAAGGATTTCTATTTCCAATTGGAACTGGAATTGGATAAGGAACTATCAAAGGGAAAACTCCAATAAGCCATGAAGACACAATCATTAGTCATCCTTTGCATAATAATTCATCAACAGTGCCAAGATGAAAAGCAGAGCATGGCATACTGATATACTCTAAATTCCAGGCACTCAAGAAATACTCCAATTGGCTCATGCATTATATTTATATATTATTATAATGATATTTTATTGCAGGGATATTTTCACATAGTTTATGGCAGTGGGGATTTTTTGCAGATGGCTGAAAGAAGCCTTTGAGAAATCTGAGGATGCACTACAAAGCTAAGAACCATCAGGATATTAGAGATAGCTGAAGCCATGATGATCCCTATTCTGGTCCACGGAGACCGTGTAGAAGGAAAGATGAGGGATACGGTCAAGAATAGAACCCCACTGAGTGTCTACACTTAAATATTCTCTTCACCAAAAATAAAGACACAGCTATAAGAAAATAAAATAAAAAAAATCCTTAGATTTGACTAGAACTAGAAATAGTTAAGAATTGTATACCTCTTTAATGTACATACTAGAGTCCAGGTGCACAGAATTCATGCACGGGGGTGGGGGGCAGGAGTATCTCAGCCTAGCCTGCACCCTCTCACAATCTGGGAATCCTCGGGGGATGTCCGACTGCCAGTTTGGGCCCGCAGGGATCAGGCCTAAACTAGCAGTCGGACATCCCTCTCGCAATCCGGGACCACTGACTCCTAACTGCTCGCATGCCTGCCTCATCATTCCTAACTGCTCTCCTGCTTACCTGACTGCCCCTAAGTGCCTCTGCCTGCCTGCCTGATTGCCCCAAACTGCTTGCCTGACTGCTTGATCATCCCTAACCACCTCTGCTTGTCTGCCTGATCACCCATAACCACTCTGCCTGCCTGCCTTGTCACCCCTAACTGCCTCTGCCTCAGCCCCTGCCACCGTGGCTTCATACAAAAGAACGGCCAGAATGATATCCGGAAGGTCATTCGGCTGTCTGGTCTAATTAGCATATTACACTTTTATTATTATAGACTAGAGGCCCAGTGCACAAAATTCGTGCATAGGGGTGTGTGCCTCAGCCCAGCCAGCACCCTCTCCAATCTGGAACCCCTTGAGGGATGTCCAACTGCCCGTTTAGACCCGATCCCACTGGGCAGTCGGACATCCCTCTCACAATCCGGGACTGCTGGCTTCCTACTTTTCGCCTGCCTGCCTGCCTGCCTGCCTGATTGCCCCTAACCCCTTGTGCCTGCCAGCCTGGTCACCCCCTAACCACTCCCCTGCCAGCCTGATTGATGCCTAACTGCTCCTCTGCTGGCCTGATTGCCCCCAACTGCCCTCCCTTGCAGGCATGGTCCCTCCCAACTGCCCTCCCCTGCTGGCCATCTTGTGGCGGCCATCTTGTGTCCACATGGGGGCAGTCATCTTGTGTGTTGGAGTGATGGTCAATTTGCATATTAGCTCTTCATTATATAGGATAAGGTTATCAGACTTAAGTTATTCAAATTCTCCACCTTTTACCTTGGAGCATTGAATAAATTTGTCAGTTAACAGAAATAAATCTATGACTACTTATTTTAATCAATGGCTTCTAAAAACTGTATATATTTCAGAGAAACTTTCTGGAAAGTGAATTTCTAAATGTTATCAATTTCATGATTTTGTAAATTTTTGAGACACCAATATATTTGGGTAAATGAAAATATAGAATGGTTAATTACATAGTTCAGATAGCAGATAAAATATCTTCCATTTCTCTCAACAGCTCAAATTTGTTTTAAAATTACTGAGAAGTCAAAAAATTTCATTATAGTAAAAAAAATAAACCCCGAAATTATTCTCATTAATAACTATAAAATTTAAAACAAAATGACACTATATTCTTTAAAAACATCATGGAATTAAAAAAAAATCATGGAATTAATACTCAGAATTTGGTCCAGTATTCCAAATTAAATAGTGTTATATTGGAAAGTTTTCCAAAGAAAATTTACAAATATACATATTGAACTGAATAAAAATGAAAATACAACATAAGAAATGTGGGGGATGCAGCTAAAGCAGTACTCAAGTGAAAACTGATAGCACTAAATGCTTACATTAGAAACCTGAGCTGTTCCCATCAGCAGTGCTGTGCAGAATATCTTGTCAGCTTCCTGACACCAGTCTTCATTATTAGTTTTTCACCCATTCTCTCTGGTGTTGTACTGTTCTTTTCCCACAGTATTAACTTACCTTTGTTTCCTACATTTCCATTATTATTAGTGTTAAAAATCTCTGATGCTTCATTGAAACTTCTTAAAACTCACCTATGGCCTATTCAAATTTATATAATTTGTGTGTGTCAGAATGAATATTTAGTATAGTAGAAAGCAACCCAGTGGTGAACAGGAACTCCTGCAGACCAGCCAAATGCAAGATGGATAGGTCACTTATATCTTGTCCTGACTCTGCTGATAGCCTTCATTGATCCATGGCATTGTTTATGTTCCACGTGGCTACCCACTAAACACACACCCAGCTGAGAGGCCTGGCCTAATTAATGTCCTTCACACGTAAGGTACAGATGGCATGACACTTACTGCCTTTATTAATTTATTAGGGCTGCCATGTCGGAGGAAAGGTTTTCCTTTTAATTCAAATAACTTGGGAAATGAAAGGACAACCTTTTGCTATGGGACCACACCAAGCTACCCAAACTAGCAGAAGATTAAAGGAATCAATGAATTGCTTGGACAGTTTCCATGGGCACTGGCATTTTTCCACCATTCCTACTTTGAAAACGAGATGGAATGCAGTATGTCAGGTGAAGCAACATTGCAGGTATGCTCTCTATGAGAGAATCGTTTGCTGAAATTTACATCAAGTAAAAGTACTCAAGACTGAGTTTATAAAACTGTTCAGCTGACCATTAGGATGCCTTTGGTTAAAATTATACTAATATATAAAAACCCTGGGTCTGTCACATCCACAACAACCGGAGACTCAACCTAATGCCCAGGCTACATGTGCAGCAGGCTCTGGTGGGTAGGGACTTGTGGCAGCAAAGACGGGGATGGGGGAGGCAGGACCGGCACTCACACTCACTCACAACCACACACATGAACAGACACACACAGTGCCCACCAGCTCACAGCCTTTTCTCCCTTTCTTCCCCTCCCTCCCAGCTTACTCTCAGAGCCTCAAAACAGACTGGGCCTGAAGAAGCCTGGATGGAAGGGAAGGCCAGCAGAGGATGGAGCACTGGCCCTACCCCCTACCAGCCGGGAAAGAGAAAGAGGGACACAGGGAGGCAGGGAGGCCTAGAGGACTGCTGAGAAAAACAAAGAAAGACAGAGACTGGGCAAGATCAGGCCGGCAGGGGAAGGCAGTTGAGGATGAGATCAGGCCAGCAGGGGAGGGCAGTTAGGGGTGATCAGACAGGCAGAGGCAGTTGGGGGAGAGATTAGGCCAACAAGGGAGAGCAGTTAGGGGCAATCAGGCAGGCAGGCAGAGGCAATTAGGGGTGATCAGGTAGGCAGGCAGAGAGGTTAGGGGTGATCAGACAGTCAGGCAAAAGGGTTAGGGGCAATCAGGCAGACAGGCAGAACAGTTAGGTGCTATCAGACAGGCAGGCAGGTGAGTGGTTAAGAGCCAGCAGTTCCAGATTGCAAGAGGGATGTCCAACTGCTGGTTTCCTAAAACAATAGTCAGACACCCCCCAAGGGTTCCCTGATTGGAGAGGGTGCTGGCTGGGCTGATGGACTTCCACCCCTCCCCCCCCCCCCGCCCCCCACCCCCGTGCACAGATTTTGTGCACTGGGCCAGTAGTTTATAATAAAAATGTGGGATGATCATGGGATAAAAGTGTTAATACACATATAAAGCTTTAAATCCACATGTTTCTCAGTGTTTCTTTGGGGTTTTTTAGACATTCCATGTGTGCTAATAGGAGATAAATGCAATCTATACAATTGTTAGGAAGCAAATGGCCAAAATTTCATATATAGGAATAGTTAACTCTATAGTTGGGTCTTTTCTAAACCCTGCGTTTTCAACCTTGAGTTTAGCAAATTGTACAAGGAAGATGTTCAGTAAACATTGATTAATTAAATGATCTTCCACTAAGTTTCAAGTTAAATGACAAAATTCATTTCCATTTCATAATACACTGAAAGGCCAAGGGTTCCTTTTCAACGTTCTCTATAATATGTCTACTGAGACATCTGACTACGGAGAGCTAGAGTTTAACTTGCATGTTAGTATTTATAGCCAAAGTTCTTTTCACTGTTTTTACTTCATAAATAATTTGAGTTTCAGAGTCTAGGCTATTTTTTGAATGAAGAACTGGGACATAAAGATATGCAGGCTTGGGCAAAAGTAGGTTTACAGTTGTGAATAAGCAAAACATAGAGTTTATTCCTATATTATTATTTATTAATTATTGTATTATTTTCCATATGAACAACTGTAAATCTACTTTTGCCTCAGCCTCTATGTATATTTGCTGGAGAGCATTTATATTTAGGTTCACAAAATACATATAAAATATATCCTTGTATTTAAAATTGCATTATCTAACCTCAACCTCTACTAAAAATAAAAATAAACATTGTTGTTTTGGAGGGTTTTTGTTTTTTTTTTTAAGAAGATAAAACTATCAGGGCAAATCTACAAAACAAACAAACTATAATCTACTATATTCCTGAACATATGGAGATTAGACACCTCATTAATTAAATTTTAAGTGAGCTGACCTTACTGGATCATTGACAGGAGGGAAAATGAAAGTATCAACAAGAATGGAAGTATGCCAGTGCACTAGATAATTTTGTAAGTATAAAATACAATACAATACCTGTAAGATCAGCCAAGGAAAATATGTGCATTGACACATGAAGTGGTTCATAGTTTCCTGATTGCCTCTCCATTCACCTCTCTCCTCTCATATTTCACATTCTAAAATGATTTTTATGCAGTTATTTAAGACATCTAGCAGTCTTTCTGGACATGTGTGAGTTAACTCCTTAAAATAAATATCTCTTCTACATATATAGGATATCCCTGAAAAATGTATACACATACTTTGAATAATTATAAAGGCAGTGTTTATTAAAATACATTTCATTTTCATAACTAAGCTATCAGCTGTTAAATGGTGTATACATTTTTGGGGGACACCCTATATATACATGCATCCTATTGGTTCTGTTTTCTCTGAAGAACCCTGACTAAAATAATGTATTTAAAATTTGCTTACACATTTGACCATTCACTTCAATAGCAATCAAGAGTCCTGGGTGGGTAGCTCCATTGGTTGGAGTGTTGTCCTGATATGCCAAGGTTGCAGGTTTGATCCCCATAGGAAGTGTGCAGAAGACAGCTGATTAAATGTTTTGCTCTCACACCAATGTTTCTCTCTCCTTCTCTCTCTCCTCCACTTCTGCTCTCTCTAAAAATCTATTAAAATATTTTTTTAAATATAATAACAAAAGGACCCATAGAAATATTTTCAGTACAAATTAAATATATGCCCCCCCCAAAATATGCATAAACAATTCAGCTTTCCTTTACAGAGGTAGTCAATCATATTTCATGTATATTAAAGAAATTGGTTATTATGTCAGAGAGAAAAAATATAAAGTGTTAAAATCCATTTCAAATAAATATGAGGTGCTGTTATTTTCCTTGGAAGAAATTAAAATAAGCAGGACATTTTCTTAGCTTCAAGTTAGTTAAAGATTAATAAGAACATTCTAATCCAAGCTACAACTTATATATAGTGTCTAAAAATAATTATAAATACAGATGAGGGGCTTGGGGGGAGTACGTCAATGCACTCTTCATTCCAATGAAAAGTATGCTTTCACAATTTATTTTACCTATTCTTTCATTTTGTTAATGAACTCAAATATGTCAATAGAGATAAAGTTTCTATCACAGTAATAGCACTGTTGCAGATTCTTTGTATAGCAGGGTCAAAAGAGACACTTGATAAGGAAAATAAAAGGATTGAAAATGTTCTAAATAGCTTTGCTTATAAGGCAATAAACAAACTATATAAATAAAAAGGTGACAATAGCTTGTGAAGGACATCGCTGGGACAATTCAAAGTACATTATTTGTTTGGGAGGAAAAAAAAACAGTCTTTTAGAATTTTTAAAGTCCATGTTAAGAGACTTGAAAAAAAACACAATAATATCTGCAAAATGTTTGAAGTTCTGGTAATATTATTTTTGGTGTTCCATAAATTCTTCCTACTTTCTACTCTATCATAACTTATTTCATGCTCCAATTAATCCCTCCTGATAGCAGGCCACATGGTAATTATTATTTTTCCATATTATATTTTTAAAAAAAGACATTTTTGACCCTGCTTTTCTCACCATGCATCCTTTATTTGCTTCTCTTTGCAGCAAAACTCCTTTTAAAGGAGGTCAGTGAACATTCTCTCCAATTCTTCTCTCATTGTCTCTTGAACCCACCCGACTTGCTCTCATCTCCACCAATCAATGGAAATCACATCACCTTTCCTTGACTAAATTAGATCATCACTTCTGAGGCCTCCATTGACATGCACTCAACAGCATTTACTCCAACCTTCTTCAATGCATTTTTCTTCCCTCTCTTGCTGGATACCAAACCCTCCCTCAACTTTCCAGATGCCTTACTGATAGAACCTGTAAGTCTCTTTTATTGGCCCCTTCCCTTTCTTTATTCAACTTAAAAAAAAATCATGATACTTGTTAAAAATGATAAGGCAGACTTTATTTAAGGGGGAAGTATCACAGAAATAGAGAGCCCAACAATGCAACAATGGAATCTTGCAGTGGGAGAGAGAGATTGAGTTCAACTCTGAGGACAACATGGGCAAGTAGGAATTTATAGCCAAAGAGCAGGGTGAGGTCAGTGCTTGAGGAAAATTAAGAAGAAGCGACAAGGCTTGGCTGTGAGAGGGAATTCTGACTAAACCAATATAACATGATTTTTGCTGAAGGGCCCTCCCCCTAACCCCTATCCCCACCCCAGTAATCAGGCATCACCTGGGGGTTATTGGAAAGTGAGAAAATCAATTAGATATTGAGGGTAATCAGAAATCAGATGTCAAGGATGGGGAATTCTGGCTAAACTGACTTAGTAGGATTCTTGCTAAAATTGGACACTGTAGAGACAAACATAGAAGCTTACAAGTCAGAGCCTAGTTAATATGTTCAGGGGAGATTAAGTAGAATTTGGCCAAAGAGGGAATCTTTGTCACTTCTGCATACACTTGGTGATCCCACTTATCCCCTGGCTTTACAATAATTCTTCCAATAATTCTCAAGTTTAAATATCCATTTCTCTTCTGAACTCCAGCCCCATGTCTGCAACCCTAATACCTTTAAGGATTGATAGGTATCTCAACATTAACAAGGGGAAAACTAAACCTATGATCTTCCCCCAAACCTGCTTTAAACATTTGCAATGTCATCGCTCTCGGCAAATCCTGAGAGGCCTCCCTTATTCTTCTCCTCTCACATTCCGTATCTCATGTGCCTCAAGAATTACTTTTGCTCTTCCTTGAGAACATAACTAAACCCTGACTAATTCCCACCCCATCCAGGTCATCATGTCTCACCTGAATTACTGCAGTAGCCTTCAAAGAGGTCTTCTTGCTTTCCCCTTCAGTCTTCCAGTTGATTCTCAACAGTGGAGTAAAATGAGGTGTTAGAAATAAAAATAAACAAGATAAATTTATTTTCAACCATAGTGTCAAGAGAAAATTCCCACAGAACAGAACTGAATGAGCTCACTTGAATCTGATGACTTGAGAAATTGCCAAGTCTAACTCAGAGCCCCACATATCATATGCCATCAGTATTTCTTGGACTCTGGTACAGCCTGGAGATAACTTGAAGAAAACCTAGAACAAAGGTTTTTGTTTGTTTTGTTTTTTAAATGCTCACCCAATAAAAATTTATTTAGAGAGAGAGGAAGGGAGAGAGAGAGGGAAACATTGATTGGTTGCCTCCTGTATCTGACCCGACTAGGGATTGACCTAAGTATGTGCCCTGACAAGAATCTAACCCACAACTTTTTTGTGTACAGGATGACACTCCAACCAATTGAAACACATGGCCAGGGCTAGAACAAAGGTTTTTAAATATATTTTTTTATGGATTTCAAAGAGGAAGGGAGAAGGAGAAAGAGATAGAAACATCAATGATGAGAGAGAATCATTGATCGGCTGCCTCCTGCATGTTCCATATTGGGGATCGAGCCAGCAACCCGGACATGTGCCCTTGACTGGAATCGAACCTGGGATCTTTCAGTCCACAGGCTGATGCTCTATTTACTGAGCCAAACTAGCTAGGGAAAAGGTTTTTAAATCAGGGAAGTAAATACAAAATTATCAAGTTACTCTTGCAAAGGAAAAGAAATCTTTCTCTACGTCTGAACAAAGCTTTACTTTCTTAAAAAACAGGAATTACAATCTCATGGCCACTAAACAGACCCAGCCTTTCTTGTTTACAGTAGACAGTGAGTGATATAACCTAAAAACGGTACTTTGTTTGACAATCCCAAATTAACATATTACCTGTTACTGGGCTTTAAAAGTCCAGTCAAGCTGTTGCTTTTCAGCATGTAACCAAGCTTTAAACTAACGTCTAGTATTTTCTCAGTAGGTCTAATGTGAAAGTCCTTAAATACAACAAGCTTCTCCACATTCCTGCTGGCTTTTAATGCTGCATCTCACTAGTAAATTAGTTCCAGTAGCATAATCCTCTTAGCTCTTGGCCCTTTCACTTCTTACAAGTCTTGAACATATAAGGCTTTATTTAAGTAGTGCGGGAAGCCATCCACTGCCAATACGATCCTGAGAGTGCACCAAGGAACGCGGAAGGCGGATGGACCTTGAGCATTAGCAGGGCTGGTGCCAAGCACCATTGTTCTGTTGAGGTAGCAGTAGCTTGAAGCAGTTTCCTGACCTAATAGCTTCAAAGTAAATGTTTACTGGATCTTCCTGATCTTTACTGATTTTTGTTGACCGTAGAGATGGTCTGTCTGCTACCTGTTTGCCTTGCTAGGATGAGGGCAAGATGTGTATCTAAAACTAAATAAAAAGCTGATAAGGTCAGGTTTCAGTGTGCCTCTCCAAGAGAGAGGTCTCCACCTGGCCTCCCATGCCTTCTAAATTCATATTTCTTGTATAGTATTTTCATTTGTGTGTCGGCCCCTCCTTCAGATCCTGAACCCTAGCCATGCAGGTTGCGGCAAAGTAGTTATTTGTATTCATTGAATTTATATTGGCCTAATTTAGAAACCATAGCCCTCAACCTAACACTTGAAGTCATAGTGTTGTCATAGTGCATGTACCCTATTCTGAGAACCACTGTATGTATAGGATAGCATTTATAAATATGTTAAAAATTGACTGTGGCTTTATGGTCTAAATTTTCTAGTTATGCTTAATATGAAAATATTAGGACTTGTTGTGAAAAACTGTGGTTCTCCAACTTTAGTGTGCACAGAATTATCTAGTTCATTTGCTCAAAGAGATGGCTAGGCCTCAATCAGAGAGATTTTGATTTAGTAGGCTTGGGGTGGAGTCCATGATTTTGCATTTCTAAAAAGTTTTTAGGCAAAGCTGATGTTGATAATCTGGCAAATACACTTGTAAAAATATTACTTTTAAATCTTTGATTCTGTGTTAGAGGTTTGATAAGATGGACACTTGGTAGCTCTGAGACTCAGTTTCCTTTTCCTTAGGCACTAAAAGCATAATTATGTCAAGACACTATTTTGAGAATTATAATACAATGATTCGGCAAAGATTCTGACACAATTGATAATTAGCAAACATGAACTGCCACTCTTCCCTCTTCTAAAGTTCACAGTTACATAAAAGCCAGCTAAATCTTGTAATACCCTCAGAAACAATATTTTGAACATAGCTAGTTAACTGTTCTCTGTGGGGGAATGGGAAGAGAGAAATCTTTAGTCAATGGTGAGGCGGACACTGGCCTGACGGGGATCATAACTTTTCTGACTGTCGGAATGAGCAACCTATGTCAATGTCATCCTGTTCCTTAACAGCTGACATTAGAGCATGTCCAAAACAAAACACAAACAAATAAAATAAAACAATGAGATGGTGAGCATGCTACAAAAGTTACTATTATCTACTGCCAAGGCCAGAGAGACTGATAAAAAAATAACTTAAACAGAAAAGGTGTGCTGGGAATATAGTAACTGGTAGAGAGAGACACGTAGTGATAACTTTGGCAAGTGGCTGAAGGACCACCTTAACTGAGAGGTTTAAGTGTGCCCAGCCTTAGAGGGCGGTGCTCCAGTTTTGTGGGTATTGCCTCCAGGATCTTCACCAGGTTTTATGGTAAAACTTAGAGAAAATCCACTCATGTGGTGAGCATGATGAGGGGAAAAGTTAACAGTCTGAAAAGTGCCCAGGGGAAAAGTAAAAAATTTGAAATATACCCAGAGCGATCTCCATAACAAAAGACCGCTGTCTAAAGGAAATTACTTAAACAGATCTTTATCTGACCTGGGGGAGTATTATTAGATAAGCACAGTTGCCTCTAAGCCAGTGGTTCTCAACCTTCCTAGTGCCTCGACCCTGTGATACAGTTCTTCATGTTGTGGTGACCCCCAACCATAAAATTATTTTCGTTGCTACTTCATAACTGTAATTGTGCTACTGTTATGAATCGTAATGTAAGTATCTGATATGCAGGATGTATTTTCATTGTTACAAATTGAACATAATTAAAGCATAGTGATTAATCACAAAAACAATATGTAATTATAGATGTGTTTTCCAATGGTCTGAGGCTACCCCTGTGAAAGGGTCCCTCGACCCCCAAAGGGGTCGCGACCCACAGGTTGAGAACCACTGCTCTAAGCTTTCTGTCTTATTTAGGTGAGGAAAAAAATAAAAAATCTAAGAAACACTTCTGAAAGACCAGTATGCAGGCCCTAGAAAAAAAACAAGATTTAATGATAATATTAGAGAATGCTTTCTCTGCCCAATGCCTCCTGTACCACACTAAATAAGTTCCAGTATAATAATAGAGCAAATTATAGCTAAGAGAGCAAACAAAGACTTTATTTAAAGAGTTATTAGGAAAATCCAAAACTCAAGGACAGCAGAAGTGGAAAAAACACTAGGAAAACAGAGATAATGAAAGCCCCTAACACCTATAGCTACATAATGAGGACACAGAGGGAAGCTAGGTAGACAGGGACAGGGACCATGGGGAGGGGGGTGGGGGGCGCCTAGAAGGGGCAGAAATAAAACTGGGACCCCAACAAGGTGAATTTACTAAGGCACCCCAACTGGTGGGCTGGGAAGGAAGAGTGCATGGGGGAGACCTGAGCTGTAAAATGTATGAACATTACTAAGACAGGCAGCTTGCAGATAACCAATCACAAGGTAGTAAGTCATATAAACCAATCCCAAGGATGTTGCTAAGGCAAAATTCTTTGAAAGGACCAATCAGGAGCTAACAAGCATATACACAAAAACACTTCCTCTTCTCCCCGTCTCCCTTGCATGCTAGGTTCTTGGGTTGATGGCAGGAGTTGTGCTCCGTGTCGCCCACTTGGCTTATGGCCATGTGGGCCTCCACACATGGACTATTAGACTTTAATTAGCTTGGATATTGAACTGCTCCCAACTGTAACATGGAAAGGAAGCTCCCAACACTGACCTGCTCCTGGGACCCCAGCTACACCTTTCCCAGGACAGGCTTCTCTCAAAAAACATTGCCTCTGTTAACCATTTTTGTCTGTGGCTCCATTCTTTGGTTTTGTGAGACAATGAACTTGGACTCCAACCTCACATTTTGGTTTCAATAATATTGAAAGGTTAGCTAGCTAGTTTAATTAGGCAGGTTTAGAAAGTTTTGGGAATGAAAGGGGTCTCTAAAAAAGGAATACATAATGAAGACTTAAGGCACCAGGGTGTTATCTTACTTGTACAGAGAATAAAGAAATGGAATAGACAAATAGAAATATATCTGGCCCGTACAATTAAAGACAGCCATAAACCAAAAGGTATCTCGGGCCTGAGCAATTAAAGTGACCATTAGTTAGGCCAAAAGTACCCCTGACCCGAGTAGCTGGGAGGGCCATAAGATAAGACTTTCTCTGCCAGCACACCTGGGAGAGGAATAAGGTAAATCTACAGGGACTCCAGCCAACAAGATAAGGGGGAGTGAAGGTGGGGGACACCACATGAGCTTTGAGCTTTGAAAACGAATTCTATGTAACAGAATGACTAATAAGAAGGGGTCGGGTTCAGACAAAGAACTGCACCCTATTTAATGCCTCAAGACAAAGAAGCAGTGGTCACCCTTCTCAGGGGCCCGTCTGTCCATCAGGAGGGACAGAGTCTCAGGCTTAGAATTTAGAATTAGGTTTTAGAGGTAGTGTCTGCTTACAATAAAGTTTCTGTACTTTTCACCTACCATCTTTCGTCCATGGCTTCATTCTTCAAAATCATAAAGATAAGACTCTGGGAATTCAGAAAGTGCCAGTTCAATTTTATATTTCAATATACATAAAGTCTTGCAGTGAAGACTTATCTAACTTCATTTCCATTATCTGATGAATCACATATGGTTTTCAAAAAATATATATAATGCATGATAAAAGATAAGAAAAAAATGTAGTATAAAGAGAAAAAGCAAACATCAGAACCACTCAAGTATGACACAGATTTTGGAAATATCAAACAGATAATTTAAATAACTGTGATTAATGTGATAAAGGCTTTCGTAAAAAAGTAGAAAACATGCAGTTATACATGGGTAATATAAGAGAGAGAAAGAAACTCTAAGGTAGAATCAAAAGAACATGCAAAAAAGCCACACTACCCTACTGTTATAGAAATAAATGCCTTTTCTAGAATCACTAGAGGCCCGGTGCATGAAATTTGTGCAGGGGGGGGGGGGTTGTCCCTCAGCCCAGCCTGCACCCTCTTCAATCTGGGACCCCTCAGGGGTTGTCTGCCTGCCAGTTTAGGCCTGATCCCACAGGGATTGACGGGACCAGGCCTAAACCGGCAGTCAGACATCTCTCTCACAATCTGGGACTGCTGGCTTCTAACCGCTCACCTGCCTGCCTGCCTGATTGCCTCTAACCACTCTGCATGCCAGTCTGATAGCCCCCTAACCACTCCCCTGCCAGCCTGATTGATGCCTAACTGCTCCCCTGCTGTAATGATTGTCCCCACTGCACTCCCCTGCCAGTCCGATCACCTTCAACTGCCCTCCCCTGCGGGGCTGAGGGGACTGGGGGACTGAGGCTGGATGAGACAAGGCTGAGGGGACTGGGAGACTGAGGCTGGATGAGTCAGAGCTGAGGGGACTGGGTGCCACCATCTTGTGGCTGTGGGCTCTGCCATCTTGTGAGGGCATGGCAGTAAATTAGCATGTTCTCTCTTTATTGGCTGTGGGCACTGCCATCTTGTGAGGGCATGATTGTCAATTAGCATATTCCCTCTTTATTAGATAGGATTAGTAGACTGAAGACAACTATGGGATAGGTCAGTGAATTTAAAGATATATCAAAGATTATTACCAAAAGGAAACCAAAGGAAAATATTAAAAAAAATAGTGAAATAGAATATTCAATAACTAAGGGACTATTATTAAACACATCCTATCTAATAAAAGAGAAACATGGTAATTAGCGTACGACCACTACCCTTCCCATTGGCTAATCAGTGAGATATGCAAATTAACTGCTAGCCAAGGTGACAGCTGGCAGCCAGGCAACTGGAAGCTAACATGAGGCTTGCTTGCTTCAGTGAAGGAGGAAACCAACTTTCCCTGTTGCCCGCCTGCCTTGCGGCCTCTGAGCCTGCAGTTTGAAACATTGTAACAAATATAGAAGCTAAACAAAACCCCAGAAACCCACTTTCAGGGAGACGGGATCTCAGAGCTGGACTTATATGTTGTTTTGATTATAGAACCCAAACAAACCAGATACCTGCTTTCAGCAGCAGAGGCCTCAGAGCTGGAGCCAGAGCTAAAGCTGGCCCAGAATAAAAAGAAAAAGAAAAAAAGGAGCAGTTGGGAGCTTCAGCCCTCAGCCCCTCACCCAGACTGGCCAGGCACCCCAGTGGGGACCCCCACCCTGAAGGGTGTGTGACCAGCTGCAAACAGCCATCATCCCCTCACCCAGGCTGGCTAGGCACCCGAGTGGGGACCCCCCACCCTGATCCAGGACACCCTTCAGGGCAAACCAGCCAGCCCCACCCATGTACCAGGCCTCTATCCAATATAGTAAAAGGGTAATATGCCTCCCAGCACCGGGATCAGCGGAGCCGCGAGGCCTCCCGGCACCAGGATCAGAGTGACAGGGAGCAGCGCCCAAACCCCCTGATCGCCCTGCGGCTCTGTGTGTGACAGGGTGTGGCGCCCCAACCCCCTGATGGGCCCTGCTCTGTGTGTGACAGGGTAGAGCCATAACCTCCCCATAGGCCCTGTCCTGAGTGTGAGAGTGGCGGCGGCCCAACTCCCCCCACCCCGCCCCACCCCCCCCAAGGGCCCTGCTCTGTGTGTGATGGGGTAGAGCCATAACCTCCCCATTGGCCATGCCCTGAGTGTGACAGTGGCGGCCCCCCAACCACCTGATCGGCCCTGCTCTGTGCATGACAGGGGGCAGTACCCCAACCCCCTGATTGGCCCTGCTCTGTGCGTCACAGGGGGTGGCGCCAAAACCTCCCCATCAACCCTGCCTTGAATGTGACAGGGGGCGGTGCACCAACCCCCCAATCGGCCCTACCCTGAGCATGACTGAGGGTGGCATTGCAACCTCCTAATCTGCCCTGCTCTGTGCATGACAGGGGGCGACGCCCCAACTCCCCAATCGGCCCTACCCTGAGCGTGACTGAGGGTGGCATCACAACCTCCCAATCCGCCCTGCTCTGTGCATGACAGGGGGAGGCGCCCCAACTCCCCAATCAGCCCTGCTCTGAGCCTGACCAGGGGCTGCACCTAGGGATTGGGCCTGCCCTCTGCCACCCGGGAGCAGGCCTAAGCCAGCAGGTCGTTATCTCCCAAGGGGTCCCAGACTGCGAGAGGGCACAGGCCAGGCTGAGGGACATCCCCCTTCCCCCCAAATGCACAAATTTTTGTGCGCCATGCCTCTAGTATATGTATAATAAGAAAACCAAAAGAAAAAGGTGAGAAAGAAATATGAGAAGAAATAATGTCTCAAGAATTGCTCCAAATTAACGAGAGACACTAAGCCACAGATACAGGATGTTTGAACTACACTAAGCAAAGTAAATACCACCGTCTACCATCCCCCCCAAAAAAAATCCAGTTAGGCATATCATATTTAAACTTCAGAAAACCATAAAAAAGAGAAATTTATAAATAAACTAAAAAGCTTGGGGGATGGAGGCAAGCAGATGAAACCTTACTGACAGAGAATCAAGGATAAGTACTAATCAGACTTTTTAACAGAAACCACACAAGTAAGAAAAGAGTAAAGTAAAATATTTGAAGTGTTGAAAATAAAAGCCCACCAATCTAGAATTCTGTACCTAACAAAATTTTCCTCTAAGAGTGATGGAGAAAGGATTTTTGCCGGGGTCCAGCCCCAGCAGGCCAGGGGTTCCCAAAGGTGTGGATGGAGCTGGCAAAGAATGATTTACATGGAGACAGCCTTTAGATGATCAGCATAGCTCTCTTTAGTCTCTGTGGATCTTCCTGTACCTGGCTGAGGCCACAGAGAAAGATCCCGAGGCAAGCTGAGCCTTTATTTTATAGTCAGAGGTAAACAAGATAGTGGTTACCATAGTTACACTGTTCTTGTGAGTTTCATTTGTTTTGGCAGCACTTCCTGCACCTCCCTCGGCCCATTAGCTTCCCAGATAAGATCTAGGGAGCATTCTAATGTCAAGCCTAATTATGCTAAGAGGACTGTGCCCTAAGTTGAGATTTGTTTGTGACTTTGCCAACAGGTCAACCCGAGGCTTAACCCTATAGCTGCGCACCACAGATTTTCTCAGCCAAACAAAAACTGAGAAAAATTATTATTTGCAGTCTTTCCTTACCAGAAATGTGTCTCTGAGGGTCTTATGAGAGAGGGAATATGATATAGGTCAGAAACGGTGATGTATACAAAGAGAGAATGTGCATCAGAAAAGGAATAAATGAAAGTAAAATAAAATATTAATTTTTTATTCTTAGATTACTGGATATATAACTGTTAATTCAAAATAATAATAGAAATATGTTTCTTTGGGTAATTGAAACAAATGACAGCAATGTTATAAGGGACTGGAAGGAAGAATGTGAATAATCAGTTATAAATTACCTGTACAAGTCATGATATAGTATAGTGTTACTTAAAAGTAGACTTAGCCGAAACTGGTTTGGCTCAGTGGATAGAGCGTTGGCCTGCAGACTGAAGGGTCCTGGGTTCGATTCCGGTCAAGGGCATGTACCTGGGTTGCAGGCACATCCCCAGTAGGAGATGTGCAGGAGGCGGCTGATCGATGTTTCTCTCTCATCGATGTTTCTAACTATCTATCTCTCTCCCTTCCTCTCTGTAAAAAATCAATAAAATATATTAAAAAAAAAAAAGAGTGGCACCACTCAATATTACAAAAAAAAACAAAAAGTAGACTTAGATTAGTTGTAAAAATATATTGCAAAATCTAGGGGAGTCACTAATGAAAAAGAAGTAATCTTGATATGCTAAGTGAGAAGAGAAAAATGGGATCATGTAAAAAGCTTATTAAAACCAGAGAAGACACACACCAAGAAAAGGGAAGAAAAAAATATCAAAGAAGTATAATGAATAGAAAAGAGTTAAAACTATGGCAGATAATAATTCAATTAGATTAATAATCCTATATAATAAAAGGCTAATATGTAAATCAACCAAACTGCAGAACAAATGTCACTATGATGCACACTGACCACCAGGGGCATACATTCAATGCAGGAGCTGCCCCCTGGTGGTCAATGCGCTCCTATAGGGGGAGCACGGCTCAGCCAGAAGCCAGGTTCACGGCTGGCGAGCCCAGCTGTTATAGTGGGAGCTTCTCCCATGAGGAGCGGGCTTAAGCCATCAGTCAGATATCCCCCGAGGGCTCTCGAACTGCTAGAGGGTACAGGCTGGGCTGAGGGATCCTCCTCCCCTCAAGTTCTCAAGTTTCATGCACTGGCCCTCTAGTTATTACTTTAAATGAGAATGTTCTAAATATATCTATTAAGAGAGTGAGATTGTTAGTTGAATATAAAAAATATCTTAATTATACATTGGCTGCAAGAAACATATTTTCAACATAAAAAAATTGCAGAAATATTGACAGTAAAGAGATGGAGATATATGTACCATGGTAACACTACTCAAAAGAAAGTGAGAGTAATTACATGAATCGTAGAAAAGCTGATTTCAGAATGAGGAAAATAATCAGAGAGAAAGAAGAGCATTATACAATGATAAAGGGGTCAATTCTCCATAAAGACATCTAATCCTTAACTTGTATGTGCTTAGCAGCAGAATATTAAAATATATGGGGGAAAAATATGATAGCATTGCAAAACAGCAAACAAATCCACTGCTGTACTTGAGCATTTCAAAACTCCTCTAGCAGTAAATGATAGATAAAGCCAGCAGAAAATTAGGAAGGATATAGTTAAATTGAATAGCAACACCAATCAAAGAAATCTAATTGACATTTATAAAATACTTCAATAATAGCAGAATACACATTTTTGTCAAACTCACATGGAACATTCAGAAAGACAGAACCAATACTGGACCATTAAACATACCTTAACAAATTTAACAGAAATTTTAAAAAGTATGTCCTCAGACCACGTTGGAATTTAATTAGAAAAATGGCTAGAAAATTCTAAACTATTTAGAGATTAAATACACACTTCAAAATAACGCATAGGTCAAAGAAGAATTTGTCAAAATAAGTTAAAATAAACACTTTGCAATAAATAAAAATAGAGTTCAAGAAATCGTAAAGGTTTCTGTGGAAGCAGTGCTTACAAGGAAATCTATAACATTGTTTATCGTTTTCTGAAGTTTAAATGATATGCCTAACTATGGATCTATAACCAAAAGATATCATCTTCTATCTCAGAAAATGAGAGAAAAAGCATAATGCAAGCCCAAAGCAAATAGAAGAAAAGAAATATTACATCTGCAATACTTTCAACAATAAAGATAAATTTTAAACTAAAGAAGGAGAGCAGAAATCAATAAAACCATAAACAGGAAATAGAAAATCACCCAAACCGAAAACTGTTTTCTTGTGTGATACTGGCAATTTACATTGAATTCCTGAGTTTGAGTTTTTATGTCTGTGAAATGGGAACAATAATATCTACATTTAGGTTGTATAGAATAAAAGATCAAATACAAAATACATGTGGCGTGTAGTAGGAGCAAATTAGATGTTTGGTATTAACATTTTAAAGGCTGTTTTATACTAGATACTGATATCAATAATAGATATGGATGGAGGTACATTTCCAGAGTACTCAATTCAATCTATACTAATAAAAAGGTAATATGCTAATTAAACTGGATAAACCAGACATCTGCCGGATGTCCTTCCAGAAAAAGCCGCGGCAGCTGTGAGGGCCAAGGAGGGCCTGTGGCCAGCAGTGCCAGCAGCAGTGGGGTGGTGGGGGTGGCGCCTTTCCCTGATCAGCCCCGTTGCCTCCCTCAGAGGGAGGCCAGACTGGGGCAAGGGTCCGCATCCCATGGGGAACGGGCCAAAGCCATCAGGACATCCCCTGAGGGCTCCCAGACTGTGAGAGAGGGCAGGCCAGGCTGAGAGACACCCCCACCTGCCATCCGGTGCATGAATGAAGCCCAGCAGCCAGGCAGGCAGGCGAGCAGTTACAAACATCAGGCAGGCAGGCAGAGTGGTTAGGGGCAATCAGGCAGGCAAGTGAGTGGTTAGAAGCCAGCAATCCCAGATTGTGAGAGGGTGCAGGCCAGGCTGAGGAACACCCCCCCACCCCTGCCCCCCGCACGAATTTCATGCACTGGGCCTCTAGTAAAATATTAAAAAGGGAGAGGTTAAATATTTATCATATTTTATAAGAAACTAGTGGCCCGGTGCATGGAATTCATGCACATTAAAAGGGAATTAGAGCCCTGGTTGGTTTGGCTCACTGGATGGAGCGTTGGCCTGGGACTGAAGGGTCCCAGTTTTGATTCCGGTCAGGAGCATGTACCTTGGTTGTGGGCACATCCCCAGTGGAGGGTGTGCAGGAGGCAGCTGATTGATGCTTCTCTCTCATCGATGTTTCTAACTCTCTATTCCTCTCCCTTCCTCTCTGTAAAAAATCAATAAAATATATATTTTTTTTTTTAAAAAAAGGGAATTAGAGGAAATATTTTAATATTGCTATTTGCCCTTTCTTTATAATGGAAGTGTTAGAGATGAAAGAAAATTAGTAAAATGTATATTAAAATCTCCCTCTTGTCAGAGTCTGGGGCATGACATGGGACCTAGAGTCAAGTCCCCACCCACCACCTGCACATGCTTTGAAAATACAGGAGATTCATACCTGGCCTGCCCCACTCCCATTGGTTGAGACCCAGACCCAGCCAGTCCCACTCCTATCAAGGCCCTCTGGGCAGGGGGTGCAGCTCAGGTTCCCCATCAAACCCTACTGGGATGGGGGCAGCCTCAGGTCTCCTGTCCCGGCGCCAGGGCAAGGGGCACGACCTGAGGTCCTGCATCAAGCCCTGCAGGGTGGGGGGTGCAGCCTGAGGTCCCTCGCCCTGGCCAGGTGGCATGCAGCCTCAGGTCCCTGCTGTTCGGTAGTGAAGTTACAGCGTCCTGACTAATTTGCATATTCCTCTATTATATAGATAGATACCTTAAACACTTACCACCATAAGACATCATATCACTTTAGATCTGAGAATGTTAAAAAGTTTAACTTATAACCTGTCTCTTTGTTGAAAACCTGACAATGGAAAATTTGTACTTAAAAAAATTATTTACTTGGTCGATTTCTCTTCTATAGCTACTTTATGAAAGAATCTCACAGATAAATCACTTTGATTTTATACATAAAAATATGAAAGTGACAAGGTGACAGCTGTGCATATTGATGTCTTTATATTAAGCTTAGTGATACAAGTTGGGTTTTTTTGTTTGTTTGTTTGTTTGTTGTTGTTTTTTAATAGAAACAGTGAAGATTCAGCATTTCTTGATTTTTCTCTATAAGCTGTCCCCAGAGATTCAGGGTTTTAAAACAGTAAGAAGCCTTCTGATAATGTGACTGATATGAAGCACTCAGATCCAGAGAGTGAACGGAAATGTTTAATGTCCCTGCATTGCACGCAGAGGAGAGCCAGACAGATCCAATTATGGAATTTACAATTCAATAACTAACTTCCCCTCCCTAACCCAGTAATCTCATCAGCTCTGAGTCTTCTTAAAGAAACAGAGAAATATTTCTCCTAATATTATACCATGTGTTGTTATAAATTAAAGAAACGGTAGCATTAAATATAAGATACTGGCTTATGAGATATATGTAGACTCATTTAAAATTAACTATTTAATGCCAATGTAATTTCTTTCTCCGTGAGACTAATATTCACCATTTTAATGATTTTATTCATGATAATTTTAAAGATCATTGCAGGGAGTAATGCATTACTACTAGAACAGCTTAATAAGGAAGGATTCCAACTATACAGGGAGATGATTTCTGTGGGCTTAGATTTCAGGATTCCTGGGGAAGCATCTTGACTCTCAAATCCTTTCTCCCAAGTACTTGTAAGATCAATGCAGCTCCTTTAGCAGGAGTTAAATCTTATAATAATAATAATAATAATAATAATAATAATAATAATACCCTTAGAAGTTGAGAAACATTAAAATCATTTTCAAGTTGAAGTAAAAATTAATATGTAACATTTTCTCCATAGAAAATCAAAGACTATGAACCGTAAGAAAGGAGATAAGTACATATTATTTTAGAGAAAAAAGAGACTAAAGGGCACAAAAAGCAAATTTGGGAGTTTGGAAAACGATATTTTTTAAAATATGTTTTTATTCATTTCAGAGAGGAAGAGAGCAACAGAAACATCAATGATGAGAGAGAATCATTGATTGGCTGCTTCTTGCATGCTCCACACTGGGGATCGAGCCTGCAACCCAGGGTATGTGCCCAGACTTGACCAGGAATTGAACCATGACCACCTGGTTCATAGGTCAATGCTCAACCATTGAGCCATGCCAGCCAGGACAAATTTTTTTTGTGTGTGTATGTTATTTTATGTTATGTTATGTTCAAGAACCAAAGCCAGTTCTTGAATGTTATTGATTTTATTACTTAAGTACTCATATATTTAGACAGTTTTGTTTTTATTTTCTGCAAAACTAGCAGTAAATTTGTGACTAACGTGAAGTTTTCCAATCTGGTATTTATAGAGACAAGGGGGAAAATGGAGTCACAATGAAAACATAGAAAGTTACCAAAACCATGCAAACTACAGAATATAGCTGTGAACTACACTTGTTGGAGAGAGGACATATGGTGGGACTGCATAAAGGAGACGAGAGGTTATTTATGCCAACCTAATCAAGCAGATAAACATCTGGAGCCTATGAGAGCAAACTTTTCTACATAGTCAACAAAGCTTTGGGGTATGGTGACAGTGTCAGTACAAATTTCACCTTTAAAAAAATATAGAAGAGTCCCTGGCCAGTGTGGATCAGTGGGTAGAGCATTGGCCTGTGGACTGAGGGGTCCCTGGTTTGATTCCAGTCAGGAGCACATATGTCCCTGGCCCTGTTCTGGGCCAAGCAGGAGGCAGCCAATGGATGTGTCTCTCTCGCACTGATGTTTCTCTTTCTCTGTCTCTCTCCCTCCCTCCCACTCTCTCTAAAAATCGATGGAAACATATCTTCAGGTGAGGATTAACAAATATATACCTGGTATATCAGTATAGTCTTTCTTGATATAGTGCTAGCCTTGAAGTAGAGACATATTTTAATTCAGATTCCATACAAATAAAAGTAACTATTTCCCCTGGGGCAATAATGTCTACTTCTCATAGAAGTTTTGTAAGGACAAATATATAAAAATATTATCCTCTTTTGAAAAGTGACTGATGAAATTCAAAATATCATTCTTTAATGCATTTTTTTTTCTTTTATGCATCATTTTTAGGAATGGTTCCCTTGGTTTAAATTTCATTTTGGTTGACTACTCTCCAGGTGAAGCTGATTAAACCTTTTTCTCTAAATAATGGGATCTTAGAACTCTTAAATTACCCCAAATTTCTCTAATGGTTCCTAAAAAAAAAAAAAAAAGTAGTTAACTTCATTCAAGTTAGATACATCACTTATTTGGTAACTGATTTTGTTTCTGGTGTCACTGCTTTAGACTTGAACATTGTCTGGAACAAGCAGGCAGATTTTCTAAGAAATCTGAAGTCAGTAACTGATTTCCTGGTATTAGAGTCATAGAAAGGATAACAGAGCCACTTTGCCAAAGGTATGCCTGCGTTACTTTGTTATTTATGAGTCACTGGCACTGCTGGAAAACAAACAGCTGCATCAGTATCTTCCTGGATATTAAAGTCACTTTTATTGATGCTTCTGAACTTGATGTATCATCTCATAGGGGCACTGCACACAAAGCTCTTGTAAATATACAATTTATTACCAAGGAGCCTAATTAATGAAAATGCTGCCTGTAAGAAAAGCTACAGTTGTCTCTCTGGAAAACATTCAAATTCCATTTCCAATTAGGTGTTAGTGTGAGTTTTCCCTGGGTTTTGCCATTTCTCTTTTAAAACGTCAGCCAGATGATTATTGGTCTTTCTTCTACAAAGAGACAGCTGTAAATGTGTACAAGCAGTGTAGACCTGGAATATCATGCACGGGTTACTGAACTGCACATCCACTCTCTCTGCAAAATAAAGTTTATTTATTTTATAAATTGAGAATAATAAGTGAAATGTCATCTTTAAGGAACTGACTCATAATTTGGAGTTAATTTGATCCTTAGTCTATTAGGAAAAGTTCAGCATGCTAAGTAAAAAAAGAAGTACCTGATGTTGTTATTAATCACTCAAAAACTCTTTTCTGCTACAACGTGGACAGTTTGAACTACCACTGGCTCTTACCTCAAATTTGGAAAAAACACACACTGTGTTGCGGAAGACCAAAGAAATACCAAGCACACTTTCTAGAGAAAGGGAGGGACCCCGTTTACTAACACTGGTGGGCTCAGGGAATAATTTCCAAATCAGAGTGAAGAACATGCAGAGAGCCTGTCTGTATGTATCCCGCTGGGGTATCTGTCGTGCAGATAGGCCCCCTGCCCCTTCGTGGCCCTGCAGGAAGGCCCCCCGGTGTCAGGCCACATCCGTCCTGAACCAGCACAACCACCCTCCCCCACCCAGGACAGTGCATTGTTCACAGTGTTTATGGCCCGACACGCCTTGCAAGACCAGCTTCCTCCTCAACTGAAGGCAGCTTAATTTATCACAAAAGCTACCTATTATTTTTGATAAAGTCGATGTATATTTTCTAGAAAGAAAATGCCCAATTAAGTCCAACATTCTATTTCAAACTATGACATAAATCTTTCTTCCTATAACAGGTCGTTTTCTTTTGAGCTGGTTCAGATTGCAAGATGACTGAAATGCTGTAATATTTTTCCCCCAAAATGAAATTAACATAATACGTAATTTAATTTTGAGAGACAAAGTGGTGCATTATATGAATATAATATAGAGTGAACATGACTTATGGTGTAAACATGACTTTGTAAGTTAACATTTTCTCCTTTCTTTCCTGAAGAATAAACAAAAGCAAAAACAAAAATATAAAGAAACAAACAGAAAAACATGGTCAACATTACTTTTAGTGAAATTGGAGGATAGATATGGCCCATACACTCCAAATGCATGTAAATATCTCCATGGTTGAGCTGCACACAGGCTGTGTAGGAGGAAATGGAAGGGCTAAGCAGCAGAACATGTCAGAAATCCCCAACAAAAACTCAGATCCTGCAGGTGAGCATCTTATCTTGATGTGGAAAACCCAACCACTTGCTCTGACCCTCCTCCAGTTGGATTGAGAGAAACATAAACATGGCTATCTAAAGACACCCAAATACTAATCAGAAAGAATATATACACCCCTATGTTCATAGCAGCACAATTCACCATAGGTAAGATCTGGAAACAGCCCAAGTGCTCATCAGTAGATGAGTGGATTAAAAAACTGTGGTACATCTACATCATGGAATACTATGCAGCAGTGAAAAAGAATGATCTCTTACCCTTGAGACAGCATGGAGGGACCTGGAGAGTATTATGCTAAGCAAAATAAGCCAGTCAGAGAAAGACAAGCATTGCATGATCTCACTCATATGTGAAATCTAAAGAATAAAATTAACTGATGAACAAAATAGAGACATAGAAACATGGAACAGACTGATGAACCTCAGAGGGAAGGTGGGGGTGAGTGGGAAAAGATCAACCAAAGAACTTGGATGAATATATGCATAACCCATGGACACAGACAATAGTAGGGTGAAGGCTTGGGGCGGGGGGCAGGGAGGGCTAGAAGGGGTCAATGGGGGAAAATGGGACATATGTAATACTTTCAACAACAAAGATAAATTTTAAAAAAAGAATCATCCACATGAGTCAGCAAAAACAGGGGAGAGCCATCTAGATACTTTTCCAGTCCAACCCAGGGAACTTCTTTAAGCCAGGAAACTTCCATTTATTATGACTTTTAATACAAAGGAATGGAAGTTTGGGGGAGTATTTTTAGTTGGCAAAGTGATTTAAGAGACTGCAGATATTTAGTTGGGAGGGGGGCACTGATGCGGATTCCCTGCAAGTAATGATATAAATGCATAAAGAATACAACCTGGTGTCCCACATATTTTCAAATCTCTTACCAAGGCATTCACATAGTAAAATGGTTTCTTATCACTTCTGAGCCTAGAACCTCTATCTGATTACCATGTTTCCACTACATGCTTAGAAAAGAAAGTTCTTATACCTGGTACATTGTGTACTAGAATTATTTTGTGATTCAACAGAAGTGTTTAATTTGGTTTTGCAACTTTATCAGGAGCTTCTCACAACTTCAATGTCACATCAACCATGCCAACTCCACGGGAGGTGTCTGGGTTACTGACGCAACACATTTCTGTCAATACACTGATTCTACTTGGTACATAATTATGACAACTTAATTATGACTTCTCATACAGGCCTATCTGTGCATTTACATAGTGAAACACATTTTCTTAAAAGTTCCTTTCTGTTATCTTCCCCTCAGGTTGAAGTTATAACATTGAATTAAATTATATTTGAAATTATGTAGATATAAAAGTGTAGAGTGTACCACCGTAGAATGTAGGAAAGCATTACAATTTCTTTTATAATAAAAAAGAAGCATTGCATCTAAAAGATTGAGAATCCATTGGTTAGGCTTATATGCATGCATATAAGTCCTTTGGTTGATCTCTCCCCCTTACCCTCACCCTCCCCTACCTTCCCTCTGAGGTTTGACCGTTTGATCAATGCTTCTCTGTCTGTGGATCTGTTTTTGTTCATCAGTTTATGTTGTTCATTATATTCCACAAATAAGTGAGATCATGTGATACCAATGGACACAGACACCAGGGGGGTGAGGGCATGAGTGGGGGTGGGGGTGGGGAGGGAAATGGGTGAAAGGACACATGTGTAATACCTTAATCAATAAAGAGAGAGAAAAATAAAAGGATTGAGAATGACAGAAGTATCAAATTGACAAAAAACAAATAAATGTTTAATAATACACTTACTTTGCAAGGCTCTCGGGAAACAAGCACTTTAATATATTGCAGGTGGGTGTGCAGATTGGTATGATTCTTAGGACTGAACATATCTATAGGTATTTGAAAATATCTGTAACAGTTACTAATGGAAATACCATTTCATACCTGAGGATTCACTTGAAAAATGTAATGGCATACATAAAAAGGTTTTTGTCTAAGATTGTTCAGTGTACTATTGTTTGTATTAACAAAAGACTGAAAACAACTATGTAATCAGTGCTTGCTTGCTGTTTATATAAACTAATTTGCATTCATATAATAAAATGGTCCGTATGTGTTAAATGCAATAGGAGGATATTTCTGTTCTGATATGGAGAGGTGTCCAAAGTGCTTTACTGAATAAAGTATGCAGAATATATGTGAGAGTGTATGTTCTATTATGTAATAGAATTAAAACTAAAAACATATGCTTGCATTTTATTGCATATGCCTGAAAAGTAATCTCTGGAAGAAAACGGGAAAGTAAAATCAGTGATCACCATGTGAATTACGGTGGGAAAGTTATTGATGTTAGGAAAATGGGAGGCTGTTCATAGGGACCAGAGGGTGACCTCTACTTTGTTTCAATTTTAATTATGCAACCAGTTGGAAATATTAATAGTAAAATTAATTTAAAATGTAATTAAAATTTCTGCCTATACATTACATTTTAAATCTTTGGAATATAATGTGTTTCCTGGACCTTTTCACAGAAAAATTTACATGTAGCTATTAATAAGAGGAAAATCCATTAGCACAGGAATAACAGATTGTGAATAAAGAGCTGAACATTTACCGATCTCTGTGGCTAAATGCATACTGGGCAATGTTGTGTACTTAATCCCTGTCTCGTTATTAAAGTGCCAAAAATGGCCACACAAAAACAGTGAAATAATATAGCAAGGCTAGAAAGAGAAATCATAGAAAGGTTGTTTATTTATGTTCTTTAAAGAAACATCGCCAGCATAATAAAGAAATAAATCCAAACTTTCACAGTAGGATGAGGTTTAAGGAAGCTGTCTTTAAAAGGCTGACCATTCCTGCTATCATCTGAGCAACAAACAAAAATAGCCCTTCTGCACCTCAGTGACCTTTTTCTTGCCTGGTTTTAGCAAACACAGAGAAAGCTTACATAGAAGGTCTTTATTCTACTTTTAGCTCATTGCTTATAATGAGTTTTCTGTGTGTCATATCCCACCATAAATAACCAATATTACCGAAGAAATTTTACTTGAATTTACACATGAAAAACATTAGGACACATAAGTTACTTTTGAACATTATTTTCATATAGAGTTAGCACTAAAATTTTCACATAAGAGGGGATTGAAGAATCCAGTAGGTCTGAGAAAGAGTGGATAGGTAGGAGTTGCTTTTGAAGCAGTGGTTACTTAGTAAACACAGTTTTTATTTAGATTATTTATTTGGGATGATTAAGAAGGGGCAGATAAATTCATGGCACTCACAAACCAAGAGAGTTACTTAAGGAAAGAGTACATTAATAAAAGCATGTGTTAGTAACAAGATACCATTGCAAATAAAGGTAAATATAAAATTTAGCAGCTACCAAGCATCCATTAGGTAGTGTCTTTTATGCACATGTCTGTATAATCTTAATTCCCTTCATGCTATATAGCTGAAATAATAACCAGCCTAGAAAATAACATTTGTTTTTTCTATTTTTTGTTTTAATATTTTAAGTTATCTTTTGTTGAATAAGAGGATACCTGAGTTTTATCAGCAAAAATGCAATGAAAACAGCACACATTTTTAATTTAAAGCCCTATTCGGTCATCTTTTTTTATCAGCTACTAGAGGCCTGGTGCACGAAAATTCATGCACTCGGCGGGGCGTGTGGGGGGGGAGGGGTTGGGGGGAGAGGGTCCCTCAGCCCTGCCTGTGCCTTCTCACAGACCAGGAGCCCTCAGGGGATGTTCGACTGAGGGCTTAGGCCTGCTACCAGAGCGGGGGTGCAGAGGGGCAGGCCTAAGCCACAGTCTGTCCTCCCTTTGCAGGCAGGAGCCCATGGGCCAATCAGGGGAATGGCACTGGCCAGCGAGTGGCCGGCCCCACCACCCGATTGCCCCTCTGCCACCACTAGTCGCCGCTGTCCCCCGATCGCCATTCCCTCCCTCTACCTGCTGGCAATCACCTTGTCTGGCCTGGTGCTGCCCACTCGCCAGCCTCACCCCCTGCAGACCGGTCATTCCCTTGTTCAGTTGATTCACATATTAGGCTTGCATGACTCAAGAACAATCTTTATTTTTTTCACCAAACATTTTATTTTTCCTACTGATATATAAAATATTCCATTTTAAAAATATTTCCAAAACAAAGCAATCTGTTGTGTCTACCTGTATGCCCACTGCATCCATATGTCTGTTTGTCTCCCCTCTGGCTCTGATGAAGCTATTATGTTTCAGGGATCCATCTTAAAAAGATCTTTTCTTATTATGCTGCTTTGCTATGGGAAAGGAATGTTATGGGAACATTCTCTTGCCTTCCAGGAAGCAAGAGAGAGAAGGAAAGAACAAATGTCTTTAGTAAGTCCATGACTTTCAAACTTGGACCACATTAATTGAATCCTAAATAGAACCCAGTTTTATATTAGGATTCGAAGAAAATATGTTATGAAAGTGCAACTGTCTATAACTCTATCCATTGTATTGAAAAAAGAAAACCTTTATTTCCAACGTCACAAAGGTGCATTAAAAAAGTAATTATGCGGTGACAAGTTAATTAACTATAACTTTGCAAAGGAAAAACAGCAACATAGTATTATAGCTTGAATATAGCAAAATACATTAGTTTGCTCTGACTTCCGTAACAGAGTAACACAGACCAGGTAGCCTAAACAACAGAGATTATTATTTATTTTCTCACTGTGCTGGAGAGCTATTTCTGGAAGCTAGAAATCTGAGATATCAATAGGGTTGTTTTCTTCTGAGGCCTCTCTCCTTAGCTTGCAGATGGTCATCTTCATGTTCACATGGTGTATGTCTGTGCTTTAACTTCCTTTTCTTATAACAATGCAAGTCCTATTGTATGAGGGTCTCTCATGACCTCATTTTACCTTCATTATATATTTAGAGGTCCTATGTTCAATTGTAGTCACATTCTGAGATAGTGGGTAAAAGGATTCAATATATGAATTATGGGAAATATAACTCAACCCATAAAAGAGATAAAAAAAAAAAACGTTATGCATTGTGTGAAATTGTATGCTGTCTAGAGGAGACACAGGCAATCTCCTTCCCATCACAGCATAAGTCTTATTGGTCGCCTGACAAATTTGCATTCTGTCGTGGACTTTCACCCGCCCCACCTAACACTTATTTTCACTCACATCTCTAGAGCACGGACAAAAACCATTTCAGTCTGTCTTGATACCAACTGTCCCCAGAGCCATAATATATTTTTGCATCAGTGTTTTCTTAGGTATAGTTTTAAACTTTATTAGTATTCTTTTGCTTCTGTAACACATTAGCACAAACTTAGTGGTTTAAAACAACACAGTTTTTATATCTTAAGTTTCATCAAAAGTCCAGTATGGGTCTCAGTGGGCTAAAGTCAAGTTGTTGGGAGGGCTTTGATCTTCTAGGACAGTGGTTCTCAACCTTCTGGCCCTTTAAATACAGTTCCTCATGTTGTGACCCAACCATAAAATTATTTTCATTGCTGCTTCATAACTGTAATGTTCTACTGTTATGAATCATAATGTAAATATCTGATATGCAGGATGGTCTTAGGCCACCCCTGTGAAAGGATCGTTCAACCCCCAAAGGGGTCGCGACCCACAGGTTGAGAACCGCTGTTCTAGGACGTCTCCGAGGGAGAGTCAATTTTCTTGCCTTTTCTGGTTATTAGAGGTTTTCTATATTCCTTGGCTATAGCTCCTTCCACCTTCAGTGCCGGCATTGGCCATTCAAGTTTTCCCCACATGGCATTACTCTGAAATTGAGTCTTCCGCCCTCCACTTTCACATTTAAGGTCCTTATAATTTCATTGAGCCCAACTGGATAATTCAGGATAATCTTCCTAGTGCAACATCAGCTGATTATCAAACTTAATTCTATCTGCTACCTTTAATCCCCTTTATCATGTAATCTACCAGGTTTTTGCTTTTAGGCCATGGACATCTTTGGGGGAGCAAGAATCATTATTCTAACTACCGCACCTACTAATTGAAGTCCTAAAAATCAATCTTCTTTGTTGAATTTTCCATCTATCTATTACTTCAATGTCTAAAACAATACTTAAAGTTACTCTCATCAAAATAAGGAATCAAATTTTATAATTCCACGCAGTCACACTGCTCGTGTTTGGATTCCTTTCTCAAAGTGGACAATGAAGCAAGATTCGAGTTCATTTGGTAGGTGATTTTAGGAGCTCCTTTCCTGGTGAGGGCAGGTGCCCAGGTTGTGGGCTTGATGCCTGGTGGGGGGCATGTGGGAGGCAGCTGATGGGTGTTTCTCTCTTTGATGGAAATAAACTATAGTCTGTGTTCTGAAGCGGTAATGAATATGAATCCTTTTCCTTCTCTGCCATCCTTTCTGTATTGCATGCATTTTTGGCCTATTCTGCATGTTTAGGTGTTTTGCCTGAGTCTGAGCCCTGTTTACCATGCAAGGGCCTGGACTTGCTATTTACTGCTATCCCCAGGCAGGGGTGATAGCACTGCAGGAAGCACTGCAATAAATGCCTCAAGTTCTGACAAATTGCTTCCTGCCTTCATATGCTGAGCCGCGTAAGCTCAATGTGATAATCACTGCTGAGAGCCATGGCCTAGTAACTCCTTTATTTGCTTGATGTTTGATCAGCATGAGGCCCAAAATTACTAGATGGCAGTTATAGTATTAGGATAAAACAAATTCTGATTGCACCCATGGATATAAACCTTGTCCATACATACTCTATGCCCCTCGGGAACAATAACCTGTAACTCTTCAAAGCTAGGAAACGTTGCAGAGCTAGGAAACCTGAACTTCTTAAATCTGTCACTGAGCATGACAATGAGTGAAGTCGATTCTCCTTGCACTCCTTCTTTTCCTGTTCATTTTAGCTGTTGGAGATACAACATCACATAATTTCAATTGGTACATCATTAACACTGCATTCCGGAGGACAATTTGATAACCCTGCCAAGTATTGTCCTCAGGCTGACATTCTAGTGCAGTGGTTCTCAACCTTCCTCATGCCGTGACCCTTTAATACAGTTCCTCATATTGTGGTGACCCCCAATTTCATTGTTACAAATTGAACATAATTAAAGCATAGTGATTAATCACAAAAACAATATGTAATTATATATGTGTTTTCTAATGGTCTTAGGCGACCCCTGTGAAAGGGGTCGTGACCCACAGGTTGAAAACCACTGTTCTAGTGGAAATTCCATCAGACCAAGGACTCCTGGGTGATAGGTAGAGTATAACTAATGGATTCCTTTTTTTTAATTATATTCATTGTCAAAACCCTTCGCTGTAAATGGGTCCTGTGGTCCAAGGTAACGTTTTGTAGAATCTTAGACACTCAGAAAGCCCTGGCAAAGGAATTGTAGGCAGAGGAGACAAAACTTGATCTAGTTCTAGTCTATGTATGAATCTCAGAAAGATGAATAACTGCCTTCTCCAGGATGGGAGGGAATTAATGCCTTCTTCATTACTGTTAATGGATGCGAGGTTTATGATTCTATGTAATCAACTAGAAAACAAATGAATGGCCTCTTTAAGGAATGACACTATATTGAATGTTCAGTGTGAATATTTGGTATTCACAGGGCAGACATTCAGCATTGTTAGTCATTACATTGGCCTTGATGGGAAATACACATACTAATAAAAGCACTCATAATTTCCAACCCAGTTGCCACTGGTACACTGTGGGAACATGGGATCATTGAGGACAAATTCTGGCTCATCTCCTTTGAATAAATCATCTCTATTTAGTTTTTCTGTGTCTTCCATAGTAGGTTGTCTCTGATAGGCAATGATATACACCAGAATCCACTTGCTTTGGGCCCATTTCCCTAGCCAATTCTCAATCTACTTTCCCCGACTTTACTGTAGGGCACAGCTATAGGGTTAAGCCTTGGACTGACCTGTTGGCAAAGCCACAAACAAGTCCCAGCTTAAAGGGCACAGAGGAACTACCACTGAATACAAGGTTTATTTTTTAAAATGATAAAAATATTCAAAATTTGATTATGGTGATGGCTGCACAGCTCTATAGAACCATCACATTTTGCATTTTAAATGGTTAAACTTGCCGAAGCTGGTTTGGCTCAGTGGATAGAGCGTAGGCCTGTGGACTGAAGGGTCCCAGGTTCGATTCCGGTCAAGGGCATGTACCTGGATTGCGGGCACATCCCCAGTAGGAGGTGTGCAGGAGGCAGCTGATCGATGTTTCTCTCTCATCGATGTTTCTAGCTCTCTATCCCTTTCCTTCCTCTCTGTAAAAAATCAATAAAATATATTTTAAAAAAATAAATGGTTAAACTTTATGTCTGCAAATTATACTCCAATATGTTTGTTAAAAAATAAAAGTAAAGTAACCAAGAACACGGGTAACGATAATGTGAAATGCTCAAATATAAGATGCCTCCCTCTTTTAGTAAAGAAGAGGTAAGGGCATGATTTATATTGAGGCACATATCATTTCCTTTCTTCCTGCTTATAATGCTAGTAGGGCATTAGGACTGAGACTGATATTTGACTTACAGGCTAAGTGTATTCTACCTATCAGAGGTCCTCAAACTTTTTAAACAGGGGGCCAGTTCACTGTCCCTCAGACATTCCACACATGCGCACTGCGGGCCCGGGATGAGTAGGCTGCTAAGCAGGACAGGCAGCGGCAAAAACACCCGGTGGGCCGCATGTGGCCCGCGGGCCATAGTTTGAGGACCCCTGACCTTGATGTTAAGGTAGATTGATTATTTTACGAGAATTAAGCATCACACTGGTTGTTTATATGGAGAAATTGAGTTACAACTACAAGGACAAGTTTTACAAATATGATTGGTCTATGTTTTGATAATTAGTTCCATATAAACTTCAGTTTTCTTGTTCCATTAGCTGAAAAACAGAGAAGAATTCAAATCAAACTATCTTGAGCAGGAAAAACAAACAAATTCACAATATTCAGCAAAAGGCAAGTGATGACGTTCTCACTTATTTTTTAAGTTTGGAATCTGGAGAGTCCCACGACACTGTCTGTGCCAAATGGCTAGCTCATCAGGTGTGAGCAGTCCACACTGGCTGTGCAAACACACCTGTCGCCTGGCATCCAGTGTAAAGCGATGTTAAATTCCTATATGAGATGTTCTCTTGTCTCTGTTCTTAACTGAAATCCTAAATTTACCCTCTGTATCTCTTACATCAGGGAATCCGAGTCTATCAGAAAAATTAACAGATTTCATTATCTAACAGTAAGCCCTGTTTGTGAAACATGTTACTCTTTCTTTGCAATTTGTTGTTTCCTTTGTTTGTTTTCTTTTGTTTCACATATGTTTTTGTGTCTAGCCAATAGCAGGCTATCTCTTTCTGGAGCTTTTCTAGTTCAAGTTCATTGTCATGACTGACAGCTTCCAGTTCCATCCACTTTGGTCAGGCTTCAGTTCTTACCTCTCTACTGAGACTGGTCTTAGAAAAGTCACAGAATGCCTCACTATGCCAACCCCATTGGTCACTGTAAGTTTCTTTTTCACAGAAATAACCTCAGGAAAGACAAAGGTCAAACAATCAGTTCTCATAAATGACACTTCCTGATAATCTATGTGTGGTCAATCACCACTACTTGGCTAGTGCTCAAGCCCAATATTCGGCCAGAAGAGTAAACTCTTAGAGATATTTTTGAATAATAGCTTTTTTTGAGTCAAAATGGGCTCTTGATCAATATTTATTGGCCCATGCGTTTTTATTGAAAGGCTGATATTTTCTAGTTTATGCCAAATTAGCCTAACATATACACATGGACTTACTATTTTTTGTGTCTGAAATAATTTCAAGAAATAAGGCCAAACTTCTACTAAAAAAAGACATGCATGCATAAATATGCTATATAAAGGACATAAAAAAAATAGAACTTGGATGCAAAAGATGTGTCAAATTTTGATAATTCTAGAAAAATCCAGAACAAAAGATGTAGAATTTTCTGATTTTTTTTTTCAAATAAAGAAACATTCCAACTGTAAGAAATGTCTAAAAACAGACATTCCAGCGAGGGACTTCTGAGAAAACAGAAGAGAAGGACAATATTGCCAGCTTAATATCCATATTTTAAAAATATGCAGGATATGTAACTGTGTGTGTGTGTGTGTGTGTGTGTGTGTGTGTGTGAGACTCACTATAAGGGCACATGGATGCAAGGTCATGGTGTTTTAGTAATTTTCCAAGAGAAGCCAAGAATATTAGAAATCAATGCATAGAGAACAGCTTTATTAAAATTGCCATGAGTATACAACATGCTGCAATGTTATTTTGCAGAAAAAAAGTTATTTAGCTTTATATTGTTTTTGAAATAAGTTCATGTTATCAGTAAAATATTTATCCATAAATACACACTTTTGAGAAACATACCTGCAGACTTATATTTCTAACACATATTAGAACGTCTCAAGTTTTCAATTGCCATGGGGCTCATGGAAAATCAACATTTAATACTCAACACCATTGAGATGACCTTGTGTTCCTGATAAATGGAAGCATTAGGACTCTACCCAACAGGGTTGCATTTCCCACCTGTATTTTGACCAGTTTCCTTAATGACCTTGCCAGCTGGTATAAATTGCTTTTTGGAGGGAGCCCAGAGGAGTGTTAGAAAGCTTAAAGATTTTGCTTCATGTTACAGTAGATGGCTTTTAATAGTGAAGAAAAAAAAAGTGGCACTTCCTGACACATAAAAATGCCTCCTTTGGTTTTGACAGTAGATAACAAGCACTTTTGTTTTATAGGAACAGGGCAGATGTATTACTTTAACAGAGATTTACTAAATTAAAAAAAAAACACACACACTAATTCAAATTATATGCCATTCTTTCTTGTGATATTGTGACCTCTGTTTGGGCTGTCCTCATTGTGATTGCTTAGAATAGTTCAGTATGGTGTCTGTTATTTCCTTACTTCAGTAATTCGTTCCAAGTCAAGAAGTGTTCAGCCTCATAATTAAACATGTAAAATACTGCTTCTTTAAACAATATAAATAAGGTTCAAGGAAAATAAATGAGATCACTGCTTTCCTCTTAGATTTGTAAAAACTCACAATTTTGTGGTCTTCCTAAGAGATTCCATAATGTGGTTGAGTAGTCTCTCACTTTGAATTGAAAATATATGATCAATTAAGTGATATAGAGAAAATGTGCTAACATCCTTAACATGGACAAAATGAAGCTGATTTGGCATTGATAACTATATTTTATATTAACAACTCCTTTTACTTCATATTTATAATATTTAATACAAATAAGTTCCTCTCAAGGTCAGTTTAATGTATGAATGGCTAAATGCATAAATAAATATGCACAGTGAAGTCACCAAAAAAAAAAAAACAGGTGATGTGATTTAAATGCACACACACGAGCACACGCACATGCACACACATATACACACAGGCAATATGTTTATCTTATGTGGCTTCATAAATTATTCTGACTTTCCAAAGGCTGTTTGCTTAACAGATTTACATCATCTCATCCACATTCCACATAAAGCATACACTCTCTGTCATTCCTTTTATTTTTAAAATTATTTCTGGTGACAGAGGGAGACTAGACTTTGGGGGTTGAACACACAATGCAATATACAGATGATGTGTTTATAGAAATGTACCAGTACACTTGAAACATATTAAGTAATGTCACTCCAGCACAAAAACAAACAAACAAACAAAACAAAAGAAGAAGAAATAGTGAAAAAGTTTTTCCTATATATTTAAAGATTTCTGTAATTTTTGGCAGTCTCAGAAAGCAATCACCATTTTCACATATAGATATATTCATAATTCCTTCCCCACCCACCACACCTAATCCCAAGAAAACAAAAGCAGATGTGAAAGTGAAAGCAATGGAGTGTATTACATTCCTATGCGTAGCTAAAATTTTTATGGAAAACAAATTGGACAGCAAACAAAAAGATGCAGAAACTGTGCTAATGTTTTAAAGTACAGCAATCAAATGTGTGAGGCTCGCTTGGGAAACAGCTAGTGTAATTTAAATTAAATGTAATAAAACGATTCAGCCCTAACTGGTTTGGTTCAGTGGATAGAGTGTCGGCCTGTGGACTGAAGAGTCCCAGGTTCAATTTCGGTCAAGGGCATGTACCTTGGTTGTAGGCACATCCCCAGTGGGGGGTGTACAGGAGGCAGCTGATCAATGTTTCTAACTCTCTATCCCTCTCCCTTTCTCCCTGTAAAAAAATCAATAAAATATATTTTTAAAAATAAATAAATAAATAAAACATTCAGACAACAAAGTGCTCTCTGTCATTGTTCAGGGAAATTCACCTTTTGCTAGCCCAGCACAATGTCATCTGAAAAACGCATCCCTTGTATTTCCTGGTACACTTTTTTTCCTTGTAGATTCTACCAGGATATTTTACATTCAAACAAGCATAGAAAATAGAATTATGTAGAAAAAAAATTTACCCTTTGATCCCTACAGGTTGAGAAATCAGGATAAAGCTGTGGTTACTCAAACCCCAATTGGTCGATACATCAATTTCAGTTACTGGACCTAAACAGAGTGAGACTTTCACAGTAAAAATCCAATTTTACCTATCAATCATTGTGGCATAGGCTGTGCCCAAAATTATGGCTCCAGTAGCCACTCTCAATGTAGTTCAAACATTTGGTTGCTGTGATATACTATAGCTCGAAAATTATAAATTGCTTTTGGTTGGTTTGATGCATGAGCAGGTAGGCAATATCATAAAACTGTCTATTTCATGTGGTTAATAGTTTTGGCTTCTATAAACATTAATTCACATATCTTTGGGAAGTTTTGCTAACAGAAAAAAGCAACTAGTAAAAGTACTGATTGTGTCATAACTTTTTTCCATCACCTTTGTTAGAAGAACATAAATATAGGTTGACATTTTTTTCCTTTGTACATAAACCTATGAAGGATATCGAAAAACTCACAGATGATAGTGATACTGTTGTAACTTAACCTAGTTATTAATCACTGGAAAGGAACAAAAGAAAGACCAAATAGGATAGGCATGCCATTTGTGCGGCTTTGCCAGGAAGCTGCAATTTAACACTCCCCAGTCTATCCCCTGCAGATCGCTGGCGGAAGGGAATGGTTAGGGGAAGAATAGACACATGCCCAGTAAAGACTGAGTAACATAGGGAAGGTGCTTGCTGTCAGTCATACCTGGAAACAGGTCCTTGAGTAGGCGTGGCTCATGCAGTCAATGGAAGATTTGAGATATTTCATCTCAACAAAGGCGTTCCTCTCTCTTGCTTGCTCTTGGTTGACTTCTGACCTGTTGGTCTCATGCTCCTGCATTCACCCACATGCTCACTGCCATATGGACCCCACTCAATGGACTAATAGACTGTGACTAGCCTAATGCTAACCCTGACCCAATTCCAACATGGAATGGAAACTTTGGAAGCTGGCTTTGCTTTTAGCTCTATTGAATCCCAGCTGCACATCTTCTAGGGACTTTGGAAACCCAAGGATGTAATTCCATGCAAATAAAAATCACTCATCTTTCATGGGGGGCCTCTGGAAATGCTTATCCCAGCAGTACCCCAACAACCAGGCTCCCACTAACAACAGAGAAACACCATCCATGCATTTATTTCTCCGATGGCAATAGGTTTAAAATTACAATCAAAATGGGTTAGTTAATTGGAGCATCATCTTAATAGAAAACTCCTACCCAATCATTTGGAATTCATCTACCATCTTTGTTGTGAATTTAAGTAGTAAATCAAAGTGCCTTATATGCTTGAAAAATAGCAGGGTCTACCTCTACAACTCTGATCTTTTTCATGTTTGCATTTCCATCGTTTGTGATAATTATAACAAGTTTTATTATATTTCTGGCTTTTTGGTATTCAGGAGATGTATTCTCTCTCAATATTTAGAGAGACATTGTGTACATCAGAAATAATTCACATTTTCAGTCAAATACATATTATTGAATATCAGGCTTCAGTGTCTGTCAGACATTATTGTTTTGTTTTATAAATACTAAGATTCAGAAAAATAGGAGCTCAGAAATGGGATATATTCCCCCCCCCCAAGAGATTGTATAGATTAATCTCTCACTCAGAATTGGCCTCCACATTTTAGCATTAAATGTCCTCTTTTCTCTCCTTCACATCAAGATTTAGTGTTCTTTTCTGAAGCAACCTTGTTTTCAGCTAGCCCTACAGTAGTTGTTGCAAACTAAAAGAGAGGAAATAGGATTTGAAATGCAGCTGCTTTCTTAATCATGAAAAACCCAGAAGAGATTCACTGATAAAGAGAAAATTTACAGAGGAGATAATACACTTCACAATAAAGGGGGTATAGAAGAAAAGTGGGCCCATCATATTTTATATATTTTTTTCCTTTTGGTATGAGAAAGCAAACATTTTCAATATATTTTAAATTTTTATGAAAATGACTCCATTTACTAGTAAACATTTTCACCTATATAAAGCATGCACAGCCAATTCTAACTCAAGTACTATACTATATCCTTAAAGTATATTCATCAGAAACAATTTACGGAGTTTCTAATATTTTTAAACAATTGTTAGGTGTGATGATATTAGGTGAATAAAACCAGACCTGGAGCTAGACTTCAAGTAGAGGAGACATATGATAACCTAATACTTATAAACATAAAAATATGATATCAAACCTTAACAATTATAACATAAAGCAACATAGGAGCATGAACATATGCAAGCAGATATAATATACTGAACAAATGCTATTTGAGATGGGATCTAGGGGATGAGTAGCAATTAAACAATTAAAGGCACATAGCTAGTCTAAATATTAATAACATGTATCGATATTGTTTTCTTAACTTTCTCAAAATATGTGGACCTTATGGTATATCTTTACTTTTGCCATTTCTGTTACAGGCAGAGAATAAAGCAGTGCTTTATTTCTCAATTCTCCAATAAGAAAACAATACCATAAATGTCATGAGAAATATAAACTGACATATAACTCAGTGTCAAAAAGATTATAAAGAATAGTGGAACTAAGGCAAATTCCAAAATACTGTGATTCAAAATCATATCTATAAAAATTTGCTAATGTTAACAGTTTACCAATGAGAAAGTTTATGAGTTGTCCTTTTTAATTTATTATACACACTAGAGGCCCGAAACATGAAAATCGTTCAAGGGGCTTGGCCCTCACAGCAGCCCAGGCCACCTCGCAGCCCTGCCCCCTACCCACTGGTCTTCCGGAAGGTCGTCCCGGAAGGTGGTTCTGCCATCAGGTCTAATTAGCATATTAGCTCTTTATTATATGGGATTGCAGCCACAATAGATTTGTTAAAAACACAAATTAGTTCATTTGGGTTTGCTGCTTAACATGAATCAATGTTTTCTCTTTGCCCTTAAGAGAAATACCAAACATTAACATCATTTTCTTATATTATCTGACTAGACCCCGGTGCACAAAAATTTGTGCACTCGGGGGGTCCCTCAGCCCAGCCTATGCCCTCTTGCAGTCTGGGACCCCTCAGAGGATGTCCACCTGCTGGCTTAGGCCTGCTCCCTGGGGTATCAGGCCCAAGCTGGCAGTCAGACATCCCTCTGGCAGCCCGGCAGCCCTCGGGGGATGTCCACTTGCAGGTGGGGAGCAGGCCTAAGCTGCAGTCAGACATCCTTAGTGCTGCTGAGGAGGTGGGAGAGGCTCCCACCACCACTGCTGTGCTGGCAGCTGGCAGCCTGGCTTGTGGCTGAGAAGAGCTCCCCATGTGGGAGAGCACTGACCACCAGGGGGCAACTCCTGCATTGAGCGTCTGCCCCCTGGTGGTCAATGTGGGTCATAGTGACCAGTCATTCCCAGTAGTTCTGCTGTTAGGGTCAGTTTGCATATGACCCTATTATTATATAGGATAGAGCAGTGATGGCGAAGCGTTTGAGCTCGGCGTGTCAGCATTTTGAAAAACCCTAACTTAACTCTGGTGCCGTGTCACATATAGAATTTTTTTGATATTTGCAACCATAATACAACAAAGACTTATATTTTTGATATTTATTTTATATATTTAAATGACATTTAACAAATAAAAATCAACCAAAAAAATGAGTTCACGTGTCACCTCTGACACACTTGTCATAGGTTCGCCATCACTGGGATAGAGGCCTGGTGCATGGGTGGGGGCTAGCTGGTTTGCCCTGAAGGATGTCTCGGATCAGGGTGAGGGTCCCGCTGGGGTGCCTGGCCAGCCTGGGTGAGGGGCTGATGAGTGTTTGCAGGGTGGTCACACCCCTTTCAGGGTGGGGGTCACCACTGGGGTGCTTGGCCAGCCTGGGTGAGGTGTTGATGGCTGTTTGCAGCTGGTCACACCCCCTTCAGGGTGGGGTCCCTATTGGGGTGCCTGGCCAGCATGGGTGAGGGGCTGAGGGCCGTTTTCAGGCTGGCCAAACCCCCTGGCAATGGAAGCTCCCAGCCTCTCCTTTTTCTCTTTTTCTTTTTTATTCTGGGATTTATTTACCTTTGGTAATTGAAACTTTGTAGACTTGAGAGGAGCTCAGAGCCGGCCAGGGTGGGCGGGAGGGAAGCTTGGCTTCCTCCATCGCCAGGAGCAACCCAAGCCTCCTGCTCGTTCCAGCTCCATGGCCACGGCCAGCTGAAAGCAGGTATCTGGGGTTTATTTACCTTCTATAATTGAAACTTTGTTGCTTTGAGTGGAGCTCAGAGCCACAGCAGCCGGTGGAAAGCTTGGCTTCCTCCATCATTGGGGCAACCAAGCCTCCTGCTTGCTCCAGCTCCGTGGCTGCTGGTTGCCATCTTGGTTGGGTTAACTTGCATATAGTATCTTTGATTGGCTGGTGGGCATGGCTTAAGGTGTAGCAAAGGTATGGTCAATTTGCATGTTTGTCTTTTATTAGTGTAGATTCTCCTATCTCTTTTCATGCTCAGTTTATGCTTCCTCCTTACTTGTCATTTAATATCTATCCAATGCCAGGCATCTTTCATTTCCTGAAATGGATGTTTTTATTTCATGCATTGCTTAAATTACTTTGCCATTTCTTGTTCTAGACATGGTCTTCCTACTTCTGGTTGATGCCTCCTAATTTTTTTCTAATAATCTTCCCTCCCCTCCGCCGCATTTTTAAGACTAGTTGAATTTTATGGCCTGTAGATTCCAAGAGCAGCTTGCATTTTCTCTGGCTAACACTTGCCTTCATTCACTTAAGATCCATTTTCCTTATTAGACTGTAATCTCCATGAGGGCAGCCATGGAGCTCATTTTATCTTTAGCATCTTGTAGTGTCTCCCACATAGTGAGTGCTGTACTTATATATTTGTAAAATATATGAAAAAATGCCTTTAAATTGGAACAGGGGTGAAACTAGTTCTCTTTATTTTCTTTTTTCTTGTATTTTAAGTCCATAAAATAAACAATTACTTATTACCCATTTGTAACTATATACGTGATTTTAGTTTTGTTAATGTTAATATTAAATATCCAATTGAAAATATTATTGTCCACAAACCATATCAAATTTACCTTGTGTTAGTTTTATTTAAATGGCTATATAACTTTAAAATATTCTGAAACAATTTTATTAAGTACATGTACCTTTATTCTTACTCTAACTGGCACACTCATTACATAAAGTTTAGCAATAATAAATCATCATTATCAAAGCAACAGAGTGAATGGATGAGTGAATGAGAGAGAGAGAGAGAGAGAGAGAGAGAGAGAGAGAGAGAGAGAGAGAGAGAAAATATAAAGGGTCAGAAAGGCTGGATTCTAGCATCATCTCTAAGAAAACATAATTTGAAATTCACAAAACTTTACTGCCCTTGGATTTCTACCCCTACAAAATGGAATGGTTATAGTTTTATTCTAACATATATGTAATCAATTGATGAAATAATGTTTATAAAATTTCTCTGTAAATTTTCAATTGCATCTTACCATTCATTATTTTTAAAGTTGCAAAATTGTTCTGCATGTTTATCTTATATTAAACTCATATGTGGCTTGTTACCATAATTATAAATAATACAAAGGTAAATATTTGTGCCTTGCCAGCTTGGCTCAGGGATTGAGCTTTAATCTATGAATGAGGAAGTCATGGTTCAATTCTCTTGTTAGGGCATATGCCTGGGTTGTGGGCTCGATCCCCAGTGCAGGGCATGCAGGAGGCAGCCGATCAATGATTCTCTCTCATCATAGATTTTCTATCTCTCCCTCTCCCTTCCTCTCTGAAGTAAATAAAAATATGGTTTTAAAAATAAAAAAGTATAAAGTATTTGTTATAAGAAAATGAGTACATTATTCTAATCTTTGAAGTGAGATGTTTAGATTTTAGTATTTTATTTTATTTTTCTCCTAGAGGCCCAATGCACAAAATTCGTGCAAGGTAGGCCTTCACAGCCCCAGCTGCCTTGGTCCTTGCAGCCCCAACCACCTCAGCTGCTGCCTCGCAGCCCTACCTCTGACCACTGGTGATTTTGCAAGGTCATTCCAGAAGGTCATTCTGCCATTCGATCTAATTAGCATATTACCTCTTTATTATATAGGATTTTTAGACCTTAGTCTCCACTCACTAAATTCTTACACAGTCTCATATATTTCCCCTTAAACCAAGCATTTAATTGCCATTTTTATTCTCTGCTTTGTAACAGCTGTCATTGGATAATGGAAGAATAAATCAAACTTTTTTTTCTTCACATCCATGCAGCAAAGGAACTTTATTATTTTTACTCCAGTGACACTGAGAAACTTGAATCAATATTGACAAAACATCAGGTCTTTTTGAAAAACGTTGATATGATAGAACTGAAAGCTTAACCATTTCACATCTTGTATAGCCATGGAATCTCAAAATTTATTTTCCTCACTAACAAATGCATCTGAATCTCCTGGAAAATCGTTCTGTTGCATTTGAAGTGCAGTCACCATAATTGACAGCCACGGAACAATACTTGGATTCATCTCCATATCTGAGAATAGAATCAAGCCTAAACAAAAGGAAGTTTATAATCAGGTTTTGAAGATTAATGTTTCCTTAGAAGGGGAAGCAGATCTTGAGAACAATCTGAATTTGTCCCTGCATTTGATAGAAAAGTTGAGTTTCTAGCTGAACTACTAGAAAACTTGTTTATAGATAAATGGATACTTTAACAGTGGGAATAATTCACAAGCAAACCTTGTTCATCACTGTTATTGATTACTAGAAAATTCTCCAATCCACATGCATACAAAACCTCTTCCTATTGAAATACTTTTTAAATTATTTTTGATGTTTTAATTTTAAGTGGTAAGATAAATAATAACCTCTTTCTAGGGTGGCTCACACAGTTTATCATATAACTTCATGCATATTCTTCTAATAAAATTTATCCAAATCTATGATCCCTGAAGATGTCTAATTTTTTGTTTTTGGTTTGTTTTTTTGGTCTTCATTTACCCTTTATCACTGAGAAAATGTATCTGACTCAATGGCTTTAATATCTGAAGCTGCTGGCTTATGTGTAAGAAAGAGTATGTATTTTGAAAATTCAATAGTATTTAGTGATTTCCAAAACTTTAAATATTTACTTGATGTCATTAACTTTAGAATAAAAAATGGTTTTTTAAAAGTTGCTGGTAAACAATAATAGATAATATTTCTATCTATACCTTTTAAATATGCAGTAGTATATAGATTTTGAAACTATATTCTTAGTGATACCAAATTTTTGGACTGAAACCTGGATTCTTTGTCCACTGGAATCACAGAATGAATCCACGGACAGAAAGTGGTATAGCAAAGGTGGAGATTGATTGAAGAACAAGTACAGACTCCCACGTGGGGAGAGGGAAGAATCCCCCAGAATGGACTCCAGAGTAGGGAGGGGAGAAAGGTCCCACTAAGTTCCTTTTCCCTATGGTTCATAAAGGGGATATGTCTTAATATCCCCTCTGATTGGTCAATATTCCCATTGGAATTGGTTACTGTAGTGATTCCTAAGGCCCTCCTCCCTCATAGTCCTTCCATTCCTCTGGGCTTTCTTCTTTTCCATCTGAATGAAGGGCTTCCTTCTCTTTATTTTGTAAATATAGACCTTTCTTGGCTACTTCCAGTTCCCTTGTCTTATGGAAATATACTTTTTGTTGCTCCCTTGTCTTATGGAAATGCAACTGTTGCTGCTCCCTTGTGTTATGGAAATGTACCTTCTCTGTATGTAGCCCAGTGTTTTTCCATGGACCCCAATTCTAAAAAATCCCTAAGTCTGCTTATGTTACCCCCCAAATTCCTGCTTTATTAGTTAAATTAATTTCAATTTTTTCAGCTTAGATTTAAATTGTTTCTTGATTTTGTGTATAACTCATAGTGGGAGCCTTATTAATCATAGTGACAACTGTAAAAATTAGTAATATTAGCTCTTAAAGAAAAAGTAGCTTTATAGGTACATATATATGTGTATGTATGAATAAATTTCCTATCTATATCATTCTATTCATGTATCATGTTACTTATATGTACATAAATATATGTAAATATGCATGTTTATATATAAATATAGGGAGATGCATATGAATATTATATCTATGCCTATTTGTGTATAGGTAAATTGCACATTCTTTCAAATTGAACTCAGTGTAATATGTTTGAATTTATCTTATTAGTTTTAAATTTTTGTTTAAAATAACTGTATCCTGAAAACAAACACAAATTTGATTTTTTCACATGACATAGAAAAACCCTTAAACTTTAGGTTATTTTGGCCTAGGTATAGAGTTTTTATGTAAAAGGAAGTTTGTGGAAATAAAATAGAACAGAAGTTAAATTTCTTGCTCCAAAGAAAAGACTCAAGCATGATACAAAATACTAAATTGATGTAACCTCCATGCTCCATCTAACAGAATAGAACTTTCCAAAGGGGACAGATAGAAATGGATGTTTCAAAATTACTACAGGGTATAAACTTTGCTTTCAATGTACAACAAGCCTAACCTATTAGTAGAAAATGTCCATGAAAAATTGACATTTTGAAGCAAATTTACGTTGCTTTGTCATTGTTATGCATCTTGTTTCAGACAGAGTTGATGATTTGAAATCATGATGGACTTATGAGTAGAAATGAGGTTGAAAGTATCAGACTTTGTTGCCAAGGAGTCCATTTAGGACAACCAATAATTACACTGAGAATTAGATTGTGTGAAATTGGAGCAGTGTAAAAGAGTTCATGACATTCATAATTATATTGAAAATAAAATGAATATCGAAAAAATTTGCTTTCACATGTAATTCCTCCTCTGGTTATTATATTTTCTTCATATTTATTTTCAGAGCTGGCTAATATTATTACATTGGCATCTCTTTGAAAGTGAAATAAAACAACACTCCAGTGAACTTTCTTCATATTTTGGGTTTAAAGAAAGTAAAAGTAAAATGAGGAAGTAATTTCTTGTTATTATCAGTACAATTCCATAAACACTATTTCTGTCAGTTATCCATCTTTCTGTGTAATAATTGATCAGGGTAGAGTTGGCAAATTCATTCATTTTATTGTGTTAAAGGCTTTAAAAGTCCGTGATAAATAAGTTATTTTGTTTCACTGGTTAAACATAGACAACAGAAAAACAAATACATACATGCATATAAGTGTTTATATTAAATTTATAGTTTAAGTAGTTTTAACTATAAGCTATTTAAAACGTACTCATAGTAGCTACTATAGAATTAAATCATTCATTCATTAGACTAGAGAGACTATTCATTAGTGTATAAGAATATTGAAATTTGCTTTTAAACTTTGTTACATACCACTCAAATCAGAATATTTATTTCAGTTTATTATAATTCTGAGACATATAATTTAAGTATACATTTTTTAAATTGTAAATTTTATAAATAAAATGAATTATTAATCTTAAAATATATTTAAAAGATTGGTTATATACTTTTCCAATTCAAAAACATTTTCAACCATATCTGAATTTTTCATTTAATGTCTCCTCAAACATTTATTTAGTGATGTGAACTAAAGATGTTTTGAATCACCCTCAAATTTTATTGCTTATGACCAGTATTTTAATCTAACTAAAGTATTGTTTTCAAATGCCATTTCCCATTTCAATAATCTGCAATCACTTTCTGTTTCCTATAAGACAAAGTCCAAAATAAAATTAACTTTAAACAGAATTACTTTGTGAATGTGCTTTGAACATTTATACACTGACTATTTTTTTTTTATTTGACAGTAAAAAAAAAAAAAACCTGGGAGGTATTAATACATTTTTTCACAGTATATTGGAAAGTCCAATACTGAGAAAAGCAGAGGCACCTAAAAAAGTGAATAAGTGGCCATCTATTCCAAAAGTACAACTATGAAAACAGTAGGCTTTGATATATTTGGAGATACATTTTCATATTTAGTAAATTTGCAGATCCAAGCTAATAAATTAATGGCATCCATTATTTCAGCACATAAACTATCTACACTAATAAAAGACAAACATGCAAATTGACCATACCTTCGCTATGCCTTAAGCCATGCCCACCAGCCAATCAGAGTGACTATATGCAAATTAACCCAACCAAGATGGCAGCCAGCAGCCACGGAGCTGGAGCAAGCAGGAGGCTTGGTTGCCCCAATGATGGAGGAAGCCAAGCTTTCCGCCGGCCGCTGTGGCTCTGAGCTCCACTCAAAGCAACAAAGTTTCAATTATAGAAGGTAAATAAACCCCAGATACCTGCTTTCAGCTGGCCATGGCCACAGAGCTGGAGCGAGCAGAAGGATTCCCTCCCGCCCACCCTGGCTGGCTCTGAGCTCCTCTCAAGGCTACAAAGTTTCAATTATAGAAGGTAAATAAATCCCAGAATAATTTTTAGAAAAGAAAAAAAAGAGAGGCAGGGAGCTTCCGTCGCTGGGGGGGTGGGGGGGAGGGGAGGGCTTGGCCAGCCTGAAAACGGCTCTCAGCCCCTCACCCAGACTGATCAGGCACCCCAGTGGGGACCCCCCACCCTAAAGAGGGTGTGGCCAGCCTGAAAACAGCCATCAGCCCCTTACCCAAGCTGGACAAACCTCCATGGAGTGAGGGTCGCCACTGAGGGGGCAGGCTTGACCAGCCTGCAAATAGCCATCAGCCCCTCACCCAGGCTGGCCAGGCACCCCAGTGGGGACCCCCACCCTGAAGGAGGTGTGACCAGCTGCAAACAGCCATCAACCCCTCATCCAGGCTGGCTAGGCAACCCAGCGGGACCCCCACCCTGATCCTGGACACCCTTCAGGGCAAACCAGCTGGCCCCCACCTGTGCACCAGGCCTCTATCCTATATAATAAAAGGGTCATATGCAAACTGACCCTAACAGCAGAACGACTGGGAATGATTGGTCACTATGACACACACTGACCACCAGGGGGCAGACACTCAATGCAGGAGCTGTCCCCTGGTGGTCATTGCGCTCCCACAGGGGGAGCTCTGCTCAGCCACAAGCCAGGCTGCCTGCTGCCAGTACAGCAGTGGTGGTGGGAGCCTCTCCTGCCTCCTCAGCAGTGCTAAGGATGTCCGACTGCAGCTTAGGCCTGCTCCCCACTGGCAAGTGGACATCCCCCAAGGGCTCCCGGGCTGCCAGAGGGATGTCTCATTGCCAGCTTTGGCCCAATTCCCTGGAAGCAGGCCTAAGCCAGCAGGTGGTCATCCCCTGAGGGGTCCCAGACTGTGAGAGGGCACAGGCTGGGCTGAGGGACACCGCCCCCCCCCCCAAGTGCATAAATTTTTGTGCACTGGGCCTCTAGTCCTATGTAATAAAAGGCTAATATGCAAATAGACCTAGCGGCAGAACAACCATAACAACCGAAAAACCCATCTCTATGACGTGCGTTGACCACCAAGGGGCACTGCAAGCTCCCAGCAACCCAAGCTCCCACCCCCTCCTTTTTTCCTTTTTTCTTTTTTTTTTCAGCACCTCCTTGAACGGAGGCCAAGACGGGCTGGAAGCAGGTATCTGGGATCTATTTATCTTATATAATTGAAACTTTGTAGCTTTGAGTGGAGCCCAGGTCCTGGCAACCCGGGCTCCCAGCCCCTCCTTAAGTGGAGGCCACTGCCGACTGGAAGCAGGTATCTGAGATTTATTTATCTCCTATAATTGAAACTTTGTAGCATTGAGCAGAGCCCAGGGCTGGCCAGGGCAGGTGGGAAGCTTGGCTTCCTCCATCGCTGGCAGCAACCCAAGCCTCCTGCTCACTCTGGGTCCATGGCCGCTGCCATCTTAGTTAGGTTAATTTGCATACTCGCTCCTGATTGGCTGGTGGGCATGGCTTGTGGGTGTAGTGGAGTGGTGGAGTGATGGTTAATTTGCACCTTTCTCTTTTATTAGTGTAGATACATATAGAAAATTTGTATATATTTCTTGTATATGGAGTTCTTTTAAGGCTTTATATATGTTAATGTAAACTCAACAGCTTTGCTCCAAACTGCTTTAATACTGAAACAGGAATTTTTGGGAGTGATAAAGAATAGGTTTTAGGAAATTTTGGAAATTAAAGGGACTGTGGAGGAAGCAAGGGGCTGCAGAGCAGCAGAAGGTATATTTCCATAGAATAGGGAAGCTGAAAAGCTGCAACAGGTACATTTCCATAGAATGAGGGAGCTGGGAACAGCAAAAGGTCTCCATTTACAAAATAAAGAGAAGGAAGCCCTTCATCCAGAAGGAGAAGAAGAAAACCCAAAGGGAATAAGAAAACAATAAGGAAAGAAAGGGGAAGAATCTCATATGTCCCATGTGAAGTTCAACCTTTGAGCCCAGGAGTTACTATAGTAACCAGTCTAGTGGAATAGTGACCAATCAGAAGGATATCAAGGCACAGAATCTGCAGCCTTTATAAGCCATAGGGAGAAAGATCTCAGTGGGATCCTTTCCCTGTCCCCATATGGGAGTCCATTCTGTGGGACTCCTCCCACTCTCTTTGTGGGAGTCTACTTGTTCTTTAATAAATTTCCACCTTTGCTATACCATCTTCTGTCCATGGATTCATTCTTTGACTCTGGTGGACAAAGAATCCTTGTTGCAGTCCAAAAATTTCATTTCAATACATATTTTCCATTTACAATATTTTAACTAAAAGCCCAATAAATTTAAATCAGTTCTTGTTTTCAATAAATTGTGAGACATGTATACTCAAATAGAATTAAGGTATATGAGATATATTTATTTCAGCAAACAAAAAAACTAGTTATTTCAAAGAGAATGAGCTTCTTCCAGGGGCTTAATGTTATAGGACTAATGGAAGGGCTGTCGAAGTGGGGGTTAAAGAGGCCTCTGCTGGTCTTGGGAGAAAACTGCTCTGATGACCCCTGAAGACCAGCTGCCTGTCGACAAAGTAGATGATTCTTCGGACGACAGGAGAAGCTTCTGGAAAATACCTATGATCATACAGATGCCCTGGTGCCCGCTCTTAGCTCAGGCCAAGTAAACCTCACACCTGTGGCTCATTAGCTTAGCAAAACTTCATCTATATTTCCAACACTATATTAAGGAAATTGAACAAGATTTTTCTCTAAATACCTACCCTATAAGTCCAAGAATGTATGACTGAAAAATTTTAAACTTTATTGACACGAAAGATCAAAATTTACAGAGTGCCTCACAATGCCCTTTACTAGTAGTATATTGTTGTGCTATCATTTTCCAAAAATCTTCATTTAAACTCAAGAAAAAACCACTATTTTTCCCTAAAACCTGTCAACAGCTCCTCTTAGCTCCCTGATGTGACTGTGTTCTGACAAGTGGTATCCATCCATATGTTGTAAGACATGTCACCATGAGAAGGTAAAAGAGAAAAGGAAAATTTAAGATCCATGGTGCCAGCATGACAAAAACAAACAAGGAATTATAATCAGGCAATATTTCCAATTATTGAAAAAACATATCCACGTTTTACTGCTTCATTAGCATTTGTGTGATATTTTGTATTGAATTTAATCTATCACTGTTCAGCCAAAAAATTATTTTATGACTATAATAGTAACAAAAATTATGTGCTCAAATATAGATAAGTCTGATAGAGTTTGAAATCTTTTACTGAAAAAGCTACACTACATTGCAAACACCTGGTTCAGCTACTTCTGAGGGAAAACCAGAGAGCAAATAAAATGGAGGCTATAAAAATGCCAAGTAATTCATGTGATTAATGATAATGGTGATATAGATAAGACCTTTGGTGATAAATACACAACTGGTTTTAGAAAATACAACAAAGAGTAATTAGATTAAGCTGAGTTATAAACAATGAGCATGTAAAAACATACCAAAAAATAACAGATTTTGATATTAGGTTTGTATTGCTAGAAGCATAAATTGTTGCATAAATGGAGGGACTGGTATGATTTAAGTACTTTTGAACCAGAAAACTAATTTAGTTATTTTATGAGATAAAGACACTCATTGTAAATCATCCCTACATTTGTATGAGGACAAAATAAATTGCCTTGATAAAATCAAACTGATTTAAAGTATACTTCTATAATATCACTAGATGAATTTAAAGTGTCCTATTATCTTGGATCAAGGCTAAACCAAAAATTTCTCTCACATATAAACAGACACATACACACACACACACATACCTATAAACATACATATACTCACAAAATTTCAAAAACTTTTTGTAAAAAATTTTACAGATGATTATATATAATATATAATACATTCTTTATTATAATGTGAAGGAAAAATACAACTTTATAAAATATTTACTTGTTATGAAATGATTCAAAGGCCTAATTGTTAAACCACCCCAACTGAAGCAAGATGATTCCTTACAGTTTCATAAATATATTGTTTTTACTTTAGGCAGTTATAACTTGACACCAATATTTGGTTTCATTTTAATAGAATGTCTCACAAGAGCAGCAAGAACAGCTTGTTTAATAAACATCTTAAAATGTCCAAATTTTGTACCCATATTTTGATGAAGATTAAAATATTAAAATTGTGTTTTATAATTTAATGTAGTCTGTAGTTTCTAAAGTGAGACCATGTCCTATTTGAACTCTAAAACTCTGTAAGATATACTGAGCAGTAATTACATAGTAGACAAATAAAGTTCAGAGATACATCTTATTTGCCAAAGGCCATCCAGCTAGCCAATGGCATAAGCAGCAACAACATCCTGTTCTGAAGGCTCTAATCCAGGGGTTCTCAACCTGTGGGTCGCGACTACTTTAGGGGTCGAACAACCCTTTCACAGGGGTCGCCTAAGACCATCGGAAAACACATACATAATTACATTTTTTTTTTGTGATTAAACACTATGCTTTAATTATGTTCAATTTGTAACAATGAAATTGGGGGTCACCACAACATGAGGAACTGTATTAAAGGGTCGCAGCATTAGGAAGGTTGAGAACCACTGCTCTAATCTAATACAAATTGACGTCCTATTTCAGGATCTTTGAAACGTTCAAGTTACTAATAAAGTGAAATTAAATAGAGGAAAGAAGTAGTCTGTATATATCAAAAGAATAGTTGATATTTTATTTATTTATTTATTTATTTATTTATTTATTTATTTATTTATTTTTTAGTGCCAATCACCTAAAAGTTTTATTTCATTTAATCCTAAAGCAACTCTATGATGTAGGGTAGTTATTATCCCCAATTTTCAGATAAAGAGATAAAACATTAAAATAACCTGACCACTTTACAAAGGTGGTAAGTGGCAGACATAGATTCAAAACTTTGTATTCTGACTGCGTTATAGCCCACACCCCATAGTAATGCCTCCAAGATATTTCATTTTACACTATTGCATCTATTATTTTTAACATAGCACACTCAGTGCATATGAACCATCTCAAGATGGTTCATATGTTATTATAACATGCATTATAACTTTATGTTATTATAACATGCATTTATGTCATTTACTGTCATCCCAACTCTTTAATTAAGGTTAGGACTTTAAAATTTTGGTCAAAATGTCAGGTTTAATGTTATAGTGTTTAATTAAAGCACATTGAATATTTCTCTGTAATCTCACTTAATCATAGGGTTTGTTTGTGCTCATAATTATTCCTCCCCCTATTCTCTGCTGGGTGTCTTGGAACTTGAACTTGGCAGCTTTACTTTCCCAGTCTCCCCTGTCACCTTCCTTTTTTGGGGCTCTGCCTATGGCAGGCACTGGCCAGGGCCTGGAGAGCTGGGGAAACAGAGCAGCCAGCTATTTCTTACCCTCCTGCTCTGTCTCAGGAGGCATTTCTAGCAGAGGCCCTAACTCCCTTAAGTCTGCAGCAGCCAAACTCACCCAACTCCTGTTCCCTCCCTCTCCATGTCCTTGCTGTCCATGGTGCTGGAAGCTTTCTGAAGATGCTAATTTTGGGGTGGCCTTGCCTTCCCTTGCATGGCATCTCAGCACTTTCTTTATGGTTTAACCAATAACTTGCATTATATTTTCTTCACGTTTCACACTGATATTCTGTTTTTTCTCTGCTGTAACTACTTGAAATGTTTTCTATCGGATTTTTCATTAACTAAATAGATATTAACTGAATCAATTTGGTCAACAGAGTACAGTCATTGTTGGTATAGATAGTATTAAACATAAAAACGAAGATATAAGGGGCATAGTTTTATGATACAACAAATGAATGGCAAATACAAAATGTTACTGACCAATAAATAAACTATGCAATTATTATTTCAGTGAGCATAATTTCAACAGTAGAAATACAGTATGAGTTGCATTTCACAATGGCACTGTTTATAGCAATTTCCTTTGATGAATGTGCATTTTACTAGCATCTTCAAAAATACCTTCATATATAATTATTGCAGTTATGTAAAGAAGATACATTTCATGATATAGGTGATTATGAATCAAAAAGCCCATATTTTATAATATCTCTCAGTAATATTTAATGAATAAAAGTCTTCTAAAGACTGCACTTTTAAGTTATTTTATGTAGCTTTTTGTGGCAAAGGCTGGTAAGCTAAAAAATGCACACATTTGTGAGCATGGAAAAATGTATGAATGCTCTCAGACTGAATGTGTTATTACCAAACTTGGTTCACCAGGGATTCATTGCATTCTAGATCTGTTATATTTGGATGGATGCATCTCTTCATTTATATCCAATAGGGAAATAAAATCTCACTGCTTCTACACAATGAGGTAATGAACAGCATAAATAGTTCATATAACTTCTAGTTATGCACCACCTACCTAATAACAGTCCACATAATATATGAAAAAGTGATATTACTGTGTTTGAAATAAATGTTTATATAGAGGCAATTATTTTCTGCTTTGGTGTATTACATGAGGTTTTAATGCCTTCATATCTCAAATTTGCTTATTTTAATATTCAGTAATAATACCATACTTTGCAGCTTACACACACTTTTTTTCCTGAATCATTATTATTCCTCTTTGTCTAAAGTTGTCTTCATTTGGTTGCTGTTTATCTCAATGTTGTGTTCTGTTCTTATTTAGAATTATTATATCTTTTCAAACCTTTTTATTTTTAACATTAATTTTAGAAAATTGGAAACAATGCTCATCACGTTATGCCCTAAACAAGTTTGTATTTAGATTTTCCTTTTAAAGTAATGATAACAGTAATTCTACCAAGAATATTGGGGTAAATCTTAAATTTATTTCTGATTCTTCTTATTTCTATCCTAAAAGTAGTCAGTTGCAAAGCATACTCTGTCCTGTAGAGTCTCCTGCACCCATGTTTTCCTCTCCATTTGCTTTTCCATCTTTTGGGACTCTTAACTCCACTCTCAATCATAACTCTATGCTGATATCATAGGATGGTCATTTTCATAACAATACAAAAGTTAATGCCACCATTGCCTCCTAATTGTTTACACCTTTTTTCATCTATCACTCTTCTTTGTAAAGTAATCTTTCTGAAATAGCATGATTCCATCCCAACTTTCTTGAGACACTCAATGGTTTCAGTTTTCTTGGAGGATAAATTATAATCTCCTTAACAGGACCTTGAAAATTTTCCATTAACTGGCCTTTGCCTAATTTATAATTTTAATTACTACTCATTATATCTTTCCTACAAAACATTTGCTTTGGCAGAACTGTTTCTATTTGTGTTTCCTTGAATATCACAGGTGTATCTTCACTTCAGCAGTTTGTGCACATGGTCTCCTTTAAAGGGAGGAAGAAGAAAAGGGGAGGGAACCAGGAAGAGGAGAGAAGAGAAAGGAATAAAGGGAGAAAGGGTTTTAACATTTAGGAGCACTTTTTATTTATCAAGCCCTCAGATTCGGATTAAGATGAGCTGGGCATTTTCATAGGGAAATAACCTATAATTTAGATGCTTTCTAAATATCACTGGGTGTTAAATATCTGTGAAACTACAATCTGTTGCATTAAACTGTGTTTTGCCAAAACCTTTCCCAGGAAGTATATAGTACACAGATGAAAGGGATAATGTCATGAGCTCTTGCATTGGAGATGAAAGGTGATATTCAATGCACATATAATAAAGTAACAGTACATGTGTGTTAAACCATATTAATAGGAGAGAAAGTTGACATCAAGTCTTGTTTGAAGTGGGAGCTATGTAAACTTTCACAATCTTGCTAGTTGTGAAAACTATAAGATGCCAGCAGTCTTCCTTCTATACAACCTTCACTGTACTCGCTAAATAAACAATTGAGCAAATATTTAAGGAACATTAATTCTCAGAGGCAACAAATTATTCTATAACAAAGGTCATTATATTAAATGCTTTAAAATACATTATTTTATATAATGTTTATAAAAACACTAGGAATTCAGTGTTAATATTCCAATTTACACATGGACATTCATAAGTTTTAAAAATGCTTAAGGTTATATTTCTAAGATCACTAAGTTCAGAGTTTCAAGACACATTAAAGATTGTTCCATTCTTTACTGAATAACTATTCAAGACTTATTGAATATTGCTTATTGATTAGGTGCAACAATAGCTGAAACATAATATTGGTTATTTCTTTACAAGTCTGATTTTTTTAAATATATTTTTATTGATTTTTTTACAGAGAGGAAGGGAGAGTTATAGAGAGTTAGAAACATCAATGAGAGAGAAACATTGATCAGCTGCCTCCTGCACACCCCCTACTGGGGATGTGTCCACAACCACGGTACATGACCTTGACCTTAATCGAACCTGGGACCCTTCAGTCCACAGTCCGACGCTCTATCCACTGAGCCAAACCGGTTAGGGCTACAGGTCTGATGTTTTAAGTAGAACTGTTACTTCTCCACCATGCTTCCCCCCTTACCACTTCTCTGTCTTCTTCCTTTCGCACAATCCCATATATGTACACTATGGTAACTGACAACATATAATTTTCATTATATATGCAATAAAGTATATTTTGCTTTAAACACAAGTCGAACAATATATCTATACTTGATAATATAATAGACCAGTATTCTATTTTTTAGTAATTGGAGATGGATAAGAAAATTACTTAGACCCACCAAATCATAACAGCGTATGTACACCGAAATAACTAAGGTAAGTGCCAGAACTTCACCTTCAAAAAAGATCACTGGGAAGACTTTAAACATAGTGAACCTCACATTTCTGAAATGTGAGAGATAATTGGCAATTTCTGTCAAGTATCCACATTCCTCCTTTGAAGGAAATTCTGTTTACAGAGCCACTTCTAATCAGGAGAGGGCCATTCCAGTTACAAGGCAGATGCAGTAAAGGAACAAATGCCCCCTTGGTGGAATGAAGAACTTATTGCATTTCTTCATTCCTACACCAGAGCAACCAAGGCCAGGCAGTAAGAGAGTGAAATTGATCATGGCCATAGTCCCCATGTGGAATTAGGGATTGAAAAGCTGTGTGCTTTGCCACAATTACTAAGACCTCTCTTACTTATATTTTCACTTATGTTTCAGACTTAAGTTTTTTCTATTCCTTTTAACATGTAGGCCTTTCTAGATATATCTCAAGAAAGAATCCTACCTAGAAACTAAATTATCATGGCAGGATTTAGATATTAGTGGGAAAATGATAATATAGAGACTCGTGTATGTATGGATAGAGATGTCTCTGAAAATGTTTTGAAGAAAGGTAAAATTAGCCAAGTTTAACTTGGTTCAATATAATGCTTGGCTTTCATAAATCCAGCATCTGTGGATTTTGTTTGCTATCTATTCTTTTTTAGAAATATATATATATATATATATATATATATATATATATATATATTTTACTGATTTCAGAGAAGAAGGGAGAGGGAAAGACAGAAACATTAATGATGAGAAAGAATCACTGACTAGCTTCCTCCTACACACCCCACACTGGGGATCGAGCCCCCAGCCTGGGCATATACCCTGACCAAGAATCAAACTGTGACCTCTTGGTTCATAGGTTGATGCTCAACCATTGAGCCACACTGGCTGGGCTGCCATCTATACTTAAGGAGTGAGTATTTTGAATAAAACTGACTTAAGACAGACCAGTATTAGGCAGCAAAAGAGGGTAATAAATGGGACTTTGTATTACTAAGCGTGGAGGAAGGGAGTTTTCTTTTATGTTAATAGGTAATATAGCCAACACCCTGGGGTATTATATTATAAGATGTAACACCATTGGGTTATTTATTGTAGCCTTCTGGGTACCACAAAGATATAAAAAAAATAACAGCAGAAGATGGTGGTCAAGTCTACAACAGTGATGAGGAGACTAGGAAACAAAGAAAGCAAGAATAAGAGGGTTCTAATGAGATACTTAGAGGACCATACAAAAACACACGAATAATTAAAAACAACCCCTCCCAACTTTTCCAAAATAACTTTGGCAATCCGGTACAATCTCTGCTAATAAGGCCCTGAATTTCTCTCAGGCTAATTACTATTCATTAAAGACCTTATATACTTTTAAACTTTCTTCATGATAAATATTTATACTTTTATTTAAAATGTTGGACAGGATTTTAAGCAGCATAATGATCAAGATAGTGAACTATAAATAGTCTTTGAAATAACTCAAAGATTATATTCAGTTATTTCTGAACATATCCAAACATAGTGCAAATTAATAAAACATATACCAAATTTGACCTTAAACTGTTGGCAGACACAACATGAGATTGATAACTAACCTTTCTAAACCAGTTAAATTTATGATATATGAATAATAGTACTGAAAATGTTAAGTGATGTGATGGAAAATCCTTAAGTGCAGAGTAAATCATGTTCTTTGGGAGAAAATAAAACAAATTTGTGTATATGTTTAACATTGTTAATACCAACAATAGCATACCACTTGTGTCTTTAGAACAAAAATTGTGTGAAAATCTTGACTATGACAATGAAATTAATCACTGTAGAAATGAAAGCAATTAAAATGAATGTTATGGAACAGATGTATAATTTATGAAATATTCAAATATACAGTTTTTACTCACCCCAAGTCATTTTCCCATCAATAGAAAATATAAGCATGCATTGTCATAGTAAATGCATTTCAGTCATATCTTTACACACAGTTTTTATTTTGACATTGTAAAGTTATATATATAAAGGTAGAAAGAAAGCATTTTATTTAACACTCTACTAACTGGATTTATATCTACTAAATATTTAGACATGAGGTATGTAGGCTTCTATTTCTACCTTTGTTCCTAAATAGGCCTGTACTTTTTTTTCTTAAAGTGTCTTGCAATGTCCTTTATAATCTTTAATCAACATAGGGTACATTTTTCTAAGAATTAGTCTATATCGCCTAACTTTCACTGTCATATATTTGAACATCATACTTTCTTACTTTTTAACTTTTTTTCCTGTAATTATCTTCCTAGTTTCATCTCTGATATTATTGATGACTTTTTATTTTTTTCCTCATGAATTTTGCAATAGTTTTCTTTAGTTCTCTGTGTTGCTTTTGTTTTGTTTTGTGGATAGAGGGTGGGAGGCAAACAAGTATTTAATTGTTATCCTGCTTTAAATCTCCCTTTTCCATTTCAGTGATTTCAGCTCTTAGCTATAATATTTGACTCCTCCTGTTTTCCTTCTACATATGTTGGTGTTCTAATTTTAAAGTTATGTGTTCAGTTTATTAATATTGATTGCATTTTATTTAAAATGAACTATTTATGAAAAATGCCTCACCAATTTTGATGTGTTGCATTATATATACATTTATATTTAGCAACTAGCACATATCTGGAAACATATGGGTGGTTAAATGGACATCTGTGAATGTATGAACAAGACCCAGTGAAATGTAATTAAAATGGATTTAGATTGTGATAATTTTGTAAATATTATAGGGGAAATTGAAGGAAAGCCATTGATGGATAAGGTAATACAGACATATATTTCTACTGCATTCTTCTGAAACCAGACATTACATAAATATATAAAAGCTAATGCTGATTGACAGTTTATATAAAAAAGGTTCAATTATTTTGTTATACAACCAAACATCCAGATGAATATCCCAGAAATACTCAAAATAAGCATTTCTAGTTGTCAAAAATAATCAAAACATATTCAAATAAATTAATTCCTTAGTTTCTGAATGTAAAGTAACATAAAATCACCTTGTATAAGAGATTAAATCAGCTTTTCTGACAACTTACCGAAGCAAATGTCCAATATGTTACTTACCAGCTAAAGCTAAAAATACCAGAAGTTAATGAAAATGAATCCAAAAACAAGTTTATCAAATAGAAAGTTTCGGAATTGAGCCATTAAGCATTTGTTACTCTAAGACGAGAGATGCAATAGTTCATAATTCATCCTTGAGTCGCTTAGTAAATAATTTTGGCAGGTTGTTTACTCTTTTATTTTTTCTGACACTTATCAACATTTACTAAGACTGCTCAGGTGAAAATATTCAATTTGAGCAACAGGGCTTTAAAAAATATTTGGCCTGCATGTACATTATAGTTTATAGTAATTGCTAGTATCAGGAAATTGAAAATTCAAAATTTAATGATATTTACATGGTGTTTACTTGATGCTTGGTTTGCTCTACAAACAACTGTTACTTAGAGTAAATATTTTATTACTTTCTATAAAGGGTCTAGAATTTCTTCAGGTTTTTTGCGCCTGGAAAATTAGTAATCACAAATTTAAAATGTTCTAGTAATAAGTGTGTGTGTGTGCGTGTGTGTGTGTGTGTGTGTGTGTGTGTGTCTTTTCACCAAGAATAAAAATGGGATGTTATTTAAGGGCAGATTATGATGAACTTTTCACTAGGCAGCAAGTATATGACACTAAGGAAGTAGTTGAGGGAAATAAATAAAGTTCAGAATTATCCATTTGAAAGGATGCCATGAAGTAATTTATATTATTGATGATAAATTTATAAAGAGAAAAATAGATATGTGTGTATTGGTTATCTATAGTGTGTTATAAATTACCACAAACTTAACAGCTTATGACAGCATACATTTATTATCTCACAGTTTGTATATGAAAGGAGTCACGTATGACATAAATATATACTTTCCTTCAGGATCTCACAAAAGGCTGCAAAGACTGGCTGGGCCTGTGGTCTTACATCTGATCTCTACTGGGGAAGGATCTGCTTCCAAGTTGATGTGGTTGTCAGAATAATTTGGTTCTTCATTAGTTGTTGGCCCGAGGACTTCTGTGTTTTTCGTTTGTTTGTTTTGCTTTTAATCCTCACCTGGGGATACGTTTTTATGATTTTTAGAGAAAGTGAAAGGGAAACAGAGAGAGAGAGAGAGGGAGAGTGAGAAACATAGATGTGAGAGGGAACCATCAGTTTGTTGCTCCCATACATACCACAAACTAGGTATGTGTCCTGACTGGAAATCAAACTTGCAACCTTTTGGTGTAGGGGACGATGCTCCAACTCACTGAGCCACTCGGCCAGGGCTGATCTCTGTTTGTGCTAGTTGTTGGCTGGAGGCTGCCCTCAGTTCTTTGATATGTGAGCTTTTTATATGGCAACTCATGATTTATCAGTGTATTTCATCAATGCCAATGAGGTAGAAGTTGGTGAGTCTGTAGGAAAGACAGAAATTAAAGTTATTTTTAACATGGTCACTTTTTGAATGTAGTTATTCTGTTCTTGACTTAATCATATATATTGGTTGAGAAAATTTGACTTTGGGTTCATTGGACAATAATCCATTAATATCAGAGGTTAATGGAGAGGATTGGGCAATACTAGGATGATGAACTTTCAGTTTGATTGGATTTTGGGTTACCTGTGATAGAAAGATGTTGAGTTGTTCTCTACATGAGAAGATTGACATAGATGTTTGGTAAAATGGGAGATGTGGCAGAGATTTCTTTGTGTTCACAAAATATCTTCTTGGACACATAGTTTCCCTGTGCCTTTCAGCTACTTTGTAGTTGGACGTGGCCATGTGACTGAGTTGCCACCAGTAGGATGTGTAGAGACAGGTGTGTGCCAACTCCAGGCCTCGACCATAAAATGTTCCATGGATCATTCCCCATGTCCTTTCCCATTCTACATGATTAATTCAGAAAAGCATGACAACCTTGGAAGCTATCTATAGAAATGAGAAAATCATAAGATCAGTGGAGCCTAGTTTTTTATATCAGAGTTTAGAGGAAACCTATACATGAATCAGAAACATCTAGTTTACCTAAATAAGAAATCTCAATATATGAAGCCAGTGAAACTGGAGATTTCTCTCATACAACAACATTTTGCCAAAACTAATACAATCCTATCTAATAAAAGAGAAACATGGTAATTGGCATACAACCGCTACCCTTCCCATTGGCTAATCAGGGCAATATGCAAATTAACTGCCAGCCAAGATGGCGGCCGGCAGCCAGGCAGCTTGAAACTAACATGAGGCTTGCTTGCTTCAGTGACGGAGGACTCCAACGTTCCCGGCCTGCCTTGCTGGCCTCTGAGCTTGCAGTTTAAGAAACATTGTAACAAATATAAAAGCTAAACAAAACCCCAGAAACCTGCTTTCAGCGAGCCCGGGATCTCAGAGCTGGAGTTATACATTGTTTCGATTATAGAATCGAAACAAACCAGATACCTTCTTTCAGCAGCAGAGGCCTCAGAGCGGGAGCCAGAGCTAAAGCTGGCCCAGAATAAAAAGAAAAAGAAAAAAAGGAGCTTCAGTCGGCCTGAAAACAGCCCTCAGCCCCTCACCCAGACTGGCCAGGCACCCCAGTGGGGACCCCCACCCTGATCCAGGACACCCTTCAGGGCAAACCAGCCAGCCCCACCCATGCACCAGGCCTCTATCCTATATAGTAAAAGGGTAATATGCCTCCCAGGACCGGGATCAGCGGAGCCAATAGGCCTCCCAGCACCGGGATCAGCGTGACAGGGGGCAGCGCCCAAACCCCCTGATCGCCCTGCGGCTCTGTGTGTGACAGGGGGCGGGGTCACAACCTCCCTATCCGCCCTGCTCTGTTCGTGACAGGGGAAGGTGCCCCAACCCCCTGATCAGCTCTGCTCTGTGCCTGACAGGGGGGAGCTCCCCAATCCCCTGATTGCCCTGCGGCTCTGTGTGTGACAGGGTGTGGCGCCACAACCCCCTGATCGGTCCTGCTCTGTGTGTGACAGGGTGCGGGTCCCCAAACCCTCCCCCCCCCACGGGCCCTGCTCTGTGTGTGATGGGGTAGAACCATAACCTCCCCATCAGCCCTGCCCTGAGTATAACAGTGGCGGCGCCCCAACCCCCTGATCAGCCCTGCCCTGAGTGTGACAGGGGGTGGTGCCTCAACTCCCCTATCGGTCCTACTCTGTGAGTGACAGGGGGGAGCTCCCCAACCCCCTGATCGGCCCTGCTCTGTGCATGACAGGGTACGGAGCCCCAACCCCCCTGATGGGCCCTGCTCTGTGCGTGACAGGGGGTGGCGCTGCAACCTCCCTATCGACCCTGCCTTGAGTGTGACAGGGGGCGGTGCCCCAACCCTCCAATCGGCCCTACCCTGGGCTTGACTGAGGGTGGCATCCAACCTCCCAATCTGTCCTGCTCTGTACATGACAGGGGAAGGTGCCCCAACTCCCCAATCGGCCCTGCTCTGAGTCTCACCAGGGGCTGCACCTAGGAATTGGGCCTGCCCTCTGCCACCCGGGAGCAGGCCTAAGCCAGCAGGTCGTTATCTCCCGAGGGGTTCCAGACTGCGAGAGGGCACAGGCCGGGTTGAGGGACCCCCCTTCCACCCCCCCCCCCCCCGCCAGTGCACAAATTTTTGTGCACCGGGCCTCTAGTCCTTATTATAATACTCCAGCATATCCATTTCCTTGAAACAGAGACAATATTTCTGATGGTAAACTATGTTTCTTTTTTCCATGATTGGATTACAAACAATCTAATTATCAGATGAAAAAAAAATTTGAACAGACATTTTGTCAAGAAATATATGTGAATGGAAAAGATGATGATGGATGAATATTTGACTTGGGGTGGTGAATGCACAATACAGTGCTACAGATGATGTGTTGTGTAATTGTGCACTTGAGATATTTTTATTTTGTCAACCAGTGTCAATCCAATCTGTACTAATCAAAGGGTAATATACTAATTAGACTAGGAGACCTTCTGGACATCCTTCTGGACAAAGCCATGGTGGCAGGACCAAGGCAGAGGGGGTTAGGGGCAATCAGGCCAGGAGGGGAGGGCAGTTGAGGGCGATCAGGCCAGCAGTGGGGGGCAGTTGGGGATGATCAGGTCATCAAGGGGAGGCAGTTGGGGGAGAGAAGGCCAGTGGGGGTGGGCAGTTGGAGGCGATCAGGCCAGCAGGCAGAGTGGTTGGGATGATCAAGTAGGCAGGCAGGTAAGTGGTTAGGAGTCAGCAGTCCCAGATTGTGAGAAGGATGTCCGAGATTGGAGAGGGTGCAGGCCGGGCTGAGGGACATCCCACCCCCCTGCATGAATTTCGTGTACCAGGCCACTAGTAAATTAAATAAAAAGGAATATATTGTATTAGTTTTAGGTGTGTAGCATAGTGGTTAGATATTTATTTAATTTAAGACGTGATCCTTCTAATAATTTTAGCACCCACCTGGCACCATACTTAGTTATTACAACATTCTTGGCTATATTACCTAAACTGTACTTTACTTCCCATGACTAATTTTTAACTGCCAATTAATACTTCTTAATGCCTGCACCTTTTTTCAGCCAGGCTCCCAACTCTCCTCCCATCTGGCAACTGTCAGCTTTCTCTTGAATACCTATGAGTCTGTTTTCTGTTTTGTTTGTCCATTTATTATTTGGTTGTCTTCCTTAATGCTACTGTTTTAATGTAATAGGCTTATTTGACCATTTATTCATTTTTCTCTCCCTATTCTTACTTAACTCTACCATTCTATTTTGCTGTTGCATTCACTTACACTTCAGGGCCCCAAAGAATAACCAACTTATATGCAACTTAAGTATCTTGTCAGGTGTGATATTGCCTGACATGGTCCAAGTACTCTCTTCATGACATTTTCTGCTTCTCTCCCACAAAAGTAAATACCCAAGCTATAAAATCATAATCTTGGACAGTGACCAGAGAAATCTATGGCCTTCCAAGGCAAGAAAATATAATCCCCAATCCAATTATGATGACGCGCACGTGGACCTGTGTCCTGCAAATTCAGGGTACTTCTAGACCCCAGTAAACTACAGGAATCTCACTCATGGGGTCTGTGCCTGCTTCCTGAGCTGGAGCATCAGGCACATGGCTCAGCCTCTGCTTACTGCTGTGTGATTATATTCCATTTCAGGGCACATGAGTTGTTCCTGAGGACAACTATGATTATTTTTGATAGTTTGGAGAGGAGGAATGTTGTAAAGAGCAAATTTACAAAATCATCTTGACTGAAACGGGTTGCTTTTGCTGCCTGTGTGCTTGAAGCATTCTTTCTGTCTCTTGGCAATTCTACATCTTAAACGGTCAGTAATGATCTGTCTCAGTCTTGCTGGTTCATTTGTCATGGAATCTGGCTCGTTTTTCAGATTTGCTTCTTCTTTCATTCCCTGGAAATGGTCTGTGTTGCAACTTTGGATGGTTTTCTATTTATTTGTTGCATCCTGTACCTGAAAAGCACTGGCAGTCTTCTGTTACTTAGTCTGTGTACCCACTGCCTATGATAATGATCTCTGTGCTTGTTTATTTCTTTAATAGCTTCAGTGTCTTTTTCTCTTCTGTATTCACTGATGACTGAAACTCATTTCCTATTTTAGCAATGTAACTTCATGAATAGAAACCCTGAAATCTCAGGTGTTAATACACCATTTCTTTTTCTTGTCAGATTGGTTTGGGGTCTCCTTGACCTGTGACCTGGGAATCCAGGATATGTCCTCCTGTTGCGTAATAGTGCCACGCATGTGACCTCTAGAATCCTCACCACATGGGCCTCCACACACTTCCACTCACAACATATTGGCAAGAACCGATCACATGGCCTTCACCTGACTTCAGGTTGGCTAGGAGGTGAAAGAGGAGAATACAGAGCTATTGGGGAGCTTGTCATACATTTGGAACAGAGAAAACCAAGATGCATAAAAACACTTTTGCTTTTGGTGAAAAAGGAAAGGGCTCTCTCAAAGCTGTGTGCTTTGCTAACTGAAAGAGAGTCCCACTGGTGAAGCTGTGGTAACTTAAGGAATTAAAATAAATTCGGTTTTTAATAAGTCAGTTATGAGCAATGAGATCTGTTAGAAGAGCCTAATACATTACAACGTAAAAAATGGAAAGGTAATAAAATCTGCTAGAAACACAAATATTATGCATGTATTAATATTGACTATCTATAAAAACTGCTAGATATTTATAAAAAAATCTTTATGAGATATCAATCTTGAAGTTTTTCAATAACTATGTCAAAAAAACAAATATTTTTTTGAAAATAGGTACAGAGCATGATTAACCTAAACTCTTATCTGTTTATCTAGTAATAAACATTGTAGAGGGCTACTGATCATGAGCGGAGAGGTGGAAAACAAGGTGGTGTGTTTTTTTAATGGTAAATAGAGAAATTTAGAAACATATGTGAAAGTCAGGAACATGTTCACTAATATTGACAAAAAAAGGTGCTTTATTGACTTGAAAGGGGGAAATATATCTGGTTTAATAATATTTTAAATACTGTTACATCTGTAAAAGTAATAGAAGATAAACAATTTAAAAATATTTAGGAAAAGCAGTGAGTGTAACAAGTAAAAAAATGAATGGGGTTGAGTATAATTAGTTGAATAAAGAAATTCTTATGTGGACAGTGGTAAAATAAACTTCATAGAAAGATAGGAAATATATCACTCTGATTGCAAAAGAAAATGATACCACTACAAACCTATTAGAATTGCCAAAAACTGAATTGGATTTTAAACTTATTAATTAACTTAAATGCAAGCTGAGTATTATGAAAGGTCATTTGCAATTTCTTGCTAGTTGAGTCCCATATTTGTAAGCAGATCACATTCCTATATACAAGAAATATAAACTAAATACATATACAAATATAAATATGTACATCCACATATGTGCTTTTATAGCAATGTAATGGATTAAATGAAGAAAAGTATGGTATTCTCCTGGCTAAATAAATATATTTACATTGTGCCTTTAATAAGAGGATTTATGGGTAAACTCTTGCCCTTTGAAGATCTCAGAACATATATTATGGCCATAAATTATCACGAATTTGTGAAAATGCAGTTTTTGCCCAAAGATCTTATTCTCTGAAAAACATTATGTTCTCCGTGTTTTTCGGTTATTTTTTAATCCTCATCTGAGAATTTTTTTCCCAATGCTTTTCAGAGAGAGTGAAAGGGAGGAAGGGGGAGAGAAAGAGAGAGAGAACTATCTATGTGTGAGAGATATTGATTGGTTTCCTTCTGCAATCACTCCAAGCAGGGAGCGAACCCCTAACCCAGGTACATGCCCTTGACCAGAAATCAAATTGGTGACTCTTCAGGGCTTTAATCACTTAGAAACACTGGCCAGAGCTGTTTTTGTGGCGAGTTTTGAAATCACTTTTCCTACACAGGTGACGATAAACCAGAATCATTCTGAAAGATCCTTTTGTTATGCCCAGATTTCAGGATCCCCATGAGACCACACCAGGGAGCCAGCCATGTCTGATGCAAAAGCATAAGAGTCTTTATTCAAACCCGGGCTTGGCTCCCCTACCCTCCTTACTGACACAGTAGCAAGTGGCAGAGAGAGAGCTAGCCCTGTGGGAAGAGGGGTTTTATAGGGGGTTGGAGTAAGGGGAAGAGAAAGGACTGTGGGCCCTGCCAATTGGCCAGGAGCAAGTCAGTGTCTCGTTACACAGGATGTGGTCATATCTATGGCGTGCACTTCCCTTGATTGGCATTGGTTAGTTTAAAGAAGTCCTGGGTGTGGCTAGCAGAGGCTTGGGCTTCCAGGAAGAAGCCTTGCTGAGCACATGGCTGCCCAAAAATGGAGGGTCCAGGGTAAGATGGAGGGCGTAGCCCTTACCCTGGGGCAAGATGGAGGGCGTAGTCCTCGCCCTTTCACTTTCATGTTATTTATTTAATAACTACTCTGGAGAATCCAAATTTGGACAATAACATTTTCACTTGTAATTCCTATTTATTGACTATCATACGTTCTAGAAAATATTCCACAAAATTATTATTTAAGCAATCTTAACCTTTTAAAATTAAGTTCTTTTTGTAACAAATATATTTTGTAATTTAACTAAAATTTTTATTTCTCAACTCCTAATGAAATGGAATTTTTGGACTGGAACCCAGATTCTTTGTCAGCTGGAATCAAAGAATGAATCCACAGACAGAAAGTGGTATAGCAAAGGTTGAGATTTATTGAAGAACAAGTACAGACTCCCACATGGGGAGAGGGAAAGAGTCCCACAGAATGGACTCCCAAATAGGGAGGGGGAAAGGGTCCCTATGGTTTTCCCTATGGTTTATAAAGGCTGCAGATCCTGGTGCCTTGATATCCCCTCTGATTGGTCACTATTCCCTTAGACTGGTCACTATAGTAACTCCTGGGCTCAAAGGTTGAGCCTCATATGGGACATGTGAGAATCTCCCCCTCCCCCTTCCTTATTGTTTTCCTATTCCCTTTGGGCTTTCTTCTTCTTCTGGATGAAGGGCTTCCTTCCCTTTATTTTGTAAATATAGACCTTTTGCTGTTCCAAGCTCCCTCATTCTATGGAAATTTACCTGTTGCAGCTTTCAGTTTCCTTATTCTACGGAAATATAACTTTTGCTGTTCTGCAGCCCTGTGCTTCCTCCATGTTCCCCTTAATTTCCAAAATTTCCTAAACATGTTCTATTTTACCCCTAAAATTCCTGTTTCACCAATTATAGCTCACCCTTCTTCTACCCATTCTTTTAGAAGAGAGCGTGTTGTTTCAACAGTGTCTTAAATGGTTTTCCTAACAGTCATGCTAACCAAAGGGTCCAATATTTTTCAGTTGACAATCAAAATATTGATGTTATAGCTGTCTCAACTAATGTGACATTCCTGCAGGAGCTTCACTTGATTTATAGAAGATACTTCAACTTCCATTAAATCTTCTTTTTAATGATCTTGAGTCCTACCTTTTTTGTAAGAGCATCAACATTTTAAAAGAAAGCTAGATAAAAATGTCTGAGGGATCAAACCATGATTGCTTCAGAGTTACGGGAAGATATTTTTTTCTTTGATTGAATGCACTGCCTTTTGGAACAATGATTAACTTGCTACTTGGGGTTCTTTTTCCAGGATGTTAATGTCTGGAATACTTTCATTCATTATAAAGTTCTGAGTTTATGCTTAAAACAGATGAAATAAGACATTATACATATTTTAAAACAACTTTCATAGATTTCTAATCCTTTTCTTTCTCCTTCTCCTCTTCCTCCTCCTCCTTTTTGTTTTTCTCCCATCAGCTAGTTTTCCCATCAAGCTTCATAAGCAAGAATACCATAGCTGTATTTACTGGAAAGCATGTACTTGATTATGTCAGGTAGAAGATTCTAAATATAACATAACTTTTACATTTGGTGATACATCCCACAGGAGTGTAATAACCATGATAAAAATTCTCATGAAAAAAATTATTTTCAAAGTTAGTTCTTTAATATCAAACATCCTTGTGGCTTTTCATATACTGAGTGTGTGTGCGTGTGTGTGTTGGAAAGGGGTTTTGAGACTGTCTCATCCTGTCCATCTACTTGCTCCTTGAACTCACAGAATTTTTTTGGATTCCTGAAAAAATCACAGTATGACTAAGGCTGGATTAAATTAAATAACAATTAAAATATTTGTTCTCAGAGAACTGATATTTCTATAAAAATGTATCATATTAATTATGTTTTATTACTAAATTTAAAGTGTTAGCATTGCAAATGGCTAGTTATTAATATTAATAATAAGAAAGGAGTAAAGGGGACGCCAGGCATTATAAGCATGGTAGTCTGGGCAGTTCAAAAAGATGCAACCTCACACTCCCCAGGGAGCCACAGGTTCATTCCCTGCAGATCACTGGGGAACGGGATCCAACAAAGGGAAATTGGGGCATGCACAGTGAAGTCCAGTGATGTGGGGAAGATGCTTGCCTGTCAGTCTAACCTGGGAACAAAGCTAATTGGCCAGGGGGTGGAGCCACTGGAAACAGGCAAAATCTTGGAAGGGTAAAGTCCACCAGACAAAGGAGCTCTCCCTCTCTTATTCCTCTGGCTTTGTTTCTGCTTCTTTGCACTCACCTGTGTTCCCTCCATGGCCATTTGGCCCTAGCTGCATGGCCCACAGCATGTGGATCCCACAGGCAATGGACTGCAGCTGGGAACACAAGACTGATGCTGGACTGGACTGTGCAAGTGTGGAGTGGAAACTCTGGGCAATGGCTTTGGTCTTAGCCCTGCTGAAGATGAGATGGAACCTTTTTCTTGGAGGAAGGGAGGGGGATGGGACCTTGGAAACCCAGGGGTTAAATTCCACAGAAACAAAGCTTTCTCTGATATCTCATCCTTCCATGGAGGCCTCAGGAAATTCTTGTTCCATAGCACCCCAAGAATCCCACTTCCACCAGAAACAGGTGGGGACATGGAAAATACCCCACCCTTACCCTAAACGGCATGATCCCACCTAATTCCCCAGTAAGGTTGACAGCCATTGGACAAGATGAAGTGGAGAGCATTAAGGTAAAAATGTCTTTAGAGATCTAAATTTAAGACAGATTTTAAAACATAAGTTAGTTAAGATTTTAACCATAAATATCAAATTGCTACATGTCAAAAATGCTATAAGGCAATATCAAATTGAACAAAAGAAGATTTCATTAATAAGTGAATGCGTAAAGTCTGAATATTAAACATGTATTTATATTAGATAATACTTTATAATTTATATGTGTGTCATTATTATAGAGCAAATTATCATAGTGTTTTATCTATAATTATTTGGAAGCTTTCTATGAACACATTTTATGATTGACATTTCCACTCAGATGGCATTACTAAGACCCAATATTTAATTAATTAACTTAAAGATATAATACAAATAAGTGTAAGGTCTTTTATATGCTATAGCCACTACTTTCTGGAAAAAACAAAACAAAACACTGTAATCTCATATTTAGCAAAATCTGAAACAGTAAATATCATGTACTTATTTACATAACATCCACATTAAAAAATCAAGTTTAATGCTAAGAACAAATATTCAAACAACATCATTCCCCCCCACCCCTCCTCTAGTTGGCTTTATTTGAATTATATTGGCTCTTTTCTTATTTTTCCTTTCTTCTTTGTCTAATGAATGATGTTATTTTGAAATAAAGACCCGGTGTTTAAAATAAAAGTTAATTAAAAACAAAAACGAGAAATACACATCTTAATATAAGCACCACTGGATTATGCTCCTGTTATGTTAATGTACGTGGGTGTTAAAATTTCCATTTCTTCCTCTATTTGGCTTCCCCTCAGCTAGGCATAACTAGGTGATTAGAGGCAATTTCAGGTGAAGAAAACAATTAATTGCCTCCCTGCAATACTTTTATACTTTAAAAAGCAAGAACAACTAATTATCTTGCGAAGGGGGAAAATTGACTATCCCTTGTCTTATAGAATATTACGTCTCTCCTCACTTGTAAAATAATTAAGTTGTACATGGACGCTGCTAAAAGTTTCTTCTTTGTATGTAATTATTATAAGCATCCTTTGATATTATTCCATGTTCTTCTTATGCTTTTAGCAAAACACTTCTTCCTCAAAACCACTCAAGTGACTTTATCTATCAAATGGCAATGAAGACTTGTTTGCATTTCTAGATCATTCCTGAATGTCTTTTCATTTGCAGTAGCAGGGAATTAAAAATGATGAAAATCTATGGAAAAAGTAAAAACCTTTATATGGTAATAAGTGTATTGTGGCATATCAACATAATTATACATTTTTAAATTCTGTTTAATGGAAGAGGACACTATTGCATGTGATTGAGTACAATGTATAAAGAAAAGTCACTTCTATTTGACTTCAGATTGCAGCAGGATTTGGCACTCTTCTGCCCTTCCAGCTGTTTCCCTTTAGTGAAAAGGAGGATGAGTGTCAGCCCCTTGAACATATGCAGGATGATTTGTTGGTTGGAGGCGGCCACTAGAGGCAGTGTGGGTGGCAGAGTGAAATCAGCTTTGGGTTGAATGTCAATCAGAATGAATGGCACATGTAACAGAGAGGTGAATAGACAGGAATGCTTTCATTTTAACTAAAACCAAGTATGAAAATTTAGATTTATCAAATATCAAACAGGAAAAATAATCTTTTCTTTTACACATGATTTTATTACTATGGTTTTATAATATCAACGTCTTCTCCTTTCTTATATCCAACTGTATCATGCTAAAAAAGATGTACTTTGCATTCACATATTAAATTCCCCAAATGGATTCTTCTTTACTAACATAATTAGAATTATTTTATTTTTCTTATATATAAAGGTTATTAGTCAAACTTTGTAAGTGCATTGATAAGCAAAACCAAAAATGTCCACAGTAATACTGGAAGGAAGCTTTGATAAAATGTTTATTTAATTTATGCTTGTTAAAATTTAAAGATTAATGTGATGAAATAGAAAAACAGAAAAAAATCTCATTTACAGAGGAAAACAACTTTTTGATGTAATTATTTTCAGTGATATGTGTGCATGTGTGTTCATGATATGATTTCTAGTTTAATACTAGAGGACTGTGCGCAGATTTGTGCATCATTAGGGCCTCTCGGCTTAGACTATGCCCTCTCACAACCTGGGACTCCTCAGGGGGTGTTGGACTGCGGTTTCAGCCCCATCCCTGCATGTCTGGATCAAGCCAAAACCAGCAGTCTGACATCCCCTGAGAAATGTGGTAGTGTGCGAAGCGGCAGGCGCCCTGGGAGGAGCCCAACTCCCGACCAGGCACTGCACTGCTCCCACTCATCCCTCTCCGCAGGGCCTGCCTCCACTGGTGGTCAGTAGCACTGCTGCGGAGGCAGGAGAGGTTCGCGCTGCTGCAGCTGTGCTCACTGGCCTTGAGCCTGGTGTCTGGCGCACTTCAGTCAGCTGAGCGGTGATTCCACTATGGGAGTGCACTGACCACCAGGGGCAGCTCCTGCATTGAGCATCTGCCCCCTGGTGGTCAATGTGCATCATAGTGACCGATCAAATGGTCGAGCAGTAGAGCAGTCAGCAGTCAAGTGGTCAAGCAGTCGACCAATCACTTAGGGTTTTATATATATAGATTTTATTTTAAGCGTTTTCCCTTTCATTTATGGTTAATCAGTATGGTTGGCAGAATTCTAAGATTGCCCCAGAGACTCCCACCTTGTGGTATATACTGCCTGTATAATCCCTGGAATATTCTAATATCATCCTATATAATAAAAGCCTAATATGCAAATCGACTGAATGGCAGAACGACTGGAGGAATGACCGGTCACTATGACGTGCACTGACCACCAGGGGGCAGATGCTCAATGCAGGAGCTGGCCCCTGTTGGTCAGTGTCCTCCTATAGGGGGAGTGCCACTCAGCCAGAAGCTGGGCTCACGGCTGATGAGCGCAGCAGCAGTGAGAGAGCCTCTCCGGCCTCCACTGCAGGTGGGCAGTAAGGAGTTAGGGGTTCCGAACTCTGAGAGTCCTGGACTGTGAGAGGGATGACTGACTGCTAGCCTAGGCCTGATCTCTGGGGGATAGGGCCTAAGCCAGCAGGTGGACATCCCCAAGGGGTCCCAGACTGATGTGAGAGGGCGCAGGCTCGCCTGAGGAACCTCCCCTCCAGTGCACAATTTTCATGCACCGGGTCTCTAGCGAGTTAATACCAGTGACTAGGTTATATGGTACAGTGACTTTAAGAAAGGGACCTATCAGGTTAGCCTTTAAAAGGGACTCTTCCTGAAGAAAAGACTTAAAGCATGACAAAGACACTACATGAAGGAGATTATTACAACCAAATTAATGTGAATTTGCATAGAGTTTTTGACACACCCATTCATATAGTTGAATTAGCCAGAAGTGAAGAACTGTTATTTTGATATTGTGCCTATAGGCTAATGCATTAAATCAGAAATGGACATTCTATAATTTAAAGGTCCACAGAGATTTCATATCACCATTTTTAGGTGACTTAAGTATGCTTGTGGCTTTTTAAAAGAGAGGGTTCATAAAATAAGAATAAGAACTGTGAGGACTACTTCATGTCTTTTTATTAGCTACATTAAAAAAATTTTTTGCAATGGCTACTTTGCTAATAGACTAAAACTATACAATCATTGGACACCTTTATAATTTTACTTATAAAAACGTATTTACTTATATTTTAATCAAGCATTATTTAATTAATTAGAGCAGTATATATTTGTAGAATAAATGAATGCATAGTTTTATAAGCATTAACCATTTTATACTGGAACAATTTTAGATGACACTCTAAGTGCCTACATCAGACCAAAAGAAACAGATTTGCATAGTTAGCCATTTTAAGCTATTATCGTCTTTTACTGTTGGCCTGTCTCGAAGCTTTCAAAAGAGCTCTAATTAATGTTTTCTGTTATTCTTTTAAATATCTGTTGTGATTTAAACAGTATGTGGAACAAGTTTCTCTGAGCAGTCTTTATAGAAAATAGCTTGGTAGGCACTTGTTCAAGTAAGCAATCATTTTAAAGAGTGGCTTGTCAACAGTTTTTTGGGAAATTACTTTTTAAAACTTAGAAAACAGAATACCAGTAGTGTGGATAAGGTTGCAAGGCACATTATATTGGAAAAACTGTTAGGCATACTTTGGAAAGTTTTAAACTCCACAAATAAAGTAATTTATTGGCTGACATGTCTTTATAAGCAAACCATCTTGCATTTTTTAAAATCTGTGAAAAACAAAGGCGACACAAATTTAGTTAATAGCAACTACAATTTTCTCAGCATAGATGAGAGTCAATGTACCTTGTTGCTTGTGGATATCTACAAAGGAATTCTAGACCCTAAAATCGTGTATGTAACTAGAAAGAAAAATCATTTAAAATCCTAACTCTACATTTTTCTTTATAATTAAAACTAGGGGCCCGGTGCATGAAATTCGTGCACTGGGTGTGTGTGTGTGGGGGGGGGGGAGAGTGTCCCTCAGCCGAGCCTGCCCTCTCTCACATACTGGGAGCCCTCAGGCATTGACCCCCATCACCCTCCAATTGCAGGATCAGCCCCTTGCCCAGGCCTGACGCCTCCGCCAGAGGTGTCAGGCTTGGACAGGGGACCCCCATCTCCCTCCGATCACTGGCTCTGGCCCCCGCCCAGGCCTGAGGCCTCTGGCCCAGGAATCATGCCTGGGCAGGGGACCCCCATCTCCCTCTGATCGCTTGCTCCACCCCCCGCCCAAGCCTGACGCCTCTGACCCAGGCTTCAGGCCTGGGCAAGGGGACCATCATATCCCCCCAATCCCCGGCTCCGCCCCCCACCCAGGCCTGATGCCTCAGCCAGAGGAGTTGACCCTCATCACCCTCCGATCACCAATCACCGGATCGGCCCCTTGACCAGGCCTGAAGCCTCCGGCAGAGGTGTCAGGCCTGGGCAGGGGACCCCCAGCTCCCCGCGGTTGCAGGCTCCGCCCCTGCCCAGGCCTAACGCCTCTGGCCTAGGCGTCTGGCCCGGGCAGCGGGGACCTGCAGTGTCAGCGGGGGGCGCCGCGATCGTGGGCTTCTCTTTAGGCCCAGGCAAGGGACCCCTAGTTCCTGGGACTGCCAGCTTCGACCGTGCCCAGCTCCCATCGCTGGCTCCACCCCTACTTCCTGCTATCACTGGCCAGGGCGGCAAAGGCGCCTGATTCTCTGATCATGGCTGGGGCCGCCTTTGCCCTGCCCCCAGCTCTTAGCTCCCCCCTGGGTTTCCGATCACTGTCAGTGGCAGGGGGCTTCTTCCTGCTTTCCCTTTCACCTCCCTGCATTGTGCCTACATATGCAAATTAGCCGCCATCTTGTTGGCAGTTAACTGCCAATCTTAGTTGGCAGTTAATTTGCATATAGCCCTGATTAGCCAATGAAAAAGGTATCGCCGTACGCCAATTACTATTTTTCTCTTTTATTAGTGTAGAGGTAGGTTGCTTCAGTATACCTTTTATTTTTTTTATTTTTTAGTTTATCTCTATTGTTGAAAGTATTTCAGATGTCCTCTTTTTTAATTGACAAACACCATTGAGACAAAATGTTGTATTCATCCATATTTGCAAAAATACCTGGTGGTGATATTTTACTAAAATTCAGTAATCCTATTAGAATTCAACTCCAGAAAATATTGTGCCATTCTGTCATTATCCTTTAATATAAAATGCCATTAATAGTTATCTCAGGCTGAACAATGCAATCAATCTCTAGCCTATTATTTTCCTAAGAAACCCTGCCCTTATAACATATATTTACATCATAGTATGAATGGAAAATTAAGTAATGTTTGTAAAGTATAGTAATTTAAAAGTTTTAAGAAGTCTGTAAATAAAACCTAATTCCTGCTGCCACAGGGAAGTGGCTTTCCGTGAAGTACTAAAGAAAAACATATTCCCTGTCTAAGATAGATAAAGTGACAAACATCGTTAATGATTCATGGAGCTTATTTTATGAGAAACAGGAAAGATACATTTGTTTTATAAAACATATCAACAAACATTTAAAAGTAATTGATAGTCATCCCAACATGTCAAGGTTGCGGGTTTGATTTCTAGTCAGAGCAAATGCAAGACTCAACCAATAAATGTATAAATAAGTGGAACAACAAATCAATGTCTCTCTCTTTCTCTTCCTCTTTCTTACTCAAATCAATAGATTAAAAACATTTTTTAAAGTAATTGAAATATTTTCTACAGGCTTCTGATCAGGCTTATAAGGAGTTTGGAAGTCTATTTATTCCTAACAACAAATAAAAAGCTAAACAAACTGCCACCCCCACACCCCAGTGTGGCTCAGTGGTTGAACATCAACCTATGAACCAGGAGGTAATAGTTTGATTCTTGGTCAGGGCACATCCCTGGGTTGCGGATTGATTCCAAGTAGGGATTGATTCCAAGTAGGAGGCAGCCCATCAATGTTTCTCTCTCATCATTGATGTTTCTATCTCTCTCTCCCTCTCCCTTCCTCTCTGAAATCAATAAAAACATTTTTTAAGAGAAATTAAACAAACTAAAAAATTACTGTAACATCTCTTCTTGGATCTGTTAGAGAACTGAGGCCACAGGGCAAACTACTGTATAGACTTTATGCATTGAATTTAATAAAATATTTATTGCTTTTGTTCTTCAAGACTAATTATAGATAAACTTTTATTTTAAAATACTAGAGGCCCGGTGTAAAAAATTCATGCATGTGGTGGGGAGGGGTGTCTCTCAGCCCAGCCTGCATCCTTTCCAATCTGGGACTCCTCAGGGGATGTCTGACTCCCACAGGGATCGAGCCTAAACCGGCAGTCGGACATCCCTCTCATAATTCAGGACTGCTGGCTCCCAACCGCTCGCCTGCCTGCCTGCCTGATTGCCCCTAACCATTCCCCTGCCAGCCTGATCACCCCCTAACCACTCCCCTGCCAGTCTCATTGATGCCTAACTGCTCCCCTGCCAGCCCGATCGCCCCCAACTGCCCTCCCCTGCCAGCCCAGTCCCCCCCAACTGCCCTCCCTTCCCTGCAGGCCCAGTTCCGCCCAACTGCCCTCCCCTACAGGCCCAGTCGTCCCCAACTGCCTTCCCCTGCAGGCCCAGTTGCCCCCAACCACCCTCTCCTGCCGGCCTGGTCACCCCTAACTGCCCTCCCCTACAGGCCCAGTCGCCCCCAACTGCCCTTCCCTGCAGGCCCAGTTGCCCCCAACCACCCTCTCCTGCCGGCCTGGTCACCCCTAACTGCCCTCCCCTGCTAGTATGGTCACCCCAACTTCCCTCCTTTGCTGGCCTGGTGGCCCCTAACTGCACTCCCCTGCCAGCCATCTGGTGGTGGCCATCTTGTGACCACATGGGGGCTACCATCTTGTGTGAGGGCATGATGGTCAATTTGCATATCACCTCTTTATTATATAGGATATTTCTAGAACTACTGTTGACCTATATCGGGAAAGGAAAGGGTCAGTCCAGTTTAGGAAACCACGAAAGACAATACTTGCCACGTAGCATCAGTTCAGAGTGCACCTCGGTACCCACGAGTGGCTGGCTGGCTGGAGTTCAACACTGTGCATCGTGCAATATATTACATCTAATGTGACAACACACATTTCCAGTTAAGTTTGTCAAATTTATAAAATCCAATGCTCAGAAAAATTTTTTTTTATAAAAACAGTTTGAGCTAGACCCAAACAAAGAGATTTTTTGAGACCTGAGGCACAAGCACACAAATTTGGGTATTTGAAGAGAATGTTGGGAGAATCTTTTATTTTCCTGGGTGACAGAATTGGGATGCCTTACTATCTCATGGACAGGAAGTCCCCACTCTGCAGAGTCATGGGAATTTAATCATTGCAGTATAAAATTAATGTCCTATTTTATTTCTTTCCCAATCTTTTTATAACTTTGAAGATATGAAACAAGATTAGTCTAATAGTATGGTTTATTTCTAAAATTACACAACTGAAAATTATTCACAAGGAAAGAACATATAGGTACTATAGGGTTCTCCATAGAAACTAAGCCAATAAAAGATATTTTATAAAACCTAAGTCATATGATTCTGGAGGCCAATAAATCCCATGACTGACAGTCTGCAGGCTGTAGAACCAGGAAAGCTCATGGTATAATTCAGGTTATGTGTAAAATACTAAGAACCAGAAGAGGCAATAGTTTAAGTGCCAGTCCAAGTGGAAAGGTCCATCAGCCAGGAGTGCAGGTATCTGAGGGTAGAAGACCATTGTCCTCAGGCAGAGAGAACATCCATCCTTTCTCTGCTTTTGATTCTATTCAGGGTCTCAATGAATAGGGTGATGCTCACTGCATTGATGAGGGCTATCTTCTTTACTCTGTCCCCTGATTCAGATGCTAATCTCTTCTAGAAACAACCCACAAACACTTCCAGGAATAATGGTTCACTAGCTATCTGAATATCCTTTAACTTAGTCAATTTGTCACATAAAATTAACCTTTACAGAAACCTCTAAGGATTCCCTTCTCTAGGAAGTAAATAACCTTTCAGTTTATCCCTACATAGAGTTGTCAGATTTAGCAAAAACAATAGCAAACAGTGCTCAGTTAAATTTGAATTTCACAAATAAATTTCTTTTATTATAAGTATGTCCCATGAAATATTTGAGACATGCTTATTCCAAAAAAATGTTTTGTTGTTTGCCTGAAATCCAAACTGAACTGGGTGTGCTGTTCTTATCTGGCAACCCACCTCCTCTGACATTTTTGTATGCATTATTGCTAACATGTTTTATCTGTTCTCCACCCCAAAAGAGCAAAAAAAAAAAAATCACATTTCTGCCTTTTAAAAACAGTTCAAGATCTGGGAAGGGCGTGGACCTTGGAGAGAAATCATAGAAAAGAACATTGTTTAGTAGGGCTTTCAGTGAAGCAGCTATTCAAAAGTGAAAACGAGTATGTTTCTCTCCTGTGCTTAAGAATTTACATGAAAATACCAAGTTTTTCTGATTTTTCAAGATTCGTGTTATATTGTTGTAACACAATATTACTTGTTTTAGTGGAAATGCCAAGTGAAAGGAATAATGGAAGTGTCTGCAAAATTCAATAGAAAAAAAACATGTTTTGTGTAAAGAAGACTAATTTAAATCTTATTTAACTTTTAATATTAATGTCATCTTTTGGGGAAAAACAGTAAAAATCATATGCTAACAAAATTGTTTCTAAAAGTATATCTTTTTCTACTAACAAATATTGAATTGCTTCATTTAGTGATTCAATTTGAATTTAGAGCCATCACAAGGATTGCAGGATCAAATTAACGTTGTTTACATTGTTAGTTGGTTTCTATAAATGTGATAGTGGTGTTAATTATTCATCCTTTCCTTTGCTTCTTATCAGTGAAGAATGGCTCCACAGGTATTAGGTTTACAAATTACTCATGTGCATTTGTCCCCTATGAAATGTTTCGGCTAATGTGTAGCAGAGGATGTTGTTCAGACCTAAAATCGAATGAAGTTTTCATTTTCCTCCCGGTTGAACCGAAGACAGCTAGACCCACACAATTGACTTAGCATCTGGCAGCACGCTGAGAAGGTAGTCTCTTTTGGGGGCCTCTTGAGGTCAGTTGTGAATAATAGTAAAAAAGCTAGCAGATTTTTAAATTCCCTACAAGGGTGAGGGTGCTAGTCGAATTTTATTTAAGTAAATAATCAAAATTGGCCTTACATATATGGTCTTTGATGCCCTGTCTTTTCAATAACTCAACAAATATTATTTCTCTGCAAGGTGCGAAACCCATTCCAGTCTTCCAAATGCCTGATGCTTAGACCAATGGCCTGAGGACTTCTCTGTTGAATGAGTTTGAGAAGACAGCAAAAGGTTTTACATATCAGCGGAAGTTACTGGAAGAATCCTAATTACACTGGTGCATGAAGGCAAATGGAAATTTGAGGAGCTGGAATAGTTCAGGACAAGGACTTCTTGCTTAGTTCTTTGTCTTTTCCTGTAATGGACCATGCTAATGCGATTGATCTGCTGACAAAAGATTTCATTTTATATCTTTTGTGCCTGGCTCATGGATTGCTAAATTAAGGCTGAGGTTAGAGGTTAATTTAAACCACCCTCTGGGATCTGATGCTAGGTAATCACATTTGTAGATATTATAAACTTGGGGAAGGATTTTCACTTGCCTCCCTTTAGTTCCCTTAGCAAACTAGTGCAGCCTTCCCATCTTCTAGCTGTGAGATGAGAATAAATTCTATTTTTTTAGGTTCCTCCTAGTTTGATGTATTATCATAATCATCAGCTTTAAGTCATATATATTTTCATATCATACCGTATTTGAGAGTGGGTTGGGTCTTACAATCAAAAGCAGCATTGGTTGTATTGATCGTAATAGCAAGGCTTTTTTTTTTCTGATGGTTATAAAATAACATGGCATTTGGTAATTGTTAGATGCTTAGAACTAAATAATTATGGCAGATTATATGAGGCAGCTTTCACTAGCCATTGATGTGTATCTTTTGCCAGCTTATTGACATCCTGATTTTTACAAAGTCCTCCCTAATTTTGTGATTCTCTCAATTTTAGCACTTTGCTTCTGGTACCATTTTGTGTGTGTGTGTATATAGAAACCTTGGAGATAGAAACCTTGAGTAGTTTGTTTCTTCATTTATCCTGTTACATAAAATAACCATTAGTCCACTTTGCTGCCTATCAGCATTATCTTGTGATACAGAATTTTTGGACTGAAACCTGGATTCTTTGTCTGCCGAATCAAAGAATGAATCCACAGACAGAAAGTGGTTTGGCAAACTTGGGGATTTATTGAAGAACAAGTACAGAGTCCCACAGAATGGACTCCCAAGTAGGGAGGGGGAAAGGGTCCCACTGAGTTCCCTTTCCCTATGGCTTATAAAGGCTGCAGATCACTTCATGGAAACAAACTTTTGTTTCTTAAAGATGATGTCATAGAACTTAGTACTGAATGCAACAGTGAGAATAGCATAGAGATTGGATAACCGAAATAATGGATGAGATAAATTATTATTTGAAATTTATAAACTGAGCATGAATGATTCTTTTTATTTACTAACATTTTAAGTTTTGTTGCCCCGCCGGCGTGGCTCAGTGGTTGAACATCAACCTATGAACCAGGAGGTCATGGTTTGATTCCTGGTCAGGGCACATGCCTGGGTTGTGGGTTTGATCCCCAGTAGGGGGCTTGCAGAAGGCAGTCAATCAATGATTCTCTCTCATCATTGATGTTTCTATCTCTCTCCCCCTCTCCCTTCCTCTCTGAAATCAATAAAAATATTTTAAAAAAGAAAAATATATAAATGTTGTTGTTTTGCACAAAATATTATCTCCAAGTTGACATCCTATACTTTAAGTATGAATGGATAGATAAAAATATATCAACATAATTATAGGTAAAATGGCATTAACATACCATAAATGACTATGGCCTTGGAAGATGATGTTATTTAACTTATAATACAAAAGCTAAAGATATAGACACCAAAATATGTGAAATATATTTGAATTCATTTTTAGTTAGAATATATTTAAGAATGAACACTGTCTTCAAAGGAAAAAACATTTTTAACAGCATTGATATGATTTAAATTATATTTAAAAAATATCAGAGCCATTAGTGGGGGAGGGGAAGAACCCTGCATGTAGGCTATTAGCATCTCAGTATGCTACCCATTATTCCAATCTGTACATCATTCAGAAATCTAAATAAAGGAGAAAATTGCTTTCTGTAAGTTGGACACTGTAAGCACACATAGAGCATGTAATTAATATAAGATGGAAGGCTGTATTCATTAGGCATTTATATCCTATAATAATAAGGGTTATTCTTGCTCATGGAGATATTAATGGAAAACTAAGTTTAACGTAACTTTTTGTACAGAAATGAAATACTAGCATTTAGAATTAATGAAAACACATAATCTTGAATTTATTACATGTTTAAAAATATATAGCAACTGAATTTTAAAGGATATCTTTTACCAAATTACTACCAAATTCAGGGCAATACAATAATTCATAATTCAGCCTTTTCATGAATGGAAGTCATCCTTATTCATAAATTTCTATGTTTCATTTCTAAGGATTATTTTGTAGCCACACTAACTTGGCATGGGCATTTGCCTTCATCTAGCTGCTAACCACAATGGGTGTCAATATATTTGCTCTGCTATGAGAATAGAAAAATCACTTCTCACTGTGCCCACCTACCTAAGAAGTCAGGCTGTGAATATATTTTCATCCCTCTCTCTATCATCCAAACTAAAACCTGAAATTTTATGTGGCAGACATTAGTATTTTTTACCTCTACCCCTTGGCAAGCAAAGGATATACTTCTGCTCACATTTCACTATTCAAAGAAAATTATCTGCCCAGCCCTAACTGGTTTGGCTCAGTGGACTCAAGGGTCCCAGGTTCGATTCCGATCAAGGACATGTACCTTGGTTGCGGGCACATACCCAGTAGGGAGTGTGCAGGAGGCAGCTGATCGATATTTCTAACTCTCTATCCCTCTCCCTTTCTCTCTGTAAAAAAAAAAAAATCAATAAAATATATTTTTAAAAAAAGAAAAGAAAATTACCTGCCCAGAGCTCAATTTAAAGCAAGTGCTCTTTGTCCTTGACAAACCATGTCTTAAGAGTCTGGTTTCCCATGTCCCCTATTCTTGGTTTATTGCATTTCCATAAAATCTTAAAAGAAATGTGTACATTTTCTCTTAAAATATATAGGAGTTTAATTGACATTGCATTGAATCAGAAGAATTACTTGAGGAGATAAATAATTGTACAAAATTTAAACTTTCAGTCCAGGTACACATGACACATTCCTTCATTTCTCTAGATCTTTCCCAATGTATCTCAAAGATTTACAGATTTTTGTGTAGTGGTGTTGTATATGCCATTTAGTTGATTTATTCCCAGTATTTATTTTTGTTGCTATTGACCTGTAGTTTTTTAAAATAGTGTTTTCTAAATTTATGTTGGTACTACATATAAATAGGATTGATTTTTGTTGATTGAGTTTGTTTTGAACAGTGTAGCTGAGTTCACGTATTCTAACAGTCTGATTGCAGATTTTAGATTTGCTTCATAGATAATCAGATGATCTCCAAATACTCCTTTTAGGTCTTTTGACCTAATTTTTCCTTGCTTTATCTTGGACTGGAAAGAATGGGAAAGGATACGTCTCTTAGGTAGTAGGACTCCATCTTAAACATGAGATAGCACAAGCAGTGAGAGAAGAGTGCAACTTAGGGTTCAGCTATGGATCAGGGCTGGATGATTTTGAAGAAGTCGTTTTAACTTTCTATTTCTCACTTTCATTAACCCATAATATAATGTTAGTTAAAGAGATTTCTCAGTCTTTCCCAGTTATAACACTCTATTATTTTACACTATGATTCATTCTCATAGGATTTACATTTTTACTTGTATAAAAGATCTCAATGTTACTTTAATAGTAAAACAAAATCACTTATAAATTTTGAAAGGACAGAGCAGGACTGATGGCTGTGTCCTTAACCCCTCTTCCAAGAAAAAGCCGCAGGGTGTATCAGTTACTCAGCCTGCCCTTATCTCGGCCAATGGGAAAGCGGGGGAAACTAGCCCAAGGCTAAAAGTATGCTGGCCACCCCCCCTGTCTTTGTATAACCAGACCCCAGCTGCACCCTGCCCCAACCCCAGACCCCAAGCCCTATAAATTCTTTGTTCTCTTAGGACTCGGGGCTCTCTCTTGCACCCAGTAATGGAGGCAAGGGGGGGACCAAGCGAGCTTGTATAAGAGACCCTCTGCTTTTGCATCGGACTGGCTAGTTCCCTGGTGTGGTTTCCTTGGGGATCTTGAAATCTGGGCATAACAAATTTAAAATAGTTTTATTTCCTGAAGTCATTAGGAATTTAAAAACCTAAAAAAAAACCACACATGTTAATTCACATTATCTTAAAAGACTTATTTTCACGCTTTTCAAAACTACCCACAGAAGTCATAAAAATATTTTCATATTGAAAATGTTGTAATGACTAATACTCTTTTCTATTCTTGGTAACATTCAATTTTCTCATGAATATTTTTTACACATGTATATAATAATGTTCTGGGTCCATGGAGACTTCAGAGTCAAGTGCTGTTTCCTTGAAATATTGAAACCTAAATGGACAGCACTTACTGAAAATAAGACTGACATCACCGCCCCATTCCACACACCGTATGGCACCAAGTAGCCTCCACTCTCTGCCAAGATGTAATTCAAATCAGTGACCTAGAAAGAAAAGACTACATATCCCATTACCAATCAATCCCCTGAGCCACTCAGTCTCTGCTCAGTAATATTTTAATAAATCATTTTCGTTTATATTGATGAGCTGTTAATGCAAATTGTAAGTAAAAGGACAGTTGACTTTTATTAGCAATGACATGAATATATAATATGCTATACCAAAAATGCCATGCTCTGTGCTCAACATGATGCAATACAACTCATTCGTCAGAAAAAAATATGGAATACTTTATAGAACTTCATGAATTCATACTTTTATTTCTGATTTACTGTCTTATATAGTTTCTAAACAATGGGAGAATATTAAATATAATTTAGGACCCATTGTATGTTTTTTTTTAAATTTATGTTAATTAACAAGAGTTAGTTCTAATAATAGAAAGAGTGTAACAACTCCTAGTCACTATTTTAAAAGCTAGTTGATTAAAACTTATTTGGTTTAAGTTCACAGCTCTAGATGTGTAATTCTATGCACATGAGTTGATTTTGTCTGACCCTTTCTTTTCATTGCTTTTTTTATATGATGGAAGCATTCATATTAATTGTGACACCAATTAACAACTAGTATTTTATAGGTTTTGAGGTTATGCATAGCTATCAACTTTAATGATCTCTTTAAATCTCCTCCAAAATTCCTAGATATACTGATTCCCTCATTCAGTCTTTGTTACTTAAGCTATTTTATGCATTGTAACAAATGTGAAGAAGCCTATCTAATAAAGAGGAAATATGCTAATTGACTGTCCCACCCTCAAAGATGGCGGCACCCACAGCCACAAGATGGCAGCGCCCAGTCCCCTCAGCCCCGCTGGGGCAGTAGGCATGCGGCAAGGCCAGGCCCATCCCCAGGCAAGCCCAGCCACTCCGTGCACTTGCCTCTGGAGTCCCCCAGTCCTCTTAGTCCCCCAGTTGCCCAGGGCCAGCTGGAGGCACACGCAAGCCTTGGATGGCAGCTGCCAAGCTGCGCAGGGCCGCCCGAGGCTTAGGTAACCGGGGCTGGCAGAGGCTTAGGTAACCAGGGCCGGCAGAGGCTTGCGCTGCTGGAAGTGGCAGCAACAGAGGTGTGATGGGGCGTCACCTTCCCCTGATTGCTGGGTCACCTCCCACCCCTGAGGGTTCCCAAATCTTGAGAAGGGTCAGGCCGGTTGAGGGTCCCCCCCTTCCAGTGCATGAATTTTCACGCACTGGGCCTCTAGTACAAGTATAAAGACAAAAAGCCCAATGTGATGCCTAATAAAAAAGTAAACAAGGGTTATTTTTAAGTTATATTATTTTTTTTCACTTATTCAATTTTACCAAGAATCAAAAAGTAAGCATCCCTTTAAATGTGGGGAAAAGAAACCTGCACTGCTCCATCAGCCACTTGATGTACCAGCCGTGGTGCTATCCTCCATGCTGTGGCCAGCAGGATACAATGCAGCAGAACCATCGGGCCACCAGTCATGGAGTCTGTGGGAAAAAGAAGCATTATTGATGAAGTCTGTTAAATAAAAAATACACCCAGAGAACAGGCTGAGCAAACCTGCTGCAGAGTGAGAGTTGTCTGAATGCACTTGCTCCAGTAGGCAGCTGTGCTAAGTTGCCGCTTGTCATCGTTTGGTGTTAAATCTGTATTTAATACATTCCATTGTTCAGGAGCAGTTTTGTATGTTAAATACTGTTTCTGGATGTTCGGTACTTAAGATCAACATATGGACAAAAAACAGAAGGCAATTTCAATAAAGCACTAACATTCAGCATTTTCAAGTGCACATTTTCAAGTGAAACTACTCTAGACAGGAGTTGCTTGCTTCTAGTTTTGTGGTGGTCATGAATAAAGCTGCTATAAATACTCCCAGGCAGACATTTGTGTGTATGTGCACGTAAGAATACAATGAGTTGGGCAAAGACTAAGGCACATCATAGCTGAGTATGGTAAGACAATGTTTAGCTTTGTAAGAAAGTGCCAAGTTGTCTTCTAAAGTGCACCATTATGACGAAAGATTCTTACCATATTATGAATATATGAACTCATTTCCTTGGAGAGGGTGAGCGAAAAGGTCCTGATTTAGGCAACTTTGGAAATGAGCAGAGTTTGTAAAACTAAAAGCAAAAGGAACTGCACATAAGCACAGTGCTCTAGTAGTAATGTTTCCCCCAGGGTACAAGTGAATAATTATGGAAGAATATCCATGTTAACTCAATATTAAAAAATAAAAAAATAAATCTGAACTTGATATGATCTACATGTGATTGCCATTGCATACAAGCAAACTAATATTCTACCAAATGAAATAGAGACCATCATTGACAAAAGTTCAAAAGATTATGCACGTGTGCTTTTTTTATATAAACACTAGAGGCCCGGTGCATGAAATTTGCATGGTGGGTGGCGGTGATGGTGGGGGAGCCCCTCAGCCTGGCCTGCACCTTCTCCAATCTGGGACCCATGCCTGCCTGATCGCCCCTAACTGCCTCTGCCTGCCAGCCTGATCACCTTAACTGCTCTCCCCGGCTGGCCTGATCCCCCTAACTGCTCTCCCCGGCTGGCCTGATCCCCCTAACTGCTCTCCCCGGCTGGCCTGGTCCCCCTAACTGCTCTCCCCTGCTGGACTGGTCCCCCTAACTTCTCTCCCCTGCTGACCTGATCACTTCGAACTGCCTCTGCTTCAGTCCCCACCACTGGGGCTTTGTCCGGAAGGACATCCAGAAGGATGTCTGGAAGATGTCTGGTCTAATTAGCATAATATCCTTTTATTAGCATAGATAGTAAATTAACTTTCTTCTAATTAAGTTGATAGTAAATGTGAACAGAAATCCTTCATTATGTCACTCCAGACTGAGAGAATAGATAGTAAGGTATACCCATTTTAGATAGCAGAATTTGATATGAATGTTGGTTTTATCATGTTTTACTTTGATATCCCTTTTTCAATATTGGTTATCAGGCTTGGAGCTTGTTTGTAGTTAACTCTTTCTACCAGTGGGTTAAAATCCAAATATTTCAAAATGTCAGATTTAGGCTTTGACTTAAACCATACTGGGGATTTGTCTGGTCTTCACTCTTGTAATTTCAACTAAAATAAACAGCTGTTGGTAAATTTGATCTTTGACTGACTGACCATGCCACTCCTTAAATTATTCTTGAAACACAGCTCCCATTAACTCCTCATACTCAGCCCAATCTTTACCTCAAGACCCTCTCCCAGAACCTAGCATCAAATTAGGGGAGTAATCTACTTGATAAGGCAAGGTTAGCATCAGATAGACATGGTTACATGGATAAAGATACCAGGTAAGAAAGATGATCTTTTAATCACAGTCATGTGCATAGAAGGTGATCAGTAAATGTTCATAGAATGAATGAATTGAGGAAGTGTTTTTTTAAATAATAGGGATACCAGTGTGTTTTAAGATATAGTAGCTTTCAATAGCAATTGTGTTCCATGTAGACATATTTTGAGTTTGATCTACATAAAATCACTCTGCAACACTTTATATGGCTTTCTAATATAACATTTCTTATCTTTTCTTATGGCTATTTACTTGGCTTACTTTCTTGTCACTTTCCTGGTTAACAAAATCATAAAATATATAGCATTTCTAGTCATTCTTGATGTTCACTTCTTTTGTACACTGCATCTTTAACCAGGCTCTTAATACACACTATAAAAATACTCATATTTCAAGCATTTCTAATGGAGTTATCATAAGTAGAGTAGTTTCCCTCTTGAGGACTATAACACTATTTGATTTAATTAAATGGATCAAATTAAAGCAAATGGTAGTATAACCCCCAGAGTAATGTATTTTCCAGCTATGGAAACTGCCATTTTAGTGTAAGATGGCTCACACACTACATCTGAAATATTTTCAGATCTCACTTTGTAACAGTTTACAATTACTCCAAATAAAATAAATGCTGACAATTTTAGAAGTTTTAGTGTATCTCCTTAATACTAAACAAAAGAATTTATAATTCTTGTTTTATTGCCCTGAGTTGTAATTGCCCTATACAGTTGAATACTTAAATGCATAGATACTTCAAAAGTTGAAAAAAGCCCTAGCCGGTTTGGCTCAGTGGATAGAGCGTAGGCCTTCGGACGGAAGGGGCCCAGGTTTGATTCCGGTCAAGGGCATGTACCTTGGTTGTGGGCACATCCCCAGTGGGGGGTGTGCAGGAGACAGCTGATCGATGTTTCTCTCTCATGGATGTTTCTAACTCTCTATCCCTCTCCCTTCCTCTCTGTAAAAAATCAATAAAATATATTTTTTAAAAAGTCGAAAAAAATTAAAAGATGTAGAAGATGATGTATTTTCTTTAATTTCAAATATACTGTGAAGGCATCCCTGCTTAAGAGCTAAGAAATATTGAATGTGATCGGTGCAAATGTGTAGATCTTGCACTATAATGTATTAAGTGATAATAAAATAATGTTTCAAAAATAACATGGCAAGACTTCGAAGCTCTTTATCTACTCTCAATTTTTAGACACCTAAATTAGTGCAGATTGTTGTTATCCTGCTTAACATTTATTTTCATTTTTTAAATATATTTGGATGTTTGAGGAAACTCACATAATCTCTCAATTATACTATAACTCTATCCTCTGTCATAGGTATCTAAATAAGCTGCAGGATTAACTTTGTCCATAAATGTAAACCATGTATATTAAACTGGATCTCCATATTATACAGTCTTCTACTTATGTTGTAAACACTGTTAAGTAAATAAATCATGAATGATGTAAAAATAATATCTAATATTCGCACAACTTTCAGGAAAATTGTACTAGACTGCAGATACAAAGATTGTTTTCTAGCTTAGCTCCAGCTATTGACTATATGATCTAAGAAAAGTCATTACATTTTCCATCCTCATTTGTCATTTTATATTGAATGATTAGGGAAAGAACAGGAAGAATGTATGAAGAAACTGTGAAAAGTAAGAACAATGACCATCATGCATCCTAAAAAATGACAGGGGGAAGAAAAAAAAACTAATTATAAACTAAATGCCTCTATTTTGACATAGTAATATAATGAATTTCTGTATTGATGAAGCTCTAGTTATTAAGTTTTTAGATTATTCACAAAACATTTATATTGATTTCTGCTATGTCCTCATAGATGTCTGTGATATCACCAAAGAAGAAATGTATTCTTTTCATTTTAGAAAGGAGGCTCCATGTCAGCTTAGGAAATGCAACTCTATGTTAGATGCCAAGCTAGAGATGGGAGTGCAGATTTCTGTAGCACAAGGGTTGCTTGCACTGTTCTTTCCCATCATCTAATTAATTCAGAATAACTGAGAACTTGTCTGGTTTACTCATTAATCAGAGGGCAGTCTCATACTATTTACATGGCTGAAGCACTTAACACTGCCTATTATGCAGGTTCCAAATGAGTCTTTTTGGCCTCTGGGGTGACAAATATGTAAGGTACCTTTCCTATAGCAGAAGTAAGAAAGGCTTCTGAGACAGCCAATACCTGTCACTTTAATGCCTCCCAAACTGGAGCAATGCTTGAAATGATGGGCCACGTGTTAGCCTAGGCAGGAAAAATATGACATCAAGAAGCAGCAAATAGATCAAAAGTTAAGGGAGCCACAGAAGGCTTGGAAATCCCAATGAAATGATAAAGCAGCTATATTACGAATAGCAGAAAGAGGAAACTGAAAGGAGGCAAGATGGCCTTTAAGGTTCAGCAGTGGTCACTATGATTCTGGGCATACCTTTTCTGTGGACTGTAGTCATCTCTTTTGCCTCATGCTATAAGAAAAATTAGAGTTAGTATTTCTTTTGTTTTGTTTTGTTTTGTTTTAGATTATGTGTGTGGGGGTGCATGGGTGTGTATGTGTCTTTGTTGCAGGTAGTATAATCTAAGTTATTTGCAAAGTCAGATTTACATGGAATTGCTAAATACGTTTTTGGGGAGATTAGCTTGATCAGAAACTGAGATTGGTGATTAGCAACACTACCCGCTATCCAGTTATTCAGTCAAGATGGTGGGCAGTAAATCTTCCTCCTCTATTTAAATTCCTGAAATGTTTGCTTCTCCCCATTCCATGGCAAACCACCATTATCTCTCAGAAAGTCAGTCCTTTCCAGATGGGTTTACTTGCTTCTAATCTTGTGTTTCATTGAATTATTCCATATGCAGTGAGTGCTTTCATGAAAGAGAGAGAGAGAGAAAAAGAGAGAGAGAGAGAGAGAGAGAGAGAGAGAGAGAGAGAGAGAGAGAGAGAACAAATTTGGCATACTACCTTACTGTTTAAAAACTTTCGTATTTATCCATTGTCCTTAGTGTAAAAGCACACACTAGTCCACATGGATTTATAAGGCTCTCTGTACCCAGCCTGCTTTACCATCTTTTTCCCAACTAGTGTCCTGCTCACCACATTCTCTGCTAGACTGTAAATCTATTAGTTTATTGAACATAGTATACTCTCACTTACCTGTTGACTTGTTCTTGCTTTTCCTTGTGCATGGATTACTTTTTTTTTGGTTTCTTTGTAAATTATTTTATTTTTTTCTTCTTTATTGATTAAGGTATTACATATGTGTCCTTGTCCTCTTATCCCCTAACCCCCCACCCTCCCCCGCCCCGCTCATACTCTCACGCCCCTGGTGTCTGTGTCCATTGGTTTAGCTTATATGCATGCATACAAGTCCTTTGGTTGATCTCTTCCCCTTACCCCAACCCTCCCCTATCTTCCCTCTGAGGTTTGAGCATCTGATCGATGCTTCTCTGTCTCTGGTGGATTACTTTTTTTAATGGTATGTTTTCTGTCAACCTTATAATATCTAAGCATCTTCAGAGAAATATTCAATGAATGCTGAACTGACTAAACTGGTATATTCTCCCATTGTGCACTGTATATTCCTTTCAATACCCTTTTGGTGATGAAGTATTATTTAATATCATACTTATTCCTGATGCATTCTAAGCTCCAGGAGGGTTGCAAATGTATCATGTTTCAAAAAGAACTCAAGAAACTTGCTCATGATTACATATCTAGTCATAGAAGAAGGACATCTATGAAATTTTAGGCTGTGTGTAAATGTCCTTGAGGAATGCCTAGAATGAAAAAAACAAACAAACACATGTAGGCAGTTTCTAGAAAGAGTGGTAGATGCTGAAGTATTCAGATGGTATGAGCCTCTAAGGGAAGAAGGTTGGTACTGGGATGAAAGGCATCACCCTGGGAACTTCTCCCAAAATGGGAGATATAGACACTATAGAAAAATCTCAGCAGATAGACACATTTTATGAAAGCAAGGATAAGGAGGCACTATGGTCATAAGTGTGAGGAATCTGAAAGAAGAGCTTCCAGATTCTGTTATAGATGAGTTGGCTCTAGAATTTAAACAGGTAAGAAAAGTCCATGGAATGGCCAGACAGGGGTCAGCTTGCAAGAGAGCTAATGAGCCTCTGAAAGAACACATCATGAGAGAGGAGTAGGTCAAATTGAGCTTCATGAAATGAGAATTTCTCTGTATCAAACAGATGGCTTCATTTAAATATAATTTATACTGTTTAAAACAGATATTGTTATTCCCCAAATAAACATCAATAGTCAAATTATTGGAAATCAACCCTATGTACACTTGTGATGACTTAGGATTCTTACCTATTTTAGAGACTGCTTCTAGCTAAATAGTGTATGAATATATCCACAATTTTCTTATGCCAGAATCATGGTACTATTTTTTCATCAAAGCTCTATAATACAATTGAAACATGGTATCACTAATTTCTCCTCTACCGATTATTACTTTTTAATAGATCTAATTTTGTGTTTTAAATCTTTTAGAAGACTTTTGAATCGTTTTTATATTCCAATAAAATTATATTAAATTATTGTTTGAATCATATGAAATCTAAATGTACCTCTATATAGATAAATGTACCATCTTAGGAAAATCTTCATAACATCACATATTCTTTCCATTCTAAATCATGTTTTTTCATTTACTCATAATCTTCTATATTACCATGTAATTATTTTGCCTATACTGCTATTTATGGATTTGGTCATTTCTTATTAAAGGAACAAAAGTTAATAAAATAAAATGGAATAGAAACTATAGAAGCAAAACATAAATTATCTTTTATGAAATATACTAGAGGCCTGGTGCACAAAAATTTGTGCACTGGGTGGGGCGGGGGAGTGTCCCTCAGCCCGGCCTGTGCCCTCTCACAGTCTGGGACGCCTCAGGGGATGACCACCTGCTGGCTTAGGCCCGCTCCCCAGAGGATTGGGCCTAAGCTGGAAATCAGACATCCCTCTGGCAGCCCAGCAGCCCTCGGGGGATGTCCACTTGCCAGCAGGGAGCAGACCTAAGCTGCAGTCAAACATCCTTAGCGCTGCTGAGGAGGCAGGAGAGGCTCTCATCACCACCACCATACTGGCAGCCATCAGCCTGGCTACTGGCTGAGCAGAGCTCCCCCATGTGGGAGTGCACTGACCACAAGAGGGAAGCTCTTGCATTGAGCATCTGCCCCCTGGTGGTCAGTGTGTGTCATAGTGACCAGTCATTCCCATTCTTTCTGCTGTTAGGGTCAGTTTGCATATTACCCTTTTACTATATAGGATAGAGGCCTGGTATACGGGTGGGGGCCAGCTGGTTTGCCCTGAAGGGTGTCCCAGATCAAGGTGGGGGTCCTGCTTGGGTGCCTGGCCAGCCTGGGTGAGGGGCTGATGGCTGTTTTCAGGCTGGCCACACCCCCTTTAGGGTGGGGGTTCCCACTGGGGTGCCTGGCCAGTCTGGGTGAGGGACTGAGGGCCTTTTTCAGGCTGGCCGGCGACTGAAGCTCCCAGCCTCTTCTTTTTTTTCTTTTTTTTTTTTATTCTGGGATTTATTTTCCTTTTATAATTGAAACTTTGTTGCCATCACTGGAGCTGAGAGCCGGGCTCCTGCTCGCTCCAGCTCTGGGGCCACGGCCTGCTGAAAGCAGGTATCTGGGGTTTGTTTAGCTTCTACAATTGAAACTTTGTTGCTTTCGGAGCTCAGAGCCAGGCCACGGCAGGCGGGGAACCTTGGCTTCCTCCATCACTGAAGCAAGCAAGCCTTTTGCTCGCTTCAGCTGCGTGGCTGCCGGCCACCATCTTTGTTGGGTTAATTTGCATATCTTGCTGATTAGCCAATGGGAGGTGTAGCGAAGGTACAGTCAATTACCATGTTTGTCTATTATTATATAGGATATACATGTATATTTATCTTGTTTATTAAAGATACATAGTAAATATATTTATATACAACCACTCTAAAAAACTCATTAATTTTAATACATATATAGTACATATATAATTTTAATACATATATATATAATTTTTTTTCAGTTTGATACAGTATTTTAAATTTATTTAAATAAAATGTATATAGCAGTGCATTCATTTTTTACTTAATTCTGATTTTCATTGTCATGTTTTGTGTGTTTCACCATTAAAGGACATGTTTTTATTTGTTTAGAATAGATATTTGGTCTCCTCTAAACAACATTTAGTACATACCTTTTTGTTATCTATTGAAGTAATGATACATGCATACTTTATATATTATCTATTGAGGTTTAAAAAAGTATATTAATAGATTTTTGATATATTTGCATCATATTGAATTATTCATTTTATATGCAGTTTTTTGCAAATGCACTATTGATTTTTGCATATTTAAGTAATAAACTCCTTTGCCTTTTTTGTTATATTTGTCAAGTTGTCATATTGGAATTTCACTGTCTTTATAAATGTATTGTTTTAAGCTCCAGAAGAAACAAAACTCTATCTAATGAATGTTTCCCCTAAGCTATCAAAACAACTGAAATATAACATTGTCTGGGCTCAGTGACACTGATACTAATCAATAATTTACTGTTTGCAAGAACAACAATGGGTCTTTTAACACAGTTATTTCATTTGCTTCTACATTTTATGCAAGAAAGCAAGCCTCAGAGAGGCTGCATAATCACAGGATTCATCCACTAGTAAACCATGGAGCTGAGATTCATGCTAATGTTTATGTCTTCATGAGCAATGTTCTTTAAATTATAGCATGTTGCTTTCCAACCAAAACATTTAGAAAAAGAGAAAAATAAATAGGAGCCCCTTGTCAAGATAGCAGTCTGAAGGAGGAATGAAGCCTAAATATTGTAAGAACTCACACCTTACTTCTGGAGTGTTTGCGATAAATGTAGTTCTCAGTCATGTTTTCTCTTCTAGGTTTTGTACTCTTTTTTTCTTTTCACGCGTTTAAATAAAAGAGGAAGTTCTCCAAAATGTCTTGAAGGACAATATAATTAATGACGTTTTTAATGAGTTAAAGTTTTTAGAACTTTGCATTCCTGTGACACCTTATTGAAACACCCAATTAAAACATAATTAGGATAAATCACGCTGAGAAAGGAGATAACCTCATATCTCCAAGTACAAACTATAAAACTTTCAAGGTGACTCAACACTTTTAGAATAATAAGAATTAAGTATAAAGTTGAGAATTATTTTAATATTAACAGTTATTTTAAAATATATCATTTTCAGATTAATGTAAACACAGTATATTTTACAAGAGTATCCGTTAATAACGTTTTATTGAAATAAAGTCGAAGATATCTGTCACTTGTCTTTATTGTCATTTTGAAGTTCTCATAGCTCGTTTGTTCATTCATCCATTTTTGCATACAGTTATTTATTCATAAAATGTTGATTGTCAATTGTGTACCGTGACAGGATCAAGACCTCTGTGGACAAATACATACTAGGATTTCATCTGCTATTAAAAATATGTCTATTATAGTTTTTCTCACATTTCAAAAACTTAGAAATAAGTTTACTATAGAAGCAAATTACCTAAATATAACTGCCATGAGAGACCTTAATTATTTAGAATAATGGTAGATATAACTTTAAAAGTCCTTGATTGCCCAAATTTATACATAAAATGTAAATATGCATTTCATTCACAAAATTATTGCAAAAATATTTCTAAATCACTAAAATAAGGAGAGAAATTTATATTTAGACTGGTGACCCAGTGCATGGATTCATGCATATTGAAAGGAAATTAATTAGAAGGTGGCCTGCAGGGTGGGACTCGGCGAGATGGGCCGGACATGCCCTGGAGCCAACCTCCTGCGGTCCCTCCTTGACTGGTCGCACCTGGGGTGGTTCCATGGCTCAACGGGTGTCTATGGAGTAAGTGGAATCCCTGTGGCAGGTGGATCCCTTGGCCTGTCCTGCGGAGCTTGGGCCAAAACTGGCTCTCCAACAGACCCCAGGGGTCCCAGAGTGTGAGAGGGCACTCTGCAAAGTTGCTGTAGTACAGGGTGTGGAACTCAAAAGCAAGTGTGTGGTAAACCAGATTCGGGACCAACAGTGCCCCTGCAACAACATAACCCACGGTCGAAGGTGGAATCGTGCAGCCCCATGAGGAATCAGGCTCCCCCCCTCTCTGGTTTCAGGGTGCATCACCCAAGAACTGCTGCTGCCAAGTCATTGCAGCTTGGCAGCTCCTGCGTTTGTGCATCTGCCCCCTGGTGGTCAGTGCACATCATAACTACTGGTGGGACGGACACTTAGCATATTGCCTTTTATATTATAGACTAGAGGCCCAGTGCACGAAATTCGTACACTTGGGGAGCACCCCTCAGCCCGGCCTGCACCCTCCCACAGTCCAGGAGCCCTCAGGGGATGTCTGTGAGCCCGGCTTCTGGCTGAGTGGCGATCTCCCTGTGGGAGCCCGCTGACCACCAGAGGGCAGCTCCTGTCTTGAGTGGCTGCCCCCCGGTGGTCAGTGCTGTCATAGCGACCGGTCATTCAGCCATTTGGTCAATTTGCATATTAGCCTTTTATTATATAGGATAGCAGATGTGGATAATATTTACAATTTAAGCTATGTCTTAATTGTTTTTTTAAATATATTTGTATTCATTTCAGAGCAGAAGAGAGAGATAGAAACATCAATTATGGGAGAGAATCACTGATTGGCTGCCTTCTGCATGCCTCACACTGGGAAATGTGCCTGTAACCTAGGACTGTGCCCTGACCAAGAAACAAACCTTGACCTTCTGGTTCATAGGTCAACGCTCAATCTTGAGCCACACCAGTGGGGCAGTTGGGAGATTTTTATATTGATGTCCAGAGATCTTGAAATTACATTCATGACATTTTGTTCAACTATGGACTATATATCTCATGGTGGTCACATCTATATATGTAAAAGCCTAAGTGACCATTACAACCAAATGACTGGAACGACCGGATGACTGGCTGGTAGCTATGATGTGCACTGACCCAGACCTTGCTGGTGGGGCCCTGACAGCCCGAATCTGGTTCACCCACACTCTGGACCCAGTCAGAAGGGAGGAGGAAGTCTGATTCCTCGCAGAATCGACCACTGGTTAGCTTGCTACTGGGGCCAACCTCCCGCGGTCCCTACCCCAGGCAGGCCAGCCCCCCCAATCAGCCCCAATCGCTGACCAGGCTGAGGGACCCCACTGTGTATGAATTCATGCCCCAGGCCTCTAGTGAGATTATAATGGAACTGAAAAAATTCTATTGCCTAGTGCAGTGATGGCAAACCTTTTGAGCTCGGCATGTCAGCATTTTGAAAAACCCTAACTTAACTCTGGTGCCGTGTCACATATAGAAATTTTTTGATATTTGCAACCATAGTAAAACAAAGATTTATATTTCTGATATTTATTTTATATATTTAAATGCCATTTAACAAAGAAAAATCAACCGAAAAAATGAGCTCGTGTCACCTCTGACATGCGTGTCATAGGTTCACCCTCACTGGCCTAGTGACATCATAGCTGCCCTAATGTCATAGCACATTACATTTGCTTAAGTATTCAGTACAGGAACAGGCTGTATGGGTTTCTATCCTGATAGCAATATGCTAAACTTATAGCCTAAGTATGTAGTAGGTCATACCATTGAGATTTGTGCAAGTTCACTTTATTATGTTCGCACAATGACATAATCACCTAATGACACATTTCTCAGAATGTATCCCCATTGTTAGGTGATGCATGACTATACTGACATAGCAGACTTCTTTGTAAAAATCCATATTTCCAGTAATGCACCTTGTCATAGACACTTGTTTATATATGGAGTACATATATACTGTATATGACAAGGTGCATTACTGGTGTCACATACACGATGTGTATATGTACTCCCATCAATGCGCAACTTCACACCCACACTGAGTATATACAATAAGAAGAAACTACTTCTCTGAAGGCAGAATTTCTCATGTCATCTTTTTCTTAAAACGGTAGTTTTGGGATCAACTTTGGGATTAAGTAATAACTCAGAGTTTTTATTCTTCATACACTGACTTCTCAAAAAGTTTTGAGTTTATTTAATATGTAACTGATAGTAACTCAGAGAGAGACTCCTGGGATAAAGCAAATGAAATTTAGTGCCCAAGGAAAGTCCTATAGATTATTAGTTTAGAAGTCTAAAAAAAATCAGAATAAATTTTTCTGCACTAAAAAAAAAAGAAAGAAAACCAGTTACTTCAATGTCTAATCATGAGGAAAAGATATTGCTAGTTTCCATAGCAACTAAGTCCTGAGTATTCTTCATTCATTTATTTTCTACCAGAATGCACCTCATTAGGGTGAAAAGAAATTCAGTGTCACATATATAAAAACTGTATTATTTATAGAACCAAATAAATTTTTTGGTCTAGGATGACTAAGTAAAGATGCTGAAATCCAGCATGGGTTTGAGCAAGAAAAATTAATTGAAAAGTGAGAAGAAATGAAGTTTCTCTTGAAAGAATGTTACAAACTGCACAGGCCCAGCTGCCAGGCCTAGCTGCCTGTTTTATCTCAACTCCCTAGGCTTCCCCCACTAGAGATAGGAACAGAGAGAATGATGCCCTCCCTAAGTCTGTTTCAGGAGATAGCCCCAACAAAGGGCAGGCTGAGTAAACCGGGCTTCAATCAACCTTGAGATAAACATGTTGTGAAAACACCAGGCAGGAATGCCCTATCAAGACACAAACCAGACCCTTTGGAATTTCTTTGTTCTCCTCTCCTGCATGCAACCCCTCCCTGATATGTGATTTTTGCATATAAATAGCTGAAAGACCCCTTGCTGGGCGCCCAACTCCTCTGCTCCTGCATGAGTATGAGTTGAGCCCCAGCCGCTGGAATAAAGCCTCTTGCGGTTTGCATCAAGTGACGTCTCCTGCGGTTGATTGGGGTCGCCGTCAATCTGTGTGACAGAGTGGGGGTCCCTCTTGGGGGGTCTCACACTCTTGTATTTTACTTAGTATGTATGCAGCATCCATTATTAGAACATCCAAGAGAGATGTTTTTTCATTTACTTCGACAGGCTCAGCTCTTTGGAGAGTTTATTTTATTTCCTCTAGTCAGAAGTTGATTTCAGTGGTACTTCTGGAACAAACTTAAAAGTCAAAATACAAAAGAACTAGCACATTTATTTTTGTCTGACAATAAGATTTATTCTGTGTGGTATTAAAACACCTGACAGACTATCTACTTGGTATTGAACTTTCAAAATACTTTCATTGTAGATTTTGTAGTAGAAAAAATATGTTAAAAATTGACTAGTGTGTTTCCTATAATTACTTATAAAAATGTAATTTTCAATTGTGGCTGTGTTACATAATTTGACAATACTGTAATTTTGGTTGATCCATTGATGGATTTCTTGTTCACAGCTGGCAAAGAAATTTTTGGAAGCACAATTTTAACCTCTCTAGCTTTGTCATGTACTAAGTTATATAGTACAAGTGTGTGATTTTGACGCACTTAATTGTGACTTTGTCACACTTGTGAGAATGTCTCACATTCTTCACTTATTTTATTTCACTGATGCTTTTCCATAGGACCCTTGCAGTTCTCTGCATAACTACTGTCACAAGCTTGTCCTGTATTTGTTGAGCTAATATCTTTAATCTTCAGAACTTTCTAAGTTTCAAGCAAGTACATCACACATAAATTGATATTTTATAATTAGCCTAGTGTATTGTGACTGTGCAACCTTGGTAAACTCATACCTTGGATTTATTATTTAATTATTTATTTATTCATTTATTTATTTACTAGAGGCCCAGTGCACAAAAATTTGTGCACTCAGGGGGGTCCCTCAATCCGGCCTGTGCCCTCTTGCAGTCTGGGACCCCTCGGGGGATGTCCACCTGCTGGTTTAGGCCCGCTCCCTGGAAGATCAGGCCTAAGCTAGCAGTCAGACATCCCTCTGGCAGCCCGGGAGCCTTCGGGAGATGTCCACTTGCCAGCGGGGAGCCGGCTTAAGCTGCAGTCAGACACCCTTGGTGCAGCTGAGGAGGGTCCCTCTACCACCGCTGTGCTGGCACCTGGCAGCCTGGCTTGTGGCTGAGCAGAGCTCCCCCTGTGGGAGTGAGCTGACCACCAGAAGGCAGCTCCTGCATTGAGCGTCTGCCCCCTGGTGGTCAGTGTATGTCATAGTGATCAGTCATTCCCAGTCATTCTCCTGTTAGGATCAATTTGCATATTACCCTTTTATTATATAGGATAGAGGCCTGGTGCTCAGGTGGGAGCCAGCTGTTTTGCCCTGAAGAGTGTCCTGGATCAGGGTGGGGGTCCTGCTGGTATGCCTGGCCAGCCTGGGTGAGGGGCTGATGGCTGTTTTCAGTCTGGCCAAGCCCCCCAGATGGGACCCCCACACCATGGGGGTGTGGCTAGCCTGGGTGAGAGGCTGAGGCAGGCGTGGGCAAACTACGGCCCGCGGGCCGGATCCGGCCCATTTGAAATGAATAAAACTATTCAAAAAAAAGACCGTACCCTTTTATGTAATGATGTTTACTTTGAATTTATATTAGTTCACACAAACACTCCATCCATGCTTTTGTTCCGGCCCTCCGGTCCAGTTTAAGAACCCATTGTGGCCCTCAAGTAAAAAAGTTTGCCCACCCCTGGGCTGAGGGCTGTTTTTAGGCTGCCCATAGCCCCTTCATGGTGCAGGAGTCCCCCTGGGGTGCCTGGCCAGCCTGGGTGAGGGGATGATGGCCATTTTCAGGCTGGCCACACCCCCCAGTGACCCAAGCTCCCAGCCTTTCCTTTTTTTCTTTTATTCTTTTTCCTGGGATTTATTTATCTTCTATAATTGAAACTTTGTAGCCTTGAGGGGAGCTGAGGGTTGGTCAGGGCAGGCGGGAAGCTTGGCTTCCTCCATTGCAGGGGGCAACCCAAGCCTCCTGCTTGCTCCAGCTTCATGGCCACTGCCATCTTAGTTGGGTTAATTTGCATACACACTCCTGATTGGCTGGTGGGCTTGGCTGGTAGGCGTGGCTTGAGCATAGCAGAGGGACAGTTAATTTGCATGTTTCTCTATTACATAGGGTTCATTTTTACCTTTTTTGGTAGATCCCTATGGATTTTCAATGTACACAATTGTGGATTCCTCACAAAGCATAACATCAATCACGTTACTGGCATACCATACAACCCACAGGGACAAGCCATAGTAGAACGACAGAACAAAGAATTAAAAACCCAGATTCAAAAAGAAAAAGAAGGGGGAAATACAAGCACGCCCCAACAACTATTACAACAGGCCTTATTAACTCAATTATTTTCATTTTGCCCCCGACGGTCTTCCTCCCATTTTCAAATATTGGGGAGGTCTCAGAGACATACCAAAACCTCTCCCCTTGGTCCGGTGGAGAGATCCACTAACCGGGGCTTGGAAGGGCCCCACGCCACTCTTAACCCAAGGGAGAGGGTTTGCTTGTATTTTTCCAGAAGGTGAGAAAAATCCCACGTGGATTCCTGCCCGTAACATCAAACCCTGCACCACCAGTGATGAGCCGTAGACCACCATCACCATCACCTCCAGTAGAGGAAATGGAGGACCCGACCATAGAGGACAACCAGCCCAGCGGCGGAGATGACCAAGACATCGATGAGCCCACAACATTACCTGGGGAGACATCAAGAATCTACAGGACCAAGCTGCACGCATGGCACCAGAAGGCAATCTGTCAGAAGGGACATTATTCCTATTAATGTATGCCATCATACCAACGAACTCTCAGGCGCGAGCACAACATGTATGGGCAGCCATACCTCATCCAGGGGTCCTCATGCCTGTCAGTGTTCACAGCCTACAATTCCCTGCTGTCCAAGGGTCTAAAACTGCTCTTTGGGCTTACCCTGTGATGGAGCGGAACCGGTCTCATTGCCATAGAACGGGACTATATGGGCTGAGAGCAGTAGCCCTAACCTCCTTAAATGGACTCTAGATAATGGGACTTCCCCAGGACAAGGGTGGATATACCTAGCACGTCATGCAATAATACCCAAGGAAAGCCCATTGAGTTTAGTTTCTTAAGTAATGCCCTCAGCCGTCTAACTTCCTGGTTAAACCCAGCCAACCTCCTCATTTGGGAGTCATGATAGTAGGATTCGTTGTAGGAATAGTATTATTTCACTGTTTATACAACATGTTCAATAAGCTAAGTGCCCAGCAAGCCATGATCATACGCGTCCAGCAGGCGCTAATAAGAAAAGAAGGGGGAGATGTGGGAAGAGCTCAGGAGATTTATCTCAGTGCAGTGGCAGATGCAATGGCGTGAGCGCACTCCGCCTATACAAGCTTCCTCCGCACACCGGGAAGTGGCAGCGCCCGCCTGAGCAAACCCCCTAGAGCCCCTACATAGTACCCTGATCTTTCCTACCATTGGCTGCCCTAAGGATGGTGTAAACTTCTGATTGGTTCAAAATGTTATATATGTTGCTGCACTTACACAATAAACTTAGATCTGCATCACTGAACCTGGTCTCCGGAGTCGGGCATGCTTCATTAGGACTCTGTTGGCCTCACCCCCATGGGACCCCCTGCTTCACACAATCAGGTTAGCTCTGAATTAAGGTATTTGCACATCTTTTTTAATCTGTAAACTTTTCTTTTTATTTATTACCTTATAGGGCTGGGTGAATAGTCCACTATAATGTTTTTAAAAAAATGATGAGAGCAGATATCTTTGACTTAGTAGAAAGTCATTCAGAATTTTATAATTAAACTAGTGGCCCGGTGCATGAAATTCATTCCCCGGGGCAGGGCTGTCCCTCAGCCCAGCCTGCACCCTCTCCAATCTGGGACATCCCACTCACAATTCGGGACTGCTGGATCCTAACCGCTCACCTGCCAGCCTGCCTGATTGCCCCTAACCACTCGGCCTGCCAACCTGCTCACCCCTAACTGCCCCCCTGACAGCCTGATCACCCCTAACTTCCCCCCCACCAGCCTGCTTGCCCCAATGCCCCCCCCCCTTGGCCTGATCACTCATAACTGCTATCCCATCCTGTCCTGATCACCCACAACTGCCTTCCCCTCTTGGCCATTAACCGCCTGTACTTTGGCCCCACCACCATGGCTTTGTCCAGAAGAATGTCCAGAAGGTCTCCTGGAAAGCCTCCCAGTCTAATTAACACAGAGGGGGCTGGCTGGTTTGCCCTGAAGGGTGTCTTGGATCAGGGTGGGGGTTCCCTTGTGGGACAGGGTGGCCTGGGCAAGAGGCCTGTGGTGGTTTGCATGCTGGCCACGCCCCCATTGGGGTGGGGGTCCCCACAGGGGGGGCGTGGCCAGCCTGGGTGAGGGGCTGATGGCTGTTTGCAGGCCTCTCCCTCAGCAGCCAATCAGCCCCAATTACTGGCCAGGCCGAGGGACCCCACCTGTGCACGAATTTGTGCATTGGGACTCTACTCCTATCTAATAAAGAGGGAATATGCTAATTGACCCTCACACCATTGCATAGATGGCGGTGCCCACAGCCAATAAAAAGGGAATATGCTAATTAACTGCCACACCCTCAAAGATTGCAGCACCCACAGCCAATAAGGAGGGAGTATGCTAATTGACTGCCACTCCCTCAAAGATGGCAGTGCCCACAGCCACAAGATGGCAGCCCCCAGTCCCCTCAGCCCCGCCAGTGCACCTGCCTCTGGACTCCCCCAATCCCCTCAGCCCTCCAGCTTCCCAGGGCTGGCCTAAGGCACAGGCAAGCCTTGGATGGCTGCTGCCCAGCTGCCCAGGGCCCACCTGAGGTGCAGGTAACCAGGCCAGCCAAGGCTTGCACTGCCAGTGATGGCAGTAGCAGAGGTGTGATGAGGGCGTCACCTTCCCCTGATCGCCGGGTCGCCTCCCACCCCTGAGGACTCCTGGACTGTGAGAGGGGCCAGGCCGGGCTGAGGGACCCCTACTCCAGTGCATGAATTTTCCTGCACCAGGCCTCTAGTCTTATATAATAAAATAGAAACATGCAAATTAGCCATCCCTCTGCTATGCTTAAGCCATGCCCACCAGCCACACCCACTGGCCAATCCAAGTGACCATGCAAATGATCCAACAAAGATGGCGGTTAATTTGCATACGCAGGTGTCAAGCGCCCCAGAAGGTGACGGCGGCCACGGCTGCGGGCTCCCTGGACTTTGGCTGGTTGGGGAGGTGGGGCCGCCCATGCCTAGCCACACCCACGGACTGCAGGGACCTTGCTGGTGGAGAGCGGGAGGTTTGGAGAAATTGGCAGAGCAGGAGACTGCTGGACATAGAGCAGAGTGAGAGAGAGGGCGGCTTGGATTGTGGTTCCCTCTGTCACCCCAGCTCCCTCATCACAGCTGTGGAAACTGACAGCAAGGATGAGGAAGTCCCACCCCCACAGAATCAGCCAGAATCAGCCATTGGTCAGACAGCTCTCAGTGGCCTGGTAGCCAGGACTCTCATTCACCTGCATCTCGGACCTGACAGTAGAGAGGTGGGACTATATCTAAAGAACAACTGTTGATACAACGTAGCTCTGCAGCAGAAAGATGCCGGCATTATCGACAGAAAGTGTCTGTAGAGCAAGGTGCATCTGATCTTGAAAGAAGGTGGCGCCTGTGACAGGATGTATCTGAACACCAGCTACTGGAAAAATGCTGCTCTGATGCCAAAAAACACCAGCGTTATCGACAGAAAATGTCTGAAGGCCAACATGTCTTTGAAGTTGAAAGAAGGTGGTGGCAACGACAGAATATGTTGAGAGAACGGTCATCATCAAGTACTGCCAGTACCGGTAGGAACTGCCTTCTCAGCAAAAATGGAGTACATGACAATGCAATCCTCAAACATAGTTGTGGTGGAATGACTGTTTGATGTGAATTTTGCCTATCACTTAATTTTTCGGATGAAAAACCATCCGATGGGAAATTTACTTGATGTTGTAGCAAAGGGAAAGCCTGTCCAAATCATATACATTTTCCAGATTACCCGGCGTATTTAAAATAATTAATGACAAACGAAGATTCTGACAGTAAACATTTCATGGAATATATTCATTCCATAAATAGTTCTTTTGTTTTTCCTTCCATGGACACAAATATTGCATCACCATCAGGATATGGGCCATCTTGTTTTAGAATACATGGACAAGTTTATCACCGTACTAGAACTTTACATCCTTCGGGTGGTGTTTCTCGGAAGTTTGCTCAACTCTATATTTTGGATATAGCCAAAGCTACAAGTAAAAGATTAGCAATGCCAAAAAAAACCCAGGGCTGCTCAGAAAGACTCATTATCAACATCAACAACCTCATGCACGAAATAAGTGAATTAACAAAATTGTACAAGATGTTACATGAGGTAGAAAAGGAAGCCCAATCTGAAGCAGCAGCAAAAGGTATTGCTCCCACTGAGGTAACAATGGCGATTAAATACAATCGTAACAGTGACCCACGTAGATATAATTCTCCCCGTGTAACTGAGGTTGCCGTCATATTCAGAAACAAAGATGGAGAACCTCTTTTTGAAAGGGACTTGCTCATTCATTATAAACCAGATCCCAATAATCCAAATGCCACTAAAATGAAACAAATCAATTTCCTGTTTTCTACATTAGATGCAATGACATATCCTAATTTTTTTCCACATGGTGAACAAGGCTGGGGAACAGATATTGCATTAAGACTCAGAGACAATGGTGTAATCAAAAATAATACTAGACAAAATGTAAGGACACGAGTCACACAAATGCAGTATTATGGATTTCATCTATCTGTGCGGAACATGTTTAATCCTATTTTAAATGAAGGAAAATTAACTCAACAGTTTATCGTGGATTCATATTTAAAAGTGGAGGCCAATCAGATAAATTTCATCAAAGCAAACCAATCTAAGTTGAGAGTTGAAAAATATAGTGGTTTGATGGATTATCTCAAATCTAGATCTGTAAAGGACAATGTGCTGATTGGTAAAATGATAATACTTCCATCATCTTTTGAGGGTAGTCCCAGAAATAAGCAGCAGCGATATGAGGATGCTATGGCAATTGTAATGAGGTATGGCAAGCCTGATTTATTCATAACCATGACATGCAACCCCAAATGGGCAGATATTGCAAACAATTTACAATGCTGGCAAAACATTGAAAACAGACCTGACTTGGTAGCCAGAGTTTCTAATATGAAGCTGAATGCTCTTTTAAATGATATCTGTAAAATCCATTTATTTGGCAAAGTAATAGTTAAAATTCATGTCATTGAATTTCAGAAACACGGACTGCCTCATGCTCACATATTATTGATATTAGATAGTGAGTCTAAATTACGTTCCTCTAATTAATTCCCTTTCAGTCTGCACAAATTTCATGCACTGGGATACTAGTCCTATCTAATGAAAGAGAAACATGGTAATTAGCCATACGTCTGCTACCCTTCCCATTGGCTAATCAGGGCGATATGCAAATTAACTGCCAGCCAAGATGGTGGCAGGCAGCCAGGCAGCTTAAAGCGAACATGAGGCTTGCTTGCTTCAGTGATGGAGGACTCCAACGTTCCCCGCCTGCCGCTGCCGGCCTCTGAACTTGCAGTTTGAAACATTGTTACAAATATAGAAGCTAAACAAAACCCCAGAAACCTGCTTTCAACCAGCCGGGATCTCAGAGCTGGAGTTGAAACAGTGTTTCGATTATAGAACCCAAACAAACCAGATACCTGCTTTCAGTAGCAGAGGCCTCAGAGCTGGAGCCAGAGCTAAAGCTGGCCCAGAATTTAAAAAAAAAGAAAAAAAGGATAGTTGGGAGCTTCAGTCACCCACCAGCCTGAAAACAGCCCTCAGCCCCTCACCCAGACTGGCCAGGCACCCCAGTGGGGACCTCACCCTGAAGGATGTGTGACCAGCTGCAAACAGCCATCATCCCCTCACCCAGGCTGGCCAGGCACCCCATTGGGGACCCCCACCCTGATCCAGGACACCCTTCAGGGCAAACCAGCCAGCCCCCACCCATGCACCATGCCTCTATCCTATATAGTAAAAGGGTAATATGCTTCCCAGCACCGGGATCAGCGAAGCCGAGAAGCCTCTGGTGCTCAGTGTGACAGGAGGCAGTGCCCAAACCCCCTGATTGCCCTGCGGCTCTGTGTGTGACAGGGGGCGGGCCACAACCTCCCTATCGGCCCTGCTCTGTTCATGACAGGGGAAGGCGCCCCAACCCCCTGAGCAGCCCTGCTCTGTGCCTGATAGGGGGGAGCTCCCCAACCCCCTGATCACCCTGTGGCTCTGTGCATGACAGGGTGCGGCGCCCCAACCCCCTGATCGGCCCTGGTCTGTGTGTGACAGGGTGCAGCGCCCCAACCCCACCCCCCACGGGCCCTGCTCTGTGTGTGACGGGGTAGAGCCATAACCTCCCCATTGGCCCTACTCTGTGAGTGACAGGGGAAAGTGCCCCAACCCCCTGATTGGCCCTGCTCTGTGCATGACAGGGTATGGAGCCCCAACCCCCCTGATGGGCCCTGCTCTGTGTGTGACAGGGGGCAGTGCCCCAACACCCTGATTGGCCCTGCTCTGTGTGTGACAGGGGGTGGCGCCGCAACCTCCCCATTGACTCTGCCTTGAGTATGATAGGGGGCAGTGCCCCAACCCCCTAATCGGCCCTACCCTGAGTGTGACGGAGGGTGGCATCGCAACCTCCCAATCCGCCCTGCTCTGTGTATGACAGGGGATGGCGCCCCAACTCCCCAATCAGCCCTGCTCTGAGCCCAACCAGGGGCTGCACCTAGGGATTGAGCCTGCCCTCTGCCACCCAGGAGCAGGCCTAAGCCAGCAGGTCATTATCTCCCAAGGGGTCCCAGACTGTGAGAGGGCACAGGCATGGCTGAGGGACCCCCCGTCTCCCCCGAGTGCACAAATTTTTGTGGACCGGGCCTCTAGTCCTATCTAATAAAGAGAAACATGGTAATTGGCGTACGACCGCTACCCTTCCCATTGGCTAATCAGGGCGATATGAAAATTAACTGCCAGCCAAGATGGCAGCCAGCAGCCAGGCAGCTTAAACTGAACATGAGGCTTGCTTGCTTCAGTGACGGAGGACTGCAATGTTCCCCACCTGCCGCTGCCGGCCTCTGAGCTTGCAGTTTAAGAAACTTTGTAACAAATATAGAAGCTAAACAAAACCCCAGAAACCAGCTTTCAGAGAGCCGGGATCTCAGAGCTGGAGTTGATACAGAGTTTAGATTATAGAACCTAAACAAACCAGATACCTACTTTCAGCAGCTGAGGCCTCAGAGCTGGAGCCAAGCCTCAGAACTAAAGCTGGCCCAGAATAAAAAAAAAAAAAAAGAAAGAAAAAAAGGAGCAGTTGGGAGCTTCAGTCCCAGCCTGAAAATAGCCCTCAGCCCCTCACCCAGACTGGCCAGGCACCCCAGTGGGGACCTCACCCTGAAGGATGTGTGACCAGCTGCAAACAGCCATCATCCCCTCACCCAGGCTGGCCAGGCACCCCATTGGGGACCCCCACCCTGATCCAGGACACCCTTCAGGGCAAACCAGCCAGCCCCCACCCATGCACCATGCCTCTATCCTATATAGTAAAAGGGTAATATGCTTCCCAGCACCGGGATCAGCGAAGCCGAGAAGCCTCTGGTGCTCAGTGTGACAGGAGGCAGTGCCCAAACCCCCTGATTGCCCTGCGGCTCTGTGTGTGACAGGGGGCGGGCCACAACCTCCCTATCGGCCCTGCTCTGTTCATGACAGGGGAAGGCGCCCCAACCCCCTGAGCAGCCCTGCTCTGTGCCTGATAGGGGGGAGCTCCCCAACCCCCTGATCACCCTGTGGCTCTGTGCATGACAGGGTGCGGCGCCCCAACCCCCTGATCGGCCCTGGTCTGTGTGTGACAGGGTGCAGCGCCCCAACCCCACCCCCCACGGGCCCTGCTCTGTGTGTGACGGGGTAGAGCCATAACCTCCCCATTGGCCCTACTCTGTGAGTGACAGGGGAAAGTGCCCCAACCCCCTGATTGGCCCTGCTCTGTGCATGACAGGGTATGGAGCCCCAACCCCCCTGATGGGCCCTGCTCTGTGTGTGACAGGGGGCAGTGCCCCAACACCCTGATTGGCCCTGCTCTGTGTGTGACAGGGGGTGGCGCCGCAACCTCCCCATTGACTCTGCCTTGAGTATGATAGGGGGCAGTGCCCCAACCCCCTAATCGGCCCTACCCTGAGTGTGACGGAGGGTGGCATCGCAACCTCCCAATCCGCCCTGCTCTGTGTATGACAGGGGATGGCGCCCCAACTCCCCAATCAGCCCTGCTCTGAGCCCAACCAGGGGCTGCACCTAGGGATTGAGCCTGCCCTCTGCCACCCAGGAGCAGGCCTAAGCCAGCAGGTCATTATCTCCCAAGGGGTCCCAGACTGTGAGAGGGCACAGGCATGGCTGAGGGACCCCCCGTCTCCCCCGAGTGCACAAATTTTTGTGGACCGGGCCTCTAGTCCTATCTAATAAAGAGAAACATGGTAATTGGCGTACGACCGCTACCCTTCCCATTGGCTAATCAGGGCGATATGAAAATTAACTGCCAGCCAAGATGGCAGCCAGCAGCCAGGCAGCTTAAACTGAACATGAGGCTTGCTTGCTTCAGTGACGGAGGACTGCAATGTTCCCCACCTGCCGCTGCCGGCCTCTGAGCTTGCAGTTTAAGAAACTTTGTAACAAATATAGAAGCTAAACAAAACCCCAGAAACCAGCTTTCAGAGAGCCGGGATCTCAGAGCTGGAGTTGATACAGAGTTTAGATTATAGAACCTAAACAAACCAGATACCTACTTTCAGCAGCTGAGGCCTCAGAGCTGGAGCCAAGCCTCAGAACTAAAGCTGGCCCAGAATAAAAAAAAAAAAAAAGAAAGAAAAAAAGGAGCAGTTGGGAGTTTCAGTCCCAGCCTGAAAATAGCCCTCAGCTCCTCACCCAGACTGGCCAGGCACCCCAGTGGGGACCCCCACCCTGATCCAGGACACCTTCAGGGCAAACCAGCCAGCCCCAACCCATGCACCAGGCCTCTATTCTATATAGTAAAAGGGTAATATGCCTCCCAGCACCAGGATCAGTGGAGCTGAGAGGCCTCCTGGCACCGGGATCAGCGTGACAGGGGCCAGCGCCCAAACCCCCTGATCGCCCTGCGGCTCTGTGTGTGACAGGGTGTGGGGCCACAAACTCCCTATAGGCCCTGTTCTGTTCGTGACAGGGGAAGGCGCCCCAACCCCCTGATCAGCCCTGCTCTGCCTGATAGGGGGGAGCTCCCCAACCCCTTGATCACCCTGCGGCTCTGTGTGTGACAGGGTGCGGCGCCCCAAACCCCCCACCCCATGGGCCCTGCTCTGTGTGTGATGGGGTAGAGCCATAACCTCCCCATCGGCCCTGCCTTGAGTGTGACGGTGGCGGTGCCCCAACCCCCTGATCGGCCCTGCTCTGTGTGTGACAGGGGGCTGTCCGCCAACTCCCCGTCGACCCTACTCTGTGAGTAATGGGGGGAGCTCCTCAACCCCCTGATGGGCGCTGCTCTGTGTGTGACAGGGGGGAACTCCCCTACCTCCTGATTGGCCCTGCTCTGTGCGTGATAGGGGTGGTGCCGCTAACTCCCCATCGACCCTGCCTTGAGTGTGACAGGGGATGGTGCCCCAATCCTCCAATCGGACCTACCCTGAGAGTGACTGAGGGTGGCATCACAACCTCCCAATCTACCCTGCTCTGAGCCCGACCAGGGGCTGCACCTAGGGATTGGGCCTGCCCTCTGCCACTCAGGAGCAGGCCTAAGCCAGCAGGTCGTTATCTCCCGAGGGGTCCCAGACTGCGAGAGGGCACTGGCCGGGCTGAGGGACACCCTCTACCCCCCCCCCCCCCCCGAGTGCACAAATTTTTGTGCACCAGGTCTCTAGTATATATATAAAAGGCTAATATTCAAAGTGTCCCCTGGGGAGTTTGACTGAGAGGCCGGGAGTTCAATTGCTCTCTATGACGTGAGCTGACCACCAGGTGGCAGTGCGGAATGAAAGAAGGCCCAGGCTGGCAGCCAGCAGCTAGGGAAGGAAGGCCCCAGCTGGCAGTTGGATGGTCCTGGTCGGTCCTGATCACAGGCCAGGCCTATGAACCCTACCTGTGTACAAATTTTGTGCACCAGGCCTCCTGTATAATCCATAAGGATGAAGATCCAAAATCTCTATGCCCTCTGTGACACCTGGAAATTGTTTAACTTAAAGATTTTCTGTTATTTTTGCATAACTTCATGGAATTTCATCAAACACACACACAGCTTAGTGTTCAGTAAAACACAATAACAAAGGGACCTGCATGCAGATTTTTGAAGCTCATTTCCAGTGTGACTTTCAGTAGGAAATAAACAAGAATTGAGGTAAACCATGTGACTTGACAAAATCAATTACCAAATTTCAAAGTTGTGCCTCAAGTCAGATCGCAATCTGAATCACCTTTTTCCTGAAACATTTTTTTTTTTTTTCATTTCTTCATTTAGCTAAATGTGACTCAGGATTCAGATAATAGTTCAAACATTACATCTAATTTGAAGCTTTTCTTGAATACAGTAGCCTATATTAGGTATCCATCTATGTGTTTTTCTGTTCCCTCTCTCTAAGAATTTATCATAGTAATTACAATCTCTTTTCATTTTTTTTTCCTTTTCTTAACTAAAATATGAGATCTATAACTGATGGATCTTTGTCTCTATCATTTCATGTAGATGCATTACTTGCCAGCAATTTGAACATTAAAGCAGTGGTAAATATTTGTAAAAAATAACTAAAAATTAAATAACTATGAATATTATAAATGTGTATATATTATGAATTATGTTTTTTAAATTTAAGAAGCAAAAATCTACATTTTTTGTGACTTATATCTCAAGAATAAATTCCTATAACACATACTCCTGGGGTAATCCTAAAAGAACATTTTAGAGTGCTATGTCAATGATATATGTGATTTCTTTAATCATTTTTCTCCTGTGAGTTATATTACTTGGTCGAGTGTGTGAGCAGCCATTTTGCTTTTCAGAGCATTGCAAATATTGGTTTTGATATGTGGCTTAGTCCTTAGCTATCTTTAAGATCATTTTTCTTCACATATCCATCTCTAACCTTTGAGAATTTCTAAAGTGTTTCTAATCTAATATTTCCTGAATTAGAGAGCTGAGAGCTGAATGAAAAGTATTCAGAGAGAAAGATGCTTACCATAATATAATTCTTAGCTCAAAAAATTCATTCATCCATTGCTTTAAAAAGACCCAAGACAGCCAGCCTTCGGGTCAGAGAAACAAGTCACATATTATAGAGAAGAAATAGCTGAGATTATAAATAATTTGCTGTAGTTTATCACTTCTCTTTAAAGAAATAATAGCTTAAAAGCATAGTAACTGCAGACCCAAAGGAAACATTTTTTGGGGGATCGTTTTACTATATCAGTTTTTAAAAGGCCCTGAGAGTAATGGAAAATAGATAGCTTCCCCTCCCCACTTTTCCCACTATGTCTGTCTATTGAATTGATAATTAGGCAAACCTAGTGGTTCTTTCTGTAGCTAATGATTTGAAATCTAAGGAACTTTCACTGGCATAATTACTAAGATATGGTTTCTTTCTCTGTTGATTAAAGATCACAAAGGAAATTTGTTTTTGATCAATTTTAACTATGCTGATAATACAAAATAAACAAAGTCGTATAGTTGTAAATTTTTATTTGGAGTGTTAAGTAAGATATCCAGATATTTAGATATTTAAAAACATCTGGATTTTTATTTTTTATTTTTTTATTGATTTCAGAGAAGAAGGGAGAGGGGAAAGAGAAACATTAATGATGAGAGAGAATCATTGAACGGTTGCCTCCTGCACGTCTCCTACTTGGGATCGATCCCGAAACTTGAGCATGTGCCCTGAGCAGGAATGGAACCGTCACCTCCAGGTTCATAGGTCCATGCTCAACCACTGAGCCATGCCAGCTGGGTGAAAAAGCATCTGGATTTTTAAAATGTATATATTTGTTTATAACACAGGAATAGCATTTGAAAGACATGGGCTACAATCCTGATTTTACTCCTACCTGGCTATGAAAGTTCGAGAATAAAATCAGTCTCTGAACATTACATTTGCCAGGCACAAGCATAACTCAACTCTGTCTGCTCTATCAGGTTCTTAGTTCCAAGAAACAAGACCTGATCCAGTGTGTTAACAGAAAAAGAAATATATTGAAGAATATTTTGTAGTATACCTATTTCCATGCGGCCTAAAGCATACTCCACTGCAGCCACAAAGACATCTTTGCTACAGCTACTGAAAGGCAACACTCATGCTTGGGGTCAGATGGAACCACTTCTGCCTCTGCTACTGCTGCCTGGAGGGACGAATGTCCCTGACCCCATCCTTATCAGAATAAATTCCACTCTTAACTTCTGACTTAAAATCCACTCATTGACCTGATAAGAGGGCTTAGGTCACATGCCTGTGATCTAGTATCAAGAGAAGGCCAGAAAGTAATTTATTTGCCCTCGAATTAGGAAGGCATAGATTCAGGTGGTTCATTCTACAAGTGTAAAGAGGGTGCTTGAAAGTTTTTGGTGGTTACAAAACACAAAGTCACATTTCACTGTACATGTTCAGTCTTAAAATGATGGTATACCTTATCTATGTGGAGAAAATGTCTTTTATATGAGATTAATTAAATTTTGTACGTTGCATAGAGCTGTATTGACAGTATGGAAATGTGGATTTGATCAGCCACACTAGCAACAACCAATGGGTATTGAGAGTCTGTTATACACAAGGTCTTTGGTTAGAGATTGGAGATACAAAGGGGTCCCTGTGCTCCTCCATATACTTTGCTAACACAAATCTTGACAGCACCAACACAATCAATTGAATAGAAAATAGTCAACAAGTTGTATTGTCATATGGTCCACCCAGACAATTTGAGTAATAGGAAATTGAGCTAATTATCTATTGAATGATAAAATATAAAATTTTTAATGTTCTTTAAGGCTAGAGTTCAAATTTTGATAAACACCCAGAATCCTAGAGATGCTTATAGATAAAAAGGTGAAATTTCTTTTTAGACTTTGACAAAATGTGTCTAATTTGTTTTGATTTTTATGCATTTTTGTATTTGATAGGTAATCAGTAAATATCTTGATGTTTTATCTGTGTTACTCTACTACTATTTGTACAGTAAGTAAAGGTATAATTATGAAATTATTTTGAAAATCTAGTTGGGAAAATTAGAATATTTCTTCATTCCCATGGAAGAAAATATTCTGAAAATAACATTTGCAATCACTCTGAAACTATAAAGAAAACCTCAATCAGGATTTCCTTTGCGCATTACCTATATTTTTATCAAGTTGTGAAAATTGATAGATGCAATCCACACTTGGTTGATTGTGAATTTCAGCCTTTGTGGGTGACCAGTTGTTATTCTCTTGTTGGACTCCATGCAGAGCAAATCTAAGAATAAAACTTCTTTGAAGTGAATATGAATCTCATGCTAGGAGCAGTTCAAAGGCACATGAATTCCTTTCCTTTCCCTCTACATCACACCACTCTTATAATTATTCTTTTGTTAATTTGCATAAATATTTCTGGCACAAAAATAAAGCTAATAATGCCTACATAAATGGAAACAGCATTTTTAATACTTACCACTTAATTTAATAATACAGATTGTTTTCAAATTAATTTTTAATATTCATATATTTTTATTATAAATGAAGAATAATTACATTATTGGTTGTATTAATTCTATATCTTGAATACATAGTTCTCTTTTGAATTATCTATGTTGAATTAAACTGCCATTGAGTTTTATAATTTAGTTATTTTATTTTTAGTTTTATTTTAGTTCAATTTTAGTTATAGTTTATTTTATTTTTAAATTTAATATTTCCATTAAGTTTTTAAATATTCTATTTCTTTCCTAAAACCTTCTAATTTTTATTTGATTCAAGCAAATCTGTAATGTCTTGGTGAAGTATTTTTATTATGGCTGCTTTATAAATCTTTGTCAGAAAATTCTAACTTCTCTATCAATCTTGATGTTGATATCTATTTATTGTCATTTTAGCTTGAGATCATCCTATTTCTTGATATAACCTGTGATTCCAATGAAAAGCTTTTCATTTTGTGTGCTATATAATGATACTTCATTGAAGCTGTAGTTTAGAGAGCAAGAAAGAAACAATGCAATAAAAATAAACACATAAAATCTGTCATTAAAGAAGGGAAAGAGGTTCAAGAGAACATGTGAAATAGGCAATGACCAGATCATATGTGACCATGTCCTTTATGTTTATCTTAAAAGCAACAGGAAACCATTCAAACATTATAGGCAAGGCATAATCAGATTTCATTTTTAAAGAAAATGTTGTGTGCAATGTGATTGCTGGACTATCTCTCTATATAAAAGCCTAAGTGATCACACGACCTAACAACTGAATGACCAGTTGACTGGTCACTATGACATGCACTGACCACCAGGGGGCAAATGTTCCCTGGTGGTCAGTGCACTCCCACAGCAGGAGCACTGCTCAGCTGACTGATGGGCGCCACATACAGGGCTCATGGCTGGCTGTCGCAGCCCGGAGACAGCAGGAAAGTGGCAGTGAGCCTACCGAGCCGCCAAGGCAGTAGGTGCAGCTGAGCTGGGATGAGCAGGAGTGGCAGGCAGGCAAGAGTGGCAGGCAGCATTGGACTGCTGGTTTCAGCCTGAACCTTGCAGGCCAAGCCGAGGGACCCCACTGGTGCGCAAATCCGTGCACCAGGCCTCTAGTTTCTAATAATTAATTAAAGAAAAAGTAGTAAAAAGATGAAGTTTTGGCCAGTGATGGACTGGCTTCACAAGACAATACTCTGGGGAAATTCTCAGGATCAACAAAATACAGAGAACAATTATTTTTCCAATGACTGATAATTCATTCCCAAACCTCATCTCTAAAATATGAAATTTTAGATTGTCTTATGCACATGTTCAGGTGTCCTTTGCGTTTGATCACAGGCTTATTTAGACTTTTATAATTACTTATTGAGCAAAAAGTCCTAGTTTAAAGAAAAGCATAGTATTATATCAGGATACATCTAGTTTGCTTTGAGATAGCTTCAAACTATTTGATAAAGTGGTTGTAAAACCTCTGCTTTGATATACGCCCAAACTGTGGAATAAAGTAAAGAGTCATGTCTCAACTTCATTAGGTTATGGATTGTATATATAAGTTCTAGAAATGTGGAAGATTGAAATGATGAAAAAAAAATAAGAACAAAAAAATAAAAATAGTTTGCTGCTCTTATTCATTTGAGAGAAAATTGTCCCTGTGTTTTGTTTTATTTTGTTTTGTTTATTTTAGAGTAAAAAATGGAGGGAATCATAACTGCTTTTTAAAATATTTTAAAATTTTATGATTTATTGCATGCCTGCATCTTGTCTAATAATATTATAAACATTTTTACCCAAGATTGAAATTTAAAAAGTTGAACAGTGTTCAAATCATTGTTTTACTTTTACTTCAACATGTCATTATAACAAATGCAATAAAAATAAAATAGCGTAAGGTTTTGTCCTGTTTTAATAATTTTTTTGGCTACTACAAAAGGCATATGTCCTCATCCTATAAAGAAGTAATAGTACTGAATGGCTTATGTATTGGAAATAACATTATGGTGCTTTTTCAAAAGGTCTTATAAATTAAATGACTTTTTTCATATATTTTCTTCTAAGATATAGAAGATGTAGAAAGATAAATAGCAGTTAATTATATCTACATAATATATCCATTTAAAGAATGCTTTATACTATATTATTTATCATCTGTGTTTTTGCTCTACAATCCATTACCCAAAATGCAGTGGCTTATTTAGCTAATGATTCTGTGTGTTGAATGGGTGTTGATTTGGTTCACATCTCTGCTGAGTTCTCTCATGTGTCTATGGTCAGTTTAGAGATCAGCTGGTAGCTGAATGATCTTAACAACTGCCCTCACATGGGTAATAGTTGGCAGGCTGGTTGGTGGAAAGACCTCATCTAGGATAGCTCATTTTGGCACCATCTGCATATTAAACAGTAGGATATCCTTGGGTTCTTCACATCACAGCCTAAGGGTTCTAAGGAGCAGTGAGTAAAGATAGACCCCAATGTGTAAGTTCTTTTCTAGTCCCTGCTTGCATGACATGTGCTATGGTCCCATTGGCTAAAACAAGTCATGTGACCATGCATCAGAGCATCATGGGTGGGGACAATGTCTAACAGCATTGATATAAAGAGAGGGATCATTGCATTCACTTCTGTAAGCAATATCTTCCTTCATTATTTACCTTTTCTTTAAAATGAACTACATGGGAAAGTAGATAGTATCAATATGTATCTTCCTGAGCCTTATACCCACCTTTAATTTTAGTTAAGAGGTAATGAATAGTGAAGGTGAGGTAGGGTAGAAAAAGTCATATCAAAAGTTTAATAATTATTTTCTAAAATATCCTCTGTTGTAATAGCCACCAAATAGGCTAAGAAAGCCAATAGATATGTCTGGCCTAATCACAATAAACATTCTCTGATGCTCTCAACAATCTATAAAAAGAATCAAATATAGAGATGAAATTATCCAGGAAATATTTAGGAAAACACTCTTATTTAATGGAGATGGAGTAAATTCCCAGGACATACTCAGAAGATCCACAAATTGTCTGAGAATGTTATATCAGCAGAAACTCCCAAGTTTTTATTAAAAGGAGCAGAAAAACAAAAACAAAAGGAAGGCAAGCTACCCTATTGGCCTGAAGGGTTTTGCTTGCCTGCATGTATCAAAGCTCGGTAAAACATGAACAGGAGTTTGCAGTCAAGAAAGTAGGATTTATTAGTTGAGAGGATGGTGCCATGCCTGGAGTCATGGGTGACCCAATACTCAAAGATGTGGCTCCCTGCTGGCTCCCAGGGGTTGGATTATATAGGGGAAAAATCATTCATCATGATGACTAAAGGAGTTAGGGTCATGATCTCTACTGATTGGTTGGTGCTAGAATAGGAGATAATTGATCATTGCATCTGGTCCTAAATGTCAGCCATAGAGCTGTTCTATCTGATTTTGCAAGGATTTATTCTGTGGGATCATTCCACTTTCCTGGGGCCTGAGCTAAAACACAGCTGAGCCCAAGATGCTATCTTTAGTTTGATGAAAAACACTGTCTCTGTAGTCAATAGACCCAAGAACTTGTTCCTAAGGCTACTGGATGCTGACCAGAACCTTATTTCTCTGAGGACTTAATGATTAAACAAGGAAGAGGGAGGTGGGTGAGTGAGAGTACTGGGTGAGGCCAGTTTGAGTCCAAGGGGGGACAAAAATCAAAAGTAAAGACCAGATGAAAGAAATTAAGGTTTTTGCATGGTTACAGCTATCATACTCTAAATTTTTTCCAGGCAAGAAACAGGCTGATAAAACTCAGTTGCAGCAGACATGTTCACTCTACCAGAAAAAAGAAGGGTAACTCAGGAACAGAGGCTTGCATCTAGAGCAGTGGTTCTCAACCTTCTGGCCCTTTAAATACAGTTCCTCATGTTGTGACCCAACCATAAAATTATTTTCGTTGCTACTTCATAACTGTAATGTTGCTACTGTTATAAATCATAATGTAAATATCTGATATGCAGGATGGTCTTAGGCCACCCCTGTGAAAGGGTCGGTCGCGACCCACCGGTTGAGAACCGCTGATCTAGAGGATGGACTCAAGATCCACAGAGAATTATTCCAAGGCCTTAAAACCTAACGGAGTCTATTCAGTTGGATTTCAAAATTGTTTGGGTCTAGTGACTCTTCCTTCAATTTTTTCTTCTTTAATGGGAGTGTTCCTAACTACTTTATGCCTGTCCCATCATTGTATTTTGGGAGCTGAAAATGTGTTTTCTAGCTTCACCGGTCCTTAAATAGAGATAAACTTTGCTCTAGGAGGGGTCATACTCAGAATTCCTCATGTCTAATATAGATGACAGCTAATGAGATTGAGGAGTTTTAAAATGATAATATTTAGATGAGACTTGGTACTTGAGAAATACTGTAATGAGTTGAGATGCTTGGGAATGTTGGAATTGGGTGAATGTATTGTGCATGTGGGATCGATGTGGAGTCTTCTATGTGGCAAAAGGGAGTCTGCACATAAAATTAAGTTAATCTGGAGATGGAGAGATAATCCTGACGTATGTGGGGTGGACTATAAAAGTAATCATACATGTTCTTGTGAAAGGAAGGCAGAGGGTGATTTTATTAAAAAAAAAAAAAAAAGCCATGTGATAAGTGAAGCAAGATGCTGGCTGATGCTTTGGAAATGGAGGAAGAGCTTGCCAGCCATATGATGCAAGGATGCAGCTCTGGAGCTGGAAAAGGCAAGGTGATAAATTTTGACTTGAGAGCCTCTGGAGGGAGTATGGTAATTCTATAACCTTGACTTAGGCCTAATGAAAGTAATTTTAGACTTCTTTCTCCAGAACTATAAAAAGGATAAGTGTGCCTTGTTTTAAGTTACTATGTTTTGGTAATTTGTTACCGATAATAGAAAACTAATGCATTGAGTAAACTTAGCCCTTGGGCTGTGATCATTCTACCTGCTCCATTGTAGTCTTAGGGCTACAAAAACTTAGCTTCCTTACCTTTGTTTGGGTTCTCATCCCTTTCACTACCTGTGTTACCAATTTCCTATGTTCAATTTCTTCTTTTTTAATCAATCATTAGGTTTTTTTTCCCTTCTAGTTTACATCCTGAATAATGTCCTGCTTTCCCTACTTTAATATTTTTTATAGTGCCTATTATTGTCTATCATTATTGGATAGCTACCAGGTAGAGTTTGCTGCCTTATTAAAATGACTTAGGATAATCATTGGAGTAAGGTAAGTCAAAAGTTTCCAAAGTGGTCAGATCAATACAGTTGTTGGTTCCATTCCCAGTTAGGACACATGCCCAGGTTTCAGGCTCAATCCCCAGTAAAGGTGTGCAGGAGGCTGTGCTGATGAATGTGAGATGAATGTTATGCTCTCACATTGCTGTTTCTCTCTTCTACTTCATTTCCCTCTAAAATCAATAAACTGTTCTTTGGGGGATGGGGGGAAGGAATAGATTGCCTGAGAGCTTAGAACATGGGTCTTATATGGGATTATTTAAATGCAAGTAGTAGAAGAAGATCCAGCCATAATAGTGGAGAAAAGAAGAATGACCAGCTAAGACACTGACCTTCCCCCACCTTTCCCAAGTACTCCCCCAACTCCCCAGGTGAATGTTTGAGTGAATTCCTTGGGAATGGGAAAGGGGACCAAGATAGAAATAGTATCATTGAACAATAAGTGGGTTTTATTTAAGGCTGTTACATGGAGTTCTCAGAAATGGCTGTTAGTGTTGGAAGTACTAGCTTACAATAGGAGTTTAGCAAGCACTGGGGATAGCATTGACAGGGAAGAAAACAATGGGAAGGTGTGTTTAAAGAAAAGGTGTAAAGTGATAGGCTAGAGCATATGTAACTCTTTTATATATATATACTAGTGGCCTGGTGCACAAATTTGTGCACATTGAAAGGAAATTAATTAGAAGAAACATTTTAATACCGCTATTCGCCATCACCATAATAAATGCCTTCCCACTGAACACAAAAGCCTCTTTTTACATCTATAAGAGTTAACATCATCTGGAGGACTTTGGATGGGATTTAATAAATGCTTGTTGTTCATGAATATTTTAGTTGCTCTGATGAGGAGACAACATAAATATATGGAAGTTACTAACAGCAAAATATTGATATAAACATTATAATACTATCAGAGCCACTCACAAGGAACAAAAGTAATAATGAGACTTCTTCAGTATTTATCCAGAGGTCTAGTGATTCCTTCTGTTTATTTATTATGTTTGTGTTTATTTTCCAATTGTATGATTTGAAATGCAACATCTATTTTACTTGCTAAGCGGTAAGCAGTTTGTGTAATGCATGGAGGCACCTGCCCTATGAAATGATTATAATTTACTTTCTGGATAACCAATTCAGGTACAGTAATTAGAAAAGTAACAAGGTCAAAAGAAAACCCATTAGTTGTGTGTTTATTTGCACTTTGGAAAATGTTTCAAACAATACATATCCTTTGAATACATACATAAATTTAGCCACACTAAACTGTTAATTTTTGTAACTTATATCTGCAAATTAATGTGTCTTAAATAAAATAATGAGTGTACTTAAATCTGTGAAAGGAAAGGTTGTAGTTAGAGAGGGACTTCCTATTACTAAATGTTTTTCTAACTCAATTTTAAACTAAACCTTCTAGAAATTTAGATAGGTCTAGGAAATATTATTTAATCTCCCCACCCCACACAGAATACTTATAGAATATAGTTAGAATATGTACGTAGAGTAAGTAATTAAAATAGTTTTCTATCTTTTAGTGTTTGTCGTGGAACTTCAACCTCTCATAAATGCATTTTGTAACCATAATAATTGAAATACTTTAGGGCTAGCTAGAATTCTAAAACAAAGGGAAGATTATTTTAGCTAAGCAGAAACTGAGACCGTAAACCACATAAACGTCAAGGACAAATGCACTCTCTAACATTCTTAAGCTACATTTACCTATTAAGTAAATTGAGGTAAAAATATGTATGAAAAGTTTTAGTTCAGATGACAAAAGAATGTGGTGTTTTAAACAACTTTAATTTTAGACACAATAATGAGTAAATATATTCTGTGTAGTTAGCATTGATTTTATAACATTTTTATTTGCCTCAATATGAGCAACATATGAAACATGTTTTTCTCAAAAACATATTTGAATAATGACTAATTTTATAATAAAACTTCCTTATATACATTAAAACTCATAAACTTTGCATATTGCCTGTAATGGTTAAATCTATGTGTCAACCTCGATAGAATATAGTATCCAGTTATTTAATCAACCACTAATCTAGGTATAGATGCGATGTGAAAGTATTTCTAGGTGTGACATGAGTTAACTGAAAATATATATTGGTCTCTGGCCCCAGTTCCAAGGACAAAGTTCCCCAAACCCTTGTAAACTGCTAAGTGATAAGAATACTAGGAGAATCTTATGTTTTGATATTTGGTCTTTGATCCAAGTTCCTGACACAGGGGTCCTTAAATACTGACAATTTCTAGGGAGATATGAGTGTCTTTTGTTTGTATAAGGAGACTCTGGATCCTCAGTGGATCCTGAATGGGGGCTGGTCACCAGGAAAAACCGAGGAGTGTTGTAGAGAAAGCTGTAAGTCTTCAAAAATCCATATATCATCAAAGACAGAATGTTGGTAGAGATGTAAAGATAAAGGTGGTTCCGTTGAGATTTCATGTAGAAATGACAAGCATATCAATAGAGATTGAAGGAAAGGGATCCTTGTTAATAAGTAGCAGAAAAAAAATGTCTAAATTGTTGTTTAGCATTTGGTGGAAAGTAGTACTTGCAAGCATTGGGTTTGGACGGTTAGTGGAGCAGATTTCCAAGCAAATTACCGAAGATGAGACTTGTTTACTCCTGGCTGCTTATGGCAAAATGAGAGAGGAAATAAATCCATTGAGGAAGAAACTGCCAAGCAAAAAGGAGCTAGAACTTGATGATTTAGAAATTCTCAATTTAAATTATTATATCAAAATACAAAACAAAACAAAAAACTAGTTTGGATCAAAAGCAACAGAGATAGAATAAAGTGAATGTATGCTCTTGGACTTCTGTGGTTCTACAGGCAGGAAATGAGATGATAGAGCTACTTGGCTGTGACCATGTGCTCTTCTTCAAGGAGAAGAAAGGATGACTCCAAGGGCAGATGCAGTTTTAGATTTAGAATTCATGCTAGAATAGGTTAAAATATTGGGTGATGGGGTGATTACATTTTGCAAGTGGGACAGATGTGAGTTTTGCAAGTGGGGCAGAGAGTGAACTATACTGGGTTAAATAGTGTCTCAACATATTTAATAGGGTCTCCAAAAATTCATGTTCACAGGGTCTTTACAGTTGTAATAATCTAAGATGAGGTTGTACTGGATTAGAATGGGCCCTAAATCCAACTGATTGGTGACCTTTTAGGAGAGGAAGAGGAAGAGGAAGCCTTGGGAACACACAGGCACACAGGAAAGGTGGCCATGTGAAGATAAAGGCAGAAACTAGGGTGATCTGTAAGCCACGGAAACCAAGGATTGCTGGAAACCCACACAAGTTAGAAGAAAGGAATGGAAAGATTCTCCTTCTTAGCCCTCAGAAGGAACCATCACTCCAGACACTTTGTTTTCAACTTCTGGCCTCCTGAAATAGGAGAGAGTAGATTTCTATTGTTTTAAGATTCCTAGTTCATGGGTTTTTTTGTTTGTTTTTTTTGTTTTGTTACAATAGCACTAGAAAATTAATGGATCATGTAATGAAATTTAGTTTAACTTAATTCCATGAGCAATACATTTATTATCTGATGCTTTCTCAGATAAGAGAAAGTAAAAACAAATTTCTTATATTTGCTAAGTCATGTATCTCAAACCCCCAAATTAATTTTTTTAGTATTTTTACATTCACTGAAGAAATATAATGTTTGAAATAATAAAATAATGGTAAGTAACCATGTCAATTTATTGCATTTTGATGAAATATCTGTTTATTTTGAATAGAAACATTTCAACATGATATCTTTAAACATTATTTTTCTCTAAACTGACTTTTAACAATAATCAATCTTTTAGAATGTTTCTTTAATCAAATCTATAAATATAAATATGTTTGTACAAATAAAGCTGAGACATTAGCAGTTTGCTGGAGGCATAGATGTCAAATGGGATCTGATTTATATGAATGATCATGGGAAATAGAAGCTGCATTTCTTTAAAGTATAAATTGAGTTTGGCAATAAACTAATCATTAATTAGAGAAGCTATTATAATGGTGATAGAAATAATTACTGATATCAGAATATAATACATTCAATAGAATGTAGAGTCCCAATAGTATTTTGGGAACGAAAGAAGGCTGTATTTTGTATTAAAATGAATAAAACTTATTAAAATATGATTTATAATATTTTGTATTTATCTCTGAGTAAGAAAAAGGAACACATTGCATTATCAAACTCTCTTTTTATCTTTTCCAATTACTCTGCAGCATTAAGAAAACACATTTTCCCATTTTAATTAAAGTTACACATGATCAACTTTAACTGGTAAGCACCAATAAACCTTTATAATTTTTATGTTATTTAGTGTGTCTACAAATATCCAAAGTCTCTAAAATATTGTGTTGCTGATAACAGACTGTTAAAATAAATGAAAACAATATATAGGGTCATCTATACTATGTATTTTTAAAAATATAGACATATTGCTGAATTGAACTTGCCATAATTTCACCAAATGTAGTAAATTAATATATGTTACTTTTGATGCCCCACTTTCTAAAAAGAAATGTCTTATTTTGACTTTAAATTTTAATTTTATGTTATAGATATTTTTAGAATGCACAGTTTACATTCATGCTCTTTATTAAGAAAATACTAACTTAATAACCACTAATTATATACTGGGAACTCTACTACATCCAGATAAATTAATATAAAACTCCCTCAAGAAAGAATGAACCTATAAGATGTCATGCCTGTGTTACATTATAAATGAAATAACTATGAGTATGGCAGAATGTATGGGAAGCTAAGAAGAGTTTAAACCAACCAGGCAAGTTTGATCTCTTTACATAGAAAAAGCTACTGAAATTAAAATATTTGAGGTCAGAAGCATGAAGTTCACATCGTGACTACTGCCATAATCTAAACAAAAGATTATGGGATGGCTTGGACCAGATAGTGATGAAAACTAGTTTGATGTTGGATATATCTGAGGGTTGAAATAATAGAAAATGCTGATTAAATACTAATGGATTGGAGTGAAAGATGATAAAGAATGATTCTTTTTTCCTTTTCTTGGATTTGGGGTGAGTTGTGTTTAGAGAGAGTCAAGAATTCATTTTGTACATTTTTAGCTTAGAATACTTATTAGTCATCTAAATTGAGACAGAAAGTAGTCAGTAGATTTATGTGTCAGAATCCAAGAAAAATTTAATTTCGAGAGTCATATCCTATATAATAAAAGGGTAATATGCAAAATGATGGAACCACAGAATGACCAGTTGCTATGATGCGCACTCACCACCAAGGGGCAGATGCTCAATGCAGTTTATGTTGTTCATTATATCCCACACTAGAGGCTCAGTGCACAAGATTTTTGCACTGGGCGGGGAGTTCCCCTCAGCCCAGCTTGTGCCCTCTCACAGTCTGGGAGCCCTTGGGGGATGTCTGACTAACCGCTTAATCGTCAATCGGACACCCTTAGCACTGCTGCAGAGACTCCCGCCATCATTGTGCTCACCAGCCATGAGCCCAGCTTCTGGCTGAGCAGCGTTTCCCCTGTGGGAGTGCACTGGCCACCAGGGGCAGCTCCTGCATTGAGCATCTGTCTAAGCTTCAGTCAGACATCCCCTGAGGGCTCCCGGACTGTGAAAGGGTGCAGACCAGGCTGAGACACCCCTCTCACCCAACCCCTCCTCCCCCCAAGTGCACAAATGTGGTGCACCAGGCCTCTAGTTTTTAGATAATATTTAAAGCCATGGGAATAAATGGTATGACCAAGGGAGCAATTCTAGATCAGGATTTCCTAACCTTGGCAGTATTGCTATAGCAGGCTGGATAACTTTTTGTTTTGGAAGGAGTCTGTACTTCATAAGATGCTTACCAGCATTGCTGGCCTCTACCCAGAATATGTCAGTAGCAACTGCTAGTTGTGGCAGCCTAAAATGTCACCAGATATTGCCAAATGTCTTTTGAGATCACACTTGCCTCCAATTGACAACCACTGCTCTAGTTTAAAGAAAAAAAACAAAAAACACAAAACTCCAGAGCTAACTTTTAGTATACTCCAATGTTTAGGGTTTAAGAAGAACTGGAGAAACCTGCAAAGTATCTGCAGAGAGTCCAAAGAGGGAAATGTTAGATCAAGCAGGAATGGTACTCTGGCCCTGGCTCATTTGGCTCATTGAATAGAGCGTCAGCCTGTGGAATCAAGGTCCCAGGTCCGATTCCAGTCAATGTCATATGCCTGGGTTGTGGGCTCCATCCCTAGTGTAGGGTGTGCAGGAGGCAGCCGATCAATGATTCTCTCTCATCATTGATGTTTCTATCTCTCTCTCTCCTTCTCCCTTCCTCTCAGAAATCAATAAAAATATATTTTTTTAAAAAAAAAAGAATGGTACTCTGAAATCCAAGTGAGGAATTTGCCATGGTTTGGTTAATTCAGTGGTCGGCAAACCGCGGCTCGCGAGCCACATGCGGCTCTTTGGCTTCTTGAGTGTGGCTCTTCCACAAAATACCACGTGCAGGCACTCACGTACAGTGCGATTGAAACTTTGTGACCCATGCGCAGAAGTCTGTTTTCAGCCTGGGCGAGTCTATTTTGAAGAAGTGGCATTAGAAGAAGTGGGGTGTGTCAGTTGGTTGGGCGACGGGAGACGTGGCGCAGGCGGGCCGAGGGTACACAGCGCAAGGGAGTTACATTGTTTTGAGGTACGTTCGCTGAGGTCGACCCCTTCCAACTCTCCCATTCACACTCATTTATCTGAAACAAGTATACAAGAAGAGTGTGGATGGGAGAGTTGGAAGGGGTCGACCCCAGAGAACGTACCTCAATCAGATTGAGGACGTTTTTAGCAAAGACCAGCTTAGGAGTACCTTAATTAAGTTTCTAACAATGTACCTACCTATATAATTTAAGTTTAAAAAATTTGGTTCTCAAAAGAAATTTCAATCATTGTACTGTTGATATTTGGCTCAGCTGACGAATGAGTTTGCCGACCACTGGGTTAAGCAATAGCTGAGATAAGTCTTGACTTCTGTTCAAGAAGACTGGAAATCTTATCAAGTGCACCTTGGGTGTATTAGTGTGGGAGTCTGCATAGTTCCATTATGCCCAGTTACACCCCTCAGATTACATGAAGATTGTAGAATCAAAAATTCGAATTACTGCAGAGAGACCAGACTCTTCCTGCTTGAACCCATCTGTGAATGTTAGCATCACTTAAAGTGGAACAGCAGAGAGCATGTTTCCATGCTTGGATGAAATATAAAGTATACATTGTCACATACAAAACATCCTGTAATATTATAGCTAAAAAAGATGAAGCCAAACTTAATGAAGCTTCTATATGTAACTTAAAGTTCACAGAATTAATGGAACTAAAGGGATCCGTTAAATGACAGAACAATTAGAGAATTTGGAAACTGAGGTATTCGATAGGGCATTTGACATCAGCAATAATTCTATGACAGGGATATAAAGGGTAGGGATATTATTCAAGAACTAAAGGCCCGGTGCACAAAAATTTGTGCATTCGGCTGGGAGAGGGGGTCCCTCAGCCCGGCCTGTGCCCTCTCGCAGTCTGGAACCCCTCTGGAGATAACGACCTGCTGGCTTAGGCCTGCTCCCGGATGGCAGAGGGCAGGCCCAATCCCTAGGTGCAGCCCCTGGTTGGGCTCAGAGCAGGGCCGATTGGGGAGTTCGGGCGCCACCCCCTGTCACATTCAAGGCAGGATCGATAGGGAAGTTGAGGCACCACCCCCTGTCACGCACAGAGCAGGGCAGATCAGGGGGTTGGGGCGCTGCCCCCTGTCATGCACAGAGCAGGGCCCATCAGGGGGGTTGGGGCTCCGTACCCTGTCACACACAGAGCAGGGCTGATCAGGGGGTTGAGGAGCTCCCCACTGTCACTCACAGAGCAGGGCCCATCAGGGGGGTTGGGGAACCACCCCCCATCATACACAGAGCAGGGCCGATCAGGGGGTTGGGGCACCACACCCTGTCACACACAGAGCAGGGCCGATCAGGGGGTTAGGGCACTGCACCCTGTCACGCTGATCCCGGTGCCGGGAGGCATATTACCCTTTTACTATATAGAATAGAGGCCTGGTGCACGTGTGGGGGCTGGCTGGTTTGCCCTGAAGGGTATCCTGGATCAGCGTGGGAGTCCCCACTGGGGTGCCTGGCCAGTCTGGCTGAGGGGCTGAGGGCCGTTTTCAGGCTGACAGGTGACTGAAGCTCCCAACCACTCCTTTTTTTCTTTTTTTTCTTTTTTATTCTGGGCCAGCTTTAGCTCTGAGGCCTCGGCTGCTGAAAACAGGTTTCTGGCCTGTGTTTACCGTCTGTATTTGATACAATGTTGCGGTCCGGCTGGCTGAAGCCCGGCTGAGTAAAGCAGGTTTCTGGGTTTTTTTTAGCTTCTATGTTTGCAACATAGTTGCTTAGAGTTTCAGCTGAGAGGCCGGCAAGTCAGGCGGGGAACGTTGGAGTCCTCCGTCACTGAAGCAAGCAAGCCTCCCTGTTCGCATCAGCTGCCTGGCTGCCGGCCGCCATCTTGGCTGGCAGTTAATTTGCATATCTCCCTGATTAGCCAATGGGAAGGGTAGTGGTCGTACGCCAATTACCATCTTTCTCTTTTATTAGATAGGATAAAATAAGTGTAAGATGCATAAAAATGCAGTTTGTTTGTTAGAGTAGGCAGCTAGGTGGATATGGGTTGGGAGAGGTAGCTGGTGCCTGGAGGAAGTATGTGTGAGTCATGACAAACTAAAATGAGACCATGAAGGTGGCAGGCTCCTATTCAGAGCCCCTCTTGGATGTGGTCTAACCAGTGGCATAGCACCTAGGTGAAGGAGCCTTCTATCTTAAAGACACATTTTTTTATTGAAATATGAGGGAGGGAGTGGCTTGCTCCTTGCCCAGGGCTATAAATCCACTGAACTTTCAAACATCAGGGCACTTGGTTTCGTTTTGGCTGACAACAGCCTGCTCAGGTACTGAGTGTATTTTTTTCCTACAAATAAATCCTCACCTGCTTTTGTTGTTATTTGTTGTCTCGTGTTTTAATTTATTCCTACAAGCATGACAAGTTATGACTAGCATTGCAGTTTAAGAATTCTATGTGTTTTAAGAATAGTTGTGTGTGTTTTTTTTGGCTAGACCTACCAAAAATGCATGTTTAACTGCCCTTAAATTATCACAGGCATTTGGAGTGATGACAGGAACATGTTGCTAATTTCTACCTGAAAGATGTCATGGAATGAAGAGTACTAACTGGACTAGATAAAACACAGGGGCTTACAGCCAAATTGCCTGAAACTCACAAAAGCATGTGCATATAGCAAGAGATTCAGCAAAAGAAATGATGATGGAGGGAACATCACAATCCTCTCCTGGCTCTGGAGATCTTGTTTGATGGGAGTAATTTCATAGTGGATGACCACCGGAGAATGTGTTCTCAGGGAAGAAGCAAGATTTAGTCAAAGCAGGCAGGAGGTGAAGCTTTGTGGAAAAGATAACAAGAGACTGGGCAAGTTCATTGATAATGAATCCAGGTTTCACACAGCAGAGGAAAAAGTTATGGAGGGTACTAGATATTGGAAGCCTACCGAAGATGAAAGATTTAATGCTGTAAGGATAAGATGGGATAAGATAATGGGAATGTTAGTTGAAATTGGAAGGAATCTCTCCCCAAAGAATAAAAGAACAAGGGTCACTAGATTCAATATTACAATTCTGGCAGAAGTTATTTTGGGACAAATTGATTGAGAGTTGGTCTTAAATAACACTTTGCCTGATGCACCAATACAAATGTGTGACAATAGTCATGTTTTTAATGATTGATGTCCCATATCATGGAAGAAACTTGGTAAGGGAGTGGAAAGATTCCTTCTCTGTAAAGATATATTTCAAGATACAGTATTCAGAAGAGTAGAGAGAGTGCTGCTTTGAGTGACTGATCTTCTTAAAACTTGAGAGAAGAGATGGAATTGTGTTCCCGGATGAAGGTTACTGACCTGTTTTGATTAAGAGCCATAACCTAAGAATGGTGTAAATTTGAGAAAGTGAATGTCATCTACCATATATCATAAATACAAAACCTAAGTTGTAAAATGTAATACTGTTTTTAAATAATAAAACTCCAATATTATAAATGCAATTTTTATCATTTTGAAATATGACTTTGCAGTGTACATATATTAGTCAGATTCTCCAGAGAAACAATATGTATATTAGAGATGAATTGAGACATTTTAACTGATTGGAAGAGGCCCACCCACATGAAGGGGGGCAATTTGCCTTATTCAAAAGTCCAATGATTTAATTGTAAATCTTATCCAAAAAGACTCTTACAGAAACACCCAAAATAATATTTGACCATATATCTGGACACAGTGGCCCAGAGAAGGAGACACATAAAAGCAACCATAGCACAGTGGAATTCGTCTACAATCATTTGTCTTTTCTGAATTGTATAGTTTATGTATAAGGCAAAAAAGGGCCAATTTTAAACATTATATACCTCTGTATACTTACCAACTGTTATAATATAAATAATTCCAGTTTATCCTGAAGCCATCTGAAGAGAAAGAGCACTACAAATTTGTAGGAGCCCATAGTACAAGTATTACCCTTACAAGATTTGGAGATAATGAGACCACATGGGTAAAGAGACAAAACCACAAGTTAGAACAGCCAATAAAGGAAGAGAACCAAGGCTTGAATGTCAAGCCTTCTGACAAGTATAAGAATGATGTGTCACTTATAGCTGTGATATAGAGATAAATGTTATCTATAGTTAGAATCAATATAAAGAATCAGATCATTGAGGGTCTTTAAGTTTAGGCAAAGTATTATTCTTCATTAGAGAGCCAGCATGTGGTAGGGAACTGATTAGCTTATAGCTGCTTTAAAGGGACCCACAGGTATTTATGTTAGCAATGTACTATTTACCAGCCACTAATCTAGAGGTGATCTTATTATGGAAATCCTTAATTTGAAAATAAGGATGATTTTATATTACACTCCAAAGAAGGTAATTGTCTTTAAATTACCCTTCTTTTCTCAGAAGATTTGATCTCTGAAGCCTGAAATGAAACTTTAAGATTTTCAATTAAATTTAAGCCTTCAAGGTTTTGTTGAAACTAAGAAAATGATTTGTGAAACTCTTTATAAACTGTCTCTAAAATAAGCTTCAAGCTAGTAAAGTTCTAATTCTTAACATTCAGACCACTTATTAAAGAGAAGTTCCTTAGTCTGAACTTCTGTCATAATGTTCAAGACATGCAAAAAATAATAAAATATTTATCAAATTAATTAAGATTTTATTTCAATATCTGGAAAAATTTCAAGAAGTAAATGACTTATTGATTGCACACAGTGTTTAGGAGGTGGAGGCTATGAGAAGAAACAAAAATCATGTTGCCTTCTATTGCTTGCCTTCTAAGATTGCATATATTGCACTTATAATTATACAAACTATGTATTTGTAGCATTCTCCCAAATTTTGCTAAGCATTTTGGGTTCATTCAACATCCTTTTAATCATAAAACACTCAAGAGAATGGGAGTAAAATGGAACTGACTAAACCTAATAAAGGCATAATGAAACATTCAATAACATACTGAATGGTGGAAGACTTAATGCTTTCCCCCGATAAGGAACTAGACAAATATATCTACTCTCACAACTTCCATTTAGCATTGTTCTAGGGATAGTGTCCCAGGCAATTAGATATGAAAAAAAATAAAAAAGAAAATAAAACATCCAGAGTGGAAAACGATTAAAGCTCTAATTGCAGGCGACATGATCCTCCGTCTACAAAATTGTAAGAAATCCACAAAAACTACTAGAACAAATAAAGGATTTTAGCAAGGCTTCAAAATAAAAGATCCATATCCAAAAATCAGTTGCATTTTTACAAGAAACTACCAAAGTTCCTAATGAAATTCTAAAAAAAATTCTAAAAAAAATTCTATTTATATTAGCATCAAAAGAATAGACTTTTTAAAAATATATATTTTTATTGATTTCAGAGAGGAAGGGAGAGGGAGAATTAGATAGAAACATCAATGATGAGAGGGAATCATTGATCTGCAGCCTCCTGCATGATCCCTACTGGGGATTGAACCCACAACCTGGTGTATGCCCTTGACCGGAATCAAACCTGGGATCCTTCAGTCTGCAGGCCAATGCTCTACCCACTAAGTCAAACCAGCTAGGGCAAAAGAATAGACTTTTAATGGCATATAATTTATCTCCTATTGATCTTGGGCTTCTCTAAAAACTATTCAAAGAGTCTTCTCTTTCAACTGTTTCAGCTCGAATGCATTTACTGTAGGTGCCTAGAGAGAACACCATAAAAGCATGCCCCATTTCATAAGACTGATGTCCTCAGTAGCTTAACATTCTCAAACTCATCCACACTCAACACGCAGCACCCAGAAATTTGTTCATATGACTACTTTCCCTCCAGTTTATGGCTCTAATTCTCTGTATGTGCTTGTCTCTCTAGATTTCGAGGTAGCATTTTTTTCCTTGCAAAATTGGTTCTCTGACAGGTCGGGGAATCATCATTGATTTTCAGTTTGTACAGCCATTTCTTGTTTTAATGATGGGAGTAATGACTTCTGAGCTCTCTAGATATTTGAGCTGAAATGGAAAGTCCACTAATACCCACTGATAAGGTGTTAGCTTTGCTCTTAGAATTTGCTTGTACCTCTGTTCACTTAATTTTGTGTCTCTTATGTGACATTTCCTCTTCTATTAACTTTTGGTTATTTGACAAAAGCTCTTGTAATTTAATTACAGTCTACATCTACTTGTTATCATTTGAAACGTCCCTCTGTTAAATTCTCTGGCTACCCCTCCTCTCCTTTGAGCCCAGTGAAAGCCTGCTAAGCTTGCGTTTGTCAGGAGGCTTCCACTTACTTTTGTATCTAACCATCTATGTTTCTCCTCTTCCCCATCTATTGCGCAGGTGCTCTTCGGCTATCCCTTAACCCTCCAGTTACCAGTCCCAGTTAGTTGGGCTTAATACGGCCTCAGCTCATGCCATAGTGCATGGCTCATAGTAACATGGTTAATGTTGAAAAATAATTTAAAAAATACATCAGTAGCTGTCACATTATATATATATATATATTGATTTTTTACAGAGAGGAAGGGAGAGAGATAGAGAGTTAGAAACATCGATGAGAGAGAAACATCGATCAGCTACACCCTGCACACCTCCCACTGGGGATGTGCCTGCAACCCAGGTACATGCCCTTGACCAGAATCGAACCCGGGACCTCTCAGTCCGCAGGCCGACGCTCCATCCACTGAGCCAAACCAGTCTCGGCAGCTGTCACCTTTTATAAAGTAATATAACTTTCCCTGGCAGGTGTGGCTCAGCTGGATGGGTGTCCTCCTGTCCACTGAAAGGTTGCCATTTAGATTCCTGGTCAGGGCACATGCCTGGGTTGCAGAATGGCTCCATGGTAGGGGGCATGCAGGAGGCAGCTGATTGGTATTTTGCTCTCACATTGATGTTTCTCTCTCTCTCTCTCTCTCTCTCTCTCTCTCTCTCTCTCTCTCTTTCTTCCTTCCTCTCTCTCTCTAAAAAAAATCAATTAAAAATCTTTTTTAAAAAAGTAATATAACTTTGTTAAAATGAAGGTATTTTTCAAAATTTTTGAAGATCCAGATAATGTATAAAAGTACATTTTTACTTAAAAAGTATACGCTGTTAAAAGTTCATTCTTTTTCTAACACCTAAACGTAGTGTTCACATTGTGACTTTGAAGTATAAAACTTAATAAACTACAAGAAACAAGTTAAGGCTTTCAGTTTCTAAATCACTGATTTTAGAGATAGAAAGGTGGACTCCCAAAGAAGTAAAGTAAATAGCACAGATTGTACAATCTACCAATTTACAGATCAGTGATCTTTCATTGTATAACCCTGCCTCCCAACACCTCTAAATAATTTGCTACTTGTAGACAGATAAATGGAGGCTATGGATTGCTACAATTTTCACTCAAGGCAGACTCAACCAATAAAATTACCAACAATATCCCCCACAGACATATTTATTACAACTATTCCCTGTTTTGTTCTGCATCAGCAGGTCCATCTGGCAGTAAAGGATCGACCAGGTGTTCCCAGGAAAAGTTGGCACATAACTGCCTTGAATATTGTGATACTAGCAGGAGGGAGGGCTTTATAAAATGAAAGGGAATTAAATTATTCTTGGTATATATGAACCTACAAGGCATTTTTAGATAGTAGCGATTATGGAACATCTTTTGGTTTATTTGTACATGTTTTTGGCTTGATTTAAACAATCACAATGAAGAATAAATATCCAAGAGTCACATAGTGTCACATCAATAGGGTAGTGCATAAATAGAAGTTTAGGTAAGCTCCTTTGAAAATCTGTGGTAATAGTAGGAAAGAAAATAATGTATGGCATAGCTCATCAAAACCATTTATTATTAGTCTAAAGAAAAAAATAATAAAACCTCTCTCTTGATTATTCCTGATTAGCTGGTACCTGACTTAGGTTCTTCAATCAGATAGTCAAAATATGGCTAACAAATGACCTTTGCCTTACTAAATTGAATTTTGTGGCTTGAATCAGTTCATCCTTGCCCCAGCGTGAATGATGTCCTGTTTATTTTAGCTTATCAAAGACAATGAAGATATTAAGAGAGCAAATCTTACTCTAATATTATAGGACGCTAGTTGAATAACAAATGTAGTGCATATCTCCTGAGGCTTCCAATAGCTTCTAAGAAGCTTCCATCAGATATCTTTGTGTGGTGTATTGAGACACATTAATGAGAAAACTCCCTTGCTGGTACCTGCACTACACGATGCCCTTGGCTTTCATTATGTAAGGATTAATACCATGGCAAAAGTGTGTTTATTAGTCCTAAATATACCTAAGGTATATTATAAAATATGCAACCATATGACATTTCTATGGTCTTTCAAGTCGGGAAAAATGATTAATGTTTTATGATTTGGTTAATTTTATTTTAACATTTTATTTTATGATTTTTTATTTAACCTTTCTATTTTAACTTTCTATATTTTAGTTAACCTATTTTACCTAAAAGCATTCTTTAGTTATTTTAGAAAAACTAAAACAAAACAAAAGTTCTTTGTTCTCCCAAAGTTGATGATTTCGGGATTAAAAATAACATTTAAATGTATAGCTCTTTAAATAGAGATATATATGTGTGTTCCTACACATTTTTATAAATATAGATTTTATCATAATATTTTTTCTAATTTTTCCAATAAATCAAATTTTTATTGTATGTTGTTTTACTATGTTCTTTGAATAAAATTTTTATATTGTCATTATTAAAATATAAATAAATTCAAATTTAAAAGACACCAAATTTGCATATATATTTTAAATGTTAAATAATTTAATGAATCTCTAGAATAAAAGAGTTCAATTTTTGCTATTCTTGAAGGTCAAAAGAGAAGTAAAAACTTATATGGTAAATATGCATTCTTAAATACAAAGACAATGTTTCTCATTTATAAAAATACTAATATCTTTGAATTCTGGTTCATAGCATTTTTAGATATCAACATTTAAAGTTCCTTTTTAACTTTTACTTTATTTTTGTGAGTTTGTGAGATTTGATGATTTTATTTCAAGTTATTTTTCTTTTTAATCCTCACCCAAGGATATTTTTCCATGATTTTTTTCTTAAGAGAGAGTGGAAGGGAGAGTTAAAGACAAAAGAAATATCATTGTGAGAGAAACACAACAATTTGTTGCCCCCTGCATGAGCCCTGCAACCTAGGTACGTGACCTTCACTGGAATAGTACCCCGGTCCCTTGGGTCTGCAGGCTCTATCCATTGAGCCAAACTGTCTAGGGCATATTTTATTTCAAATTTTGACAGAACCTTGAACAATTTGACTTTTCAGTCAATACTATTTGAACACTTATAGTCAAAAAATAATTTGAATTATATAATGGAGTTGCAATAAAATTAATTGAAAGTTTTATGGACAATAAAAGTATATGTGAAAAGTTAAAGCTCAATTTTGCTTTAATATAATAGCTTCTTTAGATATCTATAATGTTGTGATAAAATGCTGTGAAATGAATGATTTGAATTCAGTTCCCTATTTTATATGTTCTAATGATTAGGTGGTATTGAATTTAAAAACTACATTATAGATTTCTTTGACATTTAATTTCATTGAGAACTACATTTTAGACTGCAATAAACCAAAGGTCAGTTTAGAGAATAATTATATCTTACTAGTAGTAGCAGCAAAAATATTAACCAGAATTTATTATGGTTTTAAAAGCTTTCATTAATACCAAAAAAATAGCAGGGAGAAATGATGATACCAATCATGTTACTTATTTTCACCATACTTGATGTTTTGGAATAAATGAGGTTTTCCCAGGAGTGAATGTGTATACCTATTTGGCTGAAAATAATAAAATTTTGTTCATTAATTAATAAAGTGTTCTATTATAAATGAGATCAGAAACCGAAATGTTTTATTTACTAATGGATAAATCTTTTATAATTACTTACTTCTGCAAAGCAAAGAAAAAATGCATCTCTCAGATTCCTTTTTACCATCATACAGATTGTACTGTAATTGAATATCAACATTGATATTTATTCAATCATTTATGGTTGACTCAATCATAAGATCAGAGAGTCAACTGGGAAAATAATGTTTATTTGACCAGGATGTTGAAGTTGTCTAACAGAGTGAGGGCAAGCAAAAGTTGAAGTCAAGCTGCCAATCATTAAGTTTCATTAAAATGCCTCGTTGCTCCATTAACTTAAAAAAATTAATATTATTATGTGTTAAACTTATCTTTATGTTGAAAGTATTACAGATACTCCCTCTATCTTCCTCCATTAACCCTACTTTACCACACACCCAATCCCCCATCTCAGGCCTTCACCCCACTATTATCTGTATCCATGGGTTATGCATATATGCATACTATATGATCTTTGGTTAATCTCTCTCCTCCATCAACTTTTAAAATAGAGTGCACATGGCTGAAACAACATTTGTTTCTCTGACAGCATACAAATTTTTACTTATTTCCATTTCTACTTGATGCTTTTGGGATCCAAGTCCATACAGTTTTAGAATAAAGCACCATTAATTTTAAATTATTTTGAGGTAGGGAGATAAAAAAAATTAGTGAAATTTTACCAGTAATAAAAGTGAGCAAAATCATTGATTTATACAAAAAATATAATGTGCCTGTGTAATAGTTTTATTTTTTCCAGTTGCTTGTTATTCTTGTTACATTCTATAAGTTTCTTTACGTCAGAATGATATTTATTCTTCTTTATCTCTTCAGAGATTAAGACAATATCTGTGGATTAAAAAACTGTGGTACATCTATACAATGGAATACTATGCTGCTGTAAAAAAGAAGGAACTCTTACCATTTGCAACAGCATGGATGGACCTGGAGAGCATTATGCTAAGCGAAATAAGCCAGTTGGAGAAAGATAAATGTCACATGATCTCACTCATTTTTGGAATATAATGAACAACATAAATGAACAAAAACAGATCCAGAGACAGAGAAGCATCGATCAGGTCATCAACCCTCAGAGGGAAGGTAGGGGAGGGTGGCGGAAAAGGGGAGAGATCAATCAAAGGACTTGTATGCATGCATATGAGTGTAATCAATGGACACAGACAGTAGGGGAGTGAGGGCCTGTGCTGGGGGGTGGGAGCGCCAGGGAGAGGTCAATGGGGTACTTTTAACAGTATATAATTTAAATTAAAAAAAGATAATAACTGACTTAAATATTTTAGAATTGAATTAGGTTTTTTACCAGATTTTGAAATGTGACAATGAAGTAAAAAATAAACTTAAAAAATCTGTTTAATCTTTGCAAGATTAAAAGTGACAGGTTTTGCCGAAACCGGTTTCGCTCAGTGGATAGAGCGTCGGCCTGTGGACTGAAAGGTCCTGGGTTCGATTCCGGTCAGGGGCATGTACCTGGGTTGCGGGCACTTCCCCAGTGGGGGATGTGCAGGAGGCAGCTGATCGATGTTTCTCTCTCATCGATGTTTCTAACTCTCTATCTCTCTCCCTTCTTCTCTGCAAAAAATCAATAAAATATATTAAAAAAAAAAAGTGACAGGTTTTGTGTTGGGGGTTTAGATCACTGTATTTAGTACTTAATTGTTTTTTTATGCTCCTGGTCTCTGCCTATTACTACGAGGGGTATTTTCTTTTCTTTTTTGAGGGGCACTTAAATTTTTTTTATTGAATTCATTACAGTGACATCGGTTAATGAAATCATATAGGTTTCAAGTGTACAGTTTTATAATACATCATCTGGACCAGGGTTTTTTTCTTAAATGTAATTGAGTCCTCTATGGTACATGATAATCTTCATTCAATGCCAAGTTTCATTTTCCTGAATCCTAAAATTTTCCATCTCCTATACTGATCATTAACTATTTCATATTTCCTCAGCCAATGAGATCTGTGCTGCCAACGCAATGGAAGCTTCTTTCCTAGTCTCCAGTGAGTGTGGTCCAATGGAAGTGACAAAGGAATCTGAATTCCAGGCCTAGTCAGGTTTGAATCAGCTGATTTGGTTAGTTAGATTCATGTCCATTAACCTTCAATAATTGCCAACATGATGGACAAAACTATGGCTTATGCTGGCCTTCACCGTGATATGACAAAATGGTGTGGCAAAACCTTATCTAATGAAGCACAGATCATGGAATTATAAGGATTTTAAACTGTAACAACGTATAATTTATTAATATTGTTTAATCATTATGATGATTAGTAATAAAGGTAGTACATATCTGAGCAATTAAGAATGAATTACAAACCTAACAATTATGTGATTATAATGTTAGCCTAAACCAGCCAGGAACCCTATTTAAAAACACATTTGCAGATTTTTACATATTTTAACCTTAAAGGTCATGGTTAGAGAGAATGTCCAAAAATTATCAAACAAAATTATCTATAAGCATTAAAATGTTCTTTAATATTTTCCCAGCCTGCATAGCTCAGTGGTTGAGCTTCCACCTATGAACAAGGAGATCATGGTTGGATTCCTGGTCAGGGCACATACCCAGGTTGTGGGCTCGATCCCCAGTGTGAGGCATGTAGGAGGCAGCTGATCAATGAGTCTCTTGTCATCACTGATGTTTCTATCTCTCTCTCCCTCTCCCTTCCTCTCTGAAATCAATAAAAATATATTTAAAAAATTAATAAAATAAAGTAAGAAAAGGTTAACATGTGAGCCCTAGTAACATTGTTTTCAAAAGTCAGAGTAACGCTCAAGGGAAGCCACAATTCCCTTGAAGCAAAAGTATAAAGATATAATGGCTCTAAATCAAATGTGAAATGGTCAATGGGGGAGAGGGACATATGTACTACTTTCAATAATAAAGATACATTTTTAAAAAAAATGAAATGTTAAACTCTGTAGTTCAAAATTTAATAAACACATAGCCACTTAATATCCACAAAGAGGCTATCAAATAATTTCTAAGGGACACCCTCTTTAAAACTAAATAGATTTAACACATTGATGGTAAACTTTTAACCACTGAATCTTTCTCGAATACCTGGAATACTTCTGTTGTTCCTATACAAACCTTTTCTTTTTAAAAATATAGGAAATTATACTAATTTTCCTAGCTCCATCTAAATAAATAAGAACAAAACCAAGAATAGAATCCAAAACTTTTACATGTATTCCAATATTTTTGTGTACTCTTTCAGCTATAGAGTCATCATTTTAGCATGACAAGTTATTTCCACCCAACCAACATTGTAACTAAGTCTTTAGTAGGCTATTCAATTTTATTAGTACAGGTGCTTCTAGGGATGGTGTACATGGTGAGGCTAATTCATTTCATGATACTAATCCATTCTCTTGCTTCTTTGGCAGTAAATTAATTTGCTTGTTCAGGCGCAGTGTTATGTGAATACTATGATGTTGAACAAAGCAATTGATACATCTAATAAAGGTGGTGCTGGAAGAATTTTGGGCAGGCAAAAACATTCTATAACTGAGTCACTATTTCCATAAAAATAAGAAATTGTTTCTATCCTTCTCCCTTGTCTGACTGGAGAGAGTCAACATAATTCAACTGCCACAGGTATCAGGCTGGTCCTCGTGGGAAATGACATCATTATAGGTCATTTAGCATTGTCCTTTGCATTTGGAGATTGATCACTCAGAGGGAATGGCTCTACCTAATGGATGTCTTTCTCATTGACTTCATGCATAATATTTATCCATTCTGAACTTTCACAGAACTTATCTCCCACCACGTGGTGCATATATCTGGATCACCAGATACAATTTCTATGACATCATCAGTAAGATTAGATAGTAGAATGTTCAGAGGGATGGTGAAACATTCTAGCTTCTGTGTGCTGGGCTATGACATAGAACAGATTCTGATGTATTTCTGAGGTCATAGAGTAAATATATGTTCTCTTATATGCCACATGAAAGCAAACACCATGCTGATCCTTAAATGAATACATAGATGACAGCCATTTGCAATATTAATATCTTTAAACCAGCTACTGCTCTTCATGCTATTTGTTCCAGTAAGTAGATCACATCTAAACAATAGCTGCAATTGAGGGCAGTTTCTAAGAAGTTTATAATAATTGCCTTTCATTCTCCAGCACTGATATTTCTTCATAGCCAAAGTGGCATGTTAAGTGGTGATATGTCAGAAGAACTCTTTATTCTTGTACCTCTCAAGTATTTGATGGTGTCATGATTCTTTAGGACTGTATCAGAGATTATATTTTTTATTTTTATTTTTCCTTTCTGGATATAATGGGATCAGAGACCTACATTTTTCCTTTATACCATAACAGTCTTTACCCCATGGGCTGGAAAACGAATGTGGGGATTTTGCCAACTATGAATTATGCATATTTCAACTATGCATTTGGAATTTGGGGAGATAACTACAGAGTGCTGTTGCAGATTTACTGCATCCACTAAGAGATGGATTCAGGCCAATGTTTTATTTTTCAACTGACCTCTGAAATCCCCCATTCTGAGTAGAAGAGTGCAGTGGCCTTTCAGATGATCAAAAATGCATGTCAGTTCAGAGCTGTGCATTAAGTAAGACTTAAAAATTCTGGACATTTCTCTTTCTCCAAAACAAGTTACCTAGATAATGTTCGCAGGTCCCTTTGGGAAAAGCTGGGAAGATTATTTCCATTACATATTTGCAGTTTTGTTACTAGGATATAATTGAAGGGAACCCAGTTTCTCCTTTATGCCAGGAGCCCCAGAGTCTATGTAATGGTTCAAATCTGGCAATTAAATTACAGCCCTTGATTCCCCAATTTGATGGCTCACCTTGTTTCCTCACTCTGCCTACATTTGTTTGTATTATTCTATTATACATATTAAGAAAAAAATTATTGATTTCCTTTTGTTTTAGTCAGGGTTAAATAAGAGGAGCAGAATAGAGGGATATTTATTATAGAAAATAGTCTTAGCTACGGCATCCTTTTTCTAAAGTGGGAGGCTACTATAGGAAGAGAAGATAACAATAATGCTGGAACCACTGAATAACAGACTGAGAATCCTTCTATTTCTTGTTTCCCCTGATATTGGTGATTAGGGCATCTAGAGAAACCGGAGACTTTTATCATGAAGTTGAGCAAATATATACTACATGTATGTTTCCCAGGTTCAGAGAAAATGAAGGAAGAACTAGAGAGAAATTCATGAAGAAATATAATTCATAAAGAAATATAATAATAAAGTAACCCATGAATAAGCCTCTGCAGATGGCTTCTCTTCCTAATCATTTTCATTCCCCCCCCCCCCTGTATTATGTGCCAATTAAGTTCCAATATCTCAACTTCATTTATTTAGGTCAACTATAAGGAAGATTTTAGTTATCCACTATGATACATACTTATCAATGCTCAAGCTACCATTGATATTTCTTATTTAAACCCATCTAATATTATGATTTTTTCTAAAATAACATATGGATAATCCTTTCCCACATGTATTCCAAGGTTTTGGTTGATATAAGTTGACACAAATCAGGCCAATCATTTGATTTGTATTCTATCTCCTCTCAAGTCATAATTCATCTTGGTTCTTCTGAGTGTATGCTGGTCTTTTCTCTGGGTTTGGAAGACATGAAACATAAAAACAATCAGCATCTCCTTGAAAGGCATCTGCATCAAAAAAGGTTATTAAGTCTTAAAGCAAAGGAATGCTAAAAATCAATAACAGCCAGAGAGGTTTTTCTTCTTAAACACACAGTTAAAGTGGATTTGAAGTGATGATGTAAGTACTCATATGTATCAGAATTCATACAAATGTCCAGGGTTCCACATTTTTCTAATCATCATTCTCACTTTCGCTTAAAAGCCTAGAGAGGTTCTGAATTTCATTTGCATTGTAAATCTTTTACTTGAAAAGTCAAAAATTGGTTTACTTTTTCTTTATATCAGACCAGTGGCCACAGGAATTAAAATATTCTTTTAGATCAGTAATAAACACTCATAAAATTGTATATTTCCTTTATGTAAAAAAATCTTCTTTTGTCTTTTCCTCCCATGCATGCCTTTGTCCTCTCATTCTCTTTCTGACAAAATAGTTTTCAAATGTTCTTTCTGGATTTCAAGGTGTATGCATTCCTGAGGTTTCTTCCATTTATTTACCCCTGCCAAATTACACTGTGGTTTTGTTATCAGTGTAATTAGATAGTTTATTAATATTTTTGTTGTTTTTTTATTTATTTGTTTTGTTGTTGTTGTTGATTGCTAGTTTATTAATATTTAATTTAAGGAGAAGAAAGCAAAGGGAAGTCAGACACTGTAAACATGGTCACCTGGGAAGCTGCACTAGGAAGCTATATAGCTTCACACAACATTGTTCCCCCAGGGGATTAACACCCCTCCCTTCCCCCATTTGGTACTGGATTGTTTGGGGGAGAAGGGAGAGATGGGCGCATGCACAGTGAAGTTGGGGTGATATAGAAAAGGAGTTAGCCTGACATGGCTGTGCAAAATCTTGGAATGTTAAAATCTCCAGACAAGGCGTTCCCTTCTCTTGCTCTCACAGTCTCTTGCTCCATGACCCACATTCACCTGTGTGTTTGCCTCTTCTATCTCTATAGCCATGGGCCTTAAGCAGGAGTATGGCCCATGCCATGCGGACTTGGACTCCACACACAGGATTCTGGACTGGACTATGCTTTACTGTGGAGCAGAAACAATGGGCAGTTGCCTTAATGATGGCCCTGTTAAAGACAAGATTGGACTTCTTCCCTGGCAAGGGGGACAGAGGTGGGGCCTTGGAAAGGAACCCCTTAATTTTACATCATCAATAAAGCTTTCTACAAAACCTCATTATTACATGGGGGCCTCAGGAAATTGTTTTCCTGGTGACACCCCAAGAACTCCACTTTCACTGATAACATTTTAACTATACATGTTCCTTAACATACTTTCCAGTTTCTCTCCTGTCCTCCCAAAGTTCACACAGTATCAAATGACATATATTTTGTCCAGCATATAATATCTGTTAAACTTTTAGATGCACTGAAGTTTTGTCTTATCTCACTAGTTCACCAAAACTGCCCTGCTAACATCACTATGCATTTCCTAATGAATACTAACAGTTATTTTCATGGACTAAGAGTTGTGTAGTATTACAAATTTCATTGAAACAACAGCATTCATTCAGCTGTACAGGTAGACAGTAACCTGGGCTTCATCTCAACAAATACTTAAGTGATTAGCGTATCAAAGTTGGAAGGTAAGGGGAGTTGAGCGATCACTTGCTTTCACTTGGAAGCACCATATTTCTATTATTCATGTTTCATTAATCCAACCAAGTCTGTTGAGCATTCCAGACTCATAGGAAACAGGGAGTAATTCTCTCCTGTGCCCTGGAGAAGAGGAAACTGGATATGATTAAACAGTAATCTCTTTATCTTTAAAAAAACAAAAACTTCTTTCATAATAATAATTTTCTTCATTCAACTTTAGGCTTGCTTATCATCATGATTCCTAGTGCAGATTGCTAACATTTTACTGTGTATACGTTACCTGAAAAATTCTTTATTTTCATAGCTTCATCTAACATCTATAACTTGATCATTAAAAATCTGTATTTCAAACCCAGCTATCTCTTTCCAGTCTTATTTACCTGTCAATTAAAAATCTTTATCACATGCCCAAATAGATCAGCACATAAAATCAAGTTATCTCTCCTCCTCCTCCTTCTCTTCCTCCTCCTCCTTCTTCTTCAAATGACATAATTTCAGTATTACAATCTTTATTAAGGAAATGCAATAACCCCCGAAATCTCTGTTGTTTTCAGTCTTATCCCTCTGAGGTCCATTTCCAACAACCTGCTTTCAAATTTATCCACTCGTATTCATCATCCATATTTTTTTTCTATTTCTCCACATGAAAATTGGATACTGATTTTCCCTTTAGTGCTCTTGGTGTCCAGAGACCTATATAACCAAAGTGGGAGAGTGTTGGAAGTAAAGGTTAAAGGTTGAATTTTCTCCAAGGGTGTGAGCTAAATGGTTCTGGCCTGGATTGGAAACAATAGGTGAACTGATTATTCTTTCACACTGGGAAAGCAGGAAGTAAACAAATCTGAGAGAGTAGAAAGAGTACTTCTATTTATCTCAGTAGAATGGTAACAACCTGTCCTTAACCTACAGCTCCCCAGAGAAAGAGTCTCATTTGCTTTTGACATCCTGATATTTCAGGTTATAAAAGATGTTCAAACATTAAAATCTAATTCTCAATTCATTGGCACAGTAAAATTGCAGCTTATCTGATAGGCCTCAGAAAGAAAATAAAAATATAATAGAAAATTTGAAACTCGTAGCAAGAGAAATAGAACTGCTGGAAGAGACAGATAGACATCTGATTTGGTTTTTTTGTTTGTTTTAAAATATATTTTATTGATTTTTTACAGAGAGGAAGGGAGAGGGATAGAGAGTTAGAAACATTGATGAGAGAGAAACATCGATCAGCTGCCTCCTGCACACTCCCTACTGGGGATGTGTCCGCAACCAAGGTACATGCTCTTGACCGGAATCGAACCTGGGACCTTTGAGTCCACAGGCCGATGCTCTATCCACTGAGCCAAACCGGTTAGGCACGTCTGATTTGTTTGAAGCTCTTGGTAAAATATATTCAGAAATCAGATTAAATGAAAGGAACCTGAGACTGAAATTAGTAACTTAACAAACATGCTCAGGAAAATTAGCAGGAAACAAATAGGAGTCTCAAGGAAAGAAGAGGGGACAGATGGATGATCAGAAATAACAAGACAATTGATTGAAGAAAATCCTCTTAGCCCAACGAAGACTCACTATGTCTTTACAGCGAGAGTGCTCACTGATAAGAAAGAAAATTTGTCTTGATTAAATGAATGATTTCTAATTATAAAAATAATAATTTAATAGTTCTCCATATGTGAGGATAAGTTATCAATAGAGGAAAAAGATCTGACATCTTTGCATTACCAGCAGTTAAACACAGAACACCATTTGTAAACTACAGAAGGAAAAGGATTTCAGCCCAGGTATTCCAAATTTACTCATGATGTCATTTGCTTCTCCGATATAGAAAGATATTTGAACATATGCAAGAATTCAAAAGTGTACTCCTCAATTATCACACTTAAGGAAAATATTTGGAAACAAAAAGACCACCAGCAAACAAAAAATTAACCAAAATTGAGACCTTAAAATGTTTTAATGAAGAGAATAAGGCATAATAGAATATTAGTAAGCAGGAACCTTGATATAAATATATTGACAGATGGAGGGAGGCACATATATCACATGTTTAAATAAACAAACAAATATATAATGTGCATTATATATTTTATTTATTATACATTTATGTATATTATTGTGAAGTGTTATTATTATTATTTTGCAAACAGCATTTCAAAACAGGGAATAATGCTCTGCTTTCAATGCTTACTGCAACCATACTTAAATATTCAGGAATGACATCTGAGTCAAACATTCACATAGGCTACTTTTCTTTTTTAGTTTTTTATTAAGAAAATAATGGCATACACACACAAAATCCCAATGTATCCCAATATCACTATCGTCACCACATTTTTAAAAAGTAGATGAGACATCTAATTGTAGCAAATATGCTGAAATTTATTTAGCTCCTTCTCTTTCTAGATTGGAAAAATGCAATTTAGCATTTACTGGACTCAATTTCTACTAGTTAGTATTCATATAGAAGATCTCATTTTTCTCTCTATATAAATATTTCTATATATTTTCTATATAAATTTCTATCTATACATTTTCTATCTTATTTTTCTATATATTATGTATATATGTACATAAAAATGTAAAAGTTCCTAAATAATAAAAAAATTCAACATATCTAGTATTGCCAACAAGCTCTTTCTTAAGTTTATGTTCTACAAATTTTGGTAAGACAGAAAATGTCAATAGCTCTACCCAGCATTCATTATATTTATAAGCTAATAAACACTATTTGATTTTTCTTTACTCCTTCTTTACAAATTTAGCTTCCAAATCTTTCATCCTGACCCTAAAGCAATCATTAGGTAATTAAAGCAAAGGTGACTTTCCTTCAGGTCTCTTTCCTATCCTCAATTAAAAACAAACAAACAGATGGTTCAATGAATCCAGATTCATTTATTCTTTCAATAAATGTTTAATTAGTGTCTACTCAATACTTTGTAAAACAAATAAACATGAATGAGTGAATGAATGAGTGAATTAATTAATGAAATACAGGAAGCCTTTTCTGAGAGCCAGCAATATAAACAAATGTATAGATAGTTGTATTAGTCCTTTCAGACTTCTGTAACAAATTACCATGGTCTGGGTTGCTTATAAACAACAGAAAACTATTTCTCACAGTTTGGAGACTGGAACGTTAAGATGAATACACCAGCAGATGTGGTGTCTAGTGAGACCCCACTGGACATATTTTCTCCCTGTGTCCTCATATGACAAAAGGGCCAAAGGAGCTCTCTGGGGTATATTTTATAAGGGAACTAATCCCTTTATATTACATTCCCCTTAGAATGGCAAAATCCTGTCAATTAGGTTCTGATCCTTCATAAACTGTAATGTGAAACTCAATTTTAGAGACATTTGTAATAAAAATGTGTAAAATACTATATTGCGATATCAAAAAATTAGCAAATGTACAGTTTGTAAACTTATAAATAAACCCTAACCTTTATTTTTAATTAGATGTCAGTGCATAACAATTTGTTTTTCATTCTCTAGGTAACTGTCTTCTTTCTGGATTCAATACCTATAAAGATGGTAATGGAGGGGCTTCTTTGAATGATTAAAGAGGACTTGGCCCATGTCTCTGACAAAGCCCTGGGCCCGCTGAATCCAACATTTCATTCTGTCCCTCTTGTCATGAGGTCAAAGAATGGCTCTTCAGTGCACTGAGTGAAGTCAAATGGCCTTACAAGTAAACATCCTTTACAAGTGGAACCTCAAGGTAGACCGTAACTTTTCTACCTTGTTGAACTCAGCTGACAGGACAAGAAATACTGCTCCAAAGAGCTGTGGCCAGCAGCACTTGACATTCAGGGCTACACTTCCACTTCACTTCCCAGAGGCAATCAGATTCCTGCAATCAGATATCTTCTCTTTCTCAGGCCTCTTTTGTTCTGAACTGTAAGAACATAGCAAAATAGATATTTTGTAAACAGACACACACTAAGAAATAGATTACTAGTGAATTAGGAAAGGCTGCCTATAGTAAGCACTAGTAAACAAAAATGATACTTTAGCTGATCTTAAAGGAAAAAAACGCTTAAATAAAAGAAACTAAAACAGTGAGAGTGATTTTTCCTTTAAAACAGCGACTTAAATGTTAAAAGTCTGCAATAATCTAATTTTTTAAATTATAATTTTTATTGAATATAATTATTAAATTACGGAATTGTGCAGTCACTCTTAAACTTCTCTTAAAGTAATATTTTCAAATTCTAAATACATGATCTTCATATAAATATAGAATGAATACATGTCACAGATTTTATTCAACTCATTAACTAATGAGGTGACCAGTAAGATGGGAAGGCTGATTCCTAGAACATTTGAGGAATGAATATTTGCATAGTCTTTTTGAAAAGACACTTAAAATAAGATCCCTATATTAACCAAACACTGGTTCATATCCTAAAGGGCAATAAAACCATAAACTTTGGTGATATCTTTTCTACTGGACAAATATCTACACGTAAGCAGGTAATTTAAAATGTCTATGTGCTCATCAGTTAGCACAAAAATAGCCATCCTTCTAGAAGTTCATATAATTCTTAGGTGGGTCTATTAATAGTGCAATATGACACTGTAAGTATATGCAGATATACTATATTACCAGGGCTTTCCAAATTCTATTTCAGGTACACAAATTAAGAAAGTGTGATTCTTCCTTACCTTTATTCAGAACATAACCAAAGAGCCCAAATCAAAGAGAGTTTTCCATAAATTATTATGTAGAACAGAGAGAAAATTTTTACATTACAAACAAAAATGTATACCTATGTCCAGATGGGATTTTAATGTTTATACATTTCCAATATTTACAACTTTTACTAACAAACTAAGGGGTAAGCTGTCCAAAGGTATGAAAATTAGCTGAGGACTCCTTGTCAGAACATGGCTTAGCTAGTGTTTTGAACTGTGATTTACATTAGAGATGTAAGGTGACCTGCAGTATACATTTCATGCTCTAATTACTGCTGCCTCTACCTTGTCAGTTAATATGATGTTGAACTTAAAAGGGTCTGCTTCAAAATATACCTGTAACAGAGTCTGGACTGATGGGAGTGAGATTTATATTATAACTTCAAAAAGCTTGACAGTAAAATGAATGTGGCATCCTTCTAAAAAAAGAGAAGTAAACGAAATGTGAATTCAAAAGAAAGGGAGAAAAAAATATACAAAGGAAAATTAATTGAAATTTAAATCTACAGTGCCTAGTAGAATGACTGGTACATATGGGAGATTAATGAATGTTTGAGTAATGGGCAAATAAATTCAGTGCACTAATTAATAGTTCTGTTCTCTGAGGGAAAGTTGCCCAAAGTAGTAAGAGGGGTAAGCATGCAAAAAATCATCAGGCTCTGGGTTTCTTCTCCAAGAAGATTCCCCCGACCCTGTCACTTTTTCACACCCTTTGAATCATTCTTGAAAAGAGAATAGGCTAAATAAAGACATAAACATTCTAAGCACCAAACCTCACCTGCTCTATGATCAGAAATAATGTGGAGGCTGGCTTGTAGCTTTCTTTCTCCAACTGAGTGTGTCAGAGAAGATGAAGGATGAGTTCTGACTTCAAGAGGCCTTTTGTACTTTTGCTTTCCCTTGCCTCTTCATGATCTCCGGAAGCTGTGTCGAGGTTAGCCTATTAGAAGGATACGGGAGAACACATGTGGAAGAGCTGAGCTATCAGGAACAGCTGACAAAGCCAAACCCAACATGTGAGAGTCCGGCCACATTCCGCAGGTACAATACTGAGCTAGCCAGGACTGAAAGAACCATCCGACTGACTTAAAGACTTGTGAACCATAAAAATGATATTGTGTCTCTTATTTCGGATTTCCAAGAGACAAAGCCTGAAACATGAATTCCTGATTAAATGATTTTTGGGTAAATGGCATAGGGCAGTGGTCGGCAAACGGCGTCCCCTTGAGTGTGGCTCTTCCACAAAATACCACTTGCGGGCGTGCACGTACAGTGCGATTGAAACTTCGTGGCCACGCTCAAGGGGCCAAAGAGCCGCATGTGGCTCGCGAGCCGCAGTTTGCCGACCACTGGCATAGGGTAAAGGGGAGTGAAGGACTAATTTGCTGTAAGTAGACTGTTGGGAAAAAATATTAAAATGGTATTTTAGTCTGCTCAGGCTGCTATAACAAAATACTAGAGATTAGGAGGCTTAACCAATAGACATTTGGGAGACTGGCAAGTCCAAGATCAAGGTGCTGGCCAAGAATCCTCTTCCTGGGTCCCTGCCTTCTCACTGTCTTGGCATGTCAGAGAAAGCCAACTGTTTTTCTTTTATTATGAAGCCACTAATCCCTTCATGAAGACCCTGCCCTCATGACCTCATCTAAACCCAATTGCTTCTCAGAGGCCTCGTCAATGTCAATACAGACATACTGGGGCTTAGAGGTCAACATCTGACTTCCTTTTTTTTATTTATTGATTTTTTACAGAGAGGAAGGGAGAGGGATAGAGAGTTAGAAACAACGATGAGAGAGAAACATCGATCAGCTGCCTCCTGCACAGCCCCCACTGTGGATGTGCCCGCAACCAAGGTACATGCCCTTGACCGGAATCGAACCTGGGACCGTTGAGTCCGCAGGTCGACGCTCTATCCACTGAGCCAACCCAGTTAGGGCAACATTTGACTTTCTTAGGAAATGCAATTCAGTCCGTAGTAGATGGCAACCGAATTCATAGGGGAGGCTAGAAAGATGAATTTATTAAAGCAAAATAAGAGCCTAATATCTAACAATTCTTTCCAAATAGAAATATAATAATGAATGGAAGGATTCCAAAAGAGATAATTGACTTACGGGAAAAGATTATGAAGAGCCATTTGGAATTTCTGAGTGGAGTTCTTTTTTTTTTTTTTATCCTCACTCGAGGATATTTTCCCATTGATTTTTAGAGAGTGGAAGAGAAAGGGAAAAACAGAAATGTCAATGTGAGAGAAACCAGGGTCTGGGCTGTGGAGGAGCTGCAAAGTACATGCCCTTGACTGGATTCAAACCCTGGACCTTTGGGTTCACAAGCTGATGCTCTATCCACTGAGCCAAACCAGGTAGGGCTGAGTTGACCTCTTTACAATATATTACAGGCATCTGAAACAAGGTTTTAAAGCTTGAATGACATTAGGGTGTTGGAGATTTAGAAATAATTTACTTGTTATGGCTTTCAAAATAATATTTTTTTTTAACTTAAGATGATCATTCTGAAGAAATGGGTATCAAGGACAAAGTTTCTGAAAACTTATACAGCACTTGAAAGCAGAAAATAGCACTTCATAATGAAAAATTTTTTATATGTGCTAAATTCTAAGTAAACAATTCAAGTTGATCTTTTTTTTTTTAATATATTTTATTGATTTTTTACAGAGAGGAAGGGAGAGGGATAGAGAGTTAGAAACATCGATGATGAGAGAAACATCGATCAGCTGCCTCCTGCACATCTCCTACTGGGGATGTGCCCGCAACCCAGGTACATGCCCTTGACCGGAATTGAACCTGGGACCTTTCAGTCCGCAGGCCGACGCTCTATCCACTGAGCCAAACCAGTTTCAGCGTCAAGTTGATCTTTTTAATTCTTACAAAACATATTAGATAAAGTCCAATCTATATATATTAAAGGCTAAGTGACCAACCATCTGTTCAACAGTCTGACTGACCAACCAGCCAGTACATATGATGCGCACTGGCAATTTAAAAATGAACGTTGACTTGCCTATGCACAATACATATAAAGTTCTCCTTCTCGGAGGGGATTTTCAACAATGTCTCAGTGTTGTGCCACGTGCTATGCGATCAGCCATAGTACAAATGAGTTTAAAGTACTGTAGTGGTTGGGTATGTTTCAGACAGTTGTCTCTTAAAACAAATATGAGATCAGAGGATTCTGCTTATAGTGAACGGTTAGTAAAACTTGGAGATGGCAAACTTGATAGCAATTTTCATTTAGGAATGGATATTATTAAAATCCCTGTGAAATGATTTGTAATGAATCTATTATTGAAGCTACCTTTGGAAGTAGTATATCTATAGATAATATTAAAAAATATATCTAAACATGTGATTCTTTGTCCTTAAAATGAGCACGTTCATAAATGAAGAAATTTTGGATATACTTGATGGAGATTTTCACACGTATTTGAGTGATGATTCCATTGATTCAATAGATGATGCCGAAAGGAAAATTTTCCCATCAAATTTCTTAATAGTATTACTCCTTTGGGAATGCAGTGTCATAAATTAAAATTGAAAGTAGGCACAATCATCATGCTACTGAGAAATCTTAATAGTAAATGGGATCTTTGTAATGGTACTAGATTTATTATCAAAAGATTGCAACCTAACATAATCAAAGCTGAAGTATTAATAGGATCTGCGGAAAGAGAGGTTGCTCTGATTCCAAGAATTGATTTGTCCCCGTCTGACACTGGCCTCCCATTTAAATTAATTCGAATACAGTTTCCAGTTATGCCAGCATTTGCAATGACTATTAATAAAGCATAAGGACAAACTGTAGACAGAGTAGGAATAGTCCTACCTGAACTCGTCTTCAGACATGGTCAGTTATACGTTGCTTCCTCTTGAGTTCGAAGAGTGTGTGACATTCAAGTTGAAGTTGTAAATACTTCATCACAAGGGAAATTAGTCAAGAACACTGAAAGTGTTTTTACTCTTAATGTGGTATACAGGCAGATATTAAAATAAATTTAATCAATTTACCAATTGTTTTTATCAATGTTGTTTTTATATCATGTTTTTGTTTTTTTCATATCGTCTTTGTTGTTATTGTTTATTTATTAATCAATTTGTATATTATTTTCATATATATTTTACTAATTTTCTTTCATTTCTAACACTTCTAGTATAAAGAAATGGTGAATAGCGATATTAAAATATTTATCCTAATTAATTTCCTTTCAATGTGTAGGAATCCATGCACTGGGACAGTAGTACTTTCATATTAAATAGGAAAATATTGATTGGAAGTGTTAATTTTTTATTTTTCCATGTTTACAGAAGTATTATTTGAATGAGTCAGAATTTGAACACAAGCCATCTGGCCCTAAAGCTTTTGTTATTCTGGTAGAAAAAAATCATAAATATATTTATTGACAGATATGCTTCTATAATGTTTTTCTTATGTGTCTCATTTTATGTTTATACTAGAGGCCCAGTGCACAAATTTGTGCATGGATGGGGTCCGATCGGCCTGGCCCCAATTGGGCGGATCAGGGCTGTGCCTGTTCGGGAGGAGGAGATGGCGGGAGCTTGGCCAGCTGTGGCGGGGGAGGGCAAGGGCAATTGGTCAGTGGGCCCTGTCCCTGATTGGTGTGTGGGGGCGCTATTGGGGCAAAGCTGACTGGGGGAGGGTCTGCGGGCCAATCGAGGTGGGGGGGATGATTGGGGGTGGGGCTGGGTGGAGGGAGGGGCTTCAGGAGGTTGGCTGACTGCCCCTGCCCCCTATTGGGTTAGGGGGGTAATGAAGGACAGGGCTGGCCTAGGGGAGGGACTGTGGGACGATTTGGGTGGTGGGGATAAATTGGGGTGGGGCCGGCTGGGGTTAGGGCAGCCGTGGGCAAACTACGGCCCGCTGGCCAGATCTGGCCCTTTTGAAATGAATAAAACTAAAAAAAAAAAAAAAAAAAGACCATACCCTTTTATGTAATGATGTTTACTTTGAATTTATATTAGTTCACACAAACACTCCATCCATGCTTTTGTTCCAGCCCTCCGGTCCAGTTTAAGAACCCATTGTGGCCCTCGAGTCAAAAAGTTTGCCCACCCCTGGGTTAGGGTCATGGGAGGTTGGCCTGCCAGTCTCACCCCCCTGATTGGGCCAGTTTGCTGGCCACAGTGGGCATCATAGAAACCGGTCATTCTGGTCGTTACAGCGTTATGGTAGCTGGTTTTTTATATATATAGATGATAATTTATTTAATCAGTATATTCGTGGAATTTACACTTTTACTGTTTTTAAAAATATCATAAAGTTTGGTTGATAATTTGTTGTTACTAAACATGTCTCTGATAATATAGCCTTTTAATTTTCTTACTTATTAAATTATTTCCATAAAATATATGCCAAAAGATAATATTGCAATTATAAAGGTTTCTAAACTTTTAGTTATACAGAATAAGGGATTTTATAAAATCAATCTCAGCATAATGGTGTAAAAGTCAGATAGAAACAGGTTGATGTATAAATGAAAGTTGGAATGAAATTCTCAGACCAAGTTTATTGAAACTAGACTTCATTTACAAACAAATTAATATTGGTTTTTATTTTCATGCCATCTGCAAAACTTATAAATTAGATATTATTATTCTCACCAAGGTAAAGAAACAGGGAAGTTAAATTATCTTCTTAAGATCACATAGCTAAAAAACATCAGAGCCAGGGTTCAAACTCAAGAATTCTCTTCTGCAGTGCTCACACTCATAACTTCAAGAACTAATAGCTTTGTGAGGGAAAGATGCTAAAAATGTTTAGAACATTGTCTGGGCTCTCACATATTTAAAAGCATTTGTTGGCTAACGTGGGTGTGGAAAACAATAGAGACTGAATTTATAGACATTATAAAGGAAAATTGTTGGAGATGTTTCTTGAGTACACAAAGAACTAGTGGATCAAAAGGAGAGGAAAACAAAATCTAAGTAGAGAGGATCATAGTTTTATAAATATGTTACAGGGAAGTTGAGGGATTTATATGAATTCAAAAATAAGTGGCATCAATGTAAATTCATCTTTTTACAACCTGGCAAATTGGCAATTAAGTGTTTTCTTCATAAACTATCTTTGCAATAAATCATTCATTAGCCAGGATGACTTCTTTTTCAATAATGGTCAAGATCACTAAGAGAGCTGAACTAATGCAAATTTAATGAAATATGTACAATTTAAGCAGGGCATTAGGTAGATATTGATTACTAAGGCATTAATTTATGGGCTTAAATTAAATAGCTCCACAGACAACACAGCCTCTATAAATAGTCATACACTTAACCTTAACAAAAATAAAATAAATCAGAAATTATCAAGTTATGAATTTTATTTCTCTGAGTAAATGGACTAAAAAAGATAATTACCAAAAGAAAATAAGACTTGCCCTAACCAGTTTGGCTCAGTGGATAGAGCGTCGGCCTGCAGACTCAAGGATCCCAGGTTCAATTCTGGTCAAGGGCATGTACATTGGTTGCGGGCACCTACCCAGTAGGGAGTGTGCAGGAGGCAGCTGATTAATGTTTCTCTCTCATCGATGTTTCTGACTCTCTATCCCTCTCCCTTTCTCTCTGTAAAAAATCAATAAAATATATTATAAAAAATAAATTAATTAAAGGAAAATAAGACTCACTAGTAAATATTATGTTAAAGTATATGATAAATATTCTAAACGAAAGTATAAACATCTCATTCTCTGCTATAAACTTATTTCTACATACAGGTTGTTCCACTCCAAACTATTATCTTCATTTCAAAATTATTACCTTTTTAACATGTAGAATTTTAAAAATTAGTATGAAATTTAAACAAAATTTAATAAAGTGAAAAATTATTGTTCTCTTTATCATCTTATTTAGCTAACGTACTTGTTTTTTTCTATTTTATTTAACTGGTATTTTTCATTTTTATTATAATCTACATAGAATAACATATGTCTTTGATTTCTAAAAATTATATAAAATCTAGATGTGAACTTTCATACTTGCTATAAACACTGTTTATATGCATTAACTATGTAATATTAGAAGATGTCAAAAGGCAACTTTATTTGTGGGCCATTTGGTCTATCTTTTCAATTACAAATATTATTGAGCATGTATTTTTATGTTACCATTTATTCAAAACAATTTGAATTGCCTTTGTTGTGACATTGGAGTTTATTTATCACCGAGGAAACTTTTTCCATTGCTTTTTAGAGAGAGTGAAAAGAGGGAGGGAACGGGAGAGAGACAGAGGAGAGAGAGAAACCTCAATGTGAAAGAGACCCAATGATTGGTTGCCTCCTGCATGCACCCCAACCAGGACTGGGAATCGAACCCTGACCTTGCAGTGTGCAGGCTGATGCTCTAACCACTGAACCACTGGCCAGGGCCAAGTTCTGTATTTTAGATGAGAGTGTCACCTGTATGACCCTGAAAACAATCAAACAAACAAAAAAACCTGCCACAATCATAACGGAGTCAACCATTTTGTACTTGAGGTAAGATACCAAGGAACTTCTTGACACCAAAGAATAATATCTAGATAAGCCTTCTGTTATTTAGACACACAAGAATAATGCTTTATTGACTTCTTTCTATTTAAACTGATTCCTGCATTCATCTTAAGTGAAATGAAAAATAAATCTTCAATTGAAAGTAATGACAGATTTGAAAGAAATTAAATGTTCCAAGTTGATATATGACCTGTAAATATATATTTTATTTTCATTTTGGTATTATTTGGCTCCATCAATTTCTGTACTTCTCTTTATCGGAGGCTCTTTTATTGCTGAAACTTTATATCTCATAGGATTTATTCTCTTGCTTCCCGTTTTCCTCTAACTTATTGACCACACGCCTTGGTGAAAATCTCCTTTATTTAAGCTAATGTTTCATGTATATGTCACTTTCCAAATTTTATTCACTTCTATTTTCAGGTCAAGCTCTCATATTTCCAAGAATTGTAGAACCTGATTTAATATCAACTTATCCATCCTTTCACCAACTATAAACTTCAGAGAGTCATGCATTTAGTTTTAATTTGTTGATATGTAAAACATGAAAAAGAATAGGGTTGTATCAAATAGAATTTGGGGCCTCTTTCTTAGGAGTATAAAAAAAGAAGTGAAAGAAACAAGTACTCCGTATATATATCTGAAAGAAGACACAAGTACAAGCAAAAGGACAAAAAGGAGAGCATGGGTAAGACAATAAGGCCACTTGAAAAGACTTTTTAAATAAGACTAGAGGTCTGGTACATGAAATCATGCACAGGTAGGGTCCCTAGGCCTGGCCAGCAATCAGGGTCAATCTGTGTAGTGACTGGGGGGGCCCAGGGCCCCTGCACGCACCTGCCTTGGCTTAGCGCCACCCGCTCACCTGCTTCATCGTCCTGCCGCAGTCCCACTCTCACTGGGGCTCACTGGGGCCCATAGCACCTCTATTGCAGCCTGCTGCCAGTGCTGTGTTGCCGACACCCACCATGTTCTGCGCCATCCCCTGGTGGTCAGCACATGTCTAATGGCCAGTCGAATTCCCGCCCATGGGGACAATCTGCATATTAGCCTTTTATTATATAGGACTAGAGGCCTGGTGCATGAAAATTCATGCACTGGAGGGGGGTCCCCTCAGCCCGCCCTGACTCCTTTCACAGTCCAGGAGCCCTCAGGGGTGGGAGGCGACCTGGCGATCAGGGGAAGGCGATGCCCCCATCATACCTCTGCTGCTGCCACTGCCAGCAGTGCAAGCCTTGGCCAGCCCTGGTTACCTGAGCCTCGGGTGGCCCTGGGCAGCAGGGGGACTGAAGGGACTGGGGGACTCCAGAGGCAGCCGCATGCCTGCCACCCTGGCAGGGCTGAGGGGACTGAGCGCTGCCATCTTGTGGCTGTGGGTGCCACCATCTTTGAGGGTGAGGCAGTCAATTAGCATATTCCCTCCTTATTGGCTGTGGGCGCTGCCATCTTTGCAATGGCATGAGGGTCAATTAGCATATTCCCTCTTTATTAGATAGGATTAGATTCTTGCCAGTATTTTTAACTTCAGTAACATCTCTGAGTCAGTTTCAATTATTTGATTTTCTTCTCATTGCAAATATTTTCCTGCCATTACATGTCTGATAATTTTTGATTGTATAATAGACACTGATTTTTATTTTGTTCAGTAATAAATATTTTCTTCCTTGAATATATTCTTGAGCTTCATTGAGGGTGAAATTAAGTTTCTTGGGAACATTTTGATTCTTTTGCGAATACCCAGTTTTTTAGCACTCTACCTGATGTCCCATGAATTATGTGATTTTCCACTCTGTGTGGGTTCTTGGCACTGCTCTCTCTAATTCTTTCTGGTGATTCTTTTTCTGGACTTGGGTAGCTTTATCACATGAATTTCCTAGTCATCACTCAGCTGAAAATCAGTGGTAGGCCCTCTGTACATTTTTAGAGCTGTCCCTCGATTTAGCTGTCTCCTCTCCAGTATTCTTCACTGTAAACTCTAGCCTCCTATTCTTCACAGAGTCCCAAGTCTGGTTCTTCAATTCAAAAAATCACCAGGCTCCTCTTGGATTACCTATATTGGCACGATGGACTAGAAACTCTCCAGACAGTAAATTGGGCTAATTGTAAGACTCTCTTCAATTGCTTCTTTTCACTTTAGGATCACTACACTTTATTGCCAAATGTCCATGTCTTGAAGACCCTTATTATGTGTATTTTGTCTGACTTTATATTTGCTTCAGGTATACGGATAGATGTAATTCCTGTTAAGCCATCTTGTCCTGTGAAGAACTACAACTTCATTTTCTTTTTTGTTGAATTATATTTGACTGTTGCTTAATGATACAAACTTTCAAGCCCTAGAGATTATAGTGAATATAGATAACTTTTCTCTATAATATAGAATGCACATTATAGTGAATATAGATAACTTTTATGTTTGAATTTTTATTATGGAAGCATGTCATTTATAGACTTAATAGGGGCCCAGTGCACGAATTCGTGCATCTTCAGATAGGAACTGTGGGCCGCGAGGCTGCGGTGGGCACAGGGGTGGGTCTTGGCCCATCCGCCACGCCACTGCCTGGCTCCTCCCACCGCGGTCGCCAGTCCCCTCTCTGTTGGCAGCCCCGCTCCTGTTGCCACCACTGCCATGTGCTGACAGTGCCAGCCCTGCTCACACTCGCTGATGGTGTGGAGTGAATGGGGCCAATGCCAGCAGTGGGCGCGAGTGGGGACAGCACCATCAGCGGGTGTGAGCAGCAGCTCTGGTGCTGGCAGTGGGTGCGAGTGGGGCCGTCTCTGGCAGCAGGTGCAAGCTGTGGCTGCCGGCCTCAATGGCCCCTCAGGAACAGAGGGAGGCAGAGAAATCCTGAGCGGCCATCACAATTGGCAGCCACTGCTCACACCTGCTGACAGCACTGAGCAATTGGGGCTGGCGCCGGGCACTGGCAGCGGGTCTGAGTGGCAGTGGGTGCAACCAGGGCTGGTGCCAGCAGCAGGTGTGAGCGTCAGGTAGGACTGTGGTGCATGGGAGCAAAGAATTATCAGTAACCACCAGAGGCTTGCCCTGATGACAGTGACCAGTGCCCCGCCTTGGTCTGGCACCCCTACTGACCTATTCCACCATCCCGTTGTGGCCTGCACTGGCCATGTTCCGTGCTCTGCTACCTACTGCCAATGCCTGCCATGTTCCACACATGCCCCTGGTGGTCAGCAGACGTCATAGTGACTGGTTGTTCGGTTGTTCCGCCATTTAGTCTATTTGTATGTTAGGGTTTTATATATATAGATGCTATTCAGACATTAGCCAATCAAATGACTTTTTAACTCCCAGAAAAGAAATGAGTACTTTTGAAGCTAAAATACATGTTTTTAATTGTGTTTTGAAACAAAGGACTTTTGTTTTAAAATCATAGAGTTCTTTGTTGTATGACTCAAGTATTGATACAGTTTAAATAATCACTAACTTTATGAATCTCTCTATATAAAAGCCTAAGTGACTGTTAAGGAGGAACGACCAGAACAACTAGAATGACTGGTTGCTATGACATACACTGACCACCAGGGGACAGACGCTAAACGCAGGAAGAGGGAGATGGGGAGCTCAGCGAGGCTTGAGGCTTGAAGGCCCACACTATGGCCCAGGGATCCCAGGAACTGCAAGCCCAGAGCTTGCTTTCCAATAAAAAAAATAAATTGACAAAAATTGGACACCGCCGCCCTGGGAAGAGCAGCTCCAGGAGAGAAAGACCTCCCAGGCCCTACCCAGCCCAAATGGTGAACTGTGGAGGACCAAGCACTGACTATGGCAGCACCCCTCCCACCCCCTACTGCCCCTCGGTCCCATGGCTCATGGTGACTCACTGGTAACATGCAGGAAGCACAGTCCCTCTGACTCCAAAGCCGGTTGTGCCGACAGCTGCTCCCCCTACCACTCCATGGCAGATGCAATGCTGCCGGGCAGTGCTGCGTCAGCTCCGGCTTCTGGCTTCCAGCTTCCTGCCCACCCCTTCATATACTATGTGGCTTCGGCCTCCCTGGCCAATGGCGCTGCAGCACTGCCAGAGAGTGGCAGGACACAGCCACTGGGGCTGGGTGGGCACTGATTTGGCTGTGTGACTGACGTCCGTGTCCAGTTACACTGAGTGTTTACATTTGTAGGGAAGCTGGGCAGCACGCTCCTGCCGCCCGTGTCACCTTCTAGGCTAAGAAAGGCCTGCTGATCTCTGTGTTTCTCCTCCCGTCCGGAATCAAAACCTCTTGGGGAAGAATGATCCCAGCGATGTCCCTAACACACGCTCGGTGTCATTGTCACAGCCATTCCCAGTCATTACAGCCCGCTCCTCAGTCTGCAATGCCCTGCTCCACCCACTGCCACTCCTCACCTGTCACCCCCCGAGGACCACCTTACGTTATCCTATTTGAAATGTGAGCTATGCCCCCTTGTCTTTTTTTTTTTTTTTCAATAACTCCCTTGCCCTACCTTTCTTCCTCTAAAATCCTTGCATTTTAAAAATATGTATTTGATTGATTTCGGAGAGGGAAATTGAGATAGAAACATCAATGATGATAGAAAATCATGGTTCAGCTGCATCCTGCACATTCCAAACTGGGGATCAAAACCTGCCGTGGTCCCTCCCACAGCTGGCAGGCCCCAGTGGCAGCACAGTGGCAAGGGAAGGAGGAGTGGGGGGAGGCGGGGAACCACAGTGGGGCAGGGACCTGAGGGCGGCATTGGCATCTGGCGTCCGTTGCTTCTGTGCCTGGCCCTGTGACCATGGCCTCCTCTCCTGACCCCACAGGGGCCTTTGGGCCCAGATAGGCCAGGCCCCGATCAGCCCTGATTCCTGGTCAGGACTAGGGACCCCACTGTGCACTAATTTCATGCACTGGGCCTCTAGTGTGATTATAATCTTCCTGTGTACTACCGTCTATGTGTCTTGCTGGGTGATGAAACTTTGAGCTTCCTGTGGGATTGTAGTTTATTATTATGGTTTGTTACAAGCAGCCTCATAGTTTCCTGTTTCGAGTGAGCACATGGATGAGTTTTTATTTTCAAGAAGCCTTTTTTATTCCACAGAAAGGTTGAGAGATTGTGCCTTAGGTCTGTTAAAACTGAGGAGATAGCGGGAAGCTAGGTAGACAGGGGCAGGGACCCTGTGTGTGTGGAGGACAGACAGGCAGGGAAAGAAGTTCGCGGTGGGAGACATGAACTTTACAATGAACAAATGTCGCTCAGACAGACAGCTTGCAGTTAACCAATAAGAAGGCAATAAGGCTCATAACCCAATCCCAAGGATGTTGCTAAGACCAATCAGGAGCTAGCAAGGCTGACCCCACCCCCTAAATTAAAAGGCCTGTGCTTCTTCTCAGCCTCTCTCTTCTCCCCAGCATGCAATGGGTTCCTGATGTTGGTTCCTGTGGTGGGTGAGCACATCCCTGCGTCCACGTGGCTTAGGGCCATGTGGGCCGCCACAGGTGGACTAATAGACTGTAATTAGTGCCCCCCCACTCCAACCCCCTGATCATGTCCTTTCCCCCCTAGTGTCTGTCCACTGGTTATGCTAATATGCATGCATACAAGTCCTTTGGTTGATCTCTGCCCCTTACCCCCACCCTCCACTACCTTCCCTCTGAGGTTTGAGCATCTGATCGATGCTTCTCTGTCTCTGGATCAGTTTTTATTCATCAGTTTATGTTGTTTATTATATTCCACAAATGAGTGAAATCATGTGATATTTATCTTTCTCTGACTGACTTATTTTGCTTAGCATAATGCTCTCCAGTTCCATCCATGCTATTGCAAATGGTAGGAGTTCCTTTCTTTTTATAGCTGCATAGCATTCCATTGTGTAGATGTACCATTCATCTGCTGATGGGCACTTAGGCAGTTCCAAATCTTAGCTATTGCAAATTGTGCTGCTATGAACATAGGGGTGCATATATCCTTTCTGACTGGTGTTTCTGATTTCTTGGGATATATTCCTAGAAGTGGGATCACTGGGTCAAATGTAAGTTCCATTTTTAGTTTTTTTTTGAGGAAACTCCATACTGTTCTCTACAGTGGCTGCACCAGTCTGCATTCCCAACAGCAGTACACAAGGGTTCCTTTTTCTCCACATCCTCTCCAGCACTTGCCATTTGTTGATTTGTTGATGATAGCCATTCTGACAAGTGTGAGATGGTACCTCATTGTTGTTTTGATTTGCGTCTCTCGGATGATTTTAAGCATGTCTTCATATGTCTCTGGTTCTTTGAAAGGATAAACAAGATTGATGAACCTCTAGCCAGGCTCACCAAGAAGCAAAGAGAGAGGACCCAAATAAACAAAATCAGAAATGAAAGAGGCGAAATAACAACAGACCTCACAGAAATACAAAAAAAATATTATAAACAACTCCATTCCAACAAACTAGACAACCTAGAGGAAATGGACATATTCCTAAAAAAAATACAACCTTCCAAAACTCAATCAGGAAGGATCTAAAAATCTCAATAGGCTAACTATGGAGGAAATTGAAGCAGTAATCAAAAAGCTTCCAGCAAACAAAAGCCCAGGGCCAGATGGCTTCAGAGGGGAGTTTAACCAAACATTCAAAGAAGAACTAAAACCTATCCTCCACAGACTATTCCATTAATCATTTTTGTCCTGGACTTCATTCTTCTATTTCGTGAGACAATGAACTTGAGTCAATACCTCACATTTAGGTTTCAGAATGGATGCTTCCAGAAGATGTCATCAGCAACTTTCTAGCTCTATAAAGAATTGGTTAATACAGGAGATAGCTCCTCCAAATAGAAGAATGCTGTGATATGTCTTGCTTTGTGCAGCCATATATGTACAGATAAGTCTCTGTATAATTTTCTTTTAAAAATAATATATTTAAATGTGTCTATTCTTTCTGTATATTACTATCTTTTTATAGCACTTACACTTTTCACAATTTATAATACCACAGATATAAAATTTACTGAGAAACTAAAATAAACCATTTTTGCATTAATCCTTTAAATATATATGTTAAAAGTAACAATCTTCTTCCAGAATCTGCCTGAAATTGGGAAAAGGATAATTTCACAGAGAAGAAATACACAAGAGTACTTGAAAAAAGTAAGACATCTATTTGCCTCAAATGTGGAGAAATTTGAGATAAGAATAGTGCAAATAAGCTTTGATAGAAGAGCAGCCCATAATTTCTCTTCCTTTAAGTAGAATAGGTGCTGACAGAAATATAGCCATACCTACTATCTCAATGAGTTACAGCAAATGACGTCAAATTATTTTTTAAAATTTATCTTTATTGTTGAAAGTATTACAGATGTTCCTTTGTTTATTTATTTATTTTTTGATTGATCTGCTCCACCCTTCACCAGCCCCCTCCCAGGCCTTCACCACGCTATTGTCTGTGTCCATGGACTATGCATATATGCATATGCATATAAATGTCCCTCCCCCCCAGTTAATTACTCCACCCACCCAACACTTGCCTCCCCTCTGAAATTCATCAGTTTTTCCCATACTTTTATGTCTCTGGATCTATTTATTTTGTTCATCAGTTTATTTAGTTTATTAGATTCCACATATGAGTGAAATTTATTTTTAATAGGTCTCTGTCAGCATCCTGAAATGATTAAAAAGCTAAAATAATCAATAAGTAGATTTTTAATAAACAAGGTTTAAATAAATAAACAAATTGATTTATTCTTACTTTAAAAACAATTGTAGGTTGAGAAGTAGCAATTACATGTTTGACAGTATCATACATTGCAGGATTCACTTTAATTAATGGTAGCATCAAATCAATGGATAAAGGAACAGCAAACCACACAGCAGCAATTATTCTTCACCTTAATGGAAACATAAACGTGTAGTAACATAATTAGAAATTTCAGCTGTGAGTCACTCTTTCTTTAGACTTCTTTATTGGGATATAATTCACAGACTATAAAGTTCACAATTCAATTAATATCCGTCTATCTACAGGGTTGTACAACTATCATTACAATCTATTTTTAAAACATTTTTTTTGTCAACCCAAAAGCAAACTCATACACATTAGCTAACAGTCACTCCCCATCCGCTCCATTCTCATCCCCCTATCGTGTAGGCAACCACTAATTTACTTGCGGTAATGGACTTGCTTATTCTGGACATTGCATGGAAATGTAGTCATACAAAATGTTGTCTTTTGTGACTATTTTCTTTCAGTTCCAAGTCACTCTTACTTTTAAGGTAACTAAAAGTGATGCCATCCTTTAAATTAAAACAAAAAATTATTCAATAAGCATTTAAAAAGCATTCTGACATTAAGAGTAAAGATGTTGATGTGAGAGTGTGTGTTTCAAGATACTGAAATTCAGAAACGATCTACATTTCTATGGACATTGGGAGTGTGCTTTCTGTATCAGCCAAAAAATAATGTCAAGATGCCCCGCCAGTGTTGCTCAGCGGTTGAGTGTCGATCTATGAATCAGGAGGACACAGTTGGATTCCTGGTCAAGGCCCATGACTGGGTTATGGGCACAATCCCCAGTGTGGGATGTGCAGGAGGCAGCCATCAGTGAATCTCTCTCATCATTGATGTTTCTATCTTTCTCCCTCTCCCTTCCTCTCTGAAAGCAATAAAAATATATTTTAAAAAAGAAAAAACAACAATGTCAAGGTGAATTTTAAGAACACACTAGTTGCTACAATTTATACGTGTACACAAAATTTCATGTCAACAAAATTGTTTGAAACCTCTCAATTCTCTTTAATCATAGCTTTTGTTTTTCTTTCAAAAGGGCACAGGTGAGTGTAGCATCTAGCACAGTGCAGAAACAAAATGTCAATATTTTAATTTATCTAAACTTTTTATAGTGTTACTCAATGCCTTTTTACCATAAAGCTCCATCACATCTCAGTTGAAATAGCATATTCTGATTAAGTAATTTAATGTTTAGTTTATAAATTGTGCATAGACTTAAACTTCTCCATCATATTTATAATTAAGTATGATTTCTTGAAAAGGTTCAACAAGCTAAATTAATTAGTAAATAGATGGGAGGGACATAGGCTATTTATTCAATAAATTATTATTGTATAATATATGCCAAGGGTTTACTAGACGCTGAGGTTTTATTGGTGGGCAAGTTAAGAGAATTATCCAGTAAGAGATTTTAAAATAGAGAAAAATGTAAGACTGAACAAGAGATAGCAATACTTTGAGGTAATTATCATAATAAAGTAAGTAATAAATACAATGTGAGTAGGCAAATGAGTCTAGTAGTAATGCTGGAAAGTTTCTAAAATCTTTGTACAGAGCTATATACTATAAAGGATTTTACCGATTAGGAAAATTTTCTGAAAATAGATTTATTTTTTTATTTGGGAGATCATAGCAACGATAGAATATTTAACTTTCTGATCAGTGAGACTTTCTAATATGTGAATGAAAGTTTATGTAAAAGCTATACATTACCTTATTTTATTTGATAGCTATCACAATTGTTATTAGAAGTATTTGCTAATACCAGTAAGCAAAGGAAATTTTAAATTAAGCATGTAAGTTTGAACAAATCTGTTTTTTTCCCCTCCATTTTCTTTAAACAATAAGTTTAAAAGGGGGGGGAAAGGTGTTTTAAAAGAACAAAGAGAATGAGAGAGAAAACCATCACAGACTTGCACATGTCCATTTACCAAAGAGAAGTTATTAGCACAGCTGAGAAAAGCAAAGGTTAATTCCTTGAGTGAGGAAAGCCAACAAGAAGCAAGCAGCTTGCCACTTCAGAACTTAAAAGACTCAGCCTTGAACGCCCAGGGAATGGTCAAGACAAGCAGGGCAAGGTGGGGCCACAAGCATTAAAGCAGAAGAAATGACTGAAAGTATGAGTAAAGATGCGTTAGATTATTCTCTCCTCCCATTAGCCACGCTGTTACATATTTCCTACACTGAGAGATGGTTGGAGTAAAGACTTATTTCTGCAAGAGCAAGTCCTAGCTCTTGGCAAATTGGACACTAGGGACAATAGGCCAGCATAGGGCAGAGTTTAGGCACTGTTCGTGCTTCTGAAGGTGGTAAAGCATATTCCATTTCATTTAAGCTCCCAAGAGCTGCCATTCAGTTGTATAAACCCAAAGACAGAGTTTAGAGTATTGCTATTTGCAGAAAAATGATTCACCCAACAGGCAAGATGCAGGCATCTGAGACTCTCCATGTAAGACTTGATTACCTATCCCAGTGGTTGGCAAACCGCGGCTCATGAGCCGCATGCGGCTCTTTGGCCCCTTGAGTGTGGCTCTTCCACAAAATACCACGTGCGGGCGCGCATGGTACAGTGCGATTGAAACTTTGTGGCCCATGGGCAGAAGTCGGTTTTCGGCCTGGGCGAGTCTATTTTGAAGAAGTGGTGTTAGAAGAAGCAGGGGGATGGGGGGGGGGGTGTTTAGGTCGGTGGGGTGACGGGTGACACGGCACAGGCGGGCCTCGGGATACGCAGCACGGGGGGAGGCAGGCGCGATTCATTGAAAGGCCAGCTTAGGAGTACCCTAATTAAGTTAATAACAATGTACCTACCTATATAGTTTAAGTTTAAAAAATTTGGCTCTCAAAAGAAATTTCAATCGTTGTACTGTTGATATTTGGCTCTGTTGACTAACGAGTTTGCCGACCACTGACCTAACCAATCACAACATAGTGAAGATCACAGCGTTAAAGCAGCACCCATTTTATCAATCATATTTTAGTGACTTGTCCCTAAATATAACCTAGTAACAAGAATTACCACTCATTTTAGAAAAGCCTCTGCCATGAAAGGCAATGGCTAAAACAAATAAAACAGAAAAAAATCAGAAGAGAAGGAGAAAATGCTTGGAGCTGAAACGGAATTTTTGGACTGGAAGCCGGATTCTTTGTCCGCCGGAATCAAAGAATGTATCCACAGATAGAAAGTGGTATAGCAAAGGTGGAGATTTATTGAAGAACAAGTACAGACTCCCACATGGGGAGAGGGAAAGAGTCCCACAGAATGGACTTCCAAGTAGGGAGGGGGAAGGGTCCCACTGAGATCTTTTTCCCTATGGCTTATAAAGGCTGCAGATTTTGTGCCTTGATATCCTTCTGATTGGTCACTATTCCCTTGGACTGGTTACTATAATAACTCCTGGGCTCAAAGGTTGAACTTCACATGGGACATATGAGATTCTCGCCCTCTCTTTCCTTATTGTTTTTCTATTCCCTTTGGGCTTTCTTCTTCTCCTTCTGGATGAAGGGATTCATTCTCTTAATTTTGTAAATAGAGACCTTTTGCTGTTCCCAGCCCCCTCATTCTATGGAAATGTACCTGTTGCAGCTTTTCAGCTTCCCTATTCTATGGAAATATACCTCCTGCTGCTCTGCAGCCCTGTGTTTCCTCCATGGTCCCCTTAATTTCCAAAATTTCTAAAATTTCCTAAACCTGTTCTATTTTACCCCTAAAATTCCTGTTTCAGAGCTAAAGAAAGCTTCTAAAGAAAAAGAGCACTAATATTCCAATAAAAATGTAATATATCAGTAATTAAAGTTTAAGTAGAAAGCTATAGATAAAAATGATCTTTGGAAATTAAAGAGCAGTAGAAAAATAAAAAAGCTATGTTATACATATGAAACTAATACAGAATAATATTGAATGTAAGCTATAATTTAAAAAAATTAAAACAATGTGTAAGTAAAAAAAAAAGGCTTTTTTTTTTATTATTATTATAAGAGGCTTTAGAGATTTGAGCAGGCCTCACTGTAGTTTTGAGCCAATTGAAAAATTGTTGGAAAATAGTAGCAAAGAAAGGAAAAAAACAATAACTTCATTACTGACTAGAGGCCCAATGCATGAAATGCATGAAAGAGTAGGCCTTCCTTCCCCGCCCCTACCCTCCCAACCCCCTCACCCCTGGCTGCCAGCACTGGCTTCCCTCTGACACCTAGGCCCCAGGCTTCCCTCACAGCCCCACCTCGTCCGGAAGGTCGTCTGGAAGGACTCCGGTCTAATTAGCATATTATGCTTTTATTATTATAAATAATGTTGATATTGAAGAATGTGACATGGTGGACAAGTCAAAACTATAAAGCTAAATGCCAGGCTGAGATGGAATAACTCACCTTGTCACTGATGGTACTGGAAAAGGTAGGCTTCAGTGCTGGATGAGGGCTGAGCTTTATCTATAAACATTTCTGGTATTAAGGAACAAAACAGCAAAATCTGTACTCCCTCAGGGAAACTCAGTGGCAAGAGAAAAGAACCAGTTTATTCTTCCAAATCAGATTCAATGACCTTTGTCTTGGACAAAAGAAATTGGTGAAGCAAAAATTACCCAGGAATGAGATGATAGTAGGCATCTCTAAATAGAAGCAAATCACCAATTGATTCTCTATATATCCACCTGTCACTATAGGTGAACTGGTATCTTTTAATAGCAGATGGCTTGTGCATTCAATAGAGGGTGCATCCATTATATTAATATCAAGCCAAAAGTTTATTCAGTGCTGCATTTCACATTACAAGTGATGTCCAGACATATTGACCAACTTGTCAATTAAGAAGTTGTGCAAAGATCAAATGACATCACAAAACACATTGCAATAATAAATGTCCACATAGAGATGCCACAAAATTGAAAATAAACCTACTCTCATGGTAAATTTCTATGGAAATGTTGTCCAAAAATTAAACTCCCTGGCAAGTTAATATTCAAAGTTATAGTTAAAAAAAAGGTATCAAAATCTAATTATTGTGCTGATTATTTAAAAGAGTGATGGAATTAAAGGTCCAAATTACTCTCCCCCCACACACCTTCTCTGTTCAGTCTCAGCTCGAGTGTGATTGATGTATGTGGTTTCTCCAGCAGTTGTGTGTCTTCCACAAATATGTGAACAGTTCTTTTAAGAACACAGGATTTAAATAGTCTCGTATTGCTTTTTTTTAATTCAAATAGGTTAGATTTTAAAGGTTATCACAGCATTAGGCCTATATATGCCCAATTTAGAAAACAAGCCAGAAACTAAAATCTTAACCAGTTATTTCTGTCTGACCCTCCAATGAAACCAAGCCAAACCAAACCAAAGTCTATTCTCAAAAGTCTGTACTTCCTATTGTAAAAGACCACAGCAGAGACTCGATTTTCTATGAGCAAAAGCAGTATACAAAGATATTACTAGTTTTTAGCTTGACCTTTACATTTTTTCTCAATTAATTAGTCTCTCATATCTTTTCATTTGTTATCTTTTCATACTTGACCTGTGAGCCATAATTTCATCCACTTTTTTAAATCATTTTGTGTCAACAATTTATGGCCCATCTCCCAAAGTGTCTTAAAACAATGCTAATAACAAAGAATTATACTTGCCCAGTGTTTGTATTCCTATCCTAGGCTTCAGGACACTGATGGAAAAACAAAACAAAGCAAAACAGAACAAAACAAAACAAAATAGTACAACTGTGCAGAGATGCGTAAATAAAATTCATGTCTTATAACCATGTATGACGAAGGCAAGGTTACCTGGTATTCCTATAAATGCTCAATAACTCCATTGTCTGTTTCCTACTGTAAGTATTTCAAACCTTTAATACTGTCAACCATCAACCTCCAACACACTATCAAGAAAAAAAAAGAATGTAACCTGTAGTGTTTGAGCACCAAACTATGAACCAGAAGGTCACAGTTTGATTCCAGGTTAAGGCACATGTCTGGGTTGTGGGCTTGATTCCCAGTGTGGGCCTTGCAGGAGGCAGCCAATCAATGATTTTCTCTCATCATTGATGTTGCTATCTCTCTCCCTCTCCCTTCCTCTCCGAAATCAATAAAAATATATAGTGAAAAAAAGAATGTAGCTTTTCACTACAATGCTTCTCCATCTACGGGTTCACTGTATTGATTTCTAGACTTACCCATTTATGCATTATCTCAGGGAAAAACGTAGCTGCTATTTTTTTTTTCATCTACTTATTACCAAACTTGCCAACTCATCTGCCTGTTTTCAACCTTCTCTCCCTTCTCTTCTGGAACAAAAAATAAAGTGCCCCTGAGCCTTCCAAAGATTAATTCATTGATTTGTGACCTGGGTCCCTTCTTATCATGCCTCTATATATTTCATTCCTGCACTCCTCTCTCAGTTTTATAATATTGATTTCTCCCCTTCCACGGGGTCATTTTCTTAAGACCATAAACCCCATCTACTAACTTTCACCTTACAGCAACACGCCCCGTATGGCCTCATATTCCTGTGATGAGTTGTCTTCTCCATTTCTCTCATCCATTGCATTGTCCATTTCCATGCTATCTGGACTAGAAAAAAAACACCCATAAAATAGTCACATATAATGCCTGCCTCAGCTTCTTCACCTCCTTCTCTTTAAACGCATTCTCATCTATTACTCCATCCAGGGCTTGCTACATAATTCACAGGTCTCAGTGCAAATAAAAAATGCAGGGCCTGTTGTTCAATATTTTTTTAAAAATTTCATTAAAGCTAGTAAGAGATAAGGCTTTTCCCTAAAAACTATGTTATTATTTATAAAACATAATAGAGGTATTAGTGCTACATGAGTAAAACTCAAACTTACTAACTGAAAAATAACAATTGTATATACTATAATAATAATAAAATTTTATTAATGGGTTATCTTGATTGTTAGTAAGATTTTTCTGACTGTTCTGTAAATTCATTTATCAAGTCATCTAAATTTACACATTTAGCAATTCAACTGATATAACTCAAAGCGACGTCAGTTTTTCTTGGCAAATGGGAGGTGGCAGGCAATATTTGGTAATTTTTAATTTGAGAAGGATGTTCCTGATGATGCAACTGTTACTAGAGTTGCTAAGTGTATTTTATGTGTCATGACAATATTCAAATAAATTCTGATAAATTATTTTGAAATATAAATGTTGGTACTTCTAAAGCTGATGATTCTTGTGGAACAATTATTCTAAGAAGCATTATTTCTTCATACACAAGGGTTTCATGTCAGTCTGAATTTAATTTTAGATGTAAATTTATAAAATGGCATGTTAATGTTTCCTCTGACATTTCCTGTAACCTGGGGAGGTTGTACAGGAAACCAAAAGTGACTTCCTGACCTGTGTATAATTCAAAGTGCCAGTTAATGTATTTTATCATTGTGTCTCCAATCAGGAAGGAAAATTAATGTAAAAGCTGGCTGCTTCTTTGGTTATTTGTCCATGTAAAGCCTCTCATGAAAATAGTGTTCATTTCTATTTATGAAGATAGTTTTTTTCTATTTAATTTGATGATGTTTAAACTAATTTCTATATCTAAGCCAGCAAATGTTTGCTTTGCAATGTTGAAACAGTTTATGAAACTAAAGTTTCTAAATTTGTTGAGGAAATCCAACAACTACCTCAATGCTTTTTAGCATTGCCCTATGCATGCTTTTATTTTGTAAAAATTTACTGACAATATTATCTATTTGAGCATAGCAGTTCCTGCTTTGCACTCAGACAGGAGTTAATATTGTGTGGATGCTGCATAGCTGGGTTCAGAGGACAGAAGGCATGGAATAGACATCTAGTATACAGAGGAGCTAGATACTCTATAAGCTCTTGATTAAATGAACATGCAAAACACTTAAATAAAATGACTTGTTTATCTTTATCACTCCCTTTAGGTATAACAACATAAAATGGGTTGTTGGCATAGTTCAACTGTTGGCAAAATACTCAGATATAACAAAACAATTAGGATTGTTCAATTGCCTTTGGGCAGTAGAACCCAAAATGTGGAGATCTCAGTGCTCAGTGACAGGAAATATCATTAGCAAGCAAAAGGAAGTATCTGCCCCCTACAGAGGTACCTGTGGGGAGAAAAAAAAATCTCCTTGTGAATCCTTGATTACCATTCTCTTCTAAATTATTTTCTTGGCATGTCTTTGCACAACGTGAAGTCTCAAGTAATCTCAATTGGCTTTGAACTTTTAAAAGTCATAGAGTTGATGTCAACAATCTATAACACAATGATACAAAAAAAGGACTAAATTCAGTGTTGTAAGAAGATGGCTAATGACAGATAATTTATAGTCTTCAGCTAGAACAGAGCTTACCCCTACCCCAATGGTTCTCAAACTCTTTGAAGTAAGCAAGACTGAGCTTGAGTTCAAGGTAATGGGGCACTTTCCCATACATTGAGTGGAAATGTCCAAGGCCTTCTGATGCCCAGGCACATCACGTTCTTTTGGGTAAGCCCTGGCTGGTGTGGCTCTGTGGGTTTAGTGTCATCCCATACACCAAAAGGTTGTGGCTGGATCCCAGATAGGGGAGCATGCAGGACGCAGCAGATTGATGTTCCACTCTCACATTGATGTTTCTCTCTCTCTCTCTCTTTTTCTCCCTCTCTCTTCCTTTCTCTCTAAAAATCAATTTTAAAAAATCCTTTAAAAATTCTATTGGCTAAATCGAGTGAGAAAACCAATGCAGATTTAAGACATGGAAAAATTCCACTTTTTAATAAGGGTTGCTTCAAAGCCATATTTCAAAAAATCATCAGTATAGAGAGTGGTAAAAAATTAGAGACATTTTTGCAATCAATCTACCTTATGAGATAGTATTAGCCTCCAATGTAACAATAGAAGATTCAGCTTGCTAGTTTGCTTATTATCTTTTGGGAGCTGAGTAAGATAAGTCAAATGCCTTATGATGTTTCAATCTTTTGGGATTTGGGTACTTCCCATTTCACCACATTTAATAAATACTCACGTGATGTCTGTGGTTCTTTAACTTATGAGGGAGTTTTTTTTTTTTTAACAAATAGAATTTCAATTTAACTCTATATGTTAACAATTCTCAAGAGCAATAAATATGAGTATAAAAATGAATGTTTTTAATACATGCATTTGTGTCTATCATAGAGTGGTTGAGTTTACTTTGTTACCAAATATTAATTTTCTTTCTACATACCTGGTTTGCAAGATGAATGTTGTTATGTACATTAAAATGTTACTTTTTAAGTTTCACTGGACTCAATCCCTAGGTAGAAATTCTTTTTTAAATGATGATTTATATTTTCAGAATCAGCCTACAGGTAGTACTTCAGGTTGTACATGACACTTCTTATACCCTTCTCATATAAAATTGTTGTTTACCTTATACTTGAATACATACAAAATATAATTTATTTAAATTTTAGCAATTTACTCGTGACTTTAACATCTCCATAAAACAGTCTTCCTGTGACCAATAAGCAGAAATTCTGTATACCAACCAATGTAGACTTTACAAAATAAATGGTAATGGAAAAAAACAAAATAAGAACAAATTATACTGCACAGTCCTGATTAAAGTTCCTCAATTTAAAAACTTCAAACTTAATCATTAACAAGATCTAGTTTTATTATTTATTTATTTATTTTTGTTGATTTTAGAGAGAGGAAGGGAGAGGGAGAGGGGGATAAAAACATCAATGATGAGAGAGAATCATTGATTAGCTGCCTCCTGCATGACCCACACTGGGCATGTGCCCTGACTGGGAATCAAACTGGGACTGTCTGGTATATCAATATCAATCACTGAGCCTCACCAGCCTGGCAACTACTTTTATACAATCCAATTTATTAATAAACAAATGAAATACATGGAAAAATCAACTAAGTATTTTCCTCTAATCAGTACGTAACACAGGGCTGCATTTGTAATATTAACTGAGAAGTTATATGTGTTTTCCATTGGGAAGATTGATAGCAAACTCATCTATGCTAAGTCACTTTGTGTGAGAAAGGCAGACACAGAGAGAAAATTAGAAAATATGATAAAGGGGAAAAAATAAACAGAACAGAAACCCCTGAATTCCATAGTAGTTCAATATTGGCCCATTTTTACCTTTCCTGTGCATCTTTCAGTTTGGCAATGGTGCAATTAGCCTATCAAAACACTTGGTCCATTTCCAGCACTGGGCCTGTGCGCCCCAGGTTCCTGTGGTTCTCAACCTTCCTAATGCCATGACCCTTTAATACAGTTCCTCATGTTGTGGTGACCCCCAATTTCATTGTTACAAATTGAACATAATTAAAGCATAGTGATGAATCACAAAAACAATATGTAATTATATATTATATATGTGTTTTCCGATGGTCTTAGGCGACCCCTGTGAAAGGGTCATTCGACCCCCAAAGGGGTGGCAACCCACAGGTTGAGAACCGCTGGTGTAGATCGTGGGAGGCAGACTCTGCATGCACTAGCTGTATGTTGCCAATCCAGGCATCCTTGTGGGCCGAGTAAGAAGAATATTCAAAGTGGGCTGCCTTTAAGTATGTATCATCATTGAGTACTAAGACCTCTACTATACCATGTTTTCTCTTAAAATCATAAGTATTTGAAGTCAGAAAAAATAACAGAGGATAACACATTTAATGAACGCAGTTTTTATGTATTCATAAATCTTACAATGTTTTATAGTCCCTCTGACCTCCCTCCCCTGAATAAAAAAAGCATTTTCCAGTCTGACATCTGAAACATTTATCTGCTAGGATATAATGATATTTTTGCAATATCATTGAATGTCACTTTCTGGTCGGGGACTTTCCCATTGGGATTCCTCATTCTGGATGTCATCATCTCTTTTCCTTTCCCACAAAAGTTTCAGCTTTTTCCAATCCCTCTCTTCTTTTTTCTTTTAACTTGAACTTTCGTCTTCTAGATCAAAATTCAGGGGTGCAATGTTTGTGGCATGCTTTGCAACAATAAAGTTCCTGGAATACTGCACTCTACTTTGTGCTGTGTTGCATGAGATGCTAGATGTTTGCTGAATGAATGAGAGGCTGGTATGCCATATAACTTACAGTTCTCCATCCCAAGCACCCAATCCTACTTCAAATTAAATAGAAACCTGCTCTCGCCTCCCTCCTCTGGATCTTGAGTCAGTTACTGTATTTCCTTGTAGAATGTTTCCATCATTTAGATTTTTATGTGAGAGCCATTTTGAATCAATCACTTCTATATTAATATATCAGTCTAAACAATCAAATACAGTAAAAGAATAATTGAAGTTATAATGAATTAAGGAAATATTCAATACTTCAGAACAGAATGCTAAGAACTTAGTTGCATCTTGATTGCTAGATAAAAGATGAACATAAAACGCAACAACAAAGACAGCACACACACAGTAAAGCCTATAAAAACTTGACTTCATTGTTTTTTCATCTTTAAAAAAACATATTTTTATTGATTTTAAAGAGGAAGGGAGAGGGCTAGAGAAATAGAAACATCAGTGATGAAAGAGAATCATCAATCGGCTGCCTCCCGCACGCCCCACACTGGGGATCGAGCCGTGACCCGAGCATGTGCCCTGACCAGGAATCAAATTGTGACCTCCTGGTTCATAAGTTGGTGCTCAACCACTGAGCAACACTGACCAGGCTGACTTCATTATTAAAAACAAACAAATTAAATAAAGAATTTAAAAACACACACACAAAAAAACATTATTTTACTGTCAGAAAGGATATATAGAAAGACATTCTGTATACATTAGGGAAAACAACAGTTTACCAAGAATCATTGAACATATTTCTATTGAACTTATAAAACTGCCTTCTGGCTACTGTTAATATTAAATTTGATAAAAATCTTAAAGAGTTCTTTTGGGATTCATTCAGCTTCCAAATGCTCATACCAAGTGCTTTAGGACTGATGTAATATAATTTTAAGCCTCTTTCACCAGAACAGTGTTCTCAGCAGATGCTTTATTTGAAGTACAAAGAATCCGTGTGAAATTACTTGGAAAGTAGTTGTTATCTAATAACCTCCTGTCAAAATAGATTGAAATTTTCTTATAGGGAAATGAAAAATATGGCAATTTGCATGATCTATTTTTTAAAGCCTAAGAAAATGATGGTCTGTCTGAATGATAAGAAAACCTTCTATAATTAAGAATATTTGACAACAGAATTAATTACTTTAATAGCATATGTAAGTTATGGGTAAAGAAAACATTGCACATATTTTAAATATTTGGCATATTTATAATTATTAAAGAAGATTCTAATGGAAACACTAAAATGCAAGCAGGAGCATATAAATTTATTTTTTAAGAAAGAAAATAGTCTTTCTTAAGTGTGATCAAAGAGTGATGCCAGAAGATATAATTATTTTTTAAAATGTTATTGAAGGTAACAGGTTCAGAAGATTATTAAGTATCCTAGGGAAAAAAAATAAGAAATTAGTACTGAGAGCTAAGATGATACTAGGCAATATAAGGCCCTGAGTCAGGGAAAAGTTGGCTTTTCTTAAACTATAAATTCTCAATACTTTTTAAACATTTAAAACAAAGAAAAATATAAGCCTGTTCAGGTTTTCTGATTCTTCCTGATTCAGTTCTAGAAGATTGTATTTTTCTAGGAATTTGCCCATTTTGCCCAGGTTGTCTAATTTGTAGGCATATAGTTTTCATATTTGCTTACAATCCTTTGTATTTCTGTGGTGTCAGTTGTTATTTCACCTCTTTCATTTCTGATTTTATTTATTTGGGTCCTCTCTCTTTTGTTTCTTGATGAGACTGGCTAAAGGTTCATCAATCTTGTTTATCTTTTCAAAGAACCAGCTCTTGGTTTAATTGATCTTTTGTAATTTTTGTTTGTTTGTTTGTTTTTAGTCTCTATGTCATTTATTTCTGCTCTGATCTTTATTATTTTCTTTCTTTTACTTTGGGCTTTTCTTCTATTCTGTTTCTAATTTTTTAAGTTGTAGGGTTACATATTTTTCTTGTGTTTTGAGGTAGGGCTGCAATGCTATGAATTTCCCTCTCGGGACTGCTTTCACTGTGCCCCATACATTTTGGATTGTTGTGTGTTCATTTGTTCCCAGGCAGTTTTTGATATCTTCCTTTATCTCATTGGTAACCTATTCATTGTTTAATAACATGCTTTTATTGTAGTTGATTTTGAATTTCATGCTCTGAGAAGATATAATTTAATTCTTCTTAAAAAAAAAAAACGAAGAAGAAAACAAGAAAAATAATACCTACTGGCATAAGAATATATAATTTTGATAGATAGTGATATTAAAAATCTTAAAATATAACTTAATAGTCAACATAACAAATGATAAAAATATTTCATGCACTTATTCTCATTGTACAATGAGGAAAAAGTGGTCAGATACTCACTAACCCCATTTTCTTGTTTTTGCAAGAAGATATCATAGGAATTGTAGGAAGACTACATTTCCCAAACTCCCTTGCAGTGAAATTAAAGACTGATTAGTTCCAGCCATTGATGTGAATAGAAGTTTGTACCTCTAGTAATTTTGGGCTTTCTTTTTCCCCAGTCTTCCTGGGCTTCAGGAAGAACTAAAGAATGGCACAGGCACACAATTAAAAAAGCAGAAATCCCTGAATTGCCCCTTGGCAGAGACCTCTCCAGGAGAAACATCTGAAATGACAGGACTGCCCAGTACTAACGCATAGGCCAGATGTTTGTGCCAATGAGATTTTAGATGGTTTAAGCAGCAAATCCTATATAATAAAAGCCTAATATGCTAAGTGTCTGGTTGTCTGTTCAACCAATCAAAGCATAATATGCTAATGATATGATAAGGCCACTCAACTGCCTGCTATAACAGGCACTGACCACCAGTGGATGGATGCTCCAACCCTAAGGTTAGCTTGCTGCTGGGGTCCAGCCAATCGGGACTGAGCTAAATGGGCTGGACACACTCTGGAGCCCTCCCGCAGTCCCTCCCCAGCTGGCCAACCTCTTGCATCCCTCCTCTTGCAATCTGGGACCCCTTGGGGGATGTTGGAGAGCCAGTTTTGGCTCCATCCTGAGGGACCCCACTGGTTAAGGAATTTGTGCACTGGGCCTCTAGGGTTACTATAACAGATGAGCCTTCTCCTCACTATTTAGCAATAAGGATTACATTATGTGTCCTAGCATATACGAGAGTAAATTACAAAAAAACATGCATAGCCGATGGATCTTTCCTGTCCAACAGTAATCATTAAGCTATGTTCATACTTCTCTTTTTCAATGTTAATTCCAATTTTGCTGAGAGCATGTGTTAAGAAATGATTGATTCTGTGGTCAGTCAGATAATCAGTTTTTAATCACTGTTTTATTATCAAGGTGAAAGACAAGGTTTTTCTTGTCCCTTTTCACCTAGTGATTAAAAACCTTCAGTGTCATAATCTCCTGGAAGTGACAGTCATGAGAACACCCATGACAGTACATTCATTTCAGTGTCATATACCTATCACTTTAAGTTATGTCTGAAAAGTCATTAGAAAATTCATATTGTGCTTCTAACTAATAATTATGGGAACTTCATAAAGACTTCATTAGGCTACTCTCTTTCAAGTAGTACTTTAGATATTGAGATATGTATTCCACACTGGACCTAACTATGTAAGTAGATGTTAAATATAAACTTTTAAGCCAGATTTAATTACAACATGTCCCATGGCAATAATTGGATGCATTTAAAATGATTAGTCAGGGGAAGTATTATTCATATAAATAAGTCAGTTTTGCTCAATCTTTGTAAATACTGTCATATTATTTAAAACATCAGGAGTATTGCACTTACAGCCCGGCCGGCGTGGTTCAGTGGTTGAGCATCAACCTATGAACCAGGATGTCATGGTTCAATTCCTGGTCAGGGCTCATGCCCAGATTTCAGGCTCGATTCCCACTGTGGGGCATGTAGGAGGCAGCCAATCAGTGATTCTCTCTCATCATTTCTGTTTCTATCTCACCCTCTCCCTTCCTCACTGAAATCAATAAAAATATATTTTTAAAAAAGAGTATTGCACTTATATAATAATCAGAATAAACATGTCTTTTTGATTATTTTTGTTTCAAAAATATTTGTTTATGTTCTTAATTTTTCTGTCCTAGCATAAATAAAAGTTATTCCCTGGCTATATGGTCTACAAACTTACACAGACACGAACACACAAAGTTTTGTATATACATAAATATTCATATATACATATATACTAGTATATATATATATATACACATATTCACCTCTCACTGTATTTCACACACACACACACACACACACACATTTTACAGATATGAGCTAGGTATTATTGCATGCTCTATGAATAATAGAGGCACAGGAAGCTAAAGATCTCACATAATTGTCAATCAGAACAAGGTTTCAGCCCAAGATGTCTGAGTCTTGAGCTCTTTATTACTATGCTAATATTTTATTTACCCTAATATATAATACTGTCTTCCTGTCTGTAGAATTAGGGAACCTAAATCCAGTAATTGTTCCACCTGTTCCAGTAACTATATAAAACCTAACCATATATATTTTTTCTTCGGGCTCAATTTCCTCAAAGAAAGCATTTAAATTGTTATCCAAAGAAATGTTAATAACTAATTACTTATCAATTCATTTGTCTATTCAAAGAATATATTCCTTTAGTTTCAATGTAAAACATATATAGAATATCAACAGAGAAAAGCAAAATTTTTATAGATGCTATGTATATAAATAAATATATATATACATGTATATAAATATTTATTTTGGTAGGAAACATGGAGTTCTTCCAGATTTGCCTTTCTTTAGCACCTGGCACTCTACTGGATCTCAGGGGGACCAATAAACACTAATAGCAGATATTTATTTATATAGTATTTTCTGTGTACTAAATGGATGGATGGATAGATAGATTTAACCCTAACAAAATTATATAAAAGTTATCACATTTTACAAATATAAAATCAAGGTTATGCATAAGGTAGATACTCAGGAAGAGGCAGAGCTAGGATTAGAAGCTGGAAAATATATCACCAGAGTCCACTCTCTTAACCAGCATGTCATAGTGGATGTTGAATAAGACTAATTTATTTTTCCCTAGCCTGAATTTGCAGCCAGGTAAGAGAGTTAAAGGAATAGCAATTGAGGTTGTTAGTGGAGAAATTGACTTCTATGAACAGCAGAAGTTTTCATTATTAGGATGGTTTACATCTCATAATGGACAAATTTACTCATTCTATCACAAGCAACACTCATTCTGTCACAAGTTCATCAAAGGCCTTTCCACATGGGGGCAGGCCATGTAAGTCTTACAGTAGTGCAGTGAGGAGCAGTGCAGAGTACATACTTACTGATGAAAATTGGTACCCAAAGGGAACAAGAGAAGAGAAGGGCTGACCTATTTGTATTTAGTTTCTGCCCCCAAATATGTCAGATGGAAGTAGAATGGCCAGGATTGCAGCTCTAATGCAGATCACACCACATAAAAAGCAAAGGTACTAAAAGACACTGACTTTCCCTAAATTCCTTTATGAAACACAGAAATTAGAGAAATAGAGGTTGAAAATTACTGATCAAGAGGATAATAAAGTCCCTGCTGATTTTTTTCATAATATAGTTTGAAAAAAAAACTTTGAGATCATTTGAGGCTATAGCGTATTGCAAAAATAATTTAGAGAATTAACATTAAAATCTTTTTTTTTTAATATATTTTTTATTGATTTCAGAGAGGAAGGGGGAGGGAGAGAGAGAGAGATAGAAACATCAATGATGAGAGAGAATCATTGATCGGCTGTCTCCTGCACGCCCCAAACTGGGGATCTAGCCTGCAATCTGGGCATGTGCCCTTGACCAGAATCAAACCAGGGACCCTTCGGCCTATGCTCTATCCACTGAGCCAAACCGATTAGGGCTTAATGTTAAAATCTTAATAACTATAGATTATAGAGAGTCTTCTAATTTTCTATGAGACATAACAGATTAGAATAAAAGCAAGTGATACTAGGATTATCTTTATCTCCCCACCTTACCTTAGCTTAGTTAATGGGTTTTATTATTTTACATCCTGTTTAGTATGTAGCATTAAGGGCAATTTTTTTTTTCCCACTGGCTGAAGTTTGAGAAGAAGTATGTTATCTGTTATACATATCACTTATTCTAACAACAAAGCCACCTTGTAATAATATAAAATTGTAAACTCTCATAGGGAGTTTTTATTCCCATGTTATCTATCTATATAAAAAGCCAGTGTCCGTGATGACTGTGACGACCAAACGACCGGGCACCATGAGGTGCATCCCATTGCTGGATGGCCAACGGGGAACCACGGGAACCAGGCTGGTGGCAGTGGAGCGGGACTGGGGACTGTTGAGCAGTGGTGGCCTGCGGGCGGTGAGTGGTGGTGAGCGTCCAGTATCCAGCGGTGCCGAGCATCTTGGGGTGGCAGCGAGCATCATGGAGCATCGCGGGGCAGGGAGCTTTGCAGAGCTTCCGAGCATTGCAGAGCAGTCACGGGGCGGGGAGCATTGAGGAGTGTCCTGGGGCGGAGGAGGTGTGCATCACGGAACAACACGGGGCATTGTGGAGCAGTTGCGGAGCATGGAGGAGCATCATAGGGCAGCGGGGAGGAGCATCGCAGGATGGGGAGCTTGCCGGAGTGTTGCGGAGCAGTCACAGGATGGGGAGCGTTGAGGATCATCGCGGGGCAGGAGAGGCAAGCATTGCAGAGCTTCGGGGGCTGGGAGCATTGTAAGGCAGCTGCGGCCAGTGTCGTGGAGCATTGCAGAACATCCGGGGCATCGAGGTGAAGAGCATCATGGAGCATTGCTGGGTGGGGAGCTTTGCGGAGCGTTTCAGGGCGGTGGAGGCGAGCATCAGGAGCTTTGTGGGGTGGGGATCTTCGCAGAGCGTTGTGGGGCGGCATTGCAGGGCATTGCAGAGCAGTCGTGGGGTGTCACAGAGCATCGAGGACCGTCACCAGGCAGGGAGCTTCCGAAGCATCCTGGGGCAGCAGAGGCGAGCAAAGCAAGCATCACGGGGTGTCGCAGGGCATTGTGGGGCCTTGCAAGGCATCAGACATGGCCCTGATCACAGGTGAGGCCTTGGAGTCCTACTCGTGCATGATTTCGTGTGCTGGGCCTCTAGTTAGGCATATAAAAAATAACAATTTTACAAATAACTTGACAAAAACCCATTATGGTTAGTTTATTACAGAAATACCAGACACAACAAAAGGCTATAGAGAACCTAAATGATTTAACAGTAATATAATAAAGATGAGTACATGCCAACAAAATGTACATATATAAAACATGATATATATTTTTTCAAGTTTTCCTGAAAAAATTCATATACACAGAAACAGATACATAAAGCAACACTAATATTAACAGTAAAGTAAGCTATTTAAAACAATCTCAGAAATGACCAAAGTAAACTAAACCATAAAACAAACTCAGAAATAACCAAATTGTAAACATTTTGCTCTCTACCTATTAAAAAATGCTAGTGATTTAGAGTAGATGCTTTTTATATAAATGCTAAAAGTCTACAATATCTTATGTGTACACAGGTCAAGAACAATTATGTAATGCACTATTTATATATTTACACATATATGTGTGCTTAAATACAGGATTGGATAATAATCAGATGTTAACAGCTTTCTTATTTTAGCCCCTCTGGGTAACCACTGACAATTTGATCAATCTTTCCAGAAACAACAGTGAATGAGAAGAATCATTTTCTTTCTATTCCTTTAATGACTGCATTTCTACAACCCATAAGGTCTTTTGATCACGTTGACAAATATAGGTAGGTCAGCCTATTTATTTCCTTCTTTTGAGAACTTCTTTACAGTTCAAACACAAAGGGAAATGCTTTTTTTTTACATTAAAAAACAACTAAATAAAAAGCAAGGACTAGTGAGAATGATTCAAAACAATCACAGTGCATTCAGTTCTCTCTATATGGGAACATAAAAAATGTGCTTTATCAAATAACATCTTCAGATGTATATGATGTTTATTCTTTAACATGCCTAGCATTTGTTTTCAATAGCCTTGAAGTCAAGGACAGAGATGAGGACTGGAGAAATAGTATATTTTTTCCTATTTTACTAGATTCTAATTACTAATTTATTCTCCAAATTACATAAAAATACAGCAAAACGTGCTTATCATAATAAACATAAGATGTTCTGGGGTCCAGCCCCAGCGGGTCCAGGGGTTCCCAAAGGCGTATACGGAGTCGGCGAAGAAGGAAGGACATGGAGACAGTGTTCAGTTGATCAGCAGCCTAGCCAGGATCTCCAGCCAGGATCTCCAGCCAAGTTCTGGTCTGGATCTCCAGAGAGGTTCTGCTGTTTATTGTCTTGTTACATCCGTATTTATACCAGTTGATTTTAATCCTGTCAATTTCTATTACAAAGGTTAGGGCGTTTCTTATCTCCATTCCAGGGAGTAAAGATTATGTAGCTTAAGCATGATTGTTTGTAGTTAAAGTGGTTAACTACCCGCCTGGCACTTAGTTAAGGAGTTTCATCCCCTCCCTAACTTCAGGGAAAAAGCCCTACCTGGGGAAACAACCTTTCTAGGAGAGGTGACCTTGGTTAAAACACACAGCGCTAAGGGGAGCAAAAATATTAAGAACAGTATGCTATATACGCCAGGTCCCTTGAAACATATGCTGTGCAGATGTTTCTATCCTGCAGCAACTGTGTCAAGCAGCAAGGATGGACCGGCTTCCGGCAAAGATGTAAGTTCATATCCCCATACTACACAATTCCATTTTCTGTTATATAAGCAATGATAGGAACTCAATGCGTAGCCTATCAACTCCTTCTTTATCTATTAGAAATAATGCTGCTGTGGATGGATCTATATAAGTCTTTTTCATTTCATTTTCTTGGGTAAAATACCTAAGAGTAGAATCACTAGGTCATATGGTAAATTTGTGATTAACTTCTTTAGAAATAGCCACGTTTTTCCAAAGCTCTGTATTATTTTACATGCCCACAATCGGTGTATAAGAGTTTCAGTTTCTCCACATCCTTGGCTACACTTGTTCTTTTCTTTCTACTTTATTAAAGTTATTCTAGTAAGTGTGAACTAACACCTCATTGTAGTTATATTTTACATTTTCTAAAGACTGGTGATGTTGAGTATCTGTTCATGGGCTGGTGGATTACTCTTAGATACTGTTTGCAGAAATCTCTATTCAAATGTTTACCCACTTTAGTTGGACACTTTCTTTGTATTGATTTGTAAGCGTTCTTTTTTGTATTCTGAATACAAGCTCATTCTCATGTATATGATTACAAATATTTTCTCCCATTCTGTGGTTTATCTTTTAAACATACTATTTATGTCTTTTGGAGCACAGAGGTGTCAATACTGGTGAAGTTCCATTTATCTTTGTTGTTGTGCTTATTATTTTATAGATCCTACTTTTGGTACCATATCTAAGAATTCTTTGCATTATAACACAAGTTTCAAATATTTTCTCTCTCTCTCTTTTTTTTTTAATACTCACCCGAGGATATTTTTACCATTGATTTTCGAGTGAGTGGAAGAGAGAATGAAAGACAGAGAGATGTGAGAGAATCACAACTGGTTGTCTCCTGCACAAGCCTTGACCAGGGTCTGGGCCTGCAACCGAGGTACAAGCCCTTGACCGGAATCAAGCCTGGGACCCTTCCATCAGCTGTGCGATGCTCTATTCACTGAGCAAAACTGGCTAGGGCTCAAATATTTTCTTCTAGTGTTTCTTTTAGCAATTTTATAGTTTCAGCTCTTACATTTAGCTCTACTATCCATTTTAAATAAACGTTGGCATCTAGTGTGAGGTGAGGGTATAAATTCTTTCGTTTTCTTTCTTTTTTTTTTTTTTTTTTTTGCATGTAGATAGTTGTTCCAGCCCATTTGATGAAAGGTTATTCCTTCTCCATTGATTTGCCTTGACATCTATGTCAAATATCAATTGATCATACACATAAGGAATTATTTCCGTACTGTCAGTTCTGTTTCACTGATCTATATGTCTATCTTTAGCCTAGTCACATATTGTCTTGGTATGACAATAGCTTTATACAAATTTTAAAAATGGAGAGTGGAAGTCCTCTACTTTCATTTTTTTAAAAGATAGCTTTGTGTATAATAGATCCTTTTAATGTCCATATAAATTTTAGGATAATATTTCTCAAAAAAACTATTCTGGAAATGTTATAAAAATTGGGTTGAATTTATAGATCAATTTGGAGAACATTGCTATCCTAACAACATTGAGTTTTCAATCTATATACATGAAATATCTCTCCATTTACTTAGACTTCCTTTAATTTCTTTCAGTATATTTTGTAATTCTTGCTGTGAAAGTTTTTTACTTTTGATAAATATACTCCTCAATTTTGGAAGCTATATTGAGTGGAATTAATTTTTAATTTCAAGTGCACTTTTTGTATGTAGGAAAACAAAGTTTATTTTTAAAACCCATTATATCTTTTCTTGTATAAATTGAGGAGGAATATAGGGGGGAACCTGCAGGGAGGGGGCTAGCAATCTTAATCTGCGCCAGTGACCAGGGTCCTAGTGCACATTCTTGTTAGACTATAATTAACTCACTGCCCCTTCCTTAGGCAATAATCTGTTTTCCTAAATACTCCCAGTTTACAAGGGCCACAAACCCAGAATTTAGCAGTTTAACTCCAAGGGGAGGTCACTGGCACCACCCAGACCAGGCCTTTAGCTGTAATCTTACTTCCTCATTCTAACTAACCTGGGTAGGGCTACAAAGGCCCCCTGCAAAAGCCTGGAAGTTAGGAAACAAACAATTTAGGAATAAAAATAAGGGGTGATCTTATTGTATTGGCTTTGGATCTTTGAATCCAGCAGCACTGCTTTAAATAAAGGGTTTTTGTTTTTCCCCCCGCCTGAAACTTCTGAGTACCCGTTGTGTGTTTCTGGTCACCTAGTAAATTCTGCAATAAATATTTATAGGGAAAGCAATGTATTGTAGAAAGAAACAGAATTTCTAGTCACACAAATACTCTATGGAACATTGATTAAGTTATAGTGTTTGGGCCACTTATATTATTTCCATTAGAGTATAAGGAAAATCCTTACAAAAATTCACATAATTACTCTTTGTGATAAACTTTTTAAAGCACCTTGCCTGCTTTCTAAAAGGCAGTTATTTAAAAGCCATTAAAATTATTTTCTATGTATTTCTAATATGAAATAAATTCTTAATTATTGTAAATAACTAAAATTGATATTCATATTCTTGAGCATGTATCTCATTCCAACTTCAGACATAATAAAGTCTATATTTTATTTATAATAAATCATCTATGCATATAGAATACAACACTGACATATTGATATAAATATATACAATGCATCTACATATAAGTTGTATATGAATTCTGATGAACAAATCACTTCTCTATTGAACTGAACACAAAGGCAAGGATTTATATAAAAAGGCAATGTCGTGAGAGATTGTAAAAGTCCTAGTTTCAATGAACAGTTCAGGAGAAAAGCTTTTTTTGTGAAATTAGCACTCACACATTGAATATTTTTAACTTTACCTCTATATGATTTATCTTTATTATTCATTTTTACCGTTATTTCTCATACACATTAACATGACTTTGTGCATTCAACTGGCCTCTGCACCCTCTAGATCAGTGGTTCTCAACCTGTGGGTTGCCAACCTGTGGGTCACCACCCATTTGGGGGTCGAATGACCCTTTCACAGGGGTTGCCTAAGACCATCAGAAAACACATATAGAATTACATGTTGTTTTTGTGATTAATCACTATGCTTCAATTATGTTCAATTTATAACAATGAAAATACATCCTGCATATGAGATATTTACATAACAGTAGTAAAATTACACTTATGAAGTAACAACAAAAATAATTTTATGGTTGGGGGTCATCACAACATGAGGAACTGTACTAAAGGGTCGCGGCATTAGGAAGGTGGAGAACCACTGTTCTAGATTTAGCTATTTTTTTTCAGCAAAATAAATTTGGCATATTATTTGGAAGTAAATAAGGTGGCATTTCTTAATTTTTACATTTTTAGACATCATAGGTAGAAAGAAGCAATGATGACTATTTTTATTTAAAGTGGAAACATTCCATAGTTCTACTTACGAATATTTCAAACATCTCTGGAAATATTATGTTACTAACGTTCCTTACATATAATCAGCTACTTTGTTCAGATAAAAATTTTCATAGAATCATGTGAAAAAGTACCATTTTCATTGGTACTTTTTTTCCCAAAAAATTTATCAGAAGGAATTTGAAAGGTTGATATTTTGTTGAAAAAGCAGTAGCCATCTTGGTATAATTTTCCCCATTTCATCTGAGGCACAAAATAACACTGTGACCAAAATAAAATCAAGTGCTCTGTTTCCCAGGAATTCAAGCTTGGTAGGCTCATACAGCTACACTTATTCTCTTCTAGTACTAAGCAAGTAACTACAAGTGTTCAAGCCAAATCCATAAGACATGATGGTGAGAGTCTGGCTTTCTTTCATGTCTACCTTAAATGAATGCCAACTCAATCACAGTTGATATCCCTTAACCCAGTGGTAGGCAAACCGTGGCTCGCGAGCCACAGGCGGCTCTTTGATCCCTTGAGTGTGGCTCTTCCACAAAATATCACGCGTGGGCGCGCACATACAGTGCGGTTGAAACTCGTGGCCCACGTGCAGAAGTTGGTTTTCGGCCTGGGCAAATCTATTTTGAAAAAGCGGCGTTAGCCCTAACTGGTTTGGCTCAGTAGATAGAGCATCAGCCTGCCAACTCAAGGGTCCCAGGTTCAATACTGGTCAAGGGCATGTACCTTGGTTGGGGAGTGTGCAGGAGGCAGCTGATCGATGTTTCTCTCTCATCGATGTTTCTAACTCTCTATCCCTCTCCCACCCTCTCTATAAAAAATCAATAAAATATATTTAAAAAAAAAGAAGTGGCATTAGAAGAAGTGGGGGTACGTTCGCTGAGGTCGACCCCTCAGATTGAGGACGTTTCTAGCAAAGGCCAGCTTAGGAGTACCCTAATTAAGTTAATAACAATGTACTTACCTATATAGTTTGTTTAAAAAATTTGGCTCTCAAAAGAAATTTCAATCGTTGTACTGTTGATATTTGGTTTTGTTGTCTAATGAGTTTGCCGATCACTGCCTTAACCTGTTCTTGCAAAGGGTGCTTACATTTGAACTCTGAAGACAGAAGTAATTTGTATTCTGATGGGCTTTTGTCTTTGAGATGCTCTTCACCTTGTGATCTGAATGGAATGCCAATGTTGAACCTTTGATTCTGTCACATTCATGCAAGTAGCAAAAATAATCATGTGTCTTAAAGCTCCACATCAGTATATTTCAAAAATGTATGGACACACATACATACACACATGCACTCCCTCTCTGCCACATGTCTGTGAAAGTATATAGTACACAAATCCATTTTAGAATTATTGTCAATCTCTTCTTTTGCTTACTTTGCTGTCCAATATTAACTTTTATTCTCCCTTACCCTTTATTTAGAGCTACTTATTATTTCTAATTCTTTGTTATGTCTCTAAGAGCAAAATTCTAAAGACTGATGATCAACATAAATAAATTTATGAGATAATTTACTTTAGTTAGCGGTATAACAACTGATAGGAACTATGGAATATGGCAGGCTTGTGCTCAAAACTCAGTTTTGCACTAATTTGACATATGGGCTTATCTTTTAAAATCTCAACACATGTTAACTATTATAACTGATTAGCCATCTATTTTTATTTCTAGACAGAACAATATAATATTTAATTAATAGGGTGGTAAATAACTAATCCTTGAAGATAATTTACATGTGTCACTTACCACCCCTGACAAATAATCACCTGGTGGAAATATTTTCATAAAATACAATCCTTTCCATATTTTTGGAAAACAATAAATATGGAATTCTTAATGATGTATTCCACAGAACTTATCTTTTTAACAAAATTAAGTTTATAAATCACAAAAATAGTCTCCTGCACTATTTAAGCTCAAATACCTATATTTGTGGTAAAAGTATGGATAAAAATAGGTAGCATCAAACACTCTCTGACTTAATATTTCTTTCCTATGGTGTGATGACTAAAAACATGTTTTAGACCACATTCCTCTCAAGGCAAATGAAGGGAAGAATATGTCATACTTCCCTTAAGTTGCATTGCTTTTTCTTAAACTCTCTGGGAATTTGTGCTCAGTCATTAAAACTAAAAGAAATGCTGATTCCTCTACCAGAGTGGCTCTCAACCTGTGGGTCGTGACCCCTTTGGGGGTCAAATGACCCTTTCACAGGGGTCACCTAAGACCATCGGAAAACACATATATAATTACATGTTGTTTTGTGATTAACCACTATGTTTCAATTATGTTCAATTTGTAACAATGAAATTGGGGGTTACCACAACATGAGGAACTTGTATTAAAGGGTCACGGCATTAGGAAGGTTGAGAACCACTGCTCTACCACAATGCAAAATACCATATTATAATTATATTTTTAAAATACATATTTATAGGTTAAAATTGTTTTCTTTATAAATAACTCCTTACCCCCTTTCTCTTTTGTTATTGTATCCTCTTTAAAAATTAAATTTATTGGGGTGTCATTCATTAAAAACATTATATAAGTTTCAGGTGTATATTTCTATACTACATCACCTGTATATTGCATTGTGCGTTCACCACCAAATTCTTAGCTGCTTCCAACATCATATACTTGACCCCCTTTACACTCTTCATCCCCCTCCACCTTCTTCTCTGATAACCACCATACTGTTGTCTGTGCCTATGAGTTCATTTGTTTGCTCATTTTTACTTTCTGTTTTATATCCCTCCAATGAGTGATAACATATGGTTCTTTCCTTTTCCATCTGACTTATTTCACTCAGTATGATACTTTCTTTGATCCATCCATTTTGTCACAAATGACAGTATTTTATTCTTTTTTTTATAGCTGTCTAGAAGCCCAGTGCGCAAAATTGTGCAGCACTGCCCAGCATGTCTGGCCCAGCCCCTGAACCTTCTGGCCTTCTCTGGCCACTTCAAGGTCCACCCTCAGTCCCTTGAGTTGCCTGCTCAGGAGCCTCCCCACTTCCACCCTGTCTCCAGAGCAACACGGCGGCTCCACCCCGTCATGGTGCTGGAGGAGAGCATGGAAGCCTCCCGCCTGCTGTGCTGTGCTCCTTCCCCTGGCAGGTGGGCGGCAGAGTGTGAGTGGTGGGTGGTGAAGGACTGGTGAGGGGGGCACTACGGGCTCTCACCCCTGCCTTCCCCTTCATGGGATGGTCCCGCCTCCTCCGGACGCCTCCCCACTTCTGCCACATCTCCGGAGCAACACCCCCTGGCACACGCAGGCAGCCTCCTGCTGATAAGAGTTAATAAAGAGCTAATATACTAATGGTCCGGTCATTACGCTTTATGGCGTCCCGACCGTTAACATATTAACTCTTTATTAATATAGATACTATTCCATTACATATATGTATTGCATCTTCTTTACCAATCATCTATAGAAGAACATTTCAGATGTTTCCATGTCTTGGCTACTGTGAATAATGCTGCAGTTAATTAATAAATGTTTTCAAACATTTTAGGTACATACCTAGTACATTCCTATAAGAGGGGTTACTTGGTCACATGGCAACTTTATTCTCATTTTCTGAGGGGCCTCTATACTGTTTTCCATAGTGGCTGTAACAATTTACATTTCCACTGGCAGTGAAGGAGACTTCCTTTTTCTCCACATCTTATCCAACACTTGTTATTTTTTGTATCTTAATATTTACTATTGCTCTATGTTAGAGAACTAAGAGATCTGAATATTCAAAGTTAGATGAAGAAATATATTTCTGTTCCAAAATATCAATGTATTTTATTAATTCCTAATTAGAGTGTTTTATTTAATATTTAATACTAGTAATATCTGACTTTATTAATATTGGTATAATTACGAAGAGAATAACATTTTCAAAGGTCATATGACTTGTTCAGGAACATTTCTCATTGATTGACTAGGAAATGGAACAGTTTGTGGCTTTTCTTTAGTTATTGAAAGCCATCATACTAATCTTATTAGATATTTAAAATGTTTCAAATGAATGAAGGTAGTTTTATCTTCATAAATGTAACTAAAAGATAAGCCTTTCCCAAATAACTTGCTGTAATTTTTTGAAAATATTAAAATAGTAGTAATCAAAAAATACAGCCACTAACTTGGAAAATCTACAACCAAATATGGTGTCATCTTTGAATAAGTTTAGTAAAAATTAAAAACAAAAATTTAGGACAGCTGGTTTATTTTAGTCCAGATGTCCATAATTCAAATATAGTGTTTTTCAAGTTGGGTAATTTTGTGTAGTTAATACATGCTATATAAAACAAAGGTGTAACTACTATACAAAATGTAAAATTTTTATTCCAAGAGTTTACAGTTCCCATAGTTGAAAGTGTACTTACATATTTGCATTTTTTTTGTCTGTTTGGGTAAATGAACAAATCACTTTAAAGAAGTGATGCCCAATAATTTTTATATGCATTTGGACTTTTTACAAATAAAATCTTATGAATAATATTTAAAACACTATAAAAGAAAATGGAGCTGTTCTTTTTTAAGTGGGGAAAGCCCCTATCAACCTGCTCTGGTGGCTCTTAACACATTTCGGCTGGACTCACAGAGCTTTTCTAGAACGCAGGTTTAGAGATCATAAAATAGCATGTGCCAACATATGTGAAAGGTTTTCTCTAATTGTACAGTGTTACAATATTTGTTAAAGTATTATTAAAAGATGCCTATTTCTGCACAAATAAGAATTTCAGTAAAAATGAATAATAATCATATATACTGCTTACTTTTTCTATATTGAATTCAAATGCATTCAGAGATTGTATTTTAAATAAAACCCATGTAAAATTGTGTAGCTTAGTTAAATATTTGGAGGTCAATTTTAATCCTTTTTTGTTTGTTTGTTTAACCACGGAGTACTTCTTCAATGTGATTGTGTTATTAACTATTGTTCTGAAATTGTCAGAAAGGCAAGGTACTATGGGTTAAAAATAATCTAACTTCAATGACCATGAAATGATTTTTTGTTTTATGACAGTTTTTCTTTAATATGACTAAAGCTAATGAAGTATTCATAAAATTATAGGTTTGGGAAAGACTTTGAGAATGCTGTTAGTCTATTTCCTTTCCCGAACACCTTAAGACACTTTATTATTCTATTTCATTCTCAGAACTCCAGGGAAAGACACTTTCATAATTTCATTAGTGATATCATATTTCAGGTCTTTTAAAGTGATATTATAATTCTTATTCTTCAGAGGTCTATTGCTTCAAATTATTTTTTCTTTTGAAAGTGGTTTAAGTTCATAGTTTATACCTAAGGTGACATTTTCTCCATGCTCCTAAGTATTTGTCTTTTATTTTCCATATTAATATATTCATTCAGAATGTGATTTCTTATATTGAATATTTTTTCACTTTACATCTCAAATACCTATGAAATTACCTATCCAGGGATTCTTCCACTACTAAACAGATAATTTTCTGAGTTTTCTAGTGTCAGAATTTTCTGAAAAACTCTAGGGTGCCTTTCAACTGGATAGCAACTGGGTTATAATTATTACTGTATATTTCAAAGCCTTTTCAGAGTGTGATCTATTGAAAGTAACATCACACCTGGCCAGCATGGCTCAGTGGTTGAGCCTTGACCTATGAACCAGGAAGTCACGGTTCCATTCCCAGTCAGGGCACATGCCTGGGTTGTGGGCTCTATCCCCAGTGTGGGGCGTGCAGGAGGCAGCCGATCAATGATTCTCTCTCATCATTGATGTTTCTATCTCTCTCTCCCTCTCCCTTCCTTTCTGAGATAAATTATATATATATATATATATATTTTAAAGTAACATCACAAGGAAAATGTACAGGTGCAAGAGTTGATGCAAAAGAACAAGCAGTTGTATAAGCCATATTATTTAGAGAAATCCAAGTGCCATATGATGATTTTATACAATCTGTAATTGTTAATATGAGAGCTCAATTTCCAATTTCAAGACCCACAGATGATGTCTATGTCTCTAATTTTTATTAAAACTTAAATCAGAGATGCAATGTCTATATTTTTAAAATGCTACCACAAAAACTTTCTCCTTATGCACCAGAGAAACTCTTTCTGACTTCTATATAATTATTAAAAATAGAATTTCTAATATATATTTATCTGAAATCCCCAGAATCCTATGTTTCTTAATTCTTCGCCACCCTATGCCCATATTCCATCACTATATATTGCATTTTATATAGCTCTGAAGACAAATTCTCAGGTTTAACTTTCAAATGTAATTTTTAATTTACAAGCATTAAAAACATACTTTTCCTATTCTTATCATGTAGAAAAACAATAAAGTATATATTTTATTCTTTTTATATATTTTTTTATTGATATTTTACAGAGAGAGAGACAGAAACTTTGATGAGAGAGAAGCATTGATCACCTGTCTCCTGCAGGTCCCCTCCTGGGAATTGAGCCTGCAATCCCGACATGTACTCTGACTGGGAATCGAATCTGAAACTTCTTGGTTCATGGGTCAATGCTCAACCACTGAGCAACACCAGCAAAAGTATGGTTTTTAAAAATGTAACTTTTAACTTGTTTAAAAATTGCCAGGTTCCATGTATTTAATTAACCATTTGGTGACAATTTCAAAAAGAAAAAAGCAAAAACCAAAATCTCTAGGCATTGGATCATAAAGGCTCTGTCTTTAGTTATATTTTCTTGATTGAGTCAACAAAGGAGTCAGAGTTGTTCACAGCATGATGGTTTTGCTGAGTCATTAATCCAACAATAATATGAGTGTTTTTGAAATGGTAAAAGTTAGGGGCAATTGTGTTTCCCAACCAAAAATAAAGGATAAAGTTGGAATTATATAGCTTTTTTTATTGGTTGATTCATAAAGGCTAAAGGGAAGAGATGCTCTCAAAAGAATCCAGACATCTTCAAAGGACCTGTTTTTCTCTGTATAGCAAGAAAGTAAGGACAAAGTTCATATAGAACAACTAGAGGCCTGATGCACGAAATTCATGCAAGGGCCTTGGTCCAGGCCCCTGCCTGCTGCCGCGACCCCCGCCTGCTGCGGCTTTGTCTGGAAGGAAAGATGACCAGAAGGACATCTGGTCTAATTAGCATATTATACTTTTATTATTATAGATGGTGTAAGAAAGAAGAATTTGAACAAGAAAGTTAAAAAGTATTATTTAACTGAATGAACAGCAAGAGCAATTTAACAACTCAATATTCCAACATAAAAATTTCTTTAGAGTTCTATTTTAACCCAGCGTGAATCTTGGTATTTTTAGATAATTCAATATATGTTTACTTTTATCTTATAAAATAAATATAAAACATATAATATCTAAAGAAAGTGGGAAAATAGAAAAAAATTTGAACATCATTTTCAAAGGGAAAATAAAAATGATATATTTGAATTTTAGACAAATCTGAGCTACATTATATTTTAAAACAATAGATCAAATCATGAAAGGGTCATATTTGGGCAAGGACTTAGTTTAATTTAAATTTTAGTAAGGTAAGTGTTATTGGCAACTTGAATTTTATAAACTGGTTAATTCCTATCATTAAATTATAATGTTACTATCCTTCTCAAATTAATTCATACATAAAAAATATGTTACCATCCACATAGTTTCCTTCCAATTTATTCTAATAACTCTACTTTTTTATTATATTTATATATAATGGGCCTTAAATTAAGGCCCATCTTGACCTTGAGTATTCCCAGGAAATCTCAATATTTCATAATCTTCATTTCAAGAATTTCTTTTCCCTTGAAAAGCCTAGGAGACATCTGCACTTGCACATTCAGCCACCCAACAATATGTTATATTTTTAAACATTTTGAGTACTTGATGTAGATTGTAAGTACCTTTTAACTTCTTTCTTGAACAGTAAGCAAACTTAACCAAGGGTTTAAAAGCTAGATAATAATGGGATTCAATTTATGTTCTTACTTTTGAAATTTACTTAATTTACTTTCAGTTTGTTTAGAAAATGAGAATTATACAACCACTTAGGTATGTTGTCAAGAATAATTCAGATAAATTCAATATAAGCTTCTGACTGAATGGAAAAAAAATGTGTCTAGTAAAGACTACTATCATGATTGCCATCTTCTTCATCATCATCATCACCATCATCATGTTTTCTTCACATTTATTTGACTAACTGGTTATAATAGACAATGATTTATTTTATTTTATTTTTTTTGCTCCTAACTAGCATTATATAATTTACTTTCCAACCAAGAAACTAAAAAAAAATAAAATTAAAAGCCTTGTTTCTCTCTTCTGATGGTGTTACAACATTTTATAAAACAGTTATTTTCTTCATCTATGAGAATAGTAAGAGATTATACCTTTGTCTTCTGACAGCCTAGCTTCTAGGATTTGGGAGTCAACTAACGAATGTAAAGTAAGAATAAATATTGGTAACACGTAGGGTAGACAAGAATTTGTCTTTAAAAGAAAGCCAGGTAAAATGCTATAGAAGTTCAGAGAAAGTAGTCATTTTTAAGCTTAGAGAACTGAAGAATCCTAAATGGAAAGAGGATAATTCGGTTTAACTTAAAAGGATGCCTGGAAATGTGAAAGGAGTAGGGGGAAAACTATTTCATTTTGACAAAAGTATATTTTCAGAGGCATGAAATCTGAAAATAGCCCAATTACATGGAGTACATAATAGCCCAATTTTGAGAATAGGTGGACTAGTGAAAAATAGACTGGGTAAGCTTCTCAAAAGCCTTAATCTTCAGGAATTATTCATAATTTATTATATGAATGATACAGTATATTTATATTTTATTACAGACCATGGATAACCTGAATAAAAATATAAATCTGTTGTAATACCCAGGATGAGTATGAGAGAATGGAGATTAGAAAGATATAGACATGGACATCTTTCCAACCCTCTTGTCCTGACAAGTAGAAGCTATTTTGCCTATTCTGGTATGGGTCTTTTTATCCTGACTGGGCATGGGTGTTCAAACATGCCCAAAGGAACATGTATAAAAGACAAATCTTTGGAGAAAATAAAATTAAAAGGCAGATAAATAGTATGAAACATTCATCATTTGTAATTCAGATCCATAACTTCTAGATATTTCTGATTCATTATAGAGTGTTTCTAAATAAGTAGAACAATATAGCATTTGCTCAAAATACTTATGTGTTTAGGGATGATAGAGAAAATGTAGATATGAAGCAATGGGATGTAAATTGAAGAAACAAAAATAGATGAGATAGTTCACACTGGAGGGTGTGAGACAAACCCTTCAGTTTTTCTGAGCTAAATAAAAGTGTTATTTCAGCTGAGCCTATAGGACATCTGTAATCTTTGGCAACAGTGGGGAAGGAAACGGGCAATACAATAAGACATCCAATGAACCACTGATGTAGACAGCTATATTATAACCACTCAGTTTCTGTGTGAAACTAAATATGTGAACCTAGGAAGGCATGGGCATATCTGAAATGCTAAATTAAAAACTAATTCAAGTCAAATGCATAAACTGGGGATCAGCTTTGGGCTTGCCTGTTGGGCTCTCATCAGATGATCTCATCTGACAAAATATTTTATTTAAAAATAATAAGTTTTTCTCAAGGGCAACGAACATATCTCAGTATTTTGAATATTCCATATTGATGATCGTGTTAAAATTACTCAGTGGTTTAAGACTTGTAAAACATTTAAATTTGAAATCTCAGCAAATACAAGCAGGAGGTTTGCATAACCCATGAATTCCTCCCTTCCTTGATTACTTCTCTGTTAACGGGCTTGACGAAGTTTAGAGGAAGGCAGCAATTTGAGAATACTGAAGGCTGCATGAGTTGGATCTGAAAAAAACAAAGCTCCAAATGTTCATGAGTTTTAACAGCTTCTTGTAATAACCCATTGTGTGTCCTCTAGCCGTTTTGACTATAGTTCTTTCCCCTTTTTTTTCTTTTTCTTTTTTAACATTTTCTTATGTGTAGTGACCCTAGGGAAATCCAGTTCACAGAACAATATTAAGTGAAGAATTTGGCTGTTGTATTAAATGGCCATCCCATGACCACGCACAACCACTAGAGCCAGCTGAATCCCTTGTACTTCCTAAATGTGACACGGCCTTTCATTGATCCGTTCTGAAGGCAGGACCCTGCAGGCTATAAGCTCCTGAGAAATGATTACTGAAGGTGAATTCGATAAGAAAGAATGTGGGATGTATGGCATTCCTGAGGGCACAGGGCATTTCTCTGCTCCCAAATTCTTGGGTATTAAAAGTAAATTTGATTAAGAATAATACGTTTGATAGCAGATATCAGCTAACAATGATACTCTAAAATAATGTAGTTCAGCTCATCTTTGGAAGAGCCAGGAGAGTTCACACACACACACACACACACACACACACACACACACTACTTTGAATAAATATAGATCATGTAACCAAAAAAAAAGCACTAAATGATCATTTCTCAACCTTCCTTAAGGGCACTCTCTTTCCAGACGTTTAGAAATGTCTACAATATATTTCTATACATTCAAAAAGTACTTATTTACTATATGTTATGCCCAGATTTCAGGATCCCCAAGAGACCACACCAGGGAGCCAGCTGTGTCAGATGCAAAAGCAAAGAGTCTTTTATTCAAACCCGGGCTTGGCTCCCCTACCCTCCTTACTGACGCAGCAGCAAGTGGCAGAGAGACCCAGCCCTGTGGGGAGAGGGGTTTTAGATTAAGGGGAGGAGAGAGGACTGTGGGCCCTGCCGATTGGCCAGGTGCAAGTCGGTGCCTCATTACACAGGATGTGGTCGTATCTATGGCGCGCACTTCCCTTGATTATCATTGGTTAGTTTAAAGAAATCCTAGGTGTGGCTAGCAGAGGCTTGGGCTTCTTCCAGAAAGGAGCTCTTTGCCGAGCACATGGCTCTGCCCCAAAATGGAGGATTCGGGGCAAGATGGAGGCTGTAGCCCTCGCTCTTTCACTATACTCTTGTAAATCAGTAATTTTATACATTACCTAATGGCTTTTAAATGACAAGTAGAAAACTTAGCTCCTATGATAACAATATTGGTTATGGCTCTTCCCCTACTCTGTGCCTTTTTAGCAAAATCTTTCTTCTTCTATAAAATGGAAATTCCAGACATTCGATTTCTCAGCCTTCCTTACTGCTAGGCATATGAACATATGCTAGTTCTATGGGGCCTGAAAAGTACCTTGATGGCATTTCTGTGAACAGTGTTCCTCCCTTAGAAGGGAAAGAGAAAGCCATGGGTGAAAATCCCTGTCCTCTCTGTTTTGGTTACTGATGTGGAAGAATTTGTCACTGGTTGCTGCTACAGCCAACCAACTATGAAGAAGGGACCAAGGTATAGAGTAAGCTGATCTAGGGCTTGCCCAAATGAACTGATGTACCAATACTGAAACCTCTATTTTCACATATATATTAGCAAAATCAGGTATTCTGTTGCTTGGTACTGACATGAGTCTTTTAAATCTCACCTTTCCCATTCCTTCTCTACTCCTGCTTTGTAACATTAAAAGATTAATCAATATTGGGTAAAAAAAAAAATGCATTAATTTTACACTCAGTAAAAGCAGATAAACATGAATATCAAACGTTACCTCTTCTTGAAAGCCCTGCTTTCTCTGTGCTCATCATTGTCTTCCATGACCTTAGCCTTTTGCTCACATATTTATTGTTGCATACACTGCATTGCACCATAATTAATCCTCATACCTAGTTTTTTCTTTCCTTGGACATTTAGTCCCTTCAAGACATCAAATACATCACCACGTAATGCATAAGAAGTAACAAGAACATACTTGTCATTGAGTCTTGAGAGAATGAATAAATGTGTGAGCTAAAGGGGACATCTTCAGTTCTAATCATTAGCATTATTGTTTGTTTTCCAGATGTGGCTCATTACATGCATTAATATGGCCAACTTCTTAATTTATATAAGTCTGATTATGTTAAGGATCATTGCTTTCGGTGTCATAATTTTACATATCTGGACACCCAAGGAGAGAATTAATAGCATTAAGTTATAGATAACTGAGGTTCAATATTATGTTTTCTAGAGCAGACTTTTAAGAAAAGGTACATTTACTCACATATGCTTTTGAAGTCACTCATAATGAAGCAAGAGGAAGCTCATTATGAAAAATTTCCAAAACACACTGTTGATGAAGCATAATGAATAGAGCAAACACATGTACTGCAGATATTTTCTGTGGCCTATGATTTTGGTTTTTAAATATCATTTGGGTGTTGTTGTTTTTTAACCACAAAGTAAGATCAATGTATAAGCCCATTTTAATATCTTATTAAAATTTTCATTTATCTATTTTATGGAAGGTGCAAAAATAGTCTTCATGATTTCAATGCATGGTTATAATATCCTAATGCTTTGTATTTGTCTGTGATGGGATCTCAAAAGCAAAATAGTTTGTAAAACTGTCAGTACACAGAAAAAAAATAAGGTAGAGATGTTTTGTTGTGATTTGGGAAAAGAGACAGAAACGAATTGATGCCAAATAATTCATATGCTGTAACATTAAGGGAGGCTGGGACTTGAATCTAAGCAGACGAATATAGTGTATATCACCTCTCCTGGAAATAGCGAAACAGCATATTATCTGCATCTACTGCTTGCCATATGCCACCACATTCCCTTGGTTTTTCAGTAGTAAGTTAAATCTAATGAGAAAAGCACAAACACATAAGTGATAAATAAAGGCAAGCTCAAGCATTTGGCAGCATTTAAACAACATGTTACAGGCTGCACATACATATGCCTCTGTAAGGATGAAAGGAGATCCTATGAGGAAATATTTTCTTATTTTAATAACTGTCTGTACAATATTGATACACTTATTTTGCAAAAAAGCAAGCAGTTCCACACTGCTCCATGAGCAACTTGTCTTAGAGACAAGTTGCTTTTACTGTAGCTTCAAAATCTTAATTGTTACAACATAATGTGGAGTTGGGCACATCAGAATCTCCTGATTGGCTTCAGTAGTTGAGATCCTATTCATTCTAATTTAGTTTTCTATCTGAATCCATTGAAATTTACTGTTAAATTAGACAAAATGTGGCTTAAACCTTTAGAATGTATGTCATGATGCAAGTATTGTTACAAGTAGAACTTATAATTAAACAATGACTACATATGCTCTATACTTTCATGTAGTAAACAATGACTACATATGCTCTATACTTTCATAAGTACATCTGGTTATTACTCTTCTAGACTAAAAACAAACTAGTATATCCCTGCATTTTTTAATAACATATAATATAGATTCAGAAAGGTTTGATACACTGAAATCATAAAAGTAGTATTTTATTATTAAAAAAAGACAGGTAATGAATACCCTCCCCAAAAAACCTTCTCAGCAAGCATGTTTAGTTTTTGCTGTTCTTGATATCATTGGTTAGAATTTAAGCATTTCTCAAAGTAGCCTGCACAGTTAGACATCCCTTTTGTTTCTTGATAATTTTTTTTTCATTCTTGAGCTTCAACATTTTATATGTATATGTTAATTTTATATATATATATATATATATATATATACACATATATATATGCAGGTATATTACATATAATTTAATAATGATGTACTTATTTAGTTTAAAATAAGAAAATACTAACATATAGTAAAATAAATGGAATCATTAGTAGATATGCCTACAGATACTTATTTTAATAACCAAAATATTTATTCTAAGAAAGTTATCATATTGTACATGTATGTAAAATTGTGATACAAAATAGAACAAGTAAACTATAACATTGGTTACATGTTTCATTGTGGAGGTAAAACATATATCCAAACTTGTTAATACATCCTATCTAATAAAAGAGAAACATGGTAATTAGCGTACAACCGCTACCCTTCCCATTGGCTAATCAGGGCGATATGCAAATTAACTGCCAGCCAAGATGGCGGCCGGCAACCAGGCAGTTGATGCGAACAGGGAGGCTTGCTTGCTTTAGTGACGGAGGAAGCCAAGCTTCCCCGCCTGCCTTGCCGGCCTCTCAGCTGCACTCTAAGCAACATTTTAACAAATATAGAAGCTAAACAAAACCCCAGGCTTCAGCCAGCAGGACCGCAACATTGTTTCAAATACAGAAGGTAAACAAAGGCCAGAAACCTGCTTTCAGCAGCCGAGGTCTCATAGCTGGAGCCCAGCCTCAGAGCTAAAGCTGGCCCAGAATTAAAAAAAAAGGAAAAAAGGACAGGTTGGGAGCTTCAGTCACCTGCCAGCCTGAAAATGGCCCTCAGCCCCTCACCCAGGCTGGCCAGGCACCCCAGTGGGGACCCCCACCCTAAAGGGGGTGTGACCATATGCAAACAGCCATCATCCCCTCACCCAGGCTGGCCAGGCACCCAAGTGGAACCCCCACCCTGAAGGGGTGTGACCAGATGCAAACAGCCATCATCCCCTCACCCAGGCTGGCCAGGCACCCAAGAAGGACCCCCACCCTGATCCAGGACACCCTTCAGGGCAAACCAGCCGGCCCCCACCCGTGGACCAGGCTTCTATCCTATATAGTAAAAGGGTAATATGCCTCCCAGCACCGGGATCAACGCTGATCCCGTGACAGGGGGCAGCGACCAAACCCCCTGATGGCCCTGTGGCTCTGTGTGTGACAGGGGCCGGGGCCACAACCTCCCTATCCGCCCTGCTCTGTGCATGACAGGGGGGAGCTCCCCACCCCCTGATTGCCCTGCGGCTCTGTGTGTGACAGTGGCGGCACCCCAACCCCCTGATCCGCCCTGCTCTGTGTGTGACAGGGGGCGGTGCCCCAACTCCCCTATCGGCCCTGCTCTGTGAGTGACAGGGGGAGCTCCCCAACTCCCTGATGGGCCCTGCTCTGTGCATGACATGGGGGTGGCGCCATAACCTCCCTATCGACCCTGCCTTGAGTGTGACAGGGGGCGGTGCCCCAACCCCCCAATCGGCCCTACCCTGAGCGTGATTAGGGGTGGCATCGCAACTTCCTGATCCGCCCTGCTCTATGCATGACAGGGGGCGGCGCCCCAACTCCCCAACCGGCCCTGTTCTGAGCCTGAACAGGGGCTGCACCTAGGGATTGGGCCTGCCCTCTGCCACCCGGGAGCAGGCCTAAGCCAGCAGGTCGTTATCTCCCGAGGGGTCCCAGACTGCAAGAGGGCACAGGCCGGGCTGAGGGACAGGCCGGGCTGAGGGACCCCCTTTCCCCCCCCCCAAGTGCACAAATTTTTGTGCACCGGGCCTCTAGTAGTATCTGTAATAATCTATAATAATCAAAGGATAATATGCTAATTAGACCAAGCACCTTCCAGACATCATTCCAGATGTCCTTCCTGATGAAGCTGGGGCTGGAGGGAAGCCAACCGGGTCCAGGGTGACTGCCGGTGGCTGGAGGAGAGAAGCCCGGGTCCTGGGTGCTGGAGGGAAGCCAGTGCCAACAGCTCGGGGAAGGAAGGCCTACTCTTGCACGAATTTTTGTGCATTGGGCCTGTAGTATAATATAACAGCAGTTACATTATTATACATTTACTGAGACTACTACATTTTAGGTATTCCTATTATAACAACATTCCAGAGTCAAAGTAATTTATATGTATAAATACCAAATAAATTATAGTAAATATTAAGAAAAGGATATCATAATCAATATTCTTCTCTAGAGTTGACTAATAAACAATGCAAGAATATTTAAAATGATACATTTTGTTGCATTCAAATTTATAACTTTTAAGATTATAATGTTGAAAATATGCACACTTTTCTTTTAAACTTTGTGAGGTGGTATCTAAATTTAATACATGACAGTACTGTAGCAGTCAGAAATATTACCTTAAATAAGGGAGAAATGCCAGATAATTAAAAATTTAATATAAGCTTGATTAGTTTTTATTAATTTATTTCTCATTGACTTAAATTCAAATAAATCTTATTGAGATATTTTAGGTCTGCTAATTGATAGTGCTAAGTAATACCTGGCTTAATAATTCATGGAAGTAATTTTTGGAAGGTACTAGTTTATTTCACAATTTTAAAAAATTGGTCTGTATCCATATTACAGTCAGTATTTCTATACAATCAAAGATAATTCATGCATGTTTGTAAAATGTCATAGAATATTGTACATCTAATTTAAAAGAGAAAAAAGATTGTAATAAATAACAAGTCACCTCATTCTTGTGTTGAGACACTGCTTCATCATTTATCCTTGCTTTTGTATGTATCTTTTTGCCTCTTTATTTACATGTTCAAGACTAATCTATACACATTGTACCTACCGAATGTCATGTATAGATAGTAGAAGGGTAAATTTAGATGTACTAATTTTGGAATACTGATCAACTGCTCCACTAAAACTAAATGTATGTGTATCTGCTGGCCCAGTAATTTTACTTATAGGTATATTACTCCTGTTCATTCTCTTATATGTTTTTCAAGCTTGTGTCACAAGCTAATTTTTGAGTGGGACCTCATATTATTAGGATTTGATCACAGTTTTTATATTAATAAAATAAATCAGACACAATGAATATTAAATATATTTCCATTTTTTATTCTGGCTCATGATATTGTTTAAATAAGCAGAAATAAATGAGTAGATTTTTAAAAAATCAATTGTAAGGTTTTGCTTTTATGATGATTTTCATGTGAAATAAAATAGAATTTACCTGTTACTCATGATAGTTCTCCTTTAGGCAAGTTAATTGATCACTTTTGTAATCACTGTTCCTATACAAGGTTGCAATGGATATTTTGGTTGTCCCTTCAGCCTCCATTTCTGGACCCCTCAACTTTATTTATTAGTTGATTGCACCCTTAAATCCAGAAATGGTCTGTGATTGGTCCAGGTCAATCAGAAACATACTGTTATCCCCATTACCATGTAATTATTAGATGAAATCGTTTGTTAAATAAGAATGAAGTCCTGGGCTTTCAAAAATTGGTTGTGAAAAATCAAATCTCTCTCTTTTCAAAATTGGGACATAATAATATGGAGCCTTGGCCACTGGTAGCTACACCACAAATCTGAGGGAAACCTACCTAAGAAATAAAGAGGCCAAAAGAGCAAGAGGTAGCTATGCAGGTTGCATAGAAATAGAGAGACAATCTTGATAAAACCTAAGTTAAAACTCATACTTCCTCTAAGATACTTAGCCTATCAGCTACAGTAGTCTCTTGGTTGACTCTGTTGGGTAAGGTCTGTGCATGTGAGTTGGAATGACTCAATCAGAGACTATCCCAATAACTTTTTTTTCTTGTTTGGTGAAGAAAAGCTCTCTTTTCATTCTGCATTATGGTGGGTACATATGTGAGCTCAGAACTATTGAAGACATTTTGCTAAAATAAGGAATTAAAAAAAGATGAAGAATGGGAAGCTCAGAGAATCACAGCAAAAAAACCCCTAATTTCTTATGAAAATTTATTAAAGTCTAGACAATCTATTGACTTTCTATTTACTTAATCTAAATTTTTTTCTTTATATAATTAGTCAGTTTGAGTTATTTTTAAGGATACCCTTTTGTGTGTGAAGATTGATGTGTTAGTCCTAGCCAGTTTAGCTCAGTGTAAAGAGCATCAGCCTGCAGCCCAAAGGATCCCGGGGTTTGATTCCAGTCAAGGGCATGTACCTTGGTTTCAGGCTCCTCCCTGGCCCTGGCCCTGGTCTCTCACATTGATATTTCTCTCTGTCTTTCCCTCTCTCTCCAACTTTGTCTAAAAATCCATGGAAAAATATCCTTGGATGAGGATTATAAAAAAAAAATTGATATGTTATATCCTATGTCCCATAACATATGAAACAGCATTTACCCTCCAAACAACACTAAATTATTGTTATAATTTCCATTTGTTTGGATGAGAAAACTCAGCCTTTGGGTAATTACATGAATTTCCACACAGTCATCCTAATATAGAAAAAGCCAGGGACTGTAAGGACCAAAATGACCAGACAGATGACCAAACAGCAGGCTAGGGAGCTGAGGGAGCGGGACAACTGGGGGCATGGCCAGCCTTCAAACCACGGATGGCCCCTAGCCCAGGCCAGCCTAGAGGGAACCCCCACCATGATTGGGGGTGTGGCTAGCCTTCAAACAGCAGGTGGCCCCTAACCCAGGCCGGCCAGTGCCCCAGAGAGGACCTCTGCCATGATCCAGGTTGTGGCCAGCCTTCACACCGCCTGTGGCCTTTGCCCAGGGAGGCCTCCTAGTCTGTTCTGGACCTAGGGCCCGCTCACTCTCACCACGAGTGACTCGGAAGCTGCCAGGGTCTAACTGCCAGTCTCCAGGAGGTGGGAGTGCATCTACCGTCCACCAAAAAGTAGGACCATCAGACCATTCACAGTCTCGGTGCAGGCATGGGTCCGTGGTTGGGGGGTGGAGGCCAAACCAAACCCAAACAGCAGAAACACCCTGCTCACCTCAGCAGGTACAGCTGCAGTCTATGCAGGCCTGGGCAGTGTAGAAAGTGCTACCTTCTCCCAGGTCCTGTGCTGGCACTGCCGCCTCGATCACCCTCAAGCCTCCCCCTCCTCCCCCCCCCCCCCAGGCCTGACAACAAAATGTGTAGGGCAGCCTGCAGGTGTTGTGCCATTCTGGATGCTTTTGCCCAAAGACACCCTTTGGGATGAATTCAGAGCCACATCTCACTTCCCACGAGACTGGAAGAACCATGTAAAAGGAATTCAACAAAAGCTTTCCATATCTGTTTATCTTTTAAATCCATAAAACGACCTTAAGAAAAGCATTCGGGCCACCTAAGAGAGAATACACTTTCTGGCCAGAGCAGGCAGGATTCTTTTGCGCAACAGGTTAAAGGAAGCAGAGAGCTGACACAGTGGAAATGGCCCTGGTGCCCTATGAGGAGACCGCGGGAATGGGGTTGCAGAAATTCCACAAGCCTCTTGTCACCTTCTCCTTTGCAAACCACACCATCCAGATCCACCAAAACTGGAGGCAACTGGGAGTTGCAGCCGTGGTTTGGGGCATGGTAAGAAAATCCTGGGGGGCCTCTGAAAACATCTGCAATTGATTATAAGACTAGTCTTTATTTAAAAAGAAATAAAAGAACAGGTTTGTTGAGATATAATTCATATAATGTACGTGTCACCTAAACTGTACAATGAACTGGGTTTTTAAAGTAAATTCAGAGTGGTACAACCATCACCATGCTCAATTTTTAAATATTTTCATGACCCCATCCCCTCCAAAAAAAACTTCTACCCACTAGGATCACTTTCCTGATCATCTTCCCCAAAATAAATTTCATTTTAAGGGTGGGTAAAGGAAAGTTGAGGGAAGTTAAAATACTGCACAAAGGATATTATAAAATAACAAAGCCCAAAGTGAAGATCATGTGTTTTCTTTTTAAAAAATATTTTTTTAATGATTTCAGAGAGGAAGGGAGAGGGAGAGAGAGATAGAAACATCAATGATAAGAATCACTGATCAGCTGCCTCCCACAGGCCTCCTACTGGGGATCGAACCTGCAACCCAGGCATATGCCCCTGATCAGAATCAAACCTGGGACCCTTCAGTCCACAGGCCGATGCTCTCTCCATTAAGCCAAATAGGCCAGGGCCATGTGTTTTCTTTAAGTTCTGCATAATTGTAATGGTCCCAATTCTATACTAATAAAAGGGTAACATGCTCATTAGAGTGGACATCTTCTGGATGTCCTTCCAGACAAAGCCGCAGTGGCTGCAAGGGCTGAGGCTCAGGCTGGCAGTGGCAGCAGCAGTGGAATAATGGGGGTGGTGCCTTCCCCTGATTCGCCAGGTCACCTCCCTCAGAGGGAGGTCAGACTGGGGGCTGAGGCAGAGACAGTTAGGGGTGATCAGGCCGGTAGAGGGGCAATTTAGGGGCAATCAGGCCAGCAGGAGGGCAAGGTAGGGGTGATCATGCTGGCAGGCAGAGGGGTTAGGGGCAATTAGGCAGGCAGGCAGGCGAGCGGTTAGGAGCCAGTGGTCCTGGATTGCAAGAGGGATGTTCGACTGCCGGTTTAGGCCTGATCCTCCGAGGGGTCCCAGATTGGAGAGGGTGCAGGCCGGGCTGAGTAACCCCCCCACTGTGCAGGAATTTCGTGCACCGGGCTTCTAGTATGATTAATAATTGACAACTGTTGAATACAGAATTTGAACCAAACCTTTCACATTTTAATCTTATGTAAGTCCATTTTTTATAAAAAGGGCAAATTTATTTAAAAAACACACAAAACAACACAAAATAAGAATCTGCAACATCCTCATTATGATATTGAAGCAGTCCCTTCATTTAGAACTGTAATTTTCTTTGCTTGTTATTATTATTATTTTTATTAAGCAAGTTTGGGTGGGATTGTTAGTTCATAAAATTACCTAATATAGTTAGTTCTAGGACATCCTCACTGTTGAAACTTTTTAATTCTTATTTTGTTTTATTTGTCTACTTATATCAAGTTTTCCATTAAAAATGTACCTGGTTGAAATCTTAACTAAAATGTCTTCAATTTTAAAGATTGATTTGGAAAAAAAAAATGCCTTGAGCTCCAAATTTGGAGCTGGATTAGGAGTGAGAGTCTTAGCCAAGGACACCGCCAGAGAGGAGATGGGGCAAATGGCCACTGAGACCCATGGCCAGGGCTCACAGCTTGCTTGTTGTTGCCTCACTGCCAGAGGGATATTGACAGGTTTGACAAGAACAAATGCATGGACAAAAACAGAAGGTAGTGGTGGCTGATTCATCAACAAGGCTCTTGGCTTATTATTATTGTACCAGTTGTTAAACTGTTTCCTTTCAACTCTTAACCTAATGATGTATGTCCTACTTTGTGAGGCTTGGGATGGGAATCTGCAAACTACATTTTTTTTTCCTTGCCAGCTGGCTTCTTGTTACATTACATTAATAGAGGACAGTAGAGGAAGACTGGGAATCAGGAAGAGAGGTAAGGACTTGCTCCTGCTTCTTTGCTTCTGTTTCTGTCAAGGGCTTCCAATGAGCACGCTTCATTGATAGTAACAGCTGGTTTTAATCTCTAATTTATTTTGATCCTCGCAATATCAGCATCACCACACCCCTTCAGAAGTTTGGGAGGCACCCACTGGCTCAAAAATATCAACCCAAAGCCACAGAACCACTCTCCAGGTGTGGAGGTTCAGCAACTTGCTGGGCAATTGTAAATATATATATATATATATATATATATATATATATATATATATAAAATATGTTTTTATTTCAGAGAGGAAGGGAGAGGGAGAGAGAGATAGAAACATCAATGATGAGAGAGTATCACTGATTGGCTGCCTCCTGCATGCTCCACACTGGGAATCATCCCACAACTGGGCATATGCTCTGACGGAGAATCGAACAGGGACCTCCTGGTTCATTGGTTGTCATTCAACCACTGAGCCACACCAGCTGGGCTTGAACATATTTTCCTATGAGTTTTATTCATTGACATCTTCCATCAAGTCTTAATCTTATATTTTAATTGAAAATATATGTATATATGTGTGTTTATATCGTAATATTTAGTTGAACATGTGTGGTAACGTTTGGACCCTCTATCAGTTTTGAGCTAAGGTTAGGGTCACTGTTTTTGTTTTAATTTATAACTATATCACACTTAAATTCATCACACAAAAATTTTGAATTGTAGAAAAACCGCAATATGTTTTCAGAAACTCTCATGCTATAAACCAGATAAGATGATAGAAACTTAGCAGATGATGCAAAAGGCAAGTCCCTTAAGCATCGCAATCCCAGGCATAAAAGAGCATAGTTTTTAAAGACGGGAGGTTATTCAGAGAGTGACTAAAATAAAATGTAAACTGTCTGAATAACATCCATTTGTAACCTTTTATTTTGGAAATTATAATGTTATGTAAACCAGTGTCATGTAAAATGGAATTACAAATATTTTACTAGGTATAATAATGGGAATTTTATTTAGTCTTTTCAACATAATGGAAATGAATACAATGATTTTGCAACTTGTAGTCTTTTTTCAACCTAAGGAATAATACAATTAATGCAATAAATACAATTAAGCTACTTGAGAGGGCAGAATTATTTTATGGATAGAATTTATATGCAGCATTATGAACAAATAAATTAAGCTAATGATAAAGCATCAGACTAAAGAGGAGAATCAGATGCAAGAATCAAGACCATAGAATTAATATGCAGAGATGCATTCTACTTGAATTGTCTAAGAGTAGGATTTGTGTCTTCTTTATATTCCACACAGTACTCTCATATGTATAAAAGAAAACAATGATTTCCTCTCTCCAAGGTAGCTGTCATAAACTCATTTATATTATGAAAGTGATTGGTCTATCATCTAAGGTCTTATCTTGATTCATGAAAGAGGAAAAGGAAGTGAGCCAATGATTTAAAAAGTAAAAAAGTGGCTTAAGGTAAAACGATAATTTTATATCAGTTTTAGGAGTATGATTGGAGCCAGTTGACTGAAGTAGCAATAGTTTTTCCAGCAATAACAGTTACTAACTTTAGAACTAAATACATTTATGATCAGGTGATATGCCAGTTGCTCAGTAGTTTACCCTTGTTAATGGCTATCTTTAGATAAGTATGGATTGATAGGCATGGGTAGTGATCAGACTTCAGAGTTTTTTGAACATAATAATTTAGCAACACAATTCGGTTAACAATTACACCCATCAGCGATGCCAAGTAATTTTGTTGGGGCCATTAAGAACCGAAAAGACTATAAGGGGAAAAAAACAAAAACACAAGTTTCCAACCACACAAAAAAAGTTCTAACATTAAAAGCTTTCAAGTAGAACTAGGCAGTGATTTCCTGATTAATGGGCTGTGTAATGAAAGAGATGCTTGAGCATGACCTTTTCAATCTATATAACACTCGTGGCAGCCGGTGAGATGCCCCATGGAAGTGTTTTTAGGGCACAGTATCTTCAGAAAAAAAGAAACATCCTCTATGAGAGAACTAGAGTGTTGTTTCGACAGTTTATAAAAAAAACAAAACACATTATAAATTAAGTACTAATATTGTGCTTTGAAATTTGAACTTAAAAAATAACACAACCCTTCCTTTTCTAAAGCTTCTGTTATGAAAGATAACAAAAATATACAGGATGACATCTTTTAATTAAGGATTTATTTGCTTTTCTTTCAGGTAGAGAACATCTGAAATTTTAACTTTTAGAAGAGGTAGAAAGTAGTGTTGACTGACAATAGAAAGTAGCCAGAAATGCCTGAAACGTGCTAACAATACCAAGAATTTTCAACAAAATTATTTTCTAACGAAGCCAAAAAGAATAGTTTGACGCATATAGAGAATTTTTAAAATCCTTTCTCATTAATAATCTGTGCTGTTCCCAATGCCACGGTCTTCTCCCTGCTCCTCAGTGCTACCTCCAAACCACCAAAAAGTGGGCCTAAGAACAACACTGAGAAATTAATATAATCAGGAATAATTTTTTTATACTGTATTTGTGTTTTTTTAATGATTTTATTTCAGAAGAAGGTAATGAAGGCTTTGTCATAAGTTGGTTAAAACCATGAACATCTGCCGAAACCGGTTTGGCTCAGTGGATAGAGCGTCGGCCTGCGGACTGAAGGGTCCCAGGTTCGATTCCGGTCAAGGGCATGTATCTGGTTTGCGGGCACTTCCCCAGTGGGGGATGTGCAGGAGGCAGCTGATCGATGTTTCTCTCTCATCGATGTTTCTAACTCTCTATCTCTCTCCTTTCCCTCTGTAAAAAATCAATAAAATATATTTAAAAAAAAAACAAAAACAAAACAAAAAAAAAAAACATGAACATCTTATAAAAAAAAAAATCACAATTTCTAAGGATGCCAGGAGAGAATGCAATGTGGCTTTGAATCTATAAAGTGTCACAGCCTTTATTTCTTTACTAGTGGGGTCCCTGTTGTGGCCTGCAGGATTGGGCCGAAACTGGATCTCCAATATCCCTTGAGGGGTCCCAGATTGCTAGAGAATGCAGGCCAGGCCACGGGACCCTACCAGTGCACGATCAGTGTCAGGGAGGGATATGGAAGGTTTGACCAGCCAGGGAAGGACCGTGGGAGGGCTCCAGGGCATGTCTGGCCCACCTCACTCAGTCCCAATTGGCCAGACCCCAGCAGCAAGCTAACCTACCAATTGGAGCATCTACTCCCTGGTAGTCAGCGCACTTCATAGTAACTGATCGACCAGTTGACTGTCTGCCCCCTGGTGGTCAGTGCACATCATAGCAACTGGTCGACTGTCTGCCTCCTGGTGGTCAGTGCACATCATAGAGAGTGGTTGAGCGGCCTTAGCATATCATTAGCATATTACGCTTTGATTGGTTGAACGGCTGACCGAACACCTAGCATATTAGGCTTTTATTATATAGGATTAGACACTTGTCTGGAAACGCATTATGTGTTGAATTGTGTCCTTTCAAAATGCATGTGTTGAAATCCTAACCCCAAGTACTTGGAATATGACCTTATCTCATTTGAAAATAGAATCATTGCAAATGCAATTAATTTATTAATTACGATGAAGTCATTAGTGTGGATCTTGATCCAATATGGTTGGTGTCGTTAACAGAACCCACGCAGGAAGACCACCACATGAACGTGAAGGCAGATTGGGGTGATGTTCTACAAGCCACGGAACACCAAACATTGCCAGCAAACAGGAGAAGCCAGGAGAGAGGTGTGAAACACATGTTTCCCTGAGAGGGAACTTGTTCCTGCGATACCTTGAACTGTGAGACAATAGAGTTCTGTTGTGTAAGCCACTCAGTTTGTGGTACTTGTTACAGAAGCCCTAGAAAATTAATACCAGGGGAATCGTGGAGCAGGTCAGCTGCCTGTGCCCAGCGTAGGCAGCAGGGTTTCTTTTGATGACACTGATACTTAAAAACAAGCTCCAGGCTACTCTCATACGGTATCCTGTGAAACCAGAAAACTGAGCGATCTTAACACAGGAAGACTGAGTTCAACACACATTCAATGCCATCCAATTTTATTAAGAAAAAGGTAAAGATAATTGATTATAAAGAGCAAATCCAGAGCATCAGTATGCATTGAATTAATAAGATTAAAATGATTCATTTAAGGGAAAGAAAACCAAGATGTAACACCAACTGAAGCACAATATATGAACAGATTAGGCCTAATGTTATATTAGCAACTAAAAGGGGCTTATTTGTCTTTAATTTTAAACCAGTGATGCATAGGAACAATAAACAACAACAACAAAATTAATAAATTAATAGTAAAATCATTTAGCAAATCTAGTAACAAATATAACCAGACACCTTCACCTCAAAATTGTGTTTACTCCTTCCTGGTAAAATTGTGTTTAGACACTGGCATCTGAACATACACTAAAATAGTAAATTGGGGAATTTTTAAAAATTGACTTTTGAGTAAATATAGACTTTTTAAAAACTACCTTGCCCTAGCCAGTTTGGCTCAGTGGATAGAGCGTTAGCCCACGTCCTGAAGGGTCCTGATTTGATTCCGGTCAAGGGCACATTCCTTGATTGCAGGTTCCCCGGCCCTGATTGGGGTGCATACAGGAGGCAACACTCGATGTATCTCTCCCTCTCCCTTCCACCCTCTCTAAAAATCAATGGAAAAATATCGGTGGGTGAGGATTAACAACAACAACAACAAAATAAAATAAAATTTAAAATCTCTTTATTAATGTGGCAAAGTAAGAAAAGTATTTTTTAAAGTGAAGAAGATAACATAGCCACTATAGAAAAGGTTTTGCTCTTTATGAATAAAGATCTCAAAGCACCTTGCAAAATTAAAAGAGTGAATAACCTCTTCACTGTGAGTATATTACAATTGTACCTGGAGACCCCATCTTTAATCTGTGGTGTTGTGGAAATCACTGTAATTCACACTTTAAATATATATAATTAATAATGCCATTCTATTACATTATTATGAATCTCATATAAATATTCTACCACTTACTCATCAACATTAATAGAATGGATTATTAGCTGAATTGGTATATAACAGATATTATGCCCTATCATTTATCTAAAGCATCCTGATTTCAGAAATGTTAAATGTGAAAAATGTGCATTTTAGAATTAAGAATATATGGCAATAAGAAAAAGTAATGTGTCCCTTTTTTGCAGATTAAATTTTAATACAGGTTAAGAGGAATCAAATAGCAGAGTTGAGGAAACTCTCTGAGAAAAAGTAGTGAACTATTTCTCTTTTCTTGATCCTCATCATATATCCTTTGATTTGACTTAATTTTTCTCTAAATTCTGACTATGATGCAAGAAATAAATGATAAGAATATGTAGTTAGCAAACACAATTGCATTAAAGGAACAACAGTGGAGTTTTAACGAGAAACTGTGGAATGGCCCACTCTGCTTCATTTGAGATATTGGATCGTTTTCATCATTAAAAGTGAGGCACCTGCTATTCCACTTGGTTTTAACCAGACTTCAAATTCTGACTTACTTTCTGTTGTAATCAGGTAGATATAAGGAATTCAAAGCTGCTCTCAAATGCTCAGAAATAAGTCAGTGTTATTTCTAGTTTTGTTCTGATCATATCAACCTATTCTCACCCAAATACAAATGTATCTACCTTCTTGGAAGGAAAGATAAATACATTTCCCCAAAGTGTATATTTATATTTACATGACCTCATATTCTCTCTGTTATATTCTTTAAGGAATATAATTGCATTTACTTAATTTATGTAAAATTGAATTTACCAGGGTGACTTTGGTTTATAAAATTATATAGGTTTCAGGTATACAATTCTACAACACATCTGTATATTTGTATGTGTTTTACCACCCCACATCAAGTCTCCTGCAATCACCATTTATCCCCCTTTAATATATTTTTAAAGTGTTAGTCCTTGTAAGTCATAGAAGTACAGAAATGGTTTATGTTTTCTGTACTTGTTGACACTTGCCTTTAGCTGCATAACCTAATAATACTTCCATTGATTTTTTTTTTGAAAAGTAATTCATCATGATCTGTAGTTCATAAATTTGATTATAGAAGGGAACATTAGAGTCAGGAATTGAAACTTAACATTTTAGTGTTCAAATCTGCACAGTTTATAATAGGCTGTTTTGAAAAGGTTCATTTTGAATGCATTGCTCCCTGAGGAATGCATGGCTTTGCATAGGGATGGATTTATACAGGACCATGAAGCAACTAAATCCTTTAAATAACTTGTTTTTCTTTACTGATTTCTGGCATTAAAGGCACTCAATACAATTAAGAAACTCTCTGGCACTTCAGATAACCTTGTGGGATCTCTCTAAATAGAAAATTTTAGCAAAGCCTCACCATCAAAAGATAGGGAACTATATACTTTAATAACTTTTAATGGATAATCACTGATTAAAGTAATGCCATCCTCATGATATCAGGACTATAAGAATGATTTAAATATGAGGAATTGGGACCAGGGAGTATTAAAAATATTATTTTACTACTAAAGCAAGCACTGATAAAATCAGGGATCCAGCGGCATGAATGTATGTTAAAATAGATCTCAGTACATATTTATTTACATTCACACATAGTCCAAACACACACACACACACACACACACACACACACACACACAACTCACATCAGATGAAATCTGTGTAAAATGAAGTAAACCAATCATAATTAAGCATGGCTAAATTAACTTGTCAGGAGAAGACTGTTGCTGAGTAAGCATATGAATGCCTTGTGGTTCTTTCTTTAAACTTTTTTTATTTTTTAATAATTTTTAAATTTTTTTCTTTATTGATTAAGGTATTACATATGTGTCCTTATCCCCCCATTGACTTCCCCATCCCCCCACCCATGCTGTTAAAAAGCAGGAATATTTGGCTATCTACTAATAATTAACATGACATGAGCTGTGTGCATATTACCTAATACTTTCATGCCATTATACTAAGCTTTTGCTTATTTGGTATATACAACTGTATAGAACTAAAAGCACATTTTGTTTTTCATTGACCATACCACAAAGTCATGGTATATATTAGCAACTTTATGAATGTGTTAATACAAATTCTGCCAGCTCAATGCTCATATCTGAATTTTATGTCCATCACTCTTTGTAACCTAGTATGTATTTTGCATAAGAAACTCTTTTTTTAGCATATTTGACAAATTTCCTCCATTGGTAAGTCTGGAAGCATAATCATTACAGACATATTACTAGTTTTAAGATATATTGCAGTAGAAAATATTTACCGAGAAGAACATTTAGCTTCTCAAATAGTTTTTTAAAAGACCAGTTACAAATCAAGAAGCAATAAGATGAATAAGCATACTATATTTTAAATAGTAGGAAACAAATTGTGCTAATAAGAAAATCACCTATAAAATCATGTGATTTGTAACAATCTTCACCATTAAAGGTAACTTTTCATTATTTAACCTATTGTATATCTTGTATAACTGTTTATTTCATGACAATAAAAATATTGCATATCATTTATAATTATCTTAAATATAGTGCACTTTTAAAAACAAAAGTATGTCTATAGCCTCTTATTGACTATGCTAGTCTAATTTATTTCATTTATTATCTTGATATCCTGGTCTGTTGGCATGTGTTCTGTTCTATCACTAACAGTAGTCATTTCCTCATTTTATGACATGGAAAGTAGTCGTTTTCTTATTTCAGTTGCTTCTGAATTTTTTTTTCCAAAAAACTCAAATATATACATTTACATGTGTATTGCTGCTAAAACTTGATCAATAATCCTGCCTAGTAAACTCCAATGATTCAGTTTATATGAAAATAACCAAACTGGAAGTTCACATACAGCCAACGCAGCTATTGGCTCTTACTGGTACTTGACTGTTGTTCATTTCTCTGTGTCCCCACATGACTACTGTTCTTAAAACATTCTCTATTTCATTACTCAAGTCCTGTTCTCTAGTCCTACTATTCCAGGACCTGGATATCAGAGAAGACAATATTGGAAAACCAGTACTGCTCTTGGTCTAAATGTTCTATAGATCAGTGGCCCGTAGAGTAGGTTGAAGAAGTATGAGCTGTAATAAATCATGGCATCTACCAATGACAGGTTCAAATGAACATGTTTATTGGGCCAGACAAGTACATCGCTAAAAGTGCTGTTTTCCTCAGGTGCTGACATATAGTGCCAGATGTTGGATTTAAACCCTGACTCAGTGATTGCGGCTGAACACTGCACTGGCATTTTAAAAAGCATCTGCTAAAAACACTGATCTGAGTAAAACATGAACCACAGAGCATAATGTAAGCAAAACCGAATGCGAGCTTAAAGTGATTACCTGGGCAAGTTCAGAGAGCATGAAGGCTGAGGTTCAGATACTGGATTGTGGTCCTGTTGAAGAGAGCTTGTGTGGGGTCATTTTTCTAAACATTTTCCTACAAAAGTGTGTAAAATGTGTGAACAAATTCTAACACAGCATCAAAATGTTTGTATTTAAGAATTTGTCATTTTTTCATGTGTTAGATGTTAACAGATACTCTGATGAGTAGAGCAGTTGGACCCTAAAGAGGAACTTTTGCATTAGTTCACTATTCATAAAAGTTGCAGTTGAAAACAATAAATACACTTAATTTATTAAATGTAACATGTCTTTATTTTACTGTCATTCAAATATGTATGATGGCCCATTAGAATGGTATGATATCTACAATAAAAATAAGTAAGTTATCTTTGTACTTCATGCAGAGGAAATCGTGCCAAATGCTGTGCTTGAATTTACTTCGGCATGTTTGAAGACAAAATAGAATGTACCATGGCTGGAATAGTGGATGAGAGGGAGAGTGTGATGAAAGATGAGATTAGAAAAACTGATGGATTGCAGATATTTTTTTCCATTGACCTTTAACTTCCAAATGGGCCAACTTGGTAAGCCAGTAGCCTAGAGGAAGGGAAAAAATTAGAGGCATTATGAACTGAATCTGCAGTGGGAATATTTCTTTTTTAAAATATATTTTTATTGATTTCAGAGAGAACGGGAGAGGGAGAGAGAGATAGAAACATCAATGATGAGAGAGAATCATCGATTGGCTGCCTCCTGCACATCCCCCACTGGGGATCGAGCCTGCAACCCAGGCTTGTGCCCTTGACCGGAATCGAACCCGGACCCTTTAGTCCGCAGGCCACCGCTGCTCCATCCACTGAGCCAAAAGCCAGGGTGGGAATATTTCTTATCAAAGGAAAAACACACTGGCAATCAGTGGGGTTCCCAAATAGTAGAATACACTTGGTTTCATGGTCTTATAAAATCTTGCAGGAAGGAACATGCTCACATAAGAAAGAGCATAGTACCCATGATTCTTCCTGATGGAAATAAATGCTTTGTTGCAAGCACTCCAGTCATGAGGTTTCTTTTCTGCCCAACACGATGTACTATAACACTTTCCAAAGCTACTGTATGTCAAGGAATGGTGAGGCAGAACAGAAGATACAACTGACCAGAACAGAGAACCCAGATTACTGAGCTAGAACAGAGTACTGGTGTTAAACTGCCATTCAAGAGCTACCTGCTCAAACACGATCTATGAAATCTCAATGTATAACTCAACAGAGGTTTAGCTCTTTCTCATCTAGACTGTAAATGTGTGTTTCTGATGAGCAGGAAGTGCTTTTCTAAGCATGACTTAGGTTCCCTGGCTCTTCTTACCTTTAGGGTCCCCCTGTCCTACCATCTGGGTTCTAAGAAAACTGGTCAAGACCAACTAGAAATTAAGCATACACTGACTGAAATAAAGAATAATTTACAGAGATCCAACAGCAGACAAGAGGATCCCAAGAATCAAGTCAAAGATTTGAAATACAAAGAAACAAAAAATACCCAACCGAAAAAGAAAAAAGAAAAGAGATTCCAAAAATATGAAGATAGTGTAAGGAGCCTCTGGGACAACTTCAAGCGTACCAACATCAGAATTATAGGGATACCAGAAGAAGAGAGAGGGCAAGATATTGAAAACCTATTTGAAGAAATAATGACAGAAAACTTCCCCTACCTGGTGAAACAAATAGACTTACAAGTCCAGGAAGCGCAGAGAACCCCAAACAAAAGGAACCCAAAGAGGACCACACCAAGACACATCATAATTAAAATGCCAAGAGCAAAAGACAAAGAGAGAATCTTAAAAGCAGCAAGAGAAAGACAGTCAGTTACCTACAAGGGAGTACCCATACGACTGTCAGCTGATTTCTCAACAGAAACCATGCAGGCCAGAAGAGAGTGACAAGAAATATTCAAAGTGATGAATAGCAAGAACCTGCAACCAAGATTACTTTATCCAGCAAAGCTATCATTCAGAATAGAAGGTCAGATAAAGAGCTTCACGGATAAGAAAAAGCTAAAGGAGTTCATCACCACCAAACCAGCATTATATGAAATGCTGAAAGGTATTCTTTAAGAAGAGGAAGAAGAAAAAGGAACTCTTACCATTTGCCACAGCATGGATGGAACTGGAGAGTGGATAAATACCACATGATCTCACTCATTTGTGGAATATAATGAACAGCATAAACTGATGAACAAGGACTGATCCAGAGATGGAGAGGCATTGATTGGACTGTCAGGCCTTGGAGGGAAGGTAGGGAAGGGTGGGGGTAAGGGGGAAAGATCAACCAAAGGACTTACATGCAAGCATATAGGCCTAACCAATGGACATGGACAACGGGGTGATGAGGGCATGGGGGGGGGGGGTAGAGGGTAACGTGGGGACAAGGACACATATGTAATATCTTAATCAATAAAAAATATATTTAAAAAAATCCAAAAAAAAAAAAAAAAAAAGAAACCTGGCCGAGCTGCATCAAGCCAGCAGGGGAAGATCAGGGAGGCTTGCTGATAGGTGTCCATGGGCTGGGCCTTGACATGGCAAATATTGACCTATGGCACATTGTGTCCTATGTCCCTACCATAGCCGAGAGAGGCTGGAAATGTGCTATGGCTCTGTATCCAGAAAGAGAAGGAAATGAATTTAGGGTAAAAGAAATCACAGTCCACTGCAGTTGACTTTTCTGCTCATCAAATATTCGTGCACAAGAGGCTGAAGGGTGGAAAATTTTCCGCTGACTCTAATAACTGTTCGTCTGCACTCCTCCTGTTAAACTCAAATTGACAAACATACATCTGCTCTAATGGAGCCTCAGTCTTGCAGTTACTAAACCTTGCCACATCTAATGCAACCTAAGTTCCTCACACCTGCTAAAATGTTGGGCAGTGAGAAATTGTAGAAATAAAACTGATTATAGCTGACCTTCCCCAATCTAATTTGTAAATTTTTTAGGCTACTTGTTCCCTGCAGGACAATTTTCTTTTACTGTCTTCACATTGCGGTGTTTGGATAAAAGCTTAATGGCTTCTTTTTGCTCATAAATCTTATTGTTGCTTTTTGTTTATTTGTTTGTTTGGTTTAGTTTTTGTTCATTTCCATCTGTGGCTGCATCTGTACTGGGTGTTTGGGAGTCTAAGAACCAAACACATTTATAAATTAAGTTTGTGTGATTTTTAGACATGAACTTTTTCTGATTAGTAGGATTCTGATTTTTGCTGGGTTGATTTAATATATTAAATTAAGGAACTCCCATTTGACCCAGTAAACCCACTAGTAAGGAAGCGATAAATATGTCTACAAATTTTCTTAGACATAATTGCTAAGGCTGCTTTATTTTTTAAATTGCATCTCCTGGTCTCTAATTTTAATGGCAGGTAACTTAAAGCTACATGTGATATTGTTACAGAAGATCGGACAAAAACCAAGCAATGCTTAGAGAATGGGGAGTTACATTTTATTATAATTATGCGCAGGCCCAGAGGAAAATGTGTCTTTCAAATTCTGGGCCCTCCACATGGAGGAAACTTTCCCTGTTTATACTTTTTCTAGTTCTTTGTTTTTCAAAATTTGGAATGAGACTTCCAGACCTTCTGAGAAAGAAGGCCTGTGTGCTGGGAAGGGGCCATGAGACCATATCTCAAGGCCTGGCCTGATGTCAGCACTGACAACTCTGTCTGGGGCATAGTTTATGGCCTCTCTGGAACGGGGAGTAGTCTTATTTTCCTTATTATTTAAGCAAGAAAGTGTTTACAGAAGCCAAAATAGCAGGGTTAAAATTTCAAACAGTAGTTTTTATATAAGATGGATGCTTCAACATTAGTTTTAGGATGGGTACACTATTAATCGAATCTTTGCCATACAACTATGTCTTCATGGCCTTTTCTTCTCTGGTTCTCTTTCAACATTATCTCATTATTTGGTATCTAAAAGCATTCCTTTTTCCCAAGATTTTATTGCTAAAAATATCTGGGTGCTCTTCATGCCCTCTCATTTATGCTAGAAATCTAGTCAATTATTTCTTGAACTCATTCCTCTTACATAAATTAAAAATCCACACAATCACTCATTTCTAAGCCACTTCTCTTAGATCTAAAGTATCCACAGTCAGGTTTCTCTGTGCCCTAGCAATAAATTATGTCCCATATTTTAGGAATTTATTGCAGTATTGCTGTACTCCATATTAGTTGTATTACTGTTACACATGAAAGTGTATAACATAAAACACATCAGTGGCTCACTCATATACAGTTCAAATGGAAATTCTTGGTTAGTAGTTCAGAGATCCAGGTCCTGCTCTTTGTGTCATTCCTACACTAGGTCCCCAAGTTTATCCATATCAAATTAGTGAAAGAATGAAAAAGGTGCCAGATAACCCTGCCAGGTAATCAGGCACGGGCACATGTATACATAAGAGAGGCTGGGAAGTCTGGTTCTATCCCTGAGTCCAAAAAATGCACGTAGGTTACAATGAACACATGGCAGCTTCTGCTCATGGACTAATGGAAATCTTAACATGTACATTTTTGTAAACTAAGAAGTATCTCCAGTTCAGCCAGCGTGGCTCAGTGGTTTAGCATTGACCTATGAACTAGGAGGTCATGGTTTGATTCCCGGTCAGAGCACATGCTAGGGTTGCAGGCTCAATCACCAGTGTGAGGCATGCAGGAGGCAGCTAATGTATGCTTCTCTCTCATCATTGATGTTTCTATCTCTTTCTCCCTTTCCTTTCCTCTCTGAAATCAATAAAAAATATTTTTAAAATGAAGTATCTACATATAGTCATAAATGCTTTCTGAGAACCAACATTCCAGAGCAGGCTGCTATTAGACAAGTGCTGCATCTACGGAGATTAAATGCTCTTGAACTTAAAATATTATCTAGAGAAGCGAGGGGGGTCTAGATCAACGACTCCTTAAAAAGCTATATTTGAAAAAGCCCAGGATGAGATGAGATGAATAGGAAAGGCATGCTTAAGCTAACCATAGTGCAAAATGTATACTGACTTTTTTGTTATTCTCAGCTAAGCCCTCATTTGTCTTCTTAAAATTGTAAGTTAAAGAACCAGCACTGCATTTGTTACAGTTAGAACATTGAGACTTGTTACATCCGGTCTATTGTTTTCAAGATTCCCCCCTCTTTTCCCTTTAAAGTTTTTTGAAGGTGGTTTATTTTTATCCAAGTGAGCAACACACATTCCAATTATATTTAATGACACAGACAGAGTATAAGAATGGCAAATACAGGGCTATGCACTTGGCAAAAGACTTTGCTCGCAGAAGCCCCGGGAGTTGCTGAAGCATTAACATTCCCATTCAACATATTTCAGCTGTAAAAAGTGCATAAAGGGTTAGGCAGCAAAGCTCTGAAGAAGCTGCAAGTGGTATGGTGGTTTAACAATAGAAACCAAAGTGTTAGAAGTAATATTTGATAGTATGAGATGGAAAGTTTCTGTAGGAAGAAGCTGTTCACTAATGAGCACAAAATATATTTCAGATAGCACTCAACATCACGTTGTCCTCCTATTATGTAAAATCAAGGAGGCTCATCACAAACCTGCATCAAAAATTCGTAAAAGTCACTTTTAGAAGACAGTGATGTACTGACGAGTGAAGCATTCAAACTCCATTGTCTGGATGTGAGTAGTAGGAAAATGAACAAGACTATAGTGATGTGAATGTATAGGTCATAAACAGAAAATCAAACTCCCTATAAATGCAACTAGTACAGTCTGACAAGAGCTGATATGGGGCACAGAGACATAAAATATGAGTGACATGAGACACAGAGACAGACCAATGGAAACGGCATAAAGAAAAAAGAAGGGATTCTAGATGAGAAGAAGGACCCATATTTTTTCAGGGGAAAAGAATGGTAGCGATAACCAACATTGCATTGTAGGGAATTTGTGGAACTATTTCTAGTGGGTGTGTCTATATCATTCCTCCTCTAGTTTCTGTCATACCTGACAGACAAAGCTGCCTTTTTATTGAAAAGTGAAAAAAAAATACACCTGTGTATATTTTAAAGAGAACAAAATTACCCAATTTATATTTGTTGCTGAAATGGTGAGGCTCAAAGTAGGAGACAAATTATGAAATATTCTGCTTTAAAGGAGCCTCAATAGGGCTTTTTTTTTTTTTTTTTTTTTTTTTTGGTGGTGGTAGTGGTAACAGATTTCTACTCTCACTTTCTCTAAGTTACAGAACTCACAATATGTCACTCTTTCTGCTTTCTTATTAAAAAAGAATTACAATCTCCCATCACAGAGAATAACATTTTTAAATCAACTAATACATGTCAAATATTAATAAGCATTTTGCATATGGGACAGTGAAATACCAAGCTACTTTAAACAGTATATTTTAAATCCATTTAAACTAATGATTAATTTAAATTATTATGCCAAGGGCCAGCCATACTCAACCAAAAAGACAAAATTATAGTAGAATAGGAATATTAGAAATGATTATAAGTGTTTGTTTGTTTTTTTAATGGAAATCAAATTCTCCTTAGGTATACATAGCATTCTAAGGCTGTTGACATAATTACTTGTTATAGCAGAAAACTCCAGTATTGACATGCTTTATTTTCTTAGCAATGGTAAAACATATCCATAGAGAATGTAATAGATTTATTTCCTTCTCCAAGTGGCTCCATCTCAACACAATTTAGTGTCATGTAAATGTAATAGTAATATGCCTCTCCCTAATACAAATTTAGCCTCTACCTTATGTGTATAATCAACTCTTTTAATTTCTCAAGTTTTCTCTCTGACACAAGATAAGAAATGGTCAAATGATATGAAGTGCTTCTTTGCAACAATTATATCGCTTTCCTTGACCTTCAAATTACGTACAGCATTTACCTTGAACAAAGCTGTACAGTTGCTCACTGTTGTGAACAGCAAGATTCATCTGGCATTGTTAACATAAACAGAATCAGCAGTGAAATAAAGTTAACTGAGCATACATTCTCTTTATAACTCCAGAAGTTTTAAAACCATATTAGGATCTTTCAGATAGTTGACGTTACCAAATTGGTAGCACAGAAGAAGTGCTATGGTAAGTAAAAAAAATCCCATTGCAGAAACTATATTAATTGTGCAATCCTTTTTATTGTATTTTGAATAGATTTTATACTAACTGAGAAATAAATGGGACCCTCCCCCAAGAAATAGTGACAAAGGTGTGGGAAGTTCAACTCCAAATGTGTCATACATAAACTACAATTTGAACATTTTTCACAAATGACATTTATTCAATTATAACGATCTTTTTCAGCCAAGATATAATTGGCAAAGTCCCAAGTTACAGATAGATAGTTAAAATGGTCAAAGTCCCTTACAAATCTTTTTCTTTATTTCTTTTTTTAAAATTTTATTTATTTATTTTTTCTTTATTGATTAAGGTATTACATATGTGTCCTTATCCCCCCATTGTCTCCCCCCGCCCCCCCAGATCCTGCCCTCACACCCCTAGTGTCTGTGTCCATTGGTTATGCTTATATGCATGTATACAAGTCCTTTGGTTGATCTCTCCCCCTTTCCCCTACCTGCCCCTGCCTTCCCTCTGAGGTTTGATGGTCTGATTGATGCTTCTCTATCACTGGATCTGTTTTAATTCATCAGTTTATGTTGTTCATTATATTCCACAAATGAGTGAGATCATGTGATATTCATCTTTCTCTGACTGGCTTACTTGCTTAGCATAATACTCTCCGGGTCCATCCATGCTATTGTGAATGGTAGGAATTCCTTTTTCCAGCAGCATAGTATTCCATTGTGTAGATGTACCACAGTTTTCTAATCCACTCATCTGCTGATGGGCACTTAGGTTGTTTCCAAATCTTAACTATGGTAAATTGTGCTGCTATGAACATAGGGGTGCGTATATCCTTTCCAATTGGTGTTTCTGTTTTCTTGGGATATATTCCTAGAAGTGGGATTGCTGGGTCAAATGGAAGTTCCTCAAGAATAAGTTTGCAGTGTCTCTGGGACAAGGTCAGTTAATTTTAGAAAATAACAGTCAAGGAAGAAATAGCCTAACTTAATATGAAACCAAACAATAAGCTCAATATATGGACATCCAGACTTGAGGTTATTGTATTTCTTATAAGACACTAATAATATTTTAAAATCTGAGAATGTTGACTAAGATAACTTAGGAGTTAACAGTAGTATTTCTCAATGGAGCATATGGTTGATTAAAATGACAGGGAATCATTACTCTAGACATCAAGTTTGGTACAGGAATTATGAAAATTGATGTTCCCTTTACCAAAGTCAACAATCTTATTGCATTAGTTTATAAATTTGTATCCGTTTAGTAAATTTGATCTGCTTATACATTAAAATGATTTTTGAAGCATAGTTTATTCTCAGCAACTGGTATTTTAACATATTTTTTAAAAGATATTAAAAAAATTAACACAATATAGAAAAATAATCTAGAGAGAGTTCAAAAGAATAAACTTCTAGTTTTATTTCCTTCAAACAGATTTGTTGTTTTTAAAATTAATTATGTACCAAACCTTTTTTATTTCAAAAATATACTGCTGCTTTTCAGTGCTAATGTTTCAATGTCTGCAAAACATTTGAAGGACTTCAAAAAATTAAAAATATATAGAAGTATATAGAAATAATTAGAAATATTCAAATAAAACTGACATGTTCTTTGAAAAATTTTACTTAAATTTTCAATTCTATGTTGACTCTGAGTTTTGATGTACATTTTTTCTCCTTCAGCATTTTTCAGAAGAAAATTCTTAAACACACTTTCTGGGTACTTTTTGGCAACAGCCCTGTCTGCTCTGTAATAGCAAAAATCGCTGTCGGAGTGGAATTCAGCATTAATTAGTTTCATGACTGCAGGCAGAGGCATTTCCTCCAGGAATCAATTCCAACAGAGGGAAACATGTTTTGTTCCCTGGCAAGACATTCACAGAAATAAAATATTAAATGGCCATCTACTATGTGCAAGACTTTTGAACAAACCATAGCTTCTTAAAGCATAAAATAAAATGCCAAGTAAATATTTCTTTTACCTATAAAATATAGAAATTATAAAAATATAAAAATTCTATTCTTTCTGTAAGGTCTTGCTACTCTCACTTAAAATAATGTTACTAGTATATTTTCTGCCAACAGGTATGTGAATAGTGCCTATTTAATGCAAAAATTAAATAGTGCCTATTTAATGCTAAATTAAAATATAGCTCACCCATTGAGCTATATCAACTCAAAGGTGATTCTGTGATTCTTCTCTGGATTCCTCATTACTAATGTTTAAGCCTCTTCACTATTTCTTTCACATACAATATATCATAGTTATCTCTTGTTAAATATCCTACATAAAATTAAAATGCTTTTCAGGATTTTAGTGTACACAGAAACCTGAAATGCTGTATCTTTTTATTTATACAGTAAGAATTTATTTTTAAAATATTTGTATATTATGGTTCTGTGAATGTATTTTAAAATTCTGTAGTTATAGTATGAATGAGATAAAGTAGGAGAAGAAATATTCTCATGTGCTACCCTTTCCATATTTTATTTACTGTGTCAATCCCACAGGTGGTCCCACACTCAGGTCCTTGCATATTGATGAGCACATATCTTGACATCTACTACCACCAAAAATACTTTATTATCAACAAGGACTCTAAGGCAATATGTAAACATCACTCATCTAGAAGCAATTTCATATTATCTGGTATCCACTAATTTTGTCCAATTAGGAAAGAAATGTATATTCATACTAAAAACAAATTAAGAGTAAAGAAAACATATACTTATAGGCAATTTTTATAAATATTTTGGATTTCATTGTATGAAGTATTTACACAACTGACATAACTTTATATATAATATTTATATCTACATTACTTTACCTTATTTTATATCAGAAGCTTCCCATATGCCGGGGTCCAACCCCAGCGGGTCCAGGGGTCCCCAAAGGTGTGGACGGAGTTGGGGAAGACTATCCACCTTCTTCCTACGGTGGAGTCCAATCCGTCCCGAGTGCGGGGCGCTTACCTAGGGGTCCCTGTTCGGGCGCCAGATGCCGGGGTCCAACCCCAGCAGGTCCAGGGGTTCCCAAAGGCGTAGACGGAGTCAGCGAAGAAGGAATGACACGGAGACAGCGTTCAGTTGATCAGCAGCCTAGCCAGGATCTCCAGCCAAGTTCTGGTCTCGATCTCCAGAGAGGTTCTGCTCTGGATCTCCAGCGAAGTTCTGGTTAGGATCTCCAGCCAGGTTCAGTATCCATGTTCTCTTGCTAGGTTCTCCAGGTTCCCCAGCCAGGTTCTGTAGCCATGTTCCCTAGCTAGGTTCTCCAGCCAGGTTCTGTCCAGGTTCTCCAGCCAGGTTCAGTCACCAGGTTCTAGTCAGGTTCTCTTGCCAATTTCTGTAGTCAGGTTCAGTCCAGGATCTTTTGCCATGTTCTCTCGCTAGGTTCTGTCTCTAGGTTCTGAGGCCAGTTTCTGTCCAGGATCTTTTGCCATGTTCTCTCCAGCGAAGTTCTTCTGTCTCTAGAGAACGTTCTGTGTAGGTTCTGTGCCTCCTGGTTCTGTCTTCTTCGTTCTGTCTTGTTACATCTGTATTTATACCAGTTGATTCCAATCCTATCAATCTCTATTACAAAGGTTAGGGCGTTTCTTATCTCCATTCCAGGGTGTAAAGATTATGTAGCTTAAGCATGATTGTTCGTAGTTAAAGTGATTAATTACCCGCCTGGCACTTAGTTAAGAGGTTTTATTCCCTCCCTAACTTCAGGGGAAAATCCCTACCTGGGGAAACAACCTTTCTCAGAGACCTTGGTTAAAACACATAGTGCCAAGAAGGTGAGCAAACATATTAAGAACAGTATGTCATATATGCCAGGTCCCTTGAAACAGCAAGCATGGACCAGCTCCCGGCACCCATAGAAATAAATTTAATTCCTTTAAAACAATTTATGATATCTACTCAGTATTTTTACATAAATAAATCTAATTTATCTAAGCATTATCTTGTGTTTGAGCATTTTATTTCCAAAGTCTATATAGTATTGGTTTCCCCAAAAAGTAATGTCTAAATTAATTTATTTAAAAATCTTTAAAGTTCTTGATATATGTTACCAAATCACTTCTCAGGAAATTTTATCAATTAACTCCCACAGAAATGTATGAGAGTTTATAATATCTTTTCTGGAATTGCATATCTTTTTAAAAAAAAATACAAGCTTAGAATTTTATATCCTGACACTGCAGTGTTACAGCTAATTTGAAATGCCAGTATATTATATATATATATATATATATATATATATATATATATATATATATGTCTACATCTATATATCTGTCTATTTACATTGAATCTCATTATTCATGAATTTTATATCTACAAATTGTGGCTTTGCCTACTTCTAAAATGTATTTGTAATCCCCAAATCAATGCTCCCTGATGCTTTTTCTGGTCATTTGTGGACATGCACAGAGTGAAAATGTGATTCTCCAATGTTCACATGCCCAGTTGAGGTCGGACATAAGGTGACATGATGCTCCCCTTAGTTCAGCTTTCAGCTTTCAAGTTGTAAACAAGTGTCCTTTCAGCCACCTATTTAAGTGCCACCTTTTCCACATTTTTGTGCTTTCTGTGAGGAATCTGCTGTTTAACATGCCCCTCTGCACCCCAAGGCATAGAGCTCTAATGCTGTTCGTTGTTTCTAAGTGCAAGAAGCCTGTGACGTGCCTTACAGAGAAAATGCCTGTGTTAGAGCATCTTAGTTATACTGAGTTATACTGCTATTGGCTGTGAGTTCAATGTTAATGAAGCAGCAACATATTTTAAACAGGGTGTCTTTGAAAAGCAACACACATAAAATAAGGGTACATATTGATCAGTTGATAAAAATACTATGATCAGAGGATCACAGATACCCAAGCCTGTATTTTCCCTACTAGTCATGGTTCAGTGCTTGCTAATTCAATGTTTTTGGGGACTTTACAGAATATAAAACTACTGCAACGAATGAGAACTGACTGTGTCTATCTATCCATATAGAAACGCAGTCTTCAAAAGTAAAGGAGATATTACTCAAGGACTTAGCAAGAAGAGCAACCTGAAAACTGGAATGGTAAGTATGTGAAGCTTCACCTACTATGGTTATGCTAAGAGCAAAGACATGTATGTTTTAGCAGCTGTATGACAATTATGTCTATTTTGTCAAATAAGAATGTGTTCTTACCTGAGCCCTAAAGAAGGAAATAATGTCATTAATCCATACATATTTTAGAGAATAAAATTGATAGTTCTAAGATTTCTTGTCTTTGACCTTCCTTATAAATTAGGAGGTAACTCTTTCCAAACAGTGTAAAAACAACAGCTTCCGCCTAATGAAAAAGATAGAGAATAGTCCTATGAAAGAGGTAATCAAGAGTCAATTGAGAATGAGAGCTTTTTATTTTTAAATCAATGTCAACATTATCAGTTGAGATGGTTTTTGAGTACTCTTAAAAAATACTGTCCATAGAGAAAACGGCGGCCGGATAGGCAGCAGTGTCCTGCACCTCCTCCTAGGGCCAGGCCAGAAAAGCAACTAAATCAGAGAACATCCACCCTGAATTAATAAATTAGACACAGCTGAGGAGGCAGTTCTCAATAAGGAAGGGCAGAGGATGCCTAGAAAAGGGCACACCACCAGAGTGAGCTCCCACACCAGGCCTCCTCACCAACCCGCTGGGACCCAGCATCCAAGGATCCAGCTCCAAGACCCCACAATGAGCCCTGGGCCCCACCCCTGCCCCAACCCCAGAACTGAGCTGCTAGCCTGACCCGGAGTCACCCGGCAATTGCCCCAACTCCAGCCCCGAGCCCTGCTGCCGGGGTGACCCAGAGCAACCCAGAGCACGCCCCACTGTGGGCCACAGGAGAGCACAGGCTGTGCAACCCAGAGCAACCGGTGCAGCTCCACCACAGCCCCCTGGACAGCCCTGTAAATCAAAACAACAAGGAGGTACCATCTCACACCTGTCAGAATGGCTGTCATCAACAGATCAACAAAGGGCAAGTGCTGGTGAGGTGCAGAGAAAAAGGAATCCTCGGTACTGCTGGTGGAAATGCAGACTGGTGCAGCCACTGTGGAGAACAGTATGGAGTTTCCTCAAAAAGTTAAAAATGGAACTCCCATTCGACCCAATAATTCCACTTCAAGGAATATATCCCAAGAAACCAGAAACACCACAATCAGAAAGGACACAATGTTCATAGCAGTACAATTTAGAATAGCCACAATTTGGAAACAGCCTAAGTGCCCATCAGCAGATGAGTGGATTAAAAAACGGTGGTACATCTACACAATGGAATACTAAGCTGCCATAAAAAAGAAAGAACTCTCATCATTTGCAACAGCATGAATGGATCTGGAGAGTATTATGATAAGCGAAATAAGCCAGTCAGAGAAAGATAAATATCACATGATCTCACTCATTTGTGAAATACAATGAACAACATAAAGTGATGAACAAAAATAGATTCAGAGACAGAGAAGCATCGATCAGACCATCAAACTTCAGAGGAAAGGGAGGGGGTGTGTAAGAGATCAACCAAAGTACTTGTATGCATGCATATAAGCATAACCAATGGACACAGACACTAGGGGTTGAGAGCATGTGCTGGGAGTTGGGGGTGGCCGGGGAAAGGTCAATGGGGGGAAAAAGGAGACATATACTATATGTAATACTGTATGTAATACTTCAAACAATAAAGAATTTTTAAAATTTTAACTTTGTTTTTTGTTTCTTTTTAGGGATATATTAAAGATAGCTAAAAGGATAGCTTTCTATTATGTTTTCATATCAGAAAATTAGTAGAATATTTGAAGTGGATCTACCATTTGTCCAATGAAAATGCCTCATTTCTGGAAACAATTTCTAGATATATTACTAATTTCTACAACCTGCATGTCTCTGTATGTGTATGACTGGGGGGAAATTCTTTATTTTTGATATGACAAACCAGTCTTATTATTCTGAGTTAATTGATTTTCTAAGATAATTTTAGTATTTCTAATTAAATGAATAATACATATTGATCAAAAATTTAGTATCCCAGGGCCCTATTTGGGGCACTAAGGTAAGGCTGGGAAGAAAATAAACAAAAATGTGTACCTTTATCAAATGTTGGATACAAGACTTCTAGTTAGGAAGGAAAGATGGTCTTCAGTATGACTGATTTCATTAATCCAAATCTAAACTTACAAGGAAAGCACATAAGGTGTCTAAAGAAAGGTGTTAACGAAGTTCTGCTTTAGTCCTTTAATGAGAATAATAGGATTTAATAGTTCTTTTTAAAAAAAATTTCATAAAATGATTAAAGAATGATGTTTCTCCTGTCTATACATATATTAACTGATACTGTTATAATAAACTAAGGAAGATATCTTCATAAAAGCATGTAATTCAGATGGAGGCAGAATAGCAAGTGACTTCTTGGGACCAATTAAGGACACTGGTACACACTGTGCATATTTTATGCTAGCCTTTAGGGAATGTAAATGGAGACCTGATTATCATTTCAACCGAAACCATTACATAATCGCTCCATTGACTGCACTTACTTTCAAGATGTTCATGTTCAATTTAAGACATGCATTATCCTCACATAAAGTTCTCTGTGGCTTCTATCCTGGCATTGTAATGGACTTTCTCTTACAAATGATTAAATTGCTCATATTTTTCAGTGAGCATTTAGGGTCACTAGAGTGCATTTGAGAAATATTCTAATTCAAAGATACCAGTGACTCACTTTAAAAAAGGAACAGTCCACTCATTTATGGCTATCAACCTGGATTGAATAAACTGATATTTTAAACTAGACCAATATTAATAATTAAAGAATTTATTTCATATTAATCAACAATGCCTAATATGCCCTTAGAAAGTGGTTGTAGTAAGTCGAATTCAGATGAAGATCATCTGTGCATTTTACCATCTTATTTTATGGAATAATTGACTTAAATAATTACATATTTTAAAAGAATAAATCTAGCATATGAGAAAATAACCTAGAGAAAGAGCAAATATTTTCAAGTAGGTTTTGGCATTTTGATGGATGCTGTTGCTTTGAGGATTATAAAAAGAAACTAAAGAAGGAGATATTATTTCAAGACAATACAAATTATAACAAAGTAAAGTATTGACATTTTAAATTCTTTCTTAAGAGCAATTCCTGCCCTGACTGGTTTGGCTCAATGGATAAAGCGTCGGCCTGCGGACAGAAGGGTCCCAGGTTCGATTTGGATCAAGGGCATGTACCTTAGTTGAGGGCACATCCCCAGTTGGAGGTGTGCAGGAGGCAGCTGATCGATGTTTTTCTCTCATCAATGTTTCTAAGTCTCTATCCCACTCCCTTCCTATCTGTAAAAAATCAATAAAATATATATATATATTTTTTAAAAGAGCAATTCCCTTTACCAAGCTAAACATTTTCTAGTTTAATTACTTAGATGCCTCAAACTGGGGATCGAGCCCATAACCTGAGCATGTAACCTGATCAGGAATCAAACTGTGACCTCCTGGTTCATAGGTCGATGCCCAACTACTGAGCTATGTTGGCTGGGCTCAGACACATTTTATCATATTATTAATCTAAAATTTCTATCAGACATTCAAATAAATTTTATTTGAAATGAATTCACATCCCAATTGTAGATTGGTTCTTCTTTTCTTCACTTTTTCTTTTTTCTTTCTTTTAATTATTTATTTTTCTTTTTCTTACTAGAGGCCCGGTGCACAAAATTTGTGCACTCACAGTGGGGAGGGGTCCCTCAGCCCTGCCTGCACCCTTGTTCAGTCCAGGAGCCCTCAGGGGATGTCTGACTGATGGCTTAGGCCCACGGGGAGCAGGACTAAACCCTCAGTCAGACGGACATCCTTAGCACTGCCATGGAGACAGGAGAGGCTCCTGCCACCACCGCTGTGCTCGCCAGCCATGAGCCTGGCTTCTGGCTGAGTGGTGCTCCCCCTGTGGGAGTGCACTGACCAGGGGGTAGCTCCTGTTTTGAGCGTCTTCCCCCTGGTGGTCAGTGCACATCATAGTGAGCATTTGAGCAGCCTTAGCATATCATTAGCACATTACGCTTTGATTGGTTGAAAAGGCGACCAGATGACCAGACACTTAGCATATTAGGCTTTTATTATATAGGATTGTGTGTGTGTGTGTGTGTGTGTGTGTGTGTGTGTGTGTGATTTCTTATTTTCATATTCAAGTCCAAATCCAGTGGACAATATGGCTAAATTTCTCTTTTGAAAACTTATGCAAAGTCTCTATTCCTCGATATCATGAAATTTGGCAGCATTTTTTTCAGCTTATTTTATGGAATAACTGACTTCAATAATTACATACTTTAAAAGAATAAATTTTCCAGATCAGGAAGTCTGGCTTCAGTGGGTAATACAGGTTCTGACACGTTATTACTTTGGATCCATTTTTAGTCCACTTAACCTACTTCTTGCATTAGGAAATATAGTCTAACACATACAAGACTGCATCCTCCATAGCTCCCACCACTGTGTGTTTCTATTGCATCTCTGGTATACAGCAAAATTTATGTTGTTTTAGGACTCATCAACAAATTACAGTTATTGTTTTCTATATCCATAGTTATAAAACAGTGCTGTTTGTTTACAGAAAATGAATCATCTAAAATGTGAATTCTCTACAGCATGATAAGTTGAGTTTAGATATTTATACTTCTATGTTGACTGAAGATTTACATGCTTATATTTTCAGTGAGGATGAACTCTAGACTTACTGTGAACCACTGTCTTGGTAACACATTTGAGTGTTTAATGGTATTTTCAAGTTAAAAATAGCAAAATCAGAAGTCTTTATAATTTTCTCTATTTCAATAAATAAAATGACTGGCTATCGCAAATCTCACTTTTTTTTCAGCCAACTAAATGAAATCTATTACCTAGTTCTAATCTGTCCACCATTTTGTATCTCTTCTGTTACTTTGTGAAACTAAACAACCACTATTCAATTAGTCCTAAATGAATATCCTTATTTCTTTCATGGCACTTATTGCCCTTGAAATTGTCTTATTTTGCATTTATTTACACATTGCCATTTGCCTGTTAACATGTAAATCATTTTAATCTAGGTCATCACCCATTTTGTATATTGCTCTCCTCTTTGTGTACAGAGCTGTGTCTGGAGTTTTGTACAAACTCAATGAATCTTGAGTAAATAGATTAAAAATGCCCATCAGGATTAAAGAGCTTAATTAAAGGTTAAACTTAGATTTCCTGATGACAAAGCCTACTTTTGTTTCTCCACAATATATAGTATGACACAGACTTAACTGTTTAATTTATACAGTACTTTCAAATTTTATTTATACTTATATATTTATACTAAATGTCTTTTTTGCTGGGCCTTTGTGGCTTAGTTTTGAGCTTTGACCTATGAACAAGGAGGTCATGGTTCAATTCTTGGTCAGGGCACATGCCAGGTTTCAGGCTCAATCTCCAGTAGGGGGCTTGCAGGAGACAGCCAACCAATGATTCTCTCTCATCATTGATGTTTCTATCTCTCTCTCTCCTCCCTTCATCTCTGAAATCAATAAAAATATATTAAAAAGATAAAAAAATAAACACCTTTTTTGTTTATATTTTATATAAATTGTAACTATAATTTAATTTCTGAATAATCTTTTTTATTTTTCTGAAATACTAGTATGTTATACTGTTTAACTTATCTTCTGAACACTTCTGTTTCTTCACCTGTAAAATAGAAAAAGACTTCACAGCTGGATCACTAAATAAGATGATACATACAAGCCCTTTGTACAGTGTATAGTGGATATATGCCTTTGAAACTCTGATATACTTATACCTTCCTTCAGAAATTTTCAGGGTCTCATATCACTCATTTGATGCCTAATATCTAGAAACTGATTCAAGCATAAGCAATAACTGTGAAACTATAAATTCAAGGTTAGCTATTAATCTGAATATTTTTAAATCCCTTTAGGTTACTCATGGGTCCTACTTAGATAATAAATTATATTTCACTTTTGAATTTTGCTGGCATATATCTTGAAAGGTGATTGTGAGTTGTTTATGAATACAATGTAACAACAAAAATGAATTATAGCATTTTCTTGGGCTTATTGATATTTACATACAGATGGAAAATATATCTTCACTTCCTAAATTTTTAAATAGGTGGTAGCCACATTGAGGAATACTGATAAATAATTTGCAACTTAAATTTCATCCATTCTCATTTTCATATTCCAAATATTTGATGACAAATGTATGTGTAATTTTACATACAATGGCCAGAATTTGGCTTCTAAATATTATTCCCACATAAAAGAAGCAAAGACCATGTAGAGAAGTGGCTACCTCTGATTCTGGGGCATGAACATTACATGGTGAGCCTGGAAATCGTGCCTAGAGAGAAATATTCAATTACCAATGTGGTCATAATATGACACAAGAACCAGCTTAAAGGCACATAAAATTGCCAAATTTGGGAAAATTAGAGAATACACATTTACTTTAAAAAAACATACTGGGAGAAAAATAAATAAATAAAAACACAAAATTTTAACTTCAAGTTCTTATTCTTAATATTGTAATTCTGGAAATGTTCCATTTTTTATTTTCATAAAACTTTTAAAGAAATTATTTTTTCAAAATTAGTTACAACTCAACATTTATTTGTGATTATATACTGAATGTATATAAAATAAATAGTAAATATTTTTGATAGTTCTCAAATTATTTTTGATAGTTCTCTATCATAACATAAAAAAGGAATTAGTATTAACTTTTAAAATGTACCAAATATTTCAGATAAATATTGTAAACTTTATTTTATTAAAATATATTTTGTTACCCAATTTTCTCTCTTCCACAATTTGTTAAATGAAAATTAAATTAAAAAAACATATTTGCAGTGAAAATTACCATTGTTAAGTATAAACTTTAATATAATAAGCCTATATTATAAATTTCATCCTTTTTATATCTTTTAAATACCAGATATAATGAAAAATTAGGTTACTTATATATTATTATGTTCATAATGCTAAGAAGTTTATATTTTGTTTAATATTAATATATTTCAATGTTTTAAATTATTAATAAAGTCATGTTATTTCTGGTATTTTTGTCAGTTATAAAGAGAGTATGCATGTTTTGTTCAAAAACTTTTATTGAGTGTACACACAGTTTTCAAGCTCTGGCCAGTTAAGTTTTGAATGTTAGAGATTTCTCTAAATGCAAGATGAGTGCTCAGATCTGAGTATATACTCTGCAGTGATTTAGTGCATATTTTGGACTAACATTTGAAAGTAAAGATTTGTGGCTGTTTTGCTTTAGACAAATTTATCCCTTCAAACATTCATAATATTTTAGAAGATAAGTTTTGAAAGTCTTATTACATATAACAAATATTGCTTGTTTATATTACTCTTGGGAGTTGGTATTGGAAAAGAATGAAAAACAAAAATATAAAAAAAAAAAAACAGCCTCCAGGAGTTATGGATTGTTTAGCTGTTATAAATGAAGCAAGTCTCTTTTTGCCTTATCTGGGGAGCATTAGTACACAAATTTGGTCTCATGGGTATTAATACAAAAAAAATAAAAAACGTGAAAAGAACCAAGGCCCTTACACTAATTTAAATAACATGCTATATGTGAAAATGTATTTAAGAAGATGGAAAAATATAGAATATTCAAACTGGAATGAAATAAGAAGCATTAAAAAACACTTTATAAAGAAACAAACGATTTCATTGGGGTATTCACCATCTGAGGCAAGCCCATATTTCTATTTAATAATATTCTGCAATATTTTTAGATAATTGTATTGAAATTAAAGATAAATGCTATATAATATTTAAAATACATTTGAGAGATAAAAAATCAGGTTGTTATGGAAGCTTCTTTGTACTTTTATTCCATTATATTGTTAATGCTTGGGATTATAGTTGATCGAGTTATAAACTGAAGGATGTCTTCATTTAAAAAGCATATTTTATATTTTTGATAGATGTTATATTAAGAAAGCAATGGATACACAGTTACCCTTCAGGATAGAACTGCTGTTTTACATATTTTATCCTCCTAACTAATAATAGACAAACATGGTAATTGACTGTACCTTCGCTTCGCCTCCCATTGGCTAATCAGCAAGATATACAAATTAACCGCCAACAAAGATGGCAGTTAATTTGCATACGTAGGCATGAAGCTGCGGAGCAAAGATTGAAGGTGGCTCCGGCTAGAGCAGTGAAGGCTTGAAGGCGGCTCTGGCCAGAGCGAAGGCCTGGGTCCCTGGTGCCAGAGGAAAACCGCTGCCGGCAGCCAGGGGAAGGGAAGGCCTATTGCACGAATCTTTTCATGCAACAGGCCTCTAGTATGTAAATGTTTCGGAAGTAATATATGCTATTTTGAGGTTATAAGTTTGTAAGTAGCTCAGTAAAGATTATTTGTAATTAAATACAAAGTACTTCTTATACCATATTTTTTAAAATATTAATGACCTGAACCAGGATCTAAGTTAAAAGAGAATTCATGATTTGTGTTTTATGCAGTCTCTAATAAAAGAAAATAAATAATATCACTAATCCATGCTAACAGACACACAAATTTAATTCCCCTGATACACTTGATTGCTTTCTAAGTGTGCTGTTTCATTAGCATCTGAATCACTAAGTAGGTTCAAAGTGCAGGATTTAATTAATTTATAATTCTTAAAGTGATAAATTGTTGAACGTCAATGGTTACATAAATTACATGTGGATCTTTGAAGAGATACATTTATAAATTGTGCTAAAAGAACACATGTTCTTTTTCCCCAAGAGAATTGTAATTAGTTAGAGGGTGGAAGAGAGAAATAGGAACTGAGATTGGAAAAAAAGCCGGGGATTTTTCATGAGTCTTTAAATATCATGTTAACAGTATCTTGAGTTTAGCCTGACCAGCGTGGCTCAGTGACTGAGTGTTGACCTATGAATCAGGAGGTCGTGGTTCAATTCCATCCCCAGTTACTTTAAAATAAGTTACTCTTCAATCTCTCAAGCATATGCAGGAGGCAGCCGATCAATGATTCTCTCTTATCATTGATATTTCTATCTCTCTCTACCCCTCTCCCTTCCTCTCTGAAATCAATAAAACTATATTAAAAAAAAACCACACAATATCTGAGGTTATTTTAGACGTAATGGAGACACATCAAAAGGTAAAAAATGGGTGAAGGATTGAGAAGAGCAGGTTTAAAATTTTGTGTGTGTGTGTGTGTGTGTGTGTGTGTGTTTCAATTGGAAAAATATTAGACTGACGTGAGTCATAAGGAGGAATCCCAGGGAAGGAGTAGAATGCCTGACCTGAAATCTGCAGGTGTGAGTATGTGTGTGCTGGAGTGTGGGCATGTACACTACAGTCAGATGATGTCAGAGCGGCAGACTTGTTTTAGAACTGTTCCTGGATTGGTTGTAATGAAAGACTACGATGATAATACCTAGAAATTATGCAGGATGAGCAGAGGAGTAGAGTGATGAAGAAAACTAACTTGATAGGCCGGGTGAAAAAATAGGACTCAGCAAAGAGAGAAGGCCCATTTTGAGAAGCAAGTGAATGATTTATGTTAACCAAGCAAATTTACACTTTTTTAAATAAGAGAATGATCACAAGAGTCAAATAGCACAGTTTCAAGGGTGAGGAATTGCTCACATGTTGATATTAATAGAGCTCATTAATAATTGCAGCAAGATTCTTTCTTCTTGCTTTCTTTACCTTTTCCTTATTGAATTTTCCATATTTTATCATATTAAATTTTACTTCTAGTTACCAAATGTTTTATTTGTTTACATGTTTGGTTGCTTTTTATATATATTTATTAACTGTCTACATCACATATATTATTCTCTTCTTTTTCTCTTATTGGATAATATTAAAACTAAATTTTTGTCATAGGAAATGAAAAGCCCTTTGATTCAAGTTTCTTCAAAATAAGTTGTTTAATATTTAATATTTATGCATACAGAAAAATGCTGGCATATTAACTTACATAATTCTGAGTTCATTTTTATTACTAGTATGCAAAAATTTTATATGCTCAAGAGATTAAAGAGTAACTTATTTTAAAATAAAATTAAATTGATAATTAAAATCTATAATTTTAGGAAATGAAATGTAAATTCTATTTATAGCCTTACGACAACAAGAAATGTAACTGTTACAATGGAAGGACTATAAGAGAGGAAATGTATATTATACGAACTTAATTAGTTCATATCACCCTGAGCATATTTTATCTTGTTTTTGGCCTTAGGAAAAACTATTGGGAAATATATATGTAATGAGCAATTATCTAAGCTCTTCTACCATTTAATGTTTTCCAGGATAAATTTCTGAAGCTAATCAGAAACAAAACCTAAGTAATGATATTAAGCTTTACAACCCGAATGAAAAGAATGCTGCTTTCATAATTTCAGTTGGAAATGACTTTTAGAAATAAATGTCAACAGACAAAATTGTTTATAATCAGCTCCTTTAAAGGATAAACTGCTTGAGGTTTAATGTAAATCAAGACAGAAGTTATCACAGAGGTGCTGTGAAAGGTGTTTTCCGGTGGCCCTTACTCTGCCCTCATTTCTCACAGCTTGTATTCAATGCATGTCCCTATCGTTGCGCCCTGCAGATTCTCATGGCACTGAACTCGACTTCCTCAAGGCCTCGATCCATTACACCTGTCTCATCTCTGTTGCTGCCGTGGCCTTGGTTCTCTTTGAAGTGAACATTGCTGCCACACCCATCTGGCCTTTAAACCTGATCCAAAATGAAGGTAAAAAGGGAAGATAGAAGGCAAATATCATGCAAAGCTGAGATTAAATAGGAGTGATTATCTTTACAACAAAGGTTCTTGTTTTTAATCCAATTATCAACAAACACCAGTTATGGACTTACCATGTACTAGCCACACAACCTTGCCTCAAAAGTGAGGATAAATCAAAATGTTTGTCCCTGATCTCATTCTAGTGTGCATTTGTGTAAGGGAAGAGGATAAATAAAGTGACAATAATATGATATGAAAAACGTTATTATTAGGCATTATGTAAAGTGTGGGCCGAAAGAACTCCAGGTAAAGCTGACAATGTATATGCACCTGCTTTTTAATCCCAATAACGTCTCTAACCCCTACATCCTTCCACTAGGACTTCAACTTATAAGGGCAGGAATTTTTTTTTCATCACTGTTCTCCAAGTCCCCCCCCAAATTACCAAGCATTCACTAAATATGAGTTGAATTAATGAATGAATTACCTAACGAGGGGATTTGCAGCCTAGAATTACAATGACCATTGTCAGAATGGTTCCAATTAGAAAAGATCATTTAAGAAGAGCATTTAAAAGCACTGGCCCCCAAGTCAAGCTAACAGAATGGGATAATTATTTAAAGTAAACCTTCAAAAGACTTCAAAAATTCAAAATAGCTTCATTGAATGATTGGATCTAAAAGGCTAGTGAAAAAAATAAAAGGCACAGAGGTGCCTAAAATAAAAGATTTTCAGATTGAAATAACTTTTACTGACATACTCCATTCTTCTTTACTTGAGTATGCATTATAGTAATCTCTTTTTGAAATTGCCTTTCCACTCCAAAAAGACTATTGAAGAGTTACCTTTTAAAATAAGACTGCCCAAGGCTACAGGTGAGTCTGTTCAGGTATCTTGGTCTAAGGCCGAACTAAATGCCATAATTTTAAAAAGTCCTAAAATGAGGGAGATCCTTAGAAGATTTTGAAAGTGCATTATCTCCTGATATTAGTGGATTTATAATAAAAACTAAGATGGGAGGCCACTGGTCACTAGGTCAGTGACCATCCCTGAGTACTTTGGAAGGACTTTGGATAAGATCTTAAACAAAGTCTTCAAAGTTACTGGCCAGGTTGGTGTTGATAACAGGATTGCCCTTGGTTGTCTTTTGGCTGAATAGGAAGTATCTGCACTGTGATCAACACCAATTTCTGTACCTGGATTTACATTTCTGGAGGAGTTGAAAGTCAGCTACACAAGATTACTGGACAAGCCACTTAGCTTAAGAAACTAACTCCTTCAATTGGGGCTTTCTTTCACTTATTTGATTTTTTGATTATTTGAGTTTTAGGGACCATGGCTTCAAAGTCCACTCCAGCATTGGGAATTATCCTGCTTATAATAACCAGAATAGACCCCCTGTGCACTGTCTGCTCTCAAAAACTTTAAATGAGCCAAACCGGTTTGGCTCAGTGGATAGAGAGTCGGCCTGTGGACTGAATGGTCCCAGGTTCCATTCCGGTCAGGGGCATATACCTTGGTTGCGGGCACATCCCCAGTGGGGGGCGTGCAGGAGGCAGCTGATCGATCTCTCTCATCGATGTTTCTAACTCTCTATCCTTCTCTCTTCATCTCTGTAAAAAAATCAATAAAATATATTTTTTTTAAAAAAACTTTAAATGAATGTTCACAGCTGCATACCGCCAAGCAAGTGATCTCCCTATGACTGGACCCCCAATAAAGCAACAAAGAGAATGACCAGCTAAAAAAATTTGAACCTGAAGTTGTGATCTGTGAATACCACAGACATTTAACAACAAAAGTCACATTCTATGAATATCAAGTAGATCAGCAAAAACGGTGGGAATGGCACTAATGCCTTAATTTTGGTCCCATCTCAGTTAAACTGAGAGTCTGATCTAAAGGGGACAATTGTTAAAAGAGAGAGAAAAGGCCCAAATAGGAGTCACTTGTGCGAAGGCTTATGTCACCAAACCAAGACAAACACTTAACCTAATTGCAGTGTCAGCTTTACCATTAAAAATGTTAAACTGTTTGCTGTTTAAGCCTGTAGGTATTGAGGTAATTAGTTATTCTTCAGTAGATTATAACATATCTTTAAAAATAACTTAAAAATAAGATGATTAATACCGATTAAAGAGATGACATATAAAATATTTATATTTATACCAGGAAGTAACATAATCATCTTTCCTTTTTTGGGAATCACTTGGATAGCTATTACTAATTCAAGATAGGAAACTTATTTCTAGTCAAGTAAATGTAATTTTGTTTTATGGTTATAGATGTAGCTATTTGTTTTAAGGCAAGCTTTTTTCCCCCTCTTCAATAAAATGCAGTATGTCTACCACCATCACCTTCTCACAGTCTTACCAAATAACAAATTTCCACAGAAAAATCACTTTGTTCAACTCGACTTATTCATAATGATCTAGTTGCAGTTTTGAACTGCCCTCAATTCTCACTCTTTCTTCAGTCATCATTTCATTTAGGTTTATGTCACATGGAGGGTGAATCTATAAAATTATTTGTTATTTCTAATTTCTCAACACTAAAATACTGTAGTCTTTACATTGGTTTCTTCTTTCTCATTTGTGTCTCACTTTTAACATACACCTTTTATATCTACACTCCTGTGCCAATTTGACATACTGCAGCGGTTCTCAACCTGTGGGTAGCGACCCCTTTGGCAGTTGAACGACCCTTTCACAGGGGTCGCCTAAGACCATCCTGCATATCAGATATTTACAATACGATTCATAACAGTAGCAACATTACAGATATGAAGTAGCAACGAACATAATTTTATGGTTGGGTCACAACATGAGGAACTGTATGTAAAGGGCCAGAAGGTTGAGAACCACTGCCTTAGAGGGTATTACAGTTATGTGCCATTCTACTGGGTAATTTTCAAAATTTAGTCTGGTGATAACATATTATTTAAGATAGCTATTAAAAATGTTAATACTGGCAGAAAGAAAGAATGTGATCTTCCAGCCATCTGTCCAAGGACAAAGTTCTATGATTATACTAAAATTTAGTTAAACTAAATCATTCAAATGATTTTGTTAAAAGTAGCATACATGGACAAGACCAATAGTGATATGTATTGGCAAACACAGTAAATACCAACAGGCTAATGTTCACTTTTATGAATTATGAGAGAAAACAAACACCCTGTATGTCTTAGGTAGAAGTAAAGTATTAAAAATGACCCTTCAAGAGTTTAGTGTCGCAGCTCTTTGGAGAGGGGCCAAGAGTAGAGGTAGGCAGATCAGCAATTAAACTAGAATAGCAATTGCAACATGAGGGAGTGATAGCCTTGTTTCCAGTAAACTTGATTTTTATATAATGTGTTTATACTGCTTGTTCTGCCTCAGGAAACTTTAGTAGGCTAAACTCTAGATGGTTTGCTATTTTCCAATACATCCGTATGGTGGACAGACTACAGATTTCTTGCATGAAATTAATTTCAGATTGACTCAGATAATCAGAGCTCAGTGAAAACACATCTATACTTGTTTAAAAACAAAGTAGTAAAATAATTTAAAAAACTCCATATTGAAAGATGATCTCTGATTTAATGTTCATATATCTCATTTTTACAAACAATATTGTTCTCTATTTATTATTCACCAATATGTTAAAGATCCCAACATGGTCAATTATATTCTGCCTAAATGTTTAAAGCACCCTTCTACTGTTACGGTCACCTGTAATTTCCTCAGGATTGTATTGCAACAGTGCCTATACTTGGTTAGCACCATAAATATGTGAAACTAGAAGGTTGTTTCAAAAATTTTATTTCAAAAAAATTCTAACTGAAGCCCCTTATATTAAACTTAGAGCATAGCGATATAGGACAGAACAAAAATGTTAACATTCAGAGAGAGCACTAGCAATTGAGACAAAAATATTTGAAGAATTGATGAATAAGAATTTCCCAAATCTGATATTAAAAAATTCAGATATTCAAGGACCTCAAAGAACACTAAACAGGGAAATTCGAAGAAAGACTCCTGAGGCTATTACAAGAAAATAAATTACATGCCAATAACTTTAATGTTCATAGACACAAAATCCTAAGCAAAGAATTAGCAAATAGAACCCAACAACATAAAATAAGTTAATAAACAAATAATGCCCAAGAATGCTTATCTCAAGGATGCAGTTTGGTTCAACCTTTAAAAATTTATTGATTTTTTATGACAATAGCAGAATGAAGTAGAAAAAACATATGATCACTATCTTTGATTAAAAGTATATAGTGTGATAATATGCAATAATTATATTGATATGAAAAATGAACAAATATACAATAGGTATGGCCAATTTGGAAAGAAAGCATATAACATGCAAGAACTTTGAAAGTATTTTCACTTTATAGCAAAGCAATTTTACTCTTAAGTATAAGCTGTAGAAAAGATCTTATGTATGGAGATTTGTAGTAACTAGACTTACTCTAAAAAAAATGGACTAAGGATACATCTACTAAAAACAACAAAATCATTTGGTAATTTTCTTGACCCCTTGTGTTTGCCCCTACTTTAATTGTCTATTTCTTTTTCATTGAAATACTTGCCTTTTCTTAATATTTTAAAGGAGTTCTTTATCAATGTTATTTGATATACACTTTCCAAATATCACCTTCCAGTTTGGGATTTATCTTTAATTTTCTTCATAGCGTATTTAGGCATACAGGAATTATTTTTAAAAAGTATAGTCAACTTTATTTCTTTTTGTTTTATGCTTTCTACTTTTAGAATTTAATTTGGATATAATTATTTGTATTTTAGTACAGAATAAGTTAATGATCCAATTTTATAATCATTTCTTTTTCCAATGTTGCGAATAAACTGTTCTAAAATAAATTGTTCAAAGATCCATTATTTCTCAGCAGATTGTTAAAGCCACTTCTGTTACATTCAAGGTTTTTACTTATGCAATGAAAGACTTCTTTGTAAAGATTATTTTCAGGAATTATTAAGTCAGTTATGACTCTGGTAAGAACCATCTATTAACTGCCCTGAAAATCTCAGTAGCATTTATCTGTAATCAGGCCTATTTGAAATCCTATATAATAAAAGGCTAATATGCAAATTTTTCCCCAGGGAGTTCAACAAACCAGGAGTTTGACTGCCTGCTATGACATGTGCTGAACACCAGGGGGCAGCGTGAATGAAGGAAGGCCCAGGCTGGCAGCTGGCAGCTGGCAGATGGAGGAAGGATGGTCCCTGATTGGCCCTGATCACCGGCCAGGCCTAGGGACCCTACCCGTGCACAAATTTCATGCGCTGGGCCTCTAGCAAATAAATAAAAACTAATCATTAAGTTTGCATTAAATCTTCAGTCATCTTGAATATTTTTCTTTATTTAAGGTAATATTTAGGACTGGTTTGTGCTTTCTTTATTAAAGTTGGAAACCTTTCATCATAAAGTCTAAATGCATAATTTGGTATTTTGTCATCATCAAATTTTAATAAATAGAATTTTTGAATGTGTCAAGATGAGTATTTATAACATTTTAAATATGTTCCTATTTTTTAGAGAGAGAGAGAAACATCAATGTGAGATAGACACATTGATTGATTGCTTCCTGCACACACCCCAGCAGGGGCTAGGAATTGATTGAACCTGCAAACCACGTATCAAACCTGCGACCCTTTGATGCAGGGGCCAATGCTCTACCCACCGAACCACAGCAGCCAGGGCAATATAATCCTACTTTTAATTTCGCTTGATAACATTCTTAAGTATTTAATATTTTTAATTTAATAATATTTTGATTTTTAAATATTTTATAGGCTCTTTTTATTTATATCCCTTTAGATTTTAAGATTGTAATAGATTGTTTAAGGTTAGATATTATTTTACAATACTTTTCTCCTTTCATTGCTAAAATTTTGACATGTAGTTTTTATTTTTATTATTCAATAATACTATAAAAAATTGGACTCTATTTTCATAAGGAAAAAAAAGGGAGATTGGTTTCTAGATTTATGGCTGCGTGTTTTTTTTTCCTTTAACTTTTGTACAGCTTTCACATTTCAGTGAGGGTTTCTTATTTCTAGGCGTGTCACTATTGGCTGTATTCAAGCTCTGTAGGTTGGCTTCATGGGTATTTAAAAAGGTGATTGAAATATACTATTATCTAGGGTCAGGTCTTCTCTAATTAGGCTGGAACATCTGGTCTCCCTCAAGGGTCTATGTTACATGGTTTATTATTAATTTTGTATGTTAATGGTTTGGAACCCTTTAATTTTATAAAGCCAGCAGGGTTATTATTTTTGCCAATGACCCACATTACATGAAAAAGCCGGTATAAATTAATTTTTTTTGTAATAAACTATTGATGTAATACAAATCTAACTTGAAGTTGATTATCAAAGTTTTAAAATGAAATTAAATTAGCCTGGTCGTCAACCTATGAACCAGGAGGTCATGAGTCAATTACCGGTCAGGGCACATGCCTGGGTTGTGGGCTGGATCCCCAGTGGGGAACATGCAGGAGGCAGCTGATCAATCATTCTCTCTCATCATTGATGTTTCTATCTCTCCCTCTCCCTCTCTTAAATAAATAAAAATATTTAAAAAAGAAATTCAATGATTAATGTTTAAATGAATAGAGAATATTCTCAGTTGGAAATTCAAATTATTTTTATAACTTGAATCAGCAAGGCCAAAATATTTTTTCAAGATAATACAAAATTTCACTTAAGAAAAATTAATATATATTCTACAGCAATAAATAGGTAGATTTAAGTTTTCCCAAATATTTGATATTGACCATATAATGACAATGAGTTTTTTTAAAGCCAATGTTTTAGGGGTGACTATTAATGGTTCAGAAAATGATTTAATCTTTAAGGAACTATGGCAAGGTAATTACCAGGTTAAATAATAAATTGCAGTTTGGAATATTTATTGGTTTTTTTTTTTTTTTGAGTGTAAAAAGAGTGCTAATTTATTTTATTTTTTTAATATATTTTTTATTGTTGATAGTATTACAGATATCTCCCATTTTCCCCCTTTTCCCCTCTGTTTCCCCCCCACCCCCCACCCAGGTCTTCACCACCCTATGGCCTATGTCCAGGAACTATGCATACATGTATATAAATTGCTTGGTTTATCTCTTCTTGTCCCCCCAACCCCACACTGAGGTATGTCAGTCTGTTCCATATCTCTGGCTCCCAGTCCCCTGTCTGCCGGCAGCCCCACTCCTGCTGCTGTGCTGCTCCCATGTGCTTATGGCACCAGCCCCGCTCACACCCACTGACAACGTGGAGCAAGTGGGGGCGGAGCCAGCAGCAGGTGCGAGCAGGGCACCGGGTCAGCAGGTGTGAGTGGTGGCTGCTACACAGATCGCCCCTCAGGAGCAGGGGGAGGTGGAGAAACCCTTAGGGGCGATTGGGGCCCGCAGCTGCTGCTTGCACCCGCTGATGGCGCCAAGCAGTCAGGGCCAGCAACCTGGAGCCTGCAGTGGGTGTGAGTGGCAGCTCTGGCGCCGGCTGCGAGTGCAAATGGGGCCGGCACCGGCAATGGGTGCGAGCAGTGGCTCCAGCGCCAGCCAAGGGTGCAAGTGGGGCCATCGTTGGCAACAGGTGCAAGAGGCAGCTGCTGGCCTTGATCACCCCTCAGGAGCAGGGGAGGTGGAGAAGCCCCGAGGAGTGATCAGGGTTGACAGCTGTCACTCGCACCTGCTGATGGAGCCGAGAGATCAGGGCTGGCGCCGGGTGCAAGCAGCGGCTCCGGTGGCGGAAGTGGTTGTGAGCAGCAGCTCTGGCACTGGCAGCAGGTGTGAGTGCTGGGCGGGACTGTGGTGTGCGGGAGCAAAGAATTTTCATTAATCACCAGAGCCTCTCCCAGATTACAGCAACTGGCACCCTGCCCTGGTCTGGCGCCCCCACTCACCTGCTCCACCATCCTACCGTGGCCAATGCCCGCCATGTTCCATGCGTGCCCCCTGGTGGTCAGCGCACGTCATAGCAACCTTTTCAGTTCAGTTGTTCTGCCATTTGGTCTATTTGCATAGTAGGGTTTTATATATATAGATATCCTTATGTTATTACAACCATGATTCAGTTTAGTGTAATAACCTGTCTCCTCTGAATTATTCACATGTTCAACATGTTAATTTGCTTAATTAATTTTTTTCTGAGTTTTCTTACAAATTATTTCTACTAGGTATAATTTATTACACACTGAATCTCCAAATCTCCTGTAGGTCAAGACCATAGATATTTCATATCCATTATACTGCATTTGGCACAGATTTAAGTTTTCAGGTCATCCATCCTCTTTCTCCTTTGACTCTCCTCTAATTTGTATTTGGCCAATAAATTTTCATGACTCAATGTAATTTAGTGGCTGCTGAAGAGAAATTAAATTTCTTTTATCTAACATTCCCTTCTACTCTGAAACTTGAGGTATGGTTGCTTTTGTTATTGAATTTTTTTAATATAACATCTCACATTATTTAGAATCTCTAATCTTATGGTAGATGTGACCAATATAGAGTACAGAAATAAAGAAAAGCAATAATGGATATTCTCATATAAACATGTCACACATCAGAGATGCTACCAATCCTTACTCATTTTCAACATTAAGTTAAACCCAGAACTTGGCACAATATGTATTAAATACCTCATCCTCAAAATCTTAGATATTCTAGTATATTATGTATATATAGGCAACCATCTGGAACATGATTTTTTTAACACCTAAACTTAGCATTCATACTATATCGGGGTTGTTTTTTTCTGAAATGAGTGTGACAAATACATGATAACCTCACACCAACATTGTTATATAACTCTAACTTTTCAGAGCTGCACTCCTGAGTATTTGGAAAAAAAATCAGAAGTGTCATACTCTCCAAATCTCTTCTGTGGCTAAAATAGGTTAAATATATAACATAAGAGTTAAATGTAATTTTTTAGCAAGTCTAAAGATAATTAAAATTAGATTTTGGTGCATTTCCACATGTACTGCTATTTTTAGATGTATAACTGAGAAATATATTAGCTGCAGGTATGACTTCCTGAGAAAGCATAACTGAGGCAAAAGCTTATAGGTTAGAGTTTTACTGGGGAGTGTGATGCCATCAGAAGCTAGATTGAAGAAAATGCAAAAGGCAAAAGAGAAAGGGGACAAATACTAGAAAGTGCATTACCCAGCTAGCCATGGTTCTCACACACAGCTGATTGTTCCATTTTGGGGACTTCTAGAGGTGGCACCAATGGAACTATCTCCTCTTGGAATCTTCCTTTTGGGTGCTGGTGAAAGGATAGAAACAAATTTTAAGACATTTGCGTCTTGATTCTCCCCTTCTCATTCTCACTTGTCAAAGTCTGCAGCATCATCCTTATCACTCCTGCAGTTCTGACTTGTGGTCACTGGACCCACCAGGCCACCTCAGGAGGAAGCCAGAAACTTAGCCAATTCGTATGGCAAATGTGGGGACATGGTGGCTTCGTGCTGTCAGTCATCAGCATGTGGGTGTATTGTCATCTATTGAGTTGTCAATTATCCCAAAATGTATAGGCTTAAAACAGCAAATAATTATCATCTCAGCTTCTGGGGCCAGGCATCTGAGGCACTTAACTGAGTGCCTCTGGGTCAGTTACTCACAACTATAGTCCATCTGTTGGTTGGGCTACATTCATCTCATGTATGTATGTATGTACGTAGGTACCAGAGATGTAGTCTTTGGGATCTTTGAGATCTCTGTTAAAAGCCTAATGTTTTATTTGGTAGCTAGTTAAAGTTGCAGTTATGGAAAAACTTTTCCTCAAGCATACTCTTCTTAAATACTCATATTTCTTGGTTTAAAAAAATTTTCTTTTTCAATGAATTTGCATAGAATTAACACATCTTCAATATGAAAGACGTTGAAATTTTAAATGAGTATTTCCACAATGAACAAAAATAGAGTTAAATTACCACATTCTTTAAGAGTTTTCCCAAAGCTGAAATTCATCAATAATTCTGACCTGGCCAGTGTTGCTCAGTGGTTGAGCATCAACCTATGAACCAGGAGGTCACAGTTCAATACTCGGTCATGGCACATGCCCAGGTTGCAGGATCAATCCCCAGTGGGGACATGCAGGAGGTGACCAATCAATGATTCTCTCTCATCATTGATATTTCTATCCCTTCCTCTCTGAAATCAATAAAAATATATTTTAAAAAATTCTGTTCATGCATTTGAAAATTTTCTTATTGAGTACCTAAAACATAGAAAAAAATGACACAATATTATGCTCCATGTTTATTGCATTTTTAATTGAATTTGCTAAAAAATATAACAGTTTCCTCATATGTAAATATATTTTTATTTGTTCCTAGTTTAGTTAGTTATTTGAGCTTAATCAGTCGTTAAAATTTGCCATCAGTGATCTTAATTTGCTGATTTTTGAAGGAGACTAATAAAAATACCTCCTTTTTCAATCACGTGGTAGTGTAATTGAGACATAACTGAAAGTGTGAAGAGAGACACACAAAAATATTACCTTTGTTATTGAAAATATTGGTATGATAGAATGTAGCTTGCCTTTATGGTCTTGTGTGTTTCCCAGTTTCTTTAAATCAGGCAATCATGATGACCTAGTAATTTGTGGAGTTGAAAGACCGTCCACTTATATAGCCAAGCTTACTCATAGCTGGAAGAAATTTAGGATGCTAACTTTGTGCAGCTAAGACAGACCCCAATCAGAAAATTGAAAAAGAGAAATATGCAAGATCAGTTCCTTTCTCAAGCCCAATTCAGCAATTAATTGGATCACTCTTCCAGTAGATAAGATGGTGGAGAGTTATTGGAAGTGTTACCAATGGCCAAAGGATGTAGTAGTATAGAAAAGGAAACATCAAAGAAAAAATAATACTATATCAAATGAAGATATGTAAATGCATTTAAATATTCTATTAAATATGGCTTATAAGCCATTATGAATTTGACAAAATATATCATACATTTATCTATTGATTTGAGAAACCCAGAATGTCATCAAAATGAAAAGGTCATGAGTGTTTATTAAGGTGTACTTTTAGAAAAATCTCACTGAAAGAAACAAATTTATATTACATCATTTTAACATTCTACACATTTCTCATTTGGACTTTTTGAACTGTTAGCATCTATGTATCATTTAAACTGGTATAATTTTTAAAAATTGCGCTTACTAATGAAGAAGGGATTGCATACAACAAATTAGTATTATATGGTTCACCAGATCTTTATGAAGCTGGGTAATTAATTATAACTTAATATACAGAAATTGAAGTCAGCTAAAGAAAGGTTTAAAATAATTTTCATTAGATTTAACTAGACACATACAATCCATTGTGTTATTCTGTTGTGAAATATAAGCAACAACTTTATATTTTAAAACTATTAAAACACTTTTAACAATTCTCCTCTTCCTTCATTAATGTAACCACCTGGTGGCACTGTTGATTAAACTTGGAAAAATTTAAATTTTGGTTAAGTTCTTTTAATGTTAATTTTCTGTATTATAATTATAAGTAATATATGATTCCTGTTGCTATTGCATTATTTGAGTATAGCAATTCTGGATGGCTTGTGATAGAAAAATGCATTGATAAATTATTTTCAAAAATTTTTATGTGAAAAAAACCCCACTATGAAATATTTATGTCTGCAAAATTCAAGGGTTTCCAAATGGATATACCTAATACTAAAAAATGAACTGAAGATATTTATAAAGATAAAGATAGTATATTTATGATTTCTACATTTAATGGAAAAAACATTCCAAATGGGACTTATTAATTTAAAAAAATTAAGACAAATCTCATTTTCATGATTTGATTTCAAATAATTTGACAAGAATACAACTATTCTGAGAGATATCTGCAACTCAAACATAATCCCACATACAATCAATTTATTTATGAGTCAATTCACTCAAAACTTGGTTGTATGCTGCTGTGCATTTAAAGATTGTAATGAACTATAATATATTCCATCTTTTAGCTTCATAAATTATGCTATCTTTGAAAAATTAGATGCAGGATACACTTACAAACAGGAAATTTTCAATCAAATTATTCTTTTCGAAAGCAGAAAAACCATGGTATGATTTTACTAAGACATCTTGAAAGTCATTTGAGAGATAGAGAAAAATTGTCTTAAAACACTGAGAAATAAAAACACACATAAATATGGTTTGAAATTGACTAAGTTCTTAGTCAGAGGCAAGATATAATTGTTTTACAGTAATAAACACTGAAACATATTGGTTATTTCCATTTCCAGGATTATCTCATACCAATGATTTTCTAACTTTAGAACTAAAATTTCAGATTTTGTCTATTTGTTTAAAATTATTTGAATATGATATCATCTTATATTAATTCTATAGATAGAATTAATATAAACTATTAAAATGATTATCATCATTCAAATATTTTAAAAGATAAATATTTGAAGTTTAAACTTAGGTAATCAATATTTTGAAAGGAAACATCTGCTATATGTATGAATATATATTATATATAATCATTTTGAGTCATACATTTTTAATAATGGTAAAGGAAAAAATTTTTGCTAAGATGCTGTGTGAAAGGAAATGCTAAAACAGATTCTGACAATTATTATTATCCACTAAAAATATGGAATATTTTTGTGCATGTACATGTATTGCTACTTTAGACAGCTAAAGTCAGAATGAAACATTTAGGTCATATTTGCTTGGGCTTTGAGTCCTGGAGACATTCTGAAGAGATAAAGAAGAGAAATTTATATGAAAGTTATATTGTTGATTGTGTACAGTGATGTGCTGAAATAGTATGAATAAATCCAAAGAAAACTAGAATCATGGTTAGCATTTATAAACCTCCCTACACACATATATTAACATGCATAAGTGCACATCGACAAAAACCCCACAAATGTCAGAAATAGACATATGTAGCCCTGGCCAGTTTGGCTCAGTGGATAGAGGGTCGGCCTGCGGACTGAAGGGTCCCACGTTCAATTCCGGGCAAGGGCATGTGCCTTGGTTGCGGGCACATCCCCAGCGGGTGGTGTGCAGGAGGCAGCTGATCGGTGTTTCTCTCTCATTGATGTTTCTAACTATCTCTCTCCCTTCCTCTCTCTAAAAAATTAATAAAATATATTTTTAAAAAAGAAAGAAATAGACATATGTATAATAATTCTAAACACATTCCTATTCTTTCAATTCATAAACATCCACATGTAGTTTCTTTTTAACTTTAAAGTAAGGTTACTATTGTAGGTTTATGATACACTTTGCTCTGTGAGGTCATTAATTCCTCGAGCCAGCAAATTTCAGATGTTTGTTTCTCTATGCCAATCACTGTACGATTGCGCTTGCCTTTATTGGCTGTCCATTTGGACACATATCCTTGCCTCCTTGAGAAATATGGCCACATGTGAAGGGAGGTCATTTATTCATGTTATCTACTTTACAGTAACCAGCTTCAGGCAACTTATTTGTAAAACCACAAGTAAATTATACCTTTAATAGGCTCCAGTCATAATAACAGATGATATCTTTCGTTGTAGAAAAACCTACAGCTTAGTAAAATACTGTCTGGCATGCATGTATGAGACAAAGAACTTTCAACAATTTGTATGTTATTTCTTCTATTCAAGAGAATTTAATGCATTCATCTCACATTAAAAACAGTGTTGCCAAGGGTTCCATCCTATTCAAAGTCTGTTAGACAAAGTTTAGCCACATTTTAAAAAGGCACTGATGGGCAATGAAACATCTGACTCCTGTTTCTCAACTTTAAATTCTGCATTGATACTTCTCTCCTAAGTGTATGAAAATACCATTACTTAAGTCATTCTTGATGCCTGCAGATCCAATTTATTCCTACCTTCTAATTTTACCTATTATTGAGCTGACACATTGTTCAGTGAAACAGAAGAAACCATATTTCACATTGTTATATCCCCTTAAGAGTTATGGCATGTGGTACAGTTATGGCATCTGGAAGAGAATGCTGCACAGAGCACACAAAATCCTGCTGGAAAAATACTGACATACACACATAACTCTTCTCTGGAATTATTTTCACCAATGATTTTGTTACTATTGAGATTCATATTTTGTAAAAATTAACACTGAAGTGCTTGCTATTGAAATCAATAGATTTATAACAAACAGATTATAGGCTCACTTAAGTGACTATAGCAGATCTCTATAATTGTTCCTCCATATTCTAGGTTAATGGGAGAGAAGCACAGAATCAGCCATGACACTCCTGCTCCCTAAAATGCCAATAGACTACAGAATTCACCATACTAGTAAATGTCTCTACCGCAGCATTTATCTTGCCTGCCTCATCCACAATTCTTCTTACAGTTACTCTTCATATAGATAACCGCAGTCAATTTTAACTAGTACTTTTTCTGTGCATTTGATCCTATTTTTGTAGCTCCAAGCTTTTCTCTTTCAATTGTTGCATGCTGAAATGCCTTATTTTTCTCCTCTCTATTGAAATCAATGATGATAGGGGACAATAACTGGTTTTGAAGCTTATATGCAATTTGGAAAGAAATGATTTTGACTGGCTCTGATGATAATATGATGCTTGCAATGGATAAAGTAACTCTGCCAACTACCTCTTTTCTAAAGAAGTATGAGTTTCCTAAATTATCTACTATTCAACTTTTCTTGACACATTTTTATAAAAGTAAGCAGCAAAAAGAATGTAACCTAAGGTAGATGGGGCGGGGGGGGGGGGGGCCGGGGGGGGGGGGGGCCGGGGGGAGGGGGTGTGTCCAAATCACATAGGTAGGATGTACTGAGCCTTTCTTTCTCTCATATTTCACAATCATTCTGTTCTCTGTTCAAACCCCCAAATGCTTGATCATGTGATTTTTTCAAAATTTAACTTGGTACTGCATCTAAGTATATATAGGTTTTTATTTCTTAGTGATCTTATAATAAACAATCAGGAAATGTCCTATATAATAAAGAGGTAAGATGCAAATTAACCCTCATGCCCCCACAAGATGGCTGCCTATGACCAGACCAGCAGGGGGGGTCAGTGAGGGATGACCAAACGACTGAACAAGCAGGCTGTATGGGGTGACTGGGCCTGCAGGAGGGCAGTTGGGGGTGATCAGACCAGCGGGTGGGGGCAGTTAGGGGCAACCAGGCTGGCAGGGGGGGAAGTTAGGGGTGACCAGGCCGGTGGGGGGGGGGGGCAGTTAGGAGTGATCAGGCCGGCAGGGAGGGGGAAATTGGGGACAACCTGGCCGGCAGTGGGGGTGGGGGGAGTTAGGGGCGACCAGGCAGGCAGGCAGGTGAGCGATTTGGAGCCAGCAGTCCAGGATTGTGAGAGGGATGCCCGACTGCCGGTTTAGGCCTGATCCCAGGGCCTTAAACCGGCAGTCAGGCATCCCTCAAGGGGTCCCAGATTGGAGAGGGTACAGGCTGGGCTGAGGAGACCCCCCCATGAACAAATTTCATTCACCGGACCTCTAGTTACTTAATAAGCATGAATGAATGATAAACCTTTTTATGTGTATTTAGTTGAGTCTCTGCAATTCTTGTGTTTCTTAATCTAATTAACAAATGTTATTTCATGCCTACTGTATTCCAGCCACAGTTTTGGATGCTGGGGAAAATAATAATGGTGTTTGAATTTATAGCGAAGAGAAGCACATGAGTTTTAGAGCTTATGTACCTGAAAATATATTTGAAGCACTATAAATATTATCATGCTCAATAATGCTAATATTTTATCCTTTAAAAAAATTTTAGCCAAAACCGGTTTGGCTCAGTGGATAGAGTGTGGGCCTGTGGACTGAAAGGTCCCGGGTTCAATTCCGGTCAAGGGCATGTACCTGGGTTGCGGGCACTTCCCCAGTGGGGGATGTGCAGGAGGCAGCTGATCGATGTTTCTCTCTCATCGATGTTTCTAACTCTCTATCTCTCTCTCTTCCTCTCTGTAAAAAATCAATAAAATATATTAAAAAAAATTTTTAAATATGTTTAGCTTGAGCCAAAGAAATAGCATAACTTATGCAGCTATTGAATGCTAATCCTACATCAAACTCACTTCATTCAGTACCTAAATTCATGAAACATCTTATTTTTTGAAGAAACTTTATCTTTAAGCTAATGTTCAGGCAAGGAAATGATATTGTTCTATGGATATCAACGCCCTCCAGCAATCAAACCCTGGAGATTTCCCCGTTAAAGACCACTGCAGCTGTGACTTTATTAAACATAGTTCATGGCAATTAGCCATGGAAGTTTCCTTCAGGCCACTCTTCTGATCATGGAGAGGCAGGATGCAAATTACTGGGATTTTTACCAATTGGAACTGCCCCTGTCTCCATCTCCCGGCTGAGTTTCTCCTCTTTGGGGCTCACCTGCTCTCTCTCATCATTCCCAGGGCTATGTTCTTCCAAAGAGTTTTATTACTATTTCTTTCTACTTTTTTTTTTTAGTTTTAAATAGGCATATCTTTCATTATCTGAACTTGTTTTTGTTTTTCTCATCACCTATACTATTTGTTATGGGGTAGTTTGCAATGGCCATGTCAGAAAAGTGTAAATAAAATCTAAGCCATATGGTATAGCTTGGAGCTGTAATGCTTGTTACAGGTATTGAACTTTAATCCTTGTTACTAATGATTATGTGCTTTTACCTATTTCAAGCTGGCTAGGAACCTTTCTTTTCTACTTTCCTTCCTTTCTCCCTTCCTTCCTTCCATGTTCAACCCAACTTTAACAAAACACTTAAATTGGATCCTGACAATGTCGATGCATTGGTTTCAAAGTTGCTACCAAAATGACAATCTCTCTACTCTGCATCCACATGGAACTGCTTTCTTCATGCCAGCCTCTGTGCATTTGTACCTGCGGTTTTCTCTCCCTGTTACTTCATTCAGGAGGCACTTCTAACGCGTGACTATGTCCTAAGCACACTACATGTAACTATCTTGTTAACTGTTTTGCTATTATTAATATTTTCCCAGGAAACCATATCTCATGTACCATAATTATCTCTCACTGAGTGTAAAGTGAATGAGAACAAGAACTTATCTGTCATGTTCCCCAGGAAAGGAAGTCTGACACAAAGCAGATGATACACTAATGTTTTTTTAAATAACTAGACAAAAATAATTATAAAGTTATTGAGAATTTTTTTTCCAAATTTTGATTTTTTTGGTAGTACAAAAATTGTGCTTCAAATCACTGATGCTATTATACTGTGGTCTTCTTTTTCGTATAGTCTATATTTTTTAATTTCTTACACTTAGAAAGCTAAGAATTTTGGGAATTATTTGGAGATATTAGAAGAAAGCACTAGTATTAATATGTCGTGTAATACCCTCCTGTGTAGAAAGTGCGCTCTCTTTAAATGTTTATGAAACTGCAAGATATATGTAGATAAGTGTTTGCGGAGGATTGGAAACACTCACCTGACCAGCCATATAAAAATCTTCACCCTGGTGATCCTGGGTGCTAATGGCCCTTCCATCCAATATCAAGTAAGTTTTCCTTTTTGATGTTGTACAATTTTCAATTTGTTTTTACTTTTTGAATTTTTTAAAAATAAATAATTTTAGAGCATATTTAAGTTTATAGAAAAATTATAAGCTAGGACAAACAGTTCTTATATACCCTGAACTCAGTCTCCCTTATTATTAATATCTTACATTAACATGGTCCGCTTGTTACAATTAATGGACTGGTATTAATACAATAGTATTAACTAAAGTTCATGCTTCATTCTAATTTCCTACTTTTTAGCAAATGTTATTTTTCTGTTCCAGGATGCCAGCCAGATCCCACATTATATGTAATGACTACGTCTCCTCTTGGCTGTGACAGTTCTCAGACTTCTCAATATTTGATGACCTTGACAGTTTTGAGAGATAATAGTCAGGTATTATGTAGAATCTCTCTCAAATGGGATTCGTCTGATGTTATGATCATGATTAACTACGGTTATGAAATTTGGGAAGGAAGACAAAGAGGACTGTTTCATTGCATCATAAGAAGGGTACATACTGTTAACATATCATTGTTGTTGATATTATTTTTTATTACCTGGCTGAGGGAGTTTTGCCAGATTCAATAGGGAGGGGACATGTTGAACCTCCTTGAAGCCTGAATTATTTGTAATTCTTCAGCATGAGATGTTTCTATACTCCCATTTTTATTTATTTAATCATTTGTTTATATCAGCATGGACTCATAAATATCTATGTTATAGCTCAGGTTTAATTCAACTGTATTATGTATTAAGTTGCTCAAATTGTTCCAGTTTGGTTACTGGTAGTTCTTTCAGTTGGTTCCTATATTCCTTTGACATAATCTTCTTCATTCTTTTTTTGTATGTTTCTCCATCCTTTTATTTTTAAAACCTGAGTCTTTATATTTATTTAATGTTGGTTTCTGGTAGTCCACATGTAGTAGGCTCTTGTTTGTTTATCCACTCTGACAACGTCTGTCTTTTAATTAGTTGTTTTGGTCATTGACATCTATCTTGATGTAATTGTTTTTCTTTTCTTTTTTAAATTGAGATTGTATTCTTTTAAAAATATGTTTTCATTGATTTCAGAGAGAGGAAGGGAGAGGAATAGAGAAAAACAGAAACATCGATGGGAGAGAAACATTGATGGGCTGACTCCTGCACACCCTCTAGCAGGGATCAAGCCCACAACCCTGGCATGTGCCCTGGGGTGGAACCAGCGAACTCCTGGTGCATGGGCCGATGCTCAACCAACTGAGCCACACCATCTAGGCAAGACTTTATTCTTTGTAGAGCAGTTTGGAGTTCATAGCAAAATTTGAAGGTAAGGTAATAAGATTTTCTGCTTACCCTCTGCCTCCTCACATGCAGAGCCTCCTCCATTATCAACATCCCTCAACGGAGTGATATATTTGTCATAATTTATGAACTAATTTTAGTACATCATAGTCCCCAAACTCCGTAGTGTACACTATGGTTTATTCTTGGTCTTATACATTCCATGAATTTGATCTAATATATCATGTTATGTATCTATCCTTATGGTATCATACCGATGAGTCTCTTTACCCCTAAAATCTTCAGTTGTCAATTATTCCTCCCTTGCCCCACACCTGGCATACACCGATCTTTTTTACTGCCTCTATAGTTTTGTCTCTATACCCCTCCCCTTTCTGCCTTCTCTAGTTTCAACTGAGAATCGTATATGCTTCCATTTTATGTCCTCTCTTAGCATATAAGAAGACTTACTTTTATATTTTTAATGGTTGTTTTTAAGTTTGTGATATAACTTTTTAAATAATGAAAAGCACATTCAAGTATTATGTCACTTGGCATGTAGTGTAGGTATCTTATAATGTTACATCGCAAATCAGCGAGCTGGGCAAGATGCCTAATGAGCCAATTAGTTAGGAGTCCTCTTTATTGCGCGCAGGTTCAGAGCAGATTACCTCTGTCAATTTCTGAACAAACACAGGAGGGAGTATTTTCTTTTTATATCCTTCTAGTTCTTTGTGTAAGTTAGCTTGTAACCTTGAATACATATCGTATCTAACACCTGTCAGACAACTTGTAACTTTGAGTACATATTATATCTAATCAAACACCAGTAACCTTCGATGAACAAATACTTGGCAAAATATGTGAATTAATATTAATGTCAGTGTATCAGCCCGTTTAGATGGCTAGCTTGCAAGGTCAGACAATTAAGTTTATCTTTTCTATTCAAGTAAAAAACAAAGTTATTTCACCATCTAAAAATAACAGAGTTGACCTACAGAATAAGAGACTAAGAATAGCAGAGTAGTTCAAACAGCAGTTTTTCCAAAGAAGGGACCACTATGCTTCAATAACAGAATATTCTTCCCTTTCATCTACTATGACATAAGTACCATTCATTTCACTTTTCCATGTGCTATGATAAATCTGTAAATTGTCACTATTATTATTGTATACAGGTCATTTTGGATGAATCAAGAATAAGAAAAATTAAATATTCTGTTATAATTAATTTCTTTTCCAAAATTCTTTCTTTCTATATGGGGGTCAAGGTTTCTCACCTAAATAATGTCAGTCTTGCCTATAGACTGAATGCTTCCTCTTAAAATGCATATGTTGTAACCTAATTCTCAGTGTGTTGGTATTTAGAGGTGAGGCCTTTGAGAGGTGATTAGGTCAAGAGGGCAGAACTCTTATGAATGGGATTAGCACTCTTATAAAAGCTCCCCAGAGATCCCTCCCCTTTTCCACCTGGTAGGACAAAGTGAGATCATGGTCACCCATGAACCAGGAAATAGGCCCTCATTTGATACCAAATCTGGAGAACTTTAACCTTAGATTTTTCAGCCTCTAAAATGGTGAGCAATAAAGTTCTGTTACTTATGATCAATTGGCTAGCTGGGGTGGGGAATCTTTTTACTGCCAAAGGCCATTTAGATATTTATAACATCATTCATGAGCCACACAAAATTATCAACTTAAAAATTACATTACCCTGCTATATTTGGTCAAACATTTAATTAACTCACTCCTAATGTCAAGACATGGCCAGACCAAATGATTTTTGTGGGCCTTATACTGCCTGTGGGCTAGATGTTCACCACCACTAAAGAGATTCCCATGAACTGTTCCTTGGATTTGATTAATTTGCTAGTGGAGCTCACAGAACTTAGAGAAACATTTTACTTAATAGAATAAAATTTATTATAAAAGGATATAACTCAGGAACAGACAGAGCAATAGCACATTTTTCTCAGATCTTCCCATGGAGAACCTGATGGGTTTCTAAAGATGAAACAAATGAAAGTATGGTAGTCTATAGTTGAAATTCCCATGCATTTTGCACTATCATCTTATTTATACTCAGCCTCTAGCAGTTTGTCAAAATTACCAGTTTAGCAGATCTTGGCTATGACCTTTGAATTTGTCATCTCTCCAGGTTTCAGGGTAAGAATTTGCCCTGTGACCTCAGTTCTCTAATGAGTCCAAGAAGTCATTTATTTTTCTTTGGCTTAGCTTTTTCTTATTGTTAGGACAGGTGTGGTGACTTTTTAGTTCTATATGTGTTGAAGTTGAAGTCATAAATCTACAGTTCTCTTTGATATCATCCTACTATTTCTTATTCTCCTTGACATTAATAATACTGAATAAGTATTATTTCTTTGTGTATATCTATATATATAAAAGCCTAAGTGACTGGCCAACTGGCCAACCAGTTGGTAGCTATGATGTGCACTGACCACCAGGGGGCAGATGCTCCATGCAGGAGCTGCTGAGCAACAACAACTTTGCAGAGTGCCCTCCCATACTCTGGGACCTCTCGGGGGATGTTGGACTAGCGGTTTAAGCCTGATGCTCACAGGCCAGGCCAAGGGACCCCACTGGTGCATGAATTCATGCACTGGGCCTCTAGTATAGTAATAATTGTGAATTCTCAAAAATGTCCTTTGTTTTCTTGGCAATTACAGTTAACTTAGGGAAGATGGAGAAATAAGTTTTTCTTTTCTTTTTTTTTTTCCCCAATAGGCATACATTTACACCTGAAGTGTTAATTTAAGATGTAAATTGATTCTTGGACAGCCTGCATTATAATAGAAAGGTCATAAACTACAACCTCTAACATAATTAAAGACAGGAAATTTATGAATCAATTAAAAAAGGGTGAAAGGAGTTGCTACTAAGATTATATATATATACATATATATATTTAAATGACAGTTACTGAAGTGCACATATGCTTCTACTTAAATTAATCTTGTGATTAAGTAATTAAGTTGATATGATTTGCTCAATATGTGTCCTGAAAGAAAAGATGTAAGTTAAGATACAAAGAACTATATAGAACAGAAGTCATTTTTAAAAGTTGATCTTGATGTTTCTTATTCAGTTTAAAGAGCCTGCTTTAAAAAAAAATGTACTAAATTATCATTAACATTAACCAATAATCTTCTTTCAATCAATGGCAAATATTGCCTGTCTCTAGTGCAGGGGTCCTCAAACTACGGCCCGCGGGCCACATGCGGCCCGCCGAAAACATTTATCCAGCCCGCCGGGTGTTTTGGCCTTGCCGCCGCTGTGTGCATAGGAATTTGTTCATAGTTTTTTTTTAAACTTTAGTCTGGCCCTCCAACGGTCTGAGGGACAGTGAACTGGCCCCCTGTTTAAAAAGTTTGAGGACCCCTGGTCTAGTGGATCCTTCAATTCTTCATCTTAAGGGCTTTTATCTGGGTCTCAATGGGAGGATCTCTAACAGAGTATTCACCAGCTTTTCTGGGGGCCTTCCCCAGGTCATGATCTCCACTGACGGGCCACCACCAGGGTAGGAGATCATTAGTCATTGCAGATGGTCCTGATGGTAGCCATGGCATCATCCTGCCTGGCCTTGTTTCTTTTCTGGGCCTGGAGCTGAAACAAAACTGAGGCTTCTATGTTATCTCTAGTTTGACCAAAACTCTGTCTCTGTGGTCAACAGACCAAAGTCATTGTTCCTAAGATTATCTGATGTGGGTCAAAGTCCTGAGGCTTCATGTTTAAGGGAGTGGCTGTGCCAGGGAGTCAAATGAGGGTATTCTCCCGCACCCTCATTCCTCCACTAAGAGGGACTAAATCACATGACTAAGGCCATGCCAGCAAAGAAAAAGTACCAACCACATGAGTAGCCATATGGAAGTTTAGGGGCTCTAAACCACATGCCCAGCAATATGCTAGAGGAGGAAAGGTCACCCCTGGGGTAAGGTCCTACTCTGCAATTGTCTGTTGCTAGGCTCCCAGGCTTTTTGTCCCGTGACCTTCTGTATATGGCTCCTCTGCTCAGGTCTATCTAACTGCCTACTACAGAATGAAAGAAATGAACAACATTTTCCCAGTGTGGTTGTTCCAGGGTCTATAATTGGCTGGCTCTTCAGCTACATCTATATAGAAAATGAAGAGTAGTGGCAAGCAGTACGCAGTAAATCCCAAACATGCATGTTTTAGAAGCAGAAAAACAGGATATAAATTGTTACACAGTGCAGAATGATCTAAGTAAATTAGTTTCAATCTATGTAATTCTGAACAGTGTTATTGAATAAAAACATTCCATCAAAACTAATCTCTAGAAAAGTAATTTAATAATCATATTATGTCTATTTATCAACAAAATATTGTAACATATATTATTATTTCACTATGAAAAAGTGTTCTAAGCCAAAAGTATACCCCAAGACTATATTTGTAATAGAAACGTAATAATATAAAAATCGGACCTTATTCAGTTAGAAATATATATCATCTTGTTAATGTATTAAATTTGAGGCACATGTCAAATTAAAAATGCGTGGGAGCCTCCTTCTGGTTGGGTACTAATAGAGCAGCTGGTTAGTATTTCCTCAGTTTTGTAGATTTAGAAAACCTGATATAAAAATGTATTTAATTTTTGAAATCTACAAGAACTATCAGTACATTTAGATTGTTTTGTAGTTTATTTCTTGTGTTTAGGTATTTTGACAGTCAGTCTTAATGCTTTTGGAACACTTACTGGGTATATGGAAAGATTCAGTAGGACCAATGACTAAAACTGAATTATATAATGTTTTTGAAAATGTTAGTGTGATTTATAAAACATCATATAGCCATAGATTGATGAGTATAAGCATATTCTTTTAAATACAGAAGCATTTTCACCATGTTTGTTAGAGACTTGTAAGTCTTACCTGACAAATATATATTTTAATTTCAAGAGTAAAATGGGAAATTCCACTTTGGTTAATACATCTTCCAATGGCTGTACAGTTCATACACCATGTGTAAAACATATTAGCTCCTGACACGAATTACTAAAGTAAGATATTACATCCGATTACATTTAATTATTTAGAATCTCTGTAGCATGTAATAAGAAAACTTCCAGGATAATTAGAAACACAGTGACATCTAAAGAAAACTATTTATAGAATCTCAACAGCAATTACAATATTCTATAGGCTTTTCTACACTTTGAGGGAAGATATTTTTAATTGTTTACTGATTGCCATTCGAGAGAGATGAATTGTCTGCTTTTGTAAAATCAACATGTAAAGGAATTGCCACCTTCCATTAAAAAACGTGTTCCTGCTAAGGAATTAATTGCAATTATTTATCATGACCCATAATAATAAGCTTTATAATGTTATTTAGTCTAAAGACAATTCACCTCTTCTGTACATGAACACTATACACAGTTCTTAAACAAACCCACACTTGCCGGTATGACATATTATCCTTCATTTCTTTTAAAAACACTCTATTTATTACTTCTGACATATGTGCCCTTTCTAAAGTGAAACATGAGCACTATGGTAAGAATATAATACTCTATAGAATAAACACCTAGATTATATTTTTAATATTATAATATAAACAAACGTTTTTATAGGTTGGAAGAAACTTATGAACATAAGGCTTATTATGGTATTGATTCATTATTTTTATATTCAGGACCAAGTTTACTCTTAGCAACAAAGTAACTTTATTTATTCAACACTTACAATGAGGCATCCACGTTAAGGTATTATTGGCTAGATCAAGATCTTACCTATGTTCTTCCAAATAATGACTTGAATTCCCTTCTCTTAGGCAAGCCTTAAACCACTACTTTGATGTTAATTTCTTTCCTTGTCTTATCTCTCCCAAAGAAATGCATAACAACAAACTCTAGCATTTTTAAGACCCATTTTTGTGTTAATTCTGATTACATAATCTTGCTTTGTGAAGAGGAAACCAGATTTTACTGACATTAATCTCATACTTCAGGCAAAATGCTAACAGGTAACATTTAGAATGTAATAGAGGAAAGCAAAGAATTTACTTGTGATTTAATATTAAAATCTTTGTCATTCATTGGACTAATAGCTAGCTTTCTTTTTAGGAAAGTAAGTCCATTTTGTGAATGTGAATTTAGCATTCTCTCTATCTGGAGATTCCAGTCAATGGAAACCAAATTACAGTTTCCTTCTTCCCAATACAAACTCACTCACCATTTATTTCACTTTAGGTTTCAGGAAAGTTAACTTAAACATTTTAAAACATTTTTAACATTTTTAGACATTTTTAAACATTTCCATATATGCCGGGAGGCAGTACATCCTTGCTGTTTCAAGGGACCTGGCATATATGGCATACTGTTCTTAATAAGTTTGCTCACCTTCTTAGCACTATGTGTTTTAACCAAGGTCACCTCTTTGAGAAAGGTTGTTTCCTCAGGTAGGGATTTTCCCCTGAAGTTAGGGAGGGAATAAAACCCCTTAACTAAGTGCCAGGCAGGTAATTAATCACTTTAACTATGAACAATCATGCTTAAGCTACATAATCTTTACTCCCTGGAATGGAGATAAGAAACGCCCTAACCTTTGGAATAGAGATTGATAGGATTGGAATCAACTGGTATAAATACAGATGTAACAAGACAACAGGACAGAACTTAGAAGACAGAACCTACACAGAACCTACACACAGAACCTACACACAGAACCTACACAGAACCTAGAAACAGAAGAACTTCGCTGGAGAGAACATGGCAAAATATCCTGGACAGAAACTGGCCACAGAACCTAGAGACAGAACCTAGCGAGAGAACCTGGCTGAAGAACCTAGAGACAGAATCTGGCTACAGAACCTGGATAGAACATGGCAAGAGAACCTGACTAGAACCTGGTGACTGAACCTGGCTGGAGAACCTGGACAGAACCTGGCTGGAGAACCTAGCGAGGGAACATGGCTACAGAACCTGGCTGGAGAACCTGGAGAACCTGGCTGGAGAACCTAGCAAGAGAACATGGACACAGAACCTGGGTGAAGATGCTAACCAGAACCTCTCTGGAGATCCAGACCAGAACTTGGCTGGAGATCCTGGCTAGGCTGCTGATCAACTGAACGCTGTCTCCGTGTCCTTCTTTCTTCGCCAACTCCGTCTACGCCTTTGGGAACCCCTGGACCTGCTGGGGTTGGACCCCGGCACATATATTACTACAATTTTCCTTTTCCATTTGGCCCCCCTATAACAATGAGAAAACTTCTGTGTAAAAAAAAAGAGAGAAAACTTTAGACCTTTTAAATGTGCTTCATATATGTCTAACAAAAACAAGCACTTTATAAATGAGGACCTAAAGGCCCAGAGACTGTGAGTTATATTTTGTGATTTCACACAGCTAGAAAACTACTGTATGGAAGCCCAACATTTTGACTTTGAATATGAGAAATCTTACCCAGTAAATCATATGTTTTGCTTCTGTTTGGCTGGTTAGAAAAATTTGTTGGAAAACAAGTTTTGTTAAATCATTAGAGTTTTATTCTAAAATAAAAAGATAAATATTGATTTTCTAAATAAAAGCAGTTGTAGAAAATTCCACAAACCTAATAAAATATTTAGGAGACAGCTTTTTATCTGTTCATTTCTTTAATTATTGGGGGGGGGGGGACTTAGTACCCAAGAATTTCCTAGAAAATTTATGGCAATTATAGGAGCATGATGACATGTATTCTCATTCTGTTCAATATTAAAATGCAGTATTATTACAGACTTCCATTAAAATTGGTTGATATTGCAAGGGAGATGTCACAATGTTACCAGAGGAAAACATGCCGCCTCTCCCCTGGTTGCTGCTGGGGGTGGAGTTCTTGCAATATCCTGAAAAAGGAAATTTTCTGAGACTCACACAGAGGATGCAATATAGTAGAAAGCTTTACTTCCATGGAATTACACCCCTGAGTTCCCCAAATCCCATTTCCCTTAGTCCAGTCATAGAAGGAGTGTAGCTGGGGTTTCAGTAGAGCTAGCATCAGCGCCAATGTCCAGAGTTTCTGTTTCATGTTGGATCTGGATCCAGCACAGCATTGGGCCAGGGGCAGTCCATTAGTCCATTAGTGTGGAGGTCCACATGGCTTTGGGCCACACAGGAGAATGCCAGGGAGGCAAGCGTGAGCAATGAGCCAAGTGTGCCAAGAGGAACCAAGAGATCAAATTCCTCTATTAAGGGAATTCTATATCCCAAATCTCCACTCTCTGTGCCTTGGAATGGCCATGTCCATTCTGGCCAATCATCTCTTCCCCAGGTGTGATTGACAGACAAGTACCTGTCCTGTCATCCCAACTTTACTGGGCAGGCATTTATCTTCCCTTTGTTGGATCCCTCACCCAGTGTTTTGCAAGGAACATGCCTATAATGTCTGGCCTTCCCTTTACTCCTTTTTCTATTATTAATAACTAGCTAATCACAATGGTACCAAGATGTTATGTAAAGTTAGCCCATTTAACATGGTATTTATTTCTTGAATTTAAGATGTATTATTATTATGAAATCACAAGTACATTGCCACCTGTGTAATCTTTGGTTGGAATAAAGAAACATTACAATTTTATTCCAGCTATCACCACAAAAACGTTCCCATAAAAGCACTGACACAGCCATGATGACATGTCAAGGCAGCAGTAAGAATAAAAGAAGAGTAAAACAATGACCTTAAAAAAAAAACTCCCCTCAATTCTTATAAGTTACATGTGAGAAACATTAACAGAGTTATTTAGAAATGTTATGAAGCTATTAGTATTTCACTTCTTAAGAACATGAAATGTCCATTTTGAAAAGTTGAATACTCAACACCCTTCAAGGGGGGAAATAGTGCAGTTTCATGATTAATGGAGCATTCAGATCATGAATAATACAGAAAAATGAAAGATGGTTCTCTTGTTTACACTCATTTTCTCCACAAAAGTAGTTCTAATCTTAAAATACTATTACTGTAAATCTATCACTGAGTCAATGAATTTATTAAAGGTGAGAAGGGACAGGTTAATGTTCCAATAATAATCTAATGAACCTTTAATTATCTTTTAGATTCTTGCTACTGTATTCAAATTATGCCAGCAATTTAAAAATCATCTCTGCTTAGTATAAAATAAACACTATCCAGGTAAAATAAATAGTAATAGGAATTCTGATTATAGTGTTGTATTTAGGCTTTTTAGATCTATAAGCACAGAAATTTGCATGCCCTCTAGTTGAAAGTTTAGTGCTATTTCAAGGTAGACTGACATGATAAGCTAAGTTTTTTTCTCTCTCTCTTCCCCCTAAATGCATGCTGTATTCAATAAAATTGAAATTGCCTCCATATTAGGGAACAGTTTAGACTCTCAAAGTGTAGCTCATAAAAATATATTATTGACACTGACTTACAAACCTGCACAACACACCAACACATGCATGGGTGAGCATACAAACAGGCCCCGATCTCCTGGAATTCATCAGGGACAAAAAAGGTTAAAACAAAACAACTGGAAAGTTGCTTAAACTTTCATGGTGTTGGCATATTTGTTTTTTATTTAATTTTACTCAATCCTTTTAATGTTGCTATTAAATCAAAGTGTCGTATTCATTTTAGCCTTAACTCTTAATGATTTCCGTGTAGTGGACAAGCTGCCCTTATCAGTCTTGTTAATTCAGTGTACTGACTTTGATACTAGTGCTCATGAGGGTATCCTGCCTTCTGTGAACCATTAATAAATTTCATTATAGCTGCCCCATATCTATTTCTTTCAAGGGTACCACGGTCTGTCTGCACTGTTGGTGCAAGCAATTATTCATTCTTCCAAATGTGAAATGCCGTTGAGTTCTGTTCTGATAGTTGCCTTTCTCTGTTTATCTAGAAAGGGCAGGTTTATGTGGGTGGCTTTTGAAAATGTAATATTGTACATTATGTCATCCATTGTGTGAGTTGCAAAATGTTGTCTTCACTTGGATTTTTTAAAAATATATTTTATTGATTTTTTTACAGAGAGGAAAGGCGAGAGATAGAGAGTTAGAAACATCAATGAGAGAGAAACATCGATCAGCTGCCTCCTGCACACCCCCTACTGGGGATGTGCCCACAACCAAGGTACGTGCCCTTGCCTGGAATCAAACCTGGAACCTTTCAGTCCACAGGCCGACGCTCTATCCACTGAGCAAAACCAGTCAGGGCTCTTCACTTGGATTTTAATACAAGATAAGATTATTTAAAAATTGAATTATTTTAATAATCAAATGACATGGAAAAAATTACATTCAATCTTTCTCTGTAACCATTGGTAACAAACTCCATATAAAAGTTTATTTCTATGACAAACCAAGATATTTGATGGGAGTTTGGGAAAGGCAATCAGTATCCCAATTTAACATTATTTCCTTCCCCTAATTATCTAGTCTTACCTTTCTTAGATTGACTAGGACCTCTATGGGTACTAGTAGTACATTTGTGGTAAGGAAGCCATTACCTAAACACATATTACTGTTTGCTTCATTGTACTTTTGTTTACTAATTATTTAGAACGAATGATAAATAACCTCCCACAGCTGGTTCATACATGCAAGGGATTCATCCATATTAGTTCTTGAATATTGATTATTGACAATTTGACATCTACTTTTCTCAAGTTCTAATTCTGGCTGTAGTCCTTTTACTGAATATTGTTTAGTCTACATAGAATGTCCCCATCACTTGCCTGCATCTAACAACTATTCTTTTGTGAGATTCTAGTGCCTATATAGAACTCAACCATTTACTTCAAAGAGCTCATCTATTTTGATTAGTGCAACTTTACTTCCAACCAGCCGATTTCTCATTGTTGAATTCAATGTTAAATAGCATAACCTTGAAGTGAATTCTTTCTTCCCTTGTACTCAATTACTCTCTTTGAGCTTTTCATAAAGCAAAGGACTGTGCAAAGTTGCACCATCAGTGCATGCAAGACCAAAGTGATAGAAGTAAGAAATGCTCTGGGGAATAAATGCAATTTTTGCTTCTTACTTAGGAGTTGAGAACCAGCCACAGTCTAATAGAAACCCTTTGCTTTCTGGATGATCCATTTTACACTGTGATAAGCACTGCCATGAAGTTAATATCATTTCTCAGAAGCAGACCTTTTCATGCAGTTAACTATGTGTAAAATTGTCTTTCTTTTCTTTCTTATTTGACATATATCCTAAATTTATAACCAGTCTGCCATGTACTTCCACTAAACAGTTTGGTCTTCCTTTTAGTATTTGATTTATGACCACTTGAAAAAGAAATATGGCTACAATATTTTATCACATATATCTCCCTGATACATTTTTGCTGCTTTCTAATTCTGATGAACTTTCTAGTTTTACAATCATTTTTCTTAACGTTTGTATCTTTCTAAATGTAAAGTGATTTATCTGATTTATTTTTTCTGTGTATATGCTCTTTTAGAGTTCACCTATTCTGCTCTGTAGAGCACCATTTTTATTGTCTATAGGGAGAAATGTACTCTTAATAACTATATACTATTGGGATAACCAGAACCTTATACACAAAGTCTCAGCAGTCCTCTCCATGTTTCTCTTCAGCGAGTTGAAGCAACTTTATTATCGATAAATCTCTGTTGGGAGTCTTACTACACTACAGAGTAAATAATTAACCTCATTATTCACACGATAGAAGGTCATTACTGAAATATTTCTCTTAAGTGCTATTTTTTAAATAAGCCATCTATGCCCTGGTTAGCCAGGGACTCAAACTGCATTATGTGTTAGTTAAAAACAAAGATTAAAAATGATTAACAGCGATGATTTAGTTTTGATAGTGGTATCCATAAAATGGAATAACTAGGTGAGACTTCTGCAAATGCATGAGACATGCTATTTTTGTTTAGGTTGTGTAGCTATGCTTAGAAAAATGGAGAACATAGCATTGGAATTAGTCCAGCCACCTACTGGCTTGCTAAAATGCCTCACAAGTTCTATTATGTCATGAAAAAGCAATGGTTTTGGAGCAAAATACTTGGATTTGAATTCTAGTTCTGTTGTTGCCCAAATAGGTGGTTTACTTAAACATGGAACCCAAGATTCCCACATATAAAATGTGGGTAAAAATAATATAATTAAGTTTGCCTTTATTGGCAAAAAAAGGAGAAGAAAATTATTGTCATCATATAATAACAGGCTAATATGCAAATTGACCAAATGGTGGAATGACCGATCGCTATGACATGCACTGACCACCAGGGGGCAGACACTCAATGCAGGAGCTGCCCCCTGGTGGTCAGTGTGCTCCCACAGGGGGAGCGCCAGTCAGCCAGAAGCCGGGCTTATGACGACCACTAAAGATGTCTGACTGCTGGCTTAGGCCTGCTCCCTGAGTGCACGAATTTCGTGCACCAGGCCTCTAGCATAATATAAAAAGATCTGATATAAGTGTGGCTGCAGAGGTTAATTGTCCAACTGATTTGCGTTATCAGGGACTACATTTTCTTTCTTTCTTTTTATCTTTCTTTTATTTTTTTCTTTATTGGTTAAGGTATTATATATGTGTCCTTATTCCCCCATTGCCCCCAACCCCCACCCCCACTCCCACTCCACTCATGCCCTTAATGCTAACTTCTGCAATGGCTGATTGTATTATTTTATGTTCTCTAGAGAAACAGAATACGTATACAATATATTATGAAATATGAATTATTATAAAGAATTGGCTCCCATGTTTTAACGACTTAAAAATCCCACAATGTGCATTGGCAAATTGGAGACCCAGGAAAGTCGATGGTATAATTCCACTTCAAGTCTGAGTCTCAAGGCAGGAGAAGACTAATGTTCCAGCTTAAGACAGTCTTGCCCAGTGGTCGGCAAACTGCGGCTCATGAGCCACATGCGGCTCTTTGGCCCCTTGAGTGTGGTCGCCAAGTTTCAATTGCACTGTACGTGCACACCCGCACGTGGTATTTTGTGCAAGGGCTACACTCAAGGGGCCGCAGTTTGCCAACCACTAGCCTGGCGGAAAAAAGTTTCTCCTTTCTGAGCTTTTTTGTCCTAATCAGGTTCAATTGATTAAATGAGGAACACCTAAATTAGGGAGGGCAATCTGCTTTACTTAGTCTACTGACTCAAATGCTAATCTGATCCAAAAACACTCTCATTGACACACTTCAGAATGTCAGACCACATGTCTGGGTACCCAGTGGCCCAGTCAAATTGACACATGACATACACCATATCAGCATTCTTTTCTTGCTAAATGGTGGTACACAGGTTAATTGAGAGTCTTTTTACTTCAACCTGCCTTCTCCTTCGATTTGTCTTATTTTCCTTTCAAATAATCATTAAAAAGAGGATAATCAATTCCACTATATAAATCAAAGAAGCAAATCAGAATCTGAGACACCTGACTCTGCTTTGTATAATCATTCCTATCTTTTTCAGGGATTCTCTTGGGGTCTTCCTCATATGTATTAATGAGGATACTATTACTTTTTTGTGATTGTATCTTGTTAGCTTTACTTAGAATAACAGATAAACATATCTACTGTCTAGTTATATTTTGAGCTTTGGAGCATATACTACAATGGGTATTATTTCAGCAGTCTACCTTTTTTCCATAACAGGATTATACACTCACATTCTTTCCCATGCAATTTGGGTTGAACATAGTTGCCCACTCTTTTATTATTATTTTTTAAATATGTTTTTATTGATCTTTTTTGAGATAGAGGAAGGAAAAGGGAGAGAGAAACATAAATAGGCTGCCTCCTGCATGCCCCCTACCGGGGATCAAGCCTGCAGCCCTGGCATGGGCCCTGACCAGGAATTGATCAGGTGACTTTTTGTACATGGGACAATGCTCAACCAAATGAGCCACACAGGCCAGTGCTAGTTGCCCACTCTCAAAATCAAAGTTCAGCTATGCAACTTGCTCTTGGGATGGGTATTCAAGAAGCAAGCTCAGTAGAGGTGAAGTGCCTGAGGTTGTATTACACACTCTGTTTGTTTGCATGCTTGATTTCTTTCATAATAGATTGTGTTAATACTTCACACAAGAAGGAGAAGAACAAGAAGAAGAATGCAGAAAACTTGGGTTTTAAAACTAATGCTTGCACTATTACACATGTTCCAGAATATCTGAAATCTGAAATACATGCCTGGTACAGTCTGCTTTCTCAGGATGGGAAAGAAGACTCATGGAACAGATTGATTAATACTGCTCCATCTGATCAAAATCCAGATAGGAATCCTCACTAATCTCCCACTAAGCCTCCAGACACATGTGAAAACATCACAAAACTCAGCAGAGCCACCAAACTAAACCCAATCTAGACCAACTGACCTTCAGTTGATCTAGAAATGCATGAGAACAAATGATTTTTGGTATTAAATACTGACTTTTGGAATGGTTAGTTTTTTCCTTGTTTATTTCTTTTGTTTTTGTCAAAGAATTTTTGTGACTATAGCAAACTAACACAAGTATTTAGTACCAATTATCAGGTCACAGAACAAAAATATAATTTAGCATGCTGTTATACTCAGTTAAAAGTGAAAAAATAAAGTGGATATCTAACATTGCTTCATTTTTACTTTCTCACACATATGCTTATTTGAGAAATAGGATAATCATGACAAATTTGGATGAATATTTCAATTTAAAATTTAAGATAAATCCTCTAAGCAACATTTGGGACACAATCCATACTTAACATTAAGTTTAAATGGTGGTATAAAAGAGAAATATATGTTTTAAATAGGAAAGTAACATTACATTCAAAGGAAGAAAGGTTTCTCTATTTTGTTTTAGCCATTTCATAGTTTTTCATAATGGCAAAGGCTTTTTGATTTCAAGTATTGTGTAGAAACTGAGATAAAGACCACAGAGGAATTTTGGCTTCATAAAATAAATCAACCTCCATTTATGGCTCCTATTTCATTTCTGTACTTCCCAGACATTTTAAACAGAACAAATATGCCTTGGGGTTTTCCTTACAATTATTTTGAAAGTGTGTTTCAGTTATGACCCAGCAGTATGAAATATAGTTTTCTTATAACATAATGTATAAAATAATTTATTGGTTTTCTTTATAGGTGGATAGGAAGTAGGATATGTGGAGTTTCTTTATTGGAAGAATTCAAACTATTAGGAAATAATGTTTAAAATGCAATCATATAATATTGATTCAAAATATGTTTATCATGGATGATTATGGAATTATATTTGGAAAATAAATAAAAGAGAGACTAAGGTTCAAATGAAACAGAAACCCATTCAAGTGGCAACATATAAATTCTACCACTGAGAAAATAAAAATAAATTTGTTAAAAGTGCAAACTACAAAAACTGAACCAATATTAAATTGCCTATAATTATTAAATAAATTGAATTTATAGTTAGGGAATTCTCCCAAAGAGCTAAATCTTCATATATATAATAGTCATATATATAATAGACAAACATGGTAATTGACTGTACCTTCGCTACGCCTCCCATCGGCTAATCATCATGATATGCAAATTAACCGCCAACAAAGATGGCAGCTAATTTGCATACTGCAGGCACGGTGGGACAGTGCAGTCGCCAGCATGAGAGCCACCATCCAGGCCCCTGTGTGAGACCCCAGAAGCCTCTGGCCTGCCGCCAGTGATGGGATCCGGTCCCGGCTGCAGGCCGGCCCCAGAAGCCCCAGAAGCTGCCCAGAAGTTCCCAGAAGCCAGTGATTGGGGGAGATGGGGGTCCCCTGCCCAGGCCTGAAGCCTGGGCCAGAGACGTCAGGCCTGGGTGGGGGGCAGGGCCAGCGATTGGTGTGAACTACAGAGGAAACACCTTTTCTGACTGCTCATTGGCTAAGCTCCCTGTATGCCACTGGTAATATTCTTAGTAACTTGGGTAATAAGAATCCAAGAAGGTGATCTAGGGTTTTTCACCACACTCCTGGAGAAAAAAACGAAGGTCCACTGCTGGAGGGCTAAGAAATGTCATATCCTGTCCTAGCCGGTTTGGCTCAGTGGATAATGCCTTGGCCTGTCGATGGCAGGGTCTGGGTTCAATTCTGACCAAGAGCATGTACCTAGGTTGCAGGCTCCTCCCTGGCTGGGGCCCAAGTCAGGGCTCATGCAGGAGGCAACCAATCAAACTGTTCTTCTCACTTTGATGTTTCTGTCTTTCCCTTTCTCATCCACATTCTATAAAAATCAATGGAAACATATCCTCAGGTGAGGATAAAAAAAATAATAAAGAAATTATTATATGAAAGACACATCTTGAAAATGCCTAAAGAAAGTTGTCATTTTTTCATGGTGAAGGGACTGGAGTCCGTGTTGATGAAAAAACCTCGGTGGCTGCGGTGACTGGCAGTGGCTGCAGCAGCAGGGTGATGGGGCTGGTGCCTTCTCCTTATCAGCCTGGTCACCTCCCACAAAGGGAGGCCAGACTGCGGCTTAGGCCCTATCCCCAAGGGGAGCAGGGAGCGGGCCTAAGCCGTCACTAGGACATCCCCTGATGGCTCCCAGTATGTGAGAGGGGGCAGGCTGGGCTGAGGGACACCCCCCCCCAGTGCACGAATTTCGTGCACCAGGCCCCTAGTATGTGTATGTGTGTGTGTGTGTGTGTATAATATATATATATATATGCTAGAGGCCCAGTGCACACAATTGATGCATGTGTAGGGTCCCTAGGCTGGGCTGGAGATCAGGGCCAATCTGTGGGGTGACAAATGGGGCAATCAGGGGGGCCCCCCACTCGTACCCGCCTTGGCTGGCCTGGGGCCTGCGGGCTGGAGGTAGCTCCTGCATTGTCTGCCCCTTGGTGGTCAGTGCACATCATAACAACCAGTCATTCCATTGGTTGTTCTGCATATTAGGCTTTTATTATATAAGAAATACATATCAAACTCTAGGACATCACTAAAAGTATTTTTTAAAGTATAATCAATATTCTAAGAGAGAAAATAAAATAGAATCACATAACAAGCTCAACTGAAACTGAAAAAGACCTAAAAAGGGGGGGGGGACAAATAAACAATAAGGTATATTTTAATCCAATGATATCAATGACCATTTAAAATATGAACGCTCTAACTTTACCAATTAAAATACAGAGGCTCTCAGAAAATAAAGACTACAGAGAAACTAATTTAGAGTATAGGCTGAGGCAGATTAAAAACAAAAAAGATGAAATATGAACTCTGTTAACACTAAAGAAAACTCTATTAATTTCATACAAAGCAGATTTTAGAGTAAGAAAGATTATCAGTGATAAAGTGGGACATAACATCATGATAAAATGGTTCATTCTCCAAGAATACATAGAAGTCTTAACAACAGAGTGTCAAAATGCAGGACACAAAAACTGATAATGCTGCAAGGAGAAACTGACAAATCCATTATTATTGTTTGAGACTTTGATACCTCTCTCAATAATTGATAGATTAAGCAGGTAGAAAATCGGTAAGTATATAGTTGACCTGAGCAGCAGCATCAATCAATTTCATCTAATTGACATTGATAGACTACTTTATCCAACAGCAGAATACACATTATTATCAACTTCACATTGAACATTCACCAAGATAGACCACATCTGGGCTACAAAACACACATCAAGAAATTGAAAAGAATAGAAATCATGCAAAGCATGTTCTCAGACCAAAATTAAATTAAACTAGAAATCAATTACAGAGACATAGCTGGAAAATCCCCAAATATTTGGAGATTAAAGAACACACTTCTAAATAACAAATGGATCATAGAAGTCTCAAGAGAAATTAAATATTTTGAACTTATTGGAAATCAAAACACAACTGATCCAACAGTAGGGGATGCATCAAAAGCAGTGCATAGAGGGAAATTGAGAGTATGTAATGCATACATTAAAAAAAGTCAAAGGACCAAAAATTAAGCTTCCACTTAGAGAAAACAGGTAAAGAAGAACAATTTAAGTCAGTACAAAGAGAAAAAAAAATAAATATTAAAAAGTAAAGCTGAAAATGAGACACATTTTCTCTAATCTGGGCCAATGTAATAAAGTTTCTCACAGTTCTGAAACAGGCACTATGAGAGTCAGACACTTCATTTTCCTCTAGTTAAGAGAGCTGGAGAAAAACTACAGTTCATAGAATGTGCTTGGAGAAAGCAGAACTCTCTACAACGTCAGGAACTTAAGAATGGACTCTGACAGCTTCTCAGATGCCGGTTTCAATTCCATTTTGAGGTTCTACTGAATACATCCTCTTGGATTCCTCAAAATTGTGTGTCATTCCCTTGTGGAACCTTCTAGAATTTTACTTAAATCTATTCAGGTTAATTTGCATTATTTATAAATAAGGGATGGCATCACTAGACATGTAGCTAAGCAGCACAGATGTTAAAAATATTCATCTTGAACCTTATCTTCATTATTTTTTCTTATAACCACCAGAGGATATAAATGAATTTTGGCTACTGAGCATCACCAAATGCTCATATCCTCTTTCTTATTTTAAACCAAATGCTCATATTATTAAAAACACACACACACAACTCCATTTGAAAATAGGAATGTAGATTTAGATATACATATTTCAGTGATGTGCTTTATAGAAAGGAAAGCATGGATCAAATTTATTTTCCTGATATTTGTTAGGAGATAACCAGTAACCAATATAGTGATATTCAGAAAGACATATAACTGGAATTTCAGAAACCTATATTGATAATGTAATATGCTCTCTTTGCATATCCTAAAGATTTTACAGACTAAATAATTTCAACTTATTTCTTGGTGCTGATCTTGACTACATTTATTTTTGCATATGACCATTTGTCAAGTCACACACAGCAACATATAAATAAATACCTCCATGCAGATATTCATATACCATTTTATTCTTTTATTTTGTAACTTTTAAAACTTAAAGTCCTTTGTTACCTTCTGAAATTCTTAATTTGAAGTCTTTCGTATAAAATCTTTAGAACTCTATAATGGTATCGTTGTGAAAGGCAAGTACAAAGTACAATACAGGCTAAGGACAACGTATATCTTTAAATAACACCTTCCACTAAGTGTACAGAGGTTTCAGAGCCTTAAAAGTTATCACCATGACATATTCTTGATTACCTTTGTTTAAAAAAAAAAAAAGCTTTGAGAGCATCCCATTTAGTGTTTTGGCCAACTCGTCTGATTAGCTTAGAGTTAATCAGCTCTATCTTCATCCTTTTACTAAGGTAAAATTGTTTTGAAGTTCCTTTTCTATAAACGACATTGGTATCAATGGCAGTTCATTTTCTCTTGGGATGCTTTTGCAATTTTGCTGTGCTAAATGCTTCCACTAAGCACTTAGTGAAGGCTGAGGTCACCTCTCTTGTTAGAGAAGAAAAATTACAACCCTTTAACTCAAAGTTTCCCAAAGTGCAGTGTAAATCGTAATTAAAGCCCGGAATTCATTCTTTAAATGACATAAAAGTTTTGCCCTTGCTATCCATCCCTGCTGTTTAGTTAGGTAAATATTAATTTGAAGCGATATATTATAACCCAAAGGAAATTCATTTTATTCCATAATATCTTATGAAACACAGTGATACAGTAATAGAAATAATATTTCCTTGTGGTGTTTGGAGACAATGCCATGTTCCCTGTAAAAATACCTTTTATGAAAGTAATTGTAAACTCATTTCCAGTGTGAGAATTTTCAGTAATTAATAGTTTAGTACTAAGTAGGAAACCTAATTCCATTGTTGTAGCTCGGAATAGCAGTGCTGCAATTATAGGTGATTAAAATGTTCTTTTAACTTATGAATTCTATGTCCTGCTTAATTTTCCATGTGCATGAGTTATATTAAAGTTTTCTATTCCTAAATTTATATATTGATCTAGTCATGCTGCACTTTTGCATTTTTGGGAATGACTTTTATTTTCTGGAGCTTCATGTCATAGTAATCTATAACAATAAAGGCGTAATATGCTAATTAGACCGAACTACCGACCTTCCATCTGAAGCCAGGGCTGCGAGAGAAGCCCAGGTCCCAGGTGCCAGAGGGAAGCCAGTGCCGGCAGCCAGGGGAAGGAAGGCCTACTCTTGCACGAATTTTATGCATCATGCCTCCAGTGATTAAATAAGACGCTGTGAAACAACTTTGCTGTGCAGTAAATAGCAAGTAATGAGTTAGTTCCATTCACCCTTACTTTAGCACCTACACATACTAACACATTTCTTATGATTAAGAAAGGTGAAAATAATGAAAAATAATGTCTTCTGAGAGTTGAAGTTCAATAATTATTATAGTTATATCACATTAAACATCTATATGTTTTAAAATAAATCATATTTCAGGCAACTGGTGTTGACTCTTACTTGTTTGAAGTAAATAACATATAAAAAAATAAAATACTATTCTACCATAAAAGGAAGAAAATTTTACCCTTTGGGACGGCATAGATGGACCTGAAGAATATTATGCGAAGTGCAATAAGCTAGTCAGAGAAAGACAGATACCATATGATTTCACTCATATGTGGAATTTAATGTACAAAATTGAACTACCAAGCAAAATAAAGACAGACTCATGGATAGAGAGCGGACAGCTCTAGTGGTGGTGATGGGTTAGGAGGGTTGAGGGAATGAGAAAAAAAACAATAAGAGAGAGAACTGGAAGAAGGCATAGAGGGCATAAATGGTGATAGAAATAATAAAATATTTCATGGAAAGGGAGATGTATTGAACCAGAAAATCATAGAAAAAGAGAAATATTAAATCAAATAAGAGGAATCTTAAAATGGAAATTTGACCTAAAAACTTAAGCAACTTTGTCTCATTAACTATCCCAACCCGATTGACACTAAACACAGAAACAATCTAATTCAATTGACTTACATCCATATGTGCCAAGCAAGGTATTGCTTTTTCCAGGGAGACAATGGGTTAGTCATATGCATGTGAGTATTTCTGTGCTAGGGAGAATTGCTTCTCATTTTTAAGAAATGGCATTTTTTTATTTTATAAATTTCTCTCTTGAAATTTATCAATTTGATTTGCTTTCTTTATGATGACAGTAACATCTTTGATGTTGTGAAAGTCAGCATTGATGGAGTGAATGCAGACTCCCTAAGCAGGTTATTTTAAGAATACAAGAAAAAAATATTAAGCAGTTTTTACTCAATTATTTTATATTTTGATGAAAATACCTCTGTCTTTGGTTTAAATATAGGAAATTAATTCCAAATACAAAGAAAATTTTATCAATAAACCAAGGCATCAAGTGCAAAGTAAATAATCTCTGAAGAAAGTACATTTTTCAGTTAAGATAAATTCCTAAGTTCTAGGTGTTCTGCAAGAAATATGGTGTTTTGGTACTGATATTTCTAAAAGTGTGATCTTTTCTTGATTTGGCATTATCATCAACGATGTCTTCTTACATAATGACCTGCAGACATTCTAAATAAGATTCTTCATTAAAAAGCTATATTTTTATATTTTGAGTTGAATTTGCAGTCTTATTAAATTTGCAGTCCTCTCTAAATGTCACAGCTGGTTCTCATTTAGCAATCAGGAAACCTGACCTTGGCCTTTTTAAATGTAAATGAATGTGCGTGTATTTTTATTAATACGAAATACCAGACAAAAAAGTAAATACAAGCTTGGGGTCAAACTGCATATGCTTAGGTATGATGACTATATGGCTATTTGACTTCCTGGGATTGCTATTATGTTCTTCTATTTAGTATACACACTTTTCTGCCCAGGCTTGCCAAGATTTGATTTTATCAAATTGACAAGTAATACATTTAATTTTGTATATGACTTTTATAACTATCCACTTACAAATTTCATTTTGTTAGTTTATTTATATTTTGGCCTATTTCCAAAATGGAAGGACAACTGTTAAATATAGTGTCTATTAAAATAGTAGATTTGGATAAAAAAAAAAAAACCCAAAAAACCAAGAAACAACAAGCTAGAAAGGTCATCGAGCAAAAAGTGCTATTTCACATGATTTTGGATTGTGTTCTCATCAGGCCCCTTAAGTGAACCTCAGGGAAGTCATAGCCTCTTACAGGCCAGCGTGTTCTCTCCAGTGGCAAAGTTGAGAAACAAAAAAAGACATTGATTTTTTTCCAAGATCATAGAGTGATCACTGCTCAGCCATGGTTTTTATAGTTTTTTTTTTCCAAAGTCCTACAAAACTCTATTTTAACAAAGGTCACCTACTATTTCTGTTAGTGGTTCTCTTGCGGAATTAAAGATAAGGACATTTGGCATCATGTAAAGAATACAATTTCTATTAAAGGTGGGCAGAATCGGCACATGTATTTCCTCTGAGTCTCACTTTTTTTATTCATAGATTGAAATGGTACATGACACATGTATCATTGTGTGATTAAACTGAATCTATACTAGTAATTGACAAATATATAAATTGACTGTCCCTCCACAATGCCCACAGCCAATCAGGAGTGAGTATGCAAATTAATCTGACAAAGATGGTGGCACTCATAGTGTCCTGTGCTTGGAGCTGCAGTGGCGGACAGCTACCAGTGGCGGTGGGTGTGATGGTCAGGCTGCCGGCTTGGGTGGGCTGTACCCCGGGCTGCTAGGGCCTGCACTGAGGTGACCGGTGGTGCGGGCAACTGCAGGGAGCATCCGAGGCTGGGGCACTGGGAGATGTTGGACTGCAGCCCAGTAGGCGATGTGCCGGAGGACCTGTCCGTCACCTACCTGGCACTGAAGCCACCTCCTACAAGATGTATCCTGGCATAGGTGTGCGGGAAGTGGGTTCAGGGAACCTCTGCCTTTGCGGCACCCAGAGCCCAGCTCAGAGAGGTGCGATGGAGAAAGGCCACGTGGGTTGATCAGGAGCAGCAGACCTGCCCTAGGCCGCTTTTCCTTGGGAATTTGGAGAAGGCCCACTTCCAGTCTGGAGGCCGACGTGAACATTGGGCGTCTTTTGAAAAAAGATTGTTTTGCTTGGGAATATGGTTTGTCTGTAGAAGGCTTGGAAAGAACAAAATCTGTTATCAGTCCTCCTCCAAACCAACACCCTCTGGAGCTGAAAGCCTCAAGCGTGAGCACTCCCACACCTCCATCTCTGGTCCTACCAGCATCTGAGGCAGATCTGGTGAGTAGGAGGCCACCCTGCCGGTCGTCAGTCTGAGGGAGGCATGTCTGGGAGTAGTGAGAAGGGGCATCTTCTAAAAGAAGCTTCTCTGTCATTAACCATTTCATAAATTTCTCCACTTTGGTAACAAGACATTTTTTTATATATTCAGAAGCAGGATATTTCCCACATGCTCCAATCAGTAGGATGCAGCCCCTTGCTCTGCACCAGTCACAGCTGAAAAAAAAAAGAAATGCCCATTAACCACATACCCTTTCCCCACAAACTTCAAAAAGTTGGGTTGGCTTCCTTTCCAGGGAGCTAGAACTGATTTTGAGGTCCCAGATACACTGGACCTGGTCACTGTGGAGTGACCTACCTGCTCAAATGACAGAGGCGGGATGAGATGAAGGATGTATTTGAGTTTTGTTCTGTTTTTCCAAAATTGCCTGTTACAAACACTTCTGTAATAGTCCTCAATTGTACTCGAAGTACTGTATTCCCTCCATTTGTACGCATACTACTTTCTCTAAATTTTAACATTTTTGAAACCAGGATACATCTTAACAGAGAGGTTAAAAGGACTTACTAGCTGCTAGGCATCTACGTTGAATGAATATGAATATATATATATATATATATATATATATATATATATATATATATAGTTAATATGCAAAGTGTCACCTTGGGAGTTTGACCAGGAGACCGGGAGTTCGATCACTCGCTATGATGTGCACTGACCACCAGGGGGCGGCGTGGAACAAAGGAAGGCTCTGGCCTGCATCCAGGAGGCCCCAATTGGCACTGATCGCTGGCTAGGCCTAGGGACCCTACCCACGTGTGAATTTCATGCACCGGGCCTCTAGTAAGGTAATAAAAGGTATTGTACATTAAGCTCTATGCATACAGTGGATGCTCACTAACTGTAGTGATCCTCCTTCTAAAACAGTCATTCACAATTTTCAAATAATTGTTTTGTGACTTTCTTTATGTTATTATTGATGCTATGTGGTTATTGAAATTGGGCACAAGGACAGGTATTAGTTTTATTAAATTTAACACATTCTTGGCCTTGTCATTCCAGTTTCCTTTTTTTTTCACAAAATTAATTTCTTTACATAAGAGACATCTCAAGTGACTACATTAATATTTATCTTACTTTAGAGTTGTTTTAACTTTAATACACACACACACACACACACACATATTAGAGGCACTGGGGAGGGGGGATCCCTCAGCCTGGCCTGCGCCCTCTTGCAGTCTGGAACCCTTCAGATCCTGCTGGGATCAGGCCTAAGCTGGCAGTTGGACATCCCTCTTGCAATCTGGGATCCCTTGCTCCTGTCTGCCCACCTGCTTGCTCCTTACCACTTAGCTTACTGCTCCTTAGCGCTGCCACAGAGGCAGGAGAGGCTCCCACCACCGCCACTGCCCTCACCAGCCGTGAGCCCAGCTTCTGGCTGAGCAGCTGCTCCCCCTGTGGGAGTGCCCTGACCACCAGGGAACAGCTCCTGTGTTGAGTGTCTGCCCCTGGTGGTCAGTGTGCATCATAGTGACCGATCATTCCAGTCATTCTGCCGTAACAGTCGCTTAGGCTGGTATAAAGACTAGAGGCCCAATGCATGAAATTCGTGCAAGGGTAGGCCTTCACAGCCCCGGCTGCCTCAGCCCTTGCAGCCCCAGCCACCTCGGCTACTGCCTCGTGGCCCTGGCCACCTCAGCTGGCTCTTACAGCCCTGGCTTCGTCCAGAAGGTCGTCCGGATGGTTGTTCTGCTGTTTGGCCGTTCGGTTGATTTGCATATTACACTTTTATTATTATAACCTCTTCTATCATTTTTTATCTCTTCTCCCACCATGAAATGAATTTCTTTCATATTTTTTTGGTCAGGTAGAATTGGGAGGGTTCTACACTCCCCTCTTCTCCTAATTTCCTTACCATCCCAAGCTCCCTTTTCACTTTTGGTCTTTATGAATATATTTATATGGAAAGAATTAAGAAAAATGAAATTGATTTCCCTTTCTTCTCACTTTCCCCATCTTGTCACCCCAAGCCCTACAAAGTTAAAACTTGGGCCTCCTCCTACCCCCCCCAAAACACTTGTATATTGTTTGTTTGAGGTTTGTGCCGCAGTAACAGACACAGTATTTAATTGCACATACAGATGTTTGCTAGGTATATTCACTGTAAATTTTATTTAATCTGATTTTTTGTTTGTTTGGGGGGTTACTTGGGGGAAGGTTGATTTTGTTTTTAAATATAAAAAAAAATCTGTCAATTGGAAAAAAAAATGTGTGTATGTGTGTATGTGTTTTTAAAGTTGTGTCTTTCCTATAATTTATTCCTATTTTTCCTATCTTTAAACGAAATCCTTCACCTTTGATGGTTTCAAAAGAAAATATTTTTTCAATACAAATGCCTTAAACATACAAATTAAAGCAGATACATTCATAGTGATGTATCTCCAACTTCGTTGCTCAGAAGTAAGTCTGTTACTGTAAGTCATAAGGCCATACCTTAAGCCTATAGGATGTTCGTATAAATTTCTATCACAGGGAGAGGCAGCAAATATTTTGAAGTTTCTACAGTCTAAGTGGAAGAATAAAGTAATAACAGATAATTCTGTTGAGTGTGCTTAAGGAAATTGGTGAATTGCAGACATATAAAGATGTTGTGTGTATATCTGTGGAAAAAAGGTTAAGAATAGGAATAGTGGAAAGAGACACATTATATATGCATAGGTGATTAAGAATAAAAAATGGAATGATTTTTCCCCTCATCATTATCCACTTTAAAGAGAACAACTATTTTTGGTAACTTTTAAGTAATAAAATATTTTTTCAGATAAGTAACAGTAATGGACCACTTTAATAGTTTCCATTGCTAATTCAAATCATGTTTCTACATACAGTTTTGCATTTTTTTTTTGGTTGTAAAAGAAGAGGAATTTCTAAAAATGAATGAAACACTTCTTATTAAGGCTTAAAATGCTTTTACTTCTTAAGTAGCCATACTATTTTTACATTTTTCATAAAGAGGCAAAAAGACTTATAGAATTAAAATTATTTTTGATATTCTGACTAATCCCATATTTGGGAGTATAATTTTATATGCAAATGTATTTCAAAGTTTGAACAAGAGGAGATTATTTTTCATCATTCTTTATTCCCTGTGGAGTTTATCTGAATATGTATCTATTTTTAAAGTTTACCCTCTGATAATCTCAGTTAGACACTTTCCAAGATAAAAATGTGACATAAGGTAATGTGAAAATTTCAGAATACACAGTTTGCTTCAATGAACTAAACTCTGGAGTGATTCTGAAACTCCTAAACTCCATCAAATCTCATTTTATTGGCTTCATTTTTGTATTTTAATTCAAAAGTAGTTGTGAATATAAAGTCCCCGAATTCATTTGAATGAAATCTTAAAAAATAGTGACATTAAAATGCGCAAATCTAGTTATGTGATATGACTATTTAGCTATATAGAAACTGGGGAAAAGTTGAAATAGATAAATGATTTCATTAAGCACTATTTTATTTAAGCCAAACCATCAGTGGAAAGTAAAATTTCACATGTAAAGATAGATTATTTTTCCATATTAGACTAAAAACTGTTCTAAATATTTGGTTTCTTTAAAAAACAAACCCAAGCTTACTTCACATAAGAACTATATATATAATAGATAAGGTATCACAAAGATACATGCTATCTGTAACATGTATTAGGATATTCAGTGTCATTGAGTTTGAGTTTCACAATATTAAAATTACCTCCAAATAGGTAGAACACTTATCATCATGCATTATCAATTTCTTTCTTTTTTTTACAAATATGGCAGTGAAATATTTACTTAGATTCCTTGAGGAGCAAGTTATCTGTTAACCCCTGTACATTGAGTAGATCAGGCTAGCAAACATGCCCATGCATTTCTATGTATTTCTGCTAGGCCAAGTAGGAGACAGTGACATGAATAGATTTGCCTACATAGACTCATATCTCTCTTGAAGGGTCTGTCCCAAGGATTCCATTGAAGAGGGAGGAGCTAGCAGGTCTGTTTGATGTTTACTCCAAGTTACAATATCCAACTTTACTTCAACAATAATAAAGTGAATATTTTGAAAACCATAATTATTCTATTTTATTTATCAAATGTTCAGAAATTATAAGAATAGTAGTGGTACTTTTTTTGAATTTCTATTTTATTATTTAAAGTATTACAAATAGTAGTACATATGTCTCCTTTTTTTCCCCATTGACTTTCCCCCGGCCTCCCCTACCCCCTCGGCACATGCCCTCACCGCCCCCCCCCCAGTGTCTTGCATCCATTGCTTATGCTTATATGCATGCATACAAGTCCTCAGTTGATCTCTTACCTCACCCCCAGCCCTCCCCAGCCTTCCCGCTGTAGTTTAACAGAATGTTTGATGCTTCTCTGCCTCTGTATCTTTTTGTTCATCAGGTTATAATGTTCTTTATTATCCATAAATGAGTGAGATCATGAATTTTTCTTTCACTGACTGGCTTATTTCACTTAGCATAATGCTCCCCAGTTCCATCCATGCTGTTGCAAATGGTAAGAATTTCTTCTTTTTTACCGCAGCATAGTATTCCATTGTGTAGATGTACCATAGTTTTCTAATCCGCTCATCGGCTGATGGGCAGTTAGGCTGTTTCCAAATCTTAGCTATTGTAAATTGTGCTGCTATGAACATAGGGGTGCATATATCCTTTCTGATTTGTGTTTCTGTTTTCTTGACAACAAACGACAAGTGCTGGAGAGGATACGGAGAAAAAGGAACCCTCCTTCACTGCTGGTGGGAATGCAGACTGGTGCAGCCATTGTGGAGAAGAGTATGGCGTTTCCTCAAAAATTTAAAAATGGAACTTCCATTTGACCCAGTAATACCGCTTTTAGGAATATATCCCAAGAAAACAGAAACACCAATCAGAAAGGATATATGCACCCCTATGTTCATAGTGGTACTCTTTATTCAAGGTAATTTTGAATCTTCTGATACCTAGTTCATTGTCATTTGAATTCAACAATTCTTAAGTTACTGGTGAAGCTGGGCTCCTACTTATGTATTTAATTGTCCCTGTCTCTTTTCTTATGTAAAAAAAAAAGTTTGTTTTTAAAAATATTTTATGTAAATTACTGGCATTTTATCAAACCTAAGTTTTATTTTTATTTAATAAATGAGCTCCTTTATTATTTTATAAATTTAAAATGTTCCCCATTTTAGTATTTAAACTTATAATATTTTAGTAAGCATTTTATACCACTTTTTAAGTTTAAAATTATGAGTAAGAAAGATAGGGAAATCTTTCCTATAACTGAGATAAAAAATCTCTCAAACAGCATCATACCATTTTCATGTTATATTCTATATTTTTAGTTTCAAAATGAATTCATTTAAGTTCATGAACCTGCTGAGTATTTCTCAAATTAGAATCTTCTATGCTATCACTGCTATTTTGGACTTCAACATATTAGATACATTTTCCCATGAAAATTATTTTGTAACATTTATAGATTTCATTAAATTATTACACTAAACTTTATAGAAAGGGAATATGGAAATTTGACAGCCATGCTCAACTTTTAACACACTCAACTTTTTTCTTGAATTATTTTAATCCTTATGCTATTTATAATGACTACCATGTAATTACATAAACTAAAAGTACAAGCTATCATTGAAAAAAGGTTTAGATGATCCTAATAATTCACTACAATTCAGACTGCAATAAAACTGGGATAATTTTAAGGTAACAATTGTGTTGGATCCTTGAAAAATTATTTCATTTTTCAGGAAAAAACAATTTCTGATGATTCATTATCCAAATTATTTGAGATTACTTTCACCAAATGTCTGACAAGTATATCCATAAATTCATCCCTGTTAGATAAAAAAAAAAAGTCAATAACAAAATAAAACAACAAAAGAGATATAGCAATATTTAAAATCTGTTAAAATATCCTAGTGTAGCTACCAATTAGGTTTGGTCATTTTTCTTTCCAACAGAATTTTTATCCAAAAAACATTGGGAAATTACTACTTACTTCTGTAAAAACAGAACTGAAAAATTCTTAAGGAAAGATATTTTATCTTTTTTCATTTTTATTAAAATATAACTCACATATAATACTGGGTAAATTTAAGGTGAAAAATTGTTGATTTGATACATTTATATATTATAAGTGACTACCTGTGTAGTGTTAGCTAATACTGCCATCACTTCACATAATTACTTTTGGTATAGTGAGATTATTTAAGAACTTTGAGCTCACTTAATAAAAGAACTCCTATCTTCTGATGGAAATGCATTAAAAAGTTAGAAGATAGATAAATAAATGGACACACAGATGACAGACAGACAGATATGGTGGCAATGTCATTTATTAAGATTTTAGTATTCAATTTCCCTTGATATCAAGACATGCATTCATCACCATGATATATCCAAGTAAACAAAATACTGGAAACAACTACTGTGTAAGTGAAATATTTCTCCTAGCCACATTGGCATGGAGATCTTACCAAACAATTAAACACCCACAGATTTGGCAATGACCACCAACAGTCATTAATCTATACTAAAATAAGTAATAATATTGGGAAGGAAACACATCTAATTCAAGTTTATATTCACATTTATTATATGTCAATATGTAAATTCTTAAAAGCTCTTAATGTCTTTTTATTAACTTCGTTAATTATTTTTTAAAATTTACTGCTCATCAACCACAGACTGGGAATTCAAGCTGTTTGCCATAAAAAAAAGAATAAAATGCAAATTGCATTTGTTTTTATGGAGCCTATAATGTATGAAGATAGAAATAACTGCACCAAATAACAGAATAAAAAAAGTGCTTAGATAGTCAACAAACTAAATTAATGACGTCCTAAATGGACATTAAAATATCTTATTTTTAATTAATGAACTCCTTCTTGATAAAGTACATTTTCCGTGGTGCTAGAAACATTGAAATTACAATCAGTATTTCATGAAAATAAATTGCTGGATATTATAAACATATAAAAGTTAGGTAGACTATAATTGTGTTTTGTTTTTTTTTTGTGTGTGTGTGTGTGTTTTTTCATTTTAGTAGCTAGCTAGCCAGCCAGACGATAATCAGGGTGGCTATATCATTTATCATTCAGTATGAGAAACCATTATTTTTGAAATTTTCTTGGACTATTTTTATTTCATAATTCTAAATCGTATGAACCAGATGGCAGCCCTGGTGAAAACTGAAGTCCTCTCTGAATAGGCATAGAATTTCAGAGTGGAAAATTTCAAAAGTCTGTGGCCATTCAAACTTTCCTTCTGCCTCCCACTGACAAACTGGGAACATTCCTCCCACACTACTGTCTCTTTGTTCTCCATGATGCTGGTTACAATTTACTTCAGAAAGACATGAAGGACTTTTCTTGACAATAGCTGCAGTGAGAGAAGATTGCACCTTTATCTGTCTTTTTTTGTAAGATAAATGGAGCAGGTGTAGTGAAATTAATGAAGCAACTGCCAAATTGTAGGGGTCATTGGTGTGTTGAAAGCTATAAATTAGCCAGGTCTTGTGGGAAATTACCCTCTACCTCTATTGAGATCCTGCCATTTCTAAATTCAAGTTCAAGACAAGAGAAAAAGCAATTTAAAAGTGGGAAAGAAAAGTGCAAGTTAACTTTCATTATCTGAGAATAATTCTAACTGAAAAACTGATACTGGTCGGTGTGTTTCTAAATATTAACTGTACAGTGAAATCTACCAAAATAAATATAGTTTAATTTATCCCATAGAAGAAAATATAGCTTGTACTTTATTAAAACCATATTTCTACTGGTGGTACTTGTTTAAAATTACTAGGAGTACACTATAAACTGGTGTTTGCAGAGATACTGATTTGTTAAACTCATTAAATCTCATCTTTTTCAGGGAGTTGTTACAGTACAAGTCTAGGGATTTAAAATTTTTTTTACATTTAAATACGAAAACACAGAATGCACTTCTTTTACTTTCTACCGCAGATGCTTTCTCATTGTCAAACAATGAAAGCAATCTAAAGTGGATGATAATAATTGTGAACGGTTTCATCAGGCTTTTGTAAGCAAACTTGAATTCTATGGAATGACCTGACTTTTCAGGAAAGTACTGAAATTGTCCATTGAAGGCGTTTAGCAACTGCATGAGCCTAGCCATATGACAAAGAAGTCAGTGGGATGAGTACCTATGAAGGTAATGCTAAAGACCTTTCAGAATCTTCTCGATCAGCAGATTCATCCAGTGCTGAGCCTGGGTTTAGTGACAAGCATGAGAGTTGGCTGATATGTCAGGAATCAAGTTGATGAATCTGAATGACTTTATTTAATTCCTCAGCAATTCTTTGGGAACCCTCATTTACTTTGGATAAATGTTGACTATGGTTTGCAGTTCAGCTTTAGTCCATGGAATATAAGAAATCTGGGTATTATTAGGATCCTCAGAAGGCTTAATTTTAAAGGGACAGCTAGTGATATGTTCAGAGGAGGAGGAAGAGAGCTCCAGAGACAGAGAAGCTGAGAAGGGAAGCAGGAGGTTTCAAAGTCATTTTATTTCTTTGTTTAAACACTTGTTTGCCTCAGTTAATCTTAAATTTTTATTCTGCAAAGAGACAATTTTTGACTCCTCACAATACCAGGCAAAATAGGCATTGCATTCAGTTTTGCATATTTCAGAGTTCTAGTTGACCAATTCCATTTTTAAAAACGTAATTAGAGGGATTTCACGAGTTCTGTATAATGGTCAGTGTTATTCTAACTTACTTTTGGTCATATTGGTCCATTTAATTGGAGATATGCATGAGGAGACACCTGGTTTTTATACATAAAAATCAATTGAGGTCCCTGAAGAGCGGGATCCTGAAAGTATTTCAATAACTGGGACCCATTTTTAAGGCTTTTCTCTCAGCCCAAGCAGCCTTCCCACTAACACCAGCCAGTTTCACTAAGAACAGTTTGGGCCGAAGGCAAGAAGCAGCACAGTTTCAGAGAAACAGTCTGAGCCCTAAGGGTTAACCGAAGGCTGAGCAGCCTCATTTCAGAGAAACAACCAGGTCTCAGGTCCCAGAGGAGTTGGGCTGGAAGCTGAGGCAGTTTCTCTGAGACAGTCTGGTTCCTGTAAGAATCTGGCCAAAGGCTAACAAAGGCTGATTCCTAATGAGTCGGGCTGAAGTATGAAACAAATACAGAAGAAGAAGGCCTTAACAAAAGAGTGAAAAGTTCCTGAACAGATCCCAGATAAAGTCTGGAGAGTTTCGAAATGGAAAAAGAAAATAAAAAAAAAAGCCACAATCCAGGAGAAAACCTACCCTCAAACCCCAAGGTTGGTGAGAAAACAGAGAGCTCAATGGGCTCTTGTGGGTGCCACACCTGTTTGCTCACCAGCCTCAGAGCTTTAGGGGTTTTCTTGTTATGTTTTTTTTTTTAATTTTATTTTATTTTAATTGTTGACATTATTATAGATGTCCCCATTTTCACTCTTTGCTCCCCTCCACCCAGACTTTGCCCTCCCCTCCCTCTGGCCCTCACCAGGAATCTTTTAATCCACACACAGGCCACCGAATATGTTGACCATAAGCAAAAAGGCAGCCAGGTTTCTCCACCAAAATTAGTTTTATTTGAGAACAATAAGGAATTGCAACACTGGCAAGCCACATCCATGTCCACAAAAACAAAGAAGAGAATTTATAGAGAAAATTATTGAACGGAGCAGAAAAGGGAAGTTGGGAAGGCTTGTAACGTGCAGAGTTCCTCCTGTTGTCCTTTGCAATATACACAGGACATGAGGGCTCCCCCTTATGGCCTCTCCACTTTAAATGAGGTCTCTGCTTACTAATTTTTTATGTGTTCATTTACCACATTCTTCTTACACTTTCCAAAAGTGAGGAAGTACATATTGTTTCCAATAATGAATTACCTAAAACTACACTCAAAGGGAAATTTCCATAAAGCTTCTCATGGACAAGGTATTTATATACTAGAGGCCTAGTGCACGACTAATGCACCAGTGGGATCTGGCTCGCCAGCCCCAATGGGGGCCATCAGGCCTGGCTGGCGGGGGGAGGGAGGGGATGCAGGAGGTTGGCCACTGGCCCTGCCCCCGATCAGGGTGGTGGGGGACGATTGGGGGTGGGGCCGGCCCAGGGGTAGGACAGCAGGAGGTCGGCAAGCATTCCAGTAGCTTGGCTTTTATATATATAGACTAGTGGCCCGGTGCACGAAATTTGTGCACACTGAAAGGGAATTAGAGGAAATATTTTAATATTGCTATTTGCCCTTTCTCTATAATAGAAGTGTCAAAGATAAAAGAAAATTAGTACAATATATATATGAAAATCTCCCTCCTGTCAGAGTCTGGGGTGAGCCGTGGGACCTAGAGTCAAGTCCCTGTCCAACTGCGTGCCTTGAAATCTCAAGAGGCCCAGACCCGGCCAGCCCCACCCCCATCAAGCCCCTCAGGGAGGGAGGCACAGCCTCAGGTCCCCTGTCAAGCCCTGCCGGGTGGGGGGCACAGCCCCAGGTCCCTTGGCACAGCCTCAGGTCCCCTGACCCCAGTGCCAGGGCAGGAGGCATGGCCTCAGGTCCCCTGGCCAGGCCTCAGGTCCCCCGGCCCCAGCACAAGGGCACGACTACCATTTGCATATTAGCTCTTTATTATATAGGATATGCAGGCTAGGTTGCTGGATCCTAGGATGCATATTTCTCTAATTTTGTTATATTCTTCTGGGGCAATCTCCAGAATGGCTACATTGCCCCACACACCCACTAGTACTATATTAGACACCAGTTTCCCAAACATCTCTGGACTTATCAGACATACAGATTTCCCCTCTCTATTCATTCACTATTTCTAATTTTCTTTTTAATATATATATATTTTATTTCAGAGAGGAAGGGAGAGGAAAAGAGAGATAAAAACATCAATGATGGGAATCATTGAATGGCTGCCTCTGCACTCCTCTTACTGGGGATCGAGCTCACAACCTGGGCATGTGTTCTTGACTGGAATTGAACCTGGAACCCTTCGGTCTCAGGCCAACGCTCTACCCACTAAGCCAAATAGGTAGGGCACTATTTCTAATTTTCTATTATTTATTCCCAGTAAATGGAGGATAATTTTTATATTTTAGAGATTAATCACTTTTTAGGTTTATATGGTACAAATATTTTTTCTTATGCTTTTACCTGTCTCTTATTCAGAACAGTTGTTAGCTGACGAGAAATTTTTAATTTGTATGTATGTACTCAAATTAATAGTTTTCCTTATTATATATTCTTAATAATAAGTTCTCCAAATTTTCTTTGATTAAACTTGTAGTTTTCTCTTTTACATTTTGTCCATTAAATCAATTTTATATAGCATAGCATAAATATATAGCTCTAATTTTCTTTAAATGGTAACATTTTTTCTTCAATGATTCATTAAAAATTCATGCTTTTCCAACTGATGTTTGGTATCACTTTTAGCATGTTACAATTTTTCATGTGTACCTGCATCTAAGCTTTCACATTATTTAATTATTTGTTAATTGCACTCTCAGAACTATATAGTTATGATTTGTGATAATCAGTTATTCATGGACCTTTAAACTTTAAACATCCATACAATTTATAGGATACATTATTTGAGGTCATCAGTAAAGCCCTGCTATTATTGTTACAAGCATTCTATTTAATATATTACCCAATGTGGAAAGAAATAAAAAATCATAATGTTAAATTATTTCATCAATGAAGAAAATATAACTTCTCATTTATTTGCCCTTTTTTATGAGTAGCAATGAAGTTTTAAACTCTGCCAATTCTGTCAACTTTTATTGTCCTCTGCATTCTTTCTTTCAACATCTTAATTCTCTACCTAACAGCTTAGACCCTTCAACACCCAAACTGTCTGTTTACTGCATAGGCCCCATCTTTCATCGTTATAAAACCTCACTTACATGCAACCACAACTACCTTGCTACAAGCCACTGTTTTCATGATGCAAGCCTGAAGAAGCCCAGCTCATACCCACAGTAGGGCAGCCAAATGTGTGTGGTTAAGAAAACATCAACACCTTGCTGACTCTCCCTTTGAATCTGGAAATACTAACATCGGTTATGCCTTTGTTCATGCCTTTCACTCCTACTGTGTTTCTGCAAGTCCATTAAACCTTTCCTTTTCTTATTTCATACTCCTCCGTCTTCAGGTGCCTCCTGCTTGACCTCACTCTCAACTGATGATCTTGCTTTTTATTTTACTGAAAAAAAAACAACAACAAAAGAACTGGGCTTTACCTATTCCTTCTACTGGAAAAGCTTTTACCCCAAGATATATGCAGTTTCTCATTCCATTCATTCAGGCATCTGTTCAAATTTGTTGGATGAGCATATAACAATGCATTTATCTGATTTACTTTTGTCATGATTTCATGAAATATGAACTATTTTTAGTTTTAATCCTTTATAAACAACACATGTTTGTGAGCATATTTGAAAATCTTCCAATACAGTACTTAACTAAGCTATGTATCTTGCGTTATAGTTGAATTGCTGGGCTATGAGATATGGGATGGTTAAAAGCTGTCAGATAGTGTAATTTATACTCCCACCAACAATGGATAAATGTTTCAAGAGTTCAAACATTTTACCAAGCTAAAGCTGTCCATTTAAGTTTTTTAAAAATGTTTTCCAATAATATAATAAATGGGTTTTAATTTCCATTGCCATGATCACAAACACATTTGGACAACTTTTCAGACACTTATGGACCATTTGTACAGCCTGTTTTGTCAGTCTGTTTTCTTCTGTGGTTTTCAATCATTTTTATTGATTTATGGATTACTTATGCTATTAGTTCTTCAGGTATTATAGTAGTGGGGAATATTTCCCTTCAAATTGGGACTGGTCTTTTACATTTTTGTTCTCTCTCTTTCAGTGATGATTTTAATGATCATAAGTACTTAGGTTATCAATCTTGGTTCTTTTAAGTTTTTCTGCTGTGATTAAAATGTTTAAGTACTCATTTGTTATCTGTCTGTTGTAGTTAAAATAACAAAAATTAATAGTAGAAGAAGAATCAAATATCTTATTAAAAATCATATGCTTCTTTTCCAGTGCTGTCTTATTTTTGAACTGACTCAAGGAAGTTTATTGCACTTAAAGAGGTAACACTTAGAGTATCTTTTATCTATAAAATGTCTCCAGCAACTTTAAATGTGCCATTTTCCCCCACTCCTGATGTTTGAGTATAATTTCGTCTTCCCATTGCTTGTCTTAAGAAGAAAACCATAAGTCTTATTGTTGCTTAATTGAGAGCAACCAATCTTTCACTTTTTTATGATATAAAAAAACCTTTGATTTTTCAGGAATTGAGCTGCAATACATCTGTATGTGCGTGTGTGCGTGTGTTTATGCATGTATGTGTTTATTCTGGAGTAAGTTCACTCAATTTTTGAAACAGTTCTTTATTTTTTAATTTTTTTCCTTTTTATTGAATGCTTTGAGTGACACCGGTTAACATAATTATACAGTTGAATTAGTTTTTTATATCTGTTCTCATCTATTACCTCTTTATTCAATTACTATTTCCATTATATTTTTTGTCTTATTTCTTCAACCTGAGTATTTTCCATTTATTTATTTATCTATTATTTATATATTTATTTAGTTATTTATTGTACTAATTATTTTTGTGTACTGCCTTGCTGTTGATTACATACTTTTTTGCTAACTTTGTTAGTGTAGGTAGCTAGTTAGTTAAGGAAGGGAGCAAATTGAATCAGATGTTAAGCCTGTTTTGCTAGGAAGTTGCCGAATTCACAAGTTCCCCAGGGAATACCCACATTGCCCCACCAAGGGGATTAATATCTGGGCAGAAAGAATTGGCTTTACAATCTCCAGCCAGGGTCCAGGTTTCCAGAGTCTGTTGGTGTTTATTTCTGCCTTAAACTAGACATAGAGCAGGCAAATATCTTTACAATCTATACTTGTTCCACAGACCTCAACCCTTCTCAGCCTCAGAGTCCTTGTAACCCACCCTACCACCAGCCCAGTGCCATTTATATTAACTCGCCTTTAAAAGTCGTAAGAATCTTGTCCATTATTTTTCAGATCTTGCACCTAATTTTACTCTCTTGATTAAGTCAAGGAGAAGACACTAGCAGCCCAGCTAAGTCTGTCATATTGTCAGAAATTATTTAAATAATATCTATGGAGTAAATTATACTAGCCATGGAAAGTAAAGAATAATAAGTTTGGTATGCTTCTATAAATGTATTTTAAATCCAACTTTTGAAGAATCAGTAGATGCTTGCAATAACTAATAAACACAAAATTCCATTGTAGAAACTTCTTTATCCCATATCATACTTTAAATAAGTACTGCTAACCAGTTATGAAAACTCTTACATATTCAATAACTTCAAATGCAGAAAGGAATAATTACAGTCTAAATCAGCCGTGGGCAAACTATGGCCCGTGGGCCGGATCCGGCCCATTTGAAATGAATAAAACTAAAAAAAAAAAGACCATACCCTTTTATGTAATGATGTTTACTTTGAATTTATATTAGTTCACACAAACACTTTATCCATGCTTTTGTTCCGACCCTCCGGTCCAGTTTAAGAACCCATTGTGGCCCTTGAGTCAAAAAGTTTGCCCACCCCTGGTCTAAATGTTCTAGGAATATATGGTATCACATTTATTACTTCTGTACTCTTTTTTTGAATGGTTAATAATTCCAAAATATGTCATTAGAGATTATCTATATATATAAAAGGCTAATATGCAAAGTGTCCCCTCGGGAGTTTGACCAACCAGAAGTTTGATAGCTTGTGATGAAGTGTGCTGACCAAAGGGGCGACACGGAATGAGGGAAGGCCCCAGCCAGCAGCCAGAGAAAGGAGGCCCCGGCTAATAGCCAGAAGCCCCCGATCGGCCCTGATCACCGGCCAGGCCTAGGGACCCTACTTGTGCACGAATTTTGTGCACTGGGCCTCTGGTGTCCTATCTAATAAAAGAGAAACATGGTAATTGGCGTACGACTGCTACCCTTCCCATTGGCTAATCAGCGAGATATCCTAATTAACTGCCAGACAAGATGGCGGCCGGCAGCCAGGCAGCTTGAAACTAACATGAGGCTTGCTTGCTTCAGTGACAGAGGACTCCAACGCTTCCCGCCTGCTTTGCCGGCCTCTGAGCCTGCAGTTTAAGAAACATTATAACAAATATAGAAGCTAAACAAAACCCCAGAAACCTGCTTTCAGCGAGCCCAGTATCTCAGAGCTGGAGTTATACAGTGTTTCGATTATAGAACTGAAACAAACCAGATACCTTCTTTCAGCAGCAGAAGCCTCAGAGCTGGAGCCAGAGCTAAAGCTGGCCCAGAATAAAAAAAAAAGAAAAAAAGGAGCAGTTGGGAGCTTCAGTCAGCCTGAAAACAGCCCTCAGCCCCTCACCCAGGCTGGCCAGGCACCCCAGTGGGGACCCCCACCCTGATCCAGGACACCCTTCAGGGCAAACCAGCCAGCCCCACCCATGCACCAGGCCTCTATCCTATATAGTAAAAGGGTAATATGCCTCCCAGCACCGGGATCAGTGGAGCCGAGAGGCCTCCTGGCACCGGGATCAGCGTGACAGGGGGCAGCGCCCAAACACCCTGATCGCCCTGCGGCTCTGTGTATGACAGGGGGCGGGGACACAACCTCCCTATAGCCCCTGCTCTGTTTGTGACAGGGGAAGGCGCCTCAACCTCCTGATCAGCCCTGCTCTGTGCCTGATAGGGGGAGCTCCCCAATCCCCTGGTCGGCCCTGCGGCTCTGTGTGTGACAGGGTGCGGCGCCTCAACCCCCTGATCAGCCCTGCTCTGTGTGTGACAGGGTGCGGCGCCCCAACCCCCCTCTCCCCCACGGACCCTGCTCTGTGTGTGACGGGGTAGAGCCATAACCTCCCCATCGGCACTGCCCTGAGTGTGAGAGTGGCGGTGCCCCAACCACCTGATGGCCCTGCTCTGTGGGTGATAGAGGGCGGTGCCCCAACCACCCCGCCCCCCCTCACGGGCCCTGCTCTGTGTGTGATGGGGTAGAGCCATAACCTCCCCATCGGCCCTGCCCTGAGTGTGACAGTGGCGGCGCCCCCACCCCCTGATCGGCCCTGCTCTGTGCATGACTGGGGGGGAGCTCCCCAACCCCTTGATTGGCCCTGCTCTGTGTGTGACAGGGTACGGAGCCCCATACCCGATTGGCCCTGCTCTGTGCATGACAGGGTACGGAGACCCAACTCCCCAATCGGCCCTGCTCTGAGCCCCACCAGGGGCTGCACCTAGGGATTGGGCCTGCCCTCTGCCACCCGGGAGCAGGCCTAAGCCAGCAGGTCATTATCTCCCGAGGAGTCCCAGACTGCGAGAGGGCACAGGCCGGGCTGAAGGAACCCCCCCCCCCCCCCTGCCCTGAGTGCACAAATTTTTGTGCACCGGGCCTCTAGTTTCTATATAACCCTTTATATTTACTTCATGATAACTTTCCATGTACTTTTTACATTAATCATATTATTAGTGATTTAACTCTAGTGAATTATATGTGGCAAAACATTTGATTTGAAATAGCTGTAATTTGAATTAATAAATATAAAAAATAAGTTGCATTATTCTTTTCCAAATGTGAGAAAATTCAGTGAAATAATAGTACTACAAAATGATGACAGAGACTTTTCTCTGTCTTCCATGTTTTAAAGTATATGCTTAAATGCATTCCTTATTATTTTAGAGTTATTCTGAACTATTAAATATGATATCTGAATATTCTGACTTACTCACATTTTATTGCAGTGTCCACAGATTATTTTATGGTTTGCATATTTCCAAATTCAAATGTAATTTCTCCATTGTTTTTATCTAAAATTGGAAGTATTCAAGCAGCAACACTCTTTACAGAGAATGATCCCTAAGAGACTTTTACTGATTGTGTTTTGTTTTAAAAAGATGAGATATACTAACTCTTCAGTTCCATATTATTTCCTTGATGAAAAAAAGCTGTCTTTATTCAATGATGCAGAAAATATTTAGTTTTCTCTTAAATTCATAGATTCCTGTTGAGATATAAATGAATTGGATCTAGTCTTGGAAGATTAACATTTCCATTTTTTGTAAATGTGCTTTTTCTCCTATTAATCTCTTCTTGTTTTTCATAAGATACCTTCATGAATACTAAGTTGACAACTTTTGTCTTAATAGTATTTATAGCTGCTGATGACAGAAAAATCAGGATAGATTACCTTTAATAAAGTAACCTAATAGAAGAATTATCAAGGTATGTGCTCATGACAGCACAGGATCAATCAATAAATCCCCAAATAACCTAGTGAGGTATTAATATACTAGTTATAATGACCAGAGTATGTAATATATCCAAGGCTGCAGGGTAAAAGGGAAAATCTGGAGGTGAATAAGGCTATCAGATTCCAAATTTTCAATTGCTCTAACACAAGGTGTTGGTGAAAATTAACACTATTTTTTTTTTATCCAGAAATTAATTCTATACTGTATGTAGAAAGTTTTAAATTTGTTTTTCTCTATTTCATTTTCCTCCTTAATAATACACTGATACCTGAATTTAATCAAATCTTCAATGTTGCTGGAGGGTGATCTTTCCTTGAGCACTATGACTATATTTAAGCTTTAGTATAAAGTTGATGCCAGGGTATGTCATTATCTGAGATACACACCAGGACAAAGGTTTAAGAGAGGTACAGGGTAAGAGCCTGAGCTCTGAGACAATGCCTTGGGAACTATTACTTAGATTCTCATACAAACCAAAGCTGCTACAAAGAAAACCAAACAAGTGTTAAAAAGGGGGCTCTCTGTGGTTGATGCTTGGCCAAATACCAGTTGAGCAAAATGTAAATTAGCAATTCATAATAAAAACTTCTTACATTCTAAGTAGGACTGAAAGAGGGGAAAGTTAATGTAAGATAATTTTTCTAAAAGGAAAAATTGAAATAAATGGAATAAAATTAAGGGATAAATACCACTTCTCTAGTTTGCTTTTGAAATGTCACTCAAAACAATCCCAAAACATTTCAACAGAATAAATATCATTGCCGAAAATTTTCAAGTAGTATAAGTCAACACTCCCCTTCCTAACTCACTTTTTTAAAATATATTTTTATTGATTTTAGAGAGGAAGAGAGAGAGATAGATAGAAACATCAATGATGAGAGAGAATCACTGATCAGCTGCCTCTTGCACGCCCCTTACTGGGGATCAAGCCCGCAACCCAGGCATGTGCCCTTGGCCAGAATCAAACCTGGGACCCTTCAGTCCACAGGCTGACGTTCTATCCACTGAGCCAAACCAGCTAGGGCCCTAACTCATTTTTATTCTGTCATTACTCTTAGCACAGAGTGCTGTGAACTATTCTAGTCCTGTTTCTGTGCATCAGCTATGAAAATGCTTGTGTAGATTTATATAGATAGATCCTTATACTGTGTATCTTAATATTTAGCAAATCCATTATTGGTAGTTAATTAGCTTCTTTCTAAAGTTTTATTGCTTAAAAACTGTAATGAACATTTTTGTCTATTTATGTTCAATGACAGTGTTTCTTTTAGATTGATTCTTAAAAGGGAATAACTTAGAAGGGATTTCAAATCAATTGCTAAATCTGTATCTTTTAGAATTTTTGAAATGTTTCAGCGTATTTTCTCTAGAAAATTGGGGCAACTAAATGAAAGGAGAAATGATATTTTAAAAACAATGTGAAAAATAACTGTACTTTTAAAAACTGAATTAAATATTAAAGAATTATATTGATCCCCCAATATGATTGAACCTATGTTCTTTTTATGGATTATGAATAAGGAATTTGTGCGTGTGTGTTTGTGTGTGTGTGTGTGTGCAGAGAGAGAAAATCAATTTCAAAAATTTGGGGCACATAATCTTTTTCTTCAGCGACTTAATATTTCATCTATTCCCAAATATTAATTTCGTTCTACTGAAAATGCTTCTTATGAATGAAATATATACACTTTGCAACACAAAATAAAAACTAATTTGGATTCAACAATAGAATAATCACTCTGGTTGACCAAACACCTTTTCAGAATTAGCATATAGCAAGAAATAATTTCATCCTTCCTAAGAAGAGGAAAATGTCTACCTTCTGTTCTTGTCTTTTCTTAGATCAAGTATCCATGACAAATAGACATTTATATGTGTTGAGATGATAAAAATAACATAATTATTTATACTGCTTTCTCTGTGATGAACCGATGGAGCTTTTGGTAATGCTACATTCATCCAGCTATTATTAAGAGATTGTCTGTGTTATTCAATGCTTGATTTAGTTAAATACTGCCAATGGCATTTTACTGAAGTTCCCTTCTGGATAGTCACATTACAATTTGAGAAAATTATTCTATAGAGGTTTATAAAATGAGGCTAAGACTTCTTAAATTCAATTTCAAGGAAATGAAATGATTAAAATGTGCATTATCTATATAAGGCTCAGCATATTTGAAAATAAAATTAACAAATTTATATTTACATTTGGAATTTTTACTTGACATTCCAAAATAGAAAAGCATAGTGCTTCTAGCATTTTAAAAATTAATGTAAAGAATGGAATTAATGTAAAGAAAGAATGAATGAAATTAAAAACTCCTCAAGTAGAATTAATCAGTGTCTCCAGTTGGCACCCAAGGGGCCATTGGGAAGGATAGAGGCAGCTCAAGGCAAGATACCCAATTGTGAGGTGCGTGGTCACCCTCCAGAGATGTATTTTCAAAGAATGTGACATCCTTTCCAGTGATCAGTGTTGAAATCAAAATATAGCTCCCAGATTTCAGTTAAGGGAACTCAGTTGAGGGAACTATGGGAAAAGTTTCTTTACTAACTAAAAGTAGAAGGTAGAAAAAATGTTTCTGCTGCATGCTGTATGCAGTTCTATGTTCAAATGATGACTGGAAATAAAGAGTCATCTATATATATAAAACCCTAATATGCAAATAGACCAAAGGGCAGAACAACTGAACAACCGAACAACCAGTCGCTGTGACATGTGCTGACCACCAGGGGATGTGCGCAAAACATAGCAGGCATTGGTTGCGGCAAGATGGTGAAATTGGTGAGTGGGGGCGCCAGACCAAGGTGGGGTGCCAGTTGCTGTCATTGGGGCCAGCCTCTGGTGGTTACTGAAATTCTTTGCTCCCGTGCACCATGGTCCAATCCGGTGCTTGCACCTGCTGCCGGTGCCAGCCTCACTTGCACCCACAGCCGGCACCAGAGCTGCAGCTCGCACCCACTGCTGGCACTAGTCCTGATTGCTTGGTGCTGTCAGTGGATGTGAGCGGCAGCTGCCGGCCCTGATCACTCCGGAGGGCTTCTCCACCTCCCCCTGCTCCTGAGGGGCAATTGAGGCAGCAGCCACCACTCGCACTCACTGACGGTGCTGACCCTGCTCACACCCACTGCTGGCATGGCCCCAATTGCTCCGTGCCATCAGCGGGTGTGAGTGGGGCCAGGGCTGTCAGCACATTGGAGCAGCGGTGGTGGGAGCAGGGCTTCCAGCAGACAGGGGACCAGGGACCATGGCGGGATGGGCTGGTCAGAGACGCAGAGGATGGGCCAAGACCTGCCCCTGTGCCCACCACAGTCTCACGGCCCACATTTCCTTTAAAGGTGCACAAATTCGTGCACTGGGCCTCTAGTCTTATATAATAAAAGGCAAATACGCAAATAGACCAAACAGCAGAATGACTGGTTGCTATGATGCGAACTGACCACCAGGGGGGCAGATGCTCATTGCAGGAGCTGCCCACTGGTGGTCAGTGTGCTCCCACAGGGGGAGTGCAGCTCAGCCAGAAGCCGGGCTCACGGCTGGCGAGCACAGTGCTGAGGAGCAGGCCTAAGCCAGCAGTAGGGCATCCATCGAGGGCTCTCGTACTGCAAGAGGGTGCAGGCTGGGCTGAAGGACCCCTCCCCTCCAGTACACGAATTCGTGCACTGGGCCTCTAGTAAGAATATAAAGGGGAAAAAATATATAAAGCATTTTCTTCTTCCACTCCTTAGGCTCAATTTAAAAGTTTTGCTTTCCTAACTAAAAACAATCTCATTCATTCACAGAGGTGGTTATATCCCAAGGCTTTGCAAGCTGGATACCATTTGGTAACCCCAGTATTATTCATACAGCCAAATAGTATCTTTTGCACTTTTATATGAAGGGAAAAAAATTATGTAAAGAGAGAGAATGGGAAAACATGATCAGAGTTGTTTGGAACATATAATAATTGTAAAAATAGAGGAACAGATAGAATTTTTTCTAGAAACATTTAAATATTTTTGAGAATATGCTCTTTTATCATGAAATACCAGCTAATCAAAATATGAATTTATGTGCATCTCTCTCTTGAAGAGTTTTTAAAAGGAGCTCTAATACCAATATGTCTTATTCAGGTCTTGAATGGTTTGTACTGCGTTAGGCTATTGTATTCGCAGAATTATTAATAAGAAATAGAATTGACACATTATTCGTGTTTATTGAATCAGAAGTTATGAACAAAATTTTATCAATTTTATTATCACCATAAGTGTCAGGTGCTGATTACCTTGATTTATAGAAAACAAAACTAGACAAGCATTTTCAAGATTTAAAAAATCAAATAAAGAGTTAAATCTTGTTTGAATATTAAAGAATATCCTGCATAGCAACACATCAGTATTTATATTAATAGGATATTTAATGGATACCTGACATTGAATTTTTTTTTTTAATACATTGTTTCTCTACAAACTAGTGAATACTATTTTGGGAAGTCCCATAACAATTGAAACATTTTCCAATCAAGAAAATATCAATGTCAATAATAAAAATGTTACATTTGTTTGGATCATAAGAGAATATTTAGAGTTTTTTAAGATTATTATGAGCACATAAATAATTTACTATTTTAAATATATGAAGAATGATGTGTATAAATTTTATTGATTTCAGAGAGGAAGGGAGTGGGAGAGATAGAAACATCAATGATGAGAGAGAATCATCGATCGGCTGCCTCCTGCATGCCCCCTACTAGGGATTGAGTTCGCAACCCAGGCATGTGCCCTTGACTGGATTCGAACCCAGGACCCTTCAGTCTGTATGCTGATGTTCTACCTACTAAGCCAAACCATCTAGGGCTATTTTTTTCTCTTGAAATACTTTATCCAATTGCCTTTCCGTACACTACATTTTCTTCAGTTTACTGTGACTTAACTCCTTGGCCTTTCCTTCTTGACTTCTTTTGATGGTTCTTCCTCATATCTCTGATCCCATAACACCCAAGTGCTCCAAGGAAAAGTCTGCCCACTTCTCCCAATTTTATTTCCCCTCAGTCTATTGATGATTTTACAACATCTAGAGACTTTAACTGCTCTCCATACTTTGACTGTTCACACATTTATCTCAACAGCTCAGACAGCTCCATAATATTGCATATTCATATATTTCACTGCCTACTTATTATCTGTATTTCAATACATAATAACTAAACCAATAAGTCAACTCTCTCACAACAATTACCTCTCTACCTGCATTTTTCTTCATCTGAATTAACCAAAACTTAATTATTTCAATTTATTTGGCCAAAAATAGTCCAGTCATCGTTGACTTATTTTGCTCCCATTCAAAATGTGAAAACTCCACAAATTCTGTTGATATAGACAGAGTTGTGTCCCCCAAAATTAATATTTTAAATTTTTAACCCACAATGTAACTATTTGTACATACAAATTTTAGGGAGGCAATTAAGGTAAAGTAAGGTCATAAGCGTGGTATCCTAATCTGTTATAGCTGGTGTCCACATAAAAAGAAATATAGACACTATAGATAAGAGCAGAAGAGTGACTCCCACTTTACAGGCTCACTGCGAAGATTTTTTCTCTCTAATAATCCAGGATAATCTTATTTTAGGCTCCATAACCTTCATTATATCTGCAAAGTCCCTTCTGCCATAAAATTTAACAAATTCAGAGGTTTCACATATTTTGCCCTGGGCATGTTTGGGGAGACAATATTTTACCTACCACAGATTTGTGAGTGTATATATATATATATATATATATATATATATATATATATATTGTTTTGTTTTGTTTTTTTCACAATGCCTGGTTGAGATTCAATTGAAATTAGTAAATATTTACTAAATTTTTGAATATTCAACTTTTAAAAAATTCTCAGTTTAACATTGAAAAGTCAACTTAATATATTCTAGTAGTGTTTAAAATAACATTGCAAATTAAACAGTTACATTCTTTGTAACTTACTGTTCAAATATTTTAGATTCATTTTAGTATTACCATTTGTCTTAGAAGCTCCAAGAATTATAACCAAATTTAGTGTTTGGCATTGTTGCCAAGGAATATATAATCACTAAAAGGCATAAAGAAAGATAAAAAATTACTATAAAACAGTAAGTGCTATGAACATCTTATAATTTTTAATATTATGAGAACTGATGGGGAAAATCAGGAAAAGTTTTATCAAGAAATGTGACTTGAATTAAAATAATTTCAATAAGTTGTCTTCTAGGGAAGACACCAGTAAATAGAGTAAAATATGAAAAAGATGTAGACATAAAAAATACAGTGCTTGTTTGAAGAACAGGGAGAATCTGTGATTTTTCCTGGAAAAAAAAAAAAAAGTATGAATAGATGCCCAGCCAGTATGGCTCAGTGGTTGAGCACTGACCCATGAACCAGGAGGTCACAATTTGAATCCTGGTCAGGGCACATGCCCGGTTGTAGAATCAATCCCCAGTGTGGGGCATGGAGGAGGCAGCCTATCAAAGATCCACTCTCATCATTGATGTATCTATCTCTCTTCCTCTCTAAAATCTGTCAAAATATATATATATTTTTAAAAGTATGAATAGAGACAAAAGTGTGTAAGTCTAGAAACAATATCATTGACATCTATTTACTGAACACAAAAATAAACCAATACAAAATATTTAACCTATTAGTTAATGACAAGTGTTTTTTGGCAGGAAAGCTTGGGAGTGGCAGTGGGGTTTTGTTGATTTCTATAACGTGCTCAAGGAAAACCTTTCAGAGAACAAATTATTTAAAAGCATATCTGAAGCAACATAAAGGACTGAGCCATGTTGGTTTATGAAGTAAAAATCTTCCTGAGGTTGGAGGGGGTGGGGAGAATATGCAAGTATATGAGATGATATGGGTCAGAAGCAGGTTCAATTTATTTTGAAAAACAGAAAAAAGGCTTTTATGCCAGGGACAGAAAGATTATGCATTGTGGAAATAGCAGGCCACCATTGAGATACCTGATTTGGAGATGTTCTTTAAAAAAAAAAGATTCTGGAAACAATATGTAGTGTGAAGTTGAGCTGGCAGAAGCAGAAGACATTTTAGGGATCTACTACCCTAATCTGGTGGAGAAGCATAACTTTTGTTCTTGCAGATGTGGTGATGTAACTGATGCCAAAGAGGAAGTGAGACACTATAAAAGACCAATTGAGAGGAGACACAATGAAGAAACAGGAATAAAAATTGGTACAGAATTTCCAAGTTTAAGTAAATGAAAACAAGTTAGGATGGAACCCTCATTCAGGAAAGAGAGAACATACTTCAGTTAAAAATATTTAGTATGAATTGCTATCTGTATATTGTATCTGCCTTGTATTCTTGCCTGCATGCAAGTTCTTGGCTTGGTTCACATAGAAGTAGCTGCAATAACTAACTCATTTTAGCACCTACAAAATTTCACCACTGAAGCTATTACCTAAAATCTTGAGCTTCTCCTCCTTAGGAACCCCCCTCATGAGATGGGGATTTCAACCATCTTCTACTCTCCGATTAAATGGATTTTAAAGTAAATTAACCAATCACTAATCCAATTTTATGCCACAAATGATTTGAACAATTTATATAGAAAATAATTTTTCAAAAAGAATAAAAAAGATCAGAAGAGAGCACAGAGCAAAGATTAGGAGTTATACACAGAAAGAGATAGAGATGGGGATTAGGACGCCAGTGGCGAAATTGCTCATTTGAATTTTAGCTCACTGGCAGTCTAAATGAAAAGGTTAAGGAAAACAATAATGTTTGCATTGCTTACAGAGTAAAAACATTATCTTTTAGAGAAGCTAAGATTTCCAGGAATTATTCCTGATTTTTTTTTTTTTGGGGGGGGGGGAGTGGGGGTGGTCCTTTACATCAGCGACGACGAATGGCACTATGCTCAATAGCCTCAACCACCCTTCCTGAACAAAGGTAATTGTGGGTTTTGAAATCTGATCTTCATAAGTCTTTTGAAAAAAGATAAGACTATGACACAAAAGTGAAATCAGATAAACTTGGGGGATAGAAGCCAACAAAAGTAAGAAAATAATCTACCACTATTGTGGTAAAAAATCCAAAATCAATTTACAAATAGCATGCAACTTCACAGCTTTCCAATGGTCCAGTTTATTCCTCTCATGTGGAATGGATGGACTATTTGGAATAATATAGCCTCTGCTATTGGAGGGTTTGACATGCAGCTTTTTGGTCTATTTTTTTTTCTCAAGGGTTTGGGAGAATCCCAAAATTTTTGGCTACCACTGTATTTCTTTTTTTTATATGTATATTTTATTGATTTTTTACAGAGAGGAAGGGAGAGGGATAGAGAGTTAGAAACATCAATGAGAGAGAAACATCGATCAGCTGCCTCCTGCACACTCCCCACTGGGGATGTGCCCGCAACCAAGGTACATGCCCCTGACCGGAATTGAACCCAGGACCCTTGAGTCCGCAGGCTGATGTTCTATCCACTGAGCCAAACCGGTTAGGGTTACCATTGTATTTCTTACTATTCAGGGCAGATAGCCAACACTATTCAGCTACTTTTGCTTCCATATTGATAAGCTAATGGTCACCCAACAAACTTGTTCTAGGACACTTAAAATATGTAGATACAAACTAGAAAGATTAAGAACTTACTTGTTCACTTCTATGCTTATTGTTTTTCTTATCTTGGATTCATTTCCTTATCGTTTCTTTCCTCTGGATTCATTTTTCTTCTTGCTGATTTACATCCTTCAGTAATCCACTGAGTGATGTGGATGGTACATTTCTAACTGTTTATTTTATCAGTCTTTTATTATTGTCAGGATTTATAATTTTCTTATTATTAATGTCAATTAGTCTTCCCACAAAAATCTAGATCTGAATATGGATAATTATTTTTACATGTTTCATTCTTCCAGTGAAAACAAAATTTCATCAGTGCCTTGGAGACTGAAATTCTGAAAATAGTGTAAGTATGAGTTTTTCAAAAGTGGATTATATGCCAAAACTTAAAGGAAGAGTGCTCTTACATAATTATGTAACTCATTGCTCTGTTTAGGAGAATTACACCTAAAACTTAGGTATAGAACAACTTTAAAATTAGATCAAATGCATGAACATTTGTGCAGATTCAACAAAAATGTTAGCATTTACCAGACTCAGCTTATGAGCTGCACACAGCTATTTTACATTTTGGAGGATTTCCAATATTACTACTTACCTAAATGACATTTGAGGTGGTGACACTTAATGAGGTACATGCAATATAGTACTTAATTCATGACATCTACCAGGCAGAAAATTCTTTATTAGCTGGTCCTGTTCTATGAATATAAATGGATTTTTCTCCATGGTTAGGAAAATTGGCTCTTCAACTATATTTAAAGATAGAGTTACCTGGGTCCATCTAGCAAATTAGAGTAGGTCTCTTTGCATAAATTATGGCTTAAATTGGAAATGGTACTTCAGTCTAGTGATCTTTGACCCTAGCCATCATGTTTAGGTCAGGAAAAAAGGTCTTTCCTTACAGTTTGTAGAGACCCTGGAGTTTAATCACTTTGCTTCAAAGCATTAGGTAATTCTCTCTCTCTCTCTCTCTCTCTCTCTCTCTCTCTCTCTCTCTCTCTCTCTGATAAATGAATTCCTTAAATGTCAGCGTTTTAGCACTCATATAATAGGACCTTGAAGAAATTGTTTTCCTTCCAAGTACCATGTTTCTGACTCACACTCTCTTTGGTCCATAAATGCAAATAGTTATTAGCCATTATTATATTACTGATTTTCTTAGCATGCATTGGAGAACCAGGGCTCTACTATTCTAAATGCGATGGTAAAAGAAACATGAAGTTACTTCCTTTCATCAAAAATATTCCAAGAGAGGAAGAAAGATGGAGGTAGAGATAGCGGTAAATAGAGACTACCAAGGTTCACTTAAATAATGAGAATGTACCCATGATTCATGTGTGTAAAATGCAAATACTGGAGCAAATTTGGGCTTTCCCAGTAAGATAGGAGGAGGAATGGTTGCTCCATAAAACATATATAATGACAATCCATCTCTAACTAGTGAGTAAATCACAAATATTTCTTTTGCACCCTACTACTGCAATGGTATCTTGCAGAGCCAAACTCTTGGAATATTAAAATACAAAAATTATGAAACAGAATACTTAAGTTTATAATCCTTAAAATCAAAGTAATGTTCTTGGCAAATGAAAATTAAAAATAAATGTGATTATATGTTCATGATTCTGCCCTCTTTTTTCTTTTTAAATGTGAACCAGAGAGAAATTTCATAATCATTAGCTATCTGCACACATGAAAAGTGTACACAACGTACATGAGGGCATATGCATGCACACATACATGCTGATCATGAACATTTAATTATCCAACAACTGGACCACTATCCAGCTAGCCTGTTTATATTTGGTATCTGGGCTATGAATAAAAATATTTATAATTGAAGTGCCTGCAGATAAATATGTGTTAGGTATGCCACACCATGTCCTTACTCTTGAAATTTATACTTTCTTAATTATAGAATTTGCAAAAATAATTCCTTGCTCATTAAGGAGTCTGATGTGTTTATCTATTAAGAAAATTACAAATTTGCTATGCTCTTATTTTACATTGTTCCAATATGGTCCATGTGATGGATGTGGAGCACTGCACATCTATCATTATTGTTTTGCCTTTAGGCTGATAATACCATTAAAATATGTAGTTATGTCACTTTTGATAAGTTAGAGTAAAATTTTGTTTAAATAGAATTCCTAATATGAGTACTGCAAGTTGTTCTATTATTGCTCCCCCATCTACACTAATAAAAGAGAAACATGCAAATTAACCATCACTCCATCACTCCGCCACTCCACTACACCCACCAGCCAATCAGAGAAACTATGCAAATAAACCCAATAAATATGGCAGTTAATTTGCATATGCAGGTGCGGAGCGAAGACCAAAGTTGACTGAAGATGGCAATGGCCATGGAGCTGGAGCGAGCAGGAGGCTTGGGTTGCTCCTGGCAACAGAGGAAGCCAAGCTTCCCGCCGGCCCTGGACTCCACTCAAGGAGTGGCTGGGGGCCTGGGTCACCAGAGGCAACCCAGGCTTCCAGCCCACCCTGGGCTCCGCTCAAGGAGCTGGGGGAAAAAAAGGAGGGGCTGGGAGCAGCCAGAGCAGAGAAGCCAAGCCTTGCTGCTGTGGCCACAGCAGAGAAGCCAAGTCTTGCTGCTGCAGCCAAACCAAAGGCCTGGGTCCCGGGTGCCGGAGGAAAACCGGTGCCGGCAGCCGGGGGAAGGAAGGCCTACTGTGCGAATCTTCGTGCAACGGGCCACTAGTTATATATATACATTTGCTTTTATTATAATTTAGCACTTAACAATCTTGTTTTTACTTTATACCAATCTTATGAAAACAAGAGTTAAATTTTTTTGTTTATGTATTTTCATGAAAAAATACATATTCACAATGACTAAGTGTTATGAAAAGTTTTTAAAATATTTAATGAGACATTATAGAGAATTAAATTTTGTTTACTACTTGAGTAATCTGAGTATTTAAATATTTTTCAATCTAATTATTTTTTAAAATATGGAGATGTCAGGTAATCTGGGACAGGTCCAAATTAATGGAGTCTTATATATTTTAGAGAGACTTTTCTTTAAGAAAAAAAAATACTTACATATATATATATATATATATATATATATGCAAACAAGGTCATATTTTGATGTGCTGAGGATTAGGAGATATATATATATATATATATATATATATATATATACACATATATATATAATGTATATACAATTTAACAGCTAGTAGTTCAATTTTGAAAATTAAATTTACATTAATAAACACTGCCTTTATAATTATTCAAAGTGTATGTATACATTTTGGGGGGACACCATATGTATATTTTGGCAGGAGGACACAATTCAACCCATAACAATTTCCTTTGCCTAAGTACAATATATATCAAAAGTTGAATATTTACACTATGTTTATGTGTGTGTCTGATAAAACAAAATCTATCATAATATTTACTTTAAACATCATAAAGTAATGGTATAGGCACACACACTTGTTATTAAGTTATTACAGCTGATTGTACATTAGTATGATTAACTAAAGACTTGGCAATAAACCATGGCTTAAGAACAGAATAAGCTAAATCATCTAGTGAAAAACTACTAATCAAAAGTTCAGATATCAGAGAAATGGACACTGCATTAGGATAAGATAAGCTCATAGATTTCAATGGAAAGCTTCCAGTTTTAGAAATTATATTAAAAATAATTCTGTTAAGTCTTAAAATCTATTAGATTTATTACCCTGAGTAATTTTTTAAAGTTTTACCACAATAAACTTGGAAATGGTACAGACTGGGGTTATTAGAAATATAAAACAGTATTATATCTGATCTGTCCAATTCATATACATTACATGCCATTTGATTTCAGTAATATTACTTCCAAGATATTTCAGGCAAAGTCATTTTATAATTAATTCATAATTCTTTGAGTCACTGATTCTAAAATTAAATTCTCTACTCTATTTCTCTAGAGGTAAAATGGAAAGTCTAAATTATTTGGAAGCATTATGAATCAATATATTTGTTGAAATTATGATATGCATGAACTAAATAAAAATATGGTTTTAAATTATTAATTGGCATCTATACACATACACATATATTTACAAGAATTATATAATTTTTGTATCTATAAGATTCATAATAATTCTATTAAAATACTACCATTTTGGCTGATTTCTTTAGTGTTTCAAGGGCTCTAAAGGTCTTAACATAGCCCTGATTATGAAGTCTACTTTAAGATAATAGAAATAAAAATAGCTAACACACACAAAAATACAACCTAAAATATTTATGCTATTTATCGAAGTAATTTTCAGCAATATAAACAGTTTAAATGTAATTAGATTTTATGTACATTCAATTCTTCCCTTTTCCATGAATCAGCACAATCTCTTTTGTTTCTCTGAATTCCTAACTGCAAGTCCAGACCTGGGAAGTAAGAAAATAGTTGATTGTAGACATATCCACCCTTACTCTTGAGCCATCAGGTCTAGGTTTGGGTATAAAATAGCAGCATTATTTCCAGGAGCAGATGGAAATAATTTGGGGCCTAGCCATCTCAGGTTATGTTCTTGATCCAACACACAGCCAGAGCTACAGGCTTCTGTGAAACCCACAATTCAAGAGTTTATTTTCTACTACACTTTACCAGTTCTTCAAAGGGAACAGATTTTATCCTAACAATGACTTCTTGGCTGCAACCCTGTGAACTTGTTTGGTTTGTGCCACATTCTATCCTTTAGATGACGATCCCTCTGTCTCCCTGGGAAAAGCTTCACAAGTGTAATATCATAGATGCGTTCATCACGTTTCTTTTTTCCCCAAGTGATAATGGTCCCAAGTGTCAGGGAATAAGGACATTTATTAACTAATGTAACTGGGTGGTGCTTCAATCCATCTTATCCAGAGACCCAAAGGATGTCATAGCTCTATCTCTATTTCTGAGTTCTCATTATTTATCATTCTTTTTCTGTTGTTTTTGCTTGCCTTTAAATATACGCAAATATTCTCTTTATTCTGAAAATATGTCTGGCTGGAGCCCAAGCTGGCCACTTTATGTCACTGATCCAAATGTTAGCTCCTTCATAGAAAACTTCAAGGAAAACCCATAAAGACTTTCTTTAGGTGATATGGCCACTTGTCCAAAGAAATTCTATAATGAATTACCAGGAAGTATAGTAATGGAGGGTTCTGTCACTGGAAATCATATCCCAATTAGGGGACACATGGAGTAAAAAACAATTCTCAAAGGGACAAAAATGCGTTGTGAGGAACAGAACATTTTTTAAAATCTAAGATTAAAATTGTCATTCAAAATAGAATTATATGAAAAGTACAGTGATGTCATATCAGCAGGAGGGTCATTACAACTATCTACATGTAAGAAGATACTTTTGCCCTGGACAGTGTGGCTCAGCTGGTTGGACATAGAGCCGTGCACCAAAAGGTTGTTGGTTCAATTCCCAGTCAGAATATATATCCAGGTTGTGTGCTCGATCCCTGGTCGGGGGTGTGCAGGAGGAAGCCCATTTATGTTCTGTTCTCACATAAATGTTTCTCTCTCCCTCTCCTTTCCTCTTTCTTCAAAAATTAATAATATACACTGAGTGGCAAGATTATTATGACCACCTGACATTTGTAGGCAAATTAGCTATAATTTCACGCTGAAGTTGCTAGAGGGCCAGACCATTATTAATAGGGAAGCAGGTTGTTTACCACGACAGTAGAAGTAATTTTTTTTCTGAAGATATGGGTAAACAATGCGATTTAACAGCCTTTGAACGTGGGATATATTTGAATGTAAGTAGCCAGGTTATTATGACCACCCCAGCAGTACTTCGTTGGGCCACCTTTTGCCTTCAATACTGCGGCGATTCTTCTTGGCATTGACTCCATGAGATGTTGAAAGGTGATGCGAGGAAACTGACACCATGCCTGATGAATAGTACTGTCCAGTTCTGTGAGATTTGATAGCTGTGGAACCAGCTGCCTGATGGCTCTTTTAACTTTGTCCCACAAATTCTCAATTGGATTGAGATCTGGTGATTGTGGGGGCCACCTAAGCAAGGTAAAGTCTCCCTCATGTTCTTGAAACCACTCCCGCACAATACTAGCACTGTGGCATGGCGCATTGTCTTATTGGAAGAAGCCATCTCCATTGGGATACGCAATCAACATGATAGGATGAACTTGATCAGCAATGATACTTAGGTATGTTGTGCTATTCAGACATTGTTCCACATGAATTAAAGGGCCCAAATCATGCCAGGAAAACATGCCCCAAACCATAACATTGCCCCCACCAGCTTGAAGGTTTGTACTCACGCATGTAGGGTGCATGCTTTCATGCTGTTTTGGCCAAATTCTCACTCTGCCATCTTCATGATGCAACTGGAAATGTGATTCATCGGACCACATGACTTTTTTCCAATGCTTGACTGTCCAATCCTTGTGTTCCTGTGCGAATTGGAGACGTTTTATCTTGGTAACTGTAGACAGCAAACGTGTTCGAACAGGCCTTCAGCTTCCATATCCCATACAATGAAGTGTACGGCTAATTTGCCTACAAACGTCAGGTGGTCATAATAATCGGGCCACTCATAATAATATATATCCCACGTTCAAAGGCTGTTAAATCTCATTGTTTACCCATGTCTTCAGAAAAAAAATCACTTCTACTGTCGTGGTAAACAACTTGCTTCCCTATTTATAGTGGTCTGGCCCTCTAGCAACTTCAGCACGAAATTATAGCTAATTTGCCTACAAATGTCAGGTGGTCATAATAATCTGGTTACTCAGTGTATATAAAAGAAGAGAACTTTAAGAGCAAACTTGAACAACCATAGGAATTCTCTGGGGCTATAATTTGTGTAACTTAGTCTTGTTTGAGAAGGGGTCAGTGCATATGTCTGAGTGCACATCCCTACTTACTCTGATGGCATCTCAGAAGAAAAAGTTTATGCAAATGAAAGGACATCATGACACATTAGCAAATCTAGAGCTATTTTGACATGGCAGTAATGTAAGATGTGACAGAGAAGCAGTGGGTAAAGAATTTATACACATATGTAAAGACCACAGCATGGAGCCTGTGATCCTAAATCGTTTTAAGTAGACTTGGTTATGTGCAATAGACACAAATGTATCAGGATGTTGTTTGTTGGCTGGTTGGTTACTTTTGCATAATAATAATAATAATATTACAATTTTCACTATTTGGAAAACACAATTTGGCAGCTAAGTGGAAAATGAAAAGTAGCAAGGGAAAAGTGAAAGGTCAGTTGTCAAATGCTTGATTACAGGTAATTTATTTTTTTATTTAAACTAGTCTCAATGGAGGTAGAAATAAAGTAATGGTTGTGAGAAATATTTAGGTAATATTTTTGTAAATCATTGTGAATGATTGATATTGGTTGTGAAGGAACCAGAGGAATTAAGAATTCTTCTAAAAGTTTATATAAAAAGACTAAGTATTTTGAAATTAACCATATCAAATGAACTGGAGTTGATAGGTGAGGAAAATTTTGAGTTCAGCTTTTGTCACATTGACTTTACAAACAAAAACCATGAGAGAGCTAACTGGAGATTTGTTGTTAGCAATTGGAAGCTTGTCTCTGAAACTCAAATTCGAGGTTTGGTCTAATGGTGTAGCTATGCCTAGAGTCAGTTTAGGATAAACACTAATAAAAGGCACTAGCCCATCTGAAATCTTTCAGTAAATAGATAAATTTCAGTAAATAGAATCAGTGCATTAACCTAAGTAAAGGAATTACTAGAGTTTGTATACTATTCTTTCAACTATCTGTTATATTAAACAATTGAAATTATAATAATATTTTTCATGGAGTGATAATGTTTACATATGAAAATTGGGACATATAATTATTGTAACAACTGAGATACAAAAATATATACTTTATGTACTTTATTTGTATGTGATATATATATATGTATATACATATACACATATACATATATATGAATATATATACTTAATATGGTTTGTACTTGAAACTCTGATTTACCAATGACATAATAAAAGTATAATCATTTTGTGACAAGAAATTATCCCTCTTTTTCTTTGTTTGGAAAACTTTTTAACATGTAGTTTTAAATAATAGTGTTCTTAATAAATACTTACTATTGATATATTTATCATATTTTGTTACTTTCTTTTGCTTTTGTATTTTACTTCTTCTAGTCATATGAACCTTGAAAATATTTTTCAGTTTCAAACATTTACAAATCATAACCAAGGAACACAAATAATTTGTTTCCTTTCAGGCTTGAGAAACTTATAAATACATAATTTATGAACTACTAAATAAATTCTGGGTTAAAATTAGAAAATATTTAAAAGTTTAAAACTTTTTAAAACTAAATGATCCTTTTACTAATAATATTAAGTACTGGTATTTATTTTAACTTCTATATTCATAACACAAACTTGGTAGTGATGAACAAAAATATTCTACTGTATATTCAATTATCTGTAACTGCTGAAATTGTTGGATATATGCTTAAAATCTAAACCAGTTGCTATACCACATCAATAAAATATTATATTATAAAATTAGACACAGATTATTAGAAGTACAGGAAATATTTTTTAAATGTTCTTGTCACTTAATTAAATTTTCTCCAGATGTACTCAAACATCCTACTGGGTTGGTTGGCAATTTAGCTTTACCATTATGAGTTTTAAAATGACATCTAGTTTGCATTGTAGTTATAAGTAAATGAAGAGAAAATGTGAAATAAATGAATGTTCACATTTTTAGGCAATCATGGTAATTGTTTCATTTGCCATACAAATGAAAAAACATTCATCCTAAAATTTGGGTTGGAGACACCATGTATCTTTGGAAAATAAATTACACAAAGGCCATCTTTCTCTTTTCCTTTGTATACACACACAACACATTCACAACACCAGAATCTATGTAATTATGATAGATAAAACATGGAACATTAAGAAACATAGTTTACGCTGCACTGTCAATTTTTACTACTTTAATTTGCGATACGTTCTCTGAACACAGTATATATCTTTCTGGCATATTTCAATATCTGTTTATAGAATTTATAATTTGGTAACTTTCTATTCTACTTAAGAGCGTGTATATGCATACTGAATTCAGTTTTCATTCATGTACTTAGTATTCCCTACTTCTTTCCAGCATCAGCAATAGAGTAGAAAAGTTTCTTTTATATGCAATGCCTTTCACATCTTCTATTTACCCCTGTTGATTTTTTTTATATTCTATTTACCACAATCTCAAAGAAAGCCATAAACTTGAGAACTCTTGTAATTAGAGTGAGGTATGGTATAGAGACCACAGCCTAAAATTGTTCTTTCTCAAGCTTTCTATTTGAAGTTGGTGTTCAATTGTAATCACAGTTGCTTTGTAGACAGAGAAGCCAGCAGAATACCTATACCTACAGAGACTTCATTTTGCTTTATTTTAACTTCTGTTCAAGCCAATCCTCATAAACTTCCATTAAAGCCTTTATTCTTTTTCTTAATATCAGGTAAGGTCACAGAGTAGAATTAAGTTTTCTGAAAATCCAAGTTATGAAACTCCATTTAGGAAATATATAATAAAGTAGGAAATCTTAGAGTCTCAGTATCCATGTCATTAGAGAATGACTGGTTTCTAGGCAGTGAGCTCAAATAAGGGAGACTGATAAGAATTCCCAAAGTACATAAAATTTGAGAAGGGTCTTGAAAAAGTGTTAAAATTTTTGCTATAATAGAGAAAGGATATATCAGGTTGAGCAAAGTCCATAAAGTAGGAATGATTATGATATAATCATAATTATAAATCACTTATAAAACTTGAGTGTCTTATTGCATAGGCATATTGGAAATTAACATGAAAGGTGTAATATGAAACTAATATGAAATGTGTAGCTACTTTATGAGTTATGATAATCAGAAAGAGTCCATTGCCTAAAATTAATTTTTCGTAGCTTTCCACACTGAACTGAGGTAACTTCGAAATAAGTAACCATTTTTTTTGCCTTCATATATCCAGCAACAGCCTAATGCCCACAGCAAAATAAATAGTAAATAGCATAGAACAAATGAATGAAGGGGTAAATGAAGAAATAAATGAAGAGATAAGCAAATGTATAAAATCAAATACTGTAGAATATTTATTCTGACTAGCAGTGGAATATTTACTTAATTCTGAAAACTGCCTAAATCTGTGTGTGTGTGTGTGTGGGGGGGGGGGGGGTGAAAATTTACTCTACCCTTGGAAATTAGATATAATGAATCATCAATATCACAGCTTCATAAAAACCATGAGAGATGAGCCACTGTCATTTCTAAAATTTTAAAGTTTAGAGTATAGGTAATAGAGTTTCAAGTTGATTTTAGTATTTGGCTTTCTGTTGTGGTATAGCATTCAGCACTTTATTTTTCTTAACCTGCCGGAAGCCGGTCCATCCTTGCTGCTTGACACAGTCGCTGCAGGATAGAAACATCTGCACAGCATATGTTTCAAGGGACCTGGCGTATATAGCATACTGTTCTTAATATGTTTGCTCCCCTTAGCGCTGTGTGTTTTAACCAAGGTCACCTCTCCGAGAAAGGTTGTTTCCCCAGGTAGGGATTTTTCCCTGAAGTTAGGGAGGGGATGAAACTCCTTAACTAAGTGCCAGGCGGGTAGTTAATCACTTTAACTACAAACAATCATGCTTAAGCTACATAATCTTTACTCCCTGGAAAGGAGATAAGAAACGCCCTAACCTTTGTAATAGAAATTGACAGGATTAAAATCAACTGGTATAAATACGGATGTAACAAGACAATAAACAGCAGAACCTCTCTGGAGATCCAGACCAGAACTTGGCTGGAGATCCTGGCTGGAGATCCTGGCTAGGATGCTGATCAACTGAACATTGTCTCCGTGTCATTCCTTCTTCGCAGACTCCGTCTACGCCTTTGGGAACCCCTGGACCTGCTGGGGTTGGACCCTGGCATTAACCTGCTGATTTGAGTATATCTTAAAACAAAATATTTATGATAATTATCAATATCCTTTCTTACATTTGAAACTACCATGGTGTATAACATCATGAGACAGACTGTTAAACCCAAACAGCAAGCACGATAGTCCTGGGAATTACACTATCGCAGAACACTTATTTGTTGTTGTTGTTTTTTTGTCTCTAATTGAAGAAATGCAAACTGCATTCAGATTGCTTTATTTAAATCAAATTTGAATATAATTATACTTCTAAAACACTGGGTTTGTTTTTAAAGAATCATGGGAAAGTAGTAGAAAAAATAATCCCTTCATTGAACACAAGATCTATGTGAACTGAAACAAACATTGTATAAAAGTATGTATTTTCTTTCAAAACAAGCAAAATGTGAGAAGCTTCCAATGATGAAGACATAAAAAACTGACGATTGTAATATGCAGTTTTTATAACTAAGAAAATAAGACTTCATAGGTTTTTAAAATATATGACAAATAAGGTTAAGTTATAATGCCTTATTTTCCTCTCTATTTTTAGTTCAATGCCTTCATATGGTTGAGCACATACTCTAATACTGATAAATGTAGAATATACTATTCAGAATTGTTTGTTACAGTGAATTAAGAATGTTATATATTTTATAACTTTTAAACTATAATTTCTGGTAAGTATGATACCTAATATAATAGGATTTGGCAAAATTTTTCTGTAAAGGGTGACAAATTAGGCTTTGTTAGCTATAGATCTGTTGCAACTATCCCTGTCTGCTATTTTAGTAGGCAATCAGCCATAGACAATACCTAAGCAAAGGGGTGTAGTTTGTTTCAACAAAAGTTTATAAAAACAGACAGTAGGCTGGTTTTGTCCCGTGGGTTGTACTTTGTCCACTCCTGTGACATACTATTGTGCATCTTTTTTTTTTTAGAATATATTTTATTGATTTTTTACAGAGAGGAAGGGAGAGAGATAGAGAGTTAGAAACATTGATGAGAGAGAAACATCGATCAGCTGCCTCCCACACATCTTCTACTGGGGATGTGCCCGCAACCCAGGTACATGCCCCTGACCGAAATCGAACCCGGGACCCTTCAGTCCGCAGGCCGACGCTCTATTGACCGAGCCAAACCGGTTTTGGCTATTGTGCATCTTTTTAAAAAATATATTTTTATTGATTTCAGAGAGGAAGAGAGAGATAGAAACATCAATAATGAGATGTTGACTTATAGTATAATTTATAATCATCCTTTAAATTAGAAACATCATCATCATCACATACTATAGGTCAATATCTCATAATTGATGTTTCTATCTCTCCCTCTCCCTTCCTCTCTGAAATTATATATATATATATATATATATATACATATATATATATATATATATATAATCATAACAACAACATTCTAGGCTTTTAAAAATATTTATAAATACTGATGTGAAAGTTGTATTCATTAGATATGATTCACTATTTTATATTCAACAAATAGTGAGTATAAAAATGTCCTACCTTAAACCATAGGACATGTATAATTCACTTAATAAATTGTCCAGAGATGAACTCTCTTGTTGTTTTGGTGGCTTGACTAAGGACTCAGGCCTTTCATCCAAATTCTCTGCCACCCTTGGAGACTTGCCTTTCATGATTGCAGGAGATCTGCTGTGATTACAGAATCAGTGTCTTCACTAAACAGAAGCCAAAGTGGGGAAGAAAGCAAAGGACATTCGTTCTCTTTAAGCCTCTCCTTAACCTGGGAGAAAGAATATTGTTTTCCCATAATTCCTCCTATTACCTTTTCTCTCACATTCCCTTGCTAGTACTGGAACAGACATCAGCCTTCAGACTAATTAAGGAAAATAAATTTACCATAAGGCTCTTAAGCCAATCAAACCCATGCGCTGGAACCATCCACATTGCTGCCTGAACAAAGCTGAGCTCCATAAAAAGGAAAAGGGGGCATGACTCTCGGGTAAGTGTCTGTGTTGTATCTGTAGCATTTTAATTTATGGAGGTCACTGAATGACCACACAGAGATAACACCACTGAAAGAAGAATCTATACTAATAAAAGGGTAATATGCTAATTAGACCGGGAGATCTTCCGGGCATCCTTCTGGACAAAGCCATGGTGGCAGGGCTGAGGCAGAGGTGGTTAGGAGCGATCAAGCCGGGGTGGGGGGGAGTTGGGGGCGAGCAGGCCAGCAGTGGGGGGTAGTTGGGGGCAAGCAGGCTAGCGGGGGGTGGGGGCAGTTGGAGGCGATCAGGCTGGCAGGGGGGGCAGTTAGGGGTGATCAGGCCGGAAGAGGGGGCAGTTGGGAGCGATCAGGGCAGCAGGCAGAGGTTAGGGATGATCAGGTAGGCAGGCAGGTGAGCGGTTAGGAGCCAGCGGTCCCAGATTGCGAGTGGGATGTCTGAGGGGTGCCAGATTGGAGAGGGTGCAGGCTGGGCTGAGGGACACCCTCACCCCAACCCCCACTCCGGCATGAATTTTGTGCTCTGGGCCACTAGTATATTAATATTTGCTCAAAGGAGGAAGCATGTCATTCCATGCAGGGCCACATGGAGAAGCACCAGTTTTGCTCAGGAGACCAAAGGAGGGAGGCGGAAACGTGATCCACAGCCTTTATTGTGTTTTCCACTGGTAAGGCATCCAGGCAGGGACATGGTGCGGTATTGCACATTTGAATAATGGTGAGTGTTTTGAAAGCTACACAGTGCTCTCTAGCTATCTGGGTTGATTTAGGGGAGGGAGAATATTGGTTCGGTATCTGAGAGATAAAGAAGAAGGTTGGGGGCATGGAGTTTGGGTTGGATTATTTGCATGTGAAAGGCCTGTTCCCAGGCAAGTTGTTTATTATCTTAAGAATTAGCAGTCTTGCCGAAACCGGTTTGGCTCAGTGGATAGAGTGTCGGCCTGCGGACTGAAAGGTCCCAGGTTTGATTCTGGTCAAGGGCATGTACCTGGGTTGCGGGCACATCCCCAGTGGGAGATGTGCGGGAGGCAGCTGATCGATGTTTCTCTCTCATCGATGTTTCTAACTCTCTATCTCTCTCCCTTCCTCTCTGTGAAAAATCAATAAAATATATATAAAAAAAAAAAAAAAAAAGAAAAGAATTAGCAGTCTCTCCCAGGCCAGGTAGGCCCTTAACATGCAAAGAATCATAAATAAGGGGAAAATTTTAAAAGCATGAGTATTTAGCCAAATATCTACAATCAAAATTGCTAATAGTTGAAATATATCTAACAGCTAGGCTAATCATATGCATTTGCTCATTTAATTCCCATATAGCACTGTGATATAAACCTCATTTTTATTTTGACACTCACGTCAGTTAACTAACATGTTCAAATTACAGTTAATGATTGGTAGAGCTTACATTTCAATTCGCTCCAACTCCTACGCAGAAGTTCTTAATTTTCTAAGAGTTCAATTTTTAATTAAGACACTTCTAAAATAATAAGAGGGGCATGGATAAACAATTAAGTACATTTTGCAGTAATACTTTACCTCCCCAAACCAAATTTTGGTCTTTTTTTTAAAAAATCTTTGCACTGGAAATTTAACTTTGAAGAAATGTGAGGAAAAAAAAAAAGGCACAATCAATGTAGTTAAGGGAAGGTAGTCTGAAGCACTCAAAATAAAGTGATTATTTTTTGTGTCAACCTGGATGTGAAACCAGCTGTTAAAATATGAAGTAGGTTTTTATACCAAATGATAAATGTTCACTATGGATACTATACACTTTCTATTATACACTCAAGTGAGAGGTATGCAGATTGTAAAACCATAGGGAAAATATCACTACCACTGGCGGTTAGTCTCTGAGGCTCTCCCCGCCCCTGCGCGGTGTGGGCATCCTTCGCAGCAATGTCATGACCAGATGAAGAGGGCAGCAGCAGCCTTGGGTATAGGGATTTTCTGATTTTGAACTGTACAAAATATGGCATTTTTTTTTCTAACAATGAAGCAACTGATATAGGGTATCTGAGCAGACTTTGTCCAATTTCTCCTTTTCACACTCCCTATGGGTGTTAGCTTTGAAACTTACTGGGCGACACGAAAGCTTTGTGCTGCAGTGGAAAAAATATGATTGTCACTTTAAACTGCATTTGAGGATTTGCTGCTTTTCTTTTTTTAAAAAATATATTTTATTGATTTTTTACAGAGAGGAAGGGAGAGGGATAGAGAGTTAGAAACATCGATGAGAGAGAAGTATCCATCAGCTGCCTCCTGAACACCCCCTACTGGAGATGTGCCTGCAACCAAGGTACATGCCCTTGGCTGGAATCCAACCTGGGACCCTTCAGTCCGCAGGCTGACGCTCTATCCACTGAGCCAAACCAGCTAGGGCTGCTCCTTTTCTTGACCCAAAGTCATTGGGTCTAGTTATTCCATGAATCTGAGCCTCTGTTTCCACAGCTGTAAAGTGTATGTGTATGGGGGTGGTGGGACGAAGAACCTCCCTTATGAGAAAGTTGGATACATGAAAGAGTTAACCTCTGTAAACTAAGTGGCACATACTGAGAACTCCATAGAAAATTCGCTTCCTGCTACACTCTTTCTCAGGTAGGCCATGCTTCCAGTCTCACATCCGACTCCCTGGCTGATCATTCACTGGGAGATGAATGCTCTCATGAGTGTCTTTCTTTCTCCCCTCCTCCTTTCCACTTCCTTCTTTTTTTTTTTTTTCATCTATATTTCTCCCTCTCCAACTTATTTATATGATTTCAAGGCTTCACTAATGCCTAGACCTTTAAAATAAATGAACACAGAGATTGAATCTTGATTATTTCCTGAGGAAACCTCTCAGCCTGTAAGGAAATTTTAGATATTTATAGCTCACATCAGAGGCAGGCTCTGCCCACTTTGTCAGTTTCTTATCTTAGCCCTATGCTCCTCTTCCCCAGCTTCCTTTCTCTATTCATTCCTGCTGATGTAGCCTCTTGAACCAAGGCTGCTGGAATAATAATAATGACCTCAAGGTTATTTACATGCTCTATTGCTAGTCTAATGGTCATCTTGAGAATTTGGTTATCTATGGGGTTGTTTTAATTGTGTATTTTACCTTGCAAGCCAACTCCATTTTATATGTTGCTAATGTTAATTTTGAAAATTAATATTAAGTTGCAACAGATATATGTAACTTATGATGATTTTAGTAATTTAACCCAATGGATATGCAAGTAACTATAAAGCTATTTTTTTCTACTTTTCTTAGGCTCATACAAGTGAATAATTATGAAAGCTTGAACTTTAGCCTGAATAAGCATTCAGAACTTTCAAATGATTCATTATCCCATCTAATAATAGACAAACATGTAATTAACCATACCTCTGCTATGCTTCCCATTGGCTAATCAGCAGGATATGCAAATTAACTGCCAACAAAGATGGCGGCCGGCATGCACGCAGCTGAAGCGAACATGAGGCTTGCTTGCTCCAGTGATGGAGGAAGCCAAGGTTCCCGCCTGCCGCGGCCCAGCTCTGAGCTCTGGATGCAACAATGTTGCAATTATAGAAGCTAAACAAACCCCGGATACCCGCTTTCAGCCGGCAACGGGGTCAGAGCTTAGAGCGTCAGTGATGGCAACAGAGTTTCAATTATAGAAGCTAAACAAACACAGATACCTGCTTTCAGCCGGCAACGGCCTCAGAGCTGGAGCCAGGCCTCAGAGCTGGAGCCAGCTCTCAGCTCTAGTGACAGCAATAGAAGGTAAATAAATCCCAGAATTAAAATAAAAGAAAAAAAAAAGAGGCGGGAGCTTCAGTCACCCACAAGCCTGAAAACGGCCCTCAGCCCCTCACCCAGACTGGCCAGGCACCCCAGTGGGGACCCCCACCATGAAGGGGGTGTGGCCAGCTGCAAACAGCCATCAGCCCCTCATCCAGGCTGGCCAGGCACCCAAGCAGGACCCCCACCCTGGAGCAGGTGTGGCCAGCCTGAAAAAGCCATCAGCCCCTCATCCAGGCTGGCCAAGCACCCCAGTGGGGATCCCCACCCTGAAGGGGGTGTGGGCAGCCTGAAAAAGCCATCAGCCCCTCATCCAGGCTGGCCAGGCACCCAAGCGGGACCTCCACCCTGATCCGGGACACCCTTCAGGGCAAACCAGCCGGCCCCCACCCGTGCACCAGGCCTCTATCCTATATAGTAAAAGGGTAATATGCAAACTGACCCTAACAGCAGAAAGACTGAGAATGACTGGTCACTATGACACACACTGACCACCAGGGGGCAGATGTTCAATGCAGGAGCTGCCCTCTGGCGGTCAGTACGCTCTCACAGGGGGGAGCTCTGCTTAGCTACAAGCCAGGCTGATGGCTGCCAGTACAGCAGTGGTGGTGGGAGCCTCTCCTGCCTCCTCAGCAGCACTAAGGATGTTGATTGCAGCTTAGGTCTGCTCCCTGCTGGCAAGTGGACATCCCCTGAGGGCTGCCGGGCTGCCAGAGGGATGTCTCATTGCCATCTTAGGCCCAATCCTCTGGGGAGCAGGCCTAAGCCAGCAGGTGGTCATCCCCTGAGGGGTCCCAGACTGTGAGAGGGCACAGGCCGGGATGAGGGACCCCCTTCCCCCAAGTGCACAAATTTTTTGCACTGGGCCTCTAGTTAAATTATAATATACACAGAGAAAAATATACACGTCATAAATGTATACCTGCATGTATTTTCAAAAACTTGAACACAGCTGCATCACAAACACACTGATCAAGCAACAAGCTTCACCCGCCCATCTGACAGTAATTCATCAGTTCTACTGTGATTCCTTATGGGAACTGACCTTTACCAACTGTGGGAGTTGGTTAAACAGTCTGGTAAGACTCCTGTCCTCATGTCTGATGCCGGGCTTGAAGTCCACAGGGCATGTGGTTAGAAAGGGAAGATGCACATAAAGCCGTGGTAGTCTGGAACCCACAAACAGGAGCTGAAATCCACAAGGGTACACAAGGATCTATGTCAATCTCAGTCTCTTTCACCTGCACGTTGTGGGTGTCTTGCTGAAGAAACTGAAACCCTTCATTTTAGAAGCTAGCTCAGGTGTTGGAGAAGCTGTGAAGAAATAGAGGGGAAGGGAGAGCAATTGCAGTCTTAGCTGCTGCCCCATAGCAATCAGGTAAACTAACAGATAAGCAGCAGTGTGTGCAAGATGTAAAGAGGCCTGCCTGAATTTCTGAAATCAAAACAAAAATAAAATAATTGCTGCTTCACTTCTTGTGGCCCACAGTAACCAGAAACACAGAAGGGATTCTGAGAAACATAGTTCAGCCCAGCTCAGCGGACATTCCAAAAACCACACGAGTCAGTATTCCCAAAGTACTCTTTAGGCGCCCTTCTATTCCCTACTCCACCCAAAGGTAATCCTTATCCTAAGGCCTCATGCCATAAATGAATACAGATGGTCCCCAAATTACGAGGGTTCAACTTACAGTTTTTTGACTTCACAATGGTGTGAAAGGGATAATCAGTAAAAACCATTATTTTTGAATTTTGAACTTCTTTTAGGCTCGGACACTGATGATGCTGGGCAATGGCAGGGAGCCAGGGCTCTCAGTCAGGCAAGTGATCATGAGGGCACACAACCCGTACTCTACAGCAGTGATTTTCAACCCGTGTGCTGCAAGTGTTTTTAAAACATACAATACCTGTCTATTTAGTCAGAGGCACTGACTTCTTTTCCCTTAAAGTGTCAAATAAGAAAAGAACAATAGCCAATGCAACAATAGACGTCTGATGAGAATAAATCAAAATTGTACCTATGTTTTTTTGTCAGATTGGCAAAAAAAAAAAAAAAAAATCGTATGTTTTTTGATATTCCACAGAAGTTTAGTAATTAGTTTATGTGTGTCATGAAATGGAAAAAGGTTGAAAATCGCTGTTCTACAGTGTACTGTGTTGCCAGTGTACTTGGATTGTGTTTTGAACATAGTAGACGAGGCTAAGCTATGATTAATGTGCGGCAGATTAGGTGTATTAAATACAGTTTCAACATGGTATTTTCAGTTTACAATGGATTTATCTGTATGTAATCCATAGTAAATCAAGGAACATCTGAATTGCCCAATTTTGGAATTTAAATAAATGGAATCATGCAGTACAAATTCTTTGGTATCAAGTTTTAAAATCAATTTTATGTTTGCTAGATTCATACATATTATTACCTTTAGTTGCTAATAGTTCTCAATGCCACATAGAATTGCATTGTGAGAATATGCCACAGTTGATTTATTTTTTCCAATTATTGATGGAAATTTGGGTAAGCTCCAGTTTGGGCCTGTTTTGAATAATGACCCTATTAACATGTTTTTAGTGAGCATGTATATGCATTTCTGTCGGGTTAATACCTAGGAGAGGAACTAAAGGATCAAATGGATGCACATTCACAGCTTTAGTAGATACCTCCAAATGATTTCCTAAAAGAGTACAAACTCAAATTAGTGTCTCAATTGGTCCATATCCTTGCCAATATTTAGTGGTATTTGTTTTCTTATTTTTAGTCATTTTTTGTGGCTATGTAATGGTAATTTTAATTTATATTTCATTAGCCATCCTGATATTCTATTTTCTGTAATAATGCAAACATTTTGGCTTTTAAAGGGGAGGTATCTTGGTCTATCTTTCTCTTATATATTTATAGTACTTTATATGTATTTGACATATGAGTCATTTGGTGAGTATATATTTGTTGCACGTATTGTCTGCCACTTTGGGTTGTTTATTTATCCTTTTGATAAACATGCATGAATTTTTGGTTTATATAACAAGAAACTCTAAGTGAAATATGAGATCAAACACTTAGGCTATGAATAATATGAAAATATTTCAAAATGCCTTAATCAGATATATTAAAGAAATTATTTGTTAATGTAGATAGGCACATTTAAATTTATACACCCATAAAATTAATATAGCTTGTATACGTTTAACATATTTTATAAAAATCATTTAGAATATTTTTAAACATGTCTAACATAATGGATAAGTGATTGCTTTTATACGCACAGTAAAAAATTAGAGCCATAAATCATTTTTTAAATAGTAATATTTTAAATAAAAATTATTAGATAATTTTGTAAAATAAAAATATACTGTTTTGAGTGGTTCCTAATCATAGAATAAATAGTGTCACATGGTATTAAAATTTTAAAATCACATAAGCAATTAACCTTTTACAATATTGGTAGAGCCATCTGCTTCTTATCCAAGCTTTTACTATTTATTATTATTATTGAATTCATTGGGATGACATCCTGTATAATAGAGGTAATATGCAAATTGACCCTCATGTCATCACAGATGGCTGCCCCCACATCATCACAAGATAACCGGCAGGGGAGGGCAGTTGGGGGCAACCAGGCCTGCAGGGGAGGGCAGTTGTGGGGGACCAGGCCTGCAGGGGAGAGCAGTTGGGGATGATCGGGCTGGCAGGGGAGGGCAATTAGGGGCGATTGGGCTGGCAGGGGAGCAGTTAGGTGTCAATCAGGCCAGCAGGGGAGCGGTTAGGAGGTGATCAGGCTGGCAGACAGAAGTGGTTAGGGGCAATCAGGCAGGCAGGCAGGCAGGCAAGTGGTTAGGGGCCAGCAGTAGGGATCGGGCCTAAACTGGCAGTTGGACATCCACTGAGGGATCCCAGATTCGAGAGGATACAGGCTGTGCTGAGGGACACCCCCAGTGCATGAATTTCATGCACCAGGCCTCTAGTTGGTTAATAAAACCATCTGGGTTTCCAGTGTACAACTCTAAACACATCATCTCCATACTGCATCATGTACTCACCATCCAAACAAAGTCAAGTCTCTTTCTGTCACATTTATCTCCCCTTTGCCCTCTTCTACCTACCTTCTTTCTCTGGCAATCACCATACTGTTGTCTATGTCTGTTTTTTTTGGTTGTTTTTTTTTCCTTAATCCCTTCACTTTTTTTACCCAGGCCCACTGACAGCTGTCTTCTGTTCAATGAATCTATGAGTTTATTTCAATTTTGTTAATTTATTTTGTTCATTAGATTTTACTTCTTTTCTTAGTCATGAATTTTGTAATCCTATTTTCTCTCTTTCTCCATCCCTTCATTACCCTTTCTCCTGTTTAGGTAAAAGTACCTCCTTATTTCTCCTGGCCTAAAGGAAAATCTATTATTTTAGCAAGCTTCATCAAGCACTTAGCATAAAACTTTATTAGCTTTAACACAGTACATGGCAATTAGCCCAGGGCAGTTTCCTCCAATTCAGTGCCTATGAATACCTAGTGACTTAACTTCGGTATTCTGAAAGCACCAAGCCGCATTCCCATTTCACCAATATTATAAACTTGACTGCTCATAAGAGCTGCCTTTTACTCTTTCTACTTATTTTTCCATTTAATAATGATCTCCACCATCTAATTGCTATTCCTTTGCATTCTAAGCTAGTACTTGAGGACAGGAATATGAATGTAGATTGTTTCTTATGGCTACCGGCTACTTTCTTTATAGGTTGAGTGTTTTAAATGTGTTTTAAGTATGAACCTAATGCATTTCCTCAAGGACTTAATTCCTTTTTATGTGGTGTTAGACTAAGAGAACTGCTTCAGAATAAAAAGTATCTTTCTAGAATAAAACAATAATACTAAAATATTCTGTCCACTAGACCAGTGGAGGAAATGATACCCAAATTTTCCTTCAAGAAAAGGAGACCATATCTATCAAACAAACTCATTTATCAATATTACTATTTGCATGATTTATCATCAATAATTTAATTAGAAAATTAAAAAGTCTACCCAACTTATGTAGAGCTTAGAGGAGTCACTGATGATTAAGCCAACACATATCTTGCTGTTAGGTTTCAAGACAACTTATGTTCATAACTTAGGTACAATTTGAGTAGATTATTCAGCAAAGTATTGTTTGTCCACTGAAACTGTCAATTGATATATTCTATTACAGCTCAATATCAGAGTGCCACTGCCACAGGCTTCAAAGAAACAGAACCTCGACCCCCAAAGGATTTGCGAGCCTTTAGCACCATCCTGACCAAAACCCTTGAGCTTATTCAAGTTCCCTCCCACTTAGAGTCAGTGCACTCACATTTCCATATGTCATCCACAAAAGAGCAAAACACTCCCTAATGTACTGGACAGGTGAGAATAATCTGCGTCCCTCACCTCGGTTAGCTACATTAGCATCGGAACACATTTATTCACAGCTCCACCTCCATCTGTTCGGCAGCTTCTATCCTGTGAGCTTCAAGGGTAATAAGATTATTAATGAACAAAATGATAGTTTAAATCACTACCAGCCAACTAGTCATAAAGGGGTGATGTTTCACAGCTATTTTCCCTATTATCCAGATACAGTCTTTAGGCAGAGTCTAAAATCAACAAGAATGAAATTTCTTTTTGCCAGGATAAACTGATCAGGTGGCCTCTCTTGGCATCAGCTGTGTTCTGCATCCAAAACAAATACCTGAGTATTATTATTTTTCTTTAGATACTCTTTTTTTAAATATATTTTATTGATTTTTTACAGAGAGGAAGGGAGAGAGATAGAGAGTTAGAAACATCGATGAGAGAGAAACATCGATCAGCTGCCTCCTGCACACCCCCTTCTGGGGATATGCCCACAACCCAGGTACATGCCCCTGACCAGAATCGAACCTGGGACCTTTCAGTCCAGGCCGATGCTCTATCCACTGAGCCAAACCGGTTTCGGCTTTAGATACTCTTATGAGTAAAGAGCTTCTAAATTTTCCTCTGACATGATGATCTAGTTATACATCTTCTTCCCATTGCTCATTATATTCCTTCTATTTCATATTCGAATTATTTTAATGGATATCTTTCTTCTCCCAGTGAGGTACCTAGTTCAGATGCATTTGAGTCAGGTTGTTTTCCTGAGCAGGATGCAAGGATGATTTCTTCCCTGGGTCCTTGCTCAGATGGATTCGAAGAATGAAGCCATGGACAAAAGGTGGTAGATGAAAAGTGTGGAAATTTATTGGAAGCAAGTACAAACTTCCATGTAGGGAGAGAGTCCCAAGAGGGTAACCCACCAAGCTCAGTTTTGCTAAGGTTTATAAAGGCTGTAGTTCTTTGTTCCTTCATACTGCCTTCGAATTGGGAGAATATCAGCTTCAAATCCCAAACCCCAGTGGTGTCCCGCTCTTTCTCTCTCCCTTCAGTGGTAGAATACTCTCTCCTGTGAAAATCTGTTTTCCTCTTCCTCCCATTTGTCCTCATTTCTCTATCCTCTGTGAAAGTTTGTTTCCTTTTCCTCCCCATACCCTGTTGCTTTTCCCTATCTTCTGTGAATGGATGTCTCCCTCTCCCCTTACCTCGTGGCATTCTTTTTTCTTTCTCTCTGTGAATGTATGCCTTTTGGCAGTGATACCGAATTTTTGGACTGGAACCCGGATTCTTTGTCCGCTGGAATCGAAGAATGAATCCACGGACAGTAAGTGGTATAGCAAAGATGGAGATTTATTGTAGAACAAGTACAGACTCCTGCGTAGGGAGGAGGTAGAGTCCCACAGACTGGACTCCCAAGTAGGGAGGGGGAAAAGGGTCCCATAGAACAGACTCCCATGTAGGGAGGGGGAAGAATCCCCCAAAATGGACTACCATGTAGGGAGGGGGAAAGGGTCCCACTGAGTTCTTTTTCCCTGTGGCTTATAAAGGCTGCAGTTCCTGTGTCCTGATATCCCCTCTGATTGGTCACTATTCCCCTAAACTGGTCACTATAGTAACTCCTGGGCTCAAAGGTTGAACCTCACATGTGAGGTTCTCCCCCAAACCCCCTCCTTATTGTTTTCCTATTCCCTTTGGGCTTTCTTCTTCTCCTTCTGAATGAAGGGCTTCCTTCTCTTTAGTTTGTAAATATAGACCTTCCTTGGCTACTTCCAGTTTCCTTGTCTTATGTAAATGAAACTGTTGCTGCTCCCTTGTCTTATGGAGATGTAACTACACCTGGCTTCCTTGTGTTATGGAAATGTACCTTCTTCCAGTCTGCAGCCCCATGCTTTTCCATGGACCACAATTCTAAAAAATCCCTAAACCTGCCTGTGTTCCCCCAAAACTCCTGCTTCAGCAGCTCTAAGCCTCCACCCATGCCTTCGTCCCCCATGGACCCTCTTTAATTCCTAAATCTCCCTAACCCTGCCTATTTTATCCCTAAAACGCCTTTCAGCTGGCAGTAATAACATTGTTCACACCATGACTGTATCCGTCTCCTAATTTCCAGTGTGATGTCCTTGAATTTGGCAGGTAAAAATTACAAAAATGTTCCTGATATTTAGTAAGGAGTGTCACTTCACAATTAGCCTTACTTTAGCAATGTAGGATAAGTTTGGCTTCACCTCCAAGGTTCTAATTGTTATAGATGGAGTCAAATTCAATAATATTGTCATCATGTCATACCAAGTGATACCTTCCCTACCGGTACAAGAAAGTAAAGCTCTTCCCCTGTAACAACCAGACAGAGGTAAGCAAAAGAAAAAAAGGTGAGATAAGAAAGACATAGATATGTGTTTTATCATCTCTCACTCCATCATTCCCGCTTCCCAATGCTACCAACAGTTCCAGCAGAACACTCCTCATGGCAAATCAAGACATACTAACTCTTTCAGGCATCCTTTTAAGCTCCTTCCGTATTCTGTTTTAAGTAACAGATATTTTATTTACATATTCTAATTTTTAACAGAACACTGCTCCATTGGTGATAAGGAATGCAATGTGTCCTTATATGACACTTTATGCCCAAATTTCTTGTTAGTGGCAAGAAAAAAAGAACTGTCAACCTAGAATACACCACCTATAAAAATGTTTACTCTAAAATTTTATCATGCTTCTTTGTATTATTCCAGGTCTTTGAAAATAAAATCATTGTATATTTCTTACCTTTAAATACATTGCTAAGTAAAAAGTTTTTTTTTTTTCTTAGTAAGAGGTCATATATGCATAGTAAGCATTTGCTGATTAAATGAGTATGTTTTTTCAATGCTTATATTAAAAATTTAGAATGTATGATTGTATTCAGGTCAACCATCATTGAAGTAATTGTGATATTGCTCATTTAAGAGGACAGTTTAAATATTTAAGTAGTTTTAAACAAATGAAAAATATATGTAAAACCCACAAATAACTACATTCTAAAAATGTGTTTTTTTTATAAAAGGAATAATTATATAATGGCAACATTTAATTTTATGAATTGTATTATACCTATGAAGAATTAAATTATAGTTTCTGTAGAGTATTAAATTTTCCAATCTTTAGTATCAGAGATAAATCAGGTCTTAAAACGTAATTAGTGGAAATAAGATAAAAGAGTTTTTTGAGGTCAACTATTTTTCATAAAAATAAAGACTTGAGGGCCCTGCCTGGGTGACTAAGTTGGTGGGAGCATTGTCCTGTGCACAGAAGGGTGGCAGGTTTCATTCCAGGGCAGGGCACACACCTACGTTGTGGGTTTGATCTGTGGTTGGGTTGTATACAGGAGGCAAGTATTCGATGTTGTTCCCTCTCTCTTTCTCACTCCCCATTTCTCTTTCTCTAAAATCAATGAAAACCATATCCTTGGGTAAAGATGAAAAAACAGTAAAGACAGAACAAATTTTCCTACTCTTGTTTATTGTAACTATATCTATCAAAAATAAAGACATATTTTATTACACACTGTGATGTAGATAAATCTCCCATGACTGCTATCTGCAACCCTCAAAATTACTGTTTATGCAAGAGCAGTAAAGCAAACACATTCATGTCATATATTGACGTGTAAAGTATGTCTACTCTATAGCATCCTTCTGAAAGATGTCTTTTTAAATTTTTGAGAGAGAAACATGAATTCATTTTCCCACTTATTTATGCATTCATTCGTTGATTCTTGTATGTGCCCTGACTGGGGATTGAAACCTCAACCTTGGCCTATTGGGACGATGCTCTAACCAACTGAGCCAACTGGCCAGGGCTGAAAAATGTCTTAATCCAATCATAACTACACGATAATAAACCTGGAAGAAAGTACATGGTCTAATCCTTTCATGTTAATTTTTTGAGCAGAGAAAACTGAGTTTCTCAAAAAGATAACTGCCTGACCAAGGTCAGGAAGATAATTCAGGGAAGAGCAAGGGATCATATGCAAATGTTAAAAAAATTACTAACCTCTTTTGTGTTGGGCAAAGAGCTGTGTAAATTTTCTGGGCACGCATGGCTGACTTTCAATCTGGTAACTTTGTCATAAAATGCAAAAGCATTGTCAGCACCAAGTTGTTACCGATTTCACGTAGCATGTTTAGAACAACTTATTAATAACTTCTTCCCATTCTGAATTTTAAATACAATTAAACAGGGATAGTCATTATCAGGGCTAAACACATGGTGTATGCTTTTCTGCCGGTAAAGTCAGCATCTGAGCTGTACCGATGATAAGAGAGGAAAGAACAAACAAAGTGAAGGGTTGACATCCATGTGCTGCTGAAAATACTACATTAGCGGGCTGGCTGGATATCTGAAAGTTTCAGACCTACAGTCTGCTTCTGTGTGGAAGCAGCAGCTGGCTGAGGGACAGTGGACAAAGAGAATGATGAATGAAATCAGGGTTTGATGTAAGGCAGAATGTGGGAACAAACATTTTTGTCCTTTTGTGGAAGGCTTTATTTCCTTTCAGTTTTTCAAAGAGATTAAAACCCTGCTTCGCAATGCTATGTATACTTTTCTGTCCTGTCCACTAAATTGCCTTCTTTACCTTTCCTCTCATTTATTTTCTGTGAGATTCAGCCCTACCTCATAGTCCTCTGGACAGTGCCCAAGCAGGTGCACTTAGTTATTCTGAATAGAAAGTTTGGGGGAAATTGGAAAAATATGTCATTTCCTTTGCTTGTTCCATTACATTTACAAAATGCAAAGAAAATATTATGTATTTTAATCAAAGTATGTTTTTCCTCAGAAATTGTATATAATCATTTTGTAATTATAATTATTTTGTGTAATTATTTTATAATAATTTTAAGGTATGTGATAATGCAAAAATATAGCATTAGAGTTAAGATGTTTGAATTTGATCCATACTTCAGTCATTATCTTAGATGGAAATGCAGATAAAGAAGAACTAGAAAATATGAGGTCCTTAACTACAATATTCTATTAAACATTTTCTTAAAAACCTTCTGTAAAAGGAAAGTGTTCATTATGCAAAAGGGCACTAACAATATTGTTCTATATGTGTCCATTTTCCTAGTACTTCAGATGTTATTGTCAAAAATCTTAATTAATAAAGGGCATACAATAATCAAAAGATGTTATCAAAGTCTTTTATGTCTCTTACTTCAGGGAATAATTTGATTAGTCCATTTTAGGCCACATGATATATTGCCAGGCCTGTGGTCCAAAAATTACAAGCTGATTTTGAGCACAATCTGACAAAATATCTTAACAAGGCTCCAGAAAAAGTGCAAGAAACTTAAAGTCCACAGACATATGAACTTTTTCAAAGAGCAGTCACCATCAGTAGGCCTGGAATTGGACAGCACTGGGCAGATTATCTTTGGAAAGAAAACATTAATACAAGGCGAAGGCAGCATAATGCTATTCATATCCCATTCCAGTATTAAAATTTTATCTGGTAGTTTTATCACTTAAAATACGAGTGCCTGGAAGTAATTATCTAGTGACCTGTATTGCGAAGGTATTTATTATACTGAGATTTAACTTTTGTTTCTAAGTGCCTCAAAATTTATAATCTAATATTGGAGCCATTTTTTACCAAAGAAAACAGATTGATGAAAAGCTGCAGATTAGATCTATTGTTGTTATTAAATCTGCTTGCCCAGAAATACTTATAACACTAAAAGAAAGATCTTGTACATTCATTCTTAGAAAAAATTTTCTAACTTGATGTTTATTTTATTTATTTATTTATTTTATTAAAACTTCATAGAAATTCCAGAAACAACAATGTAGTTATAATTTCACTTATGTGTGGAATCTAATGAACAATATAAATGAACAAATAAAACAGGAATAGACTCAGATGCAGAGAACAGATTGATGGTTGCCAGAGGGGAGGTGGGTAGGATAACTGGGAGAAAAGGGTGAAGGGATTAAGAAATACTAGTTTGTAGTTATGAAATAGTCACAGGGATATAAAGTACAGCATAAAAAATCTACATATATAAAAGCCTAAGTGACCAGATGACCGGCCGGTAGCTATGACACGCACTGACCACCAGGGGGCAAACACTCAACGCAGGAGCTGCCCCCTGGTGGTCAGTGCGCTCCCACAGCGGGAGTCCCGCTCAGCAGACCAGGATGAGTGGGGCTGGGGTGAACAGGAGCGGCTCCTCCTTGGGTCCCTGCAGGCCATGCCAAGGGACCCCACCTGTGCACAAATCCATGCACCGGGCCTCTAGTGTAGTCAATATTATCGTAATAGGTAAGCATGGTGCCAGATAGTTACTGGAAATATTGGGGGGACCGCTTTGTAAAGTATATGATGTCTAATCCAAATGTTGTATACCTGAAACTAATACAAAATAATATTGAATGCAAACTGTAATTGAAAAAAAAATGGTAATACATAAAAAACACAATGTAATAGCTTGTAAGTAAAGGAAAGAAAATAACACTGCACGTGTTTGAACATATTTACAGGTGGGTGGCTAACCAAAGGGAAGTGCCCATCTTCAGAAAAATCCCTCATGATGAAAACTGAAGTATTTCATGCTCTGCTTGACAGTGTTGTGCATATAAAATATTATCTGTCAGTGCAAATATGCCACTAAAACATTTTCAGACAGAGGCCTACTAATTTACCCTGTTTTTAATCTCTGGTCTGAAGAAAGAGTGGTAGGAGGCTGGAGGTTCAGGCTAATTTGCAACAGTGGTGAAGTGGATATTTTCCTCATAGATCTTTCCTAACAACCGTAAAGCAAGTTTTGTTGTTGCTTTTATATATCACATAGAATTGTTTTTTAGATATTGTGTTTTCCCATATAAAAATATGTCGCCAGTCTTTTCAACTTGAGAAGTCTGTTAACCTGGAAAACATTTGTTTTCATTTCCCTATTGCACAAAAGCTGGATGACTTATTTGAATAACACTTACAGTTGGAGGTTTTCAACTGGCATTATATAAAAACAGCAAATATTTACAGCTCCAAAATCAGGTAAATTTTATTGTGACCAAGAAGACACAAAGAAGTTTGTGAATGAGATTATTTTTTAGTTCGACCTCATGTTGTCAATTTTACTACTCATAAATTTTCTTTAATCCAACTTGCAAGAGGACCATTTTTCATTTCCCCCTGAATACAGAAAGCAGGGTCATTTGTTACTGTTATAAAAATATAGCAATTATTGTATATGTATAATACATACTTGATAAATAAAAGAAAAAGATTTTAGATGTTTTAATTACTTTGTTAATTTTCTAAATCAGTATCTGGGAATTAAACATATATATTTCATATAAAACTAATGTTTAGTTTCTCTGTATAATATAAGGATGCTGTCCTCAGGTTTCTCAGTCATTTTTTTTTTTTGTAAATATAACTTACGATGGAATTATTATGTGCATAATTATTCAATGGAACTGTCATTTTAAAATAAACATAGACTTTTAAAAACACGCTAAATGTGTATGTGTGTGTATATACTGCATATCCTATATAATTAAGAGGTAATATGTAAATTGACCCTCACTCCATCATGCCATCACAAAGATGGCTGCACCCACAGTGGAGGTGGGGTTCCCATAATGAGCTGTAACGAGCGATCAGCAGGGGCCTGAGGCTGCGCCCCCCTGCCCGATGGGGCTTGACAGGGGACCTCAGGCTCTGTCCCCCGCCCAGCAGGGCTTGATGGGGGATACCTCAGGTCATGCCCCCCATCTGGTGGGGCTTGACGGGGGACCTCAGGCCATATCCCCACCTCAGCGCTGGGCTGGGGGACCTTAGGCCGCACCTCCTGCCTGGCAGGACTTGATGGGGTACCTCAGGCCGTGCCCCCCACCCTGGGCCAGGGGACCAGAGGCTACACCTCCTGCCCAGGCGCTGGGCTGGCAGACCTCAGGCTGTACCCTTGGCCCAGCAGGGCTTGACAGGGGACCTCAGGCCATGCCCATTGCCCAGCGGGGTTTGACGGGGGATCTCAGGCCACGCCCCCTGCCCTGGGCCAGGGTCCTAAGGCTGTGCCCCCCACCCCGGCACTGGGCTGGGGGACCTCAGGCTGCACCCCCTACCCCAGTGCCAGGTCAGGGGACCTTAGGCCATGCTCCCTGCCCGGCACCAGGCCAGGGGACCTGAGGCTGCGCCCCTCGCCCAGCGGGACTTGATGTGGGATCTGATGCTGCACTCCCCCCATCTGGTAGGGATTGACAGGGGACCTGAGGCTGGGCCCCTGCCTGGCACTGGGCCAGGGGACCTGTGGCTGTGCCCCCCCACCCGGTGGGGCTTGATGGGGGTGGGGCCAGACGGGTCTGATCTCGCCTAATGGGGGTGGGGCCAGCCAGGTCTGGGTCTCGCATGATTTTGAGGTGGATGCAGGTGGGTGGGGACTTGACTCTAGGTCCCGCGTTGTGCCCCAGACTCTGACAGGAGGAAGATTTTTATATTTTATTAATTTTCTTTCATCTCTGACACTTCTATTATAGAAAAAGAGCAAATAGCAATATTAAAATATTTCCTCTGATTAATTCCCTTTTAATGTGCGTGAATTTCGTGCACCAGGCCACTAGTATAATATAAAATGTAATAGATGATATATATGTATAGATCAACATCTTAATTTTTTGTTTTAAGATGTTCAGGAATTCAATCATAATAAGGTAAAAAGGCTGGATGGAGATTTTGCTAATGGTGACATTTTAGCTTTTTAGTTTTTTGATATAAGCATTTGTTTGATAACAAACACGTTTATGTTGAATATCAAGATGAATTCCCTTAAATTCAGATAGTAGCATTTTCAGTATGTCATGCTGTGGTAATATGTACTTGAGATTTGAAACAGAGTTGAATTTCATTCCATATCCAAATTGTAATCTAACTAGAGTGACAATTGTGTAACCCAGTGTCTAGAATTAAAGAGAATATTTACTCAAAGTGACCCAACACTGTGTATATATATCATGGTATATACATATAAGTGTGAGTGTGTGCATGCTTTTATATTTTAATTCCATCAGAAATTAGATTTCTTATTTTTCATAATTTTCAGATTATACATCTTAAAAAGCAGAAAATAATTACAACATTGACTAACAAGTGGGAACATTAAAAATAAATGAGCTCAAGTAATAATTCCAGGAAACAGTAAAATAGCAATGGGAAATAAATACAACATAGTAAACCCAAGGAACACACACTTTGGGGTCAAATAGATCAGAGTTAGAATTCTTGATTCTGACATGATTATTTATGAGTTACTTTACCTTCTAAAGTCTCATTTCCCACTAAAAATATTTTTAAAGCCTCTTTCAGGGTTATTGAAAGAATGTAAATCATAAAAGACAAATAAATATGGATATTTATATTTATAGCACTTAGCTAAAAATTCAGAACATAATCATTGTTTAATACATGACTGCTTCATTCATTACTACTAAATTTCTTACTTGTATTATTTATTTAGAATTAAGTCATTAACTAGTACCCAATGTGCAACATTTATTAAATATCCACTACATTTATAAGAGAATCAGCTTGTGACTGATTCATAGTGCTCACAAACTCCAAATGTTCCCAGTTCAGGTCATCTACAACATTTCACTAAGAATATGTTCTATTAATTAAATATTCTAATTGAGAGGATATCTCTAACACACATTAGTTCAATTTTAAATAATCAAAATTCAAATATATTATATTTACAAATAAATGTATTGTTTAATTCATATATATTGTTTAATCTAATATTATAAGGTTATGGCTTATGATTACAGACTTTCATTTTGCATTTTGTTATGAAAATTAGCCATAAGACATTGGTGAATGTCATTTGACCTCGAAGTACCCCTTGCAAGTTGCCATTTGAATGTCACCTTTATTAACTGTTTGAAGTTTCTTTGGCTCTTTCTATTGGATATTTTAGCTTTCCTGATTAATGGGAAAGAATCTAATGTTGCCATATAAGATAACTCAATCAATTATAAAATTTGAATTAAAAGGTGAGTTTCATTTTATTTTAATTTTCTTTCAAGTTAATTCTGATTTATGATTTTCTTTTCTTCTGTAATTTGTTCAAGTAGCTTTTGTTGAACACCCATCTAATTATAGTAATCAATCACCAAATTTTAATAAAAGAAATTGTACAGTTATGTTCTGGACTGACAGTTTTTATGTCAAATTAATGATTTATATGTGCATTTTGATGCATACTTTAATAAAAACAGAAATTGGAAATTTTTAATTTACATGTACTGTTTTTATATTCAGAGTTCTATGAATTAGCATTGACATTTAAATCTAGAATTTACCATATGGAATGCTCAATAATTTAGAAATAATGCATATATTTTCAGTTTTTCTGTGAAAAATCTATCCTTAGGCTAGATAGGTAAACTCAATTATAAGAATTATCATTCTTCCTTTAATAAATTTTCACTAAAAATAGGCAGTTTATTACTTATAAATATTGTGCTAGTTGTATTTTGTTATATTATTTTTTAATTTCAAAAGTTATACGTGGATTTCCAGATAAAATTACAAGAGTAAAGTTAAACAAAGTTAACAGAAAAATTGACCAACAGAAATCCAACAAGTTTAATATGGTTAAAAAAAATGCTGTGATAATGGAATAAAATAGGCAGAAATCCTAAATGGAATATTTGGAAAAGACTGCTTAACACACATGGCATTAAAATGGGTTCTGTGCTGAGTTAAAAAATATTCCAATATTCACTACTATTTCCAAATATGTTGATAACACAATTTTCTTCCATAAAGTCCTTATCAGTTTTTGAATTCTGTTTTTAGTTTTCTGTAGTTGTGCTTAAGTATTCAGATTGTAAATGCTTCAATGTTGTAGACTTGTTTATATTTCACTCATAAAGTGGAAATACATTGTAAAATATGTAATTGTGCTACAATGTCTTTGTAAAATACATGATATATTCAAATAAGAGGGAAAATTATATTATTCAGTGCACTGCTAACCACATCATACTATCTGAAAATTAATCCTTTAATTATGCCATTTATGGCCAATAAACACTCCTCTTATCTTCTATGCTGATGGGAAAGAAGGAGGAACAAATTCTGTTCAGATGAAAACCAGTTTCTTAATTTTGTCATCAACGTTAATTCTCAATGAAGCCTTGCAAATATTCTAAATTACCTGTTTACACTTTTTCTATCCTATCTAATAATACACAAAGATGCAAATTGACTGTACCTTTGCTACGCCCAGCACTGGCTAATCAGAGTGATATGCAAATTAACCGCCTACAAAGATGGCGGCTAATTTGCATATACCAGCTGGGAGTGAAGACTGAAGACACCGTAGAAGGAAGCCAAGCAACAGAGCCGAGGTAGTGGAGATGGGCGAGAGAGAATTGGCAGAGAAGGGCAGGAGAGAAGTGGCAGAGATGGGCAAGGAAGGAGCGGCAGAGAAGGGCAGGGTAGGAGTGGCAGAGATGGGAGCAAAGCCCTATTCTTGCAGAAATCTTCCTGCAATGGGCATCTAGTTTTTAATAAGTCATGTACACAAAATCTGCCCACATGAGGAATAACTGAGTGGCAAATGTCCATCCATTTGACAAGAATTTTCAACCCATTTTATTTTATAATCACTGGACAGCTAAAAAGTGGCCACCGGTGGTGCAGGCACCTCTTCTCTTCCTTCAAATAAACTCTTTCTAAGATTACAGGTGAAGTGGCATACAGCATATTGCCCATTATCAACATACTGAGGATTATTCCAAATGCATAGAACACTAGCACAAACTCTCATAGATTTGCCATGCAGATTTCACACAGTGGACAATGGTTTTTTTTTTTTTTGCCATATTTGCTTCAGATGCATATTATTTAACAAGAAGGAAGAAAGATAGTTAATTTGCTAACATTTTATCCCATTTCCTTTACTTCCTGAATGTGCTAGATAATTTAAACGTAGTAAATATTCATTTAGTGAGCATAAGGGTACAGAAGAATGCCTACTGAAGAAACTCACACCATACAAAGACCATTGGAATATTCTTGTAGTTGAACTTAATTATATGTGTTTAACTTGCTACTTTAGTGGCTAGCATACAGCAGAGGAACCCTGGTGCATTTCTAAATGATTAATAGAAAGAGGAACATTGTAGGTATGCATATGGGTTGAATGATTCTAAGGAAGAATCAGGGACATGGGGCTATTTTAGATGCTGTCAAGATGGAGGAACATCCAACAATTGATTGCCTCCATTATTTTTGCTAAAGAGGTGGGCAACATGAAGCAGGGTTTTAGATGTCCTTAGTAAGAAAGCAGCAATAACGATGCAGAAAGCATTGATAATCATTTTGCAGCTGTGGTGTAGTTTTGTGTTTATTCTGTAAGAAACATTGTTGATGTTTTATTAGGAAATCACAGTTTTATTATGAGTTGATACTCACCTTCTACATTCACTAGAGTATCAATTTTAAGAAAGTTAAACAAAACAATGTTATGCATTACAGATTTGAAAATCTTTATCTATTCATATTTTAATTTGCATTTCATTTATTACCAAAAATGCTTTTCTTATGGTTATTTGCATTTTAATGTGTGTGTTATCCATTAATGACTTTGGCCAATTAAAAAAAAATGCTTATATACTAACATGTTATTCAAGGGACTTAATATGCTTCTTTTATCTATATGCTTATTATTCTTTATTGATTTTCATAAGTTTTTAAGGTTTATTCTTATTAACTTTTATCGATCATGTTTTAGCACAATATAGGCCATTTTTGTTTATTTTTATAGGCCATTTTAAAAATACTGCTTATCATAATTTTAACATGTTCTTATGTAGTCACATATGCAGCTTTTTAATCTAAGTTTTTCCAATTTTTAGAAATAAGGAATTAATTACTATGTATTTTATCCTGTTTCATTTTTATTACTTTTGCCCTTTAATCCATTTGGGAAAAATGTATTGTGTAATCTATAACTTAGTTTTTTTTCAGAACAAATGATCAATTTCCACATGAGTGTTTGTGATTCCTTTCCTTAATTCTTTATACATGGTTGAATTGTTTTCGCTCTTGTGGCTTTATATTATCAGGAAGATTTGCAACAGATTTTTTGAAAAATAAGAGAAGGAACTGATAAGAGAACTGGGAATTAATATTCTAATTTATCTGGGATACTTTGCTCACATCTTTTGTGTGTGTGTGTGTGTGTGTGTGTGTGTGTGTGTGTTCCTATTGCATTAGTGTGACCTTCATGAAGCTGCCAATATTCAAATATTTTTGATACATCAAAACATTAGTATAATGCAATCTAACCTGTGCATCAAATTAATATTACAAAATCTTCAATGATTTCAGGTTATTTTGCTCTTCCTGTTCTATGTGAAGTTTTTGAAAACAGAATGGCTGTGACCTCCCAAAACTTAGATATATGTTGAAGCCTAAGTCCCCTGTGGAATAAGATGTTGCCTCTGGGAGATACTTAGGTCATGCAGGTGGAGCCCTCCGAATGGGATAAGTGCTTTCATAAGAAGAGACACGGAGAGATAATCACCGTCTCAGCCCTTCGCCGTGTAAAGATACACCAAGAAGACAGCCATCTGCAAGCCAAGGTGAGTGACTTCACCAAACACCAAATCTGCTTGCACCTTGATTTTTCACTTCCCCGTTTCCAGAACTGTGAGAAATGTTTGTTGTTGAAGCCACCCAGCCATGGTATTTTGTTATAGCATTCCATTCTTACTAAGCAGTGTCTGTATAAAATATAGTCTTAAAGACAACAATGACACTTGTATTTGGAATGACATGACTCAAATTATAGTTTTAGCAGAAAGTAGAAACTGTTATGGTTTCTCTTCTTATTTTCATTTTTCCAAGTATTTCGGGGAAGGTCCTTAGGTGAATGGAACTTTTAGTCTCCCTGGATTTTTAAGAAAAATATAGCACGGTCATATTTGTAACTGTACAGTTAAATATGATTTATATTCTAATGAGCCATAATTATTTTGTTCGAATTATTTGTTCCTTTTGAAAATGTGATTTTTCATAACCAATATATCCCTTGTAGAAAGAAAAGAGTATGCCACTTTGTTTTTCTTATTTCAAATAAACAAGGAATTTGAGAAACTGTATTTGAAATTGAATTCTAGCATGAATACTGTCCCTTGAGAATCAATATATAAAAGTAAACACTTCGCAAAAGGATTTCTTAATGTACCACCAATAGTGAATGTCTTGAGAAAAAGACTAATGGTTTATTTCCCCTTTCTGAACCACTTCAAACAGTAATTCACTAATACTACTGCTTTCTTATATTAGGTAAAAGTAATACAATCTATTATTTATATGATATATATGTATGCATATATATATGTAAAACACATACACCACAATTGCACGAAATATCCGCATTTAACCATGTAGCTACACTTCTAATTTTTCCAGTAACCAGCAGGAATACTTGGAAGGAAACATCTACATGTTCATGAATAGCATTCTGTGGTAAGGCTGCATAATGTCCCCTCAACGGAGTCCCTGTGGGAATAGGATGAACCTACGAATGGTACCTTCCATAAAAAAGGAACTTTGCTGATGTGATTACATTAAATATTTTAAGGTTCTGGAGATTATCTTGGATTACCCAGTAGGCCGATGTAATCACAAGGGTCCTTATAAAATATAGGCAGGAGGGCCATAGAGATATGATGACGGCAGCAGAGGTCGGAGTGATGCCAATGCTGGAAGGGATCACGAGTGAAGGAATGTCAGCAGCCTTAGAAGCTGGAAGGAGCCCATGGCAAGGGATTCTCCCCTAGAGCCTCCAACAGGAAAGCAGTTGAACTCTTGATTTTATGCCCATGAGACTGATTTTTGAACTTCTGACCTCCAGAACTATTCGAACATTAATTTATGTTGCATTAAGTGACAAATGTATGGTGATTTCTTACATCAGCAATGGGAAACTAATACAAATAGTATTTTATGTTTCCCATTCCCACAAGTTCCTGATATATTACATTCTCTAACACAAGTACGTGTGCACACAAGCAGAAATGGGGTATCGAGACTCACAGTGTTTGTATTCTTCTCTTTTGTTGCATTTTTAATGCCCATTTTTCTAATTTTTAAAATACTTCTTTCAAGAACATAGGGCCAAGATTGACACTTTATTAATGCATCGTTAAATATATACTGGGCCAAAATTTCCTCATATGTAATTTATTTTATATATGTTCTACCACATTCCTGCAAGTCTAATTCTGCTTTGTCTTTTTCTATGTCCTTGATGAAAGTCATATGTACAGGCACATTGCAGAGGCAGGGAGTAAAACAATGCATTTTACTGAAATTTAGAAAATGCGGAGTGTAATGACTTAGGCTATATCATTGTATTTTCTGTGAAATAGGGAGAAAAAATTGCAACTAGGTCCTGGCTTAAAGCTTCAGTTGGAAAGATAGGATTGATTTTTTTTTTGTTTTTAAATAAGGATTTCTTTTTATCTGAGGAAAGGAACTGTAAAAATTTTGTACGTGGTTTACATAACTCCTTTCCAGTTAAAAGTTTTCTCCCCTAATTTACATTTTATACTTCTAATTAGAAGTCAACAAATTTCTGACAGTGTTTGTAGATTTAGTTAATTTTTGTCTACAGGACACCTAAATAACTTCTAAATAAAAAAAATAATGACTTGAATGATTGCTTCATGTGATGTTCAATATAAAGAAAATCAGTTTTTCCTCCCACCGTGTTTAAAATAATACCTCCTACACTCCCACTTGGCTCACATCACTATCTTTGTCCTGACTCTGTTTCATTTTTCTTTGTGCTATTTCTTGCTGTTTGCTTGTTATCTGTTCATTCTATTAGTCAACGTCCTCTCTTCTGAGTTAGGACACATTAATCTGTGCTCATGCTTCAAAGCTTAGAATCTGTAAAACACCTGTGGTTAGTGCACGCAGGTCCTGATGAAGCTGTTCCAAAGGCTTCTTTAGAGTGGAGTCCATTATCTGTTACAAGAAACCTGACCCTTCACCCCGTTCCTTGGCCGAAGCCTGGGGTGAAGTATAGTTAGAGGTTATGATAATATGTCCCAGGAAATAGGAATGGATCACAATGGTCCCTGCTGGCTTCTACCATCAAGGCACCGAAATTCATATATTGTAATTCTAACATTCAGTCCATAACAGGTGGTAAGACATAAAACACTATAAAATGGTGACCAGCCCATGTGATAAAAATGAGTTCTCATGAGAATGAAAATTAATATAAGTAGTTTCTGGATTTAATTTTTGGGTCATATAATCAAAATTAATAAAAACTGGAAAACAAAACTAATAAACTTCTTGATCCATATGTCTCAGGTAAGAGGGACATTTTGTGGACAAGGTAAGATGATATTATTTTCGTTTCAACTAGACCGCTTTAAATTTTTCATTTAAAAAATAAATTTTTGTTTTTGGGGAAAATAGCAGGTATTTTAATGCAATTCAAGTAAGTGAATAATGAAGTGTAAGTTCCAATTATAGCTGCTGATTCTGTGGAAGGGCATGTCCTCCCCAATAACTACCTGATCTGTCTCTGCCTTGTAATCAGACCTCCAGATAGTAGCCAAGAAAATTAAACTGGATTCTGAAAGGGCATGACAGCTAAGCTGTAGTCTTGGAATGAACCATTCCAATAGTCATTCTAAGCCACAGAAAGTCTGACTGTCACAATAATGGAGGTGGGGTGCTGCTGCTATTCAATACCCAGGATTTAGAAATGGCTAAGCAATTGCCAAGAGACCACTTATTTAAAAAAAAAAAAAAGTCCAGCCAGTGTGGCTCAGTGGTTGGGAGTCCACCTATGAACCAGGAGGTCATGGTTTGATGCTCAGTACATAGCAGAGATCTAATGCGTAACAGAGTATATAAAGAAAAGAGGCCTTGAGAGCAGTGTTATTCTTCTGTTGTTTTAATTTTGGTAAGAGATTGTCACTTTTTTTTCTTTTTAATTTAAAATTAAGTCTGTTGTCTCATTTACAGAATGCAACATCTGGGAGAAAAAGAAAAAAAAATATTGATGATCAATCTAGGCACAAATTTTATCTCTGGGATTTCTTTTAAAATCTTGTTTTATTGTCTTATTTGTTTTTTTTTTTGTTGTTGTTGTTGTTTTTTGAGCTCTTTACTTCTCCATCAAGACAAAGACCGGGCTCAAGGCTGGCTTTCCACTCCTTTGTAGCTGCTTTATCCTGGAGCCACCTAACAGAGCTGCTGCCAAAGTTGTTGAAAACTGGACAAAAGCAAATAAAAGTGGTCTATGGCCCTATCAGCCACATGACTACAATCTCCTCTGGCCCTCATCTTTACAAAGTGAAAGTGCTAATTGACATCTAGTGGTATGATGGTATGATGTTTTACTTAGTTTCAGGTACTTTAGATTATACTAGAGGCCCGGAGCATGAAATCGTGCACGGGTACGGACCCTAGGCCTAGCCTGCGATCAGGGCCATCTTCCCCGGCTGCCGGCTGCCAGCCCCGCCCGCTGCTGCCACCCACCCTGATTCCCTGTTCACTATCCAGCGATGGGAGCCTGATGGCCGGGGAAGGGACTGAGAGGTCTGCCATTCCCGCCTGCTCGCCGTCCCCACCCCCACTGCCAGTCGCCCTCTGTGTGTCAGGCAACTGGTGGGGCGGGGGCCTTGGCCTGGCACCACCCGCATACCCCACCACCCACCCCAGGTCCCTGTTTGCCATCAGCAATCGGAGCCTGCTGGATGGAGAAAGGAGCTGAGAGGTGGTCAGTGCACCTCATAGTGACTGGTCTAGAGGTCGTGCTGGTCGTTCTGCCCTTATGGTCGCTGGGCTTTTATTAGATAGGATTCTTAGGAGGAGTTGTAAATTTACCTTCACTCATAAAAATTTTCACATGTGGAAGGCATTATTTCTTCTTAATTTACAACTAGAGGCCTGGTGCATGGATTCGTGCACCAGTGGGGTCCCTTGACCTGGCCTGCACCCTCTGGCAATCTGGGACCCCTCAGGGGATGTTGGAGAGCTAGTTTGGGCCCGATCCCCACAAGACAGGCCAAGAGACCCCACTGGTTTCAGCCCGATTCCCACAGGCCAGGCTGAGGGACCCCACTGGTGCATGAATCCATGCACTGGGCCTCTAGTATGCATATAAGATCCTAATCTCTTCCTGCCCTCCCCTTCCCTCTGAGATTCATCAGTCTGTTCCATGTTTCCATGCCTGTGTGTTCAGCATCTGTCACCTGGTGGTCATTGTGAATCATAGCTACCCGAGGGTCAGCCAGTCAGCCAGTCAGCTGGTCACTTAGGCTTTTATATACATGGATGGTAGTGCATGTCTGCCTTTATTTTATAGCTCTATGTTTATTTAAATTATTATTAGGTGAAATAAGAGAATAACCTACCAGAACTCAAGTCATAATCTTATTAGGAAGTAAGAAATGATGCATTTTTAGATAATCAGAAAGTAATAGAAAATGGTGAGATGTGCCCTAACCAGTTTGGCTCAGTGGATAGTGCGTTGGCCTGAGGACTGAAGAGTCCCAGGTTTGATTCTGGTCAAGGACATGTACCTTTGTTGTGGGGACATCCCCCGTAGGAGGCGTGCAGGAGGCAGCTGATTAATGTTTCTCTCTCATCGATGTTTCTAACTCTCTATCCCTCTCTCTTCTTCTCTGTAAAAAATCAATAAAATATATTTTTTAAAAAAGAAAATGGAGCAATGTATCCTCAAAGTTCAGTTTTTTAAGTCTCCCAATATCTACTAATACTTCTCTCTCTTTCTCTTTCTTTTGTATATGCTTGTGTCTTTTCCTTTTATTTTTTTCAAATTTATAGTTTCTTTATTCATTTGTATATAGGATTTCCCTCAGAATAATTCATTGGAGAAACATGGGCCATTGATCCTGGATCAATAATCACATATGTCTTATTCTGATAACATAGAACAGTGGAATTCTTTTGACCATTTAAAAACTCAGTCTCAATAGAACTGAGAAAGAACTATGCTACACCGCACCTATAATATAAGCTGTATTCTTGGGAAACTGTCGCAATTCCAAATTCTCTACCTTTGTATATTTCAGTTGAAAACAAAGGTTTTATTTTTTACTCTCTCTTATATAAAACTGTATTTATTCATCAGAATGTTATACAGGTCTTTTCTGGTCCAATTAGTCTCTTAGTACCTCTGTATCTCCTCTCTAAATCTAAGGAAACGTAGAGTTTTGCATAAACTGCCCATAGAAAATTAGATTATCCCTCTGACCCTTCCCTGTGATGACCCTTCCCCATCTCTCTCCTGCCAAATTACACTTGATGACCTATAAACAAATAGATATAGCCCTTTTCAACTAGGTTACTGGAGGTAATTAAACATCAAAGTCCTAAGGCATCCATTATAGGTACTGTCCTTGAGAGAACTGAGTAAATAGTGACTGAAATCATTTTCATTGGCCCTTTAAAAATAAAGTACTTACATCACCTCTATAATTTAATATCTTCCAAGTTCCTCATCTTTCAAGTTTCAGGCTTTAGAACATGAATCATTTGCTGGTAAAGAGGACAGATGAGGACCTTGTCTCTTACTAATAACCCAAACCGTCAACTCTTTTTCTGTTTTCCACTGGGTCCTGCGGGGGCAGTTCTTCACTGTTTCTGTGTAAAAAGCAAATTCCCTTTTATCATGTCTTGTTTTATCTTTATTCAAAGCTTCATTGTGAAACTTCTATGAAGTCTGCCAAGTCTTCTTCTTGATATGTTAATGAAAGCATAAAAAATATGGAAAAATTTCTCTTAAAATTGCTTCAAGTTGAAGATTATATTCTTTGGTCTCATGTAGTCTATCACAAGATGAATTTTGGCTCATTTCCTCTTCATTTTTGTTCTCCAAAATTTAATCTTTCCTGAGGCAGATGGATGTCTTGGGCAACATAGAATAAGTATATATAGAAAGATGAGATATAAAAGTAAATTAATATATTTCTTAAAATCTGTGAACTCAATTACTTCTGTGTAGAAATATTCCTTTCTCTTTGAGCTATTCCTGTGGTAAAAATGTTGACATAGGACTCCATGAATTTGAATCTCCACTGTTCCAAACACTCAATGGACCTTTGTGTAGTCATCCTCCCAAGACATCAAGGCACTGATTGCTCTAAGGTCACATATAATCCTTAATGTTTGGGTTTGAAAAATTCCTGCCACTCCTCTTAATTTATTTTCCTATAATGCCCACCATTTTTACAGCCACCCAAATATTTTGACTCCAGTACTTCATCCTGATCCTTAAACCAGCTATGACTATATTCAAATCATAGGAGCAAGTTCCAGTTATATCATTCAAGAGCTACCTAGAAATACTGTTACTTATTAAATAGAAATGTTAGTTCTAAAGGAGAGGAAAATTTAACAAGAAGTTTTGTTATCAGGAGTAGATTCAAGGACAATCAAATTGCTTAGATTAGTGGTTAATTAAAATTAATAATAATTTAGTATGTTATCAACTTTACATAGCCATGGTTTCAATTAGAAGTCAGAGCAGAGTTTTTGTAGGCTAGCAAATTATAAGCTATTAAAATATAGGGGAAAAAACATATGCTTTGTTTTATTGTTGCCTTCCTTACCTGCCTTGCTCTATTATTTAGTTCTACATAACCACATAAATTTAATGAATAACAGTGAAAATGTATTTTATTTTTCTCCCATTAATGACTTGAAACAGTAAAAAGTGATATTTTGTAAGAAAAATATATTTATTTATGATATTTTATGAGTACTTTTAAATTCTGAATGGCTCGTGTAAAGAATTAGAATTAAAAAAGCTTAAGGTAGAAAGACCAAAAAATTCCGACTGAAATTAACTTGTTTAATTATAAATTAAATGTTTGGTCCATGCTATATACTAACATTTCTAGTGATGTACAATTTTACAATTCTTAACTATGAAAATATATATACCTATGCCAATGAAGATGCCAGTCAATTCTTGAATAAGGAATTTAGGGAATTAAATTTGTGGGTTTTGTCATTATAATAATAAGTAATGTAAATTCTGTAAATCTGGGTGAGCTTCTCTTTTGTCCAGAAAATGTTTTATTTTAAAAGTTGAAGTAGGAAATATGGAAGACTGCCATTATTATGTTTACAAGCTGCTTTCTTGTTTCTTTTACTCTCTTTGGCAAATGTCCAAATACAACATTATAATGAAACAAGTCAGCCATCTTCAGTGCCACCAAAGGTGCCCATTATTGACGACGGTCAGATGGAATACCATCTGGTAAAGTGATTCATTATTGAAGGGATATTTAATGACATGCCATATTTTATACACAGTTAATTGTATCGGCCTCTAGGCAGCATATTTTTTTAAGGATGATTGCTCTACCTTAAACAGTTGAGTGTTTCCTTTTAATTTTTAAAGCTCCAAAAGATATGTATATGAAAGTACACAAATGGCTAGAAAATGAGGATATTAATTAACTTTGTAAACTTTATTTCCTTTAAAAATATGTATTAAATTATTGATAATCTAATTTTAGGCAGCTTGTATGAAAAAAATGTAGGGGGAAAGATTACTTCCTTTCTGGAAGTGATTAAAAATGTTATCAAAGACTGTGAAGAACAGAAAAATATAGTGATTGATTAGAAGGAATAATTATCTAGGCAAAAAAAAAACCACACCAAAAGCACTGATGTTGGAACTTGAAAACTTTAGTTCAGACTTTCCCTCTAAGTTATCTACATGTTCTTACCTGATGAATTTTATCTTAATGAACAAAATAGAGAAACCAATTAACTTGGGCTATAGAAATGCATGTAAGTTGAATTTTAATAAATTCAATCTTATTAAACTGGACAAGTACTAAAATTTTTATTACACATTTCAGAGAATTTATTCTGGGTCTAGACATATATATAGCATATGTAAAACTCAGGTACTACCTTTGAAAAGATCTGTTTTAAGCAGAATTTTAACAAAAACATGTTTGAAAACAACTTTGTTCTTTGGAATACTTTACCCTCTTTCCTAATTCTCTCCTCCAGTGTAGGCATGCATGTTGTTGTAGGAGAGGAAGAGCATGGTGCTCTACTTAAGTGGCTGCTAAGTGTTAGGATAGGCATGGAACATCTTCCAGGAGCATTCATTAATTAGAATATATATATATATATATATATATATATATAAAATTATAATTATATATAAATAGATCATTATGTGTGTTATTTTATCAAATACATATGTAATTTTTTATTATGTAATAGAGCACAAGATACTGCTTATTTTACACTTTTAGCTGGCCATATTTCTGTAATCCTCAATACTTGCTAGGATAAGCATCACTCTATTTTGGTATTGAGTCTACTTTAAAGAAAACATTTTAAAAGTACTTTTAAAATCTTGTGTAATAAGATCTTTGGTGTTATGACCCAATTTAGTTTTACTCACTAAAATAGGAGTTATTTTGTAAGTTCCTCATTCCTTGTTTCCACCCACAACTTTTGAATTTTGTTGTTGCTCGTGTTATTTTACCTTATATATAGTTATTTGAAATCTTTTTGATGGGATAATTAATATTTCATCAAAACTAGAATGCTATTGGATCCATTGAAATATTTAGATGTTTGTTAGCACAGTAACCAACAGTATTGCTGGTAAAAAAGTCTTTGGGTGGCACCTAGGTTGTTCTCGAACATCTGTCCTAACTTTGAACTTGAATGGCAATGTTTTGCATCGGTATACATTCAAGAAACATTTAATCATTTATTCATAAAAATAATTAGCGATTTTAAAAGAAACTTCAGAATTGGTTTACAAATCTCATTCGTGTTTAAGAGCGTGTGTGTGTGTGTGTGTGTGTGTGTGTGTGTGTGTGTGTGTCCCTAAAGCTCCTGAAATGCAGTATCCCTCAGGTGATGTCTTCTGATTGCTTTTGGCCATTCTGTATTAACAGTTCCTGGCATGTACCTGATTCTTTCTGGGGATTCAACAGTTGTACTTTATATACTCTTGATTTAGAGAAGAAGTGAACTTCATTGAGTTGAAAAGGGTTATTATAAAAAATATGCAGTTTGCGTCAAGGGATTTGCTTTTCTGGAATAGCAGGTGTTCTGAATAATGTTTGTCCATTCACTTTTATCTCCTTGTTTAATCCAAATTTTACAGTGATTTCTGTGTGCATGGTAATGAAAATGATGAATTATCCTAAGTCACTCAAAATTCAACTTAATATTCATTTAACATTGCATTTTAACCGGAAGTAACTTTAAAATACATCTTTTCTAAATGAGGACATTTCCCTAGGCTCTAATCCTATTCAATTTCTCCTCATATTCCCACATGTAAATTGATATGAAGTCCTAAAACTATATTCAAGTATGTATAGGAAATACTTTATTTACTGAAAGATTAAACAGTCATCATGGTTTCATTATACCTATTTGAAGTAATTATTAAATAAATGTATTTAGCTATATTTTTGCCAGTAGAGATATAATAATTATTTGCCTCTAGTTATACAAAATTACATGACTTTTCAGATCACTCTATTAAAAACAAATAATTAGTTGGCACAAATGCAAACATCCCACACATTATACCCAGTGAATATTCACCTATTAAAATAAATTTAAATTAAAAAATATGTATACCAATGCCAAAATTTTGGACACATTACTTTTATAATCTGGTCTGATTTCTCCAAGTTCTCCCTTATAACACAGTTAAGGCTAATGAGGGGAAACAAATACTTAGGAATTTTCATAGGAGGTATTTAATATATGTAATTAGCTATGATTTTCATATATAATTGGTTACAAGGGAAACATGGAGACAATTCATAAATAATAAGTACAGGTAGTATCTATCAAACCTAGGTGCCAGAAAACAAAAGAACCCAAGGTTCCCCAAATATAACAGCTTTTAGGAGGCACCTCCTGCATCTGGGATCAGGCTGCTAAGCAGAGAATGCAATCTGTCTGCTGTCTATACAGTCAAGTGGCTACAAGAGACTGGTTTCCAGAGCACAGAACAGTGTTGGATCCATTGAAATATTTAGATGTTTGTTAGCACAGTAACCAACAGTATTGCTGGTAAAAAAGTCTTTGGGTGGCACCTAGGTTGTTCTCGAACATCTGTCCTAACTTTGAACTTGAATGGCAATGTTTTGCATCGGTATACATTCAAGAAACATTTAATCATTTATTCACCCCCTTGTCTCTGGGGGGTAGCATCCTTCCTTGTACTCCAAAGTGCTTTAATAACACTTCAATTACAGCACTTAACACATTGTGCGGCAATGCGGCGGTCCTCAACCTGTGGGTCGCGACCCCTTTGGTGGTCGAATGACCCTTTCACAGGGGTCTCCTAAGACCATCCTGCATATCAGATATTTACATTGCGATTCATTACAGTAGCAACATTACAGTTATGAAGTAGCAATGAAAATAATTTTATGGTTGGGTCATAACATGAGGAAGTGTATTTAAAGGGTTGGGTTGAGAACCACTGGCTTAGAGTATGCCTCACACACTACAGTGTCAGTTTATAGGGCAGTAATCAAGTTTTTAAGCATATAACAGTAGAAAAAATTGTTTTATAAAACTGGTTAAAATAAACATTTAAAAATACTTTTTTAAAATTTTGATTTTAGAGAGGAAGGGAGAGAAAGAGAAAGAGAAAGAGAGAGAGAGAGAGAGAGAGAGAGAGAGAGAGAGAGAGAGAGAGACATCAATGATGAGAGAGAATCATTGATTGGCCACATCCTACATGCCCCCTAATGGGGATGGAGCTGCAACCGGGGCATGCGTTCTGACCGGAATTGAACCATGACCTCCTGGTTCATAGGTCAACTTTCAACCACTGAGCTATACAGGCCAGCTAAAATAAACATTTTTTATGATATCCCAGCTGCAATAAGAGCACAGCAATTTAATGTCATGACACTGCATTGAGTACTCATCATACCAAAACATACCACATTATCAAGCAAAAAAAAAAGCAAAATGGGGTAATTTTATCCAGCGAATGTCTTTTCTCAAGCTAGTTCTCCAGAATTTTCGATGTATCTGTCTATACAGAACTGCAGTGTCAACCCCACAATTATATACTCATATGTCTAGAGAGTAATATGCAGGTAAATGTTTAACAACAAAACTTCCTGAGTTGTATGTTGTATTTGCTCATATCTGTGGAGTAAATTTTGCCACTTGGACCACTTTTAAGCTACCAATGTGATGTCACTGAATGCAGAGTTGGGAAGATATATTTTGGAGCACACCATTATTTATTTCCCTCATATTGATTAAATAGATAAAATAACCTCAAGAGCATATTTGATAATAAAATGTAATAAAATAATGAGAATGTGATTCATTTTGACATACATTATTTTTTAAATAACTCATGCAAGTTATACAACTTAATTTTTAATAATGGCTGTATTTAACAATCGACTTGCAAAACTAGCTCTATTCTCTGGCACAAGCTGGATCTAGCACCCTACTGGTAGTGGGAGTCTTCCATCCTTTTGCTAGCTGACATGAAATATCGGAAGTAACACAGGTTATTACTTGGTTTTAGTGATTAGGAGTTTTGAAAACAAAATAAAAACTGGTTTAAACATTTACTACCTTTTTTTTAAATTAACAAAAACAAAAGCAGTGTTTATGTCAATCAAACAACAGACCTAGAAAATTACGTGACGCTCCAATGTGCATGTCATTCATGCTATTTTTTATGAAAGCTCTCATTCTGAATTCTTTAAAAAAAAAACACGTATGATTGTATGAATGTATGAATTGAAAAGATAATTGAGGCAAGGGATGGCACTGTTAATTTTATCCAGTAATTTCAGCCTGGATGAAACTTACATTTGCAGCTGCCTCTTGCCTGTCTCATGTGCTGATGTGGAAATGAAATGGTCAAAAGTCAGGTGCTTTTCTTGGAGATATGTACACATTGCTGTGTTCAAGAGAGCCAAAGCAAAGGATGCAGCAATAAAACTGCTCCAAGTATTAAAACCTTGACATGGAGCCCAGCCAGCATGGCTCAGCAGTTGAGCATCAACCCAGGAACCAGGAGGTTCGATCCCTGTCAGGTCGCGGGCTCGATCCCCAGGACGGGGCATGAAGGAGGCAGCTGAGGGATTTTGTTCCTCTCTCATTGATGTTTCTCTCTCTCTCTCTCTCTCTCTCTCTCTCTCTCTCTCTCTCTCTCTCTCTTTCTCTCTCTCTCTCTCTCTCCCTCTCTCTTTAAAAATCAATAAAAACATTTTAAAAACCATTAACACGGGAATGATATTATTTGATTCATAATTCTAATTCATACACTATATAGTCAGGCTGCTTGTTTTTCTGGAAATTTGTGCTGAGCCATATATCCCATCAGGGCTCCCCTCATTGGCCATCATTGATTAAACCAACAATGGATACCTTTCCAAGCGGGTTAACCATTCTATATCACCCCTAAATTTACAGTTTGAATCAATTAACCAATTCACAGGTCTGTAATTATAAGCTCAGTATTTATACAAAAAGGCATAATTTGCCATAAGGTCTAAAAAACTAAAGACTATTCTAGAAGGAAATACAATAAAAGACAGGTAATTTGGAAACAGAGAAAGGATAAAGGGCATGAGCTTTACAATACTTGGTCCAGTTTCTTTTTAGTCCCCATGCATTCCTCCTTTTGGTTTCCATAAGGCATATTCACATTGGTTTTGTTATATATTTTAAAAGCATTAAGTAACATATGATGTTTAAGGGTATCTGTATTTCTGGCTCTGTTCATGTCACAACGAGCTACAATATCAAGCATCTCTGAAGAATAAATTCACTATTCATATGTGTACATTTCAGCCTAGCTACCTCAATACATGTAAAAGAATTTTAAAAAATAAAATAAACTTTTTGGTATATAGATTAGAAGTGTTCTGAAAAAGTATGAGAAAAGAATAAGGGGATACCCTTTCGACACCCCAGAAAAAAAATGATTCTCTGCTTTCAAGGTTTCTCCTTGTGTTTTCCAGTCAGAATTTAGCAATTAAATCAGTTAACACATCTATTATGAGCAAACAGGTAATGCAGAGGGGTTAGAACATGGAACATCCTCCCTGCCCTGTATGCAATTAGCAAAAGCTTGGAGAGAGCCATAAATACATGGGAAAAGAGTTTATAATAATAGTAAACAGAGCTCTGGACTCTGTTCTTGATTCTATTCTCCATGGGTTATGCCATTCTTTCTCATCTTTAAACCCATTATCTTTCTTTACTTAAGGCATCTGTGCATTAAAACTCCTATTCTTGAGAAGATAGCACACCAAATGCCAAAGCAGATTTAATCACAGGTTGTGTAGACGGTGATGATCTGAATAGGAATTTGTGCACTGGACTGCCTGTCATCTGCAATCTCTGAAGGACTTTTTTTCTTTCCTGTTGTGTAGTTTGACTACTTGTGTTGAATGATACTTTTAAAAACATAGTTTGGATAGACCTGTGGTGATAGACAACTTTTTATTTTTAAAATTCAATCTTCATTTCTTTTGTGTTTCCAATAAAATTATTGGTCCATTTCTCTTTCTTTTTAACTTTCATCACAGTATATTTCCCATATAAAAAGTTACAATGATCTAACTTGTTACCATCTGCCATTGCAGAGGAAAACTTTTAAATGCTTATTTGCTGAGAGTTATAATATGACACTGATGAACACGTGTATGTTAATTCATTATTTAAAGGTATTCTCTATGAGGGACAAAGTTAAAGTAAAACGACAAGAAGAAAATGATGCATCGTAACTTACAAATATACTATTTTCATAAATAAATGGCTTTAATTCATAGAACTTAGGTAAAAGGCAATATAGAACATTTTTATTTTTATATAATCATTGAATTTTTAACCTTACTGAAAAAAATTGTACTAGTCTATATATGAGAAAGCATACTTGCAATTTATTCCACAATCTAAAAAATAATTTGCAGATATAATTTCTTTAGACTTTTTAAGTGGAATAATTTAAAAAATGTACATAGATGATATATTATGAATTCATGTTCAATTTTTCTATATATCCATATATTAATTATACAGTATATTTTATTAATTTCCAGATAATATTTTACTATTAAAATATTCATAGCTGGTTATTGCCTTCAAATTTGTAATCTGACATTAAGGTATTCTTGGCCACATGCCTACCTGTGTTTCAAAGTGGTGTCTTGTTAAACTAATGTGGCCTCTTAGTTAGGGATACTGCTCTTTAAGTTTCTAAAATATCTTAGCATCCTGCTAAGATGTTGCATTCATAGAATCCTACATAACACTGGAATGCTTCCTAGGTCTTCAGTACCCTGATGTACTATCAAGTTGAACTGATGAGGAAAACAAGATTTCCTCCAACATACTACCCCATTAAGAATGATCACTTTCATTCTCATTGGTTCATATGCAATTTTTAGCAGTATTACCTTTGCACAAATTATTTATCTCCTTTCCTGAGGGGCCAATGCTGGACAACTCTGTGTGCTTCTTAACCATTCTTAAGGGTTTACTTCTGTCTGCAACATCATTGTCAAGTTTGAGTGCTTTGACTTTTTGTAGTGTCAAGGAACATCTTATGAAGTATAGAGAAAAAAATTGTATTAGTTATATATTGTTATTTAATAATAATAATATTGTCACAAATTTAGGCACTTAAAATAACACCCAGTTATTTTCTCTTCTGCAGGGCTTAACTGGACTCTCTGCTTCAAGATCTTAAACGTGCAATCAAAGTGTTGGCCAGGGCTTACTCTCATATGAGGCCTGACTGGGGAAAAAATCCACTTCCAGACTGTTTGGTCCACGGACGAATTCAGTTCTTTTCAGGCTGCTGGGCTTCAGCTCTCATTTTTTTTTTTTTGGCTGTGTTTTGCCCAGAGGCCACCCTCAGTCCTGTGCTTTTTCAATATTGCAGCACACAAATGTAGCACCTGTGCTTCTTCCAGGTCAGCAAGGGGGAAAGGATTTCTTCCTAATACAGGTGTTACGGTTTTATGCAACAAAAAAATCATGTATGTCTAATCACATATTCCTGTCACCATTGCTGTATTTTATTCCATAGAAGCAAGTCCCAGGTCTGCCGTACTCAAGAGGAAGTGATAACATAAAGATGTGAATACCAGGAGGCAAAAATCATGGGGTCCATCTTAGAATCTTTCTCTCACAAATAACTCATTCCCCCCAAATTAGCTGACTATCTCCTATTTGGCTATATCATCTTCTCTTCAAGTCTGTCAACCTCTTATTCTTGGACTTTGGCTGGCTTCACTCTGGGAATGCTCCATGTCCTGGAGGACAAGATGAGGTGCTTGAAAGTTCACACATGAAACATCTTACAAAATGAGATGTTTCCTGGAAGAATATTGTTCTAGAAATGTATTTATTTTTATTCCAGTTGCTCATTTAGTAGATAACTATTGGAGCCTATCTATGGAGACAGAATCAATCTATTCAGGATGTCTTCCTTATCAAATATTACCTCAGTGACTTACACTTTTCAGTTAAAATAAGTTTGTTTGTTTTTTTTCCATTTAGAAAACAGATGTGAACCATCTGTTTTTAATCAAAACTCCAGATTAAATTACACCTTTAATTCTAGAGATAAATAGGAAAACATTTTAAATGTAATTTGACTTGTGTATATGATTTCTTCATTAGATTTACTTCCTTTTAAATATGTCAAAAGCTCATTAACTCAAATGAGGATGAAGTAATGAAGACATTAAGACTCTGTGCATCATGTAAACCATGAGGAGCTACAGGAGCACATGTGATTGCACAAGCATGTGTGAGTGAATCATTAAGCAATTTGGTCCATTTAACATTATTTGCCCATGTGACTCTTCCATATTTTGAAGTAAGAATAAATTTGAGACAACTTTTGAATTTATTATTCACTTATCTTAGTCTATGTACCTTCTTTAAAAGTGAGGGAGGAAAGTCAGAAATATTGATGAATCTACATACTGTTTAAATAAAGTCTTAAAGGCAAAGATCATGTTTTTGTATGATATAAAGATTTTACTTGCTTTCCAATTTTTATCATCAAATTTGTGACTCTAGACCAGCCGTGGGCAAACTACGGCCCGCGGGCCAGATCCGGCCCGTTTGAAATGAATAAAACTATTGAAATAAAAGACCGTACCCTTTTATGTAATGATGTTTACTTTGAATTTATATTAGTTCACACAAACACTCCATCCATGCTTTTGTTCCGGCCCTCCGGTCCAGTTTAAGAACCCATTGTGGCCCTCGAGTCAAAAAGTTTGCCCACCCCTGGTCTAGAGGGAGAATTTACCCTAAATGATTGAAAGCTTTTCTGTTGAAAAGGGCATTTACTCTCTATTATCAAACAGAAAAGACTAGCATAGGGCCTTATCACAACAATGTCTTTATTATCTTATATAATAAAAGCCTCTGTGGCGTGACACCCTCTGGCGACGTCATCACACGATGGCTGCCACAAGATTGCCACCAGGGGAGGGCAGTTGTGGGCCATCAGGCCGGCAGGGGAGCAGTTAGGTGTCAATCAGGCCAGCAGGGGAGCAGTTATGGGGCAATCAGGCTGGCAGACAGAAGTGGTTAGGGGCAATCAGGCAGGCAGGCAGGTGAGCGTTTAGGAGCCAGCAGTCCCAGATTGTGAGAGGGATGTCTGACTGCCAGTATAGGCCCGATCCCACAGTGATCGGGCCTATACTGGCAGTCAGACATTCCCCAAGAGGTCCCAGACTGGAGAGGGTGCAGGCCAGGCTGAGGGACACCCCCCTCCCTGTGCACAAATTTTATGCATCTGGCCTCTAGTCCTATATAATAAAAGGCTAATATGCAAATAGACTGAACAGTGGAACAACCAGAACAACTGAACAACCGAACAACCAGTCGTTATGATGTGTGCTGACCACCAAGGGGTGTGTGCGGAACATGGTGGGCGTTGGCCATGGCAGGATGGTGGAGCAGGTGAGTGGGGGTACCAGACCAAGGCTGGATGTGCCTGTTGCTGTCATCAGGGTGAGCCTCTGGTGGTTACTGAAAATTCTTTGCTCCTGTGAGCTGTGGTCCCACCTGGCGCTTGCACCTGTTGCTGGTGCTGGCCCCGCTTGCATCCACTTCCAGTGCCAACCCCACTCGCACCTGCAGCTGGCAGTGGAGCCACCACTCGCACCCGCTGCCAGTGCCAGTCCCAATCACTCGGTGCCATCAGCCGGTACAAGCAGCAGATGCTGGCCCTGATAGCCCCCGAGGGCTTCTCCACCTCCCCCTGCTTCTGAGGGGTGATCAGGGTAGCAGCCACCACTCGCACCCACTGACAGCACTGGACCTGCTCACACCCACTGCTGGCCCCAATCACTCCATTCTGTAAGCAGGTGCGAGCGGGGCCAGCTACTTCAGTGCGTGGGAGTGGCAGCGGGAGCAGGGCTGCCAGGAGAAAGGGGACTGGGGGCCACGGCGGGAAGGGCTGGCTAGGGGCACGGAGGATGGGCTGAGACCTGCCCCTGTGCCCACCACAGCATCGTGGCCTACAGTTCCTTTCAAGGTGCATGAATTCGTGCACTGGGCCCCTAGTTTAAGATATAATAGAGGGAGATTCCCCTCTCCACTCAGTGGATGTAGTGTTAGCTCAGCTCTGCAATAACACAATTCCAGGAGATACCAATGAGAAGAAAGGAGAAAGCAGATTAGTACAGCTGTGATGGTCTTCCTTTCAGTAGTGTGTTTTCCTTTGGAGAAAATACTGTTGCCCCTCTGATGCTACCTCTATAGTCTGGCTTTTTGGAGATACCCACAATCTATGTCATAACCCTGACTGTGGGCTCAGTCCTATCTTTCCAAACTGCATCCAAGATTTCTAGCAGGGCTTTATCCAAAACAGATGCAAACTTTAATTCTACCAAATCACATCTTTTGTTTTATATCTTATATTGTGTTAACAGCACAGTAGATTCCAAAATGTTCAAAGCACTGACTCTAGAGAAAAGCACAAGCTGTAAGAGGTAGATCTTTAGGGCTGTAGCAGTAGAAGAGTTAACCATTTCAGACGTGTAGCTGGCAGAAGCCAGCCAAGTTTGTTTTGTGCTACCAGGCATTAGTCAAAGCACTAAAGAAACTGCTTAGGGTGTGGGCCTAACCAACACTGGACAGGTTCCCCTAATAGCCCAGGAAACTAGGAAGAGAGACAACCTTGCCCAACTTAGATGCCAGGCCCAAGAATCAGGCAGGCAGAAAGATATTTCTGCATCAGATTACAGGTGATACCAGACTACAAGGTTCTGTTTGCCTGCACACATCAAGGCCCAATAAGACAGGAAAAGGAGCTTAAAGCAAAGAAAGTAAATGTTTATTTTTAAGGAAACGGCACCACGCCCAGAGACACAGGTGAGCTAATACTCAAGGACTTGGCTCCCTGATGGCTTTGAGGGGATGGGTTATACAGGAGACTAAGGGAGATAGGGTTATGGTGAGACTCATGGTGTCTACTGATTAATCAGCATGAGAGGAGGGAGTAATAGATCAATGCATCTGGATCTGATGTCATCGCTGTCCCTTGGTCTGGTTTCACGGCTTTTCTGGGTCTGGAGCTGAAACCCAAGAGGCCTAGATGTTATTTTTAGTTTGATTTAAACTCTATCTCTGGGCTCAACAGCCTGAGGCTTTTCCCCCAAGATTATTTGATGCTGATCAGAACCTCACTGTCTTGAGGGCTCACTGATTAAAGGAGTGGGCATGCATGGGACAGGGAGGTGGAGGAGTCAGGATGCTGGATCAGGCCAGTTTGAATCAAAGGCAAAGTAAGGAGAAAAGGTCATATTAAAGAAATAAAGTGTCTGCCTGGTTACATAGGGAGTACCGAAGTAAAAGTGATGTGAGTTATGAAACTGTTGCCTGGTAATGCTGTCAAATGCTGAGAAAAGTTGTCAGCCAAGGAGCCCTCAGGCACAGAGAAACATGAGACATTCAAAATGCTTCCAACTAAATAGATAAAGGCTACTGAAAACTTGTCAAATCGGACTTTCCTTCCTATCTGGTAGAGAGGAGGGCAGGGAGTAGCTTATGGAGAACTGGATGACACATAACTTACTGAAACACAAGAAATAACAATGTGCATAGGGGAAAATAATAGAAGAAAATGCTAAAAAATGAAATAAAAAGAAAGCAGAATTTGTTGCCTGTTTATTGAGTAGAAACTGTGTGTCAGGCAGACTCCACTACCCACTGGGGAGGCATCAGAGTCCTGGCCTCTCACTCGCAGGTGGACGAAGACAGACCATAAACAAAGCCACTAAATAAGTTATGTTTTATGTTAGAAAGGGATACATTTTAGGAAGAAACTGAAAGCAGAGAAAGACAATAGTCAGTAGATTAGTATTTGTGGGAAATAGAGAGCTGACTGAAATTTTAAATAGAGCAGTAGGAGAAATGAGGAAACATTGAAGGGCTTGAGAAGAGGAAAGGTGATGGGACATATTTAACAGTATGAATCCAGTTGCTATATTGGGTGATTTTTTTTCCTCCCACAATTTGTCTAAACTTTCTAGATTTTTAAAATTAAAACTATAATTAACTTTTTTTAAAAAAAAGTAAGTCTAGTGCCAGGAGCTGAAACAAAATTCTCATCATTTTCTGGAACCCTGATAGAAAGATCTGGCAACAGTAAGGCATTGTCATTTATAACATTACTAGAGGCCTGGTGCATGAAAATTTGTGCACTTGGGGTAGGGGTTCGGGTCCCTCAGCCTGTCCTGCACCCTCTCACAGTCCAAGAGCCCTCAGGGGATGTCCAACTGACAGCTTAGGATGTCCTAAGCCACAGTCTGGCCTCCCTCTGTGGGAGGCGACTAGCAGGCCAATCGGGGGATGGCAGCTGCCTCCCATTGCTCTGCTGCCCGATGGGTGGCCAGCCCTGCACCCCGATTGCCCATATGCCACCCCCCAATCACCATTCCTTCCCTTTGCCCGCTGGCACCAGCCTTGGCTGGCCTGGCACCACCCATTTGCCTGCCCCACCACCCTGCCGACCGGTCGTTTCGCCGTGTGGTCAATTTGCATATTAGACTTTTATATATAGTGGGGCCTTGACTTACGAGTTTAATTCATTCCATGATGGAGCTCGTAACTCAAATTACTTGTATGTCAAATCTTAAAGTGAACGAGTGAGACACGTGATGCTGGGCTGATGTTGTGGCGTTCACTGTGACATTCACTGCGCCAACTAGCGGTGGGGTATCTGAAGTTGGCTCGTAACCCGAATTTTAGCGCACAACTCAAAGCAAAAAATCGGCCGAGAGATAGCTCGTATCTCGAAAGACTCGTTAGTCGGGACACTCGTAAGTCAAGGCCCCACTGTATAGGATAAGGTAACAGCAGCTGTACTAAGAAAAAAAAGAATCTATGGTAGAAGTCATAAAATGATAAAATATTACTTAGGTATTAAATCTATATATTTATAAAAATATTTATATATACATTATGTCAGAGGGATGGTGGGAAAGTGGAAGAGGTTAATCAAATAACATATGCATATATGCAAAGCCCATGGACACAGACAATAGATAGGTGAAGACAGGGTGGGATGAGAGCTGGGTGGAATGGGGTAAAGGTTTGTAATTGGGGGATATCTTAATATTCTCAACAATAAAATAAGTTTTAAAACATATAGATATAAATGCATATATATATATATATATACATATATATATACACACACACACACACACACACACACATATATCTTCTCTGCAAATACACATACATATATATTTGCAGAGAAGACAAAGAAGGGGGTATAAGCTCAAACTGCTGCTTGAAAAGAGAAAATTTTCAGAGATACTAGTCACATTCCTCCTGTGGTCTTAAAAAAAAACACTGAAGACTCCTGAAGTAATTGGTTCCCTTTTTTATATTGTCTCTGTTTTGCAAAGTAGATGGAAGTCACAGGCTGTGACCACAGTCCATTGTTCTTAAGCAAGATTCCTTAGGAAGCTGTGTGTTCCTACCCAGAATGTAGATTATCTATCACAACAAGCCAGGGATGCCTGCAATGCTTGCACATTACTTATGAGAAGTCTGTCTCTATCTAAATTCATTCTTGCTTACTTTTAATGTTTTCATACTTACATAAATAAATATGACACTGCATTGCTTAAGAGTTATAATGGAATATCTTGGTGAAGCTACAATTTCTGTCCCAGCCAAGTTATTGTCAATGTTCTTATTTTTCTGTTGGATAGAAAATTAATGTATTAGTCATTATATAATAAAAAATAAACAACCAATAAATAAGTAAAAGAGGGCTATATTTGGACCATGACAATGTGCCATAAAACTAAAGATCAAGAAAATTTCTCATATGTGTAACTGACATCTATTTAAAGAAAACATGTGAAAATATTAAAAGTTCTTCATAAAGACCACTTGTATGGCCTCTGTTACTTGGTGTACTGGATCTTCTCCCCCATCATGGTTTTAAAAAAATCTAAAAGAGCTCTGAACAGTATCCTCAATTATTTTTTTAAATGACAAATTTATAATAAAATTTATCTTAAAAATTAAGATTATTTAACAGTTTAATTAATTAAAATGTTTTCAAACATGGAGACAGTTTCTAAAAAATTGACTGTCATGGTCCAAATATAGCCCTTTGATGTAACATACCTAAACAGTTACTTGAAAATGGTCGAGGTATGATGTATTATGTTACACTAGGGACCGTGGTTAAGTATGTCATTTTCCCACAAGACAGATGGCAATGCAGCATTAAAAGGGTCACCTTTGTATCTGCAGGCACAGAATATAAATTTGTGACCGTGCCCCAGATTTTTCTTGAGCTATAAATTACTTCTATGTGACCCCCTTCCCACATTGGTCTGAAAGCTTTTCTAGGATCATTCTTTAGAACAATGTGAAAACAAGATCTACCATTACCTTTCTTAGATGTTTAATCAATTCACAATTTTTCTATGAAGAAATTAGAGATTACCCTTGGCTATGGGAAAATATATGTATTGTAGTGTTTTGTGCAAGATAAGGCATATTTAAAATACAGTATCAAGGCACTTGCTTTCTATAATGTGTTCACGTAGGAAAATATAAGAAAACACAATGGTGTTTAAAGCTGAAGATACAAATCATGTATTCTTTATTTTGTTCTGAGCTGTTTTAAGATGAAGAGAGTTATATACTTAAGAAGTGTTGTCAATAACAAAGAGAATAAAATATAGTATTCTTGAGTTGAAATAGTATTTCTGGTCCCAAATGTTTTACTCAGATGGGGCTAGCTTCCAGGTTTGCAAATAGTTCAGCCATAGTCAATAACTAAAGGAGAAAGCTAGAACTGAGGGCATCCAGGTCTAAGAAAAGTCATCCAACTATGGCATTAACCTTGCAGTAGTGGTTAACACTGTAAATTATTGTCTGCAAGGGAGAGTTGTTCTTGAACTTAATTTGAGTAAATGCTTATATCCAGAGTGTCTATTGGGAGAGTGGTCTTATGCTTCATTAGGCATATCAGCAGATTACAGAATTGTCACTCCCAGTGGTCCAACCGATTTGAATCAAGAATACTATCAAAACCAAGGTCAACAAGGAACAGGATCCAGTTTTTTTAAAGGAAGTTGGAAACTAGTGCATCCTGTGAGGGATCTAGCCAACCTTGTTGTGTTCAAGCAGCATGTGCTGCAAGGTTTGGAAGAAGAGAAGAAATGGAAGCTTAGGCTAAAGGCATCCTATATAACAGTGATGGCGAACCTTTTTAGCTCGGCATGTCAGCATTTTGAAAAACCCTAACTTAACTCTGGTGCCGTGTCACATATAGAATTTTTTTGATATTTGCAACCATAGTAAAACAAAGACTTATATTTTTTGATATTTATTTTATATATTTAAATGCCATTTAACAAAGAAAAATCAACCAAAAAAATGAGTTCGCGTGTCAGTGTCATAGGTTCGCCATCACTGCTGTATAATAAGAGCCTAATATGCTAAATGTCCAGGCATCCAGTTGTTTATTCAACCAATCAAAATGTAATATGCTACTAATATGCTAAGGCCGCTCAATCACTTGCTATGATGTGCACTGACCACCAGGGGGCAGATAGTCAACTGGTCGACCAGTCACTATGATGTTCACTGACCATAGATTAGCTTGGGGGCAGATGCTCCGACTGGTAGATTAGCTTGTTGCTGGGGTCTGGCCAATTGGGACTGAGCAAGACAGGCTGGACATGCCTGGACATGCCCTGGAGCCTTCCCGTGGTCCCTCCCCGGCTGGCCAACCTCCTGTGTCCCTCCCTGGCCCTGATCATGCTGCGGTGGGGTCCCTCAGCCTGGCCTGCACCCCCTCTCAACCCAGGACCCCTTGGGGGATGTCGGAGAGCCAGTTTTGGCCCGATCCCGCAGACCAGGCTGAGGGACCCCGCTGGTACACGAATTTGTGCACTGGGCCTCCAGGACAATATAAAAGAAAAAGATGCAAAAACATGGAGATATCTAAAACATGATGGCAATCAAGACAAGGACATGTGATATGTTATATCTAGAATTCATTTGAATATTGCTTTTAATACTCGTTGCAATTTATATAAAATGAGTATAAACAAATGCAAAGTTTTTTGAGTTAGAGTATCCTATATAATAAAAACCTAATATGCTAAGTGTCTGGTGGTTCAGTTGTCTGTTCAACCAATCAAAGTGCAATATGCTAATGATATGCTAAGGCCACTTAACCGCTCGCTATGACATGCACTGACCACCAGGAGGCAGACAATCCAACTGGTTGGTTAGCTTGTTGCTGGGGTCTGGCCGATTGGGACTGAGCGAGATGGGTGACATGCCCTGGAGCCCTCATATGGCCCCTCACCTGCTGGCCAATCTCCCATGTCCCTCCCCGGCCCCAGTCGCACAAAGGATGTCCAACTGCCAGGCCTAAGCCATCAGTCAGACATCCCCCAAGGGTTACTGGACTGTGAGAGGGCACAGACCAGGCTGAGGGATGCCCCCCCGCTGAGTGCACAAATTTTGTGCACCCGGACTCTAGTCTTTATATATATTTGAAAGTCAACAATATGTAAAATCCAATTGAGTGTTCAACCTAAATAAAACTTCAATTAGAAGAAAGGGAATTAGATAATTTGCTTTCAAGGCCTTAAACCTGTTCAAAAAGATTTCAGTATGATAATCTAAGGGTTGCCCTGGGTGCTTGCTACTCTGATCTCAGACCTAGCTAAAATCTCCTGTTATAGGGAGGTTGAATGCAAGCTCCCTTCAACATTGGGATGATTTAGAATAAAAAATGTACATCAATAAGAAAATTTTTAAAATTTTATTTTTGAATTAAGAAACCGTGCATATTTAATATTTTGTACTTATGTAATGTATAAGAGAACTACACCCACTAAAGTATCAACTTTGTACCTCCAACTGCAGGTGTAATTAAAGAATTGGTTTAAACTTAGGATGTGAAACTAAATTATAACATTATAACATTTTCAAGAACATAAAGTTCACCAATTTAGTCATAAGGCTTTATTACTTAAAAAGGAAGTTAAATATGTTAAGATTATAATGTAGTCTATCATTTCTGCACTTTGATAAAAAGTTCCCTCCAAAATTTCTCAAAACTGACTAATAACATTTGACATATTTAAAATAGAATTAAATAATTAATTTTTGAATTACTAAGTTTAATGAATTAAAACACAGTTATTTATACCTAAAACAAATGGTCTTCGTCTCTTTTGCTTTCAAAAATCATCCATGTGGGGATTTAAAAACTCATATTAAAAGGAGTTTAGAGACAGGGAAGCAGTTAGGGAAGGGGGTGGTCCATGGAGAGGGATGCACACATGAAGGGCAGACAGCTCCTAGCCACCAGATTGTTTACAAGACTGACACAAGTAAAGGGGAAGAAAAAAAGGGGGACACCAGGTGCGCTTAGAAACTGTGAAACTGATACCATGCAGGGAAAAGGGGAAAAGTGGCCAATTAGAAAGAATGGGGGACATAAAATAAGAAAGGGTCCCATTAGAAAGTGTCATGAACAAAGAGCTGCCAGCGTTTATAAACCCATAGACAGAGACTCACAGGGCTGTTTTTTTTTTCCCATTTGAGAGAGAGAGAGAGAGGGTGGGGTGGGGGGGGCTCTCCCATTTTAGGGACCCCTCCCTAGGGTGAGTTTGCAATAAACTTCCACACTTTTGCCTAAAATATTTTAGTTTGAGAATGTATTCTTCAAACTTTGTAAGACAAGAACCTGTGATGAGAGAGTCCCAGCTTGCCATTTGGGGTATCAATATCAACAAGGCAAAGCCTTACAGTTTGGTGCATATTTCTGTGCTGGAGGTATATTCTTGAACATCAGTTTTCTGAAAGCTTTCTGATAATTTTCTGATATCAGGTAATAGTACAATTGAATCTGCAGTTATATCAGTTTCTGGGAAGGGCAAGTACTTGAAAATGCAATCCCCTCTCCTCTCATCCCAACAAAAACACACTTTTCGTGGATCTTTCCAAAACCTTCTTTTAGTCAATTAAATAAAAAAGGAGTAGCATCCCACATAGATATCTCTGCTATTATTATTTCTGGTTAAATGAAAGTAAAATATCAGCTAGAGAAGAATTCATATAAGGAAAATATCTTCAAGTATCTTTAAAAACTAAAACAAATATCTTAACTAAAATTACCCTATATTTGGTTAGTGCACATCACTGTCATTCAATAGAAATACCGAGTAATGGCTTCCCTTTTATTTGAATTTCCTAATCATCAACTCTTTCATCTGAACAATATAAAGTTTCTGATTTAAAACAAATGTATATATTTTTAGAACTATAACATGGGAAATCAAGTTCTAAAGTCTTTAAAGGTAATTTTATAACCATGCTTTAAAAATATAGCTTCTGCATATTCTACCATTCTTGATCTTTTTTATTTTAATTTCAAATGTTTTTGAAAAAAATTTAATTGTTTCCACACAATACAAACAGTAATAGCTAAAAATGCTTTAATAAAAATGTCATCATTTTTATGTATAAAAAGTAGCTTAAATGTGTTGTTCTGACTATTTGTGTTTATAAAACTAAAAATACTTCAGCCTGAAACTTCAAATATAATCTGTTTTAAAAATTCAAAATAAAATAAATGTGGTGTTTTTTTAACAGAAGAGTAATCTTTGGCATTTTAACTACATTTTGAATTTATAACTATTTTAAAAATTGACTATTTAATGTACCTAAGTTAATTTTTCTATTTCTTGCATCCACCTACTTTCTTTTAATTTAGTATATTTATGTTCTTTTTTCATCCTTTTACAAAAAAATGTGTTATCATACACTGCTAATTTGATAAATAGAATGATTAAATATTCATTTAGAAGATATGTAAACCTATAAATAACAAATGACTAATAATTGCTCTTTCTCCTAATTCTGCATTTTTCATCCACATGAAAACAGAGAGAGCGAATAGAAAAAAAAAATGACAGAGACTTCCCCTCCAATCCTTCTATTCACCAAGAAATCAGTGTTTCATAAATAGTAGTCTAGTCAAACAGAAAAGAGCCTAGATAAGATACCATTCAGAATGTTCTTTCTTTTATCCTTTATAGAATGCTTTCATGTTAAATCAAAACAAAACGCAACTCAACAAAAACAACAGAACAAAACAAAGCATAACCAACATATAAATAGTCCAGAAACCATAATTATGCACCTGCTATCCATTCCAGTCAGTTATAAATAGTTAGTGGTAAGGAAATGAATTTTAAGCTAATATATATGCTTCTCTTTATTAATATTAACATTTTTATTTTTGGTAAGGCTCATATTGGTGAAATTTGGAATGCTACATAGGCATTATCTCATTGTTTTGATACTGTAATTATGTATAGGAAGTGAAGATATTTCCTAATTCTAATGGTAAGGAAAAAAAGGTGCAGAATCAAGGTGTTTTTCCAAGTGACTAAGGAAATAATTGCACAATTAGAAATCTTCATCATAATGTTTTCTCTCTGTATATTCCATCTAGATAAAGTCATATTTACAAGTACCATTTATGGATTTTTTTTAATAAATGTATCAAACTCTGCACATGCACTTTACATAAATTATTTTTTTAAATATATATTTTATTGATTTTTTACAGAGAGGAAGGGAGAGAGATAGAGAGCTAGAAACATCGATGAGAGAGAAACATCAATCAGCTGCCCCCTGCACACCCTCCACTGGGGATGTGCCCGCAACCAAGGTACATGCCCTTGACCGGAATCGAACCTGGGACCCTGCAGTCTGCAGGCCAACGCTCTATCCACTGAGCCAAACCAGTCAGGGCTTACATAAATTATTTTATTAAACTTTCACAAAAATCATGTGAAGAAATGAGTGTTCTAATCCCCATTTTACTGATGAAAAACTGAGTACTGAAGAGTGAACTATGTCTACAAGGTCATTAGTATCAGTGAGTGGCAGAGTCATGATGCAAACAGGACATTTCAATATCAAAACCCATGCACTTGTTTAAGCTCCTGGATGGCTGTGATGAACCGAATTCTGTCCTTCATCTCCAATTCATATGTTGACACACTAACCCCAATGTGTCTGTACTTAGGGATAGTATCCTCAAGGAGGTAATCAGGGTTAAATAAGGTTCTCAGAGTGGGGCCTTAGTTGGATAGAATTTGTATTCTTATATTAAGAGAGACACCAGGAGCCCACGTGCACAGAGGGCAGGCCATGTGAGGGCAAAATAAAGAGGTGGTCTCACTGGTTACCAACCCTGTCAGCACTTTGATCTTGAACTCCTAGCCTTCAGAACCATGAGGAAATTAATTTCTGTTGTTTAAGCCAGCAATTTTCAAAGGTGTACCACAATTTTTTTTTTTTAAACATTCAATACCTCTTTAAGGGCACTGACTTATTTTCCCTTAGATTGTCAAAAAAAAAAAAAAAATGACAACAAGCAACAATAGCCATCCAGTATGAATGAATCAAAATTTCATGTCTTTTTTTTTTGTCAAATCAACAAAAAACATAATACAGTTTTTGGTGTGCAGCAGAACTTTAGTAATTAGTTTCTGTGCGACATGAGATGAAAAAAGGTTGAAAATCGGTGCTTTAAGCCATTCAATCTAAGTTATTCTGTGAAGGCAGCCCGAGCTGACTAATACAATGGCATCCGGTTCAGTGATTTGGTGCCGGGCCATCTGATTCTGAGCCTGTCAGGCTGTCTTTAAGATGCATATTCTTATCAGAAAACAGTTGACTTTACACTCCCTGTTCCTTCTCCTCCTCTCTTTTGTTCCTTTATTATTGTGAGCTAAGGAAATGCTCGAAGACAGTTGGTGATTTGTGTTACTGCAAAACGTTAGGAAGCAACTCTTATTTTTTGTTCATTGAACCTGAAAGGACTGATACTGTGAAAGGCACGCTTTTCTTTGGTTATCTGTATCTTACTCTGTCTCTAATGTCTTTTCTACTCTGTGGACTGTCTTCCCTGCTGTTGGTCATGCCTCAAAGAGTAGCATTAGTAGTACCAGATGTCACAAGAGACACAGTAACAGCAAAACAGGCAGCCAGAATATGTGGCTCAAGCCAAAGCGAATAGTCGTGGCTAAATTGTTGTCATTAATTTGTGAATATTTAATTTGCTCACAGTTTCAAGTAACATTTATATTTCTACTCCTCTGCCCAGCCATACCCATATATATCTGCCTGTGCCTGCCTTTGCATACAATGTGTGTTTGTGCATGAGCTTCTGAATTTACATTATTATTGCTACATATTTCTCTGGAGGGCTGTGAGGGTGGATACATGAAGTTGATTTTTTTTTTTTTTTTAGGCCCTTAAGAAGCCATTCTAAAGTTTCTATTTCTGAGAGGTCCAGTGCACAGTCATAAGATTAATGTGCTTCCATTCTCAGGATCCTGCTAGTGAACCTGACTCTCTGGATGCTTATTATTTACTAACTAGAGGCCCAGTGCACAAAAATTTGTGCACTCGGGGGAGTCCCTCAGCCCGGCTGTGCCCGCTCACAGTCTGGGATCCCTCGGGGGATGTCCACCTGCTGGCTTAGGCCCGCTCCCCAGGGGATCGGGCATAAGCTGGCAGTCAGACATCCCTCTGGCAGCCCAGGAGCCCGTGGGGGATGTCCACTTGCCAGCGGGGAGCAGGCCTAAGCTGCAGTTGGACATCCTTAGTACTGCTGAGACGGGAGAGGCTCCTACCACCACCGCTGTGCTGGCAGCTGTCAGCCTGGCTGTGGCTGAGCAAAGCTCCCCATGTGGGAGCGCACTGACCACCAGGGGGCATATCCTGCATTGAGCGTCTGCTCCCTGGTGGTCAGTGTGTGTCATAGTGACCAGTCATTCCCATTCATTCTTCTGTTAGGGCCAATTTGCATATTACCATCTTATTATATAGGATAGAGGCCTGGTGCATGGGTCGGGGCCAGCTGGTTTGCCCTGAAGGGTGTCCCGGATCAGGGTGGGAGTCCAACCAGGGTGCCTGGCCAGCCTGGGTGAGGGGGCTGAGGGCCTTTTTCAGGCTGGCCATGGCTGCGGGCTGGAAGCAGGTATCTGGGATTTATTTATCTTCTATAATTGAAACTTTGTATCCTTGAGCAGAGCTCAGGGCTGGCCAGGGCAGGCAGGAAGCTTGGCTTCCTCCATTGCTGGGGGCAATCTAAGCCTCCTGCTCACTCAAGCCCCATGGCCGCTGCCACCTTTGTGACGGAGTGAGGGCGTGAGGGCATGATGGTTAATTTGCATATTACTCTTTTATTAGATAGGATAATAAGTACTAAAGGCCTTGTGCACAAAAATTCATGCACTCAGGTGCAGGGGGGCCCTCAGCCTGGATTGTGAGAGGGAACAGGCCAGGCTGAGGGACCCCACCGTTGTAGGATTGGGGCCAGGGAGGAATGCGGGATGTTGGCCAGCTGGGGAAGGATCTCAGGAGGGCTCTAGGGTGTGTCCAGCCTGTCTTGCTCAGTCGTGATTGGCCAGACACCAGCAGCAAGCTAATATACCAGTTGGAGTGTCTGCTCCCTGGTGGTCAGTGCATGTCATAGCGACTGGTTGATCAGTTGACTGCCCCCAGTGGTCAGTTCACGTCATAGTAAGCGGTTGACCAGCCTTAACATATCATTAGCATATTATGCTTTGATTGGTTGAATGACATACCAGACAACCAGACACATAGCATATTAGGCTTTTATTATAAATAGGATGGATTTCTTTCTTAAATAAGAAAGAAAAAGAACTTGAGAACTTGTAAACTAAAATCAATACGGATAATAAAGGTTGGGATGAAAAGGTTGGGATGTCTCTGTTTACTTCATAAATGCAATTGTGGATTAGAAATACTCCTTCTCTCTAAACGACTTAATGCTTTCTTTGTGTCTCTCCCCGCCCCCATCCTTTTTTTCTGCTTTACCATATCTCGTTTTCTTGCTCTGATTTTCATGTTGGATTTTATATGATTACTTGACTAAATAAAGTCCCTGAAACAGACACAGGAGAAGGCAGAAACCCATTTACTTCACAGTGTGAGAGTGAGAGTTCATTATTCAGAAGAGAGGAATAATAGTGTATATAGAATATATATTTTTTATGCATAATCATTATTTCATGGACTTTATCCCCATAGTGTCTTGTTTAGGGTTTTATAAAATAATATTAAATAACTGATGTTTAAATAGATGTTTGCAAACTTAAAAAAAAAAAAACCCTCACCACTCTTTTATCATAAAATTCAATATAATCAACAATTTTAAACAACCATCCCAAAGGATTGGGAAACTGAATATATTTCCTTGGCTTAATGTTGTGTTTGTGTTAGAGTAAGACCCTATTCTTAAATAGAAGACATATTTAACCACTATAAATGTTCTTTGTAAATTATGACTTTGCTTTAATATAAGATACAAAAGAAACCTTAATGCTCTTCCTTTATGGCCTAAACCATAAAGAACATAAAATTTATTCCGACAATTTTATTAGCCACACATTTTGTTCTATTCCACTAAATAGTTGTATTAAATCTATACAGAATTTAAATGTTTTTATATTTATTTACTCAGACTTTTCTGCATGACTATTTTCAGGAAATATTGGAGACTTGTGATTTAACTAATTTGCATTTCTAACTGGCATGGATTGCGGGTAGTATAACTAGTGGAAATTGTGATCTGTCATACTAAGCAACTCTGCCACGAGACCCATAATGTATGCTCTTCCCAGTTCACTTGGTAAAGAAGTTCTAAACACGTTGATAATTATGCTAATGAATTAGGGTAGGAAAACATTTTCTCCCACACTAGTATTGCCCTTATGATGGTGATTATGAATGTCTTTAATTGGAATAAAAATTTCATTTTATAGCCTCATTCAACATACAGTCTATAATGCCAAAGAATTCATCAATTAGGACAAAGATATTGCCAAATATTATTTCACACTATGTAGAAGAAAAAAATCATTGCATTATTTAATTTTTCACCTTTGTAACCATTAATATTAGTATTGGATATTAAACCACCTTAGATACATTACCTGGACTAATCTACACTAATAAAAGACAAAGATGCTAACTGATCGTACCTTTGCTACACCCTAAGCCATGCCCACCAGCCAATCAGAGTGGCTATATGCAAATTAATCCACCCAAGATGGCAGCTGGCAGCAACGGAGCTGGAGCAAGCAGGAGGCTTGGTTGCCCTGGCGATTGAGGAAGCCAAGTGTCTTGCTGGCCCTGAGCTGGCTATGGCCTCTGTTCATGGCAACAAAGTTTCAATTATAGTAGACAAATAAATCCCAGATACCTGCTTCCAGCCAGGCTCCACTGGGAGCTTGGGTGGATGGGGGTTTTGGCCAGCCTGCAAACAGTCATCAGCCCCTCACCCAGGCTGGCCACACCCCCTTGGGGTGAGTGTCCCCACTGGGGGGCTTAGCCAGCCTGAAAATGGCCTCAGCCCCTCACCCAGACTGGCCAGTCACCCCAGGGAGGACCCCCACCCTGAAGGGGATAGGGCCAGCCTGCAAACAGCCATCAGCCCCTCACTCAGGCTGGCCAGGCACCCCAGGGGGGACCCCCACCCTGAAGGGGCTGTGGCCAGCCTACAAACAACCAAAACCCCCTCACTCAGGCTGGCCAGGCACTCCTATATAATAAAAGGGTAATATGCAAATTGACCCTAACAGCAGAACTACTGTGAATGACTGGTCACTATGATACACACTGACCACCAGGGGGCAGACGCTCAATGCAGGAGCTTCCTCCTGCAGGCTGGTCAGTGCACTCCCACAGGGGGAGCTCTGCTCAGCCACAAGCCAGGCTGACGGCTGCCAACACAGCAGTGGTGGCGGAAGCCTCTCCTGCCTCCTCAGCAGCACTAAGGATGTCCGACTGCAGCTTAGGCCTGCCCCCTGCTGGCAGGTGGACATCCCCCTAGGGCTGCCAGGCTGACAGAGGGATGTCTGACTGCCAGTTTAGGCCCAATCCCCCAAGGAGCAGGCCTAAGCCAGCAGGTGGTCATCCCCTGAGGGGTCCCAGACTGTGAGAGGGCACAGGCCAGGCTGAGGGACCCCCCCAAGTGCACAAATCTTGTGCACCGGGCCTCTAGTCTTATATAATAAAAGGATAATATGCAAATAGACCAAATGGCAGAACTGGTTGCTATGATGTGCGCTAACCACCAGGGGGCACGTGTGAAACATGGCGAGCATCGGCTGCGGCAGGATGGTGGAGCAGGTGAGTGGGGACGCCAGACCAAGATGGAGCATGGATCACTGTCATTGGGGCAAGCCTTGGGTGGTTACTGAAAATTCTTTGCTCCCGCGCACTGTGGTCCTGCCCGGCGCTCGCACCCAGTGTCGGTGCTGGAGCTGCCGCTTGCACCCGCTGCTGGCATCCAGCACTGGCCCTGATTGCTTGGTGCCATCAGTGGGTGCAAGAAGTGGCTGCCAGCCCTGATCATCCCTCAGGGCTTCTCTACCTTCCTCTGCTCCTGAGGGGCAATTGGGGCAGCTGCCACTGCTCACACTTGCTGACAGTGCTGGCCCCACTTGCACCTACTGCTGACACAGGCCCCAATCACCCGGCGCCATCAGCGGGTGTGAGTGGGGCCAGCCCCATCAGCATGTGGGAGTGGCAGTGGTGGGGCCTCTGGCAGATGGGTCCAGGGGCAAGATGGGAGGGGCCAGGCCAGGGACATGGGGGATGGGCCAAGACCCGCTCCTGTGCCCAACGAAGCCTCACGGCCCACAGTTCCTTTCAAGGTGCATGAATTCATGCACTTGGCCTCTAGTGCTATATAACATGCTTTGCTTTATTGATTACATAAAAAATTCAATGTAAACACCATTTTAATGTCTCATAAATGGAGATATCATCTTCAGTTTCTTCAGAACAATGCTGATGATAACATTATCAGTGAGTTGACTATTAAACTAGAGGATATTTGTTCCCTTTTCCCTTAACTATAGTTTAGATTTAATTTCTGCATTTCATTTTCACTGTTATTAGAAGAGGGTTTTATTTGGCTTATTGTTACCATTAGCCTTGGATTAATTAATTATGTCTTTGATTTGTAATTTTCACATGCCTTTGGTTAAATGTAAACTATTTTAATAGGTGTCACACATATTTATTTTGGTTATTTTTCACTAGCATATGAAAATAATAATTTCCACTGGAAACACAAAATACAGTATGAGGGTAAAAATAATTTTGCACTAAATATAATGTATATATATATTTGATTGTGATTTTTAGCTGTCTTTTGAAAGGCCCGAGTGTTTGCCACTGCTTCTTATAACTGAAGTTGTCCCAATGTCTTGAGTCAAAACCTTATAAGTGGACTGGAGTGAGGTGGGGGGTCATGAACTTGTGGTCACTTTCACTGCTGCATTGTTGAATTAAATTGAAGGGATTCAAATCCTTTTTTAGCTTAAACTATCAATATGTAAAATATCAAGAACTTTTTTTATCTTTATTCAGTTTTAGGAATTAAACGTGGCTTTTTCTTGCATTCATTAATAACACTAATTTGTGGATGAAAGGGAAAACTCTTCTTTTTTATTTTTTTGCTAATCCTCACCTGAGAATATTTTTCCATTGATTTTTAGAAAAAGTGGAAGAGAGAGAAAAAGATAGAGAGAAATATCAATGTTAGAGAAACACATTGATTGGTTGCCTCCTGCCCTAGCCCTAACTAGGGCCCTGCCTGGGGAGGAGCCTGAAACTGAGGTATGTGCCCTTAGAACTGAACCCGGGACTCTTTGGTATGCAGGCTGACATTCTATCTGCTGAGCCAAACCAGTCAGGGCAAAGGGTAAACTCTTTAAAGTGAGTATGTCTTAGGTAACTAATAAAAGAATTATAGTACCATTAATAACCAAATTACTGGTGAAACCTGGTTTCATTAATTTTTTTCCCCTATAGTAGAGACTGATAAAATGAGGAATAAAAATTGGCAATGTGAAAAAGAGAATTCTGAATGGCAATAAAGTCAAGCCAATGAAAGAGAAAAGAGGGTATGTGGAAAAATTATGAGGATCAAGGAAAGTGTTATGTGATTATAAATGATAAAAAAATCAATTAACATGAGGTTATATTTTCCCATGACACAATAAGAAATCGTAAAGAGAAAAATATAAATTTACAAGAAAAAAGGAAACATGATGAAAGGCACTGTCTACAGGATATCTTCACAAAGTGACTTATTACGTGTGTTCATCATCAAGTGGTCTTTCAGCTTCAAGCTGTCGGTCTATACCAGTGATGGCGAACCTACGACACGCGTCAGAGGTGACATGCCAACTCATTTTTTTGGTTGATTTTTCTTTGTTAAATGGCATTTAAATATATAAAATAAATATCAAAAATATATCTTTGTTTTACCATGGTTGCAAATATCAAAAAATTTCTATATGTGACACGGCACCAGAGTTAAGTTAGGGTTTTTCAAAATGCTGACACACTGAGCTCAAAAGGTTCGCCATCACTGGTCTATACTGTTTTGGGTGCTGAAGCTGGGACTCATGAAATCATTGTTTCTACTTTGCCTGTAGCCTTTCTATCAGTTTCTGCTAAGAAGAAGCACTAAAGGAAGACTCCAGGGATAGAGGAGCAAGAAAGGAGTTGCTCCTTTCCATTTTCTTCTTCTCTTCCTCCTCCTCCTTTTTTAAATTGATTTCAGAAAGGAAGGGAGAGGGAGAGAGAGATAGAAACATCAATGATGAAAGAGAATCACTGTTAGGCCGCCTCCTGCAGGCCTCCTACTGCGGATCAAGCCCACAACCCAGGCCTGTGAGCCTGACCGGAATTGAACCTGGGACCCTTCAGTCTGAAGGCCGACACTCTATCCACTGAGCCAAACCAGCTAGAGCCCCATTTGCTTCTTAAGGGCTTCCAGTCTTCGAGGACAGGGGTTCTAGTGAGCTTCCCTGCAGCAACACTTCTTCGCCCTGCAGCGGTTCCTTTCTGTAACTGCAGCAGAGTCCACTTTGCAATTATCCAACATTTGCAGAACCATCCTTAGCTATTCCCCTGAGACACCCACTGAGCAAGCAGCGTTCTCTCCTCAGAGACCTGCGTCTCAGCTCCCTGGGCCCACTGCTCAGTTCTTTTACTGGGAACTGGCATGGGAGCAGCTTCCTGAAGTTTCCACACTGGTGACATTTCAGTGTCTCCGACCTTTTCAATAACTGAATTAGTCAGCAACTATATACCAAAGAAAAATGATTTTTTTTTTTACTTATATTTTATGGAGGAGTATTTGACAATTAAGAATTGTACTCATTTAAGGTGTACAATTTGATGATGTGACAAATATTTATATTGTGCAATAATCACCACATGCAAGCAATTTAAATTACCCATCTCTTCATATAATTACCACTTGGATATGTTATGGTAAGAACACTTCACATCTATCTTAGCAAATTTTAAGTGTACAGTATTGTTAACTCTATTTGCATTGTTGTGCCTAAAATCTTCAGTATTTATTTATCTTCCATAACACAAGATGGCTGTGCCCACAGCGGAGGCTGAGTTCCCATAATGAGCCTTAATGAGCAATCAGCAAGGACCTGAGGCTGCGCCCCCCCAACCCCTGTGGGGCTTGACAGGGAACCTCAGGCCACACCACCCGCCCCGGTGCCAGGCCAGGGGACTTGAGGCCGAGCCCCCGGCCCCGGGGCCAGGCTGGGGCAGCTGAGGCTGTGCCCCTTGCCTGCAGGGCTTGACGGGGGACCTCAAGGTGTGCTCCTCTGTCCTGGTGCTGGCCCAGGGGACCTCAGGCTGCTCCCCATGCCCCATCGCCAGGCCTGGGGACCTCAGGCCACGCCCCTGCCCTGGTGCTGGGCCGAGTGACCAGAGGCTGCACCCCCTGCCTGGTAGGGCTTGACAGGGGACCTCACGGCACAATCCCACCCAGCGGGGCTTGACAGGGGACCTCAGGCTGCGTATCCCACCTGGCAGGTCTTGACAGGGGACCTTAAGCCATGCCCCCCCGGGCTGGCCTGCACGTCCCCCATCCCAGCGCTGGGCCAGGGGACCTGAGGCTGTGCCCCCTGCCTGCTGGGGCTTGACAAGGGTGGGACCGACCAGGTCTGGATCTACCCAATGGGGGGTAGGGCAGTGGGGTCTGGGTCTTGCGTCATTTTGAAGTGCACGTGGGTGGGCGGGGACTTGACTCTGGTTCCTGTGGTGCACCCCAGACTCTGACATGAGGAAGATTTTCACATACGTTTTACTAATTTTCTTTCATCTCTGACACTTCTATTATAGAGAAAGGGCAAATAGCAATATTAAAATATTTCCTCTAATTAATCCCCTTTTAATGTGCACAAATTTTGTGCACCGGGTCACTAGTAATATATATGTATATATGTATAGTCCATCTGGAATTCAAATCTAACTTGGTATCCTGTATTTTTCTGGCAACTATAGATTGAATAAATATTTCTGTTTCAAGACAGTGTACTAACTGAATAAATGCTAGGGGAAAATCTTATGCTTCATATAGGATAGTGCTTTCTTCTGTAACTTTTGGTTTGAATGTTGAATATTTATGGTTCTTTCAAGTGCATGGCATATGTAAAGATGTGTAATATTTGGTTTGTCCTATTATAAAATGAGTTGTTGTGCATGCAGTGACAAAGGTGATTGTCAGAATATTTTTTAGAACCATATATCCATACTGAAATAGTATGTATACATACAGATGTACTCATTTACATTTGTGCAACTATGGAAATCATAAGATCGGATATTTTATTATGTCATTTGATGAATAGAGTATGTCAGTTGCTTTAAAAGTAGATTTGATGCCCTAGATTCAAGATTAATGTTTTCTAACAACAGTGCAACATACTTCATCTCCAAGCAGGACATACCTGACTGTCTACTGAATAATCTAGGCAAATACCAGCCTTAAGGTCATCCTTCAAACATTACATTGTTCCAGGCAGATCCAATAATGTCACTCTATCCTGGAGCACTCATCAGGTTTCTAATAAATTGTGGTACTGCAGTATAAGTATCCCAAGCACAGGTTTTGACAGCTAATAATTGTTTTTAACAATGATGGCTTCCTTTCCCAATATATCTGAAATAATTTCATAAAAAAATGAAAATATTGTTTCAGAGAAGCTTGGGTGCCTTTGGAGATCAGAGTTTTAGAATCACATCTTCTGAATCAACTGAATATTGATGGTGGTTATGGTAATGGAATATTGAAATACCACTATTTTTCTTTTTTTAAAAATTTTATTGATTTTTTACAGAGAGAAAGGGAGAGGGATAGAGAGTTAGAAACATCGATGAGAGAGAAACATCGATCAGCTGCCTCCTGCACACCTCCCACTGGGGATGTGTCCACAACCAAGGTACATGCCCTTGACCGGAATCAAACCTGGGACCTTTCAGTCCAGAGGCCAACGCTCTATCCACTGAGGCAAACTGGTTAGGGCACCACTATTTTTCTTAAAACAAAAATTCAGCTATCTAGAACTCTTAAAAATCTGTTCCACAAACTTTGATACATATTTTTTTATTTAAACTTGTAAGTATGAACTGAAATTGTCCATAAGTAAAGACTGCCTTGGGTTGTTTACAATTTTATTTTATTTTTTTTTAAATATATTTTATTGATTTTTTACAGAGAGGAAGGGAGAGAGATAGAGAGTTAGAAACATCGATGAGAGAGAATCATCGACCAGCTGCCTCCTGCACATCTCCTACTGGGGATATGCCCGCAACCCAGGTACATGCCCTTGACCGGAATCGAACCTGGGACCCCTCAGTCCGCAGGCCGACGCTCTATCCACTGAGCCAAACCGGTTTCGGCGGGTTGTTTACAATTTTAAATGTATTACTGCAATCATCAATGCTGATTTAGTCTAACTCCAAGTTTTGTGACCCGAGAGCCTGGGTGAATGGAGCTGCCATTGATTGAGATGAGAAAAAGTATAGATGCAGCAGATTTTGACAAGGGGTGGGTCTAGAAGGAGATTAGGAGTTTATTTCTGAATATTTTAACATTTACAAGTCTGTAAGATGTCAAACAGGCAGTTGAGAAATGAGTCTGCAATTCATAAGATAATTCTCTATGTAAATGTTACTTGATGAAATCCCTAAAGTGAAGAGGTAGATAAAAAAGATGATGGGACCTAGGACTGAGCCTTGAGTCATTCACTCAAACTTTTTTTTCAGCTTTATTGAGGTATAATTGACAAATGTAATTGTATATATTTAAAGTGTAAAACATGATGATTTGATGTGTATATACTTTGTGAAATGGTTACCAAGATCAAGAAATTTAACACATCCATCAGATCATTAAAACGTTTGCTTGTGCACCCGGCCAGCATGGCTCAGTGGTTGAGCATAGACCTATGAACCAGGAGGTCACAGTTTGATTCCTGGTCAAGGCACATGCCTGGATTGTGGGTTTGACCCATCAGTTATTCTCTTTCATCATTGATATTTCTCTATCTCTCTCTCCCTTCCTCTCTGAAATAAATTTTACAAATAAATAAATAAATAAATAATAAAACATTTGTGATATATATATATATATATATACACATATATATGTGTGTGTGTGTATATATATATATATATATATATATATATATACACACACACACACACACACACACACACACACACTAGAGGCCCAGTGCACAAAAATTTGTGCACTTGGGGGGGAGGGGAGGTCCCTCAGCCCGGCCTGTGCCCTCTCGCAGTCTGGGACCCCTCAGGGGATGACCACCTGCTGGCTTAGGCTTGCTCCCCGGGGGATTGGGCCTAAGATGGCAATCAGACATCACTCTGGCAGCCCGGCAGCCATCGGGGAATGTCCACTTGCCAGCGGGGAGCAGGCCTAAGCTGCAGTTGGGCATCTTTAGCGCTGCTGAGGAGGCAGGAGAGGCTCCCACCACCACCGCTGTACTGGCTGCCATCAGCCTGGCTTGTGGCTGAACAGAGTTCCTCCCATGTGGGAGCGCCTTGACCACCAAAGGGCAGCTCCTGCATTGAGCATCTGCCCCCTGGTGGTCAGTGTGTGTCATAGTGACCAGTCATTCCCAGTCATTCTGCTGTTAGGGTCAGTAAGCGTATTACTCTTTTACTATATAGGATTGAGCCCTGGTGCATGGGTGGGGGCTGGCTGGTTTGCCCTGAAGAGTGTCCTGGGTCAGGGTGGGGGTCCTGGTTGGGTGCATGGCCAGCCTGGATGAGGGGATGATGGCTGTTTCCAGCTGGTCACACCCCCTTCAGGGTGGGGGTCCCCACTGGGGTGCCTGGCCAGTCTGGGGAGGGGCTGAGGGCTGTTTTCAGGCTGGCAAGTGACTGAAGCTCCCAATCTCTCCTTTTTTCTTTTTCTTTTTATTCTGGGATTTATTTACCTTCTATGGCTGTCACTGGAACTGAGAGCCAGCTTTAGCTCTGAGACCTTGGCTACTGAAAGCAGGTATCTGGGTTTGTTTGGCTTCTATAATTGAAACACTGTTGCAGCTCCAGCTCTGAGGCCCGGCTGGCTGAAAGTAGGTTTCTGGGGTTTGTTGAGGTATAATTGCAACATTGTTTCTTAGAGTGCAGCTCAGAGGTCGGCAGCAGCAGGCGGGGAACCTTGGCTTCCTCCATCACTGGAGCAAGCAAGCCTCCTGTTCACTTCAGCTGCCTGGCTGCCAGCCGCCATCTTGGTTGGCAGTTAATTTGCATATCGCCCTGATTAGCCAATGGGAAGCGTGTTGGAGGTATGGTTAATTACCATGTTTATTATTAGATAGGATATATATATATACACACACACACACACACACACACACACATACATACATACACACACACACAAACACACACTAGAGGTAGAGGCCTGGTGCACAAAATTCGTGCACGGGGGGGGGGGGTTGTCATTCAGCCCAGCCTTCACCCTCTCCAAATTGGGACCTCTCGAGGGATGTCCGACTGCCCGTTTAGGCCTAAACGGGCAGTCGGACATCCCTCTCACACCCAGGACTGCTGGCTCCCAACCACTTGCCTGCCTGCCTGATTGTCCCTAACCACTTCTGCCTCCCATCCTGATCACCCCCTAACCACTCCCCTATCAGCCTGATCAACGCCAAACTGCTCCCCTGATGGCCTGATTTCCCCTAACTGCCCTCCTCTGCCAGCCTAGTCCCCCAAAACTGCCCGCCCCTGAAGGTCTGGGTTTCCCCCAACTGCCCTCTCTTTCAGGCCTGGTCCCTCCCAACTTCTCTCTCCTTCTGGCCATCTTGTGGTGGCCATCTTGTGTTTACATGGGGGTGGCCATCTTTGACCACATGGGGCAGCCATCTTGTGTGTTGGAGTGATGGTCAATTTGCATATTACCTCTTTATTAGGAGATATATATATGTATATATGTATTTCAGGGAGAAAGAGAGAGAGAAACATCAATGATGAGATAGGATCATTGATCAACTGCCTCCTGCACACCCCCTACTGGGGATTGAGCCCACAACCCAAGCAGGTGCCCTTGACTGGAATTGAACCCTAAACCCAGGACTTTTCAGTCTGCAGGCCGATGCTCTATTCACTGAGCCAAACCAACTAGGGTGTTTGTGTGTTCTTGTTGTTTTTTTCCTTTGATCACTTAGTCAAGCTCAAAGGTAGGGGGAAGAAGAGAAAACAGCAAATGAGACTGAAAAACAAAGCGAGAGAAGAAGAGAAAGAGTGGTGTTCTAGAATCTGAGGGTAGAGTTTAATTATAAGAAAATCATTGCACATACCTAATTTAAGGGGAATACTATCCAAAACCTTACAGAACATGCCTCAAAAATCTCCAGGTCATGAAAAAATAAGGAGAAATGTAAAAACTGTCATGGACAAGAGGGGGCTAAGGGGACAGTTCAACTAAATGCATCATAGTGTCCTAGATTGCATCCTGCAACAGATAAAGGACATTCGTGGGAAAACTGGTGAAATATGTATAAATCCTGGGGTTTAATCTAAAAAAAAACTTCTTAAATACGAATACTTTAATACTAGAATAATATAGTAAATTGTTCTTGATCTAAGTAATTTGTTGGTTATAGGGTTGTTGTGGAAAGTACATTGGCTTTAGCGAATTATAGTAACTGGATGTAAGGTGTGGCTGCACTAGTTAGCAAACATTAAATGAAGAACATACCAAATTTTTTAGCAGTGGCTTGGGACAAAGGTCTTTTTTCTAGTTGGAGCTTTAATAGCCCATTTTCAAAACATAAACATATGCCATGGTCCTCACTGTCAAACCACAGGTGTACTTGTTTTCTTTCTGTATTTTTAATTAGTTTTCATTATCCTAAAGAGATGATAGAAGCAATGAAAGTGTAACTATTGTCCTGGTTTTCAATTTTGCCTCTCATTAGCAGGTGATAACATATACATATATATTTTACCTAGAGCTCTGGGTGATTAAAGTATATCTCTTGATTACATGCAGAAAATTATGAATTGCCTACACTTTCATTTAGCAATAGAATATATCCTTTGTACTATTTTTAGAAATCATAGATATTTAAAGGTCATCCATATTACAACTGCATTTTATGTGCTTCGACTTACAGAGATACTCTATATGTGAATATAAACAAAAAGTGCTGTATTTGTTGTGTTTAAATCTTAAAAAGAATTTCTTTGTCTTATGGTTAGTATAATATGTGAAATACTCCAATGAGCTTTTCCACCTTATCCTTCAACAAAGTTATTTTTTACGATAAGAGTCTATTTAATCATTATAAATCTTTTCCCTTTGGCTTGGATACTGTTGACTACTCTTTGTCAACCGCATCTCAAGAGCAGACAGGCATTCTCATCCAAAGGAGCAGTCAAGAGGCAAGGGATTAAAATATAGGTAGATTCAACAGTGTTTATTAATAACTGCTTTCCTAAAACCTCAGGAAATCTCTCTCTCTCTCTCTCTCTCTCTCTCTCTCTCTCTCTCTCTCTCACACACACACACACACACGCACACGCACACGCACACGCACACACATGATTATGCTTTGCAAATTGCTGCTTTCACATAAAATAACTGCAGAATATAATTTCCCCCCAAAGAAGAGTAATAGCTGTTCTAACAGAGATTAAAGAAGACTTCTGGAGATTGAAACTATCGTGTTGTAAAGTAAAAAGGAACAGAATAAGCAAGGCTACAAATTTTGCATAGTTTGGTTTCTAGAACTCTAAATTGTAGACCAAATTTGGTGTTTGTTTTTTTAAAAAATCAGCCTTCCACCAGATCATTCTACTCTGTGGGCATGGCTTCTTAGGTTCCTAACTTCACTCCATCTCTTGAATAATTATTTTACTTGATCAGAGTTTATGTACTTATTTTCTGCTCTGCATGGACAGAAAGATGTGGCTTGCTATGCTATTTTGTCTCCCTCTATCTACGTATTCAAGTAGTGGTGGTTCTTTGTTTTCACATGTCCTGTGGATCAGATATTCACATCAGAAGTATTTTGAGCTATAAAGAGAGGACACAGAGAGAGTAGTTCCAAGCATGTTAGCTGCCAAAATGATCGAGATAGATTCTTAAAGATACCTGGGTCTCCAAAATAGATGTAAGGTAAGAAAGGCAGGACAAAGACAGTCTTTGACAAAACAAGGTTTGTAACAGGACATAATAGAGTAATTTAAAGTTAGAACATAGTTTAAAAGAATAGTCCAATTTCATGTCACCTCATTTCAGACTGCCGTCTTGCATCTGTTGCTTGTTAGAAAAGAAAACAATTCATTTCTAGGTATTTAGAAAGGTGTGAATCAAACGACTCTGTAGTTTAGACCAGTCCCAGCACCTGGTTAATCACGAAAATAAACAGAGAATGTTTTCTCTCAGTTGGATTCAGAAATAACACATTGGCTTCTATATCCATAAGCTTGCCTAAATCTGGGAGTGAGAAATCACATTTCTTGAGAGTAAATAAGGGTTAAGCTCTAGGAAGAATGTATTAACTTAGAAAAAAAAAAGTTAAGCTCCTAGATATTTTAAAATACTTTATGGGGATTATTGGATCAGAATAATTAATCACTATATAGTACAAAAGTATAAACATTCTCCAGACATGTAAATAATTTAAATTATAGTATTTTGCATAAATACATTAAATTATAACATTTAGTCTGCTGGTACTTTAAGAGCATGGTACCGGTTGTTGTGCTAAATTCTCATGCTACTTATTTTACTCATGCTGAGTGTAAAACCAGCTTAGACAACACTCTCAGACATTACTCTTCATTAGTGTTAAAGCATAGTTGTCAACACAACTGGATTGTTTTTCTGGATGAAGGAAAGTTAAGAGGTATTCTTGATTGTCAAATATTAAGATTACAATAGATTTGTAATTACATTAAAGTAAGTGCCTAATTTATCTATTTCTTCAAGTGCTCTATCCACATAGTCATGGGAGCTTAAGTAGTAAATTTAGAACCAGTTCAAGTAGTTGCTAGCTGAGATCATTGGATGTGGTGTTTGCAACTAATTTTTGACATTTTGCTGGTTCTTTATCTATAACTATATTACATTGATTCAAGTGACCTTGAAAACATATCCATTTATATATATAAAAGCCTAAGCGACCAGCCGACTGGCCAACCGGCCGGAAGATATGACACACACTGATCACCAGGGGAAGATGCTCAATGCAAAGGCATGGAAACATGGAACAAACTGATGAATCTCAGAGGAAAGGGGGAGGAGGAAGGAAGAGATTAACCAAGATCTTATATGCATACTAGAGGCCCCTGTGCACCGGTGGGGTCCCCCGGCCTGTCTGCAGGGATTGGGCCAAAACTAGCTCTCCAACATCCCCTGAGGGGTTCTGGATTGCAGGAGGGCACAGGCCAGGCTGAGGGACCCCACAAGTACACAAATCCGTACACAGGATTTGTGCACTGGGCCTCTAGTTTAATTATAATGTGTGTTCTTCCAGTAGTCTTGAACACATTCTCAAGTATGAAATGTTGGCAGGCACGGTTTATATTAAAAGAATCACTAAATTGGAGAAGCCCTGTCCGTCTGCACCCACGATTCCCTGCTGTTCAGTGGTTAAAAAATATAGGTGATGGATACATGATAGAATGAAACACACATACGTACATAGATAGCTTTAATTCATGCTATTCTGTGAACTGATTTGTTTATTTTAAGGCAGTGTGATATTTTATTAGGATGAACGGCTCCCCTCCCCCCAACTCCAATAGCTCAAACTTAAATACGCAAATGTTATAGTGTTCATTAGAAATTGTAATTATGCATAATACAGGTCTAGCAGGACATTTTGATAGACTGTTAGAGGGTAGCTATGGTTTAGAGTTCAGAGAAAAGCCAGAAATATGGACAACTGTTTCTAACTCTGAAGACACAAATTATACTAATACATGGATATATTTTATTTCAATCCTGACTGATTTGACCGTGGAATTTGATTCTAATTGTGTAAAACTTACAGACTTCTCAACTGATACTTGGCTTAGGTTCTTCATCTAGAAGATATAGATAAAACCTACAAGAATAAGGCTAGTGCATGGGTAGAATAAAATCAAAAGGTTCTTACAACATAGAATAGACTCAATAAAGATTAAATATTATGAAATTAATATTTCTAGAGTTACTATGGCATATAGGAAAGCTCTCTTAACTAGATGTAAAGCACCCTTCTGCATTCTTACTTGAAAAGTTAAATAAATAATTTAAACTCTTGAAGTCTTGGTTTCTTCATTTGGTGAAGTATAAAGTTTAAACTCCAAGTTAGATTAGAAACAAAATAAAACCTAATATAGTTCCTGTTGTAAATTCTCAGATTTTTGTAGATCATAAATAAAGTCATCATTGAGAAAGTTTAAAGCAACTATAGATTCTCTCATGATCTTAGGACTGGTGTTTATTCCTTAGATGAATCCTTTGGTAAAGATAGCCTAAAGATAAAGCAATAAAGAGAGATTAACAAGTTTTAAACTTGATTTTAGCCAAAAGGCCAATAGGCAATGAGATTAACAAGTTTTAAAATATTCCTGTCCCTCAAACCCCAAGATGATGACATCTACAGTTTTGTAATCATGTTAATGATCAAATCTTATTTCTGGTTTATGTCACTGTTAGAAATTTATGTCTTCTACATTGCATATTTTCTTGGTTTCTTATTCTAGGCTGTTTTCTCATTTCAATAATTTTAAGCAGACAATTCTGTTAACTTACTCTGGTTGATATGGCATTCTCCAGTCTCTAGTAAAGTACCTTCAATACTTGCTGATTTATTGATCGAATTCTCTCAATTCAATTTGCTCCAAAAAAATATTTACTTAGACATTTATTTGTGTTCTAATCCTTATAATAAACTCTTCCTGATTTCAACTCTCTAGTTAACCTAGCACCGTGGTCAGCAAACTGTGGCTCGTGAGCCACATGCGGCTCTTTGGCCCCTTGAGTATGCCTCTTCCTAAGCCTTGGGACAGTGATGGCGAACCTATGACACGCGTGTCAGAGGTGACATGCGAACTGATTTTTTTGGTTGATTTTTCTTTGTTAAATGGCATTTAAATATATGAAATAAATATCAAAAATATGTCTTTGTTTTACTATGGTTGCAAATATCAAAAAATTTCTATATGTGACACGGCACCAGAGTTAAGTTAGGGTTTTTCAAAATGCTGACATGCCGAGCTCAAAAGGTTCGCCATCACTGCCTTAGGAGTACTCTAATTAAGTTAATAACAATGTACTTACCTATATAGTTTAAGTTTAAAAAATTTGGCTCTCAAAAGAAATTTCAATCGTTGTACTATTGATATTTGGCTCTGTTGACTAATGAGTTTGCCAACCACTGCCCTAGCGCTTTAGGTCACTCAACATATTTCTGATCATCACTAAATCTTGGTAATATGGGAGCATTTTAAAATACATTATTGCATGCAAAATATAATGATTCATAACTAAGTAGGGATAAATGCAATACGTATTTTCTTTAAAAATATGTTTGGACACACACACACACACACACACACACACAAATTAGGAGAAGCTGAGCCCAATGTATAGCATACAGATTACAAATGTTTGTAAATCGAAGGTTGGAAATTCTTATTAAAAATACAGTTAGAAACCTCTCAGTAATTTATTTTTTATGTGGAATAAATGGATACTATTCACACATCTAACATGTTTACTTTATAAATGGGACTATGCATCATAGGTTTGTCCAGGGTCCCAATCTCTGTGGTACCTTTGGGTTGGCTTCTTATGGCCTAAATACACATCCAACTCATTTTAACCTGCCTTACATATGTTTACTATCCCAGAAAAAATGGTAGCCTTTGTATCTTATCTTTTTTTAAATTAATTTCTTAATCTTTTAGAGACAACATATCTCAACATTTCTAATGTAGTTGGTGTAGTCCACTAAATATAGTAAAATATTATTTTATGAAAACCACTGTGCATTATCAATGGTTTGAAATAGTCTCATAGCTGAATTACATGTCCATTCAATGGGAAGTAGTTCAACGCAGAGCACATGGTTCTGGGGAGTATATACAGGATAAAGGCAAGAGAAAATTTGCATTGTGTGCTTATTCCAGCGTTGTGCATTCTTACAGCGAATGCTCTATTATGGTTTCTGTTCTCTGATTAGGAAGCCTGACTTTTCCCTTCAAAAGCCCCCTGTGATTTGAGAGTGCAAGGAAAGCATGCAGTGGTGGAGTGACTTGCAGGACCATTGAAGTTTAATGTAAGCATGGAAGGCAACTCCGGGGAGAGCACCGCTGTTCTAGTCTGTGAAGATATCTGTGTACCCTGAGCTGGTAGGAGGTACAGGAAAGTGATGCAGAACCACGGGGCACCTTTGATTCACAATAAGAGACTGCCTCTTTTAGAATGAAAAGCCACCTGTTGTATGTCAAAAGGTACTACTTACTGATTATTGCTTTACATATTAATGCAAAGAACCGTTGGAAGTAGTCTCCTGTGCAGCTGCTGAAAGTCAATCTTTCACCTGTCTCCAATAGGGCAAACTTTAAAAAAAAAAAAAAGAATGTTTTGTACAGCCAGTAGAGAATGCTTCTTTCTTTAAAGAAATCAGAGCCGTCTACTGGGGGCAATGAAGGGTGAGGATTCCGGGAGTATTGAGTTGTTTATTGCCAAGCACAGAAAAATGCTAATAAGACTCGTGCTGAGAAAAGCTCTCACTCATCAGGGTGCATCATTGCAGACATTAAGCTGAGGCTGTGAATTGCAGTTAGCCAAAACTGGAGAAGGCGAAGGAGAGTTGTGCCAAGATGTACCTCCAGTCACCCTGTGAATGGCTGTCTGGGGGCATGAGGTTTGCTGTATTGTTTTTTAAATGATTTGCATAGCAAAAATTTATCTGGTGAACTCAATAAATCTTTCAGTACATGATCAAGATATGCTTCTATTGATACGTTATGTGCTGAGAAATATAAAAAATGTTAAAGGATAATTATATGATTTGACTAACAATCAAATGCAGGTATATTCATTATATAATTAACTAGAGGCCAGTGCATGAAATTCATGCATGATGGAGAGGGGTCCCTCAGCCCGGCCTGTCCCCTCTTGCAATCTGGGACCCATAGGGGGATGTCTGACTGCCACTTTAGGCCCAATCCTGCAGGGATCCCTAAAGGATTGGGCCTAAGCTGTCAGTCAGACATCCCTCTCACAATCCAGGACCGCAGGCTCCTAACCACTTGCCTGCCTGCCTGCCTGATCGCCCCTAATCCCTCTGCCTGCCTGATCATCCCTAACTGCTTGCCTGCCTGCCTCATCACCCCAAACACCTCTCTGCCTGCCTGCCTCATCGCCCCTGCTTGCCAGCCTGCCTGATCACCCCTAACTGCCTCTGCCTTGGCCCCCGCTGCCGCAGCTTCATCCAGAAGGACATTCAGAATGATGTCTGGAAGGTCGTTCAGCTGTTCAGTCTAATTAGCATATTATGCTTTTATTATTATAATCTTAGCGTGTGCTCTGATGTTCTCAATTGCAATGAAATGAAATTAACATGAGACCCAAGAAAATCTGAACAGAGCCATTTTACTGGTGTATGATGTAAGATTTCATAAAAGACCATAAAGAAAAATCTACCCACTTCCTCATTTTTTGACAATATGGCAACATATACCATCCACAAATGAGGCAATTCACAAACAGATAAACCCACAATCTTTTTTATTTTATGAGAAATGAAACAAGTAATAACATGGAGTATCCAATTCAAAAGTAAATGGACTGAATGTTGATATTTGCATGATTCTTTTTTATTTCCACGCCGCCACTTGGCTTATGTGGCTCTGCTACAGTGATACAGAGAGTGCAAGGTTAATGAAATGCAGGACAGGAGTGAGCAGAATGCTTGTCTGATGTTGCTTAAGAGGCATGGGTCATGGCGGGCTAATGAGCACAGTTCATTTTAATTGCCAATAACAATTCAGATTACCTGATAAACATAAAGAAACATGTTTCCTTTCTATATCAAATCTTAATTTAAAACATGTCTTTTAGTGTAGTCAAGTAGAAATAAATAGAAAAACTGTTTGAGGTAGTGAAACTTTGGGAAATCTGTTATATCACCTGGCCTCTTGCTAATTAACTTCCCTTGGAGCAATGACTTCACTTGCTTGTGCCTCACTTAAAAAAATAAAATTAAGAAAAAATAAGGGTCTATGCAATTCATTAAAATTTTAATGTGTAGATTCTATGTATGGACAGGGAATTCTGTTTATCCCTCACCTGCTTAGTAGTTCAGAAAAAGAGGAAGTGTGTGTGAGAGAGAAGGAGAAAGCAAGAGACAGAAAGAATTAGAGCCAGAGACAGAGAGACAGAGAGACACAGAGAGAGCACTCTGGAAATTCCTTATCTGGGAACAATTTTTGATAAGCAATCTTGGATTTCCCAGTTCTGTTATGTCACTTCTCTCTGTTTTCGATATCATCTAAAAAATACCTGTTTAGGAGTCAGATAGGAAATACTAGTATATCTTTGTTCAGAAAAATATGTTAATTTCTAATTCTCCACCATAAATTAGCTTTCCCACTCAAAATTACTAGTCCCCATGCTTATAAAAGAAAAAAAAAATGCACTGGGAACATGTTACAAAGGCAAGGGAGATTCTACTCAAGACTATTGCCATAGGGATTAGGACTTTGCAATAGTGCAGAAAGATTAAACTCAACTCTGATGAAACAAAACACAGGAGGAATTCAAAGCCTGGGATGAACCAATGGAGAAGTACTACAGGACTTCATCTGTGAGACGGTAAATATGATTAGACCATTTATCTTTACTAATTGTCACTTAGCTAAGTTATCCTCCCACAGAGACTGGGAAACAGGGACCTATCTTTCTTTTCTTTGTTGTTGTTTTTTTAAAATATATTTTCATTGATTTCAGAGAGTAAGGAGGAATGATGAGAGAGAATCATTGATTGGCTGTCTCCTGCACACCCCACATTGGGGATCGAGCTTACAACCCAGACATGTTCCTTTGACCAGTATCAAACCCAGGACCCTTAAGTCCCTCTATCCACTCAGCAAAACTGGCTAGGGCAGGTACCTATCTTTCTTGATGGTTATATTTCAAAGGGATTGCAACCAGGATATTGAGAAACATATCACTGGACTACAGAATATTTACTTCTCAAAAGGCCAAACACTGAATTCATACTTGCAAGTTTTCTAAAGTAAATGCTCTAAGAAATGGGAGGCCAGGAGCCTAAAACCAGGAAGAAGCCTATCTAAAGTTTGGTCAAGCTAAGAGGGGCATTGAAGTCATCTTAGTCATGCCGCAGGTGCAACCTGCCTTATAGTGTTACTAAATACAGGCAACTGTAGAGCTGGTGTGGGCAAAATGTTCTCTTCCTCCCTTCTAAGTTCTTTGGCTAGTTTTATACTTAAATTGGCGTAAGATAGATTAACAAAACAAAACAAAAAAATTTTATATGCAGGTGAACCCCATAAAAATACGAAATTCAAAGGAAGACAGGCAATTTAGGCTTATCCACAATTATGGTATTAACTAAGGAACAGGATAGAAACTGCTGGTACTCCGGGTGATCATAATGTCTGGAGATGCAGGTAATCCTATATAATAAAAGGCTAATATGCAAATTGATCAAATAGCTGAACGACCGGTGGCTATGATGTGCACTGACCACCAGGGGGCAGACATTCAACACAGGAGTTCCCCCCTGGTGGTCAGTGCGCTCCCACTGTGGGAGCACCACTCAGCCAGAAGCTGGGCTCATGGCTGGCGAGCGCAGTGGCGGTGCTGGGAGCCTCTCCCACCTCTGTGGCAGTGCTAAGGATGCCTACTGATGGCTTAGGCCTGCTCCCCATGGGGCAGCTGTCAGTTGGACATCCTCTGCGGGCTCCCAGACTGAAAAAGGGCCCAGGCTGGGCTGAGGGAGCGCACAAATTTCATGCACCAGGCCTCTAGTTATATAATAAACATTATTTGTATTACATATTATAAAAATGTACATAAATAAAAATATTAATATACATTACATGCAATAATTTTATGTATTATATGTATCCATAAATGTATATATTTTTTATTTTAACATAATACATCGATACATTATCTATATAATAAAAACCCAGTCACCAGAAGGTGCATTGATGGGTCCTGTGGCACCGGCGGGACATGATGTTGCATCCCGTGGCGCCAGCGGGACTTGACGCTGTTTCCTGCGGTATGCTGGGTCTGGGTCTCATGTGATTTCACATGCTGGGCCCCTAGTATTTCCATAATATGTTTAACATGTGGTCCTCATTACAACACATAATCAGGTATTGCAACAGGATATATGCATCTGTGATGTGTACCCTCAGATGATTTGTATATTGATTTTCATTGTTTGAACCTGTGCTGTAGCATAACTCAGAAGAAGTAATCAAGGGATTTCAATTTGATTAAAAAATCCTTAATATCAGTTTTCTAATTTAAGGCAATTATTTATTTTAACTTACTTTCTCTTGAAATAAAAAAATAAAGATAAAATATTTATTAGGCCAGCATCAAATATGACATTAAAAGTCTGGTTTAAAATATTTTGGTAATTTCTTCAAATTACTAAGAGCTCTTTCATAGTAACATCATAAATATACAATTTATTATTCATTATGAGACGAGTGAATTCAATGTCTGAATGCTCTTATCTCAAAGCAGTAACAAGAATATTTATTTATAATATTGTTATTAATTAACGATAATAGTTATCTTCCTGATAAAACTAAGTTTTTTTGAGTGTGATGTGCCTTTGTTATTTTTTGTCTACCCAATAAGTGGGCGCCTTGCCTCTACTTCTGTTAATCGGAATTTAGAGACCTCCCTTTCTCCATATTTGGTCCACAAGTATTTTATGGAGATCCATCTCACAACTCTTAATCTATGACAGCAGTTTGTCTTATGCCCTTGACCACAGTGATCACTTCATGGATTGGTACTTCATCCAATCACAGCAGAAGGATTCAGTAAGATTCTTGATGAAAACTCTGAGTAAGAGACTCATAATTTTTCCCTAATACACTACACATAACATTGTAAGGGCTGAAGTTGAGTCTACTGTATTTTTACCTGGTAATAAAACTACCAATAGTGATAGAGATGGGTATAAACTGACTCGTGATAGCAAAACTGATCCATGAAGTCAGCCAAGACTTACGTGAGCCTAGCCAGTGAAAAATTTACTATATGTTAAAAAAAATTCCTTTTTGTCTATGCCAATTCATATTAGTTTTTGTTTTTTTGGTGAGAAAAAAGCATAAACCATCATCCTGGCTGGATTTACCATGCCTGCTCAGGAAATCGTGCCTTGGATTAGCCAATAATGGAAGAAAGGTAAATATCTACTGCCAATTGGGTCCACAGAGAGTGTAGTCAGTAATTACAGGTTGAAAACCAGAGCTGAAACAATGAACTTCCATAGACTGTTGAACATATACTAATAGAAAAAAAATAATTGAAGTGTGGGTCAGAAAAGTATTATCCCATAGAGTCATTGTTTAAAGAGCCAGAAGGTTCTCATAGAGCAGTGATGGCGAACCTATAACACGTGTGTCTGACAGAGGTGACACGCGAACTCATTTTTTATAAGTCTTTGTTTTACTATGGTTGCAAATATCAAAAAATTTCTATATGTGACACGGCACCAGAGTTAAGTTAGGGTTTTTCAAAATGCTGACATGCTGAGCTCAAAAGGTTTGCCATCACTGTCATAGAGCATCTGTATTTAAAGGGCCAGAAGGTTCCTCATGTTGTGACCCAACCATAAAATTATTTTCGTTGCTACTTCATAACTGTAATGTTGCTACTGTTATGAATCGTAATGTAAATATCTAATATGCAGGATGGTCTTAGGCGACCCTGTGAAAGGGTTGTTTGACCGCCAAAGGGGTCGGGACCCACAGGCTGAGAACCACTGCCATAGACAGAGTCTCAGTAATAGAAATTATGGAGTATGAGAATTAAGGTCTTTCAACCTGGCCGGCTGGCGTGGCTCAGTGGTTGAGCATCAACCTATGAACCAGGAGGTCAGTTTGATTCCTGGTCAGGGCACATGTCTGAGTTGAAGGCTCGATCCCCAGTGTGTGGCATAGAAGAATCAGCCGATAAATGATTCCCTCTCATCATTGATGCTATCTCTCTCACCTTCTCCCTTCCTCTCTGAAATCAATGAAAATATATATATTTTTAAAAAGATCTTTCAACCTGGCATAGATTCCAATTCCTGCTTTCCCGTGATCTGTTTACCCTTATAGTTCTTGTTCTACATAGGGATATATTTCAGCATGACAACATAAACTTTCTTCCCTTTTTATTTACTTTTTTATTTTGAGGAAATTTAACCAGTCTGCTTAAGGGAACAAAAATAACCTAATAAAAATATTTCACTATGGTACCATGTGGATTTATATTTTCTAGACATATATTTTTTTTTGTTTTAGTCATTAAAATATTGACATCTTTATTTTCCATCATTTTATTATTCCAACTTTAAAATTATTGGCATGGCAGTGATGGTTACATGAATGTTGGTCTTTGTGAAAACTCATAAACATATATACTAACAAGGGTGAATTAAATTTTAATGAATGTGAGTTATACTTAACTAAAAATATATATGACCTAGAAAATTTCAAAAGCAGTCATTATTATCATTGTCATTATCAACATTTTCCTCATAGTTACTTCATAAAATATGAAAGGAGGTATCAATGGTGCAAAAATGGCAGAATATGGGGTGATAAATACATGGAGGTTTATTACAATGTTGATTTAATTTGTATATGTTTAAATTTTACCATACTAAATGTTTAAAAAAGTAAACCTAGACACACACACACACACACACACACACACACACACACACGTACATACCAAACAAAAATATTGGGACAATGTAATGAGGAATTATCAAAACTAGAAAGATGCCAATCCTAAGGATTTAACATTCTCTAGATTATTTGTCCAAGCTGCAGGTATTTATTGACTAAAATTCGCAAGTCAATACCTATGATATGCAAGTGATATACCTATGAGGGATATACAAATCTTTATTTTGGGCCAACGGTACAAAAATACCAAAAATGACAAGCAAATTAGGAGGTGAAGATAGCGACCAATGAGAAGGCAGGCTGCAACATAGTGTGTGAGAGAGAGAGAGAAAGGAGAGTGCGTGACATGCGGGGAGGGTCTGTATTTGTGAGTGAGGGACCTGTTGGGGACTGGCAGACCAGGCTCCCCTGGCAGGGCAGCCTCTACTACGGGTGAAATCTCTCCCAGAGCGGCCGACTCTGCCACAGAGACTGCGCCATCTTGAAGGGGTGAGTGGTTGTAATCGGAAGCCCAGGCTTACCTTCAACCGGAGAGACCTTGGATACCTCCCTGGACCCTACAACCTCAATGCCCAGGGACCAGCTGCCTTGGCTGTGAACCCACGAAAATGGAGACTCCAGCCTCCCCAGCCACAGGCACCTAAAAAGTTTGTCCAGGGGGAGACAAAGTGGCACTGAGTAAACGGACATAGGTCCTACGCCTTCTCACAGAGCAGATAGAAGGAAGAGCTGAATTGAATAACATTCACCTGGGATTGGCGAATTAAACATAGCTGGTGAGACAATCCATGGACGGAAAGGTGAGAGATTGCCTAGAGCAGTGGTTCTCAACCTTGGCTGCACATTAGAATCACCTGGGGATCTTTTTAAAATCCTGATTTCTGGGCCTTATCCTCTGGAAATTCTGTTTCTTTGTTACTACAATAAAAACAATGACAAAAATCCAACACCTGGAGGATAAATAGCATGCTATTAAACAATGACTGGGTTACCAAAGAGATCAAAGAAGAAGTAAAAAGCATCATGGCAACAAATGACAATGAAAACACAGCAATCCAAAATCAATGGGAAACAGTGAAAGCAGTCTTGAGAAGGAAGTTCATAGCTCTACAGGCCTACCTCAAAAAACAAGAAAAAATGGTAATAAATTATCTAACCCTACACTCAAAGAGTTAGAAAGAGAGCAACAAGAAAAGCCCAGCGTAAGCAGAAGAAAGGAAATAATAAAGATCAGAGTGGAAATAAATGACATAGAGACCAAAATAAAATAAAATAATACAAAAGATCAACAAAACCAAGAGTTGGTTCTTTGAAAGGCTAAACAAGATTGATGAATGTCTAGCCAGGCTCACCAAGAAGCAAAGAGAGAGGACCCAAATAAACAAAATCAGAAATGAAAGAGGTGAAGTAACAACTGATCCCACAGAAATACAAAGGATTATGAAAAAATGCTATGAACAACTCTATTCCAACAAAATGAACAACCTAGACGAAATGGACATATTCTTAGAAAAATACAAGCTCCCGAAACTCAATCGGTAAGAATAAAAAAACCTGAATAGGCCGACAACTACCAGAGAAATTGAAGCAGTGATCAAAAATCTTCCAGCAAAAAAAAAGACCTGGTCTGGAAGGCTTTACAGGGGAGTTTTACCAGGCACTCAAAGAAGAACTAAAACCTATTCTCCTCAGACTATTCCAAAAAATTCAAGAGGAAGTCACACTTCCAAGCTCTTTCTATGAAGCTAACATTACCCTAATTCCAAAACCAGATAAAGACACCACAAAAAAAGAGAACTACAGACCAATATCCTTGATGAGCATAGATGCTAAAATCCTCAACAAAATTCTAGCAAATCAGATCCAGCAGTACATCAGAAAGATCATACACCATGACCAAGTGGGACTTATTCCGGGGATGCAAGGTTGGTACAATATCCGCAAATCAATAAATGTGATACATCACATAGACAAATTGAGAGACAAAAATCACATAATCATATCAATCAATGCAGAAAAAGCATTTGACAAAATCCAACATCCTTTTTTGATAAAAACTCTCGGCAAAGTGGAAATAGAGGGATCATACCTCAACATAATAAAAGCTTTATATGACAAACCTACAGCCAACATCATACTCAATGGGCAAAAACTAAACTCATTTCCCCTAAGAACGGGAACAAGACAGAGATGCCCACTTTCACCGCTCTTGTTCGATATAGTACTGGAAGTGCTAGCCATAGCGATCAGATAAGAAGAATAAATAAAAGGCATCCACATTGGAAAAGAAGTAAAACTGTCCTTATTCGCAGATGACATGATACTGTATATAGAAAACCCCAAAGACTCCTTCAAAAAACGATAGACCTAATAAATGAATTCGGCAATGTAGCAAGATACAAAATTAACACCCAGAAATGTATGACCCTTTTATACACCAATACTGAACTCACAGAAAGAGAAACAAAAAAAGTCCAATTTATCATTGCACCAAAAAATTAAGATACCTACAAATAAACATAACTAAGGACGTAAAAGACCTGTACTCAGAAAACTACAGGACACTGAAAAAAGCGATAGAGGAAGACATAAACAAATGGAAGAACATACCATGTTCATGGATTGGTGGAATCAACATCATTAAGATGTCCATACTACTCAAAGTAATCTACAGATTCAATGCAATCCCCATTAAAATACCAACGGCATATTTCAAAGATCTAGACAAAATCCCCCCAAATTCATCTGGAATAAAAAAAGACCACAGCAATCCTGAGAAGGAACAAAGTTGGAGGGATCACAATACCAGATATCAAGCTATATTACCAAGCCATGGTTCTCAAAACTGCCTGGTACTGGCACAAGAACAGTCATATAGACCAATAGAACAGAACAGGGAATGTAGAAATCGACTCAAGCCATTATGCTCAATTAATATTTGACAAAGGAGGCAAGAGCATACAATGGAGTCAAGACAGTCTTGTCTCTTCAATAAATGGTGCTGGGAAATTTGGTCAGATACATGCAAAAAAAAAATGAAACTAGATCACCAACATATACCATATACAAAAACAAACTCAAAATGGCTAAAGACTTAAATATGACGGAAAATCATAAAAATCTACAGGACTCCATAGGCAGCAAAATAGCAGACATATGTCGTAGCAATATCTTTACTGACACAGCTCCTAGGGCAATGGAGACTAAGGAGAAAATAAACAAGTGAGACTACATCATAATAAAAAGCTTTTGTACAACAAAAGAAACCATCAACAAAACAACAAGAAAGCCCACTCCATGGGAGAACATATTTGCCAATGATATTTCAGATAAGGGTTTAATCTCCAAAATTTACAGAGAACTCATACAATTTAACAAAAGGAAGATAAATGATCCAATCAAAAAATGGGCAAAGGACCTAAATAGACACTTTTCAAAAGAGGACATACAGAAAGCCAAGAGACATATGAAAACATGCTCAAAGTCACTAATCATCGAGAGATGCATATCAAAACAACAATGAGATGCCATCTCACACCTGTCAGAATGGCTATCCTCAACAAATCAACAAACAAGTGCTGGCAAGGATGTGGAGAAAAAGGAATCCTTGTGCACTGCTGGTGGGAATGCAGACTGGTACAGCCATTATGGAAGACAGTATAGAGTTTCCTCAAAAAATTAAAAATGGAGCTCCCATTTGACCCAGTAATCCCACTTCTAGGACTATATTCCAAGAAACCAGAAACACCAATCAGAAAGGATATATTCACCCTTATGTTCATAGCAGCACAATTTACAATAGCTAAGATTTGGAAACAACCTAAGTGCCCATCAGCAGATGAGTGGATTAAAGAACTGTGGTACATCTACACAGTGGAATACTACGCCGCTATAAAAAAGGAGAAATTCTTACCATTTGCAACAGCATGGATGGAACTGGAGAGCATAATGCTTAAATGAAATAAGCCAGTCGGAGAAAGATAAATATCACATGATTTCACTCACATGTGGGATATAATGATCAACATAAGTTAATGAACAAGAATAGATCCAAAGACAAATGACAGGTGAGAGGGGGAAGGGTTAGAGAGCAACCAAAGGACTTGTATGAATGCATATTAGCATAACCAATGGACACAGACACTGGGGTGGTTGGGGCTTGCCCGAGGTGGGGATGGCTGTGTGTGTGTGTGTGTGGGGGGGGGGGGGGTCAATCGGGGAAAAAGAAGACATATGTAAAACTTTAGATAATAATAATAAAAAAATTAAAAAAAGACAAGCAAATTATTTTTACAGTGTCTAAGGAAAACTAGTAACATTGTAGAATGGTGAAAGTTCATGAAATTCTGTGTGTGGGTCTGAGTCTACCATTGATCAGCTATATGAGCCTATGGAAGTAATTTAGCCTCTCTGAAGCCCAGTTTCATCAGTAAAATGTCAGTGAAAGCACTTGCCTCATAAGATTGTTTTGAGGTACAACTGGAATAACACATGTAAGAGCTATTTGTAAAACTGAAATAGTGGTCCTTTTCATTCTTATTTTGAGTCTTAGAAACTTTTTTGAATAGAAATGCATAACCATCAACTCACTCTCTTATTCTGCAATTTGTAAAGAATCCAAAATGTTGGAAAGTGTCATCTCTTTTATTTGGCATTTTTCTTTTAGCTTTTGTAGTTCACAGGCAACAGCAGTCAATTACTACCCTACTTCCAAATGTGTTAATAAAATCATTGGGTATGTTCAGAATAAATAACAACCTGACTTAGGAAATAAATTGTTGAATAAAATATGGCAGAGCACAAAGTAGTTCTTAAGAATACATAGACGGCATTGTCCAATACATCCATCTACTTATACCACTGAGAATGCATAGCTGAAGAATTGTTTCCTTTATAAAAACATGTACATACAACATTGATTTCGTAAATTGTATTTCTTAGTAAGGAATAGATTATGTATAGTTTTGGGTGAGACAGCTGTGATGTTGAAAGACAGATGAACTTGGAATCAGAACACTTCTCGAGTTCTTTTCTCTTCTAAGTATTTGACCTTGAATATTCACCTACTTTTCAAAATGTTAGGTACTTGATATTCAGAAGAGTAAATTGTAGTTAGCACTTCAACTCGTGCTAATGCAGAACTGCGGTAAACATTTCATTAATTAAATAAATGTAAGAATCTCCTCTATAACATATTAATATATGTTACAAAATATATTGTGATTAAATAAATGCTATTTATTAATAAAAATCAATATTGCCACTGTTCCCTTTAGACTTTAATTTATATTAATCTGAAAATAATCAAATATTTTTTACTAATTGTTTTTTCAAATAGATTGTTCATTGTGAAGTGTAGATACTCTAATTGTCTTTGTCTTTATGTGATTGTAAAATTTAATGATTTCTTCTAATTTTACTAAAATAGAAATATTTCTTGAGCAAAATTTTGTTAAAAAATGACTTTAAGTTCTATTCAATATATAGTTAAACAAACCTCAAGCAATAGTGTTTGTAAAACAAATATGCATATATAAAATTATATATATAAATACTATATATTGATATACAGAATAGATTTGTTTCTGCCTTTGTCTATCATTATTATGTAACTTCCCATATGTACACAAGTCATGACCTCTGTGATGTAACAAAAATGTACAGGAAATATATATATTTTTTGTCTTACAGTAATCTATCATTTTCAATCCTATTGTGAGTGGCTCCCCTTGGCACCACTCACAGCTGCTGCTGCCAGGGCCAGCAGGAGTGCTCACAGCCACTGCTGCCCCCATGTGGAGAGTACAGGCCACCCTCCACCGGGCCCGCCTCCCCCACACCCCATACCTGCTGCCACAAGTCTCCACCCACCCGCACCTGCTGCGTGCACAGCCTGCTAAACGGTCGTTATGTGATGGCGTCTTGGACAATTTGCATATTCCTCTATTATTAGTATAGATAGCCATAAAGATATCAGTCTTTATGTGTACTGCAAATATGGCAATGAATTTAAAACTTTTAATAAGTTTCTGTTGCTTCTCAGTATTTACAAAGAAATTTTCATTTCTGCCCATAAACTTTCCCCAGTTTAGTAGAATTTGAAAAAATGCTAATGGGAGTATGATATCTATTGGCCTATCTATCAATCATCTATCTATCTATCTATCTATCTATCTATCTATCTATCTATCTATGTATTGGCAGTCTCTGCATTTGGTAAAAGTACTTGTTTATAAAAATAACGTGTTTAGTTATCAATATAATGAGCATGTTAGTCTAGATAACTTTAAAGGTCCTTCCACCCACTTTGGACAGCTATAACATTTATTAAATCAAGAGTTATGCATTTCAAATATTTGATACCTTAATAAATAAATGTATTCAAAATTGAAGATTAGAATGGACTTTTCCCTTGTTCAGTGGTTGAATAAAGGTCAGTGGTAGTTATGAATACACATTCTTCATTAGATTTGGAATATTTAGATTCCCTTAATTTTATGTAACATATTATCATTTGACATTCTAATGGCCTTTGCTAGGTAATCTGTTTTCGGGGTCCAACCCCAGCGGGTCCAGGGGTCCCCAAAGGTGTGGACGGAGTCGGCGAAGAAGGAATGACACGGAGACAGCGTTCAGTTGATCAACAGCCTAGCCAGGATCTCCAGCCAAGTTCTGGTCTTGATCTCCAGAGAGGTTCTGCTGTTTATTGTTTTGTTACATCTGTATTTATACCAGTTGATTTTAATCCTGTCAATTTCTATTACAAAGGTTAGGGCGTTTCTTATCTCCATTCCAGGGAGTAAAGATTATGTAGCTTAAGCATGATTGTTTGTAGTTGAAGTGATTACCCGCCTGGCACTTAGTTAAGGAGTTTCATCCCCTCCCTGACTTCAGGGAAAAATTCCTGCCTGGGGAAACAACCTTTCTTGGAGAGGTGACCTTGGTTAAAACACACAGCGCTAAGGGGAGCAAACATATTAAGAACAGTATGCCATATATGCCAGGTCCTTTGAAACAGCAAGGATGGACCGGCTCCCGGCAATCTGTGTCAAGAAAAACATATATATATCATCGTTTTATTAAAAAGTGTCAGTTATGGGATCTTCCAAATTCCCATTCTTCCATTTCCAAATAACTCTTTCCGTCTAATTCTGCTGATTATAGGGGAATTGAAGACTATTTTCTGGTCCAGAAATAGCATGCATCATCTTACCCACTTTGTTTCTGTCTTATTTGTTGTTTTGTGTGTGAGTTTTTTCTCTTTAGGAAATGTAGGCTTGAGGTTTTCTCTGTCTTAGACTATTCAAGCTGCTATAACAAAATGCCATATACTGGAGGGGCTCAAACTACCAAATCTCTTACAGTTCTGGAGACTGGTAGTCTAAGATCAAGGTTCCAGCAGATTTGGTGTGTGGGGAGGAATAACTTCCTAACTCATAGACAGCAATCTTTTCACTCTATCCTCATGCCTTACAAGGGAACTCCCTGAGTTCTCTTTTATCAGGGCACTAATTACATTCATGAAGGCTCCACCCTTGTAACCATTGCACCACCTATAGGCTCCATATCCAAATGCCATCCCATGGAGAATTATGAATTAACATATGCATTTTGGAGAATATGAACATTTAGTGTCTAGCATTATCTCTTCCTACATTTTTTTAAAAAATATAGTTTTATTGACTTCAGAGAGGGAAGACAGAAACATCAATGATGAGAGAGAATCCTTAATCGGCTGCCTCCTGCATGCCCCACCCTGGGGACTGAGCCTGAAACCCAGGCATGTGCCTGACCAGGAATCAAACCATGATCTCCTGGTTTACAGGTTGATGCTTAACCACTGAGCAACAGTACCTGGGCCATTTTTTATCTTGATTTTATTTACCTTCCACTTATTCTGTGATTTAGCAAACCACTATGGGCAAACCTCTTCACTATGCATCATGAGTACACTTCATGAATACACATAGGCCAAGTGGACAAGGTTCACAAGCAGTTTGACCCAGTGCAACACCCTGTAAATCTCCAGGAACATGAAAAATTAGTCTTCTGAAAAGTTGTCACATGGTTGTTTGCCATTCACTTCCAGTCTTGTGGGAGGCCTCTACAAAGCGCTGGAGCCATCCACTACCTCTTCCTCAGGCTAGTTGTAAGCTGTACAGCTGCTTAGTTGCTGTAGAATTGGTTCTTCCAGGACAGAGTTAACTACAAGTCATGACATCTATATCTTCCCCTTACAGTTTAGCATCATTTTGTGGATTAAGGAAGTTTACATGCTCATCTTACTATTTTTTTCTCAATCTATTTGGGTTCATTGTAGCAGCTGAAGTAGTTTTTTTTTAATTTAGTGACAATTTGACTACCTCCAAATGCCCTGTCAAGGAATCCAAACACTTTAAAGGATCTATGAGATCTTCTATGATAGAAAAGGCACAAAATTAACAATATATACTTGTTTATTTTTTCATTGTGTCACTTAGGATAATAATTGTGCAGAATTTTTCTCTTTTGAGAAGACACAGTTCTGTATCATATCAAAACCTTGACTTGATCTTCCTGGTTCTGTAGGATAATATTCTATTTCCTCTCTTCATCTACATATATAAAAGCCTAAGCAACTGTTACAACCGGTCGACCAAATGACCAGTTGACTGAACGACTGGTTGACGGGTGGCTATGGCACACACTGACCCCAGAGGGAAGATGCTTAACACAGAAGCTGCCCCCTGGTGGTCAATGCGCTCCCACAGCCACCCTCCCACAGCTGGCCAACCTTCCACGGTCCCTCCCCTAGCCGGCTGGCTCCGATCGGCCCTGATTGCCAGCCAGGTTGAGGGACCCCACCTGAGCACGAATTCGTGCACTGGGCCTCTAGTTTTACTACAATGCTTTTGCTTTCAGGTGGCACACAATAATAGAAAATACTCTACACCTATACCATGTGTTTTGTTATCTTCAAAAACATTATCAGGTAAGAACTATCATCCATTTTACATGAGAAACTGAGGCACGGAGAGATTACGTAACTTTCCAAGTCTGTAGAGACTGAGGCAGTCTAGCTTCAGTGTGTGCACCTGTGGACTGTACAGAGAAGCAAAGAGCTGATGCACAATATTCCAGCAACTCAGAAAGGTAGAGGTAGACCTATAAGGCCATCTTTATTATTATGTCTTGTATGTGAGGACTCTACTTTGAAGAATTATTTTCCAGACTTGTTTGGTGTTTATAATTTCATCGAGTAAGAGACTGAGAGGAAAACAAGAAAATGCTGATTTGTGAAATTATTTAATTCCAAATTTTAATTCTAAAGAAAACTAAAGATACTAGGATGAAAATGTGTTTGAGTACATATGGCTGCTGCTGTATTCTTCAAACACAAAAGCAAAATAACAGTGATTTTCAGAAATCCAACAAATAATTTGGGTGTTCGCCAATTTAGAAACAAATAGAACGCATTAATTTGAAAAATCCTTGTCTTTCAGACATACATCTTGACTTTAGGGAGTATTATTATCTACCAGCATAACAATGTCAACATCCTTACCCAGGTCCTGAGAGAGGTAATTAAAAATCCTGATTACCATGGGTTTCTTTTTTTGTATCAAGGTTCCTATGGAAAGGAAGGTTAAAGTTGATTGAAAGTAGAGAGCAGAGCTAAATGACCCTGATTCAGTAAAAAATTTTGCAAGAAAAAGAAAGCATTAAAAAAAGTCATCATTATTCTCTGAATTGTAGGTATTTCTCTTTAGGCTCCCTGCCAAAGCCCTTTCTTGCCAGTGAACATCAGCTGTGTGTGCTACTTTTTGATGCTATCACCTATGATAAACCTTAAATAGTAAGGCAGTTCATTTCAGATACAGATCTGAAGTTAACTTATCCAACTTATCTCGTCAGAAAATCTTGCTGTAAATCTTTCAAAAACAAGATGACTTGTGAGATTTTTGGTAATCTTGGATTGTGTCCTGGGAGAAAATGTGACAGGAGCAGCTGTCTCTATGGTTTCAACTAAGACTAGGAAATACATAACCCAGGGAAATATAAGCCTTCAAGTGAGCAAAAAAACATGTTTTCTCAGCGTCCATCATCTAAGAAGGATTAAAATGTGTGTGATAAAGTTTAAATTTTATTTACCTCAAGGAGTTTCCGATTTTATGAAATTCATTGCACCCACTATAAGAATTTAAAGACTAAAAGAGAAAGAATTCAAATCCATTATGATTTTTATTTTGAAGTCAAGATATGATGTACAGTTTTGTTTTCTAAAAGAAATGAATGGTAGTGCCCATCTTAGAAATGTCATCTTTTTGCCGAAACCGGTTTGGCTCAGTGGATAGAGCATCGGCCTGCGGACTGAAAGGTCCCGGGTTCGATTCCGGTCAAGGGCATGTACCTTGGTTGCAGGCACATCCCCAGTAGGAGATGTGCAGGAGGCAGCTGATTGAGGTTTCTCTCTCATCGATGTTTCTAACTCTCTATCTCTCTCCCTTCCTCTCTGTAAAAAATCAATAAAATATATTAAAAAAAAAAAAAAAAGAAAAAGAAATGTCATCTTTTCCTTCTAGTGTTCTAGAAAAAAACTGAGGTTGGTTTTGAAATCTAATGTTAGCGTAACGAAAAAAAAAAAAAAAAAGACAAAGGAGACTGTAACTTGGATACCTCAAGAAAAAAATAATAGATACTAATAAGTTAACTAAGCAGACCAATCCAATCACACCTTTTATTTTTTTTTAAATATATTTTTTTATTGATTTTTCACAGAGAGGAAGAGAGAGGGATAGAGAGTTAGAAACATCGATAAGAGAGAAACATCGATCAGCTGCCTCCTGCACACCCCCCACTGAGGATGTGCCCGCAACCAAGGTACATGCCCCTGGCCGGAATCGAACCTGGAACCTTTCAATCCGCAGGCCGACGTTCCATCCACTGAGCCAAACCGGTCAGGGCCCAATCATACCTTTTAAAGCATAGAGGTTTACTTTAAAGAAGCTAAAGGTTAAACTTCAAGAGAAATAATGGGTATGGATTAAAGCTATGCAAACCTTATCTCAGAGTATAAACTTCTTAAAGGTTTAGAAGTAAAAGTTTAAAAAATGTTGAAATTAAAACAGAATTGTACAATAACAATAGCATAAGCAAATGATGCTGTTTTTAACATCCTGTCAAGAGGAGATGATCAGATGATGGATTAAAGAAATCAGATTATCACTTCCCATAGCATTATCATGCCTGGGAGAAATCCTTTTGGTGAGATAAGGAGAAGAGATAGATACCAATGTCATTTTCTTTTTTCTTTTTTTTAAGGAAGGAGGGATTAACCCTAAGGAGATTACACATTTAGCATTAAATGCGTTTTATTCTTTTTTTTTTTTTGGGGGGGGGGTCCTAAAATCTTAATTTACATCTGGTTTCTACACATTCAAAAAATAATTTAACTTAACAATTATTTCCTTAATTAAAATTTATGTATGCTCATTGTAAAAATAAATGTACAAAATAAAATAGATTGCAGGAAACATGTCACTGTTACTATTTTGTTCCATCCATAGGCATCAGTTACCCACTGAAACAATGGTGCTAAGTGAGAAACCACCCTAGATTTCAGTGGTTTAAAACAAAAATATTTAGTCATTTTTCTTCAGGTCAGCTGAATCTGGCCTGTGTCTTCATTTCAATGCTTACCTTTCCAGACTTAGAGGATTGGCACAGTTCTAGACTAAGCAGAGATGGACTTGATTATACGCTCTAGGTTGGGTATGGGTTAGCTGCACATAGCCACTAAACAATGCTAATTTTTTCTCCAAGTTGCTCAGCAAAGTATCAGGAGGTGTACATGAATAGATTTTCTCTGGTTCGCCTGCCTTGATCTAGCAGGTTAGGAAATGCGGGTCCTTTTCATTATGATGGCAGAAGCACAGAGGGGGCAAATAAAGGATTCCTTTTAAGGAAAGTACATGCTATCATTTGCATCCATATTGTATTGACCAAAGCAAGGCTGAGCCCTATATTTGTTCTGTTTCTCCCTCCCCCACCCCCAAATATAAATCTTATAAGTTACTGAATGCAAAGGCAGCATTTTACAGTTTTCATTTATAAATCCTTTGGTGGTAAGATCAACTACTTTCAGTTTGTATTTATTTTTTCCTTCTCAACAGACAAAACTTGATGAATTATTTCAATAAATAGTCTGTACTACCATTGGAAAGAGACTGCCATACACACAGTTAATATATGAGAATGAGATATCACCACCTTATAAAAGTTGATAATTAAGTCATCCTTCTACGGAAGCAAGTATCATAAATGTTTCAGTTTTACTATTGGTAACGTTAATTTTAAATATGTGAAGTCATTTGTGCTTTTCTTCCATGATGCAAACTGTAGTGCTTTTATTAAAAGTTTTCCACAGTTTATTTATATATCTCTCAGCTCATATACACCCACCCCCCAGGTTAGAGATTGGCTAATTGAAATTAAAAATTACTTGATATGAATTTAAATTGATTTCCAAATATAACTATCAACGCACTTTTTTAAGACAGTAGTTTGTATTGTAGGGGGAAAAAAAGCATTGAAGACAAGTAAAAATGTATCTAGATGGAAATTCCTATTTGCTAAAAATGTGCCTGTGATTACTCTTTTTAAATAAACTGAGCATTGTATTCTATGATCAAATATTTTACCGTTCGCTTTTCTAATTTCTACTCATCTTCATAAAATTTCCCTTCCCCTTACTTCTTCAGTTTATATCGTTCAGTTTATGGATCATGATTTACTGGAAAATTACATGCCAATCCTCTAAGTCTGGAAAGGAAAACATTAACATGAAGACACGTTTACTTAAATATTGTCTTAGTCTGTTCAGGCAGCTATAACAGACTGGGTGCCTTATAAGCAACTGAGATTAATTTCTCACAGGTCTGGAGGTTGGAAGCCCAAGATCAGGGTATAAAAGCACTAACTCATTTATGAGGGTTCTACCTTCAAGACCTACATACATCCCAAGGCCCTACCTCCTAATATTATCAAATTGGCATTGGAATTTCAACATATAACTTTAGGGGGTGGGAGGCACATACATTCAGACCATACTATGATTTTGCAGAGCAACTTCAGAGAAACATCTGATACACTTTTTAGTGAGAATAAAAAAAACAACAACTTTGACTTATAAAAGTAAATGGAACAAAAACTCGTATGGTTGTACACAATCAATAAAATTAACAGCTTATATCAGTTTATGCTTGAGTTAGACAACCTATCTGACAGCTGGGGGGTTTGTCAGGAGGAGGTTATGTGTGTATTTGGCCATGCAACTTTATCACACCAATGTCATACACTTCATAATTGCTTTTGTATAAACTTAACCTTCATGATGGCTAAGTTCAAACTATAACAACTACCAGAAAAGTTAATGTCAGCTCATGATCTATGAGCTTTCCTGTGGTGTATGGGAGGTGTGGAAGTATTTTTAATATACTTTTTTTTTTTAATTACACTTTTGTCGATTTCCATATACTGATCTGTAACACCTTTATTCTCATCACGTAATTTATTTTTAGTTAATGTTTATATATGCAGGCATTGCATTACAAATTTTAAAAGTTAGTTCAGTAGTATATGTGGCTCTTTGTTGAAACTAGATAATATGCATATGAGAATAAATGGGCAGATGTGCAGGAGCATGGTACAAAAATGGGAAGAAAACTGCAAATATATAAGTGTAAAATTACATGGATTCCAAATTCTTAATCTCTTCAAATAATCACTGTATTATAATTATAAATTCTATGTAATAATATAATGGTATAGATCCTATCTTATTTTAAAACATTGTCATCATTGAGTCCAAGAGATCCTCACATATTTTGCTGCATGCTCAAATTAAAAATATAACTTTATTTTCCTTGAAGACAAACTTCAAAGCAATATTTATCTCCTCTGAGGAAAACAGCTGCTAATGGTATCTTAATTTTCATTTTTGAAATGTTTTACTGGACCCCTACATAATTTATGTATTAAACATGTACTTATTATTGAGAATTTACTATATGCCAGAAACTACGCTTGGTTTTGAGTCAACAAAACATCCTCGCTTTCATGTCGTGACTGATGAAGGGAGGGGCCTTGTACTTGCAAAAACTGCAAATAATTTTATAAGTTTTCCCTAAGGATTTCTTCTTGGACATTTGGTTTTGTTATAAAAATATTATAGCACTTACGACACTTTTGAAAAATTAATTATTTTGTTTCTCTACTTGTGTTTGTACATAGCCAGCTTTTAATTTCATTGAACATTTAAACTTTTTATTTCCTTTTTCATCAATTGATATTCTTTTTTGCATCATTTCTTTTTTCTACTTCCTTTACCCTGCCATTTTTTTTCTAAATTTAGCATGTTAATTTTCAAGTATTCTTATTTCCACATATTCATGTAAAGTTATAATTCCTCATAGTACTATAACTGCTGAAGCATTGATGTTTTTAATTGTATTTCATATTTTCAATAAATGTCTTTTTCATTCATGAATATCTTTGAAAAGTGTTTATTTTTCCATTTTAATTTTCAACTGAATAGATTTTGATTTACACTTGTGTTCTGATTTGCAATTTTTCTGCTTTGAGGTAAAGAAAGGGATATGTATTATATCAATTTATTGGTATTTGAATACTTCTTTTACTACTCTAGTATACAGTTTTATATTTTTAAATGTGTGTTTGAAAATATATAATTGAAATTTGGAAAGCTGGATTTTATACATAGGCAAACTCAAATACATACATGTGAACTATCTGTTAATTGCACTGTCACATCTATATATTTTTCTATCAAATTCCAATAGTTTGTGTCAAAATTGTCCCCTTGCTTCTCTTTGTAACCTTGATCTTTGCTCAAAATTGTAACTCTTCTGGTAATTTACTCCCATCTATAATAATAAAAGTGTAATATGCTAATTAGACCAGACATCCTTCTAGACAACCTTCTGGACGAAGCTGGGGCTGCGAGGGAAGCCTGGGTCCCAGGTGCCAGAGGGAAGCTGGTGCCAGCAGGCGGGGGAAGGAAGGCCTACTTTTGCATGAATTTCATGCATTGGGACTCTAGTGTAGATTATATTCATAAATCATTACCCATTCCATAATCGCACCTTTCCAGATTTATGACATTCCTCTCAGCTACAATTTTATCTCTCTGTTTTGCCTCTATCTCCTTAGGGATGGTCCAGTATAAAACAAAGCTCCCTCCCTCCTTAACCCTGCAACTCCTTTTCCACCTCTACCTCTAAAAGTATTCCAGACATAGCCTCAAATACTTTCCACTGTTGCCGAGGGTTTAGGCTATTGACAGTGTAGAAAAAAGACAAAAAACACCATCATGAAAATTATTTTATCTTAATCTCTTTTTAAGCAATCTACACTAATAAAAGAGAAAAATGGTAATTGGGGTACGACGATACCCTTTTCATTGGCTAATCAGGGCTAAATGCAAATTAACTGACAACTATGATTGGCAGTTAACTGCCAACTAAGATTGGCAGTTAACTGCCAACAAGATGGCAGTTAATTTGCATATGTAGGCACAATGCAGGGAGGTGAAAGGGAAAGCAGGAAGAAGCCCCCTGCCACTGACAGTGATCGGAAACCCAGGGGGGAGCTAAGAGCTGGGGGGCAGGGCAAAGGCGGCCCTGGGGCCGCCTTTGCCCTGCCCCCCAGCCATGATCGGAGAATCAGGCGCCTTTGCCGCCCTGGCCAGTGATAGCAGGAAGTAGGGGTGGAGCCAGCGATGGGAGCTGGGCACGGTCGAAGCTGGCAGTCCCAGGAGCTAGGGGTCCCTTGCCTGGGCCTAAAGTGAAGCCCACGATCGCGGGGCCGCTGCAGCTGCGGGTCCCCGCTGACCGAGCCGGACGCCTCAGCCAGAGGCGTTAGGCCTGGGCAGGGGCGGAGCCTGCAACCGTGGGGAGCTGGGGGTCCCCTGCCCAGGCCTGACACCTCTGCCGGAGGCCTCAGGTCTGGTCAAGGGGTCGATCCGGTGATTGGTGATCGGATGGTGATGAGGGTCAACTCCTCTGGCCGAGGCATCAGGCCTGGGCGGGGGGCTGAGCTGGGGATTGGGGGGATATGATGGTCCCCTTGCCCAGGCCTGAAGCCTGGGTCAGAGGCGTCAGGCTTGGGCGGGGGGTGGAGCAAGCGATCAGAGGGAGATGGGGGTCCCCTGCCCAGGCATGATTCCTGGGCCAGAGGCCTCAGGCCTGGGCTGGGGGCAGAACCAGTCATGGGGGGAAATGAGGGTCCCCTGCCCAGGCCTGACGCCTCTGACAGAGGCGTCAGGCCTGGGCAAGGGGCCGATCCTGCGATTGGAGGGTGATGGGGGTCAATGCCTGAGGGCTCCCAGTATGTGAGAGGGGGCAGGCTGGGCTGAGGGACACCCCCCCCACCCCCCCCCCCCCACACACACAGTGCACAAATTTCGTGCACCGGGCCCCTAGTATATATATAATACTCTAAACATGATGCAATCTAACTTTTTTTTTTTTTTTTTGCAATCTAACTTTTAATTGGCTTTCAAATGCTCACTATCATTATTATCTAACTAGGGATCCAGTGCATGAATTCGTGCACCTTGAAAGGAACTAAGGTCCAAGAGGCTGCGGTGGGCACAGGGGAGGGTTTGGCCCATCCTCTGTGCCCCTGCCTTGCCCCTCCTACTGCAGCCCCTGGTCCCCTGTCTGCCAGCAGTCCCACTCCTGCTGCTGCTGACAGCTTGGAGCAATTGGGACCAGTACCGGGTGCCAGCAGCCGGTGCAAGCAGCAGCTCCAGTGCCAGCTGAGGGTGCGAGCAGGGCTGGCACTGGCAGTGGGATGCAAGAGGCGCTGCCACCCTGATAACCCCTCAGGAGCAGGGGGAGGTGGAGAAGCCCTGAAAGGAGACTGGGGCCAGCAGCTGCTGCTCACACCCGCTGACAGTGCTGAGTGATTGGGGCTGGTGCCAGGTGCCGGCAGTAGGTGTGAGTGCTGGCAGGACCATGATGCATGGGAGCAAAGAATTTTCAGTAACCACCAGAGGTTCTCTCAGATGACAGTGACTGGCACCCCGCCTTGGTCTGGCACCCCCGCTCACCTGCTCCACCATCCCACCGCGGCCTATACCCACCATGTTCCACACTCTGCTGCCTGCTGCCGATGCCCACCATGTTCCACATGCACCCCCTGGTGGTCAGCGCACATCATAGCGACCGGTTCTTCGGTTCTACCATTTGGTCTATTTGTATATTAGGGTTTTATATAGATATTCCAAATTACTGATCACAGAAAAATAAGCCACATAGAACATTTCTGTTATTATCTTTTGTCTATTCCTGAGTTTGGAGGTTTTAATATTCTCTTGTCTAAGGAACAAAATAAGGTTACTTTTTCTCTGGTTAAATTGGTACTTTTTCCATATCATATATTTAATGGATGCTATAAAAAGTTTTATTTCAACTGAAATATTCAATGCAAAGATGTGTTTTTATATCCAATTAAGGAGAGTGAGCGGGGTCCCTCCAGAAGGTGGGTCCCTCAGCCAGGCCTGTGGGGATCAGACATAAACTGACTCTCCGACATCCCCCAAAAGGTCCTGGATTGCAAGAGGGCAGTTCTCAAGTGATGAACTCCAGAATCAGGCTCCCTCCTCTCTGGTTCCGGGTGTGTCACCCGAGAACTGCCACTGCCAAGTCACTGCAGTTCAGCAGCTCCTGCATTGAGCATCTGCCCCCTGGTGGTCACTGTGCATCATAGCTACTGGCCAGTCAGATGGTCGGATGGTTGCTTAGCCTTTTATATATGTATATAGATAGATAATATTTGATGCTAGGAATCAAGGGTCAGAGATCCTAGTTGGACCATTCCTGTGAGCATTCTGTCTCTGCTCCTATTACATTATGGTTATAGCCCATTTAATGGTTGAACATACAGGAATGTTAAATAGATGCTTACAGGTTCTACCATAAAATACACATTAATATAATTACTTGTAACTTGTTAACTCCCAAACATGAGTCTGTTCATAGGTCAAGAGTCTATCATAGAGGAAGGTCTTTTCAATGTAAATACTCAGAGAATGTTTTCCTAGTTTCCCTACAATAAACTAAAACAATTTCCTAAGTGTGTCTTTGGTAAAGGAAGTAAATCAGACATGTAGTAATCTTTAAAATAGTGATTCATTACTATGCTGGATTCCAGGAGTCCCAATCTGCTAAGGAGAATGTAAATGATAAGTGGCATGTTATCCATGTCTATAGGCCCAGTGGAACCTGAAACCAAGTTAATGGCATGATTACTTTTTCTAGGCTGGAAAGTATTTAAAATGGATAATTTTGCAAAAGGAAAAATCCCCACTGTGGTACCCGGACTCATGGAGCATGGATTTTATGGTGGAAATATTACTCCAAGCCCATTAAATTCTTTTCCCCTAAGAATTTAGTCAAACCAAACAAATGCCTTCTCCTAGGAGATTATAGCGATTAGTAATTCAATAAAACATTTGCAAGAAGCATTAGTATGGTTTTCTATTTTCTTTTTTTGAAGTTTTATTTTATTTGGTCAAGAAGATGGATAATTTTAGTACTCATCTTGTTTAATCTTTCAGCCATTTTTATCAGTCTTCCCTCAGCCTTGAGCTACTTTCTTCTAATGTCTTACAGATCGTGGATTTCCTTCCTCCGTCTTTCATTTCTCCTTCTCAGCTTTCTGTTTCCTTATCATCTCCCAATCCTTTGATCTTTGTCTGGGCTTAGTACTTCTACTTCCTTCTTCTTCCATCAAAACTCTGTCTTCTGGTGTTCCATCCAGTTTTATGGCTTTAGTTATCATCTAAATGTTAATGACTCCCAAATTTATGCCTTCAGGTAATTCCCCTCCTCTAAATTCCAGATGTGTATATTCACATTCCTATTATGCATCTTTACTAGATGTGTAATTTGCAAGTCAAACTTCTGATATGCCAAAGTGAACTCCTGATTTTCATGATCACCACTCCAAACCTGCTCTTGCATGGTTTGCTTTTCAGTTAAGTATAAAATCTTCATTCACCCCACTACTTTTTACTCACATAAATACCTTGGTATTCTTTTTAAAAAAATCTTTATTATTGAAAGTATTACAGATGCCCTGCTTTCATCCCCCCATTGATCCCCTCTACCTTACTCCTGCCCCTCCCTTCCCAGGCCTTCACCCCACTATTGTCCATGTCCATGGGTAATACATTCTCTTACATACTGCATCCAAAGACTCAGTAATTACAGTTGCTGCTATGTAGATATACTAAACTATTTCCAGAATCCAATGATCTCTCTCCACTCCTCTGCTCTCATCCCGATCCAAGTCATTATTATCTTTCATCTGGATTTTCTAAGACTCCTAACTGATTTCACTGTTTCTAAGCTTTACTACCTTCTCCCCATGGCCAACATCTTATTAACTTTCTATCCCTTCAACATGACTCACTTGCTCACATTCTTGTCTTTTGTGAATCTATTGCCCTCTCTGTGTGGACACCCTATTTAAAACAGCTATTCCCACTCCAATATTGCCTGTCTTTCTACTCTACCATTTTTCCTTAGCAATGATTACCATATGTCATATAGAATGTTTTATTTATTTATTTTGTGTATTTTCTATGGTTTTGCACATGAACAAGAATGTGAAATGTTATATTTTTGTTATTTAGTTATTTCAGAATCCACATATAAAGCTGTGCCTAGCATAGAATACAACAGTTTTGTTGAAATAAATGATTTAATATTTTTAAATATGAAAAATAAATTTGAAATAGCAAATTTTCCCACCGAAGAACAGAAATATTGCTAACTAGAGGCCCAGTGCACAAAATTTGTGCACAGTAGGGCCCCTCAGCCCAGTCTGGACCCTCTCCAATCTGGGACATCCCTCTTGCAATTTGGGATCACTGGCTCCTAATAGCTCACCTGCCTGCCTGCCTGATCATCCCTAACCACTCTGCCTGCCTGCCTGATGTCCTCAACTACTCCCTTGCCAGCCTGATTGCCCCTAACTGCTCTCCCTGCTGGCCTGATCCCTCTAACTTCTCTCCCTTGCAGACCTGATCCCCCTAACTGCTCTCCCTTGACAGCCTGATTGCCCCTAACTGCCTCTGCCTCAGCCCCACCACCTTGTCTGGAAAGATGTCTGGAAGATGTCCAGTATAACTAGCATATTACTCTTTTATTAGTATTGATTTTACTTTAAATCCTTCTTGCTTTTTTGAGCAATATGGTGTTTGCAAATACCCTGTCATAATTTTTGTCCATATTTTGTAAAAAATGAAGTTTTATGTTAGCAATATAAGTTTCTTGAAAACTTTATAATATAGTTTTCTTTATTCCTAGTATTCAAATATGGTTTTTTTTATTCCTCTTTGATCAAAAACTACAATTTTTTTTAAAGCAATGTTGAAACCTGTGGAGAAGTAAGTATTCTTCTCAAGTTAGAGGTAAGATTTTCTATTTTATCAATCAGTGCCAGTCCCTGCTCCTATGAGATATATTTCAAAGCCCATGCAAGAACCTATGTATATGGTAACAGAAAACAGTATTTGCCTTTTTCAATGGAATTTTTCTGATTTAAAATGAGCTAATTTAAAATATCCTGCCTAGGTATAATTTCAAAGATGCATGCTTATTACCTTCATGTGAAAACATAAGGCAAAAGCATGCAGAGCACACAAAAGTGTTATCTCTTAAACTCCATCTTCGTTCTTTGTCCACCTTTTTATGGAATGATTCCCTGTGGTTATACAGAAAATGTGAATATCCAAACACAGTAAGAGTAAGATACAAAAGTGATTTTTGCTTTCGACATCTATCTTCATCTAAGCTTTCAAATGATTATGTAGGTATTTCCAGCATTGCATTTTCATATTGTCCTTTGGTAGGTTCCCTTCAAATTTGGCTATAATGTACCAAGTGTTTTACTGAATGGGAATTTGTCAGTGCCTCAGTAAAATAACAATTTATAAACATTTTTGTCAATGCATAGTAAAATATGAATTCTAGTGCTGTATATAATATGTGATAATTATAACACATATAATTTGTAAAGTTAAAAATAATTACATAAACAAAAATATTAAATTTTTATTATTCTGGGGGAGAAACTGAATGTTATATTCACATAAATTAGGACAACTCTGTTAGCTAAAAGTGAAGCAAACTGGGCCTTGTGACTTAAGAGAAAGAGTCAAGATGTAAATTCAAATGACCCATATGTCTAAATTTCTATAATTTGTATATGTAAATATAGTAAAATTCAATTGAGTTTAATTACCCTCCTCTGTGGCACAAAATACATGTTTGTATCAATTTAAATTAGCTAGTATTTCCTGCAATAACCCTATAGTTTAAATAAGTAAGCTTATTTTGTCCTCTTGCTACATGTCTTGTTATGTGTTGTCAGGCCTTGATTAAGGAGGTAAGATTGAGTAAATAAAAATAAATGGCACTAGTTAGCCCTACCTGGTTTGGCTCAGTGGATAGAGAGTCAGCCTGTGGTTTGAAGGTTCCCAGGTTCGATTCTGGTCAAGGGCATGTACCTTGGTTGCGGGCACATCCCCAGTAGGGGGTGTGCAGGAGGCAGCTGATGGCTGTTTCTAACTCTCTATCCCTCTCCCTTCCTCTCTGTAAAAAAAAAAAAAATCAATAAAATATATTTAAAAAATAAAGAAGGCACTAGTTAAATTTTAGATAAACAATGGATAACTTTTTAAAAATAAATTTAACTGGGTGTTATGTATTAATAGCCACAATCCCTGATCACCATACCAAACTATTATTTACCAGAAACGAGTCTAGAAAACAAAAGGTCAGATCCCTCTACCTATCCTTCTAACTCATCACATCTGTTTCCTTATGCTATTACACACAATCTAGCAGAGTGTTGGTTTTTTTCCACCTTCTATTTCACATAAATTAATTCAGCTTCTAGGAGCCCTCCACAGTGTTATAATCAGTTTATAGTATTACACTTTGAGAGAATAAATTAGAGAGAATATGCCTCATTATAATTATATTTCATTCTTCATTAAAAACAGTAATATATTTTCTATTAGCTCAATACATAGAGTTAAAAAATATATATAACGCCTTTGGTCATATCTGTGACCATATGCTATAAGCTAGAGGAAATGCTTGAAATTGCATAATGATACAAAATATTTATTAGCTTTAATAACAAAATATTAGAAACAAGCCTTGTTATAGGAAGATTTAGAATAGATCCAATCATTGTTACATATTTAATATTTCATAAGAAATATTGATATTTACTATGTATTGTTGATCATTTCCATAAGAGAAAAAATTATGATTTTTTATAAATAGCTACTTGAACTTAGTAACTTACATAATCTATACCTTGGAGTACCAAAGTCAAGAGAAAACTGGGTTAATTTTAATGATGGATATTTTAGTTGAATTTGAAAGAATATATTAGAAGCACCTGTATTTTTTTAAATATTCAAATGTAATCAAATATAAATGTATTGTTTAGCTTGCTATGTCAGAATACTGGTGTGCATGAAGAATATAAGCAATGCAGATAAACAAAAGATTAGTTAACCAACATTCTAAGTATGTTGGAAAATATGTTAGTAATTGGTTCTTATGTTGGAAACACACTCCTTAATGTTTTTATTTGCTTATTTGTTTGTTTGGCTTGGAGATGGGGAATTTATCTTATGGCTCAGAAAACTTGCTACATCGAGTCTGGAATTTTTATAGGCCTCTTCAGTTTTAAGGATGCTCAAGTATAATTTGAGAGTATTGTTAAATGGGATGATAAGGATTTAACACTTTCTGCTTTAGAATATGAAGATACTTGCTATTTTTGGGAGTAGTAATTTTTATATTATCAATTTTGTTTAAAAAAGGAGAGATGATTCGGTAATATATGCCTCCATTTCTTTTATATTTTAGTCTACTCATGCAGCTATCACAAAATAGCACAGCCCAGGAAGCTTATAAAAAACAGAAAGTTATTTTTCACAGTCTGGAGGCTGGGAAATCTGAGCTCAAGGAACCTGCATATTCGGTGCCTGGTGAGGGTCTGCTTCCTGGTTTATAGACTGCAACTTTTTGCTGTGTCCTCACATGGCAGAAGGGAAGAGGGATCTCTCTAGGTCCTCTTAAAAAAAAAAGTATACACACACACACACACACACACACACACACACACACACACACACTAGAGGTAGAGGCCCGGAGCACAAAAATTTGTGCACTCGTGGGGGGGGGGGGGGGTCCCTCAGCCCAGCCTGTGCCCTCTCACAGTCTGGGACCCCTCGGGAGATAACGACCTACTGGCTTAGGCCTGCTCCCGGGTGGCAGAGGGCAGGTCCAATCCCTAGGTGCAGCCCCTGGTCGGGCTCAGAGCAGGGCCGATTGGGGAGTTGGGGCGCCGCCCCCTGTCATGCACAGAGCAGGGCGGATCAGGCGGTTGTGATGCCACCCTCAGTCACGCTCAGGGTAGGGCCAATTGGGAGGTTGGGGCACCACCCCCTGTGACACTCAAGGCAGGGTCGATGGGGAGGTTGCGGCGCCACCCCCTGTCACGCACAGAGCAGGGCCCATCAGGGGGTTGAGGAGCTCCCCCATCACTCACAGAGTAGGGCCGATAAGGGAGTTGGGGCACTGCCCCCTGTCACACACAGAGCAGGGCGGATCAGGGGGTTGGGCACCGCCCTCTACCACCCACAGAGCAGGGCCAATCAGGGGGTTGGGGCGCCGCCACTGTCACACTCAGGGCAGGGCCAATGGGGAGATTATGGCTCTACCCCGTCACACACAGAGAAGGGCCCGTGGGAGGGGGGGTTGGGGCGCCTCCCCCTGTCACACACAGAGCAGGGCGATCAGGGGGTTTGGGCGCTGCCCCCTGTCATGCTGATCCCAGTGCGGGGAGGCCTCGCAGTTCCGCTGATCCAGGTGCTGGGAGGCATATTACCCCTTTACTATATAGGATAGAGGCCTGGTGCATGGGTGGGGGCCGGCTGGTTTGCCCTGAAGGGTGTCCTGGATCAGGGTGGGGGTCCCCACTGGGGTGCCTGGCCAGTCTGGGTGGGGGGCTGAGGGCTGTTTTCAGGCTGTCGGGTGACTGAAGCTCCCAACCGCTCCTTTTTTTCTTTTTTTTCTTTTTTTTTTATTCTGGGCCAGCTTTAGCTCTGGCTCCAGCTCTGAGGCCTCTGCTGCTGAAAGCAGGTATCTGGTTTGTTTGTGTTCTATAATCGAAACTCTGTATCAACTCCAGATCTGAGATCCTGGCTCGCTGAAAGCAGGTTTCTGGGGTTTTGTTTAGCTTCTATATTTGTTACAATATTTCAAACTGCCAGCTCAGAGGCCGGCAAGGCAGGCGGGGAACGCTGGAGTCCTCCGTCACTGAAGCAAGCAAGCCTCATTCATGTTAGCTTCCAGCTGCCTGGCTGCCGGCAGCCATCTTGGCTGGCAGTTAATTTGCATATCTTGCTGATTAGCCAATGGGAAGGGTAGCGGTCGTACACCAATTACCATCTTTCTCTTTTATAAGATAGGAGATATATACATATATATATGAAGGAAGAGGGAGAGATAGGAACATCAATGATGAGAGAGACTCACTGATCGGCTGCCTTCTGCACGCCCAACACTGGGGATCGAGCCTGAAACCTGGGCAGGTGTCCTGACCAGGAATCAAACTGTGACCTTCTGGTTCATAGGTTGACACTCAACCACTGAGCCACACTGGCCGGGTTGGGTCCTCTTTGTAAGGGCATTAATCCTAGTCATGACGGCTGCACCCTTTGATTTAATCACCTCCTAAGGGCCCCATCTCCAGATGCCATCCCCTTGTTATTTGTTTTAACATAGGAATTTTGGCAAGTCACAAACATTCAATCTTTAGCAATCTCTTACTGTAAACATAACACTTTATCATTTTTAACAGTAATTATGTACATTTTAGGAGTATATTTGAGCTCCAAATCTTATTGTTAGCATTATATCATCTGCATATCAGCCCAAGCTTTAACATAAAGACTCTTTGATTTCTTATTACCACATTACACTTATTATACAATAGAGCAAATGAGGATTCACCAGAAACTGCCTGTCTTGATTATATTCTCATTGTAATATATAGGTAGGCACCTCTTATTATTATTACCATTAATAGTATATTGACACTATCAAGGATGTGAAAAATCAAGGAAAATTGTGTAATAGAAGTTCTACTAATAGAAGAACTTCTCCACATACACACCAACACACCTTACACAAACCATTTAGGGGGGTTAAGAATACGTTGTGAAGGTTACCAATTAAATGTACAGAACATCAAACAAGTGCCAACTCTAGTGTTTTCCCTTCTATTATCTTTGTCCTAGTATTTTTATTGGCAACTATAAACAGGTTTTGTATCATATCAGACTCAAGAAAATAGGAAGGATAATTTGCCTAAACTTGGGAAAACTATCTAGAATAACTGCACCTCCTTTATAATAACAGAGCATAGAATTATTTAAATAAGTATATTACATCAATTCATTTGAAATTTATATTCCTATGGTAAATATTTCAATTAACTGGCAACTTATGACAGCTTAAAACAGTCTTCTAGAATGCCATTCAAGCCTGTGTAATTCTTTCATAGATAGTCTATAACAGCATTCCTCAACAGCAAAAGAAAGAAATGGCATTAAAATTTTAAAAGCTTTACCACCCACAATCTTTCCTAAAGATCTGAGAAATGCAAATGGTATAAGAATGTGGTCTGCATTTATAAATTAGAAAATCAAAGCAGAGAGAGAGGCTGGAAACCTCTTCAAGAGAACATTATTAAATAAGAGAATGATTATTAAAACAGCTGTAATCTATTATAATTCCCACTTAAGTGAATTATGCCTTTTTCTGTCTCAAGAAAAAGATAAATTTTTTACTCTAATTTACTTGACCTTCCAGGCACTTTTTATAGAAACTCAGTTATGGGGCCTTTTTTTCAATAAGCCAAAAGTTGATGTTCTGAACCCTCAATAGAAATTTAAGGTCTATTACTAGAGATGAATAAACTTCACAAAAGGCTCAGGTCTTCAGATCTTTGCATCCTCAAAGCAATCTTCTGGAATAAAGGCAATTTAAATGCTCCTGAAGCTACAAGAGAGAATTTGTTCCAATCATAGAGTTGTTTTCGTCGTTGTTGTTAAATACATAGTTTAAAAACAAATAATACTTAAAATAATTCTAGTGATGTAGAATAATTATTTGTAAAAATAATTTTCAAATGTTGCAGAACTTAATCCAAGTAACATATCTTAACATCCCTTTCCTTTCTTATTCATTATCTTTACACCTTTTAACTCCTCAAGAAATTTCTTCTGCCTAAATACCCTGACATGCATCTATTATTTCTTAACATATAACTTCTATCATTCAGTAATTGTTTCCACCTGAAGTTTTGTTTGCTTTGCTCTGGTCCCTAGATTCTCCTTTAGTGAAGCCTGCAAACCGTATCTGGAAATGACAGATCTAACTTAGAAATTCCTGAAACAACTGTAGAATGGAATGAATAGGTGAATATAAACCCTATGTATAGTGTAGAGAATGGGAGACAGTAGCAGGGAGAGGGAAATTTTTATACACTAGCAATTAATATTTTTATCTTAATCATGATCACTTATGCTCTTTGAATTTAAAATTTCTATCTTTTGATGATCACTTCTATTCTATGTTAATTTATTTTTGATATTTCTATTGTGATCATAAATAAAATGTTTAAAATGAATATCATAAAATTCCACTCCAATCAGATCTCCCCCCACAAATTTCCATCCTATATAATAAAGAGCTAATATGCTAATTAGACTGAATAGCAGAACAACTGCCCGGACCTTCTGGACAACCTTCCAGATGATGATGGGGCTGCAAGGGCCAAGCCCCTTGCATGAATTTCGTACATCAGGCCTCTAGTATTCTGTGAAAATCCACCAACAAAAATCCTGTTGTGCAATTCAGAACTCTGTATTTATTTTTGATACCTTGCCAACTCACACCCTATTTTATTTCTCATCATGTACTTTCAGTATTCTATCCATTAAACATCTTTAGGGCATCGTTTTTCTCAGTATTTACCACTACTACCCTAGACCAAACATCACTACCTTTGTTTAAATTACACACTAGCTTCCTTGTTGATACCCTCTCAATTTCTGTTAGCTCCTTTTAGTATATTATTTACATTCCATCAAGAGTGAACATTTTTAAAAGCATAAAATTCTTCAATGATTTTCCATGTAATTAGGATAAATAACTTTAACATGGTCTCCAATGCCAAGTGACCTAATTCTTGTCCACCTTTGCCTTATGATTATGTATTTCTCTATTCTTTGTTTCTTACCACTCAATAAGGAATAAGGGTACTTATAATCAAAAGCCCTTTTTGCACTTTTCTAGGAGGAATTTCAATTATTTTTGTTACAGAATCATTACTCTCTAGGTTTCCTCTGTCAGGAATGCTCTCACTTCTTTGTTCCCATAGCAATTAGGAAATATCAAATCAGGTAAGAATTTCTTGAGCTGAATGAAATAGCTGGACATGTGCTGAAATTATTAACTAAATGAAACTAGTGGTCTTGAGCCTTCCTTAACCTAGAATTATGATAAGACTGTACTTAATGGAAATAGAGAAATGACCATTGTACCAAGTACAGATAATGAATTCTTTATAGAATAGTATTTTTTCAGCTGTTCTAAAATAAGAAAATGAATAGAGAAAGTATGCTCAAATTGTCAAAAAAATATTTACTTTGTAAGGACATGTTCTTCCAAATATTTCATGTGATAAAATAAAATACCAGATGAATTACCTCATTTGCATAATTTAGGCACTATCCATTATTTCTCTTATTTTCCTAGAAAATTACTGTAAAAACTATCCTCTGGCAAAGTAGTTATCAAAAAATGTAAGTTCATTTTTATTTTAGAGTTCACATGGAAACTTATTTATTCTACAAGGATATACTCACATATAATTCAGGGGATGAGGATGCTTAGCTTCAGTGGTATGTTACAAATAGGTAATTGGTCTAATGACCTATGAAGACCCTTCAAGCTGTATAATTTTTTTTTAATATATTTTATTGATTTTTTACAGAGAAGAAGGGAGAGAGATAGAGAGTCAGAAACATCGATGAGAGAGAAACATTGATCAGCTGCCTCCTGCACATCTCCTACCGGGGATGTGCCCGCAACCCAGGTACATGCCCTTGACCGGAATCGAACCTGGGACCTTTTAGTCCGCAGGCCGACGCTCTATCCACTGAGCCAAACCGGTTTCGGTCAAGCTGTATAATTTTGTAAGTTGTTTTCTTCCTTCATGGAGTTGAATCAATTTCATTTTTAGTTCTAGCACAGGAATGAGAAACATGAAGTCTAGGGTCTTTAGAAAGGACTCTGTTATTGACCAAATCTTTGACCCTTGGCAAATTAAGTTCTCTTTTTCTGTTTTCTTTAAATAGCATTTCCCAAAAGTACCTTGTAGCATTGTTTGAATATTAATTAGCTAATATATGAAAAGCACTATAGTAATAGTAAATGTCTCTGCTAATGGATTAACTGGGAAGTTCACGTACTTTAATCCTCTGAAGCACCACTATTTTTTGTTTTTATTTTACAAAACTAAAAAAATACAATTTTAAATAAGAGTTTTTTTCCAATCAAGAAAATTTTAGCTACTATCACTATGTACAGAGCAGTGTGGTTTTGAAAAAATATTCAGATTTACTGTCTTTGAGGCTTATGTTTTCAGTAGAGAAAATTAAAATTAGGGGCTTATAAAGGACAATGTGAGAGAAGGAAGCAAGAAATAGGTTGAAATAACAGAAGACTGACAAAAACACAAAGATTAAAGAGAGGAGAATGGACATAGGTTGAGTAGTGGTCTTTAAACTTTTTCAAGTGCACACTTCATCTTTTAAAAATATTGAGTATTGCCCAAATGGTTTGGCTCAGTGGATAGAGTGTCAGCTGCGAACCAAAGGGTCCCAGGTTCAATTCCCGTCAAGGGCACATGCTGGTTGCAGGCTCAATTCCCAGAAGGGGACATGCAGAAGGCAGCCGATTAATGATTCTCTCATCATTGATGTTTTTCTTTCTCTCTCCTTCTCCCTTCCTCTCTGAAATCAATAAAAATATATTTTAAAATATATTCAGTATTCATCCATATTACATGAACATTTTTACTTATAGTAATTACTAAGTACAAGCACTGGTAGTATAGGTTATCAAAATATCCAGACATAAAACTTAAAACAATGAGATAAAAGTGAAAAATATTTTTTAAATTTATCAATGGAAATTTATCACCAGGAGTAGGGAGGGAACTACTCAGCCAGGAGTGGGACGCTGGGCAGTCAGGAGCTGGACGGGAACTACACAGCGGGGAGCGGGGCGCCAGGTCCTTGGGAGGGGGTGGGGGGAACTACCTGGGGCGAGCACCGGGCAGCAGGGAGCAGGGCGGGAACTTTTGCCATGTTGCCTTGGTGACGCGGCAGAAGTTCTCGCCCCATAGCCGCTTGCTCATACACTTACTAGCTCATTCATTCACTCATTCACTTACTCATTTATTCACTCACTCACTCAGCAAACCCTCTCAGGTCCCTGGCACCAGGCCAGGCACTGAAGGTGAAGCAGGATAAGACAGAGCTATGTCCTCAAGATGTTAGTAATTCAGTAGGGCGAAGCAGGCACATGAATAAGGCAGTTGTATGCACAGATGCAGTGTACTGGGTTCTGTGAGGGCTGTAACTAACGCCGACTTTGTTCTCTTGATAAAATGGGCCCTCGGGAGCCAGGCCACCCCAAGCCTGTAGGCCTCCGCCTAGGCCCGGAGCGGGCAGGGTCCCAGAATGTGACAGAGGGTGCAGGATGGGCTGAGGGATCTTCCCCCCCCACAACCCCGTGCACGATTTTCATGCACCGGGCCCCTAGTCATTGTAATAATATCAGAAAGAAACATACCTTCGGTCAGGCTTACTAAAATCATGGCTACACATTTTTAATCCTATTCTTCAAACTTGCATTAAAAAACCCAAAACACAGCTTTGTTCTTATATCCTCTGTTTGGTTACTCAGTTATTTTTGCAAAATTTAGAGTGTTGCATTTTTATATCCTAAAATATGGGTTTAAAACTTACTAAAACTCATTTAAAAATGTTTGAACAGATTAGAAATCTATGTTGCGCCCTGACTGGTTTGGCTCAGTGGATAGAGCGTCGGCCTGCAGACTGAAGGGTCCTAGGTTTGATTCTGGTCAAGGGCATGTACCTTGGTTTCTGGCACATCCCCAGTAGGGGGTATGCAGGAGGCAGCTAATCGATGTTTCTCTCTCATCGATGTTTCTAACTCTCTATCCCTCTCCCTTCCTCTCTGTAAAAAATCAATAAAATATTTTTAAAAAGAAATCTATGCTGCATCTTTGTGCACAGTGTCATTTGCTAATATCTGAAGGCATCATACGTACGTATCTGATTCAATTTCCACTGCATTTCATAATAAGGCTGGTAACTTACATTAGAGCAGGGGAACTATGAGCACTACATTCTCCCTTTCATATATAATGACATTAATGGAAATTTATTAAATCTGAGGGAGAGAGTTAGCAGAAAACTTTTAAGGGAGTTTACATAATTTAAAAGCCAGCTTAGTTGTAGATACAATATAATTTGTAAGGTAGGCACAGAAAAATTAGAAAATTCCAGACCTTTCCAACTGAAAAGAATAAATGTGGAAGTAATTGTTAATTCCTTTGCATTTGAAAACCTTATTCTTTTTTCAGAAAACTTGTTTGACAAATAGGCCAAATAAAGGAGACCATGGGAACTTGTGCATTAAATATGAGTAACACTAAATTTAATATATTTCTTCATTTTAGAAATGATATATAAGTTTAATCTTTTTTTCCAGCCCTTGATGAATTATCTTTGTTCTGTTTTGGTATATATACCCCACCAGAGAGACCAGCGGGGTAGAGCTAGGAGGATAGAGATTATGCAGATCTTCCTAATCCAAGTAGCAATTGTGGTTTTATTCCATCTGTAACAGAAACCCCAGTGGAAGTTTTAAAACACTAGAATTAATAAGCTAATTTGCATTTTAAAGGTAATAAAGTTGACTCCTGTGAATGATGGATCAAATGAGTTTAAGAATAGAGAAAGAAAAATAAGTCTGGTAGCTATTGCAGAAGTCTAGTTTGAACAAGATGAAAACTTGAAATAGGCTGTTGGCCATAGGGCTGGAGAGAAGCAAAAAGGAAGTCATCAATATAAGATAAAAGAGGCAGGGAGTGATGATCAAGGGATGTCCATATTACATGGGGAGAAGTAAAATGATTTTGAGAATTGCTGAATATTTGTGCTGTTGATAAATTTTAAAATAAATAAATCATAAATACCAGGTCAGACTCAGTTTCCTGGAATTAGTTGGAACAAGGAGGAGAGAATAGTGATTCTGTTTTACATGTATTAATTTTGGGATGCCAACTAAATATCCTCCTGCAGTTCTCCAGCATAGATGGATAGCAGATCTAGGGACACAAATCTGAATCAACAAGTCTTCTGGCTCATGGTAAACATGCAAATCACAACCACAATGTGATATCACTTCACACCTGTTAAGATGGTTGTGGTTAAAAAGAGAAGAAATAAATGCTGGTGAAAATGTGGAGACAGGAAAATTTTACACTTTTGGTAGGAATGCAAAGTGGTACAGATTGTATTCATTTTTATCTAAAATTAGAGGTGGAATGCAAAGTGGTACAGATTTTATTCATTTGTATCTAAAATTATTGCTTTTGTTTTCCATAGTCTATGCAACTGTATCTGAAAGGTTTATATGGATTTTATGTTTGCATGTCTCAGGAGAAAACATACGTCTGAAGGCCTCAGGAGTTTGGAGGTGCTTCAGCTGAATCAGAATGCCAAAGGTTTAGAAACTGCAAGGAACGTTACGATTGATGTCCATAAAGTATTTGCCTCATGCTGACCTAATGTTTCCTCATGCATTCCCTGTGATAACGCATGCATTTAAGTTACTTTTTCAATTAGTATTTTATACTGAATATACATCTTATTATATGAGCTATGCAGGTTTATAGTAAAAAATGGGGAGAATTTAGAATGTAACAACAAATAAAATATTTACAAAAATGAATCCATGACTTTTGCCAGGACTCAATCCATTCGTGGTCTTGCATTTATTTGCAGGGAAGATGTTCTTCCTACCATTACATCTCAATAATTAATATACCGAGTTTCACTTCTCAGTCTCTGAGGGAGACCAATAGCCACCTCTCACCAATTTTGTTCTTTTTTTCTGGGTCAATGTGTGTGACTGGTCTGGCCAATATAATACAAGCAAAAGTAGCGTATGACATTTGGTAGCTGAGGCAGTGAAGAAAGTAGCTGCACGATTCTCTAGCTTGTTTCCTCATTGGGGAGGCATTGTGTTTAGAATAAAGCACCATGGTATTAAGTCCACTAAGTCACTGCATGCAGAATAGGTGTTCTGAAAATCACGTGTTCTTGTAGAAAGCTTTGCATGAGTCAGGAGCTAATTTTATTGGATTAATCCAGGCTGATTGGCAGATGCCTCTTCTGGGGTTCATACCTCTTCTTAGCCAATATCCTTCCCATCTTGGAGTTCTCTTTAGTCTCTAATACAATTTAAAATTTATTCCCTACATTTGTTGATGGTATAATTGATAAATAAAAATGTATAATGAACAATGTGACATTTTAGTAAATGTATACATTGTGAAATGATTACCACATATAGCTAATTAATATAGATGATATTTATCACCTCACATAGTTGTGTGTGTGTGTGTGTGTGTGTGTGTACACGTGTGTGTGTGTCTGTGGTAGGAACATATATGACCTACTCTCTTGGCACACTTCAAATATACAACTCAATATGATTAATCATAATCGCATTATAATTATATCCCCAGAACTTAATCATCTTCCCTGAGAACTGTACCCTTTGACCAACATCTCCTCATTTCCCCTCCTTCCAGACATAGCCATTGCAGCACTCTCTGCATTTGACTTTGGATTCCACCTCTAATTGAGATCATCAGTACTTTTAATTCTGTGCCTGGCTTATTTCACTTAGCATACTGGTAATATTCCCCAGGTTCATCTATGTTGTTGCAAATGGCAGGGCATGCTTCTCTTTGAAGGTTGAATAATATTCCATTAAATTAAGTTGATTACATTACTTCTGCTTCATGACCATCTTTTTCTATGGTGAGAGAAAGGAAACACATATAAAGACAAGGCATCTCTTGCATTCTGTTTGCAAGGAACCAACAGTGCCTGAGTGCCACTGACCAAGGGGCCATGGCACTTGTTTCATCTGTTTTTTTCCTGCTCCAGCAGGACAAACATACCCAGGTGACCTGACTCTGTGTAGGCTTCCTCAGCAGTGACCTCTGTGGAGAGCGCTGTGAGGCTGGTTACGGGGCCATGACCAAGCAGCTTTAAGGGCTGTGGGTTTGTCATTGGATGACAGCAGACTGCGACCTTCTGTCGAGCCGCCCAGGGGGTTGGAACAGCTGCAACAGCTTTGGGGACAAAGAACCACCGATTCCTTCCTGCAAAGATTTTTTTCTCACCTAAAATTAGTATAGCTGGCAGGGTGGAATTTAACCTGAAGTATATGACATTATAAATATGATATTAGGTATGAGTAGAAATGACCATTAGGTGAGAAAAAACAGCCAAAAAACCACAGTTTTAGAAAACATTATTGTAAGCCTCATAATTCATAATAATGAAACTTTCATTATCTGCCTGAGACAATGCTATAATAATAATTATCCTACATTTTTGGCTGCATATTTTGAATGACCACATCATGTAACATTTAAAAAATATATTTTATATGGAAGATAGAAAGATTTTGCAGTCATGGTTAATAAAAATGTCTTATTTATCATTTGTAAATGTTAGCTTCAGATTTATTTCTTATTCAGATTTGATTCTTTCCTTTCGAATTTATCCATCCAAATTTTAAGGCATTTTAGACAATGTTTTATGGGATCTTTAAGATATATGAGAATTTTCCAAAGACTAGTTTTTTTGTGTCATCCTTTCAAATGTTGCTTTTTCCCCCCCTCCTCTCTGCTCACATTCCAGAGACATGTTCCAGAGGGCATGTTCACCCTATGCTGCAATCTCTAATCTTGCACATTTATTTCACAGTCAACACAGTGGGCAAAAGAAATCTTTCTGGAGGATGCTACCATGGTGTGGCTGTCCAAAAAAAGAGAAATCTAAAGGGATGTCACTGCAAAACCACATACATGTAACCCACCAAACCCAACTCAATATATCTTCAACTCGGCTTCCCCTCAACTATATCCCAGCAATCATGTTGTCCCGTAAATGCACCAATGTGCACAGAAGGGACAATAAAGGGGAGATGAGAGGATGCAAAAGGGAGAATTGGAGAAGAAAGAGATGATCATTGTATGAGTCAGGGTTCTGCAAAGAAACGGAACCAATAGAGATTACACACAGGCACATACACACATCCATATGTATACACACACATCCACACATGGATGCATACAGGTGTGTGCTACGAGATTTATTATAAGGACCTGGCTTACATGTTTGTGAGGTTGGCAAGACTGAAATTGGTAAGGAAGTCTAGCAGGCTAGAAACTCAAGGAGGGGATTGATGTCACAGGCTTGAGGCAGAATTTCTTCTGGAAACCTCAGTTTTTGTTCTGAAGGCCTCCAACCAAAGGGATGAAGAAGGCTTTCAGGACAATGTGCCATCCACATTATGAGAGGTAATGTTTTTACTTACAGTCAACTTAATGTAACTGATAACCACATCTACAAAATAGCTTCACAGTAACACCTAGAATCCTGTTTGATTAAATAAGAGAGCACTGTAGCCTTGACAAGTAGGTACATTAAATGAACTCATGTGTGTAAAATTCACAAAAAACAAATGACAATGAGAACACACTGCTAATCCATGACAGACTCATATAAATTTTGCAGAATAAAAAAATGCAGAACAATGGTGGCTAACTACATTACTGGAAGTCACTGTCTTGAGGTAAAGTTTCAAAACGTAATGAAAATCTCATGTTGGTCCTTTTGTGTGGGGGTCTAACCCTAAAACAGTTCCTTGGGAGAAAAAGATTGTTGTGCAGGTTTTGACACCTGGCCCTTTATCTATGAGAAATGGAAACAACATTCACCTTACGAGCAGCACTGCAGGGCACAGACCTGCCTTGGTAGCAGCTCATACCTAATTGTTAGGAGTTCTTGTATTTAAAAAAGCTTCTGTGAAATAACCCAGTCAGAGAAAAACAAGTATCACATGATCTCTTATAAGTAGAATCTAATGAACATAATAAACTGGTGAAAAAATAGGTCCAGAGACACAGAAGCATGAAACGGAGTCACAGATCTCAGAGGGGAGGGGGGAGAGGGGAAACAGGAAGAGATTAACCAAAGAACTCATACACATACTAGTATATGCCTAACCAATGGACACAGACAGGCCTGGGGTAGGGCTGGGGCTGGAAGGAGGCAGAAAAGCAAGGGAAATTGGGGCACATCAGTAATACTGTCAAGAATAAAAGCAAATTAAAATTAAAAGGCTCCCGTAAATAACAATGGAAAAACAAAATAAAATTCTTATTTTTAAATGATATTCTGAAATGAGGAAGAACTAGAGGATTATATACATCACTATAATACTGATAATCCATGAGAGTGCAGGGAAGTAGAGTGAGAAAAAGGAGAGAGAGGCAAAAACATAGCTGAAGGAGGGAGAAAATACATTTTTTTTTTTTTAGTGAAAACGAATTTTATATCAGGTAAACTAACTTTAGGACTGTTGAAAGAAGAATTGACTTTTTTAAGGTGCAAAATCCTCCCAGGGATGGGAAAAAGCTGTTAAATATCAATTTACATTAGATAAAAGTTTTGCAATATAGTACGAAAAGAAATCTGAGGCTTTATTCTGCTATTATAGCTAGCTTATGCTTTAGAAGAAAGAACAGAAATCAAACGTATTTATTTAATCTTTTTTGTTAGTAATACCCAGGATGAAGAATTCATTTGTAGCTTTTTTGGTGCTGAGGTGAGTCTTAGAACGTCACATATATTAAAGTAAATGTAATGCATTTTGATACTAAGACTTTGGGATACAGTTTACTTCAATTTATGAAAAAAATGGATTTTTCCATAATTTTAAATTTTATGAAAATTATTTAAAATTTTTATCAAAATAAAATTTTTTACTGATTTTATTAATAAAACATCTCTATTCATTTTTATGTGATTCATTTTTTCTTTCACAATGAGTTACAGAAGGTGGATAAGTCCTTTAAAATTCAATTTATATTTAGAAATATCTAGAAGAATGTATTGCAATTTTTGTATTTTCCTTTAACACCCAAAGCTAGCTAATACTTTTTATTCAGATAATGATCAGCTGTAAAATTAAATATATTTTGCCTTTTAAACTTTTCTACTCCTGAAAAAGTAGATCGTTATGAAATGGGGGGGGGGGAACCTCAATGAAAAGATAAAGCATATTAAGAATTGCACCATTTGTGCTAAATAAAAATTCCAGAAAGCTGTATCATTGATTGAGACAACATGGATGGGTCTTGAGAATAACATGTTAAGTGAAATAAGTCAGATGGAAATAGGTAAGAAGCATATAATTTCACTCATGTATGCAATATAAAACTGAAAGCAACAAATGAACAACCAAATAAAAATAAACAAACAAAAACTCATAGATACAGACAACAGTATGTTGGTTACCAGAGGGAAGGATTTGAGGAGGTAGTAAAGGAGAAAGTGGGTCAAATATATGATGATGGAAGATTTGACTTTGGGTGGTGAGTATACAGTGCAATAAACAGATGATTATCATAGAACTAGAGGCCCAGTGCACAAAAATTTGTGCACTCAGGAGGGGTCCCACAGCCCGGTGTGTGCCCTCTCGCAGTCTGGGACCCCTCAGGGGATGTCCACCTGCTGGCTTAGGCCCGCTCCTCAGGGAATCGAGCCTAAGCTGGCAGTCAGACAAGCCTCTGGCAGCCCGGGAGACCTCGGGGGCTGGCCACTTGACAGGGGGGAGCAGGCCTAAACTGCAGTCAGACATCCTTAGCGCTGAGGAGGCGAGAAAGGCTGTCACCATGGCTGTGCTGGCAGCCGTCAGCCTGGCTTGTAACTGAGCAGAGGTCCCCTGTAGGAGCACGATGACCACCAGGGGGCAGCTCCTGCATTGAGTGTCTGCTTCCTGGTGGTCAGTGTGTGTCATAGTGACCAGTCATTCCCAGTCATTCTGCTGTTAGGATCAATTTGCATATTACCCTTTTACTATATAGGATAGAGGCCTGGAGCACGGGTGGGGGCCAGCTGGTTTGTCCCGAAGAGTGTCCTGGATCAGGGTGGGGGCCCTGCTGGGGTGCCTGGCCAGCCTGGGTGAGGGGCAGAGGGCCATTTTTAGGCTGGCCACACCCCCTTTGTGGTGGGAGTCCCTGCTGGGGGCTTGGCCAGCCTGCAAACAGCCATCAGCCCCTCACCCAGGCTGGCCAGGCACCCCAGTGGGGACCCCCGCCCTGATCCGGGACACCCTTTAGGGTAAACCAGCTGGCCCCCACCCGTGCACCAGGTCTCTATCCTATATAATAAAAGGGTAATATGCATGGGGGTGTGACCAGCCTGGTTGAGGAGCTGAGGGCTGTTTTCATGCTGGCCACACCCCCTTCAGGGTGGAGATGCCCGCTGGGCTGCCTGGCCAGCCTGGGTGAGGGACTGATGGCTGTGTTTAGGCTGGCCACAGCCCCTTCAGGGTGGGGGGTTTCCATTGGGGTGCCTGGCCAGCCTGGGTGAGGGGCTGAGGGCTTTTTTCAGGCTGGCCACACCCCCTTCAGGGTGGGGGTCCCCACTGGGGTGCCTGGCAAGCCTGGGTGAGGGGCTGATGGCTGTTTGCAGGCTGGTCAAGCCCTCCAGTGGGGACCCTCATCCCATGGAGGTGTGGCCAGCCTGGGTGAGGGGCTGATGGCCATTTTCAGGCTGGCCACACCCAGCAACCCAGGCTCCCAGCCCCTCCTTGAGCAGAGGCCACAACCAGCTGGAAGCAGGTATCTAGGATTTATTTATCTTCTATAATTGAAACTTTGTAGCCTTGAGCAGAGCCGAGGGCCAGCTAGGGAAGGCAGGAAGCTTGGCTTCCTCCATCGCCAGGGGCAACCCAAGCCTCCTGCTCGCTCCAGCTCTGTGGCTGCCGCCATCTTAGTTGGGTTAATTTGCATGCTCGCTCCTGTTTGGCTGGTGGGTTTAGCAGAGTGTCGGAGTGATGGAGTGATGGTTAATTTGCATGTTTCTCTTTTATTAGTGTAGATTGTACACTTGGAATCTTTATAATCCTATTAAGCAATGGCATCCTACTAAATTTCATTTAAAAGATTAACTTAAAAAAAATGTATGCTTATCCCAAACCTTTGCTGGACTCAAATTATCATGACCTATTTACTAACATTAACTTCCCAGGGACTTTGTTGTTATGTGTCTTTCAAGAATCACTCCTTGGATACATATTGTATAATTCCATTTATATGGAAAGTCTGGAATAGGCAAGTCATAGAGATAGAAATACCATTTTCATTTTTGTTACTGCTAGGGAAGAGCGACTTGGAAATACTAGCACCAGCAGATACATGCTTTGCCATGGAATTAACACACAATTCTACTCATATGCACTATGTCTATCTCATAGGACAAACCGAGTAACATGGAAATGTTTCCCTTGAGGAAATATGACAATGCGGGTACCCCAAGTTCTCAGGAATAGAGCCAGATTATCTTGATTAGCTGTACTAGGTTTTAAAACAATGTACATTTTTCTTTATTCAACTTTAGCTACAATCATGTGTTACTTAATAAAAAAGTTTCTTTTATTTGAAGATGCAGTTAAGCATAAAACAGGCTGGCAATTTCAGAAGTAACAGTGGTGGGAAGAGATTAATCAAATAACTTATATGGATATATGCATAACCCATGGACAGACAATAGTGAGATAAAGGCCTGAGGAGGGACAGGAGCAGGATTAAGGGGAGGGAGGGAAAGAGAAAGAGAAAGAGAAACATCGATGTGAGAGAGACACACAAATTTGTTGCCTCCCTCAACATCCAGACCAAGGCTAGGGATGGGACCTGCAACCCAGGTATGTGCCCTTGACCCATTGGTGTGCAGGCCAATGCTCTATGAAGCCACACCAGCCAGAGTGAAAAGAAAACAGTTTTTCCAGTATAAAACAGAAATCAATATCAATCAAAACAGAAAAAAATAACAGAAAAATGAAGGGGAAAAATGGAGTCAGCAGCAATTCTAGACATAATCACTATTAATACTTATATATACCATACTAGAGGCCTGATGCATGAAATTCGTGCAGGAGTAGACCTCCCTTCCCCCGGCTGCTGGCACCGGCTTCCTCCAGCCGCCGGCAGGCACCCAGGACCTAGGCTTCCTTCACAGCCCCACCTTAGTCTGGAAGATCGTCTGGTCTAATTAGCATATTATGCTTTTATTATTATAGATAATATGTATTGTATACTTCATATAATCTATCTATCTATCTATCTATCTATCTATCTATCTATCTATCTATCATCTATCTAAAAGCCTAAGTGACTGAACAACCGAACAACTGAATGACTGGTCAACCGGTTGCTATGACACACACTGACCACCAGAGGGGCAGACAATCAACACAGGAGCTGACTCCTGGTGGTCAGTGTGCTCCCACAGCCAACCTCCAGCAGTCCCTCCCACTAGCTGTCTGGCCAACCTCCCACGGTCTCTCCCTGTGGCCAGATGGCTCCCCCGATCGGCCCCGATCACTGGCCAGGCTGAGAGACCCCACCTGTGCACAAATTCGTGCACTGGGCTTCTAGTGTGAGTATAATAAAGAACAAAAATTGAGTCTTCTGTGTACAGTCTGTTGTTAAAATCATTCAAAAGCTTTGATTGCTTTCCTTCAGACATTATATTTTATAGTTCTCAGATGTACAATTTATTCCATTTTTATTGACGGCAATGTTGTATTAAAATTCTTATTTTTAATCTATTCTGTCTATCTTTGATATATTGAGCACACTGTTAACTCTGTGTTCATACTATCTTCATTATTTGTATTTTCACTCTGTTTGCTTCTATTACTAGACACCCTTTTTTGCATGTCTGATTATTTTTTAAAGAATCATAGAGCCTGAAGAAGTTGTTGTTTGTGTGTGTGTGTGTTTTTCCTGCTAAAGAGGATTTTCTCTTTCCCCTGTAGGAAGATAGGGCAAATAGCTGATATCAAATTAGACAGGGATTGAACTGCAATGTTTTTGGTGTGCAGTCTTCATAAAGTTCAATCTATTTCTTGTTTGTCCCTGTTCTTGGGGCATGTTCTTGTGACATTTCAATCTTTGGGTTGAGAGCCTGTCAGATCTCTCTGTCCTCTGCCCTGAAAACTTAGGAGATTCTGACCTGAAGGAGTTTTGAGTTTAGCTCTCCAGTTTCTTGCCTCCTCCTGCTCCTAAATCTTGCACATATGTTGAAGAGAAAAGAAATTGTGTTTTGAGGCAAGGCTCCATTTTTCTAATGCAGTGGTTCTCAACCTTCTGGCCTTTTAAATACAGTTCCTCATGTTGTGACCCAACCATAAAATTATTTTCGTTGCTACTTCATAACTGTAATGTTGCTACTCTTATGAATCATAATGTAAATATCTGAGATGCAGGGTGGTCTTAGGCGACCCCTGTGAAAGGGTCGTTTGACCGCCAAAGGGGTCGCGACCCACAGGTTGAGAACCACTGCTCTAGTGGGACATGAGCTAAGTACTACACATAGGAGATATTACTTGGTTTACCAGCTGGCAAGCAAAGCTGACTGCCAGCAGACTGATGTTCAGAATTTGTTCCCTTGGGGGAAACTGGCTGTGTTTGGATATTCTTGAGTTGTCTCTTTCCTCCATCAACCCTATAAAGTTCCAAAGGCCTTACAGTGTTTTCCTAGTTTCAGTAGAGTTCCTCAGCATGAGTCCAATCTAACCCAGAGCTAAGCCCCTTCTTGGTCCCACCTTATAATCAGCAAATGTCACCAAGGAGAAGAGAGCTACGGATGGGGTAGTCAGCCTGTTAGTATAGGCGCCTCTCACCTGCACCAGCGAGCGGTTACCGGACAGGACAGCCCCTGACCCCTGAGCGGGTGGAGAGGGCTGTACCCAACCTCGATCCTTGTCTTCTCACATAATTGATTTATACGAGAGACCTTGACTGCGTTTTAATTAAAGCAGTTAAAGCTTGCACCTTTTTTAAAAAGCAAGGCAAGCAAACCTATGCATCCGGCTTTTGAAGCACAGACAGGCTCTCAGCTAATCTGAAGAGCAAGTTGGGTGGGGGTCTGAGGCGATATATACCCTCCTGTCTGTAGGTCTCAAAATTCCTCTGCTGAATATTTTGGGGCAGATAATTCTCAAGGTCTTTTTTTTATTTTTTATTTGTTTTACTTTATTGTAGCATTCCCAGAATTTATGAAAAACCCCTGGTAAGCCTTGAGACTGCTGGTTTCTCTGCTTAGGGCAGTGATGGCGAGCCTATGACACGCGTGTCAGAGGTGACACGCGAATTCATTTTTTTGGTTGATTTTTCTTTGTTAAATGGCATTTAAATATATAAAATAAATATCAAAAATATAAATCTTTGTTTTACTATGGTTGCAAATATCAAAAAATTTCTATATGTGACACGGCACCAGAGTTAAGTTAGGGTTTTTCAAAATGCTGACACGCCGAGCTCAAAAGGTTCGCCATCACTGGCTTAGGGAATAGAACTGCCCTTTCTTTTCCTTTTCCCTTCCCCTCACCCCGCCTTTCTGCATTCTCTCATTAGGGAGTTTTTGTTTGTTTGTTTGTTTGTACCATTTGCTCTGTGTCCTTGGCTGGGGGAGATAATGGCTTGTTAGTTACCAGCTGGCTGCAAATTGCCCACTCTGTTTGGCCTTGTTTTAATTTTCCTGTCTGTTTCCCTATTCCTCTTGCCCTAAAATCATCCTGTAACAAGCTCACCTAAGAAGGGTCCCCATTTATGGAATTCCAATTCTGTTCATTATTGCTTCCACTGTTCTTTCATCTCTTTAAAATTATGATTTTTGCAATGAATTGAGCTTTTCCAGCTGTTATGGTGGAACTGTTAAAGTTGTCATGATTTTCAGAACACCATATAAATATAAATGTATGAATTAAATGCATTCTGAAGGTCATATACATGACTTAAATGTATTTCAAATGTCAGAAATAGAAATTATATTATTTTAGCAGCTTCTAATTTGTCTCACTGCTTCAAATCTTATCCCCAATTCAGAGTACATTCTCCCAACAGAAAAAGGCATCATCTTTAAAATATAAATACATTTGTGATGCTTCTCTAACCTTTATGGTAGCTTCTGTGCATATTTAAATAAATTTATAATTCTTCCTACGGCTTAAAACATTATTATTGTCTGATTTCAGTGAACTATTGTGATATTTTAATTTCTAGAAGTTCCAACAGGAATTGCATATCAATGAAAAATAGGTTACTGCCCTGCTGGTGTAGCTCAATTGGTTGAGTGTCTACCTATGAGCCAGGAGGTCATGGTTCAATTCCCAGTCAATGCACATGTCCAGGTCACAGGTTCGATTCCCAGTAGGGGGTGTGTAGGAGGCAGACAATTTATTCTCATTATTGCTGGTTCTATCTCTCTTTCACTCTCCCTTCCTCTCTGAAATCAATATATATAACTATAGGCCCAGTGCACAACATTTGTGCACTGGGGGAGGAGGGGAGTCCCTCAGCCCGGCCTGCACCCTCTCACAATCTGGGACCCCTCCAGGGATGTCTGCCTGCAAGCGGGCCTAAGCCAGCAGGCAGACATCCCCCACGGGTCCTTAGTGCTGCCACAGAGGCGGGAGAGGCTCCTGCCACCGCCACTGCGCTCGCCAGCCGTGAGCTGCGCTCCCCCTGTGGGAGTGAACTGACCACCAGGGGGCATCTCCTTCAATGAGCATCTGCCCCCTGGTGGTCAGTGCACATCATAGTGACTGGTCGTTCTGCCATTTGGTCAATTTGCATATTAGGGTCTTATTATATAGGATTGGTTCCCATCTTCAGGCTTTCCTAATATGATATCTATCACCCAAGATTATGATGCCTCTGCCCAGTGTCTCTCCTGCCTTTTTACACTTACCCAACACAGATTGGTCATTTTTCTTATTTTTGAAAATGCCAAGCTTTTTTTCATCTCAAATCTTTATTTGGTCGTACTTTGTCTAGAAAAGAAAGGCACTGGCTATCTCCTTCCCAATATGGCAGCTACTGGAAAGGTATTTGATGCTGCTGATATATTTTCATTAAGAGTATCTGCTGCTTTCATCTTAAATTTCACACACTGTTTAATACTTGGAGCTGCAAATATAGGAGAATTAGCTGAAATCGTTTCAAATTAAAGAATAAAACGAAAACTTTAAAAACCTATCACCTATAATCTTTTACAGTAGGCAAAAATCACAGTTATCCCCAGGCATATCTGGGATACATCAAATTCCTTAATATTGGAGGAAATTTAAAGAGAGGAAGTTATTGGAGAAAAGTTAAGTCTATGTTGTGTTGTTGGGTTAAATGAACACTAAGAGAATGATGTAATGAGTGTCATAAATGTGATAAGTTTATGACGAGATCTGAATTTGAGATAGAAGACTCAATTAAGAGCACTTGTATGTCTGATTACATAAAAAAACACTAGATAATTTGTAAGTTACATTTAAATGTTAACTTCAGGTAATATAATCTGAAATACATGATGTATGTGACATACATATATGAAGTATATACATATATATGAAGTATATATAAAGAAAAATGGGTTTGAAGCCTATTTAACTTGAGAATGTGAAGATTACAGAACAAAGAATGCACTAGAAAGGTTATAAGTAGATAACCATAACAATTATACTGTATGGATATCCTTAGTTTTAAAGCATCTTTTTATTCTACAGTAAATATAAATAAGAACTATATCTTTCCCTTCTTTCTATTCACTTAAGATATGCCTACTGACTTGTTTATTGTGTAAGATATTAAGAGTAGGATGAGCCTTTGAAACCAAAGTCAAGTTATGCCATAATTGCAAAGGTTTGACCATAGTCACTCCCTCACTTTCTAAGAGAGGTTCATATGCATTAGACAGAAGCCTATTTAGGTCTCAGAGCCATGATCTGAGGAGTTTCTAAGTGAGATTCTTTTGCTACATTCTTGGCTAAATCTCAGCTTTGTGCTTATTTATAGACTAAAGGCCCGGTGCATGAAAATCCACTGGAGTGGGGGTCCCTCAGCCTGGCCTGTCCCCTCTCACAGTCTGGGAGCCCTCAGAGGCAGGAGACGACCCAGCGATCAGGGAGAGGCAATGCCCCCATCACACCTATTCTGCTGCCACTGCTGGCAGCGCAAGTTACCTGAGCCTTGGGTGGCCATGGGCAGCTGGGGGGCTGAGTGGACTGGGTGCCATCATCTTGTGGCTGTGGGCACTGCCATCTTTGAGGGAGTGGCAGTCAATTAGTATATTCCCTCCTTATTGGCTGTGGGCAATGCCATCTTAGAGGGCGTGACAGTCAATTAGCATATTCCCTCCTTATTGGCTGTGGGTGCTGCCATCTTTGCGATGGCATGAGCGTCAATTAGCAAATTCCCTCTTTATTAGATAGGATCCTTGAGATTCCTGATGTCCACTAAGATTACCACCTTCACTATTAAAATTCATAGGTCTATTCTGTTGGACTGCACATTCTCTCCACCATTTTGTTTGGAAGCATTCCTCATAACATTACCAATACTATGTATTGGTAATTACCAGTTCTATGTATCGGTTAAGTGGCTAACAGCTTCTCTTTACTAAAGGTTTGAAATATCCTCCAGATTTGGAAATATATTTATAAATATACAGCAAATTGGAGATTATTTTTCAGAGCTCCAAAGATTTCTAATATGTTAAATCTCTAATTTTCCAACTGCAAGTTAAAATTATTAGGTAACAGCTTCATTAGTACAAACCACAAACATATATAATATGTTTCATTGTATTAGGATCCTAATTTCTAATGATGCTATTATTTGTAAAATGACTTTATTTTACTACTATGCAATTTAAATTGTATGCTAATACATATAGGCTTCATAGAGTATTAAGACACATATCCTGACTCATCAACCAAAATTTTATTCAGGATCTGAAATCAATGGAAGGCTTAATGCCTTTTAAAATAGATAGCACAGTTTTAATTAAAAATGTCAGCAATGTAATTACTCCTTAAGCAAAAGGCCACAGAGAGGAAAATTGGATGATACTTAAATTGAGCATATGAGAAAATTAATTTGTGTTAAAAAAGTAGCAATTAAACATTTCCATGGCAGCATGAGACATCAAAATTTCAAATATTTTCCTCTTTTGCAAAGTAGAAGTTATTGAATGTATTTACTTTAAAGGAAAATGTAAATTTCTAAAAATATGAAAAAAGCACCAGTTGCAAAATCCAAAAATGCATGCTATCTTAAAATATATCTAGGGTAATTCAGATTGTACTTACTCTAAGTCTTTTGTTTCTTCATTCCTGAAATAAATTATTCAGACTAAAATTGTATGTCCCTCTTGAGGTAGAAAATGCTGACATTTTTATATCATTTTTGTTGTTTTCTAGATGATTATTAAAATGTGCACTGCTTGATACCTGAGCAGATTGACCATTTAAAGTTCAGTCAGCAGGAAGAAACAGTTGTCTTTTCCCTAAACTTTATTACACTGTGTATACAGATTCTTCATTTTCAGTATCCTTCTATTGTAACTTATAAAAGACAACATGAAAATAGATAATCTATCCATTTATGTAAAACTTTGACATAAAATCCTCAAAAGAGAAATTAGATTAGAATGAAAGATTCATTTTTAATCAATCATAACTGTTGCATTATAACTTTATAAATACAAGGAAGATAAGCCTTACCGTTTAGATACATTATGCAACGGGCCTTTAGACTAACTAGGAATAATCTCCATTTTGTCTTTCAATGCTTCCTCTGTTTCTCTTTTAAGAATTGCTGCCGGAACTGATAGATGAATGATGTACCTGGTTAATGAGCAGATTAAAACCACTACATCATTGCACTGATCATAACTCATAGTCATAATCATATTTGCTTATCCTCCCTCTCAGTCTGGTTTCATGCCAGGGAAAGAGAGTAACAATATCAGTTTTCTATTTAGGTATCATGGATTGTTGTCTTTATCTCTCTGAAAATTTATTTGTTTCATTGCTTCTAGGAAAAATACCATAGTATACAAACTTAAATAAAGGTTTATGTAGCTTTTGTGCTAAATTTTACTAAAGTTATATATAGAATTACATTATGAAGCATTAAAATAATGAAATAAAACTTTATTCAAAATATGAAAAATCCATAGACATTTAATGAGACACGACTGAAACTGTTAAATTCTGATTGTAGAAGAGCAAAGTTTAAATGCCACCAATAATTTAGGTATTGTTTTCTAGTTTTCATACTTTATTAGATTTCTTGGTTGTAACATCTCTAAGTTTTCTACTTATTCAAATCAACCTAACTTAATTAAAAATCCATCTTTTTTCTTCTAAAAACTTTCCACTTTTTTGTAAGTATTTATGAGACAAGATTATTTTAAACTTTATTTTTCCTTATAAGAAATGTTCTCAGATGATATTATTGAACCATAATGCTTCCTCTTGAAATCATATGAATCAAAATTCAATGGGATAATAGTAATAATATGATGACATCTCAATACAAGAATATTTCTATTTTCTTTCCATGGCAGCGCTGTGTATAGTTTTTTTCCAGTAGCATTCATTCTTCTCCACCAGTGATTAAATCTACCTTAAGGAAAATGCAGACATATTTTTTCTCCTCAAATTATTCAAGGTCACTTTTCATTTGAAATACTTTTAATTTTCAATTATTTAGTTACAGTATTTACTTTAAAAAATGTATTTTTATTGCTTTTAGAGAGGAAGAGAGAGAGAATCATTGATTGGCTGCCTCCTGCACATTCCCTACTGGGAATCAAGCCCACAACCTAGGCATGTTCCCTGATAGAGAATTGAATCACGACCTCCTGACCCATAGGTCTATACTCATCCACTGAGCCACGTCAGCCAGACACAGTATTTACTTTAAAAAATTGAATGTATTCCTTTTGATATATCTTTTGGAAAAGAAAGACCAAAGTACTGAAATGTTGTATGTTTTTTGCTTGCTAATTTTGGATTTTGGTGAATGTAAATATCTGAAAAGTCTTGAGGTGGGGCCAGTATATATATAGCTGATAAAGAAATATATGTCTGGAACTCATAAAAGTAGTATAAACTAAAATTTACAGTTGATAATTATAAGAATACATACAAGAAAAGAAATGAAACAATTGGAAGTAGATGTGTAGTGTGTTCACAGAGGATATGAGAAGGTACAATTGGATAATGGGATTCTGGGTAAAATGAGTAAATAATGAGAGGACAGTCAGGGAAAGAAGATTCAATGAGACCCTTGAGAACGAATGGTCAGAAAAACTGGAGTATAATTTTGTTGTCTTGGAATCATGAATAAAAAGAAGAAAGAGAGAATCACAATGCAGAAAAGATGCCTATGGTATAAAATGCTTCAGATATTAAAATGTTGACCTAGCTGGGTGTAGCTCAGTGTTTAGAGTTCCCATCTGTGCACCAAATGGTCACAGGTTCAATTCCAGGTCACGGGCATGTACCTGGGAGGAAGCATGATCACTACCAGAGAAAAAGTGAGCAGTAAGAGTAGTAGTCTGGGAATAGAAGCAGGTGAGGCAAGTAAGTCAAAGTGTTGACATAGTTACCTTGAGTAAAACTGAGACCTAAAATCAACTACTCATAACTGATACTTGGCAAGAATGATAGATGAAAGAAGTTACGCACCAGCCTCATTCCTAGATGCTTATCTGACACATTCCCCTGCGTCAAAGCCTATTCACATACTGGAGTTTACAGCTCTTTACATAAAGTATAAGTAAAGGGTGTCAGGTGTGTCAGAGTCTACTCACTAGTCATACCTGGGTCCTGATAGCAGATCTAGGCCAGGATTATACTGGTCAGGTAACATTTAAGCACTCGCTCAGAGAGAAGGGAGTGCATACAGTTGGCTATAGTCTCAACATTTGCACTTGGCATTGGATGATCTGTGTGGGGATGTGAGAGCCTGTGGTTCTTTGACTACAGAAGACCAGCTATTTACTCCAACTCAGAGTAGCCATGTATGTCTTAAGAATGGTTGCAGCAGGCTAGAATGCTCTCAATGGGAGCTGGACAATAAGTAAAGACAGAAATTTCTAGCCCAAGAAGCATTTGCCATGCCATCCCTGGCTTATAATTGGAGGCAGCTACATGAGATGGGATGTAGGTGGCCTCATATATTGTGGATAAGGCCAGTTTTGCTGCTTATATTTACAATGGCCATAGTAGTGACAATTTTAGAAGCTCTTCACGTCCTAGTGCATGTGATTTTTCCTCATACTTTCTAAACCAAAGACTACATCTTCATGGGAAAATTAGGTACGAGATAAGCTGTCTTGGATTGTCAATTATGGTCAATCATGCTTCAAAAGAAGAGAGGATAAACTTTAATAAAATGTCCATAACATACAATCTCAATTTGGTACTCTTTTGAAACATCTGTGGTCATTGTGTCCTTAACATTAGTCTTTGTTGCAGGATCTTGCTCTAGACAGACTGAGATTTATATATCAGTATGCTTTGAAATTGGAGCAATTTCTGTATCCTGTTTTAGCGGCCTGGGCATTATTAAATAACTTTTTTTGAGAGAAAGTCTGTACGGAGCATCCCTGAGCTTGTATTCTTCTGCTAAACTTTATAATCTATGTAAGCACGCAGCTAAATTATCTAAATAGGGCCCTAGAAGTATTCAACACTTCTGTAGTGGTTCCATTATATTAGATATCCTTTGCAACATCAGTTTTAACTACCTCAGCTCTTTGCTTTAAGGTGTGATAGATGTTCCTGCTGATAATATGTTGAGTGTCTACCTCACAATTATGTGGGAAATAATATGTAATACTTTTGTGCCTTTAAATATATTCATTTCATCTACCAAGCTGGCCTACATCTTTTCAAAAGGGTGAAAAAGTACGCAATGACTATTTCTCTATTATGTATTCAATTTTTAAAAATAATAAAAGAAAACTTAACTAGTGTAACTGAATGCCAAACTGGAGAAAATCCTCTGGAGAAATGGAAATCTGATAGCTTTATGAGAAAAAAAAAATTTAAAAGGCTAACCTGTAATTCGGCTACTAAAAGAATTTGAATATGAAATGTGTCTGAAAAGGGATTTTCCTTGTGTTAAGCAGAATTTTAAGATATCCCTCGTGACCTTTACCTCCAGATGTTAGTACCATGATTATAATATGCTACATGGAGGAAGAGATGTTGCAGACATAGATAAGGTTACTAAGAAGTTGCATAAACTAGAGAAGTTATTCAGGTAGTGCTAATCTAATTGCATAAGCCCTGTTAAATCAGTTTTCCCCCTGTTTGCAGAAGATGAAGGCAGGGGGAGTTGAGGCACAAGAAGGATTTACCATGCCACGTAAAGTTGAAAATAAAGGGAGCGCATGGAAATAAATTCAAGTGACATCTAGAAACCCAAAGTGGCTCCTGGCTGACAGCCAAAAAAGGGAACAGGGACTCTAGTCCTACAATGACAAAAATCTGAATTCAGTCAAAAACTTGAATAAGATTGAAAGAGAATGCTATACCCAGAGCCTCCAGATAGGAACTTGGCATCTTGACTCAACATCTTGACTTTGGCCTTGTGAGAAACTAAGCAGACATCCAGCTGAGCTGTCTGTAATTCTCATCTACAGAAACTGTGAGATGCAAAAAGGATGCAGTTTCGAGCCACTAAGTGTATGTCAATTTGTTACTCAGCAATAGAAAACTAAAACAGTCCTCAAATACTGTTCTCTAAAGACAATCATCTTAAGGTTTTCTAATTTGAACCAAGAACAATGAACTCTTTTACAAGTATACCACAGAAGGTCACAAAGATGACCTCAGAATATAGTTGGGTTCTATTTCTATCAGCATTCTTTATTCTAGAAATATTATAAATGTTGAGTCCTTCAGCAAGAACTAAATTCACTATTGACAATTTTAAGAATACATAAACAATACTTTATTTCCTCATTGCTGAAATAAAAATTGTAAATGTTTAAAATGAGCCAGTATATTAAACCTCTCATTGGTGAGTTGTATTTTATTTGGTATTAAAACATAAGGCAAAAAAAAAAGAATATCCACTACTATATGTGATAGACTGTATTGTATGCCCCATATGACTGCTATTCGGACCAGTCTTGCCATGGCTTCTTGGTGGGTTCACTATACTTTTACACACTTCATTGACTAAATATGAGGCTTTGGCAGATGGAAAGAAGAAGTGAAAGTGGGTCAGGTTGTGCAAAAAGCCATGAGTCATGGCCAGTTTCCCCTGGTCCTATGGAGCTTTTACTACGGGCCATGAAAAAGCAGACTCCAGGTGAATGTGGCAGCTTCAGTCTGAATTTCACCTTCAGCCATGGACCTGCAATGAAGATATATGGAGGTGACCTGGACTCAACCTGAAATCTGGAGTTCAACCTAGTCCAGATGTATCAACCTGAGCCCAGATAAAATTAGCTTATTCTCAACTAATATGCATACTTCTCAGTATTAAATAAATGCTTGCTCCTGAATTATTGATGTTTGGGGAGTTTTAATCTCTTTCTTCAGGGTCAAAAATATATGTTTTAGCCTCAAAATAATCATGGTAAATAACTATGAGAAGAAAGGGCAGGGGAGATGAACCAAGGCATCCCCAAATTCTTTGTTTCACCTGTTCAGTTTGGGTTCTTGCATACGTCAAATGATTAGTAAAAATTGATGTTAGTTAATAGCTCTGATTCATTTGAGTTTGTCTGACAATTCAGTGTTTGAGGGTATCTAAGTCACATAAAATAACTAAATTTAATTACAGTATGGCTAAAAGATGGGAAATATAATGGCTCTTTAGTATGGTTATACTTTTAAATAGGTGCTTAAGTTATTCTTAATTCTTAATTTCAAGTTTTAAAATGTCATCTTTAGTTAGCTAAGATGACTCTAGATCAGCTGTGGGCAAACTACAGCCCTCGGGCCGGATCCTGCCCGTTTGAAATGAATAAAACTAAAAAAAAAAAAGACCGTACCCTTTTATGTAATGATGTTTACTTTTAATTTATATTAGTTAACACAAACACTCCATCCATGCTTTTGTTCCGGCCCTCCGGTCCAGTTTAAGAACCCATTGTGGCCCTCGAGTCAAAAAGTTTGCCCACTCCTGATATACAAAGATTAGTAGGCCTAATTTTTAGACATTTCTGTTATATCAATTAATATACTACATGGGGGAGAAAGAAACTTTCTTCTACCCTCAAGGTGATGAGGCAGATTAACAGGAGAAAAGTAACCAAATTTCCTTACAGCTGTACACATGGGAACCCCACATAACATAAGAGATCAAAGACAGTAAGGGAAAATGAAGTCTATTTGACATTCTGATCTACGGACGAGGTGAGGCGCTTTGGGCTTCAGAGGCAAAGAAGGCCATTGCTGGCCAATAAGGTGTTCAGTAATTAGTACTTTGCCCTTAGATAGGTCAAAAAAAGTTATTTCTGGTGATAACTCTTACTATGGACAAGACCTCTAATTTAAATTATGTAAGGGAGAGGTAAATGTTTCTTGTGAGCTTGCAGGGTCTTGATTGTTTTCCGTTCAAGACAGTTCACATGTCAAAGTGGCACATATGGGGGGAGGCCTGTTCTGAACCCCTAGACTTCCGTCCTCTGAAACATCCTAAGAAGTTTTATATTCCAGAAATTTGGTGATAGATCACTCCATATCTCATTAAAGCAGTCTCAGCCTTGAGAATAGGTTAGTTCAGTTAAACTGTTGTGTCTCATTTCAGGAGGTAGTGATGGAAGTAGGTTCCCAAAGTTAGGCCTATGCTACAAGCAATCAGGTATTTAATAAGAGACATCTCCATGGAAACAGAAGAGAAACAATGGTTAATAATTGACGCAGATTATAATCCCAGTATCTGAGTTATGAAGGCAGCCATTCCAGATGATGTCTAGACGTCTGCTTCAAAGACAGAGTGAAGGAAGGCACTGCCAATCTGATAGAATCTCCTGGTTTTCAAGTTTGAATGTCTCTGCTGATTTTGCAACAACAGGAACAAAAATCGTCTCTACCTTATGGTAATATCTCTGAAGTTTTATCAAGTTGTCCAACATTAACTTTCATGGCTTGCAGTTTTAGTTTGTCAGTGATTCCAAGTCAAAGGATAGGAGAAATATTGGTAAGGTTGTGTTGGAGGGTCATAGCCAGATACTGGAAAAAACTATAATTCAGCACCTAGTCCAGTTTACAAGTAATGATAATGAACAATGTAGAATATCTACAAATGTAATCACTGAAATATATTTTTTTTTCTTAAAGAACACCCTCATTTTTACCAAAGATAGTCTAAGATTAATTTTTTTGTATAATAAGTGTAGTTTCAATACTTGGGCTTGATTATTTGTATACATCTAATAAGAATAGTAATAAACTATATAGTCTCCTATAAATATTTTTGCTAGAACTTTTTATAAGAAACCTATAAATTAAATTTTAAAAGACTTCTCAAAGCCAGTAATGCCAGGCCAAGGACTTGCCACTATCTTTAGAATAGCTATAGATTTGGGTGAATTCCTCTCTTCTCAAGGTCCCCGAAATAATCCTGTAATTATTAGTCAGTGACCTTCTTCACTCACCTGTTAAGGCTGCTGGGAACCCTGTAAGCAGGTGCCAGGCCAATATTCCCAAAGGTCCTATTAGCCTCCAAAAGTTATCTTAATTCCTTAGAGTTGCCTGGTCATATCTTAGTCTATAAGCATCTCTTTCAAACATGAGATTCCAGTCAAATCCTTGGAAACATAACCAGTTTCCAATAATTTCCTCTTCCAAGAACAGATTTTTATTGAACTTCTGTAAGTAAAAATATTGTTATGAAAATGACATCTTCTAATCATTATACTATATCATGATGATATACAAATTATTTTATTAATGATACATGTGTAAGAATTCAAAGGGCAATTTTTTTTCTATTTTGAGCATATAGCAATATAAAATATAATTAGTAACTTTATGTAATAGAGCTACCTTGCCTGACCGGTTTGGCTCAGTGGATAGAGTGTCAGCCTGAGGACCGAGGGGTCCCAGGTTTGATTCCAGTCAAGGGCATGTACCTTGGTTGCGGGCATATCCCCAGTCAGGGGTGTGCAGGAGGCAGCTGATCGATGTTTCTCTCTCATCAATGTTTCTAACTCTCTATCCCTCTCCCTTCCTCTCTGTAAAAAATAAATAAAATAAAAAAATAATAGAGCTACCTCATTCCAAGACAGAGAATTATCTTTGAATATCAAAGATTAGGCTCTGCCTCATTGCCTAAGTAATCAATTTCCCAGTGCTACTATTTAGTCAGTTTCAGACAATTGCAATATAGGGGAAAGGTGTAGAAATATATGATTATGTCTACTTAAAATATAAATTTTAGAGTACAGCACTTAAGTTAAAATTCTTTAAAATGCCTAATGGGAAATAAAGTGCACTAAAGGCTAAGTAAAAAGAATGGTTACTCAATTTTAGCTATAAGGGGAAAATTAGACATATATTTAAAGAAAACTAAAACCCAGTCAAATGAGCCCTATTTGGTATTCTATGCCTTCCCTGAAACTTTTCTAAGACTGTAAATAAGTCTAGGCCATGCTGCTTTTAAACACAGCAAACAAAAACATTTTACTATAATGCTTAAGATAAGTGGTGCTAAGGGGTAATATTTTGCAATATTAATTACATAGAAATATAAAGGTGTAAACCATTCACATAACTTTGAAAATGAAACAAGAATGCATGAGTAGAGTTGATAGTTTTTATAGTATGTAAAAATGTAATATACGGCAATGAGCCAACAAAGTTTTTCTGGAGATATTTCAGAGAGATATTTTAAGTATACTATGTGTTTGATATTACATTTTTTATTAAATTTATAATAATAAAAATGCTTTCTTTTAAATAACATAAAATATTAAGGTTTCTGAGAATAAATATTTTAAAATGCTAGTTGCTAAATATTTGCATAAAATTGAGATAAAGTACAGATTTTGTAGGAGAGCACAGGAGACTTGGCCAGGCTGCCACATTTGTAGACAATATGGCCAAAAATGTAACTAAGGAATTTACTATGCAACAGCACATAGATCGACAATTTTTGGCTTTGTTCCAGGCTGTAGAAGCAGCATAGAATATTTGGGGGAAAGACAGGAAACCTTAACGTACAAACAAATGCTTAATTGTGATTGGGAACGTAAGCACATATGCGTCACCCCTTTAAAATGGAACCGTAGTCACCATTAGTGGATTGATGTTAAGAAGCATTTGTGGGGGGTATTTCATGACAATCTTACTGAAGAAGTGAATGCTCTATAAATCAAAGACGCTCTACTTGCTATTGAGCACAAACAACGGACTAATGCTTAGAATGCAGTAAAGGAGCATTTAAACTGGATAGGCCCCTCTTCGTGGTTTTCTTGAATCAACTAGCACCTAATCGGACTATTGTTATTATTGTAATTCTTGTTGTTTTTCTTATAGTCTAAAATTGGAACTTGGGCAGTGAACATGCTTTGCAGACCCCAACATTCCAAACAGAATGTCTGCTTCCTCCTTCTGTCTTCTGCATCCAGCAAAATAAAAAAAAGGGGAAATGTAGGGGAGCACAGGAGACTTGGTTGGAAAGTTTGTAAGGAGGAAATTCCGACCTAGGGAAGTTGGCTGAAGGTGTCTGCCCCTAATTATTCCTTGACCTTTCCAAACAAGTCTGTGTACATGCAGACCCTTGGGTGTTTACTGGAATCTTAATGCTTAATCTTTAAATGTTCTTGCTTAAAGGACACTGCAGACACATGTGTCCTCCCAAGATTACTTACCCTACTGATTATATCTAAAAGATAAACTTTATCCCAAACTGCTGGTACAAGAAAAGCCTGAAAAGGCAGGCAAATGAGGCTGTCTGGTTCCTCTAGCCAGGCAGTCCCTTAGCCCTCTCACAGAAACGTGTGTCAGGATAATCATTCATCTGTCACTCAGGGTCTACTGGTCAGCCCCGGCAAGGCTATTTAAGTTATTTGACTAAATCTTTAAAATTTTCAAACTATTAGAGTAAATCTCTGGGAATCATATATGTGCAAATACTTATGTATATAAACAGATATTCATAGATCCAGTTAGAGAATCTTCAAGCATTTTGATCAGTACTTTAAAAGTAATACAGTATATTTTTACACAGATATTAAAGTCATAACAAAATATTCTCACACGAGAACAGTTTTTTTCTTCCTTGTAATCCAAAACCCAAGTTCTATTATCTTTATTTTATGTATTTATTTAATTTTTGTTAATCCTCACTTAAGAATATTTTTTCCAATGATTTTTTTATAGAGAGTGGAAGAAGGAGAGAGAGCGAGAGAGAATGAGAGAGGGGAGCCAATGTGAGAGACACATTGATTGGTTGCCTCCTGAACCAGGGCCTGGATGTACCTGCAACCCAGGTACATGACCTTGATTGGGAAACAAGCCCATGACCTTTCAGTCCCTGGACGGACACTCCAACCACTGAACCACACTGGCCAGGGCTTGATTCTTTTTTATTGAATAGAATCTGGAGAACTCTGAGAGATAACTTGAAAAGCAAACTAAAATTTCTATTTACAAGTTCCATGTAATATCTAGTCATTCTCAGAAGACTTTTCTTGGGTCATAAATAAAGATATGTTCTCAAAACATGAAATATCACCACTTGAGCATTTCATTTATGGATCTAGAGCAACTTATAACCTACTCTTTTATTTTTACTTAGTCTCTGTTAATTTGAATATTTTGTTTAGTTTTCTATTTAACCACATACTTAAGATATCTATAGAAAATAGTCTCTCTCTCTTTTTTTACTTGAGAATGCAAAATTTTTCTCTATTTCCTCTAATCACATTGAACTAATCCTAAATTAATTGAATATCCAAGTTTTCATGCCATCTAATAAAAGCTCCAAATTTCAGAAAAGATGAGAAGGGCATCTCCAACATGTCTCATTATTCATGATCTATTAAGCAGCTTAGGGTATGAAGCAGGGATTTAGGGTGACATACCTCTTCTTTGCCTTCTCTAACAAATATAGGCAGTCTAGTTTCTAGGGCTTTTAGAAATTGTCAAAAATCATTTGTTTCATTTACTCACACATTGTAGAAATCAGAATGATTAAAATTTTTGACCCAAGGATATAGGGGCTTATTTTTAAGGCAGGCCTAACGATTTAAGATGGAGAAGGAATTTGTTAAATATCTATCTAACTCACCTAGTTAGCGTACTTTTATCTAACTAGTACTTGGTATTCCCTAAGCATTTATTCTCTAAATCAAAAAATTTGCTACATTATTTTTATGTAGAGTATGTTTTACATTCTAATATGGTAAACAAAACAGAAATCTGTTTTGTTAGAAAATGCCCTGAGATCTTTCCTGTGATGAGATAGACAGACACAGGCAGCTGTAAGTGCTGTGGCAAAATAAGCTAATTTTCTTCTGTATAATTAAAAGAAAGTAGCCTTAGAGGGTTTTGAAGAGTCATATTTAATGTTCCATCTTAGGGCAAGTCATAACTTTATATGTTTCTGCATTTATCTATACATGTGTAGGATTACATTCAGAAAGCCATTTCTACTTAAGCAATGTTTGGGAGAACTGTAAGAAAACAGTATTTTTTTTTTATTTATTATGCTAGCAAATTTCAGAAGATATAACATTGTTGTTTAAGTTTTGTTGGGCATTAAGTTATTATCAATGTAATATTGGAAAATAATATGTTAAAATAATTTAAAGGGACATTAAATAGCATAAAGTGGTAAGAGAACAGGAGATCACTGTAATATAGAAAGAGTAAAGGAGGTTTCTGACAGTGTATATGCATTGAACTATACCTTCATAGAGAGGTAGGATTTGAAAAAGTGAAATGGATAAAGGACATTATAGATAATAACCTATTCTAATTTAATTGGGCAAAGAATTTGAAATGTGAATAAAATGGTATGAATTTAAAATTTGTAAATGCCAATCTCATCAAATCAAATTAGATACACTGCCTTGTATGAAAGTAGTTCAAAAGGAAAGTGGTAGATTGCAACTATGTATGCTCGCCATTTTTCCTGTTCCTTGTCGTGAAACCTCTTTTCTGGTGAGAATTAGTGTGCTGTCATCTAGCCAGAAGCCCTTGTCCTCCAGACAAAGTGATTTGTTCATAGAGGGAGAAGTGAACACAAGTGTGCCAACCAGTCTCCCTGTATGATTTCTGGTGCTAAGAAAGAAATGATGGGATTTCTGGAGAGAAGTATAGTCTTAGAAACATCGATTTGCCTTGCCATCTGGCTTAGCCTTACTTTGCATGTTAATCTTAATATCTGCATCTATTTTTTTTTTTAAATCCAGACCTCTGAATAAAAATAGAGGTAACATCAAGGAAAATAGTGTCCAAAAGTGGAGAAAAAGAGAAGCAGAGAATGCACAATAATTTTTTAAAAAGTTTACTGATTTTAGAGCGAGAGAGAGGGAAGTTTGGAGGGAAAGAGAGAATTAATAAAGGAGGGAGAAAGAAAGGGAGGAAGAGGGGAGGGAGGGAGGGAGGGAGGGAGGGAGAGAGAGAGAGAGAGAGAGAGAGAGAGAGAGAGAGAATTGATTTGTTGTTTCACTTATTTTTGCATTCTTTGGTTGACTCTTGCTTGTGCCCTGACCACAGATCGAAACTGCAACCTTGGTGTATAGAACAACATTGTAACCACTGAGCTATCAGGCCAGGGTGAACTGACATTTTAGCATTCAAACTTACCCTTGCCTGACTTTTCAATTCTATAGGACAAAATAATAAAAATAAAAAAAAATCTCCTTCTTGCGCTTGCTTCTTTAACATGTAATTAAAAATAAATGGGCTTTAAGGTTCGCGTGGTTGTAAATGTAGACATTTAGCTACAGAGGTGAAAAGGTCACCAAACTAATAAATCACCCTTCGCATACTTTCCCGTATAACAATATAAAAACCCAGGAAATGCCTTACACGCAAGAAGGTCCTGACCAAGTGTCATCTCTTTTCATCTCATATAAAAATGACACTGGCAAACTTGCTAGGTGACAACTGACAACCTCAAAAGTATAAAAATATCACCGTGATGATGGCAAGAAACTACTCAAGGACCCTGGTTCTCCTTTATTCATGGGGATACGTTACAAGACTCCCAGTGGATGCCTGAAACCTCAGACAATACCAAACCCTAATACGCTATGTTTTTTTCTCTACATTCATGTTATAATAATAAATATTAATTTAAAAATTAGGCACAGGAGGAGATTAACAATAACTAATAATAAAATATAACAATGGTAACAATATACTCTAATAAAAATTATGTGAATGGATTTGGGGCCGTTTTTAGGTAAAATAAGGGTTACTTGAACACAAGCTATACATTGCCACAACAGTCAGTCTGATAGCCTAGAAGGTTAAATGACAAAGGTGTGGACACACTGCACAAAGATTCAAGTCCGAGGCTGGACAGAGTGGGACAGTGTAAGATTTATCACACTACTCAGACGGTGGGCAATTTAAACCTGGGGGATTGTTCATTTCTTGAATTTTCCATTTACTATTTTGGACTGGGGCTGATCATGGGTACCTGAAATTACAAAAAGTAAAACTTTGGGTAAAGGTGGACTACTGTATGAAGCCATCAGCAACAGGCCTAATTTGCAGTAGAAAAATAGCTGCACAGATTAGAACTGATCTTATAATATGGTTCACATTACCTCAAAATTTGTTTACAAAATGTCAATAACATATTATTTGTAAGTCATCACTTAAACCTATACATAATTTTTGTTAAAAATTATAGTGCTTTAATAATTATTTATAGAGATAAATAATTAATCTCAGTAGTATAGGGAGGTTCAAACATAGCAAGTTAAACAGACCATAGAATTTTCTTTCCAGAAGAAATACAAACATTAATATTTTCTTTGAAATAAACCTGTCACCAAATAAAACTATTATTTCTTTAAAAATTAAAATATAATTAGCCACTCATAAATGTGTACTTGTAAAACTCTTTATCAAAAGGGTTAATTCAAACACCTTTTACCAGAACTAAGATTTTAACTATATGAGAGATAAGTTCAATGGTGGATCTATAGTATTTGAAGGTGTATATGAACAGTAAACATAATTTTTGAGTAGTACCCAATATTTATGTAGGTCACCGAGTATCTTTATACACTTAAAAAATAAAATGAGTTAAAAAAATCCAAAAGAACCAAATTAGTCAGAATATAAATGGCATCATAAAACTAGACACCTGCATAGTGTTTACAGTTTCAGGGTCTCAAGTTCATTCAAGTTCTTATTACTAGTAAAAATTAAGTGGAAGTGGTAAAATATATAATTAAAATATTGACTGCTACACATGCTAATTGTAAAATTAATACACAAAGGTTCTACTTGTCAAAATAAAAGCTTATCCTCAATATTTTTATTATTATTTTTGCATTGCATTGTAATATGTAAACAACATGGATTTGCAATGATGCCTGTTTCCAAGAAAAATGGTATTAGAACAGATAAAAAAAGACATGAAGCAATACTAAATATGTATTAAAATATAAAATGTCATCAAACTGGAGGTATTAAATGCATCATATTAATTTGGTCATCTATTTTAAGCTGTATCCTAATTTGTGTCTTAGTATATATATGAATATATGTTTACACAGATGTTTATATATGTACATATGTATTGATATATTTGCATATACATGTGTTTATGTGTTAGAGTGAAAGGAATTATAGTTCTCTGAATGATTATAGATAATATTTAAATTTGTAATTGGTAGTTTATAGTGTATACAATTGAATATTTGAATATTCATTTCTCTGTTAAATCAGTTCAACTGTAAAATTTTGTTTAGCTGTTTCAAAAGATTTTCAGTGAACACTTACACTCATCCAGCAAAGTAACAGAAAGACAACAAGTAATTTTAACTTTTATTTTACTCAACAATGTGTCATTAAATTATTTAATTTTTAGGTTAAGAACCTATAAATATGTTCAAAAGTCCCATATAATATTCAAAGTGGTGAGAGAACCATTGCTTTAGTCCTCAAGGGCTGAATTATATGTAATATTTGACTTGTCTCTACTTAGGTACTAACATGTGAATTATCAGGCAATAATAGGTCATTCAAAAATTGTCTGCTATTCAGAAAGCAGAATGTGTGAACTATTAGATAAATTCAGTTTATGTGAAGGATGAACCAAGATGTCAGTCTAAATATAGAGCCTCTGTAGTTACTGAATTACAGCCCTTGCCTGTCTTAAGTTGGCAATTTAATAGAATAATTGGATAGATTTAGAGCTATTAAGGCATAACCTTAAAGAAATAATTTTAATATTTGATTACATAGGTAGACACATTTATTAGTAATAAAAGTGGCAAGATCTATTATTGAATTATCAGACAGAATAACAGTGAGTTATGGAAAATCATAATAAAGGTGGTCTAAAATTCTAAATGGAAATATGCACTTGCATACTTAAGAAGATCTGAGGAAATATGTTTAAAATTTTTTAGCAAATAATATTAAAAGTTACAAAATGAAAAAATAGAAAAGTTGAAATACATTTGATCTAATTATTTAATAGTTTATGTTGCCATACATATTTAGTTCATTATGAAAATTTTCAGCAAACAGAAATCACAACCAAGAACCCTTATATAATCCTATATAATAAAAGCATAATATGCAAATCGACTGAATGGCAAAATGACCAGTCGGCGGGGGGCAGGTCTGGTGAACAGGCAGCGCCAGGCCAGCCAAGGCACATGCCAGCGGGCAGAGGGAATGGACGGTGATGGGGGAAGGGGTGGGGCCGCGCTGGCTGGCGCCATCCTGTGATCAGCCGCCCAGTTGCCTCCCAAAGAGGGAGGCTGGTGGTGGCAGCAGTGGCGAGTGATGGGGGCAGCACCATCCCACAATCAGCCTGCCCTGTTGCCTCCCACAGAGGGTGGCCAGCGGCAGTGGCAGCAGTAGGGTGATGGGGGCAGCGCTGTCCCCTGATCGCCCACCTGGTCACCTCCTGCAGAGGGAGGCCAGCTGCAGCAGCAGTGGCAGGTTGATGGGGATGGCGCCTTCCCCTGATTGGTCCCCCTGGTCGCCTCCCACAAAGGGAGGCCAGACTGTGGCTTAGGTCCGCTCCCCCTGGGCCTAAGCCCCAGTCTGGCCTCCAGTAGGATGTCAGTAGTACGTTCCCTGAGGGCTCATGGACTGTGAGAGGGCACAGGCTGGGCTAAGGGAAACCGCCCCCCTCCCCGAGTGCAAGGATTTTCATGCACTGGGCCTCTAGTTTGATATAAAATTTAAGTTTCTATTTTATAAGTTTTTATAAATTTTTAACATTTCAAAGATTGTAGATGCTCTAGTTTTAATATATTTATAATTATGTGCTTAATTCTTTAAATGTCTGACCTCTCTCAGTATTAGCTTTTCTTCTTAATTCAGTGAATGACTTTCGGGATCATAGTTTATACTACAAGTTTTTCTGTCCATCTTTTTATCAAAAGAACAGATAAAAATTATGATGACAGAACTGAAGAGACCAACAGATTTTTATACTGGTAAGTTAAACAAGATATTGAAATTTTTTTTAACTGTCTGTAAAATGGTATAGCTTAAAATACAAAACTAGCAATTAAGTAATACCTATTGTATTGTTTCTTAAAAGAACATAATGAATATAAAATTTTAGAGATTTGGGTTCTTTGTCGTTGTGGTTTTGAATGAATTTCAAACATGTCAATATGGCACAGCATATAGAAATGAAAGCTTTTTTCCATGTATGAAACAATACTTGGAAATGGTAAACTAGAAGTGAAAATTCCTTTTGCTTCATTGAAAAGGAGGGGACTCTGTTACATTATATTGCCTCTTGAAGTTCAGCATTAAGATGTGCACTCCATGCCCTTAATCTCATTGTCTGTCAACTCTGCTTGTCCTGAATCAGCAATAAAACTCTCAGAATCTGAGTTCCCAGGAGGCCTTATTTCACATATTGGAAGCTCTCTGATTTATATAATTGGAGAGATTTCCTACTTAAGGTCAGCTATTATGTTATGTGTCACACCTTTTAAAATTAAATATAGCCATCTTTATCTTTCAGTTTCACCTGAAGAGCCAATGTGTCATGCTATCTACCCAGCACATACTGGTAGACAGCTCTTTAGAATGAATGGGATTCGGGATACTTAGGATATATTCCCAGAAGTGGGATCTCTGGGTCAAAAGAGAGTTCCATTTTTAATTTCTTGAGGAAACTGGTCCATACAGTTTTCTACAGTGGCTGCACCAGTCTGCACTCCCACCAGCAGTGTACTATGGTTCTCTTTTCTCCACATTCTTGCCAGCACTTGTTTGTTGATTTATCGATGGTAGCTATTCTGGCATGTATGAGGTAATGTTTCATTATGGTTTTAATTTGCATCTCTCTGATGATTAGTGATACTGATCATTTTTTCATATGTCTACTGGCCTCTATATGCCCTCTTTGGAGAATTGTCTATTCAGGTCCTTTGCCCATTGTTAAATTGGATTGTCTTCCTGGTGTTGAAACACCAATGTGAAAGAATATATGGACCCCTTTGTTCATAGCAGCATTATATATAAAGTCAAGGTCTGGAAATAGCCCAAGTATCTGTCAGTAGATGAATGGATATAAAAGCTGTGGTACAGTCACACATGGAATATTATGCGGCCACAAAAAAGAAAGAAAAAGAAAAAGAAAGAAAGAAAGAAAGAAAGAAAGAAGGAAGGAAGGAAGGAAGGAAGGAAGGAAGGAAGGAAGGAAGGAAGAAAGAAAGAAAGAAAGAAAGAAAGAAAGAAAGAAAGAAAGAAAGAAAGAAAGAAAGAAAGAAAGAAAGAAACCTTAGCCTTTGCAATAGCATGGATGAACCTGTAGATTATTATGCTAAGTGAAATAAGCCAGTCAGAGAAAGACAAATACCATATGATCTCACTTTTATGTAGTATCTAATGAGAAAAATAAATGGACAAACAAAATAGAAACAGAGGCTGACAGCTGTCAGAGGGAAGGTGGGAAGAGGTACCGGATGAAAGAAAGTGGAGAGTGTGGTGATGGCCAGAGGGAAGAAGTGGCTGGTGGAGGTGGTGGGCAGGGGGGTCATCTGTAACAGTGTCAATACTAAAAATAAAGTTTAAAAATTGCATTTATTTGCCTTACAAACACTTTGATAATTAAATTAAACACAACCTTAATTAAATTTATACTTTATGAGAAAAGGCAGTGATGCCATACTATCACAGGAAAGAAATACAGCTCTATTGCACCCACTGTTTCAGAGATGATCCTTTACTTTTACCTATTGGTAATAAATAGGTCAATATTCTCACAACTGCTTTACAAGTTATCTAAGTATCTTTTATTAAATTTCTGTGTTACTTTTTTGTATAAACACTACTTTTATATTTCTAATTACAAAACTTATTTTAGTCCTTATTTACTGTAGACATTTTGGCATTTCTGAAATACTTTTAATGTAATTAACTAAGATATTATAACGAATTTCATTTCCTAACCCAAAATTAATTTGTTCAATAAATTAAAACAATTGAATAATACATATTCAATGCCTTTTGTGATTACAGGCTTTGGGAATGAAAATTTAAACCTTATCTCCATTCCTTATAAATATATGCCCATATGTTTCTCACTTAATATCATTTTTTATCTATAATTGGGAATAATAAGGTACATATATAAATTAGCCAAAGCCTTGGATATTGTAATCAGTCAGAATAGTAGCTACTATTTTAATTAATCTTATTTTAATTACACAATAGTTTCTGTAAAAACTGCTTAAGATTTATTTGGAAGTCCAGTAGCTTTATTTATTTTGTTTTAATTTTGCCCTAATCTATATTTGGTGTGTATTTCCAATGATCATTTCTACTTCAGCTCACTAAAGTACAAGAGTTAAAAGGTATCAAAGTGTAAGAAAGAATTTATAATCACAGACTTCTATAGTTACGATATGTCTTAAAAATCATCTCATCCAGCATCTCATCTATTAGTTAGAGGCTAATTACATAAATCCCCACTAGTGATTAGGAGGACTAGTGATTAGAACTAAATGACAATGGTGACATTAAAACAATCAATCTAGAATGCCAAATTATTCCAAAATATATACAACTCTTGAACTTTCATTGTTTTCCTTACAGAAATAGAGTACATATCAATCTATACATATAAAAGCCTAGGTGTCCGAAGAAACAAATGACCAAACGACCAGTCACTATGATGCACACTGACCACCAGGGGGAAGACACTCAATGCAGGAGCTGCCCCCTGCTGGTCAGTGTGCTCCCACAGCCAACCTCCCATGGCCCCTCCCCCCTGCTGGCTAACCTCCCACTGCCTTGATTGGCCCCAATCACTGGCCAGGCCTAGAAACCCCACCTGTGCATGAATTCGTGTACCGGGCCTCTAGTTTTTAATGAATAGTTGTGAATTATAAAAAATATTTTATCCTATTAAGTAATATATGTTTTATCACATTTTTAAATCCCTTCTTTATTTTTATTTATTTTTTAAATTATATTTTATTGATTTCAGAGAGGAAGGAAGAGGGAGAGAGTGATAGAAACCCCAATGATGAGAGAGAATCATTGATCGGCTGCCTCCTGCATGCCACCCGCTGAGAATCAAGCCTGCAACCCAGGTACGTGCCCTTGACAGGATTCAAACCTGGGACCTTTCAGTCCGCAGGCTGATGCTCTATCCATTGAGTCAAACCAGCTAGGGCTTTAAATACCTTTATTTTCTTCACTCCCTACTGATTACAGGTTATAGGTTATAAGAAACTAGACATATTGATTTGCCTAAATTAGTATTATTGTATGCATATTTGCTGGGAAAATATATCTGTTGAATCTGTTATAGGAATTCAGAACATAGTTGATGTAATATTGTGTTAGTTATCAATTGCTGTATAACACATTATTCCCTAACTTTGTGGCTTATAGAGACATTTGTTATCTCAGTTTTTGTGGGTCCGGGATGAGTGCTGCATAGCTGGGTCTTCTGGATGTGGTCACGCACAAGGCTGTCTTCCAGGTGCCAGCGGAACCAGCAGTCTTCCCAAGGCTCGACTGGAGAATAACCCTTCCAGGCTCACCCTGTGGCTGTCAGCAGGATTTAGTTCTTGGCAAAACACTGGCCAAAATTCTTCCTTGGCTCCTTGCTATGTGGGCATCTTCAGCCATGTTGTGAGACTCATAACACGGCTGCTGGTTTCAAAAGAGCCGAGCAAGGGGGAGGGCACGAGAGAGCAAGCTGGAAAGCAGTTTCTGTACCCTAATCTTGGAAGTAACATCTCATGCCATTTTATGTTTGCTTACATTCAAATGGAGAGCATTACACAAGGTTATGGCCCATCAGGAGGTGGGAACCATTGGGAGCAATTTCATTGTGTGTGTGTGTGTGTGTGTGTGTGTGTGTGTGTTTAATCCTCACCTGAGGATATTTTTCCATTGGTTTTTAGTGAAAGTGTAAGAGAGAGGGAAAGACAGAGAGAAATATGATGTGAGAAACACATTGATTGGTTGCTCTCTGCAGGAGCCCTGACCAGGGCTCAGGCCTGGGAGGGGCCTGCAACTGAGGTACATGCCCTTGACTAGAATCGAACCCAGGACCCTTTGGTCTTCAGGCTGATGCTCTATTCACTGAGCCAAGCTGGCTAGGGCCCAGTGGGAGCCATTTCAGAAGCTGACTACCACAGAAATTACTACTGAGGAAGTGGCTTTACCAAAGTCTAACCCAGCCGTGGGTAAACTACAAAAAAAAAAAGAGCGTACCCTTTTATGTAATGATGTTTACTTTGAATTTATATTAGTTCACACAAACACTCCATCCATGCTTTTGTTCTGGCCCTCCGGTCCAGTTTAAGAACCCATTGTGGCCCTCGAGTCAAAAAGTTTGCCCACCCCTGGAACCTCACCATGTAATTTTCCTGAGTCCATGTACAGTGGCTTTATTTGAAAAAAATAAATAAATAAAAGACCTAGACATTTTTTTTAAGTACTTAAGTTTTCCCTTGAAACACTAAAAAAAATTATGTTCCATGCCATTTGCTAAAACAATGTTTTTCCTTTGTTTGAGACAACTGAAGTACATATAGAGGTCAAGATGATATTTAGGTTGTAAAAAGCATGAAGTTTTACGTTCTAGTATCAATTCTAAAATTGAAACTCTATCTATATGTAACATTGTTTTGTTATTTTTTCGTGCCTGTATATTTTAAATTTCAAAACTCATCTCATCACTTTACAATTTGTTTCTTTTATGACAAACATATTAAACTCAGCTTAGCACCATATTTAAGAAATGTCTTTTGCTCAGACGCACAAATCAAACCCTTAATACAAAAAAAATCTATAAAATAGTCCAGCAGTATACTTTTAAGTTAAACTAAGCCTTTGCTACACGTTATAACATAGGCCAAATGAAATGCCTTTCTATTTCCAACTCATTGATAGAATACTGGAAATGCACAGAGAATCTAGGAGAAGGAAATGGATTTATTAATAATTATTTTTATTTAATTAATAAAAATGTGGAATGAGGAATGATATATAATTCAAAAACATTCCTAAAACCCTCAAAAATGTATAACTGGAAATCACAATAAACTATAATCTAGATATTTGAGTAGCATACTTTGCTTTAAAACAGAAACCTAACTTATATGGAAAATGAATTAGAGGTCAAATTTTTAAAAATGATTTCTGTAGTCTTATTTTATTTGAGTTATTTTATACTAGTGCTAAGTTACAAAGACATAATGTTATTGTAATTTAAATACTAATTACATGTAATAGCCCATCATATTTACAAATCATATAGAGCAATGGTTCTCAACCTTCTGGCCCTTTAAATACAGTTCCTCATGTTGTGACCCAACCACAAAATTATTTTCGTTGCTACTTTATAACTGTAATGTTGCTACCGTTATGAATCATAATGTAAATATCTGATATGCAGGATGGTCTTAGGCGACCCCTGTGAAAGGGTCGCTCGACCGCCAAAGGGGTAGCGACCCACAGGTTGAGAACCACTGATATAGAGGTTTAGTATGAAATATTCAACATATCTTTACCTTGGTATGAATATTTTTACTTACTAATGTAATTGTAGTCAGAAATTTTCTGAAATAAAGGAAATCACAAGTTAAACTCTAAAATACATTTCTTAACGTTATGTGTGTGTGTGTGTGTGTTTGTGTGTGTATTAAAATTTAACTCCACCATGCCACTAGGGAAATTAAACTGTAAAACATAACCTCAAAACAGAGAGTTGAAGAAATTGCTCAAATCAATGCACTTAGAACTAGACTCAGTCATAATAGAATGTTCATATTTAAATAGCCATTTTAATCCTCTTGTACTCTCTGGAGAACTTTTATCACAGATTTATAATTTGATAATTCATCTAATGCAACTTCCTAATTTTTAGAGGTGAAAACTGGGAACCATCTTAGAAAGGTTTGGTGACTTGGAAACTATGACTTTACTAATGTACAAGTAGGAAAAGGCAGGGTCTCTTACCTCCATGCCCTCTGCTCTTTTCTCCACATTAAATTGCCCTCACCAATTTATTTGAATTTAATACAAAGCTACTCATTCTCCGTTTGAAAAGATGTTGGAATTTTGAACATTAATAATACAAAATGTAACCGTGTATTGGTACTACTGTATTTTTTTAGAGCCCACCCCCATAACACACTGGTATGAACGATGAGATAATATAAGCATTAACACTAACCTTCTACCTTCAAAATGTCAAACATCAGATTTTTATCAATATGAACTTCTAGAAAACAGTAAAATAAATAATTCATCAGATGTGCTTGTAACGCTAGTAAAAATATTGTTTATAGCAGTCAAAAATGAAAATATAATGTCCCTTAAGTAGTTGTGTTTGAATAACGGGGACTTTATTGAGTAAAATATGCATTTAAATCTTCCGCAAGATATTATTGAGTAGGTACCTGGCTGCCTGATGTGCAGTCTGTCTTCATGGGGCTGACAATTAGCAATACCCATCAAATGCAACTAGATCCCCTCCCGTGGTTGGCAAACTGCAGCTCGCGAGTCACATGCGGGCTCTTTGGCCCCTTGAGTGTGGCTCTTCCTAAGCCTTAGGAGTACCCTAATTAAGTTAATAACAATGTACCTACCTATATAGTTTCAGTTTAAAAAATTTGGCTCTCAAAAGAAATTTCAATCGTTGTACTGTTGATATTTGGCTCTGTTGACTAATGAGTTTGCCGACCACTGCCCTAGCCCAGTGGTCGGCAAACTGCAGCTTGTGAGCCACATGCGGCTCTTTGGCCTCTTGAGTGTGGCTCTTCCACAAAATACCGACTTGGGCCACTAAGTTTCAATCGCACTGTACATGCGCGTCCCCATGAGGTATTTTGTGGAAGAGACACACTCAAGGGGCCAAAGAGCCACATGTGGCTCACGAGCCGCAGTTTGCCGACCACTGCTAGACCCAGGAGGCTTCCCAGTAGAAGCAATGCTCATGTGACATTGCAAAGTTTCAGCCTGACAGAAGATCAAGTAGAGGGTCCCAGAAAAGAAAGAGGTGCCTGGGAAATGTCAGTGTGTCTGTAGGTGTAAGGGCCTTAGTAGTTTGAATGCCCGCCCCCCACCCCTCCAATTCATATGTTGAAATCCTAACCCACAAATACGATAGTTTGAGGAGGTGGGATAGTAGGAGGAAGTGGGTTTTGGGGATGTGCTTAGGGCATGAGGGCTGAGCCCACAGGAAAGGGATTAGTGCCCTTATGAAAGAGGCCTGTGAGAGCTCCCTTCCCACTGCCAACATGTGAGGATGCAAGAAGTCTGAGGCACAGAAGACGGCCCTCACTGGACCATGCTGGTTTCCTTGTCTCATACTTAAAGTCTCCAGAACATTGAGCCATACAGTTCTGCTGTTTGCAAGCTACCCAGTGGGTCACATTTTGTTATAGCAACCCTAATGGACTAAGACACTTAGAATCCATATTTATGAGTTTGGGTTGATACGCCCAGGGTTCGGGGTCCCCAAGAATCAACCACCAGGGAGCCTCTTCCGATGCAAAAAACAAAGAGTCTTTATTCAAACCCACGTTTGGCTCCCAGCCTCTTTACCGACACAGAGGAGAGATGAGAGAGAGAGCCCCAGGAGAACAAAGGTTATGTAGGGCTAGTCACTTGGGTGGGCTTAGGTAAGTGACATGGGTTACAGAGACTGGTCACTTTGGTCAGGGTCTTTCAGCAGGGTCTTACAGCACAGTGGTCAGGAAGTGACCAACACATTCTAAGGTTTGAGCCATCCCTCACTACGTCCTGATTGGTCAACAGCGACGCATAGGGAACATTTTATGGTATAGCCTTGTTAGGACCTTAGCTGTGTTCCTTGAGCTTCATTGGTCCACTCAGGCGGTGGTTGGGGGAGTTAGGACATTTCTGGCATTCCTGTATTCCTGTGGTCACTCCCTGGGGGAAGGGGGGGGTCAGGCTGAAGACCCACCTCTACAAGTATGGGGATAGTCAGTTCCGCTTTGTTCTTTCAGGATTTTATTGTAAAATCAAAGAGAAACAATAAAGGATGTCAAACAAGAACAAAAATGGGATGGATGTTTAGAAGACGTTCTCTAGCTGCATAGGGAAGCATATATTGGAGAGCAGTGGGATGGCATACCAATGAAGATATGGTAGTAATTTGAGGTGGAAGTCGTTTTTGAAAACTCTAATGCCATTGTGGGTGAAGAAGGGTAATTAAATCCAAGTCCTCTGCTCAATAAAGGAGGGGAAAGGGTCAAGTTCACTTTCCAGATTTCACCACCAGTTACATTGGGTTTATGGGAGTATTCTTCACTAAGAATAGGAATTCATGATGAACAATGGACGAGGAAAGTAAGACAGATTTTCACAGGCAATTCACACCACTTTTTTCCAAAACAGAAATAATTCATGTAAATTCTTTAAGGGATATTCAAGGAATTCTTGGTTGGTATCATTATTCAGAGATCAACTACAGATAAAATTTTATTGAGCTGAGATACTGTTAAAGAAATAGTGAAATAAAAATATTACAAATCTGTGTTTATAGCATAATGCATAGAACAAAAGTAGAAAAAAATATACCAAGTATTAACAATATTTATAATTAGGTGGTATATGTTTTATTCTATTTACTTTTATAATATCTACCCTCAAATTTTGAGAGTAAAACTATACAGTTTGGAATATGGAAAAGTAAAATGTTGAAAACAAATCTGAGGTTTTGCAAATCCACTGCTATATTCTTTTATTTTCTTCATCTTTAGAATTTGATCATTTGATCCTGGTGGGGCTTTTTTGTCTGTTTATGTTTCTTTGGCATGCCTGGATCATCTGGAAATTTTTATTAAAAGTTTTTCAATTTTATTTTTTTAAATCAGTGATTGGTTGATATCCTCTTCCTTCAGATTGTTTTAGTTTTTCTCTGGCTATTATTTAGAATTTACAAAAACACCTTTACCTCATTTGTATTACTTTCTTTATGGCTTTATTTTCGCCTGTAGATCTTACTCCTAGAGCACAGCCTTTACTATGAGAGCTGAGACCTTGCCAGCTCTCCAAATAACACATCGCCACTTTGCCACGGGATGCCCCGGGGCTTTAATCTCTGTTCCTCAGTACAAGACTACTAAAGTCTCCACTAAGGACTTTTGCATATTGTTTTCTGCTCCCATTTATACATGCACAGCTTAGAAGTTCACAGATAACTCAGAGAGGGCTGTATGCAGTCAGAATTTTTGGCTGAACAAGGTTTTCATCTCTTTAAGAGCCAGTTGTCTGGTGAACTTTTAACTTCAACCTGACTACAAGATCAGATGACACTACTGAAAGCCCAAAGCAGTATCTTCCTCCTACGACCCCATTTTCCTTGCTGAACATTCAAAATATCCTTTAGAGAATAACGTACAATTCTCTTTCACTTCACTTCGTTGTAGAATGTTCACTATTTTTATTTTTGTTTTCTCATTCATTAAAAGTATTTTATTTATTTTCCAGCTTCACTGTTGTTTTCAGCAGAAAGTTTGTTTTGATAAAACTTATTCAGTCACAATTCAATGTGGAGTTATATTTGTAAATATTTTAAACGTGCTTTTACCATTGTAAATAAGACCTTATGTATACATATAAAATAATTATGTAGGTCAAAATTACTTTATTTGATGATTTAAGTTAAAACTGTCATTTAAAACTGATACAATAGTCACTATCAATAATGTATAATGTCATTTAATGCTGCTTGCTTTGCAAATACTTTTTACTTGATGTGAAATGAAACAAATTTCTTCAAATACTACAATGAATACTAATAATCTCTATATATAAAAGCTTAAGCAACCATTATGACCGGTCGCTATGATGCGCACTGACCACCAGGGGACAAACACTCCCACTGCCAACCTCCCGTGACTGGCCAACCTCCTGCACCCCCAACCTCCCCCCCCCCCCCGGTGGCCAGCCCCGATTGACCCTGATAGGGACTGGGTGAGACGGCTCTGATTGGCCCCACCCATGCACAAATTTGTGCACTGAGCCTCTAGTACAGCGGTTCTCAACCTGTGGGTCGCGACCCCTTTGGTGGTCGAATGACCCTTTCACAGGGGTTGCCTAAGACCACCCGGCATATCAGATAATTACATTATAATTCATAACATTAGCAACATTACAGTTATGAAGTAGCAATGAAAATAATTTTATGGTTGGGTCACAACATGAGGAACTGTATTTAAAGGGCCAGAAGGTTGAGAACCACTGCTCTAGTAATAATATAATGAGTCATGTATTTATTTAGGAGTAATATTCAATAATTTAAGAGTACTTTCAAGTTTGAGTTTAAGAGTAAATCTTTTTAAAAATATATATTTTTATTGATTACAGAGAGGAAAGGAGAGGCAGAGAGAGATAGAAACATCAATGATGAGAGAGAATCACTGATAGGCTGCCTCCTGCATCCCCCTACAGGGGATCGAGCCAGGCAAAGAGTGAATCTTTTATTTAGCACAATTTAAAAATAATCTTCTAAATTGTATAATTAACAGCTTGAACATACAATAAAAGAACACTCCAACAGAAGAAATTTAATACTCTTTAGTATCAAATACTTAAAAATACTAGAGGGGGAAAGACCACCTTTTCTTTTAGCAAGCTTCAAAAAAGTTTCATGAAGATTTATAGAAAATTAAGAGCAGTGACACTGGACCACAGAGTGTCCTCTTAAACATTTACAAGATTTTATTGCTGGAGATTGTATGTTTAAGTACAGTGATAAAAATGAAAATTACTTCATTTCTTGGCAGAATCTATAAATGTTAAATAAGAGACTAGGGCTTGGCCTAGTCATGTAGAATTAAAATCTGGCTATTCATCCCTAGATATGTCTTTACATTTTGAGCTTCATCAAGAAATATAAGGCTATTAGTCAAGTGCTACAGAGTTGAAAAATAGTCCTTTCATTTTAAAATTTACATGAATAACTGCAAGTTTTAAGTATCATGAAGAATTTCTCTCATTTGAACCATAGAGCTTTAAGACTTTATTTATGAAATAATATTGCTAGATTTTCTGAAAAGCAAACCTACATTTACTTTTAACTATCCTTTTCTTGTAATTTAGCTATAATTCAAAGACTTTTTCTAAATTTAAGGTAGTAATTTTAAATTTTAACTTTTTCCAAATGATCCAATTTGTTGCTCATTTTTATAAAAGTATCTGGTGATTAGCTAACTACTGTCTGGTGATTAGCTAACTACTATCTCCTTTTTCTTTACCTGTTTTTCCTTCCTATCTTCCTAGCCACACGTACACATTATTATTTCAATTCTTATTTCTATTTTAGAATGTATTTGTGTCACTGAAATAAAGACATGTAAGAAACATGTAAACCAAAAATCTTTTCACCAAAGGGACAATAATCCCCCCAAAAAAACTGAGATTCAGTCACACTGATTTAGTATGACATGGTGTTTTAGTATTAAAAGACATTTAAAATGAGCCCGGCTGGGGTGGCTCAGTCATTGAGCATGGACCCATGAACCAGGAGGTCACTGTTTGAATCCCAGTCAGGGCACATGCCTGGGTTGCGGGCTCGATCTCCAGTGGGGACATGCAAGAGGCATCCAATCAATGATTCACTCTCATCACTGATGTTTCTATCTGTCTCTCCCTCTTCCTACCTCTCAGAAATCAATAAAAATATATATTTAAAAAATACATTTAAAATGAAATATTGCTTTAAGAGAGGATGTAATTTTTTTAAAAAATGAACCCCTAGTTGGTTTGGCTCAGTGGAAAGAGCATTGTCCTGCGGGCTGAAGGTTCCCGGGTTCGATTCCAGTCAAGGGCACATACCTTGGTTGCAGGCTCCTCCCCTGCCCAGGCCCTAGATGGGTGGTGTGCAGGTGGCAACCAATCGATGTGTTTCTCACACATCAATATTTCTCTCTGTTTTTCCCTCTCTCTAAAACTCAATGGAAAAATATCCTCAGGTGAGGATTTAAAAAAAAAAAAAAAGAAAAAAGAAAGAAAATGAAAAGCGTTATACAAAATATAAAGGTAAAAATTATTGGCAATAAAAAAGATGACACTGATTAATGCATTTACATTAAAATAATAACATTAAAAACAAGGTGATAGAGATGATTTTATGTTTATACATGCATACATATCTATGTGTAAATAAAAGAACAAATTACTAAACAGAATACATTCTCTAAAGAACGTGTCTAACATATAAATGTATTTAATCCTCCATTTTTTTAGTTGTTCTAGGAATAAAATCAGTAACATTAATTGCTTTGACAAGTATAGTCAGCAACAAGAAAAATAGAAAGCCTGAAAGCTGAAGATAATACGGTGTATTTTTAATATTTGTCAGAAGTTATTTGAAGGCAGAGACATCACATGTAACTGTGACCAGTACCTTTTATTAAATTAGAGTTTTAACGTTTGAATATTCTAAAACTCTTAAAAACAGGTGTAATTTTAAAAAATATAACAAGTTACTCTTTTAATTGATTTTTTAAAAATCTTTAATGTTGGAAGTATTGCATATGTTCCCTTTTTGTTCTCTATTGACCTCTTCTAGCCTGCCCTGCCCCCCACCCCAGGCCTTCACCACACTATTTTCTGTGCCCATGGGTGCGCTATATATATATATATATATATATATATATATATATATATATATATATATAGTAAATATATTTTATTGAGTTTTTACAGAGAGGAAGGGAGAGGGATAGAGAGTTAGGAACATCGATGAGAGAGAAACATCGATCAGCTGCCTCCTGCACACCCCCACCGGGGATGAGCCTGCAACCAAGGTACATGCCCTTGACCGGAATCAAACCTGGGACCCTTCAGTCTGCAGGCTGATGCTCTATCCACGAAGCCAAACCAGTTAGGGCTACATATATCTTTTAATTAACTTGAATGTTTTGAGGAACATTCTAAAATTATTAGTATGAAAAATATTCAAATTCTGTTATGACCTACAGATTATTAATTAAAAAATTCTTCCCCTCTGAAAAACTAGTTTTGCCTTCATTTATATATTCTTTTCACATTGCTGTCTACCTATGTGCCTCTTCTTCAGATTCCCTTTTGATCTTGGCCCCCCGGATGAGTTAATAATCTTTCATATAGTTTCAATTTTATATCAGCATGGTTTTATTCTTTTTTGAAAAAAAAATTTTTAGCACTATTGATAGTACTTTAAGCGCCTAAATCTTCTCTTGAAAATAAAGAGAGAGCTATACTGTACACTTAGGATAGATCCCTTAGAACAGAACCCACGAACAGGTATCAAGGTGTGTCTAAATTTGGGGGAAGTGCTCTTCAGTAAAATAACTGAAGCAGGATAAAGAAGGAAAAGAGAAGAGTAAAGATCTTTTGACCCATGAACATGTTGTTAATCTTCAGGTAAGTTTCTTACTGAGATATATATAGGATTAGCAAAATCCTTTGACCAAGAAAAATTGCCCTTATCTGACAAATTACCCATCATCATGTTCCTGGGCTGAAGAAACTGCAAGGAGGCTAGTCACTAGAGAGAGGAAGCCGGGCATTGCTAGGTGAAGTCATTACCCGGATTGGCACTTAGCATATTTGCCTTTTATATATATAGAAAATACTTCAGAACTGCACTTTTTTGAAAATCACCTACCATTCTTCCTAAATGAACAGAATCAGACCTTTCAGGCCAGAAAATATATGCGGCTGACCTCAATACAGAAATGGGAAGAGGAAATTCACAAAAGAAGAAATACAAATTGTCAATTAAAATGTAACTTACTAGTAATAACAATATTTTATGAAAAACAAGTATTTTTCCACCTAAGTTGGTGAAATTTTACTTTACTGGGTTAATGATGGTGGCAGTAGATAGCTTCACTTGTGTTTGTAGAACTTTATATCAGTACAACCTTTCAGAGCAATTTGGTAAGCAGAATAACATCTTTCCAAAAATAAATTCCACTTATGAAAATAATTCAAAGGAAATCAATCAGAGCTATATACAACTGAAAGGCATTCTTAGATAGGCAAAGGTGGAGGGAAGACATTTATGAGGAACTTACTAAAAATATACATGACAAATGTCTATAAAAGCTAAGTTCTTACTTTATATAAGGAGTTCTTTCATGGCAGGAGTGGGAGATGTATATGACAACATTATATACCCTAAAAATAGTTCATGTATAAAACAAAGAAAAAAAGAAGGTAAGTGGAAGGAAGTAAAGGAGGAAGGGAGAGCAGGAGGGAAAAGGAAGAAAGGAAGGAGGAATGGAGGGAAGAAGGAAGGGAGGGAGGGAGGGAGGAGAAAGAAAATATCCTGCATTCACAGATATTGGAGTACAGAAGTTAAGTCCTTCTTGAGAAAATAGTTAAGATAATAAAAAATTCAAACCAAGAGTTCAGTCATGGTTTCATTTCCTTAAATTTTGTCTCTGGTCCTAAGGTTAGAACATAGTAACCATGATGTGGTACTTTCGGGGCCTTTAAGTCTATATTGATACTTAATGCTCCCCTTAAGAACCTCTGCAATTGATTATACAGGCCATAATACTGAGAAACCCACGTTAAGTTAGTACTTATTTCTTTTACCAATTATGCTCAGTTTTCTTGGTCAAATAAATTGCAATACCAGGCTATAATCTAAGCATCGCATGAAAATAAAATGTAAACAATAACATCTCAGCTTTAATTTTTTTGCTGCTTTAAATATCTAGTAATATTCTTTTCATTATAATGTAAATTTTTGTTCTCCCGGAAAAGTGCCCAAACTGGTAGCGAGAAAGGGATTTTTCACCAGAGGCCCCAGTGTGGTTGATCTTATTTGCGTCAAAATTTCACATTCAAATTCTAATTATTCCAAGCCAAATGCTCAAGTGTATAGATTGTCCAAGGTTGCAAAGACCCCAGCAGAGAACAGGACACGTTAGATTAGCAGGGCCACAACTAAATGTCACTTAGGAGACTTTAAGAACTTGTCTCTACGTTGAGATAGACTTTGCACCCTAAAGAGGCTTGGAACTTCAGTCGCTCTGAGAAATGACTCAGGCTCAAGACTCATGCCTTTCATCCGAATTTTCTTGCTCAAGTGTATTTCCGCCATGTTACTTAGCATCCAGAGAAGGCTAATTGTCCTAATTAGGAACTACAATTCAGATACATATCACTGTCCTGCCTAGAAGTATTCTCCATCCCCTCCCCCAAGTTCTCCAGGCAATCACCCCTATCCCAACCCTCTACTAATTAAGCTCTACACCCCACAGAATGAAAGGAATTCAGTAACATCTTTGGCTTTTTACAGAACACTGTAACAACATGTCTTGAAAGAAATAACTACATTTGCATTTTGAAATACCTTCCATCATGAATGTATAAATTTATTTCTCCATATAAAAGATGTAGAGATTTAAAAATTATCTTTAATTATGAGCCACTGGTTTCTTTCTTTTTATGAAAAACTAGAGGTCCGGTGCACGAATTCATGCATGGGTGGGGTTCCTTGACCTGGCCAGCAATCCGGGCTGATTGGGGCCCTCTTGCCCAGTTGCGATCAGGGCCTATTTGGGCAATTTGGGCCAGCCGGCCAGCCAGGGGGAAGGCCTGCGGGAGGTTGGCCGGTTGGCCACGGGGAGGGACCATGGGAGGTTGGCTGGCTGCAGGAGGTTGGCTGTGGTAGCATACTGACCACCAGGGGGCTGCTCCTGCATTGAGCGTCTGCCCCCTGGTGGTCGTTCAGTCGACCAGTCATAACGGTCGCTTAGGCTTTTATATATATAGATAATAGCAATAAAAACAGTAATGCAAATCAGGTGCATATCCTACCACTTTTGTATCGTTCCTTCCCATTACTATCTATGACAAAAAGAACTGCTTTGAAATAACTAAAGCCAGACCTATTGTACACAAACATAATTTTATCTATTCTGAATATCTTTAAACAGCCTCAGTGGGTTCATGGTCTATAGCAGTGATGGCGAACCTATGACATGCATGTCAGAGGTGACACGCGAACTCATTTTTTTGGTTGATTTTTCTCTGTTAAATGGCATTTAAATACATAAAATAAATATCAAAAATATGTCTTTGTTTTACTATGGTTGCAAATATCAAAAAATTTCTATATGTGACACGGCACCAGAGTTAAGTTAGGGTTTTTCAAAATGCTGACACGCCGAGCTCAAAAGATTCGCCATCACTGGTCTATAGCAAAGCCTATTCTCCTCTAAAGAAATACCTTTAAGCACTTGAGAAAAAGGTCAGGTAATTTCACTTCTTTTTAAACAACAAGAGAAAATACAGTTATTTTAAAGGCCTGCTAATAATTAAATAGAGATCTAAATGACCAATTTACAATAGGCTTTTTAAAGAGCCAAGTTCATTTTGCTGAACTGAACTTACAATTGTTCACTGGGTATTTGCATATGAGAATTATCTGCATTTCTCAAAATAGTAGAATGAAATTGGAATTCTCTTTTCAATATATTTGAATGCATCTACATGTGTATAGTGAATTGGAGAAACACAGTTATTACACGGGATAACATCTAAAATTTTCTGAAATATTTGAATATAGAGGCAAATGTTATTTAAAAATTAAATTACTATTTAATTTGCAACTTCTTGATGATTAGTGATGTTGAGCATTTTTTAATTATGTCTTTTGACCATTTGTATGTCCTCTTTGGAGAAGTATCTATTTATGTCCTCGCCTATTTTTTAACCAGATCGTTTGTTTTCCTTTTGTTGAATTGTATGACTACTTTATATATTTAGGAAATTAACCCATTATCAGATGTATCATTGGCAAATATATTCTCCCATGCAGTGGGTTCCTTTTCAATTTGATGCTGCTTTATTTTGATGTGCAGAGCTTTTAATTTTGATATAGTCCCATTTGTTTATTTTTCCTTTGTTTCTCTTGCCCTAGACCTTGCATTAGTGAAAATTCAGCTACCTGAGATGTCTGATACTTTGATGCCTATATTTTCTTCTAGGATTTTATAGTTTCATGACTTACATAAGTCTGTTACTCATTTTCAGTTTAAACTTGTGTACAGTGTAAGTTGGTGGTCTAGCTGCCAGAAAGATTATCATCAATAAATCAACAAACAATGAGTGCTGGTGAGGATGCGGAGAAAAAGGAACCCTAGTACACTGCTGGTGGGAATGCAGACTGGTACAACCACCATGGAAAACAGTGTGGAGTTTCATCTTTGGGTTGATGTCTATCATTAATTTTAAAAATCCTTAGCCAGTATTACTTCAAATATTTTTTCTTCTCCATATGCTATTCCAATGTGCCTATACTACATTAAAAAGAAGTGTCTCATAATGATAGGATGTTCTTTTCTGTTTTCCATTTATTTTTTTTCTTTACATTTCAGCTTGCAAAGATTTCTCTTGACCTATATTTAAGCACAAATATCCTTTATCTGTCATGTTTAATCTAATAGATGAAACCATCAAAGATATGATTAATTGCCTGGCCAGTGTTGCTCAGTGGTTGAGCATTGACCTTTGAACCAGTAGGTCACATTCCATTCCTGGTCAGGGCACATGCCTGGGTTGTAGGCTCAATCCTCAGTAGAGGGTGTACAGGAGGCAGCTGATCAATGATTCTCTCTCATCATTCACCCTCTCTTTTCTTCTCTGAAATTAATAAAAATATATCTTTGGGTGGTGGGCACATGGTCCTATATACATTTTGTAAATTAATAATCCACACATCTAACCTATATGTTCATGTTGACTAATGTCACCCCAATAAAATTTATATATACATATATACATATATATATATATATACATATATATATATATATATATATATTTCATTGCTATTCAGTATTTATTTATAGCATTGCTTTTTAATTCTTTCTAAAAATTTTCATTTGTTTACTTCTTTACTTCTATTATATTCTGGGATGTTGTCTTTTTTCTGTTTTATCTCTTTATGTATTAATTATGATTATTTTAAGTTCTCTGACTGAAAATTCCAAAATCTGTGTCATATCTGATGTAGGTGTTGTCTTTTCAGATTGTGTTTGGATTTTTGTTTTTGTTGTTGTTATTTGTTTCCCCTACCCCTATTTTTAGTATGATTTATGTTTGTTGGTTGAAAGTTAGGCATGGTATACAGGGTGGGGCAAAAGTAGGTTTATAGTTGTTCATAAAGAAAATAATCTATCCTAATAAAAGAGTAATATGCTAATTAGACCAGACGTCCTTCCCGACAAAGATGGGGCTGTGAGGGAAGCCCCAGTCCCAGTTGCCTCCTGGCGGCCAGAGGGAAGCCTGGGTCCCGGGTGCCTGCCGGCGTCCAGAGGGAAGCCCGGGACCTGAGTGCTAGAGAAAAGCCAGTGCCGGCAGCTGGGTGAAGGAAGGTCTATTCTTGCATGGATTTTGTGCATTGGGACTCTAGTAATAAATAATGATACAAGAATAAAATCTGTTTGGCATACTCACAACTGAAAACCTACTTATGACCCACCTGTTTTGGGTAACAGGTACTGAGATAATCAGGTCTTTTTTTGGTGAGGTTTACTAGGCTAGACTGGGTTGTGTTTAATGTTTATAGTAGCTCTAAATATCAGACGATTCATTTTCCTTTATTTTTGTTTCCCCTATTTTATTTGTGTTATTTATTCATTTCCAGTGTGAAACTTGCAGACTTGGTGAGCGAAGAGTTTATATTTGACTAGAGGCCTGGTACACGAAATTTATGCACTCATTGGGGGTGGGGGGTGTCCCTCAGCCCGGATTGCAAGAGGGCACAGGCCAGCCCGAGGGACCCCACTGGTGCAGGATAATTGCTGAGGAGAGATGTGGGAGATTGGCCAGCGAGGAAAGGACTGTGGGAGGGTTCCAGGGCCCCAGCAGCAAGCTAACCTACTAGTTGGAGCATCTGCCCCTGGTGGCCAGTTCATGTCATAGCAAGCAGTTGAGTGGCCTTAGCATATCATTAGCATATTGCTGGGGTCTAACCCCAGCAGGTCCAGGGGTCCCCAAAGGTGTGGACGGAGTCGGTGAAGAAGGAATGACACAGAGACAGCGTTCAGTTGATCAGCAGCCTAGCCAGGATCTCTAGCCAAGTTCTGGTCAGGATCACCAGCGAAGTTCTGTAGCCATGTTCTCTCGCTAGGTTCTCCAGCCAGGTTCGATTGCCAGGTTCTGTAGCCAGGTTCTTCAGCCAGGTTCTGTCTAGGTTCTCCAACCAAGTTCTGTAGCCAGATTCTGTCTCTAGGTTCTTCAGCCAGGTTCTCTCTCTAGGTTCTGTGTAGGTTCTGTGTCTAGGTTCTGTGTCCAGTTTCTGTCCAGGATCTTTTGCCATGTTCTCTCACTAGGTTCTGTCTCCAGTTTCTGTCCAGGATCTTTTGCCATGTTCTCTCCAACGAAGTTCTTCTGTCTCTAGGTTCTGTATAGGTTCTGTGTCTACGTTCTGTGGCCAGTTTCTGTCCAGGATCTTTTGCCATGTTCCGTCTCTAGGTTCTGTGTCTAGGTTCTGTGTCCTGTTGTCTTGTTACATCTGTATTTATACCAGTTGATTCCAATCCTATCAATCTCTATTCCAAAAGTTAGGGCGTTTCTTATCTCCATTCCAGGGAGTAAAGATTATGTAGCTTAAGTGTGATTGTTCATAGTTAAAGTGATTAACTACCTACCCGCCTGGCACTTAGTTAAGGGGTTTTATTCCCTCCCTAACTTAGGGAAAAATCCCCACCTGGGGAAACAACCTTTCTCAGAGAGGTGACCTTGGTTAAAACACATAGTGGCAAGAAGGTGAGCAAACATATTAAGAACAGTATGCCATATATGCCAGGTCCCTTGAAACAGCAAGGATAGACTGGCTCCCGGCAGCATATTACACTTTGATTAGCTAAATGGCCGACTAGTTGACTGGACACTTAGCATATTAGGCTTTTATTATATAGGATCCCAACATTTCAATGGTTAAAGATTCTGTCCTACTTCTGCTCCTTCAATATGACCTACAGACTTGAGACTGTTTATAGCATGTCCTGCATTCTCTATCTTTTCCCCTGCAATTTTTCTATCACATAAATCAGAACCATTTACCTCAAATTAGATTATTATTTTTCAGACACGTTCTCATGCATAAAAGTAGAATAGAAATAAGAAGAATATAAAATATACATAATCAGCATGCTGGCTCCCAATGTTACTAATTATTCTTTATTAATATACTGATAATGACATGAAAAAATAAAGATAATTTTCTTATATAACCATAGCTACTTTGGTTATTCTGGTATGACATTCAAGATCATATCTTAACTTTATTGCCTCTAAAAAATGCCCCAGTGGAAACCTTAACTAAATCCCAGTATCAGACATAGTCTTTTATGTTTTATATACACCCACTAAACTGTAGAAACAGTGGAAGAACATGACAAGTACACTATAGGGATCATATGTATCTGCATAACTCAGATTATGATAAACAGTAAAATAAAAGGTGAAATGTGCCTGAATAAAGCACTGAACTGGGCATTTTAGGATTGAATTATGCATTGTCTGCTATCAGCCCCCTATACAACCACCTAATAACCATACTTGATTTATCTATTTGGAAGCTTTGAGGGACTTAGGGAAGATCATAAAAAATGATATGTCCACAAGAAGCAGTGACTTACAATAAATTCTACTGGACACCACCTAGATAAGATTGCATGAGAAAGGGAGTCCCTGATAGCATGAGACCATCCGGAGACCTAAGGGGAGGGACCACCATCCAAAAGTGGGAGGAGACAGGGGAGATCCCATGGAACAAGGGGATCAAAGAGGGCACTTACAAATCTAGGTGATGTTGCTCAGAGAACTCCAACCAGTCATGAAAACATGGGGTCTTAGTACTACAAGACCCATTTTTATCAATGGACAGGAAATTCAGGGTGGGTTTGCACAGGTATGAAAGACAGGCAGCTCTAAATAGCTAACATCTATTTTGAAGGGCTATTTCTGAAATAATTTGAAGTGTAGAAATTTGCATTTGGTGTTGGTAGGCTTTCAAACTAATGGGTTCCAGCCTGTAGTGAAGAAAAAACCCAGAGAGTAGGATAAACAAAACGTTTTTGGCTCATTTATATAACAAAGTGGAATAATAATTCTTGTCACATACTGAACCTGCCACATGAGTGTTGGGGGATTAATGAAATAATATTTGTGAAGCCTTTGGGGTCCTTCTCAAGACAATACTTTATTAATACAAAACAGACTATTATTGTGGCAAAAAGCCCCTTCCAAATGTAGCTTATATACAATCACTGCTATATTCATTACAACTGAAATGAGCTGTTAATGTATATTATAAACATTAAAATTATTCCTTTAGATTTTAATGGGAGGATAGTTTTCATATAAACATTTTTCAAGAATATTTTAAAAATTAAATCAAAAGCATAGTTTAAAAAGAATTATGAAATGAGTATTTGGATTTAAATACAAATATATAAAACTAGAGGCCCGGTGCATGAAATTCATGCACTGGGGGGTGGGGGTCCCTCAGCCCAGCCTGCCCCTCTCACAGTCCGGGAGCCCTCAGTGGATGTCCGACTGATGGCCACAGTCTGGCAGCAGAGGTTTGGAGCAGGAGCCGTGTGTGTGTGTGTGTGTGTGTGTGTGTCTGCTGGGGGCCTGCCCTCAGCCACACCGTGGAGGCTTGGAGCAGGAGCCCCTCTGTGTTGATCTCTCAGGCTCCTGGCCTCGTCTGTGTGTTGTTCTCTCCCTTGAGCTGTGGCCAGGGTGGGGTGCTGCCTGAAGGCCCCGCCTGCCTGCTTGCGGATCGCCGCAGTGACCCTGGAGCAGGCCCTGCTGGGTGCTGCCTGCGGGCCGTGCTTTCCTGCTCCTGGATGCCCACGAACAGGCTCTGCTGGGTGCTGCCTGCTGGGGGCTGCCTGCGGGCCACGCTTTCCTGCTCCTGGATCACCAAGGCGCCCCGTGAGCAGGCCCTGCAGGGGCTGCCTGCCACAATGCTTGCCTGTTCCAGGGCCGCAACCTGCTCGCGGGTTGCCAAGGCAATGCCCGCTGGGCTCGTGTTGCCAGGGTGACGCCACCAGCGTCCTGCCCTGCCGCTATGGGCGCCGCCATCTTTGTTGCGGAGTTATGGTTAATTTGCATATTACTCATTTATTAGATAGGATTAGTTTTCTAAGAATTATTTCTATTGAAATAAGACTCATAATAATTGTTTCTCAATACAATTACAGAAAGCAAATGAAGACTCCTTATTTCTCTCTGAAATCTTGATCCTGAATCTATGTTTGTCTAGGATTTTTTACTCTGAGTCTACCTTTAATCCTGGGTGATATGGCCTCAACAGTAATTAATGTCAAAAATCTTCTGCTGTAAATGCACATATTATACTAGGTAATTTAAGAAAAGGAATTGAGTGAAATATTTTAAGAATTTTTCTGAATTGCTACTAAGCAATAAACACATCCTCCGATAATTAAAATAACCAGACATTAACAAAGTAAAAACGTCTAAAATAATTCAACATAGTTGATTGATGATCAATATTATAATAGAGATGAAATAATTTTGACTGTTTATGTTTTTAATCAAAACGTTGATTTATAATGAGCAAAAGCTATTCATAGTTGGTTGCCCTACTGGAATTGAGAAAAGAGATTCAAGATCTGAGCTGGTATCTAATAAGTACCTTAAGCAATCCATGTTAGTCCATTGATATCAGTTTGTATCCTTATTACTAAGCCCCCTCCGAACGTTATGGAGCTTCCAAACTTTGCAATAATATGCCTTCATTTATTACCTGAGCGAGTAGACATACAAATTCAAACAATCATTGAACTTCCTTCAAATGGGTGTTCAGCCACAATATGTTAGCAACAGTCTGACCACATCAGTAAATTCTCTACAATCCAAGCTTATATTTCACTTCTAATTCCTATACTCTTCTAGTTTACTCATAAAGTTTTCACTCAGTTTCTGCAGAAACTATTTACCAGATTTTATATTCTCTTTGGCAAATATTTTTTTTTGGATGAACCACACTGCCCCTCTGAAGCTCGCTTGCTCTCTCTCTCTCTGTATCTATATATCTATATATCTATATATCTATATATCTATATATCTATATATCTATATCTATATCTATATCTATATCTATATCTATATCATCTATATCTATCTATATCTATATATTTCCGAGAGGAAGGGAGAGGGAGAGAAAGATAGATACATCAATGATGAGAGAGAATCATTGATCAACTGCCTCCTGTATGCCCCTTACTGGGGATCGAGCCTGCAACCCAGGCATGTGCCCTGACTGAGAATCGAACCATGACCTCCTGGTTCATAGTTCACCACTCAATCACTGAGCCATGCCCTCCTGGCCCCTCCAAAGCTCTTTTGAAGAGTAACCATGATTAATAGGCTAAAGGCAATGAGAGGTAAAACAGACAGATATTGGGGAGAATATTAGTGACCTTGTGAGGAACTTGCTTCCCATGAGGTCATTGCACATATTTAGGCTGAGGACATTCTTCACATGTAATCCTAGAAAGGGGTGCTGTTTATCTTGGCCCAAAAGGTTTTGGGGAATATAATGTTCCAGTATTTTCATGTTCAATTTCCCCAATCTCCTTGCCTGGACACAACTGGTACCCAATATTTATTTCTCTGAGACTTACTATAATATATTAAAAAAATTCATGGCTGGCTATGAATGTTAATTGTCAACTTTCCCACCTTCACATTTTGGTCTGTGGCTTAATTTTTAATACAAGCTGTCATAAGCCTGTAAGAGATGAGAGGCTACTCAAAAGCTGCCACAGGGCTATTTGCTTTTTACAATCAATTTTCAGTTGGCTGCTCTGAGCCTATAATTTTCGTTCTGTAGGCCTTCCAATGTCACCAAGAGAAGCCAACCCACTCACTCTTCACTCACTGTCATTATATTGCCCACATACCATTCAAGTGTGCCACCATCCCCATATACCTCTGCATCTACTTACATCCCATCGCTATTAATCAAAGGTGAAATCCTTAACACTGCTGATGTGAATATATGTCACATTTTTATCACCAGTTCATTTTTGGTATCAGCTATTTTACTGTAGGTTTTCCAGAAATCAGAACTTGTAGGCTACTACTACTTTATTAGGAAGTATAATCCAAAAGAAATGAGAGGGAGAAAATGTGAGTGAGGCAGCAAATGTCAGAGAGAAAATAAAAGCAAATGTTACCAGGGTGGTCACCATGAACTTAATATCAAGCAAAACCTGTTTTGTTTTGCTGTGTTGTTTTTTGTTTTTTTTCTGAGAAGCAGTATGTGTGATTTTGCCTATCAACAGCCCAGCCTTGGAGTGGAAGGAGAATCTATCTATTGGCTTCTTTCTTTCCCTGGGAAAATCTCTTCAGTGTGGGACATGTGAAAGTCATATGCATGCCCCATAGATTTGTAAGTCTTGGGGTCACAGGGAACCCTGAGGGGGAGGTGAGGAACATCTGGCATGGACAGGGGATAAAGTGCCTACTGCTTGGACTACCACCTGGTTGAGCCAAAACAGTATTTTTGCAGTAGTTAGCTGGCATAAAACCATTGGCAAGATCTCCACACATATGTAAATGACAAGGCTATGAAATCCTATAAATGAAATAGCTTAGATAAGCTTACACTAAAACCAAAACCAAACAGCAATCCTCTTTCCAAGGCTCTCCTACCCTCTTGATTCTTAGCTCCCAAAGGCAACACTTTCAACTCTTTGTAGCTTTTTCTTCTGGTATTTAACAAAATACTTTTAAACGACACCCTTATTGGCATTTAAAAACACATTTGAAATAATCCACTTCTACTATTTATTTTTTTTATCCTCCTTAAAAAATTAGGCATTCACTATTGATCTCGTGAAGCTGAACACTATATTCCTTGCATTACACTACCATAGCCAACATTTATACACACTCACAGAAAACATACTCATCTCGATTTGCTATTTTGATCAGGAATAAGCTATTGACCACAATAATGTGTTGTTTTTATCCCACAAGAGAGGCAATAGACATGATAATCCTATCAGATATTACGTATATCCTTCCAAGTTGAACCCAATGTGTATAAGCTTGAACCAAAACTCTATTAATTCACAGACATACTAGAACTGTTCTAGTGTTTGAGGTCCTAGTATAATTCATTATTTTACAGCAGACTGGCACTGCCCTCTGCTTATTTCTGAGGAAGCTTGAAATTCTGATAAATTTTGCCCAAATGATGTCAAATGGTCTAATTATTCATAATATGCTATTTAAAATTCTAAACTCCCATAGTGCTTCTCCCCCGCCCCCCCCCCCCCCCACGTCTTACTCATTTTATAAATAGGACTGCATTATAAATGTTTGGTTGAATTAGTACTATGACCACCTAAAAGCTATTCACAGCTGGCCCACATTCGAATATACTTTTTTTTGTTGCTGTTCCACTGAACTAAATTTAATAATCAATTTATTTACTTGCTAATGCTAATTCCTGCTACAATCTGCAAAAGAGCAATACAGGATTAGACAGACCTTTCTCTGTGTACTTACTGTTAAGAAAAGACAGCGGTTGTTAAGGGTTCACTGATTTTGTCCAGTTTTATTTCATTCACAATCCTTTAGACACAATATTTAGATGTGAGAGTGATTTACAAAGACTACAATTTCCCTTCTTCCTTATATTTTATGTGAGAAAGCTAAAATTTAAAATGTGACATTCTAATAAAGTATTATTGAAGTGTTGGCCGGTACATTATGCAATTTACTTTGAATGCAGGATCAGTTTCAGTTTGCGTATGTGAATTATTAGAAGTGGTGTATATGTAAAAGAGTTAAATCTTCTGATTCTAAGACTATAATTATAATCCTGGGACATTTTTACATCAAAAGCTCCTTTTAGAGAAGAAGTAAAAGCTTCATAGGGGCTTCCTGTCTAAAACAGAACAAATATGTTCAGTAACGGAAAGCATGAGAAGTGTGAAGTGCTGAAACAGGTTTAGTTGACACCAGGAGATTAGCCTTCGTTCTGTAGGAAAGTGAAATAGCCAATTCTACTTTTCACATGATTGTTCTATAGGAGTTTAATAAGCAACTGCCGAAAATTTTTGATGTCCTTAAGAATAAACGTGTGTTTTTTTTCAAGTAGGTCATCAAATAATGTACACCCACCCATATATCCTGCATTAGCTAAAATTCTAAATTGATTTCCTTCACATCTCTAACTTTATTCTAATCCACAATGTTTCTTTTTAGTGATAAATGCATTTTCAGTTAAACATGTTCAACATTAATTCAATTGTATAGGCTAGTTTTATTTGAAATTTTCAATCATGTTTTTTAAAAAATATATAAAGAGTCTAATGACATTACATTCCAATGATGCTGAGAACTATAATAATTGATCCAAGGGCTGATGGCCTTTTAAATATATAAAAACTTTTTGGGTGAATGATTAATACAAAGTACGTACAAAGGCAGATCATGTAAGATCTTTGACCTTATACCAGTTAGTATTTCAGACCAGTTCGTTACAGAAAAAGGTCACTCGATATTACAGAGAGCTTGAAAGAGAAACTGTAGCTTAAAAGATGGAGGAAATAAAAGTTAAGAGAAGTAAATAAATATAAACCTGTTAGGAACTGAGTATTAACTGTATTATGATTACATATATAAGCAAATGTATTTAAAAGTCCTTAGGTACATAAAGGAGTAAAGATGCTCTATCTTTGATACAACTACTAGAGTATTTAAAAGTATTTTCACTTAAAATTAACTCAATACATAAGCTCATATGTTTTAAAAAAATATTTTAGCCCATGTCCACCTTAGTTTGTCTAACTTCGCCTCTTCTTAGAACACACGTTCCCCATGTCTGTAAATACTGTTGACTACCAACTCTGTGATTTTTCTGCTCCATTATCTCCATAGGCCTCCAACATTGCATGTACAAATTCCTTTGACATCTCCATTTGAAAATTTGAAACATCTTAGTGTTAACATGGACCCAAAACAGAATTATTGATTTCTGCCTTCCCAAGCTATCTGTGTTTCCTTAGCTATTCCTGATTCTGTTTTTTGTATCACATTTACCCAACATAAAATTCAATGACACATTCCCAATGACAAATTCCTGGTTCTTCCCTTTCCCAAACCTCTATCTCATCCATCTTCATGTTCTTCAATCTTTATCTTTAAAACTAGAGGCCTGATTCACAAAATTCATGCACTGGGGTGGGGGTCCCCTCAGCCCAGCCTGCACCTTCTCCAATGCGGGACCCCTCAGGGGATGTCTGACTCAAAACATAGGCTTATTCAAAAGTGAAATAACAAAAATAAAAAAAGAAAATATGGTACCCAGAATATAGGCAGTGACAAAAAGGGAGGAGGGGGGAATGTGAGAGTTACATTGAACAGAAGACCCAAAAGATGAATGCGAAAGCCTAGACTTAAGACTTAAACATTTAACTAAATTCACTTGTATGTTTTATAGTGAATTGATTATTTCCCCACATTACCTAAAAAATCTTCCATATTCTCATTTCAGACGATGGCAAATACATCCTTTTAGTTGCTGATATAAAATTTCCTAAGTATCATCTTTGACATCACTCTTTCTTTTATAAGCTATATCTAGTCTGTCTGAATGTTTTTGGTTACACTTTTCTAATATATCATGAATTTGATCACTTATCAACACATTTATTACTATACTTTGGATTAAATTACCATTCCCAATGGCTGGCAGCCATATAGCCTCTGTAGGGATCCTAATAAATATAAATCATATTATATTTCTCTTTTGCTCAAAAATCACCCATGGACTTCTATCTTATTCAGAGAATGAGTGTCTATTAAAGTTCCAGGCATGTGAGGATCTGGCTTCCCACTCAGATTTGGTGTCATCTTCCACTTATTCTCTTTGATCTTATCACAAAGTCCTCACTAATTTTTAAAAACCAAACCAATCCTGCACGGGTCTCCAGAATTTGTCACTTTCTTGGCTCTCTGCCCTAAACGCTCTCTTCTGTGGTATTCACCTGGCTTGCTCACTCATCAACATCAGGTCTTGTCTCACATGTTAACTTCTCAGTGGGAGATATTTAACCACTATGTTTAAAATGACAATCACTCTTTTCTCACACCTTCCCTTCTGTGCTTCATAGCATTTTTCAACATCTAATCTACAATATGCTATACTTAATCAATTGTTTACACTTTCATTTTCTTTCTCATTTTTAAAGATATATAAATTATATAATAAAAATTTTTATGTTTTGTATAATTCTTTATCCACAAGTTTATTAGAAAAGAAGGAAATGCTAGATGTTAAGTACACAAATATATAAATGAGCTATTAATCAATCTAACACAATTTAAAAACTTTAAAAGAAAAATATTTAAACTTCATGAAAAGACTTTAAAGAATAATTAAAGCAAGTACATTTAATCCACTTTCACAGATAAGAATTATCAGAATTATAAACTTAGCAATCCCTGGAAATAGTTTTATAGATTCAATGGAATCTAAATTAAAACGGCAATAGGAATGTTGTTATTTGGTTTCTTGGCAAGCTTATTAACACTAAGTAAATAATGGCCAAGGACAGTCAGGATACTCAAGATATCCCAAAAGAAGGATATATTGGTGGCAATTCCCCATCAGATAAAAATTCTAATCTATAATAATAATAAAAGCATAATATGCTAATTAGATCAGTCAGCCGAATGACCTTCCAGACATCATTCGGGACGTCCTTCCTGATGAAGCCGCAGTGGCAGGGACTAAGGCAGAGTGGTTAGGGGCAATCAGGCAGGCAGGCAGGTGAGCAGTTAGGAGCCAGTGGTCCCAGATTGTGAGAGGGACGTCTGACTGGATCGGGCTTAAACTGGTAGTTGGACATCCCCTGAGGGGTCCCGGATTGGAGAGGCTGCATGCTGGGCTGAGGGACACCCCCCCACACACACACACGAATTTTGTGCACCAGGCTTCTAGTGCATATATAAAATCTTGATACAAAACAGATGTGGAGTTGAGGATTTAAAAATAAAAAAAGAAATAGTAGCACTTATTGCTAACTTGGACCTAATTAAATTTAAAATGTGATTCTGTTCTTATAAGATTGCAGAAGTGAAATAGAAAAATACTAACCAACCTAGAGTACTTCTTGTTTCCTTGCAACTGATGCACTGGTTTATTCCTAGCTTATGAAAGGTCACACTATTATGGCAAAATCATAATTGCTACTAGAAGAGCAAATGCTTTAAGAAATTGATACTGACCAAAGGACATGATTGAATTATCAAAAGCACTCAGCCAATATTCTAATACAACAAAATCAATTGCATTTCCATTGTTTTGTCACTTATGTTCATTTGTCTAAAATAGATGGGGGGGGGGGATGGGGAAAAAGTCAGGAAATTATTTTCTTTCTTCACCAGAATATTCCCATTACTTTCATGGAGTAAAAAACTTTATAAGTAATTCAATGTATGTAATTAAAATAATAAGCTAGCCCAGCTGGCATGGCTCAGTGGTTGAGTGTCGACTTATGAACCAGGAGGTCAACAATTTGATTCCTGGTCAGGGCACATGCCAGGGTTGCGGGCTTGACCCCCAGTACGGGGTGTGTTGAGGCAGCAATCTTAAGTGTTTTAAGATTAAAAAACAACAGCAACTAGGCTTTTACATTTTTCCCATCCTATGACAATGTTCCGACTAAAAAAAATAAAATCAGTTGCTTTCCCCTTTATTTTCCATTGAATGTTGATGACTACATTTAGATTGAATCCATAAATTCTAATGCACACTTAACTCTTAGAGAAAAGACATTTATTCAGTTAAAGCTGCATGTTAACTGAACAGCTTCACTTTAAGAGTCACTAGAAAACTTGTTCCACTTCCCCTACACATGGAGTTTCATAAATGTTTACCCTAGATAACCCATAGGCACTATAAAACCCTTTGCTTTCCCCTGAGACTTACATAATTTCTTTAGGAATCTGCCCTACTTTTTTTTAATTCCCCTGGAGTTAAATTCCTCACTTGTTATATCTTCACAGATAAACCCTGCACATCAACCTCACCTGCCAAACTCCTGCAATAACCCCTCTGGTAATTCAATGGAACAAGAGAGATCTCATATTCCCTTTTAGTGTTATGTAAGCTGCAGATGCTTCCATTCTGCTTACATTTAAAAACAATACTGCTTATTCATAACATAGTTAAACTTATTCATTTAATGTTGAAGGTTCATTCTCTCCCCAACCTGTATATCCACTTTACTAATATTCTTACTTGAGTCACTTGTCTTTGTTATGTCAGTAGGGGTACTTATACTAAATGTGCAAAAGTCACTTGAAGAATATTACAAAACCACGTTATGAAAGTTGGGAATTCGCATAATCTTTTCACTCAGTAGTTGAATTTTCGTAGATTTCAGTAAATCAAATACATAACTTTGTTTTATGAGGGCTAAATATATACACACACATATGTCTCTTTCTCTCTCTCTCTCTCTCTATATATATATACTAGAGGCCTGTTGCATGAAGAGATTCTTGCAATAAGCTTCCCTTCTCCTGGCTGCCGGCACAGGTTTTCCTCCAGCACCCGGGACCCAGGGGCCTTCACTCCAGCCAGAGCCGCCTTCAGTCTTCCGTCTTCGCTGCCCTGGCCAGAGATGCCTTCAGTCTTCCATCTTCACTGCCCCGGCCGGAGCCGCCTTCAGTCTTCCATCTTCGCTGTTCCGGCTCACCTTCAGTCTTCCCTCCGCAGCTTGGAGCCTACGTATGCAAATTAACCACCATCTTTGTTGGCGGTTACTTTGCATATCATGCTGATTAGCCAATGGGAGGCGTAGCAAAGGTGCAGTCATTTACCATGTTTGTCTATTATTAGATAGGATACTTGTGGCATTCAATCTTAATTATTAATATTCCATTCAATATTTTGCTTACTAATAACATATAAAATATATTTTATACTTATATAGGATTTTTGTGAATGATGAAATAGTTAATGTCTTCTCAGCAAATATTAGCTCTAAACATTGGTAACTGTGTTACTGCTACTCAATTGATCGAAATTCCATACTTATTAATTATCTCTATCTTTATAATCTGATGCTTCTTTGGAGTTAAAGAGTATTCATTTTCCTGAAAACTTAATCTAAGAAACTATATTCACTCTTTGATAATACATGGTGATATAGCTTATACCAGCTATTTAAATAGCTAGACAGTAAAAAACCATCAAACTGGGCAATAAAAACAAAACATTTATAGGTTAGTAAAAAGAAATGTCTTTATAAAGGAGCAAGTATGTGTGTCATTTTCATATACTACACATTTTAGCAAGTGTGTGTGTCATCTTCATATACTACACATACATAGGTTTTTTTCAGCAAAGTTATTGATAGTTTATGTGTGATAAATTCAAGCAGTTATACCTAGTATAGCCTAGCCTAAGATATAATGTTTCCATTATTCTTGGTTCTCATAGCATATTTATGTTATATTTACACTTTTTATTTTCATCATTAAACATGTAAATTTGTTTGCTCTATTTGGCTGAACCATTGTGACTTCTGATTAAGTTTTTATGTTTTATTTTATAATACATGGCAGCATTTTGGAATGAATAAAATTAGTTAAACTTTGAATTTTTAATACTTTCCTAGGCTTTTATATTTTTTCCCATCCTATGACAATGTTCTTACAAAAAAATAAATAAATAAAGCAAGTTGCTTTCTCCTTTATTTTCCATTGAAAGATGATGACTACCTTTGGATTGAATCCATACATTCTAATACACACTAAACTCTTAGAAAAATATATTAATATTGAGCATTTCCTTTCAAAATAAAATTCACCCTGTGACTATGAAGAATTAATTTGAATATATTTTAATTTATTTCATATTTTGTCTTCATTCACTGATTTGATTTTAATATATTTTTTAGAAATATATTTAGTTATTTTAAAATATCATCACATAATCAACATCATACTTTGACAAGAGTGCATGTAAAATCAACACCACATTATGTAAATGAAAGCATCAAATGAATTAAGTATACAATGTTTTACATCTCATATATCTTTAAGCTCATTGTTATAGTTAAACTCACTGAACTTTCAGAGTGGCATAACAAAGTGACAGGAAATCAATGTTTCCCTTTACAAAAAGCAGTGCCAAGAATTTTTATTTTTCCGGATTATATTAAACTCGAATATAACATAATGTCATCCACAAGAAACATCCATATTTTCAAAGCGCAAAATTCTATTTTTAATAACCTATTTATTTGGTTGTATAAGTTCCATTACAATTTCTGTTTTATCATATCAATGTAAACTTTGATACTTTCAAGCGATTTTCCCCAAAACAGGTCTGAACTTTCATTTTCAATCAGTGCAATGGTTACAGACTGCCTCAATATAGAAAATATAAGTGGAAGCCTGGGCCTATTCTAATTTCTCCCTATATTAAAGAATTAAGCAACAACAAAAAACACTCATAGACACAGGCAATTATATGGTGATTACCAAAGGGGAAGGGGTTGGTGGGAAGTAGAAGAGGCGAAAGGGGGATAAATGGTGATGGAAGGAGACTTGACTGAGGGTGGTGAATACACATTACAATACAGTATACAGATGATGTATTAAAGAACTGTATACCTGACGCCTATATAATTTTATTAACCAACTAGAGGCCTGGTACACAAAAATTCGTGCATGGTTGAGGGGAGGGTCCCTCGGCCCAGCCTGCAACAATACAAGCATTCCGTGCCCGGCCTGGCCAGGCGCGGAAGGCTTGCCTTGGCACCCGGGCGACGATGCAAGTGTGGCCACTGCCCAGAGGCCCTTAGCAGCTGGGGTGGAATGCTTGCCTTGTCGCCACAGTGATGAAGCAAGCATTCCGCCAGGCCGCTCACGCTGCTCGCTCTCAGCGGCCACCCACCCTGGGACTGGGAGACTCCAGAGGAGCTGAGAGGACTGGGCACCACCCTATTGTGACTATGGGTGCCGCCATCTTTGTGATGGAATGACAGTTAATTTGCATATTACCCTTTATTAGATTTATGTTACCCCAATACAAATAAAATTCAATACAAATAAAAATAAAGAATGCAAAGATCTTTTCTTTTGTTACTTATTTTTTTTCCTTCAGCTTCCTTAGTTTCTTTACCTACTGTTTTTCTTGAGAAATACAGTAGATAAAGAAACTAAGGGAGGAAGGGAGAAGGAGAGAGAGAGATAGAAACATCAATGATGAGAGAGAATCACTGATCGGCTGCCTCCTTCACGTACCCTACAGGGAATTGAGCCCCACAACCTGGGCATATACCCTGATGGGGAATCAAACTGTGAACTCCTGGTTCATAGGTCGACACTCAACCACTGACCCATGCTGGCTGGACTCAAGTTGTACAATTTATGTTTGATGCAAATCTAAAAAAGAAAAATCAACTAATATGACTGATGTCACCACTCACACATTTTAACTGACATATACAGACAGGATGACAAACTAAAGAACATAATTTGTGCAGTAATATGACTTTTGTTGGCACATAACATCTATTGTACATCTGTAACAAACCCAGCGCTTACCTATCATTCCAGTTGGCACCTCTGAAAGGTCATTACACATATTTACATAGTGTTATTAAAAGCACAGTTATCACTGCTGACCAGGTTCTGCTGGAAGAAATACTTTGTTGTTTATATTTCTTAAAAATTATATTTATGTCTTATTTAAGGCTTCAAAATTTTCTGATATGGAATCTTAAAGGCATCTTAGAGAATTTCCAACTAACTTTTTAATATTTGCCCTTATTTTATCTTTGGTGTTTTAGTGTCAAAATCATTATATAAGAATGCTACCTATTTATTTATTTTTAAAACTATATTAGGCACTTAATTATTCTCATTCTAAAGATCCAGACTATATCTCAGTTCTTATAATGTTGGAATGGTGTGTGTGTATATGTATATAATATACATCATATATATGATTCCTCTTTTTTAGTTTTTTTCTCTCCTTTGGGGATTGTATTTCTATATCTACTCATATCGCTTTTGTATGTTTACTTTCCCTATACATTTTGAAACATTTCAAGATTTTTATTTACTGGTCATTCTATAGAATTTTTATTTTATATCTATCTATCTATCTATATATATAGATAGATAGATAGATAGATAGATAGATAGATATATAGATATATATATAGATATATATATAAATTGTGCAGTAACAACACGATTTAACAGCCTTTGATTTATATATCCCACATTCAAAGGCTGTCTTCAGAAAAAAATCATTTCTACTGTCGTGGTAAACAACCTGCTTCCCTATTTATAATGGTTTGGCCCTCTAGCAACTTCAGCGCAAAATTATAGCTAATTTGCCTACAAATGTCAGGTGATCATAATAATCTGGCCAACCACTATATATAAAATTTATCTTTAAATTTCAACTGCTCAAAATGTCATATTTGTTATTTGAATATAGTAACTAGTTTTACTAATATTAATTAATAGTGTGATGATGTTGCTTTAAGTTTTGTTGTTATTAACCTTCCTTAATTACCTAAATGTCCTTGTGTCCTATTTGTTTGTTTTTACATGAGGCATGTGAAGGCCCCACCTCATTCTTGTTTCTGTCTTTTCTTGTGTTCTCCCAATTCTATTTTCCTTATTTCTTCCAGAATTTTCAATCACCTCTTTGTTTTTTGCATCATCTCTTCCTAAATTCTGTATTTTTATTATTATTATTTTTTACTTTTATACTTCTGAACAGTGTTTCTCATGAAAGATAAGGGGAATACATGTGAGCCATCTTAAGCCAAATGTTCTATGTTCAGCTTTTATACAAAAAAATGTTTAAAAGGCAATATAATCTTAGCATATATGTTAATTAGAAGCTAATATAACTTATCGAAAATAAGTATGCAGTTTCCCTCACATTATTTCATATAGTTTACAGAATATATTTGTACTATTATTTAATCTGTAAAAGAGGGGAATTTAAACCTTTTAGAAGACTTCAAATACAATATAGTAGAATATAAGCTGCACATGTAGGATGGTGTTTAAAAACAAGTGTATATATATATATATATATATATATACACACACACACACACACATATATATGTAAATAGTCATATATATAGTTTAGGAAGTACATTTCTTGTTTGATAATAAAGATTAATTTTGTACCATTAAAAGTATACCTTCTTTTATGGATTTAATTGTGCCCCTCCTTAAATTCACATATTGAATTACTAACCCTCCGTATCTTAAAATGTGATTATTTGCAAATAGGGTCATTATAAATGAAATTAGTTAAGATAAAGCTGTTAGGGTGGGCCCTAATTAAACATGATTGGTGTTATTATAAAAGGAGGATATTAGACTACAGACTCACACACAGGGAGATTCCATGTGAACATTGGAGTTTTGCTGCATAAGCAGAGGCACTACCAGAAGTGAGAGGTCTGGAACAGATGCTCCCCTAGCACTTTCAGACGGAACATGGTCCTGCAAATGCTTTGATCTCAGACATCTGGCTTCAAGACTAGGAGACAATAAATTACTGTTGTTTTAATTGCAGCTATATCACTCTTCATTTCTTCTTGGGTCTTACTTAAGTTGTTGATTTTTTCATCTGTTTCTTCTAGTTTCTTCCATATGTTATTGATTTTTTCATCTGTTTCTTCTTGCTTCTTGTAGAAGTTGTTGATTTTTTCCTCCATCCGGTTTATGCACTCTAGGACCCTTATTCTGAATTCTTTTTCTGTCATGTTGCATGCCTCTGTATTACTTAGCTGCTTTTCTGGAGAGTCCTCCTCTTTCTTTTGGGGGTTTCTTTGTCTACCCCTGTTTGATCTCACTGACATATCTAGACGTTGAGTCGTTCAGTGGTTGCTCCCTTGGTGGCAGTGACTCCTTGATCTGTGGTTGCTCTGTGGTTGCTCTTTGGGGGGTTGCGGTAGCAGCTGCTCTTCAGTTGGCAGCAGCTCCTCTGGTGGGTGCTATTCACAGCTGTGGTGGCTCTTCTGCCTGGTGGGGCGAGGTTTCATGTACAGCTGCTGTTCCTCAGCAGAGGGTGTGGTGCTCAGGAGGCTGCTGTTGTTTGGATCTGCTGCGTTGATTTAAAGGCACAAAATACAACACAACAAGGCACCACGTACCAGGCACTAAACACAAATATATTCACGATATTAATAACCCCAAATAAAGGTGACCACCGGAATTAAGAGAATTAGGGGATAAGGAAGAAGGAAGAGAAAAAGATAAAATAGAAAAAAGAAAAGTAGGGACCAAAAAAAGGAGTGCATAAATGAAATTGGGAAAAAGGAGGAGGGGAAATAAAAGTGAGAAAAGAAAAGAAAAAAAAAAAGAGTGAAAAGAGAGAATGAAGTGGAAGAGGGGAAGAGACTTTTTATATGCGGAGAATACTCCTATAGAACCGCCACTAATCCCAACAAATTCCAGCAACAGCTCCCTGGAGAAGGATGCAAACTAGAAACAACTAATAATATAACGATGAAAATAGAATGGAGGACATTAATCCCAAAATAAAATAAAGAAAAAATAAAATGGCACTTTAAAAAATGGTAAAATGGTAGCAGTAATAATACTGGTTAAAAATAAGAAGGTAGTAATTAAAAGGGTAAAATCAGGTGATGGAAAAAGAAGAAAAAAAAGAAAAAAAAAGAAAGAAAAAAATTGGTTTCTTAGTTAAAAGGTGAAAAAAGAAAAAAAAAATTGCGGTAGTGAAGGTCCTTTGGTTCTTCTATTCTTCAGTCTGGCTCGTCTTTAGTCCTGCCAGGTATTCAGGAGAGTGTTGAGTTTCCCTGCGATACACTGTTCCTCTGTGTTGTAAACCACAGTCCTTATTTTAAAGCAGGCCGCATTTGTTTCCCAGACTGCCTTATTTTGTGTTTAGCAAAGAGTCAGTTTGTGGCTCAGCCTCTGGGTGGCAGTGTTCTGGGGTTGGCCTCTGAGGCTATACGGCTTCTTATCGCATTTAAAACTGATTTGGAGAGGTCAACTATCCAGAGCTGGTTCCCTAATAGTTACCTGCTTGCTCTGTGTTGTTGCTGGGATTGAAAATCCCTCTATAGGCCAGACCCTGTTAACTCCCAGGGACTGATCAGGTTATTTTAATCCTTGATCTCGTACAGGGTGGAATCTGGGTGTGGCTGTGCTCCTTGCCTTGGGGCTGGGGGGAGGAGTCTCACTCTCTGGAGAGAATGGCTGCCCCAGTCCTGGACTCAGGGGTGTCTCAGCGCTCAATTCACTGCCACCTCTCCCGGCCCCCCTTCTCTCCTCAGTCTCTCCCCAGATTCCACTCCTCCACACCCTCTCCCTCTCTTCAGGACAGGTAAGTGTCTGTATCCGAAATATCTTATGAACAGGATTCAGTGAAAACAAACAAACAAACGCCGGCCGTGGAAATGGGGAAGGCTTGGTTTCTGTAAGCTCTTCTCTTACAGGCACTGCATGGTCTGGTCAGCTCTTCAGGCTGCCCCCTTTAGGCTCAGTCCTCTGTGATCACAGAACCCAGCTCTCAATTCCCCCGGCGGCGCCAGGAATCCCGCGGTTCTCCTTTCCCCAGTCAGGGGCTGTGCCTGTCCCAAGGGACGCGGCTGTCTGCCACGCGGTCTCCCTCCGACTCTCTGGGCTCAGAGGTCTGGCAAACTTTCCTGCCCAAATCCCTGGTTTTTTTTTACCTTTCCAGGGGAGTTCTGCTCTTCCCGGCTGCAAACCGTCTCACCAGCTGAGCAATTTTGCCAATTCGGGGTGGGTGTTACTAGTTTCAGCTGCTCACTCCATTTGCTCCGGGACACGACCTGGGACGCATCTGCCTATATCGCTGCCATCTTCAAAATCCTCAAATTACTGTTGTTTTAAGATCCAGTTTGTGGGACTTTGTTATAGCCTCCTTTGGAAACTAATACATCACCCTTGTCCTCATGAACTATTGTTCTTGTGTCTATTAATTTGTGTCTGCTAGTTTTTGCTTCATTGTTGTTAAGATAAAAATAAGAAATATATTAATAAATGGAAAGCTGTTAACTTTTTTAACTTTTTGCTCTCTGCTCCAGCCATACTGGTTGCTGATACTACTACTGATCCTGCATCCTTCTCCTATCATCATCATCATCATCATCCCCTTTGTTCCTTGAATGGTTCCTGTTTTTCCCCCTATTAAGGTGTCTTTTTCCCATGTTTTCACCTGCATTGATGAATGTCTTCTCTTCCCACTCACTTCAGTACTATTTATTTATTTACTTATTAGCTTAATTCTTGGTCAACCTCTATAAACTTTCTCAGAGAAGAGCCCAGTCGGTTTTTACTCATCTTTGCATTCCCACTGTCGAATGCATTTCCTGGCTCATAAATAAATGAATCAAAGAACAACATTGCTGACTTAATGATTGAAGCTGTGATTTTAAGAGCAGAAACTGTAAAATTGCTTCATTTTGGCTACATGGGCATTGCTTTTTTATTTATACCTGAAAATAAACATGCTCTAGCTAAAAATAAATAATATTTGGTAAGCACCTTCCATACTTTTTGTGATCCTTATTATCTGAATACATGCTCTCTTTAAATCTTAAGAACAGGCTTATGAGGTATGTATAATACCCCCACACCCCACCCTTATTTCTGATGAAGAAACAGCATCATTAAATTTGATTAACTCACATGGTCTTGGGCTAGCTATCATGTTACAATAATATAATATGGGCTGCAATAAAAGACACTGTAGTCAGGAAAAGTTTTAGTGTCAATGACCAAGCCATATTTGAGGTAACATGATTTTCCAGAAAGAGAATCAGGGATAGGGGGAGACTGCTGGGGTCCAACCCCAGCGGGTCCAGGGGTCCCCAAAGGTGTGGACGGAGTCGACGAAGAAGGAATAACATGGAGACAGCGTTCAGTTGATCAGCAGCCTATCCAGGATCTCTAGCCAGGATCTCCAGCCAAGTTCTGGTCTGGATCTCCAGCGAAGTTCTGGTTAGGATCTCCAGCTAGGTTCTGTGTCCATGTTCTCTTACTAGGTTCTCCAGGTGCTCCAGCCAGGTTCTGTAGCCATGTTCCCTCGCTAGGTTCTCCAGCCAGGTTCAGTCACCAGGTTCTAGTCAGGTTCTCTTGCCAATTTCTGTAGTCAGGTTCAGTCCTGGATCTTTTGCCATGTTCTCTCCAGCGAAGTTCTTCTGTCTCTAGGTTCTGTGTAGGTTCTGTCTTCTAAGTTCTGTCTTCTTAGTTCTGTCTCTTTCTGTCTTGTTACATCTGTATTTATACCAGTTGATTCAATCCTATCAATCTCTATTCCAAAGGTTAGGGCGTTTCTTATCTCCATTCCAGGGAGTAAAGATTATGTAGCTTAAGCATGATTGTTCGTAGTTAAAGTGATTAATTACCCGCCTGGCACTTAGTTAAGAGGTTTTATTCCCTCCCTAACTTCAGGGGAAAATCCCTACCTGGGGAAACAATCTTTCTCAGAGAGGAGACCTTGGTTAAAACACATAGTGCCAAGAAGGTGAGCAAACATTTTAAGAACAGTATGCCATATATGCCAGGTCCTTTGAAACAGCAAGGATGGACCGGCTCCCGGCAGGAGACATTTTTGAAAGTAAGAAAGGTTGAGTATTAAAAGTTTGCTCTTCCTTTGGAATCATCCCTACCAGTGAATTTCCAAGAGTAAATGTTTCTCATTTCAGTGATTGCCCATGTTTATGTCAATGAAATAAACAAGAGGTACTTTAGTCAGCTGCCTACATTATCAAATTAAACAGAGGACCACTAGCCTGTAAAATTCATCTCTGCCCAAAATTTTACTTACTTTGCATTTCTAAATCAGTCACTCACAAAATGCATGTGCACATTATCTTTCTTGTTTCTCTTTGGTCTAGCAATATTTTCAGATTGTAATTTCTCTTTCCATATTTTACCGTCACATATGCTTTTTGAGGTCATAATAACACCAGCAAGAATTATTTCTGGGGTCATATAAGATCAAGACAGAATAAAGATGAAGCATATTTTGAGGAGATGAACAGAAGGTATCAGAAATACATCACTTATTTGATTCTTCAGAGTACATGTATACTTCAGTATCCAGGCCCCTTGTATTTGTAGCCAGAGAAGCAAAAGGCAGTAGAGAATTCAAGTGGTGCTGCAGTTAAGCAACATATGAGAGCACTAATTAGAACAAGTTTTCATCAGTCTCACAGTTCTGGCTACCCCAGGGAATGTTTGCTGCTATAATAAAGACATCACCACTAACAGCAGCAACAGCAACAGCTACTAACACTTACTGTGATCTTTGAAGTTACTACTGTAATTGTTTTGGTGCATCACAAACCACGCCCATATAAGGCAGCAATTTTAATCAATATGTTATCTCTGACCAACTAAATAAACAAAAATACTAACATAAATAAATGATAGATTATATAAAGAGGGGAAAGGAAAAATTCTTACACGCAGGAGAGGAGAGGAGAGGAGAGGAGAGGAGAGGAGAGAGAGAGAGAGAGAGAGAGAGAGAGAGAGAGAGAGAAGACCAGTATGTGACAAAATGTTAAAATTGAATAATGTGGGTGAAGAGCATATAAAAATGAATTATACTGTTACAACTTTACCATAAGTGTTAAAGTATGTGAAAATACAAGTTATAAAAATGAGAAATTTTTTAACACTTGGGACCCTAATTTTATTATCTCCAAAAATAGGATATATAGTTTTGATTATAAAAATGATGTAGGTAAGCATAGTACAAAACTGAACCATCGCAGATGATAGATTCTAAGCATATAATAGTGTTCACCTCTTTCTCAAAGGTATCTATATGGTTAAATTTTTATTTCATCAAATCATGAAAAACACACTATTTTATTTCTGCAGTTAATTATACTAACTGCTAACATCATAAGTTTTTCTGCTTAAAATAGGGGTTATCAGATACCCTTTCCTAAAATGACAGGTGATGGTATAAAACTGAAAACTAGGTTTTAGCAGACGGACATGGGTTCAGAGTCCCGCTCAGCTACTTTGAGATGCTTGGTGCTAGAAAAATTCCTTTGCTCTCTAAGGTTCTGTTTCCTCATCAACAGCATGAGGATACTTACTAATTCTCACTTCATGAGGTTGTCAGGAGGACCAAAGGAGACAATTCAAGAATACTTCTAGCACAATGCCTGAACCATAATTATTTTTTATACATGATACTATTATAACTAATACGGATTACAAATAATAAGTAGTTAGGTACTGCTTCTCCTCAAACAACTACATATAAAACCTTTCCATAGATATGAAAACCAATTCACAATCTAAAATTAAGTTGCTGATTTATTTACTCACACATCAACGAGAATGAACACAAATTTCTTTCTCAGTATTTTCGTTTAGAAGCAAAAGAAAAACAAAAGCACAACTATATCTAAAGTAAGTTCCTCAACGTGACGCCTCAAATGATTTCCATTGCTTTCCCTTTCTATTCTCATTGGGTATGCTTTGAAAATATTTCACTGCCTGAATCACTACTTGATAGTTTTATAAGGACCTTTTCTTTTATATTATTTGCAAGACAGAGACACATTGTTCAACTGAAAATTTAAAACGTCTCTTACATTACTTTCACTAGCCATTCTGTAATTTAGTAAACGTCCATTTTAAAACATTTTTAGTATTGTTTATCAGGCTTTATTCTTTATTTAGAAAATGCATGGATAAATACAGATGCTTTATGTTACTTCTGTTTCACTTTGCAAAATAAAGCCAGTAATGCAAGAAGAGCAAAGAAAATCGGTTTTCTTCTCAATTTTTCAGGTTTACATGATTGGAGTGCCTCCCTGTGCAGCACACATTGAGGAATACTGACTTCAAGAGCTTTAGAACAAAACTAAGTTTTAGTTAAAATAAGTATGAAACAGAACCATTATTTTAAAAATATAAAAATTGTATAAAATGAAGAGATAATATTCACAAAAGTTTTATTATGAAGTTAGTAGCTACGAAGATAATGGACTCCAATGGTACTTGATTTAATTCTTTAATACCCAATTATAAAAAGAGGGTGTTAAGTGATTTAAAAAATGAAGTTCCTATCTAATATATTAATAGTTTTGATAATTGATATATCTTTATTGTTTTAATTATTTCACAGTCACTAATTATTAGTAGCACATGCAATATTTGAAAATATTCAAACCTTTCTTTCAATAAAGTTAAATATTATACTAGAAAAGCTAATTAAAAATATATATCTATATATTCTTTGAAAGATTAAAGGAATCAGCATCTAGGCTATCTTCAAAGGATCTTTAATTTTCTCTTATGTATAGCTGTGACCACAGATTGATCAATATCAAGGTAATTTTATAGTAATGTATAAATATGACAAAATGCTGCTGAACACTTTAAGGGAGCCTCCAATATGAGTGATTTAACACCTATGTGCTCATGAAGCATAGTCTGCGCTTTAACAACTGATGACAGCTTATAAAGTCTGCAGTGTTCCACTTCTTTGATTTTTACAGATCTTGTGGAGCAGTCCATATCCAAGCAAATTAGCCACTGAATTCATTTTGGGAAGCATGTACCCTGAGAAATACATATTCAGACCTGTGAAGATCAACGGTTTAAAGTAAAAGGGTGAAGCAGTATCAACATTCAAGCTCTTAAAACAAGCCTTGTAATTGGCAAGGATGTTAAATAGGGCAACACTTTAAACTAGTAAAATGAAACTCATTTGTAACATACTGGCAATTAAACATTTCTTTTTTGATTATTTCTCAGATACCCTCTATGGCACTTATAAGGCAATCCTACTTCTTTAATGCTAGTTTTGAAGTTTAAGATGACAGTTACTATGTTTCTTATTACAGTTTGTAAAGTTCCTATGTGTTGCTTATAAAACCTAAAAGCTATTTCCTTCTTTAAATGTTATACGTATTTTTAAATTATATTTCTTATTGATTTATAACAATTCATCTTCTAGATTGTACCAAGTATGCTTAAAATACAATAAAGTATTAAGTAAACTTTATATTTAGAACTCTGATGCTTATAATAAGGGTGTGAGGATTTTTATACATTTCATTTAATAAATCTAAATGAACAAGAATGTTTTCTAGAGGCAGAATATGTAACCTAAACATGGTTGACAAAATAATGATTTTTTTTGTCATTCTTTTGAGGTTCATTTTAATATATTTAAGTAGAATTCAATGAGTGCCTACTGCTTGGCAGCACTGATAACTGAGGTATGGCCATAAGATATTATTTTTCTACAATCAAAAAATTCTCTATAGGGGAAAACTCTTTTGCTTACATTGCACTTTTAGAAAATGCATGAGTGCATCCATCTCAAAAAGGTAAATGGGATTTGTACTTTAAATCACTTGTACCACTAATAAATATAGAGCTATAACTATATTTATGGTCTCAAAGCGGTGCTAGGCTTTTATCCAGGATGTCTATTATATAAGAAAGTACTTTTTGGGTTTAGCAGAATGGTTGATCTAATGAATGAAGCACACTGCCCCTGGGAATTGCAGGAGCAACTGTTTTATTGAAGGCACAGGGGTCCTTCTCCGGCACAGGAGTCAATATGGGTTAACATTCAACTCCTCAATACCTCAACCATCATTGATATCCTGATATTTTTCAAAATTTATCAGAACCATTCTTAAGGCCATTCATACGGAGTGGTTACTTACTATGGGATTAACAAATGGGAGGGATTTATAATCCTATCATTTCTTAATATATTTAATGAGTACAATTATGCTCTAGCATTTAGTTATATTTGCAGGTAGCTTTCTCATGTTTTAGATTTACTTTTATACATCTGGGCCTTTACATGTGCCATTTTTCTTGTCTATAATGACTTCTTCCTTGTTCTTTACTTGGATTATTAATTTGCCTTCAGGTTTTAAACTGTTCGAATTCAAGGAAGCCCTCTCAAACTGCCTACCCTGTACAGTATTGCTTTAAATGTTTCTCTTCTCTGTTTACAGATGATTCTTTGCAATAAGTGTATTTCTTGAAATAAATTATGATTTTTATTTAACTTATCTGTCCTATAATCAGATGTTGAGATTCTCTACAACAGTTGATTTTTAATTGTTGTTCATTTAAAAGAATTTACTCCATATGTCAGAGAGTTCTCCAAAGTACTTATAGATGTAAAACTCATTTGCATGTAGTTTTAAGGGGTTGCATCATTTACGGGGTTTATATGCTGTTTCATTAAACTAATATGTATTGAAGAACTAAATGTGCCACGAACTACTCTGGGCATTAAAGGAAAGTTAGGATGGCATAAAAAGAAACTATGACAAACTCCCACTTTTGAACGTGACAGAGCAGCTGGTACGATAACCCTCTCACTGAGAAAAAGTCAGTGAAAATTTACCCCTATCTCACCCTCCCCCCCCAAAAAAAGCACTCTTTTGATTGGAGAGAGCAATCAAGGCAGCGAAGAGGCTGTAGACAGAAAATACAGTGAGGAGAGAGAATAGAGGTCAAGTGGGAAGCAGCAGTCTGGAGTTTTCATCTTTGTACTTGAATTGGAAAGACTGTGATTAAAGTTTAGACTTTGAAAGTGGCTATGAGTCGATGGGGGCAAAATCCCAGACAGAAGAAAATTAGAAAAAAAATGAGTCTGAACTAAGCATGCACTTTCCCTGGAGATATGTGGCAGCCCCTAGATGATATTTATATACAAATGCATGTGTAATATGTATTATATGTAATATCTATGATAATAAAAGCATAATACACTAATTAGACTGGACATCCTTCCGGATGACCTCCTGTATGAAGCCAGGGCTGCAAGGGAAGCCCGGGTCCTGGGTGCCAGAGGGAAGCTGGTGCCGGCAGCCAGGGGAAGGAAGGCCTACTCTTGCATGAATTTCGTGCATCGGGCCTCTAGTACATGTATAAAATACATGCGTGTATGTACATTGATGTCTGTCCTGACACAACTGGGAATGGTTAAAAAGAATGAGCAGAGACACTGTCCATGTGATGGTTCTGAGGCTGCTGAGGTTACAGCCCTGGGTCTGTGAAGTGGAGCCCCGTTAACACTGCACACTTCTTACGAGATTCCTTGGAGGAGTAAACCTGAAATCTGTCCAGGCCCACCAACAAATGAAAGAAAGGACCCAACTTGGTCAGTGTCATCGATATGCACGGATGTTTTTTTCCAGAAAAATCTAGTGGCTTGGTTAAAGCCAGAAGTTAATATATCACAACTTTAAATGGATGAAGGTAAAGTACAAAACATTTCAACAAGAATTCTTTCTTTTTTTTTTTTTTTTTTTACAAGAGTCTATGTTCAGAAATATATTCAAGCACACTAAAGTAAAATGGTAATGTCTTCCTTAAAGAAAAAAGAAAAGAAAAAAACAGCAACACACGCACACAAAATCTGGAGTGAAGGAAGTAGGGGTATAAGCCCCAAAATAATTACTGATGGAATTCTTCAGGCAAAAATGTAAAGATCCTATATGGAACTAGTGATCACCTTTCCTCCCTCCCAACAAAAACCACTGGAGGATAAGCTCAGTAATAAATGTCACAGAAAGCCTTTCTCTGAACAGATAATTCTGGGATGGAGCTATGATTCGCGGATGTTTTGGATAAATTGAGTCCTTAAAATCAGCATGAGAAAAGATCTGCAGATCTCCCTTCCTCTTGTCCTGTCTCTCTGACTTTTCCTTCCCTCAATCCTCTTTACTCCCAACACACATACTGCCTGTACCCTAGTTCTGTTTCACACTGCGTTTTTGAGGTAACATAAAATAAAATAACATTCTTTGGAACAAAGCAAACGGAAATGGCTTTTGATTTACTATGTAAAAGGCAGAGGGAAGTTGAAAGTCACTCAGAGGTTTATATTTTAGAATAGCATAGATATAATTATGGCCCTCTAACCAGGAAAGGAAGCACGCCCAACCTCTTTTCTTCAAAATGTTAATGAAAATATAGGTCATACCATTTGCCATTTTACAAATAATGATATGCAAGTTGGAGAGTAGAATCCTTTCAGAGAGAGATACAGAATTCAAAAATCCTTAATACTTGTCTATCTGAGAAAAATACTTCTTTTCCATGAACCACTGTGTTTAAACCTCTGATAAATTATGTTGTTTAATTGGAAGATAAAACAATGGTCTTACAACAGAACTCTTAATGGTTTTGTGCCATTTAAAATGAAAGCCACAATTTAAAACTTAACTGTGATTTTTAGGCACCCCTCAAGATTTATTTTTGAATAAATTCCTTCAGTTTATCTTTTAAACCATATTATACCTCTATGCAATTTATATGTATAAAGCAATGAGCTTAAAAATAAAACCTTCTTAGTGAAAAAATAAAAAAATTCTTACAAATATTTCTCAATATATTACTACTGTAAGTACTTGTTTGTGTAACACTTTTGTTTTATTCTTGTTACACAAAGCAGAAAATATTGTATAGAAACCAATGGACCATCATATATATTTTTCTCCAAATAGAACATTTAGAGGCTCAGAAACATTTATTGTGCTGCCTATCTAATGTGCTCAGAGTAATCTTTTTATTACAGTGTTGCTTAATCTCCCACTGTTTTAGGTGTTAACAGCCATATTAATTAATCAATGGCATCAAACTGTGGTGTTGAGAATGTAACTGTACTTTTTTTTTTATAAACTAGAGGATCATAAGATCGCAGTCCTGTATTAAGTAAAACAAAGAACAATTTATGACTGTTGTTATCACATATTTTTGTTGTTAAATTGAGTTGTTTTAAGTTAAATCAATAGCAGGTATTTCATACCAATTTTTGTTTTTAGTCTCTAAATTAAATTAATGACATCAGGTTTCCCCATTGAGTCTCCTGTAATGCAAATGTGGCAGCTCAGTATAATATATAGTTCATTCATTATGAAAATAAAAAGTGAATATCTCTAAATTTCTATAAGTACAATGATAGATTCATTTTAATAATTGCTAAGGTGTTCTGAGCCAAAATTATTTAAAATATTTAGAAAGGTTGGCAATATACTGCTATAAATGTATATATATATTTTTTAGGATGTGGAAATTCTTAACAAAAATGAGCCTTGCATATGTGTACAAAGTGAGTCAGATGAGTAAAGTTTTCTGGAGATGAGCAATTTCCTCCTGGAAAGTAACTGTAAATGTTTCAGGAAAGCAGGGTAGTATGTACGTAGGTAGAAAAGATGATTAACTAAGTTACTTGATGTCCTGGATAAATTAATTTGCTTTAATGTGAAAGCTATTTATTCTCAGTCTGTGAATGATTCAGATTCATGACAGGGTGGAATACATATCTGCCTGTTCATGAGTCAACCCTACATTAAAGTATTTATGAAGGATAAAAGTAAATTCATTATCATTTATTTCTCAAGTTCTTTTGAAAGCAGCAAGTAGATTAAACTGAAAACATGGAAGAGTTTAGGCTAGGAAATGTTATATGCTTGTTAATATTTAAATGTATAATTGTAATCAAAACTTAATTGACTTTTTTTGTTTTGTTTTGTTAATTCTCACCCAAGGATATTTTTCCATTGATTTTTAGAGAGAGTGGACTGGGAGATAGAGAGACAGAAAAAAACACTGATGTGAGAGAGACACATTTACTGACTGCCTCCTACACGCACCCTGACTAGGGCCAGGAAACCTGCAACCTAAGTATGTGCCCTTGACCAGAACGGAACCTGGTACCATTCAGTCCCTGGGCCTACACTTTCTCTACTGAGCCAAACTGGCTAGGGCAAAACTTTTATTGAATTTAATGACATTTCCAATTTTTGGTTATAATGGCTGACACTGAAAAAAAACATGTGATATCTGTATCTTCCTAACCACAAATAATGAGGTTTACAGTTCAATTATTGTTGTTATTGTTATTATCTATATCCTATATAATAAAAGGCTAATATGCAAATTGACCCAACGACGGAACGACCAAGCGAACAACCAGTTGCTATGACATACACTGACCACCAGGGGGCAGACACTCAATGCAGGAGCTGTCCCCAGCCTGCAGGCCCCAGGCCAACCAAGGCGGGTACCAGCAAGGGCCCCCCGGTTGCCCCACCAGTCATCCCACAGATTAGCCCTGATTGCTAGCCAGGCCTAGGGCCCTACCAGTGCACAAATTTTGTGCACCAGGTCTCTAGTATGTATATAAAAGGCTAATATGCTAAGTGTCCTTTCCATTGTCTGACCAGGTGCTATGCCGCACACTGACCACCAGAGGGCAGACGCTCAATGCAAGAACTGCCGTGATGCACACAGAGAAACAGCACCACGGACCTGGCACTGACAAAGCAACACTCAGCTCCCCCCAAGAGAGACACAGGCCCCGCCACCATCCTGGAGCGACAGCCCACCAAACTGCAGCCTACCCTGCCATGGCAAAAAATGCTGCCTACAGCCCAGCCCAGTCTGCAAATGGTGGCTGTGGGTGCTCGGTAATGACAGCACATTTTTGTTGACGTTTTTAAGCTGAAATTGTTAACAGAATATGTCTAGAGGCCAACTATTGGAACAATATACCTCTGAAGCCAAAAGAAAGTGACATCGTAGACAGAATATTTCTGGAGAAATATTTGACAAATACTACCAATACTGGTAGGAACTGCCTTCATAGCGAAAATTAGGTAAATGAGCATACAATTATTGAACACAGTTGGAATGACTGTTACATGTCAATTTTGCCTATCCCTAAATTTCTCCAATGAAAAACCATCTGATGGAAAATTTACTCGATGTTGTAGCAAAGGCAAGTTTGTCCAAATGATATAAATTTTCAAGAATACCCAGCATATTTTAAAAAATTAATGATAAATGAAGATTCTGACAGCAAAAATTTCATGGAAAATATTCATTGTTATATCATGTTGTTATTGTTTATTTATTAATCAATTTATATATTATTTTCATGTACATTTTACTAATTTTCTTTAATCTCTGACACTTCTATTATAAAGGGCGCATAGTGATATTAGAATATTTCTTCTAATTAATTTCCTTTCAATGTGCATAAATTCATGCACCAGGCCACTAGTATAATATATTCAGTCATGTGGTATGATATCTATTTTAAAATGAGAAATAAGCATACTGATAGGTCTAGTCGGGGCAACCTTCAGACATGGACTGCAGTCACTATTCAGCCCAACACAGACACTGGCTGAATGGAAATAGAAATTAATTATAGTGGACAGTGGGCTTTTACAGAACTCAGAGTGGTTTGGCTGGTGATCACTCAGGAGCCCTTGGCATTAACCAGTGCACTGACATTTGGGCTGTTCTAAAGGGATTAAGCCCATGGTTTGAACAAGAGAAAGCCAAGGGGTAGATGCTCATGAACAAGCCCTTACTGGGTCAAGATTTGCGGAAAGACAATGGGTTTGCCTACAAGAGCTGAGGCAGTCCTCATTGTTTTCCAACCCCCCACTTGTAAGGTGCTGACACCCCTTGGCAACCAGGAAGCTGATGCCTTAGCTTGGGTGTGAATCCTAGCAACCGGACCATCAGTAGATACAGCATATTGTGTCCATAGAATGAGGAGCCACCGTACCACCTGGGTGGGATGGATATTACTAAAGATGTCATATTCCACTTGAAATACAGTGACTTGACTAATGCAGTAACAGCATGTCCTTTGTCCTTTGTGTTGTTAACACTACCTAAAAAGTCTAAGGCCATCCACCCGAGTTCCCATCCAGTGAGCGTTTGCAAAATAGATTACATTGGCTTCCTCCGCCCCAGTGAGGTTTGTAAATATGCCTCACTGTTTTGTGCAGACATTCTGTATGGTATAACCCAAGCTTTTCCTTGTTGCCATACAAACCAGGCTGCCACCATTAGATTAGAGAAACTGAATACCATGTGTGGGTGGATACCTTCAACAAATAGAAAGTGATTGGGGGTCACATGTCAAAGGTCATGATATGTAAGACTGGGCATTGCACAGAACATGACACTGAATGGAGGTTCCATTTCCTCTATAAACCACAAGCAGCAGGGTAGGTAGAAAAGGGGGGTGAAAAGGAATATTAAAGCAGCAAATTAAATTCCTAACAGGTAAAACCCCCTTGGCCAAGTCCACCAAGGTACTGTCCCACACTTCAATACATTTGGATGATCAACCAGTATATGGCCTGCTACCCTATATACCAGACTAGGAACACCTATCCTGATACCCAATACTATAAAGTTATGGATATTAGAGGAGACAAACAGACATTGCCTTGACTCTCACCATGGTCAAAGTGCTATGCTGCTGTGAACATCAAGCCCCATCCCAACTGGGAAAGGTATTATCTATGGGAATTTGCAATAGGACAACTCTCTGGGATGAAAGAGTTACTGTGAACCCCTGGGTGAGGGGGATCTTCACTGCCCATTCCTGGAGACATCTTGTTTCCTGCTATAAGCCAGACGTGTTAAAACTCAGTGTACCTGGTATGGAACACACACCATTGAAAGAGGGACAAGGTGGGAGTCCTTATCTAGTATATTCTTCCCCTAGTCCCGTGGTTGGCAAACCACAGCTCGAGAGCCACATGAGGCTCTTTGGTCCCTTGAGTGTGGCTCTTCCACAAAATACCACGTGCGGGCACACACGTCCAGTGCCATTGAAACTCTGTGGTCCATGTGCATAAATTGGTATTTTGTGGAAGAGTCACACTCAAGGGGCCAAAGAGCCGCATGTGGCTCACGAGCCACGGTTTGCAGAGCCGCAGTTTGCCGACCACTGCCCTAGTCCATCTTCTCACACCTGAGAGTGCTGCTTTCCCTGCCAACATGGATAGTATGCACGATCCTGTTAAATTCCTAAAGTTGCAGCCACGTTAACATCTAAGAATCAGGCCACAAGTTTAATTCTTATGGAAGGGGAAGACCTCCCTACACAAGTTCCTACTAAATATCTGTCCCTTTGACCTTAGACTTCTGCTGTTCCTATGGTGTCCAATCATGGAATGGGCATTTGATGGAAATATACTTCAACAGTGGGCCTGCTTGTATTCCTGGCCAAGGAATCAATCTGACCATGGGTATGTCCACTCCACGTAGGAGACTGGAAAAGCAGTACATTACAGAAGAACAAGTTCAATTCAACTGATATCCAATTCAGTTAATATTGCTAATATTGATCCAGAGATCTGGCCTGTGGCACACACAATCAATAACACTGGGCACTAGTAGTCTTAATTTTCTGTCAATAAAACTATACAGGAAGCCCATCAAAATGCTTTCCAAAAGCATTCAAAAAAATATCATCAGAGCCACTGGAGGCTACACTCAGCTGGAATGGGTTCCTGTGGCATAATCTGGTTTATGGACATTTGAGCACCGGGCACACCCCTATGCTGGGAACAGAAAAATTGTTCTCTCAACAACCAACCCACTGTACCAGGGATATTCTGCCCCATGGAAGGATAGTGACTGCTTTTGCACTGACTGGAGGAACAGCCCAGGTATTTACTGGGTGGCCCTGAAGGGGACCCCGTGGCTGTGTGACACAGACCTCTGGCCATGACTTCTGCCTGGACGGCTGGGTTGCTACACCCTGGCTCTCACCTGGGCACAGGGGAGAGCCTGCCCCACAGTAACAACAATTGAGAAGGCCTGTCCTCCCGGACAGAAGGGTCTTGGACATCATTACTGCCTCAAAAAGGAGGCACCTGTGCCATGGCCCAAACCGAGTGCTGTGTGCTCACACCTGGTGAATCTACTAATGTATCATCTTTATTCAATTAGGTGAGGGAAGAAGTGAAGACCTAGAGCAGTGGTTCTCAACCTTGTCTGCACATTGGAATCACCTGGGAATCTTTTTAAAATCCTGATTTCTGGGCCTCATCCTCTGGAAATTCTGTTTCTTTGTGATGGGGTGGGGCCACAACATTAGTAACAAAGAAACAGAATTTCCGGAGGATGAGGCCCAGAAATCAGGATTTTAAAAAGATTCCCAGGTGATTCCAATGTGCAGACAAGGTTGAGAACCACTGACCTAGAGGTATCTGGTCCCCAGTCCACAGGACATAATCAATCAGTGTTTCGGGTGATGAGGCTCTTGGTGGAAAACGTTGTCACTGATTTTGGGAATCGTTATCTTACCTGGTGTTTTCTTTTGCATGTGCCCAGATGGTTGCTGTGGCATTCGCCTCCAATGCAGCCAGAGAGCCGCCAAACAAGCCACCTCTGGGGTAATAACACCGCTTGCTGAACTGCGCGGGGCACGTTTCCGAAGAGGGGATGTGTGTGCAAGTGCAAGAGCCGGCCTCCAGGAGTGCAGGGCTGGAGGAGGGCATCCAGAGACCTTGAACTCCTGGTGCACCCTGGAGCTGTACCCCGGCAATTACAGGCTCCCCGCTGCTTCCCCTTGTCCTTGGAACGTGCAATCTGCCCTCTATTCCCACACGAGGAGCCACTTCAAAGACGCCCTCTTGTGCTATCACACCCTCTGGGCGGTGCATGTGACAAACCCCGGTCAGGCTTCTATGTAAATTCAATTCTGGGGGGGCAGGTACGGAGATCGACCAGTCTTGCGCCAAAGACAAGCCTGGAAAGTGCCCTTGCTCATTAAAACGGCCACTTACCAGTCCGGGGCGCTCTGCTGCTTCCTTAGCCTCTCCGTGCCTTCCCTGTGCAGAGGCCACTCTCCAAATTCGCCAGGAGAACTGCCCAGGATGCGAACCCCCAGACATGGAGGAGACGCCGCCAGAACGCGCTGAGCACGAGGGCAGCTCCGAGAGGGGCGGGTTCAGGCTCCCGGCTCTTTTCATGTGAAGCCGGTCTCGCGGGATCTCCGGGGTTCCACGTGGCAGGCAGGGGCGTCCCGGGATGAGAAATCCGTGATTCCGGACGCTCCTCCCACGGGACAGGTCAGTGAGAAGGCTGGCCCCAGCCACTGAGCATGCAAACTGATGGTCGCGGATTCCGCCAAAGGCCCCAGGACTCGGGGTCACTGCAGTCGGTCAGTCGGGGGCCTGGCCAGGTACGGAATGCAGCCTGGCGAGGGCTGTGCAGGGGGCTCTGCCAGGGGCCTCCATATGGCAGTGCAGGGCCCATGCGCGGGCTGCAACTCTGCCAACTTCCAGAAGCCCAAAGGCCATGGGCAACAACTCAGGCTAATGGCGCAGAAGTCTTCTGGAGCCCCAATCCCGCGTCTGCGTGGGTTCAAGGCCTCAGTAACCTGAACACATTGCATATCTTAGGGCCAGTCTTTCCCTGCAGGCTGCCCCAGGGGGTCTGATATTTGCCCCAGGAGACCTTTGCTGCTCATTCCTGGAGACTTTATCCTGAAGAGCAACCTCAGGGCGCGCTCTCTCTCTCTCATCCATCCATCACTATCAATAGGCAAATAGACAGAGACAGGTATATAGATAGAGATGTAGATAGATAAGAGAGATTTCTTTTAAGGAATTGGCTTATGTGATTATAGAAACTGGCAAGTCCAACATCTGCAGGGTAGGCCAGCAGGCTGGAGATCCAGGCAAGACTTGGTGTTGCAGCTTGAGTCTGCAAACAGTCTCTAGTGAGATTTCCCTCCTTCTCAGGGAATCCCAGTCTGCTTCCTCTTAAGACCTTCAACAGGAAACAGTGGCCCACACACAGTATGGAGAGTAATGAGCTTTACTGAGAGTCTACTGATTTAAATTTAATTTCATCTAAAAATTAACTTTACATACAATTTTAAACCAAATATTAGGCTACTGTGGCTTACCCAAGTTGACACATAAAATTAGCTATCACAGTCTCCTACAATCGGACATGGGATGCATATATCTGTTTTCAGTTTTGCTATCCGTATTCCTTCACTTTATTGATGCGATATACAGATGATTTATTATAGAATTTTATACTTGAAACCTATATAATTTTATTAACCCATGTCACAATAAATTTAATAAACAATTAAAAAATACATAAAATGTGGCTCTTACAAGCAATTTTTAAATCACATGGAAGATTTCAATCTTTAATACATAAAGCACTAATAAACATTATGAAATACATTACATAATGAAACTGTAAATTCCTATCTTACACTTTTCAAAATAAGGGAATACATAATGGTGTGACTTTGTAAAACAAAAAGGCAGCTTTTTCAAAAGGTATATAGTTGATTAACTTTTTTTAAGGCTATGTGTAGAGTCCTCTAAGAATTGGAGCTTGTGATGCCATGATGGGCAGATTGTGAAAAAAATGTTGCCGAGACTGGCAGTTTAGAATTGGGTGGTCATTAGAGAAAATGGAACAGTGTGGGGTTATGGAAAGGATACTGTGATAGCTTTATAAATACCAATCAGATATTACAGAAAACTGTGCAGAATGTTTGGCCACAGCAATATGTTTATAAGAATTTTCTTCAACCTGCAGAATAGAATAAAACCAGTGAGAGAGCAAGAGAGAGAGAAAGAGAGCTTACAAATGTTCTTCAGAAATGTACAACTTTATGTGTACTAAATTGAAGAAGGGCCCCTGATGCAAATTATCTTCTAAAAATAGCACACCCAGATAACCCATGTATAAATCTAATATTAAATGCCAATTCTCAGTGTTAAAAAATTCACTGACTTTGCGCAGCACATAATTTAAGTTAATTTGCTTCTCTAACATCTATAACAAAATCTCACTGGTAGAATCATCAGTGACTTATTGGCAATATAAAATAATTGAAGTTATCAACATATAAAATTAAGGGAGAAGGTTTAAATGATAGAATTATAGTACATGCCAGCAATTTCTCAAAGTGAATTACCCAAATATAATTGAATATCTCTGCTGTGTTCTAAAGTTCAACAGCCTGAGCTGTTATTGAATTATGTATGCATTAATAAGACACTGCATACCAAAAGGGGGAAAATCTCAGAAATGGTTTAAAATCTATATGGGCTAGAAATCTATTAATGGTGTCTAGGAATTATATGCTCTATTTTCTGTTACATTCACTTCCAGATGTATCAACCAAAAAGCATGAGACTAAAAAATATTATACATTTGTATATCGCCATATTAATTTCATCACTGAACTCTTAAGAGTTAAACCTCATGCTTTTTTACATTTTTGCTTCAACATAATTGACTTTTTACATGTCTGCCTTCAATAGTGTTTATATTTTAACAAGTAAATTTGAATAATTTAAGATTGTCTTTCATAGAGTTACACCAATAGATGACCTGGTTTGGAGAACATTTAACCTATGACTTTTTGAAGGGTTATGTTTCTATAAAAGAGGTGGAGCATAGATGGTATAAAATGATGTTTTAATGAAGTAAGTATTGCTCAATTGTGAGTGATTCCCATTGACAAATGTACCAATTTAATATGTTTGTGGCTTAAAAAGATTTAGTGAACTGTCTTAAATATCATGCATTCATAGAATTTGGGCATAATGGAGGAGATTCTCTAAAATACGAAGATATATGAAGAAAACAACTGAAAATTAAAAAAAAAAAAAAAACAACCTCTAACTCTAAAAGACTAGAGATACACAGTTTTCTAATTTGTTTTTCTCTCCAATTCTTAGACATCAGACAGTAGTCCCAAACTACAGATTGAGAAGACACGCGTACTTAGAACTGTCTGCAAACCAACTAGACTAGAGGCCCGGTGCATGAAATTCATGCACAGGAGGGAGGGGGCCCCTCAGCCCAGCCTGCACCCTCTCCAATCCAGGACATCTCAGGGGATGGCCGACTGCCGGTTTAGGCCCGAGATTGGGCCTAAACCAGCAGTCAAACATCCCTCTCACAATCTGGGACTGCTGGCTCCTAACTGATCACCTGCCTGCCTGCCTGATCGCCCCTAACTGCCCCCCTGCCAGCCTGATCACACCTAACCACCTCTGCCTGCCAGCCTGATCGCCCCTAACTGCCTCCCCCCGCCCCCCTGCCGGCCTGGTCACCCCCAAATGCCCTCCCTGCTGGCCTGGTTGCCCCACACAGCCTACTGTTCAGTCATTTGATCGTCCCTCACTAACCTTCTGGCCTGGTTGCCCCATGTAGCCTGCTGTTCGGACTTTACTGTTACTATGATGACATCTGGGACAATTTGAATATTCCTCTATTATTAATATAGATAGCTAAGACATGCATGCATTCACATAAATATGTTTGTGTTTAGACATTTCAAAGCTTTTAAAAATAAAATGTGAATCTGACCGATATTCTGCTGGATATGTGATGCATAAGATTCTTTTGAAGCAGGATAGTTGTATAAACCTTTGTGTAAAATTGGGGGGAGGTACACATTATGGAATGCAATTTCTGATTTGCAGTGTGATGGTTAAATTTGAAAATAGAGCTGCTTGCTTAAAACATATATTAATGAATCAGAAAATTTTTTTACACAAAACATTTAAAAATTTTTAAAAGTTGGCATGATATATCCTCATTGTTTTAAAAGGATATGTCTATAAGAGTTATAATGAAAACTTTTACTCATGTTTTTTATCTCTTCTGATGTTTACTAATGTATACTTTCAAAGCAGCCTCCTCAACCCATATGGTAATTTTTCATACAATTTATCTCTATATTTCTAGATTATCTGATTGAAGGCTATTTTATGATTATGTATTTTATACATAACCTCATGAGAGCTGCAAGGTAGTTCAAATCTTTTCACCAACATTTTCATCCTCGTCATTCCTCACTTTTAAAACGGAATATTTGTTAAATCGATCATCTTTACAGTATGTCTATGCAAAACTAATTAGTAACTGAGTTTAAGTAATATACAATTACTCATTTCTTTTACTTTTCTTTTCAGCTGTAGTCTCATTATTTTTACTTACATGATTTCTATATAAACTATATAGTTAATTTTATACAAGTAAACAATTCTGTCGCTTGCCTTTCAACAGTGTATTTAAATGTTCAGACACATGAGTTCCATTTGTTTTTTCCCCTAAAGACATCTACCTGGAATCCACAGCCCTCAGACTGCTATTTAGGTTATATTGCTCTTTGGGTCTATATTATAGACTCTATAACATGGAAATTCAGTTGTGGGTTTTTAACGTAATTATTTTAGGATTTACAATCATATATTTCCTGCATAGATCCACTCTCACATGAATCTCTTGTTTTTATTTTCTTTAGCCTTCACTGGAACACATGTTTCTTTAGCTCCATTAGTTTCTTTAAAACGGTAAGGGATTTATTAAGAGATTTATAACGGAGCAAACTTTGTTTTAAAAACCATAATTCATCATGGGTGTATCATGGAAGTGTGAAAGACAGCTTTATGTGCATCCCCATCTTTGTGGTTCAGAAATTATGACTCATCTTGGTTTTTGTTCAACAATCTTAAATTTTACATGCTTTCTGTATTGTTACTGTTCACCTGGATGCTCTTATGATTCATTCTAAAAATAACAAAACATGTGAGAAAAACAAGTTTTGAGAGCCTCAGGGCACTTCCTGGACATAAGAGACAAAACTAATTTGCTGTTGAATCAGTATTTAGACAGATGAAAGTAAATTATCAAATGGCATCAAATCCTGCTGCTCTTTTACTAAGAGACAAAAGATAAATTTTAAAAAATAGTAACACTTATATACAATATGCTATTTATATATTTTTTTAAAAAAATCTGTGCATACTAACAGGGTCCCAATGATAAGACTTCAATTCAATGGCCAGTGTGTTGGTAAAATCATGTGTGTGTGTGTGTGTGTGTGTGTGTGTGTTAAAAAATCAGAGAATTACAAGGCCAGTGTTATTGTCCCTGACAATTTATCAACATTGTATAGAACCATGCGCACACAATACTGAACAAAATGGAGCTCCTTTCAGATAAGACAGAGTTCAAATAAGTATTTTTCATTTTTCATTATTTAAATAAATAATTATATAAAATGCTTAGAAATGAAAACCAAGACTCAAACTAACCCTGTGGGTCTCTATGAGAGAGTTCTTCAGTGATATAAAGCATATTTAAGTTTCATAGGTACAAAAGGGACTATAGAGTCAAGAAACTATGAAAGATCCAAGGGTAAAAAGAATGGCAAACACAGTGCACTGAAAGTCAGGAGATGTAGCTAGGAAGAAAAGTAGGGCCAGGCACTAACCTTGATGTCTATTTCGAGGATGACAATTTGTTTGAAGAGCAATAGATTCTATTCTTTTAATTTGAGTAGAGTAAAAGATATTTGTTATATACACAATGTAAAGTATTCTCGATCATATTCCTATCTACCTTATTGCACTAATATTTTGATTGATACATTCTCTGTCCTTTCTTATATTTACTGGTGGTATACTCTTTTATGAACTCTTGTGTATGTGTTAGAGAAAACTGAAATTTCATTAGTCAGCTGCTAGGATGGGAATGCAAAACCAGAAATTTTCTCAGTCCTTTCAAACTACTGCAGCTATATATTTTCTCAACATTAATGCAGCTGAAAATTAGGATAAAGGGAAACAGAAGTATGGACACCTCCTGAAATAATTAGGGACAACTACCACAGACTTTAGAATTCCAAAGTAAAATGACTTCCCACCTAGAATTTTATATCCAACTTTAGCCATTCATTACTGTAAATATTTTTTTAAAAATTCAAGGGCACACCAATTATAGCTCTCAAGAACCTTTTTCTAAGAAAATATTCTTTACCAAATGAAAAAAAAATAAGAAGAGAAGAAAATTGGGGGGTTTGTGGACAAAGAATGCAACCGGTCTAAAATAACGAGACACAGAAGAGCTGTAACTAAGAAGAAACAGAACTAGTAAATTATTTAGTGTGTTTTTTTTTTCCTCTAAGGAGAGAAGTGTTCCAATTTTACAACTTAATGGACATTTTAGATTAATGAATGTTTATATTCAAGGAAATATCTAAAAATACAAGTAAATTATTAATTATGAGTAAAAGAGAATATTATATAATTTAGGATTAGGAAATATCATAAATGACAGTATGAACTATCTGTATAATAATAATAACAACACTGACTATTATTTCAAATTAACTTTCTAGTATGAAAATATTGGAAGGGTAGAAAAATATAACAGTATCTGTGGTGGTTTATGGAAGTGATATTGTAACATACCTACATTTTCTTCTATAAGTTTTAAGCACTTGATAGCATGAAAAAAGTTAAGAATCAAGTGATACCATAATAATTCCATTAAATAAATAAAATTAAGTAGCATAAGAAAAACAGAATAAAATCTTTTGAATCTAGTGATTCATGTATTTAAATGTTATGTGGAAGATACTATTTCTGTAATAAGCCTTATAATACCTTTTGACTAAATAATATCCACATACGACTTTGATTTTCAAATTTAAATAAAAAAGAAAATATTTAATATGTGTCAGTTCTTCATATGTTCAAGAAGTGTAGGTAACTACTACCTCTACATATTTATAAAATAAGAAATAAGGAAAACTGATAGAAAAATCATGAGAGAAAAAAGAAGTCTCAGGCATTGCGTGTCTTATTGAATTGATTCTGTTATTTAAATAAAGTATTAATTATAAAAATGAATTAAAATGAAAGTTGCTGAGTTGTTTCTCAAGCTAGCAGGGATTTATAGCTTGATAATTTAATGTATTTAGGCACACACATATACAATGCATATATACGTATACTCTATTTCTGTTGATTTTGAATACATAGTAATAGAAATTAGCTGCTAAAATGCTTATTGAAAATGTGTTTTTCTATTGCTTTGCACTAATTACCTTCACAACATTAGGTGGGGATTAGTTTGATTAGTTTGATGAAATGTTCTGATTGAGACGCCTTAGGTATAAATCAAAATTGACTTAATATAATTTCCATTCTGTGATTTGATTAAAATCATTGCAGCTAAACTTATGCAGATGGGCTAGACTTGACGATGTTTTCTTTTTTTTATTACTTGAATTTCATTTTTGAAAAACCTAATCACTAAAAAGTATTAAGTGACATTTAAAGAGCATAATTTTCATATACCTGACTTAACTCCTTGATTTATTTGAAGAATACTTTCTAATGCAATATTTTTTTTTAAGTTTGAAATTTTGGCAATCCATCTGTGTACCCAGTATTCTAAAAATTTGTAATTATTTTTATTTCATAAGTTTTAAAGACTGTAGCTTCCAATGCAAAATATTAAAATATTCTTACCCCCAAGGAACGTAAAATAGAAAATGATCACTAAGAGAAAATACACATATAACCATTGTTTTTTTTAGGGATATCTCTCCCTAAGCCATAGGGTAACATGTTTATGGATACTGACATTAATTAGAAGTTTCTGACAAAAATCTACCTATATTAGTTTCCTGTGTATGCTATAACAATAACCACAAACATGGTGGCTTAAAACAAAACAAATTTGCTCTCTCACAGTTCTGGAGTTCGGAATCTCAAGTCACTATTACTACTGGGTGGAAATGGACATGCCAGCATTGCCTTGCTCCCTTCTGAGCCTCTGTGGGAAAATCCTTCCTTGCCTCTTCCAGCTCTCCTGTTGTCTCCTGGAATTCCTTGGCTCTGGTGCTTCACTCTAATCACCAAGGTCAGTATCTTCAAGTCTGCCCATTGCTCCATCTTCACATTAACTTCTCTGTGTGCAAAGTCTTTCTCAGTAGCTATCTTACATAGATATGTATGATAGAGTGCCCACCAAAAAGCCTATTACACAATAGGTTCTTAATAATAGTACACTGACTTGAATTATAGGCAATCTCTATTGTGTCTATATGTTTGTCTTTCCCATTAGGTAGAAAGACATATATTTCACATTTTGATATATATTTTAAATAACATTCACTCACTACTGTGCTATACATATGCCTGTGCTAAAGTATATAAATATTTTATCATTATATTTATTATAGTGTGCTGCAAAAGAAGTTAATTGAATTTTACAGTGAAGAACCTTATATTAGGACTTGGACATGCTTAATGCATACGGAGTGAAAAATGTATCAAGTATCCTTTTTATGTGTGATTATTAACTCATTGGAATTAGATGAAAGAAAAGAATTATAATCTCTCTTCTTAGTGGGTTTTTGTTTTCTTCACAATGTTGGAAGAATTAACAGAGATTGTCAGGTTTGGGAAAATGAAACACAATTAATTTGTGTCTAGATGCGTTTCATGTCTTCTGCTTTCATGGCCGAAGGTTTCTCACAGTCTTGACAGATGTAGTTGCTTGCCTGTGGTTAATGTTATAATGGATTTGTCTGCTAAACAAATTTCCCCGTCAAATAGATACAATATCACTGGAAAATTAATGTATTTGTTATATTACAAATGAGGATTTCTGAAATCTAGATATTTGCCTGAGGTTGTTTTGGTTTCTTTCCTTTATAGGAAACCTCAGTATTTTTGTCTTTAACACCTTGCATTTTCATTTATTTCATCGTTTCTTGCTGTTTTCTTATTTTATGATAAATCAGACTTACTAGAATTCTGGTGACTAACGTTTCTCAAAACAAGGTAGGCGCAAGCTGCAGCTAGATGTGAATGTGTTTTAAATTGATTTTTGAATCAATTTGAGATGTTGAAAAACACCTTACAACATTATGGAACTTTAAATTATCCATTAAATTTTACGTAAAGTGTGCACGGATTATAACAGGGAGTTCTCTGCTATATAACCAATATATGTGGCATTAACTTCTAGAGTTTCCCATGGAATAAAGACTTTTTCTTCATGAAAACCATCAGTAAAATAATAGAATAAAATAATTTACCTTTGCTTAGTCCAAATGGAAAATAATTAACTAACCCTTTGAGAATTTCCTGACCTTTAAAATCTAGCTCCCTATGAATGTAGAATGCTCTCACTACACTACCTTATCCCCCCAAACACCACACATTCTTTACAAGACTTTTTACTTTGAACTTTTTCCATAAAACCGTATTAATTTTCTTGATATTGTGCCTGCTAATAAATGTTCTTATATTTTGATTTAATTTAATATAAATAATTCAACTTATTTAATTTATAATTTTATATTTATAACTTTTACTTTGTATCAAAAGTAAATTTGTGTTTAAAAATAAGTACTGGTAACACATTTCTTCATATATGGCATTATGTATAACACTATTGACAACATGAAATAATTATTTAGCTGCTTCATTATGATAAGTATTCCCAGTCCTGCATCCGAGCTGTGGGAAAATTAGGAAAAAAATAATGATTGGTTTTTGGTAAGACTGAGATAAATAAAAGTTATTTTTCCTGTAAAAAATTATTGAAGCTTGGCTAAGGAGCTATCAGTTTTCCCAGAATTCCCAGCCTACCAAAAAGATAGAAGTGCTGTTGTTGTTTTTATAATAGTGCAGAAGTGTTATTGTTAAAAGATGAGCAGTAATAGTTATAAAATACATCAATAATGTGAATATGACTTGCATGTTTGTGTCTCCCAAAAATTCATATGTTGAAACCCTAATCCGCAGTGTGATGGTATTAAGAGGTGAGGATCTGGAGAGGTAATGAGGTCATGAGAGTGGGGCTTGAGTCTTCTCTCTATGCTCCCGCTTCTAGGTATATAAGGAGAAGGGAGCCACCTACAAGGCCGGCAGGGGACCCTCACCAAATACCAGATTTTCCATCACATGGATTTTGAAATTTCCAGCCCCTAGAGTGCTAAGAAATAAATGTTTGTTGTCTAAGACACCCATTCTATGAGTAGACAAAGACACTACTAAACACTCAAAACGGAGCATTTTGTAGGAGTTGCAGAGTGAGAAAGATAAAAAAGGAGGTTTGAAATGTGGAAGTGAACATTCTTCTTATATCCTTGAGTATTGTGAGAGATTTGGTGGCTCCCCTCTCATAGACAAAAACATCTGCTTTAAATATTCCTCACAAATGAGTAGCACAGTTGCATTTTATTTGCGCCATGGGACTCACCAATAAGTCAGGAAAATAATATCTGTTGGAGTTCTTGAATTTTGGAAGGAGGAAAATGACTGAAAGTTGGGGAGTATCTCCTGGGAATTCGTATAGAAGTAGTGACTTTTATAACCAACTGCACTTTGGGATGTAGATTCTGCTCAGTGCTCAAGAAAAAAAAAAAGATTTGGAGCTACAGTCATTAGTAGAAAGGAATAGGTGATCTGTCTACTGAGGACAAAGTGGCTTCCCCCTAGGATGATAGCTTTATCTGGATATTGAGGAATGAGGTTATTACTGAGGTCTAACCTGATACTGCCTCATAATTGTGCTGTGAAAGCCATTGGTCCTTTTGAGTGTGACAAATGAAACTTCAAATTTAGGTGGAAGATCCTAGAGCTATTTAGTAAAAGTAATAGACAGTGAAAAGTAGACTTATCTTGGTGAGCCCATTGTAAGGTATGTGTATGTCTAATCACTATGTTGTACACCTGAAACTAATATACTAGTATGTGCAAACTTTTAGTTTCAGAAAAAGATAGAAAAATAATGTTAATGAATCAGTGAAAATAATGTTTAACAAATAAGACCAGAAAACTCATAGATATAGCACTCATTAATTTTGTCTCTAAAACCATATAACCCCAATAGGTAACATGCCCATGTTAATCCAACAATGTGTTGGCTAGAACTATGCATTTCCTGTGAAAAAATCAAGGAGCTCCTTTTGTGACGTGGGCAACATTTTTCTGTCAATGGATTGACTGTTTATATCCATTGTGATGCAGGCATTATACAGTTCATTACAAATGATAGAGATTCATTTGATATGAATCCAAAAGACTTCTTAATTTAACAAAAGTTAAAATTATTCTCTTGCCCAGCTGGTATGGCTCAGTGGTTGAGCATCAACTTATGAACCAGGAGGTCATAGTTTGATTTCTAGTCAGGGCACATTCCCAGGTTGCCAGCTCCATTCCCAGTAGGGGGCATGCAGGAGGCAGCCAATCAATGATTCTCTCTCATCATTGATGTCTCTTTCTCTTTCTGTCTCTCTCTCTCTCTCTCTCTCTCTCTCTCTCTCTCTCTCTCTCTCCCCCCCCTTCCTTTCTGAAATCAATAAAAAATATATTTTTAAAAAGATTATTCTCAACATGGCCCTCAAATTGTGGGATTAAACAAAATTGTATTAAAATCCCAGGAACTCTTTGCTTGAAAACAAAAATACAGTTTGCCTAGTCCACATTTTCAAAGAAATACAATTCTTCTCTTTATCTTGATATATAGGGAAGAAACACGGTTCTCCATTGCATTTGACAATAACAGAGCACATTAGAATAGTCTCCGTAAAACTGACAGAAACTTTTCATTTGGTTCATTATTTGGCAGCTGGTATAGTTCACATATATAAGAAAATAAATACTCTGATATCCAAATAGTGGAGGATGAAAATTGAGGTTTGTTCAAGTCTTAGTATGAAACTAGGAGCCCTTATGGTAGCTGACAGTGGGTAGGGACTTTTGATAATGGATGTTAGGACAGCTTCCAGTTTGGAAACTGCTGAAGGAAGATAATGGAGCTACAAGGCAGTACATCAAGCCAATATTTTAATCCAGTGAAAATGTAAAGTGGAAGGCATTCCCTCAAACCAGAGTACTGAGCATGATGCAACATTATAAGAAGAGTACCTTGGTTTCTTTGTCAACAGGGAACTATTATTGCTATCAACATCTTCCTTGCTAAGGAGAAACTCATATAGAGATAGGCTAACATTTGAGAAAGAAACAAAAAGAAATGTTAATAACTCGTAACATTGACTGGTGTACATATGTGCTTTATTAAATACCTCAAAGATATCCCTAGTAATGGAATACCTTTTCACTGTTCTAGTATACTTAAGGGCTTAGAAAAGAAAAAACAACGTGACAAATAGGCATCCAGACAAAAAATTCTATTTTCAATTTATTTTTGAATGCTAATACTGATAAATGCAATGACCGTAAAGTTTGGGGAATCTCATTAGAAACATGGCTGGAATGCTTAACCACTGAATACAGTGGGAATGCTGGATCCATTAAGTTGTTTAAAGGTATTTAAATACATTGTGTATTCAGATTTTAGAGTTTCACATTCCAACCTCAGCAAACGTTTTCTGTAATGAATTTTAATACTCTTATGTTTCTCTGCTGCTTTAATTGAGTTGTCTGGGGAGGTCATAATCTGTTTATAAATATGGAGCCTTTGTGACTGTTCAGAACCACCGGTGCATGAGGAAAAGCAAAAATGAAAACACAATTTCATTTGTCAGGCATGCCTTTTTAATAACCCATGAATATCGAAAGGGAAATTTAATCTTATTTTAAAAGAAATGAGTAACTACAATTAATTTCCCATTGTTTTAATTTGGTATTTAGATATTTTCTGTGGTGTTATATTTAAAATTTGACCTCTTAAAAGTGTTTTCAAATATAATTCAGATGTTATCAGAAATTAAGAGCACATGGTATTTTGGGAAACTGTAAAATTAGCCAAATGAAAATTTCCAGATGTTCGAAGCTTATGTATGTGATGTAATACATACACACATACACAGGGTGAGGCAAAAGTAGGTTTACAGTTGTGAGTATGCAAAACAATTCTTGTATTACTTATTAATTATTGCATTGTTTTCCATACGAACACTTTCAACCAACTTTTGCCCAACCCTGCATGTATGTGTGTGTATGTGTATAAAGACACCTTTCACTACCTTTGTATGTGTGTGTGTTTTTTAACTAGAGGTTTACTTTTTATAAAGATTATGAATACTTCTTTTCATATTACAGACCTTGAAGTATCTACAAGGCTATCATTGCCCCATCTCATGTTCCTTTATATGGACTTGTTTGGGCCATAAACATCTCATCTGGCTATTACATTTGATACTTGTAATATACTTCCAGAATTGTAGCAAACCACTTTCCATTTCAACTGCTTACTTCTCTTTTGTGAGGCATCCTGTTCTCTGGGCCCCACCATCAACTCATTTCAGGTGCTTCAACTTTAATACACTCTACCCTGTTTCTATGGATTGATAGTAGAGGTTAAAATTTTTCCTGTTGTTGGAATTTCTTATTTGATCTAATATGTAAGTATTTATAAAGTGCCCTCATTTTTAACTTTAAAACATATCTGCTGGCCTTTTATTTGCCCAGTTATCTGTGTCGCTCTCCTTTTTTCCATTCATCTGATAGTAAAGATAAAGTAGTATATTATTCATTTTTGTAATATTTTTAAAATCCTTAGGACATATGATTACAATCAGGTTAGTCCTACTTTATAAGCTAGATATACATTTATGTAGCTTCTAGCATAAATATGGCTATTAGGAACTAGACTTGAGGTTTAGAAATTAAAATATTTTCTCTTTACTTAATCTACTTTTCATTGGAATAGAATCCAGTGACGGTGAACCTTTTGAGCTCGGCGTGTCAGCATTTTGAAAAACCCTAACTTAACTCTGGTGCTGTGTCACATATAGAAATTTTTTGATATTTGCAACCATAGTAAAACAAAGACTTATATTTTTGATGTTTATTTTATATATTTAAATGCCATTTAACAAAAAAAAAATCAACCAAAAAAAATGAGTTCACGTGTCACCTCTGACACACGTGTCATAGGTTCGCCATCACTGGAATAGACGCTTATTCCAAAGATTTATTTCTCAGTTCTTTGAAAATAGGAAAAATGTCTCGATATGTTTAAAATAGTAGAAAATAAGAAATGCTTAAAAATCCAACTAGAAAAAATGTTCTCACTTCATTTTTTGTTGAAATAACTACAATTTGAACTCCCCCCCCCCACACACACACATAATTTTATAACAACAGAGCTGTATATTATGGCATTTCTTTTTTCTTCCTTTATACAATATAATGATTCTGACATAATATTTCTATGTTCTGGACAAATTAGTCTTTTATTTTTTTTAATTTAGCTGTATTCTTGAAAGTATTACAAATGTCCCCTTTATTTGTGTTTTTTCCCCATTGACCCCCCTCTACCCCTGGACAAATGAGTCTTAATTGTGATCTTTGTAAATTCACTTGCCTGTATGACCCAGAAATACAATATTTCAATGAACCTTCAACAAAATCAATAAATGGCTACCTAGAGAATAATTTATCAAAGCTATTACATTTTTAACTGTACATGAAAAATTTTCACAGGAGTCAGATCCATTACATTATGATAGAATGCTCCATAAATGCATAGTAAATTAGATATTTCTATTTTATTTTAGTTATGATATTAATGGTTAACCTATTCTTGTAGGCAATAGGAACATTTTATTAAGATTCAGAATACTACATTTAACATTATAAATTATATATTTTAGCTTATTTATTTATTTAATTTATTTAGTACATATTTTAACTACTAGCTTTTATTTCTACTCCCAATAACTATAGTTTATCATTTCAATTGGAAATGAGATTTTAAGCTACACTGATATTCATTTTAATAGCTGTAATTTTAACCTTTACCTATTTATTAAATGTTTTTTTATTTTGATTTACAAATTCCCTCCTGATAATCATACATTGCTTTCTCACCTGTAGAATAAAATAAGCTTAATAAAAAGCATGTTTGGATCTCTTTCATGCGGATACCTATCCTAATATCAATTCAAGATCCCAAAATCCATCTGCTATTTGGTGACTTTCACATGTAGTAAGTGAAGATGACCCCTCATTTCTGAAACAACAGATGAACATTAAGTTGTGTAGGGCCCTTGACCCTCAAAGTGTAAAATGTAGTCGTTTAAGTATAAAATGACTACATACCATCAGCCAGGTGGCCATGAATCCTCGGTGAAGCAATAAGTCTCTAGGGATTTTCCTCTGGTCATTGCTGTTGCCAGAGTCACAGCCACATGATCATCTGCCTGATATTTTGTAACCTTATAGCACTCCTCTGCTTTTGAAATTAAACTGAATTACTCTCTGAGGTTTTCTAACTTTGGAAAATCTTGTGTACTCTTGTGAAGCAGGGGGTCCCTCGGGGGTGAGGACGACAGAGCCCCAACGCGCTAGGGCGTCTGCATGCACGACTCCGGAGACCAGGTTCGGTGATGCAGATCCGTTTTATTGTGGAACTACAGGGATATATATATAGCATGAGGGGACCAATCAGAGGGAGACACGTTGCTACAGGCGACCAATGGCTGAAAGGCTGGGGTACCTTGCACGTGGCTCTAGGAGTTCGTTCAGGCGGCATTGCTACTTCCTGGTGTGCCGAGGAAGCATGTCATGGTGGAGTGTGCTCACACCATAGCATCAGCCACAGTGCTGAGACATACTTCCCGAGCTCTACGTACACTCTTGGTGTCATAATAGTTGAAAAGTCAACAGACAAGATTCTGTAACTCTCAAAACTACAGTTGAAAATTACCATGGATATAGTCCTTGAGATTATAACTCTTGACAGACTCATCCTTAAAATTGGCCCAAGGAACAGACAAATAAGTCATTGTTTTATTATTACTTGTTTACTTATTCAGGCAAATTGTAAATGGTTATCATAAAGTGATAGTTCCCTTGTCTAAAATATATCAAGAAAAATATATTGGCAAAGCTGTGGAGAGCAGCTACAGTGTTTGGTCAGGTTCAAGCCTTGGACTAATGAGAGGGCACAGTCCTCTCATTGCCACGTGCAAGTCCCAGCTTGGAGGGCAGAGCCCTCCCAGCACAATTATAGCCAACAGCTATAGTTGTAAGCTTGAACCTATGGTCTGAACACGTGGCCCCACGTGTCTGAGTAATGTGGGCTTGATAAAGTTCCGGTGCATGTAATTGAATAGGATCGAAACTCACGAGAATGTTGTAAACATTTTGACCACGCCCTTACTTTGCCTCGTGGAATCTGTCTATAAAATAAAGACATGGCTTGTAGTCCGTGGCACTGTCTCTCCATCCGGGAGCAGCGACCCACCAAGACCCAGCTTTCATTCTCTTGTCTGTCTTTTCTCCATCTTTCACCGCCCCCTCCCAGGGTCACTGAACCAGGCTGAGCTGGCGTGGCACATAAGGTGCCCTGGGGCTGAGTATGCTATGGCCATGCTGGATTGCCACACAAAGCTAGGGCATGCAATACAAAGTCAGCTTTGGTATGGCTGCAAAGTGCTGGACCCAGATTAAAATTCTCTGATCCAACATCATTAAAGCATCATCTCAAGCTAGATTCAATTTCTTGAAACTCATTGAGCCTGTCTGAACTAGTTTCTTGCGTAGCCTCACTTTTTCTTTGTGTAGAAAAATATGTGAATCTTCTTTTAGCTTACTCTATATAGTTATATTTTAACTTATTAAAGTAACTTATTAGTACTATTTACATTCTAGTTTATATTTAACTAAACTGTTATTCTTAAATTGAATGTTATATTTTCACAGGACATTAAAAACCAGATCTAATCCTTATGCTGTTTTGGGCCTATGCAATATTATAAGATTTGTATAGTCATCATTGAAACATAGTAACAAAGCCCTTGCCTTTTTTAATGTCTTTTAGCATTATTTTAATATTTTATTACTGAGGTCACCATCAATTGCTTTTCTGCTTATTGCTACAAATAATCTTGGATAATATTTATATCTAGTACGTATTGGTATTAATATGAGTCATTGACTTAGCACATTAAATAGTATTTCTGGTTTTCTTAAGTGACCAACTTCAGACTGGGCTATTCTCCAAAACTGTCCATAATTCTTTAGAGTTCTCAGAGTTTTCCAGAAATGAACTCCCTGAATAAAAGTTCAATGAACCTTTGATGACATGTACATATTTTTGTGGAAAAGGTATTAAAACTCTCAAGACACTTAAGCATCATTTGCTCTATGTAGCTACACTGTGGTTGCGCATCTTAATGCAAGAATTGTCATGTAACATTTGAGCGGAATGAGATCATAAATAAGTAATGGATGAATCTTTTATATGCCTTTGAGTTCCAAACATAAATGTCTTTGCCTGTCAATGCCCTCTTAGATCTCACGTTATTCCTTGAGAAAACATTGCTCCTTTATTGACCTTGTTCCCAGCATCTTAGTCAGGCCTATTTAATTTCTCTAGAGCAATAGGTAATGTTGCACACTTGAATCCTCAATTAATTTACCTGAGAGAAACTCCCACACCTCCAGTAGTGCATGCAAACTTTACATGCTATTGCTGAACTAAGTATGGTTTAAAGCAAATTTACTTCTTCTATTATGAATATCACCAAAATATCAGTTAGGTCACAAACAGGAATGGAGTTACTTAAGCTGTGAGAAACTGAAAATTGTGTACACAAGCATTTATTTTGAAATATTGAGCAAACTATTTTTTTTACTTATTTAAATACAGAGTTGAATTTTCTAAACTAAGCAAAGTATGGAATCCTATATAATAAAAGCCTAAAATGCAAATCGACTGAACAGCAGAATAAACGGTTAGTGGGGGGTGGGGCCGGAGAGTGGGTGGCACCAGGCCAGCCAAGGCAGGTGCCAGCAGGCAGAGAGAGGGGACAGTGATGGGGGCGGGGGGGGGGGTGGTGGCAGCGACCAGTGGCGGCCAGGAGATGGGGCGGGGCCAGCCCCTCACTTCCCGCAGAGGGAGGCCAGCTGCAGTGGCAGCGATTGGCCCACCAGTCACCTCCTGCAGAGGACATCCCAAGGGCTCCTGGTCTGTGAGTGAGTAAAGGCCAGGCTGGGGGAAACCCCCCTTGAGTGCACAAATTTTTGTGCACCAGGCCTCTAGTGAGTTAATAAGGAGATATTTAAAAATGTGGATATTGAACAATCACACCAAAACTTAGATATATGAAGAAAATATGTCATGAACCAGGCCAGGAATATTTCCATCAGCCTTTCTAGCCACTTATAAGCAAATTCCTAGAAAAAATAAATTTTGCTTAGAATGAAAACAATGTTTTAACTGTGTTTGAAAAGAAATTATCATGCACCTAAAATAGAATTATAGAGTATAAGACTATTTTTTGTTTATTTACTTCACTTTTATTTAGTAATTTGTTAGTACTAATGAAGATAGAGTAAATATATGTCCATATTTTCCAAATCATCAGAGTTGTGTTTTCATTTTATGCATATAAAATAACCCATTTCATGCTACCAGTTTGACCTCTCTGCAGGTAAGTTTTAACTTAACTCTTAAAAATGAGATGAGAAGCATCAGCTATAGCAGAAAGATGGATTCATCCCTGATATAAATGCACTAGAATGTAACTGTTTTGTTGGCTACAGTGGTAAGAAAGATTTGCGTCTTCATTTTTCCACTTATTCACATTTTCAAACCCCCCATCTGAACCTTTATTTGGGGTCATTTTCTTTCCCTCTGAAATAATTTTATTTCATTTATACATAACAGTTTGTTCTATTTGGAAATAATGCTGCTCTGAAACTACCACAAGCACCTGTAATGAAAAATGGCTTTCCGGTAACATTAGCAGATTTAAATGAGTCAATCCATAATTTTGCACCTATTTACTCTGTTACCAGTGCATTTATGTTCTCAAATACTGATATACTATTTTTTATGATAAATCAGAGCCTAGTTGTAAGGAAGGATTAATCTCATTACTCTCTCTTCTTGTGTATAAACACATGAGCACAATTCCTTCTTGTTCTCTGCTTTTCTTTTCTCTATTATCCTCATTGCCATGAATTGTAGTGAGATTTAAATGTGTCACTATAACAAACTATTTCAAAAAATGCCTAGATGTAATTTTTACTCTGTATTTCTTTACTATTATTAAAATATTAGGTTCTGATCATTGTGATTAGTAATGGAGCTAAAAATATGCTGCTGCCGCTGCTGATGGTAATAGTAATCCTATATAATAAAAGCCTAGGTGGTGTCATGCCCTCACACGATGCCCTTGCCATAAGATGGACGCCACAAGCTGGCTGCATGCACAGCAGAGGCAGGGCCCGGTGGCCGCTCCATGTGGTGAGGCCTGGGGGTCCCGCAGCTCTGCACGTTGTGGAGGAGGCCAGTCCCGGTGTCTCCACCGCCTTGCACAGAGGAGGTGGGTCACAGCAGGGGAGGGCAGTTGTGGGCAATCAGGCCGGCAGGGCAGGGCCTTTGTGGTCGATCTAGCCGGCAGGGGAGCAAGGTGTCAATCAGGCCAGCAGGGGAGGAGTTAAGGGACCATCAGGCTGGCAGGCAGAAGTCGTTAGGGGCAATCAGGCAAGCAGGCAGGCAGGTGAGTGGTTAGAAGGCAGTGGTCCCGGATTGGAGAGGGTGCAGGCCGGGCTGAGGGACACCCCCCCCCCCACACACACACAGCACAAATTTCATGCACCCGGCCTCTAGTTTTATAATATTGGGTGAGTACATTGCTAGGATCTATCCCAGCTCCCTGAAAGTTTCCACTGCAAGGAAGGAGTCATAAAACTTAAGATTTATTAACTTAACAATAAACTCAGCTGTTATTACCATAAAGATTTTAATAAATATCCCAATGTTCTCTAAATATCCATAGGTTCAATAAGATGCTATAGGGAAAGAGTAGTGATCCAAATTAAGACTGTTAGAGGATATCCATCAATTTTCTATTAGAGGTTGTATTTCAATTTAGATGTTAAAGATCATTAACATTTACAATTAAAGAGGTTTAAAGAGAGAGTTGAGTCGGAGGTGGGAGCATCCTGAGAAGCTATGAAGTGGTATGAGTAATTGCTCCATACGGCTGGAGAATAGAGTATGACTTGGAAATGCGTGAGAATGAAAAACAGTAAAGATGGATAGTCAGCCAGAGGCACATCATAAAGAGCTTTGTGAAATTACAGCCTGTAATGTTGCTCTTAATCATAATAACAATAATAGTAATAATGTTTTTATTATAAAGATAAAAGTTTTAAGCAAAAGTAAATTTATTGTTTAATAAAAAGGTAAGATTAAATGTCAGTAGACATCAATAGACATGGATATCACTTGTTGATTCTTCTGTATTTTAGCCATTTAAAATAAAGCATGTTTGATTTCTTTGAGGTTTAGTTTCTTATGTATGATAGTGTTATTTTGCCTTCTCTTTATGTCTCATTAATGTATTCAGTAGTGGTTTATTATAGACTAAAATAAATTAAAATCTTTCTAAATAACCATATAAATTCAAGGCATTGGAGAAATATATTGGACTGACAGCATTATATTTGATTCTGTTTTATTAGGGGATAGATTCTCACTAAAATTATGATGTTAACTAACTCTGGCTGGTTTGACTCAGTAGTTGGAGCATCAGACTTGGGACCAAAGGTCTCTGGTTATGGGTTCAATTCCCAGTCAAGGGTGAGTACCTCCGTTGCAGTTCAATCCTGCCCCACCCACCCCCAATCCTGGTCAAGGTGCACAAGGAAGGTGACCAATCACTGTGTCTCTCACATCCATAGATGAGAAAGACAGATTTGAGAGGTATAGGGAGAGACCACACAAAAATACACAACCTGGAATCAAGTATAAGTTAACATTGTGTCATATGAAATGTTAAGTGCTGTTGTGAAGTGAATATATTCCCTAGGGTCAATGAAATGGAATTAGAACAAAAGGTTCTAATTCCATTAGGTTCCTCCATTAGGTTCCTCATTCCTCATTAGGTTCCTAATTCCATTAGGTTCCTCCATTAGGTTCCAAAAGGTTCCTCCCTCCCACTCTCTCTATAACCAATGGGAAAAATATCCTCTGGTGAGGATTTTAAAAACGACTGGGTTTATATTTAATATTGCTACATTAAATTAACTGCAGAGGATCTCAATTAAAAAAATCTCATATACTTAACAAATAATGTGCATACCTTTATATTTTTTATCCTATGATGAAAATCATAGGATATTTGCATAGTTAGCAAAGGCAAGGTCCAAATTCATTTAAAATACCCTGTCAGTGCTCAGATGCAATAATCCCATATGCACATCATGTGGAAGGTCATTGGAAAGAGTAGCTCCAATTGCCTTATTAAAATAGCAATGAAGCCAGTCAATATTGCCAGACAAATGAGAATTTGAAGACGTGTTTAAACTTTCACTGGAGCATGTCCAGAACTTATAAGCCTACATCAAATACCTTTTGTTCTAATTCCATTTCATTGACCCTAGGGAATATATTCACTTCATAACAGCACTTAACATTTCATATGACACAATGTTAACTTATACTTGATTCCAGGTTGTGTATTTTTGTGTGGTCTCTCCCTATACCTCTCAAATCTGTCTTTCTCATCTATTATCTCTAACTCCTGCTTATATCATTATCATTTTGTCCTTAAATTCGGCTTTGGATGACAACAGTGTTTTAACGATGTTAATATTTTCACAACCTGATTTCTAGTTTAAAATTTATCATTTTGAAGGGGAGGGTGGGAAGGTAGTAATATCTTCAAGGTTCATCTATGCTGTCACATATTGCAGGATTTTCTTTTTATAGGATAAATAATATTCATATATATCCATCTCACATTATCTTTGTCCATTTACCATTGAAGGGTGTTTAGGTGGTTTCCACATCTTGGCTACTGTGAATAGTGCTCTCATGAAAATTGGGGTGCTTATATCTCTTCCAGATCCTGATTTTAATTATTTTGGGTATATATCCAGATGTGGGATTGCTGGATCATATGATAGTTCTATTTTTTTAATATATTGCAGGCATTTTTAAATTAAAAAAAGAGGTACCCATGTACCCTACAGATTTTTAAAGGTTAAGCATTAAAATTCATTATAAGAAACTTCCTCCAAAGTTAAAATTTCTAAAAGTGAAACTTATGAAAAAAGAGGCACTACAGTTTTAATTTGGAAAGATTCTGATGATTTGCTATCACTGAAGCTTTAAAAATTTAAAATTACACAATGTGTGCTTGTATCTACCTCCTCTCACCCATGCTAAATTATTATGAAGCATTCTGTAACTTTTCCACTATGCTAGGTAAAAGTTTTTCAATTAAACTTAAGTGTCTTTAATTATGTGTGAGGTTAAGAACTTCATGTTGTAAGCCTTTTGACATATTCTTCTTATATAATGCCTAAGCCTGTCTTTTGTCATTTTTGACTTGACTGCTATTCTTTAAAAAAAAAAAAAAAGATTTGTAAGAATTGATTACTGAAAGACATACATAAAGTCAGATTGTAAAAGAGAGGACTTGCGATATTGTTAAAGTTGTGCGTTTATTTTATTGGAGTGATAAGATATGCAGGTTTGGAGTGCACATGTCTGTGATGCAGGGTCTGTGTGCTGCATTGTGTTAAGTGTAAAAGGGGTCAGCTATTTGGTGACGGAAGACTATTTGACTTTGGGTGGGTGACTTCTTATTTTTATATATTTATGATTTTTAATGTTTGGTTCTGTTTCACACTTTTAAAAATCATGAGTTATTTTTAAAGAAATATAATTTTCCAAAATATCCTTATGACTATTCAACAGACCCAATAGATCTTACTGTTTTCTGAAGTGCTTAGTTGAAAAGGATTTTTTATCTTTTCATTTACAAAAGTCAAAATTAGTGTGGGTTCAAAGTAATGACCAAAATAATCATTCCAAAACTTATGTAAAATTAGTTATCATTTTCCATTAGAAAAAACATGTTACATGGGTATCATTTTTATGTATTTTACCCATTAAGTAATTACAAATAGTTTATGAATTGATAGTTCAAGATTAGAATGAAGAATATTCTGTAAAGGATGTATTGTAAGAAAATTAATAAATTTATTACTCTTAAAAATAGTGGTTTGTATAAGTTTTTATATATTTTGAAAATTAACACCTTACGAGATACATCATTGGTGAATAGGTTCTCCCATACAGTGGGTTCCCTTTTCATTTTGTTGATATTCCTTTTACTGTGCCGAGGCTTTTTAAAAATATATTTTTATTGATTTCAAAGAGAAAGGGAGAGGGTGAGAAAGGTAGAAACATCAATGATGAGAGAGAATCATTGGTCAGCTGCCTCCTGCAGGCACACTACTGTGACTAGAGCCCTGCAATCTGGGCATGTGCCCTTGATCAGAATTGAACCCGGGACCTTTCAGTCCGCAGGCCAATGCTCTGTCCACTGAGCCAAAGTAGCTAGGGCTGTGCAGAAGCTTTTCAGTTTGATATAGTCCCATTTGTTTATTTTTTCCCCTGTGTTTCCCTTGTCCAAGTAAACATATTGGCAAAAATATTATTATGAGAGTTTTCTGAGATTTTATTGCCTGGTGCATGGATTCATGCACCTGCGGGGTCTCTCAGTGTAGCCTGCGGGCATCTGGGCCAAAACTAGCAGTCCAGTGAGGCTTGCCACTCCCACTTGCCATTCCCGCTGCTGCCGCTCCTGCTCATCCCAGCCTCCCTGTGCCTGTCACTGCCCCCACTCGGTGGCTCACTGCTGCTCCACTGCAGTGTCCGGGCTGCAGCAGCCAGCTGTGAGCCCTGCGTCTGTCAGCTGAGTGGCACTCCTGTTGTTGGAGTGCACTGACAACCAGGGGGCAGTTCCTGCATTGAGCCTCTGCCCCCTGCATTGAGCGACTGGTCATTCAGTCGTTCAGTTGTTCAATTGCTTAGTCTTTTATATATGTAGATGCCTTCTTCTGGCATTTTTGTGGTTTTGCAACTTTCATTTAAGTCTTTTATCCATTTTGAGTTTATTCTTGTATATGGTGTAAGTTGGTGGTCTGGTTTCAGTTTTTTGGATGTACCTGTCCAATTTTCCAGTAGGACCAGAGACATGGATACATGGCATAGATGTTACAGGAAAGGGCAGTAGGCTAAAGGCTACCAGTATAAATCAGATATATTCCCTGAATTATACCATAGTATGATTTCCTTGAATTTACACACAAAGATCTATCTCTATACCTATACCTATACCTATACCTATACCTATACCTATACCTATACCTAATCTAAACAATCTTGATGGTTCTAACATCTCAAAATTATGTTATATCTCTGTAATCACCCTCCTTCGGGGATGCTATGAGCTTTTAAGTTATCTGCCAGGGAAAAGTTCCACCTCAAGCATCTGGGACAGTGAGAAAGATGAGTGGCTTGCAGACACCAAGATATCTGAATTTATTTATGTTTAAATCCTCATATGAAGATATTTTTTCCATTGATTTTTTAGGGAAAGTGGAAGAGAGAGGGAAAGACAGAGAGAAATATCAGTGTGAGAGAAGCATATCAATTCGTTGCCTCCTGCACGAGCCTGAACCAGGGCCTGGGCCAGAGAGGAGCCTGCAGCTGAGGTACATGCTCTTGACCAGAATTCAAACCTGGGACCCTTCGGTCTGCAGGCCAACACTCTATCCACTGAGCCATACATGCTAGGGCAAGATATCTGAATTCAATGAAAACAAAACAAAACAAAACACAGTTCCATGTCAGGCCAACATACAAACTCATTTCAGGCTATAACAGCCCATCCCACAGGTGCAGTAGAGAAGTATACAAGCGACAGTTTCAATGTCCTTGAGGCCTTGCATTGGAATCTGCCTGCCTCCAGCTTCTTCGCTGTGTTCATGATGGGTTATTATTCAATACTTCCAGGACCTGCTGGATTCCTCATTCTAAAACTTTGTGAAATTATTAACTGAGTGTCAAAAAATATATAAATTTTATTTTGTAACTTTAAATAATTATATTACAGAAATAGTACAAATGCAACTACATAATTTGGATAAAATTATGTCAGTATAGTATTTGACTTAGAAGCAACCAAAAAAGTTCATTATTCTGTTAATATGAATTTTGAAATGGAAGCAATGATTTAGAAAGGAAAAAAACGGCTCTCTCTTTCACAATAATTCTGTTTCCCAGATTGTTTTTAATCAGAATTTTGAAGGGCATTGGTAACAATGAATGCTTATGTCCATTGGGATTTGCACTAGTATTTGTTCTAATTATACCTGAGGTTTCCTGTCATATTCTGAGCTTTCTCAGAGGAGAAACTTAGCAGGTTGCCTTCTGGAAGAGAAGTGTGCTCAGAATTGTTGTATTTTCAAAAACATTTATTAGGGGAGAACCTAACAATATTTGGAGGGAATGGCATACATGACTACCCAGTAGCACTGTCAGAGTCACTAAATAATTAATACCCTGGAAGTTTCATTGGTGTTGTAAAAAAAGATCCCTATTAAAAGTTAGAAAACCTTGCCTGGAGAAAGGAGAACAATCATTTTTCTCTTAAAAATAGAACCAATTCATTTTCTCATTTTGGATATTGTGCTATATTCTGTAAATATTTTTTGTAGGTCAGTGCTACTTAGATGTAGTGGCTGAGTTTAACTGTAATGTATATTATATTATTTAATAAATTATAATTTAAATGCTATTCATAGATCACAGAAACTAGAGTCCTATCTTCTTTTGAGACTAACTTATATTCAGTTTCTGGTTCACCTTTATATAATTTTTTACAAATGTATAATTTTAGGATTATCCATCCCAAATTGTTTTTGAAAATATTTTTCTAATTGTCAGACTTTGATTTATTGGAAAGATTTCTTTAATGAGCATTGCTTGATTGATGAGACATAGGAATGATCTTAACTGTTGCTTAAGGTGGTGATATAATTCCAGATTCCCTCAAGATAACCAGATGTGCTTGCAAAAAATAATATCTCTCTCGGTTATATTATCAGGAAAAGTACTGCTGGAATCAGTCTAGTACTTTGGCTTTCTTAGCATGTTTAAGTGCTGGAATAATTTCACCACTGTGTCACCGTTTCTGCCTGGAAATGAAAATCATTGTATTTTAAAGCTCAAGTGACATTTAGACTATAAAAAGGGTTACTTGACATGGAAAGTAAGAGCTTAATGAAAGGGTAAATTGTGCTTTTGAGCACGGGAACCAAAATCAATATTAGGCAGCAGGAATTTGTGAAATAAAATTTACTTTTATGCAATTTTACAATTGTACGATGCAGGAAACAAGTTTACCGGAATTGTACATTCCTCCTCCAGCCACTAACTCAGGCCCTGGGAAGGCATATTCCATGTTGGGCCAACAACTGCTTTATTGACCCTCCTGCACAACTGCCCATCAATCAAGAATCCTGCCCACCTCCCCCTTAGCTCCTGCTGCTCTCTCTTCACTACCACCCACTCTTCAGAAGTGCATGTGCATGGAGTTCCAGCCTGTTATCTAAGCAGGCAGGGAGCCCTGGTTCTCTTGGCAGGAGGTAGTTGAGTGAGGAGGTGTGTGTGTCCTTTCTTTGATAGTTAGCTGTGTTTGTTTTTTTTTCAACCAAAGTTTTTGGTGGGTGTGTTTTTCATTTCAAACTAAAATTATTGTTTCACATGGATATGCAATTCTTGATATTAAAATCAAGTGTGAGGGGGAAAATGGATCAAATGGTTAACAGAATTGAGACTGGGACAAGGAAATTTAATCATGAAGTAATTGTTATCTTTTAATTTCTTGGCTATGCTGCTAACTGGGCCTCTGAGGTCCCCGCAGTCACAAAGATTGCACAGATCTTTCATACTATGCTAAATAGATACTGCTAGGAAATCAGCATACGATCTTGAAAGACTATTTCGGTTAGATTATAAGTTGTTAGCGCTCTGATACAAGAGGTACTTGATATTTCAGTCGGTGGCTGGTTCACTGAGCACTATTCTTCTCACCCTCTCATCATGTTGTAAACTGTTTTCTAGCGCAGGAGGGAAATAATTGATCTCAATAATGTGGCTACATACTTAACAGTTGAGCACAACCACACGTTGAGGGCATATTTCTATTAAAACACTTGAGTACTGCCCATGGGGAAGGGAATCTAATGTCAGTTCCATGCTTGATGTAACAAGTGCTCTTTGGTGAGTTGAACTCTTTTAATGAGATTATTTGCAAGCATAACGGTGAGGATGGAAATGTGCCAATTGAAGAGTCAATGGGAGCGGAATAATGGAGGTAACGAGGAACAGGGAGAAACAGGTAGGCCAAGGAAATCGGGCACAGGGAGAACTCAAGTGAATCGGGGCTATAAAGGATGTCTAATGGGAATTATTTATATGTTTTATACTCAAGGGTGTGAAAGTCACTTTATGCATTTTATTTTTGATAATTAAGAGTGATTTATAGGTCTGCCACCTTCCCTCTTTCAAGTGGCAAGCCTCCAGATCCTTTTCTTACTATCACACTGCAGAGTGAACTGGCCACAGAACAAGGTCTCAGTAAGCATGCTGAAATTTCTAAGTTATGTCTGTCTAATAAATATTTTGTAAAATGAATTTATTATTTTCTTCATAATTAACATATTTCTTGTTAGCAGAGGTACTGAACTTTATTATAGTTTTTGTATATTTTCTTTATGAAACTATGAAGAGAAATTGAACTTTGAAAAAACTGGAGAATGCCCTAACCAGTTTGGCTCAGTGGATAGAGCGTCGGCCTGCGGACTGAAAGGTTTTGAGGTTCGATTCCAGTCAAGGATATGTACCTTGGTTGTGGGCACATCCCTAGTAGGGGGTGTGCAGGAGGCAGCTGATCAATGTTTCTCTCTCATTGATGTTTCTAACTCTATCCCTCTTCCTTCCTCTCTGTAAAAAATCAATAAAATATATTTAAAAAAAGAAAAAACAAGAATGGATATCAGAAATAATTTTATAATATTTTTATTTCTCTCTATATATCTTGGGTGTTTATGTATATATTGAGAAACATGTATTTGACATTTAATACCTAGTATCTCTTCTAGATGATTTTTCTTTGTCAAACTGTAATCTCTTTCACTTTGTACAACTCCAAATTGAGGCATACTTTAAGCTGTTGATAATTAGTATAGTTATTAATTTTAAAAGTGAATAGAGAAGATTAGGTTGACAGCAAAAATGAGGAATGAAACATGTTGGTTGACTACTTTAACAGAAAAACTCAGATTCTTCTTTCCTGTGTAGTTCTTCTCTACTACTGTGTGTCGCCTTTACCACTCATACAAAACGCTTCCTTCTGACGCTTCTGGTCATCAAATGCTTGGCGGTCTTTCCTCATCCCAAGCAATTCTGCACACCAGCTGAGTGTCCCACTATTTAACTCAGTTCTGACACATTATCTACCTGGAGATAGTGTCAGATCCCACAGATTGAGGCTCATTCCCACAAGACTGCTCCCGCCACCCATCAGTTGCCAATCACTGGGAGTAGGTCCCCATTTCCGTCAGATTTGGCTACAATTTGCGTTTCCTACAGCCAACTCCTCAGGATCAATGAATTTGCTAGAGCAGCTCACAGAACTCAGGAAGAAACATGTCCTTATGTTTACAAGGTTGTTAAAGGACATGATAAAGGATACAGACGGGTGGCCAGAGAAAGAAATACGGAGGGGAGGTCTGTCATTTTCCCACTGTGAATGTGTTTGCCACCTGAAAGCTTTCCGATCCCCATACTTAGTGGATTCTATGGAGGCATTGTCACATAGGCATGATCACTCATCAATTCCATTTTTAGCTCTTCTTCCTTCTCAGTATAATAGGGGGCAGGGCGGATAACTCCAAGCCTCTAATCATGACTTGGACTTTCAGCTGACCAGCCCTCATCCAGGAGCCCGCCTAGAGTTGCCTCACTAGAACAAAATGACACCCCTATTACCTAGGATTGACAGGGTTTTCTGAAGGCCTGGGTCAAAAACTAGGGTCAAAGATCAAATGTAAGAACAAAAGATGTTCCCATTGCTCTTAACACCTCAGAAATTACATGGGTTTCAAAAGCGAAGTGTCAGGAACCAGGGGCAAATATGTAGGGTGTCCCAAAAACTGTATACCCACTCTGAGCGATTATAAAGTCAGTGTTTATTATCATACAATTCCTTTTCAAAATTTAAAAAAGAGCCTACAGAAATGAATAATTTTTTTTTGTCAATGCCTATTTTCAAATGGGTGACTGTTCTGGTCCAGGCATTGCTGATAACAAGAAGCAATGGAATCATTGACATCGAGAATCATTCTTTTAGGTATTTGCCCGCCCTGTTAGTCTACTGTTGCCTGTTTTGGACCATAAACTTTATCTTTTATGCATCCCCATAAAAAATTCTAGTGGACACGTTTTCGTTGTTCAAAACTCAGTCTGGCTTCACCTGTTATTTCAAATCAGTTAAGGAGTAAATCTGAAAAGGAGTGAAAATTAAGTGAGTTATCAGTTGCTAAAATGTGTATTCTGTACATTTGTTGGGGGACACCTGAGTCTCCCAACAAATGCATGCACACTTTGAAAATTATAAAGGCAGTGTTTGTACTTCAACTGCATTTTTAAACTTCCAGTGGCATTTTAGGATGAATTTTCTTTGTTCACAGCTCAGTCTGGCTGAAAAGAAACATCAGTTGAGCTATTAGCTGTGTAAGTGTGTATACATGTTTTGGGGACGCCCGGTATGTTTTTCTATAATCTCAGAATTGCTATAAAAAATTGAAAAACATTCTGAGTTTAGGGAATAAAAACAAAGAGAAAACAAAACAAACACATTCCCAGGGTAGAGAAGTGCTGGGGTCCAACCCCAGCAGGTCCAGGGGTCCCCAAAGGTGTGGACGGAGTCGGCGAAGAAGGAAGGACACGGAGACAGTGTTCAGTTGATCAGCAGCCTAGCCAGGATCTCCAGCCAGGATCTCCAGCCAAGTTCTGGTCTGGATCTCCAGCGAAGTTCTGGTTAGGATCTCCAGCCAGGTTCTGTAGCCATGTTCCCTCGCTAGGTTCTCCAGCCAGGTTCTGTCAAAGTTCTCCAGTCAGGTTCAGTCACCAGGTTCTAGTCAGGTTCTCTTGCCAATTTCTGTAGTCAGGTTCAGTCCAGGATCTTTTGCCATGTTCTCTCCAGCGAAGTTCTTCTGTCTCTAGGTTCTGTGTAGGTTCTGTCTTCTTGGTTCTGTCTTCTTAGTTCTGTCTCTTTCTGTCTTGTTACATCTGTATTTATACCAGTTGATTCAATCCTATCAATCTCTATTCCAAAGGTTAGGGCGTTTCTTATCTCCATTCCAGGGAGTAAAGATTATGTAGCTTAAGCATGATTGTTCGTAGTTAAAGTGATTAATTACCCACCTGGCACTTAGTTAAGAGGTTTTATTCCCTCCCTAACTTCAGGGGAAAATCCCTACCTGGGGAAACAACCTTTCTCAGAGACCTTGGTTAAAACACATAGTGCCAAGAAGGTGAGCAAACATATTAAGAACAGTATGCCATATATGCCAGGTCCCTTGAAACAGCAAGGATGGACCGGCTCCCGGCAGAGAAGCAAGGCCAATGTGAAGGAAATTTTATTGTTGTATTTTTAGTTTTTATTTATTTATTTTTCTTTATTTATTAAGGTATTACATATGTGTCCTTATCATCCCCCCCTTTGCTCCCCCACTCACTCATGCTCTCATCCCCCTGGTGTCTGTGTCCATTGGTTAGGCTTATATGCATGCATACAAGTCCTCTGGTTGATCTTTCCCCTTTACCCCCATCCTCCCCTACCTTCCCTCTGAGGTTTGACGGTCTGATCAATGCTTCTCTGTCTCTGGATCTGTTTTTGTTCATCAGTTTATGTTGCTCATTATATTCCACAAATAGGTGAGATCATGTGATATTTATATTTCTCTAACTGGCTTATTTCATTTAGCATAATGCTCTCCAGGTCCATCCATGCTGTTGAAAATGGTAAGAATTCCTTCTTTTTTTACCACAGTGTAGTATTCCATTGTGTAGATGTACCACAGGTTTATTTTTTTAATCCACTCATCTGCTGATGGGCACTTAGGCTGTTTCCAAATCTTAGCTATGGTAAATTGTTCTGCTGTGAACATAGGGATGCATATATCCTTTCTGATTGATTTGTTAGTTTTTAGACTTTGCTGAATATTTGATTAGTTTCAGTGTTATTTTTAATTTAATAAAAATTAAAAACCTGCTTCTAGTGTTACATTAGAACTCCAGATGAATGCCTTAATCTTCATGACCTTTTAAAAATATTATTTATGTTTGAAATATACTTATGCGGTTGCTTTTGACTAAGCTCATCAAATTTAGGCTATGTTTTCATTGTAAATCTTAAATATCTATACATGTTACCTTAAATAAAATTAGTTTGACCTATTTATGACTAAATTGGGATCAAAATTGAATTCTGTATTATTGTTTTTAATCAGTTTCTTCAATAATTAACCCTTGAAAAGAATGTAAGTCTCTTTGTTTATAAAATGCCTCCAAGAAACATTCATTTTCTTTAATGATAAAGGTCAAATAGCCCATCAGTATTTTAGCATAGCAATTTAAGAATTTTTTTAATTAATAAAATTGGGTAGAACACATGACATCCCTATACATATATTTCCCATGTTTTAAAGATTAACTTGACATGTTTTACCACAAATCTAATATTTTAAACCTTATGAGATGATTTATATTATATAAAGAGTTAAGCTTTTAGCTTTTGAAATAATACAAAATACTATGGAGAATGGAATGGAATAGTAATATAATTTTTATATCTATCAATTTAACATGTAATCTTTAAAATAGTTGAAATCTGCATGGAACAGTTCTAATTCAAAGGGATGAAGCATATTATTGAGTCTGGCAAACTAATTTATCATCTGCAGTTATAATAAGTACATGAGATCATTTCATCCTTTCACCTGTCCAAAATTAACATTTTCCTTAATGCTTTTCATTATGCTTCATTCCATGTTATTTTTCTGAACATCTATGAACTTAAATTTCAGAAAAACAAAAATGGATATTGTGTCATAAAAGAGAGAATTTGAACAATATTAGCTAAATTGTAAAAAAGCCTTTTGATAAAATTATCCCACAACTATTTTAAATTCATCATTATGAGCTTAAATTATCATAAACATTGCTCATTAGCTTAAATTAACATACAAATAAAAACATATTGAAAATGTTTTATTATAAGAAATGCCTTTCAATCTTTAAAATGACATTAGAATACTTATATAGTTTCCAAGGAGTGAAAAGATCAACAAAAATGTACCTTTTCTTTAATTGGTATATTTTCTCATATTGCTATAAACTTTCCAAAAAGTGAATCATTTTTGAAAATTTCATATAAAGTTCATTATCTGAATTGTGTAAGGAAGTAGAATTTTGTTGAGGAGCAAGAATTGGCACAAGTGTAATGATTGGATGTGATAATGCATGAGACTATCAGAATCATTTGTCATGAAATGCCATAATCCACCTTCATGTTCCTATTTATTCTCCTTTACCATTCCTTCTTGGTAGGGTGTGGGAGGCAGTCCCCACATACAGAAATGCCAGTGTAGGTGGGCAATGGCTACTTTACAATTCACAGAATCACTTCATTACCAAAATATAAGCATTTTAAAAATATAGTTAAAGGTAATATCTAAAATGATTCTGTTTTTGTTCTCTTTATTCATTTATTTAGGTAATTTTAAAAAATATATTTTCCTGATGACTCTGAAAGATGCTTGGCACATGATCAGAAAAATGAGGTGGAATATTCATTTATATAGAACATCTGTGTTGCCTAAGGTGTGGTTGCGATCATGTTAGTAGCAAGAAAACAAGCAAAAAAAGTATTTTTCTTGACATCTTTATAATAAAAATGCTTTTTTCATGAGATTTTAAATCTTTTATATTTTAATTTCTTGGTATTTGTTGTGTTAAAAACAAGTGTTTTACGTCATTATAACTAATCATCAAAGATTTGTGGGTGAAGATATTGCAATAATTTTAAAATTTATTTTTGATAACCTGTTAATTTGAGATATATATATATATATATATATATATATATATAATTTTCAAAAGTCAAAATTTGTTACCTAACTTTAGCCTAATATTGACCTTTTAGCATCACTCTTATACTCTTATTTTGGGCAATTAAAAAAGCAAAAACAACTTTTTCTTTTATTTCAGAGAGGAAGGGAGAGGGAGAGAGATAGAAACACCAATGATGAGAGAGAATCATGGATAGGCTGCCTCCTGCAACCTCCCTCCCCCTACTGTGGATCAAACCTGCAACCCGGAAACGTGCCCTTGACTGGAATCGAACCTGGGACCCTTCAGTCCACAGGCCGACGCTCTATCCACTGAGCCAAACTGGCTAGGGCAAAAACAACTTTCTTATTACAAACAAAAGAGCTAGGAGTTTCAGATTCCTATATAATAAATTGGATAATACAAAATTATATCTACTTCAAAATATTTAATTTTGAAGAATTTATCTTTTGAACCTGAAACAAAATTTAGAGCAAACTGTGTCAGACATTTATTTTCTTAAACAGTTTGCTTAATAATTTTTCAGTTGGTGGTTTCCAACTATTCAAAACTGAACAAATACATTATAAATATTATTTTTAAAATTTTTCAGCTACCACAGCAATACCTTTACATTTCACACATACACATGGCTTTGAAACATAAATACTATATTAGAATTAATAATTTTATAGACATGCAATATAAACATTAATAAACAATAGAAACCCATTCTTCATATAGTATGCATCTTAAAAATGAACAGAAAACTGAATATTGTCAAGGGATTCTATCAATATCCTTAGCCTTCCTAGATGACTCAGGCTCCAAAACAGATGGCCAGTTATAGTTTGAGCAAAACAGTTCCATTTCCCAAGCACTGATCCTGGCTTAGCCAATGTATAAACAACCTTAGTTTCTTTGGAATAAAAATTTGCCAATGCAATTTTACGAATGTACAGATGAAGTGAATTTTCCAAGAAAACTATATTTTCATTATTAGATATAGAGCAAAGAAATGAGATATAACTATAAAAATGTTATATATATAGTCCTCTTAACTTCAATTGTCACCTAGGAGTTTTGTGACTTTATTCATTTGGTGAGTCATTAGTTAAAAAATGGTTAGCCCTGGCCACTCTGGTTCAGTAGTTAGAATGTTGGCCCACACACGGAAAAGTCCTGGTTCCATTTCTGGTCAAGGGCATGTACCTGGGTTGCAGATTTGATCCCTAACCAGAGGTGTGTGTGAAATGCAACCAATTGATGTGTCTCTCTCATATCTATATTTCTCCACTGATGATTCTCTCTCTCTTTCTCTTTCTCTCTCTATTTCTCTTTTCGCCTTTCCTTCTTTCCACTCTCTCTGGAAAAAACAGTGTGAAAAATATCTTTGGATGAGCATTTAAAAAAAAAATACAACCATCAGGGCTAAGCACAGACAAAATAATATAAAGAAAGTAAAATCCCTGTACTAGAAGGAAATAGCTTACACATTAAAGGAAGTATATCACCTAGCTACTATTTATTGGCAGGAATTGTTGGACAATATTTAGACATAGATCTTCAGTGTGTGTTCATCCAAGGGCTGGGAAATTTGGTTTAATAGGAGACAATTTAATCACCTTGCGGAATTCATATCCATTATAAGGACTCCTAAAATATCCTTGAAATAATAGTGAAGATAAAATCAGGAGACTCAGAGAATATAGGAAGGTAAAATAGATTTAATACTTAAGAGCTAAACCCACAGCAAGTCTATTATCCCAAAAATTGCCTTGAAATACTCCCTTCAATCTACACTAATAAAAGAGAAACATGCAAATTGGTGTCACTCTGCTATGCTCACCAGCCAATTGGATGAGTATGCAAATTAACCCAACAAAGATGGCGGTTAATTTGAATACATAAGTGCCCAGTGGCTTGGGTCCCGGGAACATCATCGGTCCCCAGTTCACTCCGAGGTAGGCCCCGTGTGGGCCCTGAGCAGTGTAGGAAGGGCCTGAGCCAGGGGGCTCCTGGGCAAGGCTGAGCCGGCCATCAGAGATGCGGGGGGCCCCTGCCCAAGCCTAAAGCCTTGCCAGAGGCGTTAGGCCAGGGAAGGGGGTGGAGCAGCGATCAGGGGGCGATGGGGGTTCCCTGCCCCAGTGAAGCCTGGGCAGAGGCGTCAGGCCTGGGCGTCAAGCCTGCGATCAGAGGGGTCTGGGGATCCCCTGCCCAAGCCTGAAGCCTCAGCCAGAGGTGTCAGGCCTGGGTGAGGGGCTGATCCAGCAATCAGAGGGTGATGGGGGTTGACGCCTCTGGCCGAGGCTTCAGGCCTGGACAGGGGGCCGAGCCGGGATTGGTGTGAACTACAGAGGAAACACCTTTTCTAACCACTCATTGGCTAAGCTCCCTTATGCTACTGGTAATATTCTTAGTTACTTGGGTAATAAGAATCCAAAAAGGTGATCTAGGGTTTTTCACCACACTCCTGATGTAAAAAACTGCTGAAGGGCTAAGAAATGTCATATCCTGCCCTAGCCGGTTTGGCTCAGTGGATAATGCCTTGGCCTGTCGATGGCAGGGTCTGGGTTCAATTCTGACCAAGGGCATGTACCTAGGTTGCAGGCTCCTCCCTGGCTGGGGCCCAGGTCAGGGCTCATGCAGGAGGCAACCAATCAAAGTGTTCCTCTCACTTTGATGTTTCTCTCTGTCTTTCCCTTTCTTGTCCACATTCTCTAAAAAATCAATGGAAATATCCTCAGGTGAAGATAAAAAAAATAATAAAGAAATGTCATATTCTATGAATGACATATCTTAAAAATATCTAAAGAAAGTTGTCATTTTTTCATGGTGAAGGGACTGGAGTCATGTTGATGAAAAAACCTTGCTGGCTATGGTGACTGGCAGTGGCTGCAGCAGTGGGGTGATGGGGCTGGCGCCTTCCCCTGATCAGCCCTGTTGCCTCCCACAAAGGGTGGCCAGACTGCGGCTTAGGCCCTCTCCCCAAGGGGAGCAGGGAGCCTGCCTAAGCCATCAGTAGGACATCCCTTGAGGGCTCCCAGTATGTGAGAGGGGGCAGGCTGGGCTGAGGGACTCCCCCCCCCCCATGCACGAATTTTGTGCACCGGGCCTCTAGTCCTATATAATAAAGAGCTAATATGCTAATTAGACCAAACAGCTGAACCACTGTCCGGACAACCTTCTGGACGAAGCTGGGGCTGCCAGGACCAGCGGAGGCTGCGAGGGCTGAGCCCCTTTGCACATATTTCGTGCATCGGGCTTCTAGTAAAGTAATAAGGAATACATTGAGAGAAGGTTCTGTGTTCTTAGAATAGATTGTTCCTTGCTAGGGATATCATGTGGCTGTGTGACTGGAGTTTTTCATTTTGAGGTAAGTTTTATCATGTCCATTTTGGCATAATATCAGTCAGAGATGGAAGAATCTATTGTGAAACTGGAATTTCATAGTAGACATTTGTCACAACCAGGTCACATATTTATATTACATGAACAGGTAACCCTCAGACCCATGTCATCTGTTACTTTGTACAAATTACTTCATTATTTGTACAAATGAGCTCATTATTGTAGGTTAAATCCAAAAATTCACACCAGTTTATGCATAGCTGTCCAGCCTTCAGAATAAGCTCAGGTTAACCTCACAGTCAAGGACTTTGAGTCTTACATACTTCTGATCTCATAAATATTTCCTATGACCATTTGGTAGAGTAGGGTACATCTCAGCCAAATTTATAGATGGGAGTTTGTGTTATGAGAAAAGCCCCCTTACAGCTTTATAAAGGGGTAATGCTCAAGTGCATAAAGTATGGAAAGAAGGTGGGGGTGGGAGTGGGAGTGGGGAGGAGAGATTAACCAGGGAACATATGCATAAATGCATAGCCCATGGACACAGACAATAGTGTGGTGAAGGCCTGAGGGGCAGGTGCATGGTGGAGGGGTCAATGGGAAAAAAGGGGGGGACATTTCTAATACTTTCAACAATAAAGATAAATTTTAAAAAATAAAGTGCATAAGGGACATCTTATCGGTGGACAACATTGTCTGCAGTCACTTAGTTGTCACTTCCTATGGATGATAAGTGGCCACAGGTGTGGGTATACATGGACTCTAGGACAGAGTTAAAAGGTTCGATTGGTTGTTCTGGACTGCAGAAACAACAAAAAACACCTAGAAGGTAAAATTTTAGATTTCTGGGGAAGAGGCCTATGGATAGACTCATATGAGTGTGCATGAACCATATGGGTCTTTATTTTTATGTTAATGAATAACAGAATGACTAATACTGTGACCTTTAGTAAGCCTTTCTTCTCATCCCACCCAAGTTTGGGCAATGGTCCATGAACAGCCTAATTAGGTGAATGATGAAATCAGTGCATGGGTGCATAGTATATGTGCTAGTACTTGTAAGCTGATCTAACTGCTACTTTGTGTAACCACCCTGTCAGTAGCTGAAACTAATGACAGATCTCAGGATGGCATCATCCCTCAAAAACACTAGTAATATACTTAGTATCACGTCACTACTTCAAACACCTTCCCCCTCTGAAAAGGGAAGCAATACATACTCACTAGAATCTATACTTACTCTGAATGTGAACTCATCTTTCTATCTCATAGTCCCTCTGTCAGCATCACCACGCAAGGTGATTATAAAGTGCCCTCTTATTGGCTCTCCTTCCTTCCTTCCCTCCTACCTTGTCCTCCTTTCTCTCAACCCAGCACCCTAGGATAGTACTACCGGATATAGCAGTAGTACATACATAGCTTACCCCTCACACTCTGTGTTCCAGGGAACCAAGCATAGGTCAATGACTATATAACAATTTTAATCATCCTTTAACATCCATATCAAAATCCTTTAAGCTACCATTTTCTCTTTGAACTTATTTTGACAATCCTTCTCTGTAGTCTTTATTTTGCATTTAAATTTATCTCCCTATACTCAAACATGATAGTTATCCTAATCAAAAACTTAAAATCATTATATGGCTGCTCATTCTTGTAGGTTAAATCCAAAAATTCACACCAGTTCATGCATAGCCGTCCAGCCTTCAGAATAAGCTCAGGTTAACCTCACAGTCAAGGACTCTGAGTCTTACATTTTTAAGCTTTGTTAGCTATTCTACTTCCTTTGTCTAAAAAAACAAAACAAAAAAATGCAAAACCTTTTATACTTAATATCCCTGGTTTTCTACTTTGTGATCTTCACTGTTTATCTTAGATATAAGAAAAAATGGAAGTGCTGAGTAGCTCACATAACAAAGAGATTATAAATGAGGTAAAACACAGGAGATTGAGAAGTATAATACTTAATGCCTCATGGATATTTCAAGACAGGCCCTAGAACTGAGAATACTTTACGTTAAGTATATTAAGGCTGATACTTGGGGTAAGTACTAATTACTATATGCATAGTCTCCAGAATGTTTATCTCTGTTCTAATGCATAAAAATGCTTTTTGAAAGTCAAGATGTTAGTCACATCAGTTTACAAAAGAAAACTCAATGATGTTATATAAATTGTGTATTGGTTTCTGCAAAGTAAAATATATATGAGAGAAAGACAGAGGGAGAGAATGAATGACACACAGAAATAGACAGACAGAGAATATGAATAAACATGGTGAGGTTTCACAAAGCGGAAGCTATGACAAGAACACATGCATTGCTTCTCCTGATGGCTCTTCCTGGGGAACCACATAATCTCTGTTAATCTTCTAGCAAGATTTCTTGTTAGGAAGCCTGAGACATTTCTTTCTCTGAAATGTACTCTGAAGCAGTTCAACAAAGTCTCACATCACAGTTCACATTGCCCAAACACTGGGCACTCTCAAAGAGAAGAAGAAGCTTGTCAGTGCACATTACTAGAAACATTTTATATTGATTGCTGCTTTCAAAGCAAACAAAACCAAAAGAAAACCAAAGGCACAAAAGAACAAATGTCTGTTTAAGCAATTGCATCCCTTCACTCAGGAAATAAAATAACAATAACAGTAATAGTAGTAGCAGCATTCTCAGTAGCATAACCAACAAGAGCAATGATATTCATAGTAAGATTATAAGAGTAGCAGTAAATTACTTATAAGTGAAAGAAATCGTAGGTCTCTTACAAGGAGGTCATCTTTTTTTTTTTTTTTTTTTTTTCCTGACCTACAGCAGTAACCTATTTAGTGACTAGTGGAAGGAAAGGAATGGTTATTTCTACTGGAAACATTTATTACGGAAGTTAATTCTCACAAATTACTTCACACAATATATTAATGGATATGTCCAAGAAGTAAAAAGCTTCACAAATTGTTGTCGGACACTTTTGAGAATCTTTTATTTCCATAGCATTAGTAGTCAGTGCTATGGTTAAAAAGAAGAGAACAATTAGTCAGGTTATTAAGTAGAGAATTTGGCTCTTTTCATTTTATTCAGCAGTCTACACCACATTAAATATCTTTGTCTCTAGTTATCCCTATTCCTAATTTGCCAGGCATGCCACATATCCATCACTCTAAAAGTTATCAAGATCGCAAGTGGAATTAAAGTCACAATTGTATTCAATAGCTTCTTCATATGATATTCAAATTAAAGTCACAGTCTGAAGAAACAGTACACTGAGGCTTTCACTTCTAAGATTAAGAGGAATTTTGCTAACTACTCTTTCTATATACATAATCATATTGCATTGGAGGGGTATTTATTATTTGTTCGTTTACCTATATGTACTGTTTTAAAAGCTTTCTCAACAGGCATCTACTCCTAAAGTAGTGGTTGGAACGCTATGCAGACTTGAAATAAAGTAATTTCCTATAAATGACTACATCACTTCTACTCAGTCAGAGGCTAGATATTATTTACCAGAAGCTCAATTCATTTTTCTCAGCTCAGAGTAGTATTTCCACGGAATCACATTCAGCTCTTTCCAGATCCTTTTAAATCCTGTTCATGTCTTAGCAAGGTAAAATCCTTAGTGTCTCTCCTCTTCAACCATAAGATTTTCCTTTGAATGGGTCTTTTGCTTCCAATGGTCAGGCTATGAAGTGAAACTATTCCATGAAGTAGCTGCACCAGCAAGTAACAAACTGTTTGAAATGTTGAATGATTCAGGACAACTTGCGTAGTATGATGCTAGTTCATTGACTCTTAATTGCACTTGGTGAGGGAAAAGAGTAGAGAGGTGAGGGCTCAAAATATAATTCTCAGATTCAGATTCTCTCGGGTTAAATTATAGATCTCATTCTCCCATTCTGGCAATTGTCAAAATAATTATCTTGAAGCATTTTTGGCGGGGAGGGGTAATTTGTCTCCTGTCCCAAAACACTAGAGAAAGCAAGTTCTATTTGCAGTTCTTCAAGGTACTTATAAAAAGTACACTTATGAATAGCTTGGAGTTACTGAGGTGTGCTCACAAGAGGCATGACAGTGCGTATATCTTTAACTAAATGTGATTCACAGGATGGGGTTTATATACATCTAATGACTGAGAACTCAAACAGTTTTTTGAGAGTTTGATCTGGGATCATTTAAAAATGAGATGAAGCTTATTTTCAATTTTTGGTGAGAAAATAATATCCAGGGTTTCTTGGGGACCTATTTAGGATACAGAGGGGCTCGTTATTAGAAACAGAAATGACAGTGGATGGATAGGGGTAAGTAGGGGTAAGACCAAGTAGGGGTAAGGCCATAGTATGCATAAGGGCCATGTTTCAAATGGTTTTTGAGCCCTCGTTTTGTGTTAATATTGCTTATCTTAATAAAACCTTAAATAATTTTATGAGTCATAAAATTGCTTTATACTTTCTCAACAACTATAAATGAACTTCATTTAACTAATGGTCATGTTCTTTCTTTTGTGAAGAGTTTATTGGGTAGCTGTAGCATAATTAGTTCAGCTCAGCCTCTGAACAGACTTCTCATCTTCATTTGCACTGAGAAGTGAGCATGGTAGGGGAGGGGACATCGTGGCATCCATTTGGGAAAGTGACAGGGATGTGCTCATTTGCCTCCCAGCTAAGATTCAGATTTCAAGGTTCCTCAAAGACAGTTTAAAATAGCACTTCAGAGGAATTATTTAGTAAACATTGCTGACATATTGTATGGTTGACTAAGAATTTGAATTTGAAATTAAGTTCATTCATGAAATCCTCTTACAGTAATAATATATATCACTTTAATAGCTAAGTGTCTAGACACCTAATGTCAAACCAGATGATGATAATTTTAGTGCCTTATATCAGTTGCATTCATCATTATAATTATACTTTCTGGATATAATTGAGTACGTTAAACATGAAGTCTGATGACTTAAAAGGAAATATGGGACAGCATCTCAGATAACAAGACCAATTTACATCCTGTTCTTTTAAGGAAATATTTTTAAAATCTGGGAAAAAGGCCCAGCTGGCATGGCTTAGAAGTTGAGCGTCGACCTCTGAACCAGGAGGTCAGGGTTCAATTCCAGGTCAGGGCACATGCCCAGGTTGCGGGCTAGCTCCCCAGTGTGGGGAGTGTAGGAGGCGGCCTATAAGTTATTGTCTCTCATCATGGATGTTTCTGTCTCTCTCCCTCTCCCCTCCTCTCTGAAATTTATCTTTTTATCCCCTCCTAATTTCATTCTCTTCCCTTTTTGCCTTATAATAACCAATATTTAATGTTGGTATCTTATTTTATATAATTAAATGAGTGTGCAAGGTTTTCAATACCTTTTTTTCTTAAGTTATTACCTTAATCATATACCTTCAATGAAAAAACTGATATTTGAATTCCTATTTTATATTTTTCTTTTATTTACATTTTGCTCTTGAAATGTAGCCAGTTTCCTTATTTTAAGATTTAATATTGAATTTTGAAACCATAGTTAATTTTCCCAAATTTCTAGTTGTTTGAGACATAGGAAATCTGAACATAACTACATATTGAAAAGAGGTTGCCATTCCTCATTTCTTCATTCGTGTTTTTCTTCATTCTTTCAGTTCTGATATTACTTTGACGATTTTCCATTTTGTCTTTACAAGGCAGAGCCCTTGTCCGGAATTGACTTGTGAAATAAATAAATTATTTTTGTCTAATTATCAGAATGAGGATAGATTTATCTTTTCCTTTCAGATAGGTCTCAACTAGAAATGACAACATTCTTTGCCTAGTTTTTGTTGTTTTTTTTTTTGTGTGTGTGTGCGTGTGTGTGTGTTTTTTTTTTTAATTTAAATTCTTTATGGTTGAAAGTACTACATAGCTCTCCTTTTTCCCCCATTGACCTCTCCCTAGCCGTCCCCACCCCTCAGCACATGCCCCCACCCCCCTACTGTCTGTGCCCATTGGTTATGCTTATATGCAGTGAGATGATGGAGGTATTGAATATATAAGGCTCTGTGAACCATTTAAATGGCATTGGTTTTTTTCCAGAGTTAATTGTGAAGCTGCTGAAGGGATTTAAGTAACATTTCCAAATATTCTGGCTGCTCTTGTGAATACAGACCATTGGAAAGGACAGGATCAGGGAGATCAACTAGGAGGCTTTTGGCTTTACTCTAGGCAGGCAATAGTGTCTTTAATGGAAAAAGTCTTAAGTTCTGGTTATTGTTTGAAGTTAGAACTAACAGGATTTTGTGGCATATTGGATATGGGACGCAAGAGAACAAAAACAAGCAAAATAATTCAAGGATGCTTTTAGGGTAATTTCAGTGAGCTGAAATTTTCATTAGTTGAGATGGGAAAGACTATCCACAGCAGATTTTTGGGGAAGATACTTTGAACATACCAAATATTAGGTATCTTTTGGAAATACAAAATGGTTACTCAGTTTTTGTTTTGGTTCTGGATTTTCCAAACTTTCTTGTCAAGTAACAGTGCACTATTTAAATCTAGAAACTGCTTGAGGATTTCAGAAACATAGCAATAAGTTGTGGATACTTACATCAACTTGAAAGCGAGCCAATATTCACTGTTAATAATTTAGATTACAAGTTAGCCTGTTAGTTTTGAATCCCAGCTCCACCACTGACCAGCTGGGTACATTTGTACAAATTACTTAAACAAGCAGTACCTACTTTCTTTAACCATGCCTACTTCATGAAATTGCAATACTGTCTATATTATTTCATGCATATAAAGTATTTAGAACAGTACACTGTCTAACGAATATTAAATGCTCAACAGCCATTTGCTATTAGATTAATCACCAGCTAGGTTTCACCTGGCATCTGCCTCTGACAATTTGTAATAATGACTCTGGGGCATCAAATTTAATCTGGCCCTTGCCTCAGTGGGGCCTCTTTAAAACAGAGAGAAGTGTTATATTTTAACATAGAAAGTGCATTTAAAAGAAATTTCCAAGCACACACACACACAAAATTTTCTTCTGGGTTCCAATCTATCTCCAGTTTCATACTTCCTTAGTCTCAGTCTAGAAAATCATTCTCTTACCCATTTCAAATGACAGGCAATAGGTAGAAAAGACTTCCTAATCAAGCCCATCGGCTTCTAAACAGGGTAGCTTACGTCCGACCTGATATCTTTCTTATATGTGATTGAAATTAAAAGTAAAAAGCATCCTATTTGAAATCTTTTTTTTCTAAGAAGTGTTGTAATGTTTCATTTATTATTGGGTTCAGACATTCATTCCCTATACCTCTTTAGATGGTTACACACACCATCACCATCAAATGGCTTGCCTGTGCTTTGGTGAAAATTTTACTTCTCTATCCCACTGATGAGGTCTCAGTATTGTGATTTGCTTTGAGATTAGCGTGAGATTTGAACAATTAAGCTTTCTGTCATATTTATGAACTATTGCATGATTCAAAACTCACTCTCCTTACCCCTTTTTCTTTGCCACAAAAAGGGTGTGTTCCTCAGAAGGGCTGCTCTTTCAGCTTGAGTACTGAAAAAGAGATAATTTGAGACAATTTGAGGTAAATTGAGCCAAAAACTCATCGTTGACCATCAATCTGTAATGTGAGCATGAAATAAGTGTTATTGTAAGCCATGTAGATTTTGGAGATGTTTGTTGTGCTGCAAGGATGAATGATACATGATATAACTCCTAAAATGCAAGTCAGAGCAGTTATACATCTGTTTCATTATTCGTGACCAGGATACAGGGGTCTCACTTTTATTCACTTTATGTTAACTAAGTTCATTCTGAATTGTAAGGATGGTTATTTTCATTTTGTGCCTTAGTACTGAACATTTTTTTAGATGGAAGTGACAGAAAATCTCAGCCAAAAGTGCTTTAGAAAAAAGAAAAAAAGGATGGAATTTATTGGTACACATCACTCACAATTTATGAGCTTTGAGCAGAATAAAAATCTGAGATTCAAATAATTTCCCCAGGCCAAATCCTTTTACAGTCCTACTCAGTTCTAGGTTCATTGTCAAGATCCATGTGGTATCATGGTGGCTGCCAACTGCTCTGGCTTACATTTTGAGAAGTACAATTGTAATTGTAATAGTCAATCTCCAAGCGCTTCTAGTACGCCGGGTACTCTTATAAGGAATTTATATGAGTTAACTCATTTCATCTTGACAATTATTCTATGAAGTAGAAATTAATATTATCCTTATTTTATAGATAAAGAAATAGATGCATGGGATATTAGGATGCCTCATAATAACCACTATTAACATGGGCCTTATAGAGTAGATTATATACTGTAAAAGCATTCAAACAAAAATCTTAAACCTTACTTGCAATAGTTCAAATTGTGTCCTAATTCTATCACTAACTGAATCCCTATGTTAATAAAAGCTGATGCTCTAAATGTTCTCAGCTGAGACATATGTTCTCCATTTAGCTGAGCCGAATTTTTTCACCTGCAGAATATACAGACAAAATGATGGGGAGAGTGTTCCTCAGAGAAAAATATAGGCACTGTTATTAGATGAAATGCTGATGTATGCAATGTCAAGAAGTTTTAGCATCTGATACGTTATGCCACTTGGAGACTAACAAGTTAGCCTGCCAAAGGCTCATGGCTGCTGAGAGAAGACATGAAATCCCTGGCTCCGCTACAAAGGACTTTGTTCGAATAAAGCAGCATGAACATTGTGTTCCCAGCACTTCCGTCTGTCCGGAGGGGGCAAGACAGAACAGTCCAGGTGTTAGTGTAGGTATTTAGGTATCAACAAAGGAGGGGAAAGCTAAACTGACTAAGCCTGATTAAGACTAGAAGCTACAGCTTCGCAGACACTCCAGCAGACGGACACACCCTCAGCCAAAGGGACATAAACCTGTTTTCCAGTCTCCCCAGAGAACAACCCACTAGTTCTCCCACATTACCAGGTGGGAGGGATAAACAGCAAGGGGAGAATCCTTTTTGCTGGGATTACCTGCAGTAGAAGCCAAGGTGGCACAAGGGAAGAGGTACCACATGCTCTGTAGAAATCAGATGAGGAAGCAGAATTTGAGATGAGCACTGGAAGAGCCAAATTCATTAGCATAAAGGGGAGGGTCTAGCCTGGGGAAAGGATGGGATTGGATAAGGGCATGAAATTCCAGAAGATCCAGGAAAGGAATTGGTGAGGGGGAGGGCCCAACACAGGCCCTGGAAAACCCAAGGCACAGGTGGGACAGATGGAAAGACAGCCTCCCACTTGCTTCTGAGACCAAGGAAATACAGGGAGGATTACAAGGACCTTGGAGCAACTATGACTAGAGCCTGCTGGCTCTCTACATCCCTGAGAGCATATTTTTTTTCTCTCCAAGTCTTGCCACTACCCATAAACTTCTCCCACCCCTGGACCCCTGAATTTTTTTCCTCAGGACATCACAAGAGCCCATTTCCTCTGGCAACACAGGTAGGTGATGAAAATTTATGCTTCAGTGAGTGGACCATTCATTGGTTTATAAAAGCTACAGTTCGACATTATGTGTTTTTGGATTTACCAGTGGTTCAAAATGTTAGGTAGCCAAAGGAGGATCGCAGGAGGCCAGAGTGGTGAAGGATTATGAATTTATTCGATCATCCGCACACCAGGTGGCTGAGCCTTGATGGGTCCAGCACCCAGTGACGGGAGTCAGCAGCTTTTAAAGGACTTTTGGTGGGCTTTTTTCTGGGGGGAGACTTCTTTGTGCATACCTGGAGGGGAGATAATGGAATGTGATCGCAGCAAAGGGAATGTCCATAGTGAAATGGCCTGAAAAGCCAGTTCCTGGGGGAGGGGTACCTATTCAATTATTTGATCAGATCTAACACGAAGTAGAAGAAACATTTACAGTAAGAAATGGCTACTTTAAGTTCATATTGATAAATAAATGACTAATAGTTACAAGGGTACTATTATTATCATTTTTATGTAAGTAAAATTGTAAATAATAATTGTATAGAAAACTTAGTGTCTGAGGTAAGCATAATGAAAAGAATTGTTACATGTGGCTAATAAGAAAAATGTTATTTTATCAAATTAAGACAAAATATATTCCCATTACATCAAAATTATAGCCTAGAAAAAATTGAAGAAACAGATTGTTGTACTTATTGACACTTAAAATCCAGTTCATTTAAATTAAATTTTTAGAAGAAAAATAACATTTAAAAAATTGTGATCTGAATCAATAGATCTTTAACTTTTTATATTTTAATTACTTTAGGACTATTTATTTATTTACTTCATTTTTTTAAATTTAAATTCTTTATTGTTTAAAGTATTACATATGTCTCCTCTTTCAACCATTGATCTCTCCCCAGCTGCTCCCAACCCCCAGCACATGCCCTCACCCCTCTACTGTCTGTGTCCATTGGTTATCCTTATATTCATGTATACAAGCCCTTTGGTTGGTCTCTTACTCCTCCCCCTTCCTAGCCTCCCCTGCCTTCCCTCTGAGGTTTGACAGTTTGTTTGATGCTTCTATGTTTCTGGATCTATTTTTTTTTATCAGTTTATATTGTTCATTAGATTCCACAAATGAGTGAGATCATGTGATATTCATCTTTCTCGGGATGGCTTATTTCACTTAGCATAATGCTCTCTAGGTCCATCCATGCTGTTGCAAAGGGTAAGAGTTCTTTCTTTTTTACGCAGTGTAGTATTCCATTGTGTAGATGTACCACAGTTTTTTAATCCACTCATCTGCTGATGGGCACTTAGGCTATTTCCAAATCTTAGCTATTTGTAAATTGTGCTGCTATGAACATAGGTGTGCATATACCCTTTCTGATTGGTTGGGCTCTATTGGTTTCTGGTTTCTTGGAATCTATTCCTAGAAGTGGGATCACTGGGCCAAATGGGAGTTCCGTTTTTAAGTTTTTGAGGAAACTCTGTAGTGTCTTCCACAGTGGCTGCAACAGTCTGCATTCCCACCAGCAGTGCATGAGAGTTCCTTTTTCTCGACATTCTCCCCAGCACTTTTTTGTTGATTTGGTAATAGCCATTCTGACAGGTGTGAGATGGTACCTCATTGTTGTTTTGATTTGCATCTCTCAAATCATTAGTGACTTTGAGCATGTTTTCATATGTCTCTTGGCCTTCCTTATGTCCACTTTAGAAAAGCATTGATTTAGATCCTTTGCCCACTTTTTGATTGGATTGTTTATCTTCCTTTTGTTAAGTTGTATGAGTCCCCTATAAATCTTGGCGGTTAAATCCTTACTGGATATCACATTGGCAGATGTATTCTCCTGTGTAGTGGGTTCTGTTGTTGTTTTGTTGATGGTTTCTTTTTCTGTGCAGAAGCTTTTTATTTTGATGTAGTCCCATTTGTTTATTTTCTTTTTAGTTTCCATTGTCCTAGGAACTGTATTAGTAAAGATATTTCAAGACATATGTCTGATATTTTGCTGCCTTTGGTTCTTCTGCAATTTTATGGTTTCCCATCTTATATTTAAGTCCTTTATCATTTATTTATTTATTTATTTATTTATTTATTTATTTATTTACTTGGTTAATCCTTACCTGAGGATTTTTTCCATTGATTTTTAGAGAGTGGAGGGAAGGGGAGAAACACACAGAGAGAAACATTGATGTGAGAGAGACACATGGAATCGAACCCGGGAGGCTTCAGTCCACAGGAGGACAACTAGGGCTTTGAAACACGTTTTAAATACTATGGTACCAGTTACAAAGATGCTGTTCCCGATTTTTAATAACCTTGTTAAAGTACTTTAATCTGATAGCTTTGGGTTGTCCCTATTCCTCTTAGGGTCATTGTGATCACTCAGTTCAGGAAGGGGGTTCAGGAAACAACCACGTCTCTGAGGCTATATGTCTACATGGCATCTCTGTACCCCTTTCCCAGTCCACTCCTTTTCTGAATCATCCACTCCCTCCTGGTGTGTAGAGGAGCTGGTGAGAGGAAGGAGAGCTCACAGGGAAGCAATGCTCTTGCTGATCCTTTGCCTTTCCAAATCTTTTGTGAAAACTTTTTGCAGTTACTGTTCTTTTAAAAGAATTGAGGCCCCTGAAGAGTAAAATCCAGCCAACACCTGGTTTTCTCCTCCTCTAATTTCTACTGTCACATCATTGCTCTTAGGTAGGAAACTCAGACTAACCTAAGGAAGATCAAAATAGAAAACTAAATACTGGAGAAGGATAATTGTGAATGTTTCAAAATATATTTTCCTGTCACAGAGATTTGTTGCAAATTTAAAATCCAAACAATAGATTAAGGAACAAACAAAACCATGCTATGATTGCTGGCCTGAGAAAAAATACTGATGATTTATTTATTTATTTTAGAGCAAGGAACATCTAAGAAAAAATCATGGATTCACGGAATATATCTTCTTGTATCATGATATTGAATGTAGTGCAGGGAATAAATTGCTTGAAATCACAAATGATCCCCTTAGATTAGATGTGAATGAAGTTCAGAAAACTAGAAATTTTCTATAAATGTCATAGATAACAACATGAGGAGTTTTCCATAATATATTTAAGGAAGACAAAACAAATTGAAATGAAATTTCACTTTTTATGTTAGTGAAAGGAAGATTTTTATTGTATGTCTAATGAATTTTATTTTTAAAGAAGAAGCATTAGCAGTTTGAGTTATAATACTTTATGTATAAAGGGGCTAATGTGATAAAAGAATGAGCACATAAAATCTAGTGCTAACAACAGCCCTGGTCACTAACTTTGGGGTTACTAGGCTTTCTTAAATAATATATTTGTAAACATTTGATAAATATAAGAGATGTTAGTACCTATAAAACTCTCTTAATTCTTGCTGGACACAAACGACTTAGAGAACAGAAGAGAGTAGTAGTGGGCACTTCAGTCTTATAATATTTTGCTTAGGCACCTACTATATCTTTAATTTCCATTAGTCATTTGCAATGAGTCTTGCAGTTAAACTATTTTGGAATTTGAAGCCTTTTGAAGGCTTATGCATACCAATTAAAATAGGTTTCTTATTCCAGTTGTTTAATTTGAGAACCCTTGCTTTCAAGTCCACTTCTCAAATGAACAATCTTGTCTAATTCAAATATTCTCCATAATAGCCATTGTAATTCTAAGTTGATTTAGTGAGATTTTGTCATTTTTTTTTTCAGTTGTCTACATTTCCTAGGACCACAGTTATTAAACAAAAAATAGGCAGGTGTGCTGGAAGGTGACCTGTTCAATTCTTTGAAATATGAGGATCCCATTTTCTTAGTTGAGCCTTGGCTCTCCTGGAACTAAATAAAGATTGTTACCAGGAAACCCCCAGTTGGACTCAGGCTGCCTGTCCCTGTGTCCAATAACAAAGGCAGGATTGAATAATATAAGGCATTTATTGAGAAGGCTAGCCAACCAAGAAGACAGGGTTCTTACAAGCATTCAAATCCTGTCTTAATAGCAAGGTTCAGGGGACAGAATTATAAAGGGGAAGGGGCTATGGTGAGGCTGGGAATGGAATGCAGCGATATGCAGCCCTGGGGGTCCCCAGATGTCAGCTAAGGTAGTCATCAGTTGATGAGATGATGTTTTGACTCCTGGTGGGTCAGTCTGACCATGCTTATGGGTTCTGCTTGCTGGATTCACAGTTGAGTCACCTCCTCAATCGCTTCACACAGGCCTTGAAAAGGAAACTTAAGAAAAACTTAACCCCTTCTTCACATATAAGAAACGTAACCCTCTATTCACATCAGTATATGTGTTCTAAGATTGAAAATATGAGTATTTTTCAGAATAATTCAGGTGCTCTATCAGATTATAAGTCCCCCTATCAATACTAAGAGGTACATGCTGTTGGGTTGGGAATTTTGTGGGGTTCTATTGTGTACCTGATTGCATGGGAACTTCCTTGAGGTTAGGGGGTTGCCTAGTGTGAAACTCACCTGTTCTGTGACCACCTTATCCTAGCATAGGAATCCATGGCTCTGGCTTTTGAGATTTCCAGTAGCAATAGATATGTTATTCCTTTCATGAGAAGATGTTTTATAGTGGTAGGCACCATAACAGCATCCCAAATCCTCTAGCAATTTATGCTGTGAACTTACCTCAAGGTTTTATGAGACTTCTAATGGCTGCTACCCATTCTAGATTCCCAATATAACTATCCTGGAAGCTTTCTGAAATCCCAGAACCTCCTGGGATATCTATATATAAAGTTTGTTTGGATTGGAGAGCTACACGCAAGTGAGTGGAGCTCAAATCCAAGAGTGACTAACCCATGATTCTCTGTAAAAATTAGAAGAAGGGTGACCTCAAAGGGGTTAGCGGACACCTCACCTCTGCATCTGTTCACACTTGTCAGCAGTCATCTCTGGATCCCATGCTTAACACCAGAACCTATTTAAGAAATGATTAAAACCCAACCAACGTGGCTCCGTGGTTGAGCTTCAACCTATGAACCAGGAGGTCACAGTTCAATTCCCAGTCAGGGCACATGCCAGGGTTTCAGGCTCCATTCCCTGTAGGGGGCATACAGGAGGCATATTCTAATTGAAATATTTGAATTCAGGATCCCATGATGCTCTCTGATCATTGATGTTTCTATATCTCTCTCCCTCTCCTTTCCTCTCTGAAATCAATAAAAATATATTTTTTAAAAGGATTAAAGCCGAAACCGGTTTGGCTCAGTGGATAGAGCACTGGCCTGCGGACTGAAGGGTCCCAGGTTCGATTCCGGTCAAGGGCATGTACCTGGGTTGCGGGCATATCCCCAGTAGGAGATGTGCAGGAGGCAGCTGATCGATGTTTCTCTCTCATCGATGTTTCTAACTCTCTATCTCTCTCCCTTCCTCTCTGTAAAAAATCAATAAAATATATTAAAAAAAATTAAAGAAGACAATCTAGGTGATACACACACACTTTAACACATCATAAAATGGACAGTCTCCTCTCAGAGACCTGAAAAATGGGGTGGAAGGCCGAAGCTTTTATAGGATAAAGAATAAGGAAGACACAAACAGAAAGCATCTGATTGGCTCTGATCACATAGTCACCCTTGTTTGGTTTGAGAAGGCCAAGTTGGCTTGATGTTCAAGGATTGGCTGAGTGGATATCCTGTGTTTCTAGTCAAGTGGAGTGTTTGCAGGACACAAGCCACCTAAGTTTCAGCTTGCGGACCTGGCACTGCAGGCAGGAGTGTCTCCGTCTTGGCTCTGGCAAGTTATTTCAACACACATATGTAAGATTGTTTTAATCATATTAAGGCATGGTTCTTAAACTTTTGTATGTGGCTTTTCAAGGGGAGGTTGAAGCATAAATTTAATTTTTGAGAGACCAGGTAAACTAATTTCTGATTACTTTATTTAATATTGAAATAATTATGATAAGTATATATTAATTTCCAGAGTATAATTCTATTATTATAACAGCAGAACAGGACCATGGTGGATTCCAGAGAAATAAGTCTAATGAGTTATATCACAGGTTAGAATGGTACTTTCTAAAGTTCTTTAACCATTTCATGGCCATTAGCATTTTCATAATACTCCTGTGAGCATAGCACAAGATTAATGGGGCCTCTTTTCACAGTTATCATTTTAAAAGAATTAGAAAAAAGGCTCACCCCTGTTCCCATCTTAATAATGGAACCTAGAAGAGATACGTGGCTATGTGTCTCTTACACCTTTGTGGGAAGTTTATTTGTTATTGTTGTCAATAGATGAGCTTCAGAGGTGTCTTCAAATTGGATTTTAATACAAATTATACATAAATATAGGAACACACATATTGTAATAGGAAGTCTATAGTTTCATCAGATTCTTATATTGAAATATATGCCATGAAAAGCATTAAAAACCACTGCCTCATGGCTTAAAATTTGGTGTCTTTCCATTACTTATATGACAGTCTACCTTATAAACTATTCTAATTTAGTTGTTCGGCCTGTTGCATATATAGCAAGGCACTCCTATCTGGTGAATTTTATTGAAACTACAGACAGCAATGAATCAGCATCCTTGTTTGACTAATGGTGGGTCTCCCAGAATGAAAAAAATGATTTCTAAGAGGACTTGCAAAATCCACTCAAGAATAAAGAAACCCAATATCTATGTGTTTATGACTTATTCTATAAAAAATGTATATATTTGCACATTTGTATCTAGCATCCTTCTGAAAAAAAGTAACTTATCTATATTGGGCTGATGAGTATCTAATGTCATAAAAGTAAAGCAAACTTCTAATGTCTGATAGCTTGTGACATCAGAGTTTATATAATTTATCTTATATTGCTTTGATAAATTGGGGTGAAAACTTGATAAGTGATTGGAATATCAATATTTTTCCTCTTTGTGGTAACATTTGTTACTATTAAAAGGTAAGTTTGAAACTGAATGGGAATTTTCTTTATCTTCCGAGTACTACTCCCCTCCATATGTTTCTTTCTGGGATAGTTGATAGTCTCTGGAGAACTATCTGTCCAGTTCTCCAGGTCATATTCCTAGAAACATTTTAATAAGAAAAGATTAGAATGATCAGATGGGAAACATACTTCTTTCTCATTGGAATGCCCAGCTTTTTAAATCATATTTGATAAGGAATAGTTCCTTGACATTTTTGAGGAAATGCTTAGTGAAGTTCCAAGAAGACCTGTGTTTATGCAGGACTTGGATTTCAGACAGCTTTCTTTTTTAAAAATTCTTTATTGTTGAAAGTATTACATATGTTCCGTTATTTTCTCCCATTGACCCTTTATGGCCTGCCCCTGCCCCCTGCCCCAGGTCTTCACCACCCTTTGTCTGTGTCCATGGGTTATGCATGTATGCATACAAGTTCTTTCGTTGATCTATTCCCACCCACCCACCCACCCACCCCCGCCTTCCTTCTGAGATTCAATAGTCTGTTCCATGCTTCCATGTCTCTGGATCTGTTTTGTTCATCAGTTTATCTTACAGACATCTTTCTTTAGACTCTTGTGATCTCTACTTGCACTCTGGCTGGCTATCAATACCTCTGCCCAAAGCAAAGATTTTCAGTAGTTATGCCCTGACCTAATCAACACTCTGGCAACTGTTGGTGACTACAGGAAAGAGTGAGCGAGAAATAGATAGCCTTTCATTATGGAAATTCCAGAGATTTTAAATGGCCCACACTTGGCATATGAGAATTCATTAAAAATCCAGCTGAAAAGTAAAGGAAATATAGACTTGCACAGAATATTCACAAGTTGAGACAAAACTGCATGTTAATTTTAAGCTCATGGACTAGAATTGTTATTTGCCTTAAATGGTTAAGCCATTCCCTACATTTTCACAATATGCAAACTTGTTACTTTTTCTGTAAAAATATATTTGATCCTATCTTCTAAGGCAAAACGACTTTGAAATTTATAAAGCTCTAAGAAACCAAACATGAGTTAGCAGTTTTGTGGATAACAGGCTTGTTTGTTTTGTGTATTACTGTTCACATTGTGCAAGTATTGATTCTGTTCTCCTAAGCAAATTTTATAAAATCTGTGAGTTTTATTTCTATGAAAATAATTTATTATATTTGTCAATGTTTAAAAAGATATTATTAAAGTTGTTCTTTTCTCTTAATTTCCTTGTTCAAATAAGTGAGGGATATGCTGCAAAACTATTATATAATAAAAGTCATTCCTTATTATTCACTCTTATTAAGTGCAGAACTCTCTCTAGGGTTTCCATTGTCATATCTCTACATGCTTCATATTATTTATCCCAAATGTCACTAATTAATATTTGGATGTATTAACAACTAATTAGTCCAAATATCAGCATTGGTTGACTTCTATTAAATTGGTAGAAACTTTAGGGTTAAGTATCTTGTACTTGATGTGCAAAAATGCCAACTCTTGTGGATTATTATCAATATTATTAGGATTATTTTTAAGTATGAGTGTTAGATGCTATTAGTAACACTTTATGTTTATGTATCTATATTATTTTATTAAATAGTATTGCAGTTAATATCAGGTTGCAAAGGCAAATACAGCATCTCAATTACTGCAGAGTTGTGTCTGAATATGGGTAGTAAAAATATAGATGGCATAAATAGGTTGTTATTCTGAAATTTAAGACATTAATTAATAAGCACACAAAAAATTTAATGCAATTTACGTCCTTTTCACGAGGAAGTTCCCAAAATAAACATTAATAAGAAGTTACATGAAGACAAAATGATGATATTAATTATAATATTAAAATTTAGCATATTACAGTTGAAAAAACTACCATATTCATTGTTTCCTTTAGTACAGTTTAGATTGATAGTTATATTATGAAAGTAAGTGTTGTTAATTTTATCCATAATTAGAATGAATGTTGTATTGATACTCCTTGATAATTCTAGACCAGAATATATAATCAGTGGACATAGGAAATAGCAGAATAAAAATTCGGAGATCAGTTGCCTCTAATTTACCATGGTGGTTTAAAGATATCATGTTGTGTTTGTCCTCTCTCATATTTTCTCTACCTTTTATACAGAGATTGTTTTGCTCTTTGTTAGTAGATTACTATGGTAACTTAGGCTTTTTCGACCCAGCATAGAAAACTCATAGAGCATTATTAGTGGCAGAATTTGACATTGTTGATAGTTGAGTGTCCTTCAAAATGTGTCCAAAATACCTTGGTGAACATTACCATGTTCCACATGGTACTTTCTGAATAAATATTTGTAGTGATGCATTTTAAACAAGAAATTTATTATGAACATATATGTCTAACACTGGGCTTCCTGATACTAACCCTCCTGTACATAGTGGATGGATCAAGATAATAACTAGATATAAGTAAGCTAAAAGGGAATGTGTGACTATGATTTGATTTCTTTGAGGACAAAGAAATCAAGAGTGACTCTAAATAGAAAAGTAAGGATAACTCAAGGAGGGCATTGATGTCCCCTATAACCTATAACAGCAGCCTCTCTTAGTTTAGAGAGATATATAGAACACAATCCTATGTAATGACAAAATCCTTCATCTAATTACCATTTACAAATTAAAGTTCTTTTTAGAGAAATACTAGAATATGAAATATAAAACTACACAGTAATCATCCAATACAACTACTAGAGGATAAAACAAATCAAAGCAGGTATATGGCTAGAGAATATGTTAACAGTTTAAAAAAATTGAACACATAAAATATCTACAAAATTTAAGATTTCTTTTAGATGTAACAATTGTAACTAGTGAAAAGATCAGAACTTAGATAAGGAGTTATTGGGCCATTTGATATTTTCTGCAATTTATTATGAAGAAATATTATAAAGGATATCCCTTTTCTTTACATCCATAATGCAGTAACAACATAATATATGGTGAAAATACAACAGTTGAAAATAAAACAGTTGAAAATACTACAAATGACTCATCTATAATAAGATAAACTCTTTAGAAAAATTATATGTAAAGGGAAAACTTTCTGAGATGAAGTACTGATTCTCTCAAAAATTTAAAATAGTCTGTGATGCCCCAGGTGCCTTGGCACATAATTTGAGAACCAGATGTACAGTTACTTAATCTGGCCATCACGTATACATGTTAGTTTGCCTATTTTACTTTGGTTTTGATGCCTCAAACAAATCATTGATTGTGACCCTCTTTGATTTGAGCAGGGTTTGGAGCAATCCAGTAGCTTCCTTTTTTGAACTCTTATCTTTCCGTTTCTCTGGAGGTTGAATCTCAAACAGGATGGGTCCGAGATGATGGCCGAGTCAACTAGGACATCTAGAGTTGATGATGTGAAGTAACTTACAAAGAAATAAAGTGTCACAGAAAATGTCCATGACACTGCATGCAACTCTTTGCTTATGTAAGAGATAGATGCTTAGATTTACGCCATAACATGGAAATAACATCCTGAACCTCCATGATGATGTGCTTTGTGTGCATTCCTCATTTAATTTTTCAGTGATATATCATTATTCCAACTTTTCTGATGAGAAAACTGTGGGTTAGGAAGGCTGTGCAAAGCTTCCAAAGTAGGACAGATAATGTAGGGTTCACATCCAAATTTTCTAACACTAAATTTCATAGTTTTTTTTTTCATGTTTATTCATATATATTATGTATGGTAATGTTATAAACAGTAATGTTTACATTGAATACTTGAGTACCTGAATCCTTTACAGAAATTTAGAAATTTCAGGAAGTATATGTAAACTTACAAATTAAAGTACAATTATATAATTACATATGGAAAGACATAGATTGATAGAGGTCAATGATGATGATGATGATGGTGGTGGTGATGGTGAAAATGGATAGATGATAGATAAGCACATAGATTGATAAAGAACAAAAGGGAGAAAGATTTCTTTTTGATTCTGGATATCTTCTCTCCTATTATTTAAAAATTAATATTGTTGAATGTGTATTTTTATAGCATGACAATATAGTTTTTATATTTATTATGGAAAGAGTAATTATAAGGTTCTAAATAACTTCATGAATCCTGAGTCAAGAGACAGAAAAATAAGGAGAATATAAAAAAATCTGAAAGAATTAAGCCTTTTAACAGTTATCGTGTAAGTAGGAGCCTAAACCAGAGAAAGCATTGATTTCCTCTGTTCCATTCCCCACCCCCCAGGAATTCTATAGTGCTTTTACTATAATGAAACTTTATTCTATGTTAAGTTGTTATTTAATTATCAAAGCATACAGTGTTGTAGAACTTTCTTACCATCATTTCTTTTTCATATGTGTGAAATATTTTTATGAAACTAATGTTGAAAACTGTATTGCTGTAAATATGGATGTAATCACATTTATCAGTGTTGAATTTTGCTTTTGCTGAATAAGAAAATTTTTATAACTACAAATGCAGAAATAAGTTACATTGTTTAATTTACCTTTATGTTTTCTTTTGAATAATTGTAAAGTTTTTTTCAAATACATAATTATAATGCAGTTCAAACTAATAACTGTTGAACAGTAGTGATCTACTATCCCACCGGTAGGATTGTTGTCCCAATGTGTTTTCACATAGAGTCCATTTTCTCTCTCTAATTTGTAAGACATGCTATATAACATACCAAAATTCCATTTGTGATTGAGTCTGTTTGTAGGCACTTGATAATTACATATAAAAATAAGGATTTGATATCTAGATACAAAATTATTCATATAAATTGTCTCTAGTTATAAAATATCATAGATTTGGAGATGGTAAAGGGGGCATAATTTTATCTGTAATATTGTTCTGTTAATTTTTGAAGGAAAATATGGAGTTAATACTGGATAGAAATTTCACAGTTGCTTGAAAATTATTTGCTAAACATGTCTGTATTACTTTTTATTAATATAAAAGCCTTTGTAATAAAAACTTAGTATTCACATTTTCTTAGGGTCATAATAGGAAAATCATTTAGCTATTTACAAAGAAGGAGGTTCAGAAAATAATAACTGCATTACCAGATTAATCTAAAGAGTGATTTGTATTAAACACATGCCTGAAAATGACTTTCAGCTGCCAGCAACTGCTTGTGTTAACTTATGATCCATGCTTAATCTATTATTAGGAATGACCTTAGTAAGTAGGCAGGACCCAGCGACCATCTATATGGTACTATTTTATGAGCATGAGGAAGGCCAAGTGCACAAAATTTGTACCCTGCAACCTGTTATGGTCTCTGAACTCAATTATTAGAGATTTATTTCTTTGTTTTCAAATCCTTCTCAGTCTTCTGAAATACTATCAGAATGCAAATAGCCCTCAGGATGTAAACTCTGAAACCATTCATTTACCTTAAAAAAACACAACCACCTAATTTAATTAGGACTTTTTTACTTTTCTAATCATGGGAACTGAATGTAAGTGACATAACAAATTCATGATTGAGTCTGGCTTCAAGCCCAGGACTCCTGACTCTCAGTCTGGAGATCTTTTATAATAAATCTATTTCTACCAGTTAGCCAAAGGTTTTGTACATTTTTTTTCAGGAGCATTTCTTTTACATGATTACCTCTCTAAAATCGACTAATCAATTCTCCTTGAATGGAAATAAAATAAAAATTTGTTTTAAATGTATTTTGAACTCTTCCACATGCTCTTATAATATTAAGAAAAAGGCACACACTCACTGACTTCTTCACTGTAGTCTGTTTACTTCAAAAATTCACAAAGCAACAAGGAAATTGCCTTTTATTTTAAAAGAGATTAAATAACAGAAAACTGATTAATTCCTATTTATTTGTCACTCATTTGCTAAGTAACAGCAAATACATTTAACTTCAAATTTTGGAACATTTTTCTTCATTTTGCTCAACTAAAATATAGATTACATAACAAAAATTCTTATATGTGATGAGCAGCCTCTAATAACTTCAGAATAAAATAAAATTTCTTACTATTTCAGGGGGCGTTCACATTGACCTTAACGATTTATTCAACCTCTGGACATGCTTGTCTATTATGGTTTCTGATAACACACCTTACCACACTGCCTCATTCAAAGGAATCTGCCCCATATCATCTACTTATATAAAAACCATGGGTGGTGTTCATCACGACCTGAACAGCCGTGACCAAGCAGAAGGAAGTCAGTCCTGCAGAGGTTGTCTTGGTAATGGCTGGACCTTCACCCGAGCTGTTTCCCAGAGCTGTTTCCTATAAGGCCAGGGTTTGAGGCAGGAATCCGCCCTGGGAACGTGGAGGCAGATCTTTCTAAAGTGTGCCATGCCAGCACAGCCAAGGGTGAACCTGAGTGGGGGCGGCTGAAAGGCTTAGAAAAGACAGACAAGAGAATGAAAGCGGGGTTTCGGTGGGACGCTGCTTCTCTGAGTGACAGCGACCACACCCACAGCCATGCCTTTAGTTTATAGCAGATGCTACAAGGCAAAGTAAGGGCGTGACCAAGATGTTTACAACATTCTCCTGGGTTTCAATCCTACTCAACTACATGCACCTGAACTCTATTAAGCCTACATCACTCAGGCATGTGGGGCCACGTGTTCAGACCATAGGTTCAAGCTTACAACAATAGCTGTTGGCTATAATTGTGCTGGGAGGGCCCTGCCCTCCAAGCTGGGACTTGCATGTGGAAATGAGAGGACTGTGCCCTCTCATCAGTCCAAGGCTTGAACCTGTCCAAAACACTGTATCAGCTCCCCACAATAAAGTTTTAATTCTGTTTCTTTGTTACTAATGTTGTGGCCCCACCCCATAACAAAGAAACAATTTCTGGAGGATGAGGCCCAGGAATCAGGATTTTAAAAAGATTCCCAGGTGATTCTAATGTGCAGCCAAGGTTGAGAACCATTGCTATAGATAATATTAAAAATATATCTAAATGTGCAATTCTTTGTCCAAAAAATGAGCATGTTCAAAAATTAAATAAAGAAAATTTGGATATACTCAATGGAGATTTTCACACATATTTGAGTGATGATTCCACAGATGATGCTGAAAAGGAAAATTTTCCCATCAAATTTCTTAATAGTATTACTCCTTTGGGAATGCCCTGTCATAAATTAAAATTGAAAGTGGGTGCAATCATCATGCTATTGAGAAATCTCAATAGTAAATGGGGTCTTTGTAATGGTACAAGATTTATTATCAAAAGATTATGACCTAACATTATTGAAGCTGAAGTATTAACAGGCTCTGCAGAAGGAGAGGCTGTTCTGATTCCAAGAATTAATTTGTCCCCATATGACACTGGCCTCCCATTTAAATTGATTCGACGACGGTTTCCCAGCATTTGTGATGACTATTAATAAATCACAAGGACAAACTCTAGACAAAGTAGGCATATTCCTACCTGAACCCGTTTTTGCACATGGTCAGTTATATGTTGCTTTCTCTCAAGTTTGAAGAACATATGATGTTAAACTGTAAAGTTCTAAGTACTTCATCACAAGGGAAATTAGTCAAGCACTCTGAAAGTGTTTTCACTCTTAATGTGGTATACAGAGAGATATTAGAATAAGTTTAATCACTTTATCAGTCATTGTTTGCATCACTGTTGTTTTTATATCATGTTTTTGTTTTCATATCATGTTTTTGTTGTTTTCATATGTTTTTATATCATGCCTCTGTTGTAACCTTTTGTTACTGTTTATTTATTTATTTATTTATTTATTATTATTTTTTAAATATATTTTATTGATTTTTTACAGTGAGGAAGGGAGAGAGATAGAGAGTTAGAAACATCGATCAGCTGCCTCCTGCACACCCCCACTGGGGATGTGCCCGCAACCAAGGTACATGCCCTTGACCAGAATCGAACCTGGGATCTTTGAGTCCGCAGGCCGGTGCTCTATCCACTGAGCCAAACCAGTTAGGGCAATTAATTCCCTTTTAATGTGCACAAATTTTGTGTACTGGGCTATTAGTATTGCTTATAAGACCACTGATATTTAGTCTCTCTTTTATTGTCTGATAATAATATATTTTATGATCTGGTTTCCACACAATTTTCATAAGTCTCCTCCCCCTTTAACTTAAATATCTTGTATAATGGCTGGTACAGTCAGCCTTCATCTATTTTGGTAGCTAGGTACTTTTGATCCACATCCCTTGTGCTTCTCACTCTACAGGTGATAAAGAGGTTTTATCTTCCATGTCACATGCATTTGAGTGCAGCATGTATGAGACCTGGTCTAAGACCACGTATCTGAGTGAGCTTGGAGGACACTGGAGAGAGAAGGGATGACACAGAGGTTGAGTGGTTGCTATCTCAGATTGAATCTTGCTTCTTACCTTTCCCTATTACCTCTTAGATCAGTTCTCTCCTCCAATATATCCATTGCAATTTGCATTTATCTCTAATTCAAACTTTATGATATTGTATCATAATTAATGATTTGTGTATCTATTCTATTAAACATTTAGTTCATTAGTTAAGGAATTGTATTCATCTGTGTATTTTTTTTAAATATATTTTATTGATTTTTTTACAGAAAGGAAGGGAGAGAGATAGAGAGTTAGAAAAATCGATGAGAGAGAAACATCGATCAGCCGCCTCCTGCACATCTCCTACAGGGGATGTGCCCGCAACCCAGGTACATGCCCTTGACCGGAATCGAACCTGGGACCTTTCAGTCCGCAGGCTGATGCTCTATCCACTGAGCCAAACTGGTTTTGGCAATCTGTGTATTTTTAATACCCAGGAAGGTGTTTAGCATAAAGCATAGGCCCAATAAATGTGTTAAATGAAAGAATTAAAACAATATGGAATATATTAAGTTAACTTTAGTGTAGTGAGAAATTATCAATTTAAATGGTAGAACAAAATTGGAACACATCTAAGGATTAGTAGATGTTAGGGTATTGAATCTCAGAATGTCTAGAGAATGCGATATACTAGTATGTGGAAATTGTGTAATCATTTATTTAAAATATAAGTCAAATATACCGTGTATATATAATATATATAAGTATATATTATATATAATGTAAAAATGTTCAAGCGACAGATGTGGTGCCAGTATTAATAGCAATAAAAACGGACGGCTGAATTAGCATGTGAACCTTTGTGAATATATATATCAGGTGCAGAAAGGAAAATAAACTTTAGCAGATTACTCTGGTTTGAAGGTTTTAGTGAATTCTTCATGCTAAATGAACTTAATACAATTGGGTGTGTTGTATTATTAATGATCCTAGAAAATAATATTTTATCTTTCAAAAGTTAATAGTGTTGAGAAAGTAGTACAGATTATAGACATGATACATGGCAAAAATCTGTTTTCCAAAAGTCATCTTTTTGCATTGTAATCAAGAATATGAATTCTAAAATGTAGTGAATCTAAAATGCATTACATATGATTCCTTTTTGAAAGCATAATTCTCATCATTTAAATATTAAGTACTCTTGATTTTTATCCATCTGCTGTTACTTCATTTTCTTCTCACTCATCTTTCTAGTTAGATTGCTGTTAATATTTTGATAAGAAACAGTGAACTGAGGATAATCTTTCTCAAAGTAAATATGCTTCTACTTCTGCTTCAATAAGAATGCTCAAAGCTGAATAGGCATATCTCAATCCTTCAGGGAAGTTCATTCAATGTGAAATTGAATAGATTTTCTGATAACCAAGAAAACATATCCTCTCAGACTAAAATTAAATATCCAAACTTAAACCTCTTTAAATCTTCATCCCTGTCAGTGGCTACAGCACTGATCTAATACCATATCGATACTGTTCTAGAAAAAGTTTCTTATTTCTTCTTTTCCTCTTCTTTGTACTCTTACATAACTGAGCCTCATTTTCCTTTTCTGAAGAAATAAGATATTGGAATAAAACACCATTTAACACCAACATACAGCATTGGCATGCGGTAGATAACCTATCTAATAATAGACAAACATAGTAATTGACCGTACCTTCGCTATACCTCCCATTGGCTAGTCAGCACAATATGCAAATTAACAGCCAACAAAGATGGCGGCTAATTTCATACTGCAGGCAGGGCGGGACAGCGTGAGCCACCAGTGTGCCACCATCCAAGGCAGGCCTGCCCCCCGATCGGCAGGTCCTGGGTGTCAAGGCAGCTCTGCCCCAGAAGCCCCAGAAGCTGCCTGATATGGTAGTAACTCTATCAGTAAGCACTCTGAAAGGCAGTGGCATAAATGCACCAATTAAAAGACAGATTATGAGGGTGAATCAAAAACAAAACCCACTTTAAACATAAAGACACATATAGATTAAAAGTAAATGAATTAAGCTGCAGCCTGTTTTGCTCAGTGATTAGAGCATTGGCCTGTGGACTGAAGGGTCCCATATTCAATTCCAGTCAAGGGCATGTACCTCAGTTGCTAGCTTGATCCCCAGTCCCTATCAAAGCATGTGCAGGAGGCAACCAATCAATGTGTCTCTCCCTTTCCCTTCGCTCTCTCTAAAATTCAATGGAAAAATATCCTTGGGTAAAGATTAACAAAAACAAAGTAAATGAACTAAGTAACATTAAAGAGATTATAAGAAAAATACATTCCAAATTTTGTTAGTTGTATAATGGTTATGTTTAAATTATTAACACCTAAGAAATTGTTTGAAGGGTACATATAATATGCTGTAGTATTTTATAGTTTTTTTACATGTATGAGATTATTTCAAATTAAAATATTAAAAAATTAAAAATTAATAAAATATTAATTGAAATGTGTATGCATTACATGAAAAATCTCCTAATTGCTTCTAGCATAATTTATTCAATTGTGCTAAAATTTACAAGGGTTCAATTAAAAAAAAATCTTAATTCTAAATGATATAATAGAAAATATATAATAGTGCAGCTATCTGAAAATAAAAATTTAAAGAAGTGAATTTAAAAAAGAGTTTAGCCAAAGAAAATATATGCACAACCCATGGACACAGACAACAGTATGGTGATAGCCAGAGAAAAGTGGGGGGCAAGAGCTGGCTAGAGGGGGCAAAAGGGGGGAAATAGGGACATCCTATATAATAATAATAAAAGGCTAATATACACATTGACTGATCGGCAGAATGACCGGTGGCTGTGATGCACACTGGCCACCAGGGGGCAGACACTAAATGCAGGAGCTGCCCCCTGGTGGTCAGTGCACTTCCATATGGGGAGTGCCACTCAGCCAGAAGCTGGCTCATGGCTGGCCAGCGCAGTGGTGGTGGCAGGAGCCTCTCCCACCTCCATGGCAGCACTAAGAATCTCCAACTAACGGTTTAGACCCGATCCCTTGGGGGCCTAAGCCTTTAATTGTACATCTCCCGAGGGCTCCCTGGCTGCCAGAAGGATGTCTGACTGCAAGCTTAGGCCTGATCCCCCATGGAGTGGGCCTAAGTTGACAGGTGGACATCCCCCAAGGGGTCCTGGCCTGTGAATGGGCACAGGCCAGGCTGAGGGACCGCCCCCCACCAAGTGCACAGATTTTTGTGCACCAGGCCTCTAGTTAATAAATATTAGTCAATGTCAAAATCACTGTAACCATCACCAGCAACAGGTTTGTCCAAACTTTTCCATTCAACACATGTTCATTTGCACAGACCCAATTTTGTCCAGGGTACTCTAATTTCCTCTTTGGATTTTTATTACTATATCTGGATTTATTTATTAATAACCTCTTGGATCTGTCTTCATTTTTTTTTAAATATATTTTATTGATTTTTTTACAGAGAGAAAGGGAGAGAGATAGAGAGTTAGAAACATCGATGAGAGAGAAACATCGATCAGCTGCCTCCCGCACATCCCCCACTGGGGATGTGCCTGCAACCCAGGTACATGCCCCTGACCGGAATCGAACCTGGGACCCTTCAGTCCCCAAGCCGACGCTCTATCCACTGAGCCAAACCAGTCTCGGCTGTCTTCATTTTTATTGTACACTCCACTTTACAAGATAATGTCTTTCATTTAATTTATATCATATTAGAAAGAAACCTAACAGCAATATCTGTTTATAATTCTGATATTAAAAACCTTGTATTAATGTATTCCACCGTACTTATATTACCTATTCTTTCTTTATTCACTGATTATTTCTGGGTAATTTTTAACTGGACTTTACTGAGAAACTACTCTGAGATAAAGTGTGACATAATTTACATTAGAGCGGGAATGAAAATATTATGAGTACTCTAGAAAGCCATTTGCCCATGCTTAGTAATATTGAAAATTTGAGTATTTACATTTCACCTAAACCACTCCTAGAAATACACTCAAGGGGCATTTTGGCTACCTACATAATGAGATTTGTACTTGGCTATTCACTGGAGAATTTTTTGTATTGTGGAACATATAAAATACATACAGTCATACAATTACAGGTAGGACTAGGTATCACTACTTATTGATTATAATGCAACTTTGTTCTGAGAAATCCTGTGGGATTTGTAATGAACAGAATGCTTTTGCCTTTCTCCCCCCACGTCATAAATTGAAACAATAATCCTAATTTGAGGATATTTGGAAGTGAGACCTTTGGGAAGTAATTAGGTCATGAAAGTGGAGTGCTTGTAAGAAGAGGTCGCAGAGTTAGCTAGCTTTTTCTACCAGGTGAGAATACAAAGAGTGGACAGCTATCTGGATCCCCGAAGAGGGCTCTCATCAGAACCTGACATTTCTGGCACTCTAACGTCAGACTCTGAGCCTCCAGATCTGTGAAAAATAATATGTCTATTTATAAGCTACCCAGTCTATGCTTATTTTATATTAGCATCCTAAACAAAAAGAAGTGTATACACGCACTTGTATCGTCAGTTACTCTGTGAGTCTGACTTTAGGATTAATGGGCAGAAGTAATTCCCACAGTGGACTAGAGTGGATTTGGAAATAGGGGAAGCTGAATGATTTTGATGGCAGCATGGAGATTGAGGAGTCTATGACAAAGATTCATGAGTAACCTTTCTGGTCACTAGGAAATGCATCAGACATGCAGGTATAGCAAGAATAGTCACCTTGTGTCAGGTGAAAAAGTAGGATGAATTGTCAGGTATTAGGCACCCAAGGATTTACTCTGCCCCCCAACAACTATAGTACTACTCTTCCAGTCCTATTGTACATCCTGCAATTACACTGGAAAATACTTGGTGATATGTCATATGTACTTGATATCATAATAAATCTTAACATATTACATGATACAAAAGTAATGACCCAATTTGCAGATGATAGTACCATCACAAATTGTTAACACGTACTGAGAGTTATAGCAGACTGAATGTTGGGTTCCTCCAACCCCCAAATTTGTATGTTGAATCCTAATGACCAATGTGATGGTGTTAGGTGGTAGGGTCAGTTAATGTGATTAGTTCATGAGAATGGATCCCTCATGACTGGGATCAGTGGCCTTACAGAAGAGACTCCAGAGCAAGCATGACAAACTCAGAGACTAACACGGGCAAATAAATGAGGCATGTGGCCCACTGGCTGCGAGTTTGACATACTTGCCCTCTCCACCATGTGAGGTTGCAGCATAAAGATAGATGTCTAGTAAGCAGGCCCTCAGCAGGTACCAAATCTGCCCGCACATTGATCTTGAACTTTCCCAGCCTCTAGAACCCTGAGAAAAACTTTTCTGATGTTTTAAGTTACCCAGTTTATGGAATTTTTGTTATAGCAACCTGAACAGACTAAGATAAGGGTTTACTATGTACCAGACACTGTTCTGGTTTTATTTATTAAAATTAAGACATTTAGCCCTAGCCGGTTTGGCTCTGTGGATAGAGCGTCAGCCTGCAAACTGAAGGGTCCCGGGTTTGGGGTTCGATTCCGGTCAAGGGCACATGCCAGGGTTGCGGGCTCCATCCCCAGTGGGGGGCCTGCAGGAGGCAGCCAATCAATGAATCTCTCTCATCATTGATGTTTCTCTCTCTCCCTCTGCTTTCCTCTCTGAAATCAATAAAAAAAATATATTTTAAAAAAATTAAGACATTTAAACTTCAAAACAATCTTCGGAGAAAGATATTCTGAAAATTACAATTTTACAGATGAAGTAATGGAGCTTTTGGGAAGTTGAACAATTTTTCTAAGATCATACAACTAGCTGGTAGTGGATTTCACATGTAATATCAAATCTGTCCGCTTTGAGACCATAGATTTTAAATATAATTCATCTTACATTGTTATATATTTCTATACTCAGAAGCTATATTTATATATATTGCATATATATATATATACTATATATGAATGCATATATATACTATATTTATGTGAATACATATATTTATGTGTTACGTCACTTAAATTTAAAAAATAGATATTGTAACAACATTGGTTTGAGCTTTATTATTAGTTAAGTGGCAACCCCCCCCCCAAAAAAAAAAAACAAAACAAAAACACAACAGCAGCAAATTAGAGAAGCAGAAGGGGATATCATTAAGATGTTTAAAGAAAAATTGAGTGTCAGTACTCTCCTTGCTTCTAAGATTCTACTCATATCAGATTTTTCTGTCAGTTAATGAGCTGTGGTTTAATTTTACAGATGGGTATTAGAAACAGAAAATAATAGCAGTATTTTTTAGTTCTGAAATCTGAGACATCTGATTTCAATATATCTTATATGTATAATTTTAACTTAAATTTTTAAAAATGTTATGAGGTTGGCAATTTAGTTTTTCTCATTGTGGTTGCTATTTGTTTTGTTTTCCTGCTAGATTAAGTATGAATTAATTGTCTATTCTACTTAAAATGTATCTTATGTGCTCAGGTTTACTCTGTGGTTCCACGCTTGAAACAAATATTTCGCTTGTTTCTGTGGCAATAATCGTTTTTATTTCATATCAAAGCTTACCTATACATTAACCCCAGCTGGTTCAGACTTACCTAACAGTCTCAACCAGTTCTCATCTCTAGTATGTTTTCTGTGTTTTTGTTTTTACTTACTTCCTATTCTGTGTATATGCACATAGCTATATAATTTATTTGTCTGTACTTGTTCATCCCATTGAAGTGTCTTTTAAGGGCAAGGAGCAAATAAAAACTGTAAATCTCAAACCACTTATTGCAATGTCCGGCACCTGAGCATGCCCAGTAAATATGAGTGGATGACAAATAGCAGAGCAGTGAGAGGCATAAATGAAGACAAGGAGAGAGGAAATCTAGTGCCACCAAACACTTAAGCAACTTGCCTTGCCCTGAAAAACCTTCAGAGTTAAGGTCACAACATCACCAAGTTTGGTGCTGATGAGCTCTATAGCACTCTCCCTTTTACAGTGCAGGGAGCATAATGCTTAGTATTGATTTTACTCTGATGATTGCTTAACAAGCCCAGTTTTGCCTAAGTGAGTGATGAGGAAAGTGGCGTGCCAAAGTGGCAATGGGACAAAGAAATGTATGGAGAGTAAAGGTAAAGCAATCAGCCTGAAATATACTGACCAGGCTTCGCCAGTGATGACTTGCTGAGTCAAACTTTAAGTATGTCTTTTCTTAATAGGAGGAAAATGAATTGACTAGAGGTATCAGAATATCATTAGAGCATCTGTTTCATTTCTGGATTTGGTTCCAAAATAATTATGGTGATTATTCTGATAGACTGAAGTTATTTACCCCATATGGCATGATCAGCATTGTGTTATTTGAAACTGGGGCTTACTGAAAAATGAAAGATAAAATCTCAGCCATTAGACAACAGGAATAACAGTTAGGCTTTTGCCCCAAAGTGATAGTTGAGCTTTTGTCCTTTTTTTAGTTCTTCTTAACTAATATGGCATTACCATGTTGTTCCCTCTGGAGATATAGCAAAAGTGTTGGAGTTTCCAATTCCTCTAATGAATAATCTTCAGTTACTCAGGGGTTTTGCATATAAATCTATCCTTCCCTACATCTTATTATATACTGGATACCTATGTGAAAAGTTATAAGAATACCATGTTCTTTTGCCTGAGATTTCTAAACCATTTTAATTTGATCTTGTGCCATCATTAAATATTCTTTTTCTATAATGACTTACTGAAATTGCCAAAGAACTAAAGCTCAGTTGGGTGATTAAATAAATTAAACACGTAGCAAAAAAATGACTAAAATAATGCATGCTCTAAGACACTGGTTAACTGCAAGATTTAGCACAAAATGGAAGTTTTATATTAGTAGTAGTCAACACATTTTTTGAATTCCATTCTCTAACTTACTCAAAGTTCAGGTTGATATTATTCCTTTTTTATTTATTTTGACACTGGACATTTATTAATTTTAACATGCAGTCTTTTAACTTATGACCTGCAACTACTGAAATGACTTTTGGGGAAGTTTATTATCTATACATATAAAAGCCTAAACAACCATTTTGACAGAACAACCAGTCACTATGACACACACTGACCACCAGGGGGCAGATGCTCAATGCCAGAGCAGCCCCCAGCTCACAGACCTCGATTGCCCATGGGCCCTGCCAGCTAACCTCCTGGTCCCTATCCTGGGCCAGCAGGTCCGGATCGCCCAATTGGGGCTGGACCCTGGGCTGGGATGGGGAACTGGGGGTGGGTGGCAGCGGACCCGGGTGGTGAAGGAAAGAGGAGTGGGTGAGGCAGGGAGGCGGGGAACCTAATTGGCCCTGACTGTCAGCCAGGCCTAGGGACCCCACCCATTCACGGATATCATGCACCGGGCCTTTAGTTTATTTTGGAAAGGACAAAGGAACAGGTTTAAATAAGCATAGGGTTGAAATTTTTGATGCATTTTCATTGTTTGGTTTTATTAAAATTAATTGGGTCTAACCAAAGGACCTTGGTTATCGAGAAATACTAGTGCTAGGAGGTACCAAAGTTTGCTAAATGTAGTTTCCATTCCTTACTATAGTGGGTCATGCTAGAAAGAGCAACCTGGTTACCAGAGAACAGAATGTGAAAATCAGGAGTTATAATTATTTTTAAATCTTCATAATAATTGGGAATCCATAGAGGGGCAGGATAAGCAATTGCTGTTTTTTAGTACTTCATTCAACAAATATGGACTTTTAATTATTGTGTACCCAATAATGGGCTGAGGGAAAATCATGATCAGAAAAAGGAAACAAGCCGAAACCGGTTTGGCTCAGTGGATAGAGCGTCGGCCTGCGGACTGAAAGGTCCCAGGTTCGATTCCGGTCAAGGGCATGTACCTGGGTTGCGGGCATATCCCCAGTGGGAGATGTGCAGGAGGCAGCTGATCGATGTTTCTCTCTCATCGATGTTTCTAACTCTCTATCTCTCTCTCTTCCTCTCTGTAAAAAATCAATAAAATATATTTAAAAAAAAAAAAAAAAAAGGAAACAAGTTACCAGGGAGAAGAAGGGTGAGGAGTAGTTAAAGGGTAAAGGGGGTCAAATATATGGTGACAGAAGAATTCTGACTTTGTGCGGTAGGCACACAACGCAACATACAGATGATCGATCATAGAATTGTACACTTGAAACCTTCTAATTTTATTAACTAATGTCATCCTAATAAATCTAAAAAGAAATAAAAAATTCAAAAAAAAAAGAAAAAGCAAACAAGTAAAATGAGGTACATGAAGAATGAGAACAGCTAAATGTTACGACATTGCATTCATGAATTCTGGACTTTCTTCTCGGGTGACTACTACTGGCTGCTATTAAGTGTGGAGAAATGCTAAAACAATAGAAACGTGTTGAGAATCAGTCACGTTGAGAACTCATGGCTTCCCAATTTACTAAGTCACCTTCGCTTTTCCCTTTTTCTTTGAGAGTGGTCACAGGGCATTTCCATTTGAAGAATAAGTTATGATAAACATTAGCATAAATCAATATGGGATAATTATTGCACCAGGCAATCCAATATTTCTGGAACATTTCAGAACTGAGAGGGCAGTGGACCAATGCAATAGCAAGGAGAACAAGTCGAAATGTTCACTCTCCTCATCTCTCTTGACTGACAGCTCACTCATTCCCCTTTTTGTTTTCCTCTCATGAAAACACCTCTAAATATAAGTAAAAACTCTGGAAAAGTACACATTTTCTACTTCTTTTCAAGCAAAAAAGTGTAACTTATTTAAGAGATAAACTTGTCTATGAGATAAACGTTGTTCTTATCTCATCATAAGTATAGAGCACTGGTTCCAAGCCTAATGTCACGTGACACTGGTCAATTGTGGGTCAGCTGCAGGGAAGGAGTGGACCTATTGCTCTATTGGAAATGCTACAGCCCCTTTCTTCGAATCAGTAGCCTCTAAAATGGTAAAAAGCAAACATAAAAGTGTGTCTAAGTGAGAATGTCATCTATTATGTTTGTTTAAAAACATGTGACATTATTTATATAAGGAAAACAAATATACATCCATCCAGCCTACAGATACGCTTGCACACACATGTAACAACTCTAAATGTATGTAAGTTGCAAAGCTAAATACTTAAGTAAGATGAAGTTTTGTTTTGCGTTCTTGCCCTTTTAAAACAAACTGCATTTCTAGTTGCTTGTCAATTTTGCCACTTGGTGGTTTGAGTCAGGATACTAAGACATGTTTGGGATATTGAAAAAATATTGCACATATTTACACAAATGTGAAATCCTAAGACAAACTTATAGGAGAACACATGGTGCACTGATGTAGCTGGTAAATGTTTGCGTTGTGTGCATTTTTATTTTTCTACACAGTTTGATTTAGCTGGGAGCAGTATTCTGTCAATCATGCATAACCCAACACAAAATTCCCATTACATTCAGAGTTTTCACTAATATATCAATCATCTGAGAACAAATTTTTGGTTTCAATAAAAGCATTTTAGCAGAACTAACTGTGTTTGTATATCCTGATTCCTTCCATGTTGCCTCAAGGTTGTGCAGTTTTCTAAAATAATTCTCAACATAGTGTATTTCTTTCTTGCTGTTGAAATTCTCTTACTCATAATTCTTTTATGAGAGAAAGAAGTTAGTGTGATAGAGAATGAAATGAAATTTCACAAAATGAGAGAGGTGGATCTGAAAAAATAACCACAAACATTTCATTGTTTGTTCATGCAGCACCTATACATTTGATTGTAGATCTTTTCTCCCTCTTGAGTACAATTTAGAATATAACATCCTATCTAATAAAACAGAAACATGCAAATTGACTGTACCTCTGCTATGCCCACAAGAGATGCCCACCAGCCAATCAGAGCGACTATGCAAATCAACCCAACCAAGATGGGGGCTGGTGGCCACAGAGCTGGAGCGAGCACGAGGCTTGGGTTGCCCCAGCAATGGAGGAAGCCAAGCTTCCCCCCGGCCCTGGCCGGCTGTGGCCTCTGCTCAAGGTTACAGTTTCAATTATAGAAGATAAATAAATCCTAGATAAATGCTTCTATCCGGCCTGGCCTCCGCTCACAGAGGTGCTGAAAAAAAGAAAAAGAAAAAGAGGAGGGGCTGGGAGCTTGGGTCGCTGGGGGGCTTGGCCAGCCTGCAAACAGCCCTGAAGGGGGTGTGGCCACCTTGCAAACAGTCATAAGCCACTCACCCAGACTGACCAGGCACCCCAGCGGGGACCCCCACTCTAAAGGGGGTGTGGCCAGCCTGAAAACAGCCCTCAGCCCCTCACCCAGGCTGCCCAAACCCCCATGGGGTGAGGGTCCCCAATGGGGGGCTTGGCCAGCCTGCAAACAACCATCAGACCCTCACCCAGGCTGGCCAGGCACCCCAGTGGGACCCCCACCTGATACGGACACCCTTCAGGGAAAAACAGCCGGCCCCCAACCATGCACCAGACCTCTATCCTATATAATAAAAGGGCAATATGGAAATTGACCCTAACAGCAGAATGACTGGGAATGACTGGTCATTATGACACACACTGACCACCAGGGGGCAGACGCTCAATGCAGGAGCTGCCCCCTGGTGGTCAGTGCGCTCCCACAAGGGGAGCTCTGCTCAGCCACAAACCAGGCTGATGGCTGCCAGCACAGCAGTGGTGGTGGGAGCCTCTCCCGCCTCCTCAGCAGCACTAAGGATGTCTGACTGCAGCTTAGGCCTGCTCCCTGTTGGCAAGTGGACATCCCCCGAGGGCTCCTGGGCTGCCAGAGGGATGTCTGACTGCCAGCTTAGGCCTGATCCCCCCATAGAACGGGCCTAAGCGAGCAGGTGGACATCCCCTGAGGGGTCCCAGACTGCGAGAGGGCACAGGCTGGGCTGAGGGAATCCCCTGAGTGCCCAAATTTTTGTGCACTGGGCCTCTAGTTATTATAATAAACTAGGGGCCCGGTGCAAGAAATTTGTGCACTGGGTGTTGGGGGGGGGGGTGTCCCTCAGCCCAGCCTGCCCCCTCTCACATACTGGGAGCCCTCAGGCGTTGACCCCCATCACCCTCCGATCGCCTGATCGGCCCCTTGCCCAGGCCTGACGCCTCCGCCAGAGGTGTCAGGCTTGGACAGGGGACCCCCATCTCCCCCCAATCACTGGCTCTGGCCCCCGCCCAGGCCTGAGGCCTCTGGCCCAGGAATCATGTCTGGGCAGGGGACCCCCATTTCCCTCTGATCGCTTGCTCCACCCCCTGCCCAAGCCTGACGCCTCTGACCCAGGCTTCAGGCCTGGGCAAGGGGACCATCATATCCCCCCAATCCCCGGCTCTGCCCCCCACCCAGGCCTGATGCCTCAGCCAGAGGAATTGACCCTCATCACCCTCCGATCACCAATCACTGGATCGGCCCCTTGACCAGGCCTGAGGCCTCCGGTAGAGGTGTCAGGCCTGGGCAGGGGACCCCCAGCTCCCCGCGGTTGCAGGCTCCACCCCTGCCCAGGCCTAACGCCTCTAGCCTAGGCGTCCGGCCCAGGCAGCGGGGACCTGCAGTGGCAGCGGGGGGCGCCGTGATCGTGGGCTTCGCTTTAGGCCCAGGCAAGGGACCCCTAGCTCCTGGGACTGCCAGCTTCGACCATGCCCAGCTCCCATCGCTGGCTCCAACCCTACTTCCTGCTATCACTGGCCAGGGCGGCAAAGGCGCCTGATTCTCCAATCATGGCTGGGGGGCAGGGCAAAGGCGGCCCCAGGGCCGCCTTTGCCCTGCCCCCCAGCTCTTAGCTCCCCCCGGGTTTCCGATCACTGTCAGTGGCAGGGGGCTTCTTCCTGCTTTCCCTTTCGCCTCCCTGCATTGTGCCTACATATGCAAATTAGCCGCCATCTTGTTGGCAGTTAACTGCCAATCTTAGTTGGCAGTTAATTTGCATATAGCCCTGATTAGCCAATGAAAAAGGTATCGCCGTACACCAATTACCATTTTTCTCTTTTATTAGTGTAGATGACATGGGCATTTCCCACTTGGTAATATACAGTTATTTAGAATTTAGGCAACAAACACACACACATGCATACACTCACAGATTACACATCAGCATCCTTTCCTGGGAGATCCAAAAAGTCTCCTGGGGCTTTGGGAGCCACATATGATGAATTCCCATGGTCCTTTGTAGAACTGACTTGAAACTGGGAATGCATCAGGACCGAGACTAAATCAGAAAGATTTTACTGCATTGATTCTGTCAATCTTGCTAGGCACTTCGGTTAGACTTACATTGGACTTAACTTTGGTTTAGTTAATTTATCTCCTCGGGGGATTGTTTGGAACATTTCTCTTCAACATATGATTAAATTCCACTATTGTTTCTTCTGTCATTTGCCACCTTCTTTCATATCTCTAAAAGTTGGGCTGATTAATCCATCAATATTTCTAACTCAGGAGAGAGAGAAGCTAACATATAAGCCCTCCTAACAATTTTAATGCAAAATTATTCTCCTGTATATGAGATGATTTTCAGTTATGTTATATGATTTTTAATTCTTTAGAAAATGAATGTAATATTTTAAATCCACTTTTAGATTTTGGTATTAGCACCAGAAAAAAAAGAAGTTTTACAGCTTTACTTCCTATTACTTGTACAAATTAGGTATCATATGTGTTATTTCAAACTATATATCTGAGCCAATATGATGCCTTCTTGTCCTTATCCGTGTAGCAGGTTTGGATCTACCATTATGATTTGATATACAGCAAAAGTATTATTGTCTTTACTTAATTTCTTTACACTCAATTTGGAGTTTTAACATGTTTATGTTAGTTAAAATAGTACTGTCTTAAGTGTTGATAAGCCTAATGAATTCATTGACCTTTCAACAGGTCTGTGCAATTGTTAACATAAGAAAGAAAAGGCTAGTTTGGCAGAAAAAATGTTGAAGTAAAAGAATGGAATTGTTGAATTTATGAATCAGAATCAATTCTTACTATTCTTTGACATGCATAAAATTAAAGTGATATGCCCCTAAATGATAGCCTTTATTATTATTATTAAGTTTTACAGAATTACAGGGAGTCACTAGCAGAGAATAATAGATGATGGACTTTGAAAGCAGGTGGGATACTTATATGGACATAGCGATTCATATTGGAAGTATTTTTGATAAACAACTTAACTTTATAATCTTCCATTTAATCTCTAAAATGGACAAGATATTGTACATTATTAATTTGTGTGTATATGTAAAAAGTACTTTGGTTACCATAGTGTTCAGTATGTATTAGCTTTCATATATATATATATATATATATATATATATATATATACATATATATATATATATATGTATATATATATATATATATATATATATATATATATTATAAGTAGTTCTTTCTTTTTTTGTCCCATACTTTATTTTTTAAAATTTTTTTATTATTTTCTTTACTGGTTAAGGTATTAGCTTTCTTTTGTTTGATTATTTGCATAAATTAAGGACAAGCTCTATGATACAACAGAGAACAGGGATCACATCATTTTTAAAGAGTTGACTCCTTGGATTTTTAATGACACTGTTTTGGAACATTCCTTCATAGTAGTGGCATCATTCAGCTCTCTGTTGCTAGACTATGTATTGCTACTTTCTATGCAAATTGTCTCCACATTTGCATATCTAATGCAGACATTCGATAGTGGGACTTCATTACTCAAAAACTCACCCTAGTTTCTTGGAGCATATAACTTAAAGCTTAAACCCTTTTAAGTAGAATTTAATTACTGTGTTTTCCCAATTTGGCTGCAATCTAGCTTCCTTTGGATTCTACTGCAGCACTCCTGCCCCCATTACCTTCACGATATGAAAAAAAAAACAAAATTGTTATTTTCCTAACATATGGACAGTGGATTTTTAATGAATGATTTTTGAAGATTTAATTGGCTTAATATAAAATGTCAGCCAAAATGCTAAAAGTAGAGCCTATGTATAAATTCTCTTATTGTTTAGAAAAATGTAATTTGTGTATCCTGTTTTGTAAGCTATACACACCAATTAAATATTGTAAAAATATTATCATTTTACTTCATAGAACTTATCCTCAAAAATTATAATGAAAATCAAGGTACTCAGTCATTAAATAGTTATTTATACAAGTCGGGATTCTTCTACATTTATAATTTAAGGCTGAATTATAACTAAAAATAATGGATCTACAGTGTGAAAATGTTCTTTAAAACAATATTTAAACTTGAATAATTAACTATACTTTAAAATTATTTAATTTTATTATGTCTTAAGTTCTTCAGTTGATACATTTTGTTAATCATGAAAAAAGTTCTTGGACTCCTTTGGTTTAAAATGGGAATTTCAACTTGATAGTTACATAACCTCCAACTACTACATCTCCCCTAAATGATTAAAAGGACTAAAGATCCAGATGATATATCCTTTCTGAAAAATTTTGATACATGTAATGGAATTAAATTTATTGTTGTGAAACTTCCTACAATTAGGACGGGATTATGGAAACAAACAAATATTCGATTAATATTAAAACAAATGAATAATAAAACAAAACTTGCCTGGGGAAAATTAAGAAAATTCATCAGTACAATTTAAATAAAACTCCCTGCTATTATACAAAAAATGGTCTGATGACAGCAAAGGAATACAGAACAAGTGATGGCAGCAAATATCCAGAGGTAGTAGCTCCTGCCATTTGCAAACACAGATTTCATACTATGGGAATATGTGGTGGAGCGAGCAATGGTCTCCCATAGTAGACTATGTGTTGAAAAGAATGAGAGTACCCCAGTTGGGGCTCCCAGATATGACAATTATGCAAATAGAGATAGGGGCCTCTCCTCTCAAATACTCTCACTATCACATTAAGTCTAAAAAAGAAACTTGTGAGATTTATCACAGCTATGCCTTATAAGTAAGTGCATGGATATTAAGTACATGTACATATTTCACCTAAATATCAGTGTCAAGTGATTTTAACTTAAATCTATTTTAATAAGAATTATACAAAGTTTATAAGTTTATAACATTTAAAGATATGTAACTCATCTTGTATCAAAGATGTTAAAAATTCTAATACTTATATCTTGTTCTATAAGCTGACAATTGATAGGTATGTGTCATACAAGTATACAAATAAGTGCATATCTAATATCTAATATCACAATTCGCTTGATATTCTTCTTCCTAAATTAAAATATAAAAATGTGCTTGTTCTAAAAAAGAGAATACCCAGGAATATATTTTATTATAAAATTTTGTGAAAAAAATCTACAGCAAAACAACTTTATGAATAATATAATTTATAGAACTAATTTCTTCCAGAAGTGAAGTTTTTTTAAAATTTTTTTAAATATATTTTGTTGATTTTTTTACAGAGAGGAAGGGAGAGGGATAGAGAGTTAGAAACATCGATCAGCTGCCTCCTGCACACTCCCTATTGGGGATGTGCCCGCAACCAAGGTACATGCCCTTGACCGGATTCGAACCCGGGACCCTTGAGTCCGCAGGCTGACGCTCTATCCACTGAGCCAAACTGGTTAGGGCCAGAAGTGAAGATTTTTATCACATAAACAATTCTATTCAAGTGTGTAAGCACCGCTAGAACACATTACGAATAAATAAAACAGCAGTATCTCTAAAGAAATATTTTATTCTTTAAAAAGGAAATTCCTGAAATCTTAACACCTTATAATTTGGTATCATTTTTAAAAAGTTAGAAATAAACGATAGCCTAAGAAAAAGTTTTGCCTTATCACTTTTGAAATTATGAATGTATTTTTCCTTAAATGATATTTCACAGTTTGATATGTGCTGAAAAATAGTGCAACAAAGATTGGGATCGGCAGCATAAGGGAAACCAGTGCCCTCTCTACAGCATTCCATCAAAAGTAAAAGAAAGAGATAATGGTTTAGTTAAAAAAAATTCTTTTGTAGTAGGACCAAACACAGTCATTTTTTCTATTATTAGGTGTTGAGTTGATGACAATTTTCAAGAGTCAGTAAACACAGAAACAAAGTCATTTATAGGCCTCTTAGGTGTTTGCAGGTACTGTAGACTCTCTGGGGACTCCATAACTCTGCCTAAGGCTATAGCTTCTTCCATGATGATACTTTTGTTTTTACTATTTTTAGGATTTGACTGAATTTTCATCAAAGGTCAAAGTATGACTTTATTGCCTGCAGGCCTGCTTTTGAGTCCAAAGGAAGTGTCAACTAAAATAAAGGATCTTCCACTAACACATCCACTTTTATCCTCAGGTTCACCTATACTACTACAACGAAACGAAAGATAAATACATCCCCTAGGTTGGAAGAGGCAAGTACAGGCTGAGTTAGATATTTTTGTATTTACACTGATGTTATATTAATTGATTAGATGTTTTTAAACACACTACCATGGGCACACATTATAATGAGAAGCATCATTTGCTCTGTTCCCATAAGAATTTTTGTTATTTCCCTGTTAAAGACAGCACGTTTTATGGTAACACACTACCGATTATTCAGATGGGATCAGACTTTTCAGGGCATGGTGTTGGAGTTTGATCAAGGTAGCAAGGGTGCCATCTTCTCTCTTCATATGAGGAAAATGTACTAAACTAAGTAGACAAGAAACAGAGGAGCAAAAGAAGCTAAAATCACAAACAACGTGCTTTTCAGTTTCCATGCATGCTCTCTTTTGGTGTTGTGGTGATGGTAAGAACACTTCCCATGAAATCAACCCTCTTAACAAATTAGTAAGTACAGTATTGTTAATGACAAGCACCATATTATACAACAGAGTTCTAGAAATTATTCATCTTTCATAATGGAGACTTTATATAGTTGAAGAGCAAATCCCCTGATTCCCCCCTCCCTTCCCCCACTCTGGCAACCACCACTCCACTTTCTGATTCTATTACCTTGACTATTTCATATACCTCATACAAGTGGAATCATGCAATAATTGTCCTTCTGTGACAGGCTTATTTTGTTTATGATGTTCTCAAGTTTCAGCCATGTTGTTGGCTGAATGTTCTTAAGTTTCAGCCATGTTGTTGCATATGACAGGGTGTCCTGTTTTGGGGTATTTTGTGTGTGTTTGATTTGGTTTGGTTTTTAAGGCTGAATAATATTCCATTGCAAGTGCATACTATATTTTATTTCATCCATTCACTTATTCATAGGCATTTATGTCATTTTCATATCTTGGCTTTTGTGAATAATGCTGCAGCGAACATGAACATCCAGACATCTCTTGGAGATTCTGATATTTAGTTTTTTGAGATAACTTTGTGTAGAATTCCATAGCAGCTACACCATTTTACATTCCCAACAACAGTGCATCTTCTCTCCTTTTCAACTCCCAACAGTCCTGGCAGGTGGCTGGTTTTCTTGACTTTTCTTTTAAATATCATCCTGCCTCCAGAGTTAAATATACTTCTAACTCTAAGGCTGATGTTGAGGGCCTCAAATATGGAGAAAACCCAGCATTCATATTTTTAAGTGTATTATGTCCTATTTTAGATGAGATTGGTCATTAGAGTTGTTTGTAAGTTAGAAAACACGGAGGAAGATCTTGAAATTGAGTCCTGCTTCATAAAAGGGCCCAGAAACACTTGTTGATTAAGTTCACACAAGTTCATCAGCTGAGGCTCAGGAATAGGTCATTATCCTCGTGGATAAATATTGTGAGAAATAAATGAGATATTAGGCAGAAAAGCCAGAGAGGCAGCTTACATATCTTCAGTTTGGGTCACATAGGGAAGCTGCACTTTCATGAGTATAGAAGCCTCCCAGGTAGCTAAGTGTATCCCAAAGACTTAGGGCCATCAGCATGGGGAAAAGTAAGAACAACAAAAGCGGTAACAAAAACAACAGCAATCACCGAAAGCAACCTACATCACCCAAATTCCCGGGGATTAAGGGAAAACACAAAGCTGAAATGAAAAGACCTAAGTTAAGGTCTTGCTCCATTATTGGTAACAATGGTATCAAAACTGTATGACAGTTGTAATCTTACGGCCTTTGAATTGTAGTTTCCTGAACTGCGTTCTAGAAATTAGTAAAGAAGAGGAAAAGTGTCTGGAAGTGAAGTTGGAAAGGCATAGTAATAGGATGTTTCTCAAATATTTCAAACTCATATATGTCCTACTGCCTTCTCTTGATTTCCATTTGGATAGATGGTAGGCATATCAAATATAAAATCTCCAAACTGGAGCCCCAGGAATCCTTCCAAAAACCTGTTTCTCTGATGGTCTTTCTCAACTCAGTTATTGATAACTCCGCATTTCCATTGCTCAAGGCCAAATGCTGAAGTCTACCTTGACTTCAAAATATATGTCCTTAAAAAGATTTAAGCTATGGCAGACACTCTTCACTTGGAAGTGAAAAATTTGCAAAGTCTTTTTAGAATTAGGCTGAGAACTAGCAAGCTGTCAGACCTGCCTTACTTTAATGACCCAGGCAATCCATGAGCTGCATACCAAGTAGTAAGGTAGAAAAACACACCCCACCTTTCTCATTAGGAGGGTCTACATCAGGGGTCCTCAAACTTTTTAAACAGGGGGCCAGTTCACTGTCCCTCAGACCATTGGAAGGCCGGATTATAGTTTAAAAAAAAACCATGAACAAAATCCTATGCACACTGCACATATCTTATTTTGAAGTAAAAAAACTAAACGGGAACAAATTCAGTATTTGTATTTGCATGTGGCCCGCGGGCCGTAGTTTGAGGACCCCTGGCCTACATAGTCTCATGACAAAAAGGAGTATAGACAGGAAGGTGAATAAGTGAGGACAAGAGGACAATCCACCAAAAGAATACATTTCATCTCCCCCTGGTGTACCTGTACTTATTCATGGAACAAAATATAACAGGTGTCCACTCTGTGCCAGATTCACGTGTAAGTAATGGCAAGATGTTCTTCCTCCCTTCTTTTATAAAAAAATACTTTTAAGTGAAAGAGGTAAAGAATTAATAAGTAAGGAAAATGGAAGTAATGCCCAGCTTCTGATAAGCATTAAGAGTAGATTAGTAGGATGATATTTGGAGAAAATTTTGTTTTGCTTAGCCAGGTAGCTGACTGTTGGGGTCCATCCCCAGCAGGTTCAGGGATTCCCCAAGGTGTGGACGGAGTCAGCGAAGAATGAAGGACACAGAGGCAGCGTTCAGGTGGTCATCATAGCTAGGTTCCTCTCTTTATTGTCCTCTTACATTTATATTTATACTATTTGATCTTAATCCTATCCATTCTATTCCAAAGGTTAAGGCATTTCTTATCTCCATTCCAAGATTACTCTATTGTTCTATTAAACTACAAGGAAGTAACTGAAGGAGATTATTTTAAGTAAAGATTATGTAGTTTAAGTGTGATTGTTTGTAGTTAAAGTGATTAACTACCCTCCTGGCACTTAGTTAAGGGGTTCTACTGATAAAAATCCTCACCTGGGGAAACAACCTTTTTGGAGAGGTGACCTTGGTTAAAACACATAGAATTAAGAGGGGGAGCAAACATATTAAGAACAGTACGCCATATACGCCAGGTCCCCTGAAACATAAGCTGTGCAGATGTTTCTTCCCTGCAGCGACTGCGTCAAGCAGCAAGGGTGGATCGGCTTCCAGCAGCTGACAGTTCAGTTGAGATCATAAAGTTAACACTAAGGTAGATTAACCCTTACCATTTGAAACACAGATATAATTATTTTATTTCTATGTTTAATGCTGTTAAATGATGGCCACTTTTAAATGCTTATTGGTCAACAAACAAAGCAACCTTAACATATGATATATGATTATCTATATTTTATCCCAAACTTCCTTCCTGAATCTCCACAGGAAGTATTATCTATTTTGTTAACACTGAAACCATTTACCATTATTTGTCCAGTGATTTTTTTTTTATTCACACCATATCCTTTATTCTTCCAACTATTTATATATCTGTCAAAATTAATCTTTCTAAAATGAGTGTACATATGATTTTATTTACAGATGTCACAATTCTATTGGATAACATCTTCTGTAAAATAGATTTAATTAAGCTTTTTTTCTAATTTATTCAAGTCTGTGATAGATGATAATCTTCAAAATATTCACTCACATTTCAGCTTTTGCTTAGACATTTTTATTTTGTTTATTTTCTCAATTTTACTCTGATTTCCATTCTGTTATTTAATAGAAAGGCAGCTATATAATAAGACATTTAACAAAATTTATTTAAGAGAGAATGCTATCACATTAAGTAAATTGTATTTTCCTGAAACTATGTTTGAATGACTGTTAATATTTACATGTTTATATTTATGTTTTATTTATTTCTGTGCATACATAAATTGTGGTTATGTGTGTGTGATAGTCGCTTATTATGTTTTATGGATGAGATGCCAGTCTAATAGTAAAAGTTCTGCTACAAGTTCATTGCTAGCCAATTTTACTTTAGCTTTAATATTTCAGTATGAATATTCATAATATGTAGCAATTTTATAAATGTGCTTGAATAGGCAGCAATAATTGCTGCAATATGTTGAGAGTTAAATTAACTGAAGAAAACAAAAGTGGCAGGAACTAATTAAAAACCAGCAACAAGAATGAATGGGGATTTTTTTAAGTGCCTTATAAAATTTTAGTAGCCAATCCATTTGTGACAGAAAAACATATTATTATTAAGAAACTTTTGTTCAGACTATATTGAATATTTCTTGCCCTTTTTACCATTATTTTTGCATTAAAATATAAAATAATTATTTGGAACAAATATCTCTCCGGTATACATGGAAAGATTCTGGATTTAGGAAGGAATAATCAGTAATTGATTAATCAATTTAATAAACAGCTTTACTGAGTGTTTACTATGGACAAATATACTAAATGGTTTTTAGTATTAAATACTAACTAAAATACCATGTCAATAATATGCAATGGAGAAAGGACAGTCTCTTCCATAAATGGTGCTGGGAAACTGGACAACCACCTGCACAAGAATTAAACTTGACCAAAAGTTAACTCACAATAGATTAAACACTTGAATGTAAGACCTGAAACACTAAAACTCCTGGAAGATAACAGCTTCTGTACAGCAAAGACAACCACCAACAAATTGAAAGGGCAGCCTGCTGAATGGAAGAAAATATTTGTGAATCATATTTCTGATAAGGCATTAATATCCAAACATACATAAAAATCTCATACAACTCAACAGCAGAAAGACAAACAATCTGATTAAAGAATGGTCAGAATATCTGAATAAATATTTTCCAAAAAAGACGTACAGGTGCCCAACAAGTTCATGAAAATATACTCAACATAACTAATCACTCGGGAAATGCAAATAAATCAAAACCACAATAAGATATCACCTCACAGCTATTATAAAAAAGATAAGAAATAAATGTTGGAGAGGCTTTGGAAAAAGGGATGTGTACTATTGATGGGAATGTCAATTGATGTAGCCATTACAGGAAACAGTATGGAGGTTCCTCAAGAAATTAAAAATATAATTACCATATGATCCAGCAATTCCACTTCTGCATGTGTATCTGAGAAAAACAAACCCCTAACTCAACAAGATACATGCATGCTCATGTACATTGCAGCATTATTTAATTAGCCAAGATATGGAAACAATGTAAGGATTAAACAATGGATAAATGGATAAAGAAATTGTGACACACAAATATACAGCATGTCCTAAAAAATGTATACACACTTTGAATTATAAAGGCAGTGTTTATTAAAATACATTTTCATTTTCAAAATGTAATATAATCTACAGACATTGTGCATACATTTTTGGGACATATATATGTGTGTTTGTGTATACATACTCATTCAACATATGAATATTCATAATATGCAATGATTTGAGAAATGTGCTTGAGTAGGTAGCAAAATTTTTTGTGTGCGTATATATACACATACATATTTATGTGTATATATACACATATATCACAATTTCTTTTACACCGATATATATATAATTGAATATTAGAATATTATTCAACCATAAAAAAAAAACCTGGATAAAATCTCACCATATATGACAACATGGATGGACCTTGAGGGCATTATACTAAATGAAACAAGATAAAAAGATAAATACCCTATTATCTCACTTATATGTGAAAATTTAAAAAACAAGCTCAGAAATACAAAGAAGAGATCAGTGGTTTCCAGAGATAATGGGTAGGGGTTATGAGAAATAGGTGAATAGTGTCAAAAGTACAAGCTTCCACTTATAAAAAAAATAAGTCATGGAGATGTAATGTACAGTGTGGTGACTAACTACTTATTTAAAAGTTGCTAAGAGAGTAAATCTTAAAAGTTTCCATCAAAAGAGAACTTTTTCCCAGCCAGCATGGCTCATGGTTAAGCGTTGACCTATGAACCAAGAAGTCAAGGTTTGATTCCCAGTCAGCGCACATGCCTGGGTTGAATGCTTCATCCCCGTGTGGGGTATGCAGGAGGCAGTCTATCAATGCTTTTCTCTCATCATTGATGTTTCTATCCCTCGCCCCTATCCCTTCCTCTCTCTGAAGTCAATAAAAACATATTTAAAATAATGTTTTCTGTAGCTATGTAAGGTGGCAAATAACTAGACTTATTGGGATGGTCACAATGTGCAAAAATATAGAATCATTATGTTGTATTCCTGGAAACGATATATTGTTATATGCCAATATACCTCCACTTAAAAAAAATAAGTTTTAAAAATAATTTAGTCTGTCCAACAAGTTGTCAAAGATTATTTTAAATGATAACACACATGTTACAGAAATATTACAAAAGTAGCATTTTCTTTTGGAGAAAAAGTAAATTGTTAAATACACCTTGGAAATAAAGATTTTATGTATTGGGAGTATGAAAATTGGATGATTTAATCAAGAATTCCATTTTTAAATTTTTAAATAAAATAAATTACAATGTATATGTGTCATTTTGCTTATTTGGTGAATCAATATTTTTAACTTAGAAATGTGATGCCCAAAATATAGGTTTAAATTTGCAAAATTCTATTACAGTCAAGTAATAGAGTACCATGCACTCATTTAAAAATCATTTATTGCTTTCAATTTTATATCCCACATATGAGTTCTATTTCTGTCTGGCTTATTTAGCTTAGCATGCTATTCTCAAGATCAATCCATTTTATTGCAAATGGCAGTATTTCATCTTTCCTTATGGCGGAGTAGTATCTCATCGTATATATGTACCACATCTTCATTCAACCATCTAAGTGAAATTCCTTATTTATGCACATATTGTAGTATTCCCTCTGTTTGGAACACTTAACAAATAATATTCTCAACCTGAAAATCTCTATTCATCTTTAAAGAAACACTTTTCATGCTATCTTTTCTGATAAGCTACATTCTGCTTCCATTAATTTCTACATGCTTTTGTTGATAATACACGTTGGATTGTTTTGTCTTCCAACAAGTCTATTCTCCCAGAGATTGTGAACTCCAAGGGCATTTGATGGCTCCATAGGTCACAGAGCTTCATGACCTGCTCTCAAATGAAACAATCTTGTGTCCTGAGCAAGCGAGAGGAGAGGGAACTGCATGCACACAGCTGCTGTGTGCTTTACATGTACTGACTTATTTAACCTTCACAAAATGTGAACTGCATAGTAGTTCCATTTTACACATGAAGAAACTGCATCTTGTGCACAGAATTCTCTGATTTGTTTTCAAAACATTTGATATTTAATGATTAAACTGATTAAATAAAATGTTATTATTGTAGCCCTAGCTGGTTGGGCTCAGTGGATAGTGTTGGCCTGCAGACTGCAGGGTCCTGGGTTCGATTCCGGTCAAGGGCACATGCCCGGCTTGCAGGCTTGATCCCCAGTAGGGGCATGCGGGAGGCAGCCAATCAATGATTCTCTCTCATCATTGATGTTTTTATCTCTCTCTCCCTGTCCCATCCTCTCTGTAATCAATAAAAATATATTTTACAAAATGTTATTATTGTAAATTTCAGTTATAAAGAGTATTGACATTAAAACTGATTCATATTTAACATGATAGGCAATTTCATTAAAAGTATTTTAAACAAACCATTTTGTGTGATGTATTTTAAAATAATTTTCTTATATACTTGTCGCCCATATGAAGTAACTAACATTTTCTGCTAGTTTATCATTCCTTGATATGCAATAGATGTTACGAGATTTTATTCGATTACCCTGGCTACCTATGTAACAGTGAGAAGGGGGAAGTGGAGCAAGATTAAGGTTTATGTCAAGCTCACTGCTAAGGAGATTTGAAACTTTGATGGGGGAAAGGGTAAACAATTCTTGTAAAATAGCACATTTGAAATTGCAACTGAAAGTAACAAATGTGTGATGACACAGTTCCTTCCCTGTTCCCTCAGAGTAGCAATAAAAAGAAGAAGAAAAGTGATCTCATACTACATAGATATCACTTCCAAGGGAATGCATTTTATGGCACTGTTTTTAGAGAACAACAGGAGATGGTAAAATGTTGCATAACTGAAATGAAGGTCAAAATCTTCAAGCACTCTGTTGATATAATACGGCTAGGTGTGAAGAGATAAAAGAAGAACCAAAGAAAAACGGATTGGTTAGCAAATATTGTAATCTGGATTTCTATGCCTTAATGAAAAAAAAAAGTCCTTGTAAAATATTAAGATTACGATACAATCAAGGAAAATCATAAGCTTCTCACAGTTGGTTTTGTGTAATTGCTAATCTCTAGAATATAGAATATTTGGGGATTGTTTCATGGTATGTGTGGCAGGTTTATTTTTATGAAACAAATAAATCAGTTCACAAGATATATGCACAATAAATAATATTTTTGAGTAAGAAAATATGGAGTGTGTGTATGTGTGTGTCTTAGGGTGCATGTGTGTTGAATTTTAAGTATATGAGGAAGGTAATTCTTAGGGGTTTAATTAGGAAATACGCTGAAGTTGTTAAGTAATTAGCAGCATAATCATGTCCAAAATTGCAAGTATGAGACTATAAAGTAGAAAGCACAAGTATTAGTTTTCAGATTTTACCATTAAACACACACACACACACACCTTATACGTTATTTGTATAATAATAAATCTCAAGACAGAAAAGCTATGAGAAAAGAAATTTCTGATAGAGCCCAGTATGAAGCCGAAAGGCATCCGAAATGGACCTTTTTAAGTATATAAAATATAGGTTATTTTTCCTATGACAAGAATATATTGGTGTCATAATAAATAAGATCAAGGTAGAAACTAGTATGAGCTCCCAGCCAAAGGACTTTCACTGTTAATATTTTCAGAATGAGAACAGTTGGTGCCTGAGCTTAAATAGCACGTTTCTTCTTTGTGTTGCTTGAAGTGTCATAAATAGCTATAGTGGCAAACAGCATAAAGGAAGCTGAAAGGAAATTGTTAAAGCCCCATTATGGAATTGAGTCATAAGGCAAAGGGTAGGGGGTAGCACTCTATGTTTGAGCTTCAACCAAATGAATCTAACAGATTTCCAACAAAATTAAATACATTCTGCTTGAACTTGTATTTTGACTCACTATTTCAGTCTGTGTTAAAAGATAATAATTCTGGAGGAAAATATAATGACCGTTAAGAAATGAGCATATTCCGAATTTTCAAAGTACTGTTTCTTAATATATAGAATGTACTCGCATTTCAAAATCATTTTTTTCAGTGATAAGAGGTTTAAGCCTCTATTATCTTTCCAGATTTATAGAAAGCTTTAATTAGATAGAAAGAAACATTGAAACCTGAAGAACTATTATCAGCATAGGTACTTAAAACCCTGGAGTTCATGGTTCTTTAAGAAAAACAAAAACAAAACAACTACTTCATGTGCTATCAGGTCTACCCTGTCTGTCATTTGTTCAGTTTTCTTAGTCTTTTAAAATATATAAATACAGTTTTTTATATATATAAAAAAATTGATTACCTAAAAGATAAACATTTAATTCTAATACACATTAAATTGTCTGACAGACAATTTCTTAAGTTATATTTCCGCCACAGGTCTTAAGAGAACAACTTCCCAGCAGTTTAGTAAGGTCCTGGAACAATTCTATTGTTTAATTCTGAACTTCCCTCGGTGCTATTTCCCAGTACAATACACTATACAATATTTGATGGGCACTTGAATGTGAAAATGCTAAAGAAAGCACACTCACAGCCAAGTTGCCACAGTTTAAATGCTTTGTTTAAATTATATGATGCAATAAATGAAAGCAGTGTAGAAGAGGGTTTCCTTAAAGTCAAATTGCTGGAACAAAAGACATGACCTTTTAAATGTGGAGACTGCCAAATTAATCTCAAAGGTTTGTACTACTTTAAAATCCAAACAAAAGTATATGAAAGTATTCATTCTTTTCATCCTGGCCAGCTCTGGATTTTATCAATTATTTTAAACATCATAATGCTTACTTTTTGGCAAAGGTCATTGAAAAGCATATCTCAATATTATTCTCATTCACATTAATTTTAGAAAACCATAGCATTATTGCAATTTCAGCCAACTGTGTTTTGTTTTTTTGTTTTTAAATTAAGAAATGCCTATTTATGTAATTGACCATTTTTCCCTTTGGGTTATTTTAATTACTAAGAGAGAGAGAGACTGCATTTTAATGATATTACATATTTGTTCTATGGATCACAAGAGGACCCTGCTATTCATTTGTTTGGATTTTATCTTTTCTTATAGTGAGAATGATTTAATTATTTTGTAATCCCATGTAACATTCTGTGTCTTCAAAAGTTAAATTTTTTTCAAATTAGACACAGTTGTATTTCAACTAATTTTTCTTTATATCATATAATTTACTTTCTATAAGAAATTTATTGGCAAATATCAACCTAGCAATGACAAAGTTGTAAAGGGAAAAAAAAGAAACCAATGGTGTAAATGTGATTAAGGCAATAGTTTTTTTTATCTTACCTAAATTTTTGTGGCATTTCAAAATTATTTTCATTATTTTACTTATAAACTTAGAAAACTATGTAGATGATTAACATAGTTCACTCGCATATACGATACACTTTTCTTATTTTATTAAAGTAGCACAATTTGTCAATCCTTGTTGCTTTTCCTTAGCCAACAATACACATAATAAGGGGTCAAATTTCAAAATCTATAAAGAGCTTAACATCAAGAAAACAAATGTTCCAATAAAAAACTGGGCAAAGGATCTAAATAGACACTTCTCCAAGGAGAATATACAGACGGCCAGTAGACATACTAGTATGAAAGAAGACGGACTGAATGTCAATAACCTTCAGAGAAATGCAAATTAAAACCAAAATGAGATATCACTTCACACCTGTCAGAATGCCTACCAACACTCAATCAACAAGTGATGGTGAGGATGTGGAAAAAAGGGAACCCTAGTGCACTGTTGGTAGGGATGCAAATTGGTACAGGTGTTGGGGAAAACAATATGGAGTTTCTTCAAAAAATTAAAAAGGGAACTGCTTTACAACCATGTGGTCCACTTCTGGAAATATATCCAAAGAAACTTGAAACACTAATTTGAAAGAATATTTGCACCCCTATGTTAATTGCAGCATTATTTACAACTAGAGGCCTGAAGCATGAAATTCATGCAAGGAGCTCGGCCCTCACAGCCTCAGTGGCTTGCCTTGGCCCTCGCAGACCTGGCTTCATCCAAAAAGTCAACTGGTCTAATTAGCATATTATGCTTTTATTATTATAGACTAGAGGCCCGGTGCACAAAATTCATGCACTTGGGGGAGCGTCCCTCAGCACAGCATGTGCCCTCTTGCAGTCTGGGAGCCCTTGGGGGATGTCAGACTGACGGTGCATAGCAGGCCTAAGCTGGCAGTCGGACATGCCTCTTGCATCTGGGACCCCTCGCTCCTTACTGCCCATCTGCTTGCTACTCCTTACCACTTGGCTTGCTGCTCCTTAGCACTGCCTTGGAGGCAGGAGAGGCTCCCGCCATCACCACTGCGCTTGCCAGCCGTGAGCCTGACTTCTGGCTGAGCAGACCTCTCCCTGTGGTAGTGCACTGACCACCAGGGGGCAGCTCCTGCATTGAGCATCTGCCCCCCGGTGGTCAGTGCGAGTCATAGTGACCAGTTGTTCCACCATTCGGCTTCCCTCTGGCACCTGGGAGGGTCTCCCCGCGCAGCCCTGGCTTCCTCTGGAAGGATGTCCAGTCTAATTAGCATATTATGCTTTTATTATTATAGATATAGAAAATCTCTGGGCATTTGCTTGAAATTTCTTGAAGCAAACAATAAAAATCAATTGCAAAGTTCTGAGAATCCAGAATGTCCCAACTCTGATGGCATTGCATTGCTAGGTCAAAGTCCTTGACCTGCCCAAACTGCAGTTTCCATTCTGCATTACCTGTACTCCTTCCTCACCTTTGCTTGTTTCAGAATGGCAGCTTGCTGATAATTGTCAAGGTTTCCTAGAAAGTGCCTAGACTGGAGCGGCATCCACTTTCCTTTGAAGATGCACACATACCATTTTGTCTCATTTCCAGCTCCTTCTTTACCATCTAGTATTTTGGGGGATGGTCATCCACTGCCACACGCCCAGCTTTCCAAGCTGAACAGAAGCTTTCCACCCAGACAATTGTGGATTCAGACCCTGAGTCTACCTCTTCTTATCTGGAGAATAAAGTAAAAAAAACACACACCCATCTATTTTATAACATTCTAACGCTAGAGATAAAGTGTCTAATGTGTGAATGATGCTTAAAGGTGATGGATCAGTACAATAGCAAAGAGCTTATCCTTTTTGGGCGAGTCTGGTTTTCAGGGAGTCGGGTCCTTTAAGGGGGCATCACCCTAGTTTCCTACGTGAATCATCCTGCCTGTTCTTGAGCGGGAGGTGGTGGCCCTCTAACCTGGAACTGAGGGCCGTGCTCCACTGGTGCTGCCAATCCACGTCCTGGAAGGAGTGAGACTGCGGCGTGTGAGCAGGTGAATGAAAGTGGCACTGCCTGCAGGTGGCAGGCGCAGCTGAAGCCTGCCATTCCCCACCTCTCTCTCCTTGGAATTCCTCCAGAGGAGGCAGGCGAGCTGCGTGTGTCTGTGCTGCTCCACTTTGTGCATCCATTCCCCAATTAGGGGCTCCCCATTCCATACCACCCACACCCCTACATGGGCTGGACACTCCATCCGCACACAGTGCCCCACTATGGCGCCCAGACTGGATTTAGCATCCCTATCCCACTCCCGTCCTTGCCCGTCACTTCCACAGCCAGGGCAGAATGCTTGCCTCATCACCACAGCAATGAAGCAAGCATTACATCAGTCCGCTCACGCTGCCCCCCCCCCCCCTCAGGACTGGGGGACTCCAGCGGGGCTGAGGGGACTGAGCATCACCATCCTTGTGATGGAGTGATGGTTAATTTGCATATTACCCTTTTATTAGATAGGATAGCCAAGATTCGGAAGCAGCCCAGATGCCCATCAGTAGATGAGTGGATAAAAAAGCTGTGGTACGTTTTCAGAATGGAGCACTATTCAGCTGTAAAAAAGAAGGGAATCTTACCTTTTGTGATAACATGAATGGATCTGGAGAGTATTATGCTTAGTGAAATAAGCCAAGCAGAGAAATAAATTATTTTTTATGAGTTTTAAGTATGACAGCTTATTAAAGTGTTTGGTGCTATTTACCCAGGAAATTCAAATAAAAATCCCTGTGAGTAAAGAAAAGTAAAAAGACAAAAGCATGATGTAGGCTACATAAAAACAAATGTATATTCAGGTTTTATTTGGATTAGAGAATCCTATCTAATGAAAGAGTAATATGCAAATTGGCCATCACTCCAACACACAAGATGGCCACCCACATATGGTCAAAGATGGCCAGCAGGGGAGGGCAGTTGTGGACGATCAGGCCAGCAGGGGAGGGCAGTTGGGAGGGGCCAGGCCTGAAAGGGGGGTAGTTGGGGGCGATCAGGCCTGCAGGGGAGGGCAGTTGGAGGGAACCAGGCCTGCAGGGGAGAACAGTTGGGGGGAATCCAGGCTTGCATGGAAGGGCAGTTGCAGGGGGACCGGCCCTGCAGGGGAGGTCAGTTGGGGGGAACTAGGCCTGCAGGGGAGGGCAGTTGGGGGTGACCAGGCTGGCAGGGGAGGGCAGTTAGGCGTGATCAGGCTGGCAGGCAGAAGCGGTTAGGGGCAATCAGGCAGGCACGCAGGAGAGCGGTTGGGAACCAGCAGTCCTGGATTATGAGAGGGATGTCCCATATTGGAGAGGGTGCAGGCTGGACTGAGGGACACACACACCCTCCATGCACAAATTTCATGCACCAGGCGTCTAGTTGTTTTATAAAACGTATAAAGAAAAGTATTATGTTAAGTACTAACATTCATGTCCAATATAACTTCTTTCCAAATGAAAAAGTACCTATTTTGTAAGGCTTTGTTACTACATTTCTGCTTTCTTTCAAGTGCCATCAAACTCTTATCAATAACAGTAAATAACAGAATACAGAAAGATCGACTCAGAATACTTAATGGAAGAGCAATAAGAATCTTGGAAAATATTTAACTTTCTTTCAGCAGCGACTTGCAGGTATTATTGTGGCCACTTCTAGTTTCTTGCTGAGGGTGCTAAAATGTCAGCAGTTTCTGAGTATTTCATCATGTTAATGCATGCGGCTTTCTTCCTGTTCACATTGGTAAAATAGCATACTTTATTTTGCTTTTGTAAATTGCCAAAATAAAATATGCCAGAGAAGTTTCCTGAGTAAAAGCTTGAGATTATATTTTTTTTCTCTTGCAAATTTGCTGGCGATTTTATTTTTTTAAAATATGTTTTATTGATTTTTTTATAGAAAGGAAGGGAGAGGGATAGAGAGCTAGAAATATCGATGAGAGAGAAACATCGATCAGCTGCCTCCTGCACATCTCCTACTGGGGATGTGCCCGCAACCAAGGTACATGCCCTTGACGGGAATCAAACCTGGGACCTTTCAGTCCACAGGCTGACGCTCTATCCACTGAGCCAAACCGGTTAGGGCACTGGCAATTTATTTTTAAAGACAATAATAAAGTTTACTAAAGTTTAAACTTAAATGCAAAAAAAGAAAATGTTTGAACAGTAGTTGATGCCCACTTGAATGAGCAGTCACAATTTCCTCCTCATACATAGTTTAAAATTTGTCTAGATATGTTTGCTTTGGGCAAAACCTTTGTTTTATAATATTGTATTGGTCTCCTTTATGACAACCTTGTGAAAAATGATTTTATGTCATTCTTGAGGAATATTCATTCAACAATGAATATTAGCAATAGCTTTGGAGAAGGCATCACTTCACATTTTCTCCCTATGAATGTAGTATAGATAACTTGTAACTAGAATTAATTAGAATTCTTGCTATACACATAGTGTTTTATTTTTTCCTTTCAATAATTTATTAAGACTAAAATAAGAAAACATAGTTGATATCATAGATTTTATTGAGAAAATAAGAAATAAAATGAAAGTATTTTATATTATATCTAAACAGCATTTCACTTTATTTTATTTTATTCTATCACCATTTATTCCCCTTGCACCCTCCTCCACCTCCACCACCTTCCACCCCTCTATAATCACGCCACTGTACTTTAAAGAAAGGAAAAACATTTCTGGAGCTTCTATTTGTAAACTCTGGATTATATTTTAATTCAGTACTTTCAGTTTCACTGAGGCATGCATTGCACTGACTTCATTGTTACTTTCTAGTACACAGTCTTGAAAATATCATTTAGCTGCTCAGGATTTCTTAAAGTTTAAATGCTAATTTGTTAAAACATTCCCAAATCTTTCACTTGCATACAGCTGTAGAGCTAATTATTATAGTGGGATGATGGTATGCAACTTATAAAGAACAGTATCTCAGGGCTCCACTGAGATGGCCTATGGCCAAGTGGACCAAATTTTTCAATGTTAATGACTCAACCCTGATAGACTTCTATCAACTTCTGTGACCCCTTCTCTCTCTCTCCCATCAATTATTATTTCTTTTATTTTCTTTCTTCCTTCTTTCTGTCCTACTTTCTTCCTTTATTTACATCATTCTATCTTTCTAGCATTCTGTCTATCTATCTATCATCTATCTATTCTATTTAACTATATGTAGATTTAATTTTTATTTTACATTTTGTAGGTTGGGAGAATTAGAATTTTGAAACACTTTTATTATCAAGCAAAGGAAACATTTACCTAAGTTTGTTAAAATTCACTGAATTTATTGTTGGAGCATAACTTAAATGTGTTTTAATTTTTTTTATGTTTGTAGATATATATGGGGCAGTCTCTTTATATTACATTTTAAGGGGGAAAGGATGAGTTATAATAGGCTTGGGGGTAAATATTATTTTATTTTTAACTGAAAAACCTGTAAAAATGTATGTGAATTCTGACTATTCTCACACAACCTGAAATCAATAAGGTATTCAAGAATTCACTTAAGATCTGAGTAAGTTCAATTACATATTAAAATTTTTCATTGCTATTTCTATTCAATTATTTATAAATTTGAATGTACTCTTAGATCAATTTATATCCATTTGGAAAAATACATTTAGAATCCAACTACTTCTCACTGTATTCATCACTATAACCTTGGTTTGTGTTGCCATCATCTTGCACATGACTAGAGATAATCATATAAATGTCCGTCTCATTCTCCCTTTATTGCTGTACAGTCTCAAAATAGTGACCCTTTTAAAATCATGTCTTTGTTCTAAACCCTTCAATGGCTTCCATTTCACACAGAGATAAATCCGAATGTAAATTTCTACAAGGCCCTATGTGATCAGCAGCATTCCTGTCTGCTCTCTAACCCTTCCCCACTAATTTCCTCCTCCCGCCTCCTTCAGCCACACTAGCCTCCTTGCTGTTTTTTCCATTTTCCAGCATGTTCTTCCTGTAGAGTCTTTATCCATAAAGCTTTTTACCATAGAAGCACTTGGATGTGGATGACTTGTGCATCTTTATTCAGTTTTTGCTTAAATTTGCTTTTTCTTAAGGTTTGCCCTGAATACTCTGTTTAAAATTAAACTATTCCTTACCACAGTCCTAATTGTGTTTCCTTTCCTAATTTCCCCCTATAATTAGTTTGTTTTATTCACTAGTCTTTGTCTATCTCTTCACCATATAACGGAAAGTCCAAGAGGACAGAAACCCTTGTTTTATTCACTAATATATACCAATCACTGGTACCACTGCCTGACACATAATAAGAATTTTATATATATTTGGTAAGAGATTGCATCTATGTGTTACATTCAGGGCAGCACTATTCACCAAAATATTAGTCTGGTTTTTCTTTGTTTCTCCCACTCTTTTCTCCCACTTGTATATTAAGGGCTTTGCTTTCATTAACTCTGGATAAGAAACAAAGTGTAAACAGGTACATAGGACTACTAGTAAACTTCCCCTTCCAAAAATATCAGATGAGAATAGTCATAGAAGAGTAGAGTAGCCAAACTGGTATGGCTCAGTGGTTGAGCCTTGATCCATGAAACAGGAGGTCAGGGTTCGATTCCCAGTCAGGGCATATACCCTGGTTGCAGGCTCCATCCCCAGTAAGGAGAATGCAGGAGGCAGCCATCCATGCTTCTCTCTCATCATTGATGTTTCTATCTCTCTCTCCCTCTCTTTCTCTCTCTCTGAAATCAATAAAAATATGTTTTAAAAAAAAGAGTAGCGTGAAATTGAATAGACAATACAACAAATGGAAGGGAGAAGATGATTTATATGAAGGTCAAGGAGGAGAAGCTACCATTAGAGATGACCAGATAGCAGAGGACAGAAATCTCACTGGGTAAGCTGTTTCCAGGTGTGCAGTGAGTGCCACCAAATCAGTATTTGTGACAACCTATTCTTCAAGCTTTGCTGCCTTGAAAGGAAATACAGCTCTTGACTATTCAGGATTGAGATGGAGACTTAAAGGAAGAAAACTCTCTCTACCCCCTCAACACACTCAGCAAGAAGATGGGGAGAATTTCCTTATGAACAAGGACAGCAGTGGACTCACCACCAGATTTACATAATGCAACCCAATATTTTTAGACTAATTACTGAGAACATAGTAGGCTGTATTTACATTCCCCTAAGGAAGGTTGAGGATCTACAAGAATAAAATATACCTCTAGTAGTGAAAATCATGTGAAGTTGTTACAAAAATATTTTTTGGTTATCTCATGTGTCTTTGAATGTGTTCAATTAGTGAACTGGAGAATACATGACATCAAATATTAATCTACAGTGCTGGAAAGACTGGATAAAGACACATCAAGAGAATATTAAAACTAGTTTTTCTTATCTGAAAATACAAAACGGAAGTTGGCAAGGTCAAAACCAGAGGGAAGGGAGGTGGGGGGGGGCTTTAAAGAGTAAAGGGGGTCAAAATATATGGTGACTGAAGAAGATTTGACTTTGGGTGGTGGCACACAAAACAATATACAATTGATGTATCATAGAATTGAACACTTGAACCCTATATAATTTTATTAAACAATGTCACCCCAATAAACTTAATTTAAAAATAAAATAAAGCAAAAAGAATAGAATTAATGCTATCTTCTAGGACACAAGAGAATCATATATAGATTGATGATCTATATGATCTATTATAGAGGGGCACAATTAAATATAACTTCTGAGTCAGTGAGACTCAGACATAATGAATGTTCAACTTCTCCTCTTTCAAACCTAAGTTTAAAATGTGAAGTTTTATTAATATACTTGACAAATTTGGACATCTTCTTGATTCCCCACATCTGAGCTAGGATTATCATATCACGCTAAATGTACTCAGTGTGCAATATGACTAGAAAGGAGTTGGTGGTATCACAGTTTATACCAGCATTTACAACAGTAAATACCTTAATCACCAAGTTAACAAACTTCTTTGAAATACTTTTCTGAAATCAGAACAGTAAATCTGAACCAAGGATAGAGTGGAAATAATTTTCTAGACTCTTACAGTAGGTATAGGGCCAATCTTGAGCTGAAACCCATGTGGCAATATTCCAAAAGCCATTTTTGCTTCTTGGTAGTATAAGCATGGGTAGAAGACTTGTTTTCCTTTCACCTCACAGGCCATTAATAATACTCTTCATATTAAGCTATGTTCCTCTCCCAGTTGATTCAGATCTTTCCTTTCACAGAACAGCTGCTTGCACAGGCTGTGGACTTGCAGCACTAAAAAGGGTTTCTGCCTCAAAATGGCTTATATCCTTATGCATGTAGTATGTATGAGTGCATAGACATTTGTACATGGACTACCTGCGAAGTTATATTTTTCATAATAATCTTTGAAAATAAATAATGAAAGTAATAAATTATATTAATAGGGAGTAATTATATATGTTATATATTACCCAAATTATATGTTATTATTAATAAAAAATCTAGCTACAGCTATATCTACTATATATGTATACATATACATATATGCACACATATATTTATACATATATATATATACAAATTTGTTTACAAATATGCATGTGTGTATGTAAGTATGTACATGCATAAGCCTAGAAAAAGATATACATTTATGTCCACATGACTGTTTCATTTTTTATTCTGTACATGCATGAGGTGGAGATAAGACTAAGATTCAGTACATATTATAGAAAAATTAACTGCTTTATAAATTTTTATTTAAAATAATTTATTCTATATTAATAATATTACTTATATGAGATACACTTATGCTATTGATAATAATTTACTAAATTATTAATAATATATGAACTATGTTACAAAAAATACTTGCCTTCCTAACTTTATAAAGCTATCACACTTATCAAGTTCTCATTGAAGTAGCCTTTCCAAAATAAATGATTGCATATGAATACTGTTACTATAAGAAATTGAGTTTATTTAATAAGTTACATAAAATGCTTTCATCTTAAGGTCTCCCTTAGAGCTGACACAAATTGTCTACTCAATTTAAAACTAATCACTGGATGTCATAAAAATGTTTTTCTTTGGAAGAGCAATCATGAAAAGTGAGTAGAAAATCATTACCTAAATTGGAAAATTAATTGCACGTTAAAATCAGAGTCATATAACATACTTATGAAGTCCGTTTTGTCTAGAAATCTTAATAGCAATTTTGAACTTGCTACTTGGCTCATGGCCAAATATTAATGATTATAAGTGAATGGTTCCACACTGATGTGAATGACAGCAATAAATTCATAACATTATATTAAAAATGTAATCATTAACGAGAAATACTCTTCAATAGTTTCTCTGTGCATTAGCTTAAGAATGGGCAATTATATTTTACTTTTATAGAAATTTGAGAAATACATTCTTAAAGTATTTTTACTGTTAGCTTTAAAAATGCATATAACAAACACAAAACAGTGTGTAGAACACAGTAAACATTATATAAATGGTTTAAGTTATGAACTAATTTAATTATTGTATCTCCAAACCGTTATATTATATATCATCTTGATTGAATAGATTTAAATGAAGACCTAATTTTTGCTGGCCTTTCCATTCGAAGTGAAGCATTGCCTTTCTATATAAAACTCATTTTTATTCAACTTCCATAGCATATCAATTGGGTCACCATAACTGTGTCTATTGAAAGCAGTTATTCCTTAGCCACAAGGAAAGATTTGGTAGAGCTTATTTAAATCTTATACGTTGTTCTTTCTAATTAAACTTTGCCTTCTAAAGAAACATCATCCATTTGGCAATAAATTCTTAGATTAGCTGCTCAATAGTCTGTACTCCTCTCATGTGTTGTCTGCAGTTGGCTGTCACATGCAGTCTACTGGGGGTGATCAGCATTTGTTGAGTAATCTTGGTAAGGGTATAGCAACTACACAGCTACCAGTCCTCCTGGCCTCTATAGACAGTCCTTCCCAGCAATTCCCATGAGGCCTTTCAGTGTGTAGATTTGTGACATAAGCAAAGGACGCTTTGGCCGTCATACAGGAGGGATGACCTTGCCGTTCCTACTTTGAGACCATGCAGTCTTAAACTCAGGAAGTCCCAATATGCACAAGGAATTGTATCCGCATTACAACATAATGGATTTTTACAACATAAGCAAGTTTGCACCATAATGTTGGCCTACATGAGAATGCCAATGGGGTCCATAGGGCATACTGACTACTTTGCTTTGTCTTCGAGAATGTACCAGAATGCTGGTTGCTCTCTTCTTCTGTTCTTTCCATCTTCGACAGTATTAGAAGTTGTGCATTTTTGGTGTGAGATTACTTTTCACAGTTGGCTTTGCAAGTCATGTTGTCCTGTAAATAATTTCTCACAGTGGAATGTGAGTGGATGCAAGGTGTGCAAATTCTGAAAGATGTCAGCGACTTGTTTCAACTTTATCTTACTTTCTGCCAGCAGGACTTTAGGCAGGAGGATTCACCAGATTTGGCTATGCAAAAGGCACAACATGCTAGGATGGTACAGCAAGAAATGGAAGAAATAGTGGAATTGCTTCTCTATCCTAGATAACACATTTATTTCCACACTGTTGTGTGAGTGATAAAGCGATGTTTACCCTATTTTAGCAACACATATATGAAAATCTGTTTTAGCACCTTAGCCTTATGTCTAAACCAAGCCAGAGAATAGACCACACACGAGTAAGGGTTTCCACCACACTACATGGCTATTCCTGCTCTCATTTATTTGGGGTCAGACGAGGAACTGGGCAGAACATAGACCTGAAAAAGAAGGGCTTTGTCTTTTTATTTTTCCTACTATTAATAATAGCAAGGAATCAAGTAGGGGAAGCTGGGAGATTCTCATATATGAGTGTTGAGGTGCCTTTCAAGCAATCCTATTAAAAACTAGATGACATGAACATAGGGGTGCATATATCCTTACTGATTGGTGTTTCTAGTTTCTCAGGATATAGTCCTAGAAGTGGGATCACTGGGACAAATTTGGGAGTTCCATTTTTAGGTTTTTGAGGAAACTCCATACGGTTGTCCACAGTGGCTGCACCAGTCTGCATTCCCACCAGCAGTGCACAAGGGTTCCTTTTTCTCCGCGTCCTCGCCAGCACTTGTCATTTGTTGATTTGTTGATGATAGTCATTCTGACAGGTATGAGATGATACCTCATTGTCGTTTTGATTTGCATCACTTGGATGATTAGTGACTTTGAGCATGTTTTCATATGTCTCTGGGCCTTCCTTACGTCCTCTTTCGAAAAGTATCTATTTAGGTCTGTTGCCCATTTTTTTAAAATATATTTTATTGATATTTTACAGAGAGGAAGGGAGAGGAATAGAGAGTTAGAAACATCAATGAGAGAGAAACATTGGTCAGCTGCCTCCTGCATACTCCTTACTGGGGATGTGCCTGCAACCATGGTACATGCCCTCGACCGGAACAGAACCCAGGACCCTTCAGTCCGCAGTCCGATGCTCTATCCACTGAGCCAAACCGGTCACGGTCCGTTGCCCATTTTTTATTGGGTTGTTTATCTTCCTTTTGTTAAGTTGTATGAGTTCTCTGTAAATGTTGGAGATTAAACCCTTATTGGAGATAACATTAGCAAATATGTTCTCCCATGCAGTGGGCTTTCTTGTTGTTTTGTGGATGGTTTCTTTTGCTGTGCAGAAGCTTTTTATTTTGATGTAGATACCAGCACAATTTACAATAGCTAAGATTTGGAAACACCGTAAGTGCCCATCAGCAGATGAGTGGATTAAAAAATGGTGGCACATTTACACAATGGAATATTATGCTGCTGTAAAAAAGGAAGGAACTCCTACCATTTGCAACAGCATGGATGGAGCTGGAGAGCATTATTCTAAGTGAAATAGGCCAGTCAGAGAAAGATAAATGATCTCACTTATTTGTGGAATATAATGAACAACAAAAACTGATGAACAAAAACAGATCCAGAGACAGAGAAGCATCGATCAGATGCTCATACCTCAGAGGGAAGGTAGGGCAGAGTGGAGTAAGGGAGAAAGATCAGCCAAAGGACTTGTATGCATGCATATAAGCATAACCAATGGACACAGACACCAGGGAGTTGAGGGCATGAACGGGAGTGGGCTGGGGGGAGGGGGCAATGAGGGGTTAAGGGCACATATATAATACCTTAATCAATAAAGAAAAAAATAAATAAAACATAAAAAGAGATAAAAAACCTAGATGAAAATTAATAATACTAAAATACTATTAGTGTGCATTTTATATGTTCCAGTTGGATAATTATATTATTCACCCAGATGAAGTAGAAAAGAATTAAGTAAATTTTTGCTAAGATTATTTTGATTGTTACTTATAATCGAAGAATTTCTCATTCTTCTATAGACAAAATTCCACTCAAGGACAAATACCCATTTTTGCATTTATTTTCATAAATATTATTTTAAAAGGCTATGTAATTATAATGATTTCTAAAATAAAAAGCCCTGCCCCCAAAATACTGGTTATAATTACTGGTTATAGAGACTTAACTTCTGTTAAATGCAACAGGATGAGAGGAAATAGCAAGTAAAATCTCATCTTTCGTAATTTGAACTGGCTTTGCTTTGAAATAAATAAATAAACATTATTTATTTATTTATTCTCTTATATCTGGATAATTAAGTAAAGTGGTTGACAATGTACTTGCATTTGAACAAATGTTTTTTTGGATTTTTTTAGTTCTAGAGAAAAATTGAGGGAGGGGAGAACATATTTGTATCTGGTATCTGTGGGGGCAGTTTATGCTGAAGCTCTCGTGGATTTATAGAAAGAATCTTTCTTTTTTGTGCATTTGTTGAAAGAAAAGCTATGGCCTTGACAGGGTGGCTCAGTTGGTTGGAGCATCATCCCATTCACCAAAGGGTTGTGGGTTCGATTCTCAGTCAAGGCACGTACCTGGGTTTCCAGTTCAATCACCCAGTTGGAGCACATGCAGAGGTGTAGACAATCGACGGTTCTCACATCAGTGTTTCTCTCTATATAATAATGTTTTTTTAAATTCTCCATGCTTGTATGTCCTACTAAGTTGTATTTGGTTATTTTATTAATGTTAATATAGAAATGATAAATTAAATAGTCTTGGAGTTTGGTTAACATAAAACAGAGGAGCAAAGCAATATGGTAGAGGGAGTGGAGTATTTAAGTACCCACAACCAACCCTCCCCTCAAAAAAGAGAAATAATAAAAACATAACTTAAAGCACACTGACAGCACTTAAAACCAAGCCAAATGCCTGCAATAGTTCTATGTACCCAATATCTAAGTGTGGGCAGTAGTACTGTGTTCTGCTCTGGTAGCTCTTTTGAGTGGATGCGGGCCAATTCTGCACACCGCTTCCAACTCCAAGTTAAATAGAGTCTAGTGGGCAGTGGGAAGTCAGCCTTTATTGTATTAAAGTCAAAATCAAATAGAGACCAGACTTGAAAATTCTGTGAGCAGACAAAACCAGTTTAGTCATACAAGCAAAGTTTGATTTAGTGAATTTTGCAAGTCAAGTGAGGCTAACTTGACATGTGTCCCTGTTTGCTTACACCTCTGAAATCATAAGCAAACCATAAATTGCTTCCCAAAATTGATATGAGGTAACTGCCAACCAATTCCATTTTATTTAAGAAAATTCTAATATTGCAACCAATCATCATAAAGTTTAACAACTTTCTTGTTTTCACTTTATGAGCCAGCCTATAGCTTCATGCCCCTGAGCCTCATTCCATGTTTTGTTTTGAGCGTTCCCAGTTTGCAAACTGTCTTTTTTGGTGTGCGCACAGTAAATTTTACTAACTACTACTTTAATGAATCATTGGTTTTACCCCGGTTTGTTGTTGTTTATTTTTGAACTTTTGACAGTTGGCAGTATTACGACCATGGAAAACAGCAAATGCTACAAATTATACCTTGCTTTATGAGGAGGTACTTTACAAACATACAACTAATGGGAAGATATTTGTTTCCATTTGCTATTGCTGCAAAACAAATTACCACAGGCATAGAAGCTTAAAACAGCAACTATTCATTTCTGAGTCCCAAGTAGCGTTGGCTGTATTCTCTGCTTAGAATCTCAGAGCTAAAATCAAGAAAGACAAATCTAGCTCATTGTGTTTATAGTAGTGAAGTCTCAGGGGGTGGCATTCACTTTCAAGTCAGCAAAGATATGTAAAATCCTTTCCCACTTATATCTCTCTGGCTTACTCTTCTGCTATAGTTAAAGCAAACTACGCCTTTAAAGGGCCATGTGATTAATTTAGGTGTACCCACATATTTCTCCTAAAAACTATTCTTAATTATATCTGCAACATCCGTTTTTCATGTGATATAACGTAAGTACAGATACAACACTAAGAGGCAGAGATAATGGTGATTTTAGGATTTTGCTTAGCAAAACTCACTCTCTGATTAATAACCATTCCATATGCAAAACACACTCATGTTCTTACCAAACTTTCTAAGTCTCTTATCTGATTATAGCATCAGTTTAAGTCCAAAATTTTATCTTAACTGATCAGCTCAAAAAATCCAAAATTGTAATTCCACAATCATTTAAATCATGCACAATGAAGGTCCTGAGTATAACCTTTTAAGTCAAGATGCGGGGTGGCTCAATGGTTGAGCGTCAACCTATGAACCAGGAGATCACCAGTTGGGTTCCTGGTCTGGGCACATGCCTAGTTATAGGCTCCATTCCCAGTAGGGGGTGTTCAGGAGGTAGGTGATCAATGGCTCTCTCTCATCATTGATGTTTCTATCTCTTTCTCCCTCTCCCTTCCTCTCTGAAATCAATAAAAATATGTGAACACACACACACACAAACACACACAGAAAGATATGGTATGCAGTTAGTTTCTCTCCATCTATAAAGTTATGAAACTAAGTACAATTTATGTTACCCCAACTTTTGCACCTACAATGTGGGACATGTGTAAGATAACAGTGATAGATATTCCTGTTAAAAAAGTGGAAAAGTAGAAAGCAAAATGTAGTATCTAATTCAAAACCTATTTGATGTGGGCACACTTGAGCTGGAGTTTGTGATTAGGATTCAAGCCTTGGAATTATCTATATATATAAAACCCTAATATGCAAATAGACCAAATGGCAGAACAACCAAACAAACCTTTGCTATGACATGTGCTGACCACCAGGGGGCACGTGCGGAACATGCTGGGCATCGGCAGCAGGTAGCAGAGCGCAGTACATGGCAGGCAATGGCCACGGTGGGATGGTGGAGCAGGGGTACCAGACCAAGGTGGGGCACCAGTCACTGTCATTGGGGCGAGCCTCTAGTGGTTACTCAAAATTCTTTGCTCCTGTGTGTGCCCTGGTACCACTGGGTGCTCGCACCTGCTGCTGGCACCGGCCTCACTTGCACCCGCTGCTGGTGCTTGGTGCTGTCAGCAGGTGTGAGCGGTAGCTGCCAGCCCCGATCACCCCTCTGGGATTCTCCACCCTGCTCCTAAGATGTGACTGGGGCCAGCAGCCACCTCTCATACCCACTGCCAGTGATGGCCCCACTCACACCTGCAGCCGGTGTCTGAGCCACCGCTTGCACCCACTGCCGGAGCCCAGGCCAGTCCCGATCACTCAACACTATCAGCAGGTGCAAGTGGCGGCTGCTGGCCCCAATCTCCCCTGAGGGCTTCTCCCCCTCCCCCTACTCCTGACGGGCAATCAGGGCAGCAACTGCTGCTCACACTTGCTGACAGCACTGGCTCCACTTGCACCTGCTGCTGGTGCCGACCCCAATCATTCCACACCATCAGCATGTGGGAGCAGGGCTGCCAGCAGGCAGTGTCTGAGGGCTGGGCAGTGGGAGGTGCTGGGCGGGGGGCGCAGAGGATGGGCTGGGACCCGTCCCTGTGCCCACCACAGCATCATGGCACACAGTTCCTTTCAAGGTGCACAAATTCGTGCACTGAGCCCCTAGTTCCTCTGTAGTTCTGTTCTTCCCTCTGAACTCTTGCTTCTACCCCCTGAGTCTACCTTCTGCTACCTTCTTTAAGTTTTATGATAAGAAGCATATATTTTTAAGAGCAGTTTATTAACCTACCTCTGCCAGTATAATTTTGGAATTCCACAGCTTTCATCCATTTTAGTATTCTCTCTGTCCCATTTTGTACATGATGACAGTGTTTCTGATGATATAACTTTATAAAAAAACTATCTGGTTGTGTGTGAATTGGATTTGGTTTTATACCATTAGATAAAATATATTTTTACAGGTATTTCTAAAATATTTTCTTTACTTTTGGCTTCTACCAACTGGACAATTATAACTTAAAAATAACCACTTTATTTTAATATTTTGCATATATTAAAATTTTATTTCCAGTATTTTTTTAAATATATTTTATTGATTTTTTTACAGAGAGGAAAGGAGAGGGATAGAGAGTTAGAAACATCGATGAGAGAGAAACATCGATCAGCTGCCTCCTGCACACTCCCTACTGGGTATGTGCCCACAACCAAGGTCATGCCCTTGACTGGAATCGAACCTGGGACCCTTGAGTCCGCAGGCCGATGCTCTATCCACGTGGCCAAACCAGTCAGGACACACAAGTTATTTTTCTAAATAATTCTATATAATACCTACAGGCTTTATTAGGTTGTAATGGTATTTGTTCAAAGTTAGAAATTATGTTTTCATTTTAATAATTAATACTATTAATTTTTTGTGATTACGTATTTTTTTATTGTTTTGGGTATGTGTAATATTTTCTCAAAAGTTGTAGAGATTTTTAAAAGTTTTTTGATGGTTCTTGAAAAAATTATTTCACACATATTACATGGCATCATTTGCTAGCTGAGTAACAGAACCTTCTTCTCTTTCTGAGTGAGCAGGTTGACCACATTCCCTAGCCTCTGTTGTTGTTAAGTGCAGTGATGTGACTAAGTCAATGGGATAAGAGTGCAAGTGGTGTGTGCCTGTGAAAATCCTAACCCATTAAAATAACTCACGCCAGCTCTGCCATGTTCTTATGCCCTTGGCTGGCCAGAATGGATACAACTCCCAAGGCAGCCTTACGTTCTGCTTGTGGAAAATAAAAGGTCTCTGGAGGTTTTGGTTCCTGAATAAACATGGAAGAATAGAGAATGGATATCTTGACAACATGTGCATGCACACTATATTGTTACACGATAAATAAATGCATCTTTAAGTGTGTGTACTGGGCTATTATATATGGTGGGTCTATTTGTTACAGCTGTTAGCTCCTCCTGCCTCTCTAAAATAAGTTGTTTATTCTGAATATGTTTGGTTCCCATCTCTGGAATTGCTAACCACGTCACTCACATTTGTTAGTCCCTACAGAGTGAACGCTTTTAAATGTTTTCATATTTTGGGGCCGATTTAGGCTCTATAAATTATTTTTCTTTCTGCTGTCAGTTATTTACTAAGGCATAATTTTTCCATTCATATCTCCTAAGGATTTCAGAAACCAGTGCAACGGCACCCGTGTTTCCAACTACTTGCCTTCCTAGAAACCCACCTCCTACCACGGTGCCCATCCTTCTTCCTGTAACTTGTAAAGAGCAAATTGTTCCATGTGATTCATTTTTTCTTAATGAACTGAATTCTCTGTCAGAGGGTCCTTTGTATTGTTTTTCTTTTCCATCTTTTACATATTTCTGGCAGAATTCAGTTTAACCTTCATGTCTGGAGCTTTAAAAGGATGACAGTTTTTAAAAACTTGAATTTCCAAGAGGATCTCTGTCCCCAATCCTCCCAATAGAGTCCAGGAGTCCACATCCTTCATTCTTCTCTCACCACCACCCATTACCTGTCTAGTTTGTGGAAATGTCAGTCTGTGGTTGAAAGCTGATTTTTAGGTGTCACAGATGATAATCCTATATAATAAAGAGGTAATATGCAAATTAACCTTCACACCGTCATAAGATGGCTGCCTGTGACCAGACCTGTAGGGGGGTTAGTGAGGGATGACCAAACGACTGAACAAGGAGGCTGCATGGGGCAACCAGGCCAGTGGGGGGGGGCAGCTGTGAGGGGCAACCATGTTGTCAGGGGAGGCAGTAGGGGGGAAACCAGGCCAGCAGGGGGTGTCAGTAGGGGTGACCAGTCTGGCAGGGGGGGCAGTAAGAGGTGACCAGGCCAGCGGGGGTGGGGGGGTGCAGTTGGGAGTGACCAGGCTGGCAGGAGGGGAAGTAGGGGGTGATTAGGCCAGCGGGGGGGGGGGTGGTTAGAGACCACCATGATGGCACAGGGGGAAGTTAGGGGCAACCAGGCCAGCAGGGGGCAATTAGGGGCAACCAGGCCAGCGGGGGAGGGGTGGGTCAGTTAGGAATGACCAAGCTGGCATGGAGGGGGAAGTTGGGGGCAACCTGGCGGCCAGCGGGGGGCAGTTAGGGGTGACCAGGCTGGAGGGGGGGTAGTTATGGACAATCATGCTGGCACACAGAGGCAGTGAGGGGCGATCAAGCCAGCGGAGGGGTTGGGGAGGCAGTTAGGGGCAACCCGGCAGGCAGGTGAGTGATTAGGAGCCAGTGGTCCAGGATTGTAAGAGGGATGTCCGACTGCCGGTTTAGGCCTGATCCCCGGGATTGGGCCTAAACCGGCAGTCGGACATCCCCCAAGGGATCCCAGATTGGAGAGGGTGCAGGCTGGGCTGAGGGGACCCCCCCTCCCATGCATGAATTTCATGCACTGGGCCTCTAGTATATAATAAAAGGCTAATATGCAAATTGACTCAATAGTGGAACAACCAGTCGGTATGACACGCACTGACCACCAGGGGACACTCAATGCAGGAGCTGCCCCCTAGTGGGCAGTGCGCTTCCACAGGGAGAGCATTGCTCAGCCAGAAGCCAGGTTCACACCTGGCAAGCACAGCGGCGGTGGTGGGAGCCTCTCCCACCTCTGCGGCAGCGCTGGGGATGTCTGACTGACAGCTTAGGCCCACTGTCAGATGGACATCCCCTGAGGGCTCCCAGGACTATGAGAGGGCACAGGCCAGGCTGAGAGAGCCCCCCTCCTTCAGTGCACAAATTTCATGCACTGGGTCTCTAGTTTATTATATTATTATATCAGTTTGGTTATTTCATTATGACATTGATGAAAAAGGGCATCAGTTATGCAGACTTAGAATACTATTTTTAGTTTGTTAGCCATAATTCTATACCAAATAATTAAATGGTAATGGAACTACATGTAAATTAAATAAATATATTTACCTGTATGATGTTACAAAGAATACAGTGTTACAGTATTCAGTAGTCACATAAATTCTGTTATCACTTGCTCTTTCACTTCCAAATACGTATTTGCATTTTTAGCTGGACAAGACAACATAAGAATAGACTCATAAGCAACATAGAATTGTAAAATTAATGTTGTAGAAGTGCTAGTAAAAATAATATTTAGGGATGCAAGATGTGGAACTTGGATACAAAAAGAAAATATTTCTTTCTGTAAAGAGAAACAATCTTATAGATGTTAGCTATTGCATCCAGTGTAAACAAATATTGAGGCTAATGGAGATAACTTCTTCAAATGGATTTCAAGGAATTCAGAGCTAAAGAGCATAAAAAGCAGTGGCATTTTAAGATGAATCCTGATGACTATCAATAATGAAGCAGACTTCTCCATCATTGTATAAAACAGAGATTACTCACAGTGGCTCCAATAAATAAAAGCTTTTGTCAGTAACTGAATTTTCAGGTTCCATATTATGTGTACTAATCATACCAGAATCCTTAGAAAACCTAGAACCTTAGAGAATATACTTTGGGGAAATGTTATTTTCTTGCACAGTGCCACTTGGAGCCAAACTCATTCTATGAAAAGCACTTTAATTCCAACCATTGATATTGACCATTTCACTATTGAATTAATAGATTTTACATATATTTTTAAATGTTTACTTTAGGGGGACTATATTTTAGTGTAGTAAAATCCCTGCATGTCAGTTGGCTGAAAAAGGAAAATAAATATCTTAGTTTACCTCTTTTGCCACCTGCTATATTTGTACAGAATGATTTATTATATTGAAAATGAGCATCTGGGACAAAATGTATAATAAAAAATACACATAAAAACTGCCAAAGAAGAATAATGTTGTTAGTTAATTAAATACTAATCTTTTGAAATAATATTTCTATAAACAACTAAGTGGAAAGTTTTCAAGTAATTTTAAAGTATAGCAAATGTATTAGTTTGCTAAGGATGCTATAACAAAGTATCATAAAATAAGTAATTTAAACAACAGATTTTTTTTTAATCTCACCATTCTGGAGGCTACAAATCTGAGGACAAGGTGTTGGCATGGTTGGTTCCTTCTGAGGGCTGTGAGGGAGAATTTGTCCCAGATCTTTCCCCTGGCTTCCACTGCTTTACTGGCAGTCTTTGGTGCTCCTTGGCCTCCACAACATAAAAGTGATTTCTGACTTCATCTTCACATGACATCGTGTGCTACCTAATTTCCTCTTTTTTACAAAGATACCAGGTATATTGGATTAGAGTCACTCTATTCCTGTATGACCACATCTTAACTAAATCATATTTGCAACAACCTTATTCCCAAATGAGATCACATTAGAGGTGGCTAGGGCCTCAACATGTAAACTTTTGGAATTACACTTTATCGCAATAATGAGTTACTAGTCATTTGCGATAAAGAACACTTTCCCTCAAATGCTCCCAACAAGTCCCTGTATGAAGCTGTGGATAGAATAAGAAATGGGGCTAGAACATATCTTCTGATTATGATGAGAAGGCCAAGGGTTCACCACACTCATTTTTCAAGGAGAAAAAAAAAAATGTTGAGGCATTATAGGGCAGAAAATACATACTCTATTATATTCATTTAAATGTTTGTTTTAAAAATAATAATATATTTAAATTAAGTTGTGCCAATATACCATCTTAGGACTGAGGGGTATAAAAATTTGTATGACTTACTGATAGAGACAATAATTGTAAGTATTGAAGGGGCAATATAGATGAATATGAACAATAGTTTGTATTGAAAGGAAGGGAAATAATGCAGAGGACTTCTGTAGAACAGAGTTAAATTATGAATGTCCAGCAGGAAAGTAATTTCAATCTCAATCTCAAGGAAGAAACTAACAGTTGAATGAAAATGGCATTTTATCGCAGCTATCTTGCTAAATGATGGTTCAATTTTTGTAGAGAAAGAGTACATGTCATCAAAAAGTTATCAAAAGTGACTTCTAGAATAGAAGTTGATAAAAACAGAATAAAAGAGGGATTTGGAAAGAGAAACTTAATGTCTTAAAATTCTACACAGTTTAATGGAATGAAGTAAAGTGACAGATAATTATCACATTTAAGTTCAATAGTAAGATTGTTAAATTTAATAATATTCAGTTATGTACCTTAACTTACTTTTCTTGAATTCATTACTTCTAAGTCAATATAAAACCATTTCTGAAAACAGAGCTAAACATTAAAAAGTTGTCTTTATTTTAGAGTAATATTTTAATACATAAAAAGCATTTTATATAAACTTTTTATTGTTTATTTTGTTCTTTGAATTTGCAATTTCTAGGTGAATTATTTCCCTATTTTCTCTCCATATCAAATATATTCAAACACAAGACACTTATTTCCATAAAAATAAAAATGCTGGTGAAAGATGTGTCCATTTTTATAGTCTATTCACTCAGCATTATTGCTCATTCATATTCATTTATATGTTATTTTCCTGCATTTTCTGCAATGGTTTTCATATCTCAAGCCGACAGCTTCCAAAATTAATGTTGAGTTCATTTTTTTGTGGGTGGATGTAGGTGGAATTGATTACCATCCCCTTCAATACTCAGAGTATTTCTTTTTTTTCTGAATTGCTGCATATGAGAAAAATATTTCATGCCTGTGTGTGTAAGGGTAAATACAGAATAGGCACTTAAGAAGTTTTAAAATAAATGACTGTGTTATAGAATGTATTAAGAAGTAAGGAAAAAGAGAGCAAATGACTGAATGAATGTAGGAATCAGTAAATGACATATATAAGGCAACATGCTAACCACAAATTATGAAGATTGTTTTCCTCCTGTGGACTTGCCAATTTTTATCAATTGGATATTATTGCCATTTATACTGATGGGATGATTGATAATAAGTGTGTATTGTTTAATTGCCCATAATACTACTCTTGAATAAATTAACATAAAGAATACTATCAGGAGGCAAGGACCATCTCCAAATATGAAAACTCAGAGGTCACGTGCACTATGCCTAAGTCAACATATTTTCCAAGATGACACAGTGAGTTTTGTTTAGTTGAAAGATAAAACAGATTTCTATTTAATTTGTGTTCTGAATCACACATAAGCAGATCTCTGACACTTGCCTGAAATCATCTCTTCAACTTTTTAGAGTAACTTCCTCCTAATATTTTGTTTTGTAAACTTTTCTACAAGTAGACATACATTATAAAATATGTTGTCATTCAAATTTGTTAGAGCTTGAGAGTCATCTTTTCCAAAAAACTTCAAAGATATATTATTAAAACTTTACATATTTCAATGGTATTAGATGGGTATTTCAGTAAAAATTATTTGGCCTTTCTTATGGTCTGTGTTATTTTTATGTTGTGGATGATGTCTAGTTTAATCCTTGAATAAATGTCCTGTATTTCCTGATTATTTTTATTTCTGCTTTACTTGAAAACTTACCTGGAAAAAATTACATTTTATTTCTAACTTGATAAATGAGATATGAGGCTTCCTCACTGTCCTATGCAAAATAGCATTTATAATTTACCAAATTTATAATATGCATGGTTTATAGCAATTTAGGTAAAAAATGTAAGACTAAGATAAATTTTATATGCTATTAGTATATTTGACTAAATTTAAAGTAAAACTCTTAAAATAACATTTGTTCAGCAATTTTCTGTTTGAATAGATGTTTTATCTAAATGCCAACTCTGAGTTATTGATATTTATTTGTAGAGTATTGTGTTAAGAAAGCTTTTGAGAGCCAAAACCAGTTTAGCTCAGTGGATAGCGTGTTGGCCTGTGGACTGAAAGGTCCCAGGTTCAATTCTGGTCAAGGGCATGTACCTTGGTTGCAGGCTTGTCCTGTAGGAGGTGTGCAGGAAGCAGCTGATCAATGTTTCTCTCTCATCAATGTTTCTAACTCTCTATCCCTCTCTCTTCCTCTCTGTAAAAAATCAATAAAATATATTTTTAAAAAAGAAAGCTTCTGACATCACAACCATTCATCATCAAAATATGAAAAAAAAATCAGTGTTATTCATTGGCCCTGGAGGAGTTGGGCCTGTTCTGATCACAGTTTGTCTCTGGTCTGGAATCAATAATGGGAACCACCTAAGTGTCTGTTAGTGGATAAATGGATAAAGATGATACACACACACACACACACACTGGAATATTCTTTACACACACACACTGGAATATTCTTTAGCCTTGAGGAAGAAAAAAAAAGAAAACACTGCCATTTCTGACAACATGGATGACCTGGATGACATTATGCTACTTGAAATAAGCCAGACAGAGAAAACAAATACTGTAAGATATCACTTATATGGGGAATCTAAAAAAGCTATTCTTGTAGAAAAAGACAGTGGTATGGGGTTACCAAGGGATGTGGGGGGCAAATAGGGAAATGTTGGTCAATGAGTACAAACTTTCTAATAGAAGATGAATAATTTATGGGGATCTAATGTACAACATTGTGACTATAGATAAAATATTATATTATATACTTGAACATTGCTAAGAAATTAGACCTTAAATGCTCTCCTCCCACAAAAAAAGAAATGGTAATCATGTGACATGATGGATGTGTTGGCTAACACTAAGGTGTTCATCATCCAGAAATATAACGTGTATCAAATCATAAGGTGTACTTTGTTGTACACCTTCAAATTTTACAATGTGGCATTTCAGTTCTATCTCAATAAAGTTGGGGAAAATGATCTCAAAAGCAAAATATCCAGAATAGTCAACTCAACATTGAAGGAGAAGAACAAAGTTGGAGGACTGACGCTATCTGACTTTTCCAAACTTACTTACTATAAAGTTACAGTAATCAAGACAATATAGTACTGGCAAGAGAATAGATAAATACATCAAGGAGCCCAAGTATAAATACACATAAATATAGTCAATTAATCTTTGCAAAGGAGCAAAAGGAATACAATGGAGAAAAGATAATTTGTTCAACAAGTGATGCTGGAACAACTGGATATCCACATGCAAAAATAATTTACTAGACAGGACTTCAAACCCTCACCAAATAGTAACCCCAAATAGGTCATAGATCTAAATGTAAATCACAAAACTATAAAACACCTGAGATAACACAGGAGAAGATTAAATAGCCATGAACATTATGATGACTGTTTTCATATAATGCAAGGGGCATGACTCATGACAGAAATAATTGATAAGCTGGACTTCATTAAAATTAAAAACTTCTCTGTGAAAGACACTAGGAAAGATTAAAAAAATAAAACCTCAAACTATACACTGGGACAAAATGTTTGGAAAAGACGCACCAGATAAAATACTTTTATCCAAAATGTGCAAAGAACACTTAAAACTCAACAACAAGAAAACGAACAGCCTGATTTAAAAATTGGCAGAAACCCTGAAGAGACACTTCATGAAGGATGATATACAGATGGTACATAAGCACAATAAAAGATGTTCCACATCGTATTGCATCAGGTAAATGCAAAGTAAATACGACGAGATATCACTACACCCCTGTTAGACCAATTCAAAATCTGGGACACTCACACCAACTGCTGGTGAGGATGCGGATCACCAGGAGCTCTCATTACTAATGAGAATATGAAATAGCACAGCCCCTTTGCAAGACAGTTGTGATTTCTCCCAAAAACAAACGTGCTAGTCTTACCATAGAATCCAGCAATTGTATTATTTGATATTTATCCAAAGGAGTTGAAAACTTATGTCAACAAAAAAACCTGCAAACAAATGTTTATAGCAGGTTTATTCGTAGTTGCTCAAACTGGGAAGCAACAAAGATGCTCTTCAGTGGGTAAATACACAATAATAAATAAACTGGGACATACCTGCAATGGATGTTATTCAGAGCTCAAACGAAATGAGCCATCAAGCCATGGAAAGACATAAAGGAAACTTAAAACCACATTGTTAAGTAAAGGAAGCCAATCTGAAAAGACTCCACACTATATGATTTCAATGATGGGGCACTCTGGAGAAGACAAAGCTATGGAGACAATAGAAAGATCAGTGGCTGCCAGAGAGGAGAGGGGAGGGAGAGATGAATAGGCAGAACACAAAGGAATTTGAGGACAGTGGAACTCTACTGTAAGTTGTTATAAATGTAGATTCGTGTCATCACATATTTGACAAAATCCACCGAAGATACAACACCAAGAGTGAGTGATAATGCAAACTATGGACTTTGGATGATGATGTTTTAACTTGGGTTCTTTAATTGTAACAAATACACTACTATGATTCTGGATGTTAATGGGGGGAGGGTGTTTGTGTACTTATGGGGGCAGGGTATATACTAGTATAGGAACTCTGTACTTTCTGCTAAATTTAGCTGTGAACCTAAAGCTGCTTTGAAAAGCAAAGTCTATCAAAAAATAACCTGAACTCTCCTTCCTTGTTTATAAATTCCAACGAAAACTAATTTGTACATAAGTAGAACTATGTACTCTCATAAATATTTTATTTTTCTTATAAAAGCTATAACAACTAAGGCAAAACATATGGCTTTGAAACTTAAAAATATAACATCTAGTAGCAAGAATGATGCGGAGCAAAAGGAATGAAAAGTTAAATTATATTAGGAATATAACAATGGGGCAGTTCCACACATACCCTATTACATCATTTTATAAAGGCATTCATTGTGGTGGATACACCCTAAAATTACCTGTAAATTTTCCTTAAGTACAGGTGGAACCTGTAACTTGCTTCTAATCAGTAGATATAAAGATTTTGTTAAATATATAATTGCTATGATATTATAGAATTAGCTCAGAAATAGGCAAATAGACAAGGAGCATACAATAAATTGCCCCAAAATCTGACATAAAAAGGTTGATATGCAATGAAGTCAACTGGATATTCCTTTGCAAAAATCTGTTCAGTTGGTGGCATCAGCTGTGCCCTGGTGGTTCTGTGGGCTCTGTCCTGGGGTGGGCCCCACTGTCTTGCACCCTGATCTAACCAAGACCACGCAAGCAGGAGCACTGGGACCCTGAGACAGAAGCAATGACAGCAATAGGAGGGCTCCAACAAATCACCCCATAAGCTAAAAGTAGTACCACCTTTGAGTATAATTCTATATGAACATGGCTATTATCAGACAGTTTCCCCCAAGAATTTCCTTTTAAATCTCCTAGTATTTACACAATAGCTTTCAATGGAAGATTTTAGTGCAATGGAGCCTGTGACTTTCCATTATAGATTGCCACCCACACTCGGGAGCTGGGCAGATCCAGCTCCACCACCCTCACTGGGCGCCTTAGCTTCCCGGTGGAGAAGGGCTCCAGCCGGGGCAGCACAGAGACGTCGGACTTCATGAAAAGATAACTGGCAGCACAGTTTAGCAAAATCATTTGTGAATTATCTCCTGAATTGTGAGAGAAATGAAACAAAACAGAAGGCATGAGACCCCAGTGTGTGCTCTCACCAGCCTGGTTCCTGACTGGAGACGCAACATGGTCACAACAGGCCCCAGCTTCTTCACAGCCCGTGACTATCAATGATTTTTTTTTCCATATTTTCATGATGAACCTAGTTGTGATGTTAGGAGTTGAATATTCTTTCTCTCCTTGGCTGCTTGGGGAAGCAGCCAAGTCCCAATTTTTGCAGAGGTAAAATGCACCCAGATAAAGGACTAGATTTTTTGAAACTCAGTTGTAAAGGTGATTGAATTTTCCGGAGATAACCTAAACAATATCTTCCCAGCATAAGGTTTTCTAGGCATGCACTAGTCCCCACTCGGGTGGGATCTAATTCCCTTCCTCTTGCACCTGGGGAGGCTGGCTTTGGTGCGCTTGCCAGAAAAGACTGCATTCAAATGACGTTGTGTGGCACTCAAACCAGATTAGAAAAGAACACACATCCCGGCTGGCATGGCTCAATGGTAGAACCTTGACCTATGAAGCAGGAGATCAGGGTTCGATTCCCAGTCAGGGCACATGCCCAGGTTGTGGGCTTGATCCCCAGGGTGGGGCTTCCAGGAGGTAGCGGATCAATGATTCTCTCTCCTCATTGATGTTTCTATCTCTCTCTCTCCTACTCCCTTCCTCTCTGAAATCAATAAAAACATGTTTAAAAAAAGAAAGAGAAGAGAATAAAAATAAAATAAAATAAAGAGAAGAAGATAAAAAAAAGAACACACAGCCTCTGCCTATTTTATGGTAAACACTTACTCTGGGAATTCAATTCATTTTTAAAGGATGGATGATGATAGATAGATGATAGATAGATAGATAGATAGATAGATAGACAGATAGATGATAGATAGATAGATAGATAGATAGATAGATAGATAGATAGATAGGTAGATGAGTGCCTGTTTTCCTGATGACTTGAGTCATCCTAGCAATTTAAGATCCATGACATTTGGAATTAAACAATATGAGAAAAAAGTAGCTATGTATGCATTTAAGATAGTATTATCATGGGTTATATTGTACGTGTTGACAATTTTAAACCCGATTCATGTGTTAAAAATAACACACTGTCACTTGCCCAAATTAGTAAGTGAAGAAGCAGAAATCTGCCCAATTGTCTGATTTTAGAGACTATTGTTTAGTTTCTGCAGCATATGCCCCAAGGACAAAAGTTTAATTGTCAAAAATGGAAAAGAACACAACAATTTGAAAGGCCAAAGATCATAAAATATAATTATAGAAGTCTAAAAATATAGAAGACATTGAATACCAGCTTGTGGAGAAACTGCCAGCGGGGTGTTGGATTCCCTGCCACCTGCACCCGCCGTGACATTATTAGTCACCGAAGAAAGTCTTTACTGTACTTCAAAACTCGGATTGGACAGAGCCTCTGCTATTGTATTCTGTGGACACTCACTGAAGTTAAGGTTTATGTGTTGATGTAATGCTATTTGTGGGAAATATCTTAAGACATTTCAAAGGAATGATGTAGTTTTTATAAGTTTCTCTGTTTTTTGCCCTGATTCAAATTCATTAAATATAGCTCAGGCATATAAATAAAAACTTCTGATTGTGAAATCTAGTTATAAAGTAAGAAGCTCCTTATGGCCCTTGGTTACCATTAATTAAGGAAACCCCCAATGCTTTGTAAGTGGAAAAAAAGTCCTTCTTTCTGATTTTCTGTGCATTTCCACATTTGTAGCTCCCTAGTGAAAACACATTTCAAGGGCTCCTACTAGTCTGAGGCATTTATTGTACCTTAACTTCTGTCAGAGGGAATTTGCAAATTACTAGTCCATATTATTTCAACAAGAAAACATACTGATATGTTCAGGTAATGAAAAGGGAAGAAAGATTAACTTAAGTGTCATCAAAAAGGTTCTTGTGCTGCATAAATCACAGGGAATCAAAGATATTTTGAATGGGAGATACTAAAATGCAAGAAAGAATATCCCTTACACATCCTTTCTCACTCAACAAATATTACCCCTTTGATTTCAATGTTAAAATATACACTTCATTTCTTCATCATGAACTGGACTTTAAAGCCATTATTTTCTCCCTTGGAATATTATTTGATAAATGAAATACCATTATCTTTCACCTAAATACATATGGATATATTTCTAGATACAAGAAAATTTTCATTATAATATCTGAAGATTCAATCAATCTAGAGAAATCAGTTAAAGTAGGCATCATGTGTCACCACCAATAGAGGGATTAAATTCTGTTGCATTTTAAAGAAATGACATGTGATTGATGCTTTTTTATAAATCTGTACAGAAACAATATGCCCAATTTATTATTCATTTAGTCACATATAAAATGTACTCTTCAATACATATGCTGTATTTTTCCATGTATAAGAAGACACCCCATGTATAAGATGCCCCCTATTTTTTCAACCAAAAATTAAAAAATCAATATTTTAAAAATTTTGCTGGTTTTCTCTTAAGGCTTTTTTGGCATTTTAAGGAGTTGTTCTTCCTGTTTTCTCCACTGTCTGATCAGACACTCAGTGGGAAGAGGTCCAAATTGTCTCTCTGCAACTCTATTTCCATGCTCTTTTGCATAGCTGATTACATTCAGTTTGAATTTTGCAGAGTAAGACAGTCACTTACTGATATTTGTCTTTTTATTTTTTTTGGCATCTTTATGGGCTCAGAAGGCTCCAGTCCCTGTTGCATCTGTGCACTCTCCACCTCCACCTCCAATTACAGCATCTGCTGACATCAGTAACAATAGGACTTGTGATTGGAGGAAGCCTGTTTGACAAGGTATGGACAGCTACACAACCACCCGGCTCCCTCCTCCGCTGACTTCCATGTATAAGATGCCCCTCGATTTTCAGTCTAATGATTTTTAGAAAAAAATAGCGTCTTATACACGGAAAAATATGGTAATTGAGAAAAATGTGTTTAAATGTCTTAAAAGATGGTGCCTATTAGTGGAGGTACATTTGAGTTAGGAAAACCCTGCCATCTTGGTGATGTGTTTAAAGGCTTAGAGCTAGGCAGTGTATGAAAGGAGAGGGTGAAGTGAAGCGTTTCCCTAAGAACTGAACTGTTTACAAAAAATAGAAAATGTTCTCCTCATGTCTATTTAGTTATTTTTTAAAGAAAATTCTTTAGGGGGAATGGCAATGGTGGTAGTGATAGTGGAAGTGGCGGGGGGGGGGGAGGGATAGTAGAGACTGGGAAGTTGATGGTGTGTTTTTGCAGGCAGGACCAGTTGCAGAGTTGTAGGAGGATGGGAATAGCAGAGTGGAAAGAACTGTGGACTGTCAGAACACCCAGTGTGTATTGTTTCCTGTTGCATTGTAATTCAGATTCCCATCATCCATGATTTCAGTAATGTTTCCCCAGATAAAAGCATTGACTATTTATTATTATACTAGTGGCCCGATGCATGAAATTTGTGCACATTGAAAGGGAATTAATTAGAAGAACGTACTTTGGAGTCACTAATATCAATAATATGTGAGCATGAGGCAGTCCACATTTCTGAAATTCAATGACATGAATTTTAGCTATTACTTTGCCAAATAAATGGAATTTACAGACATCATTTAAAAGAGCATTCAGCTTAATATTTAAAACTCTGGCTACCAAGTCAGGTCTGTTTTCAACTTTTTGCGAGCGTTGTAAATTGTTTGCAATATCTGACCATTTGGGGTTGATGTCATGGTTATGAATAAATCAGGCTTGCCATACCTCATTACAATTGCCATAGCATCCTGATATCACTGCTGCTTATTTCTGAGGCTACCCTCAAAAGATGATGGAAGTATTATCATTTTACCAATTGGCACATTGTCATTTTTAGATCTAGATTTGAGATAATCCATCAAACCACTATATTTTTCATCTCTCAACTTAGATTAGTTTGCTTTGATGAAATTTATCTGATTGGCCTCCATTTTTGAATATGAATTCACGATAAACTGTTGAGTTAATTTTCCTGCATTTAAAATAGGATTGACCGTGTCCCTCACAGAGAGATGAAATCCATAATACTGCACTTGTGTGACTCGTATCCTTACATTTTGTCTAGTATTATTGTCGATTACACTGTTGTCTCTGAGTCTTAGTGCAATATCTGTTCCCCAGCCTTTTTCACCATGTGGAAAAAAAATAGGATATGTCATCGCATCTAATGTAGAAAACAGGATATTGATTTGTTTCATTTTAGTGGCATTTGGATTATTGAGATCTGGTTTAGAATGAATGAGCAAGTCCCTTTCAAAAGGATGTTCTCCATCTTCGTTTTTGAATATGACAGCAACCTCAGTTACACGGGGAGAATTATATCTGTCTGGGCCACTGTTACGCTCGTATTTAATCACCATTGTTACTTCTGTGGGAGCAATACCTTTTGCTGCTGCTTCAGATTCGGCTTCCTTTTCTACCTCATGTAGCATCTTGTACGATTTTGTTAATTCACTTATTTCATGCATGAGGTTGTTGATGTTGATCATGAGTCTTTTTGAGCAGCCCTGTTTTTTTGGCATTGCTAATCTTTTACTTGTAGCTTCAGCTGTATCCAAAATATAGAGTTGAGCAAACTTCTGATAAACACAATCCGAAGGGCATAATGTTCCAGTACGGTGATAAACTTGTCCGTGTATTCTAAAACAGTATGGCCCATATCCTGATGGTGATGCAATATTTGTACCCATGGAAGCAAAAGCAAAAGAACTATTTATCGAACGAATATTTTCTATGAAATTTTTACTGTCAGAATCTTCGTTTGTCATTAATCTTTTTAAATATGCTGGGTAATCTGGAAAATGTATATCATTTGGACAGACTTTCCCTTTGCTACAACATTGAGTAAATTTCCCATCAGATGGTTTTTCATCAGAGAAATTTAGTGATAGGAAAAATTCACATCAAACAGTCATTCCACCACAACTATGTTCGAGGATTGCATTGTCAGGTACTCCATTTTCACTGAGAAGGCAGTTCCTACCGGTATTGGTAGAACTTGTTGATGAGCGTTCTCTAGACATAGTCTGTCGTTGCCACTGCCTTCTTTCAACTTCAAAGGCACGTTGGTCTTTAGACATTTTCTGTCGATAACACTGGTATTTTTCAGCATCAGAGAGACATTTTTCCAGTAGCTTCTGTTCAGATACATCCTGTCGCAGGCGCTGCCTTCTTTCAAGATCATATGCACCTTGCTCTGCAGACACTTTCTGTCGATAACACCAGCATCTTTCAGCTGCAGAGCTATGTTGTATCAACAGTTGTTCTTTAGACATAGTCTCACCTCTCTACTGTCACAGTCTGAGATGCAGGTGAATGAGAGTCCTGGCTATCAGGCTGCTGAGAGCTGTCTGACCAACAGCTGATTCTGGCTGATTCTGTGGGGGTGGGACTTCCTCCTCCCTGCTGTCAGTTTCCACAGCTGTGATGAGGAGGCTGGGGTGACAGAAGGAGCCACGCCCTCCAAGCCACCCTCTCTCTCACTCTGTTCCATGTCCAGCAGTCTCCTACTCTGCCAAGTCCTCGAAACCTCCCGCTCTCCGCCCGCTCTCCCGCTGTGCTCTCCACCGGCAAAGGTCCTGTGAGCCCACAGGCATGGCTTGGCGCGACCGGCTTCACCTCCCAGGGCCGGCGAAGGTCCTGGGAGCCAGCGGCCACTGTCGCCTCCCGGGGTGCTTGACACCTGCGTATGCAAATTAGCCCACCCTCTTTGTTAAGCTAATTTGCATACCCACTCCTGATTGTCAGGTGAGTGTAGCAGAGGGACGGTCAATTTACATGTTTCTCTTTTATTATATAGAATGTTGCAGGGTGAAGGATGGGCCTTATATGCTTAATTTTAGGGAATCTAAGCAAAGTTACTGAGTTCCACATGCAAATAGAAGCAGGAGCAAGATACTAATCAAATTTGGCAGAACAAAGAGTGCTGATTTGAGGATGCTTTAAAGGACTCTAGAGTATCAGTTTCCAAGTCTCTTAGAGATTAGTGAGGGGTACACTCATGAAACATTAAATAGTTTTTGGGTCATGTGCTTTTCAAAAGATGAATTATTTGTGTTATAAAAACACCACCTAGTGGAAATATTCCCAAACATCTATGTGTGTTGTGTGTGTGTGTGTGTGTGTGTGTGTGTGTATGTGTATGCACGCACATGCGCAGGCTTCCATGCATGTAACTAAAGAATCTTGAACTTTTGCCGGGAGCCGGTCCATGCTTGCTGTTTCAAGGGACCTGGCATATATGGCATACTGTTCTTAATATGTTTGCTCACCTTCTTGGCACTATGTGTTTTAACCAAGGTCTCTGAGAAAGATTGTTTCCCCAGGTAGGGATTTTCCCCTGAAGTTAGGGAGGGAATAAAACCTCTTAACTAAGTGCCAGGTGGGAAATTAATCACTTTAACTACGAACAATCATGCTTAAGCTACATAATCTTTACTCCCTGGAATGGAGATAAGAAACACCCTAACCTTTGGAAATGAGATTGATAGGATTGGAATCAACTGGTATAAATACAGATGCAACAAGACAACAGGACACAGAACTTAGGACACAGAACTTAGAAGACAGAGCTTAGAACACAGAACTAAGAAGACAGAACCTACACAGAACCTAGAGACAGAAGAACTTCGCTGGAGAGAACATGGCAAAAGATCCTGGACAGAAACTGGCCTCAGAACCTAGAGACAGAACCTAGTGAGAGAACATGGCAAAAGATCCTGGACTGAACCTGACTACAGAAATTGGCAAGAGAACCTGACTAGAACCTGGTGACTGAACCTGGCTGGAGAAGCTGGACAGAACCTGGCTGGAGAACCAAGCCAGGGAACATGGCTATAGAACCTGGCTGGAGAACCTGGAGAACCTGGCTGGAGAACCTAGCAAGAGACCATGGACACAGAACCTGGCTGGAGATCCTAAGCAGAACCTCTCTGGAGATCCAGGCCAGAACTTGGCTGGAGATCCTAGCTAGGCTGCTGATCAACTGAACGCTGTCTCCGTGTCATTCCTTCTTCGCCGACTCCGTCCACACCTTTGGGGACCCCTGGACCTGCTGGGGCTGGACCCCGGCAAACTTTGACAGCTGTTTGATTAGTCCAAAAGGAATATTTTAACAATAATACATTGCATTACTATGACATGTTTAAAATAGTCATCTGAGTTTCTTAATATTTTCCAAGAAAAACTTTTTATTAGAAAAAAAGGTCTATTTTATTTTTTCCCACTGAGGGTGATGAAGAAAGGATATATTTCAATATTCCTATGTTTAAATATTTGTTGGCTTCTTCCTGGAAACATGTATTAACAATTTAAAGCAAATTATTTGTTAAGATTTTGATGAAGCAGGCTAATAACTTCAGCTTGTTACTTAAAATGATCTTGTTGAAAGTCTATTCCTAAGCTGGGCTTTCTGAAACACAGAATTGATTTGTTGAAAAGAATTTTAATAGTTGCTGTGATATATTGTTTGCACTAGATGAAATTTGCTCATAACTTGTGCTCAGTGCAATCTTTAAGCAAAGAACACTGGAAAGATAATATCTATTAAAGTATATATAATTTCTTATAATTAATATTGTTGCAGATATTAAAATACATATATTGAATACATTTTAAACAGAGCAAAATGGTATATTAGCATATACTTTGTCTAAACAAGACCTTTAAATAATATCAACACTTAATATAATTGAACATATAGATTTTTTTTTTGGAGTAATTTTTTTTTGAGAAAATAATGCATAATGCACTTGAAGCAGTTTATGCTAGATTAAACCAGCATTTTTAGATTGCTTCTTATTCTTATATTGCTTCCTATTTTCGCATTAAGTAGCTTCCATGTATAAGGAACACTCATAAATGCTATGGGAAGTAAAAGACTAGTACCATTATCCATATCTTCTTTGATGTTTTTTGTATCTTTTGTCCCCCTTTACCCTTTTTGCCTACCCACCACTCCCTGCCTCAGGAAAACTTGGTTTTCTTATTTTGCCACATATAAATGAGATCATATGATATTTATCTTTTTCTGTCTGACTTATTCCACTTAGCATAATGCCCTTGAGGTTTATCCATGTTGTTGCAAATGGATAAAAAATATCATATATAGCTATACTAATAAAAGAGAAACATGCAAATTGGTGTCACTCTGGTATGCTGACCAGCCAATCAGAGTGACTATGCAAATTAACCCAACAAAGATGGTGGTTAATTTGCATATGCAGGTGCAGAGCAAAGAGTGAAGACTGAAGGCTGAAGACTGAAGACTGAAGATGCTTGGCTTCTCTGCTGCGGCCGGACCAAAGGCCTGGGTCCCAGGTGCCGGAGGAAAACTGGTGCCGGCAGCCACGGGAAGGAAGGCCTAGTGCACGAATCTTCGTGCAACGGGCTTCATATATATATATATATACTAGAGGCCCGGTGCACAAAACTTTGTACACTCAGGGGGGTCCCTCAGCCCAACCTGTGCCCTCTCGCAGTCTGGGACCCCTCGGGAGATAACGACCTGCTGGCTTAGGCCTGCTCCTGGGAGGCAGAGGGCAGGCCCAATCCCTAGGTGCAGCCCCTGGTCGGGCTCAGAGCAGGGCCGATTGGGGAGTTGGGGCGCCGCCCCCTGTCATGCACAGAGCAGGGCAGAGCGGGAGGTTGTGATGCCACCCCTAGTCACGCTCAGGGTAGGGCCAATTGGGGGGTTGGGGCACTGCCCCCGTCACACCCAAGGCAGGGTCGATGGGGAGGTTGTGGCGCCACCCCATGTCATGCACAGAGCAGGGCCGATCAGGGGGTGTGGAGCGCTGCCCCCTGTCACGCACAGAGCAGGGCCCATCATGGGCGTTGGGGCTCCATACCGTGTCACGCACAGAGCAGGGCCCATCAGGGGGTTGGGGCGCCGCCCTCTATCACCCACAGAGCAGGGCTGATCAGGGGGTTGGGACACCGCCACTGTCATACTCAGGGCAGAGCCAATGGGGAGGTTATGGCTCTACCCCGTCACACACAGAGCAGGGCCCGTGGGGGGGGGGGGGTTGGGGCGCCGCATCCTGTCACACACAGAGCAGGGCCGATCAGGGGGTTGGGGAGCCGCACCCTGTCACACACAGAGCCGCAGGGCGATCAGGGGGTTGGGGAGCTCCCCCCTATCAGGCAAAAGAGCAGGGCTGATCAGGGGGTTGGGGCACCTTCTCCTGTCACGAACAGAGCAGGGCGGATAGGGAGGTTGTGGCCCCGCCTCCTGTCACACACAGAGCCGCAGGGCAATCAGGGGGTTTGGGCGCTGCCCCCTGTCACACTGATCCTGGTGCCGGGAGACTTCTCAGCTCTGCTGATCCCGGTGCTGGGAGGCCTCGTGGCTCCGCTGATCCCGGTGTTGGGAGGCATATTACCCTTTTACTATAGAGGATAGAGGCCTGGTGCACAGGTGGGGGCTGCCTGGTTTGCCCTGAAGGGTGTCGTGGATCAGGGTGGGGATCCCCACTGGGGTGACAGGCCAGCCTGGGCGAGGGGATGAGGGCTGTTTGCAGCTGGTCACACACCCTTCAGGGTGGGGGTCCCCACTGGGGTGCCTGGCCAGTCAGGGTGAGGGGCTGAGGGCTGTTTTCAGGCTGGTGGGTGACTGAAGCTCCCATCCGCTCCTTTTTTTCTTTTTTTTTATATTTTTTATTCTGGGCCAGCTTTAGCTCTTGCTCTAGCTCTGAGGCCTCTGCTGCTGAAAGCAGGTATCTGGTTTGTTTGGGTTCTAGAATCAAAACACTGTATCAGCTCCAGCTCTGACATCCCAGTGGGCTGAAAGAAGGTTTCTGGGGTTTTGTTTAGCTTCTATATTTGTAACAATGTTTCAAACTGCAAGCTGAGAGGATGGCAAGGCGGGTGGGGAACGTTGGAGTCCTCCACCACTGAAGCAAGCAACCCTCATGTTAGTTTCAAGCTGCTTGGCTGCTGGCCGCCATCTTGGCTGGCAGTTAATTTGCATATCGCCCTTTTAGCCAATGGGAAGTGTAATGGATGTACGCTAATTACCATGTTTCTCTTTTATTAGATAGGATAATTCAACCATTGAAAAGAATGAAATCTTACCATTTGCAACATTTAGATTGTTTTTATGTTTGGACTATTTTAAATCATCCTGCAATTAACATGGGAGTGTATATCTTTTCAAATTAGTGTTTCCTTTTTTTCTTTGGTTAAATACCCAGAAATGGATTTGCTGGATTATATAATAGTTCTATTTTTAATGTTTGAGGAAATTTCATACTGTTTTCCATAATGTCTCCACCAATTTACATTCCCTCCAACAGTGCACAAGGGTTCCTTTTCCTCCACATTCTTGCCAATACTATTTATTTCTTGTCTTTTTGAAAATATCCATTCTAACAAGTTTGAGGTGATATCTCATTGTGGTTTTTATGTGCATTTTCCGAATGATTAGTGATGCTGAACATCTTTTCATGTATCTTTTGGCCATTTATATGTATTCTTTGTCTCCATATCCTCTTAAAAGTACCAAACTCATCAAAGAGATGCCACTATGATAATTAATTAGAGTAATACATGACAAGTTACCACAAATAAATTATTAGATAGTATCATAAATAGGTGCTCTAGGAAATTACTGTCAGGTGAAGTAATAAAAAATAACTTAAAAAAACTGTGGAGGAGGGGGGATTTAGGTAGGTCTATGAGTTATGTAGTGATTGTGAAAAGCATTTAATAGGTATTCCAACGGAATCAAATATTATGACAAAGTAAGCTGTGAGGGTGTTGCAGCATGGGAGAAACGAGATTTGGGTTTAAGTTGTGGCCCACAGTTCAAGATGTGTGTGCTCACTAATCTACTTAAACTTCTCCAGCGTCAGCATTCTTGTTTTTATGCAATCTATTGATTTTTTAAATATATGTGAATATGAGAAAAGTCAAAAGTATTTATCCAAATTAAATTATAATTAGGCTTTAAGCCTCTCATCTACCAGTTTGGTAGAATATCTACTGTCAGTTAGTTTTTAAAAAAATCTCCCACTTTGGAATAAGATAGATTTAAATGTAATCTTTTCTTCTGTTCTTACAGTTAAGTTACTTGAACCCTTAAGCCTCAGTAACATTATCTGGAGAATGGAGGTAATAATAGCTGCCTCCTAGTTTTTTTGTGCCTTTTAATAGAGAAAGTAGAAATGAACTCCTTATGTGGCACCTGTTATATGGTAAATGTTTCTTATATTTTAATTAAATTCAGAGAGGAAGGTTTTTATTATGTCATCTATAAAAATAAAAGCGTAATATGCTAATTAGACAGGACAACCTTCCGGACGAAGCCAGGGCTGCAGCCACGGGATTGAGGCAGCTGTGGCGGCTGTGAGGGAGGGATTTAGGCAACTGCCATGGCTGTTAAGGCCTACTCTTGCACGAATTTCATGCTATCGGGCCTCTCGTTTTAATATAAAAGGAGAATTTCCTCTAATTTATTCTTACCTTGAAGTTTTGAAAAAAATCACTTAAATATTTTTCATGATAAAGCTTTTTACTTTTTTATTTTTAAGTTAAGGATATAGGTTTTATTGTGACATAAAAGCATGATATTGGATTCTTCATTTTTCTTTCAGTGATCAGAAAAAAATAGTTTTGTGTCAGCATTGCTTTGTCTATAGGTTTTCCAAATGTATAACATACTTGACATTTTAAAAAGAGGAATTTATATAGATAGTTTTAACTCATATTTTGCATATTTAATACTCTTTTAAATCAATGGGCTTTAACTTGTGCTGGTGAAACTTTTGTTATAGCGAGACTTTTATTATCTGGTGATATGTTCTCATAAACCAAGTGTTGGATGACGTTAGTAAAACACTTACCACAGCGTGTAGTTGTATGCATTCCAGAAAGGTTTTCACAGAACCATCAAAAAATCCCACCCCCCTCCCCCATCAAGGGAAGACATAAAACTCCTTCATTCCATTTTCTGTCCTCCTTTATAGGTCCCTGTCTATTTCAGTGCTGACCACTGACTCATGAATTAAAACATTATCATTGTATGATATAATTATGTACATGCATATTTTTTAAATATCCTCACAGATAATATAACTTGTTCTAGATTGTTCTGTGATCATATATGGTAACTAATCAACAATCTCTAAGGTTAGGCTTCTTGGGTCTCTACTAGAGTCTGGGGCATTTCCCAGGGCTCCTCCAACTTTTGAGTTTTAAATTCAAATCTCTGTCTTTCCCTTAAAGGAATATTACTGAAATCTTTGCCATTGTAGGTGATATGGCTTGTGTTAAGATGTAGAATGGCCATTGGTAGTCATTTGAGCTGTATTCAAGGAGAAAAGGAAGCTGGTTGTGGAAAAGGCTGAAGAGACAGGAGGGGCAGATAGAGAGAGAAGCAGCAAACTGCAGACAGACTTCCTGGTTCCAGAAAAGGAAACAGACAGTAACAGAGATGGGCGGAGACTCGGGGAGTATAGCTAGGTGTGAATGTTCAAAGTGAAATGTTTGATGCTATTGGGACGTAGAGTCAATGCTCCCTCCTAGTGAGCCTGCAAGACTTCCCACTCCTGTGACTAGAAGCATGTATGGCAGAAGTGATGCTCCATGACCTCTGAGAAGAGGTAAAGAAAGGCAATGCAGATTTCTCCTTGGGCACTGGAATATTCACATGGGAGCCCAGAAGTGCTATGTAAGAAGTCGGAGTATCCTAAGGCCACTGTGTAATGAGGAACCAGAGCATTTGGATTATCCTATCACAGGTACTTCGCTGTCAGTCTTTGTCTTCAGTGATTACAGCTCAGGTGCCAGACATATGAGTGAAGGAGGCTCCAGTTAACACCATCCTTTGCCATTGTGATAACTTTTATCTTCAAATCCTACAAGCTGAAGTCCCAGACACTGTGCACCAAAGACAATCAACGTCTGCGGCTCCCTGTCCAAATCCCGTATAGAACCCAGGAACATTTTTTTTAAGTGGTTATAATTTTAAACCACTACATTTTGGAGTAGTCTGCTTGTGAGAATGTTCAGTTCACAATTTCTTGAGTAGGCCTGTTTTCCTTTTTTAGAATCATGGACTCTCTACCAGCTCGCAAAATATCGCTCTCTAAAAGTGAGTTTCTACATGAGAAACTTCCATTAACATGTTTTATATTGTAGGTGTGCTGGTGATAAATTCTCTTCACATTTCTTGAAAATTTTTATTTCACTTTATTCTTGAAAAATATCTGTTATAGAATTTTAGTGTTGCTTATTTGTTTTCTATGACTTTGGAGAGTTACTTCCTTGTCTTCTAGCATGTACAATCTTTGACAAGTGGTTAGCCATAATTCTTTTTTGAGATTCCTAAATTCGATGTATCATTTCACCCCCTGTGGCTGTTTTTAATACTTTTCATCACTGTGTTTCAGAAATCCAATTATGATGTTTCTTGTAGTTGCTCTAGTCATATTTCTTCTTAGAGACCATTAAGATTTTGGCTAGGAAATAAGATTTAAGATTGTATCTTTATCACTATTTTTCAAGAATATGTTTATGTTATAGTTGGGTGTTTTTTCATTGTGTTAATTTTGTGTTTGCTAAGGGGTTTGTTAATTTTTTTTAAAGTGTGAAATCTTATATTTTCCCTCAAATTACAAAAAAGTTATTATTCTTCAAATGTATTTTATTTTTTCTCTTTTCTACTTCTCGCCTTTATATTAAACCACTTGATAATGTCCAACGGGTCATTTCGTGTAAGCATTTGTGGGAGTCTGGCTAGGGACTGGGGTGTATTTACTGTTTAATGTGTCTGTAGATGCCAGAAACATCACATTCCTCGAATATCCTCATTTTTATCCTTTTGCCTTTAGCCTTTCCTGAGCATCCTCCCTCGAGACAGTTTGTCTGTAGCAGCTCTTTCAGCTGTAATCCACTCCTATTATACAGTCGATTCTCATTACTCACCATTGTATTTGTTCTATAAAGTCACCGGGAACACTGCATTAAGGAATACTGAACTATTGCTGCTAAGGGACATGCAGAGTCAGGCTCCAGTCTCTGATCAGAACATTTTCACCAACTGAAATGCCCTTTGTGTTACTAGATCCACTGGCTGAATCCTTAAACACAACCCAGTCTCACAAGGTGGCAAACATAACCCTTTTCCTGTATCACATTTGGCAGATCTTTACATTTATTTTTCTTCAGCGTCTGGTCCGCAGAAACTGCTTCTTCTGAAGTCTAACAGTTTTGTGCCACACTGCCTTGTGTGTGCCAGCCAGCACTCGCCAAGAAGGGCTGAGCACTTTCCTGACCCTGGGGAGCATGACCCGAAATTCCTGTGGCTTTCCCCCTCACAATATTGTTTAATTTTTTTCTCATGAATCCAAAACTGTAGTTCCTTTTTGATATTTGCAACAGTTTTGTCACACACCACAAGTGTTCCTTTAGCACTTTCCAGAGCAGCCTTATGAGCAGATCATTGAAATTCCTCTTCCTTTTTATGGAGGTACCATATTGTGATTCATTAACATTGAGCTCACAACCAACTGCACTGTAACTCATGCCTGAATGAAGCTGATCTAACACACGTATTTTCTGAGAAAGGCATATCACATCCTTCTTGCTCTTAGAAACAAACCCTAGGCAGAATTTCAGCACGTCACTTGGGGGGCATTTCAACGGAAAAATTACTAAAAAAAAAAAATCACAAAAAAATTTTAATGTAGCGTTTAATAGACTGGAAAAGGCCATGCTTGTGGTATAAGAGCTGAAATAAGAAGGCAGAATGTCTTCTTTTTCAGCCTCAGCTGGGACAAGCACTAAAAGCAACACAGATTTTTCACCACTCTGTGCCTACCTGTAAGAGATCACAACATCTCCATGAGTATTGATATAGAGGTTACAAATGAACTGCAGAAAACAGGTGCATACACAAATATGGAATCGCAAAAAAATGAGAATTGACTCTATCCCCCCTGGTGTGGTATACGTTTGTGGAGAAGAATTTGATGATCAGTCTTTTGTGGGCCTCTATCTGTGGGGAGTGACCTCCACAAGTCTTTCTCCACTGGGATAGCCTCCTCACACCGTGGGAGATAGGAGTGTGAAGCGGGCTGTAGTTGGTGTAATGCTCCCCACTCAATGAGATAAGACTCTTGGCAAAGTCTTTGCCACTAAAATGTGGGTCACTGTTATGTAGAAATTTCTGAAAGAATTTCAAATTGCTTATTCTTCCCCTCCTTCTGCCAAGGGAGGAGGTCTGGGACCTTTATCTGGAGGAGGAGGAGACTGTGAAAGAGTGGGAATCTCGGTGATGGTTAATTTTAAGTGTCATCTTGCTTGGCCACAGGGTTCTCAGTTACTATTTGTGGACGTGTCTCTGAGGCTGTTTCTGAATTAGGTTAACAGTTGAAACAGCAGGCACAGTAAAGTCCATTGCCTTCTGAAATAGAAATTTCTGGTGGGTACAATGTCTTTATTCTGACATTCACACCACCACAAATTCAGACTCTTGAGCCCTCCATGAAGGGCTGGGAGAGGGGGTTCAACCAACATACATATCAAACTTGGAGGCTCCCACCCAGGAAAAGACGGGCCTGTTAAGGCCCCACTTCCTTGAAAGGATAAACCAGGATGCAGTACCTGTTAGACCACCACACACTATGCACGTGGCATCATAACAGAAGGTTGCAGGCCAAACCACTACCTCATAAAATCACCTTGTGAAAGATCCTGTAGAGCCCTCTAGACACGGGACACCAGCCCCAGCCAGGCCAGGGAGGGGAAGCAGCTGCCCCCTCCACTGCAATCACTAGCAGAAACCAGAGCCCACCTTCCCTTGGGACAGGGACCAACGCTGTCCGGGAACATAGCTCTGGGCTGGGCCAGGGCAATTGAGGAGCTAGGGACTTGCAGAGGCCAACAGAGGCCTCCTCTAGCTGCATTAGTGCTTCATAGCCACTGTGGGCAGGAGGAAGTTGCTAGGGCCCCCAAGTGCTGAGACCTGCTTAGATATAGTTCACACAGGGAGGGTGATGAGCAAAATAAAAGTCAAATAAAGGACCTAGCAATTACTCCCCTAAATAACGCCAAAGTATATGTATTTTCATGTGTATCACATCGTGTATTATTACATGCAACATCAGCTATAAATCTCAAAATGAATGATTGAATAAAAAGAGTCATATACAAAATAATACATAATTTTCAGACGCTTAGATATGCCAAAAGACATGAAATAAAAAAAACACTAAGAAATAACAAAAATAAAAAGTAATGAATAATGCCACTTATAGTTTATAAGAATATGTAGCACTATAATGTATAGTATGATGTAGTTAGTATAATGGTTGTCTTTTAAAATAAAAGGTGGAATTAGTAATTGGAAGGGATACTGGAGATACTTCTGGGACACTGTTCATATTCTATAACTTTAGTTCACATTTAGACAGATGTAATTAATTCATAATTATTCATTAAGATATATATCCATAGTCTGTATACATTTTGAATTTTCTATGGAACTATAATAAAGAAAAATGGTACTTTCAGGTTTACCTCTCATATGTAAAGGTCACTTCCAACCTTAAAAGAAGAAAAAGCTGTAAATCCTGAAAATAAAAGTTTTTCTTGGCTCCTTAGAATATTAAGGTTTCAGGACAAACTGCTACCCCAAGATCTGGCTTTCCAGATTTGGAGCATTTAAAGAGAGATATTTCCAAAATCTGATTACTTAGAGTAAAAAGCTATTGGAACCAAAATGATATGGGAGCTCTTAAATGGTAATTTTGGTGAGTTTATGGTTAATGAACTGGCTTGAAAATGAGAATCTCCTGGCTATATTAATCAGGGTTCACCAGAGAAATAGAATAAACAAGATATATGCATCAGAAAATATTTATTGTAAGTAATTGGCTCATGCAATTATGGAGGCTGAGAAGGCCTACAATCTGCCATCTGTAAGCTGAGACCCAGGAAAGGCAGAGTGTAGTTCAGGCCAAGGAGGAAGACGAGAATGAGAACTTGGAGCACCAAGGGCAGATTGATGTCCCTGCTCAAGCATTCAGGCAGGAAGAAAAGTTCTTGTTCCCTGTGCGCGGTGTGTGTGTGTGTGTGTGTGTGCGCGTGCGTGCGTGCGTGTGTGTGTGTGTGTTTCTATTGTATTAACTAAAGCTGCATTCTCCAACAAACTCCACATACTCCATCTACTCCTGAATGAGATCATTTAGAAAATGAAATTGTTAACTTTTGGAGATGAAGAGATTTAAATTAGAATGTTTAGACTCCAATGCTACAGTTAAAGGAAACCTCGGAAACATTAGCAGTAGGTGAATGTATGTTGTGCCCTGTCAAGATGTAGGGTGAGGATCTAGTAAGCAGAACTCTAAGAAGGCCTCTAAGATTTCCCACCAGTGCCCACTGAAAACCTTCTGCATTATCTCCAGAACAATGAATATGATGGATTTTACTGTCATGGTTTGGTTATGTGATATGACCCAGTTCATTATGTGATGTGGAGATTATCTGAGCAGGTTATGATCTAAGCATGGGAACGCTTTCAGAGCCATTTTTGTTGCTCAAATAAGTCAGGTATTTGAGCTACAAGATGAATTCAGAGCAATGATGCTGGAAAAAGATGTAGGGGGCCACATGTCAAGGAGTGAGAAAGGCCTCAAAGAGCTGAGTGTACCACCTGGTAACAAGTAGCAAGGCAATGGGACCTCAGTCCCACGACCACAAGGAAACAGAATTTTAAATTCACCAAATAGAAAATATCTACCTGTTGCAGAGGTCATCTTATAACATGGTTTTAGACTTAATAGTTAATAATGGCAATTATAAGAATGCGCATGAAAAAATATTTCCCTCTAGAGCCTCAGAACAAGAAATCAGCCAAGACAAGATGTTGATTTTAACCTTGTTATACCTTAAGAAGAGAATCTAGCTGGACAATGCCAGATTTCTGATCATTGAAACTGTGTGCTTGAGATTATATATCTTATAAATATAAGTTTGGGGTAGTTCATTGTGCATCATTAGCAAACTTAATTCTCAATACAGTTAATTCTTGAAAGCTGGGAGGAAGAGCTCTCAGCAAACACACACTTCTATGTTTAACACATTTTTAATGCTTTTAATTAAAACATTTTTGCCTTTACTTCATTATTGTTATTATTTAAAAACCCATTGTTATTATTACTATTATTAAAAATCCTAAAACAAAAGCCACATTGGAATAAAGGATAAAATTATGAGTAGCTTAATTTAAGTGCAACTATAAAACCAAAACATGCAAAATCTGAAAACAATATTTTTCCTTGTATACTCTTCCCTATAATTTCTCAAAATATAAAATGCCCAAATAAAGTTTTCTCTTTATTACCTAAAGTTATGATTCTCTGATCACTAGGAAATTTAGTAGCATTTTATGTATACGATGTTTTCTGAATTATATTTATTGACATATGCATACCAGGTCATGCTGAACTAAGAGAGGGCAAAATACCTATTTTTTACTATATAGAGGCCATCATGATGCAGAGGGAAACCTGCCATATACTTTTAAAGGGTAAACACACAAGCCATTAAAAATTGTATTTCAACTGCAGCAGAAGGAAGATAGTGCACATAGGACATCTTATAAAACATTCTGATTTAGATTGGTTATTTTATCTTTTGAGCACTTATTCGATTATTTAAAAGAAATGCATAGAAATAACTCCCACTGGTTAGCTGCCCAAAGAGCTAGCTTACTATTTTCAAAATAACTAAACACTGGAATATTAAAGTGATTCAGAAAAAGCCTCAGTGATATTAAGATAATTGACTAGTTTCTTTGCAGCAGTACATTGCAGATTGCAGAATCTTAAATGTAAAATAATATTTGTGACTGTCATGTTACAGATTTTACCAAGAAATGTATACAATTTGAAAAGTAAAACTTATACCAGAATTCTTGAAAAAATTAAAAGGTTTTGTCCACATGTTCTAAGGTTATAATTTTAAGAAATATTGTGTTTAAGACACAAAATGAGTATTTCTTGATATTTTGTCTAGAACAGAATTCTTTAGTAATTTGCCTAAGAAATATGGGACTGAATATATCAACAATTAATGTGTTTTTGTATAAAATCCAAACCCAATTATCATATATTTGATGAGTTATTCTTCTCTGTTCTCTAAAAATATGCATATTTAGTAACAAAAAAGATGCAAATAAATTTTTGAAAACAAAAATGAAATTTATTTTTTAAATGTAAATTTTTGTATATGATGACCAGATTCTAAACTAAACCAAATGAAATATATTTTAAAGACAGTCTAAATAACCAAGCAAATAATAACTCATTCATTTTTATTCAAGTATAAACCAGAAAAATTCAAGTGCATTAAGAATGGCATGCATCACCAAATTTATTATCTTTAAATTTAAATTTGTGTCAACCTTCAGTTATTTTTTAAAGCACTTATAAAAATACTCTCAGATTAATGTATAATTCATATCTATAATAATAAAAGCATAATATGCTAATTAGACCAGAGAACCAAACGACCTTCCGGACATCTTTCTGGATGTCCTTCTGGATGAAGCCATGGCAGTGGAGGCTGAGGCAGAGGCGGTTAGGGGGAATCAGACAGGCAGGCGAATGGTTAGGGACAATCAGGCAGGCAGACAGAGTGGTGAGGGGCGATCAGGCAGGCAGATGAGTGATTAGGGGCGATGAGGTAGTCAGGCAGAGTGGTTAGGGTCTATCAGGCACGCGAGCAGGCAAGCCGTTAGGAATCTGCAGTCCCGGATTGTGGGAGGGATGTCCAACTCTCCAGTTTAGGTCCAATCCCACAGGAATTCCTTTTGTGCACCAGGCCTATAGTATATTTATACAAAGCATGGTTATGATATGCTTTCAAGATGATATGATTCATGATGATATGCTTATAAGAACAGTTCTGGTAATGATGATGATGAGTGATTCTGACATCATTAATAAAATATGTGAAGTTCCTCTATTGAAAACTAGATTTGCTTCTGTAATAATGGGTCTAATACTGTTTTTAATGTTTGACTTCTCACAACTTTGAAATCCCAACACCCCTTTTCTTTTCTGCACATATCTCATCAAACTGATGAGAAAGTCCAGTGCTCTCTCCTTTGTTGCTGGGGATGAAGTTCAAAACATGCAAGCCTCAGCCAGAATGCAAGCCTCTAGATTCATCTCACACCTAACCCTAACCACAATCAAACTCCAAATTAGTTTCCTTTCCTTCCTCTCAAGACACTTTCAGACCTTCTTGCAAGCCTCCCCTACTCTTCCCAGAAAACCTCACTAAGTGAGTAATTATTCCTACCCTTTCATTTGTGCCGATGGTTTCATCAGTTTCAACATCTCAAACAATGTGGGGTAAGGAAATCCCAACCATGTCTATGGGGTAACCATAACAGTTTCTAAAATGCCTAGATTTTGTTGTTGTTAATCCTCACCCAAGGATATTTTTCCATTGACTTTTAGAGAGAGTAGAGGGAGTGGGAGAGACACACAGAGATAAATATCAATGTTCATTGGTTGCCTCCCGCATACCTCCAGACCAGGGCTAGGGATCAAGCCTGCAACGCTTGATAGGAATTGAACCTGGGACCCTTCAGTCCAAGGGCTGATGCTCTATCCACTGAGCTAAACCAGCTAAGGCTAAAATGTCTAATTTTTAAGACCTTTATATGGTGTCATGTATGAAGTTCAAATATTTGTGTATTATTACTACCATTTTAAAGTCTTTGAAGGAAGAATTTATTATTTGTCATATCTAGATATAATAATAAAGCAAGGACTTGAATTTAACTAGTTGTGTCATTTTTGCAGAATCAAGTCACTGTATTATCACTTCATATATAATTGTTAAATGTATATAACTCAATCTAAATAAACCAACTTGCTTGGAAATATCATGTACTTTAATTTTGGTCTTTGGGAAATATGATTTGCCTTAGGAATGTTTGAATCAGGAAGTTTGTTTAGGTCTGTTAAAGACATATTGAAATTATGTTCCTAAAATTAAAACCATATGCTGATTTAAGAGCTCCATCTTTAAACCTTTTTATAAATTTAAAACTGTGTAAATGAAAATCTCTTTAGTCTACATGGAAGATGTTTTTTTCTTTAGCTGTACTTTGATGAGCCATAAAGTTAAAAATTTGAAGTAAGAACATATATTCTGAAATATAATTAACTAAAGCTACTGAGGTTGAATCAAAATTCAAATCCTTATCTTCTTCTCAACTTCCTCCTTTTGCTATAAAAGCAAACTCTCCCTAGGCTTGTTCATACGGTTATATTGTTTCAGTAATGCAGAGAAATGCATTGAGCTAGTAGGAAAACTAATAAAAATGTTTACATACTATCATGTTTTGTTCTTTACCAGTACTTACAACTTTATAAATCAATACTAAGAGAGGTTTTAGCACACTGGACTCTAACTGCTTGTTTGAACCAGGGATGATACATTTTGTCAGTGAGATCCTTTGAGGTCTTTAAACCTGTGCTTCTGTGGTAGCAAAAAGTAAATGCTACCTAGTGACTAAAACAAAGCAGAAAGATGAGTTTATTATAAAGCCTTTGAACAGCAAACTGGGAAACTCAAGGCTATGGGAGCAATGAGTCTGGAGTTGCTGACAGACTAAGGGGTTTTTATAAGACAAATATGGAGGTAATTTGGCTTTTTTAGTGATTGGTTGTCTAATGATGTTCTTTCTTATATGGATCAGAATACCTAAGTCAGGGGGAAAGGAAGCTCAGAGAAAGCATGAACAGAATTGGCAGTTCTGGAAGGGCTTGTGTCCTTTCTGAGAAGAGCTCTAAAACCCTTTGAGGTTGTTTAAGCTTTCTTCATGTGCCTGTGCTGTTTCCATTGTCCTGGACATAAGTTACTTCATTTTAGGTTAGCTCTGCAGTGGCTATTGAGTATACACATTATAACCATATTTTGAATTAAGGTTTATAGCATGTAGATAAAAATGAAAAAAGAAGAGAAACTCCTTCCTTTATAATTTTAAGGTAATTAATCTTAATGTGCTGAATTTTCTAAAAAAAAACTTTTTAATATTATGAAAACGAATTAATAAAGCAAACACACCTTATTCCTGGATCTTAAAACTTTAAATATATATATATTTTATCGTATGAGACCTCTTATAATTGTGTCCACTCTACAAATAACATGCTTTGTTGTCATCAGAGAGCTTAAATCTGTTGAAATTTGAATCAGGTAATTTCCATGCTTGAGGGAGACATAGGATGCTAATTTAAAGAGTATTTGTAAATAACATGCAGGCACTTTAGAGCGGAAGGAAACCAGGACTCAGCATTCTCAGGTGATAAAACAAGGATGGAAGTTCAAGTTTTCTGGCTCCTGGACCAGTTTCTGTCTACATCTTCTTCAAATATTGATAATTTCTCCATTTCATTTTAAATAGATGATTAATTTATTGGGTATATGCAAAGTTTAACTAATACAAACACCTTTTATGTTTATACATAATTGATATAAGATGACATTAAATAACTTTTATTCAGTCCATTATTAATTTGTTTATTTATAAAATAAACTGGAAGCCTGGTTCATGGATTTGTGCATGGGTGTGGGCCAGAGGGGGCAATTGGGGGCCCAGCCAGCCGGGGGGAGGGGCTTCAGTGAGCATCATAGTGACTGATCATTCTGGTCGTCTGGTTGCTTGGCTTTTACATCTGTACTAACAAAAGGGTAATATACAAATGGTCGAGACGCCCTCAAGTGTAATGACCAATCAGCAGGAGCCTGCGTGCGCAACAGGCACGGGTGGTTGGGGACTTGCAGCATTGGGGACGGGGGCAGGGTCCAGTGGAGGCCTCTGTGCGCCTGTGCCAGGGGTCCGGAGGCCTCCGCGTGGTCCAACCCTGGGGTAGGGCCCGGCAGAGGCCTCTGCGCAGCCCGGAGGTGGGACCCCTGGCTCCGGCCTACCTCTTCGGGGCAATCCATTGAGGAGCCCCGGATGGGTGGGTGGGGCCTACCTCTTTGGGGCAATGGATCACGGGACTCCTGCACAGTGACAGGGCACAGGCCAAACCGGGGGACACCCCACCCAATGCATGGATTTCATGCACCAGGCCACTAGTATATAGATAATTCTGACACCCAGTACTTGCAAAATTTTGTACTGGCAGCTGAGAATAAATACCAATAAGAAATGACTTGATTTCCTTCTCAGTGTCACATATTACTATGTAAATAAAGTAAACTGGGAAATAAATGAATACAAAGGAGAAGGTGCCCAGCTGAGGCAGGGATTGCCTCAGGTAGGATTAAAAACAGAATAAAGAGGGTGACAAAAGTCTTCAAAAAGTAACACCTGATTTGGAAATTTAAGAACCTTAAACTAGGTGAAGACCCAGGAAGCCAAAGTATTTCAGGCTAAAGACAAATTTTTATTAGTCTTACATTGTTTACATGGAAATGTAGAATTCAAACTGGAGTGCTTGATATCAGAAATAATATGCATTCTCTTGTCCAGGTTTATATAGGATATTCTTAGTATTGACGTTTCTATAATGTGAACAAGGGTGCATTTGCTTGCATTTTATTGAATTAGAATAACAGCAAAGTGATTCAAAGAACATCTGAGTTGAATAAAGTGAAACTATCACCTAGTAGAATAGAATATTAGACTCTAACGTTCACTGCACATCTTGTCTTTCCAGGCTTTGTCTGTTTGCTTGAACACTGGCAGTCCATAGGGACCCAAATATCTCATGAGGAAAGTAATTTTTTCTGGCTGCTAGAAAATTCTTCCAAACTATGTTTCACAGTTGAGTCCATTTATTGTTTTAAAATTTGCTTCTTGAAATAGTGTAAAATAAGTCATTTTTCTCTTCGATATGTCCATTTTGACATACTTTGCATATCTATGAATGATAGCTTATGAATTTTAGAGCTCTTAATTTAGTATTCAGGTGATTTCATCCTTTTATTATCCTTCTCAGTTTATGTGTTCTCTAAGTCACATTGAACTGTGAAATTATATGATTCAATTTACATTATTAAACATTAGAGTATATTAAGAACCATTGCTTGGATGACCATATTAGAATTTAGGATAGGCTAGAAAAGATGATAAGAACAAAAGATGGCACCAGGAAAACAGGTTTTGAGCAAGTGTTTTGATATGCTGAAACTTTTGTTCCCATGTGTTATGAAATAAAGAATATCTACTTCACACAGATTTTATATAGATTAAGTGGGTTTTAATTCATTGAGATACATTACGATTATATGCAATGAGCGACATGAATAGAAAAAAATCCAGGCAGTCTTCCGAAAGAGAAGCTACTTGCCTGGAAGTGCTTTTATTATTATTGAGATATAATTCACATATAGCATTGTGAAGTTAAAATTGTACAATGTGTTGATTTGATACATTGATGTACCACAGTATAATTGCCACCATACCGTTAGCTAACACCTCTGTCACTTCACATACATGACATTTCTTTTTTGTGGTGAGAACAATTAAGATCTAGTCTCTTTGCAACTTTGAAGTATTTCTTTATGTAACAGTTTGGGTGTATCTCTATGTTCCGAGATTTTGGGGATCCGAGAGCCATTTATCTCTGCATTCTGCTGGTGCTTCCCACCAGGTGTGAAGAGCAAGTCTTTGATTGGGATGAGCTTTGAAACCAATTCCTTCATTGGGTGAAATTGAAAAAAAATGTCGATGATCTTACAGTGCCTTTCCCATCGGCTTCTGAAATGCTAAAGGCCGATTGATCAATGATTAGTAATTCTTTGTGTGTACTTCCTCAGAATCCTATCCAATAACTTGAACTATCCTCTGGTGTATGTCTGTAGAAAAACTTTTTACTACTACTTTGGCTGCGAAGTCTGGAAGGAAGAAATTATTGGCATGGTGTCTGAAAAAAGTTGTTGGCATATTGGCTAATATAAGTTTCAATAAAAATTTGTAATGGTTCCCTTTAATTAATCTCATCTCACTTAGCAATGCAATACCTCATTAACTTATATAGTACTGGTGGAGAAATCAGTCCCAGCGCTATAGGACTTGCAAGTACTTCACACTTGAAACATGCTACTTTTCCTAGAGAAGTACCTTAAACTTTAGGAAATCAATTAATCTCTTTAAGCTTATGTTCTTCAATCAATGAAATGCATATAATAATGGTTCCTACTTCACTAGGTGGTTAGAAAGATTAAAAGTGACATGCGATCTCATGGAAAGCGCTCAGCTCAGCATTGAGCATACCGTGCATTACCAATAAGTGTGAGCCATTTTAGTCAGTTTTGCTGAAAATAAATATTTATTATCTTTGTGGTGTTTGCGGGGCATGTGGGAAAACGACAAGTTTTGAGGGATCATCTTCTAAATTACTTGGAATAAAATTACATCAGGTTCAGAGTGGTGCCAGTGAGTCACCTAGTTGTATACGAGTGAAGTACTTGTGGACTACAATAATGAGGTTGAATTTTTTTCCTCTATGTCACTGAACACAGCTAATTACGAACCAAAAGCAGTTCATTATAAGCTATGTTTTCGTCTCTAGACCAGTGAACTTTTTTATTTTTTGGCAACCGGGGGCGGGGGGGAGGGAATAGAAAGCAGAATGTTCCTTCTCTTATAAAAGTACTCATGACCACTTGGACACTTTTTTTTTCCTCTAGATTTTCATAACTTCCAGGACTCTAAAGAGGCCAGTCAAGTTGAGATTGATTAGAGATCAAAGAACGTTGATGTAGAAATTGTGGAAAATATCTTTCAGCCATAAACCCTAAATGCTTTAATGTTTTGTTCTTCTCTATGTTTTTTCTATATTTCTGTCTTGGTGTTCATCTCTTTGTTCATACCTTTCTCTCTCTCTCTCTCTCTCTCTCTCTCTCTCTCTCTCTCTCTCTCTCTCTCTCGTGTGTGTTCATATCTAGAGTCTATTCTGTGATGAAAAACAAAAAACATTTTCACCTTCAAGTATAGCTAAGGGCTTCCCTAGATATCTTCTCCTTTGTTATAAGAGAAAAATATTTTTAAGAGGCATCTAGATAGCAGTTTCAGACTTGCTGATGACATTAATTAATCAGTACAATAGCATTAATCAGATTTTGTGATTACATTTCCTTTTTAAACTTAATACACTTTATTTCAATGCAATGGCATTAGGAATCACTGTATTGTCCTAAAAGTAGATATTTTAAGACTTCTGGGTATTTTAGGTTAAAATTATTCTAGTTTATACTAACAGAGATATCAGAAAATCTTTTAAAACATATTTATTTACCAGTTATATATATTTACACTTTCCATTACAAAGTTATATTAATTAATTAAACAGCAAATATATTAAAATCCATATGCCTATTTGAAGGTGATGTTTAATTGACTGTTTTTAGAAATAGTAGCAAAAGTTAGAAACCCTGATTTGCATTGGCATTGCTTTTTCAATGATTTCAGATACAAATAACTTAGCTTTTTTTTTTTATCTTGCCATAGTTTGCATATTCACCCCGTACAGTTAATTCCACCTCCAAATGGCTATGTAGTTTTTAGGAATAAAAATAATAGTACAAACATTAAAATGGTTTAAATTAAGGAATCCCAATGTATAGAAAGGTCTCATTATCAAGAAATTTTAAAAAAAGCATTTCCATATATACTGAATCTCTTATGTGTTCATGGACTATCCTACAAAGGGAAAAATAATCTTTCATTGCTACTGAATGCATTAACCGAATGCACAATTACGTTCAAGGGCTCACATTTCTTTATAACGTTTTCAATTTGTAGAAGAAAGCATATAACATATCACAAAGGGCCTCATATTTTACATTTAACTTCATCAATTACAGAAGTAGATACTACTTCTAGTCACCAAGCTTCCATCTTCATTGTACCCACCTAACACATAAATAGTGTATACAGCCTGAATTCACAGTCCACAGTCATTTTAATGACATTTTCTTTATAAGGGGTGCTATTTAATTAAATGGAGTTTATGAAATGGAGTGCATCATTTTTAAGTGAGTGAGCTTGTCACTTACAAGTTCAATAAAACAAAATAACTATATTGCTAGTTAAAAGTCACAAAATTGTATGAATTTAGAAAAAACTCATTTACATAATATTGTGATATTATACCTTCAATGATGCTTCTTTTAATAAGTGCTCTCTAGGCCAGATGCAGGCTTTGTGTGGCTAAAGCTTATACAATTTGAGAGAAAGGGAGGCTTTGAATCTGTGATACTCAAATGGGGATCACCCCTAGCTCCCAGCTGGAGATTTTCGAGCTACCTGAACACTTTTTTTATTGTTAGCTACTAGAATATAATGGTAGATGGTATGCATGCTGCTTACCTGGCCCACCGTGCACAAGACACCCCATACAATAAGGGCTATTCCATCCAAAAATGAGAGTAGTGCTGGTTGAGAAATGCTGCTTTCGTTAAAATAATAAAATTAGAAAATATAAAACTAGATACAGCATTAAGTGAGGAATCTGTAGAATAAGCTTTATTAATGTCATAGGTAAAACTGCTTCAGGTGTTACTCCAATACAAAATCCCAATCTAATGTGCTTCCTGTTGGATGCCATATTAGACCTCATAAATTTCCACCTCTGGCTAAAGGTTTCAGAAGAGTGGAGAAACTAATGTGCTTTAAATGGAAGGTCTCTGTCTAATGAATTTAAAAGACAACTACATAATACATGATAATGAGGTTGGCAAGCACCAAGTTACAATGATTTGATTAAGTTAATGGAGTCTAGGAGGGGGGAATCAGATAGCAACTTCGCATGTTGCAGGTAACATTTTCCGAGAAGTAGTGAATGTAAGAAGTATTTTTAAATTACTTTTAAATTTATTTTATAACTCCTGAATTTATTTGTGATTCAAGATGTAATAGTTTTGCACAACACTATTAGAGTATATTATGAGTTAGGTATTCAGGCCATTATGAGTAACAGTCACAAAAAAAAATACGTGCCTAGTGGATTACATGTAGTAAAAAATCATACACCATGGTCCTCCTCTATCCACACACCCATGTGCATGCGCGCGCGCACTCACACACACACACCACATAGGCACACACATACAAACATGTTTCAGGCTTTCTAAAAAACAGCTTGATTCATTAAACTACCAGTATTTTGCACCATTTATATACCTAATGCCATTTGAGAGGGCCTTCACTTAAGCTTTGGTTAAATAACTAATTATTTAACTTGTATACTTGTGTGACATCACACTGTCCACAGGAAAAACAGTCAGAAATGCAGATCTATATTATCTTAAACAGCGTTTCTGCAATGTGTTCTAGTTTTCAAATAGAGTTGATTTCAATCTTTTAGAAAGTTAAAAAAAATAAATGGATATTGCTTTGGTTATTTGAGAGTTTAAATTTCATAAGGAAGAATGAAACTGGCAATATAAGCTTTCATATTTCATTTTTATGAATATATTAAACATACAAATCAATTGACACTTGCACCTAAAAACATAAACTAGTCTTAGCCTATATACTCACATTTATTTTTATATTTTCCTTTTCTTTAACAACAGGGTTCTCGGAATATTCTGTATTTGCTGTGTCCCTACTATCCACACAGTCTTCAGTATTATTTACAATCTACCCTCCTTGCCACTGTCCCAAATCATAAACGCTTTCTTCAGGAACATCATTGACTTTCCAGGTTCATATACAGTTGCAAATGAACTGCTAAGTCCTCATTTTCTTGGCACCTCTCTGTCAGTTAAACATCCTTTTTTAAAAATATATTTATTGATTTTTTTACAGTGAGGAAGGGAGAGGGGTAGAGAGTTAGAAACATTGATGAGAGAGAAACATCGATCAGCTGCCTCCTGAACACCCCCCACTGGGGATGTGCCCACAATCAAGGTACATGCCCTTGACAGGAATAGAACCTGGGACCCTTGAGTCCGCAGGCCAACGCTCTCTCCACTGAGCCAACCGGTTAGGGCTAAACATCGTTCTTAATATTACTCTTTTTTCATAATATTTTTATTAAAATAATTTTTAATGCATTAGATATAAATAAAATAAAATATTTACAAATGTCGCCAAAAGTGTGGAGAAATTGGAACCCATGCATACTGTTGGTTGGAATGTAAAATGGTGAGCCACTATAGAAAACATGTAGAGTTTTCTCAGAAAGTTAAATCTAGAATTAAATCTGATCCAATAATTCTTCTTATGGTTATATATCCAAAAGAATTGCATTCAGGATTTTGAAGACATACTTGCCCTTCCATGTTCATTGCAGCATCTATAATAATAAAAGCATAATATGCTAATTAGACCAGACAGCTGAACGACCTTCTGGGCGTCATTCTGGATGTCCTTTCGAACGAAGCTGTGGCAGCAGGGGCCAAGGCAGAGGTTGTTAGGGGCGATCAGGCAGGCATGCAGAGTGGTTAGGTGAGTGGTTAGGAGCGATCAGGCAGGCAGGCAGAGTGGTTAGGTGAGTGGTTAGGAGCGATCAGGCAGGCAGGCAGTGTGGTTAGGGAGATCAGGCAGGCAGGCGAGCATTAGGAGCCAGCGGTTCCAGATTGCGAGAGGGATGTCCTACTGCCAGTTTAGGTCCGATCCCACAGGGATTCTGATCCAGCAATCGGACATCCCCAAGGGTTCCCAGATTGCGAGAGGGTGCAGGCTGAGCTGAGGGGACCGCCCCCCCCCCCCCCCCCCCGCCGCTTCATGCACGAATTTCATGCACCAGGCCTCTAGTTACTTATAATAGCCAGGATATGAAAATTACCTGAGTGTCCATCAGCAGATAAAGTAATAAAGATATTGTGGTATACATATGCAACTGAGTATTAACATTACTCTTGAAACCTTAAAACATTCATATATATATATATATATATATATATATATATATATATATATATATTTATCTCCATAAATTTTTTCATCTCTAATGATTCCATATCTGAGTGACGCCCCCTTCAAGGGAGCACCATATATTTGCAGTAATGGCCTGTTTCTTATCTTACTGTTATTGCCCATTTAATTGCTACTTTTCTCTTCTAAGTGACAACTAATCGGAGGATAGAAACTGTGTCTCATTTGGGGGCATGCCTAACCCTTAGCATGATGCTAAGCACAGAAAGTTGTGTGATAAATCTTTACATAATTTTTGCCTAAAGGGTTTATGTTACCTATCTCTGTTTTTATACTTGCTTTTTCTCTGCTACTCCAAACGACCTACAAGCTAGAATGTCAAGTATGGCTTTTAGTGAATTTCTTACATTTTTTATGTTCACTTTGTTGGTGAACTTATCTCTTGTCACATTTTCACCTATAGTTTGTGTTCAACTGGCTGACGGCTGCATCTCCACTCCCAAGATCCAGTTCTGCATTTCAGGTTGACTGTATACGGTATAAACTGAGACAAGCTAAGCTTTTCATCTTTCACTCGCCATTTCTCCATGAAGCTTTCCTTTGCAACTCTCCTATTTTCTTTATTACTAGAAAGATAAGGCTCCAAATCAGTGAAGCTCAGACTTTAGGGGCATGTTTTAACATTTACTCTTCTTATTTCCCTGCATCATTTAAATTATTAGGAGCTATTCATTGTTACTTCCTATTTCTTTTAGTTTTCATTTTTTGTGGTCATTTTCTCAACAAGTTATCATTGTCATAAAAACAAAACAAAAGCGGCCACTCTGTGATCAGATTAATATTCCTCACTCTCAGTTCTAGGTCTAATTTTTACTTACTGAAATAATTTCTTGGGTCCCTGACAATTTATTACTATTTGTGTCCTGAAACTCCATCTCAATCAAAAGCCTTTAACTGAAAATAGCTTGCTCCCAAATCATATTTGGAGTACTTATGTACCTCAGTACATATTTATTCAGGAGCAGACTTTTCAAGAACTCTAGTTCTGTGACATCTTTGGTTAATGATATAGAATCATAAGTCTACTGGGAATTCGTGGGACATTTTTAAATTTTCTGATAAAAACAAAGTAATGTAGCTGGTGTCACTCTTTCACACATTTCTGCTTGATTTGTAGGAACACAATGTATAGTTTTGCAGCAGTCATCCTGATCCCATAGGCAACAATTATGAAGACAAAGCCATTGTGTCTAAAAATAACAGAAAGGAAATATATATATTTCAGAGAGGGAGAGAGAGATAGATACATCAATGATGAGAGATAACCAATGATCGGCTACCTTCTGCACACCCCACACTGGGGATCAAACCCGTAAGCCGGGCATGTGCCCTGACCTGGAATGTGACCTCCTGGTTCATAGATCAACACTCAACCACTGAGTCATACTGGCCAGGCAAAAAGAAAATATATTAATAGCTGGAGTCCTTAGTAACATTTTTAAGTAACTGACTCAATACCAGTAAATTTTATTTCTTGATTTTATAGAATGCAAGAAAAAAACAAACTCCCTTTAAAGACCTTGGTGTTTGTTTATTTTTTAAACAAATTGCCATATTTTTCAGAGTATTCGATCAAAGCTCCTGACATTCAAATCTGTTCTCTGGCTCCAAACCTTAGTTTTGTATATTTTCTCCTAATCACTACTAGTATATAAACTTCATGCTTCAAAAAGCCAAGATTCTCAATGTCCTGGAAAAGCCCCAATGAATTGAATTGCACAAGAATTGTAGTAATTTGGTTATAGAAAAAACAAACAAAATAATAAAGAAAGAACTTTTGTATTCCTTCAGCAAATCTAGTAATAAAGATCTTCATGATAATGAGGTGAATTATTCGGTATTACGTAAAAATGACAGGGAACAACAATTTGGAATTCTAGGATATTTAGCAAAATTGGTGGATTTATGTAGTCTTTATGAATAAACATTTTTATGAACATTCATTTTACATATTTGAGGCCTTCAGTATGTCTAGGTCCTTTCTGATCCTTATTAAATAATTTAAAATATAAACTGTCTTCTGTGTAGTGACAGATGTTGGGTAACTAAAGTGGTCTTTTATATATTTAAAGACTAAATTGAGAAGTAAAGCTTCAAAAATCCAGCAAGAGAAAATTGGTGTTGTCAGCTTACTTTATCCTTATCTGATATCTCAAGTATGTGAAATTAATTCAGGTCTTGTGGAACACATAGCTGTTAAAGAGATACATATAATTTCAGCTCTATTGTGATCAAAGACACGATAATTAAATTGTTCATAAGTAAGTATCTATACCTCAATGGAAATGTGGGAGAAATGACAGAGACAATATAAAAATGTAACCTGAAGTTTAAAGTTGTCCATTATCTTTCCTGATTAACCTATGTTATGCTAATATGAACTGTCTGGTATACTTCTAAATTGCAGTTTCTTTTTATTTTAATTAATTAGGAGATCCTTTAGAAATGATATTTTCCTTTTTAAATTTTATTTATTGATTTTGGAGAGAGATACATCAATTTGTTGTTCCATTTATTTATGCATTCAGTGGTTGATTCTTATATGTGCCCTGACCAGAGATTGAACCCACACCTTGGTATTATCAGGAGGATGCTCTAACCAGTGAGTTACCCAGCCAAGTCTGTTATTTTCTTTTGTAAGTATTAATTTTTCCTGTCCAACTATGATCCAAATGGAAGCAGATACCATTTAGTAGGAAAACTACTAAAGGGAAAATAAGAGATGCAGCACAGGGAATAGAACAACAATAAATAGAAATTCCTTGAAAACAAAATGACTGGATTGGTGGTAGTGGGAGGGACCCAAAGGGCACTGAGAAAGGGAGCCAGTCCTTGGTATTTGGCAGGCCTAAGCCATGAGAATTTTGATGGTCATTTCCACTCCCCTAAAGGGATACTACAATGAGTTATAACTTGGTCAAAGTGCATAGGTAATGACAGTATTAGCATCAATAAAAAATAATGCTGTCTCACAGCCAATTGGCCTGGAGGTCAAATACCCCCCAGTGTTACCTACAACAATCAAGGCTTAACTACAACAAGACTGTGCACAAAGACCACAAGAGGGTGCACCAAGAAAGCATAAAAAAATGCAGAGACAAAGAAACAGGGCACAAATGACAGAAATGGAGGAAAGCAAACTGCTGGATATAGAGTCAAAACCACACTTTTAAGGTGTTTCAAGAACTGTCTAGAAGCCGCCAATAAATTTAGTAAGGCCCTCGAAAAGACTGGTGAGACCGTCGATAAATGTAGTGAGATCCTCAAGAAATCTAGTGAGACCCTCGATGTTGTGATAAAGGACCAACTAAAAATTAAGCATACACTGTCTGAAATAAAGAATATTATACAGACCAGAGGATCGCAAGAATCAAGTCAATGATTTGAAATGCGAAGAAGCAAAAAACACCCAACCAGAAAAGCAAAATGAAAAAAGAATCCAAAAATACAAAGATAGTGTAAGGAGCCTCTGGGACAGCTTCAAGTGTACCAACATCCGAATTATAGGGGTGCCAGAAGAAGAGAGAGAACAAGATATTGAAAACCTATTTGAAGAAATAATGACAGAAAACTTCCCCTACCTGGTGAAAGAAATAGACTTACAAGTCCAGGAAGCACAGAGAACCCCAAACAAAAGGAATCCAAAGAGGACCACACCAAGACACATCATAATTAATATGCCAAGAGCAAAAGACAAGGAGAGACTCTTAAAAGCACAAGAGAAAGAAACTCAGTTACATACAAGGGAGTACCCATATGACTGTCAGCTGATTTCTCAACAGAAACTTTGCAGTCCAGAAGGGAGTGGCAAGAAATATTCAAAGTGATGAATGTCAAGAACCTACAACCAAGATTACTTTATCCAGCAAAGCTATCATTCAGAATTGAAGCTCTGATAAAGAGCTTCACAGATAAGGAAAAGCTAAAGGACTTCATCACCACCAAACCAGTATTATATGAAATGCTGAAAGGTATCCTTTAAGAAGAGGAGGAAGAAGAAAAAGGTAAAGATACAAATTATGAACAACAAATACACATCTATCAACAAGTGAATCTAAAAATCAAGGGAATACATAATCTGATGAACAGAATGAACTGGAGATTATAATAGAATCAGGGACATAGAAAGGGAATGGACTGACTATTCTTGGGGGGGAAAGGGGTGTGGGGGATATGGGAAGAGACTGGACAAAAATTGTGCACCTATGAATGAGGACAGTGGGTGGAGAGTAAGGGCGGAGGGTGGAGTGGGAACTGGGTGAAGGGGAGTTATGGGGGGGGGAAGAGGAATAAATGTAATAATCTGAACAATAAATATTTAATTTAAAAAAAATAATGCTATTAGCAACAGGAAACTCAAATTCTGTGAAGGAACAAGTACACCCAGTATTCTATACCCCTGGAGTAGAAAAGATGATGAAAATCAAAGACTCTGAGGTCATACGAAGCATTCATTTGAATATGTTTTGGAGGTCAAGTGCCATTTGATTTAATAGCTCAGTATTTAGAATAGAAAATTTGATGAATAGGGCTCTTAAAAAAATACATTTTGCCCTGGATAGTTTGGCTCAATGGATAGAGCATCGCTGACTGAAGGGTTCTGGGTTCGATTACGATCAAGAGCACATGCCCAGATTTCGGGCTTGATCCCCAGTAGGGGGTATGCAGGAAGCAGCCGATCAATGACTCTCTCTCATCATTGATGTTTCTATCTCTCTGTCCCTCTCCTTCCTCTCTGATCAATCTATAATAATAAAAGTGTAATATGCTAGTTAGACCAGACGTCCTTCCAGACAACCATCTGGATGAAGCCGGCCAGGGCTGCGAGGGAAGCCTGGGTCCAGGTGTCATAGGGAAGCTGGTGGTGGCAGCCAGGGGAAGGAAGGCCTACTCTTTCACGAATTTCATGCATGGGGCCTCTAGTAAACATATATTTTGAAAAAATACATTTGAAGCACTGGCCAGAGTGGCTAAGTGGTTGAGCATTGTCTCCTGTTCCTCAAAAGGTCACCAGTTAAATTCCAGGTCTGGGCACACACCCAGGTTAGCTGGTTTGATCCCTGGTCAGGGGTACAGATGATGTTTTTCTTTTTCCCTCTCCCTCGCCCTTCTCTCTCTAAAATCAATAAAAACATAGTTTAAAAAATAGATTTTAAGCCATGAAGCATAAGATAGAATTGAACATCTATGGCACACAAAACAAAAAGCACGATTTTTAATATAGTGACTTATGTGTTTCTTCCATCTCCCATGGTGTCACCATTTCTGCATTATCCCATCCAAAAAAACAAACAAAAAACCCACTAATATGAATTATTTTTTTTTATTTTTAAACTACTTTCTTGCTTTTCTCATTAATGATTATATTGCCTATGTATTTATTAAAAAATATATTACTTTCGCTTACATTTAGTCATTATAAAAATGGCTTTATGCCCTCTGGAAAGTTCTAGGCTAGCATTTTTTTCTCCCACTTAGAATATACTTGTAAGTTCCATGTACTGTATTAGTCTCCCAGTGGACATATGAACGTTTCTAGAGTATGCAGCTGTGAAAAGATGTGTTAGGTAATGGATTGGTTTAGATATTCCTATTCTAAAGTGCTATATGAAGTTTCCAATGTAAACAGTCATTTTAATATATTAAGTTACTTAATAAAACTACTGAATAACTTTATAGAGGATAAAAATTCTAATACAATAAACTAAAATATAGAATGTCCCAAAAATGTATGCACACTTTAACAGCTGATAGCTCAATTTTAAAAATCAAATGTATTTTAATAGACACCGCCTTTATAATTATTCAAAGTGTGTGCATCCACTTTTTTGGAAATACTTTGCAGGAACATGTTGCCTGGCTATTTATAAATCTACTAGAGGTCCAGTGCATGAAATTTGTGCACTGGCGGGGGGTGTCCCTCAGCCCAGCCTGCACCCTCTCCAATCCGGGACCCCTTGGGGGATGTCTGACTACCGTCAGTCGGACATCCCTCTCACAATCAGGGACCGCTGGCTCCCTGTCGCTCGCCTTCCTGCTTGATTGCCCCTAAATGCTTCTACCTGCCAGCCTGATCACCCCCTAACCACTCCCCTGCCGGCCTGATTGACTCCTAACTGCTCCCCTGCTGGCCCGATTGCCCTCAACTGCCCTCCTCTGCTGGCCTGGTCCCCCCAACTTCCCTCTCTCCCCTGCCAGCCTGGTTGCCCCCAACTGCCCTCCCCTGCTGGCCTGATCACTCACAACTGCCCTCCCCTGCTGGCCATCTTGTGGCGGCCATCTTGTGATGACATGGGGGCGGCCATCTTGTGATGACATGGGGGTGGTAATCTTGTGCGAGAGTGTGACAGTCAATTTGCATATTACCTCTTTATTATATAGGATAGGAAAATTCATTAATTACCCTGAGTTTTTTTCACCTAAATTAACATAATTATTTTAAATACTAATTGCTTAATACTTTGATGGAACTCAGAACTATAATCAAAATAAGTGGCAATCTACCAGATTGATTTTTTCTGATTATTTCATCTGGAATTGTCATTCTAAATTATTAAAATCTGTTTTCAAATCACATTTATTTTTTACCTAAGAGAAGGATACAAGAAAATAAAGGTTTGTTTTTATTCATGTTTCTTTTAGAATTATTTTCTATTCTGTTTAAGGGGAAAGATGTGAATGTGCATAATAATTGTTAAGAAATAAACATTAACCAAAGAACATATATGCATAGCCCATGGGCACAGACAACATTGTGGTGATGGCAGAGGGAGGGGCTGGTGAAGCTGGTATAGGTGGGAAAAGGAGGGGAAAATGGGAGACATCTATAATAGTGTCAACAATAAAAAAAAAAGGTAAGGAACATTAGAAAACATGTGTTGTTCATTAGGAATCTATGCAACCCTTATCTTTGCTGGCTGTAGATATATAGCCAATCGGCTAGTGTGACTCAGACTTATTGATGATAGCTATTCTCAAGTATGCAGCTACAGTGGAAAATACAATAATCATTCATTTAGAAACACTTTATCAACAGAAAAGAAAAACAGCAATGGTGATTTTCATTTAGAAAGCTAGAGCAACCATGCTTGATAAAATTAAACTAAGTGAAGTTTTAATCATCATACAAATTCCATCTGCGCCTCTTTGCACTTTAGAGAACATGTGAATATCGCTTTGTTTGATTATGAGTATTAACATGAATTGAGGTAAATTGCTGAAATCTGTAGAATACATTAAAAACGTTTTTGGAAAGTGGCACTTTGCTGCCAGTTGCTGACCAGACTTTTAGGGGCTGTCTAAGGAACTTGAACTCTGATTGAACAGGTTAGAAAATGAGGCTGGCAGTGCCTTCACTGTGCATTCTCTGCCTCTGTGAAGAAATCTCCCGAGGCTACATTAATTCACATTTGTGTGTGCTCTGCATCTGCAGACACTCATTTTTCTTCTCAGACCACCTTTTATTTCACCGGGACATTGCACAGGATTTTTGCCACCTTCCTGAGCAGCTAAAAACTCTTTGTGCTCTGAAGTTAAGTCCCAACGCTAGCGTTTCATTTATCTGAGGTCAATAAATACACACAAAGGGCATACTTTGGGATGGTGATGTTTTAGCTTAAGAGTTAAGGAGAATTTTTCTACACTTCCAAAAGAAATTGTCAAAAATCTTATGGATGTGAAATGGGAGTTTCTGAAGCACTGTAGACCACCCAGAAATGGGAGGGTGTTCAAAAACATCTAGATTCTCCAGAATTTCTGGCTGGGTTTAAAATAAAGACAAGTCCAACATTAGCATCTGAATATGTAGAACAATATATATACATATATGTATACATATATATATTCCAAAAAATAAGGACTATATCTATGATATATGACAAAAACACCACATAGATCCTAAAACTGAATCAATACCAAAATTATTTCATTTTATTTGAAATATAATTTATTTTGTAAAATATTTTGTTCCCTTATATACACCCATACATTTTTATAATATGCAGAATATAAACTGCACAGAAAATGGGTTTTGAATACATAAAAATATCACTCTCTTATGTTTCATAGTTTTTATTTTGTAATGCTTTCATATTTATAGAAAAGTTGCCAAAATAAAATAGAGCTTCCATATAACCTTGACCTAGCTTCTCCTAATAGTAACATTTACATAACCTTGGTACATATGTCAACTAAGAGATTAACACTGGCACCTTACTTTTTATTAAACTCCCAGTTTTGTTTCTACTTTGTCAGTTTTCTCACTATATACATTTCTGTTCCAAGATCCAATTAAGGATGCCACATTTCGTTTAGTCATCGATGTCACCTTTGGCTCCCTGGACTGTGACAGTTTATCAGTCTTTCCTTGCCTGTCATGGCATTGACAGTTTGAAGGGAACCAGTCAGGTATTTGGAGGTGTCTCTCTGTTGGGGTGTGTCTGATGTCTTACTCATGTGTTACTTGGGATGATTAAAGTTACGAAGAGTACCACAGTGGTGAAATGCCCTTCTCGTCCCATCCCATGGTGGGATGCATCAGAGACAGGATGGGGCAAATGATTTTCTCATGACTGATGGCTGGGAATGTTAAACTGGATCACTTGCTTGAAATGTTGTCTGCCTGGTCCCTATATTCTAAAATTTATATTTTTAACCTATTTTTACTTACTAAGAATGTTCCACAATCAGGGATGCAGGATGGATTAAAATCCACCTCGGAAAAGGGGAAGTCTCTAAGTATTATGTGGAATTCCATAAAGAAATTGTGCCTCTTCTCCCCATTTATTTTTCTGAAACATTTACATCAGTATGTTCTTGTTTACTTATTTTTTTTTTTATTTTGGGTTTTAATTCAATGCTACTTTATTTATTTATTATTCCATTTTTATAATCCTCACCCAAGGATATTTTCCCATTGATTTTTAGAGAGAATGGAAGGGAGGGGGAGAGACAGAAGAGTGAGAAACTTCAATGTGAGAGAGACACATAGATTGGTTGCTTCCCACATGTGCTTCAACCAGTGCCGGCGATGGAGCCTAGAACCTTGACTGGACTCAAATCCAGGGCCCTTCAGTGTGAGGGCCTATGCTCTATCCACTGAGCCAAACCAATTAGGGCTTACACCATTTATTTTATTGTTCAAATTTGAAAATCAAATATCCATCAGGAGCTCATTCAGCTTAACTTTTGTGTCCCTTTGACAAGTGTCCTTCCTTTGGCTTTTGAACATTTCCTTATTTTCTGACACAGCATCATAATCCAGGCTCACCTTGCATATTCCATATCTTAGCACTAAATTGATAACTTTCCCAAAGGCTTTGTATTTAGATATGAAAATCTATTGGGATGTTACTGTGGCCAGATCCACTCAGCAAACAGAACTCAAAAGTATGTGTTTTTAATCTAAACCAGGTATATGCACCCTAGCTAATAAAGGGAATAAGCAAATTGACCATCACTCCGTCACAAAGATGGTGGTGCCCATAGCCACAAGATGGCGGCGCCCAGTCCCTTCAGCCCCGCCGGAGTCCCCCAGTCCTTTCAGCACTTGGGGGTGGGGTGTGTTGCAAGCAAGAGGTGTGGCCAGACCCATTCTCAACCCCCCAGCCTCCCAGGGCTGGCCCAAGGCACAGGCAAGTCTTAGATGTCAGCTACCCAGCCACCCAGGGCCTGCCGAGGCTCAGGTAACAAGGGCTGGCCAAAGCTTGCACTACCAGCAGTGGCAGCAGCAGAGGTGTGATGGGGGTGTCGCCTTTCCCTGATTGCCAGGTCATCTTCCACCCCTGAGGGCTCCCAGACTATGAGAGGGGGCAGGCTGGTCTGAGGGAACTCCCTCCAGTGCATGAATTTTCATACACCAGGCCTCTAGTATATCTATAATTATCTATTTGTCTGTCTGTCTGTCCATATATCTCTTTATCTTTTCATAAAACATGAATTCACACCGATGTCTCCAACTCTAGTCCCATATTACAGGCTTTAGTCTAGCCTCTCTTTGTTTATTTGTACTTTTTTTCTCTGATAGTGAGAAATACAGCTTCCGTTACCTGACATTTACTTATCTATTTTTCAACTTTGGCAGATATATAAAGTTCTTTCAGTGATTTTAATCTATACCCTTGTGCAAACAAATTTATGTCTTATAGTACTGTGTTTATATACAGTTATAATTATATTATATTTCCAGTTAAAATACTGTGAGCTGAAAACGCATAGGCCAGCTCTTTTTTGTACAACTCCTTCAGTGAGGTTTTATCATACACTTAGAGCACAATTCATTTATCACTGTCTGCATTCCTTCCCAAGATCCTCAACACTGGTTGTTGTTTTTTAATTGCTTATATTAAAGTTCACTTCTTATGATGTATAGTACTCTATATTTTGAAAAATGGAAAAAAATATATATGCTACAGAGGTGACATAGAGAACAGTTTCTGCTTTTGCTGAAAAAAGTACAATTTGCACATGTTACTTCCATCTGGAATATCGCAGTGCAGTCCTCTTTGCAGGGTTCCTACATGTTCTGCCTTTAAGATTCAGCACAAAGTCATTACCTTTGGCAGAGGCTTCCCTGACTCAGGAACAGTTCATCTCTCCTGCCCCTAGAACTTTTCATCTCTATTCAGCAGTACTTGGAGCAGACCATGGAGGAATTATACCTGGTGTTCAGTCATGCAACTAATAATAATTAGTTCATTAATTTGTTTCAGCCAAAAACCATGCCCATGTTTTCCTGGGTTTTGTCTTCCTTTGGAGGAGATAGTCTTGTATCCTTTTATTTGTCCAACATTCATTACCCTATGATCAATAATGATATTGCTAAACCTGGGTTCTCCAGGTCTTCAGGCGACCCCTTTATGTTCTTGACCTCGGGTCTTCATGTACTTATTAGATGTTGATACACATATTCTATCCTTAGTTTACAGATAATGTGGTCTCTCTGGGGATTCCCAGTCTTGCCTAAAATAATCCTGTCAACGCCGAAACCGGTTTGGCTCAGTGAATAGAGTGTCGGCCTGTGGACTGAAGGGTCCCGGGTTCGATTCCGGTCAAGGGCATGTACCTGGGTTGCGGGCATATCCCCAGTGGGAGATGTGCAGGAGGCGGCTGATCGATGTTTCTCTCCCATCGATGTTTCTAACTCTCTATCTCTCTCTCCTTTCCTCTCTGTAAAGGATCAATAAAATATATTTAAAAAAAAAATAATCCTGTCAAGAATAAATTAATAACCAAAAGAATATGCCTCCATCTAAAACTTAAGTGCTGACCTGTGTACTTTTATATTCAGCTACATACAGGGAAGTTCTATTACATAACTTAAATTCATCACTAACTAAAGACAATTTCCCCCTATTCTGCTCATACTACTGTCCACACAGAGATTTATTTATTCTCCTACATCAGAAATCTGGACAATTATTTTCCAACTCAAATACAAAATTTCAGTAATACTTATCTAATTATCAGCTTTCTGAATAGTTCACTCTCTCTAATATTCTTCCATCAACAATCATTTATTATCATTGCAATTGGTAATATATTGATCTTATCAATGTTTTATAGTCACTTATTCCTCGCCTATCATATTCAAACTTACCACCTTTTCCAGAATAGATGTCATTGACAAGAATGACAGTTTTGCTCTGTCTTCCACCTGGCTTCCCTTGTCACTTTGTTGCATTGGTTTACCCATTGGGGAGAATAAGCGGTCATTCCATCTAAGGTAAATCTCACTAACTGGTCCCTCCTTAGTTTCCAACAGCTCCCTTAAATGCTGCTGTTACTTTCTAAATTAATTTTTCTGAAAAAGATTTTCCCATATGCAGCTTATAACTTCTTTCAGACCATTACTAGTCAAATATTACCTTAGAATCATAGATTATTATATTTGATCATCTTTTTTGTTGAAATTCTTTTTAACTTGTTGAGAAAACATTTTTATTATAGAAGTTGAATTAAGATGTAGTCTATTTTAACTTAAACAATTTTAAACATTATTGTGTGTGTGTGTGTGTGTGTGTGTCTGTGTGTCTGTGTGTGTGTGTGAGTGTATTAGTAACTAAGAATGTTTCTTTTCATTCTTATGGAAATTTTTTGTAATTCATTTCCCAAGTGGTTTTTAATTTCTGTTTATTAAATAATGACAATAATAATAATTATTGTTATTATTTATAAAATATCCATTGATTGAAGGTGTCAATAACTTGTAATCACTTCCTGGTGCATTATTTTTAACAAATTAAGGATTGTATCTGGGAAGAAATCTCATAACAAATTAAAAGAAAAGGGAAACTTTTGTATAATATACTTATTCAACCAGGAAACAAATATTCAAAATAATGGGACCTTCAAGTGGAATGAGTTAAGGACATGGCTAGTGGTAAGCAGAGTTATAATGAAGCTCAAGAAGAAAGGATATGTGTGACCTGATATATATGTTTTCTTAATCTTTAATAAGCAACTTTTTAAAACAGGCTTATATATACAGAAATTTTGAGAAGATAGTAGAGTTTCCATGTACTCCACATCATTTCCTCTATTGATATTTTACATTAATGTGGTGCATTTGTTTTAATTCATGAGCCAAATTTGATACCTTAATATGATCTCAAGTCCATAGTTCATTGAGATTTTTCTTGGTTTTTCTTTGCTGTTCTGTTTCTGGTCCACAACCCCATAGAGGATAACATATTACCTTTACTTGTCCTGTTTCCTTAGGTGATTCTTGTGGCACTTTCTCAGACTTTCCTTATTTTTTTATGACTTTGACAGTTTCCAATTAATTTTTTTTAATAAATATTTTTATTTTTTAATATATATTTTATTGATTTTTTTTACAGAGAGGAAGGGAGAGAGATAGATAGAAACATCGATGAGAGAGAAACATAGATCAGCTGCCTCCTGCACACCTCCTACTGGAGATATGCCTGCAACCAAGGTACATGCACTTGACCGGAATCGAACCTGGGACCCATTGGTACACAGGTCGATGCTCTATCCACTGAGCCAATTAATTTTTTAAATGTTATTTCCATAACTCCTTCAAAGAATAACATGTGAAAATGCTTTTCTTCAGGAATTCTAAAATCTGATATTAAAGGTCTTTATTACCAAATTCAGTCCATTTACATGTCAAAAAGCTTCAGGGGGGAAAATAAGACAAAAGCTTGTAGCAATTATATGTCATATAGAGCAACACAATTTAAACCTTTACATGGCCTGAGGCAGTTTTTAAGCAATTTAATAACCTGTGCCCAATGAGCTCTTTATTTACGGTACATTCCAGTTATTTTATTTTCAAAAACTCAACTCACTGAAAATATTTTCTTTTGAGATATGCAAGTATTTTCTGGTTGCTGTTGTCTTTTTCTTCTGAATTTAAGCAAATGTTTTGACATACACAGAGTTTGTGAGATGTAAATTCTACCTGCCTTTTCTTCACTCCACTTTCCCATAAGGATACCTTGATATTCTTGATGTTTGTTTTCAAAGGACTACAAGAAATAGCAGTTAAAAGACAATTATGGTGCAGTGGAGTTCTTTCTTTCTACTCTGAAAACTGCTGTCAGAACAACACATAGGACTCCTCCGTCCACAGTCTAGATGTGTAACTGCCTAACATGTGCCTGTGGAGTAAATACGTGGGGTGCAAAAGTGAATACGTGTGGCGCCTTTCGGGGCTGTTCTTGTCCCATGATTTGGTCCTCTACATCCCAGCCACATGTAATTACCGAGTGCCTACTCTGCTAGAGTCTGCCTCAAGCCTTACATGTTTAAAGAGTCTCTGTCTTCAGGGAGCTTGCAGCTGGTGGAGAGCACAGCAATTGATTCACATTTTTATATGTTTTATAAAAAACATGTTTTGGTTGCTATAGGTGTATAGTGGGGTAGAACAAAAACCTGCTCAATAAGGAAAGTCCAATCTCCATTTGCATCTGATACTCAAGCAGAATTAAAGAAAGACAGTTTTCTTCAATTGCCCACATAAGTTACATCCACCTGCCAGAAAGTTTTTGGGAATAAAAATTAAAGTTGTGTGTTTGAATTCTGGCCAAGATGTGATTTTGTAATGCAGATGGCACACCCGTGCAGCAGCCTGCTGACCACCCCCTTGCCATTCTGATAAATAAGCACAGGAAGAAGAAACGAAATTTGATTAGTCTTTTTAAAGCAAACATTGTACTTGATATAAATTATTCTTTTAGAATTTTTCACATATGCCAAAGTACTGATCACAGATTAACTGCTTGAACTGCATGCTGTTAACAAGCTTTCTGATTATGAAAATGGATGGATCCATTTTTCATAGTTCTGATCAACAGATATATGGGATTATGTAATTGTAATTCAGATAAGAAAAACTATAGTTAAGAGCCAACTACAATTTATGCAAAATATGGGAGCATTCCCTAACCTAACTTGTTTTATTTTTTCCTACTCAAGGGTTATTAATGCTAAAAAATACTATTTAGAATTTTTATACCCTGTATTACAAATACACCTTAACAACAAATGTTTTCTCATAATTGCTTAAAATATTTATTAGTACATCTGCTCTTTTTTTATTTCTGATTGTCCCATCTCTTTTACAAATGGGGACCCCCCAAATTTTCTAGTATATTATATTTGAACTAGAGGCCAAATATTTGTGCACGGGTGGAGTCCAACCAGCCTGCCCTGATTGGGCCTATCGAGCTGGGCCTGCTGGACCGGGCCGGCTGGGGGAGGGGCCATGGGTGGTTGACTGGCCATTCGACCTCATGGTTGAACTCCTGGTAGAGGGGACAATTTGCATATTATCCTTTTATTATATAGGATTCATTATTTTGTGTCATTGCTTTTTTGGCAATTCTCAACTATATACTTCCAAATCAGTCTGGAATTTACTTAGCATCAGATAATTGAAACATTAACAATGAAAATGTTTTGTAAATGAATTTATCTGCTTTCAATGTTGTTTACTATCTCATTTAAGACATATGAGACATTCATAAGGCAAATGAATTTTTTCCCTTTATTATGAATAATATTTCATCCATGTTACTATTAAAATTAACTTTTTAATCTTAAACTTACAATTTCAAAATATAAGCACTAAAGAGTCTGTACCATTAGAGAGAAATGGACAGGCTATTAAAATTATCTATTCATTGTTTTGCTGGTATGACCTGTAAAATAACTTCTAATTTTGGGGTTCATGCCCTAATAGGCTAATACAAAGAGTAAATATGTTCCCTCATTAACTTATATTATGTTATATTATAATGGTTTTCTTTATTTTTAAAGAACATAAACCCTGAAAAATCAATGACAGAATGATATTGCTTCCATATAAATTCTGGATTGAGCCTGGTAAGGTTATAGTTACCATGGTAACAGAAATGTGCTCTTTAAACACAGTAACTACTCTTCTACTTATACTGAGTGATTTCTTCAAAAATAGGACTTGTGGTGGTGTGGTTCTGAGAGATTGTATTCCCCAAAAGGATTCATATCCAAGTAATTTTTTTAGGAGTAACTCAAGCATATGGAGGTTAATTAGATATAAATGTTGCCAATGTGAATTTTAAAAGCACAGTACTCCCCCAGTAAGTAGCCAAGTGTGGGGAAATGTGAAATGAAATATCCTAAGAAGAGAACTCAGATGACACGGGACCTGATACAGATATCTTTTGAATTTATGAATTAACTATTGGGCAGGGGCCCAATTCAAGAATTCATGCACCTTGAAAGAAACTGTGGGCCACGAGGCTGCGGTGGGCACAGGGGCAGGTCTCGGCCCATCCTCTGCGCCCCAGCCTGGCCCCTCCTGCCAGGGACCCTGGTCCCCTGTCTGCCTGCAGCCCCACTCCTGCCACTGCCTCTCCCACACACTGATGGTGCCGGCCCCGCTCACACCTGCTGGAACGATTGGAACCAGAACCAGCAGCGGGTGTGAGTAGGGCCAGTGCCATCAGCAGGTGCAAGTGATGGCTGCTGCACTGATAGCCCCTCAGGAGCAGGGGGAGGTTGAGAAACCCTCAGGGCGATTGGGGCTGGCAGCTGCCGCTCACACCCACTGAAGCGCCAAGAGATGGGAACTGTTGCCGGGCGCCAGCAGCAGGTGCGAGTGGCAGCTCCGGTGCCCGCAGTGGGTGTGAGAGGCAGTTACCAGCCCTGATCACCCCTCAGGAGCAGGAGGAGGTGGAGAAGCCCTCAGGAGCTGAGCACCAGCAGTGGGTGCAAGCAGCGGCTCGGGCGCAAGCAGTGGGTGTGAGCGGGGCTGGTGCCGGCAGTAGGTGTGAGCGCTGGGCAGGACCACAGCACATGGGAGCAAAGAATTATCAGTAACCACCAGAAGCTCACCCCAAGGACAGTGACCAGTGCCCTGCCTTGGTCTGGCACCCCCACTCACCTGCTCCACCATCCTGCTGCAGCTGCTGTCTGCCATGTTCCTCACTCTGCCACCTGCTGCCAATGCCAAACATGTTCTGCACGCACGCCCCCTGGGGGTCAGTGCACATCATAGTGACCAGTTGTTTGGTTGTTCCACCATTCGGTCTATTTGCATATTAGGGTTTTATATATGTAGATATGGAGATATCAGAGCATGTGGAAATGTTAAAGAAATTTATTTTGTATCTTATACTCTTTCAGATCAAAGGGGGTGTATCGTGTAGCAAATTGATTCAAAAAGACATATATAGCAATGATTTTCCCTTTATAACACTTAAGCACTGTGAAATAAATAAGGTTAAAATCTGTATCATCCTTATGGTGATAAGTTCGAACCATTTTCATTACCCCCCAATTTTTAAGATATTGACAGATTAACTGTGTTATAACTTTGCCTTCTTGTAGTTTTCTTTTCCTCTCATTTCAAGAAAAATCTTACTTTCAAAATATTTGTTTTATGTATGACAATGCTGTTGTTGTGCTACCCTATATGTCAATTTTTAGTCGTGGTGTTTAACTGGGCCAATTGGGAAAATATAAAGTTTTTCTACATGAAAAGGTTTAGATCTTCAATCATAAATCTATTATTTGCTACCTTGATGATTTGAAGCAGATCTCTCAAACTTCCTGACACTCAGTTTTTCGCCTCCACTGTTGGAATAACAATAATAATTAGCCACATTGCTTTATTATTATGCCAAATAAATACAATAGTTGGAGCCCTAGCTGGTTTGGCTCAGTGGATAGAATGTCGGCCTATGGACTGAAAGGTCCCAGGTTCGATTCCAGTCAAGGGCACATGCCTGGGTTGTGGGCTCAATCCCCAGTGGGGGACTTGTTGGAGGAGGCAGCCAATCCATGATTCTCTCTCCCTCTTCCTCCTCTCTGAAATCAATAATATATAAATATATAAATACAATAGTCGGATTAGACAGATTAGGCTGCTGTAACAGAATTTCACAGACTGAATGGCTTATGCAACACAAATTTATTTCCTCACTATTCTAGAGGCTGCAAGTCCAAGATCAAGGTGCCATATGGCTTAGTGTCTTTCTGACTTGCAGACAGCCACCTTCTCTGGGTTCTCACATGGCCCTTCTTCTCTTTGCGTGTGGTGAGAGAGCTCTGTGGTTCTTGTTCTTTTCTTATAAGGACACCAACCCTAATGGATTCAGGCCCCATCCTTATGACTTCATTTAACCTTTATAAGCTTCCTATAGACCTTACCTCCAAATACAGTCATATTTGCAGTTAGTGCTTCAATGTATAAAATGGGAGTGGGGATACAATTCAGTCTGTAACAAGAGTGCTTTGTAAACTGCAAATTACACAATAGATATTGACGACTTACCATATCTGTTTGCTTTTTCTTGTTATGGAAGTGCCATCCTTAGAATATGACTACCATTGCAGCTTCAGCCAAATTAACTAGTCTACCAAAGTGGCAAGCTATATGCACAGCCTTTGTTTTTAATATATGCTCTCACTAGCTAAGCTGGCTAGGTCACTTTAAACAAACAAACAGAAAAATAAGAGAGTCTCAAACTTGTTTATAATGTCTCTTTAAGGCCAGTGTCTCTTTATCATTTTAGAGCAATATTTCCCTTGATTATCTTCAGTAACTACTCGTTGCTTCCCTTCCCTCCAGCTTAAGTGACACTCTGATGTTCCATGTTTATTTCCCAGTTTCCATTCATAACCATTACTCTTTCTTTTGACAGAATTTCTGGTACGAGGTGGCACGTAAAACAGAAAATAATATGTTTTTTAGTTTAGGGAGAAAAGATGTGTGACATAGGGAACAAAGGATCCAAGAGAGATCCCTATTAGAGGAGTACTGTGGGCTAAGTCTCTACTCCTGCATCACTGTAGTAGAAAGAACTGCCATCAGGGCCTGGATGGTTTCCGATATAATCCTGCCCCCCACACATGAACTTGTCATATTGCTGCACATTATATTTCCATTACAAGTGGACTCAGAATTCTGATGATGCATTTTTAAGTATAAATACTTTATTTTCTCCCTTCCCATCTCTATTTAATACATTTTTAAGCAAGCCAAATCATGTTGTTGTTTTTTCTGTATAAATATCTACTGGCCCTGTTTTAAATATCTGGGGGATAATGTGACCTTGAGAAAATGCATTTCTTGTCATTGAGAAGCCAGTCTGCAGAGGATGCAACAATTGCCATGACACGACTAACCTGCCACATGATAGAAACTTGATGACGATAAATGACTTCAGAAAAAATTAATTTGGGAGGTAATGAATCATCATAAGTTTTACATCAGAAGGTAAAGACCATATCCTTGTAACTCCTTGTAAAGTTCTGAGTACAGCTTAAAGCACACCTGAACTTTTTTTAATATTGAATGGGTAAGCAGAATCAATGGAGGAATAATAAGGGCAGAGTTTGTACTATTTTTAAGTAATATTATTAATGTGTTTCCTAGTCCATATTTTAATTAAGAAGTAGTATGTACTATTGTAGGAGTAAACCACGTTGATTTTTATTTCTTACTTGATTTTATTTTATTGTGATTTATCAAGGCACGTAAAGCATGATAGCCAGTAGTAGGAAGAGACATGTGTTTTGTAAATCTGAAAGCGCTCTGTGAGGAGCAGTGGTTCTCTCCCGTTACGGACCATGTTGACACATCTCTTATTTGGATTCTCCTCCTTTTCAGTTGCTTGTGCCATGCTCTGCTTTATATTTGAATTCATAGCACTGGGGGGGGGGGGGAAGCCTGCTCTGCATCTGTCTGTACACAGCTCCTCACTCAGACCAGTGCTCTGTTACAACACGTGGATGGTACATTTAAAATGTTTTGGATGTTTCATTACCTAATCATCTGGTTGATGGGGTGAGGGGTGAGCAATATGTTTCTTAAATTGAGAGATAATTTTTAAAATTGATTTCAAGTTATGATTTTTTTTAAGAAAATAAGCATTAAAAACTCTCCAAAATAACAAATCTCATGGCAAATGTATACTTATTAATTAGATGTGGCTTTTAGTCACATATTTGAAAAAAACAAACTAATTTCTTGTACCAAGTATTGTACATACTCAGTCTTTGCCTTCATAGGGAAATATCATACTAACCTCTATATTAAAACATATTTTTGACAATAATTTGTAGAGAAATAAAATATTTTAAGATAAAAAATAACATATGCAAAACCATTTTGACCCTGAAAAGATAGCATGTATTGATATATTTTCATTTAAAACTTTGAAGTAATTTTTTCTTTATTGATTAAGGTATTACATACATGTCCTTATGCCCCATTATCCCCCACCCCACCCCCACTCATGCCCTCACACCCCTGTTGTCTGTGTCCATTGGTTAGGCCTAAATGCATGCATATAAGTCCTTTGGTTGATCTCTCCCCCTTGCCCCCACCCTCTCCTACCTTCCCTCTGAGGTTTGACGGTCTGAGCGATGCTTCTCTGTCTCTGGATCTGTTTTTGTTCATCAGTTTATGTTGCTCATTATATTCCACAAATGAGTGAGATCATGTGATATTTACCTTTCTCTGACTGGCTGAAATAATTTTAATAAATCACAGGGATTATCTTTGTTTTGAACTTTAATACTTAGCATCTAAACTTGACAACCCATTGAAATATTACATCATTATTTAGATATTAAAATTATTTTAAAGTATTTTACATACCTGTGTAAAATAATGGCATGTAATAAATATTTTCCAATCTGACACTTTAACCACAAATATCTTTTAAAATGATTCAGCCACTGCAGGCTCTAATCCAGATACCACATTACCACTTTCTTCTCTTACAACTTCCATATAAGTTTATGATGTAACAGAAAAAAACACATAAGAAATTATGTTACTTCTGACTAAAATTTGGCAGTATATTAGAATTTACACTCCATTAACAAATTAAACCTAAAATGAGTTCTTTGCTCAAAACCAACTATAATATTTGGCTGGTGGATGTCCAAGGATAACTTTTATGCACTAATCCTCAGACTTCATCTCTGTGGATCCAGTACTGTATTAGGCTTTCTAATTTTATTAATTTTGTATCAATCTTTGTCTTTTAATAAGACTGTTTAGTCCTATTAATTTATTAGACTGTTTAAAGTAATAATTTATTAGACTGTAGTATGTCTAGCATATTTATTTATTTATTTATTTAGTCCACTCTACTTTTAGTTTTGTTTTTTTCATCCTATCTGGCCTTCATTTGAATACTTGAATATTTAACTGGAATTATATTTTATTCCCTGGAATTTTTGCATTCATCTATTTGTGTCATTTTAGTTATTGCTCTGGGTATTATACACTTAGAACTATTCAGTGTACTTACAGTTAATACTGTTCAACTTAATGTAAACTATAGAAAATATACAACGTGTAGGACTATTTACCATGTGTGCTGTTCTTTATGTCATTATATGTATTAAACCTCCATCTGTCACAAATCCCACTTTAAACAGTTGCATATATTTTAAAGGGACATATAGGAAAAACATAGTATTTTAAATGTATGCAAACATTTCACATTTTCTGTCTTATTCAGTCTTCCTGAAAATCCAAGTATTCATTTTATTACCTTTTTGCTTGGGATACTTATTTTAATATATTTTATTATGTAGTTTTTCTTCTTATATTTGATATATCTTTATTTAAGCTACATTCTTCTTTTTTTACATTTTTTATTGATTTCAGAAAGGAACAGAGAGGGAGAGAGAGACAGAAACATCAATGATGAGGAAGAATCATCTATCGGCTGCCTCCAGCACCCCCCCCCCCGCCCCCGTAACTGGGGATTAAGCCAGAAACCCAGGCATGTGCTCCAACAGGGAATTGAACTGTGACCTCCTGGTTCATAGGTCGAAGCTCAATCACTGAGGCAAGCCAGCAGGCTAAGCTATATTCTTGAAAGGTATATTCACTGAATGTACAATTCTGTTTTGTTTTTTTATTATTTTTATTTTTTGCCTTTTTAGTAGTTTATAGGTATCATTGCACTGTCTTCTGTTATCTACCATTTCTGATAAAAAGTAAGTAGTTATTAAAATTTCTCTTCCCCATATACAGTTGGGTTATTTTTCTCTGCCCCCTCAAGATACTGTCTTTATTTTGGAGTTCCAGAAATTACATGTTCTTCAGGTAATTTTCTTTATGCTTCTCTGATTTTCTTCACTATAAAAATTTACATTTTTTAATAATCTGAGGTACATGCTGGCTAATATCTCTTACAAGACTTTCCCTGAAGGTTTTATTTCTCCTCCTCTTCTAGGGTTGCAATTACAACTACGTTAAGTATTTTCATGTTGTCTCACAAATCCCTAATATTCTGTTTATTTATTTTTAATATTATTTATTTTTATACTAAAGATTGGATAACTATTTTAATTATATATTTTTTTCTCTTATTTGGTTACTAGAGGCCTAGTGCACAAAATTTGTGCACTGGGTGAGGGGGTGTCCCTCAGCCCAGCCTGCACCCTCTCAAATCTGGGACCTCTCGGGGGATGTCTGACTGCCGGCTCCCAACCACTCACCTGCCTGCCAGCCCGATTGCCCCTAACCCCTTCTGCCTGCCAGTCTGATCCATGCCTAACTGTTCCCCTGCCAGCCTGATCGCTCCCAACTGCCCTGCCCTGCCAACCCGGTCACCCCTATCTGCCCTCCCCTGCCGGCCAGGTAGCCCCTAACTGCCCTCCCTTGCAGGCCTGTCCCCCGCAACTGCCCTCCCCTGCTGGCCATCTTGTAGTGGCCATCTTTGACCACATGGGGGCGGCCATCTTGTGCAAGGGTGTGATGGTCAATTTGCATATTACATCTTCATTATATAGAATTTTATTATCTCCAATCTTAATTTAGGCTCACCCAGTAATTTTTTTTTTGTAATTTCCCATGTTGTATATTTTATTTCCTTAATTATATTTCCCTTCATGTTATTAAGAATAGATATAATAATTTCTAGTGTACTAATTTCAACATTGAAGTCCTTTTCTTTACTAAGGTTCACATTTGCTGTTTCTCCATATGCCTAAATCTTTTGAATTTACCCTAGATATTTCAAATGGTACAGTTTGCAAAATTTGTATTCTATTTTGTTTTCCCAAAACAATAGGTTGCACTCAATACATAGCCTAAAATTTTCAGGTCAGTTATTTAAGCTTAACCAGAACTGCTTAGATTGTGTCTGTGGCTGTGTACTACGGAGATCAGCCAGAGATTTGGGTAGAGTCTACCTATACAAAGAATTAGGTTATCTCTACAGTCTCTCCTTCCCAAGACATTACAAAGTCTTTAAAGACTTATTAGTAGTTGCATAATGAAAGGGTGTTCATATGGGATTTGACTAGTCCACAGAGCACAGTTGGAGTCTGCCCTGGGGCAAAAACCCATACAAATCAGTAACTCACCTAGTATATTTTGCAAGAAGGACTGGGCCTTACTCAATCATTATTCTAAAATGCATTTTTAATTATATGATAGGAGTAAAATTACTTTCCAGAATTTTTAAAATAGCTAATTTTCTTGTTGATTTTTTATGCTCTTAATTTGTTATTCTCTACACACACTTGGAAAGCTATCTTATTGCTCCCAATATTCTATTTGAGAGTTGACAGTATTTATGGAATCCTTTAGTAATAATTGGCCAAAATATCCTGAACTTGCAGTGTTTTAGTCTCATTTTATTTGGATCCTGTAAGCATAACACAATACAGATATGACTTCTTTTTTTTTATTTCTCCATTAACTTACATTGTAAAATTCAACTGCTTCAAGGTGAAGCAGTTGCTGTCATATTTATGGAAGTCATATTATTGCAGAGTGCATTACAAGAAGGATGCAGCTGGATCCCAGGCTATGAGATGTAACCTTTACTGCCTGAGGCGATTATTTCAACTCCAGCACAGACTGAAGTGATGTGATCACCATTTTTAAGACATACCATTTCCTAATAATATTGTCTATGAAGCCAGAACCCAAACATAAGAGATCAACTATATTCATACATGTATCCATATATTTGGCAATCTAGTATTATTTTATTTTCACAACCATAACTGGAGTTTGGGTTGCCTTGAGGTTGGAACTTGAAGTGCAAATCAAGTAGGCCTAAAGTTCTATGTGCAATATTTACTCAAGGTATTTGCCAAATCTTCAACTGTCAATGCTCTGGTTGAGATACCCAGATCTAAAGCAAAAATAAATAAATAAATAAATAAATAAATAAATAAATAAATAAATAAATAAACAAATAAATAAATAAGCAAGCAAGCAGAAAATAAACTGGTTGACTAACAAGCTGAGAAAGATTTCAGTAATCTTTCTTTAAGGAAAAGACAAAGATTTTAGTTTAAAACTCTAAAGTTGAAGGATCCCTGGGAAATATCCCAGACTCTAGTAGAGACCCAAGAAGCCTAACCTTAGAGATTGTTGATTAGTTACCACATGTGATCACAGAACAATCTGGAACAAGTTATATTATCTGTGAGAATATTTACAAAATATACATGTACGTACTTATATCATACAATGATAATGTTTTAATGGAACTAATGGCAAAGTAAAAAGTTATAGGGTTTACTTCATTATTCTTCTACTGTAGCTATCATTCAAATTGTTTTTTAGGACAAATAATGGAAAATAACACAAATTTATCATTCAGAGTAAAGATATTGTGTTCTTTTGCTTGAAACTTAAATAGATGTACTTTGAAACACAATTCAAATATTTTATTTAAAGTATTACAGTGTACTTTCTATTACAAACTCAATATTTTATACTGAAACCATAGTGAAATGAAGTTCTACATATAATTATGTTGACATAAGCAATATAAAAATCTCACCAAATCTCTAATGCTGATATAAACATTATGTTCATAAATGCTTAGATAAGTAAAATAAGAATGACTATTTGCAGTAATAAATGACACAGAAAATCTAGGAAAGCTAGCTTAGAATATGAAATAGCATTTATTGTTCAATTTCATTTTCAAGTATTGATATACTAAGAATGTGGGACCCAAAGTCCATACAAAAAATACTCCATTAGTAATGCCAGCAATTATTCATTCAATAGTTAAAGATTCTCTCTTACCAGATATTTTCAAAGATTCGTATTTGCAAAATGGACCAGAATTATTCTGTTAGTACTTGTGCAATAGTTTGGAATTACTTAATGAAATTTTCCAGCACAAAAGAAGCCTTATTTAATAACCCAGAAGTGTGAAAGTGATTAAAGTATTTGTAATATAAATAAGTAAAAGAATTTATGTGATAATAGTTAAGTCATATTTTACCCAGCAATAATTGTTCAGGATATTGGAGACAATATGAAGTCCAATAGGAAGGTTTCAAAAAATTAGGTCATAGGCTTGTGTTCTAAAACAAATTAAATGAAATTATCATCAAGGATAAATGATTTTATTTTTAACTTTATTTAAAAATAATAATCTAAGACTTACAAAGTATTCATGATAAGATAATATAATGCTTGCTACTTGGGATATGGCATGTAAAGCCTTGTGTATTTGCAAACTGCTAGCTAAAGGTGCACTGCAGGGTAAGTACAAAAAGTGAAAGTCAGTGTTTGAAAACATGTATAGTACATTTCAGTGACACTTTTCTTATACATTAAAAAAGCAGTAGATATATTTTTTAAATGTCCTTCACAGCAGAGAGTTTGAGAGTTACTATGATACAACCCAAATGATGGAAGACTGGATGAGGAACAGTTGACATACTACTACTAATAAATATATATTACTGCTTTTACGTTATGCAGTCATTGTGCTGAAAAAATTACATAGGTTTCTGTATTTATTTTCAACTATGATATTAAAAAGTATTATTATTTATAGATGTAGAACTTGAGGTTCCAAAGTATTAAATAACTCATTGGAGGTCTCCAGATATAATATATACAGACTAAGAAATTGAATCCAGATCTAAACCAAAATCTGGGTAGTTATTCACTATTCTACGTAGTGTCTTTCCCAAGAACAACAAGCCTTATAATGATATCTCAGATGATACTTCAAAGTGCAGTAATACCTACTACAACATTTTACACAATCTAGAACGTGAATATTCTCAACTATAATATGAAGAGTAAAATGAGTAAAATCCTACTAATTTTTCGGTTTCCACTATCTGTCAAACAATGGACCAGATGTTTTCATAAATATTATCTAACTTAGCCAGTAGCTAACTATAAGCCCCTATATAAATGTCTAGGGTAGGTTTGAAGACACAAATTAAATCTGCCTGTAAGTCATTGTATGTTCAACAAATATTCAACAGTTTACCTCTTCCAATTTGATACAGGATTCTTGCTACAAAATCACTTAAAATCTGGTAGCATGGAGTTGGGAAGTATTGGTTGAAATCAGAATATATTCATTAGAGGTATATAAAATATTCAAATATTTAATAGGTCCTTTGATCTCATACTTTCCACCCTTCACAGCTGTAAAAAAAATAAGTTTTTATTGCTTATGCTATCCACTCTATAGTATTTAGTTATAGCAACACAAAACAAGTAAAACAATTCCAAGTGCTATTTTTTTCAAGCTTATCCAAAATGTGACAAATGTCTTATGGGCAATAGATGGTATGTTTTTAAATCTTAAAATCAGCTCTTGTCTTATGAAAACTGCATCTTTTGATTTTTGTAATATAAAATTACAGTTCTTTTTCTGTAATTTATTCCTAAGGGATTGTATCCAAGGAGTGAATTAAATTAAACTCTGTGGTTTAGTGTTTTCCTCTTAATTAATATAGGAATGCACACCCGTCAGCTAATTGTAAAACAGAAAAGCATGGACATGGGGAGGCTGGGAGTGACAGTTCCAGACCAGCATCCTCAAAGAGCTTGTGGTGTAAGTCTGTGACCAGAGGGTGCTCTGGGAAGGACCATGCAGTGCGGACTCTGGTAAGGAGGGACAAACGGAAGTCACAACAGGAGTGCAGCCCAGCATGAGTTTATTGGCTTCTAGTGTCATGCTCCAGCTTGATGAAGTTGAACAGCCCATTGGTGGGAGACTCATGAGAGATCACTGGGTTGCTGCCATCAAGTTCAGGCTCAATTTTATTAGCCAGCTTCTTTCTCAGCTCCACGCCCCATTGGTCAAAGCTTTTGATGTCCCAGATGATGCCCTGAACGAAGATCTTGTTTTCATACGTGGCAATGAAGGCTCCAAAAATGAACGGTGTGAGTTTGGTGAACACAATAGAGCTAGTTGGACCAATTCCTTCAAAGACCTGATGCTACAGCAGCTTCTCCAAATATTCTGAACTCTTTCCTGGAGCCTGAAGCTCCTTCTGAGCTTCCTCTGTCGATGTTCCCCTCATCAGGGCCTCAATCTGTGCCAAGAAGTTGCCCAGGAGAATCTGTGATGCAGACCAGTCCTTATTGGTGGCTGGGTGTAGCTGAGGAAATCACAGGATATCATCTTGGTGCCTTGGTGGATGGTTTGGTAGCAGGCATGCTGGCCATTGGTCCCTGGTCCCCCCCCCCCCCACACACACACACCACACAATGGGGTCTGTCAGATAATCCACACCATGCAAGATTTGGCGATGCACTTCCCATTGGACTCCATGTCACTCTGCTGGAAGTACACAGCAAAGCAGTGCAGGCACTGGTTATAGGGCAGTATGGCATGCGTCTCACAACAAAGGCCGTTGAACTACCAGATACCCAGGAAAGCTAGCAGGATGGGGGTGTTGTTCTCTAGGGGTGTCATGCAGAAGTGCTGGTTCATCCAGTCAGCCCCCAAGAGCAGCTGCTTGAAGTTGTCAAATTCTACATGCAGGGCAATGGAGAGTCCAATGGCTGACCACAGCTAGCAGCACCCTCCTACCCAACCCCAGAACTCGAACATGTTTTGAGGGTCAACTCCAAACTCTTTCACTTTGGTTGTGTTGGTAGACAGGGCAACAAAGTGCTTTGCAACAGCAGAAGGATCCTTGGCCAAAGGAGAAGCCACTCCTTCCCCTTCTCTGTCTTCCTGACGGTCTCCTGGTGGTAAAGGCCTTGGAAGTGATGATGAACAGGGAGGACTCAGAGTTCATGGTGGCCAGGGTTTTGGCAATGTGAGTCCCATCAATGATTGAGACAGACCAGACCCTGGGGCCTTCTCCAAGAGGACAGCTTGAGGGCTTCTGTAACCATGAGGGGTCCCCTGTCAGAGCCAATGATGACGATGTTATTGTCGTCTGTGATAGGCTTGCCTGAGTATCCCTCCCAGTCACCACCTCCAATGTATTGGCAGCAAAACTTCATCTTCTGGATGACCCTGTTGACCTCTGGCATCTCATCCTTGCCATCCACCAGAATGGATGTGTTTGACCCAACCCACAGGGCCACATGAAGCACTGCCCGATTTTCGGTGAAGTTCATCTTTTCAACATTGAACATGAGTTCCCAGGTGGCCTCCACATCCCTGGATTTGGCCAGGTTCACCAGCTTCTGTATCATGACCTTCCATCACAAGGTCCTTGGAGTAGCCCACCAGTATAGGCCCAGGGTTGGTACTGAGTGTCGAGCTGAAGCTTTCCTTGTACCCATTCAAAAAGGCATTGCAATTTAAGGTCAGTGCCATGCACAAGGTTGCCTTCCTACAGCTTCTAGAACTGCTGATTCTTGGTGAGTGCGTCATGGCAAGAGCAGCCAGTGGTGTTTCAGAAAGGTAAGAGTTTAAAAATTCAGTGTAAACTTTGCTAACTATTATTTTCCAATTATGAAAGTTTACAGCTTGCTATATTTTTTTTCTTGAATGTTATACTGTAAAAATCTAAAGATAATAGTCATTTTATAGAACTTAATTTCAACTTGGGGGAAAAAACCCCACCAATTCTATCAAATATATCATTGATGTATTCTAAGCAATTTTAATTTACTTATGTCATATTTAAGTACTAAATGTAGCATTCCTAAGAATTTAGTATATTTAGAAGTGGGTTTTATATATATATATATATATATATATATATATATATATATATATATATATATCGCAAATAGTTTCTTTTAGCAAAATGTGTATGTGTCTGAATAATGTTTTTATTTCCCATAGATTTCTCAACTTGAGAAATATATCCTTATACATTTTAGAGACCTGGAAATTTTGGCAAGAATAAAACTGGAAGTATGATTTTAAACTATATGTAGCACACAAAAGAATGGTCTAGTTCATTCCATAAATTAATTTTTATAAACATTTTAACTATTGTGAGACTTTTGAAGTAATCATTTTTAAGAGTATAGATGATGTTAGTATCAAGAAATAGAGCCTATATTGTGTTCAAAATATGTCATTTCACTTGGTTTTATAGTATATTAATAAAAATTTATAGTAGGGTTTTATTTTCTGCATTATGTAGTTATATATATATATATATATATATACACACATATATATTTATATATGTGTATATATATATATATATATTTACAGATATACAAAGTGAAAAATGCAATTTTTTCTTATTTTGACATATGACTAAAAAGGAGAACAATATGTTTGTACAATTTTTTAAATCAACTGTGGGAATAGCTTACACAGATCTGAATTAATTACAGCCCCTAAGGTAATATCATGCTAGGTAACAACAGCAATCCAATTCAGGTGGCTCATAGTCTTTGACAACTGTAATAAAGCATGCAAAAATAAGCTCTACAGAGAATTAGTTATGCCTAGGAAAATAGTTTCTGTTCTGTCTTCAATAAAAGAATTGTACCTCAGAGACTAACTCATTGTGATTAAAATGTAATGTTTTATGTTAAGCATGTACATGGACATTTTAAAGGAGGAATTTAATTGATTGTTTGGGATTTGAGCGAAAGTATATGCGCTTGTAAAGAAAAATGGAAACTATAAGAAAGGAGGCATAAACTACTTTATAACGTTTTTAATTAAATGATTAAAAATCCAGCAATTATTTAGAAGCTTATTTGTGACAGGTGCAGTCAGATCGCTTTCAGACTAATCTTTAGGTGTTAATAAAGATGTTTTCAAAAGTGTAATAGTCTTCAAGTCTGTGATCAAAGTAATACAAAAGTCATCAAAAGACAGAGTCTATGCAGTACAGAATGCTTGATGATCTAGCTTAGATAATAGAAGTAAAATTCTATTAAGTAAGAGACAAGATCAGATGGAGATAATGAAAGCTTGAATGTGCACTTTAATGAGGTAATTGCTACTAGTATAGGCTATGCCTTTCCCTCAAATAGACATGCACTGATCATTTTACTTCCACATGAGTTATCTTAGAATGCTAGGCTTTCTAGAAGTACAAAATTACGAAGATTAGACAAATAATTTATATAACTTCTTATATCACCAGATGTTGTGTATATTTCATAGTTTGCTTTGCCAGAAATATAAAAAAATATATTCATATCCCATATTTATTCACTAACCTCAATAATAAAAATATAAAAAACTATGATTTTTATAGTAAAATTTGATGATAAAATTTTTCCATTATTTAGAGACTTTCAATATGCTTAAGAAATATAAAGCATTTTTTTTTTACATGTACATGATAGTTTATTATTTCCAAAACCCACTGATGTGATTTTTAGGAAAATTGTTTTTCTTTTGCCAAGACATAGAATCAGTCTTATCAGACAAATAGCTAATTTGGTTAGGTGAGTGAAATAATCACACTACATAGGAAACGATTACAAATTGGCAAAATTCTAATAGAAATACTTTGACAGTTTATCTCAAGGTGCTTTAAAATGTTTTTATATGTAGACCCCCTATTTCTATGTCTAGGATCTAGCTAAAGGAAGTAAGCCTACACAGGGAAAATATTCACTGCAGTATTACCAGTAATCATGGAAAAATAATGAAATCTAGATATAAAACATATCTGGTTGTCTAGGTAATTATATAAAACTAGAGACCTGGTGCATAAATTCATGCACCAGTCGGGTCCCTTGACTTGGCCTGCAGGATTGGGCCAAAACTGGCTCTCTGACATCTCCCGAGGGAATCCAGGATTGCGAGAGGGTACAGGCCAGGCCAAGGGAGCCCCCTGGTGCACACTGGGGCCAGGGAGGGATATGGGAGGTTGGCCAGCCAGGGAAGGACCAAAGGTGGGCTCCAGGGTGTGTCTGGCCCATCTCGCTCAGTCCAGATCAGCCGGACCACAACAGCAAGCTAACCTACTGGTCAGATTATCTGCCCCCTGGTGGTCAGTGCACAATATAGCGAGCAGTTGAGTGACCTTAGCATATCATTAGCATATTACACTTTGATTGCTTGAATGGACGACCAGAGGACCGGACACTTAGCATATTAGGCATTTATTATATAGGACTAGAGGTTCAGTGCATGAAATTTGTGCAATCGGGGGGTCCCTCAGCCTGGCCTGCACCCCCTCGCAGTCCAGTAGCCCTTGGAGGATGTCCAACTGAAGGCCCATTCCCTGCAGGGAGCGGGCCTAAGCCAGCAGTCAGACATCCTTAGTGCTGCCACAGAGGTGGGAGAGGCTCCGCCACCACTGCTGAGTTTGCCAGCCATGAGCCCAGCTTCAGGCTGAGCAGCACTCCCCCTGTGGGAGAGCACTGACCACCAGGGGGCAGCTCCTATATTTAGCATCTTCCCCCTGGTGGTCAGTGCACTGTTTGGTTGATCTGCCTTTTATTATATAGGATTGATTCAAATGAACCTCAGGAAGTAATTGGAATTATATTTTCAATAACATAATCACTAGCAAAATTACTTATTTTTTTGCTAAGTAAAAAAACTAAATATACATTTATAAATAATGCAATGCTAATTCTAATTATGAAAATGACTTAGACTTAGAGTAGAAACTGGCATTTTTATTAATTTACTATAGGCCTGATGCATGAAATTCGTGCAAAAGTAGGTCTTGCTTCCCCCGGCTACTGCACCGGCTTACATCTGGCACCTGGTACCCGGGCTTCCCTCCAGCACCCAGAACTCATGCTTCCCTCTGGCCGCTGGCAGGCACCCAGAACCTGGGCTTCCCTTTGGCCGTTGGCAGGCACCTGGTACCTGGGCTTCCCTCACAGCCTGGCTTCTTTTGGAAGGTCGTCCAGAAGAATGTTCAGTCTAATTAGCATATTATGCTTTTATTATTATAGACTAGAGGCCCGGTGCACAAAAATTTGTGCACTCGGAGGAAGGGGGGTCCCTCAGCCTGGCCTGTGCCCTCTCGCAGTCTGGGACCCCTCGGGAGATAACGCCCTGCTGGCTTAGGCCTGCTCCCAGGTTGCAGAGAGCAGGCCCAATACCTAGGTGCAGCCCCTGGTCGGGCTCAGAGCAGGGCCGATTGGGGGGTTGGGGCACCGCCCCCTGTCACACTCAAGGCAGGGTCGATGGGGAGGTTGCGGCGCCACCCCCTGTCACTCACAGAGCAGGGCCTATCAGGGGGTTGGGGCGCTGGCCACTGTCACGCACAGAACAGGGCCCATCAGGGGGGTTGGGGAGCTCCCCCCTGTCACACACAGAGCAGGGCGGATCAGGTGGTTGGGGCGCTGCCCTCTATCACCCACAGAGCAGAGCCAATCAGGGGGTTGGGGTGTCACACCCTGTCACACACAGAGCCGCAGGGTGATCAGGGGGTTGGGGAGCTCCCCCTATCAGGCACAGAGCAGGGCTGATCAGGAGGTTGGGGCACCTTACCCTGTCACGAACAGAGCAGGGTGGATAGGGAGGTTGTGGCCCCATCCCCTGTCACACACAGAGCCGCAGGGCGATCAGGGGGTTTGGGTGCTGCCCCCTGTCACGCTGATCCCAGTGCTAGGAGGCATATTATCCTTTTACTATATAGGATAGATGCCTGGTGCATGGGTGGGGGCCGGCTGGTTTGCCCTGAAGGGTGTCCTGGATCAGGGTGGGGGTCCCCACTGGGGTGCCTGTTTACAGCTGGTCACACACCCTTCAGGGTGGGGGTCCCCACTGGGGTACCTGGCCAGTCCGGGTAAGGGGCTGTGGGCTGTTTTCAGGCTGGCGGGTGACTGAAGCTCCCAAATGCTTCTTTTTCTCTTTCTTTTTTTATTCTGGGCCAGCTTTAGCTCTGGCTCCAGCTCTGAGGCCTCTGCTGCTGAAAGCAGGTATCTGATTTGTTTGTGTTCTATAATCGAAACAATGTATAACTCCAGCTCTAAGATCCCGGCCTCGCTGAAAGCAGGTTTCTGGGGTTTTGTTTAGCTTCTGTATTTGTTACAATGTTTCAAACTGCAGGCTCAGAGGCCGGCAAGGCAGGCGGGGAACGTTGGTTTCCTCCGTCACTGAAGCAAGCAAGCCTCATGTTAGTTTCAAGCTGACTGGCTGCCGGCCGCCATCTTGGCTGGCAGTTAATTTGCATATCGCCCTTATTAGCCAATGGGAAGGGTAGCAGTCATATGCTAATTACCATGTTTCTCTTTTATTAGATAAGACTAGAGGCCATGTTGCACGAAATTTGTGCAAGGGCCTTGGCCCTGGTCCCCACCTGTTGCAGCTTTGTCTGGAAGGAAGGACGTCTGGAAGGACGACGGGTCTAAATAGGATATTACGCTTTTATTATTTTAGATAGCATCACTAATGTTTTACGTAAAAATTCCATCATATTATATCCTACTATTGTCTTCCATATGTGATTTTTCAAATTATACAGACTTTACTTATTGTTAGAAGGGAAGCAGTTTTTTCTTGTATTTTTTCTTTTTCTTAATTGAATTTATTGGGGTGATGTTAATAAAATTATATAAGTTTTAGTTACATAATTCTACAAATATCATCTGTATATTATGTGATATGTTTAACACCCCATACCAAGTCCCTTCCATCACCATTTATTCCCCCTTTACTCTCTTCTACTTCCATTAGTCTTTCTTTACTTTGTTTATTTTGTTCATTGGATTTTACAAATTAGTGAAATCATATGATACTTGTCATTTTCAGACTGGCTTATTTCACTTAGCATAATATTCTCCAGGCTGATTCATGCTTTTGCAAAAGGTAAAATTTCCTTCTTTTTTATAGCTGAGTAGTATTCTACTATGCAAATGTACCATGGCTTTTTATGATCCAGTAATTCTACTTTGGGGATATATGCAAAGAAACTGGAAATACGAACTCAAAAGAATATTTGCACCCCTTTATTCATTGCAGTGTTATTTACAATAGCCAAGATTTGGAAGCAGCTCAAGTACCCATCAGTAGATGAGTGGATGCAAAAAAAGCTGTGGTATATTTATACTTCTGTAGATTTCTCCATCTAAATTGAAGTGGGTTTTTTATTTTTTTATTCTATTTTTATTTTTTATTCTATTTTAGACAATATAGACTAATTAGTGTTTTAGGGTATGAACTTACCCTTAATCCTTCTCTTTGGGAGTCAGAGCTCCATTTAGCCCTCTTAATTCTCCTGAGTATTGGGGTGGGTAGAAGGAAAAGAGTTTGTTTGTTCCCCTTGAGTTAATGATTCTTATTTCACTACACCTATCATTTGCTGAATACTGTACTAAGTTCTGGGGAAAACATGAGGAACAGACAAACACACAAGTCCTTAGGCTCATGGAGAAAATAACCATCAAACAAATTATTACATGAATCATATAAAATACACACTCAGGTGGACTTTGGATGGGAAAAAGCAAACATGCTCTGGTTCAGATACTGATGATTGACTCTAGAGAGCATTCCATCAGATGGGAGGAAGTAGGGTTGGGTGATGAGCAGGTCTGGTCATTGAGTATTTGAAATTTGGAGATTGTCCTCAGGCAGACATTGACAAGTTCCATGCTATGGTTCTAGCAATTGTGAATGCGGGCTCTCACTTTCACAAGAAACTAACGCACTCGTTTAGACACCTATACAGAAAATCAAGATAGCAAACTGAAGACTGATGACACAAGAAAATAGGACTTCCTGGGGTCTCCACTGGGGATTAAAGAATGCAAATATAAGAGTAGGAGCTGAAGTGGGGCTGGACTGAAGCTTTGGGGACAGTATTCGCATCTGCTTTTCTACAGTTGTATTTCATTTTTAGGCTACTGGTCATCCTGGAATCCTGCGTCCTAAGTCAGGATAATAGAAGGAAGTTGCAATAATGGCCTGTCTAAGAAGGGGAAAGATGGGTAGTTTAAGTGCTTACAGAGTTAAGCCTCAAATGCACTGACAACTGAGAACCTGGCAGATAAAGGGGCCAGTGCACGCAAGGGTGTGTAGTGAAGGCTGAGGCTAGAAAATGGCACCAGGGACTGAGAAGTGATGAAATGTTGTGAAACACAAAAAGCATCTTCTGAAGATCATCTTCTCATTCTCCAGCAATAGTCATTCAACTGGGAATCTTCCCTTATTTGAGGGATTCACAAAATTTATAGCAAAGGCTTTCAGTCTCTTAGGAATGTGTAAATTTAGTGGCAATATTTTTTAAAAGGGTGTGCTTATACTGGCTTAGTTTGGCCAATTGTGTTGGTCAAAACCAACCAACAAAAATATTACACTAATTCTGAGCAGCACTGTCTGGTATCCTGCTGATGGTATATTTAATAACAGATTGCACTAGTTTTTTAATACACATTTATTGACATAGTTTGAACATTGATATTGTTTACTTTGGCTTTATTTTGGTGCAGGTTTACAAACCCAGGAAACAAATATTTTCTGTAATATACAGGAAACCACATTTTGTATATGTCACTGTTGGGGATGATACTGAATAAAGAATGACAGCAATGCTTTTGGGAAGTTGCTTTCAGCATTTCACATCATTTTCTTATTGACTGTCCAGGAACAGTGATTTGATATTTTGCTTAGCATGTCTTAATAATTTTGAGTGGCTCATAAGCCATGTAAATTAGGTTTCAAACAGGAGACATCTATAGTACTATTTAAAAAAAATAGTCTTAGCTGGTTTTGCTCAGTGGATAGAGCATTGGCCTGTGGACTGAAGGGTCCCAGGTTCCATTCAGATCAAGGGCACATGCCCAGGTTGCAGGCTCAATCCCCAGTAGGGGTTGTGCAGGAGGCAGCTGATGAATCATTCTCAGCTGCCTCTCATCATTGATGCTTCTATCTCTCTCTCTCCTTCACCCTTCTTCTCTAAAATCAACAAAAAATACATATTTAATAAATAAAATCACACAAAACAAACAAACAAACAAAAAAACAATGAAACACGTGCCATGTAAAGTCTGCCTTCTTACTGTCAGGTGTCATTCTAAATTGTCACAAGTCAACTCAAATAATGTTACAAAAATATGAATCTATCAATGAATATTATATTATGTGAAAAAACTAACAAGTAACAAATCCCATGTTATAGTATCTCAAGTTAAAGTCAAGGTTAGGTTATTCTGTGAAATTTGTAATGTATGTTTCAATAAAAATCTCCCTTCCCTGGGTATTTTGTAAAAGTCTATCTGCCAAATCCTGTGTGTTAGCGCTCAGCCAGCCTCCGTAAAATGAAAACAAAGTTAAACAACTTCACAAGAGACAGAAATGGCCTTTTAAGATTCACAGGAGTGTGCCTTTCTGTCTAATCTGAGCAGCCATCATGGCGAGATTGATGTGCGTTGGCGGAGAAGTGCTTCATGAGGCGGCTGTCTGCTCAGTGTTACCAGAAGGGAGCTATCTGTCTTCATTGTACTCCATTAACATGCCTCTCAGATCTATCAGGCGAATGCCTACATACCTACTTTATAAATTATTATCAGCGGCAGTTAAATATTTCCGAACTTGTTTGGGAATATCATTCACCTGATAGCCTTTGATTTACACACAGTCACCATTTCAAGCATTTTAAGTTCAAAGATTACTTAGAACTATTTCACATGCCTGCTTTAGATGAGTTTCTTCTGTTGATAGCAACCTATTAGTTTGCAGTTTATTGAGGTAAATCAAAAGAGAGAATGCAAATTATTCACTAACAAGGGCACATTTCCTTTGAGAATTAAGTAGAGAGGATTTCATATCAATATGCCCAGAGGAATGAAATCTTATTTGTGGCCTTTCAACGCAAAAATCATTCTGAACTGGAAGGAATGCGTTCATGCTAACTGTGCATATTTAGAATTTTTCTTTTGTAATTACTTTTACTTAGCTCGTTTACATTTTACTCACACACTGATGTACAACAGTTCTATTTGTAGTAATAATGCTTAAAGGTCCAAAATTTTACTTTAATAATTGTAGCATGTTAATTGACAATATCTCAAATTATTGTTATTTATATAGTAAATATTCCAGTGTCTTTCTGAACTATAAAGCTAACTATACATTAGATCAGTTTGGGTGTGGAGATGCAAGCAGGGGAAATTATTTTCAAAATAATTAAAATAAATTTGAACTGACTAAAGTTAAAGATTTAAAATGAACTAAATCTCTATTCTTCAGCTTGGACGTCTTTGGAAAGTAGAGGGAGGCTCTTTTTATTAATCTCGTTTTTAAGGTGCATATTGGTATGTAACGGAAGTAGCCATTAAAATTGAAGACATTCTTCATGAATTGTGTTTATGTGTTATGTGACGTCGAGTTGGCTCTGACTGCTGGCAACCATATGAATGAGTGATGTTCAGTGTCCTGTCCTAACAGCCCGGCTCAGCTCCCGTAGACGCATGCCTATGGCTTCTTTTGTGGAGTCCATCCATCTCTTAATTGGACTCTCTCTTTTCCTGCTGCCTTCTATATTTCCCAGCACGATTGTCTTTTCCAAAGAGCCCTTCCTTCTCATGGTGTGTCTGAAGTAAGACAGCTTCAGTTTTGTCATTTTTGCCTCCAGTGATGTTTCAAGCTTACTTTGCTGTGGGACCCACTTGTTTGTCTTTCTGTCATCCCAGAGTACCTGTATCACTCATCTGATAGCCTTTGATTCACACACATTCCAGCACCATATTTCAAATGAATCTTTCCCCCCTATCAGCCTTTGTCACTGTCCACCTTTCACATCCCTACATAGTGATTGGGAACAAAAGGATGTGAATGATCTTAGCATTGGTCTCTAATGACACATCTTTGTGCTTTCCGATCTTTTCTAATTCTTCCATCGCCGCCCTTCCGTGTCTTGGCCTTCCCTATGATTTCTTGGCTGCAGTCTCCATTTGAATTGATGAGCGAACCAAGGTAAGCAAAATCTTTAGCAGTGTCTGTGTCTTCATTGTCTGTGTTAAAGTTGTGTATTGCTTTTGTGGTCATGATTTTTGTCTTTTTGATGTTCAAATGCAGCCCTGCTTTGTCACTTTCTTCTCACTCTCATCAGAAGTTGTTTCATATCATTGCTCCTTTTCTGCCAGTAAAATGGCATCATCTGCATATATTAAATTATTGGTATTTTTCCACAAAATTCAACTCCTTCCTCCTGAGTCTAGCTCAGTTTTGTATATGAGATGTTCTGTGTACAGACTAAACACATAGGGAGATAAAATGCACCCTTGTCTGATACCCTTGTCTAATGGAAACCATCGGTCTCTCCATATTCTGTCCTGACAATGGCTTTCCGTCCACAATACAAGTTACCCAACAGGAGAATCAAGTGCTGAGGCATGCCAACTCCTTTTTTTGGGTCATGAAAAGCTTGATCAAAAAATAAAAAAGGCTTCGCTGTAGTCTGTCAAATACAGAGAATCATTTTCTGAAATTCATTGGAACACTCCAGTATCTAACAAATGGTGGCAGTTAAGTCTCAATGCCTCTACCTTTTCTGAATCCAAATTAAACATCTGGCATCTGTTGCTCCATATAAGGTAGCAGCCTTTACTGTACCACCTTGAGCATATCTTTACTTGCATTGGAAATTAGAGTAATTGTCCCATTATTACTTCCATATTTGGTATCTCCTTTCTTGAAAATTGGGATGTAGTGCAGCAGGTCCTCAAATAACATCATTTTGTTAAATATCATCTATACTAATAGAAGAGTAATATGCTAATTGAACTGGGTAGACCAGATATCTTCTGGTCATCCGGCCCTACTTCTGGACAAAGCCATGTTGGCGGGGGCCAACGTAAGGTGGTCAGGGGCAATCAGGCCAGCAGGGGAGGGTGGTTAGGGGCAATCAGGCAGGCAGGCAGAAGCAGTTAGGGTTGATCAGGCAGGCAGACAGAGGCAGTTTGGGATATCAGGCAGGCAGGCAGGTGAGCAGTTAGGAGCCAGTGGTCCTGGATTGCAAGAGGGATGTCTGACTGCCAGTTTAGTCCCAAACACTGTAGGATTGAGCCTAAACCGGCAGTCAGACATCCCCCAAGGGGCCCTGGATTGAAGTGGGTGCAGGCCAGGGTGAGTGACCACCCCCTCCATGCATGAATTTTGTGCACTGGGCCTCTATTTTCATTATAATATTGATGAGCAAACAAACAAATAACCAGTTCCTGGGTAGGGCCACTGTCTGTGAGGAATTTGCACCTCTTCTCATACCTTTGTGGGTTTTTCCAGGTAGTACTCTGTTGTTTTTTCCCCACATCCCAAAGATGTGCAAATTAGGTCAATGGGTGTGTCTGACTAAATTGCCCCAGTCTGAGAGAGCATGGTTTTGTGTGTGTGCCCTGCAATGGAAGGGTGTCCCATCCAGGTGAGAAGGCGAACCCCTATATTGTAAAACTACTGTTTGAAATTCTCTGCTATTTAGATAGTCCCTTATTCTGTAAAGTCAACTCTGCTATTTTTAGACAGCCCCTTAATCTGAAAAAATAACTTTGCTTTCTAGCCTGCTTGAATAATAAGGAAGATAAACTAAGCTGTCTGACCTTGTAGGCCAGAGACTAGATACGCCCATACTCTCATGCCATGCCAGATGTATTTTTTAATTGAATAGAACTGTGTTGTTTTCAAGGCCATAAGCTTCCAGCGAGATAACTACTAAGCACACATAAGGCTGGCTCTTTAATAAAAAGGAAACTTCTGCTTGTTGCTTGGCTCAGAATTTGAAAGACATTTTCTCTGGGCCCACCAGTGTTTAATAAAGTGGAAATCCAATCTCTCTAAGCATTGCTTGGTTTTCTCCAGTCTTCTGGAACACAGGTGGGTTTCCATCTTGTGCCCTGAGCTGCTGGGAGAGGCTCCTACCACCTAAGACTCTGAACTGGAATAAGCCCATTGGAAAATTATGATCTTACTTGTTTTTATTCCTCTTTCTTAAAAGTATGTTTAGCTCACATTTATTTCAGTGTTCAATATTAGAAGTCGTTGGGGTCTTTATTTAGACATTGGTGATGTTTTGTGACAGGAAATATGCCATAGGAACCCAAGTTGTTTATATCAATTAGCTTGTGGTAAAGCTGGTTTCCTCATAAGCCGTTTTGCTTAAAGTCACAGTTTCCAAGAACTTATTAATGGTGTTAAGAACTGACTTATTATAATTTATAACATTTATCCTTTATATAAACCTATAATTGACATATGAAACTGATGATTGCAAAATATTAACATTCTCCTGGCCTCTCACTCTTAACTTATTATTATCCAGGAAAAAGGGGTGATTTATTTTGTTGGTGAAGAAAGTGGTGTTAGTCCATTAACCCCAATAGCTAGAGAGCTGGCTTCCTATAAATAGATTTAATCAGATTTATTTTCTACCCCTTTGATGGAGGCCCACTCTTGTCCACTGCTACTGGTTGAATAAGTAAACAATTCCTGGTAATACAAAGAGAGGGTCAGTAAGAAATAAATGAATAAATGGGAAAATTATAATTTTGTCAAATTATTAGTGTTATGTGTTTTTTTTTAAAAGGAAAGAAACCAGGACATAGTTTTCAAAAGAAAAAATGAAATAATGTCGAGATAATCTAGTTACTAGGTTCTAAAACTCCTTTAAAGTTAAAAAGTAGCCCTAGCCAGTTTTGCTGAGTGGATAGAGCATTGGCCTGTGGACCAAAAGGTCCCACGTTTGATTCTGGTCAAGGGCATGTACCTTGGTTGCAGGATCCTCCCCGGCCCAGGCCCTGGTCGGGACACATGCAGGAGGCAACCAGTCAATGTGTTTCTCTCATACTGATATTTCTCTCTGTCTTTCCCCCTCTAAAAATCAATGGAACTATATTCTCAGGTGAGGATTAAAATAAAAATAATTAAAGTTAAAAAATACTCACTGGCCCAGTAGCTCAGTTGATTAGAGTGTTGTCCCTATACACCAAGGTTGTGAGTTCCCCGTCAGGGCACATGCAAGAATTAACTAATGAATGCATAAACAAGTGGAACAACAAATTGATCTCTCTCTCTCTCATATATTTTTTTTTTTTTTGGTTTCAGAGAGGAATGGAGAGGGAGCAAGAGATATAAACATCAATGATGATGAGAGAGAATCATTGATCAGCTGCCTCCTGCATGCCCCTACTGGGGATTAAGCCCACAACCCTGGCATGTGCTCATGACCAGAATTAAACCTGGGACCCTTCAGTCCACAGGCCGATGCTTTATCCACTAAGCCAAAGCAGGTAGAGCAAAACATATTTTTTTTAAAGTGAGAAAATACTTTTCATAACAGTGCTGACTTGTATCTGTGCATGTTAGACATTTAATGTTTTTCCTGCTTTAACTTCTGCTTAGAGACTATTTAATAGTGGGGAAAATCCTCTTCTCTTAATTATCAGACAATATTCATTTTCTCTTATTAATGGGTAAAAAACGTTCCTGTTCTTCTTGCCCTTTCTTCATAGGTAGCCAATGTGGGCAAAGTTCATCCACAGCAATGACCAAAACAAAGTTAAGATGCTAATATTGTAAATGTTAGATTCTGATCCTTGTTATTCAATTAAATATTAAATTTTGAAACAGATATTACAACATTTTATCTTTAATTACATTTAGCTGTATATATTTCTTTCCTCCCTATTAATAAGTACATTGTATGTAAATATATTTCCAACTTCAATTCTAACAAGCTATGCATGAATGTTGACATGTCTCTTAGCTCTCTAGACACCAGGTCTGTAATTTTTGAAATGAGAACTTGGAGACAGGTTTCCTCTAAGATTTCCTAGATTTTGGTGACTCTAGAAGGTAGTTTTTGGATGACTGGTCTATGTGTTATATATGTGAAACCACTCATATCCCTTTGCTAATAAGTAGGTAGTCACAATAGTTCTGAGCATGTTTTCAAATGGAATACATAAAATTCATTTTCCTTTTATCAAACTATTTGAATAAAGCAAAGTTAACTCTAAGTGATAAGTTTATCATTATAGTGATAAAATGCAGGTGTTAATCCATAATTGCTAAGTCCTTCTTTTAAATTTTTAAAAATCTTACATTAAAAAGAATTCTCTCAAGCTATAATATTCACTTCTCTTCCTACATCTTAGAATCTGAAACTTACTTCAGAATGCATATATGCAATAGCTTTTTGGTAACTCAACTCAAAATTATGAATAAATTATGATACCCACATATATGGATGACAAGCTTCTAGGCACAGTAAAGGCTGTTTACTTACTCAATTTCCATCAGTGCCAAGAAATGTAAGTAAAAGGTAGCAAAATTTCAGAGGGAGGGTAGTGGTGGGGAGTGTGTGTGTGTTGGGGAGGAGAGATTAATCAGGGAATTTATATGCATATATGCATAGCCCATGGACACAGACAACAGTATGGCAAAGGCTTGGGAGGGGAGGGTGCAAAGAGGAGTGTATCAATGGGAAAGAAAAAACAAACAAAAACAAAGCAAGACAGCTGTAACACTTTCAAAAATAAAGGTAAATTTTAAAAAATAAATCAATATCATTTGAATCAACATGGATACATTTCAGAAACATATGATAAGTAAAATGCAAGTCACACAGAATGTAGATAGTAACTACATGGGGCCAGGGCCTCTGATGAGATAGAGTGATTGCTAATGGATATAGGGTTTCTTTTGGGAGTAATTACATGTTCTAAAATTAGGTTGGATTGGTTTTCATAAATCTGTGACTATACTAAATTATTTGAACTGTTTACTTTATACAAGTAAATTTGATATGATGTGAGTTTCATCTCAATAAAGCAATTGTTAAAAGTCACAGAAAAAATAAATAAATAAAGGATAGGGGAATTGGAGGAACCGTTCAGAGTGTCACTTAGTAGAGCGATTAAATAAGGAAGTGCATTCAATCTCATGCCATCATCTTCAGGGAAGGAGGAAGAGAACCAACAACAGATGAATGAGGATGCCAGAGCACAAAACACTATGCGGTCCCAGCACAATCCATTTGTAATACTCTCAACCATAAAGATAAAATAAATGAATGCACAACATACATAATGTTACAGCCTCTCAAAAAATAATAAAAAGAAAGGCCAAGTTTTGCAAGCAGACAGTTTTAATAAAAATCTAGATAAGGACCTAAGAAAATGCCCATCCATACTGGGTAAGACTTCTTCAGAGACCAGAGAGAGTTCATTAGAGTGCTGTGCAGAACAAGAGAAGACAAACCTTGTCAGAGTTGGATACTAATTCATTCTGGGCTAACATATTGAGTATTTAGGGGGATTTCCTAAAAGAAGCTAAACATAGGTTCCCAGAAAAATTTTCTTTAGCACAAAACACATTCTATTCTTTTTTTTCAAGTTAAGCTACATAAAACTGGATAGAAAATAGCCCTCAATTTTCACCTTCAAATGGAAAACAACCTATATATATATTTAAATGGAAAGGAAGCCCTCAGTTTAGCAAGCGTACAACAGAAACAACAGAAGAATCAAATAAAGCCACACTCTGATTATGAAGGAGAGAGTAATATGAAATAATTAGCCCCATGGGCTTTTCTTTTTTAAAAAACAGAAAATTTCATATGTGATACTCATAAACAACCTCATTATTCTTCTGTAAGTTTGTAGAAGGAAAGTCACATTTTGACAGAGTAGCTGAAGAAGTGAATTCAGGCAATGTACTAACTAAATACAATTTAAATACAAGAAAGCTCTGGGTTTATCTGATCAATATCTGTATTTTAAGATAAGTAAAATGGAACACCAAGAAGTTAGATTGCTTTTGTAAAGTCACCTAATTAATAAGTGACAGGGAAGAAATTCTAATGTATGCATCAAAAACCAAGATTCTGAGTAATTATCTTCAGCATCTATGGTTTTCTGCTTTATCCTCCTCCTCACCATCATCACCATCAACATCATCATCATCTATCGCATTTCTTATCTTGACTCCTGTCTTGCTCAGTTTTATCTTGACATTCACAAAGAGGAGAGGATGTGTGAAAAGGCATTACATGGAACAGCCTGTTTGTTCTTCCTTTGCTAATGGCGTGCTTTCAACACTCCTTAGGCCTGAATGTTTGCCACTGACAATTAAGCAGGTGATAGATGAACTCTTGGTTTTTCTGGGATGTAAAATCAACTACACAGAGTTTGAAAATATCAACATGCAATATGAATAATGTGTCCTTGTAGACTACTTTGCATTTCTATCAGCCTCAAATTGGTTCTCATTGTTGCGCCATAAACATGTCACAATATTGTTTAACTGTCACAGAATGTGTTTGTGGCCAACCACGCTAAATATAAAAATTCAATATTATTGCATAATCATATTTTATTCATGAGATTATAAAATATATCAATTAATACTTTTAAGTGATAAAATTATAGTAACAAAAGTATGGCAAATATATATGTGTATGCATACACGTTTCAGTACATGCCAATATACTCTAAATCATATTTCTAGCACTATTTGGTGCTTGCTCAATATTTGTTGACTGAATTCATACATATTCAATTCATGCCTTTATTTTAAGGTCTAACTTATTATTATTTATTTTTGGCAATATTGACCTCTTTACCTAATGGAAAAAGAGCTATAAAAATAAGTTGCATGCATAGAATGCAAATGCACACATTTACCTTGGGAAATGCAGCACAATGCTAACAGAGGCCAGATAAAGGCAAAATGTATTATCTTAATTTATTCTACTCATATACTTTTTTTTTTTTTACTTTTGGTACTTCAAATAGAAAAGAGTAGAGGAAAACTAAAATATTATAAATATTTTATTAATAAAAGTATTTATGATAGAAATATAAAATATTCATGGAAAAGAGACACATGCATTTTAAAGTTGCTCCTATGTAATATGGGATTGGAAGGAATGTTGGATGGGGCTTTAGCTGCAGAAGATGTGTTTTGGTTCACATACACACATGCACACACACATTCACACACACAGACAAAGGAACAAATGACAAAACACTGAATGGTGACCACATCGTGTCTTATTGTTTTGCTACACTTTTTCAGATATAATTTAAAAAATCAAATACTTTAGAAAGATAAAGCAAAAAAATTCATGATGTCAGAAAATGCTAGTATACTTATAAAATATATTTAAATCTAGAAACAGATGCATTTATTATAAAGGTAATTTTTAAATTATCAGTGAAAAGAATTCTCAAAAACAAGAATTATTTCTTTGGAAGTCTGATTTACATATTAAGTAAGGATTTTTTAAATCCTTATTGGTCATTAGGAGCATTTTTATGGAATCAAGTCACAGTATTTGAAAAATGTCATTAGGATAGGAATATTTATACTGGGAAATAAAAAAGCTTAAATGAGACATGAAATGTGAAATGGAAAATAAAGTCATAAATTATCAATATTCCCAAGGCAGTAGCTATGGATGTAATAGGTGTATATTTAAAGAGTATATTTTGAAGATGGATAGAAAGTGTATTTCCTGACAGATTGGATGAAGAGACTGAGAAAGAATGAGATATTATGATGAAGAAATGTATTGTTTTCTTTGTTATTAATTCTGTGCTGTCATTAATGTAGCTTAAGAGATTCTGGAGCAATTGAGTTTTTCTTTTTGGGATGAAAAAAACACAACTGTAAATATGCCAAAGTAGAGATATCTAAGTAGAGAGGTCCAGTAAGCACTTAAATATGCAACTTTGAAGCTTAAAAAGGTTTGTATGGATGATACAATTTCTGAAGAGAGTGTGCACCGACAGATAAGGGTTAAAACCGTAGGACGTGAAGAGAAGAGACAGTGTTGTAGATGGTGCCAGATGAGGTTCTTGATCATAGATCTAAAGTGAGACCATTTATAATAGAGAGAAAGTTGAATTTGCACAGGGAGGCAGAATTGGTGAGATAATACAAGTAGATGAGAGCATAGCAAAGTATATGCAACAGACATTTGTTTCTGGCTTTGTTCCATGTACTCCTACCATGCTCCCCATTACATATTTGCTCAGCAGTACCACCACGCTCACTCTCACTTGAATTAATGCTGCTTGAATAAGCTTGAATAAGCTTGCTTCTTTGGTCTAGATTTCAATTTTCTGTTTTGAGGAATTTTTATCCGTCACATTTTCTTTCTAATATGGTACACATGTAAATCCTAAAAATCTACAGAATGGGGACACTAGCGCAAAATTTAAAATATATACATACATAAATATCATATGACCTCACTCATTTGTGGAATATAATGAACAACATAAACTGATGAACAAAAATAGATCCAGAGACAGAGAAGCATTTAACAAACTGTCATACCTCAGAGGGAAGCAGGGGAGGGGGGGATAAGAGATCAACCAAAGGATTTGTATCCATGCATATAAGCATAACCAATGGACACAGACACTAGGGAGGGTGAGGACATGTTCTGGGGGGTGGGAGTAGTAGGGAGAGGTCAATGCGGGGGGGAGGAGACATATGTAATACTTTAAACAATAAAGAATAAAATAAATATCTAAATCTATTTATTACACACACACACTTTCCTCTCCTCTGAATTCCCAGAAGCATTACTGCAGTCACCTTATTCAGAGGCCATTTGTATTAAAAGTTGTGCATCCATTGGAATTGCCTCCTGTATTAAACAATGAGTTATTAAAACCCAGGGACTATGCCTTCCCTGGTTCACATATTTGAACCATATCTTTTATATACTTTTGCTTGCATTCAATTCTTACTGAAAACATTTTTTCAAAGGAATCAAGACTTAAAGACATCTGACACTCACATCTGATTCCATAAGAGAAAACATGATGTCCCCAGCATCATGTTCTTGATCATGTTCTGGAAATAGAATTACTCCCGCTTGTGTTATTAATCCACTGTTGTACTATTTTGCCAGTGGTCAGCACGGTTAGCTATTAGTTCCTGTGTACCCTAGCAGAAAATTTCCCAAGTTATTCTTGATATGGTCAATGCCTTTCTTTGAATATTTTTAACAAATAGATGGTAAATTGAAATTTTGTAGAAAATATTTTGAGGTTGACATGTATGCTATGAAAACAAGTCAAAACATGGCATTGATTGGGAGTGGGAACAATGGACTTATTGATTGATGGCTATATTCTAGATCTTCATCTGGATTGTAGTTACAGTAACATAAGTGACTCCTATATAATAAAAGGCTAATATGCAAATTGACCAAACAGCGGAATGACCAGTCACTATGAAGCGCTCTAACCACCAAAGGCCAGATGCTCAATGCAGCAGCTGCCCCCTAGTGGTCAGTGCACTCGCACAGGGAGAGCACTGCTCAGCCAGAAGCCGGGCTCATAGCTGGCAAATGCAGCAGTGGTGGCGGGAGCCTCTCCTACTTCCGCGGCAGCACTAAGGATGCCCCTAAGGAGGAGCGGGGAGGGGCCTAAGCCATTAGTCAGACATCTCCTGAGGACTCCTAGAATGTGTGAGGCTGCAGGCTGGGCTGAAGGACCCCCCCACCCCCATGCATGAATTTCGTGCACTGGACCTCTAGTATATTTATAAAATTGATGAAATAAACACAAAATGTTCTCACTTTGTCATTTTTATATCTAATAAAAATAAAGTCATATGCAATAATAGACTAAACAACAACAGTAATAATTGTGAGCTAGTTACCTTTGAAAATATTCTTATCAGTAAGCTGGGAGATAGAATAAACAGAACTTTCAATGGCACAGGTTTTTTTATCTGTTTTTGTGGCCAGACCTGTTTGAGACCTAGTTCTGCCATGGGTTCTTGGTGTGTATTTGAGAATTGCAATTAATCTCTCTGAGCTATGTTCTACCATCTTTAAAGTAAGGCTAGTGAAATTCCCTATCTCAGCATTGATGTAATACTTAAATAGATGACACAGAGCATCTACTGGTATATGTGGATATGGAAAGAGTGCAAAGTTGAGTTACTATCTTTGTCTTTCAATTTAAAATAAAAACATTAGCTTTGGCTGAAAACTGCCATCCCTTTAAACAACTAAATAGTAAGTATATACGTTAGCATTTTATATAGCATAAAACTAACTGAGATGTTTTCACTGGTGAAGTAAATTCTCATAAAAACCAATAAAATAAATATATGAGCATAGAATCATAATCACAATATAATTGATGTAACTTAAAAAAAATACCTAAAAGCATTAATCTTCTTAAAGTCAATTTCATAATAATGAAAAGCTGCCAAGACCCATATAATATTATTTCACCCTTATCAAATTTCCAATCTACTCAATGTATTTCATGTCACTCAAGATGATGGAGTTTGAGTTCTAGTTTGTCAAGATGGAGTACAAAACATATTCTCTGTCACCAAGGGACTCTAAAAGTGGAAATAATCAATGTGCCCTTAATACTTCATTATTTTTCATGGAAAATCATAGTCCTTGAGGTTTGGGTTGTCCGGTATATGAAAAGATACTCCTTCAAAAATTTTAGAGAATAATTAAAGAAAACGTATTAAACACTTTTACATTTAAGATGCAAAATGAGATAAAGAAGCATAGTTTTCCAAGCAAAAGACTGTCTCTATTTGTTTAATATTGATCTTCAAACAAAGGATGTCACGTAATGCCAACTGAAATCATTTGAAAAGTTCCTTAGATGATTGGTTTTTTAAAGTTTATAGTTTCAGACTGTGAAATATATTATGTAGAATACATCACATTTTTTATAAGATTTGATACCAAAAAAAAAATGTGGGTGTTGTTTGAGTCCCAGTGCTTGCCTTGCGAAAATCGAAGAATGAAGTCATGGACAAAAACAATGAATGGGAGCAAAGTTTATTGAGAGAAATCAGGCCTGGAAAAGGTGTAGCTGGGTTCCAAGAGCAGGCTAGTGTCTGGAGCTTCCTTTCCATGTTACAGTCGGGAGTAGTTTAGCATCCAAGCTAATTAAAATCGAATAGTCCGTTGGTGGAGGTCCACATGGCCCTAAGCAAGGATGTGTTCCCTGCCTCAGGAATGAACATCAGGAACTCCTTGCAGGTGGGGAGAAAAGAGAGAGTGAGAGGAAGCGTGCACCTTTTAATTTAGGGGGTGGGTAGTCTTGCTAGCTCCTAATTGGTCTTTTCAAAGAAATCTGCTTTAGCAATATTCTTTGGATTAGTAAGGTTTATACACCTTACTGCTTGTGATTGGTTATCTGCATGCTGCCTATCTTAGCAATACCCATACATTTTAAAGTTCACACCTCTCTCCTGAGTGCCCTTCCTTCCCCAACTAGTTGGGGTGCCTTTAGTAACTCCACCTAGTTGGGTACTCCATTCTATTTCCTTTCCCATGGTCCCACCTCTGTCTGCCTAGCTTTCATGCACCCCTGAAACATATCCATCCAAAAACGATGTGCTCCATTGGCAAATATCAGTCTATCCATTGCTTATAAGGAAGCATATTTTTTCCCTTAAAGAAATTTGGTATGTAATAGAGAAGAAGGTTAACTTGCTAATTTCTAAGAACCCAAAGGTGTCTTAAGGGTGCCCTCTGCTTTGTTGTTTATTTTGAGATTGCTATCTTTCCCAGCACTCTCAGTCATAGTAATTAAGTGAGAGTATCTATTATTATGACTATAATTATGTTTACGTATAACTATATAAAGCTTTCACACATTTGCATGTAAAGATGTAAACTTTAAATAATTGGCATCATTATGTATTTACTATCTAATGGTAGTTATATTAGTTGAAGTATGATATGTTTTGCTAAAATAAAAAAAAAATGTCCTGCCCTAGCCAGGAGGCTCAGTTCATTGGAGTGTCATCCTGTGCACCAAAAGGTTATGGGTTTGATTTCCCTTTAAGGCACATACGTAGGTTTCAGGTTCAAGCCCCAGTTGGGGCACATCCAGGAGGCTACTGATCCTACTGATCTCTCTCTCTCTCTTTCACCCCCTTCTTTTCTTTTAAAATCATTTTTTTTTTAAAAAAAGATATACCCCAAGTGAGGATTTTTAAAAAGTCCTTAAAATCTTTGGTCATAGCAATTAAGTTTTATTTCTTGCTCATGATTATGTCAGTTATAGATTGACAATAGATCTGCTACATAGCATCTTCATTACAGGATTCAAATGACAAAATAGTATCTTACTGCACATCTTAGAAGAGAAAAAAAATTGATGGAGAATCACCCTCTGGTGCACACATCACTAATGGAAGTCATATGGACATTCCAAGTTCAACATGATGGGCATAGGCAGTAAGCCTCCAGAGTGATCTGTGAGGGGAAGGAATTAATGTGAAGACAATAGTAAATTCACCACAGTGTTTTAACAATCATTTCACTTTAGTTTACAAGTAAGGAAATTCTCCAAGAAGAACACAGAGACTGTCCAGTAATACACCTATCCTATGTAATAAAAGGGTAATATGCAAATTGACCAACCAGTGGAATGACTGGTCGCTATGATGCACACTGACTGTCAGGGCCAGCCTGACAGGTTGAGCCGGGCTGAGGCAGGGAGGTAGGAATTGAGAAAAGAAAGAAAGACAGGAAAGCGGGATCGGGAGGACTGCAGCTCATTCGAGGAACTACAGCAAATTTATTAAGCACGTAAAGCCTTATATACACAAGACACTGAATAGGAGGTCTATCAAGAGGAATATATTCTTTGTCCCTCTTAATCTCTTAGGGAGGGACAGAGCAGAAGGACAAGTTCTCAGTACAGCATATCTCAGTAAATAGTTACAGACTTCTTGGTATGCCATGAAAGGCTGTTCTCATTCTACAAAGGTTGCTCTCATTCTACTGATAACCACCATCCAAACAAGTCTGGGAAAACTGTGTGGGTAAGGGTCCCAGCCTTGCTAGCCCCTTCAGGTGCAAGGACCTTGCCAGCTTACATCTGGCCTCCAACACCTGACCACCAGGGAGAAGACGCTCAACACAGGAGCTGCCCCCTGGTGGTCAGTGTGCTCTCACAGGGTGGGCGCCACTCAGCCACAAGCCAGGTTGACTGCTGGTGAGTGCAGCGACCCGCCTCCCAGCAACTCCCAGACTGCAAAAGGATGCAGGCCGAGCCGCGGGGCCACCCTCCCTGAGTGCACAAATGTCGTTCATCAGGCCACTAGTTTAATGATAATTGTCCTAACATGCACATGTAATCGTGGTCTTCTTCTCAAGATTAGTATATATAATCATGAAAGGTTTTTATAATATCCACCATGTTTCTGTGACAGAGGGAGGAAGGGAAAACTGTGATAAAGCAGATGGCGCAAAAATGTCTTTGGATATTATTATTAAATAAATTACTGATAGCAATATATCCACTTTGAATTTGGTTATATATTGAGTGAATCACCTCTACTTATTTTCATGTCTAAAATAATTACTCCCTGGGAAAAATAAATTCTAATGAGAAATAACTATTTTGTGGGAAACCATATGCTCATATGCAAATTAGTGCTATAAACTCTAGAAATCTTTTAGCCTTCTATTTAAACTCTATACCTCCTTCAAAGGCAGGCATATCTTTGAGCTCCTGTATTTTTCCAAACTATGATGAATTGCCACAAGTATTCATATTGTTATTTAACTCTTGTGTGTGTCTTCCATATGTTCAAAACAAGTAGATTTCATATACTTATAAAGAAAAGATCACAATTCCTTTTAAACCTGAGCATAAAACTGGCAAATAATAAAAATTTTGTAAATACCTATTTAGTTGTTAAAATTGTAGACTTTGCATTAAGACAAAAATAATTTCATACTATGGTTAGCTTGTAAATGCTGATTAGCCCTGTAGAAGGAAAAATAAAAATTATCTCTTTCCAAACTGCTCAGTATTTTTCAATGGTGTTTTATATAAATTGTTTGCTTGCAGTTTTTAAAAAAATCAAATTCAAAAAATAAAAAAATAGAAGTTCTGTTTCTTTGTTGGGTTTTCCCTTTGAAGGATAATGGGTAGATGAAGGATCATCAAAACATCAAAATAGGTTCACAGATAGGAATTTGGCTCATTTCTGTACAATTTAACTATGAATCTGAGGAGGTATTTAACACACTCATTTTAGTTTCATCGTTGAAGTAAACAAGAAACTAAGGTGGGGATACACTTATCTTAAAACATAAAGCCACACATTTCTTATTCTAAACAGTATAGCAATGGACAATTTTTAAAAATTTCAAATTATAAAGTAAAATATCAGTACGTATTTTATTCTCTCTATGCAAGCAATACCATTGTAACTGTATTTTGCAATGAAAACTTAAGGGGAAATAAATAATGTTATAATTAATATAATAATGAATAGTGTTTTCATGAGTGCTTATCTTAATTTAATTCTATTTTATAATATTACTAGAGGCCTGGTGCACAACTCATGCACTGGTGAGATCCCTTAGCCTGGCCGGCAATTGGGGGCCTATGCGGGGGGGGGGGGGGGGTGCGGGAGGGCTGGCTGGCAGGGTGGAGGGGCTGCAGGAGGTTGGCTGTAGGAGTGCACTGACCACCAGAGGGCAGCTCCTGCATTGAGCTTATGCCCCCTGGTGGTCAGTGAGTGTCATAGCGACTGGTCGACCAGCCGTTCCGGTTGTTCGGTCGTAACAGTTGCTTAGGCTTTTATACATATAGATAAGCTACTCATTATAAACACATAGTGAAATATCCAATGACAAGATAGAGTCTATGTATTTTGGGAGATACATATTTAAACATAAAACATTTACAGGTTAGAACTGGAGGTAATAAAATCCATTCAATTCCTTTCAATAAGTATTTTATTATGCACAAGCCACACGATAAGTACTTTGTCATGTATTACCTTATTTAACCAGACCTGCTTTTCAACATATACTACAAACAACCCTGCTGTGCTCTCTTCCATCTTCCAAGAAAAATCCTTTTTGCAACCTCAGTTAACCCTTCCTATAACAGTCCAATAACAAACTTGTGGATAAGATGATACTCAGTTCATAATTAACAGTTCAAGTTCCAAAAGCACTTAATGTCCACTGATCAGATTTTTCTTTTCTCCAAAGATCCCAGTATCATAGGGCATGAGTTTACTCCTAAGCCAGTGGTTCTCAATCTTCTGGCCCTTTAAATATAGTTCCTCATGTTGTGACCCAACCATAAAATTATTTTCCTTGCTACTTCATAACTATAATGTTGCTACTGTTATGTACCGTAATGTAAAAAATATCTGATATGCAGGATGGTCTTAGGCGACCCCTGTGAAAGGGTTGTTCGATCGCCAAAGGGGTCGTGACCCACAGGTTGAGAACCACTGTTTAGGGTTTTCTACTGTGATTCACTGATGGAGCACTCTAGAGCTCAGTAGAGCATTCCTATTTGCCACAAATCCTTTGATTGTTGTTTGTGGACCTGTTTCATGCATACAAGAGCAGAGTAGCTGCCTACAGACCTACTGCAGAGCTTCCCTTGCTCTAAGTGCTACTCAAAGATGGCAGCCTTTCTGGTTTCCAGTAAACTGCCAGACTAGCTCATTCAAACATAGAAGGTCTCAGGATAGACCCTCTGAAGTGAAGGAAAAACTGTTGCAGTTTGCATGGCCTGTCATTAATACAGAAGCACAGCATTCAGTGGACCCCTTTGGATTTTAGACATGCTGTTGGCCACAGGTCCACTAAAAACTTTAGTGAACCCAGCTGGTGTGGCTCAGTGATCGAGTGTTGACTTATAAACCAGAAGGTGACTGTTCGATTCCCAGCCAGGGCATAGGCTCCATTCCCAGTGCGGGATATTCAAGAGGCAGCCGATCAATTATTCTCTCTCATCATTGATGTTTCTCTCTCTCTCTTCCTCTCCCTTCCCCTCTGAAATCAATAAAAATATATTTGAAAAATAAAATTCACTGAGAGTGTGGGTCCCTGAATTTCTTTTGTATTTTTCTCTCAATCGCTCACATCACGTGTGTTGCTAAAGGATCTGAGCTATTTGTTTTTCTTCTCTCGTCAGCTCCAGTGTCAACAAAGTAGTGAAGCAGTGTGATATTCCGCGGGATGTCAAGGAGATCAATAATTTCAGCAGACTGCCGCTGGAAGTGGAATTGGCCTCAAGCTGGGGTGTGGAACTGAAGAAGACTGAGAATCGCCAGGTAGAGGTGAACTGCTTTTGGTCATTCTTCCAAACTCTATGGAGATAAAAGCAGTTACTAAATTAACAGCCACTTATCTGGCCACAAGTTTTATCGATTTGCTTCGGTGTATATGCACATTTGGGACAGCAACTTAAATCGGAGTCACCTTCTGATTGTGGTAATCTATAATCATTCTCCAAAGTGTGTCTGCTTCCTTTACAAGTGAAGTAGTGGGAGATGGGGTAGAAATCACTAGACATTGACAATGGATTAAAATTGCTGGCACCTATTTAGTAATAAATGTATCCAAGATTTAACATATTTCTGATATAAAATGAATATCTAGGCAGCTCACTATCCTTATTTTTGCCATAAATGAGTGGAAAAAATAGTAATAATCTTATAATTTATAAATAGTTCATGCTAACATTTATTGTACTATACCTGCATTTTCTCATATTTTTCTATGTATTTTCATTTAATCATGTTATGTAACTAATAGCAATAATAAAGAGAATGCATTGACTATAGAATAGATTTCTTATAGAAAGTATTATGTGACCTTAGACTGTTTTATAGTTAATGCTACATAACATTAGGGCAAAATGTTCAAAATATCTTATAATAAAGTAAATTTTAAAAATAACAACTAAGTCATCCACAAGAAAAATACTGTCATAACATGTCCAATTTAAAATCAGATAATAAATTTATTGTAAATTTACAGAATAAAAGATAAGCAGTTCTTAGGGTGTTGAAATTGAAATTGATTCTGATGTCCAATTAACCCCCAACCTGATGAATTCATAACTTGAGGAAATATTCAGCATATTAATGGTTTTAACTTCCTTTTATTAATGAAACAGTTTCCAGCTACAAAATGAATCTCTAGAACTGATTAAACGAGGACATAGTACAGTTTTGTTTTGTTATAGGTTTCAACTGGATAGCAATGAACAAAATGTTGATTTAAAAGCAATCTCCTTATTTATTCTAGTATTTAACTGGGACAAAATAAAATATTGTCTAAGCCATTATACTGATTTGACCAAGCTTAATTTTACTTATGAGGACAATAATTAAATGCATTGATCAGAAAATTTTAAAATTATAATACAATTTAAATATCAGAAAATATAAAGGAAAATAGACTGAAAAAATAAGTTAGTAAAATCAAATTTCATAGCATATTTTTATATATTAAATTTTAATATTCAGAATATAATTAGAAAAAATATCATGCAGGTCTTAGATGAATTACTCACGGAGCACATGAAAATATGTAATCATATGTTATATACAATGTATTACAATTCTTTGAGAAGAATATTTCCACTCAAACTAATATATTCCTGGTATCTTTTTTAATGTGATTTTTTAAAAGTTAGTATAATTTGTAATAACATGAACATTAAAAAGTAAAGTAACCATGGCTGGTTTGGCTCAGTGGTTAGAGTGACAGCCTGTGGACCAAAGGGTCATGAGCTCAATTCCTGCAAAGGCATGTACCTGGGTTACAATCTGGATCTCCAGCCCCCTGATTGGGGTGTGATAGGAAAGCAACCAATCAATGTGTCTCTCTCACATTGATGTCTCTCTCTTTCTCTCTCTCTCTCTCTCTCTTCCTCCCCTCTTCACTCAATTTTCTATAAAAAAAAAATGGAAAAAAAATATCCTCAGGTGAGGATGAACATAATACTAATAAAATAATAAAATAAAATAATAAAATCCTATCTAATAAAGAGAGAATATGCTAATTGACCTTCACACCATTGCAAAGATGGTGGCATCCACAGCCAAGAAGGAGGAGATATGCTAATTTACTGCCCCACCCTCAAAGATGGTGGCACCCACAGCCAATAAGGAGGGAATATGCTAATTGATTGCCACACCCTCAAAGATGGCGGCACTCACAGCCACAAGATGGTCATGCCCAGTCCCCTCAGTCCTGCTAGGGCAGCAGCCGCTCTTCGCGCCTGCCTCCGGAGTCCCCCAGGCCCCTCAGCCCCCCAGCCACCCAGAGCCACCTGAGGCTCAGGTGACCAGGGCCAGCCGAGGCTTGAGCTGCCAGCAGTGGCAGCAGCAGAGGTGTGATGGGGCGTTGCCTTCCCCTGATGGCCAGGTCGCCTCCAACCCCTGAGGGCTCCCAGACTGTGAGAGGGGGCAGGCTGGGCTGAGGGACCCCCCTCCAGAGCATGAATTTTCATGCACCGGGTATCTAGTAAAATATAAATAAAATAAAATAAAAACCTACCAGTTAATTATTGTTTTGCTGTCCTAAGAGATTTAGGAGAGTAATTAATATATAAATATTGGTACTTAAAACATGATTTATAATTCTTTACAAAGTATTTTTTTCTTTCTCTGATATTTCTAAATATTATTTAATTATTACAGGCACATTAGATTAGAGGAAACTACTCTACTTAACTCTATAAAAGATGTACTTTCTAAGAAATAATGACAAATATATACCTTATTAAAATGTTCATAAGTATTAATAATATTTTATAAAATTACTGGAAATCTCCTTTTTGGTATTGTGAAATAGACTTATATAAAAAGGTAATAGATCTCTTTACTGGGATCATAATGAGCAGAATAAATATTGTAATTTTTTTATTTCAGCATTCATCCCAAATCTTACATATATTAAATTTAAATGAAGTACAGTTTTCTGATTTTTGTCTTCTACTCAATATTTTTGTTTCATTTTTTCAAGTCATTGTTTTGATTTGGATACTATTGTTAATCTTCTCCAAAATTCTGGTTATTTTACATAAAATACTTTTATTTCTCTTGATTAGCCATATGGCAAAACATTAATAATAGAGTAGAACATCTTAGCTTGAATACATTCTCATTAAGCCTGTTCTATAATCAAAAATGTTTCTTGGCCAGTTTCACCATTTCCAGTAGCAGGCAATCTGGAATATTATCTATGTGCCATCACATCTGTCTATAAATTAATGGGTTCCCCTAACTGGAACTCAGGCTTATGGAAATGGATGGGCAGTTAGAAATGAGCTAGTGTTTAATTCCTGTATTTACTGTATTTGAGAATAATGAACTGAGACTAATTAAATCCTTATTTTGAACTAGTTTCTCTGTGATGTTACTACCTGCCATTTCAGAACATGCATTTCTGCCATTGCCTCAGTGAAAAACAACCCTCTCCTGGGGGTTTTTCTAATGTATTCCTAGAATTTACATGTGCTGTTGGCATGTACTGAAAATTAAGTATAATTCTAATTCGGAGTCAGAATATATCATGTAGCATTTATGAGAGAGACAATATGGAAAACTGGAACCAAAATACATAAAGTATGGTCCTAAGAAGAGATAGTCAATTATGGCTTTGCAAAAGCCATTTGGAAGCTGAAAAGATTGTTGGTATAAAAAGCTAATCTGTTTCTATTACTGACTAAGGTGTGTGATAATTATATTTATGTTATCAAGGGTGAGCAGGCAATGGATATGAAAGAGATAAGAACAAATGAACCAATTTCAGTGTTATCTAAGATATATTTGCCTTCCACAGGAAGGCGTTAAAAGGAAGAGCAATGTTGTTATTCTACTGTGAAAAGAAAATTATGAAATTTTAAAGTTGTGCCAATAGGAGAAAAGACAAGTGGAGAGATGGGTGAAATTGATCACTCTAAGCAGCTGGTTTTAGTAATTCAGTCTGCTCAAAATAAATGTTTATTACAGAAAGTCAGTAGCTCATGCAACATGCTAATTTATGAATGTGGGAGCTAACTTCCCTCCAAAACATTTTGTCGGAAAATATATTTTTGAGCTGGTGTACTATGAAAGAAATACCTTCAGTTTTTAGATGAATGATTACTAACTACAGGTCAGATGTAGTTCATTTTAGTTTTCGAATATTGCTATTCTCATTTAGGCTTGTTAAAGTATAAAACATAAAAAGAATAACATAGTTAATATAAAACTATGCATAATGGGAAAACACAATTTGAGAACAATAACACCATTCCCACATTAGAAATGCAAAGCTACAGTACATTGTTACATTTTTCCATTCACATTTATAAAAGGTCTCAGACTTAAGGTGTGTGCTTTGATAAAAAACAAACAAATGAACAACTGTGTATTTTTTAAATGGTCATGTAAAAGTGCGTTTGAGTTCCCAACTGTTCTCACTACTGAGAAAAACATCATGACTGACTATAACCATAAGAATAATGGACAAATCAATCCGCATTGCTGTAAGTGTGAAGAGGGTGAAACTTTATAGTTTAAAATAATGCACTTACTATCTCAACAATATTTAAAAATAGCAACAGCATAACATGTTGTAAAAATATAGTACTCTAACATACTGATATATTAAACTTTTGGACATAGTCAAACATTTCCAAACTGTTTCCTTAAAAATTTTACTAACATGCTATGCAACTGAAATTAAGTTCTTGAAATGTGCTCTCCATGGTAGTCAGTAGTAGTAGTAGTACTAGTGAAACCCAAAATGTGGGTGTTTTGAGTCCAAGTTCTTGTCTTGCGAAAATAGAAGAATGAAGTCACGGACAAAAACGATTAATGGAACCGAAGTGTATTCAGAGAAGCCAGTCCTGGAAAAGGTGCAGCTGGGGTCCCAGGAGCAGGCCAGTGTCCAGCGCTTCCTTTCCTTGTTACAGTCGGGAACAGTTCCATAGCCAAGCTAATTAAAGTCTACGAGTCCATGTGTGGAGGGCCACGTGGACGCAGGGATGTCAGGTATCCATCGTGAGCTGCACACGGGGAGAAGGAGAGCAGAGAGAAAGCCTGCAAACGTTTCAGTTAGGGGTGGAGACAGCCTTATTAGTTCCTGAATGGTTCTCTGTAAGCTGTCTGTCTTAGCAATAGCCTTACATTTTAAAGTTCACGCCTGTCACGTGTGCACTCGTCCTTCCCACTCTAGTTGGGGTGTCTTAGTAACTCTGCCTGGCTGGGTTCCTGGTTTCACTTGCTCCTCCCTTGGGTCAGGCCCCAATCAACCTAACTTTGTTCTCTCTCTCTAGATCAGTGTTGGCTACCATATCGTGACTTATAGCACAGCCATAGAACATTTCCATCATCACAACAGTTCTATAGGACAGTGCTCTTCTAAAACATTTTAAATATGTATAAAGAGCTTCCTAACTTACCTATATTATTTTGTTTGTACTTTGTTAAACATGTGCACCACTATGGAAAAGTAATATTAAATCATAATTTGTTTTGAAAACACCAAATACATAGCTATGTTGAACGCAAAATCTCACAGAAATGACATTCATTTTTCCTAGCTGTTTTTCTAAGTTAATTCAGAAAAAAAGAAGATAAATTAAGTCACGGTTGATTACATATCTCTTAGCAATGAGACTCTCATTTTTACCTTGTCTCTCAACTGCAATAAAACTTAGACCAACTAATCTTTGTTCAGTGACAAAGAGAATATTATACAGGGTGGGGCAAAAGCAGAGTTACAGTTGTATGTATGGAAAATAACACAATAATAAATAAATAATAACATAAGAATAAACTGTCCCTCAAACTCACAACTGTAAACCTACTTTTGCCTGACCTTATATATTTTTTCTATATATTAAACTACAAAATGTGCACAATATAAATGTATTGGTTTTATGACCTAAAAAAATCACTTAAAATGTCCAGACATCAGTTTACTCAGCTGAAAAATATAATCATTATATCTGTTTTACTGAGTCCAAAAGTTTTTATAAGTATTCATTTATAAAATTTTAGTTATATGAGTATTCAATTAAATCAGTGTTGTGGCCCTGGCTGGTTTGGCTCAGTAGATAGACTGTCAGCCTACCGACTGAAAGGGTCCCAGGTTTGATTCCAATCAAGGGCACATGCCTGGTTTGTGGGCCTGATCCCCAGTGGGGGCCTTGCAGGAGGCCGCCGATGAATGATTCTCTCTCATAATTGATGTTTCTGTCTCTCTCTCCTTCTCCCTCTCTGAAATCAACAAAAATATATTTTTAAAAATCAGTTTTTTGAAGATTCTTTGCAAGGAAGAACTTCAACATCACATTTAAAGTACTCAGGAATAAAATTTAATAGCATTATTAGTCAACTAGAGGCCTGGTGCAGGAATTCGTGCATGGGTGGGGTCCGGATGGCCCTGTCCCTGATTGGGGTGTAGGGGCTGATTGGAGGCGGGGCTGGATGGGGAAAGGGGATGTGGGTGCTTAGCCAGCTGGCCCCACCCCCTGGTCGAAGTCCCAGTTGAACTCCCAGTTGAACTCTCCATTGAGGGGACAATTTGCATATTAGCCTTTTATTATATGGGATGATTAAGAATTCCTTTTAAAAACCTTTAGATTAAAGGTATATTTATTTTAACCATATATCTACAATATCACCTGATGATTTTCCAATACCCATTGGTTACTGAGCAGTCCTAACTGCATGTATGGTTTATAACAGGTTTGTGATCAGCAGTGGGTATAGTATTTTGTCAGTTTCCCTTCAGGACATAGATTGATGCTTTTATCCTCAATGAAAGCCAGCATGATCACTCAGCAAAGATTAAACCTTAATTTTTTTTTTTTGTAAATAGAGTATGATATTAATATTGGAAGCTCTTGGAAATTATTTAAAACTTGTCATGTTTTCTGCCCTCTCTGAGTGATGATTGATGAGGCAATATTTGCAATGTGTAATAGGTTTCATCAGTGAAAGCTGTTGAATAAGTAATAGAGTATAAGCTCTGCTTATTAAATAATAATTAATTTCAGATTTCTCCATTTTCTCTCCTTTCTAAAAATCTTGGAAAATCAAGTAATAAAATATTTAGAACATTTAAGAAACCAAATTAAGAAAAATATTTTTTTCATCATGGAACTTTTTTTAAAAATTTTTTTATTAATTTCAAAGAGGAAGGGAGAGATAGAATCATCAATGATGAGACAGAATCATTGATTGGCTGCCTTCTGCACTCCCCTAACTGGGTTCAAGCCTGAAACCCAGGCGTGTGACCTGACCAGAAACTTTCTGGTTCAAAGGTTGATGCTTAACCACCGAACCACACCATCCAGGTGATCATCATGGAACTACTGACAACTCCTGTTTTCTGTGTTGGTATGTCCCACCCTCCCCATGCAGGTATCTTAATAATCAAATGTTTATATCAATTATTTATTTGTTTTTACTTAAAATGAATTGTGATGCTCTCTAATAATGAGTGCTAGTGGTTTTGTGGTTATTCTTTAAATTGACTCATTTAAAAATCCCTTCTGAAATTAAATTCTGTTTTTCTCTCTGATGTTTGTATTTGGGAGATGTTTTGTTGCTATTTTTTTTCTTGTATAAGATTGCTGAACTAAAAAGTAAAACTAACATAAAAAAAGGCATATTCTTTCTCTAAACCCTAATAATATTATGGATGTTTAACTCTCTTGAAAGGCTGAACAAGATAAATCTGGATTATAGGAAGACCTGCCCTCTGACATTCACAGCATCCCATAAAAAACTGTTGTTCTGAGGAAACATCTACTCCCTCTAGATCAGCGGTTCTCAACCTGTGGGTCGTGACCCCTTTGGGGGTCGAACGACCCTTTCACAGGGGTCGCCTAAGACCATTGGAAAACATTATGTAATTACATATTGTTTTTGTGATTAATCACTATGCTTTAATTATGTTCAATTTGTAACAATGAAAATACATCCTGTATATCAGATATTTACATTACGATTCATAACAGTAGCAAACTTATAGTTAAGCAGTAGCAACGAAAATAATTTTATGGTTGGGGGTCACCACAACATGAGGAACTGTATTAAAGGGTCGCGGCATTAGGAAGGTTGAGAACCACTGCTCTAGATGGTTCTCAGATCCATGGTGCCAGATCATACCATTAGGCCAGGCTTTGGAAGATTCTCCTCTGGGAAACGTGAAGGGGTTAAGCAGTAAAAATTTGTAGCTGCAGAATAGCCATGGAGATACAGATTGCAGCATGGGGAATATGGTCAATAATGTCGAGATAGCTGGGTATGGGACTGGATAGGTGCTTGAGCCAGCGTGGGGACCACTCTATAGAGTGCATAGTTTTCTGGATACTTCGCTGTACATCTGAAACTGGTACGGAATGGTACTGAATATAAACTGTGGTTGAAAATAGAGAGAGAAGGAAGGAAGGTGTGGCAGGATAAAAGGATATTTGTGAAATCACCTTAGGGTTGGATAAAAAGGTCCTCTTTGTCTAAAAAATAGTAACTCTCCATTTACTGTAAGGATTTCTATACGTTCATGGCATCGCACTATTTTGGCAGAGTCTTTCTTAGGCATGATTTGATTAAGCCATGGTTCAATACCTGGAAATTGCTCTATCAATTGGTTCTTAATACCCTTTATAACTGAGGTTTTCAACTGGATGTAATTGAACACATTTTCTCTTTCATCATATTTCTTGAACATGATCCAAGGTGAAGGGGGTGACGATGGGGAAGGGCCTAGAATGGGGCGTGGGGAAATTGAATTAGCACAGGTCCAGCAGATCCCCTTACAGGAGGAAGGCCAGCACTGCAGGCAGAGCTGTCTTCGTTCTCCGGAAAGGGAGACAGCAAGCAGCACTTTCTGGTTCTCAGAGAAATTTAATAGTTCCGCTCCTCTGACCACCTTGCCCACTTTTGCCTGCCCTTTTGGGGCCACCTATTGCTCTCCAGAGCGGGTAGCTGAAAGGGTGGGACTTGAGAAGGAAGGGAAAATAGAGAAATCATTCCACTTGCTGGAAGGGAAGAATGGAGGGGGCCAGGTAATGCTCTTCTTCCTGAGGTAATATCTGAAATATGATGACAATGAAGATGATGACGATGAGGATGAAGATAATAATAATGATGATAAATTCTCAAAATGTTTAATTTACTTGATAATTAAGTTTATTTTAATATAGTTAGGTACCACTCTGTCTTAATTATTAATTTAATTAACATAATTTTAGGTGAATTCTTTTTCCCTCCACTTAATGTTCTTAATTTGAAATGCCCTCTATTTGAAGTCATTTTGTGATTTTGTTGATTTATCTCTTTGCTGTTTTCTCTTGCTTTATCATTTTCTTCTCTTACTCTGATGTGCACACATCAGAAATTTCAATTTCTTAGAATGACTTTAGTTAGAGAAATAAAAGTTACAATTATATTTGTTTAAAAGTGTCTAGAAGAAAATTTGGCTGTCATGGGTATTCAAAAGTCATACGGAAAATGAGCACTCTTAGCAATTAAGGAAGAGATTGTTAGATGACCTCAATATGTCAGTGGCCACAGAACTACTGCTTAAATGACAGCAAGAAAGAAAGACAAAGGCTAGAACTTTTCTTTAAAATCCATATTTTTTTTTGCATCCCAGGAATACAAATAACTGTATGTCACACAGATTATAACTTCCATAAAAGTTTTTAAACATTTAAGTTGTAAGAAATGTTAATTTCTTAAACATATAACATTTTCTATAGATAATCAAAACTAATCACTTAAATATATAAAAATTTATACTATTAGTATTTATATTAATTAATCCAGCTCCACATATGTGTGAAATTTCTTGCAGCTCTGAATTTACTTTTGCTGTATATGAATGAGGATGATCATCATAATCATGATAATCACAGTATTTGAAAACAATAAAATAAAATATCAAATTTTACTTCTTTTAAAATTCATACCTTCAGAGAGAAGAAAACTAGAAGTACTTATTTCACCTTTTTGAAATATTTTTTAAAGTCACTAATCTCTAGCATGGAGATTAGTATGCGTATTTAAGTTTTGAAAAACTCGAACATTATTTAACATACCATTAGAATGTGTGTGTGCATGTGTATTTTCCAATTATGATATACAACAGAAAAATAACTGGCAGGCTTTGTACCCAAGCCTTTAGTGTGCGTGAACTAGATAAGAATATTGTAAATATAAGTGAACAAACATAAAAGATGAAAAAGATAAAAGGGGCAAGATATGTTCAGCTTTATCAAAAAGAATGAAAATAAGCAATGTCATTCCAACTCAAAAGAATGATGTTGGTAGAGAAGAAAATCCTTTTTATAGACATCAAGGATGACATTATAAGCAAAAATAATTAGCAATGAAAATGAAAGTTAATAGAGTGCTTGTCATTATTCCTCAAATATGCACCAGCTAATAATATTAGATCAATGAGAAATTCATGTGATGTATTTTAATTTAATTTCTTCACAGATTTCAGACAAATTAAAAATTCAAAATCAAAATAAGAGTTTAAAATGTCAAGAGTGCTCCTGAAGCAATATAATATATTTTTTAAAAGAGTATCAAGTGCCAAGTGAGTGGTAAATAAGTGAATATCTTACATAAAAATACTACATATTAAGGGACCAAATGACCTAATTGTCTGCAAGTACTTAAAATAAGAAACATATCAAATATCCTTGAATTTGAAACAGATATTCTTAGATGACTTTAAAACTATGAATTCCACAGTTAAATGACTTTGTTATTGAGTATAGGTTAATGTTCATAAGTGGAATTAAATTGTAGTATAGTGATCTCACTATGACACACAATATTTGTAATAGATAACTTGGAAACTAAAGAAATGAGCTGTCAGGTTGTCAGAGGGTCAGTGAAGGGGCCTCAGAGTACAGACCTGGGCAGAGGCTATGGAACTGACAGTAGGGTCTGCCCCTCAGCCAGTGAGAAAGCCAGGGACCATAGTCCCACAACCACAAGCAACCAAATTCTGCCGAAACCATGTGAGTTTAGAAGAGGTCTCCGAACTCCAGAAAAAAATGCAGCATGCCAACATTTATTATTAGCCTGTGAGGTCCAGAGCAGAGGGCCCAGTTAACAACACAAACACCTGACCCACAGAGGTATGAGAAAAGGAAGATATGTTGTTTTAATTCTCTAAGTTTTCAGTGACTTCTTTGTAGTAGCAGAAAACTATTACAATTAGTTTATCAATAGGGAGAAGTTACAAGAGAGGAGAGATCATTGTGAATTCAAGAAATAGTTTTAGATAAGTTAACACTACTCAAACAGAATTCTAAACCTATATTATTAGGTTGGATTGATCTTATTCTTTACTGTATCTTGAACCTGATACTTTAGAGTGTTTTTGCCATGATTTTTATTCTTAAACTAGAGGTCCAGTGCACAAATGTGTGCACCAGTGGGGTCCCTCAGCATGGCCTGCAGGATCGGGCCAAAACTGGCCCTCTGACATCCCCGGAGAGGTCCCAGTTTGCCAGAGGGCACAGGCTAGGCCGAGGGACCCCACTGGTGCACAATTGGGGCCAGGGAGGGACACGGGAGGTTGGCCAGTCAGGGAGGGACCAAGGGAGGGCTCCAGGGCATGTCTAGCCTGTCGTACTCAGTCCCAATTGGCCAGACCCCAGCAGCAAGCTAACCTACCAATCAGAGCATCTTTCCCTTGGTTGTCAGTGCACATCATAGTGACTGGTTGACCAGTTGACTGTGTGCCGCCTGGTGGTCCGTGCACATCATAGCAAGTAGTTGAACAGCCTTAGCATATCATTAGCATATTATGCTTTGATTGGTTGAACAGACGACTGGGCGACTGGACACGTTAGCATATTAGGCTTTTATTATATAGGATCTTCAGCTTTTTGACTTTGAATGGCTGCAGTGGAAATTCATGGATTGAATAGCTTTTTATATGATCTTTATATGTGCCCTGACTGGGAATTGAACCCGCCACTTGGCCACTTGTTGGCCTTCCAGATGACTTTTCAACCAACTGAGCCACTCCGGCCAGGGGCCGCTGGTTTCCACAAGGCTGCAGGGCTGTGAACTCGCTTGTGTTGCTTCACACCTACCAGGTGTTTCTCCTCAGGCTCTTTTGCTGATTCTTCCCTTTTGCCCGTAACGTTGGAGTTCTCGAGAACTTGCAGTTTGGTAATATTCTCAATAAAGGTAAGTGTATCACTTTTCTAATTCATATTTTTAATACTATATAGATTCTGGTACAGTGGGGCCTTGACTTACGAGTGTCCCCACTAATGAGTTTTTCGAGATATGAGCCGTCTCTCGGCTGATTTTTTGCTTTGAGGTGCGAGCTAAAATCCGGGTTACAAGCCAGCTTCAGATACCCCACCGCTAGTTGGCGCAGCGAACGTCACAGTGAATGCCACAGCATCAGCCCAGCATCCTGTATCTCACTCGTTCACTTCTTGATTTGACATAGAGTAATTTGAGTTACGAGCTCCGTCATGGAACGAATTAAACTCGTAAGTCAAGGCTCCACTGTAATTCCCTGAATAAATCTCCAGTTCAGAGCCCTCTTACAAACTCTGGATTACTACAGCTGGATACCAATTGCATAGATCTTATAGACATCTCAATTTCAGCCACCAAAACTGCACTCTGATTATCCCCAGGAAAATTACACCTAAATACAGACTTCCTTATTTCATTTATTAAATATTTCCTATTTCATTGACAACCCCACTCTTCTAATTTCTCAGGAAAAAAATATGTCCTCCTAGACCTCTTTTTCTCTTCAAACATTATTTTAATATATTATATTTTATAATATACAAGTATATATAGTAATATATTTATATTATAAAATTATATACATATATATATATATATAATTTTTCCTGAACTAGTTACTACAGAGCACTTTCATGCATAACCTCTATGCAAGCATATTTATCTTCCAAGAACTCCAGAAATATTCAGAAAATGATAGTATCTTGAAATGTGGCCAGTATGTAAGGATGTGGAAATAGGATGATAGGTTGAAAATGCAATTAGACTCCCTCTGTCCACCAAATATATCCAAGCACACCCACACAGATTTTGGAAGGTAAAACTCCAGAACTATTGCAAGCAAACACATTCTCCTAAGGAAAGAAATGGAAAGATTTGTCTCTGGTGAAATCATCCAGCCAAAGGCATAAAACTTATATCTACTAATAGCTGTAGTTCCCTTCTAATAGTTGAAAATGCCCAGCCTAATTTACCTCCACTGAGATTAATTACTTGGCCAATTTCTTCATACCCATGAAACTTACAGTGCACTGTTGGCTCATTCAAAATGTGATTAGTCACTCAGGATTCACTATATATTTCTAGAAAGGCCCAAATTTTAAAAGCAGTGGAAAAAAAATAAATCAACTAAAAGAAATTTAAGAAAACATAGGGATAAAAAAACTTCAAAGAAAATATTAGCCTTTTAAAGGATAGGGAGAGAATTTTATCCATGAAACAAATATAAAAGGAATATTTAGAGGATAAAAGGAACTCTTGAAAATTAAAGTGAGAATGCAATAAAGAAAAAATGTAATAGAATTAGAAGATCAAGTTACTCTCTAGAAATCTTCTCTAAAAGATGGAAAATTTGATGTACAATATAAAACAACTGAGAATTCAGTGATTTAATTCACAAAGTCCAATACCCCAATAATAGGAGTTTAGGAACTTGAACGCCTATGGTGAAAATGAGGGGAGGAATATTATCAAACAAATAAGTCAAGAAAATTTCTCAAGGACATACCAAGGCATACCGTTGTGAAATTTCAAAACAGAATGGTAAAGGGAGACCTCATATTCTTACAGAGAGGATGTAACGGCAGTGAATTACATGCAAAGGATTAATAAATGGAGCAGCATGGAACTTCTCAACAGAGAGACCAAAATTTTAAGATCATATAATCATGTGTTCAAAATTCTGAGGGAAATCATTTCCAAGAGGAAGAAAATAAGAAATTAAACTGACTTATTCCCTATGGTCTATAAACTGGAGAATTGTCCTCCAGGAAGTAGAGATAAATTCATAAGAAAGACATAGAAAATTCTAAAAAAATTAAGTGAAGAGTTTTTTGTTTTGTTTTGTTTTTTTACTTCAGGATATTAACAAAAGTTGTATAAGCAGGGAAATATGATCATAGCATAGATGAAAACAAGCAAACAGAACTTTCATTCTCATAACAGTGTGAGAGCCCAGCCAGCATGGCTCAGTGGTTGAGCATCAATCTATGAGCCAGGAGGTCACACAGTTCAACTCCCAGTCAGGGCATATGCCGTGGTTGCCAGCTTGATCCCTAGTGTGGGGTGTGCAGGAGGCAGCTGATCAATGATTATCTCTCATCACTGATGTTTCTATCTCTGTCTCCCTCTCCCTTCCTCTCTGAAATCAATAAAAATATATGAATGTTTTAAAAAGTGTGAGAAAGACCTGGCTGGTGTGATTCAGTTGGTTGGGTGTCGTCGCAAACACCGAAAGATTGCTGGTTTGATTCCTATTCAGGGCATGTGCCGGGTTCTGGAGTGTTGATATACAAATAGAAGATTCATGTAAAGGCCATGGGTTTGGGAGATATAATAAATGTTAATGTTCATTTTAGGAAGTAGGTAATATGAAAAAATTGCAAATTTCATAAAGCAAATTATAAGTATGACATTTCCAGATATACAGTTAAATTGGAACAAAAGAAAGGGGATGCAAGGAGGAATCTTAAAAATTGTTAAGTTTGTTGCTTCTTAGAACTGTGAATCAAGTGTTTTTCCACTGCAACGGCCTATGGGGCTGCTTTTGTTTGTTTGTTTTAAGCCTTTAAGGACGATTAGATTATTTTATGATGTAACATGCAACTTTGATCAAATAATTGTAAAATTTGATAACTCATTTTTCTTTTTATCTTTTGTTGAAAAACAGAATGTGTACTGCCTCTTGTTTTAAGGACCATCATTTTACAGGCTCCTCTCCTATTGCCTTTTTTAACTCCAGCGTTCAATTTCTGCCACAGACACTTGAGGTTTAATGGAACATTGTTACTGTTGTTTTCCCAGTTGTTCTCTGAAAGGCACAATGTTCTCACTTCACAGCTGTGCCACTTGTAAAAGCCTGTGATCTCATCCTTAATTGCCAGGTAAAACAAAAGAGGGGCAAAGTGTTGGAAGAAAGATTTGATACACACTAGTATTTTAATTATTTTCTTTGGTGACCCAAGTGCTAGACTAAAACTTCCAAGTCACTCTTAATAGCTACAGTCATTATTCATATAATGACTAAGTATGGTTCTCAGAAACTGGCAGATAAAAAGAACAGTAATTGGACATAGGAAGAAAATGAGCTTTTTATGGAGCTTGTGCACAACAAAAGTTTGAGAAGTATGATAACATCGTTAACAATTTCAAACTGCTACAGCCTGGAGTAAATTTTAGAGCAGCAATTTAAAGACTTTTTAAAATATGCAATACCTGACTAGTTAGTCAGAAGTACTGACCTCTTTTCCCTTATATTGTAAAAAATAAATAAATAAATGAATAAATAAAGGCAGCAGCCAAAACAACAATAGCTGTCTGTTGTGAATGAATCAAAATTATACCTTTTTTTGGTCAGGTTGGTCAAAAATATATTTATTTTTGTTGTGCTGCAGAATTTTAGTAATTTATGTATGCCACGAGCTGAAAAAGGTCAGAAATTACTTTATGTAGGCGAGAAGAATGTTCATTTGACTGATTAGAACGAGAAAGTATGTACTCCAAGTTCTGTACAGGTGAGGGAATAGAGAATATAAGCCATTTATATGGAAGTCAGAAATAACACAGTGTGCGGGTGCCCAACTTTTCAGTAAATGCAACCATAGGTGGACTATTGTTACTACATATGACTTGCGTCACAGACAATAATACTTAAACTTTTGAATATCAATTTTGTCATCTTAAAATTGGGTATCATAGTACTTATTTTATAGTGTTGTTGAAATTATTAAATGAAACAATAAAATACTAACTATAATATTTGGAAAATGATAAATTAAAAACTTATCCAGATCCCACATTTAAAAAAAAAATGGTAAAATATCTGAGTGCCTAATCTTAGAATTTATTACTCCTTTGATATTAAATGTTTGAGCCCTGGAGCTCTTCTAGAACCTGGCATTTCCATAGAGCCTTACTATTGTGATGTTTTATAAAAATCCTGTCAGTCTTTCCATTGTCTTGATGTGACTATTATGAAAGGTTACAAAAATAAATGTCCATGTCCACACAAAGGGGAAAATGAAAGGATCATAGGAAAAATATATTAAAAATATATTTCTACCTAATGACATATCAGACAGAAAAAAAAAAAAAAACACACCAGATTCTTCAAAAAAAGTAAATGCACTATTTTATTTTTTTGTTATCTTATCTAATAAAGAGGGAATATGCAAATTGACCGTAACTCCATGACAAATGATGGTGCCCACAGTCAATAAGGGGAGAATATGCAAATTGACGGTCACTCTGCAACAAAGATGGCGGCAGCCGGGTGGCACGCTTACGTCATGGGAGGGTCTGTGGGCAGTGCACTCCAGGCCGGTGGGCAGTGCACGCAGGCGTCCTGTCCCACCCAGGCCACTCCGGGACTGTGGGCAGTGTGCGTGGAGAGCCTCTGGGTGGGGGAGGGGGGCTGGTGGAGGGCAGCCTGTACTCCCCAGATGGCGGCGGTGGCAGCTGTGAGTGCGCCAAGCGGAGCCTGTGGGCCAAGCTGAAGTAGCTCCTGCAGGCCACCAGTGCCGAGGAGTGGCTGCGCAAGTCCTGCCTTCTGGCCCAGAAGGTGCGCGATTGCAAGGACAGTCACCATGACAGGCCAGATTGACGTCCTCCTGGCCTTGCCACAGGAGGTTGCAGATCTATGCAGCCGCAGGCCTCTGGTGGGTGCATCCTCTCCCCCCCCCCCAGGTGTGCAAATGTCCCCCTGCATGCTGTTACCCATGCGCACCTGCAACGGTCCTGGACCATGGCGTGTGCAAGTTCCCCCACCCCTCTACTGCACTTCCATCAACCCCAGAATTCCTACATCCCCCACAAGATGTGTGCACATCCCCTCTGGCACACTCACGTCCTTTGGAGAGTGTCTGGGTATTCTGGGTGCTGAGGGTGGGTACCTGTGAGATGACAGTGAGAGGGCGGAGTGGTGATGCCTATTCCCATGGAGGCCAGTGCAGCAATGAGATCACCTCTGTGGGGCTAATGCAGGTGCTGAGGCGGGACCAGGTGCAGACAGACACACCTGGTGGGTGTGGTCGGCCCTTGCTGAGGTGCCTTTGATCAGTGTTCAAGATTGGGAACCTAGAGGAGGCGAGAAGTTCCGTCCTCTCAGTGAAACAGTGGGATAGTCGGGGTGACTGCAGAGGAGGAATGTGCACTTTGGGTGCCAGCACCCATAAGCAAAGGCTGCCCTGACTGAGCCTCGCTCGCTTGGGGCCTATTGCACTCCTGCCAGGCAGCGGGTGACAGGACGTGTTTTTCTGAGTTAATGAAAGAAGATATTGATTCTCCTGCTGCCCACAAAGGTAGAAAGTGAAGTGGGGAGACATGCAGGGAGTGAGCAAGGTTCCCTGTATGTGGGTTCCAAACCCGCCGTTGCTTCCTTTCACCGCTGACTAGAGATATACAGGGTGTCCCCCCAAAATGTATACACACTTTGAATACCTAATAATTCCAATGGGTTTAAGCATTAAAAGAAATAATAATGGAGCTGTCATTTGTTAAAAGTGAGGGCACAAACAGGCAGTCGGACATTCCCTGAGGGGTCCTGGATTGGAGAGGGTGCAGGCCGGACTGAAGGCCCCTCCCCCCATGCATGAATTTCATGTACCGGGCCTCTAGTCCTATATGATAAAAGGCTAAAATGCAAATTATCCCCTCGACCAGGAGTTTGGGAGTTTGACCTAGGAGCGGGGCTGGCTGGCCAACTGCTTATGGCCCATCACCCTGGCCGGCCTCACCACCGGTTGCCACCCCCACCCTGATCTGGGCTAGGCAGTGGGACCTCACCCATGCACGAATTTGTGCACCAGCCTCTAGTGTATAAATGATATATATTCTTTTATTGATTCTTTTCAACAAATATATACTGAGTTTCTCATTTGTCCCTGGAATCATGGTTGATTAAAATAAATGATTAATAGTTTTCTATTCCCCTTACTCCTCATGAAGTTTGAAGTCTAACTAGGAGACACATTGGTGGTAAGTTATTCTCTCCAGGTAAGCGACTGGTCTCCCTGGAAGAGGCATTTTCCCTGAGTAAGTGATCCCTCCTTTGAGTACTGGAATAATATTCTTAGTGGCGTTTATGAGCAGATTACAGCTCAATGAAGACAGATGTAAGGTTTAAAGATACATCTAAAAAGTCAATATTTCATGATTATTTATAGAACTAAAATAATATATGTCATATTTACCAATTGAAATGAGTAAATTTCCATTATGATTTTACAAATATGTTACACTGATTTTTCTTTGATCACTGTTAGTGAGATTAGGTTAGGTTAAGATTGGTGACCCGATAGAGGTGGTATCTACCATATTTCTCCACTATGAAGTTACTATTTTTCTCTTTCTAATTATTAAATAATTTGTGGACTATCTAGAGCAATTATGCAAATGCATTGTTCATTGTTAAAATTTCAATGAGCTGCTCTTAATAACCCTTAATGATTTTCTAATTCCTTAGTTCTGAATTTGTTATTTTGGTACTATACTTGTAAATATATATTTAGTTAAAATTCTTCTGTAAGGAAGTGTGGGGTTGGAACCAACATTTTCCTGCCCCCAAGATTCTTCTGCTGGTCTAATAATGAAATAAACATGAGACAGATTAGTAAGAAAATATAACCAAATTTAATGCATATGTATGGGAACCTCACATACATGGGAGAGTCAGAGAACCTCCCCCCACACACACATGTACAGGACATTCAGTGGTAGAAAGGAACATGAATGTATAAAATATCCTGAGCTAAGGATGTGGTAAGGTGCCTTGGGGGCTTCAAAAGGTCATTGCCGATGATAAGAGCAGATGTTTAGTAAATAGAAGTTTGTCCTGCCATATAGATAGGTCAGATGTAGCTCTCTCTGCCCTGCCCAGGTGGTTGTTAGTTGGAGCATAGTCCCTATACCAAAAGGTTTCAGATTTGATTCTGGTCAGGGCACCTACCTAGGTTGTGGGTTCCATCCCTTATCAGGGAGGCAACTAATTGATGTTTCTCTCTCACATTGATGTTTCTCTCTCTCTCCCTTTCTCTCTCTTCAAAAGTCAATAAAAACATATCCTTGAGTGAAGACTTAAAAAAAAAGTTATCTCTGATAATCTCTTATGGGTAAGGCCTCTAATTGAAACTTTCCTAGGTAGTGGGAATGGGGAGGATGGAGGGAGTTTCACTTGAAGCTACAGCTAAAGTTGCCATTAGCTCAAAACAATCTGTATACCACAGAGCCACACCTTGGGGTAACTCATTCTGAGTCCCCACAAAGGGATTTTCATTCTCTGTGTATATATATGTATATGCATGTGTATTGATATCAACTCATCTGATATCTATCAGTATTTTATTCAATGGGACTACAATTTAATATGGTTGGTGAGTGCTATTCCAGCTGACTTTTTGATGATTTTGAGAATTCCCCATAATTCCCTCGTACCTATTTTGTCTAAGTCTGTGTCGAAAAAAAAAAAAAAAAAAGGCCGTATTGATTCAGGAAATAAATGAAGTGTTCCTAAGTTAAATTGCAGAAATATTTTTTATCATTGTGATGCTTTCTTCAAGGCTTAGCTGTTTTCCCTATAAATTGGTTCCAGAAATTGATAGACATTGAAGTTTATGATAAAAGAGCTAGAAACGTTTCCCTCTTCTCAATCTGCTTATCCAAAACTGGGTTTTCTTTTAGTACAGATGAATAAACTGTAATCACCTAACAGTTCATTCCATTGAATATTTAAATATGCTTCTCTCTGCTGCCTCATTCAGGAAGTGCATATTGCTGCGCAGAAGGTGTTCTCACACTTCCCAGAGCAGCAGCATTCAAACGTACTGGTATTATTTTGTGTCCCTAAATATTTTCATGGAGTAGACAGGCATATTAAGAGGATAGGGCAGAAAAAAACCTGTAGGGGGATATTGCAATTATTTCTGGGAAGTAATGAGTATACAAACTAAGAAATATAGTAATAGAGAAGAATGGACTGACAAATTTAGAAAGTGTCTGGCCAGTTCTATAAGGAGAATAAGAAAAATTGGACATGATTCAGAGGTTTGTTTGGCCAACTGAAGGGATGCTCATAACATTAAATGAAATCGAGGGTAAATAAGAAAGAGTTTAGAAGGGTAGAACTGACCTTTATGCACGTATATGCTCTTTTTTAGACTGCCTGGCGTGAGAATGTGCTGGTAGCTCAGGGAGTTATGGAAACACAAATCTGAATCACCTGATTTTCCTCTGCCTTTATCTATTAACATAGCAGTTGGTTCAGAAGGTCCAAGGTAGCTAAATTTAAAAACAAACAAACTAACAAAAAGAGAAAACCTGCTTAGACAAAGCTGCATCTATAAAGTTGCATAGATGTTTCCAATACTCCTGACTAAAAACATTTTGAGCATTTTGGGGATGAAGCCATGCTTTAACAAATTATCCACCATGGGAGAGTCAGACCAGCCATTCCCAGTCCAACCTCTTTGATAAATAATGTGGTTCATGGGCGTGTGATCACTCCACTAATTCTCTTATTTTAAGGCTCTTTCCAGTCAACCTTCATCCTTCATGTGTCTCTTCCATTTTTTTGCACACCTGTTTTTAACTTTTCTTTAAATATGCCAAATTTAATTCTTTTTTTTTTTTTTGCAAAAGGTTTCCAGTGTTTTTGTGGTCTTTTGAGTCCCTAACTTTCATTGTGTTAATTAAAAGAGAAACCTTGAGGTTTGGACTACTTAACTCCACATTTTCAAATGGGGAAACTGAACAGTCATTGAAATTTACCAAGGAGAATTTCAGAGAAAAATATACATTAAAATCCTAGCCTAGAAAACTGGGCTGTTCTGTGAATTATCCTGATTCCCAGGGAGATCTTTTGAAGAGAATTAAAGGCTTCCTAGTTATACATTCTAGCTCCATAAAACTTTGAACAATGAAGGTTCTCACCTGTCACATATATAAAGATGGAGTCTTCTCACAGGGTTACTTTGAGAGCTCACTAATATGTAACATGCATTTATATGTCCTAGCATTAAAAAATTTAACTTATACTGTTGTTGGTACTATTGTTATTTGTTCTATACTGAGCTTTATAAAGTCCTGAACTTTAAGCATACCTATATTCCCAATGCTTAATACAACATATGGAAAACATTGGAAATGGTTAATTCCTTACATACTGTGTGTGTGGGGGGTGTGTGTGTGTGTGTAAGGAATTAACTATTTATTCACATTACTTGACTCTATTGATTTTTTTCCTTTGAAAAGACTATGGAAAACTAACATTAAGAGAAAATTTCAGTTAAATTGAAGTAACACAGTCATGAATCTGCAGTAATACTTGTCAAAAAGTAAAGAAAATAATGCCATGCTTAAATATGTATAGCTTTTTGCCAAAACTAAATAAATAACTGAATGTTGTTCCTTTATTTATGCTCATTTCATTTTCTTTACTTATGTTATCTCATGTGCTATACTTTCATGCATCTGATATGAATAGTATAAAAATTATCTTTTAGCATATGATAAGAGTATTAAAAGCCTCTTTATTTCCTGTATCCTCACTAAATATCATGAGAGACCACTATGTTTACAAAGTTAAATAGAAATGTGTAATTCCAGAAAATATTTAAACTTTTATCTAAATTCATGATAAAACTAATTTTAAGATACATATTAGGCCCTAATAACATATACCTTTACTACTTGACAATTATATTGAAACTAGAGGCCCGGTGCACAAAAATTCATGCACTTGTGGGGGCCTGAACCCCGGGCCTCACAGCTGCTGGGGCTCATGGCTGCCTAAGCCCTAGGCCTCTGCAAAAGGGGCCACAGCACTGGATCGGCCTGTGGCACCAGCCTGCCTCTCCTCTCCCACGTGACACCGCCTGCCTGTGCTGCCAGCCCTAGGCCCTTGCAGCTGCTGTGGCTTTGTCTGTATGGACGTCTGGAAGAAGTCCTAATTAGCATATTATGCTTTTATTAATATATATGCTTCAGTAAGAATCACATTTATGTATATAAGATTTTTTAGAAACATTGCTTTCTATTAGCCATAAATTATTATATATATTTTATGGTTTCTTTAATTTTATTTAATATGTATTTCCTCATTTCTGTTCCACCACCAAAAAAAAAAAAATATATCAAAACTCATATTTATGGTATACCAGGATGGTAAATCTAGAATATTGTATTTTAAAAACATATTTATAAACACATTAACTAAATAGTACTATATTATTGTGAACAACAGAACACCCCTCTTTTCTCAGACTAATTATTTATCTCATTGTTTTTGATAGTGCTCATTATGTCAAAAGGGTAAATCATAGTTTGGTTCCAGGATATTTCTTAGGCACAAAAGTGTTCTTCCAAATTTTTGTTGTTTTAGATGAAATCTAAAGGGTAAAACATGTAAAGACAAATAATTCTAATTCCTACTACCTAATTCAATCCAATTGCAGATTACATAAAGACAAAAACAAATAAAATGCACAGAAAATGAGTAGGACTAGAAAATGAAAAACAAAAAAAAACAAATATTATAATGCCCTCCTATTCCAGTCTTCTAAATTTCAATTGTAGGCTCCAGGCTATTGCCATAATTTTATTATGTTCACACTTTTTCAAATCCCCCAAAAATTTATTTTCTAAATTGGAAAAATGTTTATTTTGACTTTGTGATTGAATCAGTACCACTGATTTTAAGGTTTGGGAGTTAAAAAGGAGAGGAATATAAAACGTACATATAACTAGTTTCATGTGAAGTATAGGAGGAATAACCCATAAAACCAAGCCAACTTGTTGGCTACATTATCCGCTATTCAAATTAGCCAGGCATTTCCCCCTAATTCCAAAAAGAACCAAAGAAGTCCACATAATGCCATAAAAATGGTCCAGTGAAACCCTCACACATGTGGTTTTATCTGAACATAGTCTCTTTCCAAAGTGAAAATAGCCTCCTTCTGAGGATAGAAATCTGAACAGAAATCCCATTCTTGATTATCTGCAGAAGCTACAAAGCACTTATGGGCCTATTCAACCATCAGATAGGCAGCATTGTAGGGAAGTCCGTTCCTGAAATGGATCTTTATTTCCTGATGTGCTTATTGCCAATGTTATTTTAGCTGTTAGAGAATCTTAAAGAGATAAGAGCAGTTGGCTCGATGTTCTAAAGATGATGGCAGTCGCCTGCAGCTTACATAAACATGATAGGTCCATGGACACAGCTGCAATGAAGCCGAACATCGCACACACAGCTTATGTAAAACTTAATGCCCTCAGCCTGGGAGATACTTTTAAACATTTGCTAAAATTACGTTACGAGCAGGCATGTTCACAATGAAATCATTGTAATGGAGAAATAAAGCAGGGGTACAGTATAACAAAAGCAAGAAATTCTCCCAAACAATTCCATTTAAGCACCTAAATAACAGTTATCTTAATGTAGTTTACTGTTTTCTTACATGAAGATCTCACTTATAGCTTTCTGGTATAGATAATTATCTTATTAAATTTAATTTTGTTTCCAAAAGCTCTCATGTTTTTATAACATCTAAATGAGTCTCTCTAAACCATTTACTTTCCAGCTATATGTGCTTGTGAATGTGTATATGTAGTATACCTACAACCACATGTACATATGTTTCTTAGAAATTAGTTTGTATATGAAACAAAGCTTCTTATTGACTGGACATTATTGGTCAGAGGGGAGAATTGTTTGTATTGGAAGAAGGAAATTTGTCAAGACATTTGTTTGTGTTTAGTGAATCAAAGGCAGTTTCAAAATCCAGACTAGCATCAAACCAAACTGCCTGGGTATTCTCCCAGTGAATTGCTGATTTCTCATCATTTTCCATTAAAAAAAAAAAAAAACTGAAGGGGAATAATACCCCCACAGGAACATCAACCCACATTATACATACAGTAGAGAGCCTTAACCACCAGCCAGATTTCTGGGAGACAATGGGAGGACGAAGGGCTAGTGAATTGTCCTACTAATCCTGTTTTGAGGACTTTCACTTTACTCAATGGATCCTATCCCCTACTGCATTCAGCATAAAGTTGTGGAACTGACCTTGAACTTGGTACGTGGTGATAACCATAAAGGGGCCCACCTTGTCCAATAAGGTAAAAATACAGAAATGAATATATGTATTTTAATATCCTGTGGAAATGGTTAATCTTATTTCTTATGGAAATACTGGCCAAAGGTATGTGGAAAGTATTGATATGTGCGATCTTGGTCCGTAAGTGCTACATGAATATTCTATTAGCCTTTTCTCCCTTTCTGTCTCAGGGAAGTGTTGAAAAGTGTTGCAAGTTCCTTGGACCTTGAGATGGAAGCTGCTCTCTCAGCTCTGCATCATGAACCACAGTTCTGGCACACAAAACAACAGTAAATATGTCTCTTGTTTAAATCACCATTACAGGAGTCTAGCTTACTAGTATTTGTTGGAGTGACACAAATTGCACCCTTTTGATAAAGTTTCCATAAGAGGAAGGCAATTTGCATAATTCTCTTAAAATATTTCTTATTAAAATCCACAGAAATGTAACATCTAAACTAGTCTAAAATTATCAAATGTACAGTAATATATTAAATATCCTGTATAATAAAAGGTTAATATGAAAATTACCCCCTCTACTGAGAGTTCAACCAGGGGGCAGGGCCAGCTGGCCAACTGCCCTTAGCCCCTCCCCTCAACCAGTTGGACCCTCCCCCATGCATGAATTCATGCACCAGGCCTCTAGTATATCTATAACTAACATTGTGTTGCAAAATTGCACAGAAAGTTTAACATTTTGTTGTTGTTGCTGTTAATCCTCACCAACGGATATCTTCCATTGATTTTTAGAGAGGGGGAGAGACAGAGAGAGAGAGACACATCGATTGGTTACCTCCCACATGAGGAGCCTGCAACTGAGGTATGTGCCCTTGACCAGAATCGAACCCAGGACTCTTCAGTCCAAGGGCTAACACTCTATTCACTGAGCCAAACTGGCTAGGATGAAAGTGTTAACATCAAATAATAATAATAATAATAATAACCATCAACTCTGAATATTCCATGCAATGCTAAAGTAAATTTATTGTTTAAACTACTTTGATTGAGTATCAATGAAGAATTCCAGTGAATACCTGAACAAATAAATTGAAATAACCCCAATCTCTTTAGGTTTACATATGTCCCCAGTTATCCAAGGGAATTACTAACCTTGGCTAGTTTGCTCTCAGCTGGTTTGCTCCTCTCACAATGAAACCAAACAAAAACACCATCACTCAGTGCTTAGTTCTTTTATACAAAATAAAAGGAATTATTTTCAGAAAGCAAAGACCAACACCGTTGCTGATATTGTTAATTTTTTATTATATTTCAAATTATACAAGAACTTTCATTTTAAAATCTTTTTCAAGACATGCTTGGGTTCTCTGACTGTGAGAGTGAGGTTAAAGGGAGGCTTGAGTTTTCAAGTCATTGAACTCCACGCATTGCAGCGCTTATGTAACACCATTTGTGTGAGTCAAGACATTGTTAAGCATTTCTCAGCTTATTCTCCGGAGTGTACTGACCAAGCTCTAATCCCGTGGAAAGGTAACTATAACTGAAGTGTTTGCAGAGGTGGTGGGAAATCAGTGCCTGGAAAGAGCACTTAGCTATGTTTTTAACCATAAATGTCAAAGAGCAAGGCCATAAATGTTTCTCTCTGTTTCCGGAAAGTGTTCTGAATTTGAACACCTTTCTTTTTGTTTTCCCTTGGGCTCTGGAATGAGAAGAGATGGGTAGTGAACTGATCTTCCCGCATTTGTTGCCTTAATACAGTTCATTCTTGGAATAGTAAAACTTTTATATGTAGTTTCCTGTTATTCATGTTGCAATGATAGCCCAGTTATTAAAAGTTCTTATACTCTATTAATTAAGGTTGTTCCACATTTGTCACTACTCAAGGAGTTGCTAACTGAAATACGCTTCGGATGTGGGAGATATTATGCAGCAGATTCTCCTAGAATTAATTCTGTTCTAGTTTTTCCTTATGCAGCCAGTGTTTCTGGCCTTTCTGATTTGGACAGAAATGGCAAATCATGCCTGCCAACGGTATGCCCTTAAAAATATCATCTGCTACCCGACTAAAATACATCATTGATAGGTTCTAGTATTATATTTCTAGGTTTGTTTGTTAATTCAATATGTTCTAAAAACTTCTATTCGTTTTTGACCCTTTTAGGTTTCAGAGTTACAAAATTAATATGACCCACTACCCTCAGGAGTTACAAATACATGCCAGGAAGTCAGGCAGTGGATCACTTAACCGATAATCAGGAAGTCATATAATTGCTACTGTATTTGGTCTCCGTCAAAAGTCAGGCGCATTCCCAAAGTTCCTATGGAGATACTAGTAAGAGGAGGGAATATTGACAGAAAGCAAACACAACCTTCTCAGAATAGGGTAAAGTGAATAAATTTGCAGTTTTTATTTCAATTTCTCATTCCTCATTTACTAAATGGTGACCATGGGTATGCAGTGTGGTTAATGGAATAAGCTGATTTCTCACAAGCTCGCTAGCCCAGGGCTCTTTAAACACACACTCACAGGCACAATCACACAGGACCACACAGATTACTACAGTCGCAGGAAACAGTGCCTGAGCTCACTGCAGGCAGAGAGTTAGGATTAATTCTATCATTTGTGAGGAATAAGAGAAGAAGTAACTCTACAAAAAGGCAAGTATTTTTGACAGTAAAAAGTGAGTAGAATCCAGACGGATGACATTACTTGGGTAGGTTGAGAGGCATTCCGACCTGAGACAAGGGACAATGAGGATTCAGGCACAATGGCACCTGACAGAGGAGGAGACCAAAGCAGTTTTGCCTGATACATTCTCTCCTTTCAAAGTGACCCATTGATCTCGTCCAGAAGCAATTGTCTGTTATTCTCTTCATTGGACTCAAAGCAAAGGAAACATCATGGAGCTCTTACTTATTTCCTAATCACGATCTGAGTCAGTCAAGCAGCACTAGAACTTATGAAAAATGCTACATTCCGCTCCTCCCCTCAACCGCCCCCCCCCGCCCCCCCACCGAAACACTGCCTTACAATTCCAAATCATTCAACATGATAAAAATCACTTGGTTAAATAAAACTGATCTTGAAGGTAATTTTATATCACTAACCATTTATTTGTATTACTTTTTCAATTATTTATTCCATTTTTAAAACATTAAAAAATACATAAAGAATGAAGACATGTAGTACTGCCTCGTGCCCATGATTTTATTATTTTCCTCCTATTTCTATAATCTCCATTTCTGTGAAGTGAATAACAACTAAATTATTTAGAAAAATGAGATCTTACATAGAGTTGTTTATTTTTTTTAAAGCTTCTATTACAAATGTAGACATATACTTATAGACTGGGACATAATTCTTTTGATGAAGAATTTTATTGTGGTCATAAACAGTAATATTGTGAAAATAATTGCTTTAGTCAAGATACAAATTATCCATTTTTTAACCCAACTGTCATAAAATTGAAAAGAACATTCTTTAAAGCTATAAAACCATCATTTATTAAAGGAAAATACTTATAGATATCTAATGTGTGCTTATTTTTTAAGAAGGACATGAAAGTGAATAATTACTTTAGTACAACAAATGGTGCTGACACTTATAAATAGTATTACTATTTCCTGATAAGAAAGAATTACATAAGAGTCTCTGCGTGATACCTTAACTAGCCTAGGACAGAATTGTTTTTCTAAGAATACTTGCATTGCCCATACTTGACATAGTTACAAAATTCTGCCATATGTTTCTTACATATGGCATACATTTCTGAGGTATAGGTAATGCAACTCGCTAGACAATGATTAAGAGGGGAAAAAAGATATCTTAGGCTCCTGAACAAGCATGTCAATGAACAAGTGATTTATTACAAAAGAGTACTCTAGTTTAAATTGTATATTAAGTATACAGAGTGACTATAAAAGATGAAATTATACAGTTGGGTGCATTTGATAAATAAAATTAAGGCCTAGATTCCACTAAGGAAAAAAAAAAGCAAAGTAACTGTGAATTAGGTTTATTTGAATCACTGCTTTCTCCACTGTACTACCTCTTTTGTTCTGAAATGAAATCAGATGAGAGAAGTAGTCTCTAAACTGATGAAAAATGCATTCATGCTTTTATATGCTACAAAATCATAGCTTTCTATCAAGCCTATGCATAGGTCGTGACACTGTTTCTTAGCAGGAAACTCCCATGGAATGCAAAGATAGGAAGCACCATGATAAATAAGAACAAAAATAATGCAGAAAACAGATGAAGAAAAAGGTTGGCATGTTAATTATTTCAGTCATTAAATAGATCAGAACATCAGAACAGTACATACTTTACATCATAACTGGTTGCTTTTGAAATGAGTAGTTAGAGAAAGGTTAGGCAGTTTGCACACTCTAATATTAATGAAGATTTGAAAAGTATTCTCACCATAATTTTGGGACATATATACTTAAAATTACCAAAAAAGTAAAAATAGGTAATACTATCTATATACATAAAAGGCTAAGAGACCGACAGTCTGACTGTCTGACAGACTGGCTGGCCGGTATATATGACGTGCACTGGCAATTTAAAGATAAACATTGACTTGTGCATACGTTTGTAAATAGTGTATCTATAGATAATATTGAAAATATGTCTAAACGTATGACTCTTTGTCCTAAAAATGAGCATGTTCATAAATTGAATGAAGAAATTTTGGATATACCCGATGGAGATTTTCACAGCTACTTGAGTGATGAGTCCATCGATTCAATGGAAAATGTCAAAAGGAAAATTTTTCCATCGAGTTTCTTAATAGTATTATTCCTTCGGGAATGCCATGTCATAAATTAAAATTGAAAGTAGGAGCAATCATCATGCTACTGAGAAATCTTAATAGTAAATGGGGTCTTTGTAATGGTACTAGATTTATTATCAAAAGATTGTGACCTAACGTAATCAAAGCTGAAGTATTAACAGGATCTGTGGAAGGAGAGGTTGTTCTGATTCCAAGAATTGATTTGTCCCCGTCTGACATTGGCCTTCCATTTAAATTATTTTGAAGACAGTTTACCGTGATAACAGTATTTGCTATGACTATTAATAAATCACAAGGACAAACTCTAGACAGAGTATGAATATTCCTACCTGAACTCATTTTCAGACATGGTCAGTTATATGCTCGAGGGCCAGGGAGGGGCAGGGGAGGGAGGGGACCGAGAGGTGCTCCATGCAACTCCTGTTGACTTTTATAATATAGATAGTATATTCTTGTTATATTAGTTATAGTGCATAAATCACACAACTGCCGGGGTCCAACCCCAGCGGGTCCAGGGGTCCCCAAAGGTGTGGACGGAGTCGGCGAAGAAGGAATGACACGGAGACAGTGTTCAGTTGATCAGCAGCCTAGCCAGGATCTCCAGCCAAGTTCTGGTCTCGATCTCCAGAGAGGTTCTGCTTAGGATCTCCAGCCAGGTTCTGTGTCCATGGTCTCTTGCTAGGTTCTCCAGCCAGGTTCTGTCCAGGTTCTCCAGCCAGGTTCAGTCACCAGGTTCTAGTCAGGTTCTCTTGCCAATTTTTGTAGTCAGGTTCAGTCCAGGATCTTTTGCCATGTTCTCTCCAGCGAAGTTCTTCTGTCTCTAGTGAACGTTCTGTGTAGGTTCTGTGCCTAGGTTCTCTCTCTCTCTCTCTCTCTCTCTCTCTCTCTCTCTCTCTCTCTCTCTCTCTTTCTCTGTCTCCTAAGTTCTGTCTGCTGTTGTCTTGTTTCAACTGTATTTATACCAGTTGATTCCAATCCTATCAATCTCTATTCCAAAGGTTAGGGCGTTTCTTATCTCCATTCCAGGGAGTAAAGATTATGTAGCTTAAGCATGATTGTTTGTAGTTGAAGTGATTAACTACCCGCCTGGCACTTAGTTAAGGAGTTTCATCCCCTCCCTGACTTCAGGGAAAAATTCCTACCTGGGGAAACAACCTTTCTTGGAGAGGTGACCTTGGTTAAAACACATAGTGCCAAGAAGGTGAGCAAACATATTAAGAACAGTATGCCATATATACCAGGTCCTTTGAAACAGCAAGGATGGACCGGCTCCCAGCAAATTCCCCCTTTTTTATTTTTTAAAAGCAGGCATTAAAAAGAAAAACCCCAAATACTCTCTTGTATCCATTTTAAGAGTAGGATTGGCGCTTTCCGCTATTACCTGAGTCCTGATCTATCACCCCAGGGAGAACTTGCCAATCCTGCACTTTCCCGGGGTGGAAAGGCTGCAATGGGGTTAAGGATGAGGCTCCTTGGGCCTACCTTCTCCCATGCCTTTACATTTACCTTTCCGGCACCTTTCCTTCCTCAGAAAAGCATGGACATACTTCTTGTATAAAATGTTCCAACTGACTGGGAGTAACCTTAATTCCTCTGCTAGCAAGCATATGTGTTAAAAGATCAATACGGAGTCTTTTTTCTTTAGACTCAGTATGGCACATCTTCTTAATCTAAGAATCAATACAGAGTCTTCTTTCTTTGGACTCAGTATGGCACATCTTCTCAATCTGAGTTCTGTACTATCCACCTTCTTACCCTACTTATCCTCTGTAGGGGGGTCTGCAGTACCCTGGTGGAGTACTATCCGTCCCGAGTGTGGGGGTTCTCAATGGGGGGGGGGCTTACCTAAGGGAATCCTGTTCCAGGGGTTCCCAAAGGTGTGGACGGAGTCGGCGAAGACTATCCACCCTCTTCCTACGGTGGAGTCCGATCCGTCCCGAGTGCGGGGCGCTTACCTAGGGGTCCCTGTTCGGGCGCCATATGCTGGGGTCCAACCCCAGCGGGTCCAGGGGTCCCCAAAGGTGTGGATGGAGTCGGCGAAGAAGGAATGACACGGTGATAGTGTTCAGTTGATCAGCAGCCTAGCCAGGATCTCCAGCCAAGTTCTGGTCTCGATCTCCAGAGAGGTTCTGCTTAGGATCTCCAGCCAGGTTCTGTGTCCATGGTCTCTTGCTAGGTTTTCCAGCCAGGTTCTCCAGGTTCTCCAGCCAGGTTCTGTAGCCATGTTCCCTCGCTAGGTTCTCCAGCCAGGTTCTGTCCAGGTTCTCCAGCCAGGTTCAGTCACCAGGTTCTAGTCAGGTTCTCTTGCCAATTTCTGTAGTCAGGTTCAGTCCAGGATCTTTTGCCATGTTCTCTCCAGCGAAGTTCTTCTGTCTGTAGAGAACGTTCTGTGTAGGTTCTGTGCCTAGGTTCTCTCTCTCTCTCTCTCTCTCTCTCTCTCTCTCTCTCTCTCTCTCTCTTTCTCTGTCTCCTAAGTTCTGTCTGCTGTTGTCTTGTTTCAACTGTATTTATACCAGTTGATTCCAATCCTATCAATCTCTATTCCAAAGGTTAGGGCATTTCTTATCTCCATTCCAGGGAGTAAAGATTATGTAGCTTAAGCATGATTGTTTGTAGTTGAAGTGATTAACTACCCGCCTGGCACTTAGTTAAGGAGTTTCATCCCCTCCCTGACTTCAGGGAAAAATTCCTACCTGGGGAAACAACCTTTCTAGGAGAGGCATCCCCTCCCTGACTTCAGGGAAAAATTCCTACCTGGGGAAACAACCTTTCTTGGAGAGGTGACCTTGGTTAAAACACATAGTGCCAAGAAGGTGAGCAAACATATTAAGAACAGTATGCCATATATACCAGGTCCTTTGAAACAGCAAGGATGGACCGGCTCCCAGCACACAACCATTGCTCCGTGGGAAGAAACAGGGTTAGGTTCCTGGGATTTAGATATGGTTGCTGCATCGTTATCAAACCTATTAATATGTTTATCTGTTTTTCCACTTAAAGACACTTATATATATATTGTTGATTCATTAACATTGAACTGATAGACAAGTTTATTACAAGTCAAGCCTAAAGGGGACATATTTCACAAACCTATATTGTCTATAAAGCACATCACAGCCTTCTCTCACAGAGCAACAGTAGACTACACTTAAGGAGGCATTTTAAACATTGAAATCATCAGCAAACAAGCTCAGAAATGCAAACACCAAAGCACTAACTAGACCACAACCAGGACTCTTGTTTACAGCATGAGAAATGATACAAGCTTTTGTGGCCAGAAATATGCCATCGGAACTTAACTCTTGTTTATATCAATTCGCCTGTGGTAAAATTGGTTTATTTCACATCGTCTTGCTTAAAGCCACAATTTCCAAGAACCCATTGATGAAATTCAGTGAGGACTTACTATATTGCAATTTTGCAATGCTAGCCATTGGACAGGGGCTTCTAACGTTTCAGACCGTGGTTTGGAAGAGAGGGCCAGGTCTGTAGGAGTGCCATGGCTACTTGGGCTGATGGGTCACATCCGGCTTTTCTAAAGCCCTGGACTAAGAGGGACAAAGCCAACGAAGGACTATTAGCACGGTTAAGCCTCTTCATTCTTCAAGTGAGGAAGCTAAGACCCATTGCTGAAAGAAACTTTTCTGTTCAGAATCCAGCTAATGACATAGACAATTTTGAAGTAAGTGCAGGCCTCCTGCTAATGTTTTCAGGTCCTGGCAGAGGTATGAATAAAGTTTTCCAGGCCACAACATGCCCATCCTTACTCCTCCCACCTGGATCCATCCTGCTCCCTGGCTGGTTGCCTAAGTCCATATTTGGAGAAGAAAATCCACATGACCACACTCCATCCACAGCCTCTGGAAGGCCTGTCTTCCTGGAATGACCTCTGTGGTCATCCCTGAGGCCCAGGAGTGTGCACACCAGTGAGGCTCTCGGAAGAGAGGGCGAAGGTCCAGGGCGTAGGCTTGGCCCACTGGACAGGGGACTCTGAGGTTTCAGATCTGGGTTTGGAAGAGAGGGCCAGGTCTGTATGAGTGCCATGGCTGCTTGGACTGACGGGTCAGGTCAGGCTTTTCTAAAGCCTTGGGCCAAGAATCATGGCCCTCTTGCTGAAGTCACAAGACAGTGCTGCCTAAGTGTCTCCATTCACATATGATGTCCTTTCAAACCCTTCTACCTTCATTATATACGTTTACCTATTTTACATTTGCCTTCTTTCTTTATTTGGAAGCAGGAGATGCAATTTGTTTTGTAGACTCACTACTCCTTACTATTTTCTAACCAGGTTTTTCATCTCTTATTGAATGTCTGTCTCATTCTAATATTTACTTTTCTTTAGGTCCATAAAATATCACATTGGTCACGGAATATGTAATATGTGTTTCCAATATTAAATGAAACAATCAATATATTTGTATGAAAATTAAACGTCTTATTTAATAATACATGAAAAGGTAAAAGACAAAATGAGTTGTAAAAATAGGTGCAGTAAATCATGAGCTCACATGTTTTAGAAACCGTATAAATGAATAATAAAATATTAAAATAAAAAAAATGAACACAAAGAAAAAAGAAATTAAAAGTAAAATATAGAATAATATATACAAATGCCTGAAAATGTTATGATATATTCAGGCTTACTAATCATAATAAAATGGAAGAGAGAGGAAGGGAGGAGGAAGGACATCTTTATGCCTTTCAAACTGATACATTTTCAGCTGGCCAGCATGGCTCAGTGGTTGAGCATCCACCTATGATCCAGGAGGTCATGGTGTGATTCCTGGTCAGGGCACCTGCCCGGGTTGTGGGTTTGATCCCCAGTGGGGGGGTCTGTAAGAGAGAGCCAATCAATGATCTATTGATTCTCCCCTCCCCCTTCCTCTCTGAAATAAAAAAAATATATTTTTTAAAAAATCTGATACATTTCCAAACTATGGTAATGTACAATGCTAGTAAGTGAAATTGGCATCAGTAGGTGCTAGAAATATAAGCTGATAGTAATCTTTCTGGAAATCAACCCACAAAGAAGTTTTTAGCCATTCCACTAACTCAATGTATAGAAGTATAACCTAAGCATTTAAATATAATTTTTAAATACAACATATGATTGAGAAAAATATGAAAAAACCCAAATATTCTACATTAGGAAAATGACAAAACAGTAGGGGTTCTACATAAAACCTGAGCATCTTCCCCAAAATATAAGTTTTGAACCTGCCAAATTTTTCCAACTTGAAAGGAGATTGATCATTCGTCATGCATTTTGGGGGGGTCATTGAACACTGACATTTTAAACTTAAATTTTAATAATATTCAGAAAGGGGCAGTGATGGTGCAATGGGTCCTGAACTCCCTTTTCCCAACTTAAACACTGAGTCCAGTTCAGGCATCATTTCCCCATCCAAGCAATAGACCTCAATTAAACTAATGTTTTTTTAAAAAAATGTACTGTTGTGTGTGTGTGTACACGCGCGCACATGTATTTCTGTGTACACTATTATTTTAATGGCATCATAGCCCACAGCAGTCTCTAACACCCGCCTCTTATGAGTCCCTTATGCCCCTGGTATTTGCTATCCATTCACAGCTCTTGTCTTGGATGGAGCCTTTTCACTCCTGAGTCAATTCTCTATGGAAGCAGATGTTTTGAAATAAAATCTTGACAGGTTCCCTTTTGTAGATGCATTTAGCATCTTTCCTTTCATCTAAGTGCGGTTGAAGTTTGCTTGAAGTTTGCTTTGGGGCAGCTCTTCCTTCTCCCTGTCTGCCACTTTAAACCAAACCCCAAGTGTCATATTCTTTGAAAAGCTTCTCACCTGCCCTCAGGAGATCCTAGATCAGGGGTGGGCAAACTTTTTGACTTGAGGGCCACAATGGTTCTTAAACTGGACCGGAGGGCCGGAACAAAAGCATGGAGGGAGTGTTTGTGTGAACTAATATAAATTCAAAGTAAACATCATTACATAAAAGGGTACAGTCTTTTTTCTCAATAGTTTTATTCATTTCAAATGGGCTGGATCCCGCCCGCGGGCCGTAGTTTGCCCACGGCTGTCCTAGATCAAGGAAACACACAGCTTTCTTCAAATAAATCTTTACTCGATCTCTTTGAAGTAGTGGTAGATTATTACTGGCTGATCCAATCTAAAAATCTCCTAGTATGTCCTGCATGTATGGTTCAGCATCTCTTTAGTTCAGTATATGGGGGGACATAGCAAAGCCAGGACATGTCAAAGTGGGTGGTTAATTATTGCTTCTGATTCAGTTTTTAAATCTTTTGATGTGTCCTGTATGTGTGGTCTCTCAACTTTACAGTATGTAGAGGTACTTTTAAAACTTTTATTAATATTGCCTTTTGAGGCCTCTGCTAGAACAAAGGCCCTTAGAGGTTTGCAATGAATTATTGCTGGATGATCCAGGTTGCATCTCTGAGGGTGTTCTAAAATCTTAAAATCTTATGATGCCCTTCATGTGTTTTCAATCACGTCTTTAAGATACCGGAAAACTTATCACAATGTTATATTACTCTTGGCCTCGGGGCCTCAGGTAAAACCAAAACAAAATCTGTCCCATTTCAACATATATTGCACCAGATTGAATGACATGTTTTGTTTTGTTTTTTAATCCAGAAGTACAATATCCATCCAAGTCAAGAACGCAATTAAGACAAAAATCCAGAGGTTCCATGGCTGTCATCTTTGCTTTCATCTGTCAATAGATAAGACACAGCTCATTGCTACAGGAGTTCTCTAATATCATTTTTCACCAATAGATTCCACTTTATTGTCACTGTCCCAGCCTTCAGCCCTCTTTCCTCTCTAAGTTCTCTAACATAGGGCACCATAATTGCAGGCTTCTTTGTATTCTTAACTTTATTAGTTTTCACTAATAATTACATTAACTAAACTAAGGTTCACTCTCTCCCTCTGAGGAACTTGAAAGACTCCCTTGAAAAATTATTTATTCTCTACTTCTCTTTCAGGACCATTTTGCTGTTCAAATATTCTCGATTTCCCTTTTTCCTCGCTTCCATTTTTCCTTGAACACTTTGGCACCTGGTTCGCAAACACTGTCTTTATCCCTAGATGCTATTGCATCGCTCTGAACAGATGTAGGGGCCCACACAGAAATTCCAGAAAAATGACCACATTCTTGTTTTTATGATTTTTTATGTCCAATGACCATTTGGACTCTGACTCATCAATCCACTTCTCCTTACCTAAAATGCAAGTATCCCCATTCTAGATCTCACACGTTCAGTGATTTCCAGCTGTGCCCATTGCCGCCTTATTTTTCAGGTACTTGATTGGAAAGTCTTGGTTAGCATCTGGGACCTCTATAAATTTCTCCCCATCTAACTCTTTTCTTTCTTTTTAGCTTAAGATTATCCAACATGGGTTCCATGGTATGTGATTTCAAGGATATTCTTGCAAATATCATAAACTCTCTTGTTTCTCTGTTATTTTTATTGATCCTATTAAACAAGACAGCAACCTGGAATGACCTAAACTATCATAATGCTGCATGCGCTTAACTCCAGCAGCTGAGTAGTGCTAGATAATTTCACACATGAGCTCATATTAGGTTCCTCACTCACAAGGCAGCTCTTGCAACCACTCATCTAGCTCACTCTTCACAATATGTTTTAATCTCCTCTCTTCAAATTGTGATACTTGCACATCTCCTGCACTCTAAGAGATGCTTTGTCATCTACTTGTGAAAAACAAACAAACAAAACAAGAATCATAAGGGTAGGCTACAGATATTTTAATCCTGAGAACTATAAACATAGTCACATCTCCAATTTCATCTTTCCTAAGGTCAATTGCCTTGTCTATGCATTGCAGTTCACATGTTTTTCTTTCTTCAGTGGAATCTCATTACTGACTTTCCCTAATTTGTCTTGTGCACTATATCTTTAATTCTCAACTAAAAACTCACCATTTTTTATTAACTTACTTTATGTTTTAACCAAAATGGTAAATGCATTGGACAGCAATGGTCCTTTTCCTATTTGCCTACAGAATGGAAAGCAAAAACTCAGAGATGCAAATTCACATGCTGGAAAGTGCCCAGATTTCTGAAACAACCAGTAAAGCACAGCCACTCATTCATTGGCTGTCAAATGGATAGTGAAGTGGACAAGAAATAAACTATTTATATTGTTTTGAATCGCTAATATTGTGATTCATTACTTACAATGTTACAACACCTAGCATTATATTCACTAAAACGCAAACCATTAACTTGAAGTATTAGTATGGTTATGTGTGCAAAACACATCAAGGCTGTCAATAAATAATAAATATAGTCAAGATTCAATTACATACATAATATATTTGCAATAATTCAGAGAAAATAAGTGTTAATTATTTCTATATAGACATGTTACTTCCTTTAAAGATACATTACTTTGAAATATAATTGCTTCTTAATGTGAAAAATAAAAGAGAATTTAGTTCACAACCTCTATTAATTTTATAAAATGTGGTTTTCTTAATTAACTTTGACTTCCACAATTCAGTGCCCATCATCTTTCCTTTTCATATTTGTTAATGCCATTACCGCTTAAGGTAAACAGAACAAAACCACATTTATTAGAAGAATAGTAGAACATCATATTTAGTGTAATCTAGTCTGATTTCAGATATTACCGTAAGCATTTTCTAAATGAAGTTCAAGAAACATAATGTAACCTTTATAATTTAGTTTCCATATGACTTACATTGCATTATAAATATATTCCATTTCTTTTCAGCTTTATTGAGAAATAATTAATAATGAAATTAAATATATTTAGAGTGTGCAATGTGGGGATCTAATATACAATGTGATATGATTACCACTACCAAGTTAATGAACACATCTATTACTTCATTTACAGTATTTAACCCTTTTTTTGAATGTGTGGTAAGAACACTTAAAATCCACTCTCAAAATTTGAAATATGTAATACCATATTATCAACAATAGTCACCATGTTCTACATTATGTCCTGAGAACTCATTTTACATATAAATTAAAATTTGTACACTTAGGCCTGTGTCTCCCCATATCTTCCACCACCACCACCCCCCCCCCCGACCCTGGCAGCCACATTTTCACTCTGTTTCTATGGGATTAGCTTTTCTTTATTTTGTAGCCATGTTAGAGTTCTGAATCCATTCACCTTATTCTGTAACCTGTTCATTCAAGTGATAAGGTTCTATAGCATGCATATCCTTAATGTATTTTCCAATATTCTATTTATTGAGTGCTTATATGTAGTTGCTCACGTATTTCCTTATATTACTGTTCTTAAGTTTAAGACAACTTCAGAGAAGGGGTGTATATTTTTATCAGGAGCATTATATTAATAGTTATCATTATTTTACAAAAGAAGAGAGGCAGAGCAGGCTAAACTCCAATAATGTACTCTGCAAAAATAACTATATATAAAACTTAGTAATCTATTTACTTTATTTGCTATTAGCAATAATTAAAAATGAAACATTAGCATAAAAACAAAAAAGAAACAGAGAAATGAGATATATGAAATCCAACTCATTTATCTCTATAATAATGAATAATAATGATATTTTCAAGTTCATCAATATTATTATTGTATTATAGAAAACCTAAAATTAAAATATATAAAATAATTTTTTCATGGAGTATAAAGCATCAATAGTGGGTGTTTATTTTTGTTTGTTTGTTTTGCTTTTTTAAGTATATTTTTATTGATTTCAGAGAAGAAGGGAGAGAGAGAGAGAGAGAGAGAGAGAGAGAGAGTTAGAAACATCAATGATGAGAGAGAATCATTGATAACCTCCCTCCTGCACAGCCCCCATTGGAGATCGAGCCCACAACCCAGGCATGTGCCCTTGACCAGAATCGAACCCGGGAACCTTCAGTCCACAGGCCAACACTCTATCCACTGAGTCAAACCAACTAGAGCCGTAGTGGATGTTTTTTTATTAAGATCATGATACAAAATAGAGCTACACTCAACATCTATTTAAATATCAGTTCTCAGCATTAATGAAAACCTGCTTGCACATTATTAGAGAACATATTTTAATTATATTTGTTAGAATATTTATTTTTCACTCTTTTCTCTTGAAATAATTCCATCTTTACATATTTTTGAAGCCATTTATCAGACTAGACTTGTTCTCTACTCTTGCTCGTGGAATTAATCTGGTCTGAAGCAACATTTTCACTGTTGGCAAACACGTATAGGGAATTTTCCATCTGCAATTGATTTTTGTAAATTTCTATTTAAAAAACCCCCACATAAAATGGATTCAATAAACATTGCCTTCCAATTACATCAACATAAATAAGGAGTATCTGGCTAAATGACATGTTCAGAAAGTAACTTTGGTTGAATCTCAATATATGAAAATGCCCTAAAAAATAATTATAACCTACTTTTAGCATTGAGGCAGAACCTGTTCTTTTAAAAGGTTTTGTTATGTCTTATATTTTGCTATCAATATTTATGTTTTTTTCTGCTTGAACTACTTCTTTATTTCATATAGATGGTATTTAAAACCATCTATTTCTCACTTGTTATTGTCCCAAATTGAGAAGTTTATTTGATCAATTTATGTGAGATAAAGATGAAATTCATTCATAATAGTAAGTAGAATCACAATAATAACATTTTACTTAACACTGCAGCTAAATAAACTCCTGAAAATAGCAACCAAAAACTTGAAAATATCTGTAATGAGGAATAGTATCTGAAATGATAGTGGTTGAAAATCATTTGCAATCACTCTGCAATAAAATTATGGTTCAGTGGAACATTTATTCTTGTTTTTATTCATAGCTTACCTTTTATTTGGAGAGTCTTAAAATACTTGACTTTGTGTAAAATACAAAAAAAAATGTAAGAGTGTGTGTGTGTGTTCACATGTGTGCATATATCGTTGCCTTTTCTATATTCAAATCAAAATTCAAAATTGAAGTGGTAGTTACTTCTTTCTATATTTACCACTGAGTGCTCTCTTTTAATAAATATTGTTAAGGAAATGACAACAGAAATGAATAGAATAAAAACAGGATTGTAATACTGACTGCAAAAAAATGTATTGCTACTCTTATGCCAGATTTCAAGACTGAGGTATAACAACAAATAGGACAACAACAACAAAAAAGATAAACAAAACTTTTATTTGAAAGCTGCTATCAAAAAATGGGATGACTATCTATTGAGATATTTAAAACTTCATAAGACAATATGGCCTTTCTGTTTAGAAAGTGTGATGCAATTTAATGAGCTTAGTAATATAAGTATATTTAATATGCAGGACATATAATGTTGAATCAGATGAAACAATCAATACTTAATTAATTAAACTTATATAAACAGTGATTCAACCTAACCTTATATATATTGCTAGTTCACAAATATAACATAAAAATTTGAGCATTTTTCTCACTGGAGGTAAAATTGAGGTATATGCTATAGTTTTAAAAAATAATTAATAATACATACGTTTACCTGACATGACTACACCCTATAATAAAGAATTGTTGAGTCTATAAGGAGCAGGGGACATATCCTTGATCCATAGATATGTGCATTGATTATTAGAAATGCATGAACCTATATGCATGCATAATTGAGTGCAATAGCTTAATGCTGCCTGATTGCAAATAAGTACTTCAATTTTTTTAAGTTAGAGACCTAATTATTATTTATTGATTATTGTATTATGTTCCATATAAACAACTGTAAACCTACTTTTGCCCCACTCTCTACACACATAGTAATATATGTGAAATTCCTGATTTTTAAAATAATTTTGCTAATAATGATGCAAAGAATATCAAAAGATAACTTTCCTTAATTTGGAATCTTTTTACAATATTGCAGAATTCTGATAATTGTTAGGTAGTTTTTCTTAGAGCAAAAACAATATCTCTGTAAAGGTTATTATATGAATGATGGGATGGGCATGGATTAAGAAGATAATCATTTAAATCATGGACATTGGAATCAGATATACCTAAATTTATCTACAGATTCTATCACTTGAAACTAAGTTTATTCTTAGGAAATTTATTTAATCATTCCAATGTTATCTGTATCTGTAAATAAAGTAGTAAAACAAAGTGGGTTAATTGGAGAAATAAATGAGCCAATTCATAAGAAATTACTTGCCAGAAATCTAACACATGGTAAGTCTAACCATTAATTGTCTGGATCTTTATGACCAGGGCTGGGTAAATGATTTGCAGTGCAATATATAAATATGGAGCCCCTTATTCAAAACACAAGAGTACTTAAGATAAATTTTTAAAGTCATTAAAAATATTGTTTCATATACTTTTACTTTCTCTGAATGTCACAAATACCTTCCACTCTAATGCCTATGAATGTTTCCTCTCAACTCATACATTTAATTTATACACAGGTTTCAACTATCTTGATCCTGAATATGTCTCAAGGAAACTTTGATAAATATCCATTGTCACTATTAGTAGCTATGGTCCTTTGGCCACGTTGAATCTAAATACCCAAGAAAAGCATCTCATTTTCCATTCCATATTTTAGAACAGGTCGATGTTCTTTGGCCTCTACATATTGACTTTCTTTGAGTAGCAGCCTATTCACCATTCTTCCAATTAGCTCCGTGTATGCGATAGAGAGGGAGTGTCACATGGTATTCATCACTTGGGGCATTATTAGCTATAATGAGGCATTTCCTATCAGAACAAAGGGTGGGTAAGTTTGTTTTTTTGTTTTTTTTCTTTTGTGTGTGTGTGTGTGTGTGTGTGTGTGTTTTAAATGTGAAATATGGAAGAAGCACTTTAACCCAAATAATTTAAGTTGACAGAAATCTTAAAATAAAGGTGCTATTTAATTTATACATTTCATGTTAACATTGAAATTATATATGCTAATTTATTTTTAAATTTTATCAATTAAGGCCAAAGGCTTTGTTTATAAGTCAGCCAATGGACAGTCCTATGTAATTTTCTTTCTTTTTTATTTTAAATAAACCATTCTCATAATTCATCTTCTGCAATTTTCCATTTCCATCTCTTTAAAGCACATCAAGCAATTACAAACATTTTTGTAAGCAATTTGTGTACAGAATCCTTTTTAAATTCTGTGATTTCTTCACCAGTTTTTATAATTATCCAGACCACACTTACTCTGAAAGCATATTTCAAGAAACACCTTTACAGAGTTGTTTTCAAGGCATACAACTTGGTTTTATAGGAGCAGCTCTATTTTCAGACTCCTATTTTCATAAATTTAAGTAACATTTAAATACATTATGTAAGTAAAAACACAAAAACAACTGGTACAAACAGACTTAGGGATAAACACATCTGATACTTGGTACACACACTACCGAAACAAAAAGAGCAGAATGTGGAAGACAGAAGTTATGTGAGCCAAAATCATACAACAAGCCATAGGCTTCAGTAAATATGTTTTCAGAGGGACTGGAAAAAATTGTATTATGTGGTATCTTGGCAAAATGGAGGTCATTTAAATGAACTTTTGTTATATTTTTATTCCTTATCTCTTTAAATTGAACTTATTTTATTTTATTTTTAATATATTTTATTGATTTTTACAGAGAGGAAGGGAGAGAGGTAGAGAGTTAAAAACATCGATGAGAGAGAAACATCAACCAGCTGCCTCCTGCACATCCTCCACTGGGGATATGCCCGCAACCCAGGTACATGCCCCTGACCGGAACCGAACCCGGGACCCCTCAGTCCACAGGCCGACGTTCTATCCACTGAGCCAAACCGGTCTCGGCAAATTGAACTTATTTTAGTCTAGCCTTACCAAATTTGTCTATAAATGGGAAGGGAAAGTTGAAATAAATGTGTTTTTTTTCACAGCTACTAAATATGTAAATACTTTCGCCTTTTTAAATACACATAATGAGGTAATACTTATAGTTGAGATGATGAGCTTGCAATAAATGTACTATAATGAAGATCTGCAGGGTGGAGCCCAGAAACAGTACACGCAATGAATGCTGAGTATTTGCAGTTTGGGAAATATAACAGAAATGATAAATTTGTTTTAAAATATTGTAGATCTGTTCTGGAAACTTTTCAGAAATGGCATGGTTAATGAATAGTGTTTACACATAGAAACAGGAACTAAGAAAAATTGCAAATATTGGGTATTTTCCCATGACAAGGTGACGTTTAGTGGTTTTAAATTCAGATACTACATGGGGACTACTTTTAGACAAACCACCTGAGAAATATTAACAGTAACCAGGACCAGCATAGGTACAATTCTGACCAAAGACTTGGATTAATATTTATATATTTTAATAACTTAAATACAAAACATCTTAAGACTATTTCAAGCCTTTATCTTTATCTAACAATAATTAAAGCTTTTCTTCTCGCTTATCTGGAGTCACAATCCCTTGCTCCCCAACCTTTCCTCTGGAATGAGCACTAATTCAAGGTTCAAGGTCCTGAATCTCAGGAAGCAATTCAATTGCATTACCTAGTGCAAAAAAATAAGGCTTTTGTAATCTTCTGTCTTCATATTAATAATATGGAACATATTTCCTATTTTCATGGTGATTTTGTTCTTAATATATTTCAGTAAAGTGTGTACTCCAAAAGAGATAGGGATTTTATCTGTTTGAATTTTCTTCTTTATGTCTCTCTTTTGTATGTGCCTATTTTGTGACACAAGTTTGATGTAACTTGGGATTCATTAAATAAATGAATGTATGCCACTGACAGCTCTCCCTGTCATTGACTGATCATTGGCTCTGAAATTAGCAGTGGCTCCGTGACATCCTGCAATGTCAACATGCCTGCCCCATAAATGAGGACACACAAATGTGTATTTACCTGCCCCGGTAAGTACACATTTGTGTCAATCTGTAATATTTAATAAATTTCCAGAACTGGGAATCCTCATGCATAATGTGTAAACAATTTCAAGGATTTTGCTAAAATGTCCAATTGTCTTAGGTATTAATGCTAGCATACAAAAACTATAGTAGTCTCATTTTGAAGAATATAGTAATTTTCAAATGCATGGAGTTTTGTTATAATAACAGATTACACTTTTTATACTTAACATTACAACCTGTCTACATTTAATTTTAATGTATTATGAAGTAAGTTACAATATATTTAATCAAGTATTTAATAACTTTTTATACATAAAATGATAGTCTAATTTTTAAATCAAGTGATTTCAAAAATCATACTAGTATACCAATTTGTCATACATTGCATATCTTTAATCACTTCTGGAGGTTTATATCATCTTCCAATAAACTATAATAAAATTATAATTTTTATGTTATATGGTTTTATTATTTTATTATTATGTCTTATTAATAAATCTTAATAGCAGATGGAGAAAGGGTAGTTGTGTTGGCAACACTTAATCAGGAGTTTTCTTCTTCAAAGTTATACCAAGCTGCGGTCAAGTATTCCTCTAAATTAACTCTACAATTATTGTAAAGTATCTTATCACATCTAACAATTAGAATTATAATTTATCACACCTAGTATTTTAGGAGAAATGCGACAGTTTAATAAGCTGTATTATATCTAGGAATATAACATATTTTCATTTTTTAAATTCTTTTGATATACCTTATAGATTTCTAAATGAATTATTTAAAAAGTTTGCATTGATATCACAACTTTTTCTTTAGTTCCCCTTTGCAATGTGGCATCAGAAGATAAATATAGGCTGTCCCCAAAAATGTATACACACTTAACAGCTGATAGCTCAATTAATGTTCCTTTTCAGATTTAAACCATTGGAATTAATAATTATTTAAAGTGTGTATACATTTTTTGGACACTCTGTATAAGCACATTATGATTACAAATGAATTATTACTGAAATATGTAACAATACTATCAAATTGTATGTGTCTGTTTTGTGACTGATCAGGCCATCAAATAGTCATACGTTTTCGATGATGTTTTCTGTGTTGTTTGGGAATTATTACTATAGAGTTTCAATACTGCTAATTTTCTTTCTCTTTTGAAAAAATTGCATAGTATTGAATATTTACATACTATTCTTAAATGTAAAGAAGCCGCTTTTGTTTATATTTACTTTTTGTTAATGCATTTTAATTGGATTGAGGGTTAATTTTATTATGTACTTTATTCACATGATTCTGACAATTATTCATGATTAGAAGATATATTATTCATAATTAGAAGGTTTATTATTATTATTATTATTATTATTATATATCTTATAAATTTTACTCTATTTGCCTGTCTGGAATTTAATTTACTTTTCTTGGTATATTATTCTTGTACTATACTGCAAATTTTATTTTTAGCTATAGAGTTTTTAATCCCATTTACATTTACTTTCAGAATTAACATATTTAGTTTTTGTTAACTTTGGTACATTTGTTTTTAATTCTCATTTTCATTATACCATTCCTGCTCCATGATCTGCTTTTCCTCTGAATATTTCCTCTTGTATTCTTTTTAGGGAAAACATATCACATTAATTGTTAGCTTTCTATACTAGATATACCTAATATCTGTATTTCAAAACATATGGCAATGAAGAAATTAAAATTTTGAAAGCCTTTTGTGTTGCTAAGCAGTTGATAAGTGGTAAAACCAGGATTTTAGTACAGTTCTGATATAAATGGACATATTGTATGTACCTTCAGTAAAAAAAAAAAAAATTATCCTTGTATATTTTATAAGGGTAATAGTTCACACACTGAGCTGTAAACTGATATTTAAGAATGCAGGAGAACATAGGTGGAGAAGACATGGAATGAGCTCATTCCAGGAAAGTATATCTGCGTACGACAGGGTCTCTCTGTGTTAATTGGTGTCATATTTTAAAGGCCATGGTCAGTAATTTTCATTTGATATAAGTGGTCATTTGGCAACACAATAGTGCTATAAGGAGCTGAATAATGGGATCAAAAGGACACTTCCCTTAGCTGACTATTACTTCTTATTTAATATACATTAAATAGACTATTAGTCAGGAACCTTGTAAAGAGGCTATGGCACCACTTACAGCAATTGAAAATAATTTAAATTGTGTTGAGATGATTAAAGGAAAGCATTATGTATAAGAAAATGCATGAACAAAGACGTGCTTAGAAGGATTTGGTGATGCCCTAAGAGAGATTAACAGTCACCTGAAAATGATGAAGCAGGTGGTCTTTAGATGGCTAAGGTCAACTTAATAGAACAAGGTTGGAGTTTGATAAGAGTGTAATAGCCTTGTTTTTATAAATATTTAGGTAAGATGACAGTGTACATGCACATGAAATATTATCAAGTTGAAAATATACAAATTATGGCTATACACATTGTGTCTGGGTCTAAAAGTCACGTGCAAATAAATATCTTATTGTAGGCTGCAGAAGGTTCCTTCCAGGGGGAAGGCAAAACTACAGTCTGCCTAACTTGGGTTTCCAGCTGCATTTTCAACAAACAATAAATTTGTAGCAAATGACAGTACAAATTGAAGCAGTTCTGTGCATCCAAGCCCAGCAAACTATGGGAAGAGAAACAAGTGGGAGGAAACAAATGGAGTAAGGTTTGCAGATTTTGCTAGTTCCTTTTTTCTATGGAATGATAAAGAGTTTGTCTCCAGTAACAGGAGATATTATATCCTACCTTAAGGCAGAAAATGGGGAGCTATTTTTTCTGGGATTGCTGCTTCTTAATTGCCTTCAGTTCAAAATAGTTGTCCTGTCAGACAGGCATATTTTGGAGTGACATATTTGCTTTCTTTCATCTTCCTTCTTTTCCTCAACCTCCTTAGGGAGGTGTGCTAGTAATGAGAAGCCACATAGAGTGAAGGTGGAACTTTCGTCACAGGAATCTTTTTAGAAACTGTTATAAATGTGTATAAATAATTTCCATAACTATGAAGATGTTAGTTAATCTAGTAATTGACTGTAGGAACATATTGGGCATTGAAATTCTGAGAATATCACTGAATACTGTCTTCATGACTATGGTGCAATGTTGTATGAAAAGGGCATAGTTTCTTAATAGACAAAAGAAATTGTGACTAAAATAAATCAAGCTAGAAGTTGACTTGTGTAAAACACATAGATGTGGTAGGTAATATGTGAGGAAAGAAAGTTTGTATTTTTTATGTTTCACACATCTTGACAGATTTCATGCTATGAGGATAGAATTCTTGCTGTTGTGTCACTTAAATCCTAATCAGAAAGACAGACCATTGACAGACAAACATATGAACAAAAAAGTGCAGAAATAAATAATTGGTCTGAAAACATAAAATACAGTTAGGTGATAAAAGACGACCAGAATATCATGGCTTTTATATTGAACTAGAGGCACGGTGCATGAAATTTGTGCGGGGGTTGGGGGGGGTTGTTCCTCAGCCTGTCCTGCACCCTCTCCAATCCAGATCCCTCTTGCAATCCAGGACCACTGGCTCCTAACTGCTTGCCTGCCTATCAGCTTGATCGCCGCCTAACTGCTCCCCTGCCGGCCTCATGGCCCGCAACTGCCTTCCCCTGCCAGTCTGATTGCTCGTAACCACCTCTGCCTCGGCCCCACCACCGTGGCTCTGTCCACAAGGAAGTCAGATGGTTGGAAGATGTCCAGTCTCCCAGTCTAATTAGCATATTACACTTGTATTAGTATAGATTACTAATCTGAGGGTATATTTGATTACAATAAGTAAAACACAGAAATCTTAAATCCAAAATTAAGTGTAGGAGGGAACTTGTAGTAAACGTTACTGTATCCTTCTTGCTCCAACTCCATCAAGTGGAAACATCTGAAAGAATAATGCCAATGTTTAGAATGAATTGAGAGAAATGATGGCTCCATGGATTAAGATCACTGTTTCTATCAAATGGACAATTCCAGTTCATAAAATCCTTGGGACTCTTTGTGTCCTCTCCTTGGACTCTGTGAGAATATATACAGACTCTGAATTGTGTATCAATCATTAGTGTATACAGTATTAGGAATTATAAGTGAAAAATTCTTAATATGGAATTGTCAGAACCCAAATAGTGTAATGAGTGAGGATTCCTCGATTTTGTTCTTGTGTAGCAAGTAGTACAAACAGCACCCAGTTAAATTTAAATTTCTGATGAACAACATTTTTTTAGGATAAGTATGTTCCAAATATTTTGTGGAACCCCCCAAAAAATGATCTGAAATTTAATGTTCACTGTTGTGCTGTATTTTGTCTAGTAACCTTAGGCTTATGAGGTAGAAACTTATTATCTGGTATCTAACCAGTTCATTAAAATATTGACTTTTTGTTGCTTAGAATGCACAGTTGAGGCTTTGAGAGAATATGGGACATTTTAGAAAAATAGGACTTTCCAAAAATTAACTTTTGGTGTGTGTTGATGCCTTATTACGTTCACTCCTCAGTAAGCTGCTAAAAGAGACAAATGCCAGTGCTGCTGAAGAGAGAAGCTTCCATTTAGGCTGACCTGTCTGAAAGAAGAAGAAAGGACACACATATGCAGTAGTGAGAAAAGAGAACCTTTCTGCTTTCTGCCAGAGATCCATTGCTGCTAAGAGTCTATAATCTGAAACTGCCAAAGCGATTTCTCTGCCTCATGGCATAGTTGAGTCAAGCCAAACAAAACAAAGGTGGAAGCAATGGAATACAAAACAAAATCTATATTTTGCAGAAATATATAATGTCATGTTTTATAGAAAGTAGAGAATCTTGCTGAAACTGGAAAATAAACTGTAACATTCATTGTGGTGTCCTGGAGTTGAAGTCACTCTTGTAGCTGAGATCCCCAGGCCAGTTCCAGTTCTTTTTCTTTCTTTTTTTATCTAATCTTTATTGTTTAAAGTATTACAGATGTCCCCTTTTCACCTATTAACCCCTCTACCTCACATTCCATACTTTCCTTAGGCCTTCACCCCACCCCACTATTGTCAGTGCCTATATAGTGTTATGCATATCCTATATAATAAAAGCCTCATATGTTAAGTGTCCGGTAATATGGTCGTCCATTCAATCAAAGTGTAATATGCTAATAATATGCTAAGGCCGCTCAACCACTCACTATGATGTGTGCTGACTACGAGGGGCCAGACAGTCAACCGGTCAACCAGTCGCTATGACATGCACTGACCAACAGGGGGCAGATGCTCTGACTGGTAGGTTAGCTTGCTGCTGGGGTCCAGCTGATCAGGACTGAGAGAGATGGGCTGGACACACCCTGGAGCCTTCCTGCAGTCCCTCCCCAGTTGGCCAACCTCCCACATTCCTCCCCGGCTCCTATCATGCCCCGGTGGGGTCCCTCAGCCTGGCCTGCACCCTCTCACAATGGGGCCCCTGAGAGGATGTTGGAGAGCCAGTTTCGGCCCAATCCTGCAGGCCAGGCTGAGGAACCCCCTGATGCACGAATTCGTGCACCGGGCCTCTAGTATTATATAAATTCTTTGATTGATGTCGTCCCTCCCATACCCCCTTTCCTTTGAGCCAGGTCCAGTTCTTATAGGAAAGAGCTATGCTGTGATTGTTGTGTATAAGTTAGTGAGCAATTCTTGAATCCCTGAGTGCTCCAACAAGATCCTTAGACTAAAGGGCTCATTGTTTACGGTAACATTAGTAACTCTTTATTCTTGAAACCAATCAAATACATTGTCATTTAAAATATTTTAGTTTCAAATTGTATGTATTCAGAAACCCAAATAATATTTTTGTAGTTAAGAAAAAAATGCTATATATATTTTCAAAATGGGATATTGAATTTAAAGAAGTATTATTTCTAAATAATATTTAATTAGTTCATAATTACTTAAAGTTATTAGTAACGGGGCCAGTGGTAAACCAAGCTTCTAATTGATGTTGTAGGTAGTATATCTAATTATTATCTAACAACTGGATCCATACATATAATATAAGCAGTTCATGGGGAATTTAGCTACTGTGTATAACTTTAGAGAACTTTAGATGAAAAATGTTCATATTAATTACTAGTAGCCCATCGTATAATATCGTGCACATTTGGCCACCCGCTGCTTCCACGGGAGCCGTGTGTCTTCTGCGGGAGGTGGAAGCGAGCTGCCAGCACCCATGGGAGCCGGGAGGGATCCGAGCTGATTCCTCGGGAGGCAGGAGGGAGCTGCACTGCTTCCGCAGGAGGGGGCTGGCTGTCTCCTCTCCAGGCCTGTGCTCGTCTGTGGAGGCTGAGGGCTGGCCCCCCTGTCCCTGTTCCTGTCTGTTCCAGCTCCAGGGGGCCTGCCCAAGCCAGGGTGCGGCAGCTGGCCGGCACCCTGTCTCTGTCTCCTCTCTGCTCAGGCCTCACCTGCGTGTGCAACCTCTTCCTGTCTGGGCGTGACCCGTTATGGCGTCTGGCCTAATTTGCATATTTCATCTTTTTATATATAGAGAGAGATTGCACCTGTATATGACACATTTTCAACTCTACACATGTTATAAACTTCATTTCAGAACAATAATGAAACATAATAAGCAGAGGCTTGGTGATACTAACAACTGTCCAGGGCCATAGTTGAAGATTTAACGTGATTTAACGTAACTCCAGATCAGTGGTTCTCAACCTTCCTAATGCCACGACCCTTTAATACAGTTCCTCATGTTGTGGTGACCCCCAATTTCATTGTTACAAATTGAACATAATTAAAGCATCGTGATGAATCACAAAAACAATATGTAATTATATAGGTGTTTTCCGATGGTCTTAGGTGACCCCTGTGAAAGGGTAGTTCGACCCCCAAAGGGCTCGCGACCCACAGGTTGAGAACCGCTGCTCTAGATATTCCTGAGTCCAACATACATACTTTCTCAACTATAGTCTCCTGCAAGTTAGAGACCAGAAGAAAAGAGTAAAATTGGAGGTGCTGACAGCATTCTTTGTTTTCAGAAAAAAGTAAGAACAGGCTTAAGATGAGTAGAAAAAATATATTTCTGTGTCTAGATTGAGCTTGTGACAAAAGATATTAGTCATTAAAAGAAATCTGTTTCAAATAGGACACCGTGGAGTCCTAAGTGTGACCTTGAAAACTATCTCAGACTACGGGGCCTATTAAATGTGACTGGCTCACTCTCTGCAGAAATCCGGATAATCATGATAAGGCAACAAACTGCAGATTTGGGTACTCAAGTTGTGGAAGTCATTCATGTCTAGTTAGCTTAATCAGTTATTGCAGCCAAAAATACTTAAAATCCTTGCAGAACAGCATTTTTCCCATTTAAAACGCTTTTTAACAGCATGACATTTTCTTGGGATAGTTGAAGAGATATACATTGCACAGAAGAAGTTAAAATTTTTTCTTGGATTTACATTTATTATACCAAGGTCATTATATCAGAGCCCAGATAAACAGCACAACATTAGCGCACAACCCCCATAAATAGATAAAGAATTAACTGGCTAAAAAGAGGGTAGGCACACCAACATGTCTTCATTCATTTTTTTTTCTTCTTTTTGCAACATTTTTCTCTCTTTTACTGTGATCTTAATTTTTATTCACATTAAGTATACTACCCTTAATCTCCTCTTTTATGTCCTGGTTTCTCTTAGCAACATCAAATTATGATGACTTCCTTCGTACCTTCACAGTTTTAAATATGTTTTACTGCTGTGTGACTTGTAGGGCATAATTTAAAGCTGAAATTTAACTTTTTAATCTTTCTTTGGTTCAGTAAATTTATTACCTATGAGAAGTAAAAGAATTAGAGGAGAAATCATTCTCCGATGACTTTGTGTTATAGAACCATCTTACCAGTTTTTCTAATCTGTAGGGCTCAGTTAAGCAGGAAGGGCCAAGGAAGCTGTGAAGGGGCTGTGGTTTCTTCAGTGACAGGGAAAAAACTTGGCATAACTGCTGAGACCCTGCTCATTGCCATTCTAATGGAATTGGGAGATCAACTGGAAAATATTTAAATATGGTCATGCAGGTAAGTTTCTAAAGTAAAGGTTTGGAGTTTAAATACTCCAGCCTCGTAATGGGAATAAAAGTCTACATTTCTGTGTAAAAGCACAAACTTAGTTCAAGGGCAAAAGTTAGTTGCCAATCAAAGTAATTTGCTCTCCCCTCACCGAAATAAAACTCATTTAAAAATCAGTATCAAGACAACAGTCCTCTGATAGAAAGAACAATGAGTTAGGCTAGGCATGTGCATATAAACGCTTGAGATCAACCTAGAAATATTTGCATTTATTGTTCAAGCTTATATAGGTAGTCTTATACCTGTTCACAGACTTAGAGGTATTCCAGATGAATTCCAACCATGTGAATTTGAACTGACTGCTGTGAATAAGATTTTGTCTTCTAGAATTAAATCTGAGAGGGATAAAGTAGCAATAAATAAGTGGCTAATAGGAAAGTAATTGAATTTGTGTGATTTCCCATACCTTGTTATCTCCCCCCAAAAAAAGACAATAAACTGAAATGGATATAGTGCAGCATTAGAATAAGAAAGAATTGTCCTAAGATTTAATGCGTAAAGTGTACTCATCTTTAGAAAATGTAGGCTTTATGATCAAATATGAGATAACAGCATGTATGTGAATGTACATGTAATCACATATCAGAGGTGGCAAGAAAGTGAGAATGATCCTCAGGAGATAAAAGGTTTAGAGAAAGCACAAATTCAAGAGATAAGGTAACGTCGCAACACCAAAGCCCAGCTACTTGGGTTTCCACATTCCATTAGGACTTAGAACTTGGACACAGGTAACAGGCCTGAGGTCTTGTTAATTAGAAATAAAATTATCCATCTCACAATGGCAAATTCTGAGAAAAATGTCTGTCTCACTTTGATTCTGAATAAAGAAAGGGGAAAAAGAGCTCCCTTAAAATTTCATTTTGCATGACTATATTTTACAGGACTATATTTTACAGGACTATTTTACACCATACCTGCTTTCTGAAAAACCTAAGTGGATAAGTTGGTTTAAGTTGACCTCAGTTAGGTAATGTCTCTATTTTCCTGGGAGAAATAAAAGCAAATTTTACCTTAAATAGATCTCAACATATTCCCTTAAAAGTGTTCCCAAACTGTGGACAAATTATAAATCACAAAGCACATGCAGAAAGCAGTCACCATTAGAGAAAGAGACCATAGAAACATTGAATAATCACCTGATCAGCAGGTATTGAATTTACCAGAAATAGACCATGAAATAAGTTTGCTTCATATAGTGAAAGAGAAATCACTACTTTTAAATTCTTGGATTTAAAAAATAATTGAGCTGTATGTTTTTTAAGAGACATATTTAAAAATGCTAAACAAAAAAGACAGGTATCGGTAAATTGATATGAAGCAAATTAGACAAATTTATATTAATGCAGAAAGAATCACTTTATAATGATAAAATATTTTATTGAACAGGAATATATAAAAATATTAAGTGAGAATATGCCTGATAACTTGGCCTGAAAGTAGATGAAAAACAGTTAACAAAATTACAAGTAGTAAAAAAAAAAAGATATTTAAATCCAGTTGATAAATTTTAACACATAGTTCCTTGGAATTGACTGATAAATCAGATAAAATAATCCGTCAAAAAATTGAAGATTTTAACAACACAATTAAGAAACAGAAAAAGAGAGTAAGTATATTACACCACCAGCAACAACAAAATAGGTAATCACTATTTTCTTCAACATTCTGAGATAAATGAAAACAAGAGCAGGTGCTCAAATGAATGCCAAGAAAAGTATAAAAGAAGTGTGTATGTTTGTGAGAGATGTAATTTCCAACTTAATTGTCTGAATTTAGTCATAGATTATGTCTGTCTGGGCAAACAATGCCTAAAAGGATTGGAGCACCGTTTAAATAAAAGGTGGTGCAATATCAATGAGCAGGAGGATAATATTGCCGATAATTTTTAAGCAACCTTTTCCAAAGTATTCTGCAAAATTAAAAAGGGGCTTATTTCCTGTTTTAGGTGCAAACAATGATCAATGAAGTAGAAGTGTGGGACTTGAATTCAAAACGGAGGTCAAATCCAGGAATGCAGATCTAGGGACCATCCTCAAAGAGCTGATTTCTGAAATCATGAAAATAGCTGACTATTCCAAGATAATTATATTATAGAAAATTTAAAAAATCGAGCCCATAATTTCATTTAGGTTTTAATTTCACAAAGAGTAAAGGAAAATAGGCCCATACCTTAAGCAACCTTTATTGATCACTACTTTATATAAGTTTACTGTAAATATATTAATATAGAGAGATTAAAAATAATTCTCTCTAATGTAATTTATAGTATAATAAACAAACCATAGATTCTTAGAAGGAATTTAATTCATAAATTATTGAGCATTGAGTTGTGTTGGGTGTTTTTTAAAATAAATTATTTCCAGTTAAACAGTAGCCTTGAAAAGTACTTTATATCCTGGATATAAAGGGGAAAATGACTTTTAAAAATAATGCAGCCCTAACTGGTTTGGTTCAGTGGATAGAGCATCAGCCTGTGGACTGAAGGCTCCCAAGTTCGATTCTGAACTAGGGCATGTTTCTTGGTTGTGGGCACATCCCCAATAGGGAGTGTGCAAGAGGCAGCTGATTGATGTTTCTCTTTCATCGATGTTTCTAACTCTCTATCCCTCACCCTTTCTCTCTGTAAAAAAATCAATAAAATATATTTTTTAAAAATAACACAGATAGGGACACAATTTGTATTCAAATACCTGTATGAGCCATTCAAGAACCTATGCTTTCTTTTTTTTTTACTTTATCTTTATTGTTGAAAGTATTATAGATATCCCTCCTTTTCCCCATTGATGCCCTTTACCCCCCACACCCCCTCCCCACACCCACACACACACTTCACCAAACAAGAGAAGTTAAGCAGGGTAGTAGTAAAGGAAATGTCTTTATGATTAAGAAATCAGTAAAAACCTTAGAGAACTTGGTTGTGTAAAATGTTGGAGGATGTGGACATAACTCTCAGTGATTAATGAATTAGCCTGAGGAAGAGGAAGCCAGAAATGACATAATATTCTGAGAAATACGACTTAGGGAATATAGCCAAGAATATGATCTTCAGGGAAGAAGTAGACTCATTGGAAGTTTCTTAAAGAATAAGTATAACTGACATGTTAGCAAGCAAAATGAAAGTGGAATGGAAGAAAAAATTGCTTTAGAGAGAATGTCATCATTAATTTCCTGAGACCCCTGAGAAGAAATATGGGTATCAAATCAAGGATCTGATTCAAGAAACACTACTTCTTCCAAGGACACAGAATGAGAGAATGCATACAAACCCTGGTTAAAGGAACAGCACACATGAATGAGTAGCAAGCAGAAACACTAATAAAATTATAACAGAAAAAAGCAATCCCTGAAAACAACAAATGAACAAACAAGAAGAATAAACAAACAAAAACTCATAGACACAGACGACAGTATGATGGTTACCAGAGGGAAGGAGGGTGGGAGGTAGTAAAGGGTAAAAGGGTCAAATACAGGTGATGGAAGATTTGATTTTGAGTGGTGGGCACCCAATGCAAAGTACGTATGATGTATCATGAATTGTACACTTGAAACCTATATAATTTTATTAACCAATGTCACTCCAATAAATTTAATGAGAGCAATATCCATTAGAAAATGTCATTAAAATGCAGGTGAGGACTTGTGTTAACTTATCTTTAAAAGTCAGAAAATCTCTGCCCTGGCCAGGTAGCTCAGTGGGTTAGAGCATTATTCCCACATGCCAAAGTTTCCAGTTTGATCCCTGGTTAGGGCACATTCAAGAAACAATCAATGAATGTATAAATAGGTAGAACAACAAAATTAATGGTTCTCTCTCTCTGTCCCTTCCTCTTTCTTGCTCCATAATAATTTTTTTTTAAAGTCAGTAAGTTTTAAAGATTTAATTGATTCTATTGAATGATTTATGAATTGGGCGACATCTCATCTAGCAACTAGAAGGAAGCATTTATAGAAAGAAGGAGGCTATATGGCAAATTACCTCATTGGTGCTGCCCAGAAAATTCCAGACTGACCCATTGAGACTATATTCCTGGGGAAGGTTATAAATGCAATTAGGTTAGGTATCAAGTCTTGGTTTGGTGATATGGGCTTAGCACAAGGGGCTCCATTTGGGGCCTGCCATCTCTTTTAATAATATGAAAAACCATTCTCCACACCTTAAGAGATTCTGAAAATAATATAAACTGAAAGGTGGTGAACTGTAATGGCATAAATCATTGGTCTTGAAAACTTTCAGGAAGAAGTTAAAGAACAACAATATATGTCAATAAATAAATCAATGTTTCCTTTAAATTTTAAATTTCATTCACTAAATTCCATGACTTCCTGTAACAGAAAACTTGAGAGATATGGTTCCAACTAACATCACATGCCTCCCCTTTTTGGGAATGTAACAGGATATTTTTATATTGACATGCTGTGTTTTAATATTTTTTTTCTGAGAGTTCACTCCATTTTAAATTTGTTCCTTATATCAAAGTCTCAAGGAAGAGAGGCCCCACCATAATCAAGAGGGAATAAGAAAAAAAAGTACTTCATGAATGAATGTATTCTGACTTACTCAAAATACACACACATACACACACGCACACACACGCGCGCACACACACACAATTTTTACTTTGCACAGATAATTCATTTAGAAAACATATTAAGGTACATTTAATATTAAAAATTTCTGCCAATTAAAATGCCTGTTTAACACTTTTCTCAATGACACAAATTAATATTAAAGTCAGTGATATTCAAACTTATTGGGGCACTCTGACCATATTACATATTTTGCTGCATTGACTATTTGTACAGAAAGTGCACACTATTTTTTAGAGTTTTTTTTTGTCTTATTAGATATTTTGGTGACTCTGAATTGGCTAGGTTATTATAGTTAAATAGCAAATAATTTAATTCAAATGAATGAGGAAATTCAGGTGAATGTTCTGAGGAAATATTTGAGATTTATTTATTCAGTAGTTAAATATTTTACAACATTCTCCTTTGTTTTGTTTTCTTTTTCTTTCTTTTTTTAATCCCCCCGCCCCCTGCCCCCTTGGCAGTCCATTTAACCATCATTGAAGGCAGGGCAGGTGGCTCAGTACTACCCTCATTACTCATGGAAACAGAAGCAAAGAAAACTAAAAAAGCTTTTGTTCTTAAGCAGTCAAAACAAGATATGCCAACAATAGTTACAAAGCAGTGGGTTCAGTAGTAATTAGAGATTGGAGGCTCTTTGTGAAACTTTCCTTCTTCAAAAAACCTTAATCCTTCCAATTTCTCCTTCCTTGTATATTCTATAGCTGTGACTTCTGTCAAGTGATGCATAGCATCTGTGCAGGCAGGAAATTTCTCAGCTCAGCATACATATGCAACACAAGCTTTGTCTCCGAGACTCAGCACCTATACACTGCAAACAAAGCCCCTTTCTGCTGCATTATATAAGCACATAAAGCATTGATTTAGTAAATTAATTTTTATTGAGCCCCTGTTAGTACAAGATTAGGCAATTAAATGACATTATGTATTTAAAATATATGAAATGGTTTTGTACTCTTTCCTGTGCGAAGGTGTTAAAAATGCAGCACTCCAAGGTTAGTTACTTGCAACAGTCAACGTAGTGATTTAGTAGGAAGATGTTTTGTTAAGTAAAACTAAAATATGTTTATGACTTGCTGTGACTTTATTTTATAATGTTAAACTTAAAGGTGACCTTATAGAATGCAATGACCAACTTCTAGAAGTAGTTTAAGGGACTGCAATAACTGAATATCATAAAAATATAAATTAAACATTTGATGATAAGAAACATGCATGGAGATTATACTAAATAGGTCAGTATAATATCTGATGACCCTGTTTTTGCCATGTTTAGCTATTAAGACAATCCTATGTGTAAGCAAATGTCTAGATGCAGAAGAAAACAGAAAACAGGGAGGAGTTATTTTTTAAATGTTTCTAATAGTTTTTTTTTTTTCTTTAGTGTCTAAAATCCTACTCTCCATTTATTTATCTTTGTGAATAATTTTATTGCCGGGGAAGTCCTTGTTTTATCAAAAATTTAATCAAATCTATGAAAAATAAATCTAGTCAATGTGAAATCTGCCAGGAACTATTATCTCAGAACTCTTTCTTGAATTAACCTTTGTCATGGAATGGAGAGTATAAGACTCTTGGGAGTGACAGTAACCACAGTGACAGAAGAACACCTGCTTATTGGCATTTCATTCCTTATAATAGATGCCCAAACAGGTCCCCAGACACCTGCAGAAATTACTAGGGTGTGTTAGACCATGACAGTTGATAAATTATAACCAGACATAATCTGAAAATGGGTTACTAAGCTTTACCATCTTCTCTGATGGAAAAAAATATATATACTATTTGCCTTTCAGGAGGAAAATTTAGCTAAACATTACAAAGAAAAAATTTGAGGTGTATACATAAAATAAGCACAATGAAAAACAAGAGAGCAAAATTAGACAACAAAATAATGATCAAAAATAGGAACATGCAAAAGTAACATAGATATAGTAAAATTAATACCTATCAAGTAATAAAAATAATTTTAGAGCATACTCTTTATGAACAGAGCCATAATCCTGCTCTAAGTTTCTATATAAAATATAAAGTTTTAAACAAAATGAAAACAATGGTATAATATTAACATTGAGATTCAATCTGCATTTTAATTGCAGACAATGCAAAATATAAATTGGACTTGCATATATTCATGCTAAAGTAGTTCTGGGATAATCTTCATCATGCTATTGGGAGCAGAGAAGAATTTAGTACAGATAAATCCAATTGATTGTACACTTAAGTTTTTGCTGAAAATCTGCCTATGTAATCAAATATTTCCAAATATATGTTAATTAATAATATAATATGATTATATGTAATATATAATATAGTATAGGACTTATTTTATATTATACTAGAGGCCCATTGCACGAAGATTCCTGCAGTAGGCCTTCCTTCCCCTGGCTGCCGGCACCGGTTTTCCTCCAGCACCCGGGACCCAGGCCTTTGATCCTGCTGCGGCAGAGAAGCCAAGCCTCTACAGTCTTCAGTCGTCGTTCAGTCTTTGCACCATGCCTGCATATGCAAATTAACCCACCATCTTTGTTGTGTTAATTTGCATACTAATCCTGACTGGCTGGTGGGCATAGTGGAGTAGTGACCAATTTACATATATCTCTTTTATTAGTGTAGACTAGAGGCCCAGTGCACAAAAATTTATGCACTGGCTGGGGGGGGGGGTGGTGTCCCTCAGCCCCACTTGTGCCCTCTCATAGTCTGGGACCCCTCGGGAGATAACGACCTGCTGGCTTAGGCCCGCTCCCAGGTGGCAGAGGGCAGGTCCAATCCCTAGGTGCAGCCCATGGTTGGGCTCAGAGCAGGGCTGATTGGGGAGTTGGGGCACCGCCCCCTGTCATGCAAGGAGCAGGGCCCATCAGGGGGGTTGGAGCTCTGTACCCTGTCACACACAGAGCAGGGCCAATCAGGGAGTTGGGGAGCTCCCCCATGTCACAGTCAGGGCAGGGACGATGGGGAGGTTGCGGCTCCACCCTGTCACATACAGAGCAGGTCCCATGGGGGGGGTTAGGGCGCCGCACCCTGTCACACAAAGAGCAGGGCTGATCAGGGGGTTGGGGAGCTCCCCCCTATCAGGTACAGAGCAGGGCTAATCAGGGGGTTGGGGTGCCTTCCCCTGTCATGAATACAGCAGGGCGGATAGGGAGGTTGTGGCCCCACTCCCTGTCACACACAGAGCCACAGGGCAATCAGGGGGTTTGGGTGCTGCCCCCTGTCACACTGCTCCAGGGCCCAGGAAGCCTCGCGGCTCCACTGATCCCAGTGCTGGGAGGCCTCGCGGCTCCGCTTGACACAGGGGCAGTGAGGCCTCGCTGCTCCGCTGATCCTGGTGCTGGGAGGCATATTACCCTTTTACTATATAGGATAAAGGACTGGTACACAGGTGGGGGCCGGCTGGTTTGCCCTGAAGGGTGTCCTGGATCAGGGTGGGGGTCCCCACTGGGGTGCCTGGCCAGCCTGGGCGAGGGGATGAGGGCTGTTTGCAGCTGGTCACACCCCCTTCAGGGTGGAGGTCCCCACTGGGGTGCCCGGCCAGTCTGGGTGAGGGGCTGAGGGCCGTTTTCAGGCTGGCTGGTGACTGAAGCTCCCAACCTCTCCTTTTTTTCTTTTTTATTCTGGGATTTATTTACCTTCTATGGCTGTCACTGGAGCTGAGAGCTGGCTTTAGCTCAGACTCGGCTCCAGCTCTGAGACCTCGACTGCTGAAAACAGGTATCTGGTTTGTTTGGCTTCTATAATTGAAACACTGTTGCAACTCCAGCTTGGCCGGCTGGCTGAAAGCATGAGGTTTGTTTAGCTTCTATAATTGCAACATTGTTTCTTAGAGTGCAAGCTCAGAGCCCAGCAGCGGCAGGTGTGGAACCTTGGCTTCCTTCTTCACTGGAGCAAGCAAGCCTCCTGTTCGCTTCAGCTGCCTGGTGCTGGCCGCCATCTTGGTTGGCAGTTGATTTGCATATCGCCCTGATTAGCCAATGGGAGGCATGTCGGAGGTATGGTTAATTACCATGTTTGTCTATTATTAGATAGGATATGTACATATATAATATAAACATACAGTACTGTTGCTATTCACAGATTTCTACTTTGAAGAGTCTATTTTATTTCATAGTATAGTTTTTCTGTATTTGAGTGATTACAAAAAAATAATATGAGGTTTGGTTTTTTTCCCCAGAAATAATGCTTAATTACTTTGCTACTGCTGATAAATTAAACATCTTGGATTTTTTCTGGGTGGATACCTGGCCATATGTGTCTATTTCCGTTTCATTCAGTTTGGTTTTCTCCTTATAGAAGATTAATAATTCCTTACTTACTGACATTTATCCAGGAGATAATTCCAACCTTGCAGAAAACAGACTTCCTTGGGGAGAATTCTAAATTGTACTGCTGCTGCCTGATACTCCATTGAATGTTCTTATTTCTTCCCTCTAATACTTTCATCTCATCTATACTAATAATAGAGGAATATGCAAATTGTCCGGGATGCCGTCACATAATGACCAATCAGGACAGGGGTAGGGCCGTGGTAAAGCGCTCTCAGCACACCTGCGCCAGGGGTCCAAATGGCGTGGAGAGGAAGGGAGAGAAGATAGGCAGTTAGGGAGATCAGGTGAGGAGGGGAGAGCAGATAGGCAGTTAGGGAGATCAGGTGAGGAGGAGAGAGCAGATAGGCAGTTAGGGCAATCAGGTGAGGAGGGGAGAGCAGATAGGCAGTTAGGGGGATCAGGCAAGGAGGGGAGAGTTGTTAGGCAGTTAGTGGGATCAGGCCAGGAGGGGAGAGCCTTTAGGCAGTCAGGGGGATCAGGCCAGGAGGGGAGAGCAGTTAGGGGGATCAGGACAGCAGGGGAGAGTAGTTAGGACCATCAGGCCGGCAAGGGAGCAGTTAAGGGCCTCAGGAAGGCAGGCAGGTAAGCAGTTAGGAGCCAGTGGTTCTGTATTACAAGAGGGATTCTGGATTGCAGGCCAAACTGAGGGACCCCATCTCCATGCATGAATTTTATGCACCGAGCCTCTAGTTTACAGATATTCCTCATCATATGTTATATGAATTTAGTGAAATTCTGGTAACATGTTGGAAGGAAATATTAAGAGTATTGGTTTTCCACTGAAATTCATTATTGCGGATATCTTCATCTTTGGATATTTTTGTAATTGTATATGGACATCAGGGTGAAGAACATATGCTTTATATATATGAAAAGCAGTATTAATATGCAATTGTATGTTTAGAACTCATTCAGTTATTTCTAGATCATTTATAAAACTTTGAAGAACCAAATTGTTGCTATGGAGATTTTACTTAATAATCATCAAACTAAAGGCCCAAACTACTAAAAATATGCATTTATAAGAACATAATGCTCGTGTTCATATTTTGGATATCTGTGGCACAAAACACAGGTCTTGTTTACTGCCAAGTTTTGAAGCAAAAGCTGCACTCTCAATCCAAAATTATTTTTATTACTTTTAGGTTAATATTTTATTCATATTGGCCTATCATTGTATTAATAAGAGATCCAACATTATATAGTGTCATTATGAATAGTAACTGAAGAAGAAATAGAGAACCTTCATGAATTATTTGATACCCATAGGGAAGAACACATTCTGAATCCTGCAATTTGGGTCAGAGCCATTGTAGAGGCCCCTCAATGCAAAGGTCTCAATTCTTTCTTTGTAATGACTTTGACTTGGTTTTATAGCTTGTTTATAGGGATTCACAGATTTTACAACATCCAAACCTGCAAAATTACATTTCATACATATTGCTCCCTAAGAAAAGCCTGTCCCTCTTCAATCTGGTTTGCTCATCTGTGGGTCTGACAGAGAGATTCTACCCGCAAGTAGAGGAAACATTATTTTTAAAATAGAAATTATTTTTTTTATTTTAAGTTGCAAAGAATTTTTATTGAATAAAATTGCATTATGCCACTGTAATATCTTTTTTAATATTACTGATAGCACTGTTTTTAATTTTTTTATTGTCTAAAGTTTTAAATATGTCCCCTTTTCCCCCTATGGACCTCCCCCCCCAGCCATTCCCACTCAGGGCAAATCGCCACCGCCCCAGTGTCTGTGTCCATTGGTTATGCTAATATGCATGCATACAAATCCTTTGGTTGCTCTCTACCCCCCCCTCCCCTACCATATGTTTGTAGATCTATTCTTCTTCATCAATTTATGTTGATCATTATATCCCACATATGAGTGAGATTATGTGATATTTATATTTCTCTGACTGGCTTATTTCACTTAGCATAATGCTCTCCAGTTCCATCCATGCTGTTGCAAATGATAAAAGTTCCTTCTGTATTTATAGCGGAATAGTATTCCATTGTGTAGATGTACCACAGTTGTTGTTGTTTTTTCTTTATTGATTAAGGTATTACATATGTGTCCTTATACCCCCATTGCCCCCCCACCCCACTCCTGTTCATGCCCTCACCCTCCTGGTGTCTGGGCCCATTGGTTATGCTTATATGCATGCATACGAGTCCTTTGGTTGATCTGCCCCCCTTATACCTCCCTCCCCTACCTTCCCTCTGAGATTTGAGCATCTGATTAATGTTTCTCTGTCTCTGCATCTGTTTTTGTTCATCAGTTTATGTTGTTCATTATAATCAACAAATGAGTGAGATCATATGACATTTATCTTTCTCTGACTGACTTATTTTGCTTAGCATAATGCTCTCCAGCTCCATCCATGCTGTTGCAAATGGTAGCAGAGTTCCTTCCTTTTTATAGCTGCATAGTATTCCATTGTGTAGATGGCCACAGTTTTTTTATCCACTCATCTGCTGATGGGCACTTAAGCTGTCTCCAAATCTTAGCTATTATAAATTGTGCTGCTATGAACATAGGGGTGCATATATGCTTTCTGATTGGTGTTTCTGGTTTCTTGTCATATAGTCCTAGAAGTGGGATCACTGGGTCAAATGGGAGTTCCACTTTTACCTTTTTGAGGAAAATCCATACTCTCTTCCACAGTGGCTGTACCAGTCTGCATTCCCACCAACAGTGCAGGAGGGTTCCTTTTTCACCACATCCTCTCCAGCACTTGTAGTTTGTTGATTTGTTGATAATAGCCATTCTGGCAGGTGTGAGATGGTATCTCAGTGTTGTTTTTATTTGAATTTCTTGGATGATTAGTGACTTTGAGCATGTTTTCATATATCTCTGGGCCTTCTGTATGTCCTCTTTCAAAAAGTGTCTATTTAGATCCTTTGCCCATTTTTTGATTGGATCGTTTATCTTCTTTTTGTTAAGTTGCATGAGTTCTCTGTAGATTTTGGAGATTAAACCCTTACCTGAAATAGCATTGGAAAATATGTTCTCCCATGCAGTGGGCTTTCTTGTTGTTTTGTTGATGGTTTCTTTTGCTGTGCAGAAGCTTTCTATTTTGATATCGTCCCATTTGTTTATTTTCTCCTAGTCTCCATTGCCTTTGGAGCTTTGTCTGTAAAGATATTGCTATGACATATGTCTGATATTTTGCTGCCTATGGAGTATTGTAGGATTTTTATGGTTTCCCATCTTACATTTAAGTCCTTTATCCATTTGGAGTTTGTTTTTGTGTATGGTGTAAGTTGGTGATCTAGTTTCATTTTTTTGCATGTATCTGAGCAAATTTCCCAGCACCATTTATTGAAGAGACAAGACTGTCTTGACTCCATTGTATGCTCTTGCCTCCTTTGTCAAATATTAATTGAGCATACTCTCTTGGGTTGATTTCTGGGTTCTCTGTTCTGTTCCATTGGTCTATATGTCTGTTCTTGTGCCAGTACCAGGCAGTTTTGAGAACCATGGCTTGGTAATATAGCTTGATATCTAGTATTGTGATCCCTCCCTCTTTGTTCTTCTTTCTCAGGATTGCTGTGGCTATTCAGGGTCTTTTTTTATTCCAGATGAATTTTTGGAGAGTTTGTTCTAGGTCTTTGAAATATGCCATTGGTATTTTAATGGGGATTGCATTGAATCTGTAGATTGCTTTGGGTAGTATGAACATTTTAATAGTGTTGATTCTACTGGTCCATGAACATGGTAGTTCTTCCAATGTCCTGTAGTTTCCTGAGTACAGGTCTTTTACCTCAGTTAAGTCTACTCCTAGGTATCTTAATTTTTTTGGTGCAATGGTAAATGGAATTGTGTGTGTGTTTTTTTCCATTTCTCTTTCTGTGAGTTCATTATTGGTATATAAAAAGGCCATAGATTTCTGGGTGTTAATTTTGTATCCTGCTACATTGCCAAATTCATTTATTAGGTCTAGTAGTTTTTTGATGGAGTCTTGGGGTTTTCTATGTATAGTATCATGTCAAGCTCTTTCTATGAAGCCAGCATAAGACTAATCCCAAACCCAGATAAAGACACCACAAAAAAAGAGAACTACAGGTTAATATCTTTGATGAACGTAGATACTAAAATCCTCAACAAAATTCTAGCAAATCGGATTCAGCATTAAATAAGAAAGATTATACACCATGACCAAGTGGCATTTATCCAGGGATGCAAGGGTGGTACAATATCCACAAATCAATAAATGTGATACATCACATAAACAAACTGAGAGACAAAAATCACATAATCGTATCAATTGATGCAGAAAAAGCATTTGACAAAATCCAACACCCTTTCTTGATAAAAACGGTAGGCAAAGTGGGATTAGAGGGATCATACCTCAACATAATAAAAGCCCTATATGACAAACCTACAGCCAACATCATACTCAATGGGCAAAAACTAAACTATTCCCCCTAAAAATAAGAACAAGGAAGGAATGCCCACTTTCACCACTCCTGTTCGATATAGTACTGGAAGTGCTAGCCATACTGATCCGACAAGAAGAAGAAATCAAAGGCAAGTAAATGAGGCAGGATTTGAACCTATCTCAGGCTCACTTCAATGCCTTCGTTTTTCTACTTTGCTGCACTTTCCTCAAGCAAATAGGAACTCCTATTCAGCTTTCAAATCCAGTATTGCAATGTTGTTCCTACGTAAAACCCTCCCTCATTTTCTCTCTTTACTTGACTAAGACAGGGCTCGTCATTCTTCTTAGAATTCTAGATGAAGTTTCGTTTCACTAAGTGGCCTCTGACTGGTGGGCCAGGAATGCCAGCGTTTGGTCAGCTAATTATCCTCCTCCTTAAGTTACATAACCAGACAATTTCAGAAAAATTACCAGTTAATATTAGCTGGGTCAGTGTCTGATGCACTCAGGGCAGACAGAGTTCCTGCCCATACCCTAAATCCTGTGTGTGCTTGTGTGTGTATGTGTGTGTGCGTGTGTGTGTGTGTGTGTGTGAGAGAGAGAGAGAGAGAGAGAGAGAGAGAGAGAGAGAGAGAGAGAGGATGAGAAAAAAATGCAATGCTTTAGAGTTGCTTCTAACTATAGGATATCTAGATTTATATTAAACCATATACTAGAATGTATAAAATATTAAAACATATCAATTAAAAATATTCAAGACTTATATTCAGGATCTGCTACCAAAAGAAGGTACAGTTTTTAAGTATTTTCATGGAACAAAGTTCCCTAAAAGTTAGCCCCCTTCCTGAGAAAGAACAAACATGCCAGTGTCTATTTTTATAAGGGCATTAACCCTATCATGAAAGCCCTACCCCCATCACCTCATCACCCTAATTATAACCCAAAGTCCTCATCTCCAAATATCTTCAGTCCATAACACTGCCTAATAGTTTACACAAAAGTAGCTAGGAAAATAGAAAGGCTAGGATCACTTTTTAATGATATCTGATTTAATGTTATCATTGTTATTTAGTCATTAATGTAGATAATAAACATTATGGATCGAGTAGTCCTGTCTATAAGACATCAGGGAAGTTGCAAGTACTCAGGTTGCACATCCATCCTGGGAAGTTTATTTTTTCAAAATGCTGTCCTCTCCATGTTTATGCATATGGCACTGAACAAACTATCAGCTAAAATGAGAGAAGCATTTCAAAACAGGTGCCACTGAGAGAGAGAGAGAGAGAGAGAGAGAGAGAGAGAGAGAGAGAGAGAGAGAGAAAAGAAGAAGAAGAAGAAGAAGAAGAAGAAGAAGAAGAAGAAGAAGAAGAAGGAGGAGGAGGAGGAGGAGGAGGAGGAGGAGGAGGAGGAGGAGGAGGAGGAGAAGGAGAAGGAGAAGGAGAAGGAGAAGGAGAAGGAGAAGGAGAAGGAGAAGGAGAAGGAGAAGGAGAAGGAGAAGGAGAAGGAGAAGGAGAAGGAGAAGGAGAAGGAGAAGGAGAAGGAGAAGGAGAAGGAGAAGGAAGAAGAAGAAGAAGAAGAAGAAGAAGAAGAAGAAGAAGAAGAAGAAGAAGAAGAAGAAGAATCAATCAGCTGCCTCCAGTCCCCAACAGGGGATTGAGCTCAACACCCAAGCATGTACCCCAACCAGGAATCTAATCAGCTGCACAAGAGGAAGTCCAATTGCCTGAGCCACACTGGGCAGGACTTGCTATGTTTTATATGTCATGTTATTAGTACAAAGAAGGACCACATTGGAAAGTAATATTAGCTCAACATTTTAGTGTGCAATAAAACCATTGAATTTTATTGGTTAACTAAAACTTTGATAAGTGTAAAATATTTCCCCCCTTTCAGCTATGGTGCTAATTGTGAAAGGAAGTAGTTAAGCACTAATAGTACTGTAGCTATCAGTTATTCCTGTTTATAGCAAATTCATTTAATTTTTTTTTCAAAAAATATGTTTCTGATATTATCACAGATTACTAAAACTTAAACTTGAATTAGAAAGTGTTGAAACTTTATCAAGACTATTAAAAGGAAAATAAAAGGAAAGACCACCGATAAACTCAAGCTTTCCCATTCCCTTAAATTATACTAACTTTGCTCATTTAAACTTCTTATTTTTATTTTTTTTTTGAAGTCACATTGTGGGAGATCGAAAAGAAGCAATAAAGTGTTTTCTGACTGAAGAATATGCAAAGTTCTAGTATACAAAACAAACCAATTACTGTAGATTCGAGATGAATTGATTATATATTAGAATAATGTTCATCTCGTACATAGAAAATTATAAATATTGAGATTTGAATTCTGAATTATGTGTAATACTTAAATAGAATAATTTATGGAATTAATGACATTTAATTTAAAAAATGTCTTCTAACTTATTTTAGCTCAGAGAATATGGCATCTGGTGCATTGTTAGTTTGATATAAGTATTGGTATTGTATATATAGAATCTTTTATATAATATATTTTAATCTCTGAAGAATAGTTCCAAATATTTTTAAATAACACAATCTTTGTATGTCATTGGGGGAATATTTTTCTTGCATGAGTCAAATTTCATTAAAGCAGAGATACATTTTTTCCTACATAATAAGAAATTATTTCAGTGTAATTCTATTGGATTTATTATAGCTATGTAGCATAAGATCTAGGGGGCCTGAATTCTTGACTGAAACTCCCTTTAGAGACCACAATGCTCTAGCTGGGTACCCAAGTTCCCTGCAAGGCAGCATGGCTAGAAATTCACTGGTGGTAAGACTCCTTATTTGCGAAGCATCAGCTTCCTGTGGTTTTCATTCTAACAGAATACTCTTGAGAGTTTGTGTGTTCTAATAGTAAAAAAAGCAAGATCTGATATTTGACCTCTTTGGTTTAAAGACCAGCTTCCCTTTTTATTAGCTTGTGATTCTGGGAAAATCATATATTTCTGTGTGCTTTGGCTTCCTCATCTATAACCTGGGAAAAATAGTGGAGTAGGAATTTGATTTAATGTTAAGTTTTTAAAATACAATGATTTTAAAATACAATGATTTGTTATTATGTTCATCTTCCCAGTTTCTTCACAGTTTCAAACTCCTAAGCTTACCCTTTCAATATTAACTGGGTGTAAAAGGATTGATGATAGGTCTTCTCAGGTATTCCTTGTTTTTTAAGTATTCGCTGTATTGATTTAAGGAATAATATCATTGACATCATTAAAATCAGTTGCAAAATTATTTGGAGTCTACAGCTATATTATTCTTTTATTTACTAGTTCATAAATTTTAATAAATAATTTCTATTTTGCAATGTAATTGAGGGATAATCTTCATGCCTGTGAGTTTGTAACAGGTTTAGAGAGATGTGGATGAATGATGAAAAGTGGGTTGGTCAATAGAATGCTCTGGTTAAATGTCAGGTTTAATTAGTTTTCCCCATGAAGCATGCCCATAAGTCACTTTTAATGCTAATTCTGTGGGATTTGAGGAGTATTAAGAATCAAATGAGATCTTACACTGTATCCCTGTTTATAGATTCTCTATCCCTGTCTTTTTTGTGTCATTCCCTTACTTCTAAAGTAGGAAGGAAAACATTATATATATGCTTAAGTGACCGTTCAACCAGTAGCTATGTTGCACATTGACCACCAGGGGGCAGATGCTCAATGCATAGGCATAGAAACATGGAACAGACTGATAAATTTCAGAGGGAAGAGGGGAGGGGGGAGAGCGAGAAGAGATTAACCAAAGATCTTATATGCATTCTAGAGGCCAGGTGCACAGATGGGTTCCCTGGGCCTGGCCTGCGGGGATCAGGCCAAAACCAGCAGTTCAACATCCCCCAAGGGGTCCTAGATTGCGAGAGGGAGCAGGCCAGGCCAAGGGACCCCAACAGTGCACAAATCCATGCACCGGGCCTCTAGTATATAATAATGATGGTGAAAGACAGTTGACCAACATATATGGAATGAGTGTGGGTTCTTTGGTTTGGATTATTTACTTATATGTCGCAACATTTAAGTTCTTACATTTTAGTAGACCTTAATTTTTTAAATAATTTTTACATAAAATATCTGATTTGATTTCTACATCCATGCCTCCTCATATCCATTGTGCCACAACTCATTAGGAAAATAGAATTATTTGTGCAGTATTGCTGGAAGCCACAAGTGGAAGTGAAATATTTCTAATACCTTTTAAGTAAGCTGTAGGATAAACTTACCAAAGTACATTCATATTAATTATATCATTTAGCCATGCAAAAAACCATATTAAATTATATAGATGTCTACAAATTATGATACAGAATTTTTGTGATTAGCCATCATAGTACTCTAGTTACTAAAAGTGGTATATTAATTACTCTTGTATTTTCCAAACTACTCCAATTATTTTCTCTCTATTTGGTACTCTGATTAGAAAAACTTGCATTCGACACTGAAAAGAAAAGACTAGTGGAATTATTTGGAGAAAATAATATTGTTGAAAAATGTTTGAACAAAATCTATAAGAAGAAAAAATATAAAGGATAGTCTTATATTTTTGAAAATTTAGTACTGCTATAAAAATGTATTTCAGTTTTATATTTTTTCTTCCCTGTTGAAGAAAGTTTATTTTGTTTACTAATGTATAATTTGTTTTTTTGAAAATAACTTTGTTTGACAAATTTGTCTTTTAAAGCATGTTATTTTTAAATGGGCATTTTCAATATTTTAATACAATTATAACCAGATATACATTTTAGTTATATACACATGAAATGTGCATAAAACTGATAAAAATATTTAATTTGAATAGCAGCTCTGAGTTTAAAGGATTCCAAATGCTTTCATAAACATATCTTTATTTGTCTTAATGTAGGGATCAAATATTATCACAAGGGGGAAACTGAGGGGACAATCAGGCAAGTTGCTTATCAAAGTCATTTAAAGATTTATTTCAATGACTTCTGAATATTCTTGCTTAACTTATGTCTTTAATTGCTCTAATGAAAATAGAATTAGAGTATGTTCTCAAATCTAAGTACTGTTACAGAATAAAATGGGATCAAAGGTTATAAAACCTATTGGACTTAAATTGCTAAACTCTGTTGGAAATGAAGTTATTGAGGAAAAGTATAAAGTACTTAAATATAATTTTTTCTGGGTGAAACATATGCCTTACTTTAAAATTAAGATAAAAAGAAAAGTACATTTTCTGTATTTAGTTTTATTGTCTAAGGAAATTTAATTTTTTAGTAGATTGACATTGACAATTGAGGGAATTTAAGAACTTCTCAGATTTACTTGTTTGTGACATTTGTATACTAAGAACAAAAATGGTAAAATAGTAGATTGTCACTTAAACTTTCCTTTTAAACCCCAAAACGTCAGGAACTAAAGTTGAAAAGCAAAAATCTTTTAAAGCAGGTTGAAAGTAGGTTACCAGACATTAAATGTTACATTGTTCTTTATGACAATTCTTTGGCAACACCTTCAATAAAAGACACTTGTGTAAGGGTGTGATATTTCACTTTCAATAAGATGCTTGACAGGAATAGTTTTTATACATTGACATGACATCCAGTTTAGGTTCCGTATGATTTTTCAGGCTCTCCTCAGAAGAATTTCACATTTCACATATCCAGCATTCACCCCTATGTATACTGTTTTTGCATAATCTTGGAAAGAGCTAATGTTTTTCACATGTGTTTTTGTGCACATATAATTATGATAGGTCTCATGTGAAAGAGTGACCACACAATCAATGAATAGAAAATTAATAAACAAAAAAGTCTCAAAAATACAATTCTCATATTGGTAAAGAAATTCATCTAAAATGTCCAGGAAAGATTAGTTAAATCAATTAAAACTGAGATATTGCTAGAGATTCCATTACTAAATAATAGTTTGTTATCATTCTTAAATGAAAATGGTTCTTTTTATTTTTCCTCCCAGTCACAATTTATCTTTCTGTATTTCTTTATAATCTGAGTATTTTCTCTTTTTTCCCCACTTGATTTTTTCTTATATAGAACCATAAACTTATCCAGTGAAGTACATTGTATGAATCCTGTAGACATATAAAAATGCTAGTTTTTTAAGGTAATTTTGTTGTAACATTTTTTACATATTGGGATATTTAAGTTTGACTTAAATGATTTTGTATACTACTTAATGAAATTATATTTCAATATGAATTAAAATGGAAAATAGAGACCCCCACAATTTCCTCTGCTGCAAGTCATGTAGGATATTCAAACATCAATTACATGATCCTATCTAATAAAGAGGTAATATGCAAATTGACCATCATTCCAACACACAAGATGGCCACCCCCATGTGGATACAAGATGGCCTGCAGGGGACAGTAGTTGGGAGTGACCAGGCCAGCAGGGGAGGCCACTTAGGGGCAATCGGGCCAGCAGGGGAGCAGTTAGGCGTCGATCAGGCTGGCAGCGGAGTGGTTAGGGTGTGATCAGGCTGGCAGGGGAGTGGTTAGGCATCAATCAGGCTGGCAGGCAGAAGCGGTTAGGGGCAATCAGGCAGGCAGGCAGGCAGGCAAGCATTTGGGAGCCAGCAGTCCTGGATTGTGAGAGGGATGTTTGACTGTCCATTTAGGCCCGATCCCACCAGGCCCACTGGGATTGGGCCTAAATCGGCAGTCAGACATTCCTTGAGGGGTCCCAGATTGGAGAGGGTGCAGGCTGGGCTGAGGGACACCCTCCACCGCGTGCACGAATTTCATGCACTGAGCCTCTAGTTAATTATAAAAAGTTTATATTGCTCTTCATGAAATATATGACATCTTAAAACAAAAAAACACACACACAAAAAAACAAGGACTAAAATTGAACCATAGTATTTAATGCCATACTAGAATTATCTGGCAAGGTCTAATGACATTTATAACATGTGAATGTATCCAACAATTACCACTTTTGAAAATGGAAGTAAAATAAAAATTTCTAATTTTTCCTCCTCTAGCATTCTTTTCTTTCCTTTATAACACAATGGTCTAATTAAATATCAGTGTGTATTTCTTCATTTCTCCCTTCTGAACTGCATTAAGCATCAGTCAATTAGAACAAGCATGGTATAACTCAGAATAATACATATTATGTAATTACTTACATTTACGGCATAGCTAGTGAATGGTGCCGATTTGAGCAAGACAATTGTAGCATCTACTTGGGGTCAGTCTTTGTTTTTCTTTACACTGATTCTTTATTTTCATATTTTTAGGTTTGGTTCATATTAAAAATAGTAATGATTTTACCTTTTGATTTTGTGAAAATAAATGAAGACCAACCAAATGAGTACATGCAAAGGCTATTTTTTCAGAGCTTCCTGTTGCAAGGGAGTCATCACCATCCTTGCACTTTGGCAGATATTCAAAGACAGGCAGAAAAATGGAAAGTTTTGGAGTCTGGGGTATGCTTCAAGTATGCCCAGATTGGAGGCTGCTCGCACAGGGAAACCATCGGTGAGCTAACTAGAAGCAAGGGAATGTCTGTGATTGGTTAGGCACGAGTATTTGACTTTCTCTAGTTGGTCTTATTTGGAAGCAGAGACAAATATTAGGGAAGATGAGACTTATTGATCAAGCCCTAGCTATTTTAGGCTGTTTGTTATAGGGATTATTGTTTGGCTTCCTGAAATGTTTGCTAGAGATAGTGAATGGTCTGACTTTCTACAGTGTGCCTTGTGGATAGCAGGGTGGGTTCCTGGGCTGTTTACTTTAGGTAATAGGTCCCTGGCTGGTTGCTGCAGATATGGTCTGGCCAATGTCTTTTTGTATATTCTATCTCTTACATTTTTTAGATAAACCTAAAATGCTATTGCTTAAAGGGTTGTATTAGTTTTAGGTTGATGATCAAATGAGTTGTTATAGATAACTATCCTTTCTAATAAAGAAGGAATATGCTGATTGACACTCACACCATCTCAAAAATGGGGGCATCCACAGCCAATAAGGGGGGAATCTGCTAATTGCTGTCCTGCCCTCAAAGATGGCAGTGCCCACAGCCACAGATGGCTGACAGGGGAGGGCAGTTGGGGGCGATCAGGCCAGCAGGGAAGGGCAGTTAGGGGTGACCAGGCCAGTAGGGGAGGGCAGTTGGGGGCAATCAGGCTTGCAGGGGAGGGTAGTTGGGGGTGACCGGACTGGCAGGTGAGGGCAGTTGGGGGCAATCAGGCCAGCAGGGGAGGGCAGTAGGGGCAACCAGGCCACAGGGATCGGGCCTAAACTGGCAGTCAGACATCCCCCGAGGGGTCCCAGATTGGAGAGGGTGAAGGCTGGCCTGAGAGACAACGCCCCCCCCCCCCGCACAAATTTCATGCACCAGGCCTCTAGTAACTGTATAACAGGCTTAACAAAGAATATATCTAAAATATGTTAATATGTTTTGCCCTGGCTGGTTTGGCTCACTGAATAGAGCATTGGCCTGGGGACTGAAGGGTCCCAGGTTCGATTCTGGTCAAGGGCATGTGCCTTCATTGCAAGCACATCCCCAGTGGGGTGTGTGCGGGAGGCAACTGATAGATGCTTCCTTCTCATCGATGTTTCTAACTCTCTATCCCTCTCCCTTACTCTCTGTAGAAAATCAATAAAATATATTTAAAAAAAATAAAATATGTTAAAATATTTTTTCATTATGTATTATATTTGATTTATTATATATTATGTAAATATTTGATACCACCTGAATATCTTTCTTCAAATTCCCCTATTATCCAGGTCAAGCTTTCTTAAGAATAAAACTGTCCTGCTTTGATTAGAGTTATAAAAAACACTGACCTTCTCAAATAAGAGACTATCTAGTCACATCAGCTGATTATTTACAAAAGGAAGGTAATATTCATTAATTCCTTAATGAATAACCATATGTATTTATTTTATTTTAGTCTGTCATATCTGAGGGTGATTTTAAAACTGCCCCAAACTTTGAGCAGAATAAAATGAGCCCATAATAATAAATTCTACCATTTATTGAATTTCTCCTAAGTAATAGAAAATTGGCTACACTTTACATGTTTATTTATGTTAATGACATTTTCTAAGGAGTGGTATAGTTCTGTTGATTTGTTCACATGTGGAAATTGAGAGGTAGGAAGTGTTTACATTCTAATAGACTATGTAGGGAGAATTGAAAGCCTAACGCCATTATGTTTCCCAGTCCCTCAAATAATGTAGCTTAGTCGTGTGTACAAACTGTTTGTCTACAAATTGTATGTCTCTTAACATGAAAGTGTAAATTAAATTCCACATCCAATGTAGGAGCGACGGATCTGGAATTAAGCCTGATCCTTTCTATGGCACTGAACCACTAATGCCACCACTACCAGGTAATGTAGAATGATTCAGCAGATGGATGTTTATTTTGAATATATATTTTAACAAATTAAATTAAGGAAACAAAAAGGGAAGCAGAATATATGAGAGCATGTGACATTTTTGCAAACCCATTCTAGTATCTTAACAAAACTTAAGCACATTTTAAGCACCAAGTATGGTAGCAGCCTAAATATACAATAGGAGAGCAGTTAGATAGAGTTATGCATCCATACACCATCAGTATGTATTGTTGAACATGATTCATTAACCCCAGGGATGTTCAGTCAAGGTTTTATTAAATAAGATCTATCAGAATTTTTGATAAACAAGAGGAGTGATTTTTAATTTCACCTGCATATTTAAAGATTGGCCGTACGTGTAAGTGGTAGCTAAAATGCCGTGACACTATTTTAACGTGTTTTTTTAGTAGCAGATACAATTTTAATCTTCTCCCTAAATATCCCAAATTAAATGAATATTTTATTTTCAGCCTTTTAGTGATTGAGAAATTGTAATTGCTTAGCATACACACCCTGAACTGAATGATTGTTTCTTGGCAGAAAGCCACTGTCAGTAGTCGAGAAAACAAATAGAGTCTGTTGGGCTCTTTGTGGCTTTCATCACTCTTGTATGGCAGATGAGTGCACAACAGAAAGCTCAGCCTGTTAGCCTGACAAATGACATCCATTTCGCTATAGACACATTTTATTTCATCACCATCATTTTATAGAAAATGCATACATTAACATTGTCATGTGAAATGTCTTCAGGTTTAGCATAATGAACTATTCACATTTGGCTTGTTTTCACTTTGACCTCAGAATATACATTATTTTTTTCTTAGATGCCCTCCTATAGGACGTTATAAGTCACATTGAAATTTTTCACAGAATCCTTCAGATTCTGTGGCAAGGTGTATTTTAATATCCAGCTTTGGTCTCTGGATTCTACAAATAAAAGCATTTAATTCCACATATGCTTACATATGTCTCTGTTACATTCTACAATTAAAATTTAAAGTTTCTCATACAACCTCTTAGACAATATCATAAAAACACAATGGCTTCAAACATTTTATATAGTATACAAAATCCACAGCAATGATTTATAGAGTTTGACCACCAGAATCCCCAAATACTCCAGATTGGATTTAAGGTGATCAAAAATCACAACATATCAACAGCTGTGTTAGTATTTATTTGGGTTGTGTTTCTTAAAGTGGGTTTAATACTTTAGATTATAATCTATATTTAAAGGAAGAGTGAACCTATTGCCACTTACAAACAAGGGAAAGATTCCCAAGAATATTTTGTTTTGTTTTATTTTCACAAGAACTAGAAGCTTGGTTGGCCTTCCTTGTCACCTTGTACTGTGTGTCTTAGATGTTTGGAAGACAGTTTATATACTCTCTTCAGAAAGTGTTTCAGTAAAGATGATTACTACAATTGTGACAAGTACCATGTTCTCTTGAAATTTATCTGGGTAGGGCCTTACCTCCCATTAGAATATATCTCAAAGACAATGTTCATGATCTATGCATCTTTTATTCTATCTGATTTCAGGACTGAAACGGGGACCTATAGGAGCTTTATTGGTAAAGATATTGCTACGACATATGTCTGATATTTTGCTGCCTATGGCATCTTCTATGATTTTTATGGTTTTCTGTCTTACATTTAATTCCTTTAGCCATTTGGAGTTTGTTTTTGTGTATGGTGTAAGTTGGTGATCTAGTTTCATTTTTTTGCATGTATCTGAGCAAATTTCCCAGCACCATTTATTGAAGAGACTGTCTTGACTCCATTGTATGCTCTTGCCTCCTTTGTCAAATATTAATTGAGCATAATGTCTTGGGTTGATTTCTGGGTTCTCTGTTCTTTTCCATTGGTCTATATGTCTGTGCTTATGCCAGTACAAGGCAGTTTTGAGAACCATGGCTTGGTAATATAGCTTGATATATAGTATTGTGATCCCCAACTTCATTCTTCTTCCTCAGGATTGCTGTGGCTATTCAGGGTCTTTTTTTATTCCAGATGAATTTTTGGAGAGTTTGTTCTAGGTCTTTGAAATATGCCATTGGTATTTTAATGGGGATTGCATTGAATCTATAGATTGCTTTGGGTAGTATGGCCATTTTAATGATGTTGATTCTACCAATCCATAACATGGTATGTTTGTTCATGTCTTCCTCTATCTCTTTTTTCAACGTCCTGTAGTTTTCCAAGTACAGGTATTTTACCTCCTTAGTTAAGTTTATTCCTAGGTACCTTAATTTTTTTGATGCAGTGGTAAATGGGTGTGTTGTTGTTTTTTGGTTTTTTTTTTGTTTGTTTGTTTTTGTTTTTTTTTAGTTTCTCTTTCTGTGAGTTCATTATTGGTGTATAAAAAGGCCATAGATTTCTAGGTGTTGATTTTGTATCCTTCAGTGTGTTTTTTTGAGGGGGCATAATTTAGAGATTTTTTTGTTTATTTATTTACTTTTTTATTTTGAAATCTCTCAAATGTTTGCATGCCTGACTCTCTTAATTGCCATCGCAAGTGTCCCTTTTTCAGGATGGACTTCTCATGATCCTAGGCCAGTGATGACGAACCTATGGCACGCATGTCAGAGGTGACACATGAACTCATTGTTTTGGTTGATTTTTCTTTGTTAAATGGAATTTAAATATATAAAATAAATATCAAAAATATACATCTTTGTTTTACTATGGTTGAAAATATCAAAAAATTTCTATATGTGACACAGCAACAGAGTTAAGTTAGGGTTTTTCAAAATGCTGACACACTGAGCTCAAAAGGTTCGCCATCACTGTCCTAGGCAAAGGCTTTATCCTGCTTGTTTATATTAAATTAGATATAGCAAGCTTCTTTATGGCCAATTTAGGTCATATAATATCCACCACCTTCTTCAGCCTCCTGTGTCATAAAACCAAGCAGGAAAATAACAGTTTCCTTGATTCTAACCATACCCCTTCCTCTACCCTTGGGGACTAGGAGCTTTAAAATGACTTCAAAATACAGACAGTAAGGGTAAAGATTGCATAAGCTTGCTATCTTGGGATCCTGGTGGAACCCACATCATAAATATTAAAACAGACAGTTGTTAACAACCAAAGACCCTTCGGGGCTCCACATGACTGTGGATTTCAAGGTGAATAGATGCCAACAAACAGGAGCTTAGAAAATTGTATTATGTGGTCAAAAATGGAAGAAGATAGAGGTGGCATCCAGTGTTGGGTTACCAAGGGAGACTCAGGGGGAAAATCTGGAAACGAATGAGGTGTATTTGAATTGATAATATTAAGGTATTCAACATAGAAACACCCTTGAGGTTCCAGAACCAAATATAAATTCACTATATGCAAATACATAGTGAAAAAATTAACATACATTCTTGCTATAACTAAGAACACTTGCACCCCTAAAAGCAGGAGATTGGAACTTTCTGTAAGTGATACTGAAGCACACTGATCACATCATGAGCAATTTCTAACAGAAAAGACTGAATTCAAATATTTTTAACAAGCACAAAATATGCAAAGAATCAACTTGTTTTTTTTTTTCCATTCTACTAGAATCAGGCTTATCCATAGGAGATAGTTGTTAATCAGGGCATATCAGGGCACACTAATAAAAAATTGCTTCTATTGCATTAAACTTTAAAAGGAAAAAAATCAAATGTTATACTATGACATTTTTGTGTTAAATATTTTCTTTGCTCATTAGAATTTAACTCATCTGGAGGGTTTATTTTCCATATGCAGTTGGTAATAGAAACATATGCAGGAAACATATCAAAAGGCATAAATTTCAATGCTAGACATAGTACTACAATGCTATGAAATAATGTGTGTAACAATGATTAAAGACAGCCTATATATCAGGAAGGTTTAAATAAAATTAGCAGGTACACTAGCTGAAGAAAAAGAAAGCAACGTTTATTTTGAAGGAAAGACAGTTAATGTTTGCTTTTAGTGTCCTATCTTTCTTTTTTTTTCCTTTTATTTATGAGGATATTTCAGACGAACGGAAGGCTTAGAATGAAGACTGAGCCAGTCATTGTGTGTCTTAGCTGAAGCCAAGCTCAAGGCAGATTGAGAGGAGGAGTTAACCAGGGGTATCTCAATATGAACCTTTCCATTGACTTAAATGAATAGCCCAGAACCTTTCCCACACTCATAATTCACATTCATATGGGATATATTTAGTTGTCTCTCCTGCAGAAATGATATCCCTACAAGATTAATATAGCTTCAGCTCTGGTGGCCATTATGTTGCCATAGGTTTATGGTTTTCGTACAGTATTTTGATTTATGACACCCTTCCTTTTAATAGGAGTTCATTATTTGTACATTAAGGTGGTAACTTACTCCATCATAGGGGGCTTCTATTCATCAAGGAGCCTGTACAGTTCTGTCTGACATCACTGTCCTGTATGACAGCATTGCTCAGGCAGAGCATGTTGTTAAAAGTGCAAGCCCTCGGTGGCTTGAGATTCACTTCAGCAGCTGATGAAACACTTTAATTTTGATGCAAAATAACTCAGATGCGTGATTTCAGATGTCATTTAATCCAGGTGACTGACTCTTCAATTTAACGCAACACGATCTATTTTTATTCTATAAGGGCTTTGCCTTTGAAAAAATCCAAAATTCAAAACTACAGTTGATCCTAGTCTTACTATGTCTCCTGATAAGGTAGAAAGGAGGAAAAAACCAGAACACTCTCCAGGCCTTGGCCTTTGCTTTATCCCGTTGAGTCTCCTTCTAGTGGGTGATACTTTATGAGAGAGAGAGAGAGAGAGAGAGAGAGAGAGAGAGAGAGAGAGAGAGAGATTTTTGTGAGAAAAAAGAGAGAGATTTAAGATAGTATTTGATATTTATGATCACTTTAATTTCTGAAATTTTATACATTTTTAATCCATTGTAGGTTTATAGAAACTGCATTTCTATGCAACTTTATATTTTGTCCCAGAACTCCATGTTTCGTAAAAGAGAAGATCAATTCTGATGAGATCTATTTGTTAAGGAATATTAATAGTGAAATTTTGTTGAAATAATACCACTGAGCAAACTCTACTCAGTGATTTGAGGTTTAGGGAGACTTTATTTGCCGTTTGAATTTGCATAGTCAATTCAGGGAATAAAATGCCTCATGTCAACATATATAGAGTAAAATGATAATAAGATGTCTTGGTTCAAGGTGCATATTAACAATACATAAATACATGGATCTCAGTCCTCATGCTAGACTAGGTTTGTAGAAGTTTCCAGAGGCTGGACAAGCAAATACAGATTAAAGCCAGAGCATTCAGAGCAACCACAGGTGTAAGGAATTGGAAGGTTGATTTTTCTTGTGCCTTATTATATTTATAGTTTCCGAATTAAAGTACCATTTACTTAAAAATTGAGCATAGGCATGCCAATCAAAAGTTTTATTTTTATTATTTTTTCACATTTGAAAAATAGAATTTGTATTAATTGGATACTTTTATTTTTAAGATGAAGAATGGACCTGGTTGAAGAGTCATTTAATTATAACACAACTATTTAAGTGTTTATTTATATCCCAATATATTAGTTTATAATTATACTAGCGGCCCGATGCACGAAAATTCGTGCAAGAGTAGGCCTTCCTTCCCTCGGTTGCTGGCACCAGCTTTCCTCCAGCACCTGGGACCTGGGCTGGCTTCCCCTGGGCTTCCCACAGGCACCCAGGGCTGGCTGGCTTCCCTCTGGCCCTGGCTTCGTCAGGAAGGATGTCCGGAATGACGTCCAGAAGACATCTGGTCTAATTAGCATATTACCCTTTTATTATTATGGATATTATGTTATATTCATACTGTACTTATATCATTTGCACATTGACTAGATTATAGATAAAACATATCATATACCAAGAGGGAAAGACAAGTAGACAGGGAGACAGAGAGACTAAGAAGAAGCCAGGATTAGCAGTAAATAAGTAGGATAAATGTGGCTTCCCTGTGGATGAATGGCAGACATACACTGTAACATGTATGTTACAACATGTACACTTTAAGATACTGAGTCCTTAGAATCACCTTGGTGGTACTGCTGAGCTGAGATGGCTACATTAGGTCTGGTTCTATAAGGATTCTATTGGTTGTGGGTGTTCTGTGTCACAAGCCACCAGAAACATAATGGTAAAAAGAAAAATCTTACTATGGAATTATAATGTTTTCAATGTGTTTTTTTTTAATTAGGCATTTTTATTTTAATGTTATATTAAACTTAGATGAATGAAGAAAATTTATATTTTAATTTATATTAAAATTTGCTAAAATAAAGAAAAATAGTGTTTCTGTAATTTTCTACAAATAACTTCACATTTTCACAAATTAATCAAAGCATATTTCTTGGTATTCAGTTATACTATATAGAAGGGATCGTCTAATTCACATTTTATGTTTCATAGATGGAGAAACACAAAAGGGAACACTGTCCCAGGCATTAGGACACAGTAGCAAATCTTCCACTGCTAGCCATTTAAAGACTAAACCCCTTAGCTCTCAATTTTGAGCAGCATACAGTTAGCTAGCACTCATTCTGAACCTGTCAATTTCTCCAATGCCTACTCCAGCTATTCTTCTATTCACCATACCCAAAGACACTTATTATGGCTTTTTCATTCACGAATTTATTACTGACATTCTCTTTTCTCTTTTCCTTTCTTTTTTATTTTTTTCAAACCTGATCCATGCTTTAAGAAATACTGAAATCTTATCTTCTTTGGAACCTATGGTTTGTGTCTTTGTGTTCCTATTCAAGAGATTGGCAATATAGCCCAAGGTAGATTTACCTTGAAGTCAATAATGAGGAAACTCATTCAGTTCCAGTCATTTGCACCGGCTCCTCCAAGTCCCTAAGAAAACCTTAGCAATGTGTTTGCATGGCCATAGCTTTGTAAATGTTACAAACATTAGCCATTATGAACAAAATTTGGCAACATTGCTCTATCTTTTTACTGGGACTTTCAATCTTTATTTTGAACTCCTTTAGCATTGCTGTGAAGTAGCAGTCATGAGTATTGGGATTAGGATAAGGAGAAATTGAGCTAGGAATGCATCTAGTTAGGCTTAATGTGTTTGCATTCACTTTCATGTTTAAATTATGATTAGATGTCCATGTACTATTACTAATGCTCATGGTGTGGACTCTTTTGCCACTTGACATAAAGATTCAGGACCATAAGTTTTATGAGATGAAACAAGGAACATTTTAAGTGCACAGAGCTAGAGGTCGATCTGTGGAAAATTCTTTCAAAGTATTCATTTTATAGATGAATAAAACTCAGTAGAAGTTTCCCACAAAGTTGGCAGCAGTCCCCAAATTTCATATGTCATTGCCAATAATACATTGAGGAAAGAAATATGTCAATTAAAAAATAATGATATCAATACTAAGAATAAATTTTTAAAATTTTATCTGTAGAAAATATTAGAGCAAAATCCATATCAAATAAAAAAAGAAGGACTATGTGGCCAAAAATATATGAAATATAAGCTAAAGGTATGTGTTAGTTAACAAAAATAGAAGGATATTTTTCCACAATTTTTGCTTTTTATGTTTTTTAAATGTGTAGTTTATTATGACTTATTTATCCTCCCAATAAAAATAGTTGTATTTTAATCTAATTTTATGTTCTTAATATTTTTAAAGTAGGACTCCAAAGTGTCTAAATTTCAGGTCTCACAAAACCTGGGTCCACTCCTATCCCATCAAGTAAGTGACATCTTTGCATCCCTTTTTTTCTAACATAGGATTTAATAGAAAAAATAAGTACATATTAACATTCAACTTATTAACCAAGGATCTACTATGTCAAACACTTGCTGGAGTTTCTAACATATTCCTCATTCAATCCTACAAGGAATATATAATAATTTCATTTTAAAGATGAAGAAACGGAGGCTCAGGGAGTTGAAGTGACTTGTTCAATATCACAGAACATGAGTGTCACTTGGAACAGCGAGTGGCAAAGTAGGTAATAACATATAACATACTAGTATTTGAGAGCTCGATATGTACAGAATATTGTGCTAGATTCGGATCATATTTTCAAAATACTCTGTTTTAGAGGACATGGAATTTTAAACAAATAAACACTGACATCACAATTACTATAACATAGCTATCCATTAGGCTTAGACACAGACGGTAGTAAAAGACTAGGGTGTCTAATTCTACTTGGGGTTAGGGTTAGGAAATGTGTCACAGTAGTGGATTTGCTTACACTCATCCTGAACAATGAATGATACTTTAATGGGCATAGAACCGAAAATGGGTGGACTCAGTGAAGTAAACAGCAGTTTTATTGTCTTGTAATTCTCTGGAATGTTTAGCACCATGGCTATAAGCGCAGAGGATAAAACTTTTGAGGGTTAGTAGGGATTTAGAAGCAGAAGTGAATAACATCTTTGAGGATACTGGGCTATGATTAGTCAAATAAATTGGAGAAAAAGGGATTCCAATTTTGGTTGACAAAGTCAGTGGTTGAAATGCTGGACCAGCACATAAAATGTTGGCATATTTAAGGACTCCTGTAAAACACATGCAGGCAAGCATGAAGAAAAATAATTCTCACACAGTTATGGACAGGATTGTGTGTTTTCAAAATTCATTGAAGTTGAAACCTTAGCCTCCAATGTGACTACATGTGGAGGTGGGGCCTTTAAGGAGACAATTAAGGGTAGGACCCTGACCCAATAGGACTGGTGTCATTTTGAGAAGAGGAGAGACACCAGGCGTGCATGCACACAGAGGAAAGGCCACGTGAGGACACAGCAGGAAGGCAGCTGTTTTTAAGCCAAGGAGAGAGGTCTCACCAGAAACCAGCTTTGCTGACACCTTGGTCTTGGACTTCCAGCCTCTAGAACTGGGAGAAAATACATTTCTGTTGTTTAAGTCACTCAGTCTATGGTTTTCTGTTACAGCAGTTCCAGCCGATGAATACACACACATATTGTGATCTTTATTTTTTTCTTCCTTTATAATCATACAGTTCTGTTGATATACTTTTAATATAAACCAATCTATCCCAAGCTATCATATGACTTTTACAACTCTATACATTTCATAAGCATCCTAGGGCAGGATTAGGGCAGGAGAAAGGGGATGAGAGAACAGCAAAGGGAAAATTCCAGCTGAATGTTTCTTCATCTGAACAAAAGCAAAATAAATCTCCTGGAACCCTATTTTCCTCTTGCTCAGCAGAATTCCACCCAGTCAACCCAAGCGAAATGGAAGAGGTCACAGGAGTTCCATGAAGGCAGGGCCTTTGATTTATTTCCAACAGTGTCCTGATGCCTGGGACAGTATCAAGCAGGTGGTGTCAGGCACACAATAAATATATGTAGGCAAATGAATAAATAGGATATCACACCTCCAGGACAGAAATAACTAAATAATCTCCTGATCAGCAAGAACCAGGGAGAATGAAATTTGTGTTTGTCATCAGCAATATGCCGCATGTAATTTCTCACTCCCTTTCAATTTATTTTCATTTTTTAAAATATTTTTATTGCCCTAGCTAGCTAGTTTGGCTCAGTGGATAGAACATTGACACTTGGACTGAAGGGTCACAGGTTTGATTCCAGTCAAGGGCACATACCTTGGTTGCAGGCTCAATCCCTGGCCTATCAGGGTATGTTCGGGAAGCAATCAGTTGATGCGTATCTCTCACATTGATGTTTCTCTCTGTGTGTCTATCTCCCTCCCTTCCACTCTCTCTAAAGATCGATGGAAAAATATCCTCAGGTGAGGGTTAACAAAATATATGTGTGTGTTTTTTCATTGAGTTGAGAAAGAAAAAGAGAGAGAAAAGGGTAGGGGGGAGAGAGAGAGAGAGAGAGAGAGAGAGAGAGAGAGAGAGAGAGAGAGAAACATCCCATCAGCTGTCTCCTGAACACCCACTACTGAGGATTGAACCCACAACCTGGGCATGTGCCCTGACCTGGAATGGAACCAGTGACACGTGACACTTTGGTACATGGGCTAAAACCCAACCAATTGAGTCACACTGCCCAGGGCCTCCCTTTCAATTTAAACAGTCCTATATGCAAAGTTTCTGATCATCATGTAGGCCTAGGTATTTGTGGTGGACGGTAATGGGAATTATATTTGTGGTGGACAGTAATAGCCCACATCCAATCTATCGCTCGTTTTATGGAAGCTAAGATCAAGGTCTACAGAAATGATTTCTTCACTGAAATACCACTAGCTCATAGCAGTGCTGGGAGAGGACTCACACTAGGGTGTGCAGATTCCATATCATTCTGTGAAGAATAGGGAAAATGTGTATATCACTCTAATCCAAATAGCAAGGCACCTCTCATTTCTTCTCGTCTACTTAACTGGAAAATTGAATTTCCTTATCTTTAGCTTGCCAAGTGTCCTTGACTCCCTCCCTGGCTTCCCAGTGCATCGGTGTGGTATAGTCAGGTGAGAATGTTTCACATTTGCAGTCATTTTGGGCTACATGATATACATCTTTTCCTTTTTTTCTTCTTGGATATAGCTTTTGCTTTCTCGGTTTTTCAGCTGTTGACAGAGTTAAGGAAGCCTTGAAGATATCATTGATAATTATTTGCTGACTTTGACTTGGTTCCCTCAGCCCTAATATTTTTTAAATATATGAATAGAACTGTGGCTTTTATATTATCCCACAGGAAATGTCACTAACTAGATTTATGATACTGTTCATTTCCTCAGTTATTACTTCTGTCAAGCCCCGTGTGAAGATCTGTTGTGTGATTCCTGGCAGGCAATTCCTAATTACAATTTGGATTGTGGCAAAAACATCCGTTACAATGAGAAGAAAACATATGTTTTGAAAAATATTGAACAATAGAATAAAATGTACTATTCTTAGATGATTCATTTATAATGTGAACTTACACAGTCATTTTATTTCACAATTATTAACTTACGAGGAGTATTGACATAGATTTTTAGATCCTTCCTCCAAATAAGGAAATTATCTTAATGCTAGAGGCCCGATACAAGAATCCGTGCACCAGTGGGGTCCTTTGTCCTGGCCTGTGGGTTTGGGCTGAAACTGGCTCTCTGACATCCCCCGAGGGGTCCCAGGTTATGAGAGGGCGCAGGCCAGGCCAAGGGACCCCACCTGTGCACTATCAGGGCTGGGGAGGGACGTGGGAGGTTGGCCAGTCCTGGAGGGACCAGGGGAGGGCTCCAGGGAATGTCCCGACCACCTCACTCAGTCCTGATCAGCTGGACCCCAGCAGCAAGCTAACCTACCAGTAGGAGTTTTTGCCCCCTAGTGGTCAGTGTCTGTCATAACAACTGGTTGACTGTTCTACTATCTGCCCCCGATGGTCAATGCATGTGATAGCGAGCAGTTGAGTGGCCTTAGCATATCATTAGCATATTATGCTTTGATTGGTCGAACGGACGACCAGAAGACTGAACACTTAACATATTAGACTTTTATTATATAGGATGAAACTTTTTTGATATTCAATACCCTCTTCAGTGAATTCAGGGAAATTTTAAGTCAACTTTTCAACCCTTTTTTTCTTGTTATTCTTGCTATTTGTGCATACAAATTTGGGAAACAAGATTCATCTGCTCTGTTATCCCCATCCCTCAGTGCTCCACCATGTACACTATTACCAATAAATTCTGTTTAATTTATACAAAATGATGCTAAGTAGGATATAGTATTAAAGAGTAATTCAGTATTATTCCAACAGGATGAGTAACCTGAGAATTTAAGACAGTGTTAAGACCCTGCAGGCCAGCAAAAGTAGAGTGTATGCCCCTTTTTAATCAAACCAGGTGGCTACCAAACCACACTCTAATATAGTTTTCTGCCTGAAAATAATACTCTTTACGGTAAGTGAATAAATTTTTAAGCATTTCTCATAGAACTTCATTTATATGTAGCCATCAGAGAGAAGCCCCACATATACAGCACTCTCTACCAAGTAACAAAAAGAAAAGAAAAACAAAGAAAAAATGATCTATGTATGTATGTGTGTGTGTATATATCTATATATCTATATATCTATATATCTATATATATATATATACATATATATAGATATATAGATATATAGATATACTTTCCCCCCCTCTGTGTTTCCTGTAATGTCCACTGGTTCAGATTCGATCGCCTGGCAGTGGTGTAGGAAATATTCAACTTCAGTAAAGTGGAAATGAATAAGTAATATTCCAGGAATTTGAAACCAAAATATCAATTTCATAAGGAAACTTAGCCTCTACAAAGGTGGAAACATAGAGGAAAGGAGGAAATATGCTCCCTTCCTTGGGGAAATATAAAGTCATGTTCTCTGTTATATTTCCTTCGGAGAGGTTCAAGAAAAAACATCATTAAAGGGGTTAGTGAGTTTAATCATCTTTAGTGCAGATGGGGTGTGTGTGTGTGTGTGTGTGTGTGTGTGTGTGTGTATGAGTGCATGTGTAGTGATGAGTTCTCAAGTAAGTACGAATGTGAAGTCAAGCAATGCTGAAACTGAAGTGGAAAGATCAATTGAAAGCTGCAAAATAAAGTAAACAGCTGAATCTTGACTGAAAGCATTGAAAAAAATGTTATCTGGAATCCACCTTTGAATATACATCACTAAGAAAAACTAAGTTTTCATTTTGGCTCAGTAAATCATTGTTATTATATTCATTAAAATTTGTGCATTATTTTATGTACAGATTTACTCATAAACAAACAAAAAAAAATTGGTGCAAATGCAATAGGATGTGATTTACCAGGATTTTAAAAAGCAAAAGCATTCCTGCATGTTCATTAGAAAATAATCTTAACTCATGAAATTTTTCAAGGATATATCTTTAGGAATGTATAGATTTAGGGAGATGCATTAACATATGTAAACTTTATTGGATGATATTTTGAATGTTGGCTCAAAATTATATCAGAAAAGTTTCAAAACATATGTTTTCTTTTAACATATGTTAAAAGCCCACATAAATGCATTTCTGTTAAATTTTTATTTGATTGTGTTTCAACACAAAAGTAAAAAAAATGACACCATACTGGGAAGAAACTTCACATTTTAGAAGAGAGAGACATACAGACCTATAGAGTCAAGGAGACTAATCAGACAGGTTTCGCTATCACTGTTTCATTGTCACTGCTTCTATCAGTTCTATTCCCAAACTATGCTAGAAAAATTTCAAAACGTAACCTTTTGTAGAACTCTGGGAAAGACAGCCTGTTAACTGTGAGTCATGTGCTCATGATGACAGAAGAGGCAGGAGAAGAAGCAGTAAGTACTGCATGGTCTAGGGTGGCTAATTATTTTGCTAGGGTTGCCATAACAAAATGAGCTACTTAAACAACAGAAATTATTTTCTCACAATTCTGGAGGCTGGGAGTCCAAGACCAAGGTCTTGGCAGGGCTGCTTTCTTCTGAGTCCTCTCTTTTTGGCTTGCAGATGGCTATCTTTTCTCTGTGTCTTCACTTGGTCTTTCCTCTGTGTGTGTCTGAATCCTAATTTAGTCTTATCAAGACACCAATCTTTCCTCTGAGGTTTGATGGTCTGATCAATGCTTCTCTGTCACTGGATTTGTAGGTGAGGGTGGGGTAAGGGGGAGAGATCAACCAAAGGACTTCTATGCATGCATATAAGCCTCACCAATGGACACAGACAACAGGGGGGTGAGGGCATGAGTGGGGAGGTTGAAGGGGTAATGGGGGAATAAGGACACATATGTAATACCTTAATCAATAAAGAAATTTTTTAAAAAAGACACCAATCAACAGCCAGTCCTACTGGATTAGGAGTTACTCCGATGATCTCATTTAACCTTAGGTACCTCTTTAGAGATCATATTTCCAAATAAAGTCACATTTGAAGTACTAGGAGTTAGGGCTTCGACATATGAATTTGTCAATGACGCAATTCAGCCCATTTGGGGAAGAGCTCTCAGTTGCCATTTGCCAAGAAATGTTACAGAACAGAAAAGCTTGTGTGGGTTTACCTGTGTGTTATGTTTGCGAATAATCCCTTTGCCCCCAAACATCTTTAGTAAAGCCCACAAAAATCACAGCGTGCTTGGTGGGATTTCTTGGGGATGACTCATGTCATTTTATACTCAGGTTGAAAGGCTACTGAAAATGAGCCAGCTCCTTAGTTTGCAGAATAGTGGACATGTGAGTTAAAACATGATTCTGGTAAAATGGTTGTGTTTCATGATTTAATGATACCATGTTAAGCAGTCTGCTGTGGCCCTTACTTTAAAAAAAAAATACTTATCCTCCCTTTTTCTGCATTTTCATCCTAATAATTTTATCTCTCTTCTCTATGCATTCTCTCATTCAGTATTAAAATAAGAAACTTAAGCCAAAACCGGTTTGGCTCAGTGGATAGAGCGTCGGCCTGCGGACTGAGGGGTCCCGGGTTCGATTCCAGTCAAGGGCATGTACCTGGGTTGCGGGCACTTCCCCAGTGGGGGATGTGCAGGAGGCAGCTGATCGATCTTTCTCTCTCATCGATGTTTCTAGCTCTCTATCTTCTCCCTTCCTCTCTGTAAAAAATCAATAAAATATATTTAAAAAAAAATAAGAAACTTAATATTTTAATCTTTAAAAATATAGGAATAAAGTATTAAAACTACTTTCACAATTTCTTAATTAGGCCAACATGCATACATTTAAGTGTTGTATAGTAGGGCTTATTATGTAGTAGATTTAAAAAATCATATTTCCTACTCACATATATAAGAAAGAACTAAAATAAGCATATTATTTTTCACCAATATTTTTGTTATTAAATACTGGCTAACGTGACCACACAATTTGATAGAATAACTGAGTCAATAAAGTTATATAAAATCAAATATAAAATTCTTAAAAAGATAATTTTTAACAGATATATTATGATTTATTTAATAGTAGTCTGTAAACACTCATGTTCACTGTATTTCTATGTAGCAGATAAAAGGAGCTATGCTTATTCCATTATATATTTATATGTAATTACATATATGTAATTTAAAATAGGAATGATAATTTTATTTATTAAGATTTCCAAAAATCTTGGGAATTTTTAAAATAATTATACCATAGAAGAATTTGATTTCTATATAAATAACAGCTCTCTGAACAATGGGGTGATGATGAAATGTTTGAATGGATGAGAAATGATAAAAGAATATTTTCTACTCATTAAACTAAATGTAAAATTGTTTTCTGTGATCCTCTTGCATTAACTTCTAAAGGATAAAAGATTATTTAATTTTCCCAAATGAGTTATAAATTGTGCACTTCTTCATTTTAAGTGGACATTAGAATATGTCATTTTGTCTTGTGTAGTCTGAAAATGTTAGCTTTACCTCATCCTTGGCAAAGAAATGCAGGAGGAAAGTGAATGCAGTCAAGGGTAAATCTGTCATAAGAATTACTATTCAATCTGGAATGGATAAAATTTTACAAAATGGCCATGAGACTTTTGTGTATTGTATGTAAAAGAAAAAAAGTCATGTCATTAAAAAATACTGGATTCTCATATCTTTCTTTTTTAAAAAAAAAAAATATATATATATATATATATATATATATATATATATATATATTATTGATTTTTTACAGAGAGGAAAGGAGAGAGATAGTTAGAAACATTGATGAGAGAGAAACATTGATCAGCTGCCTTCCGCACATCTCCCACTGGGCATGTGCCTGCAACCAAGGCACATGCTCTTGACCGGAATCGAACCCAGGACCCTTCAGTCCGCAGGCCGACGCTCTATCCACTGAGCCAAACCGGTTACGGGAATCTTTACTTTCTTGAAAAGAAATTTTGGATAGAACAAATACAGTCATTAAAAAAAAAACTCAAACTAGGATGATACTAGATTTATGGCGATATTCACAGAAATACAACTCTTTGTTTAATTCATGGATTGTGAATTTAATATCATGATTAGGAATCTGGCTAGAGTGCATTTAATTCACTGTCAAACTAATTTATAACTTTAGATACATATGACAGCAGAATGTATAAATTTTTAAGGCAGTGTATACCCAAGATAATTAGAAGTTTTTGAAATAGTTCACTGGAACCCCTGCCCCTATCCCTCAAGCCCTCTACCCTCCAGGAACAGGGGGACAATTATTTCCAAAAACACTGCTAGAATAGGGTAGATTTCAAGACATGATATCTGGTTGATGACCCTTCTGATTTGAACAACTAGAAAAGCAAACAAAATACATGAAACTAAATGTTGGACAAGTAGTGCAGGACAATAAACCTGGAATAAGGTGACAGAACAAGATAAATCTTGCTGCCTGGATAAAACAGTGCACAAGCCTCTGAAAAGGGAGGAGGAATGTGTATACAGACTTTTTCTTTTTAATATATTTTTATTGATTTCAGAGAGGAAGGGAGAGTGAGAGAGAGATAGAAACATCAATGGTGAGAGAGAATCATTGAGCAGCAGCCTCCTGTATGACCCCTCACTGGGGATTAAGCCCACAACCCAGGTGTGTGCCCTGATGGGGAATCGAACCGTGACCTCTTGGTTCATAGGTGGACGCTCAACCACTGAGCCACAGTGGCTGGGCTATACAGAATTTTCGCTGAGTGAGTGATGGGCATCACAGATCAGAGAGACCAAGGTGACTAGAAACTCTGCAGCAAACAAAGACGGGAGGCTGCTGAATCAAGAGGAAGCTAAATGAAGACAGGATTCAGAGAATTGCAGAGGGATCGCCTCATTAATGCGTTAACCTATAAGTGTGTGAAACCAGCTGCAGGAAATATAATCCATATATTCCAGTAGGTATAAAAAAAGTGTGCACATGAAGAGGAAAAATTCCTAGCAAAAAACACATAAAATTTCATGAAAGAAACATACTTGTTACCAATTGTGGTTATCTGCTGGGACCTCGGTGGATGAGAAAAGATCTTAAGGTTAATGAAAGGAAAGCAAGCAAGAATGTATTGACCACAGCAAAAGTATACTCAGGAGATTGAAACAAGGAAGGGCATAGGAGAAGCAACAGGAGAGCCTAGGCTGGCTGCTCTGGCTCATGGGGAAGGCAGAGAAAAGGGGGCCTTGGAGACGGGTTCAGGGGGTGAGCCCGAATGAGCTGCCGCTACCCGTTGCTCCCTGGTTGCAAGTCTCATGAGGTCCCTTAGAGGTTGGGGGATATGTGCCTGTGGAGGAATGGCACAGGCAGTGCTCCTAGCAGCCCTGGGTCCTTTGTCCTGAGGGTATTTGTCTCGCTCTTGCAGGTGGAAAGCTTAGGGGAGGTCTTAGGGGAAGGTCCTAATAGAATGGTCACCAGCTTTCCAAGTGTTCTCTTTCAGTGTCATGGTCTCCACTGAGTGGTCAGTGCCAGGACAGGGAGTCCTTCATCAATGGAGCTGGCACTGAGGCAGCCGAGGCATCCCTTGTCTGGTTTTGCTGCTTTTCTGGGCCTGAAGCTGAAATACAACCGAGGCCCAGATGTTATCTCTGGGGAAGAAAAGGTCAGGGACAGCTGAACTGCCTGACCTGCAATATGAGATACAGTATCAGGGGTCCAAACCGCATGGTCTGTGATATGCAAGGGAGGATAGACTACCAGCTGGCTCCAAACCGGCCCCCCGGGGCAGTCAGCTGGCTGCTGGGCCCCCCACTGAGAGGCAGGATGAAGGCAATGTTGGTTCAGGACCTCAGGGCAGCCCCCACACCAGCCACTCACGTCTAACTTCCTAACATACTGAGTGGGAATAAAATGTTGTGGCTTACTATATGCCTCTCACTTATATTAAATATTCTATTCTTCACAACAACATAAAAATGTAGGTACTGAATGATCCCCATTCTCATGGGAAATACAGGCACAGCTAAGAAATCCTGCAAAAACAACCAACATTAAAGATAATAATTTTACCTGTTAATGAGTGCTTTTATTATAGGTTTAGAAACCATTTCTTTAATGACTCTTTAGCCTTTCTAATTCTATATTTAATAACTATGAAATGTGTGTAAAGAATCTGGCAAATGGACTTACTATGAAAATTAAATGAAATATAAGTATTATATATAATATTTTGGCATTGAATAAAATGAAACTTAATTTTAGTAGTATTGTATCATTTTTTGATGCACAGCTTTCTTTTTTTTGTGAAACTTTAAAAATAATAATCAAATTTTCCATGTTTTCTTAATTTCCAGGAAGCTCAAAAAGCAACTATATTTAAATTTTAGTTTTGTGTCTTTTTAATAATCAAGGTTTCTTGTATAAATATCTGCAAACATCACTATTGTCTCATTTTTGATATTTATCATTTATCCTCTTTATGACTTCATGATTTTATTAAGTTTATTTCATCATAGGGCAACCTCACATTGCCTATGGAGATAAGCCCATAAATCACCAAGGATTTTCTTTTGGCTGCTGAAATTAAAGACCCGATTATAGTGGGTTAAAAAGAAAGCAACACACACACACACACACACACACACACACACACACACACGCACACGCACACACGCGCGCGCACACACACAAGAGATTGTTCTCTCTTACCTAAGTGAAGTAGAGAGATTATCCAGGGCTAAGATAGCTATTTTATCATATCATCAGGACACTGGCTTCTTCATGATATCTGTTTCATCATTGTTATTCTGTGCCTTCTCTCCAGAAGGTTAAATAGTATATAATGGAGTCACTGACTTCTATCCTGAAGGTCAATTAGTTGTAAATGGAGCCAGCAGAAGGAGGGGATCAGGGACAAAGAGGAATTTCCTATGAGATGAGTCAGCCTCCTTTCCAGAGATTTCCTGCAAATTAATTCATCAAAGTTTTTTGGTGTTTTTCAATACAGTAGTCATCTATAGTAGAAAAAGTTCTGAAAATGAAATACTTTTGCTAAATACATTGACACCTTATATAAATTCACGGTTTTGTTACTAGGGGAAAAAAAAACAAAAAGAATCAATCGTGGTTAAACCACTAGATGTTCTGTCAAAGCTGAGAAGAGATGACGGAGAGAGGATCTTCACATAAAAGCAAAACCTGTGCAATGCAAACAGCTTATCTAGAAAAAGACTCATGAAACTTCTCTGCTCAGGGGAATTCCATAAATATCAGGAGACATATGCTTGTCATATGTTTGCCTGCTCTAATTGATTCCTTTGTTGAGTTTAGCAACCTCTGACACCGGGGAATTTAAGAAATAGCATTGTGTATTTATGTAACTGTGAGTAAAGGTGGCCATGTAAGTAGTCATATTATTTTGAGATTAAGTGATCAGCTAAAAATTTCATTTTGTGTGTTCTGGGTACATATCTTAAATCTCACTCGATAAGTTCTGGCTTTGTTCAGTCTATAAGACTTTGCATTTTAAATGGAGCCAGGTCGCAGAATGCATGCTGATAGTTCAGGTGTCCTGTGCCTTTTGGCCCATACATTCTGATGAGCTGATGCTCATTTTGATATCCTCCATCAGGCTATGGCAGAAGCATGGTTAGCCCTTTTAGAATTCACTTCATTTTAAGTTGTCTTGTCAATCAATGACCTGCCAGTCTTAACGGATTTGAAATCTGAAATGCAGAGAGTATCAACATATGGTGATTAAAAGGTTACTGAGGACTAAGCCATGAATCATCTGGAATTCCAGAATGGAGACTCCAGTCTTTAGTTCAAATATTATGGACACAGTGGGAAGATTTTAGCAGGGAGTCCATATCCAATTTAGAAAGAAGGAAGATTTCTTAAAAAGATACCCCACCGGCATGGCTCAGTGGTTGAGCGTCAACCTATGAAGCAGGAGATCATGGTTCAATTACCGGTCAGGGTCAGAGCATATGCCTGGTTTGGGTTATGGGCCCCATCCCCAATGTGGGATGGGCAGGGGGCAGCCAATCAATGATTCTCTCTCATCTTTGATGCTTCTATCTCTCTCTTCCTCTTCCTGCATGTTTCTCCTTTACCATCCATATACTCACTGGCTCATTGTGGAAAAAAATAATAATAATGCCAGTGCCTATCACATAAGTGACCAATAAGTGTCTGTAAAGGTATTACATTCTAAATTTCCTTACTTCCACAACTTGTTTCTGTTGGCAGTCATCCATGTCTGATATATAGGTAGGAATATATCTTAATCTTCACAGTCCCTTGTATTTCTCCATCCTACGTGACTTAAAAAACAACAGCAAATAAAAACAAAAGCAGCAACAAAAAAACAACAAAAATCGTGTTTCTTAAGCCTGTTTAAATATACTTTCTGAAAACATAGTTGTGTTGCTGAACCCCCACCGCCATTCTGCTTTTGAATTCTCAGCTCTATTAGTTCCTGGTAAATTTTGTGCAGATTACATCATGTAGTTCTCCTGGGAGCACAAGAATCAAATAAGGAAGCTCAGACACCCATGTCAATACCTCTGTTTTTTACAACAGAGAATTTTTCCTAATTAGCAAGATGTCAGGTTGGTTCAATTCCCATGTCACCTCCAAGTTCTATACCTTGGCTACCAAAAAGCTGTTCCCAAATGAGTGCCTGATTACTGCTTTGACTATTGCTGTATAATAAATAATTAATAGTTCCCTTTAATCTGATCAATTTTCTTCACTGATGCCTAATTATTTGTAGTTACTTATTTTTAACTTGAAAGCTGATAGGTAGCACATCTGTTTGTAGTTTGTGTTTCTAAATATATTCTTTGTAAGAGTAATTAGGTAATACCTTTGAAAAAAATGTTTTGTCTCTCCCTTCCTTCCCTGTCTCCCCCAAATAATCATATGTTCGTCGTCTCTCTGGTTAGCCCAAGCATGTCACCTCGTGGCCTGTGGGCCACATGCCTCGTTTATTTGGCCCATGTTAGTCTTTGAGTTTGACATGCTTGGTGTAGCCTAAGATAGCCATTGTGTTGGAAATGCCTTTTATGCCAGGAGAGGCTGTTCATCACTTTAATATTTAGACTGTGGAAAAGATCACTGGTTAGGGTACCACCATTTTGGTTCATGATGGATTAAGAGAGTAAATAAGGAGGGCCAGGCTGCTGTCTCTCCGAGTTTGCACTCTTATTCCTTCATGGTGTGTGTATTGAGTTGAGGCATTGCTGCTGGGGAGAGGACTAGAGTGGAAGTGAGGATATGCCATTTTGATAATGGGATTTATAATAAGAAGTATAGATTTGATCTTCCTTATTTCTGGCACACCCCAAGCCCTTAGAATTTTCTAAGTGATGAGAGAAATATAGGTGTCTATTATGTTAATGAGATGATTTTTGGCAAGCACCTCGGCAACCTAAGGATGAGGGCTGATTGCCAGGGGAACCAACTCTGTGATTAGAGGGCAAAAACGTTTAGTCCCACCCCCTGACCTCAGGGGAAGAGAGATGGGCTGCAAGTTGAATCAATTGAAAATGGGCAATGATTAATCAATTATGCCTGTGTAATGAAGTCTTCAGAAAAATCTAAAAGGACACAGTTTGAGAGCTTCCAGGATGGTGAACAGGTATAGAATTGGTGAAAATGGTGAGCTTGGAGAGAGCATAGAAGCTTCTACCCTTCCCTCAGACCTTGCCCTATGCATCTTTCTCATATGGTTGTTTCTGAGTTATATCCTTTTAAAATAAACTGGTGATTTAGGTAGAAGTTCTGTGAGCTGCTTTAGCAAATTAATCAAACCCAAGGAGGGGGTTACTGGAACCTTCCATCTACTAGTATAGCTGGTGGGTCAGAAGCACAGATGACATCCTGGGCTTTCGATTAGTGTTTGAAGGGAGAAGCAGTCTAGTGGGACTCAGCTCTTAAGCTGTGGAACTTGGCACTATCTCCAGGCAGATCGTGTCAGAATTGAGCTGAACTGTAGGACACACAGCAGGTATCAGTGAATTGCTTAGATCTGTGGGGAAATCCTCCCCACCGCCACCTTGGAATTGGTACCAGAATCAGTTTAGCATACTCACAGTGGTGTTTCCACAGCAGAGGAGGCAATAGGAAACTGAGCATCTGACATCTGCCCTGACTGGGCTGAGAGAGTAAAGACTGCAAAATCACCAATCGGGAGTATTTGCAGAGATTGCCAACAAAGTCCCAGTTGCTGGGGACAGTGTTGAAAATGACCAGAGTCTGTGCTTCCAAAACACAGCAACAGTCAAGAAATTTCCCAACATTTCTGTGTTCCCCAAAATGTCTGTCTGCAAAGAACCACTCTTCCCTCTATGTCTTAGATACAACTAACTCACAGGTAACCCATTTTACCTCTGACAAGGCCAGACTACGACTCTCCAAATTCTCATTCTTTGTCTTCTGAAATATGTAGGAGTTGCATTGTTAATACCCACTGAGCAATCTGAACAAAATGCCTGCTAATTTAGCAAGTTAGCGAAGCTTTAGTCAATCTTCTATCCTTTTCCAGGCTCCTGAACTTGTTCACACACTTCTGTTACCAGACTAAAGGATTCATTTGCCTGCTATGCATCAAAGCCCAAACAAAGTAAAGGTTTATTTTTAGGAAGTGGCTGGCATCTGGGGTAAGTGAGCTAATGTTCAAAGACCTAGCCCCCTGATGGTTTCCAGGGGATTGGTTATTTAGGGGGAAGTTATCAGTCTCGAGTGGCAGAGGGAGTTAGGGTCATGGTCAGAGTCATGGTGTCTACTGATTGGTCGTCCCTTGGGTAGGGGGATCATTGATCAGTGCATCTGGTACTAATGTCGGCCATGGTGTTGCTTCCTCTGGTTTCATTGCTTTTCTGAGCTTGGCACTGAAACACAACCGAGGCCTAAATGTTACCTTTAGTTTGATTGAGACTTTGTCTCTGTAGTCAGTAGACCCAAGGCTTTGCTCCTAAGATTGGTTGATGCTGGTCGGGGCCTTATTTGTGCTGAGGACTCCGTGATTCAGGGAGTGGACCTGCAAGGGAAAAGGAGGCCGGTGCGTCAGGGCGCTGGGTGAGGCCAGTTTGAATAAAAAGGAAAGAAAGGAGACAGGTCACACTAAAGAAATGAAGTTTGTGTGTGGTTACCCTTTGGGTTCTTGAAATGCTGAATGACTCCTTCACAACCTCTCCTGAGAATGGCTGACCATCAGAAAAAATAATCCCTGATCAACTGTCCTCTTACGCCACCACTCATCCCACTTGCCTTCTCTAGTTTTGTTTACTCTTCCTTGCAAAGGAAAAGCCATTTTCTGACGCCATTTGGTACGCTGGTAGATGTTCTGGGAGATTTCCCATATTGCAGAGCCTCCCCCCACCACCCCCAGCCCATCACAATAGCCGTCCTCCCCTGATTGCAATAATCCTTTCGAGTAAGTTCCTTCTTACTGAAGTCCAGATTTGTTTTTATTTGACAGTACGCATCCAAGGCTTAGCCTGGGGAATAAGGTGGGAGGATTCCTTTTCTTCTAATGCCTCGAAGTCATGTAACCTTTTCCTCTTCTCGCCAATGCCAACTGTGAGAGGAGCAATAGGAAAATGAAGAAAACTTAAGATTGAATTATCTCAAGGACTCTGGCTTCAACTTCAAGGTCCTGTTTAAATTATTGGGTCATACTAAGTTTTCATTGATTTTTGCTCAAATTATTTTTCCTATTATTTCTTTTTATACCCAGAAGATTTGTTGTGGGAAAGGTTCAAATAACAGAGAAATTTTAAAGAATTCAATAAAATACGTATTCTCTGCACATCTGAGTGTCATGTGAACTAACTATACATATAAATCATTGACCTTGAATATTAGTCCTTTTTTTCTCAGCCTCTGTTTCTTATTTTACAAATATGTACCTGAATCCTTCAACCTAGACTTTTATGTGTTTTACTTCTGATAATGATTTGTTTCAAAAAATATTTTTGATGGGTTAAATGCCTCCTTCTACTGAGATAATTGCCCATCTCCAAGAAAAAATGAGAAACAATGATGGGACCTGTGAAAATCATTTTATTCATTTAAGGTAAAAGAGATAAAGGAGACTGCTACATGTTGCTTCACTCCTAGCACCGTTCTCGTAAGATCATGTGCCCTACTCTTAATATATGGTGGCCACATTACTTTTGTAAATGTGATTTAATTTAATCTTGTGTATCCAATTATTTATTGATTTATTTAGCCTATTTTTTTAAAATCCTTATTGTTGAAAGTATTACATATGTCCCCCTTTTTCCCCCAGTGACCCCCTCCTATCCTCCTTCCTGCTCCCCTCCCCACCTCCCTCCTGGCCCTGGGCTTCACCACCCGATTGTCTGCATCCATGGGTTATGCATATATGCATACCCGTTCTTTGGTTGATCTCTTTCCAGCCACCCATCCACCCCAGCCTTCCCTCTGAGATTATACCAGGTTTCTTTAATAAGGAGTCTGCTACATACTTCCAAATAATGAAATTATTTCTAATTCTAAATAGTGTTACATAAACAGGTATATCCTGAACACTTTTTAGTTCTCTGATTGGAAGATTTTTAGGAGCATATATGACATTTCCTAGAATTTCCTCAAATTCCTAGAATTCTATTTTATCAATAATAAAAGAGTATAAGCTGATTTTAATATATTCACAACACTATTTACTCATCTAAGTTCTTTCTAAACCATGTAAATTGTCCTTGGTCTATAGACATGTTCTTCATGATTATTTATGAGTATTATTTATAAAGTAAAATTCAACGGCAATGCCAAACAGCCTACTTTGCAGTAGGTTAAACTCTACAGAGAGAAATGTATTTTAAAAAGTACAATCCTGACAGACAAACATTGTACAGGTTCACGTGTCAGCCATGAGATAATCCGTGCTGGTGGTTATTTTAGGAGAGCTGAAAATAGAATATTATTGCAGAAATTTGTTGGGAGAAACTCTCTTTTTAATAGATTCCAAAGAATTATGAAATGACTTAAGATAGAACACTTAAAATCTTCACAGGCAAAGGAAACAAAGTGTGTGGTCAAAAGGAATGCTGGGTCAGATTGTAGAGTCTGGGAGAAGTCACACTGAGGAAAGGAAAAAGGGTGCATTGTATAAAACGGTCCTTCAGAGCATTTGAAAATGTGTGCATGGGGGTATAAAAATGACTTAATGAAGAGGAAAAAGAATGATATGGCAGAGGAAGACACATCCTTTACAGCAAAATGAAATCAGCTGGGAATCTTTACACAAGGTAGGACACATACAATGTGTATGCCCACTAAATTGCAAATGTCAGTGTCAGATGTGGCTATATTTGTCAATTAATGTCGGCAATGGAAAGTTTGAAAAAAGCAAATACTTTTCTATGCGTAGCCCACTCTGAGGGAACATAGGAAGCTGAGAAGCAAAAACAGCACAGGTCCAGCTCTGATCTTTCCTGAAGATGATTTTTTCTCTACCTATTAATCTTTCTTAGAAATATTTGCCTGGAGAGGGAAAATGCTCTTTCTTCTCTCACAAAGGAGGCAAGCCTTTGAAAGCCCATCTTTGTTCTTCACAATGTGGACTTGTCTAATGTACAAAGAATTCTCTCTGAAGTCCATAAACAAAAGCATGCCTTGCTGTTTGCAAGTTATCTATTTAATTAAGAGGGCTCTCTTGTCCTCCTCTGTCTAGATTTAAAGTGTTTCAAATGCCCCCAAACCGAGATCTAATCATTGCAACAATGGCTGATGATTCCCACTGAGATGTCAGGAAAGGAGACAAGTACCACACAATTTTACATTAAGAAAGCCTCCCAAAAGCAGACTGAAAATCGCTTAATAATGATCTGTTTAATTTTTCTCTTTAACAATACCAAAAGAAATTAGATTTTCAGTGAAGGGTACATACCATTGTCAGAGATAATCTGTTTACAAATCGTTTGTCTATATAAATATTTTATATATATATATATATATTTTATCGATTTTTTACAGAGAGGAAGGGAGAGAGATAGAGAGTTAGAAACATCGATGAGAGAGAAACAACGATCAGCTGCCTCCTGCACATCTCCCACTGGGGATGTGCCCGCAACCCAGGTACATGCCCTTGACCGGAATCGAACCTGGGACCCTTCAGTCCACAGGCCGACGCTCTATCCACTGAGCCAAACCGGCTTTGGCTATATAAATATTTTATGTTATGTAGAACATGCATATGATCCCAAATAATTGAATTAAACTAGGAACACTGATGAAAAGCAAACCTCTAGATCAAAGATATTCATTTTGTTTTCTAATTGTGGAAAGAGCTTTTAACTTGTTACAAAGATATACATTTTGTTATCCTAAGGTAAAATTCATCATTTCCCTAATTTAAGTATTTTGTCCTCTGTGACTCTTACCCATTTCTGTTTTTGACTTGACCTTGTGACCTTGGGAGATACCCTTCCATTATGAACACTTACTTTTCCTTCCTTTGCCTGAAATTTTTATTCAGAATCACAAATATCCTAGGAAAAGCAATATGTATCTCCCTCACCTTATCCTTCTCCCTCCTCTCTCTCTTTAAAGAAAGTTAGTGAAAAATAATCTTCCAGAAATATATGGGATTTTCAGATGTGAATAAAAACAGTGTCCACTATAGCCGTACCTGGTTTGGCTCAGTGGATAGAGCATCAGCTTGCAGGATGAAGGGTCCCAGGTTTGATTCCAGTCAAGGGCATATGCCCAGGTTTCGGGCTCGATCCCCAGTAGGGGGCATACAGGAGGCAGCAGATCAATGATTGTCTCTCATCATTGATGTTTCTATCTCTCTCTTCCTCTCCCTCCCTCTCTGAAATCAATAAAAAAAGAAAAAAAACAATCAAACAAACAGTGTCCACTATGAACCAATCCCATTCGGAAGTGTTACCTTTATTTCAGGATATGCATTTGGTATAGCAGTGCAATAGGGAAATAAGTGAAGAAAGTGCTATGTTGATTCTAATGATTGGAATTAAGTTCCCATCAGTGCTACTTTGTGGAAGAAATTGAATGCAGAGTGGACTATGCACTGGGGAGTTTTTGAGGACATCCAAATTTCATATATGCATTAAAAGCCACAATACACTGATTTTTCTATGTTTTTTATTTTTAATTTTTATGACTGTCTTTCAACAAGAAAATTAGAGATCCGTGAAAAGAGGAATGGGGACAGAATGACAAAAAACAACAACAAAAGCTGCTCATGATTAGTTTGAGGCCCTGATAAATTTATAAATAATTAATACACCTAGGGGATTTTTCTACAAATATGTTATATAATATTTACATAAAATTAGCCATTATATACTTGCTTTTCCCCTCACCCATTTTAATAATTATTACTGGCCTAAACTATTTCTAAAAACAAAAATCTTAATGTAACCTACTATTGTATTCTTGACTTGTCCCAAAATTGCAGGAGAAAATATATCAGCATTTTTTTTTCTCTATAATAGTGTTGAATAATTATATGCTTCACTAAGGAAGCAAAAATGAAAAAAAGGTATGATATATTAGCTAAATTCAAAAGAACCCTGGTAAAAGTATTAAACTCTGTAAATGTATTTAAACATTCACATATCCTCTAGTTAATTTTAGGGAGCAGATTCTTAAATGAATTTAATAATATGCCACTATCATTTTTATAGCAAAAATTTTAAGTGCAACATAAAATTTAAAAGAAAAAATAAATTCAATATTTGTAAAAATGTTACCAATATGAATCAATGAAATAAATTCTGTTTAAGGGAATGATATTTTGGGAATTATAGAGTGAGTAATGCAGTGAACTCTATCCCTCCACCCCCCCAAAAAAATCTTTAAACAGGAGAAATTTAAAAATACAATAATTTAAAATCTCTAGAAATTTTTTAAGGGAATAAAGCAAATAGAAAAATACTCATTTATGAAAGTCTACTAAATCTTAATAAGAATAGAAGACTATAGCATTTGAGCCATGACATACTTGTTTTTTCCCCCTTTCAACCTATTGTATGAAGACTAAAATAACCAAGAAAATAAAGAAGATTCAAGTGACTAAAATTAGTAATTAAAGAGGGCACATAACTACATATCTTACAGAAATTAAAGAATATAAGACAATGTTATGAACAATTATCTCAAGAATAGAAGTTGTTAACAAAGTCCTACATAACAGAATCTCATAAAATTAGTTAAGAAGAATTTAAAAATATGAATAGAATTATCACAAGGAAAATATGATTGGATTAGTCATTTAAAAATTTCCCACAAAGAAAAGCTCAGGCCCAGGTGGTCTTCCTAGTGATTTCAACCAAATATTTATAGAATAATTAACACTATCCTTTACAAAATCTTCCCCCCAAAATGAATAGAAGATAAAACACTTTCTAACTTATTTTTTATGGCCAATCTATCCTGAAACCTAAACTAGACAAAGATATCCAAAGACAATATCCCTTAAGAGACCAAAGTCCTCAATAAAATGTTAATTAAATCTAGACATTATCCTCAGAGTACAAGGTTGATTTAATATTCCAAAATCACTTTAGGTGATATAGACTGTTAATAGACTAAAGGACAAAAACAATCATCTCAATAGAAGCAGAAAAAGCAACTTAACAAACTTTCATAATAAAAACACTGAATTTAAAAATAATAAACTTTGAAAGATAAGTTCATCTATAAAACCCCATAGCTAAATCATTCTTATTGGTAAAAATTAAATTTTTCCCATTAGATCAGGAACAAGACAAAGGTAATCACCCTTGCCACTTTTAATTAACATTGTACTAGTTTATAGATGGTGAGATTAGACAATAAAAAGGTATAAGAGGCCAAAACCGGTTTGGCTCAGTGAATAGAGCGTCGGCCTGTGGACTGAAAGGTCCCAGGTTTGATTCCGGCAAGGGCATGTACCTGGGTTGCGGGCACATCCCCAGTGGGGGATGTGCAGGAGGCGGCTGATCGATGTTTCTCTCTCATCGATGTTTCTGACTCTCTATCTCTCTCCCTTCCTCTCTGTAAAAAATCAATAAAATATATTTAAAAAAAAAAAGGTATAAGAGGCATCCATATTGGAAAGGAAATACAAATATTTTTGGGTTATATATGACATGGTCTTATATATGCAAATTTTTAAAGCATCTATTAAAATATTAAAACTAAGAAATGAGTTCAACAAGATCCTTACAGGATAGAAGATCAATATAAAAATGTCAATTGTATTTCTACACATTAGCAATGAACAATCTGGAAATAAAGTTCAAAACAAAATTTTAGCCCTAACTGGTTTGGCTCAGTGGATAGTGTGTCAGCCTTCGGACTGAAGGATCCCAGGTTCGATTCTGGTCAAGGGCACATGCCTAGGTTGTGGGCTTGATCCCCAGTAGGGGACATGCAGGAGTTAGCCAATCAATGATTCTCTCATCATTGATGTTTCTATCTCTCTTTCCCTCTCCCTTCCTCTCTGAAATCAATAAAGATATATTTAAAAAAAAAAAAACACAAAAATACAATTTTATTGTAAAAAATTAAAGCAGATATAAATTAATGGAAAGACATTAAATATTCATGGATCAAAAGACTTAATTGTCTTAAGATGGCCTTACTTTTCAAAATGATCTACATATTCAACACAATTTCAATTAAAACCCAATTAGATTTTTGTTTTGCAGAAATTGACTAGCTGAACCTAAAATTTATATGAAAATGCAGAAAAATCAAAACAATGTTGAAAAAGAGTGTTTTTTTTTTATTTCATGGTACAGAGATATAGTAATCAAGACAGTATGTACTGGCATAAGGACAAACATATATATCATTGTGTACTGGCATGAGGATAAACATAAAATTACCCAAGAGAAATAAATCATGTTCACACACACACACACACACACACACACAACAACAACAACAACAACAACAACAACAACAACAAAACACGGGTGTAAACATCCATGGCAGCATTATTAATTATAACCAAAAAGTCTAATAGTAAATATCTATCATCAACGGTTGAATAGGTAAGCAAATGAGGATAGATAGATGGATAATCGTTAAATATTAATGTTTAAAAGGAATTAAGTAATGTCACATACCACAATATGAATAAAACTTGAAAACATTTTGCTAAGTGAAAGGATCCAGCCTCATGAAGTAAATGGATGGTAAGAGCATATGAAAAGTGAGCCATGGATTTGGTGCTACAAGGTAGTAGGGTAGGAAGAACAGAGTCAAACAAATCAAACAAATTATATCCTATTGACCATTTGGTACTTAATAGTTATTAGACATAGGTGTTAATTTAACTTCTCCAGAAAAAGTAGGAAAATAGTATCTGCACCATGTTTTTGCAATGAATACTAAATTAAATTATGTATGTACTGGTATAGTAGAGCATGGTGCTTAATAAGCTGAGAGTTTATGATTTTTGTGTGTTTGTTTTGTCCAAAAATAAGCCCTGAAATTTTAGAATAGAAATATCAATATAAGAATAGGGCTTGAGGTCTAGCTAGAGAATTAATTCCTGAGAGTAGTTAAAGAAAGTAAACAAAAAAAACACAGTCATCCAGAGAGAAGTTGGGTAAGGTTTGGCAGGTATTGACCACACGACTGTCATTGTCAGGACTGGTCTTCTGAGACATAGCTTCTTTCATGTGTCATGGAAGGGTGAGAACTTGGATTTTTCTGGAGCCAGAGATGAGCCCATAGGACATGGTATTTTTCATTCCATACCTACCATGAATGAGTTGTAAACCATAAAGCTCCTGATCATCACTGATGGACTGGCTGTAGCTTCCTGAGTCAAGGATAAGAATAAATCTATTACCTGGAACTTTTGACTCTGATGACACCAGATTTGTTTCTTTCTGCTTTATTTACCTTAATATGGGACTCACACAGGGATTTGGAACAAGTTCTAAAAAAACCAGAAATGATTAATGGAATCAGCTCATTGAGTTAGGAAGAAAGATTGCAGGAACTGAAACTGTATTGTTTAGTTAAGCATCAGTTGCCTAAAGATGTAATAACCTCCAAGTGCTTGAAAGATGAAAATAATATGCTGTTCTGCAAATGCAAATTTAAAACTACTAGCCCATCCATAGAACTTGTGTTAAGTTCTTTTTCTCAGTGGCGAGAATAGCTTTCACAATTTTAAAGACTCTCCTTCATCCAATCCCTCTAACGACTAACTAGAGGCCTGGTGCACAAAATTATTGCACTTGTGGGTATCTCTCAGCCCAGCCTATGCCCTCATGCAGTTGGGAGCCCTCAGAGGATGTCTGACTGATGGCTTAGGCCTGCTTAGTCTGGGGAGCAGGCCTAAGCCAGTAGTCGGATATCCTTAGTGTTGCTGAGGAGGCAGGAGAGGCTCCCACCACCGCTGCTGTGCTCACCAGCTGCGAGCCTGGCTTCTGGCTGATTGGCGCTCCTCCTATGGGAGCGCACTGACCACCAGAGGGAAGCTCCTGTGTTGAGTGTCTGCTCCATGGTGGTCAGTGCGTGTCATAGCGACCAGTCATTCCACCGTGCGGCCAAAACTGGCTCTCCAACATCCCAGAGTGGTCCCAGATTGCAAGACGGCACAGGCCAGGCTGAGGGGCCCTACTGGTGCATGATTGGGGCTGGGGAGGGATGCAGGAGGTTGGCCATCCAGGGAGGGACTGGGGTTGGTTCCATGGTGTGTGCAGCCTGTCTCCCTCAGTGCCGATCGGCCAGACCCCAGCAGCAAGCTAAACTGCCGGTCAGAGCATCTGTCTCCTGGTGGTCAGTGCATGTCATAGCGACTGGTCGACTGGTTGACTCTCTGCCCCCTGGTGGTCAGTGCACATCATAGCAAGCAGTTGAGCAGCCTTAACATATCATTAGCATATTACACTTTGATTGGTTGAACGGACAACCGGACTACTGTACACTTAGCATATTAGGCTTTTATTATATAGGATTGTATTTATATATTGGGCCAGGATTAATGATGTGCTTGTAAATGGGAAAATAGATAAATTATCTAACTTTAATAGAGACAATCTTATACTATTGAACTGTGCTATGTGTGCATTTTTCCCCCAACACCAAAAACATCTTCAGACACACCAAGAAGATGTTCAATAATTCAATTCAGTTCTGACACTATCTACCTGGAGTTAGTATCAGATCTCACAGGTTAAAGAGTTTCATCCCACAAGACTGCTCACGTTTCAAATGTCAGTTGCACGTCCCAAGGTACACATAATTCTGACCAACTGGCTATAAATCAAGAGGTCTCCACAAATCCCTCTTCAAATATAAAATTTGCTAGAACAGCTCACAGAACTTAGGGGGAAAAGTTTACTTATATTTGCTGGTATTATAAAGGATACAACTCAGGAACAGTAAGAGTGGAAGAGATGCAAAGATCTAGGGAAAGGGCGTTTGAAGGTGTGGGTCTTCCATACTCTCTCAGCATGCTATCATCCCAGCACCTTCATGTGTTCCTCAACATAAAAGTTTTCAAACTTTAGGGATTTTTATGGAGATTTCATTGGCCATTAGTGATTAACTCAATCTCCAGTTCGAGTAGAGCTGAAATTTCAAAACTTCGAATCAAGGTGTGTACTTTCTGGTGACCAGCCCCCAACCTGAAGCTAGAGATATCTAGGGGCCCAAGGGGACCCTCATTAGAGCAAAAGACTCTTCTATCACCTTTGTCACTTAGGAAATCCCAAAGGTTTAGGAGCTCTGTGCCAAGAACTGAGAAAAGTGCCAGATAGCTTTCTGTGATTCCACAGGTCACTCCCTGTTTTCCACCAAGGATTCCTTATAGGACAAGGATCCTAACAGTTAAAAGATGCTGGCACATTATTAGAGCCCCATTTAGTCATTAACAATTTGTCCAATCCATCATCCTATATGTGAACATGTCTCCCAGGGCATGAACCTCAATGCTTGCAGGCTTCCATTTAGATTTTGTCAGGTTACAAAAGCAAGAGTGATCTCAGCAATATATGGCTTCACCCTTCCAGGAATATGACTTGGTGTCGTTAATAGGTCCTGTGACTTTAAACAAAATGAGGTAAAACAAACCACTTTCATCACAGGCTTATTGATAAAAACAAGAGTTAACTTCCGAAAGCATCTCATCTATGTTATAACAAAATGTCATTGAACAAGGACCTGCTCTAATTGAGTTTAGAGACAGTATAATCTCTAGCTTTGAGCTGCTTTGAAGGTGTTAATGTTGTTAAAGAACAATAATCAACCAAGTAAATTTGAAGATTTTATTGGTTTTATTAAGCAATTAATGAATCTGGCAATATTTTATCTAGCAACTAGAAGGGTGCTCTGGGGGAGGGGAAAGGCAATGGGCATTAGAGCATTTATTTATTACTCAACATATTATGGGTATGTCAGGTTTCAATATTATTTTGTGTCCTTCAATCATAGGAGCAGTTATAATACAAGCTAATAATTTCCCCTCAAATGGACATATTCAAAGTCCCAGCAGTCATGCTGGAAAGCACTCACAGGCTTTTGACATAATTCCTAGTAAGCACTCCACATAGTGATACCACACTGAGAACATGTTCTTACCAGCTATGCACTTCATTCTACACTGATGGGGCTTAGACAATCTTATTGGCTCCCACTTAAGCAATATCACTTGAAGGGTAGATTTACATGTTTTATCCTTTATAATACGTGGTAGGGAAAATGTCTTCAGCCAGACACAGTGTCCATCCTAATAATACATTCACGTAAAAGATATAAAACCATTTCAAATAGAGCCTGTTCAAAGTAATCATCCCCCAAACTTGCACCTTAATCACATCAACCTTTACACTGCTAGCTGTAGCCTCCATTGGGACTTCATCAAATGGTTTTTGTTTTATAATTCTAGGTAGGGCAGGCATTCCCCAGTCAGACATAATATCCCTAATTATATTATCCATGTTCACAAACCATTCAGGTAAAGGAGACACACCTCTTCTCATAAAGTCTGTTTAAACATTCTCAGTTTCATCCAAACCTTAATCCTGTCAACCCTATCATGTCTACATTCTCTATGTTTCCTATGTCAAGAAATCCCAGAAACTTTTCTTCTCCACTCCCTGACTGTATCCACTCAAGCACAGCAGGCTTGGGGCCTCCAGCAGGGTTTCAAGCTGAGGGGCTCAGGACCTTTTGTTAATCTTTATCTTGACTAATCAGCCTAATTATGGCCCCAAGCATTTCCCTGCCCAATTTCTCATTGAAATATTTGCCTTCTTGCTTGTAAAATTACTCCAAACAATTGGCTGTGTGTCCCAGCCAGCTGATTGATCCTGCGGAGGCATCAGCCAGGATGTCACCAAAATGCCATCTCAAATGGAACAAGCCCTGAGATGTTCATTGTCTTGCCCTCAATAAATGAATTTCTCTCTCAGCTACCCGCCACCCAGTTACTCCAGGCAGGGTTAAATAGAGTGAAGTCCTTGGGGGCCCTTTAATGTTAGGAGTCCTCAGGGGCTTGCTTTCCAGTCCACCTTCAATAACAGTATATGAAGGCCTTTGTTTCAACAGCATCATCCCATTTTTAAATAACTATCTAAAGATTCCCATGGGGCTAGGACAAGTTCCTTGACTCCCCATTGACCTCTCCCTATTCTCTTGTTAATTAAGATAATGTTTTTTCAGCTTCTGTGAGGCCAGTGAGGGGAAGCTGAGACAGCAAATTGAATGAGGCTTCTGAACTGTTGCGCTATTCTATTGCAGTAAGGTTGCACGGGGTGCCCTTGTAAAAGGGGTCATATTAATCATAAAATGTACCAAAATATGGGTAGCAGGCATACTCAGTAGATGAATAACCAGATTATCATAAAGCCAGTTCCACATGTCTGGCATGTGAAGCATATCAACTGCTTCATCTGGGCTTTTCCACTTGGCTGGCTTTTTAAAATATATATATATGTTTATTGATTTCAGAGAGGAAAGGAGAGGGAGAAAGAGATAGAAGCATCAATGATGAGAGAAAATCATTGATTGGCTGCCTCCTGCATGACCCCCAATGGGGAATGAGCATGAAACCCAGGCATGTGTCCTGACCGGGAATCCAACCGTGACCTTTAGGTTCGTAGGCCAATGCTTATTCCAGTTGGACATTGGCTGGCTTTTTATAAGGGGAGTTGGACAGCCCCCTTCTCAGGGTAAATAGTGCCTCCAGTAGTTTTTCCAATTAGTATACCAGGCTGGCTCTTGCCTTGAGCATCGCCTCCTGTATGTCTGGACCATGTGTAGCCATCTGTGATTGTTCCATAAGGAGCTGTCTGTGGGTCCTGTTCAACCCAAACATGTTGTTTCATGCTGCAGCTTTTACAAACAAAGATACTGCCCCTAAATTAGTCACTCTCTTAATCCATTTTATTGAGGATTTTTCAGAAATCGGGTAATACTGGTGTATAAAATGAGACATCTGCTGTATACTTACCCCACCCCACCCCCGATTCAGTTGTTTCGTTGTTTTGTCTTTCAACAACGTTAACTACCTTATTGGTGACCAGAGATTTTTTTAGTTACTTTCTGTTGTCCTGGCATAATTTTTCCTTTTGGGTGTTTTTGTGGTTAGTGGCTGAAACTCAGACTGAATCTGAGCTTGGTCCAGCGTCATTGTCCAGCTCAGCCTTTTCTTTCATTTTAGCTGTTACCGATGATAACAACCAAGGGATTGCATGTTTGGTGTGCTTTTTATTAGTTTGCATTTTCTTTGGTATCCAATGAGTCAGTTTCTTTGAAAGTCAGATCTACCACCATTTCTGAATTCCACTGGTAAGTTTTACCTTTAGTAACTGATCACAATGCAGCTGAAGTCTCATACCATGGGTGTCCAAGTAGCCATACAGGAATAAAAGATCTCTCATTATCCCACCCTTTTGTTTCTCTTCACAGATAACACTTTTCTGTGAACCAGGGCTGTTCTAGAAAGTTCCATATTTTCTGACACTAAATGGGAGGCTTTTTTTCCCTCCTGACACCAAATATGTGATTATCTTTTCCAATATCACTTCTCCCATTTTCCAGACACTGACTCGGTGTCCCAAAATTTAACTTCATGCTGATGCTGACTTTCTGGAGTGAGCATTAGGTATCACAAGTTAAGGGTTTCAGACACCAATCACAAGTCGTGGGCCACCTGTACTTCTCTGACTGACCAACTATAAATCAGTGGTTCCCAAGACCCCTTCCCTACTCAGGTTCAATAATTTGCTAGAGTAGGTCACAGAACTCAGGAAAACACTTATATTTTCTGATTTATTATAATGGGCTAGAGGCCCGGTGCACGAATTTGTGCACCACTGGGGTCCCTTGGCCTGGCCAGCAGGATCAGGTCGAAACCAGCTCTCCGACATCCCCTGAGGGGTCCTGGATTGTGGGAGGGTACAAGCCAGGCCGAGGGACTCCACTGGTGCACAATCGGGACCGGGGAGGGACCGCGGGAAGGCTCCAGGATGTGTCCGGCCCATCTCACTCAGTCCTGATTGGCCGGACCCCAGCAGCAAGCTAACCTACTGGTCAGAGCATCTGTTCCTTGGTAGTCAGTGCATGTCATAGCGACTGGTAGACTGTCTGCCCCCTGGTGGTCAGTGCACATCATAGTGAGCAGTTGTGCAGCCTTAACATATCATTAGCATAGTACGCTTTGATTGGTTGAACAGTCAACCAGTCGACTGGACACTTAGTATATTAGGCTTTTATTATATAGGACTAGAGGCCTGGTGCATGAAATTCATGCACTCAAGGGGGGAGGTCCCTCAGCCTAGCCTGAACCCTCTTATAGTCCAGGAGCCCTTGGGTCTAAGCCATCAGTTGGACATCCCCAGCACTGCCAGGGAGGCAGGAGAGGCTCCTGCCACTGCTGCTGCACTCGCCAGGTGTGAGCCCGGCTTCTGCCTGAGCTGCGCTCCCCCTGTGGTAGCGCACTGACCACCAGAGGGCAGCTCCTGCATTGAGCATCTGCCCCCTGGAGGTTAGTGCACATCATAGCGACCAGTTGTTCTGCCGGCAGGCCAAAACCAGCTCTCCAATGTCCCTCAAGGGGTCCCGGATTGCTAAAGGGTGCAGGCCAGGCTGAGAGACCCCACTGGTGCATGATTGGGGCCAGGGAGGGACGCAGGAGGTTGGCCAGCCAGGGAGGGACCGCAGGAGGGCTCCAGGGCATGTCCTGCCTGTCTCGCTCAGTCCCAATCAGTCCCCAGCAGGAAGCTAACCTACCAGTTGGAGCATCTACCCCCTAGTGGTCAGTGCGCATGATAGTGAGCAGTTAAGTGGCCTTAGCATATTATTAGCATATTACGCTTTGATCGGTTGGGCAGACAACCGGATACTTAGCATATTAGGCTTTTATTATATAGGATAGTTCTCAAGAATAGGCAAAAATGGAAGAGATGCAGAGGGCAAAGTATGGGAAGAAGGGATCATGGAGCTTCCACATGCTCCCCAGGTACCCCATTGTCCCAGCAGCTCTGTGGGTTCATGAACTGGATAGCTCTCAAATCCCATCACTTAAGGTTTTTCTATGGTGATTTTATTGGCTATCAGTGATTAACTTGATCAGTATGTCCTCCCTCTCATCAAAAGTTGGGGATAGGGATAAAAACTTAAGCTTTTAATCAAACTGTGATATTGCTGGCAAGCAGTCCCCATCCTGAAGCTATCTAGGAGTCCACACACAAAGAGTGACCTCATTGGAACAAAGAAATATCACATTAATCACTCAGGAAATTCCAAGGTTTGTAAGAACTCTGTTTTCAGGTGCCAGGAAGAAGGACAAAGACCAAATATCTTTCTATGATGCCACAACTACATACTAACCCATTGAATTGGCTTATTGCAAGCAAAATGAAATACTAGGCCATCCAGGCATGCTTACCACACACATACCATGTATACTGGTATCACTCCTGGCCAAGTATTTGCCATTTCTTACCCTCTTGATCAAACTGTATTTAGGATTCTTTCTTTCCCACAGGCCCCTGAACTTTGGCTTGTCCCAGCCTTGGGTAAGGACAAAGATGCAGAATATGCCCTCCTCATCAGTTTACCCCCAAATTAGTTGACCCAACAGACATATTTCCGATCAAGTGGCTCCTGTTATACTATTTACTCACCCCCTCTTGCTTGTTCAACTTCCTCTTGTACATTTCTGCTAGGCTCTGCTTACCTTTCCCTATAAAAGAAAGGCCATTTTCTGTTTGATTTTGAGACACTTCCAGATTTCTGAGCTCTGAGTGTACCTCCCATTGTCTTTTTGAATAAAGCCTCTCCTTACATAAGCCTGGGTTTGCTTTTATTTGAAGCCAAGTGTTAATAATGTTATAATTATATCAGATGTCAATATCAGCATCAAGTCTACCCAGACAAAATGTAACGAAGAGTTAAACAATCCTATTATGGATTTTGTCAATGCAAAGTAGGTAATCTGGATAGTTTTGTGAATTATGAAAGTGCTTTTTTTTTTTTTTTAAAGGTGCTTTTTATAAACCGAGTTCTAAAGTGAAAGGAAGGCAAAAAACACATCTGTTAAAAATTAACATTTGGCTGCATACCAAGGAAAGTTTTCTTAGAATTATAAATTGCTTCATTTTGGGGAGTTTTAACTTTAGTAGAACTACATTCTTTTTATTTTTTTACATCTCATTTGTTTAAACCTAACTAGTCATCATCCAGATATACACTGAGTGGCCAGATTATTATAACCACTTGACGTTTGTAGTCAAATTAGCTATAATTTCGAGCTGCAGTTACTAGAGGGCCAGACCATTATAAACATCTGAATAGCACAACATATCTAAGTATCTTTGCTGATCAAGTTCATCCTATCATGTTGATGGCGTATCCCAATGGAGATGGCTTCTTCCAACAAGACAATGAGCCATGTCACAGTGCTTGTATTGTGCAGGAGTGGTTTCAAGAACATGAGGGAGGCTTTACCTTGCTTAGGTGGCCCCCACAATCACCAGATCTCAATCCAATTGAGCATTTGTGGGACGAAGTTAAAAGAGCATCAGGCGGCTGGTTCCACAGCCAACAAATCTCACAGAACTGGACAGTGCTATTCATCAGGCATGGTGTCAGATTCCTCGCATCATCCTTCAACATCTCGTGGAGTCAATGCCATGAAGAATCACTGCAGTATTGAAGGCAAAAGGTGGCCCAACGAAGTACTGATGGGGTGGTCATAATAATCTGGCCAGTCATAATAATCTGGCCACTCAGTGTGCTAATCTTCTCTTCTCATTCCTATTTTACTCTATGTACTGCTGAGAGGAGTTAGAAACAAGGTTAGGCAGACTGGGTAAGAAGTAAAAGGATGGAGGAAAGATGGACACTGTAATAGGAGCCAAGTAAAACCATAGGAATACTGGTCTTGTAGAAAAACAGGATACCGCAAGGCAAGAATACTTATCTTGCACTTGCATAAGGTTACAAAAGATAGGGTTGGAAGAAGAAGAAAGTGCAGGCATAACTACAGGGCCAAGCAGGGCTGGGCACCAAACCGCAAGGATATTTATCTTATAGGTGCAGAATGTTTCAAGAGATGGGCGAGAAGGAGGAATGGAGGAGGGGGAAGCGCAGGATGGGTTTTGAAATTGTTGCTAGACAAGGAAAGTAGAAGGAGCCAATAAGAGAACAACAGGAATAGACAAAGAGTAGGCTCAGGGCAGATAAAACCCCTAGACAAGTGAGCTTCAGTAGCAACCCATTCTTGGTCCCCCTCCCTGTGCAGGGAGTTTGTATCAGCTTATAATGAATTTCCACACTTTTGCTTAAATCTTCTGGTCCACGATTTTATCCTTCAACTTCGTGAGATACGGTCCTGGGAAGAACATCAAGAACATTGGCTTGCCATTTGGGTGTCACTGCCATGCCAACACCTAATTTTTTAAAATAGAAAACTGTTTAAAATCAATACATCCCAGGGTTCAAGGCCTATGTGAGGGGTCTATAGAATAAGGAGGACCACTGAGTCTCCTGTTTAAAATAATAATTCTAGGCATTACTCCATGAAGCCATCAGATAAGAAAAAAATTACTTACCTATAATAATAAAAGCATAATACGCAAATCGACCAGACAACCGAACAGTGGAACTACCATCCGGACAACCTTCTGGCCAGTGAAGTCGGGGCTGTGAGGGCCCAGCCCCTTGCACGAATTTCATGCATCAGGCCTCTAGTTTCATAATAAGTTTATTGCCATTGAAGGTTTGAGCGATAAACAATATCTGAAAGAAAATATTGACTTTTTGATGGATTTTAGTTGTGTAAATGGACTTAGCTACTTCATATGAGCTAAGAGCCCTCTGCTTACTAAATTAACATTAGTAATTTTTTAAAAAAGAAAAAGAACTCATGAACACAGACAACAGTGTGCTGATTATAGGGGCTAGAGCAGGGGTGGGCAAACTTTTTGACTCGAGGGCCACAGTGGGTTCTTAAACTGGACCGGAAGGCCAGAACAAAAGCATGGATGGAGTGTTTGTGTGAACTAATATAAATTCAAAGTAAACATCATTAGATAAAAGGGTACGGTCTTTTTTTTTTTTTAGTTTTATTCATTTCAAACTGGCTGGATCTGGCCCGCGGGCCATAGTTTGCCCACGGCTGGGCTAGGGGCATGGTTGAAGAGGGTATAGAGGGGATAAATGGCGATGAGAAAAAATAAAATTAAAAAAGGTAAAATAAGTAAATAAAATAAGAAAATTCAGTATGTCAACTAAACAAATATATTTTCTGATAATACATGTTTAATGACAATAGGGAATTTTAGAAAAGTCTTGGAAATACAAAGACAATGGAAAAAGTTCTTCAGTTACTTTTTCTGTTTTGTTTTTATTAGTCTTTTTTTTTAAAAAAAACAACAACATGATTTTGTGTGAATTGTTGTCACTTTCTGACTTGGTTTAGTGATTATGTATGCAGGGGAGCAAAGTTTTGCCCTTCCAAAATCCATCCCTGGCATGAGGATGATTTTAGGCTGCTTGTTTTTAAGAAACACTTCACCTTCACCCTTAACTGCCTAAAATAATTTAGATAGGAAGCCCGTACCAAGAAGAAAGTTATTACCAAAGATAACTTCTTTTTATGTCAGAAAGACAACTGTGCATGGCATGACAACACATTTGTCAAACGTTTGCTCTTCTCATCTCCCTGTTGTGTCCCACCCTTTTGAAGTCCCGGATCCCTGCTCTCTTCTCCTTAGCTCAGGAAGGCATGTCCCATAAGTCTCAACTGCCTGACTGCCTGTTGTCCTCACATTCTTAGGGAGCCCCAGTTCTCACAAAGTTAAATCTGGTTTTCCTCTTGTTAATCTGTTTTATGTTAATTTGATTATCAGGCCAAAGAGCCTAAAGGAGTAGAAGGGAACTTTTTTTCTCTCTAGACATGTATTATTTGTATCAAACCAATCATTTTACAATTATAATAGAAAAAATCAGAATCCTCATTGCTAATGGACAAATAATTAGAAAAACAATATTATATTCACTCATGGGTCTTTGATTTCATTACATAGATAAATAAGAAGCATGAACAATGAAAAGAGAAAAATGTTTTATAAAGTTTACAAATAATTAGTTAGTATAGTCCAAGTATTAAACAAATACACCAAAATGCATGAATATTTCTAATATGGCACGGCTAGTAATTTTCTCACTCTTCCTGAATGTTTTTATGTCATGTAGAACTCTTCCAGCTCATTTACATTTATGACCTCAGCACTGGTGGTAATCCACATATTATTGCTAAATCAAATATTTCTTTTCATTTGAAATTATGGCCAGAAACAAGTTTAAAGAATAACATTTGTCTTGTGGTTTCTTTTTCTATATTTCAAAAGACCACTAGACATAAAATAAGTTAAAGCCATTGAAGTTTCTTAAATGAAAGTTATATTGAAAGTTAAACTATTCAAAATCATTAGTGATTCTGTGAATCATTTGTAAGAATCACACATTGTGGTTTAATCTTCATTTTAAATTTCTGACTATGTTTAACAATAGGAGCAGCTCTTCTGACCATGAATTTGTGCTATTATAAACCATCTGTATTTTTATTAATTATAAAATATACAAAGTGAAGGAAATTGCTTGTAGATATAGTCATATTGCACTGTCACCTTTAAACTCGAGTAAATGGTGCTTATTTGGATCACTGGGAGGTATTGAGGGTTATGTAGATCAGTCATCCCAATTTAATTCCAGGATTTTTACAAAAGGAATAGGAACCATCTACCCTTCACTTTGCAAGGAAAGCTTGAGCTTAAGTGGGCTCTCTGATTAAGAGATCATTAAAAGTATGTAATAAAACAGGAAGACAAATGTTCATTTAAGCTAAATTCTGGACACAACAACCTCGATTGGTATTACCTGCTGGAACCTCAGTTTTTTTCAAGATGCAGAAAATATTTTAAGGTCAACAAAAATGAAAATAAGGCAAAATGGGGTTTATTACATTTCAAAAGAGGAGCTGAGGAGCAGGCCAGTTGAGAGAGAGCAGATGGCCTTGAACTTCTGGGTTTAAAAGAGAGATTTTCTGGGTGGAAACTTTCATTTGCATTCAGGGGTGATTGATAGAAACTATATTTCTTCTGGGCATGCCCTTACCCATAATGCATACAGAAAAATGAATGGGGGAGAGGGGTGTCAAATTTTATTATAATTAGCCCAGGACCCTAGTAAGGTTGCATTGAGATCATGTTATTTTCCTCTGAGTTTGCACCAAAAATCAGCTGGCTCCCAACCTGTCTGCTGGTGGTCTGCTGGCTGCTGGGCCGCCCATAGAGAGGGGTCTGAAGGCAATGTTGGTACAACCCTGTTCAGGACCCCACCTCAGCTGCTCATGTCTAACTTCCTACTAACAACAGTACTCTCTTATTTGCCATAATGCCAGGGTTAGCAATGAACTTGGTTTAACTAGGAATTGTTTTCAAGTATAAGCTCCTTGGTGGTCCACAGATAAGAATATCAGCAACAGCTAGAAAATTCTTAAGAATGAAAAACATCATATTAAAACTTATTAAAAGTGCTCTTCTCAAAAATTATGGAATTGGAATCTGCATTTTAAGAGGATCTCCGGTTCATTTGTATGCACATTGAAATCTGAGAAGCACCAGATTCTGTAGCCATCATAAGGGCTGCTTTCCAGCGGTTCTCAACCTGTGGGTCGCGACCCCTTTGGCGGCCGAACACCCTTTCACAGGGGTCGCCTAAGACCATCCTGCATATCAGATATCTACATTACAATTCATAACAGTAGCAACGTTACAGTTATGAAGTAGCAACGAAAATAATGTTATGGTTGGGTGACAACATGAAAAACTGTATTTAAAGGGCCAGAAGGTTGGGAACCACTGCTTTAGAGAGAATCCTGTTTAACTCATTTGTTTTTCTTTATTGACATTTTGTCTAAAGAAATCAACTTTTAAACTATAAAATAAATTATTTATTTTCTCTCATTTCCAAAGTGTATATAAAATCTTGGGGCCAGGCAACACTTAAATAACAATCTGTTTAGCCAGATAAAGTTTGCCTTTAATGTCTAAAATATAAATCAACTAATGTATCCAATGTGCAGTGAATTTCAAAATTTAATAAATTTTTGTTAACAATGGCTCATAGTAAAGTCTCCCATACCTCTTCCTGTTTCTCCATCCCCAATGCTATTATCCTTCTTTAACACATAAGCATCTATCCTCTGAATTCCCACAATTCTTTCTAATTAGTTTCTGAATTTTCACATTTGTTCTTTGTAATCTATTTTCTATATTGTAGTCAAAGTAAAATTTCTGAAGTAGGAAATTATCACTTCGTTAAAAATCCTTCCAGTGTTTTCAATTTTTGGAAAAAAGCTCAAATGTGTTAATAGCTAACAGTGTATATCCCTAGTCATCATATTTTTATGCCACATTCAAGGCATAAATTCTCATCACTTCCTCAAGTATACCTTCTCAAGTTTAGTTTTGAGTACTTAATGTTTGTTTTTTTTTTAACTATTCCTATGCTCCTTGACTTATTCTAGGGTTACTTCCCAATACACCATAAAGTAAGTGATACTAACTTCTTACTTTTATTTTTAGAATTAAATAAGCAATGCATGCGCAGGGCCTAACTGCCAAGTCTACTCTATTTGACACAAACAACAATAATACTAATTAGGAATTTTAGGAATTGACTCATGTGATTATACACTAAGAAGTCCCACAATCTGCAACCTGGACCCGGAGAACAGAAAAGATGCTGGTATAATTCACTGAGGTCGAAAGCCTAAGAACTGGGGGCCACTTACTTCTGGAGTTTGGAAGCCTGAGAACCAGGGGAGCCGATGTCTGAGGGAGGAAAAGCTGGACATCCCAGCTAAAAAAGATGAGAGATAATTTGCCTTTCCCTCACCTTGTGTTCCGTTCTAGCCCTCAGTGGTGGAGATGACGCTTGCCCACATGGGGAAGGTGAATCTCTTTATTCAGGCTATGGAATCCAATGCTAATCCCTTTCAGTAAGACCCTCACAGATATACCCAGAGATATCCCTTTCCCCAGCCAAACTGACACATAAAATTAACCATCCAAACATATACATGTGTTTTTTGGTGGAACACATCTATACTAATAAAAGAAACCTAATTAAATGTATGTTTTTAAAAAAACTAATTAGAAAAATATTTATTTGAAAATCATCTATACTAATAAAAGCCTAGGTGGCCCTCGTGCATGATGTTGTCACAAGATGGCCGCACGCACAGTGGAGGCAGGGCCCTGCGGCCACTCCTCACGGTGAGGCCTGGGGGTTCCACAGCTCTGCGCAGCACAGAGGCCGGTCCGGCACCTCCACCTCCTTGCTTGGAGGAGGCGAGTCCCGGTGGAGGAGGTGGGTCACGGCAGGGGAGGGCAGTTGTGGGCAGTCAGGCTGGCAGGCAAGCGGTTAGGAACCAGCAGTCCCGGACTGTGAGAGGGACGTCTGACTATGGCTGAGGCCCAATCCTGCCGGGAGCCGGTCCATTCTTGCTGTTTCAAAGGACCTGGCATATATGGCATACTGTTCTTAATATGTTTGCTCACCTTCTTGGCACTATGTGTTTTAACCAAGGTCTCCTCTCTGAGAAAGGTTGTTTCCCCAGGTAGGGATTTTCCCCTGAAGTTAGGGAGGGAATAAAACCCCTCAACTAAGTGCCAGGTGGGTAATTAATCACTTTAACTATGAACAATCATGCTTAAGCTACATAATCTTTACTCCCTGGAATGGAGATAAGAAACTCCCTAACCTTTGTAATAGAGATTGATAGGATTGAATCAACTGGTATAAATACAGATGTAACAAGACAGCGAGAGACAGAACTTAGAAGACAGAACTTAGAAGACAGAACTTAGAAGACAGAACCTACACAGAACCTACACACAGAACCTACACAGAACCTACAGACAGAAGAACTTCGCTGGAGAGAACATGGCAAAAGATCCTGGACAGAAGCTGGAGACAGAACCTAGAGACAGAACCTAGCGAGAGAACCTGGCAAAAGATCCTGGACAGAAACTGGCCACAGAACCTAGAGACAGAACCTAGCGAGAGAACCTGGTAGGAGAACCTGGGCAGAACCTGGAGACAGAACCTGGCTGGAAAACCTAGCGAGAGAACATGGCAACAGAACCTGGACAGAACCTGGCAAGAGAACTTGGCAGGAGAACCTGGATAGAACCTGGCTGGAGAACCTGGAGAACCTAGCAAGAGAACATGGACACAGAACCTGGCTGGAGATCCTGAACAGAACCTCTCTGGAGATCCAGACCAGAACTTGGCTGGAGATCCTGGCTGGAGATCCTGGCTAGGCTGCTGATCAACTGAGCGCTGTCTCCGTGTCATTCCTTCTTCGCCGACTCCGTCCCCACCTTTGGGGACCCCTGGACCTGCTGGGGACAGACCCCGGCACAATCCTGGTGCGTTCTCTGTAGAAGGCAGCCAGTCTGAACAACTCAGTGACGCAGGGACCTCAGGGTGAGCCTGCCTCCGCGCTTGACTCACCTACCCGATGGTGTTTGCAGAACAGACCGTGGTGGCCCAGCACATGCATGTGCAGCAGCTGCTGAAGCTCAAGCAGCAGGCATTTCAGCAGCAGAAGGCCATCCAGCCACAAGCTAGCAAGCAGACATCCTCCGAGGGTTCCTGGACTGCGAGAGAGCTCAGGCCGGACTGAGAGACACCCCCCCCCCTCCAGTGCATCAATTTCGTGCACTGGGCCTCTACTATAGTATAAGAATATTAAAGTTAGCTTTGAAAATCCTCATTAAAATGAGTAAGAGAGGCATAATGCATTTCAGAGTTTGAACTGTCTGATTAGAGTAGGCAATTACATTAAGAAAGCTAAGCCTTTTCAACTAGAAATGACTTCTGAAAGAATTTTATCAACTTGACATTCATATAAGCTATTTTTGGTCATATATGACAAAAATTTGCCAAATATTTTAGTTTCTTGTGTCTGTTTAAAAGCTAAAAATGTGACATTAACTATCACTCAGTGAGTGTGTTCCTATGAAGACTAATATAAAGAATGTATCTAAACTGCTTTCTAATAATCCAGCTTATGCAAAGGCTAGAACTTTGAAGGCTTAAAGAAATGGAGCTTTTTTAAAGATCTTAAATGTATCAAGAAAATATTAAAAAACACAAGGTCACAGATAAATCATGGCTAAATTCTTCTCAAGAGCTTGATAAGTCAATATTCTATCTTGGTGAGTAAAGGGAAAATCATGTGTTTTATGGAAAATATATATAGGTAGTATTATTGATATACTGTCCTGAAAATTTAGGACTTTGATCTGAATTTTCAATCGGTAGGTGGCTAGTTCGTTTTTACGGACAGAGGAGTGCATGTGGTTAGACAACATGTAATATTTTTTCCCTCAAAAAATAATTTTGATTAAGTACTTAGACATGTGCAGTTTGAAATCCAAAATGCAAAACCAGAAAACTTAGAACAGATCTTCTGGAGCTAAAAGTATTTAAGAGCAGGTGTTCTAAATTGGCCATTGTGTCCATATAGGATCAAGATGTTAATAGAAAATCGCCTTTCAAGTAGAAGTATGTCTTGATGGATATTTCATAATAAATTACCTGTACAATGTCCTCTTAAGTGTCTAAATAAGTTTAGCAGCTAGGTGAGGTGACTTAAGGGAATCCACTGACATTTTGGCCAATGTCAAATTAATTTTTCATTTTTGAATATTTTTTGCGTGACTGATTTTTTGTAAGTACATGATGTATGAAAGACATTTTAAAGCTCTCATTTCTTTATAAATTAAGAACCTCTAGCCCTGCCATACTTTTTCCTCTCCTTCACTTTCCAATTTCAGTTTATTAACAGGTATTGTCTATTCTTTCTGTCTTCAGTCCTCCAGTAAGCTGTCCCAATCATACCCCAAAACTATGCTGTTTCCTTCTTTGTGTGTGTCTACTGTATGAAGCCTGGACCACCCCGAGTCATAGCATATAACTACACTATACTGGGATTTCCAGTTTCCTTGACAATTTAAAGTTAGAACCAGAGCCATATCATTCTTTATATTAATTTAGTTTACATTTATTGTGAAGAGGTGGTGTCTTGACTCGTGACAAAAGTGTTCTTGGTAAAAAACCAACAAAACAAAACAAAAGAACTGAACACCCAAACCACCTCAGGAGAGCAGATTAGTCAGACATTTAAGCCTGTGAGTATACATGAATTGTAAAAAACAAGAAAAGAAAAGAAAGAAAATGTGTTAAGTACTTAGAAGGCACAATATAAATACATTGCTGGTTTTGTGTTTTATTTTATTGTTATTTTTGGTGTGTTTTTTTTTAACATTCTCATTTTGCAAAAGCAAGCCCTGCTATTGAAACTTGGCAATAAATGTATTAAAATTATATGTCAATGTGGAGAAGCAACATGGCATATTTGGAAAAGTAAGTCTACACTGTAAGTGTGCTGTACTGCATTGGAGTTCTTGATATACAATAGACTGCCTGGGTAACCTGGAGGTACTTGGTTTATTGGGTTACTGGTTTCCTCAATCACACATTGAAGAAGTAGCTTTTTAAATTCCTCCTAGCTTGAAAAAATGCTAAAATTACTGTCCATTATTCACTGGAGCTGAGCTCCATACATTAGATCCCTAACCCCCAGTACCTCAGAATGTGACTGTATTTCGAAATAGGTTCTTTAAGGGGGTGATTAAGTGAGTTCTTTAGAGTGGGCCCTTACCCAAAGTGATTGCTGTCCTAAGAAAAGAAAATTTGGATACACAAAAGGAGGTACCAAACAGGTGCACACAGAGGAAAAAAGTCCAGGTGTAGCCACAGCAAGCCAAGGGAATACTTCTCAGAAGAAACCAAACCTGCTGACACCATGATCTTGGACTTGTAGCCTCTAGAACTGTGGGGAAAAGAAATTTCTATTGTTTAAGCCACCTGGGCTGTAGTATTTTGTCTGGATGGTCCTAGCAAATTCATATACTGGGTAAAGCAATCAATATGGGAGAGTCATGATAGCAGAGCAATGTTTCCCTCATTGTGTTCATGCTCTGATTCCTGAAACCTGTGACTATATTGCCTTACCTGGGAAAAGGGATTTTATAGGTGTGGTTAAGGGGAGGGACCTTGAGGTCTTGGTTGGCACAAACTAATTGCATGAGCCTTTACAAGTAGAAAACCTTTGCTCCATTAGTCAGTTAGAAGAGAGAACAGATTTGATGCATGAGAGGGACTCACCCTCTCTGATGACGGCCTATAAAAAAAAGCTGACTTCCAGCCTATAAGAAACTGAATTTTGCCAACACTCCTAATAAAAGAAAATGAATTCTCCCCTAGAGCCTCCAGAATCAAATGCAGCCCTAACCACACCTTGATTTTAGTCCAGGGAACGTATGTCTGATTTCTGACCTACAGCCCTGTATAATAATATATTTGTGTTGTCGTAAAATACTGTTTATGCTAAATTTGTTACAGCAGTCATGGAAAATTGATCAAATGTGTATTTCATCTCAGATCTTCAGAGCAGGACTTCAGTGTGTTGTTTATTTCATGGGCATGTCTTGAAAGCTATGAGCTTCCTTTAGTTTTTCCTTTTTCAACCGTAAACTTCACTGGCATCTTTTACCAACTACTCCATGTGCTTGTCACACAGCCTTTCATCCATAAATAGGCTATAATTCACCATTATCTTGTTGACAAGGCTATGATTCATTTCACCCGTCATTGTTCATTAAAACAATATGTACCTATGCCTTAGTTCCATCCCACTTCAAAGTTGAACTGCTAATACATTTATGCTCAATTAATCCCAGTGGATGAAGAAGAGCAGTTGAACACTATACATAGTTCAACTTTGTAATGATTTTATGAAATTTAGCAACAATGGACAAATTATGAGAAAATATTTTTAAAACTATTTTCTAACTTTACTTACAGCAGCAGTATTTAGTCTTATGTGAAAGGAGAAAGATAATTTAGCTATTTTTAAAGATTAAATTATTTGTCTTTCAGCTTACTTATTTCAAAATTATAATTACTTCATTCTTTTTGCTTCAGTATTCAATTTTAAGTACAAAGTGTCCATATTTCATGTTGACCTAATTTCTCCCAACATTCAGTAATTTTCCAAATAAATTTTCTATATTTAAGAGGGAAACATTTCTAAAAGTCATGTAGAAATACTGCTGTTATCTATAAAATCACAGTGTTGTTTGCTATTATCCAGAAATATTGGTCACGATTTTATTTAATAAAAGAGGAAACTATATGTAAATGGTTTTAATCATAGTGTGCTCACATTCTATTCAATTTCAAGTGGAACAAGAGCTGCATTAACCCACCTGTAGAAGTGGAGCCACTACACACCCGGCAGGGGTTCCAACACTGTGGAATTTTGCACTTGAAATGCAACCCTCGCTAACACTGTTTAACCACATCCTCCAGGGAGATTTTTTTTTAACTACCTCGGCAGCTGGTAGTGACAAATATAGCTAAAAATAAACCAAAAAGATTTCCTGGTTGCTGAGAGGTCAATTACATTGTCTAAACTAGAAAATTCAACAAAGGAGAATTATTCTAAATGTATGCTTCATAACCATACAGTAATTGCCTGAAAGTGAAAAAGAATCAAAGAAATGAGACCGTAGGTACAAAGGATTTTTAATTTCATAGGATTGGGGGGGGAGGCATCTATTAAAGTCGTGTATTATATTTCAAGGAAATGCCTTTGGGAGAATAAAAAAATTAGGCAAAGGAGACTAGGGAGGAAGAATTCACTATAGTTTGAATACAAGGTGAGCTAGCACAAGATATCAGCATATCAAAAAGAGTAGGAAGAATTTTCATTTAAAAGTAAAAACACGAAGTTTAAAAACCATACTTGAACAGCAGAAATTTGCAACTGAAAGGAAGCTGTCTGAGAAGGACCTACTAAATCCTAACGGGTGTTCTTTCGTCCTCAGGAGGTTTCAACCTATGAAGTACACAAACGTTTTTGAAGAAGATAGAATATTTTTTTACTCCAATTTTTCCCCTGCTCCTAATCCCTTTAAATATAAAATATCTAATAAAAAAAATCACTTTTTTAAATTGTTGTCTACTATCTTGATTTTTTCTGTTTTTTTTTTTTTTTTTTTTTTTTTTTTTTCTCTTTTGGGAGAGAACCACAATGTTGATCTTTAGAGATCTCAAAAGTTTTCTTAGATATAAAATATTCCACAAAAACCTGTAAGAGTAAAAGATGAACTGTGTTTATGGACGGGTACATATTAACCCAACAATAAAATTATGTATATATACAGTTACTGGACTAAATGGGTCTGCCTGTGTGCATCGAAGCACAATGGTTGATTATGTGAGGAAGGGGAGCCAAGCCCATAGCCGCAGGTCAGCTAATGGTCTTGAACTGTGGAATCAAACTGAAACTTGGTTTCTTCTGCGCAGGATGCAAAGGTGATTTCTTTCCCAGGTTCTTGTCCAGGTGGATTCGAAGAATGAAGCCATGGACCAAAAAAAAAGTGGTATATGGAAAGGTGGAAACTTATTGGAAAACAAGTACAGACTCCCTCATAGGGAGGGAGTCCCAAGGGAGTAACCCACTATGCCCCACTTTCTAAGGTTTATAAAGGCCACAGTTCTTTACGTCTTGATAGTCCCTTCTGATTGGTCACTATCGCAGCTTCAAAGCTCTGCCGGGGTCCAACCCCAGCAGGTCCAGGGGTCCCCAAAGGTGTGGACGGAGTCGGCGAAGAAGGAATGACACGGAGACAGCGCTCAGTTGATCAGCAGCCTAGCCAGGATCTCCAGCCAAGTTCTGGTCTGGATCTACAGAGAGGTTCTGCTTAGGATCTCCAGCCAGGTTCTGTGTCCATGTTCTCTTGCTAGGTTCTCCAGGTTCTCCAGCCAGGTTCTGTAGCCATGTTCCCTTGCTAGGTTCTCCAGCCAGGTTCTGTCCAGGTTCTCCAGCCAGGTTCAGTCACCAGGTTCTAGTCAGGTTCTCTTGCCAATTTCTGTAGTCAGGTTCAGTCCAGGATCTTTTGCCATGTTCTCTCGCTAGGTTCTGTCTCTAGGTTCTGAGGCCAGTTTCTGTCCAGGATCTTCTGCCATGTTCTCTCCAGCGAAGTTCTTCTGCCCCCCTCTTTTTCTTCCCCTTCAGTGGTAGAATTCTATATCCCCTACGAAAGACTGTTTTCCTCTTTCTCTCTTTTGTCAGCATTTCTCCACTCCCTGTGGCCTTCCCCTGCCTCCTGTGAATGGGTGTCTTCCTCTCCCCTTATCCTGTGGTGCCTTTTGGCAGCTCCAAGTCCCCAGCCAACTATGCCTCCCTCCCCCATAGACCCCCTAACTCCTAAAACTCCCTAAACCTGCCTATTTTACCCCTAAAAACTCCTTTCAGCCTGAGACCTGGCTCCCTGATAGCTTCCAGGGGATGGGTTTCATAGGAAAAATCATTAATCATTGTGGCTCTTGAAAACAAATGATAAAATAAGAACTTTATAAACATAAAAGTTAAAAATTATAATCCTCTGCTTCTTTCTATTTGTTATGATGAGGATGATTTCTTATTTAAATCATAGCCTTATTGAAAGACCAATCGGGAGCTGAAAACCAGGATTACAGGCTTTATTAGGAGAGAGACCTGCTGGGCAGTCTCGCAATGAGAGAACAGCAACCAGTGCAGAGATGAGCACTCCTTCTGAGGGGAGGAATGGAAAGGAATGGGGGCTTAGTGTACTCGGTGTGCACTGATTGGTGGCTTAATATATGGTCCATATAGGAACAAGGGCTTAGGGTATTTGGCAGGTGTTGATTGGTGATTCAATGTATAGTCCATATAAAGTACATGGTCAGGTATTTCCGGGCTGCAGGTTACGTCATACTCTGCCCACCAGTTGGGGGAAGGGAGGATCTATCACTTATAAAGTGCTGTTTATTTAAGCTATACTGGTATTATATATAGTATCAAATTAAAATGAAAGAAAATTAATCATGAATATATAGAATAATTAAAATCCATTTTAAAATACATTCTTCCTCATCATTGATGTTTCTTTCTCTCTTCCCTTCCTCTCTGAAATCAATAAAAATATATTTTAAAAATACTAATTAGATATTTTGATGAGCAGTTTCTTCATAGACATTTGAGAAGGCAAGATTTTTCCCCATTGTTACTTACCTTCAGGTGTTAGAAAATCAATCTGGGCCAATTAATGGGCCCTTATTTTATTATATTCTTTCTTTTTTTTCTTTTTTAATATATTTTATTGATTTTTTACAGAGAGGAAGGGAGAGAGATAGAGAGTTAGAAACATCGATGAGAGAGAAACATCGATCAGCTGCCTCCTGCACATCTCCCACTGGGGATGTGCTCGCAACCCAGGTACATGCCCTTGACCGGAATCGAACCTGGGACCTTTCAGTCCGCAGGCCGACGCTCTATCCACTGAGCCAAACCGGTTTCGGCATTATTATATTATTTCTTTAGCAATTACAAAGTTGCCACAGGAGAGTTCCGAATGGCAGGGATAAGTGAATTTTGAGAATTTATTTGAAGTAGAAAAGAATAGCCTAGCAAGGGGGGGATAAAGAGATAACTACTATGGACCGCAGATAAACTGAAGAATGTACATCAATGAGGATGTTGTAGAATGCAGCATGGGCAATGATCAGGAGAATTTAAAAAAATTATACAAAGAACGTCAAGGAGGATTTTTCCACTTACGTTAATAGAGAAGTGATTACCTGGTGAAAATGATATTTAAAGTGAAGAGAAGTTGACTTTTTCAAATATGTCAAAAGCTCTGGAAAAATTAGTGAATTGACTTTTACCGGAGAAGTCAGTGAATCTTTCAACAAGCCCTTTAAAATCAAGAGACCATTCAGAAGTAAGCTGTGACTTAAATGGCAAGTGTCTGTGAGAGAAAGAGCCAGGGAGTGATTACCGTAATTGACCCCACACTGTCCTTAGAGGTGCTCTTGGCAGTTCCCAGAATGACTCTACAGATAAAAGGTAAGTTTTATAATGTGTCATCACTCTTGTGTTGAGCATAGTTTTTCCAGCATCAGAAAAAAAAAAGAAAAACCAGCAAAAATGGTAAGTGGCAAAAGTGCTCACATTCATGGAAAAATTAACCTGTTGGACATGTCGCAATAAAGCTACAATAAATCAGATGTGTGTGCCAAGGAGCGATTGATTATAGATGAAACAGTCATGTTGATTACCCATGGAATGCAAATACATGATATACTCTCTTCAGGTTGAAATGACCTCCGAAGTGTAAAGTAAAATAGAAAATCAGTTGCCCTTAAGTAATGCATTTATAAAATAGTGGGGATGGCAGATAGCTTTGAGTACAAGCAGTTGCTTCAGATGATCTTGCCAATCACCACTGGTCTTTATTTCCTAACACGTGTCTGTGTTCATTCAGTATTGCCCTGCATTGCCACATTCTACCATAACCATCACTTACAGTAAATGATAACTTCAAATAAATACAGTATTTAAAGGTCATAAGTGAGAAATGCAGAAGCAGTATACGATTTGGGGAAATTTCTAAAAATCTAAATATGGTAATGTTTCATTAACATTTCATCCTCAAAAATCAAACAAAACAGAGCTTTGGAACAAGATTTAGGATACTTTACTAGTACTTTCTAAATAGGGCATCGGTGATTTCATAACCACCAAATCTTATTTTCTTTCTGCTCACATTGAAGGAACTACATAAAATTGTTGTCAACTTCCTTCTTCTTCAAAGTCTTAATTTTTATAGGCAATACACATTTTTGTTCTTCATCTCTCACTCATCATTTTATTCTGTCATTCACCAGTTTTACATTATTTATTCTCTCCTAAAATATGGTTCGAAAATAGATTTATTTCTTTCATTTCACATGTCTTTTGTCAACATCCTCTGCTGATGTACTTTCAAAATCATTCTTATATTGACAACCTCAAGTTGTCCTTTCCCATTTAGACACTTTTCTCTTATTCTAGGTACTGATTTTCAGATGTTAGCTTATAGCTCCATCTCAATGCCTGCTCTTAACCAGCCTATCAAATAACAAATGATTCATCTTCCGCTCTTTGATAATGTTGCCAACTTCTCAGTCTGCCTTCGTCTTCTACTACATATCTTGGCACATTTTTTTGGTTCCCTCTCTTTTATTTTTCATCAAATATTGTCCTATACATATATATTTGCTTACTTAAATCATTCTTGCCCGGGCCCATTTCTTGCACGTCCACTCAAATTATTGCAATAGCTAGCTAAAAGATCTCCCTGACTCAAATTTCACATGTCCAGTCTACTCTTTAACTGATACTACACCATTCAAAGGCCTTTGTGTCTAACTTTGTAACTTACTAAAGATATGTCTAACTTTTATTTTGTAGTATTTGACACATTCCACATTGTATCTCCAACTTTCTTTTCCATACCCAATATCCTTAAACCAAATTCATACCAAACACAATGCTTTGGTGTTTTCTTACCATATCCTTTTCAAATGAAAACTTTTCATTGATCCTAAAATATACTCACACAATAAAATTGCTTTTTGACTTAGAGTCTATGTCAAGAGGCACTCTACATACATTTTAATAGGTCTTTTCACCCAAATGTTGTCACTTCTTTAGTGCTCCAACTGCTGAATAGGTAAACTTGTTTAACAGTATTTATCACATTCTGTTTTGTATGATGGCAGTTTAGGTATAGGGTAAAGCTTAGATCTATGTGGTCAAAATACCTCAGTGCCCTGGCTGGTGTTTAGCATTGACCTATGAACCAGGAGGTCAAGGTTCAAATCCCGGACAGGGCACATGCCTGGGTTGTGGGCTTGGTCCCCAGTAGGAGGCATGCAGAAAGCAGCTGATCAATGATTCTCATCATTGATGTTTCTATCTCTCTTTCCCTCTCCCTTCTTCTTATATATTATATTTATATTATATTTAATATATATGTTAAATATATTATATTATAATATGTTATATTAATTATATTATGCAGGAGGATGAGAGTTCAAAGGAGTGTCCTTTGTAGGGTTTGGTTTCACATGGAATGATTTTAAGAACAGTCTGGGGAAAGTATGGGTTGGTTTGGGACAACATTAGGAAAAGTGGGGGTTAGTAGGCATTGGGTGCTCTCATAAAGTGAGGGTGATTTAATGATTGGGCATCTATATATATAAAAACCTAAGCAACCGGATGACAATCTGGTAGCTATGATGTGCAATGACCACCAGGGGTCATTCAATGCACAGGCATGGAAACATTAAACAGACTAATGAATCTCAGAGAGAAGTGGGGAGGGGGAGAGTAGGAAGAGATTAGCCAAAGATGTTATATGCATACTAGAGGTCCAGTGCATGGATTCATGCACAGGTGGGTTCACTCATCCTGGATTGTGAGGACTGGGCTGAAACCAGCTCTCCGACACCCCCAAGGGGTCCCGGATTGCAAGAGGGTGCAGACCAGGCCAAGGGACCCCACTGGTGCATGAATCTGTGCACTGGGCCTCTAGTCTAGTTATAAATGCAAATACCAAATCATGCAAACAGTAAGTAAGCAGTAATCACTCAGAAAGGAGGCCATTATAACATTTTATAGCTGCTCTAGGATCTTGGGAGATACATTTATTGTTACCTTAGTAACTGTCAGATCATCCTTTCTCCCCAGCCTGAGAGGAATCTTTTGTCTTTTTCAGCCCAAGCTGATGTTTACTTTTGTTTGCAGACAGCATTTAACATTGTCACATATGTATATACTATTTTTTTCTACTGTTTGAGGCTAGAGACATTAATTGTTCATCTTTATCAGGGGAAATGATGTAACCTATTGGTCAAGACACAACTCTGAACTTACATGGGGTCCACTCCTGGTTTCTCTACTTCATTGCATTTTTATAATTTTATCTGCTTGAACCATTTACTCAGCAATAAAATAGAAATAATAGTACAATATCTCATAGGCTTGGAATGAGTAATGAAGTAATAATTCTTATAAATTGTGTTGCATAGTGATTTGCCTTCACAAATCCTCTAAAACCATTATTACATCATATTTCATTATTCCTATGCAGTTTCTAGAAAAAGATCTATACGCAATAGACTTTTATAATTACAAAAAAATAAAATTAAGAGGAAAATACACCCTGTTATCAAAATTTAAAGGCAAATAATCCTTTAGAGTGATATAGTTACTTCTATATATATATATATATATATATATATATATATATATATATATATATAGAGAGAGAGAGAGAGAGAGAGAGAGAGAGATTATTTCCATTTTTTTGCTTCATAAAATCTAGTTATAAACATTTATGTTCAAAATATGTTTTTATATTTTATTTTTCTATTCAGGATCATTTCTTTAGGAAATAGTTTCTGAAGCAGAATGGTTACTTTGAAATCATGTGTCTATATGGTTATGTCACATAAAAATGTATTATTGGGGGTTATGTTTCTTTTTATGAGCAGAATCCAAATTTATGAGTGAAATTAACAAAACTAAGAGAAATAAGCAATGGGAAATTTGGTCCTTTTCTTTAATATGATTACCAAAAGACATAAAAAAAGGAAAATGCTACATTAGCTTAATACAATTGTAAAACAGAAATAATCATTTCTTCCCAAAACAGAAAAATCAAAGGTTTACTTGTGAAATTTTAAGTATAATGTATGTGCTCTTAGTATTTTGTCACCGCATTCTTAATTTAATGAAGGCACTGCTATGACCGGATTTTATTTTTCACTACTTGGAGGTTAGAACAAGGCATATTTCCCCTACATTCATTGGTTATTTTCAGAAACATCTAGTAATGGGATGGTATGCCTCTTAATATTTCCATTTCCATAAATTATTTGGAAATAAATTAGAAAACTATTAATGATATTTTGTTATGGTTTAAATGCATCTTACCTATATATTTTATACACATTTTATGGTCACAGTAAGTCAGTAACAATGATATTAGATCATGTCATTGTTAAGTCAAATCTTATTTTAGAAAAAAAAAAAAAATCTCCCCATTGCAGATGGAGGATGGTTTCTTTCTTTCAGACTTCACAGAAAATTAGAGTAGCTACTTCACCATGTTTTTGTAAAAATAATATTTTAAATACTAAACAACTCCTCCCTTGGAATGCATGAGATGACCGGGAAAGCCATTTTGTAATCCTGTGTGTTTCCCTGTGTTTGGTTTATGTTGTTATTAATCTGTGGTGCCCAACATTTAATTGGTCCTGTTCTTTACCATCGTGCTAAGGCTTGGTCTCACTGTCAGTCGAGTCATTATTTTTTCTCTACATCATCAGTTTTCATTCTCAAGCAGGCTCTTCTTATAAAGTCTGTCAGCCACAATCAATTGTTTTAAATAAATCAAATTGTGTAAAATCTCACACACAAGAAGTAAAATACTTTTGGCCATAAAGAGGCATGTTAAAAACATCATATTTCTCAACAAAAGAGGGGAAAAACACTTTTTTAAAAAAAATTCTTACTCTTCTTATTACTCTTCCTAAAAATATAAGGTAGGTTAGTTAAACATATTCTGAACTTCCTAACAGAATGTATGACACCACAACTCTAATGACAGAACCAAGCCTAATCCAACTCTTGGCACTAAGCGATGTGTTTAAAATGTAGCTTACTTCTCACAGCTCATTAGCTCACTGAATGAATTTGTCCAAATCATGAAGGCAAAACGGGTTTAGATTCTTAGGGAACATCTTTTCTTCATCTACCCATGTAATTTGCACCTTCACCACTTGCTGTCAGAGCAAAGAGCCTTTTCGCCAAGGACAGTATTTTGAAGCCTTGCTAAAGTAAGACATAATGAAGCCATACTGAGAGAGTCGGCGAAGGAAACATAGAAGAAGAATAAGAAGTGACATACTGAGAAAAAGAGTTCCACAAACACTTAACCCAAGCGCTCTCTCTGGGGTTTGTGGTTTTGATATTTTATTCATGAAAAATACTGTGGATAGAGAATCACACCAGGGTTTAAGTTCATCTTAATGGCAAAAGAACACACAAGTTTCTATAGTTTAGAAGCACAAAACTATTTTTGCTATGGTGTCAGCAGACAGCTCTGTGTAGAATCAATTTAGAGCAAAAGCAAAGAGTTTAAATGATTCTTTAAGAATGATTCCTATAACATGTCACTTAAGGAAATGGATATTAATGATAAAAAGGAATGCTAAGCGATAATGGAACAAACATATGAGGATGTAGCTTTATCTAAATAGACTTCTTAAAGCTGAAAATTTTATGAACCTGGCTATTAGGGAATTCATACATACGTGTGAAAGAATGATTACATAGTGAATTCCTCCAATTTGTGTACATCAGATGAATTCCGTATAATTTCACATATATGCATATACATTTTGTGTGCTTAAAGGATAAAATGTGTTATAAATGAAAATATATAAAAAATAATTTACTTGAGATCAAATCAAAATAAGATCAACATATTGGTCTGGTTGTAATGTGAATAGTAGAAATGGAAGTGTTTTAAATCAAATATTTAATAGATTTAAAAACTAAGATAGCCCTAGCCCATGGCTCAGTTGGTTGGGCATCTTCCTGTGCACTAAACGGTTGCTGGTTTGATTCCTCGTCAAGGGCCCATGCCTGGGCTGTGAGCATGATCGTAGTTGGGGGGGGGGGGGGGTCGTGCCGGAGGCAGCCGATTGATGTTTCACTCTCACATTAATGTTTCTCTTTCTTTCTCCCTCTCCCATGGTCTCTCTTTCAGTGTGTGTGTGTGTGTGTGTGTGTGTGTGTGTGTGTGTGTGGTGGGGGGGGGGTGGGGGGGAGATAAATAAATAAATATCAGGGCAAAAAAACCCCACAAAAAACCAAGGTAATTTACTGAGTGCTACAAAATATATCAAAATCTAATTTGGAATATCAATATGTAGGATGATTGTCTATATAGCAACAGCTAAAGAATAAATAAATCAGAAAATTACTCCAGCTAATCGGTCAGATAAGTGATTTAATTTCTGTTGTACAAAACAGCATTTTTTTGTAAAACAAAATTGAAGGAAACAAGACAAGTGCTGTATTATTTTTTCTAAATGGGATTGAAAAACCACCTTGGTAGAATGACTCCACTTTCAAATATTTATCACAATATTATGTTGATCTATGGGAAAATGTCCACTCAACTTATACTCAGCTAGTGCTTTAATTCAGTTCAGACCAATCAGATTGCTAAACAATATTTTCTCATAAATATTTGATTCGTGATACCTTTTTAAATAATCAATCCATCATTAAATATTGTTTTTGCTTAAGTGAATGACTTTATTGAATTAAACTCATCCACATAAATTCTAAAGCTATGTTTTTAAGGGGAACAAAAATACATATTAAATATTAATACTTGTTGGTTTTTTATTAGACTACTAGAGGCCTGATGCACGAAATTCCTGCAAGGGGCATGGCCCTCGCAGCCCTGGCTTCATCTGGAAGGTCATCTGGATGGTCGTTTTTCTATTTGGTCTAATTAGCATATTAACTCTTTATTATATAGGACTAGAGGCCCAGTGCATGAAATTCATGCACTGGGTGGGGGGGTCCCCCTCAACCCAGCCTGCACCCTCTCCAATTGGGACCCCTCAGAGGATTTCCAACTGCCGGTTTAGGCCTGAAACCGGCAGTTGGACATCCCTCTCACAATCCAGGACCACTGGTTCCTAACTGCTCACCTGCCTGCCTCCCTGATCACCCCCAACTGCTTCCCCTGCTGGCTTGGTCCCTACAACTTCCCCCGACACCCCGCTGGCCTGGTTGCCCCTAACTGCCCCCTCCACCAGCCTGGTTGCCCCCAACTGCCCCCCTCTGCTGGCGTGGTCACCCTAACTGACCCCTGGCAGCCTGGTTGCCCCCAACTGCCACCCCTGCCAACCTCGTCACCCCCAATTGCCCCCCATCCCACTGGCCTGGTTGGCCCTAACTGTCCCCCCTGCTGACCTGGTTGCCCCTCACTGCCCCCCCAATGGCTTGGTCACCCCTCACGGCCTCCCCTGCAGGCCTGGTCACCCCACTCAGCCTGTTCGGTCATCCATTCTGTTCTTTCAGATGTGACGGCCCCTGGCTCTTTATATAGATACTAGAGGCCCGGTGCACAAAAATTTGTGCACTCGAGGGGGGGGGGTCCCTCAGCCCATCCTGTGCCCTCTCGCAGTCTGGGACCCCTCGGGAGATAACAACTTGCTGGCTTAGGCCTGCTCCTGGGTGGCAGAGACAGGCCTAATCCCTAGGTGCAGCCCCTGGTCTGGCTCAGAGCAGGGCCGATTGGGAGGTTGCGATGCCACCCTCAGTCACGCTCAGGGTAGGGCCGATTGGGGGGTTGGGGCACCGCCCCCTGTCACACTCAAGGCAGGGTCAATGGGGAGGTTGCGGCACCACCCCCTGTCACGCACAGAGCAGTGCCAATCAGGGGGTTGGGGCACTGCCCGCTGTCATTCACAGAGCAGGGCCCATCAGGAGGTTGAGGAGCTGCCCCCTGTCACACACAGAGCAGGACCGATCAGGGGGTTGGGGCCCCGCCCTCTATCACCCACAGAGCAGGGCCTATCAGGGGGTTGTGGCGCCGCCACTCTCACACTCAAGGCAGGGCCGATGGGGAGGTTATGGCTCTACCCTGTCACACACAGAGCAGGGCCCGTGGGGGCGGGGGGGAGTTGGGGCACCGCACCCCGTCACACACAGAGCTGCAGGGCGATCAGGGGGATTGTCGCTGCCCCCTGTCACGCTGATCCCGGTGCTAGGAGGCCTCACCGCTCCGCTGATCCCAGTGCTGGGAGGCATATTACCCTTTTACTATAGAGGATAGAGGCCTGGTGCATGGGTGGGGGCCCGCTGGTTTGCCCTGAAGGGTGTCCTGGATCAGGGTGTGGGTCCCCACTGGGGTGCCTGGCCAGCCTGGATGAGGGGATGATGGCTGTTTGCAGCTTGTCACGCACCCTTCAGTGTGGGGGTCCCCACTGGGGTGCCTGGCCAGTCTGGGTGAGGGGCTGAAGGCTGTTTTCAGGCTGGCAGGTGACTGAAGCTCCCAACTGCTCCTTTTTTTCTTTTTTCTTTTTTTTATTCTGGGCCAGCTTTAGCTCTGAGGCTTGGCTACAGCTCTTATGCCTCCGCTGCTGAAAGCAGGTATCTGGTTTGTTTGGGTTCTATAATCGAAACACTGTTTCAACTCCAGCTCTGAGATCCCGGCTGCCTGAAAGCAGGTGTCTGGGGTTTTGTTTAGCTTCTATATTTGTAACAATGTTTCAAACTGCAAGCTCAGAGGCCGGCAGCGGCAGGCGGGGAACGTTGGAGTCCTCCGTCATTGAAGCAAGCAAGCCTCATGTTCGCTTTAAGCTGCCTGGCTGCCGGCCACCATCTTTGCTGGCAGTTAATTTGCATATCGCCCTGATTAGCCAATGGGAAGGGTAGCGGAGGTACGGCTAATTACCATGTTTCTCTTTTATTAGATAGGATAGATGTAGATATTAGACTTTACAATTGTTGAAATACTATGCTTATTCTGGGAAAACTGCTTTTCGTAATATTCAATGGAGGAATTTTTGTTTTATTTCTTCAGATTTTAAACCAGGGCTACATCCATAATTATGATGTTAATCTAAAATCCACAAGCCAGCCCTGGCAGGTGTTTCTCAGTGGTTAGAGTATCTGCCCACAAACCAAAGGGTTGAGGGTTTGATTTCCAGTCAAGGGCTCGTACCTGGGTTGAAGTTTGCTCCTTGCCCCTGATTGGGGCCCATGCAGGAGCCAACCACCCAATGTGTCTCTCACAGCGATGTTTCTCTCTCTCTCGCTCTCACTCTCTGTCTTTCTCTCCTCCCACTCGCTCTGAAAAGCAATGGAAAAAAATATCCTTGGGTGAGGGTTAGCAAAATTGACATGTCAGTTTTCTGAATAAACTAGAGTGATTTTTATTGTCGAGCCTACCCTGCAACGGCTAAACTTAGAATCTGAAAAGGGATTAAGGTCTATTTGAATCATTTCGCTTCCTTGCTACTTAATTTCCTGTTCATCTTTGTTTTACATTTCATTTCCTCAGATAAAATTAATACTATTTGTGTATGGTTGAATATTTGTTCTAGTTGGATGAATTAATTTCAAACTTTGGAGTATAAGAGTTAATGAGCTTCTTTTATTATACGGTAACTATATTTTTATCTTAAAAATCTACTTAATCTTAAAGCAAAATTTTAGACCACTCTGCTTTTAATCAATGCAGAAGAATTAGATTGCCAGTCAAGCTAGAAGTCAACTGCTATAAAATACTTCTCAAATATATGAAAGTAATTTTGAAAAACTTTAAGTATTCCTATGCTGTACTATGCAAGTTTTTTGGCTTATAAGTACAAAACTTTTTTTGTTGTTGTGCCAAGATAAGAGTAAATGAATGAATTATGTCTAAATTAGACATAATCTGGTTTTGAATATAAAATAACTTTTAAAATAACTAATGGACTGTAATGGTGCCAAGGAAACCATAATCATTGATCATGCAGTGTTTATTTATAAGTATGATTTACTTCAAGTTAATTAATAGCATAAAGTTACTTCTAATGGTGCTTATTTACTGTGTTTTATTTTGTCAAACAAGCATGGTTTTGATTTTAATGCTTTTAAATTGCTCCTTCATGTCTCCATTGTTATGTGATATCCATGACAACTTACTCTATAAAATAGTCTAAACTAAGGAATCATTATCATGATAAGCCATATATACGTAATTTTAAGAAACAGATGGTCTAGATTTTTTTAAGGTTTTTGGAAATATTTTGGTGAAAATATAATAGTAAATGTTCCTCAAGTATAAGAGACCAGCTTTTTGAATTTGATGATAACATTTTAAAACTTAAATACAAAATGTACTGATTTTATCCTCTAATGATCTTTAGAAAACCCAGAGTACTATTTTGTAAATTATTTTATATAACTTGAAGGATTGTGGGTTTTTTTTTTACCTATTTAAAGGAGTTTCTCCAACCCTAGTGACTTTGGCCCAGTAGATATAGCGTTGGCCTGCAGGCAAAAGGGTCCTGGGTTTGATCCTGGTCAAGGGCACAGAACAGGTACCTTGGTGCTCAATCCCCAGTGGGGGCAGTGCAGGAGGTAGCAGACCTATTGATCTCTCTATCTGTCTCCCAAATATTTTTTTAAAAGAGAGAATAATGCTAAAGAAAAAAGTTTTTTTCCAGAAAAATAGCTTAACCTATACAAGTTTATCTTTTCCTGCTATCCTTTGTTTTTGCTATGTGTTGTTTTCATGCTTTTGTTTTGAGTTTTCTATTTGTTTGTGTTTTGTTTTGTTTCTGTAGATCACAGAGGTTGCACTGAAGCTAAAATTGATAAGAATACTGGAAGTGTGTATATTAACATGAATATACTTCTAATTATTCCTGAATCTTTAAGTTCCCATATTTATGGAAATGTAATATTTTTAACTAAATCAAAATACAGGGTTAGGCAAAAGTAGGTGTACAGTTGTGAGTGCACAAAGTAGAGCTTATTCTTACATTATTATTTATTTATTTATTTTTTTAAAATATATTTTATTGATTTTTTACAGAGAGGAAGGGAGAGAGATAGAGAGTTAGAAACATCGATGAGAGAGAAACATCGATCAGCTGCCTCCTGCACATCTCCTACTGGGGAGGTGCCCGCAACCCAGGTACATGCCCTTGACCGGAATCGAACCTGGGACCTTTCAGTCCGCAAGCCGACGCTCTATCCACTGAGCCAAACCGGTTTTGGCCTTACATTATTATTTATTACTAGAGGCCCAGTGCATGAAATTTGTGAAATCGGCGGGAGGGGGGGAGGGGGGTGGCGGAGTCCCTCACCCCCGCCTGTGCCCTCTCGCAGTCTGGGAGCCGTCAGTCAAATATCCTTAGCACTGCAACGGATGCGGGAGAGGCTCCCGCCACCACTGCTGCGCTCGCCAACCTTGAGCCCAGCTTCTGGCTGAGTGGCACTCCCCCTGTGAAGCACACTGACCACCAGGGGGCAGCTCCTGCATTGAGCCTCTGCCCCCTGGTGGTCAGTGCACATCATAGCGACCGGTTGTTCTTCTATTTGGTGGATTTGCATATTAGACTTTCATTATATAAGATTGTATTATTTTCCATATGAACAACTTTACACCTACTTTGCCTAACTCTGCAGAAGGAGAACTAAGTTTTGTGTTTGAAATTAAAGTACTATATTCTATATGGTGTGTCCCCTAGAATGTACACACACATTAGAATAATTATTACAGCAATGTTTATTAAAATACATTTTATTTTCAAAATTGAGCTATCAGCTGTTAAAGTGTATGTGCATTTTGGGGGATACCCTATATATGCAGATGTTCATTTTCACACTAGTGTCTAAACAGGTACATTACATCTACCCCATTCCCAGTATTTGGTATCATGCCATAATGCTGGGAGAATTATAATATGTATATGAGTGTTTGTGGCAGAGACAGGAGGGACCGGACCTCATTATGACTCAAGTTGGGCAAATGTGCTCCTTCTACATCTCTTTGGCATGTCACAAAGAAACTAATGTAATAGTAGTAGGTAAGAGGAGCATACTAAAATTTTCAGATACGTAATTTGATCTGTAACAATTAATTGACTGTGTAGCAAATTATAATCCATTCCTATTCAATCATATATTCTTTCATTCTTTCAACAAATATTAAGCAATTTTTCTCTGTCTGGCATTGTACTCTAGCAGTCCAAGTTTGAACAACAATAACAACAACAAAAATACTATTGACCTTCATAGAGCTTCCAATTTAGGGAAGAGACAAGAATGCATTTAATATTGATGAAAATAAATGTCCAATGCTAAGGAATGAGGGAAGAGGGATTGACCTTTTCTGAAGAAGAAAGTCCTCTTTTATGAGATCTAAAGAATGATTATGACGAATGAATCAATTATTGAGGTTAAAGCAGAAGAACATTTATATAAAGACAGTCCCTTGTACCAAAGAGGGGGAAGGGCATGGTGCTTTTGTGGAAATGAGGTGAGGGTGGAGGGACAGGAGGTGGAGAGGGTAGCTGAGTGTCTATCATCCTGGGCCATTCAAATGGCACAGAGTTTACACTATATAATCATTTTCAGTTTCCATTGAAGGAATTATATTAAGTTTCTGAATGACACCATAACTTCTTGTCCAGCCTCGTCTTAACTTCATTCACTCAGCAACCACTTATTGAATGATTACTTGGGAAGCAATACGATGTCAGAAAACCTGAATTTTGTGGCCCCAGGGAAGCAGAGGAGTTAGACTAGGGCACTAGGGTTGCTTTTTAGCCTAGGAGATTGAGTGTCCCAAAGTATAATGTGCCCCAAAGGCAATGATTCATAAAATATCAATCCTGATTGGGGACTCTAGCAAAGTGGAGATTTGTTCCATCTTAATTCCAAGTATTTGAAGGGACTGAGAGTAAGATCATTTATAGTCCTTCTCTTTGGAGGCATTGTTTTCATGGTGTCATTTAAATCCATTTTCAGCGCAATACAGTCTTTCCCAAATGATAAATTACATTATTTAATATTTCAATTAAAACATGGGTTAGATATAGAAGTTCAGTTGTTTTAATGTAGAGTTTAAAGACTTCCTTGCATCTTAAGTTATAATTTTTAAACTGACCATTTCTTTAGACTTGTCAGAAGTATCATGTATTGACTGTAAAACAAATGTTATGTTGTTGTATTAGATCCACTTTACTTTCAATTTTGAGCAATTGTGCGAAGAATGCACTTCATGAAAAGAAAAAATGAAAAATGGTGAGTTCAGGTACATAGCTATCCTCTTAATCCCATACCAATAAGTCTTTTGCCTCTTTTCTCATTTATCACATGTTTGTAAGAGAAACTTGCCTGGGAATGGGGTGAATGTGAAATGAAGAAATTAATATCTGAAATACTTACCTTGCCTTTTTTTTGTCCCTTTTCTACTTACAAATAAAGCCTAATCGTAGTTGGAAGTAAATCATTTTGAGCAAATAGCATGTGAGTATACACAAGATTTTGAGCTTTTAGTTATATTGTTTAGTTTATTGTTGAAGTCAGTGCATTGTGAGTCAAGTGACAGATGAACAAAGAACATTCTCATTCAACTAGAATTTGTTAAAAGACTCCAAATTGTCATTAGGTGGAATTCTGATCAGGGAATCAAGCTGGGGACACAATGATTTCTGAATATATCTGAATTAATGTGCTTCTGTTCTGATGCAAAAAATAAAATAAAATAAAAAGGTGGGGCGGGGGGCAAATAGTGAATCAGAAATGTCAGATTTGCTGGAACTGCATTTGTTGTTAAAACTCGTGGGGTTAAATATCAGTGATAGGCATGCAGTTCCTGTTGCTCTCTGTTCAGGGCAGCTGATAGAAATCCGAGGTGAGCTCCCAGGATAAAGTGAGAATCGGGGGAAACAGATGGCAGTCCTCGTGCGTGAAACTTTCTGAAAGAACCAGAGCTTCTACTCTAGTGGCAGCAGGGAGCCAACATGTAAAATCGACATGGCGCTTCGGAACCTAGAATGTAGGTGGCCCTACTGCCAGTTCATCTAGGGGCCAAGGCTTAGATGGAGAAATCTTCCTTGGGATGATATGTTTTGGGGGAAAGACACGCAGTTGCAATTTTATTATGTGGCAAGCTTCTTGCCACATTGCTGTTCCTGGATGAATTGAGATTGAGGTCCAAGCTTTGAGGGAAACCATTAATTCTCTTCATTAAGCAATGGGTTTGGGGGTGGCCAGCCTCCCTCCCCCTGAGTCTCTCCTGCAGGGGTTCAGGTTTGGACAAGTTAACCTTACTTCTCACTTACATGCATCAGGAGGCGTTTTACCCAATTCAGCAACCCAAAGGACAGGCATGAAAGACCTGTAATTATCCCCGTAGACAACGACCCCCTTTAGGTTCCATTTGTGTGTCTTCATGGCAACTCATTCACATTCCCCAGGAAGATGCTCACGTCCACTTCACCGGAATCATTTACATTTTGGAATGTTGCCATGCAGGTGTAGTGGGAGTTACACCCTGTGAAAAATATGAAGTAGTTTTTAAGTAATGGCATTAACACATATCTTGTGAAGAATTTAATGCAATTTTTTAAAATTGTTTTTCATAGTTATACACTTTTATTCTCAAAAGAATGTTTATACTCTTGGGTTAGTTTTCATAATTATTTTTTCTATTTTGTGTAAGGAAAAATAGTTGTGTGACCAGTACACACATACATGCACACCATACGTGGTTACGCAATTACTGTGTACATGCAGATACTTTCATAAGCAATGTTAAGCAACACTAGATGGCTTTAGCTGTAGATGAGAATTTTTGTAAAGATTTCTAGCATACAGGATTTATTTTCCCTTGCGTTTGATGGTTATCTGAATATTTTACAAGAGCAAAAAGGCAAAAGCTGCTTTTTTTTGACCCACATTTTTACCTCAAGATATTTTTGTCATGCGCATAATTGGTTTACTATTTTGACATTGTCAACAGAATTCTGTGCTGTTCAACATTTAACACCTTTGAAGAACTGTGACTTTACTACAAGTGATTAACATAATTGGTTGCAAAAAACTAGCTCACCAGCAGGTATGTCGGACTTACAAATGTTTTTCAGTTAAAAGAAATCTGAATCGAATTTACTCTTATTTCTAGCTACTGTGTTTACTGTAAAATTCTTGATACTCTCTCGTTACCCTTTGCATATATTTCTCTATCTGTCTCCAATATTTTTTAATAATTTACTTGCAGGTTTCTTGGCAATTTTAGTGGTGCTCCCCCCACCCCCCCACACACACATCATTAAAGATACTATATGTCAATACACTCTCAGTTTTTCCTTCAAAATAGTATCTCTTTTCACCCTGCTTGTGTTATATTGTATAAGAAAGCAAAACAATAACAAATGTTCATGAAATTTTATATGCAATACTCAGATTTAATGCTCCCAAGGTAAAAGTGACCCAGGATTATGAAAACTTTATCAAAGGGTCAGAGTAGAGGTCAAGTTGAGGTTGGGGTAAGGGTGGGGACTTCCTCCCAGTGTTTAGGACAGTGTGCGGGGCACTACAACCCTCCAAAACAATGGAAGTTGAATGCTACACTAAGATAATGAAATGTGTGGGTTAGCCTAGGCCAGTGATGGCAAACCTATGACACTCATGTCAGAGGTGACAAGTGAACTCATTTTTTTGGTTAATTGTTCTTTGTTAAATGGCATTTAAACATATCAAATAAATATCAAAAATATACATCTTTGTTTTACTAATGTTGAAAATATCAAAAAATTTCTATATGTGACACAGCACCAGAGTTAAGTTAGGGTTTTTCAAAATGCTGACATGCCGAGCTCAAAAGGTTCACCATCACTGGCCTAGGCCCTGGCATTTATTTTTTTCCATCTTTTTTCTTTTGCCTCTTGACCTTTTCTCTGAAAACCTTCAGAGTGAGTAGGAAATGGTTAGCAGTGGTGTAACAACATATATTGTCATATTATGTAATAAATAAGTAGCTACAGATCAGCAGGTGACCAGATTATACTCCAAAATTCTGTAAGATCTTCCATTACAAAAGCAAATGCTTTCCCATAGAAACACATGTTCTATTAAAATTATTTTTACTACCAATTTATCTGAAAATAAACTTTTGGTTCATGAATTACTATTGCCCAAGTGACTGTAAAAGCTAAGGCAAATGAGGCCAGTCATAGCCAACCATAATCTTCATCATCATCATCCTCTTTCACCGCATCTATATTTTTTCTCTCCTCTTAGCTATACCTATATTTACCTCCTAGTGCTGTCTTTCTTTAAAAAAATATATTTTTATTGATTTCTGAGAGGAAGGGAGAGGGAGAAAGAAATAGAAACATGAATGAGGAGAGAGAATCATTGATCAGCTTCCTCCTGCAGGCCTCATACTGGGGATAGAGCCTCAAACCCAGGCATGTGCCCGACCAGGAATCAAACCATGACCTTCTGATTCATTGGTCAATGCCAACCACTGAGCCATGTCGGCTGGGCCCTTCTAGTGCTTTCTTTGCCTTAGAGAAGTGGTCTCTAGTCAAGTCTGAAAACTGAATTTACCAAGGAATCTTCCCTGAAGAATAAAAACTTGCCTCACAAATTCAGAGTACTCAAAAAGATCTGAAATATATATTTTTGTACTACATAATGGCTCCCCAAAAGGCAAATATCACTTAGTTGCTATGTCCGTGTGTGTGTGTGTGTGTGTGTGTGTGTGTGTGTGTGCCTTTGTGTTGTATATTTTTGTGGTGAGGGTTTGGCAGTAGAGTGTAACAATACCTGTGAGGATGGCAATAAAGATTTCATGTTTGTTTGTAGACTGATTGAGTGGCCTCTCAGCATGCCCGTAGCTGTCCCTAGAGGGAGCACTATAGTGCATCATGGAGGAAGCTGCAATGCCTTTAATAATGACCTACGTTCTCTAGTCACACAAACCATCACTTCCACTTTATCCTGTTCATTAGCAGTGAGTTACTGTATCCAGCTCACTCTTGAGCAAGGGACTTAGAGCTCACCTCTTTAAGGAAGGAGTATCAAATAATTTGTGGGCATATTGTGTTATTTTATATATTTACTAGAGACCCAGTGCACAGATTTATGCACCAGTGGGGTCCCTCGGCCTGGCCCGTGCCCTCTCGCAATCCAGGACCCCTTGGGGGATGTCGGAGAGCCAGTTTCAGCCCTACCCCCTCAGGCCAGGCCAAGGGACCCCACCGGTGCACGAATTCATGCACTGGGCTTCTAGTATGCATATAAGATCCTTGGTTAATCTCTTCCCGCCCTCCCTGACCCCCTTCCCTCTGAGACTCATCAGTCTATTCCATGTTTCGATGCCTGTGGTTTCCTCTCCTGCATTGAGTGTCTGCCCCCTGGTGGTCAGTGCGCATCATAGCTATGGGCTGGTCGGCAGGTCAGCTGGTTACTTAGGCTTTTATATATAGAGGTATATTTAATTAATTTATCTTCCAATTATAGTTGACATACACTGCTAGTTTCAGGTGTACACATAGTGATTAGACATCTGGGCATATTTTATTTTTTAATATTATATATATATATATTTTAATTGATTTCAGAGAGGAAGGGAGAGGGAGAGAGAGATAGAAACATCAATGATGAGAGAGAATCATTGATCGGCTGCCACCTGCATGGCTCCCCACTGCAGATAAAGCCCACAACCCAGGCATGTGCCCTTGACTAGAATTGAACCCGGGACCCTTCAGTCCGCAGGCCAATGCTCTATCCACTGAGCCAAACCAGCTAGGGCATTTGGACATATTTTAAACCCATCACTTGGCCTATGGTCCTCACCAATGGAGGATACTCATGTTTATATACTTCAGGCATCACAAACCCTGTGACAGAAAATGAGGGAGTTGGAGTGAGAGGAGATGAGATCTCTCCTGACTTCCTACTATGTATTCCAGAACAGCTTTGTGGTGTTTTATTTTGTTTGTTTGTTTTTTGTTTTTTTGTTTTTATTTTTTTTACTGAAAACTTTGTTTCATGAGATTGTGCTTCATCATTTTCTAATCCTGCATTCATATTTTCTAGAAATATCTATTCTCTTCACTGAATATTTTGTGTCTATGCCTATTACAGATTCATTCCAACTTCTATCATAATCATGGGAGAGTGTAATATGTCTATTTATCCCTTAAAATGAATAGGTATTAATTTTGGTGGCCTTGATTTCTGTTCCATTTGATTCTTACAGTAGATTTTCTCATATAAACAATTCCAACACAGAAATTATGCAGTGTAGTATTGCTCTCTCAGAACAATCTTTCCACTTCAGCACTCTCCTCCCCTTCCTTCCTCTGTACCTTATCTTTCTCTCCACTGTACCATATTCTCCAAGATGCTGCCAAAGGAAGACTTGAGGCAGAAGCATTTGGAAAGGGAGTATAGAAAGTTACTTTTCAAAAATGTAAAGAAACCAGTAAGGTCTTGCTCGCCAACTGAAAAATGCAACAATGTTTAAAGGAAAAAATCTGGAAACATACTAATGCTACTATTAAATGAACAGGATTATTGTGTAAATGAGGGGTGCTGTAATAAACCTAATCAGAAGTACTTTCACTAGGTGATCTGAACATAAATTCCTAACTGGAAAGGTCATGGTGGGAATTCAGTCAAGCTTCAGGCTTCTAACTTCCTTCCTATAAGGTTATCTTTCTTTTAAGCCTGCCCATTGTTTTTGTGCATCTAGGTTAACACACCTTTGAAATGCCTCTTGGAGGTGTAACCACGCACAAGGGAGTACATAACCTTAACTATCTCGTACCCTGCCTTCAACCACATTGGTGTAATCTTCCCGACATCCCTTCCTTAATTCCAAATGTCATCCTCTGGAGCATTTGAGATATTGCTTCCCTGCACTGTCATTAGTTTGGCTCAGATAAATTCGTACAAAAATTCTCTACAAGATAGGATGTTTTTTACATTGACATTTATGTTCATTTTATCCACCAAGATTATGCAATCCCTTAGACATTAGAATAACAAACAGAGAAAGCTGGGGGGAAATGTTTTCCTTAAGAAGTCACCTTTGTTGTTTTATGTGCAAATAAACCCCTTCCATTTCTCCACCTGCCATCTAACTATGTGCCAGGTGTGCTCGGTGATGTTGGAAGTAGGGAATGCAGTTAGGTTTTGCTCCTACAATGTTAAAACCACTTTATTTTCTGTCCCTTTGACCTACCTCAAAGTTCATGATGGTGATAACCTGAACGGTGAGCTGAGATTTTTTTCCTGAGGTCCTGTCTCATGATGCCAGAGAATGAGCTACGCGGACCAGAAGATTTAAGCAAAGTGTGGAAAATGTATTACAAGCAGCTTTAGACTCCCCACAAGCGGAGGGGGACCCAAGAATGGGCTGCCCATTAAAGCCTTGTGGTCCAGGGGTATATGTTTGCTACAAGCTGCTCTATGTCTACCTGTGTCATCACCTGATTGATTCCCTCAATTGTTTTTGCCCAGCAATGGGCCTAAACTTTCCCTGTTCCTAGGTGTTCTTTCTCGGTTCATATGCTGGACTTTTTGTTTCTATGCGTTCGTACACCTTGTTGCTGCAGGCCCTCCCTGGGTTTCCCATGCCTCCCGCTTTGAGTCCAGAAACATTTGATTATTTCTGCTTGGTTGGCTCCTGTGGTCAGGCTGGCTCACACTGCCGTGTCTGCCCCTGCCTATGTTCCACCTGCCGTTGTTTTCCACTGGACCCCCGCCCTGTCGGCCTGAGTTTCAAGCTAACTCCTCTCAATGAGTCAAAAGGTCTCTAAATGCTCTTGGAAGTAATCACTCCAGGGTCAGTCGCCATCACATCCTTCCTCTGGAAACACCTACGTAGGGGGTATCCGTGCTGTTATTGACCTATGCTGGCTGCATGCTTCAGCACTTCATGAGGCTCAGTAAACTCATACGACTATGGAGACGATTTCCTCCACCCTCCGCTGGACTCACATACCATTTTATCCACATTCCCTCTCTCCATTCTATCAAAAACACTTCATTAACTGAACCGTCCTTTGAAACCGCCTGAAGAAATCTTCGCCCTCCTTCACTGGTAGCAGGCATCCCTACCTCCAAATACTAAAGCCAAGGAGGAGCCTGGCTGCGCCTTCCTCCAAGGGAAAGGTGCATTCATCTGAAGGAGCGCGTGGTCCGACAGCCTTCGGCATTTGAGCCAAGGCCACCTTTTTCTTGGGCAGCCTGCAGCCAGTGACTGAGCCTGGTGGGTGTGCTCCTGCCTGTTCATTTTTGCCAAAATATATATTGCTCTTTCTTGGCTCTGGAGCTTCCTGTTGTATCGACTGAGACACTGTGTGTGATATGTTCCGAGCCTCTCTGTCCAATCCCGCTTCCCACCCCATTTATCTTTTACAGGCACTATCCCCCAATAAGTCACTTCCACTCCTAACTCTCTCTTAGTGCCTGCTTTCTGGAGGATGCAACTGACACATTTTACATCAACAAAAAAAATAAGGCCACCGGTCATTTTTTCCCCGCTTACTGTCCATAAGCCATCTTGCATTTCCATCAGCTGTCATCTCCATTTCTCCAATATCCGATGATGACTTGGTTCTTTCTCTAGAACAAACAAAACAACAATTCCTCTGCATGGACCTTGTCCTCATCTCATGTCATCTTCTCATTATCTCCTCCTTTTCTCACTCTATCATCCCCTTCTCCTCGACTTACATGAAAGCATTCCTTGGCTGCCAGTTCATGTTTAAGAATGACAATGACATGTTCTGCTCTGGGCGTGCGGGGTGTGCAGTGGGTTGAATTATGGCTCCTGAACATATACCCTCACATTCTAACCCCCTGGAACCTGTGAATATGAACTCATTTGGAAAAAAAGCTCTTTGCAGATGTATGTAATGGTTAAGAATCTTCAGAGAAGATCATCCTAGATTAGGGTGGGCCCTAATCCAATAACAAGTGTCTTTATAAGAAAAAAAGACAGATAAGCTAGGAAGAAAGTAAAGAGAGGGTCAGAGGTGAGAGCTTTTCCACCACAAGCCAGGGAATGCCTGCAGCCACAAGAACCTGGAAGAGGCAAGAAAATACTTCCCCTAAAGCCTTCTGGGCCGGGAGTGTGGCCCTGTCAACACCTTAATTATAGATTCCGGCCTCCAGAATTTTCAGAGGATTCAGTTTTTATGTGGCTTTCGTCCACCAAGTTTGTAGTAAATTGTTATAGTAGCCCCAGAAAATTAATATAGGGTGGGAAGGGGACTAGGCATGGAGGCTTCTAGTTGACAGAATTTACTCTAAAATTATTTTTAAATGAACAGGCTTTTCGAATGGGTACTCGCAAGTGTTTTTCTAGAAAAGAATTCCCAACCACTGTAGTGTAACAGAGAGTATTCTGAGAATGGAGCCCAGGAATGTTCTGGAAGCATTAAGGGGATCATAAGATCAGGAGTGAAGATTCCTACTCTTTTTTTTCTGCCCATTGCCTCATCTTATCTGCCTCTGTACCTGATTGCACTCTATTTCAATATCTTCAGTAGAATCAACTTCCTCTAGGACCCTGGGTGAGGGAGAGATACAATTTATTTACCCATTCCTTCTAATTTTAGCTCCTAGTCCTCTACCCACCTTCCAGAAGTCCCTTCAAACTCTAAAAAACTTAAAGGATACAGAAGAATTAGACTAGTTTTATGCCTATCATTATCCCTCTGATAAGTTAGGGTCTATATTTTTCTGCTCTGCTAAAATAGCATACCTTCCCCTTCAAAATATTCAATGACATTGTTTCGTCAGTGTGTGTTTTTGTGTGTGTGTGTTTTTTTAAATCTCTCCATTCTTTGGCTCTTGTGGACCTAATGCCTCTTGACATTTTAGTGGTGTTTTGAAATGCAACAACGATGACCTTGTTCGGACTGAAAGTTATTGAATACTTCTCCTCTTCCTCTTTATTTTACCTTATTTGTTGACAACACTGTTCATAAACTTACCAATGCTACAAAGCTGAAAGTAAATTCAAATTTGTTTCCTCCTCCTCATGTTCCCTAGAGTTCAATCACAAAGGCAGGCATATTTGCCTCATAATTTTTTTTTTTAATTTATGATGAGTACAATCACTAATCGCTCTCCCTAATAGTACTGCCTTCATTAGGTCTCTCATCACCTCTCAGTTAAGTACTGTGGCCTGGTCTCCCTCTCTTTACTAATGCATCCTCAAATCCATCATCCATAGACCTATGGTGTGACCTGATTCATATGTATCCTGGTTGTGCCCTTTCTCTTTTTAAAACCTTCAACAACTGTTTGTATGACTCTGGATCACAGATCAACTCCTTAACATGGAATTTACACCTTCCTGATAGGACCTATTGACATGATCTCATCCGTAAATGTTCACTGCTCCCAGAATCACCAACAAACTCTGTGGCTTTGTTAATGCCTCCAGTTGAAATCACTTCCTCCTTTTGTCTTTTCCTTTCTTTTTAATTTCATGCTAATCTTTTAAAAAAAATCTGGCATTTGCCTTCTCGACCATGAAGCCCTCCTTGTCCACTCTCTTCCCCACTCATCGTAACCTGCTCAACCAGGTTGCTTCAGTTACTAATTATTGTCTTTGCTCCTGGAAGCTACCTCTATTATTATCTTTAGTAGAGGCCCGGTGCACAAATTCATGCACGGGTGGGTGTCCCTTGGCATGGCCAGCCTGGGGGAGGGACCCCGGGAGGTTGGCTGGCCGGACCCCCTCAATTGGAGCCTATCCGGGTGGCTGGCTGACAGGGGGGAGGGACTGTGGGAGGTTGGCTGGCCCGCTGGTGGGGGAGAAAGGCCGCAGGAGGTTAGCCAGTGGGGGCGGGGCGGAGAGGGACTGCGGGAGGTTGGCTGTGGGAGCTCACTGACTGCCAGGGGGCTGATCCTGTCTTGAGCATCTGCCTCCTGGTGGTCAGTGTGTGTCATAGCTACTGGTCAACTGGTTGTTCCAGTCATTTGGTTGTAATGGTTGCTTAGGCTTTTATATATCTATATCTATATAGATAGATATAGATATAGATATAGATATAGATATAGATATAGATTAAATTTATTATAATTATCAGAAATGTTGTTTTGAAGTAAGTAATGTTCTTTATAGGTTTAATTTCCTTTTTATGATATGATAGTTCTAGTCTTAATTTTTATTTTTTTTAATTTATCTTTATTGTTGAAAGTATTACAGATGTCCCCTTTGTGTTTTGTTGTTGTTGTTGTTATTTTTTCCTCCCATTGATCCCTTCCACCCTGCCTGCACTCTCCCAAGCCTTCACACACTAACTGTCTGTGTCCATGTGCTCTGAATATATGCATTTAAATTCCCTGGTTAATCTCAATTTCTTGCTCATAGCATGGTGATGGGCAAACAATTGAATTTATTAAAAAATATGAATAAACCAACAAAACTTTGTTGATAAATAAAGAAGGGCAGACAGAGAGGGAAAAAGTGTACTCTGACTCCCAAGGAGGCAGTTGGGTGTTTTCCAAGTGATCTTTGTCTTTGTTTCTAGTCAGAATAAACTTTCATGGCTCAATGCTTTTATTTGTTTGTCTTTCTGCTTGGAATGTGCCTTTTCTACCTTTTCCTTACTGAATACCCTAGCTCAGATCAGACACATGATTTTTTAAGCTCCCCATATAGGAAAGTCTTATTTTAGTACAACCCATCAGAAGTAATAGCATTCAGAATGTATTCCTCTTCTGTGCTACATGGGTCAATTTCCCTGCCTCTATTAGAGCATCCATCACTCTAAGAGGCAAAGCAAGACACCTCCCAGAAGTTAAGAATGGAATTATGGTAAAATCAACTTGCAGTAGTTGACCTAACCTTGGGTAAAGTATAATACTTTCAAGCAATAATCCACAAATGAGTTATTGAAGAGTTTTCTCCAATAAAGAGGTCAGAATCTTGCCACAGAAAAATACTACTTATATTGGCAGGTTCAAGCCCAGAGCAGAATCAATGTCAATGATAAAGAATGTTTCAATCAGAGATAAATGAATGTTTAGTTGAGAAAAACACATGAGATTGAGGCTTAGGTGATTCAGTAAGTATTCAGCGTTGATGGTCTAAGGAAATAAATGGACTGAAGATTATAGTCTTCCTATTACATTTTGAGAGAACATTTATTTCTGTCTCTCTCACTCACACACACTCACACAGAGCTATGTTGAGATCACTGATGGATTTGGGTTCTGTTTGTACTTTTTTTTTTTTCCTGTCTAGCCTGAGAACATAGAATTGATCTTTCCATCTAAATATTCAAACACACATTGAGGGCTTGAGCACAATATTTTAAACACATGTGCAGATAGATCGATTATAAATCTTAGTTATACTGCCTTATACAATAGCATATGAGACTGGTTCAATTTTCAGGTTGTGATTTCTTAAGATTTATGAGAAAATCTGTGGATAGTGAGATTGCTTGACATTTTCTCTTACACTTTTTCTCCTTTCTCACATTGATTGTTATCGTGCAGTCCAAGGTAACCCTTAAGCAGAAGCAGAGCCTGGAATAATGACATTATTAGTCTTCTTATTTTCAAGTTGAAGTTCACTGAACCAGCCACTAATATTTCAAACACCAAGAAATAAGTCCTGTGGGGGTGCCTTGTTATTCCCATCTCCTTTGTTTTGTTTGCTTTTTGGTGTGTAATAACCCTTGACAAGTTATATTTCATTATTTTAAAACATGATGCATCAAACATGTCATGTCTCAGGAGGTCATGATTTAACATGGAGCCGAGGAATAGTCTCAGAAAATAAAATAAAAATCAAGTCTCGTAGTTGTTAGGGAATTGAAGATGTCCACACAATTACCCAGTGTGACAAAAATAAGCTGGGTTGATAGCTTCCTGCCTTTTTGGTCTTCCTTGTGTGCAGGAGAGTTTCATGTCTCACTTACTGTCCTGGGGTCATCATTTTCATGAGCACATTATGTGCCAAGTGTGAATACATCTAGCAGACGCAGTAAAAGATGATAGCATTCTGAATACATTTCCTGACCAGCCTAGGAATCCCATCCTGTGGCACTAGATTCTGTTATATTTGCACTGTTGTAAGTAGAAAAGAAATACAATGACCAGGATCAAAAGTATAAATTGCTGAAACTATCTCCCCCCAAAATAAATGTCCAAAGATGATAAAAATATTTCCTTTGACTTTTAGTGAGGAAAGGATTGACTATATTCCTTATAGTGTATTCTAGTAAAAGAATAAAAGAGGAACAGAAACCCTGATATTTAGTTATGTAAAATTGGAAACTTATAGACCTTTATAATTATACAAAGAATTATAAACAATAGTATTTGCAAATCCTGAGTCAGCATTGGAAAATGGCGATGTCCTATCATGGGACAAATGTAGCTCAAGGAAGAAAAAAGAACAAAGGTACCGAGAGAGGTCATCATTCAAATCCAAGGAAACAAAACAAAATATTGCATTGCCTTTTAAAGTTATAATTACAAAATTCATTACTGCCTTCAGTTTGCCCTAGTTTCCCATTTTGTTTATTTTTATTCTTGTATATCCTTCAAATTTATATTTATCTTCCCTTTTCTACATAATGACTATTACTTTTTTCTATTTAGGACACTTTGGATTACAAGGGTAGGATTACTTAATTTGTCTTCAAGAAAAAAGTGTATGTAAAGATACAGAGGCCTGAAAACTCAGGGAAAAAAATGAACAAATTGGTTTCAATGTGGAAAGAAGCCATGGAAGCTCCACTGACCAAGTGCTCCTTTCTGCCTGGTGGGTCTCTCCCTGCATGAGTGTCTCATTTGGAGCATCTGCCTTGCACATGGTCCAGCATGTACTCCCCTGACCAAGTACATCTTTACAGCTTCAGCACTTATCACACGATGAATTAATTTCTTAGATTATCAAGTCCATTGAATACCATATGACTTGTCCAGCTTATCTATTCAACAAAAGCCAAAAATCAAAGTTAGCTAACCAGGCTATGGCATGCCTATCACCAAATAGAATTTCTACCTTTTTACCAATTATTTATAGTGGGGAGAGTCAGGACCACACGGAAACGAGCAATGCACTGTTTTTGTAGTAGGTATAAGAAGAAGTAAGATGCCCAAAAGTCTATCACTGCTTTAGTCTATCACTCTACCAATCAAAACAAGAAATATAGACTTTATTTTATATAAACCAAACATAAGTTTCCTCATCCACACAGTTATTTGACACCATTAAACTAACCTTAACCCGGATATCTAAACTTCATGTTCATAATGTTCTTGATAATATTTTCAAAACAAGTTTAAATACTTAAGATGTATCGTTTAAAAAGTGACTTCTAGAACTTGTTGGCATCCTTTCATTTTAATTCACCATACAGTATTCATCTTCAGGACAATCCCTACATTTTTTTTTACTGTAGTCATATTTGGTATTTATTACACCTACCACTTCTGCTTATAGCATCGCTCTAGTGAAAGACTCCATCAGGCTGCCTGGTACTTTTGCCCTCTCCTCCTACCCTCATCACTGGGCGGGCATTTCTGACTGGTTCTCCGGTGATTTAGCTCCTGCAGCCTATGGAAATTAAGGTGTTAGAAAGCTATGTAGAGATCCTTGACAATTATGTAAGTAGTAACACTTATTCCCAGGATGTTAAATTAAATGAGCTTCTAGCTGTATCCAAGGACTTTAAAACTTAGAAATAGCCAAAAGTAGTCAAACACTTAATGGAATATACTCTTTCAAATAGCCAAACATCTTCCCCTCCTGCATGTGTGATTAAATGGTTTTAATATAATATAAAATCCCTAGTTCTTATAAAGTGAAAGATATATTTTTATTATTGAATAGAATCAGCTAGTAAGCAGATCTTTTGTCTAGGTTAATTAAAATTGTATTATATTCAATAACTTAATACACACAAAATGGTAAATATGTATTAAATATTAAATATGAAAATATTAAAAATTTAGTCTTTATATTCACTTTCATATATTTGCCTTATTGGTATATTCTCATAGTTTTTTTAACTATCAGTGAAATGCTAATGCCACTTCTCCTCAAAGGCTACGATAAAGCCATAACTTGGACATTAAGTAGATAGAGAAATTGTAAAAGAACCACATATTCTTCAAATTGCCCAAACATCTATTGCCACTTAAGGACTTTATTTTCCAAACTGTTAGAATTTCTTGGTGGGGAGGATATATCCAAACTGCCATAGAACTTTGTTTATATATTTTATTCTAATAACACTTTAGAAATAGAAGCCTGGTGCACAAAATTCATGCACTCAGGGGGTGTTGGGAGGGCTCAGCCCAGCCTGCACCCTCTCACAGTCTGAGCGCCCTCAGAAGATGTTAGACTGATAGCTTAGGCCTGCTCCCCATGTAAGTTGTCAGTCAGAAATCCTTAGCACTGCTGTGGAGGCGGGAGAGGCTCCTGCCACCGCCGCTGCGCTCGCCAGCCATGAGCCCGGCTTCTGGCTGAGCGGTGCTCCTCCTGTGGGAGCACAATGGCCACCAGGGGACTTAAAACACATGAATCAACCCAGCTAAGTATTTCATGTTTTTTGAAAATACATTTTTATTGATTTTAGAGTGGGGGAGAAAGAGAGAGAGAGAGACGAGAGAGAGAGAGAGAGAGAGAGAGAGAGAGAGAGAGAGAGAGAAAGAGAGAGAGAGAGAGAGAGAGAGAGAGAGAAAGGATGATGATGATGATGATGATGATGATGATGATGATAATAATTGATCAGCTGCCTCTGGCACAACCCACATTGGGGATCAAGCCTACAATCCAGGCATGTTCCCTGACCAGGAATCAAATCATGACCTTCTTATTCATAGATCAATGTTCAATCACTGAGCCATGCCAGCCAGGTTCACTAAGTATATTTTCTACAGGATTCCTTTTTTTTTTTTTAGAATTTCTTTTTTTATTTCTTTTTATTTATATTTTATTAGTTAAGGTATTACAAATGTGTCCTCATTCCCCCCATTAACCCCCAACCTCCCCCCACACACACACACACACACTCATGCTCCCATCCCCCTGTTGTCCATGTCCATTGGTTTGCCTTATATACATGTATACAGGATTCTTACTGGCCTCTTTCTGGAGTTCTTAGATACCCTATTTGAGTGTCAAGTTTTTCCTTGCTCCTACAATGTAACACCATCCCTACCTCTTCCCTTGCTAGTATGGATTTTAATTTTTAATTAAATTTATTGGGGGTAAATTTGCTTAACGTAGGGTTCAGGTGTACAATTCTATCATACAACATCTGTATATTGCATTGTGTGTTTACCACCCCAAGTCAAATCTCCTCTGTCACCATATATGTGTCCCCTCTACCATATACAACCCCCATAACCATGTGAAACTGTGGACCCCAGATCCAATGGACTGATGAACTATAACTGGGAACACAAATTAAGCTAGCCTGATGCTGGATTGGACTGTGCAGACATGGAACAGAAACTCTGGGTCAAGACTTCATACTTCTTCCATGGCAGGATAGATGGAAATGGGACTTTGGAAACTCAGGGGTATAATTCCTCAGAAATAAAGCTTTCTACAGTATCTCATCTTCCCGTGTGAGTCTCAGAAAATTTTTTTTGTCAAGATATCGCAAGAAGCCACTTGCACCAGCAACTGGTTAATTCTGCTAACCGCATAGATAACAGATTCACCTGTCTGTGAGCCTCGGAATTTTATGCTTGCCAACCTCTGTAAGCAGGAGAAGGAAGCCCCTAGCTGAAATGTATGTTAATCTCAATCAAGAAGGATTGCAGTCCTTTTAGGATGAAAGTGGAACTACATAATAATTATGGCAACAGGCATTGGGCATCTGCATTGGTCTATTCTGCTAGATCTTTGGAAATCAGGCTTAAAGAGTGGGAGCCCATTCTGCTGAGGCCATGAATAACCATGATTCCTCTCACGTGGCTAATATGTTATGAATCATTGCACTAATACCCAATGCTAGAAGTTTGCTGATATTTATCAACTCCGCCAGTCTGTCTACTTGGTTGGTTAGTGCCTCTTCTATAGAATATGATCTCTCGTGGCTTTTTTTAAATTTAATATATTTTATTGATTTTTTACAGAGAGGAAGGGAGAGGGACAGGGAGTTAGAAACATCGATGAGAGAGAAACATCGACCAGCTGCCTCCCGCACATGTGCCCGCAACCAAAGCACATGCCCTTGACCGGAATTGAACCCAGGACGCCTGAGTCCACAGGCCGACTCTCCATCCACTGAGCCAAACCGGTCAGGGCTCTCTCTGGTGGATTTTTAAAGTTTTTTTAATCTTCACCCAAGGATATGATTATGTTTTGTTTTTTAACTGATTTCAGAGAGAGATGAATGGAGAAGGAGAGAGAAAGAGAGAGAAACAACAATATAAGAGAGAAACACTGATTGGTTGCCTCCCATATGCACCCAGATCAGGATGGAACCAACAACTTGGGTATGTGCCTTGAGTGGGAATAAGGCTTATGACCGCTGGGTGTACAGAACAATGCTCCAACCAACTGAACCACACTGGCCCGGGGGGCTTTTAACATGCATTTCAAAGATCTTCATGCTTGGTGCCTACTGCTCATAGGCCCATCCCCATGCTAATTTTTGAAAGTTCTTTATCCTTGATCTCCTCCCACATTTTAAAAATTATTTCCAGTTTCCTGATTTTTTTTTAAAAAAATGATTCACCATAACTGCTGATGTCAGGGAGTGGAAAATTAATCAGGCACAAAGTAAATGCTTGTATCGCATGAATAATGGTTGATTTTGAACCTCACTCCTGACAGGGATGGCAAAGAAGGTATTAACAAAAAAAATATGTTAATTTACTAAGATACTACATCTGGCACAGCAGATGCAATTAGACAACCACTTTTTAAAGCATTTCTTTGCAAGGATCTGCCTAAATTTATATGAGCTGGGCTGATTTAGCATGGATATGTCGAGACACTACCTCTGCATATTTTAAATCTACAATAAACCTCTGCTATTCTCCCCACTCCCCAGATGTAGACTGTCTTTGACTTAAGTTTTGGTTGGGCGTGCGGGTTCAGAAGAGTTCCTGTGGCTTTCCCAATGAGCTCTCTCTTACCCCACATACCATGGAATTACTGTGGTGGTTGCAATCATTATCAAGTCTGTTTATTCCAACTGTACATTTGCTAAAATGACCCCTGAGTGGTTTTATGAGCCCAATGATGAGTCAGATTTGGCAACAGGGTTCTATGTTTTGTTATGCGGCCCATGATAATGTCTTGTGGCCCATGTATCAATGTCACTTCAGTAGTTTTGAAATGTCTGACTATCCCCCTCCCCGCTGTGTATGATTACCATCTAACTGGAATTAGCTGCATTTAGGGAAGAATTACTTAACACACTTGCCAAGATGTCACAGCATCCTTCTTTAAGAGGACCTGGCCTCTAATTTAGTCAATGAATTTTGAGACTGGGTACTGACAGTGCCAAAAGCTGAGCAAGTGATCGTGAATGCTATTAGATTCTCTGCCCTTACCCACTAATCATTCATCCTTGATATACAACTTTTTAATTCTATGCATGGAGAAATACTCTCATTGCCTGCTCTCTTCCCCTCAGAACACCATGTCATGATGGATCCGCTATTGCCATAATCCTCTGCAGTTCAGGAATTCTGGCTGCCAATCTGACATTGTTATTTATTGCTTAATTATACTGCTTTCCACTTGTATTTAAACGTAGTCAGTTGACCTCTATTATTTTGAGATCCTGTCATCCTTGTTGCTCTCTATGGCTATTAAGGAGATTCATTCTGTAACAGCATCCCATATTGTCACTCATGTCGTAGAGAAGAGAGTGCCATTGAACCCCTGAGCCAGGGTTGCCTACTTCACTGATAATAGAGCGTCTTCCAGGAAATCCTGTAGAATACAGTCAGTTGGTGAGTTTTCTGAACTTGTGTCATATGTTCACTCTATAATGACCATTTTTAAACAAAATACTCCCCCTTCCTTTGACATGGCCCCCAGTGAATCTAGTGCCCACATACTCTGCTGGCTTCTCCCAATGTATGCTGACTTATCAAGGAGGAGGTCCCCACATCATCCTTTAGCAAGGCTAAGTGTAAGACATATGGGAGGAATAGACTACTTCTTTAGGCTCAGGGAACTCTGGAAGGTCTTGGTTCTCGTGGATCTTAAGCACATTGACTCAGAGGCCCCCACCACAACTTCAACAGAGCCCTTGTCTTTCCAGCCAGTGTTTTGACCTCGGAATAGCAGAACTGTCAAGTTGAGAATCCAACTGCTCCCAGGCTTACTCTACACTTGTAACTAAGCCCTGGGCTTGATGGGTAAGTTTCTTTCCTTTGACTACAGAAGATAAATGTCTTTTTCAAAGTGGCCTTCTGACTTTCACAGCCACTTAGGTTGGTGATTAATAATCATAGCCTTGTCTTTGGTTGACATATGGGTAGCACTTAGTTATAGGCAACTGATCCCACAGTCCTTTTGATCATCAATTCCCACCACAGCTTGTAAATGACTAAGCTACTGTACCATTCAGTATTTTCTTTCATTAGTAATCCATCTGAATTCCTCAATAGTAAAATTGTACCACTGCTGTATCTAGGGACAATCACCATTCCACACACCACCAATACCTTAATCCTCAGTGATAATTAGGCAACACATAAGTGGTCAAGGTCTAAAAATCCCATTTAAAACATCCCTAAGACAACTCCTTGTTTAACTGTATTAAGTCAATTGGAAATAGGATATAACAGAAAAATGCACAGGCAGGAAGATTGCTGGATAGTGTCAAAGAAACAAAACTTATAAAGAGCAAGGGAAACAGAAATGGTCATTTGGAGAAGTTGAACTTCAAACACAATGTAGGTGGACTATAGGCCAGCAAACATCATGGGTCTCTGGAGCATCCACAGGCTCCCAGGGTGGCTTTCCCTAAGGGAAAAGGGCCTAGACCTTATACCACTGCATGAACCAGTCATTGACTATTGGCTACCCCCTGGGAAAAAGTATACATTTGAGAAAGAATACCCATTTACCTGAGGGCATTTTCTAGAAGCAATTCATATGAGAGCCAGTGCTGTCAGGATCTAAGGAAATAAGTGCCTCCTTCCTTCTAGGGGAGGTTATTATTGCATATGCCACCAATTTGTAATCATTCACTCAGTGAATGGCATCTTTAGCCAACCAGTGTTTTACCTCCTAATCATGAGGGGCATACTTGACTATTTTCACAATACTCACATACAATAAATCAAATCCTGGCAATTCTACCTCTCAGATTATTTCTAGAGACAGTTCACTTCTTCTCCTCCCTTCACTATATCTATTCTAGTTAAGACTACCATCATTTCCTACCTGTATGCCTACATCCTCCTCCTAGCTATCATCCCACCTTTATTCATGTCTCCTGTCAATTCATTAAGTATTACAGATAAAGTGATATTTTGAAATCATTACTGCACTTGTTAAAGCAATGCAAAACTTATAAATACATCACAATAAAAGTCAAAATTTTGTAAAATAGCTAAAAAAAAAAATCAAGCCACTCGCTATGGCATGTTTGATTTATATTTTAAACCTCATTGCATGCTATAGTAATACTAGGGTTGCTCTAACTAAGGACCACAGACGAGGTGGCTTAAATAACAGACATTTATTTTCTTGCAGTTCTGGATGTTGACAGTTCAAGGTCAGGCTGTTGGCAGAGATGATTTCCTAGGAGGCCTCAGTTCTAGGCTTGCAGATGGGTGACTTCTCCCATTGTTTTCACACGGTCTTTCCTCTTTCAGTGTCTATGTTCTAACCTCTTCTTCTTCTTTTTTCATTAAATATTTTTATTGATTTCAGAGAGAAAGGGAGAGGTAGAGAGAGATACAAACATCAATGATAAGAGATAATCATTGATTGGCTACCTCCTGCACACCGCACACTGGGGATCAAGCCTGCAACCCCGGGCATGTGCCTTGATTGGAACTCTAACCATGACCTCTTGGTTCATAGGTTGGCGCTTAACCACTGAGCAATACCGGCCAGGCTCTCTTCTTCTTATAAGGACATCAGTGATATTGGACTAGGGTCCACCCCCAAAGAATTCATTTAACCTTAATCACCTCTATAAAGACCCCATCTCTAAATTTAATCACATTCTGAGGTACTGAGGGTTAGGACTTGAACATATAAATTTTTTTTGGGGGGGTACACAATTCAGTCCATAATTCATGCGGCCTTTAAAATGTGGTGAAATGCATTACTTCTCCAAATGTGCCTTGCTCATACTTAATATAGTCTTTTCTACCTCCTATTTCCTGATTTTAATTATTTTTCATCCTTCTTCTCCCTTCTTTCAGGTTTTGAATTGAATGTCATTCTCACTAGAACACATTCCTCGTATATGTAAAGTTGAATTAAGTGGCTTTTCCCTGAATTCCCATTACACTCTTTTCATTCACACCATAACACTTATCAGATGTTATTTTAATAACGTATTTATTTATTTCCCCCACTGGACTGTAAACTCTGAAAGGAAAGAAATATTATCTTACATCCCCAGAATCTTAGCAAACACCTAACATGGATTAGAATCACCATAAATAATTTTTATTTTATATGTTTTCTTACATTATTAATTACTTGAAGGCAGAGTGTGTGCTTTCTTCAAGATTTTTTCTACCATAGCACTTAAGAAATTTCTGTTTAGCTAATAATAAGCATATAGTAATTGCTGGCTTAAATTTATTTGAGTAATTTCTTAAAATGCTTTGTCAATTTTTGAAACACCGTATAAATTTGATTTCTTCAGAAATAATGCAAAGTGTAGTTATTAAATTATCTTCCTGTTCACTTTTGATAGCTTCTGATTATTCCTAAAATATCAATAATATTATTTGCAGAAGTACATCTTAAATGCTTGGCCAATGAAACATTTAGATTTTATTGAAAAATTTTTCAGAGTCAGAACTTTAATATTAATTATTTTTCTAATCAGTGCAATGAATATCTTTATAAAATATTTTAGGAGTAATCCGTGTGGGTTTTTTTCCTTGATTTTAAATAAAGTTAAAAGACACATTTAAGGATTTTATGGGGAAAGAGTGGCATTGTACAGCTGAAAAGTTATTCACAATGAGATAAAATGAGGTAGACAGCAAAGCTGGAAGAAGCGAAGTGACTAGAAATATGGAAACAAAAGACGTTGGGCATCATTCTGAGAAATGAACCATAGAAATTTAGAGGTATAAAGGAATTTAGAGAAACACCTGCCTTAACATTAATTTCAGAGATGGAGATTTTACATAGAAAGATTTAACTGTCTTATTCTCTGACCACAAGTTCAGTAACAGCAGCAAAGCCAGGTCTTCATGCATTTTACATAATACTATATGCTCAAACAAAATAAATCTTGCATTAAATACACTCACATCTGTATATATAATATGCACTGCACATCTGTATTTTATGAGACGATGCAAATCCATATCCTTCTTTAAGAAATGGTTTGTTCACTGCCTCATAACAGACACTTCTTTTTGATGCACTAGAATTCTATAAAAAGATGATTTAAACCTAAGTGCAATAGAACTTTTAGCAGAAGCACAAAAACGGCCTGGTTAAAGAGAAAGAGATAGTAAAGAGTTTCCAATACCTATTACCTGAAAAAAGTACATTTTTATCTTCTAATAAATAAATTTGGCCACATTAGCTTTAAAACATACAGGGCATTGCTGACTTTGACAAGAGGCGCTTTACCTATGTAAACGTGCATGAATTTCAAAATCACTGAGTTTCTGCCCAGTCGGCGTGGCTCAGTGGTTGTGCTCCGACCTATGAACCAGGAAATCATAGGTCACTCTTCGATTCCCAGTTAGGTCATATGCCCAGGTTGCATGTTTGATCCCCAGTGTGGGGCGTGCAGGAGGCAGCTGATGGATGATTCTCTCTCTTTTTTAAAATATATTTTATTTATTTTTCACAGAGAGGAAGGGAGAGGGACAGAGAGTTAGAAACATCAATGAGAGAGAAACATCGATCGACTGCCTCCTACACACCCACTACTAGGTATGTGCCCACAGCCAACGTACATGCCCTTGACCGGAATCGAACCCAGGACACTTCAGTCCACAGGCCGAGGCTCTATCCACTGAGCCAAATCAGCCAGGGCTGGATGATTCTCTCTTATCATTGTCATTTCTATCTCTCTCTGTCTCTCCCTTCCTCTATGAAATTAAAAACAGTAAAAAAAAAAAAGAAAAAGAAAAAGAAATGAAAGAAAAGAACAGAGGCAGCAGGCTCTGTCTTTCAAAAAAAAATCGCTGAATTTTTTACATAGATACAGATAAAGTGCTGTTAAACTTCACTGCCTCCACTCCTCACACCAGACCAAAGCCACAGTCATCTCTCACCTGTATGATTGCAATAAGCTTTCTCATGTATTTACTATCTCTACTTCCACTCTGGTCCCTCTCCACCCAGACTACTTGCAACACAGCAGCCTTTGTAATCTTTAAAACTATAAATGACATGATTTCACTTTTCTTGGCAAAGCCCTCCAGTGGCCTGGTCTTACTCATAGTAGAGGGCAAAGTCCTTAGCATGGTCTAGAAAATGTTCCATGACCCTACGGCCACCTTGTAGTTCTGTGAGGTCACCTTGCTTACTCTGTTGCAGTCACACTGATCTAGTTGCTGTCCTAGAAACACCCGTCTCAGGACATCTGCACTGGTTATTTTTCTCTCCTGAAAATTTACCTCCTGGCTAGCATTTTTTTTGTACTGTCTCTCCTCCTTTATTCAATATTGCCTTTATCAATAAGCACAACTCTGAAATACTTATCTTGGTTCCCTTTTTAAATTTTATCCATGTGCTTATCTTCTAAAAATCTGGACTATTTGTTTATGTATTTATTAGAACAATACATCCTGACTCCCCTGGGAACCTTGGCAAGGATTTAGCCCATCTCTATCAAGGTCCATAAATGGCCTAAACAAAGTGATATTCCTACTAAAAGAGGTGGGGGGGGGGCGGAAAGAAGAGGGGTTGAGAAGTTGGGTGGACATTCTTCACTATATCCAGACATACTCGTTTTTGTCTCCATTTTAAGTGTTTAGAACAAAAAAGTGAATAGTATCTTCCACAAAGAAAAGTGGGCTAGAAGAACTGAAATGAATTATCTCTAATTCTTGTATATTTTTCAATAATCTTCCTAGAACATCTCCCCAAACTCAATATTAACTGTCTCTGCAGTGGTGGGTTGAATAGTACCTCAAAAATGTACATCCTTTGGGAACTCAGAATTTGGCTTTATTTTGAAATGGGGTCTTTTCAGATGTCATTTGTTAAGATGAAGTCATGCTGGATTAAGAAAGGACCTAAATCCAATGGCTGGTATCTTTACAAGAAGAGAAGAGAAGAGAACACGTACACACAGGGAAGGAGGCCCTACGAAGAAAGAGCAGAGGTGGAGTGAAGAAGGAATATCAGGATCCATCAGAAGCTGGAAGAGGCAAGGAAGGCTTCTCCAGCAGAGCCTTCAGAGGAAGCATAGCCCTGCCAGCACCTGGATTTTGGACTTCTGGCCTCCACAATCGTGAGAGAATAAATCTCCGTTGTTTTAAACCACCCAGTTTGTGGTAAATGGTCTTAGCACCTCTAGAAACTATTCTACACACTATACATAAAATGAGTATATGCAACAAGTGTACTCAACCATCTGTAACAACGATTCCCCCGAAGGAATAATTTGTAAATAAGTCACTAATGATCACATTTTAATCAATGTGATCTAGGGGCCAAACATAATAAATAACTTTATATCTAGGTAACTACATTGTTCTCTGAAGAGAGAAAAAATATATATAAAAAACAAGAGGATAGTTAATAGAGCTTAGCAAGGCAGAGACCAAGGAGCAAATTTTTATCAGGAAATTCTCTGTAGCTTCAAAGCTGGAAGATATCCTGATGAGTTAATTAAACATATACTTAACATATATTTGATAAGTTGTCAAAAACATTATGCCATACTAGAGAGTTATATTTTCATTGTAGATAAATTAAAGCCTAGTTAGACATAAATGTATTGGGAATGTGATTAACGTAAGCTAGTAATCATTTCTGCATACATTAACAGCTTCAAACTAGAAAATGAGACTGGAACAAGGAATGTGGTGACTGTGTCATTATATACCTCATTAACTTAGTTATTCAACCAGGCAGTCAAGTATTTATCAAGCAGCTTCTTTATTAGGCAATGAAACAAGTATCCTAACAATATTTCTGTGGTTTCCCTAATCACTTTCTCTGAAATTATCTCCATTGTTACTCTGTCGAATTGCAACCAACACAACTCATTATAACTCCATCCAATTGTCCCCCCCCCCCACACTTATTTGATGTTCCTTGCATCAGTCAGTATGCAATCAGGAGACAGAAACCAGAGATTAGTTTAAACAAGATAAGTTTAATATAAATAATTATTAACAATAAGAGCAGAGAAAAGATAAAGATGTAAAGAGAATTTTAGAGTACACGAGGAGGGAAGGACAAAGTTGGGAGAGTGTGTTTGGAGATATGTATCCCAGCCTTGAGGATGACAGACCCAGCCAGAGCTGCTTCACAATCACCTGGCAAACTGGAAACACCCGCTCAGGTGGGTGGAGAGAAGGGTCTGCAGAGAAAGTAGGAGTGTCAGGAGTCTGGGGTGCTGTTGGTATGTTTGCATAGCTACCCTTTTGCCCTCTGGGTGTAGGCTGATTCAGGCAGTGTGAGGAAATATGGAGGGGGGTACAAAAAAACCTTTTTTTAAAAAAAAATAGCATCTTACAAATTTAGTGATTATACCCCACGTCTTTAACTTTTAACACAAAAACTAAGACTGATATTTGCTGGTCAGCCCTCTGATGAGTCAATGCATGGAGAAAGCCTAAGTCCCCAAAATGAGGGAAAGAGAAGAAGGGACAGGAAATGTTGAAGGAGGAACAAATAAGGAGCAGAGTTGCTGTATAAAAGTGTTTTCCCACTCAATAAAAAAAAAAAAAATAACTAGAAAATGTATGTAAAGCACTACAAACTGTGCCCAAAACATTGAAATTGATAAGTAGTAGTTCTTAGATCTCAGATGCCAGGACTGACCAGCAGACCCGTAGTGACAGATGAATGGATTACTCTGATACATGTTTCTGTGAAAGAGAGGACTAAGGGACTGCTTGGCTAAAAGAGCCAAAACAGCCCCATTCGCCTGCCTCCTTAGGCTTTTATTGTAACAACAGCTTGAACTAAAATTAACCTCTAGATACAATCAGCAAGGTAAGCACCCTTGAGAAAGCAAATGCTTCTACAAGGTCGGGTCTAAAGACTAAACATAGAGATTCCAGTAAGACACCTGGGGGCTTGGACTTGTTTGGAAAAGTCAAGGTAGGGGCTGCTGCCTTTGAAAAGGACCCCCTAGAGGCCCCTGACCTTTGAAGATTCCTCCTTACAGACTTTCCAACAAGTTCCCTGCTTCCCCACACTCAGAGAGCAAGGAAAGGGCCGCAAAATGTAACTGAACATTATAGAAGCATAGAGCTTTCTTCACAGTGTTATATCTTCATATTGGGGGGGTGGGGCGGGGGATCAGATTTCAAAATGTCAGAAACACCTATATGTTCCAATTTAAATAAAAGCGAGACTTCACACAACTAAAGTTAACTGTGGTAGAAATAAAACATCAAATGAAATACTAAGAAACAACAAAATAAATAAAAAATGATGTAGTTGTAAAATAGACCAAAAAGAAATGTAAGACTAAAAATTGTTTGAAAAATGAGAACTTTTTAGGTTGATTGGGTGATATGTAAGAAACTAAATCAAAAGATAAAAAAGCAAAATACAGTGGGGCCTTGACTTATGAGTGTCCCAACTAACGAGTTTTTTGAGATACCAGCTGTCTCTCGGCCAATTTTTTGCATTGAGTTGATAGAGTAATTTGAGTTTACAAGCTCCTTAACGAGCTCCTTAACAAGCTCGGTCTCAGAATGAATTAAACTCGTAAGTCAAGGCCCCACTGTAGCCCTGGCCAGTGTGGTTCAGTGATTAGAGTGGCAGCCTGTACACTGAAGGGTCTCAGGTTCGATTCCAGGTCAAGGGCTAGTACCTGAGTTACAGGTACCATCCTAGGGACCAGTCAAGGCTTATGGGGGAGGCAACCAATTCATGCGTCTCTCTCACATCAATGTTTCTCTCTCTCTCCTCTGTCTCTCTCCCCCTCCCTTCCTCCTTTCCACTCTCTCTGGCCAATGAAAAATAAGTCAGAGAGGGAATTGACACATAACCCTTCTATTTTCTCTGATTGATCACTTTGGGACATAGCTTTACCTTGCAGCCTGCCCAGAGATATTCTTCATATAAATCAATCAGCACATCTGCTGAGCCACCTACAGAAGTGAGTTGGCTATAAGCTCTTTGTCAAATTGAAGACAGCAAAAGACTGCATCAATACACATTTGTTTGCATCTTTCTTTACTTTGCCCTTTATTGTTTCTCACCATGATGTCCTAGATTTTCATCCCCTAAGTAAATATCAACATTTTCATTTGTTTTAAGCTCTGTTTTCTAAGGATTCAGGGTTAAGATCTTGTCTTTTTGTAGATCATGGTACATCAAGTACATAGATATAGTGTCTGGCACAAATACTATATGAACTTTCATTCAATGATTGAATATGCACTCAGGTATTAGAAGAATAGGTAAAATACAAACAACAAAAAAAGAGAATCTATCAATAAAGATATATTAAAAAAATAGAGTGTCTATTATGCCCAGGGAATTTTTCTATGTACTGAATGCAAACAGGCATGTTAAAATATTGTTTTACTTAATCTTCAGAACAACACTATGAATATGATTTTTTAATATCCATTTTATAGATGAGAGTTTGGTGGCTTAGAGAAGTTAAAGTGACCTACACATAAGGTTACACAACTGATGATTGATAGAGTTGGGAATTGTGCACAAGAAATTTCATGTTCTTCTGCTATTTGGTGCTATTTTAGAGGCTTATCTTTATTCCTTTTGACTCTGGGTTGGAAAATATGGCTGACAATTTTTCACAGAAAGTGACACAAAATACTCCCATGACTTAGAAAAAGTCATTTTCCCACTCTGCTGTTCTTTACCAGTTAACATGATATATGAAAAGAAGACTCTTTAGAGAAATGGAGATATTGGTTGCCATTTACTTACTGTGTGACCTTGGGCAAGTAACTGAGACACCCTGGGCTACTCCTTTCTTAAATCAAACAGGAGGAGTATAAAAACTACCTCAGGAATTTGTTGCTAAAATTTTAATAGATAAAAATCTCCAATAAGTCCACCCTACTCCTTTATTATGCATTCCTTGCCTGTTCTGAAAAAAAAGTAAAATATAATTTTGCTTAACATGAAATAGTATTAGAGCATATTTCAATAGTGTTGGTGACTATGTCACAAGTTACCTAGGATTTTGAATTCACTACATGATATTTTAGCCCCAAATGTATCTTCCTAGTGAGGTTTTAATTATTTCAAATGTCAGAGTTCCCTACATGCATGCACTCATTAAACTCAAATTAGGAAAATTTAGAACCACAGTGTTAAGAACTGATGGCTCTAAATTGAATAATCCTTACTTTTTGCAAAGCTTAGAGACATGTGCTAAGTTGCTGTGATATAAAATGAAATGTATCAGATCAGATCAAAGTGAGAAGAGCTGTAGGAACACAAAATGAATTTTAATTCAAAGTGGCAAATCTCACCTCAGGAATGCCTTCTTACCTTTCTGTACTTGGTTTCATTTGTCTTCTAGTACTGGCTTGATCTGCTGGCTATGAAATCTACCTGCTGCCTGACATACAATAGGCAATTGCATTATTTCTGTCTCTGTTCATTTTTATTTTGGATATATTTTTAATGTTTTGCCTGCTTCACTGCTAAGACTTGATGTCTGTTGTGGTGTATGAACAAAAAACGAGGATTATAATTTAATTGAGCTCACAAAATAAGTATCCTGTTCTTTATATTATCTAGCAGATTTAGTCCATATTTGTTTTTAAATGTATCTGATGAAGAAATGAATGCACAATTTTCTAATTATATTATTTTGTATGCACTTTGTGCTCCCCCCTCCTTACATTTAAATCATACAGAAAACACCATTTCATTTAGTGATATGCCAAGCATGTAGGGGAGGGATTCTTTTAAAAAATATTAGGCACTAATTACTCTATATATACCTTGCTCATTTAGTGAGTACATAGTTGTGAGAAGCGTGGCAATGCATTAGGATCTGGTTGTAGGTCTGACTTTTAACTCAGAGCACACATCTGGTTCTTATTATGAAATTTGGGAACTGTGCCCCTTACAGCTGATAGGGATTGCTTTTGCAATACTACATACATTTACTCCCATTCTCTTGTCCACCTGGTCCCAATTTCTTTAAGTCCCGTACGATCCACCGTTTACCTCTGTGACTTTAATGATAGTGTTATGGCCAAGTGTGGCCTCTCTTTTCCTTCTCAAGTCTTACAGATCATTAAAAGATCAGTTCTGGAGATTATTAGACTAAGCAAAATAAGCCAGTCCGAGAAAGACAAATATCATAGGATCTCACTTATATGTGGAGTCTAAAGGACAAAATAAACTAACAAAATAGGACCAGAGGCATGGATACATGGAACAGACTGACAGATCTCAGAAAGGTGGTGGGTGTTGGAAAGAGATCAACCAAATAATATATATGCATCTATGCAAAACCCATGGATACAGGCAATAATGTGGTGAAGGCCTAGAGGAGGCAGGGGCAGAGTGGAGGGAATCAAAGGGGGTTGGGAGATAGAGGACACCTCTAATAGAGTCAACAATAAAAAAAGACCAGTCCTAGTTATTTCTTATAATAATAATAGTGTATCTTCTTTCTTTGATTCTTGTATAGCCTGGCTTGGAGTTTATCAGATTTATTGACCTTTTCAAATAACCAATTTTTGTCATTTTAATTTTCTCTGTTGTTTTCCTGTTGTAAATTTCATTGATTCACATATGTTCTGATTTTATTACTTTTTTCTTCTGCTTACTTTGAATTTAACTTGCTCTTCTTTTTCTAATTTCCCAAAATGGGTCCTGAAATTATTGATATTAGATCTTCTTTTCTAATAGTTGCACTCAGCGCATAATTTTCTTCTAGACACTGCCTTTGCTGTAATACACAAGTATGGTTCGGTTATATTTTTCTTTACATTTAGTTCAAAGTATTTTTTTTTTTTTGGTTTCCTGAGATTTCTTCTTTTACTTTTCTTTTTTAAAACAGATAATTGATTTTTAGAGAGAGAGGAAGGAAGAGATACACCCATGTGAAAGGGTAAAATTGATTGGCTGCTTCCTGCACACCCCCTAGCAGGGATGGAGGCTGCAATCTGATCACGTGCCCTGACTGAGAATCCAACCAGCTACTTTCAGTGCATAGGACGCCGCCAAGCCAACTGAGCCACACCAGCCAATGCACAAGATTTATTTTTTGATGCATGTGTTATATAAAAATGTATGATTTAATCACCATATATTAGGGAATATTTCAGCATTTCAGCACTAGTTTAATTCCATAGTGGTCTGAGAGCATATTTTGTATCATGTCTATTCTTTTTAATCTGTTAAGGTGAGTTTTATGGCCCAGAATGTGGTCTGTCTCCATGAATGTTCATGGAAATGTAATCATTTTAGAACACTGAAGCATGAAGGGTGTCTAAGAAGGTCATGAGACCCTTCTCTATGACTGACACAACACAGCTCTTTTGTAATGATGGCGCTCTATTGAATTAAAATGAATACATTTAACACCAATGGGTTTGTGAACCTGATGAATTAGTCTAAATTTCACAATCAACATTCTATATTGTGAAATCATTTATTGTATTCATGTGTTTCTTATGGCTATAAGGCACAATCATTTTAGGCTTATGTGTGATGATTAAGAACAAGGACCTGGCCCTAACCAGTTTGGCTCAGTGGACAGAGCGTCAGCCTGCAGACTGAAAGGTCCCAAGTTCGATTCCGGTCAAGGGCAGGTACCCTGGTTGCAGGCACATCCCCAGTAGGAGGTGTGCAGGAGGCAGCTGATTGATGTTTCTCTGTCATCAATGTTTCTAACTCCCTCTCCCTTCCTCTCTGTAAAAAAATCAATAAAATATATAAAAACAAACAAACAAACAAACAAACAAAAGGGCCTGAATCCTGCAGAACATTTGTGGAAAAAATTCAAAAGAACACAAATCGAAATGACCCTATTTGATGATGAAGATACCTAGAATGCATTTACACAGATATGAAGAATCATTGGCTGAGTTCTGCGGATGAGGTTCATTCCTTGGCACTCCAGGCTGGCATTTCAGCTTGCAGCAGTTCCAGAAACAAAAGGCTTGAGGCATTTGGAAGTTGCACACTGAGAGAAGTCTGAGTTATACAGGGGACAAGGATAGCATCTGCCATCTGCTATAGAAACAAATCATCAATATGGCTGTTTGCACTAACTTAAGTAAGCTACCCAAGCCCTACTTAACTAACATGCCAAAAGAAGATTGGAATAATACCATGTTTACAAGGTAGATGAGATTGTAATTATGACTTTTTAAAAAAAAAAAAACCTAAAATATATTTAGGCCCTACCTGACCTAAATATCCAAGCACTTTCTTTTATAATGTCTATTTCCTTTTCAGTTCTATGGTTTTACATTCTCCTGTATACATTCTCTTCTGCATTTCAAAATCATCTTTAACAATATAGATTTAATACTAGATAATGAAAACAAGAATGACTGAGTGAAAAAACTTCTTCAACAAAATAAACACAATCTCCTTATTACATTATGCTTTATTTAAGATCATTGCATCTCTTTTTTTAAGAATCATGAAATTATATTTTTCAGTAAAAGAAATTTTTCTTTTTAAAATAATTTTTATTTTATAATTTTAATAGAAATGACTTTACAAAATATGTGTATGTCTTATAACATTTGTGAAATTTCTCTTAACTTTAAATTGAAGCAACTTTAATTTTCTTAAACAAATATTGAGTGTGGTCTCTAAACAAGTATATATGATCCTCACCTGAGGATATGTTTTCATTGATTTTTAGAGAAAAAGAAAGGGAGAGAGAGAGAGAGAGAGAGAGAGAGAGAGAGAGAGAGAGAGGTGAGAGAAATATTAATCGGTTGCTTCCTGTATGTGCTGTGACTGGGGATTGAACCTTTAACCTAGGTATGTCCCCTGACTAGAATCAAACCTGCAACCTTTTGGTGTATGGAATGACACTCCAACCAACTGAGCCATCTGAGCAGAGCTAAACGAATATTTGATAATACATTTATTAAATATGTTATTTCATTGTAAAATAGTTTCAATTACTATTTTAAATAATGAACTAATATTATAATTATCCCCCCTTATTTTTAATATATATATATATATTTTTTAAATATATTTTATTGATATTTCTACAGAGAGGAAGGGGAAGGAGAGAGAGCTAGAAATATTTTTAATATTTTAAAATTTATTTGATTATTCTATAAATGAATGCTACTGTAAAATATTAAATACAACTATTTTTATTTAGGAGTTTACATTTAGTACATTTATAAAATTATATATTTATAATTTTATATGAATATTTACATTTGTATATAGTGTTTAAGATTAGAGTGTGTAAAAATTTATTCAACAAATATCTTACAAAGCAATTGATTTTGAAAAATCTTTCAAATGCATTGTATGAGATATAGTTTAAACTTTTGTAACATTCTCACATAATGAAATATATCTTCAACCTTTTACTTATCAATGAAAAGTTTCAACATTAAAAACACTTTCAAATAAGCAGTTATGATGAATCAGTCCTTTATTTTTAATTTTAATCTTCACCCCAGGACCTGCTTATTGATTTTAGAGAGAGGGAAGGGGAGAGAGAGAAACATCAATGTGAGAGTGAAATGTCGATCCATTGCCTCCCCTCCTCACTTCAAAGACAATTAAATCCACAACTTAGTTATGTGCCCTGACTGGGAATCAAACCAACAACCTTTTGGTACATGGAGCGGCATTCCAACTGACTGAGCCACACTAGCCAGGACTGAATCATTCCTTTTAATTGTAAATTCTTCGTAAATTTGTGTTGAGACACTGCATTAAAAAGAAAAAAAAATACATATTTCTACTCTGCTAAAAGGAAGTTTTGTCAGTTAGATTGTTTTGGTAAATAATAAAATAAAATAGTCTCAGCATAGTTACTACAATATTCTTTACGAAGGCTTTTCAAAATCTTAGGTAAAACAGATTTATGAAGGTACACGTTTAAGATAAGTCAGTATTTTTTACTAAAACTCTTCAGTTATTAATACAGTCTGGGCACAGAGTTTTACTAAAAGTCACTTACTTTTTCCCTTCAAAAGGCCTATAGTGCATGAATTTATATATTTCTTTTGTCATCTGAAAGTACAAACAGTTAAAAGAATCACAAAAGATATTATAGAAAAATAGAAAGCCAATTCTTCAATAAGAAGGGTTCTTTATTTAAAAATGCTGCACATAGTTGTAGTGAAAAGTCTGTCATTGTGAATCACTGTGAAAAATTGACTATAAAAATGAATTTTACTTTGTGCTTTAGGTATGTCTATATAAAATACTCTTTCAATGGGAAAAAAAGTTTAGCTTTATAGCTTTACTAATATACACCCAAACATCATAAAATCACAAAAGAAAAAGCTAAGACTTAATCACATCTATAAAAGGAAAAATGCTTTAATAATGCAAACTGAATTATTATTTACCAATGAATTTTGTCAGGTAATTTTACCAACCTCTCCACCCACATTTGATAGAAAGACTGCCTTTATAAAACTGACAAAACTATTTTGAATAGTCTGACAGCATTTGGCTTATTTTAACAAAGAAAGAGTAAATAATGTATTACCAGAGCACCTACTGAAGATAATTAGTGTTTTCATAGAAAAACAAAAGTAACAGAGAAAATGAAATTCTAAGTTATTTTCTGTCATGTTCCCAAAGGGAAATGAAAGTTCATTGCAGCTGGTGATTTCACTCATACATATATGTATGTCATTGCTTTGTGTCCATCAACTATGAAAAAAAATGCAATGAAGGATTTTCTAGTGATATTTTAAGGAAAATATCCAAAAGAGTTCTTCCTTTCTTGAATTGGAGATAAATTCAGCATCAATCTACAAATGAAAAGAAAAAGAAATGAATCAATTCCTTACCAATTCCTTTCCTCAAATCAGAACATTAGTGACTATTGTTTCTTGTGTTTCTTCTAACAGGAGACTTTGCAGAATTGAAAGTTAATAATCTAAAATATGCAAATATTCTCCTTGAAATGCATTAAAGTTAGAAAAATTATATATATGTGTATATATATATAATATATACATATTTATACATATAATTTATTTTACTTGCAACACAACTACTCTTCTGTAATTTTAGAAATGTTTATAATATTTAGATTATAATTTTTCAAGAATTATAAATTATTGCCAAGCTATACACTATTTCAAGTGCACTGCACACCCATTCATTGAGCAGGATGTAGCAGCTGAAATTCAGTTTGTAGTTCTCTTCAAATCAGGGGAATAAGAATGCACACATTTGAAAACTAAAAGGATACAAGTTATATATTAAATATCTGTTATTTTTATACTTTATATTTACATTAAATTTAAGAAATGTGATTATTTGAAATGTTTGTGTCTTCATCCTAACTTTTGATAAGTTTCAATTTTCTGCTCCTTTGCTCATAGAAATATTGAAAGTAACATGAACATTCTGCTAGTACTCTACAAGTTTTTTAAGACTACAATACTTTGCATTCATATAGAAGAAGCCATTGCCCAAAGCTCCCCAGGTACCTGCTGATCTTGCCTCTCCCCAGAACCTCAGGGACTTTTATGTGATCTGGTTACAAAGAGTTAATTCATGGCAAAGGTGGAGGCCAATGTCCATTCTGATTATGTTATTCTGAATGATATCTTAAGAAGTTGAAAAAAATACAGGGAAATGTATTTTATGTTTCCTCAATAATATAAAATTCTCCTTGGATACTCCCTTTAGTGTTTTATTGTCATAAGTACCAAAAAATTCCATTTAGCTGGTCATAAGCATAACAGTCAGATGTAATTAAAGATGGAGCAAGTGAAATAGAATGAAGTATAAATATAATGAATCATTGAAGAATTTTAGACAGAGACATACTAGGATCAACAATAGGAAGTTTAGCAAAACTGTGAATGGTAGCTCACAAGGCTGCCACTGCAGTAAGGAAGACCACTTCAGCGCCCTAGAAAGAAGAAATCTCAATCCTATTTCAGGAAGGTACAGAGGAGGCCTCCATTGAAGGAAATTGATGAAATTGAATTGAAGGCAGTTAAGATCCTCAATTCCTGATTAGACATAGAAAAGAAACCATGTGTTAGTATCCTTCTTATTTAAAACTAGAGGCCTGATGCATGAAATTTGTGCAAGGGGCTTGGCCCTCGCAGCCCTGGCTTCTTCCGGAAGGTTGTCCAGAAGGACGTCTAGAAGATTGTTCAGCTGTTCGGTCTAATTAGCATATTAGCTTTTTATTATATAGGACTATTAACCTTTCATGTGTGTATTTGAAAGTAATACCAAGAAACACACTCTTTGAAATGCAACATTGGCTTTTTGTGTGATTTTTTAAATGTGGAAAAGAATATATTTTTCAATATTTATGTTTTAGGATGTAATCCAACTATTAATTAGCATCATGTGAGATTTTTCTGCTCATACTACCTTGTGTGTTTGATGACCTCTTTTCCATTCATAGTGAACATCACGGAGTCTTGAAATCTAGCCTTGTTTCCACTTAAATTGCTAATTTCTTAAATTCCATATCAGAGAAATTTTGACATCTTATAATTTTTTTTCAGCAAGGACATCAAATAATGTGGTTTCAAAAGATCTTAAACTCCATCACTGAGCCCTTTCTCTTTAAATAACTTGATGAGAGCACGTTGAATATGCACTTAGTGCACGGAATATATATTTTATAAATCGCCTAGCTATTATTAATTAGGATGAGAAACTTAGAGGAATAATGTGAATTTGTTTTTAAATGCATTGAAGCCATTAAACATATTCAAGATATTATAGTAGCCTTTTAAACGCTACCATGTGGCCTAGCTGGTGTGGCTCAGTGGTTGATCATTGACCTATGAACCAGGAAGTCATGGTTTGATTCCTGGTCAGGGCACGTGCCTGGGTTGTGGGCTTGATTCCCAGTGTGGAGCATGAAGGAGGCAGCCAATCAATGATCCTCTCTTATCCTTGATGTTTTTACCTCTCTCTCCCTCTCCCTTCCTCCCTGAAATCAATAAAAAATATGTTAAAAATATAAAGCTACCATCTGATGTCAGAATGAAAACCATTCATATGTTTTTCTTTTATCCTCTATCTCATAATAGTTCAGTGATCTAGGTCAAATTGCTGCAATGGGGTGAGCCTCTATTCCTCCTTTGTAAAACACACAAACATTAACTAAATCACAGTTATTGTCAGGATTTAATGAAATACCATTTCAAATGTGGTTTTTACATTAAATAGAATTATAACTATGCATGTTAATTTATGTACATATGAATATATAATTTATTCCTGAATGAGTGGCTGATTTCAGAAACTTACTCATGCTAAATCTAATGAAATGTCAGAACATTTTTGCTTTTGTTCAAAGCCACTTGAAAAATTTCAAAACAAAGAAGAGCTAAAAAGTAGTTTTCAGATTTTGACATATGAGGAATTTTATTTAGTCTCCAAAAACAGATGTTGAAAACATTGAAAATGTAATGAAAATATAACGAAATTCTTCGCAATTATGTAATCAGAGCCTGAAAAGCCCCCCTTGCTGTCTTGATGCTAGCTTAAAAGCCATCACACTCAGTCTTCTAATAAAATTTAAAAGTGTGTATAAGCATCTTCATTGAAGTTCTTTTCTATATGATAAATCACCTCTAATATATTGATGTGAAATATTTGGTGAACCATTTTGGTTGCTGAAAAACTATCCACTAAAAAAAAACAGTGTCTTAAATAGCATGGGGGTTTATTTCTCTCTCAGATAATATTCCATGCATTGGTAGCTAAGATCTAGAATCATAGCTCTAGGGCATTAAAGATCCAGGGTCCTTCTTTTGCTTACCTTTGTTATCCATCCATAAGTTTTGCCTTTATTTTAATTGTCCAAAATTGCTCATCACCATGTCTGTATTTCTGCCAGCAGGGATAGATTAGAAGAAAAATAAGACAATGCTTTTTCTAATTTTGTTTTAAGGATCAGAAAATATAGCTGCCTACACTACCTCCACCGCATCCCACTGACCAGATACTAGCCATATGATCTAGTTGTGAAATAGTCTTTGTTTGAATATTCATGTACCCAACCTCAACTAACATTTTTATTGCCACAAAAAAATGGGCAAAGAAATGTTGCAAAATTATTTGCCATCTTTGCCAAAGAGATGAATGCAATCCAAAATCTAGGGTTGCTCTGAGTATATTACCATCTGTTAGTGTTCACAGTTTTACTATATTCTCAATAAAAAACGAAATCTGTGTGTATTTAAATGTAAAATCATTTCGTGATTATAAGTTGCAGCAAAGATAAATTTTATAGTAAATTTCCTTTACTTAAATGTTTTAACCAAATAAGTATATGTGTGTATAAGTATGGCATGCAATATGTATTACATATACAGACATATATGAAAGATGCATCCATAGGACACATAATTAATGGACACAATTTAAACAGAAATTCCATGGGTGTGCCTAGTATCATAAAATGTGATGCAAAATAAGCAGAACTCTTAGGGGGAAAAATTGCCCTTCCAAAATTATCTATCACTAAATATTGAATCATGTTAAATGATTAATAAAAACAGGCTCTTCTTGTATCCATTTTCAGTCATATATATATATATATATATATATATATATATATATATATATAAAATTTCATTGACTTCAAAGAGGAAAGGAGAGGGGGAGAGAGAGATAGAAACATCAATGATGAGAGAGACTCATTGATCACTTGCCTCCTGCACATACCTTACTGGGGATCCAGCCCAAAACCCAGGTATGTCCTGATCAGGAATCAAACAGCAACCTCTGGGTTCATAGGTTGACGCTCAACCATTGAGCCCCACCAGCCAGGCAGATTATATACATTTTTTTAAAGTGTACTTTTTGTTCTTTATTCCCAGTAATTTTTTTTCTTTTCTTTTCAAAAAGATGTATTGATTCTATAAGCAAGTGTGTTACTTTAGGAAGGATGTTCAAAATAACCCTACAGGAATGCAAAAAACACAGAGAGACAAAATTTATTAGGTAAAGTTGGGGCTAAACCTATCTCTGTTAGATTCTCTAATATTCCAGGATTCTGGGTCCCATAGCAAACAGAAATGAAGCATATCAAGTAGAGGGAGAAATCATATTAGGAAAATGATTAGTGATAATCTCTAATTGCATTTTCACAGATTCTAATATTTACAAATGAACCTATATGAATAGACATTACAAAAAATTAAAGTAGATAAAGTAGTGTATCATGAGGTCACTAGAATAAGTACAGATGTTTTATTACATTCCATTCTTCTTAATTTTGCTTCTGACTGATTCCCATTAAATGCCAAATGATTAGCTAAATGTTTAGATAGTTAACGAAAGCTATCCTTTAAAAGGGTTCTTCACAAGATTGCTAATAATTTAAAGGTATAAAATAGTTGAGATTGCATTACGTACTTATTGAATGGATTATCTTGCATGTTCACAGAGACTATGAGGATGGGCGCATACACTGAAGAAATAGAGCAGATGTTGGCAGGCTTTCTACTTACATCACTCTTCATCTTGACTTTTATATAAATCAGGAATCTTGGTTGTAAAGAAACAGAAAGTCTCTCAAGCCACCTTAAGTTTTTTGTGTGTTTTTTTTGAGGGAACTAATGAATCTTAGGAATCTTTTGTGAATTATAGCTGGGCTACTTAGCAAATGAAACAACATCAGACAGATGTTCTCTTTATATCCTTACTCTGGAGCCACATGGTATTTTTCCTTTTTCCTGTCTTCATTCTCATCTCTATATTCCACTTCACTCTTCAAAATTCTTAATTTCTACACTGGGTAATGTGGTCTGGGGAAGAGATCCCATTGCCTACTATCTCACTGTTGGTTTGTTTTTTTAATATATTTTTATTGATTTCAGAGAGAAAGGGAGAGGGAGAGAGAGATAGAAACATCAATGATGAGAGATGCCCCACACTGGGGACCAAGCCCACAACCCTGGCATGTGCCCTGAATGGGAATCGAACTGTGACCTCCTGGTTCATGGGTAGATGCTCAACCACCGAGCCATACCAGCTGGGCTCCCTCACTGTTTCTTGATTCCAAATCCCCAACTTGTTCAGTTAGATACTATGAATTGGCTCATTCAGAATACAGTCTTAATTCTTTTCTCTATATCTTCCTCTACTATAGAGATTGAAAAGTCAACAACATAATTTCTCACTTCCTTTCATATAAGGATCATCAAGTAACACATTTCTGTCCAGTGAAATAAAAAGTGAAATCTAATAGGGATATAATGAGTAAAACTTTGCTTTTAGAAAAATGCATCATTACTTTCTATTTATCCCTTTTATTGCCTGAAATGTATACATAATACTAGAGGCAGAACAACTGCAGACATGTCTAATGGGTATTTCCTTCTAGTTTTAGTCAAGAGTGTATTAATAACTCAGTCATTTATGGCTAGAGAATTGGGTTCACATACTACACAGGACTTCTGAATTCAAGCTCTGGGCAGAGAGGAAATGCGTGTGAGTAGAAAAGAAATGATGGCTATCATTGATAAGGCTGAATGTCCATGATCACTTTTCTTTGATCCCTGCAGGAATCATTGATTGTTTCCCAGTTTGCAAATGACATAGTGATACTCTAACCAACCATGTAAAACCCAAAATATTATATTATTGAAAAGAAGTGATGTTTTTAAAAAGAAAGTTTGAGAAAATACTACTAGGAGATTGCTAATGAAGGCATTAAATATTTTTATATTTCAGTGTAAACCTTGAATATTGCAAAGCATTAATCCTGTCGGTGCAAATTGAAAGTCATCACAATGCTTACTACATTAAAATTATGAAATTTTCTTGGACAGGTATAATTTATTAGTTCCTAGGACAACATAGCCTATATGTTTCACATTTATTTATTTCTTTTAAAATATATTTTTATTGATTTTTTACAGAGAGGAAGGGAGAGAGATAGAGAGTCAGAAACATCAATGAGAGAGAAACATCGACCAGCTGCCTTCTGCACACCTCCCACTGGGGATGTGCCCACAACTAAGGTATATGCCCTTGACCAGAATCGAACCCGGGACCTTTCAGTCTGCAGGCCGACGCTCTATCCACTGAGCCAAACCAGTCTTGGCATGTTTCACATTTATGAGAACTAATAATAACCAATTCACTATGCTTGTTGACTCATTTCCTGCCCTGAAAGAGTTAAGTTTTTTTCATGGAAACAAGAATATGTCAATAATAATAATACATATTATAAATATTGTACTAACTAGAGGCCTGGTGCACAAAATTCAGGCACTGGAGGGGTGTCTCTCGGCCCAGCCTGCACCCTCTCCATTCTGAGACACCTTGGGGGATGTCCGACTGCTGGTTTAGGCCCGATCCCACAGGGCATGCCTCCCGCAATGTTGCTGCTGCTGCTGCTGCTCCGTGGCATCTCTCTGTACTGTGGTTCATACTCATCATGCTGGGTTGCACCCGGTTTCATGATGTTCAAGGCCTGGCCCTGGGGGTTCAGGTCTCCCATTGCTTGCTGCTGTGGAGGGACAGCAGGTAGTGGCCAGCTGGCTTGCATGGCATTCAGATTCAGCAGGCTGGGCTAGAGCTAAAGCCCGGGCTAGCTGGCCATTACTTGGCCAAGTGCTATTTGGTGAGAACTGCCATCAGCTGAGGGTTTGACTTGAGGATGTTGAGCCTGTGCTGCTGCTGGGGGAGCTGGGAAACTTCAGGGTCTACAGCAGGTCCTGCAGGGCACCTGGAGAGATGCTCTGAGGTGGCTTCACCTTGGGTCTGCATAGATATCACAGGTCTGGGCATGCCTCACATTGACTGTTGCTGGGGGATGGGTGCCGGCTGCCACTGCCATGGGTCGGGGGGCAGAATAACAGGCCCACTGACATGGTTGGGTCACATTCAAGTCCATGGGGGCCATCTGGCTCTTGGGGGTCACTGTGCCTCAGGGGCATACCATTGTTGGTGCTTACCCAGTACAGATGCTGCTGCTACTATGCCTCACGTGCAATCTGCCTGGCGTCTTCATTGCTGCAGGTGGGCCTGGGCAGGGGGTGGTGGGGCTGGCACCTGATTAGTGGGCTTCCCAGTGCAAACTGTGGTGGGGGCTGAGTTCTGGCCACGCTGGAGAAGCCAGCTAGTGACATGCTCACAGGCAAGGTCTGGGGCAGAGTTGGGGTCTGTGGTGTCCAGGGTATGCTGGGATGCAGTGTGGGAAGCCAGGGTGGTGCTGAAGGAGAGGAGGGCAGACTGCTGAGGCATGGAGCGGGTGTTGATGGTGGCATCCACTGGTGCGTGACCCACGTGTGCTGCCGACAGTGCTGTATCTTCTGCTGGCGGAGCTTCTGCTTGATGTTGAGGTTGTAGGAAATGGGGCATGTGTTTTCTTGGCAGTGTTTGGCATGGTAGCAGCAAAGGGCCATGAACTGCTTGCACACTACTCAGCCTCCATTGCTGACAGCTGGTCCATCCTTGCTGCTTGACACAGTTGCTGCAGGGAAGAAACATCTGCACAGCATATGTTTCAAGGGACCTGGCGTATATGGCATACTGTTCTTAATATGTTTGCTCCCCTTCTTAGCGCTATGTGTTGTAACCAGGGTCACCTCTCCAAGAAAGGTTGTTTCCCCAGGTGGGGATTTTTCCCCGGAGTTAGGGATTAACAGGGCTAAGGAAGGGAATAAATCAGTAAAACCCCTTAACTAAATGCCAGGTGGGTAGTTAATCACCTTAACTATGAACAATCACGCTTAAGCTACATAATCTTTATTTAGGATAATCTCCTTCAGTTACTTCCTTGTAGCTTAACAAAACAGTAGAGTAGTAACCTTGGAATGGAGATAACAAAGGCCCTAACCTTTGAAATAGAATGGATAGGATTAAAATCAAATGGTACAAATACAGATGTAACAGGAGAATAAAAAAAAAAAAAAAAAAACAAACCCTAGCGAGAAAACCTAGCGACAGAACCTGGCTGGAGAACCTGACTAGGATGCAGATCAACTTAATGCTGCCTTCGTGTCATTCTTTCTTTGCCGACTCCATCCACACCTTTGGGAACCCCTGGACCACCGAGGCTGGAACCCAACAAAAAGGCCCTAGCTGGTTTTGCTCAGTGGTTAGATCATTAGCCCATGGACTGAAGGGTCACAGGTTCTATTCCGGTCAAGGGCACATACCCCTGGTGCAGGCTTGATACCCATCCTCATAAGGGCATGTGCCTCATAAGGAGGCAACCAGTTAATATGTCTCTCTCACATTGATATTTCTCTCTGTTTCTCACCCTCTCTTCCACTCTCTTTAAAAAATAAATAAATTAAAAAGAACTAAATAACTTAAAAAAAGAGAGACATAAATAGTCCAAAGCTTGTAGATAAATGTTATTCATTTGCTCTTAGTGCCATTTACAGCCTTGCTCCTGCTCTTCTTAGCATAACCATGGGGACTGCACACTTTACCCAGCTTTCCTTATCTTTTAACTCTGGCTAGCCTCAGTCCATAGGGGACACTCAGAGGAGATTTGGGGACGGAAGGAAATTCGAAGAGTAGGTGTATCATACACATTTCTTCCTTGGGCAGCATCTCCTACATCCCCAGCTCCTGCCACAATGACTGTGCTTCCAGGCCCAGCTAGTGACAGTGACAGGCAGGTCTGCTCTGGTCCCACCACTCACTAGCAACACTAACTCCTTGATACTGGTATAGCTTACCTCCTCCTCTGTTTCTTCAGTCCCAAGAAGGTTAGGGGCCTCCTTCCTGTAGTTAAAATGAAGATTTTGTCCTTCTCTCCTAATTGCCCTTTTCCTCTTACTAGTATGAGTCTTGGAATTAATTTCCCATGTTAAACTCCTTCCATTGAATTACCTGACATAAGTTTGTTTATCCGAATGTACCCCGATAAATTGAAAATTCAGATTACTCTGTGAGGAAATAGATTTAAAATTCTTTGCCATCACTTTTAAATGTTTTTGAGTGACTAGTGTCATATGCAACTTCATTCTTGAGATTGCCATCATGGGGAGGACCCCAAAATCAATTAGGGCACTTAATCATGGATTTAAAAAAGATTTCTTTCCCTTTTATCAGCCTCTCTATTAAAGGCTTTGCGCAGGCTAAATTATTATTTTAACATCACCTGGCCCTACTTGAGAAATGTCAGTATCAACAACCAAAATAAGGCTTATCTGACTTTCCTGTTTTCTTCTTTGTATGTGTTTCTTTTATACAGCAATCCGCTTTTTGCAGGAGTCCACAAAAACGCTTTAGAAGGGTGTTTATAATTTAAAACCTTGAAGTCATTAAAAATGTAAGGGCTCAATGGTTAAAACAAACAAATACTTCAAGTTCATCTGGCTTTGTTTTCAAGACAAAAATGTTTGTCCCACTTGAAGTGCAGGTGTGATATAAACACATCTGTAGTGTCAACATGTTTCGATGTTGTCTTTTCAGCCATTGTTCTCACCACTCTATTTAAAGCAAAATTTAGGAACTTTCCCACAGAGAAGGCAGGTGAAGTTGATAAACAACAGGAAGCAAGAAATGAGTGCGAAGTTAGTTAACACAATGTATGTAAAAATAGAATTTGTACTAATTATTTTATTTCGATTAACTTTTATCAAAGTAATTACGTACAAGTTCATTCTTAAAGGTTTCAGGTATATAGAAGAATTTCTATTAGTCTTTATCTTTGAAAAAACATATTTTACTTATCTGATGTTTTGTAATTTTTGTTTAAAAGTACCTGTAAGTTCCATTGAAAATAATATGGCTTCCCTCTCAGATAATAACACATCTTCCTTCACATTACAGAAATAAAGAGGTTTAAATATGAAATCAACTTAGAGTTTGTATAGATAGATGTGGTATCGATAGGTAAATTTGTCCTGATTAAACTTTATGTAATTGTTTAATGTGAAATACAATTTTAAAAAGGATCCAGGAATTCGTTTTGTTTTCTAAAATAATATTAATACCAGAGCACAGCAGAGAATATTATAAATTTTAATCAGATGTCCCTTAGATTTCTGAGCTGTCAATTAAGTTTGAAGTCTCCCTTTGGAAAAAGGCTAAAATCTTCCAAACATTACCTTGATGCATACCCACCCAAAATGACTGTGATGCTTGGTTGGGAAGTATCTCAAGCATATGACTTCTTTGCATGTTGAAATTTACATGTGATAATTAAAATATTGGATTTTCGTTTCACTTTTTCCATATCTATAATGAAACCATAGTGATTTTTCTAATGTAATAATGATATACTAAGTTTCAGGGCTTAGCAACATATATGGGAAAAGAAAGAGGTAAAGTTTTGGTTATCAAAGTGGACTGTAAAAGTCAGACAGATGTTCATACCTACAGGTTTCAGTAATGCTGGTAAATTGTATATCAATAAAGAGAAAAGCTTAAGTAACATAATGTAAATACCTAAAATATGCTCCCTAAACATGATGACTCATTTCAAAATGTTATACATGTACACCTGAATTTGTATCTATTGTTGCCTGTGTGTGTATGTGAGTGTATACACCCAAATAAATCTTACCACCAGACCGCATCCTTCCTTATCAGCCATGCTTTGTTTTGTTTTGTTTTTGCTCAATTCCTCTAATTTTACTAGAGCTTAAACAGTATAATTGTTGGGAGCATAAACATTTTAAATTTTCAGTTGAGGTGGGACATCTAAGTGAAATAGTTTTCTTGAGGTTCTCGAAGCCAAGCAATCTTGGCTTGCCTGGCAACCCAGAAAAGCAACAACCACTGGGATTTTATAAGCTGCCGGACTGAGAAGTGATGGTAAGACAATTTATAAAGACATTACAAGAGGATCTGGATGTGATGCATGTGCTAAAAATCAGCTGCATCAATATATTATACAGGGTATCAAAAAAAGATTACAGGTAAGCATTCATGTTCTCAGAACCTTTACTGATAGTCCATTCCATTATCTGGAATCTGAAGTCTTTATAAGCAATGGGATTTATGATAAGCTGAGAGATTTGGGAAAAATTGATGTTTCAGTCATCTTTATTTTCATTTTACCCCAAGGCTTCTATTTAGCGAAGAAAGAGTGAAACTCTAACTCCTACTGTTTCCCTCTTTTTCTCTTCTGCCCTTTCTTCTTATTTTCAAAATAGCAGCAGCTATCTTCACTTAGTCTACTCCAATTCTGTCCCCAGTCAGGTACTCTTCCTTCTCATTCTTATGGAAATCAGTGATAATTCTGCAGCCTCTATGTTAACCTAGGCAATATAAACATCCCCCAATTGAACACAGAGAAGTCTGTTTCCAAAACTAAAAGTAGACCTGTTTCTGATGGTAGTGATAGTAGTCTGACAGTTTTTAGCTGGGGTAGGGGATATCTATATATTTGGGGAAATTAAAGGTGAGCTTTGTAGCAATGGCATGAGTAAGCAGCCGGGAAGCTGCTGCAAAGCTAAGTCTAAAGATTCATTCCTAGCCCTGACCAGTTTGGCCTGCGGACTGAATGGTCCCAGGTTTGATTCCAGTCAAGGGCATGTACCTTGGTTGTGGGCACATCCCCAGTAGGCGTTGTGCACCATCAAGCAGCTGATGGTGTTTCTAACTCTCTATCCCTCTCTCTTCCTCTCTGCAAAAAATTAATAAAATATATTTTAAAAGAAGATGCATTTCTAGAGCAGTATATTCTCTTTTTGATTTTTGTTTCACACATGGCTCTATACATATAAAATTTAAATGATATGTAAAATAATTAATTTGAAATTTTGCGGTGTCAAGAAAAGAATCAGGATTATTTGAGGAACACATCCTATAGGTAATTCAGACTAAAATTTCAATCTGTCAAACTTTGGTCTAATGACCGTCAGGGAAGAATGAAAGAACTACGGTTTTTAATTGGTCTTTCCTAATGGGGTGATACTTGAAGGCTCATAGTTTTTATATGGTACATGCAATTTTAACTGCTGCTCTATTGTTTTATGTATTCTAATTTAATACTCTACATGTTTCACTTGGATGCTTAAACTGATCTAACCATGAAGGACACAATATTATAAATTGAAGAATGACTAAGAGGAACATACAAGGGATTCAAGGGAGAAGCAGAGAGTATAAGTCTATTCAGAAAAGTTAAACCCAGAATTAACTGTTGAGGAAAGTGAAGGGCAAAGCAAAGCAATTAGTTTGACATAGTTCAGAACATGAAAAAAGTATTTTTGTGAAGGAAGTTGTATTTTTAATAAAGACAAGATATTGAACATTACTTGGCTGTATTTTATTCTTATCATTGTATCTTAAATAATTAACTTTAAATTAAAAATTAGAGTTAAAATATAGTTAAGAAGGGAAAATGAAAAGCAATAAAAATAGAAAAATTTTGAATAACAAAATAAAGTTTTAAAAAGTTATCCAGCCTGGCAGGCATGGCTCAGTGGTTGAGCACTGACCTATGAACCAGTAGGTCATGGCTTGATTCCCAATCTGGGCACATGCTCAGGTTGTAGGTTCTATCCCCAGGGTGGGGCATGCAGGAGGCAGCCAATCAAAGATTCTCTCTAATCATTGATGTTTCTCTCTCAGTCTCCCTTTCCCTTCCTCTCTGAAATCAATAAAAACATATTTTTAAAATAAACTTTTAAAAAGTTATTCATGGAATGGAAGAATAAGTTGAAACTAATGAGACAGACTTAAATATTGATCTATAAGACTATGCATATTTTAAGGACTCATAGGGTGCTTTATAACTCTTCACATAAATTATCAACAACAACAACCCCCAAAGGATCATATTCCACTGATAACTGAGAAGCATATGGAGCTAATTATGTAACACTAGAGGCCCAATGCAAGAAATTCGGGCAAGGGCTCGTCCCTTGCAGCCCCGGCTTCATCTGGAAGGTCACCCGGATGGTTGTTCTGCTGTTCAGTCTAATTAGCATATTAGCTCTTTATTATATAAGATGACTAAAAAAATTATGTATAAATTTACTGTAGAGAATGGTAAAAAAGGAATTAGAACTTCTAAATGAACTCAAATATCCAGAACCAGATGAATCATATTAAAAAAAAGAATAATAATAAAATAATAACGGAGGTAATCACAGAACCACTACATAAATCCCTGAGACTGTATTGGGAGAAATGATAGGTGCATAGAAATAAGTGGAATTGGTAAATATTCCAGTATTCAAAATGGGACATTCCCTCCATTTGGTACCATCAGAAATGGGCAATTATTTTGTTGTTGTTGTGTGTGTGTTTTTTTAAATACACTTTTCTCATTACTCAAAGTCAGCAGACCAAGATATTCTAAAGGTAAAATTGGGGTTGAAACCAGAGATCACAGAAATAACCAAATTTCTAATTTCCAATAAGATTAATATTCCAGAAAGTAATAAAATAAAATGGTATGAGAAAAAAATGTAAAGGGGCTGGCTCCCTTCAAATTAAGCTGTAAGTAAAATTCCAGTTACTAAATATAATTAATGGATGTGTTATTCCTTGATTTTAGCAATGAATTTGAGGCAATTTCACAGAATGATTGTGATTGTAAGAAAAAGTAAAAACAATATGAATTAACTGTTGGCTGAATTTACTGAGCAGTCACAGGCAAGTTAATTATTTATAAACGAAGTTTCCCAAGATTAAGGTCCAGGTCTCCACCTAATAATCTATTCAGTGCTGCAGTCATTGACATGTTGGAAAACATAGATGGGATGATACCAGATTATTGTTTCTTCAAATATCATCAAGACTCTAATACTTGCAAGGTATTTTTCCAGGCGCTATGGTCACAGTAGTGAATCTTTACAATGAAAGGGCTAGATAATAAACCAGAATAATGTAATATCTTTAAAAGTCTTATAAAACAACATAAAATATTTTGGATGATAAAATAAGGTTTTGAAAAATTATCACTAGGAAAGAAGAACAGATTAAAACTAATAAGACAGACTTAAATAGGGATCTATAAAAATATGTATATTTTAAAGGACTCATCTTATGCTTTATAACTCTTAATGTGAATTATCAGCATCAACAACAACAAACACTAAGGGGTCATATCCACTGATAATTGAAAAAAAATATAGAACTAATTCTGTGACATGACCATAAGATTTTTATGCAAACTTCACTCGGATTAATAGATTGATAATAAATATGTATTTTGTTCAAGGAGAAAAACGACAAAAGTAAGAATTTCATCGAAGAAACAAAAACCAGTAGACTGAAAAATATTAAAACCATAATTAAAAGACAAGAGATGAGTTAGCAGATGAAGAGAAAATTTCTGACCAGGGAATGATGTCAAAAGAACATATGCAGAATACAGTATATAGACAAAAAATTAAATAAATATATGGAAAACAAAGGAAGTGACAGAAGTTGCACAGTGGAAATATATAACATATAGTTTTTAGAGTTTTCAAAGGAAAGAAGAGAAGACATAAGATGACATAATGTCTGCGAACTTTCTAAAACTGGTAAAAGAAATCTAAGCTTTAAGTAGAAATATTACAAACACAAACTGGATCAATAAAAAAATACACACGAGACTAACACTCCTGAAAACCAAATATAAAGAAAAACATCTTAAAAGCAGCCAATACTCTTACCATTACAGGTTGATAACATCAAAGTGCTGAAAGAAAAAACCATCAATTCAGAAAACTACCTTTTAATAATTGAAGGTGAAATAAAGACATTTTCAGCAAAACATTAGCGAGAGATTGGTCATTCTCCTACCTGCGACAAGGGAAATAATAAAAATTTTCCCATGTTAGTGATCCTAGCAGGAAGTATGGGGATGCATTATGGACAGAGAGAAACAAAAAAGTAAATAAATGATTAAATCTAAAAAATATTACTTGTATAAAATAATTTCTTATAGGGTTTTAAATATAGTAAATAGTAAAACTGAATAACACTGAAGGTAATAGAAGACAAATATAAAGTTAAAATGTATATATATATATATATATATATATGCATATATATATGTGTATATATATACATATAAAAAAGTAAAAATAAATACAAAGATGTTAAAATTATAAGAAAAAACTAAGTATTACTTTTAAATGTTGAAAGTATTGTGGGTGTGGACAATTTTTAATTATTTTATGTAGGTGGCAGCTATTTTCTTCTTTATTATAATTTGAAAAGATATATACCTTTGCTTTACATATATTTATCTATATCTATACTATATTCAACATTTTTTAAGAGTTAAAAGAAAATACAAAAAACATGGCAGAATGAAGCTGATAAAGAAAGACATACATGATCCGCCATGTCATGTAGGATAAATTTTTATACAATTCTAAGATTGAAGTTTGGAACCTAAAAAGAAAGACGTATTAAGTCAACATAGAGTAAGAAAATTAAATCTTAAATCCCTTTGGATTTAAGCACAAAGGCAAATTCCAAGCTCAACAGTATATATAGAATGACAGTGTTGGGACTAGACTACAGGTCTTTGAGTCCTAAGTCATTGGTTATGACATTTCACAGAAGTTTTTTTCTTCTTTTTTATATATAATTATCTTTAAAAAATAATTCTCTTTATATAGTCATCAAAAGAATTTATCATATAGACGGAAAAAATTCTAAAGAATATGCAAGAATTGTGAAAAGGCATATATGTGACATTTGAACTCAATGACTGTTAACTGATTATATGTGATAGTTAATTTTATGTGTCAACTTGACTGGACTAAGGGATGCCTATATATATATATATATATATATATATATATATATATATACACACATATATATACTTTTTTTTTTTAATCCTCACCCAAGGATATTTTTTCCATTGATTTTTAGAGAGAGTGGAAGGAAGAGGGGGAGACAGAGAGAAGCACCAATGTGAGAGACACATCAATTGGTTGCCTCCCGCATACCCTAACCAGGGCCTGGAATCTGTAACGGAGGTACGTGCTCTTGACCAGAATCAAACCCCGGACTCTTCGGTCCACAGGCCAATGCTCCATGCACTGAGACAAATCAGCTAGGGCATGACGCCCAGATATTTGGTGAAGATTACTTATGGTGTGTCTGTGAAGCTATTTCTGGAAGAGATTAGTATTTGATTCTGTAGATTAAGATCTGCCCTCCCCAATGTAGATGGGCATCAGCCAATCTGTTGAGGGCCAAATTAGAACAAAAAGAAAAAGGGAAGGGTGAACTCCCTCTCTTTTCTTGAGCTGGGATGTCTATCTTTTTTTTGTCCTTGGACATTGGCGCTTGTAGTTTGGGGGCCTTTGGACTCTAAGACTCACACCTGCAGTCCCAGATTCCTAGGCTTTCAGTCATGGACTGGGAATTATACCACCTGCTTCCTTGGTTATCAGGCCTTCAGACTCACAGACCAAATTATACCCCTGACTTTCTTAGTTCTAGAGCTTGCAGACAATAGTTTGTGGGCCTTCTGGGCCTCCATGACCTCATGAAACATGACACAATTCCTATAATTAATCTCTCTCTCTCTTTGAAGTTTCCTTAATTTATACACCAATATTTCTCTCTGTCTTTAAAGAATATTTTGAATGTTTATAATTATGTCTAAAATGTACCATAAATTAAAATCTGAAATGATAAGATATGTTAAAGTATATTCATATTCCCTTCCTCAGTTTCCCAAAGGGAAAGCTTAAATTATATGCAAAGTAGAATAATAAACTGAAGTAAAATATTAGTTTCTGTTATACAATAAGATGGTAGCCATTCCAAGATATATAAAAGGGAATTATTCTTCAAAAAGCAATACCAAGCTAAAAAAATCAAAACAAATATTAAACATAGGCCTAAAAAAATTAGTATTTTTATAATCTAATTTCAGTTCCTTTATAATCTAATTTCAGTTCACTCCTTCTCCAACTACTTTCCTTTAAAGCAGTGGTTCTCAACCTTCTGGCCCTTTAAATACAGTTCCTCATGTTGTGACCCAACCATAAAATTATTTTCGTTGCCACTTCATAACTGTAATGTTGCTACTGTTATGAATCATAATGTAAATATCTGATATGCAGGATGGTCTTAGGTAACCCCTGTGAAAAGATCGTTCGACCGCCAAAGGGATCGCGACCCACAAGTTGAGAACCGCTGTTTTAAAGGGTAAGAATAAGAGGTATGAGATATTCTCAATTACTAGTAGTGTTTGTTACACCTTTTTCTTTCTATAACTCTGTTTCCTTTTAAAGAAAAACATAGATAAATCGTGAAATAGAATCCAGTTTTTCAGTTTCTCCAATTGTTTAATATTATCTTCTTCCTCATCACCTGCATCATGTTTGTTGTAGATGTGTGTGGCTTTAACATTTTCCTTCTTCTCAATCTCTTTTAAGAATCAGTAGGTATTTTGAGAGCCATTGTTCAAGTTAAACTATTTATTGCCTCTGCTATCACCTGGGATAGTCTTCCCTTTTCCAGTGCTTCTGGAAGAGTGAGTCATCACTCTGAGAACATGACTGGGGTGCTTATCTCAGTGCCTCCGATAACATTGGTCACCTGTCTCCCCTCAGGTTATTCTTCCTGAATTTCATATTTTCACCAAAAGCTGTCAAACTCAAGAGAAGAGCCCTTGCAGAGTCAGAAATCACCTCCAAAATAAATGACAGAGGGGATAGATGGGTACATTTGTCAAATGCCTGAACTCCAAAATGGGAATGTTAAAGGAAGGCTGAGGGGATTGTGCTTTTCAGATACATCCCTCAAAATGTTATTTTCCTTTTTTTCTTAAGTAGAGTTGCATTTCATTTTTTTTAAAGCTGTGTGACAGTATTGGACCTCCTAAGACTATAGAATCTTAAATATGAAGAACTGTATGTTTAAAAACATAAATCATATGCTTTTTAAACTTACGATAAATTGAAAAAAACTATTGTTTATGCATGCTTGATGACATAACCATCATTATACACATGGGTAGTGTTTGCTATTTAGTACACTTTGGATCAAAAAGTAATGAAAAGTGAGGACAATCATTATGTTAATGAAATGTTAATGAGGCATGTTTGCTTTTCCCTCTCATAAAAATAGTCTTGCTTCATCTATTAGATTTTATCAGAGTGAGAGAAAATAGTGCTATGCAAATTATTTTAACTATGGTATTATGAACTGCATGCATGCCTGAAGAACTAGTTAACTAAATTTTACACCATTTATGGAAGTTATACTCCAAAATTGTATCTAAGAATCATTTTTAAGATTGTTCTGCTGCCTAAATTACCTACTAGATTTGTTTGTGTGTTTTTTGAAATGATATTACCATTCAAAATAAGATTTGACTTAAAAAATATTATTTCTGGGGAGCACAAAGCTCGATAGATTCAGGATCACCTCTACTGCACTCACTGTTGCCAGGCAGAACACGTGAGACGAGGGCAGTGCGACTTGTGTAAGGGTCCCTCTGTTCCCATTTCTAACACATAGACCTGCTTCTTTACAGCGAAGCAGAAGTTGGAACAGGTCGGCATGTAGGTTGAAGTGAGATTTGAGATTCTGCTGAAACTTTAATATTCTAACAGTGAAAGCTGTTACACGTTTTACCCTTCAGAATAAGATCCCATGGAATCGTGCCTAGTCGTTTTCTTCAGTAGGCATTTGAAGATGATATGGCTAAATCTTTTCTGCTCTTATGGGAACGCATGACCATCATAAGCTATTATGTAACTTTCTTCTGCATATTTATTAGGATGCTGGGCATGACCACTGAACTCTTCCTGATCTGCAGGCAGAGTTTGTGCCACCACTTACAGGAATAGCATTGCTGAAGGTACATCACATCTAGCTGTGGTCAATATGGACCAAACAAGGGGGAGTAACTCTCTACCACAAGCACTGAGCAAAAAGGGAAAGGGCATGTGAGCAGATGATAGAGCATCTGGAAGAAGCTTCAGGAAACATTTGTTAAAGAGTTTGAAATAAACTCAGCCACCAGTGTGCCTGCCTTTCTTTCCCCTTGTGCAAATTTACATATCTATAAATTGTGCATAACTGATATCAATGCAAGTGATAACGATCCATAGACATATAATTTTATCTGACTTTGCCACTGTTGAAAACTAACAGAAGAGGTTCAACACATCATGAAGAACAATAGAAAAATAAAACAAAAAGCTGAGGATTAAAGAAATATAAATGAATTTCTAAACCACTAAAAAGACTGATAAAACAAAACAAACCAACCAAACAAACAACAAACAGAAGACACAAATTACCTGTATCTAGTATCAAGAATGATATGGGATATCACTACACATGCTCCAGCCTTCAAAAATATTATTGCAACACTAACAATACCTCTAGTCTCTTAAATTCAACAACCCAGAAGAAATGGATCATTTCTCAAAGGCCATGAGCTACCAAAACTCAACCATGATAAAAAAAAAAAAATTAATCTGAATAGTTTAATAATTATTAGGGGGAAATTAAATTTGCATCTAAATAGATCACAGAAAAGAAATATATAGGAACATACTGTTTTATTGGAAAACTCTACTAGACATCTAATGAAGAATTAACACCAAAACTGCAAAGATGAAATATTCAAATGCAAGCTAAGAAAGCAAGTTATCTGAGTCATGAAAGGAAACAGCAGAAATGCAAGGAGAAAAGGTTATGAGGGGCTTGTTCAATGGACATAATTACTTTCTTTAGACTTGAGCAGGTGGTGTATAGCAATCAACACCAAACTGTCCTCAAGTAGGGGGTATTGACGTCCCTCCATTCTACACTCTCCTTCTGTCTGCCCTCGTTGTAAACATTGTTCAGCTTAGATCTCATGATGAACACAGGATATGGTGATGAAGCTTGGTAGTTGGTAAAAAACTTTTGCCATGATCAGTCAAGTTGAAACTGAATTGATCTAGTTATAAATTTTCTGAGATTGAAAAACAGTGGACAGATTGACAATGACACATATTTATTTATTCAGAATAAAAAATGTGTTGAGTGCCTATTCTATGCCAAACACTGTGCTCAGGTCTGGGAATACAAAGATTGATCCCTCAAACTCAATAGAACAGGGAAATGGGATCAGGAGCAATCAGCAGCGACATAGAAATGTGACATAACACAGTTCTGAAAGAAAAAGGGGAACCATTCCTGAGTAAATAGGCAGTTACAAAACTGTTCCTCCAGTTCTGTGTTTTGGAAAATAAATCTTCCAAGACTCATTTTGGACTAAATCTCTTTCAATCTTTTTTTTTTTCTTTTTCTGAAACACCAGTAGACAGAAATATAGAAATAAAGCTAGTAATGACATTGTTTTCAAAAACTGAATTTTAAAAATTTTGAGAGAGAAACCAAGAATTTGCTGCAATTTAAGTACAAGTCGCATACTCTTTAAAAGCTCATTTCATTTTGATAAGCCAAAAAGGCTCAGAAAATGAAAATAAAAGATGAAAATATTATTTAGAAAGGTCATTTGATTTACAGGTTTTTGGATAAAGATTCAATGATTCATAATGAGTTGAGAATAACTGTTTTCAGAGCCAACATCATGTCCTTTGGATTTTTATTGTATATGGAGTATAGACTGAATATATTTCATGTTTAGTTGTCCAGTTTTGAATCTCTCTGGTCCTTTGTGTGTGTATGGCAGGTCATTTCTTGTTTGTTTAATATAGAATACCACAAAAATAAAAGAATTGCAGTGTGAAAGGATTTCAATCTAAAATGGAACCAGAGGTTAATTAAAAGATGGCGAATCTTTGTGCCCTTAAAAGAACAGAATTTAAGAATTCAGAGACAGAATATAAGATTTTCAGATTTCCATTAAATACATAATTTACAGAAGACTGAAATTTATGTTTGACTAATAAGCATCCACCAAGAATCTCTCCCATCTTCAAGTCAATGAATTTACTTCCTTGACTCTGACTTGACTTTACCCTCTTTGCACTCCTTGCCCATAAACACAGCCTGCAGCAAATACTCAAGGGACCTGCCTATAGCTTGCTACAGCAAGCATTACCTGAATTGTAATTCCTCTGTTATTCTTGAAAAAACTAAATTTCTGGTAATTTGAGCAGTTTGTTTCCTTATATAGGTTGACAGTTGTAAGTATACATTTTTATTAGATGGATTTTTATTAATTATAGAAAAATTTCTTTAAAACGCCTTGTTTTTGATTGGTTTTTCACTTGATACACTATGTAGCTAATTATTATATACCACGCTTAAATGTAGCTCTGATTTTCTTAGTTACTTCTTTCTAACATCTTTAGGCTATTTGAATTTCTCTCTCTGCTATTTTAGAAAAATTTGAAATTATACCATGTATTTGTTGCAATAACAACATCCAAAAAGTAATACACCTCACTGTATTGAACTTTCAATTAAGCCAAGTAATGTAAGGTCAATTCAATATTATAATTGGGAAGAGCTTGTTTTATTGTTGGATGCTTTTGGCATATTGCCCATGGACTCTGTGCCAGACTAATAAAAATAGTCAGTGCTTGGTTTCCCTGGTATTTCATATCTTTGCTGCTCCTGGGTCAGGAACAGTATGTTCTTTTTGAAGCATATAATTCATCCCCCCCCCACCCCTGAATCAAACCTCAAATTGATCTGTCTTGACTATGATTAGTAAATTGATAGAATTGATATTGATCAAGTAGAATGTTTTTATGTTTTTCATAAAGCATCCATTGCATTTATAAAAAGAGGCAGAATAACTTAATTTCTTTTTCTGGTAGAAAAGGTATTTCAAGTTGTTACTTTATGACAAGTTTCAACAAACTATAGTTCATGGGCCAAATCTGGCCTGTTGCCTGTTTCTGTATATAACATTTTATTGAAAAATGGCCACACCCATTTATTTGCATATTACTTAAGGCTGTTTAGGGGCCACAAGGTCAAAGCTGAATAATTAAATCAGATAACCATTATCCTTTTAATGTGTACTTTCATTTTGTAGGGCATGACTATGTTTATAGAGATCCATGTTTAATTAATAGATTTCTAAGTTCCATGAGTTTTTTCACAATTGAAATCTTATATGCTATGAATTCTGAAATAATATAGCATGTATAATAGAATAGACAAGTGAAATGATTAATTCTCCCTGGGTCTAGAAATCTCAAACTGTGAAATTAAATATATTTTAATGTAACACTTTCTGAAAGTTCGAATTCTTATAGATGTAAAATACTTTTGCAGATGTAAAGTCTAACATTCTATTTATAGTTTAAAGTGTGGTCAGTAAAATTTAGCTCATTAAACTATATATTATGACTTGCATTTAGAAAAGAAAAAAATGTGATTAAATCCATACAGTGTGCTCATTTAAACGAGAATGTACATATTGAGTTGAAATTGGAAGTACTAAATGTTATAAACTGTCCTCATTGTTATCAGAACTTTGAGAAGACAAGGGAACACAGAATAAGTTAATTCAAAGATAAAGAGCTAATGTCATCGTTTTTCCACATATCTGAATTATCACTGATGAGGAACTTCTAATTAGCATTTTGACCTCTAAGCAGATAATTCAGTGGAACTTCCATTAGTAGTAGATCAAGAAGAAACTGCAAATTAAAATGCAATTTTTTAGTCTTGTTTTAAAATCTACTTACTAAATTTTAGGTTATCTGTATATCTATAATAAAAAAAGCATAATATGCAAGTCGACCGAATGGCCAAACAGAACAACTGTCCAGACGACCTTTCAGATGACCTTCCAGACAAAGCAGGGGTTAGAAGGGCCAAGCCCCTTGCACAAATTTTGTGCATCAGGCCTCTAGTCCTATCTAATAAAGAGGGAATATGCTAATTAACCCTCATGCTGTCACAAAGTTGGCAGTGCCCACAGCCAATAAGGAGGGAATATGCTAATTGACTGCCACACCCTCAAAGATGGTGGCGCCCACAGCCACAAGATGGCTGGCAGTGGAGGTCAGTTGTGGGTGATCAGGCCAGCAGGGGAGGTCAGCTGGGGGTGACCAGGCCTGCAGGGGAGGGCAGTTGAGGGTGACCAAGCCACCAGGGGAGGGCAGTTGGGGGCGATTGGGTCAGTAGGGGAGGGCAGCTGCCGGGAGCCGGTCCATCCTTGCTGTTTCAAGGGACCTGGCATATATGACATACTGTTCTTAATATGTTTGCTCACCTTCTTGGCACTATGTATTTTAACCAAGCTCACCTCTCTGAGAAAGGTTGTTTCCCCAGGTAGGGATTTTCCCCTGAAGTTAGGGAGGGAATAAAACCCCTTAACTAAGTTCCAGGTGGGTAATTAATCACTTTAACTACGAACAATCATGCTTAAGCTACATAATCTTTACTCCCTGGAATGGAGATAAGAAACGCCCTAACCTTTGGAATAGAGATTGATAGGATTGGAATCAACTGGTATAAATACAGATGTAACAACACAGAACTTAGAAGACAGAACTTAGAAGACAGAACTTAGAAGACAGAACCTACACAGAACCTAGAGACAGAAGAACTTCGGTGGAGAGAACATGGCAAAAGATCCTGGACTGAACCTGACTACAGAAATTGGCAAGAGAACCTGACTAGAACCTGGTGACTGAACCTGGCTGGAGAACCTGGACAGAACCTGGCTGGAGAACCTAGCGAGGGAACATGGCTACAGAACCTGGCTGGAGAACCTAGAGAACCTGGCTGGAGAACCTAGCAAGACAACATGGACACAGAACCTGGCTGGAGATCCTAAGCAGAACCTCTCTGGAGATCCAGACCAGAACTTGGCTGGAGATCCTGGCTGGAGATCCTGGCTAGGCTGCTGATCAATTGAACATTGTCTCTGTGTCCTTCCTTCTTCGCCGACTCCGTCTACGCCTTTGGGAACCCCTGGACCTGCTGGGGTTGGACCCCGGCAGGCAGCTGGGGGTGATTAGGCTGGCAGGGAGCAGTTAGGCATTGATCAGGCTGGCAGGGGAGTGGTTAGGGGGTGATCAGGCTGGCAGGCAGAAGCGGTTAGCGACAATCAGGCAGGCAGGCAGGCGACCATTTGGGAGCCAGCACTCCCAGGTTGTGAGAGTGATGTCCCACAGGGATCGGACCTAAACCAGCAGTCAGACATCCCCCGAGGGGTCTCAGATTGGAGAGGGTGAAGGCTGGGTTGAGGGACACCCCCCCCCCCCAGTGCACAAATTTCATGCACCAGGCCTCTAGTAATTATATAATTTTCATTATCAATGTAACATGCTTATAGTAGACCCAATCAAAAATATGTTATAAAAGATATATAAATTAACACTTTTAAGAATTTATATTTTACCTATTCCACATTACTAAAAGAATTAATTTAAAATAAAGTTGTTTAAAATTAGCTAAAGAATGAATACGTACTTTTGCTTCTATTTCATTAAATTTTAAGTTCTGTTTTCCTTTTTATATTCAAATATTTTATATTGAGGTTAACATTGAAATATTTTTAAAGAAGAAAATGAACATATGTGCCCTTCTGACAAAAATTTCCTTCAGTTTTTAGAGAGTAGGAAGTAAAGAAAATAAGTTTATTGTTTTTAACTACTTTTATGGGTTAGCATGAAAATAAACAATTCCATATCTGACCAATTCTTTTTAGCTGTTTATACAACTCAGTAAACAAATATTTATAATGCCCAGTTTGCCATTAGTTTTGGGAAAACAGCAGTATATTGTATATTTCCTCCTTTTACAGATTGATTTCTCATCACTGAATGTATTCAAGTATTACTAATGATGGCAATGATTCTCACCTCCAGGGCAACTCCAATGACTACCTGTGTTTATGATGGCTATGTTTGCTAATCCTGCCCTTCAGAAAAGCCCAAGGCTTGCTCCCTGGAATAGCTGAGATCATTAAGCATATCTCATGATTATACTCTATCTGTGATTACATTTTGGGATAGAGCAACTCAGTGAGAAAATTGAGTACAATTGTCCATATCTCAAGTCCTATTTGCCCAAATTTACTACAAGAAAATTTAAAAAGTAAAATCCATTTTACAACATCAAGACCAATAGTCTGATATCTAAAAATAGAAAGGAATCTTATTGCAAAACCTGGTGACAGTGTATCATTGAGGCGGATCACCTGATTGAGGCTTAGGGAACTAAAGTTTTCAATGCTACCACTGATTTTAAATTGAACATTTTCATAATTTAAGTTTCATACTTTGAAGTGAAGGTCTTGAAATAGTCTTTGTATGGTGTTCAATCCATTATATAAAATGGGTTGCAGGCGTTACATATAACTTGAGAGCTTATCTGTATGATTAAGCATCCTAGAAAAGTGCACACTGTCATCATAAATGCAAACAACAACAACACTTTTCTTAATTTATATTACTTAACCTTAATTATCTATTTCTTCTGCTTTGTGCTTTTGCACCAGTGCAACCAATATGTGAATTTGAACTGTTAGCAGAGTTTATGAAAATAAAACGTAACATACAATTTTAATGACTAAATGTGTTTATCAGAAATGGCTATTTTTCAAGAAGAAGCACCAAACACTAAACTGGTCTCAATGAAACGATGACATAAAAATTGCATTTGCTTTAGAATGTTTTTATTAAAGTGTGCACAAAGCCTATGTGATGAGAATGTTATTGAAGACTGAAAATCTTTGAGAAAATGATACTCAAAATACAAGACAAAGTTAAGATTAAAGAAGTGTGAAATAAGTAATAAGAAGAATAGGAGGGAATAGAAAAGGTGGAAGGGAAGCGAAAGAGACTAGTTTTTAAAAAGTGTCAGTCTGATGAGCAGTCAGGTTTGCAGCTATGTCAGGCATTCTTTTAACCACAAACAGGGTCACACTCAGCTTACTTCCATTGATGGGAATTCATAGTATGTATGTAATGAAGTAAGAAGGACAGGAAATAACATTCCTCATAGAGCGCATAGAAAATTGCAATAGAATAATCATCAACGGGAAGCTATGCATCCAGCATTCTGCGGCAATGGTTCTAAACAACTATTCCAATATTTGTGGCCAGATTGCCTTGCTTTTGTCCTGTTCTTTATTCTTCCTGACTAACTTCCTGTGATACCAAGGGACTATTTTCTCTACTTCTTGACATCCCTTTGCTCATGACTAACAACATTTCATGGCTCCTGCTTACTCACTCAGGTTTCTTTGCTTCTCCAATTCTAACCACTCTACTCTTGACTACCTTTCCAAGTGTTCCATGATCAGACTGTCAGTCAGCAAGAGTGTTCTTCCTGAACTAGCCAATCACCATACAGTTTAAAGTGTTCTCCGTGGGCTGAGCATCTTACTATTTCATAATTAGTCTTTATGGACAATTAGATGTCCATAAATGTTTGGACAATAAATAGTACCTGATTGTCACCCTCATGCTTAAAGGCTAATTATGAAATAGTAAGATGCTCAGCACATGGAGAACACTTTAAACTGTATGGTGATTGGCTAGTTCACACAGCAAAAAATAAAACAAAATAGACCTAAAACAACAATATCTAGTTAATAAATCAAAAATACACGTTTTACAATGAGAACTTCAATGGCTTTGAGGAACGGAGTTTAATCAGGGCCACCAGTCAGGGCTACTCACAGAGATGTGCGGAAAATTCAATTAACATCCCAAGTTCAATTAGTGCAGAAACAACAAAGGCGTTACTTGCATGTTCAAAATGTCTAATATCTCTGCCTTGACAGTAGGAATATATTGGAGAAGAAAACCCTCTTCCATTATAGTTGTTTTTCTTTTAATTCCTATTTGTTTTTTTCCTCCTGATGCTGAGCAATTCTCAGGAAAAATTACTAGTGCCTGTTTTACGTACCTATCAAATGCAAGTTAGGAGTGGATATTCAAGAGTACCTCATGCTCTTTGCAAAGGACCTCAAAATATCAAGCTGCTAGTATGTACCATATATTCTTCCAGACACTGGGACAGTGTTGGCAGTGTATTTCACAAACATACAGTGAGATTAAGAAAATTCTATGAAGAGCAGGACCCTGAAAAACAGACATAGTTGCCTTTACATGTTATGAAAATGTATTTATTTTTTCTCTTCTGATTATGGACTTATGTTGGTTTTGGAACACAATGAATCTCTAAAATATTGTTTAATTTGGTGGATGAAAGCGCTGATGAAGAGACAGAAAACACGATAATTAATACAGTAAAAAAATGTCCTTTAATTTCCATGAGATCATATAAACATATGTATCATGTTATTTCAGCATGGTGTGAGAGGCAAAAGCTAAAGCCTGTTGCTAGACTAAAGTTTCTAAAATAGTATTGCTTTAAAAATAAAATCCTTGTTATGCCTAAGTTACACAAAAAAGCTAAATAAGGCATCAGTGTCTATGTTGAAAACATTATGTTGACTACCCAAATTCTTGCTTTATTGGGCAGCATAGTTACTTACTGGTTAAGCTACAAAATGAAAGGATAATGGGTTCTTTCAGTAGTAGAAAGAAATACACTTACTGATCCTGGATGTTTAGGTGAGTGAGAAATAAATTCTAAAAAATAATGGTGGTAAGAATACTTAACATGTTATCTACCCTCATAACAATGTTTAAGTGTGTAATGCAGTGTGAATAAAGATTGTGTTGTATATCAGTACATTCAATACATTGGAATATTATTCAGCCTTAAAAAAATAAGGAAATTCGCCTTAGCCAGTTTTGCTCAGTGGATAGAGCATCGGTCCGTGGACTGAAGGGTCCTGGGTTTGATTCTGGTCATGGGCAGGTACCTAGGTTGCAGGCGCAATCAATCCCCTGCTGTGGTCTGGGCATGTGTGGGTGGCTACCAATTAATGTCTCTCTCTCATATTTCCTATTTCTCTCTCTCTTTCTCCCCCTTCTTTCCACTCTGTCTAAAAAATCAATGAAAAAATATCCTTGGGTGAGGATGAAGAAGAAGAAATAGGAGGAGGAGGAGGAGGAGGAGGAGGAGGAGGAGGAGGAGGAGGAGAAGAAGAAGAAGAAGAAGAAGAAGAAGAAGAAGAAGAAGAAGAAGAAGAAGAAGAAAGCAATTCTGTCAGATGCAACAACATGGAATAGCCTTGAGAACATTATGCTAAGTAAAATAAACCAGTCACACAAGGAATAAACTGCTAAGCTATTAAAATTTAGGGATTTTTTATAGAGCAACTGGGTCCTAATATAGTATGTGCGTACATTTAAAATGTGCTTTTCTTAAAAGTGGACTTCTTGAAATATATAAAGGGGTAAAAAAATAAGGAACACTTGACTTCATGAAGACTACATTTTAATTGAAGGAGAGAGGACCCAAAAAAAGAAAGAAATGAAAAGAAAAAGAAGAACAAGGAGAAGGAGGAAAAGGAGAAGAATTAAGCAAATAAATGGACCTTCTTTCTTATGAAAATAAGCACCAATAATCAGAGTGATTGAGGGTAGCATGGGTTGCATACTTTAGAGAGTATTTGGCAAGAATGAGCATGTGAAGAAGTGGTGATCACATGTGAAGAGTGTGGAGAAAACAGCATGTCAAGACAAGAGGGTGAGCAAACACTTAGGGCTTGGATGTGCTTGATCATTAAATTAACAGAACGGCTGGTGTTTTTAGATCCTAATAAGTTAAAAATGGAATGAAGAGAGGATTGAGCTATACCAAGAGACAGCTTAAGCAGAACCTTCTAGTAATTGGTATGGATTTTCATCTAATGAAAATGGGAAACCATTGGAATGTTAAGCAAGAATGATAGTGCCTTTGCTTTTTGTTACATAAATCATTCATGTAATGATTTATGTAACACCTGGTTGATGATGAACTACAGTAGAACCTTGGATAACAAGAGGATTCTACAATTACCAAAAAATTAGATGTAGATGGCTATAGCTAGGGACTTATAATTCAAGTAGAGAGCAGTTATCAGACTCATAGCATTAATTTATATGGAAATCATGTTCACATTTGAAATTTGCAATTTTATTTACTCAAATATTTAGAGAAAAGCTATATTATTAGAAAAGGGTAGAACATATTTAATAACTACTAATGATTTTATAAGTATTTTGGCACAGATATAAGATTTAGGTACGTCTGATAATCTTCCTATATATTAAAACTTAAATAATAAATTTCATAAGTGACCAGATCACTTTGCATATGATTTAAACACTCTCAAACAAAGACAAGTACAATGGGTAAATGGTTCATCAAATACTTGGACACTTTTGTTGGCTATATTTAAGTGAGTGCAATGGAGCCCCAGAGCATGACAATATTTTTGTCTGCCCTATTGAACTGTATCTCTTATGTAGAAAACGACAGATTGACAGACATGGGAGCTTAACACAGGTAGCTTCAAGTTGTAATTTTTTTTTTTTTCTAACCAGAATGTTACCTGGATTTTTATCTCCACATGATGTAAGGCACTAATACTTTGATATTCTATTAAAATGTAGTGTCACTTTGATGAATTAGGTAATGGGCTGACATTAATACATTAAAACAATGAGTTTCAGGAGAGATTCAAAAGGCCTTATGAGCTTAAATTCAAAGAGAGAGAACTTTGAATGCTAAGTAGTGTAGGGGAGGGAAAATAATTTTCCTTCTAACTTTTGCAGTTCTTCTCATTGTTCTAATAATCAAATTTACATGAGAAAGAATAACAAGAGAAAATAAGCCAATTTAATTACATATGTACAGATGAGGGCTCCATGAGGATAGAGGGCCTAGAACAAATCAAACAGTTGAAACTTACAGGCCATTCTGAGCTAAGGAGAAGGGGGAGGGCCAGGAGTATCTGGACTTCAAAGGGCAGGTAGGCAGTTTACAGGTAGATGAGAAGGAGCAAAATTTGGTAAACAATTCTTGACAGGTCACCCAGAAACAATGGGGCACAGAGGAGGGTCTAACAAACAGACTCAGCTAGGTTTTTCCCTGTCTGGTACACTCAGTCCATATTATGCTAAGCTCCATTTCTTTAAACAGGTTTTTTCTATCTCAATTCATTTAGGCAGGTCTTGGAGAAGAAAGTGCAGGGCGAGGGCGATGCCACTGTAATCACCTGATTATTATTTAACAAGAACGGAGGAAAGGGAAGACCAGATATAGGCATGCCATTTATGCAGCTTTACCAAAGCAGCATTTAACACTCTGCACCTCTGTTCCCTGCTGGTTGATGGATGAAGGGACTGGCAAAGACAGTTTAGATACATGCCCCAAAAGATCTGAGTGATGTGACAGAAGGGACGGTGATGGGGAGGGGGGGTGGGGGTGGCAACGAATGGCAGAGGCGGGAATGGGGGGGGGCAGGGCCAGAGCTGCCCTCTGGTGGTCATTGCGCTCCCACAGGGGAGTGCTGATCAGCCACAAGTGGGGCTGACAGCTGGCAAGTGCAGCAGCAGTGGCAGGAGCTGGCAAGTCCAGGGCAGCGCTAAGGATGTCAGACTGGTGGGCCTAAGCCATCAGTCAGACATCCCCCAAGGGCTCCTGGACTGCCAGAGGGTGCAGGCCAGGCTGAAGGACCCCCCACCCCAATGCACGAATTTTCATGCACCGGGCCTATAGTTACATATAAAAATGATTACAATTGTTTTTGCTTATAGCAGCTCCTGATTTAGTCTCATCAACTTACTTTAACAGGCCCCATACTTTTTTTTTTTTTTAGTTTTATTGCTTAAAGTATTACAAAGGGTATTACATATGTCTCCTTTTTCCCCCCACCCTTGACAGGTCCCATCCTTTTAATAAGCATCTGCTGTGTGAGCAGGTATGTCTCAGGTCATGTTCTTCAGAAGCAAAGTCTGAAACACAGATACTTATAAAAGTGATTTTTGAGAGAATCTTTTCAGAAAAAATCTATAAAAAAAGTGAGGAAAACATAAATAGGGAAGAAGAGGAGACGAAGCTAAGATGTGGGTTCAGGTGAAGGCTACCTAGCCTCATCTGACCCCCATGAGTAGCTCAGGAGCATAATACCCACCCAAGAATACGGGACTGAGCTCAGTCATTGACTAGACACTACCTAAGAATGAGAGAGAGAGAGGGAGAGGGAGAGGGAGTGGGAGAGGGAGAGAGAGAGAGAGAGAGAGAGAGAGAGAGAGAGAGAGAGAGAGAGAAGCAACACACAACATGGGCATTTCTTGGTGATGGATGCAAGGATAAGCCATTAGCTTTCAACACCTATAGCAGTTAGTAGTTGGAGAATTAACCTGGTTTCAATAAATAAAAAATCTGAGTGTGGGCATCACTAATATATACTACAATGAAGAACAGAAGCAATTAGCAGTAAATGAAGTTGGCACAAATTTCAGGGTTATTGTCGTAAAAGGTCATGATCACATTTTCATAAAAGGGAGCAAGTTGTGTCTTTGGCTATATAGCAGCACTCATTTGCCACTACCAATACCTGCAGATAGATGGAGCCAAACAGTCTAAGAATTTCGTTTAAAATATTATCTGTTTATTCACTCACGATTTCCCCTAAATCCCACATCACACGATATCATCTAAATGTCAAACAAACCGATCATGTGCTTTCTCCACAAAACCAGGAGAAAGATAAACAGGCCCAGACTTAGTAATCTAACTATACATTCATCACAGACAGCCATTTGCCTCTTATGTTGGGGACAGTCATGCCATCACTGTATTAAATGTTCTTTCTTAATCTTACACAATAAATCTGTGTATTTTAAGCATGCAGTAACTCAGCCTTTCAAAGAAACCGACTATACAATAATTGCCTTTGATCAAACTAATAACTTGGAAAAGATACCAAATGTCCACCTTAATACAATGAAAAATGCACAGAATCATTACTCAATTCAGACAATGTATTCACCTGCTCAGTTTAGACCAAAACTCAACAGAGAGGCAAGAAACAATGGAATAACAGTAATCAAATAGAAGATATTCATAGGTATCATTTTATAAGCTGAGTTTTGATCCTGCCCCTTCCACCAAGCAAGTATAATGAATAGTCTGCGTGCAGAATGTGCTCACTGTATACTTTAGTGCATAGCAGCTTGTTCCTCTATGTTACCATGGCTCATTCTTTAATGGGCAATTTAATCAGATGTTTAAAAAAAATTGCACACAGGGAAGGTTCTGCACATGGTCGCTAACCAGTTTCACAACACAGAGCTATTTAGCATAGGTGTTTCTGAAACTGTGATGACAGTGCCAGGTTTGATTTTGTTTATCGTGCCGTAGGGACCCACCACAGCTCGTGGCTTCAGACAGAAGCAGCAGCTGGCATGGCGTGGTGGGAGGGAGGGATTCCACTTGCAGACTAAAGTGTTTGCTGGTGCACACCTGCTAGGGTTTCCTTCTCTCCCTCCTCTAGAGTTTTTTTGTCTCTCTCCATTTAGAGGCTATTTAAATGGGTTGAAAAAAGCTCATTTATCGAAGAAACACAAACATCGAAGTGAGAGAGGCAATGTATATCATTTAGTGCATTCCTCGCTGAAACAAGACGGTTTCCCATATTTTTATTTCTTTTTTTGTTCGATTACATATTATTAAGCACTCAGTGATATTTTACTACACCGAACATTTTAATGATCATAATTTCCATGACTTTTTTCAGAAAGCTCATTAATGAAGAAGCTATGACTTTTTTCATCAATTTTTAAAGAAGTAAATGACTGCTCCCTTGAATACTGTTCTTGGTATTCTCCTCCTCTCTACAAAAATACACAGAAGTTGTAAAAAGATACAATAAAAAACTGTCTCACAAATCAAGTTTTACTGAATTGAAATAGAAGGTCAGGTATCTTTAAGTATGATTCCATTGAACAATATGGTTACTACATTTTTTTCTATACCATTTCGCTCTAGGTCTAACTACAGTTTATTTCTACAATTTTACACACTCAGCTCTTTCATCTAAAATGTATCTAGAGTTACATTTGATATATTGAATATTTATAAATGAAAAGCAATCTTCTTTGAAGCAAATGTCATGTACACAAAAATTGTATAAAAAGAAAGCAGAGTCATTTCAGAACCAGTCTAGTACCACATACTCCTCAGTGGCCTCCAGAGATATTTTCTTGTTTACTGCCTTTTTGTGACTTACGTTTTTGGCCTTGATTCTTCATAAAAGAGCAGCAACTGCCAGTGTAAGGAACCTATCTAGGCTACACGTATGTTTACTTAGGTTTTTATAGTGTTTTGAAGGAGTTACAACTAACATTTGAAAGTTGGAAGATTTCACATAAATGTATAAAAACACAACTTCTGGAAAATTACTAGTGCTGGTGGCAAAGAATGCTAATTTTAACCCGGCAACACTTAGCTGCAGTTGCGTAGCTCTGCTCTCCTGAGTTGGCAGCGCCCATCACAGTGACTAGTCACAGAGCAAACGCATAAGAACATGAATGTAAACCCAGATTACTTTCCCCAGGTAAGTCACCAACATGACCCCTGTGGGGACTGGAGTTGGGACTCCTTCCCAAACAGATGTTGCTATTGCTACTACTTTTTCCTTCTAGAAGGCCTGAGATAATTATCCTGCAATTCAAACAAGTGCCAAATGGTATTAGGAAGGACAAGCCTTTGTTCAACAATGTCAACATTAAATTTATTTTGCCTTTGATTTTATAGTGTTTCTTAAATAACATTTCATTAATAAAAATAAAATAGAACAAAGAAATTTAAAAAATTTAAGTACATTGTCATCCAAAAGGAACAGTTTTCTGTCATGTATTTCAGATCATTCAATATGGTAAAATAGATTTAAGATCCATTTGAAGAGGTCAGTAAAGTTCTAGTAACATTTTATATATACAGATTTGTAATATGTTTTCACTGAAAATATAAACATATCACATGCCAAAGTAATATATGTTTACCTTGCCTATTTAAAGACTATGAAATATTCCATTTCATGGATTTTAAAAAGGTAATTACTTCAACATGGTCCTCATTGGGTATTTAGATTCTGTGAAGGTTTTGTTGTTACAAGTAGTGTTTGCTGTACACCATTAAAGCAGAAATTCCCCACCTATGCCAAATTATCACTTGAAGATAAACTCTTAAAGGAGGAGTAATTGTATTAAATTATCCATATTATAAGATTTTAATGCTCATCAAATTACTCTCATAGATATAATGGTCCTAACAACAGTATATGAGAAAACCTATTTTCCTCACCCTCTGGTGATATTAGCTTTTCATTAAGAACAATTTATCCATTTAATGTGTCTTTTAAAATACAAATAATGAATCTGTAAATAGCTGTCTCTATGTTATTTCAGCAGAGATGTGCCCATTAAAGGTCAATGGGATCCAGCCCAGCTGGTGTGGCTCAGTGGTTGAGCACTGACCTATGAACCAAGAGGTCAGGGTTTGATTCCTGGTCAGGGCACATGCCTGGTTGCAGTCTCAATCTCTTAATGGGGTCCGTGCAGGAGGCAGCCGGTCAATGATTCTCTCTCATCATTAAGGTTTCTATCTCTCTCTGCCTTCCTCTCTGAAATCATTAAAAAAATATTTTATAAAAAGGCTTTGGGATCCATTCATTCATTTAATGTCATACTACACCAGGGTGATCAATGCCCAGGGTCTGAGTCTGAGTCCCAGAGATGGTCTACCCAGGTTTTAATTCTAACACCTCTGCTTGTTAACAGTGCTATATCAGACTACTTATTTTGTCACATTTGCCTCATTTGAAAAATTGAGAATATCTTGGAATCAAGAATAAATAATTTAATATATATATTAATGTATATACTAAATTATAAATTATTAAATTCAATATATATATATATATATATGACAATTTACTTAACTTTGCATGAAGTAAAGGTTTATGTTAAAACCAGTTTGCATATCTGAAACAACATGGTTCAGTTATGTAACTAGCCAAAAACAGAATTGGATTCAAACCAAGGTCTCCATGCTTCTTAAGCCAGCTCTGTTTTCTTTCTCTGTGCATGGACGTTTCTTGTTGCAAAGGTGAAATCCTAACTTGCAGTCCAGTTTGGATTCCACTTTTAATTACATTCGCAATTTTAACAAATCATAAAGAGGGTTGCAAAGAGAGATTTACAACTTTTTTTTAAAAATATATTTTATTGATTTTTCACAGAGAGGAAGGGAGAGGGATAGAGAGTCAGAAACATCGATGAGAGAGAAACATCGACTAGCTGCCTCCTGCACATCCCCTACTGGTGATGTGCCCACAACCAAGGTATATGTCCTTGACCGGAATCGAACCTGGGACCCTTGAGTCTGCAGGCCGACACTCTATCTACTGAGCCAAACCGGTCAGGGCTACAACAACTTTTAAAGGATCAGTTATATGCTTGTAACACCTTCTACTTAATCTTAAGCAATATTTTATGAATTGTATTATGTTAGTTGATTAAAAATATAAAACATCATTAGGTTTTAAAGAAATTGCTTTAAAAACTCTTCTACTAATCTCCATTTTTCTTAGAAAAAATATAGAAAGTAAACTCCTTCATATTGGTCTTGGCAATGAGTTTTTTGATTTGACACCAAAAACAAAGGCAACAAAAGCAAAAATAAGTGTTACTATATCAAATGATAAAGCTTCTACACAGCAAAGGAAATCATCAACTGTCGTAACTGTTTCCCTCCACGTCCCGCGTGGTTCAGGGTTCAGTATCTGGAAGAGGAGCCGCACAGAAATGAAAGAGAAAAGACACGATATAATTTGGAAATATTAGGGGCTAGGCAAGTAAGTCCAACTCAGGAGGAAGGACTTCAAACCGGTGCTCAGGCCGTACCAACCTTTTATAGTCAGAGGTAAACAGGCAGTGGTCACCATAGTTACACAGTTCTTGTGAGTTTCACTTGTTTTGACCATAGTTACACTTCCTGCACCACCTCAGCCCATTAGCTTCCCAGATAAGATCTAGGGAGTGTTATAAGTCAAGCCTAATTATGCTAAGAAGACTGTGCCCTCTAAGCTGGGACTTGTTTGTGACTTTGCCAACAAGTCAGTCCGAGGCTTAACCCTATATCAGTTTCCCACAATCAACAAATGAAAAGACAATCTATAGAATAAGAGAACATATTTTCAAACCACATATTTGATAAAAGGTTAATATCCCAAATGTACAAGGAACTCATACCCTCCAATAGCTAAAAAATCCAAATAACTCAATTTAAAAATGGGCAAAGGACCTAAATAGACATTTTTGAAAAGACATATAAATGGTAACTGGTACATGCAAAATTGTTCAACATCACTAATCAGCAGGGAAATGCAAATCAAAGCGATAGTGAGATATCACCTCACACCTATTAGGATGTCTCATAAAAAAGATAAGAAATAATAAGTGTTGCAAGGAAGTGAAGTAAAGAGAACCCTGTGCACTATTGGTGGGAATTTAAACAGGTACAATTGCTATGGAAAACAGTATGAGGTTTCTTGAGAAATTAAAAATAGAACTACCATATGTTCCAGTAATCCCACTTCTGGGTATATATCCAAAGGAAACAAAATATTTATCTCAAAGAGATATCTGTACTTCCACGTTTATGGCAGCATTATTTAAAATAACCAAGATATGGAAACAGCCTAAGTGGCAGTTGACAGATGAATTGATAGGGGGAAATGCACTATATCTACACAAACACAATGAGATATTATTCAGACATAACAAGAAAATCTTATTTGTGACAACATGGATGAATTTAGAGGTCATTATACAAAATGAAATAAGCCAGTCAGAGAAACTTCATCATACTTATATGTAGAATCTTGAAAAAAGAAGTCAAATTCATAATAACAGATGGTAAAAAAAGTGATTTTCAGGGGCTGGTTGTTGTAGGAAAAAGGGAGAGTTCGTAAAACCTAAAAAATTTCAGTTATAAAATGAATAAGGTTTGAGGCTCTAACATATAACACGGTGAAGATAATTCATCTCACTGTATAAGTTTCATTTTTCGCATATGGCTATCCAGTTGTCTCAGCACTATTTGCCATCCTTTACACACTGCTCTGCCATATTATCTTTGTCATAAGTCAATTTATAGTATATTTATGGATCTATGCCTGGGTCCTATCTTTCTTAATTAACCATTTATGTATATGCTAATACCACACTGCCTTAATTTTTTAGCATTTTAAGATTCAATGTCTGATAGGTTAAAACCTCAAGTTTTCTTTTTCAATCTTTCATTCATAGTCTTAGATTGATTATTCTTGGATATATGTATTTCTATATAAATTTTATAATCATGTTATCAATTTCCACAAAAAATTGCTTGGGTTTTATTTAGGATTTCATTGAAAATATGAATCAGTTTTTGATGAATGGACATCATTATAAGTTACATGGTATCGTCTATATTTAGTTATTCTGCAAGTTCTAGAAATAAATCATTTCAGCACATTCTGAAGAGGAAGTACTCATACAAGTTTAAATTTCATGTTATTTTACCCAAATTAGAAACCATGAAAGATTGATTTTTTTAGGTAGAAAGTCACTGCATCCTATTTCATGGTTTATATGAATAAAACTACTTAGAAGCCTGCATAAGCATGTAAAATTCAATCAATCCTTTTAATTCTATTGTTTAGATTTATTCTTTTCTTGGACTTAGACAAGTAAATTAGATGTCAAACAGCAGAACTCAAAAAGTCTTCTAGAGAAGACAGAATATAAATAAACTGTTTAGCTATTCCAGTGTAGTGGGTCCCACTTATTGCTAAACTATTTAATTGAATACTATATGGAGATTATAGTAAAATTAGTTCTATCAGAAAATACTGTCATTTACTACATGTTAGAAAAGAAAATAGAAACATCCTATCTAATAACAGACAAACATGGTAATTAACCATACCTCAAACCCGCTTCTGATTGGCTAATCAGGGCAATACCCAAATTAACTGCTAACCAAGATGGCGGCCTGCAGCCAGGCAGCTGAAGCGAACAGGAGGCTTGCTTGCTCCAGTGATGGAGGAAGCCAAGGTTCCCTGCCTGCAGCCGCCCAGTTCTGAGCTGCACTCTAAGCAACTATGTTGCAATTATAGAAGCTAAACAATCCCCAGAAACCTGCTTTCAGCCAGCAGGGCCTCAGAGCTGGAGTTGCAACAGTGTTTCAATTATAGAAGCTTAACAAACCCAGATACCTGCTTTCAGCCAGCCGAGGTCTCAGAGCTGGAGCCGAGACTCAGAGCTAAAGCTGGCTCTCAGCTCCAGTGACAGCCATAGAAGGTAAATAAATCCCAGAAAAAGAAAGAAAAAGAAAAAAAAGGAGAGGTTGGGAGCTTCAGTCACCTGCCAGCCTGAAAACGGCCCTCAGCCCCTCACCCAGACTGGCCAGGCACCCCAGTGGGGACCCCCACCCTGAAGGGGGTGTGACCAGCTGAAAACAGCCATCAGCCCCTCATCCATGCTGGCCAGGCACCCAAATGGGACCCCAACCCTGATCCGGGACACCCTTCAGGGCAAACCAGCCGGCCCCCACCCGTGCACCAGGCCTCTATCCTATATAGTAACAGGATAATATGAAAACTGACCCTAACAGCAGAAGGACTGGGAATGACTTGTCACTATGACACACACTGACTACCAGGGGGTAGATGCTCAATGCAGGGGCTGCCCTCTGGTGGTCAGGGCCCTCTCACATGGGAGAAGCTCTGCTCAGCCACAAGCCAGGCTGATGGCTGCCAGTACAGCATTGGTGGTGGGAGCCTCTCCTGCCTCCTCAGCAGCGCTAAGGATGTCTGACTGCAGTTTAGGCCTGCTCCCCACTGGCAAGTGGACATCCCCCGAGGGCTGCCGGGCTGCCAGAGGGATGTCTGACTGCCATCTTAGGCCCAATTCCCCGGGGAGCGGGCCTAAGCCAGCAGGTGGTCATCCCCTGAAGGGTCCCAGACTGTGAGAGGGCACAGGCCGGGCTGAGGGACCCCCCACCCCCCTGAGTGCACACATTTTTGTGCACTGGTCCTCTAGTATGTAATAAATGAAAAAATAACACTTTTGTTCAGTTTAAACTATAGCCACAAGAATTCAGGTCAATATTTCATCTCAACAAATTGCACAACCAATCCCTAATATAATGGACTATAAGCAGCAGTCAAGTGTTATGAATAACTAGACCATTTCTGAGAACTACTTTATCCTTTTTCATCAGTTTAGGAATATATTTAAAATAGCATTTTTATCATTTTCACTTAGTTTTGACAGCCCCTGATAATATAAATATAAATCATCTTTAATGTAAATTATGTAATCTAATTGAACATATTAGCCAAAATTGCATCATTTCATTTTGCTAGGACAAAATTACTAAAAAGAACATTTTTAAGGTCAAATTTCTGCTTTAAAAAAAAAAGAACACAATGCATTTCCAACTATATTTTCATTTTATTACATCTGGTACTTAATTCTTTAGATAAATTAGATGTTTTCAGGACAGTTTTAACAGACAAAAAGGACATTTTTTTCTTTCCTAATGATAATGTTTTATCTCAACGATGAGTGGCCCTTTAAAAAAATAAAATCCACTATTATCAGAAGAAATGTTTTAATATCAAGTACAATAAAATTAGCATGTTTGACTTTGGACAGCATTCTCAAACAGGTAAATTAACACCTAATGATATCTGAACTTACTGAGATAGTTAAGATATTTCTATATCTTAATGGGTTTATCAAAAAGGCAGACCCTACTCAAAATTACAAAGCAATATACAAAGAAGAAATTTTATAATGCAGTTTCTTTAACTAATATATGTCTTATGCATTTTCATTTAAAAAAAAAAGAAAATTCTTTTCCTGTTCTTTGGAACAGAATCTGGAGTCTCCGATACATATATTTAGATTAAAATCTCTTTACTGGGAAGGAAAACAGTATGTGCTCCATTCTCACAGGCATCCATGGTGCCCCTACGCCTAAGTGATTGCTCTACATGTAGCTCAGATAACCCTCAGGCATCTAAGTCTTCCAAAGTCACCTTTCTGTCCTACTGATATCACAAGTCCATTTGGCACTCTGGGCACTTGTTCTCATGCATCAAAAATGAGCTGATAGCTAGAAGTGATATGGGGTAATAGGAGAAGCAAGGAACAGTGAGCCAGTGGACAGGCGGTGTGGAGAGGGGTTGTCATTTGCAACAGTGGGCTGTGGGCAAGAAGCTCACCCTCCCTGCAGAGGCCATATTTGAGTAGTCATAACTGACAGTCTGTTTTATGTTGTTACATACATGGAGTTGATAGGATGTGTAATTTGTATGATGTGTTATTATTACTATGCTGCTGTTTTTTTTATTTTTATCTATTTATTTATTTTTAAAAATATATTTTATTGATTTTTTACAGAGAGAAAGGGAGAGGATAGAGAGTTAGAAACATCAATGAGAGAGAAACATCGATCAGCTGCCTCCTGCACACCCGCTACAGGGGATATGCCTGCAACCAAGGTGCATGCCCTTGACCAGAATCGAACCTGGGACCCTTCAGTCTGCAGGCCGACGCTCTATCCACTGAGCAAAACTGGTTAGGGCTGCTGTTGTTTCTTAAATATAATCCTTTCCATCCTCAGCAATCATGCTGTCATAAGTTATTGGGAACCATAAATAATTGGGAACAAATTTAGACAGACTTAATTGTCATATTATAAAGCAATACATTGAGTTTTTGTCTTTCTATACAATGTAGAAAATGCCAAAATTATAGTGCCTTATTATAACATTTTTTAGTCTAAATTAAATTTGTGCACAAGCCATGTAGTGATTAAGGAAAATCTCTATTTTTATAACTCAGAAATCCTATAACAAATCTTATCCTTGTACCAGTATCACCAATATTATCATTTATTTAACTGAAGCTTTGTCTTTTTCTCTTCCTATTAATCTTTAATTCTCTGAGTAGCCACCAAAATGTGACATTGGAACATTTAAAATTATCATGTTCTTCTTCAGGATAGCAATTTTTGAGAAATAATACTTTACTGAAAAGAAATATTCCTCTACTCCTCTGACATGTATGTTAGAAATCTATTAGAAAAGGGCAATATCAGAAAGAATTAAAGATACTGTATTTTATTTAGCACATTTTATTCTTCTATTTTACTTTATTCACATGTTTAATTCTATCATTTTAAAAAGTGAATCAAATTTTAAAATAGCTTAAATAATCTTAAAATATAGGTTCCCTTCTATATGCAAAGAAAACCTAATATTATTCCATGTTCTCAAGATACTAATTAAAATGTGTATTTTATTTTATTATTTTCTTGCTTACGTTCCATTTGAAACTGCTGACCCAATCTATTTTTGCTTTTCAGGAAACTAAGAAATATTTTTTTTTCCCTTTCTGGTAGTTAGTAGAGCATAGAAAAAAACCCCACACTGATACCATTCTGTAATAACATATCCCAGTTTATGCATATGGTTAATATTGTTTTCATTTAATGAAATATTATTATGCTGCATTTAGTACAGTGGAAACATACACTATTCAAGTAATAATTTTATCTAGATTTTATAATGTAAAATAACTACATTTGACAAATCATAAAATATGCTTTAATAGCATCTGTGCAATTCAAGATTTTACATTCTATTACCTGTAATTGAAAGGTCTTGCAAATCACAAAGCAGAAATTACATAATTGGCAGATTGACTTTGATTATTCAAGTGCATTTCAGATGGTGCAAATAGTGGTGACCACCCTGGTTTGAAATAGGCTATCCATTCAGAGCCCCTTTTATGTCTCATACATGGTCATAAAACAGGAATAAAGATGTGAAGAATATAAAAACTTTTGTTTTCGAAACAAAACAAAACCACAGTAAAAACATGGAGTGCTCTTAAAGGTTATAGTCAGCTGTTTCCCACCATTTCTTCTTCTTGGACTTTCATTGTGAATACTTTCTGCCAATGGATTCATCTTCCCCACAAATCCATTGTGACTTTGTAAATACATATTCTTCACATAAGCCAGCTATGTTGTGATGAAGTCCCCTTGGAAATACAATTCTGCGGGGTTTATTTTGTTTTTTAATGTTGAATTCTTTATTGTTGAAATTATTACACATCTCCTTCTTTCTCCCCCATTGACCCCTTCTAGCCCACTTGCTTTCATTTTAAATGTGTTTTATATGGTTTGGGAAAGCATTTGTACATAGTAATGATATTTAAATTATTTTAAATGAAATTCTGTTTATTTATTAAATCTAGATTGTGTGGTATATCTTGAGTAGATCAATATTCACTTTGTGAGAAAATAAAATTCAAAGGGGTTATATAATGGACCCAAATACAGAATCCTAATTTTTAAAATATTTTTACCTGCTTTGTTGATATCACATGAACCAAAAGCTCAATGCTATACCAGAGGCTTTTTTTTTTCTTTTCAGTGTAACAAGATTGAGAATATGAATAAAGATCAAAGTGACTAGAGCAAGAATGAAAAACCCAGGCTTTGATCCAATATCATTTGGTCCAGCGTATAACATTTTTGGTTACTGATGGTAGATAAAATCAAATAGTTGACTCTAGAGGTTATTTGTAAAATTATTAAATTTAGTATGAGAGAGAAATGCAAATCAAACTGCAAACTTACCTCCAGACTAGAAATTCACATCGCCTGTAGTAGTCAAAAGTAATGATGGGCTATTGGCCCCTTCAATCCTTACAGGGATCAGTAGGTCTCAGGGGTCTTCAGGATCCATAGGATTATTATTTTTACTATAATTTTACTCTCCCATTTACCTAACACACTACTATTTTCTCAGTATGCTGTGATATGAAAAACAGCAGGGACAAATGTTTTTTTAAGTTGCTAACAAAGACAGAGAGATATCACAACTCCACATTATAAAACTGAAAATAGTTAGGAGCTTCCAGGATATTGTGATGTCTTCAAAGGTCCTGAAATAGTCTACCTCCTTGCTTTCCAATTAGAGAAAAATCTCCCATTTCTATTTTGTATCATCTCCTTATTTTTATCTTTCATAACGGATCAAAACTCATACTTATCTATTTTATTTCTTAAATAGCATTTCATTTTACATGCTGGTATTCTATATCTAAAATTACAAATATAATGTTCATTATTTGCTATTTTTTGTTTGTTTGTTTGTTCCACTAGATAAATTCCACTAAAGTTAAAAAAAAATCCCCATAGTTTATATTATGTTTTCATGTATAGGTGATAAGTCACTAGATTTGCTAGAAAATACACATCCACCTTGCATTTTTATTATTTATGAAAACCTCAGGTATTTTTTTGAATAGAGGTACATCACTAATATTAAAATTGGCAGTCTTAATGGAATTTCTTTCATTTGACAAAACATACTGTGTTCAAGGTTAATAATACATTTCAGCAACATACACAGTGCACTTGGCAGATGTGTGCCCAGTTTCATCATTTTGATAGACAGATTCCATTCTTTTCCTCTTCATAATAAGTAAACTCCTGCCAAAAAGTCAACATTCTGAATTGCTTTACAATTCATTTTAATGTAAATTTGGGTAAAACATTTTTCTCTTGATAGAAAACTAGCCAGTCTCTGTAAGAAAACTGGCTGGCTGGAAAGGAAGTTTAATAAAAAACTTATTATAAAACAATAAGAGGGATCAAATTGTACTTACATGTTTGGTGGAAAAAAATTGAAAAGTTTATTGTATCTTTTTTAGAGGTAGTGAGAAGGAGCTATTGAGACTGTCATGTCTCAAACATAATTCCAATCAATCTTCTATCAGTATAATCATGCTATTAAATTTCAAGGTCTTTCAAGGTTGATCAACAATGACTCAGTCCTAGTATTAAAATTCCAGAAGTTTTGTTTCTTGTTTTTTGGGTTTTTTTTTTCCAAAATATAGCTGTTTCAAAACAATCATGCTGTGCTTTGGCCATGGAATTGATCATAAATATGCTCTATACAAGTGATCTTTATAACAATCTGCACATGAAACAATTAATTTTGAAGCAAAACATTTTCTTGAGTTTCAAAAGAAAATGTCAAATAATCCTACTTCACAAGGTTATAATAATGGAAGGCTCATTTTGTTTGACATTGAAGACTGTGAAAGACCACCTACCATACATTGTTTATTGAATCTCTGCAATGTGCCAGCTTCAATGCCAACGATTGGGAAACAGTTTCAAATGTGTTCCCTGCTGTTAAGGTCATACAATTTTTCTGGAGAGTAAAACAATAAAGTTAGAATAGTGTCATTGTTTCTAATATACTTTTCCAAATTTGGAGGTGTGTGCATGAATGAAAGTGTCTACCCTGTACTCAGATTTTCCAAGGGAGTGTCTCTTGAAGTGATTTGTAAACGATGAATACAAATATTAAATGAATGAAAGAGAAGGGCTTTTTGTTGGGAATGGCCAGTAAACTTGAAACAGTATAATAACTTTGAGTTATTATAATGAGTTTCATAACCTAGAGCAAATATTACATATAGGGGACATTTTGGAAATAAGGCTGGGGAAGTTAGCAATAATTACATCATGAAATAACTTGTGTGAAAAGCTGATTGTGCAAATAATCATAAATGTTTTAACGAATAATTATAGGATTCTAAACTCAATAAATTTTGGTCATCTTCATGGACTAGTTTCTTCAATTTTGGACCTGGAAGGTAGATCAACTTAAATGCTTGGGTTGCACAACAGAGAAAGCAAACCTAGATAGAACCAACTGAAAAATGTATTGTAGTGCTAGCCAGTTTAGCTCAGTCGATAGAACGTCAACCTGCAGACTGAAGGGTCCAGGATTCAATTCTGGTCAAGGGCACATGCCTGGGTTGTGGGCTCGATCCCCAGTGTGGGATGTGCAGGAGGCAGCTGATCAATGATTCTCTCTCATCATTGATGTTTCTATCTTTCTCTTCCTCTCCCTTCCTCTCTATAATCAATAAAAGTATATTTTTAAAAAAGAAAAATATATTGCAACAGTTTTCAATTCTAGAATATAAAACATCTTATTTTTTATAAGTATTAGAAATAATGAAGAGAATTATGGACATTACCAGAAATTAGTTTGTAGCCTTATAACGAACATGTTTTAATTTCATATAAGCACTGTTCCTCCCATTAGCCAAATATGTTATAAATAGATTGATAGAATATCACACAATTAAAAAAAACTTAAAAGGAAAATATAGATGCACAAATATAAAACACTGAGCAAGAACCCAGAGATCATGCAAAAGTTGATCTATTCAGGCCAAATGAAGATGTTCTTTTAGGAGTTAAACTTTCTTTTGTAAATCCCTGACAAGATAGCTATGTTTTTTAAGATTTTATGCAGAAAATAATATGACATTAGGCCACAAGTTATTGAGTTGCAAACTCCCAGGGAACTTGAACCTGTCACTTCCAACTTCTTCAGCTTCTCAATTGATGCCTATCGAGTGAGCACCCTCAGACCCTGCCAGCAGGACACCCCCTGTGGCTGAATGTTCGTGCAGCTTCATAAAGTGCCTACACCCTGTCTCTCACGGGAAAGCCCAGCTCTTCGCACATCAAGAATGTGCAAAACAAGTTAGGTCTGCAGACGACAACCAGATGGACAGCCTCGAAGACAGAAGCCCCTTGTTTACAGACAAAACAAGTACAGAAATGCAGCCTAGGGCCGAATGCCCACAAGCTGCCTAGGAAAGCGTAAGGTGGTTAAATCCCCAAACGGTCCTGATGTCCCACGAGAATAAACTTTCGTATTAGAATGTATTAGAGTGTTCATGATCATGGATTGTGTTCCTTAAAAACAGCAGCTCATTGAGCGGGCATTAGAAAGCCCTTTAAGGATATAGGCCGTGAGGGGAAGAATGAACTTTGACATAACCACTAAGCAGCACGAATGTTGAAGTGAAGGTGATAATGCATGGTAATTCTATGTAGGAAATAATGGAGAAGCCCAAAATCGGGGCCAACAGTAAAACAACAAGACAAAAGATTATCTTTTCAATTATTTCCCCATAATTACTTTCCACATTTTCCCCAGAATAAATATTTGTTTGCTTTCTAGTTTAAATGATGTGGAAGTGAAAATAACCATCATTGCATATTCTTAATATTATGTACCTTTTGTCATTGAAAGGAGACAGATTACATAACAAGGTATAGCACCTGTGTTTCTTAAAAAATTAAAAGAAGACTAGTATCTTACAAGAGAGGGATAAAATAATAACTGTCCTAGATGATATCTTGGATTTGAAAAATAATCAAATTTTATCTTGTTTCCCATATAAATCATTGGTATGTCATTATAGTTTATATTCCACAATGGTTTCTTCTCTCTCATTTTTAATGCAGCCTTCCAATAAAACAAGGGTCTCTGAGTTTGGGGAAATGTAATAAACTCAGAAACATTCAGCAGTATAGAACATTGCAATGCTTATGGAATGAAAATACAGACAGCTGGAGGAGTTAGATCTCTTTGAAAAAAAAAAGTGATTTAACTTAGAAAGATTTAAAATCCTGCTATTGGATGTATTGGTATGTGGGGTGTGTGTGTGTGTGTGTGTGTGTGTGTTTGCACATACACAAATGTGCCTGTTAAAAATGGTCTATTTATCAAAGTTGTAAACTTGGCATAAAGCCTTAGGGATTTATTTACTGTGTAAGTAACAACTGGAAACATTTTTTAAATTCTTATACACCATTATTATAAGGTTTCTCTCTTAGAGAAGAAAATTTTCTCTATCTAAACTTACAGCCACTGTCAAAACAAATTAGTTGAAAGATGCTTACTTTGAATATCTTATTCAAATTTCAACCCATGACTGGTAGAGCAGTGAACAGCAGGTGATATATTTTGAGATAAAAATAATTGTTTATTCTAAAAGAAGTGGAAATTATTCCAATCTCATTAGGGAAAATAATTTGCTTGTACAAAGAAGCCCTAACTGAACCAGCATTTATTGAGAACCTACAAGTGCCAGCAATTCTGATAGACAGTGAGGGGATCAAAGGAGAAATCAAACATCTTCAGCTTTGATCACACATTAGAATTCCCTGTGGAATCTTTCAAAATCCTGAAGTGTACTAGTAGGTTATACATAAACCCAATCAATTCAGAATTTCAGGAGTGAAACTCAGGAATAAGTTACATATACAGTGATTGATTTGCAGCTCATCTAGAAAAATACTGTCCTGGGGAGGCTCTTCCCAACTTTTACCATCCCTAAGAATCGCTTGGGAATCTCGATAAAATGTATATTCAGATTGAATAAACATGAGTGATGCCTGGACTTTATATATTAACATTCCAAGTAAAAAACAAACAAAGCAAAAACTCATAGATGCAGACACCAGTATGGCAGTTACCAAAACGGAAGAGGACTGCGAGATTATCAAAGGTTAAACAGGTCAAATATATGGTGATGGAAGATTATTTGATCTTAGGTGGTAGACACACAATGCAACACGAAGAGCATACACCATAGGAAACCTATATAATCTTATTAACCAAAATCACCCCAATAAATTAAATTAAAAAATTAAAAACAACAATCGAGAATTATCAATCAAGTGGGGCAAGCCTTTAAAATGACAATAACACAAAAAGCATTTTCAGAGAGAAATACCTTAGAGAATTTATGTCTAGCAGAAATGAACTACAAGAATGGTCAATAAAGTTCTTTACAATGAAGGGAAATGATAGCAGATGGAAGTCCAGACATGCAGGAAGGAAAAAAAGTGAAAATTGAGAATGACTATAAATTACCTTTTTATTATATTTTATGAGTGGGTTCAGGTGTGTATTCACTTATATAAAAATTACTTCATAAAATTATTGACTGAAGCAAAAATGATACAAATGCATTCTGAAGGTTATACCATATGGATAAGTAAAATATGAATACAAAAGCACAAACGGTGAGGGAAGGCATAAAGGGAATTGTACTACTGTGAAGTTTGTACATTGTTGTTGAATTAATATAGTATTATTTAAAGATTCAATGTAACAAGTTAAGCATTTGTACTATAAACTCCAGAAACGCTGCCCAATAGAACTTTCTATGATGGTAAAATATTCTATTAATCTATGTTAATTAGTCTAACTCATTGTATGTGGTTAGTAAGACCTTAAAGGTGGCTAGGGCAGCTGCATAATTGAAGTTTTAATGATATTTAAAATTTGATGAATTAATCTAGTGCCGGGGTCTAACCCCAGCAGGTCCAGGGGTTCCCAAAGGTGTAGATGGAGTCGGCGAAGAAGGAAGGACATGGAGACAGTGTTCAGTTGATCAGCAGCCTAGCCAGGATCTCCAGCCAGGATCTCCAGCCAAGTTCTGGTCTGGATCTCCAGAGAGGTTCTGCTGTTTATTATCTTGTTACATCTGTATTTATACCAGTTGATTTTAATCCTGTCAATTTCTATTACAAAGGTTAGGGCGTTTCTTATCTCCATTCCAGGGAGTAAAGATTATGTAGCTTAAGCATGATTGTTTGTAGTTAAAGTGATTAACTACCCGCCTGGCACTTAGTTAAGGAGTTTCATCCCCTCCCTAACTTCAGGGAAAAATCCCTACCTGGGGAAACAACCTTTCTCAGAGAGGTGACCTTGGTTAAAACACACAGCGCTAAGGGGAGCAAACATATTAAGAACAGTATGCTATATACGCCAGGTCCCTTGAAACATACGCTGTGCAGATGTTTCTTTCCTGCAGCGACTGTGTCAAGCAGCAAGGATGGACTGGCTTCTGGCAATCTAGAGTTTGATTTAAATGGCCATATGTAGCTAGTGGCTACTCTATTGGGCAATTCAGATATAGAACAACCACTAAAATAAAAAACAAAGAGGTACAGTCCCAATGTCAATAGAGCAATTAAGAAAGAATAATAAAAGATACTTAATTATTACAAAAGATGAGAGAGAAATAAGGGGGAAAAGGGGAAATAAATTTCTATAGCCAAAAACCAATAGCTATAAAGATGTTAAATGTACAACATATATCAGTAATTCGATCCTATAAATAAATTAAGCACTCCATTTTAAAGGAAGGCATTTACAGACTTGATAAGAAAGCAAACAGGTATGGCTTGTGTTCTACTCTTAAATAAAACTCTCACTGCTCACTATTCAGTCTGTCAGTTATTACTCATAGCTCTTCAACTGTGGTTTATACCAGCGGTCGCCAACCTTTTGAAACTCACAGACAACCAGTGGTCTGCGGACCACTGGTTGGCAACCGCTGGTTTACACCATGACAGATGTAAGAAAAAGCAAATTATGTTTGAGTTGTGAAAGACATGTGAAAGGTGAAATTTCATTTTCATTAACAAGCAAAAAGCTGGTCTGTATAAATATACATATCCTAGAGGCTCAGTGCATGAAATTCTTGCACAGGTAGGATCCTTTGGTCTGGCTGGCAATCAGGGCCAACTGGGGCCTTCCGGCTGCTAGCCAGGACCTTCCTTCCCTATCTGTCAGCTGCTGGTCAAGGCCTTGCTTTGTTCCACACTACCCCCTGGTGGTAAGCACATGTCACAGCAAGTGATAGAACTTCCGGTCTCCTGGTCTAACTCCCAAGGGGACACTTTGCATATTAGCCTTTTATATATAGACTAGGGTCCCAGTGCACGAATTCATGCACAGGTGGGGTCCCTCTGGGTGGCCTGCAGGGATTGGGCTGAAACCCGCAATCCAACGCTGCCTGCAGCTCCTACCTGCTGCTCCCACTCATCCCGGCCCCACTGTGCCTGCTGCGGGCTCACACCCATTCAGTCCTGATCAGGAGAGACTGGCACTGGCTGCCACAGCAGCGCTTGCCAGCCATGAGCCCTGCATCTGGCGCCCTCCCAAGGGGAGTGGTCTGCGGGATTGGGCTGAAACTGGCTCTCCGACATCTCCCAAGGGGTCCCAGATTGCGAGAGGGCCCAGGCCAGGCTGAGAGACCTCTCCCCCGGTGATCGTGCATGTCATAGCGACTTCTCAACCAGTTGACTGTCTGTCCCCTGGTGGTCAGTGCATGTCATAGTGACCGGTTGAGCAGCCTTAGCATATCATTAGCATATTACACTTTGATTGGTTGTTCAGTTGTTCTGCCGTTTGGTCTATTTGCATATTACCCTTTTATTATATAGGATATACACATACCTGTATGTGTACATATTTATGGATATATGAATGTATCACAGCTTTTGGCAATTAGTCTCTTCAATTATATTACTTCCATGGCCTCATTGTTGCCATTTTTACTTTAAATCTATGCCTAACTAGAAAAAAATATATAAGCACATGCAAAGATGTAAGTTCTGTGAAGGCAATAATCAATAAGAATAACATGAGAAGCATTGATCTGTCCTATCTTTTATGGACATTGGGATATTGTCTGCAACAGTCAAGCTGAATTCTTCTCACATACCTTATTAACACAGATGCAGAAGAACCTGAGTTTAGAATACTGAGAGGGAAATAAACAGATTACAATGACTAAACCCAAGACCTTTACAATTTGCACCCAAGACTTAGTGTTTTTAACTGTGTTGATTTTTCATATATTAGATCAGTGATAGCGAACCTTTTGAGCTCGGCGTGTCAGCATTTTGAAAAACCCTAACTTAACTCTAGTGCCGTGTCACATATAGAAATTTTTTGATATTTGCAACCATAGTAAAACAAAGACTTATATTTTTGATATTTATTTTATATATTTAAATGCCATTTAACAAAGAAAAATCAACCAAAAAAATGAGTTTGTGTGTCACTTCTGACACAGGTGTCATAGGTTCGCCATCACTGTTAGATAATGGTAGGGGATTTGTAAAACACTGAGACCTTTACATACTTCCAAATGTAAAAAAGTCCCTAAGTATATCATTTCAGTTCTGCAATAATGATAATCATAATAATCTAACATTTAGAAAGTGTATGTGACTAGAGATAGTCTATAGGTTTTCTATATAGTAAATCACTGAATACTCAAAAATCCCTTTGAAGCCATTACAATTGATCTCTATTTTAAGGAAAAACAATTGTAGAATAAATACACTAAGTTACATACCCAAGTCTAACAGAAAGTAAGAGGTCAAATCAGTCTTCAACCTAAACACACTGTTGGGAAGCCAAATAAAGGGTCTCTTTTTGAGTTTTTGCTTTGACTTTCTATGAAGCCAGACTACTGAGTGGGAGTATTCTGGGTAGATCAAAGCTTCCTTGCTCTAGATTTATTCATGCCTTACAGAATATTTAGTATCCAACTAAATTCCAGGATTACCCTCTTATTCATTCTGATAATGACTGAAAAATTTCTGAATTCTCCCCACTTGGCTTTATTGTCACAATGGAACATTATTCTAGATGTGTCTACAGCCCAGACTCTTCTGTCTCCAAGTGTGGCCCTGATGACAGAAGAAGAGATAAGTCCCCTTGAACCTTAACTCTTTAATTTACGCTCCTCACTTAGCAAGTAATTTTCATATTTCTATGTATTATTTTTAATATCACTATCCTTTTTCATTTTTTGAGGTGACTTTTTCACTTTTCCCAAGAATATGATTACAGAACATGGCAGAGAAAACAAGGATCAACAAAGAAATATTAACAAATATTACCCATGTAGGTACAAGCTAGTCAAATTCTTGGTCATCAAGTTAAAAAGATAATCTCCCCATAAGATTTTGGGAAGATATACGCCTCATTTTGACAGGTTATACCAAGTGTAGTCAAAATTACAAATGCTAAATATGTATAAGGCAGGATGTACTGCACACTCCGTGACATGCTGCCTGCTATTCATAGTATTCTACGATTACTCTATTTTGAGCCCTATCTGTTCTTGCTAGCTGCCTTTTAAAAATCTGTTCTGTAGTTCTTTTCTGTATTATGAAAATGTTGGGTTTAAATTAAAGAACTAGTAGCAGAATAATTGAGAACAAAATTATAATGTTTCCTACATAGAGCATAAAAATTGAAGTTTTGTGCCCTAGCCGTTTTGGCTCAGTGGATAGAGCAAAGTGTCCCAGGTTGGATGCCGATCAAGGGCACTTACCTTGGTTGTAGGCTCCTCCCAAGCCCAGACCCTGGTTGGGGTTCATGCAGAAGGCAACCAATCGATGTGTTTCTCCCTGTCTTTCCCTCTCTCTTCTACTCTCCCTAAAAATCAATAGAAAAATATCCTCAGGTGAGGATTAAAAAAATAATTGAAGTTTCATATCCTGTGCAATTCAACTTAACATTCCTTCACCCAATACACATATAGACACACACACACAAATTAATACACTCCAAGTTGGGCCAAAGACGATTTAGGTTAATATCAATTTCATCTCTGAAATTTGAGTTATGAAAGTATTTTTGTGTGTCTTCTAGTTTACATTCCCTTTATTTATTGTTTCTATTGGATTTTCTATTGGGTATCTATGCTGCATAAGAAAACAGCAAGCTATACAAAGCAACAATCATTTTAATGTGCTCGCCATCATATGGATCAGAATTTGGGCGTTTCATTATAGAGGACTCACCTGTGCTCCACAATGACTGAGCGAGACAGCGGGTGGAGTGAATGGAGCCACATGTCTTTTGGGTGTTAGTTCTCTGCTGTTGACTGTTCCAAAATGTCTAATCTGTCTGAGACCTGGCTGTGGGGTAGACTGGCTGGAGTAGCTGAGGGTACTGGGGCAGCACCTCTCTGATCTCTCCTCCCTCCTCCATTTCTCTTCAGTACAACAGACTCAAGGTTGCGGGACTTTTTACTGAGCGACATCATTCCATAATAGTCTGGGCAGGAACTTCAAGGTTTCTTGTGAAATAGCTTTAGAAATCCACAATGTAGCTTTTCTTTCCATATATTTAATTGAGCAAGTAAATAATTAAGGCAACCCAGATTCAAGGGGAGTAAAATTAGACATCACCTCTTAATGGTGGAAGTAGCAAGAATTTTTATTTTTTGTTGTTTTGGGTTATTGTTTTGTTTTATTATTTTGGTTTATTATTATTATTATTATTATTATTATTAATTATTTCTTTAACCAGACAGCAGTATTAGCTGTAATTATCCTATTGTAAATTGCATCCCATTATTTATTTTTTGGGGGTGCGTGTATATCATGAACATAGTGTTTTTGTTTCCTTCAGGTATATTTCCAGAAGTGGAATTGCCAGGTCATAGGGCAGTCCTACTTTTAATTTTTTGAGGAATCCTCATACTCTTTTCTGTAGTGACTACCAATTTACAATCCCATGAGCAGTTCACAAGGGTTCCCTTTTCTCCAGATCCTTACTATGTAGTTATCTCTTGTCCTTTTGAGAATAGTCATGCTAACAGAAATGAGGTGCTATTGCTTTGCAATTCCCTGAAGTTTCCTGATGTTGAGCATCTTTACACATACTTGTTGGTCATCTGTGTATTTGCCAATTATTTAATTTGATGATTTGATTCTGGGTTTTTGTTTGTTTGCTTTTTGCTATTGAGTTGTGTTTAGATATAAACGCTTTATCAGGTATATGATTTGCAATATTTTTCTCATTCCTTACGTTGTTTTTCATTTTGTTGATTGTTTCTCTTGCTGTGCAGAAGCTTTATAGTTTGATATAGTTCCATTTTCTTTTATTTTGTTGCTTGTATTTTAGGTGTCACATCCAATGTGGCCATCTTTAATATATGACAGACTCCAATGTACCCATTGGTTCAGAACCCAGAATGTTGAAGAAAAAAAAGTGTAATTAATTGGTTACACAGTTCTTGCAGTTAATCTGTGCAAATTATACTAAAATACTTCCCCATGTTGATTGCTTGTGGGGGTTTTTTTTCTATCCTCTGTTTCTACCATAGGTTTTACATTATCTACATGGCCCAACAATTAAGAATTCCCCACTCTCCCCCCACACCTTACAATGAAACAGGTTCTATATCTTTTGAATCTTTCATTGAAATCTAATATATTTTACTATATCTTTATACTCAGAGTTTTATAGCACTGTGACGTAGATGATACCATGAAACTCAAAATGCATGTTGTTTTTATATCACATCCTTTTTTTTGTAATAAGATACCAGAGACCCAGAAAATCTCAATCAGCTGACAAAATTTAAGAGACTATACAGAAATAAAAACCATGAGCAAACAATGAAATAATTTGTAGTTGTGTGTTATTTTTTGTTATTATATGTTAACTTACATAAATGACATTAGTTAAAAAAGGTTATTTTAATACCAATGAAGTAAACACATTCTTTGCATAGCACTTAGTCACACTAAATTTAGATATATATGGAAGCAACACTTTTGTAAGAGTTATGTATTAACAGAAAAGGCAAGCTCTTTCAAAAATTGTCATGAGATGTTCTGCTTTTTTTAGAGTTATACATTTTCTTTGTATAAATTCCTCTAGGTGAAGTTTAAAGTAATGTATCAGTAGCCAATTGATAGGAAAGGAAAAGAAGTAAAACAAAGGCAGTATAACTTGTTCCTAATTAAATTACATTTAAGAATATTTTCAGTGTGTTCCTCCCTTTACCGATGAATAACTGTCTAAATTACAGAATTTAATATTTAGGTTTTATATAAGCTTTCTTATATTTCTTCCTTCAGTGATTTTTTTCATAAGTATTGATGTATCCTTGGCCCATTTATCTAACCCAGAAAATTACATGCTCACCACTTGAGAGTAAAACCAGAACATATAAAAGACAATTATAATTTGTCAATTGTTCTCACTAGTAGAGCAAAATGCATTACATTCATAGACATGGGAAGGATTATAGACAGAGAGAAATATGCAAACATGTATGTCTTCATATGTAGTTAAATAATTTGGCAGAATACTTTGTGTCTGACAATACATAGTCAATTAGAAAAATTATATAAAGATGTGTACAATGATTAGGATATTGTATGTGGCTTTTCCATATAAAAAAGGTCAGATATATTTTTCAGTATAATACAACTTTTCCATTTTCTTAACAAGTTTCCATTGAGAAGCAGATGGTGTTTTGGTGATAAACACAATTAATTTCACTTTATAGAGTTCACTTAATTAGAATTGGATTCCATGTCTCACATGCATTAAAATTCATTGTTATACATATTGTTTATAATTCTGCCAGCTGTCAGAAATACACACAATGTTTTTTAATTCTAAAAACTATTTTTTATAAAGGATAATCTATTATTTTTTCTGAATAAGTTGGAAATAAAATGACATTATTTTAAAATTGAATTTTATAGGATGTTATAAGCAGTCAAATTATTTCAAAATGCAGGAAAACTTCAGAATATATACAAATATTAGAATATAATCATTTTATAGTTTAATTACATTAATATTTTTGTTTTTGTTTCTAATTAATACCTGCAATGTTTCATACATTTAATATCTATAAAAATAATCGTCTTACAAAACACATACTTATTAATCCCTGAAAGCATTCTCAATTTATTCACATTTTTTTGCAAAAATTTTCCCAAAGTAGGTTGTATGTAAGAATCAAATATTCTGATGAAAAGTGAAAAACATAATGCTTTTCAATGAAATGATTGATATTTTAAACTTTGTATCTGCATGTACATATGTGTGTATACTTTTGTACATGTGTATTGCCTATATATCACACTTAATATTCTCATATATTGCTGAATTAAATATAATAACATAAAGTACATGATTTCAAACAGCTTATATTATATTTTTAAAATACATCTTTTATTACTATTTTATAATTTATTCTTGGCCTAAAGAATAAAACTTTCTCATGGATCTAAGTTCTATTTTTACCTCTCACAGAGCAACAGCAAAGGATTATGTAAATACATTGAGCATATAATTCTCTTGCTTCTGGAAAGAACAATATAGTTTACTCTTTGTTATTCCCTTTAGTAGTTGACTCTAATAACTATTTTAAAAAACTATGTTTTAAAGTCATTTAACAAGAATAAAATTCTAAATAATATTTAAAATCTGTTTAAAGTAGCTTAAGTTTAATATTTTCTTAAAAACAGTCCTTAAGTTCTAAAGCTAAGATTTAGGTTACATTTTCACTTATCTTGCTCATCTTTTTGTAAAAAAAAGAATTAAAAATAATTATAAAACCAATGGTCAAGTTTTACAATTAATATTTAGATCCCAAAGGTAATTTTTAAGTTGTTCAGAAAAATAATACCCTTAATATTAATAAGTATAATCAATAATCTTATATTTTACCTTCCTTTAGCAGGCAATTTAATGAAATACCAAAGAAGCATCAGTAAAAATTACATTATTCCTTTTGGTAATTATTTACTTGACTCTGGTATATCAAAGTTTCTGGCATAAACTCTTATTTTTTCACTTCAATTTAATACAAATGATTTTTCTTGTCAGAAAAAAAATATGGCAATTCATATTTCCACTGAATATTAGTAAAGCTCTCAAATAAATATCTTTATGGAAATCAATAGCAAAGAACTTTTTATTACATCATTGGCTACATTGAGAATTATGGGAAATAATGTTTAATGTCTATTTTAATACTCAGTTTGAGCTCACATCACCACCCACCCAAGGGTGACTGATTATTTAAATAGAATTTCATGTGCTCAGATTCATCACTTATCTATTCTGATAAAACAGTCAAGTACAGGATTGTAATTAATTTTGGAAAGCTCCACTATATTCCTGTTGATCTAAAAGGCTGAAGGCATATGCAGACAATACACATAACATACCCAGGGAAGATCTAAAGCAGTGGTTCTCAACCTTCCTAATGCCGCGACCCTTTAAAACAGTTCCTCATGTTGTGGTGACCCTCAACCATAAAATTATTTTCGTTGCTACTTCATAACTGTAATTTTGCTACTGTTATGAATTATAATGTAAATATCTGATATGTAGGATGTACTTAGGCGACCCCTGTGAAAGGGTTGTTCGACCCCCAAGGGGGTCGTGACCCACAGGTTGAGAACAGCTGATCTAAAGAAAGAGAAAGCATCTATGGCTGCAAACAGGAAGTGAAATGAAGTCTGCCCTATAAACTGTAGTTTGAAGGTGTGCCTTATTGCACAGATATTATTGTTAGGGATGGATCACATATAGTCAAAGCATTTAAGGAACTATGGCTAATCATTGGTTGACCACTTAATCATACTGGCAGGTGTTAACCCCAAGAAACTTGGATGAAAAATTTCAAAAAGATACAAACAAAACAAACAAACCAGAGAATTAGGCAGCTGTGACCACACACCACAGAATACAAGATCTACTCCAAATTCAATATCCTTTTATAAGCCTATATTTTCAGAAAAAAATATAAATATTGAATTTAATTTTATTTAGAAGGTTAATGCTAGTTACATTTGAGATTGAATATATATTTTTAAATCTTTAATAGATTTAATATCAAAAGTATTAGAATAGTGGCCCACGAAAGAATGAATAAAATGTCATTGGCTATATATGCATTTTTTCTATCTATCTATCTATCTATCTATCTATCAATCTATCATCTATCTATCACCTATCTCTCTATCTAATCTATCTATCTATCTAATCTATCTATCTGGAAAACTGAAAAGTGAATAATAAGGGAAAGAAAAAGAATAAAATAGGAAAAGTGAAAGAGATAAACAATTATTAGAACTTTGAAAATATTGATGTCTTTCAATGTATGCCCTTAGGCTAAATCACTGTTTTTATATGTATCAAATAAAATGTAAAGTTAAAGTTCTTTTATTTTTGGTGTGTGTGTGTGTGTGTGTGTGTTTGTGTGTAAACAAACGAGGAACAATTCGCTAACTTATAGGCCATTTTGACTATATGATTTTGTACTTGTGAAAATATTTTCAAATTCATATTGATCCTGTCTCTGCAGAGGCCACTGAACCTATCACACATGTAGAAATTGCTTCTTAGTGGAAGAGGCTTACTGGGCATTCACTACATTGACTAAGGAGCATGGAGGCTAAGTCCCCTCTTAACACAATTGTTATTTCATTGACTAATGTTAAGTGAGAGACAGTTAGAGCCTAAGGAACGATTATCCTCTCCTGGGAGTGAAGCATGATGTTCTATGGAGGCTTGAATTCAAGAATAAATCATTGCAATACTGTTGGCAGCAGTATGGATCAATTGTTTCAAAAAAATTGATCCCATGTATTAATGTCACAATCAAAAATAAGTTAATATTATCATATTGCCTTTTTTTCTCTTTTTAATGAAGATTGACTTTAAGTTGGATACCATGGCCCACAAAAAATCCTTACACAATTTCAAAGTCTAAATTTATAATAAGACAAATTTCCCCAAAAAGAAAACGATAATTATTAGTTATACTAGAGGCCCAGTGCACGAAATTTGTGCATGGGGCAGGGGGGTGTATCCCTTGCCCAGCCTGCACTCTCTCCAATCTGGGACCCCTCAAGGGATGTCTGACTGCCCATTAAAACGGGCAGTTGGACATACCTCTCACAATCCAGGACTGCTGGCTCTCATCCGCTCGCCTGCCTGCCTGCCTGATTACCCCAACCACTCCCCTGCCAGCCTGATCAATGCCTAACTGCTCCCCTGCTGGCCCGGTTGCCCCCAACTATCCTCCCCTGAAGGCCTGGTCACCCCCAACTGCCCTCCCCTGCAGGCCTGGTTGCCCCTAACTGCCCTTCCCTGCCAACCTGGTCACCCGAACTGCCCTCCCCTGCTGGCCGTATTGCCCACAACGCCCTCCCCTGCTGACCATATTGTGGCAGCCATCTTCTGTGTTGGAGTGATGGTCAATTTGCATATTACTCTTTTATTAGATAGGACTAGTGGCCCAGTGCACAAAATTCGTGCATAGGGGAGGGGGTGTTCCTCAGCCTGGCCTGAACCCTCTTCAATCTGGGACCCCTTGAAGGATGTCCTACTGCCAGTTTACAGGGATTGCACCTAAACCGGCAGTTGGACATCCCTCTTGCAATCCGGGACTGCTGGCTCCTAACCACTCACCTGCCTGCCTGCCTGCCTGATTGACCCTAATCACTCTGCCTGCCGGCCTGCTCACCCTCAACTGCCACCTATCGCTGGCCTGCTTGTCCCCAAATGCCCCCCCCGCCACCAGCCTGATAACCTCCAACTGCCCCTCCTGCTGGCCTTCTCGCCCCTACCTTCCCTCCCCTCCCCACTGGCCTGCTCACCCCCAACTGCCACCTATCGCTGGCCTGCTTGTCCCCAAATGCCCCCCCCCACCAGCCTGATCACCTCCAACTGCCCCTCCTGCTGGTCTTCTCGCCCCTACCTTCCTTCCCCTCCCCACTGGCCTGCTTACCCCCAACTGCCCCCGCTGTTGGTCTGCTTACCCCCAACAGCCCAGCCCCCCACCAGCCTGATCTCCCACAACTGCCCTCCGCTCTTGGCCTCTAACCACCTATATCTCGACCCCACAACCAAGGTTTTGTCCAGAAGAACATCCGGAAGGTCTCCTGGAAGGTCTCCCAGTCTAATTAGCATTTTACCCTTTTATTAATATAGATAGAGGCCTGGTGCACAGGTGGGGACTGGCTGGTTTGCTGTGAAGGGTATCCCTGATCAGGGTGGGGGTTCCCTTGGGGTATGGGGTGGCCTGGGCAAGCAGCCTGTGGTGGTTTGCAAGCCGGCCACACCCCCATGGGATGAGGGCCCCCTCTAGGAGGGAGTGGCCAGCCTGGGTGAGGGGCTGAGGGCCATTTTTAGTCTGGCCACATCCCCTTCAGGGTTGGGGGTCCTACTGGGGTGCCTGGCAAACTGGGTGAGGGGCTGATGGCTGTTTTCAGGCTGGCCAAGCCCCCCAGCGGGGACCCTCACCCCATGAGGGTGTGGCCATCCTGGGTAAGGGGCTGATGGTTGTTTGCAGGCTGGTCATGGCCCCCAGCCACCCAAGCTCCCAGTGGAGGCTGGCTGGAAGCAGGTATCTAGGATTTATTTATCTTCTATAATTGAAACTTTGTTGCCTTGAGAGGAACTCAGGGCCAGCAGGGCAGGCAGGAAGCTTGGCTTCCTCCATTGCCGGGGCAATCAAGCCTCCTGCTTTCTCCAGCTCCGTGGCTGTTGGCTGCCATCTTGGTTGGGTTAATTTGCATATAGTCGCTCTGATTGGCTGGTAGGCGTGGCTTGGACATAGGGGAAGTGTGGTCAATTTGCATGTTTCTCTTTTATTAGATTAGATTAGCTGAAGTTACTAGCATCAGTGAGAAAAGTCACACACATCCCAGTGTCTGTGTATTTAGTGTCTGTTGCCCATTTATTCTTATTACTTAATAAATACTAAGTGGATTTGTTTCAGGGATAAAAATATTCACATTTTGAGGTAGAATGTACTTAACCCCATCAGAGTAGTGTGAAGCATTAAAAATCAAATATTACATTAATTGCTTAAAGGTTTCAGAAAAGTTAGCAGTAAGTATATCATGAAAAATTTTAAAGATGATTAGGGTGAATTAAGCTGACAGTTACAATCCTGTTAATAAAACAATCAATATTAGAATACAGTGTTAATTCTACATGAGAATGAGTTTGAATGAAAGAGCATGGGATTTAAAGTGCCATCTTAATAGATGTTTAAGATGAGGATATATTGCAGTAAAAATGATACACAATCAAGCCCATCACTTGGACTTTGCAAACTGATTTGTTCTAATCCTAACAAGAACTCAGAAAAATAATTTAATTGAGCACAGAAAATACCTGATATGTAAATCTATTCCTTTGAAAACAGTTATTCCCAGAAAACAGAAGGAGAGCAATTTTCCAGAAAATCATATTAAGCAGGCAGAGAGACAAGGAAGAAAATATCATTTTGTTAAAAATAAAAATCCCACCTAAACTGAGACTCCAAGGTTGTATAGATAACATTGTCATTGAACTAAATCCGGATTACCTCCAGAATTGACCACTGTGAATGAATTACAGTTTGATATGGACATTTTACACCAGAGCACGGCTGTGTGCATGTGCACCATATTATATTAGTGAAAGAAACCATACAATAGATAATCAGGATTATCTATTCACTGAGAGTCTTTCTAAGACTACCTCTTGAAGAGTGAGTTGCAGGGACGTTTTTTTGTATGTAAAACAAAGTGGTTCGTTTTATGTCTTGTGGAAATAACTATGGAATACCCATTAATTCTTGATATTGCATTTGATATTACACAGAGATCATAGGACAATTAAAATCATTTTTTTTAGAAAAAAATAAACTTCTAAAAAAAAATTGCTCTTTTGCTTTTGAGTTTGAAGCAGAGTTGAATGAATATTGTGTTTTAACTGACTAGATGACTTAACACTGGGTTTCCCCACAGTAAAGTCATTTATCTAAAGTTATGCACTTTTAATTAAGGTGTAATTAGCTGCTATGAAAAAGTGCAATACATGCTTGTAACTAAACATTTTTTGTTTATTGACAAATTTAATTTCAAATAATTAGTTTAGGAAAAAATGGCATCTATTTCTATTCTTGTAGATTTACTTATAAATTAAGTATTCTATGTAGTATATGAATTCCATGGGACCAAAGGATATTTTTTATACAGAGAGTTTTTGAGACCTTCTTACAAACCGGACTTTGGTGATAAGACAAAAGGAATGAAATACCTGCATGAGAAAGAGCCCAAACTAGCTCACCTTCCCTTTCTAGTCAGAAGACTGTGGATATTAACTTATCAGGTACATATAGAACTAAATACAGGAAGTCTATACATTTTTATTTCTTTTATTTTTTTATTTTTCAATTACACTGCATTCAAGCTTATTTTACATCTGATTCAGTTGTATAGCCAAGTAGTTAGACAATTTATGTAATTTATGAAGTGATCCCCCCGATAAATCTAGCATTACTTGGCACCATATCATAGGATGATGTAAAAAAAAAATGCATAGGCTAAATTCATGAGAATTAAAGACTTATTGGATATTTTATTGATCTTGTACTAGAAACATAGGATATGAGAAATAAGACAGTCATATGCCTTAAAATGCATAGCTATGCATTGTAGAGAAGTGAACAGGCAATTGCAATGGAAAGGGATAAATGCTTTGATGAGAAAATGCTATGAGTCCTATAGTAGCCTTGAGAAAATACTACCAATGCTCTCTTTGCCAAATTACAAAAGGGATTATTACTCTAAGTGAAAATAATGCACACATGAACACAGCCTGATACTATGTTTCAGGAAAAGAATTATAGCAGAACAGGGACCAGGAAATATTTGTACCATAGTGATTCTACTGTATTTAAAAAGTGCCTTCTGCACATCCCCTACTGAGGATGGAGCTCATAACCTGACATGCGTGCCCTGATCAGAAATCCAACCTGTGACCTTTTGGTGCACAGGACAAAGCTCAACCAACTGAGCCATACCTACCAGGGCTGGTGCCATTTGCAACAATGTGAATGGACCTTGAGAATATTATGCTAAGTGAAATACATCAGTCAGAAGAAGCTAAGAACCATATGATTTCCCTCATATGTGGGAAATAAAACTGAAACGTGCGCACACAAACAGCAGTGTGGTGGTTGCCAAAGAGAAAGGAGTGGTGGGTGAAGAGAGTCCTGATACATGTTGACGGGAGATTTGATTTTGGGTGGCGGGCACACAGATCTTCTAACACAGAAACTCACACCTGAGACTTGTATGATCACAAATAAATTTAGTTAAAAATAAATAAATGAAGGAACCTTCATTGATAACTGAAAACTTGACATAAATGAAGCTGTTTTCTAAGAATGTAATACTCATATTTACTGCAGTGAAACAGCTTTACCATTAATGTTTTGAATTGCCATACCTAATGATAAGTTTTAAAAGCTTAGGTTTGTTGAGCACTTATTATGTTCCAGGCAATTTTCTGAAGTCAATTACAGATACCAACTGAGTAAGACTCACAACAATGTTATAGAGTTAGATCTGCTATCATTCCCATTTTTGTAAGGAAACTGAGTACAAAGAGAAAATGGAACTTCCAAAAGTTGCTGTGCAGTTAATGGGCAAAGCTAGGATTCAAGCTAAGTTTAGAAATACGTTCTCTTATACTACATGCTAAGTGTATTAAAATATCATGTTTTACATTGCCCCTAGGGCTCTTAGACCAAACAATACAGATTTTCACTGGTTTTATTTAATCAATGTTCTAAGCATAAAAATCTTACTCATAGGTAGCCAGTATTATATTGTAGAATAAAATTATAACCAGGCTCTTTAATTAAAGATCATTGTAATGATTCTTCCAAACAGATGTCTTCAGGCTATCCTATGTTTATGATAAAAACATAAAATATGAGGAAAATAACTTTCATATAACAATATTAGCATTAGAGTAGTAGCTGCAATTATTAAAAGTATGATGAAATATGTGAAAACAATTTAAAAGATGGATTATTACCCTTTATCAATAAATTAAACTCATTATTCGTATGGAAGAAATAAAGAGTGCATTATTTTTTTTTAGCACACAATTAAGTTTTCTTTAAATATTTTTAGGAGTAGGGAACACCACACTTCTACTCAATTAAGAGAAAGATTTTTAACTGTACAGAGGTCTTTTATTTTCTTTACACTTATCAGGCCATGGATCCATAGGGAATGGGTTCCAACCACTAGCTCCTTTCCATACATTCTCACAAAGTGTATTTCTCTGGGTGGAGTAAGCTGATGCTTCAGTTGAAGCCAGGTACCTATCTCTTTGGCATCCATCATTTCTCTTGCTCTTGTTAGTTCACAACAATGCCTGTGGCATGCTGGGTGGCATTGTAGACCCTTCCAGTTTTGCCATGAGAACACCTGTTCCTTTTGAACAGTGCCCATTCCCTTGATGTCTACAATATCACCTTTCTTGTAGATTTGCAAGGATGTGGCCATAGGAACAACCCTGTATTTTATTTCTTTTTTTTTTTTTCTATACTCAGCCGAGGATATTTTTCCATTGATTTTTAGAGAGAGTGGAAGAGAGAAGGAAAGACAGAGAGAAATAATGATGTTGAGAGAAACACATTGATCAGTTGCCTCCTGCATGTGCCCTGACCAGGGCCTGGGCCAAGGAGGATCCTGCAACAAGGTACTTGCCCTTGACTGGACTTGAATGTGGGACCCTTCAGTCCACAGGCAGAAGCTCTATCCACTGAGCCAAACCATATAGGGCACAACTCTATATTTTCTAAAGGCCTAGAGAACATAGAGTGGGTGCCTGTCTTCTTTCCCTTTGTGTTGGTCATTTTGGCAAGTTACTGAAAAATGGTGATTTCTGCCAAAAGGAGTGCATTATTATTTATTTTAATGCTTTTCTAAAAATTGCAGAGAAAACACTTGCGATTTAACAAGGATACCTAACTAAGAAGAAATAAATGTTCTTTTAGCACATAAAATTAAATACAACCTGGGTTTCAGTACTAGTTCTGTTGCTAAGAAGCTACGAGACCTGGAAAATATTGTTTAACTTCTCTGAACCTTAGTGTGCCGATCGATATTGGAGGGGTTAGGAATCACACATTGATCTCTGAAGTCTCTTCAGGATATGATAAGCTATAATTATATGAGATTAGCAGAGTTAAATTAGAATTAAATCAATAGGGATAAGCTTGCCAATCAGTGCATACTAATTCAGCGCTTCTCTCTTATAGGCTATGTTTAAAAGGACATGCACAGCAAATAGAAAAGACTTAGGTAGAGATAATAAAATTATTCACTACTATGATTTACATATAGGAAATTATGTCTTAATGTATTATTATATGTATATGACTAACTCTAGTAATTTAAGGAAAGATTTAGGACTACTTAAAAATTGCTTAACACATATTTGTAACAGGAAGAATGTTCTATTGAAAATTTAAAAATATGTATATATTTTTATTGATTTCAGAGAGGAAGGGAGAGGGAGATAGAGATAGAAATACCAATGATGAGAGAAAATCATTGTTTAGCTGCCTCCTGCATGCCCCCCACTGGGGATCTAGCCCACAACCTGGGCATGTGCCCTGACCAGGAATCAAACTGTGACCTCCTGGTTCATAGGTCAATGCTCAACCACTGAGGCACGCTGGCCGGGCCTATTGCAAATTTATATACAGCTGCATTAGTCATGTAACATTCTTCATTAATTTCATTTTTATGTTCAGTAAAGCTATTTTCTGTATGATAAACATGGTCATCCCTATCATGTTTCATTGCTCTCTCTCTATATATAGAATATTTATCAGCCATTTTTTAAGATTCAAAAGAAGGAAGTCTTGCCTTTTGTGACAATATGAATGAACTCTGAGACTTGGTTGGAAAGTTTGTAAGAATGACATTCTGATAAAAGAGAAGTGTGTGGAAGGCTACCTGCCCTGTTAATCAGAATTCAGATTTAAGGGAGACAGGGGAGTGTTGAAGGTGGCGCCCCTAATTATTCCTTGACCTTTCTAAACAGGCTTGTGCATATGCAGACCCCGGGGTGTTTACTGGAATCCTGATGCTTAATCCCTGGATGCCCTTGCCTTGAGGACAATGTAAGCATGTGTCCTCCCAAGATTACTCACCCTACTCATTGCATCTAAAGATAAAAATTCCAATAAAGGCCTAACGAGGCAAGCCATAGAAGCTGCTCTGGCTACTAAAGCCAGGGGCCCCTTAGCCCTCGCTTGCACAGTTAAAGTGTGTCTGAGTAATCTGTTCATCCATCGTTCAGGAGCTGCTGGTCAGCCCCGGCATTATGCTAAGTGAAATAAGCCAAACAGAAAAAGACAAATATCTAAATATTGCATGTACTAAATGGTATCACTTATACATAAAATATATATTTTTTAATGTCAAACTTGTAGAAACAGAGAATAGAAAAGTGCTTTTCAGGGCTGGAGTGTTTGCAGTTGGGGGGAGAGGGATAGGATGGCAAAATGGTACAAATTGTCAGCTATTAGGTAAATAAAGTTGGTAAAGCATGGTGACTGTAGTTAATAATGAATAGTTGAAATTTTCTAAGAGAGTAGAACTTATATGTTCTCACACATAAGAAGCGATAACTACCTGGGGGGAATGTGTTAATTAACTCATTGTGGGAAATCCTTTCACAGTGTACGAATATATCAAATCCTCACATTTCACACTTTAAATATTCTCCTCTATTCTGTTCTCAATTATCCACTTCATACCTCTATCAATAATTTTGAATTCTAGTCTTTTATGATATTTCTGCCTTCATCCAACTCTTCTGAATAGGAGCTAGTGTATAAATTGAAATGTCTTCTCCCAAGGAAGTCTGAATTTAGCAACTAAATTGCCTCTAAAGTAGGGAAATGTCTATTCTCCTGCAGACAAGATCTTATTCCTTTTATCAATTGCAATTGCTTAGATCAAAGTTGAGGGACACATGAAATTCACTGTGATGTCAGCAAACCACAGAACATGTGGCATTTATTTATTCAGTTTGTTTCAACACAAAACCTTGACATTTGCCCTTGTATTCTGAAAAGATTTCTAACAGTCATTATTGTTTTCATTGTGTTTAATGTCAAAGAATAAACAAAGCTAATTTTCTTGAAGAAATAGTCTGATTGTTTGAAACACAGCAAAAACGATAACAATTCTTGTAATGAGTAGAAAATTGTACATTGTTCTTTTAAACAGCAACATTTTCTGGCATAGAATTACACCAGATATCTATTACGTATACTGCACTTAGATTGCCTCTAAGTCGATATTTGTGTAGGCAAAGTCTTTATTATTTATCACACATGAATGATTTGATATCCAGCTGACAGTCCTCCTAAAAAAAGGCTAGCTAATTCTATAAAAGGATTAGAACATAGATTTCCATTTCTTGGAAATTTAATTTCCCACATCATCTTTGCAGAGTCTACACACTCCTCTTCCCCAGTTACATTTGTTTTCAGATATAAGCTCCAAAGTGATAATTGGAGGATTATTGTCCTAACTGGGACTTTGAAGTGGATATAATTTTTTCTTTCTGTGTTAGTAATAATAGTTCTTATCCAAAATAGGCACCCATCAAAGAAAATAACAAGAGTGGCATTATTTGACTTTAAAATATTTTTTTCCAGCCCTAGCAGGTTTGGCTCAGTGGATAAAGTGTCGGCCTGTGGACTAAAGGGCCCTGGGGTTCAATTCTAGTCAAGGGCACATGGACTCGATTCCCAGTAGGGGGCATTCAGGAGGCAACCTATCAATGATTCGCTCTCATCATTGATGTTTCTATCTTTCTCTCCCTTCCTCTCTGAAATCAATAAAAAAAATATATATTTAAAAGAAAAGATTTTTTTCCATTTAATGATAAGAAGCTCATTTTTTATTGCATGCTTTATGTAGGACCAGAATAAATTTCACTTGACTTCCTAATCCAGTGATGGCGAACCTATAACACGCGTGTCAGAGGTGACACGCAAACTCATTTTTTTGGTTGATTTTTCTTTGTTAAATGGCATTTAAATATATAAAATAAATATCAAAAAATAAGTCTTTGTTTTATTATTGTTGCAAATATCAAAGAATTTCTATATGTGACACAGCACCAGAGTTAAGTTAGGGTTTTTCAAAATGCTGACACGCTGAGCTCAAAAGGTTTGCCATCACTGTAATCCTTTCTACATCTAAAGGCCATTTTATCCTCAAATTTCTTGACTACATTAACAAAACTTAACTCTGTAAATTTTACAATGTTATAGGAAGTTAAGGGATCTAAAGAGCACATGAATAGCATATTACATCAGAAAAAATAATCTTGTTATATATGAGACAATACAGATTTGGGCAAAGGTAGTTTTATAGTTGTGGGTACATAAAACACAGACTCAATAAAGCTATTGTAATAATAATCATAACCTTTTTTTATTCTAACAACTATAAATCTACTTTTGTCCCACCCTGTATTTGGGGCTTGTTAAGCTGAGTACAGATTTAATAAAATATTTTACTCATTGTAGCAGGATATTAATTATACAAACAAAAATAGTAAAATATGTCATAGAAATATTGTCATAAGTTTATATAGATATTTAGAAAACTATGTCTTATTTCAAAACAGAGTTTGGAAAAAAATGCTTTTGTGCCCATAATTCATGAATCTGTGACCAGTAGTTTTAAAAAAACATGTCAAAAAATAACAGGATAAACGGATCATTATATATTAATAAATAAAGGGTAAATAATCATAATTATATATTGCAATTCATTATTTAAATATGAAAGCAAATTAATAATCACAGACAGGGCTTTTAGTACAAGTGAATGGTGTGTGTGTGTGTGTGTGTGTGTGTGTGTGTGTGTGTGTGAAACTACTGAATACTCATGTCTATCATAATCAATTTATATCAATTTATATCAAATGCATTATATAAGTTCTAATTATAACTTTTATAACCTACTTAAAAACTCATTTTCCAATGAAAATTTCTCAGATCATCAAATTACATTATATTCCTTAGGAAAAATGCTCAGTTACTAATCATTAGGGAGATGCAAATTAAAATGACAATGAGGTACCACCTCATACCTGCTAGAATGGCTACCATCAATAAATCAACAAATGCCCTAGCCAGTTTGGCTCAGTGGATAGAGTGTTGGCCCAGGTTGAGTGCTCAGTCCCCAGTATGGGACAGGGAGAGGCAGCCAATCAATGATTCTCTTTTATCATTGATGTTTCTATCTCTCTCTCCCTCTCCCTTCCTCTCTGAAATCAATAAAAATATATTTAAAAAGTAATAATAAAAAATAAATCAACAAACAAGTGCTGGTGAAGATGTGAAAAAAAGGGAATCCTAATACACTGCTGGTGGGAATGCAGACTGGTGCAACCATTTTGGAAACAGTGTGGAGTTTCCCCCCCAAAAAAATAAAAAATGGAATTGCCACTTGAACCAGTGGTCCAAATTCTAGGAATATATCCTAAGAATCCCCAAATACCAACACACATATTTTTAAATCAGATTTTCCTTAATATGTTAATTATCTTTTTTGTTTGTTTGTTTGTTTTGGTTTTGGAGTATGAGGGAGTGATGAATGAACTTATGGTAGTAACTATCCAGCCTTCTTAAGAAAAACATCTATATAGATGAAGCCTTTGATTTTAGTGTGTGTGGTTTTTTTTATGCAGATCTGCTAGATTGCTTCATTTTAATATAGCTAGAATAAAATTAAAATAGATAATTAGAGAAAGTAATTACTGAGTTCTTTCAGTCCTTGCACATTCATTAACGATTATATATAAATTTAAATTAGCCTAAAAAGTATAGTAATTGACAGCTCTAAAGCTATCTTGAGGTATAATATTAAGAATAGTCATCTTTTCTCAATAAATATCTGTGTTTAATTTGGAACTATGCAATGCTAAATTAATGTCTAAAATCAAGGTTTTTAAATACTGTGGAGTAATAGATGATGAACTAGTAGAACAATTTGAATTTATTTTTATATTAATTTGAATGAAAAACAGACAACTTTGTTTCCTTTTTCCATCTTGCTTATTTTTCCAATCTCAAATGTCTTATTAAGTCGTTATTATTTCTGTAAGATAAACTGTATTATAAATTGATGCTTTTCTACCTTGGCCTGTTCAAAATATATGTTATGGCAAGTTTCTTTTATTAAAAACAAAGGAGAGACGAACAATGAAACAATGTGAAGTATTGGTGCATTACAGCCAGTGACTCACTGTGAGTGAAGTCAAAACAGGTTAACTGCATAGGATTTCAACCCAGATCACAGATCATAAAAATCTCTAACATTAGTAGATACTTATAGTCCTAACTGCAAAGATAGCAGATATATATATCAAAATCTACAAATTATGGTACACAGAAATCTGTTTTTCAATTTTCCTCTCTTCACTTAAATTTCAGATTTCCATCTGTTTTGCCAAATGTTAACCCACAGTAATCTTTGGGTTAATCTCCATTTGAAGGGTGTCTCTCACTTCTCCCACACTCATGGTGGGATGCATGACTTGACTTCCTAGGTGGACACTCCTTTGTGACAGACTGTCCTTTCTTAAACTACAAAAGTTATTGGCTAACTTATTTTTTAGAAATAACACATGCTTATCTCGAGTTTACCTACCATGTATCAGTTAAGAGAGGTTAACATAGACTTACTGAATATGTGATTATAGCACTAGATATAGAGGCAATTTTCCCCCTGAAGTAAAATGAAAAATAAATATGGTGTGACAAGGACATATTAACAAATGATTGTACAACAGAAAAATTAAATCTAATAAAAGGATTTCTGTTGAGGTATAATGCATTGATACCCATTCATCATTTTCTAATTACAAATATATATTTATAGAGATGAAATCATTTAAGTGCATTATTGTTAATTATATTTCCTTATATTTATTGGCACTGACAAATTTATAGCCTAATTTTCTTCAGGTACCACTGTTTAATATTTTATGGGATCATAATGGCATTATTGAATTTAATTATTCATTTTCTACACCTAAGAGTACACAACAGTTCAGGAAACAGTGTGAAAAAAATGAATATTATTAAGCCCTAACAAGATAATGTTAATTACAAAAACATTTTAAATTTTAATTAAATAAGGGAGAGTGGTAATAGAGATTTAGCAAGTAACCTATAATATAAACCTACACTAATTTGTAAAGAAACAAAGAGAAATATATTTTGCAAGATTAATCAGAGATACTTTTGTCCTTATCTGTAAGGAAATTAGAATAGATACATAATGCCCATTGAAGTTTGAGGATTTTTTATATTTGAATATCATAAAAATGAGCTGAATTTCATATTACTTTTCTTAGAATAGAGACATATAGAATGGCACTTCACCAGAAAACCTCTTATTTGTAACATCCAAAGAGTAAAACATCCTGGTAAGGGGAAGATCCAAATAAGACCAGTATCTCCCTTTCTTTTCAGATCACATTACAGTAACATCAACTTCTAGTCTGTTCTCCCAGCATCCAGATTTCCCTTCTCTGAAATATTTTTACTTATAATCTCTCTACCCTCATTTAGAATTCTTCTGCTTCTTCATTTTTATTGGGCTATAATTTAATTCTTCTTAGATGCCACCCTCTAACTAAACTGCAAGCCCTAGAAAAACATCCTTGAGTTAGAAGGATGATTTCTCCATTCATATGCCCTCATGGGGACCCCCATCCCATTGATTTCCTTCTAGATGGAGGAAAGTGCAGTGGCTTTTTTGCGGCAGATTGCCTATCTTAAACTACAAAAAAAAAAAAGTATTAGTTAATAGATTTATTGGGAATAATACTTGTTTATCTGAGTTTTCTTTTCATATTACTGTATTGTAGCAGATATTTACTTATGAATATAATTATAAGCATTTGATTACAGAAGCATTTTTTTCTACTAAAGTAAAATTTAAAGAAAAATCTGGTATTTGCCGGACATTGTCCAGGAGGAAGAATTGCTTTTGAAGCCTAATGCATTGCCTCCCTTTTAGTTTTTCCTAATTACTATAAAATATATATTTATAGAGGTGAGATGAGTTGAATTGTATATTAATCACTATAAGAATCAGAAGAGCCTGACCTATGAACCAGGACGTCAGGGATTATAGACTCAATCCCCAGTAGGGGGTTTGCAGGCGGCAGTGGATCAATGATTCTCACTCATCATTGGTATTTCTCTCTCTCTCTCTCTCTCTCTCTCTCTCTCTCTCTCTCTCTCTCTCTCTCCCTTTTTCTGTGAAATCAGTAGAAAAAAGAAAATGATTCAGAGGAGAAAGATAATCAGCTATGTCTGTATAGACATACTTGAACTCAGCCTTAAGAAACAATGAGATAATAGAAGAGAAGGGGAAGAGTTTGCTGAAAATGAAATCAAAGACATGGGAAGTAGGATTAATTCAAGAGAGAAAAACAAGTTAAATAATTACTAAAATAAAATCAAAATTTTCTGTTATTTATTCATTCTAAAAATGTATTTAGAACCCCATCTTTTGGTAGACAATTTTTTATAGATCCCTATGTCTGTAAAGAACTTGCAAACAAAAGTGCTAATGCTTTTGTTCCAGAATGTATTTCAAGATTGTTTGTAGAGTGAACTGCCCTGAAAGATAGAGATAATGAATGAGAATATAATACAGAGAGATTTGTTTACTGGCCACAATAATAAAGTTAATATCTACCTCTGGAGAAAAGTTTGGGCAGGTTTGATTGTACCACCTGATAAAGTTCTGCATTTTCTGAAATTGGAGTTCTTCAGTTGCAAGCACAAACAAATACTCCATGTGGTACATCCATCTGGGTCCATTGGAATCACCACCATGAGACCTGGGAGGCACAGGGGAAGCAAACAAAGTTTATGGGGACCATTTTTTTTTCTCTGAGTTAATAAAACCTTGATCTCTGATGCAGGAGTCTTGTGTTTGCTGGAAAGGAGAAGACAACGTCAGCTCTTTCTGTTCTTGACACCTACTAAGTGCTAGGCAATTTTTTAGGCCTTGGAGAATGTAACTGAACAGAATAGACTTTAATTTCTGTTCTATTAGAGTTTGCATTCTAGGGACACAAAATTTTAAATTCTAGTTATTCACAATTAAAAATAATTACAATAAATAAACTATAAGGTATGTAAATATAATTTTTATAGCATGAAATTTTATTTAAAAATTTAAAGGAATAAGGGTAAAATTTACATATAATGGTACCCTGTGAAAATGCCTCAATGAATATATACTTGAAAGATGTTATTTAATAGAAGAAAATGATAAGTGTGCTAGGACTGGTGCCTAAGATTAATGGATTAGCACATATTTTGTAGCCAACTAAGAACTCCTTAATGGCTTATATTTTAAAATTATTAGTCACAGTGAGGGCAGAGCCAAAGCTATTTAATCACTTGTGTTTCGGGGAAAGTAGTCTAACTACAGTTGTTGCACTTATTGTAAAAGTGTTAATATAAAATAAAATAAAAAATTGTTATGCTGAAGTTGACAGAACGAAAAAAATAATAGTGTAAGAATGAAATTAAAACTGTGATCTTAAAAATCATATCCAGCCGAAACCGGTTTGGCTCGGTGAGTAGAGCGTCAGCCTGCGGACTGAAGGGTCCAGGGTTCGATTCCGGTCAAGGGCATGTACCTGGGTTCCGGGCACATCCCCAGTAGGAGATGTGCAGGAGGCAGCTGATCGATGTTTCTCTCTCATTGATGTTTCTAACTATCTCTCTCTCTTCCTCTCTGTAAAAAATCAATAAAATATATTTTTGAAAAAATCATATCCAGGAATTGATAACATGAATGAGAGAGGGAAAATGTCAGAAAGATCCTCAGTTATGTCTTAGGCACCTTGAATTTGTGATGATACTAAGACTTCCAAGTGACTGGTTCATCAGGCAGTCAAGAACTTGGCTCTAGAATTAAGAAAAAAATGTGAGTGTGAGACAAGACATATTTATGACTGTCCCTGAAGAGTTGATTTCTAAAGTTGTGTGAACAGAGAAGCTCTGAAGGATGTTACAAAAATGAAAGAGTAGATGGCAAAAACTTAATGTTGAATCACCCCCACTTTCAAAGAATTGTAAGAACTAGTCTACTAAAAAGAAATAGAAGACAAAGAGGATTAGGAGGAGGACGAGGGGATTCAAGATAGTACAGGCCCTACATACCAAGGCAGCTGGGAGCAGCAAGGAGGAGTGATTATACACAGTGACAAAAGAATATTAACTGTGGAGAAGAGACTATAGGTGACTTTCAATTTTGTAAAGGTAGAGACCATAGAATTCAGAGATGAAAACAACATAGGTATAAAACAATCTACCTTTAATGTTATGTATAATTACTAATTTAATTTTAAAAGCTTATTATTATAAGTTATATATAATTTATTTTAACAATGTCACATATGAAATGTTTAATATATAAAATATCACAAGTAAATTTTATTATTTTGTCTATATAATAATGTAACTTCTACATTAAAATTAATAATAATGGTACCTATCTATAATTTACTTTATTTTCAGTGTCTTTTTTCTGCTGATTCCTAAGGAATATTCCTGAGTTTCTTTCATTCACTCAGTTATATTAACAAGTGCTTAAAACTATTAGATGATTTGGTATGATTGAAGAGATATAGCATAAAAAGTGCAATACAAATTCTTCAGTATTTTTATTTGTTTTTTATTTCATTAACTTGTGCTATATTTGTGGAAAAGAAAGTGCATTTGCACCTCAATTTTTGACATAGGAATAATAATAATACCTGCTTATTACATATCTAAACTTTATAATTGATTTTGAAGCAAGTGGGAAAGAAGAAGGGGGGGATGTAATTTAAAGTTTCATTTCCAGAGTTAAGTAGTTTGGAGGTTTTTTTTATTATATTACTTGGTTTAGTTACACCATTTCATTATATGAAATAGTAATATGAAAATATATATTTCTCTAAAATGTATGTGAACTCCTAAGCCTCCATCTCTCTAACCTAATTCTGTCTAGGTTTTATGAATAACCATTGAGTTCATTAGAAACTACTGATGTGTGCAAAATAATTTGATAGTTCACAACTTCCTATATTTAACTTTATGAAAAAAATATTTTAAATGCTATTAGATTTGATGCCACTTGCCTACTATCTTTGCCATCAAGTCAAATACTCTATTAGGATGCTAATTTTACAATTTCCTGATAAGGTTTCAGTAGACTATTATACACTCAACGTTGAAGAGAAGAAAACAACTAATATTATGGGTTATTTACTGTGATTTATGCCACTGCTGTGATATCATAAACACTGCAAGAACTTATCCATCTCACTTTCATTACTTTTTAATTTTCATTTTCATAGTTTGGTGAGAAATGATTATGTGCAGGCAAGAGAAGGAATACGAAGAAAACATACATAGTAGAAACATATTCCACAGATAGATTAAAAGGAAAGGGGACTACGATTTACATGCAAATGGCACCATCTACAATTCTCAAATTAGAATAAAATTCCAAGGACTATTAATTCTTGTGATTCAGTACATAAACAATTGCCATATAGAGTCAGTAAAAATATCCTACCTATATTTTATGTTGGTATAGATGAGAATCTTATGTATTTTCTTAACAAACAATAAATGCAAGCATGTGATACTACTTAAAATAGTTATAATAAGCTACTATTTTGGGGAAGTCAACTATATTCATAGCATATTTATATACAATTTCTAATTTGATTCTTAAAATATATCTGTAACTGAGGAATTGTTATTATGATGTTTAAATGAAAAGGAAGGAGGGAGTGATAAAAGGAAAGAAGGAAACAAGAAAGGGAAGGATGGAGGGAGAGGAAGAATGGAAGGAAGGAGGAAAGGAAAAAAAGAAGGGCTTAGCAGCCTTCGGAACAATAGTGACATAATTGTAATACAATTTATTTTATGAATTCAAAGTACTACATTAATAGCTTCTAAAGTCTTGCTATTTAAAATATTACTGCTTATTATAATACACCAAATAAGCAAACAATGATTTCTTGATTATTTAAGGAAAATATTTTTCCTTTCCCCCCCCCCCAGATCCCAACATTAATTGCACAATCCTGATTTTTTTAATGAAAAGATGATAGTTTTCTCTTGATATAAATGCTAAGTAAATTTATCCACTTTCTTCAATATTGCCCTGATTTCAAATAACAGTTGAAATATTTCTCAAGCTTTTTTTTTTTTTTTAAAAAAAAAAATACTTGTTTGCCCTTATTTAGCAAATTTAAGTGCATGCAAATATTTTTGTGATATTTTGTGATATTTTATATTAGGTGAACTGTATTCATGGAATGAATAAAGTTATATTTTCCCTTTTGTATCAAAAAAGTGTCCGACTTTTAAGAAGGAACTGGAATGATTCCTGATAAAATCCAAAAATAAGGGGAAGAAAGAAAGATAAAATCTGAGAAATTAAATATATATATATATATATATATATATATATATATATATAAGGCTAATACGCTGTGTCCATCCAACCAGTTGCTATGACACACATTGACAAGCAGGGGGCAGATGCTCAATGCAGGAGCTGCTGTGATGCTTACTGGCCATTTACAGAGAAATGGTACCATGAACCTGGCACCCACAAAGCAACACTTGGCTTTCCCAAGTGGCCCCATCACCACCCTGGAGTGACCCCCCACCAAATCATAACTGATGCTGCCGAGACCCCATAGCACAAAATGTGGCCCACAGCCTAGCCCAGCCCAGAAATGGTGGCTGTGGGTACTGGGTAATGACGTCATGTAGCAATACCTGGCTTCCTCTCCCTAGCAACTAGTCTCCTCGTAGTTTCTTCAGCCCAGGAACGCAACTTGCTTTATATCCAGGTGCAAACATTTTACACTTTAACCAAATGTATGTGAAGCATTTTCCTGTGCCTCATCTTATTTGATCCTCACACAAGTCCTGGAGTAGGTAGATAGGAGACTCAGTGGAATCCTATTTTCTTTTCACTATCCAGAAAACAGAGATTTAGAAAGCTTAGAAACTTGACCCAACTGAAAAGAAGTAAGAAATGGTGGACCTTAAAAATGATTTCAGGTTTTCTCACTGCACAGAATATAATCAAACACTGCTGTAGTTAAATATTTTACCCTCTGTTCTCCTTGCATGATCTACAATAATAATCTGCTTTGTGTTGATATTTACTGCTGTGTTGCTGACAATTACCTGAAAGAGAAATTGGGGTGCTTCACTGGTCTGGAAAAAGTTTAGCTAAATCAGAAAGCAGATCTAATTAAGCAAGTTTATTCTATATATATACTAATAGAAGGCTGAGTTGACTTGCGCATGTGCGATACATGTAAAGCTTTCACTGGCACCAATCACACCCATGTGTTTCGATCTGTCATTGTTGATCGTGAATTTGGTTGACACTTCTCTTACAGAGGAAGGGAGGATAGCAATATTAAAATATTTCTTCTAATTAATTTCCTTTCAATGTGCACAAATTCATGCTCCGGGCCACTAGTCTTTTATAAAATTCTCAGGGCTCTTGACGTTGATGCGAATAACAAGTCTTTTTTACATATCCATCCAAGTCCAACTTCAAATTCATCTCACTCCACTGTAAACAGATCTTTGATAATGAATAAGTTACGTTTCACCAGATTATCTCAGAGTTTTTAGTCTGGAGGTTTTTATGTGTTCTCTGATCACTGAGAACACTCATGGGAAACCAGGAATTTGTACCAGGAATGCCTCCAGTCAGTCGATTGACAACTTTTTACAATCCAAGGTACCACCAAACTTGAGTTTTGTTTCTTTAAAAAAGAAAAGGAAAGGAGTTTAACGCTAGAGAGCCTTCTCTTTCCTTCTTAGTAACAAGCAGCCTAAGGGCAGAATGCCAATTTAACATGAGCCAACTGTGAGCTACCAGGAATGTGTCAGAATCTATCCTTAACAATAACCATTTCAAATTTGAAAAATGGAGTCTGTTTTTAAATTGTAAGTGCAAATAATTCACATGCAAAGAGATGAGTTGAAAGAAGATAATTTTTCCCCCACAAAATTAGAGACAATAAGGTGGTTTGGATTAATGTTTTCTATGTGAAACATGAGCATTTGGCCTTTCATCTCCAAATATGAACTAAAGTTTGGCAGTTTGCATTCTTTATGATGCTATAAAAAATGTAATAGCCTCTGAGTTACAACACACCTAATGCATTTAATTTCAGTCAGACTCATTACAGATGGATCTAGGGATAGGAAGTAAATCTAAGTGCTTGTCTGAGTTGGCCTTAATGCAACTAAATAGGGAGATATACAGTAAGTAAAAATCTCAGCACATATACATGTGCAAAAATACAACTCTAATTTCTTTTCCTAAACTTAATGCTAACGTGAGTGTGAATTCTGTCTGGAATGTTAATTTAATATAAAGACAGTCAAATGCAAGATTTTTGTCAAGTTAGCTTTCCCTCGTCCTTTTCTTCCAAGGGTATGTAAAAGTCATGAAAGGCAAATGCACAGTTGGTACATTGACATGGGAGCCTCTGAAATTTGGTCAACATATCTCTGTATGTTCATCCAAACAGACAAGACATATATGGTTAGGACATCATGTCATCTGGTTATAACATTGTCATCTCAACCCATAACATTCGTGAGATGTCCTTGGTCTGGCTCTTATATCTTTTGGTCAGTCTGTTATTTGCTACCACTTTCCTATATCAAACTATGAAACCTCTCCCAGTCCCACTCTTTCTCATCTTTCTCCCCAACTTAAAGGCTTTTCAAACTCAGGTAGCAGAATGTCTGTCAAAAAATGAATTAAATTATAGGGAATCATTTTAAAATATGAGAAGTACTGAAGTAATTTTGTCTGTAATTGATTCCTCAAAATAACAATGTCAGTGCTATAGTGAATCTACTCCTCCAGTCTTTCCTGCTGACCCACAGGTTCAATGTTACAGTTCCAAGTATTATCTAATCTTATAATGCCAGCAATTGGGAGACATCTACTACAACAACATTGATGAGACACAAAAAGCTGTGTTTAGTGACCATCTTCTTGTCTGGCTTCATCTGTTATAAGTATATATCACGAAACATGAATCCTTTAATTATGACTCTAAAATATTAAAATAGTTATGAGAAAAATTCAAATTAAAACTACATTGGGAAAGCTCTTAACCCCTAGGGCAGTGGTTCTCAACCTTCTGGTCCTTTAAATACAGTTCCTCATGTTGTGACCCAACCATAAAATTATTTTCGTTGCTACTTCATAACTGTAATGTTGCTACTTTATGAGTCGTAATGTAAATATCTGATATGCAGGATGGTCTTAGGCGACCCCCGTGAAAGGGTCGTTCGACCACCAAATGGGTTGCCACCAACATGTTGAGAACCGCTGCCCTAGGGAAATGGCCTAAATAGGAAATATTGATGTTCCAAAGAGAAACGAAGCCATGTGTATAAAATAAATAAAGTCCCACACAAAAATTTTTATAGAAAAACAATTTATACTAGCCCAGATTGAAAACAATTCAAATGTTCTGTAAAAGGGTAAGGGATAAAGAATAAACTAATTGTTATAGACAAATACCATGGAGTACTACTGAAATCATCAACAGGGGAGGAAAAAATCTATATCTGTAACAACATGGGTAATCCTCAACAACATGCTGAGAAAGGTTCCAGGGAGAAAAGAATGCATGCTGCATGATTATATCGATATGAATAGAGACAGGATAGAAGTCCACGTCACAGCTGATTGAAGAGTTGGTGAGTGTGAGGACTGACTGGGAAGGGACATAAGAGAACTTTCCATCTGTTTACTTGGTGCAAATCTTTTTGATACCAGGGTGGGTTACTCAGCCCTGTGCAAATATGTAAACTGGGCACACTGTACATTTCAGCTCAATTACAAATAAAAGTGACATACTGCTAGAGAATTATCATTTTTCCAAATACACTGCATTTTTTTTTTTTTTACATTTGACATGCATGAGGTGAGGTAGGTTGACAATAGTACCATGAGCTATCTAAAGAGTATCAGGAAATTTCCATATGAACAAAAGAATAATGATCATCTGAATGTTTTTGCCCAAACAAAATGAAAAATGCCTCTGAATTTTAGTGATAGTCTGGAGCTGTATCAGGACATGATCTGGAAACACCCATCTCAGCTAATAACACCTCAATAGAGCTAACAAAAGCTGTTAGAGATAAAATTTATTCATGAATATTTTGATAACTTATTTTCTTATTCATATTTTATTGTCTATAAAAATCTTATACATTGGTTATTTTACCTTTTTATGTGGACCTTTGAATATATTAATAGGATAGGAAAATGTTTAAGAGAGACTTGTGATTAGATCCAAAGAAGTATAAAAATACCAGTTGAAAATTAAATTTTTATTTTGGTACCAGAATTTTCTATATAACATTAATCTGTACCTTATTATAATTACTTCAAGAAACAAATTTTTTTAATGAGAATTCAGTTAACTTCAAAAACTTAATCAATTGAAACATATTACAAAAAGGTGTTTTAATATGTATAATACTTACACATATCTCAGCAAAAAAGTTCTCCATGTTTCATTGAGTCACAATATTTTGAGACTTCTTTAAAAAGTACAAATTAATTCATTTATTTTTACTCTTACTAAGTTAAATGCTTAATTTTTCTACCTATGTTATTACAACAACGTGGCTTTTTATTTGATGTATATGCACATACCTATTGAAAAGTATCCATTCCTTCCACAAAATTCACATTTTTTTAGCCTAGATATTATCACTGTCATTCAAATTGTCTCACTTCAGGATTTCCACATATTTTTCTATTTATCTTTCAGCCTAAGACTATTAATTGGTATGAAAATTAAAACTATAAGCATGATGGGGGTTATCGAGGGAAACAAATAACTTTAGATGACAAAAATCACACTGTTTAATTAATGTACTTTATTAAATATATGACGTCTTAATTTTTCCTTCTCATTTTAAGAGAATACAAATAAACATGTTCTCAAATTTTCCAAAAATATTTAATCCAGAAAATTTGTTCTTGGTTCATGAATAATTTCCTTTAAACAAGCATTTATTTTATTTATATGTAGAGGTAGAATTACCCATTGCCTAATTGGGGTGATAAAAGGATCAATGGGATTCTTTTAACCTTTTGTACAGAGAGGTGCTTCTCTCTGCTCCTGTAACATTTTTTAATAGTCTTCAATACAAAAGTCATTACACAGTAGTTGACTCCACTGCTTATTTATTTTTACTACTAAAGTACAAACTTCATATCCAAAACATACTTACTCATTCCTGAATCATTAACACCTCATTAAGTACCTAGGGTAGAGTTAATAGTGAATAAATATTGTTAAATTAAGAAATATTTCTTACCCAAACATTCTCTTAAAGACCCTTTTTTGTGGTTGTTTGTTTGATCTCCTTACCTCAAATACTGTCAATTACATATTTGATTTGAGTTAAGTTTTCTGGATTTTAGTATAAATAATCCGGGAGGTAAAGGACTGTCTGTTTTTGCGTAGCTTAGTTTAGATACTTGTTTTTCTTCTTACAGCTTGAGGTAAATAGATGGGCATCTTAATGAAGGATATGGTGATAGAAGAAAGAAAATGAACTTGTCAAGCGTGTCTAAATTTGAGGAAAAAGTGGATATTGTAGGGCTGCTTTACTGAGTCAGATAGAAGGTGGAGACACAAAATGTTAGGTCTGATCAAATAATCAAATCCACATCCCCTCCCCTAGGAAACTGACCGTTAGATCATTTTACAACAGACATTCCCTTTTGCTTAGGCCACATTCTACTTGCAAGGCATTATCTTTCCCCTCCAGATCTGGACCCAGGATCTGGACCCAGATAAATCTCCTGCCTAGAAAATCTCTGACTCCCCATCCTTGGGTGCTGGCACCATTTGGAGGCTCGGCCCAACTGCTTTCCAGAGAACCTAATACATTTATAATTCTTTACCACTTTTGGCTTTGTGCATACCTCCTTCGGTGACCCTAACACAAAGCAAGTGGGGAACATAAGGGATTTGTAAAGGAAAAATAGGAGATCAAACATCCACTTTAGTCATTTGACAATTTTTCCTGGAATTGTATGGCTGGCCCCACACCCTCTTCCTCTCTAACCTTCTGACTCACTACCCACCACCACATGTGGCTGTCTACCTATGTCCAGTTTTCATGCTTTCCAGTGAAGCTCAGTCCAAATTCTAGCCTCTGCACATGCTTGAATATTGTAAAGAGAATAAATAAGCATGAATTCTCACAAGGGTTGTTAAAAAAGTATGTTTGTCTCTATACTACATTTTCAAATTTAGTGATCTATCTCTTCTCGGGCTGCCCTAAAGCAGTGTTTTTCAAATCTGGCTGCTTATTCCTATAACCTGGGGAGATTTTAAAATGCACCGATATCCACACATCGGTATATTTTTACAGCATTCCTACTGATTCAAATGAACAGCTATGGAGGGAAGCTACTGCCAAAAATCAACTGAAGCAATTGATTCGCTTAGTGGACATGCTATCTAATAAAAGAGAAACATGGTAATTAGCCATACATCCACTACCCTTCCCATTGGCTAATCAGGGAGATATGCAAATTAACTGCAGCCAAGATGGCGGCTGGCAGCCAGGCAGCTGAAGTGGAACATGAAGCTTGCTTGCTCCAGTGACAGAGGAAGCCAAGGTTCCCCGCCTGCTGGAGCCCGGCTCTGAGCTCCTGAAGCAACAGCTCCAAAAGATACAATGTTTCAATTATAGAAGCTAAAAGATGGCGGTTAATTTGCATATACCAGTTGCGAGGGAAGACAGGACAACATGGAGGCCAGGCGGGACAGAAGGGAGCCAAGCAGAGGCCGGGAGGACAGATCGGAGCCAAGGCTGCGGAGGCGGGAGGCGGGAGGTGGGAGGGCAACCCCAGCCACAGCGGCTGCGAGCAGAGGGGCAGCAGCTTGGAGGGGAAGGGGCAGCACCTGGGAGCGGCGGGAGGGGAAACCCGCCACAGCACCAGGGAGAGGGAGGGGAAATGCAGCAGGAGTGCCTGGGAGGGGAGGGGAAACCCAACAGGAGTGGGTGGGAGCAGGAGGGGAAACCTGCCACAGTGCCTGGGAGAGGGAGGGCGGGGGAGAGGGGGACCCAGCAAGAGCAGCTGGGAGCGGGTGGGGAAACCCAGCAGGAGCGCCTGGGAGGGGAGGGGACCCAGCAGGAGTGGGTGGGAGCGGAGGGGAAACCTGCCACAGTGCCTGGGAGTGGGAGGGGAAATGCAGCAGGAGTGCCTGGGAGAGGGAGGGTGGGGGGGAGGGGGACCCAGCAAGAGCAGCTGGGAGCAGGTGGGGAAACCCAGCAGGAGTGGCTCTGAGTGAGAGCGAAGCCCGCCTCAGCCGTTTTTCGCTCCCCTCTCTGCTTCGCTCCAGCCGCTGGAAGCTCTATTCTTGCAGGAATCTTCCTGCCACGGGCCTCTAGTTTTATATATAACTGATGATGCCTTCAAACTCAGGTGAGGAAATGATTTGTTCAAATGGTCTCCATCTATGAATTGAGATACAAGTTTTTACCAAGTTTTACCTGAAAAGAAGATTAAAATATCAATTTACAAAACAAAGGTTTCAGGAAAGCACCTTTAAAAATGGCAGGAGTCTGCTTCCTACTACAAAAAATGTCTACTTTTTTAAAAATCAAGGATATTCCTTGTATCCTCTTCCTTTTCTATTTCTCCTACCCAAACAGCCCAGAAGCTACAAAGCAACAATCTATTTTTACTTTTCTATTTGTGGAATTCTTTAAAAGAAAACATGACCTATAAGAAAAGTAGCACTTAATCTTGCAAAGCAGTCTTTTAAAGGATGCAGTATTCATATGTGAATTACTTTAATTTGGAAAATAACTTTTATTGTTAAGTGTCTTAAAAGGAAATTAATTTGATAAATTGAAGTGCTAAGAAAGAGAAATTGATAAGAAAAGTGGTTATAAAAAATGGGATACAGAAACACTTTTTAATATAGTACTTTTCTTTTACCTAATTCGTTTTCCCAGGGCTAAGGTTCTATTTTCCCCAGAGCTAAGGCAATTTGATATCTCATTTTGGCCTAGAAAGCTAAAGGCTTTACATCCCATATTTTAGGAAATGCCCAGGCCACAGCAGCTTACCCAGAAATACGTACTGAATGTATCTTCTTTGTGATACTTTTAAGACGACCTCATTTAGTGTTGGTTTATGTGATTAATGATTCCTTGAACTTTGTCCACAAATTGCTTAGTTTCTCTTCTAGGACTCACCAGGCCCCAGGGTTTGGCTTTATTTTGTGTGAAGGAACCCTGGATGCCAGAAATCTGTAGGATGAAAAGACACCTCTGATCTTCAGTTCCTATCTGGAGACCACATGCTGAACTCAGAAGATATTGACATTTAGGACAAATAGATGCGTTTAATCTGCTAGCCACTCTTTCAGGAAGCCTCTGTTCCCCCCACTTTGCATTTCCCTGGGGCCACTCTTTACTTGCAATCTGTTCTGAAGTATGGGAGTGAAGGAATAGGTCTTTATTTAATTGATTTGCTGAGACCTCCACATTTTGGTGCATTAACTAGGCACTGTGAGAGATACATAAGGATTGACTTTTGGACAACAGTGTTACATACAGAGATTGAGGGTCCTTGCTCATCACAGAAGCTGGTTCTAAATGTGTGATAAATTGAGTTTGATGGTTTATAGTTAGTTTCTAAAATCAATCAATCAATCAATAAACAAACAATAAATTGTATTGCTTGACTCCTTTTTTTAAAGCATCAATTTTAGAGAGAGGGAGAGAGGGAAAGGGATTCAGAAACGTTGGTGCGAGAGAGAAACATCAATCCTTTGTCCCCATCTCCCCTGCATGTGCTCTGACCAGCAATCAAACCCAAAACCTGGGTATGTGCCCTGACTGGGTATTGAACTCACCACCTTTTGGACACTCCAGCCACTGAGCCACACCGGCCAGGGCACTTGACTAGTTTTAATTGCTGAGAAAACAACACCTAGGTAAGCAAGGACCAACTGCTTTAGCAAGCATTTGTGAATCTGATTTGACCAGCCCTTGCCAGACACAATTGAAAGAGCGATTGAAATGTAAGGAAGAGGGAGACTTTATGTATCTAGATATCTGCAGACCGGTTTTCTCAGCCAGGAGTGCAAAAAGCCATATTCCATTTGGGGTTTCTTACATTATCGTGTTGGTAAGTTCTGTCAGACAAGCAGCCCCAAACGTACTTAATAACTGTTGTTTTGGGCTGCTTTTAGGGACAAGGCAGGATCTATGAATAAGCAAATCTCTTGGATCCAACTTTTTTCATAGGCAAAAACTGATATAGCATCCACATGATCTCTAGCTAGTTAACAGGCTACGTAAAATATGAATATGGCTTTAGGTTTCAGAATTCTATTTTCACACAAAGAAAACAAAAGCAGTACACTCAAAAGCATGGGGGCCCATCTAGAATATGATATAGTTTGAACTAATTAAACAACTTGTTGAAATTATTACAAATCAAAGACTTGTGGATGAACATTGAACTTCATCATAGGCATTTGAGACAAATAATTTGAAAGATTCCTATGATGTTTGTATTACTATAGGTATCTATGTGCCTTCATATATTATAAATGCATAAGCTTTGGGGAGCAATATTAGATACCAAAGCAAGACATAATATAAGAAGACAAACTGCATAGAAAATGAAATCTGTGCCTAAGGTAGTGCAGAACATTAAAGTCTACTTAATTATTATGGTTTTCTAGCTTTTTCTGCCCATCAGTGGTACCAGGAGATGCAAAGATGCAGTACCCGGTCATTCCACTGGCCTTCTCAGGGGATCATCCCATCCTGGCGGACCATGAGCTTGTTGACTAAGCCCCGCGCATTAAAAGAGGAAAACCCATGGGATAGTAAGAGGCATCTCCATTTCCATGATGTCAAGTTTTCGTGTGGAGGGATACTCATGAGTCGTATTCATGACCTCTGTCCTCACTCCTTCCTTATTTCTTCCACTGAAGGATTATGCCCCTGGCTCTACTTCTTTTTATTCAAAGCTGAAAATGTGGTTATTCTAACTGTACCTAAAGCTGTTGTGTTTGAAATGGTAATCACACGCAATATTTTAGCTTCTAAATGAATATTTTTAACATCATTTCTTAAGCAACATAATATTTAAATTACCATATGATCCAGCAATTCCACTTGTGGGTATATGACCCAAAGAATTGAAAGCAGGCCCGTGAACAGGTAATTGTACATCCATGTTCACAGCAACATTATTCACAATAGGCAACAGGCAGAAGCACCTATGTATCCATCAATGGATAAATGCATACACCAAATGTGATATATGTATACATGTATACATACACATATATACAAACACATATGTAAAATAAAATATTATAGAGCCTTGGAGAGGAAGGGTATTTTGACACATGCTACAGCATAACTAAATCTTGAAGACATTATCCTGAGTGAAATACACCAGTCACAAGGGGATAAATACTCTATGCACCCACACATATGAGGTAAGTGCTGTCAATTTAATAGGGCAGAAGCATAATGGTGGTTGACCAGAGCTGAGGGGCGTGAGGAATGGGGAGTTATCATTTAATGGGTACAAAGTTTCAGTTCGGGAAAATGAAAAAAGTTCTGGAGAAGGATGGCGATGACGGCCAAATGTACTTAACAAGGTGACTGTACTTGGCAGGGTGAATGTACTCAATGTCACTAAACTGTACTCTTTTAAAAATGGTTAAAATAGTAAGTTTTGTTATACATATTTCACCACAAAAATAATTAATTTGTTTAAAAACTTATTGCAAGAAGCAATACTAGTACATGGGTTTTCTAGCACGTTATTATTAGCTGAAGGCATATGCATGACAGCTCTGAAATCATGTGTCTGAAGTTTTTGCTGCAAGCTTCAAGTTCATCCTGCACAGTAGTTTCCTTATTAGAGCATTCACCAAAGACACCTTTTAATGGGTAGGTCCTTTATGAAGCCAGGACTTCATTTTTCTTTAAAACTATCTGGAAAGGGAAAAGTAAGCACTTCCATCTAATTTGTGTGTCTACTTCTATATGTTAAAATCAGCATATTCAAATAATCCTACAAAGTTAAGTTCAGATGATTTTTACCTAAGCATAAAAGTAATGAATAAGGTCTTTGATTTTTTGTTATATTTTACTCCCATACAAGTTTTACTTCAAAACACACGTATTTCTCTGACCAGATTTGAGGTTTAATCATAATGAAAACAAAACAGTCAGACATAACTCCAAGTTGAATTCTTCAACACATATTCACAGGTTAGGCAACTACTAACCAATGTGAATAAAACCAAACTAAGAGTAGTAAATGAGATTTAGTTTTGTTTTTCCTATCTCGTGAAAGTTTTGAAATAAACAGGGGGGATGTTTGACAATATATTAAATGTGGCATATTTTGAAACTACATAACAATTTTATAAGCACCATTTTTGTGTGTGTCAGTATCTATTTATGTGTAAGATTATCTGTGTGTGTGTCTCTAGAATTTATTACAAAATTATTATATTTAATTCTATCAAATAGCATGAAAGAGACAGAAACAACAGTGAGTACACTAGCTGTTGGTTTAGTTTCAATCCATATGAGTAGCATATGAGGAGGCTAGAGATAACATTCAAAAAACATTGGCTTCCTAGGCAGTTTGGCTCAGTGGATAGAGCATCAGCCTGTAGACCAAAGAATCCTGGGTTTGATTCTGGTCAAAGGCAGGTACTTTGGTTTCAGGCTCCTCCCCTTCCTGGGCGCTGCCTGGGGCTCCTGCAGGATATAACAAATCTATGTGTTTCTCTCACATCTATGTTTCTCTCTGTCTTTCTCTCTCTCTTCCACTCTCCCTAAAAATCAATGGAAAAATAACCTCGGGTGAGGATTAACAACAACAACAAAAACATTGGCAAAACTTTGGTCATGTGTATATATTTTTATGTAACTATCTATCTGAGTAAAATGCAAATAAGAACTAAAAAAGATCACTCTTTTTAAAGATGGGCAGTGATCCATTCTACTTTAAAATAAAATTGAATTATAACATCATTATTCATATCTTTCTGGGTATTCATGTTGCTTAAAAATTGGAAGTTAAATTTAAAATGTAGGCAGAAATTTGTATCTAGAAAATGACATTTTCGCTGCACTCGTCATCATTGTAATGCTTGTGGAGCCCAATCAATGATAAATGTCAAAATCATAAGTAAATTTACTGTGTGATGTATGAGGGTTGAGGTACATGGAGAGAAAACTACTTTGGAGTAGTTAAGAAAAAAGAAAAGAAAAAATATATGGCTTTTCACTAAGGAGTATTTTCTAAAGATAAATGGCAAAGGTGAACTAGAAAGGGCCAAACTTGAAAAGTAGAATAAAGAGTGAGCTATTTTTATTTGTTTTCTACTTTATTCAACCAACATTTCACTGAGAAAGATTAATAGTACCATTTAAAATTACAGTGAAACTGTGAATAAGGAGATGTTACAAGTGTGTGTGTTTGAATTAGAAGAAAGTACTAGTACAACAAAATAATAAGAAATTGAATGATAAGCAAAGTTAATCAAAGTATTTGAGAGATTTTATATGTCAAGAGCTTTAAATATAATATCACATTTAATATTCAAATTAGTATTATAAGTATTAAAACCTTCTTTTCCAATTAACAGCAACAGCAAAATATTGAAAGAAGTTAAGAAATTTGCAAAAGCTATACAATTTGTGTACTACTAACACCAAGTGCTAGCTTCTTCACTTGCTCTCTTTATCCCACACCCACTCCCAATCCCCGATAAGTGAGGTAAAGATTGTTGTAGGGTATGCACTTGATGAAACAGGATTTGGCTGTGGCACTGAGTTCAACTGGGAAAAAGTATAGAGAAAAAATGCGTAAGAAATGGAGAGATTTTTGAATACTGGTCGAAGGTCTCTGGGTCTGTTGAATTTTTAGTCTTGGTTGAATTGTGGCTGAGCAAGCCCTAAGGCATGGGAGTTCATTTGAGGTTAAAAAGGACCATATGGTGTACGATCAGGAGAGCTAAATGGCACAATTCTTCTGAGAATCTGTGTGACTAGGGACATAGATTCATGCAGTTAATGGACAAACAGAACTCTTAGAAATGTGTTTAGAGAAGTATAGTTAGGTTACACTGGGATTATGCAGTTACAGAGAGTAAAGGCACTGTTCTGGGGACCTGCCATCCATAGGTCAAGTCAACCTCCCTGCTCAGGGGCCCTCATTATGTATATGCACTGTGAACACATTTTGAGCATTCTGCTAGAGAAGAGTTTGAGGAAAAGGAACTTCTCTCAATCTTTACTGAGTCAGAGTGGTTCCAAAATATGATAGACATTTTAAATTTAAAAGTTTCTAAAGAAATAGAGGAGAATCAAAGTCATTGCCAGGATTCAAGGTATGATGGGCACAGAGATGCAGGTCCCAGGAGTCACTTTAAGGAAAGACTATTTTGCCAGCTCTGGGGAGTCAGGCAGTAGACAGACTGTAGCTATTGGCTCCTTCAGGACCTTGTCTACACTGCAGAGAGGCACCTTCCCAAGGACCACAGCCTTCCCAAGAAGCCTGCATTCAGTGACTTTTCAAGAAATGTGTGTAAAGGATTGGCAATTTCAGAGAAGTCAATGTCTGGCTTCAAAGCTTCACAGGACAGGATGACTCTCTTGTTAGGAGATAATGCCACTGGTGACTTTAAGTTGACACCAATGTTTATTTACCATTCTGAAAACCCCAGGGCCATCGAGAATTATGCTATATCTACTTTGCCTGTGCTCTGTAAATGGAATAACAAAGCCCGAATGATTGCACATTTTTACAACAACGTTTCCTGAATATTTAAGCCCAAGGTTGTGACCTATTATTAAAAAAAAAAAAAGATTCCTTTCAAAATATTACTGCTTATTGACAATGCACCTGGTCATCCAAGAGCTCTATTAGAGATGGAAAATGAGATGAATCTTGGCATAGCTGCTAAAATAATAGCCATGGAAACCCATGGATCAAGAAGTAATTTTAACTTTCAGTCTTATTATTTTAGAAATGCAGTTTGTAAGGCTATCTCGGATATAGATAGCAATTCTTCTGATGAATCTGGGCAAAGTAAATTGAAAATCTCAGCAAAGGATTTACTACAGTATAATGTAAACATAACTTTTATATGCAGTAGGAAACAGAAAAAAAATGGTGTGACTCACTTTACTATGATATGCATTTGCTTTAATGTGATGGTCTGGAACCGAACCCACAGTATCATTGAGATATGTATCTACTTATATAAAAACCCTGGGTATAACACCATGTCCAGAAGTTCGACCAACTGGAAGGAAGTTAGTCCGCAGGAGTCGTCTTGGAAACAGCTGTGTCTTCCCCTAGCTGTTACCCCGAGGGCGAGGTTTCAGGCAGGAAACCACCCTTGGAGAGGAGCTTGGAAGTACTGAGTCCGGCCTTCAAACCAGGCCCCGACAGTACGGAGGAGGCAGCCCCATTCCTCACAGAATCTGTTGTTGGATAGCTTGCTGTCAGTGGCCTGCCAGCCAGGAACCCCATTCACCTGCACCCCAGACCCTGACAGGAGAGAGGAGGGAGCCCCATTCCTCTCAGAATCGACAGGTAACCAGCTTGCTCTCAGGAGCCTGCTAGCTAGGAATCCTATTCACCTGTATATCTGTATAAAGTTTTAATACATTATATTAGAGGTCGTGGTGGTACTGTTTTACCCACAGCGTCTACAGGAATTCTGCAAATTTACTTCTCAGTGGAAGCACCTTTCATTCCCAATATAAATTACCGATTCTATTAAATGAAACTTCAATTTCTAGACTCAATATAAAGAGTGAAGTTGCTAAAACTATTAAAAAGGCCCAATTTCTCATTATTGATGAATGCACCACAGCATCCAGTCATGCTATAAACACCATAGACAAATTACTAAGGGAAGTTATGAGTCTGAATGTTGTATTTGGTGGGAAAGTTCTCCTTCTTGGAGGGGATTTTCAACAATGTCTCAGTATTGTACCACATGCTATGCGATCTGCCATACTACAAATGAGTTTAAAGTACTGCAATGTTTGGGAATGTTTCAGAAAGTTGTCTCTTACAACAAATATGAGATCAGAGGATTCTGCTTATAGTGGATGGTTAGTAAAACTTGGAGATGTCAAGCTTGATAGCAGTTTTCAGTTAGGAATAGATATTATTGAATTCCCCTGTGAAATGATTTGTAATGGATCTATTATTGAAGCTACCTTTGGAAATACTATATCTATAGATAATATTAAAAATATATCTAAACATGCAATTCTTTGTCCAAAAAATGAGTATGTTCAAAAATTAAATGAAGAAATTTTGGATATACTCGATGGAGACTTTCACACATATTTGAGTGTTGATTCCGTTGATTCCATAGATGATCCTGAAAAGGAAAAATTTCCCATCGAATTTCTTAATTGTATTACTCCTTCGGGAATGCCGTGTCATAAATTAAAATTGAAAGTGGGTGCAATCATCATACTATTGAGAAATCTCAATAGTAAATGGGGTCTTTGTAATGGTACCAGATTTATTATCAAAAGATTATGACCTAACACTATAGAAGCTGAAGTATTAACAGGATCTGCAGAGGAAGAGGTTGTTCTGATTCCCAGAATTAATTTGTCCCCATCTGACACTGGCCTCCCCTTTAAATTGATTTGATGACGGTTTCCCGTGATGCCCGCATTTGTGATGATGATTAATAAATTACAAGGACAAACTCTAGACAGAGTAGGCATATTCCTACCTGAACCCGTTTTCGCACATGGTCAGTTAGTTGTATGTTGCTTTCTCTCAAGTTTGAAGAGCATGTGACATTACAGTTAAAGTTCTAAATACTTCATCACAAGGGAAATTAGTCAAGCACTCTGAAAGTGTTTTCACTCTTAATGTGGTGTACAGGGAGATATTAGAATAAGTTTAATCACTTTATCAGACATTGTTTGCATCACTGTTGTTTTCATATCATGTTTTTGTCGTTTTTATATCATGCCTCTGTTGTTATATCCTTTTGTTACTGTTTATTTATTAATAAATTTATATATTATTTTCATACACATTTTACTAATTTCCTTTCATCTCTCACACTTCTATTATAGAGAAAGGGCAAATAGCAATATTAAAATATCTCCGCTAATTAATTCCTTTTTAATGTGCATGAATCTCATGCACCGGGCTACTAGTGTATTATAAAACGAATAATGATACAATATGATTTTAATTCCCACAGCATACAACTTAACCAAAAATTCAGCTATATCTCCCAATGGTGATCAAAATATTCTGTGAAACAAAGGCTGGTGGCCAGCTGTCAAGGTTATTTCAGTGAAAAGTTCTACATCAAACATGATTTGAAACAGTAAAATCCTCAAAGCACTTCTTTTTTCTAATACTATTCAAAACTTTTGTGATTTTGTGGATCACAAAGCACGTTTTAAATACTTATACTATATAAATACATTATAGAATATATAAAATAAGCCTTGCTATGTTATTCCCTCACAAAATTGTAGTTGCTAATTATTTTATTAATCAACAGATAATCTAGCAAGGAGAATCATAAGACAGATATGTATATTATCTACCTAGCTAATAGCTATATTCATTCATTATCAGAATTTTTAAACACTTTCAAGGCTACACAATCTTTCTTTAATAAATCACACTTAAATTTTATTGACTAAGGTTGAATTAAATGTTAAAGACAAGTATGAATAACTAAAAAGGCAGGTGTTTATTTTTTAATCTAGGTTCTTGGTAGACAAGTTGCCTTGCCTACCTCTAATATGGCAACATTTTATTTAATGGCTCACTTTTTTCAAGTTAACCATTTATTTTCATTTTAATAGAACAAGTGACTCTCTTTTTACAAGCATTTTACATGAGTTTTCTGAATTATTCATTAAATTAAGTTAGTAATTGCAACAACAAGGCAATGGAAGGTATTAATTCTAATAATTGCTTTAGAGCATGTTTGAGAGAGCTTTTACAGCTAATAGATATAACTGTGCAGCATCTACACTGCAGATTTATTAATATAATACTTGTACACAGGAAAAACTCCCCTATTCTTTGTTTTTTAGGTAGATGTGAGTCCCATAGTTTTATTTTGACACACTGGACTCTGCGTTCATTGTTATAACCATTCTTACATAATTAAGTGAGACTTCAAAGAGGAGACATTTTCCCAGAGGAGTAAGTATATTAAAGAAAATCAATAGTAAATCTCCCTTCTAAAGTTTATTCTCCAAGAAGATATAGAACATATGTTTATGCTGTCATTAATATTCACAGTGATGCCATCTGGTAGACATTATCTGAAGGTTTATTTGCTCAAAGATTCCCTAAAAAATTGTAGAAATACTATTCTTACAAAGTGAGTGGAATATTTTGAGTGACTTTATTGAAAATAATAACAGTAAATTTCCTCTTTAGCTCCGTAGTCTCATAGAACTTAAGATTTTCTTTCCACCTGGCTGGAGGTGCTCAGTGGCTGAGCATGGATCTATGACCCAGGAGGTCACAGTTTGAGTCCTGGTCAGAGCACATGCCCGGGTTGCTGCCTCCATCCTCATTGTGGGGTGTGCAGGAGGCAGCCAATCAATGATTCTCTCTCATCATTGACGTTTCAAGCTCTCTTTCCTTCTCCCTTCCTCTCTGAAATCAATAAAAATATATTTTTGTAAAAAAAAGAAGTCCTTTCCCACAGCCGATCCTCTCTGATTTTTTTGTCTGAGCAAGGAATGTTTCTCAAAGTCCCATGTGTCAGCATTACTGGTATGCCCCATAAAATTATTTTAATCTCTAGAGTCTCAACATCAGCTAAGTTACATTAGCTAGGATTAGATTAAAATTGTGTCCCTATTGCCCTAACCGGTTTGGCTCAGTGTATAGAGTATAGGCCTGCAGACTGAATGGTCCCAGCTTCGATTCCAGTCACGGGCATGTACCTTGGTTGTGGGCACATCCCCAGTAGGAGGTATGCAGGAAGCAGCTGATGGATGTTTCTCTCTCATCGATGTTTCTAACTCTCTATCCCTCTCCCTTCCTCTCTGTAAAAAATAAATAAAATATATTTTTAAAAAATTGTGTCCCTATTCATGTAATACATATTGATTTTTTTTTCCCAGAAATGGTTGTCATTTTCAAGTATTTTGTGCATTTGTAATTTCCTCTAAGTTAGATATCAAAGTCATTTTTATAAAGAAATTCAAAGATATAAATTCAAAGATAAAACATTTTAAACAACATCGACTGTTCTTCCATGGTTTGATATGCATAAAAATACACTTTCAAAGTAGGAGGATATAGCATTTGTAGTCTCCAAATGAACAGCCTTAAAAGATGGAGTAGTTTACTAAGAAAAATAGAAGATTGATTATGAAACTTTTTGGATTCTGTTCCTAGCTCCGCTGTGCTTGTCTTTGGCAAGATATAAAATATAGTCAACTTTTCACTTACTTTATGCATATGAACTAAATTAAATGATTCCCCTCCCACCCATATGGTGGACTTTCTGCACAGATGCAGTTAGTCTTACATGCTGTGCAGAATCCCAGCTGTAAACTGAGCACAGTGCTTGCATTTATTTTGTGTTGTTTTTTTAGTTTTTCAAAAGTAAGCTTAAGAGGCAAATGAAAAACAGAACCAGAGTGACTAGGTCCACAATTCAGTGGGGAAAGATAGAAAGGGCTGGAAACAAAAAGGAAAAATACAAATACCTTTAAATGAGAAGAATGTATGCTCTTCTAAAGAAATGTCCTCCAATAGAAATACTCAGCAGCTAAATGTCCTCCAAGGTTCTAGTAGAGAAGATATGTTGTCAGAGAAAATCCCTGTGCTCTGTTTTCATCCAAAGAGTTAAAACTCTGAAAGCAGAGTATGAATTTGTAATATCTACGTGTATTGCAATTAGTATTCAGTGAGGGCCATGGGGCATTCTCAGCTCTAATGTTAATTTCTGAAAGAAGTAGGTCTAAAATAAAATTAACTCTCTACCATAACTCAAGTCTTTAGCTATTCTTCTGAGAAATTTATGTCCAGAATATTCTTTAGTTCCAGATTCCTGAACATTTCTCAGTAGAAAATGAGAGTTTTACAATTATTCAGGCTAAAAGCCAATCTGAAAATCTGGATGGACTCAGCATAGGTATGTGTGTGTACATAATAGGCAGAGAGAGATAGGTGTACTACAATATGCTTGTGGGTTTTCTAAAATGATGCACACAAAAACTGTATCATTCAAAATCATTTTTAGGTAAAGTCTTTTTTTTCTATAGAAGTAATCGGTCTTATCACTGGCACAGTTTGTCTATCTCCATTTCTATTTCTGTCTCCGTGTCTATCTCTGTCTCTCTTAGTTGAAGCCACCTACATAGGCCTCCCCGAGTAATTTATAGGAGACGCAGTTGGCCTACAGGTTTTTGGAAACTTTATTTACCTCGAGATATCGCAGCAGCATAACACTCATCCTCTGGTATCATTCCCTGGAGGATTGTTCCAAGCCCCCAAAGGGTACCAAAGTCCAGGGTTGCTCAAGTCACTCATTTATATAAAATGAGGTACTATTTGCATGTAAACTATGCGCATCCCCCATATAATCTGAATCATCTCTCAATTACTTATAATACCTAATACAATGTAAATAGTTTTTATACTTTTATCATTTAGGGAATGATGATAAGAAAAAGTGTATGTGCCTGTTCAGAGCAGTCACAAACATCATAGGCCTAATTACATAGTACAGGGCAGCAAAAACTTAACCTTTTTTTTTTTTAATACTTTGCTCCACAGTTAAATCTGTGGATGCAGAATCCATCCATATGAATGGCTGTCTGTAATAATGTAACTTTGATCACTTGAATAAGATTATTAAAAAGTTCCTATCCCACTCGAGTTCAGCTTCCTACCTTTATTGTAATAGCACATAATGAGGATTGGGCAAAGTTATTAAAAAAGGTATAATAACTTATTTATTCCTTGGGTTTCATATGTAATTCTTTTTACCTAAAACAATAATTAATTGATTTAAAAATAATATAACATGGATATTTGGTTCCATGTGATATAGTTTACCAATTCTTTCTTAGAAAAATATTAAATACATCCAAATTGCCCACATTTCAGAGTGAAATATTCTATATAAAAAAAAGCTGATATGCAAATCAACCAAACAGAATGACCGGTTGCTATGATGCGCAGTGACCATCAGGGGGTGGATGCTCAATGCAGGAGCCGGGCTCATGGCTGATGAGCACAGCGGTGATGGTGGGAGCCTCTCCTGCCTCTATGGCAGCCCTAAGGAACCCTTGGGGGATGTCCAGCACAAATGTCATGCACCAAGCCTCTAGTCTTATATATTCTTGCAAATGTCTATCCTCTTTATATTAAACAATAGACAGTCACTAGAGGTATATACATTATATAGAGAAAAATTTGTTCAAAGGAGAAATCTCAACTATTTTTAGCTAGACTTAGTCACAAACAGAAACAAAAGATATTACAAGTTAGCAAAAGAAATTCTGTATATCACTGAAGTGCACTAAGTTTATGTAAAGCAGTATCTGCGTGTGTCAATGTCACAGTTCTGATTGCCTATTGTTGAGGAACCAACAACCTCAAGAGTCAGTGGCTTAAAACAACAACAATGATTTACCTTGCTCACAGATCGGCCATTCTGTCAGAGCTGGGGTGGGACAGCTCCCCCTTGCTCCATTTGATGCCACCTGGTGTGGCTGGACTGAGGCGGAGAATTTACTTCCAGGATGATTCCTTTCCTAACAAGCATCTTCCTGAAGCTCATTGGGGCGCTTCTAAGACATGGCTGGGATTTTTATTTTATTTTTAATTACAGTTCATATTCATTATTATTTTGCATTAGTTTCGGGTGTACAGCATAGTGGTTAGACAATCATATACTTTATAAAGTGGTCCCCCAATATTTCAAGTGCCCACCCAGCACTGTATATAGTATTACAGTATCATTGACTGTATTCCCTAAGCTGTACTTTAAAACCCAAGACTACTTTGTGGCTATCATTTGTACTTCCTGATCCCTTCACTTTTTCACTCAGGCTCCCAACCCTCCTTCTACCTGGCAACCATCAGCAGATTATTTCATAGCACAAGAAGTGGGAATTGCTACTCTTCTAAGGCCTGAGCCCAGAAACTGTCACAGCATTATTTCTCTCATATACTATCTCTCAAAGCAGTCATAGAAACATTTCTTATTCAAGGATAAAGAACATCAACTTTGAGTAGAAGAGTGTCAATTTTTTTTCACCCAATTTTACAAAAAATATTAACATAAGTCTACATAAGTCACGTTATATAGAGAACAGTGAGATATGTTTCAAATATCTACTAATTTCAGACCTTCGATCCTCAAATTGTGTTTCTAATTAGAGTACTATAATTTGGTTTTAGCCTATCATTTTTTAAGTGTCTCCAAAATACACAAGCATTTTTGTGAATAACTGACTTTGGATAAACTCAACAATTTTGAATGCCTTAAAGACATTTTATATAGAAGACACATACAGATTATCTTCTCTATACATCGTCACTATTTTGTTAATAAAAATTCAATTAAATAGTATTGTTATGACTGATCTCTTAAATTATAGTTAAATTTCTCAGTATAGTATTAACTATTGGTTGATGATACCTAACTTTCATATAGTTGTAAATATAATTATTATTAACTAATATTAGAATCTATAACTGTTATAATTACCATCACTTTTAATTACCTTAGACCATCCTGGTCTGCCACATACTTAATGCATCATTTTTAGTTTAATAAAACCAAAAGAAAATCCAATTTAAAATATAATTACTGTGTAGTTCTCACCCAGCAAGACTCAAAGCTAACCATGTCATTGCTTCTATGTACCTGCTACTGCAACATACAAATGTTGAATATATGTCAAAATATGTATATTACATATTACATATTATAAATATTTATCTACATATACTAAATATACACATTTTTACATAGTTTTATGTAATCCATAAATATTATTTCATCTAAAATAACAATGGGCAATATACTGCTGCCTGAGCAGCAAATGAGGAAATGGGAAGTATGTATAAAGTGACTTAGTTTGCCTGGGATATTCTATCATGCCTATTGCACTGGCTGAATTAATAGCACTTCCTTATATTTGCAGATGTTTTGTGTTTTAGATGAAAATCACATGGTTACTATACATATGGGATTATTGAATCCAAATGTACTGGCATAAAGTGATGGTGGATAGAAGGTCACAGACCATGACAAACCAAAAGAAATGATCTATCCCACCCATGAATGGGAATGATACTGCTAACTATTACCAGGAGGCTGAAGGGAAAGATTATGAGTTAAAAAGGGTGTCAAGTATGGTTAAACTGAAGCCTAAGGGTGAACCCAAAGTTTCTGGAGACAAAACTTCTATTTAAAAAACTAATCTAAAGAGTGTTCAGACATAAAGGGTTTCTGTAGGGACTTGTATCAATCAGTCTTGATTCCATCAGAAAAATAAAGTCACTTCAATGAAATAATTGTTTAACACATACATTGGGATTACATGATTGTAGGGAGAGCAGGGAGAGCTATAATCAGAAAAACTGACATCAAATATAAGTTCATTGCAGGTGGTAGGCAAGGAAGGCAAAGAACAAGGTCTTCATCTGAGGCATTAGAGCAGGTGGTTGGTTCTCAGGGGCTGGTCAGAATGGTCGAGAGCTACAGTCTCAGCCTGCAGCAGAAAATGGGTGCTTCTGACGTGCTTGCTGAGGAGTTGCTGTGCCTCTTCAGTCTGCCCATGAGTCTGGAAGGAAATACCTTCTGAATATTACAGTTCTCTTATTGGTTAACTATAACCCAGAATCTTGGAGAAAGCAGCGTTCTGGAAAAGAAAGCTCTCTATGTCTTCGCTGCCATACAAAGAAAACCACAAAGGGGGCAGGGGAGGATGATACTAAATTAACATTGGACAATCCAGCACAGCCCGCAGCAGAGCAGATGTACTCGTGTCCCCCATAGATACCTCTCTGCCCAGGGAACATGGCAGACTCTGAAAACAATTCTTTAGGAGAATCGCTCACACAGAAAATTGAAAAGCATGGGCATGAATCCTTGCCTCTAAAGATGAATTTGCAGAATTAAAGGGAAAATTCACACCCAACGTCTAGGGGCTTAAAGCAATCTGAAACTTCTTTTACAATAAATATAGTTAAATTATTCAAAGAGCTAAAAAAGGGAATAGAGTTCATAATGGCCTTTGAACATTTTACTATGCATAAATCCAGAGATAAATGATATTGGCATTTAAAATTTTAAAATGATGTATTAGAGTTAGTTAGTTGTTAATTTGTTAATTACTTGGCCAATAAATCTGAGGATTATACCAAAAATACATCACAATGAGTTTATAGATGATGACTGAGTCAGGTAGACAGAATATGAACTTGGATATATGTCCAAAGGAATACTGGAGGGTGAGTAAAAGACACACAGGAGACTATATGCTCAAATAGAAAAAGATAACATTTTCTATAGAAATATAGAAAATGTGTTCTCACACTGAAAGAACACATTGACTTCTGAGTAAGCAAGTAAAGCAAATTCCACTTTCTAACCATCAAGAATAATGAGCCCTAACTGGTTTGGCTCAGCGGATAAAGCATCGGCCTGTGGACTCAAGGGTCCCAGGTTCGATTCCAGTCAAGGGCATGTACCTTGGTTGCGGGCACATCCCCAGTAGGGGGCATGCAAGAGGCAGCTGATCTATGTTTTTCTCTCATCAATGTTTCTAACTCTCTATCCCCCTCCCCTCCTCTCCGTAAAACATCAATAAAATATATTTTTAAAAAAAGAATAATGAAATACTTTGTACTTCTAAGTGTATGTAGAAATCGTGGTAATAATTAAACAATTTAAAGATAAATGGTAATATATAAGAATTACTTCTAATCTTCCAACTAGCAATTTGATCTTAAATCATGACACAATTTTTTTAGCCTTAACTTTATACATCTGAAATGTGGGAATAACATTATTGATTCAAACTACATCAGTAGTGGATGCTCAATAAAAAAAGGTGGCATGTTATTTTGAAGTTACCTAAGAAACTGTAGAGGGTTATATACATATGAGCTGCTTGCTATCTCCATTACTGACTTAAAGACCTGAGGTTCCATTATATACTATCTAGTCATTGTTTTAAAGATTAAATGTTCATCAATATGAAAAAAATAAAACAAGGAAATTATTCAAATGTGGTGGCAGTTATTTAGAGAAGTAAATTGTAAGAGTGGGTAAATGACAACTTTTCAAAAATTCTCATTTTCATTAAAGCATCACAACAAGATTTAAATGATGCTATTATGTGAATAAAAATGGTGTAATAAGAGTACATGTTTAAGATTAAAAAACTTCTTTCAAGTATAAGAATTACCAGTGATGAAGACTGATGGTTTCAGGTTGTTCTGACCTTCTTACAATTAGATATAAATAGAGACGTCTGACAGCTTTGGACACACCATATTAAATTGTCCCTTTTTCAAGATTGAACTGACTTACCTGGGGGTGAACATGTAAAATATTAACTATGTTAAAGCATTTCCTAACAGCTTCATTTTAAGAAAGAATGATGATTTGTAAACTAAGGTTGAGCATGAATCTCTGCTCTGTTCAAGTTATTATACAGGATGGGGCAAAAGAAGGTTTGTAGTTGTCCATATGAAAAATAACACAATAATTACTAAGCAATAATACAAGAATAAACTCTGGTTTTTGCATGTTCACACAGTAAACTTACTTTTGCCCCACCCTGTATAAGCCACCTTCAATCTGTAGGACTTGGCCTTTATCCATAAAATAAGTACAGTAGTAGCAAACTCAAAATTTTAAAAATGGAAGAGGGAAAGGAAAAATTGTATTTGTTTTTACTTTGGCTTTTCTACAATGCCTGCTATATGTGAAACCTCAAGTGTTTTATAAAATACAGTACATAGTATTTGTACAACATTTTTCAGAAAAATTCAGTGTATAAAAGATAGCATTTCCTCAAGAACAGACTCTTTTAAAACCAACTTATTTTATTCAAGTATAAAATGTGTCTTCATAATGAGAACAGCTGTCTATACAAGTGGAAAAGGTTTCCGGCCCCTTTTCCCCAAGGAGGTTAAAGTAAATTGGGCCCACCTTAATCAAGGTTATGACTTCCTTGAGGCTTATCTTGTGACAGAATCATTTTCTTTTCTGTTAGCAACTATTGTCTGGGGCTTTTCTGCTTCTATCACACTCCCCTGTCTATCAGTAAAAAATGATCTGATATCCAATTATATGCACTTTTTAAAAATAGTCTAGGCTCAATTAGAATTGATTCACAAGTAGGTATAAATTAATTATGGTTGTTAAATTTCGAGCATATCAGTGGCAGTCTAATAAGACAGTGAGCCTTTACAATGCTGCCTGACTTCAGTTGGAAGGGCATTGGAAAGGAAAGAGAAAGGCAAGCCCCGGAGTTGATATAACACAGAAGGGATGGCGATTTCTCAGTGACTAGCCAGGCCACCCAGCAGCAGAATTACTTGCTTCTATTCTCACTGCAAACAGCACAATTTCATTTTTTTGGAGAGAAAATAAGCAAGTACGCAGGTGAGTGCGAGTCACAGAGCAAGAAAGAGCAAGAGCATTAGAGCAAACAAGAGAAAGGGAACTCTTTGGGGATTTTAACCATGAGTCTGTTCAAACTAGCCTATTAACTCTCCACGATTTTTCACTCTTCTGATGGGATCCACCCCCTAGCCAATCAATCGTCCCCCAGGCTAGACTGACAGGCAAACACTTTCCCTGTCACCCCAACTTCAATGTGCATGCACTCATCTCCCCTTTTGTTTGGTCCCTTCCCCCAGTGATCTGCAGGGAATGGACCAGTGGTTCCCTGGGGAGTGTGAAGCTGTAGCTTCTTGGTGAAAGTGCCCAAATGACCATGTTTACAATGACTGGCCTCCCCTTTGCTCTTTTTTTTTATCATTAATACTAATAACTAGATAATGACAATAACAGGATTGGGTAGAATCTTAATTCAGTTGCTTCAAATTGTGGCCACAGGGAAGAATTTTGAGGCAAGTAATACAAAGGGTTTTGACGTGTACCTTTAGATCAGATTCTGATATGAAAAATGAAATTACTTGCAACTCCTATCTTCTTGGGCAAGCATTTTCTGTAATACTACGTTTTAGTTCGTGAAGTCAGTAGACGAATAAAGGCATGTCAATGTAGACGGTAAACTGTGTGAATGTAGACTCAGTTCTCAGCAGGGAAACCCAACAAAATAATATCAAGACTGATGAAGCAGGACAGGAGGGCAGACACCAGAACAGAGAAACAGCAGGCTCAATAAAGACAAACATTTAAACACAGAGAAACAGAGTTATAAGATAGGATTTTAACGTAAGCATGGCTTTAAACATATATACAGAAAGACATACAGTAATATGATAAAATAAAAATTGGGTATTTTTTTTTTTGAAATTTCAAATGAAAAATGCCTCAGTACATAGACTAAATAGCAAAATGGATATTGTTGAAAAGTAAGCTAGCAAGAAAGTGTATTGAGTCGAGTATTGCTCCCAAAGGGAAAGGGGATTATGAAGTACGAAGAAAGATATAAAAGATGGGAAAAGTATGTAAGTTCTAACATCCAAATTGCTGGAATGCCAGAGAGAAAACAAGGAGAAAATAGAGGAATCACTGATATAAAAGCCAATTCTAATGCACAGTATGGTGAAAATATACAGCAATGTTGTGTTATAATCATTAAACTTGATAAGACTAGAACTTAGTTAATACTTTAAGAAACCTTACAAGAATAAATATTATGTGACTTAATAGAGTTGTTAACTATTGCTAAACTTCCAATCATATCATAATATATAAATGCATTGTACACCTTAAATTTGTACAATGTTATATGTGTTGAATACATTTTAATAAAAAGATAAAAATATAAAACTCCAGAATCAGATTCACTTGAGAATGTCCTCAGACAGAATTTATTAGGCATTTTTATGCTAATTAAGTGTTTTATTTTTAATATGGAATAAAGAACACATACACTTATCAAAGCAATGACTTCATACTGATAAAAGCAGGAAAATACTTGAGCTTCTAAGGAGTCCCTTAAATCATATTTTCTGGCAGTTCTAGAAATTTCCCCTTACTTATGCACTGTGCAGTATCTTGCATCAGAGGTGGCCCAATCCTAGGATGGCTATTTCTTTTTCAACATTTCTTTGAGGCCGTGAGTGCTGGGAAGCTCTTACTGTTGAGAAAGCCTAGGATGGAAACACCTATATCCTGGCAGAGAAGAGTTCTATTGTCTGAAATTTTCTACCAACATCCACATATCATGTCATCACAAAAGACATTGTTCAATGATCCCTGTCATTTCTACGTCTGGATATAAGGTTTTTGTAAAGAGTGGTATCAAAACAAATCCATTTTATTAAGAAAGATATTCACATTCATTCAAAGTGGCTATTCAGAAAAATAAGAGCCGCCTGTCAATGGCTCATCACAAATGACACAAGGCAGTGGTAATGCTACTGTGGGCCAGGATCCACAATTTTATCTTTGAGCAGCCAAAGAAAATCGGACGAAAATGACCGTTTACTAGCAGCTTTGATGTCTTCTTTAGATTCATGAAGATTGTTCACTGTATTCACAGAGGACAGGGGAGCATCCTATCTTGCTCCTGTACCCACCGTTGCAGCCAGGCTTAGGCAAGACCTGCTAATTAGATCTGAATAAAAGCATGTCATTATATCCATTTTATTTTTCAGCACTAACATAATACCTCCCTTCATACACCTTGTCTTGGGGGTAACATGCTAATGTGAATGAAGGTGTTGTGTTTCCACTTTTTCTTCCTCGTTGTCAAACAAAAAGTGAATCAGGGTTGAGTAGGCAAAGATGTTATTTGAAAGGACATTGGCAGGGTGTAAAGAGCTACTGCAATGGGGAGAGGAAGTATTGCAGTGGGGAGAACACATTTATTATACCGTTTCTGAACTTCTCAAGGTTAGGCAAAGCAGGCTCCTCTTACAGAGAGGCGTGAACAAGGCTAAGGGGAATAGTATGTAGGGGAGTGGAGTGAAAGCCTGGCCTGATGAGATGAGATATGGGAGAAGGCTTGCCTCTGAGGCCAACCTATTCTCAGGAAGGGCTGTTAAGGAAAGGTTCCATGCTGTTCCAAGTTAGGGACCTGGGGAAAGATAGAAGCTTAACCAAGGTTCTTTTGTTTTGTTTTTGTGCTTGTGTTTGTATTTGCTTATTTTAAAAAGCATTTTGTTCCGATGGGTCAATGGGGATACTGGCAGTTCAGGTACTGATTCATGAAGCAAAGAATGAGAAGGTCTGTATGCATTTTTGCTTTTTTTTTTTTTGTCTAAGAAAATAAGGGGAACATCCAGGATTCTTATCTAAGTCCTGTGAGGCAGGATAGTTCATTGCTATAGGCCTTTTCCTAGAACAACAAAGGGTGAAAGACTTCCTAACCTTTGCTGCTTTCCCAGGATCACAGGGCTCAGACAGGGATCAGAGCTACTTGCAACCACAGACAAACATTTACCAAGGTTGAAAGTAAAACATCCAGAGGTTCTTTGAATAAAGGAAGGTTTGAGCAGTCTGAAACTGGTTGTTGTATTTCTTATTTTTGTCCTAAGTGGCATTTGTATACATATAAAAAATGATATTGGTTAGTATTTAAACACATTGAAATGGTAAGATTTCTATCTCTAAAAATGTTTTTAAACATTATTTATGATGTGTGTTTTGTAAATGAAGAATGGAATATTGACATTTTATTAAAGTGGCCTGGGCTTCTACTTTTTCACTCAAAATGTATCAAATGAGTAGATAATTATTTCAAAGTTACATGTAACTTAAAATAATTATAGAATATAGAATGCAATTATCCATAACAAAAATTCTAAAGTTCTATACTATAGATGTTGAGTGAGGTCAGTCTCCCAATGCAGATTCTGCAAGTTATTGCTTTAGTTTTCTCACTTTGTTAACTTATTAACTCCTGTCTACATTATTTTCTACACCTGTAAATTGAGTACACCAATGTCTACTACATTAAATGAGAATGAATATGCAAATCCACTCACTGCATTGAAGCCACAGTGAAACAAAGCAGCAAAAAATAAAACCCTTTACATTAATAAATTTACTTATGAATGAATTCTGATAATATGGAGAGTCAATACATGATATCTAATATGAAAACTGACTGAGTTTATCTAGCAAAAGTACTACAATTCTGAATCAACTCACTTGGTAAACTCTCCTGTTGATCTGCCCACATACCACATAAATCATTCTTACTCTTGATTATGTTTTGTCCAGAACAAAATTTAAAGGCATTCCATCATATTTTTTAACTTTATAAAATATATTTTCTACTAACATTAATATATATGACAGTTTCAAAAATAGATATAGCAGTTTCAAAAGCTAATCATTTTCATGTCACATCCCTAGAGTTTCCTCAACTAACATAATAATAACTGGGTCATAATTCCTCTGAGAACAAAAAATGAATGCTCATAAATAATTGAGTTTTTTAAAGCCATAATAACAAGGACTTTTAAATGTCACATTTACTTACCAAATTCACCTTCTGTTCTGCCATGTGATTTTCATGTAGCTTTGTATTTACTGTGTGTGGTTCTTTTCTGTGGCATTATCTCTAGGGAATGGTGGATTTTCCTTCTTTGAGCCTGCAGGAAAAGCCTCGGGAATCTATGAGGTTGCTTATTGTGTAAGGGGCTCCAAGAGTCAACGCAGGGGAGTTTCTAGCCTTTATAGAGTGTGGGAAACTGTTTATTGCCTTCACTATCTGATAAGCATAGACAGAGCACTCCCCGAAACCCCCTCCGAAGGCTGGGTGCCTTTGAAGCCCTCCCAAAGGTCGGAGCTAGGCGCCACCTCTGTTTGTCCAGACAGTGGTAGCTGAAACTACTCCCCCATTTATTATTATGTAAATCCTTGCTGATGGGCTAGTCTGCCTGTTGCAGGGGGTCACCTGCCTAGGGCTATGCTATGGGTGCATCCCAGATCAATAAAAGCTTGGTGAGGCCTGAGCACAGGGAGAAGTCCTTCGGGACTTGCCACCTGGTCCCCCAATATTGCAAAATTATCTCGTGTCTTTTTCTCTCATTTGTTGTGCGGCTCCTCTTTCAGATACCGAACCCTACTCCACGCGAGTCGTGGAAGGAAACACTCAACAATAGAGACCTTTGATATTACTGTTATACTGCTTAATAAGTGTGCCAGGGAGCAATGTGATGAACCCATAATCAATAGCAATTAACAAGAAAATTTTTGCGACTTATATCTTCCTATAAGTATGCTCATTTTCTCTTGGGAGATCTCACTATAGCACATCCTTTTGACAACAAAGCTATCATGTGTTAAAAAGTAAATTGGACGGTAACACCCAGGGGAAAAGGGGCTGTGTGTAATTATGGGGGCCTTACGAAGAGCAAAGTGAAGCCACAGTTAATGACTACATGCCTTGAAAAATCAACCCGATCATGTGGGCAAACATCTGAATAGAGGATGTTTAACTTAAGGAATCTGTACTCTTGGACACAGATCACCCATAGGACTTAGTTTAGATTTACCCTCTTCCTGAGAGCATAATTGATCAGAGGTAGGCAAAGTTCCAACCAATGGGTAACCTCCGCTCACCCTGTGTTTAACCATGGACAAAAGCCTTATTATCAACAGACCAAAATCTCTGATAAACTGCATGAGCAAAGTAACAAATTTTTAATCTAGAGCCCCTAATATCTGTTATTTTAGCTATTCTGTTATTTTCTACCTAGTCGACCACAGAGGGTATGAGAACATTGAAAAAACAAAAGTAAAAAAAAAAAAATGCACAAAATTAGTTTCCCTACCACCATTTTTGAAATAAAATTCCTGTATAGGACAAGTTTGTTCACAATATGCTTTGGGGATTAGAACATAAAAGAGTGCAAATCAAAACCTGACATGTTAAGCCTAAGTAAGTTCATTTGATCCACAGCATTCTTAAATTAGTGTTGTAGTTTATAAAGTCAATTTTAAATGCTTACAAAACATACATAAACACACGGAAATTTTTCTTGAATGATGGCTTTCTGTGTCAGCAGCACTTTTCTAAAGTATGGTCATTGTTTAAATGAGTATACCAAGATCCAAAAAAGAGGAAATAAATTTTTAGTTTTGACAATTAAAAGTACCTACTGCATAGGGTTGCAGTATGAATTAACTAAATAACATAAATAAGTTAGGAGGGAGCCTGGCACATGGAAAGTACTATATTATTATGACTCCGGTTTTGAAAGATTGAATTTTTCATTTTGTGTTACAAACTTTGAAATGCCAGCATCAACTGCCCTTTTATAAGAATTGGAACTATTCCAGGGCTCACTTTCAGCCAGTGCACGCTGTACTTCCTGGAGTGATGCTGGCCTCCAAACAGTGTTCATAGAAGATAATGAAGCACCACAGGATTGCAAAGTCAAGAATTTCTAACCCCTGGAAACACCCATAGGACTTAGCTTAGATTTACCCTCTGCCTGAGAGCATAATTTATCAGAAGCAGGCAAAGTTCCAACCAAGGGGTGGCTTAGGCAATGAAGAGGAGACCCTGGGGATGGGAGAGTGGACCCACAGAACACCCTGCTGTGTCATTCCTGACAGGTGAACACAGAACCTGGCTCAATGATCTGAGTCCAAGATTACAGATTTCTTACGTTAAAAGTGATGTAACTGAAGCCATACTACTTTTTTCTTTTAAGTAACAACAACTTGACGTGGTGTAGTCTTTTGTTGTTAACCTGTGGAAGATAAAAGGCAGATGTCCTTATTAAAAATTCACAATATAAGTAGAGTAGGTGTCACTTCACATTGTTGATAGATTCTTGGAAATTGTAAGATTAAGTAAGATAATGTATAATGAAACTAATTTTACCATAGTCTAATTGCTATATAGCAACATGACATAGGATGTAACTCTTATTTACATCAATTAAGCTATGGTAAAATTCATTAAAGTCACAGTTTTCAAGAACCGATTGTTGATTACGTTAAAAGAGGACTTACTGTATTAAGAGGAAGGTAGAAATTCACATATCACTCTTTAACTCATTTTCAATCTTCCTCCTCTTTTAAAAAAACATAGAATTGGCAACATTGAAACTACCAAAGTCTCAGGTCTGGAATCAAAGCAGTCTTATTCCAAAGGCATTCATTGATATTCTGTGCTTCAGGAATTGAAAATGCCAATTCCACAGGGGTCAAGCAAATACCAGCAGAAGTTTGCTTTGGGTTGAATGAGTGGGAACTGAAGGGTGTTTTCCCTTCTATAGGGGTCAACTACTACTCAGCTCAAGCCAATTGATTCCACCTGGGAATCTGCCCAGTATTCCCAGGTCTTTTTTATACTTTTACAAGAGCTAGACTTTCCAATTTCAATGTGAATTCTCTACATTTTAAAAGTAGTCAAGGAATTCAATTTTGCAAAAACAGTATTTAAAGCACAACAGTTTACAAGTGGATTCTACTATGGCCAAATCCTTTGCCCCAATAGATGAGCACTTTAAACCAGAAAACAGGCTTATACCCCAGAGGGAATGAGAAGTGGGTAAATATTGTAGCACTACTAGGGGCAATTGTGGGACAATGTAAGTGCTAATTAATCATTGGGGTGACAGTACTGTTTTTGAGGGGTGGCTTAGGTAAATACGCAGTGAGTTTAGGCTCCCACAATCTTAATCTCTGCCAGCAAAACAACACCAAATTTTAAAATACAGATGCAAACTATTTTATGATAAAAAACGTTTTGAAAGGTATTTTATTTCTGAGACTAGTTTCAACTTTAGAAAGATTTTAGGAGCCATTCAAAACTAATTTAATAAGGTTAGGTACAAGTAAACTACACTGGAAAGCTTGCCATTTTTACAGTTATATTCAACAAAGTGAAATCAAGTTCCCCTTGTCTGAATTGGAGGCAAGAAAATAATTTGTGGAGGGCGTCATCTACTGGGGTTTCAATTTTATTGGGATGGTTGATTCAGATTTAGTTATTACATTGTTTTTTTTAAATGACCATTTAAAAACACACTAATAAATAAACTAGAGAAAACACAGACCAATGATTAAGAATGTGCTATGAAATCAAACAATGATTAATTCAATCTTGTGCAACTGAAGGGAAAATAAAAATTTCATGAAAGCATAAAGGCAGTGGTCTTGTTATGCAAACACGCTTTAGCACATAACCCTTGTCTCTACTTCCAGCTAGACACGGTCCCTTGTTTCCTTCCTCTTGGAGCCTCTAGTGCCAGGAGGGAGGCTAGAATAATGGGAACACACCCAGAGGTAGGTGACCAACTGTCTGCCTTTTATAGTTTGCAAGAACACATTTCTTAGAACATAAGTCATGGCATATCGTTTCCCTTTGGATGAGCCAAATAAAAATTCATCTTTTTCCTCCCTACACTGAATTACATGAATTTATCCCTAGTATACCCCCTCCTTCAAAATGCATTTGCTAAGATCCAAATTACCCGTAAAAACTGCCTCTACTATTAAAAGCAAAGATAATTGTCACAGACATACATAGAGCTCAACCTCTGGGCCAAATAGAACTGTTTTTGAAATCCAGCAGCAATCCATATTAGCTGTGTGACTTTGGACATGTCCCTCTACCTCCGCGTGCTCCACTTACGTAATGAAACTGACAGCAGTGCCCGGTAGTGCTGCTGTAGGTGTAACAGGACTCTGAGACGGGACTGTGCCCCCCTGAGGTCTCATTGTACCTGGGTACATTTGATGTCCTGGCAAGTTAGCATCAGGAGAAGTTGATTTGTCAAAGGGTGTTTAATTTTGGTTTTAGCAAGTGAAGGGGCAGTGCAGAGACAGGAAAAAGGGGGATATTTGATGCACCTATCCACTAAAACCAAAGTATGGATGGTAGAAACTATGGAAATAATAGTTTCAGTGGAAACTGCCAAGACCCAAATTTTTAAGGCATAAGCATTCACCTCTTCAAAACAGCACACTGTGATTCTGCAACTACCTGAGTGATCCTCAGGCAGAGAGCAGTAATGAGATCATGCTGTTCAGTGGATAATATCAGATGCAAGCCGGACACATGCTGGGCCCCTTGTCCAGGGAAGGTTTGCAGGAAGAGATGGGAAATTCTCAACCAGAATGGTGCTGGAATAGTGACTTTCAGCAAGACCAGACACGAACACATGCAATGTTCCCACTCCGAATGCTAAGACATAAGAAGTTTGACACTGCTCTTTTAGTAGGAGCAATTTAGGCTATATTTCTAACTGCATTTTATTTAGCTCAGTTCAAAAGCAGTGTACTAATAATAGACGACTAAACATGATCTGAAAATCAAAATACTCTCTGCTTTAAAATGATATTTTAAGGCCTTAGAAGATGACTCTTTAGTTCCTGATATTGCTGCTCTTTTTGATATAATCTATTCCTATGGCACAAAGCTTCTAGATGAAATGGCTGTTGCTAGTTTGAAAGGATATTTTTTTTAAATATATTTTATTGATTTTTTTACAGAGAGGAAGGGAGAGGGATAGAGAGTTAGAAACATCGATGAGAGAGACACATCAATCAGCTGCCTCTTGCACACCCCCTACTGGGGATGTGCCCGCAACCAAGGTACATGCTCATGACAGGAATCAAACCTGGGACCCTTGAATCTGCAGGCTGACGCTCTAACCACTGAGCCAAACCGGTTAGGGCTGAAAGGATATTTTTAAGGAGTCATAAAGTAGGAGGCATGTAGAATGAAGCCATTTCTGTCAGGGTTTTTATTATTATTATTGCCAAGAAATCTTGATTAGGTCTTTGCCCTTGAATTGAGTTTCAGTAACCAATAGCTTTCAATCCAAGCACATTTTCCCTCAGAAACACCAGCCATGACAGGAGCAAATCTCCTTCATAAAAAGATGGCACTCTTCCTTTTATTGTATATGTCACAGATGAAAGTCAGAGGCTCAGATATGAATGAAAATTTGGCTTAAAAAGATTATTATTATAAATTAGCAATTATAAAAGGTGGTTTTACAGAAATGTCGGCCTTTCAGAAATCTATAACAATGTTTCCTATATCACCCCCAGAAATACTTCTTCAGACTCGTGGAGACACAATCACAAACCAAGATCTTGCCTAAGCAAAAGGAGCAAAATCAAATCAATTAGTATCATATAAAATTACATAAATAGATGGCAAGTGCCTGGTACAATGTCTGACACATGGCCAAATCTCCTTGTAAAAGGTGGATAAATGAAAAGGAAAAAAAAGAACAAAGAAATACTATTACCACTCAAAATATTTTACTGCAAATAAAATTAATGGACTCCTGCTAACTCACATGGAAAATCAAGTCATCAGAGAGATCAGATAAAGGTCATGAAATGGATGGAGAAAATGGGGAGAGTGACTCAGCAGTAAGAAGCAAATCTGAGGACACCTCAGAGAAACAACTGCGAGCGATGTCATATTGGTGGCATTGCTGTAGGTCACCTGATTTCACTATCACTCACCTCATGGCGCCACCATCTCTCAGATGAACACCCAGTTTACTGAGTCTTGGCCACATGCTCAAGTCCTTTGCAGGCCATGTGTTCTCTTGCAGGAGTAATGCAGCCACAGACACTGCACAGTAAACAAATGAGCAGGACTGTTTTCTAGTGAAACAGGTAGCAGGCTGTTGGCTCCTGAGCAGTAGTTAACTGAGCCTTGAGCTATGCAGAGAGCATTAGGCGTTCGTGAAAACTTGACACAAAACCTGAACATACGGGTTATGAAAACACAAGATACTTTCTGAGCACTGTGTCTGAAACAGGAAATACACTTGAAATGTATTATCTCATTTAGTTCTCACAGCGATTTCACAAAGTAGGTGCTCTTATAATTCCCATTTTACATACAAGGAGAATGAGGGGCGGAAATGTTAAGAAAATGGACACGAGTCACATATTTATGAAGCAAGTGTTTGGAGTCAAGTGGTCTGACCCCACAGATCACACTTTTAAGGAATGTTTCAGAATATATACAGCTGTGATTCTGATTAAAATGTCATTAAATGCTCAATTAATTTTAAAGAATTGACATTCTTGTATTATTTCTTCCTGCTCAGAACATATTATGTCTTTGCATTTCTCCTTATCCACAAATGTGTTGTTTTTACGTTTGTGTATTATGGTATACTATATCTCTATAATGTTTTATAGATTCCTTCATTATAGGACTTGAAAGTTTTGTTTTTAATTTTAATGGTAGTTATTTTATTTATTTTTGTCACTATTATAAAGTAACTGCTTATTTCCACATTTTAAGTGCTTATTGCCAAAGTACAGAAATTCTATTGTTTACACACTTATATTCTATCTGCCCGTATTACTTATTAATTCTAGAAGTTAGTTACTATGCCACTTGAGTTTTCTAGAAAGACAAATACTAGTATGTCATCAGTAAGTAAAAATGTTCTTTTTAATTTATACTTTGCATGTTTATAAACCTTTTCCAATGAAATGTTTTAGTAATTTCAAGACAATGTTAAGCAATTATGGTTGAAAATGTACAATCCTATTGAATTGTTGATTTAAATAGAAATGATTATATTATTCCAGTAGGACATTATTTGCTATTAAGTTTTGGTACATTTAGTATCCTTCTAAACAACTATATTTTTTTAGTACATTTAGTTTCCTTATTTTTTAAAAAAACTAGTGTGCTTAGTTTTTAATAAGAATGTTTGCTATAGCTCACCAATTTTTGCAACAACTGTAACTAGTATCATATATTTTTTTTGCTCCTTAAAGTTTCAGGTAAAATGAATTCTGTTGATAGATTTGCTAGTCATAAAGTACCATTGCCTTTCTAAAACTATTCCTTCTTGGTCACAATGCACCATTATTTTGATACATTGCTGCATTCAAGACATGGTTTTATTCCAAATACTTGCAATTTTAATAATACACTATATTGGCTTAAAATTATAGTTTTTAACTAAAGTTTTTCAGACTTTAGTTTTAAAGGTTTGGAGCTTTGCAAAATAAATGGGAACATTTGCTATTTTATTCCATGGCATAAAATGCTATAAATAGAATCTGAAATAATAGGTTGTTTGAAAAGGAGAGAAAAAGTTGATCCATTGTTTTTTGTATTTTGATTTATTTTCTTCTAACTGTGGAAGTGTAATTACCGATTTAGTTTCTTCTATTTTGCATTGCTCCTTCCAAGTCAAGATGTAAATTTTATAATTTCTTAGGAAGCTTTCCATTTCCTATTATTTTTCAAATCCATTACAATAGAGTTTTATATATTATTTGCCTATATTTCCTATCAGTTTTTCTCTACTTATAGTTCTCGTCTCTTTCTCATTTACAATCCTATATGTTTCAATACTCCCCATATGCACATACTTTTCATTAAGTTTATGATAGATTTTTTTGGATTACTTATTTCCTAGAACTAGCTCTAGTTTATTATCATTATGCATTTTTTTCTATTTCATTAATATCATCTCTCATCTTTAATTCACTCTTTTAAAATTTATATTTTTAAAGACTATTGAGGGGGATCTTTCCTTGTATTTTATCTTTATTAATAATTACATTTAAATTCATATGCTTCTAAGTACATCTTTAACTATTTCCCCTCAGCTTTTCTTGTGAAAATGTTTCATTTTCATTCTTTTTTAACAACACTTGGTATTGTCATTGTTTTGTACATTAGATGTTCTAGTAGGTATATCATGGTATCTCATTATTGTATCATTTTGCATTTCCGCCAGTAACAAATGAGAATCAGCATCTGGTATTGTGATAATTGTTTCACAATGTATCAAATGATCATGCTGTATATTTTAAATTTACACTAGAGGCCCGGTGCACGACAGTGGGGTCCCTTAGCTTGGCCTGAGGGATTGGGCTGAAACCGGCTCTCTGACATCCCCCAAGGGGTCCCGGATTGCGAGAGGGTGCAGGCTAGACTGAGGGACCCTACTGGTGCATGATTGGGGTTGGGGAGGGACTTGGGAGGTTGGCCAGCAGAGGAGGGACAGCGGGAGGACTCCAGGGTGTGTCTGGCCCATGTCGCTCAATCCCTATTGGCCAGACCCCAGCAGCAAACTAACCTACCATTTGGAGTGTCTGCCCCCTGGTGGTCAGTGAACATCACAGCGACTGGGTAACTGTCTGCCCCCTGGTGGTCAGTGTTCGGCATAGCAAGCGGTTGAGCAGCCTTAGCATATCATTATCATATTATGCTTTGATTGGTTGAATGGACGACTGGATAACTGGACACTTATCATATTAGGCTTTTATTATATAAGATAATGTTATAGGTCAATTATACCCTAATAAAGAAGAAATGAGAACATAACCAATCCTTTTAAAATGTGGATGAAAGACCTTAACAGAAACCTTACTAAAGAAGATACACAGATGGCAAATAAACATATGAAAAAAATACTATACATCATTTGTTATAAAAAAGATACAAATTAGAAAAAAAACCCAATAATGTCATACATCTAGGAGAATGGTGTCATATACCATGAGAATGGACAAAATCTGGAACAATGACAACACCAAACGTTGGCAAGAATGTGGAGCAACAGGGACACTCAGTCGTTGCTGGAGGGAATGTAAAATGGTACAACCACTTTGGAAGAAAATCTGGTGGTTTACAAAACTAAATATATTCATATCATACAATCTAGCAATCACACTGAAATTTATCCAAATAACTTGAACACTTATGTTCATACAAAAACCTGCACATGAATGTTTATATCAATTTTATATATAATTGCCTAAAATCGATGCAACCAAGATTCCCTCCAATGGCTGAATAAATAAACTGTGGTACATACGTACAATATAATATTATTCATTGCTATAAGGAAATAAGATAATGAGCCATAGAAGGAAAAGATATAGAGAAAACTTAAATGAATACTTCTAAGTGAAAGAAGCCAGTATTAAAATGCTATATTTTGTAGGATTCCAACTATATAACATTCTAGAAAATACAAAGCTATATAAACATTAAAAACATCAGTATTTACTATGGTTTGTATATAGGGAGAGGAATGAATAGATGTAGCAGAGGGGATTATTTGGGCAGTGGAATAATTCTGTGATACCATTATGCTGGATATATGGCATCTCAGAACCCATAGAACTGTACAGCACAAAGAGTGAACCCTAATGTAAAGTATGGAATTTAGATAATAATAATGTATCAATAGTGGTTCATTAAGTGTAACAAATTTACCACACAAATGAAAGATGTTAATAATTGAGGAAACTGTGGGCTTTAGGAGAGAAAGTATATGAGAGTTCTCTATAATTTCTGTTCAATTTTTCTGTAAACTTAAACTGCGCTAAAAAATAAAGTCCATTAATTAAAGGGGAAAAAATCCAGAATCACAAATATGATATCATGTTCCTGTCAATCACTCTGTTAGCTGCCAGATTTCTTGGATAGAGGCATACAATTTTCACAATGCAACACTACAGTAAGAAGAAGCCATAGATTCGAGTCTTTCTTTCACCAATTATATGAGTTTGACTATACGACATTCATCAAAAATTATTCAGACTTCAGTTTTTAAAACTATGAGTTAACTTATTTAAACAATCAACCTTAGCCTTTTTCCTGACTCATGTTATTGTTCATTGCAATTATATTTAACTAATAAATATTTTTAACTTGGGAGCATAAATAGCAAATTCATCATTTAACATAAATAGCAAATTCATCTTTTTAAAGTAATGCAGAAAAGAGCATTTGTTACTGGGGCTGGTTGTTTGAAGTGTGTGTATGAAAGAGAGAGTTTTCAAATTTGCATATGAATGAAAAATTAAGTTTTGATAATTTGAATTTTGATAGATTTTTAAGTATGATGAAGTGTGAATTTTCAAAACTGTAATTACTATAAATATAAAGAAATAAACATATTATTAGTTACAAGATAACTACATTGGTAGTGTGGGCAGTAGTGTTTCTACTATTTAACATTAATTGAATGGTATTATTTGTTTTTAAAATCAGTTATGTGCCATAATAATAATAGTTGATATTTGAGATAAAAAAGGATAATATTACTCAACTAGAGGTTTGGTGCATGAAATTTGTGCACTTGTGTGGGTGGGTCCCTCAGCTCTGCCTGCTCCTTCTCACAGTCTGTGAGTCCTCAGGGGATGTCCAACTGCCATGGAGGTGGGAGAGGCTCCCACCACCACTGCTGCACTTGCCAGTCGTGAGCCTGGCTTTTGGCTGAGCAGTTATCCATTTGTGGGAGTGCACTGACCATCAGGGGGCAGCTCCTGCATTGAGTGTCTGCCCCTGCGTGGTCAGTGTGCATCATAGCAACCGGTTGCTCTGCTGTTTGGTCAATTTTCATATTAGTCTTTTATTATATAGGATTATGAGGCCTACATGCTTATAATTTGCATCAAGATTAATAGATGTTATGCATATTACAATAGGTAAGATATAAATGTCTTTTTTGTCCATTCCAGTGATTGTTTAGCACTATTTTCTTAACTTCTGGATTAATCCACCTGAAATACTTAAAAAGGTACAAGATGCTTATAAACATATTTCCAGACACAAATTATATGCTATTTTCACCAAAAATGGGCCTTTCTAACCTTCAAGGATCACTATAAATCATTGTGTAGACTTCCTCATAAGTAAAGTTGAGGATACATCTTTAACTGAAATGTTGTAAGCATGTATTTCAATTACCATTGAGTCATTAGGTACATATGGTATTCTTCCAGACTCAGTCATTACATGACTTGTTACTCAGGCTGTTCTTTAGCTTATGGAGAGAGATTGATGTAATAACTTGTCCATGGTTTCTCTTAATTAAGATCGAATGTGCTTCATTCTCCTAATTGTGTTTGATATAAAATTAGTAAGATAACCATCTAGAGCAGTTGTAGTATTTATAACGAGCAGGTTTGGGGCCACTTGCTTTGTGGACCAGAATCCATTCAAGAGGTTCAGGTTCAGTGGGTTTCAGAGGGAGCCCAGAAGCCTCCTGTTTAAAAACTCCTTAGTGACTGTTTTGCATACTAAACTGTGAAAACTAATGCATAGGAGGAAAATAGTTTCTTCTTTACCTTCCACTTTACACTTTGAAACAATTAGCTTATTGAAAACTCCAATATACTAGTAGAATTATTCAATATGTACTTAATGAGAGCTTCCTATATATCAAAAATTGCTGTGTAAAAGAAGAATTGCATCAGAAATATACCTACCGAAAACCACAGATCAATAAATTCTACAGGAAAACACAAGTAAACAGAACTAACCCATGGCCAATTTTTTTTTCCTGCAAATATGAAAAAATGACACAAATTTAATCCTGGAAGTAACCCTTGGGGAGGATTTTGAAGCAAATAAGGCAAAATTATAAAGGTGATATTTATACTAATAAAAGCAGCAACTATAAATATTTTAGAATATTTCAGGTACTATATATATATAACAGATTATTACTTATTTACTTCATATAACATTACTTTTTACTTCATATAATATTACATTGAGGTGTGTAATATTAGTTTTTCTTTCATTTTATAGATGAGATATTAGAGAGATTAAATAATCTTCTCAAAGACATACTAGTTGTAGGATGAAGCTATAAACTGAACCAAGATCAGATGTCCCTGTCTATGTATTATTCAGTTTTTCACTAAATGGGCAAATATGTTTATCTTAATAAAAATGAAAAACTGCTCTAAAACTTCTAAATTGGGTTTAATGACAGGAATCTTTAGGACTTCCTTGGAATTGTAACAAAATATTAGACAGAGTGAGTTGACATACCAAACAGTGCTACACTGAAGAAAAATCTTGAGGTAAATGTAGAATCTAGTGTAGCTATGTCAATCTTCATATAGCCCCTTCAATCCACAAATTTCAAAAGAATGAGCTGTGTTTTGTCAAGTCCTCATAATATGAAACATCCTTATACTATGGAATCTTACAAAGGTCTGTTCAGAGAAGGCTGTCATACCTTTGAAAACAATTGAACATATTTTGAATAAAATGTCCGTGTTAATGTTCTTCATCACCATATGTGCATGTGGGTATGAAAATATGTCAATGGAAATTATCCATATTGAAACACTAAGAGAAAAATAATGGGGGAAAAACATCAAAAAATATATGGGACACTTATTAAGCAGTTGAACAGAAAATGTATAAGTATATATAAGATCTGACAACACTTCTTAAAAAAGGAAGAAAGGGAACAAAGAACAGATAGGCCTACGAGAAAACAAAATGCAATATAATAGACTTAAATACTACATTATCAATGATCACATTAAATGTAAATGGTTTAACATCTCAATTAAAAAGCAATATTAACCAGATTGGATTAAAAAAGAAAGCATGGCCCAAACATGTGCCACATATAAGAAATTCATTTCAGAGCTCAGGGGATAACTGCAGTAAATATGGAAGAATAAGAAACTCAAAATTCCACCCTTCAGGAAAAGCAATGGATACACTGGGCCAAAAGGATCAGAATCATTTATTTTGCAAAGTCTATATATTAGCTGAAGACTTGCTGTAAGCCAGAGAGTGTTTATTTTTAAAAAAGCAGCTGAAGGTGAGTAAGCACAGTAAGCTATGTGGTACTTCAAGTTACACCAGTTTGATCCCTCATTGCTGTGAAAAATAGCAGCGGAAATCCCCAGTACTAGAGGAAATAGGAAAGACCTCATTTGCAAATAATTGCAATTATTACTAGTATTATTAATCTTTTATCTGTCTAGTCATTCCTTGGATGTCTAGCTCAAACGTATTGCTTTTATTTCTCCTGCCTCAGAAGTGGCCCAGTGCTAAAGCTCCTTCCATGGGTACTTTGTCAAAAATATTTATAGGACAATGTTTTAGATCCAGCTGTCAGGGGTGATTGATAACAACTGGGGTAAACAAAAGACTTACAAAGACTTGGGAGAAAGTGAACGGTTGTTGAGATGTTCATATGGGCTGTGAACATCTTCAGCATATTCCTGGGAAGTTGGAAGTTCATGTACCTTTCTAGAGCTGTGTGGAGGATCTGGACAATCCCATTCCTACATATGTCCCCAAAAGAACCAAAAAACATATATTCACATGAAAATCTACATCTGAAAGTTCATAGCAGCTCTATTCAAGATCACCCAACATTAGAAACTGCCTCAATATTCATCAGATTTTGAATGAAAAAACAAAAGGTTATCTATACTAATAAAAGGGTAATATGCAAATGGTCGGGACACCCTCACGCGTAATGACTGATCAGCTGGAGGCTGAGCAGGAGCGGGTGGGCGGGGACTTGCAGCTTCGGGGACTGGGGTGGAGCACGGCCGAGGCCTCTCCGTGCACCTGTGTCGAGGGTCTGCAGGCCTCCTCTGGCTCCGGCCTACCTCTTTGGGGCAATCCATCGAAGAGCCCCAGATGGGTGGGCAGGGCTTACCTCTTTGGGGCAACAGATTGTGGGGCCCCCGCACTGTGACAGGGCACAGGCCAGGCTGGGGGACACCCCCCGCCTGAGTCCATCATTTCGTGCACCGGGCCACTAGTTTATCTATAAAATGAAACCCTACTCAGCAATAAAAAGGGATGTGCTACATACACATAACATTAATGAATCAATGACATTTTACAGAAGAAGGGATCTGCTCTCAAAATGTTGTATAGTGTATGATTTGGGAGAGGGCAATGGGGGGGAAGGAGACATATATAATACTTTAAACACTAAAGAATTAAAAAGAAATTCAAGGGACAATAAAATGTTTAGAGGATGCCTGAAATTGAGGTTGGAGGGAGAAGCTTGACCACAGAGATACAAGAAAACTTTTTGCAGTGATGGGAGTTCTCTTTATATTGACTACAGTGGTGGTTACAGAACTATAGACATTTTTCTGAATTAATAGAACTGCATACCAAAATGAGGAAAACTTATTGTATGTAAAGGATGCATCAAAAAACCTGACCATCCAGAACTGTGCCAAATGTAAAATTATGCCAATCACCACTTGATTTGCATCAGTGGAACTTAACAAAAGAACAACTGCTTCATTAATATATAGATTTATTATCATAGTAGTCCCCCTTATCCACGGTTTCACTTTTTTGTGGTTTCAGTTACCCACAGTCAATGATGTTCCAAAATATTAAATGAAAAATTCTAGAAATAAACAATTTATAAATTAAAAAAATAAAATAAACCTGACTAAAAAAATAAATACCACTGAATAAGTAATAACACCTACAAAATAAATAGGTCCTTGCTTTGTATTCGCATGCTATCCATGTAAGACATGCCTTTTCATGTCTATGTGCTTTCAAAATTTTTCTCCAGGATAGACAATGTTTACGAGTCTCTCATCCACGCATCCCATTGCCTAACTGCTATTTTTACTATGTTCCTCATAGTAAATTCAAACTTATCAGATTCAAAACGGAGATTCTAATCTCTGTTGCCTCAGCCTCAAATTTGCTTTCCATCCTTTGCTTCTTAACTCAGACCGTAGGATTCTGAATCTAGAATTCTGAGTCCTGTGCCTGTTTCCTTTTTTCCTTTTTCCACATTCAATCAGATCCAATCTGTATCTAGCAGAGGAGAAATTCAAAATATATTTCTGAGTGAATGAATAAATTAAAGAATTCTGCTCCTGAGAATAGAATAAACGTTTGAATGATACTAAAGTAGGTCTTCGCCTCCAGATCAGTATCATGAAACATTAGCTCGGCTTTTAGAAGAAAAACAATGCAATTAAGGGCAGAGTGTGGGGACAGGGGTCAAAATTAATCTGTTACTAAGAAAATATTTTTAGAGAAATGAGAATAGATTGATTGGACCAAACGTATCATAAAATCTTCCATGTTTGTCTCTTTATGTTTATGCTCTGCATCCTGGATGTTATTTATAATTCTTATATTTGTCTTTACTTATGAATTCATAACTGCCTTGTTCTCTCATAGGCACTCCACTTCTCTATATTTTATGCCTGGCTTTGCTAAATCATTAAGTTCAATTGAATTTCGCTAAATAAGTCACAAAACTAAACCTGGAAGACCACATTAACAAAGAAATACTGCTGCATTTACTCCCAATGAATATTTAGTAGTATCCATATTTCCTCAGTCTAAATGCTTATTAGATTTATTGTTTAAGCCTGTAAATGGGGTAAAATTGATTGGTCTTAAAATAATAGGCACTCTTATCTAAAGGGAAGCACAATGTAGTGACCTGACAATACACAGTGGTAGTCTCAGAGCTGCCCTCCCTGGTCATTTGAAAATAGCATTTAAATAGAATTCCTAGGGGCCTGTGACAAGGCTGCTCTTCGCTCTAACTGGTCCCAGTTTCTAGAGTTCATCCGTCTGTACGTGAAACTGAACTGACATTGCATGTGACTTGCTTTCAGAAACCCATGACGGCTAATGGCTGATGGGTAACATTGTGGAAACAAAGCACTGGCTTTTAACCAATATGGGGTGATATTGAGGATATGTTAGTGCTTCTTTTGCTTCACAAATGCACGGAGTTTCCCAGAAGAACTGGACAATAAGGCTGCCAGATCAGGAAGGTGACCACGAAAGAACTAATAGGATCTCAGGGGAAGAGTGTGGCTGGTGGTTACCACTCAGCCTCAGCCAGGAGGTCCGTTTAAAAAAAAGAAACCTTTCAGCTGGGAGAATAGGTGAACCTAATCTGCTCCGTGTTGGTGTTCCTCTTCTTTCAGATGATCAAGTCTCAGCATTTTATTATTTTAGTTTTCTTTTAAACTGTTATATGTTTGCTGGACCCATGTGGTTCAGTGGTTGAGCATTGACCCAGGAACCAAGAGGTCACAGTTTGATGATTCCCGGTCAGGGCACATGCCTGGATTGTGGGCTCGATCCCCAGAAGGAGGTGTGCAGGAGACAGCCAAATGATGAAGTTTCTCATTGATGTTTCTATTTCTCTATCCTTCACCGCCCCCTCCCTTTAAAAATCAAGAAAAAAAAATTAAAACACACACACATGCACACACACATACCAACAACAAACACACACACACACACACACACACACACATAAAACAACACACACAAAAAAAGTCATATGTTTAAATTTTTCCAAATACTGCCCCCGAGAAGAACACTTGTAATTCGGGTCATTAACAGTTAAAATGAATCCTAAAGTAATAAACACTGGATAATGTAAGAAGTACTTTAAAATAATTTATATTGTCAAGTTATTAATTTCAGACTTAAGGTCTATGTGCATGGTTTTCCATTGACACTAAATAATATATTTTAGGGAACTCTTTCTATTTAGTAGGCCATCCATTTTTCATGGCTTAATTTGTTTAATCTTTCTTGGGTATATATTATTACTATTTTTAATTAAAGAATAATATAGAGAGGTCAGTAAAAAGAAAGAAAATGCTAATTAAACTGCCGCAATTCCTCCTTATCAGTTAGATATTTTTAGACAATTAGGGAAAAGTTTTTATTAATCAGCCATCATATATAAGTAGAAATGCTCTCATCGTAATTAGCTAGTTAATGTTAAAGAAAGCAAAGGGATGTCAGACATTCTAAACATGGTCATCTGGGCAGCTTCACCAGGAAGCTACAGCTTCAGGCTCTCCAGGGAACCACCTGTCCATTCCCTATTGATCAGCGCATGTGCAGTGAAGTCAGGGCAACTAAAGGAAGATGTTTGCCAATCGGTTTAGCATGATCGATTGGCTGCAGTGGTCGGCAAAATCACTAGTCAACAGAGCCAAATATCAACAGTACAACGATTGAAATTTCTTTTGAGAGCCAAATTTTTTAAACTTAAACTATATAGGTAGGTACAGTGTTATTAACTTAATTAGGGTACTCCTAAGGCTTAGGAAGAGCCACACTCAAGGGGCCAAAAGCCCATGTGGCTCGTGAGCCGCAGTTTGCCGACCACAGAGCTAGGGGGTGGACCCCACCGGAAGCATGCAAAAATCTTGGAAAGTTAATTGGTTACATTGAAAAAACTCCTGGTTAAAATCCCAAATGAGTGATCTCTCTCTTGTTTGTTCTTGTTCTCTCTTGCTCTGTGACCTGCCCTCACCCGTGTGTTTGTATGTTCTCTCTCCATAGCCATGTGGTCCTAGCAGCTGCATGGTGCATGGCCATGTAATCTCCACACTCAGGATGCTGGACGGGACTGCGCTTTAATATGGAGCAGAAACTATGGACAGTGGCCTTTATTCTGGCCCTGCTTAAGACACAGTTGGACTACTTCCATGGCGAGAAGACCAGAGATGGGGCCTGGGAGGGGAACCTTCTTAATTTTACCTCATCAATAAAGCTTTGAACTAGACCCCATCCTCCGGTGGGGGTCTCAGGAAATTCTTTTCCTCACAGCACCCCAAGAACTCCACTTCCGGTGATAATGGAAATGTAAATTAAATGTAGGAATACCTAAAATGATTAATTTAGTTCCTAAAATGTATTAACATTCAGAATCCAATTGTTAATAACTTTTTCACCTAGATTCACCATTGACAATATTGAAAAAAAATTTCCTTTGTGTCATAAAGTATTTGCAACATTTCTTCAGGGAGTGAATGTACTAGCCAAAAGCCACTGGTGGTGTGCTGTTAACTTGATGAAAACACCATTCAGAGATCATTGCTCTACATGTTTGACACATCAATTACCCAAACTAATTCAATCCTGAGGATGAACAGAACACTCCAATGTTTTCATTCGGATTATCTTCCAATCTTCTGCCATTTATTCCACAAATTTTCAAGCTGGATATTCATTGTTCCAAAATATATAGGCAGTGAAAAGTATGCCATGGTTACTCTCCAGATGACATAAATTTTAATACAATATCAATTATAAGATGATACTAATGTCAGAGATGTGAAACTCAGTGTAAACATGTATTATGCACATACATATATATATATATATATATATATATATATATATATATATATATATATAGTTAATGGTCAAGCCAGGTTTCAAAAATAAGGCCATTAGATACAAGAACCTACACTCTCAACAACTTTTAATTAGACATAGTTAGCATATTCATCTGCATATTTAATATTCTTGAGGGAAACAAATTGAAAATTTAAAATAGAATTGATTGAATCTACTTTCCCAGATTAATATCTGCTACATTTCTCTAATTATCTCCTATTACCATAAAGTAAATAGCACCTAAGTGTTCCAGCTATGTCAAATTAGTTATCTCTTATGCAGCCTACAAATTCTATGTGCACAACTGTATCAGTTTGTGTTTTACTTGCTGTGGTAACAAATAAGCCTCCAAAAATCACATAGTTCAAAAATTCGTTTATGTACCAATCTTGGTTGGAGATTAGATGAGTCTTCAGGGGTCACAGTTTAATGGGAGAAATCAAGCCATATTTTCCAAGTTTGTTTCATCCTATAAGCCAGAACAAAGGGATATACAGAACAGGTGCACAATATTTATGGAATGCATAAATAAGTAAATGAATCCTGTACTTACTTATCCTAACTAAAATATGAAATTTACATTTTGATGGAACAACCCATTCATATAAGTCATATTAAAAGCACATGGAAAGCCTATGCCGTTCAATGAATAATTCCCGCTGATCCATTTGAACCAGGGTAAAATTAGAAATCTATTGTTACATTCATTTTCATGAAATAATATTTTCTTTTATGACAGAGGTGCTATTTCATTTTTGGGAGATTCATGAAGAATAAAATTATAGTGAAATGTGAATGACTAACTAGTGGAAATGAGAATAAACAAAATTTCTAAAGACAAAGAAGAGGATGTCATTCAAGGTTAACATAAACCATACAAGAGATCATGTAGGAATAACCATGGAAATAGTTATTCCTGACATATAAATTAGCACTTCTGAAATTTTTACCAAAAAAAAAAATCCCACAGGTTTTATAGAGCTATTATAAGATTGTAGACAATTATGTCTTCAAGGTGTGACAACTGATAATACTTCTCTCTAATAATAATAAAAACAGTAGAAATGTATGCTTCATTTATATTATCCCACCCTAGATTTTCACACCAATCTTTAAGTTAGGATCAATGTGTAATGGTTTCACACACAAAAAAAGCCAGGACTCAAGTTAAACCAACGTAACTAGTTCAGGAATTCAACTTCATAGTTTTCCTTTACATCATGTTCATTATCACCTCATTGAAGAGCGAGACATGCATGAGGTCCTTCACTTACCTCGGGGAGCCAGCTGGGTGTGAGAAGGCTGCATGTACCACTATTAATCTGATTCCTCAGCCCAATGATCACCAAAGTCGTTTTACCTATGTCACTCACCCAGATGCAAACTGCCTCATACATACTCTCTCTCTATGGCCCATTCAAAGCAATGTGCACTGCTCTCCAGAACTTGGCCTGAATGCAGCCCTTGCTTTTGTCTACTTCCCGAGCCTTGCAGCCTTTGGACTGTTTTTCTCTGACATCGTTTCACATTTGCTTCAGTTCTGCTCTGTACCTAAACAAAAACGTTCTCTTTAATCCTTCTGTTTATTCATTGGAGATTTATTGCTTCTATTTTTTCCCCCCAAAACATAGAAGCAGCATAAAAGCTTAAAAATCTCATCTCAGTCCAAACTTCCCTAGGAAAGTGTCATGTCTTTAAAGCATTGGCTAAACTAACTGTTCTGACTGTACTTCAAAGGAAGGAGACTGTTCGATTGTGATTTTTTCTACTGAAAATTTTGGCTTTGTTTAAATGTCCCCTTGCAGGCATTTTGTGGTGAAGTGAATAGAACTGCCCAAAATGGTCATGGAAGGAAGTTCACTCGGAATTTCCTGGTCCATGAATCAGGTGAGATAGTTGGGCACTCCACCCTCCCACCCCCACAAGCTCTCACCAGAAGAGTCTGCACCCAGTCTCAACTTCAGAGGGACAAGTTGTTGTCATTTCCTGACAAGATAGGATAGAATGTCCCTTGGGTGCCAAGCTCCCCAGGTGCTGAGCAGGTGGTATTTCCAGACAACTTTGTCAATAACTGTCATCAAAATTTCAGACTGCCTGACACCGAACTCGCTTTGTTTTTTCCATTCAGAAGACTGCTTTCTCACCCTTGCTCCATATGATGAGGAATAAGAGATGGCAGGGTCTCTTAGAACACAGGGAACCCTGTGTCTCCATGAGCACCCAGGACCTGACAATTTTTCTCTCTGAGGGGACTGGGAAAGCCTAAACCTTCTCCTTGCTGATCTGGCCTTGCCTATAGGACTTATTTGAATTCATCCAGGATCTGAATAGAGAAATGATTAGAGACACTCCCCCCTCCCCCCAAAAAGCCCACTTTTCATAGTACAGGGCTTTGCACATTCTTACTTCTGAGCCCTAATTAAACAATTAGGGAAACATCCAGGCACAGAGTGAGCAACTCAGAAGTAATTTGCACTAAATGTTATGGCTTTCACCTTCTAACCACTATAATACTAGCACAACTCCTGTTTCTCTCTAAGTTATTACTTTCAATTTCCAACTCCTCTGTAATATAGGTTTAATTAAACTGAAATGATAACTATTACTTAAGCACAACTTCCACATGTTTCTGAAAAATTCTTTTTTTCAAATTGTATAGCACTCTCTTATTTTTCACTGAGATATTTAGGCACCAGTTGGTTAACATTTTATACAAGTGTGATTTATACAAATTTATGCCATAATTTCCAGCCAATGAAGAGGCTTCCTATTTTTAACATATATTCCACATTTTTATCATTTTTACCATTACTATAACAATAACTTGATTGAATAAATGTAAGCATTTTACAGCTTTGGTATTTTCTGATATAGATATTATATTTTCTATATCACATTCTAATTTCTGAAATGAAAATATTACTTGAAGTAGCAAGAACAGAGAACTAGAACTGAATTTATAGTTTTATAATATACTAGAGGCCTGTGCACTGGCGGGCGGGGGGGGGGTGTCCCTCAGCCCCACTTGTGCCCTCTCACAGTCTGGGACCCCTCAGGAGATAATGACCTGCTGGCTTAGGCCCACTCCCGGGTGGCAGAGGGCAAGCCCAACCCCTAGGTGCCTGCCCCGCAGCCCCTGGTAGGGCTCAGAGCAGGGCCAATTGGGGAGTTGGGGCACCGCCCCCTGTCATGCACAGAGCAGGGCGGATCAGGAGGTTGCGATGCCACCCTCAGTCACACGCTCAGGGTAGGGCCGATTAGGGGGTTGGGGTGCCACCCCCTGTCACACTCAAGGCAGGGTCGATGAGGAGGTTGCGGCGCCCACCCCCTGTCACGCACAGAGCAGGGCCGATCAGGGGGTTGGGGCACTCCCCCTGTCACACTCAGGGCAGGGCCAATGGGGAGGTTGCGGCTCCACCCTGTCACACACAGAGCAGCGCTGATCAGGGGGTTGGGGAGCTCCCCCCTATCAGGCACAGAGCAGGGCCGATCAGGGGGTTGGGGTGCCTTCCCCTGTCAGGAACAGAGCAGGGCAGATAGGGAGGTTGTGGCCCTGCCCCCTGTCACACACAGAGCCGCAGGGTGATCAAGGGGTTTGGGCGCTGCCCCCTGTCATGCTGCTCCAGGGGCCGTTTTCAGGCTGGCGGGTGACTGAAGTTCCCAACCACTCCTTTTTTCCTTTTTTTTTATTCTTGGATTTATGGCTGTCACTGGAGCTGAGAGCCAGCTTTAGCTGTGAGACCTCGCTGCTGAAAAGCAGGTTTCTGGCTTTGTTTACTTTCTGTATTTGAAACTTTGTTGGGACTCCAGCTCTGAGATCACGGCTGACTGAAAACAGGTTTCTGGGGTTTTGTTTAGCTTCTATACTCCATCACTGAAGCAAGCAAGCCTCCTGTTCGTGTCAGTAGCCTGGCTGCCAGCCGCCATCTTGGCTGGCAGTTAATTTGCATATCGCCCTGATTAGCCAATGGGAAGGGTAGTGGATGTACAGCTAATTACCATGTTTCTCTTTTATCAGATAGGATAAAAGATACTGTATTTCTGTACTATTCAGTTCACCATAAAGTTTTCATTACTAGTTTATTTTAATATGTAATTGATCTTTACATGCATTTTAAATTGTCTAATTATTAAAAAAGGAAAATATAACAGTGGTTATTTCTGAGTGGAAAGATTACAGTTGACTCATCTAGAGCAGTGGTTCTCAACCTTCTGGCCCTTTAAATACAGTTCCTCATGTTGTGACCCAACCAAAAATTATTTTCGTTGCTACTTCATAACTGTAATGTTGCTACTGTTATGAATCGGAGTGTAAATATCTGATATGCAGGATGGTCTTAGGCGGCCCCTGTGATAGGGTCGTTTGAAAGGGGGTGTGACCCACAGGTTGAGAACCACTGATCTAGAGTATCTTATTATATTACTAGAGGCCTGATGCACAAAAATTTGTGCACTGGCAGAGGGGAGGGTGTCTCTCAGCCTGACCTGTGCCCTCTCACAGTCTGGGACCCCTTGGGAGATAAACACCTGCTGGCTTAGGCCCGCTTCCTGGGTGGCAGATGGCAGGCCCAATCCTGTGGTGCCTGCCCTGCCTCCCTGGGTCACAGATGGCAGGACCGAATCCTGCGCTGGGTCGCAGATGGCAGGCCCAGATGGGTCCCACCCGCCTGCAGTATGCAAATGTAATAGCCATCTTTGTTGGGTTAATTTGCATACTCTTCTGATTGGCTGATGGGCGTAGCAAAGGTATGGTCAATTAGCATCTTTGTCTTTTCTTAGTGTAGATTTTTTTAAAAATGTATCTTTATTGTTGAAAGTAACACAGATGTACTCTGCCTCTCCCGCCCCCCCCCCCCAACCCCGCATTGACCCCTTCTAGCTTGGCACCCTCCAGTTTCTTATTATTTTAAATAACCATTTAAGAATGTGAAAAACATGCCTTAAAAATCTGAAGGGGCCTCTGAACTGTTTTAAAAAGGCGTTTTTTTTAAACCAGGTATTATTGGCAATTTATACAGAAAATATTGTCCAACTCAAAATCTCTGGGAGAAAAAGCATCTACAAGATTTAAGAACTAGCACATACCAAGTTATTTACAGTATTTTTGAAATCATAATAGAGAATAGTCAATCATTTCCCAGGGTCTCAGTTTTCTCGTTGAGGTACTCCCCAAGTCCGTTTACTTCGTGACTTTTTACTGTTATAATTCTATTATTACCTTGCTCTTTTTACATGGTAGACCTATCCGGTTAGTATCCATCATGTTAATTAGTTCTTTGTAAACTAGCATATGACTACAACTCATTGTTTTCTATATGCCAGGAACAGTATTTCTATCTGTCACCGGTACTATAAGTTAAGTTTAATTAGCCCAGTTTTAAGGTAAAATAATTAAGACAGGTACCATTGCCGTCATTTGCCCAAGGTCACCTACAAGTAAGAAAAGAAAGTCAAAATTCAGATCCCATTTCTTTTCCAGGGTCCCCACCTCGTCCAGCTCTAGGGGGCATCATTGGTGGTTGCCTAAAGGAAAGAACAGCAGACCCTGTGCTCTCACTGTGAAATTGCTATCAATTCCTTCTCAATCTACCCAGCTGCCTCCCAACCCCTGACAGCCAAACATGGCAAATGGTTTGGCCTTAGAGCATAGGGCTAAGTATACAGGTGATCATGGACTATCTACTTTGTGTGTGAATTCATAAATGAAGAGACAGCTGCTTTATCATTGGTATGAGAAAGGAAGCTACTGGTTTAGGATAGCACTGTCATTACTCTTTCTAACTCAGAAAAATAACATTAAAATGAGAAGGCTGACCTGCCTGTGAATTCATTTTTATACAGTTTTATTTTAGAAAAGCCACAATCAATGAAAATTCTAGCATTCATAGTGTGCCAGCCGCTGGCAGATATTAAGGTTCTTCACCTCTCCTGACTGTGTTATGAGAGAGGCTAAATTCCCTGACTTCAAGCTGCCACTGGAAATTTACCATGATCCTGAGGCTACACATCCTGACTCCAGGGAAATTTGCTTTTACTTTGACAAACTGAGACTTTCTTCAACACTATTGTAACAGCTGAGTGACCTTCCTTGTTCTGGAGAGAAAGTGCCCTGCTTTAAACTCCCCAGGGGAGGGAAGCTCATGTCTTAAATGAGGGTCTAGTTTCTCCTTCAGATACACCAAGTGATATGCTAAGGGTTGGCAGTGAGGGCAGAGAGGAAAAGTAAATGATGTCATTCGCTTTATTTTTATTATTAAACTAGAGGCCCGGTGCATGAATTTGTGCATGGGTGGGGTCCCTTGGCCTGGCCGGTGATTGCACTGACCAGCAGGGGGCAGTTCCTGTGTTGAGTGTCTGGTCCCTGGTGGTCAGTGTACCACATAGTGACGAGCCAACCAGCTGACCGGTCATTTGGTCACTTAGGCTTTTATATATATATAGATTTATTTGGGAGGCAATGGTTAATATGATCATATACATTTTAGGTGTAGATTTCTATGTTACAAGATCTGTATATTGCACTCTGTTCTCACCACCCAAAGTCAAGTTATCTTCTGTCACCATGTATTAGGCTCACTTCACCCCTTACTTCCCCTCCTCTGTCCCTGTGGCCATCACCTCGGGCTTAGTCTCAGGTAACAACACTAACTGCCTTGTGCCTAAGTAATTACAGAAAAAGCAATTGTTTCAGGGACATACATGAAATGCAAAGAGAAAAAAATCATAATCGCTACTACACTTATTCTTTTCTGAACTAATGTGCTTCAGTCCAATAATTTTACCTCTAAAGAAGATAGAGACCTACTGTGGAGACATTGTGGTTCGGTACCAGACTTAAGAGAGGCACAAAAATTTTTGTTTCCCTGTCCATATAAAGTTATGTTCACATCATTCTGAAGTCCATTAAGTATGTAATAACATATCTAAAAATAACTTGCATACCTTAATTACAAACACTTCATTGCTAAAAAAATCCTAACTGTAATCTCTATTTCAGTAGGTGATCTTTTTGCTTGCCTCTCTGTTGATGGTCGACTGACTGATCAGGGTGGGGTTTGCTAAAGGGTGAGGTGGCTGTGGCAATTTCTTAAAATAAGATAACAATGGATTTTGCTGCATCAATTGACTCTTCTTTTTAATATATTTTATTGATTTTTTACAGAGAAGAAGGGAGAGGGATAGTCACAAACATCAATGAGAGAGAAACATCGAGCAGCCGCCTCCTGCACACCCCCTACTGGGGATGTGCCTGCAACCAAGGTACGTGTCCTTGACCAGAATCGAACCTGGGACCATTCAGTCCACAGGCCCATGCTAGCCACCGAGCCAAGCCAGTTAGGGCCTATTGACTCTTCTTTTCATGAAATGTCTCCGTAGCATGTGCTGCTGATTGTTCAAATGTTACCATATTAGGACACCTTTCAAAATTGAAGTCAATCCTCTCAAAACTTGTCTCTACTTTATCGATTAAGTTTACATGATATTCTAAATCCTTTGTTTTCATTTCAGCAATTTTCACAGCATCTTCACCAAGAATAGTTTATTTCTCAAGAAACCACTTTCTTTGCTCATCTATAAAAGCCAACTTCTTATCCATTTAAATTTTTTATTTATTTTTAAATCTTTATTTTTGAGAGTATTACATATGCCCCCTTTTATCTCCATTGACCCCTTCTAACCCACACCCACCCCCTGCCCCAGGCCTTCACCACACTATTGTCTGTATCCATGGGTTATGCATATATGCACACAGTTCTTTGGTTAATCTCTTCCCAATCATTCACCCACCCCCGCCTTCCCTCTGAGATTTGGCAGTCTGTTCCATGATTCTATGTCTCTGGATCTATTTTGTTCATTAGATTGCACATATGAGTGAGATCATGTGATTTTATATTTCTCTGACTGGCTTATTTTACTTAGCATAATACTCTCCAAGTCCCTCCATGCTGTCTCACTGTACAACTCCACAGAGCTTTTGGGTGACCAGATACATTGTCAATGAGCAATAACATTTGGAATTTTTTTTTTTTCCTGAGCAATAGTTTGGGCATGAAATGTTTAGTAAACCATATTGTAAACAAATGTGCTGTCATTTAGGCTTTATTGTTCTATCTATAAAGCACAGGCAGAGTAGATTTAGCATAATTCTTGATGGCCCTCAGATTTGTAGAATGGTAAATAAGTAAGGTTGTCAACTTAAAGTCACCAGCAGCATTATCTCTTAAAAAGAGAATCAGCCTGTCCTGTGAACTTTGAATCCAGACATTCCTTTTCTTCTCCAGCTATGAAAGTCCTAGATGACATCTTCCAATATAAGTCTGTTTGATCTACATGGGATATCTGTTGTTTAGTGTAGCCATCTTCATTAAATATCTTAGCTAGACCTTCTGGATAACTTGCCACAGCTTCTATATCCAGCACTTGCTACATAATCTTGCATCTTTATGTATATAAAATAGAGATAACATTACTTTAAACCTCATGACCCAACCTCTACTAGTTTCAAATGTTATTCTGAAGTTTCCTCACCTCCCTCAGCCTTCATAGAATTGAGGAAGGTTAGGACCTTGCTCTGGGTTAGGCTTTATCTTAAGGAAATATTGAGGCTGGTTGATTTTCTCTCGTGACCACTAAAACTTCCTCCATATTTACAATAAAACTGTTTAGCTTTCTTATCATTTATGTGCTCACTGGAATAGTACTTTTTTGTTTCAAAATATATTTTTATTGATTTCATAGAGACAGAAACATCAATGATGAGAGAGAAGCATTGATTGGCTGCATCCAGTATGCCCCCTACTTCAGATCAAGCCCACAACCCAGGCATGTACCCTGACCAGGAATCAAACCATAATTTCCTGGTTCATAAGTCGACACTCAACCATTGAGCCACCATGGCTGGTGGAGTAGCACTTTTAATTTTCTTCAATAAGTTTTCCTTTACATTCATAACTTGACTAACTGTTTAGTGCAAAAGGCCTAGCTTTCAGCCTATCTTTGCATTCAACATGTCTTACTTACTAAGATTAATCATTTCTAGTTTTTTATTTAAAGTGAAAGACATGCAATTCTTCCTTTCACTTGAACACCTATAGTACACTTCAGAGTTATTAATTAGGCTGACTTCAATAATATTGTGCCTACGGGAAAAGGGAGGACGGAGGGAAGGGAGACAGACAAGGAAAAGACTGGTTATTGAAGCAGTAAGAACTGACATAATATTTATCATTTGTTTGCTACCTTATATGGGTGCAGTTTGTGGTACCCCAAAATAATCACCGTAGTAACGTCAAAGTCAGTGAGTATAGATCACAATAGCAAATATCCTATATAATAAAAGGGTAACATGTAAATTGACCCTAACAGCAGAACGACTGGGAATGACTGGTCACTATGACACACACTGACCACCAGAGGGCAGATGCTCAATGCAGGAGCTGCCCCCTCATGGTCAGTGCGCTCCCACAGGGGGAGCTCTGCTCAGCCACAAGCCAGGCTGATGGCTGCCAGTACAGCAGTGGTGGTGGGAGCCTCTCCTGCCTCCTCAGCAGTGCTAAGGATGTCCGACTGCAGCTTAGACCTGCTCCCTGCTGGCAAGTGGACATCGTCTGAGGGCTCCCGGGATGCCAGAGGGTGTCTGACTGTCAGCTTAGGCCCAATCCCCTGGGAAACGGGCCTAAGCCAGCAGGTGGTCATCCCCCGAGGGGCCCCAGACTGCTAAAGGGCACAGGCCGGGTTGAGGGATCCCTCCAAGTGCACAAATTTTTGTGCACTGGGCCTCTAGTGATAATAATAAAAAGTTTGAAACATTCGAAAAATTACCAAAATATTGACACAGAGACACAACTGAGCAAATGCTGTTGTAAGAATAACACTGAACTACTTGCTCAACTCAGGATTGCCCTTCTGTTTGTAAAACATGCGATATCATGCAGTGCAATATAATGAGGTATGCCTGTGTTCAAAATATTGCCATCTTTTCATCTAATGAGTTTTACATAATGAAATTTCATGTTACTAATAATTAACATTAGTTAATTCTAAGATATTTTATTAGCTTTTGTTGATGCATATCTTTATATTCAAAAATACTTCTTTTATTTAGGGCATGGTAAAAAGAATAAATAGCCATTTCAGTAAGACAAGTATTCAATATTGTTTGAAAAAAAATTACATTTTCTCACAACTAATTATTTTCCTAGATCAGAATTTATTCATATTGACTTTGGCAGTGGGTTTAGCTAGAAACATACCCGAATATGTAATCTGGGACAAAAACATTTAAGAAGGGGAAGGAAGTGCCCATTTTGAGCATTCATGACTTTTTAAGTTCCATGGGAAAAGCAAAAAAGGGGTTAAACGTCACTGCATCTAACATCTAGGAACTCTAAACATTCTAGACAAAGTTGGGTGGAGGAAGGAACTGGTATTGAAAGACACAGGAAACTGGAGATCTTGTTTGACTGGAATCATTGTTGACCGCCACTGATGCCCCTCTGACTCAGACCACTCCTCCTTCCAGGTATATCCTTCATATGCCTCTTCCTACCTCCCAAATGGATCCTAGTCTTCAGTATGATACCTGCTTCAGCTTACCTTAAGATTGCCCATAACCAAGGTTAATTGTACACTTTTTTTTTCTATAGATTTCTCTCACTTCCACAAGTAGTCTTTTTGGAAAAATATATCCAGATTTGTTTCCTTCTACCTGTTCACTTAATTCAATAAAGTGCTCCTTTTTTTGGCTAATCAAACTTTAAAAGTGAATGTGGCTCTCATCACAGCCTAGAAAAGAGATTGTAATATCATCCTAGGCAATTCTGAGGAATCTCTCATTTTTAGACTAATGCAGGAGAGTGTCTGGCATAGTTTCATGCCCAGAGACAAATGTCTGTAATTGTTCACATCTGTAAAACTGCTATAAAGTCCACTATAAGGCAAAACTGAAAAACTGAAACTTGCCTAATGGTGAAGTGGGGTAGAGAAAGATGAGGGTTTAATTGAGAGTAAGATTCAAGAACATTTGTATAAAGTTAGAATTAAGATTCAGGAATATGCAGGGGAAAATAATATAACATTTCTAAACCAATGAGACAGTTATCACATCTCAAAGATAATTTGACATAATAGTTCTTTGAATTTGGGTTTCTTAATCTGATAAGATAAATAACATTCACTAACGGCCAAAGAAAAGAAAACAGTTTGACTATTCCTTCAGAAAAGCGTCTGCTGAAAAGAATGAAGATGATATCGAAATACCTACTGTGTCCAGTATGTATTTAATAAGAGTTATCAAAAGAGTATTTTGAAGAGGAGATTATTTTAAGTTCTATAATTCATTCTAAAAACCTAAACATGCCAATAAAATGCTTATTTTTCTAAAATTAAGATGATTTTAATATGAAATATTAAATTTTTAAAAAAGAGTTAATTCTCTCTCTCACACACACTCCCTCCCACCACCTCTCCCTCTACTTCCATCCCTCTTTTTTCTCTCCCTCTTTCTTCCTCTCACCTTCCCTTAATATACACATATAATACAAGATGCTGTCCATACTTATTTCTACATCTGGATCTCTTGGAAATCCCAGGCCATGTTAACAAAACAAAATCTTTAAAAAAGCTAAAAAGAAAAAAAAAATATAGTTTTTAATAATAATGCAAAAGGAGAGTCCATACATTCATTAATTCATCAAATACTTATTGAGAAACAATTATGAGCTTGGTATGCAACTAGGTTATTTTAATTAAATGGTAATTAAACACAGGGGTTTCCTACCCATAGAACCCATGGTTTAGAGAGTAAAACAGTACTCAGTTAATCACACAAAAATAAAAATATTACATGCTACAGTAATCTCCATAAAAGAAAGATGAATTATCTTATTAGAGCCTGAATAGTAGGATGTGACTTGATCATAGTCATCACAAAGGAACCAGTGACTGGGCTGGGAAATAAATAAGAATGACAGCTATTAACTAGAGAGAATTGGGGAAAGTAGTTATAGCCTACAGATCTGCTTGTGCCAGTAAAGGTCCTGGTTCAGAAGGGAGATGGGGATTTAAGAAGCTGAAAAAAGATGGGAAATGCTGGAGCACAGAAAGAAAGCAGAAGTGTAAAAGGGATGAGATCATATTTATGATATGCAATGACTTGAGGACTCACTTTTTAAGGGTATGACCTGTGTTCTGAAACCAATAGGAAGCTGGAGATTATTTGACTGAGTTTGGTAACAAGATCAGAATCCTATTTGAAAATGAACAATCTGTTTTATGATGTGTAGAGAGTGAATTATATGGGAGCAAAATTAGATTACTGCAATATTTCAGATGAAAAGATGGTGGTGGTAAACAGATAAAGAGAGAAGATACCTTGATGTACATTTCTGAAGTAAAATTGACAGAACATGGTGAATGATTAATTATTAAATAGTCTGAGAAGTAAATCTAAAAACCATCTAGGTTTCTAATTTGTTTAGAAATTATGGATGGAGATACAACAAAGGGAGGCCATATTGTAAACAAAAAAGACACTCATGATTTCAGTTGGGGATATATTGAATTTGAGTTACAGTTATTCTAATCAAGCAAAAATATCAAGTACATAGTTGATATGCAAACTGTGAGATTAGCGTAGTGGTCAGATGCAGAGATTTTTAAAAAGTGAGGTTTATGAATATAGATAATACTAGAGCCCAGTGCACAAAAATTTGTGCACTCAGGGGGGTCCCTCAGCCCAGCCTATGCCCTCTTGCACTCTGAGATCCCTCAGAGGATGTCCACCTGCTGGCTTAGGCCCGCTATATGGGGGATCGGGCCCAAGCTGACAGTCAGACATCCCTCTGGCAGCCCGGGAGCCCTCAGGGGATATCCACTTACTAGCAGGGAGCAGACCTAAGCTGCAGTTGGACATCCTTAGTGCTGCTGAGGAGGCAGGAGAGGCTACCACTACCACCGATGTACTGGCAGCTGTCAGCCTGGCTTGTGGTTGAGCAGAGCTCTCCCTGTAGGAGCCCACTGACCACCAGGGGTCAGCTCCTGCATTGAGCATCTGCCCCCTCGTGGTCAGTGTGTGTCATAGTGACCAGTCATTCCTAGTCATTCTGCTGTTAGGGTCAATTTGCATATTGCCCTTTTATTATATAGGATAGAGGCCTGGTGCACAGGTGGGGGCTGGCTGGTTTGCCCTGAAGGGTGTCCAGGATCAGGGTGGGGGTCCTGCTGGGGTGCCTGGCCAGCCTGGGTGAGGGGCTGATGACTGTTTGCAGGCTGGTCACACCCTCTTCAGGTTGGGGGTCCCCACTGGGGTGCCTGGCCAGTGTGGGTGAGGGGCTGAGGGCCATTTTTAGGCTGGCCAAGCCCCCCAGCGACAGAAGCTCCCAGCCTTTCCTTTTTTTCTTTTTTCTTTTTTCATTCTGGGATTTATTTACCTTTATAATTGAAACTTTGTAGCCTTGAGTGGAGCTCAGAGCCGGCCAGGTCAGGCGGGAAGCTTGGCTTCCTCCATCGCCATGGGCAACCCAAGCCTCCTGCTCGCTCCAGCTTCGTGGCCATGGCCAGCTGGACGCAGGTATCTGGATTTTATTTATCTTCTGTAATTGAAACTTTGTTGCCTTGAGTGGAGCTCAGAGCCGGCCGTGGCAGGTGGGAAGCTTGGTTTCCTCCATCACTGGAGCAACCAAGCCTCTTGCTTTCTCCAGTTTTGTGGCTGCCGGCTGCCATCTTGGTTGGGTTAATTTGCATATAATCACTCTGATTGGCTGTTGGGCGTGGCTTAAGGTATAGTGAAGGTATGGTCAATTTGCATGTTTGTCTTTTATTAGTGTAGATAATATGAGTTCTGTGCATTAATACTAAACTTGATGGATATAAACCAAGGAAGTTTGGATTTTTGTGAAGGATCAAGAAGGACATTGTTGCTTAATTCTTATGGTTTAAACTGAAATGTAATCCATCTCTAACTCTGATCCTCTGGTTCAGTGGAAGAAAAACTTAACAGAGCCAAATGATAAAGAGTCTAAATCAGAGAATTAAAGAAAGAAGTGCATCCCTATAGAGAAAATTGGCCAGAAAGGTTTGCAACAATGGAGAAAGAAAGTGACCATAGAGAAGGAACTTCCTTATATCCACCTGAGTTGAATTTAGATATGAACTATTTTTTCTTTAAAGAAAAATTGAAGAAGGCTCTTGATACCATCTTTAAGTCAGTGAGAGAGGGGAGGACAGTTTGATCATTTAATAGGCCTATGGAATGTTCTTTGCTTTCTTCTAAACTTTAAGAGAAAATCTTTTGGAGTGCCACAACGGGGACTGTACTAGGTACAGAAAACTAAGGAATTCTACAGGAGAAGAAAAATGAGTGTTGAAAGATACATCTGAATGGTGCACTGAAGATAAAGAAAAAAAAAATCACAACATAAAATGTATGAGAGCTTGAGAAACACCGACAGTTGTGTGAGCTTCCCAGCCTTGAGGTGGTGCCTGGAGTGAAAGCCAAGACTGCAACACTACCTGTACTTGACTGGTTGCTGGCATTCCATGAGGGGTTTGACAGCAGAGAAATCGCCAAGGAAACATATGTAGAGTGTGAGACCACCTGGCATAAGATGTTGAAAAGAATTTTTAATTTTGTAATAATATGAAAATATTATTTGCAAAGGGCAGTGCAGGGAGACTGAGGAATGAGACTAAGAAAGCCAATTAATGACCAAGAACCTGTAACTGGGACTCACTTTACTTAAACCTGGGTTGTTTTAGCCTCAACCCCTGGCTTCTAAGGAACCTGAGAGCTTCCCTCCAAGATTCTCCTTTAGTGTTAGAATTAAGTGGCTTCTGTTGATATGATGACTTCTTTTCTTTCTGGAATGTTCTCCTTAGGCACCAGAATTTGTGGTTTTCTTAGCTTCATAAAAGTAGTTAGGAAAGGTCACCCTCAATTTTTTTCTGCATATCAGAAGATTTTTGCAAGATTGGGGTTATTTCTTTTTAAATAGTTGGAAGAATTTACTATTAAACCCATCTGGTTCTAGAGTTTCCTTGTGGAAACTTTTTAAAAATAACAAATTTAATTTCTTCAACAGATGCCTTATTACTGAGATTTTATATGTCATCACATAACTTTGGTAAATTGTATTTGTAGAGGCATTTATTCATTTTAACTAAATGATCAAATTCTGCTGCTCAAAGTTTTTCACCGTGTCCTTTTATTAGTATAGTTCTACACTTATGCTCACTTTTCCTTGTTTATTTTTATTATCCTGTTTTGTTGTTGTTTTTTGCTTTGATCAATCTTGTTGAAGATTTGTGAAATTGATTAATCTTTTCAATTTTTTTTCAAAGTTCTAACTTTTGGATTTGTTATTTTCTACATTATTTAAAAATTTTCATGCATTACTGTTATGGTCTTTAATATTCTTTTATTTTTTTCCACACTCTTTTTTCCTAACATAGAAAGTGAAGTTGTTGATTTTCACTTTTCTTCTTTCTCATATATGCAAGTAAGCCTATATCCCCTTTAGTCATTGTTTTCATTGTATTTAACAAGTTTTGGTCTGTTGTATTTTATTATAATTCAGTTAAATAATTTTACAGGAGTTGATTAGGAAGGCATTATTTAATATTATTGTAATACAATTTTTTTTTTACTATACTCATCTTGCTGATTTTTTACTTAATCCCATAGTTAAAGAAGATACTTTGAAAAATGTATTCAAATTTTAAATTATTACAATATTTTAAATTTTGTTGAGGCGTTTTTAAAGCTACTACAGGTTGATTTTAATGAACTTAACATGCTCTGAAAAGAAGGAAAATCCTGTTGTTGACTGCAATGTTTTACCTATGTCAACTAGTATGAACATGTTAATTGCAATCTTCAGACCTTTTTTATTCTTCCTTATTTTTGTGTGATTTTCTTTAAAGTATGTAGAGATAAAGTCAAAATCCTTTCAGGTGGGTGATTCTAATTTGTACCCAGCTTTGTGATGATTCAGTTCAGAGATCATGTCTTAGCCACTGATGTACATAATTTTTAAATGAATGGCAGTAACCCATGTATGTCACGCATTTATACTAAACACACATATTTGGACGGGGATGCTGTGCAGCATAATCCATTAACACTTTAAAAAAAAACAACAGGAAAGTGTTTTCAGTACATGCAATTAAGTGTTAGCATGTTCCTTTCACAGAAATTATTTTTTAATCTAATATGATAGCATTTCATAAATGTATCTGGGTAAAGTGGAAAGGGAGCATGACAGTACCAATAAATTTATCTTTAGATTTCAACATTTTGATCAAAAAACACACAAACAAGTTTCAAATATTCTTTTCTAGTTATCGTATGAATCACAGGATGATTTCCTTATGAACTATTTAGCTCACCAAATATTCTCTGATTATGTTTGGATGTAATTCTTCATTATAAAAGGGGGAGGGAGAGAGAGATAGAGCAAAATCACAAGCAAAAAGTAAATAAGAAATGGCAAACTGGAAGCCTAAGGGCCAAATTTGGCCCACAGATATTTTCATTTGATATATAGAATTTAAAAAAGTACTTAATATTTTAAAATTGAGAGATGCTTTATAAACATAACAATTATAATTATTTTGAAATATTTGACATTTGACCAACCCAATGCAATAATTTTGTGTGAACCTCACAGCCTTCATTGTTGAAAGAAGCATCTGGATCCTAGTAGCTTCACCTATATAAGTTTCCTGCCTGGCAAAGGCAGGGAGAGATCTGTAAGCCCTACTGTAAATAAGTTCTATGATATTAAGCATCTTAACAATCATTATCCATTCTATGTCTTATTTGGAGTGTGTTTAGGTGCTGATTAGATATTCTTGGAGATTATGCTAATAAAATTGCTAGTGGAATTTTAATTAGTTTAAAATTAAATTTGAGAGTTTTTACTAATTAAAAAAATGATTTAATATAGATGAATAATACAATCCTAATAGTGATATTATGGCATCAGGAATAGGAGTGAAATGGGAATGAACACAAGGGCAAGAGGAAGAAACTGGGACTTACTTTTGTCCTCTACAAATTCCTCCCCTTCCCCAAGCTCTGGGTCTGTCTTTGAATCAGAAAAGCAAGAGATTGTTAGCCATTGTGAGCAACAGGTGCACCTGTGATGTGGGGTGCCAGGAGTGGTGAGGAATTCAGGGCCTATGCCACATAACACTATTCAATTTCAAAAGAACTTAATGGTAGTTTCTGAAGTAACTTGTCATTTTAGAAGTGCCATTTTTTTTTTTCCTGGAATCAGAATATTAGCTTAGAGGGAACCAGAAAAAAAGTTGACTTGATCGGAAGCCTCTGAGTCATGCAGAATCAAAGTTATGACATCATGCTGCCTAGAAACAGTGTCAGTCCAACTGTCTAAGGGTTCATCTTCACAGAGGTAGTTAAGCTGCCCAGCATCTGTAGCAGATTAAAAAGTGATTGACATTTTTTTAAGGTGACAAATAATTCCCTGTGGAAGTTATATGACTCTCCAGATACAGAGATGCGTAAAAGACAACAGAATTTGGAAATACTTTTGACCTAAAAGAAAATACGTTGCCTGATTTTTCTAAGTCCATGTAGATTATGTGATGGGCTTTGTCTGAATAAAACCAAATAGCAATATTTTAAGTACCAGCAGTTCTTTATTCCACTAAAAATATGGATGAGACCAAGTCATGTTTTCAATGTAAGACAGAAAGAAACTTAATTGAAAAATGTATGAAAACACTGTAGATATGTAGACAGAAAGCTGATACATGGAAGAGGGTTTCTGTTTTTGAACGTTATGGGTAAAGAATAACTTATTTTCTACTCAATACAATTAAACTTAGCTGCCAGAAAACAAAAGAATAAAAATGCCCGGTACAATGACATTTGCTAAAGTAATCTTTGCAAAATAACATTGATAAAGCTTAAGCATTCATTAGAATATAGTTCCTTTCACCTTAATTTTATGTAATTCTCAAATATGTCTAGACTAGAGGCCCAGTGCACAAAATTCATGACTGGCAGGGGCGGTCCCTCAGCCCAGTCTGCACCCTCTCACAATCCAGGACCCCTCCAGGGATATCTAACTGCCAGTTTAGGTCCGATCCCACAGGAATTGGGCCTAAACTGGCAGTCGGACATCCCTCTTGCAATCTGGGACTGCTGGCTCCTAACCACCCACCTGCCTGCCTGATCGCCCCAACCACTCTGCCTACCTGCCTCATCGCCCCTAACCACTCGCCTGCCTGATCTCACCTAACCACTCTGCCTGACTGTCTCATAGCCCCTAACTGCCTCTGCCTGTCTAATCACCCCTAACCACTCTGCCTGTCTGCCTCATCACCCCTAACCACTCACCTGCCTGCCTGATTGCTCCAACCACTCTGCCTACCTGCCTCATTGTCCCTAACCACTCGCCTGCCTGCCTGATCTCACCTAACCACTCTGCCTGACTGTCTGATAGCCCCTAACTGCCTCTGCCTGCCTGCCTAATCACCCCTAACCACTCTGCCTGCCTGATCGCCCCTAACCACCTCTGCCTCAGCCCCTGCCGCTATGGCTTCATCCGGAAAGACATCCGGAATGACGTCCGGAAGGTTGTTTGGCTGTCTGATCTAATTAGCTTATTACACTTTTATTATTATGGATAAGAAAACTTTTCATAATCCACTAAAACTGTATTTTCTAATCTAGAAGTTCCCTGGATAAACTATTGAAGGTTTCCACAGATTTTAGTATCTTATTTTTTTACCTTATGGAACCACAAAACCATTCCCTGTGGTTTGAAATTTTATGAAATATTATGAAATTGTATTAAGGAATACATAGAAGTATTACTTTCATATAATATACTTATAATTTACATTTCAAATTTACATATTTACATAATATACACATAGATACTATAATACACATAATACACAGACTATCTTAAGAAATGTCTTATTATCTTTTGTATATAAATTTATTTTATTAAATTTGTATATCAATTCTATATAAATTTCTCACATTAAGAAATACACAGATGACCTTGATACTTAAATATATTATTGGAATTGTCCCCTTCCATCCAGAGTAAGAAGCAGTTCTAATTGGGGACAGGTATGTCTAGATTTCCATGACCCACTTTATACCTTTATTTCTAGCCCATTCAAATCAGTTTAGCAGAAGTTTAAAACTACTACCAAATAAAGATAAATCATACACTTTTAAATATTTAAGAGAAATCATCAACCAGTTTCTACTGGCATTTGCAAGTAGTTTTTCATTCTAGGACAATTATTATTTGTGTTTTTCTTGGTTTTTAAATTTACACTGCTAATGAATAAAAGCAATCAAAACAAGTGAGCATTACTCTAACTTAATTCTAAGGAAAATAATTTCTTGGAATATAACTTCATTTTAGTGTGAAAAGTTTTCATTAACTTTTATGGGCTTTTAATATAAGAACTAGAGACCCAGTGCATGGTCCTTAGCCCCACCTACACCCTCTCACAGTCTGGGACCCCTTGGGGTATGTCTGCGGGGAGCAGGCCTAAAGTGGCTGTCAGACATCCCCTGATGGGTCCTTAACACTGCTATGGAGGGAGGTGGGAGAGGTTCCTGCCACCACCGCTGTGCTCACCAGCTGTGAGCCCGGTTTCTGGCTGAGTGGCGCTCTCCCTGTGGGAGTGCACTGACCACCAGAGGGCAGCTCCTGCATTGAGTGTCTTCCCCCTGGTGGTTAGTGCATGTCATAGCATGTTCAGCTGTTCAGTTGATTTGCATATTAGGGTTTTATTATAGAGGATATTTTGTGGAGGGGATGTGGAGCCTGGGGGAATATGTCTTCAACAGTCCAAGGATCTTTTTATTATATATTTTCCTGGAATTTTCCATAGCTTGGACCCTTTTTTCCCCTATATGTTTTTATTGATTTTTAGAGAGAGAGGGATAGAGAGATAGAAACATCAATGAGTGAGAAGCATCATCCATCTGCTGCCTCCTGCATGCCCCCCTACTGTTTGGGCCTGCAACTCGAGCATGTGCCCTGATCAGGAATTGAACCAACAACCTCTTAGTTCATAGGTTGAAGTCCAACCACTGAGCAACACCAGCCTGGCTTGTTTTTAATTGATATTCAAATTTTATCATATGTCAAAGCCAGCAGCAAGAGCACCACACAGCTCTGCTGGTCTGACTGGCTCTAAGTTCATGTATTCTAAATTCTCTCATTCAGCTACGCCAGGGCTGGTTTCTGCTTAAACCCTGCCCACTGTACTAACTGTTGGGAACCTAGTTCAAGTTCCTCCTTTATCCTCTGCTCACTCGAAACAGGTGTTGGGTCTGAGCCCCTCTGCCTGGGGCTGGACCTCCTAGGACACCAGGTCCTAGATGGAGAAGCCATGAGAGGTTGTGGGTATATAAGAATGAGTCTTTATTGCTAAAACCAGTGGTCACATAGCCATCACACAAGAACAGTCCTCACTGCAGAGTCCACACAGGCAGGCAGCCGGACACCGGCTGGTGAATACATATCTTTCCCACAAAGCTGAGTACGCAGTGGTACATCAGTCCCAGTACCCACAGTTATTATCAGAGCAGCCATACACTGCCTCCTAGAATCACTGCCTCACATCGTAGCGGTACCTGAGCCATCCAGCCCAGCAGCTTCTCCTGTCTCTCCTGCCCCACTGCTCTCTCTAGCAGACTTCTTCACACCCTCCATCCAGCAGTCTCCTTCTCACTCCAGCCTACTCCAGCCAACTAGTTGGTCAAAAACTTACTTTTATACCATTTAGACAAAGAAGGCTCCGTGCCATTAGCTACATCAATCATATTGGCCACTGAAGGGTACCGTGTACCGTGAGAGTGCTGTGGCCTTGCAGTTGCTCATGGTATCTTGGCCTGATTTGGACTCCCAGGCTCAGAATCCTTGAACATTCTGATTAGGCTCATGCCCAGAGCGTCCTTTGGCCCTTCTGGTGTATTGATAGCAACGCCTCTATGCTCCTATTGGCCTTGACTATCCAGGAGCTTGGTGTGGTTCCCACACCATATCAACATGATTACCATTTGACCTGATGGAAAATTGACAGCTGCACTAGAAAAGCTAGGAAAAAACAACCAAACAACAAATACAAAATGAAATATACATTTGGTGTAATACAGGTGAAAAAAATTTCTTTAATTCACCTAGTTTTTTAAGTTTTATAGAAATGAACACAGGAAAAAAGTGTAATAAAGGGTACAGAGGCATTGAGGGAATGGAAAAAGTTATAGAATAACAAGTAGTCTGTTATGGCTGGAGCAAGGGTATGAGTGGTGGGTGGTAAGAAATGGGTTAACTGAGCCATCTGAGATTAGATATAAAGTTATTGAAAAAAGATTATTCTAACAGCGGTCAAGCATTGGAGGGGAGTAAAACATCAGACAAAGAGAAATAAGGCAGAGATAAAGTGGGTGAGGAGAAAGCCAGAAGCTATGTTACAGGCATAAGAAGTAGAATAGAATAGATTTGAATGTGAAAAAGACAGAGAAATACAAGCAATGTCTTAGGCAACAGGCTGATTGGGTTTAATGGTGACTCACTTGGAGGCAGATTACAAAGGAGAAGGGATACATTTTGGAGGCAAAAATAAGAATATTGGACTTTGTTCCACCAGTGTGGCTCCGTTATTGAGCATCAATCCATGAACCAAGAGGTCACTGGTTTGGTCCCTGGTCAGGGCACATGCCCTGGTTGGTTATGGGCTCGATCCCCAGTAGGGGCATGTAGGTGGCAGCCAATTGATGTTTCTCTCTCATCAATGTTTCTATCTCTCTATCCCTCTCCTTTCCATTCTTTCTAAAATCAATAAAATAAAATATTTTTAAAGAATATTGGTTATGTATATTTTAATCGAGATTTCAATATGATCCCTAAATGAACAGTCAGTTGTGATATTCAAAACATTTAATAATGGATACAGCACATGCAATGGTTAATCAGAGTGGATGTTGGTGAATTCCTTGGAGTAGGGTCCTGGAGGCTCCTGGACATGTGGGGTGGGCCGCAGGAAGGGTGAGAGGGGTTTAACTGCTGGATGGTTGGGAGGTCCATCATACCAGGGTTGGAGCAGGCTCACCAGTCCAAACAGATGGTATCTACTCTCACCTCTCTTGTCTGTCTGTCCCTTTCTCTCCTACAGAGAAAAAAAAGGGACAGCAGCTCTAACAGGCTCATGAGATGTATTTCACATGTTCACAGCCGTACTGGTGGACCAGGATGAATACCAGGATGGACATGTGGAGCTGCATTTTAGGAGAGCTACTGGATTGGAGATAGAAATTTGGGATATTTTTTTTCCTTTACACAGGTTCCCAGAGTCCTTTGTATGAATAGACTCCCTATTCTTTCTATTATATAATTGAATAATGCTTTTACTCAATTTCTTATGGGCTTATTTTCCAAAGAACATGAGATGTTCCTTTCTCCCTGACTTGCACTAAATTAATTAAATGGTTCTATTATATGAAAGTGTCAAAGAAATAATTTTTTTTAAATCCCAAGATAGATACATTAATAAAGAGTTTTAAGCAATATTATTTTAATTTTCTACTTAGGATAATACTGAGTAATGACTAGATATTATCTATGCTGGTTTCTTAATGATTTTTTTATAATTTGTTTTTTTTTCTTCTTTTTTTTTTAAGAAAATAAGAACTGGGATATCTATACTCTCAGTATGTCTCAGAGTGTCCAGTACTGTGAAGTGTTAGATTTTATCTCTCTTGCAAAATAATAAGTTAGCCTGCCACTGTTGTATGGTTGCATAGATGCTTGCAGAATATGTGACACTCCTGGGTGAGATAACATGACTTTATTAATCACATTTCCAACAGTCAGAACATAAGCATTTTCTTAAATCTCAGCAAGTTCTTCAAGTTCCAGTTCCCACATGGGAAGATAATTATATGGATGACAAATATGTCCGGATGAAGCTTGCACATGAGTTAACAGAAGAGAAACCCTAGTTTAGGAAACCTAATCTTTCATGGCACAAATACTATTTTACTGTACTAGAAGTTAACAGATACACCCTTTGTGTTGAATAGAGATATTATTTCTATGTTCCAAGGCTCTTCACTTTGCAAACACCATTGATAGGAGCCTAAACCAAGATCTACAGAAATGGAAGAGATTCATAGATGCCCATCTCCCAACAAAGTCTGTCCCTCATTGTTTTAACAATCTTGACTTCTGGGAAATTTCCCCTAAGTACACTCTTCCATTGACTAGCGTATAGTCCAGTGAAGGAACCTTCTTAGGGCAGGCAAGCTGATCCTTGGAGTGACACATCCTCCTTAGACATGTGGGTCCTGGGTGGTCTGGATTTTCTTCTAGCTATTTTCAAGAGTTGTGTGAAAATTGGAGTGCCTAGGAAATTGAATCCTTTAAGGTCCACAGGAACTAAATGTTATTGTACCTGCTTGCATTAAAATTACCATGCCCATGGTCCTGTAGGCAAGACCAAGTCTGACTATTTAGCCAGAAAAATACAACAGCCACTTTAGACTCAGACAGTTTATTACTTAACATATACAATGGGGATTGCCTGTTTTTCTTTTGATCTTACTGACCTTAATATTACTGACAGGAATTCGATCACATTGTGGGTTGTTATTAGGTTTCTTTGTAAAAAACAAACTAGCAGATGTTCTAAATTTCAAAACATCACAGTTCCTTTTAAAAGTCATTTTGCACTTAAATTAGTCAATGTTGGCTGATAGTTGGAGTCATCTTAATGGCAGTACTATGGGTTGTTTTCCCCTTTCCTGTAAGTTATGTCCCATTGTAATGATGGGTTAGGTCACTGGAGTTGTCTGGAGGCCAGAAACTTTGAAAAACAGCAATGTGTTTTAGTAATAGAAAAGCTCTGTTCTACATTTCACTGTAATATGAAAAATCATGAGATGGCATAATTATATTGAGATTAAAATAGACTCATTCAACAAAATGTCTTTTTACTTGTGGCATGTATATTACCTAATTTTTCAAAATGTGAGAAACTCAATCTTATTTCCTGGCATAACAGATGTAATTTTAAAAGAATATATATTCACACAGATAAATTAAGGTCCTTAGCCAAATGATCATATAATTTTAATTCATCACCTTTGCAAGTTGAGAAAGAAAATATATTGCATCATAATACCTTTCACTAAAACATTAAAGAAATAGACAATTTTAATAAGCGATAGTGCTCAAGAGACATGAAAATAGAGTACTAAGGGTCCGCTTGGGAATACACAATGAGGATTAGTCACATTGCGTATTCAGTATCATGCCCTATAGCATCTAAGTAAATGTGTACTATATTTGGCACTGGCAGCTCACAGTAGAAAGGGAAGAGAATCATTAAACAGTAGGAAGAGATCTGCATGGTCATTTAATACAGCAATGTCTAATGTATGGAGCAAAAATCTGGAGGCTCTATCAAATGGTCCAATAAGGTATGAAGAGAAGGTATTAGATCATCCATTCACACATGTTCTATCTCTTTCATTCTAATTATATTTTTGATTTTTAAATATGTGTATTAATGATATGGATATGATTATAATTTATGTAGTCACACATAAATATAATTTATAAAGAAACATAAATATGTTAGCTGTATATGATTATATTTTTGCTCATGAAGATGAGAAAACAAGTAAGTTTATGGCTGAAATGGATAATAATTCCTCTTTTTCTAGGTAAATTAATAAATTATTCTTTATTTTTTGGTTGGGGTAAAAAAAGGCAAAAAAAATCACACTACTTCTATTACTAATTACTGAATATTCAAAAATATTTCAATGACACAGATGTTTTTAATCCAACAAGCTCAACACCTGTTGTTTAAGAAAAATAAGACCCAATGATTTCACACAAAAAGTAGTATTTCAAAATACCATGTGTTTGTTACCTATTGCTACTATAATAAATGACCACAATTGGCTTAAAATAACACATACCTCTTCTGGAGATTAGAAATCTAAAATGGGTCATGGAGACTGTATTCTCTGAGACTCTAGGGGAGATTTCGTTTCCTTGTCCTTTCCAGCTCCCAGAGGCCGCCTGCAGTCTTTGACTCATGGCTCTTTCTCCATCTTCATAGCTAGAATGTAGCATCTTCGAATCTCATTCTCTCCCTCTGTTTCAGTAGTGACATTGCCTTCTGTCTGGCTTGAACACTACCTGTCTCTCTCTTGTATGGGCCACTGAGATTACAGTTGGATAATACAGAATAGTCTTCCCATTTTACAATCTTTAACTCCACCACATCCGCAAAGTCTCTTTTGCTATATATGAAACAGGTATGAGTTTTGGAGATTTCAACATGGACACCTCAGAATCCATTATTCAATTTACTACACACATAAAACATTTTCAGCTTTCTAAAATTTACCTAATAAAAAAATGTCTTCCTTCTAATAATTCCTTGAAAATTAAGGAGGAGGAAGTACAGTTGAAGAAGTAGAAGAATGATGGGAAGAAGACATTGTGCACAAAGACAGGAAGGGCTAGGTTTACTCCAGAGATGTGGAATCCAGCTGAAAAACATAAAATACTGCCCAACCTGATTTATTAGACTGGGATTCAAACCAAGTAAGTAGAGATAAAACATTTTATCATAATGTTCCCACTCCTGAATAATCAATCTTGAATAATCTCTTTGCTTTTGTCTGGCAAATATTTTCAGGCAATATTTCAAAGTGTCTATAATTTCTCTGTCCTTATATATATAAAACATTTGTGTTGCCATCATCAATTCACTAATTATAAAACTACTGAGGGAGCTGGTCATTCCTGTCCTAATTCTGAACACATTACTTCATTATATTATGAAATTATGGATAATCTAATTTTGCTATGAAGATCACTTTCTTTTACTTTTTTATTCTCCTTTGCCTTAATGAACTCTGAATATGATCCCAAAACTTTTAGAAAGACATTACGTAGATTAGCACATTTAACCCTTGAAAAAACCCTGAGATATGTATAATCATTAGCCATTTTAAAGGCAAAGAAACTGAGCCATAGGAGGATAATTCTTACATAATGTCACTCAACACATAAATACAGTGTCAGAAAGATTTTACACTAGCAATTAAATAACTCAGCAGAAATGACATACATTGGCCCAACTCATAGGCCAGAACTAGTCACATGGTCCTACCTAACTGCAACTATGGTGAGAGAGAAATATAACCCTATCACGCGTCAGAAAAAAATTAGTTAAGGGCAATCTTCACGCATGTGTGTGACCATGGCAGAACCAGAATTATGAGCCCAAGTAGACTTGCTGCATAGTACTTTTTTAAAATTTTAACTTAAAAATTTCTATCATCTTTTATCCCCTCTATGCCCGCTACTACCTCCACCCAACATCATCCATCTCCACAATCACCACACTGTTGTCCATGATCTCTCTCTCTCTCTCTCTCTCTCTCTCTCTCTCTCTCTCTCTCCCTCTCTCTCTCTCCCTCTCTCTCTCTCTCCTCAATATCCCCCCCCCCCCTTAATGACAAACAGCTTGCATGGACCTGGAGAACATTATGCTAAATGAAATAAGTCAGTCCATTGTAATGTGTGCTGCTATGGACATAGGGGTGCATATATTCTTTCCATTATAGTTTTTTAAACATAGCTTAAAGTGCATGTATAATTTTACTTTTTATATGATTTAAATGATCAGTATTTATGCAATTAATTTAAAATATTTATTGGCACCTACTTACTATGTGCCTGGCAGTAGCCTAGGAGCTACAAAAACTGCAATAAACAAGGTTTCTGATTTCATGGAGCTTAAGTTCTAGGCACTGGTCTCTTCTCATGGTGAAGTTTTCTTTCAATCTTTATCCAGATTGGAATTTTAGTCCTTTTAATTCCATTTATTTCCTTTTCATTTGTTTGATAATATTTTTTCTTTATCAACTCTATATACCCAACAGAGGATGCAATGTACCATTATTTCATATTTTACTAAGAAAGCAGGAGGTAAATGCCAATTAAACTTTGACATTTGCTGTAAGCCTCTTCCTTATTTGAAGAATATTAAAATGTAAAAAAGAAATGGATATTAGAATTAATTACATACAGTGTGTCTTGAATAATTGCTTGGTTCTAATTTATCTTTTTTTCTAACTAAAAGAGCTATAATAATTCCTTGGACTCTCCTTTTTTATTTAATATTTATAAATGTCTATCTCTTTCATTTATCTCTTTTGACTGTCCTTATGGAGAGAACATGTCAATGTATCCTATATTTTAATGTTCCTGACCAATTAAAAAGTTTTAAAAGTTTTCGCAATCCTATCTTATTTTACTCATCTTCTTTTCATCCTATTTTGTCTGCTTTTCATTTGACTGCTGCATTGAATATATTTTTTGGTATCGCCACAATTTTCAAATATCCTCTTTCCTGAAGACATAGCGCTCTACGGTAGACAGTGAGATATGCCCATGAGATTGGGTATCAAGGGAGAACATACTGTTCACCAGCAAGTTTTTAGTCACCCTCCAGCTGTCAATTCCTGTAAGGTCAGTTTTAAAATTAAAAGAACTGTCTTGACCCAGGACATGTTTTTTTGAGGAACAACCCACATTTGTTGACAGAGTGTGGCAGGCATGTAAAAGTTTAGCCATATCAACCCAAAGGCAGACAGACCTCATGAGCAATATTCACTCCGCATTTACCAAAGCTTTGGGTGAGCCTTCAGGGATGTTCAATGTATCCATCTTCACAACAGTAGACATTGACCATGATTATCATGAAAAGGTGAGAGGAGTGAGTGAGGAATGTGTGTGGAGGACGGTTAAGTGCTTCTTGATAATTCCTTGCCCAGTTGTGACTGTTGAAGACAAAATACAGTAACCTGGACTGAGGAATCATGATGATCAAGGATGAAGGTCTAGGTCTAATAACTAGACTACATCTGAGGTCAGCAAAGGGGGTACCTGAGGATGAATGTGAAGGAGGCTGTATGTATAGTGGAGGAAAGAGTCTTTGAGTACCAGTTGGGCCGAGTATAGCTATAGCATTGGAGCTGTAGTTTGTCCAACTAACCACTCTCTTCTAAATTCCCCCTCAGGGAAAGAGCCCCAAGGATTCATGAAGCTGATTACTGAAAGTGCATGGAGAAGTAGATCTAAGAAGCACAGGGTGTGTACTGTGGTGGTCACAGAGATACTGCATCCAGATTCCCTTCCAAGAAAGCCTTTCTTGTTCTGCTGCGGGGAGTGCAGTCAGCAGACACTTTCTTGACCTTGTTTCAGCTATAGATAACTGCCTTTCTGAAGGTCTCGTGCTAGGACAGCCCATATCTGGTGACTGAGACAGGCGGGAATATGAAGGCCTGATAGAGAACAAGTGGTATCTGGTGAGTGATATTTGCCCAAGACCTCCAAGTTGCATTGGGCAAAGCATTGTTAGGCTCACAGTGCATGGGCAACTGCTCTCTGGAGAGAAAAATGAAGCAAATGTGATGACATGTGTCTAAAGGACAGGGGAGTGACTGTCATTCCAGATGTCCCAAATCCTTTCCACTGCATCGAATGGAAAGAGTTCCTTTGTAGTGTATGTAACCCTTGAATTCCCTGGCACAGCCTGGATCCTTCCCTAACAGTTCGCTTACTATTATTTTTACATTGTTTTCTCCACCCCCCCCCCCCTTCAAGCTTCGTAGAAGTGAATTTATAATTCTAACAGCCAAACATTCTTGACTTGAGAAAGTTAACTATTTTCTGATTACTAATTTATGTTCTTTCATAAAGGCCACTTTTTCTATGAAAAAATCCATAATTTTCTTTGGATTTCAGTAGTAGATAATTTCAGAATCAGATATTTGCTTTTCTCTACATCTTCCTGTTACTGCTTTTTGTTTTACTTCACTGTACAGAACATTTTACAGGACCTTTTCCTTTTTACTTCTTTAATTCCTTTACTACATAGTGAGCAAGAAGAACTTTATTGAGTCATTGCTTTGAATAAGATGTGAGAAAGTCCCTTACTTGGGAGCACTTTTCACATAAGCACTGGGTAAATCCCCTCCCCATTCCTAGACTGAACGTCCTTCCTATTCCCATAAGCCAATTGCATTCATAGAAAACAGGCTTCCTGTACTGAGCACCAACAGAGACTATTGCTTGGTTTTCTGATAACCTACAGTAAAGGACAATGAGATGTGGAGAATGCATCATTTCCAGGAATGGTCTCATACCCATCTCGCTGCAAGTGCTTTATTTTGTATGAAAATTCTTCTAGGTTGCAATATTGTATTCTTATATTCCACTTTCCATCTTTCTGACTTCCTGCTTCATTGATTTCTCAAAATGGTAATCCCCAAATGACCATAAAACTATGGGCAAAAGTACAAAAACCTCTTCAAAATGTATCAGCTCTACAGCATGATGGCAACTATCTGGTTTTCCAATGGAGACCTGGGTGTCTGGGTCAGACTTTAAAGTTAAAAAATAAATTAGCCCAGACAGTGTAGCTCAGTGGTTGACCATTGATCAATGAACCACAAGGTCATGGTTTAATTCCTGGTCAGGGCACATGCCTGGGTTTTGGGTTCGGTCCCCAGTGTGGGGTGTGTAGGAGTCAGCTGATCAATGATTCTCTCTCATCATTGATCTTTCTATCTTTTCCTTTCCCTTCTCTCTAAAATCAATAACAATATATTTTTAAAAAATAATAAATGAAACTTATTTTTATGTTTCTTCTGATTAGTCTGCATGATAAAGTATGGGTAAGTCCATGACTACCTTTTGCAATCTATTTAAATGATAGCTGTAGTTAATGTAAATATCTTCTAAATTTTGGTATCAGTTTTCTCAATGTTTACACTCTAGTGATTTTTTATCCTTTTCCCCCTGTCAGCTTCTGGTTTGTTTCAGCCACACCTATTTTGAAGTCATACATTACTTTGTATCTGTTTAATATATTTTTCTCTTCCATTCTCTTCACTCTAGGGTCTCTAGGCTATGTATTATCAATGATTACAACAGCCTTCATACCTCTTTGCCTGTGACATTTATTTATTGTGTCTTTGCTTCGAACTTACTTTTCTGTTTTCAGGTTTGTTATGCTAAAGTGTGTGCTCTACAAATCACCCTTTTAAATTGGCTAGCTTGCTCCTGTGAGTTATGAAGCAACATGGGTGAATTTTAATTACAACATGTACACTGAGAAAAAAAGCCAGACACACAAAAAAACACATGTATACTCTATGATCCCATTTACGTGACACGCTAAAGCCAGAGAAAAGAAAATTAAGGTGACAGAAATAAGAATTGGCTATGTCTCTATTCATGTGCAATTACACAGGTATGTACATTGGTCAAAACTTATCCAATTGTACTCTTAATCTTCGCACATTTTACTGTTTGTACATTTTAACTCAATTTAAGAAACACATGAGAAAACTGATCCAGGACTAGAAGAAAAAAAACTGAATCACAGTCACAAAAACAAAACACACCAAAAACAGCAAAACAGTACCGTGGCCTGAAAATTAACCTATAATTTTAAAATTCAGAGTAGCTGTTACATTGCAAACTGGCAGATAGTGACCGAAACAGAACGTGCTAAAAACTTCCGGAATGAGGGCCATGTTTGTATTCTTAATTTGGATGCTGGTACCATGGGTAGGTTCATTCTGCTAAAATTAATTGCTGTACACATCACACATGTATACTATATATAAAATACATCAATCAGATATTAAAACACCCTCCAAGAATGTTTTACATCAATGGCCCAGCACTGAACTATTTCTTGAGGGAGTTATTGTAACCAAGACAGAACAGAGTCATTCACGAATTTAATTATTAGGAGGAAAAATGGAAAAGAAGAAACAAAAAGCACAGCCGGGGAGAAGATTGAATGGTGATGATGAATCAGACAAAACAAAGACACCTTTGTAAGAGGCAAGGTTTTAAGTCTTAAGGAGTCGTGGAGTCTGCCCCATGCTTCATCTGATTTGGGCAGTAAATTTCAGCTCTACCCTCCTGGCTGACAGCTGTTTTCAGGATAAGAAAGAGAAATGAGAATGATTTTCACTTGAAGAAAACAGATGGTTACTTAAGTGTGCAAATTTCTGCACATGAAGATTACAAAAACAGGAAGAAATACAGTTTGTACATAATGTTTATTTTTAGACGTGTATCTTTGCCTATGTGCTGCAAAGCCCATGTCATTTCTACTTGTCACTAATGTAGCCAATTTTAAATTGAGAAATAAATATTATGGTCCCAAAATGTTGCTTTATCTGATGTGTATGCATATACTGTCTGTTCAATAGATGCATCTCTTTGTTATACGTTTATTTTTCAATTTTATACATCTGTCTATAGGCATTGTATTTCCATATATTAATAAATGCACTATTAAACTATTATTGGCATCAATATTAATAATTGCAAATATGCTATGAAACTGCCGTCATCCAATTTTTCTACATGAGAGAAATGCTTTTAATCCAGGTTGGCAACTGAGAGACAGTGGTATAAAGCTGTAAGCACTTGCAAAAAGGTGTTTTAGCTTTAGCAATATTTTTTGTGATCTTTACTGGAGAGGAACCAAACATATTGAGGTTGTTATTCTATTATGAATCTGTCAGCCTAACTTTCTAGCCGTCTATCCAATCCCTTCCTCAGGAGCATTACTAAATTCCATTCTGTTTCAAGAGGCTTCCCAGGATATAGGACCTTGTTGGACCAAGTTCTTTTCATCTTTAAAAGATAAAAATTAAAAAGCCATTGCATTTTCTCTCTCTTCAGCTTTTTCTAATACGGTAAGAAATACTTCAGAGAGAGAGAGACCTACTTCATGAGATACAGGGAAGATCACAGTATACATCTCAGTACTCGGGTCTCTTCTCCTTCATGTCTCCAGGGTAGCAATAGTCATGAAAAGTCACTGAGAGGAGAGTTATATGTCTGTCTTCTGGTGAAGTAAAAAAGATGAGGAGTTTGTCTGGCCAGCATAGCTCAGTGGTTGAGCGTGACCTATGAACCAGGAGGTCAGGGTTCGATTCCTGGTCAGGGCACATGCCTCTGTTGGGGGCTTGATCCAGAAAGGGGTGTGCAGAAGGCAGCTGATTGATATTTCTCTCTCATCAATGTTTCTATCTCTCTATCCCTCTCCCTTCCTCTCTCTCTCTAAAAAAATCAATAAAAATATGTATTTTTTAAAAAATAAGGGGTTCTTCTAGGAAAGTTATGTTTGAGTCAGATTTAAAAATAAGCTAATATCAAAGTAATGGTTTTTATTTCTATTCACAGACTGACATGCTGCCCTGATTTTCATAGGATGATGACTCAAATTCTGTCCTTATTAAGCATGATCAGTTCAGAATTTTGGTCAGACTGACATATACAAGAGCATATGTCCAGTCACACTGCATGGAACCAAAGAAATAAAGGCAACACAGAGAAAAAAGAATAAACTATACTGATGTCACCTTACCTATAGACTTTAAAATGTAGCAAGAAACACACAGCTGCCATAGGTGCCTCAGAGTTAAAACAAAAATAAAATGCTCTTATTTTAATTCAGATTATTCCTTGGTCTTAAAAATACATTTAAAAATGTCAGTATTTTTTTCTTGTATTATCCCTGAATACTGAGGTATAATTAGGATATCTAACAATAAAATGTTCATAAATTATATATTCATATAAAATATATGTTTACTTTAAATATATGTTCTTAGCTTTATCTATATATACTTAGCCATATATATAAAGTATATATAATGCACATATATAAAGTATGTATATAGTGTGTGTGTGTATATATATATATATATATATATATATATATATATATATATGGCTTGAATTGAGGACAGAGACTTCCAGACATATACATAATTTTAAATATCTATGTGTCTAAATACTTATCTGGATATTTAATATGTATTTATTTTTAGCATAATTTTTTTAAAATATATTTTATTGATTTTTTACAGAGAGGAAGGGAGAGGGATAGAGAGTTAGAAACATCGATGAGAGAGAAACATCGATCAGCTGCCTCCTGCACACTCCCTACTGGGGATGTGCCCGCAACCAAGGTACATGCCCTTGACCGGAATCGAACCTGGGACCCTTGAATTCACAGGCTGACGCTCCATCCACTGACCCAAGCTGGTTAGGGCTTTAGCATAGTTTTTTATATTCATCTAGGTAACCTCTAGCAATAATAAAAGCTAGAGGCAGGATAAATATCTCACTTTAAATGTAAAGATTTGAGACTATATTAGCCAAGAAAATATGTCAACTCTTCATTTTATTTTGAATAGCAACATCAATCATTATATGACAGTTTACATGAAAACAGTCTAGGTTAATTTCTCTCTGAAACAGAATGTTTTTTATATTAGAGCACTAAATTTGAAATTTAATATGTATGCATACCCTAGTCACTTTTATAAGCTATATTATGCTATGAAAAAGCAAATACAGCTAACAGATTTTTCTCAAAATTACTTTCATGAGAAAAGGATATTAAGAGCTGATAGTTGAAAACAGCTAACATTTATTCACTACTTAATATGTGCTATATAGTATTCTAAGTGGGTTACATTTAATAACTCATTAAATCCTCATTATATTCACAGGCAGTAGCTGATCTTATAAATGGGTAACTGGGTAGAGAGAAGTAAAATAACTCAAGTTCAGAGTTTAACCAAGTTTTCCGAATGTTAGGAATTTGAACCCTGACAGCCCAGCTAAATTAATCATATGTTTTGTCCTGTGTTATTTACTTCCTTCACTTTTATTTTTACTGATCATGTTTCCCTAGATTTATAGATTTAAATAAATCTAAGCATTACTTCCTGAATTTTTGGTTAACATGCTATTAAATTACAAGAAAAGAGAAGTTTCTTTTTAATTGTAATTTTATGTGGCTTCAAATTTTTGAGGAATAAAGTTAGAGTGTTAATAAATATAGTTAATAAAGTAGATGGAAACATACTTGTGTTTTAAAAGAGCTCACTACTATGCATATGAATAACAACTTTTAAGCCTTCAAGACAAATATATTAAAGGAAAACAGTATTAAATGCTCTAACATCTAGACCTTGAAAAATTCAAAAACAATGATAATATGGTATACAGAACGTAACCAACTTTTCTATATGTTTTAAATAACTAGTGATGTGTTGAGAAAGAGAAAAGTTGTCCCATACTACTCTCTGACACTATTCTGGGACTTTTGAACTATTCCCAGTCAAGAGCATGTTTTCAAGCAACTTTGTAAAATATATAAACATAATCATGATGCCCACAATAATAAGTAAAATGTTCAGACTTGTAAGATATGCATACCACCAATATAATAACTACAAAAAAAACCAAAATCACAATTTTAGCTATCCTCCCTGGAAACTCATTCTAGAAAAGATATGTAAGGTTGTTAGCCCTTTAATCTTACCCTATCCCACACTGTGCTTGAAGTTTCAACAAATTTCAGGTGATCTATGAAACTAGATTGGAGACACCATTAAGTGATGTTCAAGTCTCAATTCTTAGTACAGATTTTGTTCTTCTTTGGGCCTTCGAAATGGCATTTCCCTCTCACTCTTCTTTCAGTGATGACTCTAAATCCTTTGAAAGACCCTCCGCCAGTCACACTTGTCCCACTTAGTGCTGAGTAGCTCCGAGCTGCCACGTGCGGGAGAAGCCAAATGTTTTAGTGGCATCGACCTGGAGGCACATGTCAAACTGGGTATGTACAAATCACAAGATTTATTAAAGTCATTGTCAAACTTCTGCCCCTGAAATTTTGCAATTAGCCATGTGGGAATATAAAGTCATTCTTCAAATGTCTTTGATTTATTCCCTAATAATGCTAGTTTGTTCCCCCTCTGTCTCCCTCTCTCCAGAGAGAGAGAGAGAGAAAAAAAAGAGTCACAATTTAGATACGACATGAAATTTATCTTTGCAAGAGAAGAGACTGATAACTTGACTTTGACATTGCCCCAAGTGAAGTCTATAATTTCTTCAGGAAAAAAAAAAGAGGTAAATATCATATGAGCATAATGTATCAGCAACCTGCATTCGTACTTGAAGGAGCAAAATTTCACAGAAAGGTAAAGTCTGCAATTCCACCAGAAAAGAACAAGGGCAGACTAATTACATTTTCCTGTTAACCAATATTAATGAAGTCATTTATTATTTGTATGTATTTATTTGGCATAAAAATAATTGACATTTTTAACAATGAAGGAATTGAGTTACGCGCACACACATGTGCCCAAGTTGCTCTATTCCTGAAATTTTTACCTGTTAAGTAACTAATAATTAGCTCAAGTTAAAATATAGAGACCATGTAGTGTTGTTTCAATCTTTCCTGGCAGTTGTGAACTACCCATTACCAAAATTGACCTCCAAAACATTAAATTTTGCTTGACTGCACTATCCTCATCATCACTACCCTGTAACAATTTTTCATCACCTTTCACTTGGACCATCTCAGAATTTTTCTCCATTTGATCCCCTTAAATAAATTTCCATAAGGACCTGAGAATGGTGCATCTAAAGGAAATATGGCCGAAGCCAATTTGGCTCAGTGGATAGAGCGTCGGCCTGCGGACTGAAGGGTCCCAGGTTCGATTACGGTCAAGGGCATGTACCTGGGTTGCGGGCACATCCCCAGTAGGAGATGTGCAGGAGGCAGCTGATTGATGTTTCTCTCTAATCGATGTTTCTGACTCTCTATCTCTCTCCCTTCCTCTCTGTAAAAAATCAATAAAATATATATATATATAAAAAAGTTAATATTAAAGGAAATATGGCATGCCATAATTCTCATATACATTCCTCAGTGTCACCCCGGCACACACTAAGGTGGTTCTCAAGTGGAGAAGTTTATCTAGTGAAACTTTGCAACCTGCCAAACCCCCCATTACCATATGACATAGGACTAGGAGCTATTTCTTTCAAAAATCCACCTGATGAAACATCATCCCTACCTTTTACCTCTTTTCTTACCCTGATGTATTAGTGAAAGTACTTAAAGTGATAAATAGAGCTTATACTGTGATCCTTTCAATCTATAACTCTTTTTACAAAAAAATATGTTTTATTTATTTCAGAGAAAGAAAGGGAGAGAGAGAGATAGAAACAACAGCCAGAACCTGGCCAGTGTGGCTCACTGGTTGAGTGTCCACCTATGAACCAGGAGGCCATGGTTCAATTCCCTGTCAGGGCACATGTCCAGGTTGTGGGCCTGGCCTCCAGTAGGGAGTATAAAGGAGGCAGCTCTCTCACTGGTGTTTATTTTTTTAATAATATATTTTTTATTGATTTCAGAGAGAAAAGAAGAGGGAGAGAAAGCGATAGAAACATCAATAATGAGAGAGAATCATTGATTGGCTGCCTCCTGTGCACTCCCTGCTGGGGATGGAGCCCACAATCTGGACATATGTCCTGACTGGGAATCAAATCTGGGACGTCTTGGTGCCTGGGTCGATGCTCAACCACTTCCATAGTACTCACCATTAATAACTGTGGTGCTGTGATTTATAAGATTTATATATTTGGTCATTCAGTGGCCAAAATATACTTTTCATCTATATTTGCTGTTCATCCACATTTCCTGGCTTACAGATTTCCAAAACTCTTGGAATTTCCTGAACAGTAAGAGCAGTGCAAATAACTTTTGTTATATTTGGTCTCTTGTCCTCAGTTCCTGAAATTGCTTCAGAGCCGTCAAGATGAAATAAGTGTCTTGTTCTTTATAATAAGCCCCTTTCCATCACAAATAGGTTTATAGACTTTGGGAAAGCACCTAAGAGTGGGGCTGATTGCCAGGAAAATTGAGAAAGAATAAAGGCATGGACTTTTTAGTCCTCTCCCTGCATGTTTTGGGGAGGGGAAAAGGGCTGGAGATTTAATCAAGCATCAGTGGCCAAGGATTTTTTTTTTTTAAATCCCCACCCAAGGATAGTTTTCCATTGATTTTTAGAGAGAGTGGAAGAGGGAGGGAAAGACAGAGAGAAATATAGATGTGAGAGAATTGGTTGTCTCCCACACTAGCCCCGACCAGGGCCCAGGCCAGAGAGGATCCCGCAACCCAGGTATGTGCCCTTGACTGGAATCAAACTTGGGACCCTTCAGTCCGAAGGCTGATGCTCTATCCACTGAGCAAACCAGCTAGGGTAGTGGCCAATGATTTAATCAACCATGTCTATGTAATAAACCCTCCCTAAAAAACAACAGGAAAGGTATTTATAGGGCTTCCAAGTTAGTGAACATGAGCACTTCCACATACCACCATACCTGACCCCAAACTCCATACGGACAGAAGCTGCTCTCTTTGGGACCTCAGGCTCTGACTGTCTCCCCTCTGGCTCTTTCTGAGTTGAATCCTTTTATAATAAATTATTCATATAGTGAGTAAAAAGCTTCTCATAGTTTTGTGAGCCAATGTAGAGTATTAATCAAACCCAAGGTGGACATTTTGGGAACCTCCCATCTGCAGCCAGTTGATCAGAAGCACAGGTGACAACCAGGGCTTGTGATTGGCATCTGAAGCAGGGGCAGTCTTGTAAGACTGATCCGTTAACCTTTGGAATCTGATACCATCTCCAGGTAAATAGTATCAGAACTGATTTGAATTCAGGACACCCAGCTGGTGTTGGAGAACTGTTGGTGGTTTGTAAATACCACCCCACCCTCACCTTCTCAACTCCCCCTGACACACACACACACACACACACACTGTGATTGATGATTAGATTAACAGCCAGTTGTTTCTAGATCCATCTGCAAACTATGTCTATCTACACATATATGCTAATGTCTTGGCCTAAAACAGGGGTCAGAGCCTTGCCTGTTTTTATAGTTTTACTGGAAGATAGCCCAACCCATTCCCTTTGTGTTGTCCGTCTGCTTTTACGCTACAGGGACAGAGTTGAGTAGCTGCAAGAGACACTGCAGAACCTTAAAAGCCCAAGATGTTTACTACATGGCCCTTTCGTTACAGAGAATGTTTGAGGATCCCTGACCTAAAATATTCATTTATTCTCTCTGTTGTCCAATCCCTACCTATATTGATGATTCAGATGTGAATCAGTTCTACAAGAAAGTGCATGCTACCTGCTGAAATTGAGTTATCACCACTTGTCTGAGCAAGCCTTTCTTCGAACAACCAGACTCCTTAATCATAGATCTGTACTTTGGAAATTTCCGGTAGATTTGCCTGTCTCCTTTACTCTATAAATGGAGAGTGTCCCTTTTGACTTCTGTATCACCAGGTGCCTGGAACACAGCAAGCAGACAATATTGCTTGGAAATTTGAACTGAATGTATACATGAAAGGAACTACTGGGAAGTGGGGATTCTAAGATGATGAAGATACTTTGAAGTCAAAGTGATGACCAAGTAATGGGAAATAAATTTTGATCTTTCATTAGAACACAATGTGGTAATGCTGTTCGTTGTGAAAATAAGCAAAGAGAAATGGAGGCTCATAAAGATAAAAGCAAATGGTCAGAAAGGAATTATCTCAGGAAAGTTTGTACCAAGAGAAGAGAAAGGTTTGGGCACCAACCATGTGGCAAATGTCTCTTGCTCAGATACGATTCATGCTCCCATTTTCCTCCAGAACTGAAACTCTAAGGAAATATTGTGACTATGTCACAACGTTAGGAAATAGGTGAGGACTGAGTTCTATCACTTTCTGAAGCTCAGGCTCTTCCCACTAGACCAGTGGTCGGCAAACTGCGGCTAGTGAGCCACATGCGGCTCTTTGGCCCCTTGAGTGTGGCTCTTCCACAAAATACCACGTGCGGGCGCGCATGTACAGTGTGATTGAAACTTTGTGGCCCATGCGCAGAAGTCGGTATTTTGTGGAAGAGCCACACTCAAGAGGCCAAAGAGCCGCATGTGGCTCGGGAGCCTCAGTTTGCCGACCACTGCAGACCAGTGGTTCTCAACCTTCTGGCCCTTTAAATACAGTTCCTCGTGTGACCCAACCATAAAATTATTTTCGTTGCTACTTCATCACTGTAATGTTGCTACTGTTATGAATCGTCATGTAAATATCTGATATGCAGGATGGTCTTAGGCGACCCCTGTGAAAGGTCGTTCGACCGCCAAAGGGGTCGCGACCCACAGGTTGAGAATCGCTGCACTAGAGGAAGACAACTTCTCCTCTCATCTTCTTGTACTCAATATTCTGTCTCATTGTTTCATAACAGGATTTTAAGTATTATTAATTTTTCTCTAACCCGGTCTTCTGCTCCTGCATTCAGAAACAAGTATCAAACTCAATAAATATCCTCCCATAATTTACCAAGTCAATTCAGCAACTACAGATGCAGCTTACCTTCCAGACAAGATTATATTTCCCTTGAAGACAGAGACTATAGCTTCCTTTTCTATCTATTATAATATCTACCCCAGTACTAATAATATAGTGTGTTAACAATAAACTGATTATAATTAAAAGTGTTTTTTATTCCTCACTCTATATCTGTCTTATATGTGTGCATCTATTTATTTACATATATCAACCTATCTATTTTTACAAAGCATCGGCTACTAATAAACTAGATTAAGATTAATTATAGTTTAAATTATAAGACTGACATTTAACAGAGTTTCTCTCTCTCTTCCTCTCTCTACTAATTATTAAAGAGAGCAGAATGGATCTAGACACTGAGTTACACTGTTTACAGTTACCTATCTTTCATAGCAACATATCCTTTTCATTATAAAAAAAAAATAAAACAACTAAATGTCACTGCATGGGTTATTCCCTAACCTAATTTTCTTGAACTATATTCAGCACCTCCTTCAAAGAGACAACTCACCATCATAAACTCAATAGTTTTTGTATAAATCCCATCAATTGATGTGTTCAAAATAAACTTTAGTACTTGGGCAAAGAAAGAAAAAGAAGGAAGGCTGAAACAGAAGCACAAAATAAGTCTTATCTACATGTTTTCCATTTTTTAATTTGGGAGATGTTTCAGTTGGGAGGATTTTCTTCCATGGTGACAGGGAGGCAAGTGTGGGAGGTGCTGCCTCAACACACAAGCTTCCAGCTTTCCTCTACTGTGTGAGCCACCTTCCTATTAATCATACAGGCTTCAGAAAAACAGTTCTTAAGCTAGGTTTTAAAACCGGTACTTTTTACAGTGTTTGTTTTATTTAGTTTAGATATACCTTTGGAAGATCTTTTCCCAGGTTTAGAGTAATACCACTTTGTTTCACTGTCGTCGGCTTTAATATTTTATAAGGCTTACATGCAACTTGTGACATGACTTATTTCAAGTTAGCAGGAGAACAGCCATTCTCCTTTGCCAATTCCAGTTCGCATACTAAACGTGGATTTTCTCATGCAGTACAGCACCTGCATAAATTTGAAAAATTGAGAATCCTGAAAATGGTATTTCAATAGCGGTTCTGTTCAGCGAATGGGCAAAATTTACTGTGCGATACAACACTGTGAACCGGGTTAATGCCCTGTGGAAACTGCATTTCCCTGAGGCAGACTTTGTTGTTGTTATTGATCATTTTATATAAATATATACATAATCCTATTACACATGTTTTTCTGTCAGGTGGATATCAAAATACTGCTAACATATGTCTATCGCATGAAAAGGAAAACCTAGAGCTACAGCAAAAATAATTCACAAGACACATACACACCCATAACCTGCTGAAAGGGAGTGACTCAGCAGTTCTCTTTAAATAATGAGCAGCTGATGTCACATTATTTTGCTGAAGGAATAAATGCTTGCTGATTTTCAAATTTCCCTTATCCATTTCCAAATACAAAGGTAAGGGTAATTCTGATGAAACAGAATATTGTTGGTTACCTGAGTCATACAGCGGATTTTTATTGTGTTTGCTTTCATTTTAACCAGGGAAAACTGACCTATTTTAGTATAAACACACACAACAACAACAATCTCTCCCCTGCTATCAAATCATGAGTCCTTATGATTGTGAGAAATTTGGCCTAGCCTGGGTTTTTTTAAATTTGGATGCTTCACAGACCTTGAAAATGTGAAATAAATCAAAAAAGTTTGTTTGTTGAAAATGGATTATTGCACCCAGACCTGGATTACTTTACCACATCATTCCCTCCCCTTGTCCCCACTCAGCAAAATACTATATTTCCCTGGAGACTTCATTGCTGTTGATTTTTTTAAATTTAATTTAATTTTTTATTGAATTTATTGGGATGACATTGGTGAATAAAATTACACAGGTTTCAAGTATACAATTGTATAATACATTATGTGTATATTGTATTACGTGTTTACCACCCGAAGTCAAGTTTTCTTCCATCACCATTTATCCCCCCTTTACCTCCTACTACTCTCTGGCAATCACCATACTATTGTCTGTGTCCATGAATCTTTCTTTTTTTTTTTCTTTGTTCATTGTTTCCTTTTTCTTTTTATTTTATTTCTTTTTATTTTTTTGCCAAGAAAATAACATACCTTGGTACAAGATATTATAGGGAAACCTTCGGATATCAAATAAACACAGAATAATTTGCTCAATAAAGATTTGTAAAGTTTGTATTTTGTTCCATTGAGATAAAGGTTTTTATTTGATGTAGCTGGTCCCTAAGCTTAAATTCACACGTATATAAAATTGCAATCTAAAAAATACTTAGCATAATATTTTACAATTCCTATTTTCACAATTTGCATTTAAAGATGTAATTTAAAATTTATCTCAAAGCATCAAATTTCAAAGGAAAAGCCAATAATATTTAAGAGGATATAACATTACCATTTCCCAGAAATTGATGGGATCATCTTTCTCTTCAGTTTGGTAACTACCAGAGAGTTGACAAGAAAAAAATATGCTTAAACAATTATTTAAATGTTCATAAATATCTTTTGAAATATTTTTGAAAATTACAGTTCAACATCAAATGTCTTCATTTTTCAAGTTTCTTCATTATATACTAATTAGGAATAAATATATATACCTAATTCAAGGGTTTAAATTTTCTGTGGAATCTTGCTTAAGGAATTTTGTGACATAATTTTCACATGTTAAAATGTTGTTAGTTTTTTTTAATATATTTGGATTCTTTGCACTAGGTAGTATGAGATGATGGCAACACATTTCCCTTGTTCAACCAACTAATAAACTAAATGATAATCTTATTAACACTGTAGAATTGAATGTATATGACATGTTAATAGGTAAATACATAATTGCTACAGAAGCATCTTGACCTTGTTTATATCTTCTTATTTTATTGATATACAAAGAATAGGAAATAACAACTTAAAATTATAGGTTGATAGATGGAGGAGAGAGTATATTTTGGCTTGGAATTACTAAGACATGAAAGTCAATAGTAATCTTAGAGATCATTTATCTTTGACTATTTCCTATGTCAGACTCTGGGGATAAAAATATCATCAAGACAAATTCTTTACCCAAAGAAATTCAATCTTATTTTCATGTTGTTTATTTTTCTGTCCTTTCCTTACAAACATATTACCCCTACCTATCAACACATTCACTCCCTTTTCAGGCAACACACACACACACACACACACACACACACACACACAATTATACAAGCGACATTACAGGATTCCTTTAGAGCAATGCTGTATACTTCAAGACGAAGAAAGTCAATATTTCCACAGTAGCCCCTTAAATTCTAAGTAAACAAGTTAACTTTTTTATAAAAATGAGGAAATTCTTAGGAAAAAGTAGATTTTCTTCAGTTCATAGTTCAAATATGTATTTGTTTCACGAATGGATTTTTTTATCCATGAATTTATTTTCCACAGAAATAATTATAAGCTATCATATACTCTGTTATGAATTTAAAAATAAAATGAGCTGAGCATCTTAAGTAGAGACAATTAAGCAAACAAGTAAAATACAAAGAAAAAAAAGGGTTTAGAAAGCCATATAAGAAAACAGTTAAAGACAGAAAGGCGAGTAAGCCAACTCTTTTTGCCATGTTGCAAGAAAGATCCTATGAGGCTATCACAACTGAGTTGATAATTTAAGGTTGAGTATGATTTTACCAGGTATTACTTGGAATTGGAGTTGTAGGAGAAGAAAACACTTCTGCCAGGGAAAATGCCATATGACAAAGTATGAAAGAAAGAGAAAAAATATTAATTTTGGAGATTTGAAGTACAAAAGTAAAAGAGGTCAGGTCCTGAAGAGAGACTTGTGTGTTAAGAGTAAGATATTTAAATTTTAGACTGTCAGGAAGTACTGAAAAAAATATATTAGGGAAATGGCATTTTTAATTTTAGTTTCATATTTTAAATTTTAAATGCTTGAGTGAGCATTTATTTCAAGTTTGTAATTAGATTCTCTGTACTTTGCAGGAACAACATTTAGAGTCAAATAATACTGGTCCCCCTCCTATGTGTTCTGAATCTGAATGGTCTTATAATTTGTCACACAGAACTGTGAGTTCCGGCTTAGAGTCCTATAATGTTCATGCTTCAAAGATAAAGACTCCATCTGATTCACTGAGGAGACCCCTATCATTTCACATAAAACAATATTTAGCAATTATTTGTTGAACAAATGATTTAGTCTTCCTCTCTGCTGCTCCTGGGAAATATTTGCCTCTTACCCATTATCTTCTATCTCAGTAAATGTCAATACAACCCAGCCAATTACTAAGGACATTTACCTGGGAATTTTCCTTACTCGGCTCTCACACAATCCACTTTAATCCATGAGAAAATGCTCTTGGTTCTCCCTTTAAATTATATCATGAATTTGACAATTTTTCCCATGCTCAGCCATTATCAGAACTGTTGCAATATCCTGCTGACTTAGTCCTTCAGTTTCCACTTGACAGTTTGCATAGAGCAACAAGAGTTATCGTTTAACAAAGATGTAAATCAGATCATGTCACTACTATGCTCAGAATGGTTTTCTGGCTCAACAGTTGCCCAGGATATAGGAAGCTAGAAAGAATACCACTCCCACTTAAACAATATACAGGCAGATAAACTAGAAAATTAAAGCATTTTCTTGAATCTGTAATTCAGTTTCTACTGCTCTGTATAGAAAGTTCAAGATTCAAGAAAGAAATATGAAACTCATGGAAAAGAAAAAAGGATTACCAATTGTAAAGCAGTCAATATGGTCAGACTCAAAGATGAACCCCTATGTAGGAATTCACAGAAAGATAATTTATAATAACTATGATTAATATGGCAAGCTAGTAGAACATGAAAAATATAGATGGGGAAAATTCAACAAAGACATGAATGTTATAAGAAAAGGTAAAATGGCAGGGGTAGGGATTGGAGAAGGACACGACATTTGACCTAATTATCTACACAGCACTCATCCTACTGACTTCAGAATGTAGATTCCTTTTGAGTACACCGATCACTTTCAACAAGATGTATGTGTCCTCACCAAAAAATAAGGACCAAGAAACAGGGAAGCAATCTCAGCAATACAACAAAATTAAACTAGAAATAAAAACAGAAAGATACCGAGATCTTGAAAATCTTGAAAACTTCAGTAATTGAGCCACTTCTTTTTTATCTTTATTGTTGAGAGTTTTACAGATGTCCTCTTTTCCTCCCATTGATCCCCCCAAAAATATAGACAATTCTATATCCAAAATAAAGAAAATTCTCAAAACTCAATAATAATAGACAAAATAACCCAACTTAAAATGGGCAAAATATTTGAACAGACAATTGATGAAAATAAGTTTTAAAAAAGTTCAACATTAGACTGTGGGAAATTGCAAAGTGAAATTACAATGAGATCCCACTATGCATGCAAGTACACAAAGGCTTTTGTCCTATAGTTTCTAATAGAAACTTAAACATTTAAATGTAAGTGTATGATTCATTTTTAATTAATTACTTAATATTCAGGTTTTTTTGCCTATGGATGTCAAATTGTTCTAATATCATCTGTTGGAAAAACTATTATTGTTCCATTTGAATTGCTTTTGCTAAATTGTTGACTATATATGCATGGGGTTATTTCTAGCATCTCTATTCTGTTCCATATAGAAGTTTCAATACCACAGTCACACTTACTGCAGCTTTTAAGTGTTAGAATCAATTGGGGTGATTCCTTCAACATTATTATAGTACTAGGGGCCCAGTGCATAGATTTGTGCATGGGTGGGGTCTGGCCAGCCCAGCCCCAATCGGTGCTGGGCCTGTTGGGAGGAGGAGATGGCAGGAGGTTGGCCAGCCGGCCAGCCCTGATTGGGGCCTGATCAGGGCCAGGCTGGCTGGGGGAAGGAGCTGCAGGTGATTGGCTGGTGGGACCTGCCCCAGATTGGGGTGGGGAGGCTGATTGGGGGCAGGGTCGGCTGTGGGGAGGGGCTGTGGGTGGTGGGCCAACTGGCTCAGCCTCCAAGGGTTGGGGGGCCTGATTGGGGGTCAGCGGCTGGGGGAGGGGCCATGGGTGGTTGGCCAGACATCCCCAACCCCAATTGGTGTGGGGGGGACCAACCAGGGGAGAAGCTGGCTGGGGGGAGGAGCTGTGAGCCAATCGGGTTGGTAGGGGCTGATGGGGGTGGGGCTGGTCATGGGGAGGGGCTGAGGGTGGTGGGCCGGCTGGCCCCCCACACTAATGGGGTGGGGGGGCCGATCAGGGGCCAGTGGCCAGGGGGAGGGGACATAGGTGGTTGGCCAGCTGGCCCTGACCTTGATTGGGATTGGGGGGGTGATCTAGGGTGGGGCCAGCCTGGGGAAGGGGCTGCAGGAGGTTGGCTGGCTGTCTCCACCCTCTATTGGGGTAGGGTGGGGGCAATCAGGGATGGGGCTGGCCAGGGGTAGGGGCTGAGGGTTGATTGGGGTGGTAGGGGCCCATCGGGGGTGAGACCGGCTGGGGGGAGGGGTGTGGGAGGTTGGCCGGCTGGCCCTACCTCCAGATCAGGCTGGTTTGCTGGCTGCAGTGGACATCAAAGTGACTGGTCATTATGGTTGTTACGGCATTACAGTTGCTGGCTTTTTATGTATATAGATTTGTTTTAAAATTTTACTTATTTTTGTCTTATACTAAAATATAAAATAATACATAACATCTAAAATTCATAATTTCAAAGTCATTGGTATTTATTGAATAAATAATAACATAAAAAGTCTTTACTAATTGGAATCACCATATAAATTAATATTTTTATTATCACTATAATTTTTAAAGAATATCAATAATCTTAGATTTCTTAGACTTCTTAAGTTCTGTTTTTAGGGACTTTTGGTAGTTGTATGACTCCTTCGGTTTCCTTCTCAAAATATTTAAAACTCTTAAATTAAAAGATTAGGAATAAAGACAATCACAAATATTAAAATAAGGTTATAAAATAATTTTAAAATTTTTTGATGTATTAATGAATATCTTATTATTAAATATATAGTCTATGTTTTACTAGAAAGGTATCTAATTATTATGATTACAAAATAGTGGTAAATATAAAATTAAACACATATATAATATCTCTAATGAAATAGAAAAATAAAAATATGTACAATTTTTATTGGTAACAAAGAACACATGTTCCCTGACTTACAATAAATGTTTTAATAAATCTATCATAAATTGAAAATACTGTAAGTCAAAAGTGCATTTTAATATTATGCTGCAGAATATTGGTTTTATTTTTGTGAATGCATGGATGAATGCAAATTACTTTCACAACATTGTAAAGTCAAAAAATTATAAGTTGTACCATAGTAAGTTTGGGATAGTCTGTACTTTAAGCACTGGTGTGACACATTGCCTCCATTCATAATTTAAAAAAATAATGCTAAATTTCAGTTGGAGGCTGTTAAAATATATGTGTAATTTTTTTCTAAGTTCATTATATTCTATCCATGAAGCTCTTGAATGACTGAAGACACCAGATTAATAGATGTTTATATTTTCAAATGCTACTCATTTTTAATAGTAGGCAACACTGTTGTTAAACATTTAGTCAGCAATGATTAATAGATGACCGACTCTATTATCTATCTATCTATCTATCTATCTATCTATCTATCTCATTTATCATCCATCTATCCATCAAATCTATATGTCACCCAATAGAAATTTTACAGAAGAATATAAATTAATAGAAATAAAATGTATAGGGATTTTTCTCATCAGGAATAAATCAAAGAGCTTTTTCTGCCTTTACAGAATGGTGTTTGCTTTAAAAGTAGGTATCTTGGGATCCTTTGCTGTTTAATAGAAAAAAAAAAGAAAACATCTGAAACCATCTAGTGCTCAGGTCCAAGAGGTTGCTGAAGAATAGTTCTCCTGAAAGCATCTGATAGAATCCAGAGATAAAGAGCAAAAGGTAACAGGGAGGTCTGCCAGAAGAGTCTATAGAATTGAAAGTATTTGCAGAGATGTGCCCCTCAGGTAATTGATAAGAACTAGAGGTATAGTGCACTGAGATAAGAAACTACCAAACATAAGAGAATAAAAATTTTCTGCTGGGGAACACTGAGCTAATCCATCAAGCTTATTTTTTTAGTCCTTTTCTATTTCACTTTCCTTCAATAAAGTCTTTATTTTGACAACGTAGAAAGTTTACACAAAAGGACTGTAATGGAAAAAGTATAATAATCCTTAAATTCACTTTCTAGGACAAGTTTACTTGCTACAAAAGAAGGTAGAAAGTTGGCAATTTTCCTCACATTTGAACTAACCATAAACAAGCAGGGCTTTACAAAACTATCATGGAAATTGAATAGGTTTGGTTACTTGAATGGAACTCTAGTTTTTAATGGGATTAAAGTAGAAACTACATTAAACATCCAAAATTCATTTCTGACTCTCACCCAAAAAATACAGTTCCATTCAATGTAATAGCTCTTATCTTGATAAAAATTTGTACACTAAATTGATTTTTCTACCTCCACAGAATGGGTTACAGAATTGTTAGAGAAGAAACCAGTAGTTGATGATAACAATATTTATCAGATGTTTTCCTTGGTGTAACCAAATGCGCTCTAAAACCTATTAGCTTAAGGATCCTAGAAAAGTCACTGTAGCAGTTTACCCCTAATTCCTTGGATCACTAGACATCACCCACCAAAAATAGTCCATTACTCAGTGTGTGATTCTAGGAATCCCCAAAGTAGAAGTATCTCACAAAAATCTAAATTGCATCCTGGTGGCCTACAGTTCTACAACCCTTCATTCCTTTATCATCCCATTGCTTTTTTTGTCCATATCACTTCTCTTCTGTATCCATCCACCTGCAGTGACCTGCTATGTGAATAGTGTTTTCTTTGAGCAGACTCTAGCATCACTTGACCTCAGATAACCTTGGGAAAACTATTTCTTCTGCAGTTCCCACTTCCAAGTTCATCACCATCTCTGCCTGCTTCAGTTCCCTTAGTTTTACTTTTTATTTCTGGAAGATAGGAAAATAGATTCCCTTCAGCATGTTCAACTTAGAAATGGAGATTACAGAGCAGAGTTCTTTGGTCTCTCAGTGACACGTTCTTTTAATCTTACCACCCAGTCTTCTCCTTTCCAAGATTGCCTAGGTGAGAATGCTGACAGGTTAATGAGCAGCCTTACATTCTACCCAAATGGCTGCTTCATTCTACCTCATGGCCCTCTGAGTCTTGCCCACCACACCAGGGTCTTTTGTCATAAATAGGCACATTTTTTCTAAAGTATTCATTATTTTCCCCTCTCATCTGTGTTTTATGGCATTCTATATTCACCATGTGTTGTTTTTTTTAAAGAAAGTATCTATATATACTATATATGCCATATTTCAGAGAGGGAGAGGGAAAGAGAGATAGAAACATCAATGATGAGAGAATCATTGATTGGCTGCCTCCTGCGCACCCACTACTAGGGTTCCAGCCTGAACCTGGGCATGTTCCCTGACCAGGAATTGAACTGTGACCTCCTGGTTCATAGGTCGACACTCAACCACTGAGCAACAAAGGCTGGGCCATTAGATGGGTTTTGAGTCTCTGTCTTCTATATTCCATGGGGATCTTTACTTGTAAACCTGGGGGAGTAGTTAGATACAAGATTAGACAAATATTAAGCATTTGATACTAATTAAGAAGTTATGCTTGCCCAGAAATTCATTTGCTAATTCTTAGGAGGCTGTTTAATCACAGGGACCTAAGCCTAGTTGGCATATTCCAAACACAACTGAAGCCCAGAAAGGACAACGTGTTACACAGGCTCTCACACATATAGCATTTTCCTAACTTCTCACTATAACACAGCGATAGTTGTTTAGAATTCCTATGTGATATTTTATAATAAAAGAAAGCAAGATAAATTGAAGTCAAATAAGGAAGTGGCAATGTTGCAGTAAAACAAGGTATATCTAAACCACCCAATAAATATATCATTATTCAAAGTGTCATTGGAGTTAATACAATAATTAATTGACTACCAAGAATAACACAGTACAATAAATCTTTTTTTTTTCCTTTTTTAACCCCAGCACATGGACAAACACTATCAAATGAACTCAGGTATAAGACTACTGTTTTTTCTTGGGTGAAATTCAATCTAACAACTCTTAATTTTGGAACCTCAGGAAGCAATATAACTATTTTTTTGCTTCTTAACCCAACTGTTTAAGTTGTTTCCACATTCCAAACCACACACCTATTGACTGTGTGATTTCAAATAAAGTATTTAACATCTTTCCCTTCATTTTCTTATCTGAAAAAGGGGATAAGAGTCTTACATAACCCCACTGTTTTGGAAATTAAATGAGATATTACTTATAAAGAATGAAACCCATTGCCCCGGACTCAGCAGACACTAAACAAATAATAGCTATTTTAAATCTGTAAAACAACAATACAATGCTTAAATTAAGTCAGAAAATAACAAAAGAGGCTGAGATGTGTTTTAACGTTCACATTTCGGTGCCCCAGGCATTTTTATTGTCAATACCGAAATAATAATCACAGACTATGGTTGATATCTAGCTTCAGTGAATTAAGACTTTTTTTTTTTCTGGTACTATTATTACCTAGGAAGCACAGAAGGAAATGTTTAAGGTCAGAGGTGAGGATAAATTATAGTTGCTGGTGAGTGGGGGGTTACATGGCCTATATGGTTGGATTGCAGGGCAGCATGAAGAGTTCGCATGATGTCAGTGGTCTGGATTTAGAGTGAGACCAGTCAGCAAGGGTGTTTATTTTATTTTTTTCAGTCACATTCAACTGCATGCTTTATAATTACAATAGATGATAGAATGTAACCAAGGTAGCTCTTTTACTATTAAGGTGCAAGGTATAGCATTTAATAGAAGCTGCATTACACTGTAGAATATAAAATAATTGGTATTTAGCAGCTTAAAAGAATCTAAGTGTATTTTTTGCTCATGTGGGATGGAGGGTTGCTAGTTGTATTCAGGCTCTGGAGGGTCTAAACTTGACAGCTAAATGCTCTACCTTCAAGGGACACTTACAGCACTTCTCCTGGGAACTCACTGATGGAAGATAGGCAAATGGCCCCAACCAGCAACAAAAGGACTAGAAAGTGCCATGTTTCTTGAATTGAAGACAATCGGAGTATTTGAAACAGCACAAATGCTGGCCACACCTTCCAAATGGGTGAAGCATAAGTCTAGGTACTGCTTTCAGGAAAATGTGATAGGATCAGCGGAACAGTGAGTTTCAGTGAGTAAAGAGTTAAAATTTTAAAGTTAAAAATGCAAATAACTGTTGAAGGTTTTTTTTTTTTCTCTCCTTGTATTATAGGAAGCTTGTCATTTAAAAGTGAAAACAGTGGCATGTTTTGATTTGGGTTAAAAAAAAAGAAATGAAGGGTAGATAATCACAGAATCTATAAATATGTTTAAAAAAAGAGTTGGCGAGCAGGCTGTGCAATCTGATAAGCATCTCAAATCAGAGCAGTGAGGGTGGGTTTAGTCTGAGGAAATGAAGGGCGAGAAAGGGAGTTGTCTACCTCAAGATCAGTGTCATGAGAGCTGCAGGTAAAACTGATCTCGGGTAAAGGCCAGGTATCATTTGAAGCAAGAAGGTAAGTAAAATGAGGAGAGGGGAGCTTGGGGTTAGAAAACTGATGTAGAAGACACAATAAAAGGAAGGGTTTCAGAAGTTGGGCAGGATGGCAGATAGGGTAGGTTAAGCCATGTCTGATGTGTATGGGGATGCATTTCCAAAGTATGAGGCATGACCTAGGACCTCAGGCCATCGATGGTGTCTGATGCACAAAGACAAATGCCCAAACCGGTTTGGCTCAGTGGATAGAGTGTCGGCCAGCAGACTCAAGGGTCCCAGGTTCGATTCCGGTCAAAGGCATGTACCTTGGTTGCAGGCACATCCCCAGTAGGGAGTGTGCAGGAGGCAGCTGATCGATGTTTCTCTCTCATCGATGTGTCTAACTCTCTATCCCTCTCCCTTCCTCTCTGTAAAAAAAATCGATAAAATATATTTTTTTTAAAAAAGACAAAGGGCAAAGGGCCTAAGGAGGTCTGTGTTCATGCTCTCCAAGGCTGATGGTAGTGGTGACAATGTGGAGAGAGAGAAGAATGAAACTCTGTGAACACAGAGAACTCGTGTTCTACATCTAATCTGTACCATCTTCACCATCTTAAGTGCTGACAAAGGCAAAAGAGTACAAGGAGTTGTAGGGTAGTACTGACAGAATACTAAAAGATTTGGATTATAGCGGCAACAAATTCACACAATAAAACCTTGGAATGCCTTTAGTGTCCTTTTCAGTTTTTGAAGGAACCTGGCCAAAGTCTATTTTATTTTCCATATGGACGAAGAACCTAATAAAAGTCCTAATTAGCTTGACATTCATTTCTGTGAAATAAGTAATGGGTATGTACATAATTAGATGTTGGACTGAAGAGATTGCTGGGATTGTGTATATGATTCCATTGCTAGAATTCTGGTACAGAGAGGAGGTTTTTGTCTTTGTGTTTTATCTAGTAGAATTGTTGAGTAGGTAATTACTTTAAAAAATAGATCTATTCAACTGAGGGATTAAAATGAAAAGCTATTAAAGCAGATAGTGATACAATTGGTTTCTGGCCCAGTAAGTGGGAACTTGAGGAAATAAAAGTTTTAAATCACTTAATTTATCACATACCTTTTTTAGTTTCCTGTAATTTGAAAGCATCATGTTCTCCACTTCTACTTTTAATGAACTCCCTACTGATTAGATCAACCTCCTTTCTATAAGTTTGAATAAATAGATGTTTTTAAAGTAAACCTATCAATTGTATATTTCATATGACAAATTAAAGAGTCTACTCTAAAAAGAAAACATTTTAAATTAGACAACTTATAAAAGACCAACATTTTGTGGTAGCCTTGGATAAGAAGCATAGTGTGTTATCTTAAAATTAAAAGTTTAAAAATTACCCTATAAATAACATCAAAAGGATCATGTTTTATTAATATGTAGAAATAAATATCCACAAAGTATTTGTCTAAAACTAACAAAACACTGAGTAACAATCATTCTGTATTTACAGAGAATTGACATTTTTGAGGCACTTTCTTTTTACCTCTGAAAATTAACAGGGTTTAGGGTTTGCTTGGCAGCAAGCGATCCTGTGAAGCTCCCTTATCTCCATGGCTGAAATGCCTTCAACTCAGTAAAACCATGATTTCAGAATTGTTGATAATTAAGTTACAAGTTCAAAAGTAATGTACTGATTTCAATGAGAAAAACTCCTTAGGGTATGTGTGAATTATAAAATTTCTTCCCTATATATATGTGCTTCAGATGTATAGCTAATTAAACTAAGAAAAAAATTGCCTCAAAGCTGATGGCATAGTCTTAAGATTTGGAGGAGAAGCTTATGAATTCAAGAACTATCTAGAAATATATATAAACAACTTTGGTCTGATTTGGGGTCCCTTGACTCTTTTTAATTGTTACTCACATAAGTAAGAAATATATTACTCACTTAAAATTTTTCATACTCTTTATTTAATTTTTTTTATTGATTTCAGAGAGGAAGAGAGAAGGAGAGAGATAGAAACATCAATGATGAGAGAGAATCATTGATCAGCTGCCTCCAGCACACTTCACACTGGGAATAGAGCCCACAACCCGGGCATGTGCCCTGACCAAGAATCGAACCGTGACCTCCTGATTCATAGGTCAATGCTCAACCACTGAGCCATGCTGGCTGGGCAAAATTCCTCATATTCTTAAATAAAGGTACTGACAATTACCATTATTATCATGGGCTAAACGAAAAAATACATTAATAATGAGCCCTAGGCCCAATGCAATCATTGCTGGAAAGATCTACACTTTGAGGAGTAACGGCTCTTACATTAACACTGTATCCCAAATGGTTGGTTTCAAGCTTTATAACATGGTATTCAAGCCCATCATGATCTGTCTCAACCCTCTTTCTCCAAAATTATTTCTTCTATATTGCAGCTTATTCTTTATATTTTAGCAGTTGAAATTAATTATAATTTCCAGAATCCACAATGATGTTTTTTATATTTTTTCATGTATATTATAGCACCCCTATATTCATAGCAGCACAATTTAGAATAGCTAATATTTGGAAACAACCTAAGTGCGCATCAGCAGATAAATGGATTAAAAAACTATGGTACATCTACACAATGGAATACTAAGCTGCTATAAAAAAGAAGGAACTTTTACCATTTGCAACAGCATGGAAGGAATTGGAAAGTATTATGCTAAGCAAATTACCATTATTCTCATGGGCTCAACAAAAAAAATACATTAATAATGAGCCCTAGGCCCAATGCAAGATAAATATCACATGATCTCCTTTGTATGCGGGATATAATGATCAACATAATTTGATGAACAAAAATAGATCCAGAGACAAATGGCAGGGGAGGTGGGAGGATTAGAGAGCAACCAAAGGACTTGTATGCATGCATATTAACATAACCAATGGACACAGACACTGGGGTGGTGGGAGCTTGCCCAGGGTGGGAATAGTTGGGGACGGAGGTAAATTGGGGGAAAAAGAGACAGATATAAAACTTTAGACAGTAAAAAAAAAAAAGAACTCAGATGAAAGCTAGTAATGAGGTAGAATTCTAGTCTTTGAAAATAAAATATCTGTTATGAGGGAAAAAAGTTTCTCTTATATTCAATGCCTAGCCTCTTTTTGCTACTGAATTTATATTCATCTTTCAAAACATACCTTAGTAATAAATTCCTCAAGTAAACTTTTCCTTATAACCTCAGGCAGGTAACATTAAACCAGGTCCCTTGGGCCTACATATTATTTTTTAGTACTTCAGACCTATATTGAATACAGGGTTTTTATCATTTACTAGAGGACCAGTGCACGAAATTCATGAACTCAGAGTCGGGGTCCCTCAGCCCGGATTGTGAGATGGTGCAGGCCAGGCTCAGGGACCCCACCAGTGTACAATCGGGGCTGGAGAGGGACTCAGGAGGTTGGCCAGCTGGGGAGGGACCACAGGAGGGTTCCACGGTGTGTCCGGCCCATCTCCTTCAGTCCCCATTAGCAGGACCCCAGCAGCAAGCTAACATACTGGTTGGAGAGTCTGCCCCCTGGTGGTCAGTGCATGTCATAGCGAGCAGTTGAGAGGTCTTTGCATATCATTATCATATTACACTTTGATTGGTTGAATGGAAGTTCAGATGACCAGACACTTAGCATATTAGGCTTTTATTATATAGGACTAGAGGCCCAAAGCAAAAAATTTGTGCACTCGGGGGGCGGGGGGGGGGGTGTCTCTCAGCCAGGCCTGTGCCCTCTTGCAGTCTGGGACCCCTCAGGGGATAACCACCTGCTGGCTTAGGCTAGCTCCCTGGGGAATTGGGCCTAAGTTGGCAGTCAGACATCCCTCTAGAAGCCTGGGAAACCTTGGGGAATGCTCACTTGCAAGCAGGGAGCAGGCCTAAGCTGCAGTTGGACATCCTTAGCGCTGCTGAGGAGGCGGGAGAGGCTCCCACCATCACCGCTGTACTGGCAGCCATCAGCCTGGCTTGTGGCTGAGCAGAGCTCCCCCATGTGGGAGTGCACTGACCACCAGAGGGCAGCTCCTGCATTGAGCGTCTGCCCCCTGGTGGTCAGCGTGTGTCATAGTGACCAGTCATTCCCAGTTGTTCTGCTGTTAGGGTCAATTTGCATATTACCCTTTTATTATATAGGATAGAGACCTGGTGCATGGGTGGGGGCCGGCTGGTTTTCCCTGAAGGGTGTCCAGGTCAGGTTGGGGGTCCCTGCTGGGGTGCCTGGCCAGCCTGGATGAGGGGCTGAAGGCCGTTTTCAGGCTGGCCACACCCCCTTCAGGAAGGGGGTCCCTGCTGGAGTTCCTGGCCAGCCTGGATGAGGGGCTGAGGGCTGTTTTCAGTCTGGCCAAATCCCCTTCAGGAAGGGGGATCCTGCTGGGGTGCCTGGTCAGCCTGGGTGATGGGCTGATGGCTGTTTGTAGGCTGGCCACAGCCCCTTCAGGTTAGGGGTACCCCTGGAGTGCCTGGCTAGTCTGGGTGATGAGCTGATGGCTGTTTGCAGGCTGGCCACGGCCCCCAGCCACCCAAGCTCCCAGTGGAGGCTGGCTTGAAGCAGGTATCTGGGGTTTATTTATTTTCTATAATTGAAACTTTGTTGCCTTTAGTGGAGGCCACAGCCTGCCAGGACTGGCGGGAAGCTTGGCTTCCTCCATCGCCAGGGCAACCAAGCCTCCTGCTTGCTCCAGCTAGTGGCTGCCGGCTGCCATCTTGGTTGGGTTAATTTGCATATAGTTGCTCTGATTGGCTGGTGGGCATTGCTTGGGACATAGGGAAGTTATGGTCAATTTCATGTTTCTCTTTTATTAGATTAGATGTTTTGTGCTATGTAGCTCATTTTCTAGATAATTAAACCATTGAATTTAAGTACTCTTTATCCATGTAAGACAAAAATATTTTCTTCATGAAGTCATATGCATAATAACATATTACTTGAATGAATAAACAAATATTTAATAATAATAAATCGTGTGTGACAAATCCATACATTTATGAAGTTGGAATATGTTTATATCATTGAGAAAATCAGTATAATCTTCTAAACTCTGGAACTTTAGGAGTCTAGAAGATTCCTAGTGGCACTAGAATTGCTCTGAGTATCTTCTATGACTCATAATAACTCTAATAGACTTTTCTCCATCTAAAAGTTTGTAATTCCAAACTAATCCTGTCTTGTAATAAGAGTGCAAACAGTTGACATTGTTGCATGAGAAAATATTTCCTGTTTTCTTTCCTTAAATTCTCTAGATATACTTGCTATGTATATTTCTCAATAAATAAGTGTTGTATCTTCAGGAGTATACCAAGTGTATGGAGGTTATAGAATTAGCATCAAGGTAGTTACAATCTATTTGCAAAGCCAACATTTACTAACTTGAAACAGAAGTTTATAGTCATAAAATATTTACAATTTTGAGGTGTATAAAGACATGTCATTGAGGGAAGCAGTGATAGAAGAGATTGTTGTCCTAACTATGTGTTCTCCTTCATAATAGATTTAGGCATCCTGACCCATCATCATATGATTTACACGGGTGTTCTGTGGGTGGACATTATTTCCTTACCTCCTTGATTTTGAACTTGACTATGCAGTGTGCTTTGACCAATGGGATGTGAGTGAGTGTGATTTTGTTATGTGGAAACAGAACCTTTAGTGTGATTGCATGGTCTGGCTCAGTCTCTCTCTTATTTCAGTGCTCAACCTGGATAAAATACATGTCCCAGATAGAGGCTGCTCCATTCAGGTCCAGAATGAGCACCTGGGAGCCAAGCTTAGCCTCACAGCTGCCAACTTACTATCTTCAGTGTAAATGACATAAATGTTGTCACATGCTAATACTTTGACACTGATGTTATTGCAGGACTTATGCAGAAGTTAAACCTAGCGTGAGAGTGTTACAGTAGCATATATAGAACTAAAAGGATATGCCACTGACTTGGGCCACATATCAGGCAGTGTGGAAACCACTAGTGAAGTTTAGCTGAATGACAGTCCATGTTATTCCAGCTGAAATATTTGATAAAATGGTTGCTTGTCATGAAATTAATTCCTGTACCTAATGAATTTGCACCCCTGGCTTTGTTATTAGCTGCATTTTGCATGATATTACTGGAAAGTGAGTTTGGGGGGAAAGTTAGGCTGTTGTCAAGCAGAGATGAAAAAGACAAAATGAGAATTCACAGAATCCAGAACTTGCAGGCTTGAAAGATGCACTCAGCTCCAATCTGTAAAACATACATTTGGGAACAGACATGAGCCACATCAGTCAGTGAGGACAAAGCCTTGAGAAAAACAGCAAATCAAGGCAGGGAATGAGAGGTGATCATCAGGCTGTTTGCTCAGACTTTTCCCTGATTTGTGGTCAGGGAACAGAGACCAAATGTGTGGTCCCAAAGAAACCCAAGATCAAAGTGCCTGTCAAGAAGTCTCTACAAGAGAAATGTCTCAAAGAGAAGTATGTGTGTGACTTCTGGCTCACGCAGACAGCTAAATGCCTCCAAGTTTCTGAAATTTTTATTTCCATAAGTGCCACCAGCGTGGTTTAGAAAAAAAAAGAAAAACTAACAAAAGGCAAAACAATACTTAGGCTTTCGGTTTTCTAATGGCAGAAACAGGCAAAGTTACTCAAGTTCCGTGATGGACATATTCTCCCGTGTGCCTTTCTGATGTGGCCAATGAGGATGATGTGAAAAGAAGAGCCATCTGGCTAATGTGGCTCATTGGTTAAGCATCAACCGATGAACCAGGAGGACACAGTTTGATTCCCCGGTTGCAGGAGGCAGCTAATCAATGATTCTCTCTTCTCATTGATGTTTCTAGCTCTCTCCTTCTCCCTTCCTCTCTGAAATCAATAAAAATATATATATTTTTTTGAAAAGGAAGAGCCTCCTGAGGGCACAGTCACAGTAATGAGAAACCAGGATTGGTGATTTACAACATAGGAGTGAGTGGACCTAGAGTCCAATCAGGGAACATTCCCTTCAGTAGGTAATGATGAACCTTCACTATTGTGACACAGAGATTAATTGCCATGGAGCAGTGACTCTGAGTGTCTCCTCTTTTTCCTCTATCTGAATGGGTTATGTTTCTTGGGTACAGTATCCTTGTTTCATCACAAAACATAGGGTATGGATGGAGAATATGCTTGTCTTCTTCATTCGTTTTTACAGATCAAAAGGAACAGCATCTGGACCTGATTGAGATCATGAGATGTAGGACTTTGCATCTTATGCCCTAATTGAAGCCATTTGGGGAAATATCGAGTGCATTTTTCATGCAGGAGGAAAACCAATTATGCCATCAGGAGCACAGACTGGAGCAACTGGTGTTATTGTTTGAATGTGGACTGCCTCCCTTCTAAGCGTATTACACATCCTTGTCTCCCAGAAAGTAAAGTACACTTTCTAACTCCAATGTAAGGCATGGGTCTGATTTGTTTTGGACAATGGAATGAGAGTAGACATGACATACAAATGACAGTTCAAGCTGAATCTTTGGCTACATCCATGTAATTTATGTCAGACTCTTGATTTAAGAACAACATATCCAAGATCTTGCTCAATCCTCAGGCTGTGCTCTGGAACTAGAAGATACATGTAGCTAATCTGAGTCCAGTCAAGTCCAACCTAATCCAGCAGAACTCAATAAACCCAGCATCGATTTATAGCTTCCCTTCAGCCAATCCACAGAGTCAGTTTGACTGTAGTAACAATGAATGTTTCTGATTGCAATAAAGAAAAAAATAATCAGGGAACCTTTCTATAATCAGGTGGATTTAAGTCATATTTGGCATGTAGGATACATAGGATAAAGCAAAATATATTTGAAGCCAAGAGCAATTGCAAAGGCAAGGTAATAGGATAAAGTTGGGTTGTTGGAGAAAGAATAAAGATATAGAACTGGCTGCATGATGGAGAACAATAAGAAATGGACTAAAACTCTAAGTAAGTTGGTAAGATTCACCACTCTCCGGGGCTTTAGGAATGGCAGAGTAACATAGCACAGCCAGCCTAGGTTATGCTATTGTGTTTCTAGCTTCTGTAGTCTTACGACTTATGCGTAGGCTGGGATGCACTTTCCTTTCAGATTGCCCTTAATTGTCACAGATGGAATTTGGAAAAGCAAGTATATATCCAGGGTTTTCATTCTCCTATTATTATTTGTTAGAACATATTTAAACTGCAATTTGTTAACGTGAAACCTTTGAAACTTTTATTGACTCTGAGTTCACATCCCTAGGAATTGGTCTTAGTATTGATCTGAATGTAGAAAGAAAATGGCAAAAAGGATCATTTCAGTTGGAGACTGTATAATTGGAATTTTACTGCTAAATACAAATGTGTATTAGTTTGTATAACAAGAGTACTAGTATCTTATTCAGGAAGAGAACAGAATTGTCAGCTACTGAGGAAGGTTATCTTGAACTATGTGTCCCAATGCCCTGTGGTCCAGAGGCTAGAGCCCTCAGTGACATTTCTTTCAATCTCAATGCCATCAGAGCCAGCATTTTGGGGACAAGATTTTATTTCAAAGTGACAAGTGAGCCTTGGAGTAATTTTACTTAGTCTCTTTCCGAGGAATGATGAATTTCAGTATAGCTAATATGTCTTTCATCTTTTTATGTGGTAGGTAGTCTGCCATAGTGAAATTTGTTTTTATTTAACCTACAAACTCATCTCCTAAGAAATGAAATTTTTTATGTTGCCATAAACAATAGTTTTAACATAAACAGACATTAAAGTAGTTGGCAATGTGACTCAATTCAGCATTGCAATGATTCATTTATTCAATGTAGAACTTTTAGTCCCAGCTGAGTGGCATCAGTTCCTTTGATTATGATGTTACTTTATAGGAAATTGAGACATTCATATCTTTTTCTCTGCGCAACTGTAAATTGGAGATTGGCTCAGCAAGTCATATTTAAAAAAAACATTGACTTAAACATTAAATCTCCTATAGGTCTTTACTTAGTGTTGCATTGAAATTAATTTTAAAGCATTTACCTAGACATTGAAAATGTGGTCAACTGACCACATTGATTTAATTGATTCAGTAATATAATTTAAGAATCTATACTAATAAAAGCCTAGGTGGCCCTCGTGCCTTCGCACGACACCCTCAAGTCATCACAAGATGGCAGCCACAAGATGGCCATCACAAGATGACCAGCAGGGAAGGGCAATTCAGGGCGATCAGGCCAGTAGGGGAGTAGTTAGGTGTCAATCAGGCTGCAGGAGAAGCGGTTAGGAGCCAGCAGTCCCGTATTGTGAGAGAGATGTCTGACTTCCTATTTAGGCCTGATCAGGCCTACACTGGCATTCGGACATCCCCCGAGGGCTCCCAGATTGGAGAGGGTGCAGGCTGGGCTGAGGGACACTCCTCCAGTGCACGAATTTTGTGCACTGGGCCTCTAGTGTATTTCATAATAACACAGTGGATGAAGTGGCATCAAGTTTTTAGGAGACCTCCTACAAATGTCTGTTGCCAGTTGCAGACAGATATGTTTCCAGAAAACTAGCCGTATGACCAAGAGACTTCCTCCCTGCATCTCTCTCATACCTGCCCTTTTCTCCTCCTTTTACTCTGTTTTCATCCCCTGGGAAGACATAAATAGAAATCCAAGAATTATTATTTCTAATTAGTACCTGGATATTTTTCCATTTTGAAATTATAACCGTATTAAACCACATGTCAGATACTTAGTATTTATCAATCCTACTTAGACCAATGGAACGTTAAAGTTTTTCCTTGTTTGTACATTATATTATGTCTTCCCTATAATCTCAAATTTCCTGTATGGACCGGTCCTTTTATTGCTTCCCAGACATTCCACTTCACACAACTACATCCAGACCCTTTGATCTTCTTTTGGTTCCTCTAAATGTTCAGACATCCCAAATGCAGGAACACAATTCCTCCATCCCTCTTTCTTAGCCAATGTCACCTCAATCTTCATTTCTCAGGATCAAAGTCTCCTTTTCTGTGAAACTTTCTCTGGGACAAGGTTAGATGTCCTGTTATATACTCTCTTAAAGAGAGTATATTTTTCTTTCTAATATTTATATTCTAACCTTAATTTGTGTGCTTACCTTTAAAACTATAATATGGGATAACATGTATGTTTACCAGTTGATTCTTATTTATTTATTTAAATCTGGGAAGAATAACATGCGTAATTGATTAATATGATAGTAGTTACCTAAAACTGGAGAAGAGGTGTCTGGCTGAAATGAAAAGATTGCTAAATTGCTAAATTCTAGAATTACCAAACCAAACATGACTCTGGAGTTCTAGCACATAGGAAGGAAGGAAACATGTGATTAACTCTACCACATATTGTTAGAATTATGTAAATATCTTATTCCATTTAAGGATGATATTTTCACTGAATGCAAGCTCTAACTAGCCCAGTTTAATTACTTATCTCGGCAGATATTTGGTAATTGCAATGTATAGGTCAAATAAACTCCCTAATATGTTTTTCAGCACTTTCAGCAGGCTTCCTGCAAGTTAAATGGAAGCAAAGAAACTGCATTATCAGTTGTTTTTTTTTGTTTTCTCCCTAATTAGAACAGAACTTTTTATTACCATTTTAAGTCTTTCTATTTCATCTGTGGTCTTGAAGTAACTACTGTCTGATGACTCTGTAAAAAAGGGAAAAAAGGTCATGGCTGACTTTTTATTGGCTTCTTGCCTTTGACTGGTCACAGTGGGAGCCATTGCTCTTAGGAATGTTTAAAGAAAAGAAATCTGTGGCTTTTCTGATGAGTAAGAAACTGTACATTGCCTGGGTAGGAGGTTAATTAGGAATGAAAGGTCTTAAAATCTTTCTCAGAGCCATCTCTTTAGGTAGGTCATTTTCAGAGGGATGCAGATTTATGCATCTCTGAAGGGTTTTTTAAAAAGAATATCTTTGAGGAAATGAAGAACCAGCCAAAAATCATGAGGATCCAAACTAGAAAACATTTATTGATCAGTAAGAAGTAATTTCAAACATCCATTAGAGAGTCTAGTAATTTCTGTCTCTTAAAACGATGCTATATGCATATATTTTACTACAGTTAATCCTATCTAATAAAGAGAGAATATGGTAATTGATGTTCATGCCTTCACAAAGATGGTGGCCCCCACAGCAATAAGGAGGGAATATGCTAATTGACTGCCATGCCCTCAAAGATGGCAGCACCCACAGCCACAAGATGGTGGCACCCAGTCCCCTCAGCCCCGCTGGGGTGGCAGGTGCAAGGCAAGGCCAGGTCTGCCCCCAGGTGGGCCCAACTGCTCCACGTGCCTGCCTCCAGAGACCCCCAGTCCCCTCAGCCCCCAGACGCCCAGGGCTGGCCCGAGGCACAGGCAAGCCTCAGATGGTAGCTGCCCAGCCGCCCGGGGCTGCCCGAGGCTCGGGTAACCAGGCCGGCCGAGGCTTGTGCTGCTGGCAGTGGCAGCAGCAGAGGTGTGATTGGGGTGTCATCTTCCCCTGATAACCAGGTTGCCTCTCACCACTGAGGGCTCCTGGACTGTGAGAGGGGGCAGGCTGTGCTGAGGGATGCCCCCTCCAGTGCATGAATTTTCATGCACCGGGACTCTAGTATAAAATAACACCAGCTTATGGCAAGAATTGTATAATCAATTCTTTCAGTCATTTTTCTGTTTACATTAAATAAGAGATGTTTTTGCATTTGTTTTTGTTATTAAATTGGCAAAATATTGTTAAGACTATAAAAGAAAATTTGTTGATTGATTGAATATTTAAATGAGTATGAGAGTCATGTTAATCACAGAAGAAATAAAAACAAAACATAGTCCTTGCTGGTGTTCTCAGTGGTTAGAGCACCAGTCAACCCACTGAAGGGTCAATGTTTTCATTCCTGGTCAAGGGCATGTACCTGGGTTGCAGTTTGCTCCCTATTCCCCTGTGGAGGCACCTGCAGGAGGCAACCAGTTGATGTGTCTCTCACATCCATGTTTCTTTCTCTCGCTCCCTTTCTTCCCCCTCCCCTCCTTCCACTCTCTCTGAAAAGCAGTGGAAAAAATATCAAGTGTGGATTAACAATAATTTTAAATATCTATATATCTACATACATATTTACATGAGAAATACTTTCTACGTTCAAGTAGCAGCTTGTAATCTAGTAGAGAGTAAGTGGCAGTTTCAAAAACTAGAAAACTAGTATAGAATAGTAGGTGTCTGTTGCCAGGTTCTGGAAAATGCCACATGATAACCTGTGGATAAAATAAACAAGTTCACTCCTTCTGCAGTAGGGGGCGGGGGGCAACAGGGGACACTGTTTTGATAGTCTTAGTAGAGTCTCAGAAAGGGACATCAATGGCAGTATAATTAAAAGGTTTTGGAGCTCGTATTTAAAATGGGTCTTCTGTAAGGACAAATATTAATTAAAAATAAGAGGCTTAATTCTCCCTGTTAAAAATAAGGGAAGAGATTTCCCTACCCTTCTTTTTCTTTGAGCATTTACTTTAGAAAAATGCCATTTTAAGTACTTTCCCTTCTCTTTGAAATATATATAAATCCTTTGAAAACTAGATTGACATTAATTTAAAATTTCATGACCTCAGAATGTCTTCCTCAAGGACTTGGTAGCTGTCTCTTTGAAATGTAATCATGAGGAGGCACAGCACCCCTAACTCCCAGACTCTGAGGGAGGGTAGGAGCCTAACTCTGTAGCACCTTGGTCAAACTTGCAAAGCTATCCCCTGTTATAAAGAGATGAAAAGTGTGTTTTTCCTCTGGATAAAGCCAATGAACTCTCACAGATGATCACCCCAAGAATCAAGTAAGGTTAAAATGAACTATTGTGTGACAAATGGTGCTATCAAGTCATCTGACTTTAGGACTAGTTATTGCTTTTCTTGAAAACATGTGCTGGGTTGCAACTGCCTGGCTATGTAAATGAGTGAGATTTATTTTGTGTCTTTTCAACATCTTTGATTACTTGTGATGCACATCACAGTCTGGTTTAATTAATGCTTATTTGATAATAAAAATGTTCTCTTTACTACCTTTGTAGAAAGATCTCTGGTTTGGAAGATTTTGTTTTTAATTATATTTCCCCTACACTTCCAATGTAGAGGATCTGTTTGGGAATGGGCAAAGTCTGTGATACAATAATTTAGGATTGAGGGACACAGTGAGTGAGAGAAGGGTACTATGTGAGGAAGAGTAGAGATTTGTTTGTCTGTCTGAATTGAGCATTATTATTCTGAAAGGAGCTATTTATCTTCATGGGGGCCTGTAGCCTCTACTATTGTTCAGATAAATGAATACCCAGTAAGTTCCTAAAACAATTAATAATGCTCTTGCAACATCATCTCCCTGGACAAAAAAAGTTCTGGAGTATTAAATTCATGTTAATTGCAGGCAGTAGAATATTAAATTCATGTTAGGGTAAACAACAAGCTCTGTGCCTGTAAATGGCTTCAATCCCCATGTGAAAAATTGCCATTTAAATGCTATAAGCCAAATGCTGTTTATTTTCAGAGTAAAGAGGCATCATATTTCAGTTATGATAAGTGAAGGCATGTTTGTAATTCTGTTGAAATTTGTGACTATTCTTGAAAACAAGAAAGAAGGCATGGATAGAAAAGATGTTTCAGCTAGAATGATTGAAGCTATAATCTGGGGAGAAGTATACAGTTTTATTAAGTAGCCAGAGATGAGTCTAGAAAAAATATAAGGGAGAGATTCTGAAGAATTTTGAGTATTGACCATAGAGCTTTGGTTTATACTTGGTGGTGTTACAGTTTAGCTAACTAGCGATGGGAAAGGACGCAAAGGGGAAGTTGGCCATCTTTGAGCATATTCAGCAGGTAAGCAGAGGCCTCTTTGCTTCAGCAAGAAACCACAGCTTCACACCCCAGGGAATGGCAGCATTGTCCTTCAAAAGGATTAACACCCCCCTCCTTCACTCTTTTGGTACGGGTTTGGGGGGGGGGTGGTATAAGACATGTGAAGTACAGTTAAAATGGTGCAGAGGGGAGGTAATTAACCATAGAGGTTTGCCAGTCTAACCTGGAAAAAAGATCATTGGCTAGGTGAGGTGGGCCCAAAGCAAGCCCACAAAAACTTGGGAAGATGGCTATTTTGATAAAATTCCCAGTTAAAATCCCAGGAGACACAACAAGCTCTCTCTCTCTCTCTCTCTCTCTCTCTCTCTCTCTCTCTCTCTCTTCCAAGTGACCCACACTCTACACACACACACACACACACACACACACACACACACACACACACAACCCCCTTCTATTTTCTCCATAGTAACCAAGTGGCCCTAGCAAATATATGGCTGCTGACCCTGTGGACTCCAAATGCAGGTTCCAGGTGGATGCCCGGGTACAGCAGCAAAGCAAAGATTGCTAGCCGGATGCTAGACTGGGACTAAGCATGACAGAGAATCTCTGACATTAACTCTTTTTCTGGCCCTGATTTTCCATGGCAGTATGTGGGACATTGGGGAACTCCTTTAATTTTGCTTCCCAAATACACCTAACCACCAGATCTCATCCTCTCTTGTAGGTCCCCAAAAGTGCAAGAACCCCACTTTCACTGGCAACAGTAGGACTCAGAAAGAAAAAAATAATTGAGAGTTGATTTAATGAAGACATTTCAATTTAGTAATATTGTCATTGGAAAAATGCATGGAAAGTCTTTCTCCATTGCTAGGGGGAGTAGATTCTTGGGGATACTGCTGGAATAAGCACTTCTGGAGACCCCCCACGGGAGGATGAGATGCGATGAAAGCTTGATTTGCATGGAATTACATCCTTGGGTTTCCCAAGTCCCATTTCTTTTCATCTAGGCCTCGAAGATGTGCAGCTGGGAATTCAATAGAACTAGAAGCAAGGCCAGGGTCCAAAGTTTCCATTCCATGGTGGAGCTGGCTTCTGTTTAGCAAGAGCAAGAGTGTGAACCAAGAGACCAGAGAGAGAACTCATTTGTTTAGGAGATGAAATATCTCAAATCTTCCTGTGCTTGCAGTGGCCATGCCTACTCTGGCCAATGACCTGTTCCCAGGTGTGAATGACAGCAAAGTATCTTCCCTATGTCACCCAGACTGGACTGGGCATGTGTCTGTTCCTCCCCTGTCCAGCCCCTTCCCCAGAGACCTGCAGGGAGTAGCCTGGTGGTTTCCTGGGGAGTGTAAAGCTTCAGCTTTCTGGCAAGCCGGCTGCACAAATGATACGCCTATGCTATTTGGCCTTCCCTTAGCTCCTTTCCAGTTAACTAAACTGGGTTAATTACAACAGTATCAATCTCACTAGAGACAGTATCCTATATAATAAAAGGCTAATATGCAAATCGACTTAATAGCAGAGTGACCAGTCGCTATCACATACACTGACCACCAGGAGACAGGTGCTCAATGCAGGAGCTGCCCCTTGGTGGTCAGTGTGCTCCCGTGAGGGTGTGTTGCTCAGCTAGAAGCCCTGAGCCAGGCTCACGGCTGGTGAGTGTAGTGGCGGTGGCTGTGGCGGTGGCATCCCTCCTCCCTGGCAGCACTAAGGATGTCCAACTGCCAGCTTAGGCCTAAGTGGTCAGTCGGACACCCCCTGAGGGCTCCCGGTCTGCAAGAGGGACCTCCCCCCAGAGTGCACAATTCCGTGCACCAGGCCTCTAGTACCAGATATAATGTTTTAGGAGCAGGACATATTATTATTGAATTTAATAATGCAATAGTTAAAGATGTATGGAGCAACAATGCCAGGATTCTAGGTCAGCTTCATACTATTCTCTTGTTTAAAAGATGGTTGTCCTATAGATCCGTCCTCTCATACTCACATAACCAGAGTTAAACCGGGACTTAAGAAGGTGGCTCTCTGGTCCTGCTGATGTGGCTCAGTTGGTTGGAGCATTGTCCTGTACACGGAAAAGTTGAGAGTTTGACTCCTGGTCAGGGCACTCATACCTAGGTTGTGGGTTTGATCCCTGGTTGGGGAGTGTCCATAAGGCAACTTATCGATCTCTCTCTCTCATATCAGTGTTTCTCTCCTTCTCCCTCTCTCTCTCCCTCCATCTCTCTCTCTTTTCCCCCTTCCTCCCCTCTCTTTAAATGAGGAAGGTATGCCTCAATAAGCATATACACAATGAGAATTTAAAAAAAGAAGAAGGTAGTTCTCTGTGTGCCTATCTCTTTCTCTCCCTCTCTCTTTCTTTTAAATGAGGAAGGTATATCTTCCCAGAGATCCACCAGAAGGCTTACTTCAGAGCATGAAGTAGACAGGATTGGCATGGGCTCACACTTTTGCTGCAAGGAAGGGAATATAAAGTATGTGTGTGTGGAGGGGAGGGGAGATGGGGAAGAAAAACATCCCTAAGATTATCAAATTATATTACATAAAGCTGCAAAAATATTTTAAAAAATGCCTCAAGAACTGACAGATCTAATTGACAGACAGCTGCTGGAAGCAAATTCCAGCAGGTTATAATTATGCAAGAAGTTCATCAGAAGGCTGATGAACCTTGGGGCTTCAGCAGGGCTGAAGATCTGCATATATTATTGCCTGCTGCCAGACAGCTGAGGGCATTTCTCCTAACCCAGCGGTTCTCAACCTGTGGGTCGCAACCCCTTTGGGGGTCGAACGACCCTTTCACAGGGGTTGCCTAAATGCATCCCGCATATCAGATATTTAAATTATGATTCATAACAGTAGCAAAATTACAGTTATGAAGTAGCAACGAAAATAATTTTATGGTTGGGGTCACCACAACAGAGGAACTGTATTAAAGGGTCGGGGCATTAAGAAGGTTGAGAACCACCTCCTAACCTGATAATCTTTTACTGTTTACCAAACCTTACCTTTGATATGTATATCTGCTTTGCTATATGGCAAAATGTAGGAATAAAAAGCCAGGGGTCCAGAGATTCAGGGAGCTTAGTCAATAGAATTAAGTTTCCATCTGGCACCCCAAAATGCCTTCCAAATTCATATTTCTTCTCTAGTCTCTTCATTCATTTCTGCACAGCCTTTCTCCAGATTCCTGAACCCTCATAGATATGGGAAAGACCCTGGCAGACAGCTAGACAGCTGAATGGGACAGTCAAAATAAGATAGAAACATATGAGAATGATTACATAAAATGTCAGGGGGATTGTGATAATAGGTTAGCTAATTAGAAAACAATTAAGCTATACCCCAGTCTCATGTCATATTATTTCATGAATTCCAGTGAGGTTAACATAATTAATTGAAAGAAATGAAACTATAAAATATATAAAATGCATTATTTCTTTGATTTTGATATCAGATGTTATCATATATATATGAAAAAACTACATGACCACAATAAAGTGTCAGAAAAAAAGCTAGAAGAAATTGCTCTCAAAATATTTTTCATTTTTTATGAATGCTTATATAATATTGATAATTTTAAAAGCTGTTACAGAATGATTTAAAAAACACATATATACTGATACCCCCCAAAGAGGTAAAGAACAAAAAGTAAAACTTTAAGGAAAATTGTGAAAACAAAACTACTAATAATCTAGAATTATAAATTTGAGCACAATAATATTTTCTACCATATGGTCAATCAACAATTAAATATATGGGATGTTAAGAATTTTGGAAAATTGTTATTTTCTATCTTGCTTGATAAAACAAAAAATGAAAACATGCTTCATTTCTAGACTATGATTTGCTAATGTATTACAATATTAGAATATGTTTTTAATTATCATTATAGACATTGAGTAATATTGTAGTAAAAGTACTATTCTATGTGCATTACATACAGATGGCCCCTGATTCACATAGTTTGACTTAATAATTTTTTACTTTATGATGTTTGAAAAACAATATGCATTCAGTACAAACTGCACTTTGAATTTTCAATTGTGCTATTTTCCTAGACTATCCACATTGTCTCGTGGTGCTGGGTGGCAATGAGCCAAATCTCCATCACTCATGAGATCAAGAGGATAAACAAGCCATACTCCACAGTGTACCGTGTTGCCAGCATTTTTTGGCTAGTATTATGTTCTGAACATGCTTAAAGTTTGCTAGGCTAAACCATGATGTTCAGTAGGGTAGGTGTATTAAATGCATTTTTGACTTAGTATATTTTCAACTTATAATGAGTTTATTGGGATGTTAAACCCATTGTAAGCAGAGGAGCGTCTGTACCATCCTTACAAGGTTTAGGAATCAGTATTCTCTTTTACAGATGAAAACACTGCATCCCCGAATGATGGAATAGACTGAGGGCACACAGCTGGGAAGTGTTGAAGCCAGAGCTCAAAACCATAGTGTCTGTCTCAAGAGCTCACACACACAAATCTCATGTTACTTTGCTTCTCTAATTTTAATCATCTTATTTAAAGAAATGAAAGTATCATAAACATGTAGGTAGAAGATATTTGCATAAGCAATTTTTAAAACAGAACTTTGATGTGAAGTAACCGAACAGAAGTTTGCTTAAACTATTTACATTTTTTCAAAATTGGCAGCTACATTGCTTTGGGCTAGTGATTAAACTCACTTATATTCTTCACGTTGGAGATCTTGAATAAATGACAAAATTCATGTTCTGAAAATGTGTGATCTATAGTATTTTTAAAATCATTTTGGCAAATTCTTCACTCTATCTGGAACAAAGGAGGTAGGCTATATAGAAAGGAAAGGCTGTTCAAATTATCCTATTGCTTGCTGAATGTCCTACTTTCAATCTTCTTCCCTACCTCCTTATGTAATTTTTATCCTTTGTTCTGTTATTGTATTGTATCCCATTCATTTATTTGCATAAGCATATTCTGGTCCAGCTGTAGGGCACATGTGCAACTGCTTAGGCACATTAGCGGGAGGGGTTCTCAAAAGGGGTGCCCACTGGCACTAGTAGGTTTAGAGGTTGACTTTCAAAATGACATCCACAAGCATTGGTATTAGCAAGAGAGAGTGAAATCGCAATGTCTCAGTCACTGGGAATTGACCCAACTAGATCCTGCCTCTCCTGTGGGCACTCCAAGACCAGTTGGTCTCCTTTATCTAAGGTCTGTGGGCTTTTCACCCTGGAATTTTGGGGCAGGTTTCCAGGTCAAATGCATCTGCATGTGAGCCCTTTAAGAGCATTATTTTTTTTCATTCCCTACAGTTCTATAGTTTTCCTGGATGTAATCCCCATTGGTTTACAAAGACAGGTAATTGGGGTTCTTATCTCTCCTATGTAGAATCTAAGGGTTGCCATGCCTGCTGTGGGGCTTAAGTCCCTCTCTCCTCAGGAACAAGTCCCAATCCTTTGATACCCCTCCTGCTGGTGGATCCTGTGACTGTGGTGCGGTGTTATTCCCTGGTGAGACCAGGTCTCTCTACCTCTCCTTCCTGTCTTGCTGCTGTTCTTTTAGCTTTTGCTGTGGAAGCTATGCTCTCTATTGGAACATCTCAGCTCAACCATTGGAGCTCCAAAATAGCCACAGGCAGTTCCCAAAATGATGGGTGTGTCTGTCCCAAATGTTTGACTTATAGAAATAGGCAGCAGGCTTCCATATCGTAGTTCACTATCTCCTGCTCAAAAATTAGTGACTTTATGCTGCCCCTTCGTCCAGCTCTGTGCCTGACCTCAGACTCTGACACAGCGCTCTCTACAGGACCCTGCCATCGCTGTCGCATTCATTAAACAACTGTGCCATTTGGCCAGTCCCTGCACCTTCATCTCAGTGCAATTTATCTAACACGGAACCAAGAGATGGGAGAAAAGAAGTAACAGCTTTGGTCACTTACCTTCCTTCTGTTTTTTTCTATTTTCCCTTATTTTAGTCCACACCAGAAAGGAGAGGCATTATTTCTGCCACGCCATGGTATCCTTTACTCAGGAGCATCACATAGTCCCACTGGCAAAGGCTGACTTCACTCCACGTGGCAATTCTCTGCTTTTCATCCTTCAGACTGGTTCTTTCAGAACTTGGAATATCCCTTAATTTTTTTGTCTAAACCTGGATTTCAACCTGCCTTACTGAAGGGGTCAATACTGCACCTGCTCTTGGATGGTAACTTCATGACTCCATCTCCAATGGGATATGATTTACAAGGAAAATTTGAATGTGTTTTAACTATTTCAGTTACATAGATGTATTAGATAAACATCAAAGTGACAACAATAATCACAGTTTTGCTTGTGTTAAGGAATATTTTTAAATTACAAAAAAAAATTAAAGTAGAATAAGTAAATTCTTACAATATTTGAAACTGAATGGACCAGGGGGAGATTAGAAAAAAAATCCTACAAGTTTTACAATATTATTTTTATGGAAATTAAGTAGGAATTTAGATAATAAATGAATTAGCAAATAAAAAGGGGAAGATGTGTTTACAACAAAATGAAATAGACTAACACACCCAAGTTTGCCTGCGTTTTAGCTGCAGACAAGGGGGTATAGCTGTGTAACAGGAGTGTTGTACCAGATGTTCCAATTTTTCCGAATGTAAACTAATCACTGTTCCTGCTTCAGTTTATGAGAAAGAAAAAATTCATTTAAAAGCATTAAAATTGCAGTAACATAAAATACCAGTTCTTTGTAATTCTTATTCTTGGTCCTACCATTAAAAGTCTGAGAGAATAGAAATATTCTATTCAAATTTTTACCTTTAATACTTATTTTATACAATTAGATCTTTTTGTCTATCCTATGGAACTGATTTACACATTTAAAATGGACTCCAAGGGCCATCAAAGTAGAATAAAGAATAAATGTGGAAGATAATCTACCAAATAGACTTCTCCAGTTTAATTCAGGAAAGCTTTCCTGAGTCTAGTTTTATTTGCCTGTGTTTAGTTGTAAAGTGGCATTATGTTTTATCTATGCGGAATGCCTGTTTGAACAATATCCTCCTTTAAAAATCTAAGAAATACATAGTAATATATGCATCACTGGTATATGAGCATAATTAAGGGAACACAATTGCCCATGCCTCAATCATTCTTTAAAAGTGTGTCATTAGAAAAATCAGAACATGACACATTGTAATTATTACCTTTTATAAAATATCACTATATTTAGAAAAATAAATATACTACAGTAAAATAGCCATTAGTTTCACAGACAAAAAGAAAAATGCTAGAAAGTATATGCTTATTGATTTTTTTCTATTTTCTTAGTTACTCTATTAATGACAAGTTTGGATTATTATAACTAATCATTTTACTTCAAATGATTTTCTTTGATTGATGCTATTTTTTAGTCTAGAGATGAAGTGTTTTCCTTTGAGATACTAGTATCAAAAAATACATGTCACAGCTTATTAGCATCAAATTAAGTGTAAAATTAAACAGATACATGGAACTTCAAAATTTCAAATATGTCACCCAGCACATGTATGCATATTTTTTTTTTTACATAGAGTTGAGGAAGCTCAGGCAAATAACTGCTCCCAACTCATAAACACTGATAAAATTAACTATAGTACATGGGTTTAAGTTATATAGATGAGGAAACTGAGGTGTAGAATATGACCATCAGAAGTAAAGTCAAAGTCAAGAGTACTTATCTCCTTTCATTGTTGAAACAGAAAATGAAATTGCAGTTGCCTGGAGGCAAGGGATAGGGGAAACAGGAAAAGGCTGGACTGAGTGCAAACTAGCAGCATGATTAACAATACTGCATTGTATGCTTGAAAGTTGCTGTGAGAGTAGAGCCTTAATGCTCTCACCATAACAAGAACAATAAAACCTGTAGTGAAGGATCTGTTCACCAACCTTAATGTGGTAAACATTTTTCAACAAATACATATATCAAATCATCATACTGTTCACCTTACTTACATAATGTTACATGTCAATTATATCTCAGAATAGTGGGGAGGGCAGGGAGTGGGGAGGTGGGGGGATGCTAAGTGGATAGAAGTTTCCAGTTTCAAATTCATCTCCAGCTTCTTAGGGGCTAAATCAAGGATAAACATATTTGATATTGACATTTTTAAGTCATTTAAGTTAAAAAGAAACCACTTGCATAGTGGATTTCTTGTTGGTTTGCTTGTTTGTTTTCCTGATAATCACAACTTTTGAGGGAGTCCTTTGAAGTCAGCATTCCTGTGTAGCACAGTGAATAGCACAGCATGATGTGAGGATATGGGCAGCATTAAATAAATGCTATTAGGGAATAGTAGAAGCAAAACAAAAAGAAAAGTCCATATTGTTTTCATGTAAATAGGCTGAGAAGAGCCATGTCATTAAGTGTCATAAGAATATTGCTACCTCTTTCTCATGGTGGGAGTCACACAATTAAGCAAGAAATGGCACATTGGACAATTTATGAAAAGAATAGATGGTCTCTGTACCTGAATAAGAAAAGACAGTTTGGTGCACAACTCATTATTTTAAATCTTCATCAATAAATCACTCAACATCACATCTGTCTATGCATTTAAAAAAACTGAACTGTTTATATATGTTTAGGGTCCCCATATTGCTTATGGTTCTGCATACCCTTGTGCGAGCCCTGTACAGAAATATAGTAGCATTGCAGTATGATCAATATAATTACATAATGTGAAATCTGCTTTCTACTATCCACTCCATGCTCTATGCTATGAGATCTGGGGGAATTTAATGTCTTCATTTTTTGTTTGTTTGTTTTTTCTCTCTTTCAAATTAGTATCATGTGAATACTAATTAAGCATATAGGATGCTTAGTAATTGTTGGGTATTATTTTTATTACTACTAGTCTACTGCTCCATAAATACTGGCTATTGTGATTATCATTAGTAGTATTGGTGGGAGGTTGGAGCTTGAATTAAAGAGATAATCAGAGAAAACTTCCTGAACGCAGAACTGTTGGAGGGAATTTTAAGAACACATTCTTAAATATTTAATGTTAGATTGTTGCTTTGCAAACTCCTCTGTGAAACGCCTCTACTGTCCAGAATGTTCAGGAAAGTCTGGTACACACACAGCCTTGAGTCCATGGTCTCTGAGGGAAGTGGCACAACATGGAGAGGAGTGACTTCTGAGGAGTGACATCATATAGAAAATAGATTGTAGGTACAGAAGGAAAGAAAAATCTAGAAGAGAAGCAAACAATTTAGAACTTGAGACCCTTAGGGGAAACATGTAGACAACCCTTTCTCTAGGCCCCCATGAATCTCTAGGGACATTGGAAACAAGTATTTTCCCCCACCCCCAGCACATATGGAAAGTTGGTTCAAGCCAATTTCAACTAAATGATAAAGGAAAAGGTAATACAAGCAACTGAAACCTGAGAACATATGACAAGTTAGTATGTTGGTTACATACAGAATTATTTCCTGCTTAACTGAAGTCTCCACTTTGAAAAGAAACAAAGCTCATAGGTGCTGCTCAATGGGAAAATATTTGATAAGGGTTACAGGTTCAGTCATGAGTACAGTTAAGCCAATCTGATATTTACTACATCTTTGCTTCATTAGTATTAATTTGTTTCTGAAATAAAACCTCTTTGAACATACTTTACTTGCTACCATATTCCATGAGGCACTTGTGAGGCAGGAAAGCTTGAACATTTCAATGATTTAAAATAGTTCATCTCTAAACAAGACTCTCATTACAGACTCTACAAGTTAAAACTTTTGACCCATCTTCAGCCCGTCTTCTCACTACCAGCACTTAGGCACTTTTTCTGTGGTCTATTCCCTGGCCCCCACAATCTCTCGCCCGAATTTCCATGTCTGGTCCCTCTTTATGACATCCTGTCCCTGGGGAATATCTTCTCTCCTCCTCTGCTCTTCTTCATTCTCATTCTCAAGGCCATTTCCAATCTTTCTTTTCAGAGAATAGTTTTTAACATTTTAATGCATTCATTCATTATAAACTTGCAGCACTGATTTTCTAAAATACTAACGATGATATTCAGATACGTTCTAAGGAGAGCATATCCTGCTGACGTGTCATTATGTTTTCTGTGCCTAAACGTATGTTCCTTACTAGATTGTGATCTTGAAAGGAATAAGTCCCTTTATTGTCCTCCTTTGCTTAGCACTTAATAGCCATAATGGAGGGCTGATGAAATATTTTCCAAATAAATTAGAAATATCATATTTATTTAGGATGGAGATAAGCTCTAGTAGAGTCAGTGAATAAATTTTAGTGATGTATAATTTAGATCTAATTTTCAGAAAATTAAATATAAACTAGAAGTTGACACAGCACAAATGTATTTTAGATTAACTATAAGTTCTTTAATAATTAAAAACTTACAAATGGTTTCCAGACATTTCAAAAAAGAGATGATAAATACTTGGCCAAGTCAATTAATAAATAAACAAGCTGATCAAATGATGATGAAAAAATATTAATCAATTGGAATATAGATTAGAAACGATACTAATAGTCACATGACAGTGAAAGAAGTAGTTTTGAGCCTAGAATTTTGGGCTGATGACTAGGAAGCATTTAAAATATGTGTCAAATCTTAATCTGAGTAACTTTCTTTTAGAAAAAAATCTTTTTAAATATTTGCTAACTTTTACTCTGATGACAAAAGGATTTTAGAGGTATGATAAGTAGCATTTTTTAAAGGTTTTCTTCATTCTATAAGTAATATTTTAACAAAATGAAGAAGAAATATCTCAGAGAAACATGCTATGGAAAGATCATTTTAAAACTATAATTTGAAAACTTTTATTATGTGTATTTTAGTTTTGAAAAGAATGCCCTTTGTTAGTTATCCTTCCCATTGAAGATTAACATCATATTAAATTAATAATTTAAAATTAAGGTTGCATTGCACTTTTAGATTAGTGAAATTCACGTTAAGGCAGAAAATCTCTATTTTATAATGCCTTTCATTATAGTTATTAGGCTATAACCAATTGTAAGGTTTGCATATATTTAAGGTAAGCTAAAAATTGTAATTATTTAACTTGCTATGCAGGCAAAAATCTTATGTCTCCAACTTTCTGTCTAAGTTCTAAAACAGTAACATTTTCTAAGTTTTTTTCTTGATTATAATTGGCATAATCTGTTGCAACTAACTGGAAAAATTAAGTGAATGCACATTGGCTGCCTAGGTTTATGTTCTGTTAAAGCTAAATGAGAGGAAATCTTTCAAGTCCATGGTCTCATTTTACAGAAAACATAAATTAAAATCCTGAGTTGTTGTGGGATCTGATCACTTAAGTTTAGGTACAATTCAAATCAGGGTGGGAACACACACACACGCGCACACACACACACAATGTATAATGGTTCTGTGTTGACAAAATAAATCCAATTATTATTGACATAAATATTATTATTTACAGAAATCCAATTGCTATTGAAAGAAATTAACATTTCTGGAGTTAATAAGAAGAGCACAACATGTCTAGCCTTCTTTTGTTCCCCAAGATTATTTGCCTATATAACTATAATGAGTATGTAAATATTGTCTCATTTCTAAAAAAGCAAGTACTAGGTGAGTGCATTTGGGTAAAGGATAGGAAATATAATTCTCTAGGGTGAGAGTGCAGGGGTGAAATACAGCAAGGGATATGAGCCAGGCAAAAGGTCATGAGAGTGGGAGACACGGCTACAGTCCAACTACATCCGCTCCCAGTGCTGCACAGCCTGCAGACACCAAATGCACAGTGAAGAAGAATGTAAATAAATGTGACTTCTACAACCTTGGATTTGTCCATTACCAAATCTCTAAAATAATTATTAGAAATACCACATATTGATTGCAACTTTTCTTGACATGAAGAAAAGACTGCATTTCATTATTATGACCAAGAGTTAAGAATGGACATTTCCTGTTATGACTACCTCACAAATAGCAATTAGAGTAATTAGAAAAGTTTCTAGATGTTATATTTTGGATTACATAAACTTAGATTGTGCCTTTGCCGCCCCTCTCCCCCCCCCCCCTGCCCACGGCTTTGCCAGAAGGAAGGACTTCCTGAAGGATGTCCTGTCTAATTAGCACATTACACTTTTATTAGTATAGATTGTGGCATCATTCTGCCTGGGTCCTACTCTTAATCTCACCAGCACCATCTACGCACATAAAGAAAAGAAAGATATGAAAACAAAACAACAGAAATTCTTCGAGTTTATGGGAAGTTAGAACATCATATAGGTACTCTCAATTTCCTGGAACCAGAGATTAATCAAAGAATTTATATTCATGTATGAATTGCCCATGGACACAGAAATAAGATGGTGAAGGCCTGGGGTGGGGCAGGAACCAGGTGGAGGGGGCTATGAGGGATAAAGAGAAACATCTGTAATAGTCTCAAGAATAAAAATAAACCATAAAATGCTAGCCATCTGCCTGAATTTGTACATCTCCTCAAACCCCACCTTCCTCCCTTTCCTGTCACTTCCTATTCCTTCCCTATGCTCTTGATCATGGGCCTTTTCTGAACACTTTATGTTTATGTGTCTTAGCCATTCTCTGAATTATGATTATAATTTTAACCTCACACATCCTTGTTGCATTTATTATACTCTTTTCCAGTGTCCATCTCCTATGTGAACTGTTAATATTTATTTAAATGTCTTGTTTACGTTATTGCAGTGCAGGGAACATTTTGTCCATCTTTGCACTCCCAACCTCTCTTTATTTCCACCAAACCCAAACATGCAGTGCACACCATGGTCACTCAGTAAATGTCTCCATTTATGGATGAAAATAACGATTCCTTTATATTGTTTACTTTTTACAGATTTCTTTTGCCTCACTTGTTCCCTTTTTATGCTTAAAAGCAAATTCCATATATAAGCAACACAAATGAACTCGGGAGTCTTTACAGGAAGAGTACTAACCGTTAATGGGAAAGTTGCAGAAGACTTGAAGTGGATGGCATATATTACCCTCATTGAACATGTCTGCATTTACAAGTAGCACTTCCCAACTCAGCTCTGTCAGATTTGCATTTACATGACATGACCCTGGAAATTTGGTGGGAATTATTTCCTATCCATTGCCTTTCCTTCACCTGTTCAATATAAGGGCGCATACCTCTCGGTTAAGCTTTGCCATCAGAACCAACTGTGCCCTATGTAAAAGCGTAAGTGGACAGATATTCCCAACAAGCACTTTTATACGAAAAGATCAATGGCATATTAGGCTGTACAGAGATGAAGGCTCTAAGTACATTCTGGTTTTTAACAAGCAACACGAAAATTACAAACTAAATCAATATGTCCAACAGAATGCCTGTTAATTTGCTACTGACTCAGGCTATTTCTGGAGATTCTTGTGCAGCTTTTGCTGTATTTTCTTTTCGGAACTGATCCATGAAAACCCAAGGACTGAAATGCAACCCGAGGACTGAAATGTGAAGGCTTCAAAGCTCCCATTCTGTGGGGGGAGCATTTGCCTGGGCATCAACGATGACAGGAGCACTTCCATCGCTGGGCTGAATAACAAGCCTTCCTCCACGGAGCAAGTCCCCCGGAGGCTCCCTGCACCAGCATGTCAGACTACAACTTAGCAACTGAGAGCTTGTGGTCCACTTGCGCATAAGGTGCTTGTATCTGTCCCAGGCTTTGGTCCAAGTGATAATCTTAGGGCTAGATTTCGAGATTTCAAAAACAAATGTCACTGAAATTTCTGTTCTGGACATTTTTAAAACACTCTTGAGCCCTACAAAATGATATTATTGTTTTAATGCTTTTAGTACAGATTTTAGTACAGATGATATAACAATAGCCATAGAAAATGATCAAAACTGGGTCCCAAGCATTTAAAATGGAAAGAATACAGAACAAAACACTTTTTTTTTAGCTTAATGCAATAGAAATAGAAATGATGCAATACATCATATACTTATAAATAAAATAACTTCGCAAATAGCAATTAGAGTAATAAGAAAAGTTTCTAGATGTTATATTTTGGATTACATAAACTTAGATATTGCTTTTGAATGACATAAACATTTTAGATTACATAAACATAGATTTTGCTTTTATTTTAATTTTTATAAAAGCATAACTGACATACAATATTATATTAGTTTCAGTATATCACACAGTGATTTGACCTATGCAGTATATTTCCTATGATGTGATCCCCCCAATAGATCTAGTTACTGTCTGTCACCTTATGAATTATTGCAATAATATTGACTATTTTTCCTATGCTTCATGTTAACTCCCCGTGACATACATTTTTTTTTAAATAACTGGAGGTTTTTACCTCGTATTCCCCTTCACCTTTTTCACTCCCCCGACCCCAGGTGCTGCTTTTAAACAGCTACTTCCAAATCTAGGATTAGCAAAATAATATGGACATTCTGATAAATGCTTGCATTTAAACCGTTTTAGGTCTATTGTAGCATCTCAATCTTTGCCCAAGCCCAAGCCCAAGTCACTAAGAGAATTGTTTCCTTTACTTTCTTGCTTTATAGTCCTACTCTCTGCAAACTCATCTAATCTTTGACACGGAAGAGAATATATAACCTTGATGTAAAAGACAGTCAATCTCCTCATTATGCTAGGGCAGCGGTTCTCAACCTGTGGGTCGTGACCCCTTTGGGGGTCGAACGACCCTTTCATAGGGGTTGCGTAAGACCATCGGAAAACACATATATAATTACATATTGTTTTTGTGATTAATCACTATGCTTTAATTATGTTCAATTTGTAACAATAAAAATACATCCTGCTTATCAGATATTTACATTACGATTCATAACAGTAGCAAAATTACAGTTATGAAGTAGCAACGAAAATAATTTTATGGTTGGGGGGTCACCACAACATGAGGAACTGTATTAAAGGGTCACGGCATTAGGAAAGTTGAGAACCACTGTGCTAGGGTAATCAACCCTCTTTACACAAGTCTGTCTAAGAAAAAAGACTCTCTTATGGATTCATTTGGTTGAAATTTTCCAGCATGATAGAAGACCCCCCCCCCGTTGGCTGTGGAAGGCACTGAGGCTTTTTGCTAGCAACAAATGCAATAATATTTTAGGATCATCAAGAGACGAGGGGACTGCCGATAATTCTAGTGCCATATAAACATTTCATATATTGAAGAATTTCCATTTAAAGAAACACAGAACCATTTTAAAACCCTGGTAAATTGGTGAACCTTACAGAAATAGAGACCATAAATGCGCAATGGAAATAAAGAAGCTGCTTACTACCTAGGAGAAATAAATAAATATTTTGAGGTAATGTGAAATATAAAAAGGTAAAAATAATAATGACTCATATAATTTTAGGTATTGAAGCTGACTTACATGTGACATAATTGGTGTTGTGTTGACCCATGGATTGAATCTGTGGCTGCCAATGTTGTATATGAACAATATGGGTTTAAACTACATGGGTCTACTTACACTTGAAATTTTTCAAATAAATACTATAACTGTATTTTCTCTTTCTTATTATTTTAATAACATTTTCTTTTCTCTAACTTATTATATTATAAGAATACAGTGCATGATACATATAACATGCAAAATATGTGTTAATCAACTGCTTATGTTATTGGTTAAGGCTCCTATCAACAGTTGGCTATTATCAGTAGGCTATTAAGTTTTGGGGAGTCAAAAGTTTTATGTAAATTTTCGACTGCTTAGGGGTTAGCATCCCTAAAGCCCCACGTTGTTATAGAGTCAACTGCAGTAATAGCAATCATAACATCATAGTAATAATAGCAATGGAAACACTTCTTTCAGCATTATTATCATTACCAAAATCATCCTTATCATCCCCATAACCAAATTGAAGTTTTCCACAAGCAGATGAAACCAGAAGGAGGTCTTAATATTCAAATATTCTTTACATCTTATATTTAGTTCATTCAGAGTAAACATCAGATTTTAAGTAGTTGGTAGCTGGTTAGAGTGAGCTATCTAAGAGCATAAATTCACCATAAAGAATGAAACCACAAAGACTTAAAAATTTTGCCTGAAATTTTAGATTAAAATTAGGTCAGATATTTGTGTCTTTTCCTTTGTGGCAACCTGTTTCACTCTTCAGGCTTCCAATACACCCAATTCAAATGCTTTTTGATTAGGCAATCTTTTATGAGACTGTTGCAATGAATGATTATATGTAATCATTTGCACATACACATTTATCAAAAATGATAGAAATACTGCAAGGATAAATACCTTGAAGATTCCTTCCATTTATATAAATCTTGTTGAAATGAAAGTGTATGAGGCTAAAAATTGCAAAATTTGACACAATGAATGGTCTGTTGAGATAATATATTAATGGTACATTTAGTTATATTGTCCATATTATCAATGAAAAGTAAAACCACGTTTCAGAGTCTACATAGTTTATTATCAACTACTTTATGCACAGTACCTAGAGCAGCACCTGACATGTAATAGACACTAAATATATAGCTGTTAAATTTCTTGCTAATTTAACAAACACTTGTGTCTGTTTGCTTTCTCTTTTTAACACTGACCTTGGAGTATATTCCTTAATTAAGATTTTTAAGTGCATGAATAACAAGTTGTTCCAAGAATAAACCATGGACTTTGGTGGCAGTTATATTTTCATAGGCACTGAATTTTGGAGTTAGTAAGGAATTTCATAACTTAAGTATTTGAAAACCCTAATATTGGAGGAAGTTTAATATGTTGTTTAAAAATCACACATCTAGATAAATTATAGAATCTGGTTGTGAACCCAATCCCCCATTCTCAGGACCATAACTTCACTATCAATTAAAATGAACACAAAAAAACCTATTTGCCGGGAGCTGGTCCATGCTTGCTCTTTCAAGGGACCTGGCGTATATGGCATACTGTTCTTAATATGTTTGCTCGCCTTCTTGGCACTATGTGTTTTAACCAAGGTCGCCTCTCTGAGAAAGGTTGTTTCCCCAAGTAGGGATTTTCCCCTGAAGTTAGGGAGGGAATAAAATCCCTTAACTAAGTGCCAGGCGGGTAATTAATCACTTTAACTACGAATAATCATGCTTAAGCTACATAATCTTTACTCCCTGGAATGGAGATAAGAAACGCCCTTACCTTTGTAATAGAGATTGATAGGATTGAATTAACTGGTATAAATACAGATGTAACAAGACAGCAAGAGACAGAGAGAGAGACAGAACCTAGGCACTGAACCTACACAGAACGTTCTCTAGAGACAGAAGAACTTCGCTGGAGAGAACATGGCAAAAGATCCTGGACAGAAACTGGCCTCAGAACCTAGAGACAGAACCTAGCGAGAGAACATAGCAAAAGATTCTGGACTGAACCTGACTACAGAAATTGGCAAGAGAACCTGACTAGAACCTGGTGACTGAACCTGGCTGGAGAACCTGGACAGAACCTGGCTGGAGAACCTAGCGAGGGAACATGGCTACAGAACCTGGCTGGAGAACCTGGAGAACCTGGCTGGAGAACCTAGCAAGAGACCATGGACACAGAACCTGGCTGGAGATCCTATACAGAACTTCGCTGGAGATCCAGACCAGAACTTGGCTGGAGATCCTGGCTAGGCTGCTGATCAACTGAACGCTGTCTCCGTGTCACTCCTTCTTCGCCGACTCCGTCCATACCTTTGGGGACCCCTGGACCCGCTGGGGTTGGACCCCGGCACCTATTAAAGTCTAGTTAGTATCTGATCATTATTTGTACACTAGAAACCAACTTTTTTTTTTGAAAAGTAAGTTTTCAACATTCTGTTGCTTTTTCTTCTTCCTCTCTCTCCCTGGCCAGCCCTGTTTCTGCCTCTCATTTTAGCGTTTTCTCTCTATTTTGTAAGAACAATGTTCCCCATATTTTTGAGACTCTTAAGATCATTATGCTAGTTTGTCTGGTCGGTGGACTTTTCATCTCAAAAATTTGGGCAAAATAAGGAAACAGTAGGAGGTACTCAGAATAAGGGCATCAGCTTCCTGTTGAATGGACTGAGAGTGAGATCCTTAACTAACATTTATGTCTTTGGGAACCTATAGAAATTACTCTGAAGAGGTACAGCATCTGAGTGCTATAGACATTACTACAGATGCTCATTCTCATTCAAATTCAAAATATGTATATATTTACTTTCCAACTATTTGGTCATTAAAATGACTTTCAAAAATAAACTCTGATAATTAAGTTTAATTGGAGCCAACTAAGGGTGACCCTGCCCCTCTCCAGCCCCATCAATATAGAAATAGATATTGATGACTTTGACTGATAAGAGATTTTTTGTATGAAAATATGTTTTTTTTCCTATTTTAATTCTTTTACTTTATTTGCTAAATAAATAAAGTTAAATTTGACTTCAGTTATATCATGGTTTTATACTAAAAATAGAGGTTAAATTACTGAAATCATTTACTTTAATTTTAATGGATATTTTTTTTCTGTTCTTGGTTCATTCTAAAAATCTCTTTATTGTTTTTTTATTCATCAAATTGTACAGAAATTACATCAACTGCTGTTTTGAATCTGCCGCTTCCATTTTAGAAAGTTGATGGTTGGGAGTGAACAATATTCTAATTTCATATTTTGGATAAGCCTCATTTTGTCTAAATCTAATAACTAGGATAGTTATAATTAGAATTTTAGAAAAAAACTGCTTTATAATTAAGATTGAGCAGACCTTTAAATTCATCTCCACAATATTCATATACATTCATTAACTTCAGATTTAATTGGAAGGCACATAATTAATGCAATGGTTCTGAAAGTTTATCAAATTATGACCAATCATCATAGTTTCTTGATGATCCTCAGCAACATGGTGCTAGGACATCAATAAAATACTAATTATGAATTACTAATTGTAATGACTCCACAAGGCCTTAAAAACAGCATCACTGTTTGAATTAAATTAAGTTAGTTTTATTGACCTAATTATTGAAGGATGAGCTGTTTCAAGCTGTAAAATTTTGAACTGACATTTAAAATTGCTTCTGCTATTATAATGAATGCCAATTTTTCTGAAAGCAAGAACTACAAACAAAAAATAGTCTAAAGATAAGAGTTTACACAAATTAACACATGCTTCCTTACTAAATTCCATGAAAGAAAAGAATCCTTAAGATATATTCATACATTTTTATTTTAGTTGTTAATAAAAACAAGCAAACCCGGAAATGTAGAATCAATGACTTTTCAAGAATTTCTAGGCAAACTTTTCTTACATTTCATGAATGTAAATGTACCAGAAATGTGTGAAAACAACAAAAAGGCCACCACTGGTTTTCTATTGGTATTGCAAACAACATTGTTATAACCAATCAATTTCTTTTCCAGCTTCAAGTCTCCTGCTATGCATTAGCAAGGTGATCATTTTCTAATAAGTCTTTTCATGTTATAAACTCTAGAAGAGTAATCTTTTAATCAATTAAATTATGTAGTTAAGGAACAGTTCAAATGATTAATTTCAGAGCTCATCAGATTGACACTTGAGTTAGAAACATAGGTGAACCGAAAGTATTTTAAACTTCAAAACATTACTTTCAGCTGGAAACATATGTTAATTATTTAAGCATACCAAAATTAATACCTTAATTATTTTTTTTTTTTTACATTCACACTGACAAGTGCCCTACATTTGTAAATGAAGACTTCAACTATGTTTAAGGACATCCCTATCTATATTCATATGCTCAGCTCTCTTTGGGAACGATTAACTCAGGGGAATCTCAGCTATGAGACCATGCAAGACTCTGACAAAAAAGGCAAAAACAGAACAACTTCGGTACTGATAACATTTCCTGATTTTGTTGTTGGCAGTTTTACTATCTATAATAATAAAAGCATAATATGAAAATAGACCAAACGGCCAAACAGCAGAACGACCGTCCCTACGTCCTTCCAGACGACCTTCTGGGAGAAGCCAGGGCTGCGAGGGCCAAGGCAGCTGCCGGGCTGGGACTGCAAAGGCCTACTCTTGCACAATTTTGTGCCTAGGGCCTCTAGTCAAATATAAGTAAATATTTTCTAGAAGTTGCAAAACTAAAACAGACCTCTTATCTTATGTGAAAGGTGCCAATGCTCTTCTTTATAATCTATGTAGTTCTCACATTGAAACAAAATCTGTATTATCTACTGTCCAGCTGTATCCTTAGTGGTTAAATCAGTGTAAGACTAATAGTGTCTTATATTTCAGATTGAAGTGGATGGGTGCTAAAAATGAACCCATTAGAATTCTAGAACATAATCTTGGTGATTTCTTAATGTTTCATTGCAATTTATCTAAGGTGACTATTTTGTCTATAAAGATGCCAGCTAGTATCACCTTTGTCAACTTAGTATAAATGAATTAAGAGCCATCCCTAGAATTAAATGACAAAGTTGTATTCAAGGGTCTTCGTAATACCCAGAGTGTTCCAAAGAGAAGAGCAAAGGTTGAGATCTTTAGTAGTAAAAAATCATTCTTGAGAAAAACCAGTCCTGAATTTTTCAGCCTCTGGATTGGTCCACTATGATGATTTTCCAGATGCCAGAACATTCTAAAGTCATCAGAGGGTAAGCTATAGGATTTTTATGTATATACTAGTGGGGGTGGGGGTGAGAGGGAGGATGTTCTCAGTCAAGCCTGAGCCCACTTGCAGTCAAGGAGCCCTCAGGGGATGTTGACGGGCAGTCGGACATCCTTAGCGCTGCTGAGGAGGTGGAAGGGGCTCCCACCACCACTGCTGCACTCGCCAGCCATGAGCCCGGCTTCTGGCTGAGTGGTGCTCCCCCGGTGGGAGCACACTGACTACCAGGGGGCAGCTCCTACTTTGGGCGCCTGCCTCCTGGTGGACAGTGCGCATCAGGTGGTCTCTTTGTCATTTAGTCGATTTGCATATTAGCCTTTTATTATATAGGATGTGATTGACACACAACTGAAAAGTTAAGAAGTTTAAGTCCTCAAGTAAATTTAAGTAAAATAAATTATATTTCCCATGTTTTAGCCCATTCTGATTTAAATAATTTTGTTAGCTTTGCTATGGTAACTCCATTGTGTTTCCTCACTCTTTCCTCACCTTTCAAAGTATAGAATGCCCCAACTTCTCAAATAACACATATCCTTTAAAATCTATATGCCATATTTTCCAATTTATTACCACTCTCCTTTGTTGGATGAGTAGCTTTGGGAAGGGAGATTTTATCCATATAAAGATCTCATTGACAGTTAATGCCATCATCCCTATCCCCCCCCTCCTGCCCCACCCTCCTACCCCCCTGCCTTGTTTTCCACCTTAGCTCAAGAAAGACAAGTGAGTAAATCTGTGGCTATAATATCCCAGCTCCAAAGTACCCAGGCAAACATTGGCTTTCCTGGTCCTTTTAATATGTAGCATTCCTTATCAGTACTTGAGTTGCCAAGCTTCTTGCTATTGTTTCTTCTGATTTTTTTTTTCTTTTTCTTACTGAAGTGTTTTTGGTTTTTTAACCAAAGTTGGATACAATGGCATTCATCTGCATGCTAGTCTGTGAAAACTTTACCTTGGTGAAAGTGATATAACCTTTAAACTCGATTACTTGGCCAGGGTCTCTACTCTGCCTTAGGAAACCCAATAATTCGTACATCGAATAATCCAAGAAAGACATGGAACAGGCACTACTTTTCAAGAGCTCTAACTGGATTGAAATTGCAACTGAAGACCAAGCCTGATCCAATCACCCTGGAACATCCCCAGAGACTTTATGGATTGTGTGTGTGTGACATTCATCACGGTTTCACCTTAAATGTTGTGGAATTGACTCTGAAAACATATACAGATATTGTATGCTATCATTATTCCTTCAACAGAGAAGTTTTTCACTTATATTAACACATTTAAGTTTCTGTTTTAGTTTTTGTTGTTGCTGTCTTGAGTAAATTTGGCAAAGGAGGTACTGTGAGAATTTATTACAGACTTTTTTTTTCCACCTGTCAAAATCATGTTGCTGTTTTCAAGATGGTTTGTGTTGGTTTTCTTTGTTATATTAGAAGAAATCCATGACAATTGTATTTTGAGCTGCATCTTTCCTGCTAGCTACAAATGACTTGTTATCCTAGAGAGGGGTTTTAAGGTCCCCTTTTGTATTCTAAAGGTACAGACTTCGATGCACTAGATTAGAGCCGACCCCTCAAAAGTGGATCTTTCTTTTGAACAAGCACAAGTTGAAAGGGCATGGCAATGCTTCTTGACAAGGTATCTTCAGTCAAAGTGGTCATACAGAGCTAGTGGTTTTCATATTAGAGATTCAGCTATGCAGCCAGCTCTCTCTTCAAAAATTATTCTCTGAATGCCGAACTGGTTGTATTATCTTCTATTTACCACACTCTAATTCAACAGAATTAAAAGAGCATTTTCTATCATTTTTACCAGGTTAAATAAAGCAGACCTCATATTAACTGCACATATTTAGAAAAATATCAAGAAAGCATATTTGATGAAAATCGGGACTTAACATCTTGTTTTGTTGTTGTTGTTGTTGTTGTTTTAAATATATTTTATTGATTTTTTTACGGAGAGGAAAGGAGAGGGATAGAGAGTTAGAAACATCGATCAGCTGCCTCCTGCACACTCCCCACTGGGGATGTGCCCGCAACCAAGGTACATGCCCTTGACCAGAATCAAACCCGGGACCCTTGAGTCCCAGGCCGACGCTCTATCCACTGAGCCAAACTGGTTAGGGCTTAACATCTTGTTTTTAAGTGTATGTAAATAGTTACTGGCATCAATATATGATTAGATCTAAAATGAATCTTAAAATAATTTTGTCTCTGGTTTAGTTCGTATTCTTTACTTTTAAAATAATGGTTATTCTCCATATCCTCCCACTGAGTCGCATCACTTTTTCTTTTATACTTAAGAAAAGCATATATAGAAATTCTGTATTATAATTGTGTTATCATGTGCCAGCTCTCCATACCATACAGTCCTCTCACCTTTGTCAAGTGACAGCGATGTTAACATCAGTGGCCTAATAAATACTGGCTACAATTAAATTTTATTTTCAAACACATTTACAGCTCTTTCTGGGAACAAATTTCTTCTGGTTTGATATGCTTGAAGATTTGCCAGGCTGGCTCAGATGATACATCTTCATTTGTCTGTTGGAAAAATCTTTAATTATTGAACAAAGTGAACAACACCCAGAAACTTATGGCAAAAAAAGATGGTGTGCGGGGAGGGAGGAGAACAATTAAGAACCTGACAGTGGAGGATCTACTGTAGAGTTTTAAATTGGAAACAATAAACAACACACCTGCTTTTTCAAGCAAGGGAAAATTTTCCTCCAATCACTCTTTGCTTATAATTTTATTTTCTGACTGGAATGTATAACAGAATAATTATATAATAATAAGAGTATATGAAAATAACACTGAATTTATAGACAGATTTTAGAATCCTTTTACATATAAGGTTTTTTCTTTTTTTCTTTTTTTTTTTTTTTTACATAATGTATACAAATTCTGGCCTTTCCAGCCTCTCAGGGAATGTTCATCACATTCTTGTTCAGTTCTACGATGTTCTTGGAAAACATCTCAAAGTCCTTCAAAGTGTTTCATATATATTTCTAATATGAGCTTGCCATGTTAGAAAGCCAGGTCTATTGTTGTCTTATTTTTTGTTTTTGTTTTTATGTCCATAGCCAGTCATGCAGAAGGACCCTGGATATGAAATATCACTTACATTTAAAGCTTCGGATTGAGCTTGACTGAGGAATAATAGCATTTAGCACAATCACCTCAGATAACTTATTTACTCTCCTATAAAGTTCAATTTACTCAAGGCTGGACTAACAAGGGAGATTTGACTTACAGTCACATAGACAGGAAGTTATCTATCCTGCCTTTCTATATTCTTTTATTCAGTATTTGAACAAGTACAAATGCACATAGAATAAAAATTGAATGGCACAACAAGGTCTACAGCATAATGCTGATTCTCTTTATCCTCAGCCTCCAGGTTCTGTTATCAAAATAATTTGTATTATCATACTACCATTAACTCTTCATTTTACCTGAGATATCATGTAATTGTATAAACACATACCTAAATGCTTCCTTATTTTACATTTTTAACCTGGTAGTGTAGCTTGGAAAACATTTGTTAACAGTGTACAGCGCGCCAGGAATTCACTTTTGAGGGAAGCATACTACTTCTTTGATAGGCTGCACTTCAATGTGTTCAACCAATTTTTATAGATAAGGATATCAATATTCTCCCCAAATCCTTTCCTTTTACAGGCAAGGTTGAAATAGATATTGATAATGGGGAAAATAAAATAGAATAAATATTGCTAAGAGAGTCGCTTAAAATGGAGTTGAGGCCGAAACCGGTTTGGCTCAGTGGATAAAACGTAGGCCTGCAGACTGAAAGGTCCCAGGTTCGATTCTGGTCAAGGGCATGTACCTAGGTTGCGGGCACATCCCCAGTGGGAGATGTGCAGGAGGCAGCTGATCGATGTTTCTCTCCCATCCATGTTTCTAACTCTCTATCTCTCTCCCTTCCTCTCTGTGAAAAATCAATAAAATATATTTTAAAAAAATGGAGTTGGGGGCCATTGAGGAAGTAGGGCTTATGAACATCTCATGTCTCAGTTCTTGGAATAATCATTAAGTAGATGACTGTTGCTCAAGACGTAACAACAAATGTGCTGGATCAATGATTGCTACATGGATATCTATGGATTTTATTTCTTCCTCATCGAGGTGACCAGACCATCTGCATTCTTCAACTTGAAATGAACTAATCCATTTAAAAAACCAGGAACCTCCATTCATATCATGGGCCTAACCAATCCCAAATGACCTACCCAACATCCTTCATTTACAAGGAGGCCCTAATGTGAACAGCTCTTATGGTTTTGTCCTTCATAGACTGCCTTTCTTTGTTCCCTTCAAAGCCAAATTTAGGTTACTTCCCGAATCTGAGTCCCAGACCAGACTTAAATCTTTCCTTTGCTCAAATAAATGTTTTTTATTCTTTATTAGTTGTTGCTTAATATTTATAGTTGTTGTTTTGTTTTGTTAAGAATATCTATCTCGCTTGAGAACCAAGATGGCGGCATAGGTTAACGCCGGAGTTTGCAGCTTTGAACAACTACTTCAAAAGTGAAACTAAAAGACGGAATGGACATCACCCAAAACCACTGGAACGCTGGCTGAGTGGAAGTCCTACAACTAGGAGGAAAGAGAAACGCATACAGACACTCAGAGGAGGCGCAGCGCTGAAGTCAAATTCTGAGGTGCGGAGTGCGCCGAGCGGGCTGGCGGCGGAGGGCGCGGTTGGCGTTTTCAATCGGGAGGGAGTCGCAGACTCTGAGCTCCAGATCCGGGCGAGTCTTTAGGGACCCAGACTCAAATGGGAGAAGCGGGACTGCCTGGCTTCGGTCAGAGCGAGTGCAGCTTTCTCTCCGAGCTTTGCAGCGGGTGCTGGGACTCAGAGAGGCAGAGCCCCTGGGGACAGGACTGAGAGCCACCATAACTGCTCTCTCAGGCCCACCCTGTTGATCCTGTGCGACCCGCCCCGCCCAAGCCCTGCACAGAGGCATTTGCCGGATAGCCTCAGGCAAACGCCAGATTAGCACCTCCCTAGAGGACAGAAGTTCTCTCACTGCAGACACAGCTGATTCTCATAGCCACTTGGCCTGGAGGTCAAACCCTCCCTGGAATTAGCTACAACAATCAAGATTTAACTATAAAACCACGAACAAAGACCACTAGGGGGTGCACCAAGGAAGCATAACAAAATGCGGAGACAAAGAAACAGGACAAAATTGTCAATGGAAGATCTAGAGTTCAGAACCACACTTTTAAGGTCTCTCAAGAACTGTTTAGAAGCCGCCGATAAACTTAATGAGATCTACAAGAAAACTAATGAGACCCTCGATGTTATATTGGGGAACCAACTAGAAATTAAGCATACACTGACTGAAATAAAGAATATTATACAGACTCCCGACAGCAGACCAGAGGAGCGCAAGAATCAAGTCAATGATTTGAAATGCGAGGAAGCAAAAAACACCCAACCGGAAAAGCAAAATGAAAAAAGAATCCAAAAATGCGAGGATAGTGTAAGGAGCCTCTGGGACAGCTTCAGGTGTACCAACATCAGAATTATAGGGGTGCCAGAAGATGAGAGAGAGCAAGATATTGAAAACCTATTTGAAGAAATAATGACAGAAAACTTCCCTCACCTGGTGAAAGAAATGGACTTACAGGTCCAAGAAGCGCGGAGAACCCCAAACAAAAGGAATCCAAAGAGGACCACACCAAGACACATCATCATTAAAACGCCAAGAGCAAAAGATAAAGAGAGAATCTTAAAAACAGCAAGAGAAAGAAACTCAGTTACCTACAAGGGAATACCCATACGACTGTCAGCTGATTTCTCAACAGAAACTTTGCAGGCCAGAAGGGAGTGGCAAGAAATATTCAAAGTGATGAATACCAAGAACCTACAACCAAGATTACTTTATCCAGCAAAGCTATCATTCAGAATTGAAGGTCAGATAAAGAGCTTCACAGATAAGGAAAAGCTAAAGGAGTTCATCACCACCAAACCAGGATTATATGAAATGCTGAAAGGTATCCTTTAAGAAGAGGAAGAGAAAGAAAAAGGTAAAGATACAAATTATGAACAACAAATATGCATCTATCAACAAGTGAATCTAAGAATCAAGTGAATAAATAATCCGATGAACAGAATGAACTGGTGATTATAATAGAATCAGGGACATAGAAAGGGAATGGACTGACTATTCTTGGAGGGAAAGGGGTGTGGGAGATGCGGGAAGAGACTGGACAAAAATCGTGCACCTATGGATGAGGACAGTGGGTGGGGAGTGAGGGCGGATGGTGGGGCGGGAACTGGGAGGAGGGGAGTTATGGGGGGAAAAAAGAGGAACAAATGTAATAATCTGAACAATAAAGATTTAATTAAAAAATTAAAAAAAAAAAAAAGAATATCTATCTCAGTTTGGGTTCTACCAGAAACAGAATCTGATAAAATTTCTAGGGTACAAACTGTTTATTTGGCAGTTATTCCAGAAACACAGGACAGGGATTGAAGAAAGACAGAGGGGAAAAAAGAGAATCCAAGAAAGAGTGCAATTTTAAGAAACTTGTCAATGTGGGACATAGGAGCTCAGCCTTGCTGGAAAACTCCGGTCCACAGAGTAGAACATGTCTTCGTTCCATAACATTTATCCAGCAACTCCCATCCAGTCCACCATTGACTGTAGGCTGCTGACAGGGATTTAATTCTTTAGTACTTTTGGATTTCTCTGAGCATAGTCTGGGAATACTCATAGATAGAAAAACAACACTCAGAAAAAAATGCAGATGTCCACGTTAAGTTGCCTTCTTGTAAAGATGTAAAGAGAATATCAATACGGCACAGACATTAGGCTCTACATTATCCTTATTGATGTAGGCAGTCTTTTTGTATAGAGTCTAAGGGTATGTTCATTTTTAATACTGCAAAGGATCCTATATATTCGCACCAGCAATGCGTGCTTCTTTATATGTGCTTTCCTACCTACTGAAATTTAATAAATGTCATGATATTTGCTATTCTAATAACTTAAAAATGCTATTTTATTTCCATTTTGTTTTTTAGTAATTTCATTAAGGTTGAGCTATTAAAGATTAAGCTATTAAAATTAATAGATTTTAATAGATTAAGCTATTAAAAATAAGACTAAGTAATCTTATTTGCTTTTCTATGAATTGTCTGTCCATAGACTTGCTAAATTTAAAAATTAAATTGGTCTGTTTATCTGTTCTTTATTAACTTTTACAAACTCATCTCATATTGAAGAAATCAAGCATCTCTCTATATAAAAGCCCAGCGACTGATATGGCAGAAGGACCCGAACAACCAGAACGACTGGTTGCTATTTTGCACAGTGACCACCAGGGGGCAGACACTCAACACAGGAGCTGCCCCCTTGTGGTCAGAGAGCTCCCACAACAGGAATGCTGCTCATCCAGACCCTGGGCTCACAGCTGGTGAGCGCAGCGATGGTGGCAGGAGCTTCTTCTGCCTCCACGGCAGCACTAAGGAGCAGCAAGCCAAGTGGTTAGGAGCAAGCAGGCAGGCAATAAGGAGTGAGCAGGTGGGCAGTAAGGAGTGAGCAGGCGGGTGATTAGGAGTGAGCAGGCGGGAGGTTAGGAGTAGGTAGTCCTGGATTGCAAGAGGGCTGAGGGCCCCCCAGTCCTGTGCACAAATTTTGTGCATTAGGCTTCTAGTTTTTTATATAAGAGGTATTATATTTAATGAGATTTATTCAAGTACTTTGAGTTACAGTTGTTTAATACTATACAGAAAAAATAGGATGGGTTTTCAGATTGATCGATTCATGGATACTATCCAGTTGAGGATAGAAATTGTTAAATTTGCGCTGTAGAAAGTCTTATCATTTTAAATGATCTCCAACACTTTGCATGAATTTTTAAATAACCATTATATTTTCCATGCCCTAGTTTTTAACATTAAAAATATCCAGCAATTTAATAGTGTGCTGTTATAACAAAGTACCTAAGAGCAGGACTGAAGCATAAAGTTCATTGGAGGACAACTTAATACAACTGTAGCAAAGAGAATGAATAGTGGGCTGTGGCCTGCAGAAGCCTTTGGAGTCACTGTGAAATCAACCATGACTTGGGAAGAATGAGATTTAAATGTTATGGAAAATATTTAGGGCATTTCTGGTTCTAGGGATGGAATAAACTAAATCATAACTATAGGGTTAAATATAATATGACTAGAGGCCTGGTGCACAGATTCGTGCACCTGTGGGGTCCCTTGCCATGGACTGCTGAAACAGGCAGTCCAATGCCTCCTATTGCTCCTGCCTGCCACTCATCCCAGCCCACTGTGCCTGCCACAGACTCGCACCCAGTCAGTCCTAATCAGGAGAGGCTTGTGCCTCCACAGCAGTGCTAGCCAGCCACGTGCCCTACGTCTTGAGCTCGTCGGAAGAGGGGTGGGGTGGGGTCCAGGATGCAATCCGCCCTCAGGCGGTTGGTGGGACACCTTCGCCCGGGATCTGGATCTGTCCTGCTGATGTTCTCGCCAGTTGTCAGGAGCCACTTGGCAGCCGCTTTTATCCCGTTTCTTCTTTGCAGAGCAGCTAGGGCAGGGAAGCAGCCACAGTGCCTGAGGCCAACTTCCAGGATGCTGGTGGCACTGTTGGGATTGTGCTGGTGGCACTGGTCCATCAGTGTCTGGCTTGTTCTTCAGAGATGGACCTACAGGACTACTGAGGGAGTGAATGGCTACCGAGGGGCTGGTGGGCCACCAGGATGGGTCGGTCAGCTGAGCAGCACTCCTGCTGTGTGAGTGCACCGACCACCAGGGGGCAGCTCCTGCTTTGAACATCTGCCCCCTCGTGGTCATTGCATGTCATAGTGACCAAACACCAGTCCTTCAGTCCTTCAGTAGCTTAGACTTTTATTTATATAGATTGTGGATCAATGAAGAGATCAGTCTGACATCTTATAACTATAATGGTTTATGACATTGAAAACTAAATATATTTATGTTTTGGGCAAGAGGAAGTCATTGGAGATTCTTGGATCACTGAGAAGAAAGTTGATTATAAAAGATGTTTCCCAAAACTAACCAGGGGTATGTATGTAATTTGCATCAGAAGAGTGTGAAATAGGAAACAGAGACACCAGCTAATGATCAATAAAGTGTGGCAAAAATCCACTTGGAAGGACAGCTAATGTTCAGCTGGCCCCATAATACCCATAGAAAAAATAAAGTGGATTCTTTCTGAAAACCAAGTCCTACAGTTGTCAGAGGAGAGCATATTTTGAGATTATCACTGTATAACTATTATGTGTACATATTCCAATAAAAATTGAAGGATTATGAGTATACTCATGAAAGAGAAAAATATTAAATACCCGTGTCAGCCTTTGATGATTCCAGTATCTCACTGTAAGTATAAGAAACTTGTTAAAAATTGAGCACCCTAACTTAGAGTTATTACCTGTGTGCTGGCTTGTTTTTGCAGATGAAGAATTTATTTTGCAAAACTTTATAATGCAGATTTTTAGAAGTATGTTTTTAAATAGGATTTTGCCTCTGCAATTAGATATTAGGAGAATTTTAGTAACTTCTTTTTATTAAAAGATAAAATAGTCATCTGGAACATTAAGGGAAACTACAGTGCTCTTTCTCTAATAAAAGGTAGAAATTCAACCACATTGGTCTGAAATAGCTAAATGAACAGATTCCCATTTCTTTACTGAAGTAGCTGTAACTGACAAGAACCCTTTTTGCCTTAATACAAAATCATGGAGATGTGATTTCCAGGGAATCTCAATTTGCTATCTCATTAATTCTCATTTTTATTTAATGGGTTCCTAGACACTAGTGTCTCAGCTCCTTTCAACAATACTACTCTCTCTTCCATTTGTTGCTAATGTGAGCCTCTTGAAACTTTATACCACATGAGCATTGATGAATGCTCAGGGAAATAAGTCAATTCATCAGCCCTGTAGCAACTGGGTACTGCGCATCAACTTTCTTCGTGGAAAAATGAATGGGTTTGGTAATAAAGTGGCTAGGAGAGCAAATGGAATAATATTTGCAGTTTATTTTTCTTTCAACCCAATGATTTCCCTCAAAGTATGTGTCATAGTATCAAGACACAATATTTAATATAAAAATTTGATGTTATCATAGCATAGTGTGTGTACTGAGTGAAAGTTCTATTGACAAAGCAATTTATTTCAATGTTAACTATATGTTTAAAGAAATAGTGATAAGATTTCTTCATTTCTACATAATAACACTTCATACATTTGAATAGAGATATATTACAGAGTCACCATACATCATTTAAAATTGAGCAGTTATAGGCAATTAGTTTGATATCAAATAATATCCAAGTACTTTTATATAATCCTGGTGTAGCAAAGATTGTTAAGCTAATCATCAAACCCATTTTTTATTTCATTCTGGGCACACAGACTGTTTCTCAGCTTCCCTGGCAGTAAAGAGGAGTAATAAAAATGGTTAAGTTTATAAGACACTGGGGGTTAGGGGAGGCCAGGGGATTGTCAAGGGTGGGAGGAAAAAGGAGACATATGTAATACCCTTTGTGATACTTTAAGCAAATAAAAAAAAATTAAAAAATGGTTAAGTTCTAGTTATGAGATCTGATGTGATAAACACCAATAGAGGGATTGGGCAAAAAAAGGTTTACAGTAGTGAGTTTGTTCCTCTATTACTATGTATTAATTATTGTATTATTTTTATAAGAACAACTGTAAACTTATTTTTGTCCCAACGTATACATCATGAAAGATGCAGATGAGCCTAGCTTTGGGTTTTTCTTCTTGAATATAGCTAATTTCTAAATGGTCCTTCTGAGAATGCTGTTGGGAGTGTGTCTGAAAAAGATGCAGTTCTAGAGCATTTAGAGCTGCCTACCATTGGATCCAGCTATCCATTTGTTTACTAGTTCCACCATTCAGACTGCTAATGTGCTTAGATAGCATTTGGGAAATGTTCTCACTTCCTAATCTTCCTAAATATTATTAATGATTTGCGATAGAGAGAATTTATTTATGCATTCATTGGTTGCTTGCATGTGCCCTGGCTGGGAAGCAAACCTGAAACATGGGGTATAGGGATGATGCTCTAAACAACTGAACTATGTGGCCAGGGCATGACTTGTTTTTTATGGTGAAGAAAAGATAAGCCCAGCCAGTGTGGCTCAGTCGATGAGCATTAACCCATGAACCAAGAGGTCACCAATTCCATTCCCTATCAGGGCACATGCCTGGGTTGCAGGCTTGATCCCCAACAGGGGGCATGCAGGAGGCAGTGTTTCTCTCTCATGGATGGTTCTAGCTCTCTAATCAATGTTTCCATCTCTCTCTCTCTCTCTATTCCTCTTCCTCCCTCTCTCTCTCAAATCAATAAAAACATACAAAAAAGAGAAAAGATGAGTTGGTCCCTTAATCTGTATTTGTCTATTTTTTAATCCAAAAGAACAAGTTTCTCACGTTTAGTATTTAAAGCCTCATTTTTTTTTATCTGTCCATGATTTATTTTTTCCCATACTACAGACCTTTTTGTTTTTCTATAATGTTTCCTTTAGTTTTTTTTTTCAAGTTCTATTTTACTCATTCTCAATTCCTTCAGCCCTCTTATTGATCCTCAGCCATTCTCAAAAGTAAATCATGTGAAATCTAAAGTTCTTGGCAGCAGAGATAGCATTTTCAAAATCTATGAGAGCAGCACTTTTCGTTTAAGAGGCTCCCCCTCCTCCTTCTGAGTCACAGTAAATCTGGTTGATGTCAGTTTAGACTGCTGGTTCTAAAGTGACTTGGAAGCTGCATTCATTAAGTAATTCTGATGAGAATGGAGTTTTCTTAAATCCATTTTCACAATGGATAACTTGTAATGTACTCAAACAGCAGGAACTAAGTATTATTATCTAGAGGAAATGAATTATTTAGGCTGAAAGAACATGTAAAAATATTGAAGCAAAACTGGTAAAAAAAAAAAAAAAGTGATGATGCATTCAGATCTCAGACTGAGTTTAGAATAGTTTGACTCGAAAAATCTCTCTAATTCTCTAAGCTTGAGTGTATCCAACTATAGAAAAAAAGAGGCAGACCTGTTAATTAGAAAAATTTCTTCAATTTCAAAAATCTATAATTTCAAAAAGAAATGTTAGCAGAACTTGTGTCTGTATTGATTCATCACTATGAAGGAAGTTGCCTAACTCCCCTTTCTTATAGAAATGCATTATGTTAGTATTAAAAGTAAAACAAAACAGCCCACTTAAATTCATCTTTAATAGAGCAGATTCTCAGTTAGCTTGTATGTGTATTCAGGCACCCAGGGGAAAGTAGCTCCCCAAGAATTCAGTGAAAGAGGAGACAAAATATACTTCAAGATATTAATATTTTTGCAACTGTATTGAGTGCTGTAGATTCTAAAGGATTTGTTTGATTGATGTTTTAGGTACCTAGAGTAAAAAAATTATTAAAATTTTAGAAACCACTTTTAGTGGAAAAACTTATAGTGGAATAATTTAAACAAGTAAGTACTTCTGGTTACTTTGAAAATGCCTAAATGTAAAGATATATCTAATGTAAAAACGGTGCCAAATTTTAATGTTATAGATGTATTGAAATGAGGAACTTTTTATTTTTATAGTATCATTTATTAAATTTATAATTCAAAATATTTCCTCTGAATTGGACTCTGACACATTGAGAACTATAACAGGAAATTCAAACTTGTTATTTTACACCCAATCTTCATAGATCTACAGCTCCCACTTAAGCAAACTTTCTTAAAGCCAACCTTACTTAAACCAATATTCACTTAATTAGCGTTATATCTGTGCTTTTGCTCAAGGTGTAATATTTGCTCATTTAAACTGTAGACATTACCTCTGCAATACAAATATAATCTCTGAAATCTTGAGCAACTTGCTCAAGGTCGTGCAGCTAGTACATCATCAAAGGAAGTATATAATCACAGGCCTCTTGCACAGAGTTTATTCTTACATCACTGCACGGAAGTGCCTCTGATGCATGGATGTAAGAAAAGAAGGTTCAAAAGTGTCAGCATATGTAACTATAACTCAGTATCAAAGTATGCTTTGATCATGTATGATTTTATAAAATCGAAGTATGCCTCAGGTTAAAGATATTTAATGTTATAGTGGAAAACTCAAAACCTCAGAAAATAGGGAAGCATACTAAGGGTCACCTTAGTGAAAACCAAAGTATATTTGTTTTTCTCTATTAGGTAAAATTTAAAATGAACCAAATATTCCATAAAATGTGAGAATGAGGCAAAGAGCAATGGTACTCACATGGTGCAGTCAGTGGTTATTCCCCTGGCTAAAGATTGTATTCTGGAACCTACAGATGATGTTGAAGGTGTGTCCTTTGAGAAACAGGAAAAACCAAAGTAGGGGGAGGGTTCTTTGAAGAAGGAAGGCAATGAAATGGATTAAAATATCCAAGAGGAAAAAAGATAACTGTCAGCAGAATTTCCCAAAATAGTTATCAGCACCCAGAACCTAAGCTGCTGCCATATCTTTCCAGAGGTGTAACAGGGAAGGGGAGAGGAATGGATAACCATTGATCAGATGAGGAGGAGCAAACTCTGAATTGCCCTCACTTGATGTGGGTGACCATGTTTGATTAGCTAAAGCTATGTCTTTCATTCGGTGAAAAATCATGACAGTGCATTGAGTAAGCCTTCCTAAATGAAGAAAACTCTCAATGAATATTTAATTTTTCTCTTCAAAAATGCAAAATCCAACTGATGCACAATGTTATGATTAAACCAGTAAGAGCAACAACTAAAAAAGGAACATCGTTTGATGTGTGCTTTAAAAAATGTGAGGGTGTTAACTAAAAAATAGTAGATTGAAGGGCATAGGTGTCCCTTTGTCTCCAAGATTACATTACGAAGGTTAAATAAGGCCTTCACTTTCATTGATAATTACCAGCAACAGACAAGCCAGAAAGGTTATTAAAAAGCCAGGAAGGTTATGCATTACATTTGACATTCTTATGGCAGAGTAAGAGTATTTTGATTCTATTTTCAAACTTTATCTATATAAAATTTTTAAAACACAGTTTCATCATGTTTCAAATGACAAACAATACATGTACTACAGCAGAACAAAATCTCCCTCCTTTTCCCTTGATGTAAGAATGAAAGGATCTATGTACCATAAATCAAGGGCACAGTGTCATGCACTAAAGGTCTGAACAGAGTGAAGTCAGTTTGCTTTCATCCTTAGTGCCCGCTACACACAAGCACTGTGGACCCAGACGGCTTCACCCTTGGGGAGTGGCCCTCATTAAAGTTCTAATAGAACAAGGACACTGATAAAAAGGGTCATCTATTGCCAGAGCCACAAAGAATTGTCCTGGGGACAGACACAAGCCAGAGATGACAAGCTATGGGCTGAGCAGCCAGCATCATATCAGTGCTCTCTCGGGCTCTGGCTGGGAAAATGTGGAGCTCATAATGAATAGCACCAGCAATTCCCCAGGTGAAGGACACAGGTGGGGCAGGGTGGTGGGGTCAGCCACACACAGGCTTTCATCACACACACTGCTGAGCAATGTCCTGGCGATTTGTGAAGTCTCCTCTTGTTCTGTCCTTTGAGGCTGGGATCTATGTTGACTGTGCTGCTAATCCTTTATATATATATATAAATTTCCTTGCCATAATTCATACAAGTAATCCCAAGGTGGCTCATCCTCTTCATCCTGAAAAATCTAACCAATGATACCAACAGTATTAAAAATGCTGAATTAGGAATCAGAAGATCTAATGTATAAACTCTTTCCTACTATTGAGGAGGTGGCAGGAGGGCAAATCATGAAATCCCCTTTGCCTCCATTTTCTTATCTATAAAATGGGACTAATAGTAAATACATTCTTTACCTACCTCATAGGTATGATGAAAATATTGTATGAAAAAAGAGTGTGTTTTTTTAAAAATATATTTTCATTGGTTTCAGAGAAGAAGGGAGAGGCAGAGAAAGAGATAGAAACATCGATGATCAGAGAGAATCATTGATCAGCTGACACCTGCATGTCCTCCACTGAGGATCGAGCCCACAACCAGGGCATGTGCCCTGACCAGGAATCAAACTGTGACCTACTGGTTCATAAGTCGATGCGCAACCACTGAGCAACATCAGTCGAGCAAAGTGTGTGTGTTGTTTTTTTTATTGTTTTTTTTTTAATTGAGCATATTATAAAGAAGTTAGCTGAACTATTTTATGGAACTAGAAAAGACTATAATTTCACCTTCACAGTTCAAGAGGCTACCTTTTATACCTTTGTATAAAAATGTTCTTTTTTTTCTATTTAGAATGTGTGTGATTTGTTTACATGGTTATCTTTATTTTTAAAAGGCAAAACATGATATGAATTTTAAGAAATAAAGGTTCTTGAAAATAACTTCTAACCAGTTATATTTTTTAAGCAAAAATGATAGGAATATGCATATAAACTTAATCTTATAGTTTGGATTTAGGTGCCCAACATTATAAATTGTAGGTTTCTGCAATAAATTTAGACTTTTGGTCATGTGTGTTCCTATAACTCTAACTTATATGATGGCATCCTACTTATTCACAGGAAAGCTTTATCTGCACCAGATAAAACAGTTGGCTTTACCCGATTTGAATCAGAGTCTTTTGAGTCTTAGATGCACCAAGGCAACTGGACCACGTCAGAGAATGACATGTAGACTTCATTTGTTCCTCCACACAAGTCATCGATATGTCTGTTGAGAAAGCATTATGGAATATGATAATAATAGATTATTTAAAACAAAGTTGTTATTTAGAGGCATACTGGTACAATACATTGTGGATAATAAGAGAGAGACAACACATTGATATTTCTTGTGTAATAGGCTTCTAAATGCTTTACATGTATGAACTTCATCCTCGTAACAACCCAATGAGATAATGTATGTTTGCTGTTGCTGCTGTAACAAATTAGCATAATTTTAATGGCCTAAAACAATACAAAATTATTCTCTTATTGTTCTGGAGGTCAGAAATCTGAAATGAGGTGTGTGTTTTTGGTTTGATGTATATATGTCTTTATTGATTTTAGAAAGAGGGGAAGAGAGAGGGAGAGAGAGAAACATTGATGTGAGAAAGAAACATGGATCTGCTGCCTCCTGCATGTCCCTTACTGAGGATCAAGCCCACAACGTAGGCATGTGCCCTGACTAGGAATTGAACAAGTTTTAATGCACTGGACAACTCTCAACCAATCGTCACAAAGGCCAGAGCTGGAGTGAGTGAAGCTGAAATTAAGATGTCATCAAGGCTGGTTTCTTCTGGAGGTGCCAGGAAAGAATCCCTTCCCCACCTTTTTCACCTAGAGAGCACTGCCAAAGCTTGTGTCTGGCCACACCACCCTCATATCTGCTTCCATTGTCACATCCTCTCCTCTCTGCCGTCAGAACTCCCTCTCACAGGGCTGCTTATGATTGCATTGGGTCAGCCCAAATAATCCAGTGTGGTCCTCCAATCTCAAGTCCTTAATCAAATCTGCGAAGTTCCTTTCACCATGTGAAGTAGTAGCATATTTGGGGGGTTCGGATGTCGACATCTTTTGGGCAGCATTATTCTGTTTACTACAGATAACTGTAATTATCCTCATCTTATACATGAGAAAACTGAGGTATAAGAATTGATCAGGTAACTTGTGTAAGGTTATGAAGCCAATAACTGATAGAGCCTGGCATCAAATACACTGAGTGTCAAGCTCTTGACCATTATGTCATTTTGCCTGAATGGAAAACCTTGGTGGATACATCATAACCCTTATTTTCAAACGGAGATTCTATGTCATAATACGAGGTCCAGCCTGAAATGTCTTCCGGAGAGTGAAGTCTGCCCTCATTAGTGATGTATATACATATATGTATATGTCAAAAGTTCCCAGACTTCAGTGACACAAATATATCCCTGGCTCAGGCGTCCTTGAGAATGTGGAGTAACCGAGCCAGACTTCCCATGATACCTTTTCCGCTGAGAGTCTATTTTTGTGTTTCTCTAATAGCAGAGCCGTATGTTCTCTCTCTTCCCTGTGGTGGCATTTCTGTCATTTTTGTGTTCCCAAATCACCTGGGGGTTAGTATAAAAGTGGCTGTCTGGACCCACATCAAAGCTACTCAATCAGAATTTCTCCATATGGGGCCCAGATAGGAGCCAGACATCTTACTGATCATTGTGACACACACCAAATTTTGAAAGTCTCTCTAGGATTATGAGTTGATGCATATTGTAAAGTGTTTGTTCACCATATTGTTTCCCAGGGACATTTGCCAACCTTTTTAAAAATATATACTTTTATTGATTTCAGAGAGGGAGAGACATAGAAACATCAGTGATGAGAGAGAATCATTGATCAGCTGCCTCCTACACACCCCATACTGTGGACTGAGCCACATTCTACAACCCAGGAATCAAACTGTGACCTCCTGGCTCATAGGTTGATGCACAATCAATGAGCCATGCTGGCCAGGCCCAACATGTTTTCAGAGACATTTTCTGTTGTCAAAAGTGAGGTAGTGCTGGTGGCATCCAGTGAGTGGAGGTCAGAGATATCACTAAACATCACCATGTACTAAACACCCACCCCCAAGAAATAATTATCTAGCTCACAGAAGCCTGTTCCAAAAGGACAAAAGAAGGGGATAAAATAGTTTATATTTTAACTTAAATCCACTCTATTCTATGCAAATATCTACACATCAATAACTGAATTTAGTGTTTTGACTTTGAAGTGAAAAAAAAAAGGAAGAAAACAGGTAGGATAAAAATTGAGAAACTTCTTACATGCATAGGGCTGGGAGATAGTAAGCCTTCCACATTAATATTTTAGACATGTTTATGAAAGATAATCTTACATTCTACTGTCCCCCCAAAAGCACACATGACTCTAGGAGACAGTTGAGCAATCCATGCTTTGCGAACTCTGGTTAACTGCCACTTTGTGAATGCTTTCTGGTTACTGAACTTATAAAATCAAATTGAGAGGGAGCCTTTACCAACTTTTAGAGGCACCAGTCATGGCCAGACTAGCTAAACTTGACTTTCAGGCTTGGATCTATCTGTCCCTTACAAGTTGTGTGTCTATGAACAAGTTCACTAACCTCTCCAATCTTCAATGTCCCCATCTACAAAATGACAGCCAGTTTCATGTACTCCAATATTACATAGATTCTCACATCTCTAAATGGCAAAGGAAACTGATGAATGCATGGAACCCCATTTGCTTTATGGAAATTCTTTACTGAGAACTTCCTATGTGCACCAGACACGGTGCTTAGCATTTTATAAACACGTACTGCCCCCCCACCCGCCTTAAAAATAACAAATTCTAAAAAGGTTTACACATGCTCTGCTCTTGTCTTCTAAGAAGTGGGAAGACAAGCCATTAAGGTGAGGAAATAAATCCCTGTGCTGCTGACATTCTGGTGCTAAAAGGATAAGAGAAGACATTGTAATTTTTTAATACTTTGCCAGTTACATTATTAACAGGTGAGAATCTCAGTAATGATTATTTTTTTGTTTTGATTTATTTATTTATTTATTTATTTATTTATTTATTTGCTCTCCATATGAGATGTATTTTTTAAATTCTTTATGTTTAAAGTATTACATATGGTATTACATAAGTCTCCTTTTCCCCCATTGACCTCTCCCCAGCCACCCCCACCCCCCAGAAGATGCCCTAGTGTCTGTGTCCATTGATTGTGCCTATATGCATGCATACAAGTCCTTTGGTTGATCTCTTACCCCCCTTCCTACCCTCCCCTGATTATTTTTATTTTGAACACTGGAGAGTTTAAAGAACGTAGATATACAGGAGAGTGAGCCTGTTAATTAACTCACTCAAATAATTCTACTATTAATGACAGCGCTTGGAACATTGGAAATACCATAGCAAACTGAACAGAAAATTCCATGCTTTCTAAGTGCTAATTAATGTTTTGGTGGCAAGAGACCCAGATTTTCCTGGATCTTCACATTTTGGGAATGTGTGGGAATCCAGGGAAGGGCCTTGGACTTCACACAGAATGTGGATTAAGCTAGTCCAGTGTGTATTCTTCTAAATGACAAAGGTCTGGTTTGCATATATGTGAATTTGATCTAGGTTTTGGTTGCTTATATTGTAGACTAGAGGCCCGATGCAAGAGTAGGCCTTCATAGCCCCAGCTGCCTTGGCCCTCACAGCCCCGGTCCCTGCCCACTGGTTGTTTGGATTGTCGTTCTGGAAGGTCATTCCAGAAGGTCATTCGGCCATCTGGTCTAATTAGCAGGTTAGCTCTTTATTATATAGGATGATGAAATTTAGGTTTAGTGATGGTGGATTCAGAAATTTGCCCATGGACACAAAGTTAGTAAGTATTTGATCAAAGAATGTGATTCAGTTTTGCCTGAACCCCAAACCTGGTGGGTGCATACCTTGCTGTACTATATTCAGTTGTGCTGAAAAGTACAGAAGTTAAACAGACTGCCTCAGTATTATTTGGGTATCTAAAGATGGGCTGAGCTTAAACAAATTAATAAGGTCTATTATTGAGTAACTAGAGGCCTGGGAATGGCTGACCTGATCCAGCCAGGCCGGCCAGGAGGAGAGGCCGTGGGTGGTTGGCTGGCCAGCTCCACCCCCTGATCAAACTCCTGGTAGAACTCCTGGTTGAACTCCCAGTCGAGGGGACAATTTGCATATTAGTCTTTTATTATATAGGATATCTTTCACTGTAGGTTCCACTCAACATTACTAGTTTGTCCTTAGTTGTCTTAACCATGTAATGTATCCTATATAATAAGTGCCTAATATGCAAATAGACTGAACCGCAGAATGACTGGTCGCTATGATGCACACTAACCACCAAGGGGCAGATGTTCAATGCAGGAGCTGCCCCCAGCCTGCAGGACCCAGGTCAGCCAAGGAGGGTGCCAGTGGGGGCCCTCCTGATCACCCCACCAGTTGTCCCACAGATTGGCCCTGATCGCCGGCCAGGCCAAGGGACTCATGCATGGATTTTGTGCATTGGGCCTCTAGTTTTAAATAAAACAAAATCAAATGAATATTTCACACACAAAAAAAGCATAATGCCTAGAGTTAACTAGCATCTACCAAGTTTTAGGTACCATTGTATAAATTGACACAAGTAGTATCAGAATTAGGATCTGAAACTAGGTCTATAGATCATGAAAGTTAAGAACGGTTTTAGATTTTAAATATGTGTCTTTTAAAAAAAAATTGTATCTTCTAGTCAATATTACTATCTTCAATCTGAAGGACCAAAATAAATAATAGGGTTTTGTTATTAAAAATTCATAAAACTAGCCCTACCTGGTTTGGCTCAGTGGATAGAGTATCAGCCTGTGGACCAAAGGGTCCCAGGTTCAGTTCTGGGAAAGGGCATGTACCTCGTTTTCAGGCTCCCCCCCAGCCTGGGTCCTGGTCAGGGCACATGCAGGAGTCAATCAATCAAAGTGTTTCTCTCACATCAATATTTCTCTCTGTCTTACCCTTTCTCTTCTACTCTCTCTTAAAAAAAAATCAATGGGAAAATATCCTTGGGTGAGGATTAAAAAAAAAAAAATGAAACTAAATGAATGTTCAATAGAATTAAATATCAACTTTCAATTTTGTTTAAGTTTATAGTGTATATAATTTTAGATTTATTAAAGATTAAATTTGCCCTGAGATTTTTGGGGACTAGAGTGTCACTAACCCCTCCTGTGGGGCCAGAGTAATGAACTGATCATTATGCATTGTTCTTGACAGAGTAGAATTCAAGAAGAGCAAAAGAAATGTGGCAAGATGTACCCAGATGTTGCCAAGCAACCTGGTCACTTCATTTCCCAAGGATTACTCTATATGTGAGACATAATTTTGATATTTGACTCAAAATCATTTTATCTTTTAGATACTACATTGGTTGTTGTTGCTTCAATAGAAGTGATGATAAATTATTCTTATGACTCTCATGTTTAATTCTTTTAGGCTTATAGAAAACCTGGATTCCTGCAACTGTTAACTAAAATTTAAAAATACACCATGACTGCACATAAAAATTGAGTACCAACCTAGTTAAGCGTTATATATGAATTATAATTTTTGTGCTAATGAACAAATTTATTCAGTAGGATGAGAATTGTGGGAAATTGTCATTCACTAGAAAATTAATGTAACAGGAAAAGTTCCCTTTGCAAGCTAATGCCTTTTTAACCAACATAGATTTTGATATTCAATGTTTTATTAAATCCAGCTTGACCACATTTTAGCATTCATATATCACTGTTGTCTATGAGTAATTGCAGAAGATTTTGTTGCTGGTGCTGTTATCAGGAATTTCATGTGAACATGAAAATGGAGCTGGTGAATATGAGTTGATATAATACCTCTGGAGAGTGCCAAGCTTTTTATTTTTCATAAACACTTATTTTCAGATGCCTCATGAAGAGTAGATGCTTTTGAAACTTTGTTTGGAACAACTATCCTAAAAGTCAACATATAAATCAGATTTTCTTTGACCCCATGGAGATCTCTGTTAGTGTCCTGTGCCTCATGACTGTGGAAACTAAAGTTGTTTTACAGGTAGAATCTAAAGAGAAAATTGTCATTGGCCATATTCAATGATGTTAAGACAGTTTTTATGTGAACAAAAATAGTTAAGGTTTATTTGTTGTAGTGTGTGTGTGTGTTTCCATGGGCTTAATTTTTAGGATTAATATTTTTAGAAAAGTCTGCATTTCATCTTATGTTGGACTCACAAAATTAAACCATAAGGATAAAGGGATGATTTGTTAACCGTATGCAAACACTTGGATATTTGCACTCAAATGGAAATGAATTTTATTGAGTATATACGGTAGAATTGAAGCTAAATTGGTGTAAAAAATATCTAGTTGTTTATAAACAAAAGTTGTTGGTCTTTCAGCATTGCTCCACAGGATTAGTCAAGGGTGCAGCTTGCTGCTTCGCAATCACATAGGCCGTGATCTTGTTCTGCATCACTGAGAATTCTAGTCATATTCTAAGACCAATCCACAGCAAAGAAAAGAGAACAGGGTACCTCATTAATTCTCTGCACCCATTCCAATGTGTGGACATGTTTCCAGCACCACCAACCAACTCTCTAAGCTGGGTATCCCACAATTCAACTCAATGATTATGTTATGTACCTGGAGATAGCATTGGATCCTACAGATTAAGGGCTCAATTCAATAAGACTACCCCTCCCCTCCTCCCCCCCCCCCCCCCGAATTCAGACACCAGTTGCAAGCTCAGGTTGTTACCTGTGCTTCTGCTGAACTGGCTTCAGATTGGACATTTCCACACCCTCTTTCTTGGGTTCAATTAATATATTAGGCGGCTAACAAAGCTCAGAGAACATTTTACTTACTAGATTGCCACTTTATTATAAAAGGATAGAACTCAAGAACAGCCAGAGCCTTAGCCGGTTTGGCTCAGTGGATAGAGCATCAGCTTAGGGACTGAAGGGTCCTGGATTCGATTTCGATCAAGGGCACATGCCCAGATTGGAGGCTCAATCCCCAGAAAAGGGTGTGCAGGAAGCAGCAGATCAATGATTCTCTCTCATCATTGATGTTTCTATCTCTCTCTCCCTCTCCCTTCCTCTCTGAAATCAATAAAAATATATATATTTTTTAAAAAGAACAAAAGAACAGCCAGATAGAAGAAAGGACAGGGAGAGGAATGTGGGGAGGGGCACCAGCTCCAGCCTCTCTCTGAGTGCTCCACCCCACACCTCCAGCCAGGAAGCTCTCCAAACCAAGTACTTTGGGATTTTTTCTGGAGCCTTCACTACTTAGGCATGGATGATTTATTAATTGGACATGGGTGATGCATTCAATTTTTAGGCCCCTCTCCCTTCATGGAGGTCACAGTGTCATGAATGAAAGTTTCAATCCTCTAATCATGTGATTGGTTCTCCTGGCAACCAGCCCCCATCCTTAGTTGCCACCAAAGTCCCCTCCTTATCATAACACAAGACACCTTGATTGCTCTCTACACTTAAGGAAATTTCCAAGGTTTTAGAAGCTCTGTGCTAGGAACAGAGATAAAAGCCAAATACACATTTCTTATTATAAATATCACAATATCACACTCATACTTAATGTTTTGAGGAAAAGGTCTGGAAGTGGAACACATTATTTCTGTCTACCCCCATCTGGTCTGAACTCATTTATGTGACTGTTCATAAGTGCAAGGAAAGTTGTGAAATGCAGTCTCTGGCTAGGTGCTCAGTTTAAACTCTGGGTGGGAGGTTCATTGATTAAAAGGAAGAAATGGCAAATGCATGCTGGGAGACAGGTAGGCGTGCCTGTCAATCTGACGTCCAGCAAACGTTTAAAAGTTCTTTGACTTTTTTTTGTATTTTTTAAACCTTTTCACCCAGAACTACTTGGAAGAGATTAAAGGATATCACTCTGAGTTGAATTCAGAATGTTATTGTTTAATTGTGCTACAGTCCATAGTTTAAATGTTATTGATGAGGAGTTCTTCTCATCCCCACCTGTTGACCTGTTGCCCTGGGAAAGTGGGCTTCTTGTGATGTCAACAGAAAAGGAATTTTCTGAGACTCAAGTTGGAGAATGAGTAGCATTTATTTGTATGGAGTGAAACCCCTGAGTTTTTGAAGGCCCCTCTCCCTCCTGTCCTGCCAGGGAAGAAATCCAGCTGTGTCCTTAGCAGAGCTTGGAATAAAGCCACTGCCCAGTTTCCATTCCATGTTGGAGTTTAATCCAGTTCAGCATCAGGCTAGCTTAGCTTGTGTTCCCACCTGCAGACAGTCCATTGGGTAGGGGAGTTCACATGGCCCATGCCCTCGAAGCTTCTGGGAACACAGGAGAATGCAAGGAAGTAGAAGCAAAACCAGAGAAACAAGAAAGCCATGAGAGAGAGAATTCCTTCATTTGGGGATGATGTATCCCCCAATTTTTGCAAGCTTGCAGTGACTCTGCCACCCAGCCATGATCTTTCTTTTCAGGCTAGACTGACAGGCATCTTCTCTATGCCACCCCAATTCATTGCACATGCACCCAACTGATCAATGTTGGACTCCCTTTCCCCAGTGATCTGCAGGTAATGGACTGGTGGTTCCTGGGGAGTGTGAAGTTGCAGCTATCTGGTGAAGCTGTCCAGATGGGCATGCTAATATTGTCTGGCTTCCCTATTATTAATAACTAGCTAATTACAACAGTATCAAAGACAGTCACCTCATTTCCAGTTTTGTTCAAAGTGTTATTGTCTGTTATTCTTACACAATTAAATAGTGTCACCATTCACTCTTTAAAATTGTTCCAGCTTGGGTAAGAAGTCATATTGCCATTCTATCTAAAATCAACTTAGTCAAACCCTGAAATTTGGGATGGGATCTGCTTTTGCTGGAACAGATGTAGAAGAGGAAGAGGGGGAATATCTGACTGAAATCAGGTTTCTTTATGGAAGAGAAAGAAAAGAGGATGTCTGTAAGAAATAAAACATGTTCTGCAGGGTATCTCTTCCAGATGTTGTGAAAGGACTTGTGTCTTCCCTTCCCCCTCCTCCCCGCCAAAATTTTTTTTTTTGGTATGTTGAAACCCTAAATGCCAGTATGGTTACATTTGAAATAAGGCCAGTAGAAGATAATAGAGGTTAAGTGAGGTCATGAGGATGGGGCCTTAATCCAATAGGACTGGGATCCTTCTTTTTTTTTTTCCCCCCCCAATTTATTTATTTGTTTTTTGTTTTTGTTTTTTTATTTTATTTTTTTATTGCTTAAAGTATTACAAAGGGTATTACATATGTGTCCTTTTTTCCCCCCGCCCTTGACAATGGGATCCTTCTAAGAAGAGAGACACTAGAGTTCCCTCTCTCTCTGCACACACAGAAACCAACACAGTTGGCATCTTGAACTTGGACTTCCAGCCTTCAGAACTGTAAGAAAATAAGGATTTGTTGTTTAGGCCATCAAGCCTGTGGTATTTTGTTAAGGCAGCCTGAGCAGATGAATATGCCTGCTATATGCTGTTTTGTTTTGTTTTTCCTTCTAAGTATATCTGAGTTTACCTGTAATGCTAGGCACTTTCCATTGTGAGTGCTTAGTGGGGAGCATAGGTTTTTCTGTCTCATTTTCTTCCCACTCCATCTATCTGCCTCTGCACTTAGGTTCTCTATTTATGGAGCTAAACCTTCAACTCTTTGGATGAAGAGGCTGACTGTACAACCGCCCCACAGTCCCCAGGCTTTTAAGATGCCATATGCTGTGTGGATATTCCTGGGTAGTTGTGAGCCACTTTAGACTTCTCCTATACCCCACTTATGGATTGACTGACGTGTGGGAACTTGGATGGGCTCTATAAAAGTTCCATCTGACTCGTACAAAAAGGAAGTGTTTAATATGACATGAAACAGCATTTAAGGAGAGGTTATAAAAGGAAGGTTTAATCAGCTCTGTAGTAAAATTTATGGTCCACATTTGAAGTGAGGATGCTTTCTAAGCTTAACCTCAGCTTGGATCTTCTTCATGTTTGTTCCAATGTACCTACGTCTACTCACTATTCCCCCTGCTTAGTTGGAAAACCTTTTTGATGAAGGACATCACTTCCCATATGCTGTATTTGTCATTAATTAAACAGAGAATCTCAGGTTAAATTTCCTTAGGGATACATTAGATTTGTTTTCCATCAAGTCTGTTATTAGGGCATATTTAGGAAGACAGTGGATACCTAATCTAGGCATTCATTTAAAATTCATTAAATTTAATGTAAAAGTTCTGGACAATGCAGGGCAGGGGAGAATGGAAGGTTTATGCTATATATACACAATTAGGCTGAGCTGGGATTCTTACCACTTAATTGTTACGGCTGTAATTCCTTGATTTCTAAACATTGTGTGTACATGCCACTATTTTTAACATGTTCAGGAGGATCTGGGAGAGCAACCTGTAATGAAATACAATGGGATTTCTGTAGTGAAACATGAGTATTTACACTAAATGTGATAATGATTCTAAGATCAAGTCAGCTTTTGCTTCTGAAAGTGCTTAGGTCTGGTTGAATTTGCAGCCATCTGAGTTACCAAAGAAGCTTACTTTTTCATAGTTTTGGATTTCTGAATTGGATAAGGAGCTGTAGACCTGCAATTATCATCACAGCCCAGATTTAAAAGGAAGTACCTGAGACACAGACAGTAAAGAAACATGCTCCGGGTTTCATGACTGATACATGATGACAATATAATTCAAGCCCCTGCCATACAGATTCTTCATGTCACCTCAGTGAAATGACACAAAGCAGGGGAAAATTTGACAGGATGAGGAAGGAGTCTTGGAGGAGGTGACATTTGACTTTACTATGTTGGGATTTTATACGTGTGATTTATTTTATGCTTTTCAGCACCAAGTAAATTTGAAGGAAAAAGCTTCAAACATGACCTTTGGATGTGTTTGGCTGGGATAGGACTAGAAAGGGAGGAGGGACCAGATCATAGACTCTAATCATTAAATTACTTCAAGAAAAAATGTAGACACGGTTCTCAAAGTAAGAGGAACATGACTGAATGATGAAATGGTATAGTCAGAGTTGGGGTGGTCTTAATAAGCTAACAATACATAGAAAGTATTTTTAGCAATAAAGCACTTTTAATTTAGGTATATACATTTTCTTACATAATACTATTGCATACTTAATATACTACAGAGTACTACAACATAGTTTTATATTTATATGCATTGGGAAAACAAAAAATTTGCATGACTCACTTTATAACAATATTCACTTTATTGTGGTTGTCCACCTGTACACAGCATGGACACGTCCAGGTGGGTTGAATGGGACAATGCAAGATTTCATCATGCTACTCAGAATGATGTTCAATTTAAAATTTATGAAATGTTTATTTATGGAATTTTCCATTTAATATTTTTGGACTGCTGTTGACATGAGTAACAAATTGCTAAAATCAAAATCACAGATAAGGGGAACTACTATATTTAGTTACCACTTAATTAGTTTAATGGTATACTATTAAACATACTAGAAATGATAGTATTATGGAAAAATGTCTTGAGGTAGCTGGCTATCTCACAAACTTCCAAGTTGTTGTCAGATGATATAGACACAACCAATTGGATTGCTCTGAGACTCCTATGTAAAGGCATCAACTCTCTGAGTAAGAGCAGAACACATTCAGTTAACTAAAAATGTATTACCCTTATGGGGGAAGAAGGAATAAAGGAAGTAGTATAACAAATCAAAATATTCTTTCTCATCATCAGTGTAAATCAAAATTGAGTATACAAAGGGAGGCAAAACAAGATGTCTAAATCTACAACAAAATATAAAAAACTGTGTTAGCTTAGGGTCACAAGTCACTGTTGTTCCTGTTACATTAGTATGTGAAATAATTAACTATGGTGGCACTGAAATAACACCAGGCTAATTAAAGTTCTGTCAGGTTCCCTAATATAAAGGCTAGTCTTTCATGCTCAGCCATGTAACTTGGCTCAAAACTGAAGTTTAGGGCATAAACCAACACTAAGATTATATACACACTGTGTATGTGTGTGTTTCTATCTATATATGTGTATATGTATATTTGTGTGTGTGTGTGTATTTATAATAAAAGCATAATATGCTAATTAGACCCGATGTCCTTCTGGACGACCTCCCAGACGAAGCCCTGGCTGAGAGGGAAGCCTGGGTCCAAGGTGCCAGAGAGAAGCGGGTGCCGGCAGCCGGGGCAAGGAAAGCCTACTCTTGCATGAATTTCATGCATCAGGCCTTTAGTATACATATTTTTTAAAAAATAATTATTTCTTATATAAGTTTTAAAAAGTTTATTTGATGTGAAAACTTTAGGAAGTTTAATCCATAGCCATCCATTTGTCTATGAGCTACAAATCAAATTCTAATATTTGTTTTTCTACTAGAAGGGTTTTTTGTAATGTCACCCCTCTTAACCATTAAGTTAATTTACATACAGACATCTTACATAGCTTATAGTCATGCTTTACCAAGTTTTCGATTTATCTTTAGTTGTCTCTCACTTTCCCACCAAGTCTGAAGGGTGTTTTGAGTTGAAACATTAAGTGGTAAGTGCTGATCAATATTTTAAAGATGCAGACCATGTGGTCATCTACAAAGCTGGCTGACTCTGACAGACCTTGAGCTGACCCATTCATTCCATGAGTCATTTTTAACCCTGTTTATTTTCATATTTCTTACTTTTCATAATTGTTCTTTATTTTACTGATTTTGAAAAAAGGCAAGAAATTGCTGTGGCATAAAGAACACAGCTTTGTGGTAAAAAAAAAAATGGTATGGACAAATAAGGAAAAGGAGGAGCTAAACACAGAGCATTTTTCCTGGATTCTTTTGTGTTTGTCATGTCCCAGCTCCTACAAGAGGGTGGCTGAGAAGAGCAAGAGATTTTTCCATGCAGCATTCTTAGAGAAATGTTTTGTAAAGTATTTTGTAAAGTTAAGTTGCTTGATTATGTTGAAATGCAAGTACCAGCTCAGTAGAATTCCCAGATGAGCATATTTATGCATATCATCCATTATTAACTTCTGTACAATATTAAATAAAAAACATCTCCGGGCATCCTGGCATGAATTAAAAACAAGAATGCCACCATACTATTGATTACTGTTCTACATGGTTACACTTTAATATGCATAGTAATGCAAAATAAGTATTTTAAAAATCCTTCAATGATATACACCATTCTTCTGGGAATACTGATACATTTTCCACAAAAATTGTACACTATGTCTGCTATTACATGAAAAATGTCTGTAAAATGACCTATTTCAAATATACTTTTCTACAACTCATGTATTTATAATTTGTGGAATATTGTCAGCCTTTCTACGTATTTTGGAATAATAAGATTTCTATAATACAGAATGCATTCCATTGTTATTAATACTAACAGTCTCTATGACACATCACTGTGTGAGCATTTAGGATGTGCCATCTCTAATTTTCACAGAAGAGTCCTATTTGCTCAACTAGCTCAATAATTTCAATCATAATTCTATTGTTGAAAGTCCATTAGTACACAACCCATTGTGTTAGGTTCAGGAGAAACCAAGTGATAATTACATAAATTCAGAGCTTTCTAACCTATCATATAACTAGGGAGAGAGATTACAAACAAAAATATTATGCCTCCAATTTAAAGCTTCTCTCCTTATGATACTTTAAATATTTCAATATCCCCTTGCCCCTCAGCTAATCATTTCACTTTTATTTGTCCAAAAATCAATTTACCTGACATGTTTCTGTGTGTATAAGTAGAAATGTGTACACAAACTTGAAAAAATTATTTCTTTTAATGAAATCAATGGATGAATCTACATTCACCTAAAAGAAAAATGAGAACTTAATCAAATTCACTATCAAAGTTTATTAAGTCTATATAACTTTCTTAGAGAAAACAAGGCACCAGGTTTCAGTCGATAATTGGGGTTGCCAACGTAAAGAATCACTATGGGGAAGGAGTCATTTCTAAATACAACCAGCCTTATTTCCAGTCAGAGAGTAATCACCATTTCCAAGCTACATTGGGCTGAATTTCCTTCTAACAAATGTGATAATATAGAACTCTATGAAAGTTAATGTTCCAATGAGAACTCTAAAATGATCTCCTCAAAAAATAATATTGGTGCATTAAAATGAAGAATTACACATTAAATCCCAAGTTAAAACCCTCCTAGCATTAATGCAAAAATAGGCTATGATGTATTTACCTTACTTTTTTTTCTACTTTTAACATTTTTTAAAGTGCTGGAAGATATTTAGAGAAATTCATCTATACCAAGATCACAGTGAGTCTCATTAATGAGAAACTTTTGTAGGTATTTTAAGCAAATAACACAAATAATTTTAAAAATAGTGTTTAATTCCCATATTGATGCAGGACAACCATTTGCACTGTTGTTCATGATTTCACAATTTTTGTAGGTTTGTGCTTTCCTACCATCATAGTACTCAGTTTGATTATACCTTAACCATCATGTGTTGGTTAGATACCATTCTCTTAGATACCGTTGTTTAATTTATTATTATTTATGTTTTTATTTATTCCACTTTAAAGATCCATTAGATTTGGTTAGGAATGTTCTGGGCAGTTTGTGAATGAGTCAGAGAGATACCAACTCTGAAAAACAAGTATTTTTCCACACTCCTTACAACCCCACTTCCGTACAGGTGGTTCCTACTCTCAGATTACTCTCTGAGAAGAAAAATGTAAAATAGCCAATTTCCAGCCCTAGCTGATTTGGCTCAGTGGCTGGAGCATCGACCTGTGGACTGAAGGGTCCCAGGTTCGATTCCCATCAAGGGCACATGGGGTGTGCAGGAGGTAGTCAGTCAGTGATTCTCTCTCATCATTAATGTTTCTATCTCTCTCTCCCTTCCTCTCTGAAATCAATAAAAAATATTTTTAGAAAATAATAATAAAATAGCCAATGTCCAGTGTTAAAAACACCAGTTCTGTGTACTACACAAGAGGGGTGGGCAGAGAAGGGGCTGTGTTGGTGAATGATTTCCGGCATCATGAGCTGCTGAGACACAGTGCAGTCTCTGCTGAAAGGACCGCCCCACACACTGGCCTGGCCATGCGCAGTCCCCAGTGTGGTCCTGGGAACCTGTGATTGCTGAGCCTCTGCTTCCACAGGCAGGTGGTTTGGGAGCCAGTCCCTCTGGTGGCAGTCATCAATGTTGGGATGCTACATATATGGACAAGCTCATTCCAGGGAGAACCCCGATACTTGGTCTTGCTGTTGGAGAAATCTGGGGGGAGAGACCAGGGGTGTGCTGACCACCAGCTCCTTCAGACTCCCAGGAGGAGCCTAGTCAGGTCCCGTATGCAGGCTGATGAGAACTGGAACCCCTGGCAGCCCCTGGGGAAGTAGGGAGTGAATTCCTTCCAGAGAAACCGGGAGATAGGCCTTTTGGCCCGGGCCCTGTGCACTGAGCCCTGTTGTGTAGCCACAGGGAGCGTTCGCGCACCCATTTAACAACTGCTTTTCTGTTTGCTGTTGTTCTAAGTGACTCATGAATGTGAGCTCCTTGCTTACCAGAGACAGGTGATTTGGGAGGTGCATTCTTCGGGTGACAACTGTACGTGTTGGGGCATTAGATGTGTGGGCGAGCTCCTTCTAAGGAGAAGCTAGAGGTCTGGTTTTATTGTGGGAGCAAGTCAGAGGGAGGATGTGGGGGAGTGTCCACCCGCTCTTTTGAGCTTCAGGGAGGATCCCAGTTGGCACCCAATGTAAACACCAGCTGGTAACGTTTTCATCCCACCCTTCCAGGGAAAACCCGAGAGGTGGCATTGCTCTCTGCTCCCCCTGCATTGAGCCTGACGGACATGGTGGGGGCCATGCTCCTGAGTCCTCCTGTTTAGCAAGTGCTTCTTTGTTTGCTATAGTCCTGTGAGACTCATGAACGCAAATCCTATTGGTTATCTGAGATAAGTCCTTTGGGGACCCATCCACTGGGTGGCGGCCGTGAAAGTTGAGGTGCTTTCTATACGTGTGGTCCAAACTCATTAGAAGCTGGGAGTTGGGGGTTACCTCCCAACTGTAAGGCATTGATCTGGGTGGGATTTACAGCCAGCCTGAGTCTCAGCCTTTCCCATCTGTTTCAATGTATTTTCTCAGTTACCTGGGGTGTAGGAGTCACTCAAGTCTAGTTTCTGGATTATTGTTTGAGGGAATTGCTGGGTGTATAGCTGTATAATCTGTGTGTTCACAGGAGGGAAATTCAGGAGCCTCCTATGTTGCCATCTCAGTGGCATTTGTCCTTTCCCCTTTTGTTAAATGCATTTGGAAAAATATGGAACATGCCTCCTTTATTTAAGCAGATTTTCCAAAGTAACATGCAAAAAAAGAGAAAGAAAATCCTAGCCCTACTAGGATGCCCAATGTTATTGTCAATCTCTCTGTAATTGCAGTCTTACAGTTTGTATAGTGTGGTTGTTCATAACTCTCCATAGCTTCTTGATATAGGTTTATGTCTAATATACACTGAGTGGCCAGATTATTATGACCACCCCATCAGTACTTCATTGACACTTCCAAAAATACTGAATATTGAAAACTTTCTAAGCAAATACTCTTAAGGTTTTATTATTATTATTATTATTATTATTTGCATAACTAATTCACTTCATCGTACTGATGGGGTGGTCATAATAATCTGGCCGGTCATAATAATCTGGCCACTCATGTGTATCCACCTGGTTTGACGTGGGCATGAGTCAGTCACCATCCTGTATGTTTCCACATTTTACCTCTTTCCCACCAAACTACAATGTGCACATACATAATGCAGTAAACTTCTTTCTTCTCTGTTTTGTTGTTATTGCTGTTGTTGCTATTGTTGTTGGGGGGTTGGTTGTTTTTTTACTGATGTGAACATTCTGTCAGTTTAAAGATGTACACGAGCATGGTTTTCCTCAGGAAACCTGTAATGGGGTGACCCATGGAGATGACCACCAGGGACTCAGATCAAAATTTAGGAGCCTTTATTAAGCTGGCCAGAGACTACAGTTACAGCACCCTGCCAAAGCAGAGGCTGAACTGCACTGCCAACTACAGGAGTTACAGCATTTTTATTTGCAAAAACCACAAAGTTAGTTACAAAGCCTTCCCGACACAGTGCAGCATCAGTTCAGTGACTACCTTCCTATCTATGTGTTCTAGGAACAGAGAGTACAGCGTGACCCGTCTGGCCAAAGCGTCAGATATGCAGCCCAGCACATTCCCTACTGGTCTTATTGGGAATCAAATCATTGATTCTGCTTAGTCCTTTGTCTCCCAAATTTGGAATGAGACTTCCGGGCCTTCTGAGAAAGAAGGCCTGCATGCTGGGAAGGGGCCATGAGACCATATCTCAAGGCCTGGCCTGGTGTCAGCACTGACAACTCTGTCTGGTGCATAGTTTACGCCATGGCCTCTCTGGAATGGGAGTAGTCTTATTTTCTTTATTATTTAAGACAGAAGCCATACTATCAGGGTTAAAATTTCAAACAGCAGTTTTTATATAAGATGGATACTTCAAAACCAAGAAAGAATATCTCTCAGTTCATATCAGCCACACTACACTGTTTATAAATAAATTAAGACCCACAGAATATTGCAGATCTTTGGTTTAAAATGTCTAGTCCAAATTTAGATAACTACTTCGTTGCGAAAATCATTGGCACAGATCTGGCACTTAAACTTTCTTGAATAATTCCATTATATCATTAAGATATTCATAGGCTAAGATTACTTTTTTTTCTTAAATGAGGCAGTAAGCAAAAATCTTAGTGTACCATGTAAAAATGTATTAATTTAACATGGCCCTTTTAGCCTATTTTAAATATTATATCCACTTATGAATGGGTTACTGAGCTAATGAAAGAATAAGAAATGACCTCCCAGGCATGCAGACATTGAACCAAAAATGCAACTCAGCAGTCTTGGTCTAAAAATAAGATATAGAGACATCAAGACACACTAATTTCAAAATTCAGTGTGAGAAAATATCTTTTTAAATATTTTCTATCAAATATTCAGAGTTGGTCTTTGGAGTGGTGTTGAACCAATATTTGGGGTAAAAGCCTAAAATTAGGATGTAGCAGATGTATTATTACCTGGATTTTTTTTTCTATCATGGCCTAAAATCTCTGAGTTTGACATTTCTGGAGGGAGAGTGCATCAGAACAGCAAAAGAGTAGAAAGAGTGCCTACTCTCAACACAAAGCTTGCCCCTCCTCAGCCCTTCTGCTTGCCACTCCTCAGGCACCCTTCATTCCCCAATCCTCTATCCACACTGTCTTGATTCTAGAAGAGATGGTATTCTACTTTTTCAATTCACTTCTAATCTTTTCTTAATTATCTTTTAAGATTGTTCAGTTTTAAAACAATGTATGTCCCTGTTGCCTCATACCTGTGACTATCAGACACCTCACAGTTTTTAACATCAATGGGAGTTTGTGGATTTTCACACTTCATTGATCCCCATTAGAATGATAGCTATGGGTTTCAACCCATGTTTTCAAAGTATTGAGATAATTCTAAATCATAAATGCTAACGATATTAAAGCTCCGATATTAAGTGGCAACTTCAGATTTATACTCACCACAAATTTTATTAGGAGGCATCAGAGCTTAAGGGTGCAAAAAATAAGTGTCAAGGGTTAAATGTAGTCTACATAAGCACCTTAATTAGCCAGTACAGTTATATATATATATATGATTTTTTTACAGAGAGGAAGTGAGAGGGATAGAGAGCTAGAAACATCGATGAGAGAGAAGCATTGATCAGATGCCTCCCATACACCCCCTACTGGGGATGTGCCTGCAACCAAGGTGCATACCCTTGACCGGAATCGAACCTGGGACCCTTCAGTCCCCAGGCCAAAGCTCTATCTAGTGAGACAAACCGGCTAGGGCTTTAAATACCTAGGAAGCTGTATTAGTTTTCTAGAGCTGCCATATCAAAACACACACACACAAAAAAAACAGGGTGGCTTAAAACAACAGAAATTAATTCTCTCATAATTAGAAAGGCCAGAGTCTAAAATTAAGATGGAGGAGGGACCTTGCTTTCTCTGAAGACTCTCAGGGTGGATCCTTCCTTGTCTCTTCTGACTTTTGGCATTTGTCTGAAATCCTTGTTGTTTCTGGCTTGTGGAGACATCATTCAAGTCACGTGACTTCAACTTTGTCTTCTATCCATGTATTTGTGCCTGTATCCAAATTTCTTCTTTTATAAGTATCCCTGACATCCTGGATTAGGGCCCATATTAATAACTTCATTTCAACTTACTTCAATCAACACCATATTTCCAAATAAAGTCACATTCTTCTTCCACATATTTTGGGAAGGGGGCACTATCCAACCATAGGTTGTGTGTGTGTATATATATCCTATCTAATAAAAGAGAAACATGGTAATTAGCCATACGTCCACTACCCTTCCCATTGGCTAATCAGGGTGATATGCAAATTAACTGCCAGCCAAGATGGCAGCCGGCAGCCAGGCAGCTTGAAGCGAACATGAGGCTTGCTTGCTTTAGTGAAGGAGGACTCCAATGTTCCTCGCCTGCCACTGCTGGACTCTGAGCTTGCAGTTTGAAACATTGTTATAAATACAGAAGCTAAACAAAACCCCAGAAACCTGCTTTCAGCCAGCCGGGATCTCAGAGCTGGAGTTGAAACAGTGTTTCAATTATAGAATCCAAAGAAACCAGATACCTGCTTTCAGCAGCCGAGGCCTAAGAGCTGGAACCAAGCCTCAGAGCTAAAGCTGGCCCAGAATAAAAAAAAAAAAAAAAAAAGAAAGAAAGAAAGGAGTGGTTGGGAGCTTCAGTCACCTGCCAGCCTGAAAACAGCCCTCAGCCCCTCACCCAGACTGGCCAGGCACCCCAGTGGGGATCCCCACCCTAAATGGTGTGTGACCAGCTGCAAACAGCCATCATCCCCTCATCCAGGCTGGCCAAGCACCCCAGTGGGGACTCCCACCCTGATCCAGGACACCCTTCTAGGCAAACCAGCCAGACCCCACCCGTGCACCAGGCCTCTATCCTATATAGTAAAAGGGTAATATGCCTCCCAGCACTGGGATCAGCGGAGCTGCGAGGCCTCCTGGCACAGGGATCAGCGGCTCTGTGTGTGACAGGGGGTAGCGCCCAAACCCCCTGATCGGCCCTGCTCTGTGTATGACAGGGGGCGGGGCCACAACCTCCCTATCTGCCCTGCTCTGTTCGTGACAGGGGATGGCTCCCCAAAGCCCCCCCCCCCCGCACCCCACGGGCCCTGCTGTGTGTGTGACCGGGTAGAGCCATAACCTCCCCATCGGCCCTGCCCTGAGTGTGACAGGGTGAGGCGCCCCAACCGCCTGATCCGCCCTGCATTGTGTGTGACGGGGGGAGCTCCTCAACCCCCTGATGGGCCCTGCTCTGTGCATGATGGGGGGAGCTCTCCAACCCCCTGATCGACCCTGCTCTGTGTGTGACAGGGTATGGAGCCCCAACCCCCAATCGGCCCTACCCTGAGCGCAACTGAGGGTGGCATCGCAACCTCCCGATCTGCCGTGCTCTGTGCATGACAGGGGGCGGCGCCCCAACTCCCCAATCGGCCCTGCTCTGAGCCCGACCAGGGGCTGCACCTAGGGATTGGGCCTGCTCTCTGCCACCCGGAAGCAGGCCTAAACCAGCAGGTTGTTATCTCCCGAGGGGTCCCAGACTGCAAGAGGGCACAGGCCGGGCTGAGGGACGCCCCCCTCCCCCCCCCCGAGTGCACAAATTTTTGTGCACTGGGCCTCTAGTATATATATATAACAATAGTCATATAATGGTATACAGAATATGACATATATCACTTCTAAATGCATATATTTCCAAATATACATGTACATATATATATGAAACATTCTATATAATAAAAAGGTAATATGCAAATCAACCGAATGGAGGAACCACCTGTTGCTATGATGTGCACTGACCACCAGGTGGTTTAGACCCTATCCCACTCAGCACAGGAGCTACCCCTTGATGGTCAGTGCACTCTCACAGGGGGAGCATCACTCAGCCACAAGCTGGGCTGAGGGCTGGCATGCCTCTCCCGCCTCTATGGCAGCGCTAAGGATGTCCAATTGACTGCTTAGGCCCGCTCCCTAAGCTGTCAGTCAAACATCCCCCGAGCGCTCCCGGACTGCTAAATGGTGCAGGCTGGGCTGAGGGACACCTCCCCGGAGTGCACAAATGTCATGCACTGGGCCTCTAGTGTTTTATATGTGTGTATATGCATGTGTGTGATAGTACAAACTTACAAACTTTCTAGACTGTATAAAATTTTCTTCTGCTGTGACAAGTCCATGTCTTAATCATGTAAGGCAGTTATTCAGCACATGGTGTTTTACCTGATCAGATTTCCTTTAAAGTTAGTTTATATGACTTCACTTTACATGCATTGATATCACAAATCCTCACGCTTCTTCTCAATCTTGTATCAGACATTAAAATGCAGCAAAAAGAGAAACCCATTGTCATCCCAGTGTTGGAGTACTGAAATCATATAAGGTCTAGGAATATTTTTATAAATCCAATAACATCTGAGCAAACATGAATTTATTTTAAATGACTGTGAGGTTGAAAGAAAATAGTTCATATGTGCATATGACTGAATCCAGATATTTTCCAGTTAAAGTAAGTCATTTTTTTTAAATGTTCTTTATTTAGAGTTTAATATTAGAAAAAGAAGAGGTCATCAACTTACATATTTATCTCAGTTAAAAACAGAAAAAGAACAACAGTGCTTTCAATTAAGAGATTTCAATTCTTACCAATGATCAGCAGGAAATATAGAGCAAAATAGAGCATTAAGTTCTATTACTTTTAGGCAAATAATACATGTCTAATAAGTCTGGGGAAAATAGTTTAAATAATGTCAGGGCTGCATGTGATTTTTTATGATAGGAAAATATGTAATACTATATAGTAGAAGTCTACTTGGGAAAAATCTTAGTTTACATCCTGGACATATTTTCTTACCTCATAATCCATCAAAGTGTCAATCTATTATTTTTTTCTTAGAAGATGTCCCCATTCACATTGTTCCACAGCTGCCCCTAATGGCTATACATCCCAGCACTAAGTCTGGGTGGGCTGGATTTCTGCTGTTTTGTATGTTCTAAATGTTATTCAGGAGTGTGGCTTTCAGATGGAGGGTTGGATAACAAAGGAAGGAAGAATAGATCATCAAAAGGCCTTGGATACACATTTCTTTAATAGTTCTACAGTGGGGCCTTGACTTACGAGTTTAATTCATTCCGAGACCGAGCTCGTTAAGGAGCTTGTTAAGGAGCTCATTAACTCAAATTACTCTATCAACTCAATGCAAAAAATCAGCCGAGAGACAGCTGGTATCTCAAAAAACTCGTTAGTCGGGACTCTCTTAAGTCAAGGCCCCACTGTAGTTTACTGGTAATTTCACACCCTAGAGAAAAACATGATTATTCCATTAAGTGTTTCTATGGTCTCATTGTTTATCACACACAGCAACGGCTTATGGATGATTATACATTAGAAAGTCATTTATGACTGTTGTCTCAGAGATAGAAAGTTTATTTATAGATATGAAACATATATGTATACAGATGGAATAACAGTCTATAAAATGATTAAAAATACTCTATCATATATATTAGTATTTAAAGGATAGATTTTGCAACTTAAAGGTTGTTATCATAGGAAGAATGCAAGATTTGGAGAGATGCCTAGATTGTCTTCCTTATTATTTTTAACATATTAACTTTGAATTCTGAAGATAAACTCTAAATATTATCTTAAAACATAAAGGATGATTTTGATATAGTATCACTCAATTGCTGTACAGTACTCTGATTTGGATTCCTTGCCAACATGCTCCCATGTAGACAATTACTTTTTTTAAATTTATTTATATTTTTTATTGATTTCAGAGAGGAAGAGATAGGGAGAGAAAGATAGAAACATCAATGGTGAGAGAGAATCATTGATTAGCTGCCTCCTGAACACCCACTACTGGGGATGGAGCCCAAAACCCGGGCATGTGCCCTGACCTGGAATGGAACCGTGACCTCATGGTTTATAGGTCGATGCTCAACCACTGAGCATACTGGCCAGGCTAGACAATTGTTTGTTTGTTTTTTAATTGAGATATTTTCTTTGCTACGTTTGAACCTTTGGCCTCAATAACATTTTTCCATAATGAACTTATCTTTATTTTAGGAAAGCTGAACTGAACTTGAAGAATTACTTTAGACTTAAGAATATTTATTTAAGAAAAAATAAATGCAATCATTCAGTAATAAAAAAAAAATGATTTGCCCTGACCAGTTTGGCTCAGTGAATAGAGCATCGGCCTACTGACTGAAGGGTTCCAGGTTGATTCCGGTCAAGGGCATGTACCTTTGTTGCAGGCACATCCCCAGTAGGGGATGTGCAGGAGGCAGCTGATCGATGTTTCTCTCTTGTTGATGTTTCTAACTCTCTATCCCTCTCCCTTCCTCTCTGTAAAAAAGTCAATAAAATATATATATATATATATATATTTTTAAATGATTTCATTCATGCTATGGTATGATATTCATAGTGCTCACAGATAAGATTTGCCTGTCTAGTTCCATTATATTATCATCTGATTAGTTATTTTCTGATAGTTTGAAGAAAGAGTTGTTACAGTAGATTCAGTATGTTTTAATAATAGAAATATATATTATTGGAGAGATTATTTAATTTTGCAAATGATCACTGGTTTGTTTCTTTATGTGTTTTTATTTAGCAAATTCTCAAATACTCTGTGTTTTGGGAAGGAGCTACCCTAAGTGATTAAAACATTAATTAATTTAATTATCTAACAACTCCTTCAAGGCTCTTGGGGAGTTTGAATTAATTTTGTTCAGCAAATATTCGCTTCATCCTCTACACATTTTTTTGTTAATCCTCATCCCAGGATATAGTTCCATTGATTTTTAGAGAGAGTGAAAGGAAGAGAGAAAGGGAGAGACAGAAACATTGATGTAGAGAGAGACATCAATCGGTTGCCTACTACATGTGCCCCAACCAGAAGTGAGCCTGAAACCTATGTACGTTGACCAGACTTGAACCCAGGACCCTTCACTGACAATCTATCCTCTGAACTAAACTGGCCAGGGCACATCCTCTACTCATTTTGTGCAAGTTTATTATCCTGCCCAAATGAGGCTGGGCTTGGACTTGTGCCTTTCTTTGGCCAATGAATGGGCTTATTTGCTTACAAATATGTAAGTATATTTGACAGTAGCAGAGGTCTTCAATGTGCTTGCGTGTTTTGGTTTGCCACTGATGCTCTTATGATATACTAGTGGCCCGGTGCCTGGATTCGTGCACATTGAAAGGAAAATAATTAGAAGAAATATTTTAATATTGCTATTTGCTCTTTCTCTGCAATGGAAGTGTCAGAGCTGCCGCTGGTCACCTTCTGAGGGGCGATTGGCAGGGCGATCAACCACCTGCTCCCACCTGCATTGGCCTGGTGCCGCCAGCTCACCTGCTCCACCATCTCTCTGCAGCCCTGCTCTCTTTGGGGCCCATTGGGGCCTTCACTGCCACCCACTGCCAGTGCCGTGTTGCCAACACCCGCCACCTTCCACATCGCCCCCTGGTAGTCAGCGCACATCATAGCGAGCGGTTGAACTTCCAGTCTCCCAGTTGAACTCCTGCTCCACCACCCACCCGAGGGGACAATTTGTATATTAGACTTTTATTATATAGGATTACACACTGTCCATTTAGCCTAGGTTACAGAATGAACACAGTAAGAGAAGACCTGAACATAACCATCAATTTCAAAGCCTAGCCAAGAAAAACTTTCAAGATAATCTCATCCTAGGTCAACAGACCTTTTTTGGGATTTTACTAACTCTAACCTTAGGGTTCAAGTTGATCATTTGGCCTCCACCTTACAGTAAACCAGCAATCACCAAAAGGAGTTACTATGCTTATGGGACTAATTGACTCTGGTTTTCATGAAACGGTAAGTAGTTGTACCACAATAGGAAGGGGAGGAGTGTGGTTGCACCTGAGTTGATACTTTGGGTCACTTCTTGGCACATCTATGTTAGGTTTGCTGTTAGTAACCATAGTTTGACCAGAGCGTGGTGACCTGAGGGTGCTATCACAGTAAGTTCAAAACCTTGAAGTTGCTACAGTTTCTCTTGGGTCATAGAATTAGCTCCTCAGGTTGAATCTTTGAAGTGTTGGTGTGAGCCAGTGTAGAAAGCTGCAGTTGGCAGGAGAACCTGTCTTTTACCTCCAGCAAATAAGCTATTCGTAACTTTTTAACTGTCCTATTTACCTGCAGAAAAGAGTTCAACCTCAGTTGAGCAGCTTTCCCTGGGAAGAGAAAAAATTGAAAGAAATAATTAAATAGTCATACATTTATTCAAAATTATAGGTGGAGAAATCACGGACTAAAAAGAAGGAGTAGGGATAGAAGTCACTGCATGGAAGCAAGTTAGGCAGGCCTTTAGGTTTGCTTTAAAATTCATTCTTTACATAAATAGGTAAGTTAAATATTATCAACCATAATGTTTCTTCTAAAGGTTTGCCCCATTAATGGTTTCTGGAGGTGTTCTCCAATATATCCCATAGCTGCTGTGAGGGAGGGGCAAATCTCCCCCTTACTCCTCTTGAGCTATTATGGCTAGACTAACCATAAAATTGACACAGGCCAGATTAATAGGAGAAAAGCCAATGTAATGCGTACACATGGGAGATCATAAGTGATGCTCAGAGAACTAGCTGATGAACCACCCTCGCTTTTTATAATTTTTACACAGAAACAATAAATCTGTGAAGAATTGACAGAACACAGAAATTTAGGTTTGCATGTTCATAGTAAGGAATCTAAACAGAAAGAAGGCTAGTAAATAGTAAAACATAACAAGGTTTGTTTATACAGGCTTCTTGGCTCTGGATTCCTTAACTCTAGTGGATAAAGGTGTCTCTCTCATCCCCCGTTGAGCAAGGAAAGTACCTTTTACCGGGGAGATGTGTCTCCTGTATTCAAGGAGACTAGGGAGGGTAGACGTGCTCTCCTTCTACCAGCTGCTTATCAAGTTACCCTATTTAAAACAGTGATTTTCAAGCAGTGTGCAGTAGGATTTTTAAAATATGCAATACCTGACTAGTCAGGGGATGATCTCTTTTCCCTTAGACTATCAAGTGAAAAAGATGATAACAGCCAATACAACAGTAGCTGTCCAGTCTGAATGAATCAAAATTCTACTTATTTTTTCAGCTCATCCAAAATATAATGTATTTGTTGGTGTGTCACACAATTTTAGTAATTAATTTATGTGTGCCCTGAGATGGAAAAGATGGAAAATGGCTGATTTAAAGTCATCATTATGTCCCTGTGGGATATTTTGGGGCAGCCTTCTCTGGGCCTCAACACCACCCCCTGGAATTATCCACAGTCATTTTGCTACATGAGAGGCACTTTCCTTTTTAAAGGGTTATATGTTGTGCTACCTTAAAACAAGATTAATGTTTTTATTACTACTTTATCTTTGCATTTGAAAAATACATAACAAAAAATTGCATACCTCTGTCTAGCTTCTTTCTATTGGTATTATAACCACAAGCAAAACAAACAGATGTTTATGTCGCAAAAACATTTTGAAAATGTGCTAGACCATGAAAAACAACAATACAGGTTGTGAATTAATTATTTGAATAAAAAGTTACAGTGTGAGAATTATCCATTTTTGAGAGAACATATGAAATGCAAGAGTACAACATGTTATGTGTTTGCCCAATGTGCCAACCAGCAACCTGTGGACAAATACCTTTTTATGTTTATCACTAATTTGGTGAAAATTATACCCTTTTTAGATAATAAATTTAATTCTCCGCAAGTTTGGATTATTAAATACACTCGGTATTTTCTTTCAATACATTCTTAGAGTGGAATGATGTGCCAACATTTGAATATATACAGTATTTAAATATATGATTCATATGGTGAAAATTTGCTTCATAAAGTGCACAGCATGTGGTACTCTGCCCCAGGTCTCAAAGAGTCTCTGATTCCTCCACTAACATACTAATATTTATCTTTATTATCCCTAAAGTCTATGCCAATTTAAGAGGTAAACATATTTTCTATTAATTTAAATCATACTTGTATTACTATTGGTGTCAGTATATTGCCATCTGATTATATCTGTGCATTAATCTCTCTACATATGAATATATGAACATACCTATTTATCCATCTGTATATCTATTTACCTATCATCCTTTTCAATGCAAATTGCATTACTATAACCCTTTCCCATTTATATATTTGGAGTAGATTTTTACTATTAATGTACATTAATTTATTTATTAATGATCAAAACTTCATGTCATAAATGTCGTCTATGCTTTCTCAGTATTTATTTACTTTGGGATTTTGCTTATTTATCTATGTTTAATGCACAGAATTGAAAATGTTTACATGGTCTAATCAATCAATCTTTTCCTTTATGGTTTCTGTGTTTGGTAGTAAAGAGTGGTTTTGAAGCAACAATTTTCTTTTTCAGTAAATTTTAATTGAACAATTGTCTTAGCTTAGGGACACAGAGAGTCAATTAAGTGCTGGTCCTTCACAGAATTTCAATCCAGTGGTGAAGACAGACAAATAAATATACATTCACACAACATTAAGAAATGTTTTATGAACAGCAATCTACAAATAAGTGCGAATTGATACAGTGTAAATTGAGAAGATATGAGCAAGGAATAAAATAATGAGTAATTGAATGGAACTTTCCAAGGGAGAGAAATTGGAGATAATAAAATGCACAAGGCTTTCAAAATTGTCCTGATATCTTTTTTAGTGGTTCTTCTATGCATGTATGAATGATTCTACTTTGCATATATTGGAACAAGATGGACTTTGCAGAATTAACTTTAGATATTTTCTTATAGGAATTGAGGAGTTGATATGCTATAAATACTTAAGTATAACTGTTATCTTCAGCATCTTTTCATGAGAAATTCAGAATGAGAGTTGGATATGGATAGGACAGAAAAGTCAATTATTCCCTTACTGGACAGAATACACTTAACACCTCCTAATCCAGTTATGCCTGCCAACCCATCTGCCATACACTACTTTGGAAGCTCAGTGTCAAAGGTAAAGGTATAATAAGAGAAAGCTGGGGAAGCAGTGATAGTATTATGAAGTAATAAAAAGAATAAAAGCCACAAATTAAGAAAACAGAACTTATTTTGAAATCCAAAAATATACATAATAACTTCATTGTCATTATTTGTATCCAATGCTCATTTTGAGTAGGAAAATATAACTTCAGTTTCGGTAAATATGTTACTGAAATGTTCCCAATACATTCTAGTTGAACTTGATTTTATTCTAATGTCTTACAATGATTTCCTGGGAATTATCTTTGTTCTCTTCCCCTCCAATAGCCCCCAACACTCATTACCGATGCCAAATGAAATAGGAAGAGGTGACAACATTGTCACAGTAACTCTTTTTTTTAATATAAAATTGTATTTATTCCAGAGAGGAAGGGAGAGGGAGAAAGAGATAGAAACATCAATGATGAGAGAGAATCATTGATCGGCTTCTTCCTGCACAACCCCACTGGGGATTAAGCCCACAACCAAGGCATGTGCCCTGACCAGGAATCGAACGATGACCTCCTGGTTCATAGGTACATGCTCAACTGTTGAGCCACACTGGCTGGGTGTGCACAGTAACTCTTTTTAATTCCTGTGCCTGCTATTTACTTTACCTTCTAATTTTCCTATACTTGGGTTCTGAATGATCCACTTTGAAACCATCATTTTTATTCTTAATTTGAGTATCTGTCATGAATATTTAACTTTGACCATATTCAGGTGAGCAGGACAGGACAACCTAGGCTTAAAAAAATTAGGGTAGTGTTTCATGACAGTTCTTTAAACCTAAGAGATTAAAATAATGTTTCTTCTCCTGGGGCTAATCAAATCACTTGATCAAAAATTTCCAATAAGCAGATCATTTCAAGATGAGAAATTTTCTTAAATCAATAGTACTGAGTTTCTTTGAAGGGGGGAAAAAAGGACATTTTTCTCTTTCAAAATCCAAAAACTATAGTTTTTTTGGCATCTTCCCCAAACACAGAGTGGAAAACAAGTGTTAAACAATGTCAACTTTTTCTATTAACCCGTAGCAAGTTGTTTTGATTCTCAGTAATATTTTCTCATTTCTAAGATGTGTACCTGTTATATCATAGGGTAGGCTTTTTGAAGCTTCTATGAAAGCTTCTGTGTCTCTCCATCTAGTCCTCCTTCATATAATATTTATGCTTTTATGACCCCCGTTTGACAAGATTGCAGTAAAGGGGGAACATGGAATAGCTAAAATCTCTTCCAATCAAATAAAGTAATAGCGTACCTTCCAGAAACACCATATCATAAAACATGTCTCATTGTCTTGTGTGTTCACTTACAAATGTGTCTTATTTTAGAATGTAAAAAAAATGCATGTGTATGTGTGCATGGTTTTGCAAAATTATTTTTCCATTTCCTATTGTGTATCAAATTCTAATGAAAATAAATTTTAATTGAACTATGTGTGTTTTAAGATAGTGCCCTCTTGTTTATTTTGATTCTGGATATTTTTTCTGAAAAATGTTTCCACTTTCCTACTGTCCATGAGATAAGACCTGACATGGAGCAAAATATCCAACTGCATCGTGATGTGGTAAAAATGAGAGAAGAACAAAGTATCTTTTAATATGAACTGTATATTTTATGCATTTACTCCCAATGAGAATAAACATCAGAGAATTTCAGTTTCAGAGCAGTTCACCAAAACTATTGTAAAAATATAACCAAGGTCCCAACTCTACCCTGGAAATTCTATTGTGCTTTCTTGCCTGTTGTACCCATGCAATCTGACACCAAATGGGGTAAAGATCAGAAACTCAAAATAATTGTTTGGAAAATAACATTTTCTCCCTAAGATCTTTATAAGTATTTGAAAGAGAAAAGGAACTGAAATATTCTATAGGGGTAAATAAAACGACCAGGTCACAAATTTTTTGAAAAACTACTGTTATTATCTCCTCCATCATTTATGTTTTGCTATTATTAATATACTAGAGGCCTGGTGCACGAATTCAAGCACAGTTTGTGGTCCATTCCCCCGGCCAGACATTGGGGCAGATAGGGGCCATCCGGCTGAGGGAAGGGACCACGGTAGGTTGGCTGGCTGCAGGAGGTTGGCTGTGGGAGCACACTGACCACCAGGGGGCAGCTCCTGCGCTGAGCATCTGACCCCTGGTGGCCAGTGTGCATCATAGTGACCAGTCGTTCGGTCGTAATGGTCGCTTAGACTTTTATAATATAGACTAGAAGTCTGGTGCACGAATTCATGCATGGGTGAGATCCCTTGACCTGGCCGGCGATTGAGGCCTATCAGGGGCCCAGCTAGCCAGGGGGAGGGAAACTGGGAGGTTGGCCAGCTGGCCCCAAGATCGGGGCATGGGGGGGGCGGCCGGCCAGGAGGAGGATCCGTGAGAGGTCGGTGGGCCATGGGGGGTTGGCTGTGGGAGAGCACTGACCACCATGGGGCAGCTCCTGCATTGAGCGTCTGCCCCCTGGTGGTCAGTGCACATCATAGTGACTGGTCGACCAGTCATTGCTGTCATTCAGTCATAATGGTTGCTTAGGCTTTTATATATATAGATACCTTTCCCTCATTACCTATAACCATTGCTCTCACCTTCAATTTTAATTTATTCCAACATAGTATGCAATAATAAAAATGTATTATCATTTATGGAGACATAGACTGATTTTCCAAGTAATACATATGGATACATTTTATAAAAGCAGTTCCAAATTTTGAAATTACATGTCAGTGTAGGATATGTGTTGTATGAAGCTGTGGAATTAATTGTGCTAAAATTATTATATTACATAGTATACCACCCTTAGGAAAATGTGAACATTCTTGTGCTTGACTCCTTGTGATTAGACCATATTTGCCCCTTTTGGGTCTTATTTCTGGTAATTACATTGTTGAAATCAAAGTTCCATTTACATTGAACTCCCTTCTGTTCCTGAAAAAACTCTATACCTGGCCCACCCTTTTCCACTGGGACTCTTTTTTTCCACTGCCTTCCAATAGTTCCTTCCCACTACACCTACTCCTAGCAGTCTGGGATTTCAGTTCAGTTTCTTGATCCTCCCAATCTGGGTCAGTTGCCATTCCCATTGCACCCTCTGGTGGTCATTCTCATATCCACCTCAGTTGATTAAGCCAATTCTGCTAATTCCATCCTCTTTACACTGGTGGCAGTTTCAGAAAAGGGCTTGGGGTCAAATCCTAGACCATGGAAACAGAAACAAATTCTGTTGGGAGGCATCTCATAAAAGTTTTCTCATTCACGCAATAGAGCTGTAGGAAAATATTGTCTTTTATTTTTGAAATTTATTATTATGATTGTTGCTGCTGCCGTTCTTGTTGTTATTTTATTACATAATTAACAACTGGAACTTCTGTTACTATATTTTTAACAGCTTCTGTCCCCACTATGTTGCTAATGATTCAGCACCTTTTTGAGGTCCACCTTAGCAGTCATGTAACATTCCTTTGTCCATCCAGCATCTGACTTGCCTTAAATGTTTGCAGAATATTCTACATTTTGAAGACCCTGAATCTCACTACCAAATCTGAAAATGCTTCTTTCCCCAGCTAGTCTTCCTTGTTTTGGAAGATATTTTCCCATGAATTTCTTGCTTTCCTGCACCTGTGGAGTCTCTTGAGCAAAAGCATTTACAGCCAATCTTTTGTGTTCAGAGATAGTTCAGGATATTTAAGTGTTATTTTCTCTTTTGTGGAAGAAGCTTGTTTATATTCTGCAGTGATAAACATAAAAATGGCTTCCCCTTCAGACCCAGAGATATTCGCTTACTTTCCATAATAAAGGTAATAAGTATTCCTGTTGCTCTTTTTCTCTATGGAGGGGAGGATAGACAGGGCATGAGTATCCCTACGTAGGAGCAGGGTTTCCCCATTTTGAGCGTTTTCTCCTGTGATGCACCCTCTGCATGTGCCGGTGACTTCTGGCTCTCACTGCGTTACCCTGTGGGAACTGATGTAGAGGAAACCAATAGAATATACGGATAAATGGTCTTTGTCTCTGACCAAGGAGTCATGCATTTTATTAGAGTACCTAGAGTGAGTATTCCGAAGAGCAGCTACTGGCGCAACACTCAATAGAGTGAACTCAGCAAGGTAGCGTGGTCCCTGATGCTCTATGGCAGGCTAACTTGCTGGTGTGAGAGTAAGATAAACGTACTATCTCTTCACAGTTTTAGCCTTGACATCTTATGGCTAAAGTATAGTCACATGGCTGAATCCATCAATAGGCTATGCTTGCCCCCCGTTTTCAACTGGAAATGTTAACATGAAAAATCAGGTATCATGCTTAATTTCTAGACACAGTGGTTGCATTTTCCAGCATCCACTGGTAGTCCATAGATTCTACTAAAAACAAACAAACAAACAAATAAAAAAATAGCTCATGTCACTTCCCTGCTTTTTGCTCCTGCCAGAGGATATATCCTTTTCCGTAGCACTCACTACAGTCTGATTGACTTCACTCTTTATTTTCTATCTCCCACTCTGGAATGTAATCACCAGTAGAGAAGAGAATGTTTATGTTATTTTCTCTGTCAGCACATGCCAGAGTCTCAAAAATATTTTTGCTGGGATGAATATCAGGAATTTGGAAGAAACCATTATTGACTTCCACTGTTTTTCTCTTGAGGAAATTACTCATTGTGTGGAGTAACTCGTTTTTGTTTGTTTGTTTTTATGTTTTATATTGTTATTACCATATATGAATGAAACTTTTTTCTTAAATATTTGGAGAGCAAGTGGAAATGTTATCATAGAGAATATAATATAACAATATGTACAATTTGTAAAAAAAAAAATAGTACTATATGGCCAGTATGGCCAACAGTTTTGTTAGTTATCTAGCTGCACAATGAATTATCCACGAACGTGATGACTTAGAACAATGAAATTCTCTCATGCAGTTTCTGTGGATGGGGAATTCTGCAGCAGCTCCGCTGAGTGGTCTGGCTCTGAATCTCTCCTCAGGTGGCTGTTAAGATGATGGCTGTGGCTCCAGTCACCTGAAGGCCTGACTATGGCTTCAGGACTCATTTTCATGAGGGGCTCAATCCAGGACCAGCAAATCGAGCAGGCTGTTGGCAGGATTCTTCAGTTTCTTACCACATGGACCTCTCCTTGAAGGTGTTAGAGGTGATTTATTACAGAGAGAGTGATGCAATAAAACACAGATGCCAACTTGCCTTCTAAGACCTAGCTTTGAAGTCACATTCTGTAATTTCCACAATAGCCTGTAGATTACACCAGTCAACTTGATTCCATGTTGGAAAGGATTTTATGGGGCCTGAACACCATGAGAGGAGAATCACTGGGGGTGGGGAGGGTAATAATGTCTTGCGAGTCTTATTTTCTTGCAAGGAAAGTATAGTTTTTTAAGGAACTTTTAAGATCTGTAAAGAATTTTTATTAATTGACAAAGAAAGTGACTAGCAAGGTCAAATACAATTAAGTGTATAGTTTTGTAATATTCTATAAGATTCTTAATTTCGCTGTGTTTCATTTTTCTTTCACACCCACTTGAAAGGGCAGGTGTGGTAGTCAATGTAGATATATTTTGAAAGATTTGACAACTGTGATATAATAGTAGAATATATCAATTATAGTATTGTTTTCATCATCAGAAACAGCTCTTCTCATCCAAAGAATGCCAAATAGAGTTCATGCAACCAATATAAAGATTGGATCAGTGATATATTCCTGTTCCATATTATGCGTGTTGGCAGGTTTTACAACAAACTGACAGAAACCCTAGACTTCCTCACACACAATGAGTGCTCGTGTCATTATTTACTAATTTTAACTCCTGGCAGTGGTTTTCATTAAAGGAATAGTAAGCCCTAGTGGAGCCTAAATGTATGACCATTTGTTAGATGGCATCCATCTTGTATTTACACTTTAATCAATGGACAAAAAATTACATAGACTCTTAAAAAGCACATTAAAGGAGACCTTAAAGTACACTGTGTAATACATGATATATTATGAAAATACTTTTTCTCAACATATACAGGAAAGCTCAAGAAAGTATGTTAGAGAGAGAAGCATTTGTTTGGGTCAACCTTCTCTCTCAACAATACTTACCTGCTAGGTTTTAGCTCCTTTATATTGTGCTCCTCAGGCTAATTTTCCAACTGGGATATAGGAAATCAATTTTTCCTGCTCTACCCTGTGCTAATGGAATATATTACAAAAGCCTCTTATGCATTTCCTTTGATTCTTTGTTGTCAAACTTCTTAAAACTTTGAGTCATTAATATCAGTACAGATTTTTAGTGAAAATATTGCTCTACATACTGAATCAAACTTTATACTTGTAACCAAATTGATGCCTATCATGATATATATATATATATATATATATATATATATATATATATATATATTTCACAAAGCTAGTCTCACTTATGTCTTAGTGTTTAAGAGCATATGTTCTGAAATATTGAAAATATGTTAAAGCTAATTGAATGTTTCTAATTTTGCTACTGTTAGAAAATTAAGTACTACGTTTTTAAAGATTAAAACACAGAAATGTTTTAAGCTGTGTTAAAATGGGACAGATTATCTGAACTTTCTGTGTTATGTTCTCTGTTTGAATGGTTATGTTCATTTGGGTCAATGTGAATCATCAGTGTCTTTATAGTAGATTTATGATTTATGTATTTCTTAACTCTACATAATTTCATGCAGTTGAACTTAACCTTGTACATACTTCAATATAAATGTGAATAGAAAATTCAAAACATGAATGTTTAAGGCTTTATTTTTTTTAACTTTCACATTATGTCTAATGTCTAATTCACTGTCAGTGACTATTAGGTATCTTCTGGTACTATAATATTCCAGGTTGCTCCCTCCCACTGAAAATCTGTTCTCATATTACTTTCCCAAGAGAGCAATTATAATGCATTTTTCAAAGTTTAATCTTGTTGGATTTTTTCTGCACAGATATTTTTGAACAAAATGTACTCATGATATAAAGCTACTTAACAGTTTATCTTCTGTTTTAATTGTTAACATTTAATGATGTTTGTCAATCTTGTACACCTATAACTTTAATTAAATGTCATAAGAATGCTCCCCATATAAAACTATTCAAATTATGTGACTAGAAACAACAGGAAAGCACCAAATGTTTCCATTTTTTTGTGAAGCAAATATAAGATATGAAGTATATATATTTTTCTACATATTCATAAAACACTATCCTGTACAATGAATTAAGCATTTCATGCCATGCCCTTCCTTTGTGGTTTGAATCCAAATACTTAGATATTAAATTGGCCAAACATTCAAAATGCTTGAAAAAAACCAATATGTTATTGAGCCCCAATTACCCACACAAAGCAATTAATGAAATTAAACAATCAAGGAAACAAAATATAAAACTTATTGCTAAATATGCACCTTTTTAATTTTAAATAATAGGCATTTGTTTTGTTTTCAATTTAGGTTGATGTGGAACTTTTCAATATTCTGAGTATAATTCTGGCTTTAAGCTTATGCATACAAAGAGCCAACATCTATCTATGTCTCATGTGATAGCCTTAGACCCCATGTTCTATTATTATATGTATAAAATATTTTGCTATTATCTATTTTCAGTCTCCTCAGTTAAATGTTCAGCTTCATGATGTCAGCCATATGTGTATATGTGTGTGTGTGTGTGTGTGTGTGTGTGTATGTTCATTTTAGTATCTCTGTATTAAAAATGAAAACAGGTTATTATTTGGGGGCTTAAAATAATCTAGAAAGTTTAGATTTAGAAATATTTAGATTTAGAAAGTTTAGAAAGTGATTTCCAAAAAATTAAGATCACTAAAATATAAGCAGACATTTGGGACTGGAAGGAAATTATGACATTCAGAGGAATGTCTTAGTTTTACACAAAGCCAATTTTATCAGACATTTTTTGTGATTGTACAGCTTATTAGTAGACAGCAAGATGAAAATGAAGCTCACTCATTCAACAAATGTTCATTAAGTATTAAACCACATGTCATTGAATGGGTGGTACTCATGGGGTATAACCATAAAATTTACTTTTTTCTCTGTCTTTCTAAACGATCTCAACATTGATAGATCTCCCCTCAATCCTACTTAAAATTCTGCAATTATTCCATGATGTTTTTATCTGAGTATAATTCTGGCTTTAAGCTTATGCATACAAAGAGCCAACATCTATCTATATCTCATGTGATAGCCTTAGACTCCATTATTATATATATATAAAATATTTTGCAATTATCTATTTTCAGTCTCCTCAGTTAAATGTTCGCCTTCATGATAGAAATGGTAGAAATGACTATTAAATGATAGAAAGTCCAATAGTCACCTTATAATGAATATGCAGCTCTAATTCAGTACTTAAAAATATCCCATATGTTAATCAACACTACAATAATCATCAATGATTAGATTTCTCTTTTCCCAGATAATGCCAGCTATTTGGGTTACCACTTGCCTTGAAATAGAGCTATGGCCCTTTGACTTTCAGTTATCACTCACCAATTTCCTTTTCTTTTTCTGTTATTTTAACTCCATCAGAAACAGAAAGATGAAGTATTTGCAAATCACTAAACAAAAATGATGAAATTATGAGGCTATGAGGAAAGATTGTAGCAATGTTAATAGGGATATATTTAGTGTTATAATTAGGTATCAGTATATTTTTAGATAGAGAAGATATTAGAAGTAGATGATTTGAGGTTCAGAAACGTTTTTGGATGGTGGAATCATTCATCACTATGGAACAATTTTTAGGAAGATGCAACATAGTCAACTCAACACATTTATATATCAACCAGCCTTTAAGATCTTCCATTAGGACATAGTTCACATACAGTTGATTATATGCACAAGTGGTGCCTGAGGTAAAGGTCTGTTTCAGATATATGTGATCTGTGAGTCTTAAACATAAGTAGTAAATAATGCCATAGTTACATGCAAGGTCTTACAAATAAATCTAAACAGAGGAAGCAAACCAGGGGATAGACTTTCCAAAAGCCAAGTGTTCAGTGTAGTAAAAAGGAGACACCCCAAAAGACTGAGCACATGATATAAGCTGTGGAAGAAAATATGTGTGCACATGGAGAAAAAGTCATATGAGGACACAGTGAAAAGGCGGCCAAGTGCAAGCCACACTTAAGAATAGATCTCCCAAAACCTTGATCTTGGACTTCTAACCTCTAGAACTGTGAAATAACACACTTCTGTTGTTTAAGGAAGCCGGTATGTAGTATTTTGTTATGATAGTCTGCCAAGCTAATACAGAGAGGCTAGGGGTAAACTTTGGCTTCTTCTTTCCTATAGCTCAAAAGTCCCCATTGCCTCCCGTTGGCGAATGTTGCAGTTGACTGGGAGACTGAGCGTGCAGCCTGCAGGAGTAGAGCTCCCTGTGATACGAAGCAGAAAGCTGAAAGCACAGAACAGCACACATCCTAACAGCCCCACACACGCTGCTGTCTTCTCCCTATTTTAAAAAGAAGACAATGAGGAGCTCAAAAGGTCAAGTTACTCACCTTATCACAGCCAGTTATGGCTCCAAAGTCCCTTAAACAATCTATGCCAACTCTTGGATGAAGGTTGACGAGCTAATATCAGCCTTCCTTTTTTACCCTTTTCACCATTTTCAGTGAAAACTTTGGCCATGACAAACAATATTATAATTGCAGATTGCTAATGGTAACAAAGCATCAAGGTTCTGTGTGTGTGTGTGTGTGTGTGTGTGTGTGTGTGTTGATATATAAATCCAAGTTATCCCCAAACTGATTACATTAAATCATGTTTCCAAGCATTTGAAATAGCAGAATCACATTTAATGTTATTCTTTGTTTCATTACAATATTTTATTTTGAAAGTACTATGGTAGTGTGCATTTATTTACACTAAAACGGTGTGTGTATTTGGGACAATTTGACAGCAGCCTATATAAAACTAGTGAAATTAGACATTTTGTAGGGTAAAAATTACATTGTTTAAATTGTTCCAAAAGGCATTTTGTCATTTCTTTCATTGGTTAACCAGATTATCTACTAGTTTGCTTCTGTACACAAACATGATTGAAATCATCAGCCTTCATTTTACCAAACTAATTAGACATTAAAGAGAAACTAATAAACTGGAGAGAATTATTTAAAGAAAGCAACAAGCTGACTACCCAGCTTTTCTACATCTCATCCAAGAGTTTGAAATGCTTCCAGACAGGGCACCCGTTTTAAGTGTTAAAGTCATAATCTTGCCCATAAAAGACCATCTGAACCTACTATTCTCATAATTAATCGGGGTCTCCTAAGTCATGCTTGAGTGGCAGTTCTATTACTAATAATTCTAATAATTTGACAATCATATTTTAAAGCATTAAATAGGACTTCTAAAAATACACTGAATTCTGCCAGATAAGTTAAAATAAATTCTTATTGTGTAATATGTTGAGCATATTAATGAAAATTGCTTCAAAGTACTTGTGCTAACCAATGATAATACTGCTGTAATATGGCTGTTACTTTATAAATTGCATTTTTGAACAAATGAGTGGCCTACTAAATAAATAATTATCATTACTTTGCCAAATTATTTTTCTGTATTGTTTCTCTTCCATCAGCATATAATTTGCAATATATCCTCACTATCTTACTTCCATTTAAAACTTTCAGACTATGAGTATTTCTGATAAATCTGTAATAATCTTGAGAAAAAAAGCTCAAATGGTCTTTCATGTCTTAGGATCCTAAAGATGTATCACCTATTTAATAGGATCTCTTGGTAGTTTTGCATAATTCATGGCTCACATAAGACTTTAACAAGGAAAAATGCATAGTTTATATGATGTTTTGCTGCCATTCTGCATATTGATTGTCTATTATATCTTATGTCTTGATTGCAAAAATTTTTTGAAATAATTCACTTTTAAGTGGTAGGGCTACGATACCAAGAGTGACCCTGAAATCTATATGCTGTAGGTATTTACATATGCATACTCTAGGCCTTTTTCATTTTAGATTACCAAATGAAGCCATTTCCTAATGCTATATATATTAATAAAAGGGTAATATGCTAATTAGACCAGACTTCCTTCTGGACAAAACCATGGTGGCAGGGGCCAAGGCAGAGATGGTTAAGGGGGATCAGGCTGGCAGAGGGGAGCAGGTAGGGAGTGATCGGGCCATCAGGGGAGGGCAGTTAGGGGTGATCAGGCCAGCAGGGGAGGGCAGTTAGGGGCAATCAGGCTGGCAGGGGAGCAGTTAGTGGCATCAGGCCAGCAGGCAGAGGTAGTTAGGAACAGTCAGGCAGGCAGGCAGGCAGGTGAGCGGTTAGCAGCCAGTGATCCCGGATTGCAAGAGGGATGTCTGACTGCCTGTTTAGTCCCGATCACTGCAGGCCTAATCAGGCCTAGAGCAGCAGTCAGACATCCCCAAGGGGTCCTGGATTTGAGAGGGTGCAGGCCGGGCTGACAGACCCCCCTCTCCGTGCACAAATTTTGTGCACTGGGCCTCTAATATAATTATAAGATATTAAGGAAGTCCCCTTTTCAACAGAGCATCATGATCTTTTGTCAGTAATACTAGGAAACCAATGCTTTCACTAAATCTTACTGCAGACCCTCCCTGAAATATAAACATCATATTTTTTTTATGAATTTCTTTTTAAATTGAATTTACTGGGATGACATTGCTTCACAAAACCATACATGTTTCAGTGTACAACTCAACAAAACATCATCTGCATCCTGCACTCATTGTCCCAAGGTGAGTCTCTTTTCCTCCCCCTCACCTCCTGTACCCATTTACTCACCTCCAACTACCTTCCTACTCCCCCTTCCCTCTGGCTATCACACACTGTTGTCTGTGTCTATGCCTTTTATAGAGATGGAGAGAGATGGAGATGGAGACAGAGATTTTTTTCTTAATCCCTTCACTTTCTTTGTTCCAGCCTCCAACTCCCTTCCCCTCTGACAGCTATCAGCCTGCTCTATATACCTATGTCTCTGTTTCTATTTTGCTCATCAGTTCATTTTGTTCATTGGATTCTATATGTCAGTGAAATCATTGGTATGAGTCTTTCTCTGACTGGCTTTTGTCACTTAGCACAATAATCTCCAGATTCGTCCACATTGTCACCAAAAGGGAAGGTTTCCTTTCTTCTTTTACAGCTGAGTAGTACTTAACTTAAAATGTAGAACAGCCTTTTTAAAAATATGTATTTTTATTGATTTCAGAGAGGAAGAGAGAGAGAGAGAGAGAGAGAGAGAGAGAGAGAGAGAGATCAATGATGAGGGGGAATCATTGATCGGCTGCCTCCTGCACACTTCACACTGGGGATCTAGTCTGCAACCTGGGCATGTGCCCTAACTGGGAATCAAATCTTGATCTTCTGGTTCATAGGTCGACACTCAATCACTGAGTCACTCTGGTCCAGCAAGCACAGCTTTTTTATCCACTTATCTAATGATGTGTACTTGGCCTGTTTCAGAGGTTGCTATTGTAAATAATGCTGGCAAAACTCATGCTTAGTAAACTATTCTTGTATCTCCTCAATTTTTATTACTGTATGATGCAAGTAAATAATTATGCAATGAAAGACAAATAATATTTTTATTAATAGTTTAAGCATCTCTCACTTCTCATTTTTAATTTAAGGGAAAAACAACAAAGTAATCAACCTAAAAATTAAAACAAAATGATTTTTTAAATAATTGACTCTTTAAGATTAAACTTTAAGTTTTCTACAACCAAATTTTACTAGTTCAGTAAGTTAAGCTTACTAGTTCATGGGTGAAGTAACTATTTTTTTCTTTTTTTTAATATATATTTTTATTGCTTTCAGAGAGGAAGGGAGAGGGAGAGAGAGCTAGCAATATCAATGCCTCCTGCACACCTCACACTGGGGATCTAGCTGGAAACCTGGCCATGTGCACTGACTGGGAATTGAGAGAGAATCAATGAGAGAGAATCATTGACTGGCTGCCTCCTGCATGCGCCACACGGGATCGAGCTGGAAACCTGGTCATGTGCCCTGACTGGGGATTGAACCGTAACCTCCTGGTTGATAGAACGCTCAACTACTGAGCCACACCAGCCCAGCAGTAAGTATTTTTCCTTAATCATTTTCTTAGTTTCTATTAACAGATAATGTGTAGAAATAGTGTTAAATGCATAATTGTCTGCTATGGTTTAGCCCACATTTTCTAGTGTGAATACATTTATTTGCTTTTTAAGTTTTCTGAAATTCAGTTTACAGATGAATTGATCTGAAATCAAAGAAGGTAGGGAGATGTTAAATACAGGCTAATTATAAGGCAATTTTTAAAAATAGGAAACATATCTCTATAGAAATATATTTAAGTACATTTGCTAGTTCAGCCAATTGATTTGAATCTACCCAAATGACCAGTTAATTCATCCTTTATCTACTAGTACTCTTCAAGTTTAAAAGTGTTAATGCTTCACCCTTTGAAGGGAAAGACAATTATAAACATAAAAGATCCAGGGAATCTGTGCAAATAATAAAAAAACAATCAGTGAGAATTGTTATGATTCATCTTTTATGCAGCTGTTCAACTCCTCCCTTTGTTCGGATGGTTGAATTGTTAAGTAGAGAGAGCCGAAGGTGACATGATTATATGAGTATGTGTGAGAAGTGAAGAAATGCCTTTTTTCCCCTGTCTTGGCATATAAGAGCACATTTAGACCTTAGTACAACTTGTGATATTAGTACAATGGCAATCGAAGTAACATTCAAGCTTAACATGCCAAGGTACAACTCCAGTCCACATCATTGTCAAAGTAACTCTTTTAAAATTTAATATAAAAATAAACACATTCATCATATTGGGAAGATTTGTTATTATATCAATAAAATAGGATCTTTATTTAATTTGTCTAATATGCTTTGTCAGGGGTAGCTTTATAGATTATTCCATGAAAATTCACTGAGCTCCTTTGGGAAATATTAAGGGAAATTTAACCTGAAAATCGGATATATTCGTTTTAGACTTGTTTTAAAGCTGTTGTTCTTCCTCAGAGGTTAATGTTCCCTCCAGGGGACATGTTTCCATGCCTGGAAATATTTTCTGTTTTCACAACTGGGAAGGTGTTCCTGGCACTTAGTCGGCAGCAGCCATGGTGTTAATCAATATCCTATAGTGCGCAGGGGAGTCTTCCCCTATTTATTCAGCCTGAGAAGCCCTGTTACCGGGAATAAAAAATGGAGATGCTGCCTATGAACCAGGGTGTCTCAGTTGGTTGGAGTGTCAAGCTATCTACCAAAACATGGTGGGTTCAATTCCTGGTCAGGGTACATACCCAGATTGTGGGTTTCATCCGCAATCAGAGGCAACCAATCGATCTCTGTCTCTTCCTCTTTCTAAAAATTGATATTTTTTTATGGAGATGCTGTTTACCCATTCAGAAAGAAAAGTCACTGAGTAGAATGTAAAAACTCATCTCCCCTTAAAATCATGCCATTGTTCTCAAATGTCTATACAATTTCTACATCACAACTGTTTCTCTGTCAAATCTCTGCTTATCTGTGCTGAGAAAACAAGTGATTATATGACTTTTTGCTCTGTTACCTAATTATGCCTTAGAGGCAAGGTTGAAAAATTCTGAAATATTGCTGCCAGCTGAAGGCAAAGGAAGTTTGAGAAAAGACCATTGTTTGTGATTACATTATAGGTAGAATGGGTATAATGTAAGTAGGGAAAGGGAAAAAGTAGAGAAAACAGTATATTTGAGAGGTAAATCCTTAACATTTTGAAATAGATGACAATGATGGCAAGCATGCCCATCTACAATGCCCTGTCTAGAAATACAGTGAAGATAAAATAAGCTGATGGTACTGTGACTCAATATCTTAAGCCTTAATGCTCCAAGGAGTAAAATGATTAGACTCTACAGGCTAATATAAATATGCAGATGGGCAATTAATATATCAATTAATTCTAACTATCAGTATTCTAACTGCACCTCAGTGGAGCACTATTGTAAATGGTGCCAAAGGATGTACTTGGTCTTTTTGAGGTCCTCTAACCTTGATGGACTGGATAAGACAATGAAGCAAGTGCCATTTGTATAATAGGTATTTTTTAGGCTAAATATTATTATGTGTTTTCCTTTCATTTAAAGTAGAAGGAAAGCTCACATTAATGCTTTCAGTTTTCAAAATGTCACAGCTCTTTTTTTTTCTAAATCAAAAAATAAAATATCACTGGTCAGGTTGACCCAATTACCAGAATTTGCAAGCTTAAAATGTACAAGTTTGTCCCACAAAATAAAGCTACCATGGAATCAAAAATATTTAAGTCTCCCTAGCTAATTTGGCTCAGTGGATAGAGTGTCATCCTGTGGACTAAAGAGTCCTGGGTTCTATTCTGGTCAAGGACACATGCCCCGGTTGCAGGCTGCATCCCTAGTAGGGGGCATGCAAGAGGCAGCCGATCAATGATTCTCTCTCATCATTGATGTTTCTGTCTCCCTCTCCCTTCCTCTCTGAAATCAATAATAATATATTAAAAGAATATTTAGGCCTTCAACCTTTCGGTTGGATCTTCAGAAAATGAATTCATTATAAATTAAGCTTCTACTGCTGAAGGGTTCCAGGGCCCAATTTATGGGGGTGTGACCTATGCAGTTACATGGATTCTGATCTTGGCTAAATACTCTGCACATTTATGTAGCCAGTCTAAGGGGCATCCTTGAGGAAAAGGAACCAGTGAAGAGCCAGCTTTGCTCTAATGGAGGGACACTAGTATAGTCACCTCCATGAGCAGAGGTCTGCATCCTGGTGGCAGGGATGGACTGCTGTAGTTTGTGTAACATTCATCCCATTAAAACATGTAGGGTTCTTTACTTCAGTACTATTGACGATTTAGGTTGGAAGATTCCCGGTTGAGGAAGCTGTTCTGAGCATTGTAGGATGTTTAGAAACACTCCTGGCCTTTTCAGACTTTACACCATTAGCAGCAGCCTCCTCCCTACCTCCAGTTTGTGGCAACGGAAAAAAATATCTCTATACATTGTCTCATGCCCTTTGAGAACCAAAATTGCTGCCTATTGTGAAGGTCGATTTTGCAATTTGTTATCCAAATCAGAGGAATTCTTGGTGTCTAGCCCTAAGTTACCCATGACTTCACTGGCTACAGACTCCAAGGCACTGACCATGCCTTCCGTTTAGGATGGATACATTTGCTGGTACATCTTGGGGTTTCATACCTCCAGGCTGCATGGCAGTGCTATGAACCATGTGTTCCTTCTATGGAAGATCTTGATTCTGTTCACAGCGGCTCCCACCGTGAGTGAGGCGTTTTCCTCACGGGAAGTATGCTTTTGCCGGCTTCTTTTTATCTGACATATGCCCCTGCTAAGGCCCTCTGACCCTTCCTCTTCTTCATCAGTGCGTTGGTCACAACTTCTTAATGTCTTCCCACAGGTCTCTGCTACTCTGAGAGGAAGCATCATGACTTAGAAATAATCCTATATAATAAAAGGCTAATATGCAAATCGATTGAGTGGCAGAATGACCCGTCACTATGATGCAAACTGACAACCAGGGGGCAGACGCTCGACGCAGAAGTTGCCTCCTGGTGTTCAGTGTGCTCCCACAGTGGAGCACCACTCAGCCAGAAGCTGGGCTCATGGCTGGTGAGCGCAGCGGCAGTGGCAGGGAGCAGGCCTACGTCAGCAGTCGGACATCCCCCGAGGCCTCCTGGACTGCGAGAGGACATGGGCTGGGCTAAAGGACCCCTCCCCCAAGTGCACAATTTTCATGCACCGGGCCTCAACTATTAATTATAAGGATGTTACCTGACTTTCAATTATGCTGAGAATGCAGCTCAGTTTATAAGGCTCTGTTTCTTAAATTTATTCTATCTGGTTTAGAGGAGGAAAAAAGGAAAGCATCAGAAACCAATTGACTCTATATCCATACCAAAAGTCCCCTCATTGATTTGTGGTTATTGTTTTTTTTGTGTAAATAGTGAAATTCAATTTTATATCAATAAATGTAAAGACCATGTTCATTATGAAAGTGAATGTAATCTCTCTCCTCTCTCTTGCTCTCTCTCTCTCTTGTCTCCCTACCACCACCAGCCCCTTTCTCTGAAGGATGACATGTACATTTCAAAGAATAATGAAGAGGGCATAGTTAATGAGATGATATTTATACCAACAAAAATTCTAGTAAGTTAAAAATGCAATAGATTTAAATGACTCTGGAATAAGTTATTAAACCAGAAAAATCTACACATTTATAATTTAGCTATGGGTAAATTATATTTTAATATTCTCTGTTTAATAAGAATTATAAGATTATTTTTATTGTGTGTACCTTTTAAAATGTTTCTAATTTGGTTTTAACTTAAAATTTCACTTAAAGTAACTTATTGAACATATATTTTCAAGTCAGTATGAAAAAACTGAGTTATGTTCACTATATATTAATAAACTGTGCCAACCCTCACAAAGAATTACTAATATGAGAACATATACTGCATGTAGGAAGTATTATGTGGATTATTCTCTCACTATGTATTTTGTTTGCTCCACATAAACATACTCTAGATAATCTGAATTATTTAGGAAGTTTTTATTGTTAGAATTCGCATAAACTGAATCTGACAAATTATCTTCTTTTTTGTATAAAGAGGTTCATATTTGCTATGCTAGGCATTATTTTGGTCCAATTTACTGTAGATGTCACCTGCTTTATATTTTAAATTAATTGCTTGTGTATACACTGTTTTGAGAAAGCGTGGAACAATGTATGTAGTTCGTAAATATTATAGATTCTTAGTCTCTTACCCCAAATCTTTGGGCCAGATGTGTCTAAGAACTCAGATTTTCCATATTTTAGACAGATAGGTACAGATATGGTTATCACTTAACACTTCAGTAGGGTCTTGGCAGTACACTGTAATATTTCAGAAATAAACATGGATGAAGCACACATACATTAATTGGAATTAAAACAGTGACAACATAAATAGAAACTCCTAAATAGCCTCATGATTATTCCAGCATATATTGCAATCCAAATGAGTTATAAAAAAAAAAAACTTATTGCAAAGCTTTGTATTTTCAGAATAGGAGACAAAAATTGAGGCCTGAGGTAGAAGATATTTCTGCACTGAACTCAGTAGTTCAAAACACCTCTTCACACAAGATTAGAGAGTTCTTTAAAAATGTTTAGTGCAACCCACATGTCATGAAAGAGTTCATAACTATAGGAGATGTGATGAGAATTTCTATAATTCTACATATTACTGCAGTTCCATATATGAGATTTGGACTGGTTAGGCCCTGCATTTGACTTAAGAATTAGCTTTTGTTGCCTTCTCAAGTCTCCGAAGCAATCAAAGTTATGTACCCTCTAAGTGTAAGATGGTATTACACCCTTTGGAATTAGGTTTATTTTTCCTTTTGAGGGAGATAGATGCCTAATAGAAATTTTAAAAAGCCAGCATGAAACAGTATATATTTGAAGCATCAAATAAGTGGTAACGGTGATGAATTCTAGAAGAACTGAGAAATTAGAAATGAGAGTGACACCAGTTCTTTCAGTGCCCCTTCCAGTCAGCCTTCCCCACCCCATACCCAAGAAATGTTTGAGTGGAGGGAGGAGGCATTTGGATGTATAACATTTCTCAAAATTCTATAGTCAAAGTCATATTGGTTTTTACTGAGGATTGAATAGGTTGTGTATGTAGATAAGGGGGTTTGCACACACATATGAGAGAGACGAGAGAGAGAGAGAGAGAGAGAGAGAGAGAGAGAGAGAGAGAGAGAGAGGAAGGAAGAAGGGAGGGAGGAAGGGAGGGAGGGAGGAAGGGAGGGAGGGAGGGAAATCTTTTGTACACCATCATGGAGTTTGAGAGATATGCTGTGTCAAGTGATTTTGATATACATTATGGAAAAGTTGAATATTTTCTTTCCTCCATTTGTTTATGCATTAATGCATTTAATTGCTTATTGTGTCTCAGATATGGTGCTAGGCACACATAAATACTGGAAATGTATGCTGACATTTTTTGGAATGTCCCACATAATTTTTTTTTTTTATTTTATCAAACAGCTGTGTGTCAGCAAATGGTATTTGAATAGTATATTCAGAAAGAATAAAATTAAGTTCATTTTATGGCAGAAGGAATATTCAATACAAGACAGCTATTTGTCATTTCTATGTTTTCCAATTTTCTCATAAGATATAAGTTCAAAAAAATCTATGTCCATTAATATTGCAAATTCTAATTATCCATTATTTCTTTTGCCAGGAAAATAACTAACTTTTTCTTGTGGAATCTACTTGACAGTTAGCAATTTAGGTGCTTACACTTGAAAACAGCATCTGTTAATTTTTCCAAAAGAAATTTATAGATAAATTTTCCTTAGTTCTGTAACATCCATGTAAATTTCTGTCGTACAGTATTTCCATTGTGATATCTTATACACTGTAATTGTATGTCATATGTGTTGTTTATCATACACATTCTGATTTAAAAATAAAGTTGGTTTAAAAAACTTTTCTTAAAATTAAAACACTGCCCACACACTATTTCTTTCAAAAATGTGTATATATCATATTTTAGGATTTTCCATATCTTGAGCCAAAAATTAGCAACATGCTTAAGAATGTTTATGGAGAGGCAATGCTGGGACTACATTCCTCACAAGCCTGTGGTTTTCAAGAAATGATCTTCAGATCTCAGAGGTCCCTTCAATATTCTTTGAGAACTTGAGTGGTTTCTATTAGCTGGGCTTACTTATTTTTTTAAAAAGTTTCTAAAAACTCAATATAATAAGGCATAATTTTCTAAAGTACAAATATATGTATATTTTAAATATAATTTCTTTCTTTTTTTTACATACTGTTTTGAATTGGGACGATATATCACAAATATCTAGCATTTTTCTGCAAACACATGGCACAATGGTAGTGATTCACCAATGCCACGGTCCAGTAATTCTTCAGAGGTGCCATAAAGGGGACAGTAGGATTCCTCAGAAAATGAATTTACTGTATCCTTCATTCCCAGCATTCAGTTTGCTCCATTTCAATATTATAAGTATACACACATGCACATGTATGCATGCCAATGCTCTGTTTTGCACAAAATAAATATGAAAATCATTACAACACCAATAAAGCTTTGAATATATGTTACAATGTAATTTAAAATTAATGAGTAATGCCAAAACCGGTTTGGCTCAGTGGATAGAGCGTCGGCCTGCGGACTGAAAGGTCCCAGGTTCGATTCCGGTCAAGGGCATGTACCTGGGTTGCGGGCATATCCCCAGTGGGAGATGTGCAGGAGGCAGCTGATCGATGTTTCTCTCTCATCGATGTTTCTGGCTCTCTATCTCTCTCCCTTCCTCTCTGTGAAAAATCAATAAAAATATATATTTAAAAAAAAATAATAAAATAAAATAAAATTAATGAGTAATATGTCAGCATATGAATATTTTAATAAGTTTTTCAAACCAATCCAGAATCAATGGAGATTTAGTTGGTTTTCTGGTTTTCTAAAGCTGCTGTGAATATGAGATGAGTTGTTGACTGTATTCATGAGTATAGCCTTGAAATGAATTGGTAAAAATTAAGCATTTACACATAATGCTAAATAATATTCTTGTAATAGTTTGCAAAAATCACAATTATGAATACATTTTAAAAATAGGATGTATAACTCCAAGCATGATCTCTGATGTAAACTATGGCCTTTGGGTGATAATGATGTGTCAATGGAAATTCATCAGTTGTCACAAATATAACCACTCTGGTGGGGGACGTTGAAAAATGGGGGAGACCATGCATGTGTGGGAGCAGGGGGTATATGGGAAAACTCTGTACCTTCCACTTAATTTTGCTTTGAACTTAAAACTGCTCTAATATATATATATATATATATATATATATATATATATATATATATATATATATAATAGCAGGAGAGAAAATATTACCAATTAAATATTAGTTATGTAACAAAAGCTGTGTCAAAAGGAGAACAATTATTCTTAAAGTATCTTATCATTTAAAAATAAAAAGGGAATACCAAAGGCATTTATCTCAAGAAAATAAAATAAACAATACAATCAATAGTAGAGAGTCAGTAGTTAGGATGCAATTTTAAAAATGTATAAATTAATGAAATTGTCAAAAGAAAATTTGAAATGAGAGTTATCTATGTGTTCTTGATCTGATCTTGTCTCAGTGTCAGACCTTATGTTACGTGTTTTGAATGGTTTATTGCATTGAGTTTTCATAAAAGCTTTATGTTACTGACACTTATCTCCATTTTACATAAGAAGCTAGTGAAGTAGGACCTTTAAAGTATTTATGAAAATCCCTTTAAAAGAAATTTAATATAATCAATAGCCAAAATGAATAAAACTGTAAAATAAAGAATTTATTATTTAATGGTTAATTTTAGCTCCTTTTCCATAGCTATATTTTAAACATCATTTTTTTGGATACTCAGTAATTCATGTTGGTGTAGTCATTTATTGGTAATCATCTCTTGATTCATCAAATTGGAAATTCAGGTTGGTTCTACAGGGTGCTTCATTTACATAGAATTTTGCTAACTGAAGAGGGACCATTCTTGTAGTATTTTCAACCTACATACGATCATATGATTATGAAAACTCTGTTTCATGGCTATAACTGTGAAAATGAACATAACTGTGAAATTCTATGAAATGTGCAATAATATGAATGGGAAATAGTGGGACACATTATCTGGAACTTGAGGACAGGTCCATGTACATTCGCTATTTTAATGAGCCTCTACAGATTAGCAGGTGTAGTTGAACATGTTTTATTGACATATCCTATGGTAGAAGTATTTACTAGTATACTAGCAGTTTTGCCTTAGGAAATTCAGAAATTTTAACCTGTGAAGTCTCATTCTTGAGTCTCCTTGAATGGTTAGAAATGATAACCCAGGGATTATCAAAATAAAATATTTAGTATTGTAAAATAGAAAGTACAATACTATCAAAAACTTTTCAAAATTATTTTTTTTTCATGTGTTATTTATTCAGGAAGATATTGTCTTCTTAAAATCCAATTGAGCTGCCCCTTGAATTCATGATCTGTGAGCAGCTTCCCATCCTACTCACCCACAAAAGAGTACGTACTTGAGATAACTTTAACTTCAACATAGTTATCAATTAATTACATCCTTTCAAATAAAATAGGAACCTATGAGCCTATACCAATGTACATGCACAAGTTAATTTTATATGGGACGTCCTTCCTCAAAATAGAAGGATACATAATAAGAATAGAATGAATAATTGAAGTAGTAAATGGCCATTTGGCAATCATCATAGTAATAATTAACTCAAACATCAATGAATACTACAACTAGTAAGTAAAAGTTAGATGAGCATTGGGATACTTGTATAGTTTCAAAGTACTTCCCAGCAGAATTCATATTAATTATAAAGGGGAAAAGTAACATTACAGAGATGAATGTAACATAGTGACCAAAGTTAATATTCCCAGGAATGTGAGAGATTGACAGGCACTGAGAAGAAGACAGCATCACTTCTATGATATTCCTGCCAAAAATGTATAACCTGAGTCTAATCACGAGAAAACTGAAAGGCGCGATGCCCGCCTCTCCGGGCGGTGCGGGAGGAGGAGTCTGGCCGCTGGGCTCTGAAGTCCCTCCGCACCTGCCGTGGGGCCTGGCCTCCCCGGAGCGGGTCCAAGTGTCCAGACTGGCTGCGTGGTGGCCCGCGGCGGGCCGAGGGGCGGGGCAGGGCGGCGACCGACCACGGGGGAGGTCATGGGAGCGGAAGGCCTCACCGCCTGGCTCTTTCCTCCCTTCCCCCGTGGTCGCCTCCCCGCTTGCCCGCGCTGGGGCCGGGGGTCCATGCGGCCCTTGGGGCCCGGTCAGGGGGACCGGGGCCTGCGTGGGCCGACCGCCGGGCCCCATGGGGGGGATATTGGCTCCCCGGCCCACCGCGGGAGCCCGGCGCGGGCTGCCACCCGCCCGCTGCTGCCCGGACCGGGCCCAGTGCAGCAGCGGCAGCAGCAGAGTGGGGCGTGTGCCCTAGCTCGGGGAGGCTGCCATGCTGCAGTGCACCGGCCCCATGGGCCGGGCCTGCTCCGAGCGGATGCCGCTCCTCCGGAGCTGGGCCACTCCACCGGCCACACCCCGTTTGCTGGGCCTGTGCTGCCCAGACGCGCTGGAGCCCCAGTCTGCCCGCAGGCCAGCTGCGGGTGCTGTGCGGGAGGGCCATCCTGCCTTGTGGCGAGTTCCAGTAGCAGCAGCAGGAGCCAGACAAGGACTGCGCCCTCCATCTTGCCTTGGGTCCTCCATTTTGGGACGGTGCCATGTGCTTCCTCACGGGAAGAAGCCGCTGCTAGCCACACCCAGGATTTCTCTGGACTAACCAATAATAATCAAGGGAAGTGCAAGCCATCACCATGACCACATCCTGTGCCGACTTGCGCCTGGCCAATCGGCAGGGCCCACAGTCCCCTCTCCTGCCCTCACTCCACCCCCCTTTAAAACCCCCTGTCCCATCAGGCCTCGCTCTCTCTCGGCCACTGGAGCTTACCATTGCATCGGTGAGTGTGACAGGAGAGCCAAACCTAGGTTTGAAATAAATGACTCTTTGCTTTTGCATCAGACTGACTGGCTCCCTGGAGGTCTTGGGAACTTTGAAATCTGGGCACAACAAAAACATCACACAAAGTCAAACTGGGGAATATTCTACTAACTGACTGCGCTATAGCCTTTAAAATTGTCATAAAGATCAAAGAAGCCCCAAGAAATTGTTTCAGAATGAGGAAGACTAAAGAATATAGCAATCAATGCAAGGAATGATTGACAATTAACTTTATTTTCCAAAGGGCATTATTGGGATATCTTAGTAAAGGGTTTATGGGAATACTTTGCACTATTCTTGCAATGCTTTATCAAGTTTGTAATGACATCAAAACAAAAAGAAGCCCTTCCCAGTTTGGCCCAGTGGATAGAGCATCAGCCTGTGGATGGAAGGTTCTGGGGCTCATTTCCAGTCAAGGACGCATGCCTTGGGTTGAGGGCTTGATCCCTAATAGGGGGCATGCTGGAGCAGCGGATCAATGATTCTCTCTCATCTTTGATGTTTCAATCTCTTTCTCCCTATCCCTTTCTCTCTGAAATCAATAGAAATGTATTTTTCAAAACAGAAAAACATTGTACTGCTACTGCTACTAATTTATAGGTACTCCTAGACTCTAGGGCAGTGGTTGGCAAACTCATTAGTCAACAGAGCCAAATATCAACAGTACAACAATTGAAATTTCTTTTGAGAGCCAAATTTTTTAAACTTAAACTATATAGGTAGGTACATTGTTATTAACTTAATTAGGGTACTCCTTAGGCTTAGGAAGAGCCACACACAAGGGGCCAAAGAGCCGCATGTGGCTTGCGAGCCGCAGTTTGCTGACCACGGCTCTAAGGCAGTGGTTCTCAACCATCCTAATGCTGCGACCCTTTAATACAGTTCCTCATGTTGTGGTGACCCCCAATCATATAATGATTTTCGTTGCTACTTCATATCTGTAATTTTGCTACTGTTATGAATCGTAATGCAAATACCTGATTTGCAGGATGTATTTTCATTGTTACAAATTGAACATAATGAAAGCATAGTGATTAATCACAAAAACAACATGTAATTATATATGTGTTTTCCGATGGTCTTAGGCGACCCCTGTGAAAGGGTCCTTCGACCCCCAAAGAGGTCGCGACCCACAGGTTGAGAACCGCTACTCTAGAGGAATGTATGATTAAATTAAAATTTTTATAACAATTAAGAACTGATTTCAATTTATTTTTCAATCCTTTATTATGCATACTTATGTTCTGACAATGTAAGTGTTCTAATTCCTTGACTACATTAACTTACATACTAATTTGAAAAGATTAGAAATTTTTGTGACTTACAAAACCAATAATCCAAAGGAAAACATATTAAATTCATATTTTCCTGGACTTTTTCATGTACCAGTCCTCTGCATCCAAGGCTGTCAAACTGTATGTCTATTATACATGAAAGATACTTGATTATTTTCCATTTAAAGTGATTAAAGATTCAAGCATCATCCACCAAATAATCTATCATGACAACGTCCTTTTTGAAAGCATGGAGTATAGTTTATATATCACATGTGAAGTAGAGTCTGAGACAGATAATGATACATAGTGTCATCTCTCTAACTTTGATGTTGAGATAAGAGATGTTCTTTAATACAAACTTAAAATAATCTTTTCTGATATATGTATATAACCCTTTCTGACATTTTTTAACAATTCATTAGTTATCAGCTTTAAGATAAATGTGAAATTATAAGTGATTTGCCATGTTGCTTCTTTTATGGACTATCTCAGGTATAAAGACCTCTACGAACTAAAAAAAAAAAAAAAAAGAAAACCTCAACAATAGTTAAGTGTGTGTGCTTAGTGAATCAAAATTTTACTCAATTCCCAATGAAATATATTTTATTCACTATGTCAGAAGGAGAAATTACCACTAAGCAGTTCGACTGTTATGTTCATTCAAATTTGTTATGGCTGAAAAGAATGGGAAAAGGATTTTCCATTCAGTTGTCCTTTTTCAATTTCAGTAAAACAAAATACAATTATATTAGTTATATAAAAACACCTGAGTTCTGGTATATAAGTCTTGTTTTCAAGCTGAAGAATAGGTTGAAATTTATTTAGAAAATACCATTATCTTGTACACTCTATCAAAAATTGTGAATAAAGGGATATGCAGGAATTTATTTTAGTAATCTGAATTGCTCACTTCTTGTTCAAACCTAAGATTAACATCTGGCAAAGGAATCTCATAATCACAAATTCTAGTTATTCCTTTGATTAACTTTTATAAATATAGATTTAGGACCTGTAAGGTGTTTATTTAAACAACATCTCAGTTATTGATAATGACAAATACTGTATACTTTTCTAGAAATCTATATATAGTAACAGTAATGTGCTTCCATGATAAAGAAAATGCTAGAATTTGATTGGACTATTTCAGTTTTTTTCTGTGTGTCTGGAAAGATCCCACTTCATCAGTTCCCTAGCAACTAGGTGGAGCCACGTAGCGAGTTTTGGGCAATGAAGTATGAGCAGAAGGGCTGTACAGCACTCCTGTCCTAAAATATTACACATTCATCCATGTTATTCCTTTGTTTTCAAAGGCAAGAGCCAAAGTGACCATAGAACCAAAGAATTGAAGGACTTTCCCTCCCTAATTTACCTCTTGACAGAGTGGCCCAGGAAAATGATCTGACCAAGACCATTCATATTGGACTGAGATGTAAACCTAAATGAGGCTAATCCTTTGATAGTCGGGATTGTTTGTTAACAGCTCATCTCTCTGACTAATACAGCTCGGGATTGTTTGTTAACAGCTCATCTCTCTGACTAATACAGCTCCAGTATTTGAATCAAAAGGTAATATTATCTAAGTGTGTGCGTGTGTGTGTGTGTGTGTGTATGCAAGTAAAATTGAGGCAAGTTGTATAAATTTCATGTTAATTGTAAAACATAGAGTAAATTGATTTTCCTTCCCAGTTTTGCTGTTCGTTTTACAAGAAAGGCTACATTATAAGCAAAACCATCTATACCTATAGAAACCATGTAACCAGTGCTCACTGACATTCATAATTGTGACTCTGAGATGGTAGGTACAAGATACTTAACCTTTGGGGCAAGATTTTTAATCCTAGTGCCAAATTAAGAAAATGTTAAGTCTAATGGACCAAATATTCCTTCCAGATATTAATGCCCACAAAAGCATATAGAGCTTAATGTCTAGTAGAAGTTGGCAGGCCCCTCATTCAGAGAGCAAGTTAAGTATTTTCCCATCCTAACAGAATAGACACCTAAAATTTAGAGTGCTTGGCAATGTAGAGAGCATTTTACACAAATCATATGCTTTAATCCTCATAACCAAATTAGGAGCTAAGAATTCTCGTCGTTATCCCTGCTTTGTAGGCTAGGACACAAAGCCAGGAGGCTGCTTTTATGAGGCTGCCATACAGGGACAGGTTTTATTCCTAAGGTGGCCTCCGTCCTTCCTCCAGCATCTTTTAGGTTATAAACAATTCTAAGGCATTCCTTGAAGAGCTAAATAAGCAAGGATTTCTTCCACATCCTCTAGTTCCAAACCCATCCTGTGTACCAATAGCGCTGATGTCTCCAACTGGGGATATCCAATGGCATTTTAGTATTTTAGATGTATACCTCTCCTGTGGCTCTCACTGTGCTTTCTCCTTGCACTTCTGATAAGTGATAACCAAGTAGATTCCCTACAATGACTGAATGAATTTCTCCTAAACGGAGGAAACTGGAATTCAAATGCACTCTTTTTAAAAATATATCTAGTTTTGATTTCAGAGAAGAAGGGATATAGAAGCATCAATGATGAAAATCATTGATTGGCTGCCCCCTGCATGCCCCACACTGGTGATCAAGCATACAACTTGGCATGTGCCCTGACCGGGAATCAACCATGACTTCCTGGTCCATAGGTCGACTCTCAGACTCTGAGCCACGGCGGCCTGGCCAAATGCACTCTTATGAATTGTAAGTTCATCCTGGAGCATCCCCAGGCCCACAGATAAAATAAGCCAGCGCTCTGCACTTTAGTAGATGTCTCTCAGCTCTGCAAATCCCACTAACCCACCCAACTCCCGCGAGGCTATGGCTTATTTTCTAACAGTAAAAGATCAAAGTAAGAAAAATTAAAAGCTGACCTCAGCTGCCAGTTCCAAAAAAAATCAATGCTCACACCCACCCAATCTCAAAATGCTGCTTCAGCCCGGCAAAGAGAAATGGTGATCCCGTGGAAATTTCAAGATTAAAAGGACACGATAGTGTGGAGCGTTAATCAGTAACTTTCTAAGGAGTAAGTCATTCAGCTGTGTTCTAAGCAGGAGCTTCCCACCCAAGTTTTAAGAAAGGGATTTCAGGTTTATAAGTGAAAGTTACATTATAAATACAGCGTTTTAAGGCTTTTGGAGCTTGGTAACTTCCTTTGCTGATAAGTAGGGCAAAAAACAACAAACAAAACAGAAAACAGTACGATGTGTTTTTTGCCAGTTATATTTCTTTGGGGGAAAAAGAAAAGGGAAGCAATGCTTGTCAGTAATTAGAGGACACCAAAATATTGATACCTATATTAAACCTAGTGTCTATATTAATGTGACCTGTATATGGGGAATTGTGAATTTCAGATCAAGAATTAAAAATTTCAATACATTAAAATTATTCATTTATGATTAGTTAAGGGTAACATTATTTGTACAATCTATTTTTTATTTAAAGTTTGCATTCAATATTATTTTGTATTCGTTTTAGATGTACAGCAAAGTGGTTAGAAAATCGTGTGCTTTACTGAGTGGTCCCCAAGATACAACAGGGAATTCAGGTAATTATCTGGGTATTTTCTTGCCCAATCTTTGTCAATATGCTCCTATTCCTCATTATGCATATACAGTATATAATTAATTTATACCCATGTGACACATGAATCATGACCCAAACTTTCATTCCAGTTTGTCTCCCCTTACCCCTTTCCACAGTATTGATGGGTGTAATCTGATTTGCTGCTGCACACAGATTCCTATAGAGTCCATGGATTTTCTGCTCTCTCACAGAAAATAGACACCCATATGATTTCTCATTGTCTCAGCACATCTTAATCCAGGACTATGGACCTGATTTAATTTCAGATCTTCTACACCTTCAGACTAGGGCCTGACTGAGGTTGAGAGACCACTAGTGACAAAGGCTGACTTGACAGTCAACTTTCTGTGTTGAGCTTCCGCTAGGCTCCTACCCTGGCAAAGATTAACTAGCTGGTTTGCTTATGCACCAGTGTATGGTGAGTGGGGACAGGTCCTGGGAAGAGGATAGAAAAGATCTTACTTGAGTAGATGCCCTCATGACCTAACTTCACCTTCTCTGGCCTGGTAAAGGTTTCTTTGGAAGTTTGCTACGTAGGTTCTTCTCTCCTGCAGTTATCTCATTTTGGATGGAGGCATCTTCATATCTTTAATAAAGGTGTCCGCTTGCTTGCAATAATTTCCTTAGGTCGGGATATCTGGTAGTCACCTGCAGCTGTTTTGTTTTGTTTTGTGTTTTTTTTTGCTTATATTTCTCCATCCACCTGGGCAGCCTTCTTTGATAGGACACAGAGCTATTGCTCACCAGATTGTTCTCCTCATCATGGCACACATCTCAATCCTGGGGGTCACATACCGATTGCCCCAGTTCTCTGGATGATCAGGCCAGTATAGGGTATGAATACTCTACTATAATCCTATAGACCCGAGGGACCCCAACACAGGTAGAGCTCTTGAGAGGTCCCCACCCTTTCACCATGAGCTTCTCTTTCTTGGGAGATGGCATAGAACTAACAGCATATCTTTCTGCAAAAATATGCCCTTCCAAACACCAGTATAACTTTTAAAATGTGATTTGACTGAGAGAGGAGATTCAAGAGTCAGGAAATAAGTTCTTTGACATTTCCCTTAAAACTCTATGTATGTGAATCTATTCATTTTGGATATAATTTATATTGGCCCCTCAGTTAAAACTCAGGCCAAATGATTGAATTTAAACATTATGTTACAAGCATTTGATGTTTTTCCCATTTGTGGAGATAGCACAGCCAGCCATGGAAACTTGGGTCTTCAATAGGAAAAGAAGGTAAGAAACACATCTGATATCTGCTTACTATTAATGTGAAGGGAAATTAGAAGTCATTATCACAGGTAAATATTACAATAGTATGTAGGTCAGGAAAACAAAGAATACTTTGGATCCATTAAACAGGAGAGAATGTAATGGAGGGAAATTTCAACTTACTCAGAATTTTGGAAGAACTGGAGTTTCAGGACCAGAAAAACATTGGTGTATTACCTCAACTTCTTGTAAAGCAAAAGTAAATAATTTGCTCATCAGGAAATTGATAGCAAAGCTTCACATCAAATGCCTGCAGATTTCCATGAAGAATAATGGCTTTTCGACTCTGCTCATCAGCAAAGTCTTACTTAGAACACCCAACCTGCACCCCAGGTTCCCAGGGTAAAAAATAAAATCGGATGGGAAAGGGGCTTACTAAAAAATAGTTATTCCTGAAAAGAGTGTACACAGGATTTCAGTTGCTAGAACTAACCAAAGATAGAGTAGAAAATATTCTTAAATATAAAGTGGCAACAGTGGCAAAAAAATTACAAATCATCTCAGAAATAGATGTGATACAAATAAGTATATGAACAAAAAGAGCTGTAAAAATAATGCTGTGATATAAAAGAATATAGAATTGAGTTTATGGAAACTATGAATGTATGGTTTTCTGAAGGATAACTGATGGTGATGTTAAGCAGTTGTTTACCAAAACACATGTACATTGATGACCCTATTGTCAAAGCACTCATTTATTTTCTAGTGAAAGTGACCTTTAGAGAAAACACATTATCAAACTGATGTCTTGCACATCTGAGATATGATAAAGACGGGGTATTGTAACGGACTTTAACTCATCTTCCTTTGACACTTCAAATACCTCGAAAAGGATCTCAAGTAGGAGGCAAGGAAACCTCTTAGGAAAGATGACATGAAAGTGTGGCCTCTGGTTCTGGTGTGTGTGTGTCTGAGTGACTCTCTCAGAACTAGCAGCACATGGCGAGTATTCTTGCAGGAGCCCTAACGTAACAATTAATGTAGCAAAGGGGCATTTTACAATTCAGCACAGTGTCACTTCGTTAACCAGGTCACTAGGGGTATGCTAAGTAGTCACTGACCTATATCAGCGTACAATTCCAAAGTGTTTATTTTACACACACACACACACACACACACACACACACACACACACCATGGCATTTAAGAAATGTGACGTCCAGATTTTCAAAAGTCACTGCCCTGAAAGTTAGAATGTTTTTTATTCTGTTGTTCATAATATTAAGCCGAGAAACTCAAATTAGCAGTATAAAACCAATTGTAACATATTATTTATTACTCTTACCAGAATGATATAAGGGCTTCGATTTCATCTAAGATTCTAAAAGTATCATTTCTTCAAAGAATGTTAAATAAGCTTCCAAGTAAAAAAAAAGTGTTTTTTTCTTGGGGTACTGTTATCCTTTTTCTTTCACCATGGAAATAGAGTTGGGATTGATAAAAAAAACAAAAAAAAAACCCAAACAAACAAAAACAAAAACAAAAACATTGATTCTGACAGATCTTAAACATTTTCATTTTTGCTAAGAGCTATATTTTGTGACAATGTGTATGCAGAATAACAAATATAGAGATAAAATAATAAGTCTTCTTTGCAGCTGTGTGTTTATCTGACAGCAATTTCAAAGTAAATGACAAAAAAAAACCACCATTGTTTCTAAGTGCTGTATGCTTTCATACACAAGGTTCTCCTGTTTGTTATTAGTTTCCATAATTTACTTCCAGTTTGTCCTTTCTTTTCTTTGTGAGCCATTCCTTAGTGAAAGTGTTGGGATTCATCTATGGTTGCCATATAAAGAGGCTTGCACTTGCCTAGAAGAATACCGAATCTTAAAATCCAAGTTGCCCAGGAGTGCCTGCCAGCCAGGCAGCTGATTAAATGTTGTTAGTGAACTCAGACAGTGTGTTCTTCTTTTGGTGGGTAAATTAAGAACCAGCATTTTTTTTTTATTTTTTAGTAGTATATTGTTTTCTTTTTTAAAGTGTATATTTTATTGATTTTAGAGATGAAGGTAAAGAAAGAGAGAAATATCATTGGTGAGAGAGAAACATTGATCTGCTACTCCTGCCCGCCCCATACTGGGGGTTGAGCCCGCATCCTGGGCATGTGCCCTGAATGGGAATCAAACCATGATCTCCTGGTTCATAGGTCCATGCTCAACCACTGAGCAACACCAACCGGGCAAGAACTAGCATTCTTTATGATCAGTCTATGATATTTCCATTCTCAGAACAATTGAATTCTGTGGCTTTTGCATAATTCCAAGGATTCAAATACCCCATGTTCACTTAAAGTCCAGTAGATAATAAACAAAATAATTTTATTTGAACAACCTGTCAAAAGTTGTTATAAAATTTATATTAATAACATGTAAGGACATATTATCTAATAAATATTTGGTGACTGTAGATTCTGCTCTGGAAAACATGCTAGGCTATAGATGTAGTGTGACCTAGAATAACGATGGGTTTAAGGAGATTAGCATCTTGCCACAGATTTTCTCTAGTGAAATAACTGTAGTTGAATTAACAAAGCCTGCAAACATCACACTCAGGAGTTAGGAATTCTGCATTAGGCACCCATTCATTCATTGTTTTGACCAAAGCTATCTTTTACAATATCAGGTTTTAGAATAACCTTAATTCACATAGTTTTCTCTTTCATATTGTGGGAAAGGCAGTAAGTCACATGCCTTTTCTGGGCTTTTGAACTCGATCACTATACTTCTGTCTACCGCTTAAGGGTTATTATATTCTAAACACCAAGGGCCTTTTCTGTCACAAATACATCACCCCAACCCTGGTTGCTGGGCGTTCAGTATCGATCATCTTTCCATCTTGCGACTCAAACCTATTTAACGATACACAAGGAAGTTTGGTCCTGTGCTAAATCAACACTTCCTGACAGGGGAATAAATAAATTCTAGGGTCAGAAGGCTTTGTCAGCTCCGAGAAGACTTGCGTGGCAGCAGGGACTAGGGGAGCCTTGTCAGCAATTTGTCTGAGCTAGCCCACTCAGATGTGACCGTACTTCCTCAGCTTATCTACAAAAAGGGAACATGCGTATGAAGTGAGGGCATATTTACAACTAGAAATTACATCACCGAAACATTGCAAAGGATCCAGGAAGGGAGACCTGGCGCTGGTGGAGTGGAGGCAGTGGCGTGAAATGAAGCGCAGGGCAGCGAAGGCTCCGGGTGATGAGGCTCTCTGTTATCACGTTGAAGAGGTGACGGCAGGTGGCTTGAAGTTGTCAGGATTGAGAATACACCCTGCTCTGGGAGATTTCAGCCGCACTGCGATGCTTAAAAACCAGTTTCATCTTCTCATAGGAAGCGTTCCAACCAGCACAGACATCTGCCTAAAGTGATTTTGGGGTTGGATATGCCAGTGAATGAAGTGAGAAAAGGATGAACTACAGTTCTGCATACAAACATTAAGGGTTACTATACAGACAATTGCTTAGGTTATATCATATATGTCCAAGATACAGAAATAGATTGCTTCTGATTTTTTAATATGTATTCATACATAGATGTTTATTTACAAGCACATCTATGCATCCATAGGCAGTGATTCATATATTTGAAATATAGTATTTGCATCTATATCCCAGAATGCCAAAAATGTGAGTTATGATTTACTTTATTCTACATGAGAAATTATAGTTAGATTTCAAAATATTATCGCATTGCTCTCATAACAGATGACATTTCTATTCTATTTAGCACCCCAGTTCAGATTGCAATGAATCTGTGTAACGTCTCTGCAGTTAAAAATCAAGTTACTTCAGATTTTTTCAAAAATACTTGAGGACCCCCTCTCTGGGTCCATTGCTGCTTATGAGGTTTTGACTTATTTTGTTCTGTTTTGCTTTTCCTGCTGGCTCACTTATGAAGAAAGAAGAAAGCTTCATGAAGAGAGTTCCTATATATTTACTCTGGATCGATCTACTGCTGAGCAATGGCAAAGAGAGAAGACAAAGCATGTTTTCATATATTAATAAAGACAAGGACTTGAGAAACAATGGCATGCAGATCAGTTTGTGGCTCAGAAATCTGAAATTGTGTTTCTTTTCATTGCTAAGCATGCAGAGAATAGAGAGTTTTTCAGAGTGCTTTGTTCAATCAAAAGGGAGCATGACCCAAATCAAACAATGCCTCCTATTTTCAACGAAGTTTTTTGTTTCTTGAAATGTTATCATTAAATACATTTATTGGTCTTTCCAGCGGTTATCTTTTTTTTTTTTCACATGCCTGCATCTGGACCCATGTACGCCTGGAGGTATGTACTAGAAAGTCTTCTCAAAAGGAGTAAGTGTGCATTGCCCACACTTATTTCACAGATGATGCCATTGACCTAGGCATACTACCCAGGCCTGGATAATTTTTCAAAACTTCTCAGGTTCTTCTAATATGGAGTCAAGGTTCAGGACAATTGGGCTAGAGCAAGAGTTCCAACATTTTAACGTACATGTAGCTCTCCAGGAAGTCTTGCTAAAATGCAGACTCTGGCTTAGTAGGTATTGTTTGGGTCCTGAAATTATGTTCTACAGAGCTCCTAGAAGATGCAGATAGTGGAGAAAATAAAGTAGAACTAGCATTTCTAAGAAAGTCACTTAATATATTGAGTAGAGAGGTCACTGAGGAAGTAGGAACCTATGCAAGCCTCATGCCTCAGGTCTCAGAAGTTCGAACATATCAATAAACTCAGCTCAGGGCAGAGCCTTAAACATCCTGAAACAACAAAGGCTCCAAGGACATAGATAGACATTATTCCTACTTGTAGTTTTTACATCCCTCATTTGAGTATTGAAATTAGCCAATCCCTGTTCCCCTAGCCAGCAATCCTTCATTTGCATGGAAACTGCATCTGTGGTTTTGCCTTTACAAATCCTGCCTTTCTTTGTTCTCTTTCCAGAGCACAATTTTGGTTGCTACCTGGATCTGTCCCTTCAGATTGCAATCCTTTTTGCTTAAATAAATGTTTTTCTGATAGCCTAAGCCTCTTCTTCTATTAACACTACCAGTGCTGGTGTTGCATGTACTACCTGTTGAGTACCCAGGGGATATGGCTGTTGTAATTGCAAACTCAGCAAAATGCCACCGTTTTGATCATGACTAAAATGCCCAACATTCTTTTTAACAATGTCCTTCAGAAACTTCAAAATTTCCTATTACAAGGGTTTTGTGTGTGTGTGTTGGGGGGGGGGGTGTTTGTGTGTGTGTGTGTGTGTGTGTGTTTTCCCCCAAGGGTGATTTATGATGCTTGGCCAAACTGGTTCACGATTAGTTATCTACTCTTGTTTTTCTAGGGTCTAATTTTGAACAAATTTGCTTTCTGAATAAATTTACATCTCTATTTATAAATTTTTGGATATATTATAAGGCCCAATAAACTGAATATGCTGAAAGGCAATAATATAATAAAAATTAATTGATACTTCATAACAGAAGCACAGCCTGTTGGGGCACTGTTGGGGAGTACAATCCCTGAATAGTCATTACATGAAATGTCAAAAAATATTAGGAATCTAGATATTGTCTACTGTTTTCTCTTTTTAAGATATTTTCCAAAAATCTACAACTAGGATACATTTTTAACTAAATTCTAAAGCATTTAAGAACTTTATGAATGAACATTGGGTATCATATCATTTAACCCAGAATTTTATCTTGTGTTGATAGCTTCCCAGTCACAATCTTACAACTACATCAAAGCATTTGCTTTGGTTCCATATGGTGATCATCTCTATTTGGTTTAATACAGGGAGTCTCAAATAGGTTGGTTTGCCCTCCCTCATCCAATTCTTAAAATATGTTTTAACCTACGCTGTATTTTTCTAGGAGTAAGACCAAGGTTCACAGTCATTGTGTTCTGGCAAGTTGTCTTTTGGCAAGTTCTTTTGATTACTTGGTTATAACAAGATGTGTTCGGAAAAGTAGCGAAGTTTCATGCTATCCGTGCAGAATCCCTTCTTTGTTAGTGATGTGTGCAAAGCCATCTGTTCCCTTTAGAGCGGCAGTGATGACTTGTGTGGGACAGTGAGCGCCTGTCAGCGCCTGGAAGATGGTCCTCTGCATAAATCATTATCCTGTCTTTATGTCTCACAGGCGGTGAACCTTTTTAGGCTGCATTTCTGGCTGAGCTTGGCATACTCTGGGAAACGAGTATCAGCATCTAGGAGAGTTGCTTATTAAATTACTCATCTCAGTTTCACAGAACAGCTGCTAAACCAAACTGGCTAAAATATCTTCGTAGTCATCCGCAGCATATGTCTGAATGCAGATGCTCTCTCTAAGCAATGCAGACAGCCAAGGCTGCGGAGGTTTATAAATGCTCAGCTTTTAGATACCAAGCAGAGGTGAAATGGATATGTCAAGATGCTTAGCTTGCCCTGCTACTTTCTGCTGGAGAATAAATGGTGGCAAACTTCCCATTAGGCTATCTTCTAATTCTACCGTGGGCAAGAAAAATTTGTAGAAATATTCATTTACTGCTTTTCACAATGCATTGGCCCCAGTTTATTTTTAATTACAAGAACAAAGAAAACAACAACAACAAAACACCCTTTAAATACATTTCAAATCAAGGTAGACCATAGAGTGATGTGTTTATTCAGGCAATAAGATGAGCAAGTGCATAAATCCCTATCATAATTTCTTGTGAGATTTACCTTAATGGAGACAGACAGTTCACTCCAAAGGGCTATTTATTATAGGCTGATTCAAGTAGTAACTGTCATGCGCATGGATTTGAGAGATGGCAATTTGCCTTCCAGGACTTGAATTCAGACCACTAGCAAATTCTCATGTGTTACTTAACATCCATCTAGTTACAACAACTTTTAGTCACAACTAATCTTGGGGAGTACACTTGTAATCTTGATAGTGTTTAGAGTAATGAACTAGAGATGAAAAGTTTTATAACTCAGCACAAGTTCCTAATCAACCAAGGGATTCTGCTTGACGTAAGAAGAATCATTTTTTGATCAGTTCCTATATAATCCCTTAGTTGATTTTTTCTACAAAATTGAAATAGGAACTTTTAGGGGTGAAGTAGGCAGATTTGGGGAATTTTTTAAATTAAGGAGGTCCTTGCAGAAAACACAGAGCTACAGAGCTACAAAGGTTACATTTCCATAAGACAAGGGAACTGGAAGTAACAAAAGGTCTATATTTACAAAATAAAGAAGGGAGAAAGTCCAGAAGGAATAGGAGAACAATGAAGAAGGAGGGACTCATGTGTCCCACGTGAGGTTTGACCTTTGAGCTCAGAAGTTGCTATAGTGACCAAATCAAAGGGAATAGTGACCAGAGGGGATATCAGGACACAGGGACTTGCAACCTTTATAAACCAGGGAAGGAGGAACTTGGTGGGACTCTTGCCCCTCTCCCCCAAACATGGGAGTATGTACTTGTTCTTTAATAAATTTCCACCTTTGCTATACCATCTTCCGTCCATAGTTTCATTCTTCGACAAAGAATCCGGGGAAGCCATCCTGCCTAGCGGAACACCGCGTGTTCCAGTCCAAAATTCTGGTTTCAAAATGAAGAATAAAAAAAACTTTGTTCCCTCTTTTATCTTTTTCTTCAATGTAAGGAATTAACTACATTAATATCATTATTGTTTTTAGAAAATTACAAAGATATTGATGATAATGGTGGCAGAGGCTGTTTTAGTTTGAGTTCTATTTTTCTGATGATCTCTATTAGAATTCTATTTCTTGATGCCTATTAAATGATAGCATTTGATAGCAGTTCTGTACATTTAATACTTATGGATGCAAAATTATTCAAAGCTACAGCAATTCCCTAGGAATTTATAAGCCAATGTGGTCTTTAATATATTCTTTGATTAGCTAGATAATTAACCACTTTTATGCATATACTCAGTCTCACATTACAGCTCAATCCACAATACCACTACTAATTTAAACAAAATTGAGCATCTGACACCTTTTTCATATGCAGATTAGTTCATCCTTAATACTTTGTATCAAGAGGAAAAGGAGTCAAATAAAGCTCAGAAAAAGTTAAAAATAATCCAGGGTTGCATTATTCTTCAAAGAAACTCTTAAGCCTTCTTTTGAAGCAGTGTGAGAAATCCCTTTGTGGACAGTGGATTCATCCTAAGTACAGGTTACTGAGATAACACAATGTGACCCTAATATGAGCAAGAAAGATCAAAGTAGAAATTTAGAGTGACAATGGTCCACACTTCTGTTAAAATATTAAAAACAAGATCACTTTCTAGGAATAGGAATATGATCCAAATTGTTGCAAAGCAGGTAACATATGAGGTAGAAAAAGACATAAAGCATTGTTTTTGTTTTAAATTAATTTGTAAAATGTTGCCTAAAAGCATGCAGTATCCAAATGACTTCTTAATTTTTGTCATTCTTTTAGGGTAGTTGAGGGGAGGAGACCCAATATTTATGAAGAAACACTTTCAAGTTTAAAAAGATCTACCAATCTGAGGTCCATTGTTTTATGCTTTTGATACCTATTCCCTACCCTAGACCTACTTCTGTTTCTAAATGTTACATGGAAATATTCTCATTGCTTAAATCAGCTGTTCTCAACCTGTGGTTCGCGACCCTTTTGGGGGTCGAACAACCCTTTCACAGGGGTTGCCTAAGACCATCCTGCATATCAGACATTTATATTACAATTCATAACAGTAGCAAAATTACAGTTATGAAGTAGAAATGAAAATAATTTTATGGTTGGGGGTCACAACAGGAGGAACTGTATTTAAAGGGCCAGAAGGTTGAGAACCACTGGCTTAAATGATGGAGTTGGTGATTCATCACTTCCCTTATTCTTTTCTGAAGCCCAGGGAAATGTCTTCACCAGCCATTGGCAGTGTTTTTTTAACCTGGTCTCGGGATTACTTTTTGTTCTAACTTCTCTCAATTCATCGGGCTCTACCATCTATCCTGCAGCTTTATGATATTTACAGAGTTATTTATTTCTGCCTTATTATTTAAAAATGATTTTAAACAATAAAAATACAAAATACATTTTCTTTATGTTCTTTGCAATTTATTTTCATGATTAAAATTCTTAAATGTAGGGATTTTATTCACTGTCTGTTTCCATGATAATTATTATATGATTGCAAAAGTAACCTTTCTAAATTGTATGCATAATATTCCATTCCACAGATGTACCATAATTTGCAGTATCACTTTTTTTTGTTGGAGGGAATTTTTTTCTATTTAAAAATTCTGCATTTTTAAAATGGTAGAATTATGAACTACTAATTTTCTGAATCTTTTTGTCTGCATTTCTAAACATTATCTATAGAATTGCTATAATTTAGTTTATTTTTTCACCACTTCATTGAATCGGTCATTGCATAGATCACAATGAATTACTTCAGGCAAATTAAACATCTTTTCTTAAAACCGCAATTTAACTGGCTTCTCTGAAGAACTGATCTCACTCAATTTGCCTCCCTGAATCACCTTACTCTTTTGGTTTCTCTGAGAAAACTAGTACTCAATGGTTGGTATTTTTTCTAAGTATCCATAGCTCATCTAAGTACATGTATTACTAAACAATAATCTTTTCACGTCTTAAACTCTGATGTTGCTCTCAATTTTAAAAGAAAGCGAATATATGAATCATACTGTAATCTATATATATAAAAGCCTAAGCGACCGGTATGATTGGTCACTATGACATGCACTGACCACCAGGGGGCAGACGCTCAACACAGGAGCTGGCCCCTGGTATTCAGTGTGCTCCTACAGCCAACCTCCCGTGGCCGGCCAACCTCCCCTGGTCCACCCTTGTCTGGCTGGCTCCAGCCAGCAGCCAGCTGGAAGGCCCTGGCCAGTTTTAAATCACCTAAGCAAAGACCCAGTAAAACAAAAAATGAATACTTTAAAGTCCTTATCCTATTTGTTCTTATTCTTAGCAATTCAGAGTGCCTGCAAACAGTTTCTCACTTTTTGTTACTCAAGTTATCCCTCTCAACACCCATCAAGAATTGAATAATGCTTGTTCAATGAGATCTTTGTCCTGTCTACTGACTTAGGAAATAGTGTTTTCAATAGTAACCATTTCCCTGTGGCTCTAAAAATAATTAACTCATATGCAACATCGACTTCAACCAAATATTATAAATTCCTAATATAATTATTGTCTCTAAATTACTTGAATGATTTCCCTGAACTTTTCTGTAATAAAAATTCCAAATTTTTGCAATACAAAATAGTAGCAAAGGAGATACTCACCCCTACTAGTTTTTGTGGTGTTGGAAGTTTGTTTTCCATAATTTACTATTGAAAAAATGGCTTCTTATATTCTGAATTTTTACTTATGTTGTGTTTTTTTTTTAAATCTAACGGGTTCCTTTTAAAATAAAAATGTGGTTGTGATACCATTTTAATAGGCTAGTTATTAATAACTGCAAAGGAACAAAGGGAAGGCCATACATTATAGGCATGTTCCATGCAAAACACGGACAGGAGTCCAACAAAGGAAAGAGTGACACATGTCCAGTAAAGTTTAGGTGACACAGGGAAGGTGATTACTGTCAGTCACACCTAGGAACAGAGGTTATTGACCAGAATGGGCATGGCCGCTGCAAGTGCCCAGACATTTGGGAATATGTAACCCCCTAAACAAAGTAATTCGCTCTCTTGGCATGTTGCACTTAACTCCTGGCTTGCTGGGACCCTTTGGTTCTCTTTGTTCTTTTGTTTTTACCCATGTGGCCCATGGCCATGTGGACCACTCACACAATGGACTAATGGACTGCAGTGGGAAAGTACAAACAAAGCTAGCCTGATGCTGAACTGGACCCGGCTCCAGCATGGAAAGGAGATTCTAGACACTGGCTCTGATTTCAGCTCGACTAAAGCCCCAGCTACTCTTCTTCTGTGACTGGACTAAGGGAAATGGGATTTTGGAAATCTAAGGGCGTAATTTCCTGTGGGGGCCGCTGGATATGCTTATTCCAGCAGTGCTCCTAGAAGCCCATGCCCACAAGCAACTGGGGGAGACATCTGAATTCACATCTGAATACCAAAACCTATTTACTAATAGTTTTAGGATCTCCCAAAATCAGCCACATTAAGATCTCAAACTGACTTTTCCAAAGAGTTAGAAAAAATGATTAAATATCTAAATACTATATTAGTTTAAAACTTAATACATCTGGATTTGTGTCAAGTATTAATTTTATCTCTCAACTCTGGTCCCTGACTGTGCCAATTATTTCTCTTGCTTTCATGATGCATTGATAAAAAAATGCCTAAAACATTCAGATAATATAATGTTCCTTCAAAACTTTTCTTTTTAAAATAAAATTTGTGTGCATTTTGAATCTGTAAAATATCTGTAATGATAAAATATCTGTAATTGGCATTCAAAGAAAGTTATTAAGGCTATCTTTAAAAACATATTATAAATAAGAAATGGCTTCCCATGGGAAAATGATAAACAATATCTTAACAGCAAAAGAACTGAAGATTTCACTGACTGAAAGATAATTCAATTTGCTTTTACATGACATCTATGCATTTATTATAGTAAATTTAAAAAGACCACAAAGACTATAAAGATGATGAAAACTTGACAACACATTTATATGTAAAGCCTCAGTTTCTCTCAACGTCAATAAATTACCATACTTCAAAAATTCAATTTATTTCCTCTCTGCAGGAATTGCTTCAAGTTTTTCATAACCTCTTTAAGATAAAAGCATTAAATATTAGTCAGGATGGCAATTAAAATCCATAGCATGTCACAGACAAAACCAAACAGATTTTTTGAGACCAAAAAGTTACACTGATGTTTATAATAAAGGTAACTAGGCTACAATCCTGGTAAAGATTTAATATTACTCACCCCTGTATTTTCCATTATCTCTTATTACACTATTCTTCTACTAGAGGCCCAATGCATGAAGATTCATGCAAGAATGAACCTTCCTGGCTGCCAGCACCACCTTTGCTCCAGCCCAGAGCCACCTTTCCACCTTCCCATGCTGCCCAGAGGCCCGAAAGCATCCCACCCCACCCCCAGCTGCTAGGTGCCTTAGTATGCAAATTAGCCCACCATCTTTGTTGGGTTAATATGCATACTCACTCCTGATTGGCTGGTGGGAGTTGCGAAGGTACAGTAAATTTGAACCTTTCTCTTCTATTAGTGTAGATATGTGCATAATATAAATAATGGCAGTTATATGTAATGGATCTCATCATAAAAGACAAGAAAAAAGAGGTTTTGCCTAGCCAGTGTCACTCAGTGGTTGAGTGTCAACCTATGAACCAGGAGGTCAGGTTTGATTCCCAGTCAGGGCACATGCCCTGTTTGTGTGCTCTATCCAGTGCGGGGCATGCAGAAGGCAGCCGATCAATGATTCTCTCTCATCATTGATGTTTCTCTCTCTCTCTCCCTCTCCATTCCTCTCTGAAATCAATGAAAATACATTTTAAAAAAGAAAAGAAAAAAAGGTTTCTGCTTTATTGTTTTGGATAAAAGTACAAAGAGAGAATTTGTTTGTTATTTATTCTCATGAAAAAGACATTTTGTCAGCCCATATAAATTATTCCTATCATATGAATTAGTGACACAAACACTGTTAAAAATTAACAAATTCTGTTTATTTGTTCTAACTTTTACCTGCAGGCCCTAATTCACTAATTGTTTTTTTCTTTCTTTCTTTTTTTTTTTTTTTTTTACGGAGATCAATTCTCTTTATTTGTTCTAAATTTCATTTAACTCAGAGCAGCGAATGTTGATCCTCTTTAGAAAAGTGAAACACTGGAAAATAACAGAACTGTCTGTCATAGCCCAGGTCTAAGTTCCTCAGGTTCAGTGAATCTCTGCCGTCTCAAGGTAGGATTTGCATACAATTGCTAGATATTTGCTTTTTTCATAATCTATGGGATTGTTTATTTTTTTCTAATTTTAGAGAATTAAAAAACCCTGATTGCCTAAACTTTTACAAACAATAAAAAGTTCATTGCGGAGTTAGCCTTTCTGCTATCACAATATGTTTTTCCTGAATAATATCTACTTTCATTTCTTTAACATCTATCCCATTTTTCTTTAATAGCCTTCTCCACCACTTGTATTAGTATGTTAAGGGATCAGAAGCATCTTCAAACAAATAAAACCATTCAAATTGCTACAACCCCTTGGTTATTGTAAGTAACATTTATTTATTTTATTCAAATATTTAATTAATAATCTAGACATTATTGTATTACAAAACAGGCTTTGAAAAATGCATCATTATGTCAACTCCCCATGATTTGTGAGAGTAAAACAGGCTCAGATTGAGAAAGTTACCATTTCTCTGACTTCTGTTGCTGATAATAATTTCCTTAAGGCATTTGGCATTTTCCTTGAACCAGTGAACTGGAAGGTTAGGTCCCTAGACTTTTCATTTTATTTACTGAAATAAATTTTATTGCAAATATCCAAATGATTTATTATGAATAAAATACATCATCTTGAAATCATTTAATAAGTCAACCTTAAAGCAGATGTGTGGTGATTTATATATTATATTTAGAGACAACATTTCAGAGCAAGTCTATGGGGACTTGTAAATGTGTAGAAACTCCAGGCTGACCCATAAAGCTAATCTTCACTTATTTAAAAAACGTGTTTTCCACTTGAATAATTAATATTTAGAATTTCTTTTCACCTGGCACCATTTATATGAGTATTTTCAAGTGTCTCTGACATCACTGTGTAATAATTCAACATCATTCAATTACAGGCCCTGTAGTGTAGTGATGGTGATATTACTTCTGGCTTTCCTCTATTTTTGGTGCAATGGAATGAATCCCGGATTTAAAATTGGGACATGAGGGTTCAAGTTTTTTCTTAGTCAATCATCAATTAATAATTTGGAGTCTTTATTTTTTTCTACTGGCTTTACCTGACTCAATAAACTATGAATTTCAAAACAGGCCAAATATGAAAAAGTTATTTCAAATCTGAAAATATTATACAAAATTGTTTCCATTTTAATTATAATTCTCTATGTATATGATCCTTCTATGCTCTGTGAATACCAGTGACTGAGGTTGCACAAAATTTCAATTTGGCTGCTCATAGCCACATTCATAAAGATTTCCGCACTACTTTTTTTTTATAATGTATTTTAACCTGAGAAAATGAATTTTATTTGAGATTTGAGATGATGACATGCTTTAAGTTCTGGTTAAGCTGAAAAGGTAGAAGACTCTAGAAAATCCATAAATATGATTTCATTGTGTGTATGCATGAGTACACACACACACTACATACCCAAAATACTTTTTTATTTTTTTTTAATTTTTAATATGTTACAACCTTGAAGAATTTGATTTCATCTTTTCTTCCTTATCAGTGACTCAATTGTTCTAGTATTATTACAATGAAAAACATTTAGTTTGCTGGTCTATTGAAATGATTGTCCAATGTAGTTTTACCAAATCTTTGAAACGAATTGCTGACTTCAGACTCAAAGTTTTTTCAAATGAACACTGTTTATCTTGTTGAGTATTCTACCTTTCACATCACTGGTATCTAACCTTCCACAATTGGAACTAATGTGGGTCTTTGATGCATCACACTTGTCACTTCTAGCCATACTGAGGTTTTTCTTATCCTGTTATCATCTGTCTTCATTCTTCAAGATAGTTTTTTATCTAAGTAGCTGTCTTCTGCGTCCCTCTAAAACAGTTGACCTTGTAGATTTAGTTTTCTATCTGATCATTTAGGGAACAATTGGTACTGTACTAAAATTATGTCCCCAATTTTCTCTGACAACTGTATTATTTTATCAAGCAAAATACTATCAGGTTTGTCAGGTGTGGTTGTCTTCTGTGATCCAGACTGACTTTAAAACAATTCATCACTGTCTGACTGCTCTGTTTTCTCAACTCTGCTCAGCCTTTTTCTGTTATTTTCAGCACACCTGAATTTATTATGACAGAAAAATGAAACTTACAATTTCCCGTCTAGTGAACATACTAGATTTTTCTAATAATATGCTTCTTATACTGCTTTAATTTGTTATCGTCATAATTCTGTTTTGTTTGTAAAGGGTTTTAGAATTGGAAGAGCATTTTCGCACACATTATCTCATTTAAAATGTATGTAGATTATGAGGTAGTAGTAAAGGAGAACTTCAGTGAGTTTTGTTAAAAGATAATTGCCAGAAAAATATATAAAAATAAATAATTGTTAATTATTTTATTTAACTTATTTAATGAAGGGCCCAGGCAGATGTTATATTTGGCTCAACAGAGAACAAAAAAGGAGACCTGTTTATAAATCAGGAATATTCAAATGAATATCTACAAGGAGGCAAAGTTGGGTTTTTCATTTGCTGAAAAAGAAGTCAGTTGAATCTCTACTTGACAGGGCTGAATTTGCATGTGAATCAGTTACCTACAAATTATAGTTGTAAAATAGCTCAGAGATAATAAAGGCTAGAATTAAATAACTCAGAAAGGTGTGTTGTAGACACAATTTCCCATTGGATATAGTTTTTCATTCCAGTGCCCGGTTTTTCACTGGAGTACAAATTATTTTCCTATAGTTTTCACGAATAGTAATGCATGATAATAATAGTAATTTCCAGGTGAACATACATAGGTGTTCATCAAAACAACTGCTAATATATCATAAACTAAATTCTATCCTAAGTTTGAGGTCCAAAGTAAATATTCATTAGCTTGTAATTTTAATTATTCTTTTTTTTAATAAACAGAATTCAGAATAACAAAGGGACTCAGAAAATGCTCAAGGGAAGGGCTTTGTAAATAGTATGCTATGGCATCTTGATGTTTCCCAAATGAGTAACAGATGAGCTATGAGGAACTCTTACCCTTAGACTACCGGGCATTCTGGGATAGCCTGGGCATCCAAGGATGAGGGGCTGGTCACTGCTAGTCATAAGCAACCTCAATTGGGTCTCAAACAGTGGCCCCAAAGGAGTGAGATCTGAGGTCAAAGTCCCCCAGACCTTGCTGGGAATGTGTATGATAGGAAAATGGAAAACTTGTTCTTATGTGCCCGTGTGGCTAAGAACATGCGCAATTCTGGAATATATTTTAGCAGCCAATTTTAACACTTCACTCTGTTCTTTTTAAACAAGAAGTTGTGCAGCTGTGGGGAGTTTCTGGAGTTCAGGTGCCCAAGTAGCACAGTATGCACCTGAAGGTGCAGAAAGTAAGAGTTGGGGATGGAGGTCAAGACAGCAGGGATAAAGTCAATGTGACCTCAAATCTGTTCCTTCATATATGCCATATTTCTCTTTATTTGCAGCTATTCTATTCTAAGTGCTATATATTTCAACCATATGAAGACTTTTAAATACTGTATGCATGTTGTTCCTCATTAATTTTAAATTCTTGATGTAAAAAGTTCCATTTGATTTAAAGACAATTCATATTATCATGAACAATTTTAACATGTTCCTGGTGTGTAAAAGAAAAGGGAAAGCTATAGATTGTGTAAATACAACTTCAACTCTTTTATATTGCTCAAAGAAAGTTTCCTATCAATAGGAATGACCGAGTCACTTTACTAATTTGATGGCGACTTCGCATGAAGCTGTTAGATCTTCTACTGAGACTGATTAGGGTTTGATATGGTTATTTGCCCATCATGAAAACCATCTGTTAATTTTAGTATTATGTATAATGGAATTATAGTAAAGAATATAGTCCATCAACTCTTGCTTTGACAATTTAATACCTGTGTGACTCTGGGCAAGACATTTAACATTTCTAAGACTTAGATTCTTCATATGTAAAATGGGTATTAAAACAGTCCTTGCATTAAAAATGTCACAATTAAATGAGTAATACATGCAAAGCACAATAACTGTCACGAAGTTAAGCTCAAAAAAACTTGTTCATAACATTATCATTTTATTTACTTTTTTCTTAAATCTAGTCTGCTCCAGGCACTTTAAAGAGAAGCTGGTATTGTAAACACTCTTATGAAAGGCACTGCATTTAATCTTTCTCTTGGTAGGCGCCTTGTTACACTTAGATGAATAGTTGACATGAAGTTTGGCAACATTAAGATATAAAAACCTTTGGGCAGTAATTTGATGACCAAGATATGCAGTACACTCACTCACTCAGAGTAAAAGCAGACACTCTGGAATAAAGAGCCAAAATGTTTCTTACAGATAACAACAGCAAAAGAATGACAGAGGGAGTGATGAATCCCCATTTCTACCAAGCTTTTATGAATAGAAAAATTGACAAATTTCTGAAATCACTTCATTTCTAGCCCTTTAAAAAAAAAAAAAAACTGGTCTTTGAAAGCATACATTTCTCCTGCCAAAGCTATGATGAAATGTTGAAACCTCTAAATCACCTAAGAGGAACCCGGCCAATCCTCATCCCTCATTCTTTGTTACAAGGTGGTGAATAGGGACCTGCTTGATTGTCAGACACAGAACATTCTCAGAAGGCCCCTTGCCTTAGCATCTGCCTTTGATGCATTGAAGGATCCCAGAGCTCTCACGCAAAGGATAGACTAGAAAGGGAGGTTACACTATGTTATCCAGAGTAAAATAATTTCCCAAATAAACAGTAAGATATTGGGTGTCCCCACTGATTAAACTTTAAACAGCCTTTCTGAGTTCTGTTGACCTGAAAGTCAACAGAGATCCCACAGACATGGGACCTCTGAGACCTACATAAAGTTAATGACCATAAGATGACTCAAGGGTCTATAGACACACCGTTACAATGACTAAGATTAGGTGGTTACTGTCATTTTTTCCCCTGTAAGATTTGGGTGCACAATTTTAGATAGTGGATTTTAACACTAGAAAAAATAAAATTTTTAAAATTTGCAATCCTTTTTCCATTTGAAACCCTCACTGAGACTTTCTCACACAAAGAATAAATACACTTTTGTACAATCCTTTAATTTTGGTTGACTTTTATTATAAATATTTTCATTTCTTCCATTAAATTGCTTCATTCTGTGCACTTTGGTTCGTGTTTTCAAATTTTATATTTTAAATAATTCAACTTTTCTTAAAATGATCTGAGAGATTATTTTAAATATTTGCCCTTTTGCTTACTTATATGCAGCTGTTCTTCCAATTTAGCCTGTTTTCAAATAGCAGTCATAATTTATGACCACATACTTCTTAATAAAATGTTTTCAGTTTTACATTATTTCTTGCTACCCATATGCTTTTTCTCTTTCCAGCCAATTCCCTTCACATTTGTCCTATGATTTTCCATGTGTTTTTTTATAAAGTTAATTTTTTTATTTTCATAATTTTGCCCTTAGTATATCCTTTAATCCAAACATATCCTGAAGAATTATGGATTCATATATCTAACTCTGCTGCACTTTTTTTTTCCTTTGGAGTCTGCAGCTTAAAAACAAACTGGGAGTTTCTTATTTCCATTAGAAAATAATATTAAAGAAACATTTATAATTATTTCCATGTTTGTTTGTAAACCAGTGAAGCTAGAGTTCTTGGTATGCAAGTTGTAATCATGAAAAGATTAAAAAAAATATATTAAGAAATATGTAAATACTTACTAAAATTATTCTTTTTATAGTCATACTTCATATTTGTACCTGTATGGAGAATGTCTCAAAGCTGTTTGGGTAAAATCATTGTCTTGGAAATACAGTGGATTTGTTCTTATTTGCAAAATCATTGAAGAATATTATGAATGTTGACATTTTTCAGAAAAAAATTACATAAAATTATGTATAAAATGTCATAATATTTAGAAAATTTAACGCAGTTATTGAAAATAGTTTCAGTTTGAGGTATAATTAAATCAAATGGAAAACTTTGGCCCCGCTGGTTTGGCTCAGTGATTGAGCTTCTACCTATGAAGCTGGAGGTCAAGGCACATGCCCAGGTTGCAGTCTTAATTCCGAGTTGGGGGCATAAGGGCGGCAGCTGATCAGTGATTTTCTCTTATCATTGAGGTTTCTGTCTCTCTCCCCCTCTACCTTCCTCTCTGAAATCAATAAAAATATATTTTTAAAAAGAAAACTAAGCTAGGTTAAATTCTTTGAATTTCTAATGCTAAGATAAAACTAACTTTTAAAAATAAAGATTTTTATACTAGTATTACTCATCACTTTGTATTATACATGTTCTGGCTACACTCCATTCTTTCAAACTAAGTCTTACCATATACTGAATATTGGAGTAACTGTTTATCAGTCAAAGCAATTGAAAAGGAATGTAATATAATACAAGAGACAAATTAGCTATTTCTTGAAAGCCCATTTCATGTACGTTTATTGGAAGGTATAATAAAAAGCACACAAAAGTAATTAAAGAGAATGAAGAACTCCCTTTAGTGTTTCTATACACTGACTTTACAGTATTAATGAGAGCTTTCAAATAAGGTATTTTTTGTTGTTTCCCCAGAAACAGAAAAGTTGACTATGCTTTTCCAAGGTAGCAAAAATAAATAAAAGGATCTTTTGGAAAGCAGGGCTACTCTAGTAGTCCAGGCATAAAGAGTTCTCAGACTTTCACTGTGAAAATAAACACAGAAATGCATGCCCTCATGGACCTAAGTGCTGTGCATTCAGTAGTCACTAGAAGGGAAGGGTTTGAGTTCCAGTGCAATCCCCTGTCCTGCCTGAATGACCAGGACGCCAGGACTAGGAAGAGGCCACTCCCCACGCAGCCGGAGCACAGGAAGTTGGACATACAACGCCTGCCACTGTAATTGAATGCCCTGTTTCTAAATAGGTGCATAACACATACTCCACCTGAATGTCACCAAGACAGAGAATAACCTCTTTTCTAGGAGTTTGTGATGCATTTTCACAAATACTTAGAATGTACAGATATTATTTTTCAACAAGATTTCAATTAAAATGTTCCAGATGTGAATATACTTCCTGGCTGCTTGGTGTAGTAAGTTCTTAGTATTTGGGAACTTCTCCTGTCTTTCTAAATTTAAACAATGGTTAATATGAGAGGAAGTCAATATCTCTTTAAAATGGAAAGTTATGCTTTTAATTCTTGCTTCCTTATATCTGTTACAATGAATAAATATAATTTTTGGTATAACTATTATGTGATTTTCTGTATTTATTGCATATACATTATGTGCCTAGATTCCCCCCCCCCCCCAAAAATGTTTAAAATGACAATGTTTTTCATTTTGGCTATATTTCAATATTGGTGGTACCTAAGAGATATTTATTTGTCAAGTATTTAAATAAACTAAAACATATGCTGCCAACAAAAACTAGTAATCCTCTTTATTGGTTCTGTGACATGTTTTTGAGCGTCCACTTAACATTTTATAGGTGCAGTTTTAAATCCCAAACAAGTAATCAGAAAATACCTGTAAATTTTAACTAAATATACTGGGAAAGGGGCTTTGAGCTGAGAAATGAATGCTCAGATGCCAAACTGGCTGTGTGGGCCAAATATGTGGCTTCCTGAATCTCATATCCCTGGTTGACTTTGCTTGCCTACTCAAAAGAGGCAGAATACACAGAATATAGTACATAAGGTGAAGGACAGAGGGAAATACCTTTGATGAGCTTCTGGCCTTTGTGGGGTGTTTTGTTGTTGTTTTTGGATTTTTGATTTTTGTTTATTGAAGAGTTTCAATATAATGAAAAGAGAAACTCCAGAATCCAAGACTTTTGTATGTGAGTCATGGAGAGATTTAAAGTGCAGGGCAGTGAGGGTAGAGTAATATATAACTAGACTGTAGTTATTGATACTAAGTAGAACCTCTGGATTTAAATTAACACAGAAAGTATGCTGCTGAGTATAAGTGGATTAGTGATTCAATATATCAGAGACTTCTATTCCCTTTTATTCTTACCACCAAGGAAAAATATAAATAGAGGAGAGGTTTGAGGGAAGGGAGAGGGACATGTAAAACATCTTTCTGACTGTCCTGTAATATTTTCTTTAGTGTATCAATGACTTCTATTTATCTATCTATCTATCTATCTATCTATCTATCTATCTATCTATCATCTATCTATCTATCTATCTATCTATCTATCTATCTATCATCTATCTATCTATCTATCATCATCATCATCTTCCATTTTGGTAAAATGCCGGGGTCCAACCCCAGCGGGTCCAGGGGTCCCCAAAGGTGTGGACGGAGTCGGCGAAGAAGGAATGACACGGAGACAGTGTTCAGTTGATCAGCAGCCTAGCCAGGATCCCCAGCCAAGTTCTGGTCTCGATCTCCAGAGAGGTTCTGCTGTTTATTGTCTTGTTACATCCGTATTTATCCCAGTTGATTTTAATCCCGTCAATTTCTATTACAAAGGTTAGGGAGTTTCTTATCTCCATTCCAGGGAGTAAAGATTATGTAGCTTAAGCATGATTGTTTGTAGTGATTAACTACCCGTCTGGCACTTAGTTAAGGAGTTTCATCCCCTCCCTGACTTCAGGGAAAAATTCCTACCTGGGGAAACAACCTTTCTAGGAGAGGCATCCCCTCCCTGACTTCAGGGAAAAATTCCTACCTGGGGAAACAACCTTTCTCAGAGAGGTGACCTTGATTAAAACACACAGCGCTAAGGGGACCAAACATATTAAGAACAGTATGCTATATACGCCAGGTCCCTTGAAACATATGCTGTGCAGATGTTTCTTTCCTGCAGCGACTGTGTCAAGCAGCAAGGATGGACTGGCTTCCGGCAGTAAAAGTTCAATACAATATGCTGAGGCCAAACTTATGAAGGTGAAAAACTATTTTCAATATAATTACAGTATTCATTTGGAGGAAAGTTAAAAGGTATCTCATATTTATTCAGGAGCTACTAAGACATATAGTATGCTAAGTGTTTCAGACAGATTATCTGGTATATTCTGACAGCATTTTATGAGATATATACATTTTTAGAATTGTGTAAATAAGGAAACTGAGAATAGGATCTAAGGAATTAGGTCTCGATCACATGGTTAATAGTGATTGGTACCAGTCAGTATACATGATGATCTCTTTTGTTAACAAATATCACTCCAATTGCCATTAGCCTAAAAAAATTATAAAACTTCAAAATATTTTTGTATTGCCATACTTTGTTAACCAAAAATTGGGCTTGTTTCTTGAAAATATACTTGCAAATATTTCCCAAATAAATGATTCTGAGAGGACTGCATATATTTTTATATACATTAGCCATATTGATAGTGAGTGTACACATTTTTTAAAGTATTGTTCCTTCCAGATGGACAAATATTTGTCCACAATAAAATGTGGAGGGAGAGAGAGAGAGACAAAAGTACATTTTACAGTTGTGAGTACGCTAAACAAGGAGCTTATTTTTGTATTATTATTTATAAATTATTTTATTATTTTCCAAAGGGACAACTGAAACTCTACTTTTGTCACACCTTGATGTAACCAGAACATTTTTACCTCTAAATATCTCCTCTTCCTACATGATAAATGCCTTGTAACCGCTTTAAAATGTGGCCATTCATTAAATAAAAATAGCCCTAGTGGGTTTGGCTCAGTGGATAGAGAGTTGGCCTGCGGACTGAAGGGTCCCAGGTTGGATTCCAGTCAAGGGCACATGCCCAGGTTGCAGGCTTGGTCCTCAGCAGGGGCGTGCAGGAGGCAGCCAATCAATGATTCTCTCATCATTGATGTTTCTATCTCTCTATCCCTCTCCCTTCTCTGAAATCAATAAGAATATAAAAAAGAAATTAAAATATCGCCTAGATTATAAACACATGGACTTAATTTGCTTATTGGTACAATAGCTGATATCCATTCCTCTCCTTACAGATGATTATTTCATGAGCAGGAAGAGAACACTAGTGATGCTGAAAAAGAGGAGATTGGCAGAAAACTCATCACATCACAAAAAAAAATTAAAAAATGATGGCATTAAGGGGAAGTTCTCATTAATCAAGATATATTTTACCAATGGACAAAAAGACCAGAATGAAAAAAAATGGATTAATGAAAAGAATCATAATTATGCATTATGATTTTTATAAAAGAAATATGCATTATAAGTATTTTAATCTGATTTTTAAAGGTGTCTTCATATAATATATGTTTAAAATTACTCACAAAATTAATTACTATTTAACAATAGTAATTGTACCTTACTTGAATATGGGTGAATGATTTCCAAAAAATGTTCTGAGAGTTGAGAATCTCATATCTATCGGAATTAGTTGTAAATAAGCCAGAGTTTGTTTTTTTTCATTCCACCACTATGAAACACACTATTCATTTGTTCTTTTAGAGTACACCCAAAAGCAACGACACAAACACACATAAACACACACACACACACACACACACACACACAATTGAAGAGCATTAAACATTCATGGCAAATAAAATATTATTTTTTATGATGTGGCATTATAATTATTTTTTAATCCTTACCCGAGGATATTTTTCCATTGATTTTTAGGAAAAGTGGAAGAGAGAGGGGGAAGACAGAGAGAAATATTGATGTGAGGGAAACACATTGATTGGTTGCCTCCTGCAGGAGCCCTGACCAGGTCCTGGGCCAGGGAGAAGCCTGCAACCGAAGTACCTGCCCTTGACCGGAATCGAACTCTGCACCTTTGGTCTGCAGGCCGATGCTCTATCCACTGAACCAAACCAACTAGCACAAGGCATTATAATTATTTAAAAATATAAAATCAGTAAGCGTTTTTGAAAAGCTGTGAAAGGGAATTTAGAAATTTTTCTGTTGTTCAAAGGCTTATGCACCAAATAGCTGAACTGTAGCTGGCCAGCATCAACCCAAACATAGGCTCTGCCTGCATTTTCCTGATTTGGGTCTTTCAAAGAGACGGTATCACTAAATTCTGAATATTTTGAAATGATGCAATCTCTGTTTTGTTATTACTGAAGGCCTCACTAAAAAAGTGAATTGCCTTTGTGCTAGGTATTGTTTTTCACAGGTATTTTAGGGAAAAAATAATGTTTGGGAGATGAGAAGGCAGAAATGGAAAAAGGGCTTAGAGTGGGGTTTCATCACCTCTAAAACAATAAAGCAAAATGATAGACTATGAATATTAAAGACCCCTATGTTCTTAGGATGCAGGAGGGAACTAGACCACATTTTGCAAAGACACTGAGATCCGATCCCTAAAGAATTATATATTATCCCTCATATTGCATTCTGTCAATCTAGATTCCAAGTATGTTTAGATACTGCTCATATTCTCCCATATTAGAAACATTCAAAACAATTTATAAGATTATAGTGCTAAGCTGTGAAAATCTATTTGATAGTTTATTTTTTGTAAATCTCAATAAGGTAAGCTATTGGTTGTTTGCTTCCATTCTTATGTGTCTCTGCCTGACCCTGAATATTAAATCTACATCTTATAAATAGGATAACACATGATGTCACTATAGCTCCTGAGAATAGGGCTAGATAACTTGGGCTCCCTCTAGTGTCTGCCAAGTCCCTTTTGAAGTAACTAACTGGAATATAAAAAATGATTGAAGTTTTAAAATGTCAACTTCTATAATGAAACTATCATTGAAAAAGCAAGAATAACTTACATTTTTATATTGACTTGCATAAGAATTGAGAATGATTTAAATTAATTTGAAACAAGAAAATGGGCATTCTTATGATAAACGTTTAATATCCAGTGACTGTTGCTCACTGGAGATGATAATGTCAGACACATGTACTTCAGGATGGTCCTCAGGAATTTTGCCATTCCGATCTCTAAACTGAAGAGAGCCATTGTTCATTGCCAAAAGAATCACTGTTTAAATTGGTATTTAATAAGTGAGCCAATTATCAAATATATTACATCAGAACTATTTGAACTAAAACCCCACTACGTTTAATCACTGATGTTTTTGCTAAAAGAGGCCTAAATTTGAGTATAGAGATAATTTCAGAAACTGCTATAAAATTTCACAAGTTTTACCAGTTTGTACTCTATAGGGACTGCTCTGTTATTTCAAGAAGGTATCAAAGAGAAGAGGTGACAGTTTATATGGAAAACACTCTGTGTACTTTTTTGCCTTGTTAATGTCATTAAGATGTGTGGTGCAAATGAGTACATTGAAACCCACTTGACTTTGTTATATTGATGTTGTGGAATTAGTTTTGAACATTTCACCAAGATTTGAAATCACAAGCCTTAGATATGAAATTGCATTTTTCTTAATGTTTTATATATATATATATATATATATATATATATATATATATATTTAATATATTTTATTGATTTTTTACAGAGAGGAAGAGAGAGGGATAGAGAGTTAGAAACATCGATGAGAGAGAAACATTGATCAGCTGCCTCCTGCACACCTCCTACTGGGGATGTGCCCGCAACCAAGGTACATGCCCTTGTTTTTATATATTTTCTAGTGTCTGGTAGCAGAATATGAAATTTTACTACTTTCATTATTTCTGTAAAAATGTACTCCCTTACATTTAACATTAAAAAAATGTTTATTATCTCAATTTACCATTTACACAGTGCTAGGACTCTCTGGTCCATACTTATTTACTATAAATTTTATATATATATATATATATATACATATGATTATCCATTATATGTTTATATAAATTATGTGACTATAGTTTATCAATATTTGCATAAATTAAAATGTACACACGTATGTCATATAAAATTGACATTTTCTCAGGTAATTATCATCCATATAGTTCTATTTTAAAATTACATAATCAAAGTTGGATAAAATATGCAAGGGAGGCCGAAACCGGTTTGGCTCAGTGGATAGAGCGTCGGCCTGCGGACTGAAGGGTCCCGGGTTCGATTCCGGTCAGGGGCATGTACCTGGGTTGCGGGCGTATCCCCAGTGGGAGATGTGCAGGAGGCAGCTGATCGATGTTTCTCTCTCATCGATGTTTCTAACTCTCTATCTCTCTCCCTTCCTCTCTGTAAAAAATCAATAAAATATATATTAAAAATAAATATGCAATGGAGAAATATATAATCTTCTAAATACAAATATAATTCTTTAGAATTAAATATAATGTTATTGTAAGAATTGAGACATCATTAGTTTATGGAATAATCCAACTCCAAAGTGGAAAGTAAATAGAAGATAAAAATTATTTAAAAAAAATTTAAACAGGAAAATGATGATTGGATGATGAATATGTGGAGTTTATCTAACATGCTCCATGAAATTGCTGCAGCAGCCCCCATTTTGTTTGACCAACAGGACTGCAGGGACCTTAAACTGGCACTAGCCCCCTCATGCAAGTGCTGTCCTAGAGAGAAGCAAAGGCTAAGTTTCTGACATGACTTTCACAATAGCCCTGTGATTAACAGTCCCTGGCCTCTCATAATCTTCCCTTTAAGTCCCCCTTAGGTAAGACCCACATGTAACTTATCAAACTGTGATCTTTTGGTTTGAGTTGACCAATCTGGCATTAGCCTGGGAACCCCCAAGTACACTCCACCCACGGACCATAATAATAACCTGTGCTCTAGCCCAGCCGGCATGGCTCAGTGGTTGAGCATCAACCTATGAACCAGAAGATCACAGTTCGATTCCTGGTCAGGGCACATGCCTGGGTTGCAGGCTTGATCCCCAGTGTGGGGCGTGCAGGAGGCAGCCAATCAATGGTTATCTCTCCTCATTGATGTTTCTCTTTATCACTCTCTCTCTCCCTTCATCTCTGAAATCAATAAAAATTATATTTTAAAAAAAAACACCTGTGCTCTATATCTATACATATAAAAGCCTAAGCAACTGAATGATGGAATGACTGGTTGATCAGTCAATATGATGTGCACTGACCACCAGGGGGCAGACACTCAACACAGGAGCTGCCCCCTGGTGGCCCATGTGCTCCTATAGTGGAAACACCATTCAGCTGACCAATGGGCACCAGATGCAGGGCTCGCAGCTGCCAAGCACCGCTGTGGCGGCACAAGCCTCTCCTGATTGGGATTGACTGGGCGCGAGCTGGTGGCAGGTGCAGCAGGGCTGGGATGAGTGGGAGCCGCAGGCAGGAGTGGCAGGTGGTGTTGGACTGCTGGTTTGAGCCCAATCCTCGCAGGCCATGCTGAGGGACCCCGCTGGTGCATGAATCCATGCACCAGGCCACTAGTGTATTCACTAGTATAAGTACATACCTTCTACTAATGTTTTACAAGTATATCATGTGATGCTGAATAACTTACTTGATTGCCCTATCAACCATGTAGGAAATCTTCCTGAAAGAAGGATCAAACATATGCAAAAATTATTTATTTAAATAGAAATAATTCACAAGTTCTCTAATTAAGGCCAGGGGAAACTTGAAATTCAAAAAACAAATCAGGAACATAATACAGAATCTGAATATGAGCTAACTCTGCAGAATATGGCTGGTCAAAACAGATATCAAAGTCTTATTGTTGCCTTTAAGAAACCCAATTGAAAAAGGAACAGGAGGGGTGTCCTCTTTTACTTTGGGAATATAGTGTGTTGTTTATGAAAAAATACAGGTTTTTCTCAGGAAGGTACATTTGTGTCTTAGGGCAGCTCGTGAGAAAAGCATCTCCAGAGTACCCAGTTGGAAGAAGAGAGTTGAAAATCTACTTTGACTATGACTCTTCCTATGACTCCAGCTACCATCTGTCTCTAGGAAAGCAGCACATACTGAACAGTGAGAAGCTCTTTTTAGCATCAGGATGAAGTCTGAGGTGCTCCATTTGACAGGGAGATTATATTGAGCCATGTGAAAAAAAAAAAAAGATAATTTTGGAAGGATGGAGAGCCTAGATGGTGAAGCAATTTTTGTAAAAGCCTAGTCTAAAAGCTTTCCCCTTTTTTGGTAAAAGGAACTACTCTGTTAGGGAGAGTGGCAAACTCTAATCTCTAATTCCCACACATTCTTTCATTCATTTGAAATCTACATGGTGCTGCAATAAACAGCTTTATACCCAGACTAATTTTTGCATGTTTTCAGACTAGAAAAGTTACATAGGGCACTGGTTTCTCAGGGAAGAAATGCAGGAAAGGGGTACTTTATTCATCTTTCATAGATAATTTATTTTGCTTTCACTCTCCACGTCACCATGCTGAATCACCAGAGTCCATTATAGTAAAGCAAAGGCGAGAGCAGAAGAGATCAACTTTAATAGTGCGCCTCCCACGTACAGGTGTCAGGGACAGGAATACAAATACAGAACTAGGTTTCTTAACTATTAGCAAGACACCACCATTTGGGCAAGAAAGCAAAGGGCTTATTATACTCTAGTCCATTCAGATATTGACATAAATACAGAAATTATTTTTAATTAATTGGAAGAACAAAAATTATGACTTTAAAATACACCATACTTAGCTGTGCTATTTTTAGTAGCTCTATCATGATAATATGGCCTTGTATTTCTAGTTTAAATATTTGTATCTTATAATTCCATTTAGCCAAAAGAAATGACTGCCTTTTACCAGACATAGACACATTTCAATATAAGAGTAACACTTTTCATATAAATTCTGTCATGACACTTATATTTTTAACATCTCTATATTCTAATTCTTTTTATTTCAAAAGGGGGATAAGAAAAAGTCCAGCAAGTTGTGTGAGGCAAATGAATGGTAGACCATAATGCATTGTTATTTCTAAGTAGATAACTCCTCTTCTTCTTGCAACTCTAAGAAGTCATACTTATATACAATACCAAGCTATAAAATCATGTTCAATTGTTTGTTTCAAAGTGTTACCTATAATCTAGCAATCAGCACAAGTTGTAGAGGACTGCAGTCATACATTATGGATAACACACAACGAATAGCTTTCCGTTTATATGATCACCAAGATTTTAAAGTTATATTATTTCATTCACATCACGGGTTTATGAAAAAGAAAAAAGAACCATTGGCCATCATAATATTATAGTATAGATCCAAGTACTCGGCTCTGAATTCATTACCCAAAGATGGAATTGTTGAAATGCAGTTGTTAATGTTCCCAATGCTACTATCGCTCTGATATTTCATCTATCAGGGTAATGGGTCTGGAAAACCAAACCAATTATGAGGGTCGGATGGGCAATCAAAACCCCACTGGGAAGAATGCAGGATAGAAATTGCTTCCAACAAGTGTTTAAAATAGCAAAGGAGAAAGGACAGGTGCATGGAAGTCACAACCAAAAGATCAGATTTTCTAGCAAATAATGGAATGGCATCCAGTGACCAATAATACCATTACATTAATTTCCACATAACAGTGGTTGACCAGGACTAGTCTGACCTATCTCGTATTTAACTAAAAATAAATATGAACAGAGGCAATATTTTATTTTTAAGAGTGGTATAGAAAATACTATTTTATTTCATGTTTTAAAGATATTTTTATTGATTTCAGAGAAGAAGGGAGAGGGAGGGAGAGATAGAAACATCAATGATGAGAGAGAATCATTGATCGGCTGCCTCCTGCACACACCACACTGGGGATGGAGCCCACAACCCTGGCTTGTGCCCTGCCCAGGAATCAAACCGTGACCTCCTGGATCACAGGTCAACACTCAACCACTGAGTCATGCTGGCCAGCAGAAAATATTATTTTAAGCACCAAACTTTCTGTGTATGCCCATGAAAGAAATACATGTTTCTTATATTTTTTGTTTGGGAGGGGGTAGCATACTGAAAAAGGCACCACACAATCTATGCACGGCTCTGAGCATGCCACGTAATATCTCTGGGCTTCAGTTTCAAGCTGAAGGGCCTTGCAGTGATCGAATCTCATGATCCTAGGGCTGCTCTTCATGTGCTCTCCTTGGCTACATGGTTTGGGAGGCCAGCTCACACGGCATGGATTGCCTGGAGGACTGCATCTGCTTCATGAGCATCCACGCCAGCCTTTCCAGAGGGCACCCCACAACAAGATGGCATGGGAACGATGCATTTTCCCTCTTTCTCCCATTTGCACTGGACTCTTTCCAGAGTCCCCGGCTTTGCTCTTGTCTGCTATCGACACTAAATGCTCTTGGGAGACACATGGCATTTTCCTGTAGGACAGAGTGGCCCCAAGTATTGCCCATTCCTTGCTAAGCTAGAATTTTTCCCCCCAGTAATTCTTAGAGGTAAAAAATTATTGCACTGCAGAAGGGCCTATTTTCCTATTATTAAATTGATTTCTGTAAATTGTTATTCAACACTTAGTGAGAGTCCAACTGTGCACCAGGTGCCGTCAGAACACAGAGACAGTGACAATCCCCTCCCAGGGACATAATTAGATCCAAGTTAGACAGGTACGTCAGGCCTGCACAGACACTGACCGCTTTCCTCAGCGCAGTGGTCATCTCTGAGATGACGGAGGCCTTCAGGTGACGCACGCAGGATCCCAGCTCTGTCACTTTGTTACCAGGTCAAATTTATCTTGAATGCCGCTGCTTTTTTTAAAGAGGTCAGACGCCAAACAGAACTAATAACACTTTCTCTGGCCACATTCAAGATGTCTTTACCAATTCAAGAAAAGGAATATAGTGCTACACTCTAGCCTCATCTGTGTTAGTGCCTCTTTAACTGTGTTTGCAGTATTCACAAGGAAGCATTCTGTTTGGATAATTACTCATCTTCCTGAAGATCAGTAATTTGGCTCATGAACACTTCAGAAAATTACTCAAAATGTTGCAAGAAGAAAATTTTATATACTCAGACCTACAAGGTATAAATAAGTACTTTTTTCATCTTTTTTTCTTCCAGAATATTTTAAGACATTCTTCTAAGCAATTTGTGCTTTTAAGTTGTTTAGAAGAGTGCCTTTTTCGGTTAAAAAAAGAAAAAAAAGAAACAGTTATTTTCTTTTCTTTACTTGATTATGCCATACACACATAAACATATAAATGTTATGACTTAAGATAAATTACATATATGCTAACATACTAATAGGTGATAAATATATCCAACATGCATGATAAATAAAATTACTAAATTACATATGTATACGGATATACTGTTAGCAATGCTTATTTAATAACACATGGGGTATTATTATTTACTTGTGCATTAATTTTATTCTTTCTAATTCTTGAAAACAATACAATAATAGCTCTAAAATTGTGAATTTTATGCAAATATATACTGTTTATGTAATAGTTAATGTTTCAAAACTTGGTGATATCAGAAATAGACTATTATTATAAATCTTTTTAATCTTAAGTTGTCCAACTAGAACTTATCTATATATATAAAAGCCTAATAGGCTAAGTGCCTGACCATTTGGTCCACCTCTCGACCAGTTGTTATGACGTGCACTGACCACCAAGGGGCAGACACTCTGACTGGTAGGTTAGCTTGCTGCTGGAGTCTGGCCAATCGGGAGTGGGCTAGACAGGCTGGACATGCCCTGGAGCACTCCCACAGTCTCCCCCTGGCTGGCCAACCTCCCGTGGTCCTTCCCCAGCTGGCTGGCCCTGATTAGCCCTAATGGGGACTGGGTGAGACAGCCCCAATAGGCCTTGATCTGGACTGGGAGAGATGGGCCAGACACACCCTGGAGCAAACCTCCCACGGTCCTTCTCTGACCTCTAAAAGATTTCTTCTAATTAATTTCCTTTCAATGTGCACGAATTTGTGCACCAGGCCTCTAGTGTTAATATAATTGATGGTAATCTATGGGGATAATTTTGAAATTTTCTACATTTATTTTTCAAAACATCTTTGCTTTTCTAAGAACCTTTAATAAATGGCTTATGTATGCATTACATTTAAATGAAACCTTTTCAGTTTATTGAAAAACACCCACCTGCCTTTGCAGTCAGGGTTGCCTGGGCCCAACCCATAGTTCTGACACTTCATGACGATGTCATCCTGTTCAGTTGCTTTTTTCTCTAGTTGTCTCATCTATAAAATGGAAATAATAATGTGTCTCATAAAATCTCTGTGAAAAACTAATTGGGTGATGTGTATAATGGGCTTAACTCAGTGCATGGCACTTATTAAGTATTCAGAATTTACCAAATTGCTAATAAATGTGGATATTAGCACATTCCATAACTTTAGATATGATTCATACATTATAATATACTATAAAACATGAATATATTTAAGGGATATTTTCCTTCTTTATTTTTACCTCATGACTTTTTTTCTCATTTAATTATAACCATCATGCTAAGAATTTAGTCACTATAGGCAATTATTCTATTTTTCTTCTCTATACACATGTTGTAAGCACCGTAATCAAGAAAGCAATTACATATGTTACAAACAAAACAGAAAAGGGAGTCTATTATAAAGAACTGATAGAGTAATGCTTTCAGGACTATCTAACTGCATTGAACCTGACTCAAACTTCTATTTTCTCCCTTTGCATTGGTGCTTAAAAAATTGATAACAACTAATTACCAATTATTTATGGGATATCTATTTTGTTACAAACACATTTAGAAAAAATATGAACTAGTTATTTGAGACTTTTAGCCAGTAAATTGTCAGCCTTCTATGATTTGGCTTGGTTTTGCACTTTTAAATCAGTTTTGGCATTAGTAGCTATAGTCACTTTGGTAATTAGAAATGCAATCTGAATTAAAAAGATAGGAATCTATTAATATATAATAATGGCACTGAAGTCACCAATACATAAAACTGCTCTTAGAAATGATTAGAATATAATTTAACTTTTAAAAAATATCTTAACAGGCAATACTCTCACATGCATTTAGGAAATAAATTATAGAATTACATTATGTAGTGATTACAAAATTGATCTTGCATTTTCCCATTTTAAGCATTCTGAAGCAGAAAAATTATTACTCTGGATTGGAGGCATAGTTTTGCTTTTGAAGCACAGTGAAATTGGCAGGCAATTTAATCTTTTCATTGACAATTTTTTAATTTGTAAATTTAGAGAGTCAGACTCATATGTTATATCTAAAATTTCTCCTCCCTTCTACTACTTAACTACAGAACCCAAATAATTATAAAATAGAGAACAAAATTTTCAGTTTACCACTGTATATTTGGTTGTAAGTAGAAGGGAATTCAGGCATAAGAGGCTTATAAATTATAATTATTATGACTTTATATTTCTGTTAAACCTGTCATATATGGTATTCCAGTGAATGGGGTTAGGACACGCACATTCAAGTAGAGAACACTTTGGCCTTTCTAATATCGAATGAACTTAACTTTACTATAATTTGGTGTTACCATAACACTTTGGGAGATGCCACCTGTAATTTGAGGAAGATGTAGTTAAAGGTCAACTTTTCTGAACGTTGATTTTCTTTCTTATATGAACTATGAATTTTGAAGTTACATTTTAAGACCACTCTTTAGCGATTACCATTTGCTAATTTCAAAGTTCATTAGGTATAATTATTTTTTAAATAAAAACAATAGTAATAAGAGTATTCAAATATCAGGCTTGGAAGTTGCCATGGTCCTGGGTCCTCCTTATGGCATTTGCCATCCCCATTCTGCAACTGGTATTAGCACCACTCAGTACAAGAGTCTTAAATACAACTGCTCTGTTTCAGAGATAAATTAAAGAACAGTTCTTCAGGAGTTTTAATACAATGCTGCTTTAACTCTGATGAATGAAATATGTCTACAATCATTTCAGAATGACCCTAACCCTTCAGCACAAATGCTAGAGCCACAATTGCTAAGTTCACACTTCCGGAAATTGATCTTGATGGCTATTCATTAGAGTTATTATGGAAACAGTTATTATGAGAACAATGGAGGAACGGAGCCTTAAACTAGTGTGGGATCCATGCAGGGGGCAATTACCATGGTAACAGACATGAGGTCATTATGAAATCTCAGAAAACATGATTTGAAGCAGTGAGAAAGGGATAGATAGGGCCAATATCAAAACAGGAACAGTATAAAATTGACATGTAAGTATAATGTGCTGTAAGCAGTTGGGTAACTAAGATATAAAACCAAAAATGGAGTAGAGGAACCAAGAAAGACAATGAGATTTTAGTTGAGTCTGGAGAAATTCCATAAATGGATCAAAGGCCTTCATGCACACCTCCATTGGGTTTATCTGAGTACATTTTTAAGCAGAAGACACCGACATTTCTGTTTTTACTTGGTTGACTGCAAGTTAGTTTGAGAGACATTTCACCAGTTTTATTTAATATGTGGAAGAATATTAAGTATATTGAAACAGGGCTCATATCATTTAATGGTAAAGGCCATTGACATAACAGCAATTTGTAGAAAAATGAATTACTCCAAATGATGATTAAAATGAACTGTTCCTTCTGGTTTGATCCTGAATGTGGATCATAAGGAAACAAGTAACTTAAGCAGCATTTATCTTCATTTTCCTCTTTAAATATCAGCCTTCTATTGTTCTTACTTTTCCATATGGAGTCAACAAATATTTATTGAATCTTGTCATTCTCCCTGTGCTGTGTTCTAGGCACTGGAAACAGAGCAGTGAACAAAATTAACTAATTTTTATGCTCCTTATCCACAAAATGCTTTTGATGTGTCCTCTGGAAACCAAACTAAGTTTTCACTCTCCATGGTGTGTGTGTGTGTGTGTGTGTGTGTGTGTGTGTGTGTGTGTTTATTTCCTGAACAACTTACCAGTTGAAGTAACATAAAGTGGTAAAATTATTTTAGCACTTGGACATATAACAGTTTGCTGAGTGTTATATGGAGTCTGGACCTTGATGTTTTGTAAGCAGCCATTCCAGAAGACCACCAGCAATTTCTGCACGTTTATGCTTGGGTCAGACATGTTTTCATTCTTGGAGGGGTTCCCTAGATGAGTCCATTTCAATATGGACATATGAGACATGTATGTACACCTGTTTTTATACTGGGGTATTTCTGACCTACTAAAGTCATCTTTGTGTTTCCGCCTAAAATGTTAAAGACATTATTTTGAACCATAAATTGAATGTATGATTAGCAAGTGTAGGCCTTTCTAGAACTACAATGTTTGTCTCTTTCTATTTTAGTGAGGTTAGACTGTACTGGATTTAAAATAGCAGTTGGTTCTTAAGGTTTGTCTTCCCTATGTGTGTCCCAAACCATGGCATTCTCAAAATTTCATTTATATGGAAACTGAGAAACATTTTAGTCAGGTCAGTAGGACTGGGCAGACTGATCTCAGATTGTTCTACTCACAGATTTATACCTAAATAAAGACACATTTTATGTAAAGAACATGGAGTCCCCTTGGGGTTTCACTCCCATGTATTTTTCTCTTTGGGGTAAGGCCCATGATATAACTTAAATTGAGGAAACAAACTTTTCTTTAATAATTATTGCCCTTTTTTGGACCAAAAGTTGTCGCACCACACTCTATGTAGGGTCAAATTTCACTCTGTGTGATGCGGATAGTACCATTACCAATATTTATGAATAGAAAATGGGGCAGCCTTTGGTTTTAGAAAGCAAACAAATTGCATCTTTTGGGGGGATCCAGGTAGTTTCCTAGACTCAGCCTGGGAAAGACAGATATATTAGAGCAGGATTCCTCAACCTGACATTTTATATAATCATTGTGGAGGATAATCTCGTGCATTGGGAGATGCTTAATAGCATCCTTAGTCTTTCCCCACTGGATGCCAGTACCACCATCCCCCGAATCATGACAATAAAAGTGTCTTCAGAGATTGTTAAGTGTTTCTTGGGGGGGACAAAATAGTCCTCATTTATGAAGGACTATGTTAGAGAAATTCTTCTTAGGAAGGTAATTAATACCTAAAATATTCATGGCACTAGGAAAGAGAATCTATTAAAGGGAGAAGTGGCCAATAGTCTAGAATGGATTTATTTTTAAGACTTTAATTTTTATTTATTTTTATTTTTTTTTAAATATATTTTATTGATTTTTTACAGAGAGGAAGGGAGAGAGAGATAGAGAGTTAGAAACATCGATGGGAGAGAAACATCGATCAGCTGCCTCCTGCACATCTCCTACTGGGGATGTGCCCGCAACCCAGGTACATGCCCTTGACCGGAATCGAACCTGGGACCTTTCAGTCCGCAGGCCGACGCTCTATCCACTGAGCCAAACCGGTTTCGGCAAGACTTTAATTTTTATAGCAGTTTTAGGTTGACAACAAAATTGAAAGGAAGGTAGAAAGATGTCCCAAATACTCCCTACCCCCAGACATGCATAACTTCCTTCATTATAAACATCACTCACCAGAATGGTACTTTTTTTTAAAATCAAGGTTGAACCTACATCCACACATCATAATCATCCCAAGTTTATATTTCACCTGAGGGTTCACTCACTCTTGGTGTACATTCAATGGGTTTGGACAAATATATAAAAACATAGATCCACTATTATAATAGCATACAGATTATTTTCACTGCCTTGAAACTCATCTGTTCTCTGCCTGTTCATCTCCCTCCCTTTTCTCTCTGACAACCACTGATCATTTTTATCATCTCCATAGTTTTGCCTTTTCTAGGCTGTCATATCATTGGAATCATAGAGTATGTATCTTCCTTATATTGTCTTCTTTCACTTAGTGTTATACATTCAATTTCTTGCAGGTCTTTTCATGGCTTGATAGCTCATTTCTGTTTAGCGCTGGATAATACCATTTTCTGAATGTACCATATTCACCTACTATAGGACATCTTGGTTGCTTCCAAGTTTTGGCAATTACACATAAAGCTGCTATAAACACCTGTGTGCAAGTTTTTATGTGAACGTAAATTTTCAACTCCTTTGGGTAAATACCAAGGAACACGATTGCTGGATCTCATGGTAAGAGTATGTTTAGTTTTGTAAGAAACTGCCAAAGTGGCTGTCCTTTGGTGTCTGTTTTTCAAAGCTGTGTTTCCCTTTTTTGCTTTGTTGTGCCTATGTTATTCTCAAGCATTCAATATGCTTTTTAAAATACTTCTACTTGAGCCCTGAGGAATTAAGACAGGTGTCTCTGTTTTAGGCTTCAAGTGAAGAGCTATAGAAAGAAGGTACAGCCTTGGGTAGCCATTTATAAAATGGCAATAAGTAACTTCCAGGGAGTAGAGCAGAGATGGAGTTGAGATGAAAAACAAGTACTAGGTCTCATGTGTGAAACATGCCAGCATTCCTCAGGCATCCCCAGATATCCCTAGAGCAGATGCATTGCCATATTGAGCCTACTTCATTTGTGCGGAGGTCGTGTGGAAATAAAGTGGAAAGTTTGATGCTCATGAACTAGACAATTAAGAATATCCAGTCACTGACAATTAGAGTTTTTCAACATCTTATCTTAGTAAGTATAATGAGAATGTCTGAATTCCAGAGCAGAAGAATAAGGTTAAAATGATATAAAATATTAAGAAGTCTTTTAATACATCTTACATTTAACAAATATGAATATACACATACTTCTACAATCTAATAATGCAATTGAAGATGATTAAAGGAAGAAACCACTGAGTGAAACTCAGAATATTCACACACACAAAATCTCTCTCTATAAAATGCTAAGTGGCCAACCGACCGTCTGTCCAACCGCCTGACTGGTACATATGATGTGCACTGACAATTTAAAAATAAACGTTTACCTGCACATATTTTACCTGCCCCCATTTTCAGACATGGTCAGTTATATGTTGCTTTCTCTCAAGTTTGAAGAGCCTGTAACATTAAAGTTGTAAATACTTCATCACAAGGGAAATTAGTCAAGCACTCTAAAAGTGATTTTACTCTTCGTGTGGTGTACAGGGAGATATTAGAATAAGTTTAATCAATTTACCAGTTATTGTTTTTATCAATATTGTTTTTATCTCATGTTTTTGTTGTTTTTATATTATTCCTTTGGTTGTTATATCATGTTGTTGTTTATTTATTAATAAACTTATATATTATTTTCATATACATTTTACTAATTTTCTTTCATCGGACACTTCTATTATAGAGAAAGGGCAAATAGAAATATTAAAATATTTCATATTTTAATTTTATAATACTATATTATATATATACTATTTTGACATGTACTTTTTTGTAGTAACATAATTACCACACGAATCTTTCTTCTAATTAATTTCCTTTCAATGTGCACAAATCCATGCACCAGGTCACTAGTATAAAATAAAAATAAATAGGCAATGCTAATGTGAGTGGAGTGTTTTAGGTCTTCCTGATCAGAGAGTAAGCTATACATTTTGGAAAACAATTTAATCAATATGAATTCAGTACCTACAAATGGCCATATTTTTAACCAAGTTACATTTAAAATCTAGCAGCCTAGGTATGTAATCTACAATAGGTCAAAACTCTGTGGACAAAGATATTCACATTGCAGTATTATTCATAATAATAAAAATTACAGAGAAACATTTAATGTCTTAGTGCAGAATACTGGTGTGTATTAGGATCACATATAATCAAGTGAAGTCATTAAATTTATATTTGCAAACATTAATTACAATGTAAAATATTACTAGTAATTTCCAATATAAAATGTGGTAAAATATGCCAAATAGCATTATCTGAAACCCTATTAAGAAATATGTATATATATGAAAGATTGGATAAAATGTGACAAAATGATTAAGGAAAGTCTCTGGTTGACAGGGTATGGACATTTATAATTTTGTCTTATTAACAGAATGCAGAAATTTGAAATAATAAGCATTAATTTATAATAAGATATATACAGACATTTATGTTTAGTTTAGTTTAGTTTAGTTTAATTTCTCTAGTCTACTACTTTTCACAAAGACTAGCTTTACATGTAAATTTCTTCCAGGATAATAGGTGTTGGGATCCTTGTTTTTAGAAAGGTTATCGAATCCAATAACAGATATTAAGTACATGTTTATTTAAGTGTAAAATCTAATGATTAAAAATGGTTACAGGGAAAATGTGTTATTTTCCTTAAAATGAATGAGGGTCATCTCATGTAAATGTAAAATGTAAGCATTTTTTAACCTAAATAATTCACATTAAAATGGAATAATGTGTGCATTTGAATAATGTGTATCGGCTGATTACTAGGTAGAAATATTAATGGCTTGTGGATATGGAGTAAGGAATCTCATTGCTACCAGTGGCTTGCCTATCACTAGTAGAATTGCATATCTCATTTGAAAATTAACAGAAACATAATTCCATTAAGTAAAGAACCCAATGATCTTACGCAATAAGAGATTTTCAAGTTTAATTATCAATTATATTTCCTGCAAAAATTCACTTAGTTAACGTTCTTTTTCCTCTCAGACCTTCACCTGGATGGGATCACTTTCCAGACATGAAGGGTTTGCTGTCAGCTAGTGTGTAATAGCTGCCCTCCATTTGATAGGATTTGTACAGGCATCACCTTGGTCAATACTCCCCATGGACAAAAATATGTGTTCTGAGTGCTGTGATCAATATTTGGGGAACCAGCACTTCACAACATGATCCTTGTCATATCAAATATCATTGCCAGCCACTGCTCGATTCCCTTTTCCCGACTTGCCTTATCCCAAATATATTCTTAAAGCTGTGTCAATCACGTTTTGTCAATGTGCTTAAGGTCTGTTACATTTTTCTGCTGTCCATCATTATCTTTGCCAGGGATGTCCTGGTGAAGAAAAATATAATACCCCTCAGAGTTAAGAAAATATTATTCTGGGAAGTGGCAAATTATAGGCAGTTATTGCATAATTTCAGAGCGAAGTGAGCAGTTATTTGCCCAGAGGGAACATGAAGTAGCCATGAAGGAAAATGACCCCATGTATCTTGAAAGAAATTAAAATGTAAGAATCGGTGACAATTAGGGTGGCTTGGTAGCATAAATCTCTCTCCTTTGTGTCTCAACTTCAAATGGAATGGCTGAGAAAGTAAAGCATTTTCACAGGAATGTGTTAAATCTAAATTTACCACTAAAGTAGCTACTGTCAGATGCTCACAAAGAGCCTGGTAAAACATCCAACGTGTCACTGTATCAAGAAAGTTGAAATTATTTTCAAAGACATGATCATTAGGAAGACGCATTAATGGAGAAGGAGGGGCAGTTAGCAGGGTCATCAATTTGGGCAGGTTATAGGCTATCCACGTGTACACGCAGTGGCTATTTTTCTTCTTTTGTAGTAATAAAGAAGTCAAAACAGGACATTTTCTAGACAAGCAAATGCATAGGTATAATGGTTTGTGACATTTTGAAAATGTAAATGAACACACAGAATGTCCCCTTTCCTAATAGTATAATCTTAACACACATGAATCCTGTCAACAGGGAGACCAAACAAAATTAAGGCCAGAATTACACACACAGAAATAATGTGTAAATCCTACCCACAGCACACCATTCGTGCCTAGGATCTACGTGTGGATTGCATACCTGCATGCTTTTTGCAAGAAGAGAGTGTATATGGAAGAGGCAGAATCTCTCTGAGAAGATCATTTCCACACATAAGGCACCTTATCATTTTCTATCTCCCTGCTACTCCTTCATGTTCATTTTATTGATTCTTTAAAACAAATTTTATCTGCTTTCATTTATGCACGCATGCAGGCCAGTTGGTATTTCCTACTACTCAGCTTTTCATAGATTCCTGAGTTCTGTTCAACTTTCTCTTATTCTTATAAAGCTCCAAATCAGCCTGGGAACCCTTCCTCAGGTAGTTGAAGACTATGATCATTTGGCTTAAATGTAAATGATGAGGCATGTACAGGAGGGGCGTTGCCTCCCTAGACCTTTGCCATTCCGCACAGTGGATGAGGCTCAGTCAAATTCGTAGACTTGGCACGGTTGGTGATAGTGCTGACTGCACAACGGGACCCATGTCTTCGCATGGGGAGGGTGACAGTGGGCTGAGGTGATTTTTCTACATGTTGTCTTCACACCTTCAATCTGTTACAAAGTGGAATCGATCAAGGCAAAGATCAGGCTGTATATCACTTCCTCGGGGGGGGGGGGGTGCTTTGGAGGGAGCCCTGGAGAGGCACTTCTACCATTGGCCAAGAAGCTGTTCAGGTAAGTGTGGGACCTGCCACCCTTTGAGTATGTGCTGCCTGCTATCGCCTGCTATTGAGACCTCACAGAAACATCACTTTAGGCTAACTGTGGAGAAAACCGATGAGAGCCCCTAACATAATCTTCCTGTGGGTTACAAATTTGCAACCAAGCCTTAAACCCAGGGATGGAGACAACCATTCTGGCTCTTCTTGCTCACGCATGTCTGGACTTACATTTGGAGAGGTTGTAAATAGCTTCTGTAGTATACTGTGGTCCTAGACCTCGTTTCCAACTCCATCCAACTGTATATACGTTTTACATTCTGTGTTTTTCAGGTTAGACTTCTCTCGGTTCCCCACACAAGCTGTGTGCCTTCACACCCCGGGGCTTTGCTGAAGCTCCTCTCTGCCACACCCACATCTCTAATTCCTCTCCTTTCTTCAGAGCTTCCTCCTGCCTTTCTCAATTCCCCATTCAGAAACAACCCCCTCCTCTATGCCACAATGGCAATTTGTTTTCACTCTTTTATGACAATTTGTATAACTTGGTTTATATAGTCAAGTTTTGTGTTTATGCCTGATCTCTTCAATAAGACTATTAACAAATTGAGGGTAGGATCAATTGGTGCATCCATTTGCATATTCCTGAGGACCAATGCTTTCTTTGTTCACTGTTTCCATACACACAGGTGCATGAAGTCTCTCTCTCTCTCTCTCTCTCTCTCTCTCTCTCTCTCTCTCTCTCTCACACACACACACACACACACACACACAGTTTATACACAGTCTTATAATGCAAAGCTTTACTTAGAACTTTCATTAGTGTCTGATGGATCATTGCTACCCTCTCTCCCCCCTCCACCCTACCCTAATAATTTGACTTCCAACCATAAAGAGGACAATGATATTATCAAGCTTACCAGGAGTGCGGTGTGTGTAGTGTGTGTAGTGCATGTCAGGCACTGGGCCACTCATGGTGCCACATTGAAAAAATTGCAGGTTTTGCGGTGAAGGGGAAACTTGGCACAGCAGGTAGTGTCCTTTTAACTTTCTCCCCTGTCTTTAGGGGTGTGTGTGTGTGTGTGTGTGTGTGTGTGTAGCATTTCTTGATTCTCTGGTGAGAGTAAAGGCATCATTTGCCCTTCATACCTATATGTGCCGTGCCCACCTTTTCCTGCAAAGAGCTGACTGTGTGCTTGCTTAAGCGCAGTTACTGCTTCCCAGGATGAGGAAAAGGGGTGGAGAGGGAGCCTTGGCAAAAGAACTCCCGAAATATACTGTCCTAACCATACCCCTAGACAATCAAGAGGGGAGAGGAGGTTTTCAAGCCCTGGGTACTGAGAGGGTCATTGGTTAGCAGAGATCAGCCAAGGTGTACGTTGAGAGCTGCCTTTGCCGCCCACTCTTCGCAATACCCCAAACCAGGACGCCACGTGAGTGAATAGCTGTACAAAGAAGACTGGATTCTGCCTGGGGAGCACGCATCGCAGGGAATATATCCCCTACCCACGTCAGCTTCTTTCTCCTCTTACCCCTTGCCCTCCCTGGGCCATGGGGTCTCCATTTCAGTGTCCAATCAGGTGTGTGAGTGTGTGGGGGAGGAGTACTGGATTCTGAACTCCTACTATATTCCCATCCCTCCCGACTTCTGTGTCCCCACAGATAGGGAAACGACCAGGGGCTTCCCTGGGGCTGGGGTGAGGCAGTTAAGTGCTGAAAGGACCAAAACGAAGGCGCAGAGGCAAGGACCCCATTGTCAGTTCCAGCCTGTTGCTGAGCCAGGCCGGCTGGCAGGGGCCCTGGGGACAGGGATGCGGCCTCTCCCTAGCTCTCGCCGCAGGTCTGACATCAAACTGACAACCCTTTCCCTACCTTTTCTGGAAAAAGAATGATGTGGCCAGCCTCGGGGCAAGGACAGTTAGCTCTGGGCGATTGCCAGGGGTTTATCGCTTCCATTCCCACGCGCGCAGGTGTGTGTGTGTGTGTGTGTGTGTACGGGGGGGAGGGGGGTCCTGGGGAAGGACCCCCGCGCAACTCCTGTCTGTCCCTTCCCAGACCCGCCCACGTGGCCAGTTCTGGGCGCTGGGCACCGAGGGCAGATCCCGCTGAGCGTGGCTCCGGGAGACTTCGGACTCCTCCGGGGACTCAGCTACCATGGACAGCGACTTCCACGCAGCCCCTCCGATACCTGCCCCCTCCGCCGTCTCCCTCCCCGAAGGCACCTGCTCCGACAGTGGGGCACATACATAGAAAACACCGTGCACCCCTTTCCGCCTGCCCTTCGAGCCCCAGGAGACAGGCGGTGTAGACACTAGCGGGCAGCTGCTTCCTCTGCGGCGGCAGAATGGGCAGCGTGGGGCAGGGGCAGCCTGCTGGAGGTTTGGGCGAGCTGGAGGGTCCGGAGAGACAGAGAATCCCCGCCCCAGCCCTCCTCCCCCTCCCCCCCCCGCCCCCACGCGCTCGGAGGGGTGAGAGCTGCAGAATATACCGCCCGCCCTCAGAGCCCCTGCGCCCGGGCGCGCCTGCCGCATCAGCACCAACTCCAGCCACCTGCGTCCGCGAACCGGCCAGAGCTCCAGGCCGCCTCCCCCCCCCACCCCCTTCCTCGGCCCAGGGGCGCCCGTCCACGTGCGGATGGCCGGCGTGCTCCCCGCCGCCCGATCGCCGCGGCCGCTCTAGCCGGAGGCCTCGGGAACCGAACCCGCCTCTCCGAGCTCCACTGCGGACGAATCCGGGGCGCGCGCGCCTCGAAAGCGGCCGGTGTGCGGCGCGGAGGGATCCGCCTCGGCCGCGCCTCCCTCCCCGCCCCTCCCCGCGCCCCCGCCCCCGCCGCCCTCCCCGCCCGGCTCTGCTGCCGCCGCGGCGGCCGCTGCTGCTGCTGCTGGTGCTGGCGCTGCTGCTGCCGCTGCGCCCGCCGCCGCCTGGATATAGTGCGGCGCGGAGCGGAGCCGGCGGGCACTTGGCGCGGAGGAGCGCGCGGGCTGCGGGCGGCGGGGGCACCCGGGAGCGGCGGCGGCTCTCGCGGAGGCGGCCGTGGCGGCGGAAGGGTCTCTCTCCAGGGCTGGACCGAAGAACTTTGCAAGTGTCCGCCGGTGGCACGTCCTGAACATGAGCCTCCTGCTCCCCTTCTACCTGCTCGGGTTGCTTGTCAGTCGCGGGCAAGGTAGGAGTGCGGTGCTTTATGGCATTGACTTTCCCTCCCCCTTCCACCCAACCCGGACCCGGGGAGGCAGGGGAAGATGGAAAGGAAAGAACTAAAGTTCTAGGGGTGTGTGGCGGTGGCGGTGATGTCCGCGGCTGCGAACTATTGCATCTGTCTCTTACAGAAGAGGGAATGCAGATTTGGAGATGGGCATCCGAGAGCAGGAGATTGAGACAAACTGCCTATTCCCCCCCCCCCCCCTCTCTCTCTCCCCACCTTGGGATCTTGGCTTTCTCTGGTTTCATTGTCAAAAACTGGATGAGTCTGTTGGTGTGTGTGAACAGGTAAATATCTGAGATTGCGGAAGGAAAGGGAACGAGGTTGTTTTACAGAAGCAGTGAAAACTATCAGAATGAAACTCGTTTGGGAAATATGTGTTCTGTGCAAGAAAGGCAATTCGTAGACGCCCCCCTCCCCTTTCCCAAGACCCCAATTCCTGACTGTGAAGTGAACGATGATGCCTTATTTCTGCTGGAAACTAAGAGATGAGAGAGGGGCCCTGGATGTTGTGTAAGAAAGCAAATGGATAAAACTAGGATATGTTGCAGTCATTCATTTGAACCCTCCCCACCCCCTGTTAATACATCGGGGTTGGAGATTTTGGTCACATCAGATTGCTATTATACCTGAAGGGATTTTTTTTAAGCTTGTGGAAAACTGGTGGGAGCTTTTATTTCTTAAGAAGAAGAAAAAAAAATGAATAGCATACTAGAGTAACCTGAGAGATAATTTGTGGAAGCTACCTCTGCTTTTCTGAATAGAGGTAGATGTGAATTTATTTTGCTTTTTTAAGGTAATTCACATTCACACAAAACATATTTATAATAAATGGAGGCATTTTCAACTATCCAGACAAGTTTGGACATTTAATTGGGGACACAAAATGCTAAAATATGCATTGGTGGAAGTCTTTGGAAAAAAAAAAAAGAAAACAACGGTGATTTGGGGGATGCTTGAAAATTGCAGAGAATGTTATATTATTAGTGTAGCATGAAATTCTTTTTTGAGGAAAAACAAATTACAAGACAAGTTAAAATATCTCCACTATATTCAATTCTAAGCATTTTTTAGCCTCTTCTGCGTTGGTCATATGGTCCAGCAGGGGGTGGTAGAACTCCATTTTAATCCTAGAAATGGTTCTTTCTGCTCTTCTACACTCGCTGGTCCTTCTATCATTCTTCAGCAAGGTTTGACATTTTGGATATGAAACCTTCCTTTCTCTGCCCTTCTCCTCCCTAAAGCTATCGTGTTAGTGGTTGATGAAACACGAACGGATGCAGATTTTATGTTCAGAATGCAAACACTGGATGTTGCTGTAGTTTGTAAAGTGTCTTGGTAAGATGCTGCTCATTTTCCCTTAGTAATACAGAGTATGAAAATTTTCAGTCATAGCAAAATTGCAGATATATCCATCTGAAGATCATATTAGCCCAATTGATTCATTCAGACACTATTAAGGGGGGGGGGGAATCAACATATACTTTCTACCCTGTGCCTATGCTGCTTTAATTTTGGGAGAGCTGCTGATTGTGTTTAACCATTCATTTATAATATAGACAAGTATTTCTGAATACTAAGAAGCAGTCCCTGAAAATTGTAGTTAAAATACCACTGCAATTAACCAAGTGTAGATGGTGTAGTAGAGCAAGATGGGGGCATAATAAGAAGCAAGTTTATGCAGGCTTACCATTTCATTGTCACTGATGTGGAGAAGAAAAAAATGTCTCAGTTGTGGAGTCTGTGAGTTTACCAATGTAGACATCAAGTGTGTTGGAATTTGGGGAATACGAGGGAAATCTAGGAATGTTTAACTAGCACACACAGACACATACTCGGAGCCTGGATAGGTAACATATATCTGAAATCGTGATTCCCATAATTTATAATTCAGAATGCAGGGTCATTATAAAGAGGAGCTCTACGAGCGAAGCCTGCCTGAAGGGGAGCCCCTATTCACTGTAATAAAACCGGGGGTGAGGACAGCATCGTTCTACAGATCTCTCCATCTAGTGCAATTTAAAAATGCATGACACTCATAGAGGCAGAGATGCACACCAGAGAGCCCTCGCTTTTGTGAGACGGAAGCATGCAGTACTTCTGTGTCCTGTGTCCTAATGAAGTCAGAGATGTTTAGAAACAGCAAGCCTGATCCGGGAGTCCAATCCCTCTCTCTGCTAGGGTTTTGTTCTCCAATTAAGGATGTAGCAGCAAGAATCAGACACACCACTGGGAGCAGTTTTTTAAAAAAATGAACCTAGTGGAACTCATAATTTTGTTTATTCTTTTATAAGGGGGGCCGTGGAAAAGCCTCCAGTGCATGATCCCTGGGCTTGCCTTAGAAATACCCAAGTCCTGGCTTGCTGATTTATGTTTCCAACAATACACTTGCAGGGGATTTTATGAAGCATGATTGAAGCTATTGCTTTGGAAAGTGGTGTGCTGTTCGACTGGGGAAAGGCAACAATGATGTATTCCCTTTTAAGAAGTCAAAACGTTTTGAACGGCAGCAGCTGAATAGGAGAAAATGACAGAAATGAAAAACGGACTAACTTAAGTGGATGCCAATACTATAATTAGCTAACACGGCCTAATAGTCCTATTTCTAACTTTCAACACAATGTTATTATTGTTCTACTGTAGCAGGAGCCTTTCCTATTGTAGCAGAAATGCCTCTTTAAAAGCCTGCCGTTTCCACCGCAAGATTAATATCTAATGAAGTAAGGTTGGGATCCATTGTCAAGTCTGAATATAATTGTCAATGGAAAGGAGGTTCTATAATTCTAACTTCTGCAATTACGTTTTCTTTTTATTCAAAACTTGGTCACATCCTCTGTCATCATAAATCTCAAGTGATAACTTGAGTCTGGGGTCACGGTGCATTTGCTGTTTGGATCTATGTCAATTTGGATTCCCAAACTGTAGTATAAATGTGTTGTATTCCTGAAGGCTTTTTAATTTCTAAAATAAGTTCCTTCTTTAAAAAAAAAAAGACCTAAGTATGATTAAGGTCTATCACTGGATGTTCACATATACAAAATAGAAGCATTGTTGTATGAAAATATAAGGTAAAAACAGAGCTATCCATCCTTCTTACAGTCCAGTTCAACCATACATCGAATACTTACCTAAGCCAAAAACAGGGGGATGAATTGCCCAGTTAATGGCTTACGTGTACAGGCATCTGCTTGTATTTACTCTTTATAGTGAAGTGCTTTATGGTGAAGTCATCATTCATTAGCAAAGTGTACCTTCAAAGAAAAAAGCGTAGGTGTGTGGATGTCTACCAGTGTCAGGTCTACAGGAACGTCTCCACAGACCTATCTTCTGTGAAGGGTGTTACCATCCTTCTTCTATCTACCCTGGTCTGATTCTCTGAGGTAAACCTCCTTGTGCTAGGTGCCTACTGAATCAACTCCATATTCATTTGCACTTAGGGAAGATAGGCTATGCAAATTAATGTCATTGTTATCAGTGAATAACCCCGAAGGTTTCCGTCCATGTTTTATGTCAAAGGAGTTAAGCAGAGCAGTTGGTCACTTCAGTGATTTTGGAGTCCAGAGAGCAAGAAGGGAAGTTGGTGGGTCCTTGGTGTCCAATGAGTCTTTTTGGTGACCCAGGCGCTAATGTTCTCCCAGAGGTAATGTCCTATTAGACAGCAATTAGTGGAACAAAAGAACCTCATTCAGTACAAGAAGAAAGTCAAACTTCATATAATTTCGTTAAAAAAAAAAGACGTTCCTTCAAACACAGAACTAGTTTGTATTGGGACTGAGAAGGGACCCAGCAGAGATTGAGGCTGGTAACCAAGCTGAAGAGAGTAATTTGTTTTTGTCTGTTTTTTTTTTTTGTGAAGGAGCAAGGCAGAGGGAAACAGGGTTGTCAGTCTGAAGGTCCTGGAACTACCAGTCCTGCTGCTTTCTCTGGCTTTTGACATTTGGAAAATGATTTTAATGTATCTGTTTTCAGGGTCATCTCTCATAGCAGTGAACTTTCAAGAGCGTGAAGAAAGTGCTCGATAAGTGGTAGAGCGAGTCTGAATTGCTTTTGTTATTTGGGTCCAAAATAAAATTAATCCTCTGGGTGTTGGTGCATGCAAAATTAGTTTAATAGCTTTCATATTCTTATAAAAGGAAAATCATTGTTTTTCAAGTTTTATTGACCTAGATTCTAAATTTCTTGTGCTCTTTATACTATCCCAATTATGTTGAAGACAGGCCTACTTAAAAGATTATAAATTAGTTTTAATTTTCCAAATTATCTGATATGAGAGCCCTTTAAGATGCAACCAGTGCTTTTATGCTTTTATTAAATGTCATATCCCTGAGCTTCATAGAGCCAAGCTATCTTTAATTGTTCAGCAAATAAAAGTGCTTTCTATGGAATTCTTTAAAATACTTTAATAAGTTTTAACTATTTACAATTATAATAATAGTGCAGATACCAAGTAGCTATGAGTGTACTTTCCGGTCTCACGTATTCATTTGTGTAGCTATCAACAGTTAAGAGAGATGATGGGGAATTTTGAGAGTAGTTATGAGCGTACCAATCAACAAATGGGAGTTTGCAGAATTTCAGGTCAATTGATCAAAATTATCTTGGCTGCATTTTGTTATTAACACTAGTAGGGAAAGGGAAAGAACATTGTATTTGAAATCAGAAGACCTAGACCACTAAGAGGCTCTTGACTTTGAAGAAGCCACTTAAATTCTCAGAACAATTATTTGCTTGTTTGAAAGTCTGATATAAATATATCTCCCCTGGTTGGTCTTGCTGTACTGCCATGAGGAGCAATTGTGATCATAGATATGTATAGACATCTTATAAAATGTCAACCCCACTTTGCCAGACACTATTTATATTTTTGGTGTAATATGTATACAGATAAATCTGCCTGTGGTTTAAAAATATCTCCCTTACTCACTTTAAAAAATCATTATAAACTAATCTGTGATTAGAAAAAAAAAACCTTGATAGGGTAGAGATAATCTAATGTATTGATAATGGATGATCATCCATTATTTTCTCATTCACCAAATACTTTTTAAATATCTGTGGTGTCTCACACACCTTATTAGGCAGCATTCCTAGAAATGGTTGTATTGGTTGTGTGATGAACAACTCTAGGGGGTGCCACTCATGCTCATGGTGATAGAATGCATAATTATTGTCACAGTTTTCCATCAGGTGGCAGTAAAGGGTCTTGAAGAAGGGGTTTCTTTTCGTATCTTGAGTCCCATCTATGGGCCAACAACCAATAGTCTTAGGATGGGTACACAATTCGTATGACTTACTAAAGGTCAAATAGAAAAGTAAAAGGCATTATAATAACTAGAGCTTTGGTCTTTAAATTCTTAATTCAGGTCTCCAACACCAAACTTTTCAGTTGGTTAAAAAAGGTAATCTAACATTACTTCAGCTCAAAGTAATGATAATAGCCCTAACTGGTTTGGCTCAGTGGATAGAGCTTCAGCCTGTGGACTGAAGGGTCCCAGGTTTGATTCTGGTCAAGGGCATGTACCTTGGTTTCGGGCACATCCCCACTAGGGAGTGTGCAGGAGGCAGCTGATTGATGTTTCTCTCTCATCGATGTTTCTAACTCTCTATCCCTCTCCCTTCCTCTCTGTAAAAAATCAATAAAATATATTAAAAAAACAACAAAACAAAGAATGATAATAATACTTAAATTCCGTGCCATTTTGTCAGTTAATTAATTAACAAATTATTCAGCCCTTAAAATAAATATAATGCCATCATCTTATAACTGTACCCACCACTTGTTCAAAGTGCTTCTAACCACCTTATAACTAATGATCACCAAGTATCCAAGGGACTATTAACTTTATTTTATGAATGAAAACATTGGGTTATAGAGGAATTATTTGATTTGTGTGTATCAGTTATAGTTAGTAGTTATCTGCAATTGGGATTAAATTTTCTCATTTCTAGTTCAATGCCAATGTTTTAATATATGTATTATATTTGTTTGAAATTAGCATGTGTAGGGGAATGGGTGGTACATAGATTTCAGCATTGATAGTTGAGAAGACAAAAAATATAAATTTATAAAACATAGTGTACTAATAGTCAGGCTCTATTGTAAGTACTTTACGTGTATTAACTAGCCTAATCAGTACATGAACCCTCATATTATTATTCCCCTTTTACACTTCAGGGCTATGAGGCATTGAAAATTTAAATAACTGTCTTAAGTTGCGCAGCAAGCAAACAAAGTTTTGAACTAAAGACACGAACAAAGACTTGCTTTTTAACCAGGACACTATCTTGCCACTCACTGAAGCAGGCAAGGTTTTAACATGGTGGGAAAATGGAGGAAATAATCCAAGGAGAGAAAAATGAGTGAACAAGTAGGAAAGGTGGCCAGTGTTGAGAAGATAGTAATAGTCCGATTTAATTAAGTTAAGGGTTTGGAAAGGTGAGTTGTTGGTCTCAATTATTGGAATGTTTGTGGAGGCAGAAAGGCCTTGAGGCCAAGCTAAGTTTGACTCTGCTCTGTAGATCTTTGGGATCCATTGTTTGGGCAGGAACATACATGATTAAAGTTTTATTTTGTTTTTAAAACTACTAGCCATGTGTGGGTGGGTCAGAAAGGGGGCGGGGGGGAAGGAATGTGTGGACATAACACATGTTTCTATGAAGGAATTAATGGATCTTAATAACACATTCAATTTGGGACATTGGGGAGAAGGTAGTACCCAAAGTTTCAAGCCTATTTGATAAAAAGAATGGTAAGGTGGGGGTGGGGGTGGGGGAGTGGGAAAAGAGTAACCAAAGAACTTATATGCATATATGCATAACTAAGGCACAGACAATAGTGTGGTAAAGGTCTGGGGGTAGTGGGTGGAGTGGGGTTTGCGGGGGGGGGGGGGGGGAGTGTCAATGGAGAAAAAAGAGGGGACATCTATAATACTTTTAAAAAAAGATAAATTTAAAAAAAAGAATGGTTATATCTTAATAGAAATAGGGAAATAAATAAAGAAAACCACTATTTTAGGTGAGTTTTTTTATTTTTATTTTTTGTTTTTGCTCATTTTTAGTTTTCTAAAATGCTAGTTTGAGATATTCATGAAAAATCTAGATAGAAATATCAGTTTGTCATTTCTTCAGAATTTTTCTCCTTTTTTATTTAACTTCTGTGTTTATCTCATTTTTCCATCACTGATTGTACTTTGTTATTATTTAGCATATGTCTTGGATTTTGGGTAAAATCACAGAAGCATTTAGGTTAAATTTGCATTCATTATATATTCTTCATTCATGTTTTATGCTTAGTTGGTTTTGGTTTTGTTTTCTACTTATTCTGGGAAACTCAAAAACAAAAGAAAATACAACAAAATAAAAAGGAACCAGCCCCTCAAAAAACTAAACTAAAAGCAAAAACAAAATATAAATTTGATTTTAAGTATATAGAGTTGACAATTTTTCTATTGATATTCAAGGCAACTAATATTTTTGAAGCCCTACTCTATGTCTGGGAGCTATGCTGAGCATTTTCACTCATCTCATTTAATCCTGATACAATCTCATTGGATAGATGGTGTTTTGAGATTGAGAGCCTCTGAGTTGCCTACAGGTATTATTAAGTATATTCTGTTGCTGGCACCCAGATTTATAGCCAATGAACATCAAATGCATTTAAGATATAATTCAGTCTTCCCTGCTTCAGTGTGTGTTTCTTCGATGTATATTACCTCATACATTATTGGTAAATAGGGGGACTATGCAGGAATATGATTTCTTAAGCTCATTAATTTTTAAGTGATGCAGAGCAAGCTTTCTCACAATTACAGAGTACGCCTTAGCAATCTATGAGGATGTTAAGAAATACATGAAAAATCAACTCAAGTGCCTTTCCTTTAGTGCAAGTATTAGTTTGTTTAGGGCTTTAAGAATTGTCTTGATTTCTACTGTTATGTATCTGGTAACATTGAGAATGCAGCTGAAGAAACTAGCAGATCATTTTCTCCTGTGTTACAATGATGTGTTGTTCACTTGCTTGATGTTTCTAGTTTTTAAAAGCTACCCCTCCTAGATCATAGTTTTCCATTTTAATGTGAATGCCCTTCAGGCCTTGCATCTTGAAAGAAGATGGAGAAGCTCCGTACATATGCCAGTAGAAATTTAACTGTTCTAGTGTTTTAGTTCAGACTGTTATCTGGAGGTTGTGAGTGTTCTCACCTCTCATCTTGTTTTTATCCTATAAACCATGGTGTTTTTCACTGCACTTTGTTTGTTTTTTATGTGTCAGTGTTTTTTAGGGATGCAAATACAATATTAGAGCTGAAATGCTTCCTGTAAAATAAACCAATGCAATATGGCTAAGACCTATAAGAGAGGAAGTCCCAACTTAAGAAAAAAAAGCGCATTTGTACTTTGTTCTCTGTATGCGAGTGTTTGTGGACAATTTTTCTATTATTGAAACTTGTCCATACCCAACCCATTTTTCAATAAGTATAATATTAGTGTTGCCGATTGCTTTTATGTTTATCTGTTTAATTTCTCTCTGAATATTATTATCTTCCAATCACAAATATTGAGCATGTTGCCTGACCAGAGAGCAGTTGCATTTTTATAGCGTAGTGATATCTTTGTGTCATCCATAAAAGAAATACTCAACATTGATTATGTGAAGGTTAAAATATAGCATGAAGTATATGCCATGTACTTTGTCAAAGTACTGATCGATGATATTTACCTATTTTTTAGTTTTTAAATTTAATTATTTTGATAAAACACCTCTAATAGGAGTCCCATAATTATCCTGAAAGGTAGATGCCATTCTTGATTTAGAAAAGAGGAAAATGAAACTCAAAGAGGTGAAATAACTTTTTCAGGAAGAAAAATACAAAAAAGTGTAAGACAAGACTTGGCATAAATATTTTATTCTAGCCCTAACTGGTTTGGCTCAGTGAATAGAGCGTTGGCCTGTGGACTGAAGGGTCCCAAGTTCGATTCTGGTCAAGGGCATGTACCTTGGTTGCAGGCACATCCCCAGTAGGAGGAGGCAGCTGATAGACGTTTCTCTCTCATCAATGTTTCTAACTCTCTATCCCTCTCCCTTCTTCTCTGTGAAAAATCAATAAAATATATTTTAAAAAGTATTTTATTCTAGATGAATCACATTTTCCTATTATGATGTCTCTGTTTTTACCTAAATATGATTTACTCATACCTATACAGCAATTCTCAAAAATAACTTATGTCATTATTTTCCTCAAAGTTACCTTTGAACTGTGTTTATGAACACATTCTAATTTTAATTAGAGGCATACCTTTCATTTGAATTATTTGGGACTGTTAAGATTTTTGCTTTTTATTTATTTGTACAATCCTTCTTTTTTCACTTCATACTTGTTAAACACTTTTGTGCCATTTCTGGTATTCGCATACTTGGACCCTGTGTCTACACACCCCAGCTGAGTTTCCTTAGAGACTCAGCTCAAGTATTTCATCACTGAAGACTTTTTCTTTCTTTCTTTCTTTCTTTCTTTCTTTCTTTCTTTCTTTCTTTCTTTCTTTCTTTCTTCCTTCCTTCCTTCCTTCCTTCCTTCCTTCCTTCCTTCCTTCCTTTCTTTCTTTCCTTTTTTCCTTCCTTCCTTCCTTCCTTCCTTCCTTCCTTCCTTCCTTCCTTCCTTCCTTCCTTCTTTCTTTCTTCTTTCTTTCTTTCTTTCTTTCTTTCTTTCTTTCTTTCTTTCTTTCTTTCTTTCTTTCTTTCTTCTTTTTTTCTTTCTCTCTCTTTCTTCCTTCCTTTCTTCCTCCCTCCCTCCCTCCCTCCCTCCCTTCCTCCCTCCCACCCTTTCTCTCCCTCCCACCCTTTCTCTCTCTTCCTTTCTTTCTTTCTTTCTTTCTTTCTTTCTTTCTTTCTTTCTTTCTTTCTTTCTTTCTTCTTTCTTCTCTTTCTAACAAATATACATTAATTGCCTCCTACATAGCATTCAGTATGCAAAGCACTGGAGATCCAATCGACGATGATAATATACTGAATTTTGCTTGTCCAACTTCGCTGTGCTGTGACCTTCCATGCAAGCTCCATGAGAGCAATAATGCCTTTCCATTCAATAGAATGTACTTGATTGGGGTGTTCACTGTAAATTTATATGTGTATTCCAGGAGCTTAGTAGATATTTAGCAAATATGTGGTGAATGGATATCTCAATATTAACCATTCGGAGAAAAACAAAATGGCTGACTATTTAAAAATATACAGGATGTCCCAAAAATATGTATATACACTTTAACAGCGGATAGCTCAATTTTGAAGATGAAATGTATTTGGATAAACACTGCCTTTATAATTATTCAAGGTGTATGTACATATTTTGGGGGGAAACCCTATATTTACTCTGTACTTTAGGTAATTATTTGGTTTGCTGGATATAGACTATAAGTTGGTCTGAGAATTTCTTTTAAGCATTTTGTTTATTGCCATAGAACAATTCCAGCATGTCGTAATTTCAAGAGTTTCATCAAAAGGTTGATGAGACTTGGGGACTCAACAGGGTTGAGTCACACATGTAGTCACCTGTTGGGAATGGCTGAAGGCATTTCCCCAAACCTGAATAGGAAACTGATTGTGGCTGCCAGACAGGTAAGGGGCATCTTAGTCTACATGTTATTGCGTCCTACTGGCCAAACACCTGAACAGCTGTAGGCTAATTCCCCCATTCTGACAATGGACTTTGTACCAAACCCTGACCCTTTGATGTGTATATCTCTGCCTTGCCTCAAGACAAGTTGTGTTAATAAAAACAAGGGTCCTAGACAAGGAGGGAGTCTTCAGTTCCTTTAGCTGAAGGTCCTCTGACCCCCAATGCCTTACAAAATTATATCTCGTCTCCGGACTCTGAATTAGTCTCTAGATTCCTATGTCATCTACGCACAGCCTTTTCCAGATTCCTGAACCCTTCTTGATGCTGGGACAAAAACCCTGGCAGTTTATATCACTGCCATCTATGTGATAGGCCTTCAAAAATAAGTGAATATCTATAAAATAATCAAATCACAGTGATTATTTAATTGAGTAGGAATAGCAAAGGTGACCTCCCTTAGCTCCTATACTGGAAAACAAATTAGGCTGGGAATAAAAACAAACAAACAACTTTTAAATCTTGCTGTAAGATTTGCTGTTTTGAAGCCTTATCCAAGGCATAGGATATGGTTACATAGTTGAGGTTTCAAAGTCTTCAATGTATCATGATAAATGTGGGAGATATAGTGATAATAGTATAATTAAACAGATCAGATATTATCAATAGTAAATGTCTAATATGTCAATAGAGCAAGTATTTAAAGTCCTCAAAATTAAGATTATCCTGGGGTTAATTAAAAGTTGATTATTCAATCAATGATTATTATAAGCCAGTTCTAAACTGTATGAATAGAGAAATAAGTAAGAGTTATTTTACCTTATTTTTCATAGGTACTTGGATTTTGTCTTTTTATTTTATTTTATTTTTTAGCAAAATTCAGTTTAACTGAAAACATTCTCTCTTGCCTTGTAGCTGTGTTTTATCATGATTTGATGATGTTATCTAGGTCTGACTTCAGTGATAAAAGCATTTAATTGGACAGAATACATTTTTAGATAATCCAGAGTATCTTTATCACGTATGTATTTGCCTGCCTACCATTATTCCACTAATGTTGCCATTATTGTGAATGTCACTTTTAACTTGAAGCAGTTTGCAATTACAGATATTACTACTGCTTCTGATTCATCCATTTTAACTTTCATTTTCCCCCTCAAATTTCACATAATTTATAATCACTTTAATTGGTTATCTACGTGAGTCATTCTCTTTCAAAGCCCCCTCATAAGCCCCCTGCTAATGCATTCTACCTCTGCAGAGACTGCATGTGGCCTGCAATTTGGAAATAAAACTCAACATAGGTTATTAAATGATATTATCCCATCCTCTGTGCTCTCCTGAAAACGTTCACGGCCATATTTCAATATGAAATATTCAACTTTAGTATTCTCATCACATTCAAATAACAGCTAGTACAGAATTCTGAGCAATTATGACATACCCTAAGTTGCTAATGTATTTCTCTTTCAAGTGCCTGTTCCATTTCTATTGTAATGAAGCATTTTATTAAAAATACCCTCCTTTCTACACTGTGCATTAATACGGGTGATTTCTTTAAGCAGATTGTAGTTTTTCTTGCTAGGAAAAATCAAAGGATTAAACTTCTTGACTATGGTGGAGGAGGGGACCTATTTACTAGTTAACTTTCATGGTCTCGTCCTGTTTGTCTGCCTCTCACTCCCATACCTCATTTAGAAGTCTCATGTCTCAGGTGATGTAGGTGACTGTGGATGTGTGATTGGGAGCAGAGATGTTGCCATAAGCAGTGTGAAGTGTCTTACTAATTGTGACTCCAAAGAAGGCTAATTGGGGCTCTGAAACACATTTCCCTGAGCAGAAATGCCTGCAGGAAACCGAGACTGCCTAAGGAAAGTAAAACTAGGTAAAGATCAGTTATTCTTTTGTTGCAGGGAGGATAATTCATCAGCTAAAGGGAATGAGGAAGTATGTGTGTGAGGGTCAATGTAGGTGGTGGGATAAAGTCTTACACAGTTATGTGCATTCAAAGGGAGAAGGCGCTGCCCAACAAAACAGCATGATTTGATTATAGGCAACCTTATTTCCTCCATAAGCCGTGTCTGTTTATATGTATTTGATGAATTAATTGAATGAAGGGAGTGTCCAAGATCAAAAAAGACAGACACTAGTTAAAGTGGTAAGGACAGCTTTAAAAAAATATGTATACACACACACACACACACACACACACACACACACACATACATTTTTTTATTGATTTCTGAGAGGAAGGGAGAGGGAGAGAGATAGAAACATCAATGATGAGAGAGAATCATTGATCGCTTGCTGCTGCACACCCCCCACTGGGGATCTAGCAGGCAACCCCAGGCATGTGCTCTCACCAGCAATGGAACCCTGACCTCCTGGTTAATAGGTCAACACTCAACCACTGAGACATGCCATGGTAAGGACAGCTTTTAATCAGTAAGATACTATATTAGGAATTTAGTATATTATATTCAGTAGGGTCAAGAACCATTGCGAAATGAACTCAACTTCGATTTGTACAGACGTTGACAGGTGACTGGGCCTTTTAAAGGAAGAATGGGGGAGTAGGGAGAAGGTGAGTGGGATCTCAATAGCCTCAGGGAAGTGAAAAATGACAAAAACCAGAAATGGGGGCAGTGGGTTCAGGTGACACCCATCAGGATTTGTTAACTGCTGCTTGTCAAAGTCAGGTTCCTATCCTCCCGAGAGGCTGGCTGTGGGATCCTAGCTTCCGGTCTGGACTGGAAGAAACAATAAAGTTCTTGGTAGCCTTGAGGTTTTTCAGGTAGGCACTTTAAAGGGGGTTACAGTCCTCTTAGGGATACACCCTTGAGGTGTTCAAAATGATGTTAGTGTTTTGTCTAAATCTTTAGAGGCCGAGGTTGAGGCCTGGCTGGGAAGAGGACTCAGTGGGGTCTGGCCAGTTTAGAAGGAGAGAATCATTGTCAGATGAAAATGTCAGTCACCCTGCAGGCTCTCTCATGTAGGTCACCTCATTTTTATATTCACACCACAGATAGGAGTTCTGAACTCTTATATTACAGATGAAGAATCTGAAATTCATAAAAGTTAAGTAGCACCTAATAAGTAAACGACTTGAGATGCAAAATCAGTTCATATTTGTTTCTAGCATTTTTTTTTTCTTCATTTCATTAACTAAAACATGGTTTCTTTGAAGTAGCAAGGAATTGCTGAAGGAGCAAAGTGTCAGTAGCTGAAGTTTCAGGTTTTTACCATTCTTTCTGGCCATTTCTTTTGAATGGCCAGACTTTAGGTGGGTGACTACCAATTAGTAAAGGAGTAAATCTTTCAGTGACTTAAAAGATTAATGAGCATGAAGAAGCAACAGGATTTAGAGACAGGAGTTCAGAGTGGTTGCAAGGTGGGGCAGTTTGATGTTTCAGGGCAGTATAATTCATTAAGGACTAAATGACATTAATATTTAAATAAAGCTATATATTTTAAATGGCTTTTGTCAGGTGAAACACTATAATTATTAATAATTTGATAAGTCATCAGTTTGTGCTTAATTTTTCTGAATACTTTCATAATGAAATTTTATCTATATAAGACACTGTTAGGGACAAATAAGAGAAACACACATTGAAAATGGCCTAAAAATAACAATCTATTACAACATGAAAGAAGCCATCTGGAAGTAGGTTTGGATTTCATGTTTTTCCTTTTTGGCTGTTTTTTCCTGACATCATGGAAGAAGCGTGGCTGCAATAAGTCTATATATCATATCCTTATGCAATAAGATCTGAAGTTAGGAAAGATAAATATTTCTTTTTTGTTTCATATGAACCACAACCCCCCCCAATCAATCGTTGGTGAGGATGACATTATGGTCATTTCCCTTGACTAATCAACTCTTTTCTGGTGCTGAGGTGGAGATCAACCTCCCCTGAGGCATTTGATTGGCCAATAAAATTCAGTGTTTGTGTCCAGCCGTTGTGGCTCAGTGGCCCAGCATCGACTATGAACCAGGAGGTCATGGTTCAGTTCCCCAGTCAGGTACGTGCCCAGATTGCGGGCTTGATCTCCATCAGGGGCTGTGCAGGAGGCAGCCAATCAATGATTCTCTCTCATCATTGATGCTTCTATCTCTCTTTCCCTCTCCCTTCCTCTCTGAAAGCAATAAAACATTTTTTTAAAAAATCCAGTGTTCGTTTATTAAGGAAGAATGGGGGAGGAGATTAAGTATGTGGTAGGTAGTCAAATGTGGCTGCCACGGGTGTGTTGAATGGGCCCATTTCGACAACGTATAGAAACAATATCAAAAGTCAGTATTTAGGAAGCACTTAGAGGATACCATATTTACATGCTTTGTATGTGACCTCATTTCATCCTTCAAGGTTCCTTTTATGAGTTTGATTCTGTTTTATAGAAGGGGATACAAAGAGATTTTGAAGTGTTTAAATGACTCTTCACAGTCACAAAGCTGTTCAGTGACAGAGGTGCAATTGGAACCCAGGCTGGCTGGCTGGCCACAGTCATCTTTCTCAGTCAAGTCACCATGAAAGAAAACCTCACTGTGCATAGTTTGTTACATGTGAAAATGGTAGGTGAGGACACTAACTTCCTTTGTGAATAGGCCATTTCTTATTCCTAAGAAATACTTAATTTTTTAATGTCTATATTTATTCAGCTTGTACTGTGTTTTTAAAAAGCATAAATAACCAATTAAGAGATGGAGAAGTAAAGCAATTTACCTGAGGTCCCATAGCTATGAAGTATCAAACATGGGATTTGCATGAAGGCTTATTTTGAATGTGAAAGCACGCATGCCCCCCACTATACAATATTTGAGGACTGTAGTGAAGGTATGGCAGGGGTAGGGAAAAGATTTGGAGGAAAACAAATTGTGTAAACCTTATGAGCCCTCCAGGAGCTTATAATGTAAATGCAGCTAACTTTTTAAAGGAAATATATTTAATTGTCTTTATTTTTTTTTCCAAATTAGACAGGGGAATGATGTTCTCAAGTTTAAGGAGGCCAAGAAAAATATTTATTTGATTTCTAGGAGAATTGGGTGAAAAATAGAAATGAAGGTCCGGGTATTTTTTAGAGGGAGAAGCTTAAATGAAAAACAAGGAATATTGACTTGAAATTGACTGCTGAGACAGGTTAAATATTGAAATGCGGCGGACTCACTAATCAAGGATCTAATCTAATGCATGCCTAGACCGAGAGGTGAATTACACCAGTTACTCACCTCTAGATGGTTTCTTACTTAGACTCCACAATAAATTAAAAGTCAGGATAGAGATTGAGGTCCCCAGGGTATAAAACTGTGTGCTTACTCTGTAATTACTGTTTCTTAAATAGCCATTCTATATTTTTTGTGGTGGTGTGTGTTTTTTTTTTTTAAATACCAGTTACTCTCATCAACATTGTGCATTTTTCGAATGGTCAAATACATAAATATATATAATTTTTTGTGAGTGTAGAAGTTTGTGTGTATATATATAACACATATACATAGGCATATAAAAACTTTAGAAAGCGATTCCATCATTCCATGTTCTGTCAAAATGTTTGCTACATTTGTTTCACTAGTGCTGAGATTTATGAATATTTTAAGTCGACTTGTTCTTTGCTGCTTTTTTTCCTCTAAGAATAAAATGTACTCCATGATAAAACATTGGACTTATTATTCACACTTTGCATCACTGCAGACTAATTAGCCAGTGTTTAATTTCTCAAGACTACAAAACAATATCTGTTGTCTCTCTGTTACACAAAATGAACAGCTCAACAGCTCTCACACCTTATTTTTTAAACAAAGTCCCAGTGCGCAAGCATTCATAATTTATGATATTTTCCATCAAAATGTATTCTCTGAATATAGATAAAAATCAACATTTGGAACAGGGTTGCTTCAGTTCCAGCTCAGGGGCCGTGATTGAAATGCATGCACAGGCTTGATTCTTTATATTCATTTTCTCCAATTTGTAACTGAAGAGATGAAGGCTGCTGAATATCTGACGGTGTTTGTTAGACTCTGTTTTGCATTGCACTGCACAACTGAGTTATACCATCTCTTGTTTAAAAGCTGCTGAACAAATTGCTTCACATATTTGTAATACACCGTAAGGATAGGATCATCACAGTGTAGCTACAAATTCTCTTGTATCTCCGTGGTTGATTGCCATGTCTTTTTTGAGGATTACTAAGTAGATAATCTGCTTCTGTTTCCGAGGACATAGAACAAATTCATTTGTGTAAAGAGCTTTTGTGAGAAGTGTTGGAGACTGTTTTCCACACGAAGCATTTCCATGTTTGCAGGTGTTTATGACAACGGAGTTTACGTATGTGTGGCAAAGTAAGAGTGTTCAAACAGGACAGTTTCTGTTAACTCTATCAGCAACTACTTTATGGTTTTATGGAAATAAAAATGGATTTGAGAGGAGCTTCCCTTTTTCTATAAATGGTATTGAATGGTTCCATTTTTTAAGGTTTCTTTGTTTTCTTTTTCTTAGTCCCTATGGTTTGGTGACACCAGTCAAAATTGTTTCTCAAGTGTTCAGAATTCACGTCACGTGGCCGGTTGGCTACTGAATGGATTCCTGCCAGCACATGGCAGTTCCAGGCACTGAGGCCCGTGGCTGCTGAGTCCTGGGGAGGAACTCTTTCTTGTGCCCAAGTTGGTAGTGGTTTCCTGGTAATAAATTTGGATTCTGCAGCCCAGATGATATCTTCAGCAAATAATTCAACATCTGTTTTATTTCCAACATTATTTCACACTAAGTGAAGCCCAGATCTCTATTTATAAACTAAATATCTAAATATCTTTACATTCCCTTTAGCATCAAAGCAAATTTTTGGATGATTTTACTTGCAAAAAATTTTATTTTTGTTTGTGGGCATGCAAACATTTTGAGTCAACAGAATACTCTTCCATGCCAGAGGCTGTGTGATGCTATAGGGCACAGTCTGAAATCAGACAGATTTCATTTCAAATCCGGCTCACACACTTGATATATATATATATATATAATTAGAGGCCCAGTGCATGGATTCATGTGCAGGTGGGGTCCTTCAGTTTGGCCTGTGGGGATAGGGCCAAAACCGGCTCTCTGACATCCCCTGAGGGGTCCCAGGTTGTGAGAGGGCAGTTCTCGGTGATGCACCCCGGAATCCGGCTTCCTTCTCTCTGGTTCTGGGTGCATCACCGGAAAACCCCACTGCCAAGGTACCACAGCTCAGCATCTCCTGCGTTGAGCGTCTCTGCCCCCTGGTGGTCAATGTGTGTCATAGCTACTGGCTGGTTGGCAGGTCACTTAGGTGTGTGTGTGTGTGTGTGTGTGTGTGTATGTATATTTCAGAGAAGAAGAGAGAGGGAGAGAGAAATAGAAACACCAATGATGAGAGAGAATCATTGATTCGCTGTCTCCTGCATGCCCCGCACTGGGGATCAAGCCTGCAACCTGGGAATGTGCTCTGACCGGGAATCGAATCGTGACCTCCTGGTTCATAGGTTTGATGCTCAACTACTGAGCCACACTGGCTGGGCCACACTTGCTATCTTGAACAAGTGATTCACTTCTCTATGCCTTGATATTATTTTCTGTAAAATGGGGATAGCAATAGTGCTACTTACACAGTACATGTTCAAATAATATGTTATCATCCTTAATAGTACTGTAAAGCCAAGTTATAATTATACAATTTTTTAATAACGTATTAACCAGGCTTCCTTGAGGGGCTTGCGGAGAATTTGGCTTCGTGAAAAACAATGCTCTGGTAAGATGTCAGAATGCTCATTCTGAGGCAGTGATTAGTTTTGGAAAGCTATCGCTGCACCGCTGATTACATTCTGTTGAGTTTCCCCAAACCCTTTGCCAAGGGCAGATGGCAGCTGGTAAGTTTGGCATTTTGGGCCTTTGTAGAATGTAGGCTCCCTGCTCCGCTGAATAACATGTTTGCCATCATTAGCATCATGGTGCAGGGCTTCACAGAGGGGCAGAATGAGGAATGAGGGGTAATTACTCAGTTTATTACTTAACCAACTCAGAACTGTTTAACTCCTTAAATCAGTGCAAAGTTCAGTCTCCCTTTCAAGGACTTCCCTCCTCTTTCCCACTCTCTTTCATCCTTAACTCAAATGTACATCATATATAATAATCATTAATTACTCAATTTTCTCTCCTCTTGAGTATTTCTATTTATTTCCTACAAATCTACACATTGAGTATTTATCACCTTGCCCCTCTCCAAATCTTATTGCCTGTGACTTTCACCCCTTGACCTGAGCCAGCCACCCTTTGACAGGGACTGCAAGATTGGAGAACCAAGAAGTCATGATCAGCTTTGATTTCCAAAGAGCGCTTGTAGCCCTGCCAGCGTGGCTCAGTGGTGGAGCATCAACCTATTAACCAGGAGGCCAGTGTTCAGTTCCCTAAAAGGGCACATGCCTGGGTTGTGGGCTCGATCCCCAGTATAGGGCATGCAGAAGGAAACAGATCAGTGATTTTCTCTCATCATTGATGTTTCTGTCTCTCTCTCCCTCTGCCTTCCTCTCTGAAATCAATAAAAATGTATTAAAAAAACAAACAGCACTTGTAAATAGAGTATCGAGAATGGATAGTCTTGAATGCTAGGATTTCAGTGTCAAAATTCAGTCACTGGAAAGAAAGGAGTATCTTCATAACAAGTGTCTTTTACAATATCAATAACCAATAACTCAAATTAAAGAGTTACTAAAATATGATCCATGAATGTACAAGAAGAATGTACCTGCTGTAAATATAGCTTACCATTCCCTAAAAGTGGAAGAATGCACCTCATTGTTGGGAAGGATGAAAACAGAAGGTTGTCAACTGTGTGTCTTACATGGTTTACCTTTTCCTTCTTTGTATTGTAATCATGGGCTGGATCCAGAAGACAATTGGCAAGCCTGCCCTGCCATTCCTACCACCCCAATCTCTACTCTCACTATCTTGGAAACATTCTAGAGCAAGATGGATTTTGTCTTTGTTTCCTAGCTGTAAGCCCAGAGGCACCAGAATGACTGATTATAAAAGGGAACAAAATAAGGAAGTCTAAGTTGGCCTCAGAGTTGGGCTCGTCCCCTGTCATCACTGACTAATGTAATGTGGGAAGATTTAGAAAGTGCTCCTATAATTCCTTTATTATGAAGTAGATATTACAGGAGAGTAAATTGTCACTGAACCGCGTTGGTGTGTGTGTGTGTGTGTGTGTGGGGGGGGTGGGTGTGTGTGTGTTTTGAAGATCACCAAAGCTTCAATTAGGAAAACCAGTAGCATATGGGGTAACACCACCAGCCAGGTCATGAGGGAGGGACTGCTAATCCTCTAAGTATAACCAGAGCCAATGGGAGCCAAGGTGGTGTTTGGGAACCACTGTGCATTAATCAAGCTGTGGAAATAGACCTTATGGAATGCCAGTGTTGGAGGAGCTCATCAGAGGACATGACCACCAGTTGACCTACAAGCTGGACTCTAACAATTAGAAGCTGCATATCCCCTCCCCTGTGCTTAGAATGTGTCCTCTTCCCACCATTGCTACAGTGGGAACTGTTTTCGAGGACAGAGCCTTGAGAGATTAAAGTGTTGTTAAGAAAGTAGGAGAAGTGAATCCTCATACTAATGTATCTGATATTAAATAAAATATTCCAAAATATTTAATTTACCTAAATATGTTAAGATGTATAGTCTGCAAATGCAAACATTTATTTGTAGTCACACTGTGAAAAAAAAATATATATAATAGTCTTAAAAACCTAAATAAGAACATGAAAAACAGGCAAAATAATGACATCGAAATATAAATTAATTGTGTTGCTCCATTTAAAGTTACATTTAACTTAGAGTTTTCTGGGAAAAGAGGAAAAATAAGGAAGGGATATATAATTTTTATTATGAGCTGAGAAAACCATAGTTTTTATCCAGAAGGAAAACTAAATTAATTTATTGTTTGGCTGTTTAATTCAGAAAATGATAAACAGCTAAATAGATGATGACTTGCATTCTATTTTTATGAAGATCCATTTTTTTTTAATAGTGTTGTGTCATATATCATGCATGGCAAGAGTCTAAAACAGTGATTTTTAACTGTGTTCTGCAAGAATTTTTAAAACATGCAATACCTGATTATTTAGTTAGGCATACTGACCTCTTTTCCCTTGGATTGCCAAATAAAAAAATGAAAACAGCCAATACAGCAATAGCCATTCTATGTTAATGAATCAAAATTATGTTTATTTTTTTTGTCAAATCGGCAAAATCTATAATTTATTTTTTGATGTGCTTCGAATTTTAGTAATTAGCTTATGTGTGCCATGAGATTAAGAAGTGGTTGAAAATTGTTGATCTAGAACATAGCAGGTTATATTAATCTATAATATATTTACTTATATATGTTTATATATATATTTATAAATCAAAGAAATACATTGTTATTTAGTGTTTATTGTTTAGTATATTGTTTAGATATTTCAGTCATATTAGATTTTTTACCTTATAGTAAGATGTTAAACTGTAATTTAGAGTGATTAATAATAAAAAGAAAAGTTTACAAATGTATCTTTGAGGGTTTTGGCTTCATTTTCATTCACTAATTTCTATTTACCAAACTTTTGCTTTGCTAGCCATTGAACTCATGAGTAATAAAAAGATTTATAAGTCCTGGATCATTTTCTCAACAGATTTATCATCTAGCATCAATAATAATACACTTATTCCCAAAGCAAGAACACAAAGAAATATATGATATCCTATATAATAAAAGGCTAATATGCAAATCGACCAAAAGGCAAAATGACCAGGTCACTATGAAGTGCACTGACCACCAGGGGGCAGACACTCAATGCAGGAACGGCCACCTGGTGGTCAGTGTGACCGCACAGCGGGAGTGCCACTCAGCTAGAAGCTGGGCTCATGGCTGGCGAGCACAGTGGTGGTGGCAGGAGCCTCCCCGCCTCCACGGCAGCGCTAAGGATGTCCAACTGCTGGCTTAGGATATCCCCCGAGGGCTCCCGGACTGAGGGAAGGCATAGACTGGGCTGAGGGATGGCACCCCCCGAGTGCACGAATTTCATGCACCGGGCCTCTAGTTTCCATATAAGTGACAAAATGTGGTATCAGCCTGTGAATGAAATTTGAGCATATGAGTGTGCACCAAGTGCTGAGAATTCCATTGAAATAACACAGTGAAATTGAGTCTCTGATTCAGGAAGACCAGAGACTTAACCAGTTTTGTTCTGAAACCTAAACCATTTTCAGTTCCTAGATTATACCTCTATCTCTGGGGTAGGAGCCTTGCTTTGGAGCAAAGAAGATGGTTAGGTTTTGGGTTTTCATAGAATACCTATAACAAACAAAGGAAGTTACAATGTTTATTTATAAGAGAAAGACTTGCAAATTATTTTAATCAACATCCTTATTTTACAAATGAAAATAAAAAATTCCTTAAAGGTATAAGGGACTTGTTTATTAACTACTAGTATTCACAGCTAGCAAGTAGCATGGTCTTGGGCTTGATCTAAATCAGGAGTGGGGGACGTTCAGCCATAGGCCATATAAGACCCACAAAATCATTTGGTCTGGCCCTGACAAGGCATTAGGGATGAGTTGATTAAATGTTTGACCAAATATAGCAGGCTAATTTTTAAGTTAATAATTTTGTCTGGCCCACAGATGATGTTATAAATATACAAATGGCCCTTAGCAGAAAAAAGGTTCCCCACTCCTGGTCTAAATCAACTTTTCAATTTAAGTAGAAAAATCTTAAAACACTTCATTTTAGGAAATAAAAACGTTTCTTTTAGGCCAAATTCTGAGTGCTTTTATTTTAAATGTGCCAGTTTATTGTTTACATTATTATACCCAAATATCCACTATATTACTTTATTACAATGGAAAGGGACTTAAAAATTAAAGAGTAGAACTGTTTTAATATGTTCTATCTTCCCAGGAGTGATAATCTCTGTATCAGAGAGGACATTTATAAGATCAGGAATGTTCCACTGTTTCTTTAATATTTTGTGGTTAATTGGAAGAATTTAATTTCTCTCTTTTTAACTACTGAAATTATTATTATTAAAGATAAGAGTCTTACTGCATCTGAATTAAGTGTGTTAATTTCACTTGGAATCAAACCAATACATTTTATTTCTTAGATGAGGGTTCATTTTAAAAGAAAATTAATGAAAATACTGCCATACTTCCAGGGCTAAGAATGCAGTTTTGGGATGAAATAGCTAATGAACTGCATATACTGGAGTGTATCAGAATGAGAGAGTGGGTCCCGTGGAACAAATTTATGAAGTATATCCACAAGTATATGCAAAGTCTTGGCCAAAGAGTTTTGAGCAAATTGATAATGCCTTTGGGCAAATGAAGTGAAGATAGAATTGAGTACAAGCAAGGACAGTCAATATTTTTTATTGACTTGTAAATAATTGCAGGGACAACTAGAGAATAAACTAAGCCATTTTCTATCCAGAGTCACTTCAAATGTTAAAGGCAAGAAATAAGTTCCATGAGAATGTTGAGAACTTGTAAAGCATTAGCATAGCATGGATTTATCCTGGAAGCATGGTGATGGTGGTGGAGAGAGGACGACCTACATCAGCGGTTCTCAACCTGTAGGTCGCGACCCCTTTGGGGGTCGAACGGCCCTTTCACAGGGGTCGCCTAAGACCATCGGAAAACACATATATAATTACATATTGTGTTTGTGATTAATCACTATGCTTTAATTATGTTCAATTTGTAACAATGAAAATACATCCTGCATATCAGATATTTACATTACGATTCATAGCAGTAGCAAACTTACAGTTATGAAGTAGCAACGAAAAAATCATTATATGACTGGGGGTCACCACAACATGAGGAACTGTATTAAAGGGTTGCGGCATTAGGAAGGTTGAGAACCACTGACCTACGTGATCCTGGAAGTAAACAAGGTTTAGGTTGACCATTTTCTAACATCTTATCAAAGGCAGAAAGAGGATTAGTTATCTGGAGACAGCTAGGGTATATTTCAGAAAAGAGGGTGGTTAGGGAAGAAGAAGGTGTAAAAGCATTTTAAAGCTTGAGATTAAATGCTCAGAATGAGAATTCTCTTGAAATCTTTTAGAAATTCAGGAGAAAGGTACCAGGAGATTATGTGTCAGGGGAAGACTCGCTTCCTGTTCATAGAAAGCCCCTCTTCTTGTTGTGTCCACATAGGGCAGAAGGGATGGGAGCACTCACTGGAGTTTCTTTTATCAGGGCACTAACCCCCTTTGTGAGGGCACCCCCCCTCCCCAATGATCTAGCCAAATCCCAATATCATCACATTGGGCCTTTGAATTGGGGTGGAGGGGTGCAAACATTCATTCCATAGCAGCATTTAACCATGACAACTTCTCATTTTCTTATGGAGTTCTAATTTTTTTTAATTGACCACAGGCAGTCTGGGGTAAGTCTTACTTTATATTTTCCAATGCTGGATAAGGTGAGTTTACTTGTGTATTTATTGAAAACATCTTTGGAAAATAACCTGTTTTCCAGTCATTTTGATATGTTAGATTTGTAGAGAAGAATAAAACACTGTCTTTTTCCTTAAGGAACTTGGAGTCTCTTTTCAAGAAGCCACATAAGCAGACAGTTCCAGTAAGATATTCTAATTATAACCAACATCTCATATATGGAACTAATTTGTAAACATGGACTAGTACCGATACATCATTCATCATGCTATTTTACTAGTCTATTTTCAGTTTTATAATTATTTCTTCAAACATGGAATATGTGAATGTATGTTAATTTCAAATTTGATTTTTCTCAAAGGAAGAACTATGAATAAAAATACTTTTTTCTAGCTCTAGCTGGTTTGGTTCAGTGGATAGCGTGTCAGCCTGCAGACCAAAGGGCCCCAGGTTCGATTCTGATCAAGGGCATGTACCTTGGTTGCAGGCTTCTCCCTGGCCCGGGCCCTGGTCAGGTGCGTGCAGGAGGCAACCAACGGATGTGTTTCTCTCACAGCGATGTTTCTCTCTGTCTTTCCCTCTCTTCCACTATCCCTAAAAATTAATGCAAAAATATCCTTGGGTGAGGAATAACAAAAAAAGGAATATTTTTTCTAGTTTATAGTGAGTTCTCATTGTGAACATTAAAAGGGACCCATTGTTTGAGCCCTCTACACCTCCTTTTAAAAAATCACAAGCCTCCGAATCCCAATCATCTTGTTATTGACAAATGTTAAAATCACAATTCAGCTCAAAAATTTATGTTGTGCGAAGCATATTTACTCATCAGATTCTTTAATGAGGCCTGGCCAGCTCTTTCCAGTGAAAACCAGACCCAGTGATTCATACTTCCCAAGCAGACCTTCAGTCTCAATGATTTTGAGTCATATCTGAGGTCACTTTGTTTTTGTCATTGTACTTAATCTTCCCAGCATCTCATTGTTATTGCCAGAAAACTTGGGTGTGCAGCCTGCATGTAATCAGGGACAGACAAATGCGGCATGGACTACCTTAACGGAATTAAAATGAGACAGGGCTATTGCCGACTTAAGCAAGACAAACATATTAAACTTGTACCCAAAGTGCCTACTCTTCTGTTTTTCTCTGTAACACTGCATTGTATGACATGTCTATAGTAGTAGTATGCTAATATTGTTATGTAAAATCAGTGTTTTCATATGAGTTTACCTGATTATAGTTACTATTCTGTTGGTGTATAGGGAAACAAACAAGTATCTCTGTGTGGAGATGTTTAATATTTAAAATTTTTCAACAAAATTATATGATATGCTATCAGAGAGATATATCAGCCATGTTTTTCATAAGTATGACTATTTAAAATCACTTTTAGTATTAAAATTTAGTATGGAATAAACTTATTTCTGAGAGCATTTGAATAATAATATAGCACTTCTTCGACTTTCTTTAAGTGTAGGCTAAAATGTTGCTTCACATAAAGTTTATTCTGCAACCCACATATCCACACTCTTTAATTTTAAAAACATACATTTTCTATAATCAAAGGTGTGCTTTTACACAAATATTTTACAATGTTTGTTTTTATGTGATGTGACTCCTTACATCGCCCCAAACTTTAATTGTTATGTGTTCTGATGAAATCTGTGACAAGTGGTCAAGGTATACTTGGACTTAATCACAAGCATTTAATGAAATTCAGAGAACAATAGGTTCTTTCTGATGTAAAATTCTTAGTTGTCATGTTGCTAGTGTGCTGTTTGTGACTAGAATGCAAAGTAGTTTTAATCCATACATCCTTTTTTCTGTGCTGGGATGCCTGCCAAATCTATGTCTGTGATTAACTTTTGAGGTTGTCAACTTGAAACAAATGTAGGGGCAGGAGGACTTAGAGCAGTGGATTTGCATTTAATGCATATTTGCAAAAGTGCTAGCTTTCAGAATTAGAAAACAAATTGTTATCTTCATAAACTAAGACTGCTTAGCATTGCATTTGCTGTTTAAACTGTCCCATTTTTTAGTTTAAATCTTCAGTACATTTCATGTAACATCGATAAAATTAAAAAAAATATCTCTTGCAATCATGTTATATGATTATTTATGTTATTTTGGTGTCAAAACTCCCTGCTTGTGAACTGGCTTTGAAAGTCAGTAACATTCAGGGGCACTTGTTACCTGATTTGCTTAATTCTTTGGAAGATTGTTTAATATTCTAGCCAAATTTAGGAAGAAAAAAACCACCCTTGGCTTGAAAACAGAATTCCTGGGATCAATCAAGCATTGACTTAATTTCTCTGGGCTTCCATATCGTCGTCTATATAAATGTGTTATTTGTGGTTACATGTTCCGGTATATTCAAATTATTAAGGCACAAATAGGAATAGAAGGTATGAAAATTAATACTTAATACAAGCTGTGTCCCAGGTTGTGTTAGACACTTTGAATGAACTCTTTAAATTGATTTCAGAGAGGAAGGGAGAGGGAGAGAGAGAAACATCAATGATGAGAGATAATAATTAATTGGCTGCCTCATGCATGCCCCACAATGGGGGTGGGGGTCGAGCCTGAAACCCAGGCATATCACCTGACCAGGAATTGAACCATGATCTTCTGGTTCATAGGTCAGTGCTCACCCACTTAGCCACACTGGCCTGGCAAGACTATGTTCTTGAGGCTCTAACTGAGCATGTGTTCTGTCCTTTTCCACCTCCTAAAGGACATCTGCAATTCCTTGTCTCATGACCACTGCTTCCCATCTTCAAAGCTAGCAGTATAGTCTTCAAATTTCTCTCCATCCTCCCCTCCCTTACCCTCTCCTCCTTTTTTCCTTCATCTTCATCTGAATCAACTGCCTCAATTTTCCTTTGTAAGATCCTTTAACATTATAATGAACCCAGATAATAATTCAGGATAAACTCTCTATGCTAGGTTCTTATCAGGGTGTTTCATTCTTTTTTCTACCACAAGCGCACTCTACTAACTGACTCTTGGCATTGCATTTTCTTCTAGAATGAGTGGTGTTGAGGGATATAATGGAGAATGTATTAATCCCATCTGTGAAGACTTTAAAAGAGATTATTTCATATTAAGTGATTAATCTGATAAATGGTGACACATTTAAACTCAGCAACTAACATTGTTCATAGTTTAAATAATGGAGAAATATAAAATGCAGTGGGCTTTAAAAGCTGAATAAGTTGTGTGATGAACTTATCACAATTATTTCAATTGATAAATATTAATACATGTATGAATTTAACATTCTAAAAAGATAAAGATTAAAATGAATAGAGAAAGTATTTTATCTTCAAGTTGTATTTTCTGGAATTAAAAAAACATCTACATTAATAAACATATTAAATGCATGGTACTTTATACTTTGCAAACATTTTTCTAATCTGTGTTCCCATTGAATCTCACATTAATCTTGGAGGTAATAGAATTGATGCTTTAAAACCCGCTTTGTAAATATATTGCCTTACTTGAGGCCTGATAGCTAACATGTATCATTAGTTTTACTGTTTGTTTTTTCTGCCATTTTAAATTTTGAATTTGTCATTTTTTATTGAGTTGTTCTATAACCTGCTGTAATAAATTTCAGATTCTAGACAGAGTATTCATCCTAATAAAGAAAATGCCATCCATGAAACATGGAGAGTTTTAGTAAATCCCCCAGTATAACTAATTTGTAACACAGCCTGCCTGCTACCTTGTTAACTGGATTCCACTCTAAAGTGATTATCTCTGGCTCCAACTACCCCACAAATTCTTAGAATGTAATGAACCCGTAGTCTTCTGACTTTACTACTTATACAGGTTCATGTCTGTCATACAGTAATTGGCAATAAATAGTCTTATGTTGGTGTGATCTAGGTCATCTTGACTTTGGCAGAGGAAACCTACATCATTATAAAACTCTTCAAGTGAGATCTTCAGTATACAGGTAGGCAGTGATGGCTGTTAGAATTGGCAGGCAAACTAGAGACATATTTAATGTTTGAAATAAGCCTTTGCTATGTTAGCCGAACACTTTTGCCTTAATATTTATTAACATTTATTAAATACTAGAGGCCCGGTGCACAAAATCCGTGCACTCAGGGTAGGGGAGTCCCTCAGCCCAGCCTGTACCCTCTCACAGTCTGGGAGCTCTCGGGGGATGTCCAATTGATGGCTTAGGCCTGCTCAGGTGTGGGCCTAAGCCATCAGTTGGACATCCTTAGCACTGTCGCAGAAGCAGAGCAGGCTCCTTCCATAGCCACTGTGCTCACCAGCTGTGAGCCTGGCTTCTGGCTGAGTGGTGCTCCTGCATTGAGTGTCTGCCCCCTGGTAGTCAATGTGCATCATAGCGACTGGTCATTCTGCCATTCAGTCGATTTGCATATTTGTCTTTTATTATATAGGATTCTCTCTCCCTACCAACCCCCCTCTCTCACACAGACAATTTTATTATCTTTATTTGTAAACGTATGATTTGACTGTTGTCATATGTTCTTTCTGTGGTTTAGGTAGATGTTATGTTTTTATAATCCTCATATGGAGATCTTAACACAGATAATACTTTCTAGTAGAGGAACATTAAAGCAAATGTGGTCTGATAGGTTTCAATATTGATTAGATATTTTTAAACTGAGCAAAATTGTCCCTCACTGACTTTGATGTGATATCAATGTGATAGTGAACATACTAATTGAGGAAAAAATTGTACCAGGTTTTGACCATTTTCAATTAATTTATTTTAAAAAATCAGTTTCATTCTGAATAACTCCATAGATGATTTCCCTTATAAAGTGATTTCCACATAGTGGTAGCATGCTATAGCCAGTGATTATTTCAATGGAAATAAAGCTGTAGCCATTAAAATATGTTTATTACTTAGTAAGGAAATTAAGTTATAAGTTATGTTTACTTACACATAATAAGTAAAATAGCTATTTGAAAATTTTAAAGTTTTCTATAAGATTTCTCTTGTCAGGTAGGCTAATAAGTCTCTATGATTCTGTCTTCTAGAAACCAATGGCTTTAGTCTGTGAATTATAGGGTGGCTACGCATTAACACCAGGAAATGTTATTGTAATTTCCAGAAACACCATCAGCAAGGTAATAGCAAAGTAATCCTAATGTCTACATTACCTCAGTTTGAAAAGAAAAATAGGTGTTTACTACAGTAAATCAAAATAAATTTCTCAGTGTTTCATATCTACCTTCTTTATTTTGCCTTAGTTCTAAAATGTGTATTACTCTTAGTACTTTTAAAAAGGAATATAATTACAGTGCATTTGAAACTATAAGAAAATGTTATTTCACTGAAGTGTTCAAGTACTAATTTACTCAAACAATAGAATAGTCAGAGACACAATTATTACCTAATTTCATCAGGTAAATTAATGGTTGTTCGTAGCTAGGAACAACTCATCATTACTTTTGTGTGACCTGAATCTCCTTTACATAAAATATATTCAGAAATTAATTTATCCACACATGTTGGCAAAATGCTATTCTGTGTTCTTTCTAATTCTATTTAACTCTAATTCCTAACAACACACAGTTTTTTTCTTTGATGAGAAAGTGATAAGTGACTGCGGCTCAGATCTTGGTGGCAGAAAAATAATATATATCTGCTTTATCTATGGAATGATATTGATGACAGGACACATTTTTCAATAGTAGTCCATGCTTTCCTGTTATTTTGTATGTTATTATTCTCCTAAAAGCTACGCCAGTTAAGGATTTCCAAGAAGACAAAGGATTTTATGGATGATATTCAGACTCTTCAGAATGAGTAAGATTTGGTGATATAGAATTGATTATTCACTTAAAGTTGTTTCTGTTCAATATAATACTTAATAATAATAATAAATGCCAGGCAATTATCATATTATAGGCTCTATGTTAGGCTACATGTTCAATAAGAGACCAATTAGCACTAATTTGATAATTTGTTGCAAAAGACGGTGTTAAGACTTTGTGATTATCATAACTAAAAGCTAACAGAACACTGTACAGATCTTACTGGAGTTCAGATTTAGTGACTTAAATATTTCCACCTAAAAGTGTGGTGGCTTTAGAATAATTTTAGTTTGGATGGGCTGATAATTTTGACACTTAGTTCCTTTTTATACCATATACTTGAAGTTGGTAATTTATGTTTACTTGATTAAAATTGAGGGGGGGGGGGCAGTAGAATGATTCAATTTTATGATAATTTGGTATATTTTTATTTGTTTATTTTAAAATATATTTTTTATTGATTTCAAAGAGAAAGGGAGAGGGAGAGAGAGAGATAGAAACCAATGAAGAGAGAGAATCATTGATAGGCTGCCTCTTGCATGCCCCACACTGGGGATCAAGCCCACAACCCAGGCATGTGCTCTGACCAGGAATGGAACCATAACCTCCTGGTTCATAGGTTAATGCTCTACTGCTGAGTCATGCCAGCCAAGCAATGATTTTGATATTTTGGTAGGGGAATGCTTGTTTGACAGGCAGAATGCCCATTTTAAAGATATATTTTCTATATATACTTGTTAATTTTTAATCAAAAGAGAAATCCTCTGCTCATTATTTGTGACCAGCTTGTTTTATGACATTGCATCAAAAAGAATTAATGCAGATAATATCATTTGTCTTGGGATATCTTATTAAATTAATTATTCCACTCATGAAATTATGAGAAACGGGAGGAAAAGATATTAGTGATGGTCTCTCCTGTTTTCTAGCCTTAATTTATAGTGTATTTTGAGTACTTCTGTTCGCAATTCTTTAAATAATTTTCCTGCTGCTAATGTTAAACTACCAATTGGCATGATTCAAATCTAAATTTGTTTTAATGGCTGACAAGATTGATTTTTATAGAGAATACAGAGATTAGATTGTTAGACATGCTAAGAACCGTTTAGTCATTCCCCCCCCCTCATATATATATATATATATATATATATATATATATATATATACACACACACACAGAGATTTACAATAATATGTGTGAGCTGAAATGTCTGTATATAAAAGAAAATTAATATTAGATATTTTAAATGGCTTTATTTTCTGAAAGAAATAGGAACTATTAATTGTTCTTTACCAAGGAAACCGAAGTCCCAATCTTCGCTGCCACTCCTGAAATGTACTGATTTATTTAATCTCGGCTTGACTCTGGACTGAATGCACAGGCAGGCCTCACGCTCAGCAGGTTCCAATTACATGGCTCCACGCGGGGAACACTGACAAGGCAGAACCTCTTTTTCTCCTGGAAGTCATTCTTTCAACAATTATCATCTTCACATGTTAACCCGACTGTTCACCTTTCCAACAGCACCACTCACCGACGTAGTTCTTGGCCAGAGAAAGGAAGACCTTTAGCTATGAGGTTTGTTCGTTCCATGTATAATCTCCATAAAGGAATATGCATCCCTCCCTTGTTCTTGACAGTTTCTGACACTTCAGTTAACTAAGAAAGCGGGCATAACAGGTGCATTAATATACATGTGTTCTTTGACAGCAGTGGGTTCATAAGGGATCTCCTTTTCAGAGGGAACAGCACATCTTGTAGAAAAAAATAATATAACCAGGAAAAAAAAAAGCAGGGCTCTATTCAAATGTGTGCATATTTTAAATTAATATTTCAATAATCATTTTAAGATTGGATGTGTGAAAACATTAAAAATTAAAATGAGAACAGTTTCCCAGCAATCCCATAACTTTCTGCCTTGGATTTATGCAAATCGCCAAAGTTTGCCAGAGGGTCACTTATGTGATTCCCTCTCAAGTGCAGCACTAAATGTTTGCATTGCTTGTTGATATCTCGTCCTCAGTTAACATCATAAATCAGTGCTTGTCAGATCAGGGAAGCATATTAACTAGAGTTATTATATTTCGAAACAGTTCGGAGTGTTTTTTATTTTGACAGCTTCCCGGAGAGGGGGAAATCTGTGATGAGTAGCTGCAGATATTTCATACCGGTGAGGAGGCTGCTCATGGCATTACCGTTAAGGGCAACCTTAGCTGGCCCGTCGTAATTCTCTCTACAGTTCTTCATTTTAATTCTTGTCACACCATAACGTTATTTACTCCCTGTACCAAGCTATCAGCTGCCAGCCAAGTGCATTTTCATAGAGTTATAGAATTTTAGAAAGGGTACAGGGGACAGACTATATAGGACTATTCATACTATTATGTCTGAATCTTCATTTTCCTGTTGGAGATATTGATGCCTTTTCATTATTGAGGACTTACTATGCTCTGGCCCCAAGAAGCTGTTTAAATCACAACTGTCTCATTTGGTTCAAGCGTCCTATTCATTTATTCTTTCTCTATCTCTGTCTTTGTCTCTCTTTCCCTTTTAATGTACTGTTACTTAAAAACATTGCTATTCCAGTCTAAGTGTATTGTTTTTATATTAAACTACTAGAGGCCCAGTGCACAAAATCCGTGCATGGATAGGGTCCCTAGGCCTGGCCAGCAATCAGGACCAATTGGGGCCTTCTGGCTGCTGGCCAGGGCCTCCCTTCCCTGGCTTCCAGCAGCCGGCCAGGGCCTTCCCTCATTCCGTGCCACCCCTTGGTGGTCAGCACACATCATAGCGAGCAATTGAACTCCCAGTATCCCGGTCGAACTCCCGAGGGGACACTTTGCATATTAGCCTTTTATTTATATAGATAAACATGGAAACGTCACAATAGCATTAGTGCAATATTCTATAGTAAGTATTATCTGGATTTACACCAAAAAAAGTGAAGAAAGTTGTATTCATTGATAAAGGGTTATCTGATAGGCTCACATTCACAAAGGGCTGTAAATAGAGCCAATAAAGAATAGAAAACAACATCCTTTCTCTGTAAGAATAATACTAACATCGATTACATCTGAGAGCAAGATGAAGCTTTTGGACAATATCAGCAGCAATACATTGTTAGCTGAGGAAGTCCTGCTGTATGTAAAAAGATGTTGCCGTTCATTAATACTGTAAATAGGTGTTTTTAAATAGAACAGCTACCTGGTTAACCTGAAACTTTGCTGGAGGCAGAAATCACATAAATGAAATTGTCCTATTTTGTGGACATTGTGAGAAGGCAGGGTTCTTTGGAAAAGAGTATAGTGCTGGGAAAATGGAACACAGAAGGAAAAGAGAAAGACTAAATTTAAGATGGATTGACTCCATGAAAGAAGCCGTAGGCATGAGCGTCAGGAGCTGAGCAGAGCTGTTAGAACAGGACACTGTGGACATCACTCATTTGCCAGATTGCCAGGAACTGAACCAGACTCAACAACATGTGAGCAGACGTGCGCATGCACGCGTGCGCATGCACGCGTGCGCACACACACACAGATGATGACAGAGAAAAGGTGGATGTACAATTTATTTTAATCCTTTGAGAGAGAATTATTTTCAGTAGTTCAGGTATCTGAACTATTTTCAGATAGTCCAGAAGCACTACAAGTAGAGTTAGGTGAGGAGTCTTTCAGAAAACAATTACCTCCTATAAGTTCTTTTCAGCTTCCTTATCCCAATAGATTATATCGCAGAGTAATACCTGAACCTAGGTGAAAACATTTCATTCTGCAGGCTTTGAAGTAGTGAAAGCAGAATGATGTTGCTGTAAAGATGTGATTCTTTTTTTAGTTTTTACAAAGCAGGGACAGCAAACTATAGATTTGTGACCTTGACTTTGATTCTGGAAGAGATTTCAAAATATATTATATTGCATGTGTGTATGTGCGTGCTTGTGTGTGTGTACTCATAAACACTTGAGCTGGAAGAGACAGAAGAAGTGTTTGTTCAGATCTTGTTTGATTTAGTGGTTAGTCATTGGACAGATTAGTAGGAAAAGTATATAAACCTTGCATATCTGAATCTGAGCTTAGCATTTAACAAAGGTAGCTTGTGAATAGCACGGAGAAATGTGGACAGATTTGTAACAGGTTATATTAGTGTCAAATTTCATTAACTTTAAAAATAGAGGAATACTTTTTTAATATGTCCACATTTTGCCCAAACAAAAACACATGTACAGAGGCAAGGATTTTGCTATCCAAACAAAATTAAGAATCTAACCTCCAGAAGGCATCTAGCGATTGTTGGGTCTGACTCCACATAAATAGATTGTTGTGTGGGATAAATAGAAATCTCTCCTAATTTCCAGGGGTTAGCATTCTATAGTTCTAGGAATTAATTTAACAGGGAGTGAGATTCATCTTTCTAAGTTTAGAAATCTATACTAATAAAAGGGTAATATGCTAATTAGACCAGACATTTTCCAGACAAAGCCACAGTGGTGGGGGCCAAGGCGGAGGCAGTTAGGGGTGATCCAGCCGGCAGGGGAGGGCAGTTAGTGGTGATCAGGCTGGCGGGGGGAGTAGTTATGAGGCGATCAGGCTGGCAGGAGAACAGTTAGGGGCATCAGGCCAGTAGGCAGAGGCAGATAGAGACGATCAGGCAGGCGAGCGGTTAGGAGCCAGTGGTCCCGGATTGCGAGAGGGATGTCTGAAGGCCTTTTTAGGCCTATCCCTATGGGCCTAAACCGGCCATTGGACATCCCCCAAGGGGTCTCGGATTGAAGAAGGGCGCAGGCCAGACTGAGGAACCCCCTACCTCCCATGCACGAATTTCCAGCACCAGGCCTGTAGTGTGTTAGTATGCAAAAATATCAGGGATTCTTCTTGTCATTTAACTTCAATTTCTTGAGCTTGAATTTTCCATCTACAAATGAGGAATGTTACCAACTTTTTAGAAAATGAAGTGTGAATTACTCCCTGTAGACCTTTCATTTCACATAGCAGCTGTGATTCAGGGTTGATATTATGGACCTGGAATGGACCAGAGGTTCTAAAATAATGAAGAATTGAGTTGGCTAGGTAAATAAATGGAAAGCAAGTTTTATATAGATCTTATTTTCTGCAAGAGCTGTCCTTGATCAATAGGTTTAAATAACAGCAAACATTTTTCTAAGCACACATTACTACACTTTATGTCTTTGAAAGCTTTATAAGAAGGCAAAATGAAATAAAATGTGTGAAATCCAGATATCAATATCAATACTCAACTTGATTGTAACAGGTACCACCACATAACTCACCTTCCATTTATCTCCCTAAAATCAGACTAAGAAATGGAAGGCGTTCTCTTTGTTAAAAGATAAATTGAGAATTTTCAAGAATTTGAGCATCCATTGACTCGAACTGGGAAGTGCCATGCTGAAAGTGGTTAGGAGCGCTCCACCCACAGAAGATCGGGGAGAGGTTTTTGTGGAAAAGACTAGGAAGCAAAGCAAGGGAATTATTTGATTGGCTACAGCTCAAGCAGTTGCCTTATTGGCTTATTGGCTGTTTGTGATTGATTATTCTTAAGTTTCTTTTTTTTTTTCAAATTTGAGTGCACTGACTCTGGCTTAGGTTTTTATTTGCTTATGTCATCCAGCAAAGCATTTGAGCCACCTCAGTCTGATGACCTCCTTGTTTAAAGTATTTTAACATTTTAAAGCATGTTTAGTTGTAACTAATTTACAAATGTGAATTATATCAGGGTAAACATTTATATGTCAAGCCACAGTCATATTTATTTCCTTCCCTGCCCTATGCCCTCTACAAAGGGCTTTCTGTTAAAACACATGGCAACATCATGCATACAGTAATTAGGTTTAAATAGGAATGTAGTTCTGTGGATTCTGGAGTCACTATGCCTAATATAGAATTCTGGTAACATAGGTTAGCATCTAAGATGAGTAAGTTAATCATCTATAAAATAAGAATGATTATAATAATATCTATTCCAGATTTTAGAATTAAATGAGAATTAAATGAAATAATATAGACGAGTTGGATGGCACCATCTTTGGAACCTAATAAGTAGCTTTTGAATTAAAGTATTTGTGAAGGAACAGCATTTTATACAGTGCTAGTAATTTCTCTTTTTATTAGATGATACTGTCAAATTATGTTGTAATTTAAAAGGTTAAGCCCAGCCAGTGTGGCTCAGTGGTTGTGCATAGACGTATGAACCAGGAGGTCATGGTTCGATTCCTGGGTTGTGGGCTCAATCCCCCGTAAGGGGTGTGCAGGAGGTAGCCAATCAATGATTCTCTCTCATCATTGATGTTTCTATCTCTCTCTCTCCATCTCCCTTCCTCTCTGAAATAAATAAAAAATATATTTTTCTAAAAGGTAAAGTTCCGGGAGCCAGTCCATCCTTGCTGTTTCAAGGGACCTGGCATATATGGCATACTGTTCTTAATATGTTTGCTCACCTTCTTGGCGCTGTGTTTTAACCAAGGTCACCTCTCCGAGAAAGGTTCAATCCCCAGGTAGGGATTGTCCCCTGAAGTTAGGGAGGGAATAAAACCTCTTAACTAAGTGCCAGGTGGGTAATTAATCATTTTAACTATGAACAATCATGCTTAAGCTACATAATCTTTACTCCCTGGAATGGAGATAAGAAACGCCCTAACCTTTGGAATAGAGATTGATAGGATTGGAATCAACTGGTATAAATACAGATGTAACAAGACAGAACTTGGAAGACAGAACCTACACAGAACCTAGAGACAGAAGAACTTCGCTGGAGAGAACATGGCAAAAGATCCTGGACTGAACCTGACTACAGAAATTGGCAAGAGAACCTGACTAGAACCTGGTGACTGAACCTGGCTGGAGAACCTGGACAGAACCTGGCTGGAGAACCTAGCGAGGAAACATGGCTACAGAACCTGGCTGGAGAACCTGGAGAACCTAGCAAGAGAACATGGACACAGAACCTGGCTGGAGAACCTAGCGAGGGAACATGGCTACAGAACCTGGCTGGAGAACCTGGAGAAGCCAGCAAGAGAACATGGACACAGAACCTGGCTGGAGAACCTAGCGAGGGAACATGGCTACAGAACCTGGCTGGAGAACCTGGAGAACCTAGCAAGAGAACATGGACACAGACCCTGGCAGGAGATCCTAAACAGAACCTCTCTGGAGATCCAGACCAGAACTTGGCTGGAGATCCTGGCTGGAGATCCTGGCTAGGCTGCTGATCAACTGAATGCTGTCTCCGTGTCCTTCCTTCTTCACCGACTCCGTCTACGTCTTTGGGAACCCCTGGACCTGCCGAGGTTGGACCCCGGCAGTAAAGTATGCATGTGCCTCTTTGAGACAATGAGAACAATTCAAAAATACAGGATATGGAACTTACAAGAAGCTAATCAAGTATTTTGGTTAATTGATATTTCAACCATAAAAAGTATATTTTTCAAATATGTTATGTAAATACTGTATATATGTGTGTTGGTGATGGGGAGAGAAGGGATGGATGGAGAAAGAATATGCTTATTAATGGAAAATTTTACTACAAAACATATAAGTACATTTTACCTATCAAAATAAGAATTTTAGTCAGTTTGCCCTAAGGGTCAATTTATAGGTGCTGGGGTCCAACCCCAGCAGGTCCAGGGGTCCCCAAAGGTGTGGACGGAGTCGGCGAAAAAGGAATGACACGAAGACAGCTTTCAGTTGATCAGCAGCCTAGCCAGGATCTCCAGCGAAGTTCTGGTTAGGATCTCCAGCCAGGTTCTGTGTCCATGTTCTCTTGCTAGGTTCTCCAGCCAGGTTCTCTAGGTTCTCCAGCCAGGTTCTGTAGCCATGTTCCCTCTCTAGGTTCTCCATCCAGCTTCTGTCTAGGTTCTCCAGCCAGGTTCAGTCACCAGGTTCTAGTCAGGTTCTCTTGCCATGTTCTATCTAGGTTCTGTAGCCAGGTTCTGTCTCTAGGTTCTTCAGCCAGGTTCTCTCGCTAGGTTCTGTCTCTAGGTTCTGTGGCCAGTTTCTGTCCAGGATCTTTTGCCATGTTCTCTCGCTAGGTTCTGTCTCTAGGTTCTGTCTCCAGCTTCTGTCCAGGATCTTTTGCCATGTTCTCTCCAGCGAAGTTCTTCTGTCTCTAGGTTCTGTGTAAGTTCTGTGTGTAGGTTCTGTGTGTAGGTTCTGTGTCTAGGTTCTGTGTAGGTTCTGTCTTCTAAGTTCTGTCTTCTAAGTTCTGTGTCTTGCTGTCTTGTTACATCTGTATTTATACCAGTTGATTCAATCCTATCAATCTCTATTACAAAGGTTAGGGCGTTTCTTATCTCCATTCCAGGGAGTAAAGATTATGTAGCTTAAGCATGATTGTTCATAGTTAAAGTGATTAATTACCCGCCTGGCACTTAGTTGAGGGGTTTTATTCCCTCCCTAACTTCAGGGGAAAATCCCTACCTGGGGAAACAACCTTTCTCAGAGAGGAGACCTTGGTTAAAACACATAGTGCCAAGAAGGTGAGCAAACATATTAAGAACAGTATGCCATATATGCCAGGTCCCTTGAAACAGCAAAGATGGACCGGCTCCCGGCATATAGGTACTTGGAACTTTGAAAATATAACCTTGTCATAGATTTGTACTAGGAGTTGATCTTTCTTTTCAAAGCTGTGGAAGATTCTGAAGAGGAACAGAGAGCAGTGTTTGTACAAGATCATCCCTGTTACTCTGCTGTATATTTGATCTACCAGGATTAAATTTAAGATACGTAAGTTTTAGCCCTGACAGATTTGGCTCAGTGGCTAGAGTATCAGCCTACGGACTGAAGGGTCCCAGATTCGATTCCAGTCAAGGGCATGTACCTTGGTTGCGAGCACATGCCCAGTAGCGGGTGTGCAGGAGGCAGCTGATCGATGTTTCTCTCTCATCGATGTTTCTAACTCTCTATCCCTCTCCCTTCCTCTCTGTAAAAAATCAATAAAATGTATTTTTTAAAAAATATATGTAAGTTTTAAATGATGGTCATTGTGAGGAAATGTAAGCCCACTCTATTCTGCTGTGGATGCCACTTAAATCTCCTGTTAAAAATGTATGCCTCTAAAACACAGGCAAGGGAAAAATAATAGAAACATTATAGGATCTGAATATTAACTGATTTAATATCCATCAGAGTCAGCCCTGACTGGTTTGGCTCAGTGCATAGAGTGTCGGCCTGCAGACTGAAAGGTCCCAGGTTCGATTCCGGTCAAGGGCATGTACTTTGGTTGCGGTCACATCCCCAGTAGGAAGTGTGCAGGAAGCAACTGACTGATGTTTCTCTCTCATCAATGTTTCTAACTCTCTATCTCTCTCCCTTACTCTCTGTAAAAAATCAATAAAATATATTAAAAAATATATATCAATCAGGGTCAGTATACAAGATCTGCCTCACGGTAGGTAGAAACTAAATGTTAATGGCAATGGATACTTCAGTGTTTCTGTCATCAGATATGCTTGCATTAAAAATTGAAGTAGGTCTATTTAAAAGGGATGCAATAATTTGAGTCCTCAATTCATTTCAGTTTAACATGGTAACATATATCACATGATGCCAGTCATGTTCCCTTCGTTCTTGTCTGTCTTCAGAAGTGTTTTCTTTCATGACCATTTTCTCCAACCTACCTGGTATACCAGATGTATAGAAGATTTATATCAGATATATATTCTTTACAACTGTTGGACCCACACAGTATGGGTTTAAAGTTTGGTAGCGTCACTAGTTGTCTGATTTAATTATAATGGTTCTTTACTCCTAGGATGGGCATGAGGATTAAATGCAAGATTCTCAGAAAAACTCAGATCTCACTTGGTGTTGCCTATTGTTTTCTGCATCATATATAATAGTATTTCAAAATACTAGGTGATGTGTCTACTTTCTACAGGAGATTGTGATCCCCCTGATGGTGAGGAAAATGCTATTACTTATCTGTGTTTCAAGTTTATCCTAGTGTCACACAAATAGCAGGGATTAATATTTTGGTGATTATTATACTTAATTTTAAAAGAGCTTTCTTGAATTTAGATATCCTGCTCATAAGTGTTTGTAATGCTGTTGAATTCTCTTTTCATACATCTCAACATTTAAATCTCAAATTCCCTCATATGGGGGCAAATCATACATATAGTATTTATTTAAACAACTACTTTACTTGTCCTTCCCGCTAACCCTTATTAGCATACTCCTCTCTGATATTGTATAGCTTTTCCTTTGCAACCATTTCTGCTGCATCTCTTGGCTTGGATTTTCCTGTCAGAACAACAAGAACTTTTAACTCATTTCTCAGTTGCATGTCTGCATCGATACTGTGGTTCAGAGACAACTTTAGTTTTTTTGGTTTTTGTTTTTTTCAGTTTAATTAAAGGTAATGTCGACAAGGCATAAGCAAATGAAAAAAAAATATATACTAAAGTATAGTTTCTGCTTCTTGACAATGAAGAAAGTATGGGGGAAAACTTAACTAGGAAAAAAACCCCAAATAACAAAATATCTAAGAAAATTTTATGAGTATTTTTTTCAGAATAAAGTTTTTCTCTAAATGGTATTTAGTGATTTTCTTCTTCCTAATTTATGCATCTCCTTTATTTTATTAAACTAATCTCTAAAAGAATAAAATTAGTGGTGGTTCCTAGGACATATTTCAGCTTTCTAATGACATTTGAAATAAATGCAATCTGCCTAAGTATGGGTAGCTGCTTTATAAAATAGCTTATATCCTTTCTCAGAATCACTTGGTTTGCACAAGTTAGAGAAGCTATGCAATTAATAATTAAATAGTTCTGTTAGGTTTGCTTTAATGATAATTATATACTTACAAATACCCTAAGGGTATTTCACTTTTACTGGGGTATTTAAGATGATGCTGATAATTCTTTGGTGATTTGTTCGATATGATTAAGTGAATTTTGACTAAATACATATTTTTAAAATAAAAATTACTTGCAGAATTGATAAATATACTTGGAAACAGAACTAGTTTTACTAATGGGTTTCTATTTAGATTCTAAGTATTCATTAACCAGGAGGTGGCTAATGAGCAGATGTTTAATGAGCAACAAAAATGGGTAGGTTTTTTGTTTGTTTTCTTGCTTGTGTAATTCATGCTAACTGAAGGTATGGATGTAGTTGCTGAAACAAACAAACAAAAAAAACACTAAAAAGTATCCAGTTTAATGGCATTTAATGGAAAATGTTCTATTAATAGAATTGAATATAGTAAGGAAATGCACTGAAATTTCAGAAAAATACTGGTATTATTTTAGAGATAAATCACAGTATACACAAATAACATCAGGAGTTAAAGTTATTGAAACAACTTAAATTAATTCATATTTAATATATTATATGATGTTTTCTTATCTTCTTTGATATCTCATTACCTTGCTAATGGCTATTTTTACTGCTCATTTATTGGGGTAGAATATTCTATGGTTTTTGTTTTGTTTTTCAAATTCTGTATATCCAAGGATTCTTTCATCTTGGGTTTACTTTTACTTACCTGAAATTTCTCATATACTGTGTGTGCATCTCTCATAAGATGACCATGAAGACAAAGTATTAAAAAAAGCACTAGAAAATTTTAGTACATTTTATTAGTGAAACATTTGGAAAACTGTATTAATTGACTTTGTATTATGTGAAAAGGGGAAATCCTAATCTTCTGATTCCTTTTCTCATGAAACTATTTTTTTAAGTTTCTTCTTTTTGGTCTATCATTTAGAACTTATTTTCAGAAACAGGGCTCTTAAATTCGGGTCTCCAAAGTGAAAAATGTTAAAGAAACAAGTTGTTAGGCCTCCACCTTAATATAATTGTTTACTGGTCCATCGATGCAAATTTCTTCCTTTTATGGGCCCTTAAGCACTACATTGTACTAATGATCTTCTAATTTTACTGTACTTCCCTATAGTATCACCAAAGCAAAAATCATAGCTTTTCTTTAAAATTTACCTCATGCCTATTGATGAAATCAAATTGTTTTACTTTAACCACTCCCCTCCATCTAAATATGAACCACATTTTGGGAGTCATGGGGTTAAATTAATCATAATTTATCTCTATAGTCACTGTATGGAAATTGTGCAGTGTTAGGTTTCCATTTTGTTTCCTTTATTTTTATGTTTAACTTATCTGCTGATACAACGAAACTGTACAGATTACATACCCTATAATGATCAAATTTGAAAGTAATTTTTCATGTCCATAAAATAACACTACATTAGGCTTCTAATTACATGTTTGATTCTTTTTAATGGATTGGTAATTGATGGCAAAGACCCTTCTGAATTGCCTAATAAAAAGAGCATGAGAACAGGAATCAGCCTCAGACTTGCACAGCCCTCCTTTGCTCTGCCTGTTGCCATAAGGCATTAATATGCTAAAGTTTCCATTTAATATTGTTGTTACTATTACAGAAGATCATGCATTGTAAATGGGCTTTTGAAAATGTAAATAGCATGTAAGTGGAGATATTGGGGTAGGAGCATTTGAAGACAACCTGAATTATTCTTCTAGATTATTAAATCACACAGTAATCCTACAAGTGACTGATCAGATGACTGCTCAGGTCGACTAACTAGAACTGACAAAATTTGGATGTTCTATTTGATTCACATTGAGTACTGTAAAATGCAAAAATGGTTTTATTCCTCATGAATCTATTTTAATATGATCTACTTCTTGATTTGGATTTCATAACTCTCCCAATTTATGACAGAGGTAGGAAAGGTATACATTTTCTTGATGCACCTGAGAAATGACCATTTTAAAATCCATAAACTTTAATTCCACCAACACTGCTTTTAGCAGGAGTTAAGTCAGAGGCTATGTGTCATTCATATGGCTGTTTTTTGGGAGGTTGGGTCGATGTTATGAGTATTAAGAGGACCCTAGTATCTCAAGTTGGTCAAAATGAAGAAGATGTATTGGTTCATACTGCTTTCTGTGTTTCTCCTTGACCCCTTTTGGCTCCTTCTATTTCATTTTCAGCCTCATGTTATGCTTCATAGTCCAGTGCTTCAGTTTGGGATGTAAAGCATTTTTGTTTCTCCTACTAGAATGATACATATCAAATTTAGACACTGTGACTTATTCATCTTTGGATTCCCCACAGGGCCCATCACTGGTGTAGCCAAAAGCCTGAAAGATGTTTAGTGTCAGTGGTATTACCTTCTGGGTATCTTACAGTCCTGATCTGGGAAATGAAAATGAAAACAGAACCTAATTCTCTTTATGGTCATAAGAGTTAAATGAGTTCATGAATGCAGTGCCCCGAGTCAGTGCTTGGGACATGTGGGAACTAAAAATGTTAGCTACTGTTAGTATCCTTAGTATTCTTTTGTTGAGGTTATAGGGAGCTTGATAGCAGTATTTAAAAGTGAGTTTCGTTATGGAAATTATGAAATACTAGAGGCCCGGTGCACGAATTCGTGCACCAGTGGGGTCCCTTGGCCTGGCCTACAGGAACAGGCCAAAAACAGCTAGCTCTCTGACATCCCCCGATGGGTCTTGGATTGTGAGAGGGTGCAGGCCAGGACAAGGGACCCCACCAGTGCACCATCAGGGCCAGGGAGGGATGTGGGAGTTTGGCAACAGGGGCTGGCTCCAGGGTGTGTCCGACCTGTCTCACTCAGTCCCAATCAGCCATATCCCAGCAGCAAGCTAACCTATCGGTCAGAGTGTCTGCCCCCTGGTGGTCAGTGCACGTCATAGCAACTGGTCGAATGGTCAACTGTCTGCCCCCTGGTGGTCAGTGCATGTCATAGCAAGCGCTTGAGCAGCCTTAGCATAATATTAGCATATTACACTTTGATTGGTTGAATGGATGACCGGATGACCGGACACTTAGCATATTAAGCTTTTATTATATAGGATTTGGTAACAGTTTAAGAGTCTTGATTTCTTTTCATCAAGATAGTGTAAAGTTGACACTTTTCAGAACCAGTTCTCTAGATCCAACAGCTCTTGGTGTCCACTGTGATGTGCAGTGCAGATGAAAGGGACCTTTGCCCCAGCTGTAGACAGGGATGCCAATAACAGACTTCAGTCTCTTCAGGAATTGCTTCCCCCTAGATGGCCCCGTGATTTAGGTCACACCTTTTCCTTGCTTTTGTTCGTAGCCACTTTACAGTTGAGGTGAGACAGAAGGCCAGGCCCTCACTGCTCATCTCAGGGACATTCACTCTTCCTACTGCAGAGCTTTCTGTGGGGTTAGCTGAGCCTGTCATTAGGGGTATTGCAGCTTGACTTCTTCCTCTTCCCAATTCTGCATCCTTCCCTCCCTTTTCACAGCTGTTGATCCCAAGGGCACTTGTTAATACACATTCTGCATGCTACAGCACCTCAGAGGCTGTTTCTAGGAAACCCACACGATGCTATAACTTTTCACATGGTGGATGTTTAATAATTGGGTATCAAATTGAGCTGAACAATGAAACATAACAAACTCCTTTATCAGATCCAAATTATTTGCAACTCAGGTTTCCTAGGCTACATTAGGCTGGAGATAAAATTAGTCATAATAGTTGTTTGGATTCAACATTATAGCTTTGGCTCCTAGCACAATCTCTGACGCCATAATAGAATTTGTATTGTGTGAAACAGCAGGTAGAATGTTTCTGTCACTTTGTAACTGCTATTTCACACCTTCTGTTGTCCACCCCTCCTCTTCCAGGCCAACTTTTTGGGGTCTCAGGAAAGTGTAGGGATATCCTCTTCTCTGTTTCTGCAAGACAATAATTTCCTGTTTTACCGCTCTCCAATACAAAAGTCTCTAATGTATCAGAAATAGTGGCTCAGGTAATTCATTTCCAAGACCTTATTCCACAATTATTTTGTTAATGACAAGTTCAGTTCTTCAAAGGAAAGAGAGAATCCTTTAACGATGATCTTAATAAGCTTTATTATTGGGACTCAAACTCATGATGCCTTTTTCTTCAATGCCTTCTGGAGATTTTAGTCCCAGTTCTATTTCAGGTAGGACTTGTAGCATCTTTCTCTCAAGCGCATGGTAAAGATTCTATGGGGCCTATGCCGGACAAGTACCAAAGGGCTTGTCGAAACACTGAACCCTAAAAATCACCTCGTCTCTCACACCCATAAACTCTCTTTACCTTACAATGAATTCTTTTTCTAGAAGCCTCTCAGTCCCTTAGGCGAATAGACCTCTGCTGGCCCACTCATTACTCCTGACAACCAGACAAGTTCAGACAGGTAGTCTACATGAACCCAATTTAGGCTCCAGTTGGAGTTCCCACTATAATTAGAAAGTATACGATTATATAGTGTTCTGCTTACTCTTTTGCCCAAAAGTAAAAATAAAAATAGGTAATATTAGCATTTTAGCGCAGAACTGCTGGTCTTTTAAGGAAATTTAGAAAAAAAAAAAAGGGTTCAGAAGCCTCAGATAGACAATTTTAAAATTTTGTTTTGCATGTATTTTTTTTTTTGTATTTGTGCTTCACTATCGTCTTTACCATTTCTCACTCTTTACTCACCCTTTAAGGGTGTTTGTGTTTAATATCTTTTATTTCATATAGATAATCATTTTATTGTCCAGAAATGTGACTTTTATGTTCCGTTGTGAATACATTGAGAACTAATCATTATAATTCTGGAGAATTAACAAATTCTATTAATAAACTTTATTAAAATTTTAAAATTTACTTCTGAGTATTTATATGATGGTTTTACATTTAAGTGTTGAAAGGGGAAATGCATTTGCAGTATAAGAACTTTTTTAGATTCTTCTCTTCTATCCTTAAGGAAATAACCCATGATATTGTTTCTGCCTCATAGGTCTTTACAGTTAAACATTTTCTTGGAATGAAATGTCTTAAATGCAGAAATAAACACATTATTGCGTAGGGTCCATTTTCTTTTATCTTGAGATTCAGAAGAAGAATGTATATCACAAACACCTTAATGGAAAATGAAACAAAAATGTCAACTACACAAAAGAAATGCATGTATAGCATTTCTTTATCGCACATCTTTTAATTTTGGGACAACCAAACTTCAATATTGGGATATATTTGATATTGTTGGATAAACTGAGACTGGAGGTTAAAACAGAGAAGCCACCAAATTCAAACGATCTCCAAAGCACTTGGACATCAGTTATGTGAGCATCCTGTGAAACTATTCAAATGTTTTTGTGTGGATGAGATTATGCCCACTGGGCATCTAAAAGGATAGTTTAAAAATAACTGCATCATCTCTAAAAATAACTGAATCATCTTTCTTGATCCAGCAAGATATTATTCAGTAGTTCATAAAGAAGAAAATACATCGACCATCCTTTATTACAAATAGTGGTAGTTTTAATGTATTAATAGGATACTTTCTAAGTAGAGGAGAGTGACGGGCAATCTCAAATACTTTGAAAGCAGTTCTGCTTGACCCATCTTCTTAGTCCATGCTCATTAATTTGTTTGAAGTATAATGAACTCTCAGAAGGACAAATAGTTCCTTAGTAATACGTACAAAAGCATATTACATATTAAAATGGAAAGCACGTGGGGAAATGCTGGTAGAGGTGAGGAGCACCCCACATGGGATCAGACTAGTAACTTCATCAGCCTGTAGCTATAATTTACACTTCCTAAGTCTTAATTTCCTCATTTGTAAAATCACAATAATGATAGAGCCTAACTCACAGACTTAAGAATTGGAAGAGAAAAACCTTGTTAATACAGCACCTGGCACATCTGATGCTCAGCAGTTATTAGCTCTTTTCACCATTATTGTTACACTTACACATCCCTAAATGTATATTACACATTTCTATGGGACTCAAAATCCATTAGGATGAATAAAAGATAAAATAGTACACCTGTTCTTAAAGTACCTCATTTTAGCAGTAGCTTTATATCCAATCAAATGTGTTCTCTGCAAGGAATAGATATTCTGACTTAAGCATTTTATTTGCATAGAACCAACTACTGTCTCTACAGAGAAAAAACAACAACAGCCAATTAATTAGAAAGCAAGAGCCAGTGTGTATTTATATATTAGAAATGGTACAAGGTACTAAGAGGGATCCTGCTAAAGATCTAAACATAGCCAGAAAGTCATATTCATTCACAAAACTTTCCAATAGTATATACACTTTGATCAATAATGCATGTTGAATATAATTGTGAGGAAAAGTGGTAGAAGCATTGCGGAAATCAATTGAAATTAATGCGTAAATCCATTTTATTTGACTTTTTTCTTTCTGGTGGAATAATTTTATTTTACATTTGTAGGGTTTTGTTTCTCCTTCTTCTAGCTCATTTATCAAATTGCAAAAATTCCTCCAGAGACTCACTAAAAAAAATGGATAATTGTCACTGGAGAGCAAGCAACAAAGGTGTGTGTTGTCTTTATCACAAAAGACCTATTGTTACTCCTAAAAAAAACACACACACACAAAGAAAGAAAAACAGATCTTCAAAGCAAGGTTACTTAAATCACTGAATTGTGGCTGCTGTAGGAAGTCACAGTGCATTTTGTATTAAAACATTTTAAAAATGGAGAATAAACAGTGGTTGATAAGGATATCATGACGCAAAGGTCAAGGGCAACCTGCAAATTTGCAGATACCCTTAAAGAATTAGAGCTGGTGCCCAGCCAGCCTGGCTCAGTGGTCGAGTGTCCATCTATGAACCAGGAGGTCAGGGTTTGACTCCCTGCCCGGGCACATGCCTGGGTTGAGCGCTTGATCTGCGGTGGGGGGTGTGCAGGAGGCAACTGATCAATGATTGTCTCTCATCATTGATGTTTCTATCTCTCCTTCCCTCTCCCTTCCTCTCTGAAACCAATAAAAATATATTTAAAAAAATTAGAGCCAGAGTCATGTAACAGTAAGAAAAACAAACTGTTGAATCTTTGTGCTTTTTGTTTCTTCCCAATCTATTTTGTGGGCATTATATATATATATATATATAGTCTCTTTAATAATAAGCTAGAATGAAATATTTGTTATACATAATCCTACTCCTTTGTAAAACACCCTTCAGGGAGTGTTTATTTGTTATATGTTTGCCCCCACCAAAGAAAACCTTAAAGAGCCAAACTTATAATGTTAAATTTATAATAAACTTACAAAAAAGTATTTATAATATTAAAAGAATCATCCAGGTGTCTGAAACCAGATTTAAAGGCACACTTCTGGACAGAGTTAAAGTGCTTCCCTTTTAAGCACTTTAAAGTTAACCTTTTTAAAGACTGATGAAATATTATAAGGAATTCGCAGCAGCTGTTACATGAAGGTAAAAGATTATTCGGAAGAAGAAAAGAGAGCGATTGAAACATGTGCAAAGTAACTCTTGAGATGTAATAAAGAGATACACTTATTTGTTAGTGGGTCAACCAGTTATATATTCTGCATTCATAGCTTGAAATGGTAATTCAATTTTAAAGATATTATGCATGTAACCCTATTACTCTCAAGGTTTTTAGACTTGAGCAACCCCTACTTTTACTGTCAATGTCTAAACACTCATCTCCCAAAAGTATGTGTTCCCCATCAGGACAAAGTACTTATGAACCCTACAAAATCATTCTGTTTGTTACTTGTCATCTCTCATTTGCTCTCTGCTCATAATTTCCTCCCAATCATAACGTATTTTATTGGAAATTTCTTCAAGCAGTTGAGAGTCTAACATTTAACCAAAGCATTTTTAAAGTTATCATTTTTAGCCTGGCCGGTGTGACACGGTAGTTGAGCATTCACCTATGGACCAGGAGGTCACGGTTCGATTCCCTGTTAGGGCACATGCCTGGGTTGTGGGCTCTATCCCCAGTATGGAACATGCAGAAGGCAGGCAATCAATGAGTATCTCTCATAATTGATGTTTCTATTTCTCTCTCCCTCTTCTTCCTCTCTGAAATCGATAAACATATATTTAAAATTGCCATGTTTAAAGACTTCCTAAGGATTGAAGATAATTGAATGAAATGACAATGTTGACTAGCTAAAAGTGGCCTGTTTCCTGGGAGTCCTTACTAGCCATTTCTCTCCTGAGACTCTCATCTTGTTTCTGTTCTACCCCTCAGATATTATCCGTACCTACCCAAGACCACAATCTTCCAACTGCTTTCTCTTTTAGACTTCAGCCACTGGAAATAGAAAATATTCCTTCAAAGAATTTTGTGACCCTTGTCAAAACAAATCTAATGAACAAAATGAACTGACCAACAAAATAAGACCAGAGCAGGGAGGCATGGAATAGGTTGACATACCTCCACATGGGGCTGGGGGAACAAGAAGAGATAAAACAAAGAACTTATATACTTATATGCGTAGCCCTTGGACATGGGCAATAGGATGGTAAAGACCTGGTGGGGGGTGAGTAGGAGCTGGGAGGAAGGGGATAAAGTGCGGGGAGGGGGGTGGAGAACGGGAGACTGTTTGTAATACTGTCAACAATAAAAAAATATATATAAAAATATTTTTTTAAAATTCTGTATAAAACAGCATAATGCCTAACTCTTCATCAGCAACCATCTGCACCAGTGATGAGTAATTCCCAGGAACTCTGGGTGTATTGACTGCACATGCTTAACAAAAGGAATGTACCAAAGTGGCCCCCAGTATCTTCCTCTACCAACATAATTTAGTTTCTACATTTAGAACTCAAGGAAAAGGGGACAAAAAGAAAGATTAAGTAACAGTTTGTTCTCACTTTCAGTAGTTTAAAGTACAGAAATATTGGGACTGAGTTGCTGAGTGTGTGTGTGTGTATGTGTAGTGTGATGTTATCTCTCTATGTAAAAGCCTAATACGCAAAGTGTCCCCTTGGGAGTTTGACCGGGAGTTTGATTGCTCGCTATGACGTGTGCTGACCACCAGGGAGTGGCATGAAACAAAGGAAGGCCCCGCCTGGCAGCTGGCAACTGGGGAAGGGAGCCTTGGCCAGCACCTGGCAGCTGCTAGGGACCCTACCTGTGCATGAATTTTGTGCACTGGGCCTCTAGTTTCATTATATTCATGGATACCTAAAAGTAGTTTTTCCATTTATTATGTTGAGAACACCTTATATTTCTATTCTGTAATTAAACAAAGAATACTTTATTAGGTTGATATATAATAAAGGCATTACCAAGCATTTGTTGATATGCTCAAAGAAAAATAAAGAGAAACTTTTTTGGTTACTGAGTCAGAAGTATGCTATCTGAAGGACATGCTTTGCAAAGATTTTGACACATGTTTGTTAGCCATATCTTCAGGTATTTGTGGAAGCAGCCTACACTTAATATCACACATAGTTTTTGTTTTTTCTTTTCTAATTTCTCCTTTACATTGACCCATTGGGGCATAATTTTTCATGTGAATACACACAACATTTATTTTTTCTCTTACTGTCAGTTTTTTCAGTATTTGAAAATAGCTTTTCCATTGTTCACTGCATTTCTTACCATAGCTGACAAGTCTTTATGTTAACTTGTATTACACTGCCCTCAGATTTTCTAGTGCCCTGTTTGAAGGATCGTCCATGGTCATCAGTTTCCAATATTTGCTTAAAATATAACACTCAAAACTGAGTTTAACATCCCAGCTGCTCACTGACCATGAGTGTGTATGTATGGTTCTCTCTCTCTTTCCTCTAGTACTGACATTAGTTTTTTTTAAAGCAGTTTCAGTTTTCATTTATTTATTCACCACATCACGCATTGAACTCTTTTTAAACTTAAAGTGAACTTACATTTTTTTTATATTTGTCAACTTTGTACTGTAGTTTTTATCTAATGCATAGTACTTGAAATATAATAGAAATATAGATGAAATCAGGGAAATTGGGAGATCGAGGCCAGGGGAAGAGCCTTGCACTATGCCAAGATTCAAAGCTAAATAAGTCAGGTATTTGGGGACATTGATGAGATGTGGTATTGGAGGAAAATAGCATGAGTAGAATTTCAGAGGATTTGAGTTTGTTACCTTCATTAAAAAAAAAAAAAACACAAAATGAGATATCATCCCACACCTGTCAGAATGCCTATTAAAAATAGAGAATAATTGTTGGCAAGGATGTGGGGAAGTTGGCACTCTTGTACACTGTTGGCAGGAATGCAAAATGGTGCAGCTATTAGAGAGGACAGTATGGAGGTCCCTGTAAAAGTTAAAAATAGAACTTCCATGAGATCCAGGATTTTTACTTGTGGGTATTTATGCAAAAAACCTTAAAATCAGGATCACAAAAAGATAGTAGCACACCCATGCTCTTTGTAGCTCTAGTCACAAGATGTGGAAACAACCCAAGTGTGCATCCACAGGCGACTGAACAAAGAAAATTTGTTCAATCTCTATCTCTAAAATAGTGGTTTTCAACAGGGATGTTTTGTTCCTCAGAAGATGTTAGGCAATGTCTGGAGATTTTTTGGTTATCACAACCGTGTGTGGGTGTGGGGGTGTTACTAGTATCTGTGGATAGAGAGCAAGGATGCAGCTCACCATCCTACATGCACAGCTCTACTGCCATCAATAAAGAATTATCCAGGGCAATACTTCAATAGTGCCACGGTTGAGACATTCTACTCTAGAAGTTAGAATGTGTTGCAGTATGTTTGTACAGATATGGAAATGCCCAACTTTATGGATTCTGTGTAATTATAATTGACTATGAGAAATATCCTATTCACATGTCTGAACTAATCCGATTATGAGGTGAGGGTTGTTTTCATACATGCTTATGCATACTTGTAAATGAGTGACAATTATAGTATAGACACACTAATAACAGAATATTTATTCCATTACTACTGAATATAATAGGATTGCTTGTGTATAATACCCAGTTTAAATTAATAATATTTTGATAGATTTCAACTTAGCTCATTACTGAAAAATAATAAAATGACCACACTGTCAGTGATATTAGTCATCAATTATCAAATTATATTAATTCCTATACTGGTGTTCAATGATATGTAAATGTGTTAATTATAGATGCATAATCATATCTCTGTATGTCTGTCTGTGTGTCTTATTAGTTTAAATCCTTTGTATTTTGGATCATTTTCTTTAAACTTTTTTTGTCTGAAGGTAAAAATGTTTGTTGGTATATGTTGACTTATTTTTCCCTTTTAGTTTTGTGTTCAGATATTTAAAATTTATTCTTTTTTATTATTGACTATATTCCCCATGCCAGACTTTACATCCCCATGACTATTCTATAACTACCAATTTGTAATTCTTAATCCCTTCACTTCGTTTACCCAGTCTCCCAAACCCCCATCCCTTTTGGCAATCATGAGTTTGGTTTTGTTTCTATGAGTCTGTTTCAATTTTGTTTGTTTATTTTGTTTTTTAGATTCCACGTATAAGTGAAATCATATGGCATTTATCTTTCTCTGACTGACTTATTTAACTTAGCATCATACCCTCTAGCATAATATTCATGCTGTATCAAATGGTAAGATTTCATTCTTTTTATGATCAAGTAAAATTCCATTGAATATATGCACTATGGCTTTTTTATTCACTGGTCTATTGATGGGCACTTGGGTTTCTTTCATATCTATGCTATTTAAATAATGCTGCAATGGACATAGAGGTGCATATATTCATCTGAATTAGTGTTTTGGGTTTCTTCAGCTAAATACCCAGAAGTGAGATTGCTAGGTCATAAGTCAGTAAATTTATTGTTAAGCATCAAAAGATTATCAGAAACAACAGGTTCAAGACATTTGGGAACATTAATAATATTAAATGCTAATTAAAATTATCAATTATGACAAGTTTACATTTATTAATTACACATTAAGCAGAGGTAAAAAGTGACAATATTGAGACACCAAGCTATGTCTCTTTTTCAGTAATTATTGCTTAATGGGGTAGATGAGTAGTATTGATGTGTATGTGTATAGATGTGTATGTATTTATGTATATACAGATAAATATATTTTTTTAGTCTTATTGGAAAAGGGAAGAAGGTTTTTCCTGTTTGTTGGAATATTTTAATGTGAAAAACTTGAGCATTAGAGCAAGTAGAGGGGGAGAAATGGGAGATTTAAAGTGGAAAGGAACTATTGATGGAGAATGGCCATAATGGAGGGCAAGTCATCCAGTGCCCAAGTAAAGAGATTGTTATTGGGCAGTAGGCATGCAGCTAGAAGTGCTAAGAGGGAATCCAAGTGAAGATGGCCTTAAAATTAAATTTGTGTGAAGGGGAACCTCCCCAACACAGCTATTTCCAACCTTTTTTTTTTGTATCTCAATACACACATAAACTAATTACTAAAATTCTGTGGCACACCAAAAAATAGAATATATTTTTGGCTGATCTGACAAAAAAAAGGTATAATTTTTATTCATTCACACTGGATGGCTACTGCTGTGTTGCCTGCTGGCATTTACTGTTTTTTTAATTTGACAGTCAAAGGGAAAAGAGGTCAGGGCCCCTGGCTAAATAATCAGGTATTGCATGTTTTAAAAATTCGTGTGGCACACTGGTTGGAAGTTGCTTCTGTAACGTACTAAGTGGAAAGGGGGTAAAGAAAGTATAAGGTTTGAAAAAATGTGAAGGTTCAGAGTAGTTACCCAAAGCAAAAACACCAGCTGTGCACATAAACCGGAGTCTGAAGCGTCAGCTACCCATGCTCCCATCTGCATCAACTGCAGCCACTCTGATATTTCTGTTCTAAAGGAGTTAAAGGCCGTATGAAATATTAAACAGAGCCTTTCAAAGTGTTCTTGAAAATACAGTCCTAGAGTCATTTCAAATTATGCTGAGCCTTGGCTTGATTATTAGTTGGCTACTGTTAACAACCACAGTTATAGATACCAAACAGGTGTTTGTTTGTTTGTTTGTTTGTTTTTCAATTGTAGGTGTGCTTTTTTTCCATTTTAAAGATAAAGAATGAGCCCATTCAGATTTAGATGTATTTTATAGAAATACAAATAGTCTTGATAAGCTTTCATGATTCCTTTTTTATCTGAAATAAAGGAGATAGAATTTTCTAGATTACAGACAAAACAAAACAACAACCCCTCAATGGATAATCTGAATGGAAACATTTAACTAATCCAGTTATTGTTGCATTAGACAGATGATACTGCTTATGCCTAAATAACACAATCTAAGTTTTGATCCTTTTATTTGGTTTGAAATATATGTTAAGTGTGGAAACATAATAGAAATTAAATAGTTATTGGGATTGATTGGGTGTTTAAAATAAAAATTTTGTTTGACGTGGTTAGGCTTTAAAGGTCTATTTATAGTCCCCTATTTGGGTCTGGACTGCTATTATTTAATTCATGTAATGTAATCATTTTTTAAAATAAAATTTTCATAAGTTTTTCAGTACTTGAAAAGTTTGTTCTGTGTTAGAGAAAGATGATTATATATAATGTACATAAAGAAATGAAATATTGATTTGGGTCCTCAAAATATGAGTCACTGCCTGGCCGGCATGGTTCAGTTGTTGAGCATCAACCTATGAACCTATGAACCTATGAACCAGGAGGTCACAGTTCGATTTCTGGTCAGGGATTATGCCTGGGTTACAGGCTTGATCCCAAGTGTGCGGTGGGATCATCATTGATCTTTATATCTCTCTCTCCCTTCCTCTCTGAGTATATGAGGCACTTACGGTACATACTCAGGATCTTTGCAGTGAGTGTTAATTTTATAATTCATCCTAAAGAAATCTACACTGTGAAAAAGCTCTGAAAGAACATGAACATTAACATAAAATAAGAAATCTAATATTTTTTTTTTAACCAAAATCCATCTTGCTTAACCATTTCCTTTCACCTACTGTTAGCAAAACCAGTTCTATAAGACAGGCCACTAGATTTAAAATCTCTGAGAATCAGTGCTAAATCTTTCAATTGCCCAAGTCGAAAAATGACTTATATTTACAGTCTTAGCACAATGGGAACGATGACATGTATAAACGTGAAGTTTAATAAAACATATATAAATTTAAGTGTCAGGGGAGAGAATAATTTCCCAGTAATACATGCCCACCTTAATATGTGTGAGACATAAGAAAATGAAAAAGGAAAAAACAAACATAAAGATCAAACACGAGAGAGAACCAAGATGGCGGCATAAGTTAACGCCGGAGTTTGCTGCCTGGAACAACTACTTCAAAAGTGAAACTAAAAGACTGAATGGACATCACCCAGAACCACAGGAACGCTGGCTGAGTGGAAGTCCTACAACTAGGAGGAAAGAGAAACGCATACGGACACTCAGAGGAGGCGCAGTGCTGAAGTCAAATTCTGAGATGCGGAGTGCACGGAGCGGGCTGGCGGCGGAGGGCGCGGTTGGCGTTTTCAATCGGGAGGGAGTCGCAGACTCTGAGCTCTAGATACGGGCGAGTCTTTAGGGACCCAGACTCAAACGGGAGAAGCGGGACTGTCTGGCTTCTGTCAGAGCGAGTGCAGCTTTCTCTCCGAGGTTTGCAGTCATTGCTGGGACTCAGAGAGGCAGAGCCCCTGGGGACAGGACTGAGAGCCACCATAACTGCTCTCTCTCTCGGGCCCACCCTGTTGATCCTGTGTGACCCGCCCCACCCAAGCCCTGCACAGAGGCATTTGCCGGATAGCCTCAGGCAAAGGCTAGATTAGCACCTCCCTAGAGGACAGAAGTTCTCTCACTGCAAACACAGCTGATTCTCACAGCCACTTGGCCTGGAGGTCAAACCCTCCCTGGTATTAGCTACAACAATCAAGGCTTAACTACAAGACTGCGCACAAAGACCACTAGGGGGTGCACCAAGGAAGCATAACAAAATGCGGAGACAAAGAAACAGGACAAAATTGTCAATGGAAGATATAGAGTTCAGAACCACACTTTTAAGGTCTCTCAAGAACTGTTTAGAAGCCGCCGATAAACTTAATGAGATCTACAAGAAAACTAATGAGACCCTCGATGTTATGATGGGGAACCAACTAGAAATTAAGCATACACTGACTGAAGTAACGAATATTATACAGACTCCCGACAGCAGACCAGAGGAGTGCAAGAATCAAGTCAATGATTTGAAATGCGAGGAAGCAAAAAACACCCAACGGGAGGGGTGGAATGAAAAAAGAATCCAAAAATGCGAGGATAGTGTAAGGAGCCTCTGGGACAGCTTCAAGCATACCAACATCAGAATTATAGGGGTGCCAGAAGATGAGAGAGAGCAAGATATTGAAAACCTATTTGAAGAAATAATGACAGAAAACTTCCCCCACCTGGTGAAAGAAATGGACTTACAGGTCCAAGAAGCGCGGAAAACCCCAAACAAAAGGAATCCAAAGAGGACCACACCAAGACACATCATAATTAAAATGCCAAGAGCAAAAGACAAAGAGAGAATCTTAAAAGCAGCAAGAGAAAGAAACTCAGTTACCTACAAGGGAATACCCATATGACTGTCAGCTGATTGCTCAACAGAAACTTTGCAGGCCAGAAGGGAGTGGCAAGAAATATTCAAAGTGATGAATACCAAGAACCTACAACCAAGATTACTTTATCCAGCAAAGCTATCATTCAGAATTGAAGGTCAGATAAAGAGCTTCACAGATAAGGAAAAGCTAAAGGAGTTCATCACCACCAAACCAGGACTATATGAAATGCTGAAAGGTATCCTTTAAGAAGAGGAAGAGGAGGAAAAAGGTAAAGATACAAATTATGAACAACAAATATGCATCTATCAACAAGTGAATCTAAGAATCAAGTGAATAAATAATCTGATGAACAGAATGAACTGGTGATTATAATAGAATCAGGGACATAGAAAGGGAATGGACTGACTATTCTTGGGGGGGAAAGGGGTGTGGGAGATGCGGGAAGAGACTGGACAAAAATCGTGCACCTATGGATGAGGACAGTGGGTGGGGAGTGAAGGCGGAGGGTGGGGCAGGAACTGGGAGGAGGGGAGTTATGGGGGGGAAAAAAGAGGAACAAATGTAATAATCTGAACAATAAAGATTTAATAAAAAAAAAAGATTAAACACCATGCAGTACAATGTATTTAATTAACTAATATCAGTGCTTTTTATAGTACCTATTAGTGGTATTATTCTAATTAAGATACACTTTTTTTTCAATAGGTTTATTAAGAGCTTATTCATTACAGGACACATTGTTAAATTCTGGGGGTAAAATAATAATAAAAAAAGAAAGGATTCTTACATCAGTGGAGTTTTTGGTCCGAAATGGAAATGCAGTATTTGCCCAAATAATTATATTTTGATGACAGCCAGGAAGAAAGATAAGTTAAAGGATATATATGGAGAGATAATAATAGGGACCATTTTCAGTGGGTTAGGCAAGCAGGAAGTGGCATGTAATCTGAGACCTGAGCGATGCTAGGAGATTCTGGCCTGACTGAACATCTTTCTGGAATGTGCTGTGCAGAAAGCTTCTTAGATATCTTTTCTCTAAAGTTCCTCAACCGCAGAGCTCATTGAAAATCATCCTTATTCTCTTTTATTGATGTATCGATGCATTTCTTCCATTATGGTTTCTTATCATTTATTTCCTTTTTCTCCACAAAACACCTTCTGCCTTCCACCTGCAAAGGTTCCCCAGTCGTTTGAGTCATTCTAGGAATTGTAGATTCAGAGTTTTCTGAGAAGTGCAGTTTTTCTGTTATTTTTATCGCTAATTTCTAGAAATTCCTAGAGACAGTTTCTAGAAATAAGACGCTACATCATGTTCCACAAAACTGAGAAACATGGATCTCAGGTCTCCAGACCTAGTTTTTAGCTCATCGTAACTTTGTATAGTTGTGGGCTGTTAATATGTTTCCCCATATGTTAATCAAATCTGGTGAGAACTTGGTCAATGGAACTTGATTATTCTCCCATCAGTTCTTTTCTAGAATCAAATGTCCTACAAGTAATACAAAACTATAGAAATTACAGCCCAACGGTACTTCTTGAGTTCTATGTAATACAGGTATTAACTTGAAAACCCAAATCATACGGGCCTCGTTTTTTCTGTTTTTTTGTTTTCCAATTTGATCCCATGACCATCACCCTGCAAGAACTCAAGGTTGACAGCTTCCTTTTATATCTGATCTGGGGATCACAAAAGCCCCCTAAAACAAGAACAAAACCAACAAATCCTTTAAACAATCCACAGTCCAAATGTCATAGACTGTGAACATGACAGCATTGCATGAATGCTTTCTATACTCTTCATTTTTGAATAGGTGACACTTCTTGACAGTGTTTGAACTTATGTAAATATCCCTTGTTATTAAAAATGACGGCTTGAAAGGTCATTCCTGTAATCAATATACAGTAGGGATTCCAAAGTCCCAGATCAACGAAACTGGCTATTACTAGGCAATGCAATATTTGTAGTTTAAAATCATTTGAGTTCTAATTATTTCTCAAGGTCGCAAAAGTACTTGATTATTTTAATGGGAATGTGAACGACTAATATATTTATTCTTAGCCATTAAGAAAATGGCTTATATGTAAGGGTTATATGTCAATAAATTTGAGCAAATTAGACAAAGGAGTGTCCTATTTCATTTCAAAGATAATTTTAATTCACTAACTCTTAGCTAGATTAATGCTCCTAATAAAAATTAAGCGCTCCCCCGTGCATGGCATGTGTACCAGATGACCTCATTAAGTAGGTATATGGAGAACAGATGCCTCTATGACCTGTCTCCAGATTTACTGAGGAGGGAGTGTCCTTGTTTTAGTGTCCTGTGATTAGTGAGTGAATTTCAAATGAGGGATACAAGGACGATATTTCCTCATGGGTTGTTCTCTATGCCACTTGGTAAAATTCAAACCATAAACAAGATTCATCTTTTACTGATGAATTTATCATCTTTACAAGTCAATAATGTTTGAAATTATAATCAGATTTTAGTTAATGAATATAGATATTTTTTCATTAGTTTATCCTTCACAGGCAGTGGAGATCAGTCTTTAGGTTCCTTTTATGTAAATATTAGCACATTTTAAAGTGACCCCAGATTTGAGTTATTCCACATATAGTATTCATGACTATGAAAACACTGTTTTCCAGAACATATATATGCCGTTAATCATACACCTATGGATAAGGACAGTGCAGGGGCTGGGGGGAGGGGATTGGTAAGGGCAGAGAGAGGGTGGGATGGGAACCCGGTGGAATGGAGCTATGGGGGGAAAAAGAGGACCAACTGTAATAATCTGAACAATAAAGATTTATTTTTTTAAAAAGATGTCTAATTCAAACTATTATTTGTTTGTTGTTACTCTGTTGTTGCTTCTGCTGTTATTGGTGATCTAAGTTTTTATCAGCTAAGGAATAATATAGCCATTAAACTAATACTTGACCTGTGTTCTGCTACTGATGATGCCTCGACCTACAAGAAAATTCAACCTATACTAATAAAAGGATAATATGCTAATTAGACTGGATAGATTGGACGTCTTCTGGACATCTTTCCAGACAAAGCCATGGTGGCGGGGGCCGAGGCAGAGGTGGTTAGGGGCTATCAGGCTGGCAGGGGAGAGTGGTTAGGGGCGATCAGGCAGGCAGGCAGGTGAGCAGGGGTCCCAGATTGGAGAGGGTGCAGGCTGGGCTGAGGGACCCTGCCCCATGCACGAATTTCATGCACTGGGCCTCTAGTATCAGTATAAAGCAACATGGTAAAATTAGTTTTTCTAATGGTGTATTTTAGGTTGTCGGCTTTTATGTTGTTCTGAGCCTTTTACTTAAAAATCCAAAGGAAATTTAGAATCAGTTACATGCTAAAAGTAATGTAGTAAGTAATGTAGTATGTACGTTCACATTGAAAGCTATAAGGGATGTATGAAATGAAAGCTAAAATTTGATAAGTATTTAATGTATGGTGGTCATAATGTTTCAATGGAAATCCTAAATTATTAATTGAAAAGTACTCATTTGATCTTAGCGTTTTGAGAAAACCACAACATAACTGTAGCATATGTTTACAGATACCCAGTCTATTGAGGATGTTACCTTAGTGTGATCTAAATGTTGCTTCTCTATGGAAATCTTTAAAATATATATACGTCCAGTTATGTAGGTCTATACACAGTCAGTATGTATAAAGTAAAACTTGATTATCTATCTTTAAACATGGCATGAGAGGGAGCATAATGACTCAATTAAAAAAGCATTACTGAAAAATATTTTTTATAGGAAAAGTTAAACTCTTCATAAACATATATCAGGAAGGGACTATATACCATATTTGCACATAAAATATGAGAATAAAGTAAATGAATATTTTTGCATGTATATGTTTTTGACATATAGACAAAGAAGTATGGAATATTGACCTTAAGATATGGATATTTGATTATATAAGGATGATGTAATTATCTTAAAAATGAACATTTTTCTAATGATAGTTTACTTGATTCTTCTCAATATGTATGAGAATTTTAGGGAAAGTCAAACCCTGATATTACCATTAATTAAAATACAGGGCATTCTAGACCCTCCTTTGTATCATCATACTTTTCTACAGGCCACTTTGTAAACACTGGTAAACATTTTTTTTTTGTATAAATCTAAATTTTCTATTTACATTAATTTTATAGAATTATATTAAATTACTTGTAAGAAAAAAAGTTGACTTCTACAAGTCAAACACAATCATGATATATGATAAATAATTAAGGGAAAGTAATATATGTATAAAATAATTCTATACAAAGTTAGTTATGTATTTGTATATATTTTGTTTGTATATGTTTGTACAATCATAGGAATTATAGAATATAGCATGTTTGCTTGGTAATTTAGTTTATAATAGGGCGCTAGAATTACTAGTATGTATCTTGGGTAGAGGGTGAGGAGTCATGTCAGGGTCCATACAAGAATCAACCAGTGAATGCATAAAGAAGTGGAGCAACAAATTCATGTTTCTCTCTCTCTTCCTTTGTCTCTAAAATTAGTTAGAAAATGTTAAAGTTGAAGAGATTGACAAAGTAAAATTACACAAAAAGGAGTGATTTAAGTAGCATTTTCATAATAAATGCTAGGTATAAAATGAAGAAAAGTGTGTATTGTGCAATTGTTTGTCATACTTTTGAAACTGAAAATTTGAAAATAGCTAATCTGACAGGTTTCAATGGAGGTGGAATTACCAGAAACCACACAATCTATATCCTTTTAAAATGTAATATATTGTAAAGGAAAACAGTGGATAGGGAAATAATGATGACTCAAATTTTTCTGGTAACAAAATAGATACAATTATGGAAAATTCAAGGTGTTTTTTTTTTCTTCAAACACAAGTCAAGAAATACTTACTGAAACATTTCAGACTCAAAAAAGTTAAAATCACTCCATGGCCCTGAAATCAACGAGGAATGAAAAGCAGAAGGGTCAATAAAACTGTGATGATATCAAATATCATTAAAAAGTTTTAGAAGAGGCCAGATAAGTAAGACTTTCTGCTAATAGGGATGTTACCATAAACAAAAGGATACAGACCTGAAAATGTTTCATTGAAAGTCTCAAATATAGAGATCCTACTTGTATTATTAAAAGAACTAAAATTATTGGATATCTATTTTTACTGATTTAAGTTGCATAAATTGTATTGGTATCATATTTATTTTGTATGTTGACTTTTATTTAAGTTTTAAAAATGCAAACTATTTATGAAAGTGCCTTTTAGATTTATTTGTAACATTTTAATGTGGTAAATAGACATAATCTAAAATTTACCATTTTAACTATTTTCGAGTGTACAATTTAGGGTCCATAATTATTCATATTGTTGTACAATCACCACGTTTATCTCCAGAACATTTTCATCTTCTCAAATAGAAATTCTGTACACATTAAAGAATAACTCCCAATTTCCTCCTGCCTCTGGCCCCTGGCAACCACATTCTACTTTATGTCTCTGTAAATTTTACTTTTGTATGTACCTCATGTAAGTAGAATCATACAGTATTTGTCCTTTGTGACTTCCTTATTCACTTAGCTTAATGTCTTTAAAGTTCATGCATGTTTGTTGAGATGGGTAAAAATAATATGTATTGCTAGAAACTAGCTGAGAGATAGCATCTACTTAACATAGCTTGGTTCTCTACAAGATCACATAGGTAGATTTAAAAACCAGGAGACACAGTAATTGTATATTAGCTGTGATGACAAAGAAGGTTAAAAGTAAGATCTCATTTAAGGACAGCCAGACTGGTGTGTCTTAGTAATTGAGCAATGACCTATGAACACAGGAGGTCATGGTCCGATTCCTCCTCAGGGCACAAGCTTAGGTTGTGGGGTTGATCCCCAGTAGGGGGCATGCAGGAGGCAGCCAATCAAATGACAGCTTCTGTTCATTTATAATCGGTTCTGCACATGGTTCCTTTGAATCTATCTTTGTTTGTTAATGCAAAATGCCATCAGGGGCTCAGAGATAAGCCTGGCTGTGATGCAGGGTAGAGAAGTTTAGGTAGACATACATGATAGTTCCATGAATCTTCCTGGTGCTGTTCAAGCAAATGGCCACTTTGTCCTAAAGTCAGAGTACCTGGCATATATAATTGCTCAGGCCTTAAACATATGTTGACTTCTTTATGGAGGTGTTCAGTCTCTCATAATTCAATATAGAAATATAAAATGAGAGAACCTTAATTTTCAAAACATGAAAACTTTCTCTGAAGAGAAACTTAGAAACTTACATTTTAAAAAACAAGGACAGCTTTGTGATGATGTAGTTTAAGAATATGATCATGAAAATCAGCATGTTTAAAAGAAGTCTGATAAAAGTATAATTTGTATTACAAGGGAAATGAACTGAAAACTTTGTTCTATAGTGCTTTTATGGAGATTTTTTAAGCTGACTATGTATTTAACGCAGCACATAATGAAACTTGGGCCCTTGTAATTTACCAAAATAATCAACTTAAACAAAAAGGATGTCCTTAGTTTCTTTTCTGATCCCTTTGAATGCTTTGCGAAGTAATTATTTCAGGCTTATACTGACGAAAATTTGTCAGAAAATTAGAGCCATTTAATTTTTTTTTTTTTTTTTTACTATTTCCTTTTGTGCACATTTTGCTTTGTCTGGTTTCCTTTATGAAGGATTTTTATAGCTCCGTCGTCAGTTAAGTTTGAGGCATGATATTCTCTCTATCTTCCTTTGTTTCTTCCCTAACTATCATTCGTTTTAAAACTGGGTCAGCCTACTTTCATTTCATTTTGTTGCTTTTTGAAGATTATTGATTTCAAAATAAAAAAGCTTGCTGACATTCAGTATTACATATGATGCACAAAATAGTGTTTGCAGCCCTCACAACTAAGTATATGTATATGAAAAACTATACTGATTTCGAATTGACTTTTTTTTTCTTGCCCAGTGAAAAACAATATAATTCTTCTCAAACGGGCTCTTTGTCCTGGAGCAGAAATGAGCAGAATATTTCTTATAAGTCATAACTCCTTTCCCGTCTTCCTCCTTTCATCTGGCCAGTGAGAGTCAGAGATTGGAAAGATTGTCCTTTGCACTTGAAACTAAAGAGAAAATGAACAAATGGGACTACATCAAAATAAAAAGCTTCTGCACAGCAAAAGAAACCATCAACAAAACAACGAGAAAACCCACTGTGTGGGAAAACATATTTGCCAATGTCATATCTGATAAGGGCCTAATCTCCAAAATCTATAGGGAACTCATACAACTTAACAAAAGGAAGATAAACAATCCAATCAAAAAATGGGCAAAGGACCTAAATAGACACCTTTCAAAAGAGGACATTCAGAAAGCCAAGAGACATATGAAAACATGCTCAAAGTCACTAATCATCCGAGAGATGCAAATCAAAACAACAATGAGGTACCATCTCACACCTGTCAGACTGGCTATCATCAACAAATCAACAAACGACAAGTGCTGGAGAGGATGTGGAGAAAAAGGAACACTTGTGCACTGCTGGTGGGAATGCAGACTGGTGCAGCCACTATGGAAGACAGTATGGAGTTTCCTTAAAAAACTGAAAATGGAACTCCCATTTGACCCTGTGATCCCACTTCTAGGAATATATCCCAAGAAACCGGAAACACCAATCAGAAAAGATATATGCACCCCTATGTTCATAGCAGCACAATTCACCATAGCTAAGATCTGGAAACAGCCTAAGTGCCCATCAGTAGATGAATGGATTAGAAAACTGTGGTACATCTACACGATGGAATACTATGCTGCTCTAAAAAGGAAGGAACTCTTACCATTTGCAACGTCATGGATGGAACTGGAGAGCATTATGCTAAGTGAAATAAGCCAGTCAATGAAGGAAAAATACCACATGATCTCACTCATTCATGGATAATAGAGACCATTATAAACTTTTGAACAATAATAGATTCAGAGGCAGAGCTGCCTCAAACAGATTGTCAAACTGCAGTGGGAAGGCCGGGGAGGGTTGGGGGGCAGGAGGGAGGGGGGTAAGAGATCAACTAAAGGACTTGTATGCATGCGTATAAGCATAACCAATGGACATAAGACACTGGGGGATAGGGGAGGCTGGGGGACTGTCTAGGGCGGGGGGATAAAATGGACACATATGTAATACCCTTTGTAATACCTTAAGCAATAAAAAAATTAAAAAAAAAAAAAAAAAAAGATTGTCCTTTGAAGGCTATATCAACTTTGAGTGAGGTGACAGGAACCCTGGCCAAATTGTTGAGGCTGATTTCTTTCCATTAGTAGAGCTTGTTTATTATAGAAAAGGAGGGAATGTGTTGCATGGAGTGCTTAGAAACATGAAATTTGGCCTATCTGGTATCGCTCTGTGGTTGAGCATCAACCCATGAACCCAGAAGTCACTGGTTCAATTCCAAGTCAGGGAACATGCCTCAGTTGCAAGCTCAATCCCCAGGCATGCAGGAGGCAGCTGATCAATTATTCTCTCTCATCACTGATATTTCTATCTCTCTCTCAGTTTTTTTTTCTCCCTGAAATCAATAAAAATAAACTTGAAAAAAAAAAGAAACATGATATTTTGAATTATTTCTTCTGTATATAATATCGGTGATCTTGAGCAAGTTACTCAACTTCTCTTCATCTTATATTTTCACTTATGAAAAAAGGAGAAAACTTTATGACAAGCTATTTTAGATGAAGTGCTTATCATTGATTAAGTCATTCCATGATTTGCAGCTCAGGATATGATTATTTAAGGTAGATTATTTAAGGTAGATTACATGTAGCATCAGAATTAATTCAGTGTTATACTTATCCCAGTATCTCCACATGAAATGGTTTAACCCTAAAAAAAAAGAAAACATTTTGCCTCCTGTTATAGATTTTAGGTTTGGATTATTTTTCCCCTTAATAGAATAGGTCCTCAAATCCCTTTGTAAGGTAATTGAAGGATCATGGAGAAGGAATCATTTACTGATCATTGTATAAAAATAAAAACAACTAACCCTTGTTTCTCATTCCTGTTTCTCAATTTCAGACTAATGAGGTCCATTGCATTTTGGGGCTGGAACATGTGAATGGTAATGCTATTATGCAATCAATTTGATATAACCTAGCAAGTAATCCAGTACCTTTGATTTCATATTTACAATGCAAATTTTATAAGTAAAAAACTGAAGAGAAGTACAGAATCAAAATTCTGTATACCCTGTAAAGAAGATAAAATACTAGTTCTAACATATTGAAGAAAACAGAAATGCAACATTTTAAGGTAGATTTCAGATGAACATTCACTGACTCCATGGAAAAAGAGTTACAGGTGCATTTCAACTATTTTTAAATAAATAGACTATAGGTAAATGTTTTGTGGCACACAGTTTTATTTACTGGCACACCATTTTGCTCATTTAGTTGATATATGGAGGAAATTGTCATGTGATTTTCACAGGCCAAGTTGCACTTAACACTTTAAAATAAGGTATTAGTGAGATGTGACAGTGAATTTTAAAGGTTACTTCAATTAGAGAATTATGAACCAAACTTTGGTTCTAAGATAACAGGAATAGTAGCAGAATTATTTTAGAATAATCTTAAGTAATAATAGACAAACATGTAAATTAACTGTACCTTTGCTACACTAACCAGCCAATCAGGAGAGTATGCAACTTAACCCAACAAAGATGGCAATTAATTTGCATACACTTGGAAGCGGCGGAGTGAAGACTGAAGGCATCTCTGGCTGAAGCAGCAAAGACTGAAGGCGGCTCCGGCCGGAGCGAAGGACTGGGTCCCAGGTGCCAGAGGAAAACCGATGCCGGCAGCCTGGAGAAGGGAAGTCCTACTGCACGAATCTCTTCATGCAACAGGCCTCTAGTATTAATATAGAAGTCAGTGAACTTTCAATTTGTATCACAACAAACATGGCTCAATTTTAAGTAAAATATGTCATCTCACATGTAAGGGAAGTGTATTACTTTTGTTCATCTATACTAATAAAAGGGTTATATGCTAATTAGACCAGATAGATTGGATGTCTTCAGAATGTCCTTCTGGACAAAGCCATGATGGTGGGGGCCAAGGCAGAGGTGGTTAGGGGCAATCAGGCTGGCAAGGGAGAGCAGTTTGGGGCCATCAGGCAGTCAGGCAGAGGCAGTTAAGGGGGTTCAGGCAGGCAGGGAAGTAGTTAGTGGTATCAGGCAGGCAGGTAGAGGTGGTTAGGGGTGATCAGGAAGGCAGGCAGGTGAGTGGTTAGGAGCCAGCAGTCCTGGATTGCAAGAGGGATGCCGACTGCTGGTTTAGCGAGATTGGGCCTAAACTAGCAGTCGGACATCCCCTGAGGAGTCCCGAATTGGAGAGGGTGCAGACTGGGCTGAGGGACCCCCCACCCCCGTGCAAAAATTTCATGCACTGGGTCTCTAGTATTAACATAAAATAAAATCAAGGCACAGTATTATTATTGCTAGTTTAGGCTCAATATCATTTTTAGGGGAAAATGTGTGTGTGTTTGAGTGCTTATGTGTGATTTTTTTTTCTTGTTTTTGTGTGTGTGAATTTGAGGCTTGGGTATATATGTTTATTTATATCATGTGCTGATTATAGTGGTTAAATAGATTAATAATTTTATTGTATTAATTATTTTGTCACCCTGACTTTTCTAGATATCGGCAAAAAAGATGAAAGAGTTTGAAATTCACAAATAACTCACTTTTATTTATTTATTTTTTCCTTTATTGATTACGGTATAAAATATAATTTTATTGATTTTAGAGAGGAAGGTAAAGGGAGAGAGAGAGATAGAAACATCAGTGATGAGAGAGAATCATTGATCGCCTGCCTCCTGCACACCCCCCACAGGGAACTGAGCCTGCAACCGGGGCATGTGCCCTGACTGGGAATTGAATCATGACCTCGTGGTTCATAGGTCAATGCTCAACTACTGAGCCATGCCAGCTGGGCACAAATAATTCAGTTTTTATTGGTAATTTTCCCTTGGCTATAGAAGAAGTAAATAAAGTTGTTTTTATTAATTTAGACATGTGTAAAAGTGGTATTTCTTTTGGGCTTAATTGCATATAATTTATTCTGAATTATTGTTTCATCTTAGAGATGATTTTTGCTTTTCTCTTGAATAGAGAATTTTATTTATTCAGTAGACTTTTAGCAAGCCACTAGTATGAGTGAGAAGTTTTGACAGTATTTGTGGAGTGGATATTTTAAAGATAGAAATACATCTTTGGCCCCAATATATTTATATTCAGAAGGGATGCATCAAACACTGATTGCTTATGATGAGAACTTTGAAGAGGAGAATCAAAATATTGCAGCAAATTGAGGAAATGATGACCATGTCTTATCAATTTTGCCCTATGAGTTTTACATTCACTGTGCACTTCCTCATTCCAGATCATCGCCATCTCTCTCCCGTGGTATTCTTATGGTTTCCTTCATTTCACTTTTATTTCTACCCTCTATCAACCTAGTCTATCCCTTGAACTCTCAGCAGAATATTTCCTTAGAAATTCATCTGCTTAAAAATACTGCTGGCCTTCCATCGCTTTCACATTAACACTATCCTCCTCGGCTTACCACCAATGTTCCTTCACAATCCAGGCACACTGTGTCTATTACATTTTTCAAACATTTGGTGCTATTCACTATTCCCCATAATAAAAATTCAATTTCTAATGGCATTCATTCTCTGTTCCTTGTGCTTAGAATGCCCTTCCCTTGCTGGCTGTGCCTGGAAAAATGATGCTTATATTTACAGATGCCACTATAATTTCACCTCAGATTTCCTAAATCTCAGAATTCTGAAGTCAGAATTGATAATCCTATATAATAAAAGCCTAATATGCAATGTGTCCCTTCAGGTGGGAGTTCAACTGGGAGTTCGACCAGGAGACTGGGAGTTTGACCGCTCACTATGATGTTTGCTGACCACCAGGGGGTGGCAACCAACTTCCTGAGGCGCCTGGGCAAGGGGCTGCAACCTCTCGCCAGCTACCTCGGGGTGGGGGTGACAGGGATGGAGGTGCAGTGAGAATGCGGGGTGTCTGCCAAGCTTGCTCTCAATCCGCCTGCTACATTCCCCCAGGACGCCAGGGCTCACACACTGGGTAAGCCCCTGAGCTCATGTGCCGGGTGCCCGCAAGGAGCCCACCTTGCACTCGGGTGGCGTCTTGTCTTCTGAGTGAGCAAGGCTGCAGCCACTGAGACCACAGGGGCTGGTCAGGTTCCCTGTGGGTTTGCGCAGGAGCCAGTCTGGAAGGCCAGCCAGGAGAGAGCATGCTGCCTGCTGGGATTCTGTGTGGTGCCGCTGGGCGGGCCAGAGGCCCACGCTGCACCCCAGCCTGCGGCATCCGGCCTTGTTCACTGCATCTCCGTGTAGGGACTTGGGCTCCCTGACTCAGGTGGAGAGGGGCGCAATGGGGCCCAGGGTCTCGGATGCTTCCCAGGGCCCAGAGGTCAGCTGGGACCTGCCCTTCCATGTCAGATGCTCGCGCTTCAATTACTGGCCAGGCCTAGGGACCACACCCATGCAGAATTTCATGCACAGGGCCTCTAGTGCCATTATGAAACATTTATCCTTCACATTTATTACTCTTTGAATTTATTTAATTTATTTAGGTAAATTTCTATCCTCACGATCTGTAAGCTCCTGGCACATAAAGGGCTATATTATTTATTAAGAATTTCCCATGTTTTATGCCTGTTGGAGCTCAAGAAAGATTTGGTGGTGGTAATAAGAAGTCTAGTGTTATATGGATTCAATCTAATATTGTGTTGAAAAGTTGGTCATAATTTCTGATTTTAGAAAAATCTGAATCATCATCTGACTATTGATATAAGTGGCACTTAATTTCTCGATTTCCCAGAATATTTAATTACCGTGATGGTAATTACATTTAGTTTTAAAAGTAGCTAGCTCAATAAAAATTGGGTTTTATTAAAGACATTATTAAAAGTGATACTAAATATTACTGCTACTTTTGTTATTAATACTGCAATTATACCGAATGATACTATAATTAATATTAGCTACAGTGCTTATATTCGACATTTACCATAGAGGATACTTTGGGATCTTACCTGAGTATTTGATGTCAACTGAAGGCATGATTGGGCTGATTTGTTATGTTCATCCTATGGCACATATTTCTCACAGGACCTCAGTTTGTTTATCTCCTGCCCTGGGTACCAGCTATACTGGGTGCCTTAGGTTTCACTAATTTGACACGTCCTTATGTCTCTGAATCCCTGCTTCCACTTCCTGAAAAGCTCTCCCACTTTTCCAGGACTTCTATACAGTTTCAGGATTACATAATGAGATAAGACTGTAGGCACCTGAAGGCAGCTATGAAGACTCTTAGCATAATGAGTAAAGGTTACTTTCTATTGCCATTTTCTTGTTAGTTAACATCAGCTTGTTGCCTTACATCTGAGAGCAGATCTGTTACTCAGTACATGCAGGTTATTGAAGAAATTTATGAGTAAATTAATTGATCGTGCAGTTTATGGAAACTATGTAACACCTTCAGATTTAATTTAATGTGCCTAAATGTATTTTAGAGGAAAATATTCAGGGGGTTTTAATATTCAATTGCAGAATAACCTTCTTATAGGAAAACATTGAAGGCTTTCTCAATTGACCCAACGATAACGTGTGAGGACACATTCTTTACATGAGATAGAATGTTTGTAATCAATCAACGCGTTTACTATAAATAAGAGGAAAAGTGAGAGAAGGTGTAGAAGTTGAAGTGACATGCAATATTACTGATGCTGAACTATCAGAAAGTGCTTTGCATGCTCAGGACATCTGAAAGATTTCTCAAAGCATAATAGAAGCAGCCTTTGGAGATACAGAGGAAACATGAAAGAAACTTTGCCAAAGCGTGTCCTCTTTTGATACCGCAGCTCGTTTTGCTGATATGAGAGTCTACTAACAAACCAAGAGATAAGTACAACTACATGCAGCAATTCATTCTATGGAAATACAGCATTGTATGCAAACAGTATACAGCTGTTCAAGTACATGCTATTTCTTATGTGGCCAGAATAGGTTTATCTAATCATCTTTCCCTGCTTCGTGTATATACTAGAAGCCCAGTGCATGACATTTGTGCACTGGGGTGGGGGGGGTCCCCCTCAGACTGGCCTGCACCCTTTCTCACAGTCTTGGACCCCTCAGCGACATTCCCCGAGAGGTTCTTAGAGCTATCTTGGGGGTGAGCCCGGCTTCTGGCTGAGCAGCACTCCCCCTGTGGGAGCTCACTGACCACCAGGGGGCAGCTCCTGCATTAAGCGTCTGCCCCCTGGTGGTCAGTGCACATCCTAGCGACCTGTCATTCCCCCGTTTGGCCAATTTGCATATTAGGGTTTTATCGTATAGAATGGCACAAGGCTTGGGTACGTATTGTTGACTTTGAGGTGCTGCAAGGAAATGGACCATCAGGAGCAAGGCAGGGTGCCTCAGTGTAGCAAAATGTCACTACCTCAGAACCTGCAATTAGATAGATGGAAAGATTTTTAATAACAAGATGTGTAATAGTGGTCAGTTAATTTCACTAGAATAAGTGAACATGGAAGTTTTATTTGTGTTACATCGTCACACTTTATGCTTCGAGGAGTTTCCAGTGCAAACGCGTGGGTGTGTGTACTTCCCTTCCTATTTGTAGTCTTTATAATTTCCTGGTGTGCTTATGTCGTATTGATTTTTTTCAAATTTAAATGATTCCCCTGACTTTTTAAATGCATACATTAATTTATTCTTTTTTTATAATAGTATTTACCATTTTGTGGATCTAACGATATAATATGTATTCCTGGAAAAATGACAATAATTACATAAGAATTTCAGTTGTCTCTTTACAGTAGGTGTTACTGCCTTTCCTCTTAAAACCTTTCATGATAATCACTAACATTAAAAAGAAAATTTTAACCTCACCAGCATGGCTCAGTGGATGAGCGTTGACCTATGAACTGGGAGGTCATGGTTCGATTCCAAGTCATGGCACATGCCTGGGTTGTAGGCTTGATCCCCAATGTGGGGCATGCAGGAGGCAGCCAATCAATGATTTTCTCTCATCGTTGATGTTTCTATCTCTCTCTCCCTCTCCCTTCCTCTCTGAAATCAATAAAAATATCTTTAAAAAAAAAAAGAAAATTTCAGGTGTGAAAGGATTCGAAACATACTTTTCCCATTCTGTTGAGGATTTGTTACGCTTCTCTTTTCTTTGTGCCTTCAGACTCCCTCTGCCCTCCTCTGGGCCATGTTCTTGTCCCAAACACTGACTTGTATTGTAGTCAGTTGGGATCAGCCAGTGAGGAGTCTTAAGAGACTGAAGAGGAGTAGGAATGAGGATTTAGTCCCTTGATTTCCTTCTTGAGACTGTGTCTTATTCTAATGTTATTGTTCTCCTACAGGCCCCCCTCGTCCACACAAGTATCTTTTCTCCTGGACTCTGATAAGCTCTTCTCCCATTGGTCCCTCGTACCAACTGGTAGCGACAGTTTCTATGCTGCTGGTCCTGGTCTTTGAACCCTCCATTATGGTTCCCCCACACATCACACACAACTTTGTAATTCGTCTCTTTGTAAACAAGCTGTGATCTTAATTGGAGTGTACCGTCTGTGTCCTGTTGGTCCTCAGGGAGATTCAGCATTCTGGGTAACACAGACAGGACTGGGAATCTAGCGAGACAGGAAATTGGGAGATGATTGCATAAGGTAACAAGAATGCATCTCATTTGGATCCTAGTCTTAGAATTGAGAAGAGTCTTCTGTTTGGCTTTGGCAAGCCAAACTGATGAAGTTGTGGTTTGGCATTATTGGTGACATATTTGATTTTGTGTGTGATCAACTATTGTGTGAGCACAAAAGGACTCAATCTAAAAGATGTCAGGAATTAATCGTGTCATTGAATTCATTCTTGCTATTTGAGTATCACCTTTCAAATACATATAAGCTCTCTAAGTGTGTCTTGAAATAAAAAGCTTCTCACTTTTTGGTATGTTGAAATGCTGTAAGTATTGTGGAACTATAATCTTATTATAGCAAGAATGTGACACATGGTTAAATAATAATAAAGTGCCTTTACTTTGTACTATCATATGGAATTAGTAGCTTTCAAATAGTTACACATGATCCAGATTATCAATCAATAAAAATATTAAGAAAGTGCATTTCCTAGATCACTTCAGGAGCATTGCATCCTTTTTAAGTCAAGCAAGAAGCAACAAAAATTTAAATAATGCAGAGCTGGAGTAATAGACAGTAGGTTATGTCAAATTGTAATTCATATTGAATTATTTAAGGTACTAATATCCAGGATATCAAATAAAATAATCTCCAAGAACTATATTTGAATTATATATAACTAGAGGCCCGGTGCACAAAAATTTGTGCACTCAGGGGGGTCCCTAACCCGGCCTGTGCCCTCTCCCAGTCTGGGACCCCTCGGAGGATGTCCACCTGCTGGCTTAGGCCCGCTCCCTGGCTCCCTGCAGGGCCGGGCCCAAGCTGGCAGTCAGACATCCCTTTGGCAGCCCGGCAGCCCTTGGGGGATGTCCACTTACCAGCAAGGAGCAGACGTAAGCTGCAGTCGGATATCCTTAGTGCTGCTGAGGAGGCGAGAGAGGCTCCCACCACCACCGCAGTGCTGGCAGCCATCAGCCTGACTTGTGGCTGAGCAGAGCTCCCCCTGTGGGAGCGCACTGACCACCAGGGAACAGCTCCTGTATTGAGCATCTGCCCCTAGGTGGTCAGTGTGTGTCATAGTGACCAGTCATTCCCAGTTGTTCTGCTGTTAGGGTCAGTTTGCATATTACCCTTTTATTATATGGGACAGAGACATGGTGCATGGGTCGGGGCCAGCTGGTTTGTCCTGAAGTGTGTCTCAGATCAGGATGGGGGTCCTGCTGGGGTGCTTGGCCAGCCTGAGTAAGGGGCTGATGGCTGTTTGCAGGCTGGTCAAGCCCCCCCCTAACCCAGTGGGGACCCTAACCCCATGGAGGTTTGGCCAGCCTGGGTGAGGGGCCGATGGCTGTTTTCAGGCTGGCCACACCCCCTTTAGGGTGGGGGGTCCCTACTGGGGTGCCTGGCCAGTCTGGGTGAGGGGCTGAGGGCCATTTTAAGGCTGGCCAAGCCCCTCCAGCGATGGAAGCTCCCAGCCTCTCCTTTTTTTCTTTTTTATTCTGGGACTTATTTACCTTCTATAACTGAAACTTTGTTGCTTTGAGTGGAGCTCAGAGCCAGCCAGGGCGGGTGGGAGGGAAACCTCCTGCTCCTTCGAGCTCCGTGGCTATGGCTGGCTGGAAGCAGGTATCTGGGGTTTATTTACCCTCTATAATTGGAACTTTGTTGCTTTGAGTGGAGCTCTGAGCCACCACAGCAGCTTGGCTTCCTCCATCATTGGGGCAAGGAAGCCTCCTGGCTTGCTCCAGCGCCGTGGCTGCTGGCCGCCATCTTGGTTGGGTTAATTTGCATATAGTTGTTCTGATTGGCTGGTGGGCCTGCCTTAAGGCATAGCAAAGGTACAGTCAATTTGCATGTTTTTCTTTTATTAGTGTAGACTACATTTATGGGCTGAGTATTTGCAACAAAAAAGTTATGTTGGGAATTCTTCCCATTTTAATAATTAATTAAAAACAGAATGTCCATGTGGTTACCTCAGATTTCCACATGAGAGAGCAACTGAAATATGAACCAACCACCATGATAATCATGTTGCATATAAATTTTGGATAGTCTTACATTGCAGAATTTCATTTTGTGATTATTTTTTTCTCTTAGGATCAGTCTTTGGGAGTGTCTTTACTGAGAAATAATTGATGTATTAACATTGTGTATGTTTAAGGTGTACAATGTGTTGATTTGATGCATTTATAAATTCCAATATTATTAGCACCATAGCATTAGCTAACACCTCTATCTTGTCACATAATTATCAATTCTTTTTTTTGTGGTGATAGCAATTAAGATATAGACTGTTAGCAACTTCAAAGTTTATTACACAGTAATGTTGACTATAATCATTAAGCTGTGCATTGGATCTTTAGGATTTATTTATTTATTTATTTTTTTAAATATATTTTATTGATTTTTTACAGAGAGGAAGGGAGAGAGATAGAGAGTCAGATGAGAGAGAATCATCGATCAGCTGCCTCCTGCACATCTCCTACTGGGGATATGCCCGCAACCCAGGTACATGCCCTTGACCAGAATCGAACCCAGGACCTCTCAGTCCGCAGGCCGACGCTCTATCCACTGAGCCAAACTGGTTTCGGCTAGGATTTATTTATCACTGCAACTGTAAGTGTTTGGTGAAACTCTTTACTGAGCATATCCGTTTATAGCCAGAGAGATGTTATACTTCAGGGATCATCATTTTACAATTTGGTAGCTAGCCATACTATGGCCATTAAGGGGTATGCAGGAGGCAGCCGATCAATGATTCTCTCTCATCATTGATGTTTCTATTTCTCTCTCCCTTCCTCTTTGAAACCATTAAAAATACAGTTTTTTTAAAAAAAGAAAAACAATGCTTCTATGTTCCCTTCCATATATATGCTTGTCTTGCCGTTCAACCATTTCAGTGCTGTCTCAAATGTCATTTGTACAGTGAGGCTGTCTCTAATGAAAGCCGGAAAATTATAGCCCCACCCACCCATGCTCACCCCAACACCCACTATTCTAATGATTTTTCTCAAGCGTAATCACCACCATGAGAATTCTGTAAGTTCTATTTATGTATTTCCTGTCTCTCACTTGTATATCATTAATTCTTTTTTTTTTCTGCAAAAAGCTTTATTGTTTCATTTGGTCCAATGCATTGGAGAGGGCTTCTGGGTGGTTAAAAGAATGGCTAGTAGTTTAGGGGAGAGGCTCAGTTAAAAGCCAGACACCAGGGGATGCAGAGGGGCCCCTCAAAGGCCTCTGGGTTCCAAAGGCTCCTAGTCGTGCTTGAGGCTGAGCATTTTGAAGAGATATCCGCCCAGCCCAGCCTGGGGACCATAGCCTGCGGAGGTGAGTCAGGTGTCGCCTATCTTCTTGATGAGTTTCACCTCCTCACCCCGGAAGTGGTTCTCCAGGAAGTCATAGAGCTGAGGGTCTGGGGTAGAACCCAGGGCCTGCAGCTCCAAGAGGGCCTGGGTCAGTTTCCTCTCCAAGGCCAGGGCGGCTTCCATGGGCCCTGAGTTTTGCCCACTCACCTTGGGAGGCTTCAGCACGTCCTGGAAGGGAATGCAGCCATCACGCTGGTTTTGCAACTTTCAGAGAAGCTCAGCGCCCTCGGCTTCTCCTCCAGCTCACGGACGAAGTGGTCCATGCCCTCCTGAGCCACATCTTCATGGTCGCAACAGAAGCCCAGAGAGAGGTAGGTGTGGGAGGCCCGCAGAGGCAGGCTGGCCAGGCGGTGGGCAGCAGCCTCCACCTCGGTGGAATAATTCTGATGAATTTGGGAGCTCACGGTTGTTTGGCAATAAGGAGTTAAGGTAGGGAAAAAAACGGTGTGTAGGCTGGTTCCCGAGGTGGTTCTGATGGTGGTGACTGGATAAGACACAGGAGGGAGGCTGGAGGCTGGGAGATGGGGCGTCCCTGAGTCTGTTCCATCCAAACACTGTTGAAGCAGGAGACATATCTGGGACCCCGAGGGCACTGCTAGATCATTAATTCTTTGTAAGAAGGTGCTTTGATCTTTTGTTCATGCTGTATCCCCAATCTGAGTACCATGCTTGACAAATGCATAGTAGGTTTGTAATAGTACTAGTAAGTGCAGCATGAACAGATTATATGCTTGCTTAAGAATTATGTGGCATTACTCCCTTATCTGTAGGCTTGTTTATTTTATTTGTTTCATAATGATATATAACTGAAGGTGATTTTATTATAAGTGTATAACTTATGATTAGAGTCTTCTTATTCTATAGGTTTTCAGATACACTAAATACATGTGGGTTATTTACTCCTCGGCCATTCTGGAAATTTTACAACTATATTACCTTACTTCCAAGTGTGCCTATCACATAATATCTTTAATGAAGGGCAGACATAATATCGTCTTTAATAATTTTTTATTGTTAGTGTTAACCATTATCAATTCTATTCTAAATTGAATAATTGAGCTATGGTATATGACTTGGTTTAAACAAAATGCAACTTAAAATAAAATAGAAAAATCTCACACTATATAATGAAAAAATACAGTTATTCTTAGAAAAGTTTCCTCCCCCCTGAATCAGAATGGCAATGCAAATGATCTTATACAACTGCTCCTTGAAACATTTTACATTTTACAGAGAATAATAAATATGATTCCAAGTACTACTCAGTTATCATTCTAAGAAAGAGATTTGAAACGTTGATACTTTCTCAAGTACACTTGTTAGCCACATAATTATCTGACACTAAAATATATTACTCTGGATAGAATATTTTAAGGTATAGAATGCAATTTATTACTATAATTATGTCTCAATGTTCAAGATATAATTTGTAAAAGACCCTTTCCCTTAATTTTTTATAAAATGCTGTGAGGATGCACACAGGAGCATCTTGAAAGCTACTATTCATTTATGTCCTCTCCATTTATTAGAGAACTGGTTGTAGGTACCTCTGGTTTTAATATATAAAAGATAGTCACTCAATAAATATTTGATAAACAATGACTAATATAAAATGATTTTATGTCGGCCATATTTATTAGCGTATAGAACTGGTAAGTTCTTGCACTGAGTTCTTAGTGCATGATGGGGAACTTGCTTATGATGAAGGGGGTAGTTGATGCTCTGTATAAAAAATACAATATGAGCCCCAGCTGGTTTGCCTCAGTGGATAGAGTGTCAGCCTGTGAACTGAAAGGTCCCAGGTTTGATTCTGGTCAAGGGCACATGCCTGGGTTGTGGGCTCGATCCCCAGTAGGGGGGCTTGCAGGAGGCAGCCGATCAATGATTCTCTCTCATCATTGATGTTTCTATCTCTCTCTCTCCCTCTTCCTTCCTCTCTGAAATCAATAAAAATATATTAAAAAAATACAATATGAAGTTGAGTAGGAGGTCTGTTAACTTAGAGTTAATTAAAATGTATTCTGCAGCATTGCCAAGTGTTTCTATTGTGGGAGACAAAAAAATTAAAGGGAGGGCAATTTTGAATTAGCAATTAATCTACTTTAATGACTTAGAGACATTAATTTCTTATAACTTTTTAATTGAATTTCAATTTAAATATTTAAAATAATTTAAAATATTTATTTACCCTTATATACTACAAAATATATGGCTAAGCTAGAAGAATTTACTGGAATGAAAATTTAATTAAGGCTACTTTCAATTTAATAGAAATATCCATTAGCATGTGTATGTTTTAAAATTTTATAAATAATGGCCACTCATAGTAGCCACCTACTTTGGTGCTAGGAGAAGATACAAAAATGAGAAGCATTTCTCACAATACTAATGGAGATGTAGGTTAAATGAGCATCGAGTTAGTTACCATGATTTTTTATATTTTAAAGTGGAAAACAAAATATGAGGTCAAAGAAGTGAAACAACTTGAGAAATCTGGGATAAGAACTTGACCTCTTTGCATCTTACCTAAGCCATGTACATACATGTAATATATAATTCAATATTGTAGATTCTCCAAAGACATTGAACTGAAACGTAACTCAATGAGTATATATAGAAGATAATACTCTATTTTATATCTTTTTATAGGCATGTTCTTTTTTAAAATATATTTTATTGATTTTTTACAGAGAGGAAGGGAGAAGGATAGAGAGTTAGAAACATCGATGAGAGAGAAACATCGATCAGCTGCCTCCTGCACACTCCCTACTAGGTATGTGCCCGCGACCAAGGTACATGCCCTTGACTGGAATCGAACCTGGGACCCTTGAGTCCGCAGGCCGATGCTCTATCCGCTGAGCCAAACCAGTTAGGGCGGCATGTTCTTAGATTGTCATTTATTAAGTACATTAAAAAAAAACATTTATATAAAATACTAAAACACAAACTATAATGTCAGTTACAAATATTCCACAGAACTATTGTAGCAGTGAGTTGGATATCAATGACTTGACCTTGACTGTAGCTTTCATAACTTTTTAATAACTTTCAATAACTTCGTCAAGTCCAAAGGTATCATAAAATACAGGGATTACAGGAAGATCAGGAAGATATTGGTTATTTCGGGAAAATCAATTCATAGGGATAATGAATGGGGTCAAGGTTTAAATGAAGTGGTGATCAAGAGCAGGCTTAGGGTATACATACCAAGAAGGCTGAGTGAGATTCTTCCAGCTGCCTCATGGACTTATTACTTTGTCTCTTCACCCTTTCGTCTGGATTAGCATACCTCTTCTTTTGAGAACTGCCTCTCTATCATCTCTAGTTAGAGAATCAAATGACAGATGCCATTGTACATTGTCACCAGTACTGAAATGGACAAGTGCTCTAAGCTTATCCAGTCTTCGTTAAAGATCTCTCCAAGTGAAGATGGCAGGAAGAGCCAATTCCTCTTTGAATTATGGACTAATAGGATATGAATATGAAAGGCTCTGTAGTCACCCTTTCAAAAGAAACCAAGAAAAAGGATAATAAAATTACTGATAGCATATAGGTCATCCCTGTCCTATTAATACTCACCTTCACCCCACTTTTTCCATGATGTGATAACATTAACTAATAATTCTTACTTAGACTGAAACTAGATTCATTCTTTAATATTCAGCCAGATTCCTGACTAATGCATCTTCTATAGCAAGAGCATCTCTTACAAGTGCAGTTTGAGGCTAGAATATATAATTGGGATGGGCTGTACTGAACCCCAGTTTACAGTATTGGGGAAAAGGAAACAAATAAAATAAGAAATTGGAATGTAAACGTTGAAGAATGCTAGAAAAAATCTAGTTCAGTATCCATTATTATGAATAATGAAACAAAAATGCCCACAGTATTTTATTTTTAATGAGATGGCCCAGCTCATTCAATTAATGAATCATTGAATCCCAGATTTGGAATCCCATGACTTTTCATAGAAAGCTACTCCTTTCAGAACTCTGTCTTGGTCCAGTACAGTGATGGTGAACCTATAACACGCGTGTCAGAAGTGACACACAAACTCATTTTTTTGGTTGATTTTTCTTTGTTAAATGGCATTTAAATATATAAAATAAATATCAAAAATATAAGTCTTTGTTTTACTATGGTTGCAAATATCAAAAAATTTCTATATGTGACACGGCACCAGAGTTAAGTTAGGGTTTTTTAAAATGCTGACATGCCGAGCTCAAAAGGTTCGCCATCACTGGTCTAGTAGGAGCCTGAAATCAAGTTAAAAGAACACATGCATGTTCAGGATTTGCCTTCTACTTAGGTCTCAGTCCACCAAGGTCTGTGGTGTTTATTTCTTGAACATACCTTGCTTATCTTCTAACCAAGACCCAGGAGGTGATTGTTCAATATATTGATTCGTGTGTCTCTTTGCTTCCAGCCTCACATTCAGGCTTTCTTTTCAATGTTCTTTGCCCTTTGGTTTTGGTCTGGGACACATTGAATGATCTTTCTAATAACTGAAATGAATATGGTGTTTTGTTTTGAACTTATCACGTGTATTACAAGGTATCTTTCTGCAAAGATAGTAGGTGCAGCATTATTTGAAAGCTTATGTATAGATATAGCAGCATGTTTAAAGACAATTCTCAAAGGGTAGATTAGCTATAAAGATTTAAGAAAATTCAAATTAAACAGTTCTAATTGGCAAAATTTCCACAGGGACATTAATCATAATCGTTGAATAATGAAGGATATTGGTGCATATTAGAGGCCTAATTGTTGACTTCTGAAAGAGTTTTAAGTTTATCTGAACATCGATATTCACCATTAAAAAGGAATTAGCTCATTAGCTTTTTTATATATAAATTTATGAATTAACAGTTGAGTAGTTCAATATGATCTCTTTTATGAAGTAGACTGTTGTCTTGTATGTCTTGAGAAATATCAAGTCAATTCAGGTTATATCTGTGTTTTAGAAAGTAAGTATGTGCCAATTCAAAAATGAGATTGCAACTTAATTGTTAAAGAATGTAAATCAACAAGTAGATTATTTCAAAGCCTGTGTGCTCCCGTTTAATCTTTTCATTTGAGGATTATCTATCTGTTCCTGACAGAGCTAACTTCATCTTTAAAATTTCTACAGAAAGGAAAAAGAACATAAAGTGTGTAGACTAGAAGTGTATTCCAAAAACTGATGGAATAAAGAAATAAAGTAAAGATAAGTTCTTTAAGGGAGAAAGGCTGATAATTAACTATTTGAATTTCTACGAAGAATGACGATATTGTGTATTTGTGCATATGTAAGTAAAAGCAATGGAACATGAGTGTTCCAAAGAACAGTATCAGTGAAAAGGTAGTATGGAACACCTGAGCATCACCTATGAAAGAAAATCATGATGTTAGTTTTCATCTTTTGTTTCAGACGTCATACAAGTATCAGCTTTGCCATAGTATTTTTCAGAGAGCTGTGACTTATTTATCTTTATATATATTTCTAAGCTAGCACAGTATCTGACATAGAGTGGAACCCATTAAGAATTAGCTGTTGAATATTCCACTTTCCCATCAGAAATTCACAGATGTATTTTTTTAAAAAAATAAATGGGACGTGAGAGACAAGAGAGGAGAAACTAATGAGGCAGATAGGTATCAAAGGCAATACAAGCAGAACATCTGTTTATGAGAAACAGAGAAGTACTTAACTATCCAGTGGGAACATCCTTGGAGATTCTTCATTTCCCTTTGCATTTTGTCTTTGTCTTACCAAAAACCCGTTACTTACTACTGTTAATTTATTTAATACATTAGATAACAGTGCCACACATTCTTATCAGCAAAGGTACTTGCCAAGTTTTTCCAATGTTCTTTATCTCAGACAGCATAGATACGAAGATGGCTTTAAATGTTTTAATTCACTTCTTTTTAAATCCCCACATGCACAGTGTGAATTTCTTTTTATGTTTCATTGGATTCAACATTAATGATGATTTGAAGGGCATGTAGTCCGTCTCCTCTTTGCATGGCATTACAGGATCATAAAAAAGCAAGTGCAGCACTAACCAGTTTGGCTCAGCGGATAGAGTGTCGGCTTGTGGACTGAAGGGTCCTAGGTTCAATTCCAGTCAAGGGCATGTACCTTGGTTGCAGCCACATCCCCAATAGGGGTGTGCAGGAGGCAACTGATCAATGTTTCTCTCTCATTGATGTTTCTAACTCTCTATTCCTCTCCCTTCCTCTCTGTGAAAAATCAATAAAATATATTTTTAAAAAAGCAAGTGCAGCCCTAGCCAGTTTGGCTCAGTGGATAGAGCATCGCCTGCAGACCAAAGGGTCTTGGGTTTGATTCCGGTCAAGGGCATGTACCTTGGTTGCAGTTTCCCTCTTGGCTTGGGCCCTAGTCAGGGCGCATGGAGAAGGCAACCAGTGGATGTATTTCTCTCACATCAATGTTTCTTTCTGTCTTTCCCGGTCTCTTCCACTCTCTCTAAAATCAGTGGAAAAACATCCTCAGGTGAGGATTAAAAAAAAAAAAGTAAGTATAAGCTGAGATTATGTGAACAGTCAATGGAAAAATCAAGATCATTTCGTGATATTTAACATTTTTTGTCAAAACATTAACACATCTCTTATCCTTGTCCATAATTACAAGGACATAGAAAATAGTAAAACTAATATTTATTTATTGCACTGCTTAAAACATGAGCCATATGGTGAATTAAAGTATTTCTTTTTTGTAAAATACTTATCCAAAGTTGTTTGAACAGTGCTTCCTTTTTTTGTATTATTTTTTAAATTTAATTTTATTGTTTTAAGTATTACAAATAGTAGTACATGTTTGCTTTTTTCCCCATTAACTTTCCCCTGGCTTCCCCTACCCCCGGGCACATGCCCTAACCCCCCCCACCCCCCCCCCAGTGTCTTGTATCCATCATTTATGTTTATATGAATGCATACAAGTCCTTTGGTTGATCTCTTACCCCGCCAAACTCTCCCCTGCCTTCCCCCTGTAGTTTGACAGTCTGTTTGATACTTCTTTACCTCTGTATCTATTTTTGTTCATCAGTTTATAATGTTCTTTATATTCCACAAAGGAGTGAGATCATCTGATATTTATCTTTCTCTTATTGGCTTATTTCACTTAACATAATGCTCTCCGGTTCCATCCATGCTGTTGCAAATGGTAAGAATTTCTTCTTTTTTACTGCAGCATAGTATTCCATTGTGTAGATGTACCACAGTTTTCTAATCCACTCATCTGCTGATGGGCACTTAGGCTGTTTCCAAATCTTAGCTATGGTAAATTGTGCTGCTATGAACATAGGGATACATATATATTTTCTGATTGGTGTTTCTGTTTTCTTGGGACATATTCCTAGAAATGGTATTACTGGGTCAAATGGCAGATGGTTTGTATCCTAAGCCAACATCTTGTCTGTGCCTTGGTGGACTGTCATATTTCTTTCAAAGTTGGGATCAGCTTCCAAATGTTATTCTCTTTCAATATTATAAAATATTTCCAAGAGTTCCCTTAATGTGAAGTTTTTGTTGGTGTTACTTTCTCTGGAATATCTTCCTCCTTTCTGTCAAAATCAGTTTCTCCATTTGTGTTGATTTTTGCCTTAAATAAGTTCCTCTGGCGTCATATAGAAAGCCTTTTCAAATATAAAGCAGTAGTTTCACCTTTCCCAATCAGTTATATCCTCTATAATCCCATTTATCTTTTGCTTGAATTTTACCTTCAGCATTATCACTTTTATTTTCTCCCCTAATATTTCATTTTTCTTATCCATTTTTGTTAAATGTCCTGTGAGTTTATCGCTGGGAGACAAGGAGGTAATACAGCCATCAGCTTCGCAGTCTGTGCATGAACTAAATATAAATACAATCACTGTGACCAGTCACTAATAGACTAAGAAAACAGTGACATGATTGGTCATTGATCACGATAAGCATCTGGTATTTACATAATAATTTTTATACTGATCAGCTAGAACTCATGTTTTTAAACAATGCGTTATAGCCAGTATCTCATAGTAACAGTATGCCCAGAACCGTGTGTGGGAGCTGATGCTGTTTAACTAAACTGGGGTAACCAAAATTCGTGCACCTTAGAAATGTGTAAAACAAGGCTATCTGTATATTTATGACTTGGTATAAATATTGATTATTGTGTAGCCATATATGTACAATTATTTAATTTTTAGCAGATGTCAATAATAACCTCTTGTATGTTTACTATTTTGTGTTGCATGTAGCTTGCCATCGATGGTCTTACTTATACTGCACTGACTTGGACACACAGTGGATGTCTGTTGGGTGAGCAGTAAAAAGCCTACCTGGCTGATGTTTCAAGCACACCCAGGCCAGTGTCTGCCAATGTCTGCAAGACAGAATCTGTGGCTTTGCAAGTCCAATCCAGAGACTCTGTTATGCCAGAACACTCATTTTTTACCAGGCCTTCAGGGGTGATTCATCCCAACCCAAAGAGCAAAAAAGCAATTATATGCTAAAAGCGAATTTTGAATTGATAATCACAAATATAACCACTAATGAGATGCAACTGTCACTATGGGTTTTAAGAGATTCTTGCCGTGATAGGAATCTCAACACTGCTTTCAATTGATCAGGCTACGGAGAGCTAGAATTAGAGGTCTCTGCCTTCAAAGAGAAAGTGAGTACAGGTTCCCATTGACTCACCTTTGAAAGGGAGTGTGACTGATACCTAAAAGCACTTATTCTAGGTCGGTGTATCTCAATATGGTAGCCATTAGCCCCATAGGGCTAGTGAGCACTTGAAGTGTGGTTAGCTCAAAATTGAGACATGTTAAAAGTATAAAATACAGGTTGAGTTTTGAAGACTATAATGAAAAATAATGTTAAAATATCATTATCGTTGTATTGATCATATGTTGAAATAATGTTATTTGGCTATATTCGTTTAAATAAAATATATTCTTAATCATAATCTGACCCATTTCTTTTTAATTTTTCAGCATGGTTACAGAAAAGTTAAGATTGCTTTATGTGACTCACACTGTGCTGATAGGTATCACTGCTCCAGAGCCATAATGCCGAGGTTCAAATCCCAGCTTCAGAGCTTACATGCTGTGTGACACTGGAATTGACACTGAACCTCTCTGTTCCTCAGTTCCCTTCTCTGTTAAATGGAGAAAATAACAGTTTCTAAAACATACGGAAAGGTTATATTTAAATAAGTTAATACATGTTAAGTACTTAGATACTTGCCCGAGGTTTAGTTAAGCACTATATGTGAGTTGTGATTGAGTGTTGATCAGTATTGGAAATGCACTGAATTTATTTTTCACTTAAACTCATTTTGTATTTTTGTTTTCTTACAATCAGCATTATATACTCTTTCCAGGCATGTTGCTGTATAATTGGGTCAGATTACACTTTTTTTACATCAGCCATAGCAAGACATGTTTTCCTAGGAATACACACAGGACTATTGATGGAGAGTTGAAACACAGGTCAATGTCATCACCAAGGTGTTTATATTTCATCACAAACATATTTATACACTATATCTTTTTGGTTTACTTCTGTAAGTGGCTAGTGTGTGCATGTGTCTTAATTATTGTTACTCTTTACTAAATTGTAGCTTTTTCTTTACCTTGTGGCCAAGAAATGAGCAAACCATTTTGTTATTGAATATGAAAATAATTTAATATTTACAGTGACTATAAAGTTAAAGTGTAATATAAAATATGAGTGGAATTTTATATGCAAGAATTAATATTGAATACTAGTATGTGATTCTGGGATTTTTATTACAGAAATAAGTAGCTACAGGTTATAGGTTCATTGACTGATGAATTTAAATTTTAGATATATTTTTAATTTGGAAATTATTTCTAAATGTAGTTCTTTTAGATATCTGTAATGTAATTTTGCGTTTCTTCAGCATAAGTGATGAGCTATATATGTTTTCTTCTTGGTGCTTTATTTAATGAGTAGTATTTCTATAACTGCAATAATCATAATCCAAAATAGCTGTTCATCAAAATACAGCCTTCCATTTATATGACTCTAGTGTTTTTATACTCTTCTAATTTTCCCAGTGTTCTGGGCTTTTGATATGGTCATTAACAACATATTATTCATATTTAAGCACATTCATCTTTCATTATGATAAAAAAGAACATGAGATTTTAGTAGAATTTAGTTTGAAATATTTACATCCTGATGTTATTGCTTTTTCTTGTAAAGTTATCTTTCTATCCTATTTTCCTTTCCATTATATGGTTATGTAATATATCTGTTAATAGCAGATGATACATTTTGAGAGTTTTCTTAAAGTCTAACAACTTTATGAATTGAATTGGAATGTATTGTGGCAGTAATAACCTCAAAGTATTGTAGTAGGTTTGTTAAGCATGACCTCCCCTGCCTGAATTTGTGTTGCCTATAATTAATCAAATCATACCTTACCAGGTGTTCCTTTGCCATGCTCCCTAAATACGTTTCCATGAGTATAATGCTACAGCAGATGTTAACATTTGTCACTCTTGATTCATCTTCTGTTGTTCATTTTATAATACATTATGTGATATAAGATCCATTTAATGAACTGATGATACTCCTTCAATAAAACAATAGATTATTTATTCCAGTTGAACTAGTTATTATAACTCAAATTTATACAAGTAATTTAATCTCAACCATATCCTTAAACTCTATAGTTTTGTAGTCCACAGGTATGTGGGAAATAATTATTGTAAAATACAGTCTATTTCAAGTTTTAAAAGGCCATTTTACAATTTTTTCAACTTTCTTGTTTTTAATGCGGACAAAGGAAATGAGAGTGTCTGTAGTAACATTTATCCAAATGGAGAGGTGTTATAATCAATCCCAGGAGGAACATATTTTATCACTGAACTATGTACAGTAATGAGATTTGCAGATAATGGGAAATTATGACAATTATAGCAAATCTTAAAACATGCCTAATTCTAAAAGTAAAGAAAATAATTTAAGATAATTTATCATCGGCTAGACAGATGGCACTATGATATATGCAATCAATCCTTAATATTGTTATAGATTATTGTTATTTGGCTTTACAGCATGAAAACAATTATGAACACAGAAAACAATATCCCCTTTTCTTGGTAATTTTAAATAGAACACAAAATATTTGTCTGTTTAAAACTGTTATCTTGAGCAGGTGAAAATGATGGATTTAAAAAATGTGGCCTTAAAAGATTTTTAAAGCACACAAGATATTTCTGACACTAAGTTTATTACTGCAGAATACTTATTGTCTTTTAAATTGTATTTTTATAAAGATGTAATTAATGATATATTGGGTAATTAAATGCTCTGCTCTAAATATGAACTAAAGGGAACTTGTTTATAAAAAATGCTTGTAATTTTAAATGTTCTGATATCTCCATTTTTTATTGATTTCTCATGTATGTGCAAGAGACAATAATTACTTTATTAATGGAATGCACAATATTAAGAATTACTCAGTAGATAACTTTAGTGATTGGAACCATAACTGTTATGTTTTTTGCTAAGCCCAACAGAGATCTTTTTGTCTGTGATATTTGCCTCACAAGAACATAACACCACACAATTACTCAGATAGTAACAGTTGTAATTTATAAAAATTTATACTCATATTTTGACATTTATTGGAATTATGTAATATATTTGTCTAGTGTGTTCAAATGACAAAGAACAAGTAAATACTAGTAACCTGTTTTAAATTTCCCTCTTCCTATGGCAATGTGTAGTTTAATATCTCTCAGGTATACAAATCTAAGTCATTATTAATATAACAAAAATGGCTTTATTTCTACAATATGAACTTTTAGAGTTTGATTTTATAAAATTAATATACACATTGTATTATACAGTTACCTAATGTGAATTTCTAGTACTTTTTGAAAAATGCTTATTTCATTTAACTTTATCTCATTTAACCTTAGAATTGTGCAAATATGTGTTAGTTTTCCTTAAAATAAATTTGCAAAGGAAAACATACCTCTAAGCTGAACAGATAATAGATGTTGATCGAACATGAGAAAATACGTATAAAAATGTAACAAACACATAATCATAGCTAATTATGAAACAAGCTGTTTTATTTCCCTTGTGTTTTTGCTTCTGTGATTATGATTACATAGATACTACTTTTTACTTTTGGAAGCAGGCGCAATGCATACTACCCGACTTAAATTAACACATGGATGTTCTCCAAGAATCAAGGTAGACACAACATAATTAACTAGCTTTCTGCCTCTGGGGTTTGACTGCCCATGTTGTTTACCAGCTGTTAGATTCTGGACAAGTCACTAAACCTCTCCATGCTTCAGTTTTCTAATCAGAAAAATTATTATAACATATATAGTATGTGGTGTGATGAGGATTAAACAGAATAGCATGAAGTACATAGTAAGCACTAAATCATTATTATGTACTAGAGGCCCCATGCACAAAATTCGGGCAAGAGTAGGTTTTCCTTTCCCCGCTGCCTGCACTGGCTTTCCTCTGGCACCTGGGACCTGGGCTTCCCTTGCACCCCCGGCTTCATCCAGAAGGTCGTCCGGAAGGACATCCAGTCTAATTAGCATATTACACTTTTATTATTATAGGTTATTATTCTGATTATAGATACTCATAATGTAAAGTTTTCTTTTTATTCAAATCTCTAATTCTGACTTAGGATAAAACCTGGTACAATTATTAGGCAGGTAAAAGAAAAGTTATCCATGATTCACTAGCTAATAATAATGTGTAATGTACTTAAATGTAATCGTTTTCCAAAAAAGGTTTTTTCTGACTTTTGAGGTAAGAAGAAGAACAAAAGCAACAGGAGATGAGAGATGAATTTAGGTTTCTGCTCAAACAATGAATGAACAAAAGAAAGAAAATTAATTAAAAATCATTAGTTTTGTGACCCCCCCACTTTTAATTTTTTAAGTTTACATAAGGCTGCTACCTGAAAGCACAGCTTTGACAATTATTAGTGGTGTTCACCAAACATTTTCAGCTCTCACCTCTTTGGATATGTGCTAGGATTTTATTTGCTTGCCTCTGAAGTCAGGCCTCGAATGTTACAAGCTTTGGCCAATGAAGTTCAAGAGTGGCCATTGTCACTTTTTTGGTGTACTGCTCTGATTGTTGAAGCACCAGTCAAGGTGAAGGTTCCACCATTCTAGATTCTGTGTGACTGTGATGAGAGCGCCCCCTGCTGACCATCCCTGGAGATGAAGCAAAAGCAAAACATAAACCCTTGTTTTAAAATATGACTTTGGGATTGTAGGTAACTACAACATAGCCTAAACTCTCCTGAGTGTCACAATATTTATAAAGATTTTGAATCATTGCCTGTATTTATTTTTACTTTTAAAATTATAAGAAGTGCATACTATAATATAATCCAATATAATAATATAAAACTTTTCATTAGAAACATTACCTATAAATTTCAATTTATAAGGTTGTGGACCATGACAGTTTAATTTACTCTAATTTTTTACTACTTCAAAATATACTACTTGTCACGTGGTAGTTTCTATACAGTAGGGTTCTGGTATAGTACAGAAAGTGTTAAGTACAGCAGCATGATTCAGGGAGTTGAATTGGGCATTTGATTAGATTATTTGGCACTTTACCCATGGATGTGAATCATAACAATTACAATCCAAGTTGATGGAATTTAAGAATTTTTAAGTGCCAAGGATGTAAAAAGCACTGTAATAAATTGGGGGTGTGTGTGAAAATGAAACTACTTAAAATGAGATATCTATGATGATTTTCTAAACTAATGGTGCTGAGTTATAAAAATTCCAGTGGAAAATATCATTAATGTGCTATAAAGCAGTTTGAAAAAGTTTTCCTGTAACTCAGCCTGTTTTTGGTTTGGGGATTTATTAAAATGAGAGAAAGAAAGAAAGAAGAGACAAAAAGGGAGAGAAGAGAAAGGAAGGCATCATTTTATGTTGTTATTTTCCTGAAAGGTATTGATTAAGACAAAAATGGGAAAAATCATATATAATTATGTAATATATCCTCATATTTTATCATACTTTTGTGATTTTGCCACTTTATATAATTCTGTCATAGTTTTAAATCACATCATCTAATGCATGCATTCTTGTCTAGTGTTTTTATCAAAGGATTCATTCTTGTGAATCAACAAGGCATAGACCCAGACTGAAGAGAGCTTTCATCGTTTTTAAGAAAGTGACGCTGGCTTACAGTCTCCCAGGAAACTCAAAAACTCAGCAGCTGTAGAAAGTCCAAGTTTGACAAAACAGCTATTATTGGGGGTAAAATTTTCCAAAGAAGCACTCCCTGCAATGTCACCTTATTTTAAAATTTAACATAAGAAATCCTACTGTATTTATGGTTAGCCATTTGTTGCAAGAAGAAAAAAAATGATCAAAACCCAGATTTGTACACTTTCATTTTTTGATCTGTGCGGCCCTGCAATTAAACTCAATAAAGTTAACAAAACGCTGACTATTTGAAGGGAATTTCATCAAGTAAACACTGAAAAAAAAAACCACCACAAACCCAGTAAGCACAAACAGAATAATTAAAGGGGCAGTACAGTAGAAATTAATTAAGAAAACTGTATCACATCTAGGAGAAATATGTATTTCAAAATATAAAAATAAAAAATTAACAATACATGAAACAACCAATTTCTTTCCATGAAATAAGAACTTGAGCTAAATGAACTTCACGGTTGTTATCAAGAGAAAAACATTCTATGATACTTTTTTTAATGATATTTTATAAGTGTCTGGCATGCTCGATTTGCTGGTTATGTTCTCTTGTGGATGCTAACTGCAGTATAGAGGAAGACTGCTCTTAGAAATATATGCCTCTGTTTTACATTACTGTTCTGCTCTGGTAGATGGCCATGTGTATTTGCTTTAATGGGAAAATTAAGTTTTTGCAATTAGCTGAACACTGCTTAGTGTGTCATTTGTGGCGGGGGGGGGTGGAGAAAGAGAAAGGAAGGAAGGAAGGGAAGAAGGAAGGAAGGAAGGAAGAAAGGAAGGAAGGAAGGAAGGAAGGAAGGAAGGAAGGAAGGAAGGAAGGAGTTAGTTCAGCAATTATGAATAGTTCTGGGTAGTGGATTAGGAAGTGATTTTTAATTACTTCATATTTTTTTCTCTACTTAGGGGCTCTTTTTGCCAGCATGCTGTTTTTAATATTTTTGCAGACTTTCTTTTTTTAGAGAAGTTTTAGTTCAGAATAATATTGAGAAAAAGAGAGATTTCCCATATACCCCACCTCACACATGCATAGCCTCCCCATTGTCAACGTCCCCACTGGAGTGGCACATTTATTACAATGGGTGAACCTACATTGTCACAACAATATAACCCAATGTCAGTAGTTTACCTTAGGGTTCACTTTTGGTGGTGTACATCCTATGGGTTTGGACAAATCTATAATGTTATATGTCCATGTAAAACATCATACAAAGTGTTTTTACTACCCTAGCAATCCTGTGCTCTGCTTACTCATCCCAGCCTCCCCCCTTCCTCAGCAATCACTGATCTTTATGCTGCCTCTGATGGTCTTCTTTCACTTCATAATGTTCATTAAACTTCCTCCATGATTTTTCCTGGCTTGACAGCTCAACTCTTTTTAGGATACCTGGTTGCTTCCAAGTTTTGGCAATTATAGGTGAAGCTGCAAGTTTTTATGTGGACATAAGTTTTCAACCCCTTTGGATAAATACCAAGGAGTTTAATTGCTGGACTGGATGGTAAGAGTATGGTTTAGTTCTTTAATAAACTGCCAAAATGTTTTCTAAAGTGGCTGCACCATTTTGCCTTCCCACCAGCAATGAATAAGAAGAGGTTCTTTTCACTTATTGTTTTAAACAAAGCAGAAGAAAAAGATCATGGGAGTAATAAGGAAAATTAAAACAGGATTAATCATTTAGGAGAAAATAATACATCAGAACATCTAGTTAAAATTAATAAAGATATATCGACTATAAATTTATTAAAGACATGAAATTCTCTGGTTTTCATGTAAATTATAGGCCATTCACAAATGTTTTATTAAGATTGCTAAAATGATGTTTCCATCCTGAGTCAATATTTAAAAAACAGTTTAGTTGGATAAAAACTATTTCTCAAAAATTAGTTTCAAATTGGATTTTAGTTTATTCAAAATCTGAGGTAGTAGTACTAAGAGAATCTTATCCATTACAAGTCAGCTTTATAATTTCTGCTTTAGAGAGTGACTAGGAATTCAGAAGTAATTTCTGCTTTCCATATTTAACCAATACTAATCTATCTTATTTAGGGTATATTTGAGGTGTTAAAATATATGACAATATTTGCCATGTCATAGTGTGTTACTTTTGTAATTACTAGTTTCATTTGTGCTTCATATGCAGTGTTTCACTTTATCCTTACCGCAGGTGAGGTAACTTGGATTAGTGGCTTTCTTTAGAGAAATAAGACAACTGAGCCTCAGAGACGTTACATGCCTTGCCCAGCATTACAAGTCTAATAAGTAGTAGAGCAAAAAAATTACTCCAGAGCCCATAGTGAAATAAGGTCTCCAAAAAGTAAATTGGGTTGTTCTCCCCCCCTCCCCCTCAAGGCTTATATAGTTATCATGAAGTTTCCAAAAAGTCTCATTTGATTTTATTATTGACTAGGACAGGAACTTCTCTCTGAAAAATGTCTTCCTCCCCCTCAGTTTCCCAACCTACATTTTTTCTCTCTGCATTACTGAAATTACTTTAGTAACTATCTCAGTTGCTATATTTTCTATTTAATTCCTGTTTGGAGATCACTTGTTTCATTAATTTAATTGAAGAATAACTTCAGGTAAGTCCTAATATATTCTACTAGAGGCCCATTGCAGGAGGATTCCTGCAAGAATAGAACTTCCTCGGGCCAATCGCACCACCAAGCCCCGCCCACCCAGGACCGCACACAGGGGTCCTGCAGGGTTTAGGTGGCTCATTCTCTCCACCAAGCCCGGCTGCCCAGGGCCACTCACAGGAGTCCCGGCTGGGGATGGGGCTTAGGCAGCAACAGGGGCCCGGATGGCGGCTCTCACTGGCCCACCCTTCCTGCAGTATACAAACTAGCCAACATCTTTGTTGGTGGTTAATTTGCATATTGTGCTGATTAGCCAATGGGAAGTGTAGCAAAGGTACGGTCAATTACCATGTTTGTCTATTATTAGGATTTACTGCATGTAAACAGTGAAGGTAGGACTGTAGTCCTAAAGGCACTTAGGAAAGTACTTGGGGATAGAAGACATTTTACAGAATTCATTAAACAGGAAGATAGAGCAGCTCCTAGTCAAGTACATTCATTATTGACCATCTGGGCCTTATGTCTTCACCAGGACCCAGTGGCCATGCTAGGAACTGACCCTGCTTCAACCTCATGTCATTCCTAAGATTTAAAACACATTATCGGAATAAGAATAATTGTGTATTTATCTTCTTTAATCTGATCACCTAATATTAATTCATAATATACTGATTGGATATAATCAAATATTTTTCTACAATTTATTAATATTTTAACAAATATTTGAATGTTCCCAATGTATATTATGACTAAATTACACATGGAAAGTGGAACTATATTTCCCCTAGTAAAGTGCCTGTGGTATATTGTAATTTATTAATCATTTAAATCCCACATTTTAATTTTGCTCATTTTTTTGTTTATATTGTCTCAGAAATAATCTTATGTTTGTAAAGCTAAATTGTCCAACTGAATCATAATCAAACAATTTTAAAAGGTAATTTTCATAAGTTCTTGATTTTTTCCCCCCAATAATCACTTACTAAAATATACTGTGTTCCAGGCTCTCAGTCTTAGTGAGGAATTCAGCAAAGTAAAGCTATATTTTCAGACAACTGACTTTCTCTCACAGTTTAATTTCTGTTGTGAAATAGCAATCTAGAATACATTGGGCTGTCGATGGTGCTTTTAATTTTGAAGCTACACAGAAGCTGTCACACTGCCATCCAATTGGTTGTCAAATGTGTGTGCTAATTGAAAAGCTCCGGCTATGAAATTAAGTGTTGCAATCCCATCAAGCAGAGATAAGAACTCTGTATAAAACATGGATTTTTTAAGGTGAATAGAATGATCAAATTATAAGACTGGGCCACAATTTTAAAATCCTCCAGTAAATGGATTTTAAATTTCTCACTTATTATAAAGACTACATAGAATTTGCAATAAGAACATTTCTACCTGGATCTAAAATTCTCATGGCATAGCTCATGAAATTTCTCCTTGCTTTTTGTTGGACTTAGGGGGCTATCTAGTTCAAAAAAATTATTAAATTTCAAGAAGCTGTATTCAAACTCAGCAACCATATACTATTGTTCTCCATATCAGATCATACATTAAAAAAACAAACACAACAACACAAAACACAAAAACATCACAGGATAAATCATCCTCACTTATTTACTAACTCTCAGATATCACCAAAGGTTGTGCTTGGGGTGAGAGTCCAATGTTCTTGACTTTAGTTATGGTAATGGTTTCTAGTATTGTTGTTTTTCTCAAGAGCCTAAATAATTGTGAAGAAAATATATGTGCAAAGGGTCACTGCTACTATAAAAAGATAATCAATGATACTTTTTTTCCAGGTACTGAAATATACATTTAGATTTATTTGAAAAGAAAACATCTTTGATATTTATTTTTATTAATTAAGGAAAGAAAAAACAATTTGCCTTTATAATGCTTTTCTAAGGATAAGCCTGGTATAAGTGAGATAGATATGATTTAGGCTTAAAAATATGAATGGCCAGTTAAGTAAGTTTTGGCACTCATTGGAAACTCTGGAAAAGAGCAATTCAAATTTTTTTGGTACATTGTTTCATCTATATACACACATATCCTAGATATTTTAACATAAAAGTTTACTAATACATGAGTTAACTTTCATATGATAAAAGGGAACATTTCCCTGAAAATTACAATAACTATTTTTCTGTCACTATTAAATTTCATTTTGGTGTTACTTGAAATAAAAAAAAAAAAATGGTTGTTAAAGTTCAGTGAAATGCCTTTCCATTTTATTTACTAGAGGCCTGGTGCATGACATTCGTGCACTTGGGGGAGTCCCTCAGCTCGGCCTGCGCCCTTTTGCAGTCTGGAAGCCCTCAAGGGATGTCCGACTGACAACTTAGGCCCGCTCCCACCCCCCCCCCGGGGTACGGGCCTAAGTTGTCAGTCGGACATCCTTAGTGCTGCTGCAGAGGCAGGCCGCTATGCTCGCCAGCTGTCAGCCAGGCTTGTGGCTGAGCGGTGCTCCCCTTGTGGGAGCGCACTGACCACCAGGGGGCAGCTCCTGTGCTGAGTGTCTGCACTCTGGTGGTCAGTGCACATCATAGTAACTGGTCGTTCCACCGTTTGGTCGCATTGCATATTACCCTTTTATTATATAGGCTCTATTTATGTATTTATTTATTTATTTATTTGTTTGTTTGTTTATTTATTTATTTATTTATTTCTGTGTAGTTGTAAGACTTTGGCAACTTTTTGAACTTCTGAAAGGTTATTTAAGCTTGAATTTTCTTCTAAATATATCCTGTTTGGTGATTCAATCATACTGTTATTTTTCATTCATGTTAAACTCTCTGTGGACAGAAACCGTATCTAATTCATCTCTTTATTTCCTGTTAATGAAATATTTGGCATATAGCAACATCGTACTTAATATTCAGAGAGAAGAACCTTACACAGGGTATATATTTCCTGCCTACAATTCAAATTAATTGTGAAATATCACATATACACAATAATTCTTTAATTCAGGTAGGTAATGAAAAAAATAAATTCCTCTATGTTTTATTAACTATGAAAATTAGATGAACACACTAAATTTTTGTGAATCTGGACTTTTTGTGAAAGTACCAGAGAATGACTTCTCTGAGTTATTTTTGAAGCATTCTATTCTGTGATTTTAATAAAACAGTTATGTGGAGATTTCATGTTTCTCTACTACAGAATTTTCACTGAACACTGTCCTTCATGGAAGGGAGAGAATGTATGGCTGAGAACTGGCTCTACTACTTATAGATGGAGCCAATTTAGTCCCTCAGACTAGTAGCCTCAGCTCTTGTTTGTGTAAATACACATAATAATCAAGAATTGGAGAGATTATAAAAAAGATAGAAGAAAAGGTGTCTGGATGTAGTGTGTGTTTAATAACAGTTGAATCAAAGTATTACACATAGAGCCATTATGCAAATATTATTTCAGAAACATCTTATTCGTGTACTATCCTTTATTTTAGTGGCAACAAAATCAATTCTTCATAGAATACGGTTCCAGGCAGAGGATTATTCTTCAAACAAAAGAGTATGCTTCCTTTTATCCGAAAAGGGAAATTATAATATCCATCATGTTTTCCTTTCTAATGAATCTTTCTATGTTTTGAAGTAACTTGAACCTAAATTAAATAAATTGCAGTAACTAGGTTTTTACAAGTGCGGATTATTCTATTTTATTTTATTATTCATACACTACTGCTCTTTTAAAATATGAATCCTTATTTTAATAGATATCAGGACTAGTATCTTTCATTGAGAATTGAAAGTACAGAGATGTTATTTAAAGCTCTAGGATTAAATATGATCCAAAAGAGAGGGAAAATGGATGGCAAACTCTGGGACATCCCACAATTTGGAGATCTGGAAGGTGAGCTTAATCTCACAAGAAGGCGAAAAACAGAGATGGGGGAGAAGAGAGTGAGAGAATTGATCCAAAAGCCAAGTGTAGAACGGGATTCAAGAAGGAGATAATCCACTGTAAATTGTGTTATACAGATCAGGTTGTTCAGATACAGAGCAGGGATGATTCACATGAAACACGAAGAAAAGCACAGTAGGTAGCTACAAAAGCATAAGCCTGGTATAGTGTTTGAGAGGGGAAGGTGAAAGTTCCCTTTTGATATTACTATTTTTTAAATTGATTTCAAAGAGGAAGAGAGAGATGGAAATGTCAATGATGAGAGGGAATCATTGATCGGCTGCCTTCTGCATGCCCCACACTTGGAGATTGAGCCCACAACCGGGCATGTGCCCTTGACCAGAATCGAACCCGGGACTCTTCAGCCCACAGGCCCTACATTCTATCCATTGAGTCAAATAGCCTAGGGCTTTCTTACTATTCCTTTTTTTTTAACATTATAGTCCAATTCATCAGATGCATGTGAGGAGGTCGGGAGGGCTGTTTGAGGGAATTGGAGAGGCATGGAGCACTCCAGTCCACTGGGGGGCTCAGAGCTCAAATTGACTCATAGGGGTTTCTGTCCTCTCATTATCTTGTGTACTTTTGAGAGCAAAAACTGAGTCTCATGATCATTGGAGATAAAGTGTGCTGTATAGTTTCTGGCATAACAGATTATGTTTATTGTGTGAAATACTGAACCATTAATGAATCACATCATAGTGGCCTTAAAGACTGTTCTATTAATATTTTGAATAGTTGAGCAATGTTAATTTAGTGTAAGCATGCAATTATTTTATCTGTCATAATTCTGCCATACAAAATTTAATTTTCTTTTTACTTTCTCCGTTGAAACAAAATACTGTGTTTTTTTCACATTTTAGTTTCTTTCGCTTTTTTGAAGATATACTAGTAATATTCTATAATGATTCAGTGTTGTTGTTTTTGACCTTGCCACTGTTTTCTCTCCCTCTATTTCCCCTTTTCCCCTGAAAATCTATTTTGCTCTTTTTTCTTACATTCTGCTCTGGGTGCTGAATGTTGTGCTTAGAAATCCTTTTTGCCTGTGGAGAATAGAGAGGCAGCTTGATAAAAAGTGACTAATTTTCTAAGGCCTGACCCATTGTTCTCATCTTCTTCTCTTTCTTACCTGCTTCTATTACGACTTCTATCAAGAGTGTTGATTTCCTATTCGAAATAAAGTTGAGTCATAACAGGTAACATGAATGTACTTTAAACACCCCTCAACGTGCATTGTAAAGGCTCCGTTCCTTCTCATTCTTTGAGGGCTGCAGCTGCTGTGCTCTGGAAGCTATTTTGTGACACAGTGATTACCAGATGCTATCTGTCCTGGTAACTCCATTTCAGAAAGTAGGAAGAGAAAACTTTTATCAGTCTGTCACCATCAGGCCTTATCACCCACCAGCAAGTGGGTGATAGTTCAAGCTAACAGAATAGTGCAGAGCCCAAAGAATGCCCCAGAGCAGATTACTATAGGAGATTGGCCAGTGAGATTGAACAGGTTGCATGGGATTCATCTTTTCACCCTGGAATCAATAACAAGTATTAGTCAAAGCATATCCGGAGGCCTCCGTAAAGGACTTGCGTTTAGAATTGGTTTCCTAAGATTAAAAAGAAGGCAGTGTGTACTGTGGCTTCCCTCCACGTGGTCCTGAGCATGGGGTGTGTGCCTTGTTTTCCTGCACCTGGCCGTTTGCCCACAGAACTTCTTTGCCAAGAGTTAGCCAAAGGCTTGGGGGCTTTTAGTATTTAAAACCTATACCGGTGGTTCTCCAAGTGAGACTATCACCCAGATCCATGGACTAAAACTTTCTAGGGATCTTTGACTTTTAAGTAAGCTATTTTCATAATAAGGCTAAGACAGTAATTGGACTTTTTCAATGTGTTGACTTTTACACTAATGGTTCTAGGCTAAGATGCTGCCCCTCAGTGTATGGATCAGACAGTGGTATGAAATTGTTCACTACAACACAATCATGGGGAGAATAAAGCCAATTTCATTGAAGAATGTCCTTCAAGAAGCAAGAAAATATAGTATTATTCTGTATCTCACCACTTGATTACACACCTTTTCAATATTTAGTATGACAAAATTGAAATGATGGATAAAGCACTTCTGATACAAATAAAGATGGAGTAATTATCTTGAGGAAAAAGCAAGTGTGGATTATTTAAGTTGTGAACTAAACTAATTTTTTTAAACCATGGAACATTATTCTTATTTGAAAAATGATGGATAAAATATGGTTATTTGGATTTGGGTATTTTGCATTGGTTTTTGTTTGTTAAAGGTATATGTGAGCCTGTTGTTTCAAGGAAACCACTGATGGCATTTGTTGTCATTCATAAAATTTGTTCTTTTAATCAGTAAATCCTAAATAATGAGAACTGTACTGCATTATGACTATTTAATATGGAACATTTTTTCCAGGTATTATCTAAGATTTTAAGACAAATTAATGCCTCTTTGGCTTTCTGGTAATTCAATGCTGGTCTTTACTATGGATAATAATATTGTTAGTTTCAATTTGTATGACCTCAATTCCACATTAATTTATTTTAGAGTGTTAACAGTCAAAGATGCCATATCATTTTCTGACATTGTCATTGAGTTAGAATCAGTCTTCTGAGTTATCTAATTTTGCTATGGCTTGGTTAGCCCTCTTTTTTCTCCCCTATTATCTAAAATATGTTCTTACTATATAATGTGAGAATACTTAGAGCCAAAAGAAACCCCTCCAAATTTAAATCCAATAGTACTTATTAGAAAAATAATAATGCTGTGAGCATGCCTTTTAGATTGCACCTAACTCCCAAGATCCTTATTTTCCACCCAGGTTTTGGAAGAAGAGTGTGGCAAGCTTCCCTTGAGAATCTTCAGATATATACAGACTGGAAAGTAACATAAAACACTCAATATCTTATTCTTACCATAATATTATTTTGTAGAAGTCCTCTTTTCCGTACAAAACCTTATTTTTTACACAGAGTGTGGGCTACTATAAGCAATATGTTGTCTTCCTAAGTTGTATGTTTAAAAAATATCATTTGTAAATTGCAAGTCGTTTTGCATATTTGTGTTTCTAACATTGTTTGGAAGTACAAGTGTGATTATGTACTAATGGATCTCCTGGGATATAACCCTTAGTGTACCAGGGTCATTGCCAATGCTCTGCCATAGGAACAAGTTAGTAACAAGGGTGGAGGTATCATCTGTGCCAAAAGCTGTTTCTTAAATCTAAAGATCATGACAGAGGAGGTGCTTTAGGCTATTTTAAGGAGGTCAAGAATGCTGAAAAAGTGGTTTGTCTTTTTCTTTCCTTTTTTTATTGATTTTAGAGAGGAAGGGAGGAGAGAGAGAGAAACATCAGTGATGAGAGAGAATCATTAATCAGCTGCCTTCTGCACACCCCACACTGGGGATTGAGCCTGCAACCCAGACATGTGTCCCAACCAGGAATCAAACCATGACCGCCTGGTTCATAGGCCAAGCTCATTTGTCTTTTTTATAAAGGATTGATTTTTTCCTCAGTTTCCAGTTTGTATGTAGCAATTCCAGGCATCATATACAGACAAGTAGTGTCCAAAGGAAGAGATTAGACTGTATTTTCTTGCATTTATTACCAGAGGATCCAGTTAATTAATTTTCAGATTCTACCAGCATCTCATTGGTCAGAGGTGAATCCCATGCATTGTCTGCACTGATTATTATTATTTAAAGGAATTATCTGGGGAAACCACCACTCTGACAAGTGCACTATTGAAGGGGAAAATAACAATAGTTTTCTAGCACAGCGTTAGTCTGTGTAGGAGATATTAGAAAATGAAGTCTATCCGTATATGTGATCCATGATCACAACATGGGGCTGCTGACGTTGCTCAGACATACTGGTCTTCATTCATTTCTTTCAGTGTTAAGACCTTTCATAGGCTGAGCCTACCTACCTAGGACATACCTTTTGTCTATTTAATCCAACCTCATCCTTTACTAGTATTCTCAGATCACTTCTTTGGGAATCTCAAAGTATTGTACTAGATTTTCCAACTGCTTTAGGTCCCTCTGTGTTTTTTCCATTACTTAGGCATTAATTGGGTCATCACTGATTCGATAGCTTTCACCTTTATTAGATAAATTTAATTGAAGGTCATGTCGATTTTGTGTACTATCTTTAGCTCCTGTTTGATCAATTAAGCACAGTGAGTGCTCAAGAAATAGCTGTTCGCCCTAACCAGTTTGGCTCAGTGGATGGAGCGTAGGCCTGTGGACTGAAGGGTCCCAGGTTCGATTCCTGTCAAGGGCATGTACCTTGGTTGCGGGCACATCCCCAGTAGGGAGTGTGCAGAAGGCGGCTGATCGATGTTTCTCTCTCATTGATGTTTCTGGCTCTCTATCCCTCTCCCTTCCTCTCTGTGAAAAATCAGTAAAATATATTTAAAAAAAAAGAAATAGCTATTCGCTGACTGACTCAACAGATACATGAATAAATGAATGAATCACAGGAATAAATAACAAAAATGCAAGGCAGTAGTCTTTGAAGAAATGCAGAAGACCACTCTTTGTATACGCTCTGCTCTTTAAAATCATTGTATTCAATCTGTAAAGACTTGTTGAGGAATAAGGGAGCTGATCCTTATTCTTCAAAGAATGTAGCACAGTTTGTGATTCCACATTTACATGTGTGTTTCCTAATTAAAGATGGTTTCCCTCACTGAATTTCAGCTTCTATGAAGACAGAGCCTTGGTCTTATTGGATGGATTCTTTACATAATAAATGGTTCAGTATTAGACACAAACTAAAAATATCTATTTAATGATTGGACTGCTGAATGGATGAAAGAAATTACATTTGTGCTTTTAATCAATAAAGAGAACTAGAAAGGACTGCATCTATTTATTAATAACTTTTCAAATATTAGTAGAAACATTTGGCTGCTAAATTTTCCCTTGATAAAGTCTCTGCCTGTTAGAGTGCCTATGAAGACTCCCAGCAACAAATAGACAGTAAGTTCTTGTGATGATGCAATATTATAACTTTCAATGTTCTTCAAAATGAGAATCCATCACCTTCCTTTCACTTGCTCAATAAACTTGTTGGTTAAATAGGTCACTCTATCAGAAAGAAAAGAGTTTAAGTCAACAGTATCCATGCCTGGCCCTCTGTTTTAATACATTATTTATTAAGAACAACCACCAACATATAAGGGAGGCAGAATTTGGTTCAATATCAAAATAAGTTGAAGCACAAGTGTGTCAGTAGTCCAGGAATGGAGAGGTCATCCTGTCCTTCTGTAAGATGGATGATCTGAACTGCACCTTGAAGACTTTGCCAATTCAGACAAGCTAAGAAGGGGTGAGGGAAATTGTAGGTAGAGAGAAAGCAATAAGAAAGGGTGCTTCCTATTCAATTAATGTGTACAATCTGAACTGATCAACAGTCATGCTAATTAGTGTAAGGCTAAAACAGAGGCTTTCCTTTACTTTTCCTTCTTTTTTTCTCCTTGATTTTTTAAATCATTCCCTCCTTCTTTTTCTTATATCTTCCTTTTTAAAAAATTTGTTCATCTCATTTTTCTCTTTGTCTTTCCACCATTTCCACTGATTCATATTCCCTTCTCCATCTCCACCCCCAATATCTACTCTTTTTGTACCAATGGATTTAGGATGTTGAGATAGCTAGCTTGAACTCTCCCACACTTCCTAATTTCTAATATGCAAAGTGTCCCCTCGGGAGTTCGCTACCAGGGGGCAGTGCAGAACAAAGGAAGGAGGTGCGGTGGGGAAGGAAGGACCCTTGCTGACAGCCTGCATCCGGGGAAGGAAGGCCTCGGCTGGCAGCTGGAAGGTCCCGATTGGCCCTGATCACCAGCCAGTCCTAGGGACCCTACCTGTGTACAGATTTTGTGCACCGGGCCTCTAGTGTATGATATGAAGGTTCTTAATTTTATGTCCACTCCTAGCTTTTGAGACTAGTGAGCACTAGTATAAGGGTAGCTGTAATCATTCTTATCTCCCCTTTGTTTTTTGTTTTATGGTTTCTGTTTTTGTTTTCATTTTATTTTGTTTTGAGCATATTGCAGATTATCAGAAGTTCAACTGTAATTTTTCATATGGAAGGGCCTCTAGTGTATGATATGAAGGTTCTTAATTTTATGTCCACTCCTAGCTTTTGAGACTAGTGAGCACTAGTATAAGGGTAGCTGTAATCATTCTTATCTCCCCTTTGTTTTTTTGTTTTATGGTTTCTGTTTTTGTTTTCATTTTATTTTGTTTTGAGCATATTGCAGATTATCAGAAGTTCAACTGTAATTTTTCATATGGAAGATCATGATACTGCATTTGAACCTCATTCAGAGCAAGATAATTAGACACTTCCTTCACTTCTAATTCTCTTTTTATATGTTCTTCTCAGCATAATGATTACTTCACAGTAATATTAGAGTCCTTTTCTTACTTTAATTAATGTCACATCTCAATTCTAAGTGCTTGTTTTCAGCCCCAGGATACTAATTTCATATCTTGTTTCTTAAATTAGCTGACTATAAGCTCAGATTTCTGGTGGTTATGATAGTTATACAGCTATTTTGTGTCCCCATCAATAAGAATAAATTAGTGTTCTAATGAAGGATTTTCTGATTATCTCTTAGGTATTTGATTTTAAAAACTGTACTATTGCTTCATGGCCTTAAGTTGCATATGAAGCAATAATTGCTCTACAGTTAATATATTTTTTGTTATTGCTAGAATCATTCATGGTTTATAAGATGGCAAAAAATGTACAAAACCTAATCAGATGCATTTTAAAGTAACTGTTTGTTTTATTATTATCCTACTTAATAAGCCAATTTAGAAAGTAATACAAGTTTCTTAGCAACCTTGATTTGTTTATGAACCCATTTTTCTTTGATAATAGCATCTAGGAACAAAAGAAAATAAATTCTCTAGAGACATCTTAACACTACATCTAAACTTTTAGGAAAATAAGTAATTCCAAATGCAACTTACAAACATAGGGATTAGTATCTTTATATTCTACTGAAAATTTTGAATCTCAAAACATAAATAAATAGCTGCATTTTAAGATAAATTATTTTATTTGTATTCAAATGTAATCTGTCTGCTTTGATTTACATTTTTGTAAAATCCCATTGTGACCTTAACCTGCAGTGGTCCCTAAGCATCGATTTTTCTCCATTACTTCAGTGTTTGCTTTGTTGCCCAGTTAGTAGTGATAATTATAATGTAGCCTCATTTTTACTTTAGTAATTGCTTTAATGTGCTGCTTTAGTTAGAAAGTTGTCTTTGTTGTATTTGTTCCTAAGTTCTATAGAGGGTGAGAGATACTTTTTTACAGTTCATTATTTTATTAGGGGGAATAATATTATACTTTCTAAATACAGGTATATGGGTTTTGTTGATGTAAACAGCTTTATTAATGATTTTCAAGGATAATGACATATATATTCTAGAATTATCAGAATTTTGTATAAGTGAAAATTAGGAGAAGAAAATATCACTTGACTGTTGGCAGTCATTATATTGTGATTAAAAATTCAATTGATTATCAATAATGAAGAAAATAACATTAATTTAGCAATGGAAAATGCATTGGTAGAGTGATGTTTTATATGTGTGCATGTGTGTGTGTGTGTGTGTGTGTCCCTAGGACATAGCTTTAAGGTGATAATGGAAGCATGAGGTCAAGGTAGGTGGCAATAAGGAAACTTACATGCAGTGGAAACTTCTTATACAGAACCTTGAAATAAAAGGTACCTGGTGTTTAACAGGATGGGGAAAAGTCCAATGCGGAGAGGGACATAATGTCTTTTTAAAAGCAATTAAAATTTTATAAGCAATTAATGTTTATTTGTATGCTGGGAAGGACTTTACAAAGCTTACCTTTTTTATATTCTTGTTGGATTTCTTTGTAATTATTTGCTATTTTATTTGATCATTATGTATAATATTGTCTTTAATATTTCTGAAGTTACTCTCAAATACATAGAAGTTTCTTTTTATAAAAATATGAAAAATTACACTGTGAAAATGTTAACTTAAACAGCTTCTGATTAGTACAGTGGACATCACTTATTCTTTCTCCCTTTTTAAAGCTATTTTATTAAGAATTATCCTTTAAATTTTACTTACCATAGTACATTAATTGATGTCGAGGAGAGAGTAGATGAAATTAGTAGTCCTACATTTATTTTATGTCAGTTAAAACTTGGAATAATTTTGAATTGGGACTTAATTATAAATATAAAGTTATCAGAGTTTATTTATTCTGCTATATTTATTAAGCTATTAAGATGTGTCCAGATAGGATCAAGGATGCAAAGTAACCATGATCCTTCTTTTCAGTCTAGAGTTCTTAGTCAAAGATAATAGCATCCAGTCTAGGCAGTGTAAACAGAAAAGGATTTATCATAGATTATAGCTTGCTCAGTGAAGTGTTTGGAAAGCTGATGGGAAAGGCTATATATAGACTGAGCCCTCAGGAATCCCTGCCAGCATCATGCTGTTGAAGTGTTCGGCCAGTGGATCTGCTGCCTCTGTCATGTGAGGGTATATATTAAATCAGGAAGCTAATAAATACCACAGCTGCAGGCTGCAGGTCCATATTGCTTCAGAAGAAATGATGCGACAGATTGAAGGGAAAAGGACAACTCATTGAACTGAATCCAAGAGAGGTACACTTGTTTCCAAAAACAACTGTGGAATGGCATGAGCTTTAAAGACAGTGCATTCTGATGAGGGTTTGGCCTTCTTGGGTTTTAGAAGGAAATAGAATCAGTTAATATCATTGATGGAGCTCTAATAATGCTTAGAAGCTCTAAAGTAAGGTATCAGAAGCAGCAAACACTGTTAGGCTAGGAAAAGAAGGCTAAAGTCAACCTTTTAGCGAGAGGGATTCTGCCCTGAGATTGTCCATGCATAATTTAATAATTATTAAATGCATAAAATACATTTTTATTGATTAATTAACTTCTTAACAACCTGCTAAGGTGATTACATGAAATGACAAATAGTTCCATGTGAAAAATGACTCAGGTACTCTCTATACAATATAATGCCAGAGTTTTTCTAAGATATGCCATGTAGAGCCCTAATTTTAGTAAATAGGTAGAAGAAAGAATTTTGCCGGGCCAGTGTGGCTTAGTGATTGAGGTTTGACCTATGAACCAACAGGTCATGATTTGATTTATGGTCAGGGCACACATGCCTGGGTTGTGAGCTCAATCCTCAGTGTGGGGCGTTCAGGAGACAGCTGATCAATGATTCTCTCTCCTCATTGATATTTCTATATATCTCTCTCTCTCCCTTCCTCTCTGAAATAAAAAAAAAAATATATATTTTTTTTAAAAAAGAAAGATAGTTTTTAATACTTCCCATGACACATTTTCTCCTTATATTAGTTGTGAATTTTCACAATAATGCTAAGCAAAAAGCTATTCTGATAATTATTGGTTTTAAAAAATCAACTATGTATTAGTTTTGACAATTCTATGTGTTGGTTGAGTGGTCCTTTTGATCAGAGCTCTTATTTGCTAATCTTGGCTGAGTATCTGCTGTCAGTAGGTAAGGTTGACTGGAAACTGACTAGGTCAGGTTACTCTTTGGAAACAGAAAAAGTATTGAAATCCACTTTGAAATCAGATGGTACAATGTTATTATTACTTTGTGTTAATTTCAGAATTCATAGAATAATAAGGATAAGGAATGAGTCTTGAAAAATAAATAGTACTGAAAAGTTAAACACAGTTTTGTGGGATAGAAAGAGAAATTACTGCATATATCTAGACATCGAAGCTACAATTTTCCATTTCAGTAATGTTGGCTAGAGCACCTGAAAACTCCCATGGTGCCTCTGGGCACAACAGATCCACCCAGTAAGTCATAACTTCAGGAAATGATTCTTTGTGAAAATAAAATTATTAATAGAGATAGGACAACATTCATCCCACGTTAGTGCTATGCTCCTTGTATGCTTCAGGAGATTATTCTACTGATGTTAATAAGCAAGGTGTATTATAATTGTGAAAACATAGGGTAAAAATCACATGAGGTTGACAGATTTTTTTTTTCTGTCTAAATCTCATCAACTGCTTTCTTTTAATGGGATCACCAGGGTTCAGAAACGTGTACGCTGATTTACAGCTGTTATTTTACTCAGAGATCCTCAGAAAAAGCTTACGTTATTCTTAATGTTCTCTTTTCTTTCCTTTGGTAAAACCACCATCTAAAAACCTTGAAAAAGGTTTATGAGAGATACAACCAAGCTGGCGGCATAGGTAAACATCTGAACTTGCTGCCGCGCACAACCACATTAAAACTACAACTGAAAGACAAAACAAATATCATCCAGAACCACGGGAAGGCTCGCTGAGTGGAAATTCTACAACTACAAGAAAAGAGAAAAGCACATTGAGTCCGGTAGGAGGTGCAGAGGTGTGGAAGTGTGGAGATATGGAGGCGCACGTGCAGGGGGCTGGCAGCTGGGTACGCTGTTGTCTTTTTCAGTCAGGAGGGTGACACAAGCTCCCGACTGCTCTGAACTCCAGTACTGGGTGAGAATCTGGGAACCCAGACTCATATGGGAGAAACTGTACTGTCTGGCATTGGGCCGGAATATGAGGGTGGCTTTTTTGCAGAGGTGCTTGCAGCAGTCATTGTTCTTGCATGGGGTTGTGGGACAGAGACCCCTGGGACCTATCGGGGCAGGGCTGACTGGCAGCCCTTGCTGTTTGCATCGCCCCCGGATTCCCTGAGACCCCGCCCCACCCAATTTACAACCCCACCCAAGCTGTGCACAGAGGCTTTTGCATACGAATGGCCTGGCCTTTCTCTGCCTAAAACCTGTCAAACTGCAGCAGGGTCAGAGAACCCCAGAGCTTCCAAAAGAAGGCCTAAGGCTCATCAGCAGTCTGCATTGCTTCATAGCTGCATCTCATCTAGGCACCTCCAAACCCCAAACAAAGAGGAGGAATCAGCAGATCTCTCGGAAGGTCCTGCTGGGTGGTCTCAGGCAGTGGCTGACTTTGCACCTCTTTGGAGATCCAAGAGCCAGTGTACCCAGTGGTCAGAATGAGACCATCCAGATTACAACTCTTCACATCCATAAATGATACACTGAAGGGGCAGACTCAGTGAGCGCCAAAGCCCCACTGAAGCAAGTCCTGCCCCGTAAGGGTGTCTCCAGCACAGTAGTTCTTCCATTGTAGACACAACTGGTCCTCACAGCCAATTGGCCTGGAGGTCAATTCCTCCCAGTGATACCTACAACAATCAAGGCTTAACTACAACAAGACTGTGCACACAGCCCACAAAGGGGTGCACCAAGAGTGTCCACCTCTGGTAATTAGGGAGGCTGAGCCACTGGGCCTTATAGGACACCTAGCACAAAAAGCCACTCTATCAACACAGGGAAGCAGCCAAAATGCGGAGATAAAGAAACAGGTCACAAATGACAGAAATGGAGGAAAGCAAACTACTGGATATAGAGTTCAAAACCACAGTTATAAGGTTACTCAAGAACCTTCTAGAAACCTCTGAGAAATATAGTGAGACCCTCAAGGAAAAAGGACCAATTAGAAATTAAATATACACTGACTGAAATAAAGAATAATATACAGAGATCCAACAGCAGACTAGAGGATCCCAAGAATCAAGTCAAAGATTTGAAATATGAAGAAGCAAAAAACACCCAACTGGAAAAGCAAAGGAAAAAAAAATATAAAAATATGAAGATAGTGCAAGGAGCCTCTGGTACAACTTCAAGCATATCAACATCTGAATCATAGGGGTGCCAGAAGAAGAGAGAGAACAAGATATTGAAAACCTATTTGAAGAAATAATGACAGAAAACTTCCCCTACCTGGTGAAAGAAATAGATTTACAAGTCCAGGAAGCACAGAGAACCACAAACAAGAGGAATCCAAGGAGGACCACACCAAGACACATCATAATTAAAATGCCAAGGGCAAAAGACAAAGAGAGAATCTTAAAAGCAGCAAGAGAAAAACAGTTAGTTACCTACAAGGGAGTACCATACAGACTGTCAGCTGATTTCTCAACAGAAATGATGCAGTCCAGAGGGAGTGGCAAGAAATATTCAAAGTGATGAATAGCAAGAACCTACAACCAAGATTGCTTTACCCAGCAAAGCTATCATTTAGACTTGAAGGTCAGATAAAGAGCTTCATAGATAAGAAAAAGCTAAAGGAGTTCATCACAGCCAAACCATTATTATATGAAATGCTTAAGGGTATTCTTTAAGAAGAGGAAGAAAAAGAAAAAGGTAAAGATAATAATTATGAACAACAAAGTGACAACAAATACTTACCTATTTACAAGTGAATCTAAAAATCAAGTGAATAAAAAAATCTGATGAACAGAATAAACTGGCGAATAGAATAGGATCAGGGGCATAGAAAGGGAGTGGACTGACAATTCTCGGGGGGAAGGGAGTGTGGGGAGGTGCAGGAAGAGACTGGACAAAAATTGTACACCTATGGATGAGGACAGTGTGTGGGGGGGTGTAAGGGCATGAGGTGGGGTGGGGACCGGGTGGAGGGGAGATATGGGGGAGAAAAGAGGAACAACTGTAATAATCTGAACAATAAAGATTTATTTAACAAAAAAAAATAAAAATCTTAAAAAAATCACTTTATCTTTTTTTTCAGTATTTTTTAACAAGTAACAGTTCCTAGATCCTCAGATTACTTTTCAAGAATGATCTTTAATTCGATTAAGGAGTCAAATTAATTGGTTAAAAATCTCCATGCATTGCTAGGCAGCTGGGGTGCAGAGGTTGGTCTGGGAAAGTTTATAGTGAGCAATAAGAATGAAGAGAAGGTAATTTCTTCATTTAACCCTGATTTGAGATGCACTCTGCCCTGAAGGCCTCTGTAGCTCTCAAAGTGGACGATTCATTCAGAGTCCCAGAGGCAGTAGACTCTCTCCATTGAGAGATAGTATTTTCAATAGGGAATATCTTCTCCTCTTTGCACATTTTCGTAACTTTGATTTTTTGATCCTGATAAAATTGGAAAGTGGAACATATCAAAATTTTAAAACTTACACTTGGATAAAACTCATTTTCACATGTTGATAGTAGAAAATTTGTAGAGTGGCTACAGGTATGTGTGCCTAAACATGACGCGGTGTACTTTAACACATTGTTCTCCGTTTTCTGTAAATTGTTTTCCCATCATCGGTTCCAGGTTGTCTGGTCTCTTTGTCTTTGATGTTGGCAGCTGTTGGTGATCTTTGCCTAGATCTAATAACTCGCCAGAAGTTAAAAATGGTTCTATTTTAATCTCATCTTTCTTTTCTTACATACCAGCATCGATTATTGTAAAGAAAAACATACCCTCCTCAGTTATAATGTACCCGTGGTATCAGAAAAAGCAGGAGAAATGCTTGATTTTTTCCATAAATTACTAGTTTTTAAATATTTATTTCCCTAAATCCTCCAGCAATGAAGTTAGTTTTTATGAACATTATTATTAACTCATAGATATAAATGAATTTGATAGATATCAACCTACTTAAATTATTATTTTCCTCTTGTGCAAAATTTCTCAACTTCAACTCACAGGAGCCTCTCAGGCTAGCTAAGTCCTTTGGTGCAGTCATTGGTAGCTTATGTGCTACTGGAAGCTGTGCAGAAGCTCTTCAGCTAGGGGACTGTCAAGGGCAGGGGGGAAAAAAGGACACATATGTAATACCCTTTGTAATACTTTAAGCAATAAAATAATAAATAAATAAATAAATAAATAAATAAATAAATAAATAAATAAAAGAAGTTCTTCAGTATGATATATTCCCATTCATTTATTTTTGCCTTTTCCTCCCTTGCCTTTGGGGCCAAGTCTATTAAATTTTCTCTACAACCCAGGTCCATAAGTTTGGTACCTATAATTTTCTTCAATGTAACTTATAGTTTTGGGTCTTATGTTATGTCCTTGATACATTTTGAATTAATTTTGGTACATGGCGACAATTTCATTCATTTGCATGAGGCTTTCCAGTTTTCCTAGCACCATTTATTGAAGAGACTATCTTTACTCCAATGTGCATCTCTGACTCCTTTGTCGAAAATTATCTGTCCATATACATGTGGTTTTATAGCTGGGTTCTCTATTCTGTTCCATTGATCCGTGTGTCTGTTTCTCTGCCAACACAATGCTGTTTTGATGCTCATAGCTCTGTAGTATAATTTGAAGTCAGACAGCATGATACCTCCAGCTTCATTTTTTTCTTTTTTTCAGGATTGTTTTGGCTATTTAGGGTCTTTTGTGGTTCCATACAAGTCTGATGATTTCTCATTCTAAAATCCCATTACATTGGGATTTTTTATGGGGATTGCATTAAATCTGTATATTGATTACTTGCTTTTATCTACTCTTGCACCCAAAATACATTTTACAGTATATACGTAAAAAGTTTGGTAACTTGCAGGTCTCTTCTCTTTTTGCTCATTTTGTTTTTCTTCAGAATACTTTGACTAATAATTACACTTGTTTGTTTTTGAAATAAAATTTTAAATCACATTTGCATGTGTCAGTTTTTGTTTAAATGTGATTTTGTTGCTATTGCCATTTAATGCTTAAATTAGCTTATCACGAAGTCACGTCTTTTTGATACAGGGTTTTCCTACCCAAGGATATAATATTTGTTTTCTAGTTCTCTGTCTACTTTTGTGGCTTTTTGTGATAATTTTTGCAGTAATTCAAAGGAAAATTGTTTTATTAATACCAGCATTATACAAATAAAAAGCAAAAAATATCAAAATAAAAAAATTTGAAAGAGGCATTTAAAGTAACATTTTAAAGTGATATATTGCCGAAACCGGTTTGGCTCAGTGGATAGAGCGTCGGCCTGCGGACTGAGGGGTCCCAGGTTCGATTCCGGTCAAGGGCATGTACCTGGGCTGCGGGCACATCCCCAGTGGGAGATGTGCAGGAGGCGGCTGATCGATGTTTCTCTCCCATCGATGTTTCTAACTCTCTATCTCTCTCCCTTCCTCTCTGTAAAAAATCAATAAAATATATTTAAAAAAAATAAAATAAAGTGATATATTAACAGGTAAGTTTAAGACATGTGTATGGAAAATCAAAGAACATTGCTGAGAGAAATCAAATAAGACCCAAACCCATGGAGACACACACTAGGGTCATGAGGAAAATACTCAACAGTGTCAAGGTAGCAGTTCTCAAATTGATCATTACATTTCATTCAATCCTAATATTTTATTCTTATAAAACTAGAGGCCCGGTGCACAAAAATTTGTGCACTCGGGGTGGAGGAGGGGTCCCTCAGCCCGGCATGTGCCCTCTCGCAATCTGGGACCCCTCGGGAGATAACGATCTGCTGGCTTAGGCCTGCTCCCGGGTGGCAGAGGGCAGGCCCAATCCCTAGGTGCAGCCCCTGGTTGGGCTCAGAGCAGCGCAGATCGGGAGGTTGCGATGCCACCCTCAGTCACGCTCAGAGCAGGGCCGATTGGGGAGTTGGGGTGCTTCCCCTGTCATGCACAGAGCAGGGCAGATTGGGAGGTTGCGATGCCACCCTCAGTCACGCTCAGGGTAGGGCCAATTGGGGGGTTGGGGCACCGTCCCCTGTCACACTCAAGGCAGGGTCGATGGGGAGGTTGCGGCGCCACCCCCTGTCACGCACAGAGCAGAGCCCATCAGGGGGTTGGGGCACCGCCACTCTCACACTCAGGGCAGGGCCGATGGGGAGGTTGCGGCTCCACCCCATCACACACAGAGCAGGGCCCGTGGGGGGGGAGGGTTGGGGAGCTCCCCCCATCAGGCACAGAGCAGGGCTGCTCAGGGGGTTGGGGCCCCGCCCCCTGTCACACACAAAGCTGCAGGGCGATCAGGGGGTTTGGGTGCTGCCCTGTCACGCTGATCCCGGTGCCGGGAGGCATATTACCCCTTTACTATGTAGAATAGAGGCCTGGTGCATGGGTGGGCTGGCTGGTTTGCCCTGAAGGGCGTCCTGGATCAGGGTGGGGGTCCCCACTGGGGTGCCTGGCCAGTCTGGGTGACGGGCTGAGGGCTGTTTTCAGGCTGGGAGTGACTGAAGTTCCCAACCACTCCTTTTTTCTTTTTTTTTTTTTTTATTCTGGGCCAGCTTTACCTTGAGGCTTGGCTCCAGCTCTTAGGCCTCCGTGCTGAAAGTAGGTTTCTGGCCTTTGCTTACAATGTTGTGAATCTGCTGGCTGAAGTCTGGAGGTATTTGTTACAATGTTTCTTAAACTGCCTGCTCAGAGGCCTGCAGCCGCAGGCGGGGAACATTGGTTTCCTCCAACGATCCTCCTCCATCACTGAGGCAAGCAAGCCTCATGTTAGTTTCAAGCTGCCTGGCTCCCAGCCGCCATCTTGGCTGACCGTTAATTTGCATATCTCGCTGATTAGCCAATGAAAAGGGTAGCAGTCATGCGCCAATTACAATGTTTCTCTTTTATTAGTGTAGATGTTTGCCCTAACCAATTTGTCCCAATGGATAGAGCGTCAGCCCATGGAATGAAGGGTCCCGCATTCAATTTTGGTCAAGTGGTTGTGCCTGAGTTGCTGACTCGATCCTCAGTAGGGAGCATGCTGGAGGCAGCTGATGTATGTTTCTCTCTCATGGGATGTTTCTAACTCTCTATCCCTCTCCATTCCTCTCTGCAAAATCAGTAAAATATATTTTTAAAAAATGTTAATTTAGGATTTCCATTCATGACACTTCTCTGAATTTCTCTTGCCCTATCATAATACAACACAAGGGAAATCTTATCCAATTAAGCTCCAACACCCCTACTCCCAAATGATTAACATATGCCTCTATCATTTCTTCGTCCCTCTTTCTACATTCATAGATTTAACTATAGACAAAAGAAGCAAGACTAAGAAATTTAATACATCTTGATTAGCAAAATGTTTAATAAATAAATGGAAAATAGGGAATAAAGGAATATAGAGAAATAGGCAGACATCCTGCCAACATTAGTGGAATTTCTCTTTGAAAAGTCAAGGATCATTTTATATATATGAAAAGCAAACCAACGTATGAAAAATTGAAAGAAAGATTACTAAAGATTGAAAAACTTTATTGCCACTGATATGAATATTTTTCAAACAGCATTACTTTCTAGGACAGTGATGGCGAACCTTTTGAGCTCGGTGTGTCAGCATTTTGAAACACCCTAACTTAACTCTGGTGCTGTGTCACATATAGAAATTTTTTGATATTGGCAACCATAGTAAAACAAAGATTTATATTTTTTATATTTATTTTACATATTTAAATGCCATTTAACAAAGAAAAACCAACCAAAAAAATTGAGTTCGCGTGTCACCTCTGACTGGCTTGTCATAGGTTCACCATCACTGTTCTAGGAGAATGAATTCATAGTAGAAAATTAAGGTTGGTAACCAATGAAGTTTGATAAATCTAAGTCCTATCATATTACTACTCTGCCAGCTTTTTTCAGTGTTCCTTATATAGAAAAGTAAGAAAACCTTTGATAATGGTGAAACAAAAGCAGAATCGAAGACTGTGAAGTTCATGCTAATATAAATTGCAAATTATTTTCCCTATGAAGCCATTCTATATACGAAAAACAACAACACACATTTTAAATTGAATTTATTTGCTTTTATTTGTAATATTTTTACTATCTTGACCATTTGCATGTTTTTAAATTGAATAGTTAAGATGATATGGAGTATAAATTAATAACTTCTGAAATTTATATGTCTAATCACAAGAAGACTGTCTTCATGAGTCGTTTTTTTCCCCCCCATATAGCTATGCAGTGTGTCTCACACAGAATTAAATATGGATGAAAACTACAAGTGCTCATGACAGATGACCATGCATAATGGTTTTGTTATAATTTTTGTCTTTTGTAATTCCCCAATAGTTTAGGGCAGTGCATAAATAAATCTGTCTCCTACAAAAAAGATGAAGCCAAAATAGAAGGTAAGAGGATTATTACAACATGGAAATATGGATAGTAAAATATATCCAAGAGAATCTATAAAGATTTAGAATCTATAAATCTTTAATTCAATCTAAATTAAAGATTTATCCATAAGAGGTTTATGATTTCTAATATGCATGGAACAATTCAAGACACTGAGAATAAAAAGATGAATAAATGAGATTCTCTTTTGAACTTAGGGATTTCACAGTCTAGTAGGAAAGATAGGCAATGACTCAGGTGGACTGTGATACCTTTAACAACAGCAGTGTGCTTACAGAGCTTGATAAAATAGTGAAGAGGGGATTAAATTTGCCTGAGGGAAGCAGGAATGCCAGCCAGGCTGCATAGAGGATTCAGCTTGTAGAGAGCAAAGATGGTAATCTTCAAATTGCCCTTGTGCCTGAAAACTTTTTGCAACAGAGAGACTCATGTTTCTATAGTTTTCAAAAGTAATAATGGATAAAGTGAGAATATGAATCGAATAATTTCTATCACTGGATGCTGCAATAAAACTACTTTAAAATGTAAGCTATATGCATATGTGATAAATATGCAAAATATTTTTCTGAATAAAATATTTTAAGCATTATATTTCATACAAATATATTTTAGGAAGATAAGTTATTTCTATAGGTTATATCAAACAGCCTTACTTTACACTTTTCCTTTACATTCAGGGTGGTGGTGTTATTATTGTTTTGTGCTATGAAATGTTAGAAAGGGCTAATTGTCTTTCTGACGCGTGTTGGATCTGATTCTTTTGAGCATGTTTAAGTCTTTTGTGGTGATCATAGTAACCCACATGGATTGAAATTTCTTAGAGGGTTTGTGCTTAAATAGTAGGGCCGCAGAAATGAAGACTTTCCTTATCTTAAATATATTTCTGAACAGGAAGTGATGTATATCATGGTTTGGCAAGAAAGCAGATTACCGAGTAGCTGTCACTGGGAGATTCTTCACAGTTAGTCACCTCTCTTTGATTGCTTTCTAATCAGAGACTCTCCGGAAAAACTCATTTCTCCTGTAAGGAGAAGACACTTTGAAAATGGAGACTTTTAAACGCATCCAAAGGAAGGGAACTATACAACTTTTAACAACTACAATCTTTACTTTTCCTTCAGAATCTTTAAAAGTAGAGAATTCTGGTCTACAGTTTTCTTTGTGGGAAGCTCTTTTAGTAACTGTAGTGAGAAATATGCACATGACCGTAAGTTGTCTTAGTTATTAATAGTCCTGAGTATTCCCTAGACTTTCCAGTCTATTCAGTTGATGTGAAAATCTTGGCATACAAGTGGACCTGACTTTATTGACTAACCCTCAAATAAGTATTAACATAGGAATAAAAGAAATAATGATTCTAAAGGTGTATATATTACATTTACTATATTTATTTTGCTACTAATGCATACATAGCTACCATCTCTTTTTTCCAATGGGTATTCAGTTTTTTCAGCAACATTTGTTGAAAATATATCCTTCCATATTTATTAATATAGGCCTTAGTAGAAACCAACTGTGGGTCTATTTCTGGACTCTATTGTGTTGTGTCAATCTCTGTTTCTGTTATTTCAACACCTACCTGTCTTGATTTCTATAGCTTTATATAAATTCTTGGAATAGTTAATGCACTTTGTCTTACTCTGCTCTTTTTCAAAATTGTGGCGGCTATCCTAGGTCTTCATTTTTCAATTAAATTTAGAACCTTCTTGACAATTTCTTTTTTTATGTATTTATTGATTTCAGAGAGAGAAAGGGAGAGGGAGAGAGACGTAGAAACATCAACGATGAGAGAATCATCAACCCACTGCCTCCTGCAAGCCCCCTACTGCAGAACACGCTACAACCAGAGCATGTGCCCTGACCAGGAATCAAACAGTGACCTCCTGGTTCATGGATTGATTCTCAACCACTGAGCAACACTGGCCAGGTGACAGTTTCTTAAAATAAAAATGTCTATTGATATATTTTTCTTCTGGTTATGGGCCACATTTTCATGATTCTTAATTAGTCTACCATCTTTTGTTGTTATTGTTGTGTATTGGTCACTGTGAGTACCATAGTGTTGAGTTTCTGGATGTTGGTGTTGGCCCCTAAAAGGGATTGTGTTTTTCTAGGAAGAAAATCAATGTACTTGAGGATAAAGTTGATCTGTTGAAGCTCTATTTTAAGATATTTTAGGGTGCAGTTTGAGGAAGCAGTAATCTAGAACTAGTACAGCTCAACTTCAAAGTCTTGACCTTTGTAAGATCCCTACTGAATGCTCAAGTTACTCAAGAAATTATTCTGCTTTGTTCAGAGTTGAAATCTCTCAGCCTGTGAGTTGTGGTGGTTTTGAGCTTCATTTCCCATCAGTTATTCTATTCCTCTGAAAGGTTATCTTAGCATTAAATAAAAGACCCAAGGGGGCACTTATGTAGATTTCTGGAGCTCCTTATCTGTGTAGCCTCCTAGTCACCAGTACTCTGACACAATTTTTAGCTAACCTACCGCCTCTGAACTTGACTGCCTGTTCAGAGCTCACAGAAACCCCTGTGCTCTGCCCCTACCCTGTACTGTTGTCTAGTAAATACCTTCAGGAAAGGCAAGGTGATCATAGGTCTCATCTGATTATTTCCCATTTCTCAAGTTTTAATGTTCTGTCCAATTCTGAAAATCTTACTTTATTTTTCTATTTTTAAATGAGAGGGTTTAATTAAAAACTAATTATACCATCAGAACCAGCAATGGAAAGCCTACCACTCTCCCTTTAAAAAAAATCTATTAAATAGTATATTCCTTATTGGAAGCCTTTACAAAAACCTTATTCTTTTACTCTGTACCATAGTTTCCTTATCCTTTAGTATGGCACTCTGAGAACTTATTTTAAATGTCTCTTTATTCTCCAAGGGAGCTTTCTGAGATCTGTGTGCTCCTATGTCCTCTTTCTTTGATGCTTTTTCCATTGTGCATGTACTATTCTGTGCAATGTTTATTTTCCATTGACTTGTTCATACAATATAACTGGAGAGTATACCCCAAAGAATGAAATATTAGCCTCATAAATATGAATCATTAAGTTCAAGTTGAAGGAAGAATAAATCAGTTTCAAGTTGGGAAAGAAAAGTGTGACTCCTTTTTTATATGACTGAGTGTAAGCAATGTGGAATGGGATGGAACCACATTATAGGCGTGGGGGACCATATGAATAAAGGCACAGACATTTGAAAATAACTAAGTGAATATTAATATAACTTCAGCAAAATCTGAAGGATATTGATTAACATAGTGACAATTGGAAAATCATATTTAACCTGTCAGAAGGTTTCAGCAAGAGACTGACGAGTTCAGATACTTCTGGCAGTAGGGTAAAGGTAAAGGAAACAAAATTGATGGAAGCTATTTAAGTAGCAAAGCCAAGTTATAATGCTCAATGGATATCTGAGATTGAGGGAGGTAGAATATTCAAGGTATATTCCTAGTTTTATTTTTCTTGTCTGAATATAATTTTATTCTTTTAACTGAGATAATACATAATGAGAGGAAGAGATTATATACTTTTTAGCATGTATGGTTGGAGATTCCTGCTCCAAGTTCAGGTAGGTATGTCTGTTTTGCACTTGGTTTGGGCTTCTCCAGGTAACAAAATGTACAGGAGCTAGAAGAACAAGGTGAATAACACCACAAATAAACAATTAGTCAATTTCACATGAAGGAATTATATGGATAAAATGACCCATTTTGCCTAGCATGTCAGGTATATGACAAAAGGGGAAAATTTTTATTTAATAAAAAGTTCATGCACTTTGGCAAAAATGCAAAATGTGGATGTTGTTTTGTAATGTTTTGTACAGACTAACTCTAAAATATATTTTCAGGGAACTCAAACATTGATGGCACCATATATTATAATTTAATTTAATTAAGTATAAGGATGGCATAGCGATTCCATTAAAAAAGAGGTCTGTATCAATAAGAGGAGATAATGAAATTATAAGGCAAATGGAATAATATGATATTGCTTTAAAATACTATACCAAAAGTCAGCAATGGAAAGAGATACAACAAAAGTGAAAAATATCATTCTTAAAGCCACATTTTGTACCTTTGTGTTTGACAATTTCTATGATGTTAAAAATGAAGTTTGCCATTCAAAAAATGTTATAGATTGGAGATATATATATACACACACACACACACACACACATATACACATGCATATATACACATGTATGTAAACGAACACATACATATATGTGTATATGGTACTTTCATTTATAAATTATATAAAGTATCTCTAGAATGGAACATAGAATTAGAAGATCAAAAGCAGACATTTTGCAGCTAATAACAACTAAGGTAGCTGGACAAAGATCATCTGTAAAAGACACACAGACATTGGGAAAGTAGTGGTGGTGTTATTAGTAAGGCTTTACTCTGACAAGAAAACTGAAAATTCTGAGGAAAGGAAAGATGCTAGATGCACCATTGTTTTGGTAAAAACCAAATTGTTGGTAACTGGTTCAAATTTGAAGGAACTGAGGGTATGACATTGAACTTTGAAATCAGGGTTTTGTTCTTGACTAAAAAGGAGAGGTGAGTAGTGATGGTCATCAACCAAAGTAGGAAACAGAGGAAAAGGAATGCAGCCTCGGAGGAAACATAATGGATGTGATCTCGCTGTAAGTTAGTACTTAAAGAAAAGGCACTTCAGAAAATGTCTGCCATGTGAGCCCTCACACAGGGGAGTAACCCCCGTTATCTCTTCACGCACTCTGATTTTTGAGTCTGCTTAATGTCACTATTAAAATGTTTTGATTTGATTATAGTTAAAAATTATATCATTTAAATTTTGACATTTTAATAGCAACTCATTAAAATGTTTAAATTATTTATGCGTTGATGTCTTATTGATCTTTTGTACTTTATCTTTTTTTGTTTTAATTTAGTACAAGACAGACTAAAATGTAGTCTGGTCTTGTGTTTGTTGTTTTTTGTTTTTTTTAATCCTTACCCGAGGATGTTTTTCCATTGATTTTTTATAGAGAATGGAGAGAGAGGGAAAGACCAAGAGAAATATCAAATATCGATGGGAAGAAACATCAATTCATTGCTTCCTGCACGCGCCCCTATCAGGGCCTGGGCCAGGGAGGAGCCTGCAACCAGGGTACTTGCCCTTGACCTAAATTGAACCCCAGGACCCTTCAGTCTGCAGGCCGACACTCTGTCCACTAAGCAAACAGGCTAGGGCTGGTCTTGTGTTCTAACTAGTTAACCAAGATAACTATGTGACTATCGTACTGCATGTTATTCTCTCTCTCTTTCTCTCTTTTTCAACTCTTGGTTAAATAAGTGATTTATTGGAGATATGAAGTCTGGACGTTTACTTTAGCTTTGATATATGGCATGAGCTCCTTTTTTTGAAGTAAGATCTTCAAATCAATAAAATTGTAATAGAAGTGATAATAATATGCAAACTATTTCCAACAATTTTGGATCACTTAAACACGAGTCTTGTAATTGCAACACAATTTACTTTGATTATCTCCTTCCCAAATTAAATCTGGTACTGATTCTATCCTGCACAACGACAGGGACATTTTTTTTTTCATAATAAGATTTTTAAAATTATTTTAAACCCAAATGAAGTGCATGAAATAAGGAAAAGGACCTTAGAAAACACTTCTTTAAATTAGTTCGAAAACACTTAATGAGAAGCCTAGTTTAACTTGGCACCAGAGCCACTATCATAAATCTCCATTTCTGTATGCAAAGGTCCTTCTTGCTTTAGTTGGGTCCTTATTAGTGAGGTGGTAGTAAGCAGTACACTCTGCTTCCTGCCCTTGACCCAGTATCTGGAAAATGTTCAGAGACCATCCCTATTCATATTCAAATCTCCATTAATCTTGCAGGCCACATATACAAGAATGTTAAAATAAAAATGTAATTGCTATTACGCATTCTTGTTCTGTACAATTTCTGTCTCTTATGATGAAGGATAAAACATTTTTTCTTCTGTTTGACAACAGAAACCAAAATAAGGTAAATTCCAAGTTAGTAGGTATTTAAATTCCGAAGAAGTAAATTTATTCTGTACACATGAAAATACCTTTGATGAGACAGTGCATAATATATTCAGTAAGAACAACAATATTTTGTCATGAAATCAGTAAATGTTTGCCCTCCCTACTTGGGTCTGCATATATGGAGAATATATGACAATACAACTGTAGTATAGCTAGTCAGTATTTGCTCCATAATCCTATGAAAGTGATATTTTTTGTGTGTTTTTTTTTGGCCTGTAGTAAACACCAAGTCATAACTATGGAAGTCAGGTGTAGATAGATAGAAAAATAGGTAGGTAGGTAGGTAGGTAGATAGATAGATATGCATAGATGTATAGATACACAGATATAGATATAAGTGTAGATGTGTCTGTATTATTGATATGTTTTACATTATATAGATGGTATCTTTTCACTGATGTTTTTTCAGAAACAAAGAAAATGAGTAGAGAACAACTGAACTTATAAAAATGAATGAAACATTTCTTCCAGAAACCATAATCATAGCTGTATACAAAGCTGTGACTATGATGCTGCTGAAATTTATATCCTAACGAAAAACACAAGGAAATCTGATCCTGGGTTGGTTAAGAAAATCGCATCTGTCCTAATAAGGATGTAATGTCTTCCTTCATTGTCTTAGCTCCATCTCTCTCTCTTCTCTCAAGGTTGCCTAGTATCTCTTGTTTGTATTGAAATTCAATTATTACTTGTAGAAATACCCAGGTTTTTGCACCTGTAGATTTTCAGTTCACAGCAGAGGAGCAGCTGTATCCGCCCCCCCCCCCCCCAACACACACACACACACTTTTCTCTAATAGACTCTGCAACATGCCTGGCACATGTTTCTTAGTCCCATGGCACGGCCTCTCTGTTCATCTGTGGATTCATAGCTGTGCTTTTTACTCACCTGATGTGTTACTCACAGCTGCAGTAATAGAAAGGGACTCCATCCTGCCCTGAATTTTGGCAGGAAGAGTAATTCACCACTTGGATCTGAGCTAAAATTAGCCTCCACATTGGTTGGAAACATGAGCACCTTTTTATGCCTTATGCAATACCATTGAATATTTTCCCCCTGGCTGTCGCATTGTGTGATTTAGCCTTAACTATGTTTTACACACATATTGTGGATTTCAATAGCTCTAAGAATTGGTGAAAATTCTGTTTTTATAACTTCACAAATTATTTTGGACACAGGTTAGTTGGTAGTCTGGAATGTGCCATGCAGGTTTATGATCATAAAGCAATTAGATATTTAAAATTTTATAAAGGAATCATATTCACCATATGAAGGGAGAGGATGAAGTGCATTACACTTTATAATGTGTTCCCTGTTATAAAAACCTCGAGAATGAGAACTTCCTCTATATGGAATCATCTGTGTTTTAAAAAAGGATTCTTATAAAACATGCTGCCAGTACTTGCAGCTGCGAGACATACAGATTTCATACAGTTTCTACTTGTGCCTGGGGCAGGTGAAGGTTACAAGCACCCACTTTAGACGAAACTGAAAAGTGTTTGAAGTTTTGTTGTTGCCCTTGTTTGATTTCTAGTGAAATTGAACATGCTGTGCAGCAACTTCGTCATTCGTTGGCAGCAAAGACTTGAAAGTGCACCTCATTCTCTCTGACATAGAAGATACTTATATTTTTTAATATATTTTATTGATTTTTTACAGAGAGGAAGGAGAGGAATAGAGAGTTAGAAACATCGATGCGAGAGAAACATCGATCAGCTGCCTCCTGCACACCCCCCACTGGGGATGGAGAGTACCACAGAGGGAGGTCCAGGAGAGTACCACAGAGGGAGGTCTAGGAGAGTACCACAGAGGGAGGTCTAGGAGGGTACCACAGAGGGAGGTCTAGGAGAGTACCAGAGGGAAAAGTCCAGGAGGGTACCAGAGAGGGAGGTCCAGGAGAGTACCACAGAGGGAGGTCCAGGAGAGTACCACAGAGGGAGGTCTAGGAGGGTACCACAGAGGGAGGTCTAGGAGGGTACCACAGAGGGAGGTCTAGGAGAGTACCAGAGGGAAAAGTCCAGGAGGGTACCAGAGAGGGAGGTCCAGGAGAGTACCACAGAGGGAGGTCCAGGAGAGTACCACAGAGGGAGGTCCAGGAGAGTACCAGAGAGGGAGGTCCAGGAGGGTACCAGAGAGGGAAGTCCAGGAGAGTACCAGAGAGGGAGGTCCAGGAGGGTACCAGAGAGGGAAGTCCAGGAGGGTACCACAGAGGGAGGTCTAGGAGAGTACCAGAGAGAGAAGTCCAGGAGGGTACCAGAGAGGGAGGTCCAGGAGAGTACCACAGAGGGAGGTCTAGGAGAGTACCACAGAGGGAGGTCTAGGAGAGTACCAGAGAGAGAAGTCCAGGAGGGTACCAGAGAGGGAGGTCCAGGAGAGTACCACAGAGGGAGATCTAGGAGAGTACCACAGAGGGAGGTCCAGGAGAGTACCACAGAGGGAGGTCTAGGAGAGTACCAGAGAGGGAGGTCCAGGAGGGTACCACAGAGGGAGGTCCAGGAGAGTACCACAGAGGGAGGTCTAGGAGAGTACCAGAGAGAGAAGTCCAGGAGGGTACCAGAGAGGGAGGTCCAGGAGAGTACCACAGAGGGAGATCTAGGAGAGTACCACAGAGGGAGGTCCAGGAGAGTACCACAGAGGGAGGTCTAGGAGAGTACCAGAGAGGGAGGTCCAGGAGGGTACCAGAGAGGGAGGTCCAGGAGAGTACCACAGAGGGAGGTCTAGGAGAGTACCAGAGAGGGAGGTCCAGGAGGGTACCACAGAGGGAGGTCCAGGAGGCTACCACAGAGGGAGGTCCAGGAGAGTACCACAGAGGGAGGTCTAGGAGAGTACCAGAGAGAGAAGTCCAGGAGGGTACCAGAGAGGGAGGTCCAGGAGAGTACCACAGAGGGAGGTCTAGGAGAGTACCAGAGAGGGAAGTCCAGGAGGGTACCAGAGAGGGAGGTCCAGGAGAGTACCACAGAGGGAGGTCTAGGAGAGTACCACAGAGGGAGGTCCAGGAGAGTACCACAGAGGGAGGTCCAGGAGGCTACCACAGAGGGAGGTCCAGGAGGCTACCACAGAGGGAGGTCTAGGAGAGTACCACAGAGGGTGGTCAGGACAGTACCACAGAGGGAGGTCCAGGAGAGTACCACAGAGGGAGGTCCAGGAGAGTACCACAGAGGGAGGTCCAGGAGAGTACCACAGAGGGAGGTCCAGGAGAGTACCACAGAGGGAGGTCCAGGAGAGTACCGAATACAGAGTTTTGATGCCTCTTCTGGTGGAATTAAGGCTCATCACCCGGCTAACACATCAGTGTGTTCACTAACCAGGAAGCTTCCCTAAACTTGAGGTCCAGGGTTTGTATTAGGGTTTCATTACATAGGCATAATTGGTTAAATCATTGGCCATGGGAAGGAACTTAATATTTAGCCTCCCTCCCTTCCTTGGAGATCAGACACGCTCAAAGTCCTTGTTCTCTAATGACATGGTTGATCTTTTTACTATTACTGTCCCCATCCTACAGCTTTCTAGGGTCTTACTGTTGTAATTTCATTAGCATAAACTATCAGATGTGATCTAAGGAACTCACGAATAACAAAGATGCTCCTCATACTTGTGAAATTTCAAGAGTTAAAATCTTCCTCCCAGGTACCAGGGATGAAGGCTAGTGTGACTATATTATGCAATAGGTACCAGTTTTACATATTTAAACTCAAAGCCATATGTCTGAGGATTACAAGTATGTAGTACTTGGGGAAAGTTTAGACAATTTTGGAATAATTTGCTTCACAAGATATCATGATGGAATATAATGAATTAAGAGTATTTCATTTCTGATTTGTTTTCCATTCACTCTCAAAAATGATTTGGATTTTGGTATAAGGAAATCTATGACTAGAATCTCATGTGTGTCTCACTGACTTTATGATCATATATTTGGGTATATTTATTATAATATTCATATTTGCATCTTCATATTTACCTTACTCTACATTAAGAAAACTATTTTTCCACATCCAATTAAGAAGCAAATTAAAAAAAAATGATTTATTTTACATAGATATTCATCTTTAACGCATTTGAAATATCATATTTCATAAAATAAAATTCTAGGACATGATTTCAGAACCATTACATATAATGAATGGCAACTCTACATGTAAGTTAAGACAAATATTCTCTTTGTGTAATGGGAAAAAATGGGTCACGTGTCTTAAAAATATACATGCAACAAAGATATGAATGTTTGCTGATGCACCAGATTATACATTTTCATGAGCAGTTATGCTTAAAACTTTGTTTAAATATCAGTTTAGCAAATTACTAGTATAAAATATCATAATTTACATATTACTATAGACTGTTAAAGGGATTGGAGTATAGTTAGATCAGAATAAATCTGGATGAAAAAGGTCTTCTCAAGTTCATATGCTTTCCCTCTTTGCATTTAGTGAAAATGCCCAAATTTTTCATTACTGTATCCAAGTCTTACATTTGACATACATACTTAAATGATTACAGCCATGAAAAAGAAGAAAAAGAAACCTTATGGGTAATGATTGACATGTTCCAAGATATAGTGGAAAGCCTGCTAGAAAGCAAGTAATTGTTATTTCTAAATGTTACCAGCATCAATGTCATTCTGAAAAGTATCTTTTATTTGTGAAGAAGCCACGTTGAAACTGTGGAAAAGCCTCATGAATAAGAAGTTTAACTTTGTGACGTGGAAGAAATTTGGCAGTGCCTGTGAGGAGATTAAACTGCTTTCATGAAGAGATAAAAAAGTAAAGTCCCAATTGCTGACTCAGTCCTTGTACTTAAAATAATGAAGTCTCCAATTAGCATATCCTTTCATCCTCTTTCTTACATAGTGATGTGGAAGCAAAAAAGAGACATTTATAGAATCATATATTTCTGTCCTTGATGCGTGGCATTGGATTAATGATGTCCTGGATCCAGACGAAGAAATAAACTCAGCAATTCCCCTGAAGACGCTTACAGTCCAGTGAAAGTAAAGACGGATGCGTCATTGTCTGTGGTGACAGCCATAACTGGGGCCAGCGATTACCTGTGGAGAGAGCAGGACTGAAGGACTTCAAAGGCCTTTGCTGAAGGAGAGGCATCTGCTGGAGAGGGATGCAGCAGGTAGGAAGGAGCTTTCTTCTCCTTCCTGGTTAAGAATACAGCTCCTCTGCCTGGTCCCTTTACTCCGATACATGTTTTGGATTAATCACCACTCCTTTCTCTTGAAGACATTGGGTCTTGAAAAGTGCTGTATAAAGGTTTTAATTTTTTTTCTTTCACACACACCATTCTCAATAAATAAATAAACAAATCTATACTAATAATCTATACTAATAAAAGGGTAATACGCTAATTAGACCAGACATCTTCTGGAAAAAGCCATGGTGGTGGGGGCCGAGGCAGAGGTGGTTAGGGGTGATCAGGCTGGCAGGGGAGAGCAGTTAGGAGGGCCTGTGGGATTGGGCCTAAACTGGCAACTGGACATCCCCCGAGGGGGTCCCGGATTGGAGAGGGTGCAGGCCAGGCTGAGGGACATCCCCCCAGTGCACGAATTTCATGCACTGGATATCTAGTAATAAATACACACATTCCACCAACCCAACATCCTCAGATATTTTTAGTTTTCTTTCTTTTTTCTTTGCTTGGGATATTATTCTTACGTTCAAAACATTGCATTATTCTGCTCTATGTGTTGTTGTTTTGTGTGTGTTGCTTGATATAATATACATTATGAAGCATCAATATGTCTTGATTTTTTTTAAGTATCTTTCTATAGTGCTCCCAACATGACATAATACTAATAGCTTTTTCTTTGTTTTCATTATTTTTTGTTGTTTTTTGCTGAGTGTTAGCAAACAAACAAAAAAACTTAGATGGATTATGTATTTAAAGCACTAAAAAACATTATGGAGAAATTATATTACTCATACTTATCAGATAAAAAAACTGAGACCAAATGAATTTAGGTAATTAAAAGATTGAAAACCTAGTAAATGCTAAGACTGAGATATGAACCTGACTTTCTGCCCCCAGAGTCTTGTGGTGTATCTCTTAATTCATGAACAAACTGATACAAAACAAATGTAGGTAAATAAGAGACTTCACATCTAGTAAGTGATAGGACTGCCTTATGAACCTGACTTTCTGCTCAGAGTCTGTGGCCTGGCTCTTAATTAGCAGTGGTACCAGATTGGGTCCTAATGACTCCCGTTTTCTCCGGGTCCAATATCTCTGGATTGGATTAATGCAGTGAATGAAAACTAAAAGTGTTTCCTGGAATCCCTGCCCGTGTACTGGGAGTCGCAGCTGACCAGCACCCCAGGACCCAGAACCCTACTTAGATTTTAAGCTACAGTGGGCAGTTGCCACCAGGTGGCACCAAATACAACCAGAAATGGAGAAACCTGCTAGTATCCAGGAGAACCCTCTATCTAGGAAAGTTCAACTTTATCATTTCTGCAACGGGTTAGCTTACAGTAGTGAGACTTTTTTTTTTTACTCTACATATCTTGTTGTGGTGGAGTTTTCTATACTTTGGGTTGAAATAAAAAAAATGCTGAAAAGAGAATGTAAAGATTTTTATGGATGCTTGCAAATACTTTTAAGAAAAAACTATATTTGGCCTACCTGAGAGTTAAAAGAAAATTTAAAAGCTATTAATTGTAAACACATGAAATGATTGAATTCCCCTTATAATATCAATGTAAAAAGAAAGTAGAGATATTGCCTGAACCTTTCTAATAAGAAGTACAATCCCCAAGGACTACCTGTGCCATCTTTGGTCAAATGACAGAAGTGTTTTTCTAAAAGCCAAAATCTATATTTTCGTAACTTTTCTTTATTGTGCTTTTCTTTAATGCTTCATGGTTTTCCAAGCAGTTGCTTGCCCTTCACCATGCTGCATATCTTTCTAAAAGATTTGTATGGCAGAATAGAATATTTCTAATTAGTTACATTCTTCATACTTGAGTTTCATTTTATCAAATTATATAGATACAAGTGTAAAAAGTGTTTGCATCCTTTGCCATAACATGTTAAATACTTTACTGTAGTTGTCTTAGTGCTCACTGATGCTCTTAGTTTTATTATTCCATTTTTTCCTCTTTCTTTTTTCTTATCTGGCTAATCTCTATATAAATTGTTTTTATTTGGGGGAAGGGAGTAAATTGGAGAGAAGAGATTATAGGTGAGTGAGTGGGAATTAAAGTGTGTGTTCTTATCTAGTTTCCAGAGAAGCCTGCCAATTTTACCGAAGACAGCAATAACATCAGATCATCAAAAAATTTTAGTCATGATCAGACAATATATTTTGAAAAGGAAAAAGGGCATATTCCAAAGGAGATAGGGTTTAATTTTACATGACACATGATTCTTTGTTTTTAATTAGAGTAATTTAAAATATACCACACATACAATATACTGTCCTTAAAAATCTTATGAGCTTTCACTTTTGAAAAGCAGAAGAAAAGAAATAATAAAACTTAGAGCAATAATCAAAGAAACTGAAAACAAGGAATCGATAGAGATGATCAACAAAATCAAAAGCTGTTTTTATAAATATATATAAAAAAGATATTCAACTAAAAAAAAGAAAAGAAAACGCAAATTACTAACATCACTGCAGATACCAAGGAAATTAAATGGATAAGAAGGGAGAACTATGAACAACACCATAATCACAAGTTTGATAACCTTGATGAAATGGACCATGCCTGCTAAAATTCACATAAGAAGAAATAGACAATCTGAACAGGCATACATCTATTAAAGACATTGAATCAAAATTCATAATGTTCTAGGACTTAAAACACCAGGCTCAGATGGGTTCACTGGTGAATTGTACAACACACTTAAGGAAGCATTTATACCAATTCTCAACAGTCTCTTCTAGAATACAGAAGCAGAGGTTGTGCCTCCTAACTCATTCAATTAGGTTTGCATTGCTAAAACCAAGTCACTGTAAGAAAGCTTCAGACCAATCCTATCTAATAAAACAGAAACATGGTAATTGGCGTACGACTGCTACCCTTCCCATTGGCTAATCAGCGAGCTATGCAAATTAACTGACAGCCAAGATGGCGGCCGGCCGCCAGGCAGCTGGAAACCAACATGAGGCTTGCTTGCTTCAGTGACAGAGGACCCCAACATTCCCCGCCTGCCACTGCAGGCCTCTGAGCCTGCAGTTTGAAACATAGTTACAAAAATAGAAGCTAAACAAAACCCCGGGCTTCAGCCAGCAGGACCGCAACATTGTTTCAAATACAGAAAGGTAAACAAAGGCCAGAAATCTGCTTTCAGCAGCGGAGGTGTCATAGCTGGAGCCGAGCCTCAGAGCTAAAGCTGGCCCAGAATGAAAAAAAGAAAAAGGGACAGGTTGGGAGCTTCTGTCACCCGTCAGCCTGAAAACGGCCCTCAGCCCCTCACCCACACTGGCCAGGCAACCCAGTGGGGACCCCCACCCTGGAGGGTATGTGACCAGCTGCAAACAGCCATCGTCCCCTCATCCAGGCTGGCCAGGCACCCCAGTAGGGATCCCCACCCTGATCCCAGACACCCTTCAGGGCAAACCAGCTGGCCCCCACCCGTGTACCAGGCCTCTATCCTATATAGTAAAAGGGTAATATGCCTCCCAGCACCGGGATCAGCGGAGTCGTGAGGCCTCCCAGCACCGGGATCAGCGGAGCAGCGCGGCCTCCCGGCACCAGGATCAGCGTGACAGGGGGCAGCGACCAAACCCCCCGATCGGCCCTGCTCTGTGTGTGACAAGGTGTGGCGCCCCCGCCCCCACCCCCCACTGGCCCTGCTCTGTGTGTGACGGGGTAGAGCCATAACCTCCCCATCAGCCCTGCCCTGAGTGTGACAGTGGCGGCACTCCAACCCCCTGATCCGCCCTGCTCTGTGTGTGACAGGGGGCGGTGCCCCAACTCCCCTATCAGCTCTACTCTGTGAGTGACGGGGGGAGCTCCTCAACCCCCTGATCAGCCCTGCTCTGTGCATGACAGAGGGCGGCGCCCCAACTCCCCAATCGGCCCTGCTCTGAGCCCGACCAGGGCTGCACCTAGGGATTGGGCCTGCCCTCTGCCACCCAGGGGCAGGCCTAAGCCAGCAGGTCGTTATCTCCCAAGGGGGTCCCAGACTGCAAAAGGGCACAGGCCGGGCTGAGGGACCCCCCTTCCCCCCCCCCCCCGAGTGCACAAATTTTTGTGCACCGGGCCTCTAGTATATTTTATAAACATAGATGCAACTTTTCAATAAAATATTAGCAAATTGAATCCAACAATGTCTATATGAAATTATACACCTTAATTAAGTGACATTTATCCTAGATATGAAAAGCTGATACAAAATTTAAAAGGGAATTTATACAATTCATCACAGCACCAGCTAAAGAACACCACATGATTAAATCTAGATATAGAAAAGTATTTGAAAAAATTCAGTCTGCACTAATTATTTAAAGCTCTGTGCAAACTAGTAATAGAGAGGCACTTCTTCAACTTGATAAAGAAAACCTGCAGAAACCCTACAGCTAACATCATAAACTTGAAGCTTTCCCACCAAGATCAGGAACAAGGCAACTATGACCATTCTTATCCTTGCTTTTTGACAGTATACTAGAAGTCCTACCTAATTCAATAATATAGGAAGGGAAGTAAAAGGTATACAGTTTGGAAAGGAAGAAACAACAGTGTTCTCAGATTACATAATCATCTATGTAAAAATTCAAAACACTTGACAAAAAATACTCATAGAACAAATCATTGATAATAGATTGCAGAATACAAAGTAAAAGTCAATTGCTTTTCTATACCAACAATGAACAAATGGGATTTAACATTACAAATACATTATCTTTACAACAGTAACAAAAATGAAATACTTGCATATACGTCTGCTAAAATATGTGTATGGTCTATATGAGAAAAACTACAAAACACTAATGAAAGATATCAAAGAACAATGAGATAAATGGAGATATTCTATGTTCATGGATGGTAAGAATCAATACAAGATGTCAGTTCTTTGCAACTTGGTCTAAAGCATCAGTTCTCAACTTGTGGGTCACGACACCTTTGGCGGTCGAACGACCCTTTCACAGGGGTCGCCTAAGACCACCCTGCATATCAGATATTTACATTACGATTCATTACAGTAGCAACAATACAGTTATGAAGTAGCAACGAAAATCATTTTATGGTTGGGTCACAACATGAGGAACTGTATTTAAAGGGCCAGAAGGTTGAGAACCACTGGAAAGAGTCAACACAATCCTAATGAAAACCCCAGCAAATTATTTTGTGAATTTAGACAAACTATTAGTAAAGTTTATATGGCGAGGCAAACACCTGGCGTAGCCAACTCAGTCTTGAAGGAAAAGAACAAAGTTGGAGGACTAATACAACTTCCAATAAAGCTACAGTAATAAAACAATGTGGTGTTTGGTGAAAGAATACACAAGAGATCACTGGAACAGGATAAAAAGACTAGAACTAGTTCCACATAAATAGGAGTTAACTGTTCTTTGACATGGGAGCAGAGGCAATGCAATTGAGCAAATATAACCTTTTCCATAAATAGTGGAACATCAACATGCACAAAGTGGATCCAGAAACATATTTTATATCCTAAAAAATATTAACTTGAAGCGGAACATAGACATAAATGTAAAATTATAAAACTCCTAGAAGATAAAATAGGAGAAAACCAACATGGCTTTGGTTAGGACAATTTTGGACACACATCAAAGACACAATCCATGATGGAAAGAATTAATAAGCTAGACTTCATTGAAATAAAAATAAAAACCAAAACCTTTTGCTCTACAAAAGACACTGTCAGGATAATGAGAATACCAGGCACAGACTTGGAGAAAGTATTTGCAAAGACACGATTGACAAAGGACATTACCAAAAACGTGCAAAGGATTTTTAAAACTCAACAATAAGAAAATGAACAATCTGATTTTTTAAAAAGTGGGCAGAAGACATGCACCTCACCAAAGAAAACATATAGATGGCAAGTAAGTCTATGAGATTTTTGTCACTAGGGAATTGCAAATTAAAACAATGAGATACCACTACACACCTATTAGTGTGGCCAAAAATTAAATTACTAACAACACCAAATGCTGGTGAGGATGTTGCCATATGATCCATCAATCACACTCCTTGATATTTATACAAATGAATTGAGAACTTATATACACACCAAAACCTGAACATGGATGTTATAGCGACTTCCTTTGTAATTGACAAAGCTTAGAAGTAATCAAGGTGTTCTGGTATTTTCAAACAATGGAGTATTATTAATTATAAAAATACATAAATGAACTATCAAGACGTGGAAAGACCTGGAGGGAACTTAAATGCATGTTACCAAGTGAAAGAAGGGAGCATGAAAAGGCTACATACTGTATTCTTCCAAGAATATGATATTTTGGAAAAAGCAAAGCTATGGAGATGGTAAAAAGATCATCGGTTGCTAGAGGTTACGGGGCAGAGAGGCATGAAGAGGCAAGATACAGAGAAATTTTAGGGCAGTGAATCTATTTAGTATAATACTGTAATGATGGATACGTGTACATTTGCCAAATACCACGAGTTAACTCTAAAGTATACTATGGATTTTGGGTGATAATGTGTCAATGTAAGTTCATTGATACAAATACACCACTGGGGGGGTGGGGGGTGGAGATGTTAACCTCAGGGGCAGTTGTGTGTGTCTGTGAGAAAGGGGTATATGGGAACTCTGGACACTTTCCACTCAGTTTAGCTGTGAACCTAAAACTGCTCTAAAATAAAGTTTATTTATTTAAGAAAGTCTGTTTATTTATTTAAGAAAGCAGTTACGCACTTCTTCCTTTTATGTTAAGGCTACTTGGACACACATTTCAGCTTTAAAAATTGATATGGCAATAGATTACATGGTCAATTAGACAAGGGTGTGGTAATACATTTATAATGTGACACTTTCAGCCTCTCGTGTGATTAATAACCATGCATTAAACATTGGCTGAGGAATCTCACTTGATAATGATCACGAGGTTATTACTATTTGGACAGGGGTCTAAGCTAGAGGAAGGACGCAAGTATGTTTTCTTAGATACCTACTTTAGATGCCTGCACTGCAATGCCTAGTAAATGATGAGTCCTTAGTAACAGTAAAATAGGGATTAAAAACTAAACTATAATGAGCATTCTATGTGTGCCAGACACTTGCAGTAAGAGACACCACATGAATAATCATATTTTATCTTTCAATTATCCCTGCACTTTTTTTTGTCCCATTTTTTTGCATTGAGGCACCAGCGATCAAGTAAATTTCTCAAAGTCATACAGGTAGCAATATTAGACGGGTGACAATGGTTTTGCCTCCAGAGGTGTCGTTTTTATCAATCAGACTTACAAAAACTAAGCAAGGGTCTGTTCACCGTCATATTCTCTAACGAGCCTAGATGATGAGGATTCATGTGGCTGTTTTACCCGATTGTTGCCCACCTTCCTCTGTGGCCTCTTGTGACTCCTCTGACTATCACTGACTGGGAAGGCAGGAGCAGTGAGTTTTAAAGATAATAGTATTTGAAGATCCAAATATCTAGGCCAGTAAGCATCTTTAAGTAAAGAGAAATAAAACAAGGGCGATCTCAGAAATATTTTTAATAGCTCAAAATTTGTGGAGTACAATTCATTGAATTAAAATGCATGATAAATTATTTTACACGAGAATGCTAATGAGTCTACAGAAAAGGCAACAATAAATCAGCAGAATATTTTGGTAACTGTAGAATAAATAGAATTATGTTAATTTGTATAGCAATTGGTTTATATACAATTTATAGTTCCATATTGCAAGACATTCAACAAACTGCATTTTAAAACATCCTCATCATTGTAAGCCAATAAATCAATTTTTGTGTCTTTTATTCTCCAGTCACCTTAATAAATTAGCATACAAAAAACACACAATGTAGGTTGTCCATATTTATATTTATTTACTTTTTTGGCTCACCAAATATAGATTCCACTCCCCCCACCCACCCCGCCCTTATGTAGCATCCTATTTAAACTTTTTCAGCAAGCTTGCATTTATTTGCAGTTGTTGCTCACAGAAGAGTGACAAAGTTATCAGTTTGGGAAATTAGGAGGGAAAAAACAAAACAGATTTTATTCCACATGCTGAAGCCTCAGGCTAAAATTAAAAAAAAAAATCTTAGATGCAAATAGCACCCTTCTTTATGAATATCATCATAGTTTGTGCCATCTTATAAATCACCCAATAACAAAATAATTTTCTTCTTAGATGTACTGGTTATTTTGCTCTAACTGACTTTTAATCTTTAGGGAAAATATTCACATAATAATTTTATTTATTTATTTATTTAATTTTGTTTTATTGCTTAAAGTATTACAAAGAGTATTGCATATGTCTCCTTATTTTTCCCCTCCCCTTGATCTTCCTCCGGCCTCCCCTACCCATCACATAATAATTTTAAAAATTTTAGTTTTGGTAATGTTCTCTCAATAAGATTGAAAAATTCTGTAACAAAGACACATTAAAATAATTTCTCTTTAGTATATAATTTACATGTACAATGTGTGTTGCATAGTTATAATCATATATAAATATAAAATCAGTTGCTTTCCACTTATAATGTTTGGGATAATTCTATAGGAGAAGGAAAAGCGTTGGCTTATATGACACTATCAATTTCATCTGGAGCTGCAGGTATTTCATTAATACTTTAGCAGATGAATATATGACATTTAAAATATTTATCTAACTGAAAACTGAAGACATAAATCCATTAAACATGCTATTGGCTGAGATTTTTAAAAAATCACAGACATTTGAAGTCTGTTTTAATATGTATCCTATAACTTAGATTATTTTTCAAATGTGTATTGTATTAAAAAAGGAATACAGAAGAAATAAACAGTAAAAATAAAATATATTTGTTTAACTCACTTCTCTTATTTGATCCTCTGCTGCTTTATCTGTAATATTTTATCCTGTAATATTACTCATGAGACTCAAGAGTAGTGGACATGACTAATGGTTACAGTGTAAAATGCATCTTCACTCCGCTTTCTTGGATGGGGATTTGAGAGTGCAGAGTAATGTAAATAATTAATGTAAAGCGATGCCTGGAGCTGAGAGGGTATTCAAAAGTTTGTACAAATGAATTGTAAAAGTGAAGGCATTTTGTATTTATTAACATACAAGAACATTTCTGTACGGATCTAGAAATACATCCCAGAGGGGGACTATTTGTCCTTAGGTTCTTATTCTTTGTTATCCATTGGAAAGAAAGTGAACAAAGGATGGAATTAAATATGACAATATAATGGAGAGCTTTACATATACATATGTATATATATTACTGTATTTCACAGTAGCTACATATCAGAGTAATGCAAACTTGCTAAAAGAGATGTTAATAGAATTTTATTTTTCCTTTCAATTCCAAGCTTGTCAATGGCAGTGAGCCTGGTATCCTCTTAGATGTGGACCAAGGCATCGGGGTCAGAAATAGCACGTTATCTGACCCTCCATTCAGTGGACCGTGAGCAATGCAGTAGAATTTGACCTGCAGAGTGTCACTATGAAACATGCCAACTTGGCTTTATTTAGTTATTCCTGCAGGTTTCCTTAGAGTGAAGGCAAGGCCATGAATCTCCTTTTGTTAGAGGCCTAGGCAATTTGACACAAATATGCCATTATCCTGGTTTACTAAATCCTGCATCTTTCTGAATCCTTGAATAATAATTAGTGTGCTTAGATAAATAAATATACCAGATACCCTACAAATGATTGGCCACAATTATCATTTTTATCAACCAGACTTCTGATGAAACTTAAGCAAGCGTTTCTGTTCACGGTCCTATTCTCTAGCAGGTCTAGGTCATACGGATCCATGTGGCTGATGAGTTGTTTACCCATTGGCTTTAAAACTCAACAGACCTCGGGTTGACATAACATTTTGAAAATTAGTGGTTTAAACAAAGCTTTTTTAAGAGTCAGCCATTCACCCCCTGAAAACAGTATATTCTAGGTAGGAATGCCCGATTTAGCAAATAAAAATGCAGGCTGTCTAGCTAAATTTGAATTTCAGATAAATAATGAATAATTTCTTAGTATAAGAATCTCCCATGCAATATTTGGGACATATTTATACTTTGCAAAAAATCAGCTTTACCTGAAAGGCAAGTTTACCAGGTAATGAGGTGTCCTCTCTTTAAGCTGTCAACCCTATATTAAGACATCCAGGGGCAGAGCAGGAAAGGCACAGTTTCTGCTACATGACCAGCTCTCTCTGCGAAATAATAAACTTCCCACAAAACTCTCTATTTCAGGATGGTAATATGCATGGATTACACTTTTTTTTCTTAATTTGATTCCTTCAACAACTATGTATCGAGTACCCACTGGATGTAAGAAATTCTGCAAGGTGCTTAGCAGTGAAAATTAGACCACTGCAGTTAGGGAGAAAACAGTTTAGCTGAAAGAGAGATACTAAGCAAAATAAATCAATAAAATAATTATGAATGGAGAAAGATAAATGTTATTGTTAGGGTTGCTGCAGAAGGTATGCACAAGGTCAAAATGGGTAAAAAAATATAAATTTATTAGATGATCTGGTAACCAGATGGGCTGAGCCCTAAACTGCTGCCAGCACCCAGGGATGGGGAGTCAGAGGTTTTCAAGGACTTTAGGTGGACTTTTTTGGGGACGGAATTCTCTGGGAGGGTCCCGGTCCTGGGAAAATCCTGAGGGGAAAGTGACTAGTCTTAGCAAGTGGAATGTAGTCTGAGGAAAGGGAATGTTGGTTTCAAAATAACCTAAAGGTCAGTTTCCCAGGGGAGGAGGTGTGTATTCTATTATTTGATTAGACCTAACAGATAAAAAAAAAAAAAAGTAAGAAATAGTGATTCCAGAGGAAAGATGGCCATCTTTAAATAGAGAGGCTGGGAAAAAGCTAGCTGAGGAGAGAAACTTTGTTCTGAGGCCTAAAGATCAAGGGTGATCTGAACTAGTCATACCCAAACCTGAAATAAGAGCCCTCTGGAGAGTCGTGTTGCTGGTGAGAACGGGTTCTTGTGGTGTCTGGAGAAAGGAATTTCAAAGGGCACTCTCATGTGAGAAGTTTAAGTGCAGAGGCAAGATTTATTGGGGTGAAGGGAAATAATGTGTCCCTGAGGATATAGAGGGTATGCAGGAGGTAGCAGCTGCCCCAGATCCCTGATAATCCTCCATATAAGCAGGCTTGTATCCTCTCTGGTTGGTATTTCTGTTTTCTTGGGATATATTCCTAGAAGTGGGGTCACTGGGTCGAATGGGAGTTTCATTGTTAACTTTTTGAGGAAAACTCCATACTGTCTTTCACAGTGGCTGCACCAGTCTGCAGTCCCACCAGCAGTGCATGAGGGTTACAATTTACAATAGTTAAGATTTGGAAACAACCTAAGTGCCCATCAGCAGATGAGTGGATTAAAAACTGTGGTACATCTACACAATAGAATACTATGCCCCTATAAAAAAGAAGGAACTTTTACCATTTGCAACAGCATGGATGGAACTGGAGAGCATTATGCTAAGCTAAATAAGCCAGTCAGAGAAAGATAAATATCACATGACCTCACTCATATGTGGGATATAATGATCAACATAATTTGATGAACAAGAATAGATCCAGAGACAAATGATGGGGGCGGGGGGGGGGTGGTTAGAGAGCAACCAAAGGACTTGTATGCATGCATATTAGCATAACCAATGGACACAGGCACTGAGGCGGTGGGGGCTTGCCCTGGGTGGGAATAGCTAGGGGGTAGGGGGGGCGGGTCAACTGGGGAAAATGGAGACATATGTAAAACTTTAGACAATAAATAAAAAAAAAATAAAAAGAAATAAGCAGGCTTGTCATTCAAACTATCCAACCTACTTCCTGGGCTCGTGCTGGGACCTCCCCCAGAACCAATCCATTTCCTGAATCTTCCAGGATTTCATGCCCTTATCCAATTTATTATTTTCGCAGGCTAGATTGACCCCCTTTATGTCACCATTTTGGCTTGTACTGTGCAAGCCTCAAAGTTCTGCTTTGTCACCTGGTTTCTACTGCACATATGCTTACCTCCCCCCCGTGCCATCTTGGCTTCTACTGTGCATACACCTAGTAAAGGAATTTCCCCCACCGCTTTATTCCTACCCTTGATAATCCCAGCTACCAGGCAGGTTGGCCCCCTGGGGAGATTGGAAAATTGTTTCTTCCTACCCACTCTGGTATTGCTCAGGGATTAAGTCCCTTTGACAGAGGATTCAGAGGTTTCCTACGGAGCCTGTGAATGAAATAGTACCCAGTAAATCAAGCCCAGTGTCTGGTTTAGCTCCCTAGTTTATTAGCTTAATGTCTCATTCCATTGGTAACTTCCTTTATTAGTAACTAGCCAGGTACTAATGCTAACAGTAGGAAGCTATACCTAACAATGCCCTAAATCAAGAAAGGACTCAATAGAGAAGTGCAAAGGAAAATTACTTCTGGAACATAGTGAAAGTTTTACAGAAAAATTAAATAGGACTGTGCAAGACTTAGTAAGAATTGGGATTTTTTTTTTCCTTTTCTTTCTCCAATTCAAAAGCCATTGGATGGCTTGAAGCAAAAAACAAATATTTGATTTATGTTTATAGGAGAGTTTGATTAACATAGGGAGATTAGGTAGGAGAAGATTATGAATACAAACAGACACTTTGGATGCAAATTCAGTGATCCAAGTGGATGGGGGTGGGGTGATTGCAAACTTGAAACATGAGAGTGGTAGCCATAAAGATGAAAGAAGTGGAGAAATCTCAAACTTGCTTTGTAAGTAGGAATCAGGGCATGTAAAACCTGATAAGGGCTTGATTGTTTGACTAACAGAAATTAAGAATGAAGAATGACTCAGCATTTTAGCTAGGAGTAGTAACAGTACATTTACTCAGAGAGGGAAGGTGGTAGGAAGGGTTTTGTGAAGTAAAATCAGGTGTTAGTTTTTGTAAGTGACAAATGGATTTGTGCTATGATAGGTATCATAATTGTGTCACAGTTGATTCCTAGAAAGGATTAGTCCAACAATTCCATCTAATAGTCAAAGCAACTCACAAAATATTTGTTTAACTATTTCTTTTCTCCTAGAAGACTAACTCTGTAGAAAGTTTGGTTTAAAACAGAAATATCTAAGAGTTAACGTCCCCTTAAATTTCAGGAACAGGCAGCACGTCCAAGCAGTAAAAAAGAGGTAGCTGTCAAATCATTCTGAAAAACCCAGTTGTCTCCCTCCGTTAAGAGATAACACCTGTGAATTATATAAGTTTGAAGAACTGGGCTCTTTATATTACCCTGCTACCTTTTCTGAATCACTTGACTGGAGCTCTTAGATCAAATTAGTCATACTTTGTAAGTCAGTATCGATAACTCCAATGCCATTTCCAGTTTATTTGACTAAAAGTTATCATCAGAATAATTCAGAGAAAGTTCAATAACCGTTAAGTATTGAGGAATGAAAGTGTCATTTCAAACATCTATATATAGTTGAAATATCTTCTAATGGTGATGGATAATCATAATTGAATTTCATTATTAACCATCTATCTTTCACATCCATTTGCTAATTTGGTTTTCTAATATATTCATGAGGGATACCAATCTGGTCTTTAGAATCATTGAATCTGGAATTTTTCCATGAAAATGTAAATGGCCACAATACAATTTGTTAATGTAAAAAAGTGTTGTTAAAAGAGAGACAGGCATATTAAAACTTTTTAAGGATTTATTTCAGCAAAAATCCATTTGAATTGGGCAGTATTCAATCTAGCACATAAAAAGGAGTCCCATGGAGCTGTACAAAATGGAGTATTTTATGGGCAGATTGGAGCTGGAACAAGCAGTTATACAAGACAGAAAAGTGGGTTGGTTATTTTACTTTACTTTACTTTAAGGCATGGCAGGGATTTATCTGGCTGATTACCTCACTAATGCTAATCAGGGGATTCCTGGTTTAAGATTCCACTTTTGGGATAGCCAAAACTAGGCAAATCTCCACTTGGTGATGTGAGGCATAGCATAAGTGACTCCATTTGGGGCCTGGTGTCATGTTTTGACAATAGAAAATTTAAACTGTCAAAATATAAGCAAACAAATTTAGGGAGGAAAATGACCCTTAAGACAAATTTTATGTAAATTATTTAGATTTTTAAAAAAGATCTTAAAATTAGTTGTTCAGAAGTTTACTTTTCATGAGAAAGGTTTGAAATTTTATATATTAAATATAAAATTATAGCCTTTGTGATAATTTTTTTACTAAATGAAAATATACTTTATTTTCTAGGTTTTTTACAATCATTTTTTGTTAAAACAGGCATAGTACATAATATATTTTTCTTTACATGGTCAGCATTTATCTGTACTAGATAATTGCTGTACTAGTTATTTATGGCTCAGGATTATAGAACTGTTTGTTGATTGAATGATCAGAAAGAAAAACAAAGAAACTATAACAAGCCTTAGAAATGCAAATCTTTCCCAATAAAATTCTATCTATTGAATCAAAAAAGTCCACATAAATAGAAATATCTCATTTGTATTAAGTGTCCATGCCTATTTACTTAGAATATTTTCTATTATTTTATTGACACAACTTTAGTGTGTTCTGAAAAGACAACACCAACCAATCACATTAAGGGAGAGGACAAATGTATTCTAGGAGCTGTTATGGTGGTTGTCTCCCAAATACCTGTATTTCTCTTCTTCTTCCTTTTTTTTAAGAAATTGTCTTTAGATTTATTGAGCCTCACTATTTTTCCTTTGTATTTGTATAACTCTATCAGTTATATATTTGCTTATACGTTTCCCCTATCATATAGTTCTGACTCAAAATCTGTAATTATGATATTCCTGAATCACTATAGAGAATATCTAGAAACTTCTTATTATATCCTTCATAGGGTTATCATAAACCTTTTTAGAAATATTTATTAACTAGGCTTACTGAGTAATTTTGAAATGCTTCCCTTTTCACATGAGCAATAAATAATGATAATAATAATTACAATAATAAGTGAATTTAGAGCTGCTTTTTATTTCACATTCTATAAAAATTATTTATTATATCTATTACATATATATGTATTTAAAGACAATAAAATGAAAGGAAACCATAAATTACTTTAATTTTATGTAAAGAAATTACTTTGCATAATATTTAGCATAACATATATTAATATAACATTAACATATATATTTTTTAAAAAATATATTTTATTGATTTTTTACATAGAGGAAGGGAGAGGGCTAGAGAGTTAGAAACATCTATGAGAGAGAAACATCCATCAGCTGCTTCTTGCACACTCCCTACTAGGGATGTGCCTGCAACCAAGGTACATGCCCTTGACCAGAATCGAACCTGGGACCTCTCAGTCCGCAGGCCGACGCTCTATCCACTGAGCCAAACCGGTTAGGGCTTAGCATATATTTTTAAATTCTCTCTCTTCCCCCCCCCCCCCCCTCATTCTCTGTTTCTTGCCCATCCCTCCATCCTCTTAATATGGTTCTATATAATCTTTGACCACTGTAGAAATCACTTAAAATAATAGTATTATAATTAGATCATTTAAAATAACATATTTTAATATTTTACATTTTCTGTAAAAAGGATTAACTGTTGTCCTACCTGTGCAATGGCCCTCTAAGGATTAGGCCTTTGGATGAGTATCACATATTCACCTAGAACAGGGTGAAGATTTGTCACAAGGGTAGTGTCTACCTTACAAATATTTACTAATCACCTTAGAATTGGTGAGGACAGATGCAGAGGTGAGGGCCCACAATATTTGACTGTGGATTAGTCTTGAGGGGCTCACTCACAGCCTGAGAGTGTTTTTCAGGGCTACTTTTGTGTTCTTATGTAATATTTATGTCAGATTAAGGTTGGAAATGTCTTTTCCTACTATGAACTTAAGAGGGTTTATGTCTTTAATAGAAGCACTCATTAACAGCCTTGCCTTGATATTTGTATATGGCTTCTTGGAAAGTGTACTAACTATAGTTGCTGATTGCATTATTGTTCTCTGATCATTTGCTTGATATATTTCTCAGAGGGATATTTGAAAGCAGTGCAAAATCAGGTATACCTGAAACAGACTGAATTTCTTACGTAGCTGATCCTTTCCCTCCCCTTAGGGACTGCTTTTCTTTAAAAAGTGAGAAATTCCTGTCAACTCTAAAATGACATTCTTCCAACATGCTATGGATGTTAACTCTAATTAATCCCAACAGCAGTTGTCTTCTTTTATGGGTGACACTAGGAGTCCCGAAATTCACGCAAGGGGTTCGGCCCTCACAGCCCCGGCCTTGCCTGGAAGGTCATCCGGCTATCCAGTCTAATTAGCATATTAGGCTTTTATTATTGTACTAGAGGCCCGGTGCACAAAAATTTGTGCACTCGGGGGGTAGGGGGAGTCCCTCATCCCAGCCTGTGCCCTCTCACAGTCTGGGACCCCTAGGGAGATAACGACCTGCTGGCTTAGGCCTGCTCCCGGGTGGCAGAGGGCAGGCCCAATCCCTAGGTGCAGCTCCTGGTCGGGCTCAGAGCAGGGCTGATTGGGGAGTTGGGGTGTCTCCCCCTGTCATGCACAGAGCAGCGCAGATCGGGAGGTTGCGATGCCACCCTCAGTCACGCTCAGGGTAGGGCTGATTCGGGGGTTGGGGCACTGCCCCCTGTCACACTCAAGGCAGGGTCGATGAGGAGGTTGCAGCGCCACCCCGTCATGCACAGAGCAGGGCCCATCAGGGGGTTGGGGAGCTCTCTCCTGTCACGCACTGAGCAAGGCCGATCCGGAGGGTTGGGGCTCTGTACCCTGTCACACACAGAACAGGGCTGATCAGGGGAGTTGGGGCGCCGCCACTGTCACACTCAGGGCAGGGCCCATGGGGAGGTTATGGCTCTACCCAGTCACACACAGAGCAGGGCCCGTGGGGGGGGGGTGTTGGGGCCCCGCACCCTGTCACGCACAGAGCTGCAGGGCGATCAGGTGTTTGGGGAGCTCCCCTATATCAGGCATAGAGCAGGGCTGATCAGGGGGTTGGGGTGCCTTCCTCTGTCACGAACAGAGCAGGGCGGATAGGGAGGTTGTGGCCCCGCCCCTGTCACACACAGAGCTGCAGGGCGATCAGGGGGTTTGGGCGCTGCCCCCTATCACACTGATCCCAGTGCCGGAGGCCTTGCGGCTCTGCTGATCCCGGTGCTGGGAGGCATATTACCCTTTTACTATATAGGATAGAGGCCTGGTGCATGGGTGGGGGCCGGCTGGTTTGCCCTGAAGGGTGTCCTGGATCAGGGTGGGGGTCCCCACTGGGTTGCCTAGCCAGCCTGGGTGAGGGGATGATGGCTGTTTTCAGGCTGGCGGGTGACTGAAGCTTGCAACCGCTCCTTTTCTTCTTCTTTTTTTTTTATTCTGGGCCAGCTTTAGCTCTGGCTCTAGCTCTGAGGCCTCTGCTGCTGAAAGCAGGTATCTGGTTTGTTTGGGTTCTATAATCGAAACACTGTATCAACTCCAGCTCTGAGATCCCGGCTAGCTGAAAGCAGGTTTCTGGGGTTTTGTTTAGCTTCTATATTTGTAACTATGTTTCAAACTGCAAGCTCAGAGGCTGGCAAGGCAGGTGGGGGAACGTTGGTTTCCTCCGTCACTGAAGCAAGCAAGCCTCATGTTAGTTTCAAGCTGCCTGGCTGCCGGCCGCCATCTTGGCTGGCAGTTAATTTGCATATTGCCCTGATTAGCCAATGGGAAGGGTAGCGGTCGTATGCTAATTACCATGTTTCTCTTTTATTAGATAGGATATTTTTCAAAAAGCCATCTTCATAGTTGCAGCTTATTATGGTGTATCTGGACTATTTTATTCAAATTAGAAAGTGCATTTACCTCATTATAGAAATAAATACTTCCTGTGCCCTGAATGGGAGGTTCAGTTGCATGGAGCATCATCTCTACACCAAAAGGTGATGGGTTCCATTTCTGGTCAGGGGGTGCAGCTGATCGATGTTCTTTCTCACTTTGATGTTGTTCTCTCTCTCTCTCTCTCTCTCTCTCTCTCTCTCTCTCTCTCTCTCTCTCTCTCTCTCTCTCTTCCTGTCTCGCTAAAATCAACTAAAAACAAATCCTCCGGTGGAGATTAAAAAATACCTCTCTTTATATTCATGAGGGATATGTTAATTCTTTTGTAGGCAGGTTTGCTTGTGTAGATGTAGGATATTATGGCCTGACTCCAGAGTAAACTCCAGTGTCAAAACACTATAACCTGGAAGCAGCAAAGTATCTACCACACCCATCTGTTGTTTCAGTTATCTATTGGTGTGTAGCAAAGCAGACCCAAACTTCAAATCTAATTAGAAAAATAATCCAGCATTCCTCATCATTCTGCCGGTTGATTGAGAACTTTTCTTTTTCATTGTCAAATGGGCACTGGGATGCTACAGGGTCCAAATGACATCACTTAAGTATCTGACTTTTGGTTCCACTGCTGAGAAGAATCAGCATGAGCTTTGGGGCAGAGACTTCATTGTCCTCCACATTGGCTTCTCCTCATTACTACTCAGGTTTCCTCACACAATGGCTGCTTAGGTGCCAACAGGGTGATGGCGAAAGCTGTGCAACTCTTAGCACCCGGACCTCAAAGCTGCACAGTGTCACACTTGCCCCTTTCAATTTCTCAAAAGAGTTTATGGGATGAGGCCATGGAAGGGAAAATAAAATAGATTTGCCTTCCCTTGACTGTGAACAAATACAATTTATTAATTTAACAAATGTTAATTACTTACTGTGTTGAAAAATCATAGCTGTTGAGTCCTTAAAGATGAGTTTTTGCTTAATCCTTCATTTCCTCACTGATTCTTTGCATTTCTTTACACAAGATGAACATGTTTATGGTGGCTTGTGATAGTACACCCCAAAACAAAATCACAAACAAAGCATCATGAAACAGGGAGCCCTCATCCTAGGAAGAAGGGAGAAGGTCATAGAGAGAAATGCACACATTGCATTGATGTCTAAGGCCTTAAAGCAGCGGTTCTCAACCTGTGGGTCGCGACACCTTTGGCGGTTGAACGACCCTTTCACAGGGGTCGCCTAAGACCATCCTGCATATCAGATATTTATATTACGATTCATAACAGTAGCAAAATTACAGTTATGAAGTAGCAACGAAAATAATTTTACGGTTGGGGGTCACAACATGAGGAACTGTTTTTAAGGGCCAGAAGGTTGAGAACCACTGCAAAGTGTAGCAAAGCTATGGGCAATTCAGGAATGTTCTCTTATTATAAAACTACCACTGTGCTCTTTCTTAGAAGTGTGCGGTAGGTGTATACACATGTGTTTTTTAAAAGAATGTAGTATTCTGCAATCATGTCAAGTGCATTAAAGTGACATTTTTCTTTTATATTCCCTCCTCTGTTCAGGGGTACTTCAGCTTCAGATTTGTAGAAAACAAGCTATAATCTCATACCCAACTCACTCATACAGCTATACATTTCCACATTTGAATAAAAAGATGGATTGAAATACATTTTCCAAACATGCAAACTCAATATTCATGCCTTTCCTAGATATTATCCCCTAGTGTTGAATTTCAATGAAATAAGGGAATGTGCTTATATAAGGAAAAATATTTTTGATTTGAGGTCTAATTTAATCTTGTCTTTTATGGGGCACAACTACATATTTTCTCCTGTAAATAGGAAGGAGTTGAACATGTCTCTTCCCAGAATTACTACTTTGTAGCATATAATATCAGCATGTTAAGCAAGAACGCTTTCTGTTCTCTTGTTATACAGTTTATTTTGTAGGAGAAATGGAATAAGCAGTGTTGGTGCAGAAATATATATAATTTACAGTAACTGTTGTATTTTTTATTCTTAAATAAACCTTTGTATCTTATTGCTGTGTGCATTGTAGTGAATAAAAATCAAATCATTCTTTTAAGAAAACATATTTTATGAGTATGCTGATGATGGTGATGGTGATGGCCACACTCCCTTTGTAGGACAACTGCTTGCCATTTATATCCATTCTTTTTTAAATATATATTTTATTGATTTTTTTACAGAGAGGAAGGGAGAGGGATAGAGAGTTAGAAACATCGATGAGATAGAAACGTTGATCAGCCGCCTCTTGCATACCCCCTACTGTGCCTGCAACCAAGGTACATGCCCTTGATCAGAATCGAACCTGGGACCCTTTAGTCCACAAGCCGACGCTCTATCCACTGAGCCAAACCGGTTAGGGTTATATCCATTCTTATGTTAGGGCCTTTGCACTTTTTTAAACCTTCTTCTGGAATGCTTTTCTCCTTATACTTTCACTAGAGGCCTGGTGCATGAAATTGGTGCACGTGTAGGGTCCCTAGGTCTGGCCAGTAATCAGGGGCTTCCTTCATTTCATGCCACCCCCTGGTGGTCAGCAGACATCATAGCAAGCAATCAATCCCGGTCTCCTGGTCAAACTCCTGAGGGGATACTTTGCATATTAGCCTTTTATATATATAGATAACTTGGCTTCATCCTCCCTCCCTCACATCTTTACTGAAATATTACCTTCTCTGTGATGACCCCTCAGTCTTTCAATATTATATTCTTCCCAATTTTTGGTATAACATGTATCACCAGCACACAGAACATATGTTGTAGTTATTTGTCAGTCTGCTTTTTTCCTGCCACATTAGATGTAAATTCTGTTACTATGGGAAATATTTTTACCTTAATATTGTTTATAACTGGATCCCCAGCACCTAGGATGGCTGCTGACATTTGTGATAATCATTTTGAGTAAATGAATGGCTCATTCATTATTGAGAAAACAAAAACTCAGTATCGATACTAATGAAATGTTTAACAAATTATTTTAATTGGTGTTAATATGTATAGTACCATGTTGATTCTTTTAAAGGATTACTTAATACCTTTATGACAAGGTGAAGTTCCCAACAACCAAGAACTGCATATTACGTATGCACTGTGACTCAACTCACTAAGTGTATGAAACAAATATCTCTAACATGAAGTCTCTGAGCAGCAAACAAAATGTTTTAGCACTTGCTTAAGATTTAGTGTGGTGGCTCTTTTCAGAGTAAGCCCAGAACACATATTTTCACATGCTGTGAAGCCTTATAGTTTCACTCTAGTCTTGGGTTGAGGAGACAATAGCTTCCACTGTTGTTATTCATCTCCATTATACCATTTATTAATGTGTTTCATGATCCTGAATGACATCTGTAAATTTTGTCATGTGTCTGTTTTAAAATATTCATTAATGTTTTGCTCCAGTTGAATTGACTTTGATAAAATTTATATCAGCGAAACTCACCAACCCAATTTTATTTTAGGTGTTCAATTTAGAATATCACTTCACACACAATTGCTATCATACCCCTAATGCACTAGAAAGCCAGTATATTTGTAGAAATATACTTTAGTTATGATTTTCATGGAGATTGGCACTTGACAACTTGATAGGTTGGGCACTATTATTCCTATCATGATGTATGTATGCCTTGTCCGAACCATTTTAGTCACTTGCTCAAATTGTTCTATGGAACATTTGTTCTTCTGTGAAATAAAATAGTTTGGAAAAAGTAAGAAAAATTTTAAATAATAGTCTTTAAAATCAAAATTTAAAAATGTAGTTTTATGATATTTATATTAAATAGTGCAGTACAAATGATAATTCATAGAATCAGTATCAATTGTGCATATATTTCACGCCATACTTGGTGCTAAAGATAGGTATATAATAATAGGTAGCAATTTTTGAGAAGATACTATATCTTCGGTACCATACTATTTTTTTATAGAAATTATTTTATGCAATTCAGTACTCCAACCCTATGAGACAGGCATTAATTTATTATTTCCATTTTACAGAAGAGAAAATGCATAGACCAGACACCAAGGTTAAATAATTTCTCTGGGTCATGCAACTGATAAATTATGAAGCCAGCCAGGATAAAAATGCTTGTGGTTTGACTTCAGAAGTCAGTCTCTTAAGCCCAGTGCTGTGCTGACTACCACATAACTGTGAATAACAGAGCTACTGCAGTTCTCGTGTGTGGGAGAAAGGAACAAAATGACCTATCTTACTGTGCAGTGAATTTAATGGGAAGGGTGAGTAAGAGATGCCATGGGGATGCATTGGAGTGGCCAGGTACAGAAGCTTTGGGTGGTAAGGAAGAAGATTGAGGAAACTTGGTGAGAATAAAAACCCCGTTTGTCTTTTCGGTTATGTTCCCCAACCTGTCCATGGCAGTATTTTCTAGGAGAATTCACTAAACAGAAGTGACATCTAAGCAAAGTCTTAAAAACCTACAAGTGTGAGTCTGAAGAATTCTTTTGAGAATTTCATGCCGATTGAATGCAGATGAGCAAAGCATACTTGGAGGCCATGTTATATTCTTAATCTGTTGTTTCTGAAAGAATACCAGTCTTTACTGACCAAAAAGATTTAGTTCACTCTAAAACTCAACAACAACAAAAAATAAATAAAAACAAATTAAATCTTACCAACTCCATAATCTCACCTTTTCATTTTAATGATGCAGCAATTAAAGAGGTATAGAATTGAATGTTGATCACTACATTTTAAAGTGTTTGATCATAACATGAAGTTATCAGATGATTTATTAGCTAAGATTAAAATATGAGGAAGGGGTAAATATTTCCTGACCATGCATATATACCCATGAAAATATTACAAAGAGAATATGCTTCAGCATTTTTTTTTTCAACGCTTTTGAGAGAGGTAACTTAGTTAATTAAGGTCACACTGCTGACAGAAAACCTACAGTGAAGATTAGGAATTTGTGGAGAGAATAATAAAAGCGGAAAATTAGTTTCTATGAGACATGGAAAATGCTAATGACTTCCTATCCCAAGGGAGTGCGTTAAAGTTGGGATTTGTTGCTAACAAAAAAAGACAGAAAAGGAAAAAAAAAGTAATTCTTATTATACTAACTTAAAAGAGTACTTGAATATTCTCTGCTTTCACTGTAGGTGGATCTGGGGACTTGAAAGACTGATGACATCATGTAATAGTTCTCAAAATCAGCTTCATGCAGTCACCCCAAGAATGCTTTAAAAATGCTAACGCGTGCGCTCCCCTCTACCGATGAACATTTCATTGGTCCTGGATGCCACCTGGGCATGAATATATTTTTTAAAGCTCTGGGGTAATTCTAATGCACAACATTGGTTGAAAACAAATAATTCCGGCTCGAGAGCAAATGAAAGTTGAGAAGATTATTTGTCGGGAACAGTTAATATTAAAACAATTTTCGCTATCTCATGTCCCGATTTCTTGCCAATGTTTCAATGTAGTAAATACCTAGAGTGTTAAGGTTTAAAGAAATTTCCCCTGTTCCAAAAGAACTTTTAATGAACTAAATCAATATTGAAAAGCCTAGGCTGTTTCTAGGAAGAGCAAATGAAATGTCGTCTTTGGGAAGCTGTTCACCAAATGCTGTCATTTTAACACTTCTGTAGCCTATTTTTTTTGCAAAAGGAGCTTATGATGTCGAGTGGGAAGGATAACTGTAAATAGACTTCACTTACGGAAGCATTTTTCAGAGGTGAGAGAGGGGTCGGCACTAACTTAGTCAAAGTGGACAAATGACAGATTATTCTCAGTAGGAGGAGAGTAATATTCCTATACAAAATAATGATGCATTTTCCAGAAATTTGATAGCACAGAGCAAGTTAAATTGACAGGTGAATCTCCTATAATTTTAAAGTGTAACTCAGCACACTCTTTCACATACAGAGGGATGTTCACCATTAGAATTTGTATTATTTTATATGTATATACACACCTAACAGTGGCTGCCTAAAATCATATTTATCTAATGCAGTGGTTCTCAACCTTCCTAATGCCGCGACCCTTTAATACAGTTCCTCATGTTATGGTGACCCCCAAGCATAAAATTATTTTTTTTGCTACTTCATAACTGTAATTTTGCTACTGTTATAAATTGTAATGTAAATATCTGATATGCTATATGTGTTTTCCAATGGTCACGACCCACTGGTTGAGAACCACCAATAATGTGCTCTAGATGTGGCTTTGTTCTTTTGGTTATTCCTTTTGAGATTAGATGGGAGTTAGCTAAAATCCATGTTGGAGGGTCTTCAAACTCCTGTGCCACCTGGTCATAAGCTGCTTTCTATTCAAATACTCAAGAACTTCATCCTTGACTAACTTGCTCATTGTGTTCAGTTTTGAGCATATCACTTTTGACTCTTGAAATGGCTATCTTCCCTCTAGAATTGTTTCTACTTTTACTTTACATTCACTAATACTTTATGGGAATATAATTATCAAAACTTATCTGTTTTTAAAACTTTGCCATACAGACTCTTTGGAAAATTGTTTGGCCATGTCTTCTAGAGCAGGAGTGGGGAACATCCCGCCTGCAGGTCATGTAACGCCCAGGAAATCATTTGGTCTGGCCCTGCCAAGGCATTAGGGGTGAGTTAATTACTTAAGTCTTTGACCAAATATAACAGGCTAATTTTTAAGTTGATAATTATGTATGGCCAGCAAATTTATATATATAAATGGCTAAAATGCAAAGTGTCCCTGTAGGAGTTCGACTGGGAGACTAGGAGTCCTATTGCTTGCTATGACTTGTAATGACAACCAGGGGGCAGCGTGGAACAAAGGAGGGCCCCGGCGGCAGGCAGCCTGGGAAGGGAGGCCCTGGCTGGCAGCCAGGGAAGGAAGGCCCTGGCCAGCAGCTGGAAGGCCCTGATCGTCCCTGATCACCAGCTAGGCCTAGGGACCCTAAACATGCACGCATTTTGTGCACCAGGTCTCTAGTGGTTTTATAAATATCCAAATGGCCCTTGGCAGAAAAAGGTTCCCCACCACTGTTCTAAAGCTTTACTTGTACCATCACCCACCTTTTCTACTCTTACGTATATTGGCAACAGAAATGAAAAGTATATATTCATAGTAGCACTATTTTAATCAGCCCACAATTGGAAACACATGATTGCCAATCATTATTATAATGAGTATATACTTGGATATGCTCACATATGAATGATTATACAGCAGTCTATAATAATAAAAAGGTAATATGCTAATTAGACCAGACGTCCTTCCTGAAGAAGCCGGGGCCGGAGTGAAGCCAGCCTGGGTCCTGGGTGCCTGTGGACAGCCCGAGGGAAGTTGCCTGGGTCCTGGTTGCCTATGGGTGGCTGGAGGAGGGAAGCAGTCTGGGTCCCGGGTGCTGGAGAGAAGCCGGTGCTGGCAGCTCGGGTCCCGGGTGCCAGAAGGAAGCCTGTGTTGGCAGCTAGGGGAAGGAAGGCCTACTCTTGCATGAATATAGTGATATATAAAGGTCTAGAGTTATGTGCTTAATATGGGTGGATTTTCCATATATCATGTTGAGGAAAAGAAACAAGATAAAACAAAAGCACATAAATACGATTACATTAATGTACAGTAAAATTACAGTGAAAATTAACTTATTGTTTTAGAAGGCAGTTTCATGGTAGTTGGAGTCTGGGCCAAGGCAGGCAAACAGGTAGCATTGACTGTAAGACAATAAATCCGGGGCATTAATTCTGTTCTTTTTCTTGACCTAAACTCTAGTTATTTTCATTTGTGAACATTCATAGAGAGGTGACTTTTCAATGCATGAATTTTTCTTCATGCATTCGTCTCTCATTATCTTCAAATTTATTATTTTTAGAGAAAGTTTAAGGAGTAGGCGAAAACAAATTATTATTGGGCCCATTATAAAGAGAAGTGTATTAGGACCCAGATGACTTAAGTGAATTCTCAAAGGTAACAAAAGTAGGCATTGTTTGAATAAGGGCCAGAATTTATGTCTTCTAATTTTTGTGTATGTCCTTTCTCTAATTAACTTGAAACCTGTGTTCAGATGGGCCAGGATTTTATAAACATGATGGCTTTTAAAAACATTTTAAGATTATATTTGAAATTAGTCCAATTCAACAAAATAGAAGATAAAAATCAAAATTTTCTGTATTCTGTAACATCTAATCAAATTCACAATTTTAAGAATAATTATAATATTACAAATTTAAAAGTACCTAAGTCCATGATAGCTAACACTGCTGATATATAAGAAACTTTTTAATTACTGGCAATAATTCATTTTATCTCTATATAACAGCAAACACATGAACTTCAGGGAGTTATGTTATAAAAATTTTGAATATACCTTGATTTTTAGTACAAGTTTATAAAGTGAAAAGAATTATTAACTGGACATAAATATCAATTTATCTGAGTTGATGCTATACTTATATTTTCTGTTTTTTATCCCTTCATATATAAAAGGTTACCTGTGTAATGGTTAGGAATAAGGTTTATGACCTGATGTAATTTTCTAAAATAACTTTTTATTAAAAAAGATGGAAGTATAATTTTTTAAATGCCTGCCAAGAAACAAAAGTTCAGGTAATATGAATTTTATTCTTAAACATACAGATTGGCTCTTTTTGATGTAAAAAATGATTTAGACAAATTCAGAAAGGGAAACAAATATGTAAATACATCTTTTACTTATCTCCATCTATTATAACTACAAATTTGTGTAGCCAGGTTTAATTAAAAGAAAATACTATTTTATTTTACCAGGAAACAGCATTTTAAAATTATACATATTTGAAGTAATCATGCTGCACTATATATCTTTATAACAGTTATTGTTCACATAAGTTAAGATATCCAACCCATATAGTACTCATATAACCAAAAAAGGAAATTTTAAAAAACACAATGAATTTCTATATCAATTAGATTTTTCCAAACACCAGACATCTATCCCAATAATAAGTAGCCTGTGGGTCATGGAGGGCTTTGAAAGGGAAGATCATCATTTACTGTCTTTTCCCCCCTCTCTTTTTTAGTGATATCATTGCAAAGTCAACAGTCAAATAAATTATTTGGAACAAAATATAACTATTATGTGACATAAACCAAGCAAACAAAAGGTCATGATACAAGTGGTTCCAGTTATTAAAACTTGATCCCCTCCTTGGGATTACACCATATGACTGTGCATAATTGTTGTGTCTTGGGTATTCATTAAATCTGACTTCCTTGGTGAATGAGCGCATTAATGAGATAACACCTCCGATTGTCGTGAGACTTGAAATTATGTCAGCAAGGGCAGATGGATAATATCTCTGAAAGTCTAGACTTCAAACTTTATAAAAATACTAGTCAGATCCAGCAAGGTCAGATGGATAATATCTCTGAAAGTCTTGACTTCACACTTTATAAAAATACCCGTGGCCCAGTGCACAGATTCGTGCACATTGAAAGGAAATTAATTCGAAGGTGACTGGCAGGGCAGGACTGGGTAATAGGGGACAGACGCGCCCTGGAGCCAACCTCCCATGGGCCCTCCCCGGCTAGCCACACGTGGGGTGGCACCATGGCTCAAAGGGCGTCTGCATTCACTGCAGCTTGGCAGTAAACCAGATTCAGGGCTGATAGTACCCCAGGAACAACATAATCCATGGCCAAAATTGGACTCATGGGGCCCCGTGAGGAATCGGCCTCCCTCCTCTCTGGTTCCAGGGGGCGTCACCTGGGAACGGCCTCTGCCAAGCCACTGCAGTTTGGCAGCTCCTGCATTGAGTGTCTGCCCCCTGGTGGTCAGTGCGCATCATACCTACCGGACAGTCAGACAGTCAGACGGTCGCTTAGCCTTTTATATGTATAGATATATAGATGTTTCTAGACAGCTTCATCATAGCTTAAAATAAACACATACGATACATATTATATTCTCCGTGTTATTGAAAACTAGAGGCCCAATGCACAAAATTTGTGCAAGAATAGGCCTTCCTTCCTTCAGCTGCTGGCACCAGCTTCCCTATGGCACCCGGGACCCGGACTTCCCTCTGGCCACCGGCAGGCACCCAGGACCCAGGCTTCCCTCGCAGCCCCGGCTTCGTCCAGAAGGTCGTCTGGAAGGATGTCTGGTCTAATTAGTATATTATGCTTTTATTGTTATAGATAAATATTTTTTCCCTGGTGGTGTGGCTCAGTTGGTTGGGCATCACCCCCTGCACTGAAAGGTTGCCTTTTGGATTCTTCATTAGGGCACATGTCCTGGTTGCAGTCTTGATTCCAGGTAGGGGGTGTGTAGGAAGCAGCCAATGGATGTTTCGCTGCTATATTGATCTCTCTCTCTCTCTCTCTCTGAAAATATTTAATAAATGAATAAATACTTTTGCAAATATGAAGAATATTTACTTGACAAGTTCTGTATGCGTCATAGGGTTAAAATGAAGTGATTTTAAATTTACTCAGCTTGGTTACAAGTGATTTAAGTAGCTCTCTTACCTCCTTTAACTTTTTTTTCTTTTTAATTTCCACATCACATTTGAAGTAGTATAAACAAATTTCCCATAAGGAAGCAGAAGTAAGGGAATAGGAAGTGACTACTACTATTTAATAATAATTGGAAAAAAACCAAAGACTATGAAGGAAATATTGGCCAGTTTAACTATTAATAGATAATAAATACTATGGATTTTAACAAATATTCAGTAGTATATAGAAATCAGAACAGAGTTTGAAGGTAATTATTCTTCATGGTCAAGGATAGTATACAGGGATAATTACTACCCATTAATATTTTTAACAAATATATTTTTTAAAAATGGTTTATTTCATATGGAAGAATGAAACATTTCTATAATTGGCTGTGGTTTAAAAAAACAACAATACAGTATTCTCATTGTGTTTCTCTTTAAAGGAATCTCTTATTAAAATAAAACAGGATATAATTCTGACTAAAGATGCCCCATGTACTATCAATAAGTCTGGATTGAATATAAATAATTTCATAAGGGCCCTTGAATTTTCCAGTCATGAATGAGTACACTTTTATGACTTTTGTTGCTAGCAAAAGTAAATCAAGACAGTGAATTACAGTAAAGGGCAGAGTTGATTACATCAGATGGGTCTTGTAGATTACAAGAGTCATATGACAAGAGAAGAAAAGTTCTGTTTGTTTAAAGAATATCAGCATATAAGAGCTAGATACATTCAATGTGCCCGAGCAGTAGTTTTAAGACAGAATATAAAAACAAAAACATGTCAACTTTTTTGTTGAGTGCAATTTTATGTAGGGTCTCATGGCACACTAAGTATAAGAAGGAGGGCTAATTAAAATGGGGTAGATTCTTGGAAATCATCCCAGAAACTTATGAGAAACCTCCAGGGATCCCACGCATTCAGCAGAAAACATGTGCATTTTAGATTATACAATGTTAGACCCCAATAAGGCTTTAGCAATTAGATAGTCTCACTCCTTTATTATACAAAAAAAAAAAAAGGTACTAAAATCCATAGGGTTTGGGTGTTTGTCTTTAATCCCACAGGAAGTAGTCACAAACTGTTTTTCTGAAACCAAATAAAGGGTATTAAACCACTTCTTTTTTTGAAGTTTTGTTCAGTGGGCCCCTATTTTAGTAGCGAAAACATCTTTGAGAGTTGTAAACATAAGATAAAAATAAGAATACAAATATGTCATCTCTCAAAGAGTGGTTTTGAAGTTAATAATGACAGAAAATATAAAAGTCCTTTACTTCTAGATAAGATTTCAAAGCTGTACAAATATGGATGTCGAGGATGAGGAATTGAATATTACAGTTTCCAGACTTCACTGAAGCCCAAAGGTTGAAAAGCAATCATCGACCAAAGTGAAGCAAGGTTTACATTTTCAAAAGTTATTCAACACCTTGCTACTTTGAATCCCCTTGAATCCTTACTCACTAGAGGATTTTAAAGTGGTAAATTGGTCTAGCCGAGGTGGCTCAGTGGTTGAGCTTTGACATATGAACCAGGAGCTTAGGGTTTTTTGTTTTGTTTTGTTTTGTTTTTTGTGGGGTTTTTTTTTTTTTGTTTGTTTGTTTTGGAGCTTAGGGTTTGATTCCTGGTCAGGGCACATGCCCAGGGCCCCAGTGTGGGTCATGCAGGAGGCAGCCAATCAACGATTCTCATCATTGATGTTTCTATATCTCTCTCCCTCTCCCTTCCTCTCTGAAGTCAATAAAAAAGAATATATGTATATAATTTTTTTTAAAGAGTGGTAAATTGATGCTGTGCTAGAAGGTATTCTTGAAGTGAATTTCTTCAGAGAAAACTGTTGGGAATTTGTTCTTCTCATACCCAAAGGCAGGGGTGTGGGTTGCCGTTCTGTCTTTTCTGATTATCAGCCTGTTATGGGACTTCTTAGAGATGTCTCCAGAAGTCGGAAGAACACTGTAGTGTCTGCTGAGTCTCTGACTAGTCCAGTGATAGCGAACCTATGACACGCGTGTCTCATTTTTTTTGGTTGATTTTTCTTTGTTAAATGGCATTTAAATATATAAAATAAATATCAAAAATATAAGCCTTTGTTTTACTATGGTTGCAAATATGAAAAAATTTCTATATGTGACACGGCACCAGAGTTAAGTTAGGGTTTTTCAAAATGCTGACACGCCGAGCTCTAAAGGTTCGCCATCACTGGTCGTCTATGGGGAGGGAGAGGGGCAAGCTGGTTGTACTGGTGTTAGAACAAAAGCTGCTAACTTGCAGGCATTCTCTCTTTCTGGATTTTATCTAAGAGAATAATGTATTTACAAGAAGAGATACATTGAGGAAGAGAGGAGCTGACTTTGACTCTATCCAACTGAGCAATGAAAACTAACCAGACAGGAGATGGAGAGAGACCATTGGATTCTGCAAGTGAGGCAACGTCTTCAAACACCTGAAACTGTGGACAGTGAAGAAATAGATTCCTTTCAAATCTCTCCCAGTTCCAGGAAGCACAGGGCCATCTTCAGACTCTACCAATTAAATGAGAAGGTGGCTTTCCTCTCTTATCTACCCTCACATCTCTAACCCCAAGGTTTTATCCAGGGACCCGAAAAGAGATTTCCCCACTAAACAAATTTGAAATGAGGCAAAGGAGAAAAACAAAATTGCTCTTAGCATTAGACCCCAAATTTGGCTTCTTCAGTGTTTTGGGTTTTGATGTAAGAATTTACCACTAATGCCACCAATACATTTGGGGGCAAGATTAAGTCCACACTCCTAGTTAAGGTTGTAAAACTTCCTGATTCTCTTCCACTGAAGGAAGTCAATGTGTGTGTGTGTGTGTGTGTGTGTGTGTGTGTGTGTGTGTGTGAGAGAGAGAGAGAGAGAGAGAGAGAGAGAGAGAGAGAGAGAGAGAGAGAAAGAATATATTGAGTGAAGGAAGCTAAGAGAACAGCTCTAGATCAAGTAGATCAAGACTGGCTGGTATCAAATTACAGCTCTACCACTTACAAATGGTGTGGCCTCTGGTGACTTGACTTCTTAGCACCTTAGTTTAATTATCTGTAAAATGTGTATAAGAATGGTACCTAGCTGATAGGGCTCTCTCAAGGCACTAATCATTGAATGAGTTGAACAATTCTTAGGACATGTAAAGCTACAGAAAGTTATTTATTATTGCTAATATTGCTATACATGAAAGTCCTGGTTAGCTGGATATCTTGTTACTGACAGTGTTAGATCAAAGGTCACACATATTTACATATTTATTACACCCTGTCAAACCATGCTCTAAAAAGCCATTTACAAATAATCCCTTCTCTAGAGTTAAAAGTAAAAGCTACCTATAAATGGAGGCCATGTGAGGGGCAACGCCAGGAGGTCCCGTTAGCAATGAATGATCGTTTATAGAGAGTCAATGCTTTGAAAGTTATTTGGGAGAAATATACAGAACAGGTGGACTGCATGACCCATTTGCCCTGTGAAAATTGGTGTTTGAAATGACCCAATTCTCAACCTGAGAATTTTCAAAGTGACAAATTATGCTCATTTGGCTTGTAATGATGTTCTGATTACAGGCTATAAGACCATGATGGATTTCCTTGACTTCTTTTCTTAATGTTCTCAAATTCTGTTGTGACCTTTCCATATTCAAGCATGTAGCGGTCCTTTTTTTCAGAAACAACTAGAAGTTTCCTAATTCTATGTTTAAATATATTTTTCTTAAGATAAACTTATTTTTTATCTTAAATCAGTCTTTCTTATTTTCCTTGGTCCTTATAATGTGACTTTAGTTAATTTATTTAAACAAATGTGTGTTGACAGCAGTTTTAAGAATTACCTCACTCCTCTTGTCCATGGTAGGATTTATGAGCTCTCATTCAGATATATTTTAGATACATCTGTATAAAAAGATTGGCATGTACTTATTTTCATTATTTAAAAAAAAAATGTTTCATTAGTACATTCACAGTATTTATTGAGTTTCTGCTATGTAACAGGCACAAAGCCAGGCAGGCACTGGAGATACAGATGTAAATTAAACAGACCAGGTCATTGTCCTCATGATGCTAGGTCACCTGGGAATATTGAGAAAAATACTCATTTTATTTTATTTTTTAATATATTTTATTGATTTTTTTACAGAGAGGAAGGGAGAGGGATAGAGAGTTAGAAACATCAATGAGAGAGAATCATAGATCAACTGCCTCCTGCACACCCCCTACTAGGGATGTGCCTGCAACCAAGGTACATGCCCTTGACCGGAACCGAACCTAGGACCCTTTAGTCTGCAGGCCAACACTCTATCCACTGAGCCAAGCCGGTTAGTGCAAGGACTCATTTTAAAAACTGAGGAGAAGAAAAGAAACCCATGGGGCTGAGAAGGAGAAACAAGGGGTGTAGGATGAAAATCATGAGCTTGCTCTGAAACAGGGTAGTGGAGACTGTTTCTAAAAAGAGCTGGTGGTAAAGACCATAAGACACCACTGATATGTTATCTATGATGTAGAAACATGGTTATTGAAAAGCCCATTCGTTGCAATGGTAGGGGTCTAAACCAAACTAAAGAGGATTCCAGAATGAGTCAGAAGAGAGAGAGGGAGAAGGTACACATAAACATTTCTTACACAAAGTTGAGCTGATCCATATCTGGAGAATTGGGGTGCTTGCTGGAGGGGATCCAGGTTCCAGGAAGAGTTTTGAAGCCAGGAGTGACTTATTAGAGAATAACTGATTGTGGGGTGCAATGATGATTTAGGTAAAAAAAAAAAACAAAAAAAAACTCAGAAAGATCAAGAGAAGGTTTTACCATGGGAGGAGGGTATAGTGAAATTGCAGGTTGAGAGCAGCAATGCTAAAAATTACTACTAATTTGAAGAAACTTAAAAGGGAGGTGATTTCATGGACCTGAGCAGCAGCCTCAGGGTTTTATCTGAGTATCTTAGTGTTGTGTGGCTAGGGAAATAGAGTGATGGAGTAGATCAAGGTACCGAGCAATCAAAAACATAAAAAAAAAATATTGTTTTACATACTTGGAAACAATGGGAAACAATTCTTCCTCAGAGTAGTTTGTTTCTTTAAAATACTTTGCTTTGAATTAAAGAGATACTGGCCTTCAATTTAAGCTCCTTTTCTTGATTTTGCAAGTTAACCTAATATTGTGTAAAATGAATGGATTTTTGGTATATAAGGTAAAGTGTATAGCATTAGGTTTATAAATTAGGTTATTTCCTTCTTTATTACAATAAAATTTCCTGTAAAATCTGACCTGTTTGAGCATTACAAAGAAGAAGAAAAGATAAAGCTTACCTTTACCCATCACTGGCAGTGAAGTGCAGTCCATCCAGGCAATGACTGTGGCCAAGACAATAAAAATAAAAGTGGGAAATCTCCAAGAAGAGCTAAAAATAAGTGGAGATGGACATACTTTTTTGGTTTTCATGATAGTGAAAATCACAGTTTTATTTGGATGTTTAGTATACTGAAGTTTTTGAGTTATTTCAAATTTAAGGGAAATATTATAATTTAATCTTGATATTGCGCTTCAAATATCTTTGTCCCAGTGATAATTCTATGTTGCATGTAATACATATATATCTTTCATATGAAAAGACCACAATTTTACAAAAACAAATTTAAAAAAAAGAGGGACAGATTAAAATATGATGCTAAAAACATTTAATTTTGTCATTTGAGGTAGTTTCCCAATGCATGATTTGGGCCTCTAATGAAATAAGTCCTAACGTTAGGGAATAACTAATTTTTTAAAATTAAAACCATCCTATCTAATAATAGACAAACATGGTAATTGACCATACCTTCGCTACGCATCCCATTGGCTAATCAGCGTAATATACAAATTAACCCAACCAAGATGGCGGCCGGCAGCCACACAGCTGAAGCGAGCAGGAGGCTTGCATGCTCCAGTGATGGAGGAAGCCAAGGTTCCCCGCCTGCCACGGCCCGACTCTGAGCTCCGAAAGCAACAAGGTTTCAATTATAGAAGCTAAACAAACCCCAGATACCTGCTTTCAGCAGGCCCTGGCCTCAGAGCTGGAGCAAGCAGGAGCTCTGCTCTCAGCTCCAGTGATGGCAACAAAGTTTCAATTATAGAAGGTAAATAAATCCCAGAATAAAAAAGAAAAAAAGAAAAAAAGGAGAGGCTGGGATCTTCAGTTGCCGGCCAGCCTGAAAATGGCCCTCAGTCCCTCACCCAGACTGGCCAGGCACCCTAGTGGGTACTCCCACCCTAAAGGGGGTGGGGCCAGCCTGTAAACAGCCATCAGCCCCTCATCCAGGCTGGCCAGGCACCCCAGTGGGGACCCCCACCCTGAAGGGGCTATGACCAGCCTGAAAACAGCCATCACCCCCTCACCCAGGCTGGCCAGGCACCCCAGCAGGACCACCACCCTGATCCGGGACACCCTTCAGGGCAAACCAGCTGACCCTCACCCATGCACCAGGCCTCTTTCTATATAGTAAAAGGGTAATATGCAAACTGACCCTAACAGCAGAAAGACTGGGAATGACTGGTCACTATGACACACACTGACAACCAGGGGGCAGACTCTCAATGCAGGAGCTTCCCTCTGGTGGTCAGTGCGCTCCCACATGGGGGAACTCTGCTCAGCCACAGGGAAGCCTGATGGCTGCCATTACAGTGGTGGTGGTGGGAGCCTGTCCTGCCTCCTCAGCAGCGCTAAGGATGTGTGACTACAGCTTAGTTCTGCTCCCCGCTGGCAAGTGAGCATTCCCCGAGGGCTGCCGGGCTGCCAGAGGGATGTCTGATTGCCAGCTTAGGCCCAATCCCCCGGGGAGCGGGCCTAAGCCAGCTAGTGTACATCCCCCGAGGGGTCCCAGACTGGGAGAGGGCACAGGCCGGGCTAAGGGACCTCCCCAAGTGCACAAATTTTTGTGCACCAGGCCTCTAGTATACTAGTGTATGTATATATATATTAACTCTAAAGCACAGGCCAGGCTGAGGGACCCCCCCCCCCCCCGAGTGGACAAATTTTTGTGCACCAGGTCTCTAATAGTTATGTATAGTCTTCAGAGTTTTTTCACTTGCTTTCTATTTATAAATTATTAAAATATGTAGTTCCCTTTGGAAGTCTTTCCTTTTTCAGTTTTTAATGTCATTAACTGTATCATATGTATTTGCATTTTAAAACAATTGAAGTTTGTATAAGTTTCTCTTTTCCATTTACTTTGATTTAAGATAACCATGCAGAATACAAAAAAAAAAAAAAAAAAAAAGGATATATTCTTTCAATTTGGCCAGAATGCATTTTACCAGAAAGAAAACTATATAAAAAAGTTCATTGAATTAGTGCTTTCATATCATGAAGAAAGAATGACCTCATAGAAAGATAAATTGAAATTCTTTGGAAGTTGTATGGAAACCTGCTGGTTCACTTAATAAAATTAAGCATTGGCCATCCAAGGCTAGAAATGGAGGAGAAAGAATTTTTGCTATTCAGTCTCTTGCCCTCAAATTCACTTTCTTCTCAAGGTCTGTGAATAAATCCTGGCCTAAGGATATGTGAGCAGAAAAAGGCATTTATTCTTTAAGACTCCTGTCCGATGTGGCTATAAACTTGACTGTGCACCTCTGCATATTATATAAAATACTGGTGGCCTGGTGCATGAAATTCATGCACATTAAAAGGGAATTATTTGAGAAAATATTTTAATATTGCTATTTGCCCTTTCTCTATAATAGAAGTGTTAGAGATGAAAGAAAATTAGTAAAATGTATATGAAAATCTCCCTCAGGTCAGAGTCTGGGGCGCACCATGGGACCCAGAGTCAAGTCCCCACCCACCCATGTGTGTCTCAAAATCGCACAAGACCCAGACCCAGCAGGCCCCATCCCCGTCAAGCCCCACAGGGTGAGGGGCACAGGCTCAGGTCCCCTTTTCCAGCACCAGGAGTGGAGTGCAGACTCAGGTCCCCAGGCCCCGGTGCCAGGGTGGGGGGCATGGCCTCAGGTCCCCTGGCCCCAGTGCCAGGTCCCTCTCAGGTCCCCCATAAAGCCTCACTGGGTGAGGGACACAGCCTCAGGTCCCCTGTCAAGCCTCGCTGGACGGGGGGTGCAGCCTCAGGTCCCCTGGCCCTGGTGCTGGGGCAGGGGGCGTGGCCTCATGTGACCTAGCTCAGCCTCAGGTCCCCTGGCCTGGCCTCAGGTCCCCTGGTCCCGCACTAGGGCGTGACAACCATTTGCATATTAGCTCTTTATTATATAGGATACCTCAAATGAACTGCACACAGCTTGGCACACAGCAGATACTTGATATATAAATTCTTAATGATTAGAAATATCCCAGACAAGAATGGAGAATAAAAGGGTGTTTACTATCTTTTGGGGGATAAAACAAAGGGAAAACAAACAAAATTTGTATTTCATCTTTTTTTAAAAAAATATATTTTATTGATTTTTTACAGAGAGGAAGGGAGACAGAGAGTTAGAAACATCGATGAGAGAGAAACATTGATCAGCTGCCTCCCACACATCTCCCACCGGGGATATGCCCAAACCCAGGCACATGCCCTTGTCCGGAACCGAACCCGGGACCCCTCAGTTCGCAGGCCGACGCTCCATCCACTGAGCCAAACCGGTTTCGGCTGTATTTCACCTTTATCCTTGAGCTTAGTGACCTCGTTCAAAATATGGACTTACTAACTGTGGATGAGATCAATACCTCACGACTTCAATAAAGAACAAAAAGATAAAATTAAAATCTGTATGTACCAGAAATACACATACACTGCTGCATAATGATTGTTCATAGTATAAAAGATAAAATATGTCAGTTTGTTAAAGCTGCACATATAAACATTATTTTTCTGTTATATGTGTAATTGTCTAAAATCCCTATAAAATGCTTATGAATGTGTGTTTATATCATGTCTTGTATCTCCTCTAAGACAAAACACTTCACAGGTGGAGCTTAGGCCTTTGATACCCCATAGCATTAATACATTGACTTATTACAGTCTCATAAATGTCTATTAAGTAAAGAAAATAAGGCTCCAGGATAATTGATTGTTCATAATCTCATCTGTGTACATATCAATTTAATATATTTATTTGCCACTACATAAAGACTACCCCCAAAGTATGAGGAGTTTCTAATAATAATAAAAAGCCTCTCTATCTTGTTTTTTTTATTTGCAAGGAAATAGAAATAAAAGAAAGGAGATAGAATAACAAACCAAGAAAAGTTATGGCAACTAAATCAACTGACAGATAACCATCCCATGAAATTCTGGCTGGACTCTTAGTAACAGCATCATGTAGGGAAACATAGAAAATGTGCTTTGAAAACGGGAGCTTTATTCTTATGAAAGAAGGTGAAGGGATTAGCCAGAAAACATACACACATAGCACATAGATACAGACACCAGTGTGGTGATAGCCAGAGGGAAAGGGGTGGGAGCTAAGTAGAGGTGGACAAAGGTGGGGGAGGGCATAATGGAGAGGGAAAGAGACTTTGCTTGGAGTGATGGGTGCATGATGCAATGTGCAGATGATGTTTTATTGAGTTGTACACTTGAAACCTTTATGGTTTTGTGAACCAATGTCACCCCAATAAATTCAACAACAACAAAAAAAGGGGAAGAAAAGGAGAGTATGACTTTGGATAGCAATGAAATTAACTTACAGGGGAGGTTGACAGTTACTTCCTACCAGGAAACAATGCATGATGGTTCTTAGAAGTTGCCTGACTCATGTAGCCATGAGTGGGTTCTGAGAATTCCAAATGAGACAATACCATACCAGTAAGGAGATTGAAATTTTCATTTTCTTTAGTAGGAATTTTTCTAGCTATTATTTTTCTCCAGTTCTAGGAGATAAAAAGGTTGAAAAATAATAAATAGCCAGATAAAACTGTCACATACAATTTGTAAAGCCTTAGATCTTCCTGGGCATTAAGGAATAGGGAATCAGATACACAGAAAATGCAAATTATATCTGTAAACAATGTATTTGCTATTTTACTTACAGTGCTATCTTCTATTTATCAGATGATGGCTTGGCTAAAATAGAGACAAGACTTAAAACATGATTGTTCTAAAATGAAAATTTTCTAATTAATGTGGTCTTTCACTTCAATGAACCTTACCCCTCCCAACATAATTTTGATACCATCTTTTGAGAAATAAAAACAGTATTTTTAAATTGTGTGTGTGTGTGTGTGTGTGTGTGTGTGTGTGCGCGCGCGCGTGCACGCATTCTCACAGTCTCCTAACTTTAGACTAAAAATTTATTCTTGGGTGCAGTGATATGTCTAAAATCATTTTTCTCCAACTGTATTGGAGTCATAGTAATGAGTATGTTATATAAAATTTTTATTATTTTAATGTAGATTTTCACCTTCTGAGCAGTTCGCTGGAACAACAAAATGAAAGTGAAATATAATGAAAGATTACTGTTACTTGCTGATACTAAGGTGCAGAAATAAGCCTATCTCCATGATCAAACAATGTCCCATTTTCATCCCATTTTTTTACCATTCATGTTTACAGTTTATTTTATGAGTTAATATTAGGAAATGTGAGAAATAAGCCTATAAATGTGATTCTGTCCTCTAGTTCCAAGACACTTGTTTTGGAGATGATTAAAATAGTTTATCAGTATTATCAATATCTCAAGACAACGCAACTCTGCAAGACCATGGTCTTGAATTATGCTGCTCCTCTTACCTGTCAGTGAGGAATGCCTCTTACTGAGACAGATGTCATCTCCTATGATTAGCAGGTGAATGCCAAAATTACAGAATAGCCAGTGTACAACCTAGGAATCCCAGCTGAGAAGATCAAATTATGGTTCAGTAACAACAAATGACCTAAGACAATTTTTTTTTTCTGAAAGAAAAGGAACAATATTGATATCATTGTACAGTCAGTTAATGGAAAGAAAAGCTTCACCCAGAAGAAAGACAGAAGCTGGAAAACTAAGGCAGTTTAAATATCCACTAAATGGATATCTTTGATCCTTAAACTGTGTCCATGATGTTGTCCAGTTGGTTTTAATATACATTATTTGAGTCTTCCCTAGAATTCTAAGGAAGTGGATGATGTAAAGCACTGGTTCGAATTTCTGGCTGCAAGTTTTAATCCTGGGAGGAAATACACCCACCCTCAGATTTTCTGTTTCTGTTGGTTGAAGGCAGCATCAAGTAATCAATTTCAGAGAGATAACTTTTGAAAGTAGATATTATGTTTTCCCACATTTTAAATAAGAAAATATTGGATGTAATTAATTGCATCTCTGGTCATCTTTATGAATATCAGTTGTTTGTCTCTAATTACAGAAGCAAACTTAAACTTGGTGTCCAAAACCACCAACTGATTTATGGATTATATTTAAATATAATTGATATTTTGGAACTCTATTTTGTATTTAATAGTGCATTTATTTATTTATATTCATTTCTATATGACATATAAGTACATAGTATATATTGTATATATTATTGTACTATGCATTATATATTTTTAAATTATATTTCTGAGACAAAGTTATGATCTGTCATTGAGTCATTGGCATAAATATCCTATATAATAAAGGGTAGTATGCAAATTGACCTCAACAGCACAAGGACTGGGAATGACTGGTCACTATGACACACACTGAAGACCAGGGGGCAGATGCTCAATGCAGGAGTTGCCCCCAGGTGGTCATTGCGCTCCCATATGGGAAGCTCTGCTCAGCCATAAGCCAGAATGATGGCTGCCAACACAGCGGTGGTGGCGGGAGCCTCTCCTGCCTCCTCAGCAGCACTAAGGATGTCTGACTGCAGCTTAGGTCTGCTCCCCGCTGTCAAGTAGACATCCCCCGAGGGCTCCCGGGCTGCCAGAGGGATGTCTGACTGCCAGCTTAGGTACAATCCCCTGGGGAGTGGGCCTAAGCCAGCAGGTGGTCATCCCCTGAGGGGTCCCAGACTGCGAGAGGGCACAGGCCGGGCTGAGGGACCCCCCCTGAGTGCACAAATTTTTGTGCACCAGGCCTCTAGTGTTAAAAATAAAGATAAGATTAAGGATGCTTCCATGAGATTAATTTTAATTAATTTGCTCTCCATGGCTATGGTCTTTGCTTTATTATGTGTTTTGTATTGTATTCTTGTCTCTGTCTTGTTAATATCTAGTTATAGATATGCTTACTTATTTGTTCTTGCATATTGTATCTAGGAAATCTGAAAAAACTATTGCCCGTATACTAGCATACCTTAATGAAAGCTGTTAAAACTCAACTGCACAAACTTGCCATATTATGGATTTATTGACATTTGTTTTGCCAGTCTAAAGTCTTTTGAGGCACCATTTCATATATATAATTATGGCCACAGAGTAATTGTTGAATTGCTCATAGTAAGATATACATTTCAGGGGTACAAGATAACCTGTAAGGTACAAATTTTTATTATTCATTCCTTAATTACCAAAGTCTATAACATTTCCTAGCACTTGGTTGATGCTCAATAGACATTTAATAAATGAACAAATTAAAAAACAAACAAACAGCTTGAAGTAATGAGATTTTGTTATAGAGGCATGGGGTAGACATAGTGTGAGGGGTTCACAGGTGACGATTGCTTGGACTAATTCTCATTATTGAAACAAATATAATCTAAGGGTTTTTTTTATTATTTTGCAAAAATGTGTTGCTATTGAAAAATTGATTTTTGCTCTGTCACTGTGATTCAGAATTGGTCAATTTATAAATGCAGAGGCTTATTTTAAAATTAAGTTCACTAAGCATTTATTTTATACTGAAGGCCCAGTGCACAAAGCCATCCACGGATGGGGTCCCTCAGCCTGGTCAGTGATTGGGGCCGACTGGGGCCATCTCGCCCAATCCTGAACAGGGCCGGCCAACCAAGAGGAGGGACTGTGAAAGATTGGCCAGCCAGAAAAGATTGGCTGTGGGAGCACACTGACAACGCAGCTGGCTGGCAGGAGGGACCGCGGGAGGTTGGCTGTGGGAGTGCACTAACCACCAGGGAGCAACTCCTGCATTGAGCTTCTGCCCCATGATGGTCAGTGTGTATTATAGTTATTGGCTGGTCATCTGGTTGTTCCGTCATAACAGTTGCTTAGGCTTTTCTTATCTAATACAAGAGAAACATGCAAATTGACCGTACCTCCTCTATACTCACAAGCCATGCCCACAAGCCAGTCAGAGTGACTATATGCAAATTAACCCAACCAAGATGGCGGCCGGCAGCCACAGAGCTAGAGCAAGCAGGAGGCTTGGTTTCCTGGATATGGAGGAAGCCAAGCTTCCCGCTTGCCCTGGCTGGCTGTGGCCTCATGCAAGACAACAAAGTTTCAATTATAAAAGATAAATAAATCCAAGATACCTGCTTCCAGCCAGCCTCCACTGGGAGCTAAGGTGGCTGGGAGCTGTGGCCAGCCTGGAAACAGTCATCAGCCTCTCACCCAGGATAGCCACACCCTCATGGGGTGAGGGTCCCCACTGGGGGATTGGCCAGCCTGCAAACAACCATCAGCCCCTCACCCAGACTGGGCAGGCACACTAGTAGGACCCCCCACATTGCAGCGGGTGTGGCCAGCCTGCAAACAGCTCTCAGTCCCTAACCCAGGCTTGCCAGGCACCCCAGTGGGGAATCCCACCATGAAGAGGCTGTGGCCAGCCTGTAAACAGCCATCAGCCCCTCAACCAGGCTGGCCAGGTACCCCAGCAGGGACCCCCACCCTGAAGGGGGTGTGGGCAGCCTGAAAACAGCCATCACCCCCTCATCCAAGCTGGCCAGGCACCCCAGTGGGGCCCCCTACCCTGAAGGGGGTGCGGGCAGCCTGAAAATAGCCATCAGCCCCTCATCCTGGCTGGCCAGGCACCCCAGTGGGGACCCCCACCCTGAAGGGGGTGCGGGCAGCCTGAAAACAGCCATCGGCCCCTCACCCAGGCTGTCCAGGCACCCAAGCGGGACCCCCACCCTGATCCAGCACAACATTCAGGGCAAACCAGCCAGCCCCCACCCGTGCACCAGGCCTCTGTCCTATATAGTAAAAGGGTAAAATGCTAACTGAACCCTAACAGCAGAAAGACTGGGAATGACTGGTCACTGTGACACACACTGACCACCAGGGGGCAGATGCTCAATGCACAAGAAGCCCTCTAGGGGTCAGTGAGCTCCCACATGGAGGAGCTCTGCTCAGCCACAAGCCAGGCTGATGGCTGCCACTACAGCGGTGGTGGTGGGAGCCTCTCCTGCCTCCTCAGCAGCACTAAGAATGTCAGACTGCAGCTTAGGCCTGCTCCCCGCTTGCAAGTGAGCATTCCCCGAGGGCTGCTGGGCTGCCAGAGGGATGTCTGACTGCCAGCTTAGGCCCAATCCCCTGGGTAGCAGGCCTCAGCCAGCAAATGCTTATCCCTCGAGGGGTCCCAGACTGTGAGAGGTCACAGGCCAGGCTGAGGAAACTCCCCACCCTGAGTGCACAAACTTTTGTGCACCGGGCCTCTAGTGTGTGTGTGCGTGTGTGTGTATATATATATACACATATATACATACATATATATATATATGTATATATATATATATATATATATATATATATATATATATATATTCTCCTCTTTTGGACAATACCGATTTAAAAATCAATTTATGGATAGCCATTATTTTTGTGTGTGTGTTTCTTAGTAATCAACAAAATATTTTGATATTGTCACAGGATATTTGCCATGTTTTGTTCATCAGAATTTATTAATTCATTCAATAAGTGTCTATTGAATATCAACAAGTATCTCCAAATATACTTGCTTACTTTAACCTCTGGTTACTGTGTCTGCTTCATCTTCCAATTTTGAAATGTGTATACTTATTGAGTCAACATTCTCATCAATTTTACAATTTTAGCTGTAAGCTCTGACTTTGCCATCTACCACTCCTAACATCTAAGCATGACAGCTATTCGTAGAGAGCCATGCCAAAATAATATAATATAAAGTGAATATTTATAATTCCCAAGGTATATACTAGTACTTTTGAATTTTTATTGGCATATTTTTTCATTGAGACTTGAAATAGCTTTGTTATATGTGATAATAAACATATACTCTATAACCTTGTACTTCATAATTTATATATATCAATTAGGACAAGGGATTTCTTTAGAAACTTGTTTTGCTCTTTTTTTTCCTTCTAAAATGACATTTTTAAACCTGGCATAATTTTTAGAGCTGGAAGAAAGGCCACACTGGAAATGAGATTGGGATTCTAGCCAATGTTTTGACAAAGAGTCATCCTACGTTGGCACTGAGGTTAAAACAGATCCCTTAGGTTCTGCCATGAATATTTTCATAGACTGAAATGAAACTGTTCATTTTATTTAAAATAGCCTTTTTTCAGATGGGTGATACTTTTGTTCTCTAATATGTAGTAAAAGATTTTAGAAAAATTGGCTTGTTGCCACTATATTCATATCATCGCATACAGCCATCTGGCAAATATTTTTCTTAATTGCTTTTTGGGGTGTTATGCACAGCAAGGAGCTGCTGTCACTCTCCTGACTATAGTTTCTACATTAAAATGGAACTTTTCCTTTGCCAATTACTCCCACATTCCATCATTTTTTAGCCCTTTTGTTTAAGTTCTAACTTTCCTTTAATGGGCACATATATCATTCTTTGTAATGATAGACATGCAAGATTTGATGGAAGTTTGGATAATACATACCCCCCCACACACACACATATATACACACACACACAAACACACACAGTGGTGGGAAAAGTAGTTTTACAGTTATAATACAAAAAACAATGTAATAATTAAAAAATAATAATATAAGAATTAACTGTGTTACTTATAGCTGTAAACCTACTTTTGCCAACCCCTGTATTTGTATCTGTGTATGTTTATTCATGTCTACACATATGTATAGTGTATGCACATACATATACACACTAAACATTCTGATAAAACATCTATTTTTTGTTCACAAATCTATTATTAACAAGGTGAATTTTATCATATTTCTCCTGATGATAAAACAAATGCATTTATTTTTGCTTAATTTATTGTGATGGCATTGGTTAATAAAACGATATAAGTTTCAGGATTTTTACTGTATATATACAGACTTTTTTTTAAGCCTAATTTTCTCATAAAATGTTGTTCAATGTTTTACCATTGAGTTTCATAAATTATCAGAATTAACTGTGGATTTTTAAAATTATATTTTAGCTTACATTAATGTCTGGACACTATTGCAGACCAATTAAATTAGAATCCATTGGAATATGGTCTTGACATGCAATTTCTTTTGTTTCTCAGGTCATTCTGAGTACATTAATTTCCTTGAAACCAACTGCTTTTTATGTAAATTTTTATGTAAATAAGAAATATCTTACTTAAGTCTTGGTTCAAGTTTATAGAATTTTCAATAAATGTTGATGCTCTGTAGCCTACATGCCTATACCTATTTGCATTTAAAATTAAAAAAAATGAAATCTAATCAACTCTATAAATGTCCTGCATTTATATATTTGAATACTCAAAAGGAGTTTCCAGAATCATCTATACTAATAAAAAAGCAATATGCAAATTAGACCAATATCCTTCTGGACGTCCTTCCAGACAGAGCCATGGTGGTGGGGGCCGAGGCAGATGTGGTTAGGGGTGATCGGGCCAACAGGGGAGAGCAATTAGGGGCACCAGGCAGGCAGGCATAGGTGGTTAGAGGCAATCAGGCAGGCAGGCAGAGGGGTTAGGGGCAATCAGGCAGGCAGTCAGAGTGGTTAGGGGCAATCAGGTAGGAAGGCAGGTGAGCGGTTAGGAACCAGCGGTCCTGGATTGCGAGAGAGATGTCCAACCACTGTCAAACTGGCAGTCGGACATCCCCTGAGGGGTCCCAGATAGGAGAGGGTGCAGGCCGGGCTGAGGGAACCTCCCCCCCCCAAGTGCACAAATTTTGTGCACCAGGCCTCTAGTTAGTTTATAAAGATACTCTAAAGTTTTAAGAAACTTTACGAGTAGTTTTATTTATCGAATTTCATGTCACCTAAAATACTTAATCTGCTTTCTTATACATGGTGGATGATTAGCAACTGTTGTTTGCATGACTGAAGGGTATTAGAAGAGTATATGGATGATAGAATGATGGTTAACTTGTGTTTTATAATTTTTTAATATGTACTGCATTAAATTCTACACCATAATTGCAATTTCTCATTTATTTATTAATAATCTAAATTTTACACCTTGATGGAATTGGTTTTTACAATATGAAGTTGACTATTATGTCTTGGAAATTTCTTTTATTGCTAAACTCTTCAAACAACATTCAGTAAGTATTTAAATTAACTATATGGAACAATATAAAAGTTGGCTGTCTTTATATTTGACTAAGCTAATTTTTTTAAAGATAATTATTTTCCACAATGCAGCTGTGACCTTGCAGACAGATCCTTTAGTTTGGTAAAATGTCACATAGCCCTACTAAGTGCGAACATGTAATGGCATCAGAAAGGCTACCCCCAGTAAATTCTTATGACACAAAAACGTTTTAAGAGTTCATTTCTAAGGTGCTAATTTTTAATGACTTTATGTTATAGGTATTATATGCTTCTGTAACATAAAATGTCATGCTTAATAACTTTTTTGATTTTGTTACAAGTTGTAATCCAAGCTGTCCTAAATTTATAGCTTAGTTTTTCAGCACATAAATTGGAGATAATGCAACTATTTTTGTAATGATTATTAAATAAAAGGATAAAAGCACTGATTCATTTAGTAAGAACCCAAAGAAATAATACTGAGTACTGCTTGGTTTGGTATCTATAACATTTATAGTTAAATCAGTTTATCTACACTAATAAAAGAGAAAAATGGTAATTGGCGTACGACGATACCCTTTTCATTGGCTAATCAGGGCTATATGCAAATTAACTGCCAACTAAGATTGGCAGTTAACTGCCAACAAGATGGTGGCTAATATGCAGATGTAGGCACAATGCAGGGAGGCGAAAGGGAAAGCAGGAAGAAGCCCCCTGCCACTGACAGTGATCGGAAACCCAGGGGGGAGCTAAGAGCTGGGGGGCAGGGCAAAGGCGGCCCTGGGGCCGCCTTTGCCCTGTCCCCGAGCCATGATCGGAGAATCAGGCACCTTTGCCGCCCTGGCCAGTGATAGCAGGAAGTAGGGGTGGAGCCAGCGATGGGAGCTGGGCACGGTAGAAGCTGGCAGTCCCAGGAGCTAGGGGCCCCTTGCCTGGGCCTAAAGCGAAGCCCACGATCGCGGGGCCCCTGCAGCTGTGGGTCCCCGCTGCCCGGGCCGGACGCCTCAGCCAGAGGCATCCTGCAGAGGCAGGGGTGGGTGGAGCCCACGCGATCGCGGCCCCCCCCACCCCCCGCTGCCACTGGAGGTCCCCGCTGCCCAGGCCGGACGCCTAGGCCAGAGGCGTCAGGCCTGGGCAAGGGGCCGATCCAGTGATTGGAGGGTGATGGGGGTGGGTCAACGCCTGAGGGCTCCCAGTATGTGAGAGGGGGCAGGCTGGGCTGAGGGACACTCCCCCCACACACACACCCAGTGCACGAATTTCGTGCACCGGGCCCCTAGTTTTATATATTAGATAATGTCATTAAAATGATGAGAAATAATTTGCACATAGATGAGGGTATAGCTAGTCTCTTTATTTTAGAATTCACAAGGTATTTATCAATATTTTAAAAAGTAAAAATTGTATTAATCAGCATCTGTCAGAATTTTAACATTTTTTTAGAAAAATTTTAAAATGTAGACACTGTAATTAATATTGAATATTAAAATAAAATGTGGTACTTTTATACCAAGCAAAATTCAAATAATGTTTGATGCACTTAATGAAACCAAATTTGACAAAGAAAAGTCCTGGGACAATTGACTCTTTTTATGACTGAAAGGAACTTGGACCATAGTAATAAGTACCATGAATGCACTATGAGCATTGACTTAACTGCATATCAGATTACTACTGGTATTTGATTTTCATCATATTTTAGTTTCCATTGTATTTAATTTGTAAATTTCAGGTTTTATATTTGTATGTTTTTAAGTATTATAATTTACAAACAAGAAACCTAGAGTAGATTTTCCTTTACTATTATATAGTATTATATGGTGTACTAGATGCCCGGTGCACGAATTCATGTACCAGTGGGGTCCCTCGGCCTGGCCTGCAGGATTGGGCCAAAACTGGGTCTCTGACATCCCCTGCGGGGACCAGATTGTGAGAGGTTGCAGGACAGGCCGAGGGACCCCTCTGGTGCATGATCAGGGCTAGGGAGGGCTGTGGGAGGTTGGCCAGCCTGGGAGGGACCACAGGAGGGCTCCAGGTCCTGTCCAGCCCATCTTGCTCAGTCCCGATCAGCCAGACCTCAGCAGCGCTAACCTATCCATCAGAGCATCTGCCCCCTGGTGGTCAGTGCACCACCAGTCATAACAAGTGGCTGAGTGGCCTTAGCATGCCATTAGCATATTGCGCTTTGATTGGTTGAACAGACGACTGGATGACCGGACACTTAGCATACTAGGCTTTTATTATATAAGATAATCCAGATACAGACCCTGCGTCAGGGGGATGAGGTAATGGATTCTGCTTAAGGGAGTATTGGAAAGCTTTTCCAAGATGCTGCCATTGAAGTTCATCTTGGAGAATGAGTACATGTATACTAAGCAGAGACAGGGCAAGAGAAAGGGTAAGACATTAAGACATCCAGAAAATTTTTTAAAAACCATCGTATGAGGGAGTGATAGAATATAGATAATTGTTAAGGGTCTTTTGTATTAGTTATGGGAATTTGGATTTTATTATATAGTCAATCTGATTCCAAAAAAAGCAAAATGCAGAGAAATATTAACTGAATTTTTATACGTACATACTGACTTTTTGTAAATTGAAGCATGTTTTACATGACGTTAGAACACTATTGGTGAAGGAATCTATAAAATGTGAATGCTTTTGTAATGAAAATAAACTTCCCTGTACATTAAAAAAGATAATAGCTGAAACAGAAACAAGATACCCTATAGATCATACAGTTATATTTATTTACATACATACAGCACATAACGCAGGTGAATCAGAATATTGTTATGTTAAAATACAAAACTTCAGCCAAGTCGAGGTTCCGTTTAAAAAGTAGGAAGGAGTGTGGATAAGGTGGGTTTTGGCAGTCAGGAAGAGCAGTGTTATCTGCTCCAGGACTTACTCTATGTCTTTGCCCAGTGTTCCTAAGACCAGGTGCTAGGACAGATCTGTGAAGTGGACCCGCAGCGCTTGAGGGAAATTAAAGCCATTCTGTTGAACCTGTCAAACCAAACAGGGTGCCAAGGCAGGGAGTCTTGCACAAGAGAGCAAACCCAGAGCCCAGTTATTTGAACTATATTGTCAAGGGGCTTGCCCACAGGGAACTGAATAAGAATCTGCTCATTAGGAACAGGGCACAGAGTCTTTATTATCCATAAATAACTCCAACCTTCATGTACACTTGGGCTGTGATTCGTGTGGGCTTATTCAGGTACCCATTCCAGATACCTATCCCAGGGTCCAGGATATCATGAGAACCTGTCAGCAGGTAGCAGACTGAGAGCATATGAAGATAGAGAGCTAAACCTATCAGTGTAACAAGACCCTCTCCAAATGATAAAAAGATTTAAAAAAACCTCGTTTGTTCATTTGTTGCTTCAAAAGTTTTATATCCCACATATGAATGAAATCATATAATTGTTCACTTTTCTGTTTGACTCAAACAAACACAAATCCATAGATACAGACAATAATATGGTGGTTTCCAGAGGGAAGAGGGTGAGGAGATAGTAAGGTAAAGGGGTCAAGAATATAGTGATGCAATAAGATTGACTTGGTGGTGAGCACCTATTGTAATACATAGATGATGTCTCATAGAATTGTGAACCCTTTAGAATCTTATTAACCAATATCAACCCAATATATTTAATTTTTAAAAAGATAGAAATTGGTTGACTACTAAATCATTACACTTAAAGGTAAAGTGCATACTATCAAGAAAATACAGATGCTTTATTCTCTTCTTTATCATATACCTTGTCAAAAAGAGTTAGTCCAAAAGTTTTTTAATACATCAGATTAGTTGTGTTATTTAATGTGTTCTGTGAGAAAGGTGAGACTGTCACTTTCCCAAGTTAACTAAGCAAAACTATGCCCCTGAATTATAAAATAATTCTGTTTAGTACACTATTAAATTTTCATGAATGGGAACTTTAGTAACCAAATGAATGGAGATGCTGTTAGATCATAAGCTACTTTGAAGTTAATTATAATTAATTGCTAGAAGTAATTTTCCAAGGTATAATGAAAATAGAAAAAGCTATAAATGTTTTCAAGTATAAATTGGTGTAGAAAAAAATGTTCAAACCCTGGAATGTAGTACTGGACAACAATAGGTAACCTTGAATCAATTAATAATGAATAAAATAGAAGACATTAAAGAAACATTTCAATTATCACTTCAAGATATTTAATGCCTTCAGACCAATAAAATACAATCTATATTAGGCAGTTAGGGAGGATGGAATTGCAGTCTCTTTTGTAATAGTAATACCAATGGAAATATTTTGTAACATTAAGACCTCTGGTGGTGAGACATTTACTATCACAGTTTTATTCCTAGTCCATTTTTAAATTAGGATGACCTTGCGTAAAGTATTTTCATCTTTTCATTTTAGCTTTTTTATAGTAAAATGTGTATAAAATCTTACTTAATGGATGTATTTGATGATAGGTCACATTTTGATTATAAAATGATATGAATGCGTGAAAAGTGGTACCAACTATGTGAAGATTATTGTAGAAGAGCCCTTAAGGGAAAAAAAAAATATTGGCTATCCTTGCCCTTGTACTACTTAGCTTATGGGAAAAGATAACCAGAGAAAAAAGCAAGTGGCTATTCAGTTCTTAAAATCCTCAATATAAAAATTTCTTATGGTATCATTTCATCACATACTCAGTAACTTTTTATATCCAACCACAATTACTTAAATTTATACTTAAAAAACATTTTTTTTAATGGGAAAGTGCCATTTTTATTTATCCTAATTGAGTTTTAAATGTTCATTCAACACAAAAAGGTATATATATGACACAGTTACACAATCTTTTTTCAACTGGACAACAAGTGTCAAAACCCTGTGGATGTACAGGGTAAAACAAAACTGGTCAGAAAAAGAGAATTGTTCCTATAACTGGTAATCTGACACAATGTCCTATTGCCATAAAAAAAAAGTCCATTTTCAGTTTATTCAAGTTTGTTTTCATGGTGTTTTATCCCTCTTCATAAAAAAAAAAAAATTCAGACTTTCGTAATTTGTGTATGCTGATCTTCATCAAAAGGTTCATTCTCTGGATCAGAGTCAGTGGTGTCAGAATACCTATAATGCTCAGGTTCATTGTCACTAACATCTGGTGTTACAGAAGTTGAACTGCTAGCCTCTGGATTTGATGGCTCCTCTACTGTTTTTGTGAAGTTCAGCTTCACCTTAAAATTTGGAGAAAAGTATCGATTGGCCTTGTCTTTATTTGCTTTGTCAAGATCATTTTTTTTTTTTTTTGTTAAAGCGAGTACTAGATATTCCTTGTCTTTATCTGATCACTCTATACTGCAAATACTATCAATTTCTTGATCACATAGACTTCCATTTTCTACTTTTTCTGACGCTTCCTCTGGTCCTGGTATGAAGAATGTATTTACCCCAAAATGAAACATTCTGTCCTTCTTTACTTCTTCTGTTAGTGGAAGAACTCTACTTTGATGTCACCACACACAGGCAATGGTTGAGGGAACTCAAAGTACATGAACTTGTCTTCCCGACGTGTGGGTCCTGAACTGGACGTGTGTTTTTCCTGTGGTTTATGTTGAGTAAGAGGTTTTGTTGCATTTGGATTATTAGCAGGTGTTGAGCAGGATTTTTGTTTGTTTTTGTTCATCCTCATCTGAGGATATTTTCCCATTGATTTTTTTTTCTTTATTGATTAAGGTGTTACATACGTGTCCTTATTGCCCCATTGATTTTTTTTTTTTTTTTGAGGGAAAGAGACAGAGAGAGAGAAATATCGATGTGACAGAGACACATTGATTGGTTGCCTCCCACAGGGATCAAGCCTACAACTGAGGTCGGTGCCTTTGACTGGAATTGAACTGGGGGCCTCAGTCTGCAAGCCCTTTCTCTATCCACTGAGCCAAACTGGCTAGGGCAGTTTTTCTTTTCTTGTTTTTTTTTCTTTGTGTGTGTGTGTGTGTGTGTGTGTGTGTGTGTGTGTGTGCTTAAACCCGGACTGGCACATTGACACCTCATCTACAGGGCGGGCAAAAGTAGACTTACAACTTTTACTTAAACTGGACCGGAGGGCCGGAACAAAAGCATGGATGGAGTGTTTGTGTGAACTAATATAAATTCAAAGTAAACATCATTACAAAAAAAAAAATGTTTGTATGAAAAATAATGCAATAATTAACAAATAATAATACAAGAATAAACTCTGTTTCACGTACTCACAGCTGTAACCTATATTTGCCCCGCTGCATATATCATGGCTTAATATAAACATGACCCTAACTCTGTGAAATATATTGATGTCAAAATTCCTTATGACTATTTTATTATCACCTTGACATTTCCACTCTTGGCTTCCTATTAAGAGAGACATTTGAGAGCATGAACTGGTAATGGGCAAGGATTCTGAATCAAATTCCATTTCTGGGACTTGTCAAGGGTTTATCTTGTGTTTTAAAGCCCAATGATACATCTGGTGATGGGGCAGCTGGTGCTGGTCATATGAAGCAGAGCTGGAGAAGAGTAGAAAGGCATGTATCCAGTCATAGAAGCGGATCCATCTATAAATATAGGAGGTCATTGCAGGGGTTGTCTGTCTTAATTCCATTTTGTAAGAGCTCATTACCATAAAAGCTCTGGCTTTCTGCTCTCTGTTGAAAAATTAAAAGATGATGAGTTCCGCCAGGCCAGTGGCGCTCAGTGGTTAAGCGATGAGCTGAGAATCAAGAGGTTACAGTTCGATTCCCGTCAGGGCACACGACTGGGTTGTGGGCTCAGTCCCCCGTGGGGGGCATGTAGGCGGCAGCCAATCATATATTCTCTCTCATCATTGATGTTTCTCTCTCTCTCTCCCTCTCCCTTCCTCTCTGAAATCAATAAAAATATATTAAAAAAGAAAAAGATAGTGAGTTCCACACATGAGATGAAATAGTGAGGCTGGTGGTGCGGTGGTGTCTCTTCACTGAAGGACCCAGGAGAAGGAGAGGTAGCAGGCACTGAAGAGCCGCTATGCTCCAACAAAATGGTGATTGCCACCTTTCTGGCCCCTCCCTTCCCTTCCCACAGAGAGCCGCACGGTATGATGGCAAACTGGTGGGAGTAGAAAACCCCCAGAGACCTGTTCAGATCACAGACTCCAGGGAATTTCTCAGCAATGCCTGACTAGGCTGTGTTGGGAGTGCTGGCTGATAAATTCAGGAGCTCAAGTCACTGTAATGTGTTAAGATCAGGACATAAAAAACAATAATTGTTCCTTCTGCCATGAAGTATAGAGATGCTGTGATGGATACAACTTGACCAATTTATTGTTTTACTGGTATCTCCAATCAAAGTCATTTTACTTTGAGAAATTTCATTAGGAAAATGGACTCACTTGGTAAGAATTTTATCAGTTGCTGAACATTGCCACTTTGTATTTATTGCACTTAAATTAGGTGGTAGATTTATCTATCTTTTTCATCTACATAGTATTAGATGTATACTGGAGGCCCGGTGCACAACATTCTTGCACTGGGGTGGTCCCTCAGCCTGGCCTGCGCCCTCTCTCAGTCCGGGACCCCTCGGGGGATGTCTGCTGAGGGGTCCTTCGCGCTGCTGTGGAGGCGGGAGAGGCTCCCACCACCGCCACTGTGCTTGCCAGCCATGAGCCCGGCTTCTGGCTGAGCGGCGCTTCCCCTGTGGGATCTCACTGACCACCAGGGGGCAGCTCCTGCGTTGAGTGTCTGCCCCCTGGTGGTCAGTGCATGTCATAGCGACCGGTTGTTCCCCCGTTTGGTCTATTTGCATATTACGCTTTTATTATGTAGGATAATAAAAATGTAGTTTTATAAATTGTAATAATTCTAATATATTCTATCATCTGATGGTCATAACTTAAAATGTTAATCACCTAAATTCTACAATCTGAGGAGTTAACTTTCTTTAATATTTTTTCAAATAGTGAGATCTTTAAGAGCACCAGGCTACCTCATGGCTGATTTATTGTAGGAATCCTTCATGAAGCATAGTCACTTAAATATCAAAGAGACTAAGGGAACGGAAAAAGACCATCCTCTCTTTCCAGAGTTATTTAAAGAGCACCTTGCATGGCAAGCTTTGATTTGTGAGGGCAGGTTTACCTGGATTAATCAACAGGCTGGGAGCAGAAGGAAACCTTCTATCTTTAAAAAGGGTGACCAGAGACAGATTATGAGACAGGTCAGCTGGACAGACGCCCAGGGCTGCAATCTATAAGAAATAGATTCTGTCAGTGAAAGGCAATGAGGTAGAGAACATCTTATTCACCAGAATCCCCCTACAGGGAGAATATATTTTGTAGTTGAAGGGGAACTTTTGATAAGTGACTGGTGGTTTTGGGGTAAGAATGAGCTGGTGAGTTAGGAGGGTGGGAAATAGGGAGAAACCACCAATAATATAGGAGAGGTGCAGGCACACACATACAGACACACACAAAATGGGTTAGTAATAACAGGACTTGCTACCAGCAGCTTTTCCCCCATCCTTCTTTCATAAATCACTAAATAATCTTAAACTCTACACTAAATAAACCTAAATATTAAATACTGTTTTAGAAATGATGCCTTTCGGGGTGGCAGAGGGGGAAGTTCAGTTCCAAGGTCAACACCATAATTTCCCCAAATATGGATTTAGCAGCTGATGGGCAATTAATCCAGAATGCATGGAGCTTCTTGCTTAGCAATAATGTGTCATTTCTTGCAAAATATTTTTATTATTAGAAACAATATACTGTCATATTCAGCTGGCATGATTTAGGAACAAGCTTCATTTAATCCTTGCAACAACCGTAGGTGATTTTTACATAGGTTTAGAGCAGTGATGGCGAACCTATGACACGCGTGTCAGAGGTGACACGCGAACTCATCTCATTTCTTTGGTTGATTTTTCTTTGTTAAATGGCATTTAAATATATAAAATAAATATCAAAAATATAAGTCTTTGTTTTACTATGGTTGCAAATATCAAAAAATTTCCATATGTGATACGGCACCAGAGTTAAGTTAGGGTTTTTCAAAATGCTGATATGCCGAGCTCAAAGGGTTTTCCATCACTGGTTTAGGGTCAGGCTTCTGCTCCAATTCAAATCTGTTTGACCCTAGAGTCCCTGGTGCTTTGGCGTTGTAAAATGTGTTTTAGGAAGTAGCCTGAATTTGGGTACCATCAACTACAGTGAAACATAGTGTGTTCGGAAGGATTGTTTGTTTTTTTCTTAGCTGCAGAAAGTAACTATGTAAAGAGAAAGGTACCCTTAATTATCTCATAGAATCCCTGTTGCAGAAAGTGCAGGGTGCACATTTTCTGAAATAGCTGGTCCAAGATGAAAGTGCTGTTAATTGCCTCTCCACTGCATGCAGTCCCTGATTCTCCCGTGTCTCTTTCATTGTCTTTTCTCCCTGAAAATGAAGTGCCTTTGCTCCACAGGACACAGAGTAGAAATAAAAATACTGTCAATTACAGCCGGAAAGGGGCTGGTCTCACTAATTATAAGCCCCTGAGGATAGAGCCTTGTTAAGTCCGATTTACCCTCAGATCCCAGTTCTTCTCACAAATATTGGCAAAGATGCAGAGAAAGTGAATCAGCTGTACACTGTTTCCGGGGATTTAAATGGTATAGGACTTTGGAAGTTAGTGTTGTAGTTTATTATGAAGGTAAACATGCAGTTATCCATATGACTCAACAGTTGCATATTTGGGCATTCGAGATAAATAGAAAGTTATATTCACATAAAACCTGTACACATGTCCATGGCAGCATTATTTGTAATAGCCAAAAACTTGAATAAGTTCAGTTGTCTTTTAACAGGTGAATGGTTAAATAAACTGCAGGGCATACGTGCCATGGGATACTACTCAGCACTTAAAAGGGATGACTAAACTTGCAACAAGTTGGACGGATTTCATGGAATTATGCTGAATGAAAAAAAGCGAATCCAAAAAGTTGCATACTGTATGATTCCATTTAACTAAAATGGTTCAAATGGCAAAACTTAGAAATTGAGAATATGATTGGTTCTCAGGGTTATGGACTTTGGAAGTGGGCGGGCGAGAGGGAAGGAGTATATAAAAGGGGGAGACAATGGATTCTTGTGTTGGATGCATTCAGTATCGTTATTGTGACTGTGGCGGCAAATATGCAAAACTGTACGGATGATAAAATTGAAGAGAGCTTGTAAATATACATTCAACACACACACAAATGAGTACAAGCTAAATTGAGGAAATCTGAAATAGATAGGTGCATGTTATCAATGACGATATCCTGATTGTGATATCATCCTGTAGTTTTATTAAATGTTACTATAGAGGGAATTTGAGATTGCTATGTATCCTATCTTATTTCTTCATGAGAATCAGCAATCATTTCAATTAAAATCTTAATTTAAATATGAAGCTAGCCCTAGCCAGTTTGGCTCAGGGGGCACAGTGTTGTCCCTCCAACTGAAGGGTCCTGGATTCAATTCTGGTCAAGGGCATCGACCTCTGTTGCAGGCTCCATCCCTGGCCCTGGTTGGGGAGCATGCAGGAGGCAGCCAATCAGTGTGTCTCTGTCACATTGATGTTTCTCTCTCTGTGTCTCTCCTCCTCCCTTCCACTCTAAAAAAATCAATGGAAAAATATCCTCAGGTGAGGATTAACAACAACAGAAATGGAGATAACTAAATAAATAGTTGCCCCATGAATGAGTACATGAGAGAGTCAGTGAATAATTTCTACATGCTTGTGAATCTATAAATGACTTATGACTTCCCATCTTTTTAACTCATTAAATAATAATAGAATTCCTAGATGCCTTCTTGACAATTATAGCAAATAGAAAGGCAGCCGTTCTAATGGGGATGTCATGGAGTTAGTATATCTAACTTATAGCTTTAGTACTATGTTCTAAGTTGCCAATTATTGACTATATATTAAGCTGGAGTTATAACTGTTTTTAAGCTGGTGTCACAATTTTTGGTAAATGCTTCACATTATTTAACTGATTTATAAATGACATTTTAAAACTGTTACCTCATTTAACATATTGATATAGTTCATGATCTCTTACAAAATATTCTAGGGAGCCATATTGCCTACATTATGAGTATGTCATGTCTTATCAGGAACTTTCAAGAAAAAAGCATTGCGGCCATACTATTAGGAACAGTGCTCTGGAGATGGGCTTACATTCTGGCATATTTATGCCTTTTACCTTAAAAAGAATCTTACTTTTCTTCTAGAGTTCTTCATAGGCTCATTTCCATCTGAAAAACATCATATAAGGCTTCAGATTTCATATAGATATGTCTGCCCATGATGTTAGAATGTCAATGTACAGATATAACATCAACTGACATAGTAAACAGCTAGTTGTACTCCAAGTGCAATCAAGGAGTACATATCTTGCTTTTTAATATATTTTATTCTTTTTAAAACTATCTAATGTTAATATACTCCCAATATTAGGAGTGGTTGCTTGAAGGGCATTTCAGATATTCTACAAGTAGACCTAATGATCAAGTCAGATCAACTGGGTAATTGACAACCACATTTTGACAGCTGCCAGGAAGTACACATATGTATCTGAAAGATCTGTGATTCATTTTAGAGGGCAATATCTGAAAATCAATTTCTAATTTAAGCTTAACCTGCTGAGATACACACAGGCTAAATTCTAAGTGTTTGTTTTATTGTCCTTCTCTCTGTGAATAAATTTCACTTACACTAAAGATGTGTAGGGAGTGAAGCTTATAGTGCTATGTTTTATTGTGGGTATTTTTGTTGTTGTTTCTGTTCTTTCCCCTTATTTTTCTGGAACTTTACAATTTTTGAGAATTACAGTGTTTCTAAGTAAAGCATTATTTTCTGAAAAATGCATATGAGGTCCAGATTGTTGAAATAGGTATGGTAATTACCCATACTTTGCATTCTTTAGTAATGTATTTCTAAATAGTTTCCCTTCCATGATATCTCATTTCAGCAAAGAACTTATTAAATTATGCAACGTTAGAGAAAAGTTAATTTGAGTAGTCACATATTTAATACGGATGCTGGGACAATTGACTAACTACAATGCCTTAGGTGTGAGTGTCTTCTCCCCAATAAAAATAATTATCTTTAACTCCTGAAAACTCTTAGGGCTTGCTATTTCTTGAGAGAAGGCATTATGAGAAAGGAGAAATATTTGCAATCAAGTTTTAGACCTGGAAATATATTTGGCTATCTGCACTAAAGGGTACCAGAGAATCGTGGCATACTCAAATAAAGCAAACATGTTTGTTAAGAAAAGGAAAAATGAAATTAAACTTGGCTTATTAGAAAGACATAAAATCCGATTTCATTGATTTTAGTTCTAGAAATATGAAAGAGGGGCAGCACTAAAGAAACTCTTAGCACGAGAAATTATGTGATTCTGAAAATATGCTCATTTCAGAATTCTTTTGAGTACATTTAAGGATATGAAGCATTGAAAGTGAAAAGCTGATATTGCAGTTCTACTGACCATTACGTTTGTGATGATCAAAGCCTAATGCTACAGCTGAGCTGATGGAAAGATGGCCGGATGGTAGAATATAGGGGACTTTCATGGAACCAACCTCAGCTGTACACTAGGCGCAGCTCAGGGATCTGCTGAAGTTCTATGATTAAGATACTTTATGTGCATATGTGTTCATTCTTCTGCAAATAGTAATGCATGCTGAGTCACGAATTTTCTGGACACAATGATTTGACAATGTTGTATGCAAGCGAGTCATAAGATGTACTCACATTAAAGCAAAAACACAGTGGGGAGGTGTTTGAAGAACATAAGGATGGCATTTTATGCAGACAGTTCATTAAACAAAGGCTTTCTGAAATGTTACTCTAATAAATGAATGAAAGAGACCTGATACATTTGTATAGTCACTTCAAAAGAATATGAATAATATTAAAAATACAGGGTTTCCCAAGAAATGTATACACACTTTAAATAATTATTAATTCCAACAGGTTAAATCTGAAAAAAAAATCAACTGAGTTATCAGCTGTAAAGTATGCATACATTTTTATGGGACACTATATATTTATATTTTTTCTATGGGGGAATAAAGAAAGTTGCTTTGCAAACAAAATCTTTGATTTCCTTTCTGCCTTTTTCTACTTGGATGAGAAGAAGTAGTATAAACGGTTTGGCAAGAAGAAAGCTAAAATCCATACTAAGCAGAGGGAGAGGACTGATAAAATAATTATGCTGTTAACATAAGGGGGCACTGTCCATTTCCCAGGCCTCTGGGTCTCTGAATTGCTACCCCCAAGGTAGTTTTTGACTTACAATTTTAGCAGAGATAGTCAAGAACTATTAAGTGGGTTTGGACTGTGTGCCAGGCACTGTACTAGGCACCAGGAAAATATCAGGTTGTCAAAAAGCCAGACACTTAATTATCAGGCATTAGAACTTTATAACACCTAGGAAGAAAAAAAAATAAAGAAGAACAGAAGTATAAAATCCACAAGATAAATAAATGGAGAATGTGGGATAGGGGTTAGTAACAGAAAAAATCAAAGCCTACCGTAGGCACTGCTGGATTTTGAGGTGTCATAATGTATCACTGTTTCTCTTCCCCAGGGAGTTACAAACCAACTGAAAGTAGACCTGGACAGTTCCTTCCCACCAGCTTATCCATTTTATCACACCATTTTCCTCTTGATCATAGGGAAGAAGGGGGCTGAGAGGAAAAGTAGACTTGTCCTTTTGATACAGGGCCCTGATAAGGATGGAGTGGGAATTCCTTTTCCTGTAGAAATGTGAAAGAGGGGTTGCTTCAGGCCACCCTCTATTAGAGGAAAACCTGAATAACATAGGCCAGAGCTGTATGAGCCAAATTAGAAGAGAGAGAAATCAGAAGGTGTTTAGCAAGGGCCTGTTGGTGGAAGCAGGTAATTTGGAAACTTTGGCTGAAATTTGATTATGGACACAAAGCAGGGGATCATCTTTGCAAGCACTAATTCCTCAAGGGAATAAAGCTATTATTTTAAACCACCAGTGTGAAGATTGAGGATGTAGAGGGTGTCCATAGCACAGGGAAATTCTGAGGGTGCCCAGCCATTTTCTTCTGGGTAGAAAATGCGGCTTCTGCTGTTAGCAAGTGTGAATACAGACAGGCAAGAATTAAAGGAGCAGGAAAGAATATAGCTGACATCCAGTGACAGTAATAATAATGCAACATAACACCAGGGCATTGATGATAGCTCAGTACAAGCAACATTTGGGGGAAATCAATGCTAGGTAAATTATGTACAGTGGTGTTTGTCTGTGTACAAACCCTAGAGCACAAAGTCCGACCGCAGGAATGTGCAAGCCAACCATATGGTCTTGGAACATAGACATAAAAATTCCCAACTGAGTATAGGCTACTGATGCCGCATCAGTATTTAGCTACGCATTTTTATGTCTCTGCTTTATTTGATCAGAGAGATAAAAATTGCAAAAGTGAGTTTTTATGGCACAATAAAAAACAAAAACAAAATCATAAGTATAGTTTCTACATATGGAAGGAAGAACTCCAAAAGTGATTCCCCAAGATTCCCATGTTGTGGTTATTTAATCGAACACAAATTTAAGTACTGCCGGAAGGACTTTGCAGATGGATAGAAGAATACTGATCCACTGACCTTGAACAAGAAGATTATCCCAGATCCAATGTAACCACATCAGCCTTTACGAGCAGAGGAGGAGTTGGATGCAGGAGAAAAGAGAAACAGAAGAGATAATACTGCGAAAGGAGGTCAGAGATTCAAGCGCGAAGAGGACTCATCCACATTTGCTGGCACGGAAGATGGAGGAGAGCTGAACCGCCTGGGAATGCAGACGGCTCCCAGAAGATGACAACCACCCCAGACTGAAAGCCAGGAAGAAAATGGACCTGGATTCTTGTAAACAATCCTAGAACCTCCAGGAAGGAGCACAGCCCCGCCAGCGCCTTGAGTTTGGCTCGGTGCAGAGAACAAACTGTTCCGTGTTTTGCCAATACTGCTGAGTCACAAAAACTGTGAGATAATAAATGGGTGCTGTTTAAGCCACTCAGGTGGTGGCCATTTGTTACAGCAGCAATAGAAACCTAATACATTCCACACATGCATTTAGAACATTCTCTTAGGCGGGGCCTATTTGCGTGTGTAAGCATGACCAGTATACTGAATCAAGAGCAGTCCAGTGTGCAGAAACCTTAATCATCAGATTCCACCCAGCATGAATTAAAATGCTAATAAAAGTAGAATTATTTCTACCTTAGAGGTTTGCAACCAAGTACACTTTCAGAAAGCCTTGTTGGAGTTCCATTTCACTGCTATTAAAACTTTCAGATTGTGCCTTTGATCTTTGGAAAGATACTCAGCGGCCAAGTAGTATGGAAATAACGGGAATATGTTGCCAAATTCTAGTCTGCAGAGTAGATGGGTCAGCTCAGCTGTGCTGCCTCAGTGACTCATCACTTTTCATTTGTTTTTCAAAGCTGAGCAAGAGCTATCCTAATATTACCTAAGCTATCTGGTATAGCTTGGGAACTAAATTTGCTTCCAGAGATTTAATAAGGGAAATTTTATTTTAAAGGGGCATGGCAGTAAGAATTCCATTGCATGTTGCTTCTATGAGCCAACCTATTGTTTGCTTACCTTTCCCAGAGATACAGGAGCATCTCAGTTCCCCAGACTCTGGATAAAATCTGGGAGTGTCAGACCCATTGGTGTTTAAAGGAAATGACATCTGCAATACTTTCAATAATAGAGATAAATTTAAATAAAAGAAAATGAGACAAAATATTTATAGGAGACATTTTTCCACATGCCATAAGCTTTTAGGGTGTGGAGATGGAGGTGGGATAGGGGTGGGGGAGTGGGAGCTTTGGAGACCCTGTTATAAATTTCCAGTTACAGTTCAACTACTGAGGCCCAGGATTATAAGTTATTTTCCCAAGATCCACATCTTGAGGGCTTCCTTTTTGTTTTCTTCACTATAATGCTCAATAAAATTGGTCTACACAGTATCTTAAAAAAGAGAAATGAACATCTATGGGATGGCCCATGAGCAAACATATACCACTTGCAAATAGCAGCTGTGATAAAATGAGAATTTTTACATAGTAGCTTCTACATAGAAGACCCATTAGATACTATCTGTAGATTTTAACTATAAATTTCTCTGGCTGAAAAGAAAGGATACACAATCTGTTACATTTTCTTCTCTCCTCAGAGGCAACAGATGTCAGCTGTTTCATTGGACAACATGGGTTATAAACTAGATAGCGAATACTTGATTGAAAGGCTGTGGTGGGCAGTATAATGCTCCCACAAAGAGGTCCATCTCCTTGGAAACTGAATATATTACATGGCAGAGGGGAAATAAAATTGCCGAGGAAATTAAGGTTGCTAATCAGCTGACTTTATCACAGATAATCCTGGATGATGATTGGGTGGGTCTACTGTAATGTGGGGGTCCTTAAGCTACTCAGAGGGAGACGTGATCATGGAAGATAGAAATGGAGATATTCGTTTTTACTGGCTTTGAAGATGGGAAAGTAAGGCCTCTTAAAGGTGGGAAAGGGAGGAAATGGATTCTCCCCCTCAGAAAGAAGCACAGCCCTGCTGACACCTTGATCCTAGTCCATTAAGATGTCTATCAGATTTCTGACCTACAGATAATATAGGAGTCTTGTTTAAAGCCACAGATGTTGTATAATTGGTTACAGCAGCAAATAGAAAACTGATACAAACGTGAGTGGCTTCATGTTATTAATTTGATTTTTGTCCATTTAAAACATGTATTTACTTCCATCCCTTTGAGAAACTTGACCTGCTGTCATCCAGCCCTTTCTTTGATTCTCCTCTGCCCCACCTCTCAAATCTATTTCCATTCAAGATTCTTTGAAATAACTCCCCTATGCATCTCAAAATATAGTGTGCCCAGGAATCTCCATTTCATTATGTTAAAATCTAGGTTCTCCTTGTATTCTGCATTTGTAGCAGGCTTCTGGCCCACAGATCGTGCTAATCTGAGCCAATGAGTTTGGCACAATGGAACTACCTTCAAATGGATATATAAATATCTATCTATAGGTAGATAAATAGATATAGATAGATATTTATATATGAAACAAATGTTCATTTTTTTAAGGGAAAATTCTTGTATAACCTAGAAACTGTAAAACTCTAACTTCCATATTGAGGAAAGAAACATTTTTTTAAAATATATTTTTATTGATTTCAGAGAGGAAGGGAGAGGAAGAGAGAGATAGAAACATCAGTGATGAGAGAGAATCATTGATTGGCTGCCTCCTACAGGCCCCACACTGGGGAGTGAGCCCGAAACCTAGGCATGTGCAATGATGGGGAATCGAACCATGAACCTTCTGGTTCCTAGGTCAATGTTCAACCACTGAGCCATTCTGGCTGGGCAGAAAAGAAACATTTTGTGAAGTATGTTACAGATTACCACAGTGATAGAAACAAAAAAAGTTTGTGTACTTTTCTGAATTATTTATTTTAATTTTTTAAATAATTAGTCTTTAAAGATTGATGATATAGCATAGAATTCTACACATAAAATCTATATAATTCTATTAACCAATGCCACCCTAAAAAATTTAATAAAAATAAAATAAATAGATAAAGATATGTGCTGGTACATGAAATTTCTCTTGAATTGTACCTTTCTAATTGATGTGCTCTCCAGAATTCAGATTATAAAAAATCAGCTAAATGTGTCTGCTATTATGACTAAGTGCAAAGATCACCACTTCCCTTTGAAAGTCAACATTCATCTTCACACATAGTCATTATCTCCAAGGAGAGCTATAGTTAGACAGTGGTGAAAGAAACATTAACTTCCCAGTCATTTCAAGAGATGACCTAAATAGACCAATGTACATCACACCATGGTTTCCAGTCATCCAGGGGCATTTTAAAAACCAGTATTTTAGTCTCCTCCCTGACCAATTAAAGCAGAGTCTCTGGTGGTAGACTGAAGGCATTAGTTTATATGTATTAAAGTTCTGCAGGCTATTCTAGCAGTCAGTTAGGTCAGGGTTGCGGTTCATTGGTCTGAAACTGCCCTGTTCAATATCCTAACCACGAGCCACATGTGAATATGGAGCATTTATGTATGTATAGTTCAAGTTGAGATGTTCTATAAATACAACATACCATATTTTGAAGGTTTAATTTGAGAAGTGCATTTAAAATATCTCCTTAGTAATTTTTTATTTTGATTACATGTTGAAATGAAAATATTGATATATTGGGTCAAGTAGAGTATGTTAAGATTTTCTTGTTTCTTTGATTATTATTAATGTAACCAGCTAGTGTAAACTTTAAAATTATTTTTGTGGCCCACAGTTGCTACTGGCCTAATACTTCTATATATTGCTGGTATATATGAATTTCTAAAATCATATATTCTTTATTTGTTAGCTGACAGAGCATGTTATCTTCTGCTGTTATTTCACTTTTCCTTTTAATGCCTTTCAAACAGCTAGATTCTTTTTTTCATTGTCTAAAGTTTTACGTATGTCTCGTTTTTCCCAGATTGATCCCCCCTCTGCCCCCAGCCATTCCCACCCCGGGCAAGCCCCCACCGCCCCAGTGTCTATATCCATTGGTTATGCTAATATGCATGCATACAAGTCCTTTGGTTGCTCTCTAACCCCCTCCCCCCACTTCCCCTGCCATTTGTCTAACAGCTAGATTCTTAAACCATTTTTCTGCTACTTTAGTAGACATTAAGTAAGTCAGCTTATCAATGTCATGGCCTGGATTTTTCCTGTAGATTTTTTTTTCTTCCTATTCCTCAAATATGTGAACTCCAAAAGTGATGAGGTCATTATGTATGTCATTGTTTATGGTCATCGGGGTTTCATTCACTGCCTATCTGAACATGACAGACATCAATATCCTACAAACACATTTTTGCTGGGGAAATTCTCCCTCCAAAAGTAATAATTGAAACACAAATTTTTACGAGCTGGAGAAAGAAAAACATGAAGAAAATATAACCTTTATTTTGGAAAATGACCATAGCTTTAGGTATTCAAGAGAAACATGGTGATCTGAGACTATTTATATAGTAGATATATGTGTTGTTCTCATTTTTTTTTCTTTATCTGGCTTTCCATTTCTTCTCTATCCTTAACTCCATTCATATTTGTTAAGGAGGCGGAGGGAAGGATATACACCTTTCTAAGGCTGCATTTTATCAGGCGAGCTGAACAAATTGTGTTATTCTTCCACTTTTGGAAGGGAATCACCCAACACCTTACACCTTATGAGAAAATCCAAGGAAACCATTATATGCTCTTTGATTCTCTTTTTCACTCTTTTCTACACACTTTCTTTGGGGTATGATGTCTTATTGATTCCTGTAAAGCCTGGCTGCTGTTATCTGTGTTGCTTATTACTTCTACACTTCTTTTTTAGAAAAATATTATTTTTTACAGCTAGTACATGAAATGTTTAAGTTTTTTCTTTTTCATATTTCTGCCAAGGGCCAAAATTATGCACATATTGGGAGTATATGCATATGTGTGTGTGTGCCACTCATGTTGTATTAGTCACAGCTCTCCACAGAACAGAATCAATAGGATATATGTGGGTAGATAATCGAAAGATTTATTTTAAGATATTAACTCATGCAATTGTGGGGATTGAGGAGTCCGAGATTTGTAGGACAGGCTGTCATGATGGAAACTCTGGCAGGATTTCTGTGTTAGAGCCTTGAGGCAGAGAATTCTTTTTCAATAACTTCAGTAAGGCTTTCAACTGACTGCATGAGGCCCACAGCATTATCTAGGTTCTAGGACAGTCTCCACTCCTTTACTAAAATCAACATATTTAAATATTAGTCACATTTGCAAAATACTTTAACAGCAACATCTAAACTAGTGTTTGACCAAACAAGTGGCACCATAGCCTAGCCAAGTGGATACATGAAATTTTATATAAACTCTTCCAAGAGCCAAAAAAATTCAGAATAACAGAAATCAGTTCTATATGAAGAATACCTAATTTGATGTTCCCATTTTTTAAATTATGAAGCCTGTATGAGAATAAAATTAAACTCAATCATGACTGATATATATTTTAATAACTTAATGTATCATTCTTATAAACAAACCCAGAGATGTAATCCAAAAATATTTGTAATTGAGAAGGACTTTTAAATTAAAATTAGACAAATGTAAGATTTAAGTTTGTCAACTTAATGTAACTGCAGAGTTGTCAGTAAAACTCAGATATTTGGGGGAATTTATCAGTTCAGAAGTATAAAGACAAGCACTAAAGAAAATGTCACTGTAGGGTACTCCATAGGCACAGAAAGTAAGCACCATCAGGTATAAGAAGTCTACGTAATATGTTTTAAGCTCAATTAACAAGTCTAAAAGTTCTAGCTTCAACTCACTTATTTCCGTATTTAAACATTGTGATTGCATTCTGTGGTTTTCATTGGTCTATGGCAGTGGTCAGCAAACTGCGGCTTGCAAGTCACATGCAGCTCTTTGACCCCTTGAGTGTGTATCTTCCACAAAATACCACATGCGGGCGCACATGTACAGTGCAATTGAAACTTCGTGGCCCATGCGCAGAAGTCGGTATTTTGGCTAAGCTAAGTTTACTTGTGCATGTGCAGTACATATAAAGCTCTCACTGGCACGTGTGTTTCAATCTGTCATTGTTGATTGTGAATTTGGTTGACACCTCTATTATAGAGAAAGGGTGAATAGCAATATTAAAATATTTCTTCTAATAATTTTCCTTCAATGTGCATGAATTCATGCACTGGGCCACTAGCTTTTTATATAATCATACTATACTACAATGTCAACAAGTTCTTCATATATTTGGTCTCTTATTAATGCATCTTCCCTTTCCATATTTGGGTATTCCTATTCATTTTGGCTTATGTATTTAGTATCAAACTATATTTTAATCCTTTAGGTTTAATGACGTTAGATTTTATAACTGAATAAGTGAATGGGTAGAACTGAACAGTTATATAATTCAATTTGCTAAAACATTAAAATTCCTTATATCTTGGTAATGCCTATTAAAACATCATAAAATTATTTTCATTAAGGCTAATTGTGCTAAAAGTAATTGGATGAATACAATGGAAGAACAATAGAATGAAATAATTGATATCCAAATCATTAGCAAAATGATGCTAAAAGTTTTAAAAATGGAATCACTTCACAATTTTTTTTGGAGTAAAACTTATTGTACATACTCAGCGAGAAACCCATGTATTTTCGATATCATGAAAAATCAGAGGAACTCGTGTTAGTTTTTAAATTTATGAGCACTATTAATATCTCTTCCCTGTCCCCTTTGACTACAATTCATTGATACTTAGTGATAATCTCTTCTTCACTGATTGTGATATCATTATTGCGATAATGATTAAGTGAGAAAAAAAAAATAGAGCCTAAGTGATGTGCATTTAAGTCCCTCTTCTGATAAGTCCCCCTTTACTTTGATCTATTTCTCTCAGATTTAAGAAGGCTAATCTATAAAATAGGTAAAATAGCATTTTCCACACAGTCAGGATTAAAGACAATATACAGTTGTTTCATATAAGACATTTTCAATCAGTAATGCCTGTACTAACAGATATACAAATGATACATTTGTGTTATATTGTTGTAGCATACATAAATACGTGTATATACATGGCCTTCTCTCAGACCATTATTTTACAGACTATTCCTTATGTCCTGGTATATAAAATTAATCTAGCATATAAGTGCTTGTTGCTTGTACTTTGTATGCATTTTATCAATAACTATAACAATCTCAGTGAGCTAGACATTAGTCTCTCAGTTATTGATAAATTAATGGAGGTTCAGAGATGTTAAGCAACTCTAATCCCTCTAAATCACATTCAGGTTCCACATGTGCGGCTGCCTGAATATAAAGCCTGCATTGCAGCATCGCACAATCCTTTGTTTTTCATATGTTAGCCATCTGTTCCTCTGTTAGGTGACATCTGCTATCTTACGCCTTGGTGGCCTCATCAATGTGTGGCATGTTGGTATAGCAGGGGAATGGACTGTGGACATGACCTGGAATGGAATCCAGTAATCTTGGGCAAGTCACTCAAGCCTGTACCATGTTTTCTCATCAATGATAATGACTTGCACGGCTGTTATGAAGATTAAATGGATAGCATTTGTAAAGCGCCTAACTTGCTTTGTAAAAGTTCATATCACACCTCGAAATTTGGTTGTATTACCAAATTATTTTTGAGACGGTGGCCATGAGATGTGCGGGTTTTATAAAGTTCTTACATTGAAACTGCTTCTCCCGTTACATTTTATTTCCGTTGTAAATTTCATCAACACACATGTTTCTAAATTTATTTTATTATTTTAGACTACCCATAAGCATGCTGTTCTTATGCGGTACTTTTTTCTCTTCTCCGCTGACTACTTGCTTATTACATTAGTCTCTGCTCTGTTCCTTCATTTCATATCAACTCTATCCTCTGTTCTCAGAATATTCCTCTCAATTATCTCAATATACACTTTCCAAAGGATCAGTGACTAGCCATTGCTATCCAAAAATCTAAGTTATCTATCAGATATTAAATTCATTTAAGAGTCTTTCTGAAATCTGTCTTCCCTGTAAATGCTGTATAGTTCTGTCCTTCTTTAAATCAGACTCATTCTTCAAAGAGTCAATTAACTGTTTCCCATAACTAACGTAGAGATCCTTCTAACGAGATGGTATCTCCCATTACACATTTTACATAGTACATCTTCTCTTGATAACTTTGCTAGAACGTCGTTTCTATTTTTTATTTTATTTTACACAACACACATTTGTACGTGGACATTGTGCACTCTTAACTCCCATACTTCTCACTAGCCTGCCTTGATTACATGTCACAATGTGTCCAATCACCGTTATATAACTTTCTACATGGTTTTTAATTCTAAAAGTGCTATTGAACATTTATTAGCAAATTTCTGGAGGCATAAAAATACCCAAGCCATAAAGACAGATTCCTTAACATTCAGTAGTTTTAAAAAAAATCCTCTCTAGTGTCCTGATTATTTTCCATCTCACATCTATGAGAACCATTAGACATGATCAATACTGTGCTTTTAAAATCATGACGATCCAGTCATAATCTCTGAAAGGAGATACTTATTTTCTCGTCTGTCAAGAAAGCTCACAGTTTTTAGGTAGATGAAGGGCATGATGAAAAACTGGAGAGGAAAATGTTATACTTTTTTTTTCTTTCAAATCAAGTAGGCATATCTTCAGATCAGTAACAGCCAGCCTAGAGAGTGCTAGCATTAGATTTTTCTGTGAGCCATGCAGTGCCTCTAAATAATTTATAAAAATAGGAGAACATAAAACTTGAATTAATGCACCATGCAACGTTACATGATATACAGCAGATTGTGTCAGTACCATGGAAACGGCCTTGCTTGGAAAGTTCCTTTCAGACTAGAGTTGGAGTGAGGCATCCAATTGAAAGAGAAAATAGTTATATTAATGAGATTCCGAACCCAGTATATTTCAAAATACTGCCAAACTAAATACAATGTAAACAGAGATAAGGTGACACGCGAAAGGAGAAGAACGCGTAGTCTGGAAACAGAAAGTAAAGCAGAAAAAGCCTTCTGCGATCATCCCATTTCAAACACAACCGGGGAGGTTTGCACTATAGTCCGACGGAGAGAAAGCAATCACTGAACACAGTGGAAGGTGGGGTCGGGACGTGGTGGGTTCAGGGCTCCCAGGATGTTTATTGCCACAGCGAGCTCCGTAAGTGCTTTTCTGATGAAGCCACTGACACCGAGTTCTCAATCCCAGCTGCAAAATTGTGCAGCCGTTTGAGAGTTCTCACCGGGAGTCAGGGACAAAATGTTCCCCCATGGGTGTTATCAAACACTGCGTAGCCTGTAAGACTTGAAGGCTTTTCTCATTTTACTCGCCTATGAATAAAAAATGAATTTCTCCAAAAGAAGAAAGCAATCTTATTTCCTGTGACCGGCACAGAATGGCCCCTTCCATATGCTTCTGATGTCACTGTATTTTCCTTTGTGCTTAAGATGTCTTACTTGTACCTGGAATATATGGACTATTTAAAGATAATATAGGTAGAATATAAATAAATATTCAGATAATGTTGCTTTACCTGTAGCCTATATTTTCAAATTGATGTCCTTTATCAAGGCATTAGCTTAAGGGATGAATTTCTTGTATAAATGTCTGTAATCTTAAAGAAACTCATATCCTATATAATAAAAGCCCAGCAACTGAAATGGCAGAATGACCAGAGTCCAGAATGACCACGGCCCCTAACCTCGGCTGGCCGCCCCCCAGCAAGTGGTTAGGGGCAATCAGGCAGGCAGATGAGCAGTTAGGGGCAATCAGGGAGGCAGGCAGAGTGGTTAGAGGTGATGAGGCAGGCAGAGGCAGTTAGGGGTGATCAGGCAGGCAGAGGTGGTTTGGGGCGATGAGGCAGTCAGGCAGGCAGAGGCAGTTAGGGGTGGTCAGGCAGGCAGGTGAGTGGTTAGGGGCAATCAGGCAGGCAGGCAGAGTGGTTAGAGGTGATGAGGCTGGCAGAGGCAGTTAGGGGTGATCAGGCAGGCAGAGGTGGTTTGGGGCGATGAGGCAGGCAGGCAGGCAGAGGCAGTTAGGGGTGATCAGGCAGGCAGGTGTGTGGTTAGGAGTGATCTGACAGGCAGGCAGAGTGGTTAGGGGTGATCAGGCAGGCAGGCATGTGGTTACAGATGACCAGGCAGGCAGGCAGGCAAGTGGTTAGGGGCCAGTGGTCTGGGATTATGAGTGGGTGCAGGCTGGGCTGAGGGGATCCCCTCCCCTCCCATGCATGAATTTTGTGCACCGAGCCTCTAGTAAATTATATATATATATATATATATATATATATATATATATATATATATAGAGAGAGAGAGAGAGAGAGAGAGAGAGAGAGAGAGAGAGTATAACTTTACCCCTAAGATTTACTTGAAAGTCCTCATTTTATATTTTGATTTTTTTTATTAATTCCAAGAGAAAATTCAAGTAATGGTATTAGCATTTATATGGAGGCAGTATTTGAAAATACTTATTTTTCATATTTGATCTGCAAGCAAAGACTGCACCTGGACAGATGCCCTTGTCTTGGGAATCTTCTTGGAAAATAAATAGATTTTGATCTTACATATGGAGCTATTGTCAATAATATCATTTCTATGAATGATTCTTAAATGATTAAAGCTGATGATAAAACAAACTGTCTTAGCACATTATATTTAAGTTAAAATAATAAAACATGATCAACTACAATAGAAATATGAGATACTGCTTTATTATATATTAGAATAGCATCTATGAAAGGCTGGCTTCTGTGCACAGCAAAGCAATTAATTTAAAAATTTTGGAAAGTACTTAGAATCATCCAGCATGTACTACTTATGTTGCAGGTGATGAAATTCACATGTAAGAAAATTTACAGACTCACTCAAGCATACATTGTTAATTAAAGTCATAAGTTATCCTTCCTACCTCAATGTATTTGTTAATTAGAATGATGCTAAATAATTTATTATATGTGTCAGAATATGTATGCACACGATAACACTAGTACTTGACAGAAACCATTTACTTTCTTTAAATTTCCTCTCAGGTCATATTCTGTTTAATTTCTTAATCTTTACCCATAAACTTAACCTAAAATTAAAATTACAAAATATACAGTATAACAAAATTTAATTGAATTTCTAATATTGTTACTTTCCTATGACAATATTGTCATGTTTATTTTTAATAAGTTCAACACACTAGAGAGTTTATAAGAGTTTATAGGGATTCTTATCTACTATTATTCATAGCAACATTTAAAATAACTTTGGTGACAGCCGTGGGCAAACTATGGCCCGCTGGCCGGATCCGGCCCGTTTGAAATGAATAAAACTAAAAAAAAAAAAAAAAGACCATACCCTTTTATATAATGATGTTTACTTTGAATTTATATTAGTTCATACAAACACTCCATCCATGCTTTTGTTTCAGCCCTCCAGTCCAGTTTAAGAACCCATTGTGGCCCTCGAGTCAAAAAGTTTGCCCACCCCTGGTCTAGGATTTCAGAATAGGCAACATAAAGATAAACTGAGAAAAAAGTGTCTTTAAGATATGTTAACATATATTGCTTCAGACTTATATTTGAGTAAATAAAATTCAGGTTAGTATTTATTAACCCCCAACATAATTCTAAATACAAAGATCAAAAGCTTAGCAAGTGCGAGAATATTTTGTTGTTAATACTCACCAGAGGATATTTTTTCCATTGATGTTTTTTAGTGTGTAAGGGAGATGGGACTGGGGGAGGAGAGAGAGAGAGAGAGAGAGAGAAACATCAATGAGAGACACATAAGTTGATTGCCTTTTGTACTCGCCCAAGTCAGGTTGGGGATCAAACCGCTAACCCAGTTTTGTGCCCTTGACTGGGAATTGAACCCACTACCTGTTGGTGCATGGGCCAACTCTCTAACCACTGAGAAACACTACCAGGGTGTTAGTATAAGAATTTTAGGCCAGGCAGTTTTTCTGGACAAAGTGCTACAAAGTCTACTATGCATATTCCAGAAATAAAGATCTATTAAGCCCCACCTAACCTTGAGACTAGCAGGAAGGGAAGTGCCCTGATGTGATTGTTATTCAGATAGAACAGCCTGCTTAAAAAAATACATATTTATATTTGAAGCTAATGAAGAGCAGAGTGAGAATTTGGAACTCTGCAAAGTATAATTGAATTACTTTTTATGAAGGACACTCTTATAATTTAAAAACTGAATGATTATTTTTGTTAGAATGACTTGTGCTGTTTCACGTTAACTCACAAAAATATTTTGATGATATTCTTGCCGAAGCTGGTTTGGCTCAGTGGATAGAGCGTCGGCCTGCGGACTGAAAGGTCCCAGGTTCGATTCCAGTCAAGGGCATGTACCTGGGTTGCGGGCACATCCCCAGTGGGAGACGTGCAAGAGGCAGCTGATTGATGTTTCTCTCTCATCGATGTTTCTAACTCTATCTCTCTCCCTTCCTCTCTGTGGAAAATCAATAAAATATAAAAAAAAAAATAAAAAAATATTTTGATGATATTCTAAAATGATATTTTAAGCTCTGACCAGTTTGGCTCCGTGGATAGAGCATCTGCCTGTGGACTCAAGGATCCCAGGTTCGATTCCGGTCAAGGGCATGTACCTTGGTTACAGGCACATCCCCAGTGGGGCGTGTGCAGGAGGCAGCTGATCGATGTTTCTCTCTCATCGATGTTTGTAACTCTCTATCCCTCTCTCTTCCTCTCTGTAAAAAATCAATAAAATATATTTTTTAAAAATGATATTTTAAGAACTATATATCTTTAGACTTTCCATTACAAATAAAGTATTTCATGATGTTTATGCCTTCTATTCCCCAAACTTCAAAACACTTCCAAATCATATCACCACCATCCCAGTCTAAAAGAACTCTTTGCTTGGACACCAGTTGTACAAATTTGATCTTTACAAGTCACCTTGGCCAGTGGGAGATAAAGTCCATATTTTGTTCTGCTTCCCACACTTAGGACCCTGGTTCAAGACCAAATTAACTAGTGCGATGGGGCAACTCTATGTAATTTCTTTTTTCAGGAATTAAACCTTTTTTAAAAATGGTAAACTATGAGTGTTAGCTGCTGTGTCTAGACACTTGCCACCCAGGAATATTTACATGTCCTTTATTTTAGGAGCTATACAAATAATGCCATGTTATTTATCTGTTTGTTTGTTTCTTTATTTATACATTGTGGATGGTAAAAAGTCATTTCATATTTGCTTAATTTTAATGTCCTTGCTTAAAAAAACATAAAAATTGGCAACCTTGTGATTATAAAAAACCCAAATAATTGTATTTTGTTTCCATTATATGATTCTATTGGACCTTGAAATCCAAGCCTAAGGCTTAAAGATATTGAAGCATCACCTTCTAATCACAATATGCTTTGATCCTAAAAGTACACATATTATTCTGTGATATTTTTTCTTTCCCCTTTATCCTTTTCTTTCCCACTCTCACTTCACCATAATGAAAAATACCAAATCCACCTTATTCATCTTTGCAAAATTTCTGCTGCTGGCAAGCTGTCTAGCCATAATCTATCTTTAAGAATTTTGTCAAAATATAATCATGTTATTCTCCAAAATATTCCCAGGTAATATTAGAACCAGAAAAGTGGAAATCATTCCTTTAATGAAAGTTTTGTCTGAGGGTTTATAATGTAAGAACATAAGTAATATTGCACATGATATATTTAGTTGTTGGTTCAGGAACACTTCTGATAATACCTATAAAGTTCAAGACCATGGACAGGGTATATGCTTTTCTACTTTACATCCATTGTTTTAGTTGAGTAGAATATTTCATCACAGCAGAGAAGTGAGAGAGATGTCACATAATAATTTAATTATGAAATGTGTCTTTTTTTAACCCTCCCCCAAGGGTATTTTTCCATTTATTTTTAGAGAGAGGGAAATCAGACAGAAATGTCAATGTAAGAGAAACACACTGATTGGTTGCCTCCTGCATGAGCCCCAACCTGAGGCTGGGCTGGGGAGAAGCCTGCAACGGAGGTACATGCCCTTTACAGAAATTGAACCTGGGACCCTTCTGCCTGGAGGCCGGCGTTCTATCCACTGACCCAAAATGGCTAGTGCATAAAATGTTTATGAATTTGTTACTCAAATGTGTAATGGATACAAAAATGACATTCTCACAACATTTCCACATAATTAAGAATGATGGCAAGGCTAGCAATTGGAAATTAACCAGTGCTAAAAACATAGGCGTGGTAACAATTTTTTACTTTGGGCACACAGTGTAGTATACAAATCATGTGTCATACAATGTACACTTGAAGTGTACACTTGAAACCTATACAATCTCATTAACCAGTTTTACCCCAATAAATTTAAGAATAAAAGAAAAAACATAGAAGTGATGTGTTGAGTTTCACTAAGAAAAATTTAAAAGTACAATGTCAAAAATGCCTGTTGCCTAACTTTGATTTAGTAAATGAAGGGACAGTATATTTAAAAGAAATTTTTATAAAATAGTGACGTGCATGGGACATCCAAAGTATTGCCTAATAAATTGAACTCCTGTAGAATTTATATGGCAGTTCTCCCTTTTATAAGTTAATGAGCAAAGTAGTGACAAAAACACGGGAATATGTGTATAATTATTATATAACCCCTGGGAAAACAGCATGAGATGCACTTTCAGAAAAGTAACAGATTATAAGATCATATGTAATAAAGGGCTAATATGCAAATAGACTGAACAGCAAAACAACTGAACAACTGGTTGCTGTGATATGTGCTGACCACCAGGAGGTGTCTGTGGAACATGGTGGGTGCTGACTGCAGCAGGATGGTGGAGCAGGTGAGCGGGGGCACCAGACCAAGGGGGGCGCCGGTTGCTGTCATCGGGGTGAGCCTCTGGTGCTTACTGAAAACTCTTTGTTACCGTGTGCCATGGTCCCACCCGGTGATTATACCTGCTACCTGCACCAGACCCTTTCACACCTGCTGTCAGCACTGGTCCCACTCATACCTGCCGGTGGCACTGGAGCCGCTGCTCACACCTGCTGCCAGTGCCTGGTGCTGGTCTGCATCACTTGGTGCCATCAGCGGGTCCAAGCGGCAGCTGCCGGCCTTGATTGCCCCTGACGGCTTCTCCACACCCCGCCTGCTTGTGAGGGGTGATTGGGGCTCAGAACCGCAGACAGCACTGGCCCTATTCACACCCACTGCTGGCGCCAGCCCCAATTGCTCTGCACCATCAGGGGTGCAAGCGGGGCTGCGCCGTCAGCGAATGGGAGTGGTGGCAGTGGGAGCAGGGCGACTGGAAGACAGGGGATCGGGGGCCATGGCAGGAGGGGCTGGGTGGGGGTGCAGAGAATTGGATGAGACCTGCCCCTGTGCCTACCGCAACCTCGCAGCCCACAGTTCTTTTCAAGGTGCATGAATTCATGTACTGGGCCCCTAGTTAAATATAAGTGTCAAAAGAGTTGGTTTATTTTTAACTACTAGAGGCCCAGTGCATGAAATTTGTGCATGCGGGGGTTTCCCTCAACCCAGCCTGTACCCTCTCCAATCTGGGACTGCTCGGGCAGGAATCATGCCTAAATGGGCAGTCGGACATCCCTCTCACAATCTGGGATCACTGGCTCATAACTGCTCAATTGCCTGCTTGCCTGATTACCCCTAACCTCTTCTGCCTGCCAGCCTGATTATCCCCAATTGCCCTCCCCTGCCAGCCTGATCTCACCCAACTTCCCTCCCCTACTGGCTTGATCGCCCATAACTGCCCTCCCCTGTTGGCCTGATTGCCCACAACTGCCCTCCTCTGCTGGCCTGATCGCTCACAACTGCCCTCCCCCGCCGTGACTTGCCTCCTCTGCTGGGACCTGCCTCCTCCACACGAAGTAGCAGAGACACCGGGACTGGCCTCCTTCACCCCACGCAGAGCTGTGGAACCCCCAGGCCTCACCGCGCAGAGCAGCCACCAGGCCCCGCCTCCACTGTGCACATGGCCATCTTGTGACGGCCATTCTGTGATGATGTTCTGTGAGGTCATGATGCCACCTAGGCTTTTATTATATAGGATTTTATACTATAACATAAATGCATATCACTGTGGAATATTGATTTAATAAATCTATGTTTTATAGGTGGTTTTTCTGGTTTGATCATTGTTAGAAATGATTAAATGGCAAAATTTAGAACATTCTTAACATATCTGGTTTTTGAAAACATGTACCCACTGAAGTAAATCTCATGTAGAATTATTTTGCCTGAGTTGAATAACAATCATGAGAACATACTATCTGAAGCTACTATGTGATTTATACTTTTTCCAACCCAAAAATCTTCCCTTCATGTGTCACTTTTCCATCTGTTGGTAAGGTAAGGTTTTTTTAAAAAACCTGATGTCTGTCTCTTTAGGTATCTAACCTTATTTGTGGGTGTATATAACTACCAGATTTTATATATATTTTAAATGTATTTGTATGTTTTATGCCTACCTAAACAGTTTTCAGTGAACACAATACTGACTTTTTTGTGTGTCACTATGGAAACCAACTTGGTTCATTTTAATGAAATGATATTCTTGTCATTGAGTCTGTTTCCCTTAGTGGTCTCTGGTTTTGTTTGTTTTGTTTTTTACTTCTAACTTAGGAAATGCTATGCATATCCACCTCATCCTTATTACAAGCATAATTTAAAATATAATTTTAAACATTTTTCCCCCACTTACCTTGCACTAGAGCAGCGGTTCTCAACCTGTGGGTCGCGACCCTTTTGGCCATCGAACGACCCTTTCACAGGGGTCGCCTAAGACCATCCTGCATATCAGATATTTACATTATGATTCATAACAGTATCAACATTACAGTTATGAAGTAGCAATGAAAATAATTTTATGGTTGGGTCACAACATGAGGAACTCTATTTAAAGGGCCAGAAGGTTGAGAACCACTGCACTAGAGGGTAAAGTTTATGGTGACATTAGATTCGTAAGGAGATTCATAGTGACTTTCAGATGGTTGAGGATACTAGATTCCTGTCATCCAAGTAAAAATGACATTACTTAAAGACAAGCCAGTCATGCATATTTGAAGTTTTTTTTTTACATTGAAAATATAGCATGTAAATTTGAGATAAATCCTGAAAAGACTCATTCATATTTACAGAAAACAAACTACGGTTAACTACTGAAGAACAAGAACTATTAATTTATAAGATTAATGTTAGCCTAATTATAAAGTCTCTGTACTAAATACTTTTATATCTCTTATTAGAAGGATACATCAATAATTTTTGTGCACAAATTGTTCAATTGTGTTGGACTACTGCTTGAGTTGCCACCCAATAGCAGTTACATGTTTGGTATCAGAAGGGCAGTTTCCTTCTCTTCAAGTGGATGGAGTTGAGATAATTTAGAAATATAGTCTATAATCTTATGAAAATTAAGGCATAATTTCTTTGATGCTAATTATGAATGTTTTATTGACATATGGTACATCACCAGTAAGGAATGGGGGTACTGATGAATAGTTCTTTAAAATACTCATAACAATTTTACTGATATTAATCTAAAGCAAACTTACTGATATTAAAAAAGTTAACAGTGACCCCTTGATTAAAATATATATGGGAAAATCCAGCAATGATTTATCTGTTTATTTATTAACAATATACTATGTACCATTAATACTTACAATCTAATGGGAAAACAAACAAGAAGAAAATGAACAAATATGTGCAACAACAGCAAAAACACAAGACACAATGTGAACATGTAATGGAACTATCTAACTTAGTTCAGAGGCAGGATCAGGGAAGACTCCCAGTAGGAAAAGATACCTAATATGAACTGCCATCCTTTAAATGCTCATATGCATCTGAACAAAATTTGAACTAGAATTTGAACTCTTCTTCCCAGAGAGTGTTTGAAGTATTGATTTATTCCCAAGGAGTTTTCTGTTAAAATACTCGGTGAAAATAAGATGCTGATTTGCAATTTTATAATAACTTTATTCAGTGATGACATTTCTCATTTGCACATAATCCATGGTGTGAACCATATGGGCACTTTTCCCCAGCATTAATGATCTGTTAGCCCAAGTGTTCCTAAGAGTTAATGAGTGTCTGGAGTAGCAGGAGTTTTTCAGCAGAGTTGAGGACCTGTGATTGCTATGGTCATTGTCTTACAGGAAATGCCTGACCAGCAGGTCATTGTTTCTGTTATTGTGCTGATAATTTAAATGCATGATGAATAAATTGTTATATAGATTATTTTCCAATTCAAAATAGATATTTAGTAATAAGTAAACTGAAGCTAATGACATTTTGGTTTCATAGTTTGCTATTATATTGTCTATATGTATAATGACATTATATCCTCTGTATTATTTTCCAATTTTAAAAGTGAAAAATTCTAACAGAAGAGTTTTTAAGTAATTTTTCACATATTCATTTGGCATGTCAAAACAGGACAGACATCAAATTTAATTATTCAAATAACTTTAGTCTTAGAGAATCTTATGGAAGATATATAGGGGAAAAAGGAAGGTTTAACATGAAATATTGATATGCTTTTGGTAACTGATAAAAATAGCTTCATCATTTTGTGTGTTTTTTACCAATTTAAATTTTCATTAGAATTTAATGAAATATAAATGATTTTATATTTTGCATTTTAGCTTTTGGCAAATATAAAGTACTTGGGTTAAAAACATTTCAAGAATTTTACAAGGAAATTCAATACATGGTTTTATTTATTCTCTGATTGAATAATATCAAAGCTATTTATTATTTTATACTAGAGGCCCAGTGCACAGATTCATGCACCGGTTGGTTCCTTGGCCTGGCCTGCACCCTCTCACAATGTGGCATCCCTCAGGGGATGTTGGAGAGCTAATCCCCAGAGGCCAAGCCTAGGGACCCCACCAGTACACGAATCTATGAACCGGACCTCTAGTATGCATATAAGATCTTTGGTTAATCTCTTCCTGCCCTCCCCCTGCCGCCCTTCCCTCTGAGATTCATCAGTCTGTTCCATGTTTCCATGCCTGTGCATTGAGCGTCTGCCCCCTGGTGGTCAGTGTGAATCATAGGTACCAGTCAAATAGTCAAACAGTCGAATGGTTGCTTAGGCTTTTATATATATACTAGAGGCCCAGTGCACAAAAATGTGTGCACTTGGGGGGGAAGGAGGGGTCCCTCAGCCTGGCCTGTACGCTCTCGCAGTCTGGGACCCCTCGGGAGATATGCTCGGCTAGCTTAGGCCTGCTCCCGGGTGGCAGAGGGCAGGCCCAATCCCTAGGTGCAGCTCCTTGTCGGGCTCAGAGCAGGGCTGATTGGGGAGTTGGGGCGCCGCCCCCTGTCATGCACAGAGCAGGGCGATCTGGAGGTTGTGATGCCACCCTCAGTCACGCTCAGGGTATAGCCAATTGGGGGGTTGGGACACCGCCGCCTGTCACACTCAAGGCAGGGTTGATAGGGAGGTTGCGGCGCCACCCCTTGTCACGCACAGAGCAGGGCCAATCCAGGGGTTGGGGCGCTGCTCCCTGTCACGCACAGAGCAGGGTCCATCAGGGAGTTGGGGAGCTCCCTCCTGTCACACACAGAGCAGGGACCATCAGGGGGTTGGGGCGCCGCCCTCTATCACCCACAGAGCAGGGCCAATCAGGGGGTTGGGGCACTGCCACTGTCACACTCAGGGCAGGGCCGATGGGGAGGTTATGGCTCTACCCCATCACACACAGAGCAGGGCCCGTGGGGTAGGGGGGTTGGGGCGCCGCCCTCTATCACCCACAGAGCAGGGCCGATCAGGGGGTTGGGGCACCTTCCCCTGTCAGGAACAGAGCAGGGCCGATAGGGAGGTTGTGGACCCGCCCCCTGTCACACACAGAACCGCAGGGTGATCAGGGGGTTTGGGCACTGCCCCCTGTCACGCTGATCCTGGTGCCAGGAGGCCTCGTGGCTCCGACGATCTCGGTGCTGGGAGGCATATTACCCTTGTACTATATAGCATAGAGGCCGGGTGCATGGGTGGGGGCTGGCTGGTTTGCCCTGAAGGGTGTCCTGGATTAGGGTGGGGGACTCACTGGTGTGCCTGGCCAGCCTGGGTGAGGGGATGATGGCTGTTTGTAGCTGGTCACACACCCTTTAGGTTGGGGGTCCCCACTGGGGTGCCTGGCCATTCTGGGTGAGGGACTGAGGGCTGTTTTCAGGCTGGGACTGAAGCTCCCAACTGCTCCTTTTTTTCTTTTTTTTTGTTTTTATTCTGGGCCAGCTTTAGCTCTGAGGCTTGGCTCCAGCTCTGAGGCCTCCCCTCCTGAAAGCAAATATCTGGTTTGTTTCGGTTCTATAATCGAAACTCTGTATCAACTCCAGCTCTGAGATCCCAGCTGGCTGAAAGCTGGTTTCTGGGGTTTTGTTTAGCTTCTATATTTGTTACAGTGTCTCAAACTGCAGGCTCAGAGACCTGCAGCGACATGCGGGGAACGTTGGAGTCCTCCTTCACTGAAGCAAGCAAGCCTCATGTTAGTCTCAAGCTGCCTGGCTGCCGGCCACCATCTTGGCTGGCAGTTAATTTGCATATCTCCCTGATTAGCCAATGGGAAGGGTAGCGGTAGTACGCCAATTACCATGTTTCTCTTTTATTAGATAGAACTAGAGGCCCAGTGCATGAATTCATGCTTGGGTGGGGTCCAGCCGGCCAGCCCCAATCAGGGCCAATCGGGCTGGGCTGGCTGAGGGGAGGGGTTGTGGGTGGTTGGCCAGCAGGCCTCACCCCCTGGTCGAACTCCTGGTGGAGGGGAAAATTTGCAGATTAGCCTTTTATCATATAGGATAGATGCTAATTAAATTGATCAGCACTGAAAAAATACACCAGTAGATGGACCTAATCCACGTTATGATTTCTAAAAATCCCATTAAATTAAATTCATTAATCATGAAACTCTCCAGAGATATTTAAAATTATAAACTGAAAATGATATAAGTGCATGTGATCAATACACTTCCAAATCAAGTAGGACTCTTTGTATTGAATGTAACAGAAAATTCAAATAAAACTGGTTTATATAATGAATGGAATTAATTAACTCACCTAATTAAAAAGTATAGATGTATGACTGCCTATAGATCCAGCTGTTCACACTCAGCATTAAATTTACTCTTCCATCTGTTTGCTTAGTTATTTTCTATTTACCCTACTGTTTGCTTAGCTAATTCCTACCCTACATTCAGATCTTAGTCCAATTCCACTTAAGACCACCTGTCATCAACCTCTGCCTTTACTAGACTAGATGAGTTCCCTTGCTATATGTTTGCAAGTAGTCTCTATTGTTTTTTGTATTTTATTTATTAAATTATAGTAATATATACTTATTATTAAGCTTTGTAATCTATTTCTTTGTCTGGCATATCATAGACATACAATATGCACTTACTAAGCTAACGCATGCTTAAATGAGTCAAACATCTGTCACCATTCTTAACATATGAAATGACCATGAACACAAATACTCTGGCTGTTACTTTTTCTTGGCCTTCATTCAGTGTCTGTCATTACATTGCTCTTTGCTAAAATTCCGCTATCCATGAACTTTCCGATTGTCAAAGAAAATTATATCTATCTATCTATCTATCTCCAGGGGTGGGCAAACTTTTTGACTCGGCCACAATGGGTTCTTAAACTGGACCGGAGGGCCGGAACAAAAGCATGGATGGAGTGTTTGTGTGAACTAATATAAATTCAAAGTAAACATCATTACATAAAAGGGTACGGTCTTATTTTTTTTAGTTTTATTCATTTCAAACGGGCCGGATCTGGCCCGCAGGCCGTAGTTTGCCCACGGCTGATATAGATACAGATATAGATATAGATATAGATATAGATATAGATATAGATATAGATATAGATATAGATATATATTTATATATATATATATATATGTGTGTATGTACAGGTGGGGGAGAAAGTAGGTTTATAATGTGAGTATGCAAAACACAGAGTTTATCTTTGTATTATTTATTAACTAGAGGCCTGGTGCATGAAAATCGTGCATGGGTAGGGTCCCTAGCCCTGGCCAGTGATCAAGGCCCACCAGGGCCTTCTGACTGCTGGCCGGGGCTTTCCTTTCCTGGCTGGCTGCTGGCCTGCCCCTACCTTTGTTCCACACCACCCCCTGGTGCTCAGCACATGTCATAGCAAGCAATCGAATTCCTGGTCTCCCAGTCGAATTCCTGGTCTCCCAGTGGAACTCCTGAGAGCACAATTTGCATATTAGGCTTTTTAATATATAGATTATTGTATTATTTTCCATACAAACAATGTAAACCTACTTTTGTCCAACCATGTATATTACCAAAAAATGTCCTCTTTGTTTTTGAAACTGCATAAGATGTTATCTCTCTGTTGGCATTGGTCATAGTCAAATACCATCTAGTTATTTTGGGAGGATATTTTAGGAGGAGATACATATTCTCTAGTAAATCATTAAATTTAGAGTGCATAAACTGTATAATGTTTCATTTTCTATGGTGGATAATTCACAGTTATCTATAAATATATTTGAGTTAATAAATTAAATATATCATCTTATTTGAAGGTTTGTATGATTAATGTTTTGGGTTTTTTTCAGCTATTAGTGTTTTCTTGTAAATATAAAGGGGATTTTTGTACCCTGCTTTGGGCAGTTAGGGTTCTACAATATTGTATTTATTCAAAATCATGCTAATAAAACACTATAAAAGACTACTTTCTTTAAAAAAATTGTCCTCTATTAAAAATAAATAACAAATAGACTTTTGTTACACAGTGGTCTTCCCATAACCATTTATAAGTAAAATGGAAAGAAGTCAACTTACTTCTCCTTTATGATACTTAGTATTTCATAAACATGAAGATGCTTATTAGGCAACTTCGTAGGTTCTCTTTCCCATGAGATAGGATCTCAATAAAATCCATAACTACATAAGATCTAATAAATGAAAGTTTAGCTAGATAATAGATATGCAACATAGGTAGTTACTAAACCTGATAAATACAAAATGAAAAGGAGAATTCTGTATGTTTTCAACAGTGGTCCTTCTTAAAAATATTTTGTGAGAGGTTTTAATATCTAAGGAATATCTACAGCCTTTAACAAGTGAAAGTGTTGATTATGATGAGAGAATACTATATTCACATTATATATCTTTACATTAACACTTAGTAGTTTTACTTTTATGTATAAAACTGGATAATTTATAAGTTAAAAATTTACAGTGCTCATGAAGTAATTATTGATATAAACTATTGAAAAATTATCACTTTCTACTTTTGAAGGCATTTTCAAAGTAAAATCTATTAAACTTGGGAACTTTGGATTTAAGCTTATGGCAATGTAATATTTATAAAACTCTTTGCAGGGTTGTTTTGGGTCACAGCATATTGTGACCCAAATAAACATATATAATAATTTGAGACTCTCAGGTTCAAGCAATATCTACAAAGATCTTGCTAGGTATGTGTGTGTGTATGTGCATATTACAAGTAAAATTTGATGTCTTTGTATGTTTCTGTTATACGTGGTCTCATTAAGAACAACAGAATCTTTAACCTAGGCAGTTTCACAGAGTTGGAAAACGAGAGTTAAGTATACAGTCTTTGTTTAGCACAATTTCTTCACCAGATATGTCCATTTTCAGTGTTTTTGGCTCTCTTTTATTTTCCCCCTTAAGGCAAAACCTGTGAAACTTAGAATTATGCTCATTATTTATGTTTCTATTTCTGGTTTCTCTGCTTTTCAAGTCCTTAATTACTGATTGATATTTAAGCCTATTTATGGAGACACATGGTTGGTATTTTCAGGAGAATGAACAGAAATAATACAGCTGAGATGGGCATGACTACCTAATTTCATAATCCTTTCATTAGTCAGGCGTTCCATTTAGTGGAGTATTTAATCCTGCAGAGAGCCCCAAGGGATCAGATCATATTGTCACTGTGGTGCAGAATTTTTTAAGATTTTATATCATTACAACTTATGAAGAAAACTTCTACCTAATTTCCTTCTGTAATAGCTATGACAATAAGTAGGTGGCAAATAAAATTCTTGGCATATTTATATATTGCATAGCAGATATGGTATAATTATTAACATTGTGACTATTGTTTTCTATTTCTAACATTTAAACTCAGAGGTAAAATTTTTAATTTCTATAGTAATAACAACCTCAACTTTCTAACCTATGATAAAGTTTTCATTTACATGGTCTTTAGTTTATCTTACAACCCCAAGAATATGTTTAAATATAGGATTTCTTTCCCAGATTAAGAATATCTATTTTATTTTATTATTTTTAAAAAATATTGTTGAAAGTATTACATATGTCCCCTTTTTTGTCCCATTGACCCCTTCTAGCCCGCCCTTGCCCCCTGCCTCAGGTCTTCACCACACTATTGTCTTTGTCCATGGGTTATGCATATTGCATGTACGTTCTTTGGTTGATCTCTTCCCAACCACCCACCCACATCCACCTTCCTTCTGAGATTCGACCCAAAAATATATATATCCTATATAATAAAGAGGTGACATGCAAATTGACTGTCACACCCTTGCACAACAAGGCTGCCCCCATGTGGTCACAAGATGGCTGCCACAAGATGGCCAGCAGGGAAGGGCTGTTGTGGACGATCAGGCCAACAGGGAAGGGCAGTTAAGGGTGACCAGGTTGGCAGGGCAGGGCAGTTGGGGGGGACCAGGCCAGCAGGGGAGGTCAGTTGGGGGCAACCAGGCTGGCAGGGCAGGGCAGTTGGGGGGGACCAGGCCACCAGGGGAGGGAAGTTGGGGGTGACCGGGCTGGCAGGGGAAGGAAGTTGGGGGAAAACAGGCAGGCAGGCGAGCAGTTGGGAGCCAGCAGTCCTGGATTGTGAGAGGGATGTCTGGTGGGGATCGGGCCTAAATCAGTAGTCAGACATCCCTCGAGGGGTCCCAGATTGGAGAGGGTGCCGGCCATGCTGAGGGACACCCCCCCCCAATGCACAGATTTTGTGTACTGGGCCTCTAGTGTATATATATATATATATATATATATATATATATATATATATATATATATATAATGCACATGTGATACTGGGCAGTAATTAGTTCTACGTTTACTGTTATACAAATTAATTTCAGGCTTGTCTTTCAAGAAATTTTAATTAAAGGTAAATACAATTTGCTGTTATATTATCCTAATAAAAAGCATTATTAAAAAAAGAAGAGTTATAGTAAATTTTGTTCATCAAATTATGCAATAAAGTTATGGTTTAGTGGAGTTTTTTTAAACAATATTCATATATAGTGTTGCTTGGGAGTTTTAGAATATGAAATGCTAAGTTGTAGATGCTAAAAAATAGGCTAAGGCCTTTGAATGGGATCTCCCATTCCTTTGAAATATTTAATCCAATGCATCTTAATCCTAAAAACTGAAAAACACATCGTCATGATAAATTATTAAAATGGATGTCAGTTACCTTCATTTTTCTATAGAAATTTGCCATAAGGATTGATCACTAGAGCTCTAGCCGGTTTGGCTCAGTGGAGAGAGCGTCAGCCTATGGACTGAAGGGTCCTGGGTTAGATTCTGGTAAAAGGCACAGGCCCGGGTTGCAGGCTCAATCCCCAGGAGGGGGCATATAGGAGACAATCAATCAATGATGCTCTCTCATCATTGATGTTTCTCTCTCTCTCTCCCTCTCCCTTCCTCTCTGAAATCAGTAAAATTTATTTTAAAAAAGAGTTGATCATTAGAACAAAACACAAGATAACTCTTGTAGTCATATCATTTAGCTGTACATATAATACTTACATTTAATATTTACTTAGCTAAACAGTATTCTGAAACTGCATTGGAAATTCTGCAAATTGCCTTTTAATTATGGAGAAGAATTTATGCTTGAACATAATAATTAGAGGAGAATACCAAGTATATTATATATAAAAATAAGAAAGCAAATCAAGAAGAAATCAGAAATATTTATAACCGTGAACATTTGAGTTTTTCATTTTAAATGTCATTTTAAAAGTAATTTTTTGTTTTTAATTGAATAAAAATGGGATGTTTCAATATTTTTTCTCTTATTGTTAGCATTTGTACCTCAGGCCTACATTAAACCACTTTTCAAAAGGGCAAAACATGCGAAAATTCAATCTTTAGTCATTCTAGCAACAACTATTAGGGCAATAATCTTACTTGTAATAAGATGACCATTTTCCCGGATATAATCACCTAGAAGTTCAGAGTTGTTTACTTCAATTTCTTAGGATTGCAAAGTGGCAGCTCCTTAAATCTGTATTATAACACTGAGAAAGGCTTCAATCAAACAGCGTCATCTTCTCAGAGCAACTCCCCTTGCTGGGTCATTACAACAGATAATGGAAGCATTTGTAATCTCCAGATACAATGGAACTAAATGAAATTAGATTCCCAATTTCCTTCGCATGAGAATATTTCCTAATGTTATCAGCATTTATGGAGTGATTACCCGGGGTGGGTGGGGGGATTGACATTATACAGAAGAGAGCGATACATAGAACTCCTTGATTTTCTTTAGCTTTGCCACTAGGATGATTATTATTTAAATTAAACGTGTACAAACTATAAATTCAGATATTGGCAAGTTTAATGCTAAAAGGGTTGGTGAGGAATTGTTCCCTGAGGCATTTGTAACCCACATTAAAAAATAAAATTTTTCTATATGAAAAGGGAGACAGTATATACCCCTACAACCATCTTCAGGTGAAACTAGTCCAAGAAGACATCTGGGGTAGACTATTTTAAGAGGAAAAAAAATGTGTTTGATGGAGGAAATAGCAGGCAGCAGTCTGTTACCCGCAATCGGGTTACTATGCTTTGTAACCAGCAGATGTCTGTAAAATTAATGATCTCCCTTTAAATATTTTTTTTTAAATATATTTTATTGATTTTTCACAGAGAGGAAGGGAGAGAGACAGAGAGTCAGAAACATCGATGAGAGAGAAACATCGACCAGCCGCCTCCTGCACATCCCCCACCGGGGATGTGCCCGCCACCCAGGTACATGCCCTTGACCGGAATCGAACCTGGGACCTTTCAGTCCGCAGGCCGACGCTCTATCCGCTGAGCCAAACCGGTTTTGGCAGAATATTTGGGTATTCTGGGCAATGATTCAGTGTTGTAGTTGTTTGATGGTAGGGTAGTATTAGTAAAATGCAAAGCTTTCTATTTTTTCACCAAAGAATCTGCAAGTATCAAAAAGACCATCTAATTATCAAACATTTACATGGTATGTTCATGGTCATACAAGTAGTGGCCATTCAGGGATAAAATTTAGATACAGATTCCAAATACGTTGGGGAACTTTTTTTGCTGTTAAAGCACACTTTTTCATTGATCAGTCTATACTTATAGGATAGTGTAGACTTAAAATGAAAATATCTTAATGTATAAAATATATGTAGATTTATTTAAATACACATATGGAGTAGCGTTTTAAAGATTAAAATCAGACACTTTGAAATAAAATAGATGTGATATTTTTATAAATAAGTGTCTATATAAAAAGTATAATAGGTAATCTCACATTTTTTCTTCCAAAGAACAGGTGCCCCAAGAAAATCTTTAGCTAATTTTTTTTCTCTCTCACTTTCTGTCTCTCTCCTGAACACCCACATGCGCGCGAACACACGCGCATGCACACACACGCGCACACACACACACACACACACACACACACCACCAAGACCATCATCTACACAATGGTACCATCATATGCCTTTTGTTTCTTCTAAAAGAAGTTGTATTAGAGCTAAATAAATATTTTCAATGTTGCAAAATGCCTGCATTGAATAAGTGTTAAAAGCAAGATTAATATTAAAACTGTTTCTGACCTACCCAGCTTGGCTCAGTGGATAGAGAGTGTTGGCCTGTGGATTGAGGGTTCTGGGTTTGATTCCGGTCAGGGGCACATGTCTGGGTTGTAGGCTTGGTCCCAAGTCGGGGGTGTGCTGGAGGAAGCCAATCAGTGATTCTCTCGCATCATTGATGTTTCTGTATCAATGGCTTTGGTCCTGATACCTGGTCCTGACATTGGTGACAACTTCACTTAAGAAATACCTGAGACTATTTTTTTAAGAAGTCTAGGCCAATTGCCAGAACTCAGGCCATCTCTCTCTCCATCTCCCTTCCTCTCTGAAATCAATAAAAATATATTTAAAAAATAAACTGTTTTAAATGGTACTATGTCAAGTACCCAACAGATTTTTTTAGCTTTTTATGAAGTATAAACTATTCCCATTGGTGGTAGCATACAAATGTAAAAGGTAAAGTGCAAAAGTATAAATATTTTCTCCAAAAGTTTAAGAGGTTTTAACTATTAAAATAATGTTAGCATGAAAAAATATATCAGATTGATTTGCCAAAATATTTTTAAAGCAAAACCCTATAATTCTGCCTGAATTCCTTCTAAAAAAATAAATTGCTTTGCTTTTTATTTATTTATTTATTTATTTATTTATTTATTTATTTATTTATTTATTTTGTACTACAATATTGCATGTCCATCCAATGGAAAGGTACTGTATTTTTCCTATTTCTTTTCTTGAGAGTCCAGTGGGTGTGGTTGAAAATATATCTAACCTTGATACTGGTGTCATCACTGATTATCTAAATTGTCTGAGGGGAAATCTCTTCTTATTTGAGTGACAATTATTCTTCTGCAAAAATTGTGAAATTTATAATAATTTATAATTTTACATTCTTATATCTACCATCTTATATTTTTGCTACATCAATCCTGTGAGTCATTGGGGAATCCTCCTATCATTTATGATGAATTGTGTCCAGTAAAATTTGGGCAAGCAATCTATCTTCTTTGTATCAATTCTCATCTGAAATAAACTGGGATAATTATTCATATATTTCACAAGGTTATGAGGATGAGTCAATATTAATAAATCCTTTAGAACAGGTTTTGACACAAATAAGTAACATAAATATCACAGTTGTTGTTGTTGTAAATAGCAGCATCATTTGCATTATCATGATGCAGTTAACATTGCTGGAACCAGATCACTTTCATGACTATATTATTGTGATTTAATTAAAACAACCTATGTAAAGGACCTGGAAGTACTTTGAGAACATAATAGTCTCTTATACAGTAATATTAATAATTCCAAAGCATACTTTGGACCTTTATGTGTCCTAAACACCTTCAGGTAAAAATAAAATGTCAGGAAAAAAAATAACACAAAAAAACACACAATGACAACAACAACAACAACAAGAAAAACCTTTTTATAATATATTTTATTTTTGGAAATTATTTCTACTGACCTTAGAACAATTATAGGTTCCTGATGTCTTCTCTGTAAAAAAAGACCTTACCAGGTACCTACACAATTCTAAATGATGATAAAAATACTATGTTGTTTCTTCACAGTTTATATAGGCCAATGCTATCTACTTAAACTTCTGAGTCCTCCTAGGAAGTGTTAAGCATATGGTTGTTAATTTCCAGAGTTAATAAATTATAGAATTAAAACACATATATGCTAATTAAATTGGCCAAGCTCTCCGAGGATGTGTGATGCAGTTCAAGCTGTAACCCAGATTTATCCAGTCCAAGTCGCACGTGCTGTAACCCACTGCAGGAGGGCAGATGGTGGAGAGGACTGTAATGACAGGCTGTTTAGAAAATCTTGCCAACTCCATTCATGTGGAGCACTTGCCAGGTTTGTAAAGGGTTTATTTCAGGTAATTCAAGGAACGGAAATAGAGGCTCTGATTTAATTTTTCTTGTTTTAATATAAGTGATGTGTTGGTACAAAAATTTGTATCTTTCTTAGCATTCTGTTGATCAATGTCTGCTTTAAGTATGCTGGTCCAGAGAGTTAAGAAAAAACAAAACTATCTTCATTACTTGATGGTAAAAGGAGGAAAATAAAACACTGCTAATGGTAAAAATAAGCTTTACCTAGAAATCTAGGTTGAGAGCTTGAAGGCAGATCTCATTAAGTAAAGATCCAGAAATTATTTGAGTAATGGATTTTTTAAGAAAGACTATAGATATTAACTTATTTAATTTATTAACCATTTCATTACAAACAGTGAGCACCCATTAAATCCCTGAAACTATATTAGGTGGTAGGAATACAATCTGTAGGAATTATATCTACAGATGTTTGCGGGTTAAGGCTTTTGATGAAGATATCAAAGTTGCTTAAAAGTGTTTTTACGTTGGTCCTGTCATCAATTCAAATGGAGACCGCCAGCAAGAAACCAAGAGGTGGCTGAGACTTGGGAGGACAGAAATGGATGAATTAGGAGAGATCACCAAGAGCAAAGATGTGGTGTTAGAGACCAAGGCTAAGATCATCCACACCCTCATATAGCCAATTACTATGTGTGGATACAAAGGTTGGACAGTGAAGAAGGCTAATAGAAAAAAAAAAGATTCATTTGAAATAAGGTGCTGGAGGAGAGCTCCCTGGATACTATGGACTGTCAGAAAAACAAACAAGCTGATCCTAGAACAAATTAAGACTGAAATATCTTCGGAGGCAAAACTGAAGCTGCCCTAGCTAGGCCGGTGTGGCTCAGGGTTGAGCATCGACCTATGAACCAGGAGGTCATATTTCGATTCCAGGTTAAGGCACATGCCCAAGTTGAGGGCTTGATCCCCAGTGTGCAGTGTGCAGTGTGCAGGAGGCAGCCGATCAGTGATTCTCTCTCATCATTGATGTTTCTATCTCTCTCCCTCTTCCTTCCTCTCTGTAATCAATAAAAATATATTTAAAGAAAAAAATGAAGTTGCCCTATTGTGGGCACATTATGAGAAGACACGAGTTTATGCAAAAGATGATAATGCTGGGGGAAAGAGAAGGCAGCAAGAAAAGAAGACCAAATAGGAGATGAATTGATTCCTTTAAAAAAGCCATAGGCATGAGCTACAGGAGCTGCAATGGACTGTTAAGAGCAGGACATTATAGACATCACTCATTCATATCATTGCCAGGAATTGTAGCTGACTCTATGGCAAGTAACACATATGAGCTTTTGAAATGACCAACAAAGGAAAGGGGTGCATAGGTAGTGGATGAAGCTTTGCCAGTATGAGAACAGCAGGAAAAATTATTGAAGAAAAGAGGTAGAGAAAGGGCATTCTTCCCTATATATTTTAGACCTCTGATTTGAAGAAATAAAACCAGATAAACTATCAGCGAAGGTATCATAAATATGTAAATTACTAGTAATTTTTCTTACATAGAGGTAATTGAGAGATAAAGCTGGGGATCTTAAAAGAGATATAGAAACCAATTGGGCAGATCCTTCCAGGGTTTTAAAAATCAAAGAAATAATCTAATGTTTGCATGAAACTCAGTGTCCTAAAAGGTTCAGTATTTCTACTGATGAAGAGCTAAAGTCTTAGAACTATAGGAATATATAATTTACAGTGATATAGTTGCGGGCTCGATCCCCAGTGTGCAGTGTGCAGGAGGCAGCTGATCAATGATTCTCTCTCATCAGTGATATTTCTATCTCTCTCCCTCTCCCTTCCTCTCTGTAATCAATAAAAATATATTTAAAAAATATTCCAAGCCATCTGAAAAAAAAAGCTACAACTTGAAAAAAATCATAAAATTCTTTGTACAAAAAATGTCATAGCTCATAAAGTTTAGCAGAGGTTCAATTATTACTAGTTGAAATGCATTTGGTGTTGTATTACCCCTTTTCTGGCTTTAAGAACTACAAACACGCTTGGGCTAACCAGTTAATGAGAATTTATTTTACTGTTAAGGGGTGTTGAAAAGTAAGTCTTCAAAGCTGTTCTCCATATTATAGTTGGCTAGCTTTGGCTTTGGTCCTGATACCTGGTCCTGACATTGGTGACAACCTCACTTAAAAAATACCTGAGACTATTTTTTTTAAGAAGTCTAGGTCAATTGCCAGCACTCAGACACTGATTAGAAGATGGGAATGTAAATGGATTGTAACATCATAGCTTGGTGACTAAAACAGGTCTTAAAGCACACGTGTGTTGGGGAGACTTGTGACAGAAATAATAGAGAATAAGGGATAAGGGATAGATCCTATTCAAGGAAAGTAAGATAGAGCCTATCTTACACATAAACCAAACAGCATGGAGGCCATGGTGCTAATTCCCATATGCACATATACATGACCTGGGGAATGCCTTTTAATGTCTAGGTCCCCAAATTATTATTTTTCTTTTTCTATCAAATTTTTTGGGGTGACATGGGTTAATAAAATTGTATAGGTTTCATGGGTATAATTCTATGACACATGATCTATCTATTGCATTGTGTGCCCAAAGTCAAATCTCCTTCCTCTATCACCATATATGTGACCCCCCTTTCTCCTTTACTACCCTCCCACATGCATTCATATATTTTAAAATTTATGAGGTAATCTAATGTACAGCCAGAGTTAATAACAATTAATCTAGATAAGAAAGTGCTTTTTTCTGATTACCTATACTAAGGTGAGACCAGATTAAAGAAGATGGAACATCCTAGACAGATACAGAATATCCTATTTTCTGTCTATGCTAACCAGGCAAAAGAATAATTTACCTTCAATATGAAAGGAAATTTTTTATTTCTCTTTAGCAAGAAAAATAAATGTAAAACTTAGTAGATGGAATAGGAACACCAAAAACCATAGCGATTGAAAATGTTTACTTTAGATTTGACAAGTTGAAGTCAGGCAAATGCAAAATCTATGGGGATTTCAACACCCACTGCAAACTCTCAAGCACCTTGCTGCTTTTCATTCTTAGAAGAAGATGAAATTTTGATATGAACTATTGAAGTTCTTGGGGGGGAAAAGTACCGTTAAAATATTGTGCTTTGAATTGAATTGACATATAACCTCCATATTAAATCCCACAATTGTATAAAAAACAACAACAAAATAAAGACACAATTTATCAGAATACTTCATTATAAGTATCTCTTAACTTAATTGATTAATTGTATCTCAAACTCCTTCTCAATTTGGATCCATCACAAATAATGTGCCTCTTCAGTGACAACAGAGCCAGGAGATATGAAAGTTCTTCAACTCACCATTTCAAATAAAGTTCAGAATAACTAGTATCCACAGAGATATAGCCTGCAAGGACAGTGACCTGGAGATGGAGAGTGTTGAAAAACATCATGGACCACTCCTTACGTGTGTTTCTCCACTTTTCTATGTGCCAGCCATAGCATTCATCACCCCCGCAATCCATGTATACACATCCTCCAAACTACTGCTGATAGCTCTTTCTTCCCTGTATCATTCCTCATTCAGCAATCAAATATTATCAACCCTGTTAACCCTTCTCTGTGTCGCCACTTCCATGGCCGAGATAATTAATGACTAATTCCGTTGTGCTTCCATGAACTTTTGCAGTTTCACCACTCTGTCCATTTACATCAGAGTAATTGCATATGAGTGTTATATGTAATGTAGAGCATGTTTATATTTGAAAACGTGAATGTGTCTTTTTCTGTTGGCATAGCATGAGTTTTTCCCTCTTGGGTGCACATGAGAAGTTGCTTTATCACTCAGAGAGACAAGTAAATGACAGAAAGCTCCAGTGGTCAGATAGGCCATCTCTTTCTTCAGGTGATTGGGATGAAACATGAAGATACTGTGGATCAGGGTAGCTGTTTCCTTGGGCCCAGGTTACCACATGTTGCCTCTGTAAACTTGTTGCAAGTATCAAAACTAATCATTTTTAATACCATTAGTTCTCAGGCATTTTCCCCTATGAAAACCGTATTTATATTGTTTTCTTTCTACTTCTCTTCCTAAGGGTTTGAGAGAGGAACAAAGACATGGAGGAATAAAGGAAGGCTGGAAGAAATGTAGGTTACATAGGTAGAATGTAGAAAATGAGATGGGAGTAGATAGATGGTAGTTGAGGTGGTTTTAAAATAAACCCGTAAATTCTATGATTGCCCTCCTTTCAAGTGCTGGCACCTAATTATCTTTCTTTTAGAAGTGTACTTGCTGACTCAGTCCTGGCAAATAGAGTAGAGCTGGAATGACAGTGTGCTAGACCAGCTGATAAAAGGGACTGAGACTTCCTCCTCACTTTCTCCCTTGGATAACTCATTGTAAGGGAATTTAGCTGCCATGTCATCAGGGCACACAAGCAGCCTACAGAAGGACCCTATTTCATATTTACTGTAAGTTCTGGATATTCACAATAATTACTTTGCATTAAAAGAAAGCAATGAATCAATGAAAAGTTATTATTGCAATGTGATGTCCTTAATAGTTCACTCCAAAAATTTAAATTTCAAAAATGATTTTTTAAAACGTTTGGTAAATAACTAGTATTGACATATTTCCAGCACTTTTAGTAGCTTATACATTTAGTGACATCATCATTGTTATCACCCATTTTAGCTTATCTACCTAATGTTAGCATTTTGGGATCAAAATGTTTAACCCGTTATTTTCCACACTATATTCAAACTTTCTACACTATTACTACCATTTATTTACACATCAAAAACGTACATTCAAAATTTATAGACTACAAATCTGTAGGTCATAACCTCCATCTGCCTTTAGAAGAACAATGGATGCAAATTTTGTGGATGGGGAGACAGAATTCTAAGCCCACATAGTTAGTATGTGACTAATTCGTGAATTATGGACCCCCTTTCCATCACACTATTTTTATAGCAGAGTTTACTATGCTAAAGAATGTTAATTAAATAGAGAGATTTTGGTTGATTGGTTGACAATTTAGAGAAATTTATTAAAGACACGAAAAAATTCAAAATGAATTTCTGAATTTAATTTAAGGATTAAAATTCATTTTATTCCAGAACACCTGCATTTCATGAACCTTACTTTTGATGATTGAACATCTCTCTAGGTATCCCTACAATGTCTATGACATTGAAATATAACTGCCCTATAATTTATGATGAATTAGTATTTTTTCATCTTCCAAAGAAATCTGTGTTTAATGAAATGAGTCAGTATATAATCATATTGTTTATCAGAACCAGTGCATTCTTTATGTGGATTCATTTTGCTGTGTAATTATATTATCTAATCTAATAAAAGAGAAACATGCAAATTGACCATACCTTTGCTACACTCACAAACCACACCCACAAGACACTCCCACTAGCCAATCAGGAGCGAGTATGCAAATAAACCCAACCAAGATGGTGGTGGCCACAGAGCTGGAGTGAACAGGAGGTTTGGGTTACCCCTGGATATGGAGGAAGCCAAGCTTCCTGCCTGCACTGGCTGGCTGTGGGCTCAGTTCAAGGCTACAAAGTTTCAATTATAGAAGATAAGTAAATCCCAGATACCTGCTTCCAGCCACTGTGGCCTCTGCTCAAGGAGGGTCTGGGAGTCTGGGTTTCCTGGGGCCATGGCCAGACTGCAAACAGCCATCAGCCCCTCACCCAGGCTGGCCACACACCCCAGTGGGGACCCCCACCCTGAAGGGGGTGTGGCCAGCTTGAAAACAGCCATTAGCTCCTCACCCAGGCTGGCCACGCCCTCCCCAGCAGAGACCCTCACCTCATGTGGGTGTGGCCAGCCTGCAAACCACCACATGCCCCTCACCCAGTCCTCCCCACACCCCAAGGGAACCTCCACCCTGATCCAGGACATCCTTCAGGGCAAACCAGCAGGCCCTTACCTGTGCACCAGGCCTCTATCTATACTTATAAAATGGCGATATGCTAATTAGACTTGGAGACCTTCCAGGAGACCTTCCGGATGTTCTTCTGGACAAAGCCTTGGTGGTGGGGCCGAGGTAGAGGTGGTTAGAGGCCAAGAGGTGAGGGCAGTTGTGGGTCATCAGGCTGGTGGTGGGCAGGGCCAGTGGGGGTAAGCAGACCAGCAGGGGGGCCAGTTGGAGGTGAACAGGACAGCGGGGTCAGTTTGGAGTGAGCAGACCAGCAGGTAGGCAGTTGGGGGCGAGCAGGCCAGTGGGGAGGGAAGGTAGGGGCAAGCAGGCCAGCAGGGGAGGCAATTGGGGGTGATCAGGCTGGCGGGGAGGGGCATTTGGGGGCAAGCAGACCAGTGGAAGGGGGCAGTTAGGGATGAGCAGGCTGCCAGGCAGAGTGGTTAGGGGCAATCAGGCAGGCAGGTGAGCGGTTAGGAGCCAGCAGTCCCAGATTGTGAAAGGGATGTCTGACTGCCGGTTTAGGCCTGATCCCTGTAAAACCAGCAGTAGGACATCCTTCAAGGGGTCCCAGATTGAAGAGGTTGCAGGCCAGGCTGAGAAACACCCCCGCCCCCGTGCACGAATTTTGGGCACCGGGCCACTAGTATATATATAAAACCCTAATATGCAAACAGACTGAACCGCAGAACAACCGAACAACCATTCGCTATGACGTGTACTGACCACCAGGGGTGTGCGGGTATCGGAATCAGGCAGCAGAGCGTGGGACATGGTGGGTGTCAGCTGCAGCGGGATTGTGGAGTAGGTGAGTGGGGGCTCCAGACCAAGGCAGGGCTCCATTCGCTGTCATCAGGGCGAGCCTCTGGTGTTTACTAAAAATTCTTTGCTCCTGCACGCTGTGGTCCTCCTGGCGCTCACACGTGCTGCCGGCGCTGGCCCCGCTTGCACCCGCTGCTGGTGCCCGGCATGGGCCCTGATTGCTCCTCACCATCAGCAGGTGCGAGTGGCAGCTGCTGGCCACGATCACCCCTCGGGTCTTCTCCACCTTCCCCTGCTCCTAAGGGGTGATTGGGACTGGCAGCTGCCTCTTGCACCCACTGCCAGCACTGGCCCCACTTGCACCTGCAGCCAGCACTGGAGCCACCATTTGCACCCACTGCTGACCCCCCAGTGCTGGTCCCTATCGCTTGGCACCGTCAGGGGGTGCAAGTGGCAGCTGCTGGCCCCAATCGCCCCTGAGGGTTTCTCCACCTCCCCTTGCTCCTGAGAGGTGATCGGGGCAGCAGCCTTAGCTTGCACCCACTGCTGGGGCCAGCCCCAGTTGCTCCACACCTTCAGTGGGTGCAAGTGGGACCAGCGCCATCAGCACATGGGAGTGGCAGCAGTCGCTGCGGCAGCAGGGATGCCAGCAGTGTGGGGAACAGGGGCTGCGGCAGGAGGGGCCAGGTGGGGATGCGGAGGATGGGCCAACACCCCCTCTCCCCATGCCTACTGCAGCCTTGTGGCCCACAGTTCCTTTCAAGGTGCATGCATTCGTGCACTGGACCCCTAGTTAAAGTATAAAGTAGGATAAATGCATATTTGTTCTTATTCATACCTGCTTTTCTTTGATTATCCAGTTCAATTTAATTAACACAGAGGGAATTTTTTCTACTTCTGCTCATTATGGAAAAGTTTGTCCCCCTGGTCCCCTTTCATTTTTAAAATGTTAGTTTAAACTGACTTTAAATTCCTAAAGTTGGGAGTGAAGAATAGACAAGCAGAGAATGGGAAGGAAAATATATCTTTTGTGTGAGAGGTTGGTCTAGGAGTTGTTGTTAATGCAGTTAAATGGAAATTTGTAGAGTATAAGTCTTTAGGAAGTGAGAGTTTGACTTGCTAGTCATAGTTCATCCCTAAGCTTTGACTTCTACATCTTATGAAATAGTAATCTTCCTTTGTGGTTGTATAATAGTAACCCAATTATGATCTCTTTTTTTTTTTTTTGCTTCCTCTCTATTTAATGAGTGAATTATTGATATCCTTTGAGCATTCACAGAATACAATTTTACTTATCATTTAATGACAGAGCACCTTTCCTTTTTTTCCTTTTTAATCTCATAGTGCTCTCCTTCTAATTGTTTCTTGGCTCATACTTAAGAATCTTTGCTCTCATAAATGTTTAGAGTCCATTAAAATTTACAGTTTTATTATTCTACCAAAATATTTTGCTCTCAAATTAGAAACATCAAACACTGATTAAACGTGGCACTTCACCTTAAATAATAACATGCAGTCTACCTGGAAAAAACTTTTGAAATATTAAAATAAATGTCCAGGTATCTACTGTGTTGTTTAACTCAGTGAGATAGAAAAGTATCTTAAAGGTCAGATAGTGCCAATTTCCAAGAAAGCTTTTATGTCTTCTGACCTTATACTTTCCTTTATCTTTTCCAATTATGTGGTAAAGAATAGTAATGATGAGGAGAATAACAGTAATAATAATAATAAATCAGATTTGTGGGGCTCTCAACCTTCCCTCTCTTCATTATTATAGTTATCTACCAAGGTCTGTATTGATATTTAGATTTGCTGACCCATGTGTTGCATGTCTGGGTAATATGTTTGCTTATTTCTATTTTGTCTACATCTGGACCAATCTTTTCTCAGTAACCTTCCATCTGGGATTCCGCAATCCTTGGCACCATCTGAGAGAAGTTAATTGCACTCAATGCCTTAGTGCACTGGAGCTTGATTCTCCTGTAGAACTGAGATTCAGAAGAGCCTTCTACTCCAGCAGCACTGAAAAAGTACCCATCTACTGGACCTCTCTCCTTATTTGGCCAACCCAGGAAAATAATCGCAACTCTTCACTAGGAACCCCATATTCAGCAATTTTATAATCATGTTTGCACATTTCTGAAATTCAGGTGTGTTTTATAGTCACATGTACATTCAGTAAAGTCTTATTTTTGTCTCCTGACAAATTCTTACTAAGATCATGACCTGCCTGACAATGTCTTAACTTTAAAAAAATTGAGTACCTTAATTTTTGCACTCCATTAACACTCATTTACAGATTTACTCCCCACCTCTATTCTTTAGGGGGGAAATTTAGTGTGTCTGTATCAAACCAGAATTTTTCTGCAGGTAAAATATTATACACTTTGTTCAAATTTAAGTTGGATGAAATGTTCATCCAAATGTTCATCATTAAATTTTTCTTCTATTAAATTCTTTAAATCTGTGATTTCCCCCCACTACATTTACAGGATAAAATGACATTGTATTCAACACAACTGAATATATTTTATGGTTATAAGAGTCATGGATTAATATTGCGTGGTTTTCCACCAAGGTCACCATGCCTGTTTGTGGTCTGGCATTTGAATGATTTTCAGAAACAGTGCCCTGTGGCGCTCCTTTGTGCTGGTTGATAATGTGCAGTAATAGGTTCAGATAGACTAATTTGCACCTAAGTGATAGCTAATGCATCTCCCTCCCAGGTAGTATTTAACTTGATTAAAATGGACAGGTCAACATAAGGCAATTCAAGTGGGAATTTCAAGCACCACTGAAAGCTAATTGGGCAAGACAGAGCTTATAAGGAAAAAATTCCATATACTTGGAGTTGCCAAAATTGTAAATGGGAGCTATGAAAAATTATATTTAAATCAAATTTGATTCAAGCATTTTGGTCCTGCTCAGTGCACGCTGCCAAGGGGGCTGATTACTCTACTGAGAAGGTTTACTTCCATTGCTCATTAGCAAATAGAAAAAAAAAATCAGTTAATTTCTCATATAATATGATCACATGTTCCACGTGTTTCAAAACTTCTATTTAGTCAAAAGAGTGATCTTAAAAGTATGTAAAAATCACAGTTTTCTTTCTAAATTCTTTTTCCTAAGAAAGAAATAAATAAGCAAATGTATTGCCAAGACATGCAGCACCTGGGTCAGTAAAGCTAATGTTAATACAAACCCTGGTAGGCAACTGAATTAGTGAATAGAGGAAAGGTTGATATCTCCACAAACCTGAGTGTGAATAACTTCTAAGTAGACATTCACATTCATTTTGAAAACAGTATTGTAGATCAAATAAAGCATTCTTATTGATCATGCAATAACCACAGAATACCAGTCTGTAACCTGATAGAAAACTTCAACTCTCACTTAGTTTGCAAATATGTAATTAAGCATAATAAAATGTCATCTAGTGTAATTGGAAGGATTATCTCAGAAGATGTATAAGGAACTATTTAATAAATTCTCTTTCTGGCCTGATTATGTTTTATTCATAAAACAATTTTGATCACAGAGTTTTCTCCCTCAGCTCTCCTAATTTTATGTGATTACAATTGCTCATTGTTTATGAGATACTGTGTCCTCCACTAGTGCCCCATTAGATTGAACTAAGTGCTTGACTGTTTTTAACACCTGACTCATCTATTTTCTCTCATGAGGAAGGAATTAAATGTGGTATGATTTTTTTTTCTTTTTGATTATGTCATTTTTTTTAAAAAAAGTAAGTGCTCTATCTCCCTCTCTCTCTAACATGCATTAGTTAGAATTATTCTTAACAGATAACTTTGTTTACCACTGAATCTTACTACCTTTGTTTTATAAACTACCCAAATATCTTCTGTAAATAAAAAATAAGGATTATGGAAGATGCCGGGACAAAGAGATTTACACAGGAATTCTTTCAAAAATGAAATAGAAATAAAACCAAAGAAGAGTGACATAAAAAGAATTGCTTGATGGTTGCAGCAATCATTCTATTTTATATCAAGCAGTTAAACAAATACAAATATTCCCATATCATTACACTCTTACCGTATTCTTAAACATGTCAGAAATTGGATACACTAGTTGCCAAAATCAATTAAAATGAAAATGAATATTCATCTTCTGTCAGACTTTCTAAACTTTCCTCTTCCTTTCTGCTCTCCCGGCTCCTCCTCTTCTCACTTTCTTCCTTTCCCATTTCTTCAGGGACCTCATTGTCCGACTAGTCAGGCAAGTCCAAGACTTCCGTGTAAACTTTTCATGTATAATGATGCTTAACGTGTAATCATGGCATGAGACACATTGCCGCAATCTGGTCCCAGTTGTCAAATCTCCCAGTACCAAAAACCACTGAGAAAATGACATTCCCCCTTTCTTGTGTTCTTGTATTCTTTCCATCTTTTAAGGGATAGTTTTTTTTTTTCTTTTCAATTTGGATTGCTGAACAACTGGATCATTTGACTCCTTGCTTCTTCTAAAGTCCTTCCACATCACTCTGTTAATATTAATGATGCCCTCTTTTTACTTCTATTGCACTTTGCTTATGCCCCTTTCTCAAACATTCTTTCTTGAATATCAGTATGGATGGGTATGTCTCATGTTCCCTACTAATTAGACTAGTCATCTAGTCATTTAAAAAAATTATTTTTGCTACCAAAGAGAATTTCAGAAACACTGTGTACTAAAGAATCTGTTCCTGGCATGGTTTTATAAAAGTTCCTAAACAACTGTGAATATTTCTTTTTCTTATATGACCTTCACTGATTAATGATGAGGTGGATGAAGTGATGCTATTTGTTAATTTGAACTGAAGCTGGTTCATTTTTGTAATCTGACATTACCTAGAATGACTCTTCCTTCACATGCCAAGTCTTCAATAAATACTGTTAACTCCCTAAGATCAAGCAATCTTTAGAAAACTTTGTGTTTCTGTACTAGAAAACTCAAAACGCCTATACTTTGAATTTGTAGATATAAGGGAACCAGCTTAGACACTGGAGTTCTAGGCCCAGAGGCAATGGGCTGGATTTCTGAGACAGGGTTACTAGTAATCCAAGATCTTTGAAGGATGCCCATGTCCAAGGATCAATATGGAGAGTATAATGACTAGTCAGTCCAAAAGCATTGATCAGAAGCAAGAACTAAAACCAGGGTTCAACTTCAGGAGTCTGAAAACCAAGTCAGTTCAAACGCTCACTTTATTTATTGTTTGTCCTATTGATTTATTTTTTCTTGATTATGTGTCAAACATACTGCATTAAGCTTGGTACATTATTATTCATTTTAATTCTTGAGAGACTCTGTGACATAAGTGCTATTCATCTGCCACTCTGCAGATGAAGAATCTGAAACTGTAGCAGATTGATGAAGCTAACTGACATTGCCCAGCTAGGTATTCAGTGGCAAAGCCAGGATATCTCACTCAAGTCTGCTTCCTGAACTTGAGCTCCTAATCACTTACAACCTTTCCTCAGAAACTGGGGCCAACTGCCTGTAGTCAAAGCTGTTATTGTGATTTGAATTTTAATTTACCAGCTAGGTCATGTTCGTCAATAATCAGAAAATGGCATGTTGATCAATTGGCATAACCCCTTGCTCAGATCACTCCCTTTCCGTGTACTTTTTGAAAAGAGGTTGTGACCATAACTAGACATCTAGACCATAACCTTCTTCCCATGCAAATGCTGGTTGACCCTATTCTACTAGGCGATATGCTTTACCTCTTCAGTTGTCCAGCCTAGATTTGGAGTCAAGAGCTGTAATAAAACAGGATACTTAGAAGGATATGTATCCATGAAGTGTGGGAGGGAGGGGTGTTACAATGAGAGGACCACTTTGGTGATTATACAAGACTCAGGGTAGCAGGTCCTCATTTGTGTCAAGGTTGGCTTATATAAATATATGTTGTGAAAAGAGACATATGTTATATCTGATGTGTGTACTCTCAGTCTATCCCTTTTATATAGTTGGCACATATTATAGTCAGAGTTTTCAAGATTTTTTTTTACATCAAAATGAATTTGGTTCCTAGTGAAATCTTGGATAGAATAAACTCCAAGCTATCACAATGATATTAAAACATGGCTAGGACAGCTAAAGTGTTGGTATTCTATAGTCACTAGAAGTTGGGATCATATCTCTTTATACCTTTGGGGACTAGCGTTAGCCTTAGCACTGGTGTCAGATGTATTCCTTTACTGCAGCATCCTATTGCTTAGAAGGAGCTTCTTCACTTCCCTCTGAGGTATGCCCTATTTACCGAAGAGACTACAGAGGGCTGGCTGCTAGTGCTACACTTCTTTAAAGACTTTCCCTTCCAAGATCCAAGGCTGGCTTTTGGTCAAGCACTGCCTCATCATGCTATACTCCCTCTAAGCTATCGCTACTTACTTCTGCATCTCTGACACTACAGCCAGGAGGGAGGGAGTGATCAACTACTAGCATTATGCAGCATCCTTCAACTGACAGTGTTTTATGTGTGAGAATGCCTTTGGGGATTTCACTAAAAACACTCCATTAAAGTATTTTGAAGAATGCTCTGTTTTCATCTCTCTTTTTTCATAGAACTAGACACTTTTTATTATATAATATTTTTATTTTTCATGTGTATCTGTCTCCTACCTGCTAGAAGTAAACTTCACAAGGCCAGGGGTTTATATCTGTTTTCATCACAGAGGTAGCCTGACAAGCGTAAGAGTGTTAGGATTTCTGACTCTTTTAGTAACTGCCTTTCCCCCAGAATATAGCTTCATTGTGAAGCTTGCCCTCAAACATAGTCTCTGGTTGTGACTGACACTATAGTTAAAGAAGCAGCAAGATACCACTTCCTTAACACAGGTACAGAGACCCTCCTACATCCATGCTTGGAGCCAAATTTCTAATATGGTAGGGTAGAATGTGATAGAGCATGCTTAGTTCGTATGGAATTCTATAACAAATAGTCTGAGTGGATTAAACAACAAATGTTTATTTTTCCCAGTTTTAGAGGCTGAAAGTCTGAGATCAGGGTACCTGCATGGTTGGGTCTGGTGAAAAAACACCCTTTTACATGTGGCAAGAATGCCTACTTTCAGTTGTATGTTTTATAAGGTGGAAAGAGAGCTGGAAAACTCTTAGGGTTCCCTATTATAGGCTATTCATTCCATCTTGAGGACTCCACTTTCATGACTTAATTATCTCTCAAAGGCCCTACTACAATCACATTGGGGAGGGGAGTCAGGATATCAACATCTGAATGTTGGGGAAACACACATATCCAGTCGTTACAGGGTATACCAGAATAGGGACGGACATAATAGTTTCAATTACTAGGATATCATAGCTGTTAATGGGGACCAGACTAGTCTCTTTTCTTACATATAGAAGTCAATTATATTACCTGTAAAGTTGGGTTATGAACTGTTTATATCCTAAAAATACAGTGAACTCTTGGAAACCTTTGATTGTTGTACAGTTTCCCTCACTTGGATAATGGGGTAGAGTGCCCCCCGGCCCCGCCCCTACTTGTTTGTGATGTAAAGTTCCATCTATATAATTACATGTATTTCTTAAGGAGTGCTTGGATCCAAATTAAAAGACCAGAAACTCACACAAGTCCAATCTAAAAAACAATTTGCAATATAATTCAAGTATATCATAGTTCCTCATTCAAGAGATTCAAGTATTAACCTGTTAATGAACTTGCAGAAGAGGTTATTTCTTTGTGTTGGAAACATCTTCAATCACCATCTAGAGGGGATTCCGCGTGCCCTGGAAGTGCAGCTTTATGAGACATCACAGAAGGGATGGTGACCTTGAGTGGTGTGTACTCAGCACACTGGAAAAGGAAGGGAGTCCTCTGTTCTTTACTAAGAGCACAGGGGCATCTTTGATGAAGTCATTGTGTGTTCCCACCTTTGCAACCATTCATCTTTTTAATCAAGCTGCTAAAGTAGAGTAGAACCCTGCAGTGAATTAAAATGTTCAGTCCTATGAGCCATTATTATAGGCTTTCTGTGTGTAGGAGCAGAACTGTACTCTTCTAGGCTTTCAGATAAACAAGGCATGAAATAAAAAAGAAACCACTTGTCTGGGATTGCCATTAAACTGTGAACTCTTTGACTTGTAAAATTAAGTGATGGATTGAGTTGGAATACAACCAAATTTCTCTGGAGGTTAGGCACAGATGCTGATCACTGGAGTAATTACAGAGTTGACAGCCAAACAGTCTCTTCCATCAGTTAAGTGGAAAGTGAAGTAAACTATTGACATGATTTTATCTTCCATTCTAGATGGGAAATGGAAGCTTCAGGAAGCTTTGAAGCCAAATAAAATGGACCATGGAATTTTTGTGGCTATAATTAGAACAAGTTGCTTGCCATCTGAGACTGTCAGAGCCCCCCCCAAAAAAAAAAACCAAACAATGTCTTCTAAATTTTTACCTCATCAAATGGCACAAAAATAAATCAAAAAGTCCTGAAACCAGAGATGTAAGAGAAAGAACATGCAACTGCTGATTTTTATGAGCCAACTATACTCACATATGTTTGTTCCAGCGGGAAAATCCACCACTTATGTAAACTTCCAGTTATTGGGATGAAACTCATCCCTTTGTTCTTGGTTTGGCTATATTTGGGGAGCTCCACCCAGCTCTCTGATCCCTTGGACTGGTTTATAAAGGGGATAGTGGATAAAGTTTAAAGCACAAATGCAGGATAGATTCACACAAGTTTATATTGAAAAGCAACTTGGGCAGATAAAGTTGAACATTATGAGTTGTAGAATGTTCATTGTTTGTTCTTAATGTTCTAAGTTAAAGTGTATGTATTTGATATGTACCAGTAGTAGTCTTTCTGTAATAGCACCTTCCCAAGATGGTATCTGTATAGCTGCTCATGTGTGTGTGTAGGTTTTGGGGGGACCCTTAGATACATGCTCATCCTCTGGTACTTGGTTTAGCTGAAGTTTTAGGATTCTGTAGAGTTCTTGCTCCCTTGAACTGATGTCTTCAGAGAAATTGCAGGTGTATATGTTCTTTGTACCTAAGACTTCATCAAGGACAAGGAACTCTCTCATGCTGCTTCAGGTCCAACTCAGTTGCTGTTGGTGATGACTTCGAGAGTTACCTTACATTTTCTGTCCTCCTGGCTAGTTTGTGACTTACCTCCCTCCAGGGAATCCATTTCCCAACAAACCTAATGACCAAAACTATTTTCTGTTACATTGGACATGTGTGAATTTGGGGACATTGCACCTCCCAGAACCACACAGAAGTTAAAAAAAGACAACACTATAATACCAATACTTGTTCTCTTTGGTTATAACTTGTTACATTGATTTATTTCTTTGCTGCCTCTGGTTGATGCATAATCACCATCTGTGGAGTTGCTTCATGCTGTGTACACACACACACACACACACACACACACACACACACACTCAACTTTGTGAGGCCCAATTTCTTTGATTTCAGTTTCTATTTCAACCCATGAAACACCAATCTGTTATTATAACCCAAGCTTTTAGCTGGGCCATAGAAAAATGAGTCCAGACAACTCCATAATTTTCATCTCTCTGTTGACTCACTCAGTTCTGTGGGAAGAGGGTAGGTTATTTCCTCTCTTCCTCTCTGGAACTGATTTCCCCCAACTTAACTCTTCCCCAATTCTGAAGAGGTAGCCAATCTGCTCCTTCGCTCAAAATTTTCAACAAAATAGCACCAAGTGTTTTGGAGATCCAAAGTTAGTCCAGGCTGGGGATCAGTAGTCTAAGCACAGGTCCACCTCTGCATTATCCTGGGAACTTCAGAAACTGGCAAGTTTCTGGACCTCTTTCCTCACCTGTATCCTGAGACTGGTTGATTAGAGATCCTATAGACACTTTCAGGCTAAGAAAATCTAAGATTTTGAGATGCCTTAAATCCTTGCACTGGAAAAAACATCCTATATAATAAAGAGCTAATATGCTAATTAGACGGAACAGCAGAACGACCAACCGGACAACCATCTGGATGATCTTCCAGACGAAGCCAGGGCTGCAAGGGCTGAGCCCCTTGCGCAAATTTCGAGCATCCGGCCTCTAGTTTTCTCTATATTTAGCTATCCAAAGTAATTTGCTAGTTTTAATTTCTTTGGATTTTTCTCCATATTTCTGCTAATATGAATGCATTGAAATAAACCCTCTATAAAATATGCCTTTTTAAATAGTTAATCTTATATTTAAACATAAATGTCCCTGGTTATAATATAGGTATCCTAAAATTGATTTAGAGGCCTAAGAAATAGAACTTTTGTTGACTTCTTAAACATATAAACTGTTTATTTCATAGAAGTGGAAATTTTTTAGCTTGATGAAATATTTTTCTGTTCATAACTGCAAACTTCGCATATGTGCTCAAGCAAGTCTCAGTGATTCCATTCATACATGGTTATTGAGTGAGCCAATCAATTCATGAGCAAACAATTGCATATATCTTTAAATTATAAATGTTAATTTTATTCTAGTAATAATTGTTACCATATTGTCCTGAAAACCTTAAAAACATTATGACACATGCCTTGTAATGTACTTTCAAAATTGCTTATTTAAGAGGAGTACACATCTAAAAATATTTTGGACTCTAGCATAAAGTACTTTGTTATAATACTTTCATGATTTTCCCTGAGAAAATATAATTAATATACTTTGACATTAAGCATGACATCTTTCATTGGTCCCTCATTTTAGTGCTTCTAATTAAAACATGTTTGTTCTTAAAACTGAGGGAAATATGTTTCTTGTACTTTTTGCATTATTTTATAGTCATATTTGCAATATGCTGAGGGGTTTTGCATTTTCTAACAATGTATATCAAGGTATACTTGTAAGCATCATAAAAACTGAATAGCTAATACTATGATACCACTCAGCAAAGGAAGAAAAGTGAGACAGTCCAGCTGAGCTGGTTTGTGACAAATGTTTGATTTCTGATTTGTCAGACATAAATAAGATTTCGGCAAACCTTAATGAGGAGACAAATCCACACACTTGGGGTAGACAAAACCCTTAAGCACCAAGAGACTTAGGAACTTAGGAATCAGGCCCATTGCAGACACTTTCCCCAAATTAATTTATTGCTGCATATTATTTACAGTGATTCAAGTTTTACAGGATGTTCTATGCTGGTTTCATCAAGGCAGCTAATAACTTAACATGTCTAAGTGGTGCCTGTTGAAATAAACTTGAACTGGATGTAGAACTTGGACTTAGCTGTTCCTTCATGAGATTGTAGTTTTAATTAAATGTCATACTTAACGTAAGTGATGAGTGAGCTGTTCCTGGTCTGGTAATAGACTCGAGGCCTAATTACAGCCTAAGCACGGATAGCTTCACTCATTATTCAGACGACATTCCCCAGTCCAACTGGCCTAGCGGGATATTTTCAACTTTTGTTGTTGTTGTTGTTAATCCTCACTCAAGTCTATTTTCCACTGATTCTTAGAGAGAGAGAAACATCAATGTGAGAGAGACACATCGATTGGTTGCCTCTCGCAGGTGCCCTGCCACCGAGGTAGGAGGTATGTGCCCTTGACCAAAACCCAACCTGGGACCCTTCAGTCCCCAGGCCGATGCTCTATCCACTGAGCCAAACAGGCCAGGGTTTAACTTTTATTTACATTAATGATATATAAATAATGACTGCCTTTCAAACTAATGTATAAGAAAGATGGTCCCCTTGTTTCCTGTATTATAAATGTTAAAGTCTAATATGTAATTATTTTACTTTGATTAATAAGCTATTTTGATGAGTATGTATGCAATAAAATGTATTTACATTATGTTTGGGGTTGCAACTTTTATATCCCCTTATTAAGCTTACTGCATGTTATTCAATTCAAATAATATATTTTAGGGAAAACGTCACTTGTCTTTTTTTCAAAACAAAAATATGTTTCAATCAGCATAAACTTCACGTCACGAATATTTCCTCTTCAGTGTGATGTATGATTCACTTTATTTTCTTGGTAGGTTTTTAAATGTTTGACATGGGGGGGGGGGTTCTCTATACATGTTTGATTAATTCTGCTTAGTGCTGTGGTTCAATAACAGGTGAGAGTGTGACAATTATACATACGTTGCCTCACCATTGTGGCCTTCCCACTCTCATCGTTCCCGGACATTTCCTAACTGGGTCTCTCTCAATCACATTCAGTTTTTTCTTTCTTTTTAAACTTGATTTGCTCTTGCTTTCATTCACATTGCCTAGTTTGAACATGACTTATTTTTTGAGTACTGCTCATTTGGATGGCATTTTTGTACATATTATGTTCCCATGTGAAATGCATGTTTGAACTAGAGCACACACACAATTACTGAACAATCATATGGTAACAGTTGTTTTTTTTTACTCAAAGTCACTTAATCCGTCACTAATTCTACATGCAAATTTTTGTATGTTTAGCAAGATGTATGTTCTCAAAAAATAGAATAGACTACAGAGAATAAAAATAGATTTAAAATTATTTTTCTTGGATTCAACCACCAGAATAATCATGGAGCGATATAAATAAGAAAGATTTCATTCGGTTTTATTTTAGTTTACAATAGTATCACTCTGTTTATGCACTGATATTTCAGCAGGGACTCTTCTCCAGACCCTGTGCTAGGTGGACAGAAGAAGATAAAGAAGGTATACTTATTTTTTCAAACAGTGTATAGTTTAGTGGAGAAACAAGCATGTGAACAAAATTGAGCATATGTGAATTGCTACTGACAAGTAGTACAGAAATTCAAAACAAACTTCATTGGTTTTAGATTAATTTTAAATAAAGTAGTACTAAATGAACTTGAATAAGAGAATATAATGTTTTTTTAAGAAAATGTGCAAATTAATTTTTGCTTATTAAAATAATGAAATTCTTAACACACTTTAATACAATGTATTGAGTGTTTATGAGAAAGAACTACAAGATTTTAGAAGATATGGAAAGATACAATTTACTGCCTGCAGGACTCAAGTAAGTGCATAACAGAATGTTATAGGCATGTCCTTAAATGAGAAAAGCAGAAAAGCAACATTGAATAAGGAAAACAATGCAAAAATAAATAGAAAACTGTGAAAGTGGGGCCTATTTGCAGTTTTGTGATTAACTATTGTGTGTGTTATTTTGACTTCGTTTTGCTTACATACCTGGAAAGTGCCAGGGAAAAAAGTTGAGTAAAGGCATGTCATAGCCAGATTGTGAAGGACTTTCCATGCTAAGTGTGAATGAGTTTGGATTTTATCTATACACAATGGGAAGTGCATTCATATTACAGGATAGTTATTACTTTGGATTGTCACAGTCCACCCCATGCTGATCACATTTTAAAGTGCACATGGTAAGCTGGGGATCTTGTTAAATTATAGATTGTGATTCAATCAGTATGAAATGGGACCTGAGATTCTATATGAACAAGAAGCTCCTAATTCAGGTCAATGGTATTGAACCGAGGACCACTTTGTAAGCAGCAATGGTTAATTAGCACCTGGAAGCTACATGAAATAGAAAATGCTAGGCCTTACATCCGATATATTAAATCAAAATTTCCACAGATGGGGCCAAAACAAAATATACACATACAACAGAAATGCGCGCGCGGCGCGCATACACACACACACACACACACACACACACACACACCCTCAGATGTTTCTGATGAGCCCTAAACCCAAGAACTAACCTTGTACAGGTTTGCAGACCACTCACTACACCAGGCTAGCAGTGGTGAGAATGAAACAGAGCCAGTGAGCATATATAACAGAAGCAGGTTTGAGAGACATTAAAGGGAAAGTGCATTGGATCTTGAGTTTTATATTTGAGAGAGGAGAGGTTAGAGAAACATAGATATTTCTATTTTTTATGATGAGCTTTAATAATTAATAATAGTATAACTTAAGACAGAGAATAAAGAATGGGGTAAGATAGAAAGAGCATGTTCTTGAGCTTTGCTATGTTGACTTTAAGAAATGTGAAAGTTTTTGGTGAGATATAATAGATATTAGCAAATATGTTTCCTAGTCCTCAAAAATGATGAGAGCGAAGATGATACACTCACATCTACACACATTTGATCTATAATTAATATACAGAAGAGGGGATGGTAGGCAGATGGAAGCTGAGTTTTGAGTGTTTGCAAGGGGTCAGATCACACTGTACATTTTTTGTATGTACATACAGGCATTAGGTCATAGACGCTGAGCACAGATGGCTGGGTTCCAATCTGGCTTCACCACATGTTGGATGCGTGGCCTTTACCATGACGTGACACTATCATTCTCCTCGACTTCCTCATCTGTAAAATAGGAATGATAGCTGAGTCTACTCAATAGGCTTGTGTAAGCATTGAAAGAGTTATTTTAGGCACACTGCTTAAAACAGTGCCCAGCAAATAATAAATACCACATATGTTTGTACAGCAGAAGAAGGTATATAGCATTCCAAGATAAGAAAAGAAAGAGCTTACTAAGAAACACAGATATTTAAGGCATATGTGGAAGAAGAGATGAAACCAAAAATACTAAAATACAAAAATACCAAAAATACTAAAATACTATTCAGAAAAAGGGAGCAGAGAATGCTTATGTAGAGGTCAAGGAATGGGGCAGTTAAAGAACAAAGTCGTCAGCAGTGCCTCATCCTTGATTACATTTTTAAAGAAAGAAAGCTGAAAATTATTCCTGGGTTTGAAAATTAGAAGGTTGTGGTCGACCGTTGGGAAAACAACATATATAAGTTCAATGAAGAGGACAGAAGTAAATTGTAATAGAATGAATAATAGCTAGGGACCTGGAGAGTTCTGTCTTTCCTCTTCCTTTCTTTTAGAAAATAATTTAAGACAAGTAAGGAACTACCATAGTAATTTGAGAGATGAGAAGGGAAAGAATGATTTTTTCTTTTTCTTTTTTGGTTATTTTGTTTCATTTTTTGTTTCATGTATTATCGTTTCGTTTTTAGAATGAATGTGATAAGCCAGTGTCTATAGCTTGTCAAGAAGGGGCCAATAGAAAGAGAAGCATCTGAAAAGCAAATGAGACTTTTATTTTCTTAACTTGAAATGAGAAGATTGAAAAAGCTTAGTGCAAATATAAAAAACAGAGGTTGAGGGGCATTACACTAAAAAGTTTAATTTGGTCTTGGCAAGCTTAGGTGAAACAAGTTGTTAAGAAGTGATTTTGATAAAATGGTCACAGCCACCAGATTTTCTGATTTTAAGTGATAGAGTATCTCAACCCTAAATGCTCCAAAGTTCTGAATTTTCTTGACTATTGTAGTGACTTCCAAAACCTATGAACTAACATAGGCTGTTATGATACATTGACATAAAAGTTTAATAATAATAAAACGAATAATATCATAACTATTTACATAATCCCTTCAATGAAGTTACAATTTTAAAATATATTTTCAATGAAAAAGAAAGTTTTTTCTCATTCATTTGGTATAATTAATAATCAATAATCTATAAGGACCTTCTATCAGTAAGACTCTTTAAGAGTTTCTATAATTACTTAGGTAAGTACAGTAGTCCTCTGAATCCCTTGATGTGGAGGTCAAAGGGGGGGGGGGAATGCTTACTTTAAAAATCTTACAAGTCACTGTACCAAGATGAATCAACACCTTAAGTTGTCTCTGCATGGCTGTTGGAATTTTAAGCGGATACAGTTCTGCTTTGTGTCAGACGTGTGGTAGACTGATTAAGTTGTCAGTTTTTAAATCGCTGCGAGTGATAAACTGGCCCTTTTAAATGCCACTGTTAAATGTTGTATCCAGCTGCAAAGGGCTCCTGGTCTCCAGATGGAACTTTAAAATGCCAGTGGCTTCATTACATTTACATTCCTGTAAATTAAGAATGTCCCTTTTGCATATCTGCTATTTGGTCTGCGCGCTTACTTAAATTATAAATAGTAATTTAAGCTTTGTTATGATAGCCGTTATCTTTGTTAAAATGTTGCCTGTGTTCTATTTTGGAAATAATTTTCACTTATGAAATACATTACGCTTCATCTTTTCCCATCTAATGAGCTCTTCTCCTGAAATTCCTTTTTATGTTTGTGACCCTTGTTTCACTGAAGTAGAAAATCTTAACTTTTTTTCCTTTTTACTTTTTCGCTAAAGTTCTAATTGATCACAAAGCTGACTCCTACTTTGTTTTTATTACATATACTAGAGGCCCGGTGCAAGAAATTTGTGGACTGGAGGGGGGTGGGGGGGTGGGGAGTGTCCCTCAGCCCAGCTTGCACCCTCTCCAATCTGGGACCCCTCAGGGGATGTCCGCCTGCCAGGATTGGGCCTAAACCGGCAGTCTGACATCCCTCTCACAATCCAGGACTGCTGGCTCCCAACCGCTCACCTTCCTGCCTGCCTGATTGCCCCTAACCACTCCCTTGCCAGCCTGATCGACGCCTAACTATGCCCCTGCTGGCCTGATTGTCCCCAAATTCCCTCCCCTGCTGGCCATCTTGTGGTGGCCATCTTGTGACCACATGGGGGTGGCCATCTTTGACAACATAGGGTGGCCATCTTGTGCGAGGGTGTGATGGTCAATTTGCATATTACCTCTTTATTATATAGGATTCCTACCTTTCCATGTGCTCTGCCATCAGCCATTCTTGTGTATCCTAGTGTTTGGCCCCTACAATTTGTCAGCCATACTATATTCTGACTTATCTTTACTAAATGTCAATTTTGTCATCTTTATTTCTATTTTTAAATAATTAATGGACCAAAGTTTAAGTCCTAACTTTTTACCATGGCTTTTGAGATCCTCCAACATCTATTTAAAACTATCCAATGATACTATATTACATAAGATATTATACCTGAGGTCCACCTCATCTATATTGATCTGTGTGTTATTCCCTGACTTTATTGATCATTTCTTTGTTCCACTTGACCTGGGATGATCCCCCCTCTTCTGATTTTTTATTACACTATCCCATCTTTTTTATAAAAAAAGTTTTATTGCCCCCTATATAGCCTTCTTGATCATAAACCTCATGATTGCAATAATTGGTACATATCATCTCATTTTATCATATACATATATTTGGTATTGTTATTGTCTTTTCACATAAACTGTAAATTCCTTAATGTCAGGAACTATGGCTTATCATTATTGTATACCATAACATTTAAAGAGTGATTTGCAAAATGCATAAAATCAAAAAATTCTGATAAAAATTTACTGAATTCTACTTTTAAGATTGATATTGCATGCATTTCTTTGAAAATGGTTCACAGAGGACATATATTTATCATGGCTCCATTTTTCAGTGTGTATATTTAAAACATTTTCTTACCTTGAATAATAATCTCTTGTGAAGATTCTGCATTCTGACTATCTAACCCCAACTTGAATACAAAAACATAATGTATTGATTAATTTATAAGGCATGCCATCATTTAATCAATAATACCCTTTATATGAAATTAATCCATATAATATTATACCCTTCATAGTTTTCTTCAAAGTCATTATATCTATTCCAAAGACACAAGAAGAGTAAAACTTCAAAAGCAGATTTTTCAGCATTAGTGAATGCCACAGATATTATAACTTCAAACCCCAATCCTAAATAGAATTTTGAAAAAAAATGCTTAATGTCATTTTTTTCTAAATGAAATAAAGTCCCAATATCAATATCCACTTTCATTTCTTTGTGTCTATATTGAAACATCAGAAATGACAGGAAGATTAACTGAACAGATATCAAGTAAATTATTGCTGTCCTGTTTTGTCTGAACACAGCTTTTGGCTTTAGGGAAGTATTTTCTTTGCTTTTGACAATTGAGTCCAAGATGAATCTGTTGGAGGCAGCCATGGGTCAAAAATGATCACAAGAAATTCTGGATTTTAAGTAACTAAAGCAATGTTTGAGGTGTGGCCTTAAATTTAATTATCCAGGTTTTTCCCAATATTCACATGTAATGTGTCTGGGGAGATCAAGTAGAGCAATTCTAGCCTTTAGCAAATGTATTAAACTAGAGAACTATGTGTTTTCTTTAAATAATTTCAATACCTAAAATAGAGCAATGTTATCAAAATTTCCATGAAAAATATGGTCCTGATTTATGTGTGAATTGATAGATTGTACTGAATGATAAAATAACCAAATATTTTAATATAAAAGACCTAATTAACTTTAAGCTCAATTTTATTTTGTTACAATTAATATGTTGTTTATTACAACCATTGTCAAATCAGTGCCTATATCTTTTAAGTTACGTCTTTCCTGTAAACTCTTCCTTAGAAAAGCAATACAGATATACTCCAAAGTCAAATATGGGAATTATGTACACAATAATTGGTAGATATTTCTCAAACTCTCTGATACCCTTACATTCAATTTAAGGCAGTGAAGTAAATATGAAATTTTTTTAAAAATATATTTTATTGATTTTTTACAGAGAGGAAGGGAGAGGGATAGAGAGCTAGAAACATTGATGAGAGAGAAACATCGATCAGCTCCCTCCTGCACATCTCCTACTGGGGATGTGCCCGCAACCCAGGTACATGCCCTTGACCGGAATCGAACCTGGGACCTTTCAGTCCGCAGGCCAACGCTCTATCCACTGAGCCAAACCGGTTTCGGCAAATTTTATATTGTTAATACCATCAATGTTCTGTACCTTGTGTGCAATAAGCTCTGGGTGTCAGCCCATTATCCTCATGTATTCATATATTTATATCAATTTAGGAGAAAAAGAGGGGAGGTTGATGAGCCTTTACCTCTGGGAGTTTACATTTAAATAAGGTAGAGAACTGAGTATAATTATCAACAACATGTTTCATTTGTTTAGTGAAAATGATTCTTAATTTTTAAAAAACATTTTATTGATTTCAGAGAGGAAGGGGTATATATATATACACATCAGTGATGAGAGAGAATTGTTGATCAGCCACCTCCTGCAAGCCCTCCACCAGGGGTTAAGCGCACAAACAGGCATGTGCCCTGACTGGGAATTGAACTCAGGACCCTTCAGTCTGCAGGCTGAAGCTCTTATCCACTGAGCCAAACCAGCTAGGGCTGAAAATGCCTCTTGAGCAAAGATATTTATCTGTTGATGCCATTGATGGAACTCTTAAAGAATGTTTTGCAAAGTTATTGATATTTTAGTTTTGTTTTGAATCTAGAAAATAGCCAGCCACATGGTGATGTGAGAAAGGGTGATGAAGGCAGAGGAAATAGTTGGAGCAAATGCACAGTGATGGGAAAGTGGGAGTCAGTGGGGAAGGGGTGGGGATAATTCATCTTTGTATATACTGCAGATACACTGGGAAGGGACAATTGTAAATAAACTTGGAAAGGTGAGTTTTTTTTCCATTAAAATGTGTACAATAATTATTTAATTGGCCCAAAGAAATCCTCTTTGAATACTTTTGTGTAGGTAAGTGAAATTAAACAGTTTAAGAAAGGTATTCATGCAGTAGCCTGAGAAATACTACTTCCATGAGAAGAGAGAGGAAGAGAAAAAGAAATCTAGAACTGGATATGTTACTATCACAGATTATATATCTCACATTAATTAGAGTACATGTGTTAGGGGAAGAGTGTTGGAAATAAACAAAAATGCATACCCGTGTTATTTCAGAGTTATATCTCCAAGGTTTGAAAATTCATTAATGGTGACTAAAAATGGAATGTGAGCAGTTTGTTTGCTTGTTTGTTTTTTATGGAAGGGTAATGGGTTCAGTTTGCACACAGAAAGTTTGAAATTAAAATATTCTATCTAATTGAATTCTAGTTGAGGGTTGAAGATTGGAGTATTAGCTTTTTGGGAAAGTTCAAACTGAAGATCCAAGGAGAAAAGGTAATCATTGCCATTAATGATGCCTTAAGAAAGAAAGTAAAGGGAGGGGAAAATGAGAAAGAGGAAAATAATCACAATTTCCTTCTTCTTTCAACTATATTACATTTTTTTTCTTCCTTCCCTTCTATTGGTAGGTATGTCCAAAACTTCCCCAAATTATAAAACCCCTGACCATGTGCCCAGAATTGTGTGTTCCAGAAACACCACCCCCTCTTTAGGTTCAAGCTTCTTATAAGGGAATTCTCAAATTTCTTAACTTCGGTAGTTTGCCTCTGTTGACCCCATTACCCATAAATTAAGCGTACCTAGGGAATGAATGACTTCTACAAAGGAAAAGTCATCTTCTGTGAATTCTTATTGGAATTAACATTGTTTAAATATAGTTATGTTACCTAATTAATCTAATTTCATTTTTTGAAATTTCATGTTCCTCACTTCTCCTATTGGTTGTTTCAGCTGACTCACTTCATAGTACCTTCGTGTACTGTCTACTTAATAATGTCAGAATGTGTGTTTAGGTTAAAAAGAGCTTTATTTCTAAAAATCTTGGGCAGTCTGGGCTGATGATGTAGATCTTCTGAAGGAGAATTATGTTTGCTTCTGTCACTTACCTATGAACCTTACATATGAACTCATGAATTAATACACTCTACTTATATGTGATGCTGCTTTTTAGTTTAATTTCTTACATTGGGATTTCCCAAAGATCACCTGTTTATAGCTAAATCCCAAACATGGGATATGTTGAAAAAGTGGCTAATCTATTTAAGGAGAAACATTTTTCCACTACACAGGTCAGAATTGTGGGTTCCAAAAACACAGCCCATCTCTTTAGGTTCTCATAAGGGAAATCTCAAATTTCTTAACTTTTGGAATTTGCTAATGACAACTTCCCTTGCCATCAACCTTTTGCCAGTGGGCTGATTTATTCTTATCCTTCTTATAATATGGATTAACTTTATTCTGGTCCAGTGTTACCTGGGGTTCTGTAGCACCCCCTTTTCTAGATAAGCTTTGATTGAATATCTGTGCAATATATGCATCTTTGATTGCTTTGATCTATAACTTCTTAACTTCTATTTTTCTTTGTGTTTTTTTTTTTTCTGTTTTGGGTTTTTTTTCTTTGTTTGTTTTTGTTGTTGTTTTTTATCAGCAGCTCCATTACTTTACCATGCATTTCTGAAAACAAGGGATGGACAAACAGGGTTTTAGGGAGTAGTCACACTCTCCTGCCCATCATTTTATTAGAAACTAGAGGCCCAGTGCATGAAATTCATGCATGGGTAGGGTCCCTAGTGGCTGTAGGCTGCCAGCCAGGGCCTCCCTTCATTCTTCTCCACCTCCTGGTGGTCAGTGCATGTCACAGTGAACGATTAAAGTCCTGGTCGGTCAAACTCCCGAGGGGACACTTTGCATATTAGGCTTTTATATATATACTAGGGGCCCAGTGCACGAAATTCGTGCACTGGGTGTGTGTGTGGGGGAGAGTGTCCCTCAGCCCAGCCTGCCCCCTCTCACATACTGGGAGCCCTCAGGCGTTGACCCCCATCACCCTCCGATCGCCTGATCGGCCCCTTGCCCAGGCCTGACGCCTCCGCCAGAGGTGTCAGGCTTGGACAGGGGACCCCCATCTCCCCCCGATCACTGGCTCTGGCCCCCGCCCAGGCCTGAGGCCTCTGGCCCAGGAATCATGCCTGGGAAGGGGACCCCCATCTCCCTCTGATCGCTTGCTCCACCCCCCGCCCAAGCCTGACGCCTCTGACCCAGGCTTCAGGCCTGGGCAAGGGGACCATCATATCCCCCCAATCCCCGTCTCTGCCCCTCACCCAGGCCTGATGCCTCAGCCAGAGGAGTTGACCCTCATCACCCTCCGATCACCAATCACCGGATCGGCCCCTTGACCAGGCCTGAGGCCTCCAGCAGAGGTGTCAGGCCTGGGCAGGGGACCCCCAGCTCCCCGCGGTTGCAGGCTCCGCCCCTGCTCAGGCCTAACGCCTCTGGCCTAGGCATCCGGCCCAGGCAGCCGGGACCTGCAGTGGCAGCAGGGGGCGCCGCGATCGTGGGCTTCGCTTTAGGCCCAGGCAAGGGACCCCTAGCTCCTGGGACTGCCAGCTTAGACCGTGCCCAGCTCCCATTGCTGGCTCCACCCCTACTTCCTGCTATCACTGGCCAGGGCGGCAAAGGCGCCTGATTCTCCGATCATGGCTGGGGGCAGGGCATGGGGCCGCCTTTGCCCTGCCCCCCAGCTCTTAGCTCCTCCCTGGGTTTCAGATCACTGTCAGTGGCAGGGGGCTTCTTCCTGCTTTCCCTTTTGCCTCCCTGCATTGTGCCTACATATGCAAATTAGCCGCCATCTTGTTGGCAGTTAACTGCCAATCTTAGTTGGCAGTTAATTTGCATATAGCCCTGATTAGCCAATGAAAACGGTATCGCCGTACGCCAATTACCATTTTTCTCTTTTATTAGTGTAGATATATATATAGATATACATCTTTAAATTTGGATTAAAACAATTTCTAGATTCTTCATCTATTTTATGGCAAAATTTGGAAAAAAATATTGAACATCTTATCTATTTATTGCCATTATCCTTATTTATCTTGTCAAAATAAATGTTCACTCACCTTTGACCATGCAATGCTTCCTCTCTTCCCCATGTATCTCTTCTTTCATTGAAATATTTTAGTAGGTACTCAAAATTTAGTTAATTTATATTTTTATTGTTGTAATAACAGTGTAGGGTATACTTTTTATAACAAGGTTTCAAATTTGGGGCAAAATATTTCTCTAGCTATTGTCTAATCAGGTAGCGCATATAAACCTAGCATGTAAATATGGAACAGCTGTCTGAGTGTGAATTTGCTCATTAATTGACAAACAAATTTCAAAATATTAGCTTGAATGAGTTCTTATTTGGTTTGGTTGTAGAAGTGCATAATAAAATGTAATATTTTGTTGTTAGATCATATTTTACAAAACTTTCATTTCTCTTTATGGGTAATAAAAATTGAGGTAAATAATTGCTGTTTAAATAATGTGGTTATAGATCATGTAGTAAAATCTTAGAATTCATGTTTAAAACCATAATTAATTGTTACTCAAATATTTTTTTCAGCTCTTCTTCAAGTGACAATTTCACTTAGCAAAGTAGAGCTTAGTGTGGGTGAATCAAAATTCTTCACATGTACAGGTATGTATTACAAATATTTTCAGATAATTTGTTTTATGCTGTAGTTATGTAATGGAATATATTGGCAAAATTTAAGTTGTGGCAAAACAATTCTCTAAAAATAAAGTCTTATCATTGATTTTATAATAATTGGAAAATTATCAATTATTATATTTTTCATATTTAACAGAATGAATTTTATTTCTGTTAACTTTATTAATGTTGGATGTCAAAGTAGATCATTTATTTGGAAAATAATTTATAATCAAATATAATGCATACATATTGATTTAAATAAATTAAAATATTATACCCGTGTAGATAGTAATTTTAGGGTGAATGTAAATATTATAACTTTATAAATATACAAATCTTTTTAAATATACAATGAATAAGTTAAATAAGGTACACTGCACTACAGTTACACCTGCTGAAAATTTTAGGACAAAGCAAATCAAATTTATCCTTATGAAAAGTGATTTTAAAAAATAGTTATTTAATCAGGAAAAAATTGCAACATTTTTGTGACTAATCAAAAGTACCAGATATCATAATGCTTCTGGGAAATTATATGGACCTCATTCAGTTTAATTGCACACATCCAGAATATCCAGAAGAGTTAAATATTTAAACATCAAATGTTAATTCAGCACACTGTGGAACTCATGAATTAATACATTCCACTTATTTTTAGTGTCATCATATTCATTTTATTCATAAAACCCTTATCCTTAGTTTCTTTTTTATAAAATAAAACTTTGGTTTTAGTTTTTAAAAAGATTCACTTAGTGCGTAAATGGCTTTCTAGAGTATTTTCATATTTTTTCTATTTCTGTTTCTACTTAAGCAATTCACAACAGGATTTAAATAGGATTTTCTATTATAAAATGCATTATAAAGTTATCTTGAGAATGGCATGGCTTATTATTATAAACATTATTAAAAATATATACAGTTACAATAACATATGTATCAATCATATCCATAGTATATAAGCTATATAATCTACACTAATAAAAGACAAACATGCAAATTGACCATATCTTTGCTATGCCTTAAGCCACGCCCACCAGCAAATCAGAGCGACTATGTACAAATTAACCCAACCAAGATGGCGGCCGGCAGCCAAGGAGCTGGAGCAAGCAGGAGGCTTGGTTGCCCCAATGATAGAGGAAGCCAAGCTTCCCGCTTGCCATGGCAGGCTCTGAGCTCCACTCAAAACAACAAAGTGTCAATTACAGAAGGTAAATAAACCCCAGATATCTGCTTTCAGCCAGCCGTGGCCATGGAGCTGGAGTGAGCAGGAGGCTTCCCTCCCACCCTCCCTGGCCAGCTCTGAGCTCCTCTCATGGCTACAAAGTTTCAATTATAGAAGGTAAATAAATCCCAGAATAACAAAACAAAAAAAAAAAAGAAAGAAAGAACGGAGAGGCTGGGAGTTTCTATCGCTGGGGGGCTTAGCCAGCCTGAAAACAGCCCACAGCCCCTCACCCAGACTGGCCAGGCACCCCAGTGGGAACCCCCAACCCTAAAGAGGGTGTGGCCAGCCTGAAAACAGCCATCAGCCCCTCACCCAGGCTGACCAAACCTCCATGGGGTGAGGGTCCCCACTGGGGGTGGGGGGCATGACCAGCCTGCAAACAGCCATTAGCCCCTCAGCCAGGCTGGCCAGGCACCCCAGTGGGGACCCCCACCCTGAAGGGGGTGTGACCAGCTGCAAACACCTATCAGCCCCTCACCCAGGCTGGCCAGGCACCCCTGCAGGACCCCCACCCTCATCCAGGACACCCTTCAGGGCAAACTAGCCGGCCCCCACCCATGCACCAGGCCTCTATCCTATTTAATTAAAGGGTAATATACAAACTGACCCTACCAGCAGAACGACTGGGAATGACTGGTCACTATGACACACACTGACCACCAGGGGCAGATGCTCAATGCAGGAGCTGCCCCCTGGTGGTCAGGGCACTCCCACAGGGAGAGCTCTGCTCAGCCACAAGCCAGGCTGATGGCTGCCAGTACAGCGGTGGTGGTGGGAGCCTCTCCTGCCTCTTCAGCAGTTCTAAGGATGTCTGACTGCAGCTTAGGCCTGCTCCCTGCTGGCAAGTGGACATCCCCCAAGGGCTGCCGGGCTGCCAGTGGGATGTCTGACTGGCAGCTTGGGCCTGATCCCCCAGGGATCGGGCTTAAGACAGCAGGTGGACATCCTCCGAGGGGTCCCAGACTGCAAGAAGGCATAGGCTGGGCTGAGGGACCCACCTGAGTGCACAAATTTTTGTGTACTGGGCCTCTAGTATACTGTAACTACATATACTATATATTTTAAATTATATTATATTAATCATATCTATTAAAAACTAATAGAAGCCATGAGTTTTTATACATTTGCCTTCATAAAGTTTAGAATTGATAGGTGTGTTGATACATATTTTTTATATTGACAAATGAAAAGCAAGGGTTAAACGATTTAACATCATTTATTATGTCAGCACAGCATTGGCGTAAGCATATAGGTCATTGTTTCTAAATGTCATCATATTTTATATACACAAATGTACAATTGTATCCAATAATCTCAGAAAAATTAAATAACTTAAAATTAATTTTTCAAAATTAAAATAAATAGTATTTTTATTCAATTTGCATATTATAATAATATACTAGTAAATTGTGTAATGTAATTGCCTCTGTATCTGCCACATAAAGTCAAATTAAGATAAAATTTAAAAGTATGAATTAACATAATTCAATGGTAATGAGTTTTGCTCTAAATAATAAGGTAAAATAACTAAACTTTTTTTTATATAAAGATGTATAACCAAGAATTATGCTGTTATCATGGAAGTGTCCTTATTTTTGTTAAATATACATACTAGTGAAACAAGAATCTAAAATTACAGATGTGGGTAACCCGTGCAAATTAGAAAGCTTGCATGTATTTTTTCCTACACATTGGTGACTATGGTGACATGCTCTATAGTGTCATTGTACCCTCAAACTCAGACACCTGAAACACAATAAATAAATATATCTGACGTTTATGGAAGTTAGAATGGAGTCAGATCCTCAGAGAACTCAGAGTATGTCATATGTAGCAAAAGGATTTTTATACTATGTTTTCAAGAAAATAAAAAGTGTAATTGTAATTTTTTAATTTCTCCAGTGGGTCACTCTTATCGGGAAAGTAACATGAAAAGTTTTATTGAAATCTATGAATTATTAGAGATTCCAGAAAAAAATAATATGATGGCCAATCTATGAAAATCCAGAGTAAACTCTCCATAATAACATAGTTGTATACCATATTATTAATAATAAAAATATACAAAATATTTCACATAATATTATCGACATTTTGCTGTATAAAATGAGATTTTTCTATTGTTCAAACTTATGCTCATTTACATCTCTATGGAGTGGGAACTTGAAAAAAAAAAAAAAGCTGCCCTAAATGAGTTATCCTATAACTGCTATGGTATTTTGATGTGTTCAAAAAAACAGAAAATAGCATAACTGAGATCCATTTAAAATGTGAACTGTCATGCTTTTGCTCTAGCATGTCTAATTTGATGTAGAAAGGATACTAATTTGTTTCTAAAGCGATTTGTTGGTAGAAAAATAAGAAGGAACAATTTTCTTCAAAGAGGTCCTGCAGATGTTAGCTAACTTGATGCATTTTCCGGGATACTTTTGAGTTAGTAGTGCATGCTGCTCCCACAAATTATTTCTCAAGCAATTAGGTGAAATACATCATTTTTGTGACTAAAAGCAAACACAGGAATCTTCAGCTTTTACAAAGAGGATAATAACCTAGATTCTGAATTGGAAAACTTAAATATATGTTTACCTTGTAATGCTTTGGTTGTAATTGCCTCGCAGGATAAGTGGCATTTCAATGCATTCTAATTATCATGTGACTATATAGTTAACAGTTTTAGCTTAAAATTATGAAAGTACTGATTTTGAGAAAAGAGATTAGGGCCTCATATTAAAAATACTCATTGGTCATATATGTACAAATAGAAAGACTTGGGATATTCATTCAAAATTTAGTATTAAAACCAAAGTTTATTTTTTATGACGTTTACATTTTTATGAGCTCTGCTTTATCAGGCAAAAAAAATTCTAACTCTTGACCCTAACAAAGGGAACCAAAGAGGTGAAATCATGTTAGTAATCATGATTCTGCTCAGATATATCTGTCAATAATATATTTCTGACTGAGTGGCCAAGGCAGTTTTATAATGTACTTTAGTGAAAATCCATAGATTACTATGGTAAGTATTCAATTATCATAGCTTACATGTTATGCCTGATGTTTCCTAACTTTTGGGTTTTGCTTACTCAAATGGGATTGAATCTTCAACATTGGATAAATAAGAGAACATGTGTTCTAACATTTGTGTTTATTTTCAATTTGGTAAGATTTTCAGATTTCCAGTCTTTCCCTATTTAACTTTTTTTCAAAATTGTTAAAAACTGTTACATAATAAATAAATGCCAATGCAAAAACAAACACTTGAATCATATTCTCAAACATTTCTTTTCCATGATTCTTTGCAGCAATTGGTGAGCCTGAGAGTATAGACTGGTATAATCCTCAAGGAGAGAAGATAATTTCAACACAGAGGGTGATGGTACAAAAGGAGGGTGTCAGGTCACGATTAACCATCTACAATGCAAATATAGAAGATGCAGGGATCTATCGTTGTCAAGCAACAGATGCCAAAGGCCAGACACAAGAAGCTACAGTTGTTTTGGAAATTTACCGTAAGTCGTGTATTTATTAGTTGATTAAAGTTGTGGTTAAAAACTAAACACAGAATAAAGTGTGTTTAATAAAAACTAATAGGCATCAAGGACTATTGGAGTAGGCAGTGTTCTTTAGACCTTTACAGATGGCTGCTTATTCTATTTTACCACACTGCAACTCTAAAATAGAATAAATAAAAGGAATTAGTTAATCATAAACATATAGATGGAGACAATTATGTCGGTGAAATAATATAAATGAAAATGTTTACATTTTCTCAGGCCAATGTGAAAGCAGTGACCAGTCTGGAATGAGAACGGGGGAAGAGTCAGTGAACAGGAGTAGACAGAGGAAAAGCTGAAAGCTCATCCAGTGGAGACGGGATATCTAGCCGGCTTCTGCACCACCAGGCCTCTTGTTAACAAGCATCTCCATGCGCACACTTCATTTTATGATTTGAAATCCATCACTTCTTTTCCTCTTCTCACTCTTAGGAATCATTACCCTCATTAAGAACACAGTTGACTCTCTGGGTTCGAAACCAGGCTGCATCACTTCATTTAGTGGTCTTAAGCAATCACCTAACCCATCTGTCTTTAGTTTCTTCACCTATAAAATGGGTATAATAATAGTACCTACCTTATACATAGATTTTTTTTTTTGAGGGCTATATTAATATTACATAAAGAACGTAGAACAATGCCTTACAATTAATATGTGGTAGTTAGCATTTCTACCAGTGAAAAAATTATAAAGATTTTTGAATACTAGCTAATAAGGCATCTCTTCTTAGAACTTTGTTTTTTATTATTCCAGGAAAAGGATTTTTTTAAAAAAGCCAAAGTATATCCCCAGCATGGCTTCCTCTTTGATGAGCAGGGGGATCGTTGGCACATTGCCGCCCTTGTTTTGGCCTCTCCCCCTCCCCCATTAGTTTCTGAGCTCATATTTGGAAAGATTTTTTCTTTTTTTTAAATCTTTATTGTTGAAAGTATTACACAAGTCCTCCTTTTTCCCCCATTAACCTCTTTCAGCCCGCTCCCACCCCCCCCCAAGGTCCTTACTACTCCATTTTCTGTGTCCACAGGTTATGCACATATGCATACAAATAAGAAATAGTTTTCTTTCTTTATATGTTGCAAAGGAAGATCCCCAATATTTTATTTGTGAAAATAAAGAAATCTATTATGTTTTCCTTAGCAAGAACACTCAATTACTTTTGTGAACATTTCTCATCAAGCATACATAGCCTGTTCATTCACTAGTTGGCCACATTTATTGGATGTCTTCGACATGGCAGACAATATTCTGAGTTCTAGAGACTCAATAATGATTAAAACAGCAGATGTCACCAACCACTAGGTGCTGATATTTTAGTAAGTAAGCTTTGAAAAAATGCATAGATGCTACTATCCATGCTATAGGACAGTGAGAGTGGGAAGGAAGATGGCTTTTTTAAAATAAGCCAGTCAATGAAGGAAAAATACCACATGATCTCACTCATTCATGGATAATAGAGACCATTATAAACTTTTGAACAATAATAGATACAGAGGCAGAGCTGCCTCAAACAGATTGTCAAACTGCAGCGGGAAGGCCGGGGAGGGTTGGGGGACAGGAGGTAGGGGGGTAAGAGATCAACTAAAGGACTTGTATGCATGCATATAAGCATAACCAGTGGACATAAGACATTGGGGGGTAGGGGAGGCTAGGGGACTGTCTAGGGCGGGGAGATAAAATGGACAGATATGTAATACCCTTTGTAATACTTTAAGCAATAAATTAAAAAAATAAATAAAATAAAATAAAATAAAAATTAAAAAAAATCTTTGGAGGTCAGGCAGGCAGAAATGGGAAGGAATTTAAGACGTGCAAATGTGGACTGTTGAAGGAATTGAAAAGATGACAATTTACCTGGAGCACAGAGCACAGGAAGAGAGAGAAATTGGGATCAGAGTTGTGGGACAGACTTCAGTTCATACAAGACCTGGGGTAGGACTTTAAGGACTTCAGAATTTCTTCTCAGCGATTCAGGAAGAAGTTACCAGGCAGAGGAGTCATATGATCTGATTTAATGTTTTCCAGGATCCTGTTTTGATAAATTATTTCATTATCACATCAATCAACACAGATTTTGGAACAGGTTATTGAGAGAAATAAGCGATAATACTTTTATGGTTTGTTTTGCTTTTTTTATACAGAAAAGCTCATTTTCAGAGAAGTGGTATCACCTCAAGAATTCAAACAGGGAGAAGATGCAGAAGTGGTTTGCCGAGTTAGCAGCTCGCCTGCACCTGCCGTCAGCTGGTTGTACCATAACGAGGAAGTCACCGCTATTTCCGACAGTTAGTATTTTGGTAACTCCCTACGTTATATGTTCTAATATTGCCACATTTTCAAAAACTGAATCTACCTGACCAAATATAGAAGTTGGAATTTTTTTAAATATATTTTTATTGATTTCAGAGAGGAAGGGAAAGGGAGAGAGAGATAGAAACATCAATGATGAGAGAGAATCATTGATTGGCTGCCTCCTACAGGCCCCCTACTGGGGATTGAGCCCACAATCCAGACATGTGCCCTTGACCGGCATGGAAACTGGGACCCTTAAGTCTGTAGGCCAACTCTCTATCCCAGCCATGGGCAAACTACGGCCTGCGGGCCGGATCCGGCCCATTTGAAATGAATAAAACTAAAAAAAAAAAAAGACCGTACCCTTTTATGTAATGATGTTTACTTTGAATTTATATTAGTTCACACAATCACTCCATCCATGCTTTTGTTTCGGCCCTCCGGTCCAGTTTAAGAACCCATTGTGGCCCTCAAGTCAAAAAGTTTGCCCACCCCTGCTCTATCCACTGAGTAAAACTGGCTAGGGCATAGAAGTTGGAATTTGTGACCCTAAGTGTCAATTGACTATTTTGAGAACCTTAAAGTTGTATATCAAGGGTGGGCAAACTATGGACCTCAGGAAAATTCAGCCCTTTTCTGTTTTTGTAAGGTGTTATAAGAGTACAAATAAGCTTAATAGTTACATATCATATACTAGAGGCCTGGTGCACAAAATCTGTGCACTTGGGGAGGGGGTCCCTCAGCCCAGCCTGTGCACTCACAGTCTGGGAGCCCTAAGGGGATGTCCAACTGCCAGAGATGGGAGAGGCTGCTGTGGAGGTGGGAGAGACTCTCACCAGCCATGAGCCTGGCTTCTGGCTGAGCAGCGCTCCCCCTGTGAAAGCACGCTGACCACCAGAGGGCAGCTCCTGCATTGAGTGTCTGCCCCCTGGTGGTCAGTGCACATCATTGTGACCAGTCGTTCTGCCATTTGGTCAATTTGCATATTAGGCTTTTATTATATTGGACTAGAAGCCTGGTGCACGGATTTGTGAACTGGTGGAGTCCCTTGGCTTGGCCTGTGGGGATCAGGCCGAAACCAGCTCTCTAACATCTCCTAAGGGGTCCCGAATTGGAGAGGGTGGTTTTCGGGTGTGCACCCTGGAATCAGGTTTCCTCCTCTCTGGTTCCGTGTGCATCACCCGAGAACCACCACTGCCAAGTAACTGCAGCTTGGCAGTTCCTGCATTGAGCATCTGTCACCCTGGTAGTCAGTACGCATCATAGCTACCCGTCGGACGGTTGCGTAGGCTTTTATATATATAGATGGCTGTTTTGAGCAGCTATGACACAGGTGGTTTGATCTACAAAGCCTGCTATAGTTATCTTCAAGAGATTTACAGAAGAGGTTGCTGGCCCCTGCTCTATTCAAGAAAAAAAATTACATGCCAACAGTACAAGGATACTAAGTAAATTAAGGAATTAATCCAGATGCATTCAAATTCTACATATTATCATTCAAACATGATTCCATGGGCTCATTATACTTAAATTGAAAGTAACATCTATATGAATCCTGTTTATTATTCTGGCACTGTTCTTTCAAAGCCACCTACGTGTTTTAAATATTATGGTAAGATGCATATGGATAATAGGAAGAAAAGTACATGCATTCAAATTGTCTTTAAGATTTTGATTCAGACTGAGCTAAAAATCTAGATTAATACGACATCTGATATTGAAAGCATAATTTGCTTACATTATGCTGCTTTACCACTGTGCGTTGGGAGCATTTTCAATTTAGAATAGTTTTCAATGCCACCTGCATTTCAGAGAGATACAAAATAATAGAATCTTTTAAAATACTTTCCCTCTTGGATTATTTTGTTTTGTGATTCTGAGATTTGAACTTTTACAACATGAAAGAAAGCTGAATATCTGTTTTTGAAAATAAACAGAGAATGTATCATAATTATTTATTAATCTTTTCTTTAATTTTGAAAAAAATTGGACTTTAATATTTTAAAAAACCTGACTAAAACTCTTATATTATAATGTTAGTGAAAATAATACTTTATTTCCTCTTATTTTATTTTAGGATAACTGCTTCAGATTTTATTAACAAGCTACATGCATAAATTAGGCAATATATTTTCAGCTTTTTGCCTCTCAATAATAAAGAAAAGGTAGTTCTTTTATGACAATTATTATTTTTTTTAAAATATATTTTATTGATTTTTTACAGAGAGGAAGGGAGAGAGATAGAGAGTTAGAAACATTGATGAGAGAGAAACATCGATCAGCTGCCTCCTGCACATCTCCCACCGGGAATGTGCCCGCAACCCAGGTACATGCCCCTGACCGGAATCGAACCCGGGACCCCTCAGTCCGCAGGCCGACGCTCTATCCACTGAGCCAAACAGGTTTTGGCCTTTTATGACAATTAAATGACAATGTCTAAACATTTTCAGATTGCCTAATTGGGGGATTCAAGTGTGCATCTGGTTTATTGTAAACCTTCATTATAAAAGGTATTTGAAATAAATTGCACTTTTTAAAAGATGCATAGAACAAAAGCCTTGAAGCAATGACTGATAGGCAAGTGTAATGTGATGGAGGAGTGATACCTCTAGGTTAAAGCTTACAGCTTTTTTCTGGATTCCAGGATGGAATGATGAGAAGCTTGGATTCCTTTATGGCAAAACTCTTTATTTATTTATTTATTTTTTTTGCCCTAAAGCATAGAACAACTTTTCTAACTGGTCTGTACCTCATTCAGATTCTTCATCTGTAAACCCTGGGCTATTATATCTACTTTAAATAAGACACTAGGCATATAATAAATATTTGTTAAATGAACAATCAAAATATTTGTCACTATATTCATTTTTCAATAAATAATATTTTTTTCTCATTCCTTCTCCTTGATGTTTTAAATCTTGGGAATCAATTTTACCAAAATAATATGCGTTCATATTATATAAAAAAATCAGAATATCCAATGTGGATGAAGTTATTAAACTAGATTTAAAAATGAAATGTAACCCTGAATTGCATGGTAGGAAAATTTTTTTTAAAGAAAAAGGACGTAATGTTGCTTTCACTGGAGGACATAAAGGCTGTAGATGAATTGTGAGGAAGGAAATACTTTTCTAGCCTCTTAATATCAGAGGAACATTTATTATCCAGCAATGTGTATGTTTATAATGAATTTTCAAGAAGTAATATTCTTGCCCTAACTGGTTTGGCTCAGTGGATGGAGCGTCAGCCTGCGGACTGAAGGGTCCCAGGTTCGATTCCGGTCAAGGGCATGTACCTTGGTTGTGGCACCTCCCCAGTGGGGGGGTGTGCAGAGGCAGCTGATCAATGTTTCTAACTCTCTATCCCTCTTCTTTCCTCTCTGTAAAAAATCAATAAAATATATTTTAAAAAAAGAAATAATATTCTCCATCTGGTTATACCTCACGTGGTCTCTTTATTAAAGTGACTGAAATAAGATTAGGCTCACAACTATGAAAAGAACAGGTATGGGGATTTAGAATAATGTAGTGTGCCCAGGTAACTTCCTGGAGCCTTCGTGCGGTACAGGAGTAAAGTCTAGAGTCTCCAGATGAAACCATGAAGACTTGGAAATGTCCATCTCCTTAGCTGTGCTATTGGTATGAGGTGTGTGGCAAATGCTCAGAGTTAAAATTCCAATGGAATATTTAAAGTGGAGTTTTCCATGTTATTTGTTGAAAGGAGATTCATATGCTAAAGAATCCAAGCATGTAGGGAATAAAGGTGACATTTTTGTTATAAAAGTTTAATATCCTGACAATCATTGTCATTCTAATAGAGTAAAAGAATTAGATTATCTGGTTTAAGGTTTTCAATGATCTAGATTTAACTAAGTATTTTATTATAGCATAATTAATGCAGATTCTGCAATATATTATTGAGGGAAATAAGCAACAACTCCTTTATCTTTGTTTTACAGAAAAACTGGGCTATTGCTGATGCCCATTCAACCTCAGTCAGTTTGAATATTATCTCTGAAACTTTCTAAATGTTTTGATTATTGCCTAACAAAGTGCCCTTTCTGCATCATAAACTACCGATAAAATCATACTGTTCAATAAAACGTTTATGTATTTTACTTCCAGTATAAGATTCATTCAACAGTTATTGAACACCTAGTCTTCAAAAATTAGTATGCGACATCATGGTTATTGATGGTTAACAAGGTAAATAAGTTCACTGGCTTCAAAATACTAATAATTGGTAGAAAAAAAATAGATAATTCAGTGAAAACAAGGTATGCTGCTCTCTATGATAAGTAAAGTGCAATGACAGAGGATGATAAAAACAAAACAAAACACCTAAACTAGTTAAAGCAGAGAAGGGTTTCCAAGCTGCCTGCAGAGAGAGATGTGACCTGTAAGTACGAACAGGTAAAAAGTGGTGGAGAGAACAGCACGTGCAGTGGTCCAGCGGTGAAAGACAGCATGAACGGAACTTTCCAGAAACTAGAATATGTTCACTACATATTCTAGAATTTATAAATAAGTACAACTAGAATACATATACTAATAAGGTTAAGGTATTATTTGTTAATGAAGGGCTAATAAGAAAGGAATCTGGAAAGGTTATGCCAAATCAACACAGCCTTGACATATTGGCTAAGGAATTTGGAATTTTTCCAAAGGGGACATCACTGAAGGATTTAAATCAAGGCAGTGACATGAGCTGACATATATTTGAGAAGGTTATTAGTGATTCAGTGAGGGAAATGAATTGGCTTGGAGTCAAGGAAAAACTAGGTTCTGAGAACAATTCAAATCCGAATGAAATAACTGCTGATGGGAGGAGATTGAGACTAAGAATGATAAAGGGAGGTGTAATAGGACTTGGGATTTGATTGATATGCAGACTGAGGGAAATGGAGAAGTCAAGGTGGATATAAGACATTTCACTTGGGCAAATAGTTCCATGACTTATATTTACCTTGGGCAATTAGTTCAATGTAAAGACATTTGAAGACAGAGCTGGGGAGTACCATATGATAAATTTCAGGTGGTGGTAGTGAGCTAAATTTTAAAAATGGTGAGATTGAAGTACTTACAAATCTACTCAGTAGGTACATCTGATAGGATGTTAAATAGTTCTGGAATTAACATATGGTCTTGTCCAGTGGTCGGCAAACCTCGGGTCACAAGCCACATGCGGCTCTTTGGCCCCTTGAGGGTGGCTCTTCCACAAAATACCACGTGTGGGCTCGCAAGTACAGTGCGATTAAAACTTCGTGGCCCATGAGCAGAAGTCGGTTTTTGGAAAGGAGATAGACGAAACAAGTATACAAGATGAGTGTGGATGGGAAAGTTGGAAGGGGTCGACCTCAGCGAACGTACCTCAATCAGATGGAGGACGTTTTTAGCAAAGGCCAGCTTAGGAGTACCCTAGTTCAGTTAATAACACTGTACCTACCTATATAGTTTAAGTTTAAAAAAGTTGGCTCGCAAAAGAAATTTCAGTCATTGTACTGTTGATATTTGGCTCTGTTGACTAATGAGTTTGCCGACCACTGGTCTAGTCTGAAGAAAAGGTGAGTCTCAAAATATAGATGGTAACTGAGGTCAGATGAGTAGATGAGACAAGCCATCAATGGCTGTGGGATGAAAAGTAAAGAGGACTTAGTAAAGAATCTGCTTAAAGAATCACAAAACAGATACCTTATTGGGTATTATCTCATTTCATTTAATACTTATAGCAATAATGTAAATTTCAGTTTCTGTATTATTGAGAAAAATCAGTTAATTTCTAACAGTTATTACTTCTAATATCCATAGTTAATGTGTGATTGACTGAAGCAATGCTTTCCTCAAATGTTTCTGCAAACACATAGTAATGATCTACTTTGGTTTAATAGCTTGGTGACACCATTGAATAGAAACTTTATACACATAGTAACAATTTGACATCCAATTTTCATGTAGTTTGCTTTCTGGATGGAAAAATTTTCTGTAATTAAACATATACAGTAGTATGTATTCATTCAGATTTAGAAGATAATAACTAGTTTCCTAATATTCTAAGTTTTGTCTCAGACAGTAGAAATGATCTATGAAGTGGCCATTTGAAATAAAATTTTTCAGTTGGAAGGAACATTGACTTATTTCCATTGAAATATGTATTACGTAGATTCTAACTCTTCTTTCTCTTTCTAAAACAAGCATTGCTTTTCTCACGAAAATGATGCTGTCCCTTACTATTTTTCTCAATAAAATCAAATCATTCAGTAACATTATAGTTAAAAGATTATATTTTAATAAGTTAGAATATATAGTAATAATATCACACTGATCTAGGAATGATTAGTACATTCTCTCTAAATTTGAACTTTTTTTACTTATAATTGCTTTTCATTTTAATATCCAGCCACATGCTTGAATCGAGGATCTGTTACTTGACTTTCAAGCATTATGAATTTTTAGGAGTTCTGAGTTACTGTGTTATTCTTTAAAATTTCTTGCAGATTGACTTTCTTTCTCTCTAATATTTCTTTTGATGAGAATATTCACCAGGGGAAAACATCTACATAAGTGATTTTTTTCTCTCTTCTTGGAGTCAACATAAGAAATAAACATTATTTCTTCTCCTGGCCTGAAAGTCTTGTGTCTGTAGCTTTATAATCAATATTGATTTTCTCTGAGGGAGCCTCTGAACCAAAACATTTCTGTTTTATATTAATTACCTCTTGCTTACCTGCTTCAATGATCTCCTATAGTCTGATCACTGCCCTATTTGTAATTATATATCCCAAACTTCTCCTCTTGCACTAAGGATTTGCTATGGCAAATGAACCCCAAATCTGAGTTGAATCCTAAATCACCTAATACTATAGCTGTTTATTTCTCACTCATGCAAATCCAGGTGGCATCAGGGGTATATTCAGTAACTGATGCATCTATTCAGGAATCCCATCCAGGGCTGATTCCTGATTGGATGCATTACTTTACCCTTTTCTCATGTGGCTTCCATGTTTACCTTAATTTCCTAATCAAGCCATCAGGAAGGGGAAGATCAGATACCATTGGAATAGCCCCAAAAATGTAACCTTTAAGAGTTTAACAGGCAATATCCTAGAGGCATACACCTTAAAATAATAGCATATCTACTTTTCCAAGAGACCCCATGATGTTTTAATGTATCTCTCTTATTCACCAAGGTATCTCAATTATATTACCAGCAAATGAATGATGTTAATTATATCTATATATGCATTAACTAATGGAATTTAGGTTATTGCTACTACAGGTTTCAAAGTAGGACTAGATGTCATAACACTCTTAAATTGATAAGAAGGGACAAGGTCTTAACACTGCAACAAAACTGTGATGATTAAAAACTGAAGCCAGAGATGGAAAGTACTATCAGGCTGAGATGCTGCTAATGATAGCCAGATTATTTTAAGCAATCACTAGTGCATGCTTTATAGTAGCTTATTTTTACATGAATGCATGAGCACACAATACACATATAAAGGAACCTTAAAATAATATTAATGAAGTCTAATCTATTCATTCCTAAAATGGATTATCTTGCATTTAGAAAAAAAGAAAAGCCTTCAAGTAAATTCAAGATATGACCATTTTACATGTCCTCTATGTGACTTGAATATTATTATATCATTTAGCAGCCTCCTCAGGGTCTGCAAAATTATTCCTTTAATTATTGCGTGAGGAAGGATATTCAATCAATTTTCTAACTGTTTTCCATACCCAAGTTGCTTCATACAGTATTTGCAGTCGGAACGTTTTCATTTTTGCAATATCTAATCTGCCCACATTGTTCTTTTGTGGATCATTTCTGCATTCAGAGTACCAAGGGGAAAATAATAGCCTAACCATTTTATGTAGAAATAAAATCTTTAATGTATTTTAGAGGAAAGGTGTAACAAGTCAGTGTGGAGTGGAAAAATTGAAGTCACAAAATTACATTTTACTTTCAAATTTGGATTTGTTTGTTGATGAAATGTTCGAGAGTGTCAGACAAGTGCCATATTTTTAACTCTTGGCAATTTGGAGCAAACTGGACTCTGCCTTCAATTACTGATATAATTTCCTCCCTTTGCTTACTTTCCAGATCGGTTCGCCATGTTAGCCAACAATAATCTGCAGATTCTCAACATCAATAAAAGTGATGAAGGTATATATAGATGTGAAGGAAGAGTGGAGGCTAGGGGTGAAATTGACTTCCGTGATATCATCGTTATTGTAAATGGTAAGCAGAGAATAATTTGTACATATTTTATTTGCTTTGTTTTAGCAAAATGTTTATTAAAAAGGCTACCATGTAAACTCAATGCTCAAGAATTCTCTAATCAACTTCTGTGCGGAGAGGAAATATTCTCACCTCAATGATAGCATCTGGTATATGTATTATATCCTTAAGGACAGGATCCACGACTTATTTAACATCATCACCCCTCTCCTAAAATATCTCTGAGAAGATAGTTGCCTTTGCTGACACTGTAGTTGTTGAAAGAATTCCAAATGAGACATCCTTAAGTATTATACTTTATTTTATTTTGATATTACATGAAATACTTGTTGCTGTTCCTTATAGTAATCCATTTGATAGTCTTTGCAGGCTTTCTCAAATTGAATAACTGAATCTATAAGCTTACCCTTTCAAGTAATAATGGACCTTAAAAACTAAATTTCTGGCATTATGATGGCATCCCCTTCATCCAAAATTGGCATTCCCTGCCTGCATTACTGTGACATTCTCTGAGAACAACAGATATATTTATGTTATAATACATGTAATCTAATCTCTTATCAAGGCATGGCCATTGTATTTCTTTCACATCTCAAATATACTCTTGTCTCTGTAACCATGCCTTTTAACAGCTCTGCCTTTTCCATTTTTTCCCCTTGAATTGATACAAATTGTTTTCTCTACTCTCGGTCTCACAGTTCCAACTTCTTCTCCATCAAACCTTTCAACCCTTAAAATTTGCATGAGGTTCTCATTATCTTCAAGACAAAAATCAAAGCCACTTTTCTTGGCAAAGGAAGTTTTTTATGGTCCAGTCTCTTCTCCCTAAGCTTTGAGCCATGAACAACCTATGGGTCAGCCATATGGCAATACTCGTAGTAACTACATAAATGCACTTTTATGTTTTTCTTTTTCTTTAAAATACCAAGTAAATAATAATTATAATCACAGGATTCTATAAGAATAATATAAACTATTATTTTTATAACAGACAAGATATGAATTAAAGAGTTAGCTACTTCCTAAGGATTAGGGAAGAGATAGGGGAAAATAAATGTACCTACTTCCATATCTTCTCCCCGAGTTATCTCTCTGGTTTCTTAAAGAGACTGAGAACCCTAGACTTTTCATATAGATCTAAAAGAGTTACTTGGTCTGTCCTTTCCTGTAACCAAGGTAATTTAACCACTATATTATGCTCAAAGAGAAAGAAAATATTGACTCGCTGCCATTTTTTTATCCTTCTCTATAATTAAATGGACTTTGTGAATAGCAATAGAATGGAATGGTACATGTGGTGTTGTAAATGGAATTCAGGCAAGGCTGGTAGAAACTACACATGCTCCTGGGGGGACCAAAGCACTAGCCTTTCGAGGAGATCTAGCTTTATAGGCCGTTTTTAGGCATGCAGCCTGGAAAGACTATTTATTAAGAGTACCTCAGACTGTAATGGTCTTGACCTTCAATATAACAGGAATAGTTCAGTGCATGAAGATAGGTTTAAATATAGAGTTGTGTATATGTATCTATATCTATAAGTACCTCTAATCTCTTTCTCTTTTTATTATACACTAGAGCAGGGGTGGGCAAACTTTTTGACTCGAGGGCCACAATGGGGTCTTAAACTGGACCGGAGGGCCAGAACAAAAGCATGGATGGAGTGTTTGTGTGAACTAATATAAATTCAAAGTAAACATCATTACATAAAAGGGTACAGTCTTTTTTTTTTTTTTTAGTTTTATTCATTTCAAACAGGCCGGATCCAGCCCGTGGGCCGTAGTTTGCCCACGGCTGCACTAGAGGCCCAATGCACAAAATTCGTGCAAGAGTAGGCCTTCCTTCCCCTGGCTTCTGGCACCGGCTTCCCTCTGGCACCCGGGACCCAGGCTTCCCTCACAGAGGAAGACCCTACCCACTTGCCACAGCCCATGGTCAGTGACCTGGGCCTCCCTCTTTGGGGTGATCATGGAGCCCCCAATTGATTGCCCTGCCAGCCTGTGACCTGGGCCTCTCTCTGCGGGGCGATGGCCGGGCCCCTGACCAATCGCATCGCACCTGCCTTGGCTGGCCTGGCACCACTGGGTGTCATAGCATGGTCCCAGATGGTTGTCCAGATAGCCATTCCACTGTTTGGCCATTTGGTCGATTTGCATATTACACTTTTATTATATAGAATAATAAATAGAACTGACTTACAGTAGCTTTACCAACAGTAGCTATTCAGTTTGTTTATTATTGCCTTAATTATTGTTGTTATTCATTAATTCTTGTCTACTGTGCTTTGTTTTCAAAAGAATTGAAGGTGGCATATATAAGTGTATTTTGTCATGGGCAAATCCTTGTGCTCAATATTCTCTTATAAAAATGGGGATTATAATTTTAGTTTCTATATATAAAGTTTTTAAGTGCCAAGTTTAAGATATGTAAATATTTGCTACTAATATGGTACACATTTATGTAAAAGTTAAATTATGAACATCTTTTTTACACTAAAACATTAACTTGAGTCTGATATTAAGAAGGAAATACATTTGGCAGACATAGCATGTTAACCACTTGTATCCATTTTGTGATTATAATTTCTGTTTTAATACATTTGTAACATGTTCTAATCTGTTTCCATAGATTACCTGTGTTAGTGTATTTACGATTACATTTATTTTGAAGGGAGGGTTAGTCAGGTATGAGTCCATCCAATTGACAAATTTGGATCATCAAGCCTTTCCTGGTCTCCATTCAATCTGGAGTTAGTTCCATAGGTTTATTTTTTATTATTCTAAGGTTCACATGAGATAAACACTGGGATGTGTTCTTTAAAGTTACTCAGATCAAACATGTAGGTTATGTTCTTTTTGTCTTCGACACCCTGACCCTCCCCAAAGCAAAACATTCTCCTCCCACATCCCACTTTCCTCCAACAGAATCAACTAGAGGAGAACCTCATCTGATTTCTTGCTTGAACATCGCTTTATCTCCGGTTCTAATTAGTCTCATTTTCCCTTTATAACCACAGGCTCTCATGCCTTAGAATTCTTGGAACCTCTTTTTTTTCAAAATAACACTTTTAATAAAATCAACCATCGATTTATTTCTCTTCTGGATGAAGCAGTTGGACCCTGCCAAGGGACGGCATTGACTCGTGCCCCCAGACGTGTGCTTTCCCTCACATGCTGCCTTTACTTCAGCAGAAAATGATTCCGCTCCAGTTTTATTGACTCTCCTGCTAACTGGCTCCTTTTAAATCTTGAGCTCTCCTTAATCAGATTCCTGTATTTTTCTTTCTTATACAAACTCTTGAATATGTTGCACTGAAAAGTTTGAGGCTGCAAAAATAACAATATTGCAAAAGCAAGACCTTTATCCACATTACCTTATTTTTCTTGTTACATAATTTGACTCATTCTATGTCCTTCTTCCCAATTTACATCGCAAGTCTTCTCTCTTATTGCATCTGATGTGGGTTTTTTGTTGTTGTTGCTGCTAAAAATGGGACTATATTATTCTCTATTACATGATTAATATGAAAATCTCAGGATCGACAATATAAACAACAGTATGGCCTGTTATATTCTATGTCTAATTACACATCATTGTTACAATTTAAAACAGTTTCATTTAGGTTTACAGAGTATATACATGCCTATTTAACTAATAATAGCTGCTGATCTTTACTGAACCCTCATTTTGTAACAGAAGGGTTGACTTCGGGTGGTGGGCACAAAATGCAGTATACATATGATGCATCATAATATTGTACACTTGAAACCTATATAATCGTATTAACACATGTCACCCCAATACAATTAATTAAAATAATAATTAAAAAATAAAACAATAAAAAAGTGAACCACTAGAATTGCAACTGATTTTTATCCTAAGTGATTTGGACTACATGCTGGAACTTTTTGGTGACTCCCCTACTCCCTCAGGTAGACTGAAGTCCAACCAAATGTTCAATCCGGTTCACTGTTTCTTCATATTTACTATTTCTTTGCCAAATCCTGGCCCTGGAAGACACGCTGCTCTTTCTCCTACTGTTTGCTCTTTGCATACGTTCCTTCACATTTTCTTTATTCTAATATGTACTCCATTTTTTTCAATAATTACCTGAAAGATATCCTTGCTAACCTCTGTAGCACCAGCAAACTAAATGTTAAGTTTTTTAAATACCCTCTATGGCTTGCTGTATTTCTCAATGCCTGTGCATAGTTTTTCACAAATATGTATCCTCCTACGTCACTGCTTATTGCCATATGACGTATGCTGCTACCTGTGGGAGGAGCATGCCTCTCACCCAATTGATGATGTGACTTGCTCTGGCCAATGGCATGTAAGCGAGCACAGTATACACTGTGGCTGCAATCAAGCTGTGAGAAGTATCTCTTGCTTTTGAACATATATATCTCTATCTATCTATCTATCTATCTATCTATCTATCTATCTATCTATATGTATGTATTGCTGAGGATGGAATATATGAGTAAAGAATGTGTGAGGATATGAATAAATTAACCGGTACCTCTGGTTGAAAATTTGAGAGAAATCTTGCCACATGAATTTAATGTTTTATTTCTAATTACCTAGCATTCCTAATCTGGCAAATATTGATGTACTTTTAAAAGTTCTCAAATATTTTTCCACATTTTCATATGGTTATACATGCTCTTTTCTTTGGATTTTAAGGTGTGTTTTCAAAATGTCTAAACTTCTCTTTTCATTTTATTAACCTCTCAGTGGCTGCATTTTATGTTATAACATACTTTAGAATATATATATATATATATATTTACTAGTATACTAGAGGTCCAGTGCACAAAAATTTGTGCACTCGGGGGGTCCCTTAGCCGGGCCTGTGCCATCTCCCAGTCTAGAACCCTTCGGGGGATGTCCACCTGCTAGCTTAGGCCTGCTCCCCAGGGGATTGGGCCTAAGCTGGCAATCAGACATCCCTCTGGCAGCCTGGGAGCCCTCAGGGGATGTCCGCTTGCCAGCAGGGAGCAGGCCTAAGCTGCAGTCAGACATTCTTAGCGCTGCTGAAGAGACGGGAGAGGTTCCCACCACCACCGCTGTACTGGCAGCCGGCAGCCTGGTTTGTTGCTGAGCAGAGCTCCCCCTTTGGGAGTGCACTGACCACCAGGGGGCAGCTTCTGCATTGAGCATCTTCCCCCTGGTGGTCAGTGTGTGTCATAGTGACCAGTCATTCCTAGTCATTCTGCTGTTAGGGTCAATTTTCATATTACCCTTTTATTATATAGGATAGAGGCCTGGTGCACGGGTTGGGGCTGGCTGGTTTGCCCTGAAGGATGTCCTGGATGAGGGTTGGGGTCCCGCTGGGGTGCCCCTCCAGCCTGGGTGAGGGGCTGAGCGTCGTTTTCAGGCTGGCCACACCTCCTTAAGGGTGGGGGTCCTGCTGGGGTCCCTGGCCAATCTGGGTGAGGGGCAATGGCAGTTTGCAGGCTGGCCAAGCCCCCCAGCAGGGGCCCTCACCCCATGAGTGTGTGGCCAGCCTGGATAAGGGGCTGATGGCTGTTGATAGGCTGGCCATGGCCCCCAGCCCCCTAAGCTCCCAGTGGAGGCTGGCTGGAAGCAGGTATCCGGGATTTATTTATCTTCTATAATTGAAACTTTGTTGCCTTGAACAGAGGCCACAGCAGGCCAGGGCAGGAGGGAAGCTTGGCTTCCTCTGTTGCCGGGGCAACCCAGCTTCCTGCTTGTTCCAGCTCTGTGGCTGCCGGCCGCCATCTTGGTTGGATTAATTTGCATATAGTCACTCTGAATGGCTGGTGGGCGTGGCTTGGGCATAGCAGAGGTGTGGTCAATTTGCATATTTCTCTTTTATTAGAATATATATATATATATATATATATATATATATATATATATATATGATAGCTTGCCATCTTTTTTATAAATTCCAGGGCATTTTTACTAGGTCATTATATTACACACACACACACACACACACAGGCACACTTACACACAAATCATGGGTACGTTCTTTAAAAGAGGATCAAGTCACTTCTCCTTTTTAACCTATACCCAGCCTCCCCTCATCAGGTTCCTAGCCATTAGTTCAATAGAATCTCTTCAAAGCTATTCAGAAAATGTTCATATCAGTTCAAGATCTGGAAATAACTTTTAAATGTAAAATATAGCCAATAGAAATATTTTTATAAAATATGTTTGTAAGGTATAAGGATTCATTATTTTCTGAATCTTTTGTAAATTTGTAAAGAATGATCCACTAACTGCCAATTCAAACTTGGGATAATGACCCAGCATCAATTGAGAGTAGATGAAAACAACTAGTCATATAATTTTAAAGCAATGTGTCTTTAATCTTCCTTTGAACATTAAAATCAACAGTGATGACAATGGCCAGAGATATTTGTGCAAATAGGAACCTGATTGGACAGTGCACTTTGCTACTGCAACGACATTCAGACAGTGATTTTGTATTCCCACCTATTTTTAGCTATTTATTAAAGTTAAGGAAACTAGGAGAAATAATTTTGTTTTTATAAAAAATATAAAGTCAGAATTTTTCTATGAAGCCTATGTACAAATTTAAAGTGAACTAGCCTCTTGTATATCAATAATATAATTGACAACTAGGCAGAGAGGTATTTTAAGTCAGTTTAATGACTGCAAATTATGAGGGAATTTGTAACTTATAAAAATAATATACATTTTTAAAATTTTACTAAGTGTTTTTCTCCCTAATGATACCATTCAATTTCAAAGATTAGCAGTCTGGGAATACAGATGACTAAAATATGTTGTTGTTTTTCCCTTAACTCCTATTCAACCAATAATTTAGAAATTTTCAGATAATAGATAATTTGATAGATCACGTACGAAGATCTAGGCACATCTTTCTTGCCTTTCTCCTCTAGATTAATAATTGGTGTGAATAGTTAATGTAGTCTCTTACCTTTAATTGATCTGTATTTCCCCTGTGCCTAGAATTTCCTCAATACATGCAAAGTGGCATAATGTCCTACTCGAAAGACTGTAGGGAAGCATGTATTCACTTCGCAACATACTCCTTTTAATTTCTGAATAAAAAGAAGATGGCATTTTACCACGATTTGCAACAGGTCCTCCAACTGAACTCATCTATCAGGAAACTGTCCCCTAGATGGCAGTTTCCTGGTAGCCGTGTGGAGATTAGTCTTGGGTTTTTGTGTGTTTTTCCCCCTCTAACAATTGGTTGATATGTACAGAAGGCAATCCTATCATTTATAACAAAAATTCAAGAAATCTATAAAGGGCCTCAAGGTACCTCAATAATGTACTTTATTGTTTTTCCCTTCATTTCATAGAAGCGATCAGTAAAGTAAAAGGTACCTACAAGGTACCATCTGACACATGTGGACATGAATGGCACTCAGCATAATTCGTGTGTAATTTAATTTGTAACAACATTCGTAAGTTTTGCATTAAGGAATAATTTAGGAAGCAATGTCAGTATTTCATTCTCACTGCAAGTTACTTATGACCAGTTATCTCTTGCCTTCCATTTTTTAAAAATACATTTTTATTGATTTCAGAAAGGAAAGGAGAGGGAGAGAGAGAGATAGAAACATCAATGATGCGAGAGAATCAGTGATTGGCTGCAGGATCCCTACTGGGGATCAAGCCTGAAACCGGGAATGTGCCCTGACTGGGAATTGAATCGTGACCTCCTGATTCATTGTTTGATGCTCAACCACTGAGCCATATGGTTAGGCATTGCCTTTCTTTTTTGTCTGCCTAATATTTAGTGGCTTTTAATAAAAGTGTAGGTATCCAGAACATGTGTCTTTTAAAAATCTGTCTTTATTGTTTAAAGTATTACAGATGTCCCTCTTTTTCCCCCCATTGACCTCTTCCATCCCAATTTTGCCTACTCCCAGGCCTATGACATTATTGTCTGTGTCCATGGGCTATGCATATATGCATATGAACTCTTTGGTTAATCTCTTCTCATGTCCCCCTCCCCCTTCCCTCTAAGATTCATCAGTCTGTTCCATTTGTTTTTTTCACAGGGGAACTAGTTAAGAAGCAGATATAATTTAATTTTAGTTAGGTACAAATTAAGTAAATTCCAATTGTAAGTAAGATTAGTTCCCTGAAATCGATTATATTTTCAAGTATAGTATGATTTTCTCCTTTATGCAGGTACACTTAGTTTTACTGAGAGGAGCCGAAACCGGTTTGGCTCAGTGGATAGAGCGTCGGCCTGCGGACTGAGGGGTCCCGGGTTCGATTCCGGTCAAGGGCATGTACCTGGGTTGCGGGCACATCCCCAGTGGGAGATGTGCAGGAGGCAGCCGATCGATGTTTCTCTCTCATTGATGTTTCTAGCTCTCTATCTCTCTCCCTTCCTCTCTGTAATAAATCAATAAAATATATATTTTTTTAAAAAGAGTGTGCAACCCTTCTTAAAATATTAATTGTAATAGGATGAAAAAGTTTGCAATTCTGTCTAAAACATGGTTTTCTCTCTCTTTTTTGGCCAGATTGATTTCGGTTCACACTGAAAAATTTTGTTCAACTCTTATTTCTAGCAAGTTTTTAAAAAATGTCACCTGCCTTATTACATGATTTTTCCATGAGATCTCACAGCACTGGGTACATCTCTGTAAAATTTTCAAAAGTTAGGTATTTGAAAGGAGTCACCAGATCACACAGAATATGCACATGGAAAGACTTTATTCTAAAGGAAAGTATGTGGTGTGGTAAGAGGAAAAGAATGCAGATGAGCATCAGGCCTTCGAGAGACAATTGTGTGGGCAAGATTCCCCAGGGCCCTATTCACACACAAGGCTAGTGCTGTGTCTTCAGTGTAAACCACCGAGATCTGAGTGAGAAATCTCAAGGAACCCTTGGGGGCTGAAGGGTTGGGGAGGGTCCTGTCAGTAATCAAATTCGGCTTCACAAGTTGGTGAGTCCAGATGCAAATGATCAGTGCAGAAAATGACTTTGGGGATAGCTAGGGCAGTTTCCGGTCCATCGTAAATTCCAAAGTCTTTGTCTTTGCTAAAAGTCAATTAACAGGCATCCAAGTATCCCCCGAGATATTTTAGAACTTTTCCAGCTGAGCTGTCATCAGACTCCATCTCTGTAATCTCTCTGTCAGTGTAACTTCCACACTAACTTGAAATTAGCCATTTATGTATGAAATTATCTCATTAAGTACGCCATTGGTGCTTCAAGGACAGAAGTAATATTTTATCGCTTCAAGGAATATTTTGGAGTTTTGTATTCAGAAAGCAGTGAATAACTTTTGGAATGATTTCTCCAGTTTCTAATTATTTTGTACAAAAGTGTCATTACCGCAATCACAAAGACTATTTTATTTGATAATTATTATTATTTTTTTTCTTTTTAGGTTAAATAACCCAAATTATTTTACTATTCTCTTGAGAGCATTTCTCCCCTTACATTACCAATCTACTAATCCAATTCTCGTTACTTTGCATGCATTTAACATTAGCAAATTAAATTATTAGGTGCAGTACCATTTGTTAGCTTTCATAGGTTTCTCTACCTAGATATTTATGTCACCTATGAATAAAGACAGTTTCCCTTTGTGTATTCAGATTTCCATCTGGCATCAGTTCCTAAATGCCCAAATGACTTCCTTTAGCACTTCTTACAGTGCACATTTGCTAACAATGATTAACTTCACGCACTTCATGTCTGAGAAAGGATTTCACCTTAATATTTGAAATGAAATTTTGCTCAGTATAGAATTCTGAGTTGACAGTTTTTTCCCTTCTTTCAGTACCTTAAAAAATCCTGAGCCTTTATCTTAGGCCAAGTTATTTTAGATCAAAAGTTTGTTCTTATCCTGATTGTGTGCCTCTGCACATAAAGGGTGCCACCCACCTGGTCCTGCCAGATTTTTGAAGATTTTCTCTTTATCACTTATTTTAAGCAATTTGAATACAATATACCTCATTGTGATTTCCATCTCATTATTCTTGTATTTATGTTTTGCTGCTAAATGTATATTATACTTCTTATAACATTAGAAAATGTTTTATACATTAGCACTTCAAATATTGTTTATGACATAGTTTTTTAGGACTCCAATTTCAGTTATTTGGCTACTTTAACTTATTCCACTGCTCTCTGTCCTGTTTATTCCCCTTTACCTATTTTTTATTCATGTATTAATTTTTGGATAGTCTCTGTTGATATAAGTTCGAGTTAATAATCTTTACTTCTTCAATGTTTGATCTACTATTAATTCTATCTCATGTACTTTTGATTTCAGACTGTGTAGTTTTAATATGTAGAAATTTGATTTTTAAAAATATCTTCTAAGTCTCTAACATGATCAGTTTTTCTTTTAGATTCTTGAACATATGGAATGCAGTTTTTATAACTGCTTTACTGTACTTGTCCACTAATTATACCATCTTGGTCTTTTCTGGGTCAGTTTTGGTTGATTGTATATTTACGTCTTCATGTCCCATATTTCTTCCTTCTTTGCATGTTTAATAATTTTTATTTGGATGCCAGATGTGGATTTTACCTCTGTAATGTGCTGAATATTTTTGTTTTTCTTTAAATACTTTGGGCCTTTATCCAGGAATTCAGATAAGGTCCTTGGTAACAGTTTAATCCGTTCAGTTTATTCCTTTAAGCTTTGTTAGGTGGGGAGAATACTCCAGAGCTTATTTTGCCCCACTTCTGAGGTACAGTATTTCCTATTGCTCTGTTTCACATGCATTATGAGGTATTTTACATTTTTTATTCTGGCCGTGGGAATAGGAACTGTGCTTTGCTCTACTTGAGCTTTGGAAATTATTCCTCCTAGTTGGCCTCAGTAGTTTCCTCTCACGGTTGCACTCATCAGTACTCATCTGAAGAACCCAAGGGAACTCACTGCGAATCTCAGGCAGTCCTCCTTGTGCACCTCTCCGGCCTGGCACTCTGTCCTGTGACACACAGCCAGACACCTGACTTCCCAGACCACCTGCCCTGGCTCCTCAGACTTCTAGATCCCAACTGGGCTCCTCCGCTGTGTACCTTAGAAACTTGCTCTAGACAGTAGCCTGGGACAGTAATAAGACTTAGAAACTCGCTCTAGACAGTAGCCTGGGACAGTAATAGGACTTACCTCGTTTCCACTCATATTTCAGAGATCACTGTTGAATCATTTTGTTGACTGATTGACAATATCTTGAAAACAGTTACTTTATGCAATGTGTAAACATTTTGAGTTGTTTCTACATCTTGGCTGGAAGCTGACATTCTTATATATTTCAATATAGCAAACAAACTTATAAACATTATTTTAAACATTTGAATACTGTGCCCTAGCAATATGTTTTTTTTCAATATGGTATTGCGTCCTTATACCTAAATTCTGACATCAAAATATTTTAGTCTCCCATACTGTACTGACTTCAAAATAATTTCAGCTTTACATAAACTGAAATTTTATATATATTACTAGAGGCCTGGTGCACAAAAATTTGTGCACTGGCCGGGGGGGCGGTGTCCCTCAGCCCCACTTGTGTCCTCTCACAGTCTGGGACCCCTTGGGAGATAACAACCTGCTGGCTTAGGCCCACTCCCAGGTGGCAGAGGGCAGGCCCAATCCCTAGGTGCCTACCCCGCAGCTCCCGGTCAGGCTCAGAGCAGGGCCCATTGGGGAGTTGGGCCGCCGTCCCCTGTCATGCACAGAGCAGGGCGGATCAGGAGGTTGCGATGCCACCCTCAGTCACGCTCAGGGTAGGGCCGATTGGGGGGTTGGGGCGCTGCCCCCTGTCACACTCAAGGCAGGGTCGGTGGGGAGGTTGGGGCACCACCCCCTGTCACCCACAGAGCAGGGCTGATCAGGGGGTTGGGGCACTCCCCCCTGTCACACTCAGGGCAGGGCCAATGGGGAGGTTGTGGCTCCACCCCATCACACACAGAGCAGGGCCCATCGGGGGGGCAGGGGTTGGGGCACCGCTCCCTGTCACACACAGAGTAGGGCCAATCGGGGTTGGGGTGCTCCCCCCTATCAGGCACAGAGCAGGGCCGATCAGGGGGTTGAGGTGCCTTCCCCTGTCACGCACAGAGCAGGGCAGATAGGGAGGTTGTGGCCCTGCCCCCTGTCACACACAGAGCCACAGGGTGATCAGGGGGTTTGGGCGCTGCCCCCTGTCACTCTGCTCCAGGGGCCAGGAGGCCTTGCTGCTCCACTGATCCCAGTGCTGGGAGGCATATTACCCTTTTACTATATAGGATAGAGGGCTGGTGCACGGGTGGGGGCCAGCTGGTTTGCCCTGAAGGGTGTTCCAGATCAGGGTGGGGGTCCCCACTGGGGTGCCTGGCCAGTCTGGGTGAGGGGCTGAGGGCCGTTTTCAGGCTGGCGGGTGACTGAATCTCCCAGCCTCTCCTTTTTTCCTTTTTTTTTTTATTCTTGGATTTATTTACCTTCTATAGCTGTCACTGGAGCTGAGAGCCGGCTTTAGCTGTGAGACCTCGGCTGCTGAAAGCAGGTTTCTGGGCTTTGTTTACTTTCTGTATTTGAAACTTTGTTGCGACTCCAGCTCTGAGATCCCGGCTGGCTGAAAGCAGGTTTCTGGGGTTTTGTTTAGCTTCTATTTTTGTAACAATGTTTCTTAGAGAGCAGCTCAGAGCCCAGCAGTGGCAGGCGGGGAATGTTGGTTTCCTCCATCACTGGAGCAAGCAAGCCTCCTGTTCGCGTCAGTAGCCTGGCTGCCGGCCGCCATCTTGGTTGGCAGTTAATTTGCATATCGCCCTGATTAGCCAATGGGAAGTGTAGCAAAATTACGGCTAATTACCATGTTTCTCTTTTATTATATAGGATACATATATAAATTTTATATATATGCTTATATATGCATACATGTTCATTATTATGTAGCAAAGAGAAGTTTTTATTGCACCCAAGTAACAAAGAACTCAGAGGACCACACAGTAGACATGGCAGTAGAAGACAACTCCGGGCTCATAGCTGGAAAGAGCAGGAGTTAGAAGGCTAAAGGCTTTTAAATGCTATCACTTGTGCCACACGATTATCCTGGAAAGGCAGACTGGTAGGTCAGAAAGCAGGACAAATGGGGTTTTTGTGAAGGCTGCTCTCTAACACAGTTTGAGATATGCATACATAAGAGCTTTCTCCTCCCACCTTGCCATCAGCAGCTGGCAAAACCTTTAGAAAATTGTGGAGAGTGGCTACAGTGTTTGGACAGGTTCAAGCCTCGGACTAATGAGAGGGCACAGTCCTCTCATTGCCACGTGCAAGTCCCAGCTTGGAGGGCAGAGCCCTCCCAGCACAGTTATAGCCAACAGCTATAGCTGTGGGCTTGGACCTATGTTCTGAACACGTGGCCCCACGTGTCTGAGTGATGTGGGCTTGATAGAGTTCAGGTGCATGTAGTTGAGTAGGATCGAAACCCAGGAGAATGTTGTAAACATCTTGATTCTTGACCATGCCCTTATTTTGCCTCGTGGAATCTGTCTATAAAATAAAGACACGGCTTGTAGTCCGTGGCGCTGTCTCTCCAACCGGGAGCAGCGTCCCAACAAGACCCAGCTTTCATTCTCTTGTCTGTCTTGTCTAATCTTTCACTGCCCCCTCTCAGGGTCACTGAACCTGGCTGAGCTGGCGTGGCACATAAGGCGCCCTGGGGCTGAGTATGCCATGGCCGTGCCGGCTCACCACAGAAAATGACACTTGTTCTTTCCACACATTTTGTTTTGCAATTAATACATTTATTTTTGTTAACTTAATCATACTCCAGTTTTGATGCTGGATTGACAGCAGTGTATTACAAAACTAATGTGAAAGAACTAACGCAACTAACTGAAACACAGCCAACATTCTACATATATCAGAAACAGGAAGTATATAGAAGCAGTGGGATCTGCAGTTCATGACAGATGAAAAGAAGCAACAAGAAGTCAAAGGATTTTCCGAATACATTGGGCAGATCAGAGCAATTAGTTAAAGAAAGGAAGGATTTTGATGAACTGGAGTAGAAACAAGCGGTCCTCAGATAGGGAAATTGTTGAGATTTTCCTGCTTTTGAACAACCAGAAACCAATTTCTCCAAGACTGTGGACTGGTACAGTGAATCAGCTAATTGAATCTGGTATATAACTGTTACAAAACAATTAGAATTAAAAAAATATATATCTTACAGGATATAATTTTTTAAAGAATGTATAACTTTGTTTTCAAATTACATACAGTAAAATTCACTATACAGTTCTATGAGTTTTAATGTAGGTATAGATTTCTTTCACCACTAGCACAATCAGGATACAGAATTGTTCCTTCACCTCCAGCCTTTTATGCTTTCCCTTTTAGTCACACTTTCCTATAACTTCCAAACTCAAGCAATGCGGCAAATTATAACATGAAGGTGGCCCAAAGTCTCCATGGAAGTGAGCGTTCTGGAACCACTTTCTTTCCCTGCACAGCCTCACGTTTCTTGAAGCTAAAGAATGAAAACAGACATTTCCTAGAAAGCATTGGCTAATCCATGTACACATGATATAAGTCCTTGTAAATGTCTTAACACGGGATGTTTAAGCCTGGCTGGTGCTGTTCAGTGGCTGAGCATCAACCTATGAACAAGGAGGTCACAGTCCAATTCCCAGTCAGGGCACATGCCCAGGTTTTAGGCTTGATTTCCAGTGTCGGGTGTTCGGGAGGCAGCGGATCAGCGATTTCTCTCTCATCATTGATGTTTTTATCTTTCCCTCTCTATTCCTCTGAAATAAAAAAAATATATATATATATTTACATATATGTATATATATTATCTATATTATAAAAAGCCTGTGGCCCTAATGCCATAAGGACCAAAGACCAGCATGGGTGGGCGGGGCTGCGTGATTTCCCACACTGAGCTTCTAGTATGTATATAATCTATAATAAAAAAGGGTAATATGCTAATTAGACTGGACGTCTTCCAGACATCATTCTGTAGGTCCTTCCTCAACGAAGCTGGTGCTGGAGGGAAGCCAGCCAAGGTCCCGGGTGCCTGCGGGCGGCCCGAGGGAAGCCAGCCTGGGTCCTGGGTGCAAGAAGGAAGACGGTGCCGGCAGCCAGGGGATGGAAGGCCTACTCTTACATGAACTTTTGTGCATCGGGTCTCTACTAAATGATAGATAGATAGATAGATAGATAGATAGATAGATAGATAGATGATAGAAGTTTCAGCTGTAGTAAAAAATGCACAAAAGTATTTTTAAAAAGTTAAAATAGAGGAAATGTGGGATTTATGAGAGAAAAATAAATTTGAATGAAATATAATGGTAATTCCATTTAAAGTTATTTAATCCAACTCAATAGCATACTTATAACTAGGTAAATATACAAAAATACTCTATAGTCTAAAGCAGTGGCTAAAAAACTTCCAGGACTTTTTGACATTTGAACTAGTGAACATCTCTGCAAATTTAAATGCTATTACACTTCAGAATAGTTCTAGAATTATTCTTCAAAGTTCTATGTAAATATATAATATTGATATTGTTCTGCTAATCTATACTATAAGAATGTATAGCCCTAACCGGTTTGGCTCAGTGGATAGAGCATAGGCCTGCAGACTCAAGGATCCCAGGTTTGATTCTGGTCAAGAGCATGTATATGGTTGTGGGCACATCCCCAATAGGGGGTGTGCAGGGGGCAGCTGATCGATGTTTCTCTCTCATCGATGTTTCTAACTCTCTATCCCTCTCCCTTCCTCTCTGTAAAAAATCAGTAAAATATATTTTTTTAAAAAAGAATGTATATATCACTAGCAAAGCCAATGTATCGTAAAACATAAATGTCAATATTTGTCAGTTCTTACAGATCATCCAGCATATGCAGTACACTTTCTAGAAAATAAAATTATGATAAAAAATAAATAACTTTTTTAGGTTAGTAACAGGACAGCCACCGGGGCATGTGACTCTCCATTTGGAAGTGTTTCTATGTTCAAAAATACTTTCCTGTACAGAGAATTTCTATTGAAGTGTTTATTTTCATTATAGCTCTCTAAAGGGTTAAAAATCTTCATTGCTGTAATAAAAAACAGGCATAGTGTTCTTATAACTACATTTATAATAATCAAATGAAAAGCAATGCATTTATTAAAATGTTATTTTTGTCATAATTACAAGAGAAGGCACATGGGATACAGAATGTTAAATTTCAATGTATTTAAAATGCAGAGTTAATATGTGAAAAAAGTCAATCCTATTATAACACTAGTAATTATTGTGTTACTTTAGAGACAGCATGTCAGATTATGCCCCCTTGTACCTGAATTTTTAAGGGGAGAAACTTGATTTATTGTGATTAATTACTATGATACATATCAGCTTCTCTTCCCACTATCAATGGCGATAATGCAGCATTAATGCTGACCTGAATGTCATGTTGGAATATTTAATTAAAATCACACTGGTAAATGCCAGTCTGGTCATACTGTTTGTTATATGTTAAAAACAAATCTATTAATATAACTAATTTGGGTGATATTATCTTGTCCTATTAAATAGAAAATCATAAAAGTGTGCATTAAATCAAAATTTATGCTGTCCTTTGAAATTTAGCTTCTCTTATGGATGTTATTGATTTGTTTATTGCAAACAGTGCATTTCAGTAACAGTTTCAACAAGTATAAAATGTGCAGCACACACAGTTTTTGTAATGTAATTAGTTAGAAATTGGGGAAGCTTAATTTTAAATTGAATTGTTCATGAAAATCTATTTCATACTCTCTATGGCTTGAGCAGTTTCTCTTTATAAAATGGTCTATAGTTGTTTAAAGAAATTAAATGCAGTTAATCAGAAAGAACATTATGGTTTGACACCTAATTTGAAAGCCCTGTCTTGAAGCAGTGAATGATTGCTTATAGAATTACATATACTGATGAGAACCCAAATAGGAAATCCATTCATGCTCCGAGTAGATCTCAGCACTGCTGTAAGTCAGGGTAGTAGAGCCTGTCTTTTTGTGAACAGTATTTTATAAAAGTATATATATACCAAAATGTCTATTTTATTGTTTAGTCTAGTTTGATAGATTCAAAATAGTATAATGGCATAGAGTAAATTATCTAATTATTCTACATCAGAAAGTAGATCTGTGATCTGAAAGTCATTTGAGATCAAGTCAGCCTGTTGATGTAAGTACAGATGTTGACTATCAAGTTTTAAATCTTAGGCCTGGCCCGTGTGGGTCAGCGATTGAGTGTCAACCCAGGAACCAAGAGGTCACTGGTTCGATTCCTGGTGAGGGTATATTCCTAAGTAGCGGGCTTCATCCCCAGTGGGAGCCATGTGGGAGGCAGCCAATTGATGATGTTCCTCTTTCATTGATATTTCTCTATCTCTGCCACTTTCCCTTCCTCTCTCTCTAAAAATTAATGAAAACATTTAAAAATATTTTATAGCTTAGTATAAACAACAACAGCAAAAGTGGTGGTAAAAATGTCCCAATGGTATTGCTGAAATGTTCTTTCTTTAAAAGAATTTTTTGTTTTATTGCTTAAAATATTACAAAGAGTAGTACATATGTCTCCGTCCCCCCGACCTTCCACTGGCCTCCCCTATCTATCCCCCAGTGTCTTGTGTCCATTGGTTATGCTTATATGCAGGCATACAAGTCCTTTGGTTGATCTCTTACCCCTCTCCCCCAACCCTCCCGGGTCTTCCCACTGTGGTTTGACTGTTCGATGCTGAAATGTTCTTCATCTCTCTTTATCTATGTGCATCTGTTTTTCAGTGCCACCAGCAATCACAATGCCTCAGAAATCCTTCAATGCCACAGCAGAGCGAGGAGAAGAGATGACATTATCCTGCAGGGCCTCTGGCTCTCCTGAGCCCACCATCTCTTGGTACAGGTAAGCTGTGTGCCCACAATTCCCTCTGGTCTGTGTCCCTAATCTGGCTCATGAAAAAATAGTTGCGACCTTTCTATTATGTCTGGAAGGAAAGCGTTGTTTTTGAATTTTATTTAAAAGGCTATTATGCTTTTGTTTTCATTCACATTGGTCAGATTCAACGGTTAGAGATCAGCAGAGTGACTTAACCCAAGTCAGAGGTGCACCCATAGTGCCGATCATTCTGTCGCTAAGGCATGTTTCTGTTTTCATTCATTCAGTTTTCACATTGCACACTTCATGGTTTTGCATTTCATTTTTTACACTTTATTTTTTAAATTTTATTTTTTCAATTACAGTTGACATTATTTTATATTAGTTTCAGGTGTATACAGTTTAGTGGTTAGACAGTTATATAATTTAAACAATCCCCCCAATAATTCAAGTACCCACTTGGCACCACATAACTTATTATAATATGATTGATATTGCCTATGCTGAGTTTAACATTCCCATGATTACTTCTCAGTCCCTTCACCTTTTCATTCATTCCCACAACCCCTCTCCCTTTGGGCAACCATCAGTTTGTCCTCTGCCTGTATTAGTATGATGTTGTTTATTTGTTTGTTTCTTTGATTTCCACTAAATTTTTCAAGATCCATTCACTTCAAAGCTCAAATCATGACTTTTTCCCCTTGAAAACTCCCAGAGTATGTCAGCCACCTTCTTTTCTCTTCTCCCTTACTATAGTAGATATCTTCTCATTCTCCCTAAAAACAAAACCCAAAAAGTTATTAACTTAGTAATGGGATCTATAGTACCCTCTATTACTGTCAGTCATATGAATTTTTCATGATAAGTGCCCATGTCTCATTCATTTGCTACATTTCAAACATACTATATAATAAAAGGATAATATGCAAATTGACCCTAACAGCAGAATGACCAGAACGACTTCCGGATCAGCCACTATGAAGCTCACTGACCACCTCTTGGTCCCTTCCCCTGGCCACCAGTCACCGATCTCCTGATGGCAAACAGGGAACCAGGGGTTGGGGGGGTGGGGCCGGCTGCGGGCAGCTGGGGAAGATTGCCCTGATCGCAGGCCAGGCCTAGGGACTGTACCCGCGCATGAGTTTCATGTGCCTGGCCTCTATATTAGTACAATATTTCACATGAGGTAAGGAAATAACTCTCCTTATCAGAAAGAACACTGGAAGTTAGTTAATCTGCTCCTTAAGTTACTGTTTGAATTGAGGGATATGTAAATTGTACTAAAAATTTTAGTTGCAATCTGTGAATGAGGGCAGAGAGGGAAAATACACATCTATAGGCTACTTGTGAGAATTCACACAGGTAAATAATATAGGCAAAATGTTGTATAAAACACATGTTATTGAAACTTCTAGTGTATTATTATTTTATTAGTAGTCATAGTATTAAACAAATCAATATTTTTCACTGAATAGATTGAGAAATAGATTGTATCACCAACTGCAGTGAAAGATCTCTTTATACATGAAATTCTAGAGAAAAATGCTGAAATGTCATTTTTTATAATTGTAAATATAGGGTTAGTAAAAATATTTTTAAGTTAAAAGTACAGAGTGCTATATATCCATTTGCTATTAGTAGTTTATAAACTCTCCTTTTGCACTCTACCCTTATGATATTTTTGCACATTTCATGATGTTTTTAGAGATCTCAGTAGAAACTGAACAAGCAGATGTTACTGAGTTATAGGAGGATAAGGGTTATATGAAGACATGTGCCAGTGCTTTCTAGAAAGCAAAGCCAAAGTTCACTTGAAAGGTCATTTAGTTTATCAGATAAATGTTCTGCTTCTATAGAGGAAATACTTTATAACCCTCTTAGAGATTTTTCTTTTTAAATTTATATTTGTACAGCAAAGTAAGTCTTTCCATCCCTAAGAACAGATCCTAAACTTTTTATATCAGTGGACATTAAAATCTATTCAATCATCTAAAGCACCATTATAAGAAACATATAGAAGGAGAGCTGGAAGAAAGAATTGGAGGGAGAGGAGATGACAATAAACAGAATGAAAAAAATATGCAATATAAGAAGGTATCACACATATTAAGGGGAATTGTTTCAGATTTAAAGATTTTTAAAATATTTTTTGCTATAGTTGTTATAAAACAGTGTGTAAGACATTGTCTTAGTGTACCACAAAGGCTAGCATTGGGGAAGAATGAATACGGCCAGAAAGAACATGGAAAGTGTTAAATATTCAAATATAAGAAGGAAATTATTTTTTAAATGATTTCTCCTCACTAGGGAATTAGATCATTATATTCAGCATAATTTCTCTAACTGCATTTTCACATAATTACTCTTATTGGCAGTACATGTTTTCAGAATAAATCGGTTGCATATTTAAATTGCATTTACTTTGAAACTTAAAGTAGGTTTCCATAGAAATTCTATTAAATGTGTTTCAGGAACCTAGTAAATAAAGTTTTCACAAATACGTGTTGACTCACCAACATTAAAAAGGTACATAGAGTTAAAATCATCAAATAAACTTTTTTGGTTTAATAATCAAAGTACAGATTGAACCAATGTGCTCTTTTGCCTAAGATTGGCATCAATATTTCAACATAACTCAAATGTTATTCTTGTCTATAAAGTCAAAACTATTTTAAAGTATAACTTTAATACATTAAGTTTTTCTGGGCTACTAGAAGTATACTTTAGATTGGATTATAGCCTTGTCTATCAAGAGCTATGAAATTATTACCAACTACACATCAAAAAGTTGAGTATGATGCTTGGCTGGCAATTAATAGGTTGATTGTCAACCTATGAACCAGGAGTCATGGTTCAATTCCCTGTCAGGGCACATGCCTGGGTTGCAGGCTTGATCCACAGTGTGGGGCGTGTAGGAGGCAGCAGATCAATGATTCTCTCTCATCATTGATGTTTCTATATCTCCCTCTCCATTCCTCTCTGAAATCAATAAAACTATATTTTTTAAAAAGTTGAATATGATTGTCTCCTGAGTTGTGAAGCCTGATTTATGAAGATCAACCTCTTTTCTTTTCTTTAGGAATGGAAAGTTCATTGAAGAAAGTGAAAAGTACATATTGAAAGGAAGCAATACAGAGCTCACTGTCAGAAACATAATCAATAGTGATGGAGGCCATTATGTCTGCAGGGCCACAAATAAGGCAGGAGAAGATGAAAAACAGGCATTCCTACAAGTCTTTGGTAAGTATTATAGCATAGTGGTTAAAACTGTTATGTCTAGAGGGAGGTCTGGGTCAATTTTACTCTGTCACTTGTATGAACTGTTTAACTTTCCAAAATGAAATCTCCATTTTTCATCTCTAAAATATATTTAAAAATTGCAGCTACCAGATAGAATTGTTTTAAGAATTACATGAAATTATACATGTAAATTTTTGTGAAATATTGGCTGACTCATACAGAGGTTTGAAGAAAATTCATTTAATTACACTACTGGGATCTCATATATAGATACTAGAGGTCTGGTGCATGAAATTTGTGCACTGGGGGTGTTTCTCCCACCCAGCCTGCCCCCTATCCAACCTGGGACCCCTCAGACATCCCTCTCATAATCCAGGACTGCTGGCTCCTAACCACTCACCTGCCTGCCTGCCTGATAGCCCCTAACCTCTTCTGCCTGCAAGCCTGATCACCCCCTAACCACTCCCCTAACCACTGCTGACCTGATTGATGCCTAATGCTCCCTGCTGGCCCAATGGCCCCCAACTGCCCTTCCCTGCTGGCCCGGTCAACCCCAACTGCCCTCCCCTGCCAGCCTGGTCACCCCCAACTGCCCTCCCCTGCTGGCCTGGTTGCCTCCAAATGCCCTCCCCTGCTGGCCCAATAGCCCACAACTGCCCTCCCCTGCTGGCCCAATAGCCCCCAACTGCCCTCTTCTGCTGACCTGATCACCCACAACTACCCTCCCCTGCCGGCCATCTTGTGACAGCATGGAGGTGACCATCTTGTGGTGGCCATCTTGTGACAATGTGGGGCTGGCCATCTTGTGATGACATGAGGGTGTCCATCTTGTGAAGAAATGGGGTGGCCATCTTCTGAGGATGTTAGGGCACGAGGGCGCAAGGGCCACCTAGGCTTTTATTAGTATAGATATTCATTTCTCTTTATAAATCTTTAAATGAAATATGTTGGGATCAGCTGTACTTTCATTATATTTCAAAAGAGCACACCTATGAGGCTATAATTAGGCCACATTGTCATGCAACTGTAATTAAATATTCCCATTTCATTAAAAAGAAATATAATATAAATATCTTCCATAATTACTCAAAGTATATTACCTTATTTGGCAATCTAATAGAGAGTTAAGAACTAGTATGCTTTTTTAAAATTATTTGTTTGGCTTTCATTATGTTTTCAAGAAGAAAAACAATTTTTCTGGTGAATATTTAGTACGGTGGGGCCTTGACTTACGAGTGTCCCGACTAACGAGTTTTTCGAGATACAGCCGTCTCTCGGCCAATTTTTTGCTTTGAGTTGCGAGCTAAAATTCGGGTTACGAGCCAGTTTCAAACACCCCACCGCTAGTTGGCGCAGCGAACGTCACAGTGAACGCCACAACATCAGCCCAGCATCACGTGTCTCACTCGTTCACTTTAAGATTTGACGTACGAGTAATTTGAGTTACGAGCTCCGTCACAGAACGAATTAAACTCCTAAGTCAAGGCCCCACTGTATATGAGTGTTCTCTTTAAAAAGCATAACACTAAAACTCATATGCAGCACTAACATTTAGTATATTTTCTCCATTTTTAAAAACACTGTTGACAAAATGCTTTCACAGCTGAGACTGGAAAGGAAGGAGGGAGAACTCTGTACGGGTAAGAAGGGCCAGTGTTTGCAGTAGGCAGATGCAGGGGGCTATGGCTACAGAGCAAGAGCTGAATGGTAATACACGTGGACACACTCTCTGCCAACTGATCCTGTAATCACATAATAGAAATATTTTCTGAACCAAAGACATTTTCATAAATTTTCATTATATCATGGCAGAGTGAGACAGACAAAGACTAGACCAAAATACATTAAAATAATTAAATAAAATTTGGAATAACAAATTATTCAAAAAAGAACGTGAAAATGGGCAAACCAGGTGGTGTTGGGTATAGAGGGCTATTATTTTGGATAGCTTGGTGTTGGAAAGTTACTCAGAAGGTAATGATAAAATGCATCTCCACAAAAATATTTAGCGATGAGATATCAGCAAAGCCAAGTCAGGAAAAAATTGTTCACGTAGAGGGAAGAGTAAACAAACTTAAATTTATTAGAAATTATAGAAAGCCTATAATTTGTTTCAGCAGTATTATTCATTTTAAAAAAATTTTCCCTTTAAAACCTAAAACATTAAATAAGTCTGACTCAGCATAAAAAAATAATTACTTAGAAATGATGGTGTCTGAGTTCATTCCAGAGGGTAATGTTCTCAAGCTACCTCAAGGGGTTCATATCAAAACTGTTTATTTACTTGTAAGAATGGCAGTAAGTAAGAACAGATATTAAAAATGTTTCTAATATTTTCATATTATCAAATAGAAAATAATACATGATATATGCCACATCACTGTTGTAATCACTTTTGTATGATAATACTGAAAAATATTGTATTGTTTTTGACACAAATAATGTATATATAGTGGAAATGTAACTAAATGTATTAATTCAATGGAATAAACACTTAATTGTTAAAAATAATGTATGCTATATTTCTGATATCAGGAATCTAATTTTCTAAGATTAAGAACTACTTATTAATATACCATGATTAATTGCACTTAAATGTTTTAAAAATACCTGTTACTTATCCTTAAATAAAAGTGCTAGGTTATATCCCATTATGTTTTAACAAGTAAAAATTTAATAAATGCAGATAATTCAGAGTTTACAAATGTGAAGCTCTGTGGTATTATATAAGTTTGTGGATGGACATAATTTTAATACTAAGATAATTTAAACTAATAGACTGAACGTTTTATTTTCTTTTTAAAGAAGTCATAATTATAAAGAAATAGTTACAGTGCCAAGTAATATTGTTAAGGTAAATTGAGGTAAAAACAAATCAACTAGGATAATATAAATAAATAGTATTTTTGTATCTTTATTAATAAATATTTTAGATATTGTGCTAATTATACCTGACTACATATTCAGGATACAGTCATCATTGTTTTCTCCTTGGTGATATTGTTTTAAAAGCTTAGGAGATAATGACTCACTAAGTGGATGCCATGCCACCCCCACACACACAGACACAGACACAGACACACTCACACTTAAACACACATGTGGCTTTAAAAGGGAAAATTTTAATTTGTGGTTTAAGAGAAAAATACATAATAAAGTGACTCTTAAGATGACAATATGTTGGAAGGAATTATAATGAGTATGTTGGTATCTAACCCACTTCAAATCCTATATCATAAAAGTTTAATATGCAAATTGACCGAACAGCAGAACGACCAGCACAGCAGCCCTCCTCCACAGCAGCACTAAGGATGTCTTGGGAGTGGGCCTAAATCATCAGGCGGATATCCCCTGAGGGCTCCTGGACTGACAAAGGGCGCAGGCTGGGCTGAGGGACCCCCCACCCACGAGTACATGAATGTCATACACCGGGCCTCTAGTTAGTTGACAGTGATTATCGATATGAACTATTTTTGGAAATTGTTTCACCTGTTCCTTGCAACTCTGTCAGGCCCACTCTAAAGCAAAGCATGCTGCCATGCCTGCTGCATTGCTACCAATTCCATATCATACTACTGTGGACTCAAATGCCCATCATGGATTTTAGGTCTAAATAGAAATATTTTCCTCCAGTACAGATGGAGTAATGTATGTATTCTTTACAGTACAGCCTCACATCATACAGCTAAAAAATGAAACTACGCATGAGAATGGCCAAGTCACACTCATCTGTGAAGCGGAAGGGGAGCCTATTCCAGAGATCACGTGGAAAAGAGCCGTGGATGGAATTACATTCTCCGAAGGCGATAAGGTAACAGAAACTCAACGCGTAGTGGTTTTCAATATCGTTGTATTGTTGGTGTTTCGCACATTATTAAATCTCACATTGGACTCCCATGGACCAAGTAACTTGTAAGAAATGCAATAAGGGTTTATTTTTTAAAAAGGTAAGTCTACCCAATCAGCCTAAAACTAAATTCAGAGGAGGAAAAAGACATAGTTTAATATTTAAAGGTATTTTTTATTAAGCCACACAATCTTAGGTTGTTGGAATTCTTCAATTTGCCAAATTGGCTTCTGGTGTATACTGAATGTATAAAATATCTTATGGCAATTTTATCCCATTCACCCTGTGCTGTGAAAAAGAAAGTAATTCGAATTAATAAGAGTATGTTTGTCATTTCACTCTTTACTCTTTGAACTGTCTTTGTGCAGTACAAAAGTAGGTTTCTGCTTTCATATAATATTGAATCTAGTAAGATAAATGAGTATAAATGTAAATTGTGAACTTTCACCAGCATGCATACAAATTATGTAAAAATCAATTAAACATCATCATATATTTCACTAAAATCCAAGGAATTTCATAATTGTCATTTTAAACAAGTCCTATAAGTATCCAAGTTTAAACAGAAGCAAAACAGAAAGAAAAAGGTAGTAAATTAATGATATGATGGGTTGGCATTTTCACACGAGTAGAAAATGTAACAGTAAGCTTATAGATGGGTTTTATTTTCTCAATGTTAAAGGTAAATGTCCTTTAAATGACTTTCATTAATTTAAATCTAATTCTGCAAAAGTCAGGGATATCTATAATATATGTAGCTTTGACTTTCCAACATTGATAGCAGAAAAATTTGAAATCAGTTTATTCAAAATACGCTTTGTATTCCTTCAAGTCATCATATCTTTAAACAACATGCTAACTCCATAGGTTGACAACTTAGGCTACTCCCTATCCATTTATAGTTTATCTTTGAAAGAATGTGTTCCCACATATATTACTGTTCTTTATCCCACTTTCTCCTCATGATGGCATATTTAAGGGAGTATATCGCTTTGGAAATGTACAAATATTTTATATATGCAAATTGAAAATAAAAATTTTCCCATGTAAACAATATAGTTTGCTTTAATATTGCATATCAATGCATATCGATGTCTTTAACAGAAAATGATATATATTTCTATGGCACAGTTGGCAAGTTTGAAAGGCGTTATAGTTCCATAAAATGTTTAAAATAGTCAAAAAGCAATTAGACATAGAAAACTGTAGGCAATGCTTTCATGTCAATGTAGTACATTTCTGTCGGCGAGATTACTCAAGTATGATTTTCATGTCTATAAGCCCTTATTAATTATTTCTAACTCAAAGTTTCATTACTTTCCTGTCTACTGTAAAATTCCTAAAAGTTCTCTTCTCTAAGATAGCTTTTACTCCTTATTTAAAAGATGCTTCTTTATTATATACCAAGAACGAGAGATACATTGTATTCCGTTATTTTATCAGTATAAGTTAGTCAAGTAGCTGTGAGCCTGATATTTTATTCTACACTCTACACCCCAGGCTTCTCAAAACTATTTACAGAAATTACTTCTATAGTAATTGTGAAAAATAATCAACTAGTTTTTATTTGCGAAGGATTATATATATTAAAGTAGACAACCTTTTTATTTTTTATTTAGTTTATTTGTTATAAAACAATTATAAAAACCTAAATATGTTTTTTTTATTTTTCTAAATAACAACTTTTATCCAGTGGATAAAAAAGTTAAGACTGCTGTATTTATTTTCTATCATGATATTTCTCCAAAATTATTTTAAGATCCCCATTTTATTTTCTGGATTGGTAGCCGTTTTTCTCTTAACATTACCAATTTCTTCAACAGTCAAAATTCAAAAATTGAATAGTTAAGCTGAGCTTTAAAGAAAGACAAACCTAGTTTTGATTCTCAATTCTGCCATTTATATTGTTTAAGCTTTGGCAATGTTATCCGAACTCTTTTATTACTTATTTTTTCAGTTTCTAAGTCATTCACTAACATGACAATAAATTTGGCTTCAGTCACTCTAGTACACACACACCACAACAGGAACCCCAGACACTGATCTGTTTCGCAACACAAGGCCATGAACTCTTTTTAAGATGAGTTCTTCATCTTTAAAATTGGGATAATAATACTTATTCTCTTGTATAAGAAAGGTGAAGTGTGCCTTGTAAAATGCATATCGATGTCTTTACCATATTGTAAATATTCAATCAACTTTATTTTTTCCTTGTCATATTACATAATTTTTAAAGCATAGTTTATCCTGTGTGGGCCTTTTTTTGGGGCGGGGCGGGGGGGAGAATTCTGAGTCTACTCTAGTTGTTAATAGACTCCATAAAGTCTGATACCTAAAGTCTGACTATACTTTGACTATCATAGATTATGTTGAGATCATATGTCTTTTGTCTTAAAAAGTTACATGAGATTGTATTTGCCATAAGAATCACCTGAAGAGTCTGTTAGGATTCTGGAATCCCACAGCCGGAGGTTAATGTCATAAATCTAGCACTGGAACTAGGGGTGCATATTTTATGAACTCATCAGCTGGCATTATATGGATGGTCTTCAGGCCATACTTCAGAAAACAATTCTCTTACTTGAAGTCAAATGAAATTTAACAACTACTCCTTTCAACTGGAAAATGCTCTTTCAAGATTGCTGGGCACCTGATGGGGCCTGAGAAATACAGGACAAAAGAAAATAAAACTTCTGATCATGCATATAGTGCTAAAGTTTTGATAAAAATTGTTAAATGTGTCGGTCATGGTCAGTGAAATATCACCAATATAATATGGTTCAAACTAATGATTGCATCCCAAAATATGACCGTGTTTAGCCAATGTGTTCATCATTGAATTTGAAGCAGAGGGTCTCAATTAATAGTATCCCTTTTCCTTGACTAAATTCTCAATCACCAGATAAGACAAAAGAAATACACGAGGATAAAATATCATGTGGCATGTCCTTATACTGAATTACAGAATTAGTTAGACTTAGCATAGTAGATAACTCTTGTCATAATCACTGCTGAGGTAAGCATCTGGGCTGAAAACTGCAGGGAACCTGTGGTTTCTACTGGAAGGTCTTTTCTGAAAATAAAAAAGGGAGTAGCTAGGAAAAGTGCATCCAATATGATGTCCTCACAGTTACCAATGAGACATCCCCCTCATTCCCTCAGGGAGGAGTAGGCAAGGCAGTTGGAAAGTCCAGGAGTGGAATGTTAGCAGAGCTCCCCTTCCATTACATATATATTAGGAGCTCATGACAAATGTTCACTGCCCAACAAACATGATGCTTATCACTTATTTTTCTATTGATTTCAGAGATGAACGGAGAGGGAGAGAGCAATAGAAACATCAATGACGAGAGAGAATCACTGATCGGCTGCCTCCTGCACAGCCCCCCATGGGGCTTGAACCCACAACCCAGGCCACAGCCCCCCATAGGGCTTGAGCCCACACCCCAGGCATGTACCCTGACCAGGAATCGAACTGTGACTTCCTGGTTCATAGGTTAATGCTCAACCACTGAGCCACGCCACTCAGGCAAAGCTTATAACATTTTAATGAGCTCTGTATATGCATTGTCTGAACTTACCTTCTGGAATGCTTACCTCATAATAAATGACCCCAAAACATAGTGGCATAAAACAATCTTTTGTTTCCCTTGTGATTTTGTGGATCAGGAATTTGGGGAGGCTCAACTGAGTGGCTACCACCAGGAGTCTCAGATGTGCTCACATTTAGATGTTTTCAGTAGCTGAGGTTTGAAGTAGGATTGAACTATGGGCATTAACATACCAGAAAATATCCTTGTGTAATATGTCTCTCAGAAACAACAAAATTATGGTGCTTAAACACAGAGCTCTTTTAAACTCATAAATATTTTATCTCTAATCTACTTACCTACATTTAAAACAATATATATTTAATTTTTAAAACTTCAGAAAAAGTTTTTTAAAAACATGTACTGTGTAAGAAAAATGGAATATCTACTTGCTTTAGAAATATTTCCTGAATATCCTTTGTTATTTCAGGATACTATTTTGTTCTTTGTCCTATTTTTAAAGAAATCACACAGTTTTTACTCACTAACTTTTAATGATCCATTTATTGAAAATTTATAAGCAATGTATTGTAGTGATAACAGTATAATTGATGATTTTTCATTAAAATATTGATTTACTAGGGATATCTAAAAGTTAATTAAATTGAATTTTAGCACATTATAGTGGAGTCATCTTTTTTTTCTTTTCTTTTTTATAATTTTTTATTTCTTAAAGTATTACAAGGAGTATTACATATGTCTCCTTTCCCCCCCCCCTGGACATTCTCCTGGCCCCTAACCCCCCCCCCCCCCCGGGTGTCTTGCATCCATTGGTTAATCTTATATGCATGCATATAAGTCCTTTAGTTGATCTCTTAATCCCCCCCCCAAACCCTCCCCAGGCTTCCCACTGTAGTTTGACAGTCTGTTCAATGTTGCTCTGCCTCTGCATCTACCCCTGTTTATCAGTCTATACTGGTCCCCATTATCTGTCCCAACCTCACTGGAGCAGACCCAACCTCACTGGGGCCGTCTCAGCCTCACCGGGGTTGTTTCAACCTCACCGGCGCCGTCCCTACCTCACATTTGTTTATAAGAATTAAAGTCCCTAACTTTTTCATTTAATATATGATATATATTTAATTTAATTAATAATTAAATGTATGCAATAAACTTTAGATAACAACCAAAGCTATTGTTGTGGAATATGTAATAGCCATGAATTAAAAGTTATAAATTATTATTATTATTTGATTCTTTATTGTTTAAAGTATTACATATAGTGTTACATATGTCTCCTTTTCCCCCCATTGACCTCTCCCTGGCCACTCCCATCCCTCAACACATGCCCTCCCCGCAGTGTCTGTGTCCATTGGTTATGCTTATATGCATTTATGTATGCATACAAGTCCTTTGGTTGATCTCTCCCTCCCTCTTGCCCCCTCCTTCCCCCTTACCCCCCTGAAGTTTGACGTCTGTTTGATGCGTCTCTATCTCTGGATCTATTTTTTTTATTCTTTCTGCTCCACAATATTCTTTTTTTTATTGTTTAAAGTATTGCATATGTCTCCTTTTCCCCAATTGACCCCCCCACCTGCCACTTCCACCCCCCAGGACAAGTGTCTCTGTCCACTGGCTATGCTAATATGCATGTATACAAGTCCTTTAGTTAATCTCTAACCCCCGCCCCCCCACCCTGCTTTCTCTCTGAGGTTGGACGGTCTGTTCAGTGTTACCTTGTCTTTGGATCTATTTTTGATCATCAGTTTGTGTTGTTCATTATATTTGAAATTTTCAAACAATTTCAAATTACTTTAAAAATCTTTATTTTAAAAATAAAACCATGCTTCCTCACAGGGTTGTTCTGAGGTGTCAATGAGATTGTGTGTCTGAAGTATTTAGCATAGTCCCTAGCTATTAACACTATCATCTATTCTGAACCAGTTTCTTCACATCACCCTTATTATCATTCGTTTGATCAAGTGTCAGTGTATATATATATGATTACAGGCATTGATCAATTAGCATGGGAAAGTCATGCAAGTGTCACATAGGTCAAAGTTTAATCCTAACTGCGTCACTTTGCTGTGCTTTTATCACGTTACTTCGCAGTCCTGATTTTAGTTCCTGTATGTCTAAATCTGGGTAATATTAAGACTTACCTGGAAAAAAATTCTGAAGATGAATTCAGAGCACAAATAACAATATCCCAGACACAAATTGCACAACATTAAGTGTTGTGTTTTGTGTTTGTACTTGGAGGTATACAGTCTTTAGATGTTTTATACAGGAGAATATGTTCAGAGTAATTCTGCGTCAATGTCTTCTGTGACAAAAGGAACCACACCAAAATTTAAATGAGCGTAGTCATATGCAATGAGTTAGTCATATCATCCACAAGTGCAATAGAAAGCTGCTATTGTTGCTGTAAATTGTTCTCCATTGACATAGCTATATATGGATATTTATGATGAAATGATCTCTAGCAATATCAAGTTAATGGCTCAGATATGAATTTGTTTTACCACACTCAATTTCTGATCTTGTAACTATACATTGCATGCCTCTTAGAAGTTGACAGTGTCAGTAATCTGCATTTGAGTTTCATCTTATCACTGTGTGTTCAATCTCCATCTCTGCAGGGAGTGCAGGTGTGAGCTCTAACTTCTGGATAAGGATTGATTCTCAGTTTACTCCTAAATGATAAAGGCTGGTCTTGCATTCTGTGGGACACAAATTAGGACCAGAAACATCACAGAATTTTTTACATCATCATCTTCTTCTTCCCTTTCTCCTAAGTCTATATTCTCAAAATCCCCTGAAATTTTTGCTATTAGGAAGTGAGTCATTTTTTTGTCTCCTTTTGAACTCTTTTGCACCCCCCGTATTATATAGCAACTAGAGGCTCAGTGCACGGATTCATGTACCTGGGGGGTCCCTTGGCCTGACCTGCACCTTCTTGCAATAAGGGACCTTTCAGGGAACGTCAGGTAGCCGGTTTTAGCCCGATCCCTGCAGACCCGATCCAGAAAGGAAGGAGCCTGATCCTGTGCATTGAGTGTCTGTCCCCGCATGGTCAGTGCACATCATAGAGACTCGTTGACTGGTCTTTAGGTTGAATATATATATATTTTAGAGGCCCAGTGCACAAAATTTTTGCACTTGGCGGGGGGGCTCCCTTAGCCTGACCTGTGCCATTTGCAGTCTGGGACTCCTCAGGGGATGTCCTTCTGCTGGCTTAGGCCTGCTCCCCGGGAGAACAGGCCTAAGCTGGCAGTCAGACATCCGTCTGGCAGCCCGGCAGCCCTCGGGGGATGTCCACTTGCCAGCGAGGAGCAAACCTAAGCTGCATTCTGACATCCTTAGTGCTGCTGAGGAGGCGGGAGAGGCTCCCACCATCACCGCTGTGCTGGCAGCCATCAGCCTGGCTTGTGGCTGAGCAGAGCTCCCCCTGTGGGAGCGCCCTTACCACCAGGGGGCACTCCTGCATTAAGCGTCTTCCCCCTGATGGTCAGTGTGTGTCATAGTGACCAGTCATTCCCTGCTGTTAGGGCCAATTTGCATATTACCCTTTTATTATATGCCTGGTGCATTGGCGGGGGCTGGCTGGTTTGCCCTGAAGGGTATCATGGATCAGGGTGGAGTCCCGCTGGGGTGCCTGGCCAGCTTGGGTGAGGGGCTGAGGGCCGTTTTTAGACTGGCAATACTCCCTTCAGGGTGGGGATCCCCGCTGGAGTGCCTGGCCAGCCTGGGTGAGGGGCTCAGGGTTGTTTTCAGGTTGGCCACACCCCTTCAGGGTTGGGGTCCCTGCTGGGGTGCCTGTCAGCCTGTATGAGGGGCTGATGGCTGTTTGCAGGCTGGTCACACCCCCTTCAGGGTGGGGTTCCCCACTGGGGTTCCTGGCCAGTCTGGGTCAGTGGCTGATGGCTGTTTTCAGGCTGCTCAAGCAACGCCCCCCCCCCCCCCCGCAGTGGGGACCCTCACACCATGGAAGTTTGGCCAGCCTGGGTGAGGGGCTGATGGCTGTTTTCAGGCTGGCCACACCCCCTTTAGGGTGGTGGGTCCCCACTGGGGTTTCTGGCCAGTCTGGGTGAGGGGCTGAGGGCTGTTTTCAGGCTGGCCAAGCCCCCAAGGTGACAGAAGCTCCCAGCCTCTCCTTTTTTTCTTTTTTTCTTTTTTATTCTGGGATTTATTTACCTTTTATAATTGAAACTTTGTAGCCTTGAGAGGAGCTCAGAACCAGCCAGGGCGGGCAGGAGGGAAGCCTCCTGCTGGCTCTAGCTCTGTGGCCACGGGCAGCTGAAAGCAGGTATCTGGGTTTATTTATCTTCTATAATTGAAACTGTGTTGCTTTAAGTGGAGCTCAGAGCTGGCCGCGGCAAGCGGGAAGCTTGGCTTCCTCCATCATTGTGGCAACCAAGCCTCCTGCTTGCTCCAGCTCCGTGACTGCCAGCCGCCATCTTGGTTGGGTTAATTTGCATATTGCCACTCTGATTGGCTGGTGGGTGTGTCTTAAGGCATAGCAAAGGTATGGTCAATTTGCATGTTTGTCTTTTATTAGTGTAGATAACACTGGTTTCTGAAATATTGCTACTTGTCATTGTAGAATGAAGTGGAAGTAAAAAGATCTATAGGTATTTATTTTGACCTCTGTAATGCTTACAAAATGGTAAACATAACTAACAGTAAGCAATTTCAACTATGTGAATAGAATCTTTCACATAGTAATTATAAAGTTCTTAAAATATTGTCTGGTGAATGACACCTCACATGTGTCATTCTTCTGCTCTTAACATACAGATTCTATAATTATTTTATTCCAGTTATATTTTTCTACATAGTAAATTATAGGCCTACCTCCATTAGAAATTAATCTGCCTCTACATTGAACAAGAAATGAATGTATAGCAATAAGTCATAACTATTTTAAATTAGAATTTCTCAAACTTCACTCCTTTGACCATCAGCTTTGTCCTTTTTTTTTTTCTTTTTTTCTGTATTCATGTGCTACCTGGACTGTTATAAACCTGATTTGTTTTTCTTTAAACTAAATTGGTTTTTCATTTTTTATTATTCTAACAAAAATACCAATGAAATTAAAACATGATTTTACACATTATACCTTTAAATACACTTTCAAATAAATATAAGACTATAAAATAAAAATTATTTTTCAAAGTAATACCTAAATTTAGCACATGAACTTCTTTGGCATACAGACCATACTTTCAAAGCACAGCTCTTGTTTCAAACATACTTTAAATGAATGTGTTACAAGGTTTAGCAATGAAACTCTGAGGAGTGGAGCACATTTATAAAGATATTTCAATTACAACAGATCCCATTCTCCACCCTCCTACTTGTGGTGCCAAGCACTTCTCTCAAGTAAATAAATGTGCTGCATTATTAATAAATGGGTAAAAACCTCATGAATTTTATAATAACAGAAACTCATTTAATTTCAGTCCTTAACACAAATGGTCCTTTCACAATGATGCCAATAAACTCAGTAAATAAAGCAGGGTGATTAACTTCAAAAACAATTTCTTCCTATTTTTTTCTGACATAAAATATGAAAGTTTAGTCTTGGCCTGATCAATGCAAAACTTTTTGATTAAAGTAGTTGCATTTTGTGTTCTTTTACATTCATTCGAAGAATGTGTCTTTCTGTGTTAAAGATAACAACCTTACCATTCAAATTTAACTTTAGTATTTTATATCTATTTTGCTTCTTGTTTGTTCAAATAAATAGCTACATTTAAATTGAAATTATTAAAAAATTTAAATACAAGCCTGAATAATCTACATTAATCTTTTTCGCACTTAGATACAGAAGGCATAGTGTATGAAAAAGTCCCTTTCTATTTTAATGTGTAGAAATGCTAGACATTACTCTCCATGAATTTAGGCACTGTGATCTGAACAATACTTACTTTAAATGTTCTTGCAGCCTAAATTACCAAGTCCAAAGGAATCTCTAGCTAAAATAAAAATAGTTCTTTCATATAACTACCTGAATAAAATATGTTTTCAATTTTATAACAATTTAAATATCTCAGCATATAAATATTTATTGTCACGGTACTGAATTCATGATTATATTTCCATTTTGTACTCTGGCATATTATTCTTTATTGTTTATGTAGAGCCTTGGACCTGAGGAAACTTCTTGTTTTAAAAATGATTTACTTAAAACTATGTTTAATGGAAAGCAGATGATAATAGAGTGAACTTTTCACATCACATGAAAATCTTCACTGAAAATTCTTAGATCATATATTATACATATATATCTATTTATATTCATTTACAAAATGTGCCTATCTTTGTTAAAGATGACAACCTTACTGATTCAAACTTCACTTTAATATTTTATGCTGATTTTGCTTTCTGTTTGTTCAAATAAATAGTGAATATAAACATACAGTGAAGGTTATATTAAATGTTTTTATTTTTCTCTTTCTTTAAATTCTAAAGCAAATATGAGTTCTTTATTTTTTTTTTAAAGGTATCTTTATTGATTTCAGAGAGGAAGGGATAGGGAGAGAGAGATAAAAACATCAGTGATCAGAGTGAATCATTGATAGGCTGTCTCCTCTGTGCCCCAACGGGGCATGGTGTCTGCAACCCGGGTATGTGCCCTTACTGGGAATCAAACCGTGACCGCCTGGCTCAGAGGTCTATGTTCAAACACCGAGCGACACTGGCTGGGCACAAATATCACTTCTTGAAAGATACTTTTATAAAAGTAATAGGCAAAATAGCCTTTAAAGTGATAGAATTTTATGTGACTGACATTTCATTTATTACTTTCCAAAAATCCATTGAACAAATATCACTGAGGAATGTTATGCATGCATGTACTATTCTAGGCACAAAGAATGCAATATTAATAACAAACAGTTCCCTACTTCATGTTGCATACAATTTAAGAGGGGATATTTAAAATCATTAGTCCTTTCTTTATGAAGGTGAAATTTTGAAATATGCAATTTAGTTACTGAAAATATCAACCTCTAGTATGTAAGTAAAGTTTTACAAGGCTATAAATGCAGCTTCGGCCTATTTCTGCACTATCACAGATCCAGCTCAAGCTGTTCTTCAGATGCTCTTGTGTTGGTGTATGACCACTCTCCTCAGTATATCGCCTCTCAATTTACTGTAGGCTCATGAAAGTTTCTTAGATTTTGATTTTTAAAAAGAAACTTAAAAACATACATAAGGGTGTAATTGGCAGTACCTTTATATTATACCAAAAAATTAAGATCTTCAACCCACTTTTTCTTCTTAAATAAAAATTATCAAAATTAGATCAAGAATTTCACAATTAGCCTGGATGGTGTGGCTCAATGGTTGAGCATCGACTATGAACCAGGAGGTCAGGGTTCGATGCTGGGGTTGTGGGCTTGGTCCCCACTGTGGGGCATGCAGGAGGCATCTGATCAATGATTCTCTGTCATCATTGATGTTTCTATTTCTCTCTCTCCTTTCCTCTTTGAAATATATATGTATATATATATATATATCCTATCTACTAAAAGAGAAACATGGTTATTGGCGTACGACCGCTACCCTTCCCATTGGTTAATCAGGGCAATATGCAAATTAACTGTAAGCCAAGATGGCGGCCGGCAGCCAGGCAGCTTGAAACTAACATGAGGCTTGCTTGCTTCAGTGACGGAGGACTCCAATGTTCCCCGCCTGCCACTGCAGGCCTCTGAGCTGCAACTCTAAGCAACTATGTAACAAATATAGAAGCTAAACAAAACCCAAGAAACCTGCTTTAGTCGCCGGGCTTTAGCCAGCAGGATCGCAACATTGTAAGCAAAGGCCAGAATCTGCTGGGCTTCAGCCAGCAGGATCGCAACATTGTAAGCAAAGGCCAGAAACCTACTTTCAGCAGCAGAGGCCTAAGAGCTGGAGCCAAGCCTCAAAGCTAAAGCTGGCCCAGAATAAAAAAAGAAAAAAGAAACAAAGGAGCGTTTGGGAGCTTCAGTCACCCCCAGCCTGAAAACAGCCCTCAGCCCCTCACCCAGACTGGCCAGGCACCCCAGTGGGGACCCCCACCCTGAAGGGTGTGTGACCAGCTGCAAATAGCCATCATCCCCTCACCCAGGCTGGCCAGGTACCCCAGTGAGGACCCCCACCCTGAAGGGTGTGTGACCAGCTGCAAACAGCCATCATCCCCTCACCTAGTCTGGCCAGGCACCCCAGTAGGTACCCTCACCTGATCCAGGACACCCTTCAGGGCAAACCAGCTGGCACCCACCCGTGCACCAGGCCTCTACCCTATATAGTAAAAGGGTAATATGCCTCCCAGCACCGGGATCAGCAGAGCCGCGAGGCCTCCCAGCACCGGGATCAGCGTGACAGGGGGCAGTGCCCAAACCCCTTGATCGCCCTGCGGCTCTGGGTGTGACAGGGGGCGGGGCCACAACCTCCCTATCCACCCTGCTCTGTTCGTGACAGGTGAAGGCGCCCCAACCCCCTGATCAGCCCTGCTCTGTGCCTGATAGGGGAGAGCTCCCCAACCCCCTGATCGGCCCTGCTCTGTGTGTGACAGGGTGCGGCGCCCCAACCCCTCCCCGCCCCATGGGCCCTGCTCTGTGTTTGACGGGGTAGAGCCATAACCTCCCCATTGGCCCTGCCCTGAGGGTGAGAGTGGCGGCACCCCAACCCCCTGATCGGCCCTGCTCTGTGGGTGATAGAGGGTGGCGCCCCAACCCCCTGATGGGCCCTGCTCTGTGCGTGACAGGGGCAGTGCCCCAACCCCCTTATTGGCCCTGCTCTCTGCGTGACAGGGGGTGGCGCCGCAACCTCCCCATCGACCCTGCTCTGTGCATGACAGGGGGCGGTGCCCCAACTCGCCAATCGGCCCTGCTCTGAGGCCAACCAGGGGCTGCACCTAGGGATTGGGCCTGCCCTCTGCCACCCTGGAGCAGGCCTAAGCCAGCAGGTCGTTATCTCCTGAGGGGTCCCAGACTGCGAGAGGGCACAGGCCGGGCTGAGGGACCCCCCCCTCCCCCACCGAGTGCACAAATTTTTGTGCACCGGGCCTCTAGTGTGTGTGTGTGTGTGTGTGTGTGTGTGTGTGTGTGTGTGTGTATATATATATATATATATATATATATATATATATATTATTATTATTATTATTATTTTAATAAAGAGAGTCTGCAAAGTTTCAGGTATTGGCTCTTTATTATAAAATCTCCATTGAAGTAGAAAGTAAAATATGATGGCATATTTATATTTTGAAGGATGAAGGACAGTATATAAGTATTTTATATAGCTTTGTGAGTAGTTATACTTTCAGGCAATTTTTTACAGCTGTATTTTTATTACTTTTATGAGGAATTTTATTTTTACTTCTTTGCCAAACCCTGAAGGTGCTTTCAGGAATTCAATTACTGGAAATTCTCAATGTCTGATTCTAAGACTGATAAACACACAATACACACACTCACACACACACACACACACACACACACCAACAAGAGCAGAGATCAAGGAGAGAACTATAATAAAAATAAAATAAATTTTAAAATTAGTGAAATGTTTTAGTAAATAATTAAATGATAGTTTAAGTATTTTAAAGATAGTTATATGTACTAATATAGTTGAACTAGACATGTTGGATAATAGAATGATAAGAATAGAAGGTATAGAAATATATAGCCTTTCCAGGAATCAGGGGTTATAGAAAACAGACTATATTAAATTCCAAATGAGAGACTATCCAATCCCTTGAATTTTTCTAACAGGATTTGCAAGATCATTAGTGTCTAAAGGAAAATCTACGCAGTTGATGTGATGTGCATTTGAGAATCTTGAGTAATCTTTGTTACCATGAGATTCTATTTCTTTATGAATTTAAATGTTTGAGTTACTAATCAAGGGAGTCATACTGAACCAAGTTTATAGATCAGAATCACATAGGGAGCTGTGTACACCTACACCTGACTGAGCCTCACTCCTACAGTTCAGACTGAGCCTGCCTCCTGTGTATTCTGATCTAATAAATTTTTGATAGGATTAAAGATATATATTTTTTAAATCCCCAGAAATATTTATTGTGTGTATTCCCTGTAGCGATCTTCTGTGTTTGAAATTACTGTATTTCTTCCATCACAAACATACCTACACTATTTCATGCTAGTGTATACCAACACACTTAGCATGCATGAAATGTTTATTTAGAAACTTAAAATGACCTTCATATTCTCTACAGCTATACATAGATACATTTGTATAACCCATGGATTCCTAATCATGCTACCTTTGCTTTTCCTACTTCACAGAAATAGAGCCTAGTAGAATAGTATTATGGGGTAGTTGTAACAGTGATTCTTTGTTTCAATTCCTAGATACCAGGTAAATTGCCAGTTTTTCAGAGGTAAAGTTCCACTGTTTATAAAATAAGTCCTCATCAAGCTCTATCACTTTCTTATTCAATAAATCTCTCTAGTGCCTGAGTAGATAATCATACATTTTAAGATACAGTGTTTGTTCTGATGCCAAGCCCTTTTTAAATCCAGCTTCTTACTAATTTTTCAGTTCATGATTTTCTAATACTCTAATATAGTGAAGCAGTGTGTTTCCAATTTCCTTTTTTCTATATACCTTTTTATACAACTCAATTATAAGAAATACTAAGATTATTTCAGTAATGTATTTACATTCGAAAAATGTTAATATCTGATTATAAAGAATTCTAAAGAGCATACTCCTGGCACCTGTAGATTTTAATGCCTATATTGTCTCCTTTCCAAAGGAAATGGGCTTTTTTTGCAGGATTTTGTGTTTGAATGACATTTTTAAGGTCTACCTAATTATTTTTTTCATAGTAGTGCTCTCCTAGCAATATTATAGGTCCCTGCTGAGCAACAGGCAAAATGCACACTTCAATTCCCCATCTGACGTAGGTGGTGGAATATAATTAGACATGTTGGAAATCTTCCTGGGTGCTTCTGAGCTTGCTGAGAGGTGGGTTTTCAATCATTTACAACTTTCCAAAATTTATTTTTCAGCCCACAGCTTGAATAACAATTATAAGAGGCCTAGTCATCAATTTAACATGTCCTCATAAAAACTATTTTAGTGAGAATTCTGGAAATATATTTAAAATGAAAACGTCATTGATCTTTTTAAAAACATCATTTATTAATATATTGTATTTTTAAATCTATTATAAGATTTTCCTTTTGCAAGGAACTTTTATCATGTTTGTGAGATGTGGTGAGAGTACTCAATTTTATAATAATCATTTTTGGGGAAATGTTATTTACATACTAAGAATGGCTTTATGATGGTTTTGTAGCAGAAGATTTTTTTTTTCTTATAACTACCATATTCTGCACACAGACTTCATTTGCTGTTACTTCTCCTCATGAAAACATTTGCTATTACCCTGAAAAAAAATAAAAACATATAGCCATACAGAAATATGAAGATATGAGTAAATATTAATAGACTTAACAAAAGTAATAAGTTGTATAGTAAATATAACTTTTAATTATTTATGTGATATTTTAGTGGATAATATTAACTAAATCCAAGAATGAGATGAAATAAAGTCTGTATGGGCATCAGTGCAGATATTTTGGTACAATTTTAATATAGATATAAAAATAAATTTGAATTAAATATTATACAACTCAACAGTAGATGAATGAAAATATTTCAGCATTCTAAAAAAAAACTTGCAGAAAAATAATGCATTTGATGAATTCCACTGTAAAGCTTAAGCATGCTACAAAAACTAGTGCATAAAAGACTGTTAGTTACACAATAATCTCTCTATATATAAAAAGGCAGCTACCGTAATGGCTATAATGAACTAACAACTGGTTGCTATGATGCCCATTGTGGCCAGCGAACCAGCCTGATCAGGAGGTGGGGCCAGCGGCCAACCTCGTGTACCCTCCCCGCTGCTAGACTGCCCCTAATCAGACTCTCCCACCCCGATCAAGAGTGGGGCCTGCCGGCCAAACACCCTCTCCCTTCCCTCCCCCCAACCCCCCAGCTAGCCACGCCCTTGATCAGCCTGCCCCACCACAATAGGCCTGCAGCCCCTCCCCCGGCCTGCCAGCCGCTGATCGCACCCCCTCACCTCAATAGGAGTCAGGACTGGGTGGCCAACCTCCTGCAGCCCCTCCCCCAAGCCAGCCAAACCCCTGATGGGCCCCCACCATCCTGATCATCCCAAAGCCCCTCCTCCGACCCAGCTCCCCCTCCCCCCCTGCCGATCAGGGGCAGGGCTGGCTGGGCAACTACCCATGGCCCCTCCCCAAGCTGCTGGCCCCTGATCGGCACCACCCACCCACCTCATTCAGGGATGGGGCCTGCCTGCCCACTTCCCACAGCCCCTCCCCATGGCTGGCCCCACCCCTAATAAGCCCCCTAACCCTAATTGAGAGCGGGGCCACTGGCCATTTGCCCACAACCCCTTCCCTCAGCCAGCCCGGCCCTGATCAGGCCCTGATCTGCGTGGGTGGGCAGGCCAACTTCCTGCCATCTCCTCCTCCTGACAGGCCCAGCCCCAGTGCGCCTTGATTGGGGTAGGGCCAGCTGGACCCCACCCATGCACGAATTCGTGCACTGGGCCTCTAGTTAATGAATAAAATGAAATATATTTTAATAAAAATGACCTTATAGTTATTGCCAGGCTTTCCTTACTTTTGAGTTATGGATTGTCAGATAATAAATTGAAATAAGATACGTTAAACAAATATATCTTGTAATAACTGTTTAGCCATCTATTGAGTAGTTATGTTTATTGATGGGGTGGTGGAGACTGTTAGGAAACAATCGTCCTTGTATTTTCATGATCTATAAATATCTCAAAGCAGCATCATTGCTTTTGATTTGTAATCCAAAATGCTGTTGTAAAATTTTTTAAATCTCTCATTCTTGGATGAGAATTTTAGATGCACAATTAATAGTTGATCTGCTTAAAAAAAAATATTTATACTTGCATATCCTACTATTAAGATCAATTTATTTCAGCCAAATAAGATCTCACATTCTTCCATCAATACTGGGGCATTGCAAGCTTTACAATGGCGGGGACACTTCATTCATTCAGAACAGCAGTTTTCAACCTTTTCCATATATGGCACATATAAACTAATTACTAGAATTCTGCTGCACACTAAAAAATATATTTGTGGCTGATCTGACAAAACTATAGGCATAATTTTGATTTACTCACACAGGATGGCTACTGTTTTGTCTTTGGCCATCATCATTTTCTTTACCTGACAGCTATGGAAAAAGAGGTCAGTGGGCTTCACTAAATAGCCAGGTGTTGCGTGTTTTGGTAATTCCTGTGGCACACTGATTGAAAATCGCTGCTCATTGCAAGCCATCAGTGTAGTGAAAACTGTCACAAATCTTTGATATACTGTTGCAGTTTCCAGTTACTTTTGAATTTGCTGAGACAGTCCTTGATGGCTAAACTGAAGTTGATAGGATAGACCAGTGGTCAGCAAACTCAGTAGTCAAGCAGAGCCAAATATCAACAGTACAACGATTGAAATTTCTTTTGCGAGCCAAATTTTTTAAACTTAAACTATATAAGTAGGAACATTGTTATTAACTTAATTAGGGTACTCCTAAGGCTTAGAAAGAGCTACATCAAGGGGCCAAAGAGCCGCATGTGGCTCGCGAGCCACAGTTTGCTCACCACGGGGATAGACTATTGATTTTCACAGTTATTACCTATGAGTTTGGTTAGGTTAATTGAGTTCTTTAGGTAAACTAAGCATAAATGTAGGCCACTGTTCTTTTAATTACAAAATCTGAAGCCATCTATTTATATAAAAACCCTGGGTGTAATGCCCATCATGTCTGAGACTCAACCAACCGGAAGGAAGTCAGTCCTGCAGGGGTCGCTTTGGCAACTGCTGTGCCCTCCCCAAGCTGTTTCCTGCGAGGGTGAGGTTTGAGGCAGGAAATCGCCCTTGGAGCATGGATGCACTGAGTCCTGGGTCGCCTTGCCAAGGGATGCGCACTCCCCGAGCAGCTGTTCCCCTGATGGTGAGGTTTGAGGTACGAACCGGCCCTTTGAGCATGGAGGCATATGTTTATACAGTTTTAATACATTATATTAGAGGTCGTGGTGGTACTGTTTTACCCACAGTGTCTACAGGAATTGCTGCAAATTTACTTCTCAGTGGAAGAACCTTTCATTCCCAATATATTTACCAATTCCATTAAATGAAACTTCCATCTCTAGACTCTATAAAGAGTGAAGTTGCTAAAACCATTAAAAAGGCCCAACTTCTCATTATTGATGAATGCACTATGTCATCCAGTCATGCTATAAATTCCATAGACAGATTATTAAGAGAAATTATGAATTTGAAAGTTGCATTTGGTGGGAAAGTTCTCCTTCTTGGAGGGGACTTTCGACAATGTCCCAGTGTTGTGCCACACGCTATGCAATCAGCCATAGTACAAACAAGTTTAAAGTAAAGTAGTGTTTGGGGATGCTTCAGAAAATTGTCTCTTAAAACAAATATGAGATCAGAGGATTATTTTACGAATGGTTAGTAAAACTTGGAGATGGCAAACTTAATAGCAGTTTTCATTTAGGAATGGGTATTATTGAAATCTCCCGTGAAATGATTTGTAACAGATCTATTATTGAAGCTACCTTTGGAAATAGCATATGTATAGATAATACTAAAAAATGTATCTAAACGTGTGATTCTTTATCCAAAAAATGAGCATTTTCAAAAATTAAATGAAGAAATTTTGAATATATTTAATGGAGATTTTCACACTTATTTGAGTAATGATTCCATTGATTCAACGGATGATGCTGAAAAGGAAAATTTTCCCATCGAATTTCTTAATATTACTCCTTCGGGAATGCCATGTCATAAATTAAAATTGAATGTGGGTGCAATCATCATGCTACTGAGAAATCTTAATAGTAAATGGGGTCTTTGTAATGGTACTAGATTTATTATCAAAAGATTATGACCTAGCATAATCAAAGCTGAAGTATTAACAGGATCTGCAGAAGGAGAGGTTGTTCTGATTCCAAGAATTGATTTGTCCACATCTGACACTGGCCTCCTATTTAAATTAATTTGACAACAGTTTCCTGTGATGACAGTATTTGTGATGACTATTAATAAATCAGAAGTACAAACTCTAGACAGAGTAGGCATATTCCTACCTGAACCCATTTTCACACATGGTCAGTTATGTGTTGCTTTCTCTCTAGTTTTGAAGAGCAGTGACGTTAAAGTTAAAGTTCTAAATACTTCATCACAAGGGAAATTAGTCAAGCACTCTGAAAGTGTTTTCACTCTTAATGTGGTGTACAGGGAGATATTAGAATAAGTTTAATCACTTTATCAGTCATTGTTTGCATCACTGTTGTTTTCATGTCATGTTTTTGTTGTTTTCATATCATGTTTTTGTTGTTTTTATATCATGCCTCTGTTGTTATATCCTTTTGTTACTGTTTATTTATTAATAAATTTATATATCATTTTCATATACATTTTATTAATTTTCTTTCATCTCTCACACTTCTATTATAGAGAAAGGGCAAATAGCAATATTAAAATATTTCCTCTAATTAATTCCCTTTTAATGTGCATGAATTTCATTTACCGGGCTACTAGTTTAAGACTATAAACGATATACAAAACACCAGAATTGTTTTACTCTATGGATATGTATATTCAATTCTGAAGTTCACGTTGTCCAACAGAGTTATAGGGCCTGTCTGAAAACTGGGACTAAATTTAAAATAAAAACACATAAAACTAACATAATAGTAGCATTACATTGATAAACAATCTGAATGAATTGATGTAATCCTCCGATAGTTTAGTGAATTAATAAATTATTTATGCATAAGTTAAAATCTTCTTTGGGTTCAAATGATAGAAAAAGTGATAAATTAAGGGGATCTCACACACAAGTTATATAGAAGCAGGAGTTTGTCATACAATAACTGCACACTTTTGCTGGGTGTGCCTTCGAGAAGATGTTGGAGGTATGTTGTAGCTTTATCACCATTTTCTATATTATAGGAAACAAGCCTGGCTGGCTTCTTTGATCAGCATCCTGAAATGACATATTGCATATTTATCTACTAACAGTATGCTTTTAAAATACCTTCTGATAAAATTTACAGCAACCTGCACTATGCTATACCTATTTGACCACTTCTTATATCAGCACATCCCAACACAATTAGAAACTTGATGAGGCTGTTTTTCTTCATTGTTAGGTCTTGTAGCAAAGAGATTAGGATTTCCTAGGCCATCTCTGCCTTCTGGGTCTTTATCTCCACCAGACTTACCTTTAATGGTAATGTTCATATTTTTTTTCATCCACTATGATTGATATACCTCACTGAAAAGATTAATTACAGACCTGGTGATCCATAATTTTCATAGCGTTTTAGAAAAAGTAATATAGTATAGAAGTATAGGATGCTTTGTAAAGTGATGCTGTTAATAGTGATGTGTGGTATATGACTAGCATGCCCCTATCTGTGACAATAGGTGGTCACTAGATGATAAATGCATTGCATTTTCTGACCTTAAGTGTGGAACTAGTGACAATTTACCATAAAATACTTGTTAGAAGCTCTCTTTTCAGGCATAATGGAGAAATAGAGGTTTGATATACACTCTGACTTGAAACAATGACAACAAGGAGCAAAATTTATGACATAATAGGCACAGTGTTGATTCCTGAAAGAAGAGATACGAAAGATGTGAGACCTAGGGTTGCTTGAGCCCACTGTCTAGACTAGAGCAAGCTTTCCGGCTGCAGCACATGAATGAAGTGTCTGTTCGTCTCATTTAGCTGACAAAACATGTTCTTAGTTGGAGTGACTTACAGTGCTAGAATTCACAGACAGAGAGCTCCAGGGGTCTTCAGCATTTTCCCATGAGTTGTCAGCCTAGTACTGTTAAATATAAGTATACGAGAAAACTACCCCAAACCATAGAATCACTAGAATACTGAGGAATGTTGCTTTAGTAGTGTGGCCATATTAATCCAAATTAAATATTGATCCTAACAGAATTTAAAATCCTCAAAAGTTTATAATTAAATTGTTTTTTATTTAATTTAGTAGTGTCTCATAGAAGTAACCGAACATATTTTAATGAATAAAAAAGGACAGCACTCAAAATATATAATTCAAAATCTGACATCCAATAAAATATAATGAGGAATGCAAGGAACACAAAAATAGAATCCATAGTAAGGAAAGACATAGCAATCAATCACATAGTAACATCCATTAATGGCACAGATAATAGTATTATAACATAGGAGCATTAACACACCTATGTTTACATGTACTGCATATGTACTACAAGATAGAAGAACGTATGAGCATAATAAGATCTAAAACAAATTAATAAAAATACTAGAGATATTTAAAAGTCAAGCAAAAATATAATAAATGAGATTAATAGCAGATTAGATACTGCCAAATAAAAAATAGTGAATTCAAAGACAGAATAATATAAGCTATCCAGTGAAACAGACAGGAAATTATATATATATATATATTTTATCTTGAGCAATCTGGTGTGTTTCTCTAAGTGCTGGCCTAACAAGGTTCAGAATGTAGCCCTTATCTGTCCCATTAAATAGAGCAAAGAAATAATGTTCCCAAAATATTCTTTATACTGCATATTTTTCTCTTATACAGTGTTTTAAAGGGACTTATCTAAAAGTATACTAAAGGAAACAAATAATCACTATAGTTAACATTTAACATATGTCAGGCATTTTTTAAGCATTTCATATAACATTGTATACTTTCTGTTGGATATTTTGTTTCTTGATTTTAAAAAATAATTTGTCTAAAATCTAAACTAGACTACCACACTGCTTGCACACTAGTTACTAACTACATCACTGATTATAATAACATTTATTATGTACCTAACACTGAGTCTACATAATCCTGTGAAATTTTAACCCGATGTGGGGCAAAGCAACAAATACTGATTATAAGTCAACTTATTTGGAGATAACTCTGCAAAATAAATGCATCCAATTCTCCATGGCTTTCAATACAAAAGTCTATGGGTTTGGAAATAGTCTACAAAGGCATGCTCTAGACTTAAATTTGGGTCCTGGTCTGCTCTACAAGTCTGAATAATTCAGGAAGCAAGATAACGCAGTAAGGTCTTTGACATCTCTCTCAGCAATATTTTTTCTGGTATATCTTCTCAGGCAAGGGAAATAAAAAAGAGAATAAACAAATGGAATCACATCAAACTAAAAAGTTTTACACACAAATGAAACCATCAAAAAAATGAAAAGACAGCCTACTGAATGGAAGATGTCTGACAATAATACATCTCATAAGGGATTAATGTACAAGTTTTATTAAAAAAACAACAACAATCACCTCATACAATGTAACATCATAGAAACAAACAACCCAATTAAAAAGTGGGCAGAGGACCTGAAGAAACCCTTCTCCAAAGAGGACATACATGTGGGTAACAGACATAAGAATAGATGCTCAATGTCACTAACCATCAAAGTGATGCAAAGTAAAACCACAATGAGATATCACCTCACACCTGCTACAGGTGTTGGCAACAATGTGGAGAAAAGGGAACCCTCCTGCACTATTGGTGGGATTGCAAGTGCAGCCACTTTGGGAAACAGCATGGAGGTTCCACAGAAATTAACTATGGAACTGCTTTATGACCCAATGATTCCACTTCTGGGCATATCCTATCTAATAAAAGATTAATATGTAAATTGACCATCACTCCAACACACAAGATGGCCACCCCCATGTGGCCAAAGATGGCTGCCCCCATGTGGACACAAAATGGCCGTCAGTGGAGGGCAGTTGTGGGTGATCAGGCCTTCAGGGGAGGACATCTGGGGGAAACCCAGCCCTGCAGGGGAGAGTAGTTGGGAGGACCAGGCCAGCAGGGAGGGCAGTTAGGGGCAACCAGGCCAGCAGGGGAGGGCAGTTAGGGACAATTGGGCCAGCAGGGGAGCAGTTAGGCATCGATCAGGCTGGAAGGGGAGTGGTTAGGGCAGTGATGGCGAACCTTTTGAGCTCGGCGTGTCAGCATTTTGAAAAACCCTAACTTTGGTGCTGTGTCACATATAGAAAATTTTTGATATCTGCAACCATAGTAAAATGAAGACTTCTATTTTTGATATTTATTTTATATATTTAAATGCCATTTAACAAAGAAAAATCAACCAAAAAAATGAGTTGTCATAGGTTCGCCATCACTGGGTTAGGGGGTGATCAGGCTGGCCTGCAGAAGCAGTTAGGGGCAATCAGGAAGGCAGGCAGGTGAGCAGTTGGGAGCCAGCAGTCCTGGATTTTGAGAGGGATGTCCCACTGGGATTGGGCCTAAACGGTCAGTCAGACATACCTCGAGGGGTCCCAGATTGGAGATGGTGCAGGCACACCCCCGTGCACAAATTTTGTGCACTGGGCCTCTTGTATACAAAGAAATTCAAAGCACTGATTTGAAAGAATATATGAACACCTATGTTTGTGGCAGTTATTTACAACCACCAAGATATGGAAACAAAACTTATTGATTTAAAGCAGTACTTATTATTTTTCTTATTTTTTCATTATGAAGGATATACAGGAAAGTTGGGAATTCAAAAGCAATAGTGATCATCCCATTTTTCTTGGTTTCTTAACCTTGGAGAAAGTGATGAGATTTTACATGGAAAAGTGGATTGAATCAGCAGGATTTTTCTACTCTAGCCGCATACTGATGCATGAATTCACATTTTGAATTTTCAGAACTACTCTACAAATATTTTGTTTTATTCATAGTTGAATACAATTCACACACACTCACAACAAAAATTAAATATCTTTTCAGTCAGAGTAGACAACGTTTATGCTAAAATTATGGTCAGCCATACTATAAGCTATTTGTCTTATTCTAATTTACTCAGGGCATCAATCACAATCGGTGACCATAAAAAATAGTGGTGATATTGATATGAACTCAGGTTACTACTTTACATGACGTGAACTAATATAAATTTTGGGGATATGATACATAATCATTCGAATCTTAAACATTTTAAAGCCAGTGAACAGTAAGAGTGAGCTCATGTCCATGTAAATCCTGCAAGACTGGCCTTTGACACCAAAGTCATGGCATTTGAACAGGGACAATCATCCTGAAGGAAAGTAGAGAGGAAGATACAGCCAAGGCATCTACATGTTTCGTTGCCAAATATTCTATTGCATGGATATACCACAGTTTATGTATTCATTCACCAATAGATGGACATTTATGTTGCTTTTACTTTTTTGGCTTGAATAATAATGCTGTTATGGGCACTCATGTATACGTTTTTGTGGACACGATTCTTTCACTTGGGAGTACAACTTCGGAGTCATGTAGTGATGCTGTGTTTGTGTTTAAGTAACGGTCACACTTTTTATACAAAGCCCCTGCACCATTTTACACACCCACCATCAATGAATGAGGGTTTCAAAATCTCCACATCTTTACCAACACTTGTTATTATCTGTCTTTGTTGTTATAGTCATTCTAGAGCAGTACAGTGGTTTTCACCTTCATTTTCATGATGGCTAATGATTTTCAGCATCTTTTCATGATCTTATTGATTTTCCCTTGACTTTTGAGGCTCTTTGAAAAGTCTTGTCTGTCTCTCCAGCCACTTGATCGCTCATTCCTCTTCACCTTGTATGTGTTTTGCCAGCTCCAATGAGCTTTCTTCAACTCTTTGAACATGCTGTTACCCATCTAGTGCAGGCTTATGTTGTTTCCATTTCCCTCCTAACTTTCCCTCTTTGTTTGCTCGGTCAGATCTCACTTTATGAGGGCACCCAATAGCATGAAGCTCGATACGAAGAAGGGTTCTGTATTCAGTGTAATATGCTGCTGTTACTGTCCTGAAATTTGTAATAATATTGAATAAAGATCCCACATTTTATATTGCAGCGGGCGCTTAGTATTATGTAGCTAGTCTGATGCCTTGCTTACCATTATTATTTATCCTTAAGGTCTCAGTTTAGGCAGAAATACCTACAAGAAATCATCCCAGTCATCTGTAGACTGCATTGGGTGTTCAGCCTAAACTTCATCTCTACCAGCATGTATTATGTATAACGTTGGATTTCTTCCCTTGTAAGACCTTTGATCTCTGAGCCTAGGGGCTTTTCCTTTCTTATCCATCTTTCTGTTGAGCCCAACATAGTGCCTGAGTGCTGGCTATAGTACAACATGCAGTTCAACCACATAGTTCTGACTCAGGTGGTGAACCATATGTCAGAAATAATTCAGAACATGAGCTCCAGGGTTAGATGGCCTGGACATCCAGCCACTCTCATTTATAAGTGGTGTGGAACCTGGGCAAGTTACTTAGTGTTTCTGAACCTTGGTTTATTCATATTTAAAATGGGGATGACAGTAGTCCCAATCTCATAGCAGTTTTATTGGGATTAAGTGAATGAATAAAGGTGAAAATTTTAGAAAAGTGTCTGACTACGATTTAGTGTACGTGTTAGCTGTTATCATTATTATATTAAACTAGAGGCCCTGTGCATGAATCCGTGCACAGGTGGGGTCCCTTGGCCTGGCTGGTGATCGGGGCCAATTGGGGCCGATTGGGACTGGCCAGCGGGGGGGAGGGACCATAGGAGGTTGGCCAGCCACGGACGTTAGCTGTGGGAACACACTAACCACCAGGGGGCATCTCCTGCATTGAACATCTACCTCCTGGTGGTCAGTGCATCGCCATAGTAACTGGTCTACCGGTCATTCAGTCAACCAGTCATAACAGTCGCTTAGGCTTTTATATATATACTAGAGGCCCGGTGCACAAAAATTTGTGCACTTGGGGGGGAGGGGGGTCCCTCAGCCCGGCCTGTGCCCTCTCGCAGTCTGGGACCCCTCGGGAGATAACGACCTGCTGGCTTAGGCCTGCTCCCAGGTGGCAGAGGGCAGGCCCAATCCCTAGGTGTAGCCCCTGGTCGGGCTCAGAGCAGGGCTGATTGGGGAGTTGGGGTGCCGCCCCATCGTGCACAGAGCAGCGAAGATTGGGAGGTTGTGATGCCACCCTCAGTCACGCTCAGGGTAGGGCCAATTGGGGGGTTGGGGCACCGCCCCCTGTCACACTCAAGGCAGGGTCGATGGGGAGGTTGCGGCTCCACCCTCTGTCATGCACAGAGCAGGGCCAATCAGGGGGTTGGGGCGCTGCCCCCATCACACACAGAGTAGGGCCCATCAGGGGGTTGGGGCACCACCCTCTATCACCCACAGAGCAGGGCCGATCAGGGGGTTGGGGCTCCGCCACTCTCACACTCAGGGCAGGGCCGATGGGGAGGTTATGGGTCTACCCCATCACACACAGAGCAGGGCCCATGGGGAGTGGGGTTGGGGAGCTCCCCCCTATCAGGCACAGAGCAGGGCTGCTCAGAGGGTTGGGGCCCCGCCCCCTGTCACACACAGAGCCCCAGGGCGATCAGCGGGTTTGGGCGCTGCCCCCTGTCACGCTGATCCCGGTGCCGGGAGGCATATTACCCTTTTACTATATAGGGTAGAGGCCTGGTGCATGGGTGGGGCTGGCTGGTTTACCCTGAAGGGTGTCCTGGATCAGGGTGGGGGTCCCCACTGGGGTGCCTGGCCAGTTTGGGTGATTGGCTGAGGGCTGTTTCCGGCTGGGAGTGACTGAAGTTCCTAAGTTCCTAACTGGTCCTTTTTTTTTTTTTACTCTGGGCCAGCTTTACCTTGAGGCTTGGCTCCAGCTCTTAGGCCTCCTCGGCTGAAAGTAGGTTTCTGGCCTTTGCTTACAATGTTGCGAATCTGCTGGCTGAAGTCTGGCGGTATTTGTTACAATGTTTCTTAAACTGCCCGCTCAGAGGCCTGCAGCCGCAGGCGGGGAACGTTGGTTTCCTCCAACGATCCTCCGTCACTGAGGCAAGCAAGCCTCATGTTAGTTTCAAGCTGCCTGGCTGCCGGCCGCCTTCTTGGCTGACAGTTAATTTGCATATCTTGCTGATTAGCCAATGAAAAGGTAGCGGTTGTACGCCAATTACCATGTTTCTCTTTTATTAGTGTAGATATATAGATTCTTATTTGTTGAATAGATGGGCTATGTATACAAAGAGAAGAAAAGGACACTAGAACCTGATGAAAAAACCACGTAACTTAAAATCTTTTATTGTGCATAGTACTGTTTAATACATGAACTTACACTGCTAGGAGGAAGGGTAATTATATAAAAGTTCAGTTCATGAAATCAAAATAGGAATACAATTAGAAAGTTGGGATTCAGCCCAAAGGAAAGAAAAATTGAGGCTAAGAGTAAATATATGAATCTTATAAGGAGGAAACAGGATCTGTTTAAAATTCTTTGCAAACATTAGTCAACTCAACACAATGTTAACACAGTTTTGTGAAATTAGTATGAATAAATTAATGCCAATAACCTTTAGAGAGCATATGTTTTCTTGTTTACATATTTAGCCCGTTATGCCTTGCTGCCACCTTCAAGCATTTGAAGTTGAGTTTGAATTCAATACAGACTTAATGCCATTATGAAAAGGCACACTGAATATATAATGCAGGGATGCAATGTTTCCTGTGTGTCTGCATTTTCCTTGGATCTGCAAGCATTCTGTATTTACCCGCCCAACATCAGGAGATGCCACCTGCCCTCTCTTCTGTGCACCTGCTGGCTTCCCTCAGTTCTTTCATGTGCCTTCTGGGGACATTTGCCTGGAATTCTCTCTACAGCACCACCCCTCTTCACCATTTTTAAATCTCAATCCACACTTCAGTTTACCAGGGAGCATGCCTCTGACTCTACCTCTCACCTTCACTTACCTCCAAAATAAAACTGTGGTTCTTACATAGTACTTTTAAATTTATTTATATTATCTTTAAAATATATATATACTAATATACATATATTGGTTTCAGAGAGGAAGGAAGAGAGAGAGAGAGAGAGAGAGAGAGAGAGAGAGAGAGAGAGAGAGCTCGCCTACTGGGGATTGAGCCCACAGCCCGGGCATGTGCCCTGACTGAGAATTGAACTGTGATCACCTGGTTCATAGGTCCATGCTCAACCACTGAGCCACTCTGACTGGGTTGTATTATCTTTTAATATAATATCTGTCTTCTCTGTTAAACTTTAATTCCACTACGGGTAAAAGTTATTCTATTTTGCTCAGCATGTGTCCCCAGTGCCTGGATGCTTATTGTGGAATAATTGCAAAAAAATGTTGAATAACTAAGTGACATGATCCACAGTTATCTCAAAAGACCATAAAAGCAGGGGTGGGCAGGTCAATGATTTCAAAAAGGTTCAAAGACATGAGTGTAAGGAAGAAGAAAGATAGGGAATACCTCCACCTCCGATGTGTTGTGTACTACAGTGGGATTTTAAATTTGGCAACACATGTCTAGTCAGGTAAGATCACACACAAAAAACATATCTATAAACATTACATTATATAATTTTAAATGTCTGACTATTAAAACTGTCAAAATATTCTTATTCACATAGACACTAAACTAAAAAAGGCAGTTATCATATAGTGATTTGATTAATTGATTATGAAAAGGCCAGTAAGCTATAAATAATCATTTTATAAAAATATTAAAATACTATTCAGATAAGCAGTTCTTAAACTGACCTTCTGGAAAGGCAAAGAATATAACTCAAATCAAATTTCAGAGTGTGTCTTTCTGTAAAGGATTGGAATAATAATGTATAGTCAGATACTTTACTTTTTAATCATCTTACTTAATGCAGTGGAAGAACCTGAAAATACTAGATGGACAGCTAATATGTCTATTAACCTGTCTCAATCAAATATCAGGTGTCTTAAATGAATCTTAAGTCGGTGGGGAATCAAAGCCAAGATATAAATGAATTTTCTTTCAGAAATGTATAATGCATTTTTACTAGTACAGCACCAGGAGAGAGATATCTTTTGAAATGTCAGATATGAGGAGGAATGACTTTGGTCTTCCAGTGGAAGTATTTGAGACTAATGCATATTGTGTATTATTATAAAGACAATGCCAAGTCTGAAAATGACTTATAATTACCCAGGGAATCACACATCTTCGCAAAGAAATTCTATTCTTCTAGAATTTCTGTTAATCATTTTATATTTATTAATAATAACTTAAATACCAACACTTTTACTAATAGAATGCTAGTTTTTATATACACAAATAATTTTTCACAAGTTGAAAATCTATCATTTACAATAGCAAGATACCACATAGTTTTCAAGGGAGGTAAATATTACCTTTCAGTACTACAAAAGAAAAATATTATTTCTGAATGGAAAAAAGAAGAATTTGCCTTTAATAAGGTATTTTTTCACATTCTAATAAAGATTCACGTTTTTAACCCAAAGTAAATAAGAGCTTATGATTACATTTTCTCTTCTCAAATTATATGTAAATTTCACCATAACTCAATGTACTTCACAATAATATTAGAATAGAATGGTTCAGTCCTCAGCACTAGTCCAAGTGACTTTCATATAAAGTGTGAATGCTGCATCTGTTTGTGGCTAGAATTCAGGATCTGGAAAAGGGACCACGCACAAATGAATACACTAGACAAGAAATATGAATTTAGAAGGCATGGGGGGTCAGGTGGAAAACCTTTCTCTAGTTGAGAGGCTCCACTGGGGCCCAGGACCTGCTAGATTTTCTTCAGTTTTAGAATACACATCTTGCCCTTGGTTAGGCAGGCAATCTGGTAGCAGACAGACTATCTTAAAGGTCAGTAAATATTAGTAAAGATTTACTTTGAGCCTATTAGGTCAGGAAATTGCTTGAACCACCATTGTCTCGACAGAACAATCGGTGCATAGCTTTAGCCCTTGCTAAAGCTCAAGGTCCATCAGCCTTCCAAGTTCCCTGTTGCACTTTCATGATAGTGTAGACCAGTGATGGTGAACCGATGACATGCGTATCAGAGGTGACACACAAACTCATTTTTTTGGTTGATTTTTCTTTGTTAAATGGCATTTAAATATATAAAATAAATATCAAAAATATAAGTCTCTGTTTTACTATGGTTGCAAATATCAAAAATTTTCTATATGTGACACGGCACCAGAGTTAAGCTAGGGTTTTTCAAAATGCTGACATGCCGAGCTCAAAAGGTTCGCCATCACTGGTGTAGACAATGAATAACTTCCAGCAATCAAGTGCCACAAATACATTATCATGTTTGTTCAACTATAATATCACTCTACAGAGGAATTTTCAACAAAACTATAAAAAGGCAGTGTCCCAAGAAAAGCACAAAACTCAATGAAATGATTATAAATAATAGATAATTATATATATATATAATATAAATAGAATATAGAAGAAATAATATATAAAAATATGTTATAATAATAACATAATCAGCCAGGAACTATTTTGAATATAAATTGATAATTGGCCAAAAAAATTAAAGGAATTATGATAGAATCCTTCTGTTTAAATGTGGAAGGGATAAAAGGAGATTGATTTAAGACAGGTCTTTAAAGAAGGGTGCTTATGGAAAGCACAGGATAGTCATGACAGTATAAGTAATTCAAATTAATTGGCATCCAAATTATAAAGTGTGCTTAGACAGGAAAGTGGTGCCATATGGAAGTCCTTAAGCATCAGGCTGTGGGGTAGGAGTTGTATTTGGAAGGGAATACAATGTTATCTATGATTTTTGAGCACCGGGGATGTGAAACCTTCATGAAGTTATAAGAATTAAAAGTTTGATTTTCAAAAAAACCCCCAAAAAACCTTCTTAGCTTCATAAGAAATAATTTCTGCAGCTGGAATGATGTCTTTTTTGCTAGAGAAACATAGAAAATAGCATAATGTTGATGACTTTTGCAGAGTCAGGGAGTCTTTTCCGGTCACATTCAGCCTCAGTGAGATTGTTCTCTCTGAAAAGCTGAGACGCCTGTCAATATCCTTTCGACGCAGCAGCTCCACCGAGACTGGATATGGGAAAAGCACAGAACAGATAGGTCTACCAAACACAACTGCTGAAGATTGGAAATGATAATGTAGAACAAGATGATCAACTGTCATTTCTCATAATTGGGAATATACATAGATAAAGATTCAGAAAACAACCCAAGACGGACAGAGGACAGGCATAGCATGGGTCATGGAAAATAATTGGTATAATTCATGGGAAGGAAGACTACATGGGTGAGCAGGTGATGCCGGGTGAGGGGGTGATGCGTTCAGGTCTGCACATGCCAACTGAGAGCCCTGCGAGTGAGATATCTGGCTCTAAAGCTCCAGGGCAAGAGAGACCCTGGCTGGAGAGGGAGTGGCTGAAGGTGACCCCTGCAGATGTGACTGAGCAGAGCATATTAACTGAAGCGAGAACAGAATCCAGGGACCACAGGGAGAGAGGAGACTGCAGCTGAGAGAAAGGAGTAGTCAGAGAGGTGAAATGGAGAGAAATAGGAGTGCAGGGGTTTGAAAACTAAGGGAAGTCACTGCATTAGGAAGAAAGGATAGTTCAGTTAGGTCCAGTGATGGACAGAGGTGCAGTGAGGTAAGGACCCAAGAACACCCAAGTAGCTATTGAAGCTTACTGACCTGTATCACAAATGGGCAATTGGGGTGAGTGTTTTTTTAATATATTTTCATTGATTTCTTAGAGGAAAAGAGAGGGAGAGAGAGATACAAACATCAATGATGAGAGAGAAGCATTGATCAGCTGCCTCCTGCACACCCCACACTGGGTATCAAGTCCGCAACCTGGGCATGTGCCCTTACCTGGAATCTAACCGTGACCTCCTGGATCATAGGTCAGTGCTCAACCACTAGGCAACACCGGCCAGGTGCCATTTTGCTTTTGGGTTTATTCATTCTGAGTTGAACTTTTGTGAAGTTTGGTTTTTTTATTTCCTCGTTTTCTCTCAATTAAGTAAATGAACTTGGCAGTTGAACATGTTAAAAGTTGGCAGAAGAGAAGGCCCTTCTGCTTGAAAACCTCACCTTATTATTTTTTTAGCAATACTCGGGAGTGGGGAACATATGGTTGGCCTAGAAATGCTGATGTAAGTTGCATAATGTATTGCTAGTATGATTTTCTTTGTTTTTGAAGACTATTTTTTCTGATATTAAATAAATTGAGTGACTGCTATGATGATAGAGTAATTGCATGGCTGTATAAAATTAAAAAGCGAAAAAGTAATCATACTCTGCACCAATCAACTTGATGGTCAAAAAAAGAACTTTAAAATGGTCTTTTGATATTAATAAGGGAAAATTATTAAATGCCAAGTTTTAGTAATAGAAAGTACATAAATGTATTAAAGTTTAATTGAATTTCAGTCACATAGAAAATTAAACAACTATCATATTGTTACATAATATACATATTTTATAATACATGTATGGCATAAAATAATTTATGGTGCAGTAAAGCCTCAAATATTGAAAATAATCGAACCAATAATAGCACAGTACATTTCAAAATCATTATAAAATGCTAAAAGCTCAATATATTTTCTGACAGTATGAAGTAAAATTCAGTGAAGAAACTATCTCTGTTTTAATGTGTGTCCCATAAATGTATTTAAATGATTTAAGACACTTCTAGCTATGCTGATTTTGTTGCACACAAGAATTAATTCTTATTTGAAATGGAATCTATAGAGTATTGGATTATAAGCAGTTCCTTTATTTGAGTCAATATTCACAGAGTAAGTAATTAATCATCTTCATATAGTTTCCACTGAATCCCTAAAAGTGAGTTTGATAGTGCTATGTCTTAATATTTTGTCTATGATGCATCTGGTGTTAATTATGCTTATGAGAAGTACTGTTGCTTTATTCAAAAATGAAAACTACAATTTCCTGAAGGCTTTTATTTTCATAAGTCTTGATACGTTCTCCTTCCATGGTGGATATGAAACCAAAGTGCCACAGGCATATCATTTTCATTGTAGGTTTTAGGCAGAATTGAAGGCGTTGTGTCGTTACGTTTGCAAAGAATATAACTGGAAGCCAACAAAACCCTTCCTGCAAGAACGTGCAAGTTTTTTTTAAAGATCAAAGAGCATACTAAGTAAAAGATATTGCTAAAATATGTGAGTAAGCTTTCCTACTGTCCGTCTCCCTGTAAGCAAGTGGACAGGTAAAATGGATAAGCTAGGAATTATAAATCATAAATAGAGAAACCCTAGGTTTTGGGGAAATAACACACACACACAATTGAATGCTGGTAAGAGTTCATTTTGTTTACTGCATATATCATAAATACCATCATTTTTGGTCATCATTTTACACAAACGAAACATAAAATATTTCTTTTTCCTGACTCAATGTAAACAGAGCCCAGATGGCCGTCTTGAAGTCAAAGGGCAGCACGGAAGCTCATCCCTGCAGATTAAAGATGTGAAGTTGTCCGATTCTGGGAGGTACGACTGTGAAGCTGCGAGTAGAATCGGAGGGCACCAAAAGAGCATGTATCTGGATATCGAATGTAAGTTATTTTCATTCTGTATGCTTACTCGAAGAACTTGCTCTGCTTTAAAAAATACACATTTTTACAGGGAGATCCAAATGCCTATGCAGTTTGTTTCTCAGCAGTTAATGTATAGTTTTAGAAAGAACATAGCTGCTTCAGAGCCAGTTATTGGAGACATCTAGTGGATGTTATGGAACATTTAACAGTGATGTATATATTTAATGATCTCGATACTGCTTACCCTGATAATCGTTAATGTTAAAACAGAAACACAATAGCAAATGAACTATATTATTAGTTATTATTATTTATTAGTGATAGGTCAACATTTCCTTAGATTTCCATCTGTTTATTATAATATTAACGGTCCTGCTGGTGTCAGGATGGCCGAGTGGTCTAAGGCGCCAGACTCAAGCTCCGCTTCTGTAATATTAATGGCCCTGTGCCTCACATAGGGAGTGAGAGTTTTTATTTCTTATTTAAGCTATTTGTGGAATTATCTTACATGCTCATAAGGTATAGTATAGTATTTTTAAATGGTTGAATATGTCAGTACTTATATTTTAATCAAAATAGTGTTTATAGTCTGAAAGTAGGGGCTACGACAAAGAGGGTTATTAAATAATTATTAAAAAATATATAACTGTTAAATTTGGGAAGTGTGAGGGCTAATGTAAATGGAGTCTACATAACCAATCTTAATGCATGTGATTTTGAAATAATTTGTTAAACATGTTTTTTAAAAAGGGAACGATTTAACATTTTTCTTAATAATATTTCGGGATCATCAGTGTTGTAGGTGCTCTGATACATGAAAGGAAATAGCTGTCTTAGTGGAAATGTATAAGATATTCCTATTGACAAAATGTTTCTACTAGATAATTTCTATTTCATTAATATTGATATAATATAATGGTAATTGTGAAACAAGATGCATTTTCTAATTGAGAACTCTAGAAAGCAAATATTTCCCAAAGAACAGACACAAACAAATCTTATTAATATTATTTTACACATTTATAAACTGCTTGTCTAGAAATTAATGGAAAGACCAATTAAACAATGTATGTCTAAGCTTTCCTTTTGTTTTATTGATTTGGATTTTACATTAAGGTCCATGATTCATTTGGAGTGCATTTCTGTAGAGTCAGTATGTGTTATCTTTCCATACAAATATGGACACACAAATCATTCAGCAGTACTTATTAAAAAGTCTTTTATAGCTAAGGGTTTACTAATGTTGTTCTTTACAAAGCTTTAAATTTGCCTTTAGTAATTTATATTTTCAATTATAGATCTGTTTTCTAGTGCTTGGATTTTGGTTTTGTCTTTATTATTTCAGTTGTTCTATATATTTTAGATTTGCTTTTCTCTTTGTTTATAAATTCTTAAGGTGAAATATTCATGCCATGTTGGGGTGTGCATAAGCTGGTTACCCTTTCCATTAGAATTGGTCTTATTCTCCTGACTCATTAAATAGCGAGAATTGTGAATTCTGTCCTGAATACTGTAAATACTGTGTTGTGCAGACTCTGGGTAATTTGACACCATCTGGAAAAGATGATTTTAAGCAGGTAATCACCCCTGAGTTCTGTGTTGCCTCCTGTGAGCAGTGATTCAAATCTCAGTTGACTCCTAAAGTCTTTGCTATTCAAGTTTGTATGTCGTTAGACTGCGATTTCTGTGGTTATGTACACAGTATCATGGCATCTCCTTCTTGACTGCTCTCTGGAATTACCTCTACACTATTCAACCTATACTGGATTATTTCCAAGATACCTCTGTATTCATGGAAAAATTTTAGCTCCAGAATCACTTTGAAACTCCCATACACAACGCCATAAGAGAAAAAAGAAAATGTAGGAAACTAGTTTTCATTCTCTTCCACAAGATTTTGTTCACTCAACAGAAGGCTTAGGTAGTTTTTTTTTTGTTACTGTTTTGATTCTGATTTTGTTGTATGTTATTTCTAGACATTTTAGTTATTGCCAGTAGAGAAGATAATCACAGGCTTATAGTGTGTGTGTGTGTATGTGTGTGTGTGTGTATGTGTGTGTGTATGTGTTATATATATACTAGAGGCCTGGTGCATGAAAATCATGCACTGGAGGGGGGGTCCCTCAGCACAGCCTGTCCACTCTCACAGTCTGGGAGCCCTCAGGGGTGGGAGGTGACCTGGCAATCAGGGGAAGGTGATGCCCCCATCACAGTTCTGTTGCTGCCACTTCCAACAGCACAAGCCTCAGCCGGCCCTGGGCAGCTGGGGAGCTGAGTGGACTGGGGGGTCTCCAGAGGCAGGCACATGGCAAGGCCGGGCTGAGGAGACTGGGCACCGCCATCTTGTGACTGTGGGCACTGCCATTATTGAGGGTGTGGCAGTCAATTAGCATATCCCCTCCTTATTGGCTGTGGGCGCCGCCATCTTTGTGACGGTGTGAGGGTCAGTTAGCATATTCCCTCTTTATTAGATAAGATATATATATATATATATATATATATATATATATATATATATATATGTAATATTTTTAATGCAACTTTAAACCATAAAAATATTTGGTATCCCTAGTTCTTAGAGACAACATAATTGTCTTAGTTTCTATTTTCAGCAGTTTTTCATTTATTTCTTCCCTTTGTTTTTTCAAATTTCATTTTTATTTTTTTGAATCATCACACTGATCAAAAGATGATTTAAATTGCAAAGTCCTAATAGAAGTTGAGTTTCTTTTTTCTCATTCAGGGTATCAATCTTCTATATGGTCAGTTTTATTTGATTTGACATTTTTTATTTTTGCACCAACCTAAATATTCCCAGAAAGTGTAATAAGTTCTACATATGCAAATAATTTCAAATTTTGAATCGCAGGATAGGGTAGCTTTAATTGAGGTCTATAGTTAGATGGTCAGAGCTTTTAATAGTACCTTTCACCTATAAAGGGTTAGTTATACTAATATAGACTGAATTCCAGTGAAGCAAAATAAAATGTTTTATATTTAATTATTAATAAATACATAATCAAAACTGAATCATTCATTCCATTGACATGTTTTTTTTCCCTTCTCTTTTGTTTAAATCTCCAAATTAAAGTTCTCTTGTGGATCTAACCTACATATGAGTGCTCTATTTAAGCTGTCTTCTCTTGTTTTTCCACCATGATGAATATCTTTTAAATATACATTACAGATTACATGTGATTCTGTAGAAGTCTAGCTTCCTCTTTTATTAATCTAGATTCCTACAATATTTCTTCATATATGTCAATTAGAATTCTCTATTTTTCACAATTAAATTTACTGATGAAGGCAAGGACAATACTAAGTCATGTTGGGAGCCTAGTTCACTATTCTATCCTAATACTGCATTGAAGAATAAAATTCATCTTCAGCATGATATTAATTTGCCCATATCATTGCCTAACTTCTTCTCTATTATATACATTTGAAGTTATTGCTTTCTAGGTACTAACTATAATTTATTAAAATTGAATCAGATAAAACATTTATAGTAGAAGAATATAATGTTGTAAAACCGACTTAGAAGTCATATAAATATGAGAATGAAAGAAGACTTTTACTTAAGTAGAAAGTAATATAATTATTTATCTTGATTGTATTAATTGCTAAAGTTCAAATTATATTCCTGTGGTATGAATAGACAAAATGTCACACTGCTATCATTTGTCTAAAGTTAGTTCTATTTGGGAGTTTTGGTGTTAAATAATCATCTAGAATATGTAATGAGAGTTATAATTTAAAATTTAGCCTGCTCTACTCTTTCAGTTATCTTTCTTGTAAATTAGTGTAATTATATTAGGAAGGTTTGAACAGTTTTTTGTTGATAATACCACTATTTGTAATAAGTCTTACACTTTTCTCATAGGAAGATTAGTACAAATTTGGGTTGGCTATTGCAACTTCATAGCTATGATTAATATTGACTAACTAATAAGCTTATTTCTTGGTAATTAAAACTTGTGATAAGATAGGATATTTTATTTAGCAACGAACTTATAAGCCATAGTATTAAAACTTTCAGTATCTTACATGTAATGTCATGAGAAGTTGTTTTAAATAAAAATTTGATTTTAGAAATGGTAAGAATATTTTTATTCTACATCTTTACATCAAAGCACTATAGAAACTATGAAAATTATGGGCATTACACAATTTCGCACAAGAAAATCTTACTTTACTGCCCGATTCAAACATCTACATATAATATTGCTAAGATTAAGTGGGAAAGAATCAAGCCATTTACACTTTGACACCTACCACATTATCATAAATTTAAGGTGTTTAGGAGATTAAACCTTTTATTTTTTTTAATTCAAAAACTCTTTTGTAATTCATCTACAGCAGAGTCCTTGGCTTTGTGCCAGTTCATTTTCAACATTACAAAGGCATTACCCTTACTAAGAAGCAGGAGTTGAACTAACATTCCAATTTATAAAACAAAAGCAATAACAGGGGTGTGATTGTGTTTTAATGCAATAAGCACCGATTACATTGTATGTTTGATTACAATTAGAATGTTATTAAGTTCTGTGACTAGGTACTCATTACATATTACCTATTAACTAGACTTAATTATTTTATGTGATAAATTTAATTTAACAGTAACTTGGTAACAATGCATGTTAAGATGTATTGAATTTTTCATTTACATTTTTTTTCTCATCGAACTCTCTACACCTGTTTTTATTCCATGTTAGACATAATAGCAATATTTCTATGCATTTTCTCCTGTGGTATAAATGTTGTTAGCAATATTAGAAACATTTTATGGCTATAGGGATAATAATCTTCTAGCACAGATTCATGTTGCTTTCATATTTGCATGCATTCCATAGAATTAATAAATCTCTGCTGCCTGGTCAGCATGGCTCAGTGGTTGAGTGTTGACTTAAGAACCAGAACGTCTTGGTTTGATTCCAGGTCAGGGCACATGCCCGGGTTGCGGGCTCTATCCCCAGTGTGGGGCATGCAGGAGGCAGCCCATCAATTATTCTCTCTTATCATTGATGTTTCTATATCTCTGTTCTTCTACCTTCCTCTCTGAAATCAATAAAAATATATTTTTAAAAGTTTTAACAAATAAATCTTTGCTTTATCTTTCTTTAAAGTTTTACAATCTCAACAGTGATTATAGCAGCATGATTGCCTGCATGTACAGGATGAGGTAAATAAGATGTGAACATGATTTTAACATTTAAAGAAAATTACCTCAGTAAACACTTAGATGTTAGAAAAACTCCATGGTGATAGCTGATACACATTTTACACCCATGATTAAAATCTTGTCTCATGACTCTATCTTTTTCACTCACCATAATACATTTAAGCTGTTCAAACTTTAAAGGGGATGGCTCATTTGCAGAAATAAATTGGTTCTAATGCCAGCCGCTATTTAGGCTTAATATTCAGTATGATAATTTCAAGGACAGCAGCTGGGAGAAATACAAAGCTTATCTGTATAGCTAGCAGATAAAAATAATAGAATATTAAAAGAGAAAGGTGGAAAATATTTTTCCGTTTGGCTGCATTTTTTTAACCCAAACTTTCCATGAATCCTCAGGGAATATTTGAAATATCCCATTTCTCACATGCACAGATGCTATCAATTATTCTAGTTTTATCACATTTTTATCTAAATCTGACAGATATTATTTTATTCAAATCCAATGTTGTTAAAATGCACTTTTGGAAATTATGGTAATAAAGCATTCTTAAGGACTATTAGGAAATATCCAACCTTTGAAAGGATAAACCTTACAGATAAACAAGCACATATCAAACAGTTATATTAAACTAGTCATTTTCTATAGCTTCTGGATTTATCACTGTCTCTTAGCAACTGCTTAACAAAGATTTATTAATTCTATGGATTGCATGCAAATTGCCCAGAAATATGGAACCATACCTCCAACTTACCACAGCTTTCACCCTTTCTCTGGAATGATCCCCTTGCCCAGTGATCTCAGTTCTCACTGGCACAATGACTGCCTTCGCTTGGGATGCTATAATAAAATACCATAGACTGGGTACCTTTTAAAAGGGCATTCATGTCTCATGGTTCTGGAGGCTGGAAGACAAGATCAGGATACCTCTTGGTGAGACCCTCTTGCTGGTATGTCCTCACCTGGCCTTTCCTTGGTACAAGTGCACAAAAAGAGAGACACCTCTGTTCTCTTTCTTTCTTTCTTAAAAATATATTTTTATTGATTTCAGAGGAAGGGAGAGAGAAAGATCGAAACCTCAATGATGAGGGAGAAGCATTGATAGGCTGGCTGCCTTCTGCACGCCCCACACTGGGGATCCAGCCCACAACTCAGGCATGTGCCCTACGGGGAAATCAAACCGTGACCTCCTGGTTCATAGGTTGACGCTCAACCACTGAGCCCCACCAGTCGGGCTCTCCCTTTCTTTATGGGCATTAATCCCATCCTGGGGCTGTACCCTTATGACTTCATTTAAAACTAATCACCTTGTAAACCTCCAGCCTCTACATACCATCATGTTGAGTAACAGCACTTCAGTGCATGACTGTGGGGTGCGGGTGGGGCACATACATTCAGTCCTTAGCTGTGAGCGTTCTTGATTTGATAGAGAAAGCTGCCTCACAGAAGGAACTGGTGCAGGGTTTCACAGGGTGAAGCTGCCACTGAAATAGCATCTGAGATAACATCATACCAAGCCTTCTGGGACTTCCCTGAGTTTTGTCATCTTGAAAATCCTGAAAGATTCATGAAGACCCATGGCAGACTTTTCACTGCCTTTTACTCTGTCTGGGCTGCTATAGCAAAGTACCATAGACTCTGTAGCTTATAAACAACAGAATTTTACTTCTCACAGTGTCCGGGGCTGCAAGTCTGAGGTCAGGGCGCCAGCAAGGGGGTGGGGGTGGGGTGAGGGGAGCTGGGTTCTGGTGAAAGCTTTTTCTGATTACAGAATGCTGTTTTCTCGTTCTGTCCTCATATGATGGAGAGCGGAGGAGAGGCACTGACCCACTTCCTCCTCCTCCCTAGGACCTCTTGTCAATAGATTCAGCTTGGATTTACCGCTTTACACTTTAGTACAGAGTGACATGACCACCAAAGTTAAAGTATTTGATTCTCGAAAAAGACCTGTCCAAACCTTGAATCCAATCCGCCAGAACTCTGTGGCCATAAACCCTCAAATCCTCTGAGTCCTTAGTTCAGCCGTGGGCAAACTACGGCCCGCGGGCCGGATCCGGCCTGTTTGAAATGAATAAAACTAAAAAAAAAAAAAAGACCGTACCCTTTTATGTAATGATGTTTACTTTGAATTTATATTACTTCACACAAACACTCCATCCATGCTTTTGTTCCGGCCCTCCGGTCCAGTTTAAGAACCCATTGTGGCCCTCGAGTCAAAAAGTTTGCCCACCCCTGCCTTAGTTTCAGTGGAACAGAGGCAATGACTCATTTTACCTCATATTGTCTCTGTATTGATATCTATCTACTGACTTAAGCTAGCTCATAGTTTGTGGTAATTTAAACCAGATGGCAGTTTTCTAATATATAGTGCTTACGAAAATATATTTTTCAAAAGCATAGTATTAGCAGCTATCTTTAGACTTTAGTGAATCCTCTGGATCTAATCCTAGGAGATTAGACAATTTATTTTACTTAATCCAAGCTTTAATTTCTTGATTTATAAAGAAGAAGAGATGGATCTAAACCTATGATTTTATGAATCAGGCTAGGATCTTAATTACATTTTTCTAATTCAACAATATTTTATCGGGCATGTACTATTCACCAAGCACTTTCAGGTGTTGAGTATATAGAATTCAACAAAGCAAGCAAAAACCTTACTTTATGGACCTTACATCTTAACAAGGGAAACCAATAATAGACAAAATAAAGTAGCATAATATATAATACAGCAAGCAGTGAAAAGGGCTAAAGAGAAAAAAATAACCCAATGCAGTAAGATACATCATCAGCTGATGGCACAATAATTATACATAGTAAACAATCCAATCTCAGTGGCATACAAAAATAATTCTCCTTCTCAAATGATGACAGAAACTACTTGGTTACCCTTTTAACCAAATTGACAATAACAATAAAACATTTTTAAATGAACATAAAAGGTTAAAGAAATGCTTCCTCAATTAAATCTTTGTTATATACAGCATTACTCATTTAGACTATATGTGTTCCTGCTTCTGTATACTTTTAATTTAATTGCTCTGATTTTTAAAATTTATTAATTTTATTATAAAACAATTTTTATAATACAACTAGAGGCCCGATGCATGACATTCATGCACTGGGTGGGGGGCGGGGGGTTCCTCAGCCTGGCCTGTGCCCTCTCGCAATCCTGGACTACTCAGGGGATGTCCTCCTGCCAGCTTAGGCCTGCTCCCTTAGCACTGCCTCGGAGGCAGGAGAGGCTTCTGCCACTGCCACTGTGCTCGCCAGCCACAAGCCCAGCTACTGGCTGAGCAACACTCCCCCTGTGGGAGCACACTGACCACCAGGAGTCAACTCCTGCATTGAGCACCTGCCCCCTGGTGGTCAGTGCGCATCATAGTAACCAGTCATTCTGCCATTTGGGCGATTTGCATATTAGGGTTTTAGTATATCGGATTGTGCATAGCAGTATATTACCATCTGTTTTACATTTATTACCGTATTCATTTATTAAATTAATATGATTAATGCTTAATATATGCTAGTTTATCAGGGGGAAACAAAAACAAAGAGCACACATTTTTAACCCTCTTCCCCCCAAATACTGTCTAAAAGTGGAGACCCGTGTCAATAAACTATTATTTCAGGAGGAGCTGTATATTTTTTGTTTACTATGATGCAGTGCTCTGAAAATGGATCACATATGATTAATTTCCAATCATAACTGAATTACTTTACTTTTCTTCATATAGATCAACATATTTTGCTCTATGTAAAAGTAATTAAATTTTGATGATAGTTTACCTCTTTAAAATAAAAGGTGTTTTAATTGAATGCACATTAAAAATAAAATATATGTCAATTAAACAGCAGTTAAACAGAAAGTAATTGTGATCTAATTCCAATTAAATAGTATTATGGTTATTTGAAAGTTATAAATATGTGGCAGTTGTTACCACTTTTCATTTGGGAGACTTAAAGTGAAGTAGAAAAGGGTTACAAACTTCCCTACATTTCAGTCTTCCAACTAAGACATGATAAATATAAAGGTAAAATGTGATAATAACCATACCTAATGTAATGTAATTGTGGCTAATTTAATTACATAACATGCATTACCAGGTCACAAGTAGCCTCTTAGCTATTATCATCATCATTATTATTTCTAATGTTGTAATTATTGTTATTGTTATTATGCAGGCAATAATTCTGAATATTGAGAGTTTTTGTTTTCTATTTTGTGACCCAGATATTCCCATATGCATATAATAGGTAGCATTGTTGGATGCACAACCACTCACTATAAGATAAAATAGTGGAAATGTTTTAGTTTGCTTTTGATTGTTGTTGTTTTTTAAGTCATAAAAGCTTGATTGAACTGGGAAGTTTAAGAAATGAATTAAGTTTGTAGAGCTATATGCAAACTTAAGGACAAATATCAAATTAAGTCAATAAATAAAATATTTACATTTTACTTGATAGTTTTTTTTCAACTTTAATAGAGTGACACACTGAAGTTGTTTCACATTAATAAACCAAATTACATACGTTACAAGCTGTGCTACTGCTAAGTCAGACAGATTCTGAGGAAACTGACTTTATTTTTATTAATAAAATAATTTTAACACCGCTATATCCCTGGGACCAACCATTTTTTTGATGACTCAGGAAATTTTATGATAAGATTCACTGAAGCTTTGTTTCCTAGATTTATATATGAAATTATTCATAATAATAATATAGTATTTAAAATACCATAACTATTTACAGAAAATTCAATATGTAAAGCAATAATAAAGTATAAAATAGCCTTAAGTAGTAAAATATTTTTATTAATATTTATATATGTGATTTAAGGAGGAGAAATATTAAGACAAGGAAAAGAAGAAAAATATAGAAAGAGGAATCATTTACTTTATATTCAAACTTCTCTTATAACCAGTAATACTTGTATCACTAATAACAGTTAAAGTATGTGCTAAGAATTCAAATAGAGGCATACCTCAATATAAATTATGCTAGTGACTCTAGGGTCATAAAGTATGCTGAGATTTATGTATAATTTGGTTGTTCAAATTTAGTATGGAAAATGCACATCTAGTACTATGGTTAAATTGGCAATAAACACACATCTAACTTAGTATTCCATGTAGCCATTAGAATTCCCACGACACATAGAATGAATCTAGTTAATTGCCGTAGCTGATTCAGCATAAGAGTGAACGTACAGAACTGGATCTATGAAATTATTAATTAAATTATCCTCTAAAAGTGCCAAAGGATATATTAGCTTTTATTCCCTTGGTAGTTTCCCTCATCATAAATCAAGTGAGAAAACTTAATGACTGAGCAGAGCATCAGGTATTTTAGATATATAAAAAAGTGTACAATTAATTCTTAGCTAATTTAAGGGGCTGGCTTCTTCACAAAATAGGCAATAAGGGTCTATGAAAGAAAATGTATTGCTATAGAAGTGATACTGCATTAAAGTCCTAAGTTCTGTGATTTTAGGAAAGTCAAACAAATACCCGTATGCTTTTCCTCTGCTGTTAAATGGAGTGTTGATGTCTGGAATACATACTTATCCTGGGTTTTCATTCATTCATTTGTTATTCACTAAGTACGTACTGAGCATCAAATATAAATTCAGGTGCTACACAGAACTGTAGGAAAGGCAACGTTGTCCTGCTCTCATGGGAATTATGCTTCAATTAGGGATATGGAACACACACAACTACATTAATATGAAATACCTCAAACAGTGATTAGATAGATGAGACAGGTAGACAAGGGTCTGAAAGCAGGAAAGGTTAGGGATGATTACAGTTTAAGGAACCAAGTTAACGCAAATATTGACAAGGCCAGAGAAAAGGTATTGGCCAACTAATGTAGAACTTTATAAAACTATCATAAAATATTTTGATTTAAGAAGTGTGTAGAGAATCTTTGGGAAAATTTTAAGCAGGATAGCAATACGATTGTAAAAGAGAAACTGATAGGCCAGTCAGCCAGGAAGGAGAGGGCTTCTAAAGTTGGCCAGGGAGTGATTATGGCCTTGAACATGGGTGTAGTTAGTCATGGCAATGGAGAGCAGTGAATGGTATTTTTATATACTGTGATTTATTGGTGAGGAATGAGTGCCAAAGCTTTTTTTAAAAAAAGTCTTTAAAATATATTTTTATTGATTTCAGAGAGGAAGAGAGAGAAAAAGAAACATCAGTGATGAGAGAGAATCATTGATTGGCTGCCTCCTGCATGCCCCCTACTGGGGATCAAGCCCACAACCCAGGCATGTGCCCTTGACCGGAATCGAACCTAGGACCCTTCAGTCCACAGGCTGACATTCTATCCACTGTGCCAAAACGGCTAGGGCGAGTGCCAAAGCTTTTAAAATAGAATATTTTATTACACATTCAAATAATTGTTGCTATTATTTGTGGTTCTTAAAAAATCTAATATTAAAGAAGAAAATATTTTAAGTTTTATGCCACAGAGTATGATGACTAGAAGGACAATATTTCACCACAGTATGTAAATTATATGAGAGTGTGCAATACTGTTTTACAAGGACAATACCTGTGTTGTCAACATGATTTTAAAAGACCTAAGTTTATTTTTCATTATTTGTAAATCTTACCATGATCATGCTTTTCAATTTGATTCACAAAATGGATAGTATATAGTGAATTGATTTAGTGAGTTCCCTGATTCTGTTATTCATAAAAATGGGAATTCAGGTCAGATACTTTTATATTTTAGTTGCCAGTGCCTGTGTTGTATTTTGTCATCAGCTTCGGCCCTCTCAGGAGCAGACAGCATTCAGAAATTCAGGCCAGCGCTCAGCAAGAAGTAAGGCTTGACTCAGGTCACAGGGACCAACCACAAGTAAGCCATGTTCAGACCAAACAGCCTGCCCAGCCTGAGAGGAACCGATAAGAGCAAGTGAATGAAAGCTTGTGCGAAGCAAGTAATCAAGTCAGGAAGCCGTGGACAGTGACAGGAATGTAGTGATGAGTGCCAGCTGCACATTCAGCTCTGAGTCCCCGCAGTGAGGCGAAGAAATTAATAAAACACAAAGCACATGGATCAAAGCAGGAGAGACTTGTCCCCAAGTATGAAGGCAGCCTTAAATGTTTCTTTGATGTCTCCTGGTGCAGCTGGAATAGGACTCTCCTGACCCCAACTTGGAGAAAGTGACAGATTCAGATGCTGGTACACTTTTGTTCTTGCTTCTTATGCTGGCAACTTGAAATAAGAGTCAGTCGAGGTCATGGATATAAGCGCTTTGGAATGCTGAAGTGACCCAGCTCAGCCTTCTGCCTAACCAGCCGCCATTTAATGAAATCAAAATAATTTCTCTTTAGAGATCTTTCCATTGTGATGACAGCTACGTGAACTTAGTTCCTTGATTTTTAAAGTCTGTATTCATTTTATAGCCAGCTTGACATATTCATCTTCTTGAAGTCTATGACGTAATGCATACATTTTTATTAATCATACTAGAGGCCCGGTGCACAAAAATTTGTGCACTCGGGGGTAGGGGGTCCCTCAGCCCGGCCTGTGCCCTTTTGCAGTCTGGGACCCCTCGGGTGTGACCACTTGCTGGCTTAGGCCTGCTCCCGGGGTATTGGGCCTAAAATGGCAATCAGACATCCCTTTGGCAGCCCAGCAGCCCTCGGGGGATGTCCACTTGCCAGCGGGGAGCAGACCTAAGCTGCAGTCAGACATCCTTAGCGCTCCTGAGGAGGCAGGAGAGGCTCCCACCACCACTGCTGTACTGACAGCCGTCAGCCTGGCTTGTGGCTGAGCAGAGCTCCCCACTGTGAGAGTGCACTGACCACCAGAGGGCAGCTCCTGCATTGAGCATCTGCCCCTGGTGGTCAGTGTGTGTCATAGTGACCAGTCAATCCCAGTCTTTCTGCTGTTAGGGTCAGTTTGCATATTACCCTTTTACTATATAGGATTGAGGCCTGGTGACAGGAGGGGGCCAGCTGGTTTGCTCTGAAGGGTGTCCAGGATCAGGCTGGGGGTCCCGCTTGGGTGCCTGGCCAGCCTGAGTGAGGGGCTGATGGCTGTTTGCAGCAGGTCACACCCCTTTAGGGTGGGGGTCCCCACTGGGGTGCCTGACCAGTCTGGGTGAGGGGCTGAGGGCCATTTTCAAGCTGGTGGGTGACTGAAGCTCCCAGCCTCTTTATTTTTTTTCTGGGATTTATTTACCTTCTATAGCTGTCACTGGAGCTGGGATCCGGCTCCAGCTCTGAGCCCACTGCAGGCTGAAAGCAGGTATCTGGAGTTTGTTTAGCTTCTATAATTGCAACATTGTTGCATCCAGAGCTCAGAGCTGGGCTGAGGTAGGTGGGGAACCTTGGCTTCCTCCATCACTGGAGCAAGCAAGCCTCTTGCTCGCTTCAGCTGCGTGGCTGCCAGCCGCCATCTTTGTTGGCCGTTAATTTGCATATCCTGCTGATTAGCCAATGGGAAGGGTAGCGAAGTTATGGTTAATTACCATGTTTCTCAATTATTAGATAGGATAATCATTACGTAGAAGATATGGGAGCCTAAAGATAATTTACTTCCCAATATTTTTACCACCAAGCACCTTGTATTATTTCCTCTTGTGCATTCTCCAATTTTAAAGATATTAACATATTGCCCTAGCCAGTTTGGCTCAGTGGATAGAGCATTGGCCTGTGAACTGAAGGTTCCCGGGTCTGATTCCGGTCATGGTCACATACCTTGGCTGCAGGTTCCACTCCAGGCCCTATCGGGGCACATGCAGGAGGCAATCAACCAATGTGTTTCTCTCACATTGATATTTCTCTTTGTCTTTCCCTCTCTCTTCCACTTTCTCTAAAAATCAATTGAAAAATATCCTCAGGTGAGAATTAAAATAATAATAATAAAATAGAGATATTAACTTATTAAAGTGATATTTACTGCCTATCCCATATTCCTCTCTACTCCTCTGAGTTTTCTTATTTTTTTTAACTGGCATAATTTATTTCCTCCATACAACATGAGAAGCCTTCTAGAATGCAAAAGGCCTACTTTTTTGTAAATGCCTAAATTTGTGGATGGTACAATTTTTGATTTATCAAGGTGAACTATGCTGCATCTTTCTTAGGCTGTAGTCCTCACATGTTGTCTTCCCAGAGTCACATCTTTCTTCAGACATTGTTTGATGTCAGACCTGACCATCTTGTGCCAGTGAATATGGCTGTCTTGCTACTGTTTTGATATTTACAAAACAGATAATGTACAGGAATCTAGGTTCTGTTATATTGTAGATGTGCAATATCAATATTCTGTTGCTTCACCCCACAAAGAACATTTTTAATGTAGCTTTCAGTGTAGCGTGGATAGCCTGTAGCATGTTTGCATTCAACATCAGTAATTCTAAATTAAATTCCTACTGAGATCATAGGCAAGTCATTAGTGTCAATTAGTTTTATAAAAAAAATCCTGCCCTACATTTATGGTTAAATTATAATATAATACATATACACATAGATGCCATATTATGGACAAAGTAGACTGTGAGTCAGCTATTAACAGTTCTATTAGCATGTATGATTTTCATATTGGGCTATATTTTTATTCAAATGTAGTATTCCTAAGTATCTCCCTAGAATATTATAATGATAAAGAGATTATATTTTGTAAATATTAAGCAGTAATAAAATCTTTTATAAGTAGAGGTAGATATAGATAGAATCTTAGCTGTTTAGTTTGAATATTAGAATGTTAGCTTCTCTTATAGTTGTGTCCCTAAGTAGATTTTTCACTTAATCTTCAAGGCCTTGAAAAAGTTTTTTTTATTTTCTTTTCATCTTAAAAACACCTTCTGTTCAATGTAACTGAACTGTTGAATTGAGAATTGTTTAATTCCCAGTAAGTTTAATGTACATTTTTTTTTTTTTTTTGGAGAACAAAGTAAGCTTCTTACCCTGGGTTAGCCATCAAGAATTAATTGTGAGCAGACAGGGCTCCTAAGTGCCAAGATGTGTCACTATTTATTTAGCCAATCCTTTTTTGTGGTACATTAAGTTATTTTGAGTTTTTGTTGTTAAAATAACAATGCATTAAAAAGTCCTTGATATATTGCCCTAGGGCCCCATGGTCGGCAAACTGCGGCTCCCGAGCCACATGCGGCTCTTTGGCCCCTTGAGTGTGGCTCTTCCTAAGCCTTAGGAGTACCCTAAATAAGTTAATAACAAGGTACCTACCTATATAGTTTAAGTTTAAAAAATTTGGTTCCCAAAAGAAATTTCAGTCGTTGTACTGCTGATATTTGGCTCTGTTGACTAATGAGATTGCTGACCACTGCTTTGGCTAAGTGGATAGAGCATCAGCCTAAGGACTGAAGGGTCCCAGGTTCAATTCTAGTCAAGGGCACATGCCCTGGTTGTGAGCTTGATCTCCAGTAAGGGACATGCAGGAGACAGCCCATCAATGATTCTCTCTCATCATTGATGTTTCTATCTCTCCCTCTCCCTTCCTCTCTGAAATCAATAAGAATGTATTTTTAAAAATTACTTGATACAAACATTTGATAATATTTCAAGTTACTCTTTTTAGAGATACCTAGGACTAGATTACAGAATTAAAATTATAAAGCTTTTTAAGGCTCTTTAATCCCCTAAGGAATTGTGTTAACTATATTCCCCTCAATAATATATGATAGAGTCCACATCACCAAAATGTAGATAGCAATGAAAATTAAAATTTTGATTCTAGGTTGAGTAGAAATATAATGGACCATGGTTAAAAATCACCCTAGATGCCTTAACTGGTTTGGCTCAGTGGATAGAGTGTTAGCCTGCGGACTCAATGGTTCCAGGTTCGATTCCAGTCAAGGGCATGTACCTTGGTTGCGGGCACATCCCCAGTAGGGCGTGTGCAGGAGGCAGCTGATGGATGTTTCTCTCCCATTGATGTCTCTAACTCTCTACCCCTCTCCCTTACTCTCTGTAAAAAATCAATAAAATATATTAAAAAATAAAAATCATCATTCTCCCCTTTAAAAAATATCACCCTAGATTCACATCCCAGACCTACAATTTGGTACTAGAATAAGCTTGACAGCTCTTATTCCAGATCCTTCGTGCTTACAACAGGGTACCACCTTACTCACAAAGTTATTAAGAAGATTGGATAGAATAAAATGTAAAAAATTCTTGTCATAAAAACATTTAGTTAACATTTCATACTTCTGTGTGAGATTGGCATTAAAACCATGCAATAAATTATATATAGGACAAGAATTTTTAAATGATTACTTGGTCATTAGTTTTTGATTACTGTTATGTATCTGATATATAGTCTGTGGATGGCAGGTTCCATTACCAGTCAGGGCACGTGTGGGAGGAGGCGGATGGATGTTTCTCTCTTCCTCCTCCCCCCCCTCCCTCCCTCCTTCCCTCACTCCCTCCCTCCCTCCCTCCTTCCTCACTCCCTCCCTCCGTCCCTCCTTCCCTCCCTCCCTCCTTGCCTCCCTCCCTCCCCTCTCTCCCTTTCTCTCTCTAAAATAAATTTTTAAGAGATTATGATTGATTGACATTTGCACTACGCCAAAGTTCTAGAGTGGACCCAGGGTAAGGTTCACATTTATATGTCTTCACAATTAAGTTATTTCAATGAAATGACATACTATATTGTCAATTTTCTGTTAATTGTTATTTCTTTTAACTGAGGTGTGGTGAAGGGGCCTAAAAATTGACAAGGCATCATAGTAATTCATTAATTTTCAAATTAACTGTTGACTAAATTAAATCATCTCTTATTTAATAAAAACTGGAAATGACATTTTAGGAATCTGTTTCAAAATATTTTTCAGAGAAACTATATGATTAGGGCAAGATTTAAAAATTATATAAGGTACCGATTTTGTTATTTTATACTAAAATCTCACTTTACAATACCTGTGGTTTGAGAAACAGATTTCAAATGTGGGTAGCCATTAATTTACTGGTTAGATATTTTTTGTCAGAATATTAAAAGCAAACTTAACTCTGAGCATTGTTTCATATTTTAATAATTGGTCAACTTTGAATGCTCTTATATTAATATTAAAATTATTTGATGAAACAGTCAAATGACTTATTTTCATGAGTTCTGATATCATATATTAAATATATGAAATTAGAATTGCTTTTTGTAGTCAAGTCATACTTGCTATTGTTTATAGTAATTAAGTGATTATCTTAATGAAAAGGAGTATAAATCGGTTATGTTCTATTGCTTTATAGATGCTCCCAAGTTCATATCAAACCAGACAATTTATTATTCTTGGGAAGGAAATCCGATCAACATAAGCTGTGATGTGAAATCTAATCCACCAGCATCAGTCCACTGGAGAAGAGAGAAATTAGTCCTGCCAGCTAAAAACACTACTAATTTAAAGACGTATAGTACAGGAAGAAAGATGATATTAGAGGTAAGTCTTCATGGACATATCAAAATTATACTATTTTAGTCATTACCTATTATTTTAAAATATGTTTAAAGATCTTAATATATAAATATACTACCATATGTTTATGTTACAGAATGCATATAAAACCTATGTTTATTTTACTGAAAGGGAAATTTTATGCATTTGGATTATGGCCCATTAATGATTAACATTCACTATTTATATAGAAATATGAGTGTATAGCAAAAGTCGTTATTTCTCATTAATTTATTTTTGCAAAATTAAAACGATTATATCATGACAAATAGTGAGGTAATTTGTCAGCTCTTGAGGCACAAATTACAACTTCAGTGTTTATCCTAGTCATTGCTTCTGTGGTGACACTTCCTTCTCCTTAGACTGGCATACACACATGCAATGTGCTCGCTATATACTCACTAGTTCCTAAATAACCCAGATTTACTTGGTCAATGCCTCATTTCATTTTATTTTTACAATTAAGATGGTAGATAATTGTTTTGTGCTGCCAAGTGCCTGGCCTTTAAATTCTGTCTGGATACAATACCTTGTATGTACTAATTGCAGATTGTGCGTGCACTAATTTCCAAAGTTTATATGCCTATGACAGTGATCACCAGCCCTTCCAATTTATGATGCTTTCAGAACCATTGGGAATGTTCTTCACTACAACAGTCTTATTTAGCTGAACAGATGCTACATTTCCCACTAATTCAATTTACTTCGCTCCATCCCCCTTTTCTTTCCAACTTGAGCCTGAGGCACTGTTCCTTTGACAACCTGGTGGTCCCTGGCTCCTGGGGAGTCACCATATTGATGACAAACTTACTGTAGACATTAGGTTGACATAGTGAACTAATTTTTAAAAATCTATGTTTTAGAATAACCTCTGATAATCCATACTGCGTGAACTTAAAGATATTCTCATTGGACCCATATAAATTCCACTACCTGGCAATTGGACTTAGGCAAAAGTTTGGCTGATAAAAGGATTTAGCCATCACTTTCCCAAACATTTGGATAATTGACTGATAATTAAATCACTTTGTCTAAATCAATTTAAATTGGTTTCTTTGTATTAGAACTAGCTACTGGCAGGTTGACATGGAACTCAATTTCACAAAACATTTAGTCAGATTTTACCTAAATTTTAGGAATTTAACCATAACTAAAAACCAATGTACTTAACTACTTTGGGGCAATATATTAGTGTGCTCTGGTTGCCAAAACCAAAGACCACAGATGTGGTTGCTTAAACAAAAGAAACCTTTAGTTTCACCCCCATACATTTCTGGAAAATAGAAGTTTGAGATCAAGGTGACAGAGTCAATAGTTTATGGTGGAACCTCTTACCTTGGTTGGCATATTGTGCCCTATGGCTGTGTACCCATCTGGCCTTTCACATTCAGTAGACATTCTTCCCTATGGAATTTACAAATAACATTCTCATATGCCTATAGAATAAATAATTTTTTTAGCCAAATTCCCTTTTCATTAGTAAAATTATTTGAGTTAAGTTAGCCTGGTTCATTAAAAACTAAATGTAAGAAAAATGAATATTTAATCAGTTAAGAGTACTTATTTGAGAGCTGTTAAAACTTCTAGTCTTAAGCCTTTGCTCTATTCCTAGATGCACAGCTAACTAGAGAATGAACAACACAACTTTTTTGTATCTTTCAAAATTACCAACTTCAGTGGACCTCAAAATTGACTTTTTAGTTAATAGCCTCCCATTACCACAAAATCATTTTCCCCCTTGTGGGATAGAGTTGAAATTAATGTCAACTCTTGTAATCATTTTCTCTCTTAATAATACTTACTGGGATTGAAAATTTTATCAATTACTATAATCGAATCTCTTTTCTGAAGTAGTCCTTCAGAATTTCGGTACATTAGAATTATAAGGTTGTTCCCAAAGTTCAGTAATAGAGTCCCAGAAGGTTAATTTAATTATGGATTTCAAATGTGTAAGGATTGAAGTCAGCTATGTTCTACCTAAAATGAAAGAGAATGATAGGAATTGAACAGAAATGGAGGCAAGATAACCTGTTATTAGATATCAAAATAATCTACCTCTCTACAAGGATTACCACACAAGGGGAGTGTTTTCTTACAAAATACCTTTCAGTAAAGTATTTTCTAGGAATGAATCTCCATCCTTCATTGATATTTTATGTTAAGTAATATCATAAGAAGGAGAAATATGACATATTTTGAGCTTTTCTTGAACTTTAAATCTGCCTGATCTTAGGCTAAAATAGAGTAAACAAAGATTAGTACTTTTGTAACAAGTTTCTTATGTGGTACAAGTTTATATCTGCAGTGATTGCAGAATATATGTTTTTCAAAGTATACTTCTTTCTGAACTTTACACATATAAATACCTAATGATTTTTTCTATCAACAGATGTAACAAAATGGTGACATTAATTTACTTAATATATTGATAAATAAACAATTTTCGCCTGGTCCTATGGATAGTATAATTCCATGGATTACATCTTTAAAGGATTTATAGTACTTAGTATATTGATATTGACTTAATGTAGGAAAAAAGTTATGGCAAGGAACTCTGAATAATAAAATATGTATGAAGATGCTAGACATGCTAGTCTATTTTAAAACTTCTGTGATATTGTTTTAAAATTGTAAAAATTGTATTATTATTATTTTAGATTGCACCTACATCTGACAATGACTTTGGACGCTATAATTGCACAGCCACTAATCGTATAGGAACGAGATTTCAAGAATATATTCTTGCTTTGGCTGGTAAGTATAGCATAATAATTTTTTAAATCTCATATAACATTTATGCAAGCAAACAGCATTTACATTTCAATAAGTTATGATTCAGGATTTTGTTCTAAAACATGAGGCATTGCTTAAAAATTTGGAATAGTTGTATCTGGCATACAGTGAGGACATAGAATGTATTTACTAATAAAAATTGACTTTATACCCTGATTCTAATTCCCTCAAATTTATAAGTGGGATAGATATAAAAGAAATATGAAACATATCTTAAGAAATAATATTATATTTCAAGAATAGTGAGAATTTGGTAAAAAATTCAAAATAAGAGACACCTTAGAAAAAATTAACTAAAATTAATATATTTAAAAATTCTAAACTTGAAAGTGCAAATAGCAAACTTATTTTTATGGAAAAAAAAAATTTATGGTTACATAACTTTTTTAAAAAAAGTCTTATTATTTTTTATATAAAAACATTCTAGCTCTTCCCCTAAAACTTAAATATATAGAAGTAATAACATAGAGTAAAACTTATTTTAATTAGAAATCCAGCTATGTTTTTAGTTATTTATATTGTATATGTAATATAAATATACAAACACACACACACACATATATATATATATTTATAGAATTTGCTGTTATGTTTTACAAGACTGATTAGAAATTTGGAAATATACATGTTTTCTACTTTTTGTAGCTCAAATGATACAAAAATGTGATTTATTGTATTCTAAGACTAGGTAGACAAATATTAGGAAATTACTGAAGTGTTATGTTTTAATATAATAAATAGCTTTCATAAAATATTTTAAAACCTTTTTTAAGTAGAGTTCTTATACATCACTATCATTGCATATTACGTTATAAAATATATTTTTATTGCTATGAAAATACATTCACAAAAGTAATATCATAGTAGTAATGGCCAAAAGAGAAATTAAAGTTCATAATACTCAAATTATTATGTAATTAGAAAACCTGCAATTGTCCAATTTAAGGTCTACTACAATGAGGAAGAAGGAAGAGAAGAGATTGTGTGAAAAGATTTTAGGGAAGAAAAGCCAGAAGGAAAAAAATTAAGATGAGAGTGAGTTAAGACAGAAGAAAAGAGGGGGGAAGGGATGAAGGAAAGAATAAATACACTATATTTATTGTCTACCATGAAGTTATTAGAAAATTAATCTCAATGGAAAATATGGGACAAAGACTGCATTTAAGCATATAAATGAACCATTATACAAGCAAATTAAATTCTAGAAAAATGAAATGTGTTGGATCAAAATTAATTGTTTTTATATTAATTAATGGGAAATAAGATATTTCACATATGTATTTGATAACCATTTTTAATATTAACTTTTTAAAAAAATGTGAAGTACACGTACAGTTAGATATAGAGATAGGGCAAAGGCAGATGCAACTCCTAGTTGATAATTTTAATTTCTAGGTAGGAACCATGCTTTCTTTTTTATTTAAGTATATATATTTGAGCAACTTAGAAATGTAGAACACATAAAGGTAAATTAAACTCCAACCATATAATTAATTGATTCCTTCCTTAAAGTTTTCTCCTTCCAGTAGATTAGAAACTGACAAAGCACTCTGTATATTTATTTATATGTATATTTTTAAGAAGTTTTTTCTTAAATGACTTTTACTCTAACTTCTAAATTTCATCAAATAATTTAATTCATTATTTTCTTAACTTTCTTCATTTATTTCATTGGAGTCATCTTCACCTTTTAACTGTAAGCTTTTTGTATTGCACCTTAATACGATGCTCTTACCTTCCTTAACTGACACTTTTTCTGATAAATTCTCCTCTTCCTGTGCAGTTTTAGGGCAGGGCATGGGCTGTAGGCTATCAACAGGCAGCACTTCTAGCACTGGGGAGAGAGCTCCTGTCTGGAGGGGTTGTCAGTGCTCCTCTAGCCATTCCAAGGTCTACCTGAGAAGACTGTCGTGAGGATGGAGTGAGAACATTCATTCAAAGCACCAGCATGTGACATGTCCTCAACAGAAGTCAGCAAGCCAATGACAGTGCACACTGGGCACTCTTCTTTGGGGAGGAAGTCAGTTTGTTGATGTCTTTTTAAATAGAATGCATAGGCCTAGACATTGTAGACCAATGCATACTGAAATTGGATAACGCTGTCATAACCTCAGTTATTCTGAACACTGTATAGCTGTTAAATATACAAAACTCCATTTCATTTCGTCACTTTTATTTTCCTTCTTGTGTTTTATCCTACACCTTTCCCACAAAAACTGCTACTAAATGAAGTCTCTTGTGCTATGCTTTGCAATTGATTTTTTATTTATATATATGTGTATATATATATATATATATATATATATATATATATATATATATATATTTTATTGATTTTTTACAGAGAGGAAGGGAGAGAGATAGAGAGTTAGAAACATCAATGAGAGAGCAACATCAATCAGCTGCCTCCTGCACATCTCCTACTGGGGATGTGTCCACAACCCAGGTACATGCCCTTGACCGGAATCGAACCTGGGACCTTTCAGTCCGCAGGCCGACGCTCTATCCACTGAGCCAAACCGGTTCTGGCTGCAATTGATTTTTTAAAAACCTCAGTTCAGGACTTTATACTTAGCCCCTTTAATCGCATCATGTCAGTTTGGGCTGATCTTTTTAACCTATAAGACCTTGTCAAATCCAGTGATTTAGCACTCTTTCCAAGATTGATTTAACTCACAAATATCACGAAGCATTCATCTGTAGTTTCACCTCAGTCATGTATAAGCCTATACAAGTCATTTTGAGAATGGAGACCTGCTTAGAGGTTAAGGTGGGTCAACTGAACAGAATTCTGTAGATATGGAATTGTAGCTCATCTACTTGTCCTTGTCCCTAGACTGCATTTTATCCAGGACTTGTTCCATAAAATTTGGAAGCAGGTTAAACTTAATTCTTTTGGAAACACTTTACTCAACTGAATGTGAAACCAGTTTTCTTTTACATAATCGGCTTTATTGTTTAACTTGGAAAAGTCTATGTCTTGTTCTTTGTTCATAAAATATATGACAAATGTTTGTGTCTTCAGAAACTATTTGTGTCATCCCCTTAATTTCCTAATTCCCATGCTCCTCTGGAAAAAAAAATAAAGGAAACTAAGATAGCTAGACATTATTTTGAGGCAATCCATACCTTCATCAATTCCTAATTATCTGTTAATTCACTCACTCTACATATATAGAGTGAGTTTCTAGTAGGTGCCAGGCACTGTTCTAGATCTTAGAAATCTGAAGATAAATAATATATGACACCTGATCTTCACAAATAAGAGTATAAAAGAAAAGGGTTGCAATAGAAATATGAATCATATTCCTGGGGACACAAAAGGGAATTCTGGTTGGATTTCTTGGGAAAAGCTCCAAACCTGTATCAGCTTTTTTTTTTTCCTTTCAATTTTAATCTGTATTTGTTTCAAAGATATAGCTCAGTGGCTAGACAGTCATATATTTTACATAGTGTTCCCCTCATGAAAAATATCAACTTTTGAGCTGAGTCTGAAAGAATGAGTAGAAACAGGTTTAGTGAAGAAGAAAAGGGAAGATGGAAAAAATCAAAGTGACTGTACAAATGTGCCATGCTGTGAAAAGAGGTGGGTGGTAAAAAATGAGGCACTTAATGGAGAACTGGGGAGTAATATTGTGGGAAGGGATTAGTGGTAGTGACATGAATAGAAAGGTAGTGAGAGATCAAATTATAGATCTTAAAACCATTCATCATGTTTACATTATTTTATATCAAGTATACAGCAAGGGAAGTTTGAAGTTTTTCATCATAAAGCAGCATGATCCGTTTATCATGAACAATTTTGGTAACATTATTTTTTACTTTACTTTTTTATAGTTTACATTTTTTCTTTATTGATTAAGGTATTACATATGTGTCCTTGTCCCCCTTTTCCCCCCACTCATGCCCCCACCCCCCTGGTGTCTGTGTCCATTGGTTAGGCTTATATGCATGCATACAAGTCCTTTGGTTGATCTCTTCCCCTCACCCCCACCCTCCCCTACCTTCCCTCTGAGGTTTGACAGTCTGATCGATGCTTCTCTGTCTCTGGATCTGTTTTTTTTCATCAGTTTATGTTGTTCATTATATTCCACAAAAGAGTGAGATCATGTGATATTTATCTTTCTCTGACGGACTTATTTAGCTTAGCATAATGCTCTCCAGCTCCATCCATGCTGTTGCAAATGGTAGGAGTTCCTTCCTTTATACAGCAGCATAGTATTCCATTGTGTAGATGTGCCAAAGTTTTTTAATCCCTTCAACTACTGATGGGCACTTAGGCTGATTCCAAATCTTAGCTATTGTAAATTGTGCTGCTATGAACATATGGATGCATATATCTTTTCTGATTGGTTTTTCTAGTTTCTTGGGATATATTTCTAGAAGTGGGATTACTGGGTCAGATGGGAGTTCCATTTTAAAATTTTTGGGGAATCTCCATACTGTTCTCCACAGTGGCTGCACCAGTCTGTATTCCCACTAGCAGTGCACAAGGGTTCCTTTTCCTCCTCATCCTCACTACCACTTGCCATTTGTTGGTTTATTGATGATAACCATTCTGCCAGGTGTGAGATGATACCTTGTTGTTTTGATTTGCATCTCTCGGGTGATTATTGATTTCAGAGAGGAAAGGAGAAGGAGAGAAAGATAGAAATATCAATGATGAGAGTGAATCATTGATTGGCTGCTTCCTGCACACTCCACACTGGGGATCAAGCCTGCAACTAGGAATTGAATTGTGACCTCCTGGTTCATAGGTTGTTGCTCAACCACCGAGCCATGCCAGCTGAGCTTTGGTAGCATTTTAGAGACTAATTTTAACATAGCCAATTTTTATGTTTTTCCACATAGCCAAAAATATATAAATGTAAACTCAAATATCCTTAAATAATCTTTGCTGTTTCAGAAAGGAGCTCTCTTCCCGGACTGGCCTTCTTCTTCAAACACTCTTCATAAGAACCTTTTTTCTCCCCCTAATATTTTCATTTTTATATCAATATTTATTTATACCCCAAAAATTTGTTTTTAATTTTATTTTTAATTACAATTTAAAGTCAATATTATTTTGTATTAATTTCAGGTGTGCAGTATAGTGGCTAGACAAACCTATACTTTATAAACTGTCCCCCCAATATTTTCTGTACCCACCTGGTATCATACATACTTAATGCAATATTATTGACTATACTTTCTATGTTGAGGTTTACATCCCCATGACTGTTTAGTAACTACCAATGTGTACTTCTCAATCCTTTCACCTTTTTCCAAGTCCTTGGTCAAATATTACTTTTTTTTTTAGCAGGGATATTTTTGCCCAACATATTAAAAATTATAACACTCTAACTGTCCCTTTTATTTCCACTTAATATAATCTCTCTTCTCTGATTAATTTTTGACCAATACTTACATTAACTAATTCATATATTACATTTACTTTTATGTAATTAGAATATAACTTCCATAGGAGGAGCGATTGTTGTTTTATGCTTATCCCAGAACATAAAATGTTGCCTGGCTCAGATTTGGATGCATTATTGAATGTATAATCAGTGTGTTTTACTTGAATTGCTTATGAGTCATATTTAATATACCCAGTTAATAATGAGATATTGAAATCCATGACTTCTGAGAAGGGTCAAGACTTGGGTATGTTTGAGGAAATAATTTCCATTGAAACCTCAAGAGGAAATGAGTACTTTAATGGACAATATTAGAGGTAAAAATGATATAATCAAAACAGGTTTCTTGAGTACTTTATTTTAATCAACACATAAAAGTACATGAACAAATACAATTAAAAACACTTATTCAGAGAGTCAATGTAACTACTTGTGAGGAGGAAATTTAAACATGTGATCAAGTGCTGAGAATAGATCAATAGAAAATGATTTGGGTTTGGGAATTGGAGAAAACTAGAAGGGTAGTGAAATAAGAATGAATTTACAGGTTTTCAGATGTGTTACAGATTGGCTATAATGTTAGACTAAGGTGACAATTGACATAGGAAATATATATATATTTAATTTTACTGGAAATAAGGCAGCCACTCAGAGCAGAAGTAGATGCAACCCATCTCAGCACAGTCTATAAGGCGCATGCAGTTAATAGACACTTTGTAGAGTAGGGTCTTACTAAATCTAGGAAGTTGAATCCTTTTTGTGACAATTTCATTAATATGTTTATTAGGTGGAGATTGATTAAGAAACTAAGCAGAAAAATATTTAATGTAGAGAGTTGGGTGGTTATAAAAGCATTGGACAGTCAGAGGAAAGGACAGGCAAGAGAAAGCCACTAGCCTTCTGGCTTTAAGGTCACAAAATACCGCAAGTGAAGTCCAGGTCAAAACTGCAACTGCTAACCAGCAGTCAACTGCTAACCTGCTGCCAAACTACCCCGAAAGTGACATCTCAGCCACCTTGCAGCAGAAACTATGCAACTAGACTGCGGAGTAGGGAGTCCGACTGTTGCCATCATTCACATCTACAGGCTTTGTCCTCATGCGAAGTGGGAAGGGCATTCACATAACTTCAGCATCCTCATCCTTCCATGAGTATCTCATCCTATGGCACTAAGACCATAGCAAGTGAGTCTGAGAAATGAAGATTGTAGCCTTTTACTCTTTATGAAAAAGGGGAGTAGCTTAAGTGATAGAAATGAATGTGAAGTGTCAATAGAAAAAGGCTAGGATAAAGTTTAAGACAACATTCTACAAGAATATTCATTATGGTACTTCCACTTAAAGATAGGTTTGTGAATATCGAACTCTTCCCATTGGTCTAAGGTTGGCGATATCACCTCCTTATCAGTGGGAGAAGAGCTGGTCAGCAACTCTGAACCTTGCCTTACTTGCTAGCTTTCCAGCATTTCTGGAAACCAGTTTCCCAGAAGAAGTAAAGATGTCAGGGCAGAAATTAGGAACAACATATTCAAATAGTGTGACAGGGAAACAAAAGAAGAGGTTTTTGGGGTTTTTTTTGCCTGAGAAGATAGTGAAACTTCAGTTTTCTTCAGAAAGTTTGCCATTTCACAAAAGTCATTATAGTTCATGATAATGAAACAGAGAAAAAAGAATAAAAATCCAAAAGAGAAGAACAGGGGTGGGGCGGGGGGAAGAACTACCTGATGATGCCATCTTATGGAGAAGAGACAAGGAAAAGAAATGCCCTTTAGCATGGCTGGTATGCTTCAGTGGTTAAGTATCAACCCGTGAACCAGGAGGGCATATGCCCGGGTTGCAGGCTCAGTCCCCAGTAGAGGGTGTGCAGGAGGCAGCTGATTGATGATTCTCTCTCATCATGGATATTTCTCTCTCTCTCTTCTCTCTCTCTCTCTCTCTCTCTCTCTCTCTCTCTCTCTCTCTCTCTCTTCATCTCTCTGAAATTAAAAAAAAATGCCCTTTAGAGATAGTGGGTTTAACGTGGGAAATAGGAGGGCAGACTTCCACTCTAGGTTCATCCAATGGTAGGGTACATTTTGGTTGAAAGATTAAGGGACTCATCCAAGGTTCCAGTTGACAAAAGGAGCAAGGCTAGACTTGGATCTATAAATTCTGATGATACATAGCCAGACTCTTTATCCCACAGTAGTAGAGGTGAAAAAAAATGTAAATAAAGAAATGCATGTTTTCACAATGTTTCTATTTATTTATTCAGTGATGGGTGGTAGCATTCATTAATTATTGATTTGGGAAAGTATTAAGAATTAGTTTAGAAAAAATATGCTAATAATGATGGGAGCATTGTGTATGAAATTTAATAACCACCAAGCCCCATTTGCAACATTAGACTATGTTTGATAGTCTTTTACAATATATTCTGTTTGCTTATATCCAATGAGATTAGATAATTCAGGATCTTGAAAGCCAGAGTAAAAAGTTTAAGTTTGCTGTTGTAAAGAAAAGGAAGCTCCTGAATCCCAAGCTCAGGGAGGGGGCATGATTACAGTGGTGCTCTAGAAAGGTTGATTTTGCATTGACACACCATCTGGATTGAAATTTGGAAGCTGAGAGCCACAAATGGCGTTACTGGCAGAGGCAGATAGGCCCTGGGCTTGGGAATTAATAGCAGAAACAGGAAGGAAGAGTTGGATACAAGAATTGTGATACAGGAAAGATGAAAATAACTGTGAGACTAATTAATAGTAATGTACATGAGAGATTGAACGAAGGAGAATATGATTATAAAACAATTGAGAAAGTGGGGAGAAGACATCGAGATGTTAGTTCTAGGCTTATCAGACCCTAGTCACTTGGACTCGTTCTGTATCTTTGTTTTTAATTTCTGAAATATATATTTGATTCATCATATATTTCCTGAAGAGTTGGTATATTCTAGTGACTTTTTCTCAATGTTACATGTACATAGGTATGTGTGCATGTATGAATATGTAATAATTCTTCATCAAATTAGAATGTAAAAAATGTTTAGGAACAATACTAGAGCTGCACAAATCATGAACATACCTCTTCTTTTAGTCAGGCAATAGAAAGAAGAGGCCAACACGAACTAAATCTAAATGAAAATCAGGTAACAGTCAGCAGCTGTGAAAATAGACTATCTGGCGAGGGAAAGATACCCACTGGCCCAAGTTTGGTGAAAGCATCATTGTGCTACGAATAGAAAGGCTCTTATTTCTGTGGAAGTGTACCATGTTGATGTGCACAGCTTAGCAAATAGTGTCTACTTCTGTTTACAGTGTAAGAACCAAGGACCATGAACATGTCCTATGGTCAAAGGTGGGAGCTCACCCCGGTCTGGAGGCAGTGGTTGAGCATCGGCCTATGAACCAGAAGGTCCCATTTTGATTCCCAGTTGGAGCGCATCCCTGGGTTGCAAGCTTGATCCCTAGTGGGGGACATGCAGGAGGCACCCTATCAATGATTCTCTCTCATCATTGATGCTTCTACCTCTCCCTGTCCCTTCCTCTCTGAAATCAATAAAAATATATTTTTTAAAAAGGTGGGAACTCAAGAGGAATCACACCTTCTTTTTCTCCCCCATTACTTAGCACTTAGCACCTTTCATTGTGAAATGTATCATCACACTGAAGATTATCATTACTGTGATATCCACTTAGAGCAGGGGTGGGGAACCTTTTTTTCTGCCAAGGGCCATTTGGATTTTTGTAATTTGTGGGCCATACCAAATTATCAACCTAAAATTAGCCTGCTATATTTGATCAAACATTTAATTAACTCCTAATGCCTTGGCAGGGCCAGACCAAATGATTTTGTGGGCCTTATATAGCCCATGGACCAGACGACCCCCGCCTTTGACTTAGACCTAATTGACATTAGAGTCACACAGCGTGCGCGTGTGCACGCGTGCGTGCATACACACACACACACACACACACACACATACACACACACAAAACCTGTGTGTGTGTGTGATTTTTTTTGCCTCTTCTGCAACCTTTAGATAAAACTTACTGATGAAAATAATCCACAGTTATAACTTAGGGAATAAAAAAAAACATGATAACCATGATGATATTTACATATTACATCATACATAGAGTATTCCAATAATTAAAATTATTTCCAGTAAGAGTTTAATAGCAAGACGACTTTAGAATGCATCACTATTGTACACATTTATTTCCAAACCTGTTATAACATAATGCACTTCATAGAATTTACTGTTAGTAATTAGAGCTGAAATGTACACTATTGCATTTCTTTACAACATTCATACCCAAAATGTCATGAACCTGCTTTCCAGGATCCTACCCAGTACCATTTATAAGGCATATTTTATACGATTTACAGTGCACTCTTTTAACTCCAGCAAATACAGCACATTTGGGTTTTGATAGCCATTAAATTTTTATATGAATGTTTGATTGTATCTGAATGGAAATTTACTGCCTTATTTTCAATCAAGTTTTATTTTTTTTTTGCTTTTAGTTTTGTAAAGTTAATTCTAGAGATAAAATAGCGTATTTATTTATATATTTACATAACAGATGTGCCATGGAATCAGCTCTGATTCCTCGTGGCCCTACCAATGAGTGACGTCCACAATGTCCTCTTCTCCTCAGCCCTGCTCAGCTCTTGTAATTCATGCTTATGGCTTGTTTCATCGAGTCCATCCATCTCATATGGGGTCTGTCTCTTTTCCTGCTGCCTTCTATTTTTCCCAGTATTATTGTCTTTTCCAAAGAACCCTGCCTTCTCATTATGTGCCCAAAGAAGGACAACTTCAATTTTGTCATCTTTTGCCTCCAACAATATTTTAGGCTTAATTTGCTTTAGGGCCCACTTGCTTATGGCTTTGGCAGTCCAGGGTCCTATAGAGCTATCCTCCAGCATCATATTTCAAATGAATCAATCTTTTCCCTATCTTCACTGTCCATTTTTTTTTTGCATCTGTATATAGTGACTGGGAATATGAGAGTGTGAATTATCTTAATCTTGGTCCCTAACCACCTTTCTTTGTTCTCCTGATCTGTCTTAATTCTCCCTTTGTGCATTCTGAGTCTCAGCCTTCTCTTGATTTCTTAATTATATGTAAATTACTAAACTTTATGATTATTTTGAATGTTATATTGAAAAAAAAGAGAGAGATTGAGAGACAGAAAGAGATATGTTTAAAGTTTAATGTGATTTTCCAATTTCTGTAATTCTTCAGGTTTCTAGAGGTGTCATAAATTTCCTTATTGAGACATTTTATTTGTTATTTTCTCCTTTCCCTTGTTTGACCTTATAGATAGCATTTTATAAAGTTTTGTAAACTGGAAAAGAAAATAAGGTTGAAAATATTGAGCTTGAAAATATTGTAATAAACTGATAACAAAAACATACACAAGAATGATTTATAGTTATTTAATATATTTTTATTGATTTAAGAGAAGAAAGGAGAGGGAGAGAGAGATAGAAATATCAATGATGAGAGAGAATCATTGACCGGCTGCCTCCTGCACTTTCCACACTGTCTGGGCTATAATTATTTTTTAAATACAAGAATTAAAACTTAAATATCTCAACTAAAGGTTTATTTTAATTAAATACATAAATGAAATTAAATCAGATCATTTATAGTTTTATTTAGTTCATAATGACATTTTCTCTACACATAACTATTGCCCCAAAATTATTAATATAATGTTAATGAAAACACACACAAATCTTACATTTTCACAAGAGATTATTTATACTAATGTTTCAAAAAATATTTCTTATTATATTTTAATTATACCTGCATTCTCTCTCCATCCTCTCTCTTACAAGCTTGTTTTCTTTGAGTGCAAAAAAAAAAAGCTGATATTATAGAGAAAAGGAAGAAGTAAAATTATTTTCTCAATAAATGAAATGTGATATTGAATATTTTACAGTTTGCTTGCTCAGTTAGTAAAAATTGATTAGTGTATACTTTCTTGCAATTTATACAGATCATTCAGCAGTTTATGCAAGCTTTGTAATTCAAAATATTAAGTGTATAGGCAGCAACATTCCTTTATTTCTAATTCTCAGAATACCATAGGTCTTTTCTTAGTAAGTTTATTCCATGTCTCTTAATCCCATTTTATGAATTTATTAATTCACTTTAAAATAATTCCACAAATATATATATTTTTTCTTTAACAGCTTTGTTGAATTTATTGGGGTGATGCTGGTTAACAAAATTTTACACATTTCAGGTGCGCAATTCCACAAAACATCATCTGTACAATGTCCATCTACATTAGGTTATATTTTCTTGTGATTATTCCTTCATAGATGTACCATCCAGTCCCTATGGGGTGAAGACTATAGAGCTGTCACAGACCACAGCCAAAATTTCTTTCAACAAGCCAGATTCCCATGGAGGTGTGCCTATCCATCACTACCAAGTGGATGTCAAAGAAGTGGCATCAGAGACCTGGAAAATAGTACGCTCCCATGGAGTTCAAAGTGAGTCAGTGATTTTAAAGTATGTAAATTAATTCAAGCTGATCTGAAACGTACCTGTGTGCTTAGCTTTTTCTCTTCCTTCAAAATGTACTTCTTTTCTTTTAATATGGTAGAGTTGAGAAGACATTTCCATCACCCATTTTACATTCTCTTTTTGGAAATAACTTTTAAAAATAGTGGGAAAATTTGCATCCTTAGTTAAGATGGATGAGTAGAAAAAAAAATCATGAAAGTTCAATTCTGGGGAGGAAGTGAAGTTAGAATTTAAAATTTTGGTGGTGGAAAAACAATTGCTCATGTGAGATCTGATGACTGAATATTCTAAAATGTGTGTTTTTTTTCCACTTATTAATATTTCTTCCATTGGTAGGTATGAAACTCATAGCGTAAAATGTCATCTATAAAAATTCATCTGCCTACTAAACTTTATTTCAATATTACATTTTGAAAATTCAAATTTTGCCACCAATCATGACATTTTGAGTATAGAGTTAGCTAACTCAGAGAAGTTAAAACAGTTTATAACTCTACTTTTTACTTATGTAGAATTTCATCATGTGAAAATGTGATTTATTTTTCTCCTATAAGAAGGAACTAACGTAGAAAATAATAACAAATTATGAGATTGGGACTTGGTTGTTTGGGTCATAGAACTACACTGAGTGGTCCAAAAGTCTAGCATAAAATAGTAAGGAAATGATTGCTCCATCTTGTCTTCCTCTCCGGGCCCTGCCTTGAGTTTTGCACGTATGGTATAAAGGTTCTGTAAATGGCATAAGCCTTCCTGTAAAGAATCATTCTAGTAGTCAATGGAGACGGAACAGATAAAATCATTCTAGTCTCACCTGTGTGGGCACCTGATTGTTTAGCTTTTACTAAGAGTGAATAGAGATTTTAGATAGAAATTTCAGAAATATTACCAATCAATCATCATTTACCCCATGTTTCAATTCCCATGGAATGGAATCAAATACCTCTTCAATGGTGCTGTGTAGTTCTTTTGGGCTTCCTGTGTTTTCACCTGTACTTTGTGTGGGACAGAGAGCTAAGACCTGTCCCTGGAGATGCAGGTGGATTGCAAACCAGACAAAGTTTTAGTTGCCAGCATATCTCTCTCTCTCTCTCTCTCTCTCTCTCTCTCTCTCTCTCTCTCTCTCTCTCTCTCTCTCTCTCGTTTCTAGCTCATAATTTTACTTCTCTCCAAGAACTTTCAGGTTCTAGCTTACCAGGATCCCAGTCTCAGATCTCCTTCTGGCATCATTTTCCCCCAGAGAAGATATTCAAACCCAATCTTCTGTCTCAGAGGTCTGGGCAAAAACTCTTGGTCGTTTGAGTCGCGGTGACATTTTCAACAGGACTGCAGTAGTTGATGGAAAAACAATTATATGGCTCTCCTCTAGCTTCAGGTGTCCCGCCCACTTCATTTTTAGTTGTTTCAGAGTTTGACTTCCTTCCTGTGAGACAATATGTTCATTTAAAGAGGTTTTTTTACATATGTGTCCCTTTTTTTTTGTAATACTTTAAGCAATAATAAATAAATAAATAAATAAAGTAATTAATTAAAAAAAAACAAAAACAAAAACAAAAAAATATAAAGAGGTTTTTTTATAATGGCACATACAAGTTTTACATGTACTTAGCAGATTTATTTTTGTCTATGTAGATGACCCTATTGCTGAAAAGCTGAAGACATATTTTAAAGCACATATTTTAAAAATTATAAATTTTTGAAGAGTGAAGAAATGCTTCTTTTTTCTGTTGGATTATAGTTTGTGTTGGTCATTCATCCTAAAGTTTAAGAGATTTTTTCAAACATAATTATACACATTGCCTTTAAGGCATTTGTTAGAAGATTTCGGTTTAATCTATGAAAAAACAGGTGCATGTGGTCACACACATTTCAGTGACTACTCTTTTGCCATCAGTAGATGAATGAATTAGAAAACTGTGGTACATCTACACAATGGAATACTATGCTGCTATAAAAAAGAAGGAACTCTTACCATTTGCAACAGCATGGATGGAACTGGAGAGCATTATGCTAAGTGAAATAAGCCAGTCAATGAAGGAAAAATACTACATGATCTCACTCATTCATGGATAATAAAGACCATTATAAACTTATGAACAATAATAGATACAGAGGCAGAGCTGCCTCGAACACACTGTCAAACTGCAGCGGGAAGGCCAGGGAGGGTCGGGGGGGATGAGGGGGGGCGGGGTAAGAGATCAACCGAAGGACTTGTATGCATGCATATAAGCATAACCAATGGACATAAGACACTGGGGGGTAGGGGAGGCCAGGGCATTGTCAAGGGCAGGGGAAAAAAGGAGACATATGTAATACATTTGTAAGACTTTAAGCAATAAAACAATTAAAAAAAATAAAAAATAAAATAGCTTTAGTTATTTATTCTAATTTACATAAGTTTAGTCAATGTTCAGTTAGTTGTTCTTATTTCTCTAATTTATTATATACTCTTCATGTAATGACTTCTAATTGCTTATATCACCACCTAGAAATAAATATTAGCTCATGCTTGATTGCAATGCCATTTAGCAAGAAAATTTTAGCATACAAATTTCCTGTTAGTAGATTCTGATTCTAAATAATCCATTAATTAATTTCCTATGAATTTCACCTGCTCACTCTGCACCTGGTCCTAGGGTTAGGGTGCAATTGAGACCTGGACATATTATTATATTCTTCTTTAACATTTAGCTGAAGCTTTCCTGATTATCCCAACACTGATGTGACACAAACTAATTTTCAAAATCTGGAGAGTTGTGAACAAATAAGATATTAACAATGTATACTACTCAAATATAAAATGTGAGTCATTCCGCCTTATAATTTTGAGTCAAAAAACATGTTTTTCAGGTATAGCAACACGTTTTGGTTGGGAGGTTTACATGACATATTCATTGCCATATCATTCAATACTTTATAAGCATGTTCTAGACACCTCATTGGGCACAAATGAAGAGAAAATAATAATCTTGTAAAACAACTATGAATTTTTCCGCTTTCAAAGTAAAAATGAGCCGAAACCGGTTTGGCTCAGTGGATAGAGTGTCGACCTGCGGACTGAAGGGTCCCAGGTTCGATTCCGGTCAAGGGCATGTACCTGGGTTGTGGGCGCATCCCCAGTGGGGGATGTGCAGGTGGCAGCTGATTGATGTTTCTCTCTCATCGATGTTTCTAGCTCTCTATCTCTCTCCCTTCCTCTCTGTAAAAAAAACAATAAAATATATTTTTTTAAAAAAGTTAGTAGTTTAAAATATCAAGTTCTTTTTAACAGACCATGAAAACATTTCTCCTAAACAGCTTAATCTATTTCTTTTGATTTGTGAAAGGTTTAGCCTGTTAGACTCACACATCGAAAGAAGTCCTTTGAGTCTCCACCAGAATGACTAGGTGTTCTGCTTTATTTGGATGTGAGGGTATAGTGGAATTACACTTTGTTTCTGAAAATAAAGGATACAAGTTTTCTTTGAAAATAATAGAATTTTTCTAAATGGAACTTTCATTTGAAACTCTTACTTTTTAAATTCTTGTGATTTTCACTTATTGAAGAATGAAATAGCTGAGTACAATTTGAAAATAGCTATACAGTTGGATTTTTTTTCAGTTCTTTCATTGTATAGCTCCACTAAACTCAGTGGTGCTTTGTTGGATATAAAATTATGTATAATTTAATCTATAGATGGTAATTTTAACATTATTATATTTAGTTTATAAACACTATAATTAAGATTATGTACATGCTTTATTATTACATATAGTTCCAAACTTTTAATCTAGGTTCCCATTTTAGTAAAAGTTCGATTTTAATTAAAAGCTGATGGAAAGATCAATTTCTATGGTAGAGAAAGCCATTTTCAGTTTTGTGGAGAAGTAGTGTTCAATAAGCATTTTTTCCAAGATTGTTTTGAAGTATAGATTTGGGTTTATAAAATATATGCTTGTACCTGGTAGGTCAGCAAACTAATTTGGAATAGAAGCTTAATTTGAAAGAGTGAAGATTAATAGATCAAATATTAAGCAACTTTTTGGTGCACCCACAGAGATGTTACTTCCTAGTACCTTCCTTTGTCCTTAAAGGGTTGCCTAAACTCAGTGGTATCTGCAGTCCTCTTGAAATTAAGAATCTTCCCCACTTGAATACTCCAAAACTGCAAACTTGCTATCCTTTATGTAGATTTAGATTGAGGGTTCCACATCAATAATGGAAAATATATTGCATGTATGGAATTTCCTACCAACACCTCAGTTAGGAGAATCTAGTTATTTCTGTGTTCTAGTTTTTCATGATGCTCTCCCATTCCGCCTCAGCCCCACATTTTTTTTAATGCAGCAGGGTTGTATCTGGCCTATAAAGAGTTCTTTTCCACTATTTGCATCGAAGAATCATTTAACTTTTAAATATGGATATTAATGCCCATTAGTAGTAAAATGATTTTGGCAATTTTTTTTGTAATTTTCCTCTTTGTTTTGTTTTAGAATTTCTTAATCAAATGTTGGCTTTTTTGGATTAATTTTCCAGTTTTTAGGTCTTTTCTCTCTCAGTGTCTCTACTTCTATTTTTGTTCTAATTTCAATTTTCTTTCAACATTTATATTATAGCTTTCAGTTTATCTATTATTTTTAAAATTTCTAAATCCATAATTCTCTGTCATTCCTTATTTCATGCATGCAGTGTGGCCTCATCTCTGGCATCATTGTAAAGATATCTGTTTTCAAAGTTGTTTTGTTCTCTGACTTTTTTTTATCATTGTTATTTGTTTTATTTTTTATTATTCCCATAGGAAACTTACCTCAATTATTTGGTGATCCACATCTGGATTTGTATATTCCAAAGTGAGAAGAAAGCATCAGTAGATTCTGCTTGGAAAGACTAGACTTTTCAAGCACTGTGATCACGTGGGCTTCTAATGTCCCCATAGCAAAGTTCCAGGAAATGTCAGAATTCTTTTTGAGGCTGTTCAGTTACTATCAACACACCTGGCCGCCAGGGCTCTATGGAAAAGCATCTTGTATCAGAGGGTGTCAGATAATTCCCGCATATTTCATCCAGTACATCCACTCCACACTTCCACATGGTAGAATTTCAACGTCTAAAGTCCTTTGTCCAACTTTCCTAGGTAGGAGACCTCCATCTAGTGTAGCAATGAGAGAGAAGAATGTATCCTTCTTTAAGTGTGAGAAGAGCACATGAGAGTACAATTATTCAGATGAATAATGATCATCCGTTTTTTTATTCCATCTTCTTACTCTTAAAATTCCTGAGATTTTCTTGAGTTCTACGGGGATAATCAGTTTATCTCTCCTTTTATTACAGACATTTATTATTTTCAAAGTAATATTATATGTTTATATTTTGGCTTTTAATTTTTTAAAACATAGTCCATATTAAATTAAATTATTTTGTTAACATATTGATCATTACAATATTGACAATCATAGTTTTATAAAAATGAGCATATCAATGTTTCTTACTGAGTAATGATTAGTACTCATGATTAGCTATATTCTCTGGTGTGTTGTATGGCTTGTGGGGGAAAATATCTCACATTTATCTCAGAAACTCTAATTTAATGTGCACACTCAGTGGAAAAATAATTATAAATTTAAGCTTCAAAACATGGCAGTTTTTATCAATAAGAACAAGAATAACAAAGACCATTGCATATCGACACAATCTTAGGTTGCATATATTGTATAATATACAACTACAAGAAGAGATATTTAATAGATTGTGATGTGAGTGGTGCCAATTGAAATTATTCAATATGGCATCTCTTCCTATTGGTGAATATGTTTACAATGCATAAGAGGATCTATTGGTATTCAAAAAAATAATTCAATCATATCTCTTTTTGGAAACCTACTATTTGATATTCACCTCAAATTTTTATTATTCAAAAATCCACTAATTATGCAATAGATTTCAATTTATTCAATACTTCCTGGATTATTAATTAGTAATTGAGGCATACACTGGATATGTAAAGTGTTATGTCTATAAACACAGTATATAATGATATGATAAGGCAGATATCTTTTTGTTAATTTCTAAATTAGTTTTTATAATGAAAATATATAGGATTAAGCTTCATTATATCTGAATTATAAAACTAAAAAAGAAAGTAAATAATTGTCAGTGGAAACATTTTATTAAAGAAATTGCCTATAAATATCTCTACATGGTAATTCTTGAGTATGAAATAGTTTTTCTTTTGTTAGTACATTTAAAATACAGAGTAAAAACAATAAGAATGAGAATCATCATTTAACCAAAGTTATAATAAGCCCATACAAATATTTTTTCCAAGCCGTTTTGCTATATAATAATGTTACCTAAGTTGTTACCTTTCTAAATGTGTGAAGAATTTTTGGTAATTGCATTATGGAGCTATTAAAATCATGAAAAATGGTTGATTTTTATATTATTAATGGTTGTTTTGTGGAAAAATCTGTAGTTTTCTAATAGGTGAAGGTTACTGTAACTTCATTTCACATTAAACTTTAAAGTTTTGATTCCAGTGTTTTTTTTTAATCCATGTTATTTACAGTTAATTGAGTGAAACTGGATTTCCCTCTATCATATTAGTATATTTCACTTTTAGAAACAATGAAAAATCAACATTGTTTAAAGTTAGCCCTAAACTACTATAAATTTTTAAATCTTAATAAGTTCCAATGCCTTTTAAAAATATCTATAAGGAAAACTTTCTATGATTGCACTGTCCTAAGAAGAATGTGCCTGCAGAAAAGTTGCTATCATTTCTAAATCACTAGATTTCACATGGAAAAGAGAAATGGATGTAAAAATCAGGCTGTCTTAAACATAAGTGCAGTAAACTCTTATGAATATCAAAGGAAGGGGAAAAACATAATCTGCACTAATTCCATATTTTCTGTGAAAGGAAATTTGTTCTAATTTGCATGAAGTGGAGAGAGTTCTGTATGCTAAACTTCAAAACTAGAATGTCTTGGACTGTTTTCATGGTGCCCATAAAAAGAAACAGAGCTAAATTTGAAATTTATATGTAATTTAAATCTTAATGAATTTAAACTGTGTAGATCGAAGTATACAGGAAACTAAGCTAAGAGAAAATTGAAATAAATCATAAGTAAAATTAGTTGTCTGCTGGAAGCTTCCCACATTATCTCAAGATGAAGACACAAATGCATGCATAATTCTGCACTCAGCCTGGTCTCTGCTACAATGATAAAGAAAGCTTCTGTACAAATATTTCTCTTAATTTTTCAATAAAACTAATGAGCTTTTTGTATATCTATAATTTTTGCAGCAGAGGAATAAATGGCATAAGGAAATGAAATTAATTTATATAGGAAAGATGTTTTGTGAATAGTGAGAAAAGAAACATGAATATTTCATGAGTGTTTTATAGGAACTTAATTCACAAGGGGATGAAAATATTCACAGTTCCCAGAAACCTAAGAAAAATAGAGCCCATATTGCTGCTCAAACATTCTTCTGGGCATCTGGATACTTTAATATTAAGTGTAGAAATGATCTTTGCTAGAATATAGATTATAAATTCTTCTTGATTAGAGCTAATGGAAACGTCTAGAATAACTATAGAAGCATATGACCTCTAAGAGAATTTTGAAGTACTATTATGAGTTTTCTCATAAGGGAGGACTCATTAAATAAAAAAAAACTGAATTGCTTAGGTAACAAATATTTTTGATGGAACTGTACTATTTTTAAATCAAGGTTATGACATAGGGAGTATATTTCAAGTGAAAACCATTTAATTTTAAGGGATGGTAAGTACTTCCTGTGAAAAATGTCATGTCAGTTAAAACTCAGTTATTAGATTTTTTACATTAATTTTTATGTATAGTTTATACTTACCATGGAAAAGAATAAAAAAAAAACAGTATAATAAAGAGAAAATTAATGAATGTTCAGAAATAATGAACTGTGATCTTTAACTGGTGCCACCAACACATTGTTTTAAGAAAAAAAAAACATACAAATCACACATAATCATTTTATTAATTTTCTGTTAATCAAAATGTATAACTATAAGGATATTTTATAAAGAACTTATTTATAAATGTTACTTATATCAAATTATATATCCTACAATTATATATATGGTTCATAAAGACCTCTAATGCACTTTTAAACAGGTGAGATTTTCTTTTGCAACTCATACAATCTTGAAACTTAATATAATTTGTATAAAACTGGGAATTTAAATTTTCAAAAGTAAATGAAAGTAGAATTGGCTGGAGATGATCACATACATAAACTTAAGAAAACTGGAAGGCACTTTGCATTAGTAAAGGAATTATCCCTGGAGTTATTCTTCTGTTTGTAAAAAATAACTGGTGTCAAAATATTTAAAAGTTCTACATTATGAATAAAAAAGGTAAACACACACACACACACACACACACACTTTTATTATTATTCAAGCTTGTTACAAACTCATGTAGAAGCAAGCCAGATTTTTTTTTTCAAATTAAAAAAACTTTTTTTTTTGCTTGTTTTGTTTAGAAAACAAAAGCTCGTCTTTGGTGAGAAATTTCAGGGACTTCACTGTATTTTCAGATCTATCTGAGGAGATTAACAGCAAGTGTAATTTTGAATGATTAGTTCTGCTCTAGCTAAGCTTTGACATTTCTCATAGCTATCTAACATGTTTCACATATCTTGACAACTTGAACAACTTTTATGTAGGTGAGACAGCAATTCCATATCCAGGGAGTCCTTATCTCTTACACTGAATGTTCGGATAACCCCATGGAGAGATCCAAGGTTTAACAGAGCGAAGAAGAAAGCTTGACTACATTTAATCTCACGTTGGAATGTTGTTCAGTTTAATTAGTTTGCAAATATGTAATTTATTTTACTCCATGGGTCGCAAATATTCTGTACCTTCAGCTTCTCTTGACAACCTAAGGAAAGGGATTTAAAATACATTGTCTGAACAAACAAAAACTTATTTGTTCAGCTTCCTTTAATAAAGTCTGATTCCATTCTTAAAGGGAAAATACAACTCCAATTTTTTCTCTCCGATATGATCATTTGCACACTTGTAAAATAATGTTTAATGGTCAGATCATCCTGACATTTTCAATTCTAATGTCATTATTTTAATCGATTTCAGTATCTGCTATATTTTTGCATTTATAGCCAGGTTTCAAAATCATCAGTTGTGAAACTCAATTGTATTTAAATATATTTAAATTCATGAGGGAAATTATATTTTTATAGAACCTATCCCTGTTGCCATGTGAAAAAAAATTCATGATTATTTATTATTTTCAGAAGAATTACATTATGATTTCCAAATCTTGCTAACTGCTCATACCTATAAAATCCCTTAATTTATGCCATTTGTCCTTGGGCAACTTTTAGTAGTTTATAATTTAGGTCTACTTTTACCTAGTGTTTGAGTTTCTAATAAATTATAGGGAATGAACCATCCCACACCCCAGTGGGTGGTCCTATCGTTCTATTATATGGGCACAAGTGGGAAAGAAAGTCTTCTATTAACTAGGTTTATAATTTAAGGTACGGCTATTATAGAGTACACAGCCTTCATGTTTCAAGTGGTGGTTTGCTTTTAGTCCGTACCTTGGGTATTCAAACCCCCTCTGCTTGGTAATAAGCCAGTAAATTATGGATGCTTTAATGTATAAAGCCTCTCAGTTAAAAAGGCAAGTCAAATTACCCATCTAGGCTTCACCTCCCCTAAATCTTTTTTTCTTCCCCCCTCTTAAGTTGGTCTCAATGTATGGACTTCTTTCTGTTTCACATAATAATATTCATGTTCATACAATGTTAATAAGTCCCACAATAAGGGTTATTGTACCCAAACCACTAGAGTTAGTACCGAAAAACCAAACGTACTTCTTCTTGTGTATAAACTTTGGAAAACTTCCATCAGTAGGTTGACTTTCATGCCACTCCCCTAGGATTTTGACGGTTCTCAGCCTCCCCGCATCCGCTTTAGTTTGAGTGCTGTAGCCCAGCGCTGTAAGACCAGTGCAGACATCAGTAAATTCTTTTTGGATCGCTCCTCCACAAACCACTCTGCTGTGAGACTCAGTCAGTAAATGGGCGAGTCTTGACACTGAGATCAGAAAAATATAAGGACACGTGGGGGAAATGAGTGCTGAATTGATTATAATGAAATGAATTGCTTTTCCCTTGGCAAGAGGTAGGAGGCACTCAAAGCCCGCCCCCCCCCCCGCCCCCCCGCCCCAGGATCTCTGTGAAATGTTAGAGAAGGGGGCTTGCTGGCAATCTGAGCCAGAAAGAGCTTTTAGCAGAAATTCAAGTAAACTGTGGAGTTGTCGTTTTAGTGTGTGTGTGTGTGTGTGTGTGTGTGTGTGTGTATGTGTGTGTGTTTTGGGGGGTGGTATTGTTGTTTTACTTGTTTAATCTAAATAATAACCTCACTTTCTCCTGACTTGATATGTTCTGATACTTTGATTGTTCTATTGTTTATCCATTTGAATCTGAAAAGATAAAGTGTGATCTGCACACTTCTGATTTATGAATAATTTTATTTACAATTAAAATTGTTTGCTTTAAATTCGATTGCTTTTCTTGCCTAATTGTATCAAGACACACAATTGACTATAAGCATTACTAACTCCATAATCTGAAAATAATGGTAGCACCTGCATCTTTACATCATAGAAATACAGAGGCACATCATATACCAAAGTTGTCTGCAGCAGTTAAAGCATCCACAGCAATCTCTCATACAGCATACTCTCTGTATAGATTATCTTTGTAAATGTTAACATTTATAAGTACATATCACTAAGACTAGTTTTTGCAGGTAAACATACAGTATGTTATCCTTTAATGTAAAGTCAAAGATGAGTAATGCATTAACTCTGCATTACCTCACCATCTGCAGATAATGTTCCCGTTTGTGTAGTAGTTGAATTCAAACCTTGTTTCCCCCATTTATCCTTCCAGCTTCTAATCAGTTGGATTTCCTGCCAATTAGTGCTTTTCCAGTTTTCCTCCCTTAACTCTGATACTATGTGTTTTGATCTGAGGCTTTCATAAGGCAATGCGCTCTCAAGAGCAAGTTCATTTGTTTTTACACTAAGGCACAAAAACTGAGAAATACAAATGTAAATTTTGTCAATTGGTAATTTATGATTTCTGCAGATTTTAGAACATAAACTAGTACTAATATGTACTAGGTTAAATAAACCCTGATTAATATCTGGACTATGTATTTTTATTAGTACTATTTATCTGGTATACATAATAAAATACAGCATGTACATATCATATATATATATATATATATATATATATATATATATATATATATATATATAGTTCATATATATTAAATTCTGACTTTTAGACAAATAAACACCTAAGAAATATATCTACTAACTTTATTTTCTATACTTGAATAAGTAAGTCAATGAATAATAAATAATTATAAGGAAAAAGCTAAACACATGTCAGGATAATGAATCCTGGGGAAAAGAATGGAACAAAAGAAACTATCAAAACAAATTCAGGCCATAGCCAATATAGCTCAGTGGATAGATCGTTGGCCTACAGACCAAAGGGTCTCAGGTTCAAATCCAATCAAGGGCGCATACCGTGGTTGCAAGCTCCTACCAGGCTTGGGCTCTGGTCAGGGTGTAGCAGAAGCCAACCATTCAATGTGTTTTGCTCATCTGATATTACTTTGTCTTTCCCTCTCTCTCTTCCACTCTCTCTAAAAATCAATGGAAAAATCTCAGATAAGGATTCAAAAAACAAAAAACAAAAACACAAATTCAGTATGTTTGTCACTATAGAACAGAATGAAAAATATTATTTAGTGAATGTATATTGAAATGTAATTAATTACTGGAAATATGTTCATAAGTTATTGGAATTTTATTGAATGTATACAATATTCATTCATGGTTCATGTAAAAAATATCCTACAAATATGACCCTGGTAACCTATAGTTCAATATATTATTTTATGATTTATATGTCTTCTTTATGAATTGATCATTTGACTTGGAGTGATTAGGGAAATCAGGAATGACTTTCTTTTTTTGTTTGTCAAGGTACAGCCATTTCCACTGGTTAATTTTTCCTCTGTTAACAAAAGCATTAAGGATAGAGGCAACTATAGAGTTTTGTTAACTTCCTAGAGGAATTTGTAAAGATGTAATATTTTGAAATCTGCAATCATATACCAAATTCTCTAGTAAATTAAAGGGGTTGACATGACCCAGTAGAGGTTTCTAATAACCTTCATATTCTTGCACTTTGTCAGATTATTTCTTCCTCTTTGGGTCATGTTGAATCCAGGTCCGGTACAGTGTAGAGAGGAAATTCAGAGAGAAAATACAAAAGATGATAACCTACAAACTAGTATTAAAAATAATTTGATTTGAGGTTATTGAATAAATGGTTTCCTTTTGCTGTTGAGTCCACCTGTGCCACTTCCTGGGCATGATTGAAACACCTTATAGGTGGGGCCAGAGTTCTGTCTATTGAATTGCAATTTGCCATTACATTCTACAGAAAATCAATTTAGAGTAGACAAAATATTTGGGATGCATACACTAAAATGGTTTCTTTAAAGCATTCTATTTGTTGAATATTAAAAAGGTGGAAGAAGGGATTTTACTTTCTGCTTTTTTAGTATAAGCATCGCAAAAGAAACTACGAATTTCCTCATTTGAAAGTTACTGCATTGAGTTAGAAAGCTAAAATCGAGGTGAAGAAGAGGACTGTTCACAAATCATTTTCCCCTAAGACCTACTTCTATCTTTTTCAGGTATTCCATGGAAAGATTTACAGAGAAATTTTTCATTCAGCTTTGCAATCAGTTGATTTGTTTACTTATGAAAATGCATTAATCATCGGCGTATCTATTATTTTCTTCTTCTAGCAATGGTTGTTTTGAGCAACCTGGAACCAAATACAACTTATGAAATCAGGGTTGCAGCTGTGAATGGAAAGGGGCAAGGAGACTACAGTAAAATAGAAATCTTCCAAACATTACCAGTTCGTAAGTACTCCTCTCTGTTTTGCTCACTGTTGCTCCAATGCTGGGAGTCCTTTCAACACGTGGGAAAAGTGAGTGATGTCTCTGTTGAAACAGCTGGAGGATATGGTGGCATCTCAGATTTATAAAATTAATTTTGCTCTGGAGCAGGGCAAAGAGAAAAAGATGCACCACAATATATACAGTACAGTTCTCTCAGGAATTGTCCCAATCAGAAGTTGTCCTACTTCTTTAGAGTCTTAGTGAAATTGTAGTGCTCAGACTATACTGTTAGGGAGGAGAAAAGTGTGTGTAACATGCCCATATTCTATTCTTTTAATGAAGCATAACTATTACCTTTATCCCATAAATTACATAGGCCCTACGTGTGAGAAAGATGCACCATTAAATTAATCAATTATAATGGTGACTGCAGAGAATAACTGTTGTAGCTTTGCTCTCATTACTAAACACATCTTTGACTTTATATTAAAATACTGTATGCTTACCTGCAAAAACTAATCCTAGTGATATGTACTTATAAGTCAACTAAGTTTATATGAAGTTAAGAGAAATTTAAAATGGCTTATATTTCCTTTCTGTTGAATAAGTTGTTTAAAAATTGAGTGTGACTAAATAAATGTTGTTATAACATTTATGCATAAGCCTGTCTACTATATATGTGTATCAAGACAGTCAAGTTCACCACATAAATTATATCATCCCAGTATGTGACCAATTATTTTCTGTTTGTCTAAAAATTGGTTAAATGTGTTCCCTTTTCTCCATTCCCAATGCCAGTGTTGTTTTTAGTTTCTCATTTTTTTCACCAGCAGGGCTGCAAATACATCTTGCTTACTATTACTGTCTCCAGATGAAAATGAGTCTAGAGTAACTGAACAAAAATGTAAAGATACCTGTCTCTGTTCTACTTGTAATCTTCAACAACACTGCCCTTCACCTTCCCACTTTCCACCCACACCAACCTTTGCCTGCCTGCCATCCTCACACCCTTCTCTCAACTGCCATAGTGCTTTATGCATTAGCAGTTTGAACTAAAGATTGCATCCTGTCTTGACTTCTCTCCTTTTGATACTGTCCAGGGTCACTGCACATCCACATTCAATGAAAGCTTGATCATTTATAGCTTACTTAGATCTTGGCTAACCATTCCAACCTTTATTTTCCTCTTCATTTAGAGACACTTACTTTTATTCATTCATAGAACCCCTATATAAGTGTTTCACCATAACACATCTCTCTACTACTCTTTCCTTGGTCCCCCTTTCCTTTTTAAATGATAACATTTTAATCTCTTTGTGTACTTTTGTTAACTTTCAAATCTCTGCCCTAGACAGTGAGCATGTTGAGGGTAAGGACATTGTTGTTGTTGTTTTCGTTTTGTTTTTAAATAACAAATATGTATTTAAATGGTTTCTCAACATTTTTTGAAGTTTAAATGAGACAATATATTCAAAGTACTTAATATGTCATAATTACTGTTATTTTTATTATTATTTATACTAGTGGCCTGGTGCACGAAATTTGTGCACAGGGGAGGGGGTGTTCCTCAGCCCGGCCTGCACCCTCTCCAATCTGGGACCCCTCGAAGGATGTCCTACTGCCGGTTTACAGGGATCGGGCCTAAACCGGCAGTCGGACATCCCTCTTGCAATCCGAGACTGCTGGCTCCTAACCGCTCACCTGCCTGCCTGCCTGCCTGCCTGATTGCCCCTAACCACTCTGCCTGCCGGCCTGCTCGCCCCATATAGCCCCCCGCCACCAGCCTGCTTGGCCCCAAATACCCCCCAGCCTGCTTGCCCCCAACTGCCCCCCTGCAGGCCTGCCCACTCCAAACTGCCCCCCACACTGTCCTGATCACCTCCAACTGACCCCCATTGATGGCCTGCTTGCCCCCAACTGGCCCCTCCTGCTGGTCTGCTAACCCCCAATGGCCCCACCCCCACTAGCCTGATCACCCACAACTGCCCTCCACTCTTGGCCTCTAACGGCTTCTACCTTGGCCCCGCCACCATGGCTTTGTCCAGAAGAACGTCCGGAAGGTCTCCTGGAAGGTCTCCCTGTCTAATTAGCATATTAACCTTTTATTATAATGATAGAGGCCTGGTGCACAGGTGGGGGCTGGCTGGTTTGCCCTGTAGGGTGTCCTGGATCAGGGTGGGGGTTCCCTTGGGGCATGGGGTGGCCTGGGTGAGGGTCCCCGCTGGGGTGCCTGGCCAGCCTGGGTGAGGGGCTTATGGCTGTTTGCAGGCTGGCTATGCTCTCCAGCAGGGACCCTCACCCTATGAGGGTATGGCCAGCCTGTGTGAGGGGCTGATGGCTGTTTTCAGGCTGGCCACACCCCCTTCAGGGTGGGGGTCCCTGCTGGTATGCCTGTCCAGCCTGGGTGAGGGGCTGTCGGCTGTTTGCCAGCTGGCTATGGCCCCAGGCAACCCAGGTTCTCAGACCCTCCTTGAGCGGCAGCCACAGGGGCTGGAAGCAGGAATCTGGGATTTATTTATCTTCTATAATTGAAAATTTGTGGCCTTGAGTGGAGCCCACAGCTGGTCAGAGCAGGTGGGAAGCTTGGCTTCCTCCATCGCCAGGGGCAACCCAAGCCTCCTGTTCACTCCAGGGCCGTGGCCGCCACCATCTTGGTTGGGTTTATTTGCATACTCTCTCCTGATTGGCTGGTGGTCTTGGCTTGTGGGTGTGGTGGAGGTATGGTCAATTTGCATGTTTCTCTTTTATTAGATAAGATTAGCATTACTTTTGTATAAACATTTTGCTGTAATTGCTCATAGAAACCATTATTTTTAAAATATATTATATTGATTTTACAGAGGAAGGGAGAGGAAGAGAGAGAGAGATAAAAATCAATGATGAGAGAGAATCGTTGATTGGCTACCTTCTGCTTGTCCCACTGGGGATTAAGCCTGCAACCTGGAACTTGTGCCCTGACCTGCAATTGAATCATGGCCTCCTGGTTCACATGTCAATATTGAACCACTGAGCTACACTGGCTGGGCAGAAACTATTAGTTTAATTCCTCTCTAATGCAGTTTATACTTGTTTTGAATGTAGTTTTTTTTTTTTCTTAAAGGAAGTAGCAATTGTAATGTAGTCATAAACTTATCATACATTTTTAAATTATGGTTTTAAAAGGGTATATATTTTATATATAACATAATATATGTTATATATATGTTTAAAAGGGTATATATTTTATATATAACATAATATATTATGTTACCATAATACAATTTCTGCTTTATAATTATCTCAAAATGCTATTATTAAAAGTAATAGTATTATAAATATATTAAATAAACTAGTACTATACAACCTGTAAATTATAAAATTCTATTAAAAATGATACAAAACCATATGAGTATACCATGATTTTATACTATTTAGATTTTCCCATAATCTCTTATACAAGTCTTTTTAAAAATCATTGCACTCATTTTTACAGAAGTTTTATTCATTTATAAAAAAAAACACATTGTGTTGTTGTAGATCATGTCATATGATATCTGCATGCTAATTTAATTAGCTTTCATGAACAATAACTCTAAAGTTCCTCAGTTTACTTTGTTTCTATATGGTTATACTATAGGAGGCTATTTTCTTACTTATTTGTGTGCCAATACACCCAATGGTCATATTACTTTAATGACCTGCTTTCTCACAGATAAACTGCACACCCGTTTCAGGTTATACACACCATGTTAGATATAAAGAAGTTGCTGGGGAAAAAAACACCTGTTTCCCAAGTTTGGAGACATACAATCCTCTACTCCATTCTGCGTAGTTTGTCTGTCTGGGCATTCCTTGCAGTAAAGCAGATAGGACAGGTTTGGGGACTCTGGCAACCTGAAGCATGCCCTCTACTAGTTGTTTAGTATTTACACATTCATGTTCACACCCACATCCATAAGGAATGGGAGGAAACAGAGGCAGAAGAAACAAGTGCACACTCAGCAGATAATCCCAATTCCAATTTGCCAAGCAGCCATATCATTCTTCACATAAAAAACTCTTACACTTCTATGGGTTCCTGTTCATATTCAAAATACTGCAAGCATGTGCATTTTATAGCATCCCCATATGAAGAATGATATTATAAGTATATTCATAACTCTAGATTAGAAAAAACATATTGAAATACAGGTCTTTAGATTGGATAATACAAAATTTATTTATTTACAATTGTATCTATAAAAAATAATGCTCATGAAAGCAGTTAATTAATTGTTAAGGCATTACCTCTCCAGGTAGGGATATATACTATATAGTTTGATGCCTTTATATGTTTATATTAATAACTATAAAATATTTACAAACAAAATTTGCATGAATAAAATAAATGGGATTATACATTGTTCGTAAGAGAAATCATGTTTCCACACTTGTGCAGTATTATCCTCAGAGCATTTTGACATAAAGGTAAACAATATATTTGGTCCTGAGCTTTCACAATTTGGGCATAATACCTCTAGATTTATGAATGTTGCTGTTTCTTGGATAGGGAGAAAGAGGATGGATCAGAAGTTATATCACAACAAAGGGCAAGTAGCAAATGTTAAGTACAGGAATATCATATATTTTGATTATATGACATTGTTATTTTGATTAAAATGCAGTTTCCCTAGGTATCTGAGGTGTGTGCCAATATCAAGAGTGTTGTCTTGCTTATTTAGGTGAGCCAAGTCCTCCATCCATACATGGGCAGCCAAGCAGTGGGAAGAGCTTTAAACTCAGTATCACCAAACAGGATGACGGAGGGGCCCCTATTTTGGAATACATTGTGAAGTATAGAAGTGTAAGTACCCCACTTATTGTCATGTTGTGCAAAGTGTTTTCAAACTGCATTAAATTTGTACTGAGTTCACAGTGGTATCAGGAGTGAATGTATATTCAGTAACAGTGATAAAATGGTACTCATAGGAATTTCAATGGCAATTGTTTATTGCTTAAATTCATCATTATCGGTTACAAAACATTTGCTTTTGTTGTTGTTGTTGCTAAACTCTAAGCATAGGCCATCAAAATAACCCCATGACTTTCATCTTGTGAATTTTACATATTTCTGAATTGAGACACCATTTTCCCTGTTTTGTTTTGTTTTTGTTTTTTTTCTGACAAGTGGCAGAATATTTTCACCCTCCATTCTGGCTGATATGAGTAACTTTAGGCTAATTATAGACAAGATTATTAGTAAATCATACCTTAAATAAATCACGTCAATCAGAATTTAACAAAGAATAACCACACTGAACTTGAGGGAGTAAATATATTTTTAAATTTAATTAGCACAAGCTACTATGAGACTTTGGACAGTTAAGAGCTACTTTGGGGCTTTTTATATGTGTAAGGGGTGAAGCTGTCCGCTGATTGCCACATGATGAAGTGGTCTGGTGGACTTTGCCTCTTTGCCTTTAGACAAAAATTATTCCAAAGGTCACTGAAAGTGATTTCTCCTAGCAATCTTGCCATAAGTACTGGTGTGTTTGTGTCTACTGTGGAATATATTAAAAATGAAACATTGAAATTAAATTTCTTAAGATGCATTTACTGTTGTTTATGATTATCCTCATAATACAGTGGCAATTTCATATATATGTTGACTGAACCTTTTTAGTGTATTATATTTTAGTAAATGGTATTTAAAAAATGTCTCTTAATAGTATGTAGATGAATTTTAGATATGTTCCCATAAATTCACAATTGTCTAAATGATGGTATTATTGCTTCTACATTCAAACATTCAAGTTTGGAGGGGTAATGAAAAGAGGGATATGATTTTGAATAGCATCTTCAGTACTTAATTTTAGGCATCACTTTGGTCTTTGAAATTTAAGATGAATACCCTTTTCCAGGACCCTTCTTTGTCTCTGGTTTCATGCTGGGAGTAAGGAACAGCTGTATATGTCTTTTGGGTCCTCTGCTATGGAGGCTACACGAGTCTCCCCCAAAACCACAATGAAAGGCTCACTGGTCTCTCTGTGAATCTGATAGTGGCATGCTACTCATGCCAAGTTTCTTGCCCATTCTTATTTGCCCATCGGGAAACTTTTTGGAGAGAGTGAATCTTTCTCTAAGGAACACTGGTCCGAACCAAATTTATGAACTGAACTAGCGAAGCAGATCTTCCCTTCCATGCCTATATTGCACTCGGAAGAATTTATGGTTCAAATACAGCAGGCTGGTAAGATTTGTAAGGGAACCTAGGAAAATCCATGGGGAACACTGAAATGCAATGACTAGTAAAAATATGTTAACATATGCACTTTATTCATAACTTCTACCTGAAGCTAAAATTTATGCTTGACTTCTCCTTTCTAAAGAGTTAGTATTAGAAATAACACATATGTTATATTGAGCTCAACCAAAGTCATTGACTTTAATTGATGGTAGCAAGTACATATCATGTCTCATTTTATCTTTTCTTCATAGCCTTTAATAGGGGCTTTTATTGATAAAGTCTGCATGTATATTTTAAGAATGCTGTGACATGTTTTAGCGATGTTTCTATTTCTAGTTACCCAAAAGGAAAGCTCAGAAACTAATAAGAATGTGACTCCCCCCATACTGTGCATCTTTCTCTAAATATTTGATAAACTTCAAGAGATAACATTATAGATTTACCTCAAAATGCCATTGATACCTTATTTTCAGAAAGCGATCAATACCTTTTATACAGATTTTATTCCTAAAATCAACATATACTGTTTATCTGTTAGGAAATATATTTGTATTTTAGGGCTTTAGGTAACAGAAAACATGTCTAGCAGGGTTTAAACTCAGAAGATTTTTTTTCCTTCATATTAAACAAATGTATGTGCTAGACAATCCAGGCAGGGCTAGGAAAACATCTTAGCAATATAATCAGTCATCTACATAATTTTCCCTGATGTTCTCTCATTCTAAGCATGTTGGCTCTTGTCTCATCTATATTATCTTGTGTTCTCAAAACCCACATTCAGCATGTAAGGTGAATGGAAAGAACAAAAGGGACAATAGCTTATTTAAGCTGAATTTGTCTTTTCTTTCAGCAATACAGTACAGGTTTTATAAAAACCGTATCCCACAGAATTAAATTATATCTCATTGAATAGAATCATGTCACCTGATCCCAACGTCAATGAAAGGTAGTTATACTTGGGAGTTGGGTCCTATAAATAATGGAGCCTGCCACATTGTTAATGTCATTTTCTTTATTATCCTAATGACTGTCTTTGTCTGCTTGGGCTGCCATAACAAAATGCCACAGACTGAGTGGCTTAATCAACAGAAATCTATGTTTTCACAATTCTGGAGGATGAAATTCCAAGGTCAAAGTGTCTGCAGGTTTGGTTTCTCATAATGAAAATGATTGGCTGCATTTTTCAAAGGTAGGCATAATTTAATGATAATCAATTACTATGTTAATCCTCCCAGAGCTCCTAGGATTTTAACAGGAAACACAACACTTTCTTTTACCTCAATTTTTAAATAAATTATTGTTGAAATGTTTTTAAAATTAATATATTTTAAAATTACAATTTGCATACCCTATTATATTGTTTCAGGTATTAGTTGCATATATATATATATATATATATATATATATATATATATATATGCAAACTCAAAATGGGTTATAGATTTAAATGTAACACCTGAAACCATAAAACTCTTAGAATAAAAATAGGCAATAAACTCTTTGACATTACTCTTAGCAATATTTTTTTGTATATGACCTCTCAGGCTAAGGCAGTGGTCAGCAAACTGCGGCTCGCAAGCCACATGCGGCTCTTTGGCCCCTTGAGTGTGGCTCTTCCACAAAATACCACGTGCGGGTGTGCATGTACAGTGCGATTGAAACTTCGTGGCCCATGTGCAGAAGTTGGTTTTTGGCCTGGGCGAGTGGCCTTAGAAGTGGCCTTAGAAGAAGTGGGGGGTGTCGGTTGGTCGGGCAACGGGATACGCAGCGCAGGGGAGGTACATTGTTTTGAGGTACATTCGCTGAGGTCGACCCCTTCCAACTCTCCCATCCACACTCATCTATCTGAAACAAGTATACAAGACGAGTGTGGATGGGAGAGTTGGAAGGGGTCGACCTCAACAAACGTACCTCAATCAGATTGAGGACGTTTTTAGCAAAGACCAGCTTAGGAGTACCCTAATTAAGTTAATAGCAGTGTACCTACCTATATAGTTTAAGTTTAAAAAATTTGGCTCTCTTGCTGAAGCCGGTTTGGCTCAGTGGATAGAGCGTCGGCCTGCGGACTGAGAGATCCCAGGTTCGATTCAGGTCAGGGGCATGTACCTGGGTTGCGGGCATATCCCCAGTAGGAGATGTGCAGGAGGCAGCTGATCGATGATTCTCTCTCATCGATGTTTCTAACTCTCTGTCTCTCTCCCTTCCTCTCTGTAAAAAATCAATAAAATATATTAAAAAAAAAATTGGCTCTCAAAAGAAATTTCAATCGTTGTACTGTTGACATTTGGCTCTGTTGACTAATGAGTTTGCCGACCACTGGGCTAGGGGAATAAAAGAAAAAGTAAACAAATGGAACTATATCAAACTACAGGATTTTTTCACAGCAAAGGAAACCATCAACAAAATAAAAGGGCAACTTCCTGAATAGAAGATAGTCACCAATGATACATCCACTAAGTGGTTAATATTGAAAATATACAGGGAAGTCACAAGTTGACACACACACACACACACACACACACACACACATACACCTAATTAAAAATAGACAGAGGACCTGAATAGACATTTCTCCAAAGAGGACATACAGAAGGCCAACATATGTACTAAAAGATGCTCAATATGTCGTATCGTCAGAGAAATGCAAATTAAAACCACAGTGAGATATCACCTCACACCTTTCAGAATGGCTATCATCAATAAATCAACAGAGAAGTGTTGGTGAGGATGTGGAGAAAAGGGAAACCCTCGTGCACTGTTGGTGGGAATGCAGATTGATTCAGCCACTGTGGGAAAAAGAGTGAAGTTTCCTCAAAAAGTTTAAAATGGAACTGCCCTATGACTCAGTGATTCCACTGCTGGGTATTTATCTGAAAAAATACGAAACACTAATTCAAAAAGATATATGCATCCCCATGATCATTGCAGCAAGATTTACAGTAGCCAAGATGTGGGAGCAGCCCAGTGCTCATCAATAGATAATCAGATAGAAGCCATGGTACATATATACAGTGGAATACTAGTCAGCCATAAAAAAAAATGACACTTACCATTTGTGACAGCATAGATCCAGTGGTTATTATGGTAAAGGAACACTGATTTAATAGTAGATGTTCACACTTCTCTGGCAAGATTTGTGAAAGTAATTTCTCACCCATTTTGTACTGCTAGAAAGTCATTTTTCACTCTTAGAGACTTAAAAATACTTTTATGACTGAACATAAAGTTATATTTTTTTTAAATTTTCACAGGCAAACTGAACCTTACAGAATTTGAGTGACTTGGTGCAGATGGGGAATAGGTATCAGAATGTAAGACATTACACTCTAAACACAGTTTTAAAGTAGTAGGAGCTGAATTGAAATCTGCCTATGGAGGTTATTTCAGTGTGTTGGAGTAGAAGGCATACCATTAAATGATACAGTAATGATAAAGTGAATGGAATGACTGCATTTGCAGGAATAGGAACTAGGCAGTTGAGGTGAAGCAGGAGAGCAGTTGAGGGGAAAATATAATTTCCACCTATCACAGTTACTTTTCTAGCCCACTCCCTTGTCCATCTCCTTCATCCTGAAAACATCATGCTCTGCAGGACCAACTGGAAATTCCATAATTCAATATTATGTTATATTAATGATTTTAGGAAAATTAATTTTTCCACATTTTCTTTTTCAATGTATTGCTTCTTTACATTGAAAAATTACATGTTCAAGAAGATTTGTTGGCTAAACATTTATAGTGGCTTTAGCCTTGATATTTGCAATTGTTAAAAAAAATAACTACTATTTCCAAATGATTCTTAACCATCTGATCTCTTTATATGACTCAAAGACACTTTATCTATTAGTTTATCAAACTGCATGAATTCCACAGTGGTGTAAAGTACACCTGAATAATTCAAAAAGGTTTTTAGCCATCTGTAATATATTTTTAATTGAATATGAACCAAATGAAGAAAGAAAATAGACAAGAAAACACCTTTAGGGCCCTGCCTGAGTGGCTCGGTGGTTGAATGTTGACCTCTGAACCAGGAGGTCACGGTTCAATTCCCAGTCAGGGTTCATGCCTGGGTTGTGGGCTTGATCCCCATGTGGGGTGAGCAGGTGGCAGCCAATCAATGATTCTCTCTCATTGTTGATGTTTCTATCTCTCTTTCTCTCTCCCTTCCTCTCTGAAATCAATAAAAAAATTTAATAATAACCCACTTTTTTAATTCTTATTTTATTGTGGTTTTTTTTTACCATGCCTGTGCACAACACTTTATGTTTTATAATCTAAGAATAACAAAATTGAAACAATATATTCCTTAATATGAGTGTTGATTTCTAGGAGACACTGAATTAAACTGTTTAAACTTGTATTTTACTGGGAAAGGACAAGATTAATAATACCCTAGCATAGAGAATGTATAATTGCCTATAGATTATGAATGTGGAAGCACATCCTGTTATCCTGTCGTAGACAGAGCACACAACTTTGTTCAGTACCCATTAAGAAGACAGAATTTATTAGAACAGAATTGGAGTAATATAAAAGCAGAATTAGATGTCTCTCTAGAACCTTTGTGAAAATTAATGTCTCTAACAATAAGTTGGTAAGATTAAACCATATATGTGGAGAATAAAGACAAACTTATTACTATCATAATGTATATGGGGAAATAAGGTATTTTATGTGCAGAAATTTTACATCCACTTTGTATTATAGTGTCAGTATAACTCTATGTAATTTAGTAAATAGTTTTCAACATGCTTCTATAAGTTTTTCATTGTTTTTTCTCTAATTTGATGATAGGTATGGGGTGGGATCATAGCTATCACTTAGTGTTGACACATTACATAAGTTTCCTGAGCTAAAAAAGGCTGAAAGAAAATTGGAAACTTAAAATCAATTGTGAGGAATGTACTTTAGGGACTATCAACACAGCTGTAGCGTATGATTCCACATCTTAATTGACCTTCTCAAGCTATTGGGAGTCAGAGTGTTTGTACTCAATGACCATGAGAAAAGAAAAGTAACTTTGAAAAGAGTATTAAAATAACGGATACGGATGTGAGGGCAATCTGGCTGCGACATCTGTCACCCCATTGATTGCCAGGGTTTATTCAGCTGATCTGACTGGCTAGGCGGGTGTCCCCCTCCTCCCTCACCGATCCAAAAAAAACCAAAAAACAAAAAACAAACAAACAAACAAACAAACAAAAAACCGGATAAGTAAACTTGAGTTTTTGTTGCTGAAAGAAGTTATTTTCTAGCAATGTTTAGATGTGTACATTGAAATTTACTTAAAGCCATTTGATTAAGTTTCAAGATATTTCAAACACTTAATAGCTAGGGACATTAAAGAATCCTAAGCATTTTGTTAATTTATCTTTGCTGCAAGTGAAGAAGATTTTTATTTATCCTATCAAATAAATTATTTGTTCTTTGAACAAATAATTGATTAGTGAATCAATGAATAAATAAATTAGTCTATGTTGTACAATTATAAATAGTATTAACCATATTAATAAATATGAGAAATGGTGAAGCCAAGGGGGAAAACTTGCACTGTGTAAATTGGTATGGGCTGTGAGAACACAGAAGATTATGAATAGGAAAAATTCAGTTTTTTTCTCTAATGAAGTATGTGGGTGGTAGAGACTAGCAAAAGATTTAAGGTCCACTTTATATTTTTTTTTACATGGAATCAAGGCAATTTGAATCAGTTATGACCATAGGAAAAAGTGTACTGTATTTGAAACTACTAAAAACCTACAAATCTTACATCTTTCCAAATCACAGTGGAGTGTGTGTGTGTGTGTGTGTGTGTGTGTGTGTTACTGCATCATTTTTCTTGTATTCAGAGTAGTACACAGAACTTTTGAGAATTCTGGGGCCTTCTGTAAGGTCACACTGGTAGTGAATATCTGAGCCATGCTACCAGGAAATCCAGGAACTAGGAACTCTCTTACATGGAAACAAAATTCTTAAATCATAACACAGGAGAGTCCCATGAACTGTAACATTCATCTAGTAGTGTGAGCTCACCTCCTCTGTTCTTCTCTCTTTTAATAATGATTCCCTTGTCATTTAAAATGATGTTGACCATTTATCCCATAAGGTTTTGGGGGGAAAATTTAGTGAAATAAAAGCAATTAAGAAGCCCTCTATAAATAAGAATACCAAGACCCTTTCCACCTGTCCTCTGCTCTCTTCCTATCCCAATGATAATGAATTTTTTCCTATATGCTGACATTTTGTTTTCAGAAAAGAATTATTGAGTGCCCTTGATTGTCATATGGCCCCACTATCTATTATCTGACAAAGTGGATTGCTTAAGATAAGCTATATCAAAGCCAGGTGACCATTTTCCTTTCAGTAGCTGCCCTTCAACATTTAATTGGCTTATTAATAATGGCCCTATTCAGCAAATCATCTCATTACGATACCTAGGGGAACATTTTGCAACTAGATTGTCTTCAATTGCTCCCTAGGCATTTAAATTCTGTAAATTAGGCACTCTACAAATGGCATAATTGAGATTTTGATGCCTAGGGGAGTATTTGGTAACACCCACTTTAATTTTTTTTCCTATTCCCTAGGAATCGCAATTAGGGGATTAAAAAGCCTCCTTGTCTAATGCTGAATGGGAAATAAAATTGTTTTAAATTGGGGAAAATATTAGAACTTTCTCTGGTTCCTTACATCAGTTCAAACTATCTAAAATGATGAGGGGCTTTTAATGTATCATGCTGGGAGCTTCAACAATTAAGAGTTAAATGATGGGTAATTTAGAAGAGATTGTCTGTGTGTCTTGTGCTTATCAGGAAGTTTCACCTCAAATGATCAGTTCTCACCCGGCATGGCTCAGTGGTTGAGCATTAACCTATGGACCAGAAGGTCACAGTTCCATTACTGGTCAGGTCACATGCCTGGGTTGTGGGCTTGATCCTTAATGTGAGGCGTGAAGGAGGCAGCCAATAAATGAATCTTTCTCATCATTGATGTTTCTATCTCTCGCTTCCTTTCCCTTCCTCTCTGAAATCAATATATATATGTGTATATATAAAGATCAGTTCTCAGAAATATTATTTATGGAAGATTACCTATCCATCCCTCTTTAGAATAAATCCTATCCTGGGTTGACACAGATCTCAGCTGTGGCTTATATTTTTTCACTCTTTCACCCACATCTCCACTCAGATTCAAAGCAAAACTCAACTCTGAACTTCCACAGAAATATTTGCTCTCACCCAGAACTTCACAGTTACACAGAGTTTATTTTATTACGGGGGAGTGGGAAAATCTGAAGTGGCAGCTCTCCACCTCTTTTCTGTAGCCCTAGTCTTATCTAACCCTTTGTTCTTCTTGCTCCTCATCCCCCCTTCCTGTATCTATGTATATACAATATATAACATATCAAATAATTGCATGCTATATGTATTTTTGTGTTTATATATATGCTATATATCCCTATGTCTACATGATATATTATTTCATCTATTATCTAAAATTACTTTTTGAATGGAAGATTTTTTAAGCTTTTGGTTGTTGGATAATAGCTATGAACATTTTTTCACATTTACTTTAAAAAGGTGATACAGTCTCAGTTTTTACATCTCCCAGTGGTTGTGCATCCTTCTGAGGTTTTCTAGCCTTGTGCTTATTCTTGGATCTAAACCTCTAGGAAGGAATCACATCTTCTTTTCATTAATTAGCTTAGGACGAATGAAAAGAAGAACAGCGCTGGACATGGAGTTTATTCTGCTAAGCATATAAGCCAGTCAGAGAAAGACAAATACCATATGATCTCACTTATATGTGGAATCTAATGAGCAAAATAAACTGGCAAACAAAATAGAACTAGAGGCAGAGATATGGAGGTCAGAGGGGAGGGGTGTGGGAGGGTCTGGATAAAAGAAGGTGGAAAGATTAGACAAAAGACATGAATAGCCTGTGGACACAGATAACAGTGTGGTGAAGGCCAGGGGAGGAAGGGAAGGGGCTGGGTGAAGGTGGGAAAGGGGGGAATAGGGGAAATCTGTAATAGTGTCAACAATCTATATATAAAAGCCTAAGCGACCAGCCAACTGGCTGACCAGCCAACCAGCCAACTGGTAGCTATGATGCACAATGACCACCAGGGGGAAGACACTCAGTGCACAGGCATGGAAACATGGAACAGACTGATGAGTCTCAGAGGGAAGGACAGAGGAGGGAGAGCAGGAAGAGATTAACCAAAGATCTTATATGCATACTACAGGCCTGCTGCACAGATTCGTGCACCAGTGGGGTCCCTTGGCCTGGCCCATAGGGATCAAGCTGAAACCAGCTCTCCGACATCCCCCAAGGGGTCCCAGGTTGTGAGAGGGTGCAGGCCAGGCTGAGGGATCCCACTGGTGCACAAATCCATGCACCAGGCCTCTAGTAAAAAAGTAATAGCGCTGGAGTTTATTTCTAATAATGGCGCCATCTCTTCCTTCTTTGAAGACATTCCTGGCTCTTGCTCTCTATCGGCCTTTTTGTTACATGCTTCCAAAGTACCCTCTGTTTTTTCAGAGAACTTATTTTTTCTGTTCTGGTTTGTAAACTCCAAGATGAGGGCGTTGCACATGTCTTATTCACTATTGTGTTCAGAGTTCTAGAACATACTCTCTAGGGGCTGAAAGAATAATTGATGAAGAAAGGGGATATTTGGGACATGGCGGCTATTTGGTATAGCTGTCCTAAGCATTTCTAATGCACACTTAGGTTCCTTCCTTAACTTTACTAATCATTTAGTGACTTAGGCAAGTTAACATTTCTGGCCCAAATTGTTTCAGTTTTCTAACAGATTTTTCAGGAAGAGCCCATGGACACAGACAACAGTGTGCTGAAGGCTAGGGGAGCGGGCCTCATAACACCTTATAACACTTAATATTGGACAATGTCCAGCCTAACAAATTCATGTTTGTCAGTTTCAGAAAGCAAGGGAAATGCTTCCTGTTAAGACGATAACTTTAAGTACTTATCCGAAGCCCATGGCTTCATTAGGAGTGTTCAAATCTTCAGGTTTAGAAAAAATAACAAAAACAAGTCCAAACACTTTCCTTTGTAATAAAAGTGCATGTAACGAAAAATAATTAGGAAAAAAATAATAGTACTGTATCAAAACTACAATGTATGCTCATCTTCTTTTGGAGGACACTTTATGTTGATGGTACCACCAATTTAATGCAATCACGAATCGAACCTCCAGAATTTTATTTTAAACAATACATTTTCTGTTTTAAACATAAATGCAAAAACATCGTTATTCCTTATAATCCAAAAACATTGTAAAATATTAGCTCAACATAAAGTAATGCTTAGCTGAGCTCTAAGGTTAAAAAGATTGAACTATCTATCTATCTCTAGGACCAGACTACAATTTATCTATAATTAGCCCTCTGGGAAATTGAGAGTTGCAATTGCAGAGAAAAATTATTAGGTACATGACTCCACAGAGAATACTATTTCATTTCCATATAGTTATTATGGAAATAGTTTTTCCTTAAAAATAGCTGTCATTTATTAAGCAATTAGGAAACCTAAGGTCTTGGAATACACAATTTAATCCCTTTTTCTCATTGCTCCCTCACGCAAGCCCACAGGGCAGCTGCAGTCATCGTTTCTGTAATAGAGAAAGGGAAACAGGGCAGAGAGGTTGAGGAAGTTGCCTGTGTCTAAATGGTTAACAGCATGGCTGAATGTTCGCACTATTTAAGATAGTTTCATTCAGAAAAATATGTTGACTTATTTTTCTATGTTAATTGCAGTCACAATATTTTTTAATAAAATGTAATTCAAATATTATATGATTTAAAACATTTATTTTAGAAAAGAGATAGGATTTAAGTGTAGAATTCAAGAATGGGATAACATTTTTTTATTTTTATGCTAATAACCTCTTTAAAAATAATAATTTTCTTACATGTGGTTTCATTATAAATCTAAAATATTATAGTAATAAAAATCCTGTGGTAATTTAAATCTATAAAAATACTCAAACTAATTTCCAAGACATTTTATCACCCCCCCCCCCACACACACACACACACACAAAGTAAACAATACTCTCAGGCAATTAGTTTAATAGGCATATTAGGCTCTTTCTATGTATCATATTTCATTTTTCCCGTTCACATGATAATTAATAATCAACAAAGTGGACAGATAGCAAACTGATAGATTTGATATTTTTTAAAATCTTAATGGAAGTAAATTATCATCTGCTAATTATGAAATTGTCACTATTTGGCTGATATATAAACTTAACATTTTTATAGAAAAGTCTTACTATAAAAATGTTAAGTTCATTGATTATAGCAACTTCATTTATCCCCGTGGATGAGAAAATTTCTTTTCTTGATATTAATAAAACCACCATTTCCATCTCAAGATAATTTTTTTAAATTCTCAATTTTAGTGTGTGGGTATTTACAAAATCAATTTTTATTGCCTTTACAGAAAGATAAAGAAGACCAGTGGCTAGAGAAAAAAGTGCAGGGAAATAAAGACCATATTATTTTGGAGCATCTACAGTGGACAATGGGGTATGAGGTTCAAATTACAGCGGCCAACCGATTGGGATATTCCGAACCGACAGTCTATGAGTTCAGCATGCCACCAAAGCCCAACATTATTAAAGGTAAGCAAACTATATTCTTTCTTAGGCTGAAAATAAACATGATATCATCTTTATAATTCCTCTGGATTGTTTCTTATTCTTGAAAACATAATTTTTATAAAAAGAAGTACCAACTGTAAGTCCCAATAATGATTAGTGTGACATGTCTTACTCAAGAGTCCTCAATCACTCTTGCTATGGTGAGTTGGTTAATTTATAAATATGTTTTGGTAACTTCAATGGTTACCATGGTGGAGGAAGAAAGAGCAGAGGGCAAGGATGGGATGTCAAAGTGACTGTTGAATATTTCATGAAACATTTCTGTTGAGATCAGAAACTTTGCAAAGGAGACAATTTCTCTGCCAAACACATGGAGTCTAGTCCTCCACTTCTGGGAAGATGTGGCCAAAAATAATGACCACCTCTTCCATGCCTGACCAAGCAGGTTGATTTTGGAAACATAAACTCAATTACACAGTGAAGCAGAAACACCCACAGACAGAGTCCCAGAAAGAAATGTGGCTAGTGTTTCACGGAGATGCACAACATGGCAAGACACTGTGCACAGCACTCGGGTGAGTTCTATCTCTCTCAGGTAGCATTGCTTCTGTCACCCCGTGCCAGTGCTATTATCAAAATCCATGGCAGGGATATGAAAATATTTCTCAGATACATGAGAGATAAAGATGCAAGATTTTTTTTAAATCTTGACTTGTATACATGTTTAACTGTTAGTGAGTTGTCATATTGGATGTATTTTAACATTTATTGCACCTTTAAATATCATATTTAATATTTACTGGTAATTTTCATACCTATGTATAAATATATGCATTCTTTACATATACATAGAGAGAGCTGAGAGCAGCATATTCATAGGCATGGCTTAATTAAGTCATATTATAATTGAGTATCAGTATTGTTACATAACACTTTTAGACTGGAAAAAAAATAAAATTTGTCAGCTCAGAGACCCAACTATTTTTATTAAAAAAATAGATAATGAAAATTAACATTAGGTATAGGCAAAAAGGTAGTTAATAAATAAAGTGTATGTAAAGGCACAAAAATAGGTAAGGTATTCTATGATACATTTACTATCAAAGCACTTTTTGTGTTTGTTTAAATTTCAAAGAATCTTGTGGGCAGTACCAACAAAGAAAATGGACAGAATCCTGGTTTATAGTTTCAGTTTTGTTCTTGTCACTTAACTGCCTTGATATGCATTTTCTCATATTTAAGCTAGTTTCTTCTGGCTCTGCAATGTTAAGATTCATTGATTCATTCATTCATTCCAATTGTTTAATGGGGTCTTGCTTTGTAACAAGTACTGAGATGAGTATAGAAGAATAATCTGTGAATACAGAACTGGCTCCTGCCTACAAAGACTTTACAATCTAGTAGGGAATATAGATATTAAACAAAATTTAGAATAACCACCAAGTAAGTACAGCTAAGAGCTGTGCTGATGCAGGGTGATGCCTTGAGCAGGTTTGACTAGGCACCTAACATATGCAGGTAGGGTGGGGGTTATGGAAAGGTTCCCTTAGAAAATGACTGACCCCAAAAATCTTGTAGAGAATAAAGCTTCCAGGGAAAGTGTTTTATATGGAAGAAATCTTCAAGAGAAAAAAGAAATTGATCTGCTTTAGGAACTAGAAAAAGCATGGCAGGAGGAGAACCTGGAGGTGTGTGAATAAAGATAAGGATAGAGAAGAACCTGCAACCCAGGAAATCCAAGGTTTTCTACAACGATATAAATTATTTTAAAGCAACTCCAAAAACCAGTAAGAAATTACTTGAAACAGGAAAGTTATATGAATAGATAGGCATTGTAAACAGATTAATCTTGCATATATGGGTAAAAGCAATATGGGTGAACAGCAATACTTGAAAAATGAAAGTATTAGGAGTAGAAAATAAAATGAATAAATACCAGACACATTGTAGATGTAGACTAACCCTGCTTATGTAACAAATCAGATTCAGTAGGTACTGCTGATTTCTTAGTGTCTTGCTTGGGCGGTTGGGCCATTCTTGGCATCATTTCTGAGGACAAAGAATTTGGGATTTGGAGAATGAAGATTAACATAAAATTAGCTTGGTATTCCTTAAGTTTTCACTGCCAAATAGTAGTTAGCGAAGTGTGTATGGAGATGAAAAGATCCATGCTTTGGAAACGTATACTACAATGCTGTCAATTTTACCAGGGGAATGGAATTTGAAGCCTGGCTGAGGTTAAAACCAAACACAGTAATGCCCATGAAAAGGAATTTATGTCTGCGATACTTATAGATGTTTCCCCTGGCATCTAGAAAGGTGACTGGCACAGCATATATGTTCAAGGAGTGCCTCTTGAGATTCTGAAGGACAGAGGGTTAAGAACTGCATCCTAAGAAACCATAATATTCTACAGGAAGAGGAAACGACAGGACCACCCCTCCCATGAGACTAGGATAGAATTCCTGCAATGACACAAGAGTAGTATCCTGGAAGTTAACTTAGAGTCATATTTCAAGAAGAAAAGATATAAATCACATTTGACAATTCAAATTCTGCTTAGAGGTCAATTAAAGTTAATAAAATATGAATTGTCCTTATCACATCCAACTTTGCTGTAGTTGTTGGGAAATAAAGGAGGAATAATCTCAGGATTGTGTGTGAGGTTAGAACAAGGAGACACCATGCTTATTTAGTGCTTTCAAGAAGCTTTGCTATGAAGGTGAGCAGAGAAAATAACAACAGTCGTGTTATAAGAATTTTTATGATGAAAAACAAACTAGAGCATGTCTCACAGCTGAGAAACAGACAATGCTGTCCAGAAGTCGGCACACAGATGTACAGACAAAGATATCTGAGAGGGTAGGAGCTAGAATTTATCCCCACTCAAGTATGCAACTGACACAAAGCCAGAGCAGCTTAATGAAAATTGGGGGGGAAATAAAATATTTATTTTTTCTACAAAAACGTCTCAAAATAATGTCTAATTTACTGTGACTGAATCTACTGACTGCTAAGGGCTCATGGAAAGCCTCACCAAAGACATGCCCTTACAGTGCAAGAATTGTTTGATTTTACTCTAGAAGATTTCTTGAAGCAACATTAAAGTTTGTGATGCATTATGGTGAAGATGGAAGTCTTTACACCCAAAATATTCTAGAGAGTCAAATTATGTATTGGCAAAATAAGGAAAAATTATTTTTATATACTTTCATATAATTACTCTTATACTATATATGATTTCTTATATTATTTTAGGTAAATAAGCTAAATGTATACCCATATATAAAATAAGTTATCTATAATAAACTAGCAGGTCTTGAGTGTTTTTATTTAATTTTACACAATATGGAGTTCAGAAGTTAACTTTTTTTTTCTGTTTGTTTTGTTTACTTCTATGGTTTTGTTTTTATTATATAGCATGCATTGTAGACTGTCCAAATGAAGACGGGAGGTGGATTGGGGGGATGAGTGGAAAATGTGAAGGGATCAAGAAGTACAAATTGGTTGTTCAGAATAGTCATAAGATGTAAAGTACAGCATAGGGAATATAGTCAGTAATATTCTTAGACCAATGTATGGTGTCATATGCGTGCAAGATTTATTAGGATGGTCACTTAGTAAGTAATATAGTGTCTAATTACTGGAATATATACCTAAAAATAATATAATAGTGTATATAAACTGTAATTGAGATATAACAAATTATTTAAAATTTTAAAAATCTTTGCTTATATGCATTCAGATATATTTAACGTTTTATAAGCAATAGACTAAATCTAGAGTAGATTTATTTCTTGGTCTGAAGGACTATTTTTTGAAAATATGGTAGTCTCACCTTCATATATTCTATTGATAATAATGATATATATATATATATATTAGTTCATACTACATTTCTTTGTAGTGGATGATTCTGATTTAAAAAGTATTTTGTAATTAACAATATTTTCTCACTTTTACTATTTAAAGTTGTGTTTATTTTGAAAGATATGTTTCTTGATTTATGTAGATAGTGTGCAAATTCACAGTTATGTTCCCTTTTGAAATATTCAAGCATAATTCCACCTCATTTTATTTTAAAAATATGAGAATATTGGATAATTGTGACAAATTGATTCTTATAAAAATGATTACAAAACTAGATTATAAAAAATTATTTAGAACTAGAGTCTGGCAAAATGGCATTTATTGATTTGTTATGTAATTTTGATGACTAAGAATACTGCCTCTTGGTGGCTTGGATATACTCTTTTTAAAAATATCCTTGGAAATAAATTTATTTTGAAACCATTTTTATCATTTATTTTAACTTACACACATTTTATCATTGCTTTTGACCTAAACAATATTTAAATTATTTGTTTTGAACAAATAATATTAGTATCTTTTAATAATCACTTTCTCTTCTCTTGTTGCTATGATTGAAGAAATGTCTGATTTTAACATTGAGTATCAATATAATTTGGTGACAAATCACTTCATTCATATATTCTTAAGATCCAATGGTAAAATGATTCTATCATGTGAAATCAAGCATGAGGGTTAACAAACTCACAAATAAATAATCACCAATAAGTAAATTGCTAAATTTTTTCACTTAATTTGTATTTATTTTCTGTACTTTTTGACCATACTTCTGACTTTACATTATTTTGATGATATTCACTCTAGTTCCACACAAATCTAGTATATGCTTTTATCTTTGAATAACTCAACATGAACAAAAAAACACAATATTCAAGTGCATGGCAATTACTAAAATGTTTTCTTAAGGTTAAATCTATTATTACAATATAAATTAGAGAAATTTCAATACAGTGATGGAATTGAATTCAATTATTTGGGAAAAACGTCATTTTAACTATATGGGAAATCTCAGTCAATTCTAAATATAAATTCTACATGCAAAATAATATTTCTTTGGTTTAGCACATAATGAAAAAGTAAGTCTATAAATTATTTTCATAATCTTTGGTTCTTAAAATTATTTTTCATGAAGTACAGTGGCATATGTCTAAGTGTGCCTGTGATCAGTTAAATTAATGCTTCTTTATTCTATTCTTATTACAAATTTTCATTGTGTAAATATGTAAATTTTACTTATTTCTTGGTAGTTTATTTATTATTAATAATAATATTACTTTTATTCAATGAATGTCTTATAAGAAATTATGGTAGCAAAAAATTATCAGTAAACATTGCAGAATTTGCTTAGCTCATATTTAAAGCAGCTGTTTGAATTTGCCAGGAGCACAATGGAGTGATTGGTGATTTTTCTCCCATAAATCATGTATTCATTATAGAATAATTAAAATGTTCACATTTAAACAATCAATGATAGAACCAATATCTAAGTTATATGAAATAAAAATTATTAATATTGACCCTTGGCTATGTTTTTAATATATGGCAACTATTTAGAAATGTTTTATACAAGATTTTTACTATTTTTTGTCTTGTATCAAAATAATTGGCAATGGCATTGTGGAAATCTTGCATTAATTATTTTCTCTTTTTTTCTTTCCTACTGTCACTTTTTTTCTTTTCCTTTATTTTCATGTTTTTAACTCTTCTTTTTCCCTTAATTATTTTATTCTTATTCTATTTTCAAAAAATTATTTCATCGTGCAGATAAATGCTGTGAAGCGAATAAAGGCGAAAATGGAAGCCAGTCATGGCAGCTGAATGCTGCTGGGTTTTCTTTCATGATAGCCATAAGTTTGTCTTGCATGTTTTAATGTTATTGTCATATCATAAGATATTTCCTTTCATAACCTGCAATTTATAAGGCTGATCTAAAATTATAATAAAAGATTTTCTAAGTTCTAATTAATTATATATGTATATTCACCCATAAACAATTAGCTTTATTTTCCTTCCCAAAATTGTCAACCTAGATCATTTGTCAGAAATTCACTGAAGGAAGTTGAATCAGGATTGTTTCTTTCAGATATCAGTGCACTGAATAACTTGCTTCATTTGAAAATTTTCTTTAATTTCCACAGTTGACCTGTTAAATAAACATCATGTCATTGTTACTTGGAATTGAGGCATTTGCTACATCTAATCTTTCTTCATTCGGTTATTTTGCAAATATAAATCAATATCTATGGGCATACATTGTATAGTTATTCTATTATATAGAATGGTGGATCTTTTATATTGATTTTAATTGTCATTTTTTAAAATGTAAGTTTTCTACTTAACAAACATTTCTAACATATAAATCATAAAACTGATCATTTTTATTATATTAGATATATATCTCTATTTTGCTGCCTCTTTTAATTGACCTTAAATTCCATAAGGAATAAACATGAAACACAGTTTCTTCTTTTGAAATTGAACACTAATGAAACAAATCCAGATGGGTTTTTTTTAGTAAATGAAAATATCTCTATGCAATTGCCCCACAGTAAATGATAAATCAAATGTGAATATGTTTAAATTGCACCCTGTTCACTTGACTTGGATTGTGTTTTGAGCTGCCATCAAATTGATGTTCTAACAATATATATACTTATTTATTACATTTCCTGAACATCTAAGAGTCAATTACTTTGCAAGGCTCAGAGAGAGAAGTCATATGTTAGCTATTGCTTTCAAGAAGATGAAATTAAGATAAAAAGGTTTTACTAGATTCCACCTTTTAAGGGAAGCTGGGTTTGAGGGAGTAGTATGAGTAATGATTTTCTTTTTTTTTTCTTTTTCGTTCATTATAAAATGAGAAAAGGATATTCTGTAATTTTCACTGGCAACTAACCTTAGCAAGTAATTCTTTCTTTAAAAAATATATTTTGTAATTTATTTCAGAGAGGAAGGGTGAGGGAGAGAGAGAGAGAAACGTAAATGATGAGAGAGAATCATTGATTGGTCAGCTGCCTCCTACATGTCCCCGCTTGGAGGTCCAGCCCACAACCTGGGCATGTGCCCTGATCTGGAATCAAACAGTCACCTCCTGGTTCATAGGTCAAGGCTCAACTACGGAGTCACACTCAGCCAGTTGCAAGTGATTCTTACTACTATCCAGGGCAATTAGGAAGCAGTCAGATTTACGAATATTCACAAGAGTGACCATAACTCACACGGTAAATTGAATTATTGGGTCTGGGATTTGAAGTTCATTCATCAAAAACTACTTTTGTTGCATGAAAGTATTCTCTGTTTCTTTTTTTTAACTTTATTTTTATTGTTGACACTGTTATGGATGTCCCCAAGGTCTAAGGCTAGACTTGCCTTCATTAGTCTGTTTTCTTTAATTTATCTTTTCCATACTCATTGCTATCCACTGCTGGTTTTTCTTCTGACCAACAACAGAAGACCTACCCACAGACTAAACATACTTCTGCTTCCCTCCTTTTCCCCCTGCTAAGTAAAAAGGAAATCCCAATTTGTGCATTTTGGGAATCTAACCTATTTTTTCAATAATGTTCTGGTTTTTTATTTTTTTTGTTTTTATTTTTTGTTAATCCTCACCCGAGGATATTTTTCCATTGATTTTTAATCAGAGAGGGAAAGATAGACAAAAACTTCGATGTGAGAGAAACACATCAATTGGTTGCCTCCTGCATGAGCCCCGACCAAGGCCGGGTCTGGGAGGAACCTGCCACCAAGGTATGTGCACTTGACCAGAGTGGAACCTGGGACCCTTTGGTCTGCAGGCCGATGCTGTATCCACTGAGCAAACCAGTTAGGTCAGTAATGTTCTGTTTTTAAATCAGCATAGACAATGTTTACTATAGAACTGAACATAATTGCAATTATATTCCAGGATGTCTGAGTTTGGATAAGATATGTAGATATGTGTATTACAAATGTGTAGAAAGTACTTGGAAAACAAAGAGTTTTGAAAATACTTCCAGGATTTTTTTTTTTCATTCATCATAACCTGCCTGGATCTTTCCAATAAGTTAAAAATATTCCCGCAAGAAAGTCTTGCAGAAATTCTCTTGACTTAGCATATATTACAAAACACTTTTGTGGAGAACATGGAATACTAGTATGTTCTCTAACTCAAGGTCACTGAGAGTGATATGAAGAACACTCACACAGGTACATGACACCTAGACTGACATTTTGACAATTCAGAAAAGAACCTAAAATTAAAATTCTATCCTAGTAGAATTATTTCCATTTTAGTGAGCTGTTCATTTTGATTTTAAACATCTAAGTATAGATCAAGTTGTTAATCCTGAAATTAATAAGCAGTCTATCACTTGGCCAAATTTTATTCTTAGATGAACAGTTATTTTACAGCTCTGAGATATGCATAAAATCTTAAAAAATATTATCAGACATCTCAAAGTGCTAGGTTCTGTGCTTTGCTTTTCTATAAGAAATTGAAAAGCACAAAACTATAAACAATGCAGCTATTGCATTTCAATAAATAAGACAGTAGAGATTGTAAATAACCTTCTTTGATTATAAAAAAAAATCTTAATATGCGTGTTGCTGAATTATTTTTTATTATCTGAGCTTTAATTTTATTATATGTATCCATAAAATCTAACTCACAGTTCTTGGCTAACTACTATCTGTCGATAGTTTATAGTTCTAAGTAAATAAATGCGATTATCTGGTAAGCAACACATAAAAATTCAACTTATTTTAAGTCTCTCTACAGTATCATTCAATGATTTTTTTATCTAATGGATTCTTAAATAAAATTTTGTGTCTGAAATGTTCAAATATGAACTTGTGTATAAGGTGAATTTTGTGTTAATTATTATATATAACCATAAATATGTGCCTACATCAATTGATATATATATATCAATTGAGATATATATATATACATATGTATATATATATACACATATGTGTATATATATATATATATATATATATATATATATATATATAATCTCATATCCTTAAGTGATAAATCATTTCAAAAGGTGGTTTTGACCAAATTATAGCAGTTACATAGCTAGGTCGATGTGCTTATGCATGATTACTATTATCTGCATGTGGAATATCAGGTTAAATCTTATATGCAAACCTGAAATCTCCTGTATGCTTCCCAACTTTATACAAGTCTGTTTGTCTGTCTTCTTTCCTTTATATATCATTCAGTCTTAATGGTAGCTAGCCTAATTCAAACTCTATTATTTATTAAATAACTATAAGACCACTGACACTGTTTCAGATATGCTAGCAGATTATGCTTAGGAAGTAGCAGTAAATTCTTCTATCCTACAAAATATTTTCTTGCATGGGAGAACCTTAGGTAGATGGCTAATTTTGATCCTCTCCTAATATTATTATTCAATAAGAATAAATATATTTTATTAGCTCTGCAATCCTATTCTTTCCAAAACCATTATGCAAGTGCACATATATGCATTCATACTGGAAGACATGGACAAGATTGAAATTTTATTGACTTGTTTTATTTTTTTAACATTTCTTTCATCTTTTTCTTAGCCTAAAATATCTCAAGTATTTAGAATTTTAAATATATATACATATACATATATATGTATATATATTTAAAATATACATATATAGACAGATTCTAGACTCTAGACATTGGATTCACATTACATATATAATTTATACTTGTATAAATAATTTCATTGCAAATAATTTTAACTTTTTAAATATTTAACAATTCTTTTAAAATCAATAATTAAAATTACAAGTATGCACAGTAAGTCATAGGTTATATGATTTGTGTCAATTTTAAAACTATTATATTTAATTCAAATGTTTCTATGTAAGAGCATTCATTAAATATATTTAATTTAAATTAAACCTAAAATAAGCAAAATTCTACAATAATTTCAACACGATTGAATTTATAAATGTTCACTTATATTCAAGAAAATGTAGTGTGTATGAGAGAATCAAGCCATGCACTTTTAGATCTGGGTGAACTGTCAGATACATGAGAACCTTTTTTTTAATTATTGTTAATACGGTATACCTACACTAAGAATGGAGAAATAAAATTTTAAATTATAAATGATTTTTGTGATTCAAGATGGATATTTATATCAGAAATATAATAATTCAGTATGTTTTTCTCTAGCTTTCAAGAAGAGTTAGCTGCTTTTTTTGTATAATATTCTTAGTTTATAGAAGTTTATTAATAAATATCTCTAGTCATGTAAAATTATCTGAAAATTTTAACCTTTTTGTTTTGGTTATATTAGCAGCATTAAGAACTTTAAATAATATATTATGATACTACCTAAATTAAATGTTAGCATTTATACTTTTCTGTAGCCCTATGTATTATGATTCCACTTGAATAAAGCTAAAGAATCATTAAGGTCATACCTAATTAAATCATTTTATTCATTTTATTAAGACTCAAATCTGGGGCATAACATACCTTTTAAACAACATTTGAGTGAATACAAATTAAGTAGGACCTCTTATTTTGGTCTATTTCCTTTTATTCTCCTTCTTATTTTTTCTTTCTAATATCCCCTCTGATCACCCTCCTTTTTCCCCTCTAAATAACTGGACAATAATAAATAAGATGTATTTAATTTTTTAAATCTTTATTGTATTTGTGTTTCTTCTATTCCTTTTCTGTTAGTCATGGGTAAATTTTAAAGTCCCTTCATATGTCATGAAACTTCACCAAAGCTAATGCATTGAATGGGCAGCTCAAATTTATATATGTAAAATGATTGTAGATACAGGTATTTTACAAATAGCGCTTGAAATGATTTTAATATAAACTTAACTTGGTAAAAAGACTATTTCCAAATCAGCTATGTGATTAAAAAATAAAGACTATTACTTAATCACTATTAATATTTGTTAGTCAATCTTAGAATTCAGAAGATATCAGTAAATTTTAGGTCTTCATAAAATAAAGTCTTTCTAACATCTCATTAAGTTGTTCTCTTTCTAATTATCTCCAGAATTTGAGTATTATTCTAGGGTTAACAATTTTTAACTTAAATATAAAGTTGTAGTATTTTCTCTTTTTACTTCATTGTATTTAAGAACTTGATAAAACACATAAAGATATAAAAGTAGATAAGCAGCATCTCAACTTTTACGTAAGGCAAATAATTCAATAAGTTTAAATCTAACTGCTCTAAAAGAAAAGGGATGGGAGTTTAGTATCAATTCTTTGTTTTCCAAATACTTTTGACATTGTCACCTTTTCTAAGATTATGAACCAGATGAATTCTAGTACTGTCCTCCCTTCCAAGTGGCTATTAACTATTTTTAAAGTTTAAAATATCTGCCCCTAAATAGTACCAGGAGAGTGGAGTGTTCTATTACATTAGTTTTAGCTACTATGAAACAAAATTGGTATATATTAAAAAAAAACAACACCCAAGGAAAACATATATTCAAGAGTTCTATTGGTATATCTGAGATGATCTGAACTGCAGCTGATGTCCTCATGTCTTTGTTGATCAACTATTTTTTTATTTACTTTTTAAAGACTTGTTTGTTCAAGTAGAGCTGAATTTTATATTTAATGTGAACTTATATAATGTTGGTTGTATTAAGCCTAGGTATATTGCAAAATTTCTTAATTGTGTATGTTCGAGTTAAGTAATTATCATTCCATTTTAAGTACTAAAATATAAAGTTACATATCTCAAACATTTCATAATATTAAGAGGTAGCATCATTTTTTAAAGTACACCATATTTTTAAAAATTCTATGTGTGTACTAAGTGGCCACTATGAAATAATTTTTCTAGCTGATTTTTTCCCCCTAAAAGCAAGCAACTACAACTCACTCTTTTAAATGATATCCACAATTCATGAACTTTTTTCAAGAATATTTTTATCTCACATCTTACGTTGATTTTATGTATAACACTTCTGATCTGATTATTTTAATTGCATTTGTTTTCATCATAGGTTGTTTTCATGAAAAATGTACATTATAAATGTATTGTCTTCAGTATCATCTCTTATTTGAAACCCTCAACATAATAATCAACACTCTATGTATTCTTATGCATGTGTTTCATAGTATATTAAATGTCATTTTATTTTCTGTATTTTTGTGTCTCCATTGTTGTAATAAAGAAAACTGAGGAAAAGCTTTGTTATATGTGTTTTCTTTATTACTGGTACAGACTCTTCCTGTCCTTGTTGTGTGTTTTCATTTCTAACTTGGTCAACTCCTATATTTCAGTGTAATAAACATATAATAAATGATTTCTCTTTTGGAAGAAATAATACATCATCAACAGACATATTGTAAAATAATTTGGAAACAATAACAAATACTGCTACTTTCATAGTAAACTAATTCTAGAGCCTTCTTAGAAACTTTCATTGCTAGTGGGAGGCCAAAATAACCAGGTGATAACAGTAAAACATATGAATATGCGTAATAATGTCAATAATTATCGAGTAGTCTGCATTGCTGCAAATGTTTGTAAGAGCAGACATAAATGCTTAAAGTGACTTCCTCCAATTAATTAATATAGCATTGTAATTCAGTTTGAACACCATGAAAATAAAATCGTAGAAAATCATTAAGGTTCTTAGCTTATCCACAACCAAGGTGTGAAGCATAAATGACTCTGGGAGTTTACAGATCATATAAAAATAATACAAAACAGAGCGCCTCTTATTTTTTTTTTGACATGTACTGTGTCATACACTGTGCAGAATGCCTAAGTGCAATATCTTATTCACTCTTCACACAATCCCTCCGAAGTATCATTTCTCCCATATTTTAGATGAGAATGGTGAGGACTAAAGAAGTTAAATAATTTATATAGTAAAGAGTCACAGTTAGAACCCAGATCCAGTGCTCTTAATAAAACAGATTACTGTCTGGCCAGTGTGGCTTAGTGGTTTAGCATTGACCTATGAGCCAGGAGGTCAAGGTTCAATTCTAGTTTAAGGCACATACTTGGGTTGCCAGCTTGATCCCCAATAGGGGGCATGCATGAGGCAGCCAATCGATGATTCTCTCTCATCATTGATGTTTCTATCTCTCGCTCTCTCTCCCTTCCTCTCTAAAATCAATAAAAATATATTTTAAAAATAATGTCTACATTTTGTTGCAATATTTAAACTTATAGAAGTTTTGTATCTTGTTTTTGTTTTATTGTTTTTTCTTGAAGTCTCATGACAATGAGATGATATGAAATGGGAAGTATCTATCATTGTTTGACATTTGTCTAATGACAGTCACATTGCCTTTATATTACTTTATTGTTTTGAGCCACTGTGAAGAAGCTAAAGAGATTTGAGGAAACCTAATCTAATCAAACACCGTATTTTATTATTTATTATCATAAGAAACTGACGATCAGAGAACCCAAGTAATTAGTCATGGACATAGTCAAGCAACTTGAAATGTCAGTTTTCTTCTTATATTCCTATTATTAAATTACACTGAACCAATTCTATTCTATACGTATATGGTCTTATGTCTTCAACCTAGCTCCATTAATTTCCGCTTGATTGGCGAAGTAAAGGCCATGTATTTACCCGCCACAGTTTCTGCCAGGAGTCATGGTACTTCTATTAGCTGTTATCTTTCTCACTTCAAGTTGTAAATGTGGTTGCTTTGCCATGATCGAGGGAATAAACTCACACTGAGTTTATAGTTTTAAACGAATAACAAATTAAACTGTATTACTTTATGATTTTTACGCATTTTCTGGAAATACTTTTTAAAGTGGCATTTACATGGTTGGTAGAAATAGGTATTTTAATATTATATAAATAGTATTTTTACTTGCTGTCTAATAACAACTAAAATATATATTTCCACCTCAGCATCTATCCTTTTCATTTTAAGAAATCAAAATAAACAGTTTCAACACATCATTTGGATAGTGGCTATGTGCTTGCCTCTCTTCTGATTTCTCATTTATTATTACAAACATAAATATTAAAATATTGGAAAAAATCACAGTAAAATGTAGTTATTTTTTTTCTATTTAAATAGGATTTAAAATCATCTCTTCAAACTGGCATTTCTGTTTTTGGAGAATTCATGAGCAACAAGCTTCAATTTGCTATTGTTTGCTGTTGTTTCCATATAATTTCAAAAAGGCTAAACGGGGTATGGTTGTTATAAAGAAGGTTACGTGCAAAACTCCCTAATGCTTTTGAAAACAAGAAAATATTATAAATGGCCTGTTTACAATGTTTAGACATGTTTAGAATGTTTAGTTTTAATACTATAACTTTATTTTTTAAAATATATACCCAGAATGAAGAAATTGAATCTCTGAGATAATATAGTGAGTGTCTAAAACTGGAAGTTTCACAAAACCCAATATGTTATAAATTAATGGCAAACTCATAATTCCATTCACATATTTGTTTATATTTTTCATCTATTGTCTTATACATTTAGAAAATTCAAAATATGTATATTTGAGAGTTTTATAATAGATTACACAGTCTGGGATGTCAACCAACAAGCAAATTGTAAAATATCATTTACTTTAATCTTATATGGATGTGATTCAATATAGTCTTTTTAAATGTATTTTTTGTTTATGCAAAGAAAGCTTTTCTATTTTCTATATATGGTCAATCTATTAATATTAACAGGACAATGAAAATGGGCAAGTAATGGATGAACTACAGAACTGAAATTTAAATTATTAAATTCTTTATCACTGGTCAATATCATAATTCCAATTTAAGAAGTTTCTTTTGATCATAATCCCAATTTAAGAAGTTTCTTTTCTAGCTAGCCAATAGAAACCTTCATTACCCAATGGGAAGTAACTGAATCACCTCCACCAAAGCAAACTGAGTTACCTGCAAATGGAGAATGAATAGAAATTATGGAAGTCAAAATTCCCGTACAAGTATAAGAACTATACATTGGACTGTTTACTTTTTACAGGGCATTATTTAAAAATATGTTTTTTTATTTATTTTTAGAGAGGAAGGGAGAGGGATAGAGAGATAGAAACATCAATGAGAGAGGAACATCATCGATTGGCTGCCTCTTGCACGGCCCCTACTGGGGATTGAGCCTGCAACTGAGGTACATGCCCTTGACCAGAATTGAACCCAGGACCCTTCAGTCCACAGACCGACGCTCCATCCACTGAGCCAAGCTGGCTAGGGCAGCAGGGCATTATTTAGAAAAGATAAATGTTAAAACTTTAAGGGGGATTGAGTAGGTATTTAAAAAACTGGGTGGCCCTAGCTGGTTTGGCTCAGTGGATAGAGCGTCGACCTGCGGACTAAAGGGTCCCAGGTTAGATTCTGGTCATGGGCGCATGCCCTGGTTGTGGGCTCGATCCCCAGTGGGGAGTGTGCAGGAGGCAGCCAATCAATGATTCTCTCTCATTATTGATGTTTCTATCTATCTCTCCCTCCCTCTTTCTTCCTCTCTGAAATTAATAAAAATATATTAAGATAATAATAATAATAATAAATAGTGAAAGTGATGGGACATTTGAAATGTCATCCCATTTATAAGGATATGGAATAGTTATACATAATTATAAATGTATATTATAAAATTTACAGTATTTTATCTCATACAGTGTCTATTTTTAAAACATTTGAATAGACACTAATGATCTAAAATTAATTCAATCACTAACCACATGTAAAAGGCTGAGTGTAAGTACTCTCTTCTTCAATGTAAACATCAAACTGGGTTGGCATGCCTGCATGCATTATGGAAATGAACATGAAATAGGAGAGAAGGAAGACTGGCCAGAAATTCCACAGCGTAGCCCAGACTTCTACTATCTCCTTATAACCATTAAACAGGTTCTACTTCCCTGGGTGTGTATCTCTAATAACTCCCTGCCGTCTTTTGGAAAAAGATCACTCTTTGTAGGTTTTGTGGGTGGTGGTGTTTGTGTCTATTTTTATTTTTGGTTCACTTACTTGTTTGTTTTTTCAGTTGAGAGGTCCATCCTCTTTAACATCATTTATCACTTAATAAACCCCATCCCCCTAATCAATCCAAAATCTTATCTCTAATATCCATGTATGTCTTCTAATTTCAGAATATCATATATTTTCTAACATACATCTCCATCTTCGCTCATGCCATGTTCTGACTGAAATACACTCCTCTCATCATATGGAAAACTTCTTCAACACCGTCTCAAACATTATCTTCTCTCTCATGCCTTCTTTGACCACTAACCACTAACTTCTATGCTTCTTCCACCTATCTGCTCAGGACACAGTGTTGTTAACTATTAGGAATGCATCAATTACACTGAATTTCAGTTTTTCGATTACACCTTACTTAGCCCTCCCAATATATTATGAGCCTCCAGAGAAGAAAATACTTGGTCTTTTTCTTATTTTATCCTAATAACTGCTTGATGGAGTTGTTTAATAACATTATGATAAATTAAAGGATGATCACGTATTTTTTTATCAATTTATTCCTGGACAAGAAAGAAAAAAAAAAAAAGAGACAACAGTTTTGTAATATCAAAGGACCAGAAGATATTTTGAAAAGATATTTAATGTGTAATTATGCCTTTGTTAACAAACATATATAGGAAAACACATTCAGAAAGAAGTATAGTTTTTAAAATTATAAATGCTATTTATACTATATATACTAGTACATATTTACAATTCCATTTTAATTATTAAGCCAAATGTCTTCAATTACTACTTTTTCTTACCACAAGTCATACATTAAAAAAATGTCTGGCCCTGGCCAGTGTGCCTCAGTGTTTAGAGCCTTGGCCTGCCCAAAGGGTCGTGGGTTAAATTCCTGTTCAAAGGCATGGACCTGGTTGCAGTTTTGCTCCCTGGGGGCATGTGCAGGAGGCAATCAGTTGATATGCCTCCCTCACATCGATGATCTCTCTCTCTCTCTCTCTCTCTCTCTCTCTCTCTCTCTCTCTCTCTCTCTCTCTCCCTTCCTCTCTCTCTGAAAAGCAATGATGGAGAAAATATCCTCAGGTGAGGATTTACAACAACAAAGATGTCTGGTTGATCAACACTTCAGTGATACCCTACCTTTTCCCCAAAAATACCTCTTAATAGTGAGAAGTGATTTGAAAGAAATTTTTGGATTTCCACTGAGTTTATATATATACTAGAGGCCCAGTGCACGAAATTCGTGCATGGGTAGGCCCCTAGTGGCTGCCAGCTGCTGGTGGGGGCCTTCCTTCGTTCTACACCGCCCCCTGGTGGTCAAGCATATCATAGTGAGCAATCGAACTCCTGGTTAGTTGAATTCCTGAGGGGAGACTTTGCATATTAGGCTTTTATATAGAGAGATTTTTAAAAAAAAAAAAAACTGTATAGTTATACATGTAACAGAACATTTTGATAAATTGGAGTGACTAAAACTGGAGACAGTAATAAGAAACAGGTGACATAAAATACAGTTTTCATCTCTCAAAAAAGGAAGGTTGTATGAAAACAAATTTGGTAGTAAGCAATGAACTGTCTATACCAATATTGTTTAACTGAGTATACATAGGAAAGACATGACCACCTTGTTAAAATGTACTGAGAATTTAAAACACATACAATAAAAACACTAGGCTGTATTGATATAGTTGAGTAATGTTGAAATATTATTGGTAAATTCTGCTTATAATTTTTAAAATATCAAAATTTATAATTTCTAAATTAATATGTGAATACTACAAATGGCATCATAAAGGGATAAAAAAGCTAGACAATTATATAAAATACATAATATTCCACATAATATTATTCTCTAACATGAACTTTTATAAAGAGCTCCATAGAACTCAATACATGTTCATTTAAAACACAGCAAATTACTGATCCTAAAATCTAAAAATGCCTCCTACTCACAAAGCTCTTATTAACCAGAATAATTTTATATAATTATGTACTTTTATTCATGATTTGAACTCAATTTTGATTTTTAATATACAAAAGTGGGCAAAAATAGGGTTTCTTTTTGTCATTGTGATATTCTTTTTAGTTAATAAAGCTACTGTCATAATTATAACCTGCATGTGTTTTTCTATATAAACAAGTGTAAACCTACTTTTGCCCACCCTTGTATTTTTAAAGATTTTTTATTTTAACAGTCCAAGAAATCTTTTCTGAAATGCAGTTCCTTATAGAAGACTCTTTGAGGTTTTCTCTTCACTTATAAAGTGCTCATTTCACAGCCATCACACACTACTAGCATCACATACTTTTTTCTTTAAATTTTTTTGAAAAATGCATGAGATTACATGTTATACCCACACAATTTTCATTCAGCTAGTTCAGGCAACAAATATCTGAATAATATGAAATCAGGTGAACTTAAAATGTCAGTAATAAGTGTATTTTGTCAGGAAGTTGAATGATGTAAATGCTTTTTTCTTTTAATCTCATGAACTCTATGAGCTGTACATAAGGGAACCAATATATAACAGAATAAGAGATTCGTACACAAAAGATGTAGTTTTATTGTTTTGTAGGGAGGAGCCTTTGACCCATTTTGTGAAAATCTTGTGAGAGTATTAATTTTATTTTATTTTAATGGAGATGAATGTGTCTAAAGTAGTGTACAAAATAGCAATAAAAGTAGCTATAATCACAATAATAGTGAACTAAATAAGACAAAATTAATTACAGAAGATGAGAATAACAAATAAATAATATGTGTATTCTTTTCCCCAAACTGAGCAAAAGTTAATGTCACCTATCAGAGACAATTAGAGCATTATTAATAATTAGCTTGTGTTCATTCATTTCAGCATCAGTCAAGAAAGATTTTAATTCGACTTATAGAGTAAGGAAGTGACCAAAAAGATAATTTACTAAATGAATAATAAATAAATAAATAAATAAATAATAAAATTAAATTTAAAAATGTGTTGAGTTCTGGTTACAGTAAAATGTACAGATAAAACTAGAAGAATTAAAATGATCTTTAAAAAATGATCTCAATCTGAGGCCTTAATGAGGTAATTTATCAACAAACAGCAATAATAAAAAAAAAACACTTTTAAAACATAAATATGGATTTACAATTATTTTGTGCATCATAGTTCATGAATATTAATATTCAAATCAATACTTAGTAAGTAAACATACTTGCTAAAATCTAGGAAGTTTTAAGCTAAAAGTAAAGATCTAATTTTTTAACAAATGATACTATAAACAAATAATGAACAATAAGTTACTATTTTGATTACCAAAGAATATTTTGGCTAGAATACATAGGAATTGTACATGCATTTAATAAAAAAAATGAAACAATAAAATTATAATTATTTAAGTATATCTAATAGTTGTATGGCAGGTTGGACACAAAACAAGTGAACAATACCACTGTGACTATTTTAAATATTAGAATTTCCATTAATATTTATTTTATATCATCTTTCTAATTTTTTTATGTTTTAGTTGTACATTAAATTTTTCAAAGTATAAATATGATGTATTATTAAAGCTTATGATTTTTCAAAAACACCTATGTTAGGAGGATATACTCAATATTTCTCTAGTTATATGGGGAAATAGTAAAGAAAAAAAAGTGGCTTAAAGGAGAGAAAGAATATAAAATCTAATCATACTTACACTGAGTTTGCTGTTTGAATTTTGCTTCTTTTAAGACTTTTTATTTTATTACTAGAGGCCCGGTGCATGAATTTGTGCATGGATGGGGTCCCTCCCAGCCAATCCGGGAGGCCGGGGGGAAGGACTGTGGGAGGTTGACCAGCTGCAGGAGGTTGGCTGTGGAAGCACACTGACCACCAGGGGGCAGCTCCTGTATTAAGCATCTGCCCCTGGTAGTTAGTGTACAACATAGCTACCGTCTGGTCGTCCAGTCATCTGGTCGTCCATTCATCTGGTCGTCCAGTGATAACAGTCACTTAGGCTTTTATATATATAGACTAGTGGCCCAGTGTATGAAATTCATGCAGGGGAGGGGGGTGTCCACAGCCCAGCCTGCACTCTCTCCAATCTGGGACCCCTTGAGGGATGTGCCTCTCACAATCTGGGACCGCTGGCTCCTAACTGCTCACCTGCCTGCCTGCCTGATCACCCCTAACCACTCTGCCTGCTGACCTGCTTGCCCCCAACTGCCCCCCCAAGGTTTGATCACCCCGAACTGCTCCCCCTTCCAGCCTGCTCTCCCCCAACTGTCCTCCTCACTGGCCTGCTTGCCCCCAACTTCTCCCCCTGAGGCCTGATCATCCCCAACTGCCCCCAACTGATGGCCTGCTCACCCCCTGCTGCCCCCCTGCCTGCTGGCCTGCTCACCCCTAACTGCCCCACTACCGCTGGCCTGATCACCCCCAACTGCCCTTTCCCTCCTGACCTGATTTCCCCTAACCACCTCTTCCCTGGCCCCACCACCATGGCTTTGTTCGTAAGGTCAACCAGAAGGTCTCTTGGTCTAATTAGCATATTACCCTTTTATTAGTTTATTTATTTATTTATTTATTTATTTATTTATTTATTTATTTATTTTGTGGTGTAGGGGTGGATGGAGGTGGAAGAGGGCATATATGGGATAAATGGTGCTATTTGTTTTTTTAAAATTTTTTTAATTAATGCAAAATGGTATTTTTAATCATTTTTGCTGATACAACTTGCAATGATTTTGTCATTTCTAATTAATACAGTTAAAGAGTATTGATCAGCCTTCACCAGTTTGGCTCAGTGGATAGAGTATCAGCCTGTGGACTATAGGGTCCTGGGTTCAATTCTGGTCAAGGGCACATACCTCGGTTGCAGACTCCTCCTAGCTGGACCCTGGTCAGGGCAAATGCAGGAGGCAACCAATTGATGTGTTTCTCTCACATTGATATTTCTCTGTCTTTCCCTCTCTAAAAAAATCAATGAAAAAATATCCTCCAGTAAGGATTTAAAAAAAAAAAAAAAGAGTATTGACCAAACATTGAAAACCTCAAAAGTTCAAACATTTGTTTCAAACAGCAAAATGAAATATGAATCAAAATTACATGCATCTATCAATTCAGGAATGAGCACCAGGCACCATAAATTCCAGAGGCTCCTAGTCATGACACAGAAGAGAAATGTGATATTTAGAGCGATGGAAAGAGCATGACATTGTGCACAGATTACTAATATCAATGGTTTTAACATTTCTGTCTTTAATAGAGAATTTTATTACACATTAATAGAAGGTTTTATTTTATTTTTCTATTTTTAATTACACCTACAAAGGTGATATGAATGAAAATCATGTTGTTTCAAATATATAAAAAACAGATATTTGGAATTATTTCTTAAAATATCTAAAAACATATAAATATGGCCTTCATACATGTATACCTAATTCCCGTTTAGTTTAACTGAGAAAAGACAAGTCCAAAGACAAATCTTAATCTGATTTAGGTTCTGTTTAGGAGATTCAGTATGCCCTGTTGGAAATAGAAAGCTTCATAAATGCACTGGAGGCCCAGTGCATGAAATGCATGCACCAGAAGGGTCCCTAGGCCTGGCCAGCAATCAGGGCCAATCTGCGGGCAACCGGCGGGGCACCCACCTTGGCCGGCCTGGCCCCGCCTGCTCACCAGCCCCACCCCCATCACTGCCGCCACCAGTTGTCTCCCTCTGCAGGGTGACCAGCAAGGCGATTGGGGGCCCTCGCTCGCACCTGCCTTGGCTGGCCTGGGGCCTGTGGCCTGGGGGCAGCTCCTGAATTGAGCGTCTACCCCCTAGTGGTCAGTGCACATCATAGTGACTAGTCATTCTGCTGTTTGGTCAATTTGCATATTAGGCTTTTATTATATAGGATAATAAGGCATTTCTCTATACACCTCTACAGGGTCAGAGACTACTATTTATTTTCTTGAGAAGTGGATATATCAAGAAATGTAAAGGCTACACCTTGGGCCTATGTCCTGACCAGGAATCAAACTGTGACCTCCTGGTTCATGGGTCGGCTCAACCACTAAGCAACACTGGCCAGTCATCTCTACTATTTTTAAATTTGGGAAACTTATTAAAAGTTTTAAATCTTTTTTAAAAATATTTTGTTGGCCTAGTTTATATCCTAGCCTCATTTTCCATATTTTGGTTCTTTTGTTGAACTTTCCTATTTTTTGTTGACTTGGAGGATCCTAGGAAAAATATCACAGAAAATAATTTAATTTATAAATTTAAGATAATTTCTAAATCTAGAATGACAGGTGATTTAGGAAATCAACTTGTCTAACCTAATACAAGAAACTGTGAAATTCTTAGGGTTGATTATTGGTTATTAAATTAGCACAATGTGTTTTCTTTTGAACGTATGCTTTACCCTACCATGTGCCTTCTGCAATGCAAGGATATTTCCATACTCTAGCAAAAACTCTCACTGTTAACTGTTTGTCCTTGTTAGTATAAAAACCTTATCCTACAAACGAGTAAAACCACATGGATCTTAGCTTTTTCGACTGACTTATTTTGCATATGTGGGATATAAAACTGAAACTCATAGACAAAGATTTAAACAGTATGGTGGTTACCAGAGAGAAGAGGTTAGGGGAACGGTAAAGGATAAAGGAGGCCAAATATATGGTGACAGAAGATAATGCGACTTTGGGTGGTCGTGGTCGGCACACAATGCAATATACAGATCATATATCATAGAAATGTATACTTGGAACCTATATAATCTTATTAACCAGTGCCACCCCAATACATTTAATAAGTAAATAAATAAAACAAAAATAATTTTTTTTTCTTTATAGTGTGTGTTAGAATCTAATGATGTAATTTTGTTTATGGTTCTTTGTTGTTTTTTTCAGATTTTTTAAATGAAAAATCCAAAGAGAAATAAGTACTTTCACACAAAGTAAATTGGTGGCAGAAAAAAAAAAGAAAATTTAAGTTTCATAGTTATTGTGTCTAACCTCATGGGATATGAGAATAGATATTTAAATATGTCCATAGGCTGACTTTTTAAAAAACGTAAAACATTATCTTGAAAAATACTTATAACATAAACATAATTAATGACTATCCCACCCTTTTCAATGACAGAAATACATTTGGTTTTTCATAAAAATAACTTCAAGTAACCTTTAAGTTTTTTAATTATTTTTTTAAAAATATATTTTATTGATTTTTTACAGAGAGGAAGGGAGAGGGATAGAGATTTAGAAACATCGATGAGAGAGAAACATCGATCAGCTGCCTCCTGCACACCCCCACCAGGGATGTGCCCACAACCAAGGTACATGCCCTTGACCGGAATCGAACCTGGGACCCTTCAGTCCGCAGGCCGACTCTCTATCCACTGAGCCAAACCGGTTAGGCACTAAGTTTTTTAATTTTAAGTTAAAAATATATAATTTTGTTTCTCTAGAAAGAAATAATCGCTATTTTAGCATCAATATTCCTTTCCTATAGGGTAATTTACAAATAAAATGTTTCTAAGAGTTTTTTACAAAGATGCAAGTGAAGCGGATCAATATACTGTTTAATTCTTTAAAAAGTCACAAAATATTTATCATTTAAAAGCTAGCAGCTAAATCTAACTCATTAAAATAGTGATTATATTTTCAAGAGACTAATCAGTGCTTAATAAGAGATACTGTTGGTTGCCAATGAAAGAAATATTACAGATAAATTAAATTTTAGATTGTCTATTTTTTCACCAAAACTGCATTTTCTAGAATTTTATAATAGTAAAATAATAAAAATAACTTTAAGTATTTGTTAAATTTTTACTTAGTGATGGGCAGTAAGTGCTGGAAGTGTTAAATAGCCCATTCACAACAATCTTTTCATAATCCATGACCCAGTTTGTGATGGTGGTTGTTTTTATAACTGTCCCTGTTTTAACAAGGAGGCATCTCAGTCTTAAGTGATGGAACCAGGATTTTCTGACACCACATCCAGTGCATTTAAGTACAAAGCCAGATTTCATACTTTAAAAAATGAAATGGGGATGTATATAATGAACCAGATAAATCATCATTGATCTGTAAGATTTATTGCTTACGAATGACTACTTGAAAGCAGGAAGGTCATAGAGTGAATATATCCACTGGAGCAAAAGCCCCATTGAACATGTATTTTCATGTATTCTCTTTTGAGCTTTAGTTGTTGAATCAGGTGCAGTACAGCCAAAATAACTACCAATAAAGTGAATGTTGATAAGGGACTTAGTCATTCTGCACAAAAATATACTAGCATTCAAAAGGTGTGGCGTGTTAAAGATCGACCCAGGAGGTAAATTCAAAGTTAGAATAATTATGTTGATTCTTTTGGATACAAATGTCTTTGAGTCATTATTAAAATGTTTGACCTAATTTTTAAAATCGTATTTAGAAGAACATTGTTTTTCATGTAATTATTCAGAAGTGGTTTTCTGAAACCTCAAATGTATATCTAAATCTGCATCTTTCACTTGTGTCCAACATCAGTTACTTAGTAAGCATGCCGTTATGATCTGGACAATAAATTTCTTTACCATCATTAAAAAGGAAATTATAATTTTATAATGTTATGCAAACAAATTTGAATATAATCATATTAAGAATCATTTTGGATAATTCTATAAAATTGTCCTATATGACCCTCTTTTTTCCCCTTAGATAACACAGTATCACCAATTTATTCTGGTTTCTTCCCACTGTGCTTATTTTCCTATCTATACGGTTGTAGTTGTGTAGTTACCTTTGTATTCAATCACAGACTTGCAACACTAGGTTTATTTTTGCTATACTCATACCTTTGCCATTTCTACTTTGTCAGTTAGCATATTCCATCCCATTTTCAATCACCCTTTTCGTGGATACTCTCAGTGTAGCTTCTGAGATTTCTTGCAAACACATGCCAAGGAAGAGTGGCTCCCATCATGCCCTGCCTTCAGAAAGGTCATAAGTACCATAACTCTGTTAACATTTGCCTCTAGTCTAATATGATCTGTTAAAATATTAACTACAAAAATACAAGTACACATTTATTCTAAAAGAATGATTTTTAAAATATTCATGCACAGATATTTTAAAAAGTGTTCTCTGTCAACGCAAAGTGCTTGGAGCCATCATTTGCAAATTTAAATCTTAACACTAAAATAAGTCTATAAAGAACATTTATTTAACACTTTTTTACAGGAGTTTTGAGTACATTTTCCTTTTTATAAACTGATGATCTATTAATGACTATGACTTTCTGATAGAGTACAGCTACAGATATGATAATATTCATTATCTTTCCCACAGGGAATCAAGAAGGCTTTTGAAGAAGAGAGTTACTTAAGAGTTTTTAATCTAAAATAAATTGGTAAAAAATAGTTCAAATCATTACCATGTCAGTTGCTTAAAACATTGTTCGAAAACCAGAGTCTACCTCTCAACAACCATGACATTGAACTCTTCTGGGGACTATCCCTTCTTTTTTCCTTTTTTTTTTAATATATTTTTTATTGATTTCAGAGAGAGAGAGGAAGCGAATGGGAGAAAGATATAGAAACATCAATGATGAGAGAGAATCATTGATTGGCTGGCTCCTGCACACCCCACATTGGGGATTGAGCCCACAACCTGGGCGTGTGCCCAGACCAGGAATTGAACCATGACCACTTGGTTCATAGGCCAATGCTCAACCCCTGAGCCAAGCTGGCTGGGCTATCCCTTCTTTTTTGTTTTTAGTTGACTATTTGTCCAATAAAATTTATATTTGAAGTAACTTTCTAATCTTTTCTAGTGTGAACGTTAATAAAATTCTTCTTATTATTTTTTAAGACACACTTTTTAATGGCCTTGGGCTTGGAGCAGTCATTGGCCTGGGAGTTGCCGCGCTCTTGCTCATCCTTGTGGTAACAGATGTCAGCTGCTTCTTTATGCGACAATGTGGGTTGTTGATGTGCATCACCAGGAGAATGTGTGGGAAGAAAAGTGGCTCCAGTGGCAAAAGTAAAGAACTGGAAGAAGGAAAAGCCGCCTACCTGTGAGTATCACACACCTGCATCACAGCACATTAGAGGAGTGGCAAGGTCAAGCTGGAGTGCTTTGTTCAGGGTGTCGTGTAAGACTCCCTCCACGTTCTGCGTGGAGTAGGGTTCGGTATCTGAAAGAGGAGCCACACAACAAATGAGAGAAAAAGACACGAGATAATTTTGCAATATTGGGGGACCAGGCGGCAAGTCCGAAGGACTTCCTCTGTGCTCAGGCCTCACCAAGCTTTTATTGATCTGGGATGCACCCATAGCATAGCCCTAGGCAGGTGACCCCCTGCAACAGGCAGACTAGCCCATCAGCAAGGATTTACATAATAATAAATGGGGGAGTAGTTTCAGCTACCACTGTCTGGACAAACAGAGGTGGCGCCTAGCTCCGAGCTTTGTTAGGGCTTCAAAGGCACCCAGCCTTCGGGGGATTTCGGGGAGTGCTCTGTCTATGCTTATCAGATAGTGAAGGCAATAAACAGTTTCCCACAAAGGGCTCTGTTCTTTCAGCATAGGAGAGTTTAACTATAAAACTATTGGGCACCAATCTGGCTTCTTTCTGGACCTGAAATCTATATGATTTTAAATATAACATCTTAGAGCCAAATGGCTTTGTAAACAGCCTACTGTATTAAAAAATAAAGCTGCCCTGGTGCAGGCTTGATCCCCAGTAGGGAGGATGCAGGACGCAGCAAATCAATGATTCTCTCTCATTATTGAGGTTTCTATTTCTCCCTCCCGCTCCCTTCCTCTCTGAAATCAATACAAAAAGTATATATTGAAAAATAAATAAACGTTAAAATGGAATCCATGGTAAAAAATTCCTGTCAAGATTTAAATTTTTAAAAAAAGTTGATTGATTGATTTGAGATCCAGAAAGAGAGAGTGGGAAATATCGATTTGTTGTTCCACTTATTTATGCATTCATTGTGCCCTGAATGGGTATCGAAACTGCAACCTTGCAATATCAGAATGACACTCTAACCAACTGAACTACCCGGCCAGGGTGTCATGAATTAAATATTGAGAGGTAGATAAACAAGTAGGTAGATAGATGATAGATAGATAGATAGATGATAGATAGATAGATAGATAGATAGATAGATGATAGATAGATAGATAGATAGATAGATAGATAGATAGATAGATAGATACAGGGAATCATACAATTATATTTGGTTATGCTTTTTCCAGCCATTTCTCAGTTTATATTGAATAAAAGACAGACATTAACAGTAATCTGAGTTAAAAACTAAGTTGAGCTGGGTTAACATAAATTGTACCAATGCCTACAATTTTAAGAAGTGACTACATACAAGTTTCAAGATTGCCTACATAGAAAATGTATACTCTATGCAATGCATTATTACACATTCTGAATTTACTCCTCCAAATTTTGATCAAAACATGACTATATATTAGAATTTGGAGTTCTCTGTGGCATTTCATTTATTTAGAAAAAATATGAATTCTGAGAAAATATGCAGAGCTGAATTTTATAGAAAATGCCATGTAAGAGTAATTAAGAGATGCTTTGTGGTCTTTAGATAAATTTGTATCAAATCTCAAATTATAACAGTAATTCATTCTTTTTTTATTATTGAGTCCTTTATGTTGGTTTTTCTATGCATATATTTAGGCATATGTGGTCTCATACATTATGGTCTAGGCTTAGGGATATAGAAAAATTCATTATGCATGACTATATCATTTTTTATCTCCATGCCTATTTCAGTATTCCTAGGTAATTTGTCTGTAACCATTTCCCATGGATACACTGTCTAGATATTTTTCACTTCAAGAGATGCTAAATTAGAAAGCTTACATTTTCAATTCAAATAAAATAGATTCAATTTGCAATCAAAATGCCACCTGCTTAATTGTTGGACACAGAACACAGCAAAGAACAAACAGAAATTAGGCTCTGTTTCACATTTGAATTGGATATTAATGTGTGTTTTATAGCGGGATCAATTCTCCATTCAGTGTCTTTTGCTTTCTTCATAAGGACATGCTGTGTTTTTACAATGTCTTATTAACTAAAAGGCATCACCAAGCTTAGTTTTAGTTTCCTTTTTACATGTTGAGGAAATCGTATATTACATAATTATACATATTTACATAAGATATACACACATATAACCCATGATGCATCACTTTTTACAATATGTGGGTAAGATTTATTTTCTTCTTCTTCTTTTTTTTTTTTTTTTTTTTTTTTTTTTGTAGGAAAGATGGATCAAAAGAGCCAATAGTGGAGATGAGAACAGAGGATGAAAGAATTACTAATCATGAAGATGGGAGCCCAGTAAACGAGCCAAATGAAACCACACCACTAACAGAACCTGAGTATGTAGATGGAAATGCTTAATGATTTGGGGATAAGTATTTGTAAATTTATAACACGGCATTATTTTTTAGTGAAGATTTACAAATGTGAAAAATTGTTGTTTTTCTACGAAACTTCATGTGAATGTCTAAAGTCCATTTCCTCTTCACAAATTTCATATGAAATAGTTGTATCAATGTCAGGGGAAATGTACTATTGATTCATATGCTTATAGTTTTATATAAGGATGTCAAAAAAGACATATTTTTTGCGCTAACCTCACTCTCTAAGAAAGTTATGCTTTGAAAATGTGATTGATTTTACTGAAATAAATACGTGTCTGGAAATTAGTCATTGTTTTGAATGTAAATATGATAGTTTATAATAGCAATAAATAGTGTGACATATACAGAAGACTCTTTTAAAAATAATATTTGTAAAGAGCAGGAAAAAATACTGTTAGACTCTCATGTTAATATTTACATAGTAAATGGTGCTTGGTCTCTATTCAAGATTATGTTATTTACTTCTTTTTGCATCCATCATAAATCCACTAAACCCATAGCAGGTATTTTAACTGAACCTTTAAAGATTATGAACATGAGTCTAGGTTCATATACATAAAAATTAAAATGATTCAAACCAAAGGCAGTATTAAGATGTAACAAGAGTAACATTTTATAACAAAACCATGACTGTCATACTATTCTTGAAATACTGCTCACCAAAATGACTCTTGAACTTCATTGTTTTGCAAAACAAAAATTCCTTTTTCTTTACCAGGTAACATTCCCTTGCAGAAAAACTTGATTTAGGCTTCTTATCCTAAATCAACTTCTGATTGTCGTCAGAGCTGATGGAAACATTTTGTTTCAGAAATCCCCTCTATCTGCTCTCAAAGGATTGTAATGAGTAATATATAAGCAAATACAATGTATTATTCAGTATTTAAATTTTTCATATTAATAATCAGGATGTTTTTAGTGATTGTATTTAAAAGTATTACATTCTGATTTGAAGATAACTCCAGTAGAAGCAGCGGGCACAAAGTGAGTTCGATTGTCTCTTCTTCAGAAGTTATAAATCTTTTCAATGAAGCAAAATATTTCCCCAAAAATAAATTCCTGTGTATTCATTATCACAATATGATATGGATGGGCATGCAAATGAGTTAAGAAAATGCCCTTGCATATGACAGACATATATTTTAAAATAACCCAGTAAACAGAAACAAACACAAAAAGATGACTTAATAACTACTCTCGGGCTCAATCATAGAAAAAGTACTCAACAAAAAAATATATATCAAGAGTAATCTTTGTAAAAATTACCATAAATATAAGTAGTAGATCTTTACATATGCAAAAATACACCATTCAAGAATTAGTTGAAAACTCTGGTTAATTACAAACTCAATAACATAGTTCTTTGAACTAGAGATATAGTAAGCCTATCCTAACTTCCATGGCAGCCCTAAATTTCTCTGTGTTTTGTTGCTAACATAACCCCTTGTTTTTACGATATTTTATTGTCAATGTTTTCAGTACTTGGGGATGGGAGAAAAGAACTGTGACTGCACTGTTTATAATGTACCTGGTACAAAGTAGATGCTATTTCATTTCCAGAAACAGATCTTAGTAGATTTTGCCTATGAATTATTTTGACTGATTAGTTTTCACATGGTAGCTTTTATCTTCAGAATAAAATGCATTATGTATTCATTCAAAAATATAAAATAAATTGCAAATAAATCCCAGAGGAACTATTATAGTAGCTTTCACTCTCCCGTAAATCAGTGAATTTAAAGTCATAATAGTGAATTGGAAGTCTATTTGTAACTTAATTCTTTAAATGTAGAAAAAATATTTTGGAAAGAAAAATTACTCCCAAAGCTATATACACAAAATGTAATAGTAAACCACTGAATTTAAGAGAAACATGCAAATTAACTGTCCCTCCGCTGGCCAGGCACCCCAGCAGGGACCCCCCACCCTGAAGGGCTGTGGCCAGCCTGCAAACACCCATCAGCCCCTCACCCAGGCTGGCCAGGCTCCCCAGCAGGACCCCCACCCTGAAGGGGGTGTGGCCAGTCTGAAAACAGCCCTCAGCCCCTCACCCAGGCTGGCAAGGCACCCCAGTGGGACCCCCACCCTGATCCGAGACACCGTTCACGGCAAAACAGCCGGCCCCCACCCATGCACCAGGCCTCTATCCTATATAATAAAAGGGTAATATGCAAACTGACTCTAACAGCAGAACTACTGGGAATGACTGGTCACTATGACACACACACTGGCCACCAGGGGGCAGACGCTAAATGCAAGAGCTGCCCCCTGGTGGTCAGTGCGCTCCCACAGGGGGAGATCTGCTCAGCTACAAGCCAGGCTGCCAGCTGCCAGCACAGTGGTGGTGGCGGGAGCCTCTCCTGCCTCATCAGCAGCTCTAAGGATGTCCGACTGCAGCTTAGGCCTACTCCCTGCTGGCAAGTGGACATCCCTCAAGTGCTTTCAGGCTGCCAGAGGGATGTCTGACTGCCAGCTTAGGCCTGATCCTCTGGGGAGCGGGTTTAAGCCAGTAGGTGGACATCTCCTGAGGGACTGCCAGAGGGCTCAGGCTGGGCTGAGGGGATCCCCCCCATGTGCACAAATTTTTGTGTACCAGGCCTCTAATTAGATAGATAGATAGATAGATAGATAGATAGATAGATAGATATAGATATAGATATAGATATAGATATATAGATATATATTTAATTACCGGTTACATTCAATATTATTTTGTATTAGTTTCAGATGTACAGTATAGTGGTTGGAAAATTATGTACTTTATGTAGTACTAAATCATTCTGTGTGAACTTTAACACTGAGAAAATTGATAAATATGTTAATGTTATAAAAAAGTTTGTTATTGCTTCATAGGTAACAATTTAAAACAACTCTGCAAAAAGTTTATAAATGATACACCAATAAAAATAAAATAATAATAGTGAATAGAGATCAAGTAAGGAAAACAGTAAATATAAAAAAGTAAGAAAGCCCTGAAACATATTTATTTGCATTAAGTTGCGAAGAATATTTCCTATTCATCCAGCTTCTGAAATTAATGTAACAGAATATGGCTGCAACTATTGATTGTTTTTACTAGAAAAACTTTTAAGTCCTAGTAAATCATCTAATGCACATATGAAAATGTTTTGACTTTTTTACATTCCAAAACACTTAATTATATTTTAATATTATCAACTCATTATCAAATTTAAGCCACCCTATAATGAATGATTTGGTGCATATAAATTTACAAATGTATTATTTCCTTTATCATTTTTCATCACACATTTTTACTGTGGACAATGTTGCTTCATTCCTTTTTAGATTATATTTGGTCAATTTAATAATACTTTAACAAGATCTCATTATTTTATTCTAGTAATTGTAACATATTTCCTTCTACAAAACAGCAACTTAAATGTTAAGGCATCCTACTTAAAGTGCCTCAGCACATGAAGTTTTTTTTTTCTACATTTTCTTCCAGAAAACTGCCTTTAAAAGAAGAGAATGGGAAAGAAGTCCTAAATCCAGAAACTATAGAAATTAAGGTTTCTAATGACATCCAATCAAAAGAAGACGACAGCAAAGCATAACAGCGAGCTTGCAGAGGCGGGAACAATGCCACAAAGAGCATTTGGATTGCAGTGACCCTATGACCAAAACTATTCCATTGACCTTAATTTCTTGGGAAACTTCTAGCTTGGAATAGCTTGTACACATATACATATGATCAAATACTCCTGCCCATGGTCCATTTCCTTTGTTGTTGTTGTTGTTGTTGTTATTGTTGTTGTTTATTTTGTTAAGAAATTCTATATAGAGACCTGACTGGCACCAACTCTTGGGTATCAATTTGACTCTATGACTGAAGAAATACAATTTATTAGATGGCTAACGTGCTCTACTAGTTCTTCTTCAGAACTGTATCTCATACCACAACCTCTCCAAAAAATAGGAGTTTAAACAAAACAAACAAAAAACTTTGTGAGCTAGTTGTAAAAGAGAACCCTGCATGTTTTCAATCCTATATTGGGCGAATAGATTATTAAAGTGGATTTCAGTTGAAGATGAAAACACTTAATAAAGGCTACACTTTTTAGGAGAATTTCGGGGAACCCGGGCTTGAATAAGCCAGCTATCTTTAGCAGATATTAGAAATGGAGAGAGACTTTGGAAAACTGTTTTTAAGTTACAGGTATAGACTGATGTGCCAGATCAAAATTGTTACCCACTTGAATGAATATTAGTTGTATGTAAAATTAGAGTAGAAAGATTCCATAAACCTCTTTCTATATGCCATGCTCACTCACAGTGGATTACACACACACACACACACACACACACACACACACACACACACAAATGTATTGCAAGTGAAAATAATATTGACTTCTGCCCTCAGCTTCAAGTAATAAAGTAAATTGAAATGGGAATAATATCAACGTTGTCTTGATATATTTATAAAGATGTGACTATCTTTTACTTTTAAATAAATTTAACAGAAAACAGGTCTTTAGCATTTCAATACTTTAAACCATATCTACAGATACGTTTCCCCCCATTGTTTTAGATAATCTTTGTTTAAAAATTCAATTTTAAGGGTTATAGGTCAATCATAAATGTAATTGGCTAATGGAACTTAAAATCCTTAGTTTGGTTGAATTAGAAGTTAACATTTAAATATGCCATGAAAGTGTCAGTGCTAAACAATTGAATTACTACCATCTTTTTATTCTGGATGTTGTAGCTAGAAGTCATTTTAAGATTTTGATAAACAACTTTGGTTGAAGAAATCCCTAAACTATACAACACAAACTTTCTAGTATTTCTCAGTCAGGCCTATATCTGAATAAAATACTTATCAACTTCCAAGCTATGCAAGCTCCCAGAGGTAAAAGACTGAAACATAAATTTCAGTTATATGTAAGGTAAGAGGGAAAAAAGTATTTATAACTAGAGGCCCAGTGCACGAAATTCGTGCAAGAGTAGGCCTTCCTTCCCCCGGCTTCCGAATCCAGCTTCCCTCTGGCTCCAGGGACCCGGGCTTCCCTCTCAGCCCCGGCTTTATCCGGAAGGTCGTCCAGAAGGATGTCTGGTCCAATTAGCATATTATGCTTTTGTTATTATAGATTATAAATATACATACCATTGGGAGCAGGCTTTAGATTATTTCTTACCCTAGAGAGCCAAAGTTTTCTTTGAGCTCCATCATATTCATAATCTTTAGTATTCCAGGGGGATTATGGCTCAAATATTGACTGGTTGGGGGACGCAGGCCATCCTTTATTGTTGATAAGACATTGGAGGAAAGTTCTAACACGGCAGAGTGACCTGCTTTAGGGTGCCTCTATTGAAATAAACTGATGGATATTAAATGTAATGTTAATGCCACTTATGGACACTTTTATATACAAAGTGCTGAAAACTATCAGCCAGGGAGAGACAGCAACCAATTTTCCAAAATGTTGGTTATCAGCAAGACAGGATCTGCCCACCTGCACGTTCAGGTACTCAGTCACCAGTGTCACCGCCCTAATGTACAGGTTACGATGCAGGAATCTCTCCCTGCTGTCCTTTCTGGCATATTCTGAAGAAAAAGAAGACTTCTGTGCCTACCTAAGAATTTTAGTAGGAATTATCCAACTGGTCTTTTTGCTGGATTTGTTGCTGTTTAAATTATGCTTCCGCTTATCATCCTTACGTTTTATTTTACTGTTTGTTCACCCTTTTGTATCGATGTGCTAAAACCAGTCAACATACTTGTGCAAGGTAAATGGGCTTAGTAAAATGTCAAGGAAGCAATAACCATGAATGCTAATTCTTCCTGGATAGGGCTACCCGATTTTAAGCTAATGATGGTGAAAGAATTAGGAAAACTTAGAAAGCATCTTAGCATGTTTACTACTGTTATATCCGTGCTATACTTCAAGACCAGAGAAATCATAATAAAGAACAAATATTGTTGTGGGCTTTTTTTTTTTTTTTTCAGTTTGAAAGTTCGGTTTCTCTCTTTTCTTTGGACTTTCCTTGTAAAGCAACTTGCCTAAATGTCACTTTTATATATATTTGCTGTTGAGTTTCTTGCCACTAATGTGGAGTAAGGATCAGAGTTTAAGAGGTCATTGGGAACTAATCGTAGACTTTGTTTCAAGTGCACTGTTTCAATGTTCTGAGTGGTCCTTATCTCTTGTCCTTGAAATGTATGCCCTGCAGGAGCAAGGCGATACTGTGATAAACTTTTTTTTGTTAACATTTTTATGTAATGCTCCAAATTACTCTATTTGTAAAAGTTTCCATTTAAGAGATGGATTTTAGTAAATTGTAAAGTCTGAACAGAGTTGAAATCATGTTTCCTGTTTTTCATTCTTATTCTAGACTAAACATATCCATGTAACTGAAAAAAATGTTATTTTTACTACTGGAGACTACTCTTAAGTATTAGAATCAAATGTCAAAAGAGTTGACTGATTATGTTAAATAATCAGGACCTGTGGTACTTTAAACAAAGAAGCAAAGATATCACTAAAAAGATATTGGTATTTCTAGACAGGTTATGTGCAATTAGGCAATGACAATCTATATTCAACAACATAAGAGGAAACAATAATGTCAGCATTTTAGCACATATATTGTTTTTAAAACTGGCACAAAGTAATGTGTTAATGTATTTTACAATAATTTGCAGAGAAAGTTAATTAAGAATTGTAATTTCTAAAGATTTATTTGTTATTTTTATGCATCAACAGATTACCATTCTATTGATACTAATGTCTAACATTAATGTAATGCTGTTCAAGTTTTCCTTTATTTTTAATACTAATACTTATAGAAGCATTTTCAAAGACGATTTCATCCAGGAAAGTTTACATGAATCTTAGTCTTTGAATTGAACATTTATATAAATAGAAGGATTTTATTAATCAATTATTTATTTGAGTGCCAATAATTAATTATAATTTTATAATCATTCCTTTATTTTATGCTTCTTATTTTAGATAATTAAAATGTTTTTGTGCCTTTAAATTAGCATGACAGTCTGCTTTTTAAAAGAAAAAACACAACTGCAATTTTTATTGACATATTTTGCTCCTATTGGTGACAATTGAATGATACCATTTTAATTACATTCAGTGAATAAGTGCAGTTCAAACTGCTTTACCCTGAATACAAAATCTAAATATAACAAATTATACTGTACTATTTCCACTTATTTCAAAAAGTTCTTTCAATGCACAAAAAATATACTTCATTTGTCTTGCATTGTTAAACAATAATATATTATAGATATTGTTGAAATTGAGTATTACCAGTTGTAAAACAAAGCAACAGATGACTTTTTAAAATAGGGCACATTATTATGGTGTCACTTGGTTCAACATTATTCCTGTTATATATTGATTTGGGAGCACAAATCATTCTTTATTGTTGATAAGATAATCACTGGTGAAAATATCTAAACTGAAGTGGTAAAAAGAATAATCTCCATTCTTAATTTTAAAAATATTAGAGTAACATATTGCAATTATTTATTAAAATTGCAATGTTCTTTTTCATGGAGAATAATCTAAACGCTCAATTTCAATTCCTTATAAAGATATTTTTTATAAGCATATCCAGAGTGCTTATTCAACAAACTTATGAGTAGGGGAAGATTTTTTTAATGAGATTGTTTGCATTATTTATCTTTAGAGATAAAAGATTTGCATCCTATTAACCCTTTGAAGCATTCTTACAATTTCTCTCACATTGAAATTGCATATGGATGTATTAGCATATGCTAAAATTAAACTGTGGAAGGTCACAGAAACGAAATACTTAAATCCTAAAAAAAATATTTCAAGAAAGTATTCAACCCTTGGGCTTAATAATATTCTGAGATGAAATAAATATTTGTGTAAATGAGAAAGTTATAAAAGGGCCTATATATAATAGTTGCTGAACAAATATAATTTCCTTCCAGGTCCCTTCTCTTCTTTTTTTAAAAACTTCATTTACCCATGTAAGTGCAGCTATTTTACAGCATTATACAGGAATATTAATTGATTAATTATTCCCCCCATACTTTTATATTCTATATAATAGTTAATATTTATTTGATAACATTTAATATTCTTAGAAAAATAGTTCATTATTCACTATACAATTTTATCAATGGCTTGAAAACATTAGCTGGTACCTTCTTTTTAATTTTTAAAAATAATTCTTAGGATTTAGGACACATGATGTTTATAAGTATTAACATAAAATCTTCCCATATACATTTAATATTTCCTTTTTTTTTCCCGAAATGAAAATATCTTTTGGCATCTGGTTTTAGGTTCCCTTAGAAAAGAATTAGCAAAACACTGACTGTTGGAGCATTTTAAATCACAACCAGGCATAGAAAAATAGAGGAACAAAGAACCCCGGAGAGTGCAGACTGAATTCCTACCTTATGAAGAGGCCAGGGCTTAGCATGAGAAGAGCGTGAGCAGGGACTAGGAACATTGCTTAGAACAATGAAAGCAAACGCTCCTGATGCAAAGGAGAAAGCGAAGTGAAATCCAAAGGAGAAAGTTAACATTAGAACCTATGATTCCATTTTGCAAATAGGATTTTTTTTTTTTTAGCAAGCAACATGCATTATATAAAATAAATGGTAATGTTGAGAACAAACATATTTGTTTCAATTCTTAAAGGAATGTTCATGGTTTTGCATTTGCCTCTCAACTCTGTTAGGAATACGTGAACTTCTTAGAAATAAAAGTTTCAAACAACTTTTTTTTTTATGGTATGTGAATTCTATGCTGTGTTCAGTATGCATTAAAACATAGTGTTATTTTCTTTACCTTATATATTCCATTCAAATTCTATATTCTTACGTTAGTTAGCTACCACAAAGTTTTCTTATTGTTTCAATATAATATGTCCCTCTGAAATGCTGTATATATATGTCTAAACTGTAAAAATTATAATGCAAATGTTGAAGTTTTGTATTTATGAGAGACATTGAAAGTATGGCTTACAGTAAGTATATCAAAATTGTCACTTCACCATTTGTATATTAATAGTAAATATAATTTTACTTTAATAAAGTGTTGCATTTTATGTTTATTTTGAATAATATCTTTGTGATGAGTGAGCTTATGACTTGATAAATACTTTTAAACATTTCCGAACATATCTCTATATATTCAAAAGAAGAGAACGCTTTCTGGCGTCCTGCCTCGCCTCCAGTTACCATCCTTTGGCTTCTACACTGCTCCAGTGAGAGTTTAATGAGTAAACAGTTGGTAAGAGCAGCAGTTCTCAAAATGTGGTCCCAGAGAGGCAGTTCAGACACTTCCGGGGAACTTGTTAAAAATGTACGTTTCTGGACTACAGCACAGACCTACTAAATCAAAAGAATCTGGGAAGGGGCTCAGGAGTGTGTGTTTTAACAAGCCTTTTCGGTAACTCTAGGGCACACAGAAGTTTGAGATCCAATGGGTTGAACACACATGGTGAGTGGCAACTTTAGCATCTAGTACATGATGACATTTTATTTCTCCTCACTATATAGAATATCGTATTGTAGAACTTAATGAGTTATAAATGAAGGGAAGCTAATCATTCTTCACCTGCTTTTTACTAGTTGGTATCACTTCTTTTTCGCCAGTGTAAAGTTTAACTTATTCATAAAATGAAAAAACAAACAAAACAGATAATAACAATAGTGAATGCCAAATTTTCACCAGGGGGGCAACTTTCAATACAAGCCTTCTAAATTCCATTAAGTAAATACAATGGGGATCGAACCCACAACCCAGGTATGTGCCCTGACCGAGAATCGAACCTGGGGCCTCTTAGTTCATAGGTCGATGCTCAACCATTGAGCCACCCTTAAGAGACAGACAATAAGTAAAGCCCAATGATTTCATAATCCATTGAAGTACTTATTAGTAAGCTAAATTCGAGGTCTCAAAAAAGTTGAAAGCATTGTTTTCCGTTTTTTTATTTCCTTTTCTTCTTTCTCAGCTTTTACTGGAAAACAAATTAAACCAACATTTAGTAGCTTAAAATATCAACAATATGTATTTTTTTTACTATTGACAACTATTTTACTTCATATGGTGTAGGTGAGCTCATTCACGTGGCTACTGGCTTTGAAGAGGGACCTTACAAATGGAAGCCCCAATGTGCAATTTTTAATAAGGTTCTGTTTGCATCTCAGTTGCAATGTCCAAGTGATCAAATACAGTCACGTGAATAAACACATAGCCAATGTGCCTGCAGAGGGCCTGGAAGGAAAAGGATGATTTATTGAGCACAACCAATGTTTTAGTTCAGCACCCCTCTTCTTCCCTTTCCTAATGTTTCACATCCCTTTTCACATGCAAAATCCAACCACCCCAAGGGGACACCAAGACTCCAAAATCTTGTGTTACCAGGATCAACCTTAAATTTCAGAATTTATTCAACAAAATAAATTTCAGGAGCCAATAACTCTCCTCTGGTGTTATACCTTGGGTGTAGCTCCTCAGTGCAAATGCATGGGCATTAAAAAGATGTTTTAACTGCCCCAAGAAACTGTTACAGACAATTGAGAGACAGGGGCAGGACAATAGCAATAAAGACTGCTATTCAAAAAAGAAAAGAAAAGACAAGAAAAGAAAAGGAAAGAAAAGAAGAAAAGAAAAGAAAAGAAAAGAAAAGAAAAGAAAAGAAAAGAAAAGAAAGAAGAAAGGAAGGGAAGGAAGGAAGTAAAGAAAGGAAGGGAAGGAAGGAAGGGAGGGAAGGAGGGAGGGAGGGGGGAGGGAGGGAGGAAGAACAGGGGCATTAGACAGTTACTTTTTTGTAGAAATTATAAAATTCAGACAAATAAAAGTTACTAGGCCAGCCGTGGGCAAACTACAGCCCGCAGGCTGGATCCTGCCCATTTGAAATGAATAAAACTAAAAAAAAAAAAAAAAAAAGACCGTACCCTTTTATGTAATGATGTTTACTTTGAATTTATATTAGTTCACATAGACACTCCATCCATGCTTTTGTTCCAGCGCTCTGGTCCAGTTTAAGAACCCATTGTGGCCCTGGAGTCAAAAAGTTTGCCCACCCCTGTACTAGGCCCATCTGCCTCCAGGGTCTAGGATTTTCCTTGAGGAGGATCTCATTCTATTCCCTGGGAAAGATGACTAAATCTATGGCTCTCAGTGGCTCTCTGAAATAGTCTTCCTTTACTGTAGGAGATGGTATGTGACTGTAGCTGAGTACATTTCTTGTCCCTCTTCCTGGCCAGATATAGTGCCCAGAAATCTATTTTCATTAAAATGAAATCCTATTAAGTTCAAGCTGTTACAAATCTTTAAAAACCAGTGTTGTGAGTTTTTTAATGTATCAGAGTATAATAGCTATATTAGACAAAATCCACACTCAAATCTCAGGATAGTTCCCTCTCTCTGTTGGATTGCAAAACGCGGTGCTATTTAATATCTCCAAGTCTTTTTTTTTTTTTTAAATATTTTTTTAATTGATTTCAGAGGAAGTGCGGAAAGAGGGATGGAAACATCAATGATGAGAATCATTGATCGGCTGCCTCCTCCTGCACGCCCCACACTGGGATTGAGCCAGAAACCTGGGCATCTGCCATGACCTCCAGGTTCATAGGTCGATGCTCACCACTGAGCCATGCTGGCCAGGCTCTAAGAGTCTTAAAAGCCCATTCTTTTCATTAAGAGGGTCTACAAGGTACTACTTCCTTAAAGGTCTGTCACCTAAACAAAGGACAACTTGATTCGATTTTGATCTTGTCTCTGTTTTACTGGCAATACCCTGATTTAATATATATCCTTATGCCATTTATTACTTTGAGAAACTTTTGACAGCTGGAAAGTATGGTAATGAGAAAACGAGTCTTGGGTGGAAAATAATTCTCTAAATTCTGCTTGAAATTGAGCATATGTCTTGTTAGCACATCTCTCTCTTGCAACACTTTATCTTACCTGAGGGAGGAAAAAAAAAGACAATTACCACTTTAAATTTGCTGCCTGGAACTCTACTTAGTCAGATTCAGGAACTCATTTCTTACCTTTTTTTTTTGTTTCCTAATTTGTCAGAGGCGACAATTTTCCTAAGTGTTCTGCCAGTACAAAGCAATTCCTTCTCTAGTCTAGGGATCCCCATAATCTTCTCCTTACCTACCCTCATGCCTCCATCTCCTGATGGCAGAGCTTGTAGGGTTTTGTTACAATTAACAGCCCACATTCGTTATCAGTTCCTGTTTCACTTACCTGTATCATTGTATTACTTCCCTATTGTTGCTGTGAGCAAGTATAATAAAATGACTTTAAAAAACAAAACAAAATATTGATCTTTTTGCAGTTCTAGAGGGCACACTCTGATATGGGCTTCATTGGTCCAAAATTAAGCTGTCCACGGACTGTGTTGGTTTGAAGGCTTCTAGAATGCATGTCAGTTCAGGCTGCTATAGCAAGTTACTGTAGATGGGTGGCTCAAACAACAAGCATTTATTTCTCACAGTTCTGGAGGCTGCAGGTCTGAGATTAGGTGCCAGTATTGTTTGGGCTCTTGGTGGGAGCCCTCCACCTGGTTGCGTCCCCGCATGGCCTTTTCTAGGTGTGTGTAAGAGAAAGAGAAAGCCCTAGAGAGACAGAGACGCACAGATAGAGAATCTTGTTTCTTATCCTCTTTTGATAAGGGTGTTAACTCCATGAGGGCCCGCTCTCATGACCTAATCTAACCCTAATTACCTCCCAAAGGCCCCCTCTCTAAATACCTTCACATTGGGGATTAGAGTTTCAAATATTAAATGGCAGGGAACTGCAAGCATTCAGTTCCTAGTCCAAATGCTGTGCACATTCCTTGACACATGACCCTTTTCCATCTGAAAAGCCAGCCTTTGCATTGCCTGGCTCTCTGTTCTATCAACGTAGCTCCTTCTCTGATTCACACTGCTTGCTTCCCTATTTCTCTTTAAGGAGCTTTGAGATAAATGTTGGGTCTACTTGGTTTATTCAAAATAATCTCTCCTTCTCATGGTTCTTAATTTACCCTCCCCCCACCCCAGGTAAGGCCATTTATATGCAGGTTTAGGCATTAGGACCTGTACATCCATGACTCTGCACACCAGTCTATGCAACAAACTATTGCAAAACATAGTGCCACACTTGATCGTATTATGATTGTGTTCGTGACTTTGTTCAATTTGATGTGTGTGTGTGTTGTGTTGTGTTTTTCCTCTATGGATGCAGTGAGGCCATTACTAGAATATAGCTCATGCAGCTGAAAGCTAAAAGAAGCTATATTGTGGAAATGGCCTCTCACCCTTTGGGTCTGTCTCCACACAGCCTCACAGCATTCTACAGTCTCATATCAAGATCTTCAGAGGATGTGAATGGCATTTACAAGGGAGTTTTTCAGGAGCACAGCTCTTAAAGTGCCATCACTTATCAGGCCTCTGCTGGCACCACTCTTGTCACTGTGACAACAGCTTCCAAGCTTTGTGGCCACCGGGAAACTGACAGAGGACGCCAACAATAAGTTATCATAACAACATGACAAAACATATCCCGCCCATGCCCAGAAGCGGCTCAGAACATTCAAATTACAATAGATAGGCAGATGTTCTACACTTAGGAAATCATGGAATAGAATAAAATAAATAATGGAGCTTAAGTAGATAACTAGCTACCTTATTGGTGATTCCCATAATTTGTATAACTAAAATTCTGATAAGCAGAAAGATGAAATGATGTTTCTTGTTTTATATGTCAAGAAAGTGGTAGAACCAAGATCTAAATTCAAGTCAATTAGCTTCTACTTAGATTTTTTTTTTTAATATTAAGTATCACATATCAAGAGACTATATATTAAAAATGTTTTTAAGATGTCTCTTAGAATAGAACTAGCTTAGTAACCCAAGATCTTCAGTTGTATTCTCCATATATCCTGTAGATTTGGCCATAAAGCAGTATCCTTAGAATACTTTAAAAAATATACTTAATTATGACATATTTAAGTGTATGATATGATACATATAGTCTGAAACATAAGAAAAATTATAGAAGATATTTTAAAGTATTGTTATTAAAACTCAGAAAAAATATAAATGAATAAAATAAAATTGATTTAGATAATCACCTACTTTGTTTTCACTCCAGTGAGGCAAGTAGCCTTCAAAGTCTAAAACTTTAGCCTAGAATGTATGAAAACTAATCACTTTTAGAAAGAAAATCAGTAATTAAAAAAAAAGGGAGAGAGAAAATTGGCCACTTTTTTACAATCTCTGTTTTCTTCTATTGATAAGAGGTTATTCTAGGTCACTGAGGAAATGCACATATCTATAATAATCCTTGTTTCTTGGTGATTTCAAATTAACTACTTTATTATTTATGAAGATCTTAAAATATTCTCTATCTTATATTTTAATAATATTTTTTCAGTTGCACATCAATAGGTGAATAAACAAATGATGCTTAAAGACCACACTTTATATGGCTTGAACTTTTAAATTTACTGAGACTTGTTTTATAACCCAGAATATCATCTATCTTGACAAATGTTGCATCTGAACTTGTAAAGTGTTTGTTGCCACAGTTTTGTGGAGTGTTCTATGAATGTCAATTATGTCATTTGGTTGATAATGCTATTTAAGTGTTCTATACTAGTATTCCTACTGATTTTCTGTCTCCTGGTTCTATCAATTATTCAGAGGCTGGTGTTAAAACCTGCAGCTACAGTTCTTAATTTGTCTATTTCTCCTTACAGTGCTGTCAGTTTTTGCTGCTTTTGTTTAGAAGCTCATTATTAGATATAGAAATGTTTAGGATTGTTATATCCTCCTGATGAATTGGTTCCTTTATCACTTGGAAAAGATCCTATTATCCCTGGTAAAATTCTATGAACTAAAATCTACTTTTGCTGATATTAAGACAGCCATTATTTTAGCTATCGATAAAAAGAATGAACTGCTGGGAACAGTGCTGCAATAAACATGGAGTGTAGCTATCTTTTCAGTATCCTGCTTTCATTTCCTTTGGATATATACCCAGAAGTGGAATTGATAGATCATATGGTAGTTCTATTTTTAAATTTTAGAGCAACCTCCACATTGGTTTCCATAGTGTCCACACCAGTTCATATTCTCACCAACAGTGCACAAAGGTTCCTTTTTCTCCACATGCTTGTCAACACTGATAATCCCTTGTCTTCTTGATGATAGCCATTCTCACTTGTATGAGGCAATCAATGCCTCAATGTGGTTTTGATTTGCCTTTCCCTGATGATTAGTATTATTGAGCACCTTTTCATGTGTCTGTTGGCCATTTGTATATCTTCTTTGGAGAAATGTCTGTTCAAGTCCTTTGCCCATTTTTAAATAAGATTGTTTTATATTATTATTATTGAGTTGTAAAAGCCAAGACAGAAACAATATAAGAGTCCATCAGTGAATGAATTGATAGAGAAAATGTGATTATATATATATATATATATATATATATATATATATAATTCACATATTTAATTTATATAAAATTCAAGAAGGCAAAATCAACATATGGTAATAGAAATGAACACAAAGGTTGGTTATTGGCTTGTCTGAAAGGAGGCATGAGAGTTCTTTCTAAAATTATGCAAATGATTTATTTGGGTAATGTTACACTTGTCAATACTCATCAAATTTTACACTTAACAGATATGAGTTGTGCTGTATATAAAGTTTACCTCATAAAACTAATATATATATATATATATATAGAATATAAAAATTTAAATTAAGAATGAAGGGAAGAAAGAACATCAAAAATATTATGAAAGTGATATTTAACAGGTTCTCATTAATTATTTGATTATTTCTGAACATAAATAGAAATGGTTGCACAAAGCAGAAACTGAAGGAATTTAGGCAATTATATGTCCAACACAGTTACATCTGATTCTGATGCACTAGGTTTTTCAAGGTAATTTTATTTTTAAGATTCATTTTCATCTTATAGATTAATTTTATCCTTAATGTTCATGGTTAAAATACTGATGGCTGAGAGGTAACAGCCATTTGGGAAATGATCAAATGACAAAAATTGAATCTCCAAAATGTAGAAATGCCTATTCATTTTCTTTTTTTTTTTTTTAAATATATATTTTATTGATTTTTTACAGAGAGGAAGGTAGAGGGATAGAGAGTTAGAAACATCGATGAGAGAGAAACATCGATCAGCTGCCTCCTGCACATCTCCCACTGGGGATGTGCCCGCAACCCAGGTACATGCCCTTGACCGGAATCGAACCCGGGACCCTTCAGTCCACAGGCCGATGCTGTATACACTGAGCCAAACCGGTTTCGGCAAGAAATGCCCATTCTTAAAATAAATGATGACCTGCATTATTGACCATTTGTTATTTCTTCTTATATGTCTACTAGAGGCCTGGTACATGAAATTAGTGCATGGGTAGGTTCCCTAGGCCTGGCAGATGATCAGGGCCAATAGGGCCTTCTGGCTGCCAGCCAGGGCCTCCCTTCCCTGGCTGCCAGCTGCTGAACAGGGCCTCCCTTCATTCCATGCCACTCCTTGGTGGTCAGCACACATCATTGCGAGCAATACAACTCCTGGTCTCTCGGTTGAACTCCCAAGGGGACAATTTGCATATTAGGCATATATGTATATCCGCCTCCAGCTCCAAATGTCCCTATGTTAAGTAATATGCATAATTCTTCAACAAACAGGTCCCTGAAGGTTGTGAGCCTTTGGATCACTGATTTTCAAACCTGAGTGCACTTTAGAACCACCTAGATAAACTTAAATGAAGCAATGTCTACTGCTCACCTGAATTGCACCTCCAGAAATTCTGACTTAATTGGTATGGGGAATGCCTGAGGCTCATTCACTTAAAAGCAAGATTAAAATCATTGATTGAGAGCTATAGTAGGTTTGGAAAAGGAACCATTGGGGCCCCAAACATACCCATAATCTCTGAAGAAGGTATGTTTTCAGCAATGAATTCTAATGTGGGCAATGGCACAGTGAAATTTTTTTTAAAAAGTGTTGATATTAAAACATGTGGGTCACCACCGGTAACACTTTGATGACTAAACTGAACACTACTATTGCCAATTATACCATGGTTATCTATTAATTGTATTTTATTACTGTTGTGGTAATCTGTTGTTTCTCTAAATCTACTCTCTTTTCCATTTCTCTTCTTTTAGCACATACACACTGTGTGAGCCCAGAAGAAAACAATCATTTTTTACACTAAGAACACAACTCTAGGTTCGTGACTGGGCATGAGATCCAATCTCACTTAAAGAGATATGCTTGGATTTTGGCAGAGAGTATCTGGGTAAATACTCTTTACCATTGAATGCAGATGTAATGCCAAAAGTTGGGTAGCAATCTCGCAACTATGTGAAATTTCCTGTCTAAAAATAAGTAACCCAGAGAAACAGAGACAAGTGATGAGAGAAACCAAATGTCACGGCATTGGAACCTCCATAGGAGGCTGTGCTGACACCATCCCTTTCCGTAGAGTTCTCAGTTATAGAAGTTAATGCACTCACTAGATTACCCCAGCCTGAGTACAGTCTTTTTACCATCTGTCTCCTAAATATTTAAAGTGATGCAACAATTGCAGTGTGCTTTCACATTTATTTCACTCATTATCTTTATTTACATTTTTCCTGGTAGGTTAATGTTGAAAGAGTCTGTGTCCAGTTTAATGGCACAGGTTTCCTTCTGAGGTATGGTCAGTTGATAATAACTCTTCAAATGTAATTTATCTCTTTCCACTCTCTGTTTACTTACAGATAGGGTACCCCAGGAGGACCCATAAAAATAATGATCACTCTTCATTAAGTGGTTGGGAAAGAAATTGGGCCATCTGTGATGTTCCCCCTGGTAAATAGTAAGTGGATGTCAAGCAAATAACATGAGAAGCCCCAGCAGGGTTTTTAATGTTCTGATAATAACAGAAGCTGTGAGTGACCTATACTGTAATGGCCATAAATGATCCTGGACATGAATGAGTCATTAAGGTTTTACAATTTAAAATTTAACTCTAAATAAAGGACATTCTTAGGATGGGAATGAGGTTGAGGGAGAATATACTTATATTGTAAACCATAAAAGTTGTTGCCTCAACAACAGATATCATATCAAAATGTGTTTAAAATATAATTATGCGGTTTAAGTTCTTAACCTTCCCAGATTTGCAATTCTAAAATAACTAAAAGATGGTTTTAAAATGATCATATAGCTGTTCTCTGGCTCTAGTTATAGGATTTTAAATTGATAATGCTTATAGATTATTAGATAGGTCACCAATAAAATCAAATACCTGACATGTTCTCACACTTTATGTGTCTCCATACTGTCACACAGCCAGAGCAGCACCAAACCCAGTGACAAGCTTTTATTCCATTGAGAAATTAAATGATCACACTCACATTTTCCATAGTGGTTTTCCTGCAGATGTGCTCAATAGCGAACCATGTACATTATTTCTAGTGCCAGCAGTGAGCTCATTTTGGAAGAGATTCAACTGCCTGCCAAGGACAATAACCTTCTTTGTTCCCTCTGTTCATTTCAGTCTTATTTTGTGGTGGCCTCCATAATCAGTTCCATACTGATACATACAAAGCTGTTAAAACCTACGCGCCCCCCCCCCGCCCCCCCCAGCCTCTTCTCTATCCACTGTCCTAGTCTGGTCATAAGGAAATTTCTATTCTTATTGTCTACATCACAGACCCTCTCACCACCTTGCTTGCCCTGATTCTTCTGGCCAAAATGTTCTTCCTCTCTTGTCCTTTCTTTGCTTTATGATCTGGTGCTGGAGGTTAAGTCCAGCCTGTCATAATAAATGTGAAAAGTCCTCAAAAGGTTGAATGGACTCTTTCAGCAGGGTTGAAAATCTGCATGTTGTTACCTGATGCTGGAACAGCCAAAGGCAATTCCCCTAACCTTATGATCCTTTACTCCTTACCTTTGATAGGTATATCTGCTTTGCTAAAGGGCAAAATGGGTTAAAAAGAAGCCATGGGTCGAGAGATTCGGAGAGCTTAGTCACTAGAGCTAAGCCTCCCTTGGCTCCCCCAAAATGCCTTCCAAATTTATATTTCTTGTCTAGTTTATTCATTTATATGCAGCCCCTTCTTCAGATTCCTGAACCCTAGATGTGGAAAGACCATAGCAATCTGGTTCATATTTTTTAGCTTCTGTATATTTCCTATCCTAACTCAGTTACTCCCTTCCTTCTACTTCCACAGTAACCTATCCATGCTTTTATTTTACTTATTTGGTTCTGATTCCTCAGTAAATGGAGCTGGGCAAGAAAAGGAGTTTTGTTCATTTTGAATGGCATAGTTTTTTTGTTGTCTGTTTGATTGTTTTGTTTTTCACAAGAAATCATTCTCTAAAGATTCAATGAATTAAAGTGATTCCAAGATTATTCTAGGGGACAATCTCCTTTCTAAGGCTTAAAGATAAGCTACGTTTTGCCCAGATTTCAAGATCCCTAAAGACAGACCACTAGGGAGCCGAGTCCGATGCAAAAGCAAAGAGCCTTTATTCAAGCCCGGGCTTGGTCCCTCTGCTCCACCGACACAGCGGCAGCATGCAAAGAGTCCCAAGAGAACAAAGATTTTTATAGGGCTTGGGGTCGGGGGTGGGAGGGGGTGACGTGGGTGACAGTGATTGGTCAGTTTCAGGTCAGGGTTTTATTCCAGGGTTTTTCAGCAGGGTCTTACAGCAGGGACTTACAGCACAAAGGCCAGGAAATGACTAACACATTCCTGGGCCTGAGCCCTACCCCGCTACCTCCTGATTGGTCAAGGGTGGCACACAAGGGGCATCCTATCGTATAGCCTAATTTGGACCTTAGCTATATTCTTGGAACTTTATTGGTCCGCTCGGGTGGGGTTGGGGAGTCCGGACATTTCTAGCATTCTTATGGTTACTCCCGGCAGGGAGGTCAGGTTAGGGACCCATCTTTACAAGACAGAGGATGGTCAGTCCCACTTTGTCCTTTCAGCTCAAGGATGACTATAAAACCTGTGAAATTATTCAAAATATTACGTATGTTTGCTCATGTGCACAAAGAAACCTTCACTTGATTAGAGAGAATCTCAAATGTGTCCCAAACACAATAGAGGTTGACAATGGTCCTCAGGGATTCGGGGGGGGGGGGGGGGGGAGTTGAAAATCAAGGAACAGTAGGAAACTTCTTTGTTATTTTGTTCTTAGGATTTTCTTTTTATACTTTTTAAATATCACAGTAATATATACAAAGCATTAAATTTACCATTTTAAGTGTATGGTTCTGTAGCATTAAATATACTCACATTGTTGTGCCTCTTAAGTTTTTATTAAATACCATATTCACAAACATCAAATTAGACCATAACACTTTATTTGATTTGATAAGTAAATGACCAATGGGAACACTGTAGTAAAGGCAGAAGAAAGTTATGGCATATGACTTGATCTAAAGAGCAGCCAATTTGAAATATATGGTATTTAATGGAAAAAATGAAACATTACTACCTCTGACCTTTTCCCTTTAAGGTGAATTACAGTTACTGTATATATTTTACATCACTTGTTTTTCTCCTAATCTATTTTTATAGGATAATAATTGCTTGAATAAAAGTCCATCTTTTCTGAATCCTAGCATATATTCTGTTGGAATATGGGTATTTTTAATATATATATTTCAGAGAGGAATGGAGAGGGAAGGAGAGAGAAAGAGAAACATCAATGATGAGAAAGAATCATTGATTGGTTGTCCCCTGCATGCCATCCTCCCTCACCTCTGGAGACCAAGCCTACAACCTGACCAGGAACTATGACCTCCTGGTTCATAGGTTGACACTCAACCACTGAGCCATGCCGGCCAGGCAAGTTGGTTTGACTTTTGATTGTCATTGTGTACTGACAATTCCAAACAATGTCAGTGAAAAAAATGCTCCTCAAGACAGGCAAATTGCTTCCAAGCCTGTCTGGCTCGATATGTCACAGATCAGGGTTCAAGAATGGAGCCTGTCATGTGTCGTTCCAGAGTGTATTTAGCCCTGGCTGGTGTTGTTCAGTGGTTAGAGTGTTGGCCTTCACACTGAAGAGTCCAGGTCAAATACCTGAATTGCAGGTTTGAGCCTGGCCTGGTGGGGCATGTGCTGGAGGCAACCAATTGATGTGTCTCTCTCACATGGATGTTTTTCTTTCTCTCTCTCTTTGACTCTTCCACTCTCTCAAAAAATCAATGGAAAAAATCTCCTGGAGTGAGGAGATTTAACACCAACAAAAGAGTGCTTTTAGTCATAGAACAAAAACTGGATCCAGTGAGCCCTATGCTCATGTTTTTCTCCTTTTCACTCTCATGTGTTAAGGAGGATAGAGCTACTGGCGTTTCCCCAATGGATTTCATAATAGTGCCCTTTTTCTTAACAAGGATAGTTAGGGGAAAACATGAAGCAAAACTGGAACATTGAGAAATTTGGTCCAGAGAATTTATTAAGATATCAGTTTCTTGAAGTTTATTCTTATTTATTACTGAAATAAAGAGTTTGGTGAAAAAAAGTTTAAAGCTTGAATCTTTGCTGAGTTAACTTCTCAAAGTGCTGCCATGTTACAAATATAATTATGCCTTAATTAGCTTTGGCTTTAGCTCAAAAAGTTTCTCGATCTTCATTTATGTTTATTAACTCCTTTCTCTGTTCAACTTTTCTCCTCTTTTTCTTACACATCAAAGAAAGTCAGACACCTAGATTTGGGAGCAGTAATAAAAAATGAGTCTTCAGAGATTTTACTAATTAAAAAGAACTATGTTTGCTTACCATCTCCCTACGTGCAGTGAAATTCCTGGATGCTGGTGGACAGGGAGTGGAATATGTGCATTTGAGTGTGTGCATGAACAAGAACAAATAGTAATTCAGTAACCTTGTATTACTTGGGAGTCTCTACAATTCTAATATTTTCCTGCACAATTAGACATCATATAAGGCTATTCAGTTTTTAAATGTATATCTATATTTTCACAAAGTCAATGATTTTTTGGAATAAAGAACAGAAAAAACCCATGATTTGTCTTTCCTATTATTTTCCTAAAGAACATTGTTTTAAATGATTGTCTGTAGTCTTTTTTTAAAATATATTTTTGTTGATTTCAGAGAGGAAGGGAGAGGGAGTGTGAGATAGAAACATCAATGATGAGAATCATTGATTGGTTGCCTTCTGCACGCCTCCTACCGGGGATCAAGACCACAACCTGGACATGTGCCCTGGACCGGAATTGAACCTGGGACCCTTTAGTCCACAGGTTGATGCTCTATCTAATGAGCCAAACCAACTAGGGCTATAGTCTTTTTTTATAAGGGTTCATGACTCAAAATAATCTCAGAAACCAACTGCTTCAGTGTCCACTTATAATATTGGTGTCACAGCCAATATCTAGAGTGCAGAGTAAAGAGGGAATTGGCATCTCCTATTTCATATTGCCCATGATCCTGCAAATGTTCTCTGCTGTCCAGTATAAGAACCCCTGGCCATATGTGACTATTGAACATGTGACAAATCTGGCTAAGTAAAAATTTAAATTTTGTAATTATAATGAATTTAAATGAATTGCCACAGGAAGCTAGTTGCTACTCTAGTCAGTGCAGCATGTCATATTACATTTAAAATATACTTTCTTTGTATGATCTTCCTCCTTGCTATTTTATAATACCAGGAAAAGGTACTACTTTCCTTTTAATATAAAGATAGATGAAGCTGTTCAATTAACCAGAATACCCTGAGGTTTAACAAAGAAGTCCCAGTGGTTTAACAATGCAAGTGTTCAATCTCTCATTCTAAGTCCATTGCTACTGGGGATGTATTCATAGTGGGCTGTTATGCCTCGGGGAGAGAGGTGACTTCCATCTGATCATTCTGCTGACATCATCTCATGGCCTCAATGGCTGCCACATCCGTGAAAGAGAAAATGTGGAAAACTCATCAGGACACCTAACTGACTAGCACGTAGCTACTCCATCCCACAGCCCATAAGTCAGCCCCAGTGAATCTCTAGGAAGGCTTGGGTGGCTTACCAGAGACCAGGATGCAGAGAGAGCACATAGTGTGAGCAAAAAAACCTTACTGCTCTGTATTTTAGCTGTATGATCATGGACACATCAGTTAGACTATCCAGGTTCCAATTTCTTCATCCCCCTAAAATAGGGGTATTAGAGCTAATCTCATAGAAGTACTGTGAGGATTAAGTAGGATAATCTTATAATAGTATAAAAATTGCATAGCACAGAATCTGACTCATAGAAAATGCTCAATAAAGGTTCATTCTATTGCTCTTTTAGGTCATTGTTCATTTTTGATGCTTATTTTTCTCCTTTGGCTATCACTTTAAATGCATGCACCATGATATTATCTACTTTACATTTCACTTGCTGCTATGTTTGCAAATAGTTCCTAATAGAAAAGATTATCCAGTGAAAAAATTAAAGAAAAAATAGAAATATATTGTTTCTTAGACTTGTTGACCCAACGTATTTATTACCTCTTTATGGTATATATACTTGCTACCTGAATACAGAATTCATATGGAAACTGAAATATACAAAATTCTAATCACTTTTTCTCCTACTCTCTTTCAGTAGTAAAAACTTCCTAAGTCTCAAATACCCTGAAATATAGAACCACTCTGTGTTCTCTGGCATGGTGTGGGAAATTGCAGGGAGCAATGACATGGGGCATTGACCATGTATAAGGACTACTTGAGTAAATATTGAAATTAAAAAATGGTTTTATAGCTAGAGGGCAAGTTCCAGCTGCTCCCAGGAAGATTTAAATTATGCATTCCTATTTTAGAGGATATGTGACCTTTATATTTGCATTATTTTGGAAATAGCTTCTTTAGTAAGAAATATGTCTTGTGTGCTTCTATTTAATTGGGTATAATCCGATTTGAACTGGTATTCAATATACCAAGACTGCTTAACGACGGTCCCGCTGCAAGCAGGTTACATTCTTTTACATGAATTCGCTAGGGCTACAAAAACAGACACTCATTTTAGTTCTTAAGACCAAGACTGCTTGACCGATGTTACATCTCATTAAGGAGCTGTGGGAGCTCAGAAGAGTTTTATTCCCACTATGGTGAGGAGACCTAGTGCCTTTGATGAGTTTTGAGTGCAACAGCATATTGTGGAGTCTCTCTGACATTCTTCTCTTTTCCACCCACCCAAGTCTCCTTTATACCTACTGTCCTCAAATACACCCCCCTACACACACACCCCCACATACCCCAATTGGTATTGAGATGATATATATATATATATATATATATATATATATATATATATATATCCTATTTTTGAAATATATTATTAAAATATTAAATTAATATATAAATATATTTTTAAAATATATTATTTATATATTTTTGAATTATATTCCAGGTATATTTAATATAGTTGCCTGGTGTGATTCCTAGGGTGGAGGCAGTTGCAACCCTGGTTTGCAATCGCCTCCATCCTAAAAGGATATTCTAAAAGGATCTATGATACTATGACATCATTTCAGCCACCGTTCTTTCACTCATAAATAGTTTGAGGCTGAGACAGTCAGTGTAAAAAATAAGCCAAGTCTAATGCAGAAAGATCACCTTTCAGTTGAAGTATTGCATCTTTAGCCATCTCATTTCTAATAGGCTAGCTCCTACTCTGCTCCCCTACATGTCATAGCTCTTACCAAAGCTAAACCTGAGAAAGAAAGAAATTTAAATTTTTAAAAATGTGGCTCAAGTAATCTGAAACAGACTTTACAATACCTGCGCCTGCTAAGTTTTATATCTCTTACATGCAAGTATCCTTTTTTGAAGCAATATTTTCCCAACATATAATCAGGGATTGGAATGTCATAAAACTTAAATGTATTGTTAATATCAAGGGCTTAATTTATATTTAGACAGAAAATTGAGCCTCCTACATGCCCCTTATTGTGTGTGCTTGCATGTGTGCGTACGTGTGTTTCACTCACTAATCAGCCCTATTTAACGGCCTTGTCATGCCGAGTCTCCAGTGGGGAGCACTGAGCACAGAGACGTCACTAACAGGAATTAGCTGGCATTCCAAGTCTCCTTGAACTTCATTATGTCCCTAGTTCTCTTTTAACTATTTCTGAAACTCTACGATACATTGTTGTGTCTACCTCAAAATTAACATAGAGTGTGAAGTTATGTACAACTCAAGGAATCTCCCATTTGTCTCTTTTCCAACTGGTAACATTTTCATATTGAATTGTAATCTCTAAACCTGAATCTCATGTTGGCAAAAGCAGGAGAAAAAAATAAATCGACCAGAGAATGGATGATGCTTTTGTAAGAATGGCAATGACGATACCTAGTGAAACATTAGCAATGTATGCCTTTCAAACCAGTGTATTCTGATATAAGTTTCTAGGCAGAATTACTCATTAGCATTTAATCAAGGCTGTCCTGGGCCTTGCATATGCCTCCAGCAACTGTCAAGATACTGCATTTAAATGATGACTAAAGTGACAATGGAAGCACAGGTTCTTCAGTAGTCTGAAATGTCAAAGTTAGAACAGAGTATACACCATTAGTCCCAGACTATGTGTGTATGAGGTTAATATTCCCCTGTCAAATTCTAATATAACTTTAATATCTATTTCATAGGGAAAGATATAGAAAACCCAAACTTAAAAAAAAGTCCTTTTAACACAAAAGATAAATAAAAGTAAGGTACAGCTATCCATAATGCTATAATAATATGTATGTTTTTATCCCTGTGTTTTATAGATAGTAATTAAAAATCACAAAGATTTATAGGTTAGATATCAGGCTAAGTACAGGTATTGCTTACTTTACTTCTCAAGATCTCATTAAATGTCAGAATTTCTAAAGTTTCGTAGAGATAAATGAAAATTATTTCCACTAAATAATTTAAACTATTTAAAATATACTCGTATTTTAAATCAATATATGTAAATATATTTGCATATTATTAATTTATTAAAAACTAAGGAGTATGTGTCAGATAACTTCAGGTAACAAAAATCATGTTATATACTTTCAACAGAAAGTATTTAATACAGGAAATTTGGTAACTACAAAAATGTTGGAAGGCCTAGGAAAGCAGGCTTCAAGTAGGCCTTCAGGAAGGACTTGGGAATGGTCATTGATTCCAGCAACACAACTGTTGCATGTTGTTCCCAGGCACATGCTTCCTTGCTGTGATCCAAGGAGTTGGAGACCACCACCAGTACCGTGGGCTTCACAGGAAGTTTGTCCTTCTTACACTTCTCACACTTCTCACCAACAAGATGAATGGCTTGAGCACCCAGCCCGTCGTGTCCAATCAACTCACTTTTGAATTGATTTTTCGAACCCAACTTGCAAGGGGATTTAGGAAGTTTTTGTTGACTTTGATTTGCTTTGAGCGATGCAGTTTCTGCAGCATAGGAAGGTGCAGTAGATGACCATAGGCTTGTGTGCGTAGTGAGCCGATTCTAAATGCCTGTCACATGAGGCTGAGCCAGGTATTTGGGACATTGGGGAAAAATGGAAATTAAAAGGGCAAGATTGGTAGATCTGCTATGTCATGGAGCACCAAATGAAAGAATACTTATTTTCTAGGTTGCAGTAGGAAACATATCACTTCAGAGTAAATATTTAAAAGCAGGAGAATGTAATGAATTACAATTGAATTGATCATTCTGATTTGTCTCACCACATCCCTAACTCATAAAATGAAACTGGCTCTATTTTTTAAAAATATATTTTTATTTATTTCAGAGAGGAAGGGAGAGGGAAAGAGAGATAGAAACATCAATGATGAGAGAGAATCATTGATCGGCTGCCTCCTGAATGCCCCCTTACTGGGGATAGGCTCGCAACCTAGGCATGTGCCCTTGACTGGAATCGAACCTGGGACCCTTCAGTCCACAGGCTGATGCTCTATCCACTGAGCCAAACCAGCTAGGGTTAGCTGGCTCTATTTTTACATATGTTTGTAATATTTTCCTCTAAGTGACACAGATATAAGTTCAGAGTTTTCATTTTCTTTACTATGGATCCAATCCTACTGTTTGATTCTAAAGTAATAAATATTGATAAAATTCCAGTATTATAAATGCCAGTAATATGTTTTTAACGTTAGAAACTATCTGCAGATAAGAATAGAAGTTTACTATGGTTTTAGAACAGGACATAAATACTTTACTTTTTGAGAACATAAAGTATAACCGTTAGAAGTATAAAAACATAAAGAATGACCCGGATGGTAATTTAATCATCTTTTATAGAAGGGTCTTAGTACATCCTGACTAAAGGTTATATATTAACCTTTAAAAAATAGAAGCGTAACCATAAAATTATCTCCCAGAATTAATAAAAACCAATGGCATTAAAATAAGTTCTACAAATTGGGATAAAAGATAGATGGAAGACTTTTAATTTTCATGCATATGGCATGCATTTTTTATAAATCTTGATAATCCCCAAACCCTCTTTTTGCCACTTTCAATTATTCCATATTTTTTGAACAAAAGTTTGAAACCAAGCTTTACTCTTTATACTGACTCTATCCATAAGGAGGAACTGTGTGGATAATTCAACATTCCCTGGATCCTGTACTCGGATTGTTGCTGCTTTTTGTTTACCCATTTAGTCTGGTGGTTGTACTCATTGCTTGAGTTCACTAACTACTTTCAGCTGGGTGAGCCCCACATCTTGATGTCTAGTTTAGTATGCCCCCTACACTTCAAACTCAGACAAAGAACTTCCTACTGGTCATCTCTAACCTGGGTACTCACATGCACCTCAAACTAATCATTTGCAACACTGGCTCTCTCAATTGTTGGAATCACCAGAGACCTAATATGACATGTGATCATAGTCCATCCTTTTCTCGCACAACCAATCCTTCATGAATCCTTTTAACTTTGATTCCTTGCCAATATTTATTTTTTTCTCCTTTACAGCCCTCTAATCACAGTGTTATTTTAGGCTTTCATATTCTGTTTATCTAGAATCCTTATCCACTGCCATTACTCTTCTGTGTCTTGAGCCATTTGTGACATGGCCACCAGTGAGAACTATCTAAAGGTGAAATCTGTGTTTATTTTCTGCTTTGAAAGCTTTCAGTGGCTCCTAGAAAATATGGGCTAAGAGTCACCATGTAACAACTGTGAGACCCCCCACATTACCTCTACCTAGAGGCATTTTTAAAACTTCCTCTGGTATTTCCTATTTCCACCACCCCCCGCAAATGTACCACATCCTACATATATCCAGACACCAAATGGTTTCTCTTCGCCCTGCTTTGCTTGTCCTCTCACTTCCCTGCTCCTTAGGCTCCTAACCTGCTCCAGAGAGGGCTCCACGACCTTCCTCCTCCCTGTGCGGTAATGAACACCTTCTGCTTAACCACATCCACAAATTACCCTGTATACTTATACTGATTGCAATTTGCAGATTGTCTTAGATTGATTTTTTTTATGTAGGTCTGTTTCCAACTAGATTGCTAGATTCTTCAGGTTGGCATCTGTGCCTTAACTTATCTCTTATCTTATTAGCACATGAAATCCCCACTTGCCAAATAAATTAATTAGTGAATCAAAGACCCATTGGTGATTTTTTAATCAGCGAGCATGACACACTTCATGTTGGAAGACATGTTCTTAAACCACCAATACTGCTAAGCACTTGAATGAACATTTTTTTAAAAATCATAGCGAAGCATATTCCAAATAAATCATTAAGTTTTGGAAATGTTAAATGGCACAGCTAATGCAGAGGAAGGTAAACATAAGACTTTATTTCCCCCTCATTTTGTGTGTTGCTCCAGGCCTAAGAAAGATGTTTGTTTGAGCAGGTGCCTTCAGGTGTCAGCCTGTGGGAAGTCATTTAAAACTGGGGCACACCAGGGTAGTTTCCATGGAAGCAGGAATTAACCCCCAGGAACCTCGTATGTTTTAAGAACCTTTAGCATATCTGGTACAGCCACCATGAGAGACCACAATTCAGGCGAAGTCTTATTATAAAAATTAAGCAGAAGAAAGATCAGTCACTTTCATCAACATTTCCTGGGCAACTATAAAGCTTTCACGTGATATATGATTTTATATAATTTAACAGTCACAATTTAACATGATTTTTAGTGTGTTTCCCTGAAATCATCAATTATCTAAATTTAAATTATCACAGCTAGTAATAGATATTTAAGACTGATAAGCACGTTTTCATCAAATGTTTTATCCATGCTTTTGCTTTATGCACAAGTTTCTCTTTTTAAATATTTATAAATGTCTTTAGTCATATTTTCTCAGGAAAGGTTTCAAAGGGTTGAAAAAAGATTCAATAAAGTTTTCACACTCATCATGATGAAAAAATACTATGGCCTAATAGTTCTCACTGTTAGAAGTAATTTAAGAATTTTTTAAGGATAATATTGGCTTTATTTAACAACTAGAGGCCCGGTGCATGAAAATTCATGCACTGGAGGGGGGTCCCTCAGCAGGGCCTGCCCCCTCTCACAGTCTGGGAGCCCTCAGGGGTGGGAGGTGACCCGGTGATCAGGGGAAGGCAATGCCCCATCACACCTTTGCTGCTGCCACTGCCGGCAACGCAAGCCTCGGCCGGTCCTGGTTACCTGAGCCTCAGGCGACCCTGGGAGGCTGGGCAACCACCTTCCAAGGCTTGCTTGTGCCTTGGGCTGGCCCTGGGCGGCTGGGGGGCCCAGGGGACTGGGCACCGCCATCTTGTGGCTGTGGGCACCACCATCTTTGAGGGTGTGGCAGTCAATTAGCATATTACCTCCTTATTGGCTGTGGGTGCCGCCACCTTTGTGATTGGGTGAGGGTCAATTAGCATATTCCCTCTTTATTAGGTAGGATTTGTACCAGAAACTGTCATAAGTGCTTTTTAAATACTAACTCATTAAATAGTATATGTTTGCAAACATTAATTCATTTCATGTTCATAGCAACCAGGAAGATTTATCATCTACCCCCTTTTACAAAACAATAAAAAGTTAAAAAAGGGAACTCTGACAAAGAGGGCTTAAGAAATTTGAATAGGTCACTCAGTTGAAAGGTAGCAAAGAATGGCCTGGGTAAATCTGGAACCAGATTTCTGCCCCTAACTGCCACATCATCTTACCTTCTTACCTTCTCTGCCTGTGAAAGACAGGGTAGAAGGAGGTCCCAAAAAGCAAAGACTTAAGGAGGTCTGTTTGCATCTCACCTTATGCAAAGGGTTTAGATTTGGAAAGAATGAAACAACCGAATTAGATCATTGTAACAGATTCTTCCGCTTGTGTGCTTTCTTTGTTCTCATCTGAAATCTGCAATTGGTCAAGCACCTCTGTGAGCCTTTTATTTCTCTGACTTTTGCCGAAATAATATTGCATCGTGAACTTCTGCAACATGAAGAAATTATTTGCCTTATTAAGCAGATTCAGAACAAAAACTGCCCCTTGGTTTCCCACATCTGTTTTATTTTTTAAACTGACTCTGAGGAAGACAATTAAAGCATCAATAATCTAAGTAGAACTATGGTGTGTGTTTTTTAACCTGTATTTTAAATGTCAATATATTACAAACTCAAATAAAATACAAAACAATCTTTTTTAGGTTATATCCATTGAAATGTTCTAGGAGCAATTTCAAGCACATGGGTCCTCCAAGCACCCACCCAGCCTCTTGTTCTTTGATGCTATTTTTCCTCTAAGCAGAATCATGGCCCCTTGGAGAAAAGAAGTCATATTTGGAATTGAAAAGTAAAAAATAAGCTTGGAGTACATTGCTATGGCAGAAAGCAAGACAGTGTTCATGTTTAATTGGTTCAAATGGAAAGTCCAGAGACCAAATTGAGAAAGGATCATATGAGTCGAATGGAGATGACTTTAGATTACAAAATATTGATTGAAATCGTCTAACTTACAGGGAATATCAAAAAACCAGGGAGGCAAGGCGACATAAGAAAGAACAGATGGAAGACAAGCAGGCTGCAAGAGACTGCTCTTGTCGATGAAGGGAGAGCAATGTTGTAAAAGCCGCTCTAGAAAGTGCAATGGTGGCTGCACCTATCAGCACAGCAAAGCGAATCCGGGGAGCACAGATGTGGTAGAACAAACTTCAAGCCAACTCATCGAGCTGGGAAAGCATTTAAATACATTGTGACCCGCGCAATTATGCAGAAGAATGGAGCAGGATCGCACAGAGCAAGGTCTTGCTTCTGGGACAGCTCCACAGACTGGAACTGCTCTGTGGAATGGACGAGCAAGACCAGGGACCATAGACACACGAGCAAGGCCAGCAGCTGGCTGCTTTGTGACCTTAAGAGTTAAATAAAGGCTTCCTGTTTTAAGCCACTACATTTTGGGGTGATTAGTTTCACAGCAATATCCAGGTCACACATTTTAATTCCCTATTGCAGATTTATTCCCTCTGGTGTGTCAACAGCGCGGGCACTCCCTCGCTTGCCACTTGTCACATTATTCTTTGATCCGATGCTGTCCTTCTCACTCTGTTAACCAAGATCCCACAGGGACGGGGCCATTTTGTGTTCATCATTGTAACCTTATAACTAGGGTAAATGCCTGACGCAGAATAGATACGCAGTAAATGCTGCTAACTGGTGAAACCAGTTAAAATGCTCAGGCTACATGTAACACACTGACACATTTTAAGATTCCTCTTGTTTCCTTAGGTCATCCGGGTAGTGCGGCTATGGCTTGCTTTGTGTTTTCTCATGGCTGCAGAGGCTTGAAACATCCTGAGAGATTCAGTGACATTTGCTATTCAAACGTTTTTATTCCAATTAATGGTGGAGCTTCTCAAGGGTAGCGCAGCACAAATGACTGGTCCCAGAGACAGTCTCTCCCCGGGAAAACTGAAGTGGAAAATCAAAATATGCCATGGTTTTAATGAAAAGCAGTCCGCAGAACTCTCAGCAGAAGTGGGAAGCTGGGAATTATATTGTGAAATAGAGCATGTCAGACACAATATGGCCATTGCTCTCAGCTACTATCTCTGGAAGAATGCAACTGCACAATCAATGAATTGACCTATTTATCTTTTCACCAACCTGTAAGGATTCCATTGTTGGACATTGTTATTCTTTTAAAAATCAAAATGTGTGCATTCTTTCATTAAATTTCCTAGCTGTGAACCATAGAGCAATTATGATTTAAAGACATTATATGTTGTATTTGTTAACTCAACACTTAACCACATCCACACAGACATATTACCATAGTATATTTATTAGGCACTTTAAAGTGTATAAAATGTTATTCTTGTTTTATAATGTAAACAATGCAGGGAGGTAGCTTCAATAAGAAACTGCCAATTTATTTTAATATTAGAGGCAGCAAAATCACAAAATTTAATGCATTAAATTTTTGAAAAGTAAGTAAGAGTCATAGTTAGAATCAAATCAATACTTCAAAATCATTGCCCCTTTTTGAGTAAAACAAATGTGAATCTATACTGAACCATCCTTCTTCCTTTCACCATTGAGTGCCAGGTTACTTATTGGACTCAGTTTTATTTTAGGGCACCAACAAGAATTATGGAAATGTCTAAACCTGATTTCCAATGAAATCAACTTCAGGCACAGAAAGGAAATCATTACCAATGACTGTAAACAACTTCAAGGAGAGTCTCATGACAAATGCATGCCTCTTGGTTTCTCAAGTGAGTAAGTTAAAGGGGTTTCCAGCCAGAGGTGACACTAGACTTCTCATAACTATATGACATTTACTCACTTATTGTCAGATATATGTGCTACAGAAAAATTATTCTTCGAGTTTATAGCATAACATCACTCATTCATCCATTTAGTCAATACTCATAGAGTGTCGGCTATCTTCCAGGTGCATTGCTAGGTCCTGGCTACATGATAGTAAACAAAACAAACATGGGGCCTGGTCTCATGCAGGTTACACTCCAGCAGGAGACATATTTTTTAAATATATTTTTATTGATTTCAGAGAGGAAGGGAGAGGAAGAGAGAGAAACATCAATGATGAGAGAGAATCATCGATCAGCTGCCTTCTGAACACCACATACTGGGGATTGAACCCACAGCCTGGGTAGGTGCCCCAACCAGAAATTGAACAGTTGTGAGGAAGCATGGGACTTGGTTGGAAAGTTTTTAAGGAAGAATCTCTGAAAGGTCAGAACCTCCTGGGGGGGGGGGTGGTAAGAAGGGGGGCTGGCTGATGGTGGCTACCCCTGCCTTGACTTTTTCAAATAAGTCTGAGCCACCAGGTGTTTTACTGAAATCTTTATGTTTAGTTTTTAGACATCCTTGCTTAAAGGACACTGCAGATGTCCTACTGATAGTATCTAGAAGTTAATTTTAGTTCAAGCTATTGCGACAATAAAAGCCTAAGGAGACAGGTGAATGGGGTTGTTTGGTTCCTATAGCCAAGCAGTCCCTTAGCCCTCTCTTTCACAGAAATGTGTGTCAGAGTAATCATTCATCTGTTGCTCAGGGTTTGCCGGTCAGCCCTGGCAAACAGTGACCCCCCGGTTCAACCACTGAGCCATGCCATTCGGTCCAGGAGATAGATTTTTAACAAACAAACATACAACTCTAAAATTTGAAATTGTAGTAAAAGTTATTTTGGAAAAGAAAAACCCAGTACTGGGTAAGAAAACAAAGAGTACTATAGACTTAGTCATATTGGAAAGATGGTCATGCCAAGGAAATCATACAGCAAAGTCTGATTGATTGGTAGGTGTCCTGAGGGGCTACTGGAGGGAAGTGAGTGAATCTGAGAGTGTCAGGAGGTAAATATGAGGCAGGTGAGAGAAGCTAGCTCTTACAGAATCTTGAAGACCAGCGGAAGGAACCCAGTTTGAACTAAGAACATTGAGAATCAGACAGATTTTAAGTTGAGGAATGACATGATCTAACTTGTTTTTCAAAGATGGACATAGCTGCTATGTGAAGATGATTAAGGATAATGGAAATGGGGAAAAGGCTAGAAAAATTATTGTAATAGCACCAACAAGAGTTTTTGTTGGCTGGCACTAATGTGGGACCAATGAAGATGCAGTGAACTACATGCATTTTCTCATTATTTCTTGTGTAGAATGATACAAGGCTATGTGATTGCCAATGGGAGTTTAGAAAACATATGTATGTCCAGCATGACTTGCAGCTATTTTTGTGTGGAAAATAAAGCATGTATCTTATTTAGAATATTTCCGGAATCCTTGGGAAAAAAATGAGATTTATTGAGAATTCAACTCAGGACATGTGCTACAACATGGATGAATCTTGAAGACATTATGCTCAATGACCAAAGTCAGTCACAATAATGGAAATTTTTGTATGATTCCACTTACATGGGGTATCTAAGCAATCAAACTCATAGAGATGGAAAGTAGATTGGTGGTTGCCAAGGCGCGGGGAGGGAGGGAAATGAGTAGTGTTTAATGGGCACAGTTTCAGTTGGAGAAGATGAAAAAGTTCTGGAGATGGATGGTGGTGATAATTGCACAGCAATGTAACTATTCAATGCCATTGAGCTTTAAAAATGCTTAAAATGGTACATTTTATGTTATTTTACTCCAGTAAAAATATAGAAAAATATTTAACTCAGAAACAAACAATGAATCTTATTACCTGGATGGATTCATAAAACCTGACATGTATATTTAGAAATATATTCTATACCAATTTAATGTATAGCATGTGTATGGGAACTAAGATCTAATGTAAATAGCATATAACCATGCATCTTTGCTGTGGCTGCGTTTTGAATTTTATTCAGAAATTCTCTGAGAATGTTTTGCATGTTCTGTGTGTCAGGTTGGAGGCATTTTTTTTTGTCCTTGGTAAGATCTGGTATTCCACTTTTCCTCATTTTAAATAACTTTCACCTGACTTTCATTTCCATATCAATAAGTTCATTCTAGCAATAAAATTTTACTGTCAGTCTTTCCAAGTTTTTATTTTCACCTTTTTATGAATAGTATCAGGAGACAAGAATGAGCTTTATCCTTATATGCCCACGTGCCACTCAAATTTATATCCTAAAGTTAATCCAAAAGTTTTGGAGGGTTTCTTTTCTCTTGATTATCCAAATATGTCAATTCAGTAACATATAGGTGTTCTAAAATCTCAGTATCATGAAAACCATATTAAAGCCACTGCAGTCATTGAAGTGAGTGGATACTGAGCCTTTTGAATTTAAAGAGAAGTCTCTCCATCCAGCTTAATCTGGCGCAATGTCATACACATAATAGGTGGAGAAGTACTTGACCAGCATAGTGAAATTGTGTCATCTGTCTATCATTATTTCAATTAGCCTTCTTATGTTTGGTTAAGCTCTCATATTCTTCAACATAGATAAGAAATAACTAAAAGTCCAAGCCTTCCTTATAGCCAGAATATGGGGATGCAACCTATGTTTCCCCAATCAGTTTCACCTGTGTGAGACTTTGATTTAAATGAGCAACATGAGAACACAGATGTGCATCAAGCATGCTTTTGTCTGAGCAAGTGAGGATAAAGATGTCTGGTGTTGGGGGATGACAGTTGTTAAACATCAAGTTCTTGACTCAGAGGTAGCATCTGTGTGGAGCAGTAGCGGTTACAGAGCAGTCAAGTTTATTGCAAAGTTCTAGGCGGTAGCAGAATCAACATCAGCAATGGTGTCATATAAATTTTTGTTGTATTCCTTCACATCTGTTTCCTGAAACAGAGACTCAATCCTGTTTTTTTCTAGGCTTTGCAATGATTCCATATGCCATCTTATATGTTTTTAATTAATGATGCTTCTGCTTCACCCAGTGAAACTTCATTCTATAGTTTGAAATAAAGAACCTGACTGAGAAACTTGATAGAAACATTCATTCAATCCATCTCAGCCAGTCATATATCAGTGGCTTTTGTAAATGGCATTTATCATTCGTTCAGTCATTCATCCAAACACTCATTCAGCATCTACTGTATACCAAGAACTGGGTTAATTGCAGGATAAGCAGACATTAATAACATAAATCAAGAATCGTCACCTAGCCAGTGTGGCTCAGTGGTTGAGTGTCAACCTATGAACCAGGAGGTCATGATTTGATTCCTGATCAGAGCACATTCCTGGGTTGAGGGCTTGAACGCCCAGTGTGGGGCATACATTAGGCAGTCAATCAATGATTCTCTTTCATTATTTATGTTTCTATCTCTCTCTTCCTCTCTAAAATCAATAAAAATATATTATTTTTTTAAAAAGAATCATGCTTCAAGAACACTTAAATCTAGTCAAGGGGCCTGATAAATAAATTGGCAATCACAGTAATAGTGTGGTGAGCATTATAAAGCAACTAGAGGCCCAGTGCACAAAATTTGTGCACAAAGGGTTGGTATCTCAGCCTGGTCTGCACCCTCTACAATCTGGGACCCCTCGGGGGATGTCTGACTGCCCAAAGGGATTGGGCCTAAACTGGCAGTTGGACACCTCTCGCACAATATGGGACCACTGGCTCAAAACTGCTCACCTGTCTTCCTGCCTGCTTGCCCCTAAACGCCTCTGCCTGCTGGCCTGATGCCCCTAACTGCCCTCCCCTGTCAGCCTGATTGCCCCTAACTGCTGCCACCCTGCTGTGTGAGTCCTGGGAATGGGTATCCTGCTCCCTCCTCCCTCCTGTCAGAGCCTGGGACATGCCATGGGACCCAGAGTCAAGTCCAGCCCACCTGTGTGTGCCTCAAAATCATGCAAGACCCAGACCCGGCTGGCCCTACCTTCATTGGGCGAGACCCAGACCCAGTCAGCCAAACCCCCATCAAGCCCCACTGGCGTGTCACATCCCCGGCCGGCCCAGGTGGGGTCGCAGTCTCCTGCTGATCAGTCATTATGGTGTGAGGGCGTGACAACCATTTACTTATTAGCTTTTATTATTATACTCAGAGACATTTGTTAGAGTACAGAAGTGACACCTTTGCTAAACTTGAACAATCAAAGAAGACTGAGAAAAAGCAGTGCTTTCCAAAGTTTGATTCATAGATAACTTGCAATAGAGTTACCTGCTGGTGCTTGAACATGTAAATTATTTGTCCTACTCTATATCTACTGTGAGACAATTTTTGGATTTTTACTCAGTAATCTGCACATGGAGCCAATGTCCCAGGGATATAAGTTGGACAAGGGAAGGAAATGGATCTGGGAAGCTGTCTGTTCAAAGTCCCAGGAGTAAGTGGTAACGGGGGAGTGATTAGGCTCCAAGACCAAAGGGCTGAAAGGAACAGATAGCTTCAAGCATCTCCAGATAGATATATTTTTAAATATTTTTTATTGATTTTAGAGAGACAGAGAGAAGAGAGAGATAGAAACATCTATGCTAATAAAAGCCTAGGTGGTCCTCCTGCCCTCATGGACATGTCATCACAAGATGGCTGCCACAAAGATGGCCACCACAAGATGGCCAATGCACAGTGAAGGTGGGGTCCGGTGGCCACTCCATGCAGTGAGACCTGGGGGTCCTGAATCTCTGCGCAGCGTAAAGGCCAATACTGGCGTTCCCACCTCCTTGCACGGAGGAGGTGGGTCCCAGCACAGGAGGTAGGTCACGGCAGGGGAGGGCAGTTGTGGGCAATTGAGCTGGAAGGGAAGGATAGTTGGGGGCAATTTGATCGGCAGCGGAGGGCAGCTGGGGGCCATCAGGTTGGCAGAGGAGGGCAGTTGGGGGCCATCGGGCTGGCAGAGGAGCAGTTAGGCATCAATCAAGCCAGCAGGGGAATGGTGAGGGGGCGATCAAGCTGGCAGGCAGAAGCGGTTAGGGGCAATTACTCAGGCAGATGAGCGGTTAGGTGCCAGCGGTCCCGGATTGTGAGAGGGATGTCCCACTGCCAGTAAACCAGCAGTCGGACATACCCCAAGGCATCCCAGATTGGAGAGGGTGCAGGCCAGGCTGAAGGACATCCCCCCATGCACGAATTTCATGCACCAGACCTCTAGTCCTATCTAATAATAGACAAACATGGTAATTAACCATACCTACGACATGCTTCCCAATGGCTAATCAGGGCGATAGGCAAATTAACTGCCAACCAAGATGGCAGCCGGCAGCCAGGCAGCTGAAGCAAACAGGAGGCTTGCTTGCTCCAGTGAATGAGGAAGCCAAGGTTCCCCGCCTGCCGCTGCTGGGTTCTGAGCTTGCACTCTAAGCAACTATGTTGTAATGATAGACGCTAAACAAACCCCATGCTTTCAGCCAGCCGGCCGAGCTGGAGTTGTAACAGAGTTTCGATTATAGAGCCCAAACAAGCCCAGATACCTGTTTTCAGCAGCCGAGGCCTCAGAACTAAAGCCGGCTCTCAGTTCCAGTGACAGCCATAGAAGGTAAATAAATCCCAGAATAAAAAAAAAAAAAGAAAGAAAAAAGCAGAGGTTGGGAGCTCCAGTCACCCGCCAGCCTGAAAATGGCCCTCAGCCCCCTCACCTAGACTGGCCAGGCACCCCAGTGGGGACCCACACCCTGAAGGGGGTGTGACCAGCTGCAAACAGCCATCATCCCCTCATCCAGGCTGGCCAGGCACCCCAGTGGGGACCTCCACTCTGATCCAGGACACCCTTCAGGGCAAACCAGCTGGCCCCCACCCGTGCACCAGGCCTCTATCCCATATAGTAAAAGGGTAATATGCCTCCCAGCACTGGGGTCAGCTGAGCAGCGAGGTCTCACTGCCCTGGTGTCAAGTGGAGCCGCGAGGCCTCCTGGCCCCTGGAGCAGCGTGATAAGGGGCAGCGCCCAAATCCCCTGATCGCCCCGAGGCTCTTTGTGTGACAGGGGGCGGGGCCACAACCTCCCTATCCGCCCTGCTCTGTTTGTGACGGGGAAGGTGCCCCAACCCCCTGATTGGCCCTGCTCTGTGCCTGATAGGGGTGAGCTCCCCAACCCCCTGATCGGCCCTGCTCTGTGTGTGACAGGGTACAGAGCCCCAATCCCCCCATGGGCCCTGCTCTGTGTGTGACGGGGTGGAGCCGCAACCTCCCCATTGGCCCTGCCCTGAGTGTGACAGGGGGGAGTGCCCCAACCCCCCGATCCGCCCTGCTCTGTGTATGACAGGGGGCGGTGCCCCAACTCTCCTATCGGCCCTACTCTGTGTGTGATGGGGGGGAGCTCCCCAACCCCCTGACCGGCCCTGCTCTGTGTGTGACAGGGTATGGAGCCCCAACCCCCTGATCGGCCCTGCTCTGTGCATGACAAGGGGTGGCACCGCAACCTCCTAATCCGGCCTGCTCTGTGCATGACAGGGGCCGGCGCCCCAACTCCCCAATCAGACCTGCATTGAGCCAGACCAGGGGCTGCGGGGCAGGCACCTAGGGATTGGGCCTGCCCTCTGCCACCTGGGAGCGGGCCTAATCCAGCAGGTCTTTATTTCCCATGGGGTCCCAGACAGTGAGAGGGCACAAGTGGGGCTGAGGGACACCCCACCCGGCCAGTGCATAAATTTTTGTGCACCAGGCCTCTAGTCAATTATAAGAGAGAATCATTGATTGGTTGCCTCCTGCAGGCCCCACACAGGGATCGAGCCCACAACTCAGGCATATGCCCTTTCTGGGAATGGAATCATGATCTCCTGGTTCATAGGCAGACACTCAACCAGTGAGCCATACCATCTGGGCCAGACTGATATATTTTGACACTGATGTACAAAGCCAAAGTTTTGAGACAAAGAGATCTGGATTTGAATCCTGCACTGACTCCACTGACTGTGTTGTTATTGTTTAGCAAGCTACGGTGTCTCCATTTTAATTAAAAAGAGTGATTACAAACACATTAGAAGATGGTGAGGATTAAATTTGATTAATTGTATAAAGACACTGATTTTCAGTGAAGGTTAGCTTCATTACCTTTATATATCTTTTGGACAAAAAAAATGCTTTTTTTTGTTTGTTTTCTGGTGTGTTTGTTTTTCACAGTTTTTGGTCTTTAAGTGCTAAAGACCAAATATCAGATGACAAAGGAATGTACTGTCAATTCACTTAATGCCATGTACAGAAGAGCAGCTGTACATATGGAAGTTTAATAAATGTCTTTTAACAATAAGTCATGTTTAATATTATGGAGTAAACATTACATACTACTAAAGAAACATAGCCCTTTGAAAAGCATATGGGAATGTATTTTTTTAATATATATTTGGAGCATAGAAGCAGCAGTGAAAGTGGGCAAGGTGAATTGTTAAGATTTTGCCTTTATATTGATACAGTTGAATGTTTAGAATTTGGGGAAGTGGCACTGCAAGCAGCAATCTATCAGGACACATCTCTCCTTTGCTTGCTAGATGCTAAGAGGCAGCTTGTTGTTCAACAGTCCAGTCCTTGGTGGTAACCAGCTCTCCACAATCTCCCACATATCAGGCACAGGTCGTTTCCTTGGTCCTTGTTATAGTCACATCTTGATCTTGTTCTGGAGACATTTTTTATTAAATTTTTATTTTTAAATTACCATTGACATACAGTATTATATTAATTTCAGGTGCACAACTCAATGGTTATATATTTATATAACTTACAGAGTAATCACCCTGATCAATCTAGTACCCATCTGATACCATACACTGTTACGAAAATGTTATAGACTGCATTCCCTCTGCTGTACTTTATAACCTCTTAACTTTCCTATAACTACAAATTTGTAGTTTTTTTAATCTTTGTTGTTGAGATTATTACAGATGTCCCTCTTTTTCCCCCCCATAGCTCCCCTCCACCCGGTTCCCACCCCACCCCAGGCCCTTGCCATCTAATTGTGTCCATAGGTACTGCATACATGCATATAAGATCTTTGTCTAATCTCTTCCTGAACCCCCTCACACCCCCTTTCCTCTGAGAATTGTTAGTCTGTTCCATTTCCATGCCCCTGATTCTATCCTATTCAACAGTTTATTCTGTTCATAAGATTTTTTATTCATTTGATTTTTAGATTCACTTGTTGGTAGATATGTATTTGTTGTCACTTTGTTGTTCATAATTCTTATCTTTACCTTTTTCTTCTTCTTCCTCTTCTTAAAGAATACCCTTTAGCATTTCATATAATACTGGTTTGGTGGTGATGAAATCCTTTAGCTTTTTCTTGTCTGTGAAGCTCTTTATCTGACCTTTAATTCTAAGTGATAGCTTTGCTGGGTCGAGTAGTCTTGGTTGTAGATTCTTGCTATTCTGTACTTTGAATATTTCTTACCACTCCCTGTGTCCTGCATCGTTTCTGTTGAGAAGTCAGCTGACAGTCATATGGGTACTCCCTTGTAAGTAACTAACTGTTTTTCTCTTGCTGCTTTTAATATTCTCTCTTTGTCTTTTACCCTTGGCATTTTAATTATGATGTGTCTTGGTGTGGTCCTCTTTGGATTTTTTTTGTTTGGGGTTCTCTGTGCTTCCTGGACTTGTAAGTCTATTTCTTTCACCAGGTAGGGGAAGTTTTCTGTCATTATTTCTTCAAATCGGTTTTCAATATCTTGCTCTCTCTCTTCTTCTGGCAACCCCATAATTCGGATGTTGCTGCACTTGAAGTTGTCCCAGAGGCTCCTTACACTATCTTCATATTTTTGGATTTTTTTTTTTTCATTTTGCTCTTCTGGTTGGGTGTTTTTTGCTTCTTTTTATTTCAAATCATAGACTTGATTCTTGGGATCCTCTAGCCTACTGTTGAATCCCTGTATATTATTCTTTATTTCACTCAGTGTATGCTTAATTTCTGACTGGTCCTTTTCCATTATTTTGGCATTCTCACTAAGATCCTTGAAGGTCTCACTAAGTTCCTCAGAGGTTTCTAGGAGATTCTTGAGTAACCTTATAACTAGTTTTTAACTCTGTATCCAGTAGTTTGCTTTCTTCCATTTCTTTCATTTGTGACATGTTTCTTTGTCTCCGCATTTTGGCTGCTTCCCTGTGTTTGTTTCTATGTATTGGGTAGATGATAAGTCTCCTTGAGTTGTTAGAGTGGCCTTGTGTAGTAAGTATCCTATAGGGCCTAGTGGCTCAGCCTCCATATCACCTGAGGTGGATACTCTTAGTGCACCCCTTTGTGGGCTGTGTGCACAGTCTTGTTGTAGTTGAGCCTTGATTGCTGTTGGTGTCACTGGGAGGAATTGACCTCCAGGCCAATTGGCTGTGGAGACTAGCTGCGACTACAGTGGGAGAGCTGCTTGCTGTGCAGGAGACACCCTTATGAGGCAGGAATTGCTTCAGTGGGGCTTTGGTGCTCACTGAGTCTGCCCCATGAGTGTGTCGCTTATGGATGTGAAGTTATAGTCTGGTATGGTCTCACTCTGACCACTGGGTACACTGGCTCTTGGATCACTAAGGAGGTGCAAAGTCAGCCACTGCCTGGGGCCACCCATCAGGAACTACAGAGAGATTTGCAAATTCCTCCTCTTTGTATCAGGTTTGGAAGTGCCCAGATGAGGCCCAGCTGTGAAACAAGGCAGGCTGCTGCTGGTGCAGACCTTGGGCCTTTTATTGATAGCTTTGGTGCTCCCTGACCCAGCTGCAGCTTGTTTGACAGGTTTTAGGCTGAGAAAGGACAGGCCATTCATATGCAAAAGCTGCTATGCACAGCTTAGCTGAGGTTGTAAATTGGGTGGGGCTGGGTCTCAGGGAATCTCCAGGGGTGGGGAGGGAACAGAAATGTCTGCCAGTCAACCCTGCACTGGGGAGGTCCCAGCATGGGAACAATGACCTCTGCAACCACCTCCGCATTCCTGACCCGATGCCAGACAGTCCAGTTTCTCCCCGTATCTGTCTGGGTCCCCCAGAACCTCACCTGACACTGGAGCTCAGAGCAAGCGGAAGCTTGTAAATTCAGTTCCCAGTGCCGGCCTTTTAAGAGTAGCAGCTGGGTCTCTAGCAGCCTATGTGTCACTCAGCCCCAATCAGCATGCTTTTTACAGTCCGTAGTTCTTACTGCCTGTAGGGACTTCTTTTCCCCAGCTCTGGGAACCTGGTCTGATGTGGGGCTTGGACTTCTTGCTCCACCAGGTGGCCTCCAAAGAGGCGATATCCCTCCCAACTAAAAAAGCAGCCCACCCAGGTGCCAGATCAGCCCGTTTTGCACCTCCGCACGTCCTACCAGTCTCAATGTGCTTTCTTGTTTACCTCTCTAATTGTAGTACTTCCACTCAGCCAGCTTTCCTGTGGTCTGGATGATAGCTGTTCTGTATTTTAGTTGTAATTTTGATGTGATTGTGGGAGGCAGCAAGTACAGGCATTTACCTATGCCATCATCCGGGAATGTACTTTTTTAATTATAAAATATTGGCTCTGGTCTAGTTTGCAAAAAGTTAGCAAATGAGAGAAAAATGTATTTGGCTAAATATGAAAGAAAATATTTTAAAACATATTGGGAATATGTTAGCAGATCTTTCCCAATGTTTAATTACTATTTTTTGGGGGGTGAAGATTAGTGTTGGCATAATATTGTCGTTCAGATCTAAACTTTGTTCCTAAGAAAATAACTGTAACCACCTCTCCTTTTGTTATTTATTTGTATAAAAGAGAGAGGACTGGAACAATTATGCTTGAAATCATTCTTTATTGAGGCTTTCCATTTGGTATTTCATGCTGTCCTTGTTTTCTTGATTTCCCATGAAATCAGATATTATTTTCTAATTATTGCAGCACAATAACAGCTGAGCTACAGCAGGCTTTTCCTGTTACTGAGTTTGGTAAACAAGGTATTTATTATTTCAGCAGATGTCTCTGATTTGAGGCCCTTTACTTTTTTCTAAGCAGGGGATGATCAAGCCATAGACACAAGTCCATCCTATGAGGAACAATGTGCTAACCATAGGGTCAGTAGCCATTACCTTCTAAGATCTCATCTGCTCATGACTGTGCTGGCCATGTGAAACTTTAACCATTTTTCCTGTCATCTACTGTATAGATCACTGCATAAAATTTGCAATACAATTTAGCTGTTAATACCGATTCCTCCTTGGTTTTATACTATTGCTTTTCATGTGACACTGTATTGCGAATGTAATTATTCACTAACTTTTGTATGGCTCTTCTTGCTTTAAGGCATGAATATATATATATATATATATATATATATATATATATATATATATATCTCCTATCTAATAAAAGAGAAACATGGTAATTGGCATACGACCGCTATCCTTACCATTGGCTAATCAGGGAGATATGCAAATTAACTGCCAGCCAAGATGGGGCCGGCAGCCAGGCAGCTTGAAACTAAAATGAGGCTTGCTTGCTTCAGTGACGGAGGGCTCCAACGTTCCCCGCCTGCCTTGCCGGCCTCTGAGCCTGCAGTTTGAACATTGTAACAAATATAGAAGCTAAACAAAACCCAAGAAACCTGCTTTAAGTGAGCCGGGATCTCAGAGCTGGAGTTGATACAGAGTTTCGATTATAGAACGTAAACAAACCAGATACCTACTTTCAGCAGTGGAGGCCTCAGAGCTGGAGCCAAGCCTCAGAGCTAAAGCTGGCCCAGAATGAAAAAAGAAAAGAAAAAAGGAGCAGTTGGGAGCTTCAGTCCCAGCCTGAAAACAGTCCTAAGCCCCTCACCCATACTGGCCAGGCACCCCAGTGGGGACCCCCACCCTGAAGGCTGTATGACCAGCTGCAAACAGCCATCATCCCCTCATCCAGGCTGGCCAGGCACCCCAGTGGGGACCCCCACCCTGATCCAGGACACCCTTCAGGGCAAACCAGCCGGCACCCACCCATGCACCAGGCCTCTATTCTATATAGTAAAAGGGTAATATGCCTCCCAGCACCGGGATCAGTGGAGCCGCGAGGCCTCCAGGCACCGGGATCAGCATGAAAGGGGGCAGCGCCCAAATCCCCTGATCACCCTGCGGCTCTGTGTGTGACAGGGTGCGGCGCCCCAACCCCCTGATTGGCCCTGCTCTGTGTGTGACAGGGTGCGGCACCTCAACCCCCTGATTGGCCCTGCTCTGTGCGTGACAGGGGGTGGCGCCACAACCTCCCCATCGACCCTGCCTTGAGTGTGACAGGGGGCAGGGCCACAACCTCCCTTTCAGCCCAGCTCTGTTCCTGACAGGGGAATACGCCCCAACCCCCTGATCGGCCCTGCTCTGTGCCTGATAGGGGGGAGCTCCCCAACCCCGTGATCGCCCTGCAGCTCTGTGTGTGACAGGGTATGGCGCCCCAACCACCCCACCCCAAGGGCCCTACTCTGTGTGTGACGGGGTAGAGCCATAACCTCCCCATCGGCCCTGCCCTGAGTGTGACAGTGGCAGTGCCCCAACCCCTTATCGGCCCTGCTCTGTGGATGATAGAGGGCGGCGCCCCAACCCCCTGATCCGCCCTGCTCTGTGCATGACGGGGGGAGCTCCCCAACCCCCTGATGGGCCCTGCTCTGTGCGTGACAGGGGGTGACTCCACAACCTCCCCATCGACCCTGCCTTAAGTGTGACAAGGGGCGGTGCCCCAACCCCCCAATCGGCCCTAACCTGAGCGTGACTGAGGGTGGCATCTCAACCTCCCAATCTGCCCTGCTCTGTGCATGACAGGGGGCGGCGCCCCAACTCCCCCATCGGCCCCGACCAGGGGCTGCACCTAGGGATTGGGCCTGCCCTCTGCCACCCGGGAGCCGGCCTAAGCCATCAGGTCGTTATCTCCCGAGGGGTCCCAGACTGTGAGAGGGCACAGGCCAGGCTGAGGAATCACCCCCTCCCTACCGAGTGCACAAATTTTTGTGCACTGGGCCTCTAGTATATATATATATATATATATATAAATATATATATATATATATATATATATATATGTATTCTATATATATGTATTCTATATATATATGTATTCTATATATATATGTATTCTATATATATATATATTCTATATATATATATATATATATATATATATATATATATATAATCTTCTTACTGTCTGTGATTGCTTCTGGATTCATTGTGTTTATTATCCATTGTCCATAGGAAAAAAAGGTGCAAATCTTGCCATGTTATGCAAAGACTTTCATGATGTGATGTAAATCAATCCTTTATAGCTACAACACATATTATATCCTCTACCAATCTCCTATTCTAGCTGCTGTGAACTCTTTCCAGGACACGTTTGCATTTTTGTAGATTTGTGCCTTTCTTACTCTCTCTTCTCCCTGTGAGATATACCATATGCCCATCCTATCTAATAAAAGAGAAACATGGTAATTAGCATACGACCGCTACCCTTACCATTGGCTAATCAGGGTAATATGCAAATTAACTGCCAGCCAAGATGGCGGCTGGCAGCCAGGCAGCTTGAAACTAACATGAGGCTTGCTTGCTTCAGTGACAGAGGACTCCAATGTTCCCCGCCTGCCACTGCAGTCCTCTGAGCTGCAACTCTAAGCAACTATGTAACAAATATAGAAGCTAAACAAAACCCCAGAAACCTGCTCTAGTCCTGTCGGGGCTTCAGCCAGCAGGATCGCAACATTGTAAGCAAAGGCCAGAAACCTACTTTCAGCAGCGGAGGACTAAGAGCTGGAGCCAAGCCTCAAAGCTAAAGTTGGCCCAGAATAGAAAAAAAGAAAAAAAGAAAAAAAAGAGCAGTTGGGAGCTTCAGTCATCCCCAGCCTGAAAACAGCCCTTAGCCCCTCACCCAGACTGGCTAGGCACCCCAGTGGGGACCCCCACCCTGATCCAGGACACCCTTCAGGGCAAACCAGCCGGCACCCACCCGTGCACCAGGCCTCTACCCTATATAGTAAAAGGGTAATATGCCTCCCGGCACTGGGATCAGCATGACAGGGGGCAGCACCCAAACCCCTGATTGCTCTGTGGCTCTGTGTGTGACAGGGGGTGGGGCCACAACCTCCCTATCCACCCTGCTCTGTTCATGACAGGGGAAGGCGCCCCAACCCCCTGATCAGCCCTGCTCTGTGCCTGATAGGGGGGAGCTCCCCAACCCCCTGATCGCCCTGCAGCTCTGTGTGTGACAGGGTGCGGCGCCCCAACCCCCCTCCCCCCACGGGCCCTGCTCTGTGTGTGACGGGGTAGAGCCATAACCTCCCCATCGGCCCTGCCCTGAGTGTGAGAGTGGCGGGGCCAAAACCCCCCTGATGGGCCCTGCTCTGTGAGTGATAGGGGGCAGTGCCCCAACCCCCTGATGGGCCCTGCTCTGTGAGTGACAGGGGGAAGTGCCCCAAACCCCTGATGGGCCCTGCTCTGTGAGTGACAGGGGGCAGTGCCCCAACCCCCTGATTGGCCCTGTTCTGTGCATGACAGGTGGTGGCGCCGCAACCTCCCCATCAACCCTGCCTTGAGTGTGACGGGACGGTGCCCCAATCCCCCAATCGGCTCTACCCTGAGCGTGACTGTGGGTGGCATCACAACCTCTGGATCGCCCTGCTCTGTGCTGCACCTAGGGATTGGTCCTGCTCTCTGCCACTCGGGAGCAGGCCTAAGCCATCAGGTTGTTATCTCCCGAGTGGTCCCAGACTGTGAGAGGGCACAGGCCGGGCTGAGGGGCCCCCCCTCCCCCCTGAGTGCACAAATTTTTTCTCACCGGGCCTCTAGTCCTCTATAATAAAAGCCTAATATGCCAAGTGTCTGGTTGTCTGGTCAGCTGTTCAACCAATCAAAGTGTAATATGTTAATGATATGCTAAGGTCACTCAACCACTCACTATGACGTGCACTGACTACCAGGGAGCAGACACTCTGACTGGTAGGTTAGCTTGCAGCTGAGGTCCAGCTGACTGGGACTGAGTGGGATGGGCTGGACATGCCCTGGAGCCCTCCTGTGGTCCCTCCCCAGCTGGCCAACCTCCCGCGTTCCTCCCCCGCCCTGATTGTGCACAGGTGGGGTCCCTCAGCCTTGCCTGAGCCCTCTCACAGTCCAGGACTCCTCACTCCTTACCACCGTCACTGTGCTCGCCAGCCGTGAGCCCGGCTTCTGGCTGAGCAGTGCTCCCCCTGTGGGAGTGCACTGAGCACCAGGGAGCAGCTCCTGAGATGAACATCTGCTGCTTGGTGGTCAGTGCACATCATAGTAACTGGTTGTTCCGCAGTTTGGTCGATTTGCATATTAGGGTTTTATTATATATGGTGTGCAAGATTTTCTTTGGGAATGTGTATATACAATGCTCTGTGACTGCCTATCTCCGCCTGGCTTTCTAGGGGCCTTGGTGGAAAGTGTGATACCCTCAACAGGTCTGCCCTGTGCCAGAAGATGGATGTGGCAGTACCTTTACCTGGCTGCTCTCTGCTACTACTCAGTGGAAACAGGTGAACTATAGCAGACAGGTCGAGGCCCACAGTGTGTGTACCACCTTCAGGGAGCTGTCAGCTGAGTTCCATCTCAATGGGAAGCAACAAGAACCTACGCAGGAACTCTTGCTACTCTCTCTCTTCTTTCAAGAGAGAGCCATATGAGTCACTCGCTGGGGTCTGGCCAGGGCCTCTGGCTGCTGAATTGACCATTTACCAGGGTTGAAGGGAGAAATCCCAGTGCAAGGGTCATTTTTCCCTAGCTCATTAGTTTTTAAGAGAAACCCCTGGGCATTCTGACACCACTACAGTGTGAGGTCAGCCCAGGGGCTGGTTTTGATAAGAACGTGCCTCAGGTCAGTCCCCTTGGACCTGCACTCTGGAAACTAGTTTAGATTATTTAATTTGTCACAGTTTGAGGGCAGTTGGACCATTTGAGCTTGACAATGTTGGTTTTATATATATACAATTTTATAATTTACATCTAGGTATGGAATTATAGTATGTAAGCCATTAATTTTACAAACTATGTCAAATTAGGTCTGTAATTGTTGTGGCAATTTATATTTCCACCCAATAGCAATGATAGTTACCATAGCTTAATATTCAATGCTAAGTATTGATAGGTTTTACTTATTGCTAAATTTTTGACATCCTTTTTTTTAAATCATTACTGTTGAAAGATTTACATATGTCCACTTTTGCCCCCCATTGACCCCTTCTAGCCTGCCCCACTCCCCGCCCCAGGCCTTCAGCACCCTATTGTCTGTGTCCATGGGTTATGCATATACTCGTATGCATACAAGTTCTTTGGTTGATCTCTTCCCTCCCACCTACCCACTCCTGCCTTCCCTCTGAGATTTGACAGAACATTTCACAAAATGTGATACCAAGGAATTCATTGTGGTTTTCATTTTAATTTCCCTGAATACCACTGACATCTCCTAAAATTCCACGGTCACAAGAACAGAGGCATTTTATTTATAGAATGGAATAAAACTAATTAAAAAAGGAAGTAGAGCTAAGTTATCAACATGGATAATGCTTAAAAATTAAAATTTGATTAAGAAGGTGTGTATATTTACATATACTACCTTATATACCAAAATATCACATACAAAATCTTAAAGCAGGCCAATCAAGACTACGAATGACTTATGAATGCATGTATAAATAGCAAAAATGGTTACTTCAGGGACAGCGGTATGGGACTATCATTGGGTATACACGACTTCATTTGATTCAAGATATTTTAACTTGCAGGTGGGCTCACAGGTGTTTTATTTTTCTCTATAGCTTTCCACCTCAGAAATATATTTAAGGTGAAAAAGTATCAATTGCATATGCATGATTGCTATTTTATCCTCTGATATTTCATTGTTTCTTACAAAACATAGGCGAAAATGAGCTGTGCCTAACTCCATTTCACCTCTCCCTTCCTGGCTTAAGCCATCACAATCTTTTGTTTGTATTACTGCTATTTCATGACAAATGGTCTTCCTCCTCTTATCCTCCCCATGTACAGTCTATTTTATTTTGAAATGCTCTGTTAGTTCTTCAAATATTTAAGCCAGCTCATGCTATTTTTCTGTTCTAAAGCTTGCAATCGATTTCCATTTTAATCACAAATGCATTTCATACAGTGGCCATAAGACCCCCTGTTAATTCTCTGACCTTATCTCTTATTAAAGTTCCGATCAGAAATTCAGGGGAATACTGTGGGGTATTTGTTCAACATATCCATTCTGCTTGGAACAAGATTTCTGAAGATATGCTTAGCTAATTCCCTCACCTCCTTCCTGTCTCTCCTCCGATTGTACTTTCTCAATGGAGTCCTCCTATACCACTAATTGAACGCTGCAATGTGCTCTCCAACTACCCCACCATGCTACTCACCCCCCCCCATTCTGCTCCACTTTTGCATTTTCAATAGCACTTACCAATGTTAACATGCTGCATAATTTACGTATTTATTAGGTTTACTTTTTATTATGTGTCTCCCTCCACTAGAACATAAGCTCCCTGAAGCAGGGAATCTTTATTCAGTTCAGTAATGATCCCAGGAAACTAGTATATATGACACTCAATAATTATTTGTGGAATGGATGCATAAATAAATAAGAGAAGAAATTTCCATATTTTATTTCATACTTACACTGGGAACTTTCTCATGGAGGACAAAAGCTGGCAGAGCTGGTGGTCCTGTATAAATAATTTCCCTGTGAGTATGTTTGTGTATTTTTCTGAATTTCTTTAGATAAATTTGCTAAACATTAATGTATGCATGACGATGCAAGGTCATTGAGGTATTACCCGGCACAGTGCTATAGATGAGAGGCCCCAAAATTCTGAACTTACACAGATAAGTTTTTTTTATAGAGAAGTCCACAGTTACTATATAAGTTAATAACAGCAGGAAGTATTAGCTATACCCTCTTTCTGATTAGAATGAAAAAGAATGCTGATTCTTAAATCTGAAGCCCAGAGAAAATACACACACACACACACACACACACACACTTCTGATTACATAGTCCAAATCATGTGGCCCTACCTAAGTTTATGAGGGTAGAAAATGCAATTCTTTTATGTTTCAGGAGGACCAGAAATGTTTAGAACCATAATAATGACCACCTAATTTTCCTCACATAAATTTGTTCAAGGTATTCTTTTCTTCCATCTCTGCAACCTTCAATGTCTCTTCTATAAATAGAAGAAAAAGAGGAGTATCAAGCTATGAACATCTGCTGTTAGCTCAGTGCAACCATTACAAAAAGTTATTCATATGAGAGCTTCACCTGTATTTACTAAAGGCAAATGCCACTCCAAAACCCAGCCATAAGTACTCTGGGAATTACCTTCTTTCCGTGATGGTAAGTAGGAAGACATCAAACCCAGTGATTTCCATTCTTGACTTCCTCTTGGAATTACTTGGAGCATTTGTTAAAAATAAATCCTTTGGTATTACTTGAGGAGATCAAGACTGAGTAGGTCTAAAGTGAATATCATGAACATATGTTTAAAATGGTCACCTCTTCCAATGGGATTCTGACGTCACTATGCAGTTACTACAATTTGTATCCAAAGGAAACGTTGGAGGTCTCAAACTCTCCTGCCTTTCAGAATACTGACTACATGTAGCCTAAGGGCAACTGATCAGTATTTCTAAATAGTATCTCAAGTGAATCTGGTGATCTGTCGGGCTTGATAACTCTTTTTAAAATATATTTTATTGATTTCAGAGAGGAAGGGAGAGGGAGAGAGAGAGATAGAAACATCAATGATGGTAGAGAATCGTTGATCGGCTGCCTCCTGCACACCCCACACTGGGGATTGAGCCCCCAATCTAGGCATGTGCCCTGATGGGGAATTGAACTGTGACCTCCTGGTTCATAGATCAATGCTCAATCACTGAGCCATGCCGGCCAGGCAGGCTTGATAACTCTTACCTGAACCCACTATTATAGAGGATATAACTGACATCCAAAGTGGGTTAATCTCTGTCTCTGAGGCTGGCAGGAGAGGTCAGTTGTGGGTGATCAGGCTGGCAAGGGAGGACAGTTGGGGGTGATCAGGCTAGCAGGGGAGCAGTTAGGTGGTGTCAATCAGGCTGGTAGGGGAGCGGTTAGGGGGCGACCCGGCTGGCAGGCAGAAGCGGTTAGGGGCAATCAGGCAAACAGGCAGGCGAGCAATTAGGAGCCAGTGGTCCTGGATTGTGAGAGGGATATCCCAGATTGGGGAGGGTGCAGGCCGGGCTGAGAAACACGCTGCCTCCCATGCACAAATTTCGTGCACTGGGACTCTAGTTTAAAAAAAAAAAAAGAATTACTTAGGGCAAGGAGTTTCAACTTGAGTCCAAACACATTGCATGCAACAGGACATAGGTGACTAATTATGACATTGGTGTCATCTTTTGTCTCTCCCACCCTCTGTGTCTCCCTCCCTCTCTTCCTTCCACAGTTTTCTATACTATGAAACTCTTCTCAATCATTACCTTGCTAGATAGGGAGAGGGAGAGTTTGAATCCAAGCGTGTGAATGCCTCTATCATGAGTGGCAGAGACTGTTCACATGGCTAGAGCATATTTTGGGCCCACACTGCTGATTCACTCCATCATTGAAGCAGACTGCTAAATCTCAGTTGTTTCCAATTTCCCCTTGAGAGCTGCTGTTGTCCAGTTCTCTCCATGTCCTTTATGGCCCAAGACTTCTAGCTGCTGTTTGCTGCTATTAAAGGAGAGAAATCTCCAGATGATTTAGTTTAGAGTATTTCTGTTAATCAGTATGGAAAAGCCGGAAATAAAAAATCATTGGTGATTAAATTTAAAACGTAAGAAAATTTATGAAGTTGTTAAAGTCATATTTTCTGATCCGTACTTGCTGTTCTGTATCCTGCAGAAGTACATTGGTATCTCCTCAAGATTTTGTACCAAGAAGTTATTTACAATAAAGAGACTCACAAGCCTCATATCCCAGTTTCTCCAGCAAGATTAGAAGGCATCACGTGCTTGGCAATACATATCCCCACCTCAGTTATTTCTATGCATTTTTGAAAAAGTGTATTTCAGGTTGCACTTACTTCAAATCAGCTACCTCTGTCACATCCCAACATGTACCTATTGTCATACAAGATGTAGCAAAACCTCTAGAATGACAAATTCCTGTGCATTGTTCAGTTTTTACCTCCTAAAAGCCCTAAGAAAACACTATAGTGAATACTAGTGTCCTTTCAAAATTAAATTACAGAAAAAGGAACAAGATATTCAAAAAGTTAATCAACTTCTTTAGTTACATCTCAAATTCTTTTTACTACTGCTTGCTTTTAGCTCTATAGAATAAGCAAACTCTAAGTGAAACCAAAGGTCCTGGTCACTAAGTCCTTTCTGGAAGACCAGAGCTGTGCTGTAACCTTACATACATGCCCTGAGTTCTTTGCCTTTGTTTCTGCATTTCACTGGCAACAACTTATTTTAATTGATTTTTTTTTTTTTGAGAGAGAGAGAGAGAGAGAGAGAGAGAGAGAGAGAGAGAGAGAGAGAGAGAGAAGGGAGAGACAAGGAGATCCAATTCATTGTTTCCCTTATTTATGCATTCATTGGTTGTTTCTTCTTATTTTAATATATTTTAAATTTATTTCAGAGAGAAAGGGAGAGGGAGAGAGAGAGAGAGAACCATCAATGATGAGAGAGGCTGTAACCCAGCATGTGCCCTGACCAGGAGTCGAACTGTAACCTCCTGGTTCATAGGTTAATACTCAACAACTGAGTAACACCATCGGGCATTGGTTGTTTCTTGTATGTGCCCTGACTGGAGATTGAACCTGCAACCTTAGTATATGGGGATGATGCTTTAACCAACTGTGCTACTTGGTCAGGATTTGGCCTTAACTTTCTGTTTCTAGAATTTCAGTAAACTCAGTCTTGGGAGCAGGACTTCAGTTAAGAGAGAAATTAGTTACTCAGGAAAGATAAGAGTAAATGATCTTTCACCTATTTATTAGTCCTATTACATTTTTGTAGAAGAAAGTAGCCCCTTTAATTTCATATACATTATTTAATAAATAAATATTTTAGTTGGTATTTCTAATATGTGCACATAATGCCCATGGTGCCGTTACAGTGACAAGCCTAAAAATGATTCATAATAAAACTTTTATATCACATTTGACAATTACAAAAGATTTTCTGATAGCAAAAATTGTTATTTCAAGTGGAAAATAAATTAGAATGACAATTATGAGGAAAGGGGTTACTCTTGATTTTTGTCTGAAAAGGGATGGAAACAAAAATTGATGGTCGTGTTTCACTATAATTAACCAAACAGCAGAAACCATTATTTATAGTTGCCCCAAGGCTATACTGTAGGTTAACCCATTTTCTTAAGGTTTTCTTTATACAACTTGTTCTTAATCATGTTGCCATTATTGTGGAAATGACTAATCCATGTATCCTGAATAGAAAAGAGTATCAGCACAATTATCTAATGACATTTTTAATCTTACCTACTGTTCCAAATCAAAAACACCTGATGTCTCTCTCAATTAGTATTATAATTTTATATTCAAAAAATCTTTTAGAGGGGTCAATTTAATTTCAACAAATTATTGAGCTATATTTCCCTTTCATGATGCAGGGGTGATTTATCTATAAAATATAAAAGCATGCAGATAAAAAGAGTATTTTTTTCCTTACATAGTTCCTAACATCTTTATACTAGTATTTTGGCCTAAACTGGACCAGCTGATCTCAACTAAAGCAATACTCTTTTTGAATGACTGAAAACTTTTGTAGACACAGCTGCAGAGTATTATTATTTTGAATTGATGATTTCTCATTTAATTCTTATTAAAATTATAAATCTATTTGGAGAAAGGGAATTGTTCAAAAAGATAAATCTATGCATTCTGTCATTTATTTAATCAGTATTGTTTTATTTTAAGACACCAGTGATGCACTGATGTTAGCCAGCAAATATGTAGCACCAAACAAAAGCACTTTTTATGTATAGAGCTTTCAGAACTCTCTAACGTTAATGTACAGTCACTCTACACTCAATGACCGGGATATGTTCTGAGCAACATGGTAGTAGGTGATTTCTTGTGTGTGAATATCATGGAGAGCACTTACACAAACCTAGACAGCATAGTCTACTATACACCTAGGCTACATGGTATAGCCCAGTGGTCGGCAAACTCATTAGTCAACAGAGCCAAATATCAACAGTATGATTGAAATTTCTTTTCAGAGCCAAATTTTTTAAACTTAAACTATATAGGTAGGTACATTGTTATTAACTTAATTAGGGTACTCCTAAGGCTTAGGAAGAGCCACACTCAAGGGGCCAAAGAGCTGCATGTGGCTCGCGAGCCGCAGTTTGCTGACCACGGGAGAGCCTATCGGTCTTTGGTACAGACCTGTATAGCATGTTATTGTATTGAATACTGTGGGCAATTGTAACACAATGGTAGTTTTTTATCTAAACATGGAAAAGGTACAATAAAAAATACGGTATAAAAGCTCAAAAATTGTATACATGTATAGGGCCTTTACTGTGAATGGAGCTTGTACGACTGGGGGTTGCCCTGTGTGAGTCAGTGAGCCAGTTGTGAGTGCATGTGGGGACCTAGGACATTCCTGTAGACTTTAGGGACACTGTAAACTTAGGGTACACTAAATTTAGAAAACACCACAAGATTACATCATGCACAAGAGAAGATGCCATCAAGAGACCTGGTAAATATTAGATGTATGAGGCTGCTGCCAGCTTAACATAGCATACTGTTTTTCAGCAAATGATTTTATACATAGGAAGAACATACTCCAAAATAATGATAAAAAGTATAGTATAGCAAACACATAAACCAGTAACAGTCATTTATTATCATTACCAAGTATTAAGTACTGTATATAATTGTATGTACTATCCTATATAATAAAAGCCCAATATGCAAATTGACCGAATGGTGGAAAGACCGGTCACTATAATGCACATTGACCACCAGGGAGCAGATGTTCAACACAGGAGCTGCCCCCAACCTGTAGGCCCCAGGCTGGCCAAGACAGGTGCCAGCGGGGGGCCCCCGATCACCCCACCAGTTGCCCACAGATTGGCCCTGATCACCAGTCAGGCCTAGGGACCCTACCTGTGCACGAATTTCGTGCACCAGGCCTCTAGTATTTTATATGACTGGAAGAGTGCTAGGTTTGTTTATATCAGCATCACCACAAACATGATTAATATGTTTCATTATGATGTTAGAAGAGCTACAATGTCACTAGGCAATATAAAATTTTCATCACCATTATAATATTATAGGACCTCTGTTTTCTATATGCAGTTCTTCATTGACCAAAACATCCTTATGATACGAAATCCAGTCTGGCTGCCTCTGGTTTGAAAGCCAATACTCAAGAGACAGGTGCTGGTGTAAGTAAAGGTGGTTTATTCAAGAGCTGGCAGCTTGAGAATATGGCAGACTCTTGTCGCAGAGACCATATTTTCTTTTTAATTTTTTATGCAGAGAAAGAGGAATGGGGAGAGAGAGAAAGAGAGAGAGAAAGATAAACATCAATTTTTTTCACTTATTTATGCATTCACTGGTTGTTTTTTTTGTATATGTCCTGATTGGGGATTGAACCTGCAACCTTGAGAGTCAGGACAGTGCTCTAACCAAATGAGATACCTGACCAGGGCTGTGAGGACCATCCTAACATCTCAGTCCAGGCAGCGGATTTAATAAGGAGGGAGAGGGAAAGCAGAACAAAGATGGCCAAGGGGAAAGGGTTGAAAAGTTCTCCATATTTAAACCAGCGCAGTCTATTCTGATAAAGACCTCAGTACCAGTCGGATGTGTGTCATCCTGGTTTTTGTCATCCAGGTTTTACCATCGAAGTTCCCCAAATCCTCGGGAGCCAGAATGTCTGGTGGTTGGAGCCAGCGTCCTTTCAGCTCCTAGAATTCTTATACAAACCTGCTGTTTACCTATGAGTTACATATTAGTCATGTAACTCATCATTTACAGAAAAATTGTCAAAAGCATGGCGATGCAGTGTGTTAATGTAATGAAGCGTCACCAGAATGCTCACGAAACGAAGACCCAAGTTCCCAGCGTGAGAATGTTCTCTGCAGTGGCTGGAGGAGAGACCGAGCACCTGCACTTTCGCTCAGGCCCCAAGCTGATGGTTTTCGGAATTGCATTCACAGAAACGTAGTTTTTGAAACCCAGTGAAATGAAAGAAAACTGTTTCATTTATCAGAAGCTAAAGAAGGACCTCTTTCCTTATTGAAACCGATGCCAAATTTTCCCATGCTAAGCAACTTTGTAACCTACTATTTTTGAATAATTCCAATTGAAAGTGTTTATTACTTTGCAGCTCCAAATACAAATATTGAATTTCACAGATCTGTGAAAAATTGCTAATTATAGAATAGCATTTATGTAAATAAGATATTTAAATACATTTAAAGTATAGGATTTTTAAGAAATTGATCTTTATTGTTGAAAGAACTAGTAAATAAGAGAGTTTTTAAATAGATATTTAAAATAGAAGTACCTTCTATAAATGTTCAATAAGTGTGTTCCTACATCAAATTTGTGTATTCTGTACAATGTTGACTCTCATAATGCCTTCTAATAGTTCCCTGCTAGGAAAAATATTAACGAAAAATACATTTCCAATATATAATCTTAGGAGTAAGCAATCCTTACAATGGTCATATTGGGAATATTTAATTAGATGGAACAATTTCATTATTTCTTTATTTCCTACACTGGAGATTGGTTATAATGAACTAGAGTAGTTAATTCTTCAGTTTTTATTTATGTTCTAATGCTTAGGACTCATATTCCCATATAAGCCATTATGAACTTCTCTACACTCAAAGCTAATGATAAATAGCAGAAAATTAGCATTAAAAATGTCAGATCTGGTCTTTTGTTTCTATCATTTCTAGTCCTGTCTCCTTTCTACTCCCACTTCCGCCAGCCTCGCAGCTCACCTGTAAATTTTGGTTCTTTTGAACCTTTGTATCACCATGCAAATAGCATGTGTAAGATGAAGAACCTGGGAACTGAGCTGTCCTATCCATTATGGCAGAATCTGTCCCCCAACAGCCTACTCACAAAGCTACAGTGAGAAGCAGAGGCCGATTAAGGTCACCTGAGCACCAGACCAACTTGCAGGTACCTGAATGATAATCAATTGCTGCTTTAACACCCCGCGTTCTATGTTAGTTATGCAGCAATAGCCTGCATGTACAGGGAAGGGGTATAGACACCAGAAGTAGAGTTGACACACAGGAGATGCCTCTGGGGACACAAAGAAAGAGTAATCAAAAGAAAAGAAAATGAAAGGAGAGGAGAGGAGAAGAGAGGAGAGGAGAAAAAGAAAGGAAAGGAAAGAAAAAGGTACAAGAGAAGAAAGAAATAGATTTTTAGTTTAAGCAATGATGGAGTTAAAAAAAATTAGGAATAAGCCATAGAGATCCAAAAACTTTTATCTAAATACTTAGGACCAGATGTATATGGAGCATAGAATTTCTCAGATCTTATAAAGTTATTAGAAGGTATATATGGTATATTTCGTAGCATTCATCAACAGGTTCTAGGACAATGCCTCAGAATACATTTTTCTGTAATAAAACAATCTTCATATTATATTTCTATAAGTACAGTAAGTAAAGGCTAAACAATTTCATGTCAGTTCACTTCAGATTTTGTTTCCAAAAGAGTTATTAAAATATTTCTGTTTTTAGAGTTTTTATGCATTTCAAAAACTACAGGTGATGTCAACAATGCAAAAATTACAAGAGTATAAAAAAGTAGAAAAATCATTGAACTGGATGTTAAGAGGACTAAAACCCAGTGAGACTACCAGCTAAGGTAAAAAATAAAAATAACTAAGAAATAGATATATTCATTGAACACTTCAAGTTGTTGAAGAAATATCCAAGAAAAGATACTCATGCCCTAGCCATTTTGGCTCAGTGGATAGAGGGTTGGCCTGAGGATTGAAGGGTCCAGGGTTTGATTCCGGTCAAGGACACATCCCCGGATTGCAGGCTCGATCCTCAGTAGGGGGCATGCAGGAGGCAGCCAATTAATGATTCTCTCTCATCATTGATGTTCCTCTCTCTCTCTCCCTCTCCCTTACTCTCTGAAATCAATACAAATATTTTTAAGAAAAGGATACTCACCCTCTCCTCTGTCAGTAGGAATTACCCCCTGCCCCAATTCATACTCCTTGTGTTGTCATTGCTGTTAACAATTAGATGGAAAAGGTAAATTACTACCTCTTTTCTGCACACAATAACATGGGTGAGCAAAGCCGGAGCAGAGTGCAATGTGGGGCAGGGAGGGCAGTTTGAGAGGCCCGCCTGAGTAATTTTTCTCCAAAGTCAATCGTATGGACACAGTCCTTGAGTGGCTTTTCAGCATGTTTAAAGGAGTACCTAGTTCTTGAAAGACACAAAAGTGTCATTATCTCCAGAAAGGTAACTAGAGCTGACAAAAAACACAGACATTTGTGGAAACTGCAGGCTCACAATAAAGACTCTTATTCCAGCCTAAGTCAAATGCATCTGATAATTTAACAGCATGTTAGAGGCTTAATTCACATCTTCACTGGTGATTTGTAAGCCAACCAGGGTGGTTCAGAATTAGTTTCTAGGCCCATATTTCATAACCTTTAAATCATATTTTTAAAGTCCTGTAGATTTAATTTCCATATTGTTATAAAATGCCATTATCACTGCTATTTAATTTCTTTATAAGATTAAAAATTCTATAGAATTATTTTGGAGTGGCATTAAGTGGGCTAATACATAATATTAGAAATGTTCAGGAGCTATAAGTAGTAACTTTTTTAGTAAATAAATGAATGTGGAAAATTATGTCTCATCTTACTGTTATTTATTTATTGGTTTAGTAATGACATGTTTATTGACTAGATAAATGAATAAAGAATATGTTTTAACCACCTACCAATATCAAACAATTGAAAATGTTTTCTTTACTATTTAAACAAGCTATGTGTATTTGAATGTCCATACATTTCTATTCCTAATTTTCAGTTTGGTTCTTCAATATTTTTTGTTGATATGGTGGGATTGTAAAATTTTTTTTTTTGATTAGTGAAATTTCCATGGAAACGGAGAGAAAATTTTCAGTCCATAATTAGTGTCTATTATTTTCTTTTCATCAAAGTAGTATGAACACTTAAACCTGTGTTATATTTTCATGCATGCCTGACTTAAATACAATGCTTTTCTGCAATTTATTTCTATGTACAATTCTGTTTTTAAAGCCCCCCTTACTGAGTTATAATTGACAAACAAAATATTGTATATATATTATGTATACAACTTAATGAATTTAGGCATAATTATATACCCATAAAACAAACATAACAAACATTTCCATCACCTACAAAAGTTTCTGCCTTTCTTCTATATTTTATTTCATTGTGATAAAAACACAATGTAAGTTCTACCCTCTTAGTAAATTTGTAAGTATAAAATACAATATTGTTAACTATATGCATTATGCTGTATAGATTTGTAGAACTTATTCATCTATGTTCAGTGCTTTTTGTTATGTCTAGTCAGAGTTCTTAGTATATTAAAATCCAGAATAGATGTGATATCAGGTACAATGCTCACATATTAAAGTACTAAAAACACATCTTATGTTAAAATGTAAACATTGCATATTGACTCTTATAAAGCTAGCTATTCTTGCATATTGCTATTTCCCCCAAAGTTAGTAATGAATGAAGCGGATACCTAGTGTTTCTTTTTGAAAAAGTTTGAGCCTGTCTTGGGATTCCTTTAGATTACGAAGTCCTTTAATCGGTTAGCCATCCTGATGTGGTTTTATGAATGTATTTTGGAGAGATGAAACATACTCTAGAAGTCTGTTAAAATGACTCTAGTTCAGAATAACAGGAAAAAAAACCCCAAAAGATATATCCATTAGATTGTGAAAGGGTAAGAAAAAAATTAATGTTTGTAGGAAACTAATTATATGGAAAATGAATCATTCAAGATATCAAGCCCTGAAATACAACAATCCTGATTTTTGAAATTCAAAGACAGACTTTCTAAAGAGTTAGAAAATATTAAAGGGTGACAATTATAAACCAAAGGAAAAAAATAAATTAAGACTTACCTGCAGAGCTTTATTTAACTTTACAGTTGAGCAAAAGAACATAATAGGAATTATGGAAAAATACATTATTAGGAACACCTAAAGATTGCATAATCTTTTTAAAGACATAAAATTTTATCTTAAAAAGCAACATTTTTCTTTTCAATGTGAATTTTGAAGTCAAGTGGATATTTCCTTTAAAGATGTGAAAATGAACTTTTCCATTGAGAACAGAACTTTCCTAAGAGATATCAAAACTGTATTTTGCATTTCATCATATATGATTATAACCCGTTGAGACTCATAAGGTAACATTAAATGTTGACCTAACTGAAGCTCCTTCCTGATCAATAAATAAATGGAAACAGCAGAGAGCTCATCTGGTTGCCCTACTCCTGCTTGTGAGCCTAAAGTAGCTTGAGTTTTTGCCACTGTAACAACCCAATGCAGGCAGCGCAGCTCATTGGAAGTAGTAGGCTAGAATTCTTTCCTTTCAGGAAAGCTGACCTCCTAAACCGCTTTGAGGTAGATCAGGGCCTGTGAAGGAAGAGTCAAGAAAGCTTTTATCTGTGACTTATTTGTGACTTACTAGTGCTGCTAAATCATAATTTATAAGAAAATAAAGTATGGTTCCATACAAATATGAAATTAGCATGTGCCAACTGTTTAACTTGTTAGTGTGGAAACAACGAGTAAGATGTGAAAACAAGTTCAAAGAAGGTAAAATTGGTTCATTATAAGGAAATAAAATTCAACAATTAGGATCATATTTTCTAAAGGGTAGGACCCAATTGTATCTTTAAAAAAAAAAATCATTCATCCTGCTATGGATAAGAGTTATTTGCACTTCTACCCATCTTCTGTATTTGAACTTGCACTTCTAAATAACCTGTTCAGTAGAAGGGCAAAAAACCAGATAATGCTTGAAAGTCAGCTAGACAATGTCTAGAACTGCAGTGAAGAAGAAAGGTATCCTAATAACCTTAATTGCTCATTTATATGTTTTGGAAAACTTTCTCTGAGCATCTTCTGGTTGTCTTCTAGTTTCAGGTTTTCTTGATCAGATAATTCCTGTTTCACTACCTACATGCTTCTTCATTCCCAAAATCAACCACCAACTAATTATAACATTATTCTAGAATTTCCCTCCACAAAATTTTAATGCACAAAATCAAAATATTGGTTCACAGCTTTGCTTTTACCTCAAATACACTGTGTATCTTAAATGTAAATGAAAACTTATTTTCAAAAAGTATATACTTCCAAACAAATTAAACATCTTTTGGGAATAACCTTAGATCAGTGCTTCTCAACCTTCTGGTCCTTTAAATACAGTTCCTCATGTTGTGACCCAACCATAAAATTATTTTCGTTGCTACTTCATAACTGTAATGTTGCTACTGTTATGAATCGTAATGTAAATATCTGATATGCAGGATGGTCTTAGGTGACCCCTCTGAAAGGGTCGTTCAACTGCCACAGGCGTCGCGACCCACAGGTTGAGAACCACTGCCTTAGATGAATTCAAACATTTTCAAATACAGAACTGAAATTAAAAATGCCAATTTTAGCAATCTGCAGTTTGAACACTTAAGTAAAGACAAGAATTGACTGGGTAACTCAAAAAGAGAGCAGGAACATCATAATACACAAAACCGTGCCTAGAATTAATAGAAAATAAAGGTGTGCTTTTCAAACGCTAAGCACTTATTGACTGCTTACATTGGTTGGCACAAGTTTTGTCTTGATGGTTATTTGGGGGAGATAAAGGCATGGATGCTCTGGGAAAATACAGAGATGCAGAAGTGAATATGCTTCACTTATAACAAACAGTTTTTGTTGTTGTTTCTTTGAGGGGGAGGGGAAATGGTAGGTGGTTATTTCAGCCCTAAGTCTCAATAACTAGAAGCCTAAAGATCTTTAGAGATAAAAGATATAAAAACATACACTGTTGTTTTATCACGAGTGGCAAGAGGAATGAAAGGAGTTTGTGTGAGGGGCAAGCATTTCACTGTATAAAGAGAGAGTGGGAGCAGAAGCAAAAGAAAAAACAATCACACTCAAGGGAAAGGCACAGAATCAACAGAATACATATAATAGTTACCAAATCAGAATGAAGTCCGTAGTTTACACCACTCTAAGCTTGAGCCCTTTCATAACCTCTCTAACTTCTGAGAATTCTCTAACTTTGTATCTTATCCATAATCTATTTAGCTATAGTGATTCAAAATAAAATCCTTTACTTCTAGAGTGAAATAGAGAGATGAAGAATTTGGGTGTCTCTCTTTAGTTGTCCTTGGTTTGGACAGTAAACATGGTAGAGATTCAGGAAGAGGAATATATATCTATACTAATAAAAGAGTAATATGCTAATTAGACCAGGAGACCTTCCAGAGACCTTCTGGACATCTTTCCGAACAAAGCCCCCAAAGGGCCCTCAGGCTTATGCCCCCCAGCAGGGACCCTCACCCCGATGGGGGCGTGGCCAGCCTGCAAATGGCCATCATCCCCTCACCTAGGCTGGCCACACCCTCCAGTGGGGACCCCACCCTGATTTGGGACCCCCTTCAGGGCAGACCAGTCCTGTGCACCAGACCTCTATCTATACTAATAATAGGATAATATCCTAATTAGACTGGGAGACCTTCAGGACGTCTTTCCAGACAAAGCCATGGTGGCAGGGCCAAGGCAGAGGCGGTTAAGGGTGATCAGGCCAGTGGGGGGCAAAGAGGGGCAGTTAGGGGTGAGCAGGCCAGCAGGGGGCAGTTGGGGGCAAGCAGGCTGGCGGAGGGGCAGTTGGGGGTGATCAGGCCAGTGGGGGGGGCAGTTGGGAGTAAGCAGGTGGCAAGGGGGGGCAGTTGGGGTGAGAAGGCCAGTGGGGGTCAGTTGGGGGCAAGCAGGCCGGCATACAGAATGGTTAGGGGTGATCAGGCAAGCATGCAGTGAGCGGTTAGGAGCCAGCAGTCCCGGATTGCGAGAGGGACATTCGACTGCTGGTTTAAACCTGCAGTCAAACATCCCCTGAGGGGTCCCAGATTGGAGAGGGTACAGGTCGGGCTGAGGGACACTCCCCTGTGCACAAATTTTGTGCTGGGCCACTAATAGATATATCTTAAAAAGCTAAAAAGCTTATGGCAAATTAAAATGCACAAGTGACAAATGTCCTCTGTTGGTTAAAAAAACAACAACACAAAACCATTACATGCCCAGCCCGCATGGCTGAGGGGTTGAGTGTCAACCTATGAGCCAGGATGTCACAATCTGATTCCCGGGATTCCTGCTGAGGGCACATGCTGCATTGTGGGCTCGATCCCCAGTGTGTGGTGTGCAGGAGGCAGACAATGATTCTCTCTCATCATTGATGTTTCTATCTCTCTATTCCTCTCCCTTCCTCTCTGAAAGCAATAAAGATATATTTTTTAAAAAGATACCATTACATGAGAGCCCACATATTCTGAATATTCTATTTTGACCAATTCATTATTTTGATCTATTTGTTTCCAACCAAACTGCTTTCTACCGGATGGTTGCAATTGAGTTATTTGAGCCATTTTATAATGAGAGAGAGACAGAGAGAGGAAGAGAGAGAGAGAGAGAGGAGTGGGGAGAGCAGGAGAGATATCCATGGGCTTGAAAAAAACTTGGAATTCAATAACAGAAAAACCAGAGTATTTTTGGCATGGCACACAGTAGATACAGGCTTATACCTAAGATCATAGCCTCAGGTCCATTTGAAGACGGAGGAAAAGAGGAACATTGTCAAAACCTGTGCACTTTGGGTGGTGGGTTTAGGTTATAAGAATTATAAAAATGTTCATAATATTACATGTGTGCTGCTGCTAAATTGATGGTTTCAAACCTCAGTTGAATAAATCCTGTTTTTTTTTCTTCTGTTCTGTCCTAACTTCAACTCTTTTTTACTCATAAGTCCTTAAAACCACTTTCTTTACTCCTAGCTCCTCGCAGCAGATAATCTTAGGGAAAAGTTCACTAAGAAGAAAAACTGAGTTATAAAATAGCTTAATTGCAATCTTGCCAACACCACTTACCCCCTAAATTACCTAGTCTCTTCTGCACAAACCAAATTTGTAGACAGCAATTTGGTTGAAATCAAATTGGTCAAAATAGTGAATTGGTCAAAATAGAATACTCAAAATATGTAGGTTTTCATGTAAAAATATCTTTTAGGCAATAGAGGACACGGTGTACTTTAATTTGCCATAAGCTTTTTTAAACCATTTCTAATATATTCAAATTTATGTTATTAAAAATGTAATGTATTTTTTAGTCAGTTATATCTATTCAATGGAATGGCATTATTTTCTTGACATTATAAATATTACTTTCAGGTGTGTTATTTTGAAAACAAGTTGTACAAATGAATGTTCAAATAATAAAAATTTGTTTAAATTAATTTTGAGCAACCCATGGCATAACAACATTGTAAAACAAAAATGACATACTTAGTGACTACATAATTATATATTTTTGTTTCATGTAATCCTATGAGGCCTGGTTCTTATTTGACCATGGCTATACTCTTAAAATTACATTAAGATATTTGAACAATTTTTCAATTAATATAATTTAATTTTTATACAATTATTTGCAGTTATATTGGATTTTCATTGTTAAGAAAATGTATCAAAGACTTGGAAATAGGCAAAATGTAAGAATCATGCCAGGTTTATAAATATAATAATATTTCTAAGTTGGAATTTAAAATATTTGGAATGAACTAAGTTTTTGTGTTTTAATATTTAATGGATATTAATTTATTAAGCTGAAACTAACACTGGAATTGTATTTTCTAAATCCAAATTCACACTCTTGTGCATTAAAAATAAAACTCACATAGATACATTCCCATCCTTTTTTTTTTTTTCTAACAGAATATTGTGAGAAATGGGAACTTCTTTTCAGAAGAAACAACTAATATCTATTCAGTGGACTCAGAATGATTGATTGCTTTTATCTGCTGATTATTAATAAGATTACAAAAATAGTTCCTACAATTCTAGGAGGGAATACTAACACTTTCTTAAAAATTGTGTTAGAAAATGTTTTTATTGTGATAAAATATACATAACATAAAAGTTACCATTTTTACTTTTTGAGTGCACAATTCATTCTCATTAAATCTCTCTACATCTCCACTATCCATCTCCAAAAAAATGTCAACATCCCAAACCAAAACTCTGTACCCCTTAAACAATGACTCCCCATTCCCTCCTCCCCTCAGGTTCTGGTAATCTCTATCGCACTTTCTGTCTCTATGTATTTGACTATTCTTGGCATCTCAGATGGGTGGGTGGGTGGGAAGAGATCAACCAAGTAACTTAAATGCATATATGCATAACCCATGCACACAGACAATTGTGTGGTGAAGGCCGGGGTTTGGGGGAGGGTGCAGGTGGGCTAGAAGGGGTCAATGGGGAAAAGAGGGGGGGACATTTGCAATATCTTCAACAATAAAGATAAATTTAAAAAAATAAATAATATTTTTAGAAAAGATAAGTGAATTCAAACATATGTTATTTTGTTGTCTGGCTTATTTCAGTTTGCATAATGTTTTCAATGTTTATCCATATTGTAGCATGTATCTTAATTTCACTCCTTTTTATTATTTATTTATTTATTTATTTTTTAAAAATATGTTTTTATTGATTTTTTACAGAGACGATGGGAGAGGGATAGAGAGTTAGAAACATCGATGAGAGAGAAACACCGATCAGCTGCCTCCTGCACACCCCCTACTGGGGATGTGCCCGCAACCAAGGTACATGCCCTTGACTGGAATCGAACCCGGGACCCTTCAGTCCACAGGCTGACGCTCTATCCACTGAGCCAAACCAGCTAGGGCTTCACTCCTTTTTAAAGCTAAATATTTCATTGTATGTATACACATTGGTTTGTCCATTTATCTGATGATGGATATTAGGGTTGTTTTCACAGAAATATGAATAAACTAGGGGCCAATGCACGAAGTAGTGCACTTTGAAAGGAACTGTGGGCCACAAGGTTGCGGTAGGCACAGGGGCAGGTCTCGGCCCATCCTCTGCCCCTGCCCGGCCCCTCCCGCCACAGCCCCTGGTCCCCTGTCTGCTGGCAGCCCTGCTCCTTCCGTCACTCCCACGTGCTGATGGCGCCAGCCCTGCTCACACCTGCTGACACCACCGAGTGATTGCGGCTGGCACCATCAGGGTGGGAGCAGCAGGTACTGCTCTGATCCCCCCTCAGGAGCAGGGGGAGGTGGAGAAGCTCTCAGGAGCGATCAGGGCCAGCAGCTGCCCCTTGCACCCCCTGATGGTGCCGAGTGATCGGGACTGGTGCCAGGCATCAGGCAGGATTGGTGCTGGCAGTGGGTGCAAGCAGGGCCAGTGCCGGCAGCAGGTACGAGTGCTGGGCTGGACCATGGCATGCGGGAGCAAAGAATTTTCAGTAACCACCAGAGGCACGCCCCGATGACAGTGAGTGGTACCCTGCCTTGGTCTGGAGCCTCCGCTCACCTGCTCCACCATTCCCCTGTGGCCAACACTCACCATGTTCCTCACATGCTCCCTGGTGGTCAGTGCACGTCATAGCAACCGGTTGTTCAGTTGTTCCAGTTGTTTTGCCATTCAGTCTATTTGCGTATTAGCCTTTTATTATATAGGATGTGCCTCAAGATAGGGTGCTCTATTATTTCCAATATTTTAAGGTTGCGATCAATTATGTATTTTATAAGGGCCAAACTCAGTGACCCTTATATTCTTACCTTATGTGATTCCTCTTCCTTTCTAAACCACCCTTTACTTTGATTCTCTCTCTCTCTCTCTCTCTCTCTCTCTCTCTCTCTCTCTCTTTTTCTGGCCTCTTATTCCCAGGATTAATTGCTGACTCTTATTCCTCTCAGACACCAGAATTTGATGATATTCTTCAGGTTCTGACTTGTTAGTTTTCTCATCTTTCTTTTCATGCTGTACCTGAGGATCTAATCCCATAGTCTTAACCATGATCTTCACACTGAAGTTTATATAGTATTTTCTGAGAATTTAAACTGTAATTGATCATTCACTTATTTATTAGTTATATATATACTAAATTTAAAAGTATTCATCAAGCATCCTTTTTAACTGAATTTCTTTAGTATCTCCAGCCTGATGTCACCAAGAAACTTAAACTCAATGTGTCCCATGGGGACCTTATTCTCTGTACTTTCAATCCAGTTCCCTCTCAGTTTTTTTTTTTTTTAATATTTTTTATTGATTAAGATATTACATATGTGTACCCTCTACCCCCCCTCTCCCCGCTCACCCCCTCACCCCCCCGTTGTCCGTGTCCATTGGTTAGGCCTATATGCTTGCATATAAGTCCTTTGGTTGATCTTTCCCCCTTGCCCCCACCCTCCCCTACCTTCCCTCCAAGGCCCGACAGTCCAATCAATGCCTCTCCGTCTCTGGATCAGTCCTTGTTCATCAGTTTATGTTGTTCATTATATTCCACAAATAAGTGAGATCTTGTGGTATTTATCCGCTCTCCAGTTCCATCCATGCTGTGGCAAATGGTAAGAGTTCCTTTTTCTTCTTCCTCTTCTTAAAGAATACCTTTCAGCATTTCATATAATGCTGGTTTGGTGGTGATGAACTCCTTTAGCTTTTTCTTATCCGTGAAGCTCTTTATCTGACCTTCCATTCTGAATGATAGCTTTGCTGGATAAAGTAATCATGGTTGCAGGTTCTTGCTATTCATCTCTTTGAATATTTCTTGCCACTCTCTTCTGGCCTGCATGGTTTCTGTTGAGAAATCAGCTGACAGTCGGATGGGTACTCCCTTGTAGGTAACTGACTGTCTTTCTCTTGCTGCTTTTAAGATTCTCTCTTTATCTTTTGCTCTTGGCATTTTAATTATGATGTGTCTTGGTGTGGACCTCTTTGGATTCCTTTTGTTTGGGGTTCTCTGCGCTTCCTGGACTTGTAAGTCCATTTCTTTCACCAGGTGGGGGAAGTTTTCTGTCATTATTTCTTCAAAAAGGTTTTCAATATCTTGCCCTCTCTCTCCTTCTGGTACCCCTATAATTCTGATGTTGGTACGCTTGAAGTTGTCCCAGAGGTTCCTTACACTATCTTCATATTTTTTGAATCTCTTTTCTTTTTTCTTTTTCGGTTGGGTATTTTTTGTTTCTTTGCATTTCAAATCTTTGACTTGATTCTTGGGATCCTCTTGTCTGCTGTTGGATCTCTGTAAAGTATTCTTTATTTCAGTCAGTGTATGCATAATTTCTAATTGGTCCTTTTTCATGACCTCCATGGTCTCACCATACTCCTTGAGGGATTCATTAAATTTATCGGCAGTTTTCATAAAATTCTTGACAAACCTTATAAACGTGGCCTTGAACTCTATATCCAGTCGTCTGGCCTCCTCCGTTTCTGACAATTGTGACCTGTTTCTCTGTCTCCGCATTTTGGCTGCTTCCCTGTGTTGATAGAGTGTCCCTGCGCGCCAGGTGTCCTGTAGGGCCCAGTAGCTCAGCCTCCCCAGTTACCTGGGGTGGACACTCTTGGTGCACTCTTGGTGCCTCGCTTGTTGTAGGATCACTGGGAGGAATTGACCTCCAGGCCAATTGGCTGTGGGAAGCAGCTGTGTCTGAAGTGGGAGAATGGACCCCCTCTGACCACTGGGTACAGTGGCTCCTGGATCTAAGGAGGTGCTAATTCAGTCCCTGCCTGAGGCCACACAGCAGGAACTACGAAGAGGCTCAGCTGTGAAGCAATGCAAGCCGCTGCGGGGCCTTGGGCCTTCTCTTGGAAGTTCCGGGTCTGGCTGGCCTGGCTGCAGTTAGGTAATTATCAGGTTGCAAAGTTCTGGGGCATTCACATGCAAAAGCCTCTGCCGCAGCCCGGGTGGGGCGTGGTCTCAGGGAGTCAAAGGGCGTGGAAAGAAGCAATGGCTGATTCTCCGAGCCCGGAGTTGCGCGTCTCAGTGTCCCGGTAACGGCTGCAAGCACCTCTGAGGGAAAGCGGCCCTCAAGTTCGCCCGCTGCCGCCTGAGAGAGCCGCCTCTCCCCGTATGAGTCCTAAGTCCCCAGAGACTTCCCAGAACCGGAGATCAGAGCAGTCGGGAGCTTGTGATTCAAAAAGACAGCAGCGTCCTCAGGTGCCACCCCCTTTCCGCGCGCGAGCCGCCGCTGCCGCCGCCGCCGCCGCCGCCGCTGCACCTCTGCACTCAGCCTCCGCAGCTCCTCTGGCTCTCAGCGTGCTTTTCTTTTCTTCTAGTTGTAGAAATTACACTCAGCCAGCCTTCCTGTTGTTTTGGACGATGTTTGCTCCGTCCTTTGGGCTAATTTTCAATTGTTGTGGGAGGCGACTATTTCCCGGTGTTTATCTATGCCGCCATCTTAGTTTCTCTCAGTTTTTTTTTTTTATCTCTATTACTGATATCCTCATGAGTTGCTCAAGCTAAAATCCTAAATCCCTCTTTTCTTCCCATCCTAATTGAATCAATGTTGATAGAGCTCAAGTCTGCATCTCAGGGAATCTTATTCATGACTGGCCTTACTTGTTTAAAAAAATGAAGTAATCATTTGATTGGAAGAGAAGATATGCTTACAATAAGCAAGTGCTAAAATTAATTTATATTGCTAAGGCACAAACATGTTAAATCATGAAGATGTTACTGAAAATGTGTAAAATTTTAGCCCAGAATTCACATCCGAATAATTAGAAGTTGATTTACATCCACACATTTCATTAGTTATTTCAAATACCTTAGGCCTAAGAGCCTTTATTCAGAAGTTCTCATAAAATATGTTAGGTTAAGTAAGTACAAACAAACTAATTAAATAAAAATCTATCTATCCAGAGGCAATGTATTTAAAATTCTGGGGGAAATATTCTCAGATGATTCTTCCTGAGGTCCCATTTATTGTTTTAAAATTGCGCTGGAGAATGAATAAATGGGAACCATAAGATTTTATATGAGTGAAAGCATTTATGAAACCATATAGCTGCCAAAGAACATATTTTAAAGCATTCAAAATAGCTTGATTAATGAATAATTTAAAAACTCATTGAGGCTAACTACTTCATGTTAAATGACCTTTACCCCTTGGGTAACTGATAAAAAGAGGTTCAGCTTTGAACAATATAAGTTGAATTGGGAATTCGCTGGCTCATCCCAAAGCCTTTCATTTTATGAACTGAATGCCTTTTTCCTTCCTTGGATTTCTTTATGTCTTTTCATACACAATATATCATATGATGACTATGAGAAATGAAGAAAAGTGTGACAAAGAGGAATCTTGCAATGACCCATATATGCCTGTTAATGAAACAGCCTGGGTCTTAAAGCTGTTTCTATAATTTCTACATGTCAACCTTTTTTTTTTTTTTTGTCATCACCTTTGCTCAGCTATTCTCTATGTTTAGAATATGCTTTCCTCTTCCATTTATAAATTATCTTTCAACAGTTAACTGACAGTTCACCAATATTATAAGACTTGCCCTAATTTTCTTATCCACAATGAATACTTCATCACTCTCACATGTCTTTCCCATAACACTTTATCTATAATGCTATTACAGGTATCAATATTGACGCGCATTATAAATCATTATATGCACTGATATAAACCCCATAATTTCACCAATAGTCCTTTCCTTACCCAACACAGTGTTAGCTCGCTGAGGTCAGATATTATAACTTTAGCAGTTTTGTATCTCCTCAGAAATAGCAAAATGATTTGAATGTGACAATTCCATAAAATTATTGAATTAATTAAATCAGATGTTTCACAATGTTAATTACTGCTCAGAGAAAATGCCCTGAAAGTCCACAACTTTTACAATCTGAACTCAGTTTAATTATAACTATACTTTCATATTCATCCATACAGGTACTATTTGATTTAATTTAAAAATAACAGCTAAGAAAAAAAATGATTATACTTAACTATATTATATTTTATTATTTACTTCATAAAACTACATATTTCTATAGACTTTCTTATTTATTATGACCACTATATCAGTGACAAGAACAGAAAACAAACCTATAAAAACTACCTATGCAGAAACAGGAATAGTTTTCTTACTCTTTTCCCGCATGTTCAACACATTCAGAATCTTCCTGTGACAATGATCTCTCTCTCCAGCTGGCCATCAATTGAAGTGGAAATGACTTTATTTTAATTAAAGTCCCTATTGACACAGTTGCTTCCCCCTTAACATAGGGTGATCCTTGTGGAACAAGCAGTGGCCATGCTGCTTATTCTAATACCTTGGTTTTTATTTCTGATGGGCTATCTACTGTTTTCCTTACTTTTGCCAAAGAAATCACCTCCAATGGACTAAGCCTCTTTCTACAGTTCTAGAGATTAGAAAAGGGATATGTATTGCAGTCAAGGAACTACGAATTTTAAAGAGGCAGTTTGCCAAAGCTGGCTGATAAATGACCTCATTCTCTTTCAAGTTTATTGCCAACACCCTGCTGTGCTGGCACTCAGAGATGCATGATGGGGTTGATGTCTTTGAGCATGTGTTTTAGGAGAACAACTCTCAGTAAGGAAATGTGCTTGGATGGCTGACTCTATTTGTTTACCAAAGATGATCTCTTTTAGAATTCATAAAAGTAGGAAAGGGCTACTTACACCAGTTTCAAATAATTCTAATATAAAATAATTCTAATTTAAAATACCAAAAGAAAACTTTCTGTCTCTGTTAAAAATGGGGTGGGCTTCATGGGTTTACAAGTGCTGCATGGTCTTATGTTCTGTTTTCATGGTCTTGAAATTTTTAGTAAAATTTGACCAAACATTATTACATTTGTATTTTTTCATGGTTTAGAATGAGTCAAGAGGTTGTGGCTCTGAAGGTGACAGGTATTAACCAATTAAGTAAAATTCCTATATTTCTAATCTCCTGATTAACAATTGATATACTATGATCTAGAACATTGTGTTGCAAAGTTTTATTTAGCAGAACTCCATGCTGTTTTTTAATGTTTGTTTATTTTTTTTTTCCTCCTAATGAAACGTAATGCAGAAGCCCGACCTCTGCAACCATTAACAGTAGAACCAATCTTGGTCAAATGTGGTTGAAAGGAAAGGACTCTCTGGTCCATTTTCCTCTGGGCATAGAGATGGGGAGGGTGGTTTGGGGACAGTGAGGCCACATTAAAGAGCTCACATATGAGGCAAACACAGGTTGAAAATTACGAGAAAGATGTAAGCTATCAACAAAATTGCAGGTAAGTGAAAGCTTGTTAATATTCAGAACCAAGCCTTTTATTTAAGGGACTACAGAAACACCTGAAGTGAATGGGTCTTAAAGACTGCACTGTTTCTGGGTACCTTATGTAAATACATTTAAAAAACAACAGAGCAGGCTTTCCAGAAGAGTGTGAGAATTTTAAATCTCAGATAACCTTTACCTTTATTTCTCAATATAAATGATGACAGATGAAACTTATACAGTTATGTGATATACAGATTATAAAATCTATATATATAAAAGAGTAATATGCAAATAGACTGAAGGGCAGAATGACCAGGATGACTGCTCGACCAGTTGCCATGAGGCGCACTGACCACCTCTTGGTCCATCCCCCCAGCCGGCAGGCTCCGATTGCCCAATGGTGAATGGGGAATGGGGGGGGGGGCAGTGGGTGGTGGGGCCGGATTCCAGCAGCCAGGGAAGATGACCCTGATCACAGGCCAAGCCTAGGGACCATACCCATGCATGAATTTTATGCACCGGGCCTCTGGTATTGTTATAACAGTTTTGAATTTATTAAAAAAATATGACGTGTTTCTTAATATCAGTGTCCAGACTTTTGCAATGACCTCATGTGCGGTTATGTAAAATCATTTGATTAAAACTGGGGATATAATACAGACCTGTTCACTTTATTGGAATTAGAATTGGCTCAGACACAATGCCATTAACGGGAGCTCAACGAACTTTTCCATCATGAACGGTCTTAGAATATTGATAAACATTGCTCAGCATCCAAATTGAGCTTTAGACTCACTATCTCATTATATAAGAGCAAGGCATGAGTTTTATGTGCTGAATCCATGTCAAGCACTATTAAACTGACAAGGGTATAGAGAAGGAACAATACAGACCTCTGGGAAACTTGTTATTGCTTTCATTCAGGAGGCGAAGGGTGCATTGTTTCAATAGGGAGAGACTGATAAATTTTTGAAAACTCACTGATCAGTATTCTAAATGCACCATTTCTAGGAAAACATAACGTATTGTGATCCTTTTTCAATATGCTTATCAGCGTGGTTATCAAAGTCACATTTCAACAATGCCTATGCTCTTAAATTTGAACTTGAATATAAATGTTTGAATATGCAGGTTTATGTGGGGAAACTATCTTCAAAAGAATCTAAAGTAGGTTCAAGGACACACTTTGGAATTGACAATGCACTAACTAGAGATATGACATTTTTATAACCCTCAAGTCTGTTTCCCACAAGACCCATTATCCTTTTATAGCGATGATGGATCCAGATGCCTCAGTCACACCCAGGCCAGCTGGCTGGACTTTGAGTGATAGATATGATATGGCTTGCATCAGTTTCCCTAAAAGCCAACTTCAGGAACTGTGAAGACCTTAGCATCAATGAGAGCAACATGAAACAACAAAATTACTCCTTTCACAGAAAAATTGGGCCTGATAGAAGCATTTAGAAAAAATGCCAATGGACAACCAATAAGGTAGTCAGGGTTCACATCTTGATCTGAGAATTATTGGACCCTCTTTTATCCCTTGACAGTAAGGAGTCTATTCATTTTGGTGTCATGTCGACAATATAGTCCAGCATTTGATATTTCCTTTTTCTTTAAATACATAAGTATTGGGAAGAAAAGGTTATCTGGCCGGTTGTAAGTGCTTGGGATCAGCCAGTTGCAAAAGCCTGAATATCAGAAAGGTAAACAAGAAGAATAGGCATCTCTAGACACATTCAAAGCAGAATGAAGGCCACCAGGAGGCAGAGTTAAGAATCAAAGTGTAGCCCTAGCTGGTCTGGCTCAGTGGATAGAGCATCAGCCTGAGGACTGAAGGGTCCCAGGTTCGATTCCGGCCAACGGCACAATGCCTGGGTTGCAGGCTCAATCCCCAGTGAGGGGCGAGCAGGAGGCAGCCGATCAATGATTCTCATCATTGATGTTTCTATCTCTCTATCCCTCTCCCGTCCTCCCTAAAATCAATAAAAATATATTTTAAAAAAAGAATCAAAGTGTATGTTTAAGGGAGGAAGACAATATGGTGTAGAAGTGACACCCAGCAGAGCAGGGCGAACATGGGTTACAGTTATGACCCTGCCTTTACACGTAGCTGATGTACACACATACTACATATTGAGGAGCCTCCCTCTGCTCATTGGGAACAGAAGAATGGCAATGTTTTCTTGGGTACAGTCATTGGGATGTAGGTTATATTATGCCATGTAGTTAGTGCATCTGGTAGAAAGATTGGTACATTGTAATTGCTCATAAATTTTGGTTATTGTGACTGGATTTTCAAGGAAAAATATTACCTGTTTGTCAAAATTGATAAATGATCATAAAACACCTACTTGGAAAAAATTTTATCATCGCCTTTTTAATTTTTCATTCTCTTTTGAAATAAAATACTTTGATTTCATTGCTTTTATTTTTTTCAGTAAGAGGCATTTTAGTAAAGTGAGTAATAGCATGGGTTCTGGTCTTTGTCTTTTGTATTCAAATTGATTGTACCACTTTTTAGCTGTGTGACCTTGGGCAAATTGCTCGCCCTTTCTGTGTCTTGGTTTCCTCTTATTTAAATAATACTAGAGATTAGAATCACTGTTAAGACTACATATAGTTATTCTTTAAATAATTTATAATAATACTGGAAATAAAGCAAGTGCTATATAATTAATAGTTATAAATTTTCAACAAAAATATTTTGGTGGTATTTTGAGATATTCACTACATTTAATGTTGTAAGCTCAATTGCATACATTTCTTCTTCAGACTTTTCATTATTAAAACTCTTTGGAAAAACTATGCAAATTAATTTACTAAAATATTGTATGGTTATTATGGCTTTAAATATTATTATCAATTACTGAATTAATATAATTGTTATATTTCTTTAGAATAAGAACCCAGTGCTTGTAAAAGTCAGTGTATATATACATATGGGAATATTTTTATTTTTATAGTTTATATTACTTAACATATTTTATATTTCTTTTTAAATATATATGTAAGCAAAACATATTCTATTTTTAAGTATATCTTTATAGTTATGTTTATTTATAAAAGCTAATCTGTTAAATATTTTTTAAATAAAACTCCCCTAAGTCAATTAAAGTACCTTTCTGTATAAAATTTTTGAGATCCTTTTCATCTAGATCCCTTTAGCTCATCTTGCCTAGCCCTGTCCCTACTCTTCATTTTCTATGATTAATAATTAATATTCAACAGAAATTTATGTCATAAATTCTAAAGGTTAATCTCAACTAATTAAAAATACTGTTCTTCCCTGAAAAAAGTCTATGGCTTCTTTATTTTTCTGAAGGTTTGTTCTGTCATAAAAATATATACCATTTTTATAGTTCTTTCTAAATTTTTATGGCATTTAGCATTTTTAATATATGCGGGGGCTGGAAAAGTTAAGTTTACAGTTGTGAGTACAGCAAACACAGAGTTTATTCCTATATTATTATTTATTAATTATGTATTATTTTCCATACAAACAACTGTAAACCTACTTTTGTCCACCCTGTATATATATAGATATATCTGTGACATAGACATATGAATAAGGCTGCTATAGACCATCTACGGGTAGCCTCAGCCCTACCATCAGCTACGTAAGAGGAATTGTATGAGCACATCTTGGAAGGTTAGCTGAGCCAGCACAAGACAGAATCTGAATCTAAACAAAATAATTGCTTTAAATGAGTGTGTTCTGTAAGTGGTTTGTTATTAAGTACCCAAAACTAACTGATATATGGCTAAGCTCTATAAAGCATTATGTGTGCTATTGGGAAAAGCTGTATTTGAAGTTGCTAATGTGTTGGATTAATTAAAATTCTACTAAAAAGTAGATTTTCTAAAATTTTTACCTCTGCTATTAAAATATTTCAGCCCAAATATTTTCAAAGGTATTGCCTTTTGTTTTCAATCAGAATATCTTTCTTTGGAAAAAATATTTACAGTTCAAAATTTGACATGCTACTTCTTTTTATGTTTCTTTTGACTTTTTAAATCAAATTAGATATAAAAAATGCATCTTCTAAAATGTATACAATAACAGGAAAAAATATAAATTCATCCAATTGAAAATGGACAATCTTTTTATACATGTTTAAGAAAATTTGGAATTAGGTACAGAGGAATTACTTAAAAATAGGCATTTGATTAAAACAAGTTTGTTTCACAAAATGGTATGTAAATGCACAGTCTGTAGTTCTACCTCAACATCTTCAGCCATAACTTTTCAACTTTTTTAAGAAATGTTGATGATTATCTAGCAAGTTTTTATCTTCTGGATTTTTGTTTTCTTGTTTATTTTTATGGTCTATGATATTATTACTGCCTATGGTAGATGACAAATGTTGACAGATATATAGTCTGCAAATCACAAATGTGCCATGTACTTTTGTGAGGCATGGACATTTAGAAATCAAATTTTTGTTGAACATTAAGCATCAAACAGACTGTCAAACTTCAGTGGGAAGGTGGGGGGCGGGGTGTGTGTAAGAGATCAACCAAAGACTTGTATGCATGCATATAAGCATAACCAATAGACATAGACACTAGGGGGATGAGGGCATGTGCTGGGGTGAGTGGGAGGTCAAAGGGGGAAAAAGGGGACATATGTAATAATCTATGTAATACTTTAAACAATTAAAAAAAGAAAGAAAAAAGAAGTGTATTGTGTTTGCTATTTTGTGTTCAGGGAAAGAGAGAGGTCCTTATCTTGCACCCCCCAAAATCGTGTTACTAAATGATAAATGTTGATGTTTACCCTCAAACAAATAACAGAATTGCTGTACCAAGAGTAAATGAACGACTCCCTCTGCTTTACAGGGGATCTGCCCAGCCATACTTCCTGTACATATTTTACATGCAGCTAAGCCATCATTTTCATGTTTTTCAGCCACCTCAGTGACTGATGGTTGGGCATCTCGGCATATTTCAAAGTCCACCCATGAGCAACAGCACAACTAGCTCCTATACCAAGTGGTCAGCAGAGAAATCAACGATGCATACTTGTCCCTCTACTATGACAAACCCTCCCCTACGGCATTAGCTGTTCCTAGCACTCCTGTCCAAGTGCACCTCGATTTTGACCCAGATGGCCTTAATGCTCCCCTCAGTTTCACTGCACTTTAGACAGTTTTTTCCCCTTGACTATAAGCCTGTGGCCTACTTTTTTTTTTTTTTTGAGCACTTTAGAAAACTTTCCATTGTAATTCTATCCCTGCCCCTTTGAGATGTAATTACTCTCCCAGACTCTTGCCAGTTTTACAAACCAGAAATATTTTTCTCCAGGTCCTGGGAGCTGTTCCTTTGAAAAGTAATCATCCAGAAAGGTAGTGCCCTTATCTCCCAATCTCTGTGGGAAAATGGGAGTCTAACTTCCAATAAAAGACAATTAGCAAATACAGATGTCTTAATCACATTGAGCCACCTTCCCCTAACACCCTCCAGTACTTTTCCATTAGCTCGCCTCCGTGCTTAGAAATGCTCAATGCTCACTGCCTTTAGTGTCAGTGAAGTTCAATCTCTCTCCCCTAATGCAATAGTCTTTTTTTTAACATATTTTGGTTAATTTATTGGGGTGCCATTGGTTAATAAAATTATATAGAAATGCAATAGCCTTGAATAAAACCTTTCTTGACTATTTAAATCTGTCTTGCACAATTTTTCTTAGACAATTTTTAAGCAGTGTGTTGCTTAGGGCCCAGCTGGTGTGGCTCAGTGGTTGAGCATCAATCCATGAATCAAAGAGGTCACTGGTTCGATTCCCAGTCAAGGCACATGCCCTGGTTGCAGGCTCGATCCCTTTAGGGGGTGTGCAGGAGGCAACTCATGGATGTTTCTCTCTCATCAATGTTTCTCTCTCTCTATCCCTCTCCCTTCCTCTCTCTAAAATAAGTAAAACATTTTTTTTAAATAACCTATCACTTTCCCTAGCCCTTAGGTATGCTGCCATTGGGAAGGGCTGGGGAAAGTAATAGGTTATTGCTGGTCAGGGTGAGCTTTAACCACTGGTTAGCTTCATTCACTGTACATGCACCTCATATATCACTAAAAGAGACTTTAGCAAGAACTGGAACACAGTGAAGTTCTACCAATATCTCCTTGGCTTATTTTAATGCTGCTTATTTTAATAAAACAGCTTCATTAAAATGTAAAAAAAAAAATCCATAAGTGCTGAGGGAAAAGGGTCTAAATCAAAAGTGATCCTGGTAAACAAGCTAGGGTACAAAGAAACCTTGGAAATGATACATCATTCTTTACCTCCCACTTATTGCAGAAAGTAAGCACATGGCATAGAACTCAATCATCTCACACTAGAAGTTAGAAGAGGCCACGAGAGGTCAACAACCATATTGTACTAAGTCAGTTGCCAAAGAGTCATCCAGATGCAGTGCTTTTCTGTGTTAGAGTGGAGGGCGATTGATGAGAGGGTTGGGGGCCAATGAGACTATCTTTGAAATGTATTATTTGTTTCCTCAAATATTGTAACAGAAAATGTGTTTTTCTCTTGCAGATTACATCTATATGTCCATGTTGGGAAAGCGAACGGAAGAAGAAAGGAGAAAATGCAGGGGACATGTTTATAGTTCTTTCTCACCTTTATGGAATATATTACTGACAAGTCAAAAGCATAAAGATATGAAATGGAAAAATGAGATTGAATGAAGAAGCTTCACAAAATACTTATGTATGTTATATATATTCAAAATCATACTGTGGCTTCTTTGTAAAATGCATAGTTTTTATCTCATAGACCAAAGAAAGGTAGTTTGGATATTTTCCCTCACTCTCATTCCTTCCATTCTGTTGTTGCATCCAAGTCTTAAATCCCTGTTAGGTATTTGATATGATTTCTTTAAGTTTGTTTATATCAAGTTCCTTTTTGATGGCTAACAAAATTAATAACACAATCCTTCTGAGGAAAGCTCTGTTTTATATAATGCCAGAAACTTTTGGAGCTGTAATCTTATTTTTTAGATATTTGCGAATATATTGTATGTGAAACTGCGAGGATTGGTATAGTAGTATTTTGGAGACAATATCCTCTTATCCTATTCCTGAGACATGATCTAGAATGCTCTGGATTGTTCCAACTAGGCAAAGCGAAAATTTCCCAAATAGCCAGGAAGCGCTGAGTGTATGTGTATTGGGGGTGGGGATAAAAGGCTAAATGAGTATCACTTTGTTTTTTGTTTGTTTCTTTATTTGTTTGTTTTCCTGTAAGGGTTTTGAATTCTGAAGCTTGTCCGCCTCATACTGAATTTAAATTCCACATCAACCACTGATTAGCTACGTGACTTCAGGCAAGTTAAAAAGTTACTTAACAACGTAAAAACTCTTTCACCGCTGCTGGGAATGCTGAATAGCTCAGATACTTTGGAAGACATTTGGGCCCTTTCTTTCAAAGCTGAACCTAGTTCTACCATCCGATCCAGCAATCAGGCTTCTTGGCATTTAACTACCCCAAAGGAGTTGAAAAGTTACGTTCACTCAAAAAATTGTAAATGATGTTTATAGCAACCTTATTCATAATTGCCAAAACGTAGATGCAACCAAGATGTCCTTCAGCAGGTGAGTGAATAAATGATTGTAGTGCATACACATAATAAGATGTTACTCAGTATTAAAAAAAATGAGTTATAAAAACCATAGAAAGACATAGAGGAAACAAATATTATTAAGAAAAAGAAGACAATGTGAGAGACTATATTCTTAACAATTCAAATTATATCACATTCCGGACTACGGAGAAGGTAAAAATATCAGTGTTTGCCAGGGGTTGTGGGGAAGGAAGGATGGATAGACATGGCTCAGAGAAGCTCAGGGCAGTGAAACTATTCTATATGACACTACAACTGTGGGTACATGCCATTAAACATTTGTCAAAACCCACAGAATATAACATCAAGGATGAACCTGAATGTAAACTATGGCTTTAGGGGATAATAATGTGTCACTGTAAGTTCATTTTTGTACAAATGCATAGCTATTTGTGAGCGGAGAAGGTATATGGCAACTCTGTACTTAATGCTCAATTTTTCTAAAATAAAACTTCTCTAAATAGAAATGTTTATTTATTTATTGCAATCCCAATTTTCAAGTGGCCTTTTATTTTTTCTATTTTTTTCTTTATTGATTAAGGTATTACATATATGTCCTTACCCCCCATTGCCCCCCCAACCCCCACTCATGCCCTCACCTCCCTGGTATCTGTGTTCATTGGTTAGGCTTATATGCATGCATACAAGTCCTTTGGTTGATCTCTTCCCCTTACTCCCACCCTCCCCTTCCTTCCCTCTGAGGTTTGATGGTCTGATCGATGCTTCTCTGTCTCTGGATCTGTTTTTGTTTATCAGTTTATGTTGTTTTTATATTCCACAAATGAGTGAGATCATGTGATATTTATCTTTCTCTGACTGGCTTATTTCACTTAGCATAATGCTCTCCAGTTCCATCCATGCTGTTGCAAATGGTAAGACTTCCTTCTTTTTCACAACAGCATAGAATTCCATTGTGTAGATGTACCACCGTTTTTTAATCCACTCATCTGCTGATGGGCACTTAGGCTGTTTCCAAATCTTAGCTACGGTAAATTGTGCTGCTATGAACATAAGGGTGCATATATCCTTTCTGATTGGTGTTTCTAGTTTCTTGGGATATATTCATACATACAATGAAGTCAAGACAGTCTCTTTAATAAATGGTGTTGGGAAAATTGGACAGACATATGCAAAAAAAATGAAAATAGACCACCAACTTACACCATACACAAAAATAAACTCAAAATGGATAAAGGACTTAAACATAAGACGGGAAACCATAAAAAAATATTAGAGAAATCCACAGGCAGCAAAATCTCAGACATATGCCAAAGCAATATCTTCACTGATACAACTCCTAGGGTAATGGAAACTAAAAAAGAAAATAAACAAATGGGACTACATCCAAATAAAAATCTTCTGTACAGCAAAAGAAACCATCAACAAAACAACAAGAAAGACCCCTGCATGGGAGAACATATTTGCCAATGTTATCACTGATAAGGGTTTAATCTCCAACATTTACAGGGAACTCATACAACTTAACAAAAAGAAGATAAACAACCCAATAAAAAAATGGGCAATGGACCTAAATAGATAGTTTTCTAAAGAGACATAAGGAAGACCAAGAGACATATGAAAACATGCTCAAAGTCACTAATCATCTGAGAGAGGCAAATCAAAACGACAATGAGGTACCATCTCACACCTGTCAGAATGGCTATCATCAACAAATCAACAAAGGACAAATGTTGGAGAGGATGTGGAGAAAAAGGAACACTTGTGCACTGCTGGTGGGAATGCAGACTGGTGCAGCCACTGTAGAGAACAGTATGGAGTTTCCTCAAAAAAACTAAAAATGGAACTCCCATTTGACCCAGTAATCCCACTTCTAGGAATATATCCCAAGAAATGTTTGTTCATTTATAAAAATTATTTAACTTCTCTCACCATGGTTTCATTAAATGTACATATGGATAATAACTCTATCTATTTTATAAGGTAGTTATAAGGCTAAGTCAGCAGACATCATTTGCTTAGAACAGTGTATTCATATATAAGGAGCACCCACATGTTAGTGGTAGTGGTAGTGTATCATTAAAATTTACTATTACTAAAGTATTTTTTTTATTTCTATTATCTTAATCGTTACCAAACACTCACAAAAATCTAAGAGGTAGACTGGATTTGTAAGTGGCCCCTCTTTGTATCAGGAGACAAAGGGTAAGCATTCAAATGCAGCGCATCCCATCAGGAGGTCAGAACTGTAAATACACCTGTCCGCTGGAAAAACCTTCTTTCCAGACACACTGTGTCTAAGGACACTTCTACACTCTCACAGTTACAGGCCACTCTCACTCTGCACAGCACAGTGTCAACCGAAAACTCAGGCATATAAGAACCGGGCAAAGCAAGGAATGCCTGCACTGAGGAATCCGAAGAGCTTTTGTTTATGTTGCTTATATCTCTGGATGTGTACTAGATATTTAAACTGAGGAATTTTAAACACATATGACACACAAACACACAATTTGTCTTCAAAGTTATATCATCCTGTCATAAGTCCATAAAACTATACTGTTTGTTCCAGAGAGAATAAGAGTGAAAAAGACAAATAACACCTTAATACGTCTATGAAAATAGGTAGGTTTGACCTCTTACATGGCAATGAAAGGGTCTGGGAATACCCAGATTTTCCAAACCCCACTTTGAGAACATCTGCGACATACCGTATGCCATGAGACCACTTTATACATGGTTGCTCCCATCCTTCTCCAGGGCTACCTCACAATCTCTCTCCTCTTTAGCAGTAGCTTTTCCATATTCTCCTTATGGTTTGTCAGCTTGATCATTAATTTCACACTAGACAGCTTCTGAGTCTCTGTCCTCCAGAGATCCAGGGGCACTTTTCCTGCAGATATATCCTCCTTTGGATTTAAATGGGATTGAACAGGCTATCCAATCTAAGAACTTTCTTCCTGTACCAATTCACGCCTAGCAGAGCCTGGGATGAGAAGCAGCTCAGGTCTCTGCTGAAGGCAGAGCCCAGGACCCTGAGCTATGAGCAGGTCTCTAAGCCACAGAGGTGGCCCAAGCCAAGGTGGAGAATGAGGAGGCTGCTTTGATGTGACCAAGTGGGAGGAGGCCACAGAGCAGGTTGTAGAGTTGAGCAGGGCAGGGCAGTATGTGAGAGGACTGAGACCCGTCCAGAGGTTTCATGAATAATCAACAATGTGGAGAAACACTGGTGGGCTACTTAATGCTGTTTATAGACAATGTAATTTCCTTTGTTTTAGAGCATCATGAATGTCAATGAAATGCCCTTTCATTTCACATTTAAGCTGCAAAATGTCACCACCGTTTCCAGTTTATTAGATGATGTGTTTCTCTAAAACTTTTGGTTTTACAAATACCATGCTCTGTTGCTGCATAAGGTCAGAATTATTTTCTGCCTGTTTATATGCAGTTTGACAAACTAAATCAATTCTTGGTCTTTAGAAGAATAGAACCACAGTTAATAGGTTAGGCTATCTGTACATAACATCTCTTCATAACAAATCCTTACCCTGAGTGCTGTGATATGTATAAAAATATCTCCATATTATAGGCTTTCACACCCAGTTGGCATAAAATATGTTGATTAATTACTAAACATAATTCCCTGTAATTCTGCATTACCCACAAATATTTATTGAAATGCTATTATGTACAGATCACTGGACTGGTTGCTGGATATTAAAAAAATAACTATAAAATATAGCCTTCTTTAAATGTAAACTTCAAGAGGACTTGAATAGATTTTTATTTGCTTTCTGCAGAAGACTCAGCTATACAAAGGATAAATCTTGCCATATGTGATAACATGGATGGACCTAGAGGATATTCTGCTAAGTGAAATAAATCGGTCAAAGAAAGGCAAATGCCGTATGATTTCACTTACATGTGAAATCTAAAAAACAAAACAAATGAGAAAAAATACCCTGGCCTGTGTGATTCAGTAATTAGAACATTGGCCTACGCACCTGGTCAAAGGCAGGTTCAAAAGCTAGCCTGGTTGGGGTGCATGCAAGAGGCAACGGATGGATGTATCTCTCTCTCACACATGGATATTGCCCTCTTTTTTTCCTCTCTCTTTCTCCCTCTAAAAGACAATGAAATAAATATCCTCAAGTGAAGAAAATAAAAGACTCATAGACATAAACAAAAGTTATGATCACTAGAGATGGAAGGGGAAGTGGGGATGGGCAAAATAGGTGAAGGGGTTAAGTGGTACAAAGTTTCAATTGTAAAATAAATAAGTAATAGGGATATAATAAAGAATATAGCCAATAGTTGTAATAGCTTTGTAGGGTGAGAGATGGTAACTAGACTCACTGTGGGGATCATTTAATAGTGTGTATAAATACCAAATCACTATGATATATAATTGAAACTGGTAGGATACATTTTGTCAATTATACATTAATAGAAATATTAAAAATAAATTAAAAATCAGACTTAAACTACAAATAAAAAGGTTTCAAATTAAGAGAGAAGGATGAAAAGGATATTTAAGTCAGGAAAAACACAGAGGGAACCATGCATAGTGGAAAATTTAAATTCCAAACTGGTGTAATATAGGCTTTACATATGGAAATAGATACAAAGTTTTAAAAAGGCAAAGGATTCCATTTAGCAGAGGTAGCAACTGGTGAGTGGCCTTAGGGGCACTCATAGCTAAACAATAGAATAAAATAATGTGTTTTTTTTTTTTAAATTCTAAATAAAAAATGATAAAAGTCTAAAAAGAAAAAAAAAACAAGTAACAAATGGTGAAATTTTTTAAAAGGGTATCTATATATCAATAATATGGGGATTTTGTCCTCCCATTGGCCTATAAAATTGTACAGATGATACCATGAACCACTTATATGCAATTGTTCAAATCCCTTCCCGTTATTAGCTATTGTTTTTGTTTGTGCATTCAAGTGCATTTAAACACAGTTAAATGTTACTAAGGCTTATAATAAAACCTGAGTTGTTTTTTTTCTGTTTCTCTTACTACTGTCTACCCCAGACTTCCGGCGCTAAGAAAAATGCTTTTACGTCTTTCGGCTCTTTCTTCATATATTAGCTTTATGTTTCCAAATAGTGTTTACACTATGTCATCTTATTATTTTGTTTCAGACATCATCTATTGTCTTCCTGACAAGTTAGTTGAGGATAGCCCCTTACCCCTTACTTCCAAATTTCTGCAAATCGAATCTTGATTTTTGGTCACATTATAAGTCCATATTTGCTTGTGTTATTGGTGGAAGTGGAATACTTGGGTGCTTCGAGGAAATGAATTTCCTGAGGCCGCCACAGGAGGATGGGATTTCGTGGAAAGCTTTATTGATGATGTAAAATTAAGGGGGTTCCCCTCCAAGGTCTCATCTCCATCCTTCCCACCCTGGAAGAAATCCAATCTTGTCTTCATTACGGTTAGAATATGGGCCACTGTCCAGCGTTTCTGCTCCACATCAAAGCCCAGTCCAGCATCCTGAGAGTGAAGTCTGCCGGGCCATGGGTCATGTGGCTGCTTCAGCCCACATGACTATGGAGAGAGAACAGGCCAGCGCACTGGCGAGTGCAGGTCATGGAGCAAGAAAGAGCAAGAGAGAACAAGAGTGAACAAGAGCGAGTGAGGGAACTCTTTGGGGATTTTAACCAGGAGTTTCTAAAAAACAATCAATTAACTTTGCAAGATTTTGCATACTTCTGATGGGGTCACCACCTAGCCAACCCATTGTTGCCCAGGCTAGGTTGACAGGCAAGCACCTTCTCCACTTCACCCTGACTTATACTGCTTCTACTGCACATCTGCTTATCTCCCCCTTCTCCTCACCCTACAATCCACTACCAGGTGGGGAAAGGGAGGGGTATTAATCCCCTTGGAGGGACAATGCTGTGATTCCCTCGGGTGTGAAGCTGTAGCTTCCTGATGAAGCAAACAGACCTCTGCTACTCAACTGAAGATGCTCAACAATGTCTGGCTCTCCCTTTGCTTTCCTTCCTTTATTAATCTTAACTTAGCTAATTATGAGGATAACACTTGGACTATGGAAATATTTAGATGATGTCAATACTCTTCAACACTGAGTCACATAGAGCTGTGATTATGATGCATTTTATTTTTAAACAAATAGGCTTGCCCTAACCGGTTTGGCTCAGTTGATAGAGCTTCGGCCTGTGGACTGAAGGGTCCCAGGTTCGATTCTGGTCAAGGCATGTACCTTGGTTGTGGGCATATCCCTAGTGAGGGGTGTGCAGGAGGCAGCTGATCAATGTTTCTCTCTCATCGATGTTTCTCTCTATCTCTCTCCCTTCCTCTCTGTAAAAAAATCAATAAAATATATTAAAAACAAACAAACAAACAAACAAATAGGCTTCACTTATCTGCTCCATCAAAACTGTGAGATGATTTTCAGAAATATTATTTTCCATTTCAGTTTTCCTTCTTGGTCCATCTGGAGTTCTCTATCTTCTCTTTTCAATCTCAACTTCAACTCCTTGTCTTCAGTCCTGTTTTCAAGTTACAATGCTCCTGAGTGCTGACCCGCCCTTCTGGGCTTTGGTGGGGTCCATTCATTCCTGGTTTGTTCCTTCGCTTTCTCTGCTAAGTCTGCTACTGCATCTCCATCTGCTGGCTTTTCCCAAAACACGCCGAAAAATCATTAGGCTTTGTACATATTGACTCTAACTTTTTAAAAACTTACTTTTTACATTTGAGTTGTGAATAGGCTAGCAGATAACCACATGTGGTCAAACTACTTTGATTATCTGGAATTTCTCCAATTTACTCTTTTGTTCCTGCCACTTTATTTCTGCATTTTATCTTCCCTATTTTCTTTGGAATATAAAAAAATGTGTGTGTGTGTGTGTGTGTGTGTGTGTGTTATTTTTTTTTTTTCAAAGAATCTTTGAAAGTTTTTAAAAACCTTCCTTTTCCTTTTAAAGTCACTTTTTGGTATTTAGAGTTACCGTCAAATTGACTGATTTTCTTCCCTTGAATTTACCATTTACATCCCCCAGAGCTCCTGCATTTCCTAAATTTTTATTAAGCCTTATAAATGACTAAGAAATAATTTTCAAGTCCCTCAGCTTCTGCTAACAGTTTTTAGTAATGTCTCTTACTTGCTTTGTAGTCACATATAAGGTTATATCAATCACTTTGAAAATTGATTATGGAAAGATACCTATACTTTAAGAATCTCCTTAAAGTCAGTGGCCTGAAAATATTCACAGTATCTGAGTAAACTTATCAGCATTCGGCCTTAGGGAACATTCACCCCAGAGGACTGTGGCATAACTACTGTTGGCTGCGTGATACAGAAACATTTCAGCAATAATAGACTCCAGAGCAGTTTTGTAGCTTCTCTGATCGTCACACTCTACGAAGTATGTTCACTGTCAATCAGCTAGAGATGGTAGCCACAGTTCAACACAATAGGTGTTCATTTCACCCACAGACCTGCTTTGGGCAGGAAATACAAGTTTTAGATCAATCCTTTCATGTATTGCCCACTCCCACCGGTAACAACTAAAACAAACAACAAAAAATGAACCTAATTTAATAGGGAAACATTAGTAGATTGTTTTTAGTCTTTATTCAGTGTTATAGCTCTAAGTAATTTAATCTTGTACGTATTTTATTTTGAAGTCTTTCAAGCGCTTTGACAATTACATAAATTCTAGTTAGGCATGCCCATTGGAGCTTTATTATCAAGGACCAGCAGCATAGAGGGAGAAATATGGTAGAACCTCATTATTCACAAATATTGTACAATATTTTAAAACTCACCTACTTGCTATAATCTATATGTAACTCCAAAATCCATACTCCCAGAACTTTCAAGGTCATTCAAAAGCAGTGAAAAATTTGAGTCACCCAAAGCACACCTTCCCAGCGAATGTGGAACAAAGCCACACTCTGGCGTCTAGTTTCAGCTCTCATTCTGTTATCTGTGGGGTGTCTTCTGTGTCCCCCCCCCCTGTTGCCGGTGGAAGTGGAATTCTTAGGGTGCCATTGGGAAAAGAATTTTCTGAGACCCCCAGGGGAGGATGAAGTATCATGGGAAGCTTTATTGATGATATAAAATTGAGGATGTTTCCTTCCAAGGCCCCAATTCCCTCTGTCTCTCCATGGAAAAAGTTCAATCTTATCTTCAGCAGGACTAAGATTAAAACCACTTCCCAGAGTTTCTGCTCTATATTAAAGCACAGTCTAGTTCAGCATTGGACTAGCTTAGCTTGTGTTCCCAGTGGCAGTTCATTAAGGCCACATGGCAGGCGAGTGGACGGGCCACTGTGGGTCATGAAGCAAGAGAGTGCAAGAAAGCAGGAGCGAAGCAAGGGAGAGAGAATTCTTCGTCTGGGGTTCATAAATGGGAGCTTAACCAATGAACCCTTCAGGATTTTTTGCTCTTGCAGTAGCTCTACCCACCTTGCCTATGATCTTTGTTCTCCAGACTAGATTGATAGGCAAGTACCTTTCCTATATCACTCTGACTTCACTGTGCATGAGCCCATTTTCTCCCTTATTAGACCCCTTCCCTTACTGATTTGCAGAGAATGAACCAGTGATTCCCTGGGGAGCGTAAAGTTTCATCTTCTTGGTAAAGCTGCTCAGATGACCATACTTATAATGTCTGGCCTCCCCTTTGCTCTCTTGGTATTATTATCAACTAACTAATTATGATGGTAACAATACTGTAACAAGTCTCCTTTTTGCAATCTCTTTAGTGTAGTATTGTCTGCATTTTTTGTTGTTGCTGTTGAGTTTGCTGTTTCAAATGATCTGCTAGCATATTGTTAAAGTGAGGTCTAATTTTCCTAAATGCAAGAAGAATGTGATGTACTTGACTGATAAGATACAAGTGTTGGATGAACTTCATTCAGGAATGAGATATACTGCTACTGACCATGAGTTCAATGTTAATGAATCAGCAACATCTCTCTCTCTCTCTCTCTCTCTCTCTCTCTCTCTCTCTCTCTCCTCTACCTCTACCTCTACCTCTAACTCTATCTCTATCTCTATCTCTATCTCTATCTCTATCTCTATCTCTATCTCTCTCTATCTCTATCATCTCTATCTCTATCTCTATCATCTCTATCTCTATCTCTCTATCTCTATCATCTTATCTATATCTATATCTATCTATATCTACATCTATCTATGTCTCTATCTATGCCTAAGTGACCAGATGACCAGCCAACTGACCGGCCAGTAGCTATGACATGCACTGACCAGTGGAAGCACTGCTCAGCTGACAGACAGGAGCCAGAGGCCAGGCTGACAGCTGGCGAATGCAGCTGCTGCGGCACAAACCTCTCCCGTGGACACCGTCCCCTGAGTGCTCCCGAGCAGGGCTGGGATGAGCAGAGCGGTGTGGCACTCAGCCTGGGATCTGGCTCCTTCCTGGCCACCTGCTGCTTCATGCACTATTCATGCTGTGCAGGATTGACATGGACAGCAGGCTAGAGCCTGACGAGCTGACAGATAAGGCCAAGCTGCAGTGGCATGGATGTCCACTGATCCCCGCAGGCCAGGCTGAGGGACCCCACTGGTGCACGAATTTGTGCACTGGGCCTCTAGTATTAAATAAATTGACTTTAAACAGAAACACACATAAAACAAGATTATGTGCAAAGTTGGTGAAAGTGGCCCAGCCAGTGTGGCCTCGGTGGTTGAGTGTCAACCTATTAACCAGGAACTCACGATTCAATTCCTGGTCAGGGCACATGCCTGGGTTGCAGGCTTGATCCCCAGTTGGGGGCATGCAGGAGACAGCTGATCAATCAGTGATTAATTCTCATCACTGATGCTTCTATCTCTCTCACCTTCCTCTCTGAAAAAAAAAAAAAAAAAGTTGCTAAAAGTGTAATCAGAGCTTCTCAGCAACCTAACTCTGTATTTTCCCTAGGAGTAATACCTCTGTATTTGCTAAATCAATATTCACTGAGAATTTATAAAACATAACTACCGTGAATAACAAAAATAGTCCATATTTATATATTAACCCCATGGATGCCTTTTCTAATTTGAAGATCCTTGCGGTAAGTGCTATTGTGTAGATTTACCATTTCAAATCAAGAGTAGATAAATTTGCCCTTGGCTTATTTTTATTGTAATATTAAGATTCAAGATAACTAATCAAATTGTTCCATTTTCACTTATATTTGTTTATTTTTGTTAAAAGATGATTAAAGAAGACAATTTAAGTAATGTAAACTAAGTACTTAACAACTCATGAAGCTATACAGTCGGTTTCCATTAGGAGAACTCAAAGGAGAGCAGAAGTCAGGAAGTCTTTATAGAATAAAAAATAAAGAATAAGGAAGAGACAAGTAGAAAAATATTGGATTGGCTCAAGCCACATAGCCAACCTAATTTGGGATGAGAAGGAAATAAGTATGGAGCCCAGACTTGGGTTGGAGTTTAAGGATTGGCTGGCTGGATATACTGCTTTTCTGGTCAGAGCAAAGGATGTATAGGAATCAAGCTTTGGTTTACTGATGTGGCACCGCAGGCAGAAGTGACTATCTTGGGCCTACAAAGTTATTTCATCACTTTCATGGACCATAAGAAAGAGGAAATTACTCAGGTTTATTTGTTAAATTACAGCAGTGTTTTTATCTTATTTCTGGTATGAAGATGTACATAATCTTTAAGTCACCTTTATTAATTTACTTTAAAACTGGATTTCTCCTACTTCCTCGATACTTGTAATTATAGCAATATGTAATCTCCTAAACCCCAAACATTGTGTTGGTTTGCCGGGAGCCGGTCCATCCTTGCTGTTTCAAAGGACCTGGCATATATGGCATACTGTTCTTAATATGTTTGCTCACCTTCTTGGCACTATGTGTTTTAACCAAGGTCTCCTCTCTGAGAAAGGTTGTTTCCCCAGGTAGGGATTTTCCCCTGAAGTTAGGGAGGGAATAAAACCCCTCAACTAAGTGCCAGGCGGGTAATTAATCACTTTAACTATGAACAATCATGCATAAGCTACATAATCTTTACTCCCTGGAATGGAGATAAGAAACGCCCTAACCTTTGTAATAGAGATTGATAGGATTGAATCAACTGGTATAAATACAGATGTAATAAGACAGAACTTAGAAGACAGAACTTAGAAGACAGAACCTACACAGAACCTAGAGACAGAGGAACTTCGCTGGAGAGAACATGGCAAAAGATCCTGGACAGAAACTGGCAACAGAACCTAGAGACAGAACCTAGCGAGAGAACATGGCAAAAGATCCTGGACTGAACCTGACTACAGAAATTGGCAAGAGAACCTGACTAGAACCTGGTGACTGAACCTGGCTGGAGAACCTGGACAGACTCTGGCTGGAGATCCTGGCTGGAGAACCTGGAGAACCTAGCAAGAGAACATGGACACAGAACCTGGCTGGAGATCCTAACCAGAACTTCGCTGGAGATCCTGACCAGAACTTGGCTAGAGATCCTGGCTAGGCTGCTGATCAACTGAACGCTGTCTCCGTGTCATTCCTTCTTCGCCAAATCCGTCCACACCTTTGGGAACCCCTGGACCTGCTGGGGTTGGACCCCAGCATCGGTTATCTGTTTCAGTGAGGAATTCTGTGTTACTTGCCTGGCTAAAGCAATTGAGCCCTTATAACATTCCCTTCATATTCTTGGAAAAATTCTATAAATCTTAGTTTTAAGTGCTATAGAATAGCATATTAAATGCAAAATACATCATTAATTAATGCTAACTCTTCACAAACCTAAGTGCTTTCACTATCATAATTTATGTACAATATCCAAGTGATCATTTCAGTTAAAATAAAACAGGCTATAACTTCAAACTATTTTGTCAGGTTCTGATTTTTCTCCTAAGTATTACAGCCTCAGCAAAATCAAGTGCAGGCAAATATATAGCTAATAAGTTAGTGATTTAAGCATTCGTGTGGAATTTTTTATATTTAACTTTAAATATTTATGTACTTGGATACAATTAAATCAGAATTTTTAAGCTTTTTATGCATATATTTGTCTATATAACATGCCAACTACATAAGCCTTTGAAACTTGGCCTCTGAGGTCCATTATCAATAATTGAGATGAGACTGACTCTATCTTGCTTTCCCATTTCTAGTTTGGTTACAAACATTAGTATTCTCCTCTTTAAAAAAACCTTCTCAATTGCTGATGCAGAAAAATTGCTTTATTTCTACCTCAGTGGAGCTTCTTTTTGGAGGTTGAAACACCTGCTATGCATATATTATGTAAAGAACATACCAATTATTTAGAATGAAAGTTTGAATATAAATATCAGACATGACTGAAACCTACTTCAAAATGTGCTTATGTATCAGTTTCATTGTTTTACCATTTTACTGCTGTAGAAGCAGGTTTGTAGGTGTGTATGAGTGTGTGTGTATGTGTGTGTATGAGTGTGTGTGTGTGTGTGTGCGTGTGTGTGTGTAATTAAAGGGCAAGAGTAACAACTACTGGTTAACATAAATAAATAACCTCAGTTATTAACTTGTGTTAACACTATTTAACAATTCTACAAATATGATGCAAAAAGTTTCCAATCCTGTGTTTATGCTACATTCAGCTTGCCTTGGGGTATCTGCATTTACTCACTGATGCTTTTCAAATTGTCTTTCCCTTTTATAACGTGAGGCTAAGAGTGCTCTATACATTTTAAAGACATGCGGATGTCCATCAATTTCTACTAAAATAGAATGGTGGCACTGGAAAGAAGTAAATTGTAGAGAAAGTGAAATTTAAGCCACTGCCCAACGGTTGTTAATTGCTTCTTTTATCTCAGTTTTGATCATGTGGTTCCAACTCCACCGTAACCAACTCTTTATTGTTAATATTTATATATACCCTGGTCTTTTGCATCTTTTTGATCTCATTTTTTTAAGGTCAAACATTTGAGATGGAATATATAAGCATTATCACCATTCCAAATAACCTGTTTCAGGTATGTTGTTACTTACTACCTCAGGTTAGGCAGCTATAACAAAGTACCATAGACTGAATGGCTTATAAATAATAGATATTTGTTTCTCACAGTTCTGGAGGCTTAAAGTCCCAGATCAGGGTGCTAGCATGGTGAGAGCCTTCTTCCTGGTTGCAGAATGCCATCCTCTTGAACCCTCTCATGGTGGAAAGAAGCTGAGAGAGCTCTCTAGGGTCCTTTCTATAAGGGTATTAATCCCATTCACAAGGTCTGCACCCTCATGACCCAATTACCTCCTCCAGGTCCACTTCCTCATATGATCACATAGGAAGTTAGGGTTCCAATATATGAATTTGTAGGGGAGATACATTCAATCTTTTGCAACTATAATTTGTAATAATCAAAACTTGTTAAGTCTGTGTGAACTGTCAAATTTCCATCATTAATCAATAAGGTGAATAAGTTTAAGCAACTTAACTTACATATCTTAATAAAATTAATAAAATTTCTCAATTCCAGTCAATATTTTAAATATCCTTCTTGAGAGAAATTTATGGAAAAAGGAATATAATATATTTTTTCTTATTTAACATGAAGAGTTTCACTAGATTTTTACTCTGAATCATTTTTCCCCTGTATTGTCCCTACTTATGAGAGACATATGTGATCTTCAGTTACCATATATATATATACATATATATGTATGAAAATATTTACATTATTTTTATTTAGAAAATAAGTATTTTTCAGAATAGCTAGGTATAAAATAACTCAGCATAAGTTTCAACTAGACCAACCAGTTTTTCTTAAATATATGACGAAGTTATTGTAACATAGTCCTGGTGTGGCCTAACTTAACTATTGGTTGTATAATCATGCCATTTTTTATTGCTGGTAAGTAGAAGAAAGTCAATTCAATTAAAATGTGTCAATTTTTTTTTCTACTTCCATGTCTCAGAGATTGAGAAATGCAAGACATAAAAGTCTAAAGGATAAGAATATAATCCATGGTGACAGAGTCCTTGGATTTGATTTTCAACCTCTTCCCTTGTAAATGAATGATTGTGGAAAATTCCCTACCTCATTTTAAATGTCAGTGTCTCCATCTCGAAACCAGATATGAGTATAACACTGCCAGAGCTATTGAGTGTTTAAGTGAGATGATCCATGAAAAATATTGTTTCTTGATAATTTTTTAAAGGTAGCATATTATAAAAATGTATAACTTTAAAGAACTTTTAAAGACTTTGCTGATAGACACAGTGTAAATTAAGAGCGTGAGCCAACAAAATTCTACTTCATAATGAAACAATGGGTATTTTGAGTGTGACTCCTTAATAGCCATTAAATTTCCATAGGAATGTCCAAACAACCTCTAATCAATATTTAATTTGACTTTAATTTATGAGTTTATACAAATTATGTACATTAGATACACTAATCAGCAGGCAGCTATGATTTTTGTCATACATTTTAAAAGTTATGAAGAGTTTAAGTTCTGCATAAGGTAGATGCTGACATTTTAAAATAAAGTGGTTATATCTCTCCTTTAAACATTTTCAACAGAATCAAAATACAGTCATAATTTAATATCCATTGTTATCTATTTTTTAAAATATATCAACATTGTTTTATTTAAAAGTTAAATATTTTACTTATTTTTCTCCTGAAACCAATACCATTCAACTCTCCCAAATTAACTTTCATAATATGAGATATTTTGTGATAAAAATATATTTATTGATTTAATATTTTTGTGGCCATGAGTCACCCTAAATATTGAAATATCCTTTCCTGAGTAAGTTATTATAATAATAATTATTATAACCTAAAATTATTAGTTATTATTACTACCTAATTGATATAGACATGTAAACTTATTACATATTTTCATAAACAACTTTACATTAAAGTGATTTTTATAGAAAATATATCTTTTATGAAATGTCTTAGACCTTTTTATTATATTGAATCTAATATCTATGAATGAATTATTTATTGTTAGCATGAGTCAGAGTTACCATAAATTCTATCCTTCTTATTTTTTGGTTCATCTTTATACATGTAGGTGTTGAAATACCTTGCTCACATAAATAAGTCAATAGGATTAAGAGTTTTATTCCACAATGTCATTGAATTATTTGAACTCTTTTCAGGATGTATGCAATAGTCTTGCTCTAAGTCTTCAACAAAGATCCTTTTGAAATGACTTATCAGCTTATAATGCAAGTAAGTATTCCTTCAATTTTGTTGAAAACAAATAGCTAAAATGCACTGGCCTTATACATTTATTTATGTCATTTAATTAAAATTATTTATTTTTTCAAAGCCAATAGCAATATTTTGATTGGTTCTTATAGTAATGTTTTGCAGATTTGTAATATTCTGGAACAATCACCACTATAAATCTAGTGGTGGGTGTAAGACAGTTTATTTTTAAAAGTTGGAGAAGTTCATTATATGATGATGGAAAATCAGGACTTGAAACCCCATCATAGACTTGAGAGAATATACAGTACACTTTAAGTTATCTGCCAACTGGGTCAAGATAACTTTTTGGAGTTGTTTGCAAGAAAAGTTTCTTAAATTTGTTGGCAATCATTCTGTAAATTTTCATTGATACTTAGCTGTAAGAGAGTGGTGTTTACTTGTTTGAAATATATATGAGTTCAAATAACCTGGGTTTTAAAAAGTCTCTTAGGAAAGATTTACTATAAAATATATAGTTCTTTAATTTAAAAATACCCTTAAGCCATTTATACTCACATACCCTTAAATGCCCCCAGATACTCCAATGTCACCCAGAAGCCGGTGGCAGGCCACTCATCTGAGGAACAATAATATGCTGATTAGGCAAACAGCTTCTCAATGGATCTCTTGGCTGCTTCTTCCAGATTTTCATTCCTAGACTCCTTCCTAAACAGAGTCTCTAGGAGGAAAAATAGAGAAGTATTTAGAAGCAGGTGATATATAACATTTTTACAATCCTATCTAAAATTTGTTAGGGCTGTTTTTTTTTTTTTTTTTTTTTTTTTTACCAAGGCTGGATATTCTCTTGGGCTATAGTCTCTTTTGTGTACAGAACAGCTTCTTATTTTAATTTCCTACATAATTTAAACCTTGATGAATTGATTTCATTAGCACATTAAATCTGCATAGCACTTACATTGCCCATTTCTCTTAACACAAACTAAAGTGAAAAAAAAAAAAAAAAAAAAAAAAAAACCTCTGTTGTTGTTTGAGATTTCATTTGGGTAGATTGGGTTCTGACTGATTGCTTGCTCTTCATTACCTCATCACAAGTTGCATTGATTACGATTAAAGTAGCTACACTTCTTACATCTTCTCCACATCTTATTTAAAGCGTATTTCAAACTTTTATTCATTTTTGAAATTGTGCATTATACATACTTGGAAATAGTTTCTAAAAATTCTTTCAGCCTCTAATTTATTCACAAGCTCTTGATTTTCACCTTGCCCACCCTAACGCCTTTCATCTGGTGCAATTTTTAAACATCAGCTGTGTTCCTTACTTATCAAGGAATCATTGCATAGAGCTGACAAAAGCAAAGAAAGACTCAAAGATCTCTAAAATAAAGAGGTAGTTTTTCTGCACCATGACCTGTACTGCACTTACAGGCATATTAGTTCTCCATTAAAATGGATATCAGTCATTGTAGTCACTTGGCAAGATGACAAAGGTGTAAACTGAGGCTTAAAATGTAGGAGTCAAACCTCTGACTTATACGACTCTAAGATCTGTGTTTGAAACACTTACCACCTCTCTGGGAAGACATAGTTTATTTTATTTAAACTGTATAGTATTAATAAAGAATATAAACGAAAAGAAAGAGGTATAACAGAAGTAAAATGAGTACATTCATATTTTTCCTTCTGTAATTTTTTTGATGGGATAACAATTCTGAGTTGCTAACTTGGTTTCTAATAAGAGGGCATAAGAAGTCTGGAGATGTTATGGTGATTCAATGCGCTGTTACACTTCTTACAGATCAGCCTCAATGAAAGAGACAAACAAAAATGCATTCTCTTTGAAGATAAAACTAACAGTAGAGAGTAAATGACAATTCTGTCGATTCCTTGAGAACCCCATACACGAATGATTTGTGGATTTGTAGCAATAACAATTCTTGTAGTATTTTTCTTGCAGTTCAGTCGAATATATGTAGTATTTTTCTTGCAGTTAAGTCAAATGGGTTTGGATTTTGGAGGCTTCTCTTATATTCAAGAATCCATAATCTTAGCTGGTTGGAAAAAAGGTGGTGGAGTCAGTAGAATCGTAATAATTCAGGACTTTATATGCATGTAAGGGAAGCCATAGGCATTGGAAAGAGGAATTTACAACACTTTAATACAGGTATTGTGTTTGATAATGAAAAAGACTAACACAGATAGACACTGTGGAAACTCATTAATAATAAAATCACAATCACAAAAGCGTTATTCCAGAACCCCTTCCTCATTCAAAGCATCTATCTCCACTTAAGTTCTTGAGTCAGGATAGTCAATTACACAATCAACAAATTTTAAACAAATTTTCTTCATAACAATATTTAATACAAGTAGTGAAATACCCAATGTTCCTTTCGTCAAACACCTTGCCCTTTGTTCATTATCCCATTCCAGAAAAGGCCTGAAATAAAAAACGGCAATCTCATTGTGAGTTTGGTGCCAAAGATCAAGTCATGTTTATATTTAATTCAAGACCAGACACACAGTAGAGATTGCTGGTGTCCAGGACGAGACTATACTTATGTGTAATTCAAAACCAGATACTCAGAAGGACTCTGCAATTGATTTTTGAAAAAATCATTAGCACATTCAATAATACTTTATTGGTAACTGACAATTGTTATTCATCAAATGAGAGTTTAGCAGGAAAGAAACATAAATTACACTGTAAATGTAACCTGTTGTGCAAAGTGTACGTGAGTTTTGTTTTTAACTCCATCTTTGACAGTTTAGTTCAAACATGCTTACGAAGTCATATAAAATGGTTTGATTGATGGATCCAGTGATTACTCCCATGTTTGACTTTAGAACACTCTCTCTTCCACTGACCTTTCATTTATGTCTTACTAATCCATATTTAATAGAGGATATGAGATATTAGAAATATCCTATCTAATAAAAGAGAAACATGGTAATTGGCATACGACCGCTACCCTTCCCATTGGCTAATCAGAGAGGTATGCAAATTAACTGCCAGCCAAGATGGCTGCCGGCAGCCAGGCAGCTTGAAACTAACATGAGGATTGCTTGCTTCAGTGACGGAGGACTCCAACGTTCCCCGCCTGCCGCTGCAGGCCTCTGAGCTGCAACTCTAAGCAACTATGTAACAAATATAGAAACTAAACAAAACCCCAGAAACCTGCTTTAGTCCGGCCGGGCTTCAGCCAGCAGGATCGCAACATTGTAAGCAAAGGCCAGAAACCTACTTTCAGCAGTGGAGGCCTAAGAGCTGAAGCCAAGCCTCAAAGCTAAAGCTGGCCCAGAATAAAAAAGAAAAAAAGGAGCGGTAGGGAGCTTCAGTCACCCCCCAGCCTGAAAACAGCCCTCAGCCCCTCACCCAGACTAGCCAGGCACCCTAGAGGGGACCCCCACCCTGAAGGGTGTGTGACCAGCTGCAAACAGCCATCATCCCCTCACTCAGGCAGTCCAGGCACCCCAGTGGGGACCCCCACCCTGATCCAGGACACCCTTCAGGGCAAACCAGCCGGCCCCACCCATGCACCAGGCCTCTATCCTATATAGTAAAAGGGTAATATGCCTCCCAGCACCAGGATCAGTGGAGCCGCGTGGCCTCCCGGCACCGGGATCAGCATGACAGGGGGCAGCGCCCAAACCCCCTGATCGCCCTGCAGCTCTGTGTGTGACAGGGTGTGGGGCCACAACCTCCCTATCCACCCTGCTCTGTTCATGACAGGGGAAGGTGCCCCAACCCTCTGATCAGCCCTGCTCTGTGCCTGATCAGGGGAAGCTCCCCAAGCCCCTGATCGCCCTGTGGCTCTGTGTGTGACAGGGTGCGGTGCCCCAACCCCCTGATCAGCCCTGCTCTGTGTGTAATGGGTGCGGTGCTCCAACACCCGACCCCCCCAACGGGCCCTGCTCTGTGTGTGACGGGGTAGAGCTATAACCTCCCCATTGGCCCTGCCCTGAGTCTGAGAGTGGCGGCGCCCCAACCCCGTGATCGGCCCTGCTCTGTGGGTGATAGAGGGCGGCGCCCCAACCCCATGATGGGCCCTGCTCTGTGCTTGACAGGGGGTGGCTCCGCAACCTCCCCATTGACCCTGCCTTGAGTGTGACAGGGGACGGTGCCCCAATCCTCCAATCGGCCCTACCCTGAGCGTGACTGAGGGTGGCATCACAACCTCCAGATCGCCCTGCTCTGTGCATGACAGGGGGCGGCACCCCAACTCCCAATCGGCCCTGCTCTGAGCCCGACCAGGGGCTGCACCTAGGGATTGGGCCTGCCCTCTGCCACCAGGGAGCAGGCCTAAGCCAGCAGGTCGTTATCCCCCGAGGGGTCCCAGACTGCGAGAGGGCACAGGCCGGACTGAAGGACCCCCCTTCCCCCCGAGTGCACAAATTTTTGTGCACTGGGCCTCTAGTTACTATATAAGTATTCTATCTGTATCCTATATAATAAAGAGCTAATATGCAAATGGTCATCACGCCCTCGCTCCCGTGTGCTGAAACTGCTCAGACACTCAACACTGGGGAGAGAGAAATAGGAACCAGCTAGGCATAAATGAGCTCGTGAGAGAGGAATGGGGACCAGGTAGGCATAAATGAGCTCATGAGAGAGGAATGGGGACCAGCCAGGCACAAATGAGCTGAGGAGAGAGGAATGAGGACCAGCCAGGCTGAGGCCTGGGAGAGGGACAAGCCACATTCCACATGGTCCCAGGCACCTGTGGCTGCAGCCCGGTTGAAGCTGCCTGCCCACAGTCCCCTGCGGCTGTGGCTGGCCCGGGTGAAGCCGGCCTGGGTCCCGGGTGCCTGTGACCAGCCAGAGGAGGTAATCCTGGGTCTCGGGTGTGGGGCAAGGCAGAGACGGTTAGGGGTGATCAGGCCAGGTTAGCGGCAATCGGGCAGGCAGGCAGAGCTGGTTAGGGGCGGTCAGGCAGACAGGCAGGTAAGCAGTTAGAAGCCAGTGGTCCCGGATTGTGAGAGGTAGTTGGACATCCCCAAACGTGTCCTGAATTGACTGGGCTGAGGGATCCCTCCCCCCATGCACAGATTTCATGTACCGGGCCTCTAGTATTGATAAATAAAAAGATATATCCATATAGATTTTCTTCTACCTGATTCCCATACCCAATGGTTTTACCCTGCAACCATTATATAACATCTACATTCATTCATCTCATCCTCCAATTTTTAAAATAACAAAGAGTATGTTTCAATATTATTGAAAAGGGAAAAAAAGGAAAGTTATTTTCATTCAGAATGCTGTAGTAACACAACAGGCCACTATGTCCCCAGTAATTCCTTTCTGTGCAACATTTATCTTTTCAGAACTTTGAGTATCTCCTGCAGTTAAAGGATGTTTCATGTAAAGATGAGATGGATTAGTCTCTAGAGAAATGAATAATCAGGGTGGTTTTTAATTTTGGCCCAATATCTTGCACTATATTTCTAGGAGGAATATGAACCAATACTATAGATCTCATAAGGTTGAAGTTCAACCAGAGCAAGAAATTGATCATATACATGTTCAATCATCAAACCCACATCTTGACAGAACAATGATGCAAATTTCACTTTTAAAAAACAGTACTGCATAATTTATTCCAGAAAACTTGAGCTCAATAATTTATTAGCTGTGTAACCTAGTAACTGAAAAAGTCTAACATGCTATCTTTTAATTTTACTTATTCAGGGAAAATTATTTAAATCACTTCTCTTTAATTATCTTGGCTGACTTCTAAGGACAGAGTGGTTTTCAGGAGTTACCACTAGGAAAAGAGAAGAAACTAAGAGGTAAATTTGATCTGTCCTGTAGAACCACACAGGCTAAATGCAAAAGTCAAACGTGGATTTTAATAAGTATTTGATGCTATTTAAAAAAAAAAAAAAGGGCTTGCTAATATCAACACTCCTATTGAGACCTAAAAACCTTGTGTTTTATACTCCACTGTCATTTTTAACTTGAAGGAATCTGAAGATTTAAACATCGTCCGTAGCGGTAAAACAAATAGTCCTTCAGGGCTGTCCTTCTACCCTTGAAGTCAGAAGCTGATTTTTCAGACAGTGGTGTGAAGAAATTAAACATGACCTTACGCAGGAGAGAACAATACTCTAAAGGTAAACCAAATCCTTCTGCTGTACCAGTTTTGCTATGAGTGATTCAAAGGAGAAAAGTTACAGAGCAGAACATGAAATTGAAGATCATTTCAGCAAGAGATAAATGTTTGAGTTTATAATTGAAGAGACTTAACTTGATATTTTTCCAAAATGTTTTTTTTTTCAAACGGATGTGCTTAAATCTTTGTATAATTTAGATTAATGATGGTATGATTTTGCTCCTCAAAATGAAATCTAAATATAGGTGAATAACATTTACTAATTGCCTAAGAAATTTAAGTGTCTACTTAGTGATGATTTATTAAAGTGTAGAGTTTTCTGTATATTTTACAAATTTATACAATTACCATTTTTATCCAATTGGTGTAGCTACTGATGTAGCAGTGCCACACTTAGATACACATTTGTTTTTTTGTTTAGAACATCGTTAAAATAAAATGAGATTATATGGAATTTGTGAGAAAATAATTTTTTTTCAGACAGTTATAAATAATTCTAAAATATCTGCTTTCCATAGCATATTTTTGCTTTTAGCGCCCTATAAAGCTGAAATTCTATTCTTGCTAATAATTTCCCTCATCCAATGTTGCAATTATATAAACTGTTTAATATACAGATTCTGCAAATAATTCTTAAATAATTCAACACCCTCCTAAGGAATTTAAGATAAATTTGAAGCCAGAGCTCTCTTTGCTCTTTCCTATTTATTGGGTCAGGGGGAGAGTTCTAGTCTGACTAAAGCCAAATATGTCCATTTACTAGATAGCAGCGAAGATGTGTTCTCTGATAAGTGAGGATTATAATCCCACAGCATTGATACCTAGGCAGGAAGGAATGTGTAGAGCGGAATAGGGTGGGTATTAATGAAAGCAGTATTACAGGAAGACTACTGTTGAAATTAGTAGACTGTCTAAGGCAGGTATCGAATGCTGTGCTTGCACACTCAGTTTTCCTTCTCCATTTATTTTAGGGCACATCTGTCTGCACCCTTGCGTTGATTAGTCGTATGAGGATTATCAAACCCCACTTGGTCAGTATGGGATATGAGAAGTGGAATGTTGGGCCTGCTGTTCTAATAATCTATCTAGGTTTTTACTTCTAGGAAAATTAGGCAAGGTAAATTTGTGGAGGCTGCTACAGGCCATGGCTCAGCCTGGGATAATAAAAACCAAAGCTGGCACTTAGAAGTCATAAACTATATACTCACACCGTCCATAGGCCAGAAACAGGGAGGGAAGAAAACAACAACTGAGTGTATGGTCCTATCAGTTATGGTGTTCTTTCCATTTGTGTGAATGCTTATTTATTTCCAGAATATGCAGTGATTTCCAAATAAGTATGTAAAGAATCTTATCAGAAAAATTATAAGATAAAGGATTAAGAATATCATTCAAGTTCTATGTCTCTGGGTTTAGTTATATGACCCTGTTTCATTAAACAAATAAAAAAAAAGATATGTTAGGAAAGTAATATGTGGAGATAGTACATTTTATTTTAGGTTTACATGAGTCTGAGACAATACTTACGACAACTGTAAGTAGATGGAAATGTGGAATAGATTTGGAGAAAGAAGTGACATAGATGTGGAATTCAAGCCTATAGCCAAGAATTTAGAGTTGAAGACTGAAAAAGTTTACATTCTCTCCTGCCCTGAGCACAGTGAGAAATGAACAGAAGGCCAAGGATTGAGCCTTCACTTAGGCCTCACTATGCATTTCTCTTACTCTGTGCAACTTTCAAAGCCCACATCCTTTTTCACTTTTCACTAAATTAGTCTGGCCACATAGTGGGGGCTTTCCCCATTGTGTGGAGTAATGCGTTGGATATAAACAGAACCAGCACATTAAAGAAATATACAGAAAGACCAATAGAAGAGCTTTGCAGCTGAACTTTCACTTTTCATAACAACTACGTCAGTGGTTCTCAACCTTCCTAACGCCATGACCCTTTAATACAGTTCCTTATGTTGTGGTGACCCCCAACCATAAAATTATTTTCGTTGCTACTTCATAACTGTAATTTTGCTACTGTTATGAATCACAATGTAAATATCTGATATGCAGGATGTATTTTCATTGTTACACATTGAACATAATTAAAGCATAGTGATTAATCACAAAAACAATATGTAATTATATATGTGTTTTCCGATGGTCTTAGGTGACCCCTGTGAAAGGGTCATTGGACCCCCAAAGGGGTCGCGACCCACAGGTTGAGAACCGCTGAACTACATGACATCAAGCACCTAATATTATGCTTACAATGACGAAAAGCAGGCCTGGATTTGATGAACCTAGGAGTTTTCAACATTTAGCATTCTACATTACACATATCAACTATAAGCAATACATGGAAAAAACCTCTCGTATCTATAATTCAGTTTAGAAGAGGAAACATATATGATTCTAAAGAGATGACACATACATAAAAACATGAAACTGACACTGAGAGCTTAATAAGTATGAGTTTAGAGGACAGGTATTTGTGTATTGGGATAATTGAGGAAAGCTTTACCAAAAAAAGAGAATTAAATGGGCCCTCATGAAGAGGGTTTATACGAACAGATTATTGTGCAGGTGAGCAAAGAACTATTAAATAGTTTCAAAGTTCAGGATAAGCTTGTTTGACCAAGACATCAAACACTTGTCTAGTGAAACACTGAGAGAGAAGGGAAGAGCGTGGTGGCCATCAGCCACATGCTACATGCACAACTTTCCCTGTCATTGCACATATATCTGTTCTCTCCTCTTTTCCTTTTTTACCTCTCAATTTGCTTCCCATTAAGTTTTAGCATGGCAGCGTAACACCAGTCCAGGTTTCCAGAACCACTACAGTGCTGTTTCCAGATTTATAAACAATCTTAATTTAGTGTTTTTAAGTGTAAAGGTGGCATTTCACTGCTGGCTTGGTCTTTTGTCAATTTCCACATAGGTGAAATTTCCACAGGCTCTTTCCCAGCCATTTAGAATTCAGATAGCAAAGTCAGAGGACTCATGGAATAGTTCTTGAATAAGAAAGTGGTTGGTAAACATCAGTTTATTAATAGCAGAACCAACTAGAAATACTAGGAGAGAATCTGTTTTTAAATGACTTTCTTATATCAATAGTCAATGCTTGTCTGGAAAGTGGTTACTGTCTCCATGTGGTTTGATGATTACAAGTGAGAAATGCTTTAGACTTTAAATAGTCAGAAAGGGAAACATGATAAAAGGTAGATTTGCATAAAAGTTCGTCACTGGAAACTACAAATTGGCGTACTCTCCAATAGGCGTCTGATTAGGACACGCTGGAAGCGAGGCAGCAGAAATATTTCACACACACCTTCCCACAGAGTTCTTTCCATTTGGTTTGATATTAGAACCCTGAAAAAGTGCCAGCAGGCTAAATTCTGCAGAAAGCAGTGGAGTATATGACAATATATTTAGGTAAGATTTGGCTGAGCAGATGGGATGAAATGTAATCTTCATATTCAGTGATATTCAAGATTAAAGAGAGTTATTTGAAACTCCTGGACTTGTCCTATTTTAACTCAATACTTGCTCAGAATCTTCTCCCTGGAAATAATGGTGTGCCCTCTCTCAGATGGCCCAGCAAAGCGAGGAGGAGCTGGACAGGTGTCTGTCATCAAAGCTGTCCAGATGGCTGTGATAGGACCCCACCTGTCACTGAGTATCACTGCTGAGTATCAACTTGTGGAATTCTAGGTCTGAATAAGAACATCAGCCATTTTTTATTTTTCATTTATTTCCAAATCTTCAGATAGCTAAGTTAGGATGTTGCATTAAAAATGAATTTGTTTTCTTGAGATTTAGTAAAACCACAGCAAAGACACGGGCAAACAGACCTAAAGAATCAAAGGATGAAACAAGGTATGGCACATAAGAGGTTTTTTTAAAAAAGTCAATGGAATTAAGAGAGGATAGAAGAATGTTGTCTGAAAATAAAACCAATACTTGAATATAATCATATAGGGGAGGTCTGTTCAGAGGGAGATAGTCTTTCCAATGAAATCCTGGGTAAGTTGTGGATGGAATGGAAGCAAATACCATGTATCGGAGAAGTTTGAAGTGAGACCAAAATCATAAGAATTAATTTAAAAAACTATAAATAGAGTATTTATTTCATTCTACTTTATTTCCCACTTTTACTTTCCCAAAGAAAAAAATAAAGACACCCCCCCACACCCAGCAAAAAAGCTGGCTCTCTATTCACTCACTAACTTGCCACCGAAAGCAACATTAACAAGCACACCTTCTATAATCTTATTTTAATTGGCAAACAAAGGGTATGAATATTTTAGAACGTGAAAAAGACAAACTAGAAAGAATAAAGAGTAGAAATTTTACTTAGTTCTATTAGAAGGAATTTATGACAAAATATAAGAATGTAAAAGAAAAGATTTAATTCCATATTTAGAAAGACTGAAGCAGATATTGCACACATGTAACAAAGAGCATTTGAATAAAGTTAACAATAACTGTAGGGTTGGAAGAGAAAGCCAAGAAAACTCTTACATTCTGAATCAAAAAGAAAAATAAGTGAGAAATGGACAATAAAAGAGAAGAGACATAAAGAATCGAATTTAATACCAGACTTGAGATTTCCCAAAACAGAGAATTAGAAAGTAGAGCAGAAAAAAAAATCAAGCATTAATAGATTTTCCCCATTGCTGAATAAGGATATATGCCTCTGATTGAAATGGCTTATTGATTGCTCAAAACAATTACTAGAATGACAACAGAATGCCTAGGCAATACATAACATTGTGAACTTCCCAGCTACTTATAACCAAAAGAAGACGTATTACCCAAAGGGTAAACCAAAGACTTTTAAATAGTGACAAGAGTCAAATCGCAGGTATTTTATCAGTAAAACCAGATGGTAGAAGAGAGTGTAGCAGAGCCTTTCAAGATCTCTGAAAAAATAACTATCTATATTCCCTTATTCCTTCAAACAATCCAGTTTGAAGATAGAAAAAATTAATGGGTAATGTATGAACATTTTATAAAGCAAGTAGAAATAGCAAAGACAGGGAAAAGAGGAACACCCGAAGAAGTAGAGCAGAAAAGTCTTCGGTGTTTTTTATTCAAACTAAAGTTCAACGGAGAGAGTGCTTCTTGGTGAAAAATGAGGCATTGATGGAAGGGATATAAGACAGAGAACTCTGAAAATCTTGAAGGAGATTAAAGGCATGTCTAGGGTAGTAAAAGCAGAGATATAACTTAAACCTGGAGTCGTTAGCATTCTCCATGTGTGACACAGGAGCTATGACATTGGACCCAAAGTGTAACAAGGGAAATCCTTGCTCACCCTCTGCTTAATTCTAAAAGAATATTCATTGTCACAGAAAAAAAGTGAGTGTTTTCTGTTGGTATGCATTTTATAGAATCACTTCATGGACACAGTCTAGTGAACATAACGATGGTTTTAGTACAGAATATAAACCTTACCAAATTTGATGGGATAGAAATGAGAGAACAGCCAGCTGAGTATGAGAGCTGTAATTAGGGGACGTTGTAGGGGAAACAGATGGAAACACAAATGTCTCCTTTTTAGAAAATAAGAATTCAACAGGTATTACCTGTGCTAGAGGGGCCTAGTTGGGGGTCTTAATCCTGAGGGTTGTCGATGGGGCGATTGGGTGTAGTGAAATAAACATATATAGATAAGCGATTGAATTCCAGGGAGTGAGGGAAGTGGCAAACACCTAACACTTTTTGAGAACTTTTTTTTTTTAGGTTTGATCTTTTAGAAAGTTCCTGGTTAAGATACAGAGCAATCATGTGCATAAAACATCAATCACTCTTTTACAGACAAATGACCAAGGTTCAAGGAGATTAAGTAACCTGCCAAGTGTATGCTGTTATAAAATGATATGACGGGTCTGAAGGCATTTCTCCCCACTCCACAGCCCATACTCAGTCCAGCGTAGCAGCAGCCTTGCTCTACAGGTCCCCTCTTTCCTAAAAACTGCTGAGGGGAAATCAAGATGTTCTGATGCTAAAACCCGTTTACTTGCCCCTTCACAATTCACACACTCTGAACTAGTTTTGTTATGTTACGTGTGAGTAAAAGAAAAAAAGAATGACCAAGGATTTAAAATAAAAGTTCATTCTGGTTATCTAGGCTCTGAAGTGTAGACCAAAAACAGTATCCCTGCTGTTACAACTCTAGAAAATCATAAAAGCCAAGTCAACCATTCGCTACAGTAAAACCCTGACCTATATAATGAACTTCCCAAGTTCTAGAACCCTATAGATATCACATTGGTCCAGAGAAAGAAATGTATATGGCATTAATGCAGACTAGTGCAGTGGTCGGCAAACTGCTGCTGGGCAAACCGCGGCTCGTGAGCCACATGTGGCTCTTTGACCCCTTGAGTGTGGCTCTTCCACAAAATACCGACTTCTGCGCATGGCCACGACGTTTCAATCGCACTGTACGTGTGCGCCCGCACGTGGTATTTTGTGGAAGAGCCACACTGAAGGGGCCAAAGAGCCGCATGTAGCTTGAGAGCCGCGGTTTGCCGACCATGGACTAGTGAGATTCAAATTTTACCTTCCTTTTCACAGAAAATACTGTATGAAAAGTAGGTATTTTATATTAACTTCTATAACTTGATATATTTTTGTTATTTGTGAAAATATATTGAAAAGTATTTTGTTAATTTCCCATCTTACTATTTTTAAATTATCTTGCAGAAGCAAATTTAAAAAACAACAACACTGCCTATTATTTCCATATTATAATACCAAGAAAAATCTTAAAGATAGAATTGATCATTCTGTGATACCTGGTATTGCATAAGCTGTTGCCTACACTCTATCTGAGAACTCTCCATTAACATTTAAATGTCACAATTTCTATTTTATTTCAACAATGAAAATTATTATGTCCGTATTTTTTAAAGTAAGTACCATTCAAAGGAGTTCATATGTTGGTTTGACTGTGGCTGTTGTGCTTCATGTATTTTTAAATCTGTATAAATCAGTTCCAGAATGCAGTTTGCTTGCTAATAATACTCTGTCAGTATCTTACCTGCAGGTAAGAGATGTGGGATTTTGCAGAACTTCCTTATAGCATATCTACATTCAGATAAGAGATTATGAGCATAAAGTGCCAAGTATAGTCAATTTTATCATACTAAATCTTTACAAAATAACATCTATAGTGATCATTTTAAAGTCGTGATCTACATTGCCTTTGAATATATAATAAAAATCAGGAGGAAAAAAGATATTCTTTCAATTACCGAATATTTAACCTACAATACTTCAATTTTATTTCTACTTTTAAATATTAATAGAAGTAGACTTTGTACTAAAATTAAGTTACATGGAAATTTTTGATGTTACATAAGTTTGACTGAATTTGGAGTGCACACTTTGTTATAAGAACATGGTATCTAATTTTGATTCCAAATTGGAATAAAAAGTCTTAAAAAAGAAAATAATATGGAAGAACCCGCTTGCCCCTGCAACTCAACGTGGTGGTGGGAAGGAACTGTAACCATGGCAATGGAGGGCAATTAAACAAATACATTCCAGGGTAAATGTATTTTTCTTTTTGATTAATTTAGGCAGAATAGGGATTTCCAACGTGAATATTGTGGATCTTATGTTTTTTCAACTATCTGTTAATTTTCATTACCCACGTCAAGCACTGTATACATTTTTTTAAAATCATGGTGAGGGTAACCGTAATTCTAAATAAGAACTAATTAGTGCATCACATAGGTACAACTGATTAATCATTAAAAGTAAAACAAAGTCTATTTCATCCAGAAACCATACTAAGCACCTACAACAAAATGCAGAAACTGTAAAAGCAAAGCATAATAGTTTGACTATAAATGTAAATAACTTGTTGAATAAAATATACTATAAGAAATGTAAACAAGGAAGTAGTAAATAAAAAACAACAAATTCTTAAAAATCATTACATGGTACATGAGATACAAAGAATTAACAAAAAACATTTAAAGACTTCTTATAAATCAATAAATAAAAGACAAAGTTACTCATGGAAAAGCAGCTATGGTGAGGCCAGACAATACATAAAAGGAAAAAAAAATCTAAAATTTTGTTCTAATTGGAGATCTAAGATCTAAGAACTGCAAATAAAATAGCAATAAAATAAAACAACAAAACAGATGTCTAGTGTGTTTAGGAAACAGTCCCTTGAGCTACTGGCTGAAGTTTAAATTGGTATAAACTTTCTGATGGGCAGTTATAGCTGAAAAAGGCTTACATTGCTTTGAACCGGCACATTGGGGATGTCTGCGCCTTGACTACAGGTATAATAATCACAGTGTTGCATACAATGACAAAAATTAGAAAGCAGTGAATGTTGAGTAGAACATGATCTATTAAGTGGACTACTAACACTGCAGATGTAGTGGACATCTGTTGTAGCTGGTGGATCTGCATCAATTTAACCTTTTTTCTGGGCACTCATGGGATGGAGCATTGTGACTAATACCCCCTTAGCCTGCCACACACGTAATGGACAGTCCTGGTGGGAAGTGTCAAGACGCCCTACACTGCCCTGGAACTTGAGTGGAGTGAGACAGGCACCTTTAACAGTTAGAACCCATTAATCCCAACAGAGGCCTCTAGCATTGACTGCCCTCTGGTCTCTTGCCAGGAGCCGGTCCATGCTTGCTATTTCAAGGGACCTGGCATATATGGCATACTGTTCTTAATATGTTTGCTCACCTTCTTGGCACTATGTGTTTTAACCAAGGTCTCTGAGAAAGGTTGTTTCCCCAGGTAGGGATTTTCCCCTGAAGTTAGGGAGGGAAGAAAACCTCTTAACTAAGTGCCAGGCGGGTAATTAATCACTTTAACTATGAACAATCATGCTTAAGCTACATAATCTTTACTCCCTGGAATGGAGATAAGAAACGCCCTAACCTTTGGAATAGAGATTGATAGGATTGGAATCAACTGGTATAAATACAGATGTAACAACACAGAACTTAGAAGACAGAACCTACACAGAACCTAGAGACAGAAGAACTTTGCTGGAGAGAACATGGCAAAAGATCCTGGCCAGAAACTGGCAACAGAACCTAGCAAGAGAACATGGCAAAAGATCCTGGACTGAACCTGACTACAGAAATTGGCAAGAGAACCTGACTAGAACCTGGTGACTAAACCTGGCTGGAGAACCTGGACAGAACCTGGCTGGAGAACCTGGCTGGAGAACCTGGAGAACCTAGCAAGAGAACATGGACACAGAACCTGGCTGGAGATCCTAACCAGAACTTCGCTGGAGATCCAGACCAGAACTTGGATGGAGAGCCTAGCTAGAGATCCTGGCTAGGCTGCTGATCAACTGAACGCTGTCTCTGTGTCATTCCTTCTTCCCTGACTCCGTCCACACCTTTGGGGACCCCTGGACCTGCTGGGGTTGGACCCCAGCAGTCTCTGTTAGTTATATCCCTGGACCTCATCCTGTTTCTGTTCTAAATATGACATGAATTTTTTTTTATCCTGTTTCTAAGATCTATGAACCAGTCCTTATGCTTAAGATGGTTTGCTTGCTTAATGTATCCTATTTCAGTTTCTTGCCACCAGAGAACTTAAAATCATTTATATATATTTACTGAGTAAAGATGGTCACCAAATATGGGGATTATAAAAAGAAACAACAGCCCTAACCAGTTTGGCTCAGTGGATAAAGCGTTCACCTGCAGACTGAAAGGTCCCAGGTTCGATTCCGGAGAAGGGCATGTACCTTAGTTGCGGGCACATCCCCAGTGAGGGGCATGCAGGAGGCAGCTGATCGATATTTCTCTCTCATCGATGTTTCTAACTCTCTATCCCTCTCCCCTCCTCTCTGTAAAAAATCAGTAAAATAAAAAAAGAAACAACATAATGTATTTGGTAATATATTTTAGTAAAAATTATGATCATAATTTTTTAAACTTTTTATTTTCAATTTGTTATCCAAATGAACAAGCATAACTTTTATTGGTATTAACAAACAAAATATAATACAAATAATAGCAACATATGTTTATGATGTCTCACTTGAAACATAGTAAATATTAGACTAGGTCCAATAATTGCATTTGCATTGATCATTATTTCAATAAAATTTCAATTAAAATGCTTTTTAAGTATATAAAAAATGTCCAATCTCATTTATAAATAAATAAAAATTAAAGTAGTAAGACAACATATTACCCTATATAATAAAAGACAAATATACAAATCAATAGAACCATGGAACAACCTGACACTATGAGGCACACTGACCACCCGGGGGCATATGCTCAATGCAGGAGCTACCCCCTGGTGGTCAGTGTGCTCCCACAGGGGGAGTGCTGCTCAGCCAGAAGCTGGGCTCATGGTTGGGGAGCACAGCAGCAGCGGTGGCAGGAGCTGCTCCTGCCTCTGCAGCAGTTCTAAGGATGTTCGACTGACGGCTTAGGCCGGCTCCGCACAGGAAGTGGGCCTAAGCAGTCAGTCAAACATCCCCCGAGGGCTCCTGGACTGCAAGAGTGCTGAAGGACACCTCCCACTCCAGAGTGCATGAATTTCATGCACCGGGCCACTAGTACATAATAAAATGACAAAATAAAGCTTGCGACCTATAGTTGTTGAGGGTGTGTTATTTCATAGTTTCTATGTGTTAGTAGTCCAGGCATGACATAGCTGAGTCCTCTGTTCAGGGCCTCACGAGGCTGTAATCAAGGTGTCGGTAAGGCTAAATTATACTCCGGAACTTGAGATACTCTTCCAAGCTCATGTAATTTTTGGTAGAATTCATTTTCTTGCTACTATAGAAGTATGGTCCTGCTTTTCTTCCTGGCTATCATCTGGGAGCTGCTCTTAGCTCCGAGAGAGCACGCTGGTTTCAGGCCCTCTCCCACACTTTTGACATCATGGCAGTTTACTTCTTCAAATTAGAAGACTCTGGCTCTATAGTACTCTGTTGTGATGGGGTCTAACATAACATAACAAAGTCGTAGAAGTGACTAAGCTCGTCATCTTTGCTGTTTTCTATTGGCAGAATCAAGCCAGGAGTTCCGCCGCACTCAAGATGAGACGTTTCAAGGGCATAATACATGGGATCACTTTGTGTATGTCCAACACAAGTTGCTCATTAATTCCTTATTTCAACATCTCACTAGCCTTGCTTTTAAAATAACCAAATTGAGGGATGAGGTTAACAAAGTCCAATTTATTCATTTTAGATTCAGTCTTGCAATTTGATCATGCCGATCACAATAAACAAATTAAATATTTTCAGGTCATTTGAACATGTCATTGTAGAAACGTGCATAGGGAATCCAACTTAATATAAAATTCTAAATTTAGAGAGTGGTCAAATGTGTGAACCATCTTGTCCAAATGATATTAACCTTGCGTGACCCTCTCTAAGGCAGGAAAAACAAAACAAAAACACCTCTTGAGATGCTCAGAAAATATTTCATTTCAGTGTGTAATAAATAAATGTCCTTCAAAAAAGAAATTTCAAGGTATTTTTGGAAGTAGTTTTAAAAAACACATAAGATTCAACCAATCCAACTTGAGGCTAGAGGATGATTTTGTTTAAAATAATACAAGCTATTCATGTCCATCCTATATTTATATTTCCCTGAGCTAAAAATCCATTTAGCTAAAATGATCATGTTTATTTATACATGAAGACGGATATGACACAAAGACAAATATAATTCTTAACCTCATGTTTCACTTTTTCAAATAGTTAGCATAAACTATACAAATAGAATATACACTTGAAAAAGTTAATATTTAATAAGAAGTATAAAAGTTTTGAAGCAAATATTCTGTTTTAAAGACAGAATATTTGTGTAAAATGCTAATGTAACAATCACAATGTTGGATGACTATAGAGGTCTAGCTGAGAATGTGATAAAGCAAGGATAGGTTAAGTTATACTCAGAGACAAATGAAGGTTTGATTATTTATTGATTTTAGTGCCTATAATTCCTCTAATCAAAGTGCTATTTGGTGGCTCATAAACACTGTGACTTTCTGATCTTCTTCACTTAGTTGTGGCCACTTAAAAAATTCTATTAGCACATTCTTGCAGAATTTATTTTTATATTTTTATTTAGATTTGTCAGTCAGCAATATGACATAGTAATAATTCCAATTTGTGATTTTTGTCCTGAATTTTATTTTAGTCTGTAAACCTGAATCAACATATTTGTCATTTTCATGCTAAGGATGCATTTAGAAATGTCAGGTAATTTTGCCTCACAATCTATGTGTGTCTGTGTGTCTCTATGTGAATGTATAAATTTGTGTTCCTGAAAAATGTACAGTGAAGCTAAGTAAAAATTTTGCCTCACTGAAAACAGGTGAGCAATAAAAGTTTAATGCAAAATGTGAAGAATTGTATTATTAAGGGGAACATGTATGATGTGGAGTCGTTGCTTTTATATTTCTAGAGGGCTGATGCATGAAATTCATGCAAGGGGCTCGGCCCTCACAGCCCCAGCTGCCTCAGAACTTCGCAGCCTGGCTGCCTGGCAGCCCCTTGGTCTCGTCCACTGGTCATTCTGGAAGGTCGTCTGGAAGGTCGTTCCACTGTCTTGTCTAATTAGCATACTAGCTCGTTATTATATAGGATATTGTTCTTTACAGAAAATTATTTTTGAGGACAAATTTTCTGAATATAAGTGAATAAGTACTCATATTTAAGCTAAACTAAAATAAGCTTTTAGTACTATACAAAGGTTCCATACATATAAGACTGAATAGTGATTTTCTTTCAGATCATGGAAAACATTTTACAAATGTATGAACTAGGATTCAGTGCAATGTGAAGGGATATTGCTTCTTAGCTCAATTGACATGTTATGTGTAGAGATACCCTGTATGCTACTTATGAAGTTTTAGTAACAGTCCCAACCAGTAATAGTTGATGAAAATATGTAAATGACCATACTGAACTTTCTGCAATGAGGGAAACATGCATTGGGTAAAAGTTTTAGTGAGGCTCTAGTCACCTATATGAAAATGGGAGAAGAAATAGAAGTTTAACATGCAAATGACCATTGTCCACGGAGACAGGGGGAAACGTGTATGAATGATTTTGAACAAGATATTTGCACAGGAATTTGCAGGGAACTTAAAAGGTACAGTTTCAACAGTACCTCTTATATATCCTACATGGCTTCAGCTTCGCGTAGGAAGATGTTTGGGATGACTAAATGTCTCTGTTCTGTCACTAAGGGCTCTCCTAGGACAGGGAACTTGGAGCTCTCATAAAGGAAAAATCTCTAGCCAAGACAGGACTAGTTGGTTACCCTAGCCTTGGTTCTCACTATTCATACAAATTATCTGAGGATTTTTGCAAAGAAAAAAAAAAAAAAAAAAAACATGCTGAAGCTCCTAACAACAGGCTCTATTTGAATTGATCTGGGATGGGACTCAAGTATTATTTTGTTTGTTATGTATTACTTTAATATTGTTGCCATAACAGATGACAAGTGTAGTGGTTTAAAACCGTGTAAATAAGTTACTTCACTGTTCTGTAGGTCAGAAATGTAGGTACAGCATGATTTAGTTGGCTGATTCCTCTGGTTAAAGTTTCAAAAGGCCAAAAGCAAGGTGTCACCAGGTATGCCTTCATATCTGAATGATTTGGGGATAATTTCTTTGCTCATTCAGGTTGTTGGCAAAATTCAATTCCTTGCAGAGGTAGGACTGAGGTCCTTGTGTCCTTGTGGACTATAAAGTGTGGACTATTTTCCAGGGCCTAGAGTCCACCCACATTCCCTGGTTCACGATGCACTTACTCCATCCTTGAATCTGGCAATGCTGGATTGACAGATGCTTTCCATGCATCAAATCTTTCTGATGTTCCTTCTGCCTCACCTCTCTTGCCTCTTCCTCCACATTAATCTGACTCTTCTTCCTTCTCTAATCAGAAGGCCTGTGTGGTTACATCTGACCCAACTGGATAATCCAAGTCCATATTCTTATTTTAAGATGAGCTAGTTAGGTCCTGGCCAGTGTAGCTCAGTGGTGAGAGTGTCAGCCCATGCACCGAAGGGTCGAGCATTTGATCCCAGTCAAGGGCACATACCTGGGTTGCAGGTTTTCAATCCCCCACACCCCCAACCCCCTCCTGTTTGGGGGGGGGTGCAGGAGGCAACCTATTAATGTATCTATTTCACATTGATGTTTCTCTCTCGCTCCCTCCCTTCCTCTCTCTCTAAAAAACAATAGAAAAAGTATCCTCAGAGGGTTAACAAAAAAAGAAAAGAAAAAAAGAGATGAGCTAGTTAGGACATTTTACCTAAAATGCCCCTACAACACAGTTTCTAGATTAGTGTTGACTGAATAACCAGGAGATGGGAATTTTGAGGGGATATTTTTAGAATTCTACCTAATACATGTTTAGTTTCTCTAAGTGATTCTAAGGTGAAGACATGGTTGAAAAAACATTTGAGAACTGTATCCTTTCTGTTCCAACACTCCCATCCCTCTACAAGAGCACGCATGAGAGAGATAGAGATAGAGATAGAGATGAGAGAGAGAGAGAGAGAGAGAGAGAGAGAGAGAGAGAGAGAGAGATAAAGACTCTCTCTGGGACTTCTAGATTTCACTCTGACATATAAAGAACTTAGAAATCACATTACCGTCCTATTGCTGCTGTAACAAGTTTCACAAACCAGTGACTTATAACAACACAAATTTATTATCTGATACTTCTGGGGGTCAGAGGTCCAAAATCAGTCTCACCGAGCTAAAGGCAAGTGGCATGATATCTATTTGGTACAGAAATATTTACCCAGGAAAATAAGGCTGTGAATCAATACAGAATTTTACTTTTATTCTGGAAATTCTTGCAAGCTATTTTTTTTTCCAAGCAAGAGTTAGCTAATTTGGGTGAACAAGAGTCCTCTCAGACAATAGATTGATAACCTGGCAAAACATCGTGTTTGTTAAACAACAGTTTAGTTATCAAGAACCACATTTCACTGTGTCCATTAATCTTAAATTATTACTGTACAATCTTTGCCCAAACCCAATTAATTTCTCACTTTGAAAGACCTGAACCAATCTGCTTTACCTCAGACCCCAACATCCTATAAATATCTGCCTCTGACCATCCCCTTCTGAGACACTGCAAAGACTCTGTTAAGACTCCCTGTTGCAGTAAGAGCAGTAAGCTTCTTGCTCGATCAGCATTATTATGTTGCTCTTGGGATGGTGTCAGCAGGCAATACTTGTTGTATAGCTTGACAACTTTCACCTATTTTATACACTGAAAATGTTCCATTTAATTACTTAATTAAGAAATTGAGTCTCAGAGAAGGCAAGTGATTTGTGCCATAGCACACGAGGTAAGGAATGTTGAGCTGGGTTCGAATCCATGGTTTTAACTCAAAGTTCTTAAATATGTTCAGTCATCTCAGTTCTTTGTTCCCCTCTATATAGATGAGCACAGACCCCAATGCAATAGAATAATTCATCTTTATCTGTCCTTTCTCCATTCTCTGAGCATCCGTCCTACTTGTTCAACTGCCTACAGGACATTTCCACTTGAATGAATTTCCATCATCTGACACCATTTAACTGACACCATTTAAACTAAACTCATCTACATCAAAAATGTAATTCTCTGGACTTCATTATTATACAGAATTTGACAGTGGTTTTAAAAATCTTAAGCATAAATTTCTTGTCTCCCTATTAACATTGTAAATGTCCTGAGGAAAAAAGGATCTTGTGTGATACTCCTCAACATCCTCCTCCTCCTCTCTGCTAAGCAGGGTGCAGCGTATGAGGCACTCAGTAACAAGGAGAGCGAGGGTGGGTACCTAAATTGAACAGTGAAAATGATTGAGCTATAAGTCATTTTAATTGCTGCGTTAAATTAGGTTCGGTGTGACATTTAAAATTACAATTCAATTTGATTCTATGGACATGAGCTAGCACCACCAGGGGTGTTCAGAAAAAAAACACCCAAAAAACCAAGGGGTAGATATAAAAGGTAATTATTATATCTTGACCCCTAGGCAAGCTGCTCTTAGGTTCTGGTACCATAAAATGAGACCTTGAGGTGGTATGAGGGAGGAGGAGAAAAAAGGAGACAGAAAGGTAAGGGCTTGTCTTTATTCTTTCTGCTTTCTCTCAACTGAAATAGGCTACAGAAGAGGGACATTTCAATTTTCAAAGAGATTTGGGGAGGAAACATGTGTTAAAGAGGGAAGAGAAAGTAGAATGATGGAAAAGGCTAGAGGGACTGAGACCAGCAGTGCAATCACAGGAAGAAGTATCTGAAAAAAAATCCTCAATCAATTGCTAAGCTTTCTTTTCTAGAATTACCTCAGTTGACTCATAGATAGTCCTCTTTTACTATAAGCCTGCAAATCCTTGTCTGAGAAGGCGCAGCAACAAATACAACAAAGATCATTTACAAGGCAGTGCTGCATTGTCAAACACCAGGGCTCTTATCTAAGTCCCAGCTTTAGTGGTGAAGGGAAGTCAAGGTATCAAATGTAAAGATTTTTCTCCCTGTGATAGAATCATTGTTAAGTATGACGCATCCTATATTAAACTAGAGACCCAGTGCATGAATTCGTGCACGGGTGGGGTCCCTCAGGGTGGCCTGTGGGCCCCAGCTTGTGCCACCAGCCTCACAGTCCCACAGTGCCTGGGAACTGGGCAGCGACCCCACCCAGCCACTGCCTCCTGTGGTCACTGTCTGCAGAGCAATCTGTGGGACGATCTGGCCTGTGCTCACACCCACCTTGGCCTGGTGTCGCCTGCTCATTTGCTTCACCATCCCACCGCGGTCCCGCTCTCGTCGGGCCCCATTGTGTCGGCAGTGCCTCCTTTGATGCCCGCTGCCAGCACTGCGTCGCCTAGGCCCGTCATGTTCCATGCTGCCCCTTGGTGGTCACCGCATGTCATAGCAAGTGGTTGAACTCCCTGTTGGGCAATTTGCATATTAGGCTTTTATTATATAGGATGAGGAATCAGTCATAATGAGGCAGCATTCATTTTCATTCAATTATATTCAACAAAATCTTAGTGAATGTTACTTCTAGGCACTCTAGCAATATTGCTAGTCCACAAAGGGAGTTAATACATAACCTATATCTTCAACAAGATGTGTTTATTTGTGCTATTCATGAATTCTATGTTTCCTTATTCCGTTCTCCATTACACAGTCCTGGATGATTTCATATTTGGCCACCTCTTCTCAAATTTCCCAAAGCACCTCTACCACTCTTAGTTACAAAATATATAAATTTCACATGCTCCACCACCAAGTTACCCACCTGCTCGCAGGGTGAGCACATTAGGTTTAAATACTGCTTGATCACTGAGCAATCCCAAATACTTAACCCTACCTCCAAACCTTAGTGCCTGAACCCACACTAATTATCTGGAAGCTTGCTTGCAACATCCACTTGGATGTCCAAGAGACATCAAAATAAATATTGGTGTGTCCAAAAATACCTTCTAATCCCTATCCTAAGAAAAGAGGGGCACTTTAGTCTTCCAGTTCCTGACATCCTAAGCACTCTTCCTGGCCATGATTCCATCTTCTAGGCCCCATAATTCCTGCCCCCTCTCCTCTGACTCTTCCTTCCTGCTCTGCTTTGCCCCCCCCGGCCTCTGCTTTCTCCCTAACCTGCCTACCTTTTTCCTACCTCAGGATCTGTCTACTTGCTTTTGCTCTGCCTTGAATGAACTTGCACACACACTATATTGAAGCCTCTTCCATCTCAATTTTCACCTTTCTAAAAAGACTTGCTCTCACCACCCTGCCAATAGTTAGCAATACAGCTTCCCTCTTCATTCCTACATTCCCTTTCCTTCTGCGCTGTTTTCTTTTGTTTCTATAGATTTAGCTTGTGTTTAGCTGTGAGAGCAGGGACTTGCTCTGTTAATAATGAGCACCTGAAATTCATGCTTGCCATGGAGAGGAGCCTCGAGATATATACTGAATAAATGAAGACTATTCCTAAGTCATGTATTTCCTCTCTCTGCCCAAGAATTTCTATTATATTCTTTCTTTAAGATATATTTTTATGTACTTTGGAGAGAGGAAGGGAGAGGGCTGCCTCCTGCATGCCCCCTACCAGGGATGGAGCCCACAATCTGACATGTGTCCTGACCAAGAATGGAACTAGTGACCTCTTATTAAATGGGTCAACACTCAACCAGTGAGTAACACCAGCTGGGCCTATTTCATTCTTAATAGAAACCTGTCCATTCCTCCAACAGACCACCAAATAGAGCCCATTTTTCTTGAGTTAAAGAGATGCTTAATAAAGGTTTAAAAGTAGTAAAAAAAAAAAAAGTGAAATTTTAGGATAAGAGGAGGCTTTCTAAAGTTTTCCACTTGAAGGCATTGAATTTGATACTGTGTGACTTTTAGTCTCAGAACTATTCGCAAGTACGCATACACACACACATCCAGAATGTTATTTTCATCTTATTTCATGAACCTGAAATTTATTTACCTGACTTTTAAATCTGAATGACCTGATTTTGTTATGTCATGTGTTAATTTAAACAGTCTACAATCCTGGGACACAGACTGTGTTAGCTCAAGTATTTGAACATAAGTATAACGTAAAGAACCCTAAATTACAATGTAAAGATCCCTAAATTACTGCAAGTACCTGTGATGTTTGGGTGATTTAAGCCCTTAAATCTTTGGAGATGCCTGGTCTTATTAAAACTTTCACAGCAAAGGATCCCTTGGCAATGGTGTTCAGGAGGATGTAATCGTCAATATGGTCCTCCTGGTTGGCAGAGATGGCTGCAAAGTTATCAGATATGGTGACTTAAAAAAATAAAAAAATGAAATAAAAATTAACAAAAAGGAAGAAAAAATTAAGAAAAAAAACAAAATAAAAAATTAAAGTAAAATACTAAGAAAATAAGATAAAAAAACGTAAAAGAAAAAAAAAGAATAGGTCTCCACAAATCAGTTAAATGCTGGTTAGAGTCAATTCCACACCAATAAGAATCCTCAAATTGGGGTGCAGAGAAGAAGGACACTTGTTCATTCAAGAGAAGCTAGTTTCTTTGAAAATGGAGGTTTTATACTCATATATGTTTTACATGTTCAAAAATTAAGCTTCCACTGTGTAATGTGTAACAAATATCTCTATCTACACTAATAAAAGAGAAAAATGGTAATTGGCGTATGGCGATACCTTTTTCATTGGCTAATCAGGGCTATATGCAAATTAACTGCCAACTAAGATTGGCAGTTAACTGCCAACAACATGGCGGCTAATTTGCATATGTAGGCACAATGCAGGGAGGCGAAAGGGAAAGCAGGAAGAAGCCCCCTGCCACTGACAGTGATCGGAAACCCAGGGGGGAGCTAAGAGCTGGGGGGCAGGGCAAAGGCGACCCCAGGGCCGCCTTTGCCCTGCCCCCCATCCATGATCAGAGAATCAGGCGCCTTTGCCGCCCTGGCCAGTGATAGCAGGAAGTAGGGGTGGAGCCAGCGATGGGAGCTGGGCACGGTCGAAGCTGGCAGTCCCGGGAGCTAGGGGTCCCTTGCCTGGGCCCAAAGCGAAGCCCACAATCGTGGTGCCCCCCGCTGCCACTGCAGGTCCCCGCTGCCTGGACCGGACACCTAGGCCAGAGGCGTTAGGCCTGGGCAGGGGCGGAGCCTGCAACCGCGGGGAGCTGGGGGTCCCCTGCCCAGGCCTGACACCTCTGCCGGAGGCCTCAGGCCTGGTCAAGGGGCCGATCCGGTGATTGGTGATCGGAGGGTGATGAGGGTCAACTCCTCTGGCTGAGGCATCAGGCCTGGGTGGGGGGCAGAGCCGGGGATTGGGGGGATATGATGGTCCCCTTGCCCAGGCCTGAAGCCTGGGTCAGAGGCGTCAGGCTTTGGCGGGGGGTGGAGCAAGCGATCAGAGGGAGATGGGAGTCCCCTACCCAGGCATGATTCCTGGGCCAGTGGCCTCAGGCCTGGGCGGGGGCCAGAGCCAGTGATCGGGGGGAGATGGGGGTCCCCTGTCCAAGCCTGACACCTCTGGCGGAGGCATCAGGCCTGGGCAAGGGGCCGATCAGGTGATCGGAGGGTGATGGGGGTCAACGCCTGAGGGCTCCCAGTATGTGAGAGGGGGCAGGCTGGGCTGAGGGACACCCTCCCCCCCCCCTACACACCCAGTGCATGAATTTCATGCACCGGGCCCCTAGTCTTATATAATAAAAGGGTAATGTGCAAACAGACCAAATGGCAGAACAACCGAGCAACCAATCAAAGCGTAATATGGTAATGATATGCTAAGGCTGCTCAACCGCTCGCTATGATGTTCACTGACCACCAGGGGGCAGGCAGTCAACTGGTCTACCAGTCGCTATGACATGCACTGACCACCAAGGGGCAGATGCTAAGACTGGTAGGTTAGCTTGCTGCTGGGGTCCAGCCAACTGGGACTGAGTGAGCTGGGCCGAACATTCCCTGGAGCCCTCCCATGGCCCCTTCCCAGCCCCATCATGCACCGGTGGTGTCCCTCAGCCTGGCCTGCGCCTCTTACAATCCAGGACCCCTTGAGGGATGTTGGAGAGCCAGTTTCAGCCAGATCCCGCAGGCCACTCCCCTTGCAAGGGTGCCAGTTTCAGGACTTATGACTGGCGAGCGCAGCTGCAGCACGAGCCTCTCCTGATCAGGACTAATTGGGCACAAACCCATGGCAGGCACAATGGGGCTGGGATGAGCAGGAGCAGCAGGTAGGAGCTGCAGGAGGTGTTGGACTGCGGATTACGGCTCAATCCCTGCAAGCCACCCAGAGGGACCCCACCCATACAGGAATTTGCGCACCAGGCCTCTAGTAATATTATAATAGTGTTGCTATTAGCAGCTTTGCAGATTTTATTAACTGTGGCATTTCAATAATTAAACTACTTTATTCTTATAAATTGAGCAGAGTAAGATTAAGTTTAATTTTCCCAGTGAATGCCTGATGTTCATTCCTCAGTGATGTGAGTAGTGAATATATTTTCCAAGGTCCAGTGGGATGGTAACATTGTTGACATACATACAAATTTAATATACTCATCTTGCTTGACTTATGATGGCAGTTTCTCGAAATGACAGAATATGTACCTTTTCAGGATAACCAATTTCTTCCTATTCTCGTATTTTAAAAGGTCTAAATCAGATAATCCAGACTCTGACTTAATTCCACTGTTAAACTAGAGATCAATTTTGGCCATCTATCTAACATCACATAATACTGAATTTCTACCAATTAGCTTGAATAAACTCCTCATTTTTGTGTGTAAGGGTATGTGTACATGTACGCATTCAAACTCAATATAATACTTAGTATAATTTTTTAGGATAAAAGAGACATTTTGATAAAAATAATGGTGGTCGTTGTCCGGCCAGTGTGGCTTAGTGGTTGAGTGTTGATCTATGAACCAGGAGGTCATGATTCAATTCCCGGTCAGGACACATGCCTGGATTGCAGGTTTGATCCCCAGTGTGGGATGTGCAGGAGGCAGCTGATCCATAATTCTCTTTTATCATTGATATTTCTATTTCTCTCTTCCTTTCCCTTCTTCTCTGAAATCAATAAAAATATATTTAAAATAATAATAATGTCATATTTTGCTTTGGTTTGTTAAACCCATCTATACAATATTTTATTCAAAGATTTTTTTTTAGTAAAAAAGTTATTTGAAAAATTATTCATTTATGTATTAATAACCATCAACAACTTAGTTTCTCCTTTAAGTGTGTTTACTAATATGAATGTAAGTTACATTTATAGGATCACAAAATATTTTTTAAAATCTTTTTAAAAATATATTTTATTGATTTTTTACAGAGAGAAAGGGAGAGGGATAGAGAGTTAGAAACATTGATGAGAGAGAAACATCGATCAGCTGCCCCTGCACACCTCCTATTGGGGATATGCCCACAACCAAGGTACATGCCCTTGACTGGAATCGAACCTGGGACCTCTTGGTCCACAGGCCAAGAGTCTATCCACTGAGCCAAACTAGTTAGGGCACAAAATATTTTTTAAAGTGAAAACTATTATTTGGAGTTTACCTTGTAAGTCTTGTCAACTTTCACTGTGTCTATTGGGAGTAGCAATAATTCTTGTCTTCCTTCTTGTTTTTATTTTAATTAACAAGAAGTTATTATTGCCATGTTTGATAACCATAAGGTCAGTTTTGCTTACTTCAATGGTGTACTTACCTCTATTAAATGCCCCAGTACAGCTAGGTTGTCCTTGACAAACTAGATGATCTAGAAAATGTTTCTTATGCTTAGCTATAGGGACCGTGTTAAGTGGAGTGGTTTAGGAGACCGACCAATTTGGTAGGTTTTTTTCCTTGATAGTATCTATTTTTCTCTTTATGATGAAATTTTTAATGATAGCTTTATCCAGAACTTGGAATTGCTCACGTAAATGCATCTTGATTAAAGAAGAATAGATAGGTTACAATCAGCCATGCAGTCCGGGTTGAGAGCAGCTATTAGGTGTTCACATGATTTATTGGATATAAGAAATCATCTTGACTTAAAGGCTCATTATGATTTCATTATGATCACTCATTCTCTACATCTGGAATTAGGACCAAACACAGAGGAAATGGCTTGTTTCTAATAGAAACACACCAATAGCTGGGAAAAGTTGAATATCGGGAAGCTTCTTTACTTACATTTCTAATGCCTGAGTGGGGATGACTCAAAGGCTGAGATCAGCAAGGAATGTCACCAAACACCTGTAGACGCCTTTCTCTGAAGTTTGAACATCTTCCAGAATGAAATTTGAATAATAAAAAATTGTATCTCAAAAGGGACCATTCAGAGAGAAAGTGATCCAAAATAATCAGGTAGTAGATGCATGACCTGTTACAAACCACACTCAGAGGTATTATGGCATCACTTCCACCATACTCTATTGTTTGAGGCTGACACCAGCCACTGCAAATTTTAAAGGAAAGGGAGGGAGACACTACTTTTAAAAAAAGATTCTTTATTATTATATTTTTTAATCCCAGAACTCCAAGCTGAATATCATGAAACATACACACACAATCACTAATTCCTAGAATTGTCTCCTCGCTCTGTCTCAAAATTTGGTGGAGTTAATGTCTCAGGGAATTTTCCAGTTCAAGCCTTAACACCAACTTGGGATAAATAGAAAGACTTTTTAGTCTTGGTTTTAGCCACATTTCTTATGGGTAGAAGATCTGTTGGAAGTCATTGCTGCTGGGTTAGAATAAGAATAAGAATGCTGCGTGTATAGTTCTGGGTGTGGATAAAATGTGAATATGCCTCCTGACTTGCAGGCTTTCTTCTCTTCCCTTTAATAGTTTTGTTTTGTCTATTAATACAGGAGTTGTCTTGCATGCTTCAATAAACATATATCTTCTATTCAGAAGCATACTGGAGAGCAGGTGGTTTGAATGTGTAGTACTGTTACATATTGAGTTACTGAGTTGACAGCTGAGAACTCTGAACCCTGGGGTTACAACTCAAAATAACTATTATTTCAAGGTAAATAAACAAATTACTTGACTTGCTAGTGAAATGCTTAATTCTTTTTATTTTTTTATTTATTTATTTTATTGTTTTATTGCTTAAAGTGTTACAAAGGGTATTACATATGTAATACATATGCTTAATTCTTTTTAAAATCATAGTTACAACATGGACTTTTGCTTTATGCTGTTCCAAGACAAAAAATCAGGTAGCCTACATCTTCACAATGATTCACAGAGCATCCCTTCCCATTTCTCCCCGCAGTGCTGAGAAATGAATGACTCCAGGGCCTGGAAGTTGTGATCTTGGTGCTGCAGTAATTTGGTGCTCAGGTAAACACTGCCGCAAGGCCCAACCTTAAAACCACTTATTACTTTAAGTCTTATGGTCCCTTGGCGGAGGCCCTCACTCAGAGATAATAAGGACATAGACCGTAGAAGCGAGGACGAGCTGAGAGCAGAGGACAACTCTGCTAATCAACTCAGGCAATTCAGTGGAACATGAGTATTGAAGCCAGCAATCTTCTGAAAATATCATTATCATCTTCAAAACCCATATGCTTCTTTTTCTAATCAGGAAATTGAGGGTGAGAGGAACATTCCTATATATTACTTACCAATACATTCTTCTTAACAGAAGTGAAGCTACTTTAAGATTATAAAAAGCTCTTCAAGACATCTGCTTTCAGGGATAGGCTGCAGTACCACAAATACTTTTCAGAGTTGGTTCATTCTAAAGTTTATCCCAAGAACAAGGGAAGCCAACTATGGTGAGCTACCAAGACATGATACAGTACATATATTTTCACTTTCCTAAAGTTATATGCTGTCTTCAAGTCCAAATATATATATTTCTTTCCTATCAGCAAAAAAAGGAAACTTTTTTTTAAAACTCCTAAGTTGATATTTGTGTAGACGGAAGGTAGAGTTTGGGTTGTTTATTTTTTATAATAGAAATAGTATAAGTGCAGTACTCCTTTATATATGTTGGGAAGTACAAAAATCTACAACATAGATATTAGGCAGTTAACATTTCAGAGAAAGGAAGTTTAAACATGCTGATTGAAGAGTATACTTTTAAATAGAATAGGCTAATGTGCTTGTGAGTGTCACAAATGGGTAGAAAATGAAAGTTATGGATAATAAAAATTGAAGTTGATTTTTTAAATCTAGTAATATTAAACAGTTTTGTCATTATACTTCAAGTCTATAAATGATAACTTTAATGAATATAAAATGTTATTGATTCCAGAAACTTTAGTAAATTTTTGAAGATAATATGACTCATGGGTTGCTCATCCTATATATTAATTATGCTCAATTATGTCCTATAAGTGATATTTAAGTTCATGAAAATAACAGAGAAAGATTTAGTCTATTTAATTGAACCTTAACTTGAGATTATATACACAAAATAAAGAAAAAATAGAGTAAATTTCTGTTTCTTTGTTTTTGGCCAATTTAAATAGTCAGGTATGATTTTTTTCCCTTTAAATATTTATAGGTCTTAATCCTCTGGATTATTTTGATGATTTATTTATTTATTCTAACTTCTATTGATCATCTATTAGGTTCTTGGAATACATCACTAAACAAAATAAAAATTTCTTTCCCTCTCTTGTGAAGTAACAAAAACAAAATAAACAATTAATCATATGATATGTTTATATGTGATAAGAAAAACATTAGTTCCAGTAAAGAGGAATTTGGAGAACTAGAGAGTTGCATTGTGGTTTGTAGTAAAAAGAGGTTGATCAAGATCACTGAATGCCTCATTAGGAAGATTTTATTCAAGTAACAAGTTGAAGAAGGAGAAACACTTATCCTTGTGGATATTTCCCAGACTTTAAGGCAGAAGTGTGTTTTCCCTGTTAGCGGAACATCTGAGATGCTAGTAAGCAGGAATGGAGTGAAAAAAGGGAAGAGTGCTGGGAGAGAGAGGATGACGCAGAGCACAGATTTTGTAGGGACTGGGGGTTCCTGTAAGGGCTTTAGTTTTACTCTCCGTGAAATGTGGAGTCGTTGCTAGGTTTGGCATAATCTGGCAGAATTACCGAGTACTGGGTTGATGGTAGACTTATAAAAGTGGAATCAGAGAAACTAATTAGGAGGCCTTTGTAGAAAACAAACAAAGAACGACAGTGTGTCTGGGACCAGTGTGTGATAGGTCGTAAGCTTTGGTCATGTTCTGTATGTATCTGCCAGGCACATGCAACAGAATTTCCTCATGGATAAGATATGAGATGTGAGAAAACAGGAAAGGGAAGAGTCAAAAACAGCCATCAGTAAGAAACAGAAGATTGAAGTTGGAGAAGGCTTGGAAGAGAAGGTCAGTAATTTTTTTTTAAAGTATTACATATGTGTCCTTTTTCCCCACTGACTCAACCCCCCCACTCCACCCTCCCCCCAGGAGGGAGCCCCCACCCCGCCCTAGTGTCCCTGTCCATTGGTTCTGCTAATATGCATGCGTACAAGTCCCTTGGTTGACCTCTTACACTCCCTACCCCTGCTCCCCTGCCTTTTCTCTGAGGTTGGACGGTCTGTTCAGTGTTTCTTAGTCTTTGGATCTATTTTTGTTCATCAGTTTATGTTGTTCATTATACCCCACATATGAGTGAGATCATGTGATATTTATATTTCTCTGACTGGCTTATTTCTCTTTGCATAATGCTCTCCAGGTCCATCCATGTTGTTGTAAATCATAAAAGTTCCTTCTTTTTTATAGCAGCATAGTATTCCATTGGGTAGATGTATCACAGGTTTGTTTTTTTTGGTTTGATTGTCTTTGTTGGTCTGGCTAGCGGGCGGCATCACTGGCGACAGGCTTCCCGAAGCGTCAGCAAGTTGAAGGGCTGCATCAAAGGGTCCATCAGGGCCGTGGTTGATGGTGGTGTCGATGTCCGAGGAGGAGTAAGCTGTGCCCTCTGGATCCAGCTGATATGGAAAATGGAGGGTAGTAGAGAGAAAAAGAAGAGAAAGCAAAAGAACTACAAGGCATGGAAGTGTTTAGAAAAAAAGAGGGAGAAGAAAGGGAAGAAGGCAGCATCCTGACACAGCCCTTTCCTTCAGCTTCCCCTTTCCCTGTGGTCCCAGGTAGAAATGGAAAACAAGTCCTGTTGCAGTGAGAGGGCAGCTGCTGTCAGCCAGTCTCTGTCTTTACCTGGGTCCCGATCTGAGCTGGGCATGGGAAGCAGGAAGCAGCCATGGGGACAGGAGACCTTCCTCAGAAGGGGCGAGTGTTCTGCTGATGGGCACTTAGGCTGTTTCCAAATCTTAGCTATTGTAAATTGTGCTGCTATGGACATCGGGGTGCATATGTCCTTTCTGATTGGTGTTTCTGGTTTCTTGGGATATATTCCCAGAAGTGGAATTACTGGGTTGAATGGCAGTTACATTTTTGAATTTTTGGGGAATCTCCATGCTATTTTCCACAGTGGCTGCACCAGTCTGCATTCCCACCAGCAGTGCACAAGGGTCCCTTTTTCTCCACATCCTTTCCAGCATTTGTCATTGCTTGATGATAGCCATTCTGAGAGGTGTGAGGTGGTACCTCATTGTTGTTTTGATTTGCATCTCTCGGATGATTAGTGACTGAGCATGTTTTCATATGTCTCTTGGCCTTCTGTATATCCTCTTTCGAAAAGTATCTACTTAGGTCCTTAGTCCCATATTTTGATTGAATTGTTTATCTTCCTTTTAAGTTGTATGAGTTCCCTGTAAATGTTGGAGATTAAACCCTATCGCAGATAGCTTTGGCAAATATGTTCTCCCATGCAGTGGGCTTTCTTGTTGTTTTGAGGATGGTTTCTTTTGCTGTGCAGAAGCTTTTAATTTTGATACAGTCCTATTTGTTTATCTTCTCTTTGGTTTCCATTGCCCTAGGAGCTGTATCGGTAAAGATATTGCTATGACATATGTCTGATATTTTGCTGCCTATGGAGTCTTCTAAGATTATTATGGTTTCCCATCTTACATTTAAGTCCTTTATCCATTTTGAGTTTATTTTTGTGTATGGTATAAGTTGGTGGTCTAGTTTCATTTTTTGCATGTACTGACAAATAGTAACTCTGTTTTGATTAAATATGAAAGCTCACCACTTATTAAAGGTTCTCATTCATTTAAACAGAAATAAGTGTGTTTACTTTATTTTGCTTTGCTTTTAAACAAACCTTTTTAAAGTTGTTTTTTTTTTTAAATAGCCACAGGACTAGTTCACTTTCTTCCAGATGATGGTACTGAGCACAGAACTGGAAAAACAACAACAAAACCAACGGTTTCAAGTCCCTCACCTGCTAAATATAGGTGTGACTTATAGAAAGTTAGTAAAACTCAACAAATACTAGATTTATTTGTTCATTGGAAAAAAATAATTTTGTACCATTCCCTCTTTTCAAATGACTTTATGAGGATTAAATGATGTGTTTATTTATTTATTATTTTTTATTTTTTTGTTAATCCTCGCCCAAGGATATTTTCCCATTGATTTTTGGGGAGAGTCAAAGAGAGAGGGAAAGACAGAAGAAACATTGATGTAAGAGAAACACATCAGTCAGTTGCCTCCCACAGGAGCCTAGACCAGGGTCTGGGCTGGGGAGGAGCCTGCAACCAAGGTACATGACCTTTACCAGAATCAAACCTGGGACTCTTTGGTCTGCAGACCAAGGCTCTAGCCACTGAGCCAAACAGGCTAGGGATAAATGATATATTTTAATGCTAGTTAAACAACATGAAATCCAAACATATTTTAAATATAATATTCATAATTTTAAATATGTAATTTCTTTTATTTTAAACAAACTTAAATTTTTGAATCCTGACTCAGGCAGAACTGAAGATTTGGTGATTATCTTTTTTGGTTATAAAAGCAAGCAAAAAATAAACGAATAGATAATTCTTAGGTAGATTAATTAAAAAACAACTATAATATTCTGCATTACTTCTCATCAAGAGATGTAATCCGTTTCTTCATCGTTTGGTTCTGGTCTTGGCTCTGTGACTTGCTTCGGCAAGTGGATGGAAAGGTAAAGTAACCCAAAGCGTAAAAAAAGTGCTTGCCCACTGACACTTGTGCACTCTCCTCCTTCAGAACCCTTTTGCCCTTGTGTGTACAAGCCCCGACTGCCATTATAGAGCATGAGAGGTGATGAGGAGAGACGGCCTGAGAGTCCCAGTCCATGCTGATGCTGCAGACACGAGAGTAAAGCCATCCTAGCCCACCCAGCACAGACCAAACAGGCCACCTGGCTAAACAACAGAATCAAGGGGCAAAACGTATTTTGAGCCATTAATTCTTCGAGACGTTATACATTGTGATGTAGCAAAGGTTAACTGATATAAATTTTTATTTAGGTTAATTTAGTGACATTGATAACATAATCTGAATGATTATGAAATATCATTCAATTGGAAAAGATAAGCTTTGAAATCAGCAAGATCTAGTTTTGAATCTTTGACCCTGACATGTTCTGCTTACGGAGCCTTCGGCCTTTTCCTTAACTTTGCTGCACTTTAGTTGGGCCATTGAAAAATGGGGACACAATCTTGTCCACTTTGGAGGATGGTTAAGCTTGATGACTAAGATATACTCAGCACATAATAGATGCTCAACAAACTCTTATTATTTTTATTCATAACATTAGGCTTAATGTAATTTGCTTATACTTTTTCCTTAAATGTATTTTTAGTAGTTTGCTTTCAAAGTTTTAGAGCTTATAACTGACCTCCTCAACTACCATTGCTTCTGTCTTTGAGGATTTTGACTAACATTTTAGGAAATTCAGATGAGCACTGAAATTCTTTGAAAATTTTCATTTTCTTTCTGCCCTCCCTGTATATTTACACATAATTGATCTCTCATGTTTGACAGCATTTGGGGGACAGTGAGTGACATTTGAAGGGAGTAATGACAGTGTCTATAAGAGATGTACAGCACTTAATCTGTCAGAGATTTGTCCTTAGAATTAAAAAGTAGCAGGATATCTTTAGACCTCAAATCTCATGCTTAGTTATATTGAAAATATCATGTAAAATTAGTTTCAATGTCAGAATATTAATGCCTGTGTCAGCTTTTTTAAAAGAGTGGCAATGATATATATCCACCTAACTTTGACTGGAGACCATAAAATAGATGGAGTGGTCAGGTTTAGTCCTAAGTAACCTTTTATCCGATGACAGTAATTACTTATTTGAACCTCTAATTCATTTAAATTTGCTTGAACTTTCAGCTGCCTACCCACATATTTTCCATTTTGACAGATAAAATTAAATGACTAATATGCATAACAACCTACCTAATGCTAAGATGTGATTGACAATTAAAACATAATAAAGCAACTCTTACCTTCCCAACTTTGAAAAGCAAAATCTTTAATAACCTCAATTTCTATTTTTTTACTTTATTACACTTTATTAAGTGACATTCTCCAAAATAAAAAGTCATTATCCATGAGTGACTTTCCAAGATTCTGGAAAACATAAAAATTTCCCATATATACAAATACTTTACTTGTGAAAAGTCCAAACTTTTCATCATATGTTCAAGTTTGTCTGTCACCTCAATAAAGTTAAAGCCACTGCTTTAAAGAATGAAAGAATCTACTAGATATTCTTTTAAATTATATTTTTTTCCCAAAAAGTACCATTCTCTACCTCACTTGTATCTTTTCAATTTGTCAACTATGTTTATGGATGTGAACTCCTTTGAAATGGTTTGCTTGAAGTGGGCTGCTGGGAAAAAGTTGTGATCAGTTTTAAGTTTTGCACTTGTACTTGTGTCAGTTCTGCTTAGGGGGATAATAAATCATTGTTTCATTGGTCCCACTATGGAGCATTTGGGAATACCCATTTTGTCCTTTAACACCTTCTCTTGAAATGTGGTAGGGCAGTCATATTTCCCTCCCGAGTCAATATTCAGAAACTCAGTAGCTTTGAGAGTTTCATAGCAATTGCTATGGAAAGATAGTAACTTGTGAAGGTTCCTTAGAGTCCCATTGAACTACTTGAAAACACTGCCCTGACATTGATGTGCCATCATTGTCTAAGACAGTGGTTCTCAACCTTCCTAATGCCGCGACCCTTTAATACAGTTCCTCATGTTGTGGTGACCCCCAATTTCATTGTTACAAATTGAACATAATTAAAGCATAGTGATTAATCACAAAACCAATATGTAATTGTATATGTGTTTTCCGATGGTCTTAGGCGACCCTTGTGAAAGGGTCTTTCGACCCCCAAATGCCGGGGTCCAACCCCAGCGGGTCCAGGGGTCCCCAAAGGTGTGGACGGAGTCGGCGAAGAAGGAATGACACGGAGACAGTGTTCAGTTGATCAGCAGCCTAGCCAGGATCTCCCGGCAAATTCTGGTCTCGATCTCCAGAGAGGTTCTGCTTAGGATCTCCAGCCAGGTTCTGTGTCCATGTTGTCTTGCTAGGTTCTCCAGCCAGGTTCTCCAGGTTCTCCAGCCAGGTTCTGTAGCCATGTTCCCTCGCTAGGTTCTCCAGCCAGGTTCTGTCCAGGTTCTCCAGCCAGGTTCAGTCACCAGGTTCTAGTCAGGTTCTCTTGCCAATTTCTGTAGTCAGGTTCAGTCCAGGATCTTTTGCCATGTTCTCTCCAGCAAAGTTCTTCTGTCTCTAGATTCCGTGTAGGCTCTGTCTTCTTTCTGTCTCCTAAGTTCTGTGTCTTGCTGTCTTATTACATCTGTATTTATACCAGTTGATTTTAATCCTGTCAATCTCTATTACAAAGGTTAGGGCGTTTCTTATCTCCATTCCAGGGAGTAAAGATTATGTAGCTTAAGCATGATTGTTCATAGTTAAAGTGATTAATTACCCGCCTGGCACTTAGTTGAGGGGTTTTATTCCCTCCCTAACTTCAGGGGAAAATCCCTACCTGGGGAAACAACCTTTCTCAGAGAGGTGACCTTGGTTAAAACACATAGTGCCAAGAAGGTGAGCAAACATTTTAAGAACAGTATGCCATATATGCCAGGTCCTTTGAAACAGCAAGGATGGACCGGCTCCCGGCACCCAAAGGGGTCGCGACCCACAAGTTGAGAACCGCTCATCTAAGATCTAGCTCTAAATTACCCTAGAAATCTCTCATTAACTTCACTACACTGATATTGCTACTACATTCTTTCTCAGGTTATCAATTCAAATTTCTATAATTTGGAAACAGTGGTCATCCAGATATGGAATAGAGGATTCATGATGGGTTCATTAAACAACAAATTAAATCAGTTACAATGAAGTCTGCAATTGACCTGTTACTTCTATTCTGTAGTCATTACAGGTAAGCATTTTTTCCTAATTCTAATTCTAGGTGGTTCTCAAGTATTATCAGTTATGAAAGTAATTGAAGCAATGTATTATAAATGACAATTATTGCAATCCATCTCGTTTCTAATTCAATAGATCATGGTTGTAGCCCAGGGATCTGCATGTCTAATAAACTCCCATTAATTATTCTGCTTCTAGTTTGCCAAAGACCCTAGTATGAGAAAACCACTGGGTCCCTCATCTGAGAGATTGTCTCTTTTCCCTATCCTTCATGTGATTTGCTAAGAGTAGAGATATACGATAAATCTTGTACAATTATGAGAAAAATGAAGGCATGCTTTAAAATTTGATGATTCTTGCTTTTGTATGTAAACTTTAATTAGTGACTATAATGTTATTAGTTTATTTTGAAACTTTCCCATTTTTGTATTTTTCTCTCACGGGTATTCTGATTGATTATTATTTAGAATCAGAGAAAGGACATCAGACCTAGAAGAGGCATTTGTAATGAAGTAAATAAATGTCTTATTTTATAGATAAAGAACCTGTCTGAAAAATATATGCCTTTTTACTTTAAAACTATTGACTTAAGATCATCTTATTAATAATCAACATATATAATCATGTTCTAGTATTAGAGCTAGGTTTACTGGCATTTATTATAGTGTTATTTCTGACACTTTAAAGGACCTTCATACTAAGAAATTTGGTCAATGATAATCTTAAATTTTATTTTTCATTATGTATTAATATATGCTTATTAAAGTACAAATAACTCAAATACTCTCAGTAAAGAAAAATAAAATGTTAAATAATTTTCCCTATTTTTCAAATGTTAGTACTTGGAGTTAAAAGGCATTTTCTAGAATTATTAATGAGAGACATGTTATAAATCATACATATACACATATATATTCTCTGACTTTATATCTATCTATATACATATTATTTTATATACATAAAATATTATACAATAATATTTTCTCTCATTTCTCCTTACTAGGATAAAGGATTGAACATAAACAATAATTTTATATCATTTTAATATGTATTCTTGATCACATTGCCTTCTAAATATCACAAGATATAAAATAGGCTGCCATATATTTATCTTTTTCATGCATATATGCACATATACATAATAGATGGATACAACAACTAAAATAATTAGGTCATCACTGTATGAGGCTGGAAAAATCACAACATTTATTTGCTCATCAAGCATCCATGAGATATATACCTCAAACATCCACTTTATATATGTGTGTGTATGTTTGATATCACATTATGTAAAACAACATAATCCCTATTTAAAAGCATAAATATTTAATGATAGTATTGAATTGTAATATACAGTCTGCCACTTTCTAATTGTATAGCCTTGCATTATATAAATAGTTAAGATGTTTTCTACAAAGCTTATATAGCAAAAGTTGCAAGCCTGGGAACTAAGCTACTTATTTTATTGATAAATGCAATCCCCAGAAGTTTATTGATAAACTTCTCCCCAATTTATTTATTCTTAGAACATGTTCTTCTGAAAACTGAGAATTGTTCATTCATTTTGCCTCATCACCATCCACACCAGCTTCAATTTTTGCTTTCCTGTCCCTTTTCTCGTGACCAATCTAAATGTGTTTAATATATAAAATGTCTACTCATGGCCAGAAAACAGATGGTAGTCTCACTTTCAAAATAAACTCTCTGTTAGGTAGTAATTCAAGCTTTATTGTATTTTAATCTATTTTCTTTGGTCTTATTCTAGAATGTTTGATAGAAACTCGCTATCATAAAAGCTTAATTTCCCCTTGTCTAAAGGTGTGGAAAATAACAATACTGAGAACTAATACTTCCTGCATTAAAGTTAAAGCTGCCTATGTTTTTACTGTTTGTTCCAGGAAAATCTTTCCTTGGAAGACAAGTCTGTAAGTCAGTAAATAATGTCATCACTTGCTTCTGGAACTTCCCAGAAATCAATTATCTGAAGATTAATCTGCTTGAGTAACTTCCTTCTCAGGACAGTAGTTTGCTCATCTGAGCAAAAAAGCCCCCATTTCCATACAATAACTTGTCCAAATGGATAAACCATTCAACTTTGGAACAACCCTTTATTGTTCACCCTTATTTTCAAGACTCTCACTGTGTACATTAATCCTTAAAAACTGTTTTATGAAATACGTTCATTCCAATCAGATCTCCACTTTGAAAGGCCCACTTTAACTCCCCACTCCCAGACACCCAAAAAACCTATGGTATTTACCTCCTGGACTAACCACTAAGACTTTATCAGGTTGATGCCTTACAATAGTAGACAATAAACTCAACTCTGGTGATCTTTAGGAGATTTGTAGCCAACAGTTTTGGAAGTCCGAGGAAGATAGAGTTGAGATGCCTTTGTCACTGCTGTTTAATATTCTTATTTCAGAAAAGGCTTGCTCTTCTGAGACCCCTTAACACTACATTCTGAAGTCTCTCTAAAGGTAATGGGGACTTAAAACGTTCACTGAGTTGTGTTCTAATTTCCTCTCATTCACTTCTCAAATCCTATGTTTATTTTTCCTCCTAGGAATGAGATACCCTATTTTGGGTTATTTAATAAGTTGTATACATTGATATCTTTGGTAAAAATACATCTTTTTACTGATGACACTACTATTTGTCCCATTTCCCGTTTTCCCAGACAATACTATAAGTATCAGATTGATACTTCCCCTTAATACAACAGAGAAAAAACTGAACTTAGGTTGATCAACTTAGGCTCTTCTGATGGTCTTCTGGGAAATAAAATATCTATATTGTTTATGCCATAGGCTTACTATAAATGCTAAAAAGAAACAAATATCTGTAAGTCAAATAAGAAGCAGTCTTAATTTTCCCCTGTTTATGATCAAATCCTTCACTTGGCAGTAGTGTTTTTCTCATTTTTTGCTGTTGTTGTTGTTCAAGATTTTTTCTTTTGCTCTCAATTTTTACAATGCAAACTATTTTTTCTTTTTTTGAGCCAAATATTATTCACAATAATTCACAATTAAACAGTAATTTCTTTTTATTGGTGTTGAAACAGTAATTAAAGAGAATTTGTCTGTGGATGTCTTCTAAAGTTTCCAAATCTCACTTCATAAACTATCTTTCTTTGGCTCCCACAACGTAGATGTTTTTATATCATGTTGTATATAGCTCAGAGGTTGTTAGTTTCTAATAGCACAATCCACACAAGTAGTTGAATTCTGAGCTTCTCCCAATGATTGCTGTGTTAATGACTTAACACATGTAACAGGTTTACTTGTCAATACCTTCCATAGCTTTCAACCTAAAGATTTATTTTTAAGGTGTTGTATGGCTAAGCATAAGAAAGATCATCCATAGGTTGATTAAAGTTTACTTGTGTTGGACAGACTTTAAGAGACCTTCAGTGTTGTCTGTTCCCGATAATCCTGGCCTTGAGTAATAGCCTCCCCTTGAGTTACTTGCTTCAACCAACAGAACACAGCAGAGTTGAAGAAATGCCTCTTTACCCATTAATTTACAAAAGACTGTGACTACTGTATTGTCCACATATTCTCCCAATTAACCTTCTCTATTTGCATGCTTTGATGAAGTAAACAGCCAAGTGAGAGAGGGCCATGGGGCAAGGAACTTCGAACAGCTCAAGGCCACCTGTCAGCAAAGAATTGAGACCCTCAGTGCAACATCTGCAAGAAATCGAATACTGCAACACCCACTGAATGGGTTTGTAAATGGTTTTTTTCTGAATTGAGAATTCGAAATAGACCACATGCCCTGGATCTACACTGATCTATCTACTACTGATTAGGCTGTCTACAGAGCTGCTGAGAGGACGGGAAAGCCAGGTTTGAAACAAAGCTTCGTAAATACAGAAGCACAAGGCTCTAGGAAGTTGCTACAGCCACAGAATTTGAAGCAGGAAAGGACACAACCTCAGAATCACTGTCAGTTCTGAAAGTTGGCCAGGTGCTTCCATTTTCCAAATGGTTTCTTTCAAATTAAGGTATCTTGTGAATTCATCTGTTCAGATATAAAGCAAACCAATGCTTATATCTGAATCCTGACTCCAAGAAAGGCTGATATTTTCAGGTTTTTCAAAATTAATCTTGAGTTAATGGGATTTAGGAAGCTAAAATTTTCCCCAAGACAGCCATGATTAAAAAAAAAAAAAATGAGTAAAAGCACAGGTTTACAGAAGTGAGAACACATTTTGAAGTATATATTTTGTTGTTTAATAAGAATCTGCTATAGAAGAAATGAAGTGGGCGAGGTTTGACCATCAGCTGAAGATTGTCACATCAGTTATAAGAAATCAACTTGGAGCACAACTGTTATATCTTTCTGCACATTTTCATGTTTTGAAGACAATCAAATAGCTAAATAAACTTTAACATATAGCAAGAAGAAAGATTTTCCCTAATTTTTCAATTACTTAAATACTAGAGGTCCAGTGCACGGATTCATGCACATTAAAAGGAAGTTAATTAGGAGGTTGCCAGCGGGGTGGGACTGGGTGAGACAGGCCAGACATGCCTTAGAGACAACCTCCTGTGGTCCCTCCCCAGCTGGCCACACCTGGGGCGGCACTGTGGCTCAAAGGTCATCTTCAGAGTGAGTGAGTTCCCTCTGGCAGGTGGGGTCCCTCAGTGTGGCCTGAGGGGATCGGGCTGAAACTGGCTCTCCAACATGCCCCTGGTGGTCAGCGCACATCATAGCTACTGGTTGGCAAGTTGGTCAGGCAGATGGTTGCTTAGCCTTTTATATATATTGATTAAAGAGCACAAGAAGTTTTATCTTGTCCCATGAACAGGAAAAAAAAGTATGGGATTTGTTTCTGCTTTTGATTGATTTACTCTAGACCTGACACAATATGATATATGGTTAAAATATTTCAATGTGTTTCAGAAACTAGAAGGAAATGAAATACTAAGAACTCTATCATTTTATGATTAAGAGTGATTTACAAAAGATATAAAAACATTTTTAACCTCTACTGGAAAGAGTTACCATTCATTTGCCAACTGTAGAAGCAAGAAGAAACAGCTAAGAAAATTTATATATGATAAACAGAAGAAGAATACTAGAAAGCAAAATATGAAAATAATAAGAACCTACAAAAATGAAAGAATATATAGAGCATGGATTTGAGGAAATTTTCTCTCAGTCTGAGATTAAAAAAAACACATTCAAGATACTAGATGTAACATAAGGATACAACAGAGAGCTGGTGGTTGGATCAGTCAGGTGATGACAAATGCATATTTTGAAATGTTGATTGCAAACTCAGGAAGATGGCAATGATGATACTAAGAAATAATTATAATTAAAACAGTAAAATTGACAAAAATGAGAGATAAAAATTATGAAGTTGTCAGAAATCTATTATGTTGCTAAAATTCCCTTTTTCCTTCTTGACTTTTATTAAAAAGAGTAGCTGTTTTACAAAAGGTTTTGGAAGTTCATATCTCATCTGAGGAGGAGCCATATGAGTAATCTGGAAGGTCTAGAGCTGATATCTTAAAGATAGAGGTCTCTCAAGAAGCACCATTGCTCCAGCAATATATTCAGTTGGATAATCATAGGTGTGTGTGTGTGTATGTGTGTGTGTGTGTGTGTGTGTTTAATTTGTAGCATAAAACAATTTTTAGAAAAAAATTTTGCAAGGAAATTGGATCTTTTTTAAAAAAATATCCTTATTGTTGAAAGTATTACAGATGTTTCCTTTTTCCCCCATTTTGACCCCCCTCCACCTTGCTCCTGCTCCCTCCCCAGTCTTCCCCTGCACTACTGTCTGTCCATAGGCTATTCATATATGCATGTAAGTTCATTGATTAATCTCTTCCTATTCTCCCCTCCCTCTGAAAGACATCAGTCTGTTGCATGCTTCAATGTATCTGGATCCTTTTTATTTGTCACTTTATTTTGTTCATTAGATTCCACATATAAGTGAGATCATGTGATACTTGTCTTTTTCTGACTGGCTTATTTTGCTTAGCATAATACTCTCCAGGACCCTCCATACTGTCTAAAAGGGTAAGAGATCCTGGAATAAAAATACCCCTGGAAGGCACTTTTTTCTTGTATATCATAAAATGTACCAAAGTTTTTAAATCCATTCATCTACTGATGGACACTTGGACTATTTCAACATTTTAGCTATTGTAAATAATACTATTTTTAAAGGTACTTTAAATGTGTATATTTTTATTTCTCTTTATTTTATATTTCACATTTCTGCAAGTGCTAGCATTGGATGGCAATGGTGGAAAGAAATTAATTCCTATAACCAAAGAAAATAGTATATCTTGGATGTTCAGGATAAAGAAAAATGGCAATGGCAGAACTACTGGGCATGGTAGGAAAATTAGGAAAGAAAAGCAAAAATTAAGAAGTTACTTTTGAGATATTAGTGGGACATATACAAGGTGACAGCTAATAGATCTGAACACATGAGATTAAAAATGAAACTGATCAGAAGGCAGGACTAAGGTACAGATTTGTATATTAGGGTTGTATTTATGTAAGTATTTAATCCAGTGTTACACAAACACAGCTGTTATGGAGTGATATGACTTGAAACTATATTTTTTCCACTGACCCTGGAAGATTTAAAGCAGTATATGCAAGGTTCATTATGTCACTGATGAACTTCATTTCTTAGTTGCTTTAGTAGACATGGCTAGGAGCTGAAACAGTGAAAACAATAGTCAACACTTCTGTGTGTCTTGGGTGAGACATAGTAAGTTCCCATAAATAGAAACTTGCTCACCTATTACACATCTGGATATAGTGGCTAAAAAAGAAGGAGATTCCTTATTTGAAGATGTGGAATGGGCATTAAGTTGATTGATATACAATTTTCAGCTTTAAAATAACAATCCCTCAATTCAAAAACCAAATCTCCATATCTAAAAAGTAAACTAACATTTTTGAAGGACATTCTAAACATCCTGAATTTAGAAAAAATAATCTATCATCCCCCTGTATATGTAAAGCTTCCAGAAAATGAAATGCAATAACCTTAAAAGGGAAATGAAGATTAAAGTTTCAACTGTTATAAACCAAATCTTTCATTCCAAAATGAAAGTGTCGCATTTTTCAATAAAGTGTGCTTTTTTTTCAGTATTTAGATTCAATATCTCCAAAAGCTGAATGTCGAAGAGCTTAATTGCTGAAAGAGCATGTGTGAGAGGAAACGGAAGGAAAAAATATTTGACTTATGCAGTTTCCCCCAATTTCAATGGATTTCTTTTTGTTATGATTATTTTTTTAAGAATTGAGGGTACTTTTCTTGTATATCATAAAATACTTTATTAATCAGTTTCTGGTACATATAACAATGAAATGAATTAAATTCAGGTCTGAAATATCCACAGTAATAGAAAAAAATACTCACATATATTTTAAAAATTATAATATGAAGGGAATTAGTAAATATTTTTTTGCAATAAAGTTAAATACAGGCACTCTGTCCAGCATTCAATCGCCTACCCCACGCAGACCCTTTCAGCTAATTATTGCTTTGCTTCTGTACCTGGCTCATCACTGCCTGTAGCCTCATTCCTTTGGCTGAATTCCCCAAAATCAAGCAGTTGGAAAAGCAGCCCAAAGAGTGATATAAGCTCATGGTGTTTTCCAAAACATCATTCACCCTCCTCGGGGCCACCCTTTGGTCCCTGTCTGAACGTTTTCCTGTTTTGTAAAGGTGGCTGACTAAATGAAACGTGTATCTCTGCAATTCGATGATACAATACTCATTAGCCACCACTGTTATCCAGACTGAAAGAAAACTTGCGTTTCTCATGCCTACAATCTCTCTTCGGTCATTTTCCTCTCCCACATGTTACTGCTCTTTGCTCACATATGCTCTCACACGTGTCTGCAACACTCCAGGCTGTTGGTGGGAGTTTTCCTTTATTTTAAACTGGTAAGTCCTTGTTCACATTCTCGAGAACTAAATTATGAATAAAATAGTATAAACAATTTATTTCTTAGGTGCTGATTTAAAATATATAGCCTAGATGGCAGGATATTTGAATATGAAACTCATACATATTATATAATATGAAAAAACTCAATCTAGATCTGACCATCTCATAATGAGTTATTACAGGAATTCCAGCTTTTAAAAAATATATATCATTTTTGGTTAAAACAGACATGCCGGATATTCCCAGATGTGTATTCAAGGCAATGTGACAATCACCATTTCTAGTAAGTTTCTTTCCAACCATTGCAGGCTTGTAGACTTTCACTGAAAAAGGTAAGTATAAGCACGCGACAAAAATTCTCTGATTGGAGCAAATCACACACTACCTAAGCCATCAGTGTCTTTTCTCTTTTCTAAATTTAAGAGAGCAGACAAATGGGAAGAATTTAAGACTAGTTCTTTGGTAATTAGCCATGACTGGAGAAATTCAAAATTGCAACTTAACGATGTATTTGAATTGGTTTACATCACTTACAGCAAAATGTTCTCACTTGGATCTATCACCTACTAAATGAGACATATTAATAATACCACTTTAAAAAGCAAAACTTAAATGAATGCAGACACTTATAGAAGACAGATTCATCTTGCTGAGGGTAATTTTTACTGCCTGCTGGGAAAGTTATGTTCTCAAACGCAAAGGAAATGAGGGGTTTTTAGAAACCATGCTCCACTTTCCAAGATGAACCCTATCCAGTGACCACTGTTTCCACCTATCAGTGACATCCTGCTCTAACGTCTCTTTGCCCACTTCTCTGAACACTGATATGAGTTCAAATATATGACCCAATGATAAGACTGCTGCATATAACAATTATGTAGCCTTCCCTTCATATGGAGATAACAAAGTTTTATCATTCTGGATATCTGTGAAGTTCTTACCTCAGAAAGCTTACAATAGGAAATGCAATATATAAGCTAGTCTCTTACTCCTTTTTTTTTCTATTACAAATGCTGATATTTTATTTAAAAATTTCTGAATTTATAAACTTATAATATGTTATGTCTGTCTATTTGGAGTAATTTATACGATAGTTCCATTTATTCAAGAAGGACAAAGAATACAAAGATGTCTGCTTATAATAAACAAAAAAAAATGAAAAAAATATTCAAGGGTATAAAAAAATAAAGGTTACTTATAATGAAAGAAATAAGGTAATGGGGACTTCTATAAAAACTAGACTTCGACAAATAATCTGTGTATCATAAATTTTACTTTAAAGCCATACAAATATTTTACATAATTACTTAACTAAATAAAATTTAAAAATCCAAAACAATGCAATCAACAGTAAAATGGGGCACATGTATACAAATATACACACAGTTGGTCATATCCACACAGGTTAAAATTAGGCTAAATGGATTAGGAACACAGTAATTTGACTATAAATTGATGGTAGAACAAAAATAAGTATTGCAAAAATATTAACTTAAAAATGTATTGCTTGAAGTCATGTTGATATTTTTATTCTGAGATGACTCTGTGTTGTAAGGCATAAAAATTGAGCAATTATATAATGTTTTAATTCTATCATTCCCAATGTCCTAGAGAGATGAGCTTCTTAGGATAAGCATAAGCATAAGCATATCTTAGCATAAGCATAAGATAAAACAGGTTATGCTTTATTTTAGCATAAGCATAAGATAAAACAGGTTAAGTAGAAACTCTATAATCTGCATTTTAAATTGGAAATATTATTATGAATTCATTATGTACTTTTTCGTGAAAATCAGCAAACAACAATAATTTTATAGCCATTTCTACTAAGAAGACCTAGAAACAACCGGCTAGCAATAGCATCTTTAAGTAGTGCCCAACTAGACTTTCTACAAAAGCAAGCCAGGATGTGGAGAAGAAATAACTTATTCTAGCTCTGGAACAGATAATACACAAGGTGAGTTCACAATCTCCTATCATTAGGCAGCAAGGGTACTCTGGAAGAGTGCTGGGGTCATGTCAAAATGATGCAGCAATCTATTAGAAAATTATTCAACTGAACAAAGATGGCACATCTTGCCATCACACACACAAAAAAACAACAAAAAAAAACAACAAAAAAACTATCAAATATATTTATACCCATGTTATTGATATGTTTTTCAATTCATTTTTGAAGTTTGAGGAGAAACTATGCTGAAAGCTCACAAATTCAAAATTTAAAAAAAGACACATTTCAACTGTGGGAAACTGATAGTCAAAAGAAATCAAGCAGTGAATAATAGAAAATTCATTTTTATAGAAAATTTTCAGGTAATACATAAAGAAGGAATACTTGGATTAAAATATTTTCCATTTGCAAGATGTAATGAAGTAATTAATCTATGTAAAAATAAATAGCTATAACATTATTTTAAAAAAAGACAACCAGAGAGAGAGAGAGACAGAGAGAGAGAGAGAATGAAAAAACTCTAAAAAAAAGAATAACAATCTAAATATCTTTTAAGGAATGTTAAAAATGTGACACTTGTGAAATGATTAGAATTTGAACAATGACACTAAATATTAGATAATATAGGTATATTTACACATATTTTAGGTGCATTCATAATACTGTGATTGTTTTATAAAAGGCTTATCTATAGAGATACATACTGAATTGCATGAATGAAATGTTATAATGTCTCTAATTTACTTTATACTAACCATTAGGGGTGGGAATGGGTGGAGATATAGATGGAACATGAACTGAGATGAAATACCACCATAAGCTGATAACTCTGGAAGCTGAATGATGAACACACAACATCCATTATATTATTGAATCTACTTTTCAATTGGTTGTGAATTTTACATTATCAAAGTTAAAAATAATGTTAATATTTAGCGAAAGTGATAGTACATGAGCATTTAGCTGTTTTGTTAAGCAACTATTTATGCATTTATTCAGAGTGATTTAAATACACTGCTTGTGTTTTCTAGAACTACACTGTCCAATATGGAATCCACTAGTCACATGTGAATACTGAGCACTTAAAAGGTGGCTAATTCAAACTAACATGTGATGTATGAATAAATTAAAAATGGATGTTATATAGATTTAAAAATGTAAAATATCTCATTTATTATTTTTATATCGATTACCTGTTGAAATAATAGTTTTAATAAATTGGCTTATGTAAAATATCTTACTGAATAGATTTTCCTCATTCTTTTAACTTTTTTAATATACCTATTAAAAATTTTTAAATCAGCCCACCTAATGTGATTCAGTAGTTGAGCATCAACCTACTAATATGAACCAGGATCTCAGGCTTCGATTCCTAGTCAGGGAATATGCCCAGGTTGCAGGCTAAATCCCCAGTAGGGAGCATGCAGGAGGCAGCCAATTGATTCTCTCTCATTATTGATGCTTCTGTCTCTCTCTCCCTTGCCTTTCTCTCTCTTAAATTAATAAAAACAAATCTTTTTTAAAGTTAATTTAAAATCACATGTGTTACTTGCATTTTATTTCTATTTTATAGTGCTGTTTTAGATAATATAGGAAGGCAAGTTAAATAATACTGCTAGGGACCCTTTAAAATTGGCTTTAATATAGAAAAATAGTTGAATTTAAATATTCAGATTATTATAACTGATTATGGCATTTAAGCCATCAAGAAAAACAATAATAACAAACAAGAAATTACTTATTCAGCTAGCAGGATGTACTTTAGAAAATTTTTTTTTAAAAAGTTAAAAGTCCAAAATAGATACTTTCTGAACACAGTTAATGTATTGTCATTTAATTGATTGAGTATAGAATGATAAAAAAAGACTTGTTCAATGTTATTTATAAATGATAGTTATTATACATAATCACAGTTTTAAATGAAAAAATCATATGTTTTATAGAATCATAGAGAATTATAATATTCAAATGTTGCATAATTGTGTTTAAATATTTAGTATCAGATCATTTAAAACATTTATTATTTGTTTAATATTTTTTCATTTCATCTGACAGAAGTACTGCATCATTTAAGATGAGATTTTGTTAATCAGCATATATTATTCCGATAAAACATTTCAAAACAAATTTGAAAAGGGAATAAAGCCAGACATACAGGTTTAGAGAGAAATAATGCCTGGGACATATCAATTTCTTTTATTGTTTCAACAAAGGAACTTTAAGGAGGATTTATTACAGACTAGAGGCCCGGTGCACAAAATATATGCACTTGGCAGGGGGAGTGGGGTGTCCCTCAGCCCGACCTGCACCCTCTTGCAGTCCGGGAACTCTTGGGGGATATCTGATCACCAGTTGGATATCCTTAGCGCTGCGGAGGTGAGAGAGGCTCCCACCACCACTGCTGTGCTTGCCAGCAGTGAACCCGGCTTTTGGCTCAGTTGCGCTCCCCCTGTGGGAGTGCACTGACCACCAGGGGGCAGCTCCTGCATTGAGTGTCTGTCCCCTGGTGCTCAGTGTATGTCATAGTGACTGGTCATTCTGCTATTTGGTCAATTTGCATATTAGCCTTTTATTATATAGGATAATTATTTTATATAACAGAACTTCCTTGATTTGAGTAAAATTTAGCACTTCATAGTTAATCATGTATTACAGGTATGCACTTACATTAAAAAATAATTCTGCTCTAGCTGGTTTGTCTCAGTGGAAAGTGTCGGCCTGTGGATTCTGGTCAAGGGCACATATCTCATTGCAGGCTCCTCCTCGGCCCAGGCCCTGGTCAGGGATTATGCAGGAGGCAACCAACAGATGTGTTTCTCGCACATCAATATTTCCCTCTGTCTTTCCCTCTCTCTTCCGATCTCTCTCAAAATCAATGGAAAAATATCCTTAGGTGAGGATAAAAAAATAATAATAATTCCTTTCTCTCAAAAAAGATAAAAATCATCTTTTTTTTTTTTTGTGTGTGTGTGTGTGTGTGTGTGTGTTTCAATCCTCATTCCAGGATGTTTCCCCATTGATTTTTAGAGAGAGCAGAAGAGAGAGAGAAGTACAGAGAGAAACATCGACATGAGAGAAACACATCGATTGGTGGCCCCCTGCATGGGCCCAGACCAGGGCCCAGGCCAGGGAAGAGCCTGCAACTGAGGTACATACCCTTGACTGGAATTGAACCCAGAACCCTTCAGTCTGCAGGTGATGCTCTATCAACTGAGCCAAACCGGCTAGGGCTCATCTTGGTTTTTACTACTCTTTCTCCCTTTCCATTTGTCTGTGCATGGAGATCACATGACATGGTCTTGACCGAGTCTGAAATTTAACTCCCTTATTTGTCTTCTCTATGCAATTTATAGGACACTCCTGGCTCAGGTTCTGAGTAGCAGCAAAACACTCCGATATTATCTATTGTGATTTCTTGGGAATGTGTGAATCTGAGAGAGAGAATGTTTTGCCAAATGTGACATCTAACTCCAAACAAAATTGTGATCTCTATGACAGTGCTACCCTGTAACCAACGTTAAGAGCTTGACTTTCTGCAAAGTGTCGGGAGCTTTACTTCTGAGCCTGGCGCTTCCACAGGAGGTGGAAACCATTGATAAACAGTAAAGACTCGGAGGTATATGAACTGTGCTCACCCAACCATGTGGAGACCGTGTTGGGTGAAGAATGCAAGAGAGCAGATTCCCCAAATAGCTGTTTGTAGTAGGTACTGGTGAAGTCGTTTTCACTTGTCTAACCCACAATTATGTACATAAAATATATTTGAATCCTTGTGGGGACTGTATTATAAACTAGAGGGGGATAAATTCCAGTGGCTAAGCTACCTTAAAAGACAAATTGGTGCCTTTATATTTCATTCTTTATTAGACAAGACTGCACTACCTAACACAGTGGTCGACAAACTCATTAGTCAACAGAGCCAAATATCAACAGTACGACTGAAATTTCTTTTGAGAGCCAAATTTTTTAAACTTAAACTATATAGGTAGGTACATCGTTATTAACTTAATTAGGGTATTCCTAAGCTGGCCTTTACTAAAAACGTCCTCAATCTGATTGAGGTACATTCGCTGAGGTCGATCCCTTCCAACTCTCCCATCCACACTCATCTTGAATACTTCTTTCATCTATCTCCTTTCCGAAAACCGACTTCTGCGCATTGGCCACGAAGTTTCAATCGCACTGTACGTGCGCGCCCGCACGTGGTATTTTGTGGAAGAGCCACACTCAAGGGGTCAAAGAGCCGCGGTTTGCCGACCACTGACCTAACGGAATGCATAAAGGAGAGAATTGTGTATGGGCTGTATGAGTGAATAGGGAAAGTGAGGTCACATTTTTGGCCAATGATAACTTATTTTTTTACCTACTTTGGTTAACATTTTTCCATGATGTATTTACATCTGTGTAATGTTGAAGAACACAGGAAATTATATTTATAGCCAATTCAAATTTTAATTTGTTTTATGACGTTAATTAAAAATGATAACCATTGTGTAATTCTTGTATTTTCTTAGGAAAATGTTTTCCTAAGAAAAATTAAACTAGAACAAACACTTCAACCTCATTTATGTCAGTTTCTTACACTCTTCCTCTTTGGCACAACCAGTGTAAACAAATGTCATTTTATTTTTGTTTCCATGGGCATAAAAAAGGACTCAGAGTTTCTCTCTAGCAGCCAGAAAAACAGAAAAGAGAGAAAATTAGTCATTAAATGTAAAGTGTTCTTTTTTCTTGGCAGCTGTACGTGTGACTCACAGGTCAGAGTGTGGTGAACATGGTGGTGTGACATTTGTGTGACATATCATTGTAAACGTTCTTTCTGAACATAGTCAACAATTTCATATACTCAGGCCTGCTTTAAAAAAATATCAGATCTTGAAGTTTATTTCTTGTTCTAGATAGTTTTTCAAATAAAGTCTTTATGTACAATCCTAAATAATACAATATACAGGTCATGTTCTTCTGTTTTTGTTTTTTTATTAAATTAATAAAACAATATTTAAAAACATTTTTAGGGGGAAAATGTTGCATAGCAGGGTCTGCTATTTGAAGATTCACTATAATTTTCTGAACTTCAAATTATAAGCTTCAGCTTGAGGAGAAATAAAGAAAAATGTCAGTGCCAAAAGAGACCATTGTAAAGCACATATCCTCTCAAGAATGACGATCTGTAATTAATGCCAATCATTTGAAAAATATTAGAAGCTATGTACAACAGCCCAAAGGAAAAGCACACTGACTTCTACCCACTATTTTTATGGAGAGCAACTGTGATTAGATTCTATGAAAGAGCATGTTTGGGATGATAAAGATGATGAGAGGTGAGGGAGGAGGGTAGAGATCTGATAATGATGGAGACTCAGAGCATTCCAGAACAGTTTGAGTAAAAACCTTAAAAATAATCAGACAATGAAGCATTTACTTTAAGTTGAAACAATCATTTAAATAATTCTTTACTATGATCTTCTAGTCTCTTGACTGATTTCCATTTTCTTATACTTGCCCTGGCTACTCAGCAACCTTAGATTAAGTCCAGGTATTTTGTTTTATGTTCTGTACTCATAATTAGCTCATGACTACTGCTGGATAAATTTATTCACATAAAGTTCACCAAAATAAGTTAAACACTGAATTTAGGCATTCAACATTACTTGATATATCCTAATAAATTTCTCTGGTTAACTCTAGCACCTTCTAAAACAATAGGTTCAACATTATTTCCCAATTATCTATCCCTGTATAACAAACATCCCAAACTTAGTGGTTTTAACCAATAATTCTTCGTTAATATATCTCACAGTTCTGTGGATTGCCTCTGGTCAGCTGACCAGTTATCTCTTTTGATTGCAGACAGATAACATCTGAGGAGACAGCAGTCGGAATTCCTCAAGTGGGCTGGATGGATAATTAGTACTTTGGTATTTCTCTCCCTGTTTTCCCTCCCTGGCATCTCATACCCTGTGACCCCTTCTCATCGCTTCGCCTTCTTGTAGCAGGATGGAGTCTGGACAACCACACTTATGCAGAGCTGGCTGCTAGGAAGAGGAACCAGAAGCTAATTGCCAAGTTAAAAGCTACATTGAATGAGCAGAGTACTTGGGCTGCATCTTCTTGGTGAAACCAGTCGGCAGGTCTGCTCACATTCAGGAGAGTTGAGAAATGAACTTTAGTTCTTGGGAAAGTGGTAAGGCCAGTGTTAGAGAGCATGTGTGATGGGAAGTACTGTGTGTCCTCTTTAAAATACTGTCTGCCATCTATTCACTAGTCTTTCAAATTTATGACTCTCACCCCTGCTTCCTTCCTCATATATACACCATAACTCTCAAATGCTCTCCCCCCTCACTTACAGAGAATAGTGAAAGAATATGGTGTATGAAACCTCATAGTTTGACCCACCAACTCTAAAAGGATTTCTTCATCAGCACTCATCTATTTCTTCTTCTCTAACAAAAGCTAAACCTTCCACATCAGTTAAAGATCATATTTCTATTTTCCTTCTTGGAACCCCACCATGCCACTTAACTACTACTCTTTAAGATCTTTGATGTCCCTCTTCCCACTATTTCATTTTCTGTTGATATAACATGGCTCAACTTTCCCTATTGTTAAACAGACGGGCACACATTGAACAAAACAATCCAGAAATGTATCTGTGTTCAATGTACCCATTCAATACCAATGAGGATATAATCCTACTTATTTTCTGTATTTCACCACAATATTTTTCAAAGAGTTCACTTCCTCTACATATTATCGTCTATACTCCCCTATATACTCACTCTCTGTGCCCTGGCTTGTGCCTTAATTCCTAAGGTTACCTTTTAGTCTCTCCTATTGGAAATCTCAGCTACCTTTGACCAGAATAGATAATTTATTCTGACTTAAAATATACAGTGTTTGGCAAAAGTGGATTTAGAGCTATGAGTATGCAAAGCAGAGTTTATTCTTGCATTATTATTTATTAATTACTATATTATATTCCACACAAACAACTGTAAACCTACTTGTACCCCACCCTATATTGAAGTATCGCTGTTTCTACCTCAGTATCTCAGAATAGTTTTAAGGAAGTAGTTCTTTCTGATGTTAGGTAAAGGAGCTCCAGGGCTGAGAAAGGAAACTGAGGACTGAAGGGATGACGACTTCCTGCAATGGCTTCGTTAGGTCAGCTTTCTTGTCCTTTAAGGTGAGTTCTGTCCCAGAAGTCTCCTCAGTGTCTTAATTGTTCCCAATTGTTCATCCTACCACCACATCCCATTAGACAGCTTTGCTTATCACAGTTTAGACTCAGCTTGTACCAGTAACATACTTGGGAATAAAAATATTTCTTTCATAAAAGCATACTGGAAAGTAGAAGCAATATAGTCATCCTCATAAATATTAATCAAATTTTAATTTCTTAGGATAGGAAATAGTTCCTTTGTAACAAATGTATATGGTCTGGTAAAGGTCAATAAAAAGTAATGTCAAATGGGAAAATAAAAATTAAAAATAAATCAATAGAAATAACCCAGTTGGAGAAAGATAAATATCACATGATCTCACTCATTTGTGGAATATAATGAACAACATAAACTGATGAACAAAAATAGAACCAGAGTCATAGAAGCATCGAACAGATTGTCCAACCTATGAGGGAAGTCGGTGGGTGAGGGGGTAAGAGATCAACCAAAGGACTTGTATGCATGCATATGAGCATAACCAATGGACACAGAAGGAGGGGAGGAGGTAGGACATGTGCTGGGGGGTGGGGCAGGTAGGAGAGGTCAAGGGGGGAAAAAGGAGACTTTTGTAATACTTTCAACAATAAAGAATTTAAATTTAAAAAATAATAATATGATCTCTTTTTTGTGAGTTGTTTAAAATTTAGCCATGAGGATAAATCCATGAACCTTTAAAAAATATGTAACTATGTTTTTATTAGGTTGAAAACATAAAGGTATGAAATCACTTTTTTAAATAATTAAACAAGCCATATTTATGGTATACTGAATTGCTCTGACCTGTATTAACTTTTGATTGAATGCTTTGCTGTCATTTCTGCAGGTAGAAGTACAAACGAAAAGTAAAATTTGATCAATTTCCTTGTATAATTAAACAAAACCCTAACTATGGTATACCAAATTGCTCTGACCTATGTCAATTCTTTGATTTAATGCTTTGCTGTAATTTCCACAGGTAGAAATACAAATCAAAAATGAAATTTGGCATATTGTGTGCTCTGAAATAGACTGTGATTTAAGTCACTTCACAGAATTTAGAAAATAAGAGAAAAAAGAGAGAGAGAACACCCAGAAGCTCAGTTGGTTTGCTGTTACAAAAATCAGATGTGTTCTGATTAGGATTCAGAATCTGAGTAAGATAAAATCTTTACTCAATGACCTTGGGCTGATAAAGAATGTTTATGGGACCTGTGATGGTTAATTTTATTTGTCAATTTGACTGGACCATAATATACCCAGATACCTGATTAAACATTATTTCTGGGTGTGTCTGTGGGGGTGTTTCTGGGAGAAATTAGCATTTGAATTTCTGAACTGAGTAAAGCAGATGGACCCTCCCCATGGGGGGGGGGGGGCGCATCACCTAATCCATTTAGGGTCTGAATAGAACAGAAAGGTGAGGACATTTGACTGTGCTTCTGCCTAGCTGCTGAACTAAGACTTGGTCTTTTGCTCTCTGTGCCTCTGGTTCTCAGGCCTTCAGATGTGTGCTGGAGTCTGCACTCTGAGTCAGTTCTCTGGCTCCCAAGCCTTCAAATTATTCCACCAGCTGTCCCTGGACAACCCTGTATACAGGATTACAACTGTAGAGGATGCAATCATTTGGCTCATTTTTACTTATATTCAGGATCAATGGTGATATTATAACATATAAATATTATTTTTAGTGATTTTTGAAATATTTATTTTAGTGACTCCAATTCTTTAAGTTACTACACATATGCATGTTTAATAGGTAATGAATAAATTGTTTTTTTATAAAATCCCTTAAGTATAGATCATTATTTGTGAGAACCATGCCATATATATTACTCTGCTTAAAATATGATATGTCAATACACTGTCAGAGTATATGAGTTCATATGAATACAGGACCTCAAGAAAATCAAAATTTGAACAGAATACAAATTTCATAAATGAGAACAAAATTTTGTGTTGGCAAAATATGGGAAATACTATGTGGTGGGGGTAGGTGAAGTAGGTAAAGGGAGTCAAATAGATGATGATGGATGGAAACTAAATGTTTGGTGATGAGCATGCTACAGTGTATACAAATATTGAATTATAACACTACACACCTGAAACTTATATACTGTTATTAACCAATGTTAACTCAGTAAAAAAGGAAATACTAATTTATGTACAGTGTTCTTACACTGCTTATAGCTTCTTCATTTAGGAATATAAAAGTAACATCCATAAAATGTATGGCATTTATATTATACATATAAACTACTTGGTTTTATGAACTTGTGCTATGGTTAGTCCTCAGGTCATATTTTTGTGAGATAAGATTTAAAAAACAATCATGTGGTGAATTTTTCATATCCTTCATATCCTCTGGTAACTTTTCTTATGATACAGAACAAAAAAATATAGAGAACACAAAAGATAGCTGGGAAAGCTGGGAAAGAATTGATACGATAGGAGACGAAAGTAAAAAAAAAGACATTACCTACCTAATTCATATGTAAACATTACATGGGCCAGTTCTGTAGCAAGTAGGAAAGCTTAGGCTCCAGGTATTTTTGCAAGAGATTAGAAAGTGTTAGTTAAAATTATATTATTTATAATTGAAATAGCAAATAAAATTTGCATTATACTTAAATGTAATTATTTAAGTGAGACTGATGAACTTAATAAATCAATGGTAGTTATGCTGTGTAATAATTGAGTTAAAGCTCATTTATTTAAGCACCTGATCTGTGGAATTTCTTATAGCAAACCTAGCTAACTGATACAGTGATTCTTAACTACACAGAACTGCACCCTTTCTAAGTTTCTTTTTATCATCCTACCTAATAATAGACAAACATGGTAATTAACTATACCTCCGCTACGCTTTCCATTGGCTAATCAGCAGGAAAAGCAAATTAACTGCCAACAAAGATGGTAGACAGCAGCCACACAGCTGAAGCAAACATGAGGCTTGCTTGCTCCAGTGATGGAGGAAGCCAAGGTTCCCCGCCTGCCACTGCCGGCCTCTGAGCTCTGGATGCAACAATGTTGCAATTATAGAAGCTAAACAAACCCCAGATACCTGCTTTCAGCCGGCAGTGGGCTCAGAGCTTAGAGCACCAGTGATGGGAACAGAGTTTCAATTATAGAAGCGAAACAAAGCCAGATACCTGCTTTCAGCCAGCTCTCAGCTCCAGTGACAGCTATAGAAGGTAAATAAATCCCAGAATAAAAGAAAAAAGAAAAAAAAAGAGGCTGGGAGCTTCAGTCATCCTCCAGCCTGAAAATGGCCCTCACCCCTCACCCAGACTGGCCAGGCACCCCAGTGGGGACTCCCACCCTGAAGGGGGTGTGACCAGCTGCAAACAGCCATCATCCCCTCATCCAGGCTGTCCAGGCACCCCAGTGGGACCCCCACCCTGAAGGGGGTGTGACCAGCTGCAAACAGCCATCAGCCCCTCAGCCAGGCTGGCCAGGCACCCAAGTGGGACCCCCACCCTGATCCGGGACACCCTTCAGAGCAAACCAGCCGGCCCCCACCCATGCACCAGGCCTCTATCCTATATAGTAAAAGGGTAATATGGAAACTGACCCTAACAGCAGAAAGATTGGGAATGACTGGTCACTATGACACACACTGACCACCAGGGGGCAGACACTCAATGCAAGAGCTGCCCCCGGTGATCTGTGTGCTCTCACAGAGGGGAGCTCTGCTAAGCCACAAGCCAGGCTGATGGCTGCCAGTACAGCGGCAGTGGTGGAAGCCTCTCCTGCCTCCTCAGCAGCGCTAAGGATGCCTGACTGCAGCCTAGGTCTGCTCCCCGCTGGCAACTGGACATCCCCCGTGGGCTGCTGGGCTGCCAGAGGGATGTCTGATTGCCATCTTAGGCCCAATCCCCCGGGGAGCAGGCCTAAGCCAGCAGGTGGTCACCCCCAAGGGGTCCCAGATTGCGAAAGAGCAGAGGCCGGGATGAGGGACCCCCTACCCCAGAGTGCACAAATTTTTGTGCACCAGGTCTCTAGTATTTGAATATTTCTCTATCATATCCCATCCTTTCTCTTTATCATATTTTCATGTTTAATGCATCTGACCCTTTCATTCATCTTTACCATGTATTCTTCAAACTGTCCCATTCATCAGAGTTCACCTGTCTCTTTTTAGTCTTATCTGTCTTCTTATTCAGTGCACATTGAATCATGTCAGTCATCTTGTCCATAGCACCCTTGATTTTTCTTTGGCTTTTAACTGTAACAACCTCAAAACGTCCTATATTTATATAGCACTGGTCTGATATCACTGTGTCATTGCTAAAGGTCACAAGAGGAAGTAAAAAAAAATGAATGATTAAGTTTACTTAGATTCTTGTCATTTACCTTAGATGTTTTCTCATTTTTAAGTTGTATTTATTTTTCTTAATGCCTAATTCAAAGTGTGTTTTTTAAATCCTCTTCCCTTTCTTTAAATTCTCGGGTAGAGTTGAATGAAGAAATCTGCAATATCCCAGTTCAGTTGGGAAAGTTCTTTAAGACATTTTTCTTTTTATAAGGAAGCAGGTATAAAAATTTTGTATATCATTTCAATATTTTAAAAAGGAGGGATGAATAATAAGTGTGTCAACTTGACTGGGCCACAGCATGCCAACACATTTGGTCAAACATTTTTATAAATGTGTCTGTGAGATAAACATTTGAATTGGTAGACTGAGTAAAGTAAATAGTCCCCCCCCCAATGTGAGTGGACCTCATCCAATCAATTAAAGGCCTTAACAGAACAAAAAAGCTGACCTAATAAGAGGGAACTCATATTTCTTGACTGTATTGAATTAGGATATTGTTTTATTTTCTTTTGTTGTTGTTTTTTAATAACTTTCAACTCAAACTGAAACATTAGCTCTTTTAGGTTGTGGAGCCTGCTGGCATTCTGACTGGTAGTACATCATAACCTTCCTGGGTCTATAGCTTGCTGACTGAAGATCCTGGGTTATGTCAGCCTCCATAGTCACAGGAGTCAATCAATTCCTTATACAAATCACTTTTCATGTATATATATGAATCTATCTATATGTAAAAATATCTATCCACCTATGAATATATATTATTCCATTAGTTCTGTTTCCCTGGAGAAACCTGACTAAATACTAAGTTGCTGCACTAAGGCAAGGCATCAGACTATAAAATCAGGTTCACCAAAATCAACGAATTTGCCAAAATAAAGTTTTACTAATAATTACAAGGATGCAAGTGATCACAAGGTGCAAACATTACAGGGAGATATCAGAGACAGCAACACAGCTCGTCAGATGTTTTAAGATGATTCAATTACTTGTCCCTGTTCCCATAACATTTATTTCCAGTAGTGTTGTTGCAAATTTGTGTTAGAATTCCAACACTATTTCCATATTCTATATTCCATGGTGGAGGTTCATACAGGAATTACTTATATCCAATTGTCTCTTTTTAATTTTTTTTGCATTCATTGATTGATAAAATTGTCCAATGATATTAAAATATAGTAGGTTAGCTAATTTTGCTTGGTTTCCACAAGTAATTTTTGTCAGATATACAGTAACTCATATTTCTATTATATTAGAATACTAACATGTGATAAGGTCTCTGGTTTTAGCCTTTCCTTATCCCCTACCTATTGGCATAAGTACTCACAGTTTTTTTGATTTTGGAAAATAAAAAGCACAATCTACCATCATGCAGTTCTCATACAAGATCTGATAATGGTTGTTGAAAAACATGTGATCTATTCTACAGATTTCACCTGGGAATACCAAGTTATCTGGCCTTACTTAAAAGACATTTATGTATGCCTTAAAGGACAATAACTGGTGCGTTGTAATAGTACTCCTGGCATTGTTTTTGAAGCTTGAAATCTAGATTCTTCTGAAAAGTGAGTAATTGATATTTCTTCTTTTTCTATAAAAGTAACTGATAAAATGCTTTCAGCTGGGTGAATTATTTTTTAAAACAGTCTTAGAAATGATTTCCAAGATACTGGTGATTGTTATATCAATCAATTTTTAAACCAATAGAAAAATCACATTATTACAGGTATATGTAAGTACATCTGTCTGTGTGTATACTTGTTCATAAGTAACATGCCAATCAATAAAATCTTTCATAAATAACCTGCCAATCAATAGTCACAGAGATGGCATAAACCAAAACAACCAAAATATTTGGACATTTTAAAAATCTTGTCTTATGATATTTTTAGCCTATGTTTTCAACATTAAGAAATGTAAAACTAAACAAGTATTTCAGATCAAAACAAGAGTCAACATCGTCTTTTTTATTTTAACTTTCAATTTCTGAAAATTCTTTAGGTTTGTCAAACTCACTAATGCAGGCAATATATTCTAGGAAAGTACATGACTGAAAATATTTTGTTTCAGTCAAAATTCAGTCAGAAAAACAGAGTACCACCCACATTAGGTGTCTCGACAGAGGTAGTGTGGTGTAGGGCAATTTCTTCTATGCTTGCTGGAAGGTTGAATGAGCAAAAGAGGAATAGCCCGATGGGCATGGCTCAGTGGTTGAGCGTGGACCTATGAACCAGGAGGTCACTGGTTCGATTCCGGTAGGGGCACATACCTGGGTTGTGGGATGGATCCCCAGGATGCGGAGGATGCAGGAGGCAGCTGGTTGGTGATTCTCTCTCATCATTGATGTTTCTATCTCTCTTTCCCTCTGCCTTCCTCTCTGAAATTAATATAAATATATTTTTTAAAAAGAGGAACACTCAGGTAGCATAGATATTAGGCTACATAGAGGAAGCAGGGATCATGGAAACCTAAACATTTGGAGAAGGGACCCTTGGAGATGCAGCTGAGATGTCCCAGGAGAAAGTGTTTCCGGCTGTGGCTGGCACCTCTAGGAGCAAGGGTGCATAAGGCTGGCCGTGGGAGGACGGACAAAGAGCTGGAACTGAAGCCAAAGCTGCTCTGTGGCCGCCAGGCTGAAGCTAACTTGTGGGAAGACACTGTTAGAAGCAGCATGAAAACAGAACTGATTAGGTCTTTTCTCTACCCTCCTGCCTTCCCATCTCCATCGGGATCCCTCTATGAGAATAGTGAAATGGCAGAAAGAAAGAAAAGGACTTGCTGAGATGCAGTTCTAATATCACAATAAGCATAGGAAAATGTCCTATGGAGTTAAAAGGCTGGTACCATCTTTTGGTGGTTCAAACACTGAACCAGAATAACCCATACTGAAATAAAATGTTATAATATTTCTTCCAAGATGAACTCTTAGCCTTATAAAACACTAAGCTGTATATCGTATTTTTCAAAACATGTTTTATTACATAAGCTGTGTGCACTTAGAGATGGTTTTCCTCCTTTCACAGCTCAAAAGAATAGATACTAGAATATTTTAAAGTGTGGTTTATCATTTGTGTCTTTCATAATTCTTTTATTTTTTAGATCTAATACATACATAGTTGTTCATCCTGAATAAATTTATACATTTTAATAGAAGCCACACTGATTGACCCGTTCTGATGTGCACATTCTGAACATTTCTAACATTACCTCTATATAAATCTTGATCCAGACGCACTGTGAAAATAAATAAGAAACATTTAAAGTGATATTCCTAACTTTGAAATGTATACGATATGTTATAAACTAACACTTGTTTTGTAGCTTAAGTCCAAGTCATCAACTATACAATGATCTCAATCACAATTTGACAGTTTTCCCCCTGAGAATAAGTTATGAAAACAGGGAACTTCTGGAAAAGAGGTTAATTGTGAAACTTTTTAAAACATTTGAATGCAGAACTTTTGCTTGCTTGATGAAGCAATGGAGGTGCTGCAAATGCTTCCCCCATGGATATCACAACTGGAGTGACAGAGCCTCTCTGGCACCCAGGAGACTGCTGTACCACGTCCCTTGCACATGAAATTATTTCAGGTCTATAGCATACTCATATAGGGAGTCTGATATACAACATGTCAGTCTCAGGAGTTATGCTATAATGATCTTTTTTAAATCTCAATATTAACCAAATTTTTTTTTCTGTTTTCATTTAATCTAACAGCTTCCAAAGTTCTCCATTTGTCAACTCTCTTATCCCAGCTATCTGTTGAACACATGTTAGTCCATTGGTGATGCTATTACTGTTATCACTGGTAGGATCAATATTCAAACTTCACTCAAGAAGCCCTTATTCAATTGCCTTCAAACAATTGGCATAAGAAGTGCTCTATTTAAGCAGTTAATTTGATGTACTGTGTAAGATGGCTACAAGTTAAATGAAGTTACAACCTATGAAATATATTTTTATGGCGTGCCCACTCATGCTTTATTCATAGAATGTGGAACACTTGGCATGAGATATATTAACTTTTATTTTGGAAAACAGGATTTCCCAATCTGTTAATATAAACTAGATTACATTAACAATTAGACCCAACTTGCCTTAGCTCTTACATAATACAAGATCTGGGATCCCCCTTCCACATCATATAAAAGTTCCTTATCTGTACTATTACCAAATGTTTTCTTTTTTTGTGTGTGGAACAGTGCCTGGTTATCATTACCCCCAAATACCTATATGTATCATTGGTGAAAGTGTTCTTCTATATGGTGGATTCCCTTTTCATTTTGTTGGTTGATTCTGCTGTACAGAAGCTTATTAGGCTGATATAGTCTCATTTGTTTATTTTTTTCCTATGTTTCCCTTTCCCTTGGAGATATATCGGCAAAAATATTGCTGCTAGAGATGTCTGAGATTTTACTACCTATATTTTCTTTTAGGATTGTTATGGTTTTGTGACTAATCTTTTACACATAGCATGTTTTAGAGTAAACTCAGCAACCACTTTGCTTTTGATATTGTGGGATATTCCAAGGGTAGTCAAAGTTTAGTTTAGCTCAAAACATATTCTTTGACTTTTTACCAGGTGTCTGGCACTGTTTTAGGGGTTAAAGTAATAAAGGTAAGAAAGAATCTGCTTTTCAAAAGCCTGAGATGGAGAAGAATCTTAGCAGAGATGCTGGGGAATGTGTGTGGGGTGGTAAGGGTAACATAAATTATCGTTAACTGATCATTTACTTCAATGGAGATAATTTAAGTAGAGCATTTCCATTTCTGCCTATTGTATTTTGGAACACATGACAGTCAGGTTGATCATTGTAAATGCATGAAAATGTTGATGGTTAAAATAAAATTTAAGATGAAATGTTATTTTTTAAGTTTAGGCTTGTGTTATTATTATTTTAAGTAAGATATGTTTTACTCAGAATGGTTTTTCCTTTGTTGTCTGTTGAGAGGACAACTCTACATGGGTCCTTTAAGCTACAGTGTATGACATCTTATACCAGATGCCTTAAAGGTGTGCCTGCCTCACTTATGTTTTATTCTCAGGTTGTCCATGTCTAGTTCTACATCTCATACCTGCTGCCCTTTCTGAACTTCACACCCAGACATTTTGGCTCCACTTATTTTTGTGTCTCCTACTACCTATCCCTTGATATGATGAGCACTCTGAACCATACATTATGAACTTGACTTTCCTTCAATTTTGTTTTAATTTTGCAATAAAATTTTATTGTCTGAGGTAGTGTGGTTTTTTCCTGATTTGATAACGTACATAGTACTGTATTAATCTGGTCCTATCTTTCCTGTGTGCTATGGCTCTTCCTGGTATACCCTGAACTTCTGAACAATACTCGGATATAATCTATTATCCATTTGAGACAGAAAAAGCTTTCAAAATGCTTTCTGATTTTTCTTAATGCAACATATTACACCTATGTGAATGGATTTAATACTTTCAAATGAATGATCTCTATTGATTGTTTTTACTTATAGCATAAATGTTAACATTGACATTAGCCACTAATTCTGAGTCAAGATATTTCTGGTTATAATACTTTGACAAGTCCCAGTTAATTATTAAATGTACATATCAATATGACTAAAATAACCTTTGTCTAAGTCTTTGAGGGTATTGTGAATTGTTGGCATGTGGGATTAAATTATTATTTTTTATTTTTTCAGCTTGGTAGTGAAAGTAAAAATTATTGTATTACTACATCATTATCTATTTTGAAGACAGAGACTGCAAAAATTTCAGAAATGCAGCACCTGGGCTAATTGTTGATAGCATTTCTTCTTGGACTTATGTCTTACTCTCATCAAAACAAGATTGTGAAAGCTTAGGTCATCCTTTATTTCCTGAAGGTCATTTTCCATTTCCAACTACAGATGCATTTTTAAGTCTAACAAGACTATGAAAGAATTCCCCAGGCCTGGCTCAATTCCATAAGTGGCCTTTCTACACTCCCATAAGGATCATTCCTCATTGCACTTAGTAGAATGTGACTCATCAATAGCATATACATTGTTGTTGCCCCTTTTCTGTGCTTGTAATATTGGAGAATTGGCAGTGCCTCTCCAATCTCTATTTAGTTTCTGAATTACTTTCCACACCCCTAAGCTATCATCTAAATATTTAAAATAATACACTTAAAATGTTCATCCATTCATGTATTCAACAGCTATTTATTCTATCCCCTACTATGCACTATGAATTGCAAATGTTTGTAAATTAATTGCTGGGCACTTTTCTTTATATTCTTTATGGGAAGATATAGGACATTCATAGAGTGAGAGGGTGAAAAATGAGAAGAAAGCAAAATGAGAAATTAACTAGTTGAGTTCCCTCTTTTTGTTGTGGCTTTAGCAGATTATATCACGGCAGCCCATATTAAGTAACTTGTCCAAAGTTAGCATAGTCACTAACAAACAGAATGACAAACAGAAATCCAGATCTTCCAATTCTTCATTTGTAGTTTTTTTCTAATAATCCAACACTTTCTAAATGTACAGCTGAATTAAGCCAATACTGATACCATATATTAATCATTCATTTATTTCTACAACATATTCAGCGGATGCCTATTTTAAAGTAAAAACTATTACATGGACTTGAAACACAGACAAAATACCCTATAATCATTGTGACTATTAAATAAATAAATTACACAACTTGTCAAAGATTATGTACTATGGAAAAACGCAAAGCAGGTTAAGGGGGGTTTTGAGTACCGGAAATTAGTTTGCAGGAATTTAAAAAGGGCATTCAATGACCTTCCTTAAAGAGGTGGCATTTTAGCAAAGCATTGAAGGAGGTGAGGAAGTTCACCTGGTGGGTCATTTCAGGAACAACACCTCAGGCAGTGGAATTAGTCAACGCAAAATCCTTAAACTGAGAGAGACCCAGGTAACTGGAGCTGAGAGGGTGAGAGAATGAGCTATAGGAGAGGATGTTTGAGAAGCGGTGGGCGAGCCAGGGCAGAAAGGGTCTTTAGATCATCAGAAGGGATTTGTATTTTATCCTGGATGGAAATGAATACTGCTGCAAGGTTCCAGCAATGGAATGAAATAACTTACACTCATTATTTTCTTGAAAAGAGAATGTGAACGCCGAGACCGGTTTGGCTCAGTGGAAAAGAGAATGTGAAGGCACAACAGTGGGTGAAGGTTGACGAGTCTGTTGGTTCCTGCAGTTACTCCAGCTTTTCATGGAGAGTGTGGACTCTGGACGGAGGAAAATATTCTTTGTCAGCAAAATTAGAGAACAAAAGCTCATAGCTATAGCTATAGAAGAGAGGGCTCTGTGACATCTCAGCTTCCAAATATACATGAGACTGCCAGAAAGGTAGGGAGTACAATGTCATCCAGATAGTGAGGACACTAGGAGATGTAGATCCAAGATCAGAGAGCTTCTTCATAGCTTGAGTTTGCTAAAATGAGCTTAGAATGGATGACTGTGAAGGAAACTTCAGGGTCCTTTTATTTACTTACTCCAGAATATTTTCCTTAGATCTTTCCCCCCTCCTTTTTGAGGCATGATTGGCAAACTAAAAAATATTAAATATGTATAGCTTGATTTTTGATATGCATATACTTTTTGAAATAATCATCATGATAAAGGTAATTAACATATCATCGCCTCACATATTTACCATTTTCTTTCTTTTTGAGGGTGTGGTGATAACACTTATGATCTACCCTCTTAGAAAATTTCAAATATATGACACAGTATTGTTAGCTATAAGCAAATGCTCTTCTCTAGAACTTACTCTTGCATAAATGAAACGTTGCACTCCTTGACAAACATTTCCCTTTCTCCCCAATCTGTGGCTACTACCATTCTCCTCTCTGCTTCTAGACCAGCCGTGGGCAAACTACGGCCCGCGGGCCAGATCTGGCCTGTTGGAAATGAATAAAACTAAAAAAAAAAAAAAGACTGTACCCTTTTGTGTAATGATGTTTACTTTGAATTGATATTAGTTCACACAAACACTCCATCCATGCTTTTGTTCCAGCCTTCCGGTCCAGTTTAAGAACCCATTGGGGCCCTCGAGTCAAAAAGTTTGCCCACCCCTGTTCTAGACCTTTGACTATTTTAGATTCTTCATATAAGTCAGAATATGCATTGCCTTTTTTTCATCTAGATTATTTCATTATTTTACCTAGTATAATATCTTTCAGGTTTATTGATGCTATACAAATAGCAGGCTTTTCTTCTTTTTTAAGGCTTAATAATATTGCACTGTGTGTGTGTGTGTGTGCATGCGAGCCACTTTTTCTGATTCAAGAAGAAATGGAAAGTTTGACAAACCATTAATTAAAAAGGTTGAATCTGTAATGAAAACTTTCCACCAAAGTCCAGGACCAGATGGCTTCATAGGTGAATTCCACCAAACATTCAAAGAATAATCAATATTAATCCTTCTTAAACTCTGTAAAAAAAAATAGAAGAGGAAACTCCCTCAAACTCATTTCACGAGACCAGCATCATTCTGTTACCAAAATTGGACAGATACACTACAAGAAGGAAAACAAGCCAATATCCCTGATGAACATAGGTGCAATAATCTACACTAATAAAAGACAAAGATGCTAATTGACCTTACCTTCACTATGCCCATCAGCCAATCAGAAGAGTATGCAAATTAACCCAAAGATGGACATTAAATTTGCATAAAGCAGGCGGGGCGGGGCAGCGCCATCTGCCACCCGCCCCAACCCCAGGATCGGACCTGCCGTGTGCAACCCGGGGAGTGGGCCTAAGCCAGAAGGTGGTTATCTCCTGAGGGGTCCCAGACTGTGAGAAGGCACAGGTCGGGCTAAGGGACCGCCCCCACCAGTGCACAAATTTTTGTGCACAGGGCCTCTAGTGTTCAATAAAATACTAGTAAACTGAATCTAACAGCATATTAAAAGGATTATACACCATGACCAAGTGGAATTTATCCCTGGGATCCAAAGATAATTTAACATAAGCAAATCAATCAGTGACCTTAAATCATATAATAATCTTTTTTGAAGCCCAAAAAAACAGATATGTTTCAGATTTAGAATTTTAGAGACCCTTTTGAGAGCAATATGCACATATACTGTGCATATAATGCTCCTACTGGGGTCAGTTATCAATCAGAACATGATGTTCACAGAAAAATCATATGAATCTTTTATACTAAGTGGGAAAGAAAAACTATAAATAACCTCACATCTATTCACTCCTTAAGTGACTACAGAGCAAGTCAAATATTATCGCCCATTGAGTTACAAAAATACTTTCAATTTTCAGAGATTTTAGTATTTTATAATCACGGATAAGTGATTGCACACCTTTATTTTTCATATATTTTTATCTCAGTTGCTGCAGATATATAGTCACTTAATCTAAAACAGCTTAATAAAATAATGAAAATGTACTTTGTGGTTTATGGCCTGAAATTAATGCCTAATATTAGGAGTTGTCTTGACATCTGTTTAGTTCAGGTTGCCCTAATGAATTAGAAAGCTATTAAAATTTTTTTAAATGGAAATACTTTGAGGAAATGGAGATTTAGTTGTCATGCCTAAAATATACAAAAGCTAGTTTCTCAGGATTTTAATCTAATCTCAGGTTTCATATTGACAGAGTTGGAAAGAACATATTGTATCCCTAATGTGCATCTGAGCACTAGTTAAATAATGAAATGTACATAAAATGTAAAATATGCTTAATTGAAACTTTTTCATATTTTGGTAGTTTATGGCAGTGTGTGCTTTTGGTGGTGGGAGAAACATAAAATGGACATTCTGATATATGTTTTATTGATGCTCAGAGGATGACTTCACAGTGTATTTTATGTTGCCATAATTTTAGGGCGTGGAAGACACTTGTTTTCCATCATTTTTTCTGATGTATTATTCCAAACCCTCTGAACGAGAGAAACTTTAGTTGCTTTCCCCAAAACATAATTCACTTGCCATTAGATTTATTGAGGGAAAGAGGCTGCCTATTACACATCTTCAGTTTTTTATATTCTGAGCTTTATTGATATTAAATTTAAACATTTTGAAGGTAGACCAGTAAAACATGGTGTTATGAAATATTTGTTCTATCAACATTTTCCACCAATATAATTTGATAAATGTTAAGAGTTATTTCAATTATTTTTACCTGTCAAATACAATATTCCTATTAGTATTGTGAGCAGTGAAAACATCCAATAAAAATTTTCTTCCCTTTATACATTTTTATAAAAATTACAGAAATAAAAACACTTTCTTTACAACAGAAACTATTGACAATTTTTTTTTTATTTCCTACATAAATGTATTTCCCAGAGCCTGTCATTTCAGCCAAAAAAAAAAAGTGTCTCAAATTTAGTCATGTTTAGAATGCTTCCTAATATTCCTTAAGTCCTGAGGAAGAAAAGGCAATGCAAAACTTTATTAAATATATGTATTAGCAGATATTTTAAATCTATCTGTGTCTGCATTTGTCTCAAGATAAATATGTGTATGCTAAAGTTTCTTTGTCCTTTAAACACATGTGCTCAGTACTGCTTCCCACATATTTTGGCTGTAAACATATTTACCAAGTTGCTTCTTACTTTTCCTCAGACTTTTCAACATTTTCTTCTTCTTCCTTTTCAATCTAACCATTTGCCCTCTCTGTTGACATTGGTCTTAGGAAATTCTGTATGAGACTATCAAGAACATTTTCATATATGAGTTTTGCCAACTTCACTTTGTAGTCCTAAAGACATATATCTTGTATTTAAAAGTGCTTAGAAATAGCTGATGCATCTCTTTTTTTTTCAAGATGATGCTAAAAGTCTCATCTAATTTAATGGACAGAATAGTTCTTTACAAGTTATGTTGTAAAAATATTCATTAACATTGATGGAGAGTGCTACTCAGACAGCAAAAAATGTGTCAGTAAAGCTTATTAAGATTCAGAGGCTCAAATACGGCAACACAAGAGCTTAAAAACTTCAGGGAAATTCAATTGCGATAGTTCTATTAAAATGATATTTCAAAAATAAAATTTGCTATAAACGTGACTGGTTTCTAAGTAACAATTTGGTTTTTGTTGTTTTAAAAGATGTAAAAAAAGATTTTCACTTTGAAAATGACATTTTCAAAATGACCCTCAATATACAAGGGCTAATAGGAACTTAAAATGGTCTGGCTTATTAGCCCTTGAGTCTGTAGCATAGCATGATATTTAAAATTATGTTACACTAAGATATTTTTCTTAGGCTATAAAAATATTTCAGGCTTTCTTTTCCTCTAATATATTTGTGATGAACCATAGAGTCCTCTTAAGATCCATCAAAAACGAGATTTTGAAATCTTTTTGACAACTTACTCTGCATTTATTTTTTATAAATGTACTTTAAATGTGTCCACCATTATCTGAATGTCACTACTCACTAATTGAACGCATCTCAATATTTTAGACCAAATAAGTTGAAATGACAATGTTACTTAGAAGACTAAGTGGTAAATGTTTTATTACCCTTGGAGAAAAATTATACATTTTTTTTGCTATGTGTTAAAAACTTTGTTATGGATTAAAATGTTATTTTATGGAATTTTTATGTGCATGTCAATTCTGTATGTCATAGTGATATGAATTTTATTTTCAAAAGGTAGAAAACACTAAAATTTTGCAACATTAATAAATAAGAATTAAACTAGAATGATATATTGTAAAGGCATTACATCTTAAAAAGTCAGTCAAACACTCTTTACTGTACTTATGTTATCAGTGGGGCGAACTCTACATTCTCACTATTGCTTGTGGGACTGGGCTCCTTGTGATATTTCAAGAAAAATAATTTCTGAAACTCCCTTGGGAGGATGAGATATTGTAGAAATATTTTTTTTCTGTGGAATCAAAACCTTGAGTACCTAAAGTTTCATTTCCCTTTCTCCCCACAAGGAAGAAGTATAGCTGTGGGTTCAGCAGAGCAAGAATGAGTCAGTGTCCACAGTTTTTGCTCCATGTTGAAGCAGTCTCCAGTCCCACATCAGGCTAGTCCCACATCCATTCCCGATTGAAGTCCACCGGTCCAGTCCATGCAGGATCCACAGGACCACGTGGCTATGGATGGAACATGGACAGGAACAAAGCCAGAGGAACCAGGGAGCCAAGAGAGCCACAGGCCAAGAGAACTAACCCCTTTGTTTGGGGGATTATATATCCCTGAATTTTCATAGGCTCGTGCCTCCTCCAACCAATGATTTCTGCTCCCAGGTCTGACTGACAGGCACCTCCGCTAATCACCCCAACTTCACTGCACATTCATCTATCTCTCCTTTGTTGGATCCCTTCTTCCAGTGATCTGCGGGGAATGGGCTGGGGGTTCTCTGGAGAGTGTGAAATTGCAGCTTCCTGGTGAAGCTGCCCAAATGACAACGCCTATCATGCCTAGCCTTCCCTTTGGCTCCTTTCCTATTAATAAATAGCTAATTACACTGGTATCATCTGTAGTGAGCAAGGCCAATATTCCTAATGATAATCTGACAATTAGTAGACTTTCTCAAGCTCTGCAGAAAATGATGAGGAACACATTTTAAAATATTGGATTAGATTTCATATCACAATAAGTCTTTCTCCTCAAAAATTAATTGTTCATGAGGGACTCAAAATATAAAATCTTTATCAACAAACATATTTGAGAGAAAGTAAAATCTTTCTCTACATATTCATTTACCACATTGCTATCTCTAAATCACTTATAACCCTTCCGTGCCCTTTTACAAAGAAATTTATTTTGGTTTGTTTATTTAGTTTTCTCATTTAAACATTTTGCACTGTAAGTAAGTAACTGAAAAGGTTAATCAAGTAAATGACATTATGCTGAATTTGTGTTTCCCACAGTGTTTAGGTCATTTAATTTTAAGTAAGTTCATTTTAAGGTCATTTTAATTTTAACTAAACACAAATCAATCATATTTTTTTAAATTCTCTAGTAATCAAATTCTTATCTGAGTGCTGAGTTAAAGAAAAATTAAGATGTCAGGGTAGTTCTTTTAAAGCTAAGGCTACTTTCTCTCAACCAAGGCCATAAAATATGAACTGATGTTAAAAAGGAAAAGAAAATTGATATAAAAAAGGACACTGGGTATATCTCTATGAGGGAACTTTCCAAGTGTTCCACACTAACGGATATCTGATGGTCTTACTTCTATGTTAGTTTTTTCCTGCAAATGTACAATTACTGTTAATATTGCATGAATATTTATTTTTTTTTATTTTTAACATATTTTTATTGATTTCAGAGAGGAAGTGGAGAGAGAGAGAGATAGAAACATCAATGATGAGAGAGAATCATTGATAGGCTGCCTCCTGCACATCCCCCATGGGGGATCAAGCCTGCAACCTAGGCATGTGCCCTTGATGGGAATCGAACCTGGAACCCTTCAGTCTATAGGCCAACTCTCTATTCACTGAGCCAAACCACCCAGGGCATTAGATGAATATTTTAAAAATCTGATCTGGTTAATAACAGCAGAAGACAATGTATCTAAAGTAAAAACACAAAGGGAGAAACTGTGCCTTTCTCACAGTGAAATAAAACAAAACATGACAACAACAACAAGTCCTCTTGTCTGCTCCTCTAACACATGGGAGCATCTCTTTAGAGCCCTACTTTCTTACAGACAGACAGCATTCTTTTTCACTTATTCTCTGACTTCATACTTGAGCTCGAATCCTATTAATTGACGTTAAAGACTATGTCATTTTTATTGTCGTCCTTTTAAATAAAATATACTGTCTTAGTCTGCTCAGCCTGCATTTAAAAATACTGCAGACTCTGACTTAAAGAGAAATTAATTTTCTCCCAGCTCTAGAGGCTGGAAAATCTAATATGAAGGTTTCCTGGGGGTTCAATTTCTGGTGGCAGCTCTCTTCCTGATATGCTGTATCTGAGAGAGAAAAGGGGAGAGAGAGAGAGAGAGAAAGAGAGAGAGAGAGAGAGAGAGAGAGAGAGAGAGAAAGAGAGAGATCTTTGTTATCTGTTCCGTAAGAGTGAAAATCATCACCTCCTATTTCCTCTAAAAGCAACACAGATTTAGTCAGATTAGGGCCCCACACTTATCACCTCATTTAATTTTAATTACTTTCCTGCCTTCAAATACAGTCACACTGAGTGGTTAAGGCCTCTACATAGGGTTTGTGTGTGTTTGTGTGTGTGTGTGGGGGGGGGGGCTGTTCAGTCTAAATATTTAAAATTTAAAATCACCAGGAAACATAATCTTCACTTAAATTCTTCTTCAACCCCCTTGGGTCTTATTTCCAAATGTTTTCATTTATAATATTATTTCAACAAATATGTAAGTAAAAACTATGTCCTTAATACTATTGAGGATACAGAGAAAAAAAATAAACTGATTCTCCTGTTTACTTGAGACTGATACTGTAGTATTATTTATGGTTAACAACATGCATTTTGTTGTCCAACAATCATGTTTGCATACATATTCCAGGTGTGTGAGTGTGGGCTAGTTGTTTAATCTAGGTGAGCCTGTTTCCTCTCTGTAAAATTGAGAGTAATAATAGTATCTATTCAGAGACTGATCAAGAGAATTCGTGGGACCAAGCCCTGAATGAGATCAACATGGTTTCTAGCATGTGTGTGTGTGAGAGGAGTGTGTGTGAGAGTGAGTGTGTGTGTGTGTGTGTGTGTGTGTATGGGCAATATTGTTGTTGTTTTTTTTTTTAAAGCTTGTCAGACTAGTATTAAGAATGATAGTATCAAAATATTTGTGATGGGTAAAGGCAACTTAAAAAGATATTTACTTCTCCATTTTCAGTTCAATAGAATTTTGCTTAAATCATTCAAAGGGAATTATAATCAACTAGAGGCCTGGTGCATAAAAATTTGTGCACTCGGAGGGGAGAGGGGGTCCCTCAGCCCGGCCTGTGCCTCTTGCAGTCTGGGACACCTCGGGAGATAACGACCTGCTGGCTTAGGCCTGCTCCCGGGTGGCAGAGGGCAGGCCCAATCCCTAGGTGCAGCCTCTGGTCGGGCTCAGAGCAGGGCCGATTGGGGAGTTGGGGCACTGCCCCCTGTCATGCACAGCAGGGCAGATTGGGAGGTTCCAATGCCACCCTCAGTCACGCTCAGGGTAGGGCCGATTGGGGGGTTGGGGCACTGGCCCCTGTCACACTCAAGGCAGGGTCAATGGGGAGGTTGTGGCGCCACCCCCTGTCACGGACAGAGCAGGGCAGATAGGGGGTTGTGGTGCCACCCCTGTCACATACAGAGCCGGCCGATCAGGGGGTGGGGCGCTGCCCCCTATCATGCACAGAGCAGGACCCATCAGGGGGGTTGGGGCTCCATACCCTGCCATACACAGAGCAGGGCTGATCAGTGGGTTGAGGAGCTCCCTCTTGTTATGCACAGAGCAGGGCCTATCAGGGGGTTGGGGAGCTCCACCCTGTCATGCACAGAGAAGGGCCGATAGGGGAGTTGGGGCACCGCCCCCTGTCACACACAGAGCAGCACGGATCAGGGGGTTGGGGTGCCGCCACTATCACACTCAGGGCAGGACCGATGGGGGGGTGGTTGGGGTGCCGTACCCTGTCACACACAGAGCCGCAGGGGGATCAGGATGTTGGGGAGCTCCCCCCTGACACGCACAGAACAGGGTGGATAGGGAGGTTGTGGCCCCGGCCCCTGTCACACACAGAGCCACAGGGGGATCAGGGGGTTTGGTCTCTGCACCCTGTCACGCTGATCCCAGAGCTGGGAGGCATATTACCCTTTTACTATATAGGATAGAAGCCTGGTGCACGGGTGGGGGCCGGCTGGTTTGCCCTGAAGGATGTCCTGGATCAGAGTGAGGGTCCCGCTTGGGTGCCTGGCCAGCCTGGGTGAGGGGATGATGGCTGTTTGCATCTGGTCACACCCCCTTCAGGGTGGGCTTCCCCACTGGGGTGCCTGGCCAGTCTGGGTGAGGGGCTGAGAGCCGTTTTCAGTCTGGCAGGTGACTGAAGCACCCAACCTGTCCTTTTTTCCTTTTTTTTTTTTTAATTCTGGGCCAGCTTTGGCTCTGAGGCTCAGCTCCAGCTATGAGACCTCCGCTGCTGAAAGCAGGTTTCTGGCCCTTGTTTACCTTCTGTATTTGAATCAATGTTGCAGTCCTGCTGGCTGAAGCCCAGGGTTTTGTTTAGCTTCTATATTTGTTACAATGTTGCTTAGAGTGCAGCTGAGAGGCCGGCAAGGCAGGCGGGAAGCTTGGCTTCCTCTGTCACTGAAGCAAGCAAGCCTCCCTGTTCACGTCAGCTGCCTGGCTGCCGGCCGCCATCTTGGCTGGCAGTTAATTTGCATATTGCCCTGATTAGCCAATGGGAAGAGTAGCGGTCATACGCTAATTACTATGTTTCTCTTTTTTTAGATAGGATCTTTATTTTTGTATTTGTAGCATCTCATGCTGATATTTTTTTAAAAGCATGAGGGAAATCATCCTTCATATGTAGTTTGTCATATTACTGTCTGCTCTCGTATCCTTCCTTCCAAACTATTATGTCTGGTGGAGAGGGCCTGGACACCATTCTTTGCAGACATAACTCTTAGTCACCTCTCAGTACTGTCATCCCTTATTGAATCTTCCTTCATTGAACTTATTAATTAACAATTTAACAGATTATATTTTCCTCCTCCGAGTCTGTCTCACATTTTCCACAAAGCTCCTTGATCACAGTGTAAAAAACCAGGCCACAGACTGAGACTAGAATTTGAGAATCGTTGCTTCATCCCGGGGTGCACTGTTCCTACTTAGAATTCAACACTGTTTCCTTTCCCTGGAGCTGCCTCACTGACTGGTAGTTTGTTCTCCATGATGACACTTAGCTATGTATCTTCCACACTTGCACATCTTGCACTTTTGCATTTTAAAAAAATTATTTCCCTCTCCAATTATATTACCCTCATCTTATCTTTAATGCATTTTGTTCTCTGTGCTTTTATACACATAGAATTCACTTTAAATTGTCAGCATATCCTCTTAGTTTTAAGCGACTTCCTTGTTCTCTCTTGCTGTTTAATGTTGTCTAAAGAGTCAGTGAGTACATCTGATATTCTATCATCTCAATTTCAGAGTTCCTTCTATTAAATTATTCACAGCTCAACACTGACCACACACTGCTAGTAAGACTTCAATTAATGCAGTGATCATCCTGGCTATCTTCAACTGGCTACAGCCTGAAATTTAACTCATGTTTGTACCTAAAGACTTCTTAAAATTTTTCAGTGGCTCCACAATATCTAACAAATTAAGTCCAGTTTACTTTTTCTAATATTTGCCATTGTCCATTATTTAACCACTACATGTTCAGCTTTATTTTTCACTACTATAATAACCTGTGAAAGTAGACCATGTCATGGTTATATGGAAAGAGGAGAACTGGAATAGATGGAATCCGGAGTTTCTTTTTTCAATCTTACATTCATTTACCCACTTAATATGAAATAACTATAGGTCAGACATTGTACAGGTGCTGGAGACACAATACTATAAGAAGATTATGATGCTTGTGTTTTGGAGATAGATAATTATAAATGCAATTGAGTTATATAATGTGGCAAGGGTAACCAGAAAGTCTAACTTAGGATATTAAATGTGAATAGAAGTTAATTGGAGAGGAGAAGAGAATAAGCAAAGACAGAAAGAGGGAATGTAGTGGAGAAAGGAATAACAAAAAAAATGCATAAAATAAACCTTTTATAAAACTGATGGAAATTTTGAATGTACAATACAAGAGTGTCATAAGATGTTATAGGAGAGGCCAGCTAATGAAATGCTTTATGAGCTAAGATATGATTTTAAATTGTGAAGTAAGCATTTTCATAGATTTTTGTGCCATATACTGAGATTGGTAGTACAAAAAGAAAATCTTGTTTGGTGGGGGTTGAAGTTTAGTTTGATCAAGTTGAAATAAAGATTGAACATTATTTCCATCCACTGGAAATGCCAAGTACTTTACTTGTTATAAAATTCTGGTACTTGCTCAGGATTAGAGATAAAGTTTTGGAACTCATTGCATAAATCTATATAATAAAGAGCTAATATGCTAATGGTCATGACACCCTCACAGGTAACAACCAATCAGCAGGAGGCTGTGTGCACAGCAGACGCGGTGGGCAGGGACTTGCAGCATTGGGGCTTATGTGAGGATTCCGTCTCTTCCCCCCGCGCCGGGTCCAGGGACGTCAGGCTCAGGCTCGCATCCCTGAGGACGTGAGGCTCGCAGCACTGGCCCTGGGGACATGAGGCTCATGTCCCCACCCCTGGCGCCGGCCCCAGGGACATAAGGCTCGTGTCCCCACCCCTGGTGGGCCCAGGGATTTGAGCCTCACGGAGGCCTACCTCTTTGGGGCAATGGATCGCGGGGCTCCCGCATAGTGACAGGGCACAGGCTAGGCTGGGGGACACCCCCCCCAAGTGGATGAATTTCGTGCAGCGGGCCACTAGTATGGTAATAAAAGCCACGCTACCTGAGGAGGTGTCACAGTGAGGTTGGCAGTCTGAGACTGGAAAATTCTTTCGGGTTCCAGGACTCATAATGCTTCTTTATTTTATTAGACATAGCCACTAGGTTGGACGCTATGATGCCCATCAGATGCCTATCATTGAAGAATTTGTTTTCATAGTTGTTAGTGAACTGTCTGGATACAGTTGTCCCCTTATTGGGTGGGTTGTCAAAGCCATAAACAGCTGCCTCTCCCAAGGTCTCATGATATCCTATTGTTACCTACAGCCAGTAATCGATCAATATAGGGGTATAAAGCCAGACCACTTCAACCCACCATGGGGCTATACTGAAGGGCAAGTCTAGCTCCATAGATCTCATGAAATTTCTAGAGGCTATTATGAGAATTCCACCTGAGTTCAACTTCTTCCTCCATCCAAACCTGTTTTCTCCTCCTACATTCCACTGTGGATGATTCAAAAGGCACAAAGAATTAATTATCTTGCATGTCAAACTTCATTTTAGTATCTCTGTTGGGGAACTCAACCCGTGGTAGCCGCCATTCACAAAAATTTCTTATGGTCCATGGTGGCCTTACCAGTTGCAACCATGAGGTACAAATTCCAACCAGCAAAAATGAAGGAAAAAAAGATGAGTTTAATTCATTCTATATTTCGGTAATTGCAAAAGTGTTGCATGCTTATATTCCATTTTTCAGAAGTTTCAAAACTATGCTTGTCTGAAAACCAGATTCGGAAAGGTAATTTTTATTATCCATGTGCCTAGATAAAATAATTTACATAATAACTTCCTTCCTTCCTTTATGATGAGAAGCTACCTTAAGCACTGATTAGTCATCTGAGCATGTCAGGGAATTCAATCAAGAATCTAAAGAGTAGATAGAAAATGAGGAGAATAGATTCTTTTAACCATGGCTAAGTCCTCTTATTTTTCCACAGAAAAACATAACAATGTTCTATTTGGCTAAGAATTTCCTGATGTTGAGGGCTATCTTTTTTTTTTGCTTGTTTCAAAAATAAATTATTTTGCTGGGTACAGATTATTTTTTACAAATTGCAGTGATAAGTTCAATTCAATATACTTGTACTGATTTTATGCTATGATCACGTGCTCTGCTAGGCACTACAATAGATGAAAAGGGTTTGGATAAGTGACATTAGAACACATTCACTTTGATCTCTTGCATTTGCCATAATCAAAAAAAGACAATATTTTCCTCAGGATATTCATTGCTATGCATGCTTATATCTATGCCTTATCTTGCATGTCAAACTTCATTTCAGTATCTCTCTCGGGGATATCTATGCCTAAGCTATGCTCTGTCCCATGTGAGGCAAAATTCTAGTTAAAGAGATATATAAATGCCGAGACCGGTTTGGCTCAGTGGATAGAGCGTCGGCCTGCGGACTGAGGGATCCCAGGTTCGATTCCGGTCAAGGGCATGTACCTGGGTTGCGGGCACATCCCCAGTGGAGGATGTGCAGGAGGCAGCTGATCGATATTTCTCTCTCATCGATGTTTCTAACTCTCTATCTCTCTCCCTTCCTCTCTGTAAAAAATCAATAAAATATATTAAAAAAAAGAGAGATATAAATATATGAAGAGGTAACAACAAGGATGATAAATTGATGGCACACAGACACTGAACCTCATATCTTGAATAGGAACTTATAAAAATCTAAATTTGCATACTTGTCATGCCACAATGATGCCATGCCAAAATATATCCAGCTCTCTGTTTGCATGAATGTCCATTCTCATTTGAAATTATAGTTAAGTATATGCCAGCTGCTCTTACTGATCTACAATTTGTGATTTTAATAAAGTATTTCAAAATGTATTTACATTTTCAGCCATTATTTTCTAACATACCATTAACTCAACATCATGAATCCAGATCGTCATGTCACACATATATGTAATATGATCAATCACCAATTATATTTATTATCTCCTCTCTATCAAGTCTCAGAATCCTAGATAACTTTTTTCAAACATTCTTTCCATTGCATTTTCGATCCTCCTGGCCCTTGATTTGACCTGATCTCATGAAATTCTGCTTTTATTATTATAATTTTACTCTTTTGTCCATGGGCCAATACTTGCTAGATATTGTCCTTGACAGAATAGGGCTGTAATGTGCAGAGGCCCACAGTTACCAGTTCTTAGGGATTTGTGGGAGAAGGTGACAGCTCTTAGTGTGGGAACTCAAGCTCTGTTTTCTAAGGATTTGTAGAAGTATGATTTTCTGATACTATATACTCCTTTTAGCATGCAAGTTCTCAAATATTAAAGGTTTTCCTGACAATTTCCTTGTAATACACCAGGTAAGGGAAAAACATATTAAATCTCACATTATAGATAGATGTGTGCCTCACATGTTGTGGTAGGCTGAATAATGAATACCTAAAAGGTATCCACAATCCTAATACATGAAACTTTTATATGAAAAAAAAGGACTTTGCAAGTAAAATTAAGTTAAGGACATTGAGATAGGAGGATTGTTCTAAATTATTCAAGTGGGCCCTAAATACCATCACATGCATCCTTATAAAAAGAGATGTTTGCGTCAGACTACAGAAGAAGAAAGCCGTGTGAGCAAGCAGAGGGGGGCAGAGTCTGTCAGAGCTTTGCCACTGACTTTGAAGATGGAGGAAGGGTCCATGAGTCAAGGAATGCAACACTAGAAGCTGGAAAAGGAGAGGAAACAGATTCTCTGTCAGGGTCTTCAGGGTGAGTGTGGCCTAGTGGATATTTTGGTTTCAGCCAACTGAAATGGATTTGGGGGTTCTGACCTCCAAAACTGTAAGAGAATATATTTGTATTGTATTAAGCCCTGAAGTTTGTGGTCATTTGTTATAGAAGCCATAGAAACTATATTTAAAAATGTGTGCTTATCATAACTGGCCTCTGTGGTCTTGTCCTTGTGGGTCATAGGATATTAAGAAAAGACATTTTTATTCTGGTTTCAAATGGAACCAATTATCTGTTTTTGTTTGTTCCCTTAGTTTTTCAGATGATTCTCACCTAAAACTTTGAAAAAGAGTTCTCATATATAATCCAGACATCTAACCAGTATATCAAATAATTCTACATTGAAGCTCTAAACAAAATAATCACGATTGCACAAGGACAAGATATCTGTGATTCCAGCACAAACAAATTAGGTGCTATTCCCCTCTATCTCATCTCATTCATTCTTTTACATGATTTTCATGTAGGTGTTCCATAAACATGTGTTTTTCTAAAGTACTAGAGTTACTCTAGATTCATTTGACATTTTTAAAAATCTTGGGCTTATATTTTCCTTGTACTTTTATGGAATTCCCAATTCATTAAAAAAAATTAGATGACACAAGGAGCAAAATTATGTTGCTTTTTCTCATTTTAAAATTATTTTCTTATATTATTTTCCAACTAGACATGTTATCATATTTTATACAATCAAGCAGGCAAAACATAGCTTCACACATTAAAGATTAAAATAAATAGAACTAAAATAAATAGAAAAAATAAACTAAGTTTTTAAAAGTTAACTTGTTACACATGTAACTTGTAGCATGCAACAGAGTAACTGAAACACTAATTGATGATAAATCATTTAATGATTGACTTGATTGCCTTCTTTGAGCTCCAGTATAGATTATGTTAACCTCTATTAAAAATCTTTTTCCATTTAACATTATATGATGACAGAAATCCTTTACTGGCCCATTTGAGAATCCATTTAGTTTTTCTTAATTCTACCATTAACTGCTTACTTAGCACAACAAATGAATATCTAATAATTTATTATGATAGTGAAATATGAGTCTTTTTTAATTTTAGAAGACTGAAGTGATTAAAAACTATATTCTTAGCTAAAAGTGCTTTAGACAAAAAGCTGACCATTGGTTTTCTTCTTGATTCCCTAATACACTTCCTTACATGTCCATGCCATATATTTTTTTCTTCTCAGTATTCTACCATCACATTCTATCAGCTACCTTTCTGAAACCATTCAGCTCAAACAGCTTTAGATCCGTACCCGCATTTCCTACGGACCCTTCCTTTAGTTATTAGTTTGCTTATGATTGATAATATGAAGGTGTGATTTCTGATCTCATTTACTCGTGACTGAAGGAACACAATCCATTCTCCATCCATACCCAAATTCTAGGTTTCCTTATTTGTTCTCCATTAGTTCTTTACCTCTGTTTCTAAGTATGTTCCAGTTTGTCCTACCTTAAAAGTATTTTTTTTTTATTTCTGACTAACTTTTTAAACACATCTCCTTTTTTCTTCTTCTTTTAAAAGTGTAGAATACCTTGTCACTTCAGTATTCATCATCTACTCACTATTCAAGCCTTGAAATCTGGTTTATGTTTGGATCATTTCTTATCTCCATAGCCATTTCTTGTTCCTTGACTGACTCTTTCTGAATTATCTTAGAATTCTTCTCTGTTCCATGTAAAACTTTATCTCTGATATTAAATTAAATAATATATGTGACATGTGACATATGTGACAAAACTATAGCTATAAACTACAAATAAACGTATAAAAGTAATAAATCATTGTAGCATATTATATTTATAACAATTATTATGGTTAACAATATTTTATCATTATTTCCATTCCCAGTTTAAATTTCTCCTCTGCTAGATGAATTATAAATATCTACTTTGATTTCTGTGCTAGGATTTAGACACTTTTATTTTCAGATACATTTCCATTTGGACAGTACATCTTTTGATATTTCAAACATAGCATGTAGGACTTTTTCTCATCTCCACCATTTCTTAGGGGAACAATTATGAAAGAGCATTTGCTTTCTCCTGCTTCTCCCTTTCTACCAATAGAAATCCTCCCAGACATAAAACTTAAATGTCAGCATTTCCTTGGACTTAAGAGCAAGAACTCTGGACCCAAAATGCAGGAGCTTGAATTCTAGCTTTGCTAGTTATTATTTTATTTTGTGATCTTGAGAAATGTATTTATTGTCTTTGTTCCTTAGTTTCTGCATCTCAAAAGTTGTGTTAATAATAAAAAAGTTATCATACATAGTTGTTCTGTGAATTAAAATATATAAAACTTAGGAAAGTGTACAGCACACATAAACAATATATATGAGTTCATTATTACCATGTTCTTTCCCCTCAGTTACTCATTCACAATCCTGATAATTTTCTTTAGTAGGTTTATTGTTCTTACAAAAATAAAACTGAATCTAGTTTCAGAAAATCTGGACCTGGTCCCAATTCCAAAGCTCTGGATTTTGTGTTAAATCACTTAACTTTAAAGAAAGCTAGTTTTATGTTAAAATGTATAGGCATTTTAAAATTACATTTTGTATTTATTTATTTATTTATTTATTTATTTATTTATTTATTTATTTTTGGTTAATATTGTTCTTAACTTTTTTTTAACAGTTATTACCATGTAATTTAGGTTTAGAGACCATGGAATAATCTTGGGGTCTCAGCCACATCAACCAAGATTAAATAATTGCAGGTGAATTATTTGATTTACCTGAGCTCCCCTGTCCCCTTTTCTAAATTGGTGCCACTATGGTATCTTTCTTGTAACACTGTCAGAATGAGTACTGAGTTAGTCAAACACTTACAAAAGTGTCAGGCACATAGTAAATGTGTTTGTGGTTTTTATTATAATAAATGCATGCCTTCCCCCCTCTATTTTATTTTCAGTATATGCTAAAAGAGGTTTGTTCAATCAATAAAGTGTTCCAGATAGAAATCAAAACAGATCTGGATGAAATTTGCACATACATTTTTTTCTTCTTGAATCGCCTGTGTGATTTGATTTTATGTTTTAACTAGAGGCCCGGTGCATGAATTCGTGCACTGGTGGGGTCTAGCTGACCTGCCCTAATTGGGGCTGATCATGCCTGGCCAGCAGAAGGGTGCCTTCAGGAGGCTGGCTGGCCCCACCCCAGATGGGGGGAAGGCCAATTGGGGGTGGGGCTGGCCAGGGAGAGGGGCTGCAGGCCATTGGGGGGGGGCCCCGATGGGGCCCTGACCCAGCCAGTAGACCGCCACAGTGCACGTCATAGCAATCAGTCATTCCAGTTGTTCCAGTTGTTCTGTCATTCTGGTCGCTGGGCTTTTATATATATATAAATAATATACAGCACTTTCAGGATCTTTTCCAATGAGATCAGGGGTTATGTAAAAAAATAAATAAATAAAGACATGCATTTAATTTTTAGAATAAATACCATATTGATGACTGCTCTCAGCATTGTCAATGTTTTTAATGTAGAATATGTGGAATAATGTAGAAAATATTATAATTATTATTTTAATATAAATGAAAAGTTAATTGCTTCAATCTCCGTGAAATTATTATAATATGATTTCACAGCAACCAAGTAATTTATTGCTTTACTATGTTAGAAATAATATTTTTTCTGTTAGAAATAATATTGTATAACTTATTGATAGTTCAATATGCTAGAAATATGTGATATGTTTGACATAAAAGATTAAAAAGGTCACATTTAAATTGAAAAATTATTTTAATGAATTGTTCAATTTTTAACTGCTATCTAAACTTGCCTCTAAATCATTTTTAATTTTTATTTTATAAGCTTATTATGTGTTATATATTATTTCAATTTTTTCTTATTTATCATGTATCAAATCCCCCCCAAATTTATTTGTTTAGGTCATCCTATATCATTCTTATACAGAATAATCAAATAATTAATCAAATTATTTTCCAATGTTTGCTTAGTATTAAAAATTTCTTGCTTTCTTTTACTTATTAAATCCAAAAATGATGCTGCTATAACTACTAGCAAATATTTTCTCTGCCTGGACTAGTGGAAAAAATGTACATATAATACTTTTTGGTATTTTTTTACATATACTTTTTAATTGATTTCAGAGAGGAAGGGAGAGGGAGAGAGAGATAGAAATATCAATGATGAGACAGAATAATTGATCTGCTGCTTTCTGTATGCCCAACACTGGAGACTGAGCCTGCAACCCAGGCATATGCCCTGACTGGAATCGAACTGTGACCTTCTGGTTCATAGGTCTACACTCAACCATTGAGCCACACTGGCTGGGCTACGTTTTCCTGTTTCCCCTGCATTTGTTTCCTTTTATACTCAAGAATTTAAAAGAAATTTTGATATTGTCATATTATTTACTACTACATTGCAAAAAGAAAGTTCCTGTCAAGGAAACATCTGACTTAACAGACCCTTAGAATTTTGTCTCTTGCAAATCTATATTATTTTATTAATTTAGTCCATGAATACTCATGATTACTTGCGTATGCAAATAAAAGTACAAGGATCCATGCAGTTAAACAAAGCAATGGCTGCTTAGAAAATTATTAAGTAATTTGAAGATATATATGATATTGATAATGATTATTTGGCCATTCTAGACATTTTTTAATGCTAATATTATTATTAATATTTTCAATATAGCTTTTTCTTAACAAATATTCCCTGCAGGCAAAAACTATTATTATGGTTTTTTTTCTATGTTAAAAATAAAGTAATGATAGGTTCCCAATAAAAGGCACCAACATTCCTTATAGAAAAGTCATTCTGTATTTGCCTTTGGGACAACATATTGTAAAGTAGAAGATAAGTATGCAATATGTTATTCCAAAAAGCAATAAATTGTTCAAATTCTGATGCAAATGTGTGAAAATGTCAGGAATCTCTTTAAAATGTATTTCCATGGGCCAAATATAGGATAGATGGTGTATTAAAAATATACAGAAAGAAAGAAATTAAAAAAATGATCAATGATAATGGATTTTAAACATTTGAATAGCAAAAGTTTCCAAGGATCCATTATAATGTTTTAACAAAGAAAGGAGGAGGACAAAGAGAGACCTCTTCTTCACTAAACAATGAAAGCTACTATGCAGAGAAAGAGTGATAGAATTGGAAAGGTCACACGGCCTAGCCACCATGATGCAATGCTCATCAATGGAGCAAAGTGCGTAAAATTCCTTTGGAGAACAAGATATTTATAAGAAATTCACAGCATCTCAAGGTATTACTTTACAAATTACGTACTGGTTGCAAAGATTTAAAAAATCATTTACAATGGAATAATCTGTGAACACCTTAGGTTGCATCTATAACTTCAAATACATATATATTTTCATATTACTGATGCTCTGACATCTGGAGCCTGGCACCGATCAGGGAGGGACTGCCCATCCCAGGTTTAGCTAGTATTTCCTAGAAATAATAAATGACTCACCAAGAGTGCACCATTCACATAAAAACGAATCCATAGCCCACACTCCCCTCCCCACACCTGCTTAACATTCCCCTCCCATCATCTCCCCCCAGGGCCAGGTACCACACAGTTTGGGACAATCTGTATAACCAGGGCCCACAGACATTATTCAAACTAGCTAGTCTAAGCCTACTTACTTAACTCACCCATTCCTTCCCTAGGGAAGCACAATGAAGAACCTTGCCATGGGTTTTCCCATCCCTGCTGCCTCCTTACTGATCCTGGATCCTCCCCATGTGGTATGGCAGGTCTCCTCACCTTGGGAACTGTGGCTGACAAACTAGTTTTCAGTGATAATTCTCTCCTGATCTGTTGGCCTCATCATACCTGAATAATAGTAACACTGACATTTACAACAATTGGCACATTGAGCAGGGTGGTTTGGCCCCAGAGCGGAATGGTATACTCACTAGAGTAGACTGTTCCTGGTTTGACTGAGACTTAGTTGGCTTTTAGAAGTAGTTTTTTATCTTTTGGATTGTGTTGTGATTTTACATTTTGGACAAGAACTAGAATGTTAATCCTCTTTTCTTATGGATAGAGCCTTGCTTAGTACAAATTACATAAATGCAATTTATAAATCATAAAGTACCACAAACTATAAATTATTATTACATAACATGAGGGAAAAAACAAAGTTGATGTGTAAAACACAGCCAATATAGAAACATTAAAAACTAAGTATAATTATGATTAAGAAGACCTTTAAAAATCACCATCTGATGTACAAATGCTTCAAACACCAATGCACCATAGCTATCTGGTCAGTATGGTCATTATCTCCATTTGATAGATGAAAAAACCTGAGACCTAGAGTTGCTAAGTAACTTTCCAAGATAGTGTAACAGGTACAATTTGTTTTGGTTTCAGTATCCATTCTCTTAACCATGATGCCATGCTGCCTGCCTGCCTGCCAAAACCAAAACCTGTTTGCCATGGTTACCAATAATAAGGAGGTGGTGCCTGGCTAGTGTTGCTTAGTGGTTGACTATCAACCTATAAACCAGGAGGTCACAGTTCAATACCCAGTCAGGGCACATGCCCGGGTTGCAGGCTCGATCCCCAGTGTGGGGCGTGCAGGAGGCAGCCTATCAATGATTCTCTCTCATCAGTGATATTTCTATTTTTTTAAATATATTTTATTGATTTTTTATAGACAGGAAGGGAGAGAGATAGAGAGTTAGAAACATCGATGAGAGAGAAACATGGATCAGCTGCCTCCTGCACATCTCCTACTGGGGATGTGTCCACAACCCTGGTTCATGCCCTTGACCGGAATTGAACCCGGGACCCTTCAGTCCGCAGGCCGACGCTCTATCCACTGAGCCAAACCGGTTTCGGCTCATCAGTGATATTTCTATCTTTCTCTCCTTCTCCATCCTTTTCTGAAATCAATAAAAATATATTAAAAAAATAAGGAGGTGGTTATCTCCTGGGAAATGTTAACTACAGTGAACACTGCATGGCACGGCATGTGCTAGATAAAGGTACTGACAGCAGCTGTGGTCAGCACGCAACCGAGCCAGAGAGCACCGTGGGCTGGGCTAGCAAGGGAGCTGTGGCAACAGAAGCGGGGATTGAGAAACTTCGGATAAGAAGTAACTTTTATAAAGTGAAGGTGAGAGGAAAGGGCACCCCAGAAATAAAGGTGACGAAGCAGGAATGTGAGAAGTAGTATTTAGGGGCCAACCTGGCAGAGACAAGGATTTTTATGTCTAGGAATTGTGGGAGATGGAGTTGGAAATACAGCTGAGGAGCAGATTGCTAATGGTGTGAGGGTACAAGTTTGGATGTGATATTGCAGAAAATGGAAGAATGGTTGAAAGGAGTGATAGTAAGCAAGTAGTACTTAGGGGCTTAATCTGATAGTTTTGAAGTGCCTTTTGAGCAGGTGTACAGGGAAGGCCTAGTGCCTAGAAATCATTGGTAAAAGGGGTAATTCTACCAGTGTAAACATGCTGGTAGAAGCAGGTATTTAAAGGGAACATGGATGCTTTACAAAATGTATCAATCGTTCGGCAGAAGCTGTTAAAATTTGTGTCAAAGGAAAGTGAGTTTTTAAAAGTAGCTTTTGAGATGAACTAAATGGAAGAATATGGTACTATTGAAAGAAGCAGGATTCTCCATATTTACTGTGAAAAGTGGGCTGATACACAGTGCAAATTATGTTTGAGTTGAAGGAAGAAATAACTACTGGTAATAATAAGAATAATAAGAATCAAGGAGGAGTTTTGCATGCTCATCACTAGAACTTCTGAAATTTTTTTCCTTTTTTTTCTCTTTTTTCCTTTCCTCCCTCCTTCTCTTTCCTTCATTTCGATATTTTTCTCCTTTTATCTCTTTTGCTTCCTCACCATTTAAAAATTTATTCATTTAAAAACATAAATATTTATTAAACATGTATTCTGTAAATGTTTTTTTTTTTTAATTTCTTTTGAGGCCAGTAACAATCTTACAAGTTAGTTGAACACTGGGATAATGTATTTGAGTTTTAGATCATGAAGTCTGCTTGTTCAACCTGATAAACTACCACTTCATTTACACAGACGATGAAAATAGCTTCATTATGAAGATAAATTAGAAATAAATATATGTCTTATTTGGTGCAATAAATAAGCCTATATAATCAAAACTGCCTATGGTATAAAGTTTATTACAATCATGTATCAAAAATGAAAGTATGTGTGTGTGGGTGCGATGTGTGTATATGTGTTTGGTGAATGTGTAGGGACCCAAAGCAAATCACCGTGTTACGGTGTTATGAGTCAATCATTCTAACAGCTGAGACTTGGGCTTGATGGTGATTTGAACTTATTTCTGCCATTTGGAATCAGGTGAGCAATTTAAACTCACATTTTCTTGTTAAACCTGCCCCCCCCCCCCAATTAATAATATCCTTTCATTCCATTTTGCAAGCATATTTAATGTGTTTTTTCCCCGCCTATGCTTCTTGAGATTTAATCGCTACCGTTGTGAATAACATATGTTTCTCCTTGTCTTTCTTCAGGGTAAAACGTTTTAATGTGTGTTGTAGTGCATATAAACTTTTCTCATTGGTGCCTAACATTATAGAAATTAGAATTGTGTCTAGTTCATGTTCCAGTAAATTGAATTACCTTATCAGCTGAAGGGTTACTTATTCATTTCTTTTGTGAAGGAAAGCTGAAGGGCTAGGGTGATTGCAGACTGAAGGTGATTTGAGAAGGACGTGCGGTTTAAGCCTTGCAAAATTACAGAAAAGATGCTATGCTTTTAAAGTGACTGAAGTTTTTGTATGAATAAATATTGATATACATTTTGTTTTTCCCTGTAGTTTACTCTCTGTCATCCCAAAGTATTTAGGCTATTCTGGGTTCACCATATCTGGGAACTGATTTTCCAGCATTAAGCAGATAAGGCCCACAGATAACCTTCCAGAAAACTCCATCCCGGGAGTGATAAAGAAACCAAAGAAGATGCCCATGACTTTAGGATTGGTGTGAAAGTAGCAGCAAGAATAATAGTGTCTGAATAAAGTCAGCAGATAGGAAAGGGAACTTTTTCAATGAAAACCTGAATGGGCTCGGCTGGTGTGGATCAGTGGTTGTATTGACCTGTGAACCACGAGGTCACCATTCAATTCCCAGTCAGGGCACATGCCCAGGTTGTGGGCTCGATCCAGTGCAGGAGGCAGCTAATCAATGATTCTCTCTCATCATTGATGTTTCTAAGCTCTCCCTCTACCTTCTCTGAAATCAATAAAAAAATAAATAAATAAAAGAAGGAAACCTGAATGGGTGGATTTGTGACTAAAAAGCAGACAGAATGAAGACAATCACAGGAATCCCATATCAAGAGATTACTTCAGGGCTAAGTGATTCCCAACAACATCCCAGCACTGGGGGTGGACCCCAGAGCAGGTGAAGGAAAGTCTTCAACCCCAGTGTGATGGGCACTCAAAATAGAAATCAAGTTGAATCATGGGAAAAAAATGTTATTTCCTTTGCACCCTCGAACTTGGGTTGACATTCATACCTACACATTTCAAAAGAAAAGCATCAATAAGCCATAGACTGACTTAGAGTTTAATTCTGGTTTCACTTTGTAACTGCTGCATGAATTTTATTAATCTACCTCTTCCACCCTGTTACTTCCTCTCTAATACAACAATAAATATATCACTTCACAGCATTTTTAAAAAATACCTGTAAAACTAACAGTAATGACAGCAGTGTTTTTAAACATAATGGTGTAGCAATAATAGTAACAGTAAAAATAGCAGCAATAGTAGCAACAGGAAAACAGCACCCTTGAACCTTTTGAACAAGCCCTGTGCTATTTTCTCATGAATGGTGTTAGAAATTTTCTGTGTATTAACTCATTTAATATCCACAGCAACCCTTAAGACAGATAATATGTTATAATAATATATAATTTTACCCCATTACATAAATGAGAAAATTTAGGTTCAAAAGATTAAGCCACTTGCTCATGCTACCCAGATGATGCATGCTGGCTATAATTTCCATTCACAACTTGCTCTCCCAGGAACCACACATGACAAAAGAGGAAAAATTAGTCAGGCAGCAAATAATAGCTCTTTTCCTGACCTTTCCAGTGGTTCTCAAGTTTTAGAACATCAGAAATATCTAAAGGACTAGTTGAAACAGGACCTGCTGGGTCCTCTCCCAGAGTTTCCGATTTAGTGCCACTGGCGGAGGCCAAAAAAACTGTGTTTCTCACAAATTCCCAGATGACAATGTTGTTGTTCCAGGGATCACACTTAGGTACTACTGTCCTGGATCAAATACGTGAAGAAATCTTATAAAGGTTATAAAGTGGCCAAATTGTTGGAAGTGCAGGTGCCACTTATACTTAGATAAGGGCAAACTATCATCAAATTTGAGGGTACCATTGACAAAATATCTCCTTAGTTCTGAAATTTCATCATCAGAAAGATAATACTTTCCACTATTGTATTTTCTCTTGTTAAAATGGAATTAATATTTCTAGAAGGCACAGTATCTATTCATCCAGTATTATAGACACAAATGTAATGCAGTGATGAATAATATGTGGTCTCTGACTTTAAGAGGCTTAAGATCTAGAGATTAAAGATAATACAGTAATGCTTATAGATTTTATGCAAAAAAAACAAAAAGGCAATTCATGGCGTAAAAGCAGAGCATAACAATTTTACTTCAGTTGGAGTATGCAGTGGGGAGTTGAAACGTTGAAAAGTTTGCCCTAGCTGGCTTTGCTCAGTGGATAGAGCATCAGCCTGTGGACTAAAGGGTCCTGGGTTAGATTCCAGTCAAGGGCACATGCCAAGGTTGCAGGCTCCATCCCTAGAAGGGGATGTGCAGGAGGCAGTTGATTAATGATTCTCTCTCATCACTAATGTTTATATCTCTCTCTCCCCCTCCTTTCCTCTCTGAAATCAATAAAAATAAAAAATAAAATAATAAGAAAACATTGAAAAGTTGAATAGTAGAGGAGTTAATGAGTTAGCTAAATGTTAAAGTCCAAGTAGGTTTACATACAGAGCACAGGGTTCAGGTTGGTTAAGTGTGGGATGCAGAGAAAGTCCTATAGTAGGTGACTGAAGAGGAAGGCAGGTACCAGATTAAGTATAGTCCTATAAATCCAACTGAAGCATTGGGACTTTATGTTGAACGCAAGAGTGAATGTCTAAATGTTTTTGAGAAGGTGTAAAATGTTATCTGCTCTGTGGCTTTAGTCTGCTGACAATTTATGGTGTTTACTGACCAGGAATCTGATTAAGTTTAGTAAGATTAAATTTATTAATGAAATAATACTGAGAACAGATGAGTTCCTCAAATAAAGGGGCCATAATGTATATTCAGAGTGAATTAATTTAAAAGATAGATAAAAAGTGAGATTAACAGAATTCTTTTGTTGTTAATAGCTTTTGACAGTTATAGTTAGAGACTAAAGTAAGATGAATCAGTTTTTGACTAAGAATATATATATGTGTGTGTGTGTGTGTGTGTGTGTGTGTGTGTGTGTGTGTGTAATATGCAAATTAGACTGGATGTCCTTCCTTCCAGACAAAGCCACAACGGGAGGGGGCCGAGGCAGAGTTGGCACTCTGGACTCTGTGCCAACGTACAAGTTTCATGGCTGTGAACCAGACCTGCTAAGGCAATAACTTAGGACATTTACAGTGCCCTTCTGGTCTTTCCCATATCTCATGGGTTGCTATCATTTAGTGCCTAATGTCCAATATTTAAAAACAAAACAAAACATCTTTTTCTATATTTTGTTCTGATTTTTATGTTTTTCGATGACAGAACAAATCCTTTCTTTGTTATTTTCTCTTGGCCAAAAGTTAAAGTTCCCTAATCAGCTGATTTGGAACTTCTAAATTACATAGGAACATTTTGCCTTGAGATGACATTTGTATAATAATTATTTGGGGGGATTTCATCCATTCAATTATTTATCAAATAATATGAGATGGTAAATAATATAATTTTATATAGTATTCCTTTAAACTTTGATATGTATACCTGAATGACTATTTCTGATACATCTGCCACAATTGTTTATTAAGGATATTTGTCTTTGGTTGCCATAAATTTTGTGAGATTTCCTGACCAATAATAGCATTTAGTGTTAAGTAGCTAGGAAATAAACAAACAAACAAAAAATTACTGGCAGATTTCTCTTTACGTGAGCCAATACCCTGTAGGTCTGGTGTTGGCTGCTGCTTCCAATGCTGTAGCACACATTGAATACTTCATTTTCTGCAGTAACTTGATAGGTAAACAAATAAGTACTAAGGATTAGTGTAAGATACTAGGTGCAAAAGAGTCTATGAACGACTGAGGAATGGAAAAGACTGTCTGCATCAACCGTGTTTTTCTTTCTTTTGCATTTATAACTTTATGGCTATGTCTCCATATCAGAATGATTTTGAAAACGTCTGTGTTAGTTTCTGATGATGCTGTCATAAAACACCACAAATTTGGTTATTATTGAAACAACACACAGTTATTATTCTGTATTTCTGTAGGTTAAAAGTCTGACATGGGCCAAAACCACGGTGTTGGCACATTATATTCTAGACTAGAGGCTCTGCAATGTTTGCTCATATATTCCAGATTGTAGAGGCCATATTTCTTGGGCCATGGTCAACTTTCTTCATCTTCAAAGCCTATGCCTTTGCATTTGTTCAATCATTCTTCCACAATTGCATCTCTGATCACAGATGGGAAAGTTTCTCCATTGTTCAGGATTCATTTAATTATATAAGGGTCAAGGCTAATCTATGCATCTCAAGAGCCTTAATATAAACAGATTTGCAACATTAATTTTACCATAGAAGGTAACATATCAAAAAATTCTGGTGATTGAAAGGTAGACATATTTTGCGGGGGAGGTGAGAGCACTACTCTGCCTACCTCTGAGTATTTCCATAAGACATTTATCTATTAAAAGCAATAATTAATTTCTTTTCATTACATGCAAGTATGCTGCCAAAGAACACATTGCAATGGCATAAAAAAGTCCCAGCTCATGTAACAACCAAAAACCTTTTTAAAAAGCAATTTATCTCATTATGGCATTTTTAAACTATCTAATTTTCTATCCAATCCAATGCTTGAATTTACACAACAACATAAATGTGTAAGTAAAGTTGTTAAGAACATTTATCTTTGCTTTGTATGTTTTCTCTTTTGCTACAACATACTTTGTAAATCAGAAATTTTGACTGTGCTTTCACTAACAAAAGTTTTTTTTTTAAAATTCAAAACAATAAATCTTAAGATCAAAAATATTATTTAAAATTAAAAATAAAGGGATTAGGAAGACATTTACATCTTCTGTATGTTGAAAATTGTTAGGACAGGGTAAATATTAAGCCACCATCAATTAAAATTTACTTACTATATTAGAGTTCTTCAGAGAAACAGAACTATTAGGAGATATTTCTATCTAGTTTTATCATCTATAGATCTAATCTGTCTATCTATATCTATCTATCTATCTATCTATCTATTTATTTATCTATCTATCTATCATTTATCTATCTATAATCTATCTAGCTAACCTTTCTAAACAAAGAATTATTTAAGCATTGGCTCACTCAGTTATGGGGCTGCTGTTTGCAAAATGTGTTGTATTAACTAGCAGGCTGGATATGCAGGTAAGAGTCAATGTTTCAGTCTTATATCCAAAATCTTCAGGTGAATCAGCAGGCTGAAAATTCTAGCAGAGCTGTATGTTGTTTTCTTGAGGAAGAATCCCTTCTTCTTCAGTAATCTTAAGGTTTTCAACTAACTGGCTGAAGCTCATTCATATCAGGGAAGGTAATCTGCTTTTGATAAATGTTAACAACACCCACAACTACCTTTACAGCAAACTCTATACTAGTTTATTACAAAAAAACTGGGCACCATGGACATAGACAAGAGTGTGGTGAGGGCCAAGGGGTTCAGGGAAGAATGAGAAAATGGGGGGACACCTACAATTGTATTAACAATAAAAATTTTTAATTAAAAAAGAATAAACAATGAAAATAAATAAGTAAAAACTAGGCACCATAGTAGAACCAAATTGACAGATACAGTTAACCATCACATTTATAGAAATTATCCTATATAATAAAGCCTACTATGCTAAGTGTGTGACCATTTGACCAGTTGCTATGACATGCACTGATTATCAGGGGGAAGACTGGTAGGTTAGCTTACTGCTGGGGTCTGGCTGATCCTGATCAGCTGAGATGGGCCAGACATGCCCTAGAGCCCTCCTGTGGCCCCTCCCCAGCCAGCCAACCTCCCGTAGTCCTTCCCTTGCCAGCCGGCCCTGATAAGCCCTGATCAGCCCTGATTGAGACTGGGCAAGATGGCCTTGATTGACCCTGATTGGGACATTGCCCTGGAACCCTTCCACGATCCCTCCCCGGCCCCAATCATGTACCAGTGGAGTCCCTCAGCCTGGCTTGCACCCTCTTGCAATCCAAAACCCCTTGGGAGATGTTGGAGAGCCAGTTTTGGCTCGATCCCCACAGGACAGGCCAAGGGACCCCACTGGTGCACGAATTCATGCACTGGACCTCTGGTTATGGAATAAAGCTTTATCTGAAATACTAATTATTTTTGTGAATGTAAAATTAAATACATTCTTACATCTATTGAGAGTGCTTACCATATTGATGTTTACTCTATAACATTATATAGATAGATCAGATGATAGATAGATATAGATAGATAGATAGATAGATAGATAGATAGATAACAGATAGATGATGGACAGATAGAGATATCTGCTAAACACTGGCTATATACTGATGAATGAGACATTAAACATGACCTCAAAACATTGTCTAATGAAAAATATTCTTGGTGCTAAAAGAAGTATGAATTCATAGCATAACAATAGCATGAAAGAAATGCTTATAATATCTACCTAGGGATTCATGCTTGATGGCAAAATCTGGCTAGTGGACAAAGTAAACAAGGGCATTGAAAGTAAATTATAGACCAAATAGCATTAAGTTTCATTTGCTGTTTGGAGAGCTGAAGATTTGGTACATCTCAGATGTAGGGCAAGATGTTAGGAAGGTAAGTGGAGTCACACTGTGAATACCCTTGAATGTCAGACCACATTTTGCCTTGCAGGAACTAGAGACTATTAAAGTAGTAGCTGTTAATTAAGGAAATCCATCAGATTTGCCTTTCCAGTCCTTAGCAGTTACTTCCTATTGAGGAAAGACACTAGTTCTCACTTGTTCGCTCCCCAGTGTGTCTAAAAATTGATAACATGGAGATACTCATTTAGTGGCCCAAAATATTAAGTGGTTGTGAATCAGTTTTAATTATTATTCTAACTTATTAATAACTTAACAAATGATTCTGATTTACAATCCTTCTTTAGACACAGCTTTTAAATCTTGACTGATTTTGTAAGTTTCAACTGTAGTGAAGTGTCTACTTAAGCTACAGGCACATTAATGCATGAGTGCATTGATTTCTATGCTGCATAACACATTAACACAAATTTAATGTTTTAAAACAACACATATTTAGTATCTCATAGTTTCTATAAATCTGAAATCCTGCTACAGATGAACTGGATCCTCTAAAATGTGCACATAGGGTGTGGCAAAAGTAGTTTTACTGTTGTTCATATAAAAAATTATACAATAATCAATAAATAACAATACAAGAATAAACTCTGCATTTCACATACAACTGTAAACCTACCTTTGTCCCACCCTCTACATTAGTACATATCCTACATAATAAAAGGGTAATATGCAAATTGACCACACAGTGGAACGACCAGAACACCTGCAGCCCCTCGCCCCGGCTGACCCAGCCTTCGTGCAGCCGCCCCCAACCCGGTTGGGGGCAGAACCAGCTGGCAAACTTCCCGTGGCCCCTCACCCCAGCCAGCCTGCCACCGATGGCCCCCATCAGGGTGGGCTGGCTGTAACCCACCAGTGCACAAATTTGTGCACCAGGCCTCTAGTATATATTTTTTTAAATTCACACACATAGGTACATGTGTGTACATTGATACATATGTACTTTTCAATGCCTGAAAGCACTGAGATAGAAACCTCAGATAAGGTTTGGTAAGTAGACATTTCTATGTTGAATTGTTGGCTCTCACAGATTTGCATTAAACATATGAAAATTCACATAAGGGTCTGAAATGATGCTACACAATGCAGTTGGGCTACAGTAAATTTAATGGATTAATCTCAAGCTTCCTGCAGGAGGGAAAGTTTTTTCACTTCTCCTTGTTTTTCCAGGGATGACAATTCAGGTAGAATGGTCACATTCACACGCTCACCTGGCAGTCAACAGTTCATGTGCTATAGCCTCTCAAACATAAGGTATCGCGTCACCATGAGAAAAGGTCCACAGCAAAAGATGTCAAATTCCTGTCAGGCTTCGGGATGGACAGTCGTTATACCAGAGTTAGATGATCCTGGGACCCATGAGTGTTTTGTATCGACGGAAATAATATGTTGCTAAAGTGAACTTTCATTGGAAGAGCAATGTCTACAAAACAGTAACTGTCATGATAAAGCTGCTCAAGCCTTCTCGCCGAAGGGCATCTTTCCTGTTGTGTCTACAGTTATAATGCTGCAGGTCAGGATTTCCAGCTCACGTGCACCATTCAACTGCGTAGATCCTCATTTTGGACAGCATTCCAATCCTTATATGAAACATTAATGTGAATTATTCTTCTGTTACTATGTTTTGTATTCAATGGCCATTTTTTGTTCTACATAGAGAAACATATTTAAAGAAAAATAGCAGAGAATAATGTGTGATGTTTTGTGCATCATTTCATCAGGAACTTTTTGTGTTGTTCCATTGCATTCTGAATTAGTGTATTTTTCTCCTTTGAGGACCTAGCTACACAAAAGAAATACTGCTAACTTACCCATGTCATTTTGTCTTGATCACCCTACATTTATCACTTTTCTTTGTCCCCCATCTTGGTATATAACTAAAATAACTATGTGATATGTTTTAAAATGTTTAAAGTATGGTTTGTACATGAATTGAACAGAATATTTTCAGAAATTATTAACAATACTATGAATTCCTACTTTAGTCTTTCAGGGTTTTACACAGGACAATCCTTGTTATCAATTCATAATGAACTTAAGTGAAAGATATTGTGTCTGGCTCTTGATTAAGTACTATACTTGAAATATTTTTCTTTAAAACGCAGATTAGAACATAAATATCTCTTGATAATATGTTTAAGGCAACAGATTTAAGTAACTGATTCCTTAAAACTAGAAGCAATTTGCTTCACAGATTATTTATTTTCCATTGTGTACAAAGTGCCTGACTCAGTGCTTGAAATTTGTCTGACTTTTCATCTTATACAGCATATTACTGTAAATAAGAGTTTCCATAGCTCAATTTATAATAATCACTCAAGTGCCATAGTGGCCATAATTAAGACTATAATGCATGGTTCCTTCATTCTGTTATTTATTACTATACTAGAGGCCCCGTGCATGGAGTCATGCACGAGTGGGGTCCCTCAGCCTGGCCTGTGGGATCAGGCCAAAACCAGCTCTCCAACATCCCCCAAGGGGTCCTGGATTGTGAGAGGGTGGTTCTCAGGTGATACACTCTGGGATCAGGCTCCCTCCTCTCTTCTCCCAATATTATGTCACTTTCTCTCTGTACCTGTCTCGCTTCTTTCATCTCACTTTACCCTAAGTTTCATGGTAACTGATGATTTGTGGGCATTTAGCTGCAAAATGCAATTATTTAGCAAATACAATTTACTTAGCCTAGGGCAGGATCCTACTCAATGTTAGGCTGCAGCCCAGGCCCTTCCACCCAGGTGAAGTCCTGTGGCGGCAGGAACCTCCTTCTTCCCACCTGAGCTGCTCCTTCGCCTCCTTTCCTCCCTGGAGGTTGTCTGCTGGTGCTACTGTCTGCCTGAAAGGAGGGAAGCTATGGACAGTTTCCCAGCTGAGAGTGGTAACGGGAAAATTTGCTGCCTCCACTGGAATTCGATAGTAAGTGAATGGGCCGGCGGGAGCACCAGACGTTGGGGCCGCAGCCACTAGGCCCTGCATGTCTCATCATTGAGCTAATTGAGTGGGAAAGTTTCTGTAAGGGCCAGACCCAAGACCTCTGCAATTGGCTAGATCCGAAGTGCGTCACATAAGAACCGTAGCTGCCAAGTCACTGCAGCCCAGCAGTCCTGGGGTCCAACCCCAGCAGGTCCAGGGGTCCCCAAGCTCCTGTTTTTAGTGTCTGTCCCCTCAGTGTGCGCCATAGCTACTGGTCGGACAGTTGCACAGTTGGACAGTTGCTTAGGCTTTTATATATAGACTAGAGGCCTGGTGCATGAAAATTCATGCCCTGGAGGGGGGGAGTCTCTCAGCCAGGCCTGCCCCCTCTCACAGTCCGGGAGCCCTCAGGGTTGGGAGGCAACCCGGTGATCAGAGGAAGGCGACACCCCCATCACACCTCAGCTGCTGCCACTTCTGGCAGCGCAAGCCTCGGCCAGCCATGGTTAGCTGAGCCTTGGGTGACCCTGGGCGGCTGAGCAGCCACCATCCAAGGCTTGCCTGTACCTCAGGTGTCAGCTGGCCAGCCACCATTCGAGGTTTGCCAGCACCTCAGGCCAGCCCTGGGTGGCTGGGGAACTGAGGGCGGGTCCAGCCACAACATGTGCCTGCTGCTCACCCCCAGCTTGGCTGAAAGGGCTGGGGGACTCCAAGAGGGCTGAGGGGACTGGGAATCACTATCTTGTGGCTATGGGTGCCACCATCTTTGTGATGGTGTGATGGTCAATTTGCATATTCCCTCTTTATTAGCTAGGACTAGAGGCCCAGTGCATGAAATTTGTGCATTGGAGGGGTTGTCCCTCAGCCCAGCCTGCACCGTCTCCAATCTGGGACCCCTTGAGGGATGTCTGACTGCCGGTTTAGGCCCGATACCTGTCAGATATCCCCTCACAATCTGGGACTGCTGACTCTGAACTACTTGCCTATCTGTCTGATTGCCCTTAACCGCTTCTGCCTGCCAGCCTGATAGCCCCCTAATCGCTCCCCTGCCAGACTGATTGATACCTAACTGCTCCCCTGCTGGCCATATTGCGTCCAACTGCCCTCCCTTGCCAGCCCGATTGTCCCCAATTGCCTTCCCCTGTTGGCCTGATCACCCCCAACTTCCCTCCTCTGCCGGTCATCTTGTGACAACATGAGGGCGGCCATCTTGTGATGACACGGGGGTTGCCATCTTGTGATGATGCAAGGGAATGAGAGTCAATTTGCATATTACCTCTTTTTTATATAGGATATTACGACTATTACTGTGTGTCAGCCATAGTACAAAGAGTATGAACCAGATATATTTTGAATGCAAAAGAGATGTGATGTAATAAGAAATCAGGTATTGAAAGTGCAAGTTTCATTATATTATTCTGGATATGTTTATCTTAATGTCTGTTCTACCATATGCCTTTGTAATGGACACTGCTTATTCTTTCTTCATCCCCACCCTGTATCCCATTTCCATTAGCTTCAGTGGTCAAACTTCCTTCTATGTGACTCAGACCTTCCACTTCATTTTTATGGTGATTTGATCAGGAAGTTGATACATCACCCAAACATTCAATTTACAGGCACCTACAGTTTATGCAAAATGTGCTAATAAAAATAATACCCAAGAAAATTTTCTTTCATAGAAATTCAAACTAAGTCTACGTAAAGACTTTGAATTTGAGTGGTGTAGAAGTTTTTGAAAGGCCCTTCGTCATTTGATTGACTTTGGATAGAGAAGCTACAATGGGTCATGTTTCCCTGCATTTGGAAGAGGTCTTATTTCCTATTAGTACCTAAATTGCATTTGATATTTTGAGGACTGTGATAGATAAGCATGGTTAATTGGCCTGGGAAACTGTTAAGCAAAAGAATCCTTGCTTATGTCATTATTCAAATAAACAGGGATGGGAAGACATTATAATCCTTATGAATGTGGATTTACTTTGGGAAAAAGTTGAGTTGACAAAATATTGTAAACTTGATGATATTTATTCTGTATGTGATTCATACTAGGAGTAAACTGAGACTCTTTCCACCATACCATTTCTAGGCCTGAGTATTAAGCAAGTTATCCATAGATGAAGAAAAAAAATGAGAAAATATTATTTGCCATGCGATGAAGCAGTTGATCAAATCCATTATCACTAACAAATGGTTAGTTGTCTCAGAATGAGAGTGAGAAATTTCAGTGGCATATTTTGGGCTGTGGGATATGTAGTCAAAACCATTACAGTAAAATTTGTTTTCCAATGATGGCCACAACAAATCTTCATTCCATATGTTCTTTCTACAATGTGACCTATTATAGGGTCCATATCCTTTCTCCTTGAATATAAATGGTTCTTTGTGACTTCCTCAGCATCTATACTAAAAAAAGTGTAATATGCTAATTAGACCGGACAGCTGAACAACCTTCTGAACGTCAATCCGGATGTCCTTCCAGACAAAGCCACGGTGGCGGGGGCTGAGGCAGAGGTGGTTAGAGGCAGTCATGCAGGCAGGCAAGCAGTTAGGGGTGATCAGGCAGGCATGCAGAGGCAATCAGGCAGGCAGGTGAATGTTTAGAGGTGATAAGGAAGATAGGTAAAGGTGGTTAGGGGCAATCAGGCAGGCAGGTGAGTGGTTAGGGGTGATCAGGCAGGCAGGTGAGTGGTTAGGGGCAATCAGGCAGGAAGGCAAAATGGTTAGGGGAGAGCAGGCAGACAGGCAGAGTGGTTCAGGGGATCAGGCAGGCAGGCAGGCCAGCTATTAGAGCCGGAGGACCCTGATTGGGAGATGAATGTCTGACTGCCGGTTTAGGCCCGATCCCGCAGGAATCCCTGTGGGATCGGGCCTAAACCAACAGTTGGACATCCCCTAAGGGGTCCCGGATTGCAAGAGGGTGAAGGCCAGGATGAGGGATCCCACCCCCCCGCAGTGCACAAATTTCATGCATAAAAGCCTAATACGCAAGTTGCCCCCACAGGAGTTCTACTGGGAGACCAATCGTTCACTATGACATGCGCTGACCACCAGGGGTGGCATGGAACAAAGGGAGGCCCTGGTTGGCAGCCAGAAGGCCCTGATTGTCCCTGATTGCCGGCCAGGCCTAGGGACTCTACCCGTGCACTAATTTGTGCACTGGGCCTCCATTATTGTATAAAAATGCCAGGCCCATCTACCATGTCTCTTGGGATGCTTATTCTTGAAAAAGCAGAAAGACTCCATGGAAAGGTTGTGTTCTCGAGTTTTGGCTGACAGTATAGATGAGGTGCCAGCTGATAGCTAGTAATAAATTGCCACTTGTGTGAGTTAATCATTTTGAAAGATCCCTCAGCTCCAGTTGAATTGACTGGACTCACTGCTGAACTCTTCCTAAGCCCTGCCCAGAGTACAGATTCATGAATAAAATAAATGACTGTTCTTTTAGTCCAAAAAGTTGTGTGATATTTTTTAGTCAGCAATAAATAAATGATAGAAACAGGAACTAATATTTTATACCATATTTTATCTTTTTGTATTCTTTTTATAAATGAGACTTACTGTTGCAGTTTTATGCTCTTACCCAATATTAAACTTAAGCTGTGCCAAAGGTAGTCATATTTACTGCTTACTGCATATGATTCACACAAATTCGAATGAATATCAGCATGAAGTTACAACTGAAATAGGAAATTAATAAGCACAGCTTGGAAATTATGGACTCTAAGACTGGCAAGCCCCTTTAAAGTGGCTTCACTTTCTTGCCTCTGGATTTAGTAACAGGTTGTATTTCTGACCAGACTTTTTGGAAGTAAGTATGAAGGTGATTATGGTGAGTACATAATGTTGAGATTGAATTTAGCAAATATCATCGTAACTGATACTAGAAGTGTCAGGAAAGTGAAAGCACGCATAATAACTAGAGGATAAAATATTTTGGCTTGGCGTTCATTTCATCCAACCTTCTTTATAATGGAAGTGTTTCAGTCATAGCCCATGTTACCTGGGCAGCCTTGACTTACACCATGTAGCTATAGATCCAAAGTAAACCATGAAGAGCAAGGAGTTCAGAAACTTCCTTGTGACCTACATAGACTTTGTGACATGGCTCATATCAAGATTAGCTGGGTTATTCAAATTAGCTATCCAAAATTTGAACTAAATAAAAGATATCATTTGTCAATTATGCAGGAAACTTTAGAACTAGAGAAGGATATATTAATTTTATGTATATAAAGTTATGGAGAAAAAGAAACTTTGAAAAAGTTGAAGGGCAGAAACACATCTTTAGAGTGGAAATGGGTCATGCAGAGCAAGGGAGACTAAATGGACACAAATTCATGTTGTTAAGATTGCCATAGTAACCTTGAATCCAGAACTAGCTATAGAGCTAATCTCCACAGGTCTGGCTCTTTGTAAATTATGTCTTCAAATCCCCATGAGAATTACCTCTTTGTAATTATACCATCTGTATTCTTGTAACATCCATCCCTGTCACCATTGACCTCAATTTCTTGCAATCAAAAAAGCTAAAGAGAAACAAAACTGTACTATGACAAATGGGTTTACAAAGGAATGTGTGATCAATAAGAGGCAGATGAACCTCTGTAGGATAACGGCCTTGAAATGATTCTTCAAGAGTGAATGTGCCCAATGGTGGAGGACAACATTCAAGACAAAGAAAATAGCATAGATAAAGTTATGATGAGGTCTATAACTATTTTTAGAATAGCTAAGGCAGGAAGTGCTCAATAGGATATAGTGGAAAAAAAAAGGTTAAAGGTAGAAGCAGAAGTCTCATGATAGAAGCACATGTATATCCCATTTTACAAAGTTTATATTTGATACTGATGTTAGTAAAAAGTTACAAAATATTTTCTGCAGAACATGGTGTAGCTGGATTTGCATTTTAGAAAGAACTTTTTAAGGAGAGGATTAAAAACAGGGAGTCAGTGTACATACCGCTGGTTATATTAATGCAGATAATACATAACTCTGGTATGGAGAGCAGACACAAAAAATATTAAGACCTTATAATCAACTCAATCTGGTTACCGAGTAGATACAGAGTATAGATAATAGAGTCTGAGAAGACTCCAAAATCAGTGACTTTTCTGGTAATGGAGAACAAAGTTCATATTGGGAGGGGTTGCATGAGCAATAATAGATCCAATTTTGCCCAGGTCACACCTAGTCACCTTGTACCTCTAACCTAGTTTCTTAAACATATCCTTGATTTTTCTTTCTCTGTTTCAATGCCAAAGAGTACCTGCTTTTATGATTATATCTCAAATCTAACCACTTCCTGTCATCTTCACAATACATCTCTGTCATCAAAATTGTTACCAACTGCAAACCAATAAATGGATGCTTGTGTTAATGTTCTATCCTTCCCCATCAAGTCAATAAGGTTGCAGCTTGTTGAGTGGGGAGACTCATGACAAATGATAACCAAATAGTCCAGACTGAGATTGACTTGGCTTTGCAAGCTATGGTAAATTATTTGAAATTTATTTGACATTTCAAAAGAAGACATTGGAGTCCTTTAGCCAAATGAAGCATCTGATGAAGTTTACAAACACACACTGCTGTCTGATAAACTGAATGTAGGGTGACAAGGATAGAAGTAGAAAGCCCGTCCTGTCATGTAAATTAAACCTGGTTGAATTTCTTGTTTTTTGCCAAATCAAACCTACTCCCAGACTCAAGGCATTAACCTTATTGTTTCTTTTACCTTGATGGTCATTCCCAGATTTTTATATGGTTTATCAATAAGATTACAGGACTTGCCACCATCTAAAGGAGCCCCTCCTTTAATCTCTTAACCAAGTGGCTTTGCCTCTTGTCATTCATTGACCGATAATTCTGTTTGGTTTTTCAAAGCACATAGTATCCTTTGGAGGTTATATTATTTGGTTGCATTGGAGTGAAAGGCCCATGAGGACAGGGAATGTATTTTTCTTGTTGATACTGTGTTTTCCATGCCTATAATAGTACTCAGAGTGAAATACATATACATTATATGTTTGTGACTAGATTGACACATGAAGGGAAAAGAAAATATTTAAAATTTGTAAAATATTTGCTGAGAGGTGAAAACTAAATCAGACTATCCAAGAATTTTACAACTTGTATTCATCTTGAAGATGAGGGGGAGAATTTTGATATGTGCTGGCAATTTATGGGTTGAGAGTAAATAACATTTTTTTTAAAGATTGCAGAAAGTAAATAAAAAACTTAATATTAATGAAGAAATTTAAATAAAATAAGTTTCTGTTGAGTATAGGAACTGTGCTGGTACTTATATGTTCATACTCATAAAGTCTCTAAGTGCCATGTCATGCTTTCTTTGATTAATTCAGTGATTTCAATAAAACATATATAATTTAACGGTGAAGAGTTAAATTTGTTAAAATCAATGTACGTACAGAACAGTGGGAAAGAAATCACATGTAAAACACAACATTCACTAAATTCAAATTGACAAATATTTACATCTCTTTTTGCCATAATAAATATGAAAGTTATTTGCATTTGGAAAAGTATTTTTAATATATTAGTCACTAAACTATGGAGTAACATATCATTGTTGTTTTATATTTACCTGCCTTGCATAAACCTAGATTTGACTAACAATAAAAATTTCCACTGTTAAAATGCCTGCAGAAACATTGTTCATGTTAAATTATAACCAGATACTCGTGCTTACATTTGCTGGGTTATCAATAAAACAATTCAAAGTTTATAGTACAGTGGTACATTGTACCCAGTGTTGTTATTGTGACATATTATGCTCCCTGGTGCTATATCATACTGTAAGCCAGACCTTAACTTATGTGACTACTATTTTTTATCTAGAAAAGATAGCATTCTCATTTCCTCAAAAAGCTGTACTATGCATATTTCAGACTACAAAATATATCCATTTCCAAAGTAGTAGTTTCCATTATTTATTGGGATTCTTCATAATATATTAGTAAATATATTTTAAATTCACATGTGGAAATAAGCAAATAAATAAAAATATGAGCAAAGAGCTGCAAATGAATGAGATTCTGGGACAAGTGAATATGTAATTTTAATAAGGCGCTGACTATACAGTAGAGTTCCAAGGTCTTATCCATCTATTGATCTCTGACATGAGAGGAAGGGGTTTGCAAAAGTATAGAAAATGAAACTTTTAAAAATCATCACTTAGAGATAAATTATTAGGCAAAAGAAATCGTATAATAAGGAGCTGTGGGAACTAAAAGTGATTTTTTTTTTAGAAAGACTCAATATGTATTAAAGTAAAAGATGAGCACACATCATCACATACACATAAGTACGCACAAAATTTATGTCTTAAAAGTATTAACATAGTTTATATAATTTTGTACTTGGGTAAACTGGGACTATTTTTCCTGGGTAGATATAGTCCTCCTTTAAATATATATCCCCATATGATTGTTTTTAAAATAAACTCTCTGGAGGAATTATAGTGGTAAGAGGGGGAACAGGTAAAAAGAGAAGATGAGATTCTGAACTACCAACTCATTAAATTAGAGCAGGATTTATTTTATTCATTTTTCCTTTTGGTCATCAAGAATTCCCCTTGAAGCAGGAGTTTCCCAGTTAAATAAGACTGAGAAACACTGAAGTAAGTTATTTGTGGAATTCAACACTAGCATTGTAAAAACTGGTGTGAAATATCTATAAAAATTATAAAGTTAATCTCATCACCAATATTGTGTCTTTATTTGGTATAAATGAGTAGCCTTCAATAAGAACTTAATATATATTTCAAATCATAAAATAAGTTTTGATGAGAAACTATAATTTTTTAGGTAGGGTTCCAGGAAATTTAAATCCATTATATTTAATTCATTAATATATTTAGGTTTTTTTAAGTATTTAATTTCTGTATTGATACTTCAATATTAAGAATGAAATGAGGATTCATAATGTAAAATAGCATATCAATGTTACACCTTAAATTAATTATTGGAGAAAAGATTTCAAAGCAGTTTAAAATGCTCCATAGCCCATACTTTTTAACTCCATCACACTGCTAATAAAATTATAAAAAAAATGTGTGTTAAAACTTTTTTAAATATTGCAATTGGTTATATGAATACTCATTATGTTCTTTCAAGTTTAGAGAGACCAAAGTAATTGCATAAGGAAATATCTACAGAAGTAAAAGATAAATAATATAAAATGCTTTATGAACTGCATATTTTTCTAGGACATTTATCACATCTTCTATTTGTGCTTATCTAACACAAAAAAAAATTGTGAAAAAGACTTGGAAGGTTTTCATAAGAAAGCAAATACAAGATTAATGGAAAATATAATATATAAAAAATAGTAGAAGAATTGGGAATATCTTGTCTGAAAGGCCTAGGCAGATTTAATAACTATCCTCAAACATATAAAAGGTTATGGTTATTGGAATGGTTCCAAACATCTTTACAGAGGAAGCAACAGAAAATAACAGCTTTAAGAGTTTAAAGAGCAGGGCACAGCATCTTCTGAATCTCGGTATACTATAACTAGATCATTAGAGTTGAAAATTTTTACTGTTTTTAGGAGCTTCAGGGAATAGTAATGATACTGGACAGCATGTAAAAAAAAGAAAAGAATAAAGAACTCTAGATGAGAAAACATGTTCTGGTTTTAATTTTATTACTAACTACCTATGTGACTTTGTATTAAGACATTTCATTGGTCTGCATTTCATATGCTTCATTTGAAAAAGAATAAAGCTGGACTATAATGATGGCTTTGATATTTTGAATCATGAGCATTTTGAAAATTTGATGAAAGTCATATATCTTCTCTTCAGAAATATGACTTTTACTTAGAATTTTACTTTTATTTTCAGACTACAATAACAACTATAAATTATTCATGAGGTTCCTACTAGTTAAATAATTTCAAAGTCTACAACTGCATGGAATTATACAATCTCCCTTTCATTTATATATACACTAGAGGCCGGGTGCACAAAAATTTGTGCACTCGGGGAGGTCCCTCCGCCCAGCCTGTGCCCTCTAGCAGTCTGGGACTCCTCGGGGGATGTCCACCTGCTGGCTTAGGCCCGATCCCCCAGGGAGCTGGCAGTCAGACATCCCACTGGCAGCCCGGCAGCCCTTGGGGGATGTCCACTCGCTAGCAGGGAGCAGGTCTAAACTGCAGTCGGACATCCTTAGCGCTGCTGAGGAGGTGGGAGAGGCTCCCGCCACCACCGCTGTGCTGGCAGCCATCAGCCTGGCTTGTGGCTGAGCAGAGCTCCCCCTGCGGGAGCACACTGACCACCAGGGGGAAGCTCCTGCATTGAGCATCTGCCCCTTGGTGGTCAGTGTGTGTCATAGTGACCAGTCATTCTCAGAGGTTCTGCTGTTAGGGTCAATTTGCATATTACCCTTTTTATTATATAGGATTATTACTATCTGGAAGTTTAGATGCATCTTTGCTAATATTTCTTTTATATAATAATAACACAAACAAATGTCCATTTTTCTTTTTGTGTGTGGGGGTGTTTTTTTTTCTTTTGTTTCCCTTTATTGAATAAGATATTACAAATGTGTCCTTATCCCCCCAATGTCCCCTCATCCCCCCAATCCTGCCCTCACCCTCATCCCATGTTGTCCACATCCACACTTATGCTTATATGCATGCATACAAGTCCTTTGGTTGATCTCTTTTCCTCACCCCCACCCTCCCCTGCTTTCCCTCAGAGTTTTGAGCATCTGATTGATGCTTCTCTGTCTCTACATCTGTTTTTGTTCATCAGTTTATGTTGTTCATTATAATCCACAAATGAGTGAGAGCATGTGATATTTATCTTTCTCTGACTGACTTATTTCACTTAGCATAATGCTCTCCAGCTCCTTCCATGCTGTCGCAAATGGTAGGAGTTCCTTCCTTTTTACAGCAGCATAGTATTTCATTGTGTAGGTGTGCCACAGTTTTTTAATCCATTCAACTACTGATGGGCACTTAGGCTGATTCCAAATCATAGCTATTGTAAATGGTGCTGCTATGAACATAGGGATGCATATATCCTTTCTGATTGGTGTTTCCGTTTTCTTGGGATATATTCCTAGAAGTGGGGTTACTGGGTCAAATGGGAGTTCCATTTTTAATTTTTTGAGGAAACTTCATTCTGTTTTCCACAGTGGCTGCATCAGTCTGCATTCCCACCAGCAGTGCACGAGGGTTCCTTTTTCTCCACATCCTCTCCAGCACTTGTCGTTTGTTGATTTGTTGATGATAGCCAGTCTGACAGGTGTGAGATGGTACCTCACTGTTGTTTTGATTTGCATCTCTCGGATGATTAGTGACTTTGAGCATGTTCTAATATGTCTCTCAGACTTATATATGTCCTCTTTCAAAAAGTGTCTATTTAGGTCTGTTGCCCATTTTTTGATTGGGTTGTTTATCTTCCTTTTGTTAAGTTGTATGAGTTCCCTATAAATGTTGGAGATTAAACCTTTTTCGGAGATATCATTGGCAAATATATTCTCCCATGCAGTGGGTTTTCTTGTTGTTTTGTTGATGGTTTCTTTTGCTGTGCAGAAGCTTTTTATTTTGATATAGTCCCATTTGTTTATTTTCCCTTTAGTTTCCATTGCCCTAGGTGCTGTGTCAGTGAAGAAATTCCTTCTGCATATAACTGAGATTTCTCTAATTATCTTATGGTTTCCTGTCTTACGTTTAAGTCCTTTATCCATTTTGAGTTTATTCTTGTGTATGGTGTAAGTTGGAGGTCTAGTTTCATTTTTTCACATGTGTGTGACCACATTTCCCAGCACCATTTATTGAAGAGACTGTCTTGACTCCAATGACAGAACTCTGGACACCACAGTCACGCCTTGCCAGAATGCAGGCTTCCTGAGCCCCACCACCCTATTAGACGGTTCCTGGGTGCCACTGTTTTTGATAGTTGTGTGTTTTTTGTTTCATTCACTCAATAAGTAAAGAGAATAAAATAATAACTCCAAAACAAACATTCCTTACCTTTTATTTTTCAAAAATGAAGTATTTATAAGCAAATCTCAGACCTCAAAGCCTTTTACTCATTCTGTGTCTACAAAAAAATTATTGTCATTTTCTCATGTAATCTCAAGGACATTATTATACCTAAACATTTTATAATGATTCCTTAATATCCCTAGTACCCAATTTATTCAAATTCTTGATATAATTTATTTTAATATTCCCAGAGGTTGGCATGAGGTTAGATTTTAAATGAGGTTTTGGAGGTCTAATGAAGGCAGTGAAATGCCTGCTTATTTGACATCCAGAGTGGATTATTTTTTTAACATCCACCTTATCTTCATCACACAATTATTATCAGGAGTAATAATAAGATGAAACAAGAGGCAGTAATGGCCAGAAAAATACAAAGTAAGAATTGTATTTTGTTAAAGTTTATATGAATTAAATTAGGACAGAAAAAATATATAGAGAGAAAAATAATGACTTACTACTTTTAAATTGCATTAAGTATAATTTTTGAGAGAAAGAAACAGGTATATCTAAATATTGATGAATTGCATTAATAAAATCATTAAAATTATATATTGAGCTTTACTTATATAACTTTATTAATTACTTATTTAAAATGTATCTTCTTCATGTAGGTATTACATGAAGATTTGTCAATTTATTTCCTTACTAGAGGCCCAGTGCACAAATTTGTGCATGGGTGGGGTCCAGCTGGCCTGCCCCAATGGGGGCCGATTGGCCAGGCTGGCCATTGGGAGGGGATGTGGGAGGATGGCCAGCCAGCCCCGTCTCCTGGTCAAAATCCCAGTTGAGGGGACAATTTGCATATTAGCCTTTTATTATATAGGATTGTTAAGCAATGCTTCTTATTAATTTTAATTTTGAAAAACATTTTAATTTTCAATAATATTTTTTCACATGAAATAACACATACAAATGTTAAGAAAGTTTAAATATAAATTTTGCAGACTCATAAAAATTCCATTTGAAAATTTACTATAGTATTATTTTTTCTGCTCTCACAAAATTTTCATTAAAATATTTTAAAAATACATCATAAATTTTAATTATATTTATTAAAACTTTTGAAGTCATTTCTCATTTATAAAATTATTTTAAAATAGCTAAGTGATAAACACTAGCATTAACAATTCATTGTTTCCTTCTGATTGAACATTGGCATTTTTACAAAGTTAAATGAAGTTGTTTATTTTATCTGCCTCTCAAATTTTCTCCAAAAGTATTGTTGTGGTAAAAAATGAGAATTATTATTTTCAGTTATCTGCAGTTTATTTTTTAATCCCACAATTAGAATAGTGGTTGGAAGGAGTAGGTAATCATAAGACAAGGTTATACATTATACCAACTTACAGACTTGTATATGTATCTACATATGATATGTATCTTCTTTGCATAAAATATGTATTTGCTTTTCTCTGAAAACTTTTAACACATTTTATGCAATTATGTCTGGACTATAGCTGTACAGTTTTTTGTTTTATTTTGATATTAAACTAGTATTTAATGTTTACTTTCAATGTTTTGAATACAAACTAAGTAAAATATGCCATATTTTTATTTTCAGCAAAGTGATTTTTATAATTATATTTTAAATTAAAAATGCTTTTTAGTTACCCTGTATGTCTTAATAATTTATGGATCATAGTATCTCTTGAGATTCTATATAAAATTATTGATCTTTTCCTCACCAATTAGCAGAAATGCACATAGATACAATCCGCTGCATGGATTGTCAAGCTATCCATGCACACAGTACAGTAACTAATCCCTGAAAGTCCTTGGAAATGAAGGTAAAGAAAGACCCTGATTCATAGTCCAAAGTATCTTCAACTTAACTGTAGGCAAATTATATTAACTGTATAAGTTATAAGTAATATATTTTCTTTATCATTATTTGGGGGAGATAAGTAACAGTATGTAAGTAGATTTACCAATTTTAATTGATTCTGAATGTACTCCAAAATAGGCATTGTTACATAATATTTCTGGGTTCCCACATATTTAAATTATCATCATATTATACATTTGTATGTATATAAACATGAAAATAAATATGCACACTATATGTTCAATGATAATGGTTATTCTCCCATTTAAAGTTATCATGGTATTCATTCTTGGTAACAGGTATTAATAGGAAACAATGGAATTTTTCTGATGAAATAGTTTGGTCTTAGAAGTGCTTTAGAAAAACAAGTAAAGTGCAAAGATTCACTAGGCCCCTCAAATAAAAATGATGTAAACCCGCAGAAGACAGTTTAATGGGTTTAAGCAGGAGGATGGGGCTATATAATATAAAGATAGATGGTGTTGAATCTCATGGATAGATTCGGTTACTGACTCTACAGATCAATAATGGCAATCATGATGATGATTTACTATTTGGGAAACATATTTTGGTGCTATCTAAGGCTGTCTGACAATGCATATTCAAAAGACAGATGGAATGCCCTAAAATGTTAACCTTGTCACTGATGATTTTAGTATTTCTTTTGCTATGCACTAAAAAACAAAAACAAACAAAACAAAACTTTTTTAAAAAATTACTGAGCTGAATAGAAATATTTATGTATATTAATTCTAATGGAAGGTTTATGTATGTTTCAAAATATGACACTAAGGTCAAATTTCATTTCCATCAGAAGGTCTAATATTAACCTTTATTCATTTAAATTGAAAGTCACTATAACAGGAAATATAATACTGCAGTTTCACCTCTATTTAGTACATTGCAAAGAGAAAAAGTAACACTGAAGGATTTTCATTACAGCAAAATTACAAAATGACATATTGCTTCATATTCAGGGAAGGCTTTAAGAGTAAATAAAGTTAGACATCACTGCAACTGATAGGGAAACAATCATTGACATCTTCGTTATAAGAAAAATTTTCATTTTTTTGCTATGGAAAGTGACAAAATGCAATTAATCAAAACTCAGTTTTATATTTGAGAGTTGCTCATTCATCCTCAAAAATAAACAAAAATATATTTTAAATTTTATTCCCTCCAGTTGTCAACTTTCTACATATTATTTAAATTTTGATGTCTCTAAATATTATATAGAAGTATTATAATGTTACATAAAATAAGGTAAATACTATTTCTTTAAAAAATATTTTTATTGATTTCAGAGAGAAAGGGAAAGGGAGAGGAAGGTAGAAACATCAATGATGAGAGAGAATCATTGATTGCCTGCTTCCTGCATGTCTCCCACTGGAGATTGAGCCCGTAACCCTGGCATGTGCCCTGACCTGGAATCTAATGGTGACTTCCTGGTTCATAGGTTGACACTCAACCACAGAGCCATGCTGGCTGGACAGGTAAATACTATTTTAAATAGTCTTCATAGAATAATTTGTATTATATGACATACAATTAATGTTTTCTTTGTCTATTTCTCTTCTCACAGAGTGATACAAAGAGGTATGACTGTACATGTCTACAAGGGAGGATTCCAGTTTTCTTCTGAAAGGTACTGGCAGAAGTGGATCTCTGACTATAAGTCCTGAAACATCTATCAGCAAACCATTTCTTTGTCAGAGCCTTTGTTTCTGCATTTGAAATATGTCAGCCAATATAAGGAAGGGAAACAAATGCAAATTCCAATGTTATCTCAGTGCTGGATATTAAATTGCAAATAAAATATAAAGATGTTTACATCATTGGCTAGAATCAACTTGATATTTTAATCATTTTATTGTTCCTCGTAAACATACTGAATGAGTTACTGTGATAGATTATTTCATTATTACTCTATGTTTTTTATAGACATGCCAACAATTTTACTTTTTCATGACAAGAATATTGTTATACATTATCAAGAATCTTCATTGCATGAAAGGTTTGGAATAAATGTATGCCGTCTTATTCCCTCATTTAAGTCAGTTTTTGAACCACCAAACATACATTCCATTAATCCTACATACCATTTTTTAAGACTACTCTTCACCACTTGGATGGTTTCCCTCTCTTGCCTATTAGATTTAGTGGTACAGTCAGTCATGATAATCATCCTTGCTTACATCCACAGATCACTTTTCCCTCTCTTAGTTTCACATACTCAATTTGAAAAAAATGATTCCCTGATTCAATTCACCTTCCTGTTTCATGCCTGTACAGCATGCAGCTGAACATGGCTGGAAAGTAATTTGCAAACAGAGATATACTCATTTTTCTTCTCTCTCTCTCTCTCTCTCTCTCTCTCTCCCCCCAAAGCACTTTACTTTCCACATGTCATGTAATTTGTCTGCCATGGCCACTATTTATTAGAATCCTCCTTTTCTAGAATAAACTTCCTTACAAGGGCTTGGAACTTTGATATTTTTTTTTCAAAGGTATGTGTCAACAGTCCAATATATTAAACACTAAAAGAATGCAGCAGACTACATGTTCTATAAAATTTAGGTTCTTATTTACAGATTCTCCACACTATATGGATTTACCAAAATTGTTTTACTTTGGATCTACCGAGATTACCAAAATCACTTATCTTTCTGTGTGTGTGTGTTTGTGTGTGTGTGCATCTATGGGTGTATCTGTTTTACAGATAAAATGTTGATTAACTTCTCTTTCTCATTCCCACTCTTCATCCTGGATTGATATATTGCTACTGAAAACTCTCACAGAATAATTATAATGACCTCAGGATAGGTTTCCTCGCTTTTGTTGTTTTGGCCTTGCTTCTTAGTCACTCCTTTCCAGAGATGCATGGTTTCTGAGAGAGAAAATTGCTCAAAGCATATGAGAGCAAAATAAATTTACTGAGTTGTAGTTTTTATATTTTTCTATAAGAAACTTTTCAATTAAATTTTAGCATTCAATAGCAATGAATCTAGTATTGCAATTGCTCCAATCTCATTAAATATCTAAATCCCACTATATTCTTTTTCTCTTGAAAATTTGATTATTTTCTGTACTCAAAATCCTTGGTTATTAACATAATTTGGCTCATAATGCTCACTTTAGAGATGAGGAAACTGAGACCCTGAAAGATTATGAAACTTGTCCAAGGTCACAAGTATGAAGTACTTTGTACTTTGAAATGGTTCCTGAGACTTTTATTTTCAGAAACTTAATATAAAACATATCATGCATGCAGGAAATTATACCTTCATGTCTCTTTTGGGAAAGGAAAAATTACAGCTGAAAATATTTCTCATTCAGATAGCTTTGATTCTATTTGACATTTTAACTGTACTATCTTTATTTCATGTAATGAATGGATTAGATAATTACATTACTCTATAGATTCTATTAGTATAGGCAGACATTAGAATTTGGGAAACCAATTTGGCTGGTAAATTAGAAGTAAGCTTAAATAGCCTGAGGAAAATACAAAATAGGATTTAGTTTACATTAAGTTGGAGATTGCAAAATTAGAAGTATACCTTGTTCTTTGTAAAAAAAAGAACAAACTATCTCATTCATATTATAATGCATGCTACTATATTTATATAAATTACTGAAGAATATCATATTTTTTTCTGCTTGTTTCTTGATATTATGATTCTTTCCCATTAATGTAGTTAATAAAATGGTTGAGATTCCATAGTTATTCCTCATGTTCTTTATCATAATACACCATAACTTGAGAATGGAAGGTCAATGAATTCCACCTTTTTTTCCACATGAATATGCACATTATATGGTCATAGAGTTGCCTGCTGTCTCTCTTGGCTCTGTGTCCACAGTTGTGAGGATTAGATACACTATATGCTTATAAAAATACTAATTATTTGATAAGCCATTCATTTAAAAATGGAAACCAAGGCAAACAGAGGTGTGTTTTTTTTCTTTTTTAGATGTTTTAAAATACATGAATAATTCTAAATGAAAACTATCCTATATAATAAAAGCCTAATATGCAAATGACCGAACTGCAGAATGCAGGTAGAACAATTGGTTGCTATGACACGCATTGACCACCAGGGAGCATAAGCTCAATGCAGGAGCTGCCCCCAGTCTGCAGGCCCCAGGCCAGACAAGGCAGGTGCCAACAGGGGACCCCTCGCAGAGGGAGGTGACTGGGGGCAGTGGTGGGGGGTAGGGATGGTGAGTTGGTAGCACCAGGCTGGCCAAGGCAGGTGCCAGCGGGGGTCCCCTAATTGCCCTGCTAGTCACCCCACAGATTGGCCCTAATCACTGGCCAGGCTTAGGGACCCTACCCGTGTACAAATTTCGTGCACCAGGACTCTATTACTTCCAATAATAGTCATTGTGTCACAGGCTTATGTGAGATTATCTTCTCTCCTTGGGAAAAGCTTTACAGCTCTATCACTTTGGTCTCTTTCTACATCAAATTTCATCATCAATGAAATTTAAGCTTTGATATGTGTAAAACACCCATACAATGTCAGAGCTAGAAGGATTCACATTTCAAAAATAATTTAGCTACTTTAGAATATATAAGTAATATAACTAGAGTCTAAAATCCTCTAGAGTCTAACAATAGCTATCATTGAGTGAGCATTAACCATGCATTCCACTAATAACTCATTTTGTCCTCAAACCATCTACATTAAGAAACTGGGACTTAGAGAAGTTTACTGCTATGACATTGCTCAAGTTTGTAACCAGGAAGTCTGCATCCAGACCCCATGTCTTAATGGCTTGCGTTGATTGGTTTTAGACTAAGAACTATAATAGAGGCTAAATAATTAATATTGCAAGCTCAATAGCATTTTCATAATTACTCTAATGTCTATTTTTACTCAGTCTTTTGTCTGAGTCTCACTCATGTTCAAAACAATTCTGGAAATAAAATGATGCTTAATGTCAATGGTTCTGAGAGATATTGAATGCACATATCTATTTTAAATCAATACAAAAATAAAATAATTGTTATTAGCAGTGTATTCTGAGTAGTAGAATTCTTCAACAATGTTTAACTAACACCTATTTTTTACAAGTTAAGCATGAAATTTTACAGATGAATTAAACAAGATAAAAAACCAATTCCTTAGTGTATAAGATGTTTAAAAGTCCATTCTTGTTTAGAAGTTATGCAAAAATTCATTTTAAAATATTGAACATTTGGTAATCTCAATAAATCAATTAATCTATTTACTTTAAGAAAGTGAATAGTTGTCTATTTTATGGGTTGCTTCAGGCACAGGCCTATTCAGAATGAATTTATTAATTAAATCTGTTTCCAAAATCGGAAGTTCAGAGAAGTATGCCAAGATCAGAATTTGAAGAGAACCAAGTAGGCTAATAATAAGAACTTTCATATTAGTTAAACTGAATTATTCAGATATAATCAATAGTGTTTGAAATTTCCAAATTCCTTAGAACTTAGTGTTCCATGGTGTAAATGTACCAATTATTTTTTATCCTCTCATCTATTGACGGGTACTTGGGCTGTTTCCAGATCTTAAGTATTGTAAATAGTATTGTTATGAACAAAGGGGTGCATTCAGAAACATGGAAGCACAGAACAGACTGACAAATCTTCACATGGAAGGGGGGAGATGGGTGGAAGAGATCAACCAAAGATCTTATATGTATACTAGAGGCCCGGTGCATGAAATTTGTGCAGCGGGGGGTCCCTCAGCCCAGCCTTTGGGGGATGTCCCAGGATCAGGCCTAAACCAGCATTCAGACATCCCTCTCACAATCCAGGACCGCTGGCTCCTAACTGCTCAACTGCCTGCCTGATTGCCCCTAACTGGCCCCCCTGCCAGTCTGATCACCCCTAACTGCCTCTGCCTGCCAACCTGATCACCCCTAACTGCCCCCCAGCCAGCCTGGTCACCCCTAACTCCCCCCCACCAGCCTGGTAGCACCTTACTACCCCCTCTCCCCCCGCTGGCCTGGTTGCCCCCAACTGCCCCCCCCCCCCCGCTAGCCTGGTCACCACTCATTACCCCCCTCTGCTGGCTTGGTTGCCTCTCACCACCCCCCCTGCCCACCCTGGTCGCCCCACACAGCCTGCTTGTTCAGTCGTTTGGTCATCCTTCACTAAGCCCCCTGCCAGCCTGGTTGCCCCATGCAATCTGCTGCTCAGTCATTGTCCCTCACTAACCCCCCTGCTGGCCTTGTCACCCCACTCAGTCTGTTCAGTCGTCCATTCAGTTATTTTGGATGTGATGGCCCCTGGCATGAGTTATATATATAACTCATGGACACAGGCAATAGTGCACTAGGCCTGGGCTGGGAAAGGAGTGAAGTGGAGGAGGTCAAAGGGGGGAGAAAGTATTTGCAATACTTTCAACAATGAAGATAAGTTTAAAATAAAAATAAACAGGATTTAACTGCAACTTACTATCAGTTGCCTAAGGATGCAGCTTCTAATCAGCTTGCATCTAAGTGTAGGCTGGGGTCTTCCTGGAAGCCTGGAAAAGCTAATGGGAACTTTCTTTGCTTTTTCTCTGTCTCCATCAAACAATAAAATTAAGTCTCCAGCTTCTCCCTGGAAGGAGCTTGTCCATACATCTAGCACTTCAACTCCTAAAGCTGCCAACAGAGGAACAAGTCCCCAAATTATGCACATCTGAGAGCTACCAAGGCTTGGCATTCACAAGTCTCACAGGACTACAGTAAACAAAGAGGCAGTTTTAAGCAGGTGTGTGAGCACTTTCAGCAGCTATATAGACATGTCCCACAGGCATATAGTATATAGACATTTTATTCAACAGCAGCATAATACACATTATTCTCTAGCACACATGGAACATGTTCCATGATAGATCATATATTAGGCCACAAAATAGGCTTTTACAAATTTAAGAAGCTTGAACTTTTATCAAGTATCTTTTCCAACCAAAATAGAATGAATGTTCAAATAAGTAATAGGAAAAATGTTTCAAGAAGAAAAAAAAAAGGAATGGCCGGCTATAGAAAATGCAGCTGAGAGATAAGAGACATGGGTATATTTAATTTGTTAGTATTTGACAACAGTGTATTTGAAATGGCAGCAACATGTTAATTGTCTGGCATTATTTTTCTCCAGCAAAAGTCATGATTGTGTACAGGATGAGGAAATGCAGGAGAAGGAAGAGTGATCTCACAGGAGATGGGTTCTATTAGGGAGTAGCTAGAGGAAAGAAAACAACCCAGGGATGAGTTATGGTAGTGGTGGTCATTCAAGCTATTGACTATATGGTTTTTGCTGTGGAAAAAGTGAAGTGAGATTTTTGAAGCCGGAACATCCCATGTGACAAGTTTTAAGGTATAAAACAGATTTTTGGATTCTGCTATAAAACGAAGGCCCAGATATTGGACAAGCAACCCACATGGAGTGTGGTGTCCAGAATAATGACAATGACGTGAGCCAGTCTTTAAAGTGTGTGTCTAAGTCCTCAGGAGTCGAAGAACTGGAATAGAAGTTTGACAGCTAGACATGGTATGTTGTGTGTGGATGTGTGCATGTGTGTCAGTTTGTGAGTAATCATGCTACTGTCATGGACTGTTATATTAAATTCAATAGGGTGTCTTGGTAGTTATAGCTGATTTATGTGTTTCATTTGGTGAAAAATATTTAATATTTAATATTAAATATTAATATTAGTCATTTCATTGACTACTGTACCTTATATGTGGTTTTGCTTTATGTGGTTTCAGTTACCTGTAGTCAACTCAGGTCCAAAAGAGTAAACAAAAATTCTAGAAATAAACAATTCCTCAATTTTAAATTGCACACCCTTATGGGCACAGTAATGAAATCTCATGCTGTCCCGCTCCTTATATCCCTAGAGACAATCTCTTTGTCCAGGGTATCCACGCTCTATATGCAACCTCCTAAGTAGCTCTCTTGCTTATTAGATGGGGCTGTTGTGGCATCACAGTGCTTGTGTTCAAATAATCCTTATTTTACTTAATAATGTTCCAAAATTCATTCATATAACTTTTATTATAGTATTACTATAAATTTTCTATTTTATTATTAGTATTAAATTCTTACTGTGCCTAATTTACAAATTAAACTTAGTCATACATATCTATGGATAGAAAAAAAAAACAAACAAACAGAAAAATAGGGATTGATACCACCTGTGGTTTCGGGCATCTACGTGGAGTCTTAGAATGTATCTCCTGTAGATAAAGAGGGACTATCATGCAATCCAGAATTCTGGAAATATTTATAATGATAATTCTTTTGCGTCTTAAAATTAGATGGTAAGAACTTTTCTATTTCAGAAAGTAATGCATAATAAAATTCTGCACAGCTCTTTAATGGCAATTTGCATTATAAAGGAAAAGTGGGAATATGTTAATTTGCTTGAGAATTATTTTTTTTAAGTAACCATACTTCATTTCCATTTTGGAGTGAGGCTCCAAAACTAAAATTCAAATTTACTATATTCAGTTATATCCTAGGTGACCTTGTTTAATGCATGGTTATAATTACACTGAATAATCAATAGAAAAACAGGAAACTTCAAAGACTAATGAATAGAATACTCTATGAACTTAAGATAAAAAATGACTAGCTTTACTTTTTCACTTCTCTATGCTTTTTGCAAAACTAATGCCTACCTTTTACCTGCATGAACTAACTGGAACCTATGGTATTCTTTTGACTATATAGGTTAGTTCTATTCAAAACTATTGCTTATGAATTATGTATTTGTGCTTTTCAGCCATCAGTGATCACTATAGTTTTTAAAATAACTTTTCTCCAATACAGACTGCTTTTATGCTTCAAGACAGAAATCCAGATCAAAATATTTTCTCATGGTGTTTTCTGTAAGAGAAATTAATTATTACTGATCATATCCACTGTCATGTAATATTAAAAATAGAAATTTTAAATTACCTGCTTTCATTTCTACTAAAGTCTCCCTAGATAAACTATGATATTTGGTCCTTTTTTAAAAAATGCTTTCCAAGAATATAGATAGGGGCCAAAATAATTATTAGGCTTACGGACTTATTCAAACTTCTTCATAAACTATATTTTTCTTTGCAATAGTTTCAAGTGACATTTGCTGGCTCTTTGATGTTTACTGAATAAAATAAATTTAATGTATTGACTAATCTGCATATTTTATAAATCTCTGCACGACGATAATGGCTGCAACTGAAGGTTGGAACAAAGAAATAACCCAACTTATGCACACATTTTCACAGTATTTTAACTATAATGTCTCCGTACAAAGATGATTTTTGAAGTGTAGTTAGCAAGCTTTCAGTATTGGTCTGGAGCAGTAAATCTGAAACTGCTTTCTATGTATTCCAAGACTGATCAATGAGAATATATATTGTGGACAAATGTGTCCAAGTGTTCCACTGTTGGAAAAGGGGTGGTGGATAAAGTAGCTCATCTAGTGTCAAATTGGAATTGAAAGTATCTGCTTATTATAGCTAATTAGAGGACCATGTCTTTAGGTTTCTACAAGAATAATTTATCTGATCTTCCCTTTTGAACACTGCTGTTAAAGTGTTGAATATTTCTGAAGATGTTGTAACTAGTGGAGCTCAGTTTTTCTTTTCTAGAATTACCATTTCACAGAGTAAAAAATAAGATAAAAATTATATCAAACATTAATTAATAGGGACATCAGAATAAGAAACTTCTTTGAGTTTGTGATCATTGTTAACATGACTTTTCTTCCCAATTTATTACAATTATCCTTGTAGACAGACAGTGTGGATGCTGCTGAAGCCTGGCTCTATTTTTTAAATTTATTTTTTAACTAGAGGCCCGACGCACAAAATTTATGCAAGAGTAGGCCTTCCTTTCCCCAGCTGCCAGCACCGGCTTCCCTCCAGCACCCAGGACCCGGGCTTCCCTCTGGCCCCTGACAGGCACCTGGGACTTGGGCAGCCCCAGCTTCATCTGGAAGGTCGCCCGGAAGGACGTCTGGTCTAATTAGCATATTATGCTTTTATTATTATAGATTATAGTTGATGTACACTGTTACATTGGTTTCAGGTAAACAACATAGTGATTAGACATTCGTATAACTTACAAAGCGAGCGCCTGATAAGTCTAGCACCCGTCTGAAGCCTTACTTTTGAGGGTTAATATTAAATCACCTTTCTTACATTCCTCTTCCTCATTAGATTAATGATGTAAAACAAGCATGTCAAACTCAAGGGCTGATATGGGCCAAATAAACGATGCATGGGGACCATGGGCCGGGAGTTTGACATGTTTGATGTAAAAGGTCAAAAGTAATGTCTGAAGACTTACATTTATCAAACTGGAAATATCGTGTGACTGCTTGTCGGGAAAACACCTTCCCTTTTTAAAAAGTATTACTGCAGGAATTTTATTGAATTGATGAATAACTTTAGAAGATTTGATAAACCAAGTTAGCAAATAGACTGGGGAAAATGTATGAGCAACTGGTAAATAGAATAAAACCCAATAAATATAACATTATGTAACATAAATTGTTTTTTGCCCTAGATTAAAAGTTGTACATATATAAGATTGTTCAAAATACATATATGATGGATTTGAATTCTCTATTGTTTCATAGTTTACTAAGTGCCATATCGTTGTTTAATGCCCATTGAATAATTTGAAATCAACTTTGCAGTAATATTTTATTGATTTCACATTCAATGTTCATTTATTAGTCAGGTGATGTTCCTTGCGGTGCCTCCAGTCTAAAGCAGATGTCTGAAACCTGTTTTGAAACATTTAAAACATATCCTGTGAAGCTCACATCATCCTTGAGTATTGCTGTTTATTTTGGCAATATGCTGAATTTCTCAGAAACGCCTTGCTTAGTGCTATAACTGTAAAAAATTGTCCTAATGCTTTCTAAAAGCAGCTTTCTTTAAGAATCTGCCCCATTAACAACTACACGAGAACTTTTAACTAATTAAACACATTACAGATTTACTGAGTTACTAAGTCAGGAGATGTTTATTGATGTACTAAACTGAAAAAAAGTTCATTTAGTTGTGGCTGGCATGTTGTTTAAGCAAGGAGCAGACAGACCTAGAGTCGCTGAAAGTCGTAAAAACTAATTTCTGTAATTTGAAATGTTCAGTTTTAGGTAAATTGCAAATATACACACCAGCATATGCTCACCATCATTAGTTTTTAAATGCAATGAAAATTAAAATTACAATGAGAAACCATGACATGACTATTCAAATGGCTAATATTTTAAAAGGCTGACCATACCAAGTGTCGAAGACAGTAAAAAGAACTTGAACTCATTCAAACAATCTGGTGTAAATAGAAAATGATACACCACTTGACAAAACGTTAGCAGGGTTTTTTGTTGATGTTTGTTTTTGTGTTTTGTTTTTCTTTTTTTTTAAGTTAAGCATAAATCAGCCATTTGACACTGTCATTCTACTCTTAGGTATTTACTCAAGGGGGAAAAATTAAAATATAGGGTGTCCCTAAAAATGTATAGTTTCTTTGAATGATTATAAAGTCAGGGTTTATTAACATACAGTTAATTTTCAAAATTTAAAAGAATCTACAGAAATGAATATACGTTTTTTAAAAAAATATATTTCCTTATTGATTTCAGAGAGGAAGGGAGAAGGAGAGAGAGAAACATCAATGATGAGAGAGAATCATTGATCGGCCGCCTCCTGCACACCCCCCACTGGGGAATGAGCCCGCAACCCAGGCATGTGCCCTTGGCCGGAATTGAACCTGGGACCCTTCAGTCTGCAGGCTGACGCTCCATCCACTGAGCCAAGCCGGCCAGGGCAGAAATAAATATACATTTTTTGTCAATGCCTATTTTTAAATTGATGAACATTCTGGTCCAGGTATTGCTGACAATGTGAAGCAATGGAATTGCAAACATCAAGAGTAATTTCTTTTGGTATTTGTGTGCCCTTAAATCATCTGTTGCCGTTTTATACTATAAACTTTATCTATCTATACCTAATATGTTAAGTGTCTGATCATCCAACTGTTTGACCAGTTTCTATGATGCTCACTGACCACAAGGGGGCAGTTACTCTGACCAATAGGTTATATTGCTGCTGGGGTCTGGCCAATTAGAACTGAGCGAGAAGGGCCGGACACACCCTGGAGCCCTCTCACGGTCCCTCCCCTGCCCAGATCATGCACCGGTGGGGTCTCTCGGCCTGGCCTTCACTTTCTCGCAATCCAGTACCCCTTGGGGGATGTTGGAGAGCTGTTTTCAGCCCGATCCCCCAGGCCAGGCTGAGGGACCCCATGGGTGCACGAATCTGTGCACCAGGCCTCTAGTCTTTTATATATCCCCATAAAAAAGTCAACTGGATAAATTTTCTTTGTTGGCTTAATCTGGCTTCACCTACTATTTCAAATCAGTTAAACCTAAAATAAAGTGAAAATTAAGTGAGTTATTAGCTGTTAAAGTGTGTATACATTTTTGGGACACAAGTTGTCCCCTCAAAAATGTATACACACTTTGAATAATTATAAAGGCAATGTTTGTACTTTAACTGTGTTTTAAAACTTCTAGTATTTTAGCATGGATTTCCTTTGTTCAAAGCTTAGTCTAGCTGAAAAGACATAAACATCAATTGAGCTATCAACTGTTAAAGTGTGTATACATGTTTTTGGGACACCCTGTATATATCCACACAAAGACTTGTACTTTGATTCATAGCAGACATATTTGTAATAGACAAAAAACAATCTAAATGTCCATTACCAGGTGAACAGATTAATTGTGGTATGCTGAGAAACTGGAGTATTAGCAAGGAAAATGAGTGAACTGTTGATATAATCAGCACTATAGATGAACCTCAAATATATGCTAGTATATATGAAACTCAAGAAAATGCAAACTAATCTCTAGTGTTAGAGAGTAGATCAGTGGCTGGGGGTGGAAAGGTGGGCAGAGATGAGAGTTAGTTAGGAAGGGATTACAAAGTGTCACGATGAAAGTTGGGGGTGGTGAAAATATGTCCACTATCTTGATTGTGCTGTGGTTTTACAGATGCAAAAACATGCAAAATCTTAAATTTTGCACTTTCAATTTGTGCAATTTATTTTTTTTTGTCGATTATACCTCAAGAAAGGCCTTAAAAAAACCCCAAACACAATTAAATTATCTCCCTTTTCTCCAGCTAAGGCCTGCTGCAGATGAGAACCTGCAATTTTAGAAGTAAATTAGAAGTCCTTCTGCTCCCTTCAATCCAATGTTTTCCTTTCAACATAAGATTCCTGGCCTTTTAAGGGCTGGTCTGAGAGGAGATAGGAAGGGAAAGTAAAACCAAAGGTACTGAGCAGGTGTAAACGTGTCTTTATGCTGCTGTGGTGCCTGGTCATGTGTCCTAGCTTGGGCCCCTTCAACTCTAACTCTTTCATTGTAGACGATGCCACTCTTTCATCCGCACATGCCCAGCCCTTCTTTCTGCTTTGGCATCTGAAGCTAGGCACCTCCTCTTCCTTCTGAGGACATCTCAGTTTTGGGCAGAAATCCTCAGGAACTGGAAATCTTTGAGAGGTCGTCGGGATTCACACAACTTTGACTGCCCTAGGTAAAGAGTGCAGTTCAGTCCCAGACCCTGTCCTGCTCTAGCCAGATCCACCCTCCCCACCCCCCCCCACCCCCACCATCTGAGTCAGGCATGGGCCAGACATCAGATCCCCTGGTCTCCAATGACAGGACACACACACAAACTTGTTAAGGGATACTGCACACTGTGGACTTGGGAAGAATGGGCTGCGTTCTCCACCTTTTGGAGAATGCAACTATAGCACACAGCTTCCCAATTACACCATCCTCACAAAGTTCTACTGACACATCTGACTCTTGTGTATGTTAGATGGGGAAGCTTCTAACTGGTTCTCAACCACCAATTAGAAGGTGTCAGCTTGGAGTTGTGCTTTATAAGCTGCTTTGCCATGCAAGACCTATTAATTTTATGTCTCAGACAACAGTGAGTTAGGAAACCTTCCTTTAGCCACCTGTTACAGGTCTACTGAGTTGGGATATTTATGAATGCTGACTCTGTGTAAGACAATGTACCAGGTTCTGTAGAAAATAAAGAGAGGACGATAAATATATCTACAAATACATTTAATAGAATCTAATCTGAAAAACAGGATACATGGGTACATAAGTATAATTCAGATAAAATTGGTTTAACCATAAAAGAGATACAGTGAAAAAGTGAAGGTACAAAAGGATCCAGTATTCCTGTTTTGTAGAATTTGGGACAGTGCAGATAGCAGAGAAAGTCTATATGTATAAAAAAATGATTTGAACTAGGGAGTATGATACTTCACAAGAAAAATAGCCCTTCGTCACTGGTTATTTCCATTTAGCACAATAATTCAATTTTAAAACCTCAGACTGCATGACTTTGGTGCTATCCAAATATCTATTAGCATGTTTCTGAATATATTTGGAATGAGCAAATTGAAAATTTATGTGCACATTAAATTCTAAAAATATAATAAATTACAGTTTCATTTACAGTTTATTAGAGAATAGATTGCCTCCTATGCTTCCTGGCTACTTTCATATTGATCAGAGACTTAATAGTAAGATAGAAATGATACTTACACTTTGTAATTGCCTTTAATGATGAGAGTTTTCATTTTATGAACAACATAGCAATATCTGATTTTAATTAAAAATATGCTGTGTCATGAAAAGTATACATTCTTGAGATGATAAAAAACAGAAAGATGAAGACGACATTATGTAATGCAACTTTTTTGATAAAAAATTTCTCCTGTCTTGATATGACTATGTGAGGGTAATTATGAAATGGAAATACGTAAATTAAGCTTGATGCCAGGTACTCTTAGGGAAGAATTTTGTTTTTTGTTTTTTGTATAAGTGATAAGCTGAGATAAGGGGTTGACAAATCATTATATAATAGAGCAAATGATGTCCCAGAGTTCCCCCTCTGAGCGTGAATAGAGTAAATAGTATATGTGTGTGGGTGTGGGCGGGGGGGGGGGTCGGTGTGTGTATGTGCTTGTGCATATGCATGTGTATCTGTGGAGATACATTTTTTCGAACTCTCTTCAGAATGGTCCAGAATCACTTATAAGAAGATAAACAAAAGCCCTGCTGGACTCAACTTTCTCCTCTATTTAGGGACATTTGGTAGTGTCGTAGCCCCATTATATAACCCAGATGGATACTCAGGACCTCATATCTGACTGCTTGTCCTCTCCCTCCTCCTCCTCTATGCCAAAGGTTTCTACACAATGCAGTAGCTCAAAGCAGCAGCTACTGCTTTGGCATATTTCCTTCTTTCCAAATAACGTTGACCCTTGTCTTTGTAGGCTAGACAGAAAGTTCAGGCTCTGACATAATTGATGGGCTGTAGAGAAATTTTATTTTGATTAAAATACATTGATTCAATATTTTCACAACATTATTTACATGTTAATTAACCTACACATTCATTCTGATAACAAGAACGCATTGAGTGTCTTACAGTTAACACAAATGCCAACCTGTCAAGATACATAGGGATTCACATAGTCCATGTTCTCAATGAGCTCAGAGTAGGGCAGGGAAGACAAATCATTAAAAAAGAGTTTTATAAATGTTAACATAGAGGGGCAAGAAAGAATTATGGGAGAAATGATCATGCGCACATAATCTAGTATAGCTAGCTCACTGTAATGCATAGGTATGAAAACAGGAACATCTTGCAAGTATCCAGAAGGGCTATGACTTAGTGTGACAGTAAACAGGGAGTATCTTCCCATAGGATGTAATGAAGTAAAGCTGCTTTAGGATGATTAATGTGCTAGTGGAAGACATATTGGATAGGATGGAGACAAAGCAGATGACACTGTCAGAGTCTCAAAATTGTTGATGGCCCAGCCGGTTTAGCTCAGTGGTTGAACCTCAACCTATGAACCAGGAGGGCACATGCCCAGGTTGTGGGCTCGATCCCCAGCAGGGACCATGCAGGAGACAGCCAATCAAGGATTCTCTCTCATCATTGATGTTTCTGTCTCTCTTTCCCTCTCCCTTCCTCTCTTAAAAATTGTTGATGTATGAATGAATTCAGAAGAGAACTTCTTGTGTGGTGGGGATACTATAAGGTTTAGAGGGGGAAAAATGGGCAACTAAAGATAGCATCCGTGGCCATGGAGAAATCTTCAGTGAAATGCCATAATAAAAAGAATCCAATAAGATACTGAGAAGTATTCAAATAGTTGTAGGAGGAGTACAAAGTAATCTTCCTGCTACTCTCATTAATCAGGCTTCTAGAATTGTGTTTCATTTTAGACACTGAACTTTAAATAAATATTTTTAAAGTGTAAAAATGGGAGATTGTCAGAGAAGAGCAGCAAAGATAATTAGCCTTCTGGCAAATAGAAATTAAATGTATTAGATTTGTTTAGCTTAGAGAAAGGAAGGAAAAAGTTGATCTGATTATAGAAATGAGTCATACATGGAGTAATTAGGAGGGAGATGCAATGTTCCATTTCCCCAGATGACTAAACAATAGGAAATGGACTTTAATACAGGAGTAATTTTATTTTCTAATATAAATGGAAAAAAAAATCTTTAAAATCCAGTACAAATATGCTACCATGTAGCTTGCTATGTTAGTGTAGGTTCCCACAGGACTGTCTTTGGAGTCCATTAGTGTCTGTCTGTGCTGACTGGTTAGTTGTGAAGTTAAGATAAAGAACTAGATGTGCTCATGGGTCTGAGATTTTTTTAGAAAATTGCAACTGTCTCATAACTTGATTTCATAGATTTGTTCTGAGGGTTAATTTAAAATAATGTAACTTTCTCACTGTGCTCTTTTAAAGTCAATAGCCTCTCCATAAAGTGTTATTTAAATTTGACAGAAAAGTAAAATCCTATATAATAAAAGGGTAATATGCAAATTGACTCAACTGTGGAATGACCAGTCAGTGGGGGGCGGCAATAGTGAGTGGGCGATGCCAGGCCAGCCAAGGCAGGTGTCAGCAGGCAGAGGGAGGGGATGGCAATCAGAGGAGGGGGGGAGGAGAGGGTGATCAGGGGCAGCGGGCCAGTGAGCTGGTGGCACCAGGCCAGACAAAGCAGATGCCAGCAGTCAGAGGGAGGGGACAGTGATCAATGGGGGGGCGGGGGGCGGGGGGCCCAGAAGCTTGCCTCCGACGCCATCCCCCAATCTTCCCGCCGGGTTGCCTCTTGCAGAGGGAGACCCCAGGTGATGGCAGCTGGGCAATTTGGGGCATTGCCAGCCACTAGCTGGCTGGCGCTGTCCCCCAGTCAGCTGCGGTCGCCTCCCACAGAAGTTTATTCAGCTCAGCTGCACTGGCCTTTCCACTTTTATATTCAGTTCAAACACAGCATTTGTAAGATGGGGCAGTGAGGAGCAAGTGCCCTTCCCGCTGGACACAGGGACTTGAGTGCCAGCCTTATGTGAATCCCCAGGTCGTCAGCACATACCCCGTGATCAGGGGCAATGACCTGGAGATGGGTCCGCCGAGGAGTGGGTTCTTCCTCCCTGTGCCACCGCTGGGGCTGGGTGTCCTCCTTGCCTCCTACTGCCTCAGACCCGCGTCCCTGACTGCAAAGCCAGCGGCGGCCAGTGAGCAGCCCACCGACCCAAGCAGAGAGCCACAAAGCCCAGAAGTGCAACCCCACAGCCTTCAGCTCATGACACCTCCTGTGCCCCCAGCTACCCCGCCCCGCAACCACGGGCAGCCAATCAGCCTTCCCAACCTCCAGTGGCCCCTCTCCTTGGCCAACCCCCGCATCACCTACCAGGGACCCTGACAGGAGAGAGAAGGGGGCTCGATTCCTCTAGGCTGGCATCAGGACAGAAAATGTCTGAAGACCAACTATTGGCACAATGTTTATCTGAAGCCAAAAGAAGCTGGCATCGTGGACAGAATGTATCTGAAGACCAACAATTGACACAACGTATCTCTGCAGCCCAAAGAAGCTGGCATCATCAACAGAATATGTCTGAAGAACAGCCATTGGCAAGTACTACCAACACTGGTAGGAACTGCTTTCACAACGAAATTGAAGTAAATGAAGATGTAACTGTCAAACATAGTTGTGGTGGAATGACTGTTACATGTCAACTTTGCCTCTCACTAAATTTCTCTGATGAAAAGCCATCTGATGGAAAATTTACTTGATGTTGTAGCAAAGGCAAAGTTTGTCCAAATAATGTACATTTTCCAGAATACCCGGCATTTTTTTAAAAAAAATTAATGATAAAATAATATTCTGACAGTAAAAATTTCATGGAAAATATTCGTTTGATAAATAGTTCTTTTGCTTTTGCTTTGATGGGTGCAAATATTGCATCGCCATCAGGATATGGGCCATACTGTTTTAGAATACACGGACAAGTTTACACTGTACTGGAACTTTACATCCTTCGGATAGTGTTTCCCAGAAGTTTGCTGAACTCTATATTTTAGCTATGGCCAAAGCTACAAGTAAAAGATTAGCAATGCCAGAAAACCAAGGCTGCTCAGAAAAATTCATGATCAATATCAACAACCTCATGCATAAAATAAATGAACTAACAAAATCTTACAAGATGCTACATGAGGTAGAAAAGGAAACCCAATGTGAAGCAACAGCAAAAGGTATTGCTCCCACAGAAGTAACAATGGCGATTAAACATGATTGTGATAGTGATCCAGGTAGATATAATTCTCCTGTGTAACCGAAGTTGCCATAATATTCAGAAACGAAGATGGAGAACCTCCTTTTGAAAGGGACCTGCTTATTCATTGTAAACCAGATCCCAGTAATCCGAATGCCACTAAAATGAAACAAATCAGTATCCTGTTTCCTACATTAGATGCAATGACATACCTATTTTTTTTTCCACATGGTGAAAAAGGCTGGGGAACGGATATTGCATTGAAACTCAGATGACAGTGTAATTCACAATAATACTAGACAAAATGTAAGGACACAAGTCACACAAATGTAGTATTATGGATTTCATCTCTCCGTCCCGAACACGTTCAGTCCTATTTTAAATGCAGGAAAATTAACTCAACAGTATATTATCGATTCATATTAAAAAATGTAAGCCAATCAGATAAATTTCATTAAAGCAAACCAATCTAAGTTGAGAGTTGAAAATTATAGTGGTTTGATGGATGACCTCACATCTAGATCTGAAAATGACAATGTGCCGATTGGTAAAATTACAATCCTTCCATCATCTTTTGAGGGTAGTCCCAGAAATATGCAGCAGCGATATCAGGATGCTATAGCAATGTAACCAGTATGTAACCAGCAAAGTAACCAGTATGTAACCAGTATGTAACCAGCAAAGTACCAGTATGGCAAGACTGATTTATTCATAACCATGACGTGCAACCCAAACTGGCAGAGATTATAAACAATTTAAAATGCTGGCAAAAAGTTGAAAACAGACCTGACTTGGTAGCCAGGGTTTTTAATATTAAGCTGAATGCTCTTTAAATGATATATGTAAAGTCCATTTATTTGGCAAAGTAATAGCTAAAATTCATGTCATTGAATTTCAGAAATGCGGATTGCCTCAAGCTCACATATTATTGATATTAGATAGTGAATCCAAATTACAAATGGGAGATGACATTGACTGTATAGTTAATGCAGAAATTCCAGCTATAGACCATTGTCCTTGACTTTTTCAAATTGTAAAATCATACATGGTACATTGACCCTGTGGAAGACAAAATCCAAATAGTCCATGTTTGGAAAACAGAAAATGTTCAAAGGGATATCCAAAAGAATTTCAAAATGCAACCATTGGAAATATTGCTGGATATCCCAAATAGAAATGAAGATCTGGTAGCACCATGTCTATTGGAAATAAAGTTGTCAATAATACTTGGATTGTCCCATTTAACCCGTATTTGTGCCTTAAATATAACTGTCATATAAACATTGAAGTCTGTGCATCGATTAAAAGGGTCAAATACATACATGTTTAAATACATCTATAAAGGGCACGATTGTGCAAATATTCAATTTCTGAAAAAAAAATATTATTGATCATGAGGAAGTATAGAACTTCATTGACTCCAGGTATGTGAGCGCTCTGAGGCTGTTTGGAGATTTTTTGCATTGCAAATGCATGACCAATCTCATGCAATCACAAGATTAGCTATTCATTTGCCAAATGGTCAGAATTTGTATTTTCACGCCGATTATTTTGCTGAAGTTGCTGATAGGGCTAAAAGGCATGACACAACTTTGATGGCTTGGTTCTTATTGAATAGAGAAGATTCCGACATGCGTAATTATTATTATTGGGAGATTCCACAACATTTTGTGTTTAATAATTCTTTGTGGAGAAAATAACAAATGGTCGGGAATAAAGTATTAGGTAGATTGCTCACTGTGAGCTTTAGAAAACCAGAACAATATTACCTTAGACTTTTGCTTCTGTATGCAAAAGGTGCAAGAAGTTTTGCTGATCTGCGAACTGTAGGAGGTGTAATTTATGAAACATTTTGTGAAGCTGCTAAACATTGAGGATTATTAATAGACAACATTATCTGGAAAGATATGATTGACGATGCAATCATCCTTAACATGCCTAAACAACTATGGCAACTTTTTGCATATATATGTGTGTTTGGATGTCTTTCTTCTGCAGACAAATTATGGGATGAGAATAAATCTCATTATATTGAAGATTTCTGTTGGAAGTTACACCAAAGAGAAGGTCCCTGTGTGAACTGTGAAATGCATGCCCTTAACGAAATTCAAGAAGTATTCACATTGCATGGAATGAAATGTTCACATTTCAAACTTCCAGATTATCCTTTATTAACAAATACAACTACATGCGATGAATTGTATGAGCAACAACAGGCAGAGGTTTTGATAAATTCTCTGAATGATGAATAGTTAGCAGCCTTTCAGACTATAACTTCAGCCATCGAAGATCAAACTGTACACCCCAAATGCCTTTTTCTTGGATGGTCCAGATGGTAGTGGAAAACATATCTTTATAACGTTTTAATACATTATATTAAGGTCATAGTGGTACTGTTTTACACACAGCATCTACAGAAATTGCTACAAATTTACTTTTCAGTGGAAGAACCTTTCATTCCCAATATATTTACCAATTCCATTAAATGAAACTTCCATCTCTAGGCTTGCTATAAAGAGTGAAGTTGCTAAAACCATTAAAAAGGCCCAACTTCTCATTATTGATGAATGCACTATGTCATCCAGTCATGCTATAAACACCATAGACAGATTACTAAGAGAAATTATGAATTTGAATGTTGCATTTGGTGGGAAAGTTCTCCTTCTTGGGGGGAACTTTCGACAATGTCTCAGTGTTATGCCACATGCTATGCGATCAGCCATAGTACAAAAGAGTTTAAAGTACTGTAGTGTTTGAGGATGTTTCAGAAAGTTGTCTCTTAAAACAAATATGAGAGCAGAAGATTATGCTTATAGTGAATGGTTAGTAAAACTTGGAGATGGAAAACTTGATAGCATTTTTTATTTAGGAATTGATATTATTGAAATCCCCTGTGAAATGATTTGTAACAGATCTATTATTGAAGCTACCTTTGAAAATAGCATATGTATAGATATTTAAAAAATCTAAACGTGTGATTCTTTGTCCAAAAAATGAGCATTTTCAAAAATTAAATGAAGAAATTTTGAATATACTCGATGGAGATTTTCACACGTATTTGAGTGATGATTCCATTGATTCAATAGATGATGCTGAAAAAGAAAATTTTCCCATTGAATTTCTTAATAGTATTACTCCTTTGGGAATGCTGTGTCATAAATTAAAATTGAATGTGGGTATAATCATCAAGCTACTGATAAATCTTAATAGTAAATGGGGTCTTTGTAATGGTACTAGATTTATTATCAAAAGATTGTGACCTAACATAATCAAAGCTGAAGTATTAACAGGATTTGCAAAAGGAGAGGTTGTTCTGATTCCAAGAATTGATTTGTCCCCATCTAACACTGGCCTCCCATTTAAATTAATTTGAAGACAGTTTCCCGTGATGTCAGCATTTGCGATGACTATTAATAAAGCACAAGGACAAACTCTAGACAGAGTAGGAATATCCCTTCCTGAACCCATTTTTGGACATGATCACTTATATTTTGCTTTCTCTCAAGTTCGAAGAGCGTGTGATGTTAAAGTTCTAAATACTTCAGCACAAGGGAAATTAGTCAAGCACTCTGAAAGTGTTTTTACTCTTAATGTGGTATACAGGGAGATATCAGTCATTGTTTGTATCAATGTTTGTATCAATGCTGTTTTTATATTATGTTTTTGTTCTTTTATGTCATGTCTTTATTGTTGTTATATTATGTTGTTATTGTTTATTTATTAATAAATTTATAAATTATTTTTATATGCATTTTACTAATTTTCTTTTATCACTGACACTTTTATTATAGAGAAAGGGCAAATAGCAACATTAAAATATTTCTTCTAATTAATTCACTTTCAATGTGCATGAATTCATGCACTGGGCCACTAGTAAGTCTATAAATTGCTTGACTTTTTCATCTTACTACAAAAAAAATTCAAAATCCAGTCTTTAAAAATACATCATTAATCACGAGTTTTCAGTATATTTTCTAGCAATTTGACAACTCATTTATGATCTTGCTTTTTATAAGTTATACTAGAGGCCCGGTGCGTGAAATTTATGCACTCTGGTGGGGGGTCCCTTAGCCCTGCCTGTGCCCTCTTGCAGTCTAGGGATGTCCAATTGACAGCTTAAGCCTGCTCCCCTTACAACAAAAACTTGGCCATTTTTTTCTGTAATGAGGTCAACTTGCTGAATGTATGAAAACTTCAGATTCTTCATCTGTAAAACAAAGGTAACAATGTACATCTTCCTAATTTTCTATCATCTCTGAAAGAAATAGACTTACAAGTCCAGGAAGCAGAGAGTCCAAAATTTTTCTAAAATTCTTATACCATGGTAACCTATATAATATTTAAATTATGATTTCAATTCCTCAGTTGGAAAAGAGTTATTCACATTTTTTTTGACTCCTGTTATTTTTATTTTGATGCTTGGGGAATGCTGGGTAAGAAAACTTTAGGAGGGAAAAGAGTTGCCAGAGCACTTGAGGGATTTTATTGCATCCACTGAATTCCCCACCCCAATATGAAAATCAAAAATTAAAAAATAAAAGCAAAGTGAAGAAATAAAAAAACTGCTAATCTAAAAACAAATGCTTCAAATGGAGAGAAATACACATAGTTTTATTTCCAAATCCCAGCCACAAATAGTATTGCAATTAAATACGAGGTAGTCAAGTAGGGTAGTCAAATAAATGTAAGATAATGAAAAGATGAAGTGCTCTTAACATAATCATCCTCAATTTAGTGTTCAGATAATAAAGTAAGCTAACTGATGGCAAACCCCATTCAAAGCAGTCTAGGGATTAATATTTATCATGTTTAAGAGAAGTTTAGCAATTGAAGTAACATGTAAGTAGGGTGAAATTTTTTAATACCTTAGAGACACAAATTGCATTTCTGTAAAAATGTTTGCATTATCTATGAATCAGAAGCAATTATGGTTTACATGGTTGTAAGCATTTGACTCTTACAGGAAACTCTCAGTAAAGAGGCAATGCTGTTTTAGTTATTAGACCATGGCACCTCGCACAATGGGTCAATTTTAAATGGGGGGCAATGAGGGAGGGAAAGAGGGACATCTGTAATAATCACAACAATAAAGATTTTAAAAAAAGAATTTTAGAAAAGTTTGACAGTTCTAAAATATAACTCTGTTTCATTATTTTCATTAAAAAATATCTGCAATAACAATGTTTATTCAAATTAGGAATTTTAAGGAGTTATTTTAGGTTGCATAAAATTCAAATTTAGTTGCAGCATGATTTACTATCTTGGTGGCTTTGGGGGGGCATTCTTTTCAATATATCACTGATTTTTAAATAATAAGCATATAAGAACAAACTATTTTCCAAAAAAACTCATTTTAAATTAACATTGTATATTTAACTTCAAGAGGAATACAAAACTTTTATATTTAAAAGCTTAAATATGGTCTGGCCGGCATTGCTCAGTGGTTGAGCATTGACCTGTGGAATGGTTCCATTCCTGGTCAGGACATAGTATGCTCGGTTTGCGGGTTTGATCCCTAGTGTGCGGCGTACAGGAGGCAGCCGATCAATGATTTGCTCTCATCATTGATGTTTCTATCTCTCTCTCCCTCTCTCTTCCTCTCTGAAATAAAATATATATATATATATATATATATATATATATATATATATATATATTTAAAAAAGTGAAAGCCTAAATATGAATAATTAGTATGTGCAAAAATATTTAAATATGCACTATAATTTTATAAATTTAATATATATTGTACAAAGAATAATATCGTTAGTATTTCAGAGATACAATTTTATTTCTGAAATGTTTGTATTTTTTATTTTTCAGGGACAATTGTAACACACTGATGTTTGCATTTGTATTTAAAATATTTACTATCTTAAAGATATGAATTATTTATTATATAGTGGGTTTATGTTACATATACCAATTAATTATACTTTTTAAGTTGTGGGCCAATATAAGTTCATTTCTACCTGCACAGCTGTCATTTTATTTTAAATTTGTTTAACTGCTACCACAAACTATTACTTGCTTTTATATTTGTTATTTTTGGAAGTCTTTTCTTCACATTGTACTTGAAGGTCTATTTTCATGTTCATTTAATGTGATGAATTAGTCTCATTTAACTACATGTTGTAAGAAAAATTAGCTATAACATTAACAAAATTTTCATTTTTGAATACTGGACTTTTAGTATTAATGTAATGAAGTCCTATTCCTGCATGATGCTAAACAGATTTGTAATGGATTTTAAATGTTTATCAAATTAACCAAATGCTTGAATAAACAAATTCCATTAGTGGTTTTAGCATTGTATGAACACAATATATAGACTTTGAACTTTTCATATACAAAGACAATTATTGCCAAACCAGTTTAGTCATGCACCTGTATTATTAAAATAGTTAAGTTTATACTCCAAATATATATATATATAATTTGTTTATATTTTACATATTTTACTGTTATAAAGATATACAAGCATGTGTGTTATAAAGTTCACAAAATCGGAATTAAAAATAGAAAAAAAAATCAGATGGAATAATGAAAATCAAGCAATAATTCTACCTGATTTGATATCTTACTTTATATCATTCATTATTGACAGAGCAAAACTCCAATAAAATAATTATTCCTATTTTTGGCTCAATAAAATTTGACACTTTTCTCAGCACTTAGTTTTAACAGTTTTGCCAGCCAGGATGGCCTCACGCTATCATTTGGCAATACAGAAAAGAAAACTTTAAAACGAGGAAAACCAGAATGTGAGTATAAATGCAGGTGGATGGGTAGACATGTCATAGAAATTTGTTATATTTTATTTCTGACTAATTACACTTTTCCAGTTTAATAAAAAAAAAAAGATGTTTGAGAAGAAAGACGAAGGTGTGTAGTCCTTGAGATTAGAAATAAAGAATTAATAGACTAGGAACATAGAGTAGGATCTCTGAACAGGAAGGAAATCGAGGTTACGGACCCTCAGTAAAAAGTGAGATCAGTCAGTATGGGTGTGTGTTTGCCTCCAGTTACTCTGAGTTGCTTACATGCAGGCACAGAACAAGCAGAGTTAGACTTAATAAGGTTGAAATTTTTCCAATGTAGTAAAATGCAGAAATAAAATGGAGAGGGAGAAAAGAATTGTATGTTCATCCCACAGAGTGACTATGATGTTAACCAAAGAAACCAAAGCTGGTAATGAAAAAAATAGTCACGATGAGGATAAAAAATAGTTGTAGGTCAATGGATTGAAGGTTGTTCGGGTGGAAAAGGATGTTGGAACTCTGTAGTAATAAAGAGTGGGATTGAAAGAGAGGAGGTGATGCCTGAGAATGGAGTGATGGAAGCTGAAGAAGGGTACGGTTGCAGGAAATAAGACAAGCACAGGACTACAGAGCCAATGACTTAAGGGAAAATCATTGGAAGTGAAGCAAATAAAGACGTAATGTTAGGGGACTGATGGACCTTTCATTTTCTTACTGAAGTCACCAAACCTTCTAGCAAGAATTATGACGGGGAAATAGTGTGGCAGGTGCTCTATCTTCATATAAAAATCATCTGGGAAATACAGTCAGGATTGGCAGACTGAGTTATTTTCTATAATTTTTTAAAAATATATTTTATTGAATTTTTACAGAGAGGAAGGGAGAGAGAGAGAGAGAGTTAGAAACATCGATGAGAGAGAAACATCGATCAGCTGCCTCCTGCACATCTCCTACTGGGGATGTGCCCGCAACCCAGGTACATGCCCTTGACCGGAATCGAACCTGGGACTTTTCAGTCCGCAGGCCGATGCTCTATCCACTGAGCCAAACCGGTTTCGGCAGTTATTTTCTATAATTTTAACAGGGATTTTTATCATTTTGGCATTAGAGAAAGTCAAGATGGTAGATACTATCTGCGATAGCCATAGTTTAAGTGGCTAAGACAGGATATTCTATCAAAGAGATGTTTGAAGAATATAAATGGGAAATTCCAGTAAATGGTTACTTTATTAACAATAATACCTTAATTCTTTATTCTTTATTCTCGACAGTTTCTACAACATTTTACTTTGATTTTATTTGACTCTTACAACAAAAACTTGACCATTTCTATGTGTAATGCAGTCAACTTGCTGAATGTATGGAAACTTCAGATTCTTCATCTGTAAAATCAAGGTAACAATGTATATCCTTCTGGGTTTTTATGAGAATAAAGGAGGAAATTTATGTAAAGTCTGAGCACTTTGTCTTTATTCAAATAAGTACTTGATTGGTGGTACTTATTGTGGTTACAATAAAACATTTTCTATTTTTAAATTAATTTCTTCATCAAAAGTCACAAAATGAATACTATTTTAATATATTAACTGTTTTTAATGATTAAAGAACATGCTTTGGCATAAACTATTTCTCAGAAATGTATAATTATTTCCATGTCTTTTGGCCAGGTAATTTGAAATCATACTTTAGAATTATTTTTTTAATATGTTCTAGTTTTATTTATTTTTCTTTTTTGTATAAAAAAACTGAAATTAACTTCAAGACTCTTCTGGATTTTCCCTTTCCCTCAGGTGTAACTAAATAAGGACAAAAGTAAGTTCCCAAATAAAGTATCTTGTCATGTGCATACTAGAGGTGATAATATATAAATAATGGGGCACATCTAAATGGCAAAATAAGATGATGAAAATGAATTCTAATACATAAAAAAATCAATAAATATTAACATTTAATCCCTCATCATAATTGTTTGGTTGATTAACTTAATACAATATCCATATTCCATTAGACTGTTTTTTGATAGAAATTATCAAATTTATTCTAAAATCCATTTAGAAATCAAAAGAATTTGAAATGGTCAAAATAGCATTGTATTTTCTTACTATATAAGAACTACTCTATGAATTATCAAATAATATTTCATTAATATTACATTTGTGTTTCAGGCCATGAGTGTTGAATGCGCCAAATAAATTATTATAATTAATATGTTGTTTTCTTTGAGCTTTGAAATGAACTTGAAATAATGCCAGAAAAAATTATACAATGTATTTAATTCCCTTAATCTCTGCCGTGATTAACAGAACTACTTGAAGGCATTTCAACACCAAGGACTGTTGAGGTTATCAGGCTATAATGCTGCAGTACTCCACACCCTTCACATCTGGCATTCTTCTCCAAGGACCCATCCACTTTCCTGATTGATATAGTAAATCAAATAGCTGCCCCAAATGTTTTGCTAATTCATATTCTTATCCCTTTAAACATGGCTAAGGAAATACCAATTAAAGTACCTACAGTCCATATAAACTCTTAGCTAGAAGAATATTGTCGCTCTGTTCTCCACCAGGTCAGGACAAGAAAAGTACACCCAGGCCTAGACAGTTTTGCTCGGTGGATAGAGCATTGGCCTGCAGACTGAAGGGTCCCAGGTTTAATTCCAGCCAAGGGCACATGCCTAGGTTGCAGGCTCCATCCCCAGTGTGGGGTATACAGGAGGCAGCCAGTCAATGCTTTTCTTTCATCATTGCTGTTTCCATCTCTCTCCTCTCCCTTCTTCTCTGAAATCAATAAAAAAAATTTAAAAAAAGAAAAGAAAAGTATACCCAGCAAAGCCTGGTTATGGTTTGGTTACACACCTTTCACCTTGCCTCTGCCAACCTCCCAAAAGCTATTCACTGTCCTGAATTTCCCAACTAGAACTGTCAAGTTGCCAAAGACAAAACCTAGACATTATCTTTATTAGTTCTTTCTCCATGCCTTCGAAGATTTATATCATATCATCCTGATAACTATACTTTCCATTTGGACTTACATCTGCAAACCTGCTTGGTTGATATTAATTACTGTTTTTTCCAGAGTGTGAGGTAACTTGTTTTAAAAGGTGCCCTCTTCTCACGAAACATACAAATATATTAAGTTACTGAATAGCCCATCTAAAGTAATTTGCCAGTTTTCTACTTGACTAATAACTTTATATACTCTGTATAAGTTGGCAGGATTTAAGCATATATCTTCATCATTGGTCTTTTATATGCTCTATCACAGTGTTTTTCAACTGGTGTGCCACAAGAATTTTTAAAACATGTAATACCTGACTATTTAGTCAGAGACACTGACCTCTTTCATATATATATGAAAGTAAGGGAGAAAGGAAGGGAGAAGGAAATAGAAACATCAATGATGAGAGAGAATCATTGATCAGTTGCCTCCTGCACACCCGCTACTGGGAATTGAGCCTGCAATCTAGGCATGTGCCCTTGACTGGGATCGAACCCAGGACCCTTCAGTCCACAGGCCAACATTCGACCCACTGAGCCAAACTGGCTAGAGCTGACCTCTTTTTTTCTTTGATTGTCAAATAAAAAAATGATACCGCCATCACAATAATAGCTGTCCGATGTGAATGATTAAAAAATTTACTTATTTTTTGTCAGATCAGCAAAATATATATTTTTGGTGTGCTGCAGAATTTTAGCAATTCATTTATGTGTGCCATAAGATGAAACAGGTTGGAAATTGCTGCTCTATCATATTGTAAAGAAGACTTTAAATACAATAACAAGACTGTACCATGATTGGATCTTTATTGGAGTAATACTAAGTTGCTCTGAGGACTAGCTTGAGATGCTCTCCCCCCTGCAACAAGCCTTCTCCCTCACATTCCTACACATCATAGCTTGTATCTTAGGTCTCACAGAGGACTTTTTGTATCCATCCTTTAAAAAAACACATCTTCATGCCCCACCATTTCTTTTACTACCTTTAAGTTTTAAAATACCATTTGTGATGTTAAATTAGAATAAAAATTACCTGTTAAGTGATTTATTTTTGGTCTCACCACCAAAACGTACATAACATGAAAACCTGATCTCTTCTATCCTTCATGTCTACACTTATGACCTGACATGGTCTGTCTCAATTGGGTTTATATAACAAAACACCACCCTAACCAGTTTGGCTCAGTGGATAGAGTGTCGGCCTGGAGACTGAGGGGTCTCAGGTTTGATTCCAGTCAAGGGCATGTACTTTGGTTGCGGGCACATCCCCGGGTCGGGGGGGAGGGGGTGTGTGCAGGAGGCAGCTGATCGATGTTTCTCTCTCATCGATGTTTCAAACTCTGTATCCCTCTCCCTCCCTCTCTGTAAAAAATCAATAAAATATATTAAAAAACAAAAAACAAAAACACCATGGACTGGAGAGTGGGAAGTTCAAGACCAAGACACTAGCGTGGTCATGCGCCAGTGAGAGTTCTCTTCTTAGTTCATAACCAGTGCCTTAGCACTGTGTCCTCACATGGTATAAGGGGTTCAGATATCTGAACAGGCTCTTTTTTAACCACATTAGTGACTTAAGCACCTCCCAAAGGTCCTGTCTCTTAACAGCACCATCTTTAGCAGTCAAAATTTCAACATAGGAATTTTGGAGGGTCACAAACATTCAGCCCATACATGGTTTTACTTCCTTATGAGATGGAACCGTCTTGTATTAAGCCACATGTCTTCCAAGTTCAGAGAATTATAACAACCCAGGATGGAAATAATCTGACCAAAACTCTATTTGAAATTTTGACAATATGAATAAGCACAATTTTGAAAACTATAAAGCCAAACCAATATCTTACCATTCTAAGTTTTTTTTTTTCCCTTAGATAAAATGAGAAAACTTCAACTTCAGTTTCTACAAGATACCAGTATAAAAATAAGTGCATGGGATGGGTGAGATGTAAGATTGTGGTATTCAATGAAAACTGGTGAACTTACACCTGTTTATGTCTTTTTTTTTTAATATATTTTATTGATTTTTTACAGAGAGGAAGGGAGAGAGATAGAGAGTTAGAAACATCGATGAGAGAGAAACATCGATCAGCCGCCTCCTGCACATCTCCTACTGGGGATGTGCCCGCAACCCAGGTACATGCTCTTGACCGGAATCGAACCTAGGACCTTTCAGTCCGCAGGCCGACGCTCTATCCACTGAGCCAAACCGGTTTCGGCATACACCTGTTTATAGAAGTAGCAGGCACTTCAGGAAGGAGTGCCTGGTTGCTAGGGGGATATAAGGCTAAGTGCTATCGTATCTTCCAGTTTTTGGAAAGAAGTTTTAAATCTGAATATTCATTACTAGAGGCCCAACTTATTGAGGTTAATTCTAAACTTTTTAATTAAACCAAAAAAAATGTCTAAAGAGGACTCTGACCCACAGGTCATCATTCTTTAGCCACAGAGCTTCGTACCCTCATCAGTCTAAGGTCCTTTTAGAATAATTTTTACTTAAATGCACATTATTTTGAGAAACATCATTTCTGATATTTAAAATTCACTATAGTGGTTATCATTGTAATGAATAAAAGGTATTAGCTATAGCCTTAATATGTACTCTTTGGAAAATTTAACTCAGTCCTTAGAATTTTTCCTCAGAAATTAGTGTGTTTTCATCTTACAAATACTGTGAATTAAGTAATAAAGAATGTTCTTTTGCAATAGCTGCAGAGAAGCCATCTTATTGCACTCAAGGAAATGGATAAGATGGCATGGGGTTTGAATGACTTTGATTTATGGCATTGCTAAATTCTAATGGAAATTAATATGTCCTAAATAAAACTCCAAGATGACAATTTCATTCTTTTAACATTCCTATTTAAAATGTACATATCTGCATGAATAAAGTGTGGAATACAACTCTGAAGTATAAGCATTGTCTGTTTTGTTCATATTCATGCTAATAGTACCTAGAAAACTACCTGGCACATATGTACTCAATAAATACTTTTAAAATGAATTAATCAATCCATTACATTCTAACCTGGATGCCTACTGAGTTTAAAAACTATACAAAGTATCTTCCAGAAAGTAGTCATCTAATAAAAAGCCATTTGAATTTTTCACCTGTGCCTTAATTCTTATCTTACAAATGATGAAATTGAGACTTAAAGAAGTTACAGATTCTGCTGATTATCACACACTTAGGATAATAATGTACCTAACAAAATTCTGTGCTATTTCCATTATTCTATCATTTTTAAAATGACTTTAAATCACAAACATTTGATGGTTGTGGAAGTGATTAATAGTTTATTAAATCTGTTCAAATTGTTATGTCTAAACATAAAGAAAAGAAAACATCTCAGAACAATCGTTCTTAAAAAGCAATTACATTAAACAAATTAATAAGAAATAATCAGTAGCTTAGAAGTTAAGATTCATGGTAGTAATAAGATGTTGTACAAATAGGAAACACAATTATTACTGTACATTTAATTTTTCAGCAACTCTTGTATTTTTAATAAGTTTATCAATGTTTTCAATTTATAAAAATAAAGAAGAGCTATACTGATTGTGCTACTTTCATATTTCTGGTGCCTATTATGTTTATAAAATTTCTATTTACAAACAACAGACAATATAATCATATTATTTTAATTTCCATGTTTCCAATATAAACACTAGCTTCAAATTCTAATTAAGATTATGAGAAAGGTCTTGAACCAGAATTATAGATATTAACAGTTTCTTTGTAGCAAATGCCAACATGGTAGAGAACATATTTGGAGAGAAGAATTCAAATAAAATTAGTCAGTTACTACTAAATCTATACTGTATTGTAATGTAGAAAGAGATTCTGAAGCTTTAGAGATATAAAAGCTTTTTGGTTAAAAATCTAGAGTGGATTGCTCACCTTCTATTTCAATATTAACTAATGTTGTTTGATCCTAGTAGGATTAGCATTTCATTCCAAAAGAATACCTTCCCCTCTCAATCTTATAAAAGTTTAAAAATAAGTTGTCAATTGTCCTTTGATGGCCACTATTTTGGCCAGGAACCATTCAAAGTGAGCCAACTAATTTAATATTTTAAAAAAATCTCTCCTTAGAAGGTATTATTGCATATATTTCACCAATGAGTAAAGCAAGATCCAAAGCACTTAACAATTAGTCAAATCTAGGAGGTAGAACCAGGATTCTAAACAGGGTTTTCCTGACTTGAAAACACATATTCTTCATCATTTCCTAAGAGTTAGTCTGTTTGAGCCTTTGGAGTCCAGGACTACCAAAGAGATTCCTACTACCCCTAAATTCATATAGATTAACAAAGAAACCAAATTCTATAATTTAGGATATGTGTGAAATCAACTAAATTACTTCTCTTTATGATGAAAGGACTAAATAATGTATCCCCAACCCATCTCATATGTTGAAGCCCTAACTCCCAATGTGGTGTTATTTAGAGGTCATTAGGTTTTGATAATGTCATTCTTCTGGACGCTTATGAAGGGATTAGTGTCCTTCTGACATTAGGAGGAGACTAGAGCTCTCTGTGAAGACAGTACAAAGGTGACCATCTAAAAGACAGAAATAATGCTCTGACCAAGAGCCAAATCTACTGGTGCTTGGACTTCCTAGCCTCCAAGATTGTAAGAAATAAATACCTGATGCTTAAGCCAACAAAAGAACCTATGGCATTTGGTTATAGAAGCCCAAGATGATTAAGACAGGGATCTATTTAAACTATTGATCTATTGGATTCCATCTCCTCTATCCGTCCAACAACTCCATTGTTAGCATATTATAATGCATCACTTGCCCTAGCTTTTCTGACAACAAAGTAATGTTTCATTTTTCCTTGTATCTACCACATAAAAGTTCTTAGCACATAATATGTGCTTCGTAAACATTTTTATTTGTTTACATGATTCTTCATCTTGCAACTTGCAATTATTTTGATTCATTCCCCAAATATCTATAATTTGTTTGATTTTACTCTCTACTTTCATTCTATCTGGAATTATAATTTTTAAGACAAACTCATTCTTGTATTAGTGTGAATTTCAATGTCAGGAAACTTTCAGATTGATAGCGTGGGAGTTAAGTGCTCTCCTCAAGGCAAACTGACAGAATTACTGTCCTCCCGAGTCTCTGTTGCACCATTATCATTCATGTGTCCCTGCAGGCCCCCTAGGGTCATTTCAGTTGTACCTGCAGTAAGTTGATCTTAAAGTGTACACATGCTCAATATGATTTTTCTCTGAGTTCAAAAGAAATTACAAACTTTAATTAAACCAATTTTATAGTAACCAGAATAATAGCAAGTGGAATGATAAATATCAATTTTTATGATAATATTTTGAATGGTTCCTAATCCTCTTATTTTTCACACCTATGTTAATAAGATAATGCCCGTGTCATTGAGACTACTAAACAGTGACCTAACAAATTTTATATACTAATAAGGCTTTTTGATAGAGATAAAGTATGCTCTGTAACTTTGTTACTTGATTGAAATAGCAACCCATGTTAGGTTTAAGTCTCCGCTAATATTTTGGAAAATAAAAACAAAAAAATAAACACATAGAATATGTGATCCTTGATCTTAGGAACTCAGGTTATATCACAAGAAATCACAGGATATCATTTTCCAGCATAATTTATAGAATAGTGATACAAATCAGGTAAAACAACTAATTTATCCTATGTGCCAAACAATCCTTTGATATAGTAATAGAATTTGGGATTAAATACAAGTCTTGTCATTGGAGTATTAAATATTTAAGAACTATTTCTTCAGATCACATTCTTAAATCCATGGTCATTCTTAAATCCAGTGCTAAATCATAGTCAATGTGATTGCTTTAAAATGTATACTGTACTTTAATTTGTAGAATGAACATAATCTATTTAATTACTCACTTTTCCCATTCCCCATAACTTCTAAAATATACATGGGGAAGTAAATTAACATTTTTCATGAAATGTCTAGTAAAATAAGAAGAGAGTGAATGCAAGGTGTGTGTGTTTGTGTGTGTTAAAAATTCAGGAAAGTGGATTATTCTTATGAGTTCAAAAATTATATAAAAGGAACAATATAAAACAATTTTATAAAACCCTTACCACTTAGACTTGTCCCCAACATTAACATACCAACTTCGACTTCATTCATCAAGTTACTTTTAAATATGTCATTTCATAATTAGAGAACTTAATGTTGTATTTGACTTCATATATTTAAAACAAGTTAAAATATTTTATAGGAATAATTTTTCAAAACATAAACTTCTCTTGAAATGCAAAACGGGACAAATAAATTTATTACTTATTATTTGGATGAATGTATTGCTTACCACAATTCAATCAATTGAATTCATTTAGAAAAGAAACATTCAGTCAAAAAGAGTAACCAGCTCATTTTACATTGAAAAGTGACAAAAAACACCGCATTGGTTTACAAAGAAAAATTTGGTGAAAAGGCAAACAGAAACCATCTTTACCAACAATTACTGCAATTTTCATTGTAATGTTGCTGAGGTTTTTGTGAAATAACTTTTTAAAATAGGATAAATGTGTATCTTCCCTGGGGTTAGGCAGTACAATGCAGTGTTACACAGAGAAAATGAATTGGCCTTTTAGTGGTAGCAATGGGCTCTATATTCCTGAGAAATGCAGCTGTAAAATACTAAAAGCAAATTGAGCTAAGGTAATTTCTTCCCACTACCTATATCGAGCAAGTTGGAAGCATATTCAATTGCTGTTTGAATCATTTACAACTGACGATTGTCATGATGTAACATGTCATTTGCAATTACAGTCAGCTCTTTTCATTAGGTTTTCAGACTTAATTTCAGAAAATGAATTCATATTTTAAGCTCAGAGCACCTGGTCTATGACTAAGACATGCATCAATAAAGACAATTGGACTGTTTGATGAGAGGAACATGCTTCTGGATTGAGTTGGCATTTTGAGACTATGGGTGCTAATTGCTAAATGGCTTGGCTGGTTTGACTGACAATGCTTCCATGTATATATAAATTCCTGTTTCAGCTATGTATATCTCACACAATATTAAATGTGAGTTTTCCAAGTTGTTTCAAAGCTTTAAAATACAGACATTTACAGAGTGACTTAGAAGTGTTTTAGGAACATAGTTGAGGAACTTAGGGTACAAAGTGCTAAATGTATTCACTCATAAATTTGTGCCAACTTCATATACAAATTTTGCATCAAAAAGTTGAAGTGGAAAGATCTTTATTCTATTAAAACTAGCAATAGAATATTGTTTCTAAGTAGTTACATTTAAAGATATATATAATAAATTTATCAATAATTTTCATGTTTACATTTTGACATGTGATTTCTGTTTTCTAAAGAAAAAGGTATGTCTATATTCACATTCATATATTGATTGAAGGAATAACACAGTGATATTTCTAAAACACTTTATTGGCCATAATCTAGTTTAATACTTGCATCAACAGTATGAGGTAGGTATTATTGCTATTAGTATATCATTTATAGAAGTGTAGACTTAAATACACACACAAATCTTTCAAATAGCCTTCTCTTGAACTGTTCCTTTATTCATTGCTTTTATTATTCAAAGTGTGGCTAGAAGATCAGTAGGATCACCACCACTAAGAAGCTTTTATAAGAAATGCAGAATCATGGGCCTTATCAAAGACTGGCTGAATTAGAATCTGCACTTTAAGATTCCTAAGGAGTCACATGGACATTAAAATGTGAATAGCACGGATGTAGACTACCTTTATGTTGTAGCAGAGGAAATCTTCATGTAGTCTGAAGATAAATATTGGCCTCTAATATTAAACTTGGGTCATATGTACAATACCGCACACCTGATTCACAATCTATAAATGTCTACATTTTTTGGTGGGCACAGTTTACATTTCTAAACTGTGATTAACAGATTAGGAGACATATTGATAATTAGTATGACTAATAATTATGTGTTTTGAACTATACAACCAAGAAGAGAATATAAAACTATATCTAAACACTTGAATAAATATTGTATACAATTGTATCTAATGACTTGAATAAGAGTAATTTTAAAGCCTTACAAGAGATAAAACTGAAAAACAAGGGGGTCCAAAAAGGAAAAAGAAAAATTGTAACCAGCTATATAAATGAGAGAAATATCTTTATGGAGAAAGCTTCATTTAAATTTGAAATTGAATAATATAAAACAGATATAGCTGGGAGGTTGTTTCCCACAAAGGAGATTGGAGTATAAGCAAAAGTTCAAATGTATGAAAAGGGGATATTTGGGGGAATAAGTAGCCTCTGTTATCCAGAATATATTGCACAGAAGAAAGTTAAAAATTAAGACTGGCCAAGTAAATTGAGGTAATAACATTAAAATGTTAGAAACTATCTTGAGGTGTTTTTATTTCAGTAGGTATTGTGATTCTTAAATGGTTTTCATTGAGGTACTAAAGTGATTGTAACAAGCTGTGATGGTTAATTTTATTTTCAGCTTGACTGGCCCACGGAATGCTCCCATTAAATATTATTTCTACATGTGTCAGGAAAGGAGTTTCCAGATGAGATCAGCATTTGAATTGGTGGATTTAGTAAAGATTACCTTCTCCAATGTAGGAAGATAGGCATCATCAAATGGTGCATAGAACAAAAAGCAGAGGAAAGAGGGACTTGCCCTTTGGGCATCCTGCCTTTTTGCTGGAGCTGGGGGAATGCTCTTTGTGGACTGGAATTACACCATCTGCTCCTGTGGCTCTCAGGCCTTTAGAATCCCAGAGGATTCACACCACTGGCTCTCCTGGGTCTCCAGCTCACACAGCAGATCAGGAGACTTCTCAGCCTCAATAATCATGGGAGACAATTCTTCAGTAAATCTCTTCATATACATATTAGTTGTATTTCATGAGATTTTGGAAAGATTTGTTCATCTCTTTTTTTCAATTATATTTTTATTGATTTCAGAGAGTAAGGGAGGAGAGAGATACAGAAACATCAGTGATGGTAGATAATCATTAATCTGCTACCTTCTGCACACCTCACACTGGGAATCAAGTCTGCAATCTGGACATGTGCAACCTCCTGGCTCATAGGTCGATGCTCAACCACTGAGCCACACTGGCCAGGCTGTTCATCTCTTACAGGCAGGATAGCACAAAAGAGAGAGAAAAGGCTGGACAAAACAGTTTGCCCCTAAAAACTTCTAGATACAAATGAAGATAGTGACAATAGGATAGAAGAAGAAGATGTTAAAAAGCAATTTTGGAGATGTGATCTGTAGAACTGGGCTCTCACTGTGTAAGGTTAACGATGAGGAATCCAGAATAAAGGTGAATGACAAGCTTCAGTTCTGCTTCAGAGAGAAGAGCCAGGTCACTGAGAGAACTTAAGAAATCAGAAAAAAATCTAATTTAGTTTTGGAAATAAGCATATAAATTAGTCAATATTGGAGTATTTAGGTGTTTGTGTCATCAGACAATGAGGGGAGGAAATATTTCATGAATGTGTTTGAGAGTCAGGAGCATGGGGGGAAAGCTGAAACTGTGGTAGGGGATGAGATTCTCAAGGGGCTGAAGAGGATGCATTAGGATATGTTTTTCCCTTCTTTCCCCTTTTCTGGCTATGATATTATCAGCATCCCAGTCAAAAACCTGCTTGATCTTGAAATTTATTTCACCTGCCTATGTCATTCTTTCCTTTTTGTACTGTTAGGCAAGTTGCTAAAAGCCGACATCTCCCATGCTGATAAATGCGGCTCAACTTCTCAATGCCTTCCAATATTCATTCTCACCTTTATTCAAAGTAGGGAACTTTATTTACTTGTGGCTTTAATAAGTTCCTCCCTTTTTTCCCCAAAAACAAATTCTTATAACTTCCATTGCAGCTCTTGTTGTCATCTAATATAGGTTATACCAATACGATCAAGACAGAACTTAAGATGAGAGTCCTTTAAAGGGAGCTCATCTGCCCGGCTGGCATGGCTCGGTGGTTGAGTGTCCACCTATGAACCTGGAGGGCACAGTTTGATTCCTGGTCAGGACACATGCCTGGGTTGTGGCTCAGTCCCCAGTGTGGGGTGTGCAGGAGGCATACAATCAATGATTCTCTCTCATCATTGATGTTTCTATCTCTGTATTCCTCTCCCTTCCTCTCTGAAATCAATAATTAAAAAAAATCCTATATAATAATATCCTAATATGCAAATCGACCAAACAATGGAACCACCAGTGGAATGACTGGACGCTGTGATGCGCACTAACCACCACGGGGCATATGCTCATCGCAGGAGCTGCCCCCTGGTGGTCAGTGCACTCCCACAGCGGGAGCACCGCTCATCCAGAAGCCTGGCTGGTGAGCACAGGCTCGGTGGTGGGAGAATCTCCCGCCTCCACTGCAGTTGAGCGGTAAGGAGTGAGGGGTCGCAGGACTACGAGAGGGCGCAGTCCGGGCTGCCCCCCAGCCCCCTATGCATGAATGTGATGCACCAGGCCTCTAGTTATTTAAAAAAACAAAGGGAGCTCATCAATACAACATAACGTCATTTGTGTTTTGTCTCCTTATTTCATGAAATGTCTGCTTAATGGCTGGATTTTTGGCAGCCATCTTGCAAGTGTAACAATGAGGATCCTGCCAAAGGGATGATGTTAGGCGTTAGAGGAACTTGAAAGAATGGTGGAAGATTGGTTTGCTTTGAAAACATATTGTAGTCACAGCAATAGTCCTGATTTTTTTTTATTTTATAAGTTCCTAAAAATAAAAAGATATTTTTTAATTTGTTTAACCGTCATTTTGACTCTCATTGATTCTCTTGCCCAAATGCAATTCCTAACTGATAAAATTAATGCAATGTGTTCTTGATCCAATCTCTGTCACTCTGAATAGCAGATTTACTCTCATATGGGAAATGTGTACATTTTAAGTGAAAGAAATCTAAGTGTGTGATGCTGAGCCTGATAATCCATGTGGCTTAACATTGTGTGTTCAACTAGGGGTAGATTTTTAAAGACAGGTATGGTTTTTAGATGACAGGCTTATTCATCACTTTAATATTACTTCAGCTTTCTGTTCCAATTGTCTGTGTTGATAGGAGCAAACATGAATTCCATGTTAGTAACCACAGCATCAATCATGGGTACCAGCTGAGAAAGCAGAACATCCTAAAGTCCCTTGATTCCATATTCCTGTCATGCTGGCCTAGTGCAGTGTGAAATGCATGCTGATCTATTAGGGGATGATAAAAAGCAACATGATTAACGTGTGATTTATATCCTGCGAGATCGACAGCATATAGGAAGTAGTGACAAATGGAGGATCTAGTGGGACTGAGAAACATTATATTAAAAATAGAAAGCCTGATTACCTTATCTTATGTAATTCATCATTCTTGTTTTCATCAGTTATCTCCCCATCTCCCAGCACAATAATCAGTAATGCCAAAAAAATAAATAAATAAAAGTGCACGCTCTTAGAACAAATGCAAGTTTTACTCTTAAGAAACATCTAAAATCCCCCAAGTTCAACTTTGTAAATAATGGGATATGCTAAAAATATTCAAATGGAATTGAAGAATTCAAAAAAATTAAACTCACCCTGCAAGCATATTTGGCATATTCATTCAAAAACTCAAGCAACACGAAACAGAGCTGATTTATTGATGCTTTATATGATCCAGGTAAAAAACTTTTATAAAATATTTGAGAGATGCTTAATATCCACCAGGAGAAAATTTTGTTGGTCTGACCAAAAGATATTTACTTCTTTGCTGTCAGAATCAAATTTTGTGTTCATCCTTCACCAACTCGATATATAGAAACTCATCTCCAGCTGCAAGTTTCATACCTAATGAGTTTGAACCAATCATTTTGGCTCCATTCTCACTTCCAATGATGGATTTAGGCATTGGCTTGTGAAGCAATTCTAACCAAAAGGGCATGTTTTTCAGGAACCTCTAGGATAGATTATGATCATCTTTTTAAAAATCTTTCCTTCCCATTCACTGACCCTTTGCATTTCTGAGTGTTTGGGCTTGAACTGCTGCAGATTTTTGTGGCCTTATAAAGAGCTAGCCTGTGGACAATCCAACATGCCAAGGGCAGAAGACACATTTTAAAGTCCCAATGGTACTGAGTGAAATAATTTAGTGGCTAGATTTATAATCCTGGAGTCTTCTATCTCCAGCCCTTCTGTTTTATAGCAGGATGCTTTATTTCTTATTTTTTAAGCCAACCAAGTAGGGTCTTCTGATGCTTGCATACCAAAATATGCTGATAAAAAAAAACATGCAAGCAACCCAGCTGCCTTGGCTCAGTGGTTGAACATTGACCTATGAACCAGGAGGTCTCAGTTCAATTCCTTGTCAGGGCACATGCCAGGGTTGCTGACTCAATCCCTAGTAGGGGGCGTGCAAGAGGCAGCCAACCAATGATTCTCCTTCATCATTGATGTTGCTATCTCCCCCTTTCCCTTCCTCTCTGAAATCAATTAAAATATATATTTAAAACAAACAAACAAACAAAACAAAAACCATGCAAGCGAATAACCTTGATGTCTATTATAGGCATTATTGCAATCTTTTTGTTTATATTTTTTTAGATTTTTTAGTGTAAAATTAATATAATTTCCATTTTTTAGTAACTTAAGAGCGATTCAATGATCTGGAGTGTGATCCCCACTTTTCATTTTTAAACTGTGAACACCTGAGTGCTAATTTCCTGAAGTTAAAAATTCATATTCTAGGACACTACATGAGACCTATTGTCTCAGCACCTTTAAAGGGGATGGCCAAAATATTTAAACATTTTTAACTGCTTTTCGTTGTCTTTAGTTGTTTGTGAAATAATGATAGATATGTAACAAACCTTTTAGTATTTTAAATCTGGGTACCTTTGTAGCTTCTCCATTAAATAAAAAATCCTGTGGCTTAATATTTTCATGAAGGCTATTTCAAGCGCTTCAAAATATTATTTTAAAAAGGATTTTGCGGAGAAACCAAGATGGCGGCATAGGTAAACACTGGAGTTTGCTGCCTCAAACAACCACTTCAAAAATACAGCTAAAATATGGAATGGACATCATCCAGAACCACAGGAAGGCTGGCTGAGTGGAAATTCTACAACTAGAAGGAAAGTGAAAAGCATACCGAGATTCAGAGGAGGCGCGGTGTGGAAGTAAAGTACTAAGGTGTGGAGGTGCATGCAGAATGGGCTGGTGGCTGAGGGCATGGTTGTCGTTTTCAATTGGGAGCGAGTCTCCGGCTCTGAGCTCTAGTTTTCCGGGCGAGTCTCTGGGGACCCAGACTCAAATGGGAGAAGCGGGACTGTCTGGCATCGGTCAGAACTCAAGGGCAGCTTTCTCTCAGAGTGGCTTGCAGCGATTACCAAGACACTGAGAAGCAGAGCCTCTGAGAGCAGCCATACTGCTAGCCCCACCCTGTTGATCCCGTGGGACCTGCCCCGCCCAAGCCCTGCAGGGAGGCTTTTGCTGGATAGCCTAAGGCAGAGGCTAGATTAGCACCTCCCTAGAGAGCCAGGAGCCAGTGTACCCAGAGGTCAGAGTGGGACCATCCAGTTTCCAGCTCCGTGGAACCAAAAAGGACACACTCAGGGTTAAGACTCAGTAAGCACCAAAGTCCCATTGAAGCAAGTCTTTCCCCGGAGCGGTGTCTCCAGCACAGAAGTTCTCCCACTGCAGACACAGCTGATTCTCATAGCCAATTGGCCTGGAGGTCAATTCCTCCCAGTGATAGCTACAAACAATCAAGGCTTAACTACAACAAGGCTGTGCACTAAGACCACAAGGGGGTGCACCAAGAGTGTCCTCCTCAGGTAATTGGGGAGGCTGAACCATTGGGCCCTAGAGGGCACTTAGCACAGAAAACCACTTTATCAACACAGGGAAGCATAAAAAATGCAAAGACAAAGAAAAAGGACCCAAATGTCAGAAATGGAGGAAAGCAAACTACTGGATATAGAGTTCAAAACCACACTTTCAAGGTCTTTCAATAATTTTCTAGAAACTGCCAATAAACTTAATGAGAATTACAAGAAATCTAATGAGACCCTGGAGGTTGTGATAAAGGACCAACTAGAAATTAAGCATACACTAACTGAAATAAAGAATATTATACAGAATCCCAACAGCAGACTAGAGGATCACAAGAATCAAGTCAACGATTTGAAATATGAAGAAGCAAAAAACACCCAACTGGAAAAGCAAAATGAAAAAAGAATCCAAAAAGATAGTGTAAGGAGCCTCTGGAACAGCTTCAAGCGTACCAACATCCGAATTATAGGGGTGCCAGAAGAAGAGAGAGGGCAAGATATTGAAAACCTATTTGAAGAAATAATGACAGAAAACTTCCCCTACCTGGTGAAAGAAATAGACTTACAAGTCCAGGAAGCGCAGAGTACCCCAAACAAAAGGAATCCAAAGAGGACCACACCAAGACGCATCATAATTAAAATGCCAAGAGCAAAAGACAAAGAGAGAATCTTTAAAGCAGCAAGGAAAAGAAAGTCAGTTACCTACAAGGGAGTACCCATACAACTGTCAGCTGATTTCTCAACAGAAACTTTGCAGGCCAGAAGGGAGTGGCAAGAAATATTCAAAGTGATGAATACCAAGAACCTACAATCAAGATTACTTTATCCAGCAAAATTATCATTCAGAATTGAAGGTCAGATAAAGAGCTTCACAGAGAAGAAAAAGCTAAAGGAGTTCATCACCACCAAACAAATATTATATGAAATGTTGAAAGGTAGCCTTTAAAAAGAGGAAGAAGAAGAAAAAGGTAAAGATACAAATTATGAACAACAAATACACATCTATCAACAAGTGAATCTGAAAATCAAGTGAATAATCTGATGAACAGAATGAACTGGTGATTATAATAGAATCAGTGGCATAGAAAGAGAGTGGACTGACTATTCTTGGGGGGTGGGGGAAGAGTAAGGGGGATGCGGGAAGAGACTGGACAAAAATCGTGCACCTATGGATGAGGACAGTGGGTGGGGAGTGAGGGCGGAGGGTAGGGTGGGAACTGGGTGGAGGGGAGTTATGGGGGGGAAAAAGAGGAATAACTGTAATAATCTGAACAATAAAGATTTAATTAATAATAAAAAAAAAAAGGATTTTGCAAAAGTTAGCTCTCTCCAGTCACAAAGATGTGTGTCTCACACAATAAACTCATGGACATAATTAATATCAGCATCAGCAGTTTCTAAGAACTCATTAAACCTACTTTTAATTATCTTAATCAACTCTACATAGTCTCTGCTGAAATTCCACCCCCCCCAAAAAAAGAATTTGTACTGCTTATAGCAGATAAATGACATTCAACATTGAAGACAGTATTTAGATTGTTAGAAATTAGATCAATAATGCAAAACACAAAGACAATAGAACCCTATTTTATAAGCACGAATGAATCAATTTTAATGCTGGTTAATTTAGGGAGCTTTGGAGAATTGCAACTGTGTTGTTGTATCTGCTGGTCCCATGACCTAATTGTAGAAGGAAATTTATTATGTAAAATAAAGAAAAGCAAATACTTCTCAGACTCAGCCACGACCAAAAAAAATATGGTTTCTGCTTGGGATCCGGGCCCTACAACTGAGCTTCATCGTCTGCCTGCTGGTCATGAGAAGCAACAAGATCTAGGGCAGTGATGGTGAACCTTTTGAGCTCGGCCTGTCAGCATTTTGAAAAACCCTAACTTAACTCTGGTGCCGTGTCACATATAGAATTTTTTTTTTTATATTTGCAACCATAGTAAAACAAAGATTTATATTTTTGATATTTATTTTATATATTTAAATGCCATTTAACAAAGAAAAATCAACCAAAAAAATGAGTTTGCGTATCACCTCTGACACGCATGTCATAGGTTTGCCATCACTGAATTCTAGGGGCAAAAAAATACTCACTGCCCTGAATGTAAACCAGAGAATTGATGTGCTTTCTTCAGAGACACAATTGCAGAGGGGATTTAAACGTTTGCCTTTCATAATATGCTGTGGTTTCTACTGGTGATCAAACCAGTTTAGCTTTTTGAAGAATAAGACCACCAAAGCCATTACCAAGGATGTAGTAAGCGGAAATTTAGAATGTCAGTAATACACTTTGTCAAGATGTTCCATGGTAATATAATTTGTTGTGATATCTTTGTGAACCGGTCCTAGAAGGATTTTATATGCAAATATGCCAGCAGAATTGAGGATACAGTACACACCTAGTGCTTAACATTAAATATGCATGAAATATAATGTCTTCATGTTTAGTTTTATTATAATTTGGGGAGTTATATTTTCCCATTCTAGTTTTACATTTCTAGTTTTTATTATTAATACACAGATGTGAGAGCTGTTTTCTGAAGCTACAATAAGTTAGGTTTTCAAGATATTTTTTCCTGACAAAGATAAAAGTATTATCATGGGACATGACTAACGAAGCCACTTTTCTGTTGAATCACTAGCACACAGTATGCGTTTCTCTTAAACATTTTCTCAAGGTTATAGACATTGTATGCTTAACAGCTGTAGAAATACCTGAAAATACAAAAGGGCATTTTACCATAAACGTATAAAGATGGTCAACTTATTTCAAGGTTCATTAATAATTTGCTCAAAGCAATCTTGATAAAGTTAGGAAACTAGCTCTTATTTCTGTTTTTCTGCAAGATAGGTTCCCCAATTATTAGCATTTGAAAATGAGATAACATTATGGGATTTTTTAAAATGAAAATATAAAGCTAGAAGATTTAATTTATTTTTAATTAGTGCGCTTATTTTTCTCATGTCCTAAAATAGAGATTAGTATTGTTCCTTATAACCTGGTCCACATTTCCTGGGTAAACTTATAGACATTAGTAACACTCGGCACATATTGCCACATAAGCGCATAAAAAAGAAAACATCACTCAGTTATTTTATAAGTGATCATAAATAGCCATTAACTTTGTTCCTAATTACAGACTAATGGCTAATGATAGTCAGATATTCCTTTTATTGCTCCAATTAAGAGGCTAGTTTTACAAGCAAAACATTTAAGATAAACTGTCTTTAAAAAAACAACAACACGATTTAGTGCTATTGGTGATGAAATTGAGATTAAATCACATTTTTTTACAAATCAAAAGCCTGATCAACATAAGATGCATATATAACAGCTAGACAGCCTCAGCACACAGATCAATTCATAAATCAACATAGACGTTTTTACCAGAACCACTAACATTGCTGGAGTTGTGAATTCAACATTGATTTACTTATTTTTTATTTCAAATATGACAGCCACAAACCTCTGGGTTGTCGATTTATGAGGCAGTTGAACAAAGTCCCTGAAAATTCAGAGCAAATGCATCAAAGTTCTTTGTCCACCACAAACATTTCTCTCCCTTCTATGTCTGCACTCTCTGGGGTAGCCAGTCCAGGCCTTTCAGTCCCTCTTCTCTTCCCTGAATCCCAAACCTCACTCTTCCTATCCAGATTATCAGTGACAATTTCATCTATGTTCCCCATTATGCCATTCTCACACTCTAGCTAATACTGATCATTTTTCTTTCTAAGTTATAGCACATGTGTTTTGTACCGCTCAAAACTGGTGATTCTTTTGGCAGAGAATTGACACTCACTATTAATACCAACTATCCCAGAAATAGAACCCAGCACCCTTTGTGAGTCAGATTTTACAGCAGTTCCCCTTTCCTAGCTACATACTGCTCTGGCCTAGGGATTGGGGAATGGTCAGCTTCTCATCTCCATCTTAGGTGTACTAGCTGTACCCCACAACATACCACACACAGACACACACCCTTGCCAGTGTTCCCACCTCTCCAAGCACTGGATCCACAGATGGGAGATTAAAAGATATTATACTTTTTCACATGGAAAGCAGTGTAAGAGCTGGCACTAGCTTGGTGGATATGAATACAACTGGTCCTTTCTCTGGTAAGCCTTTGTCTGGCTTTCTTAGATCCCTTGTCCCCCAAAATTCCAACCAAAACCTCCCTTTAAAATTAAATTTATTGAGGTGACATTGTTTAATAAAACTATCAAGTTTTCAAGTGTTTAATTCTATATATTGCATTGTGCTCACCACACACCCAATGTCAAATCTTTTGTCACCATATATTTGACCCCCTTAAGTCTTTACTATCCTCCCAACACCCCATTCCCTCTGGTAATCACCATATGTTGTCTGTGTCTACGAGTTTTTGTTTGTTTGATTTTCTTGTGTGTTTATTTGTTGTTTTCAGGTTTATTTCCTACATATGAGTGAAGTCACTTGGTTCTTGACTTTTAAGAAAGTCATCTTCTCCAAGGCCGGCAGTTTACAATCCCCCTTCTATAGATTATTTCTGAGACAGTACATTCTTAAAGCACCTCCCCCCAAGCTATCATCCCTAACTCCTTAAGCCTCTTAATCCTGATTCATTTTTGCTGTTGTGATGGGGGTAAAGACACCAACACCAATTTTTAGGATTTCTTTGCAAGTCCTATACCAGCTGGGCAAGCATGCGACCTTTTGGCATGTTTGTTAATGGTTCAGAATCATTGTTCAGTTCATGCTCACGTAGCTGGGTACAGATGCAGTTTTTGTATTGGCACTAAAAATTATTTCCCTTATTAGGAAAATACCTGAAGATACTACTCTAGGATTGAACAACAGAGATCATATAAATGGTTTAGAACAGTGGTTCCCAACCTTTTTTGGGCCATGCCCCACCGAAGCATCTCTAAAATTCTGATGCGCCCCCTGTGACATATAATCCTTATTATTCAAAAGATGAACTCCTATTCATATGGCAGAAGCCTAAAAGCCATTAACTTGGTCTAAACATGCTTCCATAGAACATGGCATCCGTGAAAGAGAAAAATAAAAGAACGAAAAGACAGTTAAAGTACTGAGAAAGAAATCACTAAGAAATTGTTAACAAAATAATAATAATATGAAGTGATATGAAAAAATAGCAAATAAGGTTTCAAAACATATAATAGAGAACTGAAATGCATAAATATGTCACTATATATATATATATATATATATATATATATATATATATATACTGTATAAACTAGAAACATAAAAAATGCAAAAAATTCACTTTTACTAACTCATTCTCAAATTGCTCCTCTTAAAAATCAAATTGCCCCTCTTAAAAATCAAATTGCCCCCCATTGGGAACCACTGGTCTAGAAAGAGATCAGTAGGTAAAAATATTACTGAAATGTGGTGTAACATTATTGAAAGAGTGGCTTGGGAAAAGAAGATGATTATGAGGAGGAAGTCATCACAAGTCAAGTAAGGGCCCATTTTTAAGACTGAGCACTTTTTACTATCCTAGGATTAATACCGTACTGACAATGAAGAGTGCCAATTCTATCTTACTGTCTCTCATCCCATTCCGATTGCAATTACTCTACCACTCTACTCACTAGACCTTTCCTCTCTCCTGAAAAATACAGGAAAGTTTGAGGTTTAATAAGGGTATATAGAAATGAAAATAAATAAATGTGTTTGTGAGGGGAGAGAGAGACAGACGAGATTCAGAAAGCAAATTTAGTCAAATTTTATAATGGAATATGTTAATTTTGTAATGGGTTATATTAGCCTTGTGCTTAGGACCTCTGATTCCACACTCAATATTTGATGTTTATTTTACCTTTTCAAAATAAATGTTTATTGATTTTAGAAAATTTCATAAATAAATCCTCAATATGATCTGTTAATTTGAATGTACAAAAATAGCAAAAAAGGACACGTGTACATTATGTAGACTTTCCAATTATACTGAAGGATATGCTAACTGAGGCCAACAATTCATCACAGTCTTTTCCTCTCAGTAAATTTTTCCCTTTATGAAACTTGACATAGATTCATCCTCCAAGGTCACATTTTTCCTTCTTTTGCTTGCATTTATCAGACCAAACAGAGTCATATCTTACCCCTTAATTCTTTGGCTAATGATCTAAGAAAAAGATCTTAATATGTTAGGGCATATCCACACTGGAGAAGAAAGTGTTTACCCAACAAAACAGACTGCTTCTCTAACATAGAACACTGTTTTAGTGAAGTAGAGTATAAGAAATCATTGTGGAAGGATAGAATTTAATTATTCACAGTATTTTATATACCCTAAGTTATAGTTTTCATTTTTTAATAGATAGCAGAGCTCTCTGAAAGGAAGAAAAAGTATATTCTTGAGACTGAGATGCTCTCAAACTGAGAAGGCACTGGGAAAATTACCTTTTACCTATAGACATACTCAATCTCTTTATGAAAATCCACCAGTAATTTTATGCCCTTAAAATTCAATTCACAGTGAATATGCCATTATAAATAAATTTTTTTTTCTCTGTGAACCTCCATGTAATATTAATTAACCTCTTAAGAAAATGTAACAGTCTGCCAGCTGACTGCTCTGCCACATTATTAAATGTTTCATCCTGGGATGCACCACAATATGAAGGTGTTGACTTTCAGCTTTCATAATGTTTGTTAGCTGTATAAGTGTATACAGACATTTTTTTTAAAAGTCACCTCCCCCAACAAAAACGTGTATTGAGGGCATCAAGTGGTTATTAAAGGTTAAGTCAGAAAACATTAAACTATTTTTAGCAAAGGTCCTCTGGTGTATTAAACTTGCTCTGTAATATAGGGGAAACAGAATCAGAGTGCTATCAAAGGACGCATTCAATGCAACTGAAGTAAGTGGGAAGAGCTGTTGAGTTAGAAATTGTGGTAGGAGGAGGGAACCCAAGACTCTCAATGATGAAGCCAATAGATGCCATCATCAAAAGCAGAGGAACTTGGTTTTATGAATGCTGAAAAACCACCATTAAATGATTGGCATGACTCCCTGATAACATTGCTTCCTCATTACTTGCATTATTCTCTTTTTCAGCTAGGTTTTTAAATGGTATGCCACACATGAACACACAACACACTAACTAAGACTTACTTATTATATCTTTCAATTAATGTTGACTTTGACATAGTCCTTAAAATGTTGTGATAAAAAAAAAATGTGGACAAGCTCATAAAGAATAGTTTCAGACTTCCTTCCATCATTTTTGAATAAATCACCACAGCTATGTCATAAATTTTCTTTTTATAAGTTTTACCTGTTTTGTTTAAATGGTAGCCTAATATCATCATATAAATGAAAAAGTTGAATATCTGTAATATGTAGGAAGAAATAGATGAACATTTCTCCATTATTTCTCATATTTTGAGGGCAAATATATTTCTAGGAAATAATTTTATATCTTCTCGCTTAATCTCTGACTATATTTCAAGATTTCTAGGTTGTATGATGGCATTTATATTTCTGCCGCAAAATAATAAACATGGACTTGAGTCAGAAAATCTTCCTGGTTCCTGGCCTTGACAATGAATAATATCTGCTTTTATTCAGGTTTCATCCTTCTCTTGGAAGGGAAAATGTTCTGTGATATCTTTCCTTTGCCTAAGATACTGATTTAATTGGGTGAAAATGAGGAAAATCTTGGGCTTTCTACATTATTCTAACCAGTTTTTGTCCTTATACCATTTTGTTCTCTTTCTACTTCATTTGTTCCTATTCATGACCTCTAGGGATGTTTCTAACCTAATCTTGAGCAATGGATTCTTTGGGTCCACCTCTCTGTAATCTACTCCAGTGTAATGCTCCACTGGTTATGTGGCCATTGCTGGTAGTCATGAACAACTTCTTTTTTTTTTAATCCTCACTCATGGATATTATTTTTCATTGATTTTTTAGCGAGAGTAGAAGGGAAGGGGAGAGAGAGAAACAGCACCAATGTGAGAGAGACACATCAATTTGTTGCCTCCTGCAGGCCCCCAACCAGGGCCGGTGACCTGCAATCAAGGTATGTGCCCTTGACTGGAATCGAACCCAAGACTCTTCAGTCTGCAGGCCAACGCTCTATCCACTGGACAAAACCAGCTAGGGAACTTTTTTTTTTTTTTTAATTTTTACTGAGGCTGCTACAAATGCCACCAGTTTCACTGGATCTTGTCCTCTCGCTCTCTAAAAATCAATGGAAAAAATATCCTCGGTGAAGATTAAAAAAAAAAAAAAAGGTTATCAAATGAATCTCCTTCACATAAGAGCTAGGCAATTTTCAAGCTATTGCTTTTGGACTAGTGCCCCAGGGGAGTGAGTCTGTGCCATAGCGCTTTACCAGTGAAATCTCAGTTTTCTACAGCCCTTTGGGTCACCTGGACATAAGCCCAATAGGTTTTCAAAGCCAGCTGGTTTAGGGGTTCAGTTCTCCAGTGGAGGTCCCAAGGGTTGGGGATCCTCCTGTGGGTCTCCAGGCCCTCACTCCTCAGGGAGAAACTCCACATTTGTGAGAGCCCTCCTGATTGAGGGTCACCACATGGAGGGTGGGTATTTTATTGAGACCATGTCTCTATTTCTCCTACCCATGCTTATTTTTTTGTTGTGGAGCTGTTCAGCTAGGCTTAAGGATCACTCCAGAGGGACTTCTTTCATTTGTAGCTGTGGATTTGGCATGTCCCTGGGAGGAAGTGAGTTCTGGAACCCCCTACAATGCCATATTGAACTGTTCCCTCCCAACAAGTATCTTTCTGACATGTTTTCTTCATTTAATAAATCAATATATTCGTCTAGTCCTTTAAAAACACAAAAATCCATGAGAAGAATACTATTTTTATATAAATAAAACAAATTCAAGATGGAAGCATAAAATCCAAAATTACTATATCCATTTCTAGACAATGTCTAAAGAATTTTACCTCTTACCTTGTGTATGTGTGTGTTGAGGGAAGATCATATTTCCAAATATTTTCCTCATTTCTCGAATAAAAATGGAAACCATAAAAGACAATAAAAAACAGGTTTTACATTTGAATTAGCATCCAATGCATATAGCATCCTTAATTTTTTGAGCATAGTAATAGCATCAGATGAATTCTTTTGTATCTATAATTTACCTTCAAATAACAAACATGTATTCAAGTCAGAAAATGTTCTCAGTTCTTGGTCCTAAGTATATCTATTCTATTTTCCACACAACAATTATTGCTCACGAATTTTTATGAAAGCAACTTAAGAATACATTACAACTGCGTCTATATGCACAGAATGAATATGGGAATTGTCACATTTGCAAGTATAATGCAAATTACATAATACATCCTCAGAAGACACCTGCCTATTTCAGGTCAGTAGTGTTTGGCTTGAATTGAAAAGAATTTTCCAACACACTATTTGGCATGTATTGACATGATCTGAATCAGTCTTATTTTATTTGGTTTCAAAATGTCAGTGCGTTTAGGCACTTAATAATTAAATATGGATGATAAAACATTCCCTGGCATTAAAATGGTACACTGAACTGTAAAATTCACAATAAAGACACTAAAAATTAAGGTGGCTGTCAATAGCCAGATGGTTCCTCTGATGTTCTAAAATACACATGAAAGATTTTATTAATTTAACCACCATCTGGGATATAGTCGAAAATTAGCATCTAAGGGCAGATATAATCTAAATGTCACAGGGTGTTATACAGCTATTTTTCTCTTTGGCGACACTGCATGGAATCATTTTAGTTCTTCATCCCAACGTGCATGCAGGAATAGTATATTTTCTTCCTGTCAGGATGCTATTGTTAGAAGTACTTAAAATGGAAATGGGAAAATAGTTATCTATACATCTTTAAGGTAGTATTTTATTGACATTTAAATCCTAAATTATTTCCTCATGAAGCCTATTTAGTTATATGTTTTCTACAATTAACATTAATTTGATTTCATCTTCACTGGCTCAGAAGGTTTTGTATATCATATATAAATTTAAAATTAAGAAAGAGTAAATTATTTTGCAAAATAAGTGTCTATCCAGAGAAGTGGATTAGACCTGGTCTTTTAAATGACATCCTGCCTTTGAGTAAGCCAGTCACCTTCCTTATGTGTAATGCAGTTTCTCATTAGTTGAATATAAGGTCTTGATGGCATTAGCTCTACTAACCCAGGGATTGGCAAACTATAACCCCAGAGCCAAATTCAAGTCACCAAATGTTTTCTACTGCTTCACATTAAAAGTCGTCGTTGTTGTTGTTGTTACATTTAAAAGGGTTGTAAAAAATAAGCAAACAAATGCATAAATACTAAGAATACAAAACCAAAAGTATACACTAGCAAAAATATTTGCCATCTTTGCATATATTAGCTGTATTCTTTGCAGCCTAAGTTACTTATTATTTGGTTCTTTACAAGGAGTCAGTCAATCCTTGTAGTAGATTACAAATTGTTATGGAGATTTTGCTTCGTGGCCTCAACACTGACACTGGATTGCAATGATTTCACAAATATATCAAGTACGCACTAAAAATCACTCTACATAAATATGGCAGAGTTCTATGTTGGGTAGTGCTAACAGATCAAAGTCTAATATTCAAACACTGATAATGTTAATTAAGAGAAGGTACTCTGAATACAATGCAGTGTATTTATTATAATTTACTGTTAATATTAAATTATTTCAATTAGCTTAATTTTATGATCTGATGAAAAGTAATCATATATCTTTCTGAATATAACCAACAATTTTGTGGGACCTTTGAATTTTATAAACGAAATGAATCTATGTCTTCTAGTTTGATATTCACAAAGATCATGAGTTCCTGTGCTCTGTTTACAAGATTTACTTACAGTTGCATAGCTACTTAGTTATGAACCTTAATTTCTTCTATTAAGAGAAGAAATTCAAACTTAGTTATAATAATTTCAAGTATTCAGTCCCCAAGATGTGTGAGTCTTCCTCACACAGGTTTGCTACTCATCAAATGAAAAACAAATAAACAAGTAACAAAACGAAAAATAAACCCCCAAATAGCTTACTTTTATTGAGGGAAAGAAAATAGTTTTCTTCTTTGAAGAGAGTTTTTGATGCATGGAAAAGTGAGTGGTGAAAAGCATACCAACCTCAAATAAACAAGCCATTTGCAGGTTAAAATAAATAATTCAATGCATCTTTATTCTGTTTAATTAAAAACCAACTTTCAGTTAATATAAATAGAAGATGGAGAAAATGGAGTGAAACATTAGGAGCACTAGGTTATGAAAGCACGGTCCATTTTTAAAGTTGTTTAAAACAGCTATTGTAAAACTGTGCCCTGTATATTTCTACACTCAGAAAGAACAGGTCAAAACCATTAGCTGGAGATGACTGTGAGAGTACAGAACTAAGAAATTTGCGCAGCTCTTCTAATAATACTTTGTAAGACAGAAACCTACAGTGTAAAAATATTATTGGGCCGAGTCAGTTTGTCTCTGTGGTTGGAGCTTCGGATTGCGAACCAAAAGGTCCGAGGTTCGATTCAGGTCAAGGGCACGTACCTTGGTTGCAGGCTCCTCCTGGCCCGGGCCGTGGTTGGGGCTCCTGAAGGAGGCAACCAATCGATGTGTTTCTCTCACATCGATATTCCTCTCTGTCTTTCCCTCTTTCTAAAATATTATTTTGACTAAACATCTTATTTAATGCAAATAAAATATAAATGGACCATTTAATTCAAATTATAAATATATTCTAGTAGAAGAAAAGAGATTACATTTTCACATTGGTATTCATTAACTTAATATCAAGTAAAAGTTATAGTATTTCTGAGTCATGTAGCTAGCCTTTTTTACCACAACCATTAGCATTGGTTTGTAAAACTATAGCTTTATTGCTCTACTAAAATCTTTTATACAGCTGTATATAATATGAGCACTCTAGTTTTCCCTGTGGTATATAGTCTTCCACACTTTTGCATTTTTATAACCTCACTGAGTAAAACACTCTCCAAGTTACTGATCTGATTTTTTAAAATATACAATTTTAAATCTTCACAGCAGATACACTTGATGAAATACCCAGGTTTTTAAATAGGCTATTATGGATGCAATATATTGCTTCAACTCCAAACCATAATTCCCCAAATTAAGGTAAGGTCTGTCTCTTAGCCCTGCAACTAAGGAGATCAGATTTCTGAAAATTATTTTAGCTGTGGTCTGAGGATATTCCTCATGAATTTCCTAATAAGATAATTTATTATCTTATATTTCAACTTTATATTAAGAGAAGAAATTCAAAAATTATGTTTCACAAACCTAATCACACAATGTTTGTCATCTAATAAAATACCCGATGTATTGCAACCTAAGAAAACTTTTCGAATATTAATTTTGAAAACCAAAGCAGAAAGTGCTAGTCAATTCCTCAAACAAGTTCAAGTATGCCTATTAATTTCTGTGACTTATTTAATCTACAGAGACCTTTCTACTTGAACACAGAAGAAACATTACAGTGACTTTCCTACAGAAACCTCAGTGAAGAATTAAATAACATGATTCTATCTACCATTGTAGCAATAACAGAGGGTCAACTTGGATGGTGTTATTTTTTGGTAACTGTTTAAACTTTCTAAGAATAATAGTTCTGCCCTTGCCTTTGGCATTGGCTTAATTTCTTTTCTTGTAAATGGAAAGGGAAAGTTATGAGCTAAATAATTAGGTAATGTCCCTAAAAGACTTATCTCCTCAGGGAAAACATAAAGCAGAATGAATGTATTTAATTATTATTTGGTCATGCATAGACTATCATGGCCTGCTTATCTTTTTTACTTAACTGCAACTTGCATGAGATTATAGCAAATAAACAAATGCAAGGACAATTCCAAATCATCTCAGTACACAAAATAATATATGACTCTGGAGAAATTAGCAATTTTGAAAGATGGGCATATATTTAAAGAGATGATACATTTAATTATACTACGGACACATTTTCATAAACATTCACCCACGGTATGAAGGAAAGCTCCAGTTCCTTTGCCCTCTACGTGTTTTCTCTCTAGAGCAGAATGGACTTCCTTCTACATTCACAGATAGTCAGACTTCCCAGCCCCTGTACATCTGAGAAGATGACATGCCCAGGTCATAGCCCTAAGACTGCAGGCTGTAGATTTAGGAGTGTGTTCAGCACACCCCTGCCATTGGCCAGCAATATAATCTCAGGCACAATTAGTTCATCTATCTGAACTTCAGTTTCCTCACTTGTAAAATGGGTTTTAAAATTTCAATGTATAGGGTTATTGTGGGAATAAATGAAATAATTGTGTGAACTATTTGGGGTAGCACTTGTTACAGAATATACACTTAATACATACCAGTAAATACTCTTCAGCCCTGTCCAGGTAGCTCAGTTGGTTAGAGTGTCGTTGTGATAGGCCAGGGTTCAGGGTTTGATCTCTGGTAAGGGCACTTACAAGAATCATCCAATGAATACATAAATAAGTGCAAGAGCAAATGAATGTTTCTTTTTCTCTCTCTCTGAAATCAAATGTTTCTTTTTCTTCCCCTCTCTCTCTCTGAAATCAATCAATTTTTTTAATCTGGTTTTTATGCAATAAGAACCTGAATTGCACATAACAGAGCTATAGATAAGGATTTAGGGAATCTCATGCATTTATGCATGAATTATAATGGAATCCACAAAAAAAGATAAAACAATCATCAAGATATAAAGAGGAAAAAAATGAACTGAAGACGATCCAGTTCTGCACACTGCATGCTCTCTGTCTCAAAGCAAATATAATATCTTGTTAAGCTGAAAGGTTTGTTCAGATAAGCTCTAATATATTGCTTTTTCTACCACAGCATAAAGATCTTTTTTAAGTCCTTAAGCAAAGAAATATAAAGACTCGAAGCTTATTTTAATACATTATTTTGAATAGAATATTCTACCCCCAAGAGTTAGAGATCTATATACCATTGTTGGAGCAGATGGCTGAGATTGCTATTCCTTGAAAATCAACTTTTTCATCACATTCTCTTAATTTGTTGATTGTCATGCCAGTTTTATTATAATACATGCGTTAAAATGCGTTTTAAAAGAAGCAACCTACTTATGAACTACGGAAAAGCACACTCTTTCCTTGTTTTGGCATAACACCTGTAAATAGAATCTAAGGCTCTTGACACACCCTGGGCTCTAATTCCAGGTAGGTGGAAGTGCGATTTCAGGATTCAACCCAGTGTGGTAAAAACAAAAATCAATTTAAATGTTAAAATGTCTGAAGTCAAAAGCATGCCAGCTAACTTTTCCAGATACTGTCCTTTTATTTCTGAAGTTTATATCCACCAACCTTCTAATTAAACTTGAAGGAAGCAGTAGAAGTCTGCAGCTCTATGTTTTGGGGTATTTGGGGGAGTTGGTTTGTGAGAATACCGGGAGGAACATTCCTGGGTGTAATCTGAAGGTGGCCCTCTTTCACGGAGGGATAGATCCGAGAGAAAGGCCGCCACTCCTGATTGGTGGCAGGTTTCATAAGCAAGGCTTTTCTTGGGTGACCCTCTAGATGAGTAGTTTTCTGCATCAGCAGCCACTTCCAGGCCGGAAGTGGGTTTAGCCATGTACCCTGTCCATATCGTCTCATCACCACACTCATGACTGGGGCAGCTTCTGGGAGTGGCAGGGATGCAGGGCATCCAGTTGACAGAGTCCAGTTCTCAGGTTAAACCAGTAGCCATGCTTTTTTTTTTTTTAATCCTCACCTGAGGATGTGTTTTTATTGATTTTTAGAGAGAGGAAGGGAGAGAGAGCTGAAACATCGATATGAGAGAAACATCGATTGGCTGCCTCCCAGAGGCGCCCTAACAGGGGGTCAAACCTGCAACCTAAGTATGTTCCCTGACCAGGAATTGAACCTGTGAACTTTTGGTGTAGGGGAGAATGCTCCAACCAATTGAGCCATCTGGCCAGGGCGATCATGTCCTCTTGATGACCTTCCCTAAGAGGGGAGCAGGGCAAGTGACTAAAAAGCCAGTCGAATGTTATAGAAAGAGTTGAAAATTGCAAAAACTAATTCCAATATAGCGAATCATGTTTTATGTAGATTACTCAACCATGAGTTACATAGAAGTTGTTTTGCTTTAACTAGGACACTAAGTTCACCTTTATCAGGTGTTGGGGGATTTCTGACTTTCCATGTTACACATGGAGAACATAAAAAAGAATGAAAAAATCAAATTTTTAAGAAACAGCTATCTCTGCCTTGAACTTACAGTCTCAAGCCATGTAGCAGGTCTTAGTGGTAGCCAACTCTTATACCCCTTCACTTTCTTTGTGATCATGTCCCACCAAACTGTGATTACCCGGGAATGAGGAAGACCTCAGTATAGTGGGAAAATGATAAAAACAAGAAGATATAGATACAAATAAAATAGGTAAGGAATCTGAATAGGAATGGAATGAATAAATTGAAAAGTGGAAAAATGAAGCCAAGTAGTGAACAATGAGTGAATAATTAAGAAAGGATAAAGTGTGGCAGAAATGGAGGAAAGCAAACGACTGGATATAGAGTTCAAGGCCATGTTTATAAGGTTTTTCAAGAATTTTATGGAAACTGCTGATAAATTTAATGAATCCCTCAATAAGTATAGTGAGACCATGGAGGACATGAAAAAGGACCAACTAGAAATTAAGCATACACTGACTGAAATAAAGAATAATTTACAGAGATCCAACAGCAGACAAGAGGATCCCAAGAATCAAGTCAAAGATTTGAAATACAAAGAAACAAAAAATACCCAACCGAAAAAGAAAAAAGAAAAGAGATTCCAAAAATATGAAGATAGTGTAAGGAACCTCTGGGACAACTTCAAGCGTACCAACATCAGAATTATAGAGGTACCAGAAGGAGAGAGAGGGCAAGATATTGAAAACCTTTTTGAAGAAATAATGACAGAAAACTTCCCCTACCTGGTGAAAGAAATGGACTTACAAGTCCAGGAAGCTCAGAGAACCCCAAACAAAAGGAATCCAAAGAGGACCACACCAAGACACATCATAATTAAAATGCCAAGAGCAAAAGACAAAGAGAGAATCTTAAAAGCAGCAAGAGAAAGACAGTCAGTTACCTACAAGGGAGTACCCATATGACTGTCAGCTGATTTCTCAACAGAAACCATGCAGGCCAGAAGAGAGTGGCAAGAAATATTCAAAGTGATGAATAGCAAGAACCTGCAACCAAGATTACTTTATCCAGCAAAGCTATCATTCAGAATAGAAGGTCAGATAAAGAGCTTCACGGATAAGAAAAAGCTAAAGGAGTTCATCACCACCAAACCAGCATTATATGAAATGCTGAAAGGTATTCTTTAAGAAGAGGAAGAAGAAAAAGGAACTCTTACCATTTGCCACAGCATGGATGGAACTGGAGAGCGGATAAATACCACAGGATCTCACTCATTTGTGGAATATAATGAACAACATAAACTGATGAACAAGGACTGATCCAGAGACGGAGAGGCATTGATTGGACTTTCGGGCCTTGGAGGGAAGGTAGGGGAGGGTGGGGGTAAGGGGGAAAGATCAACCAAAGGGCTTATATGCAAGTATATAGGCCTAACCAATGGACACGAACAACAGGGGGGTGAGGGCATGAGCGGGGGGGGGGGGGGGGGGTAGAGGGTAACATGGGGACAAGGACACATATGTAATATCTTAATCAATAAAAAGTATATTAAAAAAAGAAAGGATAAATTGGAAGAGAAGACAAAGTCTTATGAGGTGTCAACAAATAGAGGTACATAAAAATGACAGGCATTTTTGAAAAGAAGATAATCATCATGAACATTTGTACATTTCTTGAAAGAGCAAATGAACTAAAACATTTGGAATTGAATGCATATTAGAGGAGGAAGTAGGGATTCAGCAGTTATGTTATTAACTTGATCAATACCCATAACCAAACAGGCAATTGAATACCACCTTCACTCTCCATTCACATTAATGCTTGTAATCTATTGATTGTCAGCTAACCAAATAATTACAAAGCTCCACTTCTTTATGTAGTAAACAATTTCAGCGGCAGCCTTGACTTATTCAAAGTAGATAAAAGATGTATCTCATAAATTAAAAATAGGCAGAGTATGATCAGTTTGAAAATTCAAATTTTCTTTGATTGTTTACAAAGCATTATATCATAATGACTAAGTATTAAAATTATGCGATCAATAAAATGTGCAAAATAGCATTGCATACTGTGGCATGCTCTACTCAGACTGGGATGCTTTTGTAGAAATAACAAGAAATTAAACTACTTCTTCAAAGACCCTTAAAATACTATAATCAGCAAATGTGTCTTCACACATAAATAAGAAAATTTTAAATATGTGTATACGAAAAAAGTATTTAAAATAAACAATAGCATAGGTAACATTTCAGCTTCTTATTAATATTTTATTATAGAATATAATATTTGTTTCAGTAAATGTGATGCCAATAAGTGTTAAGTACTGCAGTCGGATGTCCATGCATTTTCCCTATGCATTGTAAGAAAAGAAACAACAAATGCCGAAACCGGTTTGGCTCAGTGGATGGAGCGTCGGCCTGCGGACTGAAGGGTCGCTGGTTCGATTCCGGTCAAGGGCATGTACCTGGGTTGCAGACACATCCCCAGTGGGGAGTGTGCAGGAGGCAGCTGATCGATGTTTCTCTCTCATCGATGTTTCTAACTCTCTATCCCTCTCCCTTCCTCTCTGTAAAAAATCAATAAAATATATTAAAAAAAAAAAAAGAAACAACAAAGGGTGAAAATTCAGGAAAAGCAAACCCACATTCCTTACCAAGCTGTCCTTGCTTGACAGAGTATTAAAAAAAAAATCTAGGCATGCATAATCACCCAGCTTTCTGCAATTAGCCTAGAAACTATTATTCTTTACATTAGTGTCTCCAGGAAAACACACAACTTTTACTTTAGTCTCAAGTTTATGCAAACTTGTGCCATTCATTTTGATGTATCCTCTCATCTTCTAAGGTACGGAAGGCCTTCTGGAAGATGAGAATGATCAATTCTATGACTATTAGGTAAAATTCAATTGCAAATACATCTGATTGTGTACTGTTTCCCAAGGGAATATTTGAAATAACAGATTCAGTACCTTTAAATTATTAGAAATGTTTAGTTTAGCTATTTCATATTGAGTTTGCTTTTGGTGAATTTTAGCTTTCTAAGACTATATATTTCACCTATATTTTCAAATGTATTTGTGTAAAATTTTATATCATATATACTATATAGTAAAACTCTGCTCTATGTATTACTTAAATTATTCTATTTCTGTTTTACTTGGTAAATTCTCCAGAGATTAGTCTATTTTTCTAAATAATCAAATAGTAGTGTCTTTCTCTTCTCTTAAAACTTATTTCCTTTAATTCATTTGTATTTTTTCTTCTCTTCTACTTGTTATTCCTGCTCCCTTTTTAAGGTTTTTAGTTTGTTGTTCCCCCTTTCTTTTTTGGGGTGTTTGCTCCTATTCTAACCTTTTTAAGTTGGTTATTCAATTCCATTATTCTCTAATTAATTCTTTCAGTAAAATTTTCTTTTAAGTACATATTGACTCCTTCTCCTATGTTTTGACATGATGTGTTTGTTTTTAATTGAATTTTATTTAGAGAGAGAGAGAGACAGACAGACAGACAGACAGACATCAATGTGAGAGTGAGAGTGAAACATCTATCAGTTGCCTCCTGTTGACACCCCCATTTGTTTAAGGGCACAAACTTCCAACTAGTAGATGAATAAGTCCTAGAGTACTAATGCACAGCATGGTCAGTATATACAACAATACAGTATTATAAACATCAAACTATCTCTTAATTATTCCCACCATAAGAAAATTATCTCACACTGTAGATGTGTGAGCTAACACCACAATGACAATCACATTGCAATATATAAATGCATCAAATAACATGTTTATCCCTTCAACTTACATATTGTTATATTTCAAATATATTTCAGTTACACAAAAGTTAAATACAAATGCACATACACATATATTCACCTTTGCTTTTTAAAAAAATATATTTTATTGATTTTTTACAGAGAGGAAGGGAGAGGGATAGAGAGTTAGAAACATCGATCAGCTGCCTCCTGCACACCCCCCACTGGGGATGTGCCCGCAACCAAGGTGCATGCCCTTGACTGGACTAGAACCTGGGACCCCTCGGTCCACAGGCCGATGTTCTATCTACTGAGCCAAACCAGTTAGGGCTCACCTTTGCTTTTTAAGTATAGTGATTATTATTGTAATGTTTTAGTAGAAGTAGATTAAAATGTATTAAATATATTTCATTTCTTAAATTTTCTGGTAGATCTATCAATTACTGAGAAAAATGTATTAAAATATCTGCACATAATGGAGAACTTATTTATTTTACCTTGTCATTGCTTAATATAATTATAGTAGATTAGTTGCATTAGTAACCTTGATTCCTCACCTTTCCTTGAATCCACGTCCGTTGCGATGTGCTTATAGTGGCTTCTGGTGCCCTCCACTTGACTCTAGTCTTTTCCTTCTTTGGTCAGTGGAGTTTTATCAAACATGCATAAGCTTGAACAGTGAGTATGCTTGGTCAGTTTGCTTGTTTCTTGCCATCTGCTGTTAAACATCAGATCATGCCCTGCTAATCCTCTGGAGACATTCTAGCAAGGCCAGATGGCAGTTAGCTGATGACCAGTTATATGCGTAAACACATTTGAGACTAGAAAACTGCACAATTAAAGCAAGCCAAAACACCTCATGAACTACATATATGCACACACACTTTTTAATTCTCATCTGAAGATAGTTTGTGGTGTTTTGTTGTTGTTGGTGGTGGTTTTTTTGTTTATTTGTTTGTTTGTTTGTTTGTTTGTTTTGTTTTTTTTTAAAGAGAGGAAGGAAGAGAAACATCAATATGAGAGAGAAACATTGATTGGTCTTCTCTTGTACATGCCCCAACCGGCGATCTAACCCGCAACCTAGGTATGTGCTCTGGCCGGGAATCGAATTGGCAACCCTTTGGCGTATGGGACAACGTTCCAACCAACTGACCAACTCGGCCAGGGCCATATATGTGTATTATTTAATGTCTCTGGCATTTTATATGTTGGGGTGTTGTTTGTCATTTAAATAATTACAACATAGAAATGATACAATATTTTAAGCTTTTTTAGATACAAAGATTCCATTATTTCACTGGGGATTGACAACATTTTATTTTTATGTAAAAACTCTCTTCAAATAAAGTAATATGTTTGACTTTGATTTTTTTTTTCTTTCTTTTACATGAGTGGCTGTTAGCTAAAAGCTGTTTTACAGTTTTATATTTAGCTTTCCTTTATTTCTAGACCTTGTTTTACTCTTTCAAATAATATGTGGCTTGCATGGTAAATAGGTATTCTTATGGTTTATGTTGCCTTACTTGTGCTAATTGTAATATGTAGAAATCTGTGCAAATAACATATAGAGTAAAACTGAAGTTGGGGCTAGTTAGCCACTTTTAATTTCATTTTATATCTTTTTTTTCAAGGATTCACAAATATCAAAATCCTTTTAGCATATTTCCTGTTGACTAAGCCAACAGGAACGAACATAAGTATAATAACTGGAGAACTGAGTTTATGTAAAGAAATTCCAGCAAAGTAAGTGCCTTCTAAACAGCAAGCTAGGGAGCCCCTTCAAAGTTCTCACTTGCACCTCCATTATCATATATTTCAATGGAATATCCTGGATAGTGATCTTTTTTGTTGTTGTTAATTCTCACCTGAGGGTATCTTCCCCATTCATTTTTAGAGAGAGTGGAAGGAGGGGGAGAGACACAGAGAGAGAAACATGGATGTGAGAGAGATACATAGATTAGTTGAGTCCTGCACGTGCCCCAGCTGACCAGGGGCAGGGATATAGTCTGCAATCAAAGCATGTGCCCCTGACCAGAGTCAAACCTGGGACCCTTCAGTCAGTCCCAAGGCTGATGCACTAACCATTGCGCAATCGGCTAGGGCATTATATTTTAATTTAAGTCTGCCCTACACTATGAGTTGGAGTCAGGAGAACCATTAGCCACAACCATAACAAAAATACTACCCAAAAGATCCTTTCTCATCTCATTTGTGTCTACAGAAAAATATGTGGCGGTATTAGGTTGCTCTCATGTATAAAAGAAAATCTAAAATTATATGTCAAGGATATGATGTCTGATGTTCTCCAGTATCTAGAAATGTATTCTTTTTAAAACTTTACTTTAAAATTCTTTGACTCTGAAATATTTTCCCCAACAAACCTAGCTGAATTTTCTTTTTGCTTACAATCGTTTTAGCTGGTGAGTTTTGTTTATTGCGATTTTTGATATTTGACTTTTAAAGGTTAGTCTGTTTACTCGTTGTGATTACTGGTCTATTGGGGCTTCTTTCTAGCATCATAGTTGTCTTCTTGTGTCTGTTAAATTTCACCAGGGTTTGCCAGAAGTCACTGGGAGAATATTCCCTTTGGCGTTTGCTTACCCTCCAGGGATGCTGTTTTTACTTTCTTATTGGCCTGAGAAGATACCTTACATTTTAAAAATTCAGATTAGTAATTAATTTCTAACATTATTTTAAAATATGTGATTTGACGATTTAATTATTTTTAAAGAGTCACCATCCCTAAAGTGCTTCTCAAATTATTCATGTCATGATATATATAGAAATGTTAAAATTATATGACATTGGAAAAAAATGAGGAAGTTACTTGATGTTGGAGGCAGCTGGCCTAATATTTCCAATCTTGTTCAACTAACTAGGTGCCTGTAGGGATAAATATTTTTGTAGATTTTTAACCCATTTTTGCACACTGTCACTCATTTGTACAAAACAAGGTTACAGTAGCAAAACCAGAATTATGAAGTTTTGGGGATTTATTTTGTTGTTGTTTTTTGTTTGTTTAGTACTTTTCGTTCATCACATTGTAATATACAAAAATATTCTCTACTTTAACTGGGATAATTCCTGTAAGAAAAATCTCAACCAGTTCCCAAACTTGCATTCTGTAATTAATACCATTTAATAATATTTTAAGTAAAAAATTTAAAAAACAATTTTTGTTGTTCTCACATTTTCGGTACACAGAAAAAAAACTTGCAAAAGTTGATGTATGAAATGTATGGTACATGAGCTCTGCCCTGTTGCATTTATCAAAGTCTAGTTGTTCTCTAGGTACAGAGATAACTTTGTTGTTTCCCACAGGTACATAAGCAAAGCACTATCTAACACCAGATGCAAAATAAATGTACCTATTCAAGTGAAAAAGTACAGCAAGTGCATCCGTTATTTATGACACCAATTATTTCATGAATTTGCTGCTTTGTTTTCAAAGTAAAAATGACAAACAAGTGCCTAGTGCATTTCTTTACCAGCCATGTCCCTGTATTTAAATCACAATGGAAACTGGGAAGATTCATGTGGATAATTCAAGCCTGAAGTGCCATTTCACCTGGAAAAAAAGGGGTAAATGAAAGGGATGGAAACACAATTTTATTTTCATAGGACTTATTTCAATCTTTGAATTTATAAACAAAGATAGGTAGCCAATGGAAAAAATCTGTTATATGTAATTTCTGAAATGTTGTGCAATGTAATCTTACACGCACACATACACCATGCATGTGTGGAATTTAATATCTATATGAGAATACTGCGGCTCAGAGAGATAACTGTATAAAGTCACATAACAAACACACTGCTGAATATAAGGATCATTTCTGTTGGATTACAAGGACTTATTCATCTTACCGTACCAGGTTATATCATTACAATGGAAATTTTACATTGGGTTATAGTATATTATATTATTATGTAAGGATCTCTCATAATTATTTCTTTGTGAAACATTTCATAAGACATGTTCAATATTTTGGTATTGCTATAAGATTTAAATAATGCTAAACTAAAGTTTATACATTTAAATTTTCATATTATCCTTTATATTTAAATTATTCCTATTAATGTAACTTACGTTAGTTAACAGTTTGGTGAACTGTAAGAGACAAGTTGGGTTATTGTGTATTAAGAATTCATTTATACAAATAATGTTTTAATTTGTATCTAAAATATATTGACTTTAACTTTTTTAAAATGTTGTTATATATAAAATAATATAAAAATACTGATTTTTCAGAAATGCATCTCTGATACACTATAAGATTATGGTATTCTCTATGAATATTCAACGATTTTAAAAAGCTTGTAGGGAATTGTCAACAATATGTGAGATTGTTTGTGCATATAACCATATGACAGGAACAAGAAAGAACATATTAATTTATGTGATATTGTTTATATAAATCAGTAAAATAAAATATAAAATAAGTTATTATGTTCAACATGATTATTGCTATTTATAATACAAGAGGACATTTTCTTAAACATTTAAAATAAGACTCATTTTGTTTTCTACCTTTTCTTATCGTGGTGCTTTACCTCACGAGACCCACTACTGCTCTGTCACTCAATTTCTAAAGTGAATTTTGTCTCTAAAATATATTCTCTCCACAGGGAACATGGTGTTTCCTGCATGGACACTCCTCATTTTCAAGTTAAGTACACTGTTCCCAGGTGTTAGCCTAAAACACATAGCCAGTTATTTCTCCAGAAAAATTGATTGATTTGGGAACTAAAATAATTGCAATTCAGGACATGTGTATGGTCTGTTGGCGAACCCGTGCAAGTTCTGAGAAACAACAGAGAAGAAACTATTATAGAGAAGAGAAAATTGGAAGAGCAATTATAAGCAATAGTTCTTCCTGTGGGACCTTGATCCACGTAGGGTGTAAGGGCTCTCCCTACTGGCCTCCAGACTTCATTTTAAATGAGGTTTCTGTTTATTATTTTTATACAGAATAAAGGCAGTGGCTAATGTATATGCAGATTTGGAGCTGAGGACCAAACATATTACTCATGGTCACTGCTGAATTACACAGTGGATGGCCTAAGTGCATGCAGAAAGACCAAATATTGCTCGAAAAAAAATTCACATTTGATATCCTAGTGAAAGGATCAATAAGTCATTATGAAGAAAGTGAGAATTTAGTTGGACTTCCTGACAGGCCTGTAAAGGTCTTAATACAGAGATGAATAAGACACAATGAAAATGAATCCAGGCCCCACCGTGTAAGAGAAGAGCAGTTTCTTAGGGGAGGACAGACAGCAAGGTGAGAAAAGGGAGGGTGAGCAGCTGCTGACCACCTTAGCTCATGTGTTTTTCTTGGAAGTGCCGCATTTAGGACGCCTGTCCCTCTAGGCTTTGCCTGCTAGAGCAGGTGTTTTTCTAGACAGTTGTTTAATGTGTATTTCTTTTTATCTAACCTAAGGAGTTTCTCCGGTTTCTCTTTAGCACACTTTTCCTTATAATAAGTGTCAATGAGAAGCCAAGATGTGACCTGAATTCTTAGCAAGATGGCAAAAAAAGCTAATGTTGTTCAGAGCCTTCTAATATGCAGTGGAACCATGTTTTTCTAAACACCTGGGGGTCTTGTTTGTTGGTTTGTTATGTGTTTGTTTGTTTTTGGTCAATACTTGGGAACAACCTACTTTACTTTCAAGCATGATTGGTATATCTCTGCTGTTAGAAATAACCCTTAGATCCCTTTTCCACTTCAGTGGAGATAACGATGCACTGAAATAGCTCTCAGGTGCACCTGAGAGCTTGACATTGCAAGGAAGTTTATATTTTAAAGCAAAGAAGTTACATTCCATTAGGTGTTAGTAGCTAATAAATACGCGACGTGCTGAGAGACTTCCGAAAAAGATGGAGAGTTGGTACATATTTCCGAAATTGTTTGACAGACATTAAAAGTGTTATACGTCACAATAACATAGAGATGAAAACTTCATCTACGGTGAAACTAGGCAAGTTCCCATGATCATCCCACAGAGTCTCAACTATCAACCTGCTACAGTCAACTTCAGATGAAGCTGAGAGATACCAGGAGCTAATACCTGGCAAGTGGAGGAAATGAAGTTCTAAGACTATATACAACATTACTTAAAAGAAAAACAGTAATATTTCTTATCCTGAGGAAGTGAGAGCTGAAGATCTGGATAGAACATTGAGAGCAGAAAGAGCAACACTACATGGAAATCAGACTTGCAAGTAGGCCAGGGGTAGAAATCCATCATCAAATGCAGTGCTTCTGGGCTTTTAGCATGTATCAGAATGACCAAGATGGCTTCTTAAACAGCGATTACTGGGTCTCACTCCCAGATTTCTGATGCAGTAAGGCTGCAGTGGTACCTTCTCTAAAAAGTTCTCAGGTGATACCAAAACTGCTGGTCTTAGACTTTGCCTTGAATACCTCTGATATAAATGACTTGATTTTCGTTTTTGGTGGTGTTATCATTGTTTAAAAGAGTACTTTTAGAGCAGATTTAAGTTCATAAAGAAATTGAGTGGAAGCTACAGATTTTTTCTTTATAGCCTCCTGCCCCATATATGCATAGCCTTCCCCATTGTTAATATCCCCCACAGACTTATCCTATCTAATAATAGACAAACATGGTAATTGACCATACCTTTGCTATGCCTCCCATTGGCTAATTGGCGTGATATGCAAATTAACCATCAACAAAGATGGTAGCTGATTTGTATACTGCAGGCAGGGCGGGACACCAGGAGCCGCCATCCAGGCCCCCATGTGAGACCCCAGGAGTCACCAGAAAGCCAGGCCACAGGCAAGGTGACCCCCCCAGGACCCAGGAGCCACCTTGCCTGCGGCCCGTGTTCGTGATTGGAAAGCTGGGCCACAGGCAAGGTAGAACCCCGGGACCCAGGAGCCACCTTGACTGTAGCCTGTGATCGTGATTGGAAAGCTGGCTGCAGGTAAGGCGGCCCCCTGGAACCCAGGAGCCCATCAGTGAGGTGTGCAGGCGAAGCAGTGATCAAGTTATGAGGGGGAGGGTGGGGGGCGAAATGAGCTACAGGAGCAGCTCTGGCCGGAGACTGAAGACTCCCGCCAGAGCGAGGAGCAAAGACTGAAGGCTCCAGCCGCAGCGAAGACTGTGTCCAGAGCGAAGATGGAAGGTGGTGGCCAGAGTGAAGGTCTGGGTCCCGGGTGCCAGAGGTACTGGTGCTGGCAGCCAGGGGAAAGAAGGCCTATTGCACGAATCTGCCGGGGTCCAACCCCAGCAGGTCCAGGGGTTCCCAAAGGCGTAGACAGAGTCGGCGAAGAAGGAAGGACACGGAGACAGCGTTCAGTTGATCAGCAGCCTAGCCAGGATCTCCAGCCAAGTTCTGGTCTCGATCTCCAGAGAGGTTCTGCTGTTTATTGTTTTGTTACATCCATATTTATACCAGTTGATTTTAATCCTGTCAATTTCTATTACAAAGGTTAGGGCGTTTCTTATCTCCATTCCAGGGAGTAAAGATTATGTAGCTTAAGCATGATTGTTTGTAGTTAAAGTGATTAACTACCGGCCTGGCACTTAGTTAAGGAGTTTCATCCCCTCCCTGACTTCAGGGAAAAATTCCTACCTGGGGAAACAACCTTTCTAGGAGAGGCATCCCCTCCCTGACTTCAGGGAAAAATTCCTACCTGGGGAAACAACCTTTCTCGGAGAGGTGACCTTGGTTAAAGCACACAGCGCTAAGGGGAGCAAACATATTAAGAACAGTATGCTATATACGCCAGGTCCCTTGAAACATATGCTGTGCAGATGTTTCTTTCCTGCAGCGACTGTGTCAAGCAGCAAGGATGGACCGGCTTCCGGCACGAATCTTCATCTAATGGGCCTCTAGTCCTATATAATTAAAGGCTAATATGCAAATAGACCAAACAATGGAATAAGTGGAACAACCAACAACCGAACAATTGCTCGCTATGATGTGCGCTGACCACCAGGGGGTGTGTGCAAAACATAGCAGGCGTTGGCCATGTTGTGATGGTGGAGCCGGTGAACAGAGGGGCCAGACCAAGGCGAGGTGCTGGTCACTATCATCGGGTTGAGCTCTGGTGGTTACTGAAAATTCTTTGCTCCCGCATGCCATGGTCCCACCTGGCACTCGCATCTGCTACCTGCGCTGGCCCTGATTGCACCCTCTACTGGCGCCGGAGCTGCCACTCGCACCCACTGCCAGCACTGGCCCAACTCACACTCGCAGCTGGTGCAGAGCCACCACTTGCACCCGCTGCTGATGCCCAGCGCAGGTCCCGATCACTCAGCCCCAATTGCTCCGTGCTGTCAGCAGGCGTGAGTGGGGCCAGCGCCATCAGCACGTGGGAGTGATGGTGGCAGGAGCACGGCTGCCAGACGGACAGGGTTCTGGGGGCCGTAGTGGTAGGGGCCAGGTGGGGTCATGGAAGATGGGCCGAGACCCACCCCTGTACCTACTGCAGCACCACAGGTTCTTTCAAGGTGCACAAATTGATGCACTGGGCCCCTACTTTATTATAACAGATGAACCTACATTGATACATCATTAGCACCCAAAGCCCAGAGTTTACATTACGGTTCACTATTGGGTACGGTACTAGTATATTCTATAGGTTTAAACAAATACATATAATGGCTTGTGTCCATCATTATCTATATATGTAAAAATCCAGTGACTGGAAAGCTGTAACGAACGGAACAACCCACCGCTATGATGCCCACTGTGGTCAGTGAACCAACCCGATAAGGGGTGGGGCCGGCAGGCCAACCTCCCGCGGCCACTCTCCCCAGCTGGCCCCACCCCTGATTGGCCCACCCCATCCTGATTGGCCCACAGCCCCTCCCCCAGCTGCCCCTACCCCCGATCACCCCCCTACCCCAATAGGGGGCAGGGCCAACCAGCCAACCTCCTGCAGCCCCTTCCCCCACCTGGCCTACCCCAGATTGGTCCCCCCAACCCGATCAGGAACAGGGCCGGCCAGCCAACTGCCTATGGCTCCTGTCCCCAGCCTACTCCACCCCCGATTTCTCTCACACACCAATTGAGGGTGGGGCTGGCCAGCCAACCTCCCAAAGCCCTGCCCCATGGATGGCCCCACCCCCAATCAGACCCTCCACCCCAATCAGCAGTGGGGCCCACCAGCCAATTGCCTGTGGCCCCACCCCCCAGCTGGCCCGGCCCTGTTTGGGCCCCAAATGGGGCAGATCGGCCAGTCAACCTCCCGCCATCTCCTCTGCCGAACAGGACCGGCCCTGATCTGACAAGATTGGGGCCAGACCGGCCAGACCCCACCTGTGCACAAATTCATGCACAGGGACTCCAGTCTATATAATAAAAGCCTAAGCGACCATTACGGCAGAACGACCAGAACAACCAGTCACTGTGATGCACACAGATCATCAGGGGGCAGATGCTAAATGCAGGAGCTGCCCCCTGGTGATCAGCATGCTCCCACAGGGGAGCACCACTCAGCCATAAGCCAGGCTCACAGCTGGTGAGTGCAGCCGTGGTAGCAGGAGCCTCTCCCGCCTCCACGGCAGCACTAAAGAGCAGCGAGTCAAGAGGTAAGGAACAGTGAGCAGGTGGGCAGTAAGGAGCGAGGGGTCCTGGACTGTGAGAAGGATGTCCGACTGCCAGCTTAGGCCCGTTCCCCACAGGGAGCATGCCCAAACTGGCAGGTGGACATCCCCTGAGAGGTTCCAGACTGCAAAAGGATACAGGCCGGGCTGAGGGACCCCCCCCCCCCCACCCCAGTGCACGAATGTCATGCATTAGGCCTCTAGTAATGTCATATACCTGGTTGAGTAGTTTCATTGCCGTAAAATACCCCTATGTTCTGACAATTTATTTGTACCTGTCCTCCAGCCTCTGACAATGACTGATTTTTATTGTTGACATACTTTTGCCTTTTCCAGAGTGTCATATAGTTGGAATCATACAATATTTAGCCTTTTCAGGTTGTTTTCTTTCGGATATGGATATGTATTTAAAGTTCTTGCATGGCTTCATAGCTCACGTCTTTTTAGCGCTGACTAATATTCATTATCTGCAGGTAGCACAGTTTAGTTTAGTCATCCACCTATTGAAGGACATGTTAAGTTGCTGTATAAATGACTTTTTAAAATGTGTTTCATTTTTGTCTTCAACCTAATTTTCCAAGGAGAAAGAAAATGGTTTGAAGACAAGGGAACAAGCTTACTCTCTAGTAGCTGTGGGATGAGGATGAGAGAGATTGAAAATGCAAAATGAAAAGCTATAGTGCTACAGAATAAAAAGTCTGGTGTCATGCTGTGGTGGCTTTGTGCTATATCAGCTTGGTTAAGCTCAATGATATTCCCACGAATTCTCTCCCAGACAGGGTCAGTTATGTTTATATATATAATTACAACACAACTATTACAAAATTTGACCTAAATATTTCCAAATAAACTAATTTAATCAGTAGACATTTAAGCCTATTCTAAGTATTCCAAATTATAAGAGAAAAATATTCCACAAAGACAATCATAATTTTTTTCCCAACTATGCAGTAAACTTTCACACTTTTAGAGGAATAGTTAATGTAAGGTATCAGTGAAAGGAAAAATTAAAAACAAAATAAATGTTAAAATTACTATAATTTTCTCATATATTTGCCAAGGAAGAATAGAAAGGGCATTAAGTTGAGATTGTAGAAAGGAAAATATAGCTTTCTCTGAAGGCTAGAAAGAGGTGGACTCTTTAATAATATCCAGGCAATAAACAAGCTGTGTTACCTACTAATAAAGAATTAATATTGAGCAATCAGGGAATGGTGTAATGAAGACCACAAGGACCTAATCTTGATCAGTTGATGTGATTAAAGGAAGCAAAATTGTCACAACATTGAACTCGAATAAGTTTTAATCAAATTTTAAAATAATATTTTATAGAGAAAAGGAGGATAAATTCAAAGACACATTAAGTCAATAATTCATATAGTTTGGAATTAAATACATTTTGTAATGTGCTTTCAATTTACGGACATCTTTAAGAATTCTGTGTGAAAGGGGCAAATTATTTTAAATTGTCTTTATAGAGCACTTCAGTTTTTCCTTAATAATTTCTTCCTTTTTAAAATTAAAAACCAAACAATTTAAAGCAGCGTAACAATTTTGAAAATATTTTAATTCAATAAGGTGTTACATAGCTTTTCTGAGGATTTCAGCCTATTCACCCAGTTTCTCTCTTTTTTCCTTCTTTGACAAAAGGTTCCCTCCTATTCTGTCTTCCAATAGCATTGTACATCACTAATTTATTTAGAATCAGTGAGAAAATCAAAGCCTTAGGTTGTATCTGCCAACAAAGTTTAAGACTAATATTTTATTTATCCAACACACACACACACACACACACACACACACACACAGAAATATGTTCTACATTGTGTGAAGTGAAAAAACACACACACACAAAGAGACATCTTTTGGGGGCCATTACTTAACTGATCACATTAAACTCTAATTTATAGAAGAATTGAGCTAGAAAGATTTTCAGATAGGTTAGAAAACAAACACAAAACAAAAACTAATACATTCATATTTGGGGGGGCAACATGCAGGTAAAATAGGTTGAAGTTAAGATAAAGAATAAGATTGATTTTGATTCTAGAAATGTTTAAAACTTTTAGAAGTTCAATTGCCAGAATATTAAATTGTTTGAAAATACAAATATTTACAAAAATAAGGTAACCCCTGGTGACTTAGATATACATACAGATATATACTTCAATTAGCTAATCTTAAAGATCTGCTTTATGATTCACAAATTCTATCATTTTGTCAATGACTTCTGAGATCTTGCAAGAACAAAGAGATCATATACGTCATATTTACCTTTCATTATTGAAAATACTAGAGGCCCGGTGCACGGAATTCATGCGTGGGGAGGGGGTCCCTCAGCCCAGCCTGCACCCTCTCGCAATCCAAGATCACTGGCTCCTAATCATTCACCTGCCTGCCTGCATGATCACCCCTAACCACTCACCTGTCTGCCTGATTGCCCCTAACCACCTCTGCCTAGGCCCCTGCCATGGCAGCTTCGTCCGGAATGATGTCCGGAAGGTCATTTGGCTGTCTGGTCTAATCAGCATATTACACTTTTATTATTATAGATATGTAGCTGGCTGTCTATTATTCCTCTGCTCCAAGCATTGTTGACAAAGGAAGATATAGAAAATATGGGGGTGTTTGGTTACACATTTTTAACAATTTGGTGACACATTTTTAATCCTTTTACATCACAATACTACACTGTTTTAGCTCAGGCTTATGGGGAGGTCATTAAGGAAGACATGGCAAATTGTTTCAATGTTTGCTTGCTGTTGGTTTTCCCCGGGTTAATAGTTTTAGTCAACTGAAAGCCAAATGATTTATGGCCCTTCATATTCTCATTTGCGACTCTTCTCAAATTTTACCTAAGCTCCTTGTGATTCGCTGACAACTTAAATTACTTTGTGAAGAAACATTATTTAAAATAAAATCATGTCTTGACTGATTTGACAGAGGCTTGTGAATGTGACAAAGACATCAATAGAACTGGTGGCTTTCCTGAGAAAGGTCTCTCATTCTAAATAACACAAGGCATGGAGAGCAGCTTCATTTGATCAAAACTTTGTCAAATTGTAGCTGTATTACACAGGTTCATGCTTTCGTAAGGGCTGGATACATTTTCCAGTGCAGCTGTAAATGTGTGGTTTCTGCATTGGGAATTGAAATGAAGCCTTTCACAAAATGCTGTTAGCCGTGGTGCTCCATATATTACAATATTAGGTATGTTACTTGGTTGAAGAGATGGTTGGCTTAGTCAAGTCTATATTACAAAAAGGGAGAGAGGGAGAGAGAGAGAGAGAGAGAGAGAGAGAGAGAGAGAGAGAGAGAGAAATCCAAATGTTCTGATAGGTAAACAAAAGAGAACATCTTATTGTTCTCAAGGCCACAGGGCATCCTGGTGACATTTGTACGAAACAATGCTTATTGTCCTAATTTATGCATAACCATAGGTAGAGGTACTCTAAACCCTAACAGATATTGACAATAAATTCAAATATAGGAACAGCCCCTTCTTGTCACCTTTATCTAATTGATTTAAAGACCGAATATTGAAATATATGGTAACACTATTTATAGAATGAGACTTAAGAAAATGTAAAATAATCTGATAAACACACACATACACACACATACAACTCTCGCAATAAATGTACATTAATCTACACACATTCTTGAGTTGGAAGACTAGTGTGCATATCATAATATGTGCTTATCGTTTAGTCATTTTTTCTAGCCTGGTATATTAATTACTATTTAGAATACATCTTATGGGAAAATGTATTAAATACAAAAGCAAATGTCTTGCGCAGTGTTTCCTTCCATTATCTTTTCTTTTTGAGAACAACCTGTATATATTTTGGAGATTGCCAACATTCAATTATCCAACCAATCTCAATCCGCCATCTGTTGTGTGAGAGTCTCTGTGTCCCTGTGTGAGGAATTTGGCACCATTGACACCTTGGTGTACTCTGGAGAAGTGAGCATTCAGAACACCTGCCTGAATTCTGTTCTTAGCTGCCTGTGGTGCGTAATGAGTTAGACGCCTGTGATCCCTTCCTATGGATCTCCTTCTAATGATAGAGTTGGGAGTACAAAAAAAAGGCCCATAATAAACCTCCATATAAGGAAAGCATACATTCCCGTCCTCTCTAGAATGCATGTCAATATCAAGTGTTTCTTAAGGAGAAAAGCACTTTAAACCTTCCTGAGTCAAAAGGAGTGAGATCAAATCTGATCTCTACTTCCTTCCCACTCTGTGATCTTGGGTATTTTAACCTTGCTTCTTCTTCATTTGTAAGATGGTGATAAGAATGACTGTCCTTTCTTCTCACCTCATAGACAAATATTTTTATTGCTGTTGTTACTATTATTAGTAGTAGTACTATTAATAGTAGCACTCCTTAATCCACCTTTATTTATCAGATACATCAATAAAAAGGGAATGGGCAAAATGAAGAGAGAGAGAGAAGGTGGGGGGGGGAGGAACATCGAACAGATACAACAGACTGAACACATACTAGTAATTTCTGAACAAAATTCAGGAGCAGGAGCCTGAAGAGAGTACAAAATTTGCCTGTGCTTCCCTGTTTCAACAAGCTTTCTTTCCAGCTCATCTAATTGGCATATTGTCAGTAAAATAATTTTCACTGGGTTCTGGGATGCATGCAATGTGCATTTGAATGACTAAGGATGTTCTCTAAGTGGATAGGAAGCAAAGCCAGAAACCAGAGTGCAGTATTTATAAACCACTCATCATGTTGGGGGGAGGCAGTCACCCTGGAAGATGGAAACAATTGTATCTGACCCTGATAACTGAATGGGTTACGTGCACCCAAACCTTGCTCTTTAAAACAAAATAATCAAAATGTGCTTCAGAGGAGATAAATGGCTCCCCAAGGAGGGGCAAAAGACATATTGCTGTGTGAGCTCTAAAACATTAGTCATAGGAGAGAAAGATCCTTATCCCTATAATTCCCCGAGGAGGGAAGGCACCGGGGAGTAAAGAAGATAGGCACAACATGAATTCAGGGAGCGTTTTCATTTCAGTGAGCACCTGCTGACAGACAGTAAACTCAGCGATAACTCCCATGCAGTGTGGGTGCTTCTCGATAGTAAGCATGGCGAGCATACCGTATCCCTCCTGGCAAAATCGTTCCAATTGTGCATAATGGAGATTCGAACACTATAAGAAAGCTAAAAGGCAAGGAAAACAATGAGACTTTATTGAAAGAGAAGAGCTATTTTTTTAAATATATATTTTATTGATTTATTACAGAGAGGAAGGGAGAGAGATAGTTAGAAACATCGATGAGAGAGAAACATCGATCAGCCACCTCCTGCACACCTCCCACTGGGGATGTGCCCGCAACTAAGGCACATGCCCTTGACCGGAATCGAACCTGGGACCCCTCAGTCCAAAGGCCAACGCTCTATCCACTGAGCCAAACCGGCTACGGCAAAGAAGAGCTATTTTTAACAAGCCTATTTTATTTTGGTGCAACTAACCTTTACCATTTTATAATTTCACAAAGTTGTATAAAATATTTTATAAATAGTCTGAAATTTGTTTCTATGAATCCAGATGAAAACTCTTTACATGTTTATTGTTGTTTTCAAAAGGGAGAATGAAAGAACTTAAGAACCAGTACTGACATTAATGATGTTGCTTTGGCTTATAAAAGCTTTATAGACAAGAATTGCTCAGAGACAAATACTTGTTTCAACCTGAATGTACAAAAGAGAGTCGCAAACATTTTAGATTTACAGTTAGATGAAGGCTATTTCTGAAGAACAAAAACAACAGAATCCTACTCTACTGAATGTATTTGTTATGTTTGCTTCTTGAAATGAACAGAATTTTGGCCCTCGCCATTGTGGTTCAGTGGGCTAGGCATCTTCCTATGCACTGAAAGGTTGCTGGTTCAATTTTCTGTCAGGGCACATGCCTGGATTGTGGGAGAGATCCCTGGTGGGGGGAAAGCGTGCTCAATGTATCACTCTCACATGGATATTTCTCTCCCTCTCCCTTCTTCTCTCTAACAATCAATGAAATATCTTTGGAAAAGTAAAGGGGAAAAAAATGAACAGTATTTTGGATTCCATAAAATACTTAATTATATAGATATAATGAATTATATTGAATTAGTGAATTATATTGGGTATAATGAATTAATGCTGAAACTACTACTACTAATTAATTATGAATAAAAATCTTTATACTTATGGCATTTCCAAAACAATTTAACTATACAATAAAAGCAATGAAACTTGATACTGAATTATTGGACTTCCTTTAACTGGGATCTGCCCACATTGTATGTACTGAGAGTCCTCTTGGATCTCATTTTAAAAAAGCATCATCTCAAACATGTACAAAATCACTACAGGGTTGTTCTCTCAAGGACTGTTCGAAGTGCGAGTTGGTCCTGAGACACCTCTGAGGGAGTTCTTTTATCCCCTCTGCAGCTTAATACGATTTGCCCCTCTTGTAGGGGTAGTTCTGGTTTATTGTTTTTTAGCAATTGAAATATAGGATGTCAACAAACCTGGAATAACTAAGGTTTGCCAAGGTCAAAAAGTTTATCAGTGGAGATTGCATGTACACTACAGAGATTTGCTGTCAGATTTAATTTTTCTCACTGAATAGCAACACACACAAAAAAAGCATTTAAATATTTGACTTTGTCATTACCATACTGCATACCATCATGCAGAATTCACAACTGACACCCCTTTTGAACATTTCCCAAAGCATGAATGCCAAAGCTAGTCATTGATAAAGAACACTTGCTAGCTAATCACACATTGTCGTATCATGTGTCTGGATAATTTGCTATGTAATTTACTCACATTAGTCAAATTAGAATATGGAAATGCATATACTATTTCAGCCAGTTAAGTGAATGGTAAGTCATATATTTAAATCAATCATCTGCCATATCATTATCTGCCAAACTTAAATGTGTTTCCCATTTGACCCAAAGATTTGAAGATATTGTATAAATCTGGGTGACTAATTTATCCCATGCATGGTCTATATATATTAAATGGAAAGTGATATCTTCAAAACTTATACATATTTGATTGCAGATTTTTATGCAAGGGGGTATTATATAGAGAGAAAACTAGTTCCAATGATGTAGATAAAAACCTAAGGTTTGATGAGAAAATGTACTAAACAGAGAGGTAGCAGAGTAAACTGTTTTCCTAACTGTTATTATTCTATAGCCTAGGTTGGACATGGATATTAAGTATACTCCATAGTCAAAGTTCTAGCTGAGATGCCAGTATATAGAAAGCTTTGTTAGAGAAACTATTATAGTTGCCAGTTTATAAAAACCATGCCAGTAACAACAGCAGTCACACGTGTCAAACTGCTACAGCTCATATGTGATAATCCCCATGTTTTCATGACATACAGTTTAAGTTCATGAGAAAATGTTGCTTCTATGTATGTCATTCCTAATATGTGCTTTACTAGACTTGGGACCTGACCTTAGAATCAGGACACTATTTGTTGGCCCAGCAACACCATATAAATCAGACTATTACTCAGAGTTATCTGAGGGCAGTAACATTGATTAGCCTCATCATTATGATGACTGCTGTTTTCCATTGGTATGTCCACCTTGAAGGAAGGATCTTTTATCAGTAAATCCTATTGTATTTTTAAGCATGAAGACTTGAAGGCAAAGACCCCATTGATCTAGTGGTTTTGCTAAAGTAGTAGGCAAGGTTGATTCTGTGTTCAATGGGTAAGCAGCTGCCTGTTAGTAATGATGGCGAAGGCTTTGAATATTCAATTATAGGATGGGTCCTTAATTGAATATTCAATTATAGGATGAGAATATCAGATTTGTGACACTAACTTCTCATTTGTAAACCTTCTCTATTTGCGGCTTGGAACAGTCTAGCTTTAGACATTTGGCAGCAGGAAGAATTATGGAGTCCTTTTTGAGAAAAATTTCAATCTACTGTGAGGTTGGTCCAGATATTTGTAATCTCATTAGATTTGAAGGAGATATAGGTCTCCAGGGCAGAGCTTGAGTTATTGTTTGGATTGCGTTCAAGGCTTCTAGCTATGGACACTTCCATTCAAATTTAATTATCTGTCTGATGTGTTAGAAAGACTCTAGAATAAAATTTTCAGATGTGGTATGTGGTCTCCCATACACAGAAAGGTCAATTAGATTGTGAGCCTTTTTTCCTTGTAGTTGGTGACTGCAGAGACAATAACACAATGCTAACATTTCTTTGTGTTTCTCTCCATATGATCAACTGTATGGTGGGGCCTTGACCTTTGTCCTCATGCAAAGTCACTGTTGGTCATTTGTGCCGGATGGCATGCCATCCAATACAGAGAGTTTTCTCAGTAGCGGTCATCATCAAAAGCCATGATTGCAGGGACGTATCTCTGTGTTCACCAAGAGTTTATCTCGTACTAGGGTTTGTTTAACCTAGAGATTTTCAGTGGTGGGCTGGGTATCAGTTTATCCCCTCAAAACTGCTTTCAGTTTCTTAGCTATCTGCACAACAGCTTGTTTATCCTTTAATTTGTTACCAGTTTCCTAGACTTTGGCCACAAATCACGTATATTTTGCAGTTTTATATTATGAAAGGAGTGTTAGGGATAAAATAGGCAGGTTTAGGGGGTTTTAGGAATGAGGAGGGTCCATGGGGGAGGAATGCATAGATGGAGACTTGAAGATGCCAGGGAGCTTATCTTGTTCCAAGGATAGAGAAATGCCACACGCAGATAGAAATATTTCTGGCCTAAGCAATTAAAACAGCCATAAGCCAAGGACAGACAGGGGTATCTCTGGCCCGAGCAATTAAAGTGACCGTAAGTTACCAGCGGTTCTCAACCTGTGGGTTGCGACCCCTTTGGTGGTCGAACGACCCTTTCACAGGGGTCTCCTAAGACCATCCTGCATATCAGACATTTACATGATGATTCATAACAGTAGCAACATTACAGTTATGAAGGAGCAAGGAAAATAATTTTATGGTTGGGTCACAACATGAGGAACTGTATTTAAAGGGCCAGAAGGTTGATCACCACTGAGTTAGACCAAAAGTAGCCCTAACCTGAGTAGCTTGGGAGAGCTATAGGGTAAGGCTTTCTCTGCCAGCACAACTGGGAGAAAAACATAAGATAAGTCAAAAGTGACTCCAACCTAAACAGATAAGATGACCAAATGAGGAAAAGTGTGGATGTGGGGATCCTGGGAGCTGATTACAGGGCTAAGCTCCCACAGTAGAAAAGGAGGGTCTCCAGTCTATGTAATGGCTCAAGACAAAGAAAGCAGCCATTACCCTTCTTAGGGGGCCCCTCTGTCCATCCAGGAGGGACAAAGTTTTAGGCTTAGAATTTAGAATTAAGGTTTTAGAAGTAGGATGTGCTTGCAATAAAGTTTCTGTACTTTCCCCCTACCACCTTTTTTCCCGTGGCTTCGTTCTTCGAATCCATCTGGACAAGAACCCAGGAGAGAAAGCACCCTGCTCAATAACACCACCCGGGTCCCTTATCTCCCCTTCTTGGCTATAGAAAGCTTTGCTAGCCGATTTTCCTTTTTGACAAGTGCACTTTGGCTGCAAATACTCCATTTGTTTTGGTGTTTTAATGATTGAGAAATTTCTTTGCCATTGTTTCACCCCCTCTGAGACCTGGAGCACACATCTCTGAGGCCTTGGTAGGTTCTGGGTGAATGGAAGCCATGGGTAGTCTGGACTCTTGGACTCTGAACAGACATCTCAGCTGCTTCACCTGAGGCGCGTAGGCTGCTGGTGGACACTGTTGCTGTTCTGTCCAATCTTTGGTTACAAACTACCAAGTCAAAACACTTCCTGGCTAATCTATCATTTTTTGTAGGTGATGAGATAGCCCAATTTATGTCTCTCAAAAAAAAAATAAATTAAATAAAAACAAAAGCATGTCACCAAGGTGAGTAGAGTGTGGCCTCTCTGAAGTTCCAACTATGGTCTAAAAGGAGTCACATAAACATACCACTAGGGCCTCATGTATAATACAGCTTTAACACACTTTATTGGACAAAGTTTATACACATCGATGAAGCAAACTATATGCTTTCCTCGTCATTATTCCACACCCCAGGCACTTTATGGGTGGATGTGTTTGGAGGTAGAATTTTGAGTTAAGAAGCAGTATGAATAAAAATACGGAGTTATGAGAAAAGGGCTCATTGGGGAATTTAACATACCTCATAGAATGCCTGAAGCATAGGGGGTACAGCGAGGGATAGAAATAAGGTTAATAGATACAGAGGTGTTCCATCATGCCTTTCTAACTTTTGCCTAATTTCTTCAATTTTCAATATTATGTCTTGGTCAGTCACTGACAGGTTTGATGCAATAGAGACTTAAATAGAATTATATTTTGAAGAAAACATGGGAGAACTATGAGGGGTGGTTAAAAAAGGTGAAATTAACATGTTGGAAACCGGTTAAGAATTGACTGAGTTAAACTTCCAATTTTATTTCAAATGTCTTATTATCTTCTCAGATTTTAACCATTTGTAACTTGACTTCTGTTCACAATCAAATTCAACTTGAATGAATAGGACCCTAGAGCCAGAGTTTGGCAGTGAGAGGAAGACAAAAGTAACTGTGAAAGAAATAAATAAAATATGTAAATTAATGGGAAGGGTAGTGTCAAAATAAAATATGGAGAATGGCTTGGAGTTTTTAATAAAAAAAAGAATGAAATTATGTAAATGTAAATAAATTAAACCCAAAAAGAATTATGATCAATTATGTTTAACATAAATAAATAGTGCTAAATAAAACATACACACTCACCATATTTATGACCAACAAACATTCAAATAAACCAATTAAATTCACTGACACAGGTCGTTTGCAAGTACTTATTAAATAATAGATTTGTCATTATTTATCTTCAAAGATTTAAAATTACTTCCGAAGCCCTAAGACCTTGAATTTCCTTTGGAGCTATCTATCATTTTCACCGAGGGGATTTTGATGTGATGGCCATTTTTGCAAGGAAGTATTTCTGTAAGTAGCGTGTATCCTTACTTAGGTGGAAACATCTATTATGATTTAAAAATCCAAGGCATCTCTTAGTAAGAAATCTCCTCAGGGTCAATAGAACCTGGAAATTCAGGTGCAGTATACAGGTAGACTAAGGTTTTGGCTCCCCCTGGAGGATATTAAGATGTTACAGAATTTATTAAACTATCTAGTCAGAGCTAGTTTCTCATGAGTAATGTAAGTTTGAAGAGATAACATAAAAAAAAAAAAAAGATCACAAAAAACAAACAAACAACCAGGGACTTCTGTTTCTGACTAGGATAGAAAAAAACTGCTCCTATCTTGCTATCTGAAAGAACTCTAAATAGGACAACTGTCTTCAGTCAAAGGAAAAAAGCAAGAAAAGTCTGATTTCTCAGGGAAGGGAAATGCCGAAGGTGAACTCAAGATCAGCCTGGCTCCTTGCCTGGGGAATATTTCACCAGCACAGCAGGCTGGAGACTTAGCAATACATGGTGGTACTCTTGAACCCAAGGGGTAGAAATCAGATTTCAGACCAGCAATCTGAAATCTCTATAGGCAGGGCCTGGAAAGTAGCTTCAAGAGGTTGGGATGGGGAGACAGAAATCTACCAGGGCTTCTAAACCCGTGAGGAATGCTCGGCTGGGAATGTGCAAGGCAAAATGACAAGAAGCTGACAACAGAGCAGCAGTTACCAAACTGAGAACCATAGCATAGGATAAGAGAGGTCCAACAGTGCTGAGGAACATTAAAGATTCAGCTAGCCCGAGGGGAGAGCGCTCATTAGCCACTCCTTAATCCCCAGGGCCTGAAGCCAGAGACAATGAAGGGACTTTGATTGGAGTAGGTACAATGCCCAAAAGATACACATTAAAATTAAAGACACAATTAGCTGAAACTAAAAGGACACTTCCCACAGAGAGTCAACTTAAGAAAACCCTGTCACTAACTGTCATCAGGCAAAATGGACTTCAAAAAAAAAAGTGGGCAATCCTGAAAGACTGACATTTCATAAGGATAAATAGGTGCCTCATTAGAAAAACATCACAGTTCTAAATATGCACCCAACAACAGAACTTCAAATGACATGAAATGAAAACAGAATTTAAAAAAATAGACAAATGCTTGAAGTTATTTTGAGATGCTAATCTCTCTCTCAGTAATTAATAGAACAAATAGGCAAAATCTAGTAGCAATGCTATGGAGATAAGCAATGCTATGGACCAAATTGGCCTAATTGACATTTAAAGGAAACTGCATCTAAGAATTGCAGCTGCAATAGCCAGACATGCTTTACAAACATGCATGGAAAAGGCCATATCCTGATCCATAGAATATGGTTCAACAAATTTTAAAAGATACAAATTATGCACAGAATTTTACCTAATTCAAGTAGTATTATGTTAGAAATCAGCAGAATGTAAAACAGAAAATTCTCAAATATTAGGGAATTTGATGCCACTTCTCCAAGCAAACCATGAGTCAAAGGAAACATCCTAAGGAAGATTTGAAAATATTGCAAAATACCAAACCTAACAAAACATTTTTTTTAGAAACCTGAAAATTAAAAAAAAAAAATCTTAGAAACATAGATGCAGAAATTCTCAACAAAATGCTAGTGAAACAAATCCAGTAAAATACGAAAATTTTAATAAATTATCACCAAGATAGTTTTATCACAGAGATTCAAGGAAGTTTCAACATTCTAAAACCAATCACTGTATGTAAATGCATTACCAGAATTAAAAAGTGAATCATAGCATTATTTCAATAAATGTAGAAAATGAAAAAAAAAAAAACACAAAGGGATACTTATGATATTGAAGATGAAAGAAATATAATAAAAATACTTTACCAATTATATGTAATTGGGTCTTTTATGGCTATTAAAGAGTAGAAATGTCTGTTATTGAGACTGCTAAAAATTTTTAGACAATAAAAGCAATTAAACCTGGAATTCAATTTTCCTGATTCTGTTACGTAGGAGTAATGTGCAATTCTGGCATATTACTTAAGCTTTCTTAATTTCACTTTCCTTTGTAAAACATCTATAATTAGTATTTCACTCCTCACAGGATTTTTGTAAGAATTAATGCAAAATGTATGCAAATGTTCTAGTACATAAAAAGCACTTGATCAATAGTATAGTGCTATTTGCTATCTGTGTTATTAATGTCAAATTTACAGTAGGTGATTATGTTTACAGAATATTATGTTTATAGACTATGCATGAATAATTGATGAACAGATAATCTAACTTAATCTCAATACTACTGTTCTTTTCTAATTACTTTACATCTATACAAAAGCTTCAGGATATATTTAATCTAATGAAGATTTTACTCAGATAAGTAATTACTGAATGCTTACTATGTGCCAGGCTATGTGCTAGATGTTGGAAATATAGAAACATCTCCTGACTTTGTCCTAAAACTCAGTGTCTAGAAATGAAAAATAACAGTTACAAAAAGCCTTTGTAAAATATAATAAAGGTTATTCTAGAGTAGGGACATCTAGTCTAGTCTGAAGTTCCCAAAATTATTTCTTAAAGGTAATTAGAAAGGTAATTAGATGTGAAGCAGAGAGTAGGCATGTGATGGTCAGGAAGACTGATCCAAGCACTGATGTTTTTCTGGGTCTCTGTGCATGGGGTAATGCCTGAAGGCAACAGTGGAAATAACCAAATGCAAAGAACTGAATGATGCTTAATCACTACTGGAGCATCGATGGCAAGAGAATAATGAGAGGTATCTAAAGAGGGTAGAACCAGAAAAGATTCTGAAAAAGTTGCCAATGATCCAACCTCCCAAATCATCAGAAATATGACAGATTATGGGCCTACAACACAAACAGGGAATTTATAAGTTACTATGAAATTTGTTCATTATTGAAGAAATGCAAAACAAACTACAATAGGATAGCTTATATAATATACTAGAGGCCCAGCACACAAAATTTGTGCACAGGTAGGGTCCCTAGGCCTGGCCGGCCATCAGGGCCGATCAGGTTCCCCGCCTCCCTGCCTCCGCTGCTCCTCCTTCCCTCACCACTGGCATGCTGCCACTGCACAGACCCCTCTCCCCCACCTCCCCGCCTCCTCCTTCTCTCACTCCCTCAGCCCCTGCCAGGACTGCTGGTCTCCCACCATGTTCCATGCCGCCCACTGGTGGTCAGTGCACATCATAGCAAGCAATCGAACTCCCAGTCTTACGGTCGAACTCCCGAGGGTACACTTTGCTTATTAGCCTTTTATATAGATCGATTATATATATATATATAATATATATATATAATATATTATATATATTATATATATATATATTATATATATATATATAATTTATATATATATTATATATAATATATATATATATATATATATGTTTTATATATACATATCATTGAATAAACAATTACCATAAACAATTTTTTGAAGATCAAGGAATATAATGTCATTACATACAATTATGTTTCCATATGGAAAGATTTTCAAGGTATATAGTTAACTGAAAAAAAATATACAAAATATGTATATTAATATATAAAAATATTATATATACATGTATATGTAATATATTTATATGTGTATTTATGCATGTATGTTTATTTCTCTGAAATATAATTACAAGATTTTCAAGGATATTTTTAAGAATGCTTACTTCTGTCAGAGTGAGTCTACTACTTTTGTGGTAGGGACACAACTTTACTTTTTATTTTAAAATGTATATATTTTTTACTATGATTTGTTTTTTTAAAAAATTATTTTAATGATGAATAGGTAAGCTGAAGAAATTAGGAAATGCAAGTATATTCTGAGTAGTTTCACTTAAAAAACACACAGAAAAATGAATACAATCCTACCCTAGCCGATTTGGCTCCGTGGATAGAGGGCGGCCTGCAGACTAAAGGGTCCCAGGTTTGATTCCAGTCAAGGGCATGTATCTTGGTAGCAGACTCCTCCCTGGTCAGGACTCATGCAGGAGGCAACCAATCCATGTGTTTCACTCATATCGATGTTTCACTCTGTCTTTCCCTCTCCCTTCCACTCTCCCTAAAAATCAATGGAAAAATATCCTCACCAAGGATTAACAACAACAACAACAAAAAATACAACTCCCAATTAGAAAATTGATTCCAACTACTTATAATGGCTTCTTGAACGAGACTGATGAATTTAATAATATTCAACCTATTTCCTGGTATTAATATTCAGAAAATATGTTATCAGATTATCAGGCAAACAATATACTGGACCGTGAATATAATTATGATTCTAATAGTTTACCGAGCTCCAAAATTGTTTACTTTTTTTTTTTTATTGCTTAAAGTATTACAAAGAGTATTACATATGTCTCCTTTTTTTTTCCCGCAGCCCTTGACAATCCCCTGGCCTCCCCTACCCTCCAGTGTCTTCTTATGTCCATTGGTTATGCTTATATGCATGCATACAAGTCCTTTGGTTGATCTCTTACCCACCCCCTTCCTGCCCCCCAACCCTCCCCGGCCTTCCCACTGCAGTTTGACAATCTGTTTGAGGCAGCTCTGCCTCTGTATCTATTTTTGTTCATAAGTTTATCATGGTCTCTATTATCCATGAATGAGTGAGATCATGTGGTATTTTTCCTTCATTGACTGGCTTATTTCACTTAGCATAATGCTCTCCAGTTCCATCCATGCTGTTGCAAATGGTAAGAGTTCCTTCTTTTTTACAGCAGCATAGTATTCCATCGTGTAGATGTACCACAGTTTTCTAATCCATTCATCTACTGATGGGCACGTAGGCTGTTTCCAGATCTTAGCTATGGTGAATTGTGCTGCTATGAACATATGGGTGCATATATCCTTTCTGACTGGTGTTTCTTGTTTCTTGGGATATATTCCTAGAAGTGAGATCACAGGGTCAAATGGGAGTTCCATTTGCAGTTTTTTGAGGAAACTCCATACTGTCTTCCATAGTGGCTGCACCAGTCTGCATTCCCACCAGCAGTGCACAAGTGTTCCTTTTTCTCCACATCCTCTCCAGCACTTGTCATTTGTTGATTTGTTGATGATAGCCAGTCTGACAGGTGTGAGATGGTACCTCATTGTTGTTTTGATTTGCATCTCTCGGATGATTAGTGATTTTGAGCATGTTTTCATATGTCTCTGGGCTTTCTGAATGTCCTCTTTTGAAAGGTGTCTATTTAGATCCTTTGCCCATTTTTTGATTGGATTGTTTATCTTCCTTTTGTTAAGTTGTATGAGTTCCCTATAAATTTTGGAGATTAGGCCCTTATCAGATATGACATTGGCAAATATGTTTTCCCACGCAGTGGGTTTTCTTGTTGTTTTGTTGATGGCTGTTTACTTATTTTTTAGTGATCATGGAACATTTTGTAACTTTTAAGGGTTTTGGATAACTCATATGTAAAATAGGGACACTAACACAATATAATTCAAAGTATGGAAGGTTGATTGTATAAACTACTGAATTTTAAAGCAGCTTTAAAAAACTGACTATACATTTCAACTGACCTGAGAGAGTAAGTGGATATAGGCTATATATGGAACTCCTTGCAAGAGTTTTTTGAGCTATTATGCTTGGGGTAATTTATACTAATATTAACTAGGGTGAACATGATTCTAAATGTGTTTTTATTACTTTTTTATTGTTTACATTATGTCTCCCCCTCTTTGCCCACCTCTCCCTCCCTCCCTCACCCCTCCCTTTGCCCTCTGGCCATCACCATGCTGTTTGTTGTCTGTGTCCATGGGTTATGCATATATTTCTTTGTCTAATCATTTTAGCTTTAGTGTGTCCTTAAAAATGAAAATATATTTTTAAAAACCTTCAAACAGTTCCAATGTTATGCAAAGATATACTATTTTTCATAACTAAGACAAATTATGTCGTATACATTAGTTTATATAAACCAAATTAAATAAATCAAATTAGTTAGAAACATTTCCACTAACAGTAGTTTTATTCAATTATCATTGGGAAACATTAATTTTATGTGCACCAGGGCCTTTCGCTACAGAGGGCACATTTCCTTTGGCTTCTGCAGGGTTAAAATGTCTCCTGAAAAATGACCTACCCCCTGTTCTTCATCCTTGACTTTGGAGTTCTCCCTCAGCTTACTTTTAAAGCAATAGATCTTCATTGTCTCTTTAAGCAGAACTGGTTTTGAATGGCACTTAGACAAAAGCTGATCCAGGTAAAGGTGACAAATCGTTGCTGAAAAAGCCCATGTAAACACTGAGGAGGAGGAAGTCAACATTTTTGGATGGAGGTCAGAAGGCATTACTAAAGGATGGCTGTCCTTGCCATTCTTGAAGAGAGTAATAAAAATAATGTTATATAAAAATAACATTTTTTATTTCAAGGAATTTAAGAAAAGTTAATACTTATGGTTTAACTCACAATTAATAGTAACAAGATAAGAGAACATCGAATAAGATAAGAGGGACAAATATCATGCATTTTTCTTCTTTTGTTTTATAGAAAGTAAAGATAAATAAAAATAGACTATAAATAATGTAATCTCTTATTGAGAACACCAGGAGACATTTAGTTATTTTGACATACCTGAGTTCCTGATCAAATGTTATGAAAGTCTTTAATTTCAGGAAGGTTATTATGACTTTGTTTTGAGCCTCAGACTTGCTGACCTGAAACGGGAAGAGAGATGTAGAAATGACATTCACACCTCTTAATTGGTATCATTAAGATAATTTTTTTTTCATGCCAGAGGACAAAGTGAGAGACCTCCTTGAGATTACTATGCTCTTGGGAAAGCTGAAACTGTCTTCTAATGAGAACACAATGCTTGTAGCGTTTTTAAAAAGGCACAGGTTAGCATTTGGTATATACTTTAAAACAGATATTCTGCTGTGAAAATATTCTAAGTGGTTTTGGTGTCCCAGAAGGGAAAGAAAGAACTGTGAGAGAAGTTAAAATAGTGTATGCAAATTGATGAGCTGATAGATCAATTTCCATTTGAGGGGGAAATTGATATTTTGTGTGTGTGTGTTTGTGTGTGTGTGTGTGTGTGTGTGTGTGTGTGTGTGTGTGTGTAGGCATCAGTGCATGGGAGTTGAAGTGTTTAACAAAAACCCTGTGATTTATTGCAATGCGTGTCACAGGAGAACCTGCCATCTACTGAATACTTGGCAGGAAAATAGCAGAATGGTAAATGTCAGAAATTTAAACTTGTTTATCCTTTTAAGCAAGTGTAATTCTCATAGCATTTGCTCCAGCAAAAAATAGTGTTATTATAGCTGTAAATATCTTAACAATGTATTTAAAAGGATTATGTAAATTTTGTTTTGAATGTTACCATTGGAACTATTGCCCCTGATTGTCATCACTGTCTCATTTTTTTCATTCTCTTATTTCTTCTCTCTCTCTCTCTCTCTCTCTCTCTCTCTCTCTCTCGGCTCCCTACCTTCCCCTAAGTGATGATGTAGTGTCAGAGCCACAACCTGGGCATGTGCCCTGACTGGGAATGGAACCATGACCTCCTGGTTCATAGATCAACTCTCAACCACTGAGCCACACCAGCCAGGCAAGGTGTCCTATTTTAAGGAGTCAGTGGAATTCTGAAGATGGTAACACCCTCAACTTCGTAATGATCTTGAATTTTCAAAAAAGAATAAGGGTTTATTAAGTGTTTTTTCCAGATTTGAAAATTGTGAATACTTTTAGATTTGAATCTCAAATTTGGAATAAAAATTTGGTCTCATTCATTCAGTTGTAAAATATTTATAATATAAAGCACCTAATATTAGACATGTTATAAAGTAAAGTACCAACTTGCATAGAAAATAAGGCATAGTTCTTTGTCTCAAGTATTTACATGGAAGAGAATAGCCTGTGAATTGCTAATGAGATTGTAATGAGTGCTACACTTCAGCCATATACAGAGGTGCATAGGAGCAGGGAGGTAGCACATGTTTCTGCCCAGAGAGAAAACTGGAGAAAGGCTCACTGCATGTGCATAGCTTGATTTGAATTTTGAGAATGAGTATGAATTAGGTGAATAAATAAAGGAAAGTGATTCTAAGAATAACCTTTATAAAGAATTCCATGTTGGACCTAGCTGGTTTGGCTTAGTGTTTAGCGTGTCAGCCCTCAAACTGAAGGTTGTGGGTTCAATTCCAGCGAAGGACACATACCTCAGCTGTAGGCTCAATCCCTGGCTCTGGTCCAGGAGCATGCAGGAGGCAACCCGTTGACGTGTCTCTCCCACATTGATGTTTCTCTCTCTGTGTCTCTCCCCCTCCCTTCCACTCTCTCTAAAAATCAATGGAAAAATATCCTCAGGTGAACACTAACAAAAAGAATAACCCAAAATCTAGTAAAATTTTATATTTGGTGATATGGAGAGGGATGAGAGATGACTGTGGAAGGCCACCTGATATACCACTCAAGGCTGAACTTTATCCTCTAGGGCAAGGTGAGAAAAGGATTTGCAGTAGGAAAGTGGCATAATCATATTAGAGTTTTATTAATATTCTGTAAGCTGGGTGGATAAGAGCAAGACTGAAGCAGGAAAACAATTTCAATAGTTCAATAACCGATGATGAAAACTATGTCATGGCAGTGGGGATGGAGAAAAGTGATGGAATTGGGAGAAAAAAATCTATAGCAGAGGTCAACTCAATATAACTCTGACTAAATAATGAGTTCTCATTAGTTTAAAATGGGGAAAGAATGCTAGGATAGTCTCAGATTCCTGATTTAGATAAATCTGTATATATGATATTTTAAATCCTAGAGGATGGATAAATCATGCCGTTATGTATTGCACAAATTAGGAAACTGTTGAGACAGTGTCCCAAGAATCTGAAAAATGAAAATCAAAATGGTCATTTTTATTATTAATTAAAATGAAAAAGTTATAGATATTGCCAAGTGAATCTTCTGACCACTCCCCTGACTTAGACTGATTCACCCACATGTCTGGTCTTGGGTCCAAATGGACAATAAAGGACTTCCTCTGCCTCCCCTCAAGCAGATGCCTTATATAGTAAGACAGGGAGCACAACATCTCTTCTCCAAGGCAAGTAGGATTCTTACAAAAAACAAAAACAACCCCAAACATCAGTATTTGTTAAATTATGCACACATACATATATATACACACATACACAAATACATGTGATTTATATAGAAATATGGTTTTATATAAAATATGCGGAAATGTTAATACACATGTTTCTATATAGGTGTATTTGATTTTAAATGTATTAGATGATATCAGAATTGTCTTTTTATTAATTTGACATGGGTACTCTGATATGGGAAAAATTCAATGTAATCATCTACTTAAAATTTAACAGATATATTTATATAATGTGTGTGTGTGTGTGTGTGTGTGTGTGTGTCTTCAAATATCTTGGGCAATGGAAACAAAGGAAAAAATAAACAAATAGGACTCTATCAAATGAAAAAGCTTTTGCAAGCAGAAGAAACCATTAACAAAATGAAAAGGGGACCCATTGAATGGGAGAACATATTTATCAATAATACATCTGATAAGGCATCAATTTCCAAAATACAGAGAAACTTATACAACTCAATATCAGGAAGACAAACAATCCAATTAAAAAATGGGCAAAGGACCTAAATAAACACTTCTCTAAAGAGGACATACAGATGACCAATTGACTTTGAAAAATTGCTCAACATCACTAATCATCAGAGAGATGCAAATGAAAACCACAATGAGATAATCACTCACACCAGTCAGAATGGCAACCATAAATAAATCAACAAACAGCAAGTGAGGGCCAGGAACTAGAGAAAAGGGTTCCCATACTCTGTTGGTGGGAATTCAGAGTACTGTAGCCACTGTGGAAAACAGTATGGTGTTTCCTCGAAAAATTAAAAATGGAACTGCCTTTTGACCCAGTGATGCCATTTCTGGGAATGTATCCTAAGAAACCCAAAACACTAATTTGAAGGAATACATGCACCCTTATGTTAATTGCAGCATTATTTACAACTAGTGGCCTGGTATACAAAATTTGTGCACATTAAAAGGGAATTAATTAGAGGAAATATTTTAATATTGCTATTTGCCCTTTCTCTATAATAGAAGTGTCAGTGATGAAAGAAAATTAGTAAAATGTATATGCAAATCTACCTCCTATCAGAGTCTGGGGCATGCCACGGGAACCAGAGTCAAGTCCCCACCCACCCACATGCATCTCAAAATAGCACAAGACCCAGACCCAACCGGCACCACCCCCACTGGGCAAGATCCAGACCTGGCCAGCCCCACCCCCATCAAGTCCCGCTGGGCAGGGGGGCTCAGCCTCAGGTCCTCCAGCCTGGCGCCAGGCAGGCAACACAGCCTCAGATCTCCCACAAGCTCCTGCCGGGTGGGGGACACAGCCTCAGGTCTCTGTCAAGCCCTGCTGGATAGGGGGTACAGCCTCAGGTCCCCCAGTGCACCCTCAGGTCCCCTGGCCCGGGCCAGGTTGGGGAGTGCAGCCTGAGGTCCCCCATCAAGCCCCACTGGGCTGGAGGTGCAGCCTCAGGTCCCCTGGCCTGGTGCTGGGGCGGAGGGTGCGGCCTGAGGTCCCTTGTCAAGCACCACCAGGCGTGGGGTGCAGCCTCAGGTCCCCCATCCCATCCCGGCGCTATGCAGCCTCAGGTCCCTGCTGATTGCTTGTTATGGCTTGTTACAGGAACCCCTCCTCTGCTGTGGGTGTAGCCACCTTGTGTTATGGGAACCCTGCCTCTGCTGTGGGTGCAGCCATCTTGTGACGGCATGATGGAGTGAGGGTCAATTTGCATATCACCTATTTATTATATAGGATAGCCAAGATCTGGTAACAGCCCAAGTATCCATCAGTAGATGAGTGAATAAAAAGCTGTGGTGCATTTATGCAATGAACTACTATGCAGGCATAAAAAATGGAGATCTTATATTTTTCGACAGCATGGATGTCCCTGGAGATTGTTATGCTAAATTAAGTAAGCCAGTCAGAAAATGACAAATATCATACTATCTCACTTGTATGTGGAATCTAATGAACAAAATAAACTAACAAAACAGAAACAGAGGCATAGGTGCATGGAACAGACTAACAGCTGTCAGAGGGGAGAGGGTTGGGAGACGGGATGAAAGAAGGTGAAGGGATGAACCCATAAAACATATAACACATAGACACAGACAACAGTGTGGTGATAGCCAGAATAATGGGTCGGGGGTTGGAGGAAATGAACAAAGGGTAGGAAAATGAGGAAGGAAAGAGACTTTGCTTGGGCCGGTGGGCACACGACGCAATATGCAGATGATGCTTTGTTGAGTTGTACACTTGAAACCTGTATGGTTTCTGGGACCAATGTCATCCCAATGCATTCCATTATAATTTTTTAAGTAATTTTGACTAATATTGTGTTTTTTAACCTTACTATAACTCAAAATAACTTTTAAAAGTGCATTTCACTGAGTTCTGTGCATCTATAGCTGTATATAAATTGGCACATTAAAGAAGTAGAACATAATTTTCATGTCACATTTGTAGTAAAATTGAGGCCTTTAAAAATTACTTAAAAGTGTTAACATTGAATTCCAGAAAACTCCTACACTACCTTTTATGTTTTAAAATTGAACTTGTAACTGGATATTTTCTTCTGTGATTGGTATTACCACCTACCTACATTTTTTTACATAAGAAGCAGGAGTGAAGGATTCATCATATGCAAACATTATTGCCTTTTAATAGTTATCTTCGTCTAGACCAGTGGTCAGCAAACTGCAGCTCGGCAAACCATGGCTTGCGAGCCACATGCGGCTCTTTGGCCCCTTGAGTGTGGCTCTTCCACAAAATACCGGCTCTTCCACAAAATACCAACTTCTGCGCATGGGCCACGGAGTTTCAATCACACTGTGCATGCGCACCCGCATGCGGTATTTTGTGGAAGAGCCACACTCAAGGGGCCAAAGAGCCGCATGTGGCTCACGAGCCGCAGTTTGCCGACAACGGGTCTAGACTACTTTTCTAAACTGACTCAACAGAATTGGATGGAATTAATTATGGGCTGTTATATTATACATCTTAGGTATCTTATAAATTCAAGATGCACAATTAGATTTGCAACAAAATAACTCCCTGAGTGTTATGGGATAGTTTTCATTTATTAAATGTTTTTTTAAAAGCAAAACACACTTGTCTTTGGTTTTAATTAGAAAAACTTGTGTTACCAAGATTACAGTTAATTGTAATGGGAACATAAATAGAGACAAAGCTGCCTTCCTATTTCAGTTTTTGGGTCTCAATATAGATGGAATTTTAAATTTTTCTATAATTTTGCTGACATCTGTTTTCATACATGTAGAATATATGAACTTTATGATTCTCATCTCCTTTGCCTCAGCATATTCATTTCTTTCCTTTTTTTTTCACTCTCTTCTGCTTGTGTGCTCTCATCAAGTCCTATAATGCATTTTTTTGGTATTTTTTAATGTAAATAGTTGTTATACTGCATTGTGTAGAGAATAATGACAAAAAGAAAATGTCTGTACATGTTCTGTAAAAAGCAACCATCTCAGGCTAACCACATAAAACATGCAACTTACTTTCTTTTTAAAGAATTTTTTTATCCTTAATGGGTTTAGTTCACAAATTCAGAACCTGTGGATACAAAGGGCCTATTGTATGAGTAAGATTATTCATGAAAAATAAAAATCTCAGTCAAAAACTAATTGGAAAAGACAATGGCAAAACACCAAGCATGCCCCAGGCATATCAGTTTGAATGGTCATACTAGGTGTGAAACACACAAACAAACAAACAAAACAGGTCAATGGAGATTTAAATACTTTTACTCTCTGTTAAAAACGAAGAAGAGAAAGATTTAATGGGTGCTAAAAATAAAGCTAGATCAACATTCTGTCAATCAAAGAGCCTCAGTTAATTAACTCCCTTGAGAAAGAGACAATACTGTTCCCAACTAGTCCAACATCTGTGGTGGAAAGATAGAGACATAGATGTAGAATGTCCTCTGGCCCAGAAGATTAAACACTTGGAATCTATATTTTTGGTGGAGTTATAAAATAGATTTCAATAATTCCTTACACAATGGGAGATAAAAAAGCGCACACAATGACTCTGATAGGCAGCAGATGTCCTGAGAAACATCTAGAAAGCAGATGGCAGCAGCGAGTGAATAACAAATAGACCTTTGGGATGGAAACATGAAGAATATTATGTGGAAAATTTACTGAAGTATTTTGCATTAAAACAACTTTCATGGCTATGTGATTACCTGGAAAGCTCACAATTAGAGAAGGAGAAAAAGATAGAAAGATACTACTGGAAGAAATACAAAAGTAAAATTCCATTTTAGATGTTGCAATGCTCAGTATCCAAATAACCAGTTTTAGGATTTAATCTATGATCTATATAGAGATGAAGTGAAATATTATCATGTTACATAGTGATACAAAAAGCTCATATAGATAGATTCTAGCAAGACAAATATCACCTTTCACTTTTTAACAAAATACATTGTGCAAAAACATTTGCTATGATCCCTGCCTCTACAATACCAATTCCATTCCCACACATACCCTGTGGACTTTACAGCTAGAAAACTAATTTTTTATACAAAAATTCAAAAAGTCATTCATTAAAAATAGCTTGAAAAACTTATGTGCTTGAAAGAGTAAGTTATGCTTATTTAAATATTGGGAGTTGATCAGGTCATGAACAACTGGGCAGTAGAAATCTGGATCAGGCTTGGGAGAATGTTTAAAATAACTGATTCATCCATAATTTAGCCCATAAGTGGCATTCATGCAACACTTTGTTTGTCTCCCACAAATGCATTTGCCTTTTAAATGGGTTTACAGGTTTTTACTGGAAAGGTCATGATAATTTAACAATCATAATTTTTTTTCTATTTAAACACCTTATATACAACTCGCATACAAGCACCACTGCAATTATTTAAAGTTGCAACATTTTCTAAAATGCCAGTAACTTCATTGTGCAAAACTATGAAGCAGCATGATCCCCATTACAAATACAATAAGGGCATTTTATATTAAAATATCACTATCACAGTTGTATAAAGACTGAGTTGTTCACCATTAAAATTAAATTTTCATTTTACTATGGCAAGTAGCAATGAACTGGTAATCAGCTGCACTTGTTTTTTTTCAAATATTTGGATTCATTACTACAGAACATAGGACTTGCTAATTTTCCAGTCAGCCACTTGTACAGTACAACTCATTGAACATATAACACGTAATATTTTTTCTAGAATTTCTGTTTAGCTGTCTTTATGATCTCAATTTGAAAGACAGCATATTTCAAGAGTGGGACAATAATATGGTTCTATACATTGTACAACTTACTAAAACAGTAATTTACTGACAAAATTAACTTTATGTTTACTTTACAAATATAGTCTACTAAGATTTATTTATATGTTCAATAGCTTTAAAATTGGGATGTCCACTTGAATAGTTTATAGGACATGTCTATGCTTTAATTATATAATTATAGAATATTTCATAGCATATTTACCAGTAAGTCATATTCTATTCCAATAAACTATCTCAAAAGCAGTCTATATTATTTTGGATAATGTCTTTGATAAGAATATAAATGTCTTTTAAATAATGATTAGCATTAAATAATTAACAAACATTTTCTTTAGGATTAAATATATTACTATTTAGCGTATGTTGTAAATGAGAACTAACAGCTTTATGAGGGTCAGGACGGTGCCCACCATCAGTTATTGCTTTTCATTTTATTGTATCAGTGTGGATTTGGTTTTGCTTTAACTTGTAGAGAAGCCCTAAATAATAGTGACTTAAGAAAAAATCAAAGTTTATTTCTCTAACAAGCAAAGTCCAGGTATGGTGTAGCAGTTCCACAAATCTCAGGAACTCTGGTTCTTACTTTGTATTTGGTGTGTTAGCCACAGAATGCAGTGTTCACCTCCTGATCCAAGACGTTTGTTCTAACTGGAGCTATTTCAGTATTTCAAACCAGCAAGAGAGGAGGAGACGCGTGTGCCCTCGCTCTTTTTCAGATGCTTTATAGACCATCTATATAGTATTTCCACTGACATCTTTCAGCTCCGAATTGAATCGATGGCCATTCTTAGTTGCACGGAAGAGTGAGAAATGTAACCTTTATTCTGGCACCTAAATGTCCAGCAAAAATAAAAAGTTATCACTATTTTGGGATTATTGAAAATCTTAGTCATTTCTGATACAATTATCATGAGTGCATTTCCAGTACTTAAAATAATTTATAACAATACATATACATGTGTTAAATAAATAAATGGAACAGGCTAGCTTTATTTTAATTAACTCTAATGTTCTCTATAACCTTGTTAGTTTATCATTTAGATGTAATAAAAATGCCCTTATGTCATGTAAATTTAATGTTGTTGTTTTGTTTTTTTGTTAATCTCCACCTGAGCATATTTTCTCCATTGGTTTTAGAGAGAGTGGAAGGGAGTGTGAGGGACAAGAGGCAGAGAAACATCAGTGTGAGAGAGACACACCAATTGCTTGCTTCCCCTGCACTTGCCCTGAAGGGGGCCAGAGATCAATCAAGCCTGCAGCTGAGGTATGTGCCCTTGACTAGAAATGAACCCACAACCCTTCAGTCTGCAGGTGGAGGCTCTAACCACTGAGTTAAGACTGTAAATATAATGTTTTAAAAACCTTAGTCTATTTTTCCTCAAATTATTTTTTATTTGAATTTCATCATAAAATTACATTTCTAATATTTTCAGTCTAGGTCAATCTTTACCTATAAAATGTCAAGTTAGTACAATGTAGTTATTAAGAGAATGGAACCTGGAGCATACTGCCTAACAGTCTGGGATTGAGCTAGTTATTTTAACTTTCTGTGATTGAGTTTTATTATCTTTAAAATGGGGATAAACCACAAGTTAATAAAATTAATTACTTAGAATAGTTCTATGAGAGCCAGACAAGGTGACCCATGATACAGCCTTCTAGGTTTTAGGTTCTTGTGCGATCCCTTCTTCCTGAGTGTGTACAAAATCTGTGATTCACTTCTAATCAATAAAATACAGCAAAGTTAACAGGATGTATCTGATTATGTGTGTATTGGACTACCCCCTTGTCATCTTTGAGGAAGTGAAAGGGAACGTTAAAAAGGCATCCATAGCAAGTAACTGAGGATGGCCATTTGCAGATAGCTGGCAAGAAACTGAAGATCTCAGTTTAACAGTCCACAAGGAAATAAATGCTGCCAGTAGCAAAGCAAGCTGGGAATCAGGTCCTTTCCCAGTTGAGCTGCAGATGAGAGTATAACCCTGGTCAACACCTGACCACGTGATTGCAGGCTTGCGATGTGAGACACTGAATTAGAAGATACAGAGAAGTAGCAGGGAAACCAATTAAGCATGGTGTTCTGTGAGCCTAGTAAGATTTGGTCACCTTTTAATATGTGTTTGGCAGGATATGTCAGATGAGGACTAAGCATCGGCCATTGCAATAATGAAATAGAGGTCATAACTGTATTGTTGAGATCAGGTTTGGTGGAACAGTGTGGTTAAAAGTCTAATTGAAATAGATTTAGAGAGGAGCAACTGAGAGGACTGAAATCAGCTAGTATATATAAACAACTCTTTAAATTAATTTTCAAGCAAAAGGAACAGAGAAATAGAGCAGAAGCTGGGGAAGAAAGAGTGGTCATGAGACAGATTTATTTTTGTTGGCTTTAAAATGAAAGAGATAAAATCTTGCTTGTATGCTAGTGTTGTCTTTGAGTAGGTGAGGGGCTTGAGCTCTCATGCACGAATGAAAAGCTGACTTTGGGTAGAACTGACAGTTTATGGTGCATAGGAGTCAGATGATCTTAATAGATTCTGCTGGGTGTACAGAAAGGTAGGTGGCAACTTGGTACTTCTGATGACTTTACAAGTAAAAATAAGAAACACCACTGAGAATGGGGCGATGATAGCAGAGATTACAACTGAGAGGAGACAGTATGAAACAATCATTCAAAGAGTAATATGAATAAGAAGTTCTATTTTGTAAATAACTACTCAGAGAGTGAATGGAATAAGAAGTAGGGTTTTGATTGCCAAGCAATGTTAAGGGCACATTTCAGGTTGGCAATCCTGAATTTAAAGTGCAACCGTCAGTAAATCCATGTTTTCCCTCCATCTGTATCCAGAGCTGCAAATGTGGTGTGTGACAGAAGGAGGGGGGGGGGGGGGCTATATTTATTCCTTCGGTTTATTTGTTTTTCCAAAGCAAGCATGATTAAATAAAATGGAAGCACAATTATAACTTACTATGAAATTAAACTAAAGAAGAAACAAAATGAGTACATGAAAAAGCTGAGAGGCAGTGAAGAGATGGTGGTATCTGTGGTATGCAGCTCCAAAAGATTGTCTAAGTTGAAGCATTAGTAAGAAGGAGCAGGAAATCCAAGAGGTTTTGATCCCTGAGAGTATGTGTTAAACTGAGATAATGAAGATGTTGCAGATATGTTACTGGCTTATTCTTGAGTAGGGTCATGCAAGTAAATGTTTAGGGTACAGTGGGGAAATGATTATTGAAAGAGAGCAGTTGCCCAAGATCCAAATCCAGGGAATTTCAATAGCCATCTAAGTGGTTCTTGACATTACTAAAGATTATGTCAAAATATTTTGGAAAAAGTTAGCCAGGAATTGAAACCTTCAAGAAATGAGGAGAGCCCGGCTGGTGTAGCTCAGTGGTTGAGCGCTGGCCTATAAACCAGGAGGTCACAGGTTTGATTCCTGGTCAGGGCACATGCCCAGGTTGCGGGCTTGATCCCCAGTAGGGGGTGTGCAGGAAGCAGCTGATCAATGATTCTCATTCATGTTTCTATCTCTCTCTCTCTCCCTTCCTCTCTGAAACCAATAAAAATATTTGAAAAACAAGAAATGAGGAGAGACCTGGAGCTCTGTAAATATTAGTAACAATGAGAAGTTGTGCATACTATATGATAGGAATGTTGTTTCTTAAACTGTGGTCCATGTACCTACACCATTAGCGTAATTGGGACCTTATTAGAAAGAAATATTCCTTCAAATCCCAGACTACTGATAACAAATTCTTGGAAAACTTAGCAATCTCTATTTTAACAAGTCTTCACAATTATTCTGATTCATAATAAAGTTTGAGAAGCACTGGTATAGTGTAATGACATGAAATCTAAACTTGGGGATTTAGGCACAATTGAGGAAGATTGGTCTAGAAATAGCCAGGGGGAGCAAAGCTGACAAATTTTAGCTTAGTGGACACAGAGGTGGGACATATCTAATTTATAATAAGTTAGGTTATCAGCCTTTATTGATTATTTTCTATATACTGGGAAGTATGATGATGGCCTTATGTGATGGTCTAATTTAATCAAAATAACTACTCTATATGGTAAGTACTATTTAATTCCATTTTGCAGAAGAAGAAACTGACATGACATTATGTTAAAAGGCTTGCTTCATGTCGTGTATTTAATGTATTTCCATTATGCCTTACTTTTACATATTTTATAATAAAATCAAATATTTATTTTTCAAATTCTTTACCTCAGATTATAATGTTGACCATAAATTTTGCTGCCAATATTGCACAGAATAACTCACTCTGGAGTTATTCTGTGCAATATTGTGGTTTACAAGAAACATATATTTGTTTATTCATCTATATTTGTTCTTCTTCCTTGCTTCCTGGCTCACAGATCTCAAAATCTTTGGAATTTCCTCAGCAATAGAACAATGGGAGCATCTTTCTTCATATTATGTATTTCCTTGTCTTCAGTTCCTGAAATTGCTTCAAAGGCAGAAAGGTGAAGTAGGTGTCCTGTTATTCAAAACAAGTCCCTTTTCTACCACAACTGGGCTTATGTTATGGATCCCACTTAAGAATTGGGGCTGGTTGCCAGGAGGCCCAACCATGTGATTAGAAGGCTGGAGCTTTCATTCACCCCAGCCTGGAGGTTGAATCAATCACTGAGAGCCAATGGTCAATGATCTAATCAATCATGTCCATGTGTAATGAGGTCTCCATAAAATCCCCGAAGGGCAGATTTGGAGAGCTTCTAGGTTGGTGTAGCTGTGGAGAGTTGGGGACAGAGCTGCACTTGGAGAAGGCATGGAAGCCTCAGAGCCCTATCCCCAGACCTTGCACTATGCATCTCTTTCATATGGCTATTACTGAGCTTATATCCTTTTATAATGAACGGGTGACCTAGAAATTAAAACACTTCTCTGAGTTCCCTGAGCCACTCTAGCAAATTAATCAAACATAAGGAGGAGGTACCGGAACCTCTGAATTTATGCCATTTGGTTAGAAGCCCAGGAAGCAATCTGGACTTGTGACTAGAGTCTATTGTGGGGAAGGGGTAGTATTTTAGGATTGAGTCCTTACCTTGTAGAATTTGATACTATCTCTGGGTAAGTAGTGTCAGAATTGAGCTGACCTGTAGGACACCTGGCTGGTGTCAGGAGAATTGCCTATTGCTGGGGGCATCGCCCCCACCATTGGAATTAGTTGTAATCAGAATTATTTTACTGTGGTTTGCATGTTTCTCAAAAAGTCCAGTGGGTAGTGTTAAAGCTGCCCTAACACAACCTATATAACAATTCTCAAGCTTCACTAGAATAGCAAGATTGCAAGGGATCTGCTGGCTTATCTGGTCAAAATTTCCTCATTTATTTAGGAATCACAGTTGGTATTTGACAGACAAAAATTCAGTGGCAGAGCTTGATAGAAATATCTAATCCCCATTAAAATAACTTTTCCATTATGCACCCAACTTCTTCAGTTGAATAATATTTATATGAGCATACTTGCACTATGTTTAATATCTCTTTGCTCAGGTTTAGTGCTAATTGATGGCTGAAAATGTAATTTGTCAGAAATGTGCCACCCCCGAAATCCTTCCTACACACAGGTGCTAAAGTAATCTATCTAAAATGTGAAACTGATCATGTTACTTCTCTGATTAAAATTCCTTTATAATGTTCTGTTACAGCTGAGATTTTCCCCATTTTTTTTTTTTTAGTTTTAACACTGAAAAGTGGCAGAGACTGCTATATAATCTCTAAAATTAACTTTTTTCCCTTCCCTTTTCCTCCCTTCCTTCCTTCCTTCCTTCCTTCCTTCCTTCCTTCCTTCCTTCCTTCCTTCTTTCCTTCCTTCCTCTTTCCTTCCTTCCTTTCTTCTCTCTTCCCTTCCTCCTTATCTATCTATCCATCATCTATCTATCTATCTATCTATCTATCTATCTATCTATCTATCATCTATCATCTAATCATCTATCATCTCTGGTAGACTACCCATTCCAGTCCCTCTTGTCATCAGGGTGGCCTGAGTTTTAATCATGAAATGTGATTAACACTGAAACAAGGGTGTCACTTCCAGTCCAAGTTTGTTAGGGAAACAGGTATGTCATTTTCACCGGCTTTCATTTCTGCTAGCTTGAAACCATTTCCAGGATGACCCCAGGAATGGTGGTGAAGACTGGTTTTTGAGTGACTTAATGGAGCAGAGCACTTCTTGTATCTGACTCCTCTATGCACTGATAAGGAATACCACTTTTGAACTTTATGTAAGTGAAAAACAAACGTTTATTATGTGAACATATAGATTTGCTAGCATTGACCTGTATAGGCACTTGTATTACTTGAACTTATCTAGTCTGTTAATTTATGACTCCATAATGCCTCATGAACATTTCACATTTGTATTCAAATTATCTGTTTATGAATCTGGTCCAGCCATGATATTGTGAGCTCTTGATAAAAGACATAGTACCTGAGATTCATCTGGAAGCATCCATTGATCAGTAAAGCGTAATTGTGGAATAATACCTAAGGTTGAATCTATGTGGCTCAAGTATTTTGTCTGTTTATATCAAACGGATAAGAAAAAAAAAAAAAAAACCACACACACAATCATACTGCAGTTTAAAAAATCCTTTTACTTGTGAAATATATACTTATACACCAATGCAGAAAATAGTTTGTTTTGCTTTTTTAATTTATGTAAAGCATTTTAAATTATTACTAGAATGAAACTGCCTATTTGGAAAGCACCATTGCTTAAAAAGCTATAGAAAATTGCATGTTTTATTTTGCAATCTTAAAAGAAGCTTCCCCAATGATACAGAAGATTACACTTATATTTTAAAGATGCAATTATGTCCTGTACTTCTCTTGATTTATTTAATTGGTTAACAATATATCTACATGAGATGAATTAACCAAGGTAGCAATTAGTATACTGAGAGACGTCACTTGTTAAATGGGTGAGCAATCACGTGGACGAACACTTTACACTCAAAACCTAATTTACTTAACAGAAATCAATACCTATGTCTTCTTTAGCTCTAAGTGGTTTATGGAGTATAGCCTCAACAAATTGTAGAAATGCAATCACCACTACACATCATGGCTGTCTTTAATAAAAGCAATACATAGCTGGTGAAAATAAGTTTTTGTTTAATGATATTTATCTGTAAGTGTTGAGTATAAATTTGAGAGTTACTAGGTGAAACTACAAGTTAACCTTTATAAAATTTCTTGATGCTCTAACTTTCATTATTTGGGTATTATCAAAAGTCATAATTTTAACACTAAGAACTGTCTTTTAAGCAAGAGATTAACTGAGGCAATTATGGCTATTAAACAGACTAGAATCACAGCCCAGGTCCCTTGATTCCTAATATGCTGCTCACTCTCAGTGATTCCCGGTAGATGCAGTAATACTAGTAGGGAAAAGCTTGCAAATGTATAGCTTGTTTACAATTGTCACAACTATTGGAGAGCATTGTGGTCCTTCGCGTGCAGTGGATATGAAGAGAAGACTGCAGGGCCAGTCTTGCTTGACATTCCACTCACATTTCAAAAGATCGCTGGACATTCAAATAAGTGAAACACCTTTTTGTTATTATCTGCCTTAGAACCTATTTAAACAGGTTCAACACAGTTATTTTTTGAAGTACTAATATCTTCAGAATTTTCCACTAATTTAAATGCCCTTGAAATCAAGAGAAGATTCAAAATATTAGCAAGAATGGTTTACTATCTTGGAAACTGCCAAGGCTTTTTAATATGTCTGATGGCTTTTAAATACTGTAATTTTAATGGCTTGAGAAAAATACATAAGTAAATATTCCCACTGTTGATAAAAGGAAAAGAGGTCCCTTCTTAAACACTTGCACATTAAAGTATGTTTACCATACCTTGTATCTGAACTACCTTACGTAAATAGTAGCATTTTTAAAGAAAAACAAAAACAGAAACTGCTCAATACCTTCAGCGACTTCATTTCTTGCTCTGATTAAATTCCTTATTCTTTATCTAGCTGAAGAGCTTAATGATCTTGCTCTCTCCTAACTCAGCCATAGCTTTGAACTCCTCTTCTAAAAAATCCATCTCTTTCTCACTATGTTTCAGCCACATTGACTTTGTACTAATCCCATACTGTTCAGTGTCTTTGCACTTATTTCTTCTGTATGGAACACTTTACTGTTCCCTGCATGTGCATTATTTCCCTACATTCTTCCATTTTCTGCCTAAATTTCACTTCCAGCTACCCTACTTAAACCAGAATGATTTCCTGACCCATCTAAAACTGTCACTCGCTAGCCCTATATCTTTTTTATTTTTATTTAGCACGCATTTCACAACCTATTCTATACCCTTTTCTTTGTTCATTGGTCTAAACCACAAAAATATAAACAGCTCTAAAGCACTGTTATTTTGAACACCTAGCATTTTCTCCAATGCTCAGAAAAGTGTTTGATACAAAAGGGCTCTTACTATCTGGGAAATAATTGACTAAATAAATTGCACTGTGTTTGTTATTACTAATATTTAATTATTTTATTTTTGTTCAGAACAGTATATGAATACAATTTAATAGTAGTTTATTTAATAAAAGTGTTTCTAAAGAAGTTACTAAAAGAATGTATCTCTGGCTAAAGCAGTTCTTTTGCTCTGAGATAAATAAGTTATGACTTCCTAGTACCTCATCAAACTGCCAACGGGTAATTGTGGTTATAAGAAAATAACAGAAGCTTGTTTAAAGTTAAACATTGTGCATTTTATAACTCAAGAAAGCCTCAATAAATTCCCTAATCCTCTATACCACAATATAGTAAAGAGACATTTTCTAAATCAAAGCTTTTACTATGTAAGTGGTAAAATAAATCAAGCTATTTCCCAACACAATGTAATTTATTGAATCTTTGTTGAGGAAAATGTCACTTCAGTCAGAAACTTCCTTTGTGAGCATGGCACCATCACGGTAACTTCTACCGACACCAAATAAAGAGTTTTAAAGGTTTTCACCAAGTGGATTTACAAACAGTGCTTCTCCAAAGGAAAATTTCAGTTTATGAAAATGACAACACTGAACAAAGTAGCAGCTATTCTGCAATGCTAGTCACTTAAAAAATAATAGAATTTCGATGCTTAACTATTCAAAACTGAAAGCGTATTAATGTGACAATTTTATCAAGAGAAACACAATAAAATATCAGAATAAAGAAAACAGACAATGGCAAATTAAATCCTTCCATCTTGACTATAAGACAAATGTTGGTGAATTATTAATCTTTTAAAAGTGTCTCTTGAAAAGAAATTACATTGTCAAATGCATTTATTACACTACTTGGTGTTGCATTGATGCACTGATGCACTATTAATGTACACACATTGGAATCTCTGTTCACCCCAGCAACTTTAATTGCTGCTTCGCCTCTTCCTACTGTGGCTGAAACTAGTATCTTGATGAAGGCATTATCACATAGAAGGAGTATTTTTATATAGAAATGATAAGCTGCTCCAATATTAGTACAACTGCTCGAAAAGAAGCATTAGTTAAGGCCATAAGTAAAGTCTTGCCTCTGCAAAACAAAAGATCAGTGACATTAACTCTTTAGTTGGAAAAATACGTAAGTGAATATTTTTAATGTTGATCAAAGAAAAAGAGGTCAGTCACTTCTTAAGGACTGTAGTATGCATCCTTAAAGTTGAAAAGTACATTTTCCCCATATAAGTTTATTGTCTAGTTAATGCAACTTAAGAAGACAATGTGATGCTTGCACAAATACAAAGAGAATACAATCCAATATAATAAAAGCCTCTGTCCTGTCGTCCGGTCGTCTGTTTAACCAATCAAAGCATAATATGCTAATGATATGCTAAGGCCACTCAACCACTTGCTATGACGTGCACTGATCACCAGGGGGCAGATGCTCTGACTGGTAGGTTAGCTTGCTGCTGGGGTCCAGCTGATCAGAACTGAGCAAGATGGGCCAGTGACACCCTGGAGCCCTCCAGTGGTTCATCCCCAGCTGGCCAACCTCCTGTATCCCTCCCCGGCCCTGCTTGTGCACCAGTGAGGTCCCTCAGCCTGGCCTGCACCCTCTTGCAATTCGGGACCTCTTGGGGGATGTCGGAGAGCCAGTTTCGACCTGATCCCGCAGGCCAGGCCGAGGGACCCCACTGGTGCATGAATTTGTGCACCAGGCCTCTAGTACAAATATACTAGTAAAGTGTTATGTGCTCAGGACATTTCAGAAAGCTCTCTTTGTAATCACAGAATCATAGACACTACCAATGTAGTAGTTATTTTGTTTACACCTACTCATTTCTTTTTCTTCAAATGTCATTTGCTAAGGTGAAAATAAAAGTTGTTGCTCATTATACTACCATTTGGGCTTTATAAAATTCTGTGATTTTCCCAGCCAGTATGATATGAGGCCTAATCCTGGTGAACTAAAATTAATGCTGAACTGTTTATTGCATCTTACTTTTACTTAATTTTATTTCTTAGTTTGTTTCACCTCACGTTGGCATAAAATTTAAAAATAATACTAAATTTTGCATCATTTTATCTAATGCTTTACCTATTTAGAGACTATCTCACTCCACAAATATTTAAAAAAAAACACAACAACAACAACAAGGAAAAGAGCAGAAACAGCAATAAAAAGGTAAACTTATGAATAAAAATAAACTATTAGTGTAAGGAAAAATATCAGTAAGTCCACAAAGTTAAGGATTATAAAAAGCACATCTATAAGAATATTATGGAATAGGTTAAATTAATCCTGACTTTTAACTTCCTAAAAGGCAAAGTGAAATGGAGGTGCAGTCATATATATATATATATATATATATATATATATATATATATATATATATATATATAATATTTATTGATTTTAGAGAGGAAAGTAGAGGGAGAGATAGAAATATCAATGATGAGAGAGAATCATTGCTGGGCTGCCTCCTGCACACTCCCCTCCCTACTGGGGATAAAGCCCACAACCTGGGCAAATCGTCCATGTGCCCTGACCAGGAATTAAACCCTATCCTTCTAGTTCATAGGTTGATGCTCAACCACTCAGCCACGCCAGCCAGGCAGAGGTGTGGTTATTTCATCGGACTTAGTAAAACCTGAAGAAATATGTATCTATTAAGAAAATCAAATAGTAGTGTTTAGGATCTTGCTCCCTGGCATATATCCTTAGTTTTGGCTCAAGTAAACTCTTACAAAAATGTTCCTTAAAAGAAGGCAGTCCTAGCTGGTTTGGCTTAGTGGATAGAGTGTTGGCCTGTGAACTGAAGGGTCTCAGATTCTATTCAGTCAAGGGCACATGCCTGGGTTGTGGGCTCCATTTCCAGGAGGGGCCATGATTCTCCCTCATCATTGATGTTTCTCTCCCTCTCTCTTCCTCTCTGAAATCAATAAAAATATTAACTAAATAAAGGCAAATGATTAACCTATCACAATGATCTAATATACTATTACTACACATTATTTCATATATTGACAATGAGGAATACACTGAGTAATGCCATCAAAACTATTGCTGGGGACAAAGTCAGGAATAGATTTTACACAATTCTTTATTAATATAATTTTGATTATGTGAAAATCACTTCAAAGTTATTTTGAGACAGCATGATAATATTATTTTAGTATATTGGTTTTAGTAAGTAAAGAATTCCTTTAGTACCTTTTAGATAAAGGGAGAAACTCCTTTCTTGCACAAGGTTCTCTATTAACATCATATCTGTACATCTATTTATGTTTTTTAAGAAGCTGGATAAGATATAATTTTTAAGAATTGTGGCCTAAACATAGAACTAGACCAACTTCTAGGTGTGTTTTGCTAAAGATTCACTATGAGATGAACAGAGAATCTTTTTTCTTGTAAAATAAATGTGGATCTAGTCAATTACATGAATGATTAATTAGATACTTAAAATAATGAGCCACGTTCAGGATTATTTTAGCAAATTAATGTCTGTCTTCAGTAGAGATTGAAACTACAGGATTGCTCTTCAGGAAAAAAAAAATGCTGTACTTCATTTATTGGATTCATTTCTTTTTTAAATATATTTTATTGATTGATTGCAGAGAGGAAGGGAGAGGGATAGAGAGCTGGAAACATTGATCAGCTGCCTCCTGCACACCCCCTACTGGGGATGTGCCCGCAATCATGGTACCCCTTGACCGGAATTGAACCTGGGACCTTTCAGTCTGCAGGCTGATGCTCTATCCACTCAGCCAAACCGGTAAGGGCTGGATTCATTTTATCCAACTTAACCCAATTTACATTTTGTTCTTTTTTTATTATTATTACTAGAGGCCTGTTGCAGGAAGATTCCTGCAAGAATAGGGCTTCCTGCGGCCGGAGCGAAGCAGAGAGGGGAGCGAAACCTGCTGAAGAGGGCTTCCCTCCCGCTCCGCTGCCTGGCTGCTTTCCCTCCTGCTCCACCACCTCCTGGTTTCCCTCTTGCTCCACCACCTCCTGCTTTCCCTTCCGCTCCACCACCTGGCTGGTTTCCCTCCTGCTCCACCACCTGGCTGCTTTCCCTCCCGCTCCACCACCTGGCTGGTTTCGCTCCTGCCACCCGCCTCTGCCACCTTGACTCTGTTCCTGTCTCCGCCACCTCTGCTTTGCTCCCTGCTGTAGTGCTTGGCTTTCACGTTGTCTTCAGTCTTCACTCCCAATGGGTGTATGCAAATTAACCGCCATCTTTGTTGGGTTAATTTGCATATAGTTGCTCTGATTGGCTGGTGGGTGTAGCAAAGGTACAGTCAATTAGCATCTTTGTCTTTTATTAGTGTAAATTATTATTTTTAATTTTCTTTGAGAAATAGCCTCAAAATTCTCTAAGGGAATTATTTCTACTCCTCTAATGAATCTGGAGTGATCATTAAAAGGTCTCTAACTCTTGTCACCTTAAATTTACTCTTAAGTCCCTTTTCATCTTTTCCTGAATCATTATTTTTCTGACCTGTTCATTTATTTATTGAACATCACCTTGCTTCCCTCACACACAACTGTATTTTTTAATCTTTCTCTCTCTTTTCTCAGAAAGGTACTACTGTTGCCATTTCAAAATTCAAATTCAATGTACATATAACACTAATCCTGATCACAAGTAATGTGTAGTATCAGTTATTGAAATCACACATCTACATGAGAAGAGCAAGTATTCTTTTGTGAAATACCTATGAGTAGCATTTACTTGACTCAGTAGCATTTCAGGAATGGAAAATCATTTAAATTGTTAAAATAAGTCTTGGCGACTTACCTTTTCTCCATTAGGTTGACTGCATTTTAGAAGATAAAATATAGAAGCACAGACTGTAATAGTTGGGGCCATCTGATGTACTGGAATTCCGTCATTAATGTCAAGCCACTGGTGAGAGTATGCAGTCTTTCTTTATTATTATTATTATTATTATTATTATTATTGTTGTTGTTATTATTTTTATTGGCTGGGAGGAGATAGACATAGTTGGTTTCAGAGATGCCTCTTATATGGTTCTCACAGTCCCCCAAACTGCATTAACCTATATCACACATTTTTTTAAAATGGGAAAAATCTGTTAAAACCTCTATATTTACTTATTTTAAGTTTCTGGCCTGTCATTCATTAGGCATTTCCTCCTGATTTTTGAATGTTTATAAAACTTCTATGAAAAAGAAAGTACCTTCTCCAGGAAGATTTAACTTACTTTTCTATTTGTTTTAATACATATGAACACATAGACAAGTAATTTCTTCTAATGCTTCAGTTATAATGGCATTATTTAATTTTTGAGGGATCTCACAGTAACAAAGCAAAATACTCAATGTCAGAAATATCAAATAAATAAAAACGTTAAATCGTATACAACGTGCTTTTATTCTTTTAGAGTATTTTTTAATCCAACTATCTTTATTGGATCCGTATTGCCACTTCACTCAAATTCAAATTCTTTACCTTGCTATCCATGTTTCTTCTTCCTGTACCTGCTGTCCTTTCTGGCCATTTCATTTCTGCACCTATTCCCTTAGTGCCTGCTGCATACGCTGAGTTTAGTCCTAAGTCTATAGGTTTGTTCAGGTGGTTTCCACCACCTGAGAGGGTTTCTTTCATGCGGATGCAGGGAGAGTAAGATAGAGAAGGACAGGGAAAATAAAATGTGTGTCACTGAACCAGACACCACCATGGAGAATGTGACTCAATGCATAACGGACTTGACTTTCTCAAGAATAAAATCTGGAGTAGTCTTTCACTCCCTTCCTCCACTTATTGAGAATTAAGTCCCTTCTCTGGAAGGCAGTGACTTCTTACTCTCCATTTGAGTGGCCTAAGTGACTTTAGAAAGATTTTGAAGTACAGCGTGAAAGAATAGGCAGAAACTCGAGGTGATTTAAATCAACTCTATCACCAACTTCCTCTTCCAGTCAAGATGGAATAACAAAGACCATATGCATCAGTCCATTTGAAACAACTAAAAAAAGTGGACAAAGTATGAAGCAAGTACATACATTGAAGATATTTAACATATAGGCAACAAAGGGCAGTGATGCATGAGAAAGTGGTGATTTAAGACCTTAGGTTGCCATACTTTACTGGCTGAGAAAATGTCTAGGCTATAACACAGGAAATGGGAACCCAGGTGAAATCCCAAACACTCTCTGAATTCAGTAGTGGGGTTGTGAGCCTGGAGCAGCCAGGACAGTAGCATTCATGGGTAAGAGTACTGCAGGAGAGAGATGTGTACGGAGAGGAGTCCAGAGACCAGTAGTGTCCCACTCAAGTATGCAGATTAGTGCTGTGTGCAGAAACCAGCACAGTCCAGGGGATTACGTATGGATCGAATGAGGACAGCCATCAAACGTCTTAGAGGGCACTTCTACTCTCTGAATTCCTCTCACAGTGCAATCATGCTTCTGATGCACGCTCTGGCTGAACAGCGGAATGTCATACTCTTCACTTGTTCTTTCAAGTTTTAACTACCATAGGTCAGGGGTCCTTTCATGGTACATCCAACATCAAGAAAATTGATACTAGTTATGCATCAGGGACCAGGAAAATGATCGAGGGGTAGGAATATGGGTCCATTGGACACATCATGAGATGTACTAGAGCCAGGAATCTATTTCTCACTTGGTCTCCTTAAAAAACCTAAGTCTAATTGGGATATGGGGAAGGATGAGGACACTCGGGATTTTAGTATCTGTGTCACCTTAAACGAGGGGTGGGCAAACTTTTTGACTCGAGGGCCACAATGGGTTCTTAAACTGGACCGGAGGGCCGGAACAAAAGCATGGATGGAGTGTTTGTGTGAACTAATACATGTTAACACTGCTGCTGGTGAAGGAGCGGAAGGGAGAGCAAGAGAACCCTCCGCTCTTTCAGCTCCGCGGGCCTGATAGAACAGCAGAAAGGGGCCGGATCCAGCCCGCGGGCCATAGTTTGCCCACGGCTGCCTTAAACTCTGTTTTTCAATATCTCTCAAAAAGTCTAGATATTCTACTTTCCCTACTGTACTGTAATCTGGCAACCAGCCACAGTTTACTTTCAAGAAGAGCTGGGGCAATATTTATTGCACCAGTGTTTTCTAGGATAATAATCCTTTAAAAATTATTATGCTAGTTCTGATAATTGCTTTCCATATGGAAATCTGGAGAGGGATCATGAATTTCCACTGTGGTAGCAATGAACAACTCTTGAGTTTCTTCGCTTGTAGAAGTCAAACAATAAATACTCTCTCATAGGAACATCTGCCTCTCCCATAGGAGCATTATTACGTATTAGTGAGCACTTAGATTCATTGTGGAACTTTGTACCTGGGTTGTCACCCTGGCACTGTTTCCCATTAGAATATTATTCTAACTCCTCTTTCACAGTAAGTGCAGCCACTCGTTTCTATCATTCCCAGTGGAATGAAGAAGCCCAGTTCCACGCAACTTTTCCTGTCAGCTCCTGCTGACCTTAATGATTACAGTGTCCTCTGTACTGGTGCCACCTCTATTGTTTTTGGGTAAGTAATGTTTTCTGGGCCATCCTGCAGAACAAAGTCAGGTAATGCGTTCTACAGTCTAAATAAAAAATCTAATTTTTAAAGCCTCTTTCTTGAGTTTTCTTACCCCTTTCTCAATACCCTTGCAAGGCTGAAATTGCTGGAATCTCTTTTAGTATAGGCTACTGTTGTTTACTCCAAGAAGCCATCCCAACAGCGTATTAGGACCAGATGCAGGTGTCTTTGTCAACATGTTAAAACTTGTCTATTGGAAAAATGATCAAACAACTATAAACTCAAATGTATTTAGTTATATATTTCACCTACTTCCTATACCACAAGCTCAAGATCCACTCTCAGATATATTAGTATTTCTCTTATTCCTGCTGGTACATAATGTCAGACCCTGCAATATTTTATTTAAGTAAAATACCTAATCCCTCAGCAGGGGCTATGCTATTCTGCTTGAGCTTTGCTGAGATTTAAACTTAGTAATTGTACGGGGACAAAGGTAGGTGTAGGGGTAAATCTAGGTAGGATAAGAACAATACTTAGAATAGAAATGCTTTGAGTGAGGTTTCTCTAAGATCTACAGGCAGGCAGGCAGCAAAATTCTAGCAATAAGGTGTGTGATGCTTGTGCCAGCCCTGAGTGTTTAAGGTAATTTGTGGATACAAGAGTTGTACATACAGCCATCCTAGTGTCTCACTCATTCCCTACTCATAGGAGATCTATCAAATCTCTATAGTGTGTTTTTTTTGCTTGTTTATTTGTTTGTTTTTTACCATTATTTCACCTGTATGGTTAAATCTGTCACCTGATTTGTAGCAGTTTATACTGTGGCTGCAACGTTCAGGTCCTCAATAAATGATGGCATGGAAACCTTCCACGGCATGCCTTCAGTGCTATTTGGCTCACATAGCCTGTTTGATTTAAGGCTTCCAAGGACCACAGAAACCAATCAACCTCTAAATCTTCATCTGTTCAAGTGTTAGAAGTGAAGTATAACTCAATTATTTACCTTTCTACCTGTGCCTCATACCAGTTGCTCAAAAGTGATCATCTCAGGATCACGATGCTATAATATACCCTGGATTAACACCTCTTACTTCCCACCAGCAAGGGGACCCTGTTGCCAGCTGACAGAAGAGCTTCACAAACTAAGGGTCTACCTCCTAGGGCTATTTCTGCTACCATTAACTTAGTCTAGAAACTTCCTAAAAACAGAAATTCGCCCTAGAGAATTTTATCTTAACAAGTAACGGATTGAAGTAGAAAGTGTTAATGTTACTAGGTGAGAGAAGAGTATATGATAGTATTTAATGGCTCAATATTTTGTTGTCTTTCAAACCAAACTATTTTTCTCCCAGTTGTCTCAACTACTATCAGCCTGCTTATTGCCCTTAATTGCATCATAATGCCATCATCTTATTTGCATTACTTTTGCTTTCATGCATGTGTTAAATATCATTTGTATTCTTTTATATTTTAAGAATAAATGCCATATTCTGTAGAAGCAGATTTATTAACTAATTTCTCACTAATGTAAAGATATTGTAGATCATGAGTCCAGGTAATAATAATAAATTACAGTAAATAATAACTAAGTACATATTTATTCATCATCTATGACATCCCATATTCAGATTTATGAGTATAACAAAAGAAAGGTAAATAAAAATATATTTCAGACTATGCAGGATGAAGGTATAACTCTTTCTAATGTATGCCTGTGTGCTTACTGTTTAATTAAATAGGGTGGTCCAAAATTGCTTTTCTATTTTTTATGATTTTAATATAGTTGCATTCCATTATTTAGGAATAGCTTAAATAAATACAAATATATTATATTAAGTAACCTCAATTTTACTCTAAAATAAGGGAAAGATGGAGCACACCAAGAAATCTTTATATATAAGAAGCAAATACTCTGAGAATTTGTATGAAAATATTGACAGAGATATGTATTTTGCTAAAATCTCTCCAATCTCATATTTGTGATTATCAGATGAATATGAATCCATCTCTTAAACTTGTTATTGTGCTGGATTCTATAATTAATAACTTATAAGAAAACATAATTTTTATTACAAAAACATATATTTTAATAATATGCAAACCCAAATAAAATTGAATATTATTTTTCTAAAATCCTTTCTAATATCTAATGCATCTAGGTGCAAACTGAACAAGATTAACCAATAAGAAATCTAACCTAGAGCTGAGATATTAATTACATAACCCTATAAAAATCCAGACTCCTTAGAAAAAAAAATAGCCAGTATTATAAAATCCTTTTTCTCAGCCTTCTTATTCCAGTTCATATTTCATTCAGCACATAGCAATGAGAGGTGATGGGATGGGTGTTCCATTCTCTTGTAATAACATCTAATCAATCTGTTTAGAAGGATGTATATCTTCTCAAATATACTGCCTACAACAGTGTCACTTCATTAGAAGGGACCATTTAGCTTTGCCCTGGTCTGATTTGGCACTTTTTTAGAGGGTACGTTCTCACATGGTATCTGATCTACATGTTAGAAGATTAGCGAGGGAGTGTGTGATGTCTCAGAAGTCATCAGAGGCTCCAACAACTCATAATTAACTTTGTGTTTAAAGAAGAGAACAACAGGGTCACCAATAACACATTCTGGGCAGGCAGCCAGGACACTACCCTGGGAGTCATGATGTCTACATGTAAACTGTGTAGGCTGAGCCTGTGAAGTATACCGATCAGAAGCAAGGCAACTATTAACATGGCAAGGGAAAAGAAATTGCTAATAAGGTGAGCAGATGTCTTGGAAAGAGTGAAACATTAGCCTTTGGCTTAATGGCAACAGCCCATATACTCTCAAACAGACAAGACCCTATTTAAGAATCAGCTTCCACCATAAGCCAAGAACTAATTTGAGCCTAAGGGTGAACAGGAAGGCAGTGTCCCCTGGGGCCAGCATGAAATTGGCAGGAGAGTGAGAGTTAGAGATAAAAATAAGATAAAACTCTCATTCTTTGGGCCAAATTTTAGAAAGTCCCTCTAAACCAGAGGATGTTTTCTTTCCATTTACACCTTTAACAGAAAGAAGCTGTATTTAAGAAAGGACTCTTACAAAATGCTACCCCAATAATTTCAGTTCCCTGAATCCACTTTTCACATGTCGACTCTGTTTAGTCTCTCGTATAGCTTTGTTTGCCAGTCTGCAAACCAGGCAGAGCAAAGCCAATTGCTATGACTTGAAAGGCATAGAAAATCCGAAACCGTACTTTTTGATCTCACTTTTGGCTCCTTATTTATTGCATTGTTGAGTAGTTGTTCCTTTCCTCTGTCTTTCCCCTGAAACCCTTTCATCTAATCTCTTACTTGGTCATTGGTCTCCTGTTCCACTCCTTTCTGTTTTCCACTGGCTACTTTGATGTTGTATTATTATCACGGAAGAGGGTAAGCTCCCATCAATGTACATTTTTTTGTCCTCTGTTTTAGTAAGGTAACCATACCAGACAGCAGCACTGAAGGCAAAGAGACTAATTTTGAAAATAATTTCTGAGAGTATTTTGCATTATCAGTGAAAACAAAGCCTTGAACTCAGAGGCTGGTATCAAAAATGCAAGGATCGCCCTAGCCAGTTTTGCTCAGTGGATAGAGCATATGCCTGCAGACTGAAGGGTCCCAGTTTCCATTCCAGTCAAAGGCACATGCCTGAGTTGTAGGCTTGATCCCCAGTAGGAGGTGTGCCGGAGGCAGCCAATCAATGATTCTCTCTTATCATTGATATTTCTATCTCTCCCTTTCCCTATCTCTCTGAAATCAATAAAAATTATATATAAATATATATATTTTTAAATCCAAGGATCATGTACACAGTTTTTCACTGGAGAAAAGACCACTTTTCTAATCAAGAGCCTGCCTCTCTCTTTTCTCCTCCCTCCTCTCTTTACACCTGTTTTTCCCCCCCTTAATGGAAAATCTCAACCATATATACAAAAGTAGAGCAAGTCTACATGAATCCAAATATACCCACAATCCAGCTTCACCAGTCCTCAATTCAAGGCCAGTCTAGCTTCCCAAGCACCACCAAGCACTCTCCTGTACTATATTATTTTGAAACCCCAGACATCAAATCATATCTTCAATAATTATTTTGACATGATATAGTCTTTTAATATCAAGACAGCATATGCTGCTTAACCACACATTATATATATATACAGTATATCTCATACTTTTTTTTATAAAATCATTCATTTCAATGACCTGCACATAAATACACAGTGAATAACATATAGGGCACATAAACTAGCCAAGCATACCGACAGGTTAAATGACAGACCTGCCTGAAGAAGGACAATCATTTCTGTGCAAAGCTGAAGGGGATCTGCTCTTTACCTGCCTGCACTTTTGCTTACTTTCTGATGCTCACAGCCAGAAGCATCACTTAGTTCATATTAACAGTTGGGGCATCATCCAAGGAAGAAAGGGTTTTAACATTATAGGCCAAATCATTCCATGGTTTGACTTAACACAGAATCTGTGATTCAAATGACAAGAAAATAAACAGAGGTTTACAGCCAAGTTTACATAAAGTAAATGTAGAAAACTCAAACACACCCTCTTAAACAGTCAACATTATTGTGAAATATTTTTACCCCTCTAGAGAACTATAATGCCATTATGTTTATTCTACTTATGACGAATTGTTCCCATGAATTTTCATTAGGGGATTCAAATTAGATTTTATTCTCTGGAACATTAGTTTGAAATCAGAAATTTAACAAAAGATTCTTATATGCAAATATAAAACAATTATGAAGAAACAAAGTGAATATGTCTTGAAAAATTCTAATAAACACGAATGAAGAGGAGATTAAAAATGGTGGCAGAGTAGATGGATGCTGCACAAACATGCTCCCAGGAACAAGCTAGAATTACAATTGAAATATGGAAAGGTTTCCTGGATAATCAATGGAAAACTCACAGGAGAGAACCCTGATAACTGAGGACCGAAGGTGGAGACCATATAGAGACTGGTAGGAGGGAGGGAGGTGCGAAAGGGCTGTCCGGGTGCCCACAGACAGTAACTGAAGTCCCGGAGAGATAGCTCAGCTGGGGGGGGGGGGGTGCCACAGAGAACTCTGGGATCTAATCCCTAAGCTGGGCTCCCCAGCAGAGAGCACCAAATCTGAGGAGGGTATCCACATCTAGCTGTGAAAAGCAGCAGGGTGCTATCTGCCAGGAAGTGGCAGCTGAAAGTACGGTCACCCTCTTGAAGGGCCAACACACAAAAATTCCCTGTGGAGCCACCCACCTTGTGCTCTGGCAGACCCTATAGGAAAACACCTTGCCCTGAGGCCACTTAAGAGATGAAAAGTAACAGCCTCCAGATAGAAGCAACTGCCCCACATGGTTGAAAAAAACTCTTGCTACACCTGAGGACAATTGCCTGGGGGCAATTCAAGTCAGAATACTATTAGTCTGTAGACAGAGTCTGTCTCTGGAGGCTTTGAGTCTTTGCCTGATCCAATTAGTCAGAGACAGCCATTAACACTGTCCTGCACTAAAGACTGAAAGGTGTAGAGCAGTGGTCGGCAAACTGGCTTGCAAGCCACATGTGGCTCTTTGGCCCCTTGAGGGTGGCTCTTCCACAAAATACCACATGTGGGCACGCACGTACAGTGCGATTGAAACTTCGTGGCCCATGCGCAGAAGTCAGTATTTTGTGGAAGAGCCACACTCAAGGGGCCAAAGAGCCTCATGTGGCTCACAAGCTGCAGTTTGCCGACCACTGGTGTAGAGGATCTACTTAAAGCATAGTCACAAACCCAAACAAACAAGCAAAATGAGGAGACAAAGAAACAATCCCCAAGTGAAAGAACTAGAGAATTCTTCAGAAGAAGAGACAAATGAAGCAGAGATAAGAAATTTATCTGAAAGAGAGTTCAGAGTAATAATGATAAAGATGCTCAACATCATGAGAAAAGATATAGTAACTATGGAATAGAAGGAGCATATTTTAACATGATAAAGGCCATGTATGACAAACCTACAGCCAACATCATACTCAATGGGCAAAAACTAAAATAGTTTCTCCTAAGAACAGGAACAAGACAGGGATGCCCACTTTCACCACTCCTGCTCAAAGTCATTAATCATCTGACAGATGTGTATCAAAACAACAATGAGGTACCATCTCACACCTGTCAGAATAGCTATCATCAACAAACGTCCTTGCCAAATCAATAAACGACAAGGATTGGCAAGGATGTGGAGAAAAAGGAACCCTCTTGCACTACTGGTGGGAATGCAGACAGGTACAACCACTGTGGAAAACAGTGTGGAGTTTCCTCAAAAAATTAAAAATGAAACCCTATTTGACCCAGTACCCCACTTCTAGGAACATATCCCAAGAAACCAGAAACACCAATCAGAAAAGATATATGCACCCCTATGTTCATAGCAGCACAATTTACAGTAGCTAAGATTTGGAAACAGCCTAAGTGCCCATTAGCAGATGAATGGATTACAAAACAGTGGTACATCTACTCAATGGAATACTACGTTGCTGTATAAAAGAAGGAACTCTTATCATTTGCAAGAGCACGGATGGACCTGGAGTGCATCATGCTAAGCAAAACAAGTCAGTCAGAGAAAGATAAATATCACATGATCTCACTCATTTGTGGAATATAATGAACAACATAAACTGATGAACAAAAATAGAGCCAAAGGGGGAAAAATATTTCAGGGTATAATAGAAGTAATCCTGTTATTTGTATATTTTAAATATTTCCTACAACTTTTGTGATATCATACTATGTTAGTAGCTTTGGTAATATTATTATTCTATACTTAAAATCCTTTTTTTCTTAAAATATTAATGTTTATTACATGTAATGTTATTATATTTAAGATTGTTTTTCTTGAATAATTGGTATTTATTGCATGTCACATTATTATATTTAAAATAGCTTTCCTTGAGATATTAATGTTTATTGCATGTAACCTTATTATATTTAAGATCATTTTTCTTGAAACATTAATGTTTATTGCATGTAATATTATTATATTTAAAAAACTAATAAATCAAGTTAAAAAAAAAAAACTGAATGAAGGCTAGGCCTGTCATAGGTACAGTAGTTTGGATTAAACATGTCTTAAATTTTCCTGTTCAATCAAATGAAAATTAGAGGTTATCAGAAAGTGACAAAAGGCCCAATTTCTTTGAAAAACTAGAGCCAATGCCATCAGGAGCAATACATAATTCTAATGATACAAAGATACAAATAATGACAAGATTACATTTTACATTGATTGTTTTCTTGTTAAGAATGTTGAATAAAAATTTTCTTCTAAGTTATTTTGTTCCAAATACAATAAAATCCCAGCTCTGACTGTAATGATAGTGCAGTTTTCAGTTTCCTAATCCTCCTTTGGGTGAGTGGACCCAAGAGCCTGAAAAATGCAGAAAGAGCAGGTGCAAGGAAGGCAGAAAACCCTGGTGGCAGGAGACACCCAAATGACACTCGGGGACTTAACTCATCAGTTAGGATATCAACTCTCCGTAATATCCATATTTGTCTTCCTGTCTTACATAATAAAGATTATTTTTCGGTAGTGATATTTTATACTGTTAAAGAACAAAAACAACCAGGTAAATTTGAAGATTTAAATGGCTCTATTAAGCAGCTCATGAATTGAGCAGCATCCCATCTATCAACTAAAAGGATGCTCTGGAGGGTTGTACAACATGAAAAGTTTCGAAGGTGGAAGAGGTGTGTGGCAGGGGGCTTACTATCACATGAAAATAAAGGATTACTTTTAGGGCATGTTATCTTCTTTTGGGGGGAGGAAGAGGAGATGGCAGGGGTTTTACTATGCAGATTACCTTACTAGTACTAATCAGGGAAATTTAGATGGCCTGGTTTAAAATTCCACTCCTGGGAAGTTAGCTATTAAGTTTTGGTTTGGTGACATGGCTTAGCAAAAGTGACTCTTTTTTTTTTTTTTTTTTTCGGGGGGGGGGGGTGTTTTTTTTTCCCTTTAATTTTTTTAAAATAATATTTAGGAATAAAGAATTTAATGGCTTCTTAATGCAAACTTTTTCTTAAATAAAATGATTTGACTTCAAAGAACATTATTTTATCTCTTTTACTTTGCCTTATTTTATTTTTATCAAATGTTTTGGACACAAATTTCAAAAGGCAAAAAAGTAAAAGAAATCAAATACGAAGTTTTAGATTACAGGGAACTGAGTGATATTGAAAAGTAATATCTTTTTTTTTTTTTGTCTGTAATCCTCACCCTAGGATATGTTATTACTGATTTTTTTTAGGGGGGGGGGGAGAGAGAGAGAGAGAGAGAGAGAGAGAGAGAGAGAGAGAGAGAGAGAGAAAAAGAGAGAGGAACAACCATGTGAGAGAGAAACATGGATTGGTTGCCTCTGGTAAGTGTCTCCATTAGGGATCGAACCTGCAACTTGGTTATGTGCCCTGACCCAGAATCCTAACTGGCAACCTTTGTGGTGTATGGAATGATGCTCCAAATTGAGCCATCCAGCTGGGGAGAAATGTAATATCTTAAATTATATCACTCCTCTATCAAAAACAAAAGATAATAAAAAGTATAGAAAAAACAACAGCAATAGAACAACCACAAAGCTATAAAGGAAAAATAGTGATACTATATAAGGGAAGAAACTTAGATATGGATATTACATTAGATAAGAGTTATCTAATAACTTTAATGCTCAGTGTGATAATTTTGTTGCAGTTATATAAGAGACTTTATTTCCCTGCTTGGTTTAAATGTAGTAATGTCGAGAAACCAAGATGGCGGCATAGGTAAACACCGGAGATGTTGCCTCGCACAACCACTTCAAAAATACAACTAAAAGATGGAACGGAAATCACCCAGAACCACAAGAAGGCTGGCTGAGGGGAAATTCTACAACTAGAAGGAAAGGGAAAAGCATACCGAGACTCAGAGGAGGCACAGTAAGGAAGTAAAATACTAAGGTACGGAGGTGCGTGTGGAGCGGGCTGGTGGCTGAGGGCGCGGTTGTCTGTTTCAATTGGAAGGGAGTCTCAGGCTCTGGGCTCCAGTTTCAGGCGTGTCTCTGGGGAACCAGACTCAAACGGGAGAAGCGGGACTGTCTGGCATCAGTCGGAACTCGAGGGCAGCTTTCTCTCCAAGGTACTTGCAGCGGTTGCTGGGGCACTGAGAGGCAGAGCCTCTGGGGACCAGACTGAGAGCAGCCATAACTGCTCGCTCCAACCACCCTGTTGATCCCCTGGGAGCCGCCCTGCCCAAGGCCTGCACAGAGGCATTTGCTGTATAGCCTCAGGCAAAGGCTAGATTAGTATCTCCCTAGAGGACAGAAGTTCTCCCACTCCAGACACAGCTGATTCTCATAGCCAGTTGACCTGGAGGTGAAATCCCCCCCGCCCCCAGTGTTACCTACAACAATCAAGGCTTAACTACAATAAGACTGCACACAAAGACCACTAGGGGGTGCACCAAGAAAGCATAAAAAATGCAGAGACAAAGAAACAGGACAGAAATGGAGGAAAGCAAAATGCTGGATATAGACTTCAAAACTACACTTTTAAGGTCTCTCAAGAACTGTCTAGAAGCTGCCGATAAATTTAGTAAGACCCTCAAAAAGACTGGTGAGACCGCCGATAAATATAGTGAGATCCTCAAGAAATCTAATGAGACCCTCGATGTTGTGATAAAGGACCAACTAGAAATTAAGCATACACTGACTGAAATAAAGAATATTATACAGACTCCCAACAGCAGACCAGAGGAGCACATGAATCAAGTCAAAGATTTGAAATGCGAAGAAGCAAAAAACACCCAACTGGAAAAGCAAAATGAAAAAAGAATCCGAAAATATGAAGATAGTGTAAGGAGCCTCTGGGACAGCTTCAAGTGTACCAACATCCGAATTATAGGGGTGCCAGAGATGAGAGAGAGCAAGATATTGAAAACCTATTTGAAGAAATAATGACAGAAAACTTCCCCTACCTGGTGAAAGAAATAGACTTACAAGTCCAGGAAGCACAGTGAACCCCAAACAAAAGGAATCCAAAGAGGACCACACCAAGACACATCATAATTAAAATGCCAAGAGCAAAAGACAAAGAGAGAATCTTTAAAGCAGCAAGGGAAAGAAACTCAGTTACCTACAAGAGAATACCCATATGACTGTCAGCTGCTTTCTCAACAGAAACTTTGCAGGCCAGAAGGGAGTGGCAAGAAATATTCAAAGTGATGAATACCAAGAACCTACAACCAAGATTACTTTATCCAGCAAAGCTATTATTCAGAATTGAAGGTCAGATAAAGAGCTTCATAGATAAGGAAAAGCTAAAGGAGTTCATCACCACCAAACCAGTATTATATGAAATGCTGAAAGGTATCCTTTAAGAAGAGGAAGAAGAAGAAAAAAAGTAAAAATACAAATTATGAACAACAAATGTGCATCTATCAACAAGTGAATTTAAGAATCAAGTGAATAAATAATCTGATGAACAGAATGAACTGGTGATTATAATAGAATCAGGGACATAGAAAGGGAGTGGACTGCCTATTCTTGGGGGGGGGGGGGAAGGGCTGTGTGGGATGCGGGGAGAGACTGGACAAAAATTGTGCACCTATGGATGAGGACAGTGGGTGGGGAGTGAGGGCGGAGGGTGGGGTGGGAACTGGGTGGAGGGGAGTTATGGGGGGGGGGAGAGGAACAAATGTAATAATCTGAACAATAAATATTTAATTAAAAAAATAAATATAATAATGTCTAAAATGTATACTTAAATGGTTCAGCAAAATAAACAATATACATATATAGAGAAAGCAGAAAAAATGGCAAATATTCTTGCAATTTTTTGGTAAATTTGAAATTCTCATATTTAGGAAAAGATAAAGCTAGGTATACCTGGCAGTTTTACTGACTGATAATTGTAGGGAATCAGAGTAAGTTACTCTAAGATATGCTGTTGTGGTACATAGATTATTTTGAGGTAAAGGTAATTGAGACCCTGCAAGCCCACTAGTTATCTCTCAAAGAATTTAAATTAGGGGCCTTGCCCATAATAAGAATTATCACCAGAAATAACTTTTATTACCTATCTATAACATTGGCAAATATGTTCTCCCATGCAGTGGGCTTTCCTGTTGTTTTGTTGATGGTTTTCTTTGCTGTGCAAAAGTTTTTTATTTTGATGTAGTCCTATTTGTTTATTTTCTCTTTAGTTTCCATTGTCCTAGGAGCAGTATCAGTGAAGAAATTGCTTCGGCATATGTCTGAGATTTTGCTACCTGTGTATTCCTCTAGTATTTTTATGGTTTCCCGTCTTATGTTTAAGTCTTTTATCCATTTTGAGTTTATTTTTGTGTATGGTGTAAGTTGGTGGTCTAGTTTCATTTTTTTGCATGTATCTGTCCAATTTTCCCAACGCCGTTTATTGAAGAGGGTGTCTTCACTCCATTGTATGTTCATGCTTCCTTTGTCAAATATTAATTGAGCATAGTGGTTTGGGTCTATTTCTGGGTTCTCTGTTCTATTCCATTGATCTATATGTCTGTTCTTATGCCAGTACCAGGCAGTTTTGAGAACAGTGGCTTTGTAATACAGCTTGATATCTGGTATTGAGATCCCACCTACTTTGTTCTTCTTTCTCAGGATTGCTGCAGCTATTCTGGGTCTTTTTTTATTCCAGATGAATTTTTGGAAAGTTCATCCTAAGTCTGTGAAATCTGCCATTGGTATTTTAATGGGAAGTGCATTGAATCTATAGATTGCTTTGGGTAGTATGGACATACCTATCTACAAGGAAGGCCAAACTTCTAATTATGAAACATCTACACTTCTCACTGTCCTGGGAATGACCTTCCTCCCTTCTGAAGCCCCAAGGTGCCTTAGCCTTACCTCATCTTTAGCTCAGAATGTATATATGCCTCATTTTCTTTTTTGCCCCCAAACCTCTTGTCTCCATGGGGTGTCTGTCTCATGTAGGTGGAGTTCCCATACATATGTATGTAATTAAATTGGCTCATTTACTCTTGTTAATCTGACTCATGTAGATGTAATTATTAAACCGGCAGAAAGAACCTAGGGGAGTAAAGTTTCTTCCTCCCCCAATAATTTAATATAAATAATAACTTAAAATAAATAAGAATAATTATTTAACCATATATTTATTTCATTGTATATCATACATCAGTAAGAGAGGTATGATAAAGGTATGGTCTTGTCAGGAAAATTCTTCATGAAGATATAGACCATACCATATTGCTATAGGAAATCAAACACACACACACACACACTCTCTCTCTCTCTCTCTCTCTCTCTCTCTCTCTCTCTCTCTCTCTCTCAAAGGGATAAATATAATACAAATGACATTATTCAAGAAAAGCCACACACTAAATAGTGCAGACTATGTGAGTTGCATCACATACATTCATAAAATAGACACAAATATTCTGTTAAGAGTAGTATGTTTAGTGGTAACTTTAGGATGTAAAGATTGGTAAAAATAAATATTTACCTATTTATGAAAATAAGCAATATTTCTTTTGCATGAAATTTATGTTGTAAGTAAAAAGTCAGTAATGACACTTTTCATTAAGAGTGATAATGAAGAATAAGCAGAAAGAAATGCAATGAGAAATATATAAAATATTAAGCAGTGACCTCAATATTTATGAGCATGCACAAGGAATATCTTCTAATTTTCAATCGGAATTCTGGGAAGATAGAGCGACAAATATGGAGATGATAACAAGCAGAACAAAAGTATTTAAAGAGAGAAATAGAATGGTAAAGCTACTTTTAAAATTTGCATCAGTCTTACACATCTTCTCTTCTGTAGAATTTCCCAGTTTGTCTTTGCCCTCATCTATTTAAATGTCATAGAATATTTCCAAGGGAGTTGGTACTTTTCACACACTCAGTAATCACCTCATTGCTCTTCAAATGTTTGCTGATGCTCTTTTAAGGAAGTTAAAGGGATTATGTGGGGGAAGAGAAGAGAGAGAAGTTTCTGAATGCTTTAACATGATTTATAAAAATGAAATGCTAGCAAACTGTTCAATCCTGCCAGGCAATGATGGAATTTTACTTTTTAAAAGTTGAAAGAAAAATGGTGACACTCAAAAATATGCTGAGAAAATAAAATAAAGGCTACATGTGGAGTTTAAATTGTCATGTCTATCTACTCTGTACACATAAGTGTGGAATTGAGAGCTTATTTGGTAGATAAAAGGACACATCTGTTTAATATTATGTGGTACTCTTCTTTGATTAAACACTTCCCGACACATTTGATGAAGAACATAGGGAATCTCTATTACTTAATTGTCTTTCATTTGTCCTGTACTGGAGGCTGGTTCCTGCTAGGAAGATTAGCTTTGCATGACTTGGTTCACTTCCATAGTGGGAGCTATAAATCCATCAAAACACATAAAAGAGACTGATGGCCTCCTAATTAAAGCTTGAATTTATAGTAGAGATGGTCTTGTCAGGAAAATTCTTCATGAAGACATAGAGTAAGAAATGCTTTTTTTTTTTTTTTATCCGTTAAGAGGTTCTTAAGTTTATTTTGAAGGCATACAATGAAGATATAAGAAACATATATGTAGTTACTGTATTAAATCTTTTATAAGCTGGTACCAAAGATAGGACTTTGGCACACACAAAAAGTGAGTCGTTAAACAAGTATAAAACATGTTTATAAAAATGTTGGTGCAAAGGTGATCCAAATGATAAATGGGAAGTGTTACTACTGACAGCATACTGATGTAAATTTAGATACCTGAGGACCATCCTGATCGGTGCGGCTCTTTTTCCAAGAATAAAATATTTGTTTGAAACAGAGATGAAGTAGGATATCCACCGTGGTATTTTTATAAAAACTCTTGCCTCACTGTTACTTTTGCTACTAGAAATATTCTGAAGTAGATTCATTTTAATTTCACTCTTTCTTGAAGTGTAATATAATGCTCAAAAATTAGTTAAAAATAGAAGTTAAAAACAACTAAGTTTTGTATAATTAAACATTGTCTGTATTATCCTACATCCAAGATTAAATATTACAATTATTATTTTCTAAATCTTCACCTGAGGACATGTTTTTACTGATTTTGGGGAGAAGAACAGCATGTATGAGAGAAACATTGATTGGTTGCCTCTTGAATGTGCCACCACCTGAGATAAGGAATCAAACCCAAAACTCAGGTATGTGCCCCAATCAGGAATTAAAACAGCAACCCTTTGGTGCATGGGACAATGCTCCAACCAACTGAGTCACGTTTTAATTTTTGAGGTGTCATAGATTGAAAACTTTAGAAATAAATGGACATGTTTTATCTAAGCTCTGAAAGAAAAAGAGGTAAAAAAATATCCACTAGAATAGATATTTTAAAAATTTGATTTATTCACACAAACCCATTTATTTGTAGTGGGCTATCATCAAACACTCTATATTCTCCTACCAAAAAGTACAATATAGATATTTATGTAAACAGAAAAAGAAAAATTAGGTTCAAATTAGTATCATAGAAAATTATTGTATTAAATTGATCCTCCAGCTTAACTATTTAACCTTGACTATTTTGGAAAACACACCTTGAGTTAAATCAAGTTAATTAAGTATAGGGCACCCAAATGAAATTTCCTTAAATCATTTTAAGATTATTACAATAGACAAGGTCATGAGTAACTAAAATCATTGAAAGGGGATTTTCCATCATGTCAGTTTAGAAAGATTCCAGTATGTCATCCTTTTATCTAAAATATTCCTTTTATAACAGAATATTTCTAAGTATTTGTTACTGAACTATTATCCAATTAAAAATATTGAAACATTTATACAAACTGTAGTATTGCATATTTATTTGTAAATTTTTCTGTTTATTTAGAAAAATGTGTTAAATACCTTTATAAGGGTTACATTTTTTGAAACTAATTTTGTAAAGTTGTTCATTGTAGCAATGATTTTAAAGTAAGTATCAACTTATTTGGCAAAGGAATTGGGTAACATGTTTAAAAGAAAACAAATGTATTTCTATGTAAATTCAGGACAACTGAGTCATCAGATTGAACTTAAATGCATACAATTTTCAGTTGTCAATTTTACCTTTCTAAATCTGTCAGGAGGTATAAAGAGACAAATGCAATAGTGTCAGTATTTAAATATAAATAATATGAGATTAAATTAAAAATAGTCTGAATCTCATACATCCATTTGAATTAGTTATCTGCTTACTCATGTGTTTGATGCATGATAGTTTATAGTGAGTTTGGTTAAATTCTAGGACATAGTAATCTTCATTAAACATGTTCCATATTCTGTTGTGCTTTAAACTATAAAGGAATAGCATATTTTTTCATGCTTAAGAAAGGCCATGCCACCTAATTGCTCCCCTAAGAGAATACTGATTATTTGAGAGAGATGCATATGTTCAAATTCTTTAAAAGTAAAGGTACACCTGTCAACTTCAACACATATTTTCAAAGGGAAAAATTGAAATTGTATATATTACAGAATGCCAATTAAATGTGTTAGTGGCAGAATCACTGATTTTATTACTGTGCACTTGACCAACACAGCTTCTAAAATCACAGTTAGTGTAATTAATTCACATTTATTTAATGTGTTGGTAACATTAACTAGCATTGAATATACATGTGTATGTATGCCTGTGGTCTGTATGTACAAGTATGTTGGGGGCATCCCTGCCTATAGAAAATAAGTTATCATTAGTCTTGATTAAAAATATACTCATTGGAAGTCTATACATAATCTGCTGTATTAAAATTAGATATTTAGATGATTTAAACAGATCATAGAAAACCATCCACACCTACACCCACATCCACATGAGAGCTGAGATTTTAGGATAAGAACTTAAATTTCAAAAGAAGAAATTTGGATTATGTTACATAAATGCATCACCACCAGATCTTTTATTCTATCTCACTCATTTGTTCAGTGTGATTTGATAGTAATTAAGTATTAATTTGATCATTTTTATTATTTATTCTTGTAAATCTCTTCTCTAACATGACATTTCAGAAGATTATTCAGTATAGGGAAAATAGATAAAAATATAAATGGGACATTTCATTATTACTGATGCTTACTGGTGTAATATGATCTCAATATAATCAATTGAACAACATCTTCAGTTTTCTTATTTCTGAATCCTTATAGGGTAGAATTCTTAACTGAACTGCAGTGTTGCCATTTTTTAATGCCAAGGGTGTTAATGCGTCGTCTTTTATATTTTCTTCTATAGACCATACCGAATGCCTAGCTCTTAATTTTTGCTGTTGGATTTTCAGAAGCGTGTCCTTGGGGAAAGACGTTCATACTAATCTACAGCTACTGCCACAAGAATTTAATAGTGATGTCAGTGTACTTCCAGTTACTCTTTTCCAAATAACCAAAATAGTAACACTATCATTGAAGTATAAGGGAAAGGTAACAAAATTATTAGTACAGCTGCAAGTAACACTCCATAATTTTTAACAATGTAAAAAAAGAAATATACAGGGTGAGAGGAAAGGAGGTGTATAGTTGTTCCTATGGAAAATCCTATTCAATATAATAATCCTAAATAATAAAAGGCTAATATGCAAATTTTCCCCTTGGGAGTACAATTTTAGTTATTTCTACCAACAGTCCAATGAAGTAACTAATCCTACTCATTATGACCCCAAGTTGACATTCACTATATTAATTGGCCTGTTTCAAATCTAATAGTTTGTATACCAGGAGACAGCTACCGCTGTCTTTAGAGGGGTCTAGTCACCCCTCTTGGCACTTTCCCTGCTGCCTAATTATAAGAGACGTGTGAATAGATTGATCTTATAATAATTCATATTATTTCCAATAACCAAATGTTAATTCAACAAATAAGCACATTCTTAAACTTTAGTTTCCCTGTGGTTGCAAAGTGAAGTCCTTATTCATTTGCATACTATGACATTTTTATTAGTTTAGAATAAAGTAACTATAATGTGACTTTAATTCCACAGGAGGACAATAAGTACATAAATGTTCACACACCATGTGATGAATAATGTTGATTTCAAAAACAATTATTAACCTATTTTGGTAAGCCTGGGCTGTTGCTATGGAGCAGAAAAAACAGCACACAATACAGCAAGCTTTCCAATTTGCCTTAATTATAGTAAAACAACTTTAATTTGGTCTAACTACATTACTTATTTTATAACTTTTAATTTTCTGTAAAAAGGTTCACTTTGGTGTTTTTGTATTTTTCTTTTGAAAAACAATCTTACTTTTGTTGGCATTTTAATTTCACCTAAATAATTACATGTTACAAAGGAATAACTAATATGGGTTTTTACATTTTTTTCTAGTAAATGACAGAGAACTTAACTCTGTCAAGGTCTTGGAAAATGTCAAACATTAACTTTACTATTCCTGATAATAGATGTTCAAACTGCTGAAGTATAACATTTGTGAAAACATTGCATCATGTTTTATCTTCTATGGTTTTTCATCCCCCATTTAAATTATTTCTAAAGACAAAAAGTACAAACCAAATCTGTTTTGCAATTTAACATCTAAAATATTATTGTCAATTGGGAAATAAAAAGATCTTAAAAGGTATGTAGCACTGGCAATATTCCTTTCTAGTGGCATTAGACTGTTTTTCTCTTGACATTTAGTCCATTAGTTACCCCTTTCACAACTATGAGAATTGCACTTACTAGTAAAGGACTTAAAAGGATCTCCTGTGATCACCTAATCAAACACTCAGAGAGAAGTCCTTGCAACACTTCTGTGATATTAGCCTCTTTCTCAAGGAAGGAAACTGTATTGCTAGTTCATTCCATTTAAAAAGGCACTTGCTGTCAGAGTACTTTTCTCTCGTAGTTAATTTTCATCCATTCTTCTGTTGTCATAGCCTTTCTGCATTTCGGTCCACTAGTAGAACTAGAAAATAGCTGGCTCAGATAATGCTACCTTTTTAGTAACTTTGCATGTATAAGGAAAGAGTTGCCACAGTACCATCATAGCTTTCTCCTTGGCAGACTTAATCGTACTAATGTTTTCCCCTTTTACATCTTATTGCTGCTGGTCTACTGATCTGTTTCAAAACCCATCTGGAAACTGTGATAACATAATGCACTAGGGCTGTGGGAATTTTTTTCAAGAAGGTTTTTAAGCCAGGCCTTTTCACCTAGAAGCAATGCAGCAAATGCAAGATACACGCCTCAGACCTTAAGTCTTTAGCAGTGCCCAGAAATCCTGTTAGAATAGAGTTTAAGGTTAGGAATAGGGTTTGATATCAAGCAGGATTTGTTTCTGGTCTCAAACAGAGGCAGATAATTCTGTAGGCCTTAACCCTATTTTGTGGTTAAATTTAAAATGTGTCCATCCAGATGAGACTAAAGCTGGCACGGTCATGACCCTAGAATCAGTGGCTGGGTTAGTGAGGCCTGTTCAGTACTATGGCTGTATCTCAGTGTACAGGACCCACATACCTCACTCTGCATGGGCTTCTATCCTCTTTCCCATCAGCTCCTCAGTTGTCTCAGCTGGTCTTGACCTCTTCCCTAGCTACTTAGATTTTCACCTGGTCTTTCCTTTCTCTGATGCTTATTCAGATCTTGATCTTTATTTACCTCAGATCTGGTGGAATATAATGATAGATGGGAAAAGATACAAAATATCTGTATGCAAAATAGTTGTGTATTCAACACGAATAAAAAATGATGTAAGACAAGCAGATCGTGAATAGATGACAGGGGCCCTGGATGGTGACATACAGTCAATCTTAATGAGCAATAGCAGTTTCACCAGAACTAGAAAGCCATCCATTGACATTCTCTTCTCCCTGAAAGTTCTTGTGACTCATATTTGAGGAACTACTTAAGAACTAACAATGTGATAGCAGTGGGACCCTAGAAACCACTAGTTCCTTTCTGAGCTAACTTATCATCTTGGCTCACCCAAGGATTGCTAACCAGTTGCCACTCACACAGTAGTCTGAACTCATCATGGATCCAAGAGTCAGGCATCAGGCTGGCTGGTATGGCTCTGTGGTTGAGCATCCACCTATGAACCAGGAGGTCATGGTTCAATTCCAGAGCACATGCCGGGTTGCCGGCTGGATCCCAGTTAAGGGTCATGCAGGAGGCGGCCAATCAATGATTCTCCCTCATCATTGATGTTTCTTTTTAATATTTTTATTGATTTCAGAGAGGAAGGGAGAGGGATAGGGAGATAAAAACATCAATGATGAGAGGGAATCATTGATTGGCTGCCTCCTGTATGCCCCACAATGGGGATCAAGCCTGCAACCCAGGTATGTGCCCTGACCAGAAATCGAACTGAGATCTCCTGGTTCATAGGTTGACACACAACCATTGAGCCATGTCAGCTGGGCTCATTATCAATGTTTTTATCTCTCTCTTCCTCACCCTTCCTCTCTGAAATCAATAAAAATATATTTTTAAATTTTTTTTAAAGAGTCAGACATCATACACATACCAGAAACCAAACCAAAGCAGAGGTTTTAATGATTATGTAAGAAAGTAATGATTATGTAAGAAAGTCAGATAAAAACATTAGACATCAGTAAAAAGGGGACTTTAATATTAAGATAACTTCTTTCTCAAAAGAGACTACCATTTACTTCCCAGTAATTCTTCTGAAAATCTGTGGGTAAAAATTAGTAAGTTGAAATAAAAGATCACAACAGCAGATTCACCCTGATGAGCAGAGTGTGTGGTCTAAGGCAATAATTAATGTTACATTTTCTTCTTTGATAATGTTTTATCTTCTTTCTTATCTTTTCCATAGTGACATAAAATGATTTCTAACATTGTAATTATAGATAAAACATTGTATATAGTTAAGAAAAATTTCCCACTTGTATTATATTTAACATTTAAATTAATTTATTATAAACACATTTTATAATTCTTTATTCATTTATACACTCATCTGTTTATTTGATAATTATTTTGTAAACATGCACTATGTAGTAGAAATTTTAAATATGAAAATAAGACACAGCGTCTTGTGTATGATCAGTAAAGATAGGCAGGCAGATAGCTGGATATTTAAAAACTGACAGGTAGATAATACTGTATGACACTAGGTAATACACTAAAGGCCTGGTGCATGAATTTGTGCATGGGTGGGGTCCCTTGGCCTGGCTGGCGATTGGGGCCAATTGGGGCCATCTTGCCCAGTCCTGATTGAGGCTGATGGGGGCTGGCTGGCTGGAGGGAGGGACTGCAGGAGGTTGGCTGGCCATGGGAGGGTTGGCTGTGGGAGCGCACTGACCATCAGGGGGCAGCTCCTGTGTTGAGCGTCTGCCCCTTGGTGGTCAGTACGTCATCATAGCAACCAGTTAATCGGTCATTTGGCCTACTGGCCATAATGGTCGCTTAGGCTTTTATATATATAGATATAGATGCATGGATATAAGTTTCAACAGCAAATTCTTATAACAAGAAATGGAAAATCTATCCTAATATCCTATTTGCATATGATCCATCTCAGAAATACATTTTAATAATATTGAATATCAACTGTAATTGAAAAATGAAATTAAAAAGAAAAGAAATACATTTTAAAGTAGGATGCATTGTATTTAAGGCTAGGTTATAGAAGGCCATGGATAACCTTCACTCCTTCACAGAAACAACCTTTATAAAAACAACAAGATATCTCTATATTTAAAGAAACAAATCATACTTTTGTTCAAAGCCATAATAAGGAACTGTGGACATAAAGAAATCTAAAAGAACTAAATTCTACTGGGAGGCACTGTGTAGGTAGTCTGAACTCATAGATTCAAGAGGAACAGGGAATAATTTGTTGTTGTTGTTGTTTTTAATCCTCACCCGAGGATATTTTTCCATTGATTTTTTAGGGAGAGTGGAAAGGAAAGACAAAGAGAAACATCCATGTGATAGAAACAAATTGACTAGTTGCCTCTTGTGCAAGCCCTGACCAGGGCCTAGGCCAAGGAGAAGCCTGCAACCATGGTGCATGCCCTAGACCAGAATTGAACCTGGGACCCTTTCATCCGCTGGCTGATACTCTATTCAATGAGCCAATTTTATACCTGGGTCCAATTCCTGAGTTTGAGATCAGAACATACATAGGAGCCATGAAGCCCAAGATAGACAGCATTTAGACAAAATAACCACATTTTTATCAACTCTTGGCTGTTTGTTGGATTTTAATCTGAAAGAACCCAAATATACAGTTAATCCTCTTAACAAGTGATTATCTTTTAGGGGATTTTCTGGGTAAGCAGAAGTTTGGATTTGTATGGGAAAAATGGAAAGCAGTCATGTATTCTCAGAGTCTGGCACTATCAGAGACTTATGATCTTGGCATCTCCTGGTATCATACTATTGCAAACTTAATAGTTTTACAATTGGTTGTTCCATAATATCATGATCTATAACCTTACAGTCTTGCAGTCTTGAAGTCTTACATTCTCACATTGTGACAATATCAAAACCTTGTGGATTCCAAAGTAATCAAAATAGCAACTCACAGATATAGGAAAATAAGCAAAATCCATTTAGGATATATATAAACAACACAAGTCAATTTAAGGATAAATACAAAGATATTAAACAATAAGAAAAGAGGAAGATGTGAACCCAAAAATATTTATCCAAGAAAAATATTTTGTAATAAATACTTCTAGAAAATGTTAAATAAACAGATTTTCAGATGAAAAGCTGAAATAAAGTGTTGCCAGCATACCCACATGATAACAAAAGCTAAAGGAAGCTTTCCAGGATAAGTTGATATACCAGATGGTACAAAATACAAGAATACCAAAAAAAGTAAAATGTATTGGCCTAAGTAATAGCTCATTTTATCATCTACCTACCTATCTATCTTCTATCTATCTATCATCTATCTATCTATCTATCTATCTATCTATCTATCTATCTATCACCTATCTATCTATCTATCTATCTATCTATCATCTATTTATCTATATTTCATTTAAAGAATTATTGGTGGTTTAAAGCAAGATAATACTAGCAAAGTGTTATAAAGTTTGTAACATGTGGAATTAAAATATATAACAGGATCACAAAAGGTGAACACTCACCATGTTTATGTAAGTTGTGTAAGATTATTTGAAAATGTACATTATTTTCTAAAGGTATATATTGCCATCTCAAAAGAATCTACCAGAAACACACAAATATGTATATATGTGTGTGTATGTATATATATATAGATAGATATTTGTATGTATTTATAGTTATATATATAGTTCTATATTTTGGGGATAGATATAAGTCATATAAGAATATATAATGTGCATATATTCTAGACCTGAGCACTAAAAATACCCAAGATTGTGACACCTCAACAACAATGAGCACATCTGTGAGATTCTAAGTACTCTTATTCACTTGAGGGACAAAGACCTCCTTGGAATAATGGCTAACTGTAGTTGTGGGACAGCAAAGTATAAGTTGAACTTGGACATATTATTCTGCTAGAAAGCAAAACAGTGCTCAGCAAATGTTGGACAAATGTCAAACGATATCTATTGCGCCCCCATTGACCAATCCAGAAATGATTTTTAACATCAATATAAATAATGAATCCAGTAGATTATATTCACTGGATAGATAGAAAGGCATTAGTCCATGCAGAAATAAATAGAAAATTTAATAACATATATACCTAGCTTCCAAGTATTTCACACTTAGTTTATATTAATAAAATAAAAGACAGTAACATTATAAGGGAGAAAATTATTTAAACAATTGATCAAAATAAAAATAAACCCTAATACAGTCATTTTCACCCAGAGGTAATTGTGATCTCCTGCTCTATTCTATGGGGTGGAGGAGAGGAGAGGATACTGCTGACGAACACACGATGCACAGGAAAACCCCACACGACAGAGAACATCTGGCCCCAACAATCATTAGAACAGAGTGAGGGAAACACTAATAAATCCAGTATGGCCGTGGGGAGAGTAGGGGTAGGTAATAGGGTCTTTGAGCATGAGTGAAAGAAATTAAATATCAGTAACAGAATATACACAATCCTAATCAGGGGATAATAAAGGGTACACTTTGTGGCAGAGGAGTTACAGAAGAAAGGGCATATTTGAGATGAAATCTGAAGATTTAAACACTGATGCATGAGATGAGAAAGTGATGGAAATGAATGAATCAATGATATTTTCAAGGGCTTCAGTTGGAAAGGAATTGATGCACTAGATGGACTACTACAAGTCAGGAAGAGCAGATTTTTGGCGGAAGAAATTAAGAGTTTGGTTTGGGCGACATATGAGTTGTGTTATATGTGGGATGACAATTTATCAATGAATTGTGTTTTAATATACATGTGTTTGGATCTGAGAGGACCTCAAAGTTTGGATATCATTAGAAGAGTTGCATAACTATATTGGGGAACACGGTAACGGCTGAGATCAAAGAAAAATATGACATTTTTTAAGCAAGAAGAGAATGGAAAGTGGCAAAATGTTTTCCTCAAATTCAATCTGATTATAATTTACAGCCAAATCAGTCATTATCTATCTTAATAAATATGAGTGTGGGAAGGTAGAGAAGCAAATCTTGAAAACAATGCTCATTCTAGTCCTGATTTCATTTAGGACAGTATTTCTAAATGTTTTCACTCCTAAGTATACTTAAGCACAATATCTGTGCACGGGTAATCAAGAGATGATTATTTCTCTATTTAGTATACCCATAAATGAAATATTCACACATATTTAAATTAAAAATACTTGAAAGCCTTCGTAATACCCTTCCGATCTCTCTTGTGTAATTAAACATGCAAAACTGGTTTCTCTTGGTCTCTGGGATTCTTTAATCTTTGCCATTTTGTGACATTTTGAAAATAGTATACCAAATAGGAAAGGCATGATCTGCCCTTTAGAAAACAATGGCACGAAATGCTCATGTTTTCAAGGCTGAACACATGACTTGAAGTGGATGAAATGTGTTCTAAACAAAGCAAATGTATCATAAGTCACAGAACAGTAATCTAATTAGATTGGGGATGGTTTGTTTATGAGGAATATTTTTTTTCATAAATGCTATATTTTTCCTAAAATATGGTAACTTTAAAATACAAAATTCTTAAGTCACCTGTGCATTACCTAGAGCTAATTCAGGATGTTATCTTTGTTTCAAAGAGTCAGAGCATATGATAGGCCTCTCCAATGGAAAACTAATTAACTTTACTTTTATAATTATACTTTTATAGTAGATTATTAGTAATAACCTTTTAATAAATATGTGACAGTTCAGGGAACAGAGAAATTCACAAGAGCATTATTTTATTTAGAGTAATCACTGGACTTATTTTGACCTTATTTATCTTCTCTACTATGTGGATTCAGGTGTTAAATATTCTATTGACTTACAAACTGTAACATAAATGTATTAGGATGAAATAAGATAATGCATGTAGAACATTTGTCACAGCTTCCACATTTTGGAAAAACCATCAGCCTGGCTAGTGTGAATACCAATTACAATGACATTTGATTGAATCTCTTACCTGCTCAGTTGTAATGCTCACACCATATTCTGACTTGCCTCATGATATTTTTGTACAGTAAGTTGTAGTTTTTGATTTGGAGTGCTTAAGGTTAAAATATATTTAGTGCTTGACACACACTATATTTTTGTTCATTTCCAAGGACCTTGAAATTGGATGATTTGTATGTGCCTGCATCGTAGAGTTAATGAGACTAAGTATTTTTAGAACAGCTCATGATTTAACTCAAAATGTCTTTTGAATATGAACCATTATTTAGCTGTAGTGTACTGTTTCAATTAAGGATAGGTTGATATAGAATTAGTACACTGTATCTTATATTTTGATGACAAATATCACTGATCATGCTTCATAAGTGGTAAGCTGTTTGTCTCTCACTGACAGTATCTGACCATTGGTGACCTCTTGCTACCATATATAAATGTCTTGTGTGCCATGACTGTAAAATTCTATTTTCCTCTAGGCTATATTTTAAACATATATATTTAATACAACCTTTACTCTCTGATATAGAATGTAAATTCTATAAAAAACTATTTTTTAACTCTATTTCAGAATTGAAGTCTGGGTTGTATCCCCCAAAATTTCACAATAAAAACACCCAATATTATATAATTGGATTTTGAATGAAATGATACCAGTCCATACATTATTATTTCTCCATACATTATTGTTCCATGATAGCTATTGTTGAATAAATATACTCACATTTTGGTGAATTCCACTAAAATGGCATTAGTAATTACTTAACATTTTATAGTTTTGTCATTTACACAGTACTTTTATATGGCTGAGTAAAATTCTAAAAAAAATAGTTTTAAAATATATGTTATATTCTAGATGTTATGAAGAATTTATTTGATATCATATTGTTTTACAGGTAGGTTGGTAAATCATTGCTATTCTATATTTTAGATAGGTCTTGAGACACTAATTAGTTGGGGCACTTGTATGACAACAAATTATAGTGGAAGATTTAAGGTGTATAATTTGCATTCAGTGAATGTTCAAAAAGTAATAACACAAGCAGTAATAATTGTAACTTTGCAATACTGATTTTAAAAATCATGTTTTTGTAAGATAAATATTAATTTATAAATAAAAAAGTAATGCATCAATGCTTAACAGAATTTAAAATAGAATGTGAGCACTACCACTGAATTTTTTCACAGTAAAAACCAAGTCACTTTATTACTCTTAACATTCATAATTTATGTTTAATTAAGAAGACATGACCCATGATTATAATTGTGCACTTGAATCCAAAAAAAGAGTTAAGATGTGTGATTTGGCGAAAGCTATTCAAAAACTTTTCCTGCAAGACGTAACATTTATTTTATCAAGGAAGTGCATAAGTAGCTATTATCAGACACAACAGTTTCTTCCCCAGCCCACACTCACCCTCAGATTGTTACATCCATAATTTTAACAATAAGCTTGAATGTCTATTTTTAATATTTCAGATTAGCACATATATATTCACTTTTACTATGAAAGGTAAGGGATCAATTGAATTAAATCTCCATTGTTTCTTGCCGGGGTCCAACCCCAGCAGGTCCAGGAGTCCCCAAAGGTGTGGACGGAGTCGGCGAAGAAGGAAGGACACGGAGACAGTGTTCAGTTGATCAGCAGCCTAGCCAGGATCTCCAGCCAAGTTCTGGTCTGGATCTCCAGCGAAGTTCTGGTTCGGATCTCCAGCCAGGTTCTGTGTCCATGTTCTCTTGCTAGGTTCTCCAGGTTCTCCAGCCAGGCTCTGTAGCCATGTTCCCTCGCTAGGTTCTCCAGCCAGGTTCTGTCCAGGTTCTCCAGCCAGGTTCAGTCACCAGGTTCTAGTCAGGTTCTCTTGCCAATTTCTGTAGTCAGGTTCAGTCCAGAATCTTTTGCTATGTTCTCTCGCTAGGTTCTGTCTCTAGGTTCTGAGGCCAGTTTCTGTCCAGGATCTTTTGCCATGTTCTCTCCAGCGAAGTTCTTCTGTCCCTAGAGAACGTTCTGTGTAGGTTCAGTGCCTAGGTTCTGTCTCTCTCTCTGTCTCCTAAGTTCTGTCTGCTGTTGTCTTGTTTCAACTGTATTTATACCAGTTGATTCCAATCCTATCAATCTCTATTACAAAGGTTAGGGCGTTTCTTATCTCCATTCCAGGGAGTAAAGATTATGTAGCTTAAGCATGATTGTTCATAGTTAAAGTGATTAATTACCCGCCTGGCACTTAGTTAAGAGGTTTTATTCCCTCCCTAACTTCAGGGGAAAATCCCTACCTGGGGAAACAACCTTTCTCAGAGATCTTGGTTAAAACACATAGTGCCAAGAAGGTGAGCAAACATATTAAGAACAGTATGCCATATATGCCAGGTCCCTTGAAACAGCAAGGATGGACCGGCTCCCGGCAGTTTCTCTCTTTCTTCCTTTCCAAAGTTTGATGTTTATATAATTTTGGGTAGATTTCAGCTACATGCCTTTATTATTTATATCACAATTTTATATAATATGTATTAATGTCTGTTCATAGTTCTTATGTCTGGCTGCTACTCTAAATATTTCAACAATATTTTAATTTCTAAAATTTCTATATGTATATGTGTATGTGTTTCTGAATATTCCTAATTTTGTAGCGTATTATCCTTAATGGCGCTGGATTTAAGCTATTTCAGTTCAATGGCCAGACATGTGGCTCAGTTGGTTGAGCATCGTCCCAGGTACCAGGAGGTTACTGGTTCTATTCTCAGTCAGGGCATATGCCCAGGTTGTGGGCTCCATCCCCAGTGAGGGGTGTGCAGGAGGCAGCCAGTCGATGTTTCTCTCTCATCGATAGTTCTCTCTCTCTCTCTCTCTTTTCCTCCCTCCCTCCCTCTCTCTTCCTTTCTGGAAGAATTTTTAGGAGCAAGATAAAAAATAAGCAACAAATAAAATTTGCCTTGGACAGGTTAATAGATGTATTGGAATTAAAAGTACTAAATGCTGAGATATTGTGTAAATCAATGTCAAATAAATTATAATTACATATATTCAGTTTAAACAACAGCTTAAGGATAAATGCAAGGATATATCAATGATATTAATAGAGATCAATAAATGATATCTACAAGGGAGGAGAATGGATATGTGTACAATTGATGTTATAAAAAATTAAAAGAAAGCACTATCAAATATAAATACTAATAACTTATTATTTTATAAGTGAAGTACATGTGAGTGTAATTTGATAGTTTTGTGATGGTGAAAATGACACTTATTTTAATAAAGTTATTCATTATTTTATGATGATTAACAACAATAATAAATTATTTTCTTTTTATTCTTTGAAACTTCCAGGAAGAGAACAAAACATTTAATAGAGTACATTAATAACACATGCCCTAACTGTAATTAATAGTTGTCAAAGATATTGTCATTGTATTAAACTGTTAAAAAAAAAGTCAAAGTTTATCTTCAGTGCACCAGCACTGTTAATTTCTGTTATAAATGCAAATTTCAGCTCAGAATCAAGTTGGATTATTTTCTTGTAGTACCTATATCCTATCCTGTCATAAAAATTCTGCTCATAAACTCTTTTCCTTCTTGGCTATAAATTACTGTTATAGTTCAAATAGCTATAGTTCTCAGATATTTTTGGATTTAAATGGGAATAGACTAATGATCAATAAGACAATAGCTTTTAAGGTAGAGAAATGAAACAGCATTGGTAGTAATTCAAGTTTCAGAAACTGTCAGCTGAGACAGAGAAGAAATCAAGGTGAAATGCATTTCTTTAATCATAAAACCAGATCATGTAAATGGTTATATAATTGATTTGTAAGAAATATAACTTTTTAAGTAAAACATACCTATTGTTTTCTAGATACACTCAATAAATTAGTAATTCTATAATGTAGATTGAATTATAGTATTTGCTGGGGTTTCGGTTAGAATTGCATTGAATCTTGAGATCAGTTTACAGAGACTTGACATCTTTAAAATACAGCTTTTCAGTCTATGAATCTCATCATTTATTTGAGTCTTCTTAACTTCTCAAATTATTTCTTGCAGTGTATGTGTTTTGTACAAATTTTTCTTAGCAGTATTTTTAGATATTGGATATTTATTTAGTACTATTAACTGATATCTTTTTATTTCAGGTTTTGTTTATATTGAAACTATGTAGAAATGCAATTAATATTCAATTGCTAAATAGTATTTCAAGAAGAGAAGTGAAAAAATCATAACTTCAATGAACTTTTTCATAGTTACCCATTTGTCTATCCTATGTGCAATTTTTAGCAGATTATTTTGGTTATCAGAGCTGTTCCTATAGAAGTAAGCTGTACTCATGTGTTTAAGTAAGTGTGAAATTACAAAACATTGGGACATAAGAAATGTTTTGTTTAACCTTTGTAATAAAAGCATGGAATAAATTTGATAGTGAATGGTAGTAATAATGGAACAATATTCTACAAAGTGCTGAGTAGGCTGACAGGCAAGGCTTCGCCCCAAAACAATATTTTCCCTGTTTGTTGTCATCCAAAACTGACCTTACTGTAAAGACAGATGTTTAGGTAGTGAAGTTTTCCAACTCTGTTTACATTGTATAAATATACACACTATGGGTTCCATCTATACTAATAATAGCCTAGGTGGCTTCACACCCTCACGCAGCATGCCCTAACATTGTCACAAGATGGCCATCAAAAAATGGCTGCACGCACAGTGGAGGCGGGGCCTGGCAGCCGCTCTGCACAGTTAGGTCCAGGGGTCCGTGGCTCCATGTGGCCTGGAGGAGGCCGGTCCTGGTGGAGGAGGTGGGTCATGGCAGGGGAGGGCAGTTGTGGGTGATCAGGTCAGCAGGGAGAGCAGTTCGGAGTGATCAGGCTGGCAGGGGAGCGGTTAGGGGGCAACTAGGCTGGCAGGCAAAAATGGTTAGGGGCAATCAGGCAGGCAGGCAGGCAAGTGGGTAGGAGCCAGTGGCTGCAGATTGTGAGAGGGATGTCTCTCAGATTGGAGAGGAAGCAGGCCGGGCTAAGGGCCCCCCCCCCCCTCCATGCAAGAATTTCATGCACTGCACCAGGCCTCTAGTAAAGTTATAAAATAGCTAATTAGAACTCAGATAGCAGAAGAAATACAAATAGCTTAGACTTTACTGTTTCTGTAAGTGAAGAAATATCTTTAAGGTTGGACTTTAAGCAATTAAATATAGAGACATATATTTCTGTTAAAAAATAGTGAATGAGACAGAAGCTTCTTCATGTTATGAAACAAATTCTTTCACCAGAAGGAGGAAAAGATTTACTTTAGTAAACCCTGGATATGGCCTAACCATATTAGTTTTAAGAGATTATTTTCATTTAATTAGAGCAGAATTTATATTAATGGTTTAAAATTATTTAGAGTTGTTTTATTTATGGATGTACAAACATAACTGCTAAGAATACAGCAAGTCCTTACTTAACTTCAATAGATCTTGGAAACTGCAACGTTAAGTAAAACAAAACCAATTTCACCATAGGCCAACTGATATAAACAAGAGTTAAGTTCCTAGGGCACATTTCTGAATGTGGGGCTAGTATAAGAATTCAAGTTTTTCCCTGGCTGGTTGAGTGTAGCTGCACGCACTGAGAAGCGGCAGATTTAACTTCCAGTCAGGGAACCATTGATTTGTGGTCTCAATCCCCAGTAGGAGGTGTGCAGGAGTCATCCGATTGATTTTTTTTTTTCTCTCCCCCTCTCACTTCTTCTCTCTCTAAAATCAATAAAAAAAATTTTTTTTAAAGAATTCAAGTTCATGATCAAAAGTCAATGTGCTTAAATCTTCAGTATTTTTTTAAATGGCCTGACAGCAGTAGCTAATCTTAATTCTGGGGCCACACTGCCTTGGTTTGGATTTCGGCTGCGTTATTTTATGATCACTAGTGTGAGGTTAGATAAATTATTTAATCCCTCTGAGCCTTAGTTTCCTTATCTGTAAAATGGACATTAAAAAAAAGGCTTCACTGATAGGATAGTTTTAAAATGGAAATATGTTAGTAGGTAATATATATTTCAAGAGTTTCAAACCATGCCTGGCACACAGTAAGCTTTCATTCTCATTTTCTAAGGCCAAGATTACTTCCTGTGAAGGTTGAAAGCTTTAAGTAGCCTCTTAAAAATATTATCATATATATGACAACTTACATATACAACCTGAAGTACAGGGAAGGTTAGTTAGCCTTATGGTTTATATGATTGCCTGGGTTATTTAGCAGTTCATTTGTTTTATTAGTCAAATAATTGCATTTGTTTAGACATAAATAACTAACATTCTAAGACATTTAGTCTTAGAATTTAGGTACATTTTACCCAGATGGAAGGAATAAATACGCAATCATTCTATTTTAATGCTGCTGGCAAGTAAAGGTGAAATACAAGAAAAATTATAAAGTGATGTGTCTAGACATTTATATCATGTTCTTCTAGTAAGATGTTAATGTGAGTTTTTAGTAGTGTATATATTAGCTAGCATAAGTGATTCTGCAAAAAAGCAGTTGTCAGTTCTTGTCAAATTATCAATTGTTAATGCGCAAAATAAAGTATCCAGGGGAAGGAAGATAAACTGCATAAATGCTCTCTTCAGGCAACAGAACCGGCAGCCTTCCTGTGACTTTTTACCGCACAACGTGCCTGTATTTCAAAAATGTTGCATATGGTGTTCCACATGAGTAAGTGAAAATGTGATGTTAGAATGTGACAGAAGCTTTCCCTTCATAATTCAGCTGTCCTAAACAAACATTTAAAAATATATTTGTATTAGTGCGATCTTTACGGAAAGGAATCACATACTTTTCTTCAGCATTCAACGAATAACATAGAGGCTTTGTTGTCAGAGAAAAGAAAATCTTCTGCAAATTTCTGGATAAAATCCAACCAACATTTAAAGTATTTAGAAAACTGATGTAGCTATTGTTATGGACTGAATTATGTCTCTCCAAAAGTTCATATGTAGAACTCCTAAGTCCCAATACCTCAGGTGTGACTGATTTTTGGTCTTTACAGCAATAATTAAGTTAAAATGAGGTTTCTCGGGTGGGTCTAAATCTCATGTGACTAATGTCCTTTTAAAAGAAGAAATTTGTAGACAGATATTCAGAGGTTTCTTTTTTTTTTAAGAAATGAGGAGGAGATAGCCATCTGCAAACTAAGGAGAAAAGCCTAGAAGAAGTCTTTGACTCATGCGAGGCCCTGAGAAGAAACTAATCTTGCAGACACTCTGATCTTGGACTTCACCGATGCTTAGTTGCCAATTTCCCACTTAGCTCCAGTAGGAGCTTGTCATACTTCCCTTCCAGGATGAAAGTCATTACAGTTTCAACGTTTCGATGTATTAATTATTATCTTGTATTGAATGGAAGAGACTGACATACTAGTATAGTCCACCTAAACCAATATCAATACTCACTCTTAGGGAAGAAGAGAGGATGAACAATTATTTATAACAGAATTATCAGCTTTTATGACTTCCCCATAATGTGGATCTGGAAAAGTGTTAGAAACTACTTTTGGCAGGTTTCTCTTTGGGCAATATATATATATATATATATATATATAATTGATTTTTTTTTTTTTTTTTTTTTTTTTTTTTTTTTTTTTTTTTTTTTTTACAGAGAGGAAGGGAAAGGGATAGAGAGAAACATCGTTCAGCTGCCTCCTGCACACCCTCTACTGGGATGTGCCCGCGACCAAGGTAGATGCCCTTGATCGGAACTGAACATGAGACCTCTCAGTCCACAGGCCAACGCTCTATCCACTGAGCCAAACTGGTTAGGGCTCTTTGGGCACTTTTATTGGATGACTGTTCTGGGCCCAAAGCTTGAGGGGGTGGGCCACATGTCTTTGTCTCTAACTTCAAAATTCCATTCTTTAATGATATCCAAGAGGCCTATTGAAAATGCCAACAGTGCCTAGTTGCTTTCAAATATAATTTTCTTGGGCAAGCTCAAACGGAGGGAGTTGTCCTACAGCATCATACAAATACATCATCTAGTTGAGAAAAAAAATAAGCAAATAAATTATAATACAGTATGACAGATGCAGAAACACCTTGCAGTACTGTAGTAACACAGAGGGAGGTGGACAGTAAGAAACCTGAGAGCAGAGAGTAGGAAATCAACAGCTGCTTCTGGTTGCAGAAGCCTAAGGCTTTTTGCTGCTCTTGTTACGGTGCAGATGTGGAAGAGACTGATTTTTCCTCCCCACTGACTGACCTTCCCCAATGAATTTTTATCTTTGTTGCAAGTTAATATTCACACTTCAGAGAAGTCATGATTTTCTGGCCCACCAGTGGGGGTGGTATTGAAAGCAACTTATTACATTCTCCTTTTATGCATGATGCAGTCCTTCATTCTACCACATGGGCTTTTATATATTGAATATGAATGATTAATTAATTAGATATCACAAACTATATATTTCAAACTGCCAATGTTTTTAATGTCTAACAAAAGAAATCTATATACGGCAAGTCAGAAAAATCAGAAGAATTCAAAGCTCCATTGTTTACCCTGTCACTCTTTTGTGTTTTTATTATTTTATTTTATTTTTGTTCTTGAAAATGTAAAGTAGGCTACAATAAAAAGGAGAAAGGTGAGGTCTAAAGGTGATAGATATGTTCACAGATTGAAGAGGGAGGAAAGAAGTGATAGATTTTTATTCATTTGACCTTTGTAATTTAGATATTTTTTAAATTTATTGTTGAAAGTATTACAGATGTCCCTTTCTTCCCCATTGACCCCCTCTAGCCTGCACCTGCCCCCACAATTAAGATTAAAATAACTTCTTGAGAGTTATACTTCTTACTATGTACTTCGTAAGGGGAGAACTTATGTCATAACTTGTTTATATAAATTTTAGGGTTATATTAGTACTAACAATGAAAGTTTCTTGAGGAGGACAAGCAAGAAGATAGTGTCTTACAGAAAAGGCACAACTTTACAACTTTCTTTTTCCTTTTCTTTTCCAGAAAGAATGCTTTAAACCTTCTAATTAAGGAAATTTATTTTCTATATTTTACCTTCTAAAAATATTGTACTCGAATAGTTTTCTCCTTTTTTTCTTAAGTAGTTTAAAATAAAGACTGCATTAAAGTTGGTAGATTTAACACATGCATTTTCCTTAAAACATTCTCAATTCCCAGGCCCCCAAAAAGAAAAAAAAATACAAAGAAAAAGATCTAAAAAGTGGGGAAGCATAAATCTCAAAAGGACAAAGGGAAGAGGAGAAAATGTCACCATGTGTTTTTTCCTTGAAAGTTGACAAGCAAGTAGATCAGTGATAACTGACTCAGACTGAGAATTCAAAGAGAAAAAATAATAGGGAGCTCAGATGTCCTCTGAGCTTAGTGCTCTGTAGAATTTAAAATAGGCCCTGGGGTCTCATAACAGTAGGCACTTCTCACAGTGGATATAGGACTTAAAAGAGGAGAAGGGGCTGACAGATACAGATACAACTCTAGAGACTTCCCCACCAAAAGAAATATAGGCACAACTGAGGTGAGTGTGCCATATGGAAAACAGAACTAGAAGAAAATGTATTATTTGAATGGTATGAGCATTTCCCAACCCTGTTCTACCATGCACCTAGAACTATGACATAAACTTTCACCCCGCCCCCTTATTAGTAAGAATGGTAAATTTCTCTACAAGGAAAACTTGTAGGGCCAAGGAAAAACAGATAAGCAATGACATATATTGTTCTCCAAGGGACAACCCAGTCATATCACCCTTAGACATAAGACCTCACTAATAAGCCTTACTGCGCAAGTAGAAGTGTACAGTAGTCTTATTTATTTTATTTTCTTACTCTTCAACAATAACTGGCAGCTAAGATCACTAGAAATCAGAGAAAAATATTTACTACAGAAGAAAATAAAATTTAACTAAATCACAAATTAATTGCATCAGATAATCCAAACCAAAAGTAGGAAATATAATAAAGAAGTCATTATCTTCATCGTGATAAAAGAAGATAACCTCCCTCCATGCATCTAGAATGGTTTGCTGTAAGAGAAAATATATACACTCACATACATACACAAATGCACACAGTCAATTTAGGTGAAAAGGTTGATATGATGTTTGAATTTGAATTATTTCAAAAACAGATATCTGAAATTGTATTTTTACACAAACACAGACATTAATTTGTATTTCTATAATTCAATACAATTTATTGGTCATAAGTAGAAGTAAGGTGTATAATACACCTGAAACTTGTTTGTTTTTTAAACAAATTCCACTCTAGTAATTTCCTCACTATTCTTTGTTATATCACTCAACACATATTTGAAATAATGCATTGTGCTCTTATTAAGAGTATATTATGGAGCTAGAAAATTAAAAACTTGAAGGAATTAAATAACAATCATAATATTACTATGAGATTTAAATTTGGACAAAAGATCAAACTTAGCCCATGAATTAGATTTAAGTAGCTTTGTTTTGTGGTAATTATGCAAAAATTACTTAAATGCATCATCAGCTGCAAATAGTATGACTTGTTTTACCAAAGAAAATAAAGGAAGCCCTAATTTGGTTTATTTAAATTCTGCACTTGAATCGTAATGAAAGTAAAGCACATTAACTCTGGAAAGTTTCTAAGCTCCCGTATCTTTACATTACAAACTAGTATATTTCAATTTAGTGATGAATGTTAGCTCTATTAATAAATAACAAAATCAATTTACATTTATGCAAGCAACTATTTTACCCTTTCAATAACAGTTTCAAATCGTCTTTTTGGAAAATATCATACAATTTAATTATTATTGAACAAAGTTAGAGAATTAGGTATTAAAGAATATAAATAAGCAATTTTTTTAGAGCATGAAATTAAGTACCTTATATAGAAGGTGAAAGCCCCAATAGTTTAAAGGTGATGCTATTAACATATCAATTTTTCCCAACATAATGTGATAGTATTGTATTTATATAAATGAATGGAAGGGACTGGTGATATTAAGTATACACACCAAATAATTATATTAAGATTTTTAAATGGCCTGAGTTTATATTCACTTAACAGCTCAACTGCATATTCTCCTCATATAAAACATCCACATTGAATTTTCATAACCAGGGGAAATGAGGACTTGAGTTAATTATTCCAATAACTTAGACTAAAGTCACACTTGGGGTTCTAAGGAATTGGAAAGCAGGAACAATTTATACTTTGATTCAGGAAAGTAATATTCTGTGCTAGTTTCCAAATTAATACGATCCACCATTTTGGCTTAGATGTTTCTTCAGAAGCCTCAGAAGAGAATAAAAGAAAAATAAGCTTTGCAGCAGACATGGCAAGGGGAATGGGTAACAAGAAAGTGATATTAATATGCTTTTTAAGTGTGTTATACTGAAGGACTGTGCATTTTATTCTTTCTGTAAAATAGAAAAGGATAAATAACAAATGGTTCAAGATATCCAATTTCTTACAAAAGAGCTACAACATAAAGTTTAGAAACTTAAGTAAAAGAAAAAAAAGGTAAATCAGAACTAAAGATTGGATTAGAGTTTGGATATCCAAATCCAGTTTTCTTGGAAGATGACCACATCCACACTAGTAAGTTTTACAATGCATGCTTAAAGTATTTAACTTTTTCCAATGTTCCTTAAGATTATCATGTTGGCATTCAATACAAGCAGGGTGTGCCCCTGTTACCAAATGGACAGGGCAGGGGAGCAACTGAAGACAAACAAAAATGGGAGAGGAAGTGGAGGAGGTGAGGAGGAGAATGATCAAAAAAGAGGAGAGGAAGTGATAGGAGAAAGAAAAGACAGAGAAGCTTTTTGTATACTTTTAGTAATTTTCTGTTCAGACAATGTAAATCCTTAGTATTTGCAATGATTACAATATGAACATCAGCTTGTAGCTTCTCAGCTTGATGTTCTTGAGCATTTTAAAAAATATGTTTATTGATTTCAGAGAGGAAGGGAGAGGGAAAGAGATAGAAATATCAATGATAAGAAAGAATCATTAATTGGCTGCCTCCTGCATGCCCCACACTGGGGATCAAACCCACCACCTAGGCATGTGCCCTGACCAGGAATCAAACCTCAACCTCCTGGTTCATAGGTCGATGCTCAACCACTGAGCCATGCCAGCCAGGGTTAAGCATTTTGTGTCTAAATAGATGGTTGAAATAACTATTTTCAGTAAAGCTATATTTTCATTGACAATTTTATGTCTACATACCTTAGATAAGACTCCCAATTATCCAGAGAGTACAAACTACAGAGTTAACAACTAAGAGTCTTAGTTACAATGAACCTCTCTAAACTTGTTAAGAGCACTAAGTATCTATTTAACTCATTGTAAAAGGCAAAAATACAGGAAAAAACATGTGACTTCTAGAACTAGGCTTTGATTGTCAATTTTCAAGCTCTAGAGAAAAGTGTGCTGAAAGCAGGAAAATCATGTGACCGTGAGTGTGAGAAGAAGCAGAGGTGGGCCTTCATGAATGGTTCACCAGACTGAGAGACCACAGTGAAGCCAGGCCTACGTGGACTTAGGATTTAGCAATGAGTCCAGCTTTAACTTGACATGTAGTTTACCAGTAAGAGAGTAAAGAAATAAGGCTCAAAAGAGAGATTGGGACCAGATCCTGAAGGGGTTTCAAAGTCAGGATAAGTATATTGAGCCTGGTTTGTCCTATATGCTGTGCAGACGGGGAAGGGGAGAAGCAGTGGCACTGATAACAGTGCCAACTGTGAGGAGGAAAACATGAAGGAGAAGCAGGATCTGGGAAGATCAGTTAGGAGATTCTTGCTATAATTCAGGAAAAAAAGAAACTATAGTCCCTGTGGCCTAATAAAAATATCGTGTGTGTGTGTGTGTGTGTATATATATACAATATTTTATTAGGCTAAATATATGTTACATAGATCTTATTAATAGAGAAAGCTTAAAATTAATTGCAGCATTAAAATTTCAATAAAATCACAAAATCGATTGTGTTACTTTAAGGACCTTTCGCGGATCTTTAAAACATTGTCTGGCAAACCTTGCATTACACTGGGTGGGAAAGCTGTTATTCTATTCATATAGATGTTTTAGGAATATATCCTTTCAGCCACATAGAAAATCTAGACCTAATTCAAGTCTGCTTGGTTTATCTGCTTGTGATTTGTAGTTTTTACACATAAGGAGACATCAAAATATTGGTCATTACTGAACATCAGAGATATTGGAATTAGTGAGAATGATTGACAAATCCCATTTGAAATGAATCCAGGAAATTTAACATGCTTTAGGCAAAAGTATTTCTCTGTTTTAATTGTCTAAACATTTTGGATGAGACTACTGTTGTCAAGCAACTCATATGTTCAAAATATAACATACAAAATGACAGTTGGTTCACTGCAGTTTCATCAAAATATAGTGGAATATTTTTCATGTTTTTCTTTCTTCATCTATTTTTATGGAGAACAGTAAAACCAAATAAAAATATAAACATGTATAGATGTTTCAAATAAATAAAAGTCCATTGTCACTATCTGTTCCTGTGCCCACATCAAACTCTAGTCTCATTCTCTGAGTTTCTGCTCACGATTCATTTTTGAAAATTAGGTACCAATATTTTTCTTAATATAATACCCTATACACTGCACTGTCTGACTTATCAGCTTTTCACAATATCTATTGATATTTGACTGTAAAAATAAGATTTGTTTACATAGTCTCTTTGCCTGGAAATTATACCATATTCTTCATAGGGTTGGCCCACTGTCATTCTTAAGATATCTGATGAAGAGAAACTGCTTCTGTTACTGTAGCTGAAGCAATTTTCCCATTTACACCCTTTCCCCTGCCTTCCTCTATACTATTTAGTACCCTGTACAGTCATCACAATAATGATATTTCATCAACCTGTAAAATGACTCTTGCTCCAATTCAAATGAGTTTCCTTTAAAACAATTATGTTACTTCGTATTCAATAGTTATCCCCAGCACCCAATAAATTGCCTGCCATCTAAAAGGAGTCAGTACACATTTATTAAATAAAAAAAAAAACTTTCAAAATTCTTCCCAATGAAAATGTATCTGAGCCTTTATCTTTTTCATTATTGCATAGAAAGCTACTGTGTGAATACATTTCAATTTAATGACCGTTCAACCACTGATAAATATTGAGATTTGAGGGCTTTTCTTTCAATTATAAAACCTGTTGTTTCATAATTGCAATAAAACATCTCATCATTGATGTTTCTACCTCTCCCTCTCCCTCTCTGAAATCAATAAAAATATATTATAAAAAAAAGAATTTATAACAAATGTTGCCCTAGCTGGTTTGGCTCAGGGGATAGGGGTGGGCAAACTTTTTGACTCGAGGGCCACAATGGGTTCTTAAACTGGACCGGATGGCTGGAACAAAAGCATGGATGGAGTGTTTGTGTGAACTAATATAAATTCAAAGTAAACATCATTACATAAAAGGGTACGGTCTTTTTTTTTTTTTTTTTTTTTTTAGTTTTATTCATTTCAAACGGGCCGGATCCGGCCCGTGGGCGGTAGTTTGCCCACAGCTGGGAGCATTGGCTTGAAGACCGAAGGGTCCCAGGTTCAATTCCAGGCAAGGGCAAGTACCTTGGTTTCAGGCTCCTCCCTGGCCCGGGCCCTGGTCAGGGAACATACAGAAGGCAACCAATTGATATGTTTCTCTCTCATCAATGTTTCTCTGTATCTTTCTCTCTCTTCCACTCTCTCTAAGAATCAATGGAAAAATATCCTCGGGTGAAGATTAAAAAAAAAATGAATCAAAGTCTAAATCACCACAATAGGTATGCAATTAAGATAATGAAAAGAAGCTCTAACCAGTTTGGCTCAGTGGATAGAGCATCAGCCTGCGGACTCAAGGGTCCCAGGTTCGAGTCTGGTCAAGGGCATATACCTTGGTTGTGGGGACATCCCCAGTGGGGGGTGTGCAGGAGGCAGCTGATCGATGTTTCTCTCTCATCGATGTTTCTAACTCTCTATCCCTCTCCCTTCCTCTCTGTAAAAAAAAAATCAATAAAATATATTTTTTTTAAAAATAAAATAAAATAACAAAAAGAAAATCGCTTAACATGAAGGAGATCTAGAATGAACAGTAAAATAGGAAGATAAATAGAATAAATTGTGGTTCTAAGACCAGACTAGAAACTGAAGATAGTCTCACAACTTTCTTCTTCGAAGTGTCCCGCAGGAAGAGAGGACCATCATATTCATGGCTATGCTGCACCCTGAATGTTTATGCAGAATTGGAGAGGATTGGCCCAAGAGTTAAACTGCGGTAGACATGGCAATGTGCTGCCTACATCCTCCTTTAAGGAAAGCTGTGTTCAATGACTAAAGAGTTCACTCAGCAAAAGTCTCAAACCAACAGTTACTTTGGGATCTTCCAAGGTTGCAGAGAGCTGTTTTGCTTAAGGCCAAAACCTTCTCAGGGTCTGATCTAGGTGGGAACCTATAGGCCAGCCAGTTGGTAGTTATGGAGGACAATTGTCACATGCAAATCTTAGAGCTTCTTCTCTCTGGGTCCTCTATACCTTTCTCATTGCTCAAATAGTTCTGCAGTAAATCTTGTTTTTCCCCCATTTTTTATACAGGTGTTGATCCTAATACATATCTTGAGCCAAAAATTCTGTCTTATTTTCTCTTTTTGGAGTTACCTAGCATGAGGTATTTACAGTAAAGAATGAAATAAACCAGACTTTTCTATGAGCAATTATGTCGCAATAAGACAATACGTTCTACTCATTTTTCTGGAGTTTCCTAGGCAAAGATGATTCCAAGTAAGCATCAGCTATTTTGAATTTCTAAAGGTAAATCCACAACTTACACATCTTAGGGAAAGACTACAGATGCAAATTTTCTTGTTTAGCAAAACACAACATTCATTTCCAACACCGCTCAGAAAAATAAAGTACTTAGGAAGACAATTGCAACACACTTGCTACATTCAAATAGTTTAAATCTGTGTGTGATATATTTAGCACCAAATTACAACACTGACACTTATCTGAAACAAAACATAAACAGCCCTAGCTGGTTTGGCTCAGTGGATAGAGCATTGGCCTGTGGACTGAAGGGTCCTGGGTTCGATTCTGGCCAACGGCACATGTCTGGGTTGTGGGCTCAGTCCCCAATGTGGGGTGTGCAGAAGGCAGCAGATCAATGATTCTCTTTCATCATTGATGTTTCAGTCTCTCCCTCTCTCTTTCTCTCTGAAATCAATAAAAAAATGTTAAAAATAGAATATAAGTGTATTGTTTCTTTAAAATACATACTCGCTCATTATGATTTACTCACAGGATAATATAAAATTCTTGGGATGTAAAAGTAAATTTTAAACACTGAATTTAATAAACTTAACGTCTAAGGTAATTTCAGTATAATTTATTATATTTTTGGATAGGCATATAAGAAAATGTTACTTTATGAAAGTGATTTTTACATTTATTGCATGACCATTATATATATATATATATATATATATATATATATATATATATATATGCCTAATTTGTGAAAATGCCAACATGGCCATGGTGCCCAGACCAATGTTGTTTATTTGCGAAGCAAAAATTTGATCTTTGATCATTTCACCTCCTTCTAAATATTTATGTTCACCAAAAGTATTTATTCTCCTTTTACTGAGCAAGCAGTAGAGGTGATATCAAATAGTCACATCTTATGTAAGTGCATACTGAAGATATAAAAGACCAGCACTTAACATCTTTCAACATTACATTTTCCTTTTATATTTAGCTAAATATTCACAAGGAGCCTGAGTTCATGTTTCTGTTATATAACCCCAGACACATGGGTATGTCCTTCTGGGGGAAACAAGTCTTTGATTCAATGTGTATTCTGCATCCAGCAGAATGACATTGCACCCTTGTCTATCTTCAGATTGGTACTTCATCTATGCTGTCAACAGGCCATTGTAATGCTTTTCAGGATAGATACTTCCGGGTGCCATGGCCATGTTGGCATGCATCCTGGTCTTAGGTGATATTATGTGGAATTCTGTACTAATAGCACTCAGATGTTGGTACAGGCTAATGGTCTACATATAAGAAAGGGAAGTCATATTCAAAATTTATAGACATGTGGTAGTCAGTAGCCAGAATATTCATGCAAATGTCTTTCTACTTAGCCTCCATCTCTACCATTAAAACCACTTTGTGTGTGAACTCATCCTGCCACTACTGGTGTTGCCATTGACAAGGGATGGCTGATATACACTGGCTCTGCTATTTTTCTACTTAGTAGTTTAGTACCCATGCTATGTTAAAATTCTCTCTGCTGGATGACAAAATGTGATAAATATTATCCACATGTCTCTACTCAAGAACTCCCTGTTTTTAATATTCCAATATTTAAAATTTCGTTTCGTTCTTAACCATCAGGCAAGGCCAATCTCCATGGACAAGGAGTCTATAGAAAAGTTCACAAAGTATAAAAGTAAGTATGCCACCTGAAGCTCTGCCAATCCGGAGAATTTTTCCATCACCATTGTTTTCAAGGCCACCATGACTAGAGATGTAGACAGCTGTCAACCATTTATGGCTTATTGTCCATGTATGAATGGATACTACCTCCCATGCGTACTTTGATTCCTTAAGAGTGGAATTAAATTCCACCATTTGAGGGAGAATTCTATCCACTATTTCCATTCCAATTCAAAATTCTAATAGTGTTTTTAAGCAGAGATAGAGAACTGAAAAAGAAGAATATATTTAAGAATTAGATTTTAAAAACATGACTGCTATTTTTCACAGGCAAACTCTGTGTACAAAGAAGTCCAAATACATTTATAACTTACAGAATATTTAGTATTAAAAATGAGTTTACAATAATCTCATGCTTAACTTTATATAAAAATCAAGCTTATTTCTATATGCCAGAAATGCTATTTGGACAATAAAAAAACTTTTAAAGAAAGATCCCACTTACAAGTGTATCAAAAGATTAGAAATTAATCTAATAAAAGATGAATAAGATGTCTACAGAGAAAAATGTATATTAGATAAATTCTATAAATGAATGAGGCAGTATATTAACAGGGTGAAGACATTTTAAAGAGTTCAATCATCTTGAACAGAATCACGGATTCAATGCAATTCACTAAAATTTCAGCAGAATTTGATAGCCTTGTAATTAACTAGTTATTAATAGGTAATAGGAAAGGAGCAAAGGGAGAGGCCAGACATCACAGGCATGCCATTTGGACAACTTCACCAGGAAGCTGCAACTTTACACTCCCTAGGAAACCACCTGCCCATTTCTTGCAGGATCACTGGGTCCAACAAAGGATAGAGGGACACATGTGCAGTGAAGTTGGGGTGACTAGGGGAGGTATTTGTCTGTCAGTCAAGCCTGGGAGCCATGGATTGGCCACAATGGATGGAGCTAATCCAAGTCTGTGAACACTGAGAATACATAATCCCCTAAACCCGTGGTCGGCAAACTGCAGCTCGCGAGCCACATGCGGCTCTTTGGCCCCTTGAGTGTGGCTCTTCCTAAGCCTTAGGAGTACCCTGATTATGTTAATAACAATGTACCTACCTATATAGTTTAAAAAATTTGGCTCTCAAAAGACATTTCAATCGTTGCACTGTTGATATTTGGCTCTGTTGACTAATGAGTTTGCCGACCACTGCCCTAAACAAAGGCTTGCACTCTTGTTGTTCGTTGTTCTTGGCTCTCTTCCATTTGCCCATGAGGCCCATGACCATTTGGCCCCACACACAATGGAGTAATGTAATACAGTGAGAAACATAAGCTCAGCTGGCCTGATGCTGAACTGGACCCGGCTCTAACATGGAAAGGAAACTCTGGACACTGCCTCTGATTTTAGCTCTGCTGAAGCCCAGCTGCACATCTTCAATGACTGGACTGAGGGAAATGGGACCTTGGAAACTCAGGGGTATAATTCCACACAAATAAAAATCACTCCTCCTCTCCCGCCAGTTTCAGAAAATTCTTTTTCTTGGGATATCGCAAGAAATCCGCTCCCGTGGGCAACATGTGGGGATGATCAACATGAGGTAACAAATCTCTCTTGTGAATTGTAGATACAGGAGAATTTTAAAAATTAAAAGCCCGAGGTTGATAGAATAACAGCCAGCAGAGCTCCCCCTGATTTTCAGGGTCATTACTCTCTGCACCAGGTGGCTTCTTTCCTTGCCTGTTGATCTCTGGCAGACGTATATACTAAGACTTATGAATCCCATGGCTATATCCCTATCGTCACGTTTCCTGTGCTGTGAAGTGACTCTTTTGATCTAAACAATGGTTTGGCAGGATCACCAGCTCAGTGGTTCAAACGTCCTTAGATAGTAGTGGGGAACAAGACCTTGTACACAGGATGGTCAAACCCATGTTATGATAATGACATGTCAGCTCCCCTTCCAGGTTGGGAATGTCCAACATAACCAAATTTTCACTGAGTAACTGGAAATTCTCCTTGAAAATAGTTTCATATTAAAGGTACTACTAATCTTTGTTCCTTGAAATTTTGGTATTTAGAGCAGCATTAGCTAGATGAGCTTGCATGAGTGGGTGATTATGCTTTTGAGTCATAATTAGCTCCTAGCTCTGATAATATGTCTATTCCATTCATGCACCTTGTGTCTGTATCGGGTGGCCAATGGCAAGCCCTGGCTAATGACAACTTGACAAATCATTGTCTCTACATGGTTCTTGGAAGGCTGTTCATTGTTTTAGAATTCAAATGTACTAGAAGGATCTTGACAACTTGTTCTGCTTCACATATATCCACCCACAAGTTGCTTGGGCAGATCTAGATTCCTAACATCCACACATTTTCTTTCAACTAATGTAATCTAAGTGATTTATTACTATCCAGAGGTTTATTTATTCTTAAATGAAGCCACTTGAGTTTTTGCACAAACTGGATAATCAGATTTGCTGCCTGAATCGCTATTGTGTGGGAGGATGTTCCTAAGAGAGCAGAGTAGGGAGCAGGAACAGAGCAGGAACAGAGTAGGACCCGACTAGGAAGCAGGAAGGCAGAGGGTTTCTGGGAGTTTTCTCTTCCTCAGGATTGAGGGCAGCAGGACAGAAAGACAGAAATGTGTGAGGCAAGGTACCCTTGCAAAGAAGACTCAGATCATCCTACAGAAATCATTGAAATCGAGATGTGACTTCAGAATTTCCCCTATTGAGAAAACGGGGCTGGAATCTTTAATCCTAAATGGATCTCTAAGTGTATTCCAATGGCCCCCAGGAGGGAATTTAATGTGAGGGAGGCAGCTCCCCTTGCAGACTGCTTTTCCTTGTGAGTTGTCAGCACTAAACACTCAGCGCTTGGGAATGGAGTGTATCTATCCTGGAGGAAGGATGTGAGAAGTACAGCATCCACATTAGAAAGATATAAACAAGAATAGATAAACAAGGCTAATGTGAAAGGCCACTATACAAAAGGGAATCGTTTCCAAGACTGCTGACTTTAAAAAATATATATTCCTTTTGTAATTAAAATGAGGGGATGAATGTAAAAGCACTTTGCATACTACAGTATCACACCAATATAAAGTAATATTATCATTAAAATAAAATGTTCAGAGCAGTCTCTATTAACTGATGTACTGCTGAAAAGAAGCTCTGTCAGCACGCATGTACATCAGTTCAATAATTTAAAGTGTTGTGATAGTGACTAATAAAAATGAAAGAAAAGTATCTTATTTGCCCTCAAGTATGTCAATCCTCTTAATAAACTATTGTTATCTAAATAATAAAAGGCCAAAGAGAGAGACAATAAGCATTAATTTGAGATCAAAAAAAGAAGAGCTATCCGGGAAGCACTGATTCAGGCAGAAATTCAAACAGTGTTCAAATTAGGAGACAAAGGCAAGGGGATATTTATGAGAAAGGGGAGGGCAACAATTGCACCAATAGAAGGAAGGCCTTTCCATCGGTGCCAATAACCTAATACAGGGATGCTAATTCCAAACAGTGTTTTAAAGGATCAGTCCAGAGGCCATAAATCTGGTAGTCATAATATGTGTTTTCCTGTTGTGCTTGCAAATAGTTCTTTGGGGCACAGTGTTGCTTTAAGGCCAATCCAAAGGTTATTTTGTCCTTTTAACATTATTTCATAGGCATCATCTGAAGCTAAGTATTAGCATCCTAGCAGCATGAAATTAAGAGCAAGTTCAACATAAAAAGTAACTCAAGCTCAAAAAAGGAGGAAAATATTTTCTGTGGACAAGGTAGTACAGAAAGTCTTTGAGCATTTTATTGCCAAATATGTGCATATTTAGAGATTTAATATCATAATGTGAAATTTGGGTGATTTTAATTTATTTATTCTACAACTGTTTATTGATCACCAACTACCTACCTGCCCTCTCATTGGTACTTTATTTAAAGGTTTCAGTAAAAATCTATGAAGTTATTCTGTTATAGGGTAAGTTGTCCCTTAGGTTTCTTGCCCTATGATTCATTGTAAAATACTGTATAGACTATGGTTATTTATTATGCATAAAAACACATTTTATTTTGGGGACTTTATTTTATAATAGTATATGACATTCTGTGTCTATGTTAATTTCTTATAAATTATATAATATAAAATGATAAGGTATAAAAGCTATCTAAACTTTTACACACCTGTGTACTAATGATATGTCCTTGTTTAGCATATCACTTATCTATTAAAAGTCTTTGTCACCAATAAAATGGGAATAAAGATGTCTGCCTCACAAGGTTTCATTGGATAATCAATATAAATGATAAACTTGTAACCATCTGTTTACCAATAAAGCTTATAACAAATGTAACATGCTACATTCACCAAAAAACACATTGAGTTCTTTTGAGTTGAAATGCACTATTTCATTAACTTTGATAAATTGTGCAAATAAAATAGACATGTTGCCTAACCTCATGATTACATGTTTATAGGGAAGATCAAGTATCGCATAAATAACCATAATGCAAGGAAAGGAAGCAAAAACAATCCTATGTATTCCTCTCTAAAACCATAAATCAGGGCCTATATTAGAAAGCCATGTGCACATTACCTTTTGTAATCCACTCAAGGTCTCTGTGAGAGGAGTTTTCTTTAAAATTTAACTTTAAGAAGGAAAAAGCAGAGCCTTGAGAAAAAAGATTTTCACTTTGGAGGAAAAACACATCTAAAATCATAGCACAATTTAATGCACTTCTCCAATTACAATGTGACATTGAAAAGTATTTCTTATTAGGTGATCACCATCAGGTGAACTTTTAATTCATTTTCACAGTTGGAGAAAAGATAGGTCTAAAAAGCAAAATGTTTTCAAAGGTCACGAAAAGGGAAATGCTGACAAGAGATAACAGGACATTCTCCTAGTGCCTTACAGGATAATTTAATTTCTTAAAGAACTCAAATGAAAAACAGTTATTTTACCCTGGTTTTTGTCTGAGAGGACTAAAAGAGCCAAGCTCCTCCAGTAGGCAGCTAAGCAGGAAAAGTTGTTTAATGTGTTAGAACCTACAGTTTTGTCCTTTGCTTTGGCACTTTAGGTTTCCTATTATTTTAGCAAACCTTCAAATCGAACTATAGTATCTCTGCACTGTAGCTCATGCATACCTCATATAAATGTTCCATTTTTCTTAAAAAGTCTGAATCTTTGGCTGAAATTGGAGGATATTTTAGATATCCTATATAATAAGAGAAGAATATGCTAATTATCCATTACACCATAATGTCACGGCCAATCTACAAGTGGTGGAGAGCTATAGGAGGGAAGGGCAGCAAGCTACGAGCAGCAGAGAGCTACCAGGGTGGGCAGTGGCCAGCTGAAGCAAGAGGCAGAGAGCTACTCGTGCACGGATTTGTGCGCAGTGCACAGGGCTACTAGTAAATAAATAAATGACTAAATGAATAATATTATACTGAAACAAAAGAACAAGAAGATGATGAGCTATAAAATAATTTATTTCTAGTATGTTTAACCATAGCATTTTAAAAAAAATGACTGCAATTAGATGGGAACATTTTTCATTAAAAATCTCTGTGTTTATCAGGTGATGTAATAATATTAAGATAAATTAAATATGTACATGCATAGAGGTTTATTTTTTCTTTTATGCCTGATAATCTATGATGTCAAGATAAAAAGATGATGCTATAGTTTTTCATTACACCTGAGGGGTTTTTTTTAAATATTTTTTTTTATTGATTTCAGAGAGGAAGGGAGAGATAGAAACATCAATGATGAGAGAATCATTGATCGGCTGCCTCCTGCACACCCTACACTGGGGATTGAGCCCACAACCTGGGCATGTGCCCTGATCTGGAATTGAACCATAATCCCTGGTTCAGAGGTGGATGCTCAACCACTGAGCCACACCTGCTGGGCATTACACCTGAGTTTTTACCTTTTATTGAATGTAGTTATAACTGTCTCTTTGACTTGGAACAAGTAGCCTCATATGCAGATACTGGAATTTACAAAGAAAGTCCAAAATCTAAGGAATATATAAGAGAGTATCTCAAATTCTATTGAAGTCTCAACACATCAATGTTCCTTTACCTCCCTGATTTTTTTAAAAAATATATTTTATTGATTTTTTACAGAGAGGAAGGGAGAGGGATAGAGAGTTAGAAACATCAATGAGAGACAAGCATCGATCATCTGCCTCTTGCACACCCCCTATTTAGGATGTGTCCGCAACCAAGGTACATGCCCTTGACCAGAATCAAACCTGGGACCCTTGAGTCCACAGGCCGACGCTCTATCCACTGAGCCAAACCAGTCAGGGCCCTCCCTGATTCTTTAATTTAACTACTCTATGGGCAGAACAAGTTTTGAGAGAAAAAAAAATCAATCTGTTTAGTAAATTCTTTATCCTTTATATTTTTTCTATTGTATATTTTTAACTAATCATTATTTCAGAGGAACTTATGTACAAACAACTTATTTTTAGGGAAATGATATTACCCATAATTACATATTCATTAGAAAAGATAGTGGATTTGAAGAGAGACAGAACAGTAATACAAGAGATACATCTCGATGAACCTATTACCTATAAAAATCGAGTGGAGGAGGCCCTGGCCAACATCGCTCAGTGATTAAAGCCTCGGACTGTGCACCAAAGGGTTGCAGCTTTGTTACCTCCTGAGGTCAGGTGCCTGCGGGAGGCAACCAATTGATGTGGACACACCTGGGTGTTTCTTTCTCCCCTCCACTCTTCACTGTCTCTGAAAATCAAGGGAAAACTATCTTTGGGTGAAGATTTAAAAAAAAATGAATGGAAGAATTTAAAAAATGTAGCAGAATGATGAGGAGAAATGTTAGTACAATTTTTCAAAGATCTGAAGTGCTATTTAAATATGACTTCCAGTACAAGTGGTGACGTACAAGCCATTTTATTTTATACATACAGCTGGGACTTGCTTTGGTTTTATTTTCCAGTTTTTCAACTTTTCATTTCACTACAATGTTCATAACAAATAGATTTAATAATATTAAAATATGATTGGATTTAAATGTATCCTTTTGCTATTTGTTTTCAGTAAAAATACAGGAGAACCCTGTGCCTTTTATTTCCCAAACTCTGCCCTGCTCCTGCCTGTGTCAAACACGGAGAAGTAATTTAAATACTTTGAGCCACGGTTCTCTTACCTTGTTTCTTCTATAGAGGAATACATTTCAAACATACATTTTCATCTATTTTGAGAGTAAATATATATAAATTGCCATTATAAGTATAATTGAATGGATGCCTAATTAGGTATCTGAACCTTAAAAGAAGAGGATTCATCTGAATCCAGGTATAAGTTTATACTTATATCTTATGGAAAATTGAGTGATAAAATCAGTTACATAATATCAAATGTGAAATAGATACCTCTACTCATTTATTTAATTAATTATTCTAATTACCTTCAGGGTTTGTAGTAGGTGAATTATTTTTATTTTAATTTGAGCAGCAAAAGGTTCAATTCAATCCACACATGTCAATAATTTTAAACAAGTAAATGACAAGACAGGAAAGCACACTTTAGAATAATTTAAATAAATATCAAACTAACAGTTCCCAGATAATATAGAAGACCTCATGTAAGCTTTCTAAAATAAACACAGAACTATATCATTCAGCAGGGAGCCAGCATTTGGTTAGAAAAAGATATCACACCGTTCACTTATTCAGTAACACCAGGCAATGTGATGAGATGATGTCTCAAAATAACATCTTGAAAAACAATCCAAACAAACAAAAAATCACTGACTTTTTGGATGAAAAAATATTGTAATTATTTGTTATTTATCTAAGGAAAATAAAAATGATAAATTCCACGAATCTTTATTTTTCTTTTTTGTATGTCTTTATGGATTTTTAGAAAGAGAAGAAGGGAGGGGGATAGAGAGCTAGAAACATCCACGAGAGAGAGACACGATGGGCTACCTCCTGCACACTCCCTACTAGGACCTGAGCCTGCAACCCCCGGCAGGTGTCCTGACCAGGAATTGAACTGGTGACGTCCTGGTTCATAGGTTGATGCTCAACCACAGAGCCACACCAGCTGGCGATGATGAATCTTTATGACAGATAAGATAGACCCAATGTTGAGAAAGAATTGTATTACCTAAAGGGCTAATTCTTTTTAGACTGCAGCTGCTTATATTTCACAATCTTTCTTTTTGAAAGATTAAAAATAAGTACTCTTTGGATATACACAGAATGTATTCCCAAGGACAGTACATGCAAATATTAGCACAGTAAATACTGAGGTATGTAAACCATTTGGTTTACAATTTTACTTATTATAATAAAGACTTCATTCATTGATATTATTGATTTACTTTTATGGAATGAGAACTATAACTCTTAGGAAATGAGCATAATGTCCTTAATGCAAAATGATAGGTGGGGCTGATTTACCTTCTTATTGAGCAGTGGCTATGCTAAGTGCATTTATTTCAGGCCAAAAATGGGCAGTTCTCTGACCATACATATCCTGAAAGATGTGACATTTGGTTCTCCTCCCGCAACCCCCAGGGCTTGACTCATCAGATAGCTCAGGAGTAAACTGATTGTTTTAATTGAAAAATCTATAGCTCAGTTCAACTATACTTTCTTTATCATCTATTTATGTGAAATCATAAAGTGTCAAGTACCAGAGATAAAAGCAACAACAAAAAATCATTGAAATATTGTTACATTTTTTTCAGAAAACTTATGTCAAAGGGTACACATTTCCCTTTAGAAGATGAATAAATCCTGAGATCTAAAGCACAGCATAGCATAGTGATTGTAGTCAACATTTTGTTAAAAAGTTCAAAGTTGCTAAAAGGCTAGATCTTAAATGTCCTCACCCCAAAAGACATGATAATTATGTGAGGTGATGGCAGTGTTAGCTAAAGCTATGGTGGTAATCATATTGCAATATATAAATGTATCAAATCAACACATTGTACACAAACATACACAAAGTTAAATGTCAATGATATCTCAATGTGAAAAATGATAGATTTGTCCCTTGAGCGAGACTTTGAAGAAAGCTTAGGAATTAAGTGAGGAACCATGGTGATTAGAAGGACTATCAAAGCTCTAGGGTGGGATCTAAGGGCATATGAACATCACTGCCTGGGAAGAGGGAAAGTTTTCACAGGACTGAGTAAGGAGCAAGAATGGACATTAGAAAGGAAGAAGGTTGTACATGTCATAGGAATACATGGTATGTCAATAGAATGGTGACATGCCCAAAGAGTGTTTGGAGAAATTATTCTAGCGCCCTTGTGAAGCGCATCCAGTGAAGATGAGAGACAATCTTGCCTGCATGTGGACAGATGAAGGAGCACAGGGTCAGGTGCCCTTGCTGGGTGGCATTGCCTCTGAAGGTGGAGTGGAGCAGTCACTCACTCCAGATGCTCTTACTCCTTGGTAACTGAATAAATTCTGAAATTGTTCATTACACAATTCTATTTATTCTACTTGTGTCTTCCCAGATAAATAGAGCATATTTCTTGAGACTCAGCAAATTTCTAATTCTTATATCTTTTACGGGTAAAATGAGTTTAGAGACACTACTAAAAGGATCTTGAAAGGTAATTACCACTTTTCTCAAAAAAATCATATATTTTTATTTAAAAATATCTGACATTACTGATTTTACAAGGACATAAGACACTGGGGGGTAGGGGAGGCTAGGGGACAAGTTATCATTCTTATAAATTTCATATAATATATAAAATGGGAGCATAAGTAATACAATGATTTTCTAAGAATATATTCAATGTGTAAAGCTAGACTATCGAACTTAGCTATTTCTGCATAAGATCTATGCCTTAGAATAATGTGTTATAATAAAAATGGAATATTTATTAATCTAAAATATATTTTAGACAAATACTATTTTACCTGTGTTCTGTTTTCACTACATTGGACAGAAAACATAATGCTTTTAAAGCATTCAAAGACAATAAGCAAACAAAACAAAAATCCCTCAACCATTCTATTTTTGGGAGAAGGGAGAATGCTTTAATTAGTTACAGACTTTTTGTATACATTTATACCTGTTAATATCCAAAAGGTAATGTAACCTCCCCTAAGGGAAGATATTTTCATCTATTTTATTCACTTCAGCATTCCTAATTCCTAGAAGCATGCTTGGCAGAAAATATGCTCAGTGAATACATGAATCTATAGGAATAATTACAGAAAGAACCGAATGGTGATCAGACAGACGGAAATCTCTCCAGATATGGAACATCCCACCATGAGTGAACGATGCTGAGAAGTTTGTAATCCAGTGAAGCAGTACACTGTATTTTGTAAAGAAATGGACTTTGAAAGTCAGAGCAATAGGAAGCAATATTGGAGGGATACAGTGTCTTGGCAAAAAGACATCCCCTTGGAAGTAAAAGTCATCCATTGTAGATGTGATTCTGAAGGCAAAGAAGGAAGCATGTTGTGGAAATTACAGGACCTGAAAAACACTAAAATGGAAGCAAACTAGCTCTTCCCCAACACTATTAACTAACGACACTGCACTTCAAATTGGTAAAGGAAAATTAAAGATATTTTACATAATCAAAATATAAATTAATATAATAAAATTGCATTCAAAAATGATGGTGATGCACATAGCTTTCAAATTGGCAATAGACCACAGGAAAAAAATTAAATCGAGTCAAGTAACATTTGGACATAGTACTCTGTATTTCCTTAGTGGGATGTAATTGAGAAAAAAATAAAGAACTGCAAAGGAATCTTAAATCTTAATTAGTAGGATGGTTTATAATGCTATTGAAAACAGGTCTCTCATAAAATAGGAGTTTCCATAAGCTGACATATATATTAATACACACACACACACACACACATTGTGTAAGCATATACATATATGGCTACAAAATATTTTATTAGAAATCATTAATGATTAGAAAAGCAATATGAGAAAATTAAAGAGTTTTAAGGAGACTCAAAAGTTATTATTCTTTTATTTTCCCAAGATAAAATTGGGACCCTGGGAGTTTAAGTGACTGAATTCTAGTCACACAGCTTGTAAGAGATCAAGTTGAAGTCTCATTTCTTACTGTGTCATCTCTCTGGATGCCTCACAGTGATTTTCAAAATGCAACTGAAAAGGCAGGAGGGTTTTTTAAAATTTAGAAAAAGAAATACCAAAAATGTATTTACAGTTTTAAAGCACTACCTTTAATCTTCTCTGGGGTCATGCTGTTTTATAATTGTTAGTAAATTCTACCTTACCCATACTGATTTATTTATTTATTTGCATTTTAAGATGCTGGAATGGAATGCTACCAGTATACTCACTCTGCAATAGGACACAGTGAAAGTCATTCCTAAGGGGGAAAAATAAGTATCGAAGGGAAACATCACTTTACTAAACAAACATACTAATTTGAAACAAGTATTTTGATGAGATGCTTTGGAGAGCAAGCCTTATTATCCTCTTTTAATAAATGCCTATTCATGGATTTATGTACTAACTTCTTTCAGGATTGTTAATTTGGCTTTGTGATGAGACAAGCTGTGAGATTCCACACATTCAAAATTAAACAAAAAGAAAAGAGAGAATGATATGCAGTATGTCTGAAACTGGAGAACACAAGAGTTAAATACAAAATGTGAAAAAGGTTTCACTGCACCTATAGTGCTTAGCTATAGAAACTGTGCAACACACTTTGCTCTGGTTTCTTAAAGTATGGTAAATATAACCCTATTATTTTGCTTTCATTTAAAACTTAAGTATCTTGTTATTAAGTGGTTTTAAAGCACATATGATTATGAAGGTAAACATTGTCATATACAGCGTGGGGCCGATTTATCCAAATATAATAATTTAAATGTGAGCAACAGAAAAAAATAAATTACAACACACATCTTTACTTTTGGTACCTTTCATACTGCACACTGACAGAGTTTTAGTATCTTCATAGAGATAAAGGAGGAAAAAAGGGAAAGCTGACTTGGAAATGGGTGGACATGCGTCTTAACTCACAGTGGAAAGTGAAAACAAATATCAGTGGGTGAGGAAGCAAAGGTGTTCATGTGAGTGCTGGGGAAGTGTATTATCATTCACATTTACATTGGACTATCCCTGATATCAGTTTAGCTGAACTTCAATCTCCCCATGCCCTTCTATTCTGTCTATCATTATTTAATAAATGTCTGATATTTAAATTCAGTGGGTGGCTACTGAATGTTGTACTGGAAGACTGTATACAATCTAGCCTTTTGGATTAGATTACAACAGCTCAGAAATTAACAAAACAAAACAAAAAAAAGTTATAGTAGACTTCCAAAAGAAAACTTCAAAGTCAAGTACTACAGCCATAGATACTATAAATTTTCATGCAATTTAGAGAACACAGAGTTAAAATCTCTGTTTTCTTACCCATGTCCCATAATGTGGTGAAAGCCATGAGTCAGGTTAAGGGAGAAAAATTAATATTTCTTTTCCACCATATTCATATGCTATTTAGTTTTCCTCAAAGTTACATGATTTCTGCAGGAACAACAAATACAGAGTGGGCAAAAGTAGGTTTACAATTGTGAGTATACGGAAGTTTATTTTTGTATTATTATATTTTAATAATTATATTATTTTCTATGTGAACAACTGTAAACCTACTTTTGCCCACCCTTGCATATCTTCACAGACCAGACTTCCTAAGAGCAAGAAAAATTTCTCCCAAACACACTGTAGCAGACTTTCCCTCACATTTCATTGGCCAGCTTTGGGTAACACATTCTTTTATAAGACTGTAATTTCAGGAGAAATTATATGGTTTGATTGATTTATAATAATAAACTTTTATAGTGCTGTGAAATTCTTCATCAGGTTTAAGAAAGAATGTAAAGAGATGAAAAACATGAACACACTAAAAGAGTATTGATTCATGGATTTGAAAACACAGCTCCTTCCAACCATTTTGTCAAAAGCAAAACAAATTGTACTTTCTTGGTTATTGGTTAGGAGCATTGTTTTGTGTCATAGTATGTTGAAGTAACATGGGTAAGCCAGGTGACATCATTTCAAATTCTATTTATTTATTTTTTTACAGAATGCATGGCATTTGATAAGTTATGGAATACCTTGCTTGTCTCAGTTTCCTGACTTAGAAAATGAGGAGATGACACTAGCAGTTTTGTAAGTATCTTTTCACATGTAACAATCTCTAAATCTAGAACTCAATTCATACACCAGATTATAAGACCCATTCATGATTTCTGTATTCATCTCCTTATTCCTTTTCACTTGGCTTCCAACATCATATTAAATTAAAATGTGAAAATCCTTGTGTTCATTCAGAGCCATCTATATATATAAAAGCCTAAGCGACTGGAATGACTGGAATAACCAGAATGACTGGTCGCTATGACACGCACTGATCACCAGGGAGCAGATGCTCAATGAAGGAGCTGGCCCCTTGTGGTCAGTGCACTCCCAACAGCCAACCTCCCCTGGATGGCCAACCTCCTGCGGTCCTTCCTCTTGTCTGGCAAGCCCCGAATGCCTGATTGGGGCCACGCCCCGCACTGGGGTGGGGAACTGGGGGTGGGTGGTAGAGAACACAGCCCCTTTCCCAGGGGGGCCAAGGCTGGCTCCCTTCTTGGAGCCACCTTCTAAATAATTTCCTTTCAGTGTTCACAAGTCCATGCACCAGGCCTCTAGTAAATTACATAAGGACTTATTCAAACTTACTATAGGTGAAGAAACTATATAGAAAAAATGTAGTCACTTGGTCAACATATAGGTACCACAAATTTAGTGTTGATAAAGTAGAAAATCTAAAAACAAAGCAAAACACATTAACTTCCTACACCTAGAGAAAATTTCTTTATCCTTAAACCCAATATGTTCCTCTTACTCTTTATACCAAAAATGTTTTCTACCGTCTTGAAATATATTAAAAATAACAACAAAGAAAAACACGTATTGCTTATTTGCAAGGATTCACTTCAGTGAATTGACTCCAAGGAAGCTTTCATTAAAGTTATTTAAACAAAATTAATTCTCTAACTCTGCCTTATGCCTGAATTAAGGTCTTGATTTTGATCCTTAAAATTGAAGATTTAATTTTATCCATTTTTATGAATACAATCAAGTTAAGTCTATTTTGCTATGTTCCACAATTCTTTGGCTTAATGTATGAGTAGATACTAAGTAATGTTGTTCAGATTATATGGTACTTGACATAATTAATCATATTTGCTTTGTTTTGTTTGAAGGCAGAAACTCCTTTGAAGCTGTGTTCTGATATGCTATGAGGTTCAATTTTCAATCAATATAATTACCATCAATGTTTTTATTATTAAAATGAAAATGCATTAAAAATAACCATACTTTCACAGATTTCCAATCAAGTAAGGAAGGAAATTGAGAATCTATATATATATATAAAAGCCTAAACTACTGTTACGACCGAACAACTGGAATGACCAGAATGACCGATCAACCAGTCGCTATGATGCACACAGCCACCAGGGGGCAGACACTTAATGAAGAAGCTGGCCTCTGGTGGTCAGTGTGCTCCCACAGCCAACCTCCTAATGCCAATGGCGGCATCAGCGTCCGGTGTCTGTTCCTTCCACACCCAGCCTGATAACCATCGCCTCCTTTCCCAATGCCACTGGGGCCTTCGAGCCCTGGGTTGGGATACGAAACCAGAGGTGAATACCAGTGGATGTGGTCCCTTTCCCAGGTGGACTGAGGACTGGCTCCCTCCTCAGGGACAGCAGCCAACTTCCCATTCCCTCTCCCTCTCCCCAGCCAGAAGGCCCTGATTGGCCTACAGTCCTTCCCCCTGTTTCTCCCTCTGGCCGGCAGGCCCTGATAGGCCTGGCCTTGATCAGCCCTGATCGCCAGCCAGGCCTAGGTACCCCACCCATGCATGAATTTTGCACTGGGCCTCTAGTATAATATAATAAAAAAGGTAGCAGTTGATTAAGCAGCCAACTATTTTGGGCACAAAAAGATGATGATCCAGAAGAAGTTCCCAGGCTTTCAGGATATTTTCATTGTTATAAGTGGGGTTATAATAGTTATATACATACTAGAGGCCCGGTGCACAAAATTCATGCATGGGGTTGGGGGGTCCCTCAGCCGGCCTGCACCCTCTTGCAATCTGGGACTACTGGCTCATAACCGCTCATCTGCCTGCCTGCCTGATCACCCCTAACCGTCTCTGCCTTGGCCCCCGCCACTGTGGCTTCATCTGGAAGGATGTCCTGAAGGTCATTCATCTGTCTGGTCTAATTAGCATATTATGCTTTTATTATAATAGACAATTAGAGATTCAAAGAAAGATAGGAGGATTGAGAGATGAACTTATGAGAGTCACTAATACATTCACATTTGGTTTCCATCTCACAACAACTTTATAAGTTAATGTAACTCAAAGAAATAGGATGGATTGTCCAGTTAACACATCATGCAAGAGAAATTTGTGCCCAATTCCACCTAATTCTAAAGCCTATGAAATCTGCAATTGGTCTAATACACAGTTGCATGCTAGTATTAAGAAGGCAAAGGAGCAGACCTCTAGAAAGAAGAGGGCATTACTAAAATATTTATATATTTTAGCACAGTCAACTGTATTTGGCTTCCTTGTCACCACTTAACTTTACTTTGTCATGGTAATCAAGAAAAGACTCATATTCTCAAAACTATGTTTGGGAAGTAAAAATTTGAGATTTTTCTCCTAGGTTGAAGAACAGGTAAATCAATGAATAAATTACCAAAAAGATGTTATTCGGAGTTGACAATTAAAATTGGATAGAGAGCTTACCAATAATGATTACTCATTGAGTGATTTCAAGATCATTGGTTATTTTCAAAACAGCATTTTGAGACAGTAGTAAAAACAGAAACCTAACTTAAAGTTTCAGGAAATAATTGGAGAGAAAGACCAGAAAGAGAATATAATATAGTTTGAGTGAAAGTATTTATGCCAATTAAATCTTCTTTAAATTAATAATTTTTGTCCACCAAAGAAAGATGGATTTCAAATTGAATGTCTCAAGATGCATGAATATTGAAACAGAGCATAGGAATAGGGTGCCGGTAGAAAAAGAGTATTTGATGAGTAGAGAGGAAAAAATCCCACTTTAAATGTGGAAGAAAATATAAAATAATTGGAGAGAATTCAGAAAATTTTAAAAGAGAAGAAAATGTGAAAAGAAATAGTCTGTCAGATAAAATCAGTCTTCACAGTAAAATAGACAGTGTAGTCAGCCAAATGAAAGGGAGAAGGGAAGCAGAATATCTTTTGAGTATACTAGAGAAGATCTGAAAGTTTATTGTGGAGCAGAAAAAAAAAAAAAGGTGAATCAATTAAAAGTCAGAAAGGCATTGCTTAGCAGTTTTAGCAACCTACTTGATATATGAACCTGTCAAGTTCCCAAAAGATTAGTACTAAAATTTCTCTTGATTTCATAGGAAATTATTGAAATTTAACTCTAAGCAAATGTGGAAAGAGAATCGTATATAATAAAAGCCTACTATGCTAAGTGTCCGGTCGACCGGTTGGCTGTTCAACCAATCAAAGTGTAATATGTTAATGATATGCTAAAGCTGCTCAACTGCTTGATATGATGTGCACTGACCACCATGGGGCTGAAGCTCCAACTGGTAGGTTTTCTTGCCCCTGGGGTCTGGTTGATGAGGACTGAGCTAGATGGGCCAGACACACCCAGGAGCCTTCCCGTGGTCCCTCCCTGGCTGGCCAAACTCCCACATCTCTCCCCAGTCCTGATTGTGCACCAGTGGGGTCCCTGGCCTGCACCCTCTCACAATCCGGGACCCCTCAGGGGATGTTGGAGAGCCAGTTTTGGCTGATCCCGCAGGCCAGGCAGAGGGACCCCACTGGTGCATGAATTCGTGCACTGGGCTTCTAGTACACATATAATTCAGCTTCAGATGGGCAGCCCTCCATAGAGAATTTAATGCAAAGACATTTCCAGATGACAAAGGAATCCTTTGTTCCATATTTCCTACAAATTGAAAAATGTGTGACTTAAAGCAGACGGTCTTCAAGGCAGTTTATGGTTTATTTCATATACCTGACCTGTCTTGGTTCACATTTCACATTATACCCCACTAGGTGTCCTAAACTCATATTAGCATGAGGTCAGCATGATATATATGTAATGATAATGTAATGCTTAAAAAACCATTAAAACTCTAAATGAAATACATTCATAAACCCCATAGATACATCAGAATAGATGCATTTCTGCCTGACCAGCATAGTTCAGTGGTTGAGCATTGACCTGTGAACCAGGAAGTCATGGTTCGATTCCCATTCAGGGCACATGCCTGGGTTGTGGGCACTATCCCCAGTAGGGGACATGCAGGAGGCAGTCAATCAATGATTGTCTCTCATCATGGATATATCTATCTCTGTCTCCCTCTCCTCTCTGAAATAAAATAAATAAAATATGAATAAATAAATAGATGCATTTCCATGAAATTATACTGTGTGAAAAAAAAATCAATCTCAAAAGCTTGTACACTCTGATTCTGTCCATATAATATTCTTTAAATGACAAAATTATAGAGGCAGAAAATAGAAGAGTGGTTGATAGGTGTTAGGGACAGAATTGGGAGGGGGATAGATGTTCCTCTTAAGAAGTTGCACACAAAAATTGTGATGAAACGATTTTTATTTTGAATGTGGTGGTTATACAAATCTGCACATATGATACAAATTCATTAAGTATGAACACACAAAGACCAGTGTATGTAAATTTGTGAAATCCAAATAAATTCTGTGGAATGTAGCAAGGCTTATTTCCTGAATTTGATAAGCTGTAGTTACATAAGATGTTACCATTAGAGGGAACTAAGTGTATGCAGTACTGCTCTAAATTATTTTTACATCTTCCTCTGAATAGATATTTATTTCAAAATTAAAAGTTAAAAAAAGAGGCATGGCTATAGCTTCTGCCTACTTATAAATTATAAATAGAAAAATGGTGACAAATTAAAAATTTTTAAGATGTTTATGACCTGTCTTCAGAGAATTGTAAAAAACATCGAAAGATATAATCAAACTGCATGTTGTGTAAAGGGCAAGGATAAGGAAACATTTTAAATAGCACAATTTCACCAAATTTTAGCACATTATTTTATTATTTCGTGCAGTTCCTAAATAATACTAAATCCCATAGTATTATTCTCTGTGAAATTGGCACATTGAGGATGAAAATGTATACAAAAGAATTAAGAGTCAAAAATAACTGAAACCCTCTTGAAGAGTATGTTAGGTTACTTGCTTTTCTGTTATTCAAATAAAGCAATGTGTCTTCGAACAGGAACAAACTGATCAAGGTAAATGTGTACACTGATTACCTACGACATATTTGGTATTACAGGTCACTGAGGGGATAATGGGCTCTGCTGAAACAATTAGTAATGCTTATGAAAAGTAAATTAAATTGGTGTCCAACCTCATGGTAACACTATTAATTTTCAAAGTGTGGTGCCTGATCTAGAGCATCAGTATCAACTGGAAATATGCTAGAATATATAGTCTTCTTTAGAATGTGAGAGAATTTCTTAAACTAGACACACACTCTGCTAACCATATAATAAGAGAATAACAAATGTAACCATATTGAAGCTAAAATTTATTTCTGTCAAAAGAAAGTGAAAAAGAAACCTAAAGATTTCCATAGTTGCCAAAGCATTAGTACTTAGAATATATAAAAATATGTGTAGAAATTTCTATAAATCAATATGGAAAAAAACAAGCATGGCAAGGGAAAAAGATATGGCAGAAGAAAAAGAAAAATGGTGAGCAAACATGTAAACAGATGCTCAACGCATTCAATAACCAGAAAAATGTATATAGGATACCAAATATTTAAGGCAGAATATACTACCAATAGTGTATATGAGTCCCTTTAAATTCAAGTCACTACTTTGCATTATTACATTTCTTAGTTGTGATCAGAGTGCCGTTAACATTTTGATAGTGGCTTATATAAGATAGAAATTTGCTCTTCTCCCCTATACTAGTAAAACATAAACAGTCTGGGCCAGACATGCTGTCTCTAGAAGCTGTCTGCCAGTTTGCCCTCACACCTCTAACTTGTAACACCTACCATGTGGTACAAGACAGCTCCTACTCCCCTGTGATGCGAAAACAGCTATTTGGAGTTGCTGCTTAGCGTTTTACAGTATGACAACCCTGCTCACAACCAGTCTGGACATTTAGTTCAAAACCTGAGTTTAAGATTCCTACCACAGGTCCCTGCTTTGCTTTTCCTGGGGCACTTTTTAAAATTACCAAAGTTGAGCCTGCAAAAAGTTAGTGACCTCTGCCCCAAACACCTTCAAAGCAATAGATGCTTGATTCTCTGTGATCTCCTGCCTGCTAGTGACCTAGGACAGAGGGCTGCCCTTCGCTCAGCTCATTTGCCAACCCCCAACCCCCTTGGTATAAATGTATGGAAACTGTGCCTTCAAGCAAAACGACCCCAGGGGTTTCACTTCCACAAAGTAGGAGCTCTGATGCTGAGAGAACTACCCTATATGGACAGCTTGTGCCTCCTCATGCAGCAGGTCGTAATCCACATGGTCTTAATTTAATACATCAACTACAGATCCCCCAACAAACACATCATCATCTCAGCATTCTGACCAATAGAAAGAAGACTAGGAATAAGTTTCTCCCTGTGATGATACTTTTCTGTGTGTTTCACAAAAAACCTACAAATATTTATTTTCTAGATTTCTAGAAGCTGGGAAATATAATTGATAACCCAGTCAACTTTGTGCTTTAGCTAAAAAGCAAGAAGGGAATGGATATTGAGGTATGACTTGCAGCTCTTCTGATACCTTCTATAGGTTGTTCAAACGTACATGCTCATCAAAAGTTTTGAGTTGTTATGTTTTTCTTATTTATTTGCAAAAGTTCTCAAAGTCTGTTAAAAATATTAGAACCCTGTTGTCAGGTGCACTGTGGATATTTGTTTCTAGGTTGTATGTGTGTGTGTGTGTGTGTGTGTGTGGTGTGTGTGTGTGTGTGTGTGTGTGTGTGTTTATTCCTTTTAACTTTGGTGATGTATGTGTGTAATGTGTATATTTGTTCTGTGTAGAACTTTATATTTACATTTACTGAATATACTTATTGTTTCCTTTGGCACCTGAGTGTTATATATTGCTTCAAAAGAACTCTAATCTCATCTTTTAAAATTGTACCATACTCTCCGAATTCATGTTTTGATGTTTAAATATTCATTTTAGCACATGTACATTTATTTTGCTGTATGTGGTGGAAATTTGCTCCTCCATCCCCAATAGTCATCTTGTTTCGGTTTGGAAGAGGTCATGGCGAGGACGTGGCCGCTGGTTGACCGTCCAGCTGGACCGGGGGAATGGGAGGTGCCTCACCCCTCCTCCTGTCCTCAAAATGTACATTCTGTCTACAGTTCAGAGTGGGAATTGTTTTCAAGGACTCAGCCTTGAGAATGTAAGGTGTTACGGAGGCCATCTGGACTAATTATGTGGCTGAACCCTGTTAAGTCCTCTATACATACTTTTAATCATTTAACAGGCAAATATGGAACTATGTCTTACGTCATTCAAAACATGTCATATGTGTTTCCTTGCTTATTAAATATGCTACTAGAGTGGCCTGTCTCTTTCTTCAGTGTCTCCTTGCTCTGCATGTACAGGCACCAATTTATAAACCAATAGTTCCTATCCGAGTTACTGAAAAATCAGCACATTACCCAGTCATTCGAAATGATACTTTAATATATTTTAAATTTTTCTAGTGTTTGGTCTCCTTTCTGCATATTCATCTTATTTTTGTGTGTGAATAAGTCTGTTTTTATTATTTTATTTACAATACTTGAAAATGTTACATACTTCTAACGCTTTTCATAAATTTTCTTGATTTTCCCCATTTTTCTGTTTTATGACCATTTTGTCAATGATTTTTTTCCATACTTATTGGCTTGCCAGAATTTATAGGTCAATGGAGAGAGAGCACACTGGATGTTTACATTAACTCGTTTGTAAAGAATAATTATTTTTATTAAAATTTTCTTCAATATTTCTCAGCAGAGTTTTAAAATTTCTGCAAACAGATCACTTTTCTTAGGATTATTCATGTATACTTTATTGTTATTTTTGTTTGACATTTCAAGTGATATTAAGTACCATCATACTGCATGTTTATGAGGATCTGTATATAAGAACTAATGCACATGGTGTTGACATTAGTTTTTATATATTCTTACTGGGAATTTCAGGTATCAGGTATTTCCTATGGAAATGATCATTTTTCTCTGTATTTCAATTTGAATAGCTTATTTTATTTTTTACTTTTGTCCCATAAATTGATTAACAATTAAGAGCAATCCTATATAATAAAAAGCCAGTGACCATAATGACCGGAATGACTGCTTGACCAGTCGCTATGAGGTGCATTGACCACCTCTCGGTCCCTCCCCCCCAGCCCACAGGCTCTGATTGCAGCATGGCGAACAGGGAACCATGGGGAACTGGGTGGGTGGCAGGTAGCAGGCGGAAGATGGCCCTGATCACAGGCAAGGCCTAGGGACCCTACCCGCGCACGATTTCGTGCGCTGGGCCTCTAGTATGAAATAATCAGGTAAGGTGATCATCTTTGTCTTGTGCCAGCTATGGGAGGATAATCTCTCTTCCTCTTTATACCTCTGAGTTCATTTCCTCCCCCACCTAAAACTTTGGATTTTTCTTTAGTTATATTTTCCCAGAAACAAGTAGATTCCATGAAAATATTCAGATATTTTCTTTTTTAATTCAGAAAATCTAAGTAACATATTTAATTATATAAGTTAATCTGTTGGGTTATATTTACCTTTCTTTCCTCCCTGTAATTTTGTGCATTTTTACTTTTTCCTTATTTAAAACAATATCACGGTACTGTAAATTGTATGCAGTTTTGTTTACTTTTATATTTACACAATTATAAAAATATTTGTTTTTATGTTTTACTCCCAATTCATGGTTTGCTTTAATTATATTTATTTAATTTTCCTCTTTAAAATAAATTTAATTTTTTAATGTTATGGGGTTTAATATTTTTTTTCACATTTTTTGTATCTCCTTCTTTACTTCTCTCTGCCAATAATATTCTTTTAAAAATACATTTTTCTTTCTGAATATTTTTAATGATGTTTAATATTCTGATATTTAATGTTTTAATATGAGCATTCTTGTTTACAATCTACAGCTTTGATGTCAATGTCTTCTTGCATAATGAAGAATCTAAAATCTTACAGACAGTTGATATTTTAGTTTAATCAAATTTTTGAAAATTTATTTTTATTGATTTCAGGAAGGAAGGGAGAGAAAGAGAGAGAGAGAAATCAACGATGAAAGAGAATCAATGATCTGCTGCCTCCTGCACACCCCACACTGGGGATCAAACCCGGACCCAGGCATGTGTCAAGATTGGGATTTGAACCATGACCTCCTAGTTCATAGATAGAAGCTCAACTACTGAGCCATGCCAGCCTGGCTTAATCACTTTTTAATGTTAATTTATGTAAGATCACCTAGCTAGGACAGAGTAGGATTAATAGTTTAATCCAGACTTGAACTCTAGAGACCATATGATTAACTGTATGGATGTCATTTAATTGTACTTAACTGAACTTCCCTGAGTTTCATTATATCTAAACATGATGACATAAGGAAAAAAAATGTGACTATCGCTGTGTTGTTATGAAATATCAGACTGGCCTAAACAAAAGTATGCTTCTATTTACTTCATTTTATTTTTTCAAATGCCAATTGTGTTATCTTTTCTGTATATACAGTGTTTGTTTTCATCGTGTAAAATATCTTAAAAATAGAATACATTTTAAGACCATTCAAAAACATTTTTTTGAAATTCACTAAAAACTATCTTGCCACAAGAAAAATGAGACTTCTGTGCTTCTTTATTGAGTAGAACTAACTTATAATTGGCCTAACCCTATAGGGATTCTTACAGAAAAAAAACAAAAATAGGTCTCTCAGCAGGAGCTTATTAAAGTTTCCTACACATAGGAAGAGTAGTCAATTGTTTTCCAGCCAGCTCCTAAAAATTAACTGAATGCTTTGCTAATGAGGGCTCGGACATGCCTAGCTTAACAGTTCTGGGGAAGATATGAAGACTTTATCCCTGCAAGTTAAAACTTGAGAAGGTTGAAGTCAGTTACTTATCCTGACAGCCCTCAGTGGAGAAAAGGAGAATCCAGCGTGGGGAGCAAGGGTAGGGGGAAGCTATTGGAGATCCAGTCTTAGAATAATTTGTAAAAGTACCAGCAGAGACAAAGGGGGATTGGTAGCCCTGAGGAAACAGGCTTCATAGAACTCATTTTCCTCCATTTTTGTTCAAAATCTATACTGAAAAAAAAAAAAATCCTGCTAAGATGGTTTTTCTATCTTGATCTGTAAGGTTCTAGTTGACATCTATTTAGGAAGTTTCCTGCCTGCAGTACAAAACCTTCTGTCTGTGACCCAGGAGCTTGATGGGGTAGGACTGGGGTGGTTATGGGAGCCGCTCCTTGCCTTGTTTTGCTCCTGTCTCAAGTTTAACAGATGCGGTTCTTACTCTGATTTTTCCTTCTGAAGTATGTTTCATAGACATAATAGCAGCTTGTTTGACCTGAAAACCAACAATTTTGTCTTTGTTTTCATGCCTGAATCTTTGCTGCTTGAAAATAAGAAATAATTTTTTAAAAATAACATAGAGCATCATATCACATCACAAGCTGCGCACTCAATTCAAGGAGAGCAATACAGTTGCAGCTGCTATGCCTTAAAAAAGGGAACATTTTAAGCCACCATTGTTCATATTGAGAAAAATGGATATTAGCTGAGGAATCTTTTTTTTCTACTTTTCCCACCTCTTCTTTTGAATTCTAAAATACACTGCTGAAGTGGGACTTTATTTGTTCCCCTGCTTATTAACAAAAAGGGTTCACAGAGGTTTATGTGGATAATATATTTCAAAAATGTAATTGTTATTTTAGCAATTATTGATGACTGCATAGTGCAGAGGTGGGCAACCTTTTTGTGCATGTGTGCCAAAACCAGCAAAATCTCTGACTCAAAATTCTTCTGCGTGCCAATCCTAATTTTTTGAGAACATGTTACACCTACTTGATATCTCTTAAGGTGTACGTATGTGAAGAACCTTGAAGAAATAATAAAATTCATTTGAGCGACAAAAACACAGTATATGATGATGAAAAATACATTTATTTTTTAATGTATACATGTACACTGATAGTCCAACAGAAAACTTTATGACTCTGTTTGATATTATCAGTGGGACTTTTGCTGCTGTATCACTGATGACAGAGATTTTACATCAGGTTTATATCTCGTGACCTTCAGAGAGATGCACGAGCTACTACTTTCAATTGTCAGGCTACTCCTATTATGAGACTTAATAAAATTCATCACTGAGAACAAAGATTCACTAGCATATGTGGATGAAACCAAAACACTGGTCGGATCTAGGAAGGCAGGGAGAGTTAAGGCAGAGGCATAGAAATTGCTCTTCCCCTCTCTCGTCAATCCATGTCTGTGGTCTTTAAGGTAGCTTGTTATGTAAAATTATTTATTTATCTAAGATGCACCTACACTGAATTTATCTGAAAAATAAAAAAGTCGATATTAAGAAAAAAATTGTAAATGGAAGCTTATAAGAGAGGGTTTCGCGTGCCAGCAAAAGTTACTGGCGTGCCATGTTTGGCATGCGTGCCAGGAGTTGCCCACCCCTGGCATAGTTTAAAGTCGGTAAATAAACATAATTGACATTTTATAAACATTTGTTAAAGAAGACATTATTTAAACATTTAAACAAAGTGATCAAGAAAAAGTGGGACATTTTAAAATCAAAGTACAGAAACTTACAGGATTGTCTGCTTTCTTAATAAGGGCTGTTCTTTCTTACAACAATGAGAGAAGCAGAGAGAATAGAAAAAAAAAAGCATGTGGTTTGGAGTAACTTAGGGTTTGGTTCAAATTACGTCTGAGTATGCAAAGTTCTGTGACACACAAAAGTAGGAGATAAATAGTATTATATAAAAAAATTAAAACATACAATAATAGAGAAAGGAGATATTAACACATCTATAATAATAAAAGGGTAATATGCTAATTAGACCAGATGTCATTCTGGATGTCATTCCGGACGTCATTCCGGAAAAAGCCAGGGCCAGATGGAAGCCCAGGTCCCAGGTGCCTGGCGGCAGCCAGAGCAAAGCCCGGGTCCTGGGTGCCTGCAGGGGGCCTGAGGGAAACCAGCCTGGGTCCCAGGTGCCAAATGGAAGCCAGTGCCAGCAGCTGGGGGAAAGAAGGTCTACTCTTGCACGAATTTCATGCATTGGGCCTCTAGTGTTTAATAATTATATGATCCTTGGGATTTACTTAAATTCTGAGGAACAGGAGTGGAGAGCAGGAAAAGATTAAGCAATGAACTTATATGAATAATCCATGGATAGACAGTGTTCCCGGAAGGCCTGAGGAGGGGAAAGGAGCAGGGTGGAGTAATGGGAAAAAAGGGGACATCTGTAATACTTTCAACAATAAAGATAAATTGATTAGTTAATTAATTAATTAAATTCTGTGAGCAAACTCTTTTGCTTAAAAATGTGATTTTAGGAACATAGTCATAACCATTAAATTATTATTTACAAAGTCCATATAACATGCACTGGCACATAGTAGGTGCTATGTCCATGTTCATTTTCACTACCATATATGGATTTTTAAATGTATATTAAATAGTCAACCTAAAAAAATTCACTGTTGTAAAATTAGAAAATGTTTGTGTTTATATGCAAAAATGTGAGGCTGGTTTCTGACCATAAATAAATTAATAGCAAGTACTGGGGGTTGCAAGCATTTTCCACTTTATTTTCCTTGAGATATCATTGAGTTCTTAGACAGTTTCAAAACTATGTGCAACAAAGACCTCACAGGAGATAAAAGAGTGTAGTAACCCAATCACCCTCACCCCAAAGCTGGAATGACAGCAAGTCCCCAGGAATTTAGTTGAACCCAGCAGAGAACAAAAGGCAAAACATTAATGAAAAAAAAAAAAAAAAAAAAAAACACAACTAACAGTCTTGACTCAGGTTCACAACTCTGTGGCAACAGGTCCCATATGCAAACAGCTCTCAAAATAATGTGGTGACAACAAAATCACTTCAAGTCATTATTGGTCTCACTGCTTCACTGCATATGAATTGATAGATTTCATGGCAGAAGTATGGTGTGTTTGATTAGGGTCTACTGCCCCAGAAACCAGTGAACATTTCGGGATGCATATGGAGAACTTTACCTCTCTAAAATTTGACAACATTCTCATGTCATATTCCCACTTGGCTTCCAATTATAAGATGAGGAATATGAACCAATAGTTATTTCAGAGGGGTTATTTTTAGTGAAAATAATTGCATTACCATTTAGAGCAACATTACTTTTTCACACATCTAGAAAATGGAAGCTTATGAGCGGTTATAAGAATTCAGTCAGAGTATTACATTTCTATTTTGCTGAGTAGAAGCCTTTTTGAAAATATTATTTTATTTTGGAAAGAATAATTAGCATGAGATCTACCCTCTAATCAAATTTTTAACTGTACAAGCAATGTTGCTGACTGTAGGTACACTACTGTACACTAGATCTCTAGAGCTTACTCATTTTACTTAACTGAAACTTTATGCCTGTTTATGTTCCCTCTCCCCAAAGTCTTGGAAACCAGCGTTCTACCCTGTTATTATAAAAAACGATTTAGTTTAGATACATCATATAAGTGGATCATGCAATATTTTTCTTTCTGTGACTGACTTATTTCACTCAGCATAATTTCCTCTAGGTTTACCTATGTTGTTGCATATGGCAGTGTTACCTCCTTTTTAAAGGCTGAATATTCCAATATATGTACATTTTCTTTATTCGTTCATGTGTCAATAAACATTTAGACTGTTTCCACATTTTGCTTACAGTGAATAGTGCTACTATGAACTTGGGAGTGCTAATATCTCTTGGAGACATTGATTTCAATTCTTTTGGATGAATATTCAGTAGAGGGATTGTTAGATCATATGGTAGACTTATTTTTAATTTTTAAAGAAAAATTCATATTGATTTTCATAGAAGTCCCTCCTGTATGCCACCCAACAGTGTAAATTCTTGACAAAACTTGCCCTTTGTTTTTCTGATAAAAACCATATTCACAGGTGTGAGGTGATATTACGTTATGGTTCTGCTTATTTAAAAAATTATTTTATTTTTTATTGTGAAATGAATTTTATATATGTATATATGTATATATGCATATATCTGGTGTTTTACAATTCTTATGTCTTAGTTAGAAATCACTCACTATTTATATTCAATTAATAAGCACACAAACGTAGTTAAATTATTCTGTATCCTGCAATGCCAAGCTAGACCCCTGACAACTTTAGTGTCTCCCAACTTTCAGCCCAATAAAAGGCAAGCAATAAAAAATATTTTTTCCTTCTTCCTTTCCAAACTCTATCCAGGATTGTATTATATAAATATGGAATTTTCAAAATGTAAAAATTATTATTTTAACATTATATATTGTGTCCTTTAGGCAGGTATTTAAATCTATAATATGTTTTAATAATAATTTTTTGAATTTATTTCAAGTTAACTTTATATTTTAATATTTTCATAATTTATTGGTAGCCTTCCAATGGGGATGGCATGCCCAGTTCTCTGTCTGACACATTTAACTGCAAATATTTCACCTACAGACAAGGCCTTACATGATTGTGCTTTAGACCGGGTCAGTTTTTGCCATTAGGGAAGCCACCATCCAGCAGTTCTGCTGTGATCTCAACACAAGTGTTACGTGCATGGAGGTCATGATCTATTTCAGTTATAGCCTCAGGACTAACTGAAGTAACAAAGGTAGTTACACTAATGTTCCATTCATTACTTTCCATAGAAATTGTCAACAATTGTGACACTGATCAACACGTTAATCTGAGCATTGTAAGGGAGGCCTGTAGGGATGCCTGGGACCCATACAAAGCCCCTTCAGTGAGCTGCTGCACCCCTTTCTGGCTGCTTTGACTGTTGACTGCTAATGGCTGCCAGTTGTGTCCATCAGAGTAGGGTTCTGGGGTAAGAAGAGGTGTCTCGCCCTAACCGGTTTGGCTCAGTGGATAGAGCGTTGGCCTGCAGACTGAAGGTTCCCAGGTATGATTCTGGTCAGGGGCATGTACCTTGGTTGCAGGCACATCCCCAGTAGGGGTGTGCGGGAGGCAGCTGATCGATGTTTCTCAGCGATGTTTCTAACTCACTATCCCTTTCACTTCCTCTCTGTAAAAAAATCAATAAAATATATTTAAAAAAGAAAAGAAAAGGCTTCTCTCCCGGGAGAGCATGCATCCAGTGTCTCTCTGACTGGCACAGGGTATACAAGGCCACAGGAAGCCAGGCGAAGGCTTGCCTGCAGTTGAGGTCTCATCCTTGTTTAGGTGTCTGGCCTTCCCTGTCAGGCCTCTCTACTCCCTTTCTGAAGGCACTGTCTCAAGAGCCATCTTTAAAAGAAGTTCTGTCTCAGGCTTTCCCTTAGAGGAGCTTAACCTTAGCATTTCTTAGATTTTCTGACACGGTGTATATCTGAGATTATCTGAGGTGATACAAGAAACAATTTTAATGTTAATATTATAGCATTGGAGCAAAACCGATGACCTTAACATTTAGAAATGTTGCACTAAGTTTTTGAAGTTTATTCCTGCAACAATGAAATTCTAGATTAATTTGAGTTTTATTACCCTGGTTTTTACTTCTCTATGTTTTTCCTTGATTCAAATTTGCAATGTTGCCTAAATTGCTTCATGTTTTCTTTTATGTTAGTACTGGTGATCTGTTGCGTGAAATCACGCGAGACCCGGGACCTCTCCCCCGTGGGATGGCCCCAAGTCCTGGAGTGCCACCCCGATGCCCCACCTCCAGGCTGTGTGCAGCCGCTGCTGGACCCTGCCCTTGCAGTGCACATGAGGGGCCGCAGAAACCCCAGCAGAAGTCGCATGTATCAGACACTGGGACCCCCACCCCCACTGGGACCCCCACACCCCAGCGGGGCCACAGAAACCCCGGTGGAAGCTGCGTGGAGTGGCCACTGGCCCTGCTCCGCTGCCCCGCCCCAACTGTACACACCGCCATCTTGTGACAGTGTGATGGTGTGAGGGTCAATTTGCATATCACCTCTTTATTCTATAGGATTTATTACCTAGGATTGTTTGTATTTGTTTGCTTTTTTACAATAATATGCAGCTACTTTTCTATGTGCATTTGTAGTTTTTTTTTTCATTTTACCAAATTTTTGTTTTAATTAGTGAACAATGAATGCTTACTTTCAAAATAATATTATCAATATTACTTACTGATCTTATAGTAGGTTGCTAATATATTTTCATGATATTATTGCTTATTTCAGTTTTGTTTACATATTCTATATATTCTATAAAAACTGGTTTCAAGCTCTTTCTTTACAAATTCAATTTTACATTACCTCTAATCATTCTAATTTGTTTTTATTGCATTTCAATTTTTATGACAATAAGTCTGTGCTCTACTCTTCTTACTTTAGATCTCAGGTACTGTATTTTCATATCTAATAATTAATTCTGCATGATTTTTTAATATACTTTATAAACACAATTAGAAATAATGTGCCTTTTATACTGCCCAAGTCTAGACCAACCTGAGAAATAAGATCTAGACACAGTCATATGGAATTATAATATCAGCTTTGGTACAAAAAAAGTAAATTTGGCCAAAGTAGGTTTGTGGCCGAAGTGTTTTCAAATTGTCACTGTCCATCACTGTTCCCAATACCATTCCAGACAAAGGGATACCTCACCTAGGGAATTTACCCAGATTTAGCGATAAAGAGGGAAGGATCATCAAACAAGAACATGAGTGATACACTAATGCTTCTTGCTTTTAATAAAATCTCCGTCTAATCTAGAAATGTAAAACAATAGATTTTATTCACTGGCACGACTAAGAAGCACAGCAAGAAGAGAGCAATGTTCCTGGATGAAGTCCTCCACGGGGAAAGAGAAGGCCATATAATTGGAGGCTCCTCCTATAGAAATCTTTGCCAAGAAATTTCTAAAAATGTCAGTGGCATTTTCATATATTATTTTTGAACAGTAATTTTAACCCTACATTTCTTTGTTTTTTTTTTCTAAGCCTTTTCTCACTGACAGAAAACCCATATTTAAATATGCTTATCCATTTATCTCTGAAAAAAAGTTAATTTTTCAAAACATGTCATATATATCTATCTATATCTATCTGTCTATCTATCTATCTATCTATCTATCTATCTATCTATCTATCCTCTTATTCTGATCCCTGTTTACTTATTTAACTTGAGAACATAATGAAAAATAAAATTTATCCCAATGTGCACCACCTCTAAGATTAATCCTTTTCTTCAAATACTCCCTTCTTTTCCAACCCAGTTTTATTGAGCAAAACTACATGGTTTTGCTCTCATTCTTCAAAATGAAATGCCTCCTTGAGCTGTGTTTTCAGGGATATGTGTAGTTTTGGATTAATGTAGAAAGAAAGCATGCCAGCAAAATTAGAAATGCCTCAAGATGTATAATCATTCCCTCAACATTTTTCTGAAATACCTTGTTTTCTAGTTTTAGTAGTCACTATTGTGAGTTTTAATTAACAATGGAGTCACTTCACGTAGGTTGGTAAACAATTTTAGACCCATCCTCCAATAATTATTTTTAAAGATATTTATATACCTTGCTATATTGATTTCTTATTTTGTTTTTTAATTTGGATAATAAAATTAGCTTAGGAAAATATTTAATAAAACAATACGTGCAAAGAGTCAGCTCTAACTGAAGCAATCTCTGCTTTTACAAAGCTGTGCTTGAAAACACCATGTTGTCAATTTCTCTCTCTCATTCTCTCTCACCCATATTTCTGTCAGCCATCTTTCCACTGATCAATCTATCTACATATCTATTGTTCTATCAAACTCATCAAGCAATGCATCAACTTTGTGTATATATGTGTTTCATATCTTCTCTCATATCTCATGGATAAAACTGAGGAAGCAGTTCAACAATATAATTCAAATATAATATTGTCACACATTTATTGAATATATTTTATGTCACAAGGAATAAAAAAAGCATACACAAAATCAAGATGAGTTGTCTGTGTTTAGAAAATAAGGACTTTCTTGGTCAAAGTGATTGTAAGAAAATTTCACACACATACGCAAGAACAAACTCTCACTCACACGACATGTTTACTAGTAATATATAAACCTCCAAAAGTGACCTAACACATTCTTCTGTCCCACAAGCTCTGTCAGTGCACCTGAAATATGATCCACTATGTACAATGCATAACTGTTATACAGGGGAATTACCACTCACAGGAAAAAGGAAAATACTAGTTTGAGTTAACAAAATAAATGGCATCCAACAAAAGTTACATCAAATGAATTGGTCTAAATTATTTAAATATGCCTGGTTAAAGTATGTTTTGTTTGCTCTTGTTTCTACTATTGAATTATCAGATAAATTTACCCATTATAATGGACATAGCAGAAACTGAAATTTACTTATCTTAAGGACATTAAAATATTATTTAGCAAACCTTATTTTTATTATGAAGTTGTGTTAACTGCTGAGAACTTGACATTACCAAAGGAAGGAAAGACTTCAATAAATGGAATTTTAAAATCATATATATATGTATATATACATATATATATGTATATATACATATATATGTGTGTGTGTGTGTGTGTGTGTGTGTGTGTATGTGTATAGATAGATGTATTTTTGTGTGTACGTATATAGATAGATGGTACAAACTATAGCATTATGAAGATTTTTAAAATTTCAAATAAAAATCATAAAGTTAAACTTATTTCAACCATTTCATTTCAGAAGAAAGAAACTACAGTGTGGGAAAGTCTCACAGTTGGGAAGAACAGCAAGAAAGTCTCAATTGCGAAAGTAGGTCAAGAGCAATTAAATATTTTCTTAACATGTCTATTCAATTCAATTATTCCCATAAATTATATTTTACAAAGTTCCTTTGAAATATTGCTCTTTTGATTTTTATAAGCTTTTAAAGAAACATTCACATACACATTTTATTTCCTGTCAACCATTTTCTTTCATTATAAAAGTCATTTTATTAGGGTCTTGATTTAATTAATAGGCTGTATTAATTAGGGTAACTGACTAACTGAAGACTGCCTACTGCTTTATTCAAAAGGAGTAGCTCCTGGAGTTTTGTGTTTGATTCATTCAACTTGCCCTGGTTCATAAACCATGAAAACTTTGATTTTATTCAGTAATTTTTTGGTCTCTGACCAAGTCAGTTTCCAAGGATGGGTGAATTGTATCTCCTCTATCAGTATTCTTTCTCACAAGAGCTTTTTTTTTTTTTTTTTTAATTGCCAATCTGGGACTTTTCTGGGTTATTTATGTGTGCCTTTTGTACAGAGTGTTGTTGCTGAATGGCCTTAAATCGCCATGCTTCCTGATAGGTATCAAAATTGACGAGAAAAAGAATATTAGCACAGCTCCTTTAAAAATTTTAACTGTCTATTTGAAGGTTATTTTGATTTAATTAATTACTGTGCAAATAATAATTCTAGCATTGAAAGGGCTTTTAATAAACACTTTGACAGAGTCATTTTTTCTGTTTAGCCTGTCCCCTGTACCTTCCTGGTTCCTATGATCTTAGGTGTGGGACTCTTTTCTGAAGAGTTTTAGGTAGCAGCCACTTGAAAGTGTAGAGGTGGTAGTGATTGTTAAAAACTGGCCTTTTAAGACATATATTGGAACAGTTCAGATTGTATCTATAAACTGTCTCACCCATTCTGTGTCTCTCCTGATGTCGATGATGATGATGATGATGATGATTGCAGGTTTATAAGTCATTCCATTGCTGGTCAATGATTATTCAGAAGTTGTTTTCAAAAACTTTGAGCTGGTTAAAACTTTCATGCTTTGCTAATGACCTATCCTTTTAAAAATATATTTTTTTATTGATTTCAGAGAGGACGGGAGAAGGAGAGAGAGATAGAAACATCAATGATGAGAGAGAATCATTGATTGGCTGCTTCCTGCATGCCCCCTACTGGGATGGAGTCCACAACCCTGGCATGTGCCCTTGACTGGAATTGAACCCAGGACCCTTCAGTCTGCAGAGACTGATGCTCTATTCATTGAGCAAAATTGGCTAGGGCTGATCTATCTTTGAGCTGCAAAGTAGTTTCAAATTTCAGGTCATTTTCAAGTCTTCCCTGGCGTTTTCTTTGCACATCACTGCCTCACATTCTCTCTGCATGTGTCCCTAGTCACTGGACACTAGGGATGTGTTGATAACAGCCCCTCCGGGCTCTCCTGTGTCTACATAAAGTTCTTTCAGTCAGCCAGAGATGTCTGATAAACTTAGCAAACCTTCCTTTGCTTGTCAAATTTTCTGGATCTTTCTGGTAAATAACCTGCTAGTTAGCTATTGCTTGTCCCAACCAGGACCATAATTTTAGGCTCTTTGAGTCTCTCGTTTCCCATTATTTATAATGAAGTTCCTCCTATAACTACTAATTCCTATGGATATAAGGTGTTATTCACTCTGTTCTAATCTAATGACATCCCTAATTTAAAGAATCCCTTGGTTTTCATGACCAGCATGCTGTGGTGAAGCCACCATATACAGAGCTAGAAGGAAATAGGAGCTATTCCAGGCAATAACATGACAGACTCCCATTATTCTTACCTGAAGTTCAGTAATTTAGTGAATAGCTTTTGTTGATTTTCATAGCCCTAAAGTGGTTGTTTTGAACATCATTTTTGCTTATTTTTCATTTACAGGAAATGCCAAGTACTTCTTTATGCTACATGATAATATTTTTAAAATTTAGAACATTAGAATAAAAATTTGTTTACTATGTTTAAATAGTTGTAAAAACCCTAATAAGTTTAATTTCCAATATCCATTTATTCTTCCTTGTAGATATATTCCTAATATAACTTAACATTTTATTTTTTATATATATATATATTTATTGATTTCAGAAAGGAAGGGAGAAGGGGAGGGAGATATAGAAACAATAATGATGAGAGAGAATCATTGATCAGCTGCCTCCTGCACGCCCCCTATTGGGAATCAAGCCAGCAACCCAGGCATGTGCCCTGACCAGAAATTGAACTGTGACCTCCTGGTTCATAGGTCAACACTCAACCACTAAGCCACGTTGGCCGGGCTAACTTAACATTTTAATATATGAGTTATTTGGACTCAGATGGTGAATAAGGATGACAATTTATCTTGGAATTCTAAGGGTTAATTAAAGTTTTAAAATAATATATATTAATACCATAAGTACACATGTGTGAATGGATGGTATGATTGTCCAGAATGTCATCAGTGCCAAAACTGTTTAATAGTCAATGTAGTAATATTTGCTGTTTCCTTTAGTAACAGAGATTCTGTTCTTTCACTAAAGTATTTGAAGAAAGAAGGCATTAATCCTAGGTGTATCAAGCCTTCCACCCACCTTACAGAGGCATGAATGGCTAACTTGCAGAGGTAAGAAAACAAAGGTAAAATATTTCTCAAGCAAAGCTTAATGTTAATTTGCCAGTGCCATGTGTTAGGCAATGAAATAAGCCCAGTTGGAGGGGGAAGGGGATCCAATTTGTTTTAAAAAACACAAAATATGAGTTATTTTAGTGATGCTTATTGTGCAAAAAATGCTCAGTAGCATGGATACTAAGTGGTACATTCTTTCAAATGCATTGTGCTATTAAATGTAACAGATGAGAATCATAATTTCTACATATGATTAAAAAGCAGCTGCCGTATTTGTTCTTCTACATCAAATTCCTCTCATAAATACACATTTACTTAAAAATCTCACATGCTTACTCAGGAAATATTGATTGCATCATTAATTTTCACACTACGACCTACATATTACCAAAGTGGTTACTTCAGAGAGGAAGGAAGAGGGAGAGAGAGATAGAAACATTAATGATGAGAGAGAATCATTGATATGCTGCCTCCTGCACGCTCCACACTGGGGATTGAGCCCGAAACACGGGCATGTGCCCTAACCAGGAATTGAAACATGACCTCCTGGTTCATAGATTGATGCTCAACTACTGAGCCACGTCAGCTGGGCGAAGTTGTTACTTCTCAGCATAGCCATAGTTAATGCTAAATTCAAAAATGTCACATGTCAAAAATTCTTTGCAAATCTAATATCCAGTGGCTCAAGATTATATGAAGTATATTGGTACTGAAATTTAAACATCTGCCTGTTTTTACATTTCAGTGACATTAAGTAACAATCTACACTAATAAAAGAGAAAAATGGTAATTGGCGTACGATGATACCCTTTTCATTGGCTAATCAGGGCTATATGCAAATTAACTGCCAACTATGATTGGCAGTTAACTGCCAACTAAGATTGGCAGTTAACTGCCAACAAGATGGCGGCTAATTTGCATATGTAGGCACAATGCAGGCAGGCGAAAGGGAAAGCAGGAAGAAGCCCCCTGCCACTGACAGTGATCGGAAACCCAGGGGGGAGCTAAGAGCTGGGGGGCAGGGCAAAGGCGGCCCCAGGGCCGCCTTTGCCCTGCCCCCCAGCCATGATCAGAGAATCAGGCACCTTTGTCGCCCTGGCCAGTGATAGCAGGAAGTAGGGGTGGAGCCAGCGATGGGAGCTGGGCGCGGTCGAAGCTGGCAGTCCCGGGAGCTAGGGGCCCCTTGCCTGGGCCTAAAGCGGAGCCCACGATCGTGGGGCCGCTGCAGCTGCGGGTCCCCGCTGCCCGGGCCGGACACCTAGGCCAGAGGCGTTAGGCCTGGGCAGGGGCGGAGCCTGCAACCGCGGGGAGCTGGGGTCCCCTGCCCAGGCCTGACACCTCTGCCGGAGGCCTCAGGCCTGGTCAAGGGGCCGATCCGGTGATTGGCGATTGGAGGGTGATGAGGGTCAGCTCCTCTGGCTGAGGCATCAGGCCTGGGTGGGGGGCGGAGCCGGGGATTGGGGGGTATGATGGTCCCCTTGCCCAGGCCTGAAGCCTGGGTCAGAGGCATCAGGCTTGGGCGGGGGGTGGAGCAAGCAATCAGAGGGAGATGGGGGTCCCCTTCCCAGGCATGATTCCTGGGCCAGAGGCCTCAGGCCTGGGTTGGGGGCAGAGCCAGTGATGGGGGAAATGAGGGTCCCCTGCCCAGGCCTGACGCCTCTGTCAGAGGCGTCAGGCCTGGGCAAGGGGCCGATCCTGCGATTGGAGGGTGATGGGGGTCAACGCCTGAGGGCTCCCAGTATGTGAGAGGGGGCAGGCTGGGCTGAGGGACACTCCCCCCCCCCACCCAGTGCACGAATTTCGTGCACCGGGCCCCTAGTCTATATATATAAAAGCCTAAGCAACCAGAATGCCAGAATGACTGGAAAAACCAGTTGCTCAATGCAGGAGCTGCCCCCTGGTGGTCAGTGCGCTCCCACAGACAACCTCCTGAGGCCAGCCAACCTCCCGCAGTCCATCCCCCTGTCTGGCAGGCCCCAGCCAGCAGCCAGAGGGCCTCGATCAGCCCTGATCGCTGGCCAGGCCTAGGGACCACACCTGTGAACAAATTTCATGCACTGGGTCTCTAGTAAATAAATAACATTCTAAAAATGATGTCACTGATATATAGTTACAACACAGTGTTTTAAAATGAAAGACAAAGTAAAAAAATAACTACATATCTCCTGAATGAATCATCTTTAGAAGTTAAACAGGGGTCAAAAGTAATGTACATAGATAGCAGGCACAAGAAGAAAGAATCACTTATTGAAATAACATGACATCAGGAACACGTGGTCATGGACATATTAAGTGTTTAAAACAGTAGCAGTTTTACATACAGCCCCAAGTTTAAATCTAAAATGAGTTTCATCAGAATGTACAAGATATTGCAAAATATGCTTAATAAACAGAAATCAGAGCACTGAGATGGAGATGACGTCAAAAGCAGGCAAAATGGTTGATAATAAAAAGATATATAAACCAGGTTGAGTTTTAGAGCTATTTGGAAAGGGCACATGAGGTTAGCAGTTACAGAATTAGATAGGAAAGGCTTAGACGTATGCCCTTACAGTTTTTTGGCATTTAGGCTTTTCATTCATCCACTCCTCATATCTCTGAGAAAGCTGGTAATAGGATGAGTTAAAGGGCAAACGTATATCCCAGCATGTGGAAAAAGGTAGATGTATCACTGATTAGGGAATTAAGCAGAAATATGAAAGGGGTTATTTCACCTATATTAGGCAATATAATTCTAAAATACTGAAATTATTACAAAATATTGATAGCTTTAGTCTTAATTCTTGATAACAATGCAAAGTATTAAAAGAAATTATATTTACAACTTAAAGGAACTTTTAGAGAATATCCTGAAAAATAGGCAAAGTTACATTACAGAAATATCTCTCTCTCTCTCTCTCTCTCTCTCCTTTTCTCTCTCTCTAAAGAAAACATCAATAAAACATAATTTTAAATAAAATAAATATAGTTTTATATATGATATATAATATCATCATACATATCATAAATTTACATTTTACATTTTACATTATTTATTCCATTACAACCTGTTTTTGTAAATAAAGTTTTATTGGAACTCGATCATGCCCATTTGTTTACCTATTGTCTAAGATGCCTTTCACACTACAGAGACAAAGTTGAGCAGTTGCAATACAGACTATATTGCCTGCAAAGTCCTGCAGAGAAATAATTTGCAAAACCCTCCTTTGAGAACCCCTTTTCCTTTGGATTTTAGAAGAAAGAAGAATTATATCCATAAACAAGCATATAAAACAGCAACATTGAGCAACATAAAGCAAAATGCTCGAGTGAGCATAAGTAACAAATGGAACTTGGAAAACAAATATGAATGTACAAGAAAATTTTTTTTGTATATGGATTTTTTAAATTACATAAATTGAGCAGCTTTTAATTGTAGAGTTACATATATGAAAATTATTTGTAAGTTTATGTGTGCAGTATTTATTTTATAAATATGGATCTATGAGCTCTTTTCTATTATCTGTGAGCTGGAGTAAGCTTAGGATAAAGAGTTGCAGCATCACCCATGAGGTCTTGATGTTTAAATACTATGATTAAAACAAGAGTGGTTGGTTACCAGCAACGAATGCACCCAAATTAAACAAAGCAGCTTTAAACATGAGTGCTTGACCTTGTATTTCTAAAATCAGTAAGTTTCTTAATACAACTTAATATCCATGGCCTCCATAACTATAAATGTCAAGGCATGTCCCTGCTAACAGTGGTGGGTTCTTTGATAGATAATTAGGTAAAGAAGATGTGATACATACTACCTATTGGTTTTTGACAGAGGTCCCTCCATAGCAGTGCGATCTAAGAGCTGCACAAAACTCTACCCCTCAGGATCCAGCATTCACACTACTAATATCCTTTCCTAAGTCAGGGGAAGAGATGTGAAGCTAATGCAACCCAATCAACTTTACTGTGAATCCATTCTTTGGTCCATTTCTACTATGTTAGTGCTTTTTTTGCTTCTAATTAGAACCCTAAAAATGAATGATATTCTAGAGAGTTACTTTACTGTAAGTCCATATTGGCTTGGATTTCCAAATTTTCTAATTGACTAATATGTGATTCTATTTGTGAAGTCCAAAGTATGACCAAGGAAGCATAGGCTCATTGGAGAAAAAAAAAAAAAGGTTCATTTCCTTCCCCAATCCAATGGATATTCACGGTGATTTTAGTCATAAAAAATTTAGTGGTTCTACTACATGAGACAATATTGCTTATGTCATGATTTTTGAAATATCTTAGTGCCTTGGCCATTTGTAATATCTGAGAAAAAAGAAAATCATAAGGAAAACAAAAAGTTAAGAGGTAGAGATGGAAAATTATTTTCTTTTCAGTAAAATTGACATATTTTTATGCAAATGTGTCTTCTCGCTTTCTACTCTGTGAACTACTTTTCTGTCTCTCTCTCTCTCTCTCTCTCTCTCTCACACACACACACATACACACACAAAAAAGATTTTTAGATTAATTGTTCTATCTGCCACTTGCTAAATCTGTTTGCTAAATTATACCTTCCACAGAAATATAAAACCAAAACCTACTCAGGAAGCAATTAGTAGGTATTGACTTTTTTTTTTTTTTTTTTTTTTTTTTAGCAGAGCTTATATGGTTTAGATCATGAGGGAGGGCGTGAAAGATAGATGTAAAACTAACGTATCAATCCAGGGACTACAGGTCCTTTAGGAGACATAATGTTATTTCACAAATGCATTTTCTAAGGGATTATCAAAGGTAGGTATGTATCTTGATGCTTAGTGTGCCTAAAAGTATGTGAGGATTGTGTGAGACTTTTTAAATGTACTTTATTAAATATAAACCTTACAGATATCTGTTGTGAACTTTTAAATATTTATTTATTATAGAAAGAGAGGGAGAGGGAGAGAGATAGAAACATCAATAATAAGAATCACCACTTGGCTGCCTCCTGCATACCCCCTACTGGGTTATTGAGCTAGCAACCTGGGCATGTGCCCTGACCTGTAATTGAATGGTGACCTCCTGATTCATGGGTTGGTGCTCAATCACTAAGCCATACCAGCCGGGCTGTTCTGAATTTAAAATGGTAAGCTCCTGCCCAGATTTTAACTCTCCATATTTTTTTTTTCCCAACCACAATTAAGATTTTCCAAGTCCCTTATAGTTTTGTCTGAAGAACAGACACTAAGCATTATTCTTGTGTTATTTAAAAAATACATAAAAAAATCAGTTTTTATCATCATTACTACCATGTGGAACTTTAACCTTCATGAACTTATATCCAGTTGTCATTCTTTAAAAACAATATTTTTGAAATAATTTATTCTTGATATATTTAAAAATGTCTAAAAAACAATTTGTTCCAACAAAACAAGAAAAGTTAAGGAGATCAGTGGATAGATGTCAAGTGAATTGTAACAGTGCAAAAATGAGGCTCTCATTGCTATCATAAGGCAGAGTTGAGATTTCATATGAACTGCCGGGGTCCAACCCCAGCAGGTCCAGGGGTCCCCAAAAGTGTGGACGGAGTCAGCAAAGAAGGAATGACACAAAGACAGCGTTCAGTTGATCAGCAGCCTATCCAGGATCTCTAGCCAGGATCTCCAGCCAAGTTCTGGTCTGGATCTCCAGTGAAGTTCTGGTTTGTATCTCCAGCCAGGTTCTGTGTCCATGTTCTCTTGCTAGGTTCTCCAGCCAGGTTCTGTCCAGGTTCTCCAGCCAGGTTCAGTCACCAGGTTCTAGTCAGGTTCTCTTGCCATGTTCTATCCAGGTTCTGTAGCCAGATTCTGTCTCTAGGTTCTTCAGCCAGGTTCTCTCGCTAGGTTCTGTCTCTAGGTTCTATGGCCAGTTTCTGTCCAGGATCTTTTGCCATGTTCTCTCCAGCGAAGTTCTTCTGTCTCTAGGTTCTGTGTAGGTTCTATGTCTAGGTTCTGTTCTCCAGTTTCTGTGTGTCCTGTTGTCTTGTGACATCTGTATTTATACCAGTTGATTCCAATCCTATCAATCTCTATTTCAAGGGTTAGGGCGTTTCTAATCTCCATTCCAGGGAGTAAAGATTATGTAGCTTAAGCATGATTGTTTGTAGTTAAAATGATTAACTACCCACCTGGCACTTAGTTAAGGGGTTTTATTACCTCCCTAACTTCAGGGGAAAATCCCTACCTGGGGAAAAAACCTTTCTCAGAGAGGTGACCTTGGTTAAAACACATAGTGCCAAGAAGGTGAGCAAACATATTAAGAACAATATGCCATATATGCCAGGTCCCTTGAAACAGCAAGGATGGACGGGTTCCCGGCAATGAACCATATGATTTAATTCTACTTTTTGATATTTACATAGGGTTTCACGTAATGGCATTATAAATAATGTGTATTTTATAAGTTCAACTGCATTTTCTTTATAGCAAATAATTTTCTAAATTTTGCGATAAAACTAGGCTTCTATGTTCTAAATTTCTATTCCCAAAGGAAGATAAAATTAATTAATTAATATTACATATTTCCAACCAGGATGGGCAATGATCTTAAACATGCACTTTAAAACAATTTTTTAAAATCATGGATTACAAATAGATTATTAAAAAGTAACTTTTTGGTATAAAATATATATAACTCAATGGAAACTGATAATAATGGTATACATTTTTCTTCTATAAAAATGTGCCTGTTTGGAGCAGGTTTTCAACATAAATGGTAGCTTCATTAATTAACTTGTGAAGCCAATGGTCAGGACTTGGGCCACTGTCTAAGACAGTCAGGGCTTTAAGGATATCACCTTTGAGGATATCACCTCAGCTCTCTGCCCCGCCCTTAATCTACCTCATGATAGAAGTGGAAAGGCCTTGCAAGTGAATGAGTGAATTGCCTTTGTGTCTGGATCTAAGGAACTCGTAACTGTGACCCTATTCAACATTTGGCACTTAAGAATTCTTTGAATTTCAATTGTTTTAAATTACACTTGTAAGATGTTTGCTTCCTTTTATAACACGGTTTTGTCTCCCCTTGGAGAGGTTTGCCACCCTGGTTCACCTGGTACGCTTACAACCTCAGCTCTCTGAAGGACTTGAGGGTTAGGAGTCTGCTGGCTTTCCTGTTTTAGGGTATGAGCATATCCTATTGCAGCTTTCTATGTTCTAAGCAGAAGGAGAATTTGAGTGTAAGTAATTCATTAAAGAGGTAATTCCTGGAAACAATGTTAGGGAAATAGGAGTGAACACTGAATAGAAGATAGTCCGTATAGATCAGTATAGATCGCATCAATAAGCGGGCCTAACTATAACTGGAAACCACGGGCCAACTGCGTAGCAGCTGCCTCCGAGCTTTTCTATCTGATGGGTGAGGAAACCGGGGGGGGGGGGGGGGGGCGGGGGGGGGTTATTCTGCAAGTACTAGGTAATACTGGTATTTCCACCAATGTTTTAGGACTGCTTCCATGGCCTTACCTTTGGAAAGGTTCTTTGCTTTATAACTTTTCTGATTTTCTATGAAAAAAAGTACGTAGGTATTATAGTATGTATAGGCATTTAAAAAGTTGCCCAAAAAGGGGGGGGAAGATTACAATTGATTGCATTCTAAATGATGCAGAAGTAGATTTCATTGCAAAGCAACAAAGCAATTCTGTCATTTTTGTTCTTTTGTCAATGTCAGAAAGTATTTGTAAAATGAATGAAATGTGAAAAACATGATAAAATAAACCCTATATAAAAATGTGGTTAAATTACAAATGTGACTTTGAAATTGTAAGTGTGGTTTAAAAATGAACATAAAGTTATTTAAACACAAGGATTTCTTCTGATTTTCAAGTCAAAATAGGAATTTGAGAAACAGCTGTCAGAAGGGAACCTTTATGCTTGTTACTTGCTACACTGTACGAAGTTTCAAGCATTTCTGTGTTTTCTACCTAAAACAAACTAATTAAATTTTTCAGGTCATTTCTAATAAATAAATTATAAATTAGAAGGTGCAGATGTACCTTTGTATCATTTATCTTTCTAACTCTGATAATTTAAATACTTTGTTCCATTGTCTTTCTTCAAAATTATTGTTACTTTTTATAATTAATCTCTATTTTAATATATTTTCTGGGAAAATAATTTTTGAGAAATGCATTTCAATAAGCATATATCAAATTTATTTTGGGTTACATACTCTGTACTATGGTTTACTGTTTCTTTTTAGCTAATTAATTTTGAGTGTTTTATAGAATCCTGAGAATATAAATAAAATCTGGTGGTAATTTACATATGTTGTTAATACATTTTTTATGTATATCAACCTCTAGAAATAAAATTTGAAATAAACCTCTCTGAGACCAATAGAGGCTATCATTTCAATTTAATCTACTCTTTGCCTACTGTGATGAATGACTGTGACTAGAAATATAACTGCTGATAGATATGTAGTCTGCTGATCATATTGTAATATCACCTTTATGAGAATCAAAGACTATGTCACACTCTAATCTCAGGGTATGATCCTTCTTATATCAATATCATATGCTATAGGATTCCCAGAAGGTAAGATGACTTAAGTGATTAAATTAGCAATTCCATTCAGGAGTTATCATAGATGCCAATAGTAGAGTTTCAAAATAGAAATCAAATTCCAGTAAGAGAAGTTATGTAAATGATTCCAGAGAAGAAACTAATGCTCTTGTCAATATAGAGCTCAAACAAAAACAGTTTCTATGCATTATTTTTGGGTGTTGAGGGCAAACAGAATTCAAAGGGCTTCAGAATCCAAGAAAAGTAAGGAAGTGAAAAGAGCATTTTTCTTCCCTGTAAAAATAGTGAAGACAGAAATGAAGTGGTAGCTAAGCATGTGTGGGTTGGGGCTGGGCAGCGGGGGTGTTTGATTGCTATTCGTTTGGGAATTCCTGGAGCATGTTCATATGCTGATGGGAATTCACCAATGAAATGCGTCATTGGTGAGATGAGTTAGTGAGGGGTATAAATGCTGGAGTGACTTTCCTGCAAAGTGTATAGGATAGAAAGACCAGAAATCAATTTGATGAATGGGCTGTGCTTACATAGCAGCAGAAAAAAAAAAAAAAAAAAAAAGACCATGATAGTTGAGGAGCTTTGTCATTTGTAAAAATAGAAAGGGAGGATTAGCATTACAAATGCATTATTGAATATGTAAGGATGAACAACAAGATTCAGTTAGAAAGTTTTTACTTTCTCATTGAAATAAGTGAAACCAAAATATAGGATGTTAAGTCCAAGTTTGTCATCTCACAAAATCTAGGATTGAAGTTGCAGACAAAACTGACAAGCGGAACTGAAGTTTATTGAAAGCATCCATGCAGATTAAAATCTATTAGTCCACGTGTGGAGGCCCACATGGCCATAAGCCATGTAGGTGCTGGGGGTGTGCCCCCTGCCACAGGAAGGTCAGGAATCTACTGTGTCCTGTAGAGGGCCAGGAGAAAGTGTGTTTTTTTTTGTGTATGTATATGCTTGTTAGTTCCTGATTGGTCTTTTCAAAAAAATTTTCCTTAGCAACATCGTTGTGATTGGTTATCTGCAAGCTGCCTGTCTTAGTAACATTCATGTATTTTAAAGCTCATGTCTCCTACACACATCCTTCCTTCCCGCCCAGTTGGGTGTCTTAGTAACTCCACCCAGTTCTATTTCCCTGCCCCATTGTCCCAATGCCTGACTACCTAGCTTCCTTCTGTCTGCAAAAGGACATTGGGAATAATGGAGGTGTAGGAGAATTAGTGCATTCAAAAGAGTTTTTTAAGTAAAAAACATTACATACTATCCACTCATTCTATCAAAACTCTAAAAATAAGCAAATGTTTAACTAAAATATTAATTTTCACACTTTGAAAATTATCTTCACTAAACTCTGAAACAATTATGCCTCACTACATAAAGTGTTCTTTGCTGATGTCAATGCAGTTAAAATTTCCAAGGTTTTTGAATGTTTCTCATCTTCCCTTAAAAATAAAAGAAATAACAAGTATTTTTTGAGTCCATCTACTTATTAAATGGTAGCATTCCATTGATAATAAAAATCGGTAGTTGAGAATTATAGCAGATATGACTGATTCATTGTTTGTAGTCATAAACCATCCAGAATATTTTCATAAACTCTAAAGCAGCAAGTATAGTTGTATACTCACTAGAGGCTCAGCACATGAAATTCATGCACTTGAGGGGAGGGGGGAACCCTCAGCCTGACCCGTGCCCTATCACAGTCCAGGAATCCGTGGAGGATATCTGACTGACAGCTTAGGCCCGCTCCCCGTGGGGAGCCATCCTTAGTGCTGCCGTGGAGACAGGAGAGGCTCCCACCACCGCCGCTGTGCTCACCAGCTGTGAGCCCAGCTTCTGGCTGAGTGGTGCTCCCCTATGAGAGCACACTGGCAACCAGTGGGCAGCTCCTGTGTTGAGGTTCTGCCCCCTGGTGGTCAATTCATGTCACAGTGACCGGTCATTCCGCCATTAGGCTGAAACCAGCTCTCCAACATCACCTGAGGGGTCCCGGATTGCAGGAGGGTGCAGGCCAGGACTAGGGACCCCACCAAGTGCATGATTGGGGCCAGGGAGGGACATGGGAGGACTCCAGGGTGAGTCTGGCCCATCTTTTCTCAGTCCCAATCAGCTGGCCCCAGCAGCAAGCTAACCTACTGGTCACTGCACATCATAGCAACTGGTTGACCAGTCGACTATCTGCACCCTGGTGGTCATTGCACATCATAACAAGCGTTTGAGTAGCTTTAGCGTATCATTTGCATATTACGCTTTGATTGGTTGGATGGCCGACTGGACAACAGGACACTTAGCATATTAGGCTTTTATTATATAGGATCAGAAGCGAAGCAGCTGAGAAAGCATAGGCAACAGTATTTTCACTTAAAATATCATGTACTGTGATGGTTTTTAAGTAATTATCAAAGATTGACACTGGGAAGGATCCTCCTAATCAGAGAATTTTGATTAATCTAATCAGTCCTTTGCTATAACTATGCAAATAATGTCTCAATTAGTATTCAAATTTGAAACAACAGGTTTCTTTTATTAATTAATAAAAAGTTACCAGTGACAATGTCAGCGCTATGGTTAATATTAAAATCGGAGCAGCAATATGATAGAAATAATAAAGTTGATTACCAAAGAAAAAAGGAAGTTCATTGACAATATTTACTCAGGCAAAATTGTAGTCATCACTATCCAGGATCATGCAAGTGATAGAGAAAGATATTCTCATCAAATGTGCTGTTCTGGTTCTGTGTCTTTTGAGTACTAATTATTTTTATCTCTTTTGTAAATTAACCGATTGTTAGCACATAAATGAGTTATTTTACAGTAATTTAAAATAATTATTAAATGTATAATGTTATTATTTAACCTTGTTTCTCCCCCTATGCACAGCTAGAATTTATCTTGTTTCCATACTATGTTATGAAATATAAAGTTGATCAGAATAAATTATTTCAAAAAGAGAACAACTGCTATATGACTCCCAAATGCCATATGCCATTTAAGAGTTTGCAATGCTCCAACTCTTACCCATTAGGTGAGTTTTGATGTTGGGATGTTATTAACTAAAGTCAAGTGGAGAGGCAGAAACATCTATTTGCATTAGGGGTGATACAGTGGAGCCAGGATGCAAGAAAGAATTTATCGTCCAGATTCTTGCATAATTAACTTTTTCATTACATTTAGGACTGCAAGTGGCAGTGTCTGGCGATGCAGCACCAGGAAGTGCCTAGTCCCACCTTATCCATAGTGCTCAAGTTCCCCCCAAAGGGCTTTTAATTCAAGTAGCCCCTCAGGTCCATTCCATACAGTCTGCTTTGTCCACACCATAGCATCAGCATAATTCTTGCTGCTTCAGCCAGCCAGCAAGTACTCCAGAGAACACAGGAGTTGGGTGGTTTGGCCATTCTCACTACACTTAGAAGCAATTACAAAGTCAACAGGTAAAGTAATCTTCATATCAATTTCTCATTCCTGGACTTAAGCTCCCTCTTCATCTATCTATACACAAAAGTATACATCTTATGCTCTTAACCATCCAAAGAAAGGTAAAACCATATCACCCTCTCTAGGCATGTCGTTGACCTTGGCATGACATTGACAATCAACAAGTTCTTCTCTACAAGTGTAGCTGTACTCCAGATGGGTGGGGTGAATTTCTCTGGGCTCTTCAAAGCCTTCACAAAGAAATTCAGCTCCTTCTTCATTACAAAATGGTCTGTCTTCTATGGTATGTGTTTTGTTTTGTTCCTACTATGAAGCTGTGGCTGTGTGAGAAATGCTATTAACATTTTTGATATAGAAATCACCTACTTTGAAAAGTGAGACCATGAAAGCCTCTATTTTGTTGGTTCATTTGATCCTTATTTCTGGAGGCATCTTTGCTCTTCATTATTCTTCTACATGACAACAGGAGTTTTCCAGGTGGGAGGGGAGTTGTTGACAGAAAAGCATAGTCTTTCTCTACTTTTGGGCCCAATTAATCCTTCAGGAACAGAACATGATTGCTTAGCAGAGTTATGAGAACTGTAGCAACTGCTTCTAGGGATTATGCTTAGTACACTATCAGGCAGACCCAGCAGGTTAATAAGAACAACTAACTTGGTTTATTGATCATAATACTTGAAATAAGATTTTATCCTGCTTTTGGATTATCATAATTCATCATGGGTCATCTGAAGTTTGGTTTTGTGATGACCCAATAAGCACTTTAAAAGTGTTATAAAGTGACAAGCAGACAATGAAATGATAGGAAGCTTGTTAGTTCACACAGTGGCATCAATGCTGGCAATACCCATTTACATATATTTTTAAAAATTAAAAATTTCTACCTAACCCCAATAAGCTTTGTATACCTATAAAATGTTGTTACTTTTTTATAATTCAAGTGACATGTTTATTTGAGATATTACTTAGTTACTATGTGGTTAATGAGGCCAAGAGGTTGTTTACAAATAGAGAAGGTGTTACATCAATCATAGTTGGAGAAGGATCAGTTAATGAGAGAGTGACCATATATCACAGGTTTCCAGGAAAGCACTCATTTATGCCTGTTTTCTTGCTATAATAATTGTTATTGCCAATTTTTACTCACAAAGTGTCTCCATTAAAATAATAAATGATATTATCCTAGTTTATGCAAAAACAATTTTCCAAAGTGTGAAACGGGGGACACATGGATGACTTGGAGTTACCTGAACGCTAGGATTTTGTTTTTCCGATGGGTCATCCATAGCGATAGAAAGTCAGCGACAAGCTGGTTGAGCCCGGTATGAACAAACATGACAAGCCATGCCCCTAAGTCTTCCATGAGCAAGAGGTAATATCAGAGAGATTTGAGTAGGTGAAGAGGGTGACATAGATTTTGAAAGTTTTGTCATAACTTGATAAAGAAATGATGCCTATGACATGGAAATAGTGAGCAAGTAGGACACCAAACCCACATTGCAATCCTGAGGTGTGTGAGAGAGGCAGTAAGAGAGTTTCACAGAAAAGGACTTCCTTGAAAAGAGCCAAGTGTCTGTTAAGGTAATAGAGTAAAGCATCTGTTCAAATAGCTTACGATATAATATTACTGTCTTTCCTGGATACAGAGCAGCAGTTCCAAAAGCCACAGTGTAAGGATTGGGTTGTGAATAAAAGATTAAGGAGAAACCAGAAATGGACAAGATGATAATAATCTTATATAATAAAAACCTAATATGCAAATTGACCAAATGGCAGAATGACCAGCGGAACTACCGGTCACTATGACACGCACTGACCACCAGGAGGCAGATGCTCAATACAGGAGCTGCCCCCAGCCTGCAGGCCCCAAGCCAGTCAAGGCAGATGCAAGCAGGGCCCCCTGATCGCCCCACTGGTCACCCCACAGAGGGAGGCAACCAGGGGCGGCAGCAGGGGTTGGGGCTGGTGAGCAGGCAACACCAGGCTCGACTAGGCAGGTGCCAGCGGGGGCCCCCCGATCGCCCCACTGGTCATCCCACAGATCAGCCCCGATTGCTGGCCAGGCCTAAGAACCCTGCCCGTGCACAAATTTTGTGCACTGGGCCTCTAGTATATAATATTTTGGCAATACAGTAGAGAATAGATCCTTGTCTGTATGTGTTTATTTTTGGTATTGTATCTAATAAGTTAAAATAGTATTTACATGATAAGATTTAATCATTTTAGCAAAAAGCATCTTGCAATTAAAAAAAAAAGTACCATAATATAGAGACAATAATGAAACACATAGGACGACTTAACCCAGTTGGTGTATATAAGAGCTCACAGGAATTCAATTGATGATTGTTTCTGTAGTTTTGATTACCTTTATAATTTGCACATATACAAGAGAAAACCCAAGAAAGTCTTGGGTAGATGATAAACAAGGTTGTCTAAGGTAACAAGCCCTACCCATTAAAATGAAATAGAAACAAAGGGAATAGAGATGGTCCTAAAAACTTTTCCTGAGGTGAGTCCTGGGAGGACTGTAGTGGAACTGGAACATAGAGTGAGAATAAATAAGGAATAATTATTATTATTTAATTGAGTCCATAAAACTGCACATTGTTTCTGAAATTATCTGAAGAAATACAACGTTGTTTCTTCAGAGACTTCTGGTTATGTAATAAACCGTGCAGTGGCATAAATTCTTATGTTGACCTGTTTCTACTAGCTAATATCCTTCCATGCAGAACATTGTGCAATGCGTTAGGCAGGGGTGGGCAAACTTTTTGACTCGAGGGCCACAATGGGTTCTTAAACTGGACCAGAGGGCCGGAACAAAAGCATGGATGGAGTGTCTGTGTGAACTAATATAAATTCAAAGTAAACATCATTACATAAAAGGGTACGGTCTTTTTTTTTTTTTTAGTTTTATTCATTTCAAACGGGCCGAATCCGGCCTGCGGGCCATAGTTTGCCCACGGCTGCGTTAGAGCCTCGGCTTCCTCATTGCTTCTGTTGGTTGAGCTCATGTATATTGCTCTCCCTTTCCACATCACTGCCTTCGGAATACATGTTATCATTTCTTCTTCTGATGTAATTGAAGAGCTATGCATATAACCCAGGATTAACTGAGTCAGATAGCTTTCAGGATCTGGGAGAATATGGCATGCTATTAGATGATTCACGTGTTACACTGAGATTTTTCTGGCCATGACAGACTATAGCTGTAAATTCTGTCCATACTTCCTACTTTTATTAAGAACAGACAGCATTATTCACAGGAAAAGTGAAAGAGATCAAAGTAATAATATACTTGGTCCCAGTAGACTCTTGGATGAGGTGGCCAAGACGTCAGAATACTTTCTCCAATTGACCAAAACCTACCTTTATTGAATGCTCTTGGAAATAATTGCTTTGAGCATACGTAGAAATGGAAGACAGCCAACAGAAAGGATCTTGTTATTAAAAGTGTTTTTGAAATGTATGCTGGAGACACTGTTGCTTTTAGTACAGATGAGCAGCTGAAGTAAAATTACAGTATTTGGTGATTGACTCTTTTGTATGATAACAGCAATTCTTCCTTTGCAAATAGATATTTCCCTTGTTGAGTCTATTTGTGTGTACCCTAGTGAATGAGGCAAAATCTGACAGTGTGAAGTTGACTGCTGGGAAAAGATGGAGTATGAGTAAAAGCCCACTTTATATATATATATATTAACTCTAAATATCAACCTTTAGAATAGAAATACAGTGATAAGAATGTCATTTACCATCTTATCTTTAAAATGTAGTTATGAAACATGTTTAACTTTGGAAAATGATTCATGGCTGGGGTGAAGTGCTTGTAGAAAACCAGTGTATCAGGAGTAAATTGTGTTTTCTACCTTGCCACTTCAAACAGCACAACGTGAATGGGTCTATATGAGTATGCTATGAAATAGTGAAATGCAGTGATAAAAGCTGGCCACATATCTAGCAGCTGGAAGTGTTTCTACATATTGATTGAACTGATAGAGGATACTATTGACTTTTTGCAAAATATTAGTGTTAAAATAAAAAGGCTACATTTCTAGTTTAAGATGATGGTCTGACCAATGGCTTTACCTCCCTCCTGTTTTAAAATATTGGTTTCCGCATGGTGTCCCGGAACCAGTGCCCCACGGATAGGACTGGAGTGTTGTTCAAGGGCCAACTGTATTCTAAGTCCTAGGACAATCATTTTTTAAAGTGATGTGAATGATAAGGCCATAATTGAGATTATAAAGTATTATAAAACATGCTGAATAAATCCCAAAGTAAGGAGAAAAAGTGTGTGGGGGGCGGGGGGAAGGAGGGGACACAAGGAACAGACAGCATAAATAGGTAACTTCCAGGATTGAATCTGAACATATCAATTACTGTAGTAAATGTAAAGTCTAAACTACCTCATTAAAAAAACAACAACAAACCTATGTAATTGGTTGCAAAAGCATGATCTAACACTTTCTACAACTCCACCTTAGTGACAAAAATGTGGGTTTATTTATTTTTAAATAGATATCTTTTTTTAAAGTTCATGTTTACTGATTTAGAGAGAGAGGAAAAGAGAGACAGAGAGAGAGAAAGGAAGAGAGAGAGAGAGAGAGAGAGAGAGAGAGAGAGAGAGAGAGAGAGAAGAGAAGAGAAGAGAAGAGAAGAGAAGAGAAGGGAAGGGAAGGGAAGGGAAGGGAAGGGAAGGGAAGGGAAGGGAAGGGAAGGGAAGGGAAGGGAAGGGAAGGGAAGGGAAGAGAAGAGAAGAGAAGAGAAGAGAAGAGAAGAGAAGAGAAGAGAAGAGAAGAGAAGAGAAGAGAAGAGAAGAGAAGAGAAGAGAAGAGAAGAGAAGAGAAGAGAAGAGAGAAGAGAGAAATGTTGACCTCTCATGCACATCCCAACTAGGGAATGAACTCACAATCTAGGTATATGCCCAGAAGAGGAATTGAACCCATAACCATTCAGTTTACAGGACCACACTTTAACCAACTGAGACACACTGGCCAGGGCAAAATATGGGTATATTTAAAGGGCTGTCTTCCTCTTCTACACATCTCTCAAAGCAAATGCTTGTAAGAGCATTCCATAAAGGTAGGTTTTGGTCAATTGAAAGAAGTATTCTGACCTCTGTCCACATCCTTCAAATGGGTACTGGGACCAAATGTATTATGATTTAAGTGATTTAGTTATTTTCGTTCTATAATGGACTATCTCTAGAGATAGAAACCTTAAGAAAAAAAGTCCAAGATGGGATACAAAACCTTAGCATCTAAATCCTTCTAAAAAGATGATTTTGCATTATATTCAAAATACTGAAGAAATTGATACTTATTTAGTATTAATATTGAGTGGCCACAGATATCAAATATGTGTTCCAGTGTTGGCAAATTGTTCCTTTATTTGGCAACCATTTATTGAAACTTATTTTCTCTCTATGCTAGGCACTAGTTACATAGTGGTTTAAAACAAGAAAAGATGTGTCTCTTGGCCAGTAAACAGAAACAAGTATGTAATGCACAAGAAACTATGCAAATAATTATAAGTTCCTAAATAACAGGTGATATTTCCTAAACTTCGCTTGAGATGAGGTCAGAATTCCTAACACCCTATACAGCATTCTATTAATTGAATCATTGAAGCACAGCAAGCTTATTTAAGGCTAAGATTTTATATATTTTACACATCAAATATGACAAAAAAGAAACCCTAGCAGCTTTTTGCAGGTGGATATCATAATCATTATTATCATCATTGTCACAGCTGTCATCTTGGTTTGCTTGAAATCCTTTGTGGTAAAGTGCACTGCAGTTCACTGTCAGGTGATTAAGAAGACTAACCTTGTATTAGGAAAGATAGCCTTATATCTCATTAGGAATGCTTTCAGAAGAAACATAAGTAGATTTCATGAATTCTCTTTAGAGAATTACATGCATTTTCTCTTTTAAAAAAACTAATAATATGTATTTCTTTTAAGTCTAAGAGACAGCTTTCTCTGACAAAGAAAAATAAGGCAATACTTACTGTGCATCTTTTAAGCATACACACATAAGGCATCTAAAGATAACTTATGTGTGTGGGGAATTTACATTTTGAAGAAAATTTTTATTTTGTTGTCTTAAGAAGAGAAAATTGAAGCTCCAGTGTCAATCCAAACAATATAAAATAAAAGGCAGAACAAGAACCCAGATGTGAACAGGAATGTAAATCACCATACTAAGCAGCTGAGAAAAGTACTCAGCAGGATCCAAAAATAATAAGGAACTGAGTGAGCATAGTGGTAAAATATTAAAAGTTCTTTGAAAACTTTTAACTGACGAAACATTTAGAAGATTTGTTCTTCTTGGACAGTATGATGAGACTTTTCTGAGAATAGATTACCAGTTTTTGACAACAACATTGTCAAAAACTGTTCTTACAAATTAAATATGTGATTGTAAGGCCAAAAGAAAATTAAAATGCCAGTTTTCAGTAAGTACTAGGAAAAGGTTTTCCTTGCTTTTACTTTAATGTGGCATTATTTTAAATACATATTGCAATATTTATTTATCTTTTTAAAAAAATAAAAAGAACTAAAAAGTGAGGTTTATGTGAAATTGAGTTCTAGTACATAGAAATTTCACCAATATGCTTAGTTTACCTAGATTTATATATATATATATATATATATATATATATATATATATATATATTAATTTTAGAGAGGAAGAGAGAGATAGAAACATCAATGATGAGAGAGAATCACTGTTCTGCTGCCTCCTCAATGGCCCCTACTGGGGATCGAGCTGGCAAACTGGGTATGTGTCCTGACCGGGAATCAAACCCTGACCTCCTGTTTCATAGGTCATTGCTCAACCACTGAGCCACACCAGCCGGGCTAGATTTCTAAACTTTAAAAGTTAAAACAAATGAAAACAAACAATAAGAAAAGCAAAATAAACATAAAAATCAAAATAAGACTTCTTTTGGGCAGAGTTCTAGAAACTTGTTGCTGCTTCCATTTTAATAGAATTATGACTTTTAAAGTCTCTTTTATTGGATGGATTATAAAAACAAGCAATATTTCTGGTCTAGGTATATTAATACTGAAGAGACACCAACTATAATACACCCTTCTAATTATAGTGGAAGATGGAATTTTCAGTTTGATTGGGGATTAAAATTTGGAGTGTTCTTAGAGATTGAACTAATATTTTAAAAGCATGTGTTAATGTGCATTTTTCATTAATAAAGATTTAAGCTATATGCTCATTATTTCATCAGTTTTGAAGACAAACAGAAGGGGAGAAATGTCATGGACTAATCATAGAATAAATATAAATTGGATAGGTACAACTAACTGTGTCCTAAGAGAAAAAGGAAGCAACAATAATTAGCATAAACCATACGTGGTAAAATTTTAAAAAAAATTGATATTGAAGAACTTAAGATAGCTCACAAATGGGTTCAAACACATAGATAAAATAGCAACTGCAACAATAGGTATTTATAAACTTTAAAGTTCTCTTGCATGCTAATGTTGAATTTAAATATAGTATAGCCTGTTTCTCTGCCCTCCCTAAAACTCTATGATTCCAATAAAACACATAAATAGAGAATCCTGACTTAAGCCTTAAAAAATTAAATCACAACTGTGATAACTATATGACTGTAGTGATAATATTACAAAAATCTCACAATTGTCTAGCAGGCATTGCTCAGTGGTTGAATGCCGACCTAAGAACCAGGCAGTCATGGTTCGATTCCCAGTCAGGGCACATGCCAAGGTTCCAGGTTTGGGGTTTTTAGGAGGCAGCAGACCAATGATTCTCTCTCATCATTGAGGTTTCTATCTCTCTCTCCTTCTCCCTTCCTCTCTTAAAAAAAATCTCATAATGCAAAAATTTAAATCATATATAGACATAAGATTTAGTTTTAGAAATTCAAACATATTCTTATTTGGGACATTGGGAGAAAACTGTTCACATTTTCTTAGCTTAGCAGTATTTGTAATTTTTTACAAAGGCTACCACTAATTAAGTAGTTAATTAACCAAATTGGATATTCACTTCTTTAATGTAGTTACTGAATGTTGTGGTAAAATCATTGCTAGGTGTTATAGCACATGATGGAAGTTAAATGTCACACATAATTTTTGCATATATTTGCTTACAAATAAATATTTTCATGCTTCATAAAATTGTGTATATCAGCATATATAAAACACATTCAGATAACAACATTGTCAAAAACTGTTCTTACAAATTAAATGTATAATTGTAAGTCCAAAATAAAATTAAAATGCCAGTTTTCAGTTAGTACTGGGAAAAGGTCTTCTTTGTTTTTACTTTAACATGTGGCATTATTTTAAATACAATTCTGAAATTATTTTATAAGTTTTTACAGGAAGAATTTGTATTTACCATAGTCGTTATATTTATTTAAGAATCTAAACACTAGGAACAAGAGAAAAACAGATCACTTTTTCACTTCTTTTTGATAATTTTCCATAAATTGTGACAAAAATAAATAGTCATAGAGGAACATAATAAGCCAGAGTTTAAATATTGGAGAATAGAAATGGAAAACAAAAGTCATGCATTTCTTTAACTGGAATAGAGTGTTGGTTTAAGGACAGGAAACTAGATCTATGAGTGATTTTGATTAAAAAATCCACTTCGATACTTTGTGTTGAGTGATACATAAATACAAATATATTGACAGCTAAAACCCCCGTTATGATTAACTCAGTGAAGTAATTATGGACTTCGTTATATCTGCAAACTTCCATTTACCATACAGTGTTTGATATCACATTATATTTATAGATCTTATACTAAAAGGGAAGAGATTATTCAAAGCATGTATACCAAAGTGTAAAAATCTCTGAACCAGCGAAGAAATCTGCCTGCCAAAATTTGAGGAGCAAAAATTAATGTCTATAATGTATTGACATACATAAAATACATCAAAGATGCATATAAAAAAGAGACATATGAAGATCAAGATTTTTAGGTGAGTTTGACCTTTTTCATTAAGGAATACTTATTTTTTTCCCTAAAATCCCAACCCAGAACACACCTCTCACATATCATGGACTATAATTACGTCACATACTTATCACCATTTGGAGAGACCCAGGGAATCAGTTCTTTGTCTTATTTTTTTTTCTAAAAAAATATGCTCTAAATAAAATTTGGATTATTTTATGGAAGAAAAAAACAAAAACGGACAAGGGATAGAAAACAAGGAGTGCCTGCCACATACGGTACCGTGTTTCTCTACTGCTTTTTGTACCTTTATTCACTCATTACTGTAAGTAATTCCTAATTTTCTGAGTCATCTTTGACTACTAACATATTGGAACCTCCTTTTTTTGGTACAGACTTAAAATAATCTACTGGTTATTTACATAAACATTTGAGTGAGAATTCAAACTCAATGTGTTAAAAGTTGAAAACATTGCACTTGCCACTCTGTGACAACTTCATTTTGAATTTCCATGTGCGTTTAGTCACACCATTGTCTACTCAACTATTGAAACAAGAAAAGTTGGGGCCAAACTTTGACACTGTCCCTTTTTAACTTCTACCAGGCAATGAGCAAATTTATCAGCTTTAGAGATGACACATCTGTTGATTTAATCATTTATTTCCATTTCATTCTGTTAATAGTCTTATGATTATTTAATGGGATGAAGACAATCAACATTTTTCACATTTGTTGTTCTAATCCTATATCTTTTTGTCTAGTTTTTTTTTTTTTAATTGATATTGCTTCAGGTTATTTTTTCTAGATGATATCATGTCTGTCTTCTATGCAAAGTACTACAGAGGCTCTCATTATTACCTTTTTAATGGTGCCATATATCCTTACCAGAAAGTATAAGTCTCATCACATTTTTGCTCAAGGACTTTGCAGGCTCGTTTATTGCTATCCTTCTCACAGTCACTACCATATCACGTACTGTGTCTCTACACTAGCTATATAGCTCTTTTTGCTCTTCCTAGTACATATTCTGAGGTTCTGGGCCTCCATTTGTTTTCCCCTGCGTTGTTTTGTTTTGTTTTCCATCTGGTATTTCTTTCAAAAAGTTCCTATTTTATTTAGGCCTTCTGTGAAACCTCAGTCCGGTGTGACTGCCCTCTCTTTAACACCCTTAAAAGCATTTTGTAACCAACTCTATAGGTTATTTCTATAGATGTCTGTCTCTCCCCACAGGCTAGTAATTCCTTAATCAAAGCAAATCAGATTTAAATCTTCATCATTGTTTCAAAAATACCTAAATACAAGGACTGACAAAAAAATAGATGCTCCATGAAATATGTATTTACGTAAAGTGATAACAGAAGTATTGATGAAGAGTTGTAAGTTAAGACGACAGGCCTTTCCAGTAAATAGCAATTGAGAAGGTGGCATAATTTGTTCTTCCTTCTGTGACATTAGATGTAATAGATTTAAAACATTAATTAAGCAAGGTAACTAAAGGCACAGGATTTTTAAACGACTGGAAAACTCCAGAGAAGGAGTAAAGATCGCCTGGGAGAAAGTAAAAATGAATGAAATGTTTTCATATAAAATAAGACTACATTTAAACACAGAGATTAAGTTAGATATAGTAGTTATTTAAGGTTTTTGTACAGAGGATAATATAATCGGAAATTTTTAAAGGAAGCCAAAATCTTGAAAGGAGAAAAAAAAAATATATACGTTTATGAGATTTTGAATTAACCAGGAAAGCATACTATTTAATTTTTAGCTGTTTTATAGTAAAAATCACTTTTTCACCAATTATTATGGATATATATGATTAAGGAGATAGCGTCATTTTAAATTGGTGAACCACATATTTCCTTATTTAAAGTATTTATCATAGAGTGCTCTCCTTATTTTATCAGGAATAGTCTGCTTTCTAACAGTAATTTCTGATGAAATGTTCAGTTCAAAAGAATGTTGGGTAGAAACCGCCAAAGTGGTCATTGGGTGGCCACTTTTATTTGACTTTACATTTCTGTGCCATGGTGACTAATAACTACAAAATAAAATAAAGGTAGCTTAATAAGAATTGGGAAATTTAAGACATTTTATGACAGACATATGATCTAGGAGCCTTTTTTTTTATCTTTCAATGAGTGTTTTGCAATATTTGCATCTATAGTGTAGGTTTGCTCTATAGCAACTCTTTTGGTAATTTATCCACAGTTGAATTAGGCTCTTAGTTGGTATCTTGTGTGTATGAGAGTTGATGTAGTTTAGCATTCTGGTATTATATTGCACAGGTTACTGATTGTAAAAATTATGCATCAAGGAGATAAATGTCAAACTCAAGAAGTTCAGATTCATAATTAAACCACCTGCCTTTCTCTTCAAATATGGCACATAATAAATAGCCATTATATTTTAAACTGACACAGAGTTATCCTATTAAATTTGACTGGCTTTTTCTTAGCTCTAATATTATTTATCTGATCAGTATTTCTTAGTCTTTGAAAAATAGTTAACAAAATAAATATTACATGATCTCACTCATTTGTGGAATATAAAGAACATCATAAACTGATGAACAAAAATAGATACAGAGACAGAGAAGCATCGAACAGACTGTCAAACTACAGCAGGCAGGCAGGGGAGGTTTGGGAGGGTAAGAGAGCAACCAAAGGACTTGTATGCATGCATATAAGCATAACCAATGGACACAAGACACTAAGGTGGGGAGGGCATGTGCTGGGGGGGGAAGGCCAAGGGGAGGTCAATGGGGGTAAAAGGGGACATATGTGCTACTATTTGTAATAAAGTTTAATATATATATATATATATATATATATATATATATATATATATATATTGCATGTGACAGCAGCTTTTTGAGATATTTTCAAAGGTAAATTGGTTGAGCATGGCATCCACTTAAAAATATGACCAATCAGCCCAGCCAGTGTGGCTCAGTGGTTGAGAATCCCCATGAACCAATGAACCAAGAGGTCACTGGTTCGATTCCTATTTAGGGCACGTGCCCAGGTTGCAAGTTCGATCCCCAGCAGGGGGCATGAAAGAGATGCCCAACCGATGATGTTTCTCTCTCATTGATGTTTCTATTTTTCTATCCCTCTCCCTTCTTCTCTCTCTAAAAATCAATAAAAAAATTTTTTTAAATGGCCAATCAATGTGAAATCTAAATTTTTAGCAATTATTCAGATGGAGTATCATTCATTAAAACAGAAAATAGAGAAGGAGAAGAAGAAGAAGAAGAAGAAGAAGAAGAAGAAGAAGAAGAAGAAGAAGAAAAAGAAGGAAAGAAGGAAGGAAGGAAGGAAGGAAGGAAGGAAGGAAGGAAGGAAGGAAGGAAATAACTTGGATTTAGGTATGTTAATCTGGGTATTTGAAAGTCAGCAGGACAGCTTAGATAGCTGGAGCAATTGGAATGGAGGTCTTTAAGGAAAAATGCTTAATCAACAGACTGACCTTCTAAGGAACTTGCATTGAAAGCCACCAAGATAAGCCATCAGCATTGTTGAAGGAGAACCAAGAAATGGCACAGTACTAAAGTCCAAGGCAATTACAGAAAGAAGGCAATCATCATGGCAGGATTCAGGACACACCACCGCCAAATATGGCATCTTGGCATACAGAATATTTTAAGATGAAGGATTTGAAAAAGCAGCAGTAGTAGGGAAATCATTTTGACCTTAAAAATGGTTTAAAAAGAGGATATTGAACCCTCATGTGAAAGGTGCCCTCCCTGCAACGTAAGTTAAGAACCATCCTTATTTCCTAAGACCAAGAATCAAGGAGAATCTTAACAAACAGGCCTTGCTAAATTTCACCCTTGTTTACTACTTACCCCGTATTCTCTGACCCACCATGTTCCTCCACAACTGTGTCATCAAGCCAGCATACAAACACTCAAGTTTAACTCTTTCTTTGTGTCTTCATTTCCTATGAAGGTTTGTGTGTCCCTAAAAGTGTGTGTGTGTGTATGTGTGTGTGTGTGTGTGTGTGTATGTGTAAATTGTCTAATGTGCAAATTGTCCCCTTGAGAGTTTGACTGGGAGACTGGGAATTCAATTGCTTGCTATGATGTGCACTGACCACCAGGGGGCGGCACAGAATGAAGGAAGGCTGCAGCTGGGGAAGGGAGGCCCTGGCCGGCACCCAGAAGGAAAGCTCTGGCCAGCAGCCAGAAGGCCCGGATTGGCCCTGATCGCCATCCAGGCCTAGGAACCCTACCCATGCACGAACTTCATGCACTGGGCCTCTAGTATGAAATAAATCTGGTAGGGCGGTGGGTTCTCGTGGCAGTGGCTCTATGTCCTCTGAAGTGGCCGCTTGCCTTGATGCCAAGAAGTTGGTGCACTAGCCCAGTGGCCTGCAGTTGGTGCCTGAGCACCATGCCCTGGACAGCCTGATCAACCTGGAGGAGCCTCAGTGGGTCCCGGACAAGGAGTGCCCACCCAGTATGCAGTGTGATGCCAAGTCTGACTTTCTCACCAGAAATCACCACTGCCACTACTGCCCCCACTGCGGGGAAGTGCTTCTGCGCCAAGAGCTGCAGTCAGAATCTTTGCCATGTTTAAGAGTCCAGGTTTACTAGAAGGTTCTGGCCCCTCATTTTCTTCATTTGTTCTCACACAGGATGATCCCGGCTGTGGAAACTCAGTGGCTTTTCCCTTGGAGCCTGCCCCAGGCTGGTCTGCAGACACGTTTACTGTGGCACTAATTAGGGGCTATGCAAACCTTTCATACCACACTTTGGGGAAGGAGTCAGCTATGTGTTTTGTACTTTTCACTCACTATTTCACTCTATTAAAATAACTAGAGGCCCAGTGCACAAAATTTGTGCATGGGGGGGCGGGTTCCCTCAGCCCAACCTGCACCCTCTCCAATAGGAGACCCCTTGGGGGATGTCTGACTGCTAGTTTAGGTCCAATCCCTGTGGACATCCCTCTCACAATCTGGGACTACTGGCTCCTAACCGCTCACCTGCCTGCCTACCTGATTGCTCCTAACCACCTCTGCCTGCCGGCCTGATCACCCCTCACTGCTCCCCTGCCTGGTCACCCCTAACTGCTCTCCCCTGCCAGCCTGATCACCCCTAACTGTCCTCCCCTGCTGGCCTGATCACTCCCAACTGCTCTCCCCTGATGGCCTGATCACCCCCAATTTCCCTCCCCTGCTGACCTGATTGCCCCTAACTGCTTCTGCCTCAGCCTTCACCACTATGGATTTGTCCAGAAAGAAGTTGGACTTCCAAAGGATGACCAGTCGACCTGGCCTAATTAGCATATTACCCTTTTATTAGTATAGATTGTACAACAACAAAAAATAAATCTGTATGCTTTTTCAGGAGAGTTAAGCTTTGTCAGCTTAACTTCAGATCTAACCAGAGAACCTAAGAGGGTTGAGTAAAACTTTAACCTCCCCCACAATCAACATTATTAAATATTGCAATCAAGTGTTTGGTTAATCTATATAATACACAGATGAGTAATAAATCATTTTAGTTCACAGCATTTTAAAAAATTTGTGAAGAAGCAGCCATTTTGTAGTAGTGTGAGGGGGAAACTAGGAATGGTAACGTGTAGGAAATTTCACCTTTGAAGAAATAGCAAGAGAATTTCTAGTGGGATATGATGCAGGTGTTGTGCAGAAGGAGAGAAGGAACACATCCTTCCTGTGCACCTTGGAGCAGTGGAGAGAACCATGCAAAGAAAGTAAGAAGGGGGTCAGGAACTAAAGGTCTTGATGAGAATGGGGAAACTGTTTAAAAATGCACTAAAAATATTTTGATGAAGGCATATTTGAGCTCTGTAAGAAAGAAGCATATTCTATCAAAGGGTTGTTGGGAGGCTTTGTTGTGACAGTGTTTACATAAACAGTAAGTATACACAGTGATTAAATACAGAAAAGCTTTTACACAAAAGTCAGCTTTACGTATAGCCAGAAAAAAAAATCCATTTGGTGGAGATCATCACTGAATTTTACACTGATTTGAGAAAAATATGCTGAATGAACACAATTATTGAAAATCTTTTTTTTTTCTTAACTTAAAAGCTGAGTCATCATGAACAGAGATAAACCAACGTCCCAAGAAGACCTAAGTAACTAACCAATATCATCTGAGTTTGTAGTAGGGGTACAAGGAAGACAGATCGACGGCTTATTTTTATCTGTAAAGTTCAAGAAACAAGAACATATGCAAAATGCCCCTTGAAAGCCAAGATTATATGAAAACATATATACATATATATTTCCCAAGACATGAAGAGGGATAAAAGTTTCTCCTTAAATTTCAACCTACATTCTTAAATGTAAAATACATAGATATAGCAGTCAAAAATAGAATTATTGTATGGATTTTCTTGTCACAAAATATTTTTGGTCCCTGCCTTCACTAAGCAGGAAAAGATGGCATTGTGTTTTGTTTTTTTTCTTTTCCGAAGTGAAAAAGTCATTTTTATTTTTACTTCAAAAAGATGAAATAGTGTTACTAGAGTCCCCAAACTATTTGTGACCCATCTTGCACTCACTTGTTCCTTCATATGGAAATTAACTTTTTAGTGTCTAATCCAAACCAGATTCTTTGTTAGACACTAAAATGTCTCAGATTCTCGATATATATATATATATACAGTATAACAAACCTCTGTCCTCATACTTCAGTAGATATAATAATAAGTAATGTTAATAGATATAATAAGTAATGTTACAATACATATAATCAAAGTAATATGATAGTGATATTTTTTACTCTTTTTACATTTTAATAAAGACTTTTTCTAGGTTCTGTTATTACAAGTTATGTATTATTTTTTAAGAGAAGCTCTGTAGCCTTGACTAATGCTGAGAAATTATAATATGAAAATATTTTTAAAAATAAATTTTGCTAGATAAATATATTAACTATTACTTCTTTAAAAAGTAAATTAAACTTTATATATATAAAGTTTATATATATGTGTGTGTATATATATATATATATATATATATATATATATAATTTAACTGAGTGCAGTTAAGACCAGATGTTTTCTTGACCTTATCTTTAATTGTCTACTTGTTTTTTCCACCTGAAAGATTTTTCTTCAAGTGCTTTGCCACGACCCAATGTATTTTCTACTTATAGTCAGCTCTTGATTATCTCCTGGGATTACAACATTATAGATTACCTGTGGCAAACCTTGCTTTTCAGGACTTATTGACATTGCTATCTTCTCATGTGCAATTAAGTCATTTCCTAACATTCAGATTGTTTCTCCAGGTAGTAAAGTGTGCGTTAAAAGTCAAAGTAGTTTCTGACTGCATTTAAATATTGTAAATAGTAGCCAGTCATATTTTAATAAGTTTTTCAAAGCAAACAAATATATTAGGTAACATATTCATTTATTCAAGAAGGTAGAAAACATAAATCAAAATGTTTAATTGCCATATTCAATTCCAACTAATTATAAACCAGAATGATGTATAATCACTGAGAGATACAACATCATAGAAGATATGCAAATAGTGTTCTTCATGTTGTGAGGAGATTGCAAGGGTACAGGTATAGCCACCTTAATTTTTCACTCTAAACATCTTTTCCATGGACCATTTAATTTTTAAGTTAATTTAAAAATATTTTATTCCGTAATTATATATAATAATTTTAAAACAAGTGACATATTAAGGAACACTAATCTCTAATATCAGGCAGGTTTTTAAATTCCTAAAACTGACACTATTTTTTTAATATGTTCCGATTGATTTCAGAGAGAGAAGCAGGGACTGGGGTAGAGAGGTAGAAACAATGATGGGAGAGAAGCATTGATTGGGGATTGAGCCCATAACTCAAGCATGTGCTCTGACCAGGAATTGAACCATGACCTCTTAGTTCCTGGGTCGATGCTCAAGCAGTGATCCACACCAGCAGGACTGAAGCTAACTCTCTTAAGAGGGCCATCTGTGCAGTGGAAGAGCATTGGCTTATGCACCAAAGGATAGCAGGTTTGATCCCTGGTCTAGGGCAGGTACCTGGGTTGTAGGTTTGATCCCAGACCCTGCTTTGGTCAAGTATGTGTGGGAGGCAACCAATTGATGTGTCTCTCCCACATCAATGTCTCTCTCAATGTCTCTCTCTCTCTCTCTCTCTCTCTCTCTCTCTCTCTCTCTCTCTCTTCTCTTGCCCCTCTTTCCCCACGTTCCTTCCCTTCCACTCTCTCTGAAAATCATTGGAATAAATATCCTAGGGTGAGGATTAGCAAAACAAAACAAAAATAAATAAAAGAAAAGAAACACATTATCTTTATGTTATTTACTAACCCCTTTTCCACATTGTCTTAGGCCTGTGAGTACAAATGAGTTTATGGCAACATGGACGGCCTTAGCTGCCGATTTAAGACTAACCTTGTATTTATCGCTGTGAAAATTGACATCCTAAAAACACTAACCACAGCCTCTTGTTTTATTTCCTGGCATCTCTAGAGTTGCTCATGAACAAGCTGTATGTTTTTTTCACAGAGGCCTATAAAATTGCATAATGATTATGCCTTTACCTCCTGTCCCTCCACATGTTGCCTTTTGTCTGAAACTCTTACATATCCCATAATGTTCACAGGAGTATATTCCCAAATTAGTAAGACCCAGATGATAGTAAACATCACTTGGGAATGAGGCATATAAAGCAATTCTTTTGAAATTAATTCCCCTCAACATTAGAATAAATAACACTCTCAAATCATTTATTTTTTGTTTTGTTACTCTCTATTGCTTTGGGATGTCATAGTACTTAAAATATTCATTCCATTCTTTGAGATAATGATCTAGACTTTTCATGTATTTGCTTATTATTGGATAGTTTTTTAACAATTTATCAGAATGGACTTTAAACATGTCTTTAGAATGCTTCTAGGGACCCTAAGAATTCATGGAGATGTCAATCAGTAAATAAATAGAAGAAATGATGTTATTTGTCCATATGATTCAAATATGACATATGGAACATAATTAGCTTGTTTTCATAAATATTTAACTAGGGTAATGAGATAGAGAACAGAGAGACATTTTTATATGGTAGTTAAGGAAGATTTTTTTTTCTTATGAATGTTTATGAAAAGACATTCCATTAAATAGGAAGGAAAAAAATGAAAAAGCCAGAATAACGTACATTAATGTTGTTAACACTCTGATTAGGTTGTTATTAATATTAATAATAGGAAGAGAGCAAAGGGAAGGCCAGACATAAGCATGGTCATCTGGGCAGCTTCACCAGGAAGCTGCAACTTCATACTCAGGGAACCAACAGTCGATTCCCTGCAGATCACTGTAGGAAGGAACGCAGTGGTCGGCAAACTCATTAGTCAACAGAGCCAAATATCAACAGTACAACGATTGAAATTTCTTTTGAGAGCCAAATTTTTTAACTTAAACTATATAGGTAGGTACACTATTATTAACTTAATTAGGGTACTCCTAAGGCTTAGGAAGAGCCACACTCAAGGGGCCAAAGAGCCGCATGTGGCTCGCGAGTTGCAGTTTGCCGACCATGGGGAAGATGGGCAGAGATAGAGAGAGAGAGAGAGAGAGAGAGAGAGAGAGAGAGAGAGAGAGAGAGAGAGAGAGAGAGAGAGAGAGAGACATCGATGTGAGAGAAAAACATTGTTTGCCTCTCACACACACCCCAACCAGTGATCAAACCCAGAACTGAGCCACTTGGCCAGGGCAGAGTGATTATTATTTTAAATGGAAATTGTGAGAAAGCTGAATAGTATGAAGAAAAAAAAATATTGTCTATTACTACATATATGAGTTATTGTTCAAAAACTAAAACCAATGCCAAGAACAAATGATATCTTGTAAGTCTTTAATGATATTGTCATCATTTGCATTACTATGTCTATGTAGTTGTCTGGGATGGAGATAAGCTGTAGAAAAACAACATAAATTCAGTTAAACACTTGACTACCTCTTTCCTTCTTGTTACCTGGGTATGAAGTCTGAAATGTCAAAATTGGCAATCAGATGAGAAATGATGTGACATAATAACTTTAAAAACATTTAACATGCATAAAATTCCATAAAAATTAAGCTTTGGTTTCTCAAAGGACAGAATATCTTTCCTAGTGATTCCCATACTTAAGACATAGCAGAACCATTATTCTCTCAGTGTTTTGTGTGTGTGTGTGTGTGTGTGTGTGTGTGTGTTTTTAATAAGAACAATATAAAACATGGATGCACTGATCAACTACCCCCAAACCTAGCAGGGAACAATCAGTAGAGACCATGACCCTGATCACACTCTTAACTCCTTTAGTCAGTGATTAATGATATTTCCCCAATATCATTCATCCCCTGGAAGCCATTGGCAGTCAGACCTTTGAGCATTAGCTAACCTGTATATCTGGATGTGGGCCACTTCCTAAAAATAAATCCTTATTTACTGCAATAAATACATACAGAAAAATAAAACAGGGCTACAGCTTTCTTAAAGAAGCCTTCAATCAGTGGTGTTTCTGCTCTCCCAAACTCTCATTTATGTAATTGTGAACAGATATTACCAGCAAAGCAAATCTAAGAAATCATTAGAAACCTTTCAACAATAAGGGTCCCTGACCTGTCATTTCTACCTCTGAGGGAAATGTGGAGATTGAGGCTGAATTGAAGGAGTCAAATAGCCAGACTCATTTAAAAAAAAAGCATGAAAATATCAGAGGAAATTGAAACATACAGATATGTTTCTTGAGACTTTGGATAAACAGATGCATAAACTTTGTGTACAGTTACCTAGAAAGTGGATCGATTCACATATACTGTGGTTAGAGAGTCTAGGACATGTTTACTTGATTTGTATTTACTGACCACCTTCTATATACCAAGTATTGGTCTAGATGCCTGGGATACAGTAGTAGATTAAAAAACAAACAAACACAGACAACAATCTGTCAGGTTAGACATTATAGTACAGAGACTATTTTCTTTTTTTGTTTTTTCCTTTTCTTCATTAAACAACAAGTATACTGATATATTGAAGATCAGAGATGGGGAAATAGTATGCTGATCTATTTTCTACCCTCATAGAGCTGAAGGTTTAGTCTATTTTCATGATTCTAGAATTATATAAACATAAAAATTGACTTCGCCTTTCCAAAAATATTATTATAGACATAAATTTTGAATTTATATTTGTAAAGTGAGAAATGAATGCAATTAATGGGTCTAGAGTCCTTAATTGTGAAAGTGGAATATGCGTTGCGAAGTGGATGTAATATTGGTCTGCACTCTATAACAACCTTCTAATGTATGCATCATTTTTACATCCACTTTAAATTAATGATCCCTATTGAAACCTTTATGGAATATAATATCATTTCATATTTATAGTTTTAAGAGACATATTAATGATTAAAATAATTCAACTCTCTACTTTGGGGCCAGCGAACCAATTGCTGTTGATGAGATCTCTGTGGCCCAATTATCTACTTAATTGCATCTAGCTGGGAGGACATGGCAGTTGAAGCATAAAGAAGCTCCTTTAGTACCTCAATCCTTGACCCTACGCCAGTTAGTAGAAGAAGCACATCTTGGTTCTCATTTCCGCCATCCTATGGATAGATAGGTGGATGACTTTTACTTAGAGTTTCAAAATCTTTGTAGCTACCATCATTTCACAAATTGCTCTTTTTTTCTGACAGCTAAGACGCATTTTTTGCAAGTTTGTAGAGACTCTTCACTGGAATATAAAGTGGGGTTGTTAGAGGGGGAAAGAATTCATGCTTTTCCATCAATCAGATCAATAGAAAATGAAGTCTACTATAAAATTGTGTTTCTGTCACTCAAGGTCAAGGGATAGTTAAGTAACAACACTCAGAGGACTCTAAAGCTAGTCTTTTATTCTCTCATCTCTATTCCAGAACCTAGGAGATTACATCTTCCTTTTTTAATTGAACTTATTGGGGGGACGTTGGTTAATAAAATTATACAAGTTTCAGGAATACAATTCTACAGTACATCATCTGTATATTTTATTGTGTGTTTACTACCCCAAGTCAAGTAATCTTCCATCACCATTTATTCCCTCTTTACCTTCTTCTATCTCCCCCTAGCCCTGCCCCCACTTCCCTCTGGCAATCACCATACTGTTATCTGTGCCCATGAGTGTATTTTTTTTCTTTGTTAATCCCTTCACCCTCCCTTTTAATATTGTTAACTTGAAGGACTATGCATAAAATGCTCTGTGAAAGGGAGATTTTGTTACTTAAAAAAAAGAAAATAATGTTCATGCTAGAATGTTTCTATTCCACCTTGGCCACCAGGTTTTATTTATTCCCTCATCCCCAACCCATAAATTTTACCCTCTGGCTTCTGGTTTGATAGAGCCATGAGAGTGACTATTAGGACACTGGCAGAAGAGGCAAGCCAGTTGGGATGTTCAGTGCCTGTACATTCCTCTGGGACTGCGGTTAGATAGTGTCTGGACTTTTCTATGGGAGTCAGAGCACCTTTGGGGAAGTTATCTCTTAGAACTGTGACACTCTACTCAAGCTCACTCTAAGACAGTGGTTCTCAACCTTCTGGCCCTTTAAATATAGCTCCTCATGTTGTGACCCAGCCATAAAATTATTTTCGTTGCTACTTCATAACTGCAATGTTGCTACTGTTATGAATCATAATGTAACTATCTGATATGCAGGATGGTCTTAGGCGACCCCTGTGAAAGGGTCGTTCGACCACCAAAGGGGTCGCGACCCACAGGTTGAGAACCACCGCGAGGAGACTGTTCTCTCTGAGACTCTACAGCTGCCTGAAGTATTAATGTTCGGAAGCTAAAGACTTAAAGAAGCAGAAAGGTAGGAGGGATGTATGGATTCTTCACAGTCTCTCTCAGCGCCAGCAAAGAAGGGGCTTGGTGCCTCAGATGAGGATCACTATGTAATTCGCGATTCTCTGCACTGTGGGAAGATGCACACGAAAGATGTGACAGGAAAATAAACCACTTTGGGAAGGAAAATAACAAAGAGTCTGGAAACTATTAAATTATTTTTACTTATTTTCATCATCATATATTTATAAAGTAGAAGCCTAATCCAAACTTATTTTTAAGGCTCTTTGCTCTTCACAAAATTGTGCTCATATTTTACGCATCTTGACTTTCAAAGTATGTATTTGATGACATAATTGATCTCTTTTTCATACAAGAAGAGTAAAATTAAGTAAATAAGTGATGATGCTAATAATAATAGTTCTGTGATTGTTAAAGATAATTTGTCACCATACTCAGATGTAGTTCAAATATTGGCTGAGGGGACTAAGGAGAGGATGGTTATTCCCACTGTAAGCATAAAGTTAGGGTTGGAAAGAATTTGAATATGGAAGGAAGAGGCAACAGTGATGATGGGAGGGAGATGAATTACTTATTGCAGCTGTTTTAATAATGGATGTTTTGATTTGTTTATTATCCCCCACAAAAGCCAGCTAGTATGTATATATATGTATATATATAAATTTATATATATATATTAAAAGAAAACTGACATCTGCTAGTAGGTTTCTGTACCAGATAGAATTTTTAAAGATCTAACAATCATTATTTTACTACTAGCATATACTTAGAGAAATTAGCTGTTTTATAGTGCATCTATGATAAAACGGTGTACACAATATGAATACATTTAATAAATATATAGTTGAATATTTTTATGAAAATAAAGTCTATTCATATTTTGGGGTGCAATAAAGTGGTTAGAAATGATTTTCTTTGAAAAATTTGTGAAAAGTTCTTTTAAAAAGGCTGATGTGTTCTAAAGTTACAATTATGGATGCTATCTCTATTTTATCATTAAAATGCTTTAAAAATTAGTACTAAAAAGATTTTATAGGATACATAGCTATATATGTAATTTCTCACTTGACAACATAACCCGCCAGCAAGAGGCTATGATTTTGGGGCAGTCTATAATAAAGCAATGGATATGGCCTCTACTGACAATACAGGACACTAAAAGCTTTTCTCTGAAATCTTGGGAACAGCCCTGACATGGTTTATGTTTTAATATGTATGATTTCATGCTTTAATAAATATTTGTCCTCCCATAAGGTTTTTATAAGTAGATGTGAAGGTATACAATTGGTGTTGTTGTTGGAGGAATATTGTGGATTAGCAAAGGAATTGGAATGTAAACTTCCTTTGCTCAATAAATAGTTCAGAATGCTATATATATATATATTTTTTTTTTGAGAAAATGTGTCATTATTTTTTGGAGAATAAAAAATATAAGCTTTGTAATGCATATGGTTACCAGAAACACTGTCTTCCCATGCATGAGTTATTGAAGTTTCCACAGAGGCAGTAATTATTCGATCTTTACGTGCTCATACATATACATTTTATTTCACCTATTCCTTACAATCTCTTGGGTTAAACAAAACATGGAGAGAAATGTCTTATCTAATGCCAGTCCCTGAGTTACATTACAATAATATGCACCGAAGGAAGCAGTTTGCTTACCAAGCCATGAAAACTGCTTCTCAGCTAGAAATACAAATGTTCTCCTTGATTGAGTTTTAATGAAGACAGATAGATACATCTGCAAATGCAGAGGGAGAAAGGAGCCGAGGAGAAGCAGAAAATAGAAGGCAAGTGAATGCACTTATGAACAAGCAGAACCTGCGGGCTCTCTTTGTCTGCTGTGATTGTTTCCCACTAGTGTGAATGGAAGTGAAGAGCGAGTCTTGTAGAGCAGCCGAACTTTTCCTACCACTCCAATTGCCTAGCCTGTCTCCCTTTCAGCCTCGTGTAAAGCTATTCAAATCAAGCCCTCTTTTTCCCCCTGATTTTCTGATCTAATTATAACAGACGTTTCCTCGGCAATCAGCATCAATGTTACATTCCATGAAATTGCCTTGTATTTTAAAGAGTGGTATTTGCCACCCGTATTCACTTTCTCTTTTTCATTTAGGCAAATCCAGCTGCTATTTAGAGTCCTTACAGGCCACCTACACCCCCTGACTGTGACTGGTTAGAGTTTTAGCAATTGTGCCTCGTCCTCTGTACATCTAAATGTGAATCTGTGCTTTCAGAAGATTGCACAGGCCTGACAACCAAAGGGAAAATAAGACTTTATTCTATAAAGTGCTAGTTCTTTCTTTTAATTTATTTTTAATAAAATGAAGTGCTAATTTTTTACATACACACACATTTCACCACCTTAAGTCATAAGAGACTTATTTTTTGTTTGGTTCAAAATTTGTCCCAAAATATGACCATTCAAACCATTATAGTATTTAACATAAAACAACAATAAAATAAGACAATTTAATAGAGTTGACACCTTTAATATTTAGCATTTTGTGATTTTTTTTTTTTTGGGGCAATCTAATTTCTCCCCCACAGTTCACTGAGGCTGTAAACTGTAAGTGGAGTGGAAGGGCAGTGCAATCAAAATACAGAATATTGAAAAGGTTGAAATAGTAAAGCATCTTTCCCAGGATATATAAGACATTAAGATTTTGATATTTTATAATAGTGCAGAGATTACATTGGGAATGGAAAATGGTACAACAAGAAGTCATTATTTTTAAACAACTATTTCATGAAGATTCTTTAACAGAAAATTGATCTCTTTAGTCTCAATTTTTAAATAACATGTTTGGTCATATTTAAAAATTTAATTTATCAAAACTCAACATTTATCTATAATTATATATAACATATATATTTGTATGTTTGTTTGGTAGTTTCTATGTTTTGATATTTCATGTACTTATTGTATTACATATCCCAAATACTAATATAATACCTAATGATATGTATGGTTACACACACACCTATAGAAAGCCAATAAAATGTCATTTATATTGAAGCAAGCCTTTTGATGTCTTTGAGGGTTACATCCTGTAGACTGGAATCCTAACTAGTTTCACTATTAGGAGTTTAAAAAGCTTTGTAGCTGAGTGACATTCCTCCCTGCATTTTTATGCCCAAGTTCTATGTCACCTGTTCTTTCCTTCAGTCACCTTCTCTTACATAAGGATCAGGTCATTACAACAGAATGTAGTCAGTTTTCTTATGAGTTCTCAGCCTGAAGAGTTTTGATGAATGTGGCAGTCTGAACACAGGGGCTTGTCTAATTTATTTCCCAAGATGACACATAATGCAATTTCAGGACAAACTTTTATGGAAATTGCAACTCAGGTTCAATTCTTTCAAAATCATTATTTAAACATCTACTTTCTGCCAGGATATTGTTCCTGAAATTTTCAGTGTGGCCCCACCTACAATTTAGGTGTCCAAGGGGTGAAAATTTTTTTTTAAATAATACTAAGATGGCATCTATGTTTCTCTTTTTCACTCTCTCAATAGAGTATGATGGTGTTTTCCAGGGGCTAACTGATGTGTGTGTGATATCACAAATATTGGATATAGAAATGTTTATGAGAATCCAGCTCTTAAGTTTCAGATATTAAAGAGATGGGGAAATATATAATAAAGCCACTTTTCTTACTATTATTATAGCTATCTATCTATCTATATAAAAGCCTAAGCTACCATTTGACTGTTCAACTATTTGACTGGTAGCTTTGACACGCACTGACCACCAGGAAACGTGGAATAAACTGATGAATCTCAGAAGGAAGGGGGAGGAGAGGGTGGGATGAGATGCATACTAGAGGCCTGGTGCACAGATTTGTGCACTGGTGGGATCCCTCGTCCTGGCTTGCGGGGATCGGGCTGAAACTGGCAGTCTGACATCCCTGAGGGACCAGTGCATGAATCCATGCCCCGGGCCTCTAGGTAAAAATAAATTAATAACTAAGATGGACTAACTGGGCCTAAATTTTTCTAAAATTTAGTCCCCTAACATGATACAATTTTACAGATATAATATACATGAAAAGACGTTTGGGGTCCTTAATAATATTTAAGGATATAAAGGGGCCTGAAGGCTTGTGAGCTGTACTTCTAGACCAGTGATGACAAACCTTTTGAGCTCAGCGTGTCAGCATTTTGAAAAACCCTAACTTAACTCTGGTGCCGTGTCACATATAGAAATATTTTGATATTTGCAACCATAGTAAAACAAAGACTTATATTTTTGATATTTATCTTAATTATTTAAATGCCATTTAACAAAGAAAAATCAACCACAAAAATGAGTTCACGTGTCACCTCTGACACACGTGTCATAGGTTCGCCATCACTGTTCTAGACATTAATCAGTTCTCTCCTCCCTATTCCTCAGAATTCATATGGCTGTAATATAACCCACACTAAGATGAGTTGTAGCTGTATTATCATTGTTTCTTATTCTAAGTTCTTGATAAAAATCTTGTTTGTAATTCTAAAGCAACTTATGACATTTCCTACGATAAAGTACCTAGCAGACACATCTGATAAATAGTAATGCTTTTTTGACCTAGTTCTCTAATTTACAATTTTTCCTTAGAGATGCAAAAGAAATACGCCCCCCCCCCTCAAGATTATAGTACTTTAAATTTTCCAGAAACATAGGGGTGGGTGGAGGTGGGCAAAGGTGTGTGTGGGGGACAGAAAGAGAGGCTTTCCTTGGGTCAATGGGCGCATCATGCAGTATGCAGATGATATTTTGTTGAATTAGATACTTGAAACCCACGTGGTTTTGTGAACCAATGTCACCCCAATACATTAAAAAATTTTTTTTCTTAGCCTCTTCTGCTTAGACTTATATAAAAACTTAGGTCCAGGTAGAAGACTTTACATCTAACTTTGTATGATTGTATAGCCATTTGATTTTACAAACTTTACTCATCCAGCTCTCCCAGCTATGTAATCAAGGATGATTACAAGTGCACTTTTAAACCCTTAAAACAAATGTAGTTATGTGCATTCTCACTTCTTTTGCAGATTTTTGTCTTGTATCTACTGTCCCATAAGATAACTTACATGCAAACTGTTCTAGATAAATTACATTACTCTAGGTCTACCATTTTTTTCCTTGTGTTTTCTGCCTCTAAAATTGAGTTGTATAGATGCTTTTATAAACAGAGATTTGCTTATTTAGCATCAAGGATAATTCTTTCCCACAGACTTTGGATATAGACTACATTGATTAGAAGCCCCACTCTGATATGCATTATTTATATGATCTTGAGCAAGTGATTAAATCTCTAGATCTCTAATTGTTCATCAATAAAATAGAAAAAACAATAATACCTACCTTATGAGATTGTTATTATTAGAACTTATGGCTTAACAAGAAATGTTTCTTAAATATGCTGGCACATGGAAAATTCAGAATAAATGTTGTGATTTTTCTTATTCATAGTGAAACTCCAACTCTTTATGACCTTTATTTTTCCCAGCTTAGTCTCATTGCATTCTGACATAATCATATAGTCTAATACAAACATTAGTCTTCACTCTGCCAAAATATATGCAAGCTAGTAGAGAAACAGAAATAGTCTAAATTCAATCTGTGCTAAGAAAACTAGTCACTGTCACAATGATATTTCTGTCTTCTCCAAGGGCACTCTTGAGAGTGGAGAAAATTAATGGCTAACATTTGCAGAAAACTCATTGCACTTACTGTGTATCAGTCACTGTGTTCAACATTTGCCAGGCTCTCCTAACAGCCATCCTGGGATACAGATTCTATCACCAATTTATCATCAATGTATAGATGAAGAAATTGAGGCTTATCCCAGATTATACTGATAACAAGTGACAGACCCAGGATATGGGTCCAACAGATATTGGGCTGAGCCTGTGCACTGTGCTATTTGCATAGCTGCTATACCTGCCAAATCTCTCCTCCACTGGATGTAATTATATTAAAAAAAAGAACACACACACAACTATTCTATGAATTATGTCAATAGATTGTTGGTTTTATTTTTTTTTAATTTTTTAATTGGTTTTAGAGAGTGGAAGGGAGAGAGAGAGAGAAACATCAATAATGAGAGACAATCATTTATAACCTGCTTACTGCGTGCCCCACACTGGGGATAGAACCCACAACCCAGTCATGTGCCCAGACCAGGAATCAAACCATGACCTCCTGATTTATAGATTGATACTCAACCACTGAGTCACGCTGGCTGGGCCAGCCATGGTTGTATTTTTAATTAGAGCAATCAGAATAAAACTTGCTGAGAAAATATCATAAGTTGTACACAGATAGAACAATAGAGAGTTGGAGAATTCATAAACTAGAGAAACTATTTTCATTCTAAAAGTATTCAAATTTATTTACTTATGTATTTTGGTTATATAAAAGCCAAGCAACACATCTGCAGGCTGTGTTCTGTTTATATGCCATTGTGTTTGACCTCTTCTTTAAAACTAAAAATACCTCAGAGCAACTTTAGTCTAAATTCAGTCTACCGGCTTTCAAAACATTTGTTTTGTCGGTGAATAAATGGCTTCGTGTAAAAAAAGAATACTTGAGGCTAATTTTTACTTCAAAATCCACTGTGGATCCACTGTAATTATCTACCTACAAGATATTCAAGTTAGTATGAATGTGGTCAGAAGTGAATATTAGCTCTTCCTTGAGCAATTGAATAGACCTCTCACCTATTCTCTTTAGGTCCATGAGGCTCTCTCTCCATCTCTCTATCAGACAAACCTTATAGACTAAATATGTCATTGATTTACTCACTTGATCACAAATCTTCAGCAGTTTCTCTGTTGTCTACAAAATCAAATCTACATGCCTTCATCCCTAACATCTGGTCTCTCATTTCCTACATTACATTTGGCCTCAGCTACACTTGTACATTTCCTGCACATCAGGTAGACTGTGGCATTATTCGCCCATTTCTCACTTCTGCTATTTTTCCTGAAACATTAATCATCACCATATCTTTCTGTTGAATTAATTTCCTATGTTTCAGTATTTTACTAAATTTTGTGTGATTTTTCTCACACCAAAAGAATTAATTCTTCTGAAGTCTAGTGTTTCCTTGTTGGTACTCTTATGATAATATACTCTGGCTTGTAATTCCTCATATTTGTTTATATTTGTTGTGATTTTGAAAAATGTTTGCAAATCGAAAATACGTAGTTTTTATCTGTTTACTATTAAGAACCAGTCACAAATAGAAAAGGAAAAATCTACAGAAATATCATGAGAGTTCCCATTCTTCTGTTTATCACCTCATGATTATGAATTAAATGACAGGTAAAATTACTTCATTAAAAACTTACTTTACTTTTATATGGAGGGGTTTTCATGATGAAAGTAGCTCTGATTTATGCTGCTACTAAAGGAAAGAGGAGGGTAAAGGCAAAATAGGGTAGACATTACTATGTAAATGATTACCCTCAGCAATAGTTCAAAGGGTTCCTACAGCCCAATATATTTAGCTGCGTTTACTAGTAGTTGAGAGGCAGAGAAAAGAGACTGGGAGGAGAACAAGAGGGAGGCTGGGAGAAAGGAAGGACTGAGACAGGGGTGCCCAAAATCACACTGCTAAAAAGTGACAAAACGACAACTTCTGTTTTCAAGGCCATTATTTCACAGGTATGTTCTCTTCAAAAGATGTTTTTTTCTGTATCCCATATCCAATATCCAATTTTATATCAGTAAAACAAAAAGACTCATACTTACATAGAGTAATTTATATTATGTAAATGATGTCAATTCAGGTTATATAAATAAAAATTTAGATCTTATATTCAAGTTATTAATTATTTAGATAAAAAGGTTAGATCTTGTATTTTAAGCTCTTAATCAATACTTTAAATGTCATTACATTTTATTTTATTTTTTAAAATATATTTTATTGATTTTTTACAGAGAGGAAGGGTGAGGGATAGAGAGTTAGAAACATCGATGAGAGAGAAACATCGATCAGCTGCCTCCTGCACACTCCTTACTAGGGATGTGCCTGCAACCAAGGTACATGCCCTTGACTGGAATCAAACCTGGGACCCTTGAGTCCACAGGCTGATGCTCTATCCACTGAGCCAAACCGGTTAGGGCATAAATGTCATTACATTTTAAAGGGTATAGCTAGTAGATAATTGATATTAGGCATTGACAAATAGGACATAACACTTTAAATTTTATAGAAATTTATATGCATTTATATTTTATGTTCATATTTATTTTAGAGAGGATTTTATTTTCTCCTACTAAGCCCTGGGATAATTAACCAATTCAACATGCCCACAAATGCCAAAATATAATGAATAAAAGTAAATTATAACTAGACATTTAATAATAAACCTGCAGAAAAGGAAAAGAATACCTTTAAAAAAAAAGCTGGGGGAGAGGTAAATTAGCTTTAATGAGGGGCAACTATTCCAATGACTGAGTTTTCAACAGAATCAGTAGAAGTCAATGGATCTATGCCAGTTCTCTGTACTGAAAAAACAAACAGAAAAACCTCTCTATCTAGCTGTGAGCAGGTTTGAAAATCCAATATGTAGGTAAATCTAGATAAATGTTCCTTGTATAAAACAAAGATGTTTTCTGGAATTTAAAAATCCACATATGTAGAATTAAAGTACATGGCGTAACTGGCCTATAAATTAGAAGGATATAAATTGAGTCAGTTTTTTAAACTATTTGCAGTTTTGGAAAACACATTTCAGTAAGTCAGAGATTGATGTTGTCATTGCTTGAGTAAAGAAAAGTCTACAGAAATCTAGAGACAACAGCTTAGTAAATGATAAAATAAAAAGTTTCACTTGAGATTAGAAAAAATAAATAGATGCCATATCTCTCAGCTTCCATACAACATGGTACCAGGTGACGGAGGTAGAGCAGGAGAGCAAGAATATGAAATAAACTACACTAACGGAATACAGGGGGAAGGGGGATAAAAACCTTGCTCTTGAAAACAAAACAAAACAAAACAAAAAAGTGGGAGGGGCTTATTTTTAACACTGGTATAAACTTCTTCGAATATTACAATTAACTTTATTGTTGTTGTTGTTAATCTTCACCTGAGGATATTTTCCCATTGATTTTTAGAGAGTGGAAGGGAGGAAGAGAGACATAGAGAAACATCAGTGTAAGAATGACACATTGATTGGTTGCCTCCTGCCTGTGCTCCAATCAGGGCAGGGGATCAAGCCTGCAACTGAGGTACTTGACCTTGACCAGAATTGAACCCAGGACCCTTCAGCCCCTCAGCCAGGGCTCTAACTACTGAACAACCAGCTCTGGCACAATTAATTTCAAAATCTTTGCAATCAGTTTGTGCTCAATAGTACACATGTTTTCTGCCACATTCCTTTTTCAAATACTTGGATGTCCCAGGCTAGTAAACATGGGGACAGCTAGGATGACGCCTCTGGTCTTTGAGGGGTGTAAATCTAGAATTTGGTTCATTTCCATTGGTCTCTGTCCAAAATAGGATGGATGATCTCTTAGCAAAGGTTTCTCCTAGGAGATTTTGCTGCTATATCATTGTCAGATATAGTTACACTGTGATGGGGGACCTGTAATTCCTTTATAGAAAAAAGAAAAAAAAAAGGAAAAGCTTTAAAATAAAGAAAATCAAAGCCAAATTTCCAATGAGTCTTTAGCACTTTGTTATGGAAACAACTGACACAGTTAAAGAGAGCAAAAGAAATATCAAGCACTCAGAAACCTTATTTATGTTGCCAATAATTTACTTTTATAAGAATTACAAGTCTATAGAATAGATAAACTGCAGCTAAAACCTTCACAAGCAAAGCACATTGATAGAGAGCATTATTTTTTGATGAGATATTCCTTATCAGAAAAGAGTCACAGCTCTGTGAATAATGTTCTGTTGTTAAAGATAAAGGAAGTACTTTCTATTCAGAGAGCCCACGCTGCCTGGACTAAGGGCTGTTTGACCATAATACATAATGCAAAAATCAGTAAGGGTCCCGTAAAAATAGAGTTCTTTAAGTATTCTTCAGTCACATTAAATGTAAAAAATCAGAACTGAAATAATATTGGCATGGAGGAAGAAGACCCAGGTTAAGTCCTAATTCTTCTAACTCAGCGGTTCTCAACCTGTGGGTCGCGACCCCTTTGGGGGTCGAATGACTCTTTCACAGGGGTCGCCTAAGACCATCAGAAAACACATATATAATTAGATATTGTTTTTGTGATTAATCAGTATGCTTTAATTATGTTCAATTTGTAACAATGAAAATACATCCTGCATATCAGATATTTACATTACAATTCATTAACAGTAGCAACATTACTGTTATGAAGTAGCAACGAAAATAATTTTATGGTTAGGGGTCACCACAACATGAGAAACTGTATTAAAGGGTCGCAGCATTAGGAAGGTTGAGAACCACTGTTCTAACTAATCATGATTCACATAATTCCTGAGTCTCTTTTTCCTCCTTTAAGTATGGGGGAATAGCCCTTCAATCACTATCTCTGTAATGATTATCACAATAAAAACTAAATAAGAGGAAAAGTATTTCACAAGTCATCATATTGCATAATCACTAAAATTACATTAAGTGATGAAACATTTAAGCATGCAAAAATAGATAACTATAACATTGCCTTGGATAAAGTATTGCATTGTTACTTGTAAAGTTGATCGATGCCCTGTACAAAAATATTTTAAAAGTATGAATTGTTATTACCATCGGGAATCATAGTTTTTAAATGTAACTTAAATGACAAAAAAGGGTCAAATTGAGAAATTTATTTCAAATTAATTTTCTAACAATTATATAGCACTAGTCTTGACATGGTAATAACAATAAATATATTTCATTATTATTATGCAGCATTTTTATTGCAACGATTATTGTGGTTATCAATGGATCACTCTAATTTCTGATGCTTTAAGGTATATACCTACACACATGTATATACATATATAAATATACAATATTTTACATTAACATTATATAATTAATAATATATAGCTCATATCCTATATAATAAAAGCCTAATATGCTAAGTGTCTGGTTGTCCAGTGGGCCATTCAATCAAAGCGTGATATGCTAATGATATGCTAGGGCCAGTCAATCGCTCACTATGACGTGCACTGACCACCAGGGGGTAGACGCTCCAATCAGTAGGTTAGCTTGCTGCTGGAGCCCAGATGATTGGGATTGAGCAAGACAGGCCAGACATGCCCTGGAGCCCTCTCGCGATCCCTCCCTGGCTGGCCAACCTCCTGTGTCCCTCCCTGGCCCCGATTGTGCACCATGGGGTCCCTCAGCCTGGCCTGCATGCTCTCGCAATCCAAGACCCTTCAGGGGATGTTGGAGAACTGGTTTTGGCCTGACAATGGAACGACTGGTCTCTATGATGCACATTGACCACCGGGGGCAGAAGCTCAATGCAGGAGCTGCCCCCTGGTGGTCAGTGTGCTCCCACAGGGGGAGCGCTGCTCAGCCAGAAGCTGGGCTCACAGCTGGTGAGCACAGCAGCAGTGGTGGGAGCTTCTCCTGCCTCCGCGACAGAGTTAGTGATGTCCGACTGTCAGCTTAGGCCCACTCAGTGAGACATGCCCCGAGGACTCCCAGACTGTGAGAGGGTGCAGGCCGGGCTGAGGGACCCCCCCCCTCCCAAGTGCACGAATTTCATGCACCAGGCCTCTAGTATAATATAAATACATATAATGTACATTATATTTAAAGTATATATTATTAATACTATAACTAACATAAAACAATAAATTATTCATGTATATATAAATAAATTATTTTTAAAATATACTTTTATTGATTTCAAAGAGGAAGGGAGAAGGAGAGAGAGATAGAACCATCAAAGATGAAAGAGAATCATTGATAGGTTGCCTTCTGCACACTCCAAAGTGAGGATGGAGCCTGCAATCTGGGCATATAGCCTTACTGGGAACCAAATCGTGACCACCTGGTCCATAGGTCAGTGCTCAACCACTAAACCATGCAAGATAGGCAATAAATGAATTATTTTAATTAGATAAATGTATTTGATGAGCAATATATAATCCATGCCAGTGTTATTTTAAGCTTATAAATAACACTCCCCCTGGCCGGCCCCACCCCCAATGGGCCCCCACCACCCAAATCGGCCCGCAGCCACTCCCCCCAGCCGGCCCTGCCCCCGATGGGCCCCCACCACCAATCGACTTGTGCACCCTCCCCCCAGCCAGCTCCACCCCTGATCGGCACCCCCACTCCTATCAGGGGCAGGGCTGACCAATCGCCCACAGCCCCTCCCCCCAGCCCGCCTGGCCCTGATCAGGCCGCGATCGGGGCGGGCCAGCTGGCCAACCTCCTGCTGTCTCCTCCTCCCAACAGGCCCGGCCTCGATCCGCCCCAATTGGGGCCGGGCTGGCCGGACCCCACCCGTGCACAAACTTTTGCACTGGGCCTCTAGTCCTATATAATAAAAAGCTAATATGCAAATTGTCCCCTCGGGTAGTCATTCGACCAGGAGATGGGGAGTTCCACAGCTTGCTATAATGTGTGCTGACCACCAGGGGGCAGTGCGGAACATGGCAGGTATAGGCGATGTGGTACTGGAAATGGGTACCAGTGGAAGCGCTGCCAGCCCCGATGGGCTCCAATGAGAGTGGAACCGTGGTGGGATGGTGGAGCAGGTGAGTTGGGTGGTGCCAAGGTTGGTGCTAGTGAGCCCAATCTCCCCACTGATTGCCCCACAAACGTTGACCAGTGGAGGCAGTGGGGGGTGGGGCCACCACCCGGCTCCCAGGCACTGAGGGAGCCGGGCAGGGGGCCTGGCCGGGATTGATTGTCCTGCAGGCAGGATGATGGAGCAGGTCAGAGGGTGGTACCAGGCCACAGTGGGGTGCCAGGCTGACTGCAGTGCTGCGAGACTGGGGGCACATGCTGGGACACGATCCCTGCAGGCCACCCCAAGGCACCCCATCCGTGCAGGAATTTGTGCACCAGGCCTCTAGTATTCCCCTAAAAATATTTAGCAAGTTACACAAAATGCAACAAAAATCTTATTAAATACAGGGTGAGGCAAAAGTAGGATTACAGTTGTGAGTTCATGAAACACAGAGTTTAAGTTTATTCTTGTATTATTACTTATTATTACATTATTTTCCATATAGACAACTGTAAACTTTCCCCCCACTCTATACATAGATAGGCCAAGCTTACAAAAATAAAATCCTAAAACTAAAAACAAGGAGAGGACAAATGGAAGGTCATATGTAAGAGCTAGAACTGGTCAAAACCCAAAGGGATTTGTTAGCACTGGAATTTACAGCAGTCCCAGATGTAAAAACAATTGGTGTTCACCTAAGTTAGGAAAATGAACAGAAACATTAAGCAGGTAGAAGGGAACTTAAAGGCCTACACACATACTGTGAAAGGATAGGTTTAAAAAAATCACACCTTAAAGACGGTAATCAAGGAAGATTGAAAATTATCTCCCATGAGAATCTGCAACAATAGCTGCATCCTTATGCACACTTCAGGGTTTGGACTCACACTATCTATGGATTCTGGAAAAGCCCAATCCTAGTTCTTAGGTTAAAGTAATTTCTGGTAATAATCACTTGCAAATTACAAATGGAAGTTAAAAATTAAAAAGGCGGCCTTAGCTGGTTTGGCTCAATGGATACAGTGTCAGCCTGCAGCCTTGATTCCAGTCAAGGGCACATGCGAGGGATGTGGGCTCCATCCCCAGTAGGGGTTGTGCAGGAGGCAACTGATCAATGATTCTCTCTCATCATTGATGTTCTATCTCTCTCACCCTCTCCCTTCCTCTCTGAAATCAATGAAAATATATTTTAAAAAATAAAAATAAATAATAAATAAAAATAATAAATGCAGCTAAAGACCCAGAAATGTCACATCTCATGATGGAAAGACCATCATTACTCTCTGTCTTTTGTTATAAGGGAACTGATTAAATCATAGGGACTCCAAACTCATGGCTTAATCACCTCCTAAAGACCCTATTTAATCCCAAAATTTAATAATCACAAGTTTATTACTAATTCTCTTATACAAAAAAGGAAATACAGCATATCATTAATAAAAAGAAATATTAATTTTTATTTTATTTGAGAGAGAGAGAGAGTTATTGATGCTAGAGAGAAACATCAATCAGCTGACTCCTATATACACCCTGACCTGGGGGACCAGACATGTAACCTAGGTCCGTGTCCTGACAGGGAAGCAAACCCTCACACTTTTGGTGTATAGGACAAAGCTCCAATCCACCGAGTCACACTGGGCAGAGCAGAAGGAGGAAGTATTCAAGGGAGTGTCTTTTGTATAGTATTTTTCAAATTAATGCATTTTAAGCAATAAATCACTGTAAGAAAATTTGAAGAAATATATGAATAAATTTTGCTAAAATATAAATAATCAAGTAACTTAACAAACTATCCTATATAACAAAAGAGAAACATGGTAATTAGCCATAACTTTGCTACCCTTCCCATTGGCTAATCAGAGCGATATGCAAATTAACTGCCAACCAAGATGGCGGCTGGCAGCCAGGCTACTGACGCGAACAGGGAGGCTTGCTTGCTCCAGTGATGGAGGAAGCCAGGTTCCCCGCCTGCCTGCTGGGCTCTGAGCTGCTCTTTAAGAAACAATGTTACAAATATAGAAGCTAAACAAAACCCCAGAAACCTGCTTTCAGCCTGCCAGGATCTCAGAGCTGGGGTCGCAACAAAGTTTCAAATACAGAAGGTAAACAAAGGCCAGAAACCTGCTTTCAGCAGCTGAGGTCTGAGCTAAAGCTATCTCTCAGCTCCAATGACAGCCATAGAAGGTAAATAAATTCCAGAATAAAAAAAAAAAAAAGGAAAAAAGGAGAGACTGGGAGCTTCAGTCACCCGCCAGCCTGAAAACAGCCCTCAGCCCCTCACCCACCCCGATCCAGGACACCCTTCAGGGCAAACCAGCTGGCCCCCACCCATGCACCAGGCCTCTATCCTATATAGTAAAAGGATACTATGCCTCCCAGTACCGGGATCAGCGGAGCCGCGAGGCCTCCCAGCACTGGGATCAGTGGAGCCGTGAGGCCTCCTGGCCCCTGGAGCAGCGTGACAGGGGGCAGTGCCCAAACCCCCTGATCACCCTGCGGCTCTGTGTGTGACAGGGGGTGTGGCCACAACCTCCCTATCGGCCCTGCTCTGTTCATGATAGGGGAAGGCGCCCCAACCCCCTGATCGGCCCCGCTCTGTGCCTGATAGGGGGGAGTGCCCCAACCCCCTGATCGGCCCTGTTCTGTGGGTGACAGGGGGTGGTGCCTCAGCCTCCCCATCGACCCTGCCTTGAGTGTGACAGGGGGCAGCGCCCCAACCCCCCAATCAGCCCTACCCTGAGTGTGACTGTGGGTGGCATCACAACCTCCTGATCGGCCCTGCTCTGTGAGTGACGGGGGGAGCTCCCCAACCCCCTGATTGGCCCTGCTCTGTGTGTGACAGGGTACGGAGCCCCAATCCCCCTGATGGGTCCTGCTCTGTGAGTGACAGCGGGTAGCGCCCCAACCCCCCGATCGGCCAGCTCTGTATGTGACAGGGGTGGCACCACAACCCACTGATTGGCCCTACTCTGTGCGTGACAGGGGGTGGCGCCGCAACCTCCCCATCGACACTGCCTTGAGTGTGACAGGGGGCGGCACCCCAACACCCCAATCAGCCTTACCCTGTGCATGACTGAGGGTGGTATCGCAACCTCCTGATCTGCCCTGCTCTGTGCATGGCAGGGGGCGGTGCCCCAACTCCCCAATCGGCCCTGCTCTGAGCCCGACCAGGGGCTGCAGGGCAGGCACCTAGGTATTGGACCTGCCCTCTGCCACCCGGGAGTGGGCCTAAGCCAGCAGGTCGTTATCTCCCAAGGGGTCCCAGACTGGGGGAGGACACAAGTGGGGGGGAGGGGGGCCCCCAAATTTTTGTGCACCGGGCCTCTAGTATGTATTATAAGAGTATATCAACTAGCTGAAAGGCAAGTGAAGAACCATAAAAATATCTGAAAATTTATGTCAAAGCAGGATTAATAGCTATATAATGCATAAGAAAAAATATTTTTAAATATCCAAGAAAAATGGACAAAAGGAAAATATAATAGTATTATTTAAAAAGTACCAAATTGCAAGTACTCTAAAATGTTGAACAATCAATAGAGGAGTGATTAGAAAATCATACTTAACCATGCCAGGCATTTTATGTGACCACCAAATGATGATAATGACATGTTAATTTATTGGCAGAAAAATTTTTTGATGATAGTGTTTTACATGGATACAAAACAGATTGCTAAACAGTGGGGCCAAACATCTATATGCACCATGTACCTTTTAAAAAAATCAGAAAGATCAACCCCATATAATAGCAGTTATGTCATGGGTATGTGGAGCAAATGATGGAAAATTGGCAGAGCTGTATTGTTTTTATCCTGAGAAAAAATAAAGAGGCTTTGACTTGGAAAAGAAATCTAAAAACTAATAATGAAGCAAATATTTGTTGGCAGTTTGCTCATTTATTTAAAGTCTTACTCTTTTTCTCCACGTAGATACAGCAATGCTGCCAATTGAGTAAGATCGCCCATGAAGAAACAAAGGCAAACATACTCTATAGCTTGCCTCAAGATACAAGAGTCACAATAGAGAAGCTTGGCATCAAAGCCAGTATCGTTCTTGTTGCTGCTGTTTTTCTAAAGTTTAACTCTTAACCATAAATGTTAGCAATATCAGGAAGTAAAATAACTGTATAAAGCAGTCTGTAACATAACATAAAGAACAGAATATCAATATCACAGAATTCCTACAATTAGAGACATTTTAGTATTTTAGTATAGTGGTATTAACATATAAAAAAACAGAGAAGTAAAACAACAACAAAAAACAAAGACAAAATTGGCTTCAGAATCTTGGTTATCAACTTTTGCAACTACACTTTGTCAACTATTTACTATACTTGTGATGCAAATTTTCCTGTATGCCATATGTGTACTGGCCAGATGAATAGTGATTAAGATTTAGAAAAGAATTTAACAGTATTTATGCTAACCACTCAGCAATGTAATTGGAGAAGTCTTGATTAATTATGCAGCTTAGGAAAGTAAAACATCCATCTGTGCCATCACATTTGTAGCTTTCAAGTCGATTGCATGCTTTCCAACTGTAACCACAAAGGGTCAGGTGAGTCAGGACATACAATTCAAGGCAATTTTTAAAATGAAAGGTAGGGAAATACTTCAGTGAAAAGCTGCCATAAATATCAGACCATATAATTAACCTTTGAAAGATATAAATTCATAATTGTACAAATAAAATAGACTATGTTGTGTAAAATCAGTTTATGTTTCTTGCAAGAATTACTGTAGTCATTAACATTATTATTAACAAAAAATAATTGAATATTCTCTGATCTTTAAAATCCAAAGACATATTCATATTATTTAGTGATTACTTACATTAAAAAGTGATTTACACCAAAAAACAAAATACACAAAAACACATTATGTCAAGCCCTCACAGGGAAATTTGTAATAACAGAAATGTGTTTCATTTAACAGACAACCTCATTATAATTAAATATAAATTCCTACAAACAATGATATGACTTGAGGGAAAGTACACTGTAAGTAAATCTGAATTATTTTCCAAAGCAAAAAATTATATTGTCATACATAAACATCACAATGTGTATGTCTTTGATTAAATAATATATTATTATTTCAGATTTCTCAGTGTCCTGGGCATATAAATATTCTTTAAATGCTTGTTGTTTTACTAAACACAATTTCCCAGGCTTTTCAACTGTGGATATTTGTCAATGTGCCAGCAGACATTTGTGTTCTAACACTTTATTGTAATGCTTTCTTGAAATCTAAGGTTTTCTGGGGATATTTATACAATGACACAATATAATGACCAACTGACTGAACTGATAATGCTTAATATGTAGTCACTAAACCAAGATTTGCATTACATCTGTGTCAACTCTGTCCATTAAGATGTCTCAACATTTACCCATAATGAAAGAGAGATGCTATTAGTGCTACAGAAGCTTAAGCATTTACTACAAATAGGACGGATTGCCCAGCTTTAAGCTACAGTGCCCCCCCCAAAAATTAATGAATAAATAAAGCTCCAATCCTTATGCTTCAACCAATTCTGATTTCACTTATTCCTTGCAAGTGGAGGGATTGATGAATCATCAGGTTCAAGACTCTCATTTTGCAATTGACGAAACTGATTTCAAATACAAAACGTATTTACTAATATCACTCAGCCAGATAAGAGTGGAGAATGTTCTAGAACTTGCTGCTGGTATTGTAGTCTCAACAATAACTTATTGTTATGGATTCAATTGTGCCCACCCAACCCCTCCCACACACCCTGATTTATATGTTTGGCATCTCATTGTGACTGTATGTGGAGGCAGGAACTTTAAAGAAGTACTAAAATTAGATGAGGTCACAATACAATTTGTGTTTTTAAAGAAGAGAAAAAGATATCAGGGATGCACAGATTAAAAGAATCATCAAGAAGACAGCCATTTGCAAGCCAAGGAGAAAGGTCTCAGGATTAACCCAACCTTCCTGAACCTTGATCTTGGACTTTTAGTCTCCAGAACTGATAAATACATTTATTGTTGAAACCACATAGTCTGTGGTATTTTGTTAGGGCAGCCCTAGCTCACTAATACACTTAACATATTTGCTATATTTCCTGGATTTAATATTATTCCTTTGACTTTGTTTCTTTTTTAAATCTGTTTCTGGGCTGACATGACTCCATGCTTCTAGCATATCTTCTTTGTTTAAGTTCTGTGTCTTGTGGTGCTCAATCTCCACTCACAGATGCTTCCTATCCGTTTGGATTCATGGCTCTTGCCACATCAATGTTTAAATGAAAGAGCTAGCTAACCAAGTTCTTTACTTTTACTACAGAAAAGTAAAATAAATATGGAACAGAAGTTTTTGATCAAAAAAAATAAATACTAGACATGTATTTCAAAGGGTAATTATGGATAAATATTTTGATAAGGACAATAATTTTATTTAACATTTCTTTATGTAAGTTCTCTATAAATATATTAGATGACTCACAATTCCTTATGGAAAATAAAAAACATGATAACAAACCATTTACAGGTATAGAGTCCTGAGAAGACCTGAGAACCTGGCAGAAGATAATGCATCTGAATCAGGAACAGACTATAATATGAAGGTCCTTGTATAATAAGTAAGAGATTTTGGACTTTTGACCTGAATATAGTAAGGTGTTAGTTCCATATGATATCAACGAAGTGATATGACCTTGGGTGCATTTTAGAATTACCTTTGGCAGCAATGTGGAGGATTTAATAGATGGCAATAAGACTACAGGCCAGAAAAGATAAGCATCTATTGTCCTCTTGCGGGGTAAAAGTAATGAGTATTAGGATCAAGGATACAGCAATAGGAACACAAAAGAGACTCAAGTGTTTCAGTTTTTAAAGAGGGGTAATCAGCAAATCTGATACCAGGAATATGTGAGAAGAGAACTAAAAATAATCCTCAGGTTCCTGTCATGGACCATTTAGTGTCGTAAAGAGAAAGTAAGAAGTACCAAACACCTTTTATCACATGAAATAAGAATGCTCTTAGTCTACGATGCTTCGAATTCCATATTGTGCTATAGAATTTCTAGACTAGAAAAAAGGTAAAAGAAATTTGTACAAAAGTTTAAAATATGATAAGAGTAAACAATATAAAAACACAATACTATATTTAAATATCAAAATATTTTGTTATATAAACTTGATATTGTTAGTAAGTTTTATAGTTTTCCAAATCAAAATTTTATAAACTTTTTTTAAAATATATTTTTTATTAATTTCAGAGAGGAAGGGAGAGAGAGTTAGAAACATCAACGATGAGAGAGAATTATTGATTGCCTGTCTCCTGCACGCCCCCTACTGGGGATCCAGCCCACAACCCGGGCATGTGCCCTTGACTGAAATCAAACCCAGGACCTATCAGTCTTCAGGCTGACACTCTATCCACTGTGCCAAACTAGCTAGGACAAAATCTTAGAACATACTAGTATATAAAATTATCAAGCAGAAATTATATTTAATGCAGGCTCAGTAAAACAGTTTTTACTGTTGTTTCCAAAGTACCTGATTTTTATTTAAATGTGAAAATATTTCCCAGTTAATATTCATCAAAATAAAGGCTTACCTAAGTTTGATATTTCAAAATTGTAATGAAATGGAAACAAAATAGAAAAACGCAAATTTTAGTAGGAAAAAAAAGCATTATAATTAAAGGCTGCAAGGGTTTAAACGATAATGAATCTGAATTACAAAAATGATTTTGCTCAGAACTAGCTTATAAATCTATGAAAATATTATTAGAAGATTATTCTGTCAGAGCTGGAGAAGAATAAAAGATATGAGCACTCAAAATTACAGCTTTGCAGTAAAAGGGTAATTTTCATCTGATATATTTCTTTTAAAATTTTTCGACAAAAGTTTTCTTTTTTTCCATGCTGAAATTATTCTAAATGATATGGTTCTTATTAGCAGTGACCTCAGGCCTTGAAATGGTATTAGGCAAGTAGTTATATCCATTATGTAGAAGAGTGATTTTTACCGGTGCTCCACAAGAATTTTTAAAACATGCAATACCTGACCATTTAGTCAGGGGCCCTGACCTCTTTTCCCTTAGATGGTCAAAGTAAAACATGACAACAGGCAACACAACAGTAGCCTTCCCATGTGAATGAATCGAAAATATACCTTTTTTTTTCCAGATTGGCAAAAAAAGTAATATATTTTTTTGGTGCACCACAGCATTTTAGTAATTAGTGTATATGTGCCATGAGATGAAATAGGATGAAAATTGGTGACTTTGAAATATAGAACATGATCAAGAGGCAAGTTTAAATCAGACTTTCCCATGTGAAGATATCTGGTTTTGCTATAGTTTTAAAATTAGATTACAATTAGTATAATACATGGTTTCTGTATTCAGCACTTGCTTCATCCTTTTCTGCATCTGTTAGGCACAATTAGACAATGTGTACTAAACAGCAAAACTGTAAAATACTCAAGAAGATGCATCGCTTCATATAAATTATAGATGTTAAAGCTTGATTAGTTCACTTTAGGTTAATGCATCTTGACAGTCCCTCTGTAAATCTAACAATAATAATAAATAATAATAATAATAAGTAAATCACCCTAGAAGATGAATAGCATAGAAAATAGTATGTCACCAGTTCATAGCCATTAAATATGGTGTTGCCTATAACTTGCCCATATGGACTTTATAAAAAAATTGAAGACCACATAAAGTCTTAATTTTCAAGTTAAACACTTAAACTAAATTTAGACTCCAAATTTAGTATTAATTTTCAATGCAAACATTTTTTCATTACATATGACGATCTATATAAAAGTATTTATAATGATAAGGTGCTTTATAAATATATTATTACCAGTGGCCAGATGAATGAAATTCATACATGGTGGGAAGGGGGGTGTCCCTCAGCCTGGCCTGCACCCTCTCCAATCTGGGATCCTTCAGACATCACTCTTGCAATCTGGGACTGCTGGCTCCTAACCGCTCACCTGCCTGCCTGCCTGATCTCCACTAACCACTCTGCCTGCCACCCTAATCACCCCCAACTGCCCCCCTGCCAGCATGATCGCCCCCAACTGCCCGCCCCCCCTACTGTCCTGATCTCTCCTAACCACCTCTGCCTTGGCCCCGCTACCATGGCATTTTTGGAAGGACGTCCAGAAGGTCTCCTAGTCTAATTAGCATATTACCCTTTTATTAGTATAGATTATTTAATTGTCAGCTAATATCGAAAAGGACAGCAGGTATAAAACAAAAGCAGCCCAGCAATGTGGTTCAGTGATTGAGCAAAGCATCGACCTGTGAACCAGGAGGTCACGGTTCGATTCCTGGGCACATGCCCGGGTTGAGAACTGGATCCCAGTGTAGGACATGCAGGAGGCAGCCAATCAATGATTCTCTCTCATCATTGATGTTTCTATCTCTCTCTCCCTCTCCCTTCCTCTCTGAAATCCATTTTAGAAAAATGCAATAGAAACTGCTAACTACAATAGAAAATGCTAAAATAATCATACATATGTAAAATATATGAATATATCATTGCAATGATTGTGTCCATTTTTGTTTAAAGAAAACTTTAGTTAAAATGTTCCCTGTTGCTAAATGAAACATGCTCAATTTTATATGCAAAAACAGGTTCATCACTAGCTAAAAATATTCACTAAAAAATATTCACTTATAAAGTAGGTACATTCCTTGTATAGTATATGTAACAGATAAAATGTTTAGAGATTGAATCCTATAGATTGTGTGATGTTTCAATAGAGGATTCAATTCTCTTCCATTCTGACAAAATGGTTGGGATAAAAACACCTAAAACTGTTTAGATTTACCACTTATCAAGAGGTATGTATTACCTTTCCTCACAAGCCTAATCAGCACCTATATAACTTTGGACTTGACCATTGGATACTTTGAAAATAACTCTTGGGAAAAATGGAACTTGAAGTTCAGTGAGAGAACCTTATCAGGGAATGCTAACATTTGAACAGTAAGGTCCAAGGGAGTGATATTCAAATCCAGGTTTTTATGCTAAAATAACATCCATTCTTCAATAAAAATTATAAATATCATAATTATTTGGAACCTATAAGCTCAATAGCCACACCTCCTAAAAAATTTCTAGGAGCTAATGTTTCAAAGAGATCTAGTCTTAGATCCTTAGATGTAACCACATAGAAAGCAGAAACCTTATTTTCTTTAATCTGGCCATTTTATTTTCCTTGATTCAAACTGGCCTCACCCATCACCTTGACTTACCCACCTCCCTCTTCCTTGCTTAATCATTACACCCTCAGGACAATGAGGTTATGGTCAACATCTAATAGTTTTAGAAACATAATATCTTGGCCTCAGTTGTGTTTCAGCTCTGGACCCAGGAAAGCAGAATGATTCCACAGAACAAATACTTGTGAAATTGCATAGAGCAACTCCATGGCTGACATCAGGACCAGATATAATGATCAATTACTCCCTACCCTAGCACCAACCAATCAGTAGAGACCATGACCCTAACTCTATTAGTCACTATGATGAATGATATTTTTTCCTCACATAATCTAGCCCCTGGAAGCTATTGGGGAGCCACGTCTTCAAGCATTAGCTACCTGTGACTCTGGGCAGGGTGCCACCTCCTTAATAAATCCTTACTTTCTTGGCTGCAAACTCCTGTTCATGTCTTACTGGTCTTTGGTGCACATAGGCAAAAATGGACTCCTTCAGTCTGGAAACATAGGGAGAAAAAGAAAAAATAGTGCATGCGGTAGACTACTTCACCCGAGGACATTGGAAAGACTACTCAGATGGCCTCACTTGGATATAAAGATAAAAGTAGATTATAGGGCCTGTGAACCAGGTTTTGACCTTACATAACAATACTTGTTTTAGAGGCAAGCAACTACTATCTAGTCCGATATTTCAAAATATGATGCTTCTATGAAAAAAAAAAAAAAGGAGAAAAGGTCAGGTGCTGATAAAGGTCAAAATTATCCATTGAGAAACATGATACAGATTATGAACACGCATAAGCTTTGCAGTACAAAACTGGATTTTTCAGGTCCTGAAAAAACAATGAGATGTCTTTCAGCGTAAAGAACAATAGAGGATGGTGGTATTAAAAAGTGAGAAGTGGGCCTGCTGGCAACAAGACTGTGCAAGTTAACTGAGGGTTCAATCAAAAACCACAACCTGCAAACTTAACACCACCCTGGTCCTTTAGACAGATAAACCGCAAAAATTAATTTAGGATGCATACCATAGATTTTCCAAGTTTGAGCTCTTAAAACCTGCTCTTGCACACCCATGTGTTCTAAATAAAACCACTGGCACCTGGTCTTACAGTAATTTGCCTAGTTTCAACATTACAGCTCCCTTCCATTGAAGCCTTCAGGGTTCCCATAGCTCCTCCACAGAGCATTCTCTCTCGCTTCACCGAGTTCAATCATCCAATTACTTTTCAATACAAGTATGTTTCTGATGGTCTTTGGCTTTACTATGATCACCCACTACATTTGAAAGCTTAATTCACACTCAACTGGGATAACATTGATATATAGAATCAGTATTTCATAGTTACGTTTTTATTGAAAGAAAGTCACACGGGTCAAATGTGACTTTCACTTTGTGTTCAGATGTCACACAATGTGTTCTGAAGTAACAGAGATGTCTTTAAGATTACTACCAAGCTTTCAAAAAGATAAAAATTCATTTGCTCTTTCCCCTAGGGTTAACCATTTCCACTGGCATAGCACTAACAGATAATTATGTTATTGTTGAAAAATCCTGCCTCAGAGAAAATATCACAGGTAATTATTTTACTAACTGTTGCAGTTTAAGCTTTAAGAAATTACCAATACCCAACCTGCACATTTGGGGAAAAAATAAAAATATCTATTTCCCCCAAACTTAGCAATTTTTAAATATGATTATTTTCTGAGTTCATGAAACTTCACAGTAGTGGTGAAAAATAATCATTCTTTATAAAGTAACAAATGGTCACACGTATTTTTTTTATGTTTTTGACATCTTTATGGGCTCAGAACCCTCTAGTCCCTGCTGCATCTGCACACTCTCCACCGCCACCTCCACCTCCAATTATGGCATCATCTGACATCAGTAACAATAAGGCTTGTGATTGGAGGAAGCCTATTTGACAGAGTATGGGCAGCTACGTACCCAAGTCTCCCTCCTTGGCTGATTTCCATGTATAAGACACCCCTCGATTTTCAGTCTAACGGTTTTAAAAAAAAAAATAGCATCTTATACGTAGAAAAATACGGTAATTTGAAAAGCTTCGTGTGATCCACGGCTAGAATATACCCATTACTTTTTTCTATAACTAGCACTCTTAGTTAATCACACCTGTGTCAGGATGTCATCATGTGTCAGATGCCTTATAGAAAATCAAGAAGTAAGTTGCAAAATTTGGTTTACAAGTTAAAATTTCAAGAAACACAGCACTTGCATTTGAGTGTGCAACAAAAGTGAGTTTCTGGATATACTGATTAAACATAAGAAAATTAGGAAATACTATAAATTAATTCATTTTTCTAGTTGAATATTCTGTTTGTTTGATTATATATTTGTTGTTGTTACATAGAGAAAAAAAGTAATACAAACTGAGAAAAAAATGAACAGATTCAATCCTGCCAATTATCAGCTGGATAACCTTGGCTCTTATCTACAGAAGAATACCCTCTTTTAGGATCTTAGGATCTTATCTATAAAGCGGAAATGAATTGAGGAATATACATGTGCCATCTATTATATATGGCTATGCACATAAAACAATGTATATTATTTGAATTTCACAGACACTTGTTTTTTTAAAGAACAGGACTGAATTATCTAGAATTTATATCCATTTGCCCATTCTCATTTTAAGGGGAAGAAACATTAAATAATTCTTCAGATTTAATAAACAGATAGTCTATGAGAAAAACTCTATAGAGAGTATGGGCATATACCTGAGGTGCAAACAAATTAATGAGATATGGAGTAGAGCAGAAGGAAAGTGGACATTCATGGTTTTTTTTATTTCCTTTTAAAGAAAATATCAAGTAACAAGTCTCACTGTGAATCCATCTATTGATTAACTTTCAGAGGTGGTGCTAAGACATTGGCACATTAATTAAACTGTCTTAGACTTTGTTAATCATTCTTATCCCTCAACTTGGTTTTTGTGAGAGTGTATATATGTCTGCATAAGTTTGTGGGTCGGTGGGCTCTACAGTAATGAGGATGAGTAGTTCTATTATCATGGTTCATTAAAAATGAGACAAGTGGAAATTATTATCTCTCCCTCCATCTTATTTTTCTTTTAGTTTTGCAATGTTATTTACCAACCATGAATGAATACTTGGTGGTTATTTGAATGTTTTTGTCTTCTATAACCAATTATAGTGTGTTTACTTAGAATTTTTCTTTGTTAATATTCCAGTATGCCTGGGATAAACATAGTTTGAATGATTCATTAAAAAAAAAAAATCAAGAAATATAATGCTAGAAAACAGACTTAATTTTGATGCCCTGAAGAATAGCTATTTTCTGTTATTTTGGAATGGATTAAACATAACAGAAGTAATAAATTAAGCATGAATTATTTTGTATCTGGAGGGAAAAAAACAATAAGAATGTTAAAAAAACAATTTACTGTTTCAGTGGATTTTGTTTAATACCCATTTTAAGTCTAGTAATTGATGGTATATTGTATCGTATGATTAAATCCAAATACTTTAAAGCTTTACAATAATAAAATGTTTATGTGAAAATGGACATTGAATATCTCTGTCAACCAACTCATTTTACAATTGAAAAAACAGATACAGAGATTAAAGGCAGAGCTGAGAATAAGATACATGTCTTTTGTGCTCTTTTCCAATATATTTTGACCTAAGAACATTTCTTTTACAATAATATGGAATCTTTTAAACCTCCTTAAGAAAATGTATTTCATCATTTTAAGTTAATATTATACAAAGAAATTCTCTTAAGTTAACTATATTTTATGATATATTTTAAAGATTACATTACAATGTTTAAATTTAATCTTTAATGATACTCGGGATATATTATGAAGAGATGGTTACTTTCCCCAATTTTTTTCAGAATAAAATTTATGGTTACTTTCCTCACATTTTTTTTCAGAATAAAACTTATTTTCCCATTTACATTTTCTTCCTCCAATTAAAAATAATGTTATTTAATTCACGAAAGAAGAGTAGGATAGAGAATATATTATTATCATGTTTATGTTGCCTTTTAATAACTTATTTACCAGTAGAATTACAGAATGTAAATACTAAGCAGACTGTGAGAAATAATTTAGAACAGTTCTTCTTCATGTAGATAAGAAATCAGAAGTAGAGACTATAAAAATGGACTTTGCCAAAGATTATGTTATTAGTTAATGTCAGACTGATAAGAAGCTGCTCTTCTGATTTCAGTTTTGGTGTTTTATTTCAGCCAGTTGTCTACCTTTCTACCTCTTTTTAAACTTCCTATTAGCACATATTCAGCTTTTCCACCCATTCCTCCAGTGCACTGTTGCTGTTTTATTGTTAAAAATTAAGCAAAAATTATTCAATTTAGTCTCTACAACACTGTTTCTTTGATCTCTTATGGCAACTTGTTCATTCAATAAACATACACATTCAGTCTTTCTCATTTACTACGTGAATTACTTTGGGGTGCAATTATAGAACAAAAAAAAAAATGCTGCTCTAAATGTTGACTTGAAAGAAAAGAACTAATCTTTGTAATTAAACTGAATTTTTTTCTGAGAGTTTGCTTCCTCAGACCAAGACTTCCTACTGCTACAAGGGAAATTACTCTAGAGGTATTCTGGGGATCTGAAGTCTTGACTCAGACGCAGTGGGACACGCAGAGTTCTCCATGCATGGCCCCAGGGACAGCTTTGCTTTTGAACAGATGCTAATGTTTCATGCAGTTTAGCTGTAGATATGGTAATGAAACAATTTTATTTAACTTTAGTCTAAAAGGGAGACAACAACCTGCGCCACTTGATAATGTTCAAATTGAAACTGCCTTAAGGGTAGGAAAATTGACACAGTCTAAAGTTGTTTAAAATTTACAAAGTACTTAAAATGTCATTTGGGGAATAAAAATGGTCTTCACTTTTATCTGTGTTTGATGAGAAGTTTTAATCATTTTAACCATATTGTAATTGGCGTAGCAAAGACAAGTGATCTTGTTTTATTGGCTTTCTGTTTGTGTATATTATTTTTTTTCAAAGTAGCAATGTCTGATAAGAAGCATGCATATCTTAAAATGATCATATGTCATAACTGAGGAACTGCAAAGTATCACAAGAAGCGACCTTTTCGATGCAATCCTTTATAAACTGGTTCAGGGAGAAGTGTATCTTGTTGAATTTGTGGTTTCGTGACTGATGTTCACATTCCGTGGACCAGAAAATAGTGAATATAGAATGTCCTCCAAAATTGCATTGCTTTCTTTTTACAGCACTGGCTAAATCAAAGCATCCAGAAAAGCCTGGTGCAGTCTATAGCTCTTGTCAGTGAAAGGAATTCTGGGGACAAAATAGGCATGTTTAGGGAGTCTTAGAAATAAAGAGGGTCCATGGGGGAAGAAATACATATGTGAAGGACATAGGTATCGCTGGCCTGAGCAATTACAGCATTTATAAGGTAGATCAAAAGCAGCCATGACCCGAGCAGCTTGGAGATGCCAAAATGCTTATCTTACTTGTACAAAGGCTAGAAAAAGGCCACAGGATAAGGGGGGGATGAAGACAAACTTTCACAGAGGATAGTGAAATGCTAACAATTGGCAGAAAGGGGAAAACAAATTTTCACAGGAGATAGAGAGATGTAACAAGATAAGGGGGAGAAAAAGAGAGGAACACCAGTGGACTTTGAAACTGATACTAATGTAACAAAATAACCAATGAGGAGAGCATGGGGGTCCTAAATTAATGAAAGGTCCGATTAGGAAGGGTCAGGTTTAAACAAAGAGCTGCAGGATATATAAAGGGGCATGAGAGAGGATTTTTAAAATTTTTCCCATTAGAGAGAAAGAAAGAGAGAGAGCAGAATTTTCCTATTTGTGAGCCCCTCCCCAGAGGGTCCCCTTTGGGGACACCCCTGCCCAGATGGAGTTTGTATCTGCTTCCAATAAACTTCTACATTTTTATTAAAGAAATCTGTCAGTCTATGAATTTATTCTTCATCTTCCTCACACAAGAACACATGAGAAGAAGTGAAATCCACGTTATTTGGAGTCCTGAATGAATTCCACATTTCATCAGTTATCAACTATCATGGCTACAGACCAATTGTAAGAAGACCAAACAGGCTTTTATTATATTACTAGAGGCCCAGTGCATGGATTCTTGCACTGGTGGGGGGCATGACCTGCGGGGATCAGCCCGCTGCGAAAGTAGCCGCTCATCCTGGTCAGCTGAGTTGCACTCCCATGGTGGGAACTCACTGACCACCAGGGGGCAGCTCCTGCGCTAAGCGTCTGCCCCATGGTGGTCAGTGGGCGTCATAGTGACTGGTCAACCTGTTGTTCTAGTAGTTCCACTGTTCCATCACTTGGCTTTTATATAAAGAGATTTTTTAACATATAATTTTATTGGCTTCAGTGAGGAAGGAAGAGGGAGAGAGAGGTAGAAATATCAATGATGAGAGAGAATCATTGAGAGGCTGCCTCCTTCATGCTCCCTACAGAGGATTGAGCCAGCAACCCAGGCATGTGCCCTGACGGGAATCAAACCGTGACCACCTGGTGAAGCATAGTAATCTCCATCTTGGGTAAAAACTGCTGTTTAAAATTTTAACCCTGCTATTCTGGCTTCTTAAATGTTTGCTTGCTTAAATAATAGGGAAAATAAGACTACTCCCCATTCCAGAGAGGCCATAAACTATGCCCCAGACAGAGCTGTCAGTGCTGGCGCCAGACCAGGCCTTGAGATGTGGTCTCACGGCCCCTTCCCAGCACACAGGACTTTTTTTCGGAAGGTCTGGAAGTCTCATTCTAAAACTGGGAGACAAAGAGCTGAAAAACATATAAATAAGGGAGACTTCCACCATACTGGGCCCCAGTATTTGAGAAGCAAGAGTCCCTCTGGGCCTGCTAGCGCTAGCGAAAATGAACAGGACCCCAAATAAATTTGGCTTATTGATTAAGGCATCTTCTGATTTGCAAATAACATTTGGGGGCTCAGATGTCATGTCGATGCTCAACCACTGAGCCATGCTGGCTGAAACCAAACTGGCTTTTAAAAAGAACTTCCAATTTTCTTTATTTGGTACCAAATACTTAATGACTTATTCATGCTTACAGCCTAGTTTCCATTAGCTTCTGATTGGGTTCCATCAAATACTCAAATTTCTACTGTTTGCTAGTGGTGGTGCTGTCTAAATTTTTCTTGGTGATATGAATCAGCAGAGGCTCCTGAGAGGGCCTGGAGGATAGGATTTGATTGTGTTGTCATGAGGAGAACCTTGAGGAACAAACTGCATTTTCATATGGAAACTGGTAAAACAAACAAAATGACAGATGGCACTCTACCAGGCAAACATGAAGAGTTTAAAGAAGGGACTATTATTTACGTTGGTGGCCAGGGTTAGAGCAGATCATGAGAGATGTTACTATTCCAAGGAAAAAAGGGTTCAGAGGTAAAGTATGGTTTAACCCAAAGAAAGAACTGGAGCTGGAGCTTTAGAAAAAGCGACAGATAAGAACTTTAGACCTCTGTAGAGAAACAAAGCCACTGGCCAGCCTGACCTTAAACCAGCCCTTCTATCTCCTGCCAATTCTCCCATTAGCCAAACTTGGTAAGTCCAGAGGTCAAGGAATCCTGTTGACTTAGTCCATACATTTAGTGTCTTAATTATTCCTCAGGATGGAGAAAGGGTGGAGATCAGGTCTTGGAGGGAAATGAAAACATTCTCCATAGGAGGAATATGATTTTACCACTCTCAGTGTTTCACGTTTTTTGTTTTGTTTGTTTGTTGTTTTTGTTTTTGTTTCTCCCTGCTCTGTCTGTTGTGTGGTGGAAAGAAATATATGTTGGACACTTGGAATGAATAACTGATGCTTTTTCCCTCTGGGGGTTCAGCTTGCCCATGGAGAGTGTGTTCTGTGTTTACTGTGCTGGTCTCCATCAGTAGGTATCCTGGCTAAGTCTGCCTAGTTTTGCATTAGAGGGTACGTTTTGTTTTCATGCTAGTCTATGTCCTTCTACCTGTATTTAACCATAATAAAGGAAACATTTTTTGTCTTGATATTAACTGTTTATTTTATACCTTAGCTTGTTCATGATCTTGGGAGAAAAACACAATACTCTGTGTTGGGGGTCCTCTAGGGTTCCCCAGCTCATGGGAGTTACTCCATGTAACACTCCGCTGCCTTAATGACTTAGCCTTCTCAAAAGAAAATGTAACTCATTTTCTTCTTTGCTGGTAGAACTAAAAGATGGTTTGCCATGGGCTTGAAATAAAGTAGCGGCAGAGATACGCAGTCAGCATTCTTTCCTCACAGGCACAGAGGACCCTGCAATGTCTATCCTGATGGCTACTCTGTTCTAGGCACAGCGGTTTATCTTGCAGGCATCATCATTAGGAGGAAGTGTGGTAGCCTGAGAAAGGCAAGGGACAGAACATAATATGGACCAATTCCTAAAATATTGGAAAAAAAATTAAAAACATGTTCAGAAATATCTGGAAAGTGCTATGGAGCAGGTGATTTTTACTAATAAAGTGTGTGAAGGCGTAGGTATCCCTAATTTACCTTGCCTAATGATTTCTGTATTGAGTCAGAAGCACTCTCATCCAACCCAGTTCTGTTCTTGCCTGTTATTGGGCAAATAATTTAAAAATTAATATTTATATGTCTCAGTTCATCTTTAATATTTGGTATAGTTCTACATTTTTTCTCATTTTGAAGTTTAAATGATACATTGTGCACCCTTTTTAACTATAGGGTCAATTAATTTTGTCAAAAATGCACAGACCCATGTAACCGTCCACAACAATTAGACTATAGGACTTTTATATTATCTCAAAAATGTCCTTCTTTCTACTTCTAGTCCATAGGTCCCCATTCTGAGGCCTGGCAACCAGTGAGCTTCTTTCTGTCACTATAGGTTGGTCTTGCCTGTTTTATAATATCATTTACATGAAATAAAATCGTACAAAAGAATTTTGCCAGCATCAGCAAATTATTTTTGACATTCATTCATATTGAGTGTATCAGTCGTTTATCATATTATTGCTGAAAAATACTTCCTTTGTAGAAGTTCATTACAATTTATCTATTCTCACACTGAGGGACATTTGTGTTATTTCCAGTTTTGATTATTATGAATAAAAGTTTATGAACTTTCATATACAAATCGGTTTGTAGATATCTATTTTCATTCCTTTTTGGTAAGCGCCGAGGAGTAGAATGGCAGTATTATGTAATAAGGGTAGATTTAACTTTATAGAAATGGAAAAGCAGTTTTCCAACATGATTGAACAATTTGATAATCCCACCAGCAGTTTTTGAAAGTCCTGAAAGTTTCACAAACTCATCAACCCTTGATATTGTTAATGGCTAACATTTCAGCCATTTTAAATGATGATTAATGGTATCGCATTGACTCACACCTATTTTTAATATTTAGGAAACTGTTCTTTATACTTAGGTAAGACATTTTCTAAATTAATTGTTATGTGTTACCCTGATTATTTATGCAAATGGTGTACTGTGTGAATTAATGATTCATAACATAATTATGGTAATTTTCAAAATTAAACCCACCTTCTTACATTTCTTGGTTCCAATTAAGTAAGAGTAACCACTTATTTAGCACTTACTATATCTCACACACTCTTCTAAGTGAACACAGATTAACTCAATTATTAAAACAAATTATTATAAGGAATTAGGAAAGTTGGCTACAATTTCAGTAAGAAATGTTGGGACTGAGATTTTCAATCAGCCTAGTTTAAAAATCCATCTATTCAGTTAGACATGTTATTTTTATTCTACTTGTTTTGTTTTTTCCTCCAAGTCTTTTTTTAATGTGTGTGCCAGACTTTAAGTGGTATAAATGATAACATGGTGAAGATTAAAAATGAAAAAAGGAGGTAAAGCAGGGATAAAATTAAATTGAGAAGCAGTTGATTTCCTATAAATGTATACCATGTATATATTTATAATATCTTCAGAAATAAATCTGACATCATTTCAGCTTACTTTGATTTACAATGGAGCTTCTTATTGGGAAGATATAAATGGCTTCATTTAAAATCGAACAGAAACATACAATTAACAAATGTATAGCATTAAAAAATTAAGCAAATGGATAATTATACATAAGATCAAATTTATGTCTTTTCCAAGTGTATTCTCAAGTTAAGAAAATTAAACCTAAACAAAAACTAGACCTAAGAACACAAATTACAGGTGTCTCTACAATATTTAGAACAATGTGTAAGGGGAAAGAGAAAGTATCTAAAGAAAATTTCTCCATGTGGAAACATGAAGAGTAATGAATCCATGTGCCCTTAACATTTATGAGTTTATCATAATTATAAACATGTGCATGCCTTGCTATTATTGTTTTGTAGTCAGTAGCGTCATCAACAGTTTAAGCTGTATAGAAAATATATTGACACTTTACATAAAAAAGCAAATGAGAGAAGCTTTAGATATACAGACTAAAAGGTTTGGGGGAAATAAGCCATATTCCACTCTGGAAATTCAAAGAAGTTTTGCATTTTTTGTTGTTGTTGTTTGTTTGTTTGTTTTGCCTTTTGCTTCTGCATTCTGACGCCCAGGGTCAGCAGGTAGTTTAAGTGAAGACTATCACTTCTTAGCCGCTGGGAGTTTTTTGGAGTCAGCAGAGTGTACAAGTTACTTAAGTTTCGATTTCTACAACGGCTACTGACACTGAGCTTGAGTAACAGGGCTTAGTCTGACATGAAACTGTCCTTTCCAAGATTCAGCTCTCTAAGTCTACCAAGGATGATCTCAACTGTGACTAACCAAACTTCTAAAAGTTATGAGACAGCCTATCACATCATCCTCAGTGGCAGTGTTCATGGCAGCATTCCAAACCTGAGAACTCCCCACACAACCCCACCCCTCGGGGTGTCTCCTCACTTCTGTGTTCTGATTTCAGACACACACCGCTGGGAAAATAAGAACATAGTCTTGTTGGCAGCAATTGCCTCATCTGAAAATGGAAAAATTAAAATTGTAAAACATTTAGCTGACATTCGCTGAGCACTTACTAAAAATTCCAGGTACTCTGCTAAATGGGTTGTGTATATTATTTACTCTCCCTGAGGACCACTCCCATGGAGAAGAAACTGAAGTTCCAAGAGGACAAATTAGCCATCAAAGATCACGCAGGTAGCAAGGAGCAGAACCGGGATGAGAATCCAGGTCCCTTTCTGACTTCGAAACATGCCATCCCTAGGCTCTGCTCCCAGCATAAAAGGAGATCCTCATTTCATGCTTTAATTAGGTTTATCTTTAAAATGTACATTTGATCATTCACTCTTGAGATATCATAACGGTAAAGAAATGTGTATACAGTATCCTAGAATTTGTGTAAAAATGCATTTGCCCCACAGTTGTGTTTATCTCTCTCTCTCTCTCTCTCTCTCTCTCTCTCTCTCTCTCTCTCTCTCTCTCTGTTTGTATCTCTATCTGTTTCTCTATCTGTATCTCTATCTCTATCTCTGTCTCTACCTAATCTTCTATCATCTATATATCTGGTTATACAGTATATCTCCACTTTGATTGTCCAGTAAGCCTTCTAAATCAAGAATTCAACTTTTCATAAGTCTCACTGAAAATGTATCCTCATCACTGCACACCTTTACTGCGTGTGGTTTTAGAGAGGTTGTAAAGGACTACACCTTCCTCCCCTTCTTGTCCCAGGGGACAGCAAATGTGCCAGTCACGCAGATAATAGCCTTCACCACAGTCACACTGATTGGCCAATCATGGTGCTTCCCTTTTTATATACAAAGCCTGGATGCGGGAAATTCTCACTTCTCTGGGGACCACAATACCAAACCAAAACCAAAAACAAGCAAAAACAACAACAACAACAACAACAACAACAAGGTGATACAAATATAGACCTTGAACATTCTGTGCCCATGCCTCCTGCCTCCTCCTCCCTCTGGTGCCGAAGGAAACTAATTTGCAGTGCATCAGAATAAAGTTAACGAAGATAGAAAAATACTCCAGTTATTTGTGTTGAGACCTATGCATTAGTTTCTTATGATTGCTGTGACAAGTACCACACAGTGGGGGCTTGAAACAAGATACATTTACTTTCTTACAGTTCTGAGGACTAGAAGTCTGAAATTGGTGCTTTCAATACTATGCTTTCTGTGAAACCTAGAGGGGAATCCTTCCTTGTCTCTTCCTACCTCCCAGTTTCCTAGCAACCTCTGGCATCCCTTTGCTTGCAGCTGCATAACTCCATCTCTGCCTTCATTATCACATAATACTCTCCGTGTGCATCTGTCTTCACACGGCCGTCTTCTTATAAGGACACCAGTCATACTGAAATAGGGACTCATTCTATGTCAGAATGACCCTGCCTTAGCTCATTACACCTGAAGTGACTCTATTTCCAAGGAAGCTCACATGATGAGGCGCTATGGACTTCAACATCTCTTCCCTTTAAGAAAATGGGGGGCCCAATTCAACCCACAACATGGGGCAAGGAGTAGGGACAGAGATAATACATATAAATATTTGAATCTTGAGGTCTTTTGCCAACCTAATCCTGAATGTCCCAGATACAAGAGCTGAAATGTTATATATATTTTTCATAATCGGTACAACCTTATTACCTCTGCTAGATTATAAACTCCTTGAGAACAAACGTACCCAAGCTGGTACTTGGAACTCTGGGAACATTGTCAGGTAGAGATAAGTGCAGATTTAGAGACAGACAAGTTGGAGTTGAGTTTTAAATCCACCATTATTGGAATTATACCCTTAGTCAAACCACCCAAATTCTGTCAGATTTAGCCCACTCCTGTGTCAATGGGGGTAACACCAGTGTCTGACTCTGCTCTGGCATCTACCGTAGACTGCCTGGCTTAAGCAACAAGCACTCACAGTTCTGGACACTAGAGGTCCAAGGTTAAGCCCTGGCAGATTTGAGTTCTGTGAGAACCAACTTTCTGACTTACAGATGGCCACGTTCCTATGGTGTCCCCACAGAGTGGAAAGAGCTTATATATTTTATATAGCTAGTTTATTACAAGTAAAATAATTCTAATATGCCTCCTTTACTTCTCTAATTACAGGCAATCCTATTTTTTTATAACCAATAAACTCTGCCTTTTTGCAGAGGCAATCATGTTTTGCAAAATGTAAGCTATGATTTAATGATCCACCCTAGGCCCTTGATTGGGGTGTTATATTAATGCATCAGACTTTTACTCATAAAACTAGGATACATGCTCCCTCAAGGTCCTGTTACCTTTAGGAATGGGTAGAGTGCCAGGAGCCTTATGTCTCTATCCCTTTAACTCTCCTGGCAAATAATCTTACTGAGTTTGTTTTGGGAGTGATTACCCTTTCTTAGTTTAGGGCTTCTAACTATATTCCACAGCCTCCTAGCATCAAATAATGTGAGGCAATTTATTAAAAATACAGTCTCACTTGCTCAGTCTCCTTCCTACAGAACAGGGATGGGGAACCTATTTTTTTCTGCCAAGGGCCACTTGGATATTTGTAACATCATTCACGGGCGATACAAAATAATCAACTTAAAAATTAGCCTGCTATATTTGGTCAAACATTTAATTAACTCACCCCTAATGCCTTGGCATGGCCAGACTGATTGATTTTGCGGGCCTTTGATGGCCTGCAGGCCATACGTTCTCCACCCGTGCGGGAATAGAATAATAATTTCTGAGCTAATTTATGGAATCCATTTATATGAGATCAGTTTCCCAGTGATAAATATTGGCAGGAAATAGCATGGGTGAATGTCAAGGCATCATGTACATTAAGTAAAAGAAACCCAGTTCAAAAGGCCACAGACTATATGGTTCTATTTACATGACATTCAGGAAAAGGAACAATTATAGAGACAGAAAACAGATTGGTTTCTGCCAGGGAGTGGAACAGTAGGGAAGGAGCAGGAGGACATGGCTGGGGGTTGAAGAGAGTGTAGTTCCAACTGTTCTATATCCTAATTGAGCTGGAGGTTACATGACTGTCTTCATTCATGAACATCCATACAACTATAAACACAGTCACTGTCACAGCAAGTAACAGTATGACTCAATTTTAAGAATGTTTCTATTTTCCCTTGAAACTACTGAAATTAATGTTGCTGCTACATTATTTGACCCAGATAATTTAAATTATTGTATTCAATTGTAAGCCATACTGGTTACCTTAGAAAATGCCTTTCATTTTCATATTGAATGATGCCTTATTTCATGCTTTCACTTTTCCTGATAACAAAATTGTAACTCGTGTTTTAGTTTTGCTTAGACTTTCCTAATATCACCTTGTCTGTGACTTCATATACAATGTTACAGAATTACATCCTTTTATGCATGTCTCTTGTATTCAGCACTGAATTGGGCAATATTTACATACCCACTATACAATTCTTATTCTTTTCATAGGTTAAGTTTAATACCTTTCCCACACTGAGTGTTATAAGATGAATCGTATTTCTTCTCTGTGGCATATTTAACCCAGAAAAGTGGGAAAATGATGAATATATCACATTGGGGCTTCACTACTGAAATAACCTGCAGGGTTTTTTTCTAACAGTTAAAAATACAGAAAAAAAAAACCCTCTATCTATGCTGCTGAAATTGCCTATACCCATTTGACTGTCCTCCTAAATGTATTTGACAGTGTTGATGATGTGTGAGAGAGGTGGCTGCAGCTGGGGCCTCAGAGATTTCTGAAAATAATACTCTGCTAGTAAGGAGTGGCCCATATTTAGCTACATAATCCCCAAACACGCATTTCATTGTCCGCATGTAGAAGGAACCATATGCTTCAGTGAATGTAACGATGAATTGTAAACCACCCATGCAAACAAGCACCAGTGAGGAGGCAGGAGGAAAAGAGAAGTTAATACAAATCAATGTGCAAGGCTGAAATCAATGAAACCAACCATGCTTTTGTTTTCTATCTAGTTTGTATTTAATTTTTCATAGAAGTCTATATTTAAGGAGCTTATTGTTATTTGTGTGTTCTATTTTTGACTTGGTTTTTAGAAAAGCATGAATGGGTTGTGCCATTATTCTGAGTATTGTAATTAATCTTATATTGTGCCTCTCTAGAATTTGATTAGTTATTTTGTATTAGCTATAAACGATTGGCCTTTAAATGTGTAATAAGTAATTATTTTCATTACACTGTGGAATTTTTCTCTGATGCCAGGTTACTAAGAAATTAATATTTAAAAGATTGTGACTTTCTGAGACTGCTATAATGGATTAGCTAATATTGTTCTCTTACAGCCATAGTTATGATATAGTAATTTTGCCAATTCACTGTGTATAGACATTGTTTTACACAAAATTAAAGCAAGGCTTACATGACATTTGCATGGATTTTAGGTCTATTCACTAAAAAGATTTCCAAAGTCCAAGGACCAAAGCAAGAAAAAAAATAAGACGCAGAGGAAAGAAAATATTCTAACATAAAAAGATATATTGGCTTATTCCATTATGTTTAATTATTTATGCCTTCTTCTCTTTAGTTCTCTGAATAAAATATGCAGAGTATCCCAAAAAATGTATACCAACTTTAACAGCTGACAGCTCAATTGATATTTCTTTCTTTTCAGATTTAACCCATTGCAATTAATAATTATTCAGTGTGTGTATATTTTGAGGGCACCCTGTACTTGCAGATATTGTCTAGAATAAAGTCCATATTTAAAATAAACTGACAATGGAAAAAATTCCAGCTGAAAAAAGTATGCTATTCTTCTTATGAATATACTGTGATAATATTAAATTTATAAGTTATAGCCATATCTAAGTTTAACCAACTGCCTAAATGTTTCTAGTTCAATTATATCAAATATTTGCCTTTTTTAAATGCAATCAGTTAGAAAAGAAATGGGAAATTAATTTTAAATATGTTCTATATAAAATATTAAGATTGGGGAAGAAAACAAGAAAAAAACAGATTTGAAGATGTTCGGTAGATCCGTAGAGTCAATATGCCAGCGGGAAGCATCTGGGGGGCTGGCACTGTGCCGTATACACCTTTCGAGTAATTTTCCTGCTAGAGTGTGTGAAAATGCAGCTGCTAAAGTTAGTCAGTGTAGGATTTTTGGCTGTTGGATATTAACTGAAGGTCACATATATTAGTGAAGTGGCATAACATTAAATATCATAAACAGAATATCCAGAGCTATTCAAAAGATAGGGAAGGTAGTTCTGATTTTTTTCCCCTTTTTTTGCTATAGTGAGAGGATAGGCTAAATTACTGCTGATGCTTTCATGGAAAAATATCTTAATTGTAATACCTTTAGAAATAGAAACTTTTAGGGACAGTCTCTGCTGCTTGAATTAGGTTTGAGGCAGCATGCATCTTATTCCCGTGATGCCGGTGGACAATTGGAGTTTTCACAAAGATCTGCTGAGTTTTTATGACACACGCAGAGTGACACAGGCCAGTCTCTGACTTCATGAGTGCTCTGAGACCCTAGGGACATTTGGCCACCAATGAGAGAGACCAGGAAATCAGTGACAATAGGTTGGCGAGCATGCCAGCACAATAGCAGAATTCCTGCGAAGAGCACAGTTGACCACGGGTCGTGGTTGATGCCTTGGCAATCCATTGCCGTGTTTGTGTAAGGCCATAACTCCCATAACAAAGTGCCCTGGAGATTCTCAAATACTCATTCCAGGAGATTAAAGACTACTTTGTAAGCAGAATTTAGCCCAGGGATTTCCTAACTTTGAAGAAGCTTCCTTTGCATGAAAGGTAATCTACAATGCTGTTGTTTTTCCTCCCTTACTTGGGGTTAGAATTCTATTGCATGACCTGAAGGCCCCCTCCCTAGTTTCTTTCACACAGGTATTTCTCCTAATAAATTCCTTTGACATTAATCTCTTCCTGGCCTCTGCTTTTCTGAGGACCTAGACCAGTGGTTCCCAACCTTTTTTTGGCCATTCCTCACCTAAGCATCTCTGAAATCCTTATTGCCTCCCCGCGCCTTCCCCCAACCCTGTGACATGTAATTCTTATTATTCAAAAAATGAACTCCTGTTCACGTGGAGGAAGCCTAAAGGGCCATTGGCTTGGTCTAAACAAGCTTCCAAAGAACATGGAACCATGAAAGAGAAAAATAAAAGAACAAAAGGACAGTTGACATACTGAGAAAGATATCACTAAGAAATTGTTTAAAAAATAGTATGAAGTGATATGAAAAAATAGCACATAAAGTTTTAAAACATACAACAGAAAACTGAAATGCACAAATATGTCACAATATATATTTATATACTGTATATGAAGCACCTAGAACCATAAAAAATGCAAAAAATTCACTATTAATAACTCATTCTTGAATTGCCTCCCTTAAAAATCAAATTGCCCCCCTGTGGGGCATGTGCCCCATGTTGGGAACCATTGATCTAGACTAATGGTCAAAAATTATGGTTTTTGTTTCTAAATAAGATATGGAAATTTGTTGCAACTCAATAATATGAAAATATTTTCCTAGAAATTCTACTCTATGATATCAGACAGTCGGGTTTATTTTCCCTTATAAGCATCTCTGTTGATTTATAACATAAAAGACAAGAAACTATATCAGGATTATTACTTCTAATTTTACCTGGTACTATTATTTGAAATACATTAGTGTAAACATATTCACACACAGAGAGAACCACATACATTTTACCAATAAATTAAGTGAAGACTATTAGAGGAATATTTCTGTGTAGTTAAGTAATATGAATTGGGACTTTATCATTGAAGTGAGAGAGACCTCAGAGGTCATGTAGACTTTCTCATTTCAAGTCTAATATAATGGACAGACAACTGAATAAGATCACCTGAAAAAAACAGCTTGCTAGTTGTGAAAATAGAAAATATATATTGAGCATCTACTATGTATAAGGCACTCTACTAGCTACTTCCATGAACTTTACAACATTTAAACTTCAAAGCATACCCAATAAGGAAGATAATTAAGGAATAATTACTTAATCATTAGGAACATACATCTCAAAGTGATGTGGGTGACTTGCCTTGGGTTCCACATTAGGGAGGGCCAGACTCTGGTTAACTCGCCTTTTTCAAGCTAAGGCTGAACAGAGTCTTTGCCTGGTGGTCTTGACTCTTAAAGAGCCCCATTTGAAGTATTTTTAAACAATGCTCTTTAAAATTCTCATTTTAAATGTACAGCTATTTTTTGTCACTTTATTTCACTGATAGTATCCATTTTCATTTAAATATATGGGAATATATGTTTGTCCATTAAATAAATACTATTTCTCTTCTTTGCAGAACTTGACCATGACATTCTAAGAACTTGACCATGAGATGTTTCCTAAGCAGCAAGCTCCTTTGTCATGTTTAAGTAGAAACAGGCATACAATGATTATACAATAACTAGAGGCCTAGTGCACGAAATTGTTCACAGGTGTGGTCCCTAGGCCTGGCTGGCAATTGAAGTGCAAGTGTCTGGCATGGAAAGGCAGGTCCCAGCTGACCTCTGGGTCCTGGGAAGCACCTGAGCCCCCAGGTCCCTGCGAGCCCCCCTCCACCTGAGTCATGGTGCCCAAGTCCCCATGCAGAGATGCATGAGCATGGCCGGACCCCACATGCCAGGGCTTAGCATGGGCCTCACGGAGGTGCCACAGGGAGGCCAGGTGAGCGATGTGCACTCTCCCAGCTGGCCTCGCAGACCGGCTCTTGCATGAAACCATAGGGAGCCCGACCAGCCCTTGTTGTCCAGGTGGCTGTGGCCCAGCTCACATGGAAGACACCGCATGGGTGCGGGGTGGGCTCCTCGCAGGTGCCCAGCACCTGAGCACAGGGACTTCCCCAGCATGTGAGCCATTGTGCCCTGGGGAAGGGTAGCAGGTTGGAGTGAGAGTGAGCTTGGCGGAACCCCGCATTCCCACCATACCTCCGTCCCTGTCACCCCTGGCCCCAGGTAGCCAGTGAGAGGTTGCAGCCCCACATCATAGTGAGCGGTTGAACTCCCAGTCTCCTGGTCGAACTCCCAGTTGAATGAGTGCCCAAGGGGACAATTTACATGTTAGGCTTTTATTATATAGGATGATCTATTTATTCTCGGAAACTCTATAAATAAAAGGCAATGTATTAATTCTTTAGATATTTATATTCTTGTGTGAGTAAAGGTTGATTAATGTTGTTAAATTCTCATTTTGAAAAAGTGTTAATATGGCCCACAATATTATACAACTTAATTAGATAAAACCTATTGTTTTAAACAGATAATATAGGCAAACATGTCTTTACTTAGTTGTCACAACATGCTATGAATATAACAGCTTTTCATTTTACATATATACATCTATCTCTCTACATCTCTCTATATCTCTATCTCTCTCTCTCTATCTCTATCTCTACCTCTATCTACTAGTATATTTATACCTATACCTATACCTATACCTATACCTATACCTATACCTATACCTATACCTATACCTATACCTATCTATATCATCTATCTATATATTGATTGATTTCAGAGAGGAATGGAGAGGGAGTGAGAGATGCAAACATCAATGATGAGAGATAATCATTGATCAGCTGCCTGCTACATGCCCCACACTGGGGACAGAGCCCACAACCTGGGCATTTGGTCTGACTGGGAATCAAACCATGACCTCCAAGTTCATAGATGGATGCTGAACCATTGAGCAATGCCAGCCAGGCAACAGCTTTAATTTTATACTACTCCACTTTTATATCAAACTAGAGGCACGGTGCATGAATTTGTGCACCAGTAAAGTCCCTCTGTCTGGCCTGTGGGATCGGATCAAAATTGGCTCTCTGACATCCCCTGAGGGGCCCCAGATTGCAAGAGGGTGCAGGCCAGGCCAAGGGACACCACTGGTGCACTATTGGGGTTGGAGAGGGACACAGGAGGTTGGCCATCCAGGGAAGGACCACAGGAGGGCTCCAGGGTGTATCCAGCCCATCTCACTCAGTCCAAATGGGCCAGACCCCAGCAGCAAGCTAACCTACTGGTTGGAGAATCTGCCTTTTGGTGGTCAGTGCACATCATAGTGAGTGGTTGAGCAGCCATAGGATATCATTAGCATATTATGCTTTGATTGGTTGAATGGACGACCAGACACTTAGCAAATTAGGCTTTTATTTTATAGGATCATCATTTTAATCTTGTTAAAATAGTATTACATATACAGACATGAGATAGCTGCTGTGATTAAAAAAGTCCTTAATGAATGCATAAGTTCTTAGTCCACAGTTTATTCTTTTCTGAAACCTCTCACTTAACTTATTAGCTGGTTTATCTTAAAACCATGAACAAAAAATTCTACCAAAACTCAAAAGTGTATACATCACTTTCAGCCATCCCAAAGCTATTTATTCTCACTATTGGTCCTCCATTTTTTTGCCGCTGTGTGCCACTCCCAATATAAGACCACACATGGTATAGAAAGAGCTTCCCAGGAACTCTTTAATTGATCTGCCAAGAAACTGACAAACTGTGTTGTTATAGGTGAAAACTAAAGAGAATGTGCAGTGGAAAATCCCCTTGCAGCCTTTGTTCAACAGAAAGAATGTTATAAGGAAGCCTGTGTGTGTGAGTGTATATGTGCTGGGCAACGTTCCCAGAGTAGATTTAGAATGAGGCTTCCATTATGTGAGGGCTTTGTCATGGTGGGCAGCACAATTCCAAAATTCTCCCTGTGTCTTACACCTGTCCAAACCTGACTCCTTATGATCCATCAATATTCATGTTTCATAATCATTCATATCCAACGAGAAACATATTTTGTATCTTTGTGTCATATATTAGAAACCCTATATAATTGGTTGTTTTACCTTCAAGCCATCCTTACAGGCACAGATAAATTTTTGAAAAATAATAGCACACAAAAAATAATTGAAAAGTCTCTCTTTACAGATGCTGTTATATTTATTGATGACAAATTTATGAGGTAGGTACATTAGTTCCATATCACAGGCTCAGACACTAAAATAATGACATGATTTTACTAGGGATATACCTTAGTGGGTGAGCCTAGAAATCATGGAATTCAAACATATATAACATACGGGGTATGTAATTTTCATCATCTTACATTGATATGAAATTAGCAACATCAATGAAGGTATGCTGTGATAACTATAAGGAATAAGTTCAGAATTGCAAATTTTTCTCATGCAAATCAATCTATATTTGTTCTTATCTCAAGTATTTCAAGACTTTTTGACTCTTTGGATATAAATTATGCAAGACATATACTGATACTCTCAGTATTCCCTGATCTACACACCTATAAGAGACTTCTTTGTTCACAAAGTCCACTATTTCTAGAAATGCTATAAAGATGCACTCTGTTTTGCTATATACTATCCCTTGTGTTACATCACCACATATTTCCAGTTTGCTTTGAATTCCTTGAAATCAATGCCTGAGATGACACCTATTGAAAGAGTTAAGAGTCAATATTTACACTAGAAGTGACATCTCCCAAAGGGTTTTCATTCTTTAAATATCAATGCATTTATCAATTCTATTCAGAAAGTACTAAATATCTTCCTCTGAGCTTTCACTTCAACCTAGATAGCTTTTGCCAATAGCTTCATGACAATAACTATTTCATATATCTGAGGAATTGCAAATACACCCAATGATACCCTTTGGCTAGCCAAAATAATACGATATAACATGGTATCATAAAAATATCTGTGTGTTTACATATGGAAAGAGAGAAATATATATCTATAAATATGTATATATTCCCAGTATAAATCATGATTCCAAGAGAAGTAAGATATTTCAGCATGAAAAAGTATCTTCAATCTCATGAAAGCGGTTTTTACTCCTGCTATAGGCCTCAGATTTTTACAATAACTCCATATCTGAAGAGAATGTTTGCTTTACATTGCATAGATAAAGGGAACATTTAGTGGCTTTCCAAAGAGAAAAACATTATCAAAGCTGATTTTCAAGTCTTCACATCTTGAAAACAGAAACAAAAAAGCTTGAAGACTTAACAGCAATATTAAATACTGCCTTCTTCCTTGAACAAGAGAGTGAATTTTGTTAGGGTTGAACTTCATCAGGAAAAATGGATCTTTACTTGGCTGAAGGGTACAAGGGAGGGGATCATAACTATGTATTAGAATGAAAGTGACAACTAGAATAGCAAGTGCTTTGATCCTGAACGTACATTTGTGTTTTCCCCTGCAGAGCTAAACCTGCAACTGGAAAAGTTAGTTTAAATGTTACTGATGTTTGACTCAGAGATAATGAAAACACACACACAACCCTACTTTGATGAGTATGGGGAAGCATTCTGTTTTACAGTCTGAGTTGGATAGATAGGAATAAATGCTTAATTAGTTTGCTTTTTGGGTAGCAATACCTGTTTTCCTTTCCTATCTAATCTTTCAATGAGAATATTTCCAAGTTAAAAAAAATGCACAACATATTTAAGCACACCTTCTTGCATTTAATAAAATGCAAAAATTAATGAATTGTATTTAATGACATGTAAAATTAATGAATGAAATGCAAGCCGAAATTAACCAACTTTCTGAGCCAATTGTAGGAGGAGCAGACTAATCAGCCTCAACCCTTTGAGCTACTTTCTATTCCTCAAACAGTGTGACTGCTAAAGAAGTCGCATGACTATTGGGGGATTAATCATTAATCTGCTACCATGTTTTTATTAAAACTCAAGAAAATCTGAAATCTATGCATTAGGTTATAAAATATGCAACTCTTAGAAAACAAATGGAAATGAATATTTGCTGTCTGAACATCAGAGAGATGTTTGTGATATATAATTTGCTTTAAATAAACTTCTATCCTAGGCCTGCATATAGTATTGTGAATCTTAATTTTGTTGTTGTTGATGTTGCTATTATTGTTTATGAAAATCCTAGACAAACCCTTGGTACTCTAACTTCATGAAAGTCATTAGAGACCAATAACTTTTTATACTTTTTCTCTTGATCTTATGGCAAAAGTCTACTGACCCTGTCTTAGGAGAAGCTAAACTAGCATAACCCTCTGCCAACTTGGGTGTATGGCGTCCCTTATGGCCTCTTCCACCATGCAGTCCTCATTGCTCACAGATAAGATCCAGCATTCTCATCAAATAAGTTTATCTCCAATGAAATTTAATTATAAATCCCCTTCACACAGTTGTATCATTTTAAATACTGGCATAAAATTCATGACTTTTTAGCTTCTCTCTGAGAGTTCTTCCTGCACTAAACATATTTATTGTACATCTTTTTCAAAAAACCTGATTTTATCTGTTTTTATTGACAGATCTTATATTATTACAAAACAAATACCACAAAAAAAACACTTTTAGATAGATTATACCATAACATGTCTCAGTTCAAGCCTAGAATAAGATCTGATATCACACTTGTAACTTATTCTATTTACAAGAGATTGCTAACCATGTAATTGGGGGATAAATAAGGTTTGTGAAAGGCTTTGAAAACAAGGGAGTTTCTTCACTTCCACAGCAACTTCAATTAAAAATACTTAAAATATTAAAGAAGTCTAAAGAATACTAATTTTTACAAAGGAGGTGGCTAATATGAAAAAAAAAACAAAACAAAAAGCAACAATGGTGTGTATGAGGCTAAGGGGAGGAAAATTAACACAGAAAATATGGAAAATGCCCTAACAATCATTATGTCAAAGAAGCAATCTCACTAAAGTTCTGGCCCCAGATGGAGAGCCATCAATAAATTCCAGAATATGAAAATATAATGGGACAATATCTGGATGCAAATTATACAGATATAATCTTAATCTCAAGGCAGCCATGCGATGACATCAGAGGATCTCAAGTAAAAACCTTTAAAAATTTTATATGAGTTTATTCATCAGAGCAAGGTCAAATTGGCCACTGTACCCCATCGACATGGGTGAGAAACTCTGAGAGTTGGTGAGTGAGGGTGACTTCGGAGCCTGCTTCATTACTTTTGCCAGCATCATGCTGGACAAACTAGCAACACAAAATTTGGACATGAAACCAACTAAGCCTCATGGTCTTTTTGAAGACTCCCAAGCAGATTTCTCACAACTGCAGCCGACAGTGGTCTTAAAATATGCTGTAGTTTAGGCCTAACTGGTTTGGCTCAGTGGATACAGCGTCAGCCTGCAGACTCAAGGGTCCCAGGTTTGATTCTGGTCAAGGGGCGCATCTCCAGTGGGGGTTGTGCAGGAGGCACCTGATCGACGTTTCTAGTTCTCTATCCCTCTCCCTTCCTCTCTGTGAAAAAAATCAATAAAATATATTGTAAAAAATATATATGGTGTAGTTCAGACCCATTTATTTTCATTATGGGCTGAATCTCTTCCTTGCGATAAGCTTTTGGTATTGACAATATGAAAGATTTCTTCATTTTATGTGGGAAATTTCAACCTAACAATCAATTGACAGGGTTATACACTACAGAGATTCACTAAAACATGAGATTTACTCAGAAAATTCCCTTACTAGGTCTTCCCCAATCTATAGGAAAAGTAAAACAAATATATAAAACAAAAACAAAAAAAGAAATTTAAACTAAAATTCATAGACTCAGGTAACTCCAAAACCTCTTCTAAAAAAGACATGAGGAAGACTGCCTTCAGATCTTGGTAAGATGTAAGGCATCTTACCAGGTAGCATTAATAGCTATCAAGAGCAGTGAATTCTCAAGGTGTCATTTTTTTTTAGATCCATATCTCTTAAAGAGACATAAGTTATCATTGAATCATGAAAGACTCTCCCAGCTAGTAAACTTAAACTGAGAATTCTTTGAAATCTCCCAGAATATTGTGTATGCATGAAAAGGAACAGATTTTCCTCAATCTCTTACAATTAATTAGATAATTTTGTGAAGATGATAGTTTCTAAGACCCAAAAGACAAGTTGCATATGACCAAAACTATACATAATCTTGTTTTAATCTGCTTTCCATCGTTTATTGTTTTCATAAATATTTTGCTTTTTGTATGATTAAGCTTTTACATTGCTACTGGATCTTGTTACCTCTTTACTACAATACCCATCATACCCATACCGAAATATTGATATTTATTTCTTTAGAAACTCCAAATATCTGGTTAAATTCTTTTTATTTGACCAAAATATACAATCAAGTTAACTTTTGGTTTGTACTCTTTTCCCTCTAGACATCATACAGATGGTAATTAAGCAGTTGGTTTAATGGTTTAGTGCAATAAATTACTTAGTAATTTTCCACATGGCAAACACCATAATACACAATTGAAAGTCAAAAATAGAAATGGAAGTTACTATTATCCTAAAACAACCCCTGTGGGCCTTTAACAGGAGCTAACAAACTAGCATTTTTAATTAAACCTTTTATAAAGTTGAACTTCAAAAATGATAACAGATGATGCAATCCACTTCTCTATTCTTTTAATATTGCTTCTGTTAAAAGTGATTTTTGTAAAAGAAGAATTGTTAACTACTTTGTAACCCATGGATAACCAGCATATTTGTGTAAGAGTTCCAGGAACTAGCTTCAGGGAAGGAAGCTGACTCCAGCAACCAGGCATTCTGACTCCTGGAAACTTGCTGACTCTCAACCTCCTCTTGACCAGTTTTGAGATCATGGAATGGCATGTCCTGAATTACATGTGAAGAACTTTCAAATCCCTCCCCTTGATTCCTATGTTCTGCTTTCCCTCTCCATCCTAATAAAACCCCTGTGTGCACTTAGTTGTTAAGATGGTCTTTAGGACAGGAGTTACTATCTTCTCAGGCTGCTGCCACTTGAATAAACCGTCTTTCCTTACATTGGCCCCTGTCTTTGTAGTATTGGTTTTCCCAACAGCAGAAAGCTGATCCTGAGTTAAGTATCAGCGACACATATTTGAAGACTCGGTGTGGATTTTATGATTCAGACCTAAGGTTACAGGTCTAAGGTTTGTGTGCTCAATGTTTCAAAACAAAAGCCAGTTTTCAATACTTCCGAGTTGGAGTAAGGAAAGGTTTATTGACTGAGAAGGCCTCGCTCAGGAAGATGGGAGGAGTAATTCTTAAATCCATCTTAAGACAGTCTGGAATCCAGGCATCTTTTATTATTAAGGGAAGAGAAGAGGTGCGAAGAAAGGGGTGGGTGCTGGATCTAGACAGGTAGGCATGAACAGAGATCCAAGGAAGAGTAGGACACTTCTCAATCCCTTTGTTCCTGGTTGGTCCCTTGACCCCAGCTGATCTGAGTCCAATTAAGGAGACTCCTGTGAATCTTTGAAAAACAGTGATTACTTTGTGCATATTTCCCCACATCTTTGCTGACCAAGAGGCTGCTCAAGTCTCCAGCAGAATCCCTCTGGCTAATTAGCATACCTACAGCGGAGTTATTAGCCTGCAGGCCAACAGAAAGAGGGACCGTTTCATTGTTACCCTCTTGTTCCTAGATGATTTCTGTACTCACAAACATTCCTGCCTCACACTTGATCATATTTCTATTGCATGGTGCTAAAATCATACAATAATACACAACAACCTCAGGAAGGAGTATTTTGTCTAAAATCATTCGGCGACCACAAAAGATTGTCATTTGATTTAAGACCTAATGCCGTTTTGGCAAGATCTGACTCTGGAGAGAGAGCTGAAGCTCATTATCCCCCTGCCTTACTCATGCCTGGGGTAGACCCACATCATCCGATCAAAGGCATAAAGAATTGAGCTGAGATTTGAACATTCTCTTAAAGAAGCTAAGGCAGGACTCTTGGTTTGAGGTTAAGTGAAAAGATTTCCTGCTAAACTGAAAAGCTCAGTAATCCCCAGAGAATTATAACAGAATTCAGTGGTATGCATTATAGCACTGATGTTGTCCAGGATAAAATCTACAACTATTCAATATTAAAACACAAACACAAAACAAGAAATGTGATCAAGTCTCAAGGGACCCTGAGATGATGCAGAGATTGGAATTGTTATTAAACAGACTCGAAAGATGTTCTTGTAACCATGATAACCCTGAAATAAAGCTAAATATAACTGAAATAATTACAAAGAGCTAGCTTCAGAGAAATATAAACTATAAAAGAGAATGAATGAATGTTTTGAAACTAAATAGTTATATATATATATATATATATATATATATATATATATATAGTAAATTTCATTAGATGAAATCAAGAGAATACATGTGACAGAGGACAGAATAAGACAAATCAATAAAAATCACATAATATAAAGTACAGAATTAAAAATGAAAAGTAAAAAGGACAGTTTCAAGGACAAATAAGAAAATACCAGAAACTTTAAGTTTGGGAAGAGGAAAAAAATGGGGAGAAAAAAATATTAAAAACAATAGTTCAAATAGTTGACAATTTGTTCAAAGACACAAGTTTATAAAGTTGCTCAGGGAACCACAAAATTTATAAACTCCAACAATATACTATTGAAAAACATGTTTAGAAAATGTAATGAAACCAAAGGTTAAGAAAATATCTTGAAAGCAGCTAGTGAAGAAGGGCATATTACATACAAGGGAACAACAATTTTAGTTGCCACAGATTTATTTTCAAAACCATTAAAGGCAAAGAATAATGGAAGGACATCTTCAAAGTGCAGTCAGAAATTAACCACATATTAAACATTTTATATTGTGATATATTCTTCAACAATTAAGGCAAATAAGAATATTCTCAAATGAAGGAGAAATAAAGAAAAATGCATTAGAAGTAAAACTGCTCCACAAGATATGTTAAAAATGAATCTATAGATTGCAAGGAGAAGATAGAAGAAGGGAACCTGAATCATTAAGAATGAGGGAATAAGAAGAGAAATGACAAGTGTCTGGTTGCTATAAAAAGAATTGTTCTTTCTGGTGATCTTTAAAACTTTTGATTTGAAAAGCAATACTTACAACATTTGTTAGTGGGGTTTTCAATTTAGGTAGATGTAATACATATGATAATTATAACATAAAAGTTCAGAACTGAGTAAGTGGACTTATATTATTGTATAACGTCTACCTTTTATGGAAAGTGGTAAAAAATTAACTCTAAGTAGACTGTGAAAAGTTAGACATGCTTATTAAAATTTCTAATGCAACCACAAAAATAAAATAAATGATAGAGCTAAAGAAGGCAATCAATAGCCCTGGCCAGTGTGGCTCAGTGGCAAAAGCGTAGGCCCACACACCATAGGGTCGTGAATTCAATCCAGGTCAAGGGCACATACCTGGGTTGTGGGTTTGCTCTCCACCCTGGTCAGGACGTGTGCAAGAGGCAACTAGTTGATGTATCTCTCTCACATCAATGTTTCTCTCTCTCTCTCTCCTCCTCCCCTCCCTTCTACTCTGAAAAGCAATGGAAAAAAATATCCTCAGGTGAGTATTTTAACAAAAGTCAATCAATAAATTTAGATTGATATGTGTGTATATATGTACACATATATGTGTACATATACATATATTCAAATAACTAAAAAGAAAAAGACAGCAAAGGAGAACAGAGGAACAAAAGCAAAAGCAAGAACAAAACCCAGGGCTTTATTTACATATTCTAATATGCAAACCACTTAGAAGAAAGTTGGTCTGTGACAGTATTTCCTGGGAGTGGGCATGGAGGGAGCTTAGGAGCAAAAGACTCATAAAGACAGTGTTGGTGGTAAAGCTATTGTTTCTTATCTTAATTGTGGTGATGGTTTTAGGGGTTGATGTGATACATACCAAAACTGATAAATCACTTGCTTTAAATATGTGCAATTTATTGTAAGTCAATTGTTCCTCAATGAAGTTAAAAATAATTCAAACAAACTACTGTCTCCTACCAGAAAAAAATGAATGGGAATTTACTATCTTGGTAACCTGACACTTAAGTGTGATGCAAAACAAAACAAAACAGAACAAAAACAAAAGCAGCTATGCCCTGATTTATAAGTGTACCACCTTATTGACCGGAGGGACATTGTGGCCTAAATTTCTTGCTTTGTCCTCAAACCTCTTTATTTCACAGTGTACGAGGTGCTCAGAAAGATGGGAAATCCCTCAAGCTATGGTTCAGAGAATAACATGCGGGGAGGACAGTATGGAGAGTCCACAAGCCATAAAGGTGCTTGATTGAAAAGTTTATGGGAGTTAACAAGGTTTAAAAGAGAGAAACCCAGAGGAAATAATACCGTCCTCATTAGATCTAATACGATTCACTCAGGGGAAATGTTCCTTTACTTACATCATCATAGTCATCTGTGACTGGTAGTTAATATTACAAAAATCACCTAGGAAACAACACAGAAATGACAAAATTCAGGTAACTTGACAAATATTCCCACATGGGGTTTTGTTGTCTTTTCTGATTAGAAATGGTCTTTTTCTTTTGGTTTAATTTGGGTACTCTGGTACCCAGATTAGTTCTGGTCACAATCATTCTTCAAGCATCAGTCTGTGTTAGACTGTTCAAACCTGTGATTTTCAGAGTCTAAAATGCTATGTTGTAATCTCTGCCGGAAAGGATCATGCAGCAAAAAGAAAAAGAAAACCAGACACTCACAGGCAATGAAATGCCCCACATGTACACTTATGAAGTCCCTACAGCTTGACCCACCTCCACAGATGGCTCTGCTTATGCCCCACCTCCAGATGGAAATGTACACAAGGCAGGGACTGGGAAAAGAGACCAAGGCGTCTGCATAACTTCACTGTTTACACCAGGATATTTTTGTCTAGAAGTCAAGACTGCAATAAATAAATAATTTCTCAGTAGTTCCGGAAAACTCTTACAAGACAATTTTTTTCTGGGTGAATGTCTCTTTTTGGGGGTCGGGGGAGGTATGGAGGGAGACATATGTTATCTTATCAGAGCAACAGTTTATTAATCTGGACAAATAACTAACCAATGCGGACAATTATTTGCTCATCAAACTGATTCTTAAGTATGTGTTAAGATTCTCTCTACTTTTTAAAATGGAATATTTATAAAAGAAAAGCTATGTTTTCACATTTCTAGACAGATAAATAGATAGGCTAGGGCCCCGTGGTCAGCAAACTGTGGTTTGCGAGCCACATGCGGCTCTTTGGCTCCTTGAGTGTGGCTCTTCCTAAGCCTTAGGAGTACCCTAATTAAGTTAATAACAATGTACCTACCTATATAGTTTAAGTTTAAAAAATTTGGCTCTCAAAAGAAATTTCAATCGTTGTACTGTTGATATTTGGCTCTGTTGACTAATGATTTTGCTGACCACTGGGCCTCTAGGCTATATGAGTTTACTAAAAAATGTCATTAAAATCTATTGGTTGGTCTTCCTCCCCCTTCTAAGTTACTAGATGATAACTTCTGCAAAGGCTGTTTGATCAAATCAGGTGATAAAATATATGTCTAGTTAATTTAAAATTAAGACAGTTTCCAAGAAATAAGAGTGTCCCTCCACTATATTCATTACACTTTGATCCTTGATCAAAGGTGGGCATTATTACTCACTCCACTCCCAAAAGCTTGACGTTTCCACTCGTACTCAGTGTAGGGAATATGGGCCTCTTCCCTCTTTCTTGCCCACTTCTTCCTCACTCACTAAAACTGTTTCATCCCTTTGCAAAGTTTAAAGATCGTGTAGATTTGAATATCACAAAAGAGATAGTTAGGTAGAGAGGATAAGACCAATGCACAAACAGCAAGCAATATTTGTATGTATATTACCTCAGTTCTCATACTTCATTCATTCCAAAAGGCTGAAAGCTGTTAGAAAACCAAATCATTATTTTCCACTAGAAGTAATGTAAACTGAATTAATTCATTCCAGACCCTCAAATGGTTCCCTGTTTTAACCTTTCTTATATACTGTTCATGTCTCATGTACGGTTTAATCTATAAATAAACACTTTAAAAGCAAAAAGGACATAAAATATAAATGAAAATTGAATAAAATAAAATGTTATTGTTAAATGAAAATTTAACAATAATAAACAGCAACAAAAGCAAAAACCAAGAAAATATTCACAGAACACTTTCCTGGGATATTAACAACGCAAGGTTTAGTAGTCAGCTGCCTCATACTCACACATTCTCTCCTGTTTGTTGCCTGAGAGTCATGTGACTGGTCATCCAGGTATCAGCATGAAAGGGTTGTTGGATTGAGAGGCGAATTGTTGAAGATAGGAGATGTTTGAGAACGGAGGTTTCTCTCTCTCTGTGTGTGTGTGTGTGTGTGTGTGTGTGTGTGTGTGTGTGTGTGTGTATATATATAATGTATAGATATATGAAGAAAATCTACTGGTGGGATTAGTGACACTTTTTAATACATCTCAAAAAAGGAGCTGCCATTTGAAAGGAGTTCAGAAGTCTGGTTAGAGGTTGAATAAAAAATATTTTATTTGCAAGGGAAAAAACATTACAGTATTTTTTTCTCCTTTTTTAATCAGTAAAATTCAAGCCAATGTCAAAGTTTGCAAGCTATTCTCACACTGATTGCTCAGTGTTGCAGCAACTAAATTATACTGAATTTTCACCCCTTTCTCAACAGTTCTTCTGATGAGAAATAATCATGCATTTAATCATTAAATATTTCAAGGTGGTTTTCAATAACATGCATTACTAAAATAGTGCTAATATTTCACTTTTAAAAGAAATGTCTTTGAAAATGGTTGTCTACCAAATTTGAAGTGTATATGTATATATTTGGAACAAGGAATCAGAAGTCTGGCATTTCCCTGCCACTGAGAATGAATTTTAACTAGATTTGCACTGCCTTGAAGGGATCCTGTGTTCTGTGAGATATCTAAGCTTACTAATTGATCATAAATAAATCAACCCTGTGTGAAGGTTTTCTTAAACTGTGGCAGATCCTTTACACTGCGAAGAGTTGAGGGCATTTTAAAATGCCAACCTTAGCCAATGTAGTTAGTTAGGCATACTTAGACTTTCTCAGAGTGAAAATAAGGCTAAAAAGAAAAATAACTTTATACTATCATCTGAGGCATTAAAACTTTAGTGACAGGATCAAAAAATACAGAGCATGACACCAATATATGCCTTTCGAACTTTAGATTCGGGTCAATATACTTCAAAAGAGACTTCATACTGTAGCACTTTCTTGCGTGACACATGCATGCGCCCGAGTCCAGAGCTGGTAGGATGCGTGAGAATTGAGGTGATAACCCAGCGAAAAATGGAAGAAATAAAGGCAGAGGCCCTGAGACTGTTTATTCCGGACGCTTCCTTTACTTCCAAGTTTCTTTCTTATTAACAAATCTATTTTGGTTCCTGGTTCTGAGTGTAGTGTGTGATGATTGCTATAAATTATTTAGATAATAAAAGTATGTGTTTTAAAACTATGAAATCCTTCCATATTCTATAATACAGAAATTAACACAGTTGTTTTTCTTTCAGTAATCTCTTTTCTTATATTAAGTATGATGGTAACGAGTACAAAAAATAATTTTCACTCTCATTTATTTTTAAAAAATGAGAGTAAGCTCCTTCTCCCTCGCTCCTACCATCCCAGTCTGGAGTCTAGCTTTGACACATTTGTGCAGAGGTGTTAATTTGAAAAATTTATGTGAATGTCTGAGATAACATAGGTATCAGATTTCAAAGTGAGTTGGGAGACAGCCAGAATGAAAATTTCCAAGGAAACAGCTAAGTCTTATTTTTCAACACATTTGAAAATACTCAATTGGAGGATATAAGAATTGGGAAGGGATTTTGAAATTGTGTGATTCTGAATATATGACCTTGAAGAAAATTATCGCCATGCTCTGAAACATCATCCAAAACCTAAATCAACTGTTAGCCTCAAGAAATAAGAGATAAAGATGACTTTGTGAACCCACGCTTAATATTGATGAGGAGCCCTTTGGGGGGAACACTCAGATAACTGAACTAGGTGCCCAGCAGTTATGGGCTGACCCAGGAAAGATTTTCACACTTTCTCGTATGTAAGATACCAATCTTCTTAGGATATATTCCTAAAAGTGGGATCACTGGGTCAAATGGCAGTTTCATTTACAATAGCTAAGATCTGGAAGCAGCTTAAGTGCCCATCAGTAGATGAGTAATTAAAAAAAAACAAAACACAAAAAACCTTGGTACATTTACACAACGGAATACTATCAGCTGTACAAAAGAATGACCTCTTACCCTTTGAGACAGCCTGGAGGGACCTGGAGAGTATTATGCTAAGCAGAATAAGCCAGTCAAAGACAAATATCACATGATATCACTTATATGTGGAATCTAATGAACAGAATAAACTGACAAACAAAATAGATAGAGACATAGAAGCATGCAACAGACTGATGATTCTCAGAGGGAAGGGGGTGTGGGGGAAAGGATTAACCAACTTGTATGCATATATGCAAAACCCATGGACACAGACAATAGTGTGGTGAAGGCCTGGGGAGGAAGAGGGAGTGGGGAGGAGGGGGTCAATGGAGGGAAAAATGGGGAACATATGTAATACTTTCAACGATAAAGATAAATTTTAAAAATAAAGGAAGATTCTTCTAATGAAAAAAAAAACAATATAGGAAAATATGCAGAATAGAAAGAAATGTGTTTTTCTAAGCTTTTTATCTAGCACTGTCTTCCCAGAAAAGTCAAAAACAATGTTTTCACAAAAAAAAAAAGTATTAAAAGGAAAATAATTTAATGGATTACAAACTCCTTGACATGTGGCTCATGTGGCCAATGCACAAATCTAAAGTGATTCTCTTCATTTATTTTTCAAACACTATCTTGGATGCATCTTACCACATTCCTTTTTAGTGACAAAAGAATTTTTCACAGACACTATTGTCTAACATAATAACAATTGTAAAATATTGATGAAGCTGGAAACTCAAATTGAGCACAGCCTCTTGAGGCCTTAATCTTTTCGCATGCTGCAACCACTAGAGCTCATTAGAGTTGCTGATTCTCTCTCATTTACGGGTGAGCAAAGAAACCATGTGTCAAAGGCTAAATCCATCCGTGGTTTGGTAAACAGGATGTGGAAAGCTCAAGTGCACAGGAGATGCTTAGCCAGATTTCTGCTTGACCACAACTATTAAATAGCAAATATACAGAGTTAAGATGTTTGCCCCTGACAAAGAAACAATGAACAGATATTAATGACTGACCCTTAATCAAAGGATGATAAAATATGTTAATCGCTATCCTGAGTTTCCCATTCACTGTCAAATTGCATGAAAAAAAAAAATAGCAGCTTTAGTCCTTGGCCTGGAAATACTTTATAATTCAAAAACATTTAGTCACTCATTATTTCTTCATCATAAAGAACTATGGCCTATTTATTCCATGACCACTAGGTATTTTCTTATAAGCAACCATTTAATCTTTAGGAAAATAGAAGTTGTTTTCAAGTTTCAATAGAAACAAAAGGTTCAAAGTACTAAATTTTCATTTTAATTCAATATTTGTTAGGAAGAACATACATTTAATGCTACATCATCCATGGCACATGGGCAAGGGTGATGACATGGTACATATAGTCTCAAAAGTGAAATCTTTCAATATAGTGAATGTGAGAGGCATTAATCAATGCAAAATTACAATGATGAAAAAAGTCTTATAACAAAGAAGTACATGGAACATTAAAAGTGTGCAAAAGTTTAGTAAGAACAGCAAGATATACAAGATTGTATTATGTTAATATATAGTACAAAGTCAAGTGTGTAAAATGGTTAAACTCAGAGTTTAAATAGTCTGCTGGCTGAGACTCTCAATAATTAAACTACTAAAACTTTGTACATTTTTATTACATTTTTAAAGTTTTGGTAAGAAGGTATTATATTTAAGATTGTGAAATTATATATGTTTCAAAAGTACTATGTTTTATCTTCTTATTAAAGTGAATAACTTGATAATACTAGAAAAAGAAAAAAAAAAAAACAGCACAAAGAAGACAAAAATGCAATACCTGTTTCCTAACACCAATAAGTACATCTGTAAACACTTAAAAACTTAAGTTACTGCTAGGCTGGTGTGAATCAGTGGTTGCACATCGACCTATGAACCAGGAGGTTGAGGTTTGATTCCCTGTCAGGGCACATGCCCTGGTTGCAAACTTGATCCCCAATGGGGGGGGCATGCAAGCGGCAGCCAATCAATGATTCTCTCTTATCATTAATGTTTCTCTCTCTCTCTCTCTCTCTCTCTCTCTCTCTCTCTCTCTCTCTCTGATGCTTCTCTGAAATCAATAAAATATATTTTAAAAATAATAAAAAAAACCACAAAACTTATTGGGTCAAACTGTTAAGTATCATTGATTTATTACAAATTCCAAGAAGTAGAGTCTAGGATATTATTCTTGTATATTTAATTAAAACATGAAATGGCTACAAATTCCTCCTTCTGCTTTGCAATGTGATTTTCTTGTTTCTCTTCTCAAGAGGTAGAGTTTATTTTTCTACTTTGTGGAATCAGGGTTGGTCTTGTGAGTTGTATGGATTAACAAATGCAGTGGAAATAAGCATATTGTGGGAATTCTGATTATAAGCTTGAAGAGGAGTGGAAATTCCCATGCCCCACTTTTGGCAAATTGCGCTGAAGCCATGGTGTAAATATTCCCTATCCATCCTATTGGATACGTATAGATCATTAAGCAGAACTGCCTTAGCTAATTTCCTCTAGAACTACTATCTGACTCCCAACTGGCAGCCAGCAATAAACACCAGACATGTAAGCTTAACATAGAACACCTAGCAACAGTAGTCACAAGATGACTATGACCTTACAAGTGACTCCTGGCAAGATTTTCAGGAGATTTGCCCATCTAAACCCGTTCCAAATTGCTGACATACAAGATTAAGAGTAACTGGTAAATCTCCAAGACATTTAGTTTCTGAAGTAAAATTAAATCTGTCCAGGAGAACTGATACAGTCCCTTTGAATAATAGCTAATAATAAAAATAGCAAGCAATATTTATTGGTAAGCAATGAGCAAAACATTTTACATTTATTGCATCTCATAATCCTCAAAGTAATAAACTTGGCACTTTTCTTATCTCAACTCTATAGATATTGAAACATTAAGAGATTCAAATGTTGTCTAAATTTCATAACTAGAAAGATGTGCAAATAAATCCAAACCCAACCTAACTTTTAAAGCCATCTTCTTAACGAGTATAGGTATTGCATCTGTTCTTCCCTGTTGTCTCATAATTTCCAAATATCTAATCTAATAAAAGAGAAGCATTCAAATTGACCATACCTCCGCTACACTTACAAGCCATGCCCACCAGCCAATCAGGAGTTAATATGCAAATTAACCCAACTAAGATGGCAGTGGCCATGGAGCTGGAGCAAGCAGGAGGCTTAAAGGCAATGGAGGAAGCCAAGCTTCCCACCTTCCCTGGCCAGACCTGGGCTCGCTCTGCTCAAGGCTACAAAGTTTCAATGATAGAGAATAAATAAATCCCAGGGGAAAAAAAAAAAAAAAGGAGACGCTGGGAGCTTCTGTTGCAGGGGGGCTTGGCCAGCCTGAAAACGGCCCTCAGCCCCTCACCCAGGCTGGCCAGGCACCCCAAAGGGACCCCCCACCCTGAAGGGGCTGTGGCCAGCCTGAAAACGGCCCTCAGCCCCTCACCCAGATGGCCAGGCACCCCAGCGGGACCCTCACCCTGATCCGGGACACCATTCAGGGCAAACTAGGCGGCCCCCACCCATGCACCAGGCCTCTATCCTATATAATAAAAGGGTAATATGCAAATTGACCCTAACAGCAGAGTGACTGGGAATGACTGGTCACTATGACACACACTGACCATCGGGGGGCAGATTCTCAATGCAGGAGCTGCCCCCTGGTGGTCAGTGCACTCCCACAGGGGGAGCTCTGCTCAGCCACAAGCCAGGCTGACGGCTGCCAGCACAGTAGTGATGGCGATAGCCTCTCCCGCCTCCTCAGCAGCGCTAAGGTTGTCCGACTGCAGCTCAGGTCTGCTCCCTGCTGGCAAGTGGACATCCCCCGCGGGCTCTGAGGGATGTCTGACTGCCAGTTTAGTCCCTATCCCCGGGAGCAGGCCTAAGCCAGCAGGTGGACATCCCCTGAGGGGTACCAGACTGCAAGAGGGCACAGGCCGGGCAAAGGGACCCCCCAGTGCACAAATTTTTGTGCACCGGGCCTCTAGTATTACCTATAACAAGGAATAAAAACATTGAAACTTGAGATAACACCATATCTTACAATGGGAAACAAATCAAATGACCATAGTCTAAAATAAGATAATATTTTCCTTATTGGCTCACACAGAGATTCAGAAAGCCTTCGTGGTAGAAGTTTCAATCACAGTGCCCAGAGGAGAGGAATGTTGGTTTATGCAGCAAACAGAATACATAGTTACAGAAAGAGAAATCGTTCATGTCTAGCTTGTCAGAAGACAGGGACGGTGGTAACTAGGGCATCCTTGAAATTTGAGAGTATATAAACAATGAGCTATAATAATTTAGAGCCATCAAGAAGTTGCTACAAAAAGAAATAAAAATTATAATTCAGCACACATCAGGTTAGGATAAGAGGACAAAATTAAAAATATAAACCAATATACCTCCTAAATATGGTGTTACGACAAGTGGGAATGAACCAAAGAGCAAATATACACTATTAATATTTTTTCAGATAAATATTGCATCTGTATTGATTGAACAATACATAAAACATAGCATATCCCCTTTTACTTTTGAAGGATTGCTGAAGAACAAGCATGCGTTTTATGCGTTTTACAAGCTTGCATATGAGAAGAAAATGAAAGGGTGCTTCTCAGGGCCAGCATCTGGGCTGTCTGAATGTTTCTCTCCAAGATTAAATGATAAGATTTATTAAAAAGAATATTGAAAGACTTGGCAAGAACATTTTGTGATCTATGAATTTACAACTTCAGTAAATGGCATTTTAAGTTCACCTTTGAACTATCTTCTCTTGGTGCTCCATAATAGCACACAATTATGAATTAAACATGACCCCTTCCTTTCTCTCTAGTATACACATAAATACTTGTATATTATCTATACAATATACACCTCTCTCTCTCTCTCTCTCTCTCTCTCTCTTTCTCTCTCTCTCTCTCTCTCTCTCTGTAATTACTTATATATGCTATCGCATTTTACTTCCATATACCATCAGCAAACAAACATAAAATACTTAGAAATGCATTTTAAAAATGTATATAACAATATAAAATTATAAGTATAAAATTTACAATAAATTTAAACTAAAGATGACAGAGACACATTATATTCATGGATTGGAAGATTTAACGTTATTATGTCTGTTTCTCCCACATTCATCTATGAATTAAACAGAATTCTAATACAAGTTCATCAAGCCTTTTAAAAATAAAAATAGAGAAGTTGATTCTTAGATTTATATAAAAAATAAAATGAAAGTAGAATAGGTTAAATAATTAAAAAAGACTAAAACACAAATAGGACACGAAGAGCACAATAAATAGAATGGCAAAACAAGAAAAACTGATACATCAAATATTAATAAAAAGGTAGTTGTCGAGGACTTTATGCATTGTTGATTGGAATGTAAAAAAATTATAAATACTTTGGAAATAAGTTTTTCAGTTCAATAAAATACATGCATATTTTAGATAATTTAGTTGTTTGTTTTTGTGTGTTTTTTTTCCCTAAGAGAAAGATGATAAAAAAAAAGATTGACTATAGTTTTCTTTATTCTAAATAAGACAAATCTAGAAACAAATGAATGTTCACCAATGGAGTGCTTATAGCAAAATATTAATGAAAAGATTGATTTAAGTGGTCCTTGAAATATTATTAGCTTTTTCTTTTTATTCCATTGAAATATTAACTGGCACATTGGAATATGATTTTTAAGCCATTACAAATGCTTTTAGGTTAAGCTATTATGAAAAAATTCATGAGTCCTTGCATGATACAATATTGGAGAGCATAATGGATGTTTTCTGAGTGCTACCCTGAGGTTTTATGTTCCTAGTCAAGCCACAGCAGTATAACGACATCACTCAGTGCTACACTTCTCATTTACTCCTCCCAAAGGAAATCGCATTTTAACTTTAGGTCATTGACCCATTTTACTGTAGCCTTCATTTTTATTTCCATTGAAGAATAAAGTCAGATGTATTAACTGGCAATTTCTCTAAAGTCACTTTTTTTTTTTCATTTTCATACAAGATCTTTTAAAGTAGAATATGGAAAGCCCCAACAATATGTAACTACATGGGTAAGCAAGTGATATGAATTTTTTATAATTAAAAAATATAAACATTAGTTATCTCATGGCCTTTTATAAACCAATTCAATTGTAGAAATTTAACATTCACTGATATACACTGCCTTAAAAAAACATGAAAGTTCACAGCAGCGTAACTATGACAGGAACATAAGTATTCTATACACTTTCTAGCAGAAAAATAAATATTTGCATATATATATATATATATATATATATATATATATATATATATGATTGTACGACTGTTTGACCATTCGACTAGTAGCTATGATGCGCACTGACCACCAGGGGGCAGACACTCAATGCACAGGCATGGAAATATGGAATAGACTGATGAATCTCAGAGGAAAGGGGGGAGGGGTGGAGAGGAGGAGGGCAGGAAGAGATTAACCAAAGATCTTATATGCATACTAGAGGCCCAGTGTACAGATTCGTGCACTGGTGGGGTCCTTCAACCTGGCCTGCGGATGATATCAGGCTGGAACTGGCAGTCCGACATCCCCCAGGGGGTCCTGGATTGTGAGAGGACACAGGCCAGGCCTAAGGACCCCATCGGTGCATGAATCTGTGCACCAGGCCTCTACTAGATACAATAAAATAATGAAATATTATGCAGTCTTAAAATAATGAAAGCATGAATATGTTAATAACATAAATAATCTCTTAGCTGAAATATTTACTAAAATTTGCAAATGATGTACAAGATATATTTATTCCTCTTAATACTAAAATAATGCATAAGTATAAGAATATATAGATTTAAATCTCAACTAGACCTAGTTTTGGGTCTAATTTATCCTATTTGACTAAGTAAAAATACCCAGAGACAACATGTGTGCTTCAATGATGGACATTCACAGAAATACTTTGTTAGTGGAAAATTACATAGAAAAATAAGAAAATAGCAACCTGGAAATTTTATTATGAGAGGGAATAAAGAAACTTTTTGTCTTATTTGGTCCTTCAATATGCATCTATTTTATTTAAAAGATATTTTTAATGATTTTATAAAGGAAGGAAGAGAGAAAGAGATAGAGAGAAACATCAATGATAAGAGAGAATCATTTATCAACTTTCAATATGCATCTATTGCTTTTACTGTTAAGCCAATAAGATTATTTTGGCAGTTATATTTGTAACAATTTTTATTTTGTCTTTATATTTCTCTGTTAAATATTTAAAATATCCAAATCAATTAAAACAACATGCACACATAATTTCATCTCTTCAATAGTTTAACTCAGTCTCTCAGATATTGCATGCCTTATGTCTGTTTAACATTTATGGGTGTGCCCCAATCGTTAAATGTTATATGAAAGCTATCTATACTAATAAAAGGGTAATATGCTAATTAGACCAGACATCTTCCAGACATCCTTCTGGACAAAGCCATGGTGGCGGGGGCTGAGGCAGAGGTGGGCAGTTAGGGGTAATTAGGCCAGCAGGGGAGGGCAATTAGGGCAATCAGGTTGGCAGGGGAGGGCAGTTAGGGGCTATCAGGCCAGCAGGGGAGCAATTAGGGGGTGATCCGGCAGACAGGTGAGCAGTTAGGAGCCAGCAGTCCCAGATTGCGAGAGGGGTGTCCGACTGCCAGTTTAAAATGGCAGTTGGATAACCTCTAAAGGGTCCCGGATTAGAGAGGGTGCAGGCCAGGCTGAGGGACCCCCTGCTCCCCGCTGTGCACAAATTTCATGAACCAGGCCTCTAGTGGATGTATATATATATATATATAAAAGCCAAAGTGACTGTTACAACAGAATGACTGGTTGCTGCGATGTGCACTAACCACTGGGGGCAGATGCTCAATGCAGGAGCTGCCCCCTGGTGGTCAGTGTGCTCTTACAGTGTGAGCGTCACTCAGCTAGAAGTGGGGCTCACGGCTGGCGAGCGCAGTAGCATTGGTGGGAATTTCTCCCACCTCTGCAGCACTGCTAAAGAACAGCGAGCTGAGCATTAAGGAGCGAGCAGGCAGGTGAGTAGTTATGGGCGAGCAGCCCTGGGTTGAAAGAGGGATGTCTGAGTGCTGGATGTCCAACTGCAGGGATCGGGGCCTGAACCAGCAGTCAGACAACTCCTGATGGGTCCCGGATTGAGAGAAGGCTCAGGCCAGGCTGAGGGACCCTCCCCTCGTGCGCGAATTTTGTGCACCGGGCCTCTATTGTTTTATTAAACTTTCTAACTTAATCACTAAGTTTTGATTGCATTTTTGCCACTTATAACAATTTATTTTATAGCATATTCTCATTTTGTATTAGTTTCCTGGGATGATAACTATAAAGAGAGAGAATTAAGTAAAAACAAATTAAGGAATAACAAAATCATGTAACAGATGGAAGAGGAATAGAAAATGCCTCAATTTAATTTTAAAAAGCAATTTGAAAAATTACTTTGAAAAAGTACATTTTTTTTCCTTTTCTTTTATTGGAAGTTGAGGTAGAGATCTATCCAAGGTGGTCTGATAAATAGAGGCTACAGGAGGCAAACTGTACAATTTTTCTTGTCTTACAATCTGAAGGCATTGCCAGTCTATGAGGAGGGCAGACAGAGAACAAATGTCCCCTTTGTAAGCAAATCCTCTCCTACAAAGCAAGGCCATTACCATTATCTCCTAGGAAGTGAAAGGGAGAAAAAAAAATCTCAAAAAGTGACTTACTTGTAAAAGATGATAAACAAATAAACATACAGTATACACAGACATTTATAAGGTGAATACACAATTAATAATAAGATATGTTATGATTTTTTAAAAAGAATAATAACTCTAGAATCCTACAAGTTGACATGCTGTGACAGGCACCTCTCACAGACACCAGAGAGGTGTTATTGGACAGGACAACCCCTGGAGCCATTGGGGGAGGGCTGTCCCCAATCTCGATCCTTGTCTCCTCATGAAAATGAATATATTTATATGAGGGACCTTGACTGTGTTGTGAAAAGTCAATTTACGAAAGCAATTAAAGCATGCGCCTTTATTGAAAAATCAAAGCAAGCAAACCTATACATCTGGCTCACGAAGCACAGACAGGCTCTCAGCTAATCTGAAGAGCTGGCTGAGTGAGGGCCCGAGGTGTTATAGACCCTCGTGTCTATAGGCTTCAAAATTCCTCTGCTGACTATTTTAGTACAGATTAATTCTCAAGGTCCCTTTTTGAAAAAAATTTGTTGTGGCTTTCTCAGAATGCATGAAAACACCTGGCAGCTTTATCTTGCCAAGCCTTGAGACTGCTGGCTTCTCTGCTTAGGGAGTAAAATAGCCCTTTTTTTTTTTTCCTTTTCCCCTTGATCATCCCTTCCTGCATTCTTTCATTACGGAGGATTTTAACCATTTGCTCTGTGTCCTTGGCTGGGGGAGATAATGGTTTGTTAGTTACAAGCCGCTGGCAAATGGCCCACACTGTTTGGCCTTGTCTTAGCTTTCCTGTCTGTTTCCCTAGTTCTCCTCCCTGGAATCCTGTACAATTTTAGCTGGCCCCACCGGTCACGTCCATATTTCCTCCTTCCTTTCACCCCTTGCCCTGTCTGCCTAATCCTGTTTCTAACGCCTCTCAATACCAAAGGCTAAAAGAAACAGCAACTGTGCTCCAAGGACCATAACTTACCGTGATTCGCTCACACAAAAGGATGTCCAGAAATAGCGTGGGTCCCACGGACGCGGTGGAGCCCCACAGAGCCACGTTTCAAGGAAATACTTGGATCCAGAGTGCAAACCCCCTTCCCAGGCATGTGCTACATCCCTTCTCCTGACAATTTTCTTTCCTGTGCTATTCAGACAATAGTGACTTCCTTATAGAAATGGATGCATGTGAAATAAAATATAATCTCTGTACAGCATTTGGAACAGAAATTCACACGTGGGAAGTTCTCACCAATTTCAGCTTTTATTTTCATTGTTAATACTAATAGCAGCAGTAGTAAGAATAGTGTAGTAGTCTTGATAGTTGTAACCGGTAATAGTAGTCATTAGTGCTCAATAACATAATTTAAAACTTTTTTCCTAGTTTTTCACTCTGACATATTACCTGTTGTCTTCATCCTCTGCCTGCTAGCAAAAATCCTAAAGAAATCGCCAGGCATTGTCTTGTTCAGAAAATTTGAAAGGTCACCCCTTTCCTGGACCCGATTTTGAAGCAAGTATTCTTTCAGACAGATGCAAGGCGTGTCTTCATTTCTTATTACTGATGACATTCTTATGTCTTTATATATTTCTGATGTCTTTCTTGGATCACCATTAATCTGATGACATATATTTTACTTTGGGGGTTTATTTTTGACAATTATATATTTCTGAAAACAAATATTATTATCTTATGGTAAGCAGCTTCTAAAATGGCTACCGATGACTCACTGCCTCTTTCGTAATATCCACTCCTTGCCTGCCTGTGAGTTGGACTTTGTGTCTTCAAATGGACAGAGGACAGCACACGTGGAGAATGCGGTTTCTGAGGCTAGGTTACGAGATTCTGTGACCTCACTCTCTCTCTCTGTCTCTCTCAATCTCTCTCTGTTTTTCTCACTGTCTCAACCTCGGCTCTGGGCCAAGGAAGTTGCCATGCCATGAATAGTTTAAAAAAAAAAAAAAAATATATATATATATATATATATATATATATATATATATATATATATATATATAATTGATATCAGAGGAAGAGAGAGATATAAACATTACTGATGAAAGAGAACCTTTGGTAGGCTGCCTTCTGCACATCCCCTACTGGGAATAGAGCCCACAACCCAGGCATGTGCCCTGACCGGAATCGAACTGTGACCTCCTGGTTCCTAGGTCAATGCTCAACCACTGAGCCATGCCAGCTGGGCATGCCATGAATAGTTTTATGGAGAGAGGCTCACCTGGGAAGGAGCTAATGTCTCCAGTAAGAGCCAGCGAGGATCAGAGGCCTGCTAACAGCCGTCCGAGTGAGTGTGGGAAAGGATTTGTTCCCTGGTTGAGTCTTGAAGCCCAGCCAGAATGTTGATGGCAGCCTTGTGAGACCCTGAGCCAAAGGCTCCAGCTAAGGCACACGCAGATTCCAGCCCCACAGACAGTGGGAGTTAATAAATAGTCGTCGTTTTAAACTGCACAAGGTCTTACTAACTTGTTCCACAGCTATAGATAATTAATATATCCCAAATTGGAAAGATACTAGAGATATGGAAGGGTTGCTTTATACATACCAAATTTAAATACTTTTCTAAATTTACTCCTCATATATTTTACAGATATTGTATTTGTGCTAAAAAGAATGTCTAAACTTTTTATCATTATAATTTTTATGGGAGATTACATTATCACCACAGTTATTATAATTATTTTTAAATAGGCCATTTCAAACTAGATTGTTTACTCTCTTCCCTTGAAAGAGTTTTAATGAAGTCATGAATCTTGTAAATGGGAGGTATATTTTATAGAACATTTCCATCTCACAGCCAAAAATATCAATATGTTATTCTGTACCCGGCTCCATCTGACAGAAGCAGATGTAGAGGCCTGGTCCAACACATATATATCAAATTCTATCTTTAGGAATCTGATACCAGTCTTAGACACAGGGTTTTACAAAGATAAAATTCTTTTATCATCCAAATTTCCTTTATCCCCTTTGTGCAAAATTCTTCCCTGATACTCAAAATGTGCCTGTCTGATTTATTTGTTATTATTAAATATTGCTTTTTATGTATTATGAGCACATTTAAAAAATCTCATTTTCAAAAAAGGCTGTTAAAAGAATAGCGGAGAAACAGTAAACTGGAAGTAATATATTCCAAATAACAGATCTCATTTCATTTATCCATATGATTGGAGGTTTAACAATATGATGGATTTTTGTAAAGAGCAAACGTAGAAAATATTTTCCATTGTATATCTGTATTCACTCTCATTGATACTCCTGTTATCTCCATTATTTCTTGATTTCTACTTTCTGTGGACTTTTTTTCTCATTTAATAAGATGGTACCTTAGATCATTAATTTATTCTCTTTCTTTTTAATTAAACTTTTAAAGCAACATATTTCTTCTTAGCACAGGATTAGTTACAACCCATATATTTTTATATATTTGTTTTGTTTGCACTCTATTCACAATAATTTATAATTTCCTTGTGATTTCTAGTGTAATTCAAAAGTGGTACAAGAAAATATTTTGCATATATTTAATTATTTTTAATTAGCTCAGATTTGCTTTATGAGCTAGAATATATTGTGTCTTGTGAATGTTTCATGTGAATTTGAGAAGGATGTAGATTTTTTTCTGACATTAGGTTGCAATGTCAATAAATTTTAACTTTGTCATGTTGGTTTATAGTGTTGCTGAAGTGTACTTATACAGTTTCTGATACTCTGTCTACTTGTTCTATCAAGTACTAAGAAACTATTTTTGAGGTTTCCAACTATAGTTATGAATTAAACTATTTCTCTTTTAGTTTTGCTTCATATTTTTCCAGCTTTTTATTCGTCCACATTCTAGATTTTTATTCTAAATTTTTTCTTTACTATTACAAATACTCTTTTCCTTAGTTACATATGATTTTCTGAAGTCATCTTTTTATAATATCAACATATTCTTTGATCATTATTTGATTTGCATGTTTTCTGCCACATTTCAAATTTTGACATATCTGTGTTGTCATATTTCAACTAAACTATCTTTGTCTTTAACTGGATTAAAATCTACCATTTGTTGGTTTTCTGTTTATTCTATTAAATTTTTTTCTATTTTGTTTTTTTATTGCATTTTTTGTATTGAGTTTTTTTAAAAATATGTTTTTATTGATTTCAGAGAGGAAGGGGAAAGGGAGAGGGAAATAGAAACATCAATGATGAGAGAGAATCATTGATTGGCTGCCTCCTGCATATCCCCCAATGGGGATCGAGCTTGCAACCTGGGCACATGCCCAGACTGAGAATTGAACAGAGACCTGGTTCATAGATCGATGTTCAACCACTGAACCACACTGACCCAGCTGTATTGAGTACTTTTAAAAATACCTTATTATCTCCACCACTGACTTATTTATTTTTCTTTTAAAAATTAGTTATTAACCTAGATTTGATAATATCCATGTTTATTTATTCAAAAGTATAATTTTAGTTTATTTCACAGTATATTCCCATTTCTGCTCTCCAATCCCTTACACTGTTCTTTGCATTTATTTTAATTTAATAAATGCTAAACATTCACACAACATCACTAATATTTCTTGCTTTAGACATTTAATATTTTATAACAAACACAATTTTAAGAATACGTATTTTTAAATCCTCACCTGATTTAATGTATTTTTTTAATTGACTTGAGAGAGGAATGCAGAGAGACAGAGAGAGAGAGAGAGAGAGGGGGAGAGAGAGAGAGAGAGAGAGATACATTAAACCTTTTGGTGTACAGAATGATCTAACAACAGAGTTACGTTGCTAAGGAAATTAATATATTTTTAAAGAATGTTTTTTATCTTTTTTATTACATACAATGAATGATGTTAAAAAAATTTTTAATCCATGTTTCTGGGGTTTCTTTTACAGAGTTTATATTTATTTTTTCCCATTAAACACTTATCCACTCAATATGTACTTTAAAATAGTCTAAAATTTTAATCATTTACTACATTAAATGTTATAAAATGAAAAGATACTTATATTGTAAAAATCTTATTTTCTCTGATATAAAAACAAATATATTTGTTGTTTCAGAAATTCCCAATGTCAAATTTGAAAGGTTCATTTAGCCATTGAATTAAATGTTAAGAAATGCATTTATTTTAATTTGAAATTATTTTGTTACTTTTTATTATTAATTTTTTGATTCTTTATTATCATTTCTAAGAATTTACAAACTGATAATTTTTAACTCTTTTCCTTTTTACATTTTCTGAAATAATTCATTATTTATTTTGTGTTAATCAATACTGAAAATTAAAATGGGATATTAATGATAAAATTAGTAGTTAACATAATATTTGATAGTTGACATATATGTGACATATTTCTGCTTCCTTGTGTAGGGAACAACAGTTTATTAATTCCCTTTTATCTTCACCTACAAAGCCTTATAACTGTCAGTTGCAGGACATTTCAGGGATTACCTAAATAATTACTGCAGAGATTATTTAGGACAAATGAGTGAGTGAATACTTGCAGAGAACAGAAATGCTTCAATTTTTTATGCCAAAACTTAGAAGAAACATAGTATGTAAAAAAGTGGACTTCTTAGTATTGTTAATTAGAACATTTAATAAAACACTGATATCACATAACATTCCACAAAGGACATACATATCTATTCAAACACATAACTTTTCCCAGCAATTTGTTAACTAGAATGATAAGTAGATCTTTCACAACCATTGCTAAATGGAATTGTCACAGTAAGTCATCCAAATGGGTAACTTTAGCTTGAAATAGTTATTTGATCTCTGCTGTGCCTCAAGATTTCGCCAAAAGCCTTTTATGAATTGGATATTTTCTCTCAGAAAAAGAATTAATACTGCAGAGTCTCTTTTGTCTCAGGGGAATAAGAAATATATTATAGATTTCACACAAAAAAAACATAGAATTAAACCCAATGCCTTATAACTACTAGTATAATCATCTATAATCTAACTACTATAATTAAAGTCTCAAGACCTATGGGTAAGGGAGGCCGATTTTATAAAAAATTGCACTACCATAAGAAAGTTATGAAAATTTTATATCCCAGTTTGTAAAAAAATCTAAATCTAAGTTTCTGGTATTTGAACTATAAAGTATATTAGTGTCGTTGTTCCTTTCTTTTCTCCTACATTGTCTGTATAATGTAATTCCACTGCTGCCTTTTGATTTTATTGTTTTTGAACATGCATTATATATTTTATTTGTAGTTCATATCCTTAGCTTTTCATTTAAAATCCGTATTTTCACAAATCTTCTGATCAGGCTGGCAGGAAGCAGTTAGGGGCATCAGGCAGGCAGGCAGAGGGGTTAGGAGTGGGCAGGCAGGCAGGCAGGTGAGCAGTTAGGCGCCAGCAGTCCCAGACTGTGAGAGGCAGTCAGACATCCTCCAAGGGGTCCCGGTTTGGAGAGGGAGCCGGCCGGGCTGAGGAACCACCCCCCCATGCATGAATTTTGTGCACTGGACCTCTAGTGTTACTATAATGACCCTTGAAATTATTATGATTGTAAATGCCCTTCAACAATAACTATTAGGAAACTTTGATGAAAAAAACTGTTTATGACTTACAGACTTTGAAGCATGCATTGCATACCAGGGTCACACAAAAAGCTCTCAGGTAAAGAGAAGTCAGGGTGCCTGAGGTTCTGCTTTTATTGAGATTGAGGGTGGGGGCCTAGGATTCTCTGGGCACACTATTGGTGAACTGAAAGCATACAAGCAAGAATTGAAAGCACAGGCAGAGAACACAAGTAATTCAAACTGTCAGTTATCAAAATCCAAGCAAGATCTCCAACACAAAGGCGCCTCGGTGGGGGGAAGGGAAAAGCTTCTGACGCTTCATCTGGTCCTGCTGGTAATGTGTTTATTCAAGATAGCCTTCATTGAGGTGGTGCTGCTTGGAAATGGATGCCTGGGCAACCAAAGCCAAGCAAGTCGCTTGCCTTACAAAAGAAGAGCCAACTCTAAGCTTGTCTTTAGGAGGTTGATGGCTTATTTTCCTCCCTGGCAACACATGGAAGACATGTGTTAATGATCTGGCTTTTTTTCTTAAACAGGTGTTCACAAAATGAAATGCAGTTGTGATGTCATTAATTGGCACTTAAGGAAATATTTGTGCACTGTCTTGTGATCTGATAAAGGGAGCATCATTATTGTTTTGTTTGGTTCTTGCCTGTACTTAGTAGGCTTAAGTTCATTTTAAGCTACATATTTATAAGCATTAAATAAAAAAAAATGCTCCCGCAAAGGAACTTGCATAAGTTTCAGTATTTTTTTCCTAAAAATTTTTAAGCACACTGGAAATATTCATATTTGTAATAAGATATCCTTTAAAAACTCAAGCACATTTTATACAACAATTCTACTGTAATATATTATTTTGTCTTTGTATTTTTTCCAATTCCTTTTCAATTCTTATTTTTCCTATAATAGGTCCTATTTAATTTTATTATATAACTGTTTTTGTTTGTTGTTTTGCCAGACCTATTATATCCATGCTCACAAGTAATAATTTGTAATGGAAGTCCTTTTTTTTAAAAAAAAAAAAAAAGGTTTACTTTTTTTAGAGTAGTTTTAGGATCACAACAAATATGATGGCATCAGACAGTGATATCTTATGTACCTCATACTTCCACACATGCAAAGACTTCCCCATGATAAACATCACTCCTGAGAGTGGGACACTGGCTGCAATTGAGGAACCCTATATTGACATGTCTTCATCACCCAAAGCCCATAGTTTACTTTAGGGGTCACTCTTGGTGTTGTACATCTTAAGGATTTGAATACATATATAGTGATAGTGTTCCTCGTTATGTCATACAGAGTATTTCACTGCCCTAAAAGTTCTCTGTGCTTTGCTTGTTCATCCCTCCATCACCCTCAACCTCTGTCAAATGCTGATCTTTTGACTATACCCAGTTTTACCTTTTCCAGAATATCAAGTAGTTTGGATCCTACAGAATGTAGCTTTTTTAGATTGGGTCTTTCACTTAGCAATATGCATCTAAGGTTCCTCCATGTCTTTTCATGCCTTGGTAGTTCATTTCTCTTTAGTACTAAACAATATTCCATTCTTTGGATGCGCAGCAGTTTATCTCTTCATCTACTGAGCAGCATTTTGGTTGCTTCCAAGTTTGGGCAATTAGTAATAAAGGTGCTGTAAGCATTGGTGGGCATGGTTTGGCTTGGTCATAAGCTTCCAGTTCCTTTGGGTAAATACCAGCGTGCATGATTGCTGGCTTTTATGGTAAAAGTATATTTAACAGTCTCAATCCATATTTACACATTTTATTCCAGAAAGAATTTTTAAATCAACTTATAGTTTTAGAAGTATCATTGTACTTATACTCTATTTTTCTTAAATGATTGCTATGTTCTAATTCATGTCATTTATAAAACATAGTTTTGGACTTAGTTCTTTGAAATAAGAATTTTTGTTGCCACCTTTCTAGTATTAGTTGTCTCACTTTTACAGATCTTTTAGCCTATTTGGAGTTAAGAGTATCTAGGTATAAAAAAATTTTTCTACTACTATATAAATATATAAATTTGTATTTTTACTATGTGTTGTACCCTCCCATAATTTGATAACCAATGAATATAAGATGTTTCAAAAGGAACTCCTAGACATAAAATTTAGGTAGAATAATTTCTCTTACATTTCTATAAAATATAATCCCAAACTCATAACCAGGAAGTATTATTTTCTGAACTGGAGCTTTGCCCAAATGGAAAACTCTCTTCGAATTTCCATTGCCAACACTTCTCTGCATGATTCTATGATATGGGCACATTAAATACAACCTATGGAGGACTCGTTTTCTCCTACTTCTAACTAGAATGATTACATGTCGAGTTATTCTATCCTCACTTTCAAAAAAAAGCCCACACTTTAATACATAAATAAAAATTTTAAAAGCTTTTAGCTCTAGAGGGAAAGCAATCTATCTTGCATTATGAAAAAATAGGGAATAAATAATTCCATCATTTATGAAACATCTCTGTTAATATTAATATCCCACCTCTAATTGGTTCCTCTGGACATTCAATCAACTCAACATATTCCATTTTACTGAGAACAGAACTGTGAATATACTCAAAAGTTTCAAAGAGTATAACTGTTAAAAGTAAAGACAGAAAATTAGGGTCATTAAGTCTCCTACTGCTTCAGCTACTTTTGAAAGGATTTTGACATTCTGTAAATATATTAAAGAACTATTGACATAAAAATTCTATGTTAAGTTAACCTGTATTATTATTTTTTTTAAAAGAAAAGCATTCATCTTTGACAGGCAATAGTTTCAAAGGAAAGTTGCTGATGTGATTAGGATAATTCTAAGTATATGTGTTCTGTACTATTTCCTAGAGTTTTAGGAGAAAATATTCTATCCGAAGTTTTTATTTTCAACCCTTTAAAAATCTCTGGTCCTCAAAAAAAAATTCAGATAAGAATATATATTGCTACCTCTATTATTTCACTAAATCTCTCCCAACATGCAATGGATATAACATTACTCAGATTCAGAGAACAATTTCAGAATAGTAATTCCTATGAAATATTATCCATTAGAGTAAATATCAGAAATTCAATTTATGTTAACAAAATTATACTAAGATCATCAAATTTTCATTGTATTCTCTAATCCCATTATATTAGTTCTTTTTCAAGTCTCAGTCCCATATGTTGCTCACTGAGATCATCATACTAATGCAGAAATAGGGTTTAGATATATTTGCCTCTCTTTACATATCTTGTTACATTCAGAATTATCAAATAATTATTAGGGAGAGTCTTCAATATTTGTCATTTTTTAAGTTCTCAATTCAGAGATTTTAACTTTGAAATATTAACAATGTATTTTTCCCTTTAAAACATTTTAAATTAAATTTATTGGGATGGCAATGCTTAATAAGACCAATTCCTTTTAAATTATACTTGAAAACAAGTTCAAAGATAATTTTTCATTTTGAGACAAGAGAATTAGAAATATAGACATCAAAAGCAATATAACAGATATAATGACTGCTTTTGATGGGCTCAGCAGTGGAATGGACACAATCTAGAAAAAAAATGAGAAAACAACAAAATTAACTATACAAGAACAGGAATAGGAATAAAAACTACCATTGACTTTAAACATACAAGCAAAACAAGAAAGAATTAGAGTAGTATTGAATAAAAAATACTAAAGGAAAAATGAAGAAAACATAAAGACTTTCTCAACCAAAACTGATGGAATTAATTGTCAGCAGAATTAACCTATAAGACATATTCATGCTTTTCTTTAGGCAGAAGGAACAAAATTTGTATATTAATAAAGGAAGAGTACTGGAAAAGAATACATAAAGGTAAAATAAACTTTGTGTTATTTTTAATTTATCTAAAGAATAACTTTATTTAAATAACAGTAATAATGTATTGGTTGATTGTAGTGTTTGGGTAAGTACAATGAATTTTAGCAATATAACAACAGATGGGAGGGAGGAATTTGGAATACTGTGTCATATATTTCCTGAGCTATACAAGGAGTAAAATAAAACTGGAAAGCAAAATTATAACCTGAGAAGAAAGAAAAATAAGTCTTCGGCAACAAACAGAATATATTTACAAATTGGTCAATACTAATCCAAATATATAAATAATCATGTTAAGTAGGGATAGTCTAAATACACCAGAGCAAAACAAAGACTGTCAAACTATATAAAATAAGAAGGCCTAACTTGTTTATAAAAATTGTACATTTAGATCCAGATAGGTTAACAGTAAAAAGATGAAGCATCAAATAAAATCTGGGTTAGCCATACTAATTTCAAACAAATCAGACTTCCAAACTAGGAAAATTAACAGGGATACAGAAAAGTAATACGAAATGATAATGAGGTTAATTGTTTAAAAATTTATAACAATCCTAAACCTGTTTGTACCAACAACTAGGTATTCAAATATATGGAGCAAAACTGATAGAACTGAAAGTAGATGTATAAAATTCACTACTTTAGGTGAGGACATCAACATCTTCTGTTAATAATTGATAAATTAAGGACAGAGAAAATCATTAAGGATATACTTGGCCTGAATTGCACTATCAATCAACTTGATTTAATTGACATGTGCATAACACTTCCATTAAATTAAATAGGAAGCTAGAGAAAAAAGAGTGATTGAAGTCTAAAGAAAGCAAAAACAAAATTAGAATCAGTGAAATTGTAAACAGGGAAACACACAGAAAACCAACATAGCCAAAATATTGTTAAGTATTATGTCTTTCAATTCATGAACATAAAATATCTTTTCATTTACTTAGATCATTTTTTATTTTTTATTTTTGTTTTGTATTTTTCTGCATATACCTCCTATATAATTTTGTTAGGTTTATACCAAATTACTTCATATTGGGGCTGTGTTTGCAAATGGTAGTGTGTTGTTGTTTTTTTTAAGTTCAAATTTCAATTGTTCATTTCTAATATATAGGAAGTCAATTGGTTTTTGCACATTAACCATGTATCTTGTTTCTTGCAGTGTTCATTTATTTCCACAATTCAGATCTTTTCAGATCTGTTCAGATCTTTTGGTCATTTAAAAAAAATTATTAAGGTGTTTGTTCTTCTCAGTTTGACTTATCCTATATAATAAAAGGCAAATCGACCAAACAGCAGAATGACCGGTCGCTATGATGCACACTGACCACCAGGGAGCAGATGCTCAATGCAGGAGCTGCCCCCTGGTGGTCAGTGTGCTCCCACAGGAGGAGCGCCACTCAGCCAGAAGCCAGGCTCATGGCTGACGAGCGCAGCGGCAGTGGCGGGAGCCTGTCCTGCCTCCACAACAGTGCTAAGGATGTCTGACTGATGTCTTAGGCCCGCTCCCTGTCATCAGTCGGACATCCTCTGAGGGTTCCCAGACTGCGAGAGGGTGCAGACTGGGCTGAGGGCCCCCCCCCCCCTGCCCTGAGTGCATGAATTTTGTGCACTGGACCTCTAGTAGATTAACTAAAATCCTATACAAAATCCCAGTAGGCTATTTTGTGGATACTAACAAACTGATTCTGAATTCCTAAAAAAAAACAAACTAGAATATTCAACACAAAAACAAATTTGGAGGACTCATGTTACCTGATTTCAAGATTTTCATGGCACATAGCTCAATGGAATAATATAAACAGGTCAGAAGTAGACCAACACATACTTGTTAACTGTTTTTTTAAAAGGAATAAAGGTGAGTAAATGAGAAATAGTAGCCTTTTAAATCAAAAGTACTGGAAAAATTGGACACCCATATAAAAAAATCTATATAACTATATATCGATACCTATACCTATACCTATACCTATACCTATATCTATCTATATTTATATCTATATTGATATAAAGGCCCAGCAACCACTATGGCGGAATGACCAGAATGACCGGTGCTATAACATGGACTGTGGCAGCCAACCAGCCTGATCTGGGCCCCATTCGGCCCCCTCCAATCTCCCGCTGCCTCTCCCCATGGCTGGCCCTGCCCCTGATTGCCCCCCCGCCCCCCATCTGCTGGTCATGGACACAGGGAGCATGCAACTGATTTGTTGGCACCCCTTATGAGGGGAAACGCCCGCCAGGTATACAGAAAGTATACAGAAGGCGCTCAGCGAGGAGTCCACACCGGCTGTTTTCTCACCTTTATGCTATCACACCCACCACCACAATGCTAAAGGAAGCCTGATTCAGGACCCCCCCACCCTGTACTGACCATCTACATGGAGAAACAGCATGCGATAAACATCATGTCCTGTAGACGCGTGAATCCACCTCAATAGGAAGATGCTACAGACCTGGAGCGGGAAGATCAGGACTGAGACAGAAGGACTGGGAAAAGCAGGGCCACAGATGACCCTGTTCTGCGTTTGCTGCCCCAGCGTGCTCACCGGCCCCCTCCATGTGCAAAGAGCCCGCATCACCGCCCTTGGACAGAGGCCTGTGAGTGAGTGAAGAGCTGTGGCTGTGGCTGTGCCTGTGGCTGCGCTCGGCCTCCTGCCCTTGTGGATAAGCAGGAAACATACTTACGTGCCAGAATCTAAAACCCTCTTTACCCGTAATGGTGCAAATAATGCAAACCCACACGTGTTTCTAAAAAGGACTCTGTCCGGTTGCGTGTGAACCCAGATTGAAGGCATGCTCTCTGCCAAGGAGGCTGCAAAGGCTGCTCCTCTCTCGAACGCATGCAACCTAGAGAGGTTTAAAGGGAAAAGGAGATAAAAATAAAACAAAACAGCAACAAGCTCTGAAGCTGCTGCCACTGCTGTCCAATCCTCTGTATGGTGGTGATGTCAGAGCCCATCTCCCCACTCCCAGGGCTCAGAGGGCCGAGCCACTGACACCTGCCAGGTCGCCTGGCACTGGACTCATCACTTCCAACCGCCCTCCAGCTCCTGGAGGTGGTGGGCTTGCAGATGAAGGCTTCAGTGTTAAAGCAACCCTGTTGGTGTAGCACAGACACGTGTGGGCTTTTTGATGCGAGAGAACCCATAACATCCCTTCACAAACGTGTTTTTAACTGTTCTGAGATCACACTCCCAGCCTTAATGACTCTCAAATAGGCCTCAGCGATTCCACTCGCCTGATGCAAAGACTGACACGGGTTTCACGGAGACTGAACCCTGGGCCCTGGGGCAGCCACGCCCTTTCAAGAGGAAGGGCAGTCACCCTGGCTGCAGGTCCTTGCTCTTTGTCACTTTGAATATTTGTTGCCATGCCCTTCTCTACCAGCAAAGCTCAGTTAGAATTAAAAGCCAGATAAAGAGCTTCATAGACAAGAAAAAGCTAAAGGAGCTCATCATCCCAATCAAGGGCAGGGCTTGTGGCCAACTGCCTGCAGCCCCTCCCTCTGGCGGCCCCACCTCTGATCAGCGCCCCCTTCCCCATCCCACTCAGGGATCGAGCCAGCCCAGAAACTGCCCACACCCCTCCCCCAGCCAACCCCTGTCCAGATTGCCCTCCCCACCCTAGGTGGCCAACAGGACCCCACCTGTGCACAAATTCATGCACCAGGCCTCTAGTAAAAAAATAAAAAAGGAACTTAGACACAGACCTAATAGGTTTCATAAAAATTAACTCAAAATGGCTCATAGGCATAACTATAAAATTTCTTCAGTAAACATAACAGAATTGACTTTTAACTTGGTGATGAATTTTTAAATACAATACCAATAGCATGATTCAACAAAGAAGAAAAACTGATGTTTGTCTTTATTAAAATTTAAAGTGTCTCAGCAAAAGATACTAGTAAGAGGATAAAATTAGAGAACCAACAAATGGAGAGACAATATTTACATATCTGGAAAAAAGCTTTGTTTTCAAAATATGATAGCAATTAAATTCAACATTAAGAAAACAAACAAGTAAAAGAATGAAAAAGATCTGAGTTAAAATCATCAAAAATAAAAATCACAAAAGAAAAATGCTCAATCTCGCTTATCTGTAGACAAATAACAATTTGAACCACAATGGGATTCTTTTACATACCTATTAAAAATGACTAAAATCCAAAGGCTGACTATAATCCTGACAATGACACAGAGAAACAGAAACTCTCATTAATTGCAAGATGGAATGCAAAATGGTAAAGCCACATTGGAACACAGTTTAGGCAATTTCTTACAAGATTATATATATTTTACTTTACAATCCAGCAATACGGTTCAGAGGTATTTACCCAAGTGAGTTGAATGCTTATGTTGACAAACACCTGCATGCAGATATTTGTAGCAGCTTATTCATAATGACCCAAAACTGGAAGCAACTAAGATGTGCCTCAATATGTTAATGGTTTACAAACTGTAGTTCATTCATACAGTAGAAAATTATTTAGTGATGAAAGAAATATGATATCAAATCATAAAAATACCTGGATGAAACTTAAATGCATATTGCTAAGTGAGAAAAGTCAGTCTGTAATAGCTGAATATATATATATATATATATATATATATATATATATATATATAATATATACATAATATATATAATATATATGTATAATATATATATAATATATATATATATATTATAGAGCTAATAGGCTATATAATAAAGAGCTAATATGCTAATTAGACCAGAAGGCAGAACGACCTGGCCAAATGACCAGTGGGCAGCGGGTGGGGCCAGAGAGCCTGCACCACCAGGCCAGCCATGGTGGTCCCAGAGCCCTCCCTTCCACAGAGGTGGCAGGAAAGGGGGCTGCGTGGTCCTGGTCTTGGCACCGCATCTTCTGCAGAGGTGGTGGGAGAGGGGGCGGCGCGGCCCCAGAGCCTCCACAGAGGTGGGACTGGCTGCGATCGTGGAGCCTCAACCTTCCAAGGCCCCTCCCCCGGCCGGCCTGGCTCCCAACCTGCCCCCCCCCCCACCAGTGGGCATGGGGCGGGGACAGCAGTAAGGAGCAGTGAGCCCGGCTTCTGGTTGAGCGGTGCTCCTTCCCTCTCCCCGCCCCCCCTCCCCCCACGCCCCCCCACACTCAGCCAGAAGTGGGCTCACAGCCGCCCCCCCCCCCCACACACACACACACACTCAGCCAGAAGTGGGCTCACAGCTGGCGAACACAGTGGTGGTGCTAAGGATGTCTGACTGCGGTTTAGGCTGTCAGTTGGACATCCTCCGAGGGCTCCCGGACTGCAAGAGGGCACAGGCTGGGCTGAGGGACCCCCCACAAGTGCACAAATTTTACGCACTGGTCCTCTAGTATATATATAATTTCAATTATGTTCATATCAGACCAGTAGTTTCTTCAAAATCAGAAGAAATGAGATGAATCGTTGAAGAATGGGAAATTTTTTTAGGGCAAAGAAACTATTCAGCACAACATTATAACCATGGATTCAACACAGTAAGCATTTGTGAAAACCTGGAGAAACTACAGTCCAAAGAGGAACCTTAATGAACAATATACATTTTTTAAATTTATTTTTAGAGGAAGGGAGAGAGAGAGGGAAATATCCAGTTTTTGTTTCACTTATTTATGCATTCATTTGTTCCTTCTGTATGTGCCCTGACCTGGGATAGAACCCGCAAACCTGTAATGGACGATTCTCTAACCAATTCAGCTACCTGGCCAGGGAGTGGATATAATTTTTTCAAAGTTTACTTAGAGGTAAGAGATACCAAGACAGAATGTGACAAAATAATCTAAAATTTCAAATGAGTAAAACAACTTCAGTAGGGCAGTAAAGTGACAATTTAACCAACTTTGGAAATAAATGGAATCTGTGGGACCAAAGGCAATGGAACTGCTCATAAACACTGAATAGGGTTGTCTCCCATGGGTGACTATTCTGCAGATAGGGCACCCATTCTAAATATACTGTATACATATGTTGGAATTTAACAATTAAGTAAATTGCTGGTGGATGGGGCCAGGATTCTCACTGTTGGAATGGGAGTTTCCCGAAAATAAAAATAAGAAGCTAAAATAACCCATATCTTAATGGATTAAAGTTGGAGACATCAACTCATATTGAACTCATTTTAGCTTAATATAGACATAGCTGGCTCCCTAGATGGCTTCAAAATAAAGTCTATTGGATCATAACCTGTGAAAAATAATATAAATAGAGACACTTCAAATTAGAGTAGAAGCTGCAATCCCAGAGGAATTGGCTTGGTCTTATGCCTCAAAATTTTGGGATGTTTGAACTGGGAAAAATAACCTTTGGAATGGGCCAAAGCAACATTTTGTTCTAAACTATTGTTTGCAAAGCTAACAGTAAAGCAGACATCCTGAGTATAGGACTGAAAATTAAAAACATTCTTTAGAATTAGCCACCAGCACATATAGATATAGTATAATTTAGCTCATTAGCACCTATAGAAATTCCTTCCTTGGCTTATTATCAGCAAATACAAATTCCTTCTTTCTATTCATGAAATTATTTTGCTTCCCTTTCTCATCAATACCCTTTGCTTTACCTCCTTCCTAATTGGTACACTCTGGGTTTTTGCCTATATCAGTGCTTCCCAGAATTGCAATTCTTTTTTTATCTCAAATAAATGTTTATTGCTTCTCACTTTGGTCTTTTATTTTTTAGGTTAACAAACCAAATGTATAAAATAATTTAGGGGACTTCCATTTTTAGCACTCTATGTAAGGAGCTTGGAAGTTGCTACTTCATCCTAACAACAAGAAAGAAAAAAGAAAAAAAAACTGAACAAATGTCAAAACAAAAACTTTTCTTGGATCAGTAAGAGAGGGGAGGACACAGGGCAAACCTCTGCTGCCAAGATTGGAGAGACAAACAGGCCAATACAGGGAATCATGGCTTATCAGAAAAGAGACTCAAAATGGGAAATTGCCTGGGGAACCAGTGCTGGGGGAGGAAGAACAGAACTGGAATTTATGAGTCTCTGGAGACTCAGTGTCAACAAGTCTGAGAGCTAAAAGTCCCGGAGGGACCCAGTTATGGAGGTTGTCCCATAAAACTGTGAGATTTTCTTCCAGGAGCTCAACCTGGCACCCATAATAAATATCAGAGAAAAATCCTCTTATTTTCATACAGAAGAGGAGAAAAGAAACCATTTTTAAATGCCCAGAGTCCTCCGTTCTTAAGGCCTATCCCTCAATGAAGATTAGTCAACCAGAGCCTATCTCCTGGGGTATTATTAGAGCTAACTGACTCAGGAAGGAAAACACCCAACTTCAGCCCACTCTAGCCATTGTGTCTTACCTTGCCTCATGTAAGGCAGGGGAGGGGACACTTGTGAAGGTCATGGCCCAGGGGCCAAGGCTCAGTAAGGCTGAGACCTGTCACAGGACTGTGGACCTTGCCCTCCCTGCCCACCTCAGCATCATATTGCCAAGGTCAGCTAACAGCACTTCCTTTGACCTAGCACACCATGTCCATCTATCAAGAAAACACTGCAAGGCATCCCAAATGGCAAAAACAAAAAACAAACACAATTTGAAGAGACAGAGCAAGCATCAGCATCACACATGACAGGGATGTTGGAATGATCCTGACTAGGGGTTTAACATAATTTAGCATGAGTCTGTATTAAAAACTAAATTAATGAATAAATCATGGAATAAATAAATAAATGAAAGACATTAGACAAATCTTCTATGCAGGAAAATTCCAAATACTGAATGTATATATTTTGTTCTTATCGAGGTATAGCATAACTACCCATTCCTTAAGCGTCGGCTGTACATCGCGACTTCCATACAAAGAGTACTGTGTGGAAAGAGGATTGAGTTAACATAACCATGGAGAAGCCTGACAAGACCAGTTGATCAAAGTCAACATCAAAAGTGAAAGTAATGTTATAAAATGTACACAACAGGATGTGATAAGAATTATACTTCATCTCTGTGCTCTTCCTCCCCCAAACATTACTACAGTCTAATTAGACAAATCCCAAATGTGAGGCATTCTTCAAAATACTTCGCCAATACTCCTCAATGTCTATTCAGGTCTTCTGCTCATTTTTTAATTGTTTTCTTCATCTTCTTTTTTTATAAGTACTTTATATATTTTGGGAACAGACTCACATACCTTGATATGGGGTTGGGGGGGACAAGAACAGATAAACCAAAGAACTTTACTAGAGGCCTGATGCACAAAATTCATGCAAGAGTAGGCCTTCCTTCCTACGGCTGCTCGCACCGGCTTCCCTCTGGCACCCTGGGTCCCAGGCTTCCCTTGCAGCCCCAGCTTTGTCCAGAAGGTCATCCAGTCTAATTAGCATATTACACTTTTATTATTATAGATATGCACAGCATGGGCAATAGGGTAGTGAAGACTTGGGTTGGGGGATAAGGCTGGGGGTAGCAGAGGAAAGGAGGTGGGGAATAGAGATATCTTAATATTATCAACAATAAAAAATACATTTAATAAAACAAAACAAAACAAAAAACTGTCAATGTCATAAAAAACAATGAATGTCTGAGAAATTGTCACACCCACAGCAAGTCCAAAGAAATCTGATCACAGCTAAGTGTATTATAGTATACTTAATAGAATCCTGGAATGAAAAAAAAGGATGTTAGGAAAAAATAAAAATATAAAAACAAAATATAGTCCTTAATTAAAAATTAAATTGATATTGGTGTGTTAATGTTAACACATATACCATTCTATATCTATAATAATAAAAGGGTGATATGCTAATTAGACTGGACATTCTGCTGGATGAACCTGGGCCAGAGGGAAGCCCAGGGAAAGAAGGCCTACTCTTGCACGAATTTCGTGCATCAGGCCTCTAGTAAGATAACAATAGGGGAAGTTGAGTGTGGAGTATACAGGAATTCTCTGTACTACTTTTGTTATTTTGTAAATCCAAAGATGTTGTACAATTTATTTGTGAATATGTAATTTAACTATTTTATTAAGAATAAAATGACATAAATCAATAGTGTACATATAAAATATGAGCTTATTTTTTTAGTAACTTATCTCTGTCATTCTAGCATTTAATAAAGCAGATCTTGTTTCCTTGGTCTCCCTTCATCTTGAATTGTGATGGTTTTTCTCTTTGTTTCTATAGCTTACTAAACAGTCTTGACCTCTCTTTACTATATCTAATAAATCCACAAAATGCTGTTATTAAGTTGTTAATCATACCCATCAATTTCTTTGAGTTAGATAAAACACTAAGTGAAAATAGATTTAATAAGGATAGACAGTGATTCACAGTGTTCCAAAGATGCCATTAAGATAACAAACAATACATGTCTCTTTGAATAGATGGAAAGGAAATTACTAAAAGATAAATAAAAGTCTACATTAGTTTTGGCTTTGAACATAGTTTAAACTACAGTATTTGTTTTACTTTCTCCAAAAGCTTCATATTTATAAGATAATTATTCCATTTAATTGATAAGTCACTCCAAGTAATTAATACAATTATTAGTACTTCAAATAATTACTAAGGAAACGTCATTGAACTTTAATCCTAAAGGGTGAGTCATTTCTTTTAGATATTTTTAATAATTATATATAGATACATACGTCCACAAGACGACTAAGATAGTGTAAATATTAAAAGTTGACAAGAGATATAAATTATTTATGAACTTCTTGTGTTATACATCCAATTTTAAGAGTATTTAAAATAAATAAGCTTATTTTTCTGAGATTTTAAAGACAATTGCATGTATGATCATTAATTTATAAGTTTTATCAGCAATCCTCTGAAAGAAATTACAAACTAAAAATTAAAACTACAAAAGGTAAAATTTAAGTAGATGAAAGCAAGTAAAAACAAATACGACAAAAACAGCACATGGAATGTTCTGAACAGGACAATCTTACGGAGGAACCACTAGTGGACAATAAGGCAACATGCCTATGTGCACACATACGCAGGCACGCATGCACGTACACCTCTAAAATGGTCTTATGCTGTGAATTTTTACTTCACATTTTCTACTCATGTTTTTCCTATTGCTCAGATTTCTATATTTGCTGGAGATGCCTGTTCATATTCATTTATTCCTTTGCCGGCTCACACCCTCACTTGCTGGACAAATACTACCTACATGCCTGCCATGTACCAGCTATGGTTCTAGGCACACATGATCCCGGCACCCGTGTAAATTTCTACTGATGTCTGCTTCAGCTGCTTAAAGGGATCATCTTTTTCCTCTTCTCAAGGGTTTTGCTAGAAGAGGATATAGTTCCTGGTGTGAGTGATAACTAGCAACAGTCCCCAATATCTCAGATGGTCTCTATTCATTGTTTACCTGCTTTTCGTGGGTCACTGGCCCTTGGGGAAGACGTGGCAGCAGCCTCAATGAAGCCCGGCTATTTTACAACCCGTGTTCACACACAGTCAGTGAGCACTGGGAGACAAAGCTCAAGGCCACATTTTCACCACTTACGCCTGCATCAGTCACGTATTAATTGTAAAAATACAACTGATAAGCCTACATATCAAAAGACTGACATTAACATTTTGATGATGAGGGATGAGAAGTGAGAAGATTATTATGAATGGGCAAAACTAAACCAGGGAACTTATATGCATATATGGGCACAGATAATAGAGTGGTGAAGGCTTGGGAGGGGCGGGTGTGGGGTGGAGGGGACCAATTTGGGGGGGGACCCCAAACAAACAAAAGGGACAACTGTAATACTTTCAACAACAACAACAAAAGAAAACAGAAAAGGAGGATACAAAGAGTGAGGTGTGAACAGAAAAGAGGAATCAAAGACCGGTGGATAGGTCTGAAGAAAAGAGGGTTCTCATGCCTTAAACAGTGGACGGACACGGGAGGCAGGAAGAAATGGAAGTTCTCCTCCTACCCAGCACTGCCCATTCCATCCCACATCCCTAAGTGTCTAGCTAGAGGTAAAAAGGGACACGAGCCATACCTAAGCGATACCATGCAACATGTGGCCACAGGCCCAAGGTGCAAGACAGTCTGTACAATTAGGATTCGTTAGAGGGCAGAGCACTGCAGGGAGAGGAAGGCAGGGAAGGACTCCTGGAAAGGAGGGTTGGGTCCTGACAAGGAAATGAACAGGGAGGGAGAGCAGAGGTCTTATCCCAGTGAAGGCCAGAGCAGCTGGAGCAGTGCTGCTGGGGAGAAGTGCAGGCAGGAGTGGCTGAGCTGGGTGGAGCCTGACCCTGGAGGGCTTTAACTGCTGCCAGAGCAATTCAGACTGCCCTGCAGGCCATGGTACTAGTAGGTCACTGAAGATTCTGTTACAGAAAATACCACCAGGGAAATGTGTTAGAAACAGTAGAGAAAGGAGATGTCATTGTATAATTGTAACCCTTTTATGTTACTTGAATTTTTAAACTATTTTTAACTATGTGCAAATGTTATACAGTTGCAGGGCAAAGACAGTTAAAGGGAGGGGGAGGGACATCTGTAATACTTTCAACAATAAATATACATTAAACATTAAAATAAAAATGTTATGCTTTTTAACCTCAATTGGATTGGATGTTGCATCCAGACATTTAAAATACATAATTATTACTAGGTGATTTTATATAGATGTCCCTATTTGTTTCTTGTTGCTGTAAGAATATAAAATAGTGAGGGGTTTATTATTTCCTTCTCTCTTACCAAAAAACAATTGGCTAAGCTTAGGTGTTTGGGTACTAGGACACTGATTTAGGAGTTACTAATAGTTTTTGGGTAATTGAAATATTAGGATAATTTTCCACCACCTCGTTTTGTTTTTGAACCTGAACCTTTTTGGCGGCAGAACTCTTGCAATAGACTGTTCCTATACCTACCAAAGTTTTCAGTGCCAATATTTGTCAGAAAACTGCAATGAGGTGAGAGTAAAATTGACCATTGTAAAGTCCCAGACAACGCGCACATTTTCTATTTATATTTTTTTCTACATCTCTAGGCAAGAACTCAAAATAGGAAAGATTGAGATTGAATTCCTCGCTGTTAGGGGAGTAGAACTTGAACCTAACTATCTGCATCAGAAAACACACAAACACACACAAAAACAACTTGCAATAGCACTTGAATATGGATGAAAAATGGTACATGTCATGAAAAATGCATGTACCAATTAGAAAATGGTTTATCTGATTTTGATTACTTGTGAGTTGGATATCTGCTCATAGTACCTGGTCAGAATAACAGCACCTGTGGCCTGCATACTGAGTGTATCCTATTCAATTATTTAGTTAATATTTATAGTTCAATAAGCATGTGCTGAGTCTTTTAAGAGTATTTGGGATATAACCACATACAAACCAAACCAAAAATTACTCTTTTCTTGGATATGATCATCTATTAACAGAGACAATGTGCAAGTGAAACAATTGAGTCATTATAATTATAATTGTACCAGTTATTATAATTGCTATGGTACCTGGACCCAAATAAGAGATGCAGACCGAACTTATCACTGTCCTATGTTGGATGGTCAGGGAACATAGTCGGGGAAGGCCAATTGGAGAAGGTGACGTTTAGGCAATGATTAGAAGGAACTACTTATTTAAACAGAATTATGTTTGGGCAGAAGACAGGATAAAGACCCTAAAGAGATAAATTCAGTGCAACTGAGAACCAGAAAAGAAAGCAATGTAGCCAAGTGGTTCAGGGAGCTATGTTTTAGAGTTGTGAAGAGGAACCTCAGGGAGACATTTTCAGAGGTTAAGTCTTGGGCTATGCTGTGTTTGGCCTCATAGCCTAAAATCGTTTGTATTTTATTATCAATGGATTTGAATTTATTATAACAGGTCATTTTGACTTGGTAGAAAAACAAAACAATGTATCTTAGGTTTTCAAATAGTCTCCAGCTGCTATGTGAATAATGTGACAGTCAGAAAGGTGGTCAGCAAGCTAGCATTTAGCCTAGACAATTATTAATGCTAGTTTGTTCAAGAGCACATGTTAGGGAAGAGGAAAAAAATAACATTATTAAGATATATTTTTAGTTGAGATACAGGTATTGTTGATGGATTAGATGGAGGGAATAAGAAAAAAAGAGCAATGAATGCTAACTCCTATCTCTGTGGTTTAACAACTGAAGAAAAGTGTGCCAAATTGTGAAATAAGTAATTTTGGAAGATGCAAAAGTTTATTGGTAGTCATAACGTTAATGTGGGCATGCTTATGTGAAGTCGTGTGGAATATGGGTGAGATACTGAGTGAAGGAAGATAAATTTGATGTTCACTGAGAGTTAGAGATATGCATTTGGGACACATTGACATTCAGATTGTGTGCAAAATCATGTCTACATAAGATTAAATAGGAGTAGAGTAAATATAACAAAATATTAAGGCTGAAGACCAAAACTTTAGGTTTACACAAGTAAGATTTTATAATGGATTAGAAGGCAGGAAAAATGATTTAGAATGTGTAGCTAGTGATATGGAGAAAAGCATATGATACTGAGATATAATATATAAGAGAAGAAAGCTGTTTAAAAAGGAGGACTGTACTATGTTAATGTTAGGTCAGGTAAGTAGAACACAGATAAGTGGCCATTAAAATATGGAAGTCATTTGTGACAATGACCAGGGAATTTATTGGAATAATAAGGGAAGGCTGATTTATTTTGGCTTGATGATATAAAAAGAGGCTATATAAGCACTGATAAATACCACATGATCTCACTCATTTGTGGAATATAGAGAACAACATAGACTGATGAACAGGGACAGATCCAAAGACAGAGAAACAGCGATCAGACTATCAATCCCCAGAGGGAAAGTAGGGGAGGGTGGGGGTAAGGGGAAGAGACCAACCAAAGGACTTATATGCATGTATATAAGCCAAACCAATGGACACGGACAACAGGGAGATGAGAGCATGAGTGAGGGCGGGGGGAGGTTGGGGGTTAATGGGGGGATGAGGACACATTTGTAATACCTTAACCAATAAAGAAATCAAAAAAATAAATAAAAATAAATAAATAAAAATAATTTTTTTTAAAAAAAGCATTGATTATAGACCCCTTCCTGAAGTTTTGCTAGGAAAGAAGGAAAGAACTAGAGACGGTAGCTGAATGGAATGTGCTACAAGTTTCTATGATGTTGAAAGGTCAAGAGAGAAACTGGTGGTAAAGATGGTCTTTGAGAAGCAGCTAGTGGATGGTGTCAACGGCACATGAGAAGAGTTTGGACTTAAGTAGTAGCATGCATACTTTATTTACAGTAACAAAAAGAGACAGATTTAATAAGGAGGTGAGGGGAATTCTTTCCCTTGGCATGTTCTATGTACTGAAACTAATGTGTTGCAACTTTAGTGACCAGCCCACTCTCAGTGCCCTCAGAGGGAGGTGGGTGCAAATGCCAGATATTTCCACTCTACTCCACATTCCCTCCACCTGCTAATTTGCTTTTGGCAAATGAATGAAGCTTAAGTGTTGTTGTAATAATTTCTAATTTTTTTTAAAAAAAAACCTGTCAATTAAAAAAGAGATTAAGGAAGTTTTTGAGAACTAATGTGACTTCTTAAAAATATTTAAATTGACAAATGGCAGATTAAGTTTATTGCTAACAGTATGGTTGAAATTGATAAAAATCAAAGTAAAGAAAGACAGTAGCCCAGTGGTTGAGCATCAAGCTATGAACCAGGATGTCATGGTTCAATTCCCGGTCAGGGCATATGCCCAGGTTGCATGTGTGATCCCCAGTCTAGGCATGCAGGAGGCAGCCAATCAATGATTCTCTCTCATCACTGATGTTTCTATGTCTCTCCCCTTCTCTCTTCTTCTCTGAAATCAATAAAAATATGTTTAAAACAAGAAAGATAGTAGCTATGATGGGTGGTAGTGACTGTTTTATCATTTTAAAAAAGATCTTTCATCCCAATATATTTGACCCCCTTCACTACCAATCCCACTCCTCTCCGCTCTGGTAACCACCATACTGTTATTGACATTGGGAGATGGGCACACAATGCAAGATGATACGGGATATCATAAAATTGTACACTTGGAAACTATATGGTTTTATTAACTAATATAATCCCAATATATTTAATTTTTAATAAAAAAGAAAAATATATATATTTTTAAAAGACCTTTATTAACATAATAGGGAGCTGTATATTTTCTGAAGTGTATTTTCTGGAAGAAATGTTATAGAAGAATACTAAAGAGTGTGTTTTTGAACTTCACTGCTTTCTTTTTTCACAATGTTAGACTCCTATTTATCTAAGAATGTTCAATTAGGGAGAAAGGACCTGGATAAATCATATTCCTAGGGGGGAAGGATCACTGTTCTACTCCAATAGATCACCTTTGAGGACTTACTCTTTTCCACTGAGAGTAGGGGATGAGAGAATAAGACCAACATTTTGTGTATTTGCATTAAGTCACTGAAATAATAATAGCTGTATGGTATCGATAGTAGAAAGTGTGCTTTAAAATAAGGGCCTTCCCTCAAATCTTAATAGTTTCCATTATAAAAACTGAAGAGAGTTCTCCCTGGATTCACTGTGTCAGAGAACTATTATTAGTTGAGTCAAAACTTTAAATGGCTTTTGTTGTAAAATAAACACTCAGTATATGGCATTCGATGAGAGGGATGGTCTGAGAATGGTTTATTGTGACAATGCAATCACTTTCAGGTATTAAATTTCAGGATGGAAACAATAAATCATTCACCTTGCCAGAGTGAAGTTTGACTTATTCCTGTGGTCAACATGGGTAAAGATACCAAGGACAAATGAGTCAGAATAACTTGATGAAAAATGACTCTTAAAGCAATAACCACATATTTTTCCCCTCTTATAGCAACAAATGTGTTACATCAACTATTTAATTATATATTAGCCATGATTATTTTTCTTCTATACTATATATATATATATATATATATATATATATATATATATATATATAATAACATAATATATATTGACATATAAATGAATTAAAGCCAGGAACATACACCAAGATTATAATTGGTTACAAAAAATATGTTTAGTTTTTATCATTAAAGTAATTTAAATTGGACTTATAATTGATAAATATACCAATGGATAACTGTGTCCCCAGTAATGTGGCACAGCTATATTTTTGTTTAGTTTTATAGGTGACACATAACCCATGTAACTTATGAAAGCAAAGATATAAAAACTATATCATTTAGTTTAGAGTTAAACTTTACATTTATGCAATTACAGAACCCTCAAGGTACTCCAGGAAGTATTTCTCAAATTTTAATGTGTATATGAACAACATGGAATCCTGTTAAAAAACAAATTCTGATCCAGTATGTAGGGTGAGGAGGCAAAGATTCTTCATTCAAACTCCATGGTAATAACAATGCAGCCATTCTGCTGATCATATTGTAAGTAGCAAATAAAATCTATATATATAAAAGCCTAATATGCAAATTGTCCCCTCGGGAGTTTGACCTGGAAACTGGGAGTTCAATCACCTGCTATGACATTCACTGACCATCAGGGGGTGGTGTGGAACAAAGGAAGGCCCCAGTCAGCAGCTGTCAGCCAGGGAAGGGAGGCCCAAGCCAGCAGCCTGAAGGCCTTGATTGGTCTTGATGACTGGCCAGGCCTAGGGACCCTACCTGTGCACGAATTTCATGCACCAGGCCTCCAGTAAGTATATATATGCTTTGGATATCAATAGATAAATGAAATAGAGTAAAATATTTTCAGTACTAAGAGTGATTAAATTTCAATATGATTTTTGGCTAAATGACAGATAAAAAGTTCTCAAAAGTACATTGTTTAGATCCCTTTTATCTATGTTTCTTTCCTCAACATTTCTTATTTTCATTTTAAATAAATATCCAAGCTACAGATACTTTAATGACTTCAAAACACACAGCACAGGTGAAAAATAAGAGCACCTCTTACCATAATGTGTTTCCTCTGGGAAATGCTAACTTTCTTTGCTCTTTTCTCAATGGTTGTCAATCTCTCCTCCCTGCTCCTGGGCAATAATCTGCCATGTAGCCTCAACTTCACTTGTTTGAAACCAGGAGCAGTGGGGAAAGTGAGCACCAAAGGCCAGAGGACTCAAAGACCACATATGATCACTTTACTCTTTTACTTCTTTTTATAAAAATTATTAAAATGTCAACATTCACTATCATTCAAAACTTTCATTTATATCAAGGCACCTTAAAGATTGATTCAAAACTAATGGCTGAGGGGCTGAAGATACTCCATTTGGGGCTGTCAATAAAAAATTGACTGATTAGGCTTTGTTTCTCAGGTTGTTGCTATGCAGGGAGGTTAAAAAAAAAAACAACTCTTAAAATTATATATGTATGCTAGAGGCCTGGTGCATGGATTTGTGCACAGGTAAAACCGGTCCAATCTCTGCAGGCTAGGCTGTGGGACCCCACCAGTGCATGAATCTGTGCACTGGGCCTCTAGTATACATATAAGATCTTTGGTTAATCTCTTCCTGCCCTCCCCCCTCCCCACTTCCCTCTGAGCTTCATCAGTCTGTTCTATGTTTCCATGCCTATGCATTGAATGTTTGCCCCCTGGTGGTCATTGCACATCATAACTACTGGTCGAATGGTCGGACGGTCGCTTAGGCTTTTATATATATAGATTATATATTTAATAACATATAATTTACAAAATTATAACCTTATATATTATATAAAACATATTTTTATGTAATTTTCTTTTTTCCTATATTAACATTTGTGTAGTATTAACCAAAACCTGCAGATCTCACAGCGATGGAATTCCAGGCCAGCAGGTGCAAAAGCAACAACACAGCTGTAATCTAGTATTCACAGGAATTGGGATCATCTTTCACAGGTACATTTCAAGTTGGTGCAAACACACAGATTGGCTCAGCCAGGTTTCAACTTTTGTATGATACTCATAGAGATAATAACATAAAAAAGAGTTACATTTATTAAATTTGGAAGCACAGTTTCTTTTGCTCTGCTCTGACATTGTCTTCAAGGATATTATGCCAGCTTTATTGAATTTATTTCCATGAATAGGTATCAGAATAGTTTTGCCACTTAATACATCAGGAGCAATCATTTCATTCCAAAGGGGCAGGAATCTCTCCAGGGCAACCTTTGAGCTCCCAGAGCGTGGTGGTCGGTTCACAGGTACACTGGTTATCGTGTGTTTTGAGGGAGTACAGATGAGACTCCCTCCATGGGTGGCAGGATCACAACGGAGCTTCTTTTCTAGAGTGTCACTTGCTCTTCACTGTGATTCAAAGATGTTTTCTCCTTGTTGAGACTGATCAAGGCTCCATAGTGACACTTTCCACCAGCACCCATTGCATCCCAGATCAACCAGGTGGGTAAACAGACCAATTCATCATGGATGTCAAGCTCTGGCCGGTTTTTCTCAGTGGTTAGAGCATCAGCCCTTGAACTGAAGGGTTACAGGTGCAATTCTGGTCAAGGGCACGTACCTCAGTTGCAGGTTTGCTCCCCAGCCCCTTGAGGGGCATGCAGGAAGCAACCATTTGATTTTCTAATTCATTTTTCCCTTTGACCTAATCATCATTTTAATCTAATGTATTTTTTATAACTGTTTGCTAGGTAGACACCTTGATTTTCTGTATCCACAAAGTAATTAGTTTGTGTGATCTGATCTCATTTAAGTGATTCTATAATGGAGAAAAAAGGGAAAATATCTGCAGGCAATATCACAATTCTCAAAGGAAGCATTTAAATAAAATCATTATTGTAAAGTATCTATTTCATGAAAATATAAAAGTATGAATATGGAAGTATTAGTAAGAGTAGTTAAATGTGTTAAATGTTTTCATTAATTAATAATAGCACAATTGAAATATAAAACTAGAAATTGGTAATATTTATTCTGGCAAATTTATATATTTTATACAGATATAAAAGAGCTCAAAGTTTTCTTAACTACATAGTCTGACTTTATTTTACATATAATGGTTCTGCAATTTCAATATATTTTGGTTTCATCATTTATTTTTCTTGCTACTCATGTGAGAAACAGTAACTATTTTTCTGGCAAATGCAACCAAAATATATATCAAACAAAACAGGCCTTGATTTCGTCTCTTTTTTATAAACCTTTAATTAAATTTCAGAAAAACAACTTTTTTCCCTATGTAATTTGAATCCATAAAAATTTCTGCTACAGTAAATTGCATTGCTCTGTGATCTCGACCAAACTAAATAAAAGCAAACATACGGGGCATGGAACACAGGTGTAAATTAAATCTATTTTTATGTTTTGGAACCTAGTAATTTTCTTAATGCTATTTAACCATGGCATAAAGTACAAACTGTACTAATAAATTAGAGGGTGAATAAATGTGCTTCAGGTGTTAGTCAATAATTTATGCTGGTGATAGACATTATTTTCTGCATTATTGAACAGAAATTATCTAGCTTCACATATCACCACAATATTTTAAAGTTTTACTTTCATCTGAAATGGCTTCTAGTTGTCAAGAGCTATGAGCATGCTAGATTGCATGGCATATTGCATTGGTTAAGAAAACAGAAGCTGATCATTACATTAATCCAGAATAGATGAGTTTATAAAGACAGCTCTGGGCTGAGAATATGAAGGCACACATGTATCTGTATATTTATGTACATTTATTTTCATTCTTCTTCTAAAAATCTAAGTAGTGATACTACATTCTGACTTTGTTGATTATGGTTAGTGCTTGATGGTACCTTATAATTTCAATTTAATATTTAAGATATATCACATTGAATTACCTTAAGGTGGTCCTCATTGAAAATAAAACATAGTGAATATGTAATGTTATTAAAATTATATTTTCATGTTTTATTAGAATATAGCTTTACCATCTATAAATAATACTTGGTATAAACTACGATCTATGTATAAATATGCATAAATATACATATGTCTTTGTTCTCTTTCAATTACCTATCTATCAATCTATCTACTTATCTAGTATCTATCCATGATTAAGAACACTGGGTAAAGTAAATATGAGTAAATTAATGGAGAAATTAAGGATGACTTCTGATTGTCTCACTTGAGTAACTGTGGATAGGACATATTTAGAAGAATAATGTAGTTTGGGAGAAGATCCCTTCAGGGGAGACTCAAGTATTCATTTTTAAATATGTTAAAATATTGAGATATCAGTTTGACATCCAAACATGCCAATTAATCAATAGGATCAGTGACTCTAAATATCTAGAATGGAAGTGCAAGTCAATATCATGTTTATAAGATTATTTTTAAAGCCATAGAGGAGATAATCTAAATAGAATACCAGGATTAAAGGAAGTACAGTATTAACAATGAGGACAAATTTTGAAAAACAGAGGTAGATGTGAGAAAAAAACAAAAATAACCAGAGAAGGAATGGCTGGAGAAAGAGTGTGTGTTTTGGGGAGAGAGGGTATGTGTGGTGTCAGGTCAACTAGAGTAAAAGTATGTCAGGGGGAAAAAAGACCAATAGGTCAACTGTGAAGAATACCAATGAAGGCTGAAGTGAGATAGGGACTTGGTAATATGAAATTATTGGGCAGTTTGACAGCTCAGTGTATTTCTCTCCTTATGAAAGGTGATGGATATGACATTTATTAGATCAGTGGTTCTCAACCTGTGGGTCGCGACCCTTTGGGGTCCATCAGAAAACACATCTATAATTACATATAGTTTTTGTGATTAATCACTATGCTTTAATTATGTTCAATTTGTAACAATGAAAATACATCCTGCATATCAGATATTTACATTACGATTCATAACAGTAGCAAAATTACAGTTATGAAGTAGCAATGAAAATAATTTTATGGTTGGGGGTCACCACAACATAAGGAACTGTATTAAAGGGTTGTGCCATTAGAGAAGTTGAGAACCACTGTATTAGATGGTTACTTTTGGAGTTTGACTATGAGGGAGGGTAGGAAATGAAGCATAACTGGAGGGAATGATGAAAACACTTTCATTTTTAAAACTATGGTATCATAAAATACACACAGTGAAATGCACAGAACTGAAGTGGACATGGACTTTGGTGATTAACACGAGTGTAAACAATCAAATTAAGTTATAAAATCACTGATCTAACAAATACCTAACTTATGTTATGGAAACCCCTTCACATTGACTTTTTACTGGATTTCCATATAACCAATTGATACTGGTTTTATTCTGTTAATTCCCTTGGCATTTCTTGATTTGAGAATTTCTAAGTGTTCCTTTTTAAAATTATCTTTTATTGGCTTTTAACTATAATTTCTTCATTTATTATGTTGTGCTTATCCTTGAGCAGTACTATCCAGTAAAACTTTCTGTGGTTATAGGAATGTTCTACAATCTTCAATTTTTAATATGATAGCCACTAGCTACATGAGACAACTGTACACTTGGAATATGGCAAATGCAATAAAGAAAATGAATTGTTAAATTATTTAGTTTTAGCTATTATAAAATTAAATAGATATATGTGATTCATGGCTGGCTCACAGCCATAGAGCTTACCATGCATCATAACTAAGCATAATTTAACTGATACATTACTTCTCATATAATATGCTATAAGAAGTATCAAATATTGACTTAAATTTTATGATTACAAATATATGGTGAAACTATTAGATCTAGATTGTGTTTTTTTTAACAAATAATATTTTCTTAGAAAAGAAATGGAGAAAGTAGAGAAACTATTCTTCTGGAGTTGAAGGTTTTTATTGATGAGGGTAAGAGCTAGCACGAGTCATTAGTCTTAGTGGCTATGTGAATTGGAAGGAAACCTCACCTTTTTAATAAAGAAAATAAAAAAAGAGATAAAGTTGTTTGTTTTCCTATAAACATGTAAATTTGAAGTCTTTGAGAAAAATAATAGAAATTACTAAGACACCAAAGAATCATTACTTTCCTCTACTCAATAATACATTGCTGCTAAAGCTTTCTTGTAAACGTGATGTAAAAATATAAATAGAATGTATTTAACACAGAGCCCAAATCATTGTAATCTCCTAATATATGCTCGTTCTTTTAGTTATTGTTATCACTTGACTTTTTAAAAGGGCAATGCTATTGATAAGATGATGATGATGAACAACTAGAGGTAAGTTCATGGGTCCCCAAACCAGACCTCCAGCTCAAAATTTAATTACCAGCTATAAGAATAAGAAAGTAACTTTACCTATTTATTAAATAAATTTAGGCTGAGTTTTAAAAATGGGGATAATGATAGTGTTAACTGAATAGGGATTTTGCTAGGATAAATGAGTTTATGCAAAAATAGTGCTGAGAACACTGGCTGGTCCTTTGTTAGATGATATAAATATTAATTATTGCTATTAATCATTAACTATTACTATTATTTACATTGTCTGGGTTATCAAAAAACTACTTCTTAGGTTGTAGGTACAATACCTACATGATGATATATGGAGTGGAGAATTTAAGTAGAAAAAAATGGGGTAGAGGAATGTTCACAGACAAAATAAATGTAGGTTGCATATCAGAAAAAACTAAAGGAATTCTAGTGCAACAAAACCAAAGACAGTCTGACATAAGGAGACCAGAATGGGGGAAAACAAATTAGATGTGTGATTTCACCCAGAGAAAAATATAATAGTGCTAAGTTGTTTCAAGCAAGGAATTACTGTCCATTTATATATACCAGGAATTGCAAACTCAAATGCCTACATAAAATAGATAGCTACCACATACATGTGTCAAGGATACGAATCTGATGTGTGGTAAGAGCAGATGCAGACCTAAATAATTTACACTCAAGGGGCTTAAGTTGCCACTCTCAGATTCCAGTTTAAATGAATGATTACTTAAAGGAATTATTATGTAAAGGAAATTTTAATGGACATACATTTTAATTCATAGTAGATATATTATTGAGGTTTTGACGGAAAATATACAGTATATTACCCAGAAATTTTGTTCCTTCATATGATAACTTGCCATATATATTTTTGCATAAGTTAATATTAAGCATATATTCAGTTTATATATATATATATGAATATGAATATGAGATATTGCCACTTTGAAAAAATTCCATTAAACACATATATGGCATATAATTGTAATAAATGTCAATGCAGATCTTAGAGACTATAATTTACATAAAGTATAATCTATAATTATGAAAATAACTGCATCTGGTAGATTATTTCATTGACGGCAGAACTGAAAATTTGTGACAGAGACCCTATGAACCACAATAACTAAAATATTTGCTACCTGGCCCTTCACAGAAAAAGTTGCTGAATCTTGCATTAGAGAATGAAGGTTACATGGAAGAGAACACAGGGACGCCTGCTGACAGGCAGCACCAACTGCTGAAGGTGTGCATCAAGGCATGTGGAAACTGATTCTAGCCACATGTCTGAGAATTGCCTAGCTAACTCACAGAATCATGTAAGATGAGAAACTAGTAGTTCTAAGTCACTAAGGTTTTTACTTGATTTTTTTCACAGCAATCCTATATAATAAAAGCCTAATATGCAAATTTTCCCCTTGGTGGTCATTTGACCAAGAGTTTGACCGCTCGCTATGATGTGCGCTGACCACCAGGGGCCGGCACGGAACACAGTGGGTGTCGGCAATGTGACACTGGCAGTGGGCGGCAGTGGAGGTGCTGCTGGCCCCGATGGGTTCCGAGGAGAGTGGGACTGTAGTGGGATGGTAGAGGAGGTGAGCAGGTGGCGCCAGGCCAAAGTGGGGTGCCAGGCGGGGCTTGAGGATGTGAGGTTGGGGGTACAAGCTGGGGCTGTGAGGCTGAGGGCATGAGCTGGGGCCCAATCTCCACAGGCCACCGTGAAGGACCCCACCCTTGCAAGAATTCTTGCACCAGGCCTCTAGTGAATTAATAAAATTGATGCTGTTGTAAGAATAAAATGTGCGGCATTGACTTTGGGGTTGTGTTGCAGGTGGTATGGTACATTTACACCATGGAATACTATGCAGTTATTTAAAAAAAGAATCTCTTACCCTTTGAGACAGCATGGAGGGACCTGGAAAGTATTATGTTAAGCAAAACAAGCCAGTCAGAGAAAGACAAGTATCACATAATTGCACTCATACGTGGAACCTAATGGACAAAATAAACTAATGAAGAAACAGATCCAGAGACATTAAAGTCCACACTTTATGTCCACAGACTGACAAATTTCAGAGGGGAGGTGGGGTGAGGGGGGAGAGATTAACCAAAGAACTTATATGCATAAATGCATAACCATGGACACAGGCAATAGTGTTGTGAAGGCCTGGGGGGTGAGTGCAGGGTGGAGGGGGTCAATGGGTAGGAAGAAAAGGGGGGCAACTGTAATACTTTCAACAAGGATAACATTTTTTAAAATATTAAAAAGGTAGTGAGAGGACCATTCCTAGAAGCTGGCAGAGCCACAAGGAAATTATTATTCATACTTACATAAAAAGCATCCCATGCTACATATTGACTGAAAAATGAGCAAAAATGCTTTCCTGCAGTAACTTGGAAAAATAGAAAATTTACCAAATTGACTGTGTACCTGGCTAGGGACTATCCTGGTGGAATGAAGGAAGTACTAATTGGATCTTCTTGGTTGCAAGCTGGACTTATTGGGTTAAAAAGTGAAACTGTTTGTCCTGCCCAGTCTTTCCAAAAGGAAAAAAAAAATCTCACAGTTAGAATTGGCCTCAGTGTAATGATTAAATTAAGACTCATACTATGATTCCTTGTGAAGACTTCTTAAAGAACGATGGTGCTGCCTAGTACTCCTCTCAGCTAGATAGAAGGACTTCCAAGAATCCACTTGCATGGCCCAGTGTCTGTGGTGATTCAACAATTAGCTCTAGGGTGAGGGTAGGCATTCATATGACGTGAATACCCCCACCTTGGCTGGCTCACAAAATCCCTTAATACTTGGCTCTCACCAGTCAGTGTCCACTGGCCCTTGCATTTCACCGTAGAGCAGAAGCACTCAGTCAGAATGCCCTGTGAGTTTCAGATGCGTTACTTACCTTCTCACCTCCCGGCTTCATTCTCTGTGAAATCTCAGCATGTGCACAAACAGAGCCCTGAACCTCAGACTGACAAAAGGCAATAATGGAGACCCTGAGACACTTGAGAAATCTGGGACCCGAGCAGAGGTAAACGTGCCTTACAAAAGAGAAAATCTTATGGAAAAAGAAAGAAAGAAAAATCACTCCCATGAGAAAGAGTGGATCTATGAAGCAAAAGCGGCAGAGACATGCCTAGAGGCATTCTAGAGGAAATAAAAGCTTTTACTAGTTCTCAGTTTTGTCTTTCGGATTCTGGGTGCTAGGGAGAGGAAGAATGGGGAAGGTGCTGTGGAAGACTGTGCATCCTGACGCTGAGGGTCGCAGCCGTGGGCAAACTATGGCCCGCAGGCCGGATCTGGCCCGTTTGAAATGAATAAAACTAAAAAAAAAAAAAAAAAAAAAAGACCGTACCCTTTTATGAAATGATGTTTACTTTGAATTTATATTAGTTCACACAAACACTCCATCCATGCTTTTGTTCCGGCCCTCCGGTCCAGTTTAAGAACCCATTGTGGCCCTCGAGTCAAAAAGTTTGCCCACCCTTGGGACTCTAGGGCTTGGAAGTAATAAAGCGGGAGGGAAGTGCATGTACTGTTCTTGTGATCTGCTCATTGACCTTTTCATCCTCCTTTAAGGGCTCACCACTTCCATTAATTCACTGTAGAAGCAAGAGATTGCAGTTTAAAAATCAATCACTGAGGTCAGAGGTTGATAAAAGTAGATACAAATTTTAATTGGTGTTTTAATAACTTCGTTTACAAGTTATGGGAAATAAGCACAGGCAATGTGAATCGATCCATTAAAACAATAAAATTAAACGAAATGCTTTAGCAACTACCATTTCAAGGCAAGGAGCTCCATTAGGGTATCAAAAGGAAAAGGGAAAGCAATATTCATCATAATGGAATTTAAAATCCAGTTGGGTGAATGTGGACACATGCTCCAAGCAATGGGAGATGAAATAAGTGTGAAATTTTGTCTCAGCGAGTGTCAGATTGGAGTTGTTAGTCAGCAAATTAGACTGTGATTATATAAATAACTAGGGGTCCAATGCACGAATTTGTGCACCTTGAAAGGAACTGTGGGCTGCAAGGCTGCAATGGGCACAGGACAGGTCTCAGCCCATCCTCCCCACCCCCACTGGGCCCCTCCCACCTTGGCCCCTGGTCCCCTGTCTGCCAGCAGCCCTGCTCCCACCTCCATGGCTCCCAAGCACTGACAGCACCGGCTCCACTCACACCCGCTGACTGCCCGAAGCAGTTGGGGACAGCACCAGCAGCAGGTGTGAGCAGGGCCCTTACCGGCAGCAGGTATGAGAGGCAGCTGCCAGCCCCGATCATCCCTCAGGAGCAAGGGGAGGTGGAGAAGCCCTGAGCTGTGATTGGGGCCGGCAGCTACCACTCGCACCCACTGACGGCACCTAGCGATTGGGGCCCGTGCCAGGCGCTGGCAGCGGGTACAAGCAGCAGCTCCAGAGCCAGCAGTGGGTGTGAGCAGGGTCAGCACCGGCAGCAGGTGCGAGTGCCCAGTGGGACCGCGGTGCGCGGGAGCAAAGAATTTTCAGTAACCACCAGCGTCTCGCCCAAATGACAGCGACCGGTGCCCTGCCTTGGTCTAGCGCCCCTGCTCACCTGCTCCACTATCCTGCTGCAGCCGGTGCCTGCCATGTTCTGCGCATGTGCCCTAGTGGTCAGTGCACATCATCATAGCGACCAGTTGTTCGGTTGTTTGGTTGTTCTGCTGTTTGGTTTATTTGCATATTAGGGAGATATATACATATATCTACACTACTAAAAGAGAAAAATGGTAATTGGCGTACGGCGATACCATTTTCATTGGCTAATCAGGGCTATATGCAAATTAACTGCCAACTAAGATTGGCAGTTAACTGCCAACTAAGATTGGCAGTTAACTGCCAACAAGGTGGCGGCTAATTTGCATATGTAGGCACAATGCAGGGAGGCGAAAGGGAAAGCAGGAAGAAGCCCCCTGCCACTGACAGTGATCGGAAACCCAGGGGGGAGCTAAGAGCTGGGGGGCAGGGCAAAGGCGGCCCTGGCCTGCCCGCCTTTGCCCTGCCCCCCAGCCATGATCAGAGAATCAGGCGCCTTTGCTGCCCTGGCCAGTGATAGCAGGAAGTAGGGGTGGAGCCAGCGATGGGAGCTGGGCACAGTCGAGGCTGGCAGTCCCGGGAGCTAGGGGTCCCTTGCCTGGGCCTAAAGCGAATCCCACGATCGCGGAGCCCCCCGCTGCCACTGCAGGTCCCCGCTGCCAGGGCCGGATGCCTAGGCCATGGCGTTAGGCCTGGGCAGGGGCGGAGCCTGCAACTGCGGGGAGCTGGGGGTCCCCTGCCCAGGCCTGACACCTCTGCCGGAGGCCTCAGGCCTGGTCAAGGGGCCGATCCGGAGATTGGTGATCGGAGGGTGATGAGGGTCAACTCCCCTGGCTGAGGCATCAGGCCTGGGTGGGGGGCTGAGCCGGGGATTGGGGGGATATGATGGTCCCCTTGCACAGGCCTGAAGCCTGGGTCAGAGGCGTCAGGCTTGGGCGGGGGGTGGAGCAAGCGATCAGAGGGAGATGGGGGTCCCCTGCCCAGGCATGATTCCTGGGCCAGAGGCCTCAGGCCTGGGCGGGGGCCAGAGCCAGTGATCGGGGGGAAATGGGCGTCCCCTGTCCAAGCCTGACACCTCTGGCGGAGGCGTCAGGCCTGGGCAAGGGGCCGATCAGGCGATCGGAGGGTGATGGGATTCAACGCCTGAGGGCTCCCAGTATGTGAGAGGGGGCAGGCTGGGCTGAGGGACACTCTCACACACACACACACACACACACACACACACAGTGCACGAATTTCGTGCACCGGGCCTCTAGTGTGTGTGTGTGTGTGTGTATATATATATGTATATATATGGCTTAATTTTATCTTTTATTGAAAAGCTGCCTGAGAGGTTTATTCTACTGAAACCTATATCCCCTTATAATAATTGATGACAAATACTTTTAACTTACTAATTTCTGGCATAGTTTAAATTTATTCTGAACTGTATGTTTCAAATAGAAAACATTTTCCACTGATAGGAAAGTATGATCAATTAATTGCTGATAGTCATGGTACAGTTTAAACAAAATAGTGTTCTCTTTTAGATGCCAATAATAGTTATTAGCAGGAAGATATATAAATGTACAAAGGCACATATATTCCAGTAAATATTGATACACTGCACAATATATTTAAGGAATGTCATGAGCTATCAAATTGTTATAAATTGAATTTCTCAGTAAGGCTGTAGTTGCATGGAAAGAGTTCAGTGATTAAGGTGGCTGCATTTTTAAATGGACAGTAAATAATGTGAACTATCATAATTAGTTTTAAGTATTATAATTGTTGATCTTTTTTAAATTTAGAGAGAAATATAGCTTGACCAAAAGCAAATTAATTAAGATTGACGCCACAAAATGTTTCCATGTTTGTGTTCAAATGTGTTATTAAAGTAAATAGGCTTTACATGCCTACTGAGCTGATAAATCCCATCACCAACGTTTTTCCCTGCGGCATAATTTTATGTCTGCTATCCTGACATTGTTAATAACTTGCATGATAATCATCACAACCTTTTTTCTTCACATTTCGGTTGTGCTCTGCTTTCTATTCTTTGCAAGACAGACAACAAGAAGACCCTGAAAGGGAGTATAATTTTAATAAGAACTTGGATGCTGTTTTATAGAACTTACACGATACAGAAATGGATGAAGTTAATATGGCTCTCCGGTTAAAATGTAGCTTCAAAGTTTTGAACACTATTATTTTAACCCCCAAAATAACTCTTGGAACACAACTGAAGACAGGCCCGCTTAGAATGATATGTTTATGACATACAGGTAAATGAAAGCATAGAACATGTTATTGAGCTGCCCATCACAGAGTCATATACTTATCAAAGTACAAGCCCATGAAACTGCTGTAAGAAAATTTTAAAAATAGTCCTGGTTCTTTATTTTAACGTTTGAAATAGATATAAGAATTGAACAAGCTTGTTAAAACTAATCATTACCTACCATCCTAAGATTAGGAAAGTAAAATTTCATCACATTTCCAAATTTATATTTTTTATTTTTTTAATGTGTTTTTATTGATTTCAGAAAGGAAGAGGGAGGAAGAGAGATAGAAACATCAATGATGAGAGAAAATCATCCATTGGCTGCACACCCCACACTGGGGATCAAGTTGGCAACCAGAGCATGTGCCCTGACCAGGGAATCAAACCATTACCTCCTGGATCATAGGTTGACGTTCAACCACTGAACAACACCAGCCAGACATCTCCAAATTTATTAAATGAGCATTTTGTCTCAGTGTATGCTGTTATGTTACTAGAGGCCTGGTGCACAATGGGGTCCCTTGGCCTGGCCTGTGGGATCGTGCTAAAACCGGCTCTCTGACATCCCCTGAGGGGTCCTGGATCACAAAAGGGCACAGGCCAGGCAAGGGACCCCACTGGTGCATGATGGGGGCTGGGGAGGGACGTGGGAGGTTGGCCAGCTGGGAAGGGGCTGTGGGAGGGCTCCAGGGCATGCCTGGCCCATCTCGCTCAGTCCAGATGAGCCGGAACCCAGCAGCAAGCTAACCTACTGGTTGGAGCATCTGCCCCCTAGTGGCCTGTGCACATCATCAACCAGTCAACTGTCTGCCCACTGGTGGTGATTGCATGTCATAGCAGTTGGTAGACTGGTTGATTGCTCCCTGGTGGTCAGGTCATGAAAAGGCGAGCAGTTGAGTGGCCTTACCATATCATTAGCATATTACACTTTGATTGGTTGAATAAACGACTAGACCAGGGGTGGGCAAACTTTTTGACTCGAGGGCCACAATGGGTTCTTAAACTGGACCGGAGGGCCGGAACAAAAGCATGGATGGAGTGTTTGTGTGAACTAATATAAATTCAAAGTAAACATCATTACATAAAAGGGTACGGTCTTTTTTTTTTTTAGTTTTATTCATTTCAAATGGGCCGTATCCAGCCCACGGGCCGTAGTTTGCCCACGGCTGTACTAGACTCTTAGCATATTAGTCTTTTATAATATAGGATTCTAGTATTGGTTAAAATTAAATAGAATCTTACTTATGCAGAAGAAAGTATATTAAATACTATATGAGCATTTGTTATTGCAATATATACTATAATATATGATACTAGAGGCCTGGTGCACAAAAATTTGTGCACTTGGGGGGGTGTCCCTCAGCCTGGCCTGTGCCCTCTCACAGTCTGGGACCCCTTGGGGGATGACCACCTGCTGGCTTAGGCTTGCTCCCCGGGGGATTGGGCCTAAGCTGGCAATCAGACATCCCTCTGGCAGCCCGGCAGCCTTCGGGGGATGTCCACTTTCCAGCAGGGAGCAGACCTAAGCTGGAGTCAGACATCCTTAGCACTGCTGAGGAGGCAGGAGAGGCTCCCACCACCACCGCTGTACTGGCAGCCATCAGCTTGGCTTGTGGCTGAGCAGAGCTCCCCCTCTGGGAGTGCACTGACCACCAGGGGGCAGCTCCTGCATTGAGTGTCTGCACCCTGGTTATCAGTGTGTGTCATAGTGACCAGTCATTCCCAGTCTTTCTGCTGTTAGGGTCAGTTTGCATATTACCCTTTTACTATATAGGATGGAGGCCTGGTGCACAGGTGGGGGCTGGCTGGTTTGCCCTGAAGGATGTCCCGGACCAGGGTGGGGATCCCGTTGGGGTGCCTGGCCAGCCTGGGTGAGGGGCTGATGGCTGTATGCAGCTGGTCACACCCCCTTCAGGGTGAGGGTCCCCACTGGGGTGCCTGGCCAGCCTGGATAAGGGGCTGATGGCTATTTTCAGGCTGCCTGCACCCCCTTTAGGGTGGGGGTCCCCACTGGGGTTCCTGGACAGTCTGGATGAGGGGCTGAGGGCTGTTTTCAGGCTGGCCAAGCTGGCGATGGAAACTCCCAGCCTCTCCTTTTTTTCTTTTTTTTCTTTTTTTTTTTTTATTCTGGGATTTTTTTACCTTTTATAATTGAGACTTTGTTGCCACTCCAGCTCTGAGGCCAGGGCCTGCTGAACGCAGGTATCTGGGGTTTGTTTAGCTTCTATAATTGCAACTTTGTTGCTTAGAATAGAGCTCAGAGCCTGGCCGCAGCAGGGAGGAAGCTTGGCTTTCTCCATCACTGGAGCAAGCAAGCCTCCGGCTCGCTTCAGCTGCGTGGCTGCTGGCCACCATCTTGGGTGGGTTAATTTGCATATCCTGCTGATTAGCCAATGGGAAGAATAGCGGAGGTATGGTCAATTACCATGTTTGTCTATTATTAAATTAGATAGTTCTTAATTCTCATTTTCACTAAAGCTTGAACAATAAGAGATTTTTTAATGGTGCAAATTATTAAGTGGCAGAGCTGGAATTTGAGAAGGTCCCTTGAAATGCATACTAAAGAAAAAGTGTATATTTTGATGAGAAATAAGCATTCTGTCTACAATTATTTATATTAAATAGTGTTTAATATTCTAGAAATTATCTGACAAGTCAACTAAAACTTTAAAATATGCTTTCTTTATACACCTGAAACCTATATGATCATATTAACCAATGACACCCCAATAAATTTAATAAAAATGCTTTCTTTATCTATAGAAATTCCATTTCTAAATGTTTAATTAAAAAGAATAACTTTCTATCTCAAGAATAATTGTATGCAAAGTTGTATTGTAATATTATTAACAACTGCTGAGCTAGAAAATAATCAGTTATCATCTATGGAACATTTCCGAAAATTATTATACTTATGGATATATAAAAAGGCAGCTGATGTAGTCTTTATTCTTAATTATAAAAGCATTTTGTAAAAAAGACATAGTATTCTCCAATGTGGGGGGAGAGAGTACGTAATTTACTTCCTAGTTATCTATCCATCTTCCCACATATTTTTATAAAGAATTAAAAATAATAATGACAATGGACGACGCTCATGTACTGCTTAATTCAGGTCAAACACAGTTTTGAATTATTAACATTTATTATGTCATTTAACCTTTACAAGTGCCCTGTGATAAAGATATTATTCTAATATCATCTGTGTATTCAAGATTCAAAAATGTATGACACATAAGGTTAATTAGCCTGCCCCTAACAAGCCTTAAGTGGTAGAGTTTGAATTTTAATTCAGGCACTTGCTTCAGCATTTATGCTCTTAAACATAAACTGAACCCTCATCATTACAAGGCATTGCATTGTATTAAAACAATAAAAATACAAATCATAGTCTCAACAGCCTATTTTCTCATCCTGTCAGCTGCTAAATCTCAGAGGGAAGCTCCACTCCCACCAGCAACCCTCATTCAGTGGCTGCCTGGACCAGACCTTCAGCAGGGACAGCTTTTTGGTGCAGTTCATGCTCCAGAGGGGTCTGTGTGCAGATCAAGCCAAGGCTAGACTTTACCTGAGACAGTTACAAATTGCGTGTGTGAGTGTGGCTCCACTTGTATCTAAAGACCTCTGGAACTGAAACACTGCAGGACTAGAGGGGATGTACTGTAAAGGCCTGAGTACAGCCTGGGTTGTGGGACACTTGGACACAGTGAAGGTGTTTTTACGGTTAATGGTAAGATGTAGTGTTTCATTATGGAGTAATGATCAAGGAGAGAAGAGAAAAATAGATTTGGAGATAATTTCAAGCATTTGAGAATGCATAATCTATGTAACTGCATTAAATGCACCATTCTTTGTTTCTCTTTTGCTTAGATTTGCTCCCAAAAAAATTCTGAGTCTCATAAAAATAGCCTAGAGCAAGCTACTGGACCATTGGAGCATAAACATCACCCTAGATATTGTGAAATCTTGCTTCCTGACTTTAAAAATATATTCCTGCTGTTCAGTCTCATAATATAGAGAATCTAAACTCAGATAAATTAAACCCAAAATTCAGTTTAATAAGTTTGACATCTTAATTCTTCCAGGCAATTTATCATTGGTAATTAGAATGAAATGTATAAATTAATTTATTACTCCTATTCTCAGAGCATGAACATCTATCAATCAGAAAGGCAAAAAGTGGGAACAATAAAAATGTGTAAGATGAAAAATTGAAGCGGAATAGGATTAAAGACTAATGGCGTATCAGTATGTCATTTTAGAACAGTTTAATATAAAGCAAAATTTTCTTTTTTGAGGAATATTAATTTGACCCAAACCTCATATTTAACTGAATTACAAAATTCTATATTTTCTCAATTTTGATAATGCAAATATACAGGTGTTTTGGTTTCTAGCAAAACATTCACTATCATATTTTAAACACACTTAAGAAGTAAATGTTAGCTGAAACCGGTTTGGCTCAGTGGCTAGAGCGTCGGCTTGCGGACTGAAGGGTCCCAGGTTCGATTCCGGTCAAGGGCATGTACCTGGGTTGCGGGCACATCCCCAATGGGAGATGTGCAGGAGGCAGCTGATCGATGTTTCTCTCTCATCGATGTTTCTAACTCTCTATCTCTCTCCCTTCCTCTCTGTAAAAAATCAATAAAATATATTTTTTAAAAAAAGAAGTAAATGTTAAATTGATACCAATTTATGAACTGATATGTATAATTAATTATTAAAGCATTGCTCAGGGAATAATATTAAGACAAGAACAAATAAAAGTCCATGTTTTTTATACAATTGAATCTTTTTGAAATTTTACTCTAAAATATTACAGAAGGAAAGGAGAGAAGGGAAGGAGGGAGAAAAGAGAGGAAGTTGTGGGGGGGGGGAGAGAAATTAAAAGATAGATATCCAAGACTTTTTTTTTTCCAGTTTCAGAACAAATGCTGTTAAAGTACAAAATACATTTCAAATGGAAGGAACAAAGCTCCATCCACTGCTTCCTGCTACTCTTCCTTTTGGAATCCTGCCAAAGGTCATTGTTAAGGTGACTATTTACATACAGTGTCCTAGCATGCTGAACTTAAGGGTTAAAGTTGGTAATAAGAAGAACTTCATTAAAAGACCACATTTTAGAAAAAGGAATGGTCTTGTCACAAGTAATGTTAAATGGGGAATTAAGGCAATGACCCAAATAATTAAAATAAAGCAAACCTTATGCGTCGGGAGAAAAACAGAACTTTGAGGCTAATACCATCACAAATTACTGTCTATATTCTTCAGATTAATGGGATAAGTGCTCAACATGAAGTTTAAATAGGCTACGTATCTTCCAGCAGAAGTCGTTTCTACATGCTGACACTGATTTACTGTATTTTATTTTCTTTCCAAATTCTCAGTGATTAACTTTTTTTTAATAAAATGAACTAATTTTGATATTAAGGCAGGAAAGTATTTTATAGTTACTCTACACTAAGTAGTTGTGTTTATTTTATTATTCAGAAAGCCATACTTTATAAATGTCAGGGAACTATTAAATTGTACTGTAACAAAGGTAGAAATTGTGCAATAAATTTTTATCCATTCAAGTTGCCTAAAATATGTAAATTAGAACCCCATGATGCCTATAACTCTGCACACCTCTTTATTTCCTAGTCCTTCTATAGCCAATGCTGTTAGAATCCATGACCTCACAACCATCCTGGACCCTGACAATTGATGTGCACTGTAGCGTGGACATCTTTCTGCCTCTATTGTCTCTTTTCTGCCCTCCCTCCCCTCATTCCTTCATTCCTCCCTTCTCTCCTTTCCTTCTTCCTCCTTTCTTTCCTCCCTCCCTCTCACTTTCATCCTCTCTCTACCTGCCTCCCTCGCTGCTTTTCCTAGCCACAGAAAAACTGTTGAAAGTAGAAAAACAGTTAATAAAATAAGAAACACTTACTAAAATGTAATATGTTCTGGGAGTTTTGATTGTTGAAAGCCCACACTAAGTTATAAAGCAAATATTAAAAACAAAATATAAGAGGAATTCTACATAACTAACTATTGTAGAAGTAGGAAACAAATAAAAAATGTTTTTAATTATGTGAATGTGTGCCTAGGAGCGGGCAGAGGTGTGGATAGGAACCATAAACCAGAATGACACACTTAGCACGTGCTTGGGAAATGTTCTCGGGGGGGGGGGGGGGGGGGCGGGGGGGGGAGGGGCGGTTTTCCTGTATGAGACTGACCGAGCATGTCTGAGAGATGAAATTCTTACTGTCCCCCCAAGCCCTCTAAGGAGGTGTGAATAACCGAGTCACATTCTTCTTAAGGCATACAAAGCAGCACCGAGGGAAAAAGGCATAAAGTTTAGGGCTGAGGTAGCCCAATATGTGCCCTGATCCAGACAAGTTGAATTAGAGGGAATTAGAGTCACAGAAATGAGAGACCTTAGCTGTAGATTTGGCAATGAGGCTAATACTAGCATCATATAAGGGGTTTGCGTGACCTGGAGTGAAGTGAGATGCTTAAGTGAAGAAATCTTGGAGGCCAGTTAGGTCAAATCTACGTATAACTTGTAATTCCCCATCCTCCATCACTTGCCTAACTGATACTCTGGGAAGCCTTATGGGACCTTTAATTTGAATTCCACTATGGACCATAGGAACACCTGGGATCCTTTTGTTCTAGATAAAAGTTGTCAACTGGACATTGCAGGCAAGGAAACCCAGAAGAAGGTAAGAAAGATGAAGATTTCAGTTTATGGGTCAGTACCCTTTACGCAGAAAACTGTATATTTTGAGTGTGAGTTTGAAAAGGTATCTATGTTGACTATCAAAGCATGAGAGGAGCACTTACAAGCATGAGGTAAAATAGCAATTGATTGAGAGCAGCTCAGAGACTTACCTAGTGATACGTGCACAAGCTAAAGTTTCTGAATTGGAAATGAGTGACTGGAAATAACATGAGCCTTGCCTAATTTCCTGAATAATGTTGCAGCCAGTCCCTGAATTGTTACCATAGAAAGGTAGTATCAGTACAGAGTTTAATTGCTCTCTTGGATCGATAGGCAGGATTTCCATAAACCCTCGTTTCCTTTGTAAGCTTTCTCAGGTGTCGCAATGCAGATGTTTAAGCATGACGTGTAAATGTGAAGTCACAAGCTCTTTCTGGATACAAATGCCCACTTAGTTTGGAGAAAATAGGTTAAGCCTCATTCTCTGCAATGAGAATCATGCTGCCGAAGTCTTCACGGAATGGGTTGTTTTCTGCAGACATGAGCAAACAGCTGTATTTAATATCTGCCTGACGATGGATGAAGTACTGGAGAAGGAGACTGCTCATGAGAAGCTTAGTACGTGTGGGATGCACCCTAACACTCTGGACCACTTTAGTCAAACACCGTTATTGGGGAAATCATATACTCATATATGGTATGTGGAAATGAGTGACTCCTCTCACAGTTGGAGATCCTTGAGGATGAAGGCCTTTTAGCAAGGAAATTCAAGATTCTCATCACTTTGGCTTTAAAGTTCATTTTGGATATTAAAAAAAGTAATAACAAAAATATTCAAGTATTGTTTATAAACAATAATTTTTACATATATTTTATTACATGCACTAAGCATTAAGATTAAGGTTTTAAAACATTGCCTGTTTTCACTACTTTGATTAAGTATTCATATATGAAGATAGCTCAAATTTTAAAAAAATCCTCAAATAACTTCAAGGACAATTCTAGATTTCTACAACCTAATTATAAAGGGAGTAAAAACCTGAAGTAATGTCAGTGTTTCTTTGCAAATAGGAATGGGAGGCTAATTTAATAGCAATTACATATCTCATGGCATTGTTATAAATGACATAAAGGAAAAACCATTTTACTTTAACAATTTACTTAAGATTATCAGCAGGTCCTAGTTTTACCAAGATAGAAAACAAATGTAGACAATGTCTGCAATACCAAGCTGAAAGTTAATACTTCTACCTCAACTTTTTTTTCCTACTGATTTACAAGCCCTCTAATTTCAAATATATTAAACATGTTCTTTAATGTATGTCAATTCAGATAAGGGTATAGAATAGGGTTAAGAGTTGTGAAGTATACTCAAAGTATGCTCAGCTGTATGACAAAGTAGTATTTAATGATGCTGCTTTAGGGACCTATATCAGTAGGTATTTAAAATTTTCTTAAATAAAATGCTTATAAATAAGAAAACCTTTGCAGAAGAGAATAAGAAAAGGCAAAATTTTGGGGATTTGAAACAAATATTAAAATCTTTCAAGAACATGTTATTTATCTTTTGCATCAAGTAACAGTGGAAATTTGAGTATCATTGTATCAGAAAGGAAGCCACTGGTATTTACATGGAAGTTATTTGTAATCCTATATAATAAAAGGTTAATATGCAAATTGACCAACCACTGGAAAGACCGGTCGCTATGATATGCACTGACCACTAGGGGGCAGATGCTCAATGCAGGAGCTGCCCCCTGGTCATCAGTGCGCTCCCAGAGTGGGAGCGCTGCTCAACCAGAAGTCGGGCTCACAGCTGGTGAGTGCAGGGGTGGTGGTGGGAGCCTCTCCCACCTCTGTGGCAGTTGGACATCCCCCAAGGGCTCCCAGACTGCAAGAGGGCACAGGCCAGGCTGAGGGACACCCCCCACACCGAGTCCACAAATTTTGTGCACCAGGCCTCTAGCATAAATATAATAATCTTGGTGAAAAGGGAAAATAAAACTCGAAATGCAGTGTCTTTAGAAGAGAGGGAGAGGTGAAAAAAAATGAAAGTAATTAAAACAACTCTTTAAAGAATTTTGAGGTCAATAGTGAAAATGGGTTTCATTAATTCTTGGCACTTTGAAAAAACTAAGATAAAGTAAGAGATAATATTAAAGTAATACAACTTTGCAAATGAGAACACTGATTTATTACTAGAGCAGAATATTAAGATGCATTGAAGAATGGAAACTTTTAGGGGACCTATACCAGGATAAGAAAAGGAAGAAACATTTTATAGGACTTTTGAATTAACTCAGAGGAAAGTAACGAATACATTAATGCTAAGACCTATTTTAGCCAAGATAAGAATCTATTCTAAAGCGTTACAGAGTGCAAGCCAATAAAAGCAGAGACATATTCTTGTTTCCACAAAGAAACAAAAGTCCTATAAAATGTTTCTTCCTTTCCTTATACTGGTATAGGTCCCCAATAGAAACAGTCTGGCAGGAAAATGTCTCCAAAAATATGTATGATTCTCTGACCCTCCACGATTCTGACTGCCCCAATCCAGATCATGGAAATTACCCTCACTCCTGCTACAAGACAACTGCTCACTGTTAATCCCATTAGGGTTACAGGAGAAGACGAAAACAAAAACTACACAGTTTAGTTTAGTCAGTCAATCTGTTAGCTGGCAGTCAGGATAAGTTTTGATTACATTTTATCTCTCTCCCGTTTTATCACTCAACATCAGCGATGAGTCAGGATCTGGTATTGCTCTCTGCTTGCTGGCTCTCCTCTGAGGCGAATTTTGAGGTGTTTATGAAGGCTAACTTTTAGATGCATGCCATGTGCACTCAGGTTTTTCCTAAGCCTTTTTTTTTTTGGCTGGCAGATGTATTTAGGATTTGTTTTCTTTTCACGGATATACTTTCATTCATATTTTAAAAGCTTGTGAGCCTGTAATAGATGAAGGCAAATCTGCCTACTGAGGTTACTATCACCTGGCTAACATGAGGCCTCTCTATACAAAACTATAATCCAATCACATTATATATTGATTTTTGAAGTCAAATGTTAAGAGAATTAAATGTAATGTGGCATTAAATGTAATATTTCTTTTTTTAAAAAAAATATATTATTTCAGAGAAGAAGGGAGAAGGAGAGAGCAATAGAAACATCAATGATGAGAGAATCATTGATTGGATGATTCTTTCATGCCCCCTACTGGGGATCAAACCCGCAACCCAGGACATGGGCCTTAACTGGAAATGGAACCATGGCCTCCTGGTCCATAAGTCAATGCTCAACCACTGAGCCACGCCAGCCAGGAAATGTGTCCTATTTCATAAATTTCACTCTTCAATTTTGAAGCGAGGGCTGGCTGGTTAGGAAAGAATTAAGTTTGGGGAACCTGATGTGACAGGTGTCTATTTTTTTTTTTTTATCTGTCTGCATACCTTTTTTTAATATAATTTATTGATATTTTACAGAGAGGAAGGGATAGGGATAGAGAGTTAGAAACATCCATGAAAGAGAAACATCGATCAGCTGCCTCCTGCACACCTCCCACTGGGGATGTGCCCACAACCCAGGTACATGCCCTTGACTGGAATCGAACCTGGGACCCTTCAGTCCGCAGGCCGGCGCTCTATCCACTGAGCCAAACCGGTCAGGGCTCTGCATCCCTTATTGTGCGACAAATGATTTCAGTCCATTCTGTTGTTGTAAACAATAACAAAGTCTCATAAAGCATTTCTGGTTTTCATATTTTAAAGGGATGTCTCAGGAGGTTTTCTTTTTTTAACAGGAAAATTTCCCTACTTAGGAGAAAAAATTTAAGTTTTCCTCATGTTCAAGAATGAGTTACTTGTCATAATTCTATAATTTCTACAAATAGAAATTATCATTTAAATAATGTCTCAAATGTCTGAAAGGAACATTAGTATTCAAAGTAAAAGTACAGCATTTTAATATTCTGATCAGAGCTGATTAGTTAACAAAAGTGGTTATTACAAAACAACTAGGTAGGCCTTTTATTAATGCACAAATAAGCCAAAATAATATTAATATTATCCACACTTGCCTAATATGCATGTACACAATAGTGTTCAAACACTGACTTTTTCCCTCATGCTACTGAATTTTCTTAATTACACCTTGTATTCATTGATATAAAAACAGTAGGAAAAAAGAAAATGTAGGAAGCAGAAAATGAACTCAGGATTGGTTGTCTGGCTGCATGAGATCAGGGTTGCTGGCTCTCAGCTAGTCAGACGGATATTTTTCAGACCTTTTCTGCTTCTCAAAACACACTCTGCCCTCTGCAGCACAGTCCTCGTGCTCTCGCAATTGTCCTCCTGCCTCTCTCGCTGCTCCTCCTTCATATCCTCCTGTCTTCATCTCTGCAAAAAGCAGAGCCCTGGCCCATGTGGATCAGTTGGTTGGAGCCTAGTAGCATGCACTGAAAGTTGCTGGTTGATTCCCAGCCAGGGCACATGCCTAGGCTGCAGTTTTGATCCCTGGTTGGATGGGTGAAGCATGGGAGCCAACTGGTAGATGTTTCTCTCTCTTTTGTCCATCTCCCTCTATCTCTCTAAAATCAGTGAGAACATATCCTCAGGGGAGGATTAAAAAAAACAAGCCGAAACCGGTTTGGCTCAGTGGATAGAGCGTCGGCCTACGGACTGAGAGGTCCCGGGTTCAATTCCGGTCAAGGGCATGTACCTGGGTTGCGGGCACTTCCCCAGTGGGGGATGTACAGGAGGCAGCCTGATCGATGTTTCTCTCTCATCGATGTTTCTAACTCTCTATCTCTCTCCCTTCCTCCCTGTAAAAAATCAATAAAATATATTTAAAAAAAAAACAACAAAAAAACAAAACTAGAAAACTATCATCATTGATGCCACTTCCTCCTTTATCCCCATATTCAAGAAATATGAATCTCTGTAGCTTTTATTTCATAATAATCTAGAGTTTTTACTCTTCTTATTTCACTCTTTTGGCCCAAATCACCAATTTCGGTTGTCTGGTCAGTATAATTGTCTTTTACTGGTTTCCAGTCATAACCTCATGCTCCCCCTAGTCCAGTGATGGCGAACCTATGACACACGTGTCAGAGGTGACACGCGAACTCATTTTTTTGGTTGATTTTTCTTTGTTAAATGGCATTTAAGTATATAAAATAAATATCAAAAACATCCATCTTTGTTTTACTATGGTTTCAAATATCAAAAAATTTCTATATGTGACATGGCACCAGAGTTAAGTTAGGGTTTTTCAAAATGCTGACACGCCGAGCTCAAAAGGTTCGCCATCACTGCCCTAGTCATACGTCATCAATATTCATTGAGTAAAAATTAATTTTTATCATTCTTCTGCTTATTGTAGTGAAAGGGCTTTGCATTTTAAAACTTATTTAAATTACTGTTTCTATTATCATAGTAACAGATTGAATAATCTATCATGTCACTATTATCCCATACCATGATTTTCCCCTGTGCACTTCCCCAGCATGCTTTCACCCTTGTCACACATATGCATTCCATGATTTAGTCTCACAGGCACTCCTTAGGATGAAATATGCTATGTCCTTTCTGGATTGAGGGTATTCTTTACTTGCTATCTTGAAAGAATCTTTCTGTATTTTTATTTTGGTTAACTCTAATTTATCATTTAAGTATCTGCTTACTGTTACTTTATACTTAAGCACATAATAACCTCTAAAATTGCTTGAGTGGCCAGAGTACATGAACTCATGCTGCATTTTAGCTTTTTCTAAAACTTACAAATTAACACATTTTTCCTTGTAATTCACTTAATTTTTTGGAAGATGTGAACAATTCAATCGATGCTAATTCCCCAAATGAATTAATAAATGTCATTGATGTGAGAAGTACCTTTTATCCCATAAAAACCTCCATTTCTTGCATCCTATTAAGATCTTAGAATAAGGTAGTTCATTATAGTTTTAAAAAATTATTAAAACACTGTGAGTCTATTCAAGGGCATTAAGCATTTTGGAATGAACACAATAGTTTAAAGCTGTTATTTTAAAAATGAAAATAGTGGGTTTAAACTGAATGACCAAGGCAATGAAAAAGAAAACCAAACCAAACCAAAAAACCACCAATAAAACCAACAACAACAAAAACACACCAAAAAAACAAGATTTGAAAACAGAGGAATGATGAAAGAGAATAAAAGTATGGGAAACGGAATAAGACAGAGATTCTCAGAATGGCTCAGGAATTAGATAAGCCAAGTGCCTCTGAAATTGGTGGGTGCCTGAGACACTGACAAGACGAGCAGTCATAAGAAATCCATAAAAAGAGAAAGTAGACCCATGACACCCTTCACCACACTTTCCGACGGGTAAATTGCTCCTTCATCCATTGACAGGAAACGATAAATTTCCCCTCTGAAGACACGGAACTGAAGAGACTCAGAAAGGGTCCTACAGCACAGTTGAAATTGCAGGCACTCTGATTTAAACGTGGAAATAGCAATAAAGTCTATCTTCAGAGTAGAGGTGAGAACACCTCCCAAGAGGCTTCCTCCCGCTTGCAATGGATACGTGGGAGCCAGGCTTAAAATCTCACATGGGAGACTAAAGAATTATTCTCTGATATTCAACCTAAGACAAAAAATTTACAGATACATTTTTAAAAAGTTATCCTTTTTGTAAGGGTTTGGAAAGATTACTCCAAAATAAAGCAAAAAATCAATAAAGCCCATCAACCTAAACAGAACTGCCACTTATATCTGAAGCCCCCTAACTATTAAATATGAAGAGAGTTCCCAGGCTAAGCAGACATTTGCAGAAAACCTCCATCGTGAAACACAGATGCCAGAGCAAACAGACACATAAAAGGAATCCAAGGAAAAAGGAAATAAGGAAAAAGGAAATAAGGAAAAAGCAAAATAACACTCAATTAAATAATGTTAATATCCTGAATAAAGCACATTAATTAGATTATTTGAGCAACACATCCATAGGCTGGATAAAGAAACAGTAAGATAGGCTAGACTAGAACTTTCTCCAAGGAATAGACAGAACTGCTAAACTAGATGGCTGTATGGAGAGGGGTGTTATAGTGCTGGTGGAAAGCTAAGGTACATTTTATTGCAGATACATAGAAAATTAAGCAAATAGTAAATGAGTCTATTAATAATTTCAGAGGCAATGAATTATGCACATAAAGGAATAAAATCATAATATGGTAGATACACATCCAAAATTAATAATGACCTGGTCATTATAAGGTTATCATATAATACTGAAATAGCAAGAAATATGATAAATTATATTAAGAATACATGCAGTGGAAAGGACAAGGAGGGTTGGGGGTAGGAGGGAGGTGGGTAAGAGATCAACCAAAGGACTTGTATGCATGCATATAAGCATAACCAATGGACATAAGACACTGGGGGGTAGGGGAGGCCAGGGGATTGTCAAGGGTGGGGGGAAAAAAAGGACACATATGTAATACCCTTTGTAATACTTTAAGCAATAAAACAATAAAAAAAAGAATACATGAAGAATGGTGTGCAGATGAGGACAGATATAAGACGGCAAGTTTCATTTATCCTTGCTGAGAACTCTTAATTTCCCTGAGTAGAAATAGTCCAAAAAGACAAAAAGAAAACAATAAACTTTCTACCTTTTTTTTAACTTTTAGAAATGAAGACAAATTTAAAAAGAGATCAGTTCAAGATTAGAAAGTCTTTGCCTCTGACAAATAGGAACTGGAGAGGCGAGAGATGAGAGAGTGCTGCTGTTTTCCATTATCTGTTTGGAAGAACTTTTTTGAAGGATAAAAGTTTGTATCACTAAAGCAAACGTTTACAAACAAATCAAAAAGCTTCATGCCAAGGTATTCTACAGAGCCCTGCTACAGAAGCACACCAGGATAAGCTGTAGTGTCCCCCTCAGCAAATGCACGGAAAAATAATGAGAATTGGCTTTGAATAGTATGTGTTGGATACTGTGCATACATATTTCTTGGACATTACTTTCAAAAATTAATGAGTGACAAAAATTACATCTCAAAATAGCTGTTTTTATCAAAATATATTTTAAATCAATATGCATTTAAATACACTAAAATTAATTAAAATACATGTAATTTCCCTCCACGAATACAAGTGCATGCAATTTTATTCTATTCTTATGATGGTATGGTGCTATCTATGCATGTATAAGCTAGTGCTTTGAGTATAAACCAAGCAGTTTTTGCCTGTTTGACAAATATACAAATAGTCATGGGAAAAATTTACCCAAGATATTTGTGAATATAGTAGAATATGATTTAGCGTAATTCATGTAATTCTGATTGCTATTTATCATAGCAAAATTTGAAGTTGATAAAAGTCACTTAAAATCATGAAAATTTTATTAACAAAGTAAGGGTGATATTGATGACAAAATTATATACAGTTTTTAAAAATCATATGTTCAAACAAATTTACAGATTTTGGGGAATATTCATAACATCACAAGCAAAATTGGGCATAATAATCATTAAGTAAAGATGATTTAACAAAATGTTATTATTAGTTTTGATTTATGTATCCTCTACTTATAAACATCACATTTTAAAATTAAAGTATTACATATTATTAAAATACTATGATATACCTTAATACAGCATATTTTCATTTATTAGATGTAAAAACAAGTTAATAAAATCGGTCTTTAAAGTATTAAATAAGTATAATAAAAACTTCATTAATTCACTCATTAGTAAGAATTTAAAATTTTCTGTATTTGCTATTATTCTGTATTTGCTAAATTCTAAAGTTCCATCAGAAGCAAAACAGACATAAAATCTTTCAAGTTATTATTTTATATATTTTATCTTTTGACTTTTCAATGACCTATTCCAGACTCAAATGAAGTAAAGTACATCGCTATCATTTTATGATAAGTAATGCTAGTTGCCATTTTCGACTTCAATGTACATAAATATCCATCTTTCTTTTGCCCATCAGAATTGTGTACTCTATTTTTTACAATAGGCTTTTACTTACAGAGGGATATTGACCAAATGTAGTTTACCAATTCTCAAGATACTACTAAAGTGATATTACAGGAATTCTAATAGGAAAAATAAAAACAATCAATAGCTATAAATTAATTAAATACTTGAAATTTCAAGTGAAAGGTATGCCTCAATGTGGAATAAAAGACCAAGTAAAAGAATGATAAAGAGGGAATTAGAGAACAGGGAAATCCAGTATCTGTCTATTTTAATATTCAGAGATAGAAAAAATAAAACAAAGGACATTATCAAAGAATGGTAGGGCTTTGGGAAAAATTACTTTGGAGATGTGAGGAAGAAAAGGTGTATATTGGAGAAGGGGTGGAGGTTAATAGTCTCTTGATATAATAGAACATGAAAATCTTAAAGAGGTTACCACATACTTAAAAAATAGTAAAAAGAAAAGGTGATCGGATGGTCAAGAGAAAGTAAGGACATGTAGAAGAGCAATACTTAGATTTAGAATGAATACTGTTTTGTCTTAAGTTTTTATACCAGGTGGCATAAACTCAGTTTTGCCTTTATGTAACCACTAATACAATCGAATACTCTGGAAATAATTAGAAAGATAACCATAAAAAGACATTGAGAGCTAGAAATCAAAACAAAAATAGCTCCTTATTCTCACTTTGAGTTCCCTGAGATCAAATAGTGAGTACATAGTTGCTTTCAGATGGATGGACTAAGGACTGAAGGAGATAAACTGGGCGAAGACTCCTGCAAAATGACAGACATGTAATCTTTGTTATATTCTCTGATTTAAACTCCAGAATCACCCTAGATCCTCTTCAGCTTCTATATTTCCACTTTTGCTTTTCTTTTCAGAGGGCTGTACATATTCCAGGTCAGAGATCAAAAGGATTCTTTACACAACTGCCTCAATACTGAGTGCATTCATAAAAGAAAAAGATAAAGAAAAAAAGATAAAGAAATGTGTTGCTAGAGATGGTAAATGAATTGCAAATTTATGTTTGGGGCTTCATAAATATTCATATTTTTAAAGGCAACATTTTAAAGATCTTTAACTTTTTTCTTTTTAAAATATATTTTTTTTTATTGAACTTAGAGAGGAAGGGAGAAGGAAAGAGAGACAGAAACATCAGTGATGAGAGAATCATTGATTGGCTGCCTCCCTCATGCCTCCCCACTGGGGATCAAGCCCACAACTCGAATGGAATCAAACCTGAGACTGTTCAGTCCACAGGCTGATGCTCTATCCACTGAGCCAAATCAACTAGGGCGATCTATAATTTCTTAAGAAATAAGGAAAGTAGCACCTTCTGCAACAACATGGATGGTCCTTGAAAACATAATGCTAAGTGAAATAAGTCAGTCAGAAAAAGCTAAGAATGATATGATTCACTCATATGTGGGACATAAAACTGAAACTCATGAACACAAACAGTAGTATGGTGATTGCCAGTGGGAAAGGGGGTGGCAGGGGATCCTAATATAAGATGACAGGAGAAGATTTCATGGGTGATGGGCACCCCATGCAATATACAGATCTTGTAACATAGATACCTGCCGGGAGCCGGTCCATGCTTGCTGTTTCAAGGGACCTGGCATATATGGCATACTGTTCTTAATATGTTTTCTCACCTTCTTGGCACTATGTGTTTTAACCAAGGTCTCTGAGAAAGGTTGTTTCCCGAGGTAGGGATTTTCCCCTGAAGTTAGGGAGGGAATAAAACCTCTTCACTAAGTGCCAGGTGGGAAATTAATCACTTTAACTATGAACAATCATGCTTAAGCTACATAATCTTTACTCCCTGGAATGGAGATAAGAAACACCCTAACCTTTGTAATAGAGATTGATAGGATTGAATCAACTGGTATAAATACAGATGTAACAAGACAGTAACACACAGAACTTAGAACACAGAACTTAGAAGACAGAACCTACACAGAACCTAGAGACAGAAGAACTTCGCTGGAGAGAACATGGCAAAAGATCCTGGACTGAACCTGACTACAGAAATTGGCAAGAGAACCTGACTAGAACCTGGTGACTGAACCTGGCTGGAGAACCTGGAGAACCTAGCAAGAGAACATGGACACAGAACCTGGCTGGAGATCCTAAGCAAAACCTCTCTGGAGATCCAGACCAGAACTTGGCTGGAGATCCTGGCTGGAGATCCTGGCTAGGCTGCTGATCAACTGAATGCTGTCTCCATGTCATTCCTTCTTCGCCGACTCCGTCCACACCTTTGGGGACCCCTGGACCTGCTGGGGCTGGACCCCGGCAGATACCTACACCTGAAACATATGCTCATGTTGACCAATGTCACCCCTATCAATTTAGTAAATAAATATATATGAAAAAGAAATAGGGAAAGTTTGGGATTTAGGCCTAAAGAATAGTGTTTCACTCTGAATTTTGATGTTTAGATGTTTTGTTTTTTTAACAAATGTAACAGTTTTCTTGGCCAGTGTGCTCCATCATATAGCATAGACCTATGATCCAGGAGGTAACAACTGGATTCCCAGCCAGGGCTCATACCTGGGTTGCAGGCTTGATCCCCAGTGTGGGGCATGCAGGAGGCAGCCAATCAGTGATTCTCTCTCATCATTGATGTTTCTATCTCTCTCTCCGTTTCCCTTCCTTTCTGAAATCAATAATATATAATTATATATATATATATATATATATATATATATATATATATATATATCCTATCTAACAATAGACAAACATGGTAATTAACTGTACCTCTGACACACTTCCCATTGGCTAATCAGGGCGATATGCAAATTAACTGCCAATCAAGATGGCGGCCAGCAGCCAGACAGCTGAAGCAAACAGTAGGCTTGCTTGCTCCAGTGAAGGAGAAAGCCAAGGTTCCCTGCCTGCAGCTGCTGGGCTCTGAGCTGCACTCTAAGAAACAATGTTGCAATTATAGAACCTAAACAAACCCCATGCTTTCAGCCAGCTGGCTGAGCTGGAGTTGCAACAGTGTTTCAATTATAGAAGCCAAACAAATGCAGATACCAGCTTTTAGCAGCTGAGGTCTCAGAGCTGGAGCCAAGCCTCAGAGCTAAAGCTGGCTCTCAGTTCCAGTGACAGCCATAGGAGGTAAATAAATCCCAGAATAAAAAAAAGAAAAAAAAAAAAAGGAGAGGTTGGGAGCTTCAGTCACCTGCCAGCCTGAAAACGGCCCTCAACCCCTCACCCAGACTGGCCAGGCACCCCAGTGGGGACCGCCACCCTGAAGGGGGTGTGACCAGCTTCAAACATCCATCATCCCCTCACCCAGGCTGGCCAGGCACCCAAGCGGGACCCCTACCCTGATCCAGGACACCCTTCAGGGCAAACCAGCCAGCCCCCACCCATGCACCAGGCCTCTATCCTATATAGTAAAAGGGTAATATGCCTCCCAGCACCAGGATCAGTGGAGCCGTCAGGCCTCCGGTACCGGGATCAGCGGAGCAGCGAGGCCTCACTGCCCCTGTGTCAAGTGGAGCCACGAGACCTCCCAGCACTGGGATCAGCGGAACCGCAAGGCCTCCTGGCACCAGGATCAGCGTGGCAGGGGGCAGCGCACAAACCCCCTGATTGCCCTGTGGCTCTGTGTGTGACAGGGGGCGGGGCTACAACCTCCCTATCTGCCCTGCTCTGTGCCTGATAGTGGGGAGCTCCCCAACCCCCTGATTGGTTCTGCTCTGTGTGTGACAGGGTGCGGTGCCCCAACCCCCCCATGGGTCCTGCTCTGTGTGTGACGGGGTGGAGCTGAAACCTCCCCATTGGCCATGCCCTGAGTGTGACAGGGGAGAGTGTCCCAACCCCCTGATCGGCCCTGCTCTGTGTGTGACAGGGGGTGGCGCCCCAACCCACTGATCCGCCCTGCTCTGTGTGTGACAGGGTACGGAGCCCCAAACCCCCCTGATGGGTCCTGCTCTGTGTGTGACGGGGGCAGCGCCCCAACCCCTGTTCAGCCCTGCTCTGTGCGTGACAGGGGGCGGTGCCCCAACTCCCCAATTGGCCCTACCCTGAGCGTGACTGAGGGTGGCATCGCAACCTCCCGATCCGCCCTGCTCTGTGCATGACAGGGCGTGGCGCCCCAACTCCCCACTCGGCCCTGCTCTGAGCCCGACCAGGGGCTGCACCTAGGGATTGGGCCTGCCCTCTGCCACCCGGGAGCAGGCCTAAGCCAGCAGGTTGTTATCTCCCAAGGGGTCCCAGACTGTGAGAGTGCACAAGTGGGGCTGAGGGACACCCCCCACCCCCCACCCGCCAGTGCACAAATTTTTGTGCACCGGGCCCCTAGTAAATATATAAAGAATGTAACAGTTTTAATGTTAAACTACATATTATATTGATGTACCTATTAGTCACATCAGAATTTTATGTCATTTATATAAAAACATGAATTTCTGATAAAATGGCATCTATCTATACAGTTAGCATATTTGTCATGTTCTCAAAAATATTTATAACACACTACAAGGCCATAATAGAGTTAACATATAGCACAAAGGTACATGCCCTCCTTTTAATTTTATTAAGCATTAAACACAATGTCAAAAGGTATAAATTCAACAAACAAAAAATGCATTATCCAAATGGTATTAAATTATAAAATACCAAATTTTCAGGTTTTTTAAATGAATTATTAACAATTACCTTGATTTTAAAAATTACATGTAGAGAAAAAGTATTTGAGTGTACTGATATAATCTAAAATTATTATTGGTTTCTTTATAGTTAAAAAATAAGCATTTTACTAGCAACATTTTTTATTTCTCATATTCTTATGTTTTTACTTCAAAATGCAATGTAAACAGATGAACCAAAGGTTAGAGGATATACCAACTAGAAATATAGAAACATTTAAAGTTCAAAATTCCTATTAACTTTTCAATGTCAGTTTTCAAATTTCACTTGATCACTGACTGCAGAGTTAGCTCTGAACTTACACTCCACATTAAATTTCAGATTTTTTACATTTTTATTATGTATATCAAGTAAAATGAAAGCACTGCCATCTATCTAGGCTTAGAATAGAAGATAGTTTATTACAAAAAAGATGTCAAGTAGATTATCAAAATAAAAAAAAAAAATGCTTGACACAAAATAAAATATTGCTTAGACCTGTCTGTCAACATTTAAAAATATTACACATATTTTAGAAGAAAGCTCTTTGTACTTTTTAAAATGAAATTTCATTATTGTTAAAAAGTATATCTATATGTGTAGAAAAAAAATCTAGCCATTTTACTCCAGTTTGATTTCAGAATTTGGGCTAATTTTACTTTGGTGATTTAAAAAATAGATTATCCTTACTTTTTATATAAATTTCATTTCTTTATACATGTGCATCAAATTTATGCACATGCATATTTCTTTATTATGTCATTATTATAATAAATGATAACATGTAAGATTATTATAATCACTATCAATTACAATATCCTTCATTTGCATTGTGTATCCATTGGTGTTTTTTGATAAGAAACTAGAACTCAGCCAAGTACATGCATGATTTCATGGCAAAAAATGTATTTAGAAGCAATATAGATGACCTCTTTATTAATATAAAAGATGATGATTACCCTAGCTGGTTTGGCTTAGTGGATAGAGCGTTGGCCTGTGGACTAAAGGATCCCTGGTTCAATTCCAGGCAAGGGTACATCTCTGGGTTGCAGGCTCCTCCCAGGCCTAGGCTCTGATTGGGGCTCATGCAGGAGGCAACCAATCGATGTGTTTCTCTCATATGAATATTTCTCTCTGTCTTTCCCCCTCTCTTCCACTCTCTCTAAAAATCAATGGAAAAATATCCTCTGTGGGGGAAAGAAAAAAGGAAGGAAGGAAGGAAGGAAGGAAGGAAGGAAGGAAGGAAGGAAGGATGAGAAAGAAAGGAAGAAAGAGCCCTAACTGGTTTGGCTGAGTGGATAGAGCGCTGGCCTGTGGACTGAAGGGTCCCAGGTTCGATTCCGGTCAAGGGCAAGTACCTTAGTTGCGGGCACATCCCCAGTAGGAGGTGTGCAGGAGGCAGCTGATCGATGTTTCTCTCTCATCGATGTTTCTAATTCTCTATCCCTCTCCCTTCCTCTCTGTAAAAAATCAATAAAATATTTGTAAGAAAAAAGAAAGGAAGGAAGAAGGAAGGAAGGAAGGAAGGAAGGAAGGAAGGAAGAAAGAAGAAAGAAAGAAAGAAAGAAAGAAAGAAAGAAAGAAAGAAAGAAAGAAAGAAAGAAAGAAAGAAAGAAGAAAGAAAGAAAGAAAGAAAGAAAGAAAGAAGAAAGAAAGAAAGAAAGAAAGAAAGAAAGAAAGAAGAAAGTGATGAAGATTATCTTGATTCAATGATATAATGATGCAGTTCCTTTTGATTTGCAAACTTAGAAATTTATAATCTAAAAGTATGGGTTAAATGGAATTCTAGCATTATGGTAAGAATTTCTTCCTTCCAACCCTTGGTCAAATATAACTTTTGTGTAATTCTTATTATAATTAAAGTATCCTAAATGTATTTTCAAAACAAAATATTTATGGACTTTTATATTTTTTATTATTAAAAAGTGAACAAGATAATGCTTATTATTTTTAGCTATAAAGCCTTCTATATTTAGAATCCCAATGGATATCAGTACACTGAACCATTTTGCATATCAGTACACTGAAAATTGGTCTTTTCTCTATAATTTTTATACATGAAGATGATTTTTAATATTGGAATGTTAGGTATTATGTTAGGTATCGGAATGTTAGGTATACCCTTTAGATAATGCATATATTGTTTGTTGAATTTAATCCTTTGACATTGTATATAATGCTTAATAAATTTTTTAAAAGAACATGCATCTTTATGCTATGTGCAATCTCTATTATTGCATTGTGGTTTTGTTATAAATATTTGAGAGCATGATTAACACATGCCAAGTGTAATATAGATGCTTATGAATATAAAATGTAGTCTTGTGTTTATCCTTTCCTCATTATTTCAACACAGCCTGTAGGTATAAAGTAAAACTTATTGTCATGTCATATAACACTAGCTTATGATTAGAGACTGTCTAATAAAACCTATCCTCATATTAAGATCACTATATTCCACAATCAGCACTTTCCTTACATTCATAATCTTATATTTAATTCCCTCCTCCTCTCCTGAATATCCTCTCTACACTAGACTGTCTCAGGAAGCTCAAATATTTTCTTTTCTATACCACTTGTTCTTCACTTTTTCCCCAACTTAATTTTGTTATTTTTTTCTGCTCCTGGAGCATTGTCTACATACTTCTCATATCAACTGACAATGTGTGCACATGTAAATATGTATATTTGCTTGTATGTGTGACTAAATTGTTTATTTTGATCTTCGTTATAACCTGACAATCTCCAATTTGTATTTTGCCTCTGTTTTCCCAAACCCTTTATAATGAACGGAATATAAAACAAGAAAATAAGAATATAAAAGTTTCAAAAGTGTTTATATAATGAAAAACGCTTTGTGTTATAATACGCTCTAAAAATTCTTAAAAATTAAAGAATTCATATAAAGACATGATGTAAACAACTTCAAGAAATCACACAGAATGCTACAGAACAATGTGTTATCTTAGCTATGTTATCTCCCATGCACGTGTAAAACAGGTGGACAATGACTTTAAATTAACTTATCGCTCTGCCACCCTATTTCATTGGTCTCAAAAGGAAGCCTTCATTAGTGGTTGAAACAGAAAGCATTTATGCAGGGCACACTGAGTATTTGACAATTAATCGCTTTGCATACAAGTGAGATCAGACTTTCTCCGCTGAAAATCAACGTGCTCTCTCATATCCATTACCGACTTCATTACATTATGAATGACACGTGGTATGGTAGAAGTTTTAGATTCTAGTATTCAAGAATAACACTCAATGATCACGCATTAGCAAAGCATTCCATTGGGATTCTAAACAATGAAGGTTGTATTATCTTAGCAAATATAGATACAAATTATACAATCAACTACTTTAAAAATAGGTTTTCTTATTGTATCAGAGTTCTACCTGATATGAAAAAATTAAGGTGGTGTTTTTGTATATGATTTCAAATCCACTTCTTTATGACAAAAATGAAATTGTGTTTAAGTGTTAAAGTTGTTTTGATATAAATGCAAAGTAAGACTTCTCAAAATGTCATCATTTCTTCTCTTATTCTTGATAAGCACACAGCAGCTCAGCCATTGAAGGATGTAGCTAGGGGCTTATCAATGAAAAATATCTCAAAAGCAACTATGGCAAGGGGACATTGGGATTATAAATACTGAGTTTGTTAGGACTTTTGGGTAGATTCAGCCTGAGCAAGGTGACTCTGCTGAGTTTTGGGGCATTAGCTCTGCCACGGTAAGCAACCTGCAGCGATCCTGCAAATGAAATCAGCTTGCCTATCAGCATTGGTGCTATCCTGCCCCAGCAAGGCGCTCTATGGCAACAACGAAATTTTACTTTTTGCTCTGGCAGCTGGACATCAGCTCTCTGTGGGCTAAGCTGTCTCACCCTAGGATCAACCAGTATCAAATTACACCTTAATCAAATTCAGACTTCAGTGTTGTTGTTGGTTTGTTTTGTTTTTTTTTTAATCTCCCCTGGCCTAGAACAATAGTGTAATTAATCCTTCATTGTTTTGAAGAATGCTATTTTTTATTGGCTTATTAGGAGACATTATCCTGCATGCTATTATTGGCTTGTGAAATCATTATACTTTCTGCAGTGAATTTGATACCATTGCAATTAACCTAGTTATTAACAACAGGAAAGGAGCAAAGGGAAGGCCAACAATTATAGGCATGTCACGAGGGCAGCTTTGCCAGGAAGCTGCAGCTTTACTCTCCAGGAGCCACTGGTCTATCCCCCTGCAGATCACTGGGGAAATGGACTAGGTAGGGGAGAGACAGACCCGTGCCCAGTAAAGTTGGGACTAGTAAAGGTCACTTCTGAGGGCAGAGGTCATTGGCCAGAATGGGTGTGGTCACTACAAGTTCCAGAAGATTTGGATGCTTAATTCACCAAACAAAGGAATTCACTCTCTTGGTTTCTTTCAGTTGACTCATTTCTTGGGGGGCAGTCACGCTCCTGCTGATGCATTCACCCACATGGCCCATGGCCTCGTGGACCCCAAAGTAGACTAATGGACTGCAACTAGCCTGATGCTCTGGACCAGGCCGCAATGTGGAAAGGAAACTCTGGATACTGGCTTTGCTTTTAGCTCTACTGAAACCACAATGAACACTTTCCCAGGACTGGATGAAGAGAAATGGGACTTAAGAAAGCCAGGAATGTAATTCCATGCATGTAAAAATCACTCATCCTCCCCCGAGAGTCTCAGAAAATTCTTTTTCTTGAGAAATCATACGGACTCCACCCCAGCACTCAGTGGGGGGAAGGGATACCCCAACTTCCCCAATAACAAATCTGTGTTAAATACTGGCAAAACAATCTCAATTTTTGAATATAATTTTGCTCCCTAAAACGGAAGAGGTGGAAAACATAATGCTTATAGGATTTACAAAATCACCTGATTTTTGTAAATGAGCTTTGATTATGCTGAACGAGAGCAGAACTTGTCACACAAAAATATGTCCCTTTGACATATGGATTATTTTAGGCTGATTATTTTTCAGAAACAGTAGCTATAGGAAAAGCTCTGAAAAGGGAGAAGTTACCCTTTGTAAGATAAATTTACATTCATAAGGGTCATCTCCATTTGTAAGGATGTTTCCCTCTCTGTACTAAGAAGATAAGGGTGACTAAATCTGGAAATTTGTAAACGGAGAAGGCAGGAACTTAAATCTGCCTAACAACCATACCCATGTTTACTTTGCTTGATAATATCCCAGAACTGCCTCCCCCGGTCCAGTATCTTGTGTGTTTAGCTGTTGCTTGCTGCTTTTTTATCACACACACACACACACACACTGATATCCAAGTTACTACCTAATGTGCTTTATATGCTTTTCAGTTCAAATAAAACAAACAGCTTTCACTAAAAATACAACCTCAAGCAAAAACCATAACAGAACAATTACATAATTGAATCTCACTAACAAATACAACAAGCACTTATTCACTAAAGCTCAAAGATTCTCTCTGTGCTTTACTATTGTAACTCACTTAAGTAAAAAGTATAGTCTCAGTAGCACTGATTAAAATTCCATACTTATCTATAAATCCAAATGTGCATGTGTATGTAATTTTAAAATATTAATTAACTCTACCCAATTGCATCATTATAGCCTATCTAGTAATGGGGAAAACAATAGAGGACGTAGGTTTTTGAGAAAGAAGTTGTGGCTACAAAGTGTTCACTGCAAAGAAAAATAATGTCTCCCGGATGAATGTCCAGACATATTATTCAATTTAACACTATGCACTAAAATGATGGTTAGAAGATTATATGCTATAAGGATTGGGAAGCTATAATTATTAATTTTATGTGTCAACTCCCTGGGCCGCGTGCTCCAAAATCAGGTCCAATGTTATTCTGTATGTTTCTGTGAAGACACTTTTTGGATGAGATTAGCATTGAAATCAGTGAAGTTTAAGAAAGTAGATTATTCTCCCTGACTGGTTTGGCTCAGTGGATAGAGTATCAGCCTGCGGACTGAAGGTCCCAGGTTCGATTCCGGTCAAGGGCATGTACCTTGGTTGTGAGCACATCCCCAGTGAGGGGTGTGCAGGAGGCAGCTGATCGATGTTTCTAACTCTCTATCCCTCTCCCTTCCTCTCTGTAAAAAATCAATAAAATATATATTTTTTAAAAAAGTAGATTATTCTCTATAGCATGGGTGGGATTCATTCAATCAGTTGAAGGAGTTACCTCCTTAGACTAAGAAGGATTTCTCCCAGAAGACTGCCTTTAAAATTGAATTGCATCTCTTCCCAGGCTCTCTGGACAGCTGACCCACCCTTAGATCATACATTTACCAACTCCTCACAATCGAATGACCCAATTCTTTAAAACAAATTCTCCCTGTATCTATATAAGCATCCTCTTGGTTCTATTTCTCTAGAGCATCTTGACTATAACAAGCATTTAGGAGTAAATTGGTTGGTTATATGTGTAGACTGAGCTGCTAGAAAACTGTAGTAAAACTGCCTTCCAAGAAAGAGGCCGATATCTGAAATCACCTTAATACCTACAGACTTCTCAGTGGTACCATTGCCAGGTCTGTCATTATTGCATCAGATTTTTGGTGAAATTTGACTAAATACATTATCTTCCAGTGTTGCTCAGTAGGTTGGAGTGTTGTCTCATGCACTGAAGGTTTGCAAGTTTGATTCCCAGTCAAAGCACATACCCAGGTTTTGTTTCATTCCCAATCTTCAGTCTGGGAATATAAGGGAGGCAATGTTTCTCTCTCTCTCTCCCCTTCTCCTTTCCTCTCTCTCTAAAATTAATGAAAACATACCCTCGGGTATATATATATTTAATACGTGTAATTTTATATATAATTTATATCATATATGATATATAAAGAGATGTGGATACATGTATAGAAGCATATTAAATTCAAACACCTATAAAGTGCTAAGGTCAAACCAAAAAAGGTTAATAATCACGAAATTTTTTTAAAATAGTTTTTTGTTGATTTTTTTTTTTTTTTTTTTTTTTTTTAGAGAGAGGAAGTGAGAGGGAGAAAGGAGAGAAACATTGGTGAGAGAGAAACATTGATCAGTTGCCTCCTGCATGCCCCCTACTGGGAATCGAGCCTGCAACCTGGGCATGTGCCTAGATCAGGAATCCAACCAGCAACTTCTTGGTGCATAGGTTGATGCTCAACCACTGAGCCACACTGGACGGGCATAATCATTACATTTTATAGTTTCACTGTTGATTAAAAATACTTATAATTAGTGATAATATCTAGCATTTATTGATTGTTAATTGTGTACCAGGCCTTAAGCTATGCATTTTACACTCACATTTTTAGCAATGAAGACCACTCTTTGAGGTAAATACTATTGGTAATATATGTATGAGGAGACAGGCCAAGGGAGGAACATGAAATTCCCTGGATTTGTGATACGTAACTGGACTGGGAAGCAAACCCAGGTCTGGATTATTGCAGAAACTCAGAGCCAGCACTGTCAACCCCTTGAATAATAGCCTAGCTTGTTTAGAGTAAATGACTCCTTAATAATCATTCAGCATCACTAGTTCATTCAAATCCTCAGTTCACTTCAATACATTTGGAAATATCCGACTACCATTTTTTATTTTCTATTGTGCCAGAATATTCATCTGTCGGATTTACTACTACTACATTCCTCAGACTTTGCATGTGATGGCACATATGGTATCAGCATCCTGCATTTTCAAGGTTTTAAAATTTTAGCTCTTTCTTATAAAGAGCACACACACCCTGTCCTGTTTGATCTTTTATTTTGGATGAAACATAACCTGACATTATTTTACCAATGAATGATTTGAAAAAATGTACTGTAAGAAGGTTAAGGGCATAGTTTTGGAGCCAGAATGTCTGGCAACACATCTTAGCCACTCTACCATCCAGCTGTGTGAACTGGATCAAATCACTCAAATCTCTGGGTTTTAGTTCCTCAGTGAGTGAAAATAGAGAGGGTAAAAGTGTCACCTTGGAGTGTCAGTGTGGTGTTTATATGAGTTCATATTTGTCAAACTCTTAGAGAAAGTGCCTGGCAGGTCATTAACATGATACAAGCATTTGATAATATTTCTCATTTTTATTTTATTTTATTTTTCTTTATTAAGGTACTACGTATGTGTCCTTATCCCTCCATTGCCTCCCACCTCCCCAACTCATGCCCTCACCCCCCTGGTGTCTGTGTCCATTGGTTAGGCTTATATGCATGCATACAATTCCTTTGGTTGACCTCTCCCCCTTACCCCACCCTCCCCTACCTTCCCTCTGAGGTTTGATGGTCTGATTGATGCTTCTCTGTCTCTGGATCTGTTTTTGTTCATCAGTTTATGTTGTTCATTATATTCCACAAATGAATATTACTCAGTTAAAATATATATATATTGACTTCAGAGAGGAAGGGAGAGGGAAAGAGACTTAGAAATATCTATCCATATATCTATATCATTATAGATATAGATATAGATATAGCTAATATGCAAAGTATCCCCTCGGGAGTTCAACCAGGACACCGGGAGTTTGATCTCTCACTATGATGTGCGCTGACCACCAGGACGTAGCATGGAACATGGTGGGTGACCAGCGGTGGCGACTGGGTGCTGAGGGAGCTAGGGAAGGAGGAGATGGGGAGGTGGGGAGGCGGAGAACCTGATTGGCCCTGATTGCCAGCCAGGCCTAGGGACCCTACCTGTGCACAGATTTCGTGGACTGGGCCTCTAGTCAATGATAAGAGAAAAATCATTGATTGGCTGGCTCCAGTATGTCCCCTACTGAGGATTAAGCCTTCAACCGGGTGTGTGTCCTTGACTGGAATCAAACCTGGGACCTTTCAGTCTGCAGGCCAATGCTCTATCCACTCTGCCAAACCAGCTAGAACAATATTACTCATTTTAAGTAATAGTTTAACACATCTATAACTAAGTGGATCTGTCTATTCTGAGATAAAATTGCAATCATTTTATATTTTTTAAGTAACATTTCTCTTATTATTGTTGTGGTGATTTTGCCTAAGTCATAAACTTTATCTTACTTCGATTCCATCCAGTTGACAATGTTTGCTTCGTCAGCCTTGCGAGCCACTGCAGTTCCAAGCAGATCCATGACGCTGGCTAGTTCTGTAACGAAGGCTCAGCAGTGGACGGCTTCCTGAGGTAGATGGAAGTTGTGTAACTGGAATATCACTTTGACAGAGGAGAGCACAATCACTCTAACTGGTGTTCCATCAAGGCTGGGGAGCGTGCTCACGTAGGTTCAGCTGAGGCATTTCAGAAGCAGTGCACGGTCCCTGCAAGCCAGATGACTCAACCCACATGCATTAATATGTTTTATTTTATTTTTAAATATATTTTTATTGTTGATAGTATTACAGATATCTCCCATTCACCCCCGCCCCTAATCCCTACCCACATACCCCTAGATCTTCCCTACCCTATTGTCTGTGTCCATGGGCTATGCATAAAAGTATGTAAGTTCTTTGGTTTGTCTTTTCAAGGCTCTTAACAAGCTTTACAAATTCATAGAGAAAAATTTCTACTTATTAAACCTAGTCTTTTCAATGATTAGTTTGAAAGGGCTAGACAACCTCAGTACACAAAATGCTATATTGGATGTAATTTTCATTTATTTGAATTTGAATTCAAAGATATTAAGTTATGTGTCTTTTTTAAACAATTTTTTCTATTTCATTTGTATTATCATATTTTTCTGAGTAAAGGTGATCCAACAAGAGTAGTTTAAGAAATTTAACTTTATTTTTAGGTAAGTGGATCAAAAGAAACTACATTTAATATATACAGAGCAAATACATTTAAAAACATTATAACTCTCAATAGAGTTCATATTTATAAGTTCAAACATATAAATGAACTAGACTTTTATGTGGATTTTATATTAAATGGATATATTTTACTCTGTCAATAGCAGGAAATAGAATAACCCAACGTTTCCTAATCTTTCTCTTCTTCACTTGAAGTACTTCTTGGAAATAGACTTATTGTGGAGATGTTGATTTTATATGCATATTTGCCCAGGAAGCTGTTTTTAATAGGAACTACAGACAACTGTATGATCACCTAAAATTAGAAAAATTGATTTTAATAACTGATTAAGAGTATTTGGTTCCTTTTGTATAAGAAGGCCACTAGATAGTACCAGAGTTCAAAAAGTGACTGATACAGTCATTTGTGCTAAATATGGCAGATATGGTCCTTATATATGCATATAAACTAATAGGATTTGAAATACAATATAAGTATAATGCAAAGCAGTCAATCATAACTGATTAATGTGTTATACTAATCTGTAAATAATTTAGAGGAAACACTTCACTATCAATAAGTAAATGGATACAGAACTAAGGATGAAGCCTTAATTCAGGTTTGAAGTATTTTGTTTTTTAATTCAGACTAATCAAATATCTGAGAAAAATGACAGGTATGCATTCTATGTAGAGAATTACATCAGTGATGGCAAGGAGGTGAGGAACAATGTATCTTTGGATGACAGCAGGTACATCTCATTAAAGCAGTTTTCTTATTATCCAGAATAGGACAAAAGAAAAGAGAGTCTTGGGGTATTTTCGTACATTGCTTAAACATTAATTGCTTATGACATGCAAACTACAAAGAATAACAAGAAGCAACTAATGGAAATAAAAAGGATCGATCCTCCAGGAACTTACAGTTTTGTGTGGAGACAAGCAATTAAACTTCAAAGTGATTTCTACATCGGGAGGTAAAACAGAGACTCCTATGGGAGAACATAAAGAATCACCTTCTAAAGAAAGGAGTGCTCTGGGGTTGGTGAGGCAGGGTTTAGGAACAGCTTCCCTAAGGAGCTGCATGTAAGCGGGGAGCTGAGGTGATAACTCAAAATAGCATGTGCATGTAAGTGTATGTGTGCTATGTGCATATACATACACATCTGATACTGGATGGGGGTTTCTAGGAAGAAGATGCTCAACCCAATTCAGCATGCACAGATGTGTGATGATGACATGACGATATTTATGTTTCAAAACCTGTCAATCAATCAATGAAAGAATGGAGTAAAAGTATCAAATCTAGATAGCAAAAAAATAAAAAGAAAGAAATGAAATGAAGCAGGAAGAACACTGAAGTAATTTAAGAAAATTTGTTCAACCATTGTTTGCTGAATGGCAATTATTTCCAAGGTATTTTTGTAGGAACAGAAACATAGACAAGATTGTTGCTACCTGCTACCTATTGAAAGGCAAATACTGAAACTAAAAGATAAACAATTAAAAATGAATAAGAGAAGTGCAGATGGCAGCAAGTGTTATAGATAAGATATACTGTCTAGTAGCTGGGAGTGAGTAACATCAATAACCAAGAACACGCCTCAGTAGAAATGGCTGATGAGCTGATTAACTGGGAGAGGTCAGCCAGGGCAAGATCCAGGAGAATGGGTCCCCCAGCAGTGGGGGAAAGCCTTACGTCAGAACACCTCAGTGTGTCCAAGTAGTAACAAGAAAGGGTCGGTATAAGTGAAGGGAAGAGTGTAAGAGAAGGTAGGAAGTTAAGCATAATAATTGTGACGATAACAAAGCTAATTATACTGGAAATGAACAAAAATAAATCCACTAATGATATATAAAGAAGGACATATCAATCAGACTGAATCAACTAACTTGATACCGAGAATGAAGTAGAGGTATTTCTTGCAGTGCAGGCCTGTATATAAAGAACTGAATTGTCACCACAAAATTAACGCATTGAAGCCCTAACCCCAGTGTGATGGTATTTGAAGATCTAGCCTTAGGGAGGTAATAAGGTTTCGATTAGGTCCTGAGTGTAGGGTCCTCATGATGGAATTAGCGTCCTTATAAGAAAATAACAGAATCTTTATTTCTCCCTCTCTAGCTCTCTTTCTCCCTCTGGCTCTTGCTCTTTCCCCTTCAATTTCCCTCATGATGGGAGCAGACAGCTACTAGATGATCATCTGCAAGCCAGAAAGACTCCTCACCAAGTTGACCCTGCTGGCACTCTGATCTTGGACTTCAAGTTTCCGGACTTGTAAGAAACACATTTCTTTTTCTTTTCTTTTTTTAACTGCTCAGTCTGTGGTATTTTGTGATAGCAGCCTGAGCAGACTAAGATATGGATTATTTCAGCTTCCTATATCCACAGGGGAAAAAAAAAACATTATTTTGCTTTATTTAGAAACATATTTGGCTGTTAATAAATTCAGGGTTGACAGTATCTTTCTTTCAATGTTTTAAATATTCCAACCTCTCCTTGCCTGTATTTTTTGACAAAGGTTTTTCGTTATTCTTGTCTTTGCTCTTCTATAACTAATGTATTATCTTTCTCTTTTTTAAGAGTTGTTTTTTAATTAATGTTTATTTTAGGTAATTTGATTGTGATGTGGCTTTGCAGAGCTTTTGTTAGGTGTATCCTTATTTGGGTCCATAGAAGTTATAGGCCTGTGATGTGCTAATTCTTATCAAATGGTAAAAAAAAAAAAATCATACACTAAATTTTTTCAACTTAGGTTCCCTTCTTTTCTTCTCCTGGGTCTCCATCATAATTTAGACAGCTTGATAATATCTCACAGATCACTGATTTCTCTATTTTATATTCTCTCCTTAATTTTGGATAGCTTTTGTTATTATATCTTCAAGTTCGTGGATCTTTTATCCCTGTATTGTCTATTCTCTATGACTTGCATCCAGTGACGTTTTTATTTCAGTTACTGCAGTTTTAATCACTCCATGTTTCCTTTGAGTTTTTATTTTTGAATTTTTCTCCGTATCATGTTCATTTTTACAATGTTATTATAAAGCCATTTTCTACTAGTTCTATCACCTTTGTCACTGCTAAGTCTGATCTAATGACTTTACAAGTATGCAGGTCATAATTTCCTCTTGTTTGCACGCCTGGCCATTTTGGATTAGGTGCTGGCACTTTTATAGTGTTGAGTGCTGGGTTTCATTGTGATATTTTATTTTATTTTATTTTTTATATATTTTATTGATTTTTTTACAGAGAGGAAGGGAGAGGGATAGAGAGTTAGAAATATCGATGAGAGAGAAACATCGATCAGCCGCCTCCTACACACCCCCCACTGGGAATGTGCCCACAACATGGTACATGCCCTTGACCGGAATCGAACCTGGGACCCTTCAGTCCGCAGGCTGACGCTCTATCCACTGAGCCAAACCAGTCAGGGAACGTTGTGCTATTTTAAATAATGATGCTTTTTATAAGTGATATGCAATTAAGTTACTTTGAATCAATTTAGTCATTTCAAGTCTTAGTTTTTTAAAATTAACAAACTATATTTTGTGGCAGTTTTGGATTCATAATTTTTATTAGATACATTACAATATAGAGTAATTGAACATAGAGAGCAATAATCCAATTTATAGTGGACAAACAAAAGAAACATTTCTCCCTACAAAAAATTAAGTTGGCCCTAAAATACTGAGCCCTAGCTCTTCCATTGCCATTTACTATCAATGAAATTTATCTTAAAGGTAAATAAAATAGAATTAAGACTAATACCTTGAACCTCCAAAAGTTGTTGATATAGATTGTAAATTCAAATAATCAAAAATCTAGTTCTAAGTTACCATAACTGGAAAGAAAATAAACAATGCATACTTGCAATGTTTTTCTTTTAATCACTGTGAAATTTTAGGATTTATTCCTACTGCAACTTTTTCCCAACATTTATTTTGTAAGTAATCAATGTGTTGTGTAATAAGATAAATCAATAAGTAAATAAATATGTTAAATGTGTCTTTAGAGTTTTATATATTTCAATTATTAAAAATGCTCTGCAAAACAGAATTAGATGACTTTAAGAAGAATACATTTTTAGAAAGAATATCAAAGTTGTTAAAGATTAAATCATTGATGATTTAACTTAGAACTGTGTGAGTTTTATCTATACTTAGACATGTTATAAAAACATTTTTAAGGCAACTACGTGGGTCATGCATACCTATGATTTAAATATAATCTGAAAGAAAATATTAAAAATCAATATCTATTCATTATGCGACACACTTTAAAAAATTCTATTCAATTATATTATATTATATTTCTTACTTTTTAATATGGGATTATCACTCACTAAATTGCCTTCATGAACCCATAAAAGATCATGACCTGCATTATGAAAAATATTGCTTTATGCAATTTTCTGAAAGTGGATATGCCAATGCAACTCAATTTTCAGTCACTGTCATTGGTGAACAGATGTAGTAATTACTAAGTATTATATAGCACTTATTAAATTCTAGGCATACTTTTAAGAAATCTGATAGGTGAGTTCTTACAACAAAGTCTATGAGTAAGGTATTTTCTAGAGCTATGAGTTATATAGAACATTTCCAGATTCAGAGACATTCTCTTATTCACTAACTTTCAGAGTTTCTTAAATATATATTTTTTCTTTTTTTAATGATTTATATATTTTTGATACAGAAAAGATATATTTTAAAAAGAAGAGAAACAGATATTCTTTATCAGTTTGTTTGGTATGTAGTTAGAACATCAAGCAGACTGATGCAGTTGAATACTAACAATGCTTCAAGGAGTGATTGTATTTTATTTAGAACCCAAGTGAACATAAAAATTACAGTTTTATAAAGTGATAACTTGCATTAGTGGTTTAAAGGAAGCATGGAAGATTGATTTCATGGGCACTTACCTGGCAACCAGATGTCATGTATCCGTATCTGAAATGCCTAAAATTATGATCACACTGAGTTATGTCAGCAGTCTTGTCATCAGATAAGTGAACATTCTGAGCAGAGTTTTTAAAAGTCAAGATTTCAGAATTGCTACTGCAGTTATATTCTTTGCTCATCCAAATAACTATTATTTTTTCAAAAAGAATGAGAAAGTAATGTTTGAGGTTTGCTATGAGCTTTTTAAACATAAATAAGCACTTTTTATATATATTTTCTTTATCTGGAATGTTGTTTGGCTACTCTAGAATTGTCACTGAAAGAGATATATTCCTCTATGCCAACTGATGCATCTTCCTAGGCATTCTGGAAACTACCTCCCCAGTCGCATTTCAATTTTCCAGTTCCCAAGAATGTCTGAGACACTCTATAGGTAATCACCTTCAACTGTAATATTGAAAAGATGGGTGAGTGGGTAAAGAGAAACTCTAGATGATTCAGCAATAAAATAACATTTTTTAGGTACTAGACAACTCACATCCCAAACATTTTGAGTTCTATATCTTATCTGTATTTAACTAGATCTATGTCTCCTTCTGACCCTCCCCTCCCACCTCCACACCTCTACCTTTGGCCAGTGCTCCTGTAAGACTAGACCAAAGCATCTCCAGCAAAGGAATATAATTATTAAAATTATATTCTGCTTTAAAGTTGCATATATCATCTCATTAAACCTTAAAAATAGTGACTGAGTTGTTAGTATTAACATTGTGCAGACACAGTGTGGGGAATTTTTTGATGGGTGCCCCACTTTGTTGTACTATTTACTTTTCTATAGAAGAACTGAGGAGATACTTTAGGATCACTTTTCACAAAAAAAAAACAAAACATTATAGTCTGCAAACACAACTGACAAAGAGAAAAACAAATCAGTTAAACATATTTAAGCACAAGTAATATGGAAGAATGAATGGACTGACTGGCTAGGATGGACGCACCATTTCCCCATCAGCTTTGCACATGGTCCATAAAGTGTTTCCACCTAACACATCATTAACATAATTAAATTATGTAATCGGTAGTATTACACAATTGGCAGCCTCACATTATATAAAGGAAACATAATATGTTTTCTTCCCTTATGTCTTACAGTTTAGTGTTTAAATGCAGCCTTAACCAGGTACTTTTATTTACTTCTAGGGGCTCAGTGCAGGAATTTTTGCATCAGTTCAAATTGCTCGCCTCCTGGTCAAACTCCCATTCCAACTCCTGATCCAACTCCCAGTCGAGGGGAAAATTTGCATATCAGCCTTTTATTATATAGGATGCTAGTGCTATTTAATTTATGGTAATATTTTCTAAGAAACAAATGTAAGACTATACAATGAAAACATTGAAACTTGATGACAGTTCTTTTCTCACATCATAACACATTGAGAATAAGAATCTATTTTCTGTTTAAAATATGTTGCTTGAATATATTCTTAAAGTTCTTTAACTGGTAAAAAACACTTGAAGAGTAAAGCAGATATAATAAATGTCCCTCCCCACAAAACTACACTAAAATACAGCTTTAGGTGTGAGTGTAGGTGTATGTGTCTATCATATCAATAGACTCACATTCATTCCTCAGCTTCTTATTACTTAACTGCTACCTGACGTAAATAAAATTTTTTATGTTTATAATATTTAAATAATTTTATACTAAGATATAAGAAAGTATAAATGCTATACTCTCTACTATAGAACAATAAGCTTGCTTTCAGGAAGATAAAATGTTTCTCAATATGAATCTTAAGTTTTCAATTCATTTCATAACAGTAACAGCCAGTTACCTAGATATGATTCAAAGAAAGTTATAGAAGATCTAAAAACCATTAATTAAGGCAAGTTTGGCTGATATAAACAGAGTTGTTAAAATATATCTTCTCTGTCCTGATATTGACTAATCTCTCCTGCATTATGTTGGCATTGCTTTCTGTTGTTAAATGCATGGTCATACTTTTTTCTCACTAGTCATGATATGTATAGTGATATTTCTCAGGGACTCATCTTTGCGATTATAAAATTCTACTATAATCTAAAATATAAACAAAACAGGGTTTTTTTTGAAAACATACACAAAATCAACAAACCTTAGCTAGACAAACTAAGTAAAAAAAAGAGAGGACTCAAAATCAGTATAAAAAGGTGATATTACAACTGATAACATAGAACTACTAAGAAACATAAAGGACTACTATGAATAATTAATTATAGATTAATAAAATGGATAACCTATACAAAATACATACATTTTTAGAATCATTCCCTACCAGACTAAATCATGAAGAAATAGAGTCCATAACCCCTTAGCTTCACTGATGAATTTTAACAAATATTTAAATTAGAATTAAGGCCAATTCTTCTCAAACTCTTTCATAAAATGAAGAGGAGAGGACATTTGCAAAATCATTATGAGGCCAACATTAACCAGTTACTAAAGCTTGATAAGGATACTGCAAGGAAAGAAAATTGCGGGCCAACATCATGATAAATATGAATACAAAAAATCCTCAACACAATACTAGCAAACTGAATTCAACAGCACATTAAAAGGATCATGCACAGTGACAAAATATAATTTATCTCTGGGATGCAAGGATTGTTCAACATACGCAAATCAACTAATACAATTTAACACATTAAGGTAGAAATCATATGACTACCTCAATGGATGCAGAAAAATCATTTAAAAAGATTCAACATCCTCTTGTGATAAATGATTTCAAAGTAGATATGGAAGGAAAGTACCTCAACATAATAAAGGTTAAGAGCCCACAGCTAATATGGTGAAAACCTGAAAGCTTTTCCTAAGATCAGGAGCAAGGTAAGGATGCCCACCCTAACCACCTTCTAGTCATCATAGTCCTAGAAGTAATTTTCTAGTCAGAGCTACTAGGTGAAGAAAAAGAAGTAGTATGTACTTGTATTGCAGAGGAAGAAGTAAAATTATCTGCTTACAGTGACAGGATCTTACATTTCAAAAACCCAAAGAAGCTACCAAAACGCTGTTAGAACAAATCCACGAACTTAGTAAAGTTGCAGGATATAAAGTCAACACACAAATATCGTGGGATTTTTATGCATTACTAATAGACTATTTAAAAATGAAATTTAAAAAACAATCCAATTTATAATAACATTAAGAAGAATAAAATACTCAGAAATAAACTTAACCAAGGACGTGAAAAACTTATAAACTGAAAAATCACAAAATATTGGATTTAAAAAATTATCACAGAGATATCTGCACTCCCATGTTCATTGCAACATTCCTCAAAGCAGGGAAGACATAGAAACAATTTAAGTTTCTAGCAATGGATAGAGAAAGAACACACACACACACACACACACACACACACACACACACTTTCTGGAATATTATTCAGCCATAAAATTGAAGAAAATGCTACCATTTACAACAACATGGATATTGGGTATTGTGCTCCATGAAATCAGACAGAGAAAGACATATACTGTGTGATCTGCTCTGTATGAGCAATCTAAAAAAATGGTAATTCATAGAAACAGATAGAAGGGCAGTTGCTGTGGTGATTATTCAAGGATATAAAGGTTCAATTATGCAACATGATTAAGCTCTAGAGATCTGCTGTACAACATTGTGCCTCTGGTTAACAATACTGAATTGTGCACTTAAATATTAGTCAAGAGGATAGAACTCATTTTAAGTTTTCTTAACACACATACAAAGGATATCTTCAGGGACACTCTAAATGCCTCTGTTGTCCCCTTCTTGAACAAACATAAAGCAAGTGCACATATCTTATTTTAAAAGAATGCATTAGAATATTACCATTCAGTAATATCATTTGGATGAAATATAAGGCTCACTATGTATTATTCAACCTATTTTAAAAATACAGACAATACATGATGTCAGTAATATTTATTGAAACAAATGAATGGTATTCATGCCAGAGAATTAGTAGATCCCTAAAACGGATTGTGACTATACTGTGGTGAAAGGTCAATTACAGCATTGAGATGGTGGTACCGCATTTCTGTCATGTTGTAACAAGCAAGCGGAAGGTTGACCTTGATGAGGGCTGTACTGAGATTAGCAGTGACATCTCACATGCACTTCATTCAAACGGCTCCCATTTCTAAGTTCAATGCTCTTATGAATTTGCTTAAAAAGCTAGGCTAATAAGAATTTGCAATACTGTACCTAGAAGTCTTAATAGCTGTGTTTAATTATAACCATCTCATTTTCATGTCACAGCAAACAGCATCTTGGATTTATAGATAAAGACTAAATTAGCTTTATAAATTTCAAAATAAATTTATCTTTATGTAGAATACTAGGAATTTTAAACAGTGAGAAATAATAAATTTAATAAAGCCTTCTAAAATAGAGCCATCCTCCACAAATGACTTTTATTTAAATAGTATTTGAGATAACATGACATTGCATGTGTGTGTTACACATATACACACATGTCATGTCATAACTTAAATAAGTATTTTTTTAATTCTAAAATATAAACACATTTTTCACCATTTTGAATTCTTCAACTCATTAACCTCTGTTAAGATCTACACATATTAGCATTATAATAGCTAGGACACTAGAAAGATAGCGCTACAAAAATAGCAATATCAGTATTTTAAAAATTCACAAGTGATTCTCATATGCTACCAAAACTGAGAAACAATATCCTGCAACGATATCTAAATCACTTTGAGGGATCCAGAAAAAGCAGCTACACTTTTTCTCCTAAGAATCACTCTCCTACTTATTTTCACATTCAAAGAATTGCGGGTTTAATACAATTATAATTGTGCACCAAATGAGTGTGCATATCTCCACTTTACATTATACAGATGCTGCAGTAACCTTATATCGTGTTTTGCTGGGGTCCAACCCCAGTGGGTCCAGGGGTCCCCAAAGGTGTGGACGGAGTCGGCGAAGAAGGAATGACACGGAGACAGTGTTCAGTTGATCAGCAGCCTAGCCAGGATCTCCAGCAAAGTTCTGGTCTGGATCTCCAGCGAAGTTCTGTTTAGGATCTCCAGCCAGGTTCTGTGGCCATGGTCTCTTGCTAGGTTCTCCAGCCAGGTTCTCCAGGTTCTCCAGCCAGGTTCTGTAGCCATGTTCCCTCGCTAGGTTCTCCAGCCAGGTTCTGTCCAGGTTCTCCAGCCAGGTTCAGTCACCAGGTTCTAGTCAGGTTCTCTTGCCAATTTCTGTAGTCAGGTTCAGTCCAGGATCTTTTGCCATGTTCTCTCGTTAGGTTCTGTCTCTAGGTTCTGAGGCCAGTTTCTGTCCAGGATCTTTTGACATGTTCTCTCCAGCGAAGTTCTTCTGTCTCTAGAGAACGTTCTGTGTAGGTTCTGTGCCAATTTCTGTCTCTCTCTCCAGGTTCTCCAGCCAGGTTCTGGCTTTTTTTTTTTTTTTTCTTTTTAAAGCCTGCTTTTAAAAAATAAAAAAGGGGGAATTTGCCGGGAGCTGGTCCATGCTTGCTGTTTCAAGGGACCTGGCATATATGGCATACTGTTCTTAATATGTTTGCTCACCTTCTAGGCACTATGTGTTTCAACCAAGGTCTCTGAGAAAGGTTGTTTCCCCAGGTAGGGATTTTCCCCTGAAGTTAGGGAGGGAATAAAACCTCTTAACTAAGTGCCAGGTGGGAAATTAATCACTTTAACTACGAACAATCATGCTTAAGCTACATAATCTTTACTCCCTGGAATGGAGATAAGAAACGCCCTAACCTTTGAAATAGAGATTGATAGGATTGGAATCAACTGGTATAAATACAGATGTAAGAAGACAGAACCGAGAGAGACAGAACCTAGGCACAGAACCTACAGAGAACGTTCTCTAGAGACAGAAGAACTTCGCTGGAGAGAACATGTCAAAAGATCCTGGACAGAAACTGGCCTCAGAACCTAGAGACAGAACCTAGCGAGAGAACATGGCAAAAGATCCTGGACTGAACCTGACTACAGAAATTGGCAAGAGAACCTGACTAGAACCTGGTGACTGAACCTGGCTGGAGAACCTGGACAGAACCTGGCTGGAGAACCTAGCAAGAGAATATGGACACAGAACCTGGCTGGAGATCCTAAGCAGAACCTCTCTGGAGATCCAGACCAGAACTTGGCTGGAGATCCTGGCTAGAGATCCTGGCTAGGCTGCTGATCAACTGAACGCTGCCTCCTTGTCATTCCTTCTTCGCCAACTCCGTCCACACCTTTGGGGACCCCTGGACCCGCTGGGGCTGCACCCCGGCAGTGTTTGAGAGGAGTGGAGTGACCAATGAAAAATGAGGTTAGTCTGCAAACAATTTTTTTAAAAAATTATACTAAAGCAACTTTTCATGGAGAAATAAGGCCTGTCTTGATAAGGAGAAAGTGAGATGCAGGATGTTAAAGTAGGCATGCTGGCTTATTTAACACCTTGGTAATTTAGCAATAACTTGTCAAATTGCCAGAACTCCCACTATTGCAGTTCACAATTAAAGGTTCCTGAAACTCCAAGAACTTCATGGCTCTGGGGTCAGGGTGTGCCACTGCAGGATGGGTACCAATTTTACAGGTTCAAGAGGAGACACAAATGTGGGTGAAATAAAATAACTTTCTTCCTCCTATGTATTCTCAACATACTACTTTTGGTTTAATGCATGTATGCATGTAGGTGTAGATGGATTTTAAAATTTTATGATATGTGGCTGCTTTTAATAAAACCTGCTAGAATTCAAACAAACAGAATATATAATCAAATGGCCCTCTGATCACCTACCCAGTCTACAGGTCACACTGCTTTAATAAGTGAGTGTTTGAATATAGTCATTCGGTGGTGCTTTTTCTCCAACACATTTTGGCAAATTTCCCATAGAGTTAGAGTTACTGGTAAAAACCTGGGCAAATTCACTTTACCCTCATGAATTTCCCAGAACAAAGACTGTGCTGATTATCTGTGGAACAAATAAATTAAAATGAGTAGAGACCTAGAAAAACATATTCCTCATATATCTTCTTTTTTTTTAAGCCAATTGTCCTTTATACTGTAGAATTTGCATAATGTTTCAGAAAAACTTTAACATTTTATTTTAATCAATGTTCATTTATGAAATTGGCACTCAGGCATTTTTGTATTGTAATATTTTAACTATGAAAAATATATATTAGTCACGAGGAAACTCTGCAGACTTTACCTCATTGTTTATGAAGCACATTATTCTGCCAAGATGTACACTTAAACATATTATGTTAGTTCTTAAATTTACTTAATGAACATTGCATATATATAATGTTATATTTATAAACATATGTATATATCCATAATTTTAATGTCACTATTTTTGTGTATATACCTTAATTGTTGATTAATATCCCAACAGTGCATTGGAATTTTCCAATATGCATTATAATCTCTTCAAAAAGGGATCCTGTGTTTGCACATCAATGTGTAGAACACCCAGGCTTGCATGAGAGTGTCCTCACCACTCTCTTCTTACTTACTTTTTTTTTTTCCTTAATCCTCACCTGAGGATATATTTTCCCCATTGATTTTTAGAGAGAGTGCAAGGGAGAAAGGAAGGAGAGAGAGATAAACACCTATGAGAGAGAGACATCCATCAGTTGCCTCCTGCACACACCCCAATCCAGACCAGGATTGGGCTTACAACCCAGGTCCATGTCCTTGACTGGGAATTGAACCTGGACCCTTTGGTCCTCAGGTAACACTCTAACCAAAGAGCAAAAACTGGCCAGGGCTCTTCTTACTTTCTGTCATATACTCTCAGGTGGCCAAACTTGCTCTCTATTCTCTGTGTCAGGCTATTTTCAATTGCTTGGTAATAGTTTTACATAAAAATTTTCCAGAATAAGAATATTTTAGACAAGAGAAACAGAAAGGGCAAATATGATAAGTTTTCAGGTTATAAATCTAGAAATTTTATAGTTGACTATATGAGAATGGATATTCAGAGGGCTCTTCTGAAATAATCACTTCAATGTTGTATCTATAAATAATTATAAGGATGGAGACACCATTAACTAAGACATGGAAATGTCAAAAGAAGTGCATTTATCATATGTTCTTTTTGAAAATAGTTATCCATTCAGTCTACCTCCTTATTTTATAAGAAGTGAGCTGAACATACTAGGATATTTTTTTTATCCTCTATATAATAGAAACTTAAAAAATTTTTATTCATGAGGATAATTTTTATCCTTCTTTATATAATAGAAGATTATGAAATTTCTATTCAATAAACTACATTACTTTTTACAGAAACACTGTTTATACAAAAAAAAAAATTATATAAAAATTAGAGGCCCGGTGTATGAATTCGTGCATAGGTGGAGTCCAGCTGGCCTTCCCTCATCAGGCCTGGCTGGCTGGGGGAGGGGCCACAAGCATTGGCTGGCCGCCCCTGCCCCCAATCGGGGTGAGGAGGGCCGATTGGGGATCAGGCTGGCCCAGGGGAGGGGCCATGAGTGATTGGCTGGCTGGTCTGCCCCTGGTTGGGGTGTCAGGGGCTGATCAGGGGTGGGGCCTGTCAGGGGGAGGGGCCGAGGGTGGTTGGCCAGCTGGCCCTGCCCCCTGGTTGAACTGCTGGTCAAATTCTCAGTCAAGGGGACAATTTGCATATTAGCCTTTTACTATATAGGATACTTTGAAACATTTCTGCCCATAATTTTAAGTTTTAGAATTTGGTTAATTTCAAATTCATTGTGAATTAAATGCTCTTAAGTATTAATCTCACAGTCTGTGCTTGCTAACTATTCTCTCAACCTGGCATTATATCTGTGTCAATTCCATTTTCAACTTCAAATTTGTTCAAATGCCACCTTCAATTGATGAGGCTGATCCTGGAAATCTCATTTATAACTAGAAGCCTAATGCACGAATTTGCGCATGGGTGGGGTCCTGCCAGGGGAAAGGGATGCAGGGGGTTGTCCAGCTGGCCCTGCCCCTGGTCGGGGGCGGGGAGCTAATCAGGGGTGGGGCCGGCCAGAGGGAGGGACTGCAGGCAGTTGGTGGGCTGGCCCTGCCCCCAATCAGGATGGGGAACCAATTGGGCGAGGGGCCAGCTGGGGGGAGGGACTGTGGGCGGTTGGTGGGCTGGCCTCAACCCCTGGTTGAACTCCTGGTTGAGGGGACAATTTGCATATTAGCCTTTTATTATATAGGATGTAGACTTTTCCTTCAGGATTTTTCTATTTTCTTTTTTTTTTTTTTAACACATACTCCCACCTATTATACTAGATAATTCACTGTCATGTTAGTCCCTTTTAGTCCTACTATATTCACTAAAATATAAACAGCATGAGGCAAAAATATGTTTGGCTGTTTTGTTCTCTGATATAACCCATGATCCTAATGTAGCACTAGTTAAAGGAGTTTTTAGGGGTAAAATAGGCAGGTTTAGGAAATTATAGGAATTAAGAAATTCATGGAAAAAGCACAGGTTACAGAGCTGCAAAAGGTACATTTCTATAAGATAAGGGAGCTGGGAGCAGCAGAAGGTACTTTTCCATAATATAAGGGAGGTGGGAGCAGCAGAAGGTACATTTCCATTAGATAAGGGAGCTGGGACCTGCAGAAGGTACACATTTACAGAATAAAGGGAAGGAACCCCCTCATTCAAAGAGGGAAGAAGAAAGCCCAGAGGGAATAGGGAAATGACAAGGGAGAAGAAGGAGGGAACCTCACTTACTTCAGGTGAGGTTTGAGCTCTGGAGTGGCTATGGTAATCAATCTAAGGGGATAGTGACCAATCAGAAGGGATATAAAGGCACAAAGTTCTACAGCCTTTATAAACCAAAGGGAAAGGGACTCAGTGGGACTCTTTCCCTATCCCCACGTGGGAGTTTGTGCTTGTTTCTCAATAAATTTCCACCTTTGCTATTCCACCTTTCATCAGTGGTTTAATTCTTCAGCTCCACTGGACAAGAGCCTGGGAACCGTCTTGCTCAGGGGAACACCATGGATTCCAGTCCAATTTTCCCATATCACTGCATCAGAATAGGTACTCAATACATGTTTGGATGAAAAGGGGCCACATGCTAGCCTGACTAGCTCAGGCAAGGCCTGCATGGTGGCCTTGCAAACTCAGGGAACTAAAGTAACAACAAAGGATGGTCTTAAATTAAAACTTTTTAAACTAAAAACAGTTTATGGTGGGTAGTCATATCCTAGTCCAGTATCTTCCCTGACAAAGCCTGTATATTGTCTTTTTACATCTATGATAACATATTATAATAGGAATTTTTAGGGGTGAAAAAGGTAGGTTTAAGGAATTTTTAAAATTAAGGGGGTCCATAGAAAAACACAGGGATACCAAGTTGCAAAAGGTTACATTTCCATAAGACACAGAGCAGGAAGCCAGCAGAAGTTCATTTCCATAAGACAAGAAAGTTGAGGGAAGTAGCAGTTACATTTCCATAAGACAAGGGAAAGACAGAAATTACATTTCCATAAGATAAGGGAACTGGGACTAGCCAAAGGTCTATATTTACAAAATAAAGGAGAGCCTCACATGTCCCATGTGAGATTTGACTTTTGAGTTGAGGAGTTGCTATAGTGACCAAATCAAAGGGGAATAGTGGCCAATCAGAGGGTATATCAGGACACAAAAACTGTAGCCTTTATGAACCTAGAAAAAGGAACTCATTGGGACACTTTCCCCCTCCCAAAGTGGGAGTCTGTACTAGTTCTTCAATAAATTTACACCTTTGCTAGACTATCTTCCATCTGTGGCTTCATTCTTTGACTCCAAAGGACAAAGAGCCCAGGAATCATCTTACCCAGGGGAACACTGTGTGTTTCAGTCCAAATTACCATATCAATATCCTCGGAATGTCAAAGTAATTTTCCTTTTCCCAGACCCCTCAAAGCACAAGCACATATCCTCTCATTCTCATTGGGTTAATTGTTGACTGCTAATTAGCCTATACTCGCTGATATAAAATAAATGTGTCTATCATTTTACTTTTTATTTATTTTTTTAAATATATTTTTATTGATTTTTTACAGAGAGGAAGGGAGAGAGATAGAGAGTTAGAAACATTGATGAGAGAGAAACATCGATCAGCTGCCTCCTGCATACCTCCCACTGGAGATGTGCCCACAACCAAGGTACATGCCCTTGACCAGAATTGAACCTGGGACATTCCAGTCCGCAGGCCAACACTCTATCCACTGAGCCAAACCGGTTAGGGCATATTATTTTACTTTTTATTCAACCCCAGAAGTTCCCCCCCTAACTTTGCTTTCTTCTGCCTCCATAATCTATCACCAATGGATCTCATGTAACCCACATATATCTCCTCTTTCGATTGTAATGTATAAAATAAGGTGCAAAACTGCCATTCTCTGGAGCATTGTCTCAATCTGTTGAGATTTTGCTTCTGAGCAGTTGTCAACAGTGAGGCTCGAATAAACTCAAAATAATTCTTCACGGGTTTGAATGTTTCTTAAGTTGACACATTTTTGTTGATTAGTGAATGAAGGAATACAACTGTGCCTTAGGAGCCAGAAAAACAGGGTTCATTGTTGCCACAGGAAACATCACTACCTTTAGTGTCTTGATTAGAACTACATGTTGATAAATTTCTTTGCTGGCCACATATGTATACATATAAAAGCGTAATATGAAATTGTCCCCACGGGAGTTCGACTGGGAGACTGATCGCCTGCTATGACATGTGCTGACCACCAGGGGGCAGCTCAGAATGAAGGAAGGCCCTGACTGGCAGTCGGCAGCTGGGGAAGGAAGGCACTGGTTGGCAGCTGGGAGGCTCCGATTAGCCTTGATCGCTGGCCAGACCTAGGGACCCTACCCATGCATGAATTTCATGCACTGGGCCTCTAGTTTAATATAAGACACATGTGACTTCAAGACAAAACCATCAGCCCCAGTGTAGATGGGAAGCTTTTGCTCAGTAAGTTGTATTTAATTCCTTCTGGAACTAATAAAACTGTATCTATGACTAACCTATAAAACATTTATAAAGATAGCAGGAATTTTTCATAATGAAAATTATTTGAGGTGAAACAGTAGTACATTCAAAAACATGCATATATGAGCCAGAATTGTAACATGGTTGATCAATTATATCTTTACTAGTGGCTCGGTGCACGAAATTCATGCACATTAAAAGGGAATTAATTACAGGAAATATCTTAATATTGCTATTTGCACTTTTTAATAAAAGTGTCAGAGATGAAAGAAAATTAGTAAAATGTATATGAAAATATCCCTCCTGTCAAATTCTGGGGTGTTCTGTGGGACCCAGAGTTAAGTCCCCACCCTCACGCATCTCAAAATTGTGCGAGACCCAGACCTAGCCGGCCCTACCCCCATCAAGCCCTGAAGGGTGGGGGGCGCAGCCTCAGGTCCCCCATCAAGCCCTGCCAGGAGGGCGTAGGGCATGGCCTCATGTCCCCCAGCCCCAGTGCTGGGGCATGGCCTCAGGTCCCTTGGCCTGGCCTCAGGTCCCCTGGACCCAGTGTGAGGGCATAAGTGTACAAGGGCATGAGGGTATGATGACTATTTGCATATTAGCTCTTTATTATATAGGATAGAAATGCCTTGACAGAAACAAGAATGGGAAGAATTATCTTCTTCCAAGATAATAATATATTCTTTTTTTCTGTTCCAACACTGAAATACTATCCTTTAACATTTATTTCCCACTGATCTCTAATGTAAAAAGCTCAAGCAAAAACCTGAATTCAAGGTCATAAATTTAAGTCTTATTTTATTTGAGGAATTTAGATTAAGAATCTGGATCAAAAGAGCAAACATCCTGTAAGACACCGAGTTAAATATTTTAGCTTTATAATGAGATCAAAGATTAAGAACAGAAGGTAGTTTAGACTATTCACCTTATTCAGAATAATAGTGGAATTTAAATGCCCATTCTCCCGTTAAGATGGCCACTTCACAAAGCATTAAGATTTTCACTGAGCTTTGCTCTATGCCACAAAAGTCTTGGCACCTCTTGTTTTATGAATAATGATTTGCTTCAGATCAAACACATCCATTATTGTTTAAAATTAGATGTCTATAAAACAAATGATATAATGCTAAATGATTCAGATTTAGTTGAAAGTATTAGGTATGGTTAATTTCCTTTTTTCTTTTTTCAATGACTGTTCAATCTCTCATTTTTAGTTTTCACCTGTTTCCTGACCCATCATACTTCTTTGATCCTGTGAAGGTCAAGTTTCTTTAATCTCAATAGTTACTGACAAGGGACTTAATTAGTTTTGCAATCTGGATTAATTTAATTCCATTCAAATGAGAATTGATTGTCATCAGCATTATAATGAGGGCATTATTCAAAAGGGACTCAGCCTCAAATATTTCCTTTTTTTTCTGCCCGATACATAACCTTCTGATGAAATTAGACAAATTAACATATAAAATAATAAATACTTATTTCCATTTAGCTGGACATTTTCATAATCTTTATCCTATAGCAGATTTGGAAAAAGAAAATTAAAAAGCATTATGAGGTTTTCATAAAGGGAGTTGATCAATAACAAATTTGCCTTAATGAGGTAATCAACAACTGATTGTTACCTTTGTATAAAACAGAAGATCATTATTTTAACAGAACTTAATAATAATGACAGCAGCTATAGGTCTACAAATTAAGATAAAAACATTACAACATAGAAGTAGATTTCTGTCAGTTGTACCCTGACTATGATATCATGACAGAAAGACAAGAATAAACTCAGTTACAGAAGGTCAAAAATATACCTAAACTAGCAGGATGGAGTGGTGGTCTACCTTCCCAGAACTGTTCTGTTTCTTAAATTAGCAGCAGATCATAAGGAAAAATCTGTTTGCTAGTAGAAAATATAAAATATTAGGAATATTAGTATAAATATTCTACTGAGGGTCCATCTAACCCATTTTTCTATCCTTGACATTCTATCCGAGGGAGATTTGTTCATAAATTTGGCGATACCTTTTCAGATACCATCTATAATAATAAAAGTATAATATGCTAATTAGACCGGACATCCTTCCCTACTCCTGGACGAAGCCGGGGCTGCAAGGGAAGCCCGGGTCCCAGGTGCCGGAGGGAAGCCAGTGCCAGCAGCCAGGGGAAGGAAGGCCTACTCTTGCATGAATTTCATGCATCGGGCTTCTAGTTGTAGTATATCTGTGGCTGTGTCTCTGGCAAATTTAACTTTTTCTCAATTATCTATTATGAACTGTAATACTTATTGTGTTATGTTGCCAAATATTTTCATCTCTCTGCCTACCTATTCAATGGCATCTTACCATTTATTACTTTGTATTTGTTTGGGCCATCTGACTGGTTTAGGTCAATTAACTGTAAGAGGCAGTGGTGTGAGTCATTGCCAGTCAGAAAAATTTAATTGCCAATAGTAAGCCTAGTGAGAACTGTTTCCCTGTGCCATAGTGACAGAAAAATGTGCGTTTATTGGCTTTCTTAAACAATTGCATCCCTGGAGTGAGTGAATGTGGGATAGAGTCCATAGTTTGTCTGAAATGGGCATGATTAAAAAGAGTGAGAAATTAATCCTCGTTGTTTAAGATCACCTTATTTCTGTAATTGTATGTCTATTTCATTGTAACTTAACCTGATACCTGAAATAAAGTAACTCTTTTAAAGGACCACCTATCTCTATGCCTTAAACTGTTCTAGGCAATGAATATATTGGTAGAGAAGAATGACATACTTCATGTTACAGAGGTAAGGGCCATAAAAACAAAAAAATAAATAATTTTATATATTTTTTAATGATGTATAAATACTATGAAGTAATTAAAACAGGGTAATGATACAGAACAAGTAAAGGAGGTGTCTGAAATAGTGACATTTGAACTAAGATGATAAACATAAAGAAGTAACAATATGAAAATCTGGAGGAAATGCATCTTAGATATAAGAAAGCAATTTTTTTTACAATAAAAATCATCATTTAAATTGAGGGGGCAGAATAAAGTCCCATGTGGAGTAGGATGCCAAAGAAAGAAGTCTGAAATTAGATTGGGGAGAGAGATGGGACCGGTTTTGTAGGACCATGGAGAGCACGGGGTGATAATTGCAATAGCAATTTATTGAAACATTACTATAAACAGGGGAGTGATCTGATTGAATGGACATCTTAAGGAGGTTATGTGCTACGCTGTACAAAATTTTACTTTGGCTAGGCAAAAATGGAAAGAAGGTCAGTTATGTCCCTATAGTGGGGTGCAAAATATAAGAGACTGTTGATATCAAATAGCTTTGAATGATGGAAAGTAGTGAGGGGAAAAATGAAGAATCTGAGTTATAGATGGAGGTTGCACAGAAAGTGCATGCCACTGTTGGTGTAAGTTGTGTTAAAGGATATAGGTAAAAAGCTTAAAGTTCTTTACAATTTAATTATAGTAAAGATATAAATATTCAGGACTGGAAAAATCGTATAATTTTTCTCCAAAGAACATACCAGATGTATTAGCACAATCTATAAAAGTCTGTCTCAAGAAACAATATTCAGCCAGAATATATCTTCACTATACTAAGGACTGACATAAAACAATAGCATTTAGATGCATCAATCTGATAAATATAAATGTAATCAAATATATACCATTAAGATTAATGTTACAATTTAATAAAACTATTAACATTAAAAATATATTCAATACCACTAATAATTAGACATGTAATATTAATGCACTTTGGGCCAAAGTCTTCTGAATACATTTATATACTTTATTTTGCTAGTCTTTTCAATTCTACTATTAGGTCAGGATAATTAGCTTCGCATGACAATTGAGAAAATACCATTAGAGATTTATAAGTGACTTGCTAATAAACGATAGGTTGGTGGGAAAATTTCTATAAAATTTAAAAAATGACTACTAAACTAATAAGTTTGGTAGGATAGTGCATTATAGTTTACTAAAATTTCTTCCATGGAAAACCATCATGCATTTGAGAACAAAAGGCAAGGTCAAAAGATAAGAAAGATGAGTCCCATCTATCATCAAAGTGTCCTACTTGATTTCTTATTTGCAGATAAAACTGTACAGGTACTATAGTTCCAGAAGATAAATAGATACCAAAATCTCAGAGGAGAAAGACAATGACCAGAAACAGATCATGACAGATGAAGTTTTTTAGAGAATTTTCGACAATGTGATTCTCCTTAACATTTTTATTGTACTGAAATCAATACAGCGCATCCAAAAATAGCTCTAACTTTTATTTGTTTGACTGTTTTAAGTGATAATATGTTAGTGAGGTTATGTGGACATAATAAGAACTTAACTCAATTTGCTTACATTTGGGTGGAGGAGGAAGGTTTCATGTCCCACAAAACAAAGAATTTGGAGAATTCTCTCAATCCCAAATCCTTAAAACTATTTCTTTCTTTGACTTGCTTTGTTGAAACACAATTCAATATATCTGAAGGCCCTAAAGTACCATTTTCCAGGACAATAAATATGCGTATTTGCAAATGGCATCAATATTGTTTGTAGTCTTTGAGAGATCATAGTTATCAGAAAAAGAAATATTACATTGCAAAAAGTCTGCTCAACTCTCATCTTTGTATTTCTGTAGGCAAGACAGTATTTTTTTGTCAAGGTATTAAAAATTTAGTTTCTACCAGTTACTACCAAAAAGTTCTAATCAAAGAGAAGTAAATAGGACAAGTATTTTTAGTACAACAGGGAAAGATATATTATACAGGAAGCCAAGCGTGCTATCATTAGCCTTTAGAACTTAATATTAAATATATGATTGTAAATAAAAGTTTGATTATGTAACCTAGAATCAGGAGCACCAAAGATCACACATTTAGCTTGATTATACACCCTGAATAATTTTTGCTAATGATATGTGGGCGATCAAAGATTTTTTTTTTTTTCTGTGAGGATGTCCAATTACTCCAAGTAACTTTAATTGACAATAGCAATAATTTCCCAACTAAATTATTGTGGCAATATTGCTATAAATCAAGTGACAGTGTATGTGTCTTTTCTGTATCTTTGGTCATTTTATCTATCAATTCCAATGACTAGCATTATTAAAGTTTTAAATCTGGTAGTATCTTGGTTAAGGAATCTCTTCGTATAAATATTTAAATCTTACAAACTTTAAAATCAGATTGTAAATAACCCCCTAAAAATAAAAAATAAAACTTCTGATGATTTATTTGATATTTTATTGCATCTGTAGATCAATAAAATGTTTGAAAATTAAGCAAGGACTTTCAAAATAACTATTTGACCATATCATGGCTTTCAATCCTTAATTATGGTACATGTCTTTAGAATTCTTTAATTTACCACATAATTCTTAATGTGCATATTTTTTTATTTGACATAGCGATTATTTAAAGAATCGTGCCTAATTTACAAATATTTGGTGATTTTCAGTTATATTTACTTATTTCTAGTTTAAACACACTGTGGTCAGAGAATGTGCTATAATGATGGCAATCTGTTAAGGTTTTTATTTTTCCATATCTAGCATATGATCAATTTTAATAAGTAAAGGAAAAGTTTTCTGCAGGTCTGGGATGTCATGTTCAAAACATTTAAACTAAGTAAAGTCATCAGTCATGCACTCAAATAATGTATATTGTTAATGTTTTTGGCCTGATTTATCAGGCACTGAAAGGATAGGTACAAATTTTCAATTATGTGTTTTGATTTTCAGATGTCTATTTTTATCACTGTCAATATCTTTGTTCATTTTATTAGGTATATGAGGAATGCCTTAGTCTTCTATTGATTGGAACTTTAATCATTATCCCTGTCCACCCAAAAAACACATTTGTTCTTAAGATGTACGCATTCAGGAATCTTTTCATATTACCTAATAATTAAATAATACTACTACATTAACTAATGTACATAGAAAACATCTTAGATTCTTGTCATATATTTTCCAAGGTAATATGTGATAATGTAAAGTATAGATTAATTCTGATGATTCCGTATACTAACATTGCTCTATCCCAAAACACCTACTGATTTTTTATTGGTTGGTATATATTGAAGCATTATTTCCAACTGTAAGTGTTAGTTTATATGTGCTTATTTTCTCACTCCTTTATTATGTTTTCCTTGTAATCAATGCTTTGATATGAAACACAAGTTGACAAGAACAGGAGTGCTTTTGTAACCAATAACCAACCAACCTAATGTAGTTTCCATAGCAATCACAGGACGGCTTCCTTGTAAGCAGAACAGGTCAACTTTAATTTTAAAACAATATTTTTGGTTGTTAGGAATATCCTACACAGGTGAAACCCCTCCCATTTTGTTCACTTTCTGCCAGATGCCTGAAGTTCTATAGAAAATTTTGTTCACTTAAATTCAATATGTTATGGTTTTAATGTGAAGATACCATTATGAACAAAGCAATTTAGTCTGGGACAAGATGGATGGTAAACAGGCATGGACTACAAAAACTGAACAGGGGAAGACAGAGGGAAAATTTGAATGCATGGGGAAATGAGAACTAATAGAAGGAGACCGAAGGTGTAAAGGAGACCTTTCTCATTGTCCAGAGTGATAGAAACCTGGGTCTTATTGGCAAATTCTTCGGCCACTAGCTCAATTTCCAATAGTTCTAAAATACTTAAGTTGCCTGGGATGATAGATATGAAAGAATAATAAGAAATTCAAAACATAGCAATACATAAAATCTCCACTACCACTGATTTTAGAACAAATGGAAACAATTTTATAAGCACACAAAATTGGTGAAAGTTAAATTTGTTTAGTGTTATTGAGGTCTCTAGAAGTGTTGAATATGTGCTGAAATGAGTGAATCTGCTGATTGGAAGGAGCATTAATTGTGAAAAGGGGTGAGAAAATGAAGCAAAATTGACAGTAAAAAAAAAAAAAAAAAAGAATCCTACCTAAAATTGTAAGTAACTCTATTAGTGAGATCATCCTGTTTTGTATTTCAACTTCCCTCCCTCAACTGGCATACTGCTATTGTTATTAACTATGCTGCACTTTAAAAAACACAATTTTAACTTGGTAAGGAATTTTGCATATAAAGAACTTTATACCTCCAATTATTATTTTTTAAAGAATTTAAATGGACCATAGGTCTCAATGAACAGATTTAGTAGCGAAACTGCTGTCGCTATAAAAAATAACTTTTGTCGTTAATGCCAATTACAAGTCATTTGCTCTCTCAGCTGGCTTTCTTTTTCTTTTCTGTGAAATTGCAACTAGTTGTGCCACACTGTGATCTTCTCATTAACACTCTGGAAAGATATAATTAGCACATTATTTATTGGTTTTTTAAATCTAATTTTGTATTCAAAAAGATTAACACTACTCTTTTGTTGTAATCAAAAGTAGTTAAGCATGAGTGTTGTGACTTTTTTAGCATCTCAGCTATCTGGGGGCAACTAGCATACCAAACTTGATTTATAGCTACATGGAACTTATCATAGTTTGATGCATATGAGAATATACTTTCTAACATGATATCTTTATATATTTTGTGTATCTATCCATCTATCTACCTATCTATCTAATCTATCTCTCTTTTACTCAATGGTTGCCTTCAAAAACGTAACTTCATGTAGTTTCATAATACAAAGGAAAAAGCTCAGAAAAGGCAACTTTTGATGTAAATTAGAATGTGTCTTTATGTATTAGATATTTTAACCAATACTAGCAAATAATAGTCTTAGAAAGCTATAAAAGTTAAATCTGGCTTAAAGGACCATTTCCTATGGCAGTTTGTAGAAGATCCTTTGTTTATAATATAATATATATGGATAGTCCTGAAACCAGCTGTTTGGCCAAATACTCATTCATAATCGCTTGAGTGTATTTGTTAAACATTATTATACGTTTACTTTATATGAATAGCATTGCAGAGAGTAGTATCGCGTTTTACTTAAATGTAAGGACACACAGGAAGATGCCTCTTTAATTAGCATTGTATGAATGTTTTTATGTATCCAGCACTTATACTGAGGACACCATTCCTCCTAGGCCAGTGGTCAGCAAACTCATTAGTCAACAGAGCCAAATATCAACAGTACAACGATTAAAATTTCTTTTGAGAGCCAAATTTTTTAAACTTAAACTATATAGGTAGGTACATTGTTATGAACTTAATTAGGGTACTCCAAAGGCTTAGGACAGGGGTCCTCAAACTACGGCCCGCGGGTCACATGCAAATACAAATATTATATTTGGTCCCATTTTGTTTTTTTTACTTCAAAATAAGATATTTGCAGTGTGCATAGGAATTTGTTCATAGTTTTCTTTTAAACTATAGTCCGGCCCTCCAACGGTCTGTGGGACAGTGAACTGACCCCCTGTTTAAAAAGTTTGAGGACCCCTGGCTTAGGAAGAGCCACACTCAAGGGACCAAAGAGCCGTATGTGGCTCGCGAGCCGCAGTTTGCCGACCACAGTCCTAGGCTATGCATACTTTCCATTAACAATTTTTGTTAGTTAATTTTCAATGAAAAAAGTCACTTAAAATTTGCTTTCTGTTTTACAAGGCACATATATGTTAATGTAAGAATTTAAATAGAGACAAATAATCTTCAAAATGATTGAAAGATGCTTTTCATTTAGAGAAGACTTTTTAATATATGGACTCTGCATAGACAACTTTAAGGAAAAGTTTTTTGTTTTATGATTTGTTCTTGGAATATCTGTTAAAATATATTGACCTCAGCTCACTTTCTGACTGTCCTCAATTTACAGGATCAAGAGAACAGAAAGAGAAAGAGATGAGAAAGACAAAAAAGGAGGAGGCCTGTATTTAAAAAATAACAAAGTTTTCTAAAAAACAAAAAACAAAAACTTGTCCTCATCTAAGTGAAACAGCGGTCTTCAAGAGATAGTTGTGTATACTCTATTAAGTAAAGCATATTCCCAGTTCAATACGTTTTCATATACCACAATCTAGAAAAGCTGTGTGTGTGTGTGTGTGTGTGTGTGTGTGTGTGTGTGTTTAGAGATTGAAGATGAACGAGAAACATTTTGGGTATAAAATATTCCAATTCTCTATTTCTGGCTCTAATTAAAAGTAACTACAAAATTATCAGACTTCTATAATTAAATATATGTTAGTTAATTCATGGGATATTACAAGGAAATCTAAGAAAGAAGATGAGGTTGTTTCAGTGTTGGATTTTGTTACTGACTCCCTCTCCCTAGAAAAGTCAGGTAGTTTTTATTTGAGGATTTTGTTAGGAATATATTCTGGATTAAAATTTTACAAGAAGTTTCAGAAAATTTTGTATTCTAAAATGTGAAAGAAAAATATGGTTTTCCTAAATCTGTACTTGGATAAAAAGTACCACTTTCATAATCTTAGAGACTAGTAGACAGCAAGTTTAACTCTGTGATTGAAAGAATCCTACTGAGAAAGCTCAGCTCCATCTAAGAGATTGACAGTGCTTATTTGATACACTGAACAGCTCCAGCTTTGACTTCCAGTTTCATATAGAACAAGCAAAACAATCAGATTTGGAATCAAAGAATAGCTAACTCTGGGTTGAAGTGAGGTCACGGTCCTAGAGAAAGAATGTTCAGATGGTGAGAATCTCTTACCTGTGCAACATTAGATTTACAGGATTGGGTGAAAAGAACCATTTAACACAATTGCCTTTAAAAATTCAGTATTTTAAAAAAGTATTTATTTTTATTTTATATTTCCTGGTATGAAGGAGTGCTTAAATTGGATCAATCACTTTAGTGGACCAAGGAGAATTTTAAAATTGTTTGTGGGTAATTAATTTAGCATACAGAAAGAAAAAAAAAACAGACTTGTGAATATTTCCCCTGAAAAGGAACTTATGTCTGTGTGATGTCAAATGTATTAAGTATAATGAAGGATTGTCATTGTTTTTTCATTTTTTTATTAACTTCTAGCAGGAAATTGAAAAGTGGTTTTCAGCACTCTTATAATCCTATGCCTATAATCCTATTTCCTCTCTCCCCTCTCTCTTTAAGGCAAAATTAATATTCATACTCCATTCTCAACAAAAGTAGTTTTCTATACATCTCTTCACCATCTATCCTATATAATAAAAGGATAATATGCAAATTGACTAAACAGTGGAACGGCCAGTTGCTATGACGTGCACTGACCACCAGGGGGAAGACACTCAATGCAGGAGCTGCCGTGATGTGTACTGGCCATTTACAAAGAAATGGCACCACGGGCCTGGCATCCACAAAGCAACACTCGGCTTCCCCCAAGTGGGAAACAGGCCCCGCCACCACCCTGGACGACAGCCCACCAAATCGCAGCCAATGCTGCCGAGACCCCATGGTGCAAAATGCTGTCCACAGCCCAGTCCAGACCAGAAACAGTCGCAGTGGGCGCCGGGTAATAATGTCACGTAGCAATGCCCAGCTTCCTCTTCCTAGCAACTAGCAGAGTTTCTTCAGCCCAGGAACACAACTTGCTTTATAGCCAGGTGGAAACATTTTACACTTTAAATGTCTGTGAAGCATTTTCTTGTGCCTAATAAATCCCTTCCTTTTAAATCAGAAGCCACTAAAACACATTTTGTTTTTATACTAAGTGATGTTTTTAAACAAAGAAACAGCCAGAATAAACCACAGACCCAAGAGGCCTTGAACGATATTCTCTAAGGCTTTCTCGTTAGTGATCCTTATACAGTTTCTGCATTTTTGAAGTTCAGAAAGCACATAAACAAAATGTATTAGCCTGGATGATCAACAAGCGTGTTGGTCATACCTCAGTATACCATATCACAATGCATTCTTCAGTCATATTTTCCCCATAACACTGAGGTTGAGGGAGTGTATTTGACTCGTATAGGTGTGTGTGTGTGTGTGTGTGTGTGTGTGTGTGTGTGTGTGTGTAAGAGACAGAGACAGAGAGAAGGAAGGGGGAAGGGAAGTATGTTTCCAGAAGTAGTAACGTTAACCTCATTCACTGTGACACAATTATCTGACTGAAGATTATAGGACCCATAAACTTTCACACTGTATCTGGCATATAAAAATGCTATTGATTTTAGTATATTTTAAACATACCATCTTTCTTAAATTGCTTTGCATATACTATTTTTCAATGAATCCTACAATTTTTCAGGTCACTAATTATAAATTTAACAGGTTTTCATTTTCTCTCTTCCGAAATTATAGATCGCATATAGGTTCATTGCACACTATCACTTCATAGTAAAAATAAATTATGTTGTATATTTGAAATGGAAACAAACAAAAGGATTTACCTTATTGACTCTCTCCCCTAAACTTTTAACTGACTCATAGTAACATCTGCATCTGTACAATATGTCAATTCACATAGCTTCTGTGAAAAGATTGACAATATCAGTAGTGACAGGTTCTGAAGAATCCACATAACATTCTAATAGCCATGTAAGACAGAAATCTAGTGAGCAGGTGGTAGGACCCAACTGCTAAATGTGCATCTTAAACGCATTAAGAACATCTTGCAGAGTGGAGAGGGAAATCAAGAGAAAAGTTAAAGATGCTAAACAAAAGTAAAATCAAGGCCATCCATCAGGTGTACCTTATCTCAAAGGCCAAAACAATTTTTTTGTGTTATAGAACATTTTTGGTTGTACTCCATCAAAGAACTCATGCTGATAAATAATCTTAAAATGTATTAATTGCACAATAAATCAATAGTGCCTAATTAGTTTCCCCATTCAAACACAGAGATACTAAAATAATTGTGTATGTTCACTGTTTCTAGAAGTGGATAACTGTAGCATTCACAGTTCATGTATCCAAAAGCACTGAAAATAGTCAAGTTTCCATTTTATTTTAATTCAAAAGATAAATTATTAAAATAATTGTGACATCATTTACCTATGTATCACTCATAAGCCATGTAATAATATTGTTATTATGGGTTAAAATCAAGTCATTGGAATTTTTCACATGGCAATGTGCCACAGTAATTAATGGTAGTTATCTCTAAGCATATGGTTAAAGTTGTTTAGAGTAAATCTCTGTAAATCTGTATGGACTAAGTTAATTCAACATTCTGCAGCACAATTATCTTAAATGTGAATACTAACATTTATTTGATAGGGATCTTTGAAAATTACAAAAAAAATATTATTCAAAATGCTTAGTAAAATAGGTAGCAAAAAGTAAGAGTAATAATATTGGCTAAACAAATTAACTGCATTGGACAGTTAAATTTTGTAATTAAAGTCACTCTCAGATTCTACATTTGTAAATTTCTATAACGTATTGCTTAACGCAGAAAATCTACTTTTGAATGCTTACATTTTACCTTAACTGTTTTTTAAACCATTTAGCTACTCTTTAAATAATACCCTTAAGGAAATATTTTAAGATAAAGTAGACTTCAAGCTAAAATAAACATCAATGATCATTAATATATTTAAGAATGTCTGAAAACCTCTTTGGAGAAAACATGTATGCTAAGATTAACAAAATGCAAGTGGTCATTCTGAGGTTGGTGGTCATAGTTCCAATTAATGTGTGGTTAAGTTGATTTAAACAAAGGTGATAAAACGTAAATCAATTTCAATGCCTAAAAATACTCTGAACATCTTCGAACATCAAATCATAGAGTGTTAGATTGGTAATTACACTTGAAGGGATATAATCTTACCTAATTCTAACTCTTATCTGTTGAGAAAATAAGGACCAGGGATTTAAATGATATTTTCTCTGTTTAGTGAAAGAGAATGAAAATCTGTAATACCTAACTCTAATTCAGTGCTCATTGTAAAACACCTGTGAAGTGGCTTTCAATCTGCCTGAGTTAAACTGACTGACAAAGTGCATGCTCAACATATGGGAAATGCAAACAATGAATCTATCTTACTGGCAAGATAACTTTCTCCTTTCCTAATTCCACTTTTAAAGAACAAAAAACTTCCCTGAAAAAATGACTTTCTTTTTTAGCCTTTAAATCATTTGGGTTTAGTGAAATGGATTCGGTATTTTACTCTCAACATAAATGGCATAATCTTTCTCATCTCTGTTTTATTCCTCATTGCCCAAATGTAATTGACTAAAATAAAATTAGTTCAGCAGATTTTTCATCAGATTGTTGAAGCTGCAAACATTGATTTCTGAACTAACAGCATTTTTTATAATAATGATACAGATAAAGATCAGCTTCATTAAATTATGGAGTACAATTGCCTGAATATTCTCAAAGATAAATAAATTGAAAGTGATTATTAAGACTCTCTTACCACAATTTCTTGAAAACACACAGAATATCTATTGCAAACTTGGATACAAACCATTACTTTGCTATTAAACAATTTTAGCCTAACTGTCTATAGTTTAGCACAATTATTATCTCATTACACAGGATGTTTATTTTATGCAGTGTATAGTTGAACTCTCTTTTTCAAAAAAAATGAATCATAAATTACAACTTTATAGACAAAATATAAACGAAATGAAAGAGAAATAAATCTTTGAGTAAGTGAAAGTTAATTTGATAAAGGCCCTTAGTATGCTATCCATTAAAATAACTAAAGTCATAAAAATAATTAAAATAACTAACCTTATCACAGAATCAAGAGTCAGTTCAAAAAGCATTAACTATGAATAAAACACTTTACAATATCAGCATGTCTGTTGTGATGACCAATGAATCATTTGAAGTATTTATTTTCTCTAAGATAAAATCCTTAATTTAGTTGGGACACTAAATTATGCTTATACTGAACAGAAATATAAAAATTGTACTACTGTTTTGCCTGTACTCAGGGACATTGCTGCAATTTATGGCATAATTAAAATGATTTTACAAGCAGTCAGTCATTAAGTTTTTTTTTTTAATTTTCCATCTCTAATAAAACAGAAAAAGCTCTGTAGCAGATGTCTTGTGCAACCATCAAAACAGCCTAAATCTTCAAAACTGCCAGAAGAATTTTTTGCATAAGTAGTCCTTGAAAATTAATACAAAAATGAAACTGTTCTGCCTGGTGGGCATGGCTCAGTGGTTGAGCATCGATCAATTCCTATTTGATCCATGGGCACAAGCCCAGGTTGCGGGATCATTCCTTTCCATATATGTTTACACATTTTATTGAACATAAAACTATATAATATTTCGAATATTACTAATGTTATGGATTGAATTGTGTCCCCCAAGAAAACATACATTCAATTTCTAACACCTAGTACCTCAGAATGTGACCTCGTTTGGAAATAGGTAATTGCAGGTGTAATTCATTAAGCTCAGATGAGGTCATACTGGAATAGTGTAGAATAGGTATGGACAGACACCCCCAGAGAGGACACTCTGTAATAACAAATGCAGAGATTGGAGTTAGGCAGCTACAAGCCAAGAATTGACAAAGATTTCCAGCAAACCACCAGGAGGTAGCTAGGAAGAGGCAAGGAAGGTTTGTTTTATAGGGTTCACAGGGAACACAGCCCTGATGACACCTTGATTCTGGAATTCAAGCATCCAGAACTGTGAGACGATATTTAACTTTTGTTGTTTTAAGTCACCCACTTTGTAACTGTAACTCTAGGAAACAAATATAACTGGCATATTAATATTTTTAAACCTCAAGGAGACTATGAACTTGAATAAATGCTATACCAATTTTTCATCAGTGATAGGTATATAAAATACAAATATAAACATATTTATCTGTATGCTTTTATATGTGCATTTGTTAGCAATTAATACATCTATTTGATGTTTTCGTTGTTTTGGCATTTATGCTAGGTTTCTGCCCAATGAGGAATCAAAAAAGATGTAAATGAATAAAGACATGTCACATAAATAGACTGAAAGATTCACACAGCAAAATGTCAATTATTTCAAAATTTATCGATAAGTTTAATGACTTCCTAACAAAATCCCAGCAAGTTGTTTTGTACATATAAACATGTTAGTGAACTCATTTTTAAAGTAAAAGTCACAGTATCACCTGGCCAGCGTGGCTCAGTGTTGCGAGTTGACCTATGAATTAGGAGAACACAGTTTGATTCCAGGTCTGGTCACAACCCAGATTGCGGGCTTGCTCCCCAGTGTGGGGCATGCAGAAGGCAGCCGATCAAAAATTCTCCCTCATCATTATTGTTTCTATCTCTCTCTCCTTCTTCCTTCAACTCTGAAATCAATAAAAATACATTCTAAAAAAAGTCACAGTCTCAAGAACAACTAAAACAATCTTGAAAAAGAACAGAGAGTAAAGAATCACTCGACCTGATATTAATGCCTACAACTTACAGTGACCAAGACAGTTATATGGGTGGAAAAGATAGTCACCCTAGATCACACACATAAAATTGAAAAGAGGGCTCAGAAATAGATGCATACAAATATGATCAACTGATTTTTGACAAAAGTGCAAAGCAATTCCATGGGGGAAAGGTTAGCCTTTTCAAGATGGTACTGGAGCAACTGGATATCCATAGGTTAAAGAAAAAGAATTTTCACTTGAACCTCCTATCTTACATATAAGTCACCTCAAAATATGTCATGTCAAAATGGACTTAAATGAAAAATGTTAATGCGCAGAAAGTGTTAAAAGAAATAAAATGAAGAAAAGTTTTTGAGATCTAGGGCTATGTGACGTGTTCTTAGGTTTGATCCAAAATACTGTGTATAAAAATATTGGTAAGTTAGACATCATTCAAATTGAACAACAGCCAAAATGTTTGCTCTGTAAAGGGCTCTGAAATCGATGAGGGGAAAAACAAACAACACAAAGACTGCGAGAAACTATTTATATGCCACTACTTGACAAACCCAGTAACTAGAATGGACAAGGAACTCTCAACAGTCAAGTAAAAATAGTCCAACTAGGAAATGGGACAAACACATGAACAGACATTTCACTAGAGAGGAAGTGCAGATGGCAAAAAAGCACAGGAAAATATACTCACCATCATTGGTTTTAGGGGAATATAATTAAACCAAAATGAGGTGTCACTATACAACTATCGCAATGGCTAAAATAAAAAGTAGTGGCTACTCGAAATAACAGTGAGGATGTGAAATACTGTATGACTTGCACGTTACTTGTGGCCTCTAAATGGTACAGTCACCCAAGAACACATATTGGCATTTTATTATAAAACTAAACATGCACATGCCATATGAGTCAACAATTATAATCTTTGGCATTTATCCCAGAACAATGAAAACTTATGTTCACATAAAAACCTGAATGTGATCATTCACAGAAGCTTTATTCATAATAGCCAAAAACTTAAATCAACTCAGATGCACTCCAATGGATGAATGGTAAAGCAGACTGTGGTGCTATAGATATTACTCAGCAACAAAAGGGAGTAAGCTATTGATATACACAACAGATTGGAGGAAATTACGTTGCATGCACAAAGTCAATCTCAAATGGATACATATTGTCTGATCTCATGAATATAACATTCTTGAAATGACAAATTATAGGAATAGAGTACAGATTAGTAGTTACCAAAGATAAATGTAAAGGGCAACAGTAAAGATGCTTATGGTGAGGTAAATGCTCTGTATCTTGTCTGCATCAAAATCAATATCCTAATTGTGATACTAAATTATAATCTTGAAAGATGCTACCATTGGGGAAACCTGGGTTAAGGATACACAGGCTCTCTCTCTATTATTTCTTACAAGCTCATGTGAACATGGAATTAGCTCACATTTAACAAAAAAACATTTATTTTTAAGAAAAATATAAGAAAGAACAAGAACAAAACAAAAACATCCCTTGGCTTAAAATTTCACAGTGGGTCCCTATTTCAGAGAGAAAAAGCAAGTTTTCTTATGATGACCTCAACATCCTTGTTTTGACCCCATAATACTTCACTGACCATCTTTTTAAAAGTCGTTTTTAAAAATATAAATACCATTCAATCAGTTAAGGGTATTTCAATAGTCGTAAGTATCTACTTATAGCTAAATATGGGCCTCTCCACCCCTGAATGCTTAAAATAGTACAGTGCTCCCAAGAGCTGTATAAAATTTGACTTTAGTATTTCTTCATTCTTTCTCAGAAATATAATAAAGACTAGAGGCCTGTTGCATGAACAGATTCATGCAATAGGCTTTCCCTTCCCCTGGCTGCCAGCACCGGTTTTCCTCCGGCACACGGGACCCAGGCTTTCGCTCTGGCCAGAGCCGCCTTCAAGCCTTCATTGCTCTGGCAGGAGCCTCCTTCAGTCTTCGCTCCGCCATTTCACACCTACGTATGCAAATTGACTGCCATCTTTGTTGGCGCTTAATTTGCATATCTCACCAATTAGCCAATGGGAGGTGTAGCAAAGGTACAGTCAATTACCATGTTTGTCTATTATTAGATAGGATATTTACCATAAACAGAACATTATTAAACTAGATTTCTACAGAGTAGTACACAGTAGTACTCTCCTATAAGTATTCTCTATAATAATAAAAGCATAATATGCTAATTAGACCAGACGTCCTTCTGGATGACCTTTTGGACTAAGCTGGGGCTGTGAAGGAAGCCCAGGTCCTGGGTGTCTTCCAGCAGCTGGAGGGAAGCTGGGTCCCAGGTGCCAGAGGGAAGCCGGTGCTGGCAGCCGGGGGAAGGAAGGCCTAATATTGCATGAATTTCGTGCATTGGGCCTCTAGTGTATAATTAAAGAATAATATGCAAATTTACCCTAATGGCAGAACTACCAGGAACGACTGGTCGCTATGATGCGCACTGACCACCAGGGGCCAGATGCTCAATGCAGGAGCTGCCCCCTAGTGGTCTGTGCGCTCCCACAGGGTGAGCTCCAATCTGCCACAAGCTGGGCTGATGGCTGCGAGCACAGAGGCTGTGTCGGGAGCCTCTCCCGTCTCCTTAGCAGTGCCAAACATGTCTGACTTACAGCTTAGCCATAAGTCTGACATGCCCCGAGGGCTTCAGGGCTGCCAGAGTGATGTCTGACTGCTATCTTAGGACCAATCCCTTGGGGAGCAGGCCAAAGCTGGCAGGTGGGCATCCCCCCGAGGGCTCCCAGGACTGCGAGAGGGTGCAGGCAGGTTGAGGGACCTTCCCCCACCCCCTTGAGTGCACAAATTTTCATGCACTGGGCCTCTCATGTTAAATATCCACAAATCAATAGTACTTTAAATTTGTGGCCATTTCAGAGTCTAGAAAGAGTTTTAAAAATCCAGGAAGTGTATTCTCTATTATAAAATAATTTTGTTTTCTTATGTAGTTAGAGGAAGCATAGAATTTATTGATCAAACCAGAACACATTTTGGGATAAAGGATGAGCTATTTTGCAACTATGGTATAAACTAGGACTGGTGTAGTGCAACTGAGATATGTAGTGTCTGCTCTAAGGTCACACCCATGATTTGGTTTCTCTCTGACATTCCAGCTAGCATTATGGCACCTTTCCATTTACTTTTAGTACCATTAGTTCTAGGTTGCTTTTAGTCCCTTGAGTATACCAGGTTTTTGCAGATAATTTCTAGACAGTTATGAATTTAGTTGCATCTACTGGCCACTCTGGACGTCTAACTGTTCTGAACTCCCTTGAAGTTATTTTGGGCCATATTATGGCATTTGGAATTGTACTTCCAGACTGTCCATTAAGCTACTTGTAATGTGTCCACCAAATCTATATCTTTGCTCCTTTGTTCTCAGTTAGGTAAATGCAGAATTTCCAGCAAATGACTGTCATAGACCTTATTTAGATGAGCAGCTCTCAGAAGAGCTACGAAACCACTCTTCACATCCCAGGACCTCTTCCTCTGACACATCATTTGTCTGAGAGTCTCCTCCCTTTGTGGTCTCTTGTCTACTATTCTTACTCCATTGTGAGTCTTTGCTCGAATGTCACTTATTCAAAAAGGCCTTCCATTACTAACATTGGTTACTTTGTCTTATCACACCTGCTTTTCCTTTATATAATCTATCAAATATACAATATATGTTTCTTTGTATAGTGTATTAAAAGTATATGTCTTCTCCTAAAGTATGACTCATTCCTCAGTCACTCACTTTTCCCAATAATATTAAATAGACGTTGAGGCTGGCAATTAAGAGGCATTGTCTTACCACCATTTTATGTATGATGTAGTAAACAAGGTCATCTGAAAGTGAGCTGCTTGAGTGTGAAAGAGAAATTTGAAAAGTATGATGATGAGGAAGAATTACTTAAAACTTAAAACTTTTGTTGACTAAAGAAAGGAAAAAGTATTGATATGTCTGCTGAAGGAAAACCATTGATTTAGACAAACATAAATAAGGTAGCATATTTTTATCCAGCAATACTTAGTGGCAGAGGGAAAATATTTATGCAGGTGGTTTGAATTACCAAAGATCAACAATTTTAGGCAGAAGCCCAATTTAAACATTCAGAATTATGGTGGACTGGGTCAAGCAGTAGTTTGGATGCTTTGGTAACATGAGGGAACTTAAGAATGAAATGACTGGAGGCCTCAATAGGCAGGTCTAAAGTAATAAGGAAATGACCACCTTTAATATTGTTAAAGAAATTATAATAATTAAATATAGTATCTTGCAGTCAATGGTTTTGTTCAAGCATACAGACTCAAAGGTCATATGTAGCGCAAGAGATTTCATTATAGAAAAAATAAATTGCTAAAAGAAATTAGAGAAAAACAAACTGTAAGTGTTTTCAATGGGAATATGAGACAATTTGGTATGCAGTATAATTAAATTTATTTTTAAATTAATATATACATAGATAATATTTTAAAGTATTCAGATAGTCAAAATGTTACTTCTCCTGTGATAATAAAAATAGATAGGTGACTTCTATTCATAGAAATCCAACCCTTAGAGTTTGAAGCTCTAAGTGTTTCTGCAGATTCTGAAGCCCCTCCTTCCCATTATGTGGATTTGGAAATGGAGGTTCAGTAAACTTGGGACCTTTTAGATTGTGAAATGTTTTGTGTCTAGGCCAGTCTTCCTCAATCCAACTACTATTCAATATTTATATAAGTAAACGATGAAAACCCAGAGGAATAAGTTACACAGAAAATATATTTAGCATTATTTTATATAAAGGAAATAAAATTTGATGCCTACTTCAAGTAGGAGACAAAATCCTTATGGGTATCAAAAACACATGAATTCTTGGTCACCATGACGAACATGTGGTCTATTAAAAAGGAAATTGAAATGCTGAACTTGCTCCTCCCCACAGAAATTAAAATGGAATTCAAACTCATGATCAATATGTCTTTGGTTTCCTTCCTAATACGGTTTAAGACCATAAGTAATTATGATTCATATTCTTTCTGCCATGCTTTTATTTTTCCTTTTTCACACTAGTATACTCATTTAAATAAATATCATGTGGAGAAGAAATGAGCCATGTGTATTACACAAAGGTTTTGAATTTGGAAAATCATAATGAACACTTTTACATTCACTTTTAGTCTTTCCCCTAGAAAAAATGCATTAAACCACCAGAATTGTGCTTATTTACATAAATCTACAAGTCTAGATGTAGCACTTTAAGTATCAATGGATTCATTATAAATATGTTAGAAAAATCCCATCTGCAACCAAATATGTGACCTTATTAATTCAAACAATGTCAATTAGAAATATTGTTATAAATGGAAATGTACTAAGAATCAGATATTTGATTTGCTCTGCAAAGAAAGTCATTAACAGTACAAGCTTAATAGAATTTGTGAAGAAACCTTGCAATTTTCATAATTATTAATTAACACTGATTACATTAAAGACTATATAGGAAATGTTGTGCAGTTTTGCACATATAATCAATGAACTTCATCACTCAAGTTTATGTTCAGTTGAAGACAAAAGTGTTCTGTAAGAATCATAAATTAGTAATTAATACTTAATTGAAGTGAACAATTGAAATTCAAATTTCATTTCCAGAAAATAAGCTTAACTACCAGGGATCATTTAGTCTGTTATTCACTCTTCATTTTACTATCAAAACACTTTTTAAAACTTATTCTACAAGCAAAAATAAACTGTCACTCAACAGACTCATTTTCCTATTTATATTATATATATACACTCTTCTCACTCAAGACTTATGGTCATCTCTCAGTTTCCTTGAATCATTCTGCAAGTCTGCAAAAAGTTCCTCCTAAATTCTAACCATTGTGCACACATTTGTGGAGATCCTGCTAGAGAAGTTGTATATGATATACCTTTGCTGATAGGCTTGTAAATATTTATTTTGTTTTGAGAATAGAACATTTTTAACCAATTAGTGACATAATCCACCTTCTATTCCACAGTATTTACAATTATCTGCACATTAGGACTTCAAGAATGGATTAATTCATATTAATAATATGAATAATAATAGACACTGGGGTTCTGGTATTACAGAAAGAGAATTCAACATTGTCACCCTCATTTTCAAACAGTTTTGCCTCTCTTGAGCTATACCTTCTTGACTGTAAACAGACCATATATAAAATATAGAGCCTCTAGGGTTACCAGAATGTAACCATAGTATAGTTCCAGCATATTCGGCAATGTTTATCTGTATGAATGGTGTACAATGATGCTTGAATAACCATAGCCATTACAACTACAGCTTCAGTCATGGCGATATATAATTTGAGAGGCATCACTGCAAAACATGAGAATATGGGGAAAACATAGGAAATCAAGAGATACATCTTCCAGTCAGGACACAGAAACATACTTAATATAAATTCAGCCCCTATCGCTTAGGTTTTTAGGGCCTTAGGTTTTCCTTCTATACAATGAAGGTATGCTCTTGATTATTTGTAAAATATTTTTTTAAAAAAATCACACATTCTAAATATTAGGGCAGTGACTTTTGGACCCAATATATAGGGTGTCCCCCCAAAATGTATACAAGTTTTAACAGCTGTTAACTTATTTTCAGGTTTAACTAATTTGAAGTAATGGGTGAAGACAGACTAAGCTTTGAACAAAGGAAATTTACCCTAAAGTCCCACTACATTATTTTGTTTTGGGATACATAAAAGGTAAAATTTATAGTACAAAACTGGCAACAGTCATTGAATTGAGGGCACACAAATACCAAATGAAATGATTCTTGATGTTTGTGATTCCACTGCCTTGTGTTATCAGCAGTGCCTGAACCAGAACAGTCATCAGTTTGAAAACAGGCATTGAAAATGAACTGTATGTTAACAAACACTGACTCTATAATCATTCAATGTGTATACAGTTTGGAGGACATCCTGTATTATGCAACACAGAGGTATTTATCAATATTAGTGATATAGCTATCCAGTTTATATCTTCTACATTGAAAACCAACAACTCTACTATTTGTTAGAGGATATGGCGCAGCGTAAACTAGAATATGTTGCATGAAATAATACATATTTATTTTAGGCTTGCTCATTTCTTTCTGGTTTTAATACCTACAAAACACACACACACACGCACAAACATTTCTACATGTTCAGTATTTTAATATTCTTACAACAATTATGATTTCAAATGGTGTTTCTTTTCTATTGATGCATCTTACTTCTATTTCTATTGAGCTACAAATCCAATCACATTTGACAAACAGTGAGGTGAACATTGGCAAGTTTTATTACCTTGATAGCTATAGCTACCATCCCCTCTGATCTGAAACTGAGACTCACCTGATGCCTTATGAAGTGGACTGCCCATTGATTTTGCAAAGGTTGGAACAGAAGAGGTCGTACTCGGTTCTGTAACTGTAACAAGCACTACCTGCCAATATTGATTGCTTACTTTTCATTGTTATAGTAAATTGCTATTGTGGGAACATAATGAGGCTGAACATTTGTAGCTCAGATGATAGGGTAATGTTTAATCACCATGTGTCCTGTTCTTTGTAGATCTACTAATAACCTCTTTAATCATTTCTGTTCAAAATACCATGGATCAGAAGCACAAGCCAGCCTAATGATACAACTAATATATGGGGCATAGCATTTAATAATTTCAAAATAAATCACATCAATTATTTTTCTATGCTTTAGACAGTGTGTCAATTTTTCCTAATATTAATCCGAATAAGCTTAAATTCATATGAAACTAATTCTATTCAAAAGAGGCATCAATATCTAATCCATTACATGGATTGAACTAGCTAAAATAGTACTGATTACTGAGGATAAGAATCATCTTATATTATTATTCTTATGGATATGAAATGTAACTGAGTTAGACTTTACTAAAATAATAAAGAATATTAAGTAAAACAAAACCTATAAACATACTGAAAGCAAATATGAACAATGAAAAAAATGGCATAAGCATGTTTTTTAAAATTAGGATCTTTAGCATATGTATTAATTTCTATTTTTGTAAGACAATATAGACCCTAGGTCATTTTCCCTAGGAGGGATAGCCAGTAGAATTAGGTTATTTTTGTTCATTTTAAATTTTATTTCCACTTTCTGTTGAATGAATCCATTTAGAACCAAAATAATGACTGCAGTCTCAAAATTTGCAAAGTTGGGTGATTATGACAGCCAAGTTGGATGTACTAGGAACCTAAATAACCAGGCCTAGTTATTAGCCTGACATCAATCAAAGAACCGTTTTGAATCATATTTGTTGTCATCAGTCTTGCATTTAATCTTTCAAAATATTTGCTAATTATCTAATATATTGCACATACCAGGGAACAGACTGTGTATATGATAATGATGAGAACATAGACTATCTAAATGTCAGAGAATATAAATTCCCTAACAAAAATATAAAGGGAAGGATCTACAGGGACAGACAAAAAGGATCGATAGGAATGCATTTCAGTTTGTCTAAAGAATTCAGAGCAGCCTTCCAAGATGAGGTGTTATTTAAGCTGATTCTCACTATGCTTTTTATTCATCAATAAAATAAAAAGGCTAAGTGATCGATCTGTTCAAAGTCATGTAAGTTTTAAATGATGGCTTTTGTGCAAAGACTTTATAAATCATCAATAAAAAGAGTTATACATATAACCTGGTTAAATATATTTCTTATTAATAAAGATGCATTTAAACTTTTGTATAAAATTTGAATATATAAAATCATGTATAAATATCAAACATATAATACACATAAAAGCATTCCTAAACATATATGTGAGTTAGTTTTCATTTTTATACTTTGTGACATTTGTCTAAAGTTTTCCTTCTGAATTTTTGGTTTACATGATATTCAGCAGTATGTCTACTAACATGGAAAATTATTCATTTTGTTTTATAAGTCCTAGAACAACATATAATATTTCCATTTTTAATTGACTGTGAGATCATGTTGACATCACCTTATTTTGTTGATCGTTTAAATTAATATATATCTTTTGTTTTTTTTAGAGCAGTTTTAGCTTTACAGCATATATGAGCAGAAAATTCAGTTCTCATAAACCCCAATACCCTAACTGCACACACAGCTTCTCCCACTATTTATGTATTTATCACTTTTTATAAGATATTGAGTGCTTTAAATATTAATTTTGAAAACTAGATATTCCTCAATGATTTGAGAGAAATATGTGTATAATAATTTAGACACTAAATAACCATTATACTATATATGAATAAAATTTGCAAAGTTGGGTGATTATTACAGCCAAGTTGGATGTACTTAAAATAGATGCCAATTGTTTTATTGATATAGAGTTTCAAAATGCGTGTACGATTAATTATATTTTTCATTGAGTCTATATATGCATATATATTCATAATTTGATGGGTTTTCCATTCTTTTCACGGTATATATCTTTTTCACACTGATTATTTGTGTATTTTCTGAGAATTTAAAATATTTATAATCTGTAGCATTCTTAATATTTCTAAGAAGCAAATATAAAATTTATTCCCCTGAGGTTCTCATTTGTTCATAATTTAAATGATATATGAATTTTCTAACCAGAAAGCATTCACTTTCTATCAAATCAGTGCTCTCTGCTCAGCTCCTATACAATTTCCTATAGCTATTTTTAAATTGAGGATCCTATATAATAAAAAGCTAATATGCAAATCGACTGAACAGTGGAACAACCAGTTGCTATGACACACACTGACCACCAAGGGGGAAGATGCTCAACTCAGGAGCTGCCCCCTGGTGGTCAGTGTGTTCCCATAGGGGGAGTTCCACTCAGCCAGCAGTCGGGCTCATGGCTGGCAAGCGCAGTGGAGGTGGCGGTGTGGCAGGAGCCTCTCCCGCCTCTGAGGCAGCACTAAGGATGTCTGACTGAGCAGGCCTAAGCTGTCAGTCAGACATCCCCTGAGGGTTCTCAGACTGCAAGAGGGCACGTGCTGGGCTGAGGAAACCCCCTCCAAGTGCATGAATTTTGTACACTGGACCTCTAGTTTATAATAATTTATAAATTTTTAAGTATACTTTTCCTCTCTTAACAGTTATTTTTTAAACTTTGTTTTAACACATTCTTCCCATCATTTTTTTTAAAAAGCTTAGATTCCATGTCTTGAAAAATATTGAATTTAAGCTTACTACGCTTTATTATCACCTTCATGTATCTGCATTCATAATATCTACTACCTCAGTTCCCAGTCATATATCAACCAATTGCAATCCCATTTTACTTGTGATATGCCACCAAAGTAGTTTTCACTAAGGTGATTTACAAATGCCAGGTTTCTGATATTTATTTGAGTTTTAAGCAGATGTTACACAGTGCATATACCTTCCCATCATCCAACTGTCTCTTCTTTGGTTTTCAGCTAATGAAAACAAGTCTTTTGTTGAGAGGAGTTCTAAGGTTTCCAACCTAATATATATGAAACTGGACTAATATATATTTAACTGACCATATAATATTTAATGTCATCATAGAAGTGTAGACTGTACCTACTTCTTGATTCTAAGAGGAAGTCCTCCAGAAAATGTTACATCAGCCTCAACCCATGACTGCCCTTTACTATTTGTTAATGACCCTCCGAGTTAGCTGTTTTTTGTGTATCTAAATCATGAACAGTTAAGAAACTCAGCAAGACTTTGGTTTTAACATTTTAAAGGTGTGGGCAAAGGGTTAACAAAATTGTGTATCTTCTGCATAAGAATTTCAACTTCAGTTCGATTCCCTAGAAACAGGTAAGGATGCTATTTGCCAACTCTTTTTAGGCAACATTGCATGTGGTAAAATGATACTTCACTGTAGGCTGGATTAAGCCAGGGGACAATAAATACTTATTCGGAAGCCCTACTGTGAGGTCCCCTTGAGTGTGGAGGCTTTCATAATTGGGCAGGACCTTCTGATATCCGGGAAAGATCTACATGGAGTTGGTACAAAAGAGTGTAGCTCCTGTGGGACCCCAGGCTTTTTAATCAACGGTGATTTCCACACCAGTGGATTGTGTATTTTATCTCCTTACACCTGAGCCATTTCCTGGGAAGAAAAGAGCTCCCCATGGATAACTACAAGACATGCCGCAACCTTCCCACTAAGAAGAACACCTGACATGACCCTCCTGCCATGCCGAGGTTCCCATCCTAGATCCTTTGATCTGACTGGTGCCAATTATCACTGTTTGGGGTCTTGTGAGTCTGAATGTTTAGTTGAGTTTAAGAAACATCCATTCTTGGTGGGCAATGCAGATGGTACTCAGGTACCTAACAACTGCAATATTGATTCAATTTCCAGATGCCTTGATATTTCCTGATTCTCAGCCTCTATATAAATTTCATTCCGTGTCATTCTTCTCTATGTGCAGTGTTTGCATGTCAAATTTCCAAATTATGAAAGTCCTTAACACTATTGCAGGACTAACACATATTTATATTCAAAGACACACAGTGTTAGCAATATGAGGTTAGTCTTGATTTTCTTTCTTTAATTACTATTATGATAAACCATTATATTATAAGGAGATTTATTGAATGCTATCTACTATGGAAACATGTGATTTTTATGCAGATTCCTGAGATGGAGGCTAGAGACAGTAGGGAAGAAGACAGATACAAAAATATTACATCTTTCACCATATATATATATGCATATATATATATGGATTAACAGCATATAACATGGTATATATTTTTATAGAAATGGATTCAGATTTTTAATTTGCACAACATAAATATTGAAAATATACTCTCAGTTACTTGAAGGTTCATTATACACAAAAATTTCCACATGGTTATTTAACTTTCTTCAAATGTGCTTTATTAATTAAGTATATGATTATTCAGTAATTACTCATTTTTCTCCCTCGTTTCAAATTATAATTTGGCAACATAACATATGCAAAACATCAAACATGCTTAGAACATGTTTGATGACAATGTCAGAAATAATCACATTCTCAAGCAATGAAATATGCGCAGTTGATAATACACAGATTGACTTTGTGATATACTGGCTTTAGGAAGAACACACAACTATGAAATTTCCCCCTGTTCTAAATAAACCTGACTTTCCTAGATGAAGAGCAATAGGTAAATATTTCCCACTAGCAATGATAATAACTCGCTATGGGTACACCGAGAAATGGTATATCAAGTTAAATAAGGTAATCACCAAGGTGAAAACTAGAATTAAATCCTGGAGTACTGGGGAGCATTAGTGAGGTTAAAAGTATATTTGAAAAATGAAGACTGTCATGTAATGGGATTGGTAGAAGCAGATTCACAGAAGTATGAAATAACTTGAAACCTTCTGGAAATTGCAAGTCACTGGGCTATAGCAAGGGATGGGTTTTCAAAGTTAGGAAGGGGCCAGATCATGAAGGGATGTGCCTGCTAAAAGAAGTCATTTAATCTTTTTATCTGAAAGTTATTAAAGTTTTTATTTCTACTCATGATAAGTTGTACTTACACAATACAGTGAATCAATCAACTCATTCATCATCGTATTGAGGGGTACCATGATGAAATGGATGGGGTGAAATGATCCTGGGAGTTTGGAATGCTATCAGCACAAATTTTAAAAGCCTGCTACCATTATCCTAGTGAGAACTTTTGAAGATTCAAACAAGACATTTCTAGAAAATATATAAGAAGTCTCATAAGATTTTTCAGAAAGTGGGCTATGTTATTGATTAATTTGAAAGGGACATAGATCAGCGTAGACACTTCTCTTTCCTAAACCCCAAGCTAACCTGCACCCAATGCCTGTGTGCATTTGATTACACTCTGATCTTATCGGTCTGCTGGAGAGCCTGACAGTCTGCATTCCTAATAAGCTCTCAGGTGATGCTATACTCCCAGTACTGAAGGCGCATTTTGAGTAACACAGGATTAAACTACTAAACATTTCATGATTGGAAAATGGCAGGATTGTGTAAAAGAAAGCATGAAGGACACCCACACACCCACACAACTACTGGTAAGTAAAGTGAAGAATTCAAGTAGCTGAAGGTATATAAGGACCATCCTAACAAAAAAGGAGACAGGTAGTGATACATAATAGTTGTTTGTATCTGGAGAGGAAGATTCCCAGAGTGCTCTTATCAGTTGTAGAATGGTTTTAAGGTAACTTCCATGATATGCCACTGATTTTACTAGCTCCCAGACTTTGGGTTCATGAAAATGAAGTGCCCATTAATCTCTATACCTGAAAAGGAACAGGTTAATGTTGAGAAATGTATTGGAAGGAGAGTATTGACATAGGTCAACACTCAACCATGGGTAACACTGGCCGGGCAAGCATTCACGCTTAAAAAAATATTTAGCGATTTGAGAAAGGAGAGAGAGAGAGAGAGAGAGAGAGAGAGAGAGAGAGAGAGAGAGAGAGAGAGAGAGATTGAGAGAGAATATGAATATGAGAGATTTGTTCTACTTATTTTATGCATTCGTTGGTTGATTCTCGTATGTGCCCTGACGGGATTGAACCCATACCTTCTCATATCAGGTAGATACTCTAACCAATTGAGCTACCGGCTAGGGCACATTCACCCTTTTAACACAGATCTAGCTCATTTACTCATTTTCTATAAAGCAGGATGCAAATAAAACTCTAAAAGTAATAGCAAAGGTGGAATGAGTATAAGGAAAGATGTAAACTTTATCCTCTGAGGAGAATGGGGAATAAAAAGTTGACTAAAAATACTTAAAAGTGGGACTAGACAGAATTGACAAGTACATTTGGGCTGTGGACTCAGTTTGTAGTAGCACTGATGCACATGGATGTTTAAGATTCTTTTTTTTTTCCTTCAGAACAAATGCTTTTTTCTTTTACTTATCATACATGCCCCTTCTTTTTCTGGAGGAGCAATATATCATACACATTCTTCCTGCTTGAAATATGTTTCCTACATGATCTTCTAACTTCTGATAGAATTCACTGTTTATTGGGAAAAGTTGAATATAGAAAAAGGTGGGAGTCTTTTTCTGACAACTTTTAAACTGAATCTAAGATTGCCTATTGTTCTTTTGAAATTTCTAATATGTCAAATCTGGAAATTATCAGTACAGTGAGTCCCATCCATCGCCAAAGCTGGTGGCAGTGAGCCAACATAAAAAGAAAAGTAAGCATCTTCTATAATAATAAAAGCATAAAATGCTAATTAGACCGGACATCCTTCCAGACGTCCTTCTAGACGACCTTCCGGACAAAGCCGGGGCAGTGAGGGAAGCCTGGGTCCCAGGTGCCTGCCGGCAGCCAGAGGGAAGCCCAGGTCCTGGGTACTGCAGGGAAGCTGGTGCTGGCAGCCAGGGGAAGGAAGGCCTACTCTTGCACAGATTTCGTTCATCAGGCCTCTAGTATGTGATAAAGAAAAAAATATTGAAATTCCATTTTTCCATCTTTCTATCCCTCTCCTCTCCTCTCTTTTTAAAAATCAGTAAAAACATGTTTTAGAGTCTCTTATTCTAAATGATCCTGTCCCTTGCTGGCTTTTCTAATCTCTAAGACTTTGAATATCCAACATTGCATAAAAACTACAGACATAATCACCACCACCTCCCAGAGCCTATGCTAGGCCTGTTAAAAATTTTCTTTTGCAACAAAAATGGTATGACAAGTTTATTCTCAAAATTGCATTGCTCACAGTAAAATCCAAAACAAGAAACAAATACATTTTCCAGTTTTTTTCGTTTTCTGAATTGTGTCACAGGCACTACTCTAAAAGGTTCAATAAAGTTCATTTTTATGTCAACCAAACTTTATTGATCCAGTTCAGCTTCATGGGTTGGCACTGAAGCATTGCTCACCCTAAAAAAAAATGCTAATCAAGTAATTCTATGACATCTATATAACCTTGCAGTAAAAAGCACACCAGTGGAAAGGTGGATGAATTACAGTCTATTTGATGCTTGATTTACTCTACAGCTGTCTCCCGCAATGAAATATAGCAGCCAGGAACTAAAGCTTGGGTGGTTTTCAAACAGATTGGAGTTATTTGGTGAAGAGGGTAGATCCCTTGGGGGAACAGTGAGAATGAATTGGATTATTTTAAAACTCTTTCCATGGCGTTAGGATCTGGTTTACATTTGGATTTGCTTCTGACTGAATTAAATTAGAAGTTGGCACAGTCACATGCATTTATCTTTCTTTGCTAATCTACTTCAGATCACTAAGAAGTATTCCATCAAAGCTACCGTAGAAAAGGTTAATGCTTAAAAATAATGATTAATGTAAAAGAAAAGTAGGATATGCTTTAAATCAGGGGAGAGCCAATTTCTACCTGTGCCACTAACCACTTAAAAATGCCGCATAAGCACTGGTCAAATTCCTCTCCTTGTACATTATTCTATTTACTAAAATGCTGGACTGAATATCACATTTTTTAAAGTGAATACTATAGTCAGATTATTATAAAAAAGAGATAAGCCTCCTTTATCTGCAGATCAAGTTTAGACAAATTAGAAATGGTGTAAGTTTCTGATAAATGACTATAGTGATATGTAACCATGATAGAGGTGCCATAATGATATTCAACTGCTATTATAAGACATATCATTTTGCGTATAAACCTTAAGTAGCAATTCACACCTTGAGAAAACTGACAACATCTTAATTGATGCTCATGCTGGACAGATACAACACTTTATCTTTTTTTCTAATAGAGATATTTAAACTCTAATCGCAAGAGCAGAACCGTTTCCAAAATAGAGAGATACTAAAAATAGCCTGTTAGGCCCAATGGGAAACAGTGAAAAGTAAATTGCTGATTTATTATAGTCTGCAGAAGAAAAATAAAACACAAAAATCAGATTAAATTTGTCAAACTATCAAATAGTTTTGGTTTTTTTTTACTTGCACCTTTGTGGTGATTTTGACAGAAGGCCTTTCAAACTGAGAAAAAATATTTACATACATTCATTTCAGATATTTTTGTACAGATGTTTAGAGAAGTTCTTTTAATGACTAGTTGATATGTGAAATTATTGCCAAGTGAAAAAGTAGTATCAATGTCTAATTCCTGTTTAAATGCAATTTCTCTGGTCTTTTTGCATGGCATATGCACACTATGAGTCTCACAGTTGTTTTCAAGAAAGAGAAGTCACAGTTTAGTTTTTTAAAACCAGATTCATGACCTTTAGTTTTTGTATACATTCATGTGTCCCATTGTGTTTGTTTTTCTATAGAAATATTACATAAACTCAAGATGCAGTCCCTCTCCTCTTACTTACCATTTCACATAATTTAGCTGGTCCCTAATTTTAAAATATATGGCAAGACTGTATCCAGAGAACCACCCCCTCCCCACCCCCTGTTGTGCTGAAAGCAAGACATTGGCATAAGTCCAACTTATTAAAGCATGCAAACAAAACCCTCAATGAAAGATTATCTACCAAGAAACACAAAATATCAAACAAGGGATAAAAATGTGACATGTGCCACTAGGTTATAGGTGAGTGGGAAACAAGTTTTCTTTAAAAAAATCCTTCAACAGTGGTTGACACTCAGAAGAGTTTAGTGTCAAAATTCATACTATAGGTACATGCAAAGCATCTCAAATAATATACATTTAGCTAAAGTGTCCCTAAAGGCCCACAACCTTACTTGGAGAGTAAACAAAATTCTCCCTGAAAGAGTAAATCCAAAAGAAAAGATTTGTTAGAATTGCCCCAGATGAAATTCAAATAATTATACTTGCAAATAAGCAAAACATTATACCAGGAAACAAGCCACTGTTAACATTAACTCAACAAATATTTTGATCACCTATTAAATATTAGATACCGTTTGAGATTCTAGGCATGCTATAGTGAACAGCAAAGGAAAAATAACCTCTGCACTCATGGGGCTTAGAGTTTGATGAAGGAGAAATACAGGAAATTCAGTTTGTAAGAGAATGATAGTATGGTATGTTTAAAGGTAATAATTTTTATAGTAAGGCATAGAAACCAGCCAATCAACCAACCACCAGTTCCCCAAAGACTTTTGCTACCAAGAATATCAAATAGAAGAATTAATTAGTAAGTTAAACAGATGAAGCAAAAATACACACACAATGTAATTGGAGTATTTTTTTTTTAATAGTAAAGATTGAGATTGCTTTGAAAACAGTATACTTCATTCTTCTTTAGAAAAAACATGCCTAAAACAGTAACAGATGGAGGATAGTAAAAAAATAAACCAGAAAGGGCCAAGACATTGAAAACTCTAAGCTGTTTAAGAAAAACAAACAAAAACAGACTAAACATAAAAAAATAGGGAAATATTAAAAAAAAAGTGAGAGCAATTCAATTCTTTTGTTTATAGATATCAGGGAATTTATAGAATATTAATAATTATCACATTATGAATATCACATTTTATATGACCCCATTTTCTTCTCCAACAGAGTAGTGCAGCCTTGACAATTTTTATGTTTCCAATATTCTTTCTTTGAAACAATACTAACAAGTACTATCCTCTATGTGATGCTGTGTATGAAAGACTATAATTAAATTATTAGTCATTATTATATTATATTTGTCATTTTTACATCACTTGAGATAATTTATAGTTTTACTAAGTTAACTGTAATCCTATATAATAAAAGCCTAATATGCAAATTGACCAAACTGCAGAATGACTGATGAAATGACCGGTTGTTATGACATGCATTGACCAGCAGGGGGAAGACGTTCAAAGCAAGAGCTGCCCCCAGCCCGCAGGCTCCAGGCCAGCCAAGGTGGATGCCAGTGAGGGCCCCCTTATTGCCCACAGATTGACCCTGATTGCTGGCCAGACCTAGGGACTCTACCCATGCAAGAATTTTGTGCACGGGGCCTCTAGTAAGACTATATTATTTTATATCAGTTATACTTTAATTCCTTAATCACATTACCTTTTCTTCGTATCCTCCTGTCAGCACTTATTCATTCCCATGATCAAGAAATATTACGGAAAATGTCTCCAACCAAGTTCAAATACATAAACATCCTAAGTTATATTCACCAGTATTATTCTTTTTGTCCTTTCCTTTGAGGAAAGTTATATTAGAATTCATTCAAAATGAAGATTTTTAAAAGTACATGGTAAACCCTTTGCCTTAAATATGTTTCTAACTTTTATTATCTTTTGTATTTTCCTCTGCTTCAGAAGTTTGAATTCATTTTGGACATTATAATATGTTCACATTTGGAAATATTCATATTTTAAATGGATATTGATTCTTATTTCCCCTACTGTCACATTCCAAAGATAATTACAAAACCTTAACTTGCTGCGAAGTATTTTTTATCTAATGTTTGTTAACTTTTAAAAGACCTTTGACAAAAATTAAAAAAAAAAATAGGTACAACATCAATAAGCATTTTGATAAAATGTCAAAACAATTACTATTGCCTGTACCAACTCCAGAAACATTCAAAAACAGCAGGAAGGCAAAAGAAGCCCAAATGTTAAAAACGTGAAACAATGGAAGAATTTACAGGAGATGAAAATAGTGTGGGAGCATAAAAGAACACACACTGTATTTTTTGTCTTGAATAGTAAAAGAAACAGTATCCCTACACATGCTTCAAAGTTTTAAATGAGGTAACCAGTCAGAGGGTTGGAAGGTAGAGGGATGGGAAGGACTTCCAGAAAGTGAGAAATGCATATGAAAGCACAGAGGAAAATCCATGTCTGCGTGGAATGAACTGGACATCTGTTTGCCTCCCCAGATATTTTTCTCCCTACAGTTCTGAGCCCTTGGAGGCTCTAGCAAAACCTAAACTTGGAAAATCTCAGGGGAGTTCTAACAGAGCATGACCTAGAAGGGGCTCATCTGTGGATCTTCATAAAGGAAATGGACACAGCTCCGTCTGCTTCCAGGTTCTGGTTCCAATGACCTTGTCTGTGTCCCTTGTCTCTTTAAGTCTGTAAGGGGAGCGATGCTCTGCTCCCTCCCATGGTTGTCAACTGCAACAGGTTGCAATATCCTGCCCAGTTTACCTTTCAGCCTGCTCACACAGCTGTCTACAGTCCCCATGGGACATTCTCCTTGATTACTTTATTTGAATGAACTACTTGCTTCTGCCAGGACCCTGGTGATGAAAAGGACAATACTTCATTTTACACTTCTGGAATGTACACTGGTAAGAGATTGGAAAAAGATGGAATGCAAAATTATACAGGGCTCATGGAAGAGACAATTTTGTTTGCCATAACAATAAAATTATGGAACACCTAAAATACTTTAAAACCAAGTCTGATATGGATATATTAACATTTCACAGAAACATTGAATAATAGATTCACCATTCTCAAAAGTGGAAAAACTGGAGGTAATAGATGATCAATAAGAACATAAAGTCCAAGGTTCATGAGGACATGAATTGAAGATATGGTCAGAATGGTGAGAAAGGAAATTACTCTCAAATATATGTACTAACAGATAAAGTCAATCATGCCATATTCAGTTTATCAAGAATAGTTTCAGAAGATGGCGGCATAGGTTAACGCTGGAGATTGCTGCCTCGAACAACCACTTTAGAAAACAACTAAACGACGGAACGGACATCATCCAGAACCACAGGAAGGCTGGCTGAGTGGAAATTCTACAACTAGGAGGAAAGAGAATATCATACCCAGACTCAGAGGAGGCGCAGTGCTGAAGTGAAATACTCAGGTGCGGAGCGGGCTGGCGGCGGAGGGCGCAGTTGTTGTTTTCAATCAGGAGGGAGTTTCAGACTCTGAGCTCCAGATCTGGGCGAGTCTCTAGGGACCCAGACTCAAACGGGAGAAGCGGGACTGTCTGGCTTCGTTCGGAACTTGAAGGCAGCTTTCTCTCCGAGGTTTGCAGCGGTTGCTGGGACTCTGTGAGGCAGAGCTCCTAGGGACGGAGCTGAGAGCAGCCATAACTGCTCGCTCCAGCCCACCCTGTAGATCCCCGGGGACCCACCCCGCCCAAGCCCTGCACAGAGTCATTTGCCGGATAGCCTCAGGCAAACGCTAGATTAGCACTGCCCTAGAGATCCAGCACAGAAGCTCTCCCATTGCAGACACAGCAGACTCTCATAGCCAGTTAGCCTGGAGGCCAAATCACCCCCGGTATTGCCGACAACAATCAAGGCTTAACTACAACAAGACTGCGCACAAAGACCACTAGGGGGTGCACCAAGAAAGCATAAAAAATGCGGAGACAAAGAAACAGGACAAACTGTCAATGGAGGATATTGAGTTCAGAACCACACTTTTAAGGTCTCTTAAGAACTGTCTAGAAGCCGCCGATAAATGTAGTGAGATACTCAAGAAAACTAATGAGACCCTCGATGTTATGATAAAGAACCAACTAGAAATTAAGCATACACGGACTGAAATAATGAATACTATACAGACTCCCAACAGCAGACCAGAGGAGCGCAAGAATCAAGGCAAAGATTTGAAATGCAAAGAAGCAAAAAACACCCAACCAGAAAAGCAAAATGAAAAAAGAATCCGAAAATATGAAGATAGTGTAAGGAGCCTCTGGGACAGCTTCAAGCGTACCAATATCAGAATTATAGGGGTACCAGAAGATGAGAGAGAGCAAGATATTGAAAACCTATTTGAAGAAATAATGACAGAAAACTTCCCCCACCTGGTGAAAGAAATAGACTTACAGGTCCAGGAAGTGCAGAGAACCCCAAACAAAAGGAATCCAAAGAGAACCACACCAAGACACATCATAATTAAGATGCCAAGAGCAAAAGACAAAGAGAGAATCTTAAAAGCAGCAAGAGAAAGAAACTCAGTTACCTACAAGGGAATACCCATACGACTGTCAGCTGATTTCTCAACAGAAACTTTGCAGGCCAGAAGGGAGTGGCAAGAAATATTCAAAGTGATGAATACCAGGAACCTACAGCCAAGATTACTTTATCCAGCAAAGCTATCATTCAGAACTGAAGGTCAGATAAAGAGCTTCACAGATAAGGAAAAGCTAAAGGAGTTCATCACCACCAAACCAGTATTATATGAAATGCTGAAGGGTATCCTTTAAGAAGAGGAAGAAGAAAAAGGTAAAGATACAAATTATGAACAACAAACATGCATCTATCAACAAGTGAATCTAAGAATCAAGTGAATAAATAATCTGGTGATCATAATAGAATCAGGGACATAGAAAGGGAATGGACTGACTATTCTTGGGGGGTGGGGGGAAAGGGGTGTGGGAGATGCGGGAAGAGACTGGACAAAAATCATGCACCTATGGATGAGGACAGTGGGTGGGGAGTGAGGGCGGAGGGTGGGGTGGGAACTGGGAGGAGGGGAGTTATGGGGGGAAAAAAGAGGAACAAATGTAATAATCTGAACAATAAAGATTTAATTAAAAAAAAAAAAGAATAGTTTCAGTGGCTCAGTTGGTTGAGCATCATCCCGTGCACTGAAGGTCATTGGTTCCATTCCTGGTCAGGACACATGCCCAGGTTGCTGGTTTGGTCTGGGGTGGGTTCGGGAGTCAACGGATCAATGCTTATCTCTCTCTCTCTCTCTCTCTCCCTCTCTCTCTCTCTCTCTCTCTCTCTCTCTCTCTCTCTCTCCCCCTTCCTCTCTCTAAAATCAATAAAAATTGTTTAAAAATAATATGAATAGTTTCATAAAAGACCATTGCCATATTACTAGTAGTTATAGAACTAACAGCATTGCCATGAATCAATGACTCTAATTCATAAACATCTCACCAATATAGAAGGCATGCTGTTATCATTAAAAAAATCAAACATCAGTCTCAATGGAAAAGTAATAAATGTTTAAATACATTTTTATCTCAAAAGACATTTTCAGATAGGAAAATTTCAAAATCTAAAGTAGAATAGAGTATCTTTTCATTCATGAGTCTTATAAACAAAATATATGGGGCTTATTTGCTTATAATACCAGGTTTTAAAATACTCAAGTTTTACCTTTACTAGATGACTATGTTTTTAATATTTTTATTACTTTTAAATTACATTTGTTGAAGTGACAAGACAATGGTTAATAAAGCTATATAGGTTTCAAGTGTACAGGTCTATGATACATTGTCTGTATATACTGAGTGCCCACAACCCAAAGTCAAATCTTCTTCCATCACCATATATTTGGCTCCATTTACCCCCTAACTCCCCTTTCTTCTGGTAACCACTATATTGTTGTCTGTGTCTATGAGTTTCAGTTTTATATCCCACATGTGAGTGAAATCATATGCTGCTTAATTTTTTTCTGCCTGAATTTCTCCTAGCATGATATTCACAAGATCCATCCATGTTGTTGCAAATGGCAGTATTTAATATTTTCTTATGGCTGAATAGTTTGAAAACATTTCTTTGCAAAGACATATGTGCCTGTATATTCATTGCAGCATTGTTCACGGCAGCTGAGACATGGAAACAACCTAAGTGTCCTCCCATAGATGATTAAATAAAGAAGATGTGGTACATATACACAAGAGAATACTACTAGATAACTATATTGAACATAAAGATGGAGGCGGGGGCACTCATGAGCCAAGGAAGGTGGGTGACCTCTGGAAGCTGGAAAAGGAAGGAAACACACTCTCTCCTAGAGCTATTTTGTTAGAAAGAAATACAGCCCTGCCAACATATTGATTTTAACCCCATGAGATCCATTCCAGACTTCTGACATACAGAACATAATATATTTATGTGTTTTTTGTTTGTCTGCCTTAAAAATTTCATTCTTTTATAGCAGTACTAGAGGCCCAATGAATGAAGATTTGTGCAAGAATGGTCCTTCCTTCCCCTGGTTGCCAGCACCACCTTCGCTCCAGCTCAGAGCCACTTTTCCGCCTTCCCACGCTGCCCAGAGTCCTGGAGCGGCTGGGGCAGTGCGGAATGCCTGTGTCTGCCCTGCCCCCGGCAGCTCGGCACCTGCATATGCAAAATAACCCGCCATCTTTGTTGGGTTGATTTGCATACTCACTCCTGATTGGCTGGTGGGCATCGCAAAGGTAGAGTCAATTTGCATCATTCTATTTTATTAGTGTAGATTACACTGGCAGCAAAGTTAAGAGGAAGACAGAGAGATTTCCTATATACTTCTTGCCCCCACACATGCACATATCCTTCCCTACTGGCAACATTTGCACCAAAGTCTTACATTTGTTATCATTGATAAGCCTACATTGACATATCATTATCACTCAAAGTCCATAGTTTAGATTATAATTCACTGTTGGTACTGTATATTCTATGGTTTCGTACAAATGGATAATAATTTTTCTATCATCATAGTATCATACAGAGTATTTCACTGTAGAAATCCTCTGTGCTCTGCCTATCCATTCTTCCTCTCCCCCTTGATTGTATCATTTTAATCTGCTGTTTATAGTAATTTCTTATAGCAACAGTAACAAACTAATACTAGGTGGTGGTGGTGAAGATGATGATGATGATGATGAGAGGGTATATTAATGTATGTAATATATGTGTTTTTCTTGAAATCAGAGGAAACTATGAGTTTCTTTAATGACTTCAGATTCATTTTTCATAACATGACTATTCTTTTGTCTGATACTTTATAAAAATTTGCAAAAACATATCAAATTTTAATATTATTCCATATATGCCACATCCTCAATTATGATCAGTGTGTAGGTGATACCTTGCTTTAGTTTTTAGTGGTGATCTCGTTTTTTGTTATTGCTCAATTTTAAAGATTATTCAGAAAGCAAGAAGTAAATGACTATCCATCTTCAGAGATATTAAGATTATTAATGTTTCATAACCTAAAATAAAACTTTCAAATTGCAAACCAGGAAATTTATACCAATTTAGATTTCTGCCAGCATATAACTGCCAGCTGTTTCATACTTAAGTCAATTAACACATGTATCAATTAATATGATTAATTCTCTTAAAGTTTGCCAATTTGGTAAATTAAAGAATAACTCTTAAGTGCAATTATTTAATTCTGATTGATGTTGGCCATTTATAACTTTGCTTATTGATTAGTTGAAGACATTTTTAAATGATTTGTAAATAGGTAATTCACCCCAAGTGACAAGATTGTATACACTATAGTCAAGGTAATTTCTCTTTGAAACATGCAAAACTGTCAAAGAAAAGCTATAAATTACTTAAGTAGCAGACAGAGACATTTATATTTAATGACTCATTACTTGTTTAAGTTGCAGAATTAATGACAGAAAATATGAATCAAAAGAAAGCGAAGCAGAATGAGGAAGCTGTTTCATATCAGTTGCATATGAAAATAATACAGTTTTGGAGAAATAGTGATTTTCAACCTTTTTCATCTCATGGCACACATAAACTAATAAAATTCTGTGGCACACTAACAAATATATTATAACTAGTGGCCCAGTGCACAAATTCATGCACATTGAAAGAAAATTAATTAGAAGAAATATTTTAATATTGCTACTCACCCTTTTTCTAGAATAGAAGTGTCAATCAAATTCACGATGGGCAATGACAGGTGGAAACACATGTGTGCAATTGGCACCAGCGAGAGCTTTATATGTATTGCCCATTCATGAATCAACTTAGCCATATATTAGATCTTGCTTAATTAGATCTGCTTTCTGATATAGCTAAACTTTTTCCAGCCCAGTGAAGCACCCTAACTTCTCTTTCAGGTAATTGTCAGCAACACCACAGTAAATATCAACATGAAGCAGTTTATTATTGTAGATCATGCAGGGAGAACAAAGGGTAAAATATTTAACTGCAGCAGTGTTTGACTATATTCCGCGCAGTGAGAAAACCTGAAGTCATTTTCAAGGTCCACCATTTCTTACTTGTGTTCAGTTGGGTCAAGTTTCTAAGCTTTCTAAATCTCTGTTTTTCAGCTAATGAAAAGGAAATACGATTCCACCAAGTCTCCTATCTACCTACTCCAGGACTTCTGTGAGGATCAAATGAGATGAGGCACCGTAAAATGCTTCACAGACATTTGGTTAAAGTATAAAATGTTTCCACCTGTGTTCCTGGGCTGAAGAAATTCCAAGAAGGCTAGTTGCTAGGGAGAGGAAGATGGGTGTTGCTACGTGATGTCAACCACATCTGGCAACCACAGCAACCATTTCTAGGCTGGGCTGGGCTGTGGGCTACATTTTGCATCATGGGGTCTTGGCAGCACTGGCTGAAATTTGGTGGGGTGTTGCTCGTGGGTGTTGGAGGGGCCTGTGTCCCACTTGGGGGAAGCCAATTGTTGGTTTGTTGGCACCAGGTCCATGGTACTGGCCAGTGCGCATCATGGAAGCTCCTGCATTGAGCATCTGCCCCCTGATGGTCGGTGCACATCATAGTGACCTGTTGGACTGTAGGAGGTACATTTAGCATATTAGCCATATATATATATATATATATATATATATATATATATATATATATATATTTTATTTTTATTTTTTATTTTTTTTTGCTTATCAGACAAAAAGTAGGTACAATGTTGATTCACTCATGTGGGATGGCTATTGTGTTGGCTGTCGCCATTATTTTATTTGACAAACTAAGGGAAAAAAGGTCAGTGCCCCTGACTAAATAGTCAGGAATGGCATGTTTTAGAAATGTTTGCCTCATACCAGTGTGCCATGGCACACCGGTTGAAAATTGCTAATCTACACCATGTAAGAGAATTAGAGAAGGCTCTTTGGGGGTGACAGAACACTCAGAGGTTTGCATGAATCACTGAATGTCAATACATAGAAAGGCCTGGGGAAAATATTGAACTTACTATTGTCATTATAAATGTAACTTAAACAATGTGTTAATATTAAGATGTTTTTCAACAATTACATCAATAATTATAGTCATAATTTCTAAGTGTATAAAAAACTTTTAAATGCAATAATATAGGGTTTGAAACATGAAATGAAATTGAAAGTAAAAATTACTGAACTTATTGATGAAACTCATCATTAACTTTGAAAAGTTTATGTCTCTACATGAATCTTGAAGAACAAATATCTTTATATTTCTAATTGAGTTCTCTGAAATGCAATATTGGTTTATAGTAAAAATCAATAAGTAGCCAAATCTAAAAAAGAAAATTAAATAATTGATTTTACTAACTTCAAAACATTTATGGCAATGATGTAGAATTAAAAGATTGAAAACTGCCAAAACCGGTTTGGCTCAGTGGATAGAGCATCGGCCTGCGGACTGAAGGGTCTCAGGTTCGATTCCGGTCAAGGGCATGTACCTGGGTTGCGGGCACATCCCCAGTAGGGGGTGTGCAGGAGGCAGCTGATCAATGTTTCTCTCTCATCGATGTTTCTAACTCTCTGTCTCTCTCCCTTCCTCTCTGTAAAAAATCAATAAAATATATTTTAAAAAAAGAAAACTTCTATCTTTAAAAAAAAAAAAAAGATTGAAAACTATACTAACTTATCTTTCATATACTTTTCTAGTATTCTTTTTTAAGTAGTCTGTGTTGCTCTTCTGATCATGCATTTTTCTCTCTACACCAATTTATTTAATAAAACATAGAAACGTTTACTTTAACATTCTTCTCATGACCATGCTCTGAAAACCACAATTAAAGAAACCTTTTCACATGACTACACAAGATGAATGAAAATTTATAAACAAAATATACAGCAACTGAAATACAGTCATGAATATAATGATAAACTCTGTAATTTTCTTAACCTCTAATTTGTTTTACCTGTGGCTGACAAAAGACATATAATGATTACAGTTACTATTGTCATCCATAGAGAGATTATTTAATTATGCTGTGGTCTACATTTTCACATGAATGAATTAAGAAAGATGTGATAGCCAAATGCACGGCATTTCCCATAAGCTGCCTAGATAAGCAAATAAATCAAACAATTATGTCCCAATCACACTAGCAGCCATGAATAGCTCAAGAAAAGCCAAGGAGTAGTCATCACCTCCTTAGGCTAGGTATTTAATTTATCATGGTGGCAGTTTGGAATGGAAGTCTCTGCAGAGTCTCAGAAATAGCATATAAAGCATGAACAGTAATAGCCTACAATTAATAGAATAATGCAGCAAGGAAAATTGAAAAAGTGTCATTGAAATATTTAAGGAAAACTATTGGTGATTAAATGCATATAATATAGAAGTGCAATCCATTGATTTCTGATGCTTTAAATGAAAGTAACTGTTTCAAAATATAGGTGGTTAGTTTGTATGCTCGGTATAACAATAAAATTCAATTATAATTAACTCTACCCCTCAGGCATTTGGCTTTCCTCAAAATCACTCTACTAAGATTAATATGGAACTGAATCTGGTTGGGTAAGTTAACAGTTATCTGGCACACTCTCCTATCACATATTTTTTAAAATTAAAAACAATGTAAACACCTGGAAAAAAATGCAAGCATTCTAGAAATGTTTTGTAGAATTCAGAAATGTCACATGTTTGAGGAATTTTTGCTATTAACAATGAGGATAGAATCATAAATACAATGCACAAGGTCACTGTCCAATTAAAAAGTGAAGAAAGGTGACCTTCAGGGAATTTGAGTTAAATATTCACCATGGATTTCTGAGGACTTTATGCAAGACAGACTATGAGGATCTGGAGGAACTGAACTAACTCACATATCTAATAAACATTTCAATTTACTAATAAGACTATGAAGTGAAAGCAAGTACCAGGTTGCAGTATTAAAATTGAGAAAACAAAAAGTGTGCAATAGAACTGAGGAAAGGGGCGCTAAATGAGTATCTGTAATTTAAACAAAATCTTACTTTGTAAAATATATTGTAAACTCCCTCTTCCAAACCCAAACTATTGGACTCTAAAATGGAAACTAAATGTGTTGCGTATATAAATAAGGTTCCTATTTTCTTGAATGGGATGTATACAGAGATTCTGATACTTTCAAGTAGTAGCTATAATGAGTTCTGACTGATGCCACATCCAATTTAAGTGAACACACACCAACTGTGAATACATGAATTGCTTAAAAAATAAAAGGTGTCAAATTAAGTATAGTTCATTAAAAGTGAAAAAAAATTCACAGACAATTCCCTAAGAAATTTATGGTAATAAATAAAACTAGTTTCAAAATGTCTGAGTCATACTTTCAATCAGATTAAGAGAGACCTTGTACGTGCAAAATGTGAGGAAACATTAATGTGTGGACAGCATTAGATGATAGAAAGAAGTTTGGAAGTGAATGGACTGAAAACTATTGTATTTAACTTATAGATTTGGGAAACTGAAAATCCAAACATATTTGAACTGAATGGACAAAAATAAATTGGGAAAATATATCAAGTAGTATTTTAATAATTTAAACTAGGCCATTTATTTAAAAAAAAACAACACAGGCTGACAGCTGTAGGGGGTGGGGAGCTGAGAAGAGGGGTGGAGAGATTGAACAAAAAATAAATAAAAAGAAATAACTCATTGACACACAACAGTGTGTGGTAACAGTGTGAGAGGCAGATTGGTAGGGAGGTAGGTGGAGGAGAGTATGGGGTACGTAGGGATAAATGAAGAAGGGGAAAATAATAATAAATAATTAAAAACAAAACTTCTATTTTACAGCAAAAAGCAAATTAAAAGAATGTGATATCAAATTACATTAAAACCTCATTGGCATTATATAAGTGAAATAAGTTCGACAGAGAAACAAGTACCATATGATCTTAGTTATATGTGTAATTAAAAAAAAAGAGTCAATAAAAAACACCACATACGTGCTCATAGATACAGAGAACAGATTGGTGGTGTGCCGAGGCATGGGGTGTGGGAGAAATGCGTTAACTGTATATATTTTTAGTTAAATAACTTGAATTTAAAAATGAAAAAAGTATATAGATAAAATAAATAATTGGCAAGAACCTGAAATGGGAAGGCTCAGACACTGGTAGTAAGAACATGAAATAATATAGCCATTTTGGAGTACAGTTTGTCATTATTTAGTGAACCTTAACTCCACAATTCTACTCTTGGGGATATACTTCATAAACTCTAGCATAGTCCTGAAAAAGGACATGTGTGAGAGTATTCATTGCAGTATTATGTCTGATAGCAAACCCTCATAAGAACAGAAATGTTCATCAATTCCTGAAAGGATAGATAAAATGTGACATGGGCACACTGCGTAGTATTAGAGCTTTCCAAATATATTGATTAGCTTTCCACAGAGCAATTATGAATGGTCAAAAGAAATGTTGAGTAAAATAAATGGAAAGCTGGTGATGAATAGTTCAGCACAAGTCAGGAATGTATGTCAATTCAGCCCATACACATACAAATAAAATATAACAATGCATATTATTTATATGTTTATCATTGTGTAAGTATATTTGTAGGAGATCCAGTGTAAAATATAAGTTAATATGAAAATGGTTCCTCTTGAGCAGAAGGCATATTTAGGTTGAAATGAATCATATTGACAGCTATTTATTAAAATAAGAACTGATTTTTATTTGGGGTAATTATTTCATAAGATGGCTATGTAATCTTACCACATTAAAAATACAGTTTCACCTTGATCTTTTGAAAACGATATTTTTTGGGGTGGATTGGGCTGTATACTTGTATGTAGCAAAAATATATAATAAAAATATATAAAATATATAATATCTGAATATGGCATCAGATTGCCAATGCTTTGGGTGAAGTGAATGTGGATCTCAAATCTAAAATGAACATGAAGAAAATGAGTCTTTGAACCCCTGTGGATAAGTGCAAAAAATTAAAAATATATGAAAATGTTAGTAGTTATGAAAAGTGATTGTTATTATGGAGCCTGCTGTTTTCACTTAAAACATGGCAATAATGTGTAAATTAAATTGCAACAGAAAGTGCATATTACAGAATAACATCCTAGTTGCTTTTCATACAGAGGTAGATAAACGAAAATATATGATAATTACACAGAAAAGGGGATAATAAAGATATTTTAATCAGCTCAAACCATTTAAAATTAGTCACTTTCAGAATAAAGACTTTTTTTGTTTCTTTTGTTGTTGTTTTCAATCTAAATAGGAGTTTCTTTGAAGATAGTAGAATTCAAAAAAGATATATTGGTATAAGATATATATTTTAATACAATTAAAGGTTATATTATTATTCACTAATAACCATGTTTCTTTCAGGTTAGAAAGGAAAGATAATAGAATAGCCAATTTGTTACTTTAAGCTTAAGAAGTATGTGAATATATGGTAGTTTCTCTTCACAAAATAGATATTGCAGGAATGTATCCTTTGTGTGAAATATGCTAAGGTGAAGATTATTTATTCTCCAAAATACATTAAAATTTGATAACAAAACTGTTTTAAAACTATTCAAAAATGATATTCTTTGATATAAAATGATTTTGATCACAAAAATTACTAGCCTTTAATGTTGACCCTACTGTACAATAGTTTGGCTTTTTTATTTATTTTAATTCATCCATGAATATTTTCTCCATTGATATTTTTTTTTTTAGCGGGGGCGGGAGGGAGAGAGAGAGCAGGAGAAAGAAACATCGATATGAGAGAGACACATCAATTGGTGGCCTCCTGTACATGCCCCAACCTGGCAGGTGATTGAGCCTGCAACCAAAGTATGGGCCTTTGACTGGGAATTGAACCTGTGACTCTTTGGGCCACAGGCTGATGCTCTAACCCAGTGATTGCGAACCTATGACATGTGTGTCAGAGGTGACATGCGAACTCATTTTTTTGGTTGATTTTTCTTTTTTAAATAATTAAAATAAATATCAAAAATATAAATCTTTGTTTTACTATGGTTGCAAATATCAAAAAAATTCTATATGTGACATGGCACCAGAGTTAAGTTAGGGTTTTTTAAAATGCTGACATGCCGAGCTCAAAAGGTTCACCATCACTGCTCTAACCATTTAGACACACAGGCTAGTTTGGCATTTTCATCCTTTATTTTTTTTTGATATTAGATTAAAGATTAAAGTGATTAAGTAAGTTGGCCATTAACCTTGAAGAATAGATATGAGAACATAAAAGATAAAATGTAATGATAAGGGCAAATTTCCTTTGGAACAATCTATGTATATAAAACCCAAATATGCAAATAGAACTGCAAAACAACTGGACAAACCGAACAACTGGTTGCTATGACATGCGCTGACCACCAGGGGCACGTGGGGAACATTGGCGGATTTAGCAGCAGGTGGCAGAGCGCGGAACATGGCAGGTTTTGGCTGTGGTGGGATGGTGGAGCAGATGAGTGGGGGTGCCAGAACAAAGTGGAGAGCAGGTCGCTGTCATCAGGGCGAGCCTCTGCTGGTTACTGAAAATTTTTTGCTCCCACATGCTGTGGTCCCGCTGGGCACTCACACCTGGTGCCAGCGGTGGCCCCACTCACACCTGCTGCCAGGGCCAGAGCTGCTGCTCACACCCGCTCCTGGCACCTGGCGCCGGCCCTGATCTCTCGTCGCCGTCAGCGGGTGCAAGTGGTGGCTGCTAGCACCGATCGCCCCCGAGGGCTTCTCCACCTCCTCCTGCTCCTGAGGGGCGATTGGGGCAGCAGCTGTCACTCACACCCAGTGTTGGCGCTAGCCCCAATTGCTCCACACTGTCAGCGGGTGTGAGTGGGGCTGGTGTCATCAGCACGTGAGAGCAGCAGCAGCTAGACAGGGGACTGGGGGCGATGGTGTGGGGGGCAGGAGGGCGGCCAGGCGGGAACATGGAGGATGGGCCAAGACCCACCCCTGTGCCCACCACAGCCTCACGGCCCACAGTTCCTTTCAAGGTGCACTGGGCCCCTAGTATAATATATTTATTATGTTTCCTTGCTCTTGTTAGGTCATAAATGAAAACTATATCACCATTGGTTAACAGCTACCTAAGCAATTTTGTATTTGCTCACAGCAGCTAATCCTAGTATACCTGTTATTTTGATACCTGCTACTACAGGAGCTCACTTAACTTTATTTTCCATCGTGTTCAAGATGATGCTTCTGAATACAGTTTCTATAACATGAAGGGACAGCTTGCTCTCTCTGTTCCCTAGTTAGGGATTACTGCCATACCTTACCTGAGAAACTCTAGCTAAGCTTGGCAGGTTCTCCCTTTGACCCAATTATAGCTGGAAACCAGATTAAGCATTTTATAACTGCGTTGAGGTATTATTGATGAAGGCAGGACTTTAGAAGAGTCAGTGTTTAAGGTTTGGTAGTACAAGTTCTAAGGCTATCATCAGGAAGATCATGGGCCTGAAAGAAGGGGGGGGAGGGAATGATTATTCTGGGTTTTTTTTTTAAGTATATTTTTATTGATTTCAGAGAGGAAGGGAGAGGGAGAGAGAGATAGAAACATCAATGTTAAGAGAGAATCATTGATCAGCTGCCTCCTGCATGCCCCCCACTGGGGATGGAACCCGCAACCTGGGCATATGCCCTGACTGGGAATCGAACCGGTGACCTCTTGGTTCCTGGGTCAACACTCAATCGTTGAGCTACACCCAGCTGGGCAAAAGTGACTATTCTTAAATGTCTAGATCAGAAGGGGCATAAGAGACCTACACTATCTATAATAATAAAAGTATAATATGCTAATTAGATGGAATGTCCATCCAGACAATCTTCTGGATGAAGCCGGGGCTGTGAGGGAAGCCTGGATCCCAGGGGCCAGAAGGAAGCCAGTGCTGGCATCTGGGGGAAGGAAGGCCTACTCTTGCACGAATTTTGTGCATCAGGCCTCTAGTCTATATATATAAAAGGCAAAAATGCTAAGTGTCTGTCCTGATAATGATGTCACATAGCAACACCCAGCTTCCTTTCCCTAGTGACTATCCTCCTTGCAGTTTCTTCAACCCAGGAACACAACTTGCTTTATAGCCAGTTGGAAACATTTTATACTTTAACCCAATGTCTATGAAGCATTTTCCCATGCCTCATCTCATTTGATCCTCACAGAAGTCCTGGAGTAGGTAGATAGGAGACTCAGTAGAATCCTATTTTCTTTTCATTAGCTGGAAAACAGAGATTTAGAAATCTTAGAAACTTGACCCAACTGAAAAGAAGTAAGAAATGGTGGACCTTGAAAATGACTTCAGGTTTTCTCACTGTGCAGAATATAGTCAAACACTGCTGCAGTTAAATATTTTACACTTTGTTCTCCCTGCGTGATCTACAATAATAATAATAATCTGCTTCGTGTTGATATTTACTGCTGTGTTGCTGACAATTACCTGAAAGAGAAGTTAGGGTGCTTCACTGGGCTGAAAAAAAGTTTAGCTAAAACTTTTTTAGCAGATCTAATTAAGCAAGTTTATTCTATATATATAAAAGGCTAAGTTGACTTGTGCATGCACAATACATACAAAGCTCTCTCTAGTGCCAATCGCATGCGTTTGTTTCAATCTGTTATTGTTGATCATGAATTTGACACTTCTATTATAAAGGAGAAGAGCAATATTCCCTAATTCCCTAATTTCTCCTAATCAGTTTCCTTTCAATGTGCATGAATTCATGCACTGGGCCACTAGTTTTATAATAATAATGAGATGAAATCTGTAGACTTTGCCTTCATTGCTATATTGACATTTGGTTTGATGATACAAAAGTGATGCAGACCAAAATAGCTGGTGCCCAAAGGAAGGCAATCACAGCAAGTTGGCTGAGTAGTTATGATCCTCAACACTAGATATAGGGAAAGATGAAATACTGCCATTTGCAGCAACATGGATAGATCTTGAGAATGCTGTGTAAGCAAAATAAGTCAGAAAAAGTAAAGAACTATATGATTTCACTCATATGTGGTATGTAAAACTGAAGCAACAAATGAACAAACAAGATAAACAAACAAAAACTCAAAGACACAGACAACAGTATGGTGGTTACTAGAGGGAATGGGACTGAGGGTACTAAGGGTAAAGGGGTCAAATGTATGGTGACAGAAAAATTTTTATCTTTGGGTGGTGGGTACACAATGCAGATACAGATGGTATATCACAGAATTGTACCTTGAAATCCATCTACACTAATAAAAGAGAAACATGGTAATTGGCGTACAACCGCTACCCTTTTCATTGGCTAATCAGCGAGATATGCAAATTAACTGTCAGCCAAGATGGCGGCCGGCAGCCAGGCAGCTTGAAACTAACATGAGGATTGCTTGCCTCAGTGACAGAGGATCGTTGGAGGAAACCAACGTTCCCCGCCTGCGGCTGCAAGCCTCTGAGCAGGCAGTTTAAGAAACATTGTAACAAATACCGCCGGACTTCAGCCAGCAGATTCACAACATTGTAAGCAAAGGCCAGAAACCTACTTTCAGCCGCGGAGGCCTAAGAGCTGGAGCTAAGCCTCAAGGTAAAGCTGGCCCAGAATAAAAAAAAAAAGAAGAAAAAAAGGAACGGTTGGGAACTTCAGTCACTCCCAGCCTGAAAACAGCCCTCAGCCCCTCACCCAGACTGGCCAGGCACCCCAGTGGGGACCCCCACCCTGATCCAGGACACAATTCATGGCAAACCAGCCGGCCCCCATCCATGCACCAGGCCTCTATGCTATATAGTAAAAGGGTAATATGCCTCCCGGCACCGGGATCAGCGTGACAGGAGGCAGCGCCCAAACTCCCTGATCGCCCTGCGGCTCTGTGTGTGACAGGGGGCGGGACCACAACCTCCCTATCCACCCTGCTCTGTTCGTGACAGGGGAAGGTACCCGAACCCCCTGATCAGCCCTGCTCTGTGCGTGATAGGGGGGAGCTCCCCAACCCCTCCCCCCCACGGGCCCTGCTCTGTGTGTGATGGGGTAGAGCCATAACCTCCCCATCGGCCCTGCCCTGAGTGTGAGAGTGGCGTCGCCCCAACCCCCTGATCGGCCCTGCTCTCTGTGTGACAGGGGCAGCGCCCCAAACCCCTGATTGGCCCTGCTCTGTGAGTGACAGGGGGTGGCACCGCAACCTCCCCATCGACCCTGCCTTGAGTGTGACAGGGGGTGGTGCCCCAACCCCCCAATCGGCCCTACCCTGAGCGTGACTGAGGGTGGCATCGCAACCTCCCAATCTGCCCTGCTCTGTGCATGACGGGGCGGCACCCCAACTCCCCACTCGGCCCTGCTCTGAGCCCGACCAGGGGCTGCACCTAGGTATTGGGCCTGCCCTCTGCCACCCGGGAGCAGGCCTAAGCCAGCAGGGCATTATCTCCCGAGGGGTCCCAGACTGCGAGAGGGCACAGGCCGGGCTGAGGGACCCCCCTCTCCCCCGAGTGCACAAATTTTTGTGCACCGGGCCTCTAGTATAATAATAAAAAGAAAAAAGCCTGTTTTAGTAACAAATGCTCCTGATGAAGAAATAAATATTAATTTTCTTAAATCTCAATGCTTTTTAATACCCGTTGTAATGAAATGAGAAATACACATAAAGCACTTCTGCTTCATACCAACGTATGCCAGTTGTATCAAGCAAAAACACTTCTGAAAGAATGCCTAAAAGACAAACTATGATTATTCAGATTTGGATATTTGGCAGACATATCTTGAAAGAAGTGAGGCTATCATTTCAAGAAAATAAAAGAAAATGTTGGCAATGATCAAATGTGAGCTCTCAAGCACAAATTAGCATTTTGGAAAACTTGCATCTGCCATCTTAAGCTTGACATGTTCTCAAAATTTAAATAATTTTCTGATGACATTGGTTGTGATTAATGAATGTGAGCTTGATGTTTAATGAAATATACCAACATTTGGAAAATCTGCAGATTCACTGGAATAATAATTTTTAAATTATGAATGTATAATATTACAAAGTAATTCATAAACAAAATGCAATTTCACAGAGCAAAATAGATGAGTAGATATTAAGCAAACAGAGTACACAAACTTCTCAGATATGGTTTTAGACTAAACACATTATAACTAAACGTTAAGAAACAACTAGTCAAGTTTTGATACATTATTAAAAAGGAATATTCACAATTACCTTTAATTTCTTACTCATGTCATGTATAAGTATATTTATCAATATACTGCAAATAAATAGCATATTGTATCTTTTTAAATACAGAAGCAGATTATGAATATCCAGTTAGTTTCTATTACACCAGACATTTTTTAAAGTTACAAAACTGTTGAATAATGCTACTCTTCATACTAAATTGTCATTGTAGAAAATATATAATTCATTTCAATAAATAATGAATTATTTTTTAAAAAATAGATAACTATTTTTCAATTTTATCCATTTTCATTTCAAATATGGCATATATTGATAGACTAGAGGCCCGGTGCACAAAAACTGGTGCACTTGGGGGGGTCCCTCAGCCCGGCCTGTGCCCTCTCGCAGTCTGGGACCCCTTGGGGGATGACCACCTGCTGACTTAGGCCCGCTTCCCAGGGGATTGGGCCTAAGCTGGCAGTCAGACATCCCTCTGGCAGCCCAGGAGTCCTCAGGGGATGTCCACTTGCCAGCGAGGAGCAGGCCTAAGCTTCAGTCGGACATCCTTAGCGCTGCTGAGGAGGAGGGAGAGGCTCCCACCACCACCTCTGTACTGCCAGCCATCAGCCTTGCTTGTGGCTGAGCAGAACTACCCCTGTGGGAGCACACTGACCACCAGGGGGCAGCTCCTGCATTGAGAGTCTGCCCCCGGTGATCAATGTGTGTCATAGTGACCAGTCATTCCCAGTCATTCTGCTGTGAGGGTCAATTTGCATATTTCCCTTTTATTATATAGGATAGAGGCCTGGAGCATGGTGGGGGGGCTGGTTTGCCCTGAAGGGTGTCATGGGTGAGGGGCTGAGGGCTGTTTTCAGGCTGGCCACACCCCCTTCAGGGAAGGGGGTCCTGCTGGGGTGCCTGGCCAGTCTGGGTGAGTGGCTGATAGCAGTTTGGAGGCTGGCCACACCCCCTTCAGGGTGTAGGGTCCTGCTGGGGTGCCAGGCCAGTCTTGGTGAGGGTCTGATGGCTCTTTGCAGGCTAGCTAAGCCCCTCAGCAGGTACCCTCACCCCATGAGGGTGTGGCCAGCCTGGGTGAGTGGCTGATGGCTGTTTCAGGCTGGCCAAACCCCCCAACAGGGACCCTAACCCCATCAGGGTGTGGCCATACTGGGTGAGGGGCTGATGGCTGTTTGCAAGCTGGCCAAGCCCCCAGCCTCCCAAGCTCCCAGTGGAGGCTGGCTGGAAGCAGGTATCCGGGATTTATTTGTCTTCTATAATTGAAACTTTGCTGCCTGAGTGGAGCCAACAGCCAGCCAGGGCAGGTGGGAAGCTTGGCTTCCTCCATCACCGGGGCAACCAAGCCTCCTGCTTGCTCCAGCTCCATGGCTGCTGGCCGCCATCTTGGTTGGGTTAATTTGCATATAGTTGCTCTGATTAGCTGGTGGGCATGGCTTGTGAGTGTAGCAGAGGCATGGTCAATTTGCATGTTTTTCTTTTTTTAGATAAGTCATGCTTTATGTAAACAGATCACATTAGTTGATAATTTTTAAGGGATTTCAGGTTCCTGAATCTGAAAGATTGAGAATGTCTGGCCTTGTGAGACCAGAGAACTGTCTGCTTGCAGAACTGTCTTCTTGCAGAAGATTCCTGGGACAATTTGGTATGTTAGACTTATTTCCACGTTGCCGTGAGCAAAGTTGATTGCCCAGTGGGATTTACATGCACATATTCACACTCTTACAGTTAGGCTAATGTGCACTGGGTTAGTAGAATATTATTATAAATCAGTAGTAAAAGGGTAAATTTGGGGAGAAGTTATGGTATTAAATCTTCCCAATGTCAACATGTTTCCATTTTATCTTTCATACATTTATTTTTGCAATATTCTTCAGCAAGTTTTTCTTCTTTTATTAATAGGGACGAGAAGCCCGGTGCACAAAAATTTGTGCACTGGCAGGGGAGGGTCCCTCAGCCCAACCTGTGCCCTCTCTGGGACCCCTTGGGAGATAACCACCTGCTGGTTTAGGCCCACTCCCCGGGTGACAGATGGCACGCCCAATCCTGCAGTGTCTGCCCTGTCTCCCCCGGTCACAGATGGCAGGCCCGGATCCCGCGCTGGGTCGGGTGGCCACTCGGATCGTGCTTCTGCCTGCCCCGCCCACCCTGCCAGCATCTCGCTCTGGGGCAGCCAGTGGCTGGGGATCGCACTCCCACCAGCCCTAGGTGGGGCGGCACAGCGGGATCTGCCTGCAGTATGCAAGTAGCTGCCATCTTTGTTAGCAGTTACTTTGCATATCTCACTGATTAGCCAATGGGAGGCCTAGCAAAGGTTTGGTCAATTACCATGTTTGTCTATTATTAGATAGGATTTGTCTTCTTTTTAATTTATATGTAAGATTGTAATTATTTTTATTAGGGAAATGGTACTAATGTTTCTATTATGATATTTAAGTACATTATCATGAGAAGAAAATGTTTTTAAATATTTATCTCTTATCTAAGTAGATCACCAAAATCCTTTATTAATTCCAGTGGCTTTTAACTGAAAATGCTGAAATTGTCCTCTAATTCCTGATACTCATGGACATGTTTTTAACATTTTTTTAGGTTTATGATTACTCATTAAGATTATTAAAATACTAGAGGCTTGATGCCCGAAATTCGTGCAAGGGGCTCAGCCCTCGCAGTCCTGGCTTCATCCAGAAGGTCGTTTGGCTGTCTGGTCTAATTAGCATATTACGCTTTTATTATTATAGATATTTGATATACCGTAATTCACTTTATTTATTTCTTTTTAAGAGTTTGTATAAGTAATATCAGCATATTTTTAAAAAATATAGGTTGAAATTCTTTAAATAAATTTAGAATGCTCAGTTCTTTAAAGGTAGGGTAAAAGGTTATATTTAATCATTTTCAAATACTTTCTAGGTAACTCAACTCTAACTTTATTAATTCTGACCATTCTTATTTTGAGATATCTACTCTTTTTGTGCCAAACACAATTTGAAATAATGTTAATTACTTCAACTATCTGGTCATTGTTTTCACCAAAGCTCTGTCCATAGCCCAGGCTTCTAACATTAGTCACCTCTGCTTAGGAAGAAAGTGATCCTGGCCGAATGAGAGAAACAGAGAAGAAAACGGGAAAATCTGGGAAGTTTGCTGCTAAATACCCACCATGTCTTGAGTGATGCCTTCCCTCAGCTGATCAAGTCAGATAAGGAAGCCCTGTTGTAGGAAGGGTGAAAAGAAATGTAAGCGAAAAGGAAACAAGAAGATGGCCACTGCGGAGGACGTCTGAGCAGAAAACCCGCCTCCTTGTTACAATGAGAAAGATGCATGTGCAGCAGACAAGTTTGGGGAAACGGGTATAGATGAGACCAACATCACGGTTCCTCTGGAAGGGGAACCTCTAGATCAAAAGAGAGACAAAGTGGTCAAGCAGTTTCCACTTTGTGGAGCAAAAGAAGTAGAGTGATCCTCAAATCTGTCCAGGAGCCTAAGGGAGGCTATCGGAGGATGAGTGAAGCATCCAGGCCCACTAAACAGTGTGAGAGCGAGTTGAGTGAGTAGAGTGCCTGCGAGGTCTTTTTCCTTTAGAAGATGGGAAACCTCCGTTGAAACTCTTTTAACCATTTATTCAGATACCCATTCCAGTCGTAGATCCTTTAACTACCAACATGGATGTAGGATGGTACCTGAGAAAGAAGGGCGGCTTTGATATCTCATTAGCAGCCACTCAGGACACATCAAGACATAGGAGTAGACACAATCAACATAGCATGGTGGTTACCAGAGGGAAGGAGGCGGGCAGTATAGGGGGCCAAATATATGGTGACGGGAGAAGGTGTGACTTTGGGTTGTGGGCACACAATGCAATATACAGATGATGTGTCATAGGAATCTACACTTAAAACCTATATAATTTTATTAACCAATGCCACCCCAATAAATTTAATTAAAAAATATAAACATATAATTAGGCACCTCCTCACCAACGATGCCACATGACTTGGTAAGTCTTCAGTGGTTGGATGTAATCCTATGAAGCAGGTAGGGAAAATGCTTAAACTGGTTGAGTTTTATTGAGATTTGAGGTTTTATTTTTAAAAAAAAGGTTATACTCCCTAAACTAGCATTTGTCTTTTTCTCTATGAAAACCTATGTTCTAAAAGTAAATGATTATTTGTATCAGTAAGTACAGGAGAATAATCTATTAAATTGATTTTCAATATCATGTATAATGGAATGTTTCATTTTTATAAAACTCAATTACCAAATACAGTGTTACTGTTATGTAATACATTTAAAATTGCTGGGTACCAATTGTTTATCATATTGTGACAGATTCATACACTTTATCAACGATATAAATCTATTTTTGAACAATTCTACATGACATATTAGGAAAACAATTTTTAACCTCAGGGCAACAAGTTTTCATATTACTTTTTCTGTGTTTCACTTGATTTTGAGTCTCTTATGCCAAGGGCAGATAATAGAACATTTGCTATTTGTATTTGTTTTTCGTTTTAGTAAGCCTATTTTAAAATGACTCAAGTTTGGATGCATTAAACAACCATGTTCTCAAATCAATCTAAATTATTAGAATGTTCTGAAGGAAAAATAATTCTATGTTATATACGTTCAAATCAAGACACATTGATTTTCTGCTTGTCACATAAATTTAATAGGAGTAGCACACGTCTGTCACAGAATACTTCCCACAACTTTGAATTTGGAATAAATTCTTTAACTAAAATAGTCAGTCATCCATATATGCTAACTGTGTTACCCTTGAATAGGTCAATTTATAAATGAAAATTATGGGTAGTTTCTGTATTAGTTTGTTAAAGCTGCCATATCAAAATTTCACAAACTTTGTGACTTTTAAGTTATTGTCATAGAGTTCTGGAGGCAAGAAGTCTGAGATCAAGGTGTCTGTAGTGTCGACTCCTTCTGAGGGCTGTGAGCTAGAACCTCTTCCATGCCTCTCCCTACATCTGGTGGTTTGCCAGAAATGTTTGGTTTCCCTTGGATGTGGCAGCCTCACTGAAATCTTCAAAATGCATTTTTGTGTACTTGCCTCTGTGCCCCAATTTCCTCTTTTTATAAGGACACCAGTCAGTCTGGGCATGGACCCACACTAATGACTAGAACTTAACTTGATCATCTGCAAAGACACTATTTCTAAATAAGCTCACAATCACAGTTACTGGGGATTAGGACTTCAGGATATTTTGTGAACACGATTCAACCTATAACAGTTCCTTTTTCAAATAAAATGTATTTCAAATATTTAGTTAATACCAGATCTCTAAAAGTAGACCCAGTATAACTTTTCCTCATACCCTCCAATTTCTGGTTGATTTTAAGGTTATGATTCAAGGTGCAAGAAAAAGGTTTTCTTGCTTCTTCAACCCAAGATGGTATCCCAGCCTAGTTTCCAGCAAGTACATGTTGCTTTTGAAATTTCAGTATGAGTCTGGTAGTTGTCATTATTTTTCCATTCAGTAGTCTTTTGGGATCCCCACCGGGAAGAAATGTGATTACCAGGTGTGACTAATAAGTAATTATATTATTTCTGTGGCCCTGCAAAAATATGATTCAATAGTATCTGATTCTTCCTCATGACCTTTAAGAAGAAATTTCTCTTTGAAATACCTAATTACAGCCCATTAACTTGAAATAACTTCAAACGTCTATTGGTTCACCACAGAATTATCCCCAACTCTGACATCAAGAAACCATATATGAAAAACATGTGTTTTCTCTGCCAAGTTTAGAGGCAAAGGACACTGCAAATTATATCATCTGTCTTATTAAGAGAAACACTTCCCAAGGACAGTGTGAGGGACCTGGCTGAAACCAAGCATGCAATATTTATACTCAGGTACCTGACATTTCATCAGAGGATCCCACAGGCCTTTGAAGCTGAGCAATAAGCCTTGAACACACCTGTGAACTGTGGAGTGATGAGTGGGGAACCCTGGGGTGAGGAGGCTGAATCATTTTATCTTTCTTTCTACCTCCTCTTAAATGTACTTTCATTTAAAAATCCCAGGTATCAAAAATAGTTAATTAACATGAACCATATGTTGAAAAAAGAAGACCTAGAATAAACCATCTATAATGATGGGTCAATCATGTCTCTCTTTTTCTCCATTTAATTTTCATTTTATCCCTTGTTTGATATTATTTGTGGGTCAAATACTGCAAAATCTGAGTTCAACAGAAGACATTGCTACTGGGGAGGCGTAGTGAACTTAAGGATTATAACTTTAGTTCCTAATTGGTTCTTCAACTGAGAAAACAGTATGAAGTGCTACCCTGCCCGGCAACTATCCTCTGGGAAATATCCTATATTACCTTAATTTTGATTAAACAGGTGTGTTTTGGATCAAGGCTGCTAGATGCTATCCAACTTAGAGTCTGTGAAGAAACTTGTGCCTGAAGAGGCTTCTTAGGTAAGGAAAACTTGAAAGTAAGTGATGTTAGAGCTTTGACCTGAAGGATCAGGTGGTGGTATCCAGGTGATGATAGAAAAGTGAAAGGTTGGAGGCATCGGAAAGTAGTCAAAAAAGCAATGGATGTATTCAGGGAACCAAGAGTAGTTGAGTAACATTAAGAGAGAAGAGAGTTTTGGGAGTTTGGGGTGGCAGAGTAAACTAGTGGTTGGGTAAAGATTTGCCTTGATTATATGTGTTTTAAGCAGTAAAGTACATAGAAAGCAACTTATTCAGAATTATGTTTGGGATGCAGAAAATAAGTTAGAAGGAGATGATAGAGGGGAAAAACACCCCACATGATTCTGATATAAACTACTGAAGTGGAAGAAAGTTAGAAGACATCCTAAGCTAAGAGACTACATAGCATACTGGTTAGGACTAGATGCCTTGGAATCTGGTAGACCTAGGTTCAAACATCATCATCATTGGTTCCTGCTCTCCTTCCCTCCATCCATCCCTCTTTCCTTTGTCCCAAAAAGTTCCAATACATTTAAAAAGATTTCAATCATACAAAGTAAGTTCTGTAATACCAAGGAATTAAGTTGGAAATCAATAACAAAAAAATCCCACATTTTGTGGAAATTAACACTATTTTTAATATCCAAGAGAAATCACAAAGGAAGTTAAAAATATACTTTGAATAAAAAATATTTATTGAAACCAATATCACAAACCAAAGATTATAAAATGAAGTGAAGATAATTAAAGAGAAATATATAGCTATAAATGACTATAGTTAAAACAAAAGAGTTATCAAATCAGTAACACTCAGAAAAAACTAGTCAACTGAGTTCAGCAGCATAAGCATACATGTATTATACACTATGACCAAGGGAGATAAATAAAAGAAGGCAAGAATAACTGAACACAAGAAAATCAACCAATTAAATACATCATAACACTACCAAATACAATTATTTTAAAATAATAATATCATCTAGGGTCTATTTAAATAGAAGTTGTTTATCCATTTTCAAACATCTTTACCCATGTTAACTTTTCTTTATCAAAACATATGTGAATGCCTAATATTTAAAAATACCCATCTACTTTTTTTAAAGCTGAGGTAAGAAAATTAATAGAATACAATGTTAAATAAAGGAATTCTTAAGAAACTTTTCTTCCCATTTGATTCATTCATGATATAATTAAGTTCAAAATATATTTTCTTTAAATAATGTATGTGGGATTTAAGTCTAAATATGTTTTGATCAATTACCAAAATTAGAACTAGTTATTATTAGGACTATCAGGTGCCACAAGAATGTTTAAAACGTGCAATACCTGACTGTTTAGTGAGGGGCACTGACCTTTTTTTCCTTAGACTGTCAAATTAAAAAAATGACAACAGCCAACACAGCAATAGCCATCTAGTGTGAATGAATCAAAAGTATACCTATTTTTTTTATCAGGTCACCAAAAATTTTTTTGGTGTGCTGCAGACTTTTAGGAATTAGTTTATGTGTGCCTTGAGATAAAAAAGTTTGAAAATCACTGTTCTATTAATATGTGACCTGAAATTACAGGTACTATTGAAATAAAACGAATATGAATGCAATAAACATCAAAATTCAATAGCATAATTCTTCCTGATTTCTAATATTATTGATACCGTTATCATTAGCTGGTTATTAGTAATAAAAAAGAAGCAAAGAAGCAAAAGAAAGGCCAAACATTGTCATTTGGGCAGCTTCACTAGAAAGCTGCAATTTCACCATGAAACCACCTGCTTATTTCCCACAGGTCACTGGCGGAAAGGGTCCAGCAAAGGTGAGATAGTTGCATTCACCATAAAGTTGGGGTGACTAGGGAAGGTGCCTGTCAGTCAAACCTGGGAACAGAGATTATTGGCCAGAATGGGTGGAGCCAATGCAAACCCATGAAAATTTGGGGATATATAATCCCCCAAACAAAATTAAAAAAAGTTCACTCTCTTGTGGCTGTCATTTTTTAAAAATATATATTTTATTGAGTTTTTTACAGAGAGGAAGAGAGAGAGATAGTTAGAAACATCGATCAGCTGCCTCCTGCACACCTCCTACCGGGGATGTGCCCACAACTAAGGTACATGCCCTTGACCAGAATTGAACCTGGGACCTTTCAGGCCTCAGGCCAACGCTTTATCCACTGAGCCAAACCTGTCAGGGCTTTTGTGTCTGTCTTATTCCTGCTTCCTTGAATTTGCCCATTTTCCCTCCAAGCCATGTGGTCCTGTGGACCCCACATGCCATGGACTAATGGACTGCAATGGGAAACACAGACTAACCCAGCCTGATATTGAGCTGGACCCTGCCCTAACATGGCAACAAAACTCTGGACATGGACTCTTATTCTAGCTCTACTGAAGCCACAAATTCACGTCTTCTATAGTGGGACTGAGGGAAAGGGGACCTTGGAAACCCAGAGGTATAATTCCATGAAAATAAAGCTTTCCACATCATTGCATCTTCCTATACAAATCTCAGGAAATTCTTTTTCTTGGAATATCACTAGAAGCCCACACCCATTAGCAACAAGTGCAGACAATGACCTCTCCAATGGAAACATTATCACGCACATAGAATCTGTTGTGAGCTATACAAGAAAATGCCGATCACACAAAATCATGCTATTGTAAATGAGTAGCATGAGAACAATTTCTCTTTAAGCTCTACCAAGTACTAGAAAAAATTAGTGATTTCTTATTTAATTGCATGTATATCCAAAAATGATGAACTTTTGTGCCAATGAAGAACTTTCTATAGCAGTGGTTCTCAACCTTGGCTGCACATTAGAATCACCTGGGAATCTTTTTAAAATCCTGATTTCTGGGCCTCATCCTCCGGAAATTCTGTTTCTTTGTTATGGGTTGGGGCCACAGCATTAGTAACAAAGAAACAGAATTTCCGGAGGATGAGGCCCAGAAATCAGGATTTTAAAAAGATTCCCAGGTGATTCTAATGTGCAGCCAAGGTTGAGAACCACTGTTCTATAGGTATGTGTGAAGCATGTTCCCTCAAAGTCATATGTTGGTGTTCACTGAGGCCATAGATGCGGTGCCCTTGTGAGAGGAGAAAAAAACACGAGGGATGTGTGTGCACAGATAAGGCCATGTGAGGATCCATCCACAAGCTAAGGAGAGAGGCCTCAGGAGTAAATCAAACCTGCTAGAACCTTAGGCTTGGACTTTTAAGATCCAGAACTGTGAGAAATAAATTTCTGATATTTAACCCACATAGTCTGTGGTAATTTGCTATGGCAACCAGTGCCGGCTAATATCCTGATAATAGAGTTTACCGCAAAATGACATGCATTTGAAAAGCTTGACATTTAACCAGTCATATCCAATTACTATTGGCTTTATTTTCTTAGGTCGTAATAAGATATTTAAGCACTAAACGTGAGTGTAGTTTATGAAAAGAGTGAGAAATATTGAGATGACTTTTTATTTTCATAAGGTAATAATACAGGACATTTTCTATAGTTCAAAACGATCCTTTTCATATTCAGTCACTTCTATTTAAGGCAAATCATTTGAAACTGTAGTACTAGCCTAGATCCCAGGATTTGTTCTGTTGCGTGCTTTTTAAAGCATGAGTAGCTTCTATCTAACAATGTTTACTGAGTGCCCTCAACATCGGGCTTGTCCTAGCACTGAAGTCAAAGAGGTGACTGAAGTCGAACATGTCTCTGCTCCAATGGAGCAAATATGCAGTGAGGGAGGCAGATGATCACAATTATAGGATATGTCAACGGGTGTGTAGATACTGTGACAAAAAAAAAAACAGTAGGAAAAGGGAACATTTGTGAGTACTAGTTTGTAGTTGATAAAAAAAGGAAAAAAAAAAAGTCAGAGGAGGAGATAGCATTTGAACAGAAAAACAATTTCTTTTACATGGTAATATCACTTAAATTGTATATTTTTGTCAGTGGAGTGATGGCACAACCAGTCAGGATATTCAACTCTCTTGGAATGTATTTATTTCCAAATTGTGACAGAGACTAAACCAAAAGTTGTTAGATTTACCAGCTGCGACTCACATGGCCAATATGACTTGAATAAGAATATCTAGCCTCTGCGTTTTAGGTGCTTAGATGTCCAGGACAGAAGATAAATGCCTTGAGGCTAAAGGTTGTATTTTTATCTTCAATGCTAGTATAAACGTTTTCATCTTAAAGAGATAAAGAAAGCATGGGAGATAAAACATATTTATTAAGTGGATGATGACGATCATGATATACAATTCTGGATCAAGATTTCTAACATTTTGTTTTTTGTTTGTTTTGAATCTCAGATGAATTTTGTGAGAATGTGGTTCAGAATGAAGACTTACTAAATAAAGGAGAAAAATAAGAACAAGAGCCATGGGTTTGTCCAGAGGAGAATTTCTGCATGAAGAATGTGGTTCAGTCAGATTTCAAGGGCAGAGGGGTGAGCAGATGGAGGCCCCGGCCCCTCTGCCCCCTGTGGACAGGAGCTGGGCCCCATGCACTGCTGGTCACAGTGGGCATCTACGCTCCAGCAGACCCTCCCCCACTGTGGCTTTTCCTTCTTAAAATACAGTCATGGCTGACCTTGTCATTAGGCATCAACTATTTCGAGCTTCGTTGCCAAAGTGTCTGCACTTACACGTGATCCCTTCAGACTGCTGGACATGTGCCTGGAGACCGAGGGGAAGGCTGGGCTCAGTTGCAGCTTTTATGTAGAGCAGGTGTACCTGTGTCCGACACAAGCAGAGTCTTGATTGTGTACCTCTTAAAATTACATATGTGCATATATGTGGTTTTGGAGCTCATACCTTTAAATGTTGAAAGTTGAATACAATTTCCAAAAGCCAAGTGTGTGCCAAAGAAAAACTGAAGCTGGATATTAAAGCAGTAGAAACAGATTTTCCTCAGGACTATGGCCATTGAAGAAAACAGACCTCAGAGTACTACCCGGCTCAGTTCTGAATACAGCATGGACAATTAGGAATGCATAGCCAGTGGACAGAAAATTACTAAGAGGAAGCAGCAGGGGTCTGGGGGGTCCTGGCTAAACCAACCCGACAGGGTTCTTTGCTGAAGAAAATCCAAGGTGATCAGAGGTCACTCTGGGGATGGTGGGGGGGAGGAATCTGATCAGATATGAAGATTGATCAGATATCAAAGGGCGCGGGAGGGGTCTAGTTAAACTGACTCAACAAGGTTCTTATTAAAAGTGAATTCATAAGAGAGTGCATAGATAGGCCTAGAAGGCTCAGCAGCCTGACTAAATTTGGTCAAGCAAAGAATCTTGGTCATGTGTTAAAATGTAGCTTTTCAAGATGTCTACAAATTAGTTATGAAACACTTTTGCCTAATAACTGCAAGATGTGATTGCTCTATTTTCAAGGTAAATTTAAGAAAAACAATAACTTTAAGGAAATACAAAATATGCACTTAATTATAGGTCAGCATTGTTAAATTTATAGAAAAAAATTGAACTAAGAATTGTGACCATACTGAGAAATATGAGTGTGGTTTTATATAGAAAGCTACTTGCTATGATTTAATCAAGGATGGAATTCACAACAAAGAAAGTTTTGTTGCAAAGTACTATACTCTTCAAATGTCCAATTCTGTTTCCCTTAACATTGTTCTGTTTGCCAAATTGTGGCTGAGAAATGTTACTTTAGTCCTTCCCTGATGGACAAGTAATTTAGACAGTGCCTTTTGGGAAGAAAAACAACTCCAACTAGCTTAGTCATAAAGGAACCTTAACTGAAATGTTAAAGGGGTAGCCAACGTAATTAAAGAAAGGAATTAAATAACAAGTTATATTACCTGGAGGAATAACAGCTGGACTTCAAAGAAGTGTATTTCAGCGGCCTTACTTTCTATCTCTCCTTTGTGCTATATATAATCTGACTTCATTCTTTTCTACTGTGTATACACTTCCTCAGAATTTTGGGGAATATACCAACTAACAGATGTCCAATTGCCTCATTTAATTCCTAACATTATAGAAAGTCTTGATGATACTGTTATTCACAATAAACATATTCTAATGGGGGAAAAATCTGTTGGATTATATAATTTAAAACCCACACAAGGACACTGAGTTGCGGTAGGTTCTGTAAGCAAATGCCAGCAGAGATTACGCCCATTTGTGTAGTTTCAAGAGTGGTACATCCCATTGACATCACTTGTTTGGAGCAAAGAACAGTTCTGAGAAGAAAAGGGCTCCAGGCAAAGGTTGCCATGGATGTCCTCCATATGCCTGACAAATAATGTGTAAACTCATTTTTTGAAGAGTTATAAAGTTCATATTACCAAAGTACATCTGAATTTAAACAAAACCTACCATTGAGTCTTAGCTCTGAACTCCTGAGCCATGCCAGGCAATCTTCCACTGCACTACAAATCATATGTCTTCAAGCATTTAAAAATGTATTTTGCATTACAAATTATATTTTTTTATCTTTGCGTTTACAACTGCTTATTTCCTTACTGAGTGCACGCTGGCTTAATATTGTACCCATTAAAATGACATGGTAGGGGAGGGGGGTTAGAGAGCAACCAAAGGACTTGTATGCATGCCTATTAGCATAACCAATGGACACAGGCACTGGGGTTGTGGGGACATGCCTGGGGTGGGAGCGGAGGGTCAATTGGGGTAAAAGAAGACATATGTAAAACTTTAGACAATAACAAAAATGAATTAATTAAAATAAAACCCAAAGGCTAACACGGGCCAAATAAACAAGGTTAACATTGATGTGGGCCGCAAAAAAAACGAAAGCTTCAATTTTCATAGAAACGTAGGTTCATTTCGATAGAGACATGCTGAATACAAAGGGCTGAAATAAATGAGTAATTGTTAACATAAAACAATAGAACATTTTAATAAAAATAAATACTTTTTCTTGAAAAAAATAAAATGACATGAAGAATTGTAGAAAATCCTTGACCTATGGAAAGTAAATATGAAGTAGAATGGAAGAATGAATATTTTTGAAATGACACTATATTAGTAATTATGTAAGGTAACTTTTGTATCTGTTGATATAGGTGGATGTTTATTGTTCTAGCATCTTAGTAAATCAGAACCAGAAGCAGGTACAAAAGCTTCAGGAACAGTTATTGTGGCATCATTAATCCCTGACTTTATTTTATTCTTCAAATAACCAGCTACTTTTTTTTTCTGTTTTTCATATATAAAAGTATACACATATATAGACATATATTAATTCACATATATACATCTATAAATTCATGTAATGTATTAATTCATACATAGTTTTTTTCTATTAGAAAATTTTAGAGACTTTATTGCAGTTCATGAATAATCCTATATAATAAAAGCCTAATATGCAAATAGACCAAATGGCAGAACAACCAATGGAATGACTGGTTGCTATGATGCACACTGACCACTAGGGGGCAGATGCTCAACACAGGAGCTGCCCCTAGCCTGCAGGCCCCAGGCCAGCCAAAAAAGCGACCAGAAGCAGTGGCAATGCGATTGGGGGCCGGGCCCAGCTGGTGAGCAGGCCTGGGCTGCCCTGATTGCCCCGCCAGTCACCTCCCACAGAAGGAGGCAACTGGCAGTGGCGGGGAGTGGGGCCGGTGAGTGAGTGGCGCCAGGACAGCCAAAGCGGGTGCCAGTAGGGTGTCCCCCTGATCACTCTGCGGGCCACCTCACAGATCGGCCCTGATTGCTGGTCAGGTCTAGGGAACCTACCCGTGCACGAATTTCATGCACTGGGCCTCTAGTGTGTGTGTGTGTGTGTATTTCTAGACCCAAAGACTTCTTAAGAGCATACACTTAATAAGGTATCCTTTATTAAAATTGTTACTAAGGTTTTAGTCATTCTCTTGTCTAGTTCGCTGACATTGGGAAATACCTATGTGCTTAAGTCAAGGGTGATCTGTGTGCAGACTAAATATTCAGTCTTGCAATTTTTGGTTTCCCCTTATATTTTAAGGATGTATTTTTCATTAAACCTTGGAGGGATTTTGAGTTTTATGAAGAAATGTTATAAAGATATGCTATTATCTCTGGACATGGACTTTTGTAACAGGGCCGATACAGGTGGATTCCTGTGGAGAATATCGAAACTAGCCTTTTCAATGAAGGATGCCTCATCTGATAACAAAGTGTGCACATTGCTGGGATTCAACCCACAATGGTTTTTCTTGTTGTTGTGTTTAAAATATATTTTTATTGATTTCAGAGAGGAAGGGAGAGGGAGAGAGAGATAGAAATATCAATGATGAGAAAGAATCATTGATTGGCTGCCTCCTGCATGCCCCACACTGGGAATTGAGCCCACAACTGATCATATGCCCTGACTGGAATTGAACTGTGACCTCCTGGTTCATGGGTTGACGGTTGACGCTCAACCACTGAGCCATGCCAGCTGGGCCAACCTACAGTTTTAACATCAGCACACACAGAAATGTTTCCCTTTAGACAGTTCTCCTAATTTGAAAATTACTCAAGAGTAGAGAGGAATTCAAATTATTTCAGTGAAGTCCAACTCAAGTGTGAGTTGGCAGGTGCTGGGCTATGACACTGTTCAGGCTAATTGTGAATTTACATATTCCCCTTTTGCATGTCAATCTTTACTCAGTGTGCAAAAGAAACATACTGAGAGAATCAGCCATGTGACATCCTAACTCCTGCAAAACATTAAATCTGTCTATGATTTTATCCTCAAGAGATGGCATTTCTTTTGAGGAGGGCTAGCCAGGCTGGCCCATGGGATCCTATTAGAAGATTTTGGAGACTCTATTGCAGTCCACAAATATTTTTACAAGTTCCTAGGGATGCATCATAACTCATCTCTCACACATAACACACTTAAACTGAACTATTCTTCACTTAAATAAACCATGCCTGTTTTTTTACTCCTTAATTTACTCCACAAAAAGTAACCATTTGCTGTATCAGAAATGAGAATAATTTCTTTCCTCCTAATTTTCTGGTTACCTTGAATCTATATGAAGAAAACAATAATTGATTTTGGGGTATTTTTAACTTTTTCTATGCACTGTGTCCTTTCAATTTACATTGTAATGGGAAAAAATCAATTTAAAATATCCAGGCTAACAAACACAGGTAGTCCCCTACCGAAAATCATGCTTAATGAGAATAATGTTTTCTTATGTTGCTGCTGATGAAATCTAATCTATAGTTAGCAGTCACTGCATAATCCTTTTTTGAGAAATATGTGGCAAGATACCAGGATATCAAATTGTGAAACAAATAACAAAAAGCACAGACACTGATTTCTTTTGCACCTTCATTTTATCATCAGCAGGTGGAGATAATGTGAATTAAAATGCTTAAAATTGGAGGGGAAGTGCATAAATTTTACATATGTATAAAAAGCTAAGCTTAAAAATACTCTAGAGAATATGCTTTCAAAAAGGGCTGAAATTTTTCAAAATTTAGATGTATATGATAGAGTATAAGTGTGTATAAGTAACATTTTTTTCTAATTCATAATTATGCATTATTATTCCTATAGTTCTTTAAAATTTATTTTATAACCTGTCAAGAGTTTATAGGTCAGATGTTTGCATTCTGAACAGATAAATACTAACTTCATTATTTTTTTTCTTTTCTTTTTTTAATAGTATAGTAAAATTTTAATCTAAAAGTGATTGAGTCATAAGTTCCATCATAAAGGAATGGTCGACAGCATTAATTAGCATATCCAACATGTGCTATTTAATTTTGCAAGATAAACTACATCTATTTTTACATTAAGCCACTCACCAATTTTTTCATGTACTTCGATTTGTTTCTTTTTATTTTTTCTTTTTAAACATTTTTATTGAATTTATTGGGGTAATATTAATTACTAAGATTATATAGGTTTCAGTTGTACAAATCTATAATACATTATCTGTATATTGTATTGTGTGTTCACTACCCAAATCAATTCATACTTTTTCTTAAATAATAAATAAGCAGTTAGATTTAAATTTTCCTCACATCATTGCTGAAAATTATTTGGTAGCTGATATGGTCCATGGATACTCATTTGTTATTTGTTTGTTTGTTTGTTTGTAGGTCAATGAGTCATAAATAATAATCTTTCCATTCATAAATAAGCACATAATTGCTCAGTATCTGAATAAAGATCACCTTTGTCCCAGGTAGTATTCAAAAAAGCTGATTAAGTTAATCATCCCAGATCAGAGTGGCCATAATCAGAATTTTAGAAAGAGGGTAAATAGTGTGAGGCCAAAATACAGTTAAATCTTTTATGAAATTTAAAGGCAGTAAAAAAAAAAAGTAAAGGTTTTGGGTTACATATATGTATACAACTTCAAAAGTGACATTAATGTAATGATTACCTCTAGTAGAATTAGAAATATTACAAACACCTTTCAACCAATAAAAAATTACTAATTTGACAAGACATAGATAATTTCATTGTTAGCCATAAAAACAAACAAACAAAAAACAAGAAAGTGTCAACAATGAATATATAGTATAGGTGAGAGGAACTATTTCAAATCTGTATATATATATGAGCCTGAGCGACCCTTACGACCAAACAATGGAACAGTCGACCAGTCGCTATGACATGCACTGACCACAAGGGGGTAGACACTCAACATAGGAGCTGCCCCTTGGTAGTCAGTGTGCTCCCACAGCCAACCTCCTGCAGTGGACCAACCTCCCGAGGTCCCTCTCCCTCTACCCCCCACCAGCCGGCCCTGTGGGCCCCTCCCTGCCAGCCAGCCAGCCCCAATTGCCCCAATAGGGCCTGGGTAAGATTGCCCCAATCAGTCCCATTGCCAGCCAGGCTGAGGGACCCCACCTGTGCACGAATTTGTGCACCGGGCCTCTAGTATATAAATACAAAATGTACTCAACTGTCTTTTCTGATAAAAGCTTTGTGTGTCCAATGATTGACAGAAATAGCAAGATTCAATTGCAGGCAGTCCCTGTTTTACACAGAACTTTAAGTATTAACTGGAACTTGGACATCCTGGAATTGGATCCTCCAGATATGCCTAAATTTCAGCTAATATGGTTCTTTGCAATGTAAGGATTGCCAGTAGATGTTTTATATGTAAGCCTCTGAATTTAAAAAACAAAACAAAAAACACAACACATGAATTTTAAAACCAAATATTTACAAACGTATACCTGGCAAATACTTACATAACAAAATTAATTAAAATGAAAACACATGTAACAAACTAATAACATCCAAAATACTATTTTGGCCAAATGTCAAAAGCAGACTACTTAGAGCTATCAGATTATTTATAGCCATAAACAATTACTTGGTAAACACCATAACAGATAAATAAGCAAAAGCTAAGACAAGCCAGGAAAAATTGACAGACACATTACCATTTGTTCTTTGTCATATAATTTAAATTAAGTAATCAATAATTATATAGAGGAACAGAATGGTATTATCAATAAGGTTGATTTAAGTGCCATCAGTAGAAATCTCCTACCAAGCAATATGTACTCTCATTCAGTCAATAAAAACTTAACATAAATTGTCATGGTGAAAGACTCTATGGGCTTAAAAATCAAGAAGAACAATACAGGAGTTGAATGATCAGATTCTACTAGTATAAAAGGAAAACTAATTGATAAAGTTTAAGCAACAAAAACATTATTAATAAATGCGGAGTAACATAAAACAAGATCTGTTAAAGGAGAAATCCTTCAGAAATCTCTGGATGTTCTAAACTTAACTTCTGCTCAGGACCAAAAATTATTGAGTTAAATGCATGCAATATTTTAAAATCCAACAATAATGTAAAAAAAGAAAGAAGGCAGTTTAAGTAGTTAAAACATAAGTTATAGAATTAACTAAAATAGGAAGAAAGTTGGTATCAAATTGATACTAGATTAAGATTAATACATTATAAAACTATACTTTTTATAATTAACAGTAAATCCAATAACAGATTATTAAATTTTAAGGTAAAAGACACTGCTGAAAATATAATTTTCTTCATCAGTAACTAAATGTTTTGTTCTTATATATGTTTGGAAATTACAGGATGTTCTAAATTGCAAATAATCAAAGCATTTTAATTCTGCCTTTTTAATTTTTTGGCTGAATGAGTCCCATACAAAGTATTATACTTCTGATCAACTTATTTCTACTTAGCTCTATGAACCTATAACTACGCAACAAAGTTATTTCCTAAACATCAAAAATAGCTTAGGTCTCAATTCATTTTTGTTTCTTTGAGACCCCCTGCTATAGACTGAATGCTTGTGTACCCCCAAAATTCATATGCTGAAACCTAATCCTCAATGTGGTGGTGTACGAAGGTGGGGACTATGGGAGGTGATCATGTCATGATGGTGGAGCCCTCGTCAATGGGATCAGTGCCTTTACTAAAGGGAACCCAGAGAGAGCTCAGTTGTCCCTTCTGCCACACGGGACACAGAGAAAAGACAGCTGTCCCTGAGCTAGGAAGCAGGCCTCCGCAGCCTCTGAAACTGCAGGCACCTTGATTCTGAATGGACTAAGAATCCACCCACCACACACCCTTAAACTAGTGCTGGCAACCTTAGAGCCCTGGGCATGGGAAAGAAAGGCTAAAAGCTTCCTTTTATCTTTGGAGCAGGGCTGAAAATAAATGGGATTCTGCCATTCAAAAGCTTTTATAATGGCATTAAAGTCTGAAAAAAGTGGGCTTTACCAACTCTTTTCATCAAACTTCTAGACATTGTCTTTTCGTTTTCTTTTTTTAAAAATTTTATTACAAAAAGCCAATTATTTCTTATTCTTTGGGTTCCAGAAACAATACACACTTTTCATGTTTTTGAGGCTTCACGTATCATGTATATTCAATTTTCAGGCCTTTCAGGTTTGCAAATAAGTCTATTTTTATTGTCCAAGCTCACCTATACGTTAGTTAAAGGCAGCCAGTGATAAACAATTTATATTTCTACTATTCTGTTTTCCGAAGTCATTCTCAGGTCCACAAACTTCAATAAAGTCTTAGTTGATTGCCCAAAGGGATAATGCTACCAAGTATTTTGCTTCTGCACAGTATATATTAATTAATATTCTTACATTCCTATTCTGACAGAAAACACAGGTCTCTGGACCAGAGAACAGTCTCCAGGGCATTGCACACACATTCTTCCACAGCCTGCTTAGGAGCCAGATGCTCACCTTCACATGCAGTAGGGGTTCACAACAGTAGAGGAACCCTAGAATTATGAGACGTAGTGCTTATCTCATGCTGCTAGCATAACTGCCCATTTTCCCTTCTAGGAATAGAAAGATCTTCTCTTTCATTCTGGGAAGTAAAATTCTCTAGGAGAGGACAAAACATCTCCAGGTGTATTCCTCAGGAATGTGAGCAAATGTCTCTAGGGTGAGAAGATGAGAGCAGGGTCCCGCAGGTAAGTGATATTCTCTAGATTACAGCTTGTCTATTTCCTTTTCTCTGAAGGCCCAGGCAAAGCAGAAATGTTGAGAAATACAGGGAGAATTTTCTTCCATGAGGTTCTTCATCTTCCCAATAGATCCTATCACTTTCCTGACTGACAACTACCCACTGAATTCCTTGTGGCTAATTGTTCTTAAAAAAAGTTTTTTTTAAATGTTTATATAAACAAGAAACATACTTTATTTAATGTTGTGCGATGAATTGCAAAAATTAACAGATACTTTCACTCTTATCAAGAAGGGTTTAAATGTTTAAACCTGTGATACTTGCATTGTTTGTTTGTCCAATGGGACCTAGCAAATGATAAAAAGCAGGCTTGGAAAGTGCTTGAGTTTTGAGGTTACCCTGTCTTGCAGTATTGTTAACTTTTTCAATACCATGTAAAGAAGCACAGACTATAATCCTGAATAAAAGAGACACATGAACCAGCCTCCTCCGATTTGGCACGAGCCTGCCAAGTCCCAGTCATGTGAGCTAGTCCACCACAAATCATCCACCATCATCCATCTCCTGGCTGACCTGCCAGGCGCAAGGTGATGCATAAGCTAGCCCAGCAGAGAATAGTGAGGCTGGCCCGGTCAGGAAAGACTTCCCTGCCAACACACAAAATCAGGAGCCAAATACATAATTATTGGTTTAAGCCACTGACATTTTGGGGGTAGTTTGTTATATGGCAATAGATAATTAATAGAGATGCTGTACGTATAAGTGCCATTAATCTTGGGAATGGGAGGTAGCGATGACTCAAAAAAGCAGTGAAGAAACAATTAAGGGAGGCTGGAAACTAGTGAATAATCTGTTCATGGAAGCTAGAAAAATCAATGAGGAAATTGTATAGCAAGCCGGATAAAGGGTGACCTCTATTATTCTGTAGTAGAACAGCTGGTAAGCTATCATGTGCTGTAATTTGGAACACTGAAGTAAGTGTTTAATATACATTTCTAGCACATCCTTATAGATATTGTTTCTGTGGGGGGAAGGGTGCAAGCAATTCATATCTTTAGCTCAACACACACACACACACACACACACAGACACACACACAGACACACCCAAGGCTGCCTTTTAGACCATGATTTTAAATCACAAAGGGCAGAATTATATGAGGCATTTTTGGGTCCCTGGAATAAGAGTGAGCACATTTTCCATGTGACAGAAACATGAATAAATTTCAGCCAGAGGATGGCTGTGATGCATTAGCAGATGCCCACAGAGTCCTTCCTTTCTATGTATGAGTGGGTGGGGCTTATTGAACCTGGAAAGGCCATGTAACTATCATCAACCAATAGGCTTTGCTAGAAAACATGGCACAAACGCAGGCTTACTAAGGGCTTGGACATGGGATGCCTTCTCTTGCAGCTGTGTAATCATGCTATCACTGTTTGAGGAAATCTAGGCTGGCTTGCTGAGTATTAAGAGAAAAAACTCAGGTGCACCCATCACCTCATACAACAGACTGCAAAAGTCATACATGTGAGTGAGGACACCCTTGATCATCCAGACATAAGCTGATCCAGCAGTTGACAGTCACTGTATGGGTAAGTTTAGCAGTTAGCAGCTGAACTCTCTCTGAACAGAAGAATCAGCCAGCAGACTCACAACTGTGAGCTGACAGAATGGTTAATACTTAAATCACTAAATGTAGGGCTACTTCTGTAAGTAGCAAGAGATAAAACACCTTTTCTCTCTAGGAATCACTCTGCAGCCAGTGGGCTGTGAAGCTATTACTCTATCTAATCCATCCATAATCACATAAGAACATTCTCATAATGTGGTAATGACATCAATGTCATTTTAATCTACCATGATCACACACATGAAAAAGCTAACTGTAAAATAATTCCATAAATATGTTGTTAAGCTTATGAGAAATACTGTATAAAAGAACCAAATCTATTCCAGCCCTTCTTTTTATTATAATATTGTATTTTGTGTGGAAATTTTTTTATGTATGTTAAGCTTCTAACATCTGATTATACACATAATAATTAGCTTTATCTGTAGTTTGTCTTTTTTCCCACATTCTGACTCTATCTTGTTAGCAAGAATAAATAATATCTATGAAAATAATCAACGCATTGAGGATTTATAGCATCATTATGTGTCATAATTAAGAAGGGCTTGAAACAATTTGAAATGATTTAAACTATTATATTTATATCTATAATTTTATCAATTCGTTTAAGAAAAAGACAGCATGATTGTTCTTGTTGTTCAGTTAGGAAGATATTTTACAACAAAAGGTATGGGGAATAGTACAGATACCTGTTGCTTCATCATCCAAAGGACTAAAAGAAATCTATTTCACACATGCACTAGAACTTACTTATTAAAAAGCCTAGCAATTAGATTTTGAATCTTCAGAGAGAATATATTTCTTCTCTCCTTTCAGAACTAGTCACAGGATATTTCATAATTTCCTATAAGCAATACCATATGATATCACTGATATGTGAAATTGAATGAACAACCTGAACTATCAAGCAAAATAGAGACAGATTCATTGATTGATAGAGAGAAGGCAGACAGCTCTGTTTGGGGCAGGGAGTTTGGGAGGGAATGGAAGGATTGAGCAAAAAATAAAAAATATATAGAGGGAATTCTTGGACATGGACAACAGATTGCAGAGGATGGGAGTGTGGAGCTGGAAGATGGCATAGATGGGCTAAATGGTGATGGAAAAAAATAAAACATAAAAAAGAAAATTGAGCCCTAACTGGTTTGGCTCAGTGGATAGAGCATTGGTCTGCAGACTGAAGGATTCCAGGTTCAATTCCAGTCAAGGGCATGTACATTGGTTGTGGGCACACCCTCAGTAGGGGGTGTGCAAGAGGCAGCTGATCCATGTTTCTCTCTCTCAGATGTTTCTAACTCTCAGTCTCTGTAAAAAATCAATAAAATATATTTAAAGGAAATTGACATTAATATGTCTCCCCAAAATTTTGATACATTTTAGTTGCCTATTAATATTCAACTCACTCTATGATATTCATTAAGTCAAGTGTTAGTTGTTCTATAGAATCTCTCCTTACAGATCTAGGTAAACACACTGAACATCTGTGTGCATGATATTGGGAGCACGGTACCCCCATTCTTACTAATATGGCAGATAAGTGCTAGGAGGCTATGTAAGGCCTCATAACTGATCTGCATCTTGTTTCCTAGGGGAATCACCATTTCTACATATGTTTAGAAGGAGAGATTAGAATGATCCATAAGTTTCTTCTTGACATTGGTTATGAATATTAAAACATGAGATGTGTCATTAATTGACACACTGCATGTTACAATGCAGTAGTTTTAGCCAATGCTTGTATCCATATCATGGGCCTGGGGTTTGAGATTTCTAGGAGTCTGGGCAGAGTTTACATATTTGCATTGTTCCCAGTTTCCTGCAGCAGTTGCATTCCTCCTCGGTTATATTGTTTGGCAAGCAACTGAGAATTTATACATTTCAACAGCTGTCTCCAATCAGAAGCATATCCTATATAATAAAAGCCTAATATGTTAAGTGTCCGGTCATCCGGTCAGCCATTTAATCTATCAAAGCGTAATCCTATCTAGACAAACATGGTAATTAGCCATACCTCTGCTATGCTTCCCATTGGCTAATCAGCGAGATATGCAAATTAATTGCCAACAAAGATGGCGGCCGGCAGCCGAGCAGCTGAAATGAACAGGAGGCTTGCTTGCTCCAGTGATGGAGGAAGCCAAGGTTCCCCGCCTGCCATGGCCCAGCTCTGAGCTCCGGAAGCAACAATGTTTCAATTATAGAAGCCAAACAAACCCCAGATACCTGCTTTCAGCCAACAAAGGCCTCAGAGCTGGAGCCAGGCCTCAGAGCTGGAGCCGGCTCTCAGCTCCAGTGACAGCTATAGAAGGTAAATAAATCCAAGAAAAAAACAAGAGGCTGGGAGCTTCAGTCACCCACCTGCCTGAAAATGGCCTTCAGCCCCTCATCCAGGCTGGCCAGGCACCCCAGTGGGTGCCTGCAGGTGGTCATCCCCCAAGGGGTCCCAGACTGTGAGAGGGCACAGGCCAGGCTGAGGGACCCCCCCCCCACCCCTGAGTGCACAAATGTTTGTGCACCAGGCCTCTAGTATGCTAATGATATGCTAAGTCTGCTCAACCATATATATATATATATATATATATATATATAGACAAATATATATATATTAGTTTTTCCTATGAAATGTTTTGCTTTTTATACCCAGGTGAACAATTCACATGAAATAAACAAATAGATTATACTATAATGCATTCAACTGAGAAATTTATTTCAAACATTTAAATTTTCACATTTTTTCACATTTAATTTTCACATGTATACATTTTTAGTTTATGTGTGTGTTTTTTTATTGGTGGGATTAAGAAGAATCCTATCTAATAATAGACAAACATGGTAATTGACCATACCTTCACTATGCCTCCCACTGGCTAATTAGCGCGATATGCAAAGTAACCACCAACAAAGATGGCGGCTAATTTGCATACTGCAGGCAGGGTGGGTCAGTGCCATCCCGCCTGCCCCGCCACGATCTGGGCCTGGTATCTGCGACCCGGGCCAGTGGGCATCCCGTGTGTGACCCAACCCAGGGAGGCCAGGCAGGGCAGCAGCGATCGGCTGGCCCACCTGGGGGTCCCGTGTGCAACCTGACCCAGGACAGTAGGGCGAGACAGCGTGGCTCCTCTGTCACCCCAGCTTCCTTATCACAGCTCCCTTGGGGGCCTAAGCCTTTAGTTAGACATCCCCAAAGGGCTCCCTGGCTGCCAGAAGGATGTCTGACTGCAAGCTTAGGCCTGATCCCTTGGGGAGTGGGCCTAGGTCGACAGGTGGACATCCCCCAAGGTGTCCTGGACTGCAAATGGTCACAGGCTGGGCTGAGGTACCTCCCCCTGCCAAGTACACAATTTTTTGGGCGCTGGGCCTCTGTATTTACATAAAAGTCATTTTAATTTCTTGAATGACCAGTAGAGGCTCCTAATATAGTCTGAGATAATCAAATTAAAAATGGGCTCATTATATCTTTATTCTTACTATACCTTGGAAATCTCATGAAGCTAGATTACCACAGGGAAAATGGATAATTGGAGTGATTATCTAGTTAAATTTTATTTTTAAAAAGCTATTTTTGTCTAAATTAAGTTAGCACTGTATGTTGATTTGGTGATTCAAACACAAATGCCCACATTGAGGTGATGATGAATAGATGAGTCAAAGTTGGCATGGGTAGGCTTAGCATTTTTAGTAGTATTGTCTACTCATCACTCACCCCACTACACCCTGACCTCCCCGTCCACATCATTCATCATTTGTTGGTTTACATAATTTTAGACTGTCCATCTGCTGCATGTGCATTTGCCCCTGATGGGGACACCATGACCTTTCTCTGCATACCCCACATTTTATCATTTTGCTTTATGCTTTATCTACATTTTATTACCTGGTCATTTTTGCTCTTCCTTCATGAACATTTATTTTAATTTATCCATACATCTACCTCATACATATACACATCTACATATCATACAGAAAAACAATAAATATACACAAATACTCAATTCACCTGCACACAGCTGGAATAATATAATACATATCAGCTTTAAATATTATTAGTTTTTAATTTTTAGATTTTGTATAATTCACTTTTGTTCCTATATTTAATCTTATCACTCATATATATTACAGAAAACACATAAATACACCAACACATACACAGTAAAAAATGTACCAGGTTAACAACTTTACATTCTATCAAAATAATTACTTGCTAATATCACACATATGATTATATTGCTTATAACAGATATAAGACCATATACACGACTATGCCGTCTTATAAAGCAACAGATTAGAAAGAAACTTGCAACAAAAGAATGTGTTTTTTCTATTATTTAGAGAGCTTTTCTATGAGAGAAAAACATTATTTTGTTAGGTTTGCTTCCAAACATAACATCCATTTCCAGATGCTTCTCTGACTGTATAATTTTCAGCTCTATGTACATCTGGCTGGACACAAAATGAACAGGTAGAGCCCTCTAAATCCTAAAGTAAATAGTGACTGATGCCAGTATTATACTATCATTAACATATTAATTACAGGATAGTGGCAACGAAAATTCAAATGGTTTGTTCTGGCATAAGTTCCAAAAGATCAGATGGTTTGTATGATTTTCTAGAATCTATGTTTTATTATTTTATTTTCCTTTTATTTGCATCTCATTTCCAGGACATTTTATTGCATTAAGGGATTATTTTTGTCACTCAAAAACAAAAAATAAACATCACTTAGTATTTGGATTTTACCTTTTGATCCAAATCCTTTCATATATTTATTTACATTTAAGTTATCATAATTTATTATTTTACATTCTGGTATACTGTGCCAATTCAGTTCACTAAAGTTGCCATCAAATAAACATATTCAATCAAAAGTTTAAAGTTAGATTAAGTTTTCCTGAAAATCATGGATTTTATAATTTTTACCTATTACAGACTTTCCCCATTACCTTGAGCAGCAACTTATACATGGGTCCCTCAGACTATCCCTTTTTAAATGCCCTTCAGTCACTTCACAATTTCTAAAGTGAAATAAAAATGACAGCCAGTTTAAAAGAGTGTAGAGCCTCATGTAGGGGAAACAAAAGTAAAGGTCTAGAGGATAGATGGGGCTTTGCAGGGGAAAGAGAGTTGAGTATTTAATTTAAAGGTAAATTTCAAGATAAGGCATCTGAACTGAAAGGAACTATCATCTTTTAAATACCTGCCTAATGACAGCCTTGTAAGTATGAATTATATGTTAGGATGAGAAAGTAATAGAATCACAATTTATATACTTTACTTCTGGATTTATGAATAGCCAAAGATATGCTTATAGAAGAACCGAATTTTTCATTCACTATGTCTCTACACATATATTAAAGCTTGACTACAATTCTTACACATATTAAACTAATTGCTAAGGATACTTGGCAATGTCAGGTTATTTGAAATACTGAAAACTTTCATTTTAGTGTGAAACTCAATGTTTGAAATGCATAATTTGAAACGGATATATTTGCCCAATACCATTTTGATAAAATCAGATTCTAATTAGACAACCTTCCAATAGTTTCTTATCCTAACATTAGGAATATCAATCATTATTGCTTATTTATTCTATTTTGACTCACACTGCAAATTAAACATAGTATTTTTCAGCTAATAAAGTTTATAAACTGAAATGCTCAATTAGTAATGATAACTTCCACTGACCACTATTCCAGTTTTAACTAATTAGTCTTTGTGTGTTTTTATTCATTTTTCAATTTTTTGTACATATGCTGAGTTTAGGGGTAGTTGAATAGTATATTCATTCTGGTTAAAAAAAAAACAAACAAAACAAAACAAAAGTTTGTTTTTCAGTTGCATTTTCTCTAAAAATAAAACCAAAACAAATGAGAATTAAATACAGTTGTATCAGAAAAATTCAGTTTAGGTATCAGTTTCATCAAACTGCAATAAAAATTGTCTTCTCCTGATACCTAAAACTATGAGTGAACTAAAAATGAAGCAGTGGTAGAATATCATCACCAACTAACCAAATAAAGGACATAATCTTATACAATTGTTCTTTGAAAGTTCAAACAAAAGAACAGCTTGTGGGTGACTCAAGGAAGAGGAGCAGAAAATAGATCTACCACCCAACCATTGGACAACCAACAGAAGCTGGAAAGGCGGGTCAGCAGGATCCTGAGAACTTTTAGTTATGTTCCCCCAATTTCATAACAAAAACAAACAAACAGACAGACAAAAACCAGACTAGGTATCTATTATCCTTTTCATATTGAGAAATCATTAGAATAGCTTCTAGGGAGAAAGCAGTGAATTAAAGAAAAGAACAACATATCTGACTCCAAATTATATATGCAAAGATCCAGGACCATTCACTGAGTTCTAGAAAAATATCTAAATTTCTGACTGCCACCTTATGAGTTTATTTTAAGAACACTTGATCAAATTTCAGAAAAGGAACAAAGACCCAATTTTCCAATAAACATAACATATTGTGTTATTAGAGTTTTCTCCATTTATCGATGTTTCAGCTCAATCAACAACAGCCACAAAAATACATAGCAACAAAATACTCAGTTCTCAAACATTAACTAGACCAGCGGTTCTCAACCTGTGGGTCACCAACCTGTGGGTCGCGACCCCTTTGGGGGTCGAACGACCCTTTCACAGGGGTCACCTAAGGCCATCAGAAAACATATATATAATTACATATTGTTTTTGTAATTAATCATTATGCTTTAATTATGTTCAATTTGTAACAATGAAAATACATCCTACATATCAGATATTTACATTATGATTCATTACAGTAGCAAAATTACAGTTATGAAGTAGCAATGAAAATAATTTTATGGTTGGGGGGTCACCACAACATGAGGAACTGTATTAAAGGGTCTAAGCACTAGGAAAGTTGAGAACCACTGAACTAGACAAAGAAGCAAATAATATCAGCTAGAATGCCAATAAATCACCACCACATATGAGCAAGATAAAAGGAAAAAGAACATTCAAAGCTTTTTTAAAAAACAAATATAGAAGAAAATATAACTCAAGAAAACATTTTTTCAAATTGTCTTAATTTTTTAAGGAAACAACAAAGCAGAGTAGACATGGTAAAACAAATCAATAAGGGTGAAAATAATTCCCAAAATAAGGAGATTGGAGTGAAACTGTAGATCAAAAGGAATGTTTTAAAACCAAACAACATATTGAGTGAAGTAATTAACTAATTTGAAACCACAATGAGGAGAATAACCACTATTGAACATCAAAACAAAGATCCACAGAAAAGGACGATGATAATACGTACAGTGAAAGCAAAAAGAAATTCAAGTATTTGAAGCAACTACATTTAAGCAAAAATACCAAAAAAATCAAATCAATCCAACATAAAACTCAGCATCAAACTAATAAAAACACTTAAAATAAGGTAATTAAATACATTTAAAATTAAAAATGTTATAATGTAAAATCAATTAATTCATCCTGAGCAATAACAACTCTAAATGTTTACATCCTGAATAGCAGTTTCATAAGATAGAGAGATAAAACCTGAGAGGCCTGCACAGAGAAATAGACAACCCCCACAAAAACAGATTTCAGTGTATTCCAACAACTGATAGTACAAGTAGATTCAAACTCAGCAAGGATATCGAAATTGTGAGCAAAATTTTCAACCAGCTAGACCTGATTAAGATGGTTAGTGTATGTGAAACTAACAACAGTTAACTACAAATTTCTTTCAAATGTGTATATAAAATACATAAGATAGATTATATTCTGGGCCATAAAACAAGTCTCATAAAAGTAACATTGCTCAAGTCATTCCAAGTATGTTCTCGTTCCCAAATGGAATAATAACTAGAAATCATGCAAAGAATATTTTTGCTCAAAGAAGAATTTAAAGGGCAAACAAGAGAGTATTTTGTGCTGAATCAAAATGAAAACAATATATGGAAATCTGCGGGGTGCCACTAATGCAGTAATTGGGGAGAAAGTGACAGCAATAAGTAGCCATATTAGAAAGAATAAAGGTTGCAAATAAATGACTTCAGTTTCTACTTAAGAAATCCTAGGGCAGGGGTGGGCAATCTTTTTTACTCGAGGGCCACAATGGGTTCTTAAATTGGACTGGAGAGCCGGAACAAAAGCATGGATGGAGTGTTTGTGTGAACTAATATAAATTCAAAGTAAACATCATTACATAAAAGGGTACGGCCTTTATTTTTTTTAATTTTATTCATTTCAAACGGGCCGGATCCGGCCCGCGGGCCGTAGTTTGCCCACCCCTGTCCTAGGGGGTGGGGAAGCTAAGAAGCCAGGCTTTTTTAAAAAATCGAAATGTGATATTTCAGGTCCAACCACAGACAATTACAAAGACTCTGCTTGACAGGCCTCAGGGGGAAAAGCTACTCACTCACCCCAGAGCTGTCTTGGGCACAACCAGCACTTCGGAGTCTCTGAGGAGAGTTGGAGCCAAAGGCTCAGGCCTTCCAGATGAGCCCTCTTTATCTGGAGTGTTCTGCTGAGGCAGTGGTTCTCAACCTTGGCTGCACATTAGAATCACCTGGGAATGTTTTTAAAATCCTGATTTCTGGACCTCATCCTCCGGAAATTCTGTTTCTTTGTGATGGGGTGGGGCCTCAACATGAGTAACAAAGAAACAGAATTTCCGGAGGATGAGGCCCAGAAATCAGGATTTTAACAAGATTCCCAGGTGATTCTCACGTGCAGCCAAGGTTGAGAACCACTGTGCTGAGGTCTTCCACAGGAAGCTCTTTGGGAAAAAAAAAAAAATACAAAAACAAACAAAAAAAAAAACTCTTTATGAGGGAAGGAGAGGAAAACTTGAAACGCAATGTTAATCAAAGAAGAGATTTAGGCTCTCAAAAGAAGAATAAAATCATTTATTTGAGCAAAAAAGATTGCAGTCCTGGATAAACAGATTCATGTAGCAACTCAAATCGTGCTCTGAAGGGAACAAAAAGAGGCCGGACTTAGAAGGGCAAATACCACAGGTGCAGTCCCAATGAGGTCTCTCAGGCAAATAAAGGATCGCCAGGGAGGTTAACAGGGAGTGTTTAGCTCCAATATACAGACGAGGGAGGTGAGCACTACAAGGAGGAAGAAATGTCTATACATGTCCATGGAGCCTTTGTTGTTCCAGGATGTTTATGGCTCAGATTTGAGCTGAATTTACCAACAGGTTAGAGCTGAATAGCGCTTCTGAGAACTGAAGCCTGAGGCTTGCTTAGGCCCCAGTTCCTCAGTGGCCTCCTGACACTCTTAGGAGTGACTTTCTCAGCGATGACAATCATGTTATTCTCTCCTCTATCGATACTTTGCTCTGCTCTCATTACATAGAACTTTTCAACCTCTAGAACTTTCTCCTCTCCTCCCCATACCCCCAAATCCAAAGAACTGAAGCAGGCTTTTGTTTGGGTCTACATCTCCTTAGCAGCTAGAGGCCCCCTGCCTGTGTGCCCATGCACCTTACCCTCTTCCAGAGGCTAGGTCGGTGGAAGGGGAAGAAGAAACAGGTGGATCGCAGTTCTTTGCTGTTTAGCCTCTCACTTGTACTGAAGTAGTAAGTGAACACATGCTTGACTGTTATCTGCATTTTAGCTTGTTTTAATTGGCTAATCAGACACCTTGCAACTCAGTACTCTCAACACGGGCACAGAGAGCTCCTGGGGGGCGGGGGGAGAAAGCATGTCAAACACAAAGTAAAAGAAAGGAGGTAATAAAGATCAAAGTAGAAATCAAAATAAAAGAAACCAGTCCTAGCTGGTTTGGTTCAGTGGATAGAGCTGCGGACTGAAGGGTCCCAGGTTTGATTCTAGTCAAGGGCACATGCACATGCCTGGGTTGCAGGCTCAACCCCCAGTGTGGGGGCCTGCAGGAGGCTGCCAGTCAATGATTCTCTCTCATCATTGTTGTTTCTGCTAGTATCTCTCTCTCCCTCTTCCTTCTTCTCTGAAATCAATAAAAATATATTTTAAAAAATAAATAAAAATAAAAGAAACCAGAAAAACAATAGACATCATGAGTAAAAACAAAAGCAGATTCTTTGAAAAGATCACAAAAATTTATAAATATCTAACTAGACTGCCCAGAGAATAAAAAAGAGAGAAAAAGAGAAGATATCAAAAATGACCAATACAAGCAATGAGAGAGATAGTTTCATTATAGACTATACAGATATAAAAGAGATAAAAATATTGTAAACAACTTTACGCCAATGAATTTGACAGTTCATATGAAAGGAATTTGTTTATTTTATTTTTTTTAAAAAAATATATTTTTTACTGATTTCAGAGAGGAAGGGAGGGGGAGAGGAGAGAGAGAGGGTGATAGAAACATCAATTTTGAGAGATAATCATTGATAAGCTGCCTCCTGTACACCCCCTACCAGGGATTGAGCCTGCAACCCAGGCATGTGTCCTGACAGGGAATCTGATCATGACCTCCTGGTTCATAGGTCAACACTCAATCACTGAGCCACGCCAACCAGGTAGGAATTAATTTTAATGTGAATAGACCTATATGTATAAAATTTATTAAATATATAGTTAAAATCCTTCTCACAAGGAAACTTCCAAGCCAGATATTTGCACTAGTGCAGTTATGAATTTCATAAAACTTCTGAGGTAGAGATTGTACCAATTCTACACAAACTCCTCCAGAAATTAAAAAGATAAAATATTTCCCAACTCATTTATGAGGCTATTATCATCCTGACACTAGAATCAGATAACAAGATTATAAAAAGCAAAAACAAACAAACTACACAGTAATAGCCCTTATGAAAATAGATGCAGAAATCCTGGACATTTTAGCAAATTGAGTTCAACAACATAAAAATGATAACTCAACATGATCAAGTGGATTTTATCCAAGAAATTCAAGGTTGATTACAAAATCAATACAGGCAATTTATCAAATTAACAGGAGAGGGGGAAAAAAGTGATTACTTAAAAAATCCTACAAAGCATTTGGCAAAACTCATCATCTATTTCTTATTAAAAGTTTTAGCAATTAGGAATAGAAAGAACTACCTCTATATGGTAGAGAATCTATCACAGCTCAATGACTAACAAGATAGTTCAGGGTGAAAGCATTACGAGTTTTTTGGAGGAGGTTAATGAGAGTTCTTGACTGTAGGTTGACCCACAAACTTAATCCAGGCAATTTTAGACACCTCCCAAGCCCTCCTCTGTCCTTGGAATGTATGTTCTTCCCATGTTCCCACAGGAGGAACCATTTCAAGGATACAACCTTGAGAGATCAATGTGTCGTGATCATCTAGATGGTATATGTGACTGAAACCAGGTAAGGCCTCTATAGAAACTTTTAAGATTCTGGTTGGGTATGAACATCAAGTTCTCTTTTGGCTGATAGCCAGTAAAAAAAGGCAGAAGAAAAAAAGAAAGCAACCAAACTGTAAAGAAAGATGTAAAGCATTCTTTAAAAACACCGTAGATGTTTTAAAATAGCATGAGTGCTAAATAATTTTCAACCTTTTTTTAAATTAGAAATTTAATAATGAGATGTAATTATCTATATACTAGAGGCCCAGAGCACGAATTCATGCACATTGGGTTCCCTAGGTGTGGCCTGCGGGGATTAGGCCAAAACTGGCAATCCAACACCACCTGCTGCTCCTGCCTCCCACTCCCGCTCATCCCGGCCCTGCATGCCTGCTGCAGGCTCATGCCCAGTCAGTCCTAATCAGGAGAGGCTCGCATGGCCATAGTGGTGCTCACCAACCATGAGCTCTGCGTCTGGTACCCGTCCCGAGTGGGGGAGACTGGGACACGATTAGCCCTCCTGGTGGGTGATGGGATGCCCTTGCCAGCCCAGGGATCCAGCTCAATCCCGCTGATGTTCGCGCTGGTTGTCTGGAGCCACCTGGCAGCTACTTTTATATTGTTTCTTCCTTGCAGCAAGTCTAGGGAGGGGAAGCAGCCACAGTGCCCGAGGCCAACTTCAGAAGGCCAGGGGCACTGTCAGGATCATGCCAGCGGCGCCAGTCCATCAGTGCCTGGCTCGTTCTCTGGAAATTGGACTGCAGGACTACTGCAGAAGTGAGTGGCTGCGGGGACAGGTAAATAAGCTGAGCAGCACTCCCACTGTGAAAACACACTGACCACCAGAGGGCAGCTCCTTCATTGAGTGTCTGCCTCCTGGTGGTCAGTGTGCATCATAGCAACTGGTCGACTGGTCAACTGGTTGTTCGGTTGCTTAGGTTTTCATATAGATACTAGAGGACCAATGCACAAAATTTGTTCAAGTTGCTTGGCCCTCGCTGCCCCGGCAGCTGCCTCTGCCTTGGCTCTGACCACCACGGCTTCATCCAGAAGGTCATCAGGAAGGTCGTCCAATCTAGTTAGCATATTATGCTTTTATTATCCTATCTAATAATAGAGAAACATGGTAATTAACCGTAACTTCACTACCCTTCCAATTGACTAATCAGTGAGATATGCAAATTAACTGCCAACCAAGATGGCAGCCAGCAGCCAGGCAGCTGGAGTGAACAGGAGGTTGCTTTCTCCAGTGATAGAGGAAGCCAAGGTTCCCTGCCTGCCGCTGCTAGCCTCTGAGCTTGCACTCTAAGCAACTATGTTGCAATTGTAGAAGCTAAACAATCCCCAGAATCCTGCTTTCAGCCTTCAGAGGTGGAGTGAGCAGGACCGCAACAGTGTCGCAATTATAGAACCCAAACAAACCCAGATACCTGCTTTCAGCAGCCGAGGTCTCAGAGCTGGAGCCGAGCCTCAGAGCTAAAGCTGGCTCTCAGCTCCAGTGACAGCCATAGAAGGTAAATAAATCCCAGAATTAAAAAAAAGAAAAAAAAGGAGAGGTTGGGAGCTTCAGTCACCCGCCAGCCCAAAAACAGCCCTCAGCCCCTCACCCAGACTAGCCAGGCACCCCAGTGGGGACCCCCACCCTGAAGGGTGTGTGACCAGCTGCAAACAGCCATCATCCCCTCATCCAGGCTGGCCAGGCACCCAAGCAGGACCCCCACCCTGATCCGGGACACCCTTCAGGGCAAACTAGCCGGCCCCTACCCATGCACCAGGCCTCTATACTATATAGTAAAAGGGTAATATGAAAACTGACCCTAACAGCAGAAAGACTGGGAATGACTGGTCACTATGACACACACTGACCACTAGGGGGCAGACGCTCAATGCAGGAGCTGCCCTCTGGTGGTCAGGGTGCTCTCACATGGGAGGAGCTCTGCTCAGCCACAAGCCAGGCTGATGGCTGGCAGTACAGAGGTGGTAGTAGGAGCCTCTCCTGCCTCCTCAACAGTGCTAAGGATGTCCGACTGCAGCTTAGGCCTGCTCCCCGCTGGCAAGTGGACATCCCCCAAGGGCTGCCAGGCTGCCAGAGGGATGTCTGATTACCATCTTAGGCCCAATCACCTGGGGAGCGGGCCTAAGGCAGCAGGTGGTCATCCCCTGAGGGGTCCCAGACTACGAGAGGGCACAGGCCAGGCTGAGGGACCGACCCTCCCCCCCAAGTGCACAAATTTTTGTGCACCAGGCCTCTAATTATATATAAAAGCCTAAGTGACCAGCCAACCAGCTGGTAGCCATGACACACAATGACCACCAAGGGGCAGATGCTCAATGCAGGAGCTGCCAAGCTGCAGTGGCATGGCAGCCGTGGTTCTTGGGTGATGCACCAGGAACCAAAGAGGAAGGAGCTCGATTTCTGGGTGTGCCACTCGAGAACCACCCTCTCGCAATCTGGGACCCCTGGGGGATGTCAGAGAGCCGGTATTGGCCCAATTGCCACAGGCCAGGCCGAGGGATCCCACTGTTGCACAAATCTGTGCACTGGGCCTCTAGTTTAAATATAAAGGTGATTCATGTGGCATTATCATTTGATGGTTCTAAATTAAATTTTAAAAGATATTTATTAAAAAGTACTGCCTGTTAATCTGAAATTAAAATACAGATATTTATAACATTTTATTTGATAAGGAGGATAACTTATTCAATGTTTTCATGTATGAAATATTTATATTGTTAAGCTTCTAAGTTTTTACAAATATTAATACATAATCCAATATAATAAAAGCCTAAAATGCTAAGTGTCTAGTTGTCCAGTCGTCCATTCAATAAATCAAAGCATAAAATGGTAATGATATGCTAAGGGTGTTCGACTGTTGGCTATGATGTGCACTGACTACCAGGGGACAGATGCTCTGATTGGTAGGTTAGCTTGCTGCTTGGGTCCGGCCAATCAGGACTGAGCGAAATGGGCTGGACATTCCCTGGAGTCCTCCTTAGGTCTCTCCCTGGCTGGCCAACCTCCCGTGTCCCTCCCTGGCCCCAGTCGTGCACCAGTGCGGTCCCTTGGCCTGGCCTGCACCCTCTAGCAATCCAAGGCCCCTTGGGGGATGTTGGAGAGCCAGTTTCAGCCTGATCTCACAGGCCAGGCCAAGGGACCCCACTGGTGCATGAATTCATGCATCGGGCCTCTAGTATATTACATAAAATAGTTACCACTATCCAATGACCTGCATTTTTTCTATTGTAATATTCTTTTTATATAGCATCCTATCTAATAAAAGAGAAACATGGTAATTAGTGTACGACCGCTACCCTTCCCATTGGCTAATCAGGGAGATATGCAAATTAACTGCTAGCCAAGATGGCGGCCGGCAGCCAGGCAGCTTGAAACTAATATGAGGCTTGCTTGCTTCAGTGACGGAGGACTCCAACGTTCCCCGCCTGCCTAGCCGGCCTCTGAGCCTGTAGTTTGAAACATTGTAACAAATATAGAACCTAAACAAAACCCCAGAAACCTGCTTTCAGCGAGCCGGGATCTCAGAGCTAGAGTTATACATTGTTTCGATTATAGAACCTAAAGAAACCAGATACCTGCTTTCAGCAGCAGCAGAGGCCTCAGAGCTGGAGACTCAGAGCTAAATCTGGCCCAGAATTAAAAAAAAGAAAAAAAGGAGCGGTTGGGAGCTTCAGTCACCCGCCAGCCTGAAAACAGCCCTCAGCCCCTCACCCAGACTGGCCAGGCACCCCAGTGGGGACCACCACCCTGAAGGGTGTGTGACCAGCTGCAAACAGCCATCATCCCCTCATCCATGCTGGCCAGGCACCCCAGTGTGGACCCCCACCCGGATCCAGGACACACTTCAGGGCAAACCAGCCAGTCCCACCCATGCACCAGGCCTCTATCCTACATAGTAAAAGGGTAATATGCCTCCCAGCACGGGATCAGGGTGACATGAGGCAGCGCCCAAACCCCCTTATCGCCCTGAGGCTCTGTGTGTGACAGGGGGCGGTGCCCCAACCCCCCAATCGGCCCTACCCTGAGTGTGACTGAGGGTGGCATCACAACCTCCCATTCCGCCCTGCTCTGTGCATGACAGGGGGCGGCACCCCAACTCCCCAATCGGCCCTGCTCTGAGCCGGACCAGGGCCTGCACCTAGGGATTGGGCCTGCCCTCTGCCACCTGGGAACAGGCCTAAGCCAGCAGGTCGTTATCTCCTGAGGGGTCCCAGACTGCGAGAGGGCACAGGCCAGGCTGAGGGACCCCCCTCTCCCCCGAGTGCACAAATTTTTGTGCACCGGGCCTCTAGCTTATTATTAAATACAGTTAGTTCTAAAGCTAATCAAGATATAATATGTAATATAAGGTATAATGTTTCATACTAATACAAAACCTTTACATATATTTTCAAATTTTATGTCCATAGTGTATAATATAAGGATCATTGTTCAAGAAAATAAATAAATAAAATTTTAAGCAAGGAACCATCCATTATGTGGATAAAGAGCTTTCTTTAAATTGAATCAAGATATTAACCCAGGTGTTTACAGTACTAAATAGACCCTGCAGTAAGCAATTGCATAGCATTAACCTGGGAATTTCATTATTGTATGACTGATTACCATAAAAAGAAAGCATTTCAAAAAAAATTGCTTATGAATAAGATTAAGTTTTCCACAGTGGCTGACATTATAAGACTTCAGAATGATGGCCAGGAGTGCACATGAAATAATTCACAAAAATATACAGGGATAAAACCATCAATGATATTTGACATTAATGAATATATTGAAAGCTAATTTCTTTATGTTTGTTCCCATTTCAGCTCATTTAGAGTTATAACCTCTACTTAAATAGATTCTGAAGGTTAATGGCTTCATTTTCATAATGGCATTATCTAGTTCTTGCTGCCTGGTAACACTCAATCAAAACAATGCTAGCTTTTAGTCCAATGATCATCACCTAATTGCATTTAACAATTTCAATATTTCCTTTTCATTTGCAGATACATTATTATCTCTGAGCATCTAAGATTTTTGCTTAAGGAGAATATATCCAAATATTGTAACTCTTGCTTTTTTACTTCAAATGACTTATTTTGTATCCATGCCACTTTGTCTGAGGCCAGTAGAAAAAAAGTATAAAATCATTTAGCAAGTCATTCTTCATCTGTTGTAAAATTAGCCCATATCTGGTAATTTCCAGGCCATTTTCTTTCCTTTTTTCAGTACAATTTTTGCATAGTGAAACTGTTACTTCACATATAATATGAACAAAATATGGACTCTTTAGAATAATTCTGATTTTATAATCTTGGAGAAGATTCTGTCATGATACAGTTCATATACACTTAGCCCAGTCCTGAAGGTCCCCTACAAATATTTTATATACACAGAAATGGACTTGTATCTTTCTCTCAGCCTATGAGCATGTTTGGCCATAGGGGAGTTCTTTGGTTCTTATACTGGGTGAGCAGGAAGTGCCAGAGAAGCAGTGGCCCCATTAATGAGGAAAAAATAGTTGCTGAATACATAGCTCAGTGTTCTCTACCTGGGAGCCATACTTTTAAGGTATATTCTCTCAGTATTCAGAAAGTTCTCAGCAGATTGAACCCTGATAAGCCCTTGGGAGATATACTCCTCTGTCCATTCTTGTTGTTGTCCTCCTTATCTCACTTCCCCCTCAGACCCATGTCTTTTATGATTATTTTACAGATACACTACTCATCTCAGGGTTTGCTTTTGGGGAAATCTAAACTAGACTGCACTGAGTAAAACAATGAAAGTTCTAAAATGCCATACCTATTATAAATTTTTGAGAGAATTATATTTCAACCTTACTGATTATTTTGAAATATAAGGCACCCCATTTTGAAGCATTTTGTGGCCATTTGATTATTCATTTATTCACAGAAATTTGTCAAAACCCAAAGGAACATATTGAAAACCCAGTTTATATAAACAAACTAAACAATGATAAAGAATAAATCATGAACCTCACATAATGACAGTATTTTTTAAAATATAAAAGAAATATTCCCTCTTTGTAACTCATCCTGTCTTATTTGTTATTTTTTGGAGCAATGTGTGTTGATAAGATTTGAGAAAATTACAATTTAAATTCATTATATAAGAGTAAGGGCAGTGTTAGCATTGAGAGCAGTGCATATTGATGAAGGCTCTACCTTTAACCAAACTCTAGTGGAATCGCCTTTGGGCGTTTATCTCTACTAGGCCTCAATCTTAACCTATAAAAACTAGACTTTCAGTGTCAGGGCTCCACACTCAAGACCTAGTTACATCCCAAAGTTCTGACATTCAAATACTATCACAGTAGGGCTACAACATATGAACTTTAGGAAGACACAAACATTCAGTCCATACCATGTATGACAGAACATTACTGATCTGAGTTATAGTGTGAGGACATATAGATAAGATCAGGAGGTCTCTTTGCTTATCCATGTTTGATTTGTGGGTAGAAATTTTATACCAAGTAAACTTTGTTAAATGTGTAATGAAGCCTTGATAGCCACCATAGAATACAACAACAGAGATGAAAACAGTGTGCAAAACATTGAAACACTTCAGTCCTGTTGGCAAATAACTGCTTTGCCAATCTTTCTCCAAATTCCTCCTGCCCCAGCTGCTAAGCATCTCTCTCAGGACCTCCTGAATTCCAGTATGAAAAGGGCTACACACTTTGCCTAACGGATTCCTGGAGGCTGTTTTAGCCATATGTCTGGGATCATGATTCTCTTCAGAGCAGAGTGGCTGTGCTGTATTTACTGTCAAGTCGTTTTCTATTGACCCCTGAGAGGAAGATGTCATTGTTCTTTTATTCCTTAAATCCCAGAATAACTGTCGACATACAGTTTTATTTAAATAGTTATTCATCTACAAAAGCTTTTTCTGATGAGCCTTCTACAAAATACAACGTTTTTCCCACATTTGACTGTTTAACCTGTTGCCTGAATTCTATGTTGAGTTGTTAATGGAATCCAGCCCAACATGAAATGTCAATATATTGTTTATTTCCATTTGATATTTCTTGGTTATGGTTTCAGGCAGGAAACTGAAACCTCAGAAAGCAAAACCATACATGGAAGAGGTGGGGTGGACTACCGCATACATTTTCAAGTATTACTTGCATGTTAATAGTTTTTGGAGATGAAGATGTCCTTTGAGTAGACAAATTATTGAATATGGAGTTTCATGATCTGAGAGAAACAATGGGGAGACGCTGACAAACTACTTCTTAAATCCTAATACTTAGATGCAGAACAGAAATTCCACGTATTTCATGCATCAGCAGAGCACTGAGAAAGTTTCTTTAAAGACAGTGTCCCACCCGTGAGGTTTGTAGCCTCTGATGAGTAAGCACAACATATTTGAAGAACAGGGAGAGACTAACGGAAGAGGCAGACCACTCTAGATGGCTAGGAGGTAGGTTTAATAAAAAAGGGAACTGACATCTGAAGTTTATCCTGGGTGGCCTCAAAACAATCCCCAGCCCCCATTGGGACACATGTGGGAGGCTGCCAATCTCACATCCACATTGATGTTTCTCTCTCTCTCTGTCTCTCCTCCTTCCTTCTACTCTTTCTAAAAATCAATAGAAAAAATATCCTTGGGTGAGGACTAACCAAGAAACAAAACAAACAAACAAACAAACAAACAAACAAACAAAAAAACCCCACAAAGAACAAAGCAAGTGGTTTATCACACCCACCCACTATAATTTTAGAAGTTTATATAGAAGCCTTAACTGGGTTCAGTTTAGCGCCCAGGTGGCCTTAACCAGGTTTGTCATGTACCAGTCCAGACTGTCTCATTGCTACGTTGCTATATCAAGGCTGCGTCCTTGCATAGCTTCTTGTAGGAGATGGAAGCAAAGCACACACTCCAAACACAGGTCCAACTCGTGGGCCAAACTTTTGGTTGACCTTCCCCCACAATAACATGTGGTTTTTCTGTTTTTGTTTTTACAAGTTTTATTTACTCTGAATGTTTTATTGAGGGAGTTTGGTTTTCCTAAATGATTTGATGACAATTTCCTGTCCCTATTATTTAGATACCTAATATGTCAATACTTTGCATGAGAATGAACTCAATATAAAGATATTTAAAAGCCACCATATACTTCAACATTTTTGATGTTTTAGTCTAATTTTAACCTTCAAGTTGTAAAGCAAAGTTCCCTTGGGTTTTAACAATTTTAAACTAAATGAGTAAAATGCAGCATATGCATTTGTTGAATACTTAAAATGCAATGCCTTGCCAAAGTGTGAAGTCAGCACAGAGTTTGAAGTTTCCAAGTTTTGTAGTCATTTCAAACACATTGTCGACCATATAAAAGGTTGCGCTTTGCCCTCAGTCCATGCACATAGAAGTCTGATTGATGTCAATGGGAGCCAAGTGTGAAGTTTGTGGGCACTGTAGTTTCAAACTTTATGGTGTGTTCAGAAGATCTTTGAAGTCTAGAATCTGTGGAAAAATATAGAGTTTAAAGAGTAGCTCTTCGGGGTTTATTCTTATCCACTGAGAACATGTTTAGAAGGCCTGTTTTAAATGCAGACCTCGGCTGGAATTCCAGAAATGTAATGTGTGTGGAGTGGCTGATTGCAGGAATTATTCCCAGGCGTTCAATTATTAGACTTGGAGACAACAGTGGCAAACGATTGCCTGGTATCCTATCTTTTTGTACATTGACTGTGGGTTTGTTTCTGCTGCAAAAATGAAAGGTATATACTGCTGTTTATGTTGATGCTAAAATTAAATTTTTTATCATTAATTTCATGTATGAACATATTCAACCAAACAAGTGGAATCACCTTTGACAAATCCATTAGGAACTTGGATACCTACACTATGACTGAGAGCCTCACTGGAGTTTAATTTTAGAAATATTGTCAAGGGAAAAGCAAGACCTAAGTTAAAGAATAATAACTTTATCACAATTTTATCCAAAAGATATTGTTAATGTTATAAAAACCGTCCGATTCAGTTTCCCTCTTCAAGTTACAGCTTTCATTTTCCAAAACCACATGCCCTAAAATGCGTGTTTCTTATGTTACCATGGTTTTTATTTAATAATATAATTTGTGTTTAAAATTCCTGATCTGTGATGTTTTTCTGGAGCAATCTTTGTTCTTTTCGTACTTAAGACTTATATGCACGATGCAGGATCAATGTTCTTGGCAGGCCATCTAACAGGAGCCTGCTAATCTATCTCACTGTATCTGGAGGAAAGTGCTGAGGCGGCGCTCAAGAACTGTGATTTTTCTTTTTCTTTTCTTTTTTTTTTTAAGAAAGCAGAGGCAACTCGTCAACTAGGAAAGAAACCATCACTGTTGTGGGATTTTAGGCTGACCAGAGTTCAGTGTTAAAACAATTGAAGACCAGAGAATCAGAAGAAAGCTCAACAAGAAAGTAAGATATTTTGTGTATCGTCAAACACTTGCTTTTCTGCTGCCTTAATTATGTATTCAATCAGTTACTGCTAAGTGAGTAATAAAATTAGTGCATAAGAGTGCATATCTCAGTTTTGTTTTGCTTTGATTCTGTATGTGTATTGCAAACCCCTATAATGCCATATTGTCCATTGTCCACCACAGAGTTTCAGAAAACAAGTCTATTGCCCCTCCCATGAGCCACAAGACACAGCTCTGGAGTGGATAACCAGTTTCCTCAACTCATGGGAACCTTGAATTATATAAGTTCCTAAGACCATAAGAAACAATTATATCACTGCCACTACTCATAAAGGCATTCTTCTTTTTCATCTCCTATCCAAGGCAGCATTTAAAATATTTTCAAATGTATACATGTTTATTTAAAATAATTTAGAGACATTGACTTCAAGCTATTTTTTGCTTTCTGTTCCATGAACTTTTCATGAATCAAAAAAATTCAACATCCTATAACCTGAGAATCATTGGAGAAAACAGGATAACAAAAATTTGACCTCAAGTAATCCAGCCACATACAAGAAAAGTGATTCATCAGATTCAGACATATGTGATCCGTAGCTACTCTTTAATTACTGAGTGCTGTGATGCATACATTTCCAGTCTCATGTTGTATTGGTAACAGGAGTCATGTTGTAAAAGTGAAAATGAATATGAAGATGTAATTTTAAAAAGAATACACCAGGAAATTAGGTATCACAGACAATAATAGTAGTGGGCAATCGTTTCTACTATTTCATGAAGTTTTTAATTATCTAAACATAAGTTCAGTGATATCCCCCCCCCACACACACACATACATACACACACACACATACACGCACACACACATACACGCACACACACAAACACACACGTACACGCACACACACACATCAATCCTGTTTGTTCCAACCACATGAAACAAAACGACCACACATTTCAAAGATGATCTTGTCAAATGCAGTCTGGCATGCGTTGTGACATAAAGTAAATTGTAGTATAAGTTAGACCAACGTTATTCTAAGTAAGTAAGATCAAGTCTGGTTCAAAATATTATAGTGTAGGGGAAACAAACAAACACCAAACAAATTAGAACAGGCAAAGGCTACTTATTCAGAATTTGCCTTAAGACGTGAGTTGGCCCCCATCACTTGTGTGTTTGGACAGAGATTCAAAGACAGGCAGTGGGGTGGGAAAGCTTTTAGGTGGGAAAAAATGGGAGGAGTAAGAGGAGGGCTAAGTACAGGGTCACGGGCGGGGAAGTAGCACAGGGAAGTCCGAGAGTAATAGAATCTTGTGGAATATCAGGATGCAGCCTGCTGATTGCGTCCTACTCTGAGAAAAATCACAGAGAGAAACAAAAGGACCTACGGTGGAGACCCAACTAGGTGGGAGTTGTTGCTAAGGCAACCTGCTGCTTTAGGAAAGACCACAGGCAGGAGATATGAGCTTTAATATGTTGCTAAGGCAGAATTCTTTGAAAGTACCAATCACAACCTAGTAAAACATATATCTACCCCTAGACAAAGAAGATTCAGCGGACACTCACTTTGGGCCCTCTCCCTGCTAGGGGCACTCTGTCTATCAATAATTAGGGAAGTTGCCAGTTATTAAACAAGCCCAATCGCCCTGTCAATAGTCCCGCAGATGGAAGCATGGAGTGTAGCCTCCATCCGTTCCCAGGCACTGAGATAGCTGGGCAGGGGGCGAGAGGGCAGCACTAGTCAATCGCCCCACAGGTGGGATGGTGAAGCAGGTGAAGGGGCAGCACCAGGCCACCCCGCAGGCCACCTGAGGGACCCTACCTATGCATGAATTCATGTACCAGGCCTCTAGTAATAGATAATTGGTTATATTCTTGGGTTGGTTGCTCCAAGTTATGGGTCAAGCTCTATTTTTATATTTGGCTTAGCCATTGCAAATTTGCATATTTAGCCTCTCAGGATGCTGACATTAATGGTATTGTTGTATGTGCTCTTAATCTTATAAAGCTTTCAAGGAAATGTTGCCTTTATTTAAAAACTAGAGGTCCAGTGCACAAAAATGTGTGCACTTGGACCGGGGGGGTCTCTCAGCCTGGCCTGCGCCCATTTGCAGTCCAGGACCCCTTGGGGGATGTCCACCTGTCGACTTAGGCCCACTCCCTGGGGGATCAGGCCTAAGCTTGCAGGCAGACATTCTTCTGGCAGCCAGGGAGCCCTTGGGGGATGTCTGACTAAAGTCTGAGGCCCCCAAGGGAGCTGTAATGAGGAAGCTGGGGTGACAGAGGAGCCACGCTGTCCTGCCCTGCCGCCCTGGGTCAGGTCGCACACGGGATGCCGGCAGATTGCTGCTGCCCAGCCCAGCCGCTTTGGGTTGGATCGCACACGGGATGCCCAGGTGGGCCAGCTGATCAATGCTGCCCTGCCTGGCCGCCCCGGGTCGGGTCGTACACGGGATGCCCGCCACCCTGGGTCACAGATAGCAGGCCCGGATGGTGGTGGGGCAGGCAGGATAGCGCTGTCCCGCTCTGCCTGCAGTATGCAAATTAGCCGCCATCTTTGTTGGTAGTTAATTTGCATATCATGCTGATTAGCCAATGGGAGGCGTAGCGAATGTATGGTCAATTACCATGTTTGTCTATTATTAGATAGGAAGAGATGGCTTATATGGGCAGTCATTCTGCCAATAAATTTGAGGTCTGATTATTTGCTATAGCAAAATCTAGCTTCTAGTTTAAAACAATACTAGAAAAAGAGAGGCAACCTAGACAAATGATTAAGCATATGGCTCTGGGTTCAGGTTGTCACTTTCTATGTGATCTTGAGAAAATCATGGAACTTTTAGTCTCACAGGTTCTTCATTGACTAACTGGGGGTGATCTGTAGCTACTCTAGAATTTTGTAAAATGTAAATGAGTTAAAGTCTCTAAGCACTCAGTATAAGGCACATCATATTGGAAATTCTCTTATTATTTGTAAAGAAAAAGTTAATGGCTTAGAAGCAGTTGTTCTCAACCTGTGGGTTGCAAACAATGAAAATACATCCTACATATCAGATATTTACATTACGGTTCATAACAGTAGCAAAATTACAGTTATGAAGTAGCAACAAAAATAATTTTATGGTTGGGGGTCACCACAACATGAGGAACTGTATTAAAGGGTCGCGGCATTAGGAAGGTTGAGAACCACTGGTAGAGGAATGTACTATGGAAAAAAAATGAGATTTCTGCTATAACGCAAACAGTAACAACAAGTTTATCCCCTAGAAAGGTCACACAAATCTCCTTATATTGGCTTTATCACACATATCTATACTAATGAAAGGGTGATATGCTAATTAGACCTCACATTTTCCAGATGTCCATCACTACAAAGCCATAGAAGCTGCAAGGGAGGGCCACATGGTGCAGGAGAGGCGGGGAGGCAAGGCAGAGGTGCTGCAGCGTGGGCCAGTCCAGTGCCTTAACCCCTTTCACAGAGGCCACAGGAGAGGTGCTTTCGCTGCTGCTGTGGGAGAAGAGGCGGTGCCACTGCCATAGCCACTGCCCCTTTCGCAGGGGCAGCACGGGAGAGGTGGCAGCATGGTCCCAGTCCCAATGCTGCCCCTTCCACAGAGGCAGCCACAGAGGCAGCAGCACAGGCCAGGTCCTAGTGCCATGCCTCCGCAGAGGCTGGACAGGGTGTGACCTGCTGTGCCTCAACCTCCCACAGCCCCTACCGCAGCTGGGCTGGCCCCAGATCACCCCCCACCCACCAGTGGGCAGAGGGTGGGGCCAGTGCTAAGAAGTGAGGCCCGAGGGCTGGCAGCCACAGTGGCCAGCAGTGACAGCAGCAGCAGGGTGATGGGGGCGGTGCCTTCCCATAATCGGCCTGGTTGCCTCCCGCAGACTGGTGCCGCCATTGTGAAAAACAGTATGGTGTTTCCTCAAAAAGTTAAAAATGGAACTCCCATTTGACCCAGTGATCCCCCTGCTAGGAATATATCCCAAGAAACCAGAAACACCAATCAGAAAGGATATATGCACCCCTATGTTCATAGCAGCGCAATTTACAATCGCTAAGATTTGGAAACAGCCTAAATGCCCATCAGCAGATGAGTGGATTAGAAAACTATGGTATATCTACACAATGGAATACTACTCTGCTATAAAAAAGAAGGAGTTCTTACCATTTGCAGCAGCATGGATGGAACTGGAGAGCATTACGCTAAGTGAAATAAGCCAGGCAGTGGAAGAAAAATGCCACATGATCTCACTCATTTATGGGTAGTAAAGAATATTATAACCTAATGAACAAAAAGATAGATATAGAGGCAGAGAAGCATCGAACAGACTGTCAAATTATAGTGGGAATGGTGGGGAGTGTTGGGGGAGGGTAAGAGATCAATCAAAGGACTTATATGCATGCATATAAGCATAACCAATGGAGTCTTCTAGGGTTTTTATGGTTTCCCGTCTTATGTTCAAGTCTTTTAGCCATTTTGAGTTTGTTTTTGTGTATGGTGTAAGTTGTTGATCTAGTTTCATTTTTGTGCATGTATCTGAACCCACTTTCCCAGCACCATTTATTAAAGATGCTGTTTTGACTCCATTGTATGCTCTTGCCTCCTTTGTCAAATATTAATTGAGCTTAATGGCTTGGGTAAATTTCTGGATCCTCCATTCTGTTCCATTTGTCTATGTCTGTTCTTGTGCCAGTACCAAGCAGTTTTGAGGACCATGGCTTGGTAATATAGTTTTCCCTAAGAACAGGAACAAGGATGCCCACTTTCACCACTCCTGTTCGACATAGTACTAGAAGTACTAGCCATAGCAATCAGACAAGAAGAAGAAATAAATGGCATTCAAATTGGAAAAGAAGGAGCAAAACTATTCTTATTTGCAGATGACATGATACTATACATAGAAAACCCCAAAGACTCCATCAAAAACTGCTAGACCTAATAAATGAATTTGGCAATGTAGCAGGATACAAAATTAAAGCCCAGAAATCTATGGCCTTTTTATACACCAATAATGAACCCACAGAAAGAGAAATAAAAAAACAATCACATTTACTATTGCACCAAAAAAAATTAAGATACCTAGGAATAAACTTAACCAAGGACGTAAAAGACCAGTACTCAGAAAACTACGGGACATTGAAAAAAGAGATAGAGGAAGACATAAACAAATGGAAGAACATCCCATGTTAATGGATTGGTAGAAGCAACATCATTAAAATGTCCATACTACCTAAAGCAATCTATAGATTCAATGCAATACCTATTAAAATATCAAAGGCATATTTCAAAGATCTAGAACAAACTCTCCAAAAATTCATCTGGAATAATAAAAGACCCTGAATAACCACCGCTGTCCTGAGAAAGAAGAACAAAGTTGGAGGGATCACAATACCAGATATTGTATCTCTTTTAAATGCTTCCACTACCATATATATTATCTTTCTATTTCGGCATTGTGAATTAGACGTAAGACAATTCAGTTTTATAAAATATTGAAATAATGTTGAGTATGAAAAAGGGCTTAACTTCCAAAACAATGAATGGTCATTTTGACAATTTTAATGTTTGTTCTATAAGAAATAACAAAGGGATTACTCACTGCAGTGAAGATTACAATAAAGCCTCCTAAAAAATATCAATTCTTCTGTCTGTCCTCTTCAGGAATTTAAAAAGAGTGGACTTTGGGCACTCAGTTCTCAAAGATATCATAATAAGGCCATTTTCAGGAACAATTAAGGATAGTGTAATTATATTTTAATTGGTTGCTTTACAAAAATACTTAATCTCAAAACATTTTTGGTGGGGAAGAAAGAAATCATACTGCTTTATTCACAGATGATATGGTTGTGCAAATAAAAATCTTAAAACATCAAAAGGTGATTTTAAAACTATTAGTAAATTTAGCAAACCCTTAGATCTACTATATAAAGCACTGATCTTTTTGTTTGTCAGAATATATAAATAGAAAAGATTTTTAAAAATATATTTTATTGAATTTTTTACAGAGAGGAAGGGAGAGGGATAGAGATTTAGAAACATCGATGAGAGAGAAACATTGATCAGCTGCCTCCTGCACACTCGTCCCTACTGGGTATGTGCCCACAACCAAGGTACATGCCCTTGACTGGAATCGAACCTGGGACCCTTGAATCTGCAGGCCGATGCTCTATCCACTGAGCCAAACCGGTTAGGGTGATAAGATTTTCTCCTTATTATTTTGTCTACCATATTTTAAAGTACTTGCCACACTTTTATTTCTTTTACTAATGGCAATTGCCTGTAAGCTATTTGCAATTCTTCTCATATTTGTTCTTTTTTGTCATTTTCACTTTCAGACAATTAGAATTCTTATTTTTTAAATTTATTTTTATTGTTGAAAGTATTAAAGATGTCTCTCTGTTTTCCCCATTGACCCTATCCACCCACACCTGCACCCTCCCAGGCCTTCACCACAGTATTTTCTGTGTTCTTAGGTTTTGCATATATTCATATAAGTTACTTGGTTAATATCTTCCTGCCCCACTCTTCCCTCTGAGATTCCTCAGTCTGTTCTAAGATGCATCTTAATTAAAACTTTGATTGTTTAAAAAATGTTTGTTTGTTTGCCTAAAAATACCTGCTTCTGGTAAAATGTGAATAATAAAAAACATTTTTGATTTCTTTTTTATTGGCATATGACATTGGTTTCCTATTAGACTTTCAGCTGATGCATTACCTACCCTACAAGGCTTAGCTAAGTGTAAGAAAATATATATGAACTCGGTAACTGTAAATATATGTTATTCATTAAAAAAAAACTATGGAAAACAAAGTAATGTGTTCCATTCTTTCCCTTGACACTGGGAAATTCTGGAGAATTATATTTTAAACAGCCTCCATTTTTTTCTAAGGGAAATACAGCTTGGCACTATAATAGCTTAACTTACTTTTTGTTCAGTGATATCATTATTTTATTTATTAAAAAAATAATTTTTTGTTTGGTACTTCTTGTCCCAACTCTTTCTTTCTCTTCTAACTCTGTTGAATTTCTCATTAATTTCAAAATTTAATAATTCTATATAATAAAAGATTAATATGCAATTGTTTCCTCAATCGGGGGAGGGGCAGGCCAGCCAACTTCCTGTGTTCCCACCTCCCCTCTCCCATCGGCCAGACCCCACCCATGCACAAATTCATGCACCGGGCCCCTAATTACTTAATGAAGTTTGACAATATATGATGAATAAAGGTTTAAGTAAATATGGCATATTTATAACTATATCAGAGTTGGAAATACTTTAGAAAATAAAGCTTATGAAATGTTTTTAACAGACTATTCCAAATTTTAACTAAACTTCATCAAAGCTCTCTCATTCATGTAAAGAGACTCAGTATTTCTGGGAACATCATTTGGTGTTTTCTCTATTCTTCTCTATTCTTGGGCTTGCTTTTACATTACCAATAATTTTAAGTTACATTCTTGCTTAAGGAAGTAAAAGTTTGGGCATTTCAGGTTCCCCTGGGTAAATCAGGTTCCCAATCCTAATTTTGTGTGTGGGTGTGTATGTATATATGTGTGTCTGTATATATATATATATATATATATATATATATATATATATATATATATTAGGGGCCCGGTGCACGAAATTCGTGCACTGGGTGTGGGGGGGCGGGGGAGTGTCCCTCAGCCCAGCCTGCCCCTTCTCACATACTGGGAGCCCTCAGGCGTTGACCCCCATCACCCTCCGATCACCTGATCGGCCCCTTGCCCAGGCCTGACGCCTCCACCAGAGGTGTCAGGCTTGGACAGGGGACCCCCATCTCCCCCCGATCACTGGCTCTGGCCCCCGCCCAGACCTGAGGCCTCTGGTCCAGGAATCATGCCTGGGCAGGGGACCCCCATCTCCCTCTGATCGCTTGCTCCACCCCCCGCCCAAGCCTGACGCCTCTGACCCAGGCTTCAGGCCTGGGCAAGGGGACCATCATATCCCCCCAATCCCCGGCTCCGCCCCCCACCCAGGCCTGATGCCTCAGCCAGAGGAGTTGACCCTCATCACCCTCCGATCACCAATCACCGGATCGGCCCCTTGACCAGGCCTGAGGCCTCTGGCAGAGGTGTCAGGCCTGGGCAGGGGACCCCCAGCTCCCCGCGGTTGCAGGCTCCGCCCCTGCCCAGGCCTAACGCCTCTGGCCTAGGCGTCCGGCCTGGGCAGCGGGGACCCGCAGTGGCAGCGGGGGCGCCGCGATCGTGGGCTCCGCTTTAGGCCCAGGCAAGGGACCCCTAGCTCCTGGGACTGCCAGCTTCGACCGTGCCCAGCTCCCATCGCTGGCTCCACCCCTACTTCCTGCTATCACTGGCCAGGGCGGCAAAGGCGCCTGATTCTCCGATCATGGCTGGGGGGCAGGGCAAAGGCGGCCCTAGGGCCGCCTTTGCCCTGCCCCCCAGCTCTTAGCTCCCCCCTGGGTTTCTGATCACTGTCAGTGGCAGGGGGCTTCTTCCTGCTTTCCCTTTCGCCTCCCTGCATTGTGCCTCCATATGCAAATTAGCCGCCATCTTGTTGGCAGTTAACTGCCAATCTTAGTTGGCAGTTAATTTGCATATAGCCCTGATTAGCCAATGAAAAAGGTATCGCCGTACGCCAATTACCATTTTTCTCTTTTATTAGTGTAGATATATATATATATATATATATATATAGAGAGAGAGAGAGAGAGAGAGAGAGAGAGAGAGAGAGTCTCCAGTTGTTATTTCATTAGCTTCTATGTCTGTTACACTATTGCTCATTTAAATTGTTATAGAAATTTGTTTTCCCCTCATATATCTTATATATCACTCACGTGCTTTTTCCCACTGACTTTAACAACTATCTCCTCATTTCTTAGTTTAGGGACTCTACATTCAGTGAGTCAACATTTTGACCTAAGCACTTGTAGTTTTGTTAAACAAATCAGTTCATCTATACTCACTTTTATTCTTTAGCACATGTTGCTAATTAAAAAAAACAAAAAGAAGTAAACTTGGCCTTGCACTTGAAAATACCTCAGCAGAAGCCAAAGGGATTTCACTTTTAAAAATAGGGGATGGTTGTCTCTCGGTTAATTTTTTTCTCTGTAACATTTTAACTTACCTTTCAACTTCCAGTCACAATGGGGAGCCCGATGACCTTTTAAGCTTTTCAAGATCATCTAAGAAACACTGATTTCAAATACGTTTCATCTGTGATCCTACCCAGCACAACAATATGGGTAATTTAAAAATTACATACCATGATAAATCTCTCAGGAATTTTCTCTATTACATCCACTGACATTTCCACAGTGCACAGATGCATTTATAAAAGAACTTTGTACAATGAAATGAATTAGATTAATGGAAGAGGAGAGGAGTTCTAATTCCATACAGGGATATTTTATTGAATCTATTTCTGTACAAGTTCCTTTTCACAAAAGGAATTCTTCTTTAAATGCCATGCTAAAAACCATAAAAAACAGACTTGACACAATTCTAGGTATGCTCAGAAGAACGCTTTGCTCATCTGATCTTTAAAAACATTTAATGATCAAGTCTAGTGCCCTAAATTCTATTTGTGAGATGTTGAATTTAAGGTGGATACTAGAAATACACACCAAATCAAAATCTATTTTATTTACTTTATACATTACACTGAACACATTCCTCTTTTACTAATAAATACTTGGGTTGAAAGGCATACTAATTATGATATATAACTAGTCGAGAGTTAGTTGTACATCTGCATAACAATAATATACTAGTACACACTAGTTATAAATACCAATGTACATATGTAATTAGTATGTAATTATCTACAAGATATAAATTTTTTGTAATCGTTACTTGAGATTCTAAGATTTTCCCACTGGTATTACTAATAAGAGAAATCATAGTTAAATCATAGTTTTTATTTTTGACTGTGATGAGAAGTTGATAATAAAAACAACTGCATATTCATTAAATAGATGAAAATAAGTAGAATAATTCTTCCAGTAGCCTTTTTAAATTCTGAGAATATATTATGCAGCTTCATGTAAAAATAGTTTGTTTTATCTTTTATTTTTTCTTCTAAATCTCTTAATTACATGGTTTTTTGTTTTGTTTTGTTTTGTTTAATGCCTCCTGCATTTGGGCAAAGGGTACTAACTTGATTATATAGTTTACTAGAGGCATGGTGCATGAAATTAGTGCATGGGGGGGGAGGGTCCCTCAGTCCAGCCTGCACCCTCTCCAATCAGGGACCCCTTGGGGTATGTCCAACTGCCGGTTTACAGGGATCGGGCCTAAACCAGCAGTTGGACATCCCTCTCACAATCTGGGACCACTAGCTCCTAACTGCTCACTTGCCTGCCTGCCTGATTGCTCCTAACCACTATGCCTGCTTGCCTGATTGCCCCTAACCCCTCTGCCTACCTCCCTGATCACCCCTATCCTCTCTGCCTGCCTGCCTGCCTGATCGCCCCAAACTGCCTCTACCTACTGGCTTAATCACCCCTAATGGCCCTTCCCTGCCAGCCTGATCACCCCTAACTGCTCTTCCCTGCTGGCCTGATTACCCCTAACTGCCTCTGCCTCAGTACCCACCACTATGGCTTTGTCCAGAAGGAAGTTGGACGTCAAGAAGATGGCCAGTTGACCTGGTTTAATTAGAATATTGCCCTTTTATTAGTATACTAGAGGCCCGGTGCACAAAAATTTGTGCACTCGGGATGGTCCCTCAGCCTGGTCTGTGCCTTCTAACAGTCTGGGACCCCTTGGGGAATGACCACCTGCTGGCTTAGGCCCGCTTCCTGGGGGATTGGCCCTAAGCTGGCAGTCAGACATCCTCTGGCAGCCCAGGAGCCCTTGGGAGATGTCCACTTGCCAGCGGGGAGCAGGCCTGGCTGCAGTCGGACATCCTTAGGACTGCTGAGGATGCAGGAGAGGCTCCCACCACCACTGCTGTACTGGCAGCCATCAGCCTGACTTGTGGTTGAGCAGAGCTCCCCCTATGAGAGCACACTGACCACCATGGGGCAGCTCCTTCATTGAGAGTCTGCCCCCTGGTGGTCAGTGTGTGTCATAGTGACCAGTGATTCCCAGTCGCTCTGCTGTTAGGGTCAGTTTGCATATTACTCTTTTATTATATAGGCTAGAGGCCTGGTGCATGGGTCGGGGCCGGCTGGTTTGCCCTGAAGGATGCCCAGATCAGGGTGGGGTTCCCGCTGGGGTGCTTGGCAAACCTGGGTGAGGGCCTGAGGGCCTTTTTCAGACTGTCCACAAACCCTTCAGTGTAGGGGTCCCCGCTGGGATGCGTGGCCAGCCTGGGTGAGGGGCTGAGGGCCATTTTCAGGCTGGCCACAGCCCCTTCAGGGTGGGGGTCCTCACTGGGGTGCCTGGCCAGCCTGGGTGAGGGGCTTATGGCTGTTTTCAGGCTGGCCAAGCCCCCCATCAGGGACCCCCACCCCATGAGGGTGTGGCCATACTGGGTGGGGGGCTGATGGATGTTTGAAGGCTGGCCACAGCCCCCAGCCACCCAAGCTCCCTGTGGAAGCTGGCTGGAAGCAGGTATCTGGGATTTATTTATCTTCTATAATTGAAACTTTGTTGCCTTTTGCAGATGCCACAGCCTGCCAGAGCAGGCGGGAAGCTTGGCTTACTTCATCGCCGGTGCAACCAAGCCTCCTGCTTGCTCCAGCTCCATGGCTGCCGGCTGTCATCTTGTTTTGGTTAATTTGCATATAGTCGCTCTGATTGGCTGGTGGGCGTGGCTTAGGCATAGCGAAGGTATGGTCAATTAGCATGTCTGTCTTTTATTAGTGTAGATATAGATTATATAGATTACCATTGCTTAATGGGGGTGGGGAAGCCTTTTTCAGCAGGAGGAGATGCTCTTGGCAGACAAAAATACATAATCCCTATATCTGGACTGATAGCCAGCCATATGCACTATACTGCCAAACCAGTTATTTAAAAATTGAACTGCTTTCTTACACCTTACAGAAAATAGCTGTTGCCCTTAAAAACCCCTCCTCAGCCCCCACCTTAGGTACTACCTTCACAGTTCACCCAGATTAGGTTCTGATTGGTCGGTTTCTATGCCAGTCAGCATCTCCGGGCCTATACATGGGCCTATCTCCGGGCCTGATCCACAGCCTCCATGGCAGCTGCGGATCAGGCCCTGCCTCTCTCTCTGGGCCTCTCTCCGGGCCTGATGTGTAGCAGCTGCAGCAGTGGTGAGGTCGTTTGGCCTCCAGCCCAGCCCCAGGCCAGAGGCTGATGACCTTGCCATGCTCACCTCATCCCCCACCCCCCTGCTGCCTCATCTGCCCGTTGGCCACCAGCCTTGCTGTGATAGGAGCCTGTGGGTGGTGGGGGAGGGACCTAGAGGTGCTCCATGCACTACCTGGTGGTGACCGGTTGTTTATCTGGTCATTTAGGTCATGATGGACACTGGCCTTTTATAATGTAGATGCTGATGTTATGCCTCTTTGGGCTCTGTGGGCTAGTCTAACCAACCTAGCTCAAGCATACAGACACTGGGTGCATAAATGACTGAGTCTCTGTAAGTACCTTGCACACACAGTCTTAAATGAATTTCCTTTGTAGAAAGCAGTTTATACATGTCACATATCATTTCTGGGAGAATTGCCATCAAGGCGCATTGGAGAGGACATCTAGAAACATACTAGTTTCTCTCAGACTTTAGCATATTACCCTTATTACCCTATTACCCTTTAGCATATTACCATATTACCTAATTAGGGTAATATGCCCTGTCTACCATTCCTCTTTGCTTATTTTAACATGTATATTAATTCTGTGTTCATACCGTGAGTATAAGAGCTTCTCTGAGTCCTGTGAGTTCTAAATAATCATGGAGCTTGAGGGTATTCTTGGTGCGTTCCAACAAACTCTGCCTTTTATGCTTTAAGTTTCTAGCTTGTCTAGGCTACGTTACTAGAGGGACATAAAAGCCCTCACAGGGAACATCTGTCTCCTTTAGTTGTCTCCAAGCAAAATTCATCACACAAAATGGTTTAATTTCAAGATTAGAGTCCTTGTGAGAATTAGAAGTCTTCTGGGGAGTCTCCTGACCTCCCCAAATTAGACTGAACTCTCCGATTGCTCTATTGTGTTATTTGCCTTTGTTAAATCCTTGTGTGATTATGTTCTGAGTATTATTGTGAATTCTTTCAAATATATAAACCTGAGTGATCTTTACAGCTATATTGCAAATGAACTATTTAATCTAACACTAAAGTATTTGAAATAATAGCACTAAACATTTGTGAGCAATATTAATCATATCAATAACTTCATCAAATAAACTTAGCAGAGATCTAATCAGATACATGAAATCAATTCAGTTGTTATCAAAGTGTATATTTATAGAGAAAAAAAATTAATTAGCCTAGGTCTGTCTCCATTAACGTCATGAATGATCCTGGATACAAAGGAAAGGTAATAGCAATTAAATCCATTGGAAGGAATTAAACATTTCAATGTTGTAGTCTTAACATACATGCACACAATTAAAATCATAAAAATATTAAACTAAAATAAATTTGATATGAAGTCTTAAATAACATTATTACCACTAGTGTTTTACTGACCCACATTTTTGGCAGAGTCTAAAGAGTAGAGGTAGAATCCAGTCTTTTTTTTTTTTTTTAAGTTTCTTAATTAGAATTTGTTTTCTAAGATTACCCAAAGCAGCTCTATGTAAAATAGAAAGTAATTAAGGGATTTCTTACTACTCCTGCCCATAGGAGATGAAAGCATCACAAAATTATTTGAATAATAAATATCACAACAGGGAAACAACAGCTTTTGAATATCACCATCCTCCTGGCTGGAGTCCCAGAAGCAAGTGAGCTCATTGTTTATCAAAGACTGAAAAATAAGTCACAGGTTCTCTTTTAATTCTGTATGTAAAGTGTATATATATATTTTTCCCCTAAAATACCAGTGCCAAATTTTAACATAATTGGAAGCCTTATAAATAAGATAAAAGCAAAATAACATGATTTTTATTGATACAGCACTGCTAAGATAAAAATGCTTTTTAAAATGATGGCTCTACAGGCCAATAACACATATTGCACATGCTTTTATAAAACCATATTATGGCATTTGTTTCTATGCTATTGCTGTGTCAGCTCATGTCATTATTTTCTTTACCTGGTCCAAAAAGGATGAGAATGGTCTATAGATCATATGAAAAGCATACTATTGTTTATTGTTTACTATTTTCATCAATAAAAAATAATATAATAGCACACTAATTTTGTTTACAGATATCATTTCTCTTTGAAAACAGATGTTTGAAATATCTGTTTGAGGTGAGGATTAGAAACCAGTTAGAACTGAACAGGCAAGTACTGAGACCGAAGTCATCAGAGTTAAGCTGGTAAGAATCAATATGTGAGCATAATCTCAGTGTATAGGGGGGATATACAGAACTTACCCTTTTAGAAAAGAAGTGCCCTCCATTACTTCAAGAGAAGAGAAACCTCTGTAGACCCAGCTCATCACATGCTATAGGATCTGGATCTTGCTCATCTTCGTAGATTTTACCTCAGCCATTCTTTGCAATCGCACCACCACCTCCACAGAGCTCACTGCTCAGCCACCAGGAATGTCCCCATTCCTCCAGAGGGCAATCATGGCCACCTGTTTCTTGTTTTCTGATCATACTCCCGTCCACCCTAACATGATCTCTGGCACAGTTTAGGAGCAGAATTTGAAGCTGTGCTCAGTGATCACCTTTTTACCTTCTCCGCTTAATCGGCTGTCCTTACTCAGAGCTCTAGAACACGCTCTAATGTTTCCAGTCATACCCCAAACCAAATAATTTTGTGTTTGGTTTTATCTCTTACCTTAAGATTGAAACCTTCCTGGGGGAAGTGGAAATGTTGACTTTATTAATTTTGTACAAATAATGTCCAGGACAATGGCTGGTTTTAAGCAATATATATATATATATATATATATATATATATATATATATATATATATATAATTTTTTTAAAAAAAATTAAATATTTTCACTTTGCTTTATTTGGTTACTTATAGTTTCATTTTACTTTTTCAGAATTGTTTCCCAAATTATATAATATGTAATGTAATCAATGTATATATAATATATAATAGCTTTTCTGCATCTAAGGTAGAGATTTAATAACTTCTGAAATATTTATTTTCATTCCAACTTTCCTGATATAGCACGAACATTCAAACTATCTAGGCAAGGTTATTTTGGGCAAGAATAATCTATCCTGGGGATTTCTGCTTTTTCAACATAAAATTTCCCTTGGGATTAGTAAATTTCTGGCAGTCATATATTTTTGACTCCTCAACTACAGAAATTTTTACATTTTGATTCTGGAAATGTTTCATCCTAACCCGGAAGGACATTACTCAGCCAACTCCTATGGCCCCACCAGGCCCTGCATATTCAGTGGTTAGAAAGCCACAGTATTGTCTCCAAAGCACATTTCTTGGGAAATTTTTAATTGACTAGTGAATAAAATTACCAACTCCAGTCATCATTTCTGGCAATTTAAATACTACAATTTGATATTAATGAAGCATCAAACAGCTATCTAAGATAGAAACCCCTACAAGAAAATGTTTTTCTATTTATTTTATAGCTGTGTGATTATAGCTACCAGTGATACAATATAATATCATGAAAATAGTGTATTGATAAAAACACTATGTTTCTCCTAACATAGGCCAAAAAGGAAAAATTAATCACCCCCCCCACCAAAAAAAAAGATCACACATTTGTCATTTATTATGTAGACTGGTATATTTAAAATTGTCATTTATTATGTAGACTGATCGATCCATTTAGGATTGAATGTTTCTTCTCCATTTAGAGTTGAACTCTCTGATGGCAATACTTTCAAATATTTGGAAGAAAAGCTCATTGTCCTTTTCAATGTATAAGAAACATTACATATAATTGCTGTGAGACAAAGAATATGAGATAGTGCAAGTGACAGTATATTATAGGTGGCAAAGTGCATTGAAAATAAAGTCTATTGCCATAACTATATGCCATAACCAAAGCAAGTTCTGAATTTGCATAATGTCTGTCAAGCAAGTTGGAACCAATTACTATCTTCATTGTTGGATTACTGTGATTGCCACTGCAAAATGATAATGAAAATCATGACATCCTGATTCAGAGAATATAGCTCCTAAGTTTTTGAAGAAAGTGGATATAAACTATATGTAATAAAAATACATATTATCTGACACAACAAAATAAAAACATTTTAGATGTTAAACTTTCAAATATTAATTAGCAAAGTTTTCCTTGTAATGGCCTCACATTACACAATTTGACCATTTAAGTCTTTACTTTGTTACTTTAAAAAAATATATATATATATTTGATTTCAGAGAGGAAGGGAGAGAGAGAGAGCAACATCAATGATGAGAGAGAATGATTGATCGGCTGCCTCCTGCATCCCCTGCTGGGGATCGAACGCACAGTCTTGGCATGTGCCTTTGACTGGAACCGAGCCCAGGACCCTTCAGCTCGCAGGCCAATGCTCTATCCACTGAGTCAAACCAACTAGGGCTCCTTTGTTACTTTTGACTGAAAAATAATATCCAATGAACTATGTGTTTAGAAAGTAAAGAAATATGAGCTAGGGAAAATAAGTAGGAATAATGGTTAAAGAATTCAGTTTGCATAAAGCAAGTCATTCATTTCTTAATAACCCTTCAGTAAGTTGTAGCCAAATGTCACAAGAAAAAAAAAAGAATGAAAAAACAACAACATGAAAACAAAACCAAATAATGCAATTATAGAAATTACTTACATAGTGTTGCTTATGAAATGGTAAGCAATAAATACACACACACAAATATACTAGTCTTATCTAATAAAGAAGGAATATGCAAATTGATCATTACTCCGTAACAGTCAAAATGGCTGCACTCACAGCAGAGGTAGGGATTCCGTAACACAAGATGGCTGCACCCACAGTGGAGGCCGAGTTCCCGTAATGAGCCTTAATGAGCTATCAGCAGGGACCTGAAGCTGCGTGGTGCTGGGCTGAAGCAGGGCACCTGAGGCTGCGCCCCCACCCCTGCCTGGCAGGGCTTGACAGGGGACCTCAGGCTGTGCCCCCTGCCCTGGCACCAGGCTGGGAGACTTCAGGCCATGCCCCTAGCCTGGCAGGGCATTACAGGGGAACTCAGGCCCCACCCCCCACCCCGGTGCTGGGCCAGAGGACCTGATGCTGTGCACCCCCCACCCTGCAGGGCTTGATGGGGGCCCTGAGGCTTCACCCCCAACTTGGTAGGACTTGACAAGGGTGAGGTCGGCTGGGTCTGGATCTCACCCAATGGGGGTGGGGCTGGCTGGGTCTGGGACTTGAGCGATTTTGAGGTGCCAAGGTGGGCGAGGACTTGCCTCTGGATCCCATGGCGCACTCCAGAATCTGACAGGAGGTATATTTGCATATACATTTTACTAATTTTCTTTCATTTCAACACTTCTATTATAGAGAAAGGGCAAATAGCAATATTAAAATATTTCCTCTAATTAATACCCTTTTAATGTGCACAAATTTCGTGCACTGGGCCACTAGTGTGTGTGTGTGTGTGTGTGTGTGTGTGTGTGTGTATACTTGATGAGGTAAAATCTATTATACTTATTTTCCATATATGAAAACTAAAGTACAGAAAGATTAAGTAACTTATCCTGAAACAGAGCCAACATTTCAATCTAGAAAACTTGGCTACATTGTTCATAATCTTAAATACCACGTTATCCTGGGGTTTAGGACTTGCAAAAGAAGAATCTTTATAGTCACCAGTTACCTTTCTTCAAATTCTCCATCTGAGAAACTGTTTGAACTGCACTGGCTTCTCCTTGCTATTTAAATATAAAGACTTTATTAATAAGCAGGAGGTTAGATTTTTTTTTTTTTACTCTTTCTATCTTAAGTGCCCTATGTTATCTAGTGGCACATAATTGATTCTAAATAAATGTTTGGTAGGAGAATGAATTCTACTTACAAATTGGTATTTCTCTACCACATTCCCAACCTCATCTTAATGTCTTTCTAGTTATACTTCAGAGGCTTGGTTCAAATATTCTTGCCAAGCATATCATTGCTCACAACCTCATCAGGCTCACATGTTTTACCTAGCACTCATCAATATTCTCCAATATTCTTTGTGTATTTCTACAATAGTATTTTCTATTGTATAGTATTGTATTTTGCACTTCCATATTCCTACCAGGCTGCTTCATGGTGGTCATCATCACTTATTTATTGCTGTATCCCAGTGCAACTAAAAAGACAATAATTTATTGTTTTTATTTGTCTTCATTATTAAGAGACCAATCTAATATTGGCCTGGTTCAGAATTTATACATTAGATACTGAAATTCATTATAAGATGCACAATTGCCAAAACCGGCTTGGCTCAGTGGATAGAGCGTCGGCCTGCAGACTGAAGGGTCCCGGGTTCGATTCCGGTCAGGGGCATGTACCTTGGTTGCGGGCGCATCCCCAGTGGGGAGTGTGCAGGAGGCAGCTGGTCGATGTTTCTCTCTCATCGATGTTTCTGGCTCTCTATCTCTCTCCTTTCCTCTCTGTAAAAACTCAATAAAATATATTTAAAAAAAAAAAAGATGCACAATTATTTCTAATGTGTAAAATATACAAAGAGAACAAAAGTGAATCTCAAAATCAAAGGAGAGTAAATCCTTAAATAAGCTGTAAGCCACAGTGATTTGAGGAGGGTGTCATTGGGTAGTAAAAAGAGTAGGTTTTTTTTTTTTTTTTAAATATATTTTATTGATTTTTTACAGAGAGGAAGGGAGAGAGATAGAGAGTTAGAAACATCGATGGGAGAGAAACATCGATCAGCCGCCTCCTGCACATCTCCCACTGGGGATGTGCCCGCAACCCAGGTACATGCCCTTGACCGGAATCGAACCCGGCAACCCAGGTACATGCCCTTGACCGGAATCGAACCCGGGATCCCTCAGTCCGCAGGCCGACGCTCCATCCACTGAGCCAAACCAGTTTCGGCAAGAGTAGGTTTTAAAATTATATTTATGATAGGCCATAACCCTACCACTTGCAAATAATGTCCTTGGTAAAGTCACCATATTGTTTAGAATTAGTTCTGCATCCTATATAATAAAGAGTTAATATGCAAATTGACTATTACGCCCTCACAAGATGGCTGCCTACAACCAGGCTGGCAGGAGGGTTAGTGAGGGATGACCAAATGACTAAATAAGCAGGCTGCATGGGGCGACCAGGTCGGCAAGGGGGCTGTGAGGGGTGACCAGGCTGGCAGGCGGGGCAGTTGGGGGTGACCAGGCCAGCAGTGGGGGAAGTTGGGGGCAATTAGACTGGGAGGGATGGCAGTGAGGGGCGACCAGGCCTGCGGGGGAGGGGAGTTAGCAGTGACCTGGCAGATGGTGGGGGGGGCAGATAGGAGCGACCAGGCTGGTGGGGGTGCAGTTAGGGGTGATCACACACAGAGGCAGTGATGGGTGATCAGGTGGCAAGGGGGGGTCAGTTAGGGGTGACCAGCCAGGCAAGCAGGTGAGCAATTAGGAACCAGTGATCCAGGACTGTGAGAGTGATGTCTGACTACCGGGGATCGGGCCTGAACTGGCAGTTGGACATCCACCGAGGGGTCCTGGATTGGAAAGGGTGCAGGCTGGGCTGAGGGGACCCCTCCCCCCGCTCCCCCATGCATGAATTTTATGCACGAATTTTGTGCACTGGGCCTCTAGTTTTATAAATAAGTATATGAGAAATGACATGTTTTACATCTAGAAAAAGCACTAAGCAACTGTCATTTGCTAACTCCTCCTTTTGCTGCATGGCAGGTCTCAATGTTTCTATAATACAGCTCTGTCAGCTTTTGTCTCAGAGGGAAAGACAAGGTACAGCATCAGATGGCTCTTACAGGACACGTAGTGTGAGTAAGAAACAAACCTATCATATCCTGATTGATAGAGAAATTTAGGGCCGTCTTGTATGATGTCACACACCCACAGTCACTTAGCTTGGCTTGCTTTTCTAGTGGAGATAAAACTACTATTAGATGTTGAAATTGCAGAAACCTATATTTCATAGTGGTACATACATATATTTTTAAATACTACCTGTAGAAACTTGGACGACAGATCATCTACCAAATAATACACATGTAGCATTGGGGCACAGGTTTGAAAATTAGAATAAAAGATGGAGAATGCACTACCTCAGAAAATGCAGAGTTGCAAGAGAGAACAGAGACACAGACACAGGGAGAATACCATGTGATAAATGGAAACAGAAATTGAGGTGATGCAACTTCAAACGAAGGAATACTCAGGGTTTCCAGCAACCACCAGAGGGATAAAGAGGCGTGCAAGTATTTTGCCTGGAGTCCTCCGAGGGTGCATGGCCCTGTTTTATTTCAATTTCTGGCCTCCAGAATTTTGAGACAATAAATTTTGATTGTGTGAAGCCAACCAGTTTGTGAAAATTTGTCCTGGCAGCCCCAGGGTACTATACAGGAATTCAAAGTCTTATCTTCAAGGAAAAAGGTATGTCTTGGAGCAAAAAGGTAATTTATTTTTCTCAGTCCTATCACCATTTAATGTAGGAATGGGGAAGTATGTAAACTCCCAGTATTGTGTAGCACAGAAAAGCATTACATTTGTTTCAATTCTTAGTTACTTTACTTTTTCTTTACAATCAAAATGTAATTTACTGATTGACTGACAGAGTAACATGTTTATAAATCAAGCACGTAAGGGCTGCTTAAAAGCATACTATATATATATGCATATATATGTACAGATACATATTACAAAATTTTTATTACATTGCATGTGATATATATTTCAGCTATATGTAGATAGATATTACATAGATCAATATAGATATAGATGTAGATAAATATATAGATATAGATAGATAGAGATAGATATATTAATTAACATTATTTAAAAGCCAAACATTTCTACTCTAAATATTCATGATATTAAGGGATGTACTATTTGATTGATGTATTTAAATATATTTTTCAAGATCGCACAGGTAATTAATGAAGACAGGATTGCAGCATTTTGATACAGCTTCCCCACCTTTTGCACAGATCATCTTGCAGTTCCTTAATTAACAGTGTATACAGATACTTCTATGAGACATTTCTCACTTCAACAGCACAGTTTTCTTTAGGCACTAACACTTCCATTGTAACAGCAAATTTCCAGGTCTAAATCCTAAACTAGTGATAGATTAAAGCATCAGTGCAATGGATATTTCAGAAGTTGAACCAATCATGATAATTTTAAAGTAATGTAACAAACTAAAAAACAAAAGAAACAAACAATAACCCCAAAATAAAACAAAAATGGGTCAGCAGAAAAACAACTCATTGCAGTTTTTACTTGTACATTTGCCATTTACTTATTTAAAATATGTCAAGTAGTTATTATGTGCCTGAGACAGACTTAGATGCTACTGACATAACATTAAAGAGAGACATTTAAAAATAAGATGATCTCAGGTAGTGATAAGTGAACTGAACAAATTAAAATGTTAATGAGCCTCAGCCAAACAAAGTCAAGGAATGCTAGTTTCATCAGGTAAAGCATCTCTTGTTACATGACAATTGAGCAGAGACATGGTCTACTGAGCTATTCAGTAATCAGAAGATTGAAATAACAGGAGCAAGAACTCTGTAATGAGCAAAAATTAGTAAGTACAAGAATAAAAACTTCCTGTAACCTGAAAACAGTAGTAAAGACTGTATGGGTACAACATAATTGGGAGAAAGACATCATTTTATGTAGGAAATTTTAGACAATGTTAATGTGATGTATATTATTCTAAGTAAAATGATAAATCTTTAGATTTTTTTATTTTATAACATTATTTTTTTAAAAAGCAGGGAAGAAGTACATGATTTGGGAGTTAAAAAAGATCATTCTGTTGTTCTAATATTGAAAGGAAAAAAAATATTTCAGACAATAGAAGAAGAGGAAACAATTCTCAAATAAGTTAAATATTCTGATGTGTCCAAATGGTTGAGAAATATGAAAAGCTGACTGTCGAGTATGACTCCCTCCACGTTCTGTGTGGAGTAGGTTTCGGTATGTGCAAGAGGAGCCGCACAACAAATGAGAGAAAGAGACAGGAGATAATTTTGCAATATTGGAGGACCAGGCGGGCAAGTCCAACTCAAGGAGAGGGACTTCCACTGATGCTCAGGCCGCTCCAACCTTTTATTTGGTCTAGGGTAGCCCTAGGGTAAGGATGTTTGTTTGGGGTAACCCTAGGGTAAGGAGGTTTGTTTGGGGTAGCCCTAGGGTAAGGAAGTTTCAATGACACAGGGATCAGCTGACAAATTCCAGGAATAGACTAAGTATCTGATTAGCTCATCAATAGGTTTCCGGGAGTAGGCAGGGTATCTGATTAAGAATAATCAACAAGAATCTACATAAGTATCTAAGGAATTAAGGGAACTAAGGTGGGGATGCTTCAACTATTATTACCTAAATTAACTGAGTGGTTCCTAGATTAACTGGGTGGTGCACAGCCCTGACCTTTGTTAGGACTTTCAAGCCCTGACCTTTACTAGGACTTTCAAGGGCTACTAGCTTTTGGGGGGTCTCTGTCTAAACTCAGCTAGTGAAGACAATGAATGGTCTCCGGCAGCTGACCACTTGTATTAGTCATTAAGAAGATGCAAATTTTGGTGAATGCGGCATGGCCTGCATTCAGAAACATGGCATGTGGAATTGTAAGTGGGTATAATTAGTTTGCAAAACTACCAGAATCCATTAAAACTGGACATTTGAATAATCCATACCTTTGCAAAATACTACACTTAGATTATACTCAACAGAAACAAGCACATGCATATGCCAGTGGACATTTTCAAAACATATGCTCAAAACAGCCCTGTTCATAATAGCCCTTACTTAGAAACGACCAGAATGCCCAACAGAAAATAGATGCCCACCTAAATTATGATTTAGCAATGCAAGAAGAATGAACAAGCTGTTAGTATATTCAGCACATTAAGATGATTCTCATAAGCATACGGTTGTTTCCATTTATGTAAAGTTCAGACACAGGCAAAATTAAGTTATGCTTATTGACAAGGGTGAACTTCTGGTCATGGGATATTGACTATTTCTGAGGCCCTTCTATATTTTATTCCTTGAGAAAATGTATCAATTGGTGCACCTGATTTGTCAATGTTTCTGTTTTCTTTCACTTTAATGAAGTGATGGGGAAAAAAATGAGTATTAATCCTATGTGGTACATAACTGTATATAGAGATAGTGGAAGGAAGACATTGCTGTAATGGTTGGAATAACGGTGGCTTGTAACAGATGTGAGAGGCTGTGGGGGGTGATTGGGATTCTTCATATATTCTGGAAGTAACAAATATATTATGTTAGGCTAACTATGGTTATTTGTGAAACTAAGTTCACATCTTATTTCTCAATATGTATAAAAAATCTCAGAAATAAAAAAGAACATAGGAATTTAAGATAAAATTTTATATATGATCTGTAAAAGAACATCTGAATTTTATAAAAAATATATTTCCAATTATTTCTAAGGTTTTAGGTGTGTATATAATATCTTAAAAAGATTTTTTTACCTAATAACTATTTTAAGCAGATTATAATTCTAAATTCTCTCTCACTTTTCATTATGACATTTAAAAAAAATTTAAGCATCTCTTCTATGAATTGTTCTAAAATAGAACAAGGTAATATAGCTGAAGGCTTAAGACTTTCCACTTTTGGAACAAAGTCATCAGGAAAATAATTTAATGGCTAGATTTATAGAGCAAAAATACTGGCAAGTATCCTGTTGGGGAAATTCCGAAAGCCTGCCGTGGCGTGTTAACAAAGAGAAACCTAACTTTCTTCCCCTTTATCCCGTTCTTCTCTGCTCTCCTCTACCCCATGACCATCAGCGCTCAGTAGAAATCATTTCATTAGATGGAAAGAGAAGTCAGTATAGAGTAATCTTTAATAGCAGTGCAGACCATGTGTTGCTGGAGCCTCCAGAAAAAAATGTTGAAATAAATAAGCAACACTCAAATAAGAACAAATACCAGTTACTTATTTTGAGGTTGTATAAAGGGGAATCAGCCACCATCACTTGTGTTTGCCAGAGACTCCAAGACAGGCAGAGTGTGGGCACGGGTGCTTACACAAAGACAAAAGGAATATACCAGGTAAGCTCTGACTGGAAATTTTAATAAGTGTGGGAATGAAGACCATTTGAATAAGAGCAAAGAGAGTCTATGTTTAGAACTTGCTATATAACAAGAAGTTATCTACCATCTCTTTCCCTTGGCAAGACTCAAAGTCGGGCAAGAGAGTAAAAAAGGAAAGTAGAGAAAAGAAGGGAAATGCTCTCCTTAAGGCACAAGGAAGCTAAAGGTGGGCTGCTTAGAAGTGGCCACTTTATTTGGTTTTCTTGTTGGTCCATTGTTGGCAGTGGGGGAAAACACACAAAAAGAAGCCCCAGTTATTAACCAAGTCCTTACTCTTCTGGGAGAATAGATGGTTGTTTGGCTTCCTGGCCTTGTTCCTGCAGAGGCTGTGAATTAGAGTTCCATTGTCATTTATGGCCTAGCCATTACTTTTTTATGGATTGAATCTGTTACCTGTGCTGTGTCACACTGCCCAAAACTCCTTGCAAAGCTGAAGAATCTATTCCCTCAGCTTCTGGAACTGCCCAAATCCACGTCTCTATTCTTGGGGGTGGCCTGCATCCAATTACTGGTTGATGTGTACTTTTAAAGGCCCAAACCACTTTTTCCATCTCAGAAAACTCGGAAGGCGCAGGACAGTTCCAGAACCCCCCCGGGGTTTTGCCAAGGCCACCTTATGACTGAATCGCATCTCCACTTTCCTCTCTGCCCAATCTTGCTTCTACTTCTCCCAGTAGAAGATTGTGACCACAGGACTCCCCATGAACTTCCTTCAAACTTAAATGTCCCCAGGGAACACGACCTTCACCTTCAAATAATATTTCTGTCTAGGCTAGAGATATATAATGGTTTCTTTGGCCATACCTGTGAAAAAACTTGCACTCACCATTAACAGAGTTATTTTAAAAAATAGAAGTGTTTACAACTTAATTAAAAGTACTTAAAACATAATGATAGAGCTATATGTCTATACTTATATTTTTTCATTCAATCTAGAGCAAATTAATATCTCTGTGAGTTGGAAGAGTATTGTACTCTTTCTATCAGGTGCTTAAATGCCCTTTCCTTATTAGGTTCTAAAATTACATAACATTTTTATCAGTTATTTTCTTTCTTTTTTTTTTTTTTTTTTTACTCAATCATATCCTTTTATTTCAAGCTTTAATACCCAAACTTTGTCAATTTATCAATATCTCACATAGTATCTTTGAATTGTGATCTCTGCTCACATGTTTTTCCTTTTTATAAAATACAAAGCACTTGGTTGTCATACACTGAGAGCTCTTAAATATGTGATCTCTCTCTAATTCTAGTAATTTGTTTATTTTCTTATTCTGACCAATAAATTTTATCTTCTAAAGGCAACTGGCTAGAAATACTTACTAAATTATTAAAAGTATATATGTAGGCATAAAATCTGTCTGCAAATGTTCTCCTAAAATGTTCATAGAATTGATATTTACATCTTTATAGCTGTCAATCAACAGAAATGGGATACCAGGCACAAGGAAATGTAACATTTTCTTAAAGAGGTAGAGCTCACTGGCAACAATCATGATTAAAAGTGGTCTTACTAATAATTAATTGAGAATGCCTGATCAACTGTGTTCAAAAATGAATTATTTGATTGTCTTGTATTAAACATATGGTAATAGGAAAGAAATAACATAGCTTGAAAGTAGATTTTATTCTTTACATTTTGTTCAGTTGTGTTCCCTTCTATTTATAGACATAACATACCATTTGCTAAACCTTTTGCAAACAATATCTTGTTAATATTAACTACCATCCCGGGGGACAAATACTAATGTGTACCCTTGCAAATGCAGTGACTGATAAAGCAGCTCACCAAGTTATTATGCAGTGTAACTGGTGAGTAAAACCAGGTTTCTTGAGTGCCAAGAACTATGCTTTTTATTTCCACCTCATTGCCTTGTAATATAACTGTGGACAATTTTACATATAGTTACATTTTTGTCCTATTCTTGTTGTACTTCTTAAATAAAAATCTAGAAATGAGTATCAGTTGTAAGGATGCATTATATTTTACTATACTGAAGAGTGTGCCTCTAAGGTTCTCACAATTATTTCTCATGCACTTCAGTGATGCCAAGCAATAAATTTTACTTGAGTTCCCTTGAAGTGGCTTCAAAATATAGTAGCTTTTAATTAATCTCTTCTTTGCTAGTTTTCCACCACTTTATAATCCCCATTAGCTTTGAATAATGTGTCCCAGGCCATCAACTTTTATTCTTTTGTTTTAAGAGTTTGAATAAGTTTAATTATTGCATGTGTTCCTGGGTTCTATAGCTTTGGTAGATGTGTTTTTTTTCTTATTTTTTTCTTCACAGATCATATTGCAATTTCTAGAATATTAGCCATCTTCTTATGTTCCCCTCCATGGAATATGTATAAAAAGATGTCAAACTACTCAGCACCTAAAAGTGATATATTTGTGGAAATGTCATACCAAGCATTCACAGCACTTATAATTGTAATCATTTCATTCATTTATAAGCTTATTAATATTCATACTATCTGCCAACCTTCCAGTTCACCAAAAACACTGAAAGCTTCATTATTGTCTTTAATATATAAATATAGCAATATTTTTCAATAGTTTTCTTAACTATATCTATCTATAAATATAAAAGCCTAAGCTACCAGCCGACCAGTTGACCTGCCAGTAGCTATGATGCACACTGACCACCAGGGGGCAGATGTTCAACGCAGGAGCTGCCTAGCGACAGAAACTTTGCGGAGTGCCCTTTCGCATGCCAGGACCCCTCGGGGGATGTCGAACTGCCGGTTTCGGCCTGATCCCCGCAGGCCAGGCCGAGGGACTCCACTGGTGCACGAATTTGTGCACCGGGCTTCTAGTATAAAAAATAAAAGAGGAAAAGGACAGAAGGGAACAGTAGATGTGACCACTATTAACCACAGTAATTTATAACTATTTACAAAGCACCAAACCTGGAACTTACCACACTTCCCAAACAGCTGGTACAAGAACAGCTCTTTAATTTGTATTTTTTCATGAAGGCCTGTCCTTCAGCAGATTCATGCCTTTGAGTTAGAAATTGAACATGAGTGAAATGTAAGTTCACCAGTGTTCTGAGCACCTAGAAACAACTGAGCATTTTCTTTTGTTGCAACAAGAAAAAGGGAGAAAAAGGTGCTCTTTCTTTTGAATAGACACTGTTCCATGTTAGGGAACAGAGTTGTGAGGATAGAGAATGGTCTTCATTTTGTCTTTCTCTCTCTCTCTCTCTCTCTCTCTCTCTCTCTCTCTCTCCCTTTTTTTTTTTTTTTTTTTTTTTTTGAGAGTAGTGTATGAAAGCTGGGGACAGTGACACAAGGAAGGGCTTAGCATAGAAGCAACCGGAAAGCCTGGACGGGGCTGCGTTGGCTCTCTAGAAATGCTATGGGAAATAAGTGAGCCAATGAGAAGCTGCCTGAGGCTCACTGGAGAGTCAGAGAAAAGGTGGCCTGGAGGACAGGTTTAGGGGGTTAACCCAGGACAAGCTGCCTCTGTCCATTGCTCCCTGGTTGCAAGCCTCCTGGGATCCCTTACAGCAAGCATGTCAAGCTCAAAGGCTAACATGGGCCAAATAAACAAGGCGTGCGGCCCATGGGCCACAAGTTTGACATGCTTGCCTTAGAGTTTCGTAGTTGCATGCCCGTGGGGGAAGGAGAGAGGGAAGAGAAAGGTGCTGGTGTGCTCCTGTTTAGTCTTCTCTTGTCATGTCATTCATGTTCTGTTTTGCCAACCACAAACGGGCCTTTTGAGAATAGCAGAGCAATAAGGTAAGAGGAAACTTGATTCCGAACACAATGGTGCTGCCATATCTTCTTAGGACAGTTGAATATTACATTGCTATGAAACTTAGTAACACATTATTTAAGTTATTTAAATTATTTAAGTTGCCAATATGCTTTGATCGTTTGGTACTGCAGCCAAGCCTGTATGCTAAAAAACACAATTGCTTTTTTATAGGGAAAGCCACAGGGACACCCAGAAGAAGACAAACATGATACCTATAGAAAAACTAACTGAAGATAAGCTCCCCATGGGAATTATAAAATAGGAGGAAATGTACACTGAGGAGGACATGTGCCCAGCAGTATACAGAATCACTTTTTTATATATAATGCAAATACAGCTTTCTTTGTACTTACACCAATGAAGGAAAGCAGTCTTCTGACACATAGAGAAGATTAAGATTCTTAAGTGGCTGATTTTAGGACCTACGACAACAGGAAGACTTGCTCTGTTGCCTTTAGATGTTGGGTCTATTTACCTAACATGTCCGCAGGCTTTTTCAATGGGTCCTCCTCCTCCTGGGCCTGCGTTTCTAATTCCTGGTGGTACACTAGTTAGCATTGCGGGTAGCTTGTGTTATCCTTCTGTTCCTCCAGGTACTTTCCCATGAAGCATAAGACACTAGTGTTTTGTTGGCAGAAGCTGTGGTCTTCACATCTAGCAGGATCTTGGTTCACTGGTTTTCCAATTCCAGAGCAGACTCTAGAGCTTGTATGCTATTTCCCTCGTTATCTATCTCAGGCCTCTCAGTCACCGGAAGGCAGATTTTTCTCTCACACTCTCTGAGATATCCTATGAATTGCTTTCTATTCCCTCCCTTCACCTCAGCTTGATTTTCAAAGAATATGGCAAAACTTGGTTCTCCTGGGCCTTCAATGTAGTAACAGGCCATAGATAAATAAGCATATTGACGTGCAGCTCATAAGATGCCGTGTGATTAATGGCAACCCTACACTCTTCAGAGAGGGGGTGCTGGGCTGCCATCTGAGCTTTAGAGAAAATCAGGAATAAACAGTAGTCTGACTTTTTAAGAGAATATTTTTCCAGTGGTCATAGTCACTAAGTAGAACATTTGCCTGGCAATCCTGAGGCAAAGCCAGCACTATATTTGAAGATATAAGTAAGAGAATCAGCTAAACCTTGATGACAACTCATTCTCCATATATGGTGAAATTTTGATTTGTAGAGGTTAAAACTCAACATTATGACTTTAGGGAGGCCTGGCATAACAACATACCACAGATTGGGTGGCTTAAACAACATACATTTATTTGCTTACAGTTTTTGAAGCTGGATGTCTGAGATGAAAGTGTAAGCAGGTTTGGTTTCTTCTGCTGGACTGATGGATGGATGGTCCATATTCATAGAGATGATAAGGACAGCTTTACAGGATGAGAAGCATCGGTAGAGAAAAGAATCTTCATAAAAACAGCATTAAGTGTGGGTGGAGACTAACAAATAGAATACAAGTAGTTCAGCTTATATATTTAGATTACTTTCTCCCCCTGGGGAATAAAACCACTTTTGTTAGAACTATTAGTATTGGCACACATAGTGGCTATGAGTCTGGCACATTTTCTTCCAAGGTCATGACAAAGCTTTGCCAGATGCCTTATCAGCACTTCTGAAAACAGCTGAAAACCCACTAATGGCAGCTTTATTGTCTAATCTTATTATCAAGGTGAGTCACCAATTTACTACTTGCCAAAGGTGAACTCTAAGGAACAGAATAAAGATTCCTCAGAGATAAAAAAAAAAAAAAATTGCCTTTATAAAGGATTGGAAAATTAAAAATAGTGGAGCAGAAAAAAAGAGAAGGAAAGAAACAAGAATGAAAAACAAAATCCATCAACTACAGTGGATTATTTATGTAAAGCAATAATTTAAGGTACAGTTTAAGATGCTGATTCTATTTCAAACATACAGCTAGTTTGTCCAGCCAGCCAGCGTGGATCAATGGTTGAGCGTCAATCTATGAACCAAGAGGTCACAGTTCAATTCCCAGTCAGGACACATGTCCGGGTTGTGGGCTGGATCCCCAGTGTGGGGTGTGCAAGAGGCAGCCAGTCAATGGTTCACTCGTCACTGATGTTTCTATCTCTCCTTCTCCCTTCCTCTCTAAAATCAATATAAATATGTATTTTTGAAAAACAGCAAGATATAGCTAGTTTGAATCACAGCTTACTGAGCTTACTATTACTATCTTTCCTACATTTACTTCCTTGAAAGGCTAGAGATTTGCCATTACTGCCTTTGGTTTAATTAATTATGTATTATCCATGAGTAACACTGTTTATCTACTTGTAAACTTCAGGTGCCAGACTGGATACAGAGCACTTCCTTTCCAAACAAAGCATTTTGAATATTTTTAATAATTTTTTGTACTTTCTTGAGTCTTTTATGTCCCACTGAACCCTGTCTTCTTTATTCATATGTGATGATAATGTGCGTATCCTACAGAGCAAGAACCATAAGTCACTTAAAACAAAATCAGGATCAAGGGGGGGGAAAATTAATAGAGTAATGTGTTTTCTAAATTATCTCATCTAAACTTCAAATGAAGACAAGTTTTGCCTCATAAAGAGGCTCCAGAGTAGTCTGATTTACTCTATCTGACGGTTCTTAAAAACTTTGCTAATTAGGCTTGGTGGGGAAGAAATGGCTCTCTGCAGAGATGGCTAAGCTCCGGGAATGAGGGCGGGGGCCAGGAGCATGGCAGTGCAGGAAAATGAGCTTGAGCTTCGGGAAATGTGCCCTGCTTGGTTTTCTGATACTGTAACAGAACCCAAGGCTGCAGCAAAAGAGAGGGACCGATGCTAGGAAACAAAGGTGGCAAATAGGATTGCCAGTGAATTTCAGAACTACCCTTTGTTATGGGCTGAATTGTGTTCACCCAAAATTCATGTCAAAGCCCTAACTTCCAGTACCTTGCTTGGAATTTAACCTTATTTAGAGGGTCTTTAAAGAAGTAATAAACTTAAAAGGGAGTCATTAGGGTGAGGCTTAATCCAATCTCAGATTTTTATAAGAAGATATTTGGACACAGAGGGAAAGTACCAGATACATGCGCGCGCGCACACACACACGATCATGTGTACACAATAAGAAGGCAGCCATCTGCAAACCAGTGAGAGAGACCTCAGAAGAAACCAAACCTGTTGACCTTTTGATCTCAGACATCTGGCTTTCGGAACTCTAAGAAAATTAACTTCTATTGTTTAAGCTACTCATCACCTTTGTTTGATCAGAAATGGCTACTTCAGGGTATATGATAGTTCAGGACTCCATCCACCTTCCTGGAACAGGTAAATAGCAGAACAGAAGGCAGTAGGTTGTTCCAAAGAAGTTGCCTGACCAACACTCTCTCTGACCAAAATCAAACAAAAAGGGTAAATACCACCTTCCTTCCTTCCTTCGTTCCCACTCTGACCTCCTGTCCCTTGGACTGACATTTTGTTTCACTTTTGTTCAAGTGATTTCTAAACTTCTGTTTCTACTACGTAGTAATACTGAACTTATGTTAATTTTATTGAAGACAAAAGTAATAACCCAAGGTATTTCAGGTATGTTGTTGTTGAATGTGAGTCTCCGAGTGCGAAGAATCATTCCCACATCCATAAAAACTTGGAGAGCCCTGATCAATACTCTATTAGGCAGAGATCAAATATGGTCAAGGTTGAGACTTGTCATTCAGTGGTTATTCTGTTCAACCATAGAATTAGTGTAAATACATCTCAAACTGCAGGTTGAGCAGGCTCTACCACCATGACCCCAATGATCACCCAGTACGAGAGGCTTCTAGGAGCTGTCTAGCTTTGTCCTCTTCCACTTTAACCTCTCTCATATGTAAGAATTATTTGCTGTAGATGATTGCCACTCATTTTTAGTTAAAATATCAATAACTGCCGAAACCGGTTTGGCTTAGTGGATAGAGCGTCGGCCTGCGGACTGAAAGGTCCCAGGTTCGATTCCAGTCAAGGGCATGTACCTTGGTTGCGGGCACATTCCCAGTGGGAGATGTGCAGGAGGCAGCTGATCGATGTTTCTAACTCTCTATCTCTCTCCCTTCCTCTCTGTAAAAAATCAATAAGAAAATATATTTAAAAAAAAAAACAAAAAAAAATCAATAACTATTAATAACTTGGTTTGAAATATGTAAAGTATTTAGCATCTTACCTTGAATTTTCAAACTTTATCTTTTATAAGTTTTTGTATAATCAGGCCTAAACTACTTAAAACCTGTTCATAAGAAAATGAATTATGTTGAGAAAATAACCAATTTTCTTTCAAAAATAATGGAGAGACTAGGGGAAATAAATATTTAAAAAGTAAAATATTCAATTACTGTTTCTATCCATAAAGAAAAGTTTTCATTCACAGAACATAATTTAAAATGTTAGATTGAGGAGATTTTAGGAAGAGCTAGGACAAATGAACCCAATCACAGTAGATTAAGAGAGTGTGAAAGAGATCTTTTTAAGAGTAAATTATTGTATATCTATAACAAATTAATTTGCTTTTTTGTTCTTTTAATTTTCGACTCCATTATTGTTAATATATGGGAAAGCAATTGACTTTTGCATATTACTTTTGGATTCTGAAACTCTACTATAATTGCTTATTAGTATAGTGTGTGTGTGTTTGTTGATTCTTCAGGATTTTCTGTGTAGGCAATCATGTCACTTGCAAACAATGGTATTTTCTTCCAATCTGTACACATTTTGTCTATTGCATTATCTAGTGAGAGGGTTAACATGAAACACAGGCAGACAGGGCAGGGGTCCAGTGGGAAACAAAGGCAGGCGGAGCACAGGCAGGGGCAGGCACGGCAGTGTGAGCCAGCCTCACCATAGGAGCCAACCAAGCAGAAATAATCAAATGTTTCTGGACTCAAAGCGGGAGGCATGGGAAACCCAGGGAGGGCCTGCAGCAACAAGGCGTACGAACGCATAGAAACAGAAAAAGTCCAGCATAGGGACAGAATGCATAGAAACAGGGAAAGTTTAGGCCCATTGCTGGGCAAAAACAATTGAGGGAACCAATCAGCTGACGAAACAGGTAGACATAGAGCAGCTTGTAGCAAACATATACCCCTGGACTACAAGGCTTTAACAGGCAGCCCATTCTTGGTTCCCCCTCCCTGTGTGGGGAGTCTGAATCTGCTTGTAATAAATTTTCCACACTTTGTTTAAATCTTCTGGTCCGCGTAGCTCATTCTTTAGAGTCATAAGACATGACCCCGGGAAAACATCTCGTCTCACCTTTCCGGTTATCACTAGGACTTCCAGCACATTGTTGAAAGGAGTAATAAGAGACACCCTTGCCTTGTTCCTGGTCTTAGTGGGAAAGCATCTAGTTTCTCATCAAGTATAATGTTAGCTATAAGTTTTTTGTAGATGTTCATTATCAAGTTGAGAACATTTCTCTCTATTATGCTAAATTTTGAAAGCCTCAATCTTTTGTTTAGGGATGAATGCAGAACTTACATTTCATCACAAAGTAGACAACGTTAATAAAATAATTTTTGGCTACTCTTGTTTTCGCTGTTGTTATTTGTTTTGTTCTATTTTTAGCAGCATCTGGCATCAAATTACTTAAGATAATTCTGTACAGCAATGTGTATTCAAGAAAGATAAAGGAGACATTAGTGTGACCCACGACCTTAATGGACAGGAGTCATTTGTTCCTAATTTTCCCACCTTGTGAGTCTTGGTCAGTGATAGAGGTCACTCCCACTGAAGAAATTAAAACAAATAAATAAACAAAGAAGCAAAACAAATAAAAACATAAACATACATTTACTCTCTTGGGTTGTGTGGGAACTGGGATGTTGGAACTAGATTAGAGCTCAAACAGCCAGTGCACACACCTCATACTCCAAAGTTAGTGCTAATATGACAAAGTAGTAGAGTAATGAAGACTTTACTCAGATGGTGAGCAGTAGGGACAGTAATTGCAGCATCAGCATCCAATTTATAAGGCATCAGTGCCTGTGGTATGTATCAGCGTTGCTGTTCTGTGCCCAGTGGCAGTAGTATTTCTGCTGATAAAACAAAATCCCTGAGCTTTCCTTTCATTTCTTCAGAAGGATGGCTGCATAACATGTTAAGTGTTAGCGCACTGCATCCACCTAAGTGTTGGGGCAGTTGTGTTGTATGGTGTTCAGACTGGTTTATGAAATGAGTTTTAAGTCCAGCTCTTTACCATTTTTTATCTCTTTTTGTTTTCCATGCTACCCACCAAAGTCTTAACAAGTCCAGTATTATTTTAATAAAATTAGTTTATGCTTAGTAAGACAGAATCATACTCTATTGCTTTCAACCGAGATTCCTGTACAATAGTCTGGCATTGATAATCTGCTGCCCACCAGGAAGGCTTGAAGTATGCATTGTTTGGTCATTTACAAGAGCCTATAGGAGAGTAAATGTATCTCTTTGTATGTGGGAGAAATCTAAATGTGGGTAATCTCAAGGCTCTAATTTGAAAAATAAAATAAACAATTAACAAAAATATTTCTAGGGAATCCATGTTAGAGTATGCATTTGGTTTAAGTTGCAAGTTTTTAGAAAATCAAATGTATCTAATAATAATTCTGAATAACCTTCAGAATTAGGCACCTAACTAAAGATGGTTGGAAGAGCAAGAGGCCTATTTATCCATTTGCCCTGCCGCCTTAACATGAACTTGGCAGGAGTAGCTTTCAAATTGCCAGGCTATAATGCAGTACTCCTGATAATGAGACACTCTTCCACTTCACTCCATTGTTTCTGAAATTTATCCTTATCAAGTCTTGGGTTGTTCATTGTTATCTCCCAGAGAAAAGAAAGGAAATATACAACAATTGCTTAGGTTGTTATTATTATTTTTTTTAATAAAAAAGGCATTCTTGGAATGGACTGTTATGTAATTTTTTCATCTTAGATAATGAGCTGTACCTAAGGAGGCTTTAGTTAACAATTGACTTTGAATGTGGTTTAACAGTTGTTATTCAAATGAGCAACATTTTCCTTGATTTTGCGATTTTTGTGCTGTGAGCAACTAAGTTCTTCGCGGTGTCTGTGTAGTGCCATCGAACCCACAGGCATATTTTCTTAATGGTACCATTTCCATTGCACCTATTTATGCTTCTTTGGTCCACAGACTATATTTACACACCCTGAGTTACTATAATTACTCAGCCACTAGCCAGCTTATCTTTTTGCATGCACACTCTGCACCAGGATAGTTTATTTGCATATTAGGGGCATGGTTCCCTCCCCTGCTGCTGTCAGTTGGGACAAATAGGACTTGTTATCACAGAAGTGAAGAGTCATCCTTTCTTTCTCCCATTAAATCCGCTCTGCTAAACACTTAAGCAGACCCCTTGCCTCCACAGAAATGGGATTTTTTCCCCCCATAATATTTGAAAGAAAATTCTTTTGTGGTTGGCACCATAATTTGCCTGTGACCTTTATCCAATTAAACAAGAGACAGATAATTTTTAACCCTAATGCATACATATAGATATGCACTGCAAGTATTTTCCTTAACATGAGGGTGATATCTAAAAAAAGATTGATTATGCTAGATTAAATCTTGATTTTTCTCTGGGGTGGGGAGGTATATTTTAAATGTATTGGTTTGAATAGGTTCACCTGAGACTGCCTTCAAAACAATTTATAAACATTTTAATTTACACATGGTCTTATTATTGAGAAAGTTTGGAGATACAATGTATTTAAATATAATTTCATGACCTTTATTATCTCAATTAATTGCTGGCTCCTTTTCCTTTGAGTTGAAATTTTAAAATATATATATATTTATGTTTTGGGGTAAATTAGGTCAATATAATAAGGAGCTGGTTGTTCCTTTCCCCTTTAAGAATTCTTTTCACAGCCTTAATTAAATCATATTCAGACTTGAGTGATTCTGTCTCCATCAGACTTTCTCCATAAAAATATAACTCTTCATCAAAGGGTACTTTAACCTTTCCATCAGCTGGGATCCTTTAATATACCAGGCCTGTGATTGCTTAACACTTCTTATGGTTCTACTTTTATGTTCTTTATTATAAAGGAACTAGTGACCTGGTGCACAGATTCGTGCACATTGAAAGGAAATTAATTAGAAGGTGGCTGGTGGGGAGGGACTGGGCGAGATGGGCCAGACATGCCCTGGAGACTACCTCCCGCAATCCCTCCCCAGCGTCTGTGGAGTAAGTGGGGTCCCTCCAGCAGATGGGGTCCTTCGGCCTGGCCTGTGGGGATTGGGCAGAAACTAGCTCTCCGACATCCCATGAGGGGTCACGGAGTGTGAGAGGGCACTGTGCACAGTTGCTGTCATATAGGGTGTGGAACACAAATGCAAATGTACAGTAAAGCAGATTCGGGGCTGACAGTGCTCCAGCAACAACATAACCCATGGCTGAAGGTGGAATCAAGCAGCCCGTGAGGAATCGAGCTTCCTCCTCTCTTGTTTCGGGGTGTGTCACCCGAGAACCACTGTTGTCAAGTCACTGCAGCTCAGCAGCTCCTGTGTTGAGTATCTGTCTCCTGGTGGTCAGTGCGTGTCATAGCGACCGGTGGAGTGGCAGAGAGACACTTAGCATATTAGCCTTTTATATATATAGGTGGGTGTGAAACAATACTAGGAACTTTCATAGCAGAAGACACAAATTGTAAAGTCTGAATTTGAACTCTGTTTTTGACATTCACTGGCTACATGGTCTTAGTCACAATTATATTGTCTCTGCGTTTGAATGTCCTCTTCAACCATAATAATTAAAATGAAGCAAACTTGTTGAGCATCAAATAACACTGGGGATATAAAAATGAATGAGATGAAGACTTTTTTGTCAGATAAAAAATAGGATGGTGTACTCTCTTTACACTTAGCCCACTCACATTGGCTCTCCTCCATCAATAGTCCAACCCCACAGCCAGCAACCTGCTGGGCCACTGAGATATGTCCTACCAGCATCCTCTCTTCTAAACCACTCTCTGAATACCAATGATTCTACAACTTTTGCCCAACAACCCTGAAGCTACATGCAGGGCATGCATAATTCTCTACTTGTATCAATTCTCCTGAAAGAAAAATATACTACAATGTGTAGCCCCAAGGCCTGGGATGTGGCTTAGAGAAAACTATTTATAAGTGGCATAGATAGAGTTGGATTTGCAGGCTGGAGCTCAACCGCCATGGCACCACCAGGTCGGGGGAGAAGAAGAATAGACTGCACCCTAGTGTCCAGGAGCTCTGAGATATCAAGTCAAAATTTGAATCCAGCAGTACAGTCATTATGAAAACATATTTGTCAAGATAGCTAGACATAATATGGCTTCTTGTAGCAGTTTGTAGCTTGGTTTATAACTTTACTTACTTGAATATATGAAACACTGGTCTCCAATGAACTCTTGTTCCATATTAATCTCTAAACCCTAACTGAACTCTTGTACATAGTAAATAATTAGATTTACTTGATTAGAAAGAATATCTAAACATATTTAACCTAAAGTGGTCAGAGAGGCTACATTTTTTTTTAGGAGCGAAAGAAGGCTTAATTTTAATTTAGATGAATAAATATAAAGTGCACAAAGTGTAGATGAGATGTGAGTCATCTAAATAGATGCAATGCTAATATAATTTTTTTTTAGAAGAGAGTCAAATAGAGAGGGGAGCAGTCCTGGGTTCAAACACAGATCACAAGTTTTATTTCTTAAAAATATATTTTAATTGATTATAAGGAGGAAGGGAGATGGAGAGAGAGAGAAACATCAATGATGAGAGAGAATCATTGATAGGCTGCCTTCTGCACTCCCACACTAGGGAGTGAGCCCACAACCTGGGCATGTCCCCTGACCAGGAATCAAACTGTGACCTCTTGGTTCATAGGTTGATGTTCAACTACTGAGCCACGTCGGCTGAGCCAAATCATAAGTTTTAAAAGTAAATTGGAGTTTCTATTTCCTGGGCCCAAGTTTCTTAAAAATATGAGAAAATATGATCTGCTATGGTGTTTCTTGCCTTTTGTTTTGCTTTACAGCTTTCCTTTTTGCCCTTCAAAAAGGAGAAAGAAAAGAACCAGTTTTGTTCCAAGCATACATTGCTGAATTTTAATCACTGTATAATTCTTTCTGGCAAGTTTATCTAAAGCTAGCATGTCCCTTCAAGTAACACTTTTAAAGGTCTATCAGATCGTGAGGCCAAAGGGCTATACACAAACAAATGCTTTTATTAATTCAATTTTTCAATGTGGTTGAAATGTGATCTCACAATTCCTGTGTAAGCAGATTAAAGTCATAAATCTGAGTTTATCACACCACCTTGGAATTAAACAAGAGACTAAGAACTCCCCTTTCAATATGAGGACAAGAAATGAGAAAGTAAAACAGGTCAGACTCTTCAAAGAGAAAATTTTCAATCTGTGGATTTATGCAACAGTATGGGAAGAAGAAATAGAGAGCCTGGCTTAATTTTCTCCAACCTGAGAGGTCAAGTCAAAGACGAATGGATACTAGGCAGGCTATCTGACCACACTCCCTGAAAGCCATTGGATTCCACTGACTGAAACAGGTCAAAGTCAACAGGTAAAGATGTGAAAGAGAAAGTACAATGTTACTACTACAAGTTTAATGTAAATAATACTTCAGTGTGTGTAAAATCTTAGTTTTTAGTCCTTATCTCATTTTATCTGATTTTCTCAAATAACCATCCATTCCTATCTTTAGACTCCTGACTATTTGTTACTTTGGATTGAATATAGCTTAAAATATTAGTCTAACTCTACTTTTATTATTTTTATTTTGTTAATCCTCACCCAAGGATTTTTTCCCCATTGATTTTTAGAAAGAGTGGAAGGGAGGGAGAGAGAGGGAGACACCCATCAGTTCTCTCCCACAGGAACCCTAACCAGGGCCAGGGATCCACCTGCAAATCAGATATGTGCCCTTGACCAGAATCAAACCTGGGGCCCTTCGGTGTAGGGGCCCACACTCTAACCACTTAGAAACACTGGCCAGGGCTACTTTTAGCACTGTTTAAAATTTAGCGCACAGTTAGCATTTAAAAGCAAAGAAACAAGCAAAACAAATGCTCCCACTCAATCCCTGACAACCAAGAGTAGGAAGAATGAAATCTGTATCTTCTGCTTGTTGGTCACCTCACTGATGGGGAATTTTCTTTAAAATCCATCTAGAACTCTGAACTTTAAATCTTTCTGCAGTGAGTTTCAGAACTTTTCTTCTTCAGCATACTCATTTTCATTGTATTACTTTTAGTTACATTTTCTTTTTTTTTTAATTTATCTTTATTGTTGAAAGTATTACAGATAGCCTCTTTCCCCCCACCATTGCTCACACCCATACTCCCCTCCCCCAGGCTTACTGCCCTATTGTATGTGTTGATGGGTTATGCATATATTCATACAAATATTTGGTTAGTCTTACACCCTTATTTTCAAGTCACCCTATACTTAATTCTGATTCTAAAATATACAAAGTCTATAACACAAATATAACAAACACAAGGAATTTTTCATATGAAAATTTGGATAGCAGTTAATTTAGGGAGGAGAGAATTGTGACTAGGGAGAGGCATTTAACAGTCCTCCAGGATTCTGCCACTATTTTTGTTGCCTTAGTTTCATGATTGTTTGCTTTATAATGACTACATAAAGAGTGCATTTTGTGTTTTTTGCAATTGTTTTTATACATACCCTATATTATCATAAGAAAGTTAAAAAATCCATTTTGTCTATTAAATTATAAAGTTTTTACAACAATATGATATTCTGACTTTAAAATATAAATTGTAGTCAGACAGATATGTTTAACCTATTTCTTACATTCAAGTGCATTTTGAAGATAATTTATTTTCTCTTTACATGGCATTCCTGAGGATGTTTATTCTATCAAGGATAGCTGCCAATCGGGTAAAGCTTAAAATAAGAGCCTCTATACAGCATTTGTGAAACCTTTCAGGAAATCAGAAAAGCATGTAGTCTCTGCATAGAGATGAAAGATATCTCCATGTTAAAATAGCTTCTGGTTATGAAAAAAAGGAATACCACATATTGATGGAACAAAATCTATGATAAAAAGATAAACTTTTTTTAAGAATAAAATATTTCACAAAATACTCCGTTATAATTAATCATGTCTCTATAATTATTCTGATTTTATTTTGGTTCAAATATAGGTGTTCATGTAGTGAATTTAATCAATCATGCACTTAGTAAAGAATGCTGACTCAACTATGCTGGAAGATTAATTCTGTAGTGCAAGTTCAATAAGTGGTTAATTTACTGTTACATCAAACTCAAGAAAACGTATTTTGTCTTGAGACATGTTGATATAGAAAGGAATAATATTATTTCCCATGTAACATCTTCTATGACATTGCCAGAAGGATCAGTTTCTCTAAGTGTATTTGTGGTGGGAAACGTACACACATTTTTTTTGAGCAGCCAAAGTAGTGAACCATAGTATGACTCAGCTATATCTGGTAAACAACCTCTGAACACCTTTACTGGCAGGTTGGGTTGCAGGAAGTTCTTCCCACCATCTATGTTAAATGAAAATATCTTCTCTCCTCCTTCTATAATAACCTATAGGCATGTGCCTGAGGCTTTGGCAATGAACACACCATGTGATAGCTGATTGGTGAGAAACTAACATAAAGATGCAGGGGCAGTTGGCCATCATTAGTTAATAGTTTTATTGGGAAACCTGAGAATTCAAAGGGAGGAGGAGGAAGTGCCTAGTGTAGCAAGAAGAGTTCAGTGACAACAGTGGTTATGACAGCCATACACCCCAAACAGAGGAATCTTGATGTTTAAGACTGATATCTGCTAGACCTCACTTAGTTCTTAGACATTTTGAATTCCCACATTCTTCTAAAAAGTCTGCTTATGCTTCAGTTTGGTAAGGCTTTCTCTTTGGTTTCAACTAAAAGCTGATTTATAAAGGCAGAAAGCATTCTTTAGCATCATGTTTAACTGCGGGTGATGCATTATATCACATGTTGTATGTGATCATACAAATCTGATATAGCTTCTACTGCTGTAGGTACCAGTATGTCTTCCTTTAACTTAAACACAATGGAGAGAGTTGCTTTAGTTTGCATCATTACCCCTATTTATAGAGCTTATTTTGTGTATTTTCATCCTTCCAGAAAGACTTATCTTTGCTAGGGTAGTGGCATGTAATTTGTTTGATGTTGCAAAATTTTAGGAAAGCTCTTGAGTCAAGAAGATATGAGAAAGCCCCTACACCCGTCTGTCATACATACACACACATCACTGCAGACAATTGCAGAGTATAGCTTTCACTGGCCTTTCATCCACAAGAATGCCAGACATAACATTTGTCTCCTCTTCAGCACAGAAAATGATAACCATGCTCTTTGCAGAGTAGGGCTAAAACAAAATAGAGTGGAATTGGAAAATAACCAAATTAATTACCAGGCAACCAGAAAATAACACAATGAAGTAATTGAAAATCTTTTTTTTTTTTTTTTTTTTTGCATAGAAGTGATTTTCTGATATGTTTTGAGGTAGCCCTTGCATTTTCAAGAGTTTACTCTCATACTATCTACATAGAAATTAAACTGAAAAAAAAACCTGTTTATCACATGCAATTTCTTTGAGAATTATTAAAAGAGTATAACTGAGCTGAGTGAAGACCCTCTATGAAAACACACTAATTTTGTCATTGGACTATCCATGTTCCCGATTGTATTCATCACTAGTGACCTGGTGCATGGATTCATGCACATTGAAAGGAAATTAGTTAGAAGGTGGCCAGTGGGGTGGGACTGGATGAGATGGGCTGGACACTCTCTGGAGCCAATCTCTCATGGTCCCTCCCTGGCATCTGCAGCGTGAGTGGGGTCCCTCCAACAGGTAGAGTCCCTCAGCCTGGCCTGCCGGGATCAGACCAAAACCGGCTCTCCCACATCCCCTGAGGGGTCCCGGAGTACAAGAGGGTACTCTGCAAAGTTGCTGTGGTACAGGGTGTGGAATGCAAACGTAAGTGTGCAGTAAACCAGATTCTGGGCCGACAGTGCCCAGCAACAACATAACCCATGGCTGAAGGTGGAATCGCGCGGCCCCACAAGGAATCAGGCTCCCTCCTCTCTGGATGCGGGGTGCGTCACCCGAGGACCACCGCTGCCAAGTCTCTGCAGCTCAAAAGCTCCTGCGTTGAGCCTCTTCCTCCTGGTGGTCAGTGCATGTCATAGCGACCAGTTGGATGGTCAGACATTTAGCATATTAGCTATATATTTATATATATAATTTCATGGCCCGGTGCATAGAATTCATGGACATTAAAAGGGAATTAATTAGAGGAAATATTTTAATATTGCTATCTGCCCTTTATAATAGAAGTGTCAGAGATTAAAGAAAATTAGTAAAATGTATATGAAAATCTCCCTCCTGTCAGAGTCTGGGGCATGCCACAGGACCCAGAGTCAAGTTCCAGCCCAACCATATGCACCTCGAAATCATGTGAGACCCAGACCCAGCTGGCCCCACACCTGTCAAGCCCCGCAGAGTGAGGGGTGCAGCCTCAGGTCCCCTGGCCCAGCGCTGGGCTGGGTGTGCAGCCTCAGATCTGTTCAGCCCCACCAGGCGGAGGCACAGCTTCAGGTACCCCCTCAAGGCCCATCGGGTGGGGGGCGCAGCCTTAAGTCCTCCAGTGCAGCTTCAGGTCCCCTGGCCTGGCACCAGGGGTTGGGGGTGGGGGAGGTGTGGCCTCAGTCCCCCCGGCTTGGCCTTAGTTCCCCCAGCCCCAGAGCCAGGGCGGGGAGTGCGGCCTCAGGTCCCCCAGCCCCGGCGTGAGGGGTGACAACCATTTGCATATTAGCTCTTTTTATATAAGATAGATTAGGTTTGCTATACTATAACACCCTTACCTCAGCGCACCACTACAGCTGGAAACAGGCAGACAAGAGTCAAATACTTCTCTGTTTGAATAAAATGAAGCTGAAAATTCTATATTGTTTAGGTGTTTTATGAAACTATTAATAGAAAATTGTGCAAACTCCAAGAGATTTTACACATTTAGTGGGGAAGATAAATTTTGACTAATAATTATATTTTAAACTTCGACAGTGGGAAATTTAGTGCTATTATCTAGATCAGTGATGGTGAACCTATGACATGCGTGTCAGAGGTGACACGCAAACTCATTTTTTTTGGTTGATTTTTCTTTGTTAAATGGCATTTAAATATATAAAATAAATATCAAAAATATAAATCTTTGTTTTACTATGGTTGCAAGTATAAAAAAATTTCTATATGTGACACAGCACCAGAGTTTAGTTAGGGTTTTTCAAAATGCTGACACGCCGAGCTCAAAAGGTTTGCCATCACTGATCTAGATTATGAATTTTACAGTTGCTTTTAAAATTGTTACAGAGCAATAGCTCTAATAAATAAGTAGTTTTGAGCCATTCACATGAAAGGTAATCAGATAAAATCTTAAACCTTTCTAGTATTAGTTGATGCTATTGCTGAGATTTTAACATAATTATTAAAACACAAAGGAAAAGTCAAAGATAGAAAAAGCAAGTAATAGCTTAGATAATTTATTCTCAGTTTACTTTTAACATAATGAGATTATCTCAAATGAGATTAAGTATGATCTCTCAGGCATAATTATTATTTAAATTTATTCTCTTGATTGTTAAAAAATGGACTTGTGCCTGGATGGGGTGGCTCAGTGGTTGAGCCTTGACCTATGAAATAGGTAGGAGATCATGGCTCGATTCCCAGTCAAGGCAGATGCCTGAGTTGCGGGCTTAAGCCCCATTAGAGTGTACGCAGGAGGCAGCTGATCAATGATTCTCTCTCATCATCGATGTTTCTATCTCTCCATCTCTCTTCTTCTCTGAAATCAATAATAAAAATATATTTTAAAAAATAGACTTGTTCCTGACATTGCTTACCACACATAAACTTTCACTAAGAATATAATCTGTATATTGCAATTGCCTTTCCTCATTAAAATTGCTAGAATATGATTAGGAAGCTAACTATTAAATATTATAGTTATATATATATGCACTTGTTATAGTAGACATCATTTTCTTTCTGTAATTACAATATATGACTTATATCCTTTGATTAAAGTGTTTATTTACATGACAAAAAATAGACCCGTATTTTCTAACGGTTCTAAGAAAAGTCTGATATTTTTTAAACTTATACGCTACAGAATTTTAAATTGTTAATAACATTGATTTTTTTACCTCATAAATCATTATTGATCTGTAGTGAATACACTTGCAAGTTGCAGTTCCTTGGATACATGCATGATTCTACTTTCTAAGAAAATCTGAAGGACTTTTAAATTTACAAATGAATTGCCACTAAATATTATATATTGCCTTTTGGAAGAGTTTAAATTGTTCTTTTTTATTGTGTGTGTATCAAAAATTTTGTGATAACCCACCTTATTTTTGTTTTTTATACAAATTATGAAAAACACACCCAATTTTATTTAGAAGATTGCCATAAGTGAACTGTAAAATAACACCAACATGTGATTTAAATATTAAAATATTTAAATAAAAAAATATAAATTTTGTTTAAAATTGTTACAGAGCAATAGCTCTAATAAATAAGAGATAGTTTTGAGCCATTCACATGAAAGGTAATCAGAATAACAAAATAACAAAATATAAATTATTAGTTTCAAATACATAAGATAACTAGTAGGATATTAGCTTTGTGCTACACTTTAATATATTTAGAATACTTTATTATGAGTAAATCTCTTAGCCTCTGTAAGACATACTTTACAATACTGTATCTAAAGTATTTTTTAAGGTCAAATTATCATTAAGTTATTTTCCTGGGAGATGTCAAGCTGCACTGTGATATAATACTTATTTCAGTTTAATCAGAACCCTTGTCTGCCTTACCGACCTCTTTTAGCAAGAACTATTAAACACTACCTGGCCCACATTAAGTTAAATATATATTTCTAGAAGGCCAAAGGCAAGGTGAAAGAAATTTTTAAAAAGAGTTAAACTTACATAAAACATTTCAAGAAAGATCTTTTTATGGTTTTAGTTTGCTTATTCATTCATATTTAATTCACGAAAAGTGTTTTGTTTCTATTTTGTTTTGAGACATCTAAAATCCATTTTTTCTTAAATAGGTTACCTAATTCAGATATTACATTTTATTTCTTAAATAATAAAGCATATTTAACAATATTGAAAAGATTAGTTTGTATCTGGCCCTGTTTTAGGCACTAGAAATTGTCACTGAACAAAATAGGCCCACAATACTTTCCCTTGGAGGTTTGCATGCTATTGGGAGAGTGAGAAAATAAATAAGAGTAATGCATAAAATATGCATTATGCTAGATAGTAATATATGTGATGGAGTGTGGGGTTTTTTATCTGTGGATTTTGCCATGTAAATATTGAAATATTGAGAAGGGTCAATCTGAAAGGTAAATTTTTAATAAAGACCTAAAGGTAATGAGAGTACTGTTCTTCCTCCTATCTGCAGGAAGAGTAAGTGCAAATGCCCTGAGGTAGCCTTTTCTGATCAAACAAAGGTGATGAGGTCAGTGTAACTGATGTGGTCCCTCATAAAAGGGAGTGTTACATTTAGGTTCTCATATGCTAGGCACTGTACTTGTTTTGTTTTCTGTTTTAGATCATTTTCTTCTCTTATGTATAAACTAGAGACCCAGTGCATGAAATTTGTGCACTCGGGGTTGGGGGAAGGGTTCCCTCAGCCTGGCCTGAGCCCTCTTTCAGTCTGGGAGCTCTTGGGGGATGTCTGACTGCCGGTTTAGGCCCACTCCCCATGGGCCTAAGTCGGCAGTCAAACATCTTCAGCGCTGCTGAGGAGGTGGGAGAGGCTCCCACTACCACCACTGCACTCCTCAGCCTTGAGGCCAGCTAAGGGCCTCTGGCTGAGCAGCGCTCCCCCTGTGCGTGGGCACTGACCATCAGGGGGCAGCTCCTGCATTGAGCGTCTGCCCCCTGGTGGTCAGTATGCGTCATAGCGACTGGTCATTCTGCTGTTCAGTCAATTTGCATATTAGCCTTTCATTATATAGGATAATTGTATTTTCTATGTTGCTTATTATACTGGACTAGAGGCCTGGTGGATGGATTTGTGCACCGGTGGGGTTCCTCCACCTGGCCTGTGCCCTCTCACAATCCAGGACCCCTTGGGGGATGTTGGACTGCTGGGTTTGGCCCTATCCTCACAGGCTAGGCCAAGGGACCCCACCAATGCATGAATCCATACACCGGGACTCTAGTAAGCATATAAGATCTTTGGTTAATCTCTTCCCACCCATCCCCATTTCCTCTGTCATTCATCTGTCTGTTCCATGTTTCCATGCCTTTGCATTGAGCATCTGCCCCCTAGTGGTCAGTACACGGCATAGCTACCGGTTGAACGGCCGAACGGTCACTTAGGCTTTTATCAATATAGATATTGTCAGTGTTTCCTTCATATCTCTTTTTATATCTTCAATTTATTTTTAAATTATTCTGCTATATTAACTATCATAATAGAAAGACACCCCTCCACGCCTTTGATTAGATTTTCACTAGTGAATTCTGTGTTTTTTTGTGGTTTTTAAAAAATTGCACCAAAATCTCTATTTCCATCTCATTTGGCTGCTTTCTCATCACATCTTTAAGATCTTGAGCTCATGTTAGCATAAGGTTTAATTTTATCATAGAAGGCACTTCAGGGGATATTTTTCTGTCATTTGTCTCTTCCAAAGATATACATTCTTCATCCTTTTTTTGCAAATTTATGTACTGTTCTGTAGTAAGCTTTTACAGTTGCCACATTATTTCTTTGCAGTCTATTCATATTTAATCCAGAAATTTTAACAGAACATGACCAGATATTCTATTTACTTTAATATAGTATAGATGCACTAACATTTCCCATGTTGGACTACTTTATTTTGTCCACTTTCAGAGATATACACTTTTGGGAATTGTGTTGCATTTTAATTTTGCTGTTACCTGGGAGTGGGAATGAGATTGGGAAGAAATCTTTGGAGGTTGCCTAAAGGTCTAGTTTGCATAAGGCTCACTTTTCTCTTTCATTTTATTTTATTTTTTGTTTAGTATAATTGTAATTGCTTTCAGAGAGGAAGGGAGAGGGAGAGAAAGGTAGAAACAATAATGATGAGATAGAATCATCGATAGGCTACCACCTGCACACCCTGCCCGTGAATCAAAGTGCAACCTCCCTGTTCATAGGTCAATGCTCAACCACTGAGCCACACTGGCCAGACTCTTTTCTCTTTTAAAAATCCTATTAAATCTCCTGTACTGAATAATGAACAGGAAAATTTGTCTCAATATCTTGGATTTTCACTTGCATTTACAACTCAATTCGGTGCTCTATAAGTTAAAAAAAAAGTCACCATATGTCTTTATAAATTTAAAGGTTTTTCTGCTTTATACATTTAATTGATACAACAAATGAAAAACTAAGTCTCAAAATGTAAATTTATTAATAAATACATATTATTTCTAACATTTGGAAATATGGAAAATAACAAAAAATTTGAAGCCAATAGTATAGTACAGATTGGCCTCAAGAAAACATTTTTCTAAAGAAAAACCTTAGTAAAAATGGATAACTACAAAACATGGTTTATGCATGAAAATGGAAAAATATAAAGGATATATTCTTCATTATCAGGAACCCATGTAAATATAATTAAGCACTTATTTAGATGTGAATATCAATGCATTTGTGTCTTCCCTTTGGGTTTTAACACGGAGCGGATGCTGTGAACCATATGCACATATTTATAAATAGCACACATTAACTCACTTGTTTTGCAGAAAGTATCACCATAATGTTAAGTATAATTTTTATTAGTTCAGGCTCATTATCTTAACAATTTCACAGAGAACAATATTCTCCATGAGAAGCTCTAAACCTACATCCGATAAAATCAAAACCTTAAAACATTGGCTAAGCAATACCACTCCAGACATTTCTGTTTATCTTTCCCATTGAGATTCACACTCTCAGAAATCCCATATAGATCAGGGCCTGGCTGCGAGTTTAGCTGAGCTGCTCCATGGTATTGCTGCCTCAGCATTCATTGTGTTTGACCAAGGAGCCTGCAAGGGCTTGAAGGGGCTCTAGCCCATCATGCAAGATCAGGCTGCAGTCACAAGCAAATGGAAGTTCCTGATCTGGCTTCTCCTAAATCCCTTATAATCCAGTCTCCCCTGCCTTCCCAAACCTTTCCATTGCATGGTCCTCATAATAAGATGCCTGTGTAGCTTGTCAAACCCCACTTTTATGGTCTTTATGGATCAATCTGATCTTAACCCATAAACCCCAAAGCAATCTGCCTACACATGGACACTAATAAAAGCATGTATGTGTGTGAGGTTCTGCTCTCTATCTCTACACATGGCCTTGATCTACCCTTGTGACTCCTCCAAAGCCTGCGAATAATAAACTCCTCTATTTTAATTCCTCTTGTGGTCTGTTGTTGAACTAAAGCTCACCATTCTGCATGCTTAACAAGTCTTAATTAGTAAGATTCATAACATGTAGTAAAAAAATAAAGAACACAGTTTTTATTCGCTAAATGTACTAATAAATTTAGTGTGTGAGTTGCCGAAACTGGCTTGGCTCAGTGGATAGAGCGTTGGCCTGCGGACTGAAAGGTCCCAGGTTCGATTCTGGTCAAGGGCATGTACCTGGGTTGGGGGCACATCCCCAGTGGGAGATGTGCAGGAGGCAGCTGATCGATGTTTCTAACTCTCTATCTCTCTCCCTTCCTCTCTGTGAAAAATCAATAAAAATATATTAAAAAAAATTAGTGTGTGAGAAACATATATATGTATATATCTGTATATATATTTCTGCTTGAAAAAATATATATCATTATAATCAGTGTCCCTACTTTGTGAAGCCATCTTTATCCATTTTTGGGTGCATTTTGGAAGAGAAAAATAAAAATATGATCATTTACTAATTTGTATGAATTCCCAATCTAATTGAGGAGAGCACAACGAGGTACTATACAGAGTTGGAGTTAAAATAAAGTATAATAAAATTAAATTAATTTGGGACATAAGTACTTGTGAGAAAAGAGAGGAAATATTATATCTGGGAAAGAGTATAACATTCTATATATATAAAAGCCAAGTGACTGGAACCATGGAACAACCAGAACAAATGGAACGATCAGTCACTATGACACGCACTGCGGTGGCCAACTGGCCCTATCAGGACCCTAATCTGCCCCCTCAACCTCCTGCAGCCCCTCCCCCTGGCCGGCCTGGCCCCATCAGCCCACACCGGGGTGGGCCAGCCGGACCCCACCTGTGCATGAATTCGTGCACCAGGCCTATAGTCAATTATAAATGTTTTAATAGAGTTCTCAATGCTTAAGTTGAACTCAAATATATGAATAGAACATGTTTCAACAAATAAGTGATGAGAAAGAAAAAGCAGCTCATAATATCTTGCAACTGACCTCACCCTAAGCCCCAGCCCTCAGTGTTGTTAGGAAGTACCTAGAGCTCAATACTAGGCTTTGGTGTGTTTTCCTTGAATGTAGATAATCTCACAGACAAGTTCACAGTGTGTACCATAATGAAGTGAGATGAAAGTTAAGACCACAGATCAAAGTGAAGTTACTGTTTGTTCACGTACCAAGGTTAGCAAACATTCTCCTCTCCCAGCTGACTGCTGTGTCTTTCCAACTTTAAAACAAAACAAAACAAAAAGACAGCAAAAAATGACTTCAACCTCATTTTCCCCTCCTTTTTAGATTAGATTGCTTAAGATACACAATCTTATACTCACCCCTACTTCATGATGCACACATCCAGAAAATACTACTTCCATGAACTAGTCCCCAAGTTACCCAACAGCAGCCCAAATTCGATAAGGTTTTCTAATAATATTTGAGTGCTATTCCACTCCCCCCACCTAGTTATCCGTGGTGTGTGTTTTCTTTTCTCTCTTACAATGAGCTAGCTATTGCAGTCAACTTAGTTTTCATACAGCTGTGTTCCCAATTTTTTTATTTTATTTTATTTTTTGGTTGGAAGGCATTAGCAGTGTCTGGTAATAATACTGTAAGGGCCATGATGATTTTTGGCTCGAGAAGAGCATGGTATCACTAACTACATTACTAAGGATCCCAAAGCAAAGGAATTAGGCAGTTATAGATTTGAAAAATCTAATAAAATGATCACTTACTAATATGTGGAAAAGGCAAAGAGAACAGACAAGGGACTGTGAGGCACCCAGGAGTAGTAGCCAAAGAAAGTGCTGAGGAAGCTTTTTCTGGAACCTAGTGCCAGGATCCTAGGAACTGCTCAAACCAAGTTGTATCTTGAGAGAAATGTGGCCATCGCCAAAACATTATTAGGCGATGAAGAAGAAAGGTAGAGACACTGAATTCTTTTCTTCTCATGTCCTGTAATCTAACAGTACCTTCTTTTAACCAAACCCAGTCTGAAGACAAAGGCAAGGAATTCTGGGTGATTCAGTACATAAATCATCAACTATCTGGTAAAAGTTTGGATAAAGTGAAGATTGTGGATATTGAGTCTGGAGGGTAAATGGGAAATATCCAATAGACTAATTATAAGAGGCTTAAAGAAAACTGGTAAGGCTGGTTATTTTTTTCACGGATGTTTAATTCCAGGATAAAGTTGAGCAGCATGTCTGGTTTCATGGGTTTGCTACCTGCTGTCACATATGGCACCACACTGAGAAGAGCACCAGATTTAATGCTAAGCTATCACCATCTTGCAATTCAAAGTAATTTTTACTTTGTGTTTTAAAGGTTGAGTCTTGTGGGGCAAAGGAGTATGCAAGTGAATATAAATAGGTTTTCAGTGGCTCTACAATGTGAGGAAGCCAGTGTGACTTAAAGCAAGGGTAGATAGGCAGGCATGTTACATCTACAAATAAGTATGGGTACTGACAGTCCCAAGGGGCCACATTTTCTGTTCAAGCAAAAACTTGCTTCAAAGGCAAAAGAAATGCAATGACATTGTAAGAAATATATATGTCTAAGGAAACCAATCATATCTTCTTATTCGTGTTGCTTCCATGACCTGACCAACTATGTGCACTAAAAATGATGGCACAGAAGGAAAAGGAAAGTCAGTTGACCCATAGCTGTTGTATTTTTTGTTTGTTTGTTTGTTTGTTTTCAGTCCTTTTGTACTCATTAGTAAGATAAAGGGAGTGAGTTTTGGTAAAATGGTCCCAGATCAAGAAATGAAATATAAACAGTTGAGTTAGTGTTGTGCAATGTTTTTGCTGTTTTAAGAACAAAAGACATATGCACACACCAGCTACAGATCCCAAATTGTGCAATTTAAGTGATTCCACATACATGCTAATTATCATTATATTTGCAATTAAAAGTAGAGTTGTACAATATAAAAATAAATGGGAAAATTCATACTAAATAGGTAAAATTATAGTTTTGATTTAGAATTACATTGAATTAAAGAGAAAACATCATGACGAGTTAAGAGAAAGACCATGAAAAAAGGGAAAGCTTTAGGTTTTATCACCTTTCATAACACTTTCTCCCTCTTTTCAGAAGAAGAGGTCCCACATTTATTTTTTAATTTTTCACTGGGCCTTCCAGCATCTTTTGGCCAGCCCCTCTCCTCAGGTATGAAAACACATGCTGTCTGAATCAGCTTCCTTGTGAATTGTGGGGCATCCTTCTGTCCCATCTTCAGAACATGGTCATGGGAGCTCTAAGAATGTGTTCTCATGCAATGTTGACATTAGCTTCTTTTCACGTGACTTTCTCTTTAATCGGAAGAAAACAATCTCAGATGTCTCCCGGTTACTCACCCCCCTGCTCCTAAAAGGTAATTCAGGTTCTAGTGAAAAGGAGAGCAATAGTTGGAGCAATAGTTGGCATTGTTCCTTTTCATAGAAGGAGACTCCAAGAGCAAGGAAAAGCAAGGACAAATTGTTTTCAGAAGCTATCAATGATGTGAGCCACAGCTATGAATACCCGTTAACTTACACAGACTAAAATATCAAGTTGGTTGGCAAAGCTATTCACACTTTCATTTACTACCCTTATTGGCCAACTGTTAACCAATATTCCCAAGACTTAACTATTATGTATTTAAAAACCATTGTCAAATGGCTTCCATAGTAAAATGAATTAGAACTTTAGTCATTAAACTTATAAATACATACAATGTATAATGTGCAAAATCTCCCTAAAAGGATAGACTTTTGTAAGTCTATCTTTGTATTTTCATTACTTTTTAAATTTAAAAATTATTCATTATCAAAATACATCAGTTTTTGGTCGCATAATATCTTATTTCAAAGAACAAGAGAAAACCATTGATTTGTTTTTCTTTCTAATGCCTTCGTCAAATTAAGTATATAATGTTCTACTCTAATTGCAAAATAATAGAGGGCATTGTGCATGCTAATAAGGCACATTTTGAGACTTCAGTGTTAGATCAGTTCAATTATCTCATATTTTAAATAATGGTCAGATACTGCCATCTCCTGTTTACTAAATAAAGGGAAATCAGACACACACACACACACACACACACACACACACACACACACGGACATATACACACACAGAGGGAGAGATTCAGAATTTAGCTACTGAGATAACAACTCCAGATTTGTGAGTGTGTCAACTTCTTTGGAGCTTTTTAGTTTCAGAACCGGAAATGTGAAATTGCTGAAAGTTGGTATCTGAGAAGCAGATTTCATTTAAAACAACTCAAAAGTATCAATTATGTGGCCATGATGATTTTAATACAAGTATTAACGAGGCAGACTTTTTTTCTGACAGGAAATGTAAAGGTATGAGTATATCCCCAAAATGTTCTCTTTTTACTTTTGTGTCTTACCTATATATGAAAGAACTTAATCTTAGTGACACATTTAACATCACTCAAACATGATCACTCTTGATTTTCTGTCACTATTGTTTGAAGTTCTTTCTAGACATCCTTCTAATTTACCAGATTGTGTAGTTAGTATCTTCTGGAATGTTATAAGTCTTGTCTCAATAGAGGTTTCATTACTAAATGACAATCCTACTTTGTTCTCATTCCCAGTCTTTGATAACACCATATATATTTAATTGAAAAATGTCAAGGCATTCTCACTATTTTATTGGCTGCCTTAAAATTCTCTCTGTTATCCATTGTTCATCTTTTGGTGAAAAAAGGGAAAGTATTCATTCTAGAAGATAAAGATAATATCCTTGAAGTTAACAGTGTCCTAGATTTATTTTTTTTAAGATGAGTTATTTTTTAATATATTTCTTTATTGATTTCAGAGAGGAGGGAAGAGAGGGAGAGAGATAGAAACATCAATGATGAGAGAAAATCATTGATTGGCTGCCTCGTACATGCCCCCTTACTGGGGATTGAGCCCGCAACCCAGGTGTGTGCCCTTGGCCAGAATCAAACCTGGGACCCTTCAGTCTGCAGGCAGACACTCTATCCACTGAGCCAAACTGGCTAGGGCAAGATGAGTTATTTTTAAAAAGTGGAAATTTAATTATCCAGAATTAACTAGATAAAACAGATCTTTACAATTTAACTTAGTTGCTAACTTAGTTATAAGATGAAGAATTTCTAAGAATGTCATAGATCAGAACTGTGAAGTGGCAAAAGGCTGAAACTCATGTCCATTTTTTCCTAAAACAATACCTAGAAAAAGCAGTTAAGGCCTGAAGAACTTGGAGGTATCAACATTCCAAAGGAGAAGCAGCTGGCCTGGAACTCTCTAACATAGAAGAAGGCCTTCTCACCTTGCTATGAATCACAAACAGCAGTTTATTAAAGTCAAATGTGTCCTCATTGCACTGAGAATCTACAAGACAGATAAATCCCCAATCAGAAGCATACTTCATGTGTCCTAGGGAATGTCTGCCCAGCTATGAAAATCACCCATTTTTTTTTTAACACACTTCGTTGCCTGAAGATTTAAAAGCTATTATCTCTATGGAACCATTAGGGTTTAACTTTAAAACACTTTAAAATTATTTCATATGCAATTATAGAACAAATAATTCATGAGCTTTCTCATGAATTAAAAATGCAGTAATAAGATTGATACACTCTAATTTGGTCTTTAGTCATACAAAGCCTCATATTTTCCACATTGTCACTTCTGCTAGTGTCAACATATAAATATACACTTACAGCCTGTAAATGTCCTACATGATTTGTTGATCATTCTTCAGATTTCTTTTCTATCTGCTGCTTAACTTCTTAAAAATATATGTTAGACTATCACTATGATTTTATTTAAAGTTTTCCTTTTAAATTGTCATGAATCATGCATGACATGCAATACTTTCTTTTATTGGCTTTTACCTACCTATATTATAGATTTTTACAGATTCAATTCTATTCATTGATTTAAATGTCACTTTCTTATTTCTAGCTCTTTGCTAAGTTTTGAAGAAATACCAGTGGGAAAAGTTAACAAAGATTTTGCCCCCCCATCAATTTTCCTAATTTTTTATCATAGTACATAATCACTATTTTATTTATCAGCTCTAAATTTGTTTTTTAACTGATACCTTTTGTTCATTTTGGTAATTATATTAATTTATCAAATTTTATTTAATACAGACTTTTCTGCCTGTATTTCTGCTTTGGTGATTACATTTATTCTTTAATCTTCAACAAATATATCTATGTATGATGTTATAAAATCCATAGCATAATATTTCATTTCAATCATATAAGTACCAACCACCACCAACAACAACATAAAACCAACCAACGAACATACAAAACAACATAAACCTCATCAGCAAAAATATATATTCTGCCCAAGTTATGGTCCCACCTCAAGACACCACTATTACCTATTTCTGCACCTTGTCCCTGCCATTCTGGATTACTTGGTATTATTTATATTCCATATTTTTTACTTCTTTCGTCCCTACACTTAGATGTCATTAACTTAGATGTTATCTTGTTGAATCCCAAACCTAATATTCTTTATTTCCCTTTATTTCCTTTTATTCCCTTTTCTTCATTTTCCTGTTATTCTCATTTTTTTTCCTTTTTCTTTCATCCTTCTTTCATTATTTTGAGTGATTGTTTTTGCTATCTATTCCAAGTGCAGAAAATATAGCAACAATGAAAACAGAATGTTTCTCCTATCATAAGTGTAGGGAAGACAGATATCTAAAAACACATGAGCAAATATCACATTTTGATCAATACTATGGGTATAAAATAAAGCTCAGTAAAATGTATATGCATTGAAGAGCAAGGATTTATTTCCTCTATAAAGGATGATAAGAGGAAAGCTAACTAAAAGTGTAAAGTTAAAAGAAGTGAGCACACAAATGACTGATATCAGAGCAAAAGACTTTCAGACCGAGGCAATGCTCAGGAAAATATTCCTGAAATAGGAGTAGGATTGGTCAAAACCAATGGGAATAAAAGATATCAACTCAGAAGTAGCAAATAAGAAAGATATTATAATATTACAGGTGAAAAATAATGGTAAATTGGATCAAGATGATAGTGATCTTGTAAGAAATGGTGACATTTTAGATATATTTTGAAGACGAAGTAACAAAATATCTACTATTTGTATCTAATATTTTATAAATGTACATTATAATATAGTAAATTTATTTTAATATATTAATTATACATAATCATGAAAATAGAATTTTAATAGATTATATAATATGCTTTACATATTATATATTAAAATACACTGTATTATAATGTGTTACATATTTATATTATAAATGTGGGAAACAGGAGTCTCCTACATCTGAGGTAAAAAAATGGTACTCTGAGCTACTATTATTAATATGAAATAAGTATATTGCTCAGATGTGGCAGAAACAAAAAGTAAAGATGCATCAGTTAGGGCACATGTCAGTGAGCTGTAAAAGAAAACTAAATGTACAATGGACTGAGCATATAGTTTCTTTCCGTCTCCTGTATGTGTTCTGGAGGCTTGTTCAACATTGAAAAGAAAACTTTCCTGGATCATGGGATCAGGATTTTTCTCTCTTGTTGCTCTGCAATTCCAAACAGATGGTCCCAAATGACAGTCCTTGCTGTCACCAACATGACACTAACGTCACCGGAAGGAATGGGACCCGCTGTCCATGCTTTGGGTTGTACACAGTGCTTCTATGCCAACCTATGAGGTCAGATTTTGGATTGATGGTAATAACCTGCACATAAGGCTGAGAACAGTTGCTTGAGCTAGGTGCCCGTGAGCCCAACAGAAACTTACATAAGCACAAAACATGGGGCTGCCATATACCAACAATGCCCACAGCCTGCTACAGTACAGAACTAGTATGACTTTCTAAAAATAATAATTTTCTCACTAACTATAATTATGTTCTCAACCCACAACTGCTCAGGAGAGTATATTTGCTTAGCATTTTGATTTGAATAACACATGCTATTCAGTCACAATCAGATAATGTGAGTTGTAGTAGTTATTGATAATGTTGTTTCTTTTTTTGCATATGACAATTTGCTTGGTTTTTATGTCCTAATATACACCAAATGTCCGTGTACCATGGGAGTTTAAATGGAAAATACATTATTTCTTTGTAGAACACATGATTTACATGTAATTTATTAAATACAACATTTACTACAAACGATTGAATAGACCAAGGCTTGATATAATGATTTTTAGTTGTGCTTGGGACATACTAGTGGTTGAAATATTTTATTGTTTTGAAAACCATTTTATCATTAATCTATTAATATGAAAATTATGTTTCTATTTTTATCATCATAAAGTTAGAGCAAATTAATTAAGAATCATATTTAACTTCATAAAATAGCACTTTGCACAGAAATTTCGCAAATATATTTTGCAATGAATATTATTAATATTTTAGCACTTTAAATAAAGTTTTGCCCCCAAGATTCTGATTCCACATTTGAATCTTTTGGTTTATACATTTCAAAATATATTTTAATGTCATCACGTGAAAGAAAAATGTCCTCTATTATTCTGTTTTTTATTTGCACAGTAAAAGAGGATTCAAGTCCTGTATATATATATATATATATATATATATATATATATATATATATATATGATATGTGATATATATGTGATATATATGATATATATATATATATATATATATATATATATATATATATCATATATATATGTATCACACATTTATCCGAAAACAATGAAGGTTAAGTGAAATATGGTTCACAGTATAAAATTGTTCAAAACTATTTTCAAACACCCTAGTAAGCTTTTTAAGAGAAATCCTTCTACATAATAATTAAACTAACTAACTTTATAATTTGAGTTACTGAATTTGTTTTCCGAGTTCTTTATTTCCAGTTAAATGCTTCTGAGGTAGGTCATATGATTCCGTGACCTTTAAAGCAAAACTGAAATATTTGATTTACAACTTTTCTTTTTCTTTCTTCCCCTCACTGTGTGTCGTCTATAAACCCCAGTAGAATTAATTGCCTAATTACAGGGGGAAAAATGGAATGCCTTTTGAAAGATTTGAAATGTGTATTTCCTGCAGTGAAGATTTTACCTGACTACCTGGTCTCCACAGTTTGAACCCCTTAAAGAAAGAAAATAAGCATCTACTTAGGAACACAGCTTTAACCTGCTAATCAGTAAACACAAATGCTCCATAATTTTAAGTCGTTTTACATTCTGAGCACTAGGTCTGGACCCATTGTCGTGGTTAATCCTTCTCGGTAATCATTTACCCTCTTGGAAATAAGCTCCATCCTGTCGTTATTGTTTTCTTGGTACAACTTAAATATGCAGTAGAGACATAAGAAAAGCATAGCTGGATCTGTAGCACCAGGGAGGACATATTTCTGCCATAGGATGTGATGAATTTTATAAAAAAGGTTTACCAATAAAGTCCATGTAAATATACCTGAGACAGGTGCATCTTCTCTGATTGAAGATTTATTCTTTAATACAGGCTTCAGCTCTGCTTTCTCTGTGGGCTAACAACCGTTGTCTTCTGGTACCCACAGCTTCAGGTGTAGCTGTACAGTCACCTTAGTATCCCTAGGCAGGTGTGCAAGCGATATCAGAAGGCAAAGAATGTCAGGGCAAAATTGTGACTATTTAAACTGCCTCCTGTAACATTATAGGAAACCGAAATCAAGCTATGAGTCACTTGTATGACAATGGGAGACATGAAATGACAACAGAACAAAATGAGCCATGTGCATGGAACCCAGAGCGATTTCAGCAGCAATCCAGAGAGGCTAACAATCTGACAAGCAGGCAGGACCAGAGAAGTGTCTTTGTTGGAAGGTGTCATCAAGGACTACATCTTCTCCCCCTTCCTGCAAAATATTATCTTCCTTGGACAAACCCCACATCTCAGGAAGTTTCTAGAAATGGGAAATCCCAATCTGATTCTGTGTCCAGTCTCTGATGAAATATAAGTTAAATATTGAAATATAAATCATGTTGCTATTGAAAATAGTGAGAGGGAAACATATTCCTTATAAAACAAAACACTTACTTTACACTTAACTTGTCAACAAATATCTATATATAGATCATTTAGGAAAGATGGGATTGGGAAGTCAGGGGAAGCCGTGTTGCCGAAACCCACAAAGTCAGACTATAGAGAGGAGGCTTTGTTCCCTGGCGAGGATTTTGAGTTTTCAATATTCCATGGAAAGCACTGTTTAAAGAAAGTTAATCTGGGGGTAAAAGTGGTAGAAATCTGGCCGGCAGAAGTGGGAGAGGGAAATAGAATTTAAGGCATAGGGGGTATAGATTGGTACAATTTTGAGATGTCCATGGTCTAATATAAGGGGATGAGAGTTTCTGACAGAGGACTAAATATACATTAAATTACTTTTAATGAAATATAGCATTTAGTAATTGATTCATTCTAGAGGTGGTGGAGAGGATTTGAATTCAGTGTGACATTTTTCTGCTGTGGTGATGGGAGAATGACAAAGCCAGTGGATTACAGAGCCACATTTTTTGCAAATTTTGTTAAGAAGAAAAGATGCCACTTCATGCAAAGTATAAGATGATCACGGTAATAGTTGAAAATACAACAGTGGTACAAAGAGGATAGCTATTAGCTTAGACCAATGATAGGCTAGGAAATACCAGTCTGTGCATTTCAAAATGGTTCACAATGCATTAAAAATGAAAGTGTCAGAAGACTGTAGAGGGCAGAAGATTGAGATTGGTAGGGAAGTAAAAGAAAGACAGTGGGAAAGAAGCGCAAAAGAAAGGGGCCCTGGTTCAAAAGAGATGCTAATGGATTCTAAAGAGAAACTTAAAAACTGGGTAGAAATTCAGGCACGAGGAGGTGATATATCCAAAAAAAGTTAAGAACCATAAGGATTTCACTCATACGTGGGATAGGAAACTGAAACTCCTGGATACAAACTGGTGATTGCCAGAGGGAGGAAGGGGGTGAGAGGGAGGGGAGGGAAGGGGCCTAATATATGGTGACAGAAGATCATTTGACTTTGGGATATGGGCACACAGTGCAATATACAGATCTTGTACATAGACATCTATACCTGAAACCTATATGATCATATTAACCAATGTCACCCGAATACATTTAATTTTAAAAAGCGGGAAAATCATTAACAGTATTATACAAGTATTTTATATTATTATCTCATGGTAAGAAAAGTACATTTTAATTTAAAATAAGCAGAAGAATTCCAAAGTTGTGAGATATTGAAAGACACTTCTATAACAAAATGGATCAAAAATATTACTTAAGAGCATAGCAATCAGAAATTCAGCAAGAAATAAATCTGTACATTGACTTTATGTTTTTGCTTTTTTCCTCTCATGGATTTTAGTTATAGAAAATCTCTCATTGACTGATTTATTATTGTATCAGATTATGGCATTAAGGCAATCAATTATATTAAAAAATTTGATGTCTATTAACTGGCTATCTATTCTGTCTTAACTGAAAAATGTTTGTAAATAATATAAAAGTGGCACATGGTTTGAAATATTTAATGCTCCAAGTCTTAATCATGGTTTCTTTTATTTCCCCCCCTTAATATATCTTATTTATTTATTTATTTATTTATTTATTTATTTATTTATGAATAGTTGGTATACTGTATTATATCAATTAAATTTGTTTCAGGTGTACAACAAAATTATTTGATATATTTATATTTTAAAATGTGGTCATCCCACTAATTCTAGTAATTATCTGTCACCATGCAAACTTATCACATGGTTTCGGAAGAAATGATTTCAAATAAACCAAATCAGAAACACAAAACCATTGAATTAACATCTTTTTTTAAGTAATTTTCTTAAGCAATCTCTCAATTTTTGTGAGAGGGTATGTCCCTCACTTAGGCAGGCATTTCACTCCAACCTTCAAAATGAGAAGTTAACTTTTCCTTTGAATAATAATACTAATAATAATACTACTACTAATAATAAATCTAACAGACAGATGGTCAGCACAATTACCTAATGAATTTTGTATGCACTACATGTAAAAAAAAAAAAAATGGCGCTGTCTTTTATCTTTGCTCATGGTTGAAAACCATGATGGATCTTGAGACTATCATGCTAAGCTAAATAAGCCATACAGAAAAAAGTCAAGAGCCATATGATTTTACTCATTTGCGGGATATAAAACTGAAGGCAACAAATGAACAAAGAAGAAAAGCAAACAAAGAGAAACTCATAGACACAGACAACAGGAGGCAGCCAATCAATGATTCTCATCATTGCTGTTTCTTACTCCCTCTGCCAATGTATGGTGGTTGCCAGGGGTAAGGAGAGTGGGGGTGTAGTAAAGAGTAAAAGGGGTCAAATACATGGTGATGGAAGAAGATTAACTTTGGGGAATAGACACACAATGCAATACACAGATGATGTATTATAGAAATGTACACTTGAAACCTATATAATCCCACTAACCATGTCACATCAATACATTTAATAAAAACTGGTGCTGTCCAGTCCTCTCTCTTGAGAACTGGCTATTGTTTGTCTTGACTACATATATGAAATGGATTGTATCTGCTTAGCTATCTACATGAGAGGGTGAGACTTCTTTCTGACTGCAATCTCTTAGCAATTTGCCTGTGATACACATCACATTAAATCAGAATGTGGTTTAATGCTTATTCAATAGTACAATTGTTTTCCTTCTCTTCTATCTTTGTGGAGAGGTTTTCTGAGTTGAGAAGAGGTTTTGTTTTAAATTGTATTTTTAAAGGAATATATATATTATACATGTATTTTTTTCTTCTGCTTGGAGTTGCAGTTAAATTCTTCAAATAATCTCTGTGGGAGGAATGGAGAAATGGAATACTTCAGTTCAAAAAAATGTATCTGGCCCTAGATGGTTTGGCTCAGTGGATAGAGCGTCAGCCTGCGAACTGAAGGGTCCCAGGTTCAATTCTAGTCTAGGGCACATGCCGGGGCTCGATTCCCAGTGGGGAGTCTGCAGGAAGCAGATGATCAATGATTCTCATCATTGCTCTTTCTAACTCTCTCTCCCTTTCCCTTCCTCTCTGAAATCAATATATATATATATATATATATATATATATATATATATATATATATATATATGTTTTAAATGTATCTGAATGAAAATTGTCATTGTTTCTTACTTTAAATCATGCTCATTTATAGTTTGATGTCTTTATTATGTGCAGTTGAGATGTAGAGAGGATCTCTCATGAATGTGACTAAATTATTAAGCATATGAATTTAATTATAATTTGAACAACATTCCCTTTTTTCCAGAAATCTCCATTCAATCAGCCTTCCTTTGTCTCCTACTTAATAAGTATGTGTTTTCTAGTATCTACCAACTTCAATGATTTCACTGGTGACAAAAATTTAGGGTTAAAAAAAAAACCCACAGAAAACATTTTGTGCTAGTAAGTAGTTTTTAAAAGCTAATCGAATTTATTATGCACACAGACATTCACTCATACTGTTCTTAAGATCTCTTCAAGAAACGGAAACAGTATTTTTCTACTCCTTTGTCTTCTGATACAGTCTTTACTCAGCTTGTTAATCTTTTAGAATTTCTAGAAATTACTAGAAATAAAAAAGGCATAAGATTGTATTGTATTTAGCCCTGTTGATTGTAAGAGGGAAGATCTCACCTACTCTCTGGTGCTTCTTACAACGGAGAGATCAAGAGACTCTCAATTCTTAATTATGGTGGCTGTACGTCTCTAGTTCTTTGTACCTAAGTGTTCACGCATGATTTAATTTCTAGAGGGTGCTCACTTCGTGCAGAAATAATAGATATTATTGTTTAATATTTATAATGATGCAATGCCATTCCCTGCAGTTTCCCGGATGCTTGTTATTTTCCCAGCACTAGAATAAGCACTTTATTCCTTTACATCATTTGCACAACTTTCATACCCAATGAGCAGTGTATCCTTTTGACTCTTTTAGAGGCTAGAGAAGCTGTGGCTCGAAGTCAAGTGTCAGAGCCAAGCATTCCTATAGCCTGACTGCAAAGCCTGTACCTTTGACCATGATGCTTGTATAAAAATATTTGTAAATAAATGGGAATGTTTGGGGTAAACAAATCCGCTCCAGCCACTGGCATTGTTATGGTTTGATGTTCACACCTCCCCACAATTCATGTACTGGCATTCTAACCCCTCAAGATAATAGCATTAGTAAGTGGGTGATCTGGGAGGTGCTTGGGTCATGAGAGTGAAACCCTCCAGAATAGAAAAGACTCCAGAGAGACCCTCCTAGCCCCTTCTGCAATGTGAGGGCACAAAGGGAGGTCCGTGACTCAGGAGACAACTCTCGCCTTATTATGCCCACACCCTCAAATCTGACTTCCAGCCTCCAGAGCCCTGAGGGATACGTTTGTCATTTATAAGCCTCTCAGTCTGTGGTATTTCGTTACAGCAGGCCCAAAGGACTAGACAGGCAGGATGTAACACAAAGTGGGGTGAATGATATTTTTCTCCTTCAGCCACGGGTCAAAACCTTGACATGCTGACAGTCATCTGGTTAATATCAGTTACAGGAGAGAACCGCTGGGCAAGGATGAGAAAAGCCTAAGGATGCCTGAGATTTGGACAGAGAATCCAGTGACATTATGCAAAGTGAAGGTAGCAGGGAAGCAGGAAGCTGAGCAAGCATTTCATGAGTACATGAGATATTTCAATTAGCACACAAAAGGAGGATTATGGGAATTGAGCCTGCAGTTCCTTTCATCTTGCGACTGTGGTATCGAGACAAAAATAAATCTTTTGCTTCTATCATCAGTCAAATAATCACCCTGACCACAACTGGTATATACATGTATAAAATGCCACACCATATGCTACCGATTAAAATATTTACCTAAAACTATGTTCATGTATGCATATTTTATTCCTAACTCTAAGGTGTAATTCTCACAGAACACAAAACCTCAAGCTACCAGAAAATCGTTTGCTAATTTACATTACAGTTACATATTCTTGAATGAGCTGACACTTCTACCAGAGGTTAGAGAGGGAAATAATAAGGTGGTAATATCTAAAATTTTCAACAGTAAACTGTTTTATATTATGAGCAGAATTTCATTAAGGAAATAATACAAAAAAAAAAAAAAAGCATTTGCAGAGATTACTCCATGGACCAATGTGGACATGATTTAGAGGAGAGCATAGCAGCTACAGAAACAAATGTTTAGATCACATGGCAGGTTGAAGTTTTATAAAAAATTTACTCAATTAGATAAGTACAGGTTGATTTAATACTACAAATGTCTACAATTTTGCAAATATGTCTGTAATGAGGAAGCATCAAAGTAGCATGTAAACCTAAGAACATCTCTGAAATAGTTCAATTAAAAAGAATATTGTGCATTTTTAGTAACCAAAACAAAATTTTGTGATTTTATATCAACTTGTAAAGATGATTACAAAAACTCCTTAAAATAAATTTCTTCTTTTTATAATGTCTATACAGAATAATGTTTGTCCAATAATCTCATTTACCACGTAAATAGTTATTCTGGTGCTATTAGAATTAGTTCATCATTTCACAAGTTCTGTGGGAAAAACAAGCCAGAATGATTGCCCATTGGCTTAATTGCTGTCTGAGGCTTTACCCCAGAGTTATTCCTTTATGCTACACTAGAGAATGAATAATAATAAAGAAGATCACTCCAGGAAGATGTCAGCAAACCACAGTTCAAATGCAGATGACTGAACCTCTTCAATGTGGTTGAAAATAATAATTAAATATTGATCCAATCATTCCATCTTCAGTTCCCTGTTTTCTTCCCCTTTATAGATAAGTGTATTATGCATCCTGATCAACTACTGAATTATCTATGACATTTGCATCATGATTAATAAATAAGAATCATCTTTTCAACTCTTGCCACATAAAATGGCATATACTTTGGTTGGGGCTATGCTATTTAATGTGAATTAAAGCATCTGTATTTGAAACATATTTTGTTGTTGTATTTTGTTAATCCTCACCTGAGGATATTTTTCCATTGATTTTTTTTAGAGAGAGTGGAAGGGCGAGAAAGAGACAGAAAGAAACATTGATGTGAGAGAGACACATCGATTGGTTACTCCTGCATACACCCTGACCAGGGCCAAGAACCTGCAACCGAAGTACATGCCTTTGACCAGAATCGAACCCAGGACCCTTCAGTCCTTGGGGCAAAGCTCTATCCACTGAGCAAACCGGCTAGGGCGAGCCACATATTTTGGAATCTGACATGATGATATATTCCACCTTGTGAATAAGGTCTAGTTTAATTTTGTATCTCCACTACAGAATATTTTATGTCAATACTAACCATTTAATCTTTCAGTTTACTCATCTGAAGGATAATGAACTTTATGAGGATGGGCTTACTTTCAGTAAAATTAACCTGTGGGGGCATGCAGGAGGCAGCCAGTCAATGATTCTCTCTCATCATTGATGTTTCTATCTCTCCATCTCCCGTCCTTTCTGAAATCAATAAAAACATTTTAAAAAAAAATGCACGTAAGATTTGAATGCATGGTGATGTAAGCTCAGGTATTTGCTTCACATGGCTACATTGATCAGTACTCTAAGCAGAATTTGAGGGAGGCAATCTGAAGATGTCTGGAATTCTCTCTGCGTGCCTCTCTCCTCTCGGGTACCTCACTCCTTGTTACACTCAATTATACCACTTATGGATTCCATCATGCTTCACCTCAGTCCTGCCTGAGTCCCACCCCTCCCCACCAATCCCAAAGCGCTGCTCCCTCAAGGCACTAAACAGGAACAATTTTAGAGCTCACTTCATTTGTATTGGGGAACATTGCCATTTGTTGTCTGATGTCCAGTGTCATCAAAACCATTGGACATGTATTTCGTTTGATTGTCTTGGTTATTTCTGTCAGGAAAGTAAATCTGATGTCTGTCACTCCATCTTGGCTGGAAACTAAAGTCACTTAATAGGATTTCAATTGAAATTACACTGGATAAATAAATCCGTTTGAGATAAATGGATATATCAATTAGATTGTGTCTTCCAATGCATGAACATGGTATATTTCTATATTTATTAAAATCTTCTTTACCTTATCATAGCATTGTTGTGTGGTTTCCAAGGTAGAATTGTGGCACATCATCCATTAAATTTATCCTTGAGTATTTTATATTTTTGATGCTACTGTAAATTGGTTTTATAAAATAATTTCCTATTGTTCATTGCTGCTGTATAAAAATATGATTTTTGTATCTTGTGAACTTGCTGTATTCTGCTGTTAATTGTACTTGTTTTTGAAAATATCTTTGGAACTTATAAATAAATAATTACAATCTGTAAATGAAGGAAGATATTTAACTCCTTTACCAGTATTAATGACACATTTTTTTCTTGCTTTGCTTTACTGGCTAGAATTAACAGACACAATTGACTAAAAATGCTGATAATCGCAATCGTTGCTTTTCTTCCTTTCAGAGAAACAGATTGTTTAATGTCTCAATATTAACTGCAATATACAAATGGCATTTCTTTTTATTAGCACGTTTACCAAGATGATAAGGTTCACTTCTGTTATGGATGGAACTGTATCTCCCAAATGCAAATGTTTCATCCTAACTCCCAGCACTTCAAAATGTGACCTTCTTAAGAAATTATGTATTGCAGACATAATTAGTTAAAATGAGGTCAGACAAGGCTGGGGTGGGCCAGTCATCCAATATGACTGATGTCCTTATAAAAAAGGTCGTTTGGACACAGAGATGCAAACACAGGGAAAACACCATAAGCCGAAGATCCACCAGCAGACAGGAGACAGGACTGGAGCAGGTCCTTTCCTAGCAACTTCCCAGGGAGCCTGGCCCCCTGAAACTGTTGAGATTGGGGCCAATGGAAATGTGAGCCTATCAACTTCTGTTCTCTTAAGTCTCCCAGTTCGGCATGTTTGGTTACAGCACGCCTATAAAATTAGTAGTATCTGTATTCCCAGTTTCCTGAGATTTCTTTTAATAAATTATGAATGCGTGTTTATTTTTGTATTATTATTAATTTTTACTTTTCTGCTTCTACTGAGATAAACACATGAGTTTTCCCCTTTATGCTTTTAATATGCTGAATGAGACTGTGGATTTTCCAATTTTAAACCAACTTTTCAGTGTTTAAATAGGCTTCAGTTGGTCATGAAATATTACTGTTTTTATAAATTTTTGAATGAAATGTCCTAATATTGATTTAAATATTTTTCAATTTATATTCTAATACAGTAGCACTTTACTTTGGTTTGGTAATATCTTGTCAGGTTTTATTATCAGTGTTTACCTGGCTTAATAAAATGAGTTGGTAATTTCCTTATTGATCTCCTGGAATTATTATTTAATTATTTATTTTAATAGTCTTAGAAAGAGCTTAGCAGTGAAGCAAATGGGCCTAACAATGTATTTGAAGGAAGGTTGTCTGGAATTACAAACACATGTTGTAAGAAATAAGGAACTATTCAAATTTTCTAATTCTTTCCATGTTAGTGTGAAATATTACAAAGTTTTCCTTAATCCCATCTATTTTTGTCAAATCATTGCCATTAAGTAGTTTATACTACTATCTTATTATTATTTCTATGCCATTTCATATTCTGATATTTAATATTTTTCAATATCTCTATTCTGAAGCATTATCGGTTTTATAAATGTTTTCAATAACTAAACTTTAGTTTTGTTCATTTGTATTTGCTTTTTCTTTCATTGATTTCTGTCTTTATTTTCACAATTTAGCCTCTCATTTTGTTATAACATTGTTTTTTTGTTGCTTGTTTCTAAATGATAAAGCTTAGATTATTGGTACACATTGCTTCTTTTGTAATGTAACATTTTAAAGATCTAATTTACATCTAAACACTGCTTTGGCTTTATCTTTATGCAGGGTTTTTTTTTTAATCATGTTATAATATTTTCTGATTTTCTTTGTGTGCTTTTCTTTACCCCATCAATATGTATTAGTAGTGTATTCCCTAATTTCTAAATATTGGGAATTTTCAGATAACTTACTATTATTGCTTTTTTTATACAAATGCTGTTACAATAGGGAAACTGACTGCATTGTTTCAATCCTGTGTAATTCATTCAGACATTTTATTCCAGAAAATATGGGCTATATTGTCAATATTGGTGAAATATTCTTTGTAAATCAGAAAAGAATGTCAATAAGGTTAGGTCGAGTTGCAGTGCTATTCAAATATTCTAAACTTATCCTACTTGAATCAAATTGCTCTATCAATTTTTGACTGTCTGAGATTAATTTGTCAAACATATATAATTGTGAATGTATATATGTATTTTTCTCTTAAGTTTTGTCAATATCTGTCTTATGTTCTAAGACATTTGCAATTATGTTCAAGTGGGATATCACCCAGTTTTCTATTTTTATTAGATGCAAACACACTTAAAAATGTATTATTTGTGAAAGAAGTTAATTCTTGAAAAATTATTCTGATAACACTTCTATTCTTGAGGTATAATTTGATATTAATATAGTTTAACATATTAAGGTATTAATATAACTTTATTAACCTGTTTTTATTTTGTAACTCATTCCATTTTTTAAACTTTTCTTTTCAACTAATCTGTTTCAAACAAAGTAAAAAATGTAACTCCAGAACAGCCTACACAAGTCCTTCTGTAATTGATCCGCATATATTATAGGGGGAGAGAGCTGTGTTGATCTCTTCTGTATGTGAGCTGGATGTGACTATATCAAAGCTTTATTTAGTTTCAGTTTACCACTGACTTCAAATATTTTGAAGTCATGTTAAGGCCTTCTCTTTAGTAAGGCTTGATATTGACATTTGAGGACTGATGCACTCCGTAGCCATCTGTATGGTTTACAACCCAGAGGGAAGCTTTGTAATCTGTTGGAGATGTTTCCCTGGTTTATGTGGTTCTGTTGTCACTGTGGTGTTTCTCTTGCTTTCCATCTCCACTTCCCACTTTCCCCACCACCACATTATCTCTTTGCCCTACTTCCCTACACCCAGTCATCTTTGGGGGACTATAATAAACCAGCAAAAGAGTAGCAGCAAATGGTGATGTCCTTGAAGTCTTCTGACCCTACTGCAGCCTTGTCATTGGTGAAAGCAACAGCTATCCCTGACGCATTCCTCTTGCCCCAGTTACCTGCCAACAGCCTTTAGAGAGCTCTTTATATCCACCTAGTAAAGGCCTAATGGTATAAGAATGATACCATGACTGAGGAACGTTGAAATTATACTCTCTCACACAAATACACACTTGGAGATGAAAATTCACTAACAAGTTAACTATTTTCTTGTTTGTCTCCTCTGTGGCTGTTTGTTTCTTCATCACAGACTTAGAGCTAAAAGCAACCACAGGCCACATCTTTCTCAACAGGCAGCTTATCTGATCTTTTCCCCTCTATTATGAAAAAAGAATAATCTCTTAAACCTTTCTATATCCTAGCAATGAGTGAAAGTGCCTTAACGTAATATTACACACAATAAATGCTTTTTTGCTAGAAAGAAAAATAAATTATCCAGCTACACGATAACATGCTGGACATATTATTAAGCAGTTTTCGAAATGCTATCAAGGATTCCTTCAAATATATGTTATCTTCTACAGGTGTTGCTATAGCAAAAGACTGAAGTGAGTTCAGAACAGCAATTGAAAGCAATATCTTCAAACTATTCTCATATCATCAGGGCTTCTAACCCTTGAGTAATATGGAATGATGTAGGTGATTCCTCTTTGTCCGTCTGATGCTTTTCTTCTTTTTTTTTTTTCTAAATATATTTTTATTGATTTCAGAGTGGAAGGAAGAGGGCGAGAGAGAGAGATGGAAACATGAATGATTGGCTGCCTTCTGAATGCTCCACAACCCCGGGCATGTGGCCTGACTGGGAATCAAACTGTGACACTGGCTGAGCCCTTCTGTTGCTTTTCAATACTGGCTGGTGGTTTCCCAGGGGATATCTGAAACCAGCCTGTATGCTGAAGGCAGGGAGAGATGGAAGAAAGAGGCAGCCCACTCCAGATTGTTTGTGGCAGGTTTAATGAGTGAGGGAACGATGAGAGGCGTGTCTTAGTATACCCCAAGAAAAGTAGATTTCCACACCCACAAGTGGAGTCTTGAAAGTTTATATAGTGTGGGGCCTTAGCTGGATTCAGTGACACACACAGGAAGACTTAACTGGTTTAATACCTAAGTCCCGTTAGTCTCATCACTACATTCCTATCTCAAGCCTGTATTATTGGGGCAACTTCTGGGAGTGTGGAAGGCACATGGAGTGCCCATTCTGAACAGGGGAAGGGTGGGAAGCCTACAATCACTCATGTCAGCCATCGCATCAAACCAGCGGTCACATCTTCTTCATGAGTGCTTCTTCTTCAACACGTGCTACATATAAATTTACCTTTATACTTGGGTTATATATGTACCTTGGTATTTTCATGAAAATAGAATAACCTCCTGTGAATGCCTGGGGTTATGGGCCACCCTGAAAATCTTTGGGCGATGGTTCTCAGTTCTAGATGCAAGTCTCTGTCACAAAGTGGTAAAAATAGCCGGCAATATTTTATTCCCCATGCATATGTCTCTTACTTTACATTATGCTCTTTTTTTTAAAAAAAAAAAAATGTATTAAACTCCTCCAGGGTACTGGCCACCACCTTTATGATGGTTATGCTTCTTTTCCAAACTTTTGCAAAAAAAAAAAAAATGGTATATGTACAATTTTCCTTTGCTGCTCTCCTAGAATAGGTATTTGGGTAGAGCAAATATGTTATCTAATATCATGTGTATAATTGCAAAAATAATTGTATATATTTCATGCGTGACAAGATGTTGTATTCTTAGAAATTGCAGGAAGACTATACAATATGATGTCTAAATATTCAAAACAATTCCTTTGTCATTTTATTTTGCATAGGAAATTTGGGGTGTGGGAGGGGGGAAATTTAACAGAATGAAACCAAAATAAATGACTGATTGAACACGTTGAGTACATGATCTATTGGTCAGTGATTAGAAGTTATTTTTAGAAAAAAAAAAAAGAGTGAAAGGCAGAAATATAATGAACCACCTTTATTTAAATTATCAGAGCTGTCATAAAAAAGACATATTATGGCCACTGAAAACCTATCCTTCAGGAGAAATTTATTACAACTACCTTTACTGTATGACAGAAAGTCCGAGGCTGATAAAAATTACTTGTTTGCTGAACTCACATAAAATAAGATAAAGGTAATGAAATTAATATTTAAGTGTAAACCTTACTTCACTGTTAAATTCTGTTAAAAGTAAGGTTTTTTTTTTCTTTAAATTTTAATGGGCTATAATGTCTAATAAATGTATATAATAAGAATAAGTTCTCAGTATCATCCAATGCTATATGCCAAGTATACGCATCTTGTTTTCCTATGTTTGGCCATAAATTACTAACAACTTCAGCGCTTTTAGCAATAAGATAAAACGTGACAGGAAAAAGAATGAAGTCTTGAAGGGGGTGATCAGATGCCTTTGAAAAACAGACACTTAGGCGCTCGAGGAAGCTTTAAATGAATGAAGGCTGTGAGAAAACTGTCAGTGACAGAGGGCAGACTATTAGATAATGGAAGGTTAGGTTGTTCAAGAAAGAGGATTGGTGAGGCTGCAGGTGACATTTGCTCCTGAAAGTCAGTGATGTCCTTGAGACACTGCGACTATTTTACTATGGTCAGGACTCTTGGCCAGGGCCATACTAGTAATTCACCATCACGGAAAGGCAACAATCTTAGGGTAGAATTAATGTGGATAATTCAAACACAAATCAAACATAGTGGCATGTTCTAGTGTTAGATATTTATAAAATCTCAGGATCCCCCCTCCCCCCATTTAATAAATAAGTTAATCACACTCATTTTGAGGGTATATATTATGTGCAAAATTTTGGTTTGACGCAGGATGATCATATTTCAAAGTGTTTTTTCCCCTCACAATTTATCATTTGACAGTGAAACAGGTTTTAATTTGTCACAGACATAGTAGATGAGTTGAGTTTTAACTGAAGTTTTACAATGCAAACGTTTTGATAAGGCAGAAATGCATACATTATCTCACCTTCCAAACACTTGTGTTTTAAATAGCACTAATACTTCCTTGTGCTTTTATAATAAAATGATTTTGTTATGGGGTATTATATCATAAATTCTTCTTCAAGTATTTGTTGTTGTTAAAGTATTAAAAAAAAAATCAACATTGGGTAAATGACTCCTAAGAAAGAGCTTCCAGCAACTTTATTTATCACAGTAATCCCCAAAGCACTTATTTTCAGAAATATTTCTTAAAACTGTTACCATTCTAAAGCTATGAGATACGTTATAAAGAACTCAGCATATCTTTTGTGCAGAGGAAAATAAAGACAACAAAAGGGCAAACTAAAACTTTTGAAGGTGACGGATATGTTTCTTACCTAAATTGTGATGATGGTAACATATGTATACAAATTTCCAAAATTAGCAAACCTCTCTGCTAGTGAAGACAATAGGTGGCTTCCCACACTCAACAAACCCAGAACAAGATAAACATATAGAGCACCACAACAAAGCATACAAAACCAAATTACTGAAAGCCAATAATAAAAGTAAAACCTTAAAACAGAGAGAGGGAAAAGATACACTATGCACAGAGAAATATAAAAATGAAGACATGCTTTCATTTAAATGATATGAGTCAACAGAGAATATAATACTTCTTTTATAATGGCTAAAGAAAATCACTTTTTTTTAAAAAAGGGTTATTTTTACTTTCTTTCAAGTACTAAAGTATTGAATATCTTCTTATTAAGAGCAGTATCTACAGGAAAACAATTGTACTAATAATTTTTGGATGAAGAGATTTTTCCCCCCCCTATCAAATAAAACTTGAATATCTAAAATGGAGATGGGTACAAAGTTAATTTCAATATATAATGTTAAATGTGCCTTAATGTTTCTTCTACATTAAGAAACACATTATATCTCCATATATCTATATTATCTGAACAAAAAAATCCTAAACAATAAAATTATTGTACTATGAATACAGGTTTTTATACTCTCTCTATAACTAGGAAAAATAAAACAAAATATTGGGGGAAAAAATCTCATAGAGAAAGCAAAGGTCAAAAAATAGAAAAACAATGTACTAATTTTTTTCAAATTAAGCAATTTTATTCTTTACAATTAAAATTTTAAAAGAATAAATTGATATTGTGAATTTTTTTAAAAAATAAGAAAGGATATACTACCACCTAGTGGTTAATGGAGTTGCTCAAGGGTAATTTCACCTGCAAGTATCCTTACAAATTAGAGCAATGGAGGCTGATGGCCTTACACCTCACAGTTACACAACTTCACTATATAATATTAAAAAATTACTTGATTATTAATAAATATAATGGGAAATTGTTTACTTTATTGCTTCCAGCTTATTAGTTTGAGCCCTTTAGTAACAAGAACATGGATGGTGAAGAGCACAGATATGGTTACAGAAAATAATAAACTAATATCTCAATATTTCAGTATCTTAAGAGCCAGTGAAGATATCAATGAATATTTCTGTAGAAAATGTGGTCACTAATTTTTAATGGCCATTAACTTTACAAATGCTACATTTAGACTACCTATTACTTTGAATAAAAAATAAATTAATAAATTTTAGACATTGGTTAGTATAAATAAAAAATAGCTATAATAACAGATAATCAAATTAAACCTTATAGGTTTAGTTAAATCTTTTACTAAAAATTTTAAAGAACATGGAGAAAATATTTTGAGAAAAGAAAAGAAATAGGAAAATATTTTCAAGGAATCAATTTACATCTATATTGAGTTCTCTGATAAATTTTGTATTTTTCCCACCTCTTCTCTTTTGCCTAGTGTGTGCATATGTGTGCATGTATTTGGGTATATGTATGTACATGTTCATTTTTTGTGTTATATAACAACAGATATAATTTTGCATAATTGTTTTATTATAGAACATCTTCAATTAAAATTTCTAAGCTATATATATGATACTAGTATATGTGGAGTAGTTATTCTTTCAAAAATCAAATTCTAATAAAATTATTGAATTAAATTATGAATTTAACTGAATAATACAATTATATTTTTATCATTTATTCTGGCACTTAATTCAGGTAGCCATGATTATTACATTTAAATCCTATAATACTGAAGGCAAGAGATGATGAATTATATATATGTATATATAAGAATCTTTTATTAAAAAATGCCGGAAGCTGGTCCATCCTTGCTGCTTGACACAGTCACTGCAGGGAAGAAACATCTGCACAGCATATGTTTCAAGGGACCTGGCATATATGGCATACTCTTCTTAATATGTTTGCTCCCTTTCTTAGCGTTATGTGTTCTAACCAGGGTCACCTCTCCTAGAAATGTTTTTTTCCCCAAGTGGGGATTTTCCCTTGGAGTTAGGGATTAACAGGGCCAAGGAAGAGAATAAATCAGTAAAACCCCTTAACTAAGTACCAGGCGGGTAGTTAATCACCTTAACTAAGAACAATCATGCTTAAGTTACATACTCTTTACTTAGGATAATCTCCTTCAGTTACTTCCTTGTAGCTTAACAGAACAGTAGAGTAGTGTAGTGACCTTGGAATGGAGATAACAAATGCCCTAACCTTTGGAATAGAATGGATAGGATTAAAATCAAATAGTATAAATACAGATGTAACAGGAGAATAGAGAGAGAACCTGGCTAGGCTGATGATCTGAACGCTGCCTCCATGTCATTCATTCTTCGCGACTCTGTCCACACCTTTGGGAACCCCTGGACCTGCTGGGACTGGACCCCAACAAAAAACTATATTGCCAAAATTCAGTCTTGAGCTATAAAAATGCTGGAATACAGAATTCTTTGTTCTTTAGCAAGCTACAGCTTTTCATCATTAGGAGGGTATCAGTATAAGAAAATAAGTAATCTAATACACATGCATTAACTCACCAAATACAAAAATAATGACTATATTCTAAGCACCATCCAGAGTGCTAGGAGTGGGGGACACCATGATGAAAAACAGGATTTAATTGGCACAATCTTTGTTTTATGGAATTATTTCCTTTTGGAACCTACACTCACACAAACAAGTAAGATAAAAATGGAAAGACTTGTATTGAGGAAATAGACAATTATGAAATAGCCACATGGATCCCAGCCACAGAGGAAACATGCATGTTTGGAGAAGGGTTTGCTATGTTTCAGGTACTGTAAAGAGAGAAGAGTAGCATAGGCGAGTGAGCAAATGTCAAGAGGTAGGAACTTGATTAGAAGAAAGATGCAGAGTTCAGATTGTACAGGCCTGGTCTGGAGTCTAAATTTTATTGGCAGGATTGTCTTTAAAATCTCTGCTTTCATAAATAATGGACAACATTACTCTGATACCAAAGCCAGTCAAGGACCATGCAAAAATAAGAAAATTATAGGCCAATATCTCTGATGAATGTAGATGCAAATTCAGAACAAAAATACTAGCAAATTGAACACTGTACACTTAAAGGGTTACATCTCATGATCAAGTGGGGTTCATTCCAGTGATGCACAGATGGTTCAACATCTGCAAGTCAATCAATACGATACAAAATAAACACATTACAAAATAAAAGGAAATTATATTATCCTATCAAAAGATGCAGAAAAAGCAGCTGACAAGACAAAACACCCATTTATGATTAACAAAAAAAAAAAAACAACACTCAGCAAAATGGGAATAGAAGAAAAATACCACAACACAAGAAAGGTCATATATGACCAGCCAACATTAAACTCAATAGTGGAAAATGAAAGCTTTTCCTCTAAGATCAGGAACAAGACGAGGACATCCACTTTCACCACTGTTACTAGAAAATTTAAAATAAAAAAGACTGATAATACTTAGTGTTAGCTAAATTATGGAGCAATGGGGATACATATTCCTGTGGGCGTATCAATTGCTACAACCACTTTATAACGTTGTGTGTCCATATCTACTTAAAATCAATATTAGCATAACCTATGACCCAGCAATTTCATTTCTAGGAATATTTGCAATACAATGAGTATATATTTGCCAAAACAAATGTATCCTATCTCTGTATCAGCACTAGTTATAAGTGTATGAACAAAAATATGTGCATTTTCTTATTATCCTTCAAGAATTGAATGGTAAAATAAACACTGAGTTTTCATTGCATGATGTGTTTCCTTTGTGATAGTGAATCCAACTATGCAAATTATTACATGTGCAATATTCTTTACGTATATTTTGCTTCAATAACAGTTTACTTTAAATGAATATAAATTATTTAATAATAAAAAAATATCATAGTATGTTTTAATGACATATCTTTTTTTAAAAATATTTTATTGATTTTTTGCAGAGAGGAAGGTAGAGGGATAGAGAGTTAGAAACATCGATGAGAGAGAAACATCGATCAGCTGCCTCCTGCACATCTTCCACTGGGGATGTGCCCGCAACCCAGGTACATGCCCTTGACCGGAATCGAACCTGGGACCCTTCAGTCCGCAGGCCGACGCTCTATCCACTGAGCCAAACCAGTTTCGGCTAATGACATATCTTAATCATAAAATAATTTTATATAAAATAATGTTTTACAATAATTATTATATATGAATTTTCTATAATTTCCTTCATTTTTCTAACTCATTTTTCTAATATATTCCTTTGATCATACATTGACATGATAAATTTTTTTTTAAAATATATTTTATTGATTTTTTACAGAGAGGAAGGGAGAGAGATAGAGAGTTAGAAACATCGATGAGAGAGAAACATCGATCAGCTGCCTCCTGCACATCTCATACTGGGGATGTGCCCGCAACCCAGGTACATGCCCTTGACCGGAATCGAACCTGGGACTTTTCAGTCTGCAGGCCGACGCTCTATCCACTGAGCCAAACCGGTTTCGGCGACATGATAAATTTTTAGCAATCATTTTATGGCTAACACATTCTAGCCCCACTTTGCAATATAAATTTTGGAGAAATAGAAATGCTATACATTTCTACACAAGATATCATGGAGCAAATGAAATTTCTTGGATATCAGATTCCAAATGAAGAAAAAATTTGCTTCACAAATAAGGCTCATACTTTTGGAGGTACTAAGAAACCCAGGATTTAAAATCTTAGAATCAAACTCAAATCTGTTTTTGTACAGTTACTAGGAGCAGAGGTGGGAGAGATAAGCACTGTCAGTAATTAACACCCCTGGGTAGAGCGCTCAACCAGGGATGGATCTGAGTTGGGAGATAAATACTTCTGCTTCCTGGTTCTGGCTCAGACAGCGCTATATTCTCTCCCAGCTCTCCTCTGTGAGATAAGGTCTGGTTAGCCATAGCAATAAACAGTTCATCTTTATCGCTCTTTTTCCTTCTTCTGTCTGACTACTTCATTCTATTGTTCCCCTAGATTATCTCTAAATCCGCCTCTCAATTACACTTCATGCATGAATTCTTATATTAAGTACTATTTCTGAACACAACCCAATACAACACTAAAGCTGAAAACAAAATTAAACTCATATAACAACTGTCACTAGTATATTTACAAGATAATTGAATTTGGGCTACATTCGAATCTAGAGGAGTTTTTCTGAGAAACATCTAGCCCTATCCATAATTAGGGCCTGGAACTATCTCACTGCAAATATGCAAGACTGTCTCCTAGACTAAGAAAATTATAGTAGGCTGTACACCATTGTATTTTTCAAAATTAAATCACGATTTTTATTCTGACAGATATATGAGCATATGCGTATTTTTAATAGAGGATACTTAAATATTTGTTAAACTGTTAGTTTTCTTTTTTTATAGGATATGTATTTTTTCTTTGTTCTTTATTTTTGTGAGAAGGCTTGTGATTTTATACATATATATGCTATTGCTTATAAGGCACCTCAGATGATTTTAGAATGAATTGAAAAGCAACAAATAATAACATTAGAAATCAGAATATACTAGGAAACAGTGTTGCATTACATGATTTTGCTAGCAATTATTTGCTGCCAGGGAGCCAGGATAGCATCTAGTCTGTGCCTCCTTCAGTGTATAAAACGTTGTGGCAGTTCTGCAACCAATTTCTTCAAATCATATTTATGCCTCTTTTGGAGGAAAAATCGTGCAGAAGTTAGCCATCAGCAACTCAAAGGCACATAGGAAATTACCAGAGCAGAGGTGGGAACAACATCTCAAATAACTTTGGCTACAAAAATAACTTTTACAAAAATGACTTCGAAGTTACATTGAATAACACAGATAGTTTACCTCAGTTCTCCCTAAGACAACTATATTGTCAACTAACAATAAACAATGAAGAGTAAAAGAACACATAAAGACATATATATTTTTAATAACTGGGGAAAGAAGTTAGAAATACTACCAATCACTTGGTGTTTCCTTCCCCATCCTTTTCTCCTTCACTGCCCCTACACATACATTCTTTTTTTTTTTTTTTTAAGTACAAGCAAGGAATATTCAAGACTATTGCTTCACCTCTTTTTTTTATATATTTTATTGATTTTTACAGAGAGGAAGGGAGAGAGAGAGAGAGTTAGAAACATCGATGAGAGAGAAACATCGATCAGCTGCCTCCTGCACATCTCCTACTGGGGATATGCCCGCAACCCAGGTGCATGTCCTTGACCGGAATCAAACCTGGGACCTTTCAGTCCACAGGCCGACGCTCTATCCACTGAGCCAAATCGGTTTCAGCATATTGCTTCACCTCTTAACATATTTTTCTTGGTTTACTTTTATTGGTACTTTTATTAGGGGTGTTATTGTTTTGATTAATGCTTTGGTATAAGTTTGATTTTTAAAATTTTTAATTTACAGTTATTGGGGAGATATTGGTACATACAAAATTATATAAGTTTCAAGAGTACAATTCTATGATACATCATCTGGCTATTGCATTGTGTATTTACGGTTTATTTTTTATGTCCTAGTTAGAGATGCTATTTAGAGTATTTTATTATGATAGGCCAAAGTACTATATGTGATTGAGAAAGACACATTTCTATATTAATTGAGGGGCAGTTGCAACAAAATTAATTTGATGGAAAAATGTAAAAGAGCTCCAGAAAAAGTAGACAATAATTGACCTATGTAAAGTTTCTCTTTTTCAGTATAATTCTAGAATCATCCTCTTCAAGCTATTGCCAATATACTACTCAGAACATCTGTAATTCCAGTTGGTTTAGATTTTTTAATTTCATTTCTAGTCAATATACTAAACCTTGAGAGAATCACTTTCGAACCAAGAGAACTCACCGTAATTGAGAAGGAATGCCAGGCAAGTAAGACACAAGTTCACTGAACTTTGGTGCATTCTCCGTATTTGATACACCCAAACTACTCCCAATTCATAACAGAATGCCCCCCCCCATCACATTAATTTAAACAACTTTGTACTTGAGACCCTCTACAAGACATGTGAAGAGACTTTGCTATCATGCCAAGCACCCTTGAAATGATGTATTCAGTGCCATAAACTCCATCAGAGGCAGAAATGTGCTTGCTCACCTGAACCTGGATAATAGCTGAAACAAGTAGGTGCCAGTATATTTGTGTGGCATAGGATGCCTCTTTCCCCAACATCGTATTCACATTATTTTTGTAATTTTCTTAATAAAGCTATGAAGTGAAATTTATTAAAACTACATAAAGATTCAAGAACTCCTTGTTGGCCATCTAGTTTAAGAATTTTAAGAACTAAACTCTGATGTTTTTGTAATGAGTTAATGTGAAAGACTCTTCCCTCTTGCTTTTCATTTACTAAAATGTTTCAAAAATATTGATGTGTTCCCTTCACTGATTTGATAAAGTAGTTGGTAGTAAATAATTATTTGAATGAGAAATGACACGATCGCCAAGTTCAGGCACTGTATAGCTATTTGGATACCTGAATTTCACAGGTGTGACTGTGAGCTGCTAATTTCCTCTAATAAATATTCAGAAAACCATCCTTATGGACACAAATGGGACTCCAAATAAGACTAATGCCATAAGCCTAGTGAATTTCAGATATAAAACACACTCCACTGTGCAAAGAAAGATTATATCAGGAAAACAAATCACTGTATAATTTCAAAGTATAAAAAACTATTTACTATAGTTTGAAGTCACTCTGTACAGCTCTGATATATAAAAAAAAGTCATTAATCCCAATGAGTACTAGTTTGTTCTTCAATTTAATAAAACACAACAGAAAGCAATTAAAAAAACATTATTTAGGAAATGTTAGTATGTTCTGTTTTATTAATAAGCTTTATATAAATTGAATTACTCTGATTGTCATTAGAAATAAGTTACATGCTGTAATATCTATGATCTCACAAGTGGCAATGACAAAGTAGTGTTCCAACAACCCTTTGTTTCTTAGCCATGTTGCCATAGATGAATTGTTAATTAAAGGGGTATATTATGCTTACACATTCCATTCCCTGATCATTTTCCAAAGAGGTCAATTTTTTAGAGTGAAATTTGGTGTAAGCACATGTGATCAATAATACTAATCCCTACACAATGGAATATAGTCCTTGAAGAAAATTTTGATTGGCTATATATATATATACACACTAGAGGCCTGGTGCATGAAATTCATGCTTGGAGGGAGTATCCTTCAGCTAGACCTGCACCCTCTCCAATCTGGGTCCCCTTGGGACCCAGTTTAGGCCCAATCCACTGCTGGCTCCTAAGTGCTCGCTTGCCTGCCTGCCTGATTGCCCCTAACTGCTTCTGCCTTCCAGCCTGATCACCCCCCTGACTGCTCCCCTGTCAGCCCAATCACCCCCAACTGCCCTCCCCTGCCAGCCCGATCACCCCCAACTGCCCACCCCTGCCAGCCTGATTGCTTCCAACTGCCTTCCCCTGCCAGCCTGATGGCCCCCAACTGCCCTCCCCTGATGGCCTAGTCACACCCAACTGCCCTCCCCTGCAGACCATCTTGTGGCAGCCATCTTGTGATGATGTTGCGCATGAAGCTACCTAAGCTTTTATATAGGATATATATCTTTGTGGAATAGTTATCATGTGTATCAGAACAAATTAAGTTTCACAAACATTATATAAAATAACAGTTAAAGAATCTAGTGTACAAGGGAATGGTGACCAGAAAAGTAACAAGGCAATTGCCATCTTTTAACAATGTATGTTAAATGACATTGATGGTCATTGTCTTTCCCATCATAGTTATTAGAAGCATGCATATGCTAATTTATTAGTTAGTTTCAATGATTACACAGTTCTTTAGAAGAAAGGATCTCTGTTCTCTCAAATTCTCCTTCCCAGGTGTCTATAGGACTCAAGACACAGGGTGTCTGAGGAATAGCCCAACAACACTTCCAATTATCCCGCCATCTGTTCCCACCCCACATGCAGATGTTATGACAGATTAAAAAATACAGACAACAAACAAGGGATCCAATCAGGTGGCATATTAGTTTAATGGCTTTTTTTAATGAATATCTCTTTCTGTCATTTAAAGCTACTTTAACAGATTTTTCTCCACAAAAACACTTTTTTAAAAAAATAGACCATACCTTAATTTTCAAACTGAGAATTTAATCTTTGCTGGAAAGACATGTGGGTTTAAGCTAGAGAGCTTTCTCACAGTTATTATTATTTGTCCCCATTAAGCTAAGAAAAAATGGTGAAGTGTGTACTATTTCTCCTAGGTTTTCTGCTTTAGGCATTAGTTTCTTTTTGATCCTGGGATGATGTATACGCTAATTTTCACAGCTGATTCAAAATTTTACACTTCTTTTTCAGAACTAATGACAAAAATATACCTTATTAAAATGAGTAACTACTTTAAAATAGACTGCATTTTTGTCATAAACCTTTACACAAAAAGTAATAGAAGTTTATTACCATCCTTGAGACAAGAGGGTTGATATTAGAAATTGAAGATTATGCAATGATATTCTAAAAAATTATTTTAAGGGATGTGTATGCTAAAATGAGTTTATATAATATGATTTTTATACTTACTAAGTTGTTTTTATGATAGAGACAATCGTGTTTCTTAGAATCACTACTTTATACTCACTCTGTATATATTATAGAATACTATTTTCCTAATCATACATCAAATACTATTACCACTCTTTCCAGTTTGTCTTATTTTTACTGTAACACTTAACCTTTAATTTCAAATACCATTGCATTTTCTTCAAAATACCATGATTCTTTAATGAGCTCTGAATAGCATAAGCAAAAACTCTTGTTTGGAAAAATTTGTATGAATAATTATGATATCATCAAAATGCAAAGTCTTCAGAGATTCTCTAAACCATCCTCCTGATAATTTTCTTGTTTAAGTACAACATTTTCATAATTCTAAAATTGAAGAGCGATGCTTTTTTTCAATCTATGTAAAATATACAATACTTAAGGTAGCTTGCATCTGTGCCACTTCAGTGTTACACAAATAATTGCCCAGCAGTTTTCTCTTAAGATTCTTCTATATAAAATGTATAGATTTACGGTTATCCATCTAAAGAACTCGGGGCATAAAGGTTTTTGACTTACTGCCTTCTGCACGGCCTCCGATTCATATCTGTAAATGGTAAAATCTAGTTATATAGATCATTAATTTGTCTACGCTTGAGAGATAGTAATACCAGTAAGCCTAAATCATTTCACCGAGTCCTTGATCCGGCATAGAATCTTTACTCAAAGTATTTTCTGTGCTGTATTTTCAATGTTATTAATTTCAGTCCACTAGATTATGCTCACAAAATAACAAATACACTTCTGTTGGATCAAACGCTGAAGGTGCAACTCCATCTCTTCTGTTGAAATACACATCTGCACATAACAGAACAGGGTAGCACATTGCAATAAACATTTGCACCTGAAAGTCTCTGACATCAGCATGACAACACAAAGCATTTGCAACCTTTAGCATTCTGGAAAATTTGAGGATTTGATACACTGGCCCATTTTATTCTCTCTTTCTTTCTTTATATTATTTTGTTTTTAGGACTATAATCAGAGACAAATGAGTCTAAAGAAGGGGTGTTCCTAGACTAGTACTAGGAACACAATCTTCCAGAAACCAAACCCCTCCCTCTGAATTATGTCATTTTATTGAATGAGGTGTTCAATAGATCCTGAACACATTATTTAGAGAAAACATTTTTTTGTTTTAGTTATTAACTTATTTCTTCCTTCGACAATTTTTGAATGACCCACAGAAAATGCTATCTGCCAAACAACAAATAACAAAGCTCTCTAAAAAATTTGATTACCATGGAAACACAAGGCATTGAATTAACATGCAATGTCACATATGACAATGATGTTAAACCAAATGTTTTTCTTGGTATACTTAATGGTTTTATCCTTAGTACAAGACAGAGTAACTTTGTTTTACTTGTTATGTTATTTTTTATATAATCAAGTTTAATGTACATCATTTTTATCAACTTTTACTACTCCTTTACACTAGCTACTTCAATTCAATTGTGCATTATATTTTATGTGTTTCTGCTACTACTCTTTCATAATAGTATGGAGTACAAATGAACCATTATCAAATATTTTTTCAATTAAAATAGTTGGAAAAGAAGAAACGCATATGAACCCTAAAGTAACACTCAAATCATGTACTAGTGAAAAAATACAGCCAATTTTAGTGGATGATAGAAGATTAACTGAACTTATTTTCTTTTTTTTAAAATTTAAATTCTTTATTGTTTAAAGTATTACATAAGTCTCTTTTTCCCCCATTGGCCACTCCCCGGCCACCCCCACCCCCCAGCTCATGCCCTCAGTCCCCTACGGTCTGTGTCCTTTGGTTATACTCATATGCATACAAGTCCTGTGGTTGATCTCTTACCCCCTTAACCCAGCTTTCCCTCATAGGTCTGCTCAATGCTTATATACCTCTGGTTCTATTTTTGTTCATCAGTTTATGTTGTTCATAACTGAACTTATTTTCTATACTACAATTTAAATATAGTTTATTAATATCTTATGTGTAAAATATTATATTTGTCAAAGAACATCTACAAGTATGGTATGATGCCAGGTGCTTCATTTTTATCACAGGAATTGACTTGATAAACTTTGAATGATTTGGATGGAAATGAGTAGTAATTTCAGATCAAGTGCAATCAGTCAACAGTTCTCATAGCATTCCAGACTTTTCCTTCTCAGAATATTAAGCTAGACAATATGATGGAATTATTGAATGTGTTCTAGTATGAGGTACATTTCTCTGACGGCATAATCATGTAACTCAAGAAGAACTTGAAGTGAGATTAATCACTTTGCTGTTACTTCAAAGGTACTTGTGTGAGAAAACAATACACTGAAAATCAAGGTAGAGTACCCATTATCTTTATTACCTCAAAATTATCCAACATTATTTATAGCTTTAATAAAATTCCTGAAAAAAGGCTTATTAAATATTATATCAATGAACTGAAGAGAAACACACCTGGAAGTCCACTAATTTTTTTTTTATTCTAAATCCTCCTTGGATATTATTTTGTCATAGGGGATGATTTTATATATATTTGCAAATATTTTTTATTCAGCCTGTATACATAAGGTAACACTTTTGTTGTTTTTAAATCATCATGTATAATTCTTCCATAAAGCAGTTAATTATCTCCTAGGTATGACTAAATTGCTATTCTTCCTTATGGAAGTCAGTTTTGCTAGAGAAGTAATATTAAGAATGTTAAAGTATATTTATGTCCAGAAACTGATAGACTGTGAAATTTAATACTGTTTTATAACTGAGAATTTCTAATAAATTGTGTTTCATTACACTATTGGCAAGTTCACAGAGACGGACAAATGTATTAAATATTAAATAACCTCTCATTTTGAGAGAGTAAATTGATATAAGAAGCTTACTCCACATATGTTAATTCATTCATTCTTCCCACAAATATTACCATATATATTTTCTAGGCACTGTGCTTAGAGGTGGAGACTCAAAGAGTAATTCAATGAAGTGCTTATTGTCAAATAGCTTATTATCTATTGGAGGAGAGAACTATAAACAGACAATTTTGAAAACAAGTCAGAACTGCAGAAGTAGATAAAATTTAGCAATCATCCTTCTCCATAGTTTGCACCAGAAAACAATGCAATATTATAAAAGAGAAGGAGGGGGGAGAAACTAAGATGGCGGCATAGATAAACACCGGGAAATAGTCGCCTCCCACAACAATTGAAAAATATCCCAAAGGACGGAGCAAACATCGTTCAGAAAAACAGGAAGGCTGGCTGAGTGTAATTTCTACAACTAGAAGAAAAGAAAAGCACGCTGAGAGCCAGAGGAGCTGCGGAGGCTGAGTGCAGAGGTACGCGGCGGCTCGCGCGCGCGGAAAGGGGGTGGCACCTGAGGACGCGGCTGTCTTTTTGAATCACAAGCTCCCGACTGCTCTGAACTCCGGTTCTGGGAAGTCTCTGGGGACCCAGGACTCATACGGGGAGAGGCTGCTCTGTCAGGCGGCAGCGGGCGAACTTGAGGGCGGATTTCCCTCAGAGGTGCTCGCAGCAATTATCGGGTCACTGAGATGTGCGACTCCCTAGGAGAATCAGCCATAGCTGCTTTCTCCGCCCTTTGACTCCCTGAGACCCCGCCCCACCCAGGCTGTGGCAGAGGCTTTTGCATGTGAATGTACCTAACTACAGCCCAGCCAAGCAGACCCGGAACTTCCAAGAGAAGGCCCAAGGCCCCGCAGCAGCTTGCATTGCTTCACAGCTGAGCCTCTTCGGGGCCCGGCTGTGAGGCCTCAGGCAGGGGCTGAATTAGCACCTCCTTAGATCCAGGAGCCACTGTACCCAGTGGTCAGAGGGGGACCATTCTCCCACTTCAGACACAGCTGCTTCCCACAGCCAATTGGCCTGGAGGTCAATTCCTCCCAGTGATCCTACAACAACCAAGGCACCAAGAGTGCACCAAGAGTGTCCACCCCAGGTAACTGGTGAGGCTGAGCCACTGGGCCCTACAGGACACCTGGCGCGCAGGGCCACTCTATCAACACAGGGAAGCAGCCAAAATGTGGAGACAAAGAAACAGGTCACAATTGGCAGAAACGGAGGAGGGCAGACGACTGGATATAGAGTTCAAGGCCACGTTTATAAGGTTTGTCAAGAATTTTATGGAAACCGCCGATAAATTTAATGAATCCCTCAAGGAGTATAGTGAGACCATGGAGGACATGAAAAAGGACCAACTAGAAATTAAGCATACACTGACTGAAATAAAGAATAATTTACAGAGATCCAACAGCAGACAAGAGGATCCCAAGAATCAAGTCAAAGATTTGAAATACAAGGAAACAAAAAATACCCAACCGAAAAAGAAAAAAGAAAAGAGATTCAAAAAATATGAAGATAGTGTAAGGAACCTCTGGGACAACTTCAAGCGTACCAACATCAGAATTATAGGGGTACCAGAAGGAGAGAGAGGGCAAGATATTGAAAACCTTTTTGAAGAAATAATGACAGAAAACTTCCCCCACCTGGTGAAAGAAATGGACTTACAAGTCCAGGAAGCGCAGAGAACCCCAAACAAAAGGAATCCAAAGAGGACCACACCAAGACACATCATAATTAAAATGCCAAGAGCAAAAGATAAAGAGAGAATCTTAAAAGCAGCAAGAGAAAGACAGTCAGTTACCTACAAGGGAGTACCCATCCGACTGTCAGCTGATTTCTCAACAGAAACCATGCAGGCCAGAAGAGAGTGGCAAGAAATATTCAAAGAGATGAATAGCAAGAACCTGCAACCAAGATTACTTTATCCAGCAAAGCTATCATTCAGAATGGAAGGTCAGATAAAGAGCTTCACGGATAAGAAAAAGCTAAAGGAGTTCATCACCACCAAACCAGCATTATATGAAATGCTGAAAGGTATTCTTTAAGAAGAGGTAGAAGAAAAAGGAACTCTTACCATTTGCCACAGCATCGATGGAACTGGAGAGCGGATAAATACCACAAGATCTCACTTATTTGTGGAATATAATGAACAACATAAACTGATGAACAAGGACTGATCCAGAGACGGAGAGGCTTTGATTGGACTGTCGGGCCTTGGAGGGAAGGTAGGGGAGGGTGGGGGCAAGGGGGAAGGATCAACCAAAGGATTTATATGCAAGCATATAGGCCTAACCAATGGACACGGACAACGGGGGGGGGTGAGGGGATGAGCGGGGGGGGGGGGGGTAGAGGGTACACATATGTAATATCTTAATCAATAAAAAATATATATATATATAAAAGAGAGAATTAGATTATGAAGCAGGAAAAAGTTAAACTGGGTTTTTGTTTACCCGGTTATTTTAACTTCCTGCTTGTAACGTGTGTTCATGTTGAAGAAATTCTGGATAATTCACATATTTATACTCAGTCAAAGTTGAAAACATAAGTTTAAAGGTCCAGGGATATATCTGCGCTGAGATATAGTTTCAAGAGGAAAGAGAAGTACATGAATGGTAAAGCCAGCTCACTTTATAATTTATGCAAGATATTTACTTAGCTAAGACTCATTGCCTTAAACTAGAAATGAGTAATAGTAACTACAGTTAAAGTTCTATTTTTAAAAAGTAGTAGTTCCAGATATAGTATATTGGACTCATCTGGAGCCCTGCCTCATATCCACCTGGCTCACTTCTAAATTCAGTAACAATCATTCTCATGCCTGAGTAAACTAACTGACCGTATCTACTGCCTCTGCACTGAATCCCTCCTGCTTAATCCCAGGATCTCTGCAGTTTAGGTGATGATGGAATCTTCTCAGGCATTTTGCATCCTGAGTACACCTGAGATGAGAATTAAAAGTCCTTGAATTAAAGTGTGAGCATTGGGGTAAAAATGTGAATGAATAAATGCTTCTCTTTTTTCCCCACTGGCAAACATTGCTGAAGTATGTTTACTGTGTCCCTACGATTTGTTCAATAAACTAATAAGAGCTAAAATTTTTTAGGATGCCAAGATGTTAGATAATGATGGAATGAGAATTCCATAGAGTACAGAAGACATACCCATGGAGAAATCTGATTGGGAGGTGTCTGGTAAATAATGTAAATCAGTGAGCTGATGGAGAAAAAGAGAAAATTTTAAAGCCAGAATTAGATAAAGGTTTTAGGCAGAGTGTGACTGGCCTCAGGCTGAGAGCTGGGGTAGAGCTGGTTAGTGGAGAAGACAGGCTACTCTCAGGTTGAGAGTTGCAATAAAAGCCTTACATAAGCTGACAGCCATTAGGACACTAGGGGACTGTTGATGAGCTGTGTCCTAGACAATGTTAACCAGAAGCGTTATGAATGAGATTGTGGGAATTTTAGTAAGGGAACAAACATGTTATCATTAGACATTCTCTAGCAAACATGTCCCTCAAAGAGTGGAAATGTTGGCAAGTAGTTCTCTTGTTACACAATGGAGAAATATGATCAAGTATTGACTCATATTTTTCATAGAATTATATTTATTTGATAAAACACATTGAGAATTAGAATTGTATATAGACAAATAATAAATGGCTTCTAATTGAGCAGGCTTTAGAATAATGAGTGATTATGTGCCACTTCTTTATCTTATACTGTACTTTTCAAATTGCATACGCTGAGCATGTATTGCAGTAACATTTATTTATTTATATATTTACTAGTGGTCCAGTGCACAAAATTCATGCACAGGGGGTTCCCTCAGCCCAACCTGCACCTTCTCCAATCAGGGACCCCTTGGCTCTTGCAATCTGGGACTGCTGGCTCCTAACCACTTGCCTGCCTGATCACACCTAACAGCCTCTGCCTGCCTGCCTGATTGCCCCTAACCCCTCTGCCTGCCTACCTGATTGCCTGCCGGGAGCCGGTCCATGCTTGCTGTTTCAAGGGACCTGGCATATATGGCATACTGTTCTTAATATGTTTGCTCACCTTCTTGGCACTATGTGTTTTAACCAAGGTCTCTGAGAAAGGTTGTTTCCCCAGGCAGGGATTTTCCCCTGAAGTTAGGGAGGGAATAAAACCTCTTAACTAAGTGCCAGGCGGGTAATTAATCACTTTACATGAACAATCATGCTTAAGCTACATAATCTTTACTCCCTGGAATGGAGATAAGAAACGCCCTAATCTTTGTAATAGAGATTGATAGGATTGGAATCAACTGGTATAAATACAGATGTGACAAGACAGCAAGAGACAGAGAGAGAGACAGAACCTAGGCACAGAACCTACACAGAACGTTCTCTAGGAACAGAAGAACTTCGCTGGAGAGAACATGTCAAAAGATCCTGGACAGAAACTGGCCTCAGAACCTAGAGACAGAACCTAGCGAGAGAAGATGGCAAAAGATCCTGGACTGAACCTGACTACAGAAATTGGCAAGAGGACCTGACTAGAACCTGGTGACTGAACCTGGCTGGAGAACCTGGACAGAACCTGGCTGGAGAACCTAGTGAGGGAACTTGGCTACAGAACCTGGCTGGAGAACCTGGAGAACCTGGCTGGAGAACCTAGCAAAGACAACATGGACACAGAACCTGGCTGGAGATCCAGAGCAGAACCTCTCTGGAGATCGAGACCAGGACTTGGCTGGAGATCCTGGCTAGGCTGCTGATCAACTGAACGCTGTCTCCGTGTCATTCCTTCTTTGCCGACTCCGTCTACACCTTTGGGGACCCCTGGACCAGCTGGGGTTGGACCCCGGCAATTGCCCCTAACTGCTCTCCCTTGCTGGCCTAATCTCACCCGCAACTGCTCTCCTCTGCTGGCCTGACCATGCCCCCAACTGCCTCTGCCTGTCTGATCACCTCTAAATGCCCCCCCCCCCCCCGCCTGCCTGATCTTGCCCCTAACTGCCCTCCCCTGCCGACCAGATCTCACCCAGTCTCTGTCTCTCTTTGTTTTTCTCAGCAGTCCTCCAGGCCTCCCTGCCTCCCTGTGTTCCTCTTCCTCTTTTCCAGCTGGGAGGGGGCAGGGTCAGTGGGGGCTGCTCCACCCTCTGCTGGCCCTCCCTTCCATCCAGGCCTCTTCAGGCCCAGTCTGTTTTGTTTCCTTATTCTGAAAGAGGCTCTGAGAGTGAGCTGGGAGGGAGGGAAAGCAAGGGAGAAAAGGCTGTGAGCTGGTGGGCGCTGTGTGTGTCTGTGCATGTGTGCGGTTGTGAGTGAGTGTGAGTGCTGGTCCTGCCTCCCCATCCCCGTCTCAGCTGCCACAAGTCCCCACCCACCAGAGCCTGCTGCACGCACAGCCTGGGCGTTAGGTTGAGTCTCTAGTCCTTGTAGATGTGACGGACCCAGGGTTTTTATATATTAGGATTTATATATTTATTTATTTAAAAATATTTTTATTGATTTCAGAGAGGAAGGGAGAAGGAGACAGAAATAGAAAGATCAATAATGAGAGAGAATCATTGATTGGCTGTCTCCTGTGCCATCTGAGAATGAACCTGCAACCCGGTCACGTGATCTGACCAGGAATCAAACCGTGATCTCCTAGTTCAAAGGGCAATGCTCAACCACTGAGCCACTGTGGCTGGGCTATTGCAGTAAAATTTAGAAACAAAAGATGGAGGAAAGCTAGTTTCTTAGCCATAAACATATTGATGCCATCAGCAGCGCAGCTTCTCTTTTAACTATTCTGTAATTGCCAGTTATTTGAGTTCTCCAAGCAATTATCTTAAAATCACTTTCAAACATACAGCTGTTGATAAATAAGAAATATTACTATTTATTTTACATAAAGATGCTTATAACATAGACATATAACTAATAGATAGGATTTTCTTTCATATATCTGTATCATCAACAATTCAAATGGATATATACATACATGGATCTTAAACTCCAACACATTTATATATTTTTTTTTACATGATAAGGAAATTGAGGAAATAAAAGTTGATTATTTTTAATGAACCCATCTCTTTAAAAAGCTGGTGGAAAAATCCTTTTTTGTTTGTTTCACTTGTTTGTGTATATGTGTGTGTGTGAGTCACTTATGAACCAGGAGGTCATGACTTGATTCCTGGTCAGGGCACATGCCCAGGTTGCAGGTTTGTTCTCCGATCATGCATGAATCTGTTTTATTATTTAAAATTAAAATAAAGTGGAAACAAAAATTTGAATGTCTTTATCTAAATTCTGGTATAATAATAAACTCAAGTAAGAGCTGGTAGAAACATTTGACTGAACATTTTAAAATGATGTTTGGAAAATAAATAGAATTTGTAACATCAAGGTAATTCCCACTATCAGGGGAATACATAGAGTGGAGAAGAAAGAGTCTCAAGGGCAAATGCCCTGACATTAAGAAAAATCTCCCTTTGGGAATTTAAGAAGAAAATTAGTTTCAATTAATTACCTGTATGTTATGCAAAGAGGGTAATTTTCTTGCTCATTACCATTGCCGTTTTGGAATTGTAGCAGCCTATCCTTCTACCACATTTGAAGATGAATTAGAAAGATGCCTTAATTATTTCCACATGCACAATATGAATGGCCACATGCATTTAGTCAATAAACACAAAGTAGTTGGTATGCCAGAGGTCTTTCCTTTTTTTCTGACATCCTGCTTATTATTTTTACATTAATTTTTAAATATTATTTCATGTTAATACCAGAAAGTTGTCATTTTTTTCTTGAGTAAGTAGGATAATGACATGTAAAAGCTGAAAGACAGCAAATATAAAAATAATTCTAATCAATTGATAATGCTCATTTTGTCCTAAATTAACAACTGTTAGACTTTTAACAGCCCACACCAAGGCACATCATAATAAAAATGATTTTACACAATGGAATATTATGCAGCTATGAAAAAGAAGGATCTCTTACCCTTTGAGACAACGTGGAGAGAACTGGAAAGTATTATGCTAAGTAAAATAAGCCAGCCAAAGAAAGGTAAATATCACATGATCTCACTTATATGGGAAATCTAATTAACAAGATAAACTGATGAACCAAATAGATCCAGAGACATGGAACAAACTGAAGAATCTCAGAAGGAAGTGGGGAGTGGGGGGTAGGTGGGACAAGATTAACCAAAGAACTTATATGTACATGTGCATAGCCCATGGACACAGAAAATAATTCAGTAAAGGCCTTGGGAGGGGGCAGGGGCTGGGTGGAGGCATTGACAGGGGAGATATAGGGGGGAACTTTTGTAATATTTTCAAAAATAAAGATAATTTTTTTAAAAAGAGCTTGAGAAAATCAGAGTTCATGTCATCTTAACTCATGTTTAATTTTTAAAAATATTTAATATGTATCTTAGGTAAGGAGGAAAAGAAAATTTGATGGCAAATGTAATTAATTTTATTTTTTAGTTTGTTTAAATTAGTTTTAATTTGTTTAAATAAAATTAATTGTTGGGAAATTTAAACTTTTCCAATATTTAACACTAAGAAATGTTAATTGCCAATTTTTTTTTTTTGACTAATTCTCTCCCTTCATTTATATTTCTCTTCTCCTACCTGGGAGTAAAGAACTTTGAGCGAAGTTTCTGTTGACCACTACAATAACCACATGTTTCTACAGGAAACAACAATGGCAATGAATAAAACTTTTAATAGATCAGATACCTTATTCCATGTGAAAGGCATAATAGGATATTTTAAAAGAGTAAAAGCATACTATTAAATACATATAAAAATGATCCTAGCATGCATATAAGTGATTTGCATATATCTAGCCAGATAAGATAATTTTAACCAGCATTTTTCTTACACAGGCTACATTTTAGGCTCTGTTATGGACGTGCCACATGTACAAACATAGCCTTCAGGTAAATTTATGATACAAGTACTTTTATCAAGTTTCTTATATAGAAACTTGTCCAGGGTCACAGAGTTAGCAGGCCCTGGAGTAGGATTTCAACCTACAACTTTGTCTCAAGAGCAAATACTTTTACTAAGTTCCACTTATTCCAAACAACAACATCTCCAAAAAAATTCAGCAACTGCTTCCCCCCTCCCCCCGCAGCCTCTTAATTAGCTTGTGTGATAAATAGTGTTCATAAACTATTTTGAATTACTTCAAAAAAAATAGAAGTTATTAAAGTTGGAATTCAAAAGATACTAGGAAGCCAGAGACAATTCAGAAACAGGCTATTTCTCTTCCACCACTTTATACGTTTGGGTAAAATTTTCAATAGCATATTTCTTTCAGGATTTTTGCTAAAATCACTTTTGCTAAGCATATTAATGGTTTAAAGTACCTTTCTGTCTATAAAGCATAAAATAGAGATCTGTAATACTTATTTACACTCTTTATTTTTACCCAGGATAAAACTGTACACTATCTTAACATGGATCACTCTTCATATAGAAAAAGCACATTTATACAAGAAATTCTACTGATAATATTTGTGAGGCCATATTTCATGCATAGATGTATGATAAATGTTTCATCATTGAAGTTAAAATATGCTACCTCTCTTTGAAATATGAAATACACTTAAAAATAAATAGCATAGATAAAGAAGAATAATAGTGAGATGGCATTACCAGTAGGTTTTTATCCAAAAGCTATAAATTATGTTTCATCTAAATGTATTTAACATATTCTAGTGCTCCCATTATGTTTGAATAATGGAGCAAAATCACGCATATCCACTAATTCATTACACTTTTGGAAGATGACAAACTTGAAAGATTACTCTAGTGCATCATACATACAATTTTATGCTAATATATAATTTAGTCTTATAGGACATACTGTCAGCTCAAACAAAAATATTTCAAAAGAAAACATCTTTGATGAGGCTGCATTGCTGAGATGCTCATGGGAGAGTGAGCCATTTCATTTTTCATTAATTCATCATGCTCATGAATTTAGACATTATTAACTTTGCTTTTCACACACATTTACCAAAACTGTTACATTTTAGAGCATAAGACAATCAAATCAAGTCACAGTCTAAACAATTTCATATTAATAATATTAAGGAAAATCTCCTCAAATACCTACTTTACTTTTGCTAATCCATGACCATGCAAAGTAGAGTGGTGAAAATCTAAACAATTCAAGCTAAAATATCTGTATGTGAAACATAAATACTAACAATGACTGTTAGTATCCATTATATTGAATTTTTCCAATTTCCATATATTTCCTTGTTAATACATCTTAATCAGTATAGACATACTTTTTAAAATACGTATTATATTAGAAGGTGCTAAGTGTAATTATAATGAACAGGGCAATGGTTCAGGTAGGCATGTGGAAGAGTATTTTCAATTTTAAATACAGTCATAAATAAAGACTTTCTGAGAAGCTGGCATTTGTTCAAAGAGTGGAAATCAGTGAAGGAGTGAGCCACATGAGCACCTAGAGCAGCGGTTCTCAACCTGTGGGCCGCGACCCCTTTGGCGGTCGAACGACCCTTTCACAGGGGTCGCCTAAGACCATCCTGCATATCAGATATTTACATTATGATTCATAACAGTAGCAATATTACAGTTATGAAGTAGCAAAGAAAATAATTTTATGGTTGGGTCACAACATGAGGAACTGTATTTAAAGGGCCAGAAGGTTGAGAACCACTGACCTAGAGAAAGAAAAGCCCAGACATAGGGGAGTAATAAAATGCCTAAGATGGAATCTTCCCCAGGTATTCCAGGAAGAGCTTCAAAGAAAGAAGCAAGGGGGAGAGTAGTAAGAGATAAGATCAAAATGACAGCATGTGTCTAAATTATACAGGTCACTGTTGGCCTTACAAAGATATTAGCATTGATGGAGAAATGCAATGAAGAAATTTTAAACTTATATATTACAGGTTCATACTGGATGCTGTTTTGAGAACAGAATATGAAAGAATAAGAGCAAAAGAAAGCAGGCTGTTGCAATAGTCGAGGAAATGAGGTATGGGGATATCAATGACCACCATGTTGCTAATTCATTTTTAGTCTTCATCTTACTTTACTCTTTGACACAGTTGATGACTCAATCGGCTATGGAATTAAAAAAAAAAAAAATTATACTAACCTCAATGCCACCACATTTACCTGGTTTATTTTCTAAAAGTCTAGCCCAGTAGTTCTCAACTTGGGGCTATTTTGTTGTGCCTTTCCTTCCCAGCTCAGGCACTGTCTGGAGAATTCTTTGGTTATCACATCTAGAAAAGAAATGTGCTACTGGCATTTAGTGGGTAAAGGCCAATGATGCTGTTAAACACCATACAATGTACAGGACCATTCTCCCACAACACTGAGTTATCGGACCTGAAATGTCATTAGTGCTGAGATTCAGAAACTCAGATCTATCTTCTTTGGCTGATTTTTACTCACTTCCTAGACACCTAAATGTTGCCATGCACCTGGACTCAGTCATCAAACCTATTCTCTTTCCATATCCACCCACTTCTCAGGATATCTCATCGTTTTAAATAGAATCTATAGGCCAAAGACTCCCAGTCCTGGACTTCTACTCTGAACAATGCTTCATCTGTCCAACTGCTCATTCAACTTAGCTGACACATAGATGTTTCTCATGCCTTTGGAAATTAACATCACAAATTGAACTAATTTTTCTTTTATTTCCAGAAACCTTCTTCCATATTCTTCTTGTCTTGATAAATAATAATTCAGTTTTTTAAGTTACTTAAACCAAAATTACTAGAGTCACTATTCTTTTCCTTACTCCCTCCACTGGGCCTTTCAGTAAATTCTACCTACACAACTTTTAAAATATAGCAACAATTTAATCACTTCTCCCCATGCCTACTATACTTACACTGGTTCAGTTCTGATTCTTTTGTACTTGTAATAGTGCACTGATTTCCTAACCTCAATGGTCAATTATTTATTGACAGAGCAATCAGAGAAGTAAATTGATATTATATGTTAGATATTTTAAAAATCCTTCAAAATCTTCCCTTCTATTCTTAGCAATAATAGGCACTTAAAAAATAATACTGACTCTTTTTGATAGTCAACTTGGTTCCAAAGCCTGAGATGCATGAGATAGTCTCTAGGATTGATCACCATGACAACAATCCTCAATAGTCTCTAACAATTCTAAAGAGTGGCAATAAAAGAGTGTGAGGAGAACAACTTGAAAAAAATGTATAAATCTGTAGATGCATAAGGTCTTATAAAAATAAGAGAAAAGAGAGATAGGAATTTTAGCATAGTCTGCCATCACTCATTTCTCTGCATTCAAGTCAGAAAATATAAATAAATATAATCAACTAGACTCAATCTCTCTAATGTTTCTAATGTAATCTTCCTCTAAAGTTTTCTCCATGTTTCTCTGGCTCTCAAAAAGCATCCTCTCGTGTTCTATATTCTGACCTGTTAACATAAATTACTTTTTATCTAGAACACAATTGCATTCTCTCAAATTACAAATGCCATAGCTAAACTACCATGTTAATAAACCTTTGACAAATTATTGAAAGACAAAAACATGCTTCCACCCTGTTACAAAAAGTACACTTTCTTCTTAAGTATTGGGTTGAAAATGTTCAGGTGCACTGAACAACTAAAATTGGCAATACTTCTTTGCATTTATTTGGAGAAGTTCAGTAAAAATTTAATGTTAACGAGATGGTATTTTATATGAGGGAAATGTTCTAATATGCAACTATTTAAAGACAAAGAATACCTGCTTATTTTTGTTAGGAAATGTATTAGAAAATATCGGATTTATTTTATACTATAAAGTGATACTGTTTGTATAAAGTTGTCACTTTAATCTTAGATGAAACAAACTTCTGATGATCCATTGAATGATTACATTCCATCTGTGAGTAGTGTGTGAAGTCTTGAGTCACAATGCAAATGTAGCCTAAATAAGCTCATCTAACAAACTTTCTTCAGCATCATGTCTCTTTTGTCTGTTGTATATCTTTTAATACACACACTTATAATGCACCCACAATATCAGTGTATAGGCATACATTGCATGAGATTAATATTTACAACTAATGAAGTTTCCAATAGAAAATTCCAAATGCTCAATAATAACAGGGTGAACTCAAGCCTCTCATCTTTCTGGTCTACAAACCGGCTCACTTGTGTACGCTCTGGGTAGCTGAAGCAGCTCGACTTCACTACTCCCTCCACAGTAGCCAAAAGCAGGAAGGGAAGGGGGCGGTCTGGGTGTCTTTCCCTATCGTTTGCTTCGTTCTTTAAATGGGAGAACAAAATTTTCTTCCAAAGCACTGCTATGAAGTTCCACTGACCTTTCATTGGCCAGGGGTGTGCATACACCGTCTCTAGACCAATAATTAGACAAAGAGAATGCGATTGCAGTGATATGCCTGGAGTAGGCCTTGGCTGCAGAAACAAAATCAGACTTGTGAAAGCTAAGGAAAGAGAAACGACTCTCGGTGGGGTTCTAAAAGGATCTGCCACACGCATCTCCACATTTGTTCAAAGAACACCATCTCAGAGGCTGTGCTGATTTAATTTAAAATGTATAAAATGTTGGATTATCTTCTAAGAAATGTTATTTTAAGGAAAAGCTAAAAACAAAATAGCATATTTTTAGGCATTTGTTAAACTAAACTGTCTGGAGGAAGGTAAATATACCGACTATATGTTAATCAAAATATACTTTGGAAAACCTGAAGCCAAAAATATATGGTGAACAACTCTAAAGGAGGATATAAGAGCACCTGCTTTTCCTCATGTTAAGAGAAATAGGAGAATTTATTCCCTAGAAAGTTATTATTTTTATGGGCCTCCTGTTTTCAAACAAGCGGAAATTCAATAAGCACTGATGGAAAAGAAAATACATATGTCCTTCTCTCTTGGGTTATACAAACTGCAAATTTTCTGTGAATAATGAAGGCCAGGAAGTTATTGGAAGCGAGGGGTCAAGCTCAGCAGGGTGGAAGGAACTGGGCAGAGCAGGCCAAGGGATCTGGCTAACAAAAGGTAACAGACCTTCCCTTCCCCAGTCAGTGCAGCAGTGGGACACATCCACAATTTTCATTCATTGTGCTGAGCAGAAAGAGGGCATTTATTAGACCTGAAGTGGGTCATGTGCCGATAAGGGGGAAAAAAAACAAAAAACTTGAATAATATTTCCACCAACATTATCTATTGTGCAAAGAGGTTGTTTTCACAGAAAACTTAGACATTTCTTCTTAGAAAAAAAATTAAAAAGAAAAGACACGACAGGCAGGAAAATGTAATGTCCATTATATTCCTTTTTATTTTTTATTTTTTTTTGGCTGCCCAACATCTAAACACCATTCTTTACTTTCATTTATTTCAAAATTCCACTTGCCAAACCATGTGCCCTTGACCATGGGTCTATTCCCTCCTACCGACAGAGATACAGTTCTGCGTGTTCTATGAGTGCATTTTGGCACATGCGGCCATCGCCTTTTCCCTCTCCAATCATGTCGTTGTCCTTTATTACGGTAAACTGAATGGAAAATGGATGGTGGAGTGAAAATAAAAAAAAATGGGAAATATGCGCCCATGCTTAGACTTACATATACATTTACTATAAAGACGAGACCATGAGCCCAGCTGGCATGGCTCAGTGGTTGAGTGTCAACCTATGAAGCAGGAGGTCACGGTTGGGTTCCCTGTCGGGGCACATTACCCCTGGGTTGCAGGCTTGATTCCCAACTGTGTGGGGCATGCAGGAGACAGTTGATCAATGATTCTCTCTCATCATTCATGTTTCTATCTCTCTCCCTCTAACTTCCTCTCTGAAATCAATAAAATATATTAAAAATTTTTTTAAAAAAAAGAAGAGAATGTGAGCACAGCCTGTGGCCTTGGTGTGTTTATGTCCTGCCTGGGACTGTTTTTCCTGGACTCCACTCTGAGAACCCACTCCATATTTCCTGTGGCTCTAGCCTGCGTATCAGATGACTCTGTGGGAGCTGTACTTAGTCACAATAAAGACCCAGCTTTGCTTTCAAGGCCGTTTGTTGCTCTGTCAGTATTGTTTTGGGGAACTATACTGCTGGCAGGTTAGATAAGGAAGCCACAATGGCATCTTTCCTGGCTATGATCAGGACTCATGTCTGACACTTCCTTGTAGCTTTACTTTCTTTTTTCCTTAAAACACAGAGCCTATAATCCCTAATAAAAACTCAACTCTTATTTAATAGCTGTTTACCCCAAATATTTAGATTAATACTCAGCTTCCCATTCATTGCCTTGCTCATTATCCCCATGTGCAAATACTGCTATTGGAGAACGTAAATTTCTAAACAAAGAAGGACCCATTTTTAACAGAAATTAACAACTATTATTAAAGCATCATTAAGTTGGCAGACTTTGTCATTATTGCTTTATCTCACACTTGGCTCTTTCATGTGCTACTGTGTGTTTATTTTGGATTACAATGCATATCTGTGCCTGTCATTTTTCTCTATTTTCTTGATTCCCCTGTTTTCTTCTAATTCCTTTAGTTCCTAATTTTAATTCCCAAAACATAGCACTAATATGTTTATTGATTTAGTTTTTAATATAAAGACATTTGGCTTTCCTTTTTTAAGTATAAAGATGCATAAGCAAAATATGTTATATTTCTATTTTAATCTATAATTCTAAGAGAAGATGTCTCTTAAGTATTTTAAACATCTCTCACTCTTGATCTAATAATACACTTTCCAATGCTCTGAATTTATTTTGCTTTTCACAAAAAAATGAAACACACACTAATATGAAACATATCACAGTAGATGTGATGCAGAGTGATAAGCAGGGTAGAAAATTTATGAATATGTTCTTTCTGGATACTTATGAATGTATTCAGAAGTTAAAAATAAGTAGTCTCCATATTAACTAGAAAGTTGGTTACTAAACATAGGTAAAGAAAAGTAGAATAAAGCAAAATTCTAGCTTCCTTAGTTTTAGTCTAAGTGAAAGAAAAAGATTAAGATTTTCATTTGATAAAATAAAGGTGTGTTTTTTTTCTGTTACATTTTCAAGGTCAACTGATTTACAATGTTGAAATGGAATTTCAAAATGCTTTATTACAAAACTCACAGATATGAGACTTTATAATCAAGACTTGCTTAGAGCAGCAATGCAGAAAAATTATGTAAATATATACTTTTTGGTCTTTCACAGGACAAAATACTAATGAGATTATTTGACATTTTTCACTGCAACAAATTTATGGAGATAAAACATTTGAGTTTGATTAATTTTATAGCTTTCTTATAGTTACGAAAATGAACATAATCTTAAAACATGTAGGGCCCTGATAATGAATTAAATGATCTTGATAATGATTTTCATGAGAACCATATAAAAATTTACTTTATATAAATATATGTTAATCTTATAAAATATTATATAAGATATTAATATCCAGAATTTGTACTTTCCAAAAATATCTTTGAAAATAGGTAGGCATATAAAAGTTATTCTACAAAATATAACTATGATACTATTTTATTTTTTATTCAGGAAGTAAGTTGGGCTTTTGAAAACATGAAACATTGTTTAATAAAAAATATAGCAAAATACTATATTTTTAATGTGTTCAAAAATTGAATCTCATGTTATTTTCCAAATGAATGCATTTTATTTAAAAGATAACTTCATAATATACTAATGTGAGCACACATTTTCTATAGAAGCTTCTTTTTCACATTGTGATTGTTAACTAGAGATAATGTAGGTAAAAAAAAGTTTTCTACAAATTCTTTGAGGGAAATTATAATGTTCTCAACTATTTGCTGCTCTCCAAAATGCCTAGAATGGAGCAATATACTACAGGAAACACAATACATATTTGATAAGTAAAAGAAATAAAATGAATTACAATAAATGATTCACTAAAACAAATATATTTAAACATCTGTATTTCAAACATATTTTATATTTAGATTTATCACTGTCTTCACATTAAAGACATTCACAGAAGAGTAATTGATTCCTCTAGGAAGAACAACAGTTATAAAGTTACAAAATACGTATTTTAATGATATTATCACTTCATCCTGGTGAGTGAGCTTGTGAATGACTAATATTTTATGTTTATGTGAAATAAACATAGTTGACAATTCCAATACCCTGGTATTTCATACTGAGAAATATCTCTATATTTCTTTCAACCTTTATAAAACATTTAGTTTTTTTTTAAATGAACCTACATAAAAAAGATCTTAAATTCATTGAACTTAAATAACACAATATTATAAGATCAAAATAATTTTAAATGCAGAATGAATAGAAACCATAGATATGTACATGTAAGAATGATGGAGAACCAAACTTTAATTATAATTTTAGTATTCAAATTTAAGTAATGATGAGGCAATATTTTTATTATTTTATAGGATTAAGGGTATTTCTAAGTATTGATGCCAAAGAAAAAATAAAACAGAGGATGCATTCAAAAGTAGAGGTGTTTATATACCCTTAAGAAGAGTCCAACACATTATTTAAATTAAATATTCTTTACATTCACAAACTTATTCCTAACTCCTGATAATCTCATAATGTTATATGCCAAACACACAAAGATATATAACAGGATACTAAATTCTTTTGAAAGAAAAGAATTGCATAGTTAAGAGTAAGGAATAGTATAAGCAAATGTACCTCTACATCAATAGTTAAAATACAATTTTTTCAGATTTCCTAATCATAAAATCATATTCCCATTTATGTATAATTACTATATTCATAGAAGTTCCATTTAAAAAATATTATATTTTTGTGAGTTTCCATTTGTTCCCCCTAACTGGACTTTTTATACAGATTTTTTTTTTTATTAGCAGCACCCCTGTATAAATTTTTACTTTAAGTACTAATCTAACATGTATCAAGTATTAATATGGGTCCATTATTGTTTTTCTTTTTAGAATTACTTCCACTAATTTGGCAAACAGCCTTCAACAATTCCAGCAGTAAACAAATTATAGCTTTCCACATGAAAAAGTCTTTGCTAGGGGCATTCTCCATAGTCTGAAATAGGAATTCAAATATGGGTTCACACAATTAGATAGTGTTCATTCATATCTAGACCAACCAATATAAGTGAGTAAGATTTCCTGAAATAGAATCCTTAGTTTCAGGTTGTATGACCTTATGTTGATCACTTAATCTTATTGAGCCAAAGGCATCCATCTCCAAAATGAGATAAAAATAACACCTATATTATGGGTTATGAAGGTTAAATTAGTTAAATTATGTAATGGTCTCCTATGTAACATAATTAAAACAATACTAGCACTGAAAAATCTTAATAATTATTAGCTGTTTTTACTAGCTCCTAAGAGGACTCATTCTAAGAATAACCAGTTCAAAGGATTATCTTTCCTTATTAAGTTATTTAGGAATACAATAATGATGATGACAATTATAAGTGATGTACTCTGGAGCTAGGCTGTCTGAGATCTGCCACTTACTAGCTATGTGACCTCACATTGGTTACTCATCTCTAAGCCTCAGTTTTTTTCTTTCATGTAAAACTAGAAGTTTGGTGCATGAATTCATGCATGGGTGGGGCCCAGCCAGGGGGAAGGGCTGCAGGTAGTTGGTGGGCTGGCTCTGCCCCCTGGTCAAGCTCAGGTCTAATTTCTGGTCGAGGGGACAATTTGCATATTACCCTTTTATTATATAGGATAGGGCAAATAATAGTGACCGCTTAACTCAGCCGTGGGCAAACTACGGCCTGCGGGCCGGATCCGCCCCGTTTGAAATGAATAAAACTAAAAAAAAAAAAAAAAAAAAAAAAAAAGACTGTACCCTTTTATGTAATGATGTTTACTTTGAATTTATATTAGTTCACACAAACACTCCATCCATGCTTTTGTTCCTGCCCTCTGGTCCAGTTTAAGAACCCATTGTGGCCCTTGAGTCAAAAAGTTTGCCCACCCCTGGCTTAACTCATAGAGTTGTGTGTGAGGTATAAATATTAATATACCTAAAGCATTTTGTAAGCAGTTTAGAGTATATATTTTATCAATGTGATACTATATTTCTAATCAATTTTTTAATTTTAAATAATTTGTCATTTTCCAATAGTTATACACGTGTGCATATGTGTATAAATAGATATGTACATATATATACTTTTCATACATTTTAAATTATTTTTTATCCTGAGAGGGGAAAAAAAAAACATTAACTGAAAATGTTTGTTGTCTTTTATTGATAAAAACAAAACAAAACAAAAATACAAGACGGCTATTCATAAAATTCTGACCTGACCTTGATTTTGGACGATGTTGAATAGTGGAATTCAAGATTAAGATGAAAATAAGTCAATTGATCTTTAAAAAGATGACAACTGCCCAGCTGGCATGGCTCAGTGATTGAGCATTGACCTATAAAACCCAAGAGGTCCCATTTTGATTCCTGGTCAGGGCACATGCCTGGGGTTGCAGGCTCAGTCCCCAGTGTGGGGCATGCAGGAGACAACCGATCAATGATTTTTCTCTCATCATTGATGTTTCTATCTCTCTTTCCCTCTCCCTTCCTCTCTGAAATCAATAAAAATATATATTTTTAAAAAGATGACAACTCCTGGGACAAATAGCCTATCTCCAAAGTCCTGTAAACATAGATAACACAATAGAAAAATACTTATTAAAAATTGAAATATTCTAACACAAACTATGGTAATATATATATATAAGCACGTAAATCCCTAGCACAAAAATAAAAAATGAGGCACATGGGTAAAGTAAACGTTATTAAAATTCTTTTCTTCCGAGACATGGCAGCCAAATAATGCACAGACATAAAGAAGATGGGAAGTAGTTGCAACAAAAAATAACAGGCAGCCAGTAATTTACATGAAAAAGCTAGACGGGAAAGAGCCACAGCGGAGGAAATAAGAGAAATATTATAAAGGTGTGCATTTTAAATAGGGAACATATTTAAATGCCATCTTGAGAAATAATTCAAATTCATATTCAATGGTATAACAAATTTTGGAAAGGCGATTATAGTACATTTCGTGCCTGCCTTTTAGCATTTCTCCATGCCGGCCAGTGAACTGGGCAGAAGTCTTAAATCATTTTTCGCTTTCTTCATCCTGACTGAGCTCTAATACAATGAGCTGAGTTCTGATGATTACCTCTCAAGACAGTTGTTGCCCACTGCATTATTTTCCTCCTTCTGTGTTTCCTTTGGGAGCTAACTGGAGTTACTCTACAGAGAATAGTATAAACATAAGATAACACACATTTTCATCTCACTCTGCAGTCCTGGGAATTGAAAGCCTGGTAATAATTTGCATTTTGGTCTTATTATAATGTGAATAATTCTGGTCTTTATTTGTTGATAAGAATTCGACATTAAAAAATTGATGCGAAGCATATAAAAAGGTGTTTTCTGCAACCTATGGGAACTCAGGCCCAGGTTCTGAGCATCTAACTAGTTTATTTTATTGATTTTTTGTTTTTGTCTTTCTGATCCTTTAAAAAAAATAGTTTCCTTCAAAGTCTTAAGTTGCAAGATTCACTAAGTCTCCCAACCACTTACTCCTCTGGCAATCATCAGTCTGTTCTCTGTATCTGTGAGTCTGTTTCTGTTTTGTTTGTTCATTTATATATTTTTTTATAATCTAAACTAGAGGCCCGGTGCACAAAAATTTTTGCACTCGGGGGGGAGGGGGAGTCTCTCAGCCCGGCCTGTGCCCTCTCGCAGTCTGGGACCCCTCGGGAGATAACGACCTGCTGGCTTAGGCCTGCTCCCGGGTGGCAGAGGGCAGGCCCAATCCCTAGGTGCAACCCCTGGTCGGGCTCAGAGCAGGGCCGATTGGGGAGTTGGGGTGCCGCCCCCTGTCATGCACAGAGCAGGGCAGACTGGGAGGTTGCGATGCCACCCTCAGTCACGCTCAGGGTAGGGCCGATTGGGGGGTTGGGGCACCGCCTCCTGTTACACTCAAGGCAGGGTTGATGGGGAGGTTGCTGCACGACCCCCGTCACGCACAGAGCAGGGCCCATCAGGGGGTTGGGGAGCTCCCTCCTATCACGCACAGAGCAGGGCTCATCAGGGGGTTGAGGAGCTCCCCCCTGTCACTCACAGAGTAGGTCCGATAGGTGAGTTGGGGCACCGCCCCCTGTCACACACAGAGCAGGGCGGATCAGTGGGTTGGGGCGCCGCCCTCTATCACACACAGAGCAGGGCCAATCAGGGGATTGGGGCGCCACCACTGTCACACTCAGGACAGGGCTGATGGGGAGGTTATGGCTCTACCCCGTCACACACAGAGCAGGGCCCGGGGGGGGGGGGGTGGTAGTGGTTGTGGCCCCGCCCACTGTCACGCACAGAGTAGGGCCGATCAGGGTGTTTGGGCGCTGCCCCCTGTCATGCTGATCCTGGTGCCAGGAGGCCTCACGGCTCCTCTGATCCCGGTGCTGGGAGGCATATTACCCTTTTACTATATAGCGTAGAGGTCTGGTACACGGTTCGGGGCCGGTGGTTTGCCCTGAAGGGTGTCCTGGATCGGGGTGGGGGTCCCCACTGGGGTGCCTGGCCAGCCTGGGTGAGCGGATGATGGCTGTTTGCAGCTGGTCACACACCCTTCAGGTTTGGGGTCCCCACTGGGGTGCTTGGCAAGTCTGGGTGAGGGTCTGAGGGCTGTTTTCAGGCTGGGGGTAACTGAACTCCCAAACGCTCCTTTTTTCCTTTTCTTTTTTTTATTCTGGGCCAGCTTTAGCTTGAGGCTTGGCTCCAGCTCTTAGGCCTCCGCTCCTGAAAGTAGGTTTCTGGCCTTTGCATACAATGTTGCAAATCTGCTGGCTGAAGTATGGCGGTATTTGTTAAAATGTTTCAAATTGCAGGCTTAGAGGCCTGCAGCCGCAGGTGGGGAACGTTGGTTTCCTCCGTCACTGAGGCAAGCAAGCCTCGTGTTAGTTTCAAGCTGCCTGGCTGCCGGCCGCCATCTTGGCTGACAGTTAATTTGCATATCTTGCTGATTAGCCAATGAAAAGGGTAGCGGTCGTACGCCAATTACCATTTTTCTCTTTTATTAGTGTAGATATCTTTAATAATAAAAGTGTAATATGCTAATTAGACCAGACATCCTTCCAGACATCCTTCTGTCCTTCCGGATGAAGCCAAGGCTGCGAGGGAAGCCCAGGTCCCGGGTGCCTGCTGGTGGCCAGAGGGAGGGAAGCCCAGGTCCTGGGTGACAGATGGGAAGCCAGTGCCAGCAGCCAGGGGAAGGAAGGCCTACTCTTGCACAGATATTGTACATCAAGCCTCTAGTAAGTGAAATAATAAGGTATTTGCCTTTCTCTGACTGACTTATTTCACTTAGCATAATACCCTCTAGGTTCATCCATGCTTTTGCAAAGGGTAAAATTGTGTGGTTTTCTGTTATTTGTTTAGGCTAAGTAATATTCCATTATATATAATCCACCCCCTTTTTTAGCCATTGATCTATTTTTTAAAAAAATATATTCTTATTGATTTCAGAAAGGAAGGGAGAGAGACAGAAACATCAATGATGAGAGAGAATCATTGATCAGCTGCCTTCTGTATGCCTCCTACTGGGGATCAAGCCTGCAACCCAGGCATGTGCCCTTGACTGGAATCGAACCCAGGACCCTTCAGTCTTCAGGCTGATGCTCTATCCACTGAGCCAAACTGGCTAGGGCTATCCACTCATCCATTGATGGGCACCTGACTTGCTTACAGAGCTTGGCCATTGTAAATGACACTGCAATGAACATAAGGGTGTATATAGTCATTGAATTAGTGTTTTGGGTTTCTTTGGCTATGCTATACGCAGAAGTGGAATCACTGGGTAGTAGGGAGTTGCAGATGCCTAGATGCAATTACATATGATAGTGACAAAAAGTTACAATACGAATGCATTGCCTTACATTAATCTAATCTGCATTTTAATTTCTATCCCCCTTGAGAGTCTTAATAGAAGGAGTGGGAAATAGGGTGAAAACATTTAGTTTTGTTGTATTTGGAGAAACATCAGCTTTCTTCATTATAATGAAAAGTCAGTCCTAGAGCTATTCCCAGCAGGGTAATGGCTTCAAACCCATTTATAATGGCAGCAGGGAACCCAAGTGTGGCCATTGAGACACATGTCACTATTTCAGTAAGAAAGAGAATACCATGATAACGGTGCCGTTCTGACAAAGCCACTGCTCCCTACTGAATTTTTAAAGAAGATATAGATTTAATTTCCTTGGTGAGGGACACTGTATTCCTAAAACTGGCATTCTAACCTGAAACAATGCAGAAATTCATAGAAATACAAAATTTAAAGCTTGGGGGATACTGTTTGTGTTAAGCTGGAAAATATACAATAAGCAGTTTGTTATATGTCACTTGCAGTTAGAGATTGAATGAACAAATTAATTTTTACATGACCTTGGAAATTTGATAGCACATGTATTTTCCTAATTTTGCAGATCTGAGTTCACATTCAATTGAACAAAAGATAATTACATAAACATCACTTTAAGTTTTCTTCATTCATGGTGTTAATGGTCACTTGTAGTTTTGCAAAATTGGATAGTGATTTTTAATGTCATGTGGGTTTCTCATGAGTTATGCACAGTGGTGACTGTCTCCTTGCTGAGTATATGTTAATTATTTATTCTTTCTAATAGTAGCTATGTGTTTTTAACTCTTTACAGATATATCCTATGCAACATGATCAAGTTAAACTCAAATAGAAACCCTGATCTAGAAAGAACAGCATTAAAATTGTTTGAAGATGTTTCAAATAACTGTTAATTAAAATAATAAACAGACTCTACTTTTTGGTATCTACTTGTCTACCTAAACATCTGTTAAAAAATAAAGACAATACTTTTTATAACTATGTTAATTGGTTAGCAAAGATAAATTTCTAGGCACTGTGAAGATTGTAAATGGCAGTTTCAAAAATTGAGAATAAATCAGCTATTCAAAAGGCTGTGAAACCTTTCTTTAATTAAGATTTCTCAAAAAATTATAAATTCTATATATTTCAGGAAAGAAGAGAGATAAATACAGACAAGGACAGGCATAATATAATCTTATTTTTCACACTATTAAAGGTGCTTTTTATCCTATTCTAGAGGCCTGGTGCACAAAATTTATATACTCGGGGGGATCCCTCAGACTGGTCTGCATCCTCTCACAGTCTGGGTGCTGCTGCAGAGGCGGGAGAGGCTCCCACCACCACCGTTGTGCTCACCAGCTGTGAGCCCGGCTTCTGGCTGAGCAGTGCTCCCCCTGTGGGAGCGCACTGACCACCAGGGAGCAGCTTCTGTGTTGAGAGTCTGCCCCTGGTGGTCAGTGCACTTCATAATGACTGGTCATTCAAGCTGTTCAATTGATTTGCATATTACCCTTTTATTACATAGGATAATAAAAAGCTAATGTGCAAATTGTCCCTTCGGGAGTTCAACCGACTGGGAGTTTGACCCCTTGCTATGACGCGCAATGATCACCACAGGGTGGCGCAGAACGAAGGGAGACTGCCAGACAGCAGTAGGAAAGGTGGCCCTATCCGGTGGCCAGGAGCCGCTAGGGACCTTACCCATGTACAGTTGTTGTGGACTGGGCCTCTAGTGATATATATAATACACAGTGTAACTGTATGTATTTACTGTGACACATTGTATTACACAGTGACATAGAAGAGCCAGCCAATAAGCAGGTTAAAGAGATGTTCATGTAAGAGACTTTTGACATAGTTGACATACTAGATTTTAAAGTAAGATATTGGCCCATATGCATTAATACTGATGAGAATGAAACGAGGAGGAGAGGGACACAGGGGCACAAGGCCGGATGGTAGTTGGACGTGCAGGAACGTTCCATGAGGCCAGGACTCTGTGACTGGGAACTGCCACTCATGGGAAATGAATTGGTCTTTCAATCAATCATTAATAAGTAAGTGCTAGTAAATAATTTTAGTGGTACATGTTACACTCTTTAGGGAAACAAACTTGCAAGTTTTCAAAACGGAGTTTATAATAAGTAATTAATAAGCACATATGAACTTATTTTAAAAAATACAATTCTTGCTTTAAGACACTTCTCAAATAATGCCAGGACTGGGTCCTCTCAATAAACTTCGATTCCGGTAACCATTTTTGTCAGCGACTTCATTCTTCAATTTCATGAAACAAAGAATTTGGACTCAAACCCCACATTTTGGTTTCAGTATGGTAATGTAATGTTGATGTGTATTATCTGTAATGCTAGCTTTATGTCACATGAAGGTGTATGATTTACTTAAATACTGAAGGAATGCTTTCTGTAAAGAATTTAAATTATAATATGTCTATTTAAAATGATGTTTTCTATTTATTTCTACTTATTAGTTTGAAACTATGAGGAATAATATAAACTCTTTAAAAATATCCCATATCATTTTAAAATATAAAAGAGCTGTCTATAGTTACCTTAACACACTTTTTTGTAAATATTACTACACTAAAATTTAATGATATAATTCCCTATAATTATGTGTAAATTTAAAAGCACGCTGTGGGATTTTCTACAAGAGCACATTAAAATGCTAAAACTAAGTGCAACCTATGCATTGGGTAGCTTTAAATTTTAGTGCAGTAACATTTGCACTTGAGCAATGAGAATCATCATGCCAATTTGCCCTCCTAGAGAGCCTGGAAGTGGCTTTTGTTAGCCTATTGATAGCTTGTGGAGTGCGCCTTGAGTTTGGATGCAGGGGGTAGAATTGCTGACACCATGCAGCTCTGCAGGGATCCTGGGTGGCAAGGCTGTGGAGAAGTTGACTATATTAATGATGAAGGAGACATTCATTGTTGGAAACAAACAAGTTTAAGCTGCAGCTGTCTCAGCCTTCTGGAAATAATTTATCCACGCCTTTTTGTCATAATCACTAACACATATATTTTGCCTCATTATTTACTTGAATATTATTTGTAAATGGCTATCCAAAGTTTTAAAATAAACAATGCCCAAACAGTTTTCTCACCAGCCACAATGAAAAAAATCTCATAACTCATGTGCATTGGGTAGAATACTTATGAAGGTCTTGTGTAGGAAGTAGGAACTACTACATTTTAGAATAAGGACTGCACTGAATCTGCATAAAACCATCAAACATATGTAAAATTATTTTAATAAATCAGCAAAATAAATTAATCCCAAGTATTGATTGAATGCCCCCAACACCCTCTTAAGGATCAGAAGTTCTTAAGATATTTAAAAAAACAAACAAAACAATAGCTAGTGCCCAACAAAGTAAAATTTACAATTTCTTGCATACAAAGATCACCAGGTAGGTAAAGAATCAGAAAATGAGAATATCCAATCAGTGAAAATATACCCAGAATGGACATATATATTACTATATGCAAAGATATTTAAATAGTTATAACTACAGTCCATGTGAAACCAAAATGTGGTGTTTGAGTCCAAGTTCGTTGTCTTGCAAAACTGAAGAATGGATTTGCAGACAAAAATGATGAATGAAGCAAAGTTTATTGAGAGAACCCAGTCCTGGAAACGGTACAGCTGGGGTTCCGACAACAGGCCAGTGTCCAGAGCTTCCATTACAACTTGCGGTTGGGTGCAGTTCAGCATCCAAGTTAATTAAAGTCTATTAATCCTGTGCAGGGTATCAAATGGCCGTAAGCCATGTGGGCGCAGGGGAGCACATCCCCTGCCCCAGGAGCCAGGAATCTAGTGCCCAGGGCAGAGAGAGGGAGAGGGGGGGAAGTCTGCACTTCTTTTTCTAGGGGTAGATACATGCTTGCTAACTTCTGATTGGGTCTTTCAAAGAATTCTGCCTCAGTAACATTCTTGGGATTGGTTATACGCTTCACACCCTTGTGATTCATTGTTTGCACAAGGCCTGTCTTAGCAACATTCCTATATTTTAAAGTTTATGTTTATAGCTTGCACCCTTCTTTCCCCACCCAGTTGAGTTGTCTTAGTAACTCTCTCTAGCTGGATTGCAGGTTCTACTTCCTCCCCCACCCCCATGGTCCTGTTCCTGTCTACCTAGCTTCCCTGTGTGTTCTCACATGTCCTCACAAATGTTGGTGTGTAACTTTGGATATACACTGTAAGGGAGAAAAACTTGCCATCCAAAATGTGTCTCTTTGGCATGAGGATTATTTTAAGAAGCAGAAGACTCTGGTCTGCCTGGCGGGTGTGGCTGAGCTGGTTGGGGTGAACCAAAAAGGTTGCTGGTTCAATTCCCTGTCAGGGCACATGCCTAGGTCAAGGGTTTAATCCCTGACAGGGCATCTGGGAGGTAGCAGATGGTTGTTTCATTCTTACATCAATGTTTCACTCTGTCTCTCCCTCTACTTTCCTCTTTTTCTCTAAAATAATAAAAAAATAAAGTAGAAATTAGGATTTACTTATTTTTGAGGAAAAGAAAGGAAGTAATAAATGATTTTACAGAAACGTTCAAGGTGCAGGGAGTGTTCTATTTTTTTTGACTTGGGTATTTTTTATATGTGTATGTTCATTTTAACACATATATGTAGTATTTTTGTACTTTTTTTCTATGTTATACATAAATGTAAAATCTGTATTTTAAAAGAAATATATGACCAGAACTAATAGTGTCATCACATTTTTAATATTTTTATTGAGAAGCAATATTTTAAAAGCTAGTCACTCATGGTGAGAATGTAAAATTGGTACAGACACTGTGGAAAGGAGTGTAGAGGTTCCTTAAAATATTAAGAATAGAGTTAGCATAGGATTTAGCACATCTATGCTGGGTATCTACCCCCAACATTTAGAAACATCTATTCATAAATGTATATGTACTCCTATGTTTGGTAAAGCATTATTCACGAGGGCCAAGACATGGAAGCAACCGAGGTGCCCTTGGATAGATGATCGGAAAAATAATATGTGGTATATATTTACAAGGAAATACTACTCAGCCATAAGACAAGATGACATACTGCCATTGTGAAAACACAGATGGACCTTGAGAATATCATTCTAGGAAAAATAAGTTAGATGGAAAAAGAACATATGATTTCAGTCACATGTGGGATATAAAAACAACACAACAAATGAACAAACAATAAAAACAAATAAAACAAACAAAACACATCAAAGACACAAATAGTTTGGTGATTACCAGAGGGAAAAAGGGCTGTGCAGGAAGTACTAAAGTATAAAGGGGGTCAACTGTATGATGACAGAAGTAGATTTAACTTTGAGTAGTTAACGCACAATGCAATATACGGATGATGTGTTATAGAATTGTACACTTGAAACCTATTTAATTTTATTAACCAATGTCACCCCAATAAACTGAATAGAAATGTTTTTAAAAGCTAAAGTAGTAGAATGTAATTAACATTTTAGTTATTATATTTTTACACTAAGTTTTTATTCTCTAAGGGGTTACTATTATGACATCTGCTGCTCTTTAAAGCTGAGAATGAATGATATATTTCTGAAGAATTCATACCTCCTTGAAATACATTTGTGAAGCAAAGCATGGAATATGGATTTAATTTATGTGTTAGATCTCAAGGAGTTCAGTGATGAGAACTTTCAGAAAAATTAATACTTCTTGGTAAACATGAGCAAAATCAAATATTTAAGTAAGAGAAAGTTGTTATATGGTGTTTTTAAACATAATCCAATCAGTGATGGCAGAGAATAAATAAACCTCCCAAAAGTTCTTTTTATCAATTTTCTTTAAAGCCCACTAAAAATAGAAGCAATTCTGCTCCAAAATCACAACACTGACAACGAAACACTGAAAAAGAAAGTATAAATACTAATTTTGATGGGGCAAATTATAAAGACAGCTCTGTATAAGTAAAATTTAAAACCTTAGTAAACAGTTGAAACTCATTTTTTTTAGTCAATTTTTGGCATAGTTAACATATTTTAAGCAAAGATGACATGTTAAGGATATGGTTTTTAGAACTGAAGAACAGGAAGTTTTAAATGCAGAGTGTAAAATCTGAAACTAGTAATACTGACTCACAGAAAGAAGTATTTTTGTAAAGATGGTTGTTGTAAATGGTCATCATATTTTACATGATATTTTAGAGTAAATTTTTAAATTGCATTATTTATAGACCTAACTCACAGGAGTGAGGTAAAGAAAAGGAGAGTGCCCATGATTTAGGTCAACTATATTACGTGGGAAATTAAACAGGATACTAGGTATGCAAACATTCATTTTTTCTTAGTACAGGCTCCTGACTACTGGAATTTCTTTTTAAGCAGCAACTTATGCAGGTAGACTTGAAAAGAAACTTAAAATTAGGAAATGACATGATTTATTATAGTTATTAATTTGAATGATCAATAGGGAAACACACACACACACACACACACACACACACACACACACACGTCAGTAGTAACCAGTAGCACCCAGGAGCCCATGGTCTCAATGTTAGGATGCCAGTAATTTAGAATCCTTCAGCCCAGGCAATGTGGCATTATGTGTTGATTTGATATACAATCTAGATGAGATATTTGCCTTATTCAGGAAATCATACTCCAAGGGTGGTCAGCTCGCATTTCATTAAAAAGTGCCTTTCTGACCAGCACCGGTTTGGTTCAGTGGATAGAGCGTCAGCCTGCGGACTGAAAGGTCCCGGGTTCGATTCCAGTCAGGGGCATGTACCTTGGTTGCGGGCGCATCCCCAGTGGGGAGTGTGCAGGAGGCAGCTGTGCAGGAGGCAGCTGATCGATGTTTCTCTCTCATCAATGTTTCTAACTCTCTATCCCTCTCCCTTCCTCTCTGTAAAAAATCAATAAAATATATTAAAAAAAATAAATAAAATAAAAAGTGACTTTCTGGGAGGTGGTTGTAGGAGAGTGTCCTATATCTTTCTTATGATCATCTCCATTGACTTTCTGATTTGTAAAATTAAATATAGATATGGGTTGGTTTTTTTTTTCTTTGTTTTTTTGTTTGTATGTTTTAGTGAAATTGGTGACAGCAAAGATATCTGGACTGATTGAGATATTTTAGGGATGCTCACTGCCCTTACATAAAGGAGGACATAAAACCAGAGGGCTACTGTGGTTAGCTTTAAAAAGCGGTGCCTTCAACTTGGTCTCTATAAGATGCTAAACCAATCCCTGTGCCTACATTCAATATGGGGAGGCTCACCTCCAGTAAAATGACTTGAAGCGGTGTGTGTGTTTCTGAAAATCCTAAAGGACAGGGAGATCAATATTCTTGGATCTATGCTAATCACATGACAACACAGAAATACTCTAAAAGCCCAGTTCCTTATTGCCTAATTATCTTCTGAGCCCATCCCTGGGTCCTGTCCTAGGAGAGGAGAAAAGAAAAATAAGTTGTAGTGAAGTTTTGAGAAGTGTGTTCAATCAACACACTCCCTGACTGAAACATGAAGGCCAGGACGGTCACTGCCCATTCAGCGCAGGAGAGCTTTCTGAAATCAAGAGAATCAGAAGGTAAGACACTCTTCTCCCCCATCAAAGCAGAGCGTGCATTGATCATTCACTCCTGGCTTAGGGAAAGGAAATACCAGGAAAGAAAACACAAGGAATAAAAAGTTAAGAACTAGTTTAAATCGTTAATCTCAAATGGCAGAGAAACAAGCCAAAGCTGGCTGTTAGCTATGATTGTTTTGGCTAAATGGTAGGCATTTACGTTTGAGAAAGCGGTCAGCTTTATGGAGGGCAAGAAGAAACAAATGAGCCTTAACAATTATGTAAAAATGTGTTGAGACTAAATGAGAGGCCAGTTTTCAGAGGTGACTAAGCGCACACCTTTCACTGGGGATGAATTGTTATTGATGACAATAGTGAGAAAAGCCAAACATCAAGCAAGAGGATTGACTTTGCTTTAAAAATACTAAAGTTAGAATGGCATGATTTCAACTACGTTTTTACTTTAATCCATGTTTGAATAGCTTATAGCAATACAAAGTACTTTTTAGAAAGTTAAAACAATGTACCATAGTTGATGTACGATCTATTTTTATATTAATATAGATAAATAGATGTATGTTGTTTGTGTGTATAGAAGGCAAGTACTCATCACCAAATTGTTGAAAGGTATATACAATAATGAGATGCATGTGTGTATGTACGGTACAATATAAAACATCACAGCGAACTTTTATTCATTGGTTACATTATCTTTCTTTTGGTGAGATACAAGCTATTATAATTCCTGGGAGATAAATACATTTGAATCAGTATTAATATAGAAAAAAAATCAAGATCAAAGTTAAAAGTGGGCCATATATAGAAATCATGTGTCTTTAATTTGAAAAATAAAAAAATTATTAGTAGATGATTTCAGGCACATGAGCATCAATGGCAGAAACAATATAGAAATTACTAAGTTAACCTTTAAAAGACTAGCAGTAATTTTACTAATATATTTTCTTCTTTGGACAAGTATTTTTATAGTTTTAATATCAAGTGGACAGTACTGCAATGATTTCTTGAGTTGGTGGCACATCTCATCACCATTTTATACCTACCAGGAACATAATACCATGGACAGCATTTTCAGATAGTGAATGGAAAAAAATATTTACAAATTATATATCTTATGCAGAGCTAATATTCCAAATATATAAAGAATTCATAAAACTTAACAGCAAAAACCAATAAACACACAAGCCTTTTTTTTTAAAATGGGCAGAAGATCTAAATTGATTTTTTCCAAAGAAGACATACAGATGGCCAAAAGGTATCTAAAAAGATGCTCTGCATTGCTAATCATCAGGGAAATGCAAATCAAAAACACAATGAGTTATTATCTCACGCCTGTTAGAATGGCTATTATCAAAAAGACAAATAAGTATTGGTGAAGATGTGGAGAAAGGGGGATCCTTGTGCACTGTTGGTGGGATTGTAAATTTGTGCAGCCGATATAAAAAACAGGATAGAGGTTTGCCATAAAATCGTTAAGTAGAACTACCATATTATCCAGTATTCACCCTCCCCCCAAAAGAGAATAAAAGAACTTGAAAATGTTAAACTCCCATGTTCACTGCAACACACTACCGGTTCTGTCAGGGGCAACTTATTGTTGACAGATGTTACTTTATCATTTTTAAAAGAATTTTGAAGATAAAACACACTATTAATTAAGTTACCTGGTCTAAATTTTCTTCTTTGTTCATGACTGCTTAAGAACACAACTTTGTAGCACTGTAAATTATTATAACATGTATATGTCCTTACATTCTCCCATACCTTAGGTTTCTCCAGGCTGAAAAATATATAATAATTTAGAAAATCATAATAATGGTAATGATTTCTGATCATTAATTTGAACCTACTCTGGAACTATGACTCTGCTAGCTGTTTTATAGCTATATTTTTACTATTCATATACCAATGTTATAAAGTAGGTGTAGTATTAATTTTCCAGATGAGATCGTGATTCTGCAATGCATTAACCTAGAGAAATCAGGCTTTTAAATCCAGAATTTGATGCAGTTATGGCTTTATGAAAAGAGTATGATCTTTCAAAAATAATATATAAAAATAATATGTATATGTATCCCAAAATTATACACATGCATATACATATATATGTATAAAACACATGGTAGACTTTCTAGCATATACAAAGGGCTAGGAATGCTTTTTAAAATTCAGCATATTATTAATATCTTAAGAAAACACAGGAAATAAAGTGTTGAAGCTATTATTGTGTTCATAAAATAGATATGGCTGCAGCAGTGTTCACGAAAATCTTACAAAGTCATGCTATTAAAAGTGCCACCAAGCTCAGAGAAAGTAGGCATCCAAACATGTGCTCCAACCAAATGGTGTGCATGAATGTGTTCATGTGCATGTACAAGAGAGTGGGCTAGTGAGCAGTGTATAGGGATGCATTTTATACTTCTTTTAGTACGTATGAGTAGTAGTTTTAACCTAATTTAGAAATGCCATGTATGCTATAAATCCAAATATTATACTTTGTACCAAAATGTGATAAATACTACAATTATTTGTGCAAAATACTCTGTTTTATGCACTCACAGTTTTTCTAACGTATTCAAAGAGTGTCTATTTTCACTAAAGTGTAATAAAAACATAATGAAGTGCCCTCGTGCTAAACACTCCAGGTACTTAAATATTTAACAGTTTAGAATTAATATCCTTAATGTAATAGAATCAGCACATAAATATTTGATCATTCTTCTGTAAGCTTTCAGTTAGCATGTATTGTGATAGTGTTCAATACCACTAGCATTGTAATAGTAAAACCTGCTCAGTTTATTTTTATTGATTTCAGAGAGGAAGAAAGAGGGAGAGATAGAAACATCAATGATGAGAGAGAATCATTGAGCAGCTGCCTCCTGCACGTCCCACACTGGGGATCAAGCCCACAGTCTGGGTATGCGCCCTGATTGGGAATCGAACCCTGACCTCCTGGTTCATAGATCCACAATCAACAACCACTGAGCAACTCCGGCTGGGTGACTCAGTTTATTTTATAGCCAGTGGTTTGAATCTCTAAAACTTTACCAGAGCTATTTTTATGGGGTAATCTAGCAAGTCACTTTCCCCATTAAATTTTTTTCTATTCAAATGATAATGGATGTAAATATAAATACTATATATATATATATATATATATATATATATATATATATACTTGTAAATGTATGTATTATACAACAAAGTGAACAATGAAAACCAGAGCAGGCAGGAATCATTTGTAAAACACTTAGTCACTGCTTGAACAAACTTCTGACTATATGTACACTTAGACTTCATGCATGTGCTATAGAGCTGATATGAAACCACATTAAGAAAATGGATTGTCATCCGGTGAATACTGTTTAGCTAAGTCAGAAGTTCAAACATCAGCAGATGCTGGATTTTAGCACCAACCTTAGAGATGTCATTGTCCCTTCACCTTACTGCAGAGTTCAAAACACAGAGGAGTCCTATTTTTATCACTGGGTGAAACTGTCTTCATGTGAATCCTCAGAAACCTTTTAAAGTTCTCTAAATGCCTGGAGTAAAATTAAATATACAGTGTGGAGGATGGCTCAAATTTCTTTTTTTACTGGCAGGTGTCAAAGATCTAAAACAGCACAAGCTGCTTATTGGAACACGAGTCCTTTAACAACAAAGAGGAAATGGAACTAGGGTATGTTTCTTGCCCATTCAAACTGTGCTGATGACTTGGAGTTCTGTTGTGACACTGATCAGCCATCTAAAGTTTGCATTTGGAAAAAAAAAGCAAAAGCAAACACTGTTAGTGAAAGCTGTTTCTTTATAGTGTCTAAGAGTAATTTATGCTCCTGAGAAGATAGTGTCAGCAAAATTGTTAGGCTTACGATTTAAAGATTCCTGCAATTTAATAAGGTTTGTGGGTCAGTGAGTTGGTGTTAGGGTTTCAGGCAGGAAGGAAAATAGATTCAAAACAGCAGTTTATAAAAAATGTAATAACAAAAAGTCGGAAACCATGAGAAAAAAAACAAAAACAGAAGACTCAAACCAAATTGTTTCCTCAAGAACAAAATATAACATCATGATGATCACACACAATATATTTCCAATTAAATATAAAATAGCAGCCAAGGATTTACATTATCGTTGTCACATAGCACCTATTAAGTTGCTATGCCATTAGAACCTGGTTCTATTTCCTACAATGCCAGTAAAATATGGGTCTGCAATTCTAGTTTATTGGTTTTATTGGTTTGATTTTAATGAGATGTTGCCAAGTTTATGCAACTATAAGGTCCTAGGAAAAACATAGACATTCACATTCATGTTTTTCTTTGTTTACGTGTGTGTGTGTTTTCAGAACGGTTCACAGACACACCTGATATAACAATTTAATACTTATAGCTAGCATTCGTTGAATGCTAGACACATTATTTCGCTGTGCAGTGTAAATGCAAACATAGGGTGTAAATGACACATAGAACAATGATATCAACCAATATGTAGTGACAATTTAGGTGAGTAGGCATTTATGTTATGGACAAAATAAAACGTGTTGTCAAAATGAGCATTCAAGCTAATTTTTCTGAATTATATTATTTGTTGAACTGGATTCCACATCAATTCTAACTCTAAATTTCCAATTTCTCATCTGGAATTATGATTATGTCTCAATGATTTCTAGAGTGCAAAAGCCCATTGGTGCTTTATCATCTCAAATCTCTGCTTGTCACTCAGTTCTAATGGCCTTCCTGTTTGAAGTTTGATGATTCTGCCCAGAATACAAATTTGTTACCTGATGTGAAAAAGACATAGTCACACTTATTTTAAATGTGTTTATCTTCTGATATATATATTTTTCAATCTGCACATTATCTTTTTACTCTCTCATTGGTGTCTTGTACTGTATGCAAGTTATTCATTTAAATATAAATTAATTATTACTTTCCCTTGTGTGACTAATAGTTTTCACATTTTGTTAAGAAATACTTGCCTACTCTGAGGATATGATGTTTTCTATAGTTTTTACTAAAAGCTTTATTGTTTTATTTTAAACATTTAGATCTGTTTTAGATCTACAATCTTACTAGAATTCTGTGTATTTGTGTGTGGGTGGATGTAGAGATACAGAAAGAGAGAGGAGGGACAAATAAACAGAAAGAGAGTTTTATCAGCATGAACTTTGGGTTATCAATATATAGAATTTTAAAAACTAATATGCATATAATTAATGTTCATTATTATAAGAAGTTAAAAGGAATTAATATGTATTGTGTAAAATCTATCTATATTAATATATGAAAATATGTACATATATGATCAATATATCAACCAAATTTTGTTAGTAGGCTCATGGGCATATAGATAAATAGATCATCACCAGTTTCATAATCATGAATGTTATATTTAAAATATACATATCAACATTATTAATCACAGGGAATAGAAATGCTACTCTTTATATATTTAAGGAAAAAATAGCTTTTAATTATACATTTTACCTTTAAGATGCAAGTCATTTATTTAGATATTTTTGAAATATACAAAAATTTTATGAAAATCAAATATGCAAAACTTTTATGAAGATCTTAAAAATGCAAATTTATTTTACAGTATGGCTATTTTAAGATATTAAAGTAGTTTTGGAAATAAGACTAAAGTATATAATAATGTTAGAGAGAAAACATTTTGGTGTAAAATAGAATGCTAAATATAATCTTGCATATTATAAATATGGTAGCATTTGGGGAAAAGCGATCACAAGACATTACAATAAATTATTTTTTCTGGTAATTTGACATGTGCATTTAAATGTAAATACCTATCCTATATAATAAAACCCTAATATGCAAATCGATCAAACAGTGGAATGACCCATCGCTATGAAGCACACTGACCACCAGGGGGCTGACTCTCAACACAGGAATTGCCCCCTGATGGTCAGTGTGCTCCCACAGAGGGAGCACCACTTAGCCAGAAGCGGGGCTCATGGCTGGCAAGCACAGTGGCGGCGGTGGGAGCCTCTCCAGCCTCCGTGGAAGCACTAAGGACCCCTTGAGGGATGTCCGCCTGCCGGCTTAGGCCTGAGAGGGCCTAAGCCGGCAGGCGGACATCCCCCTAGGAATCCTGAACTGCGAGAAGGTGCAGGCTGGGCTGAGGGACCACCCCCTTCACCCAGTGCATGAATGTTGTGCTCTGGGCCTCTAGTCTGTTAATAGTTTGCCTTCCCTCTCTTTTCTTTGAAGAACTACATTTTGAAAAATGTAAATTTACTTTAAGTTTCTTTTCTTTATAATGTGGGGTGGGAGGGACAGTAAAAAAATATATTTTAGTTGATAATTTTAAATGCCCCCCAAAATTTGGAGATCCCCCTTCTGTACTTGTTACTTTCCTCCTAAATTATTCAAAGGTTTATCTTTTAGGATTTTAATTCCTAGATGAAAAAAGAAGAGAAATGAGTCCAGTTAAAGTTTAATTATGTGTTTGAGTAATGGCAACTATGATTGGAATACTTATTACATCTTAGACAAAAATAAGAAAGAGCTAAAACATCTCTTCCAAATTCAGGTGCAGACTAATGACTAACTGAACCCCAATAAGAACTATCAGATGCTGTATAGCTATAAAAAGGAAAATAAAATTCCTGGCTGATTTATGACATAAAACAAGACTATTTTCATAAAATTTCTCCTGTAACTAAGAAGCTGCTAACTCTTAATTGATTTAGTTATATAATTAATGTAGTATAAATTTATTATTAACATTTTGCTTGAACATTAACTGGCTGTTCAAATTATAGTCTTTCTCCTAATTTTAATTATTAAATAATTTGTTATTTATACAATAAAAAGGAATAAATAGTTCAAGTATATGACTAGTCTAATATTTTATCCCATTGTCCCACATATCTGATTCTTCCACATTCATAATTTTGGTGGGTCAACAATAAAAATTGCTACAGAAGAAGTGTGTTATATTTATTATGACTCTCCATCATAAATATCACTATGTTTTTCTCCTTTGCTGATGGCTTGAGTCAAAATATATATCCTTTCCAAGAAGCAATGACCTGCCTTTAAATATCACATCTGGTCGTGCAATGGTTGCTCCTGTCACATTAATAAACTGAGTAAGGATATCTTGTCAAATGCCATTGGCTGTGGCCTGAATGCCATGTCCTTTTACCCTTTGTTATGTAATAAACTTTTCCAGATAAAGCCTTCTGTTCAAGTGGTTGTACTCCTAAGACCATTTTTACATGAATATGTATTCACCTGGAGCTCCCAAAATTTCAGAGTGGGAAAAAAAAAAAAGTCATTAAACTTCAAGTTTCTGACTCTCTGTATATCATTAAGGATGCTCACAAAATTTACAAATAGATTTGAGCTGGTTTTACCACACTTAAGCTACTTTCAGTCAGTGTTACTTAATGCTTCTTTGGAAATGTATGCATTATAATCTACTAGAGGCCTGGTGCACGGAATTCATGCACTCAGAGGTAAGGGGGTCCCTCAGCCCATCCTATGCCCTCTCACAGTCAGACATCCCCTGAGAGGTCCTTAAAGTGGCCGCAGAGGTAGGAGAGGCTCTTGTCTTGCCACCACAGCTGCGCTCATCAGCCATGAACCCGGATTCTGGCTGAGCAATGCTCCCCCTGTGGGAGCGCACTGATTACCAGGGGGCAGCGCCTGCCTTGAGCATCTGCCTCCTGGTGGTCAGTGCGTGTCACAGCAACCGATCATTTAGCTGTTTGGTCAATTTGCATATTAGCCTTTTATTATATAGGACTAGAGGCTTAGTGCATGAAATTCATGCACAGAGGGGTCCCTCAGCCTGGCCTTCACCTTCTCCAATCCGGGACCCCTTGGGGGATGTCCGACTCTCGGTTTAGGCTTGATCCCACAACCGGCAGTCAGACATTCCTCTCACAATCTGGGACCGCTGGCTCCTAACCACTCACTTGCCTGCCTGCCTGATCGCCTCTAATCCCTCTGCCTGGCTGCCTGATTGCCCCTAACAGCCTCTGTCTCAGTGCCTGCCACAGTGGTTTTGTCAGGAAGGACGTCCAGTCTATTTGGTCTAATTAGCATATTATCCTTTTATTAGTATAGATTGATCATTAATATTGGGAAACATAGTTTGCAGTTTCATTAATTTTAAAATGAACACTTTTTTTAAGAAAGTAGAGACAAGTGCAAAGTGTGGCAAACATAGTTTACAGTTGTGAGTACACGAAACAGAGTTTATTCTTGTATTATTACTTATAAATTAATGTATTATTTTCCATATGAGCAACTATAAACCTACTTTACCCACCCTGCATATTGAAATGCTGAAATAGAAAAACCAGCCAAATAATTTAGGAAAAATCAGACAAGTGCAGCTGCCTTATCCTATGATGATTGCTAAACCAGTTTCACTGGCTTTTGGTCTCTAATCATACATGGCTATTGAGCAAACATTTAAAAATATCAGCAGCATTTCTCCCTATCACTATTCATATGGAAGTTCCAATAATGGCTATGGTTTCATTTTTCATATATTATTGTTATTTTCTTATTTGTTAATCCTCACCGTAGGTTATTTTTTTACTGACTTCTTTAGAGAGAGTGGAAGGGAGGGTTGAGAGACAGAGAGACACATTGACTGGTTGTCTCCTGCAGTGGGGCTGGAGATCTAGCCTGCAACAAAGTTACGTGCCTTTGACCAGAATGGAACCTGCAAGCAACACTCTAACCACTTTCTGTGACTTCTATAACATGAAAAGGACAAGTCTGTTAGTACAAAGCAGCATTTGGCCATGCAAACAATTACAATAAATGATAAGAATCACCATGTGGATACATACACCAGGTGGGAAACCTGCTTGTCACCATACCAGTTGCCACTTGTCTTAGCCTCTCATCCCTTCAACATGATACAGGAAGACTCTAACATGATTATTATTTCAGAATCTAGAAAATTAAGATCCAAAGAATCTTCACTTCTTTAAGTATAAAAATACGAAGTTTACTTATAAGTATTAAATATACAAAATTCATTTATTTTTTAAAAAAATATTTTTTATTGATTTCAGAGAGGAAAGAAGAGGAGGAAAAAAACATCAATGATGAGAGAGAATCATTGATTGGCTGCCTCTTGCATGCCCCCTACTGGGGATTGAGCCAGCAACCCTGGCATGTGCTCTGACAGGGAATCGAATTGTGACTCTCTGGTTCATAAGTAGATGCTCCACCACTGAGCCAGCCACGCCGGCAGTATATAAAAAATGTATGTTTACCTCACAGGGAAATATATAGCTAAAAGACTAGATAGCAGTAATCATGAACATTTAAGTTTAATTTCTTCAATAGAAAGTAAAGTGGCATTGGACTAAGTCCAACCAGAATCCAGGAAATGCCTTTGTTATGGACATATTTATAACTTAACACTCTTGCAAGGATTTTTCAGTCATGTCCTCTCATTGGCCGGTGACAGAACATAGCAGTATTAATGGACATAAGAATTTAGGTCCTTTTGTGAGCAGGTGATGGATGGTCATATTTCTTTTTGTTTTATTGTTCAGTATATCTCTTTGAGTAAATGCTAAAGACTATAATAAATCTTCATATTTCCAGAAACTCTCCTTTATACTGAAGGTTGTTTGGAGATGAGCTTGCCAGTACTTTCCAATAAAACTCCACTGTCAATGTCAATTAAGGTAAAATTTGTCAAACTGTTTGTCTAGAAATCAGAGTAATGTTAATAATGCCCAGAAATAGAGGCTAACTTTGATGTATAGTTTAAAAAATAAATTAAGAATTACTGCATGAGAAGGAATCCATTAATAATTTTCATGCTTTATTTTCTCTAAGAGTTTTCAGCATAGCAAAATAAACACTTTGCTTACGCTAATGTTAAATGTTTTCTTAAGTATCACTGCAATAAATGATAATTGAGATTCCATCCCGTTAAAGAATATGTACCACTTTATCACTACTTAAATATAGATATATAGATGTAGATATGATTATAGATATACATAATAGAGAAGACATGAAGTGTTTCTGTGCTGGGGCTGACTGGCAGACCCTGTGCTAAGGGACTGCTTGGCTTGAGAAACCAAATAGCCCCATTCACCTGCCTCCTTAGGCTTTTATTGTAAGAACAGCTTGAACTAAAATGAACTTCTAGATACTATCAGCAGAGTAAGCACCCTTGAGAAGACATATGCATTTGCCGTGTCCTTTAAGCAAGGACTTGTAAAGACTAAACATGAAGGTTCCAGTAAACACCCGGGGGCCAGTTCTTTTTGGATTGGACCACATATGAAAAGTGTTAGGAGTTAAAGCTTATTCATCAAGGGAATACTTTGATCAATTTGGGGATTTCTGAAGCATTTCCTTTGCTTATCTTCATTTAATATATGTACAATTTAAGACATACTGAAAAGACATCTTAAAAAAGTTACAATACTTTGTGTATGCCTGTACATAGACCAGTGTATAAATGTGCATGTTAGAAAAAACTCACACATAACACTATACATTTTTATCAAGATAATGTATAAAAACATTTCTAGCTCTATTCTAAATGTAAGTGGGAAAACATTAGAATCATGTGTAGTCATTTTAGAACACAGGGTAACTTTATACCAAGGGTATCATTGGTTTTAGGGGAGGTTATGTTATTGAATATTATTCAACTTTGAGGAAGCAATATTTTTGGCACTATATATATCCTAACATGAGACTAAAAATAGTGTGTACTAAAAATAGTACATAATACATAGTACCAGTACATGGTAAATGCTTATCTATCAATCTATCCATCCATCCAGAGGAAAGGGAAATGAATAAGTGGTAAATGTTTTACAATTTTCATTTATAAAAATTATGAGGTAGCTTTCTCACAACATGTTCGATTTTTACAAATATTTATTGACATTAAGCAGGAGATGTCTGTCACACGTGGATACCTCATATGGCTGAGTTTTTTTATTGCTTTATGGTAATGGCTACTCCCAGTCACTTTCCTATCCCTGGCCTGAGAAATGAAACTTATTTCTTAGGCTGCCTTGCAATTTAAGAATGTCAATTAAGTTTTTTTCCAGTAGGAACATCTGTAACTGAATCAAAAAACATAAAACCTCATCAGAATAAAATCCTTCACTTCTGGGACTTGAACATACAGCTTGGACATTCAGGAGCCATATGTATGCTATTATAAGACAAGAAGCATGAGGAGGAAAAGAAAGACTTACAAAATTATTTGCCTTAATATTATGGGGCCTTAAAATAAATGTCACAGCTGCTTCTCTCTACTTTTATTACATGAAGTAATAAAACCTACTTTTTGAAGCTGTTAGTGGGAATTATTTTATATGCTGTCTAATCACACTGATACCATTGAATTAACAAAAAAGATATGTTGTGAACTGAAGACTGCTGTCTATTTTATTGATATCAGATATATATACCTGGGAATATTAATATTGTATTAGTAAAATAGAGAATATTTTTTGGAATACCTCAGCACTGTCTAAGGGAAATTAAAGTTTTGAATTTGTTAAGAAATCTTATTAGATTGCAAAACAATTTAAAACTCATTGTTAAATATCCTGACATCTCTCAAAATCTGTCTTTTTTATCTTGGCAATCCCCAGTCTCCATGACAGGTCTTTGCAAGTATTAAGATTCACAAACATTTGCACATAATATTGATTATTGAATGTATGGGTGGATATTTAAACTGCCTTTGTTTATATCTGAGAGATGTCAGCAAAATAGTTCAGTAATAGAAGCATGGTTGGTTGAATGGAAACATTAAATCTGAAATAATCTAAAATAAAATAGGCAAATGCTCCCTTTTCCTTGATTTACATTTTTATTGTAATAAAATATTCATACTTTCTTCATAGTCATACATTTAATAATCTCTAGGCTCTGCCCTGGGTACCATAATAGCTACATTTAAGGCAGGCTTGGTTTAATAAAACCTCTAAATGCAATGATTCATTTTCCAATAAAATGGCATCTATTTTTTGAAAATCACTACAGTTCTACTGGGTGTTGTGATCATGAATGTTCAGATGGTGAAAGGAGCAGTTTGAAGGATGAGAGAAAAACAAACAAACAATGCCATTATACCTGTAAAGGAATGTTAAGTATCAGTCATATATCTACACTAATAAAAGACAAACATGCAAATTGACCATACCTTTGTTATGCCTTAAGCCACGCCCACCAGCCAATCCGAGCGACTATATGCAAATTAACCCAACCAAGATGGCTGCCGGCAGCCACAGAACTGAAGCAAGCAGGAGGCTTGGTTGCCCCAATGATGGAGGAAGCCAAGCTTCCCACCTGCTGTGGCTAGCTCTGAGCTCCACTCAAGGCAACAAAGTTTCAATTATAGAAGATAAATAAACCCCAGATACCTGCTTTCAGCCGGCTGTGGCCACGGAGCTCGAAAGAGCAGGAGGCTTGGGTTGCTCCTGGCAATGGAGGAAGCCAAGTTTCCATCCCGCCCACCATGGCTGGCTCTGAGCTCCAATCAAGGCTATAAAGTTTCAGTTATAGAAGGTAAATAAATCCCAGAATGAAAAAAAAGAAGAAGAGGCTGGGAGCTTCTATCACCAGGGGGGCTTGGCCAGCCTGAAAACAGCCCTCAGCCCCTCACCCAGATTGCCCAGGCACCCCAGTGGGGCCCCCCCACCCTAAAGGGGGTGTGGCCAGCCTGAAAACAGCCATCAGCCCCACACCCAGGCTGGCCAAACCTCCATGGGGTGAGGGTCCCCGCTGGGGAGGGTCTGATCAGCCTGCAAACAGCCATCAACCCCTCACCCAGGCTGGCCAGGCACCCCAGTGGAACCCCCACCCTGATCTGGGACACCCTTCAGGGCAAATCAGTTGGCCCCCACCCATCCACCAGGCCTCTATCCTGTATAATAAAAGGGTAATATGCAAATTGACCCTAACAGCAGAACGACTGGGAATGACAGGTCACTATGACACACACTGACCACCAGGGGGCAGATGCTCAATGCAGGAGCTGCCCCCTGGTGGTCTGTGGACTCCCACAGGGGGAGCTCTGCTCAGCCACAAGCCAGGCTGATGGCTGCCAGCACAGCGGTGGTGGCGGGAGCCTCTCCTGCCTCCTCAGCAGCACTAAGGATGTCCAACTGCAGCTTAGGCCTGCTCCCCACTGGCAAGTGGACATCCCGGGCTGCCAGAGGGATGTCTTCCTGCCAGCTTAGACCCATTCCCCCAGGGAGCGGGCCTAAGCCAGCAGGTGGTCATCCCCTGAGGTGTCCCAGACTGTGAGAGGGCACAGGCTGGGCTGAGGGACCCCCCAAAGATCACAAATTTTTGTGCACTGGGCCATATATATATGACTGTCTTTAGTGTTCTTTATACATGTTATTTACTTTTCATATTCTAGGATATATATATATGCTCTAAGATTCACATTCATCCTGCTCCCTATTGTACCTTCTAGTACATGAACAGAGAGAGAGAGAGAGAGAGAGAGAGAGAGAGAGAGAGAGAGAGAGAGAGAGAGAAACAGGGAAAGAGCGAGAGAAGGAGAGAGAAGAATTAGAAACATTTATTAGGACTGAGGACTTCTCAATTTTTCTAATAGAATCATTACAACAAAGAGGAGGAAACCCAATAACCTAATGTGATTCCTTTATATTGGCTTTCCCATTTTGATTAAGATATGATGCTTCTGACATTTTTTAATTGTGCAAGCAGCTCCACTATAGTTTTAGTCTTATTTTAGCAACTAAGCAAAACTTATTTTATATACCACCTCACCTTAGTTATAACAGTACTAGATTATATTGTATTTGTATCCATTTTCTCAACCAAGTATAAAGTCAACATTTTCTCTACTTTTATCCAAATTGCTTTGGATACCGTGGGCCTAAAGCCCTAATGGTAAAAAGACTTTAAAAGGAAATTGTTTCCTAATTGAAAGAGTTATTACAAAAGTTCAAAAGTAACTTGAGGAAGTTCTCGAATGAATCTGCAAGCTGTTATAGAAATTAATTTTTATGTTTATATTTATATTTATGTTTATGTTTATATTTATATTATTTATATTTATATTTAGACTCATATTAAATTTATTCTTTATTCTAATATAGTCCCTTAACACAAACAGGTGCATCATCATTGCTGTGATTTCTGTTACCCATAGTCAACCATAGTCCAAAAATATTAAATGGAAAATTGCAGAAATAAACAATTTATAAGTTTTCAATTGCCTGCCATTCTGAGTAGTGCGATGAAATCTCACACAATTCATCCCTCTCCTCTGTCCCCTTCTCTTCTCTTCCACTCTCCCAGCAAAATCTAGAAGTTCTCAACCTTATTATAATTAAATCATTATCTTTTTTTCATTCTATTATTTGCCTCAGCTTATATTTAATTAATAGCTGTAATAAACTTCCAAAGACTAGCAGTTGCCTGTTTAAGGAGCAACCATTAACATATTCAAATACGTATAAAAATTCAGTCTCATGTCAAAGTTAACATACAGGTAAAGGTAAAAAGAGCACATAGTGTGGTTATCAGGTCTGAGGAGGGATAGGTAATTATTGCTAATGGATATAATTAGCAATCTTCTTTGGGAGGTGATGAACATGTTCTAAAATTGCATTGTGTTAATAGTAGAATTTTGTTAACTCTGTAAATATACACAAAACCATTAAAATTTACACTTTGAGTATGTTAATTGTATGGTATGTATATTAGATCCCAATAAAGCTATTTTTTAAAAGCATGATCTCACTCATATGTGGAATCTAATGAACAAAATAAACTGATGAACAAAGTAAATAGAGAGACATAGAAGCATGAAACAGACTGGTGAATTCCAGAAGGAAAGGCAACGGTGGGGGAGTCAGTGCAGAGTGATTAACCTTACCAGGGGAACATATATGCATAGCCCATGGACACAGACAATAGAGTGGTGAAGGCCTGGGAGGAGTGGGTGCAGGGTGGAGGGGGTCAATGGGAAAAACAAACAAACAAAGGGGACATCTGTAATACTTTCAACAATAAAGATAAAATAAAAATAAAAAAAAAACACATAGCACTAACAAAGTAAATTTCCACTAACAAAGGACTTCACAGAAGTCATTATCAGCTACCTTATAAATCTCTTCATGTTTTGTACCGATAACATTATTGTTAGTAATCCCCCACTGAAGTAGATTTTCTATTTGGTCACTGATGACACATCTCAGTCACCATCCTTGATCATAGGGACTAGGGTGTAGGTAGTTAGGCAGATACCATCTTCTAAGGGAATGGTGTTAAGTTACACAAGGCCAATTCCTTGTCAGAAGTGCACTAATCAGATGATCACTTCATCTTCTTAAGAAAGAAATAAATAATAAATAGAAAAAAATATATATTTATGTTGAGATGGCTTTTCCCATGAAATAAAGCACTAGAAATAGTGAATATTTATTTCTTCCAATCTTCATTATTCCTCACTTTGAGGTCAGCATGCATTCAGTATTTAACTGACTAAGAATGCTATATACAAAGATATGATATGTTTTTCACTTTTGGGAAAGAAAGTTAGTAATTTAGTCAATCATATCTTTCTGCTATCCATATATCCAAACACACATGTCAAAAATAACTCTTCTTTAAATATTTTGGGATATATAATTTAAACCAGTTTTTCTTTCTAATTTCTTCTTTTTTTCCTTCCTTTCTTCTTTTTTCTCCTCCTCTTCCTCCTCCTTCTCCTCCTCCTCCTCCTCCTCCTCCTCCTCCTCCTCCCCCTCCTCCTTTTTCTCCTCCTCTTCCTCCTCCTCCTCCTCCTCCTCCTCCTCCTCCTCCTCCTCCTCCTCCTCCTCCTCCTCCTCCTCCCCCTCCTCCTTTTTCTCCTCCTCTTCTTTCTCTCCTTCTATCTCTAATCTCTTTCTCCTTATTTATAATGTACTATCTTAGTTACGTAATGCATTGCTATACATTTGCTTAGAATATATGAATGATTCCTACTTTAGTTCCAGCATTTATTCTAAACCTATAAATTCATATCTCAAATGGTTGCCAAAAATTAACATAAATATGCTGCTAAACTATAATTCAAATTGTTAAATACTGAATATATTACCTTATTCTCTAAATACATATGTCATTTCGTTTTTTAATGTGGCATCAACTTGGCTCATTATGTCACTATTTTCTGAGGCATTCAAGTCAAAATTTTTTATATAATTTTCTAGTCATTTATTTTCCTTAGGATTCTTATTTCCGAAATCACAGTGATATCTTATTCAGTCTCTGAAATGTCACACTTAATTCCAAGCTCCTTACTGCCCCTACTGCAAATGTTGCAAATTATTCTTCAGAATTCCTCACTTGAATAATTGTAATAATGTCCTTACTATTCTCCCTATATCTCTGAAAAATAGCCTTGCTAGTTTATCCTTAATACTGCTGGCAAATCCAACTACCTCACCTGCATATTTAAAACCTCTATTGCCTCTGAAGTATAGCCTGCATTTCTAATACAAATCATTTCTCTGTTGGGCTAAACTGATACTGCCTATGTGTGAAGTATATTTCTCTACAGCTTACAAATACATGTTTGTTTGTTTGTTTATACCTTTTATATTTGTTCAATCTAAACCATATATTTATTTTAATAAACTTCTTATTTATTTAAAATAAACATTGTCTTTCACATACCGACTGAATGTTTATGTCCCCCCAAACTCAAAGGCATATATTGAAATCTAATTCTCAAAGTGATGATATTTGAAAGTGGAGTCTTTGGGAAGTGATGAGCCATGAGGGGAAAGCTCTCATGGATGGAATTAGTGTCCTTCTAAAGGAGGAACCTGAGGGCCCTCTCATTTCTCCTGCCATGTGCCGACACAGAGCAAAGACAGTTGTCAATGAACCAGGAAGCAGTGTCTCACCAGACACTGAATCTGTGGGTGCCTCATTCTTAGACTTCTCCCCCGCAACAACTATGAAAAATAAATGTCTGGCCTGGCTGGAGTGGCTCAGTGATTGAACCAGGAGGTCACGGTTTGATTCCCGGTCAGGCCACATGCCCAGGTGTGGTCTCAATCCCCAGTGTGGTGTGTGCGGGAGGCAGCCGATCAATGATTCTCTCTCATCATTGATGTTTCTATTTCTCTCTTCCTCCTCCTTCCCCTCCAAAATCAATAAAAATATATTAAAAATAAATACATAAATTTCTGTTATTTATAAGCTATTAGCCTATAATATTCTGTTATTGCAGCCCAAACAGACTAAAACAACATATATCAGAGTCTTATATTTAGGCAAATCATAAAGTTCGCATAATGGCACATTATGAAATTTAAGTCAGAATTTCTAAAATTAGTTTATAATTCAACATTTTAGTAGGTTTTACTCAATTAAAATGTCATATCTAATATATTTTTTTTCAATTTAACAAGTACATTTTTTTTTCAGATTTAAAATGGACCTGGGTCACATTGCTTCTAATAGTGCGAGTTCAAATATAAAAAACCTAACAAATCCAAGCCACAGACTTACAAGATTGTTACAAGATTGCCATAACTGGTCAGGAACTCTGGGAGTTTTAATCCTGGTTCTGTCACCAACATGCTGCATGACTTTGACAAGTTAACCTACGTCTGTGTATTTTTACAGGAATGATCACTGTTGTACCTAGGCACGTTGTTGACAAACATGTCATCACAGGGTAGCACACAAGGAAAATCACTGCTTCACAGACTAGATGGTCTGAAAGAGAATGTGAGGGGTATCCAGCTTATACGTTGAACCTCAAATACCTCACATAAACCACTAGTCAAAACATGCCATGCAATGCCAACTGGCTGGAGTCCCAGGGAAGAGGCATCCGTTTTAAAATTTACATAAAAACTTCAATACAAATGATTTCCTGCACATTTTGATCATTATTAAATGTTCTTGTATCTTAACACTGTTTTATATACATTCAATAAATATCATGTTATAGTCTTGAAGATGGATTGTTAAATTCACAGTTCTGCAATTTTTTTCTTCCAAAGTTTGATTTCATATCTTGTGTCTTTGTATTTTTTCCTAATAATATCTGAGACTTATACTAGAACCCCAATGACAAACACATTGAATTCTATCTGACTACAGCCTGCACACTGAGTTCAGGAAAACTTATATTTTGCTCTCAGACATGTAGACTTTGAAGAAATTAAATCTTAGGGCAATCTTATATAGCTTAGATTCATAGAGCTTCTTTTGACATACAATATTTTAAAGGGTGGGGTTAATTAACTTCGACACAAATATTTTCTTTATAATTCTTTACTCATGTACCCTTATCCTAAATATTTTAAACATCTATTTAATTATAAGAAATACTGTAATATAGCAGAATTAATTAATTTTGAGAGAAGTGCTAAGCCAACAGGGAAAAATCTCTTCTGGGCAATAAAGTCACTTGATTCCTGCTAAACTTGTTTGGCTGTGAAAATCAAACATTACACCAGTTGGATTTATAAGAGAATGATAACATTTGTAATAATACTGGCTTAAAAGTTGCACTCACATATCTAAGAAGTATATATACATTTGAGTATGAGAAGTTAGAAAAATATTGTAACTCATCAAGTCTTAGCTATGAAAGAGTCACATTTATGAAATTCTTGGTATCATATCATTTGGGGCACTTCACATATTACTAATAGATTCACTCACACAACCCATTTAGAATCAACTTTATTGGAGTGTAATACATATGTAATAAGATGAATCTATTTTAGTTGGTTAGTTCATTCAGTTGTGACAAATATATTCACTTTTATGAATAGTATTCCTATAAATTTATAGTATTCCTAAAAATTTTCAGTCTATTATGTCATTTAATAGACTTGAAATATTGCTTGCTCCATTTATAGTCAACATCTCACCCAATCCTGCTCTAGGCAACAACTGATTTGTTTTCTGCCAGTCTAGATCAGCAATTTTCAACATTTTTCATCTCATGGCACACATAAACTAATTACTAAAATTCTGCAGCACACTGAAAAATATAATTTTTGCTGATTTGACAAAATAAATAGGTATAATTTTGATGTATGCCTATTGGATGCCTATTGTTATATTGGCTGTATGTTTTGTTTTGTGTTTTTTTTTTAGATCTGACAATCTAAGGGGAAATAAGTCAGTGGCCTGAGATTGGTATTGCATGTTTTTAATTTTTTTTTGTCACATCAGTTGAAAATCACTGGTTTAGATTAGTTTTGTCTAGTTTTGTATTAGTATTTCTTTAGCTTATTGAATCTGTGTGTTATTTTCGTGTAATAAGGCATTTTACTTGCCTATTGTGTCAGTAACCATCAGTTTCATTTTACAGATGGGGAAGCAAAGACATTCAATGTTTACTAGTAAGTGCATTCGCTGAAATTGTATGACTGGTTGGAATCAAAGTCAATGTTAATAGTTAATTTTTCTAATTCCTTGATCAGGGATTTCTTATCTTCATTACTAGGGACACACCACAAATAATGAAAAACACAATGGAATAAACATTTAATAATTTCTCCCTGTACTATGCTGATTATTCAAAAAATAAATGTAATTCTTCTCTAATGTATATATTTTTTATTTTTGTTTTATTTGCGAGAAATTTTCTTTTTATTGCTTAATGTATTACAAATGTCTCCCTTTTCAAAAATTATTTATACACTGAACAGACATTTCAATAGAGGCTGAGATTTCAAGTATTACTTAGAAACATTTTAATTCTACCAATTTGAATTGTATTTGTAACTACTCTTAGTAACATGAAACTTTTCTTTAGTGATGCTATAAGAACAGCCACTGATCTATTTTCATGTAAAAAGTCACATATTTTTAATGGGAAAAGGACAATGGCCTTTTGTTTATATGTTTTTTAAAATGGATCAAATAATGGGTTCTTTACTAAATGGGACTCCACTTAAAAAGAGTGTATATATAGTAAAATATCTTTTCACTTAGGTCTTACTTCTTACAAGTACATCAATATGGAAATAACAATCACAAATAAACATACTTATCTGGAACTTAGAGGAGATTCAAGGTAAAAAAGAAGACAAGATATACATTTAGGAATTAACCTCTAATTTGTATTGAAAAATGATGGAACTGCTTAAAACTTGAGCATTAGTCCTGGCCAGCATTGCTCAGTGGTTGAGCATCGACCTATGAACCAGGAGGTCACAGTTCAATTCCTAGTCTGGGCACATGCCCAGGTTGCAGGTTTGATGCCCAATGTGGGGCGTGCAAGAGGCAGCCTATTCTCTCTCATCATTGATGTTTCTATCTCTCTCTCCCTCTCCTTCCCTCTCTGAAATAAATAAAAATATATTTAAACAACAACAACAACAACATGATATATTAGCATGTGAAGCAAACAATACCCTGTCCTGATTCCTAAGGAATTTGACCAGAGGACAGGCAGTGTAAAGGCATCTGAGAGGGAGTGGCAGAGGTGTGGGAGGATAGCCTATAGTCTATGGTCATAGTGTAAACGGGAAGAAAAAGGAGAAAAGCATATCTTTTACAAATATCAGTGATTAACTCTGTGGAATGCCATGGGAGGTTAAGTAAGATGAAGAGAGCAAAATGCATATTATACGTAGAAACTTAAAGTTCTAGAAAATGTTAATAGGGATGGTTTTGTTCAAATGACGTGTGCCAAATCATGATTGGAGTGGGCTGACAGAAACAAGATAACAAAATAGACACATCACGGAGGATAGGACTCTGTTAGGCCATTTATATGCTAGGGGAATAAACTTGTGAAAAAAGCTGGCTTTAGGGTCAAGACAGTATTAATTGCCTTTAGGAGAGATGCTATCACATGTCTAAATGCTGATGGACCAACTGATCCCAAATAGAGGAGGGTTGAGTGTGCATGAGCAGGAGGGAATAACTAATGAAAGTCATTTCAAAAAAAAATGAGGAAAGATCACAAATGGAGGGTTTGATCTTGTATAAGAGGAGGAAGGAAGTAGTGAAGCGTTAAGGCAACGTTGTAGATTTGCTTGTGGGATAAGCAGTGGTTATTGCTCGATGAATGTATTTACTCTTTGAGATGTGAGAAAAGGTCATTAGCTGAGGACAAAGTTCATTTAGCAATTTTTGTTGAGACTCTCAGGTATAAAATAGCTTCCGAGAGTAGCTTTTAGCTTTTTTTGTTTCTCTTCAGCTACGCTAAAACCTGGGACTTCTATGTTTCAGATGTTAATAGCAGCCCAATATTATTTTGGCCTTGAATATAGTATGTGAAGAGGAAGAAATTAAAAAGAATGTAGGGGTTAACTTTAGATATGTACTCTCCTTTCCAAAGCCAAATGATAAAAGAAGCATTCAATACCAACCTAGCAGCTCCTGTCTTATTCCATTGTGTTACTAGTCCCTTTGGAATTCTGCAGCAAAGATATATGTGCGCGTACACACACACACACACACACACACACACACACACACACACACACACAATGCAGGACATTGCACAAAGCGAGAGAATTTCCATAAGGCTAGTGATGTTATTCAGAGCTGGGCTGCCAGTTATTCCTCATCAGCAGGAATAATAATAAAGGTAATGTTGTGATGAATGCCGTATACCCTTGAAACCATTATTCTTAAAATGATCTACAATTTTCCACACCCACCTATTTGTGCTTTTTGAATCCAAACTGTCCCTTTCAAAAACAGGACAGCATTGTAATATTCCATTGGTGCCCTGTGTTGTTTCATCAGCTGTTCACTATTGGCCCATGTCATGGCTATTTTTGGCCTGAAAAGAATGAACAGGTGGTGTGACGGTAAGAAGCCTTGTGGATGCTAATGTGGCATCACTGTCCGCAGCTCAAGAGGGAGCGTTTTCAGAATCGGGGGCCGCCAGTCTACATGGCTGGCACCTGCGGTCTAAACTGGAACAGGCGTGCTGCCATCGTAACAGGTGGTGATAGGCATTGACAGCCAAGTGATCATGTATGTACATCGGTTGTGGGTGTTGACAGCGAGCTGGTCATTTAAGAAGGTCAAACAGCGGTCTGTCCAGAGCTTCCACAAATAATATTAAGAGGGGTTGCTCTCTGTTTCTCCTATTCTATTATCTTCTTCCTTATGCTTTCATACAATTACTTAGATCACTCGGGCTGAGAATTTTACTGCAATTGATAGAACTCATAGCAGATGCCCTGAATCTGGAATAAGTAAAACAACTAAATAGCAAAACAACAACAACAAAAACACCGCCCCTTACCCACCCCCCACACACAAAGGCTTATATGTCACATAAAATGTGCTGATTTATGGGTAAATTACATGTAATATATTCATTTTAAGTAGTAAATGTATTTTGGTAAATGTATTCACAAACAGCTCTCAATGAGCACTAAACGAGCCTGGCTTATTGTTCATTAATTTTAGAAAATATGTACATTATTGCAACCCTATCTAAAGTCTGAAGAGCATTTTCCTATCATTTCTTCATTAACTTGTGGAATTTCCTCCCTTTGAATACTGGAAGGATCTGTGACTTATTCTAACTAATAGTACATGACAAAGGTGTTGCCATTTTATTTCCATTATTACATTACATAACATTGTGACTTCTATCTTGCTAGTGGGCTGGCTTTATTGCCTTGTGATTTGCCTTCTTTGAGCAAGCAAATGGCCATGGTGCAGAAGTCCGTGTGGTAAGGAATCAAGGGTTGCCTCTGTCAACAGCCAGTTAAGAGGTGAGGGGGACTTCTGAATAATAGAAAAGAAAAAAAATAGTCTCCTACTCCAGAAGATTGCAAGGGGCTGAATCCTACCAAGAACCACGTGAAGTTGGAAGCTGATCCTTCTCCAGTGTAAACTTTGACAGACTCCCAGGTCTGGCTGCTACCTTGGTTGCAGACTTATCAGATCCTGAAGCAAAGTACTAAGCTAATTCATGCTTGGATTTCATACTGCAGAGGCTGCAATAACAAACATGTGCTGATTTAAGGCACTAAGTTTGTGGTAATATGCTGTGCACAATTAATAACTCATATAGTATTTGTTTACTAATGAATTAAAAAATTCAGGTAATGAAAACATATGTATGGGCTAGCAATGAAAGAGAGTTGCATAGAGCAGATTTTCTTTAAAATAAAGTAAGTATTTTTGGCAGCCCTAGAAGACAGAAGGAAGTATGATCCATAAAGAAAATATAAATGCTACAGAAAATGCTGATACAGGGGTAAAATATAAATTTCTGCCCTTTAAAACCTTACATTTTATAAATTTTCTTTTTTATCTTTGAATTCACATCACTTTGCAAAGTGGTATGTACCAGATTGCCACAAAATTTAATGAATAACTGCAAAATGACTGAAAATTGGGTATGTGATATAAAATAATAATACTGAGCTTCTGGATAACAGATTATTAGTGAATACTTGATTAAATAAGATTGAATATTTTGTGGTAACTATTACAAGAATAGCTGTCATTTACTTTGTATTGCTTATGGGTGTGTAATAAGCAATTATTTTATATGCGTTATTACTTTTAATACAACAACATTAGCAGTTAGCCATTGTTTTATTGCAATATACATATTAACATCGTAAAACTTAGGTATGCTAAGCTAATTGTATTGTGTCTCTAACTCTTATAAGATGATGAGCTAGGTTTTAATCTTAGGGCTGTCTCATTTCAAAGACCACTTTCTTCATCACTACAAAAGGCTAGACAAATGATGAAGGACAAAGTTGGGTAAAATAGTTTTAAATTAGCAATGAAAAAAAATAAGAACTTCCAGAACACACACATGGGTTATAATCATAGCTCCATCACTATAGAATTATGAATTTAAAAAAAAAACATTTTAATCTCTAAAATAACTGTTCAAAAATAACCTAATGTTTTTAATGTAAAATTCCATAATTATAAAAGAGCATATGAGGTATATTTTGAGATCCATGGATTAGGAATTAAGATACATAAAATTTCTACTTTTTTTAGATTTTGAATTAAAGGTTACACTGGAGGTTACATCATTTTATATTCCGCTTTCTTATTTCATTTGATGATCTGAAGGTTATTTTAGCAATTTGTTTTTGAGTGCGGTAAAAATAAAGGATTTTATGTTCTAGGAAAGTAGGGAGGAATTACTGAATGTTTACTAAAAGATTAATAGGGTGGACTATAGTAAGATGGACATATTGTGCTTTAGTCAGAGGGACAGGCTCCTCCTTGTTGTGGAAGGGAAGAAAGGAGAATTAAAATTATCAATTTGAGTGTTTCGGGAGTTACTACATTATCAGTTTTATTTGCTTTCCTATATGAGGTAAGTGCATTAGTTTAAAGGAAGGAAAGGAAAGGAAAGAAAGAAGATATAGTCTGAAATGACTTGAAATATATCTTAGTACTGAAAAAAGAACCAAATTCCTTGATTATTAAAAAATCTGAGATTAAGTTGTCATTAGTGACTATAAATGTATAGTATAGTGGTACCTACTTGATTTTATCCATTAGCATTTAGTTGTATGGAGCAGGTTTAGAGAAGTTACATAGAGATGTTTTATACATGATTAGGCATTACTTAGTAAGTTACAAAATGATAGAAGGGGAAGGAAGTTAAAATAACTAAAAAGAAACGGCCCATGAATCATAGTTGTATATAAAGAAAGATATAGTCTATGATGATAAAAGACTATGGTTAGAATTAGGATACCTACCACAGTAATTCAAGGGTATTTTGTTTCCCAATGATCCAGCATGTGACCATAGGATGGGTGACAAAAAATGTAATAAAGAAAGTTATTTACAGGAGATGATAATTTTCATCAAGAACATGAAGACTTCCTGATAGATTAAGAGGAATTCTATAGATCAGATAAGATGTTAAATAAATGAAGATAATATCCATAAAAGTGGATGATTGCAGAATGAATGACTAGAAAGAATTATATCAAGATGGCACAATCAATAGTGAAATTTTCAAGAGCGTAGGAGAGAAATAGTTTTAGAATAAGGTGCAGAGTAATCTTATATTTCAACATGCGTTATAATGGAACATGAAAGAATAAAAAGCCTCTATTTGAGAAGATTGAAAAGGAAGCATTGTGCTCCGTTAAGAAATAGAGTTAGAAAAAAGTTTCTGACAATAAAAGTTAAGACTACAATTTAAGATATTGACATTGGAGTAGAACATTCAGTGTTCATAGCAGCAATGCTAGAGGAGTGAGGTAACGGAGAAGAAACACCATGAGGCAAAGGAGATTTAGAGGATTGCTACAGAGAAAAGAATAAACTACAAAATCTAGGCTCCAAGAAACCTACATGTTGAGCACTGACCAAGAACAATAGTGAGAAGGAGTACAATTGATTTAGTTCTGAGATTTTCTTGCACAACAGAGAGAATGTTTACATCTGATCAACTATAGCAGAAACCTGAAAGGGACAGCCCATTAGTTATGGTATGGAGCTGGGCTTTACTCTTCCTGAGTTAATACAGTGGATAATGTCACCAAGAGGCACTATTCTTGCAGGTGTGAGCAGACAGTGGCTCAGGTAGCCATAACCGAGCTCATCTGTATTGGGGAAATGTTCTGCCAGGTTGAACATATTGGTTCATTGGTTTGCCATTTGTCAAGGTATTGCCTTATTTGAAAGAGATGTTACAGTGATTAGAAAATTTGGATTCTATAAAATAATGTAGAAAATAATAATCACAGTTTGTCAGAGAGAATTCCAAAAATGAATAGGAATATTCTAAGGCTGAAAGAAGATTGGTGTACCTACCACATGCTTCGACTATCAGAGCTGAGCTGCAAATTTGGTTCCAATAGCCAAACCAAAAGTGGAGACATGATCAGTTAAATGATTCAAAGCAAACATTAAGAGCAAAAGAAATAAAATATTTTTAAATCAATACATTTCCTGATATCTAAAACTAAGAAAATTTTTGATTAAAATCGATCTCTCTTTAAAAGAAGCTGATGGAAAAAGTAAAAGTGTTCCTACAAATGATGGGAATATGTCTTAAGGTTTACAAAAATAATATACCTTATTTTCTTTTCATGCATCAATTTAGTCATCAGTAAAAAATAGAATTAAAATAGTACATACTTCGTGGGATCATTGTGAGAAATAAAATCTTTTTTAACTACCTTAGCATTGGGGCTGACACATAAAGATTGGACCTTTTTTTTATTATCATAGACAGTGTTCCTTCTCATTTAACATCCTTCAAAGAATTCATGACTAAAAATTATACTATCCCATGATTGTAGGAAAATTTTGCATGTTAATGGAACATGTTAGTTTATATATGTAATCTAGAAGTGTAAGTGTTTTTTAATGGTTCTTTGTTTATATCTTCTAGCACTAAAGTACAATATTTTTTGAAAATTTTCAGTGCTTTTTAAAATTTTTGAGAAATAATCTACAAATAATTTATATGCATTTAGAGCAGTGGTTCTCAACCTGTGGGTTGCAACCCCTTTGGTGGTTGAATGACCCTTTCACAGGGGTCGCCTAAGACCATCGGCATATCAGATATTTACATTACGATTCATAACAGTAGCAACATTATAGTTATTAAGTAGCAACGAAAATAGTTTTATGGTTGGGTCACAACATGAGGAATTTCATTTAAAGGGCCAGAAGGTTGAAAACGACTAATTTAGAGTGTACAATATTATTATATACTAGAGGTCCGGTGCACAAAAATTTGTGCACTCAGGGGGGGCGTCCCTCACCCCGGCCTGTGCCTTCTCGCAGTCTGGGACCCCTTGGGGGATGACCACTTGCTGGTTGAGGCCTGCTCCCCTTGGGATTGGGCCTATGCTGGCAATTAGACATTTCTCTGGCAGCCCGGCAGCAATTGGGGGATGTCCACTTGCCAGCAGAGAGCAGACCTAAGCTGCAGTCAGACATCCTTAGCGCTGCTGAGGAGGCAGGAGAGGCTCCCACCACCACCGCTGTACTGGCAGCCATCAGCCTGGCTTGTGGCTGAGCAGAGCTCCCCCATGTGGGAGCACACTGACCACCAGGGGGCATCTCCTGCATTGAGCATCTGCCCCCTGGTGGTCAGTGTGTGTCATAGTGACCAGTCATTCCCAGTCGTTCTGCTATTAGGGTCAGTTTCCATATTACCCTTTTACTATATAGGATAGAGGCCTGGTGCACGGGTGGGGGCTGGCTGGTTTGCCCTGAAGAGTGTCCCAGATCAGGGTGTGGGTCCCGCTGGGTTGCCTGGCCAGCCTGGGTGAGGGGCTGATGGCTGTTTGCTGCTGGTCACACCCCCTTCAGGGTGGGGGTCACCACTGGGGTGCCCGACCAGTCTAGGTGAGGGGCTGAGGGCCGTTTTCAGGCTGGCAGGCGACTGAAGCTCCCAGCCTCTCTTTTTTATCTTTTTATTTTTATTCTGGGATTTATTTACCTTCTATAGCTGTCACTGGAGCTGAGAGCCGGCTCCAGTTCTGAGGCCTGGCTTCAGCTCTGAGGCCGTGGCTGGCTGAAAGCAGGTATCTGGGTTTGTTTGGCTTCTATAATTGAAACATTGTTGCTGTCCTGCTCATTTCAACTCTGAGGCTGAAAGCAGGTATCTGGGGCTTGTTTAGCTTCTATAATTGAAACATTGTTGCTTTTGGAACTGTTGCTTCAGGAGCTCAGAGCTGGGCCACGGCAGGTGGGGAACCTTGGATTCCTCCATCACTGGAGCAAGCAAGCCTCATGTTCGCTTCAGCTGCATGGTTGCCGGCTGCCATCTTGGTTGGCAGTTAATTTGCATATCACCCTTATTAGCCAATGGGAAGCATAGTGGAGGTATGGTTAATTACCCTATTTGTCTATTATTAGATAGGATATGTATGTCCATTGTGAAATGATTACCAAGATCATGATAAATAATATCTATATATATCATCTAATGTGCCTTAATGCTGTCACTTATAAAATAATTAACAATTATTAAAACACTATTTAATAAAATTAGTTGAGCTATTGATCTAATTCAGTGGTCAGCAAACTCATTAGTCAACAGACCCAGATATCAGTAGTACAACGATTAAAATTTCTTTTGAAAGCCAAATTTTTTAAACTTAAACTATATAGGTAGGTACATTGTTATTAACTTAATTAGGGTACTCCTAAGGCTTAGGAAGAGGCACACTCAAGGAGCCAAAGAGTTGCACGTGGATCGCGAGCCGCAGTTTGCTGACCAAGGATAGTTGATAAATCTCTTTTCAGCTTATCATACTTAATACAATATAAAATTTAGGACATTCAGATAAATTAGTGGACCATGTGTTCTTTAGTACATCTTTCATAGATTTTTTTTAATTACATCAGATATTTGATATACTAGTAATACTAGTATTTGGAACATCTGAAGGTTCAAGGTTGTTTTATATGACAAGACAAGGTTCTATTGACTGGCAAACAAAATTTTCACACTGCAAGAAATTGGAATATGGGTATTTTGTAATGCCTATTAATGGCAGATGTATGCTTTAGTAATCAGTGAGGCACACAGACAGGCTAAGTACTTTCAGAAATAATTAAGACCCTAACAAAGACCTCCTAATCTTATCAACACTGAATGGAAGTATACCTAAGTGGAAGGTCATACATTTGTTAGGAATGGATCCAGGTGAATCTGTTCAAATAATACAATTAATTGCATAGTCATTACCCTAAAGCTCTATGTCATACAGGATAAATGTAATTATTTTTAGTTTGAAAAATATTCAATGCAATAACCTAGTGTGGTTTTAAAAATATCAATTAAATTCTCACCATAGCTTCACTTAAGCAACGTGGTTATGCAAAAACCTTCAAGGTGAAGAACATAAGTTAGACCCCGCCATAACTATTGGATGGGATTGCTGGAGACATGTCACACATTGCTGAAAACAATTGGTAAAGAAGATAATTTTGTATTAGGAATAACTAATGGTAATCCTTGATTTCAAGCAATAATTAGAGAGCAAGAAGAATTGTCTGTTGAGGCCACTCTGTCATAGGGTGAGTAATAACACCCTATAATGAGACTAAAGACAACTAGCAAGTATCTTAATTTTAATAGTAGGGGTGTTTGAATTTGGAATTTGCAGAATTACAATTACTAAGAAACACTTTTTATAATTTACAAAGAAGAGTTATATGTAAAAATTTAAAGTATATTCTTACATATTACTAGTAAAAATCTGTCTAATTTTTAAAGAGGCAGCATTTTATATGAGGAGTTGGAGATTGAAAATGTTGAACTAAGAGACAAGCTATACAGCTATTGCAGTCACTCAGCACTGAAATGAGGTAATCTGACCAGGTGATAGAATTGACATAGAGAACAATGGGTGAAGTGTATGCAAATGACCAATATTATTTCTCATGTATGCGTGAAATACATATAAAAAAATCTTTACTTTAAAAAGTAGCTAAAATGCTAAAATTAACAATTAATTTCACTATTTTTTCTCTGAATAACTGGATTTTATAGGAGATACATATTCATTCACAATCTCTCCTTTTTTAAAAAAATATATTTTATTGATTTTTTACAGAGAGGAAGGGAGAGGGATAGAGAGTGGAAACATTGATGAGAGAGAAACATCGATCAGCTGCCTCCTGCACACTCCCTACTGGGGATGTGCCCGCAACCAAGGTACATGCCCTTGAACGAAATCGAACCTGAGACCTTTCAGTCCGCAAGCTGACACTCTATCCACTGAGCCAAACCGGTGCTGGCAACACAATCTCTCCTTTTATCTTTGAACAAGTTAATCAAAGAAGTTCTTTAGATTCATGGGCAGAAATTTTAATGGTTACTTTTCCTCACAGCCTTTTAAAGATGGTGCATATATCGCTGACATAGCTAAGTATATCTGTATAAAAATGTTTTCAAGAAGATTTACTTATGAAATGTACTAATCAATTAAGAGATACTTGTTATTGATGTCCATATTTTGTAGGTCACTAATGTTCACAAACAGATCAATGTTAATTGTTATTTGATGAAACTAAACATGGCAGGAATGCATTTCTAAATTTGATTTTGTGAACATTTACAATATGGTAAGTGAAAAATCTTGCAACAAATCATTTCTGACAAAATAATGAATTGATCAGATAGGTAGTAAACATAATAACTATTAATGATTAAATTTACCAAGGGGATCATACATAATGACACCCAATAAATGTAGGTAATATTTTAATTACACATTCTTCTTTTTAGAAAACAAATTACTGAGTGAGATAGTTTGGAACGGAAACATCATTTTATGAATTATGACTTGTTTTTTTGTAGATTCATACAGAAACCCCAAATAATAGGGGCTTAAACATGATACTTGAGTTATCTCAGTATCTAAAAATGGAGAGTCCAAGACTATTCTGAAAGCTGCAGTTCACAAAGTTGTCCAGGGACTACACTCCTGCCATTGTGTTGTTGTCATCCCTAACATGTTTTCTTCATCTGTCTGGTCAAGGTCTTATTATATAACAGTATATCAAGTTATATTTTTATAACAAAAGTATTGTTATAGTAAGAATATTTTATCAAATATTAAACCAGAAGTGAACAGGTGGTTCACATTTTCTGGCATCGCAAATCAACAAACACCTCATGTGATGCTCATTATTAGAGGAGTTCTCATATAGCCAATATCCCAAGATAAAAATCTGTAATACTAATATTTAGTGATATTTTAGTGTAGGGAAATATCTAAAGGAGTATTTTATCCTTAAACTTTTGCTGACTAGCAAAATAAGAATCTCAGATAACAGAGAGATTTATTAAATAAAGATAAAAAAACTTAGTTATGTTTGATACATTAAGTAATTACAATGTATTTCCCTTTAATGGTCATATGTCATTTTTTGTTATTAGATCAGTGCCACTTTTTAAATGTTAAAAACAATTTTTTCTTGGTTTTAATATTTATTATGGCATGTAATGAAAACAGTATTTTATAAGCTGGACCTCTATTAAAATCCTGTTTCTAAATCCTGATCATTTCATGGGCTTAACATGTAGGTGAAGATAAACTATAATGAGGTCCTTTGATAATTTCTGGAGCTAATCCTCTCTGGAGAGTCATAGGGTAAATTGCCTTTATACAGAAATATTGTCGATATCCCGTTGCTTGTTAACACTATTGATGTTTCATCACCCACAGAAATCCCATCATAGGAGAAAACTTCAATATTGTAGATCCCTATTGGTCTTTTACTTTGCATCGGTCAATATTTTTCAGATGTGCACTGGTCATTCTGGGCAGAAACATAGATGGAAGCTCACGTCAAATTGATATTGTTAAATACTGACATTGTTAAGTATTTCATATATCTATTCAAATTATTTTAATTCTAGTAAGAACCAGACAATATTCTGGGTACTGTGAACAGAACAGGCAAAAGAATATTCCCTGTTTTCATAGACTGTGCATACTTGAGAGTGGGAACCACACAATTAAAAGAAGTTAAAAATAACTATGCAATTCATCAGGTATTTAAGGGCTAAGGAGAAAAATGATTAAATATGTGGGAGAAAGGTAAAAGCATTATTTGTGAAAATATTTCTGATTAAAAAATAGGGAGCAGGCATGCAAATATCTACAGTATCCTATTACCCAACAGAATAATTAGAACCAATCCTTTATTCTCCCGTGATTCAGAAAGTACTAGGTCTTTTGGCCATGGTAAAGACTTAGTATTTCATTCTGAGCAAGACTGGAAGTTATAATAGATTTTGAACAAAAGGAGGACATTATTTGACTTGTGTCTTTGAAAAACTAGGTGGTCATGGAACAAGAGGAGAAACCTTATAATCATCCAGGTGAGAAGTGGCCAAGTCTAGGATGGGATGGGGTGGGGTGGCCATGCTTTAATCAGTAAAATGTTAGGAGAGTCAGGGTATATTTTGAAGGTAACATTACTAGGATTTTTATCCATTATCCATTCAACATATACTTATTGAGTGGTAACCATGTGCCACTATCCTAAGCATTTGGGACACATTAAGCAACAAAATATGGCAATCACTAGTAATAACACAGAGTATTCTAATGAAGAGGACAAATAACAGATAATGTAAATGAGAAAAGGAATGGCGTGTTATAAAGTGATAAGTTCTGGGTAGGAAAATAAATCAGGGAAAATATGATTTTTTATTTTTTATTTTTGGGGAGTTGGTTGCAGATAGAGTTACATAGGTTGGGGAGTTAGTGGAGACTTTACTGAGAGGCCAACTTTTGAATGTGGGTGGGGGAAGAAAAAAATATCTCACTGTGATTAGAGCATAGGGGAAAAAATAGAACAAGGGTGTGAAAAGAGCAAGAATTATCATAAGCCAACCCAGGGATAACCATGCAGGTCATGATAAGCAGCGGAATAGTTAGGGTTCTCCAAAGATACAGAATCATTATAATATTGATTTCTCTTTGAATATAGTTTCTTCATTCTGTATAGGCTCATTCTTTCATGTACTCATCCCATTGTGTTACACTGTAGTCACCTAAAATGGTGTTCATCTTAATGCTTTTATGTCAGCATAGAGCCTTAGTCTATAACAAGCCTGATATGGAGTCCCTGAGATCTTAAAGGAAGAATGCTAATATACTTAGTGACACGAAGTACAGGAATTTCTTCTCCATCTTTTCTGAAGAAAGACATCTTCTTTACCAAGATGTTATTTCCAAGGCACATTCTGAGGAGGGGTTTACTCCTTCCTGGGATATCATTCTACCCTTCAAATCTCTGAAACCCTGTTTTCCCAGGCTCTAGGAACATGTAGACAACTTTATCAGGATAGGAAAGTTCAGGAGAGGAGCAGAATAAAGTCAAACTTCATGAGTACTTACCTCATCCAGATAATGTGATTGCTACCCTAAGGTTACTATGTGATTGTTTCAAATCCATTCTGCTAGATTTTTTTTAATATATTTTATTGACTTTTTACAGAGAGGAAGGAAGAGAGATAGAGAGCTAGAAACATCGATCAGCTGCCTCCTGCACATCTCCCACTGGGGATGTGCCCGCAACCCAGGTACATGCCCTTGACCGGAATCGAACCTGGGACCTTTCAGTCCACAGACCGACGCTCTATCCACTGAGCCAAACCGGTTTCGGCTAGATTTTTTTTAATCAGAAAAAAATAGAATTAATAGACAAGACTAAGCAGAGGTATATTAGCCAGTTAATTTTTTCTCTAAGACAAATATCTGGATTATTTTTGTCTCAAAATTTCTGTTCTCCAATGGACCTGTTAATTTCACTATTTTAGGTTTACGACATATAGGCCACAGTATTTTACAGATTTATATAAATTTTAGTAAATAAACATAATTCTACATTTAACCAGTGAGTAATGAGTCAAACGTTTTAGTCATGTGTGCTAGGCCATATATATTCTCCTAATGCAGCAACCTCACTTCACTAAAACAAATTGTAGAAAGTAAAGTTCTACATATATTGAACAAAAAATCAGGCTGCATGTGACACAATTTATTTTCAGCAAGTAAGCATTGGACATTTTCTACCTATAAAAAGTCCAGTAGGAGAAATTAAATTATTGACCCAGAGCACGTATTTTTCAATGGAAGAGTGAATTTACCTTCCTAACCATTAATCAAAGAGAAGTGGGTAGAACTTTAAAAGAAATACATTTCCAAAGCAAACCTGAAGATTGAAGTTCTCCCAACCCTGGTCTCTGATGTGAAAATGAAAATGGCCTTGCCTGTCTGTAGTGTGCTTTAGATTCTAGCTCTAGTAAACTACTTTGGCAAGGCCATCATCATAAACTGTGACAGTAGGAAATGTGATTCTTCATCTCTCCAGATTATTTTGCTGCAACAATCCAGTGTCATATGAAGGCATGTTTCATCTCATGGATGAGGAATGAATAAGGAATATTTCTCTCTTGCTCATATCAAAGCTTGTTTTTACTAAAATAAGTGAGAGGCAAAGAAACAGAAAAGTAAGAGTCGGTAAAAAGGAAAAGGCAAAGGGAAAAGAATAAAAAAATAATTTTAGAGGAGAAAGCTAAAGAGTAAATGAAAAGGCAGATAAATGAGATATCTATAAACAAGTATATAGAAAAATGGATCATAATTTTATATGCATGAATCACATTTTTAAACATAATTAAATAATAAATGAAATGATAAACTGTTGAAGATGGGCTAAAAATCTGCAAGTTTAAAAAAGGAAAAAATATGATACAAAAGAAATTTTCATATAAAATCCAAATAATGGAATAATACATTGAATATATCAGTAAATAGGAAATATTGTTATTGCTACCCAAATGAGAAAATTGTACACATTGAATACATACACAAATGGACTTTAGCATTTTCAACTGTATGTCATAAATATTTGCAAATAAATAAATATTGAAATTTTGTTGGCAGAGAATCTATTCTTGACACTGTGTTTAAGAATTTTGATGTGTCCATCAAGATCTAAAGTCTATATAATAAAAGACTGGTATGCAAATTGTCCCCACAACCTGGGGTTCGAACAGGGGGCAGGGCCAGCTGGCCAACCACCTATGGCCCCTTCCCCAGCCAGCCCTGCCCCAAATCGCCCCCTCCCCATTGGGGGTGGACTAGCCAACTGCCTGAAACCCCTCCCCCAGGCCAGCCCTGCCCAATCAGCCCTGATTGGAGTGGGCTGTCCAAACCCCACTTGTGCACAAATGCGTGCACTGGGTCTCTAGTAATATAATAAACTTGGTCTAGTGAGTAGAATGTAGAAAAGAGATGTAGTGAATAGAATGTAGAAAAAAAGATAGGAACAAAGTAATAATTTTGAATAGTTGTTTTGAAAGAATGAGTATGCTATTTAGAGTAATGCGTTACCATTCAATAAGGAGCATTATAGAAGTAAGACAGCAAGGTAAATAAAACCTTTAAATCATTAAATTTCATTGATTATTCTAATTATAATATATCACCATTAAATTTTATCACAACATGTTATATGTATGAAGTAAAAAATGTGCAACTTAATTTCAGCTTTACTGTCAAAGCAATATTATATCCTTTAGAATTTTCACAACTTCTGAGCTAATGAGGTGCTACAGTGCTGTGGCCTTACATGGAAGGATCGAATGAGCAAGTTCTCCACTGGTTTCACAGTGTGTACAAAGATATTGGTGTGTTGATTCATTCCTTTAGGTTAATCCATCCTGTTTTTGTTTCCTAGAGAGAGTGCCCATTGATTTATAAAAATGTCAGGGATTCTCTTGTTTCAGTCCTGTTCAAGAATTGCTCACAGTAGCCTTTGCTTTGATTCTAATGGCTATCCCATAACTTTCCCATAAATTACTTTGCTAAAGATAGCCCGATCTGTGTCTGTGGATTGTAAACAAATAATTCAAAAAAGACACAGGCACTGATTATTAGTTATCATTGATCTAAGGACTGCTAAAAGAGTTGTCATCCTGGTTCTGTATAAGCAATTTGCTTGGGGAAATCAATGCACTGCTTTGCCTCGAGCATAATATCAGATTAAAAAGAAAGCTGGTGGGAAAGTGAAGGATCATTTATCCTTTCTAAAATTATGATGATAAACAAACAATCAATTTTCTTGTCAAATGACTATATAGGACAGTTCTATAAATCTATTATTTTCATTGACATGAATTATCTTGTAGAATACAATAGCAGTAAGCCACAACTACAAATACAAACTTGAGCTCTAGGGAGGTAAACATAAATATCACATAACATTTGCACCTAATACCTTCTGCTCTCTCCTCAGGCCTTCAATGTTTCCTGATCTATTTCATTCCCAGCAAGCCACCTTATTATTTTTTTTATTTCATTATGAAAATAAATGGGAACAGAAGGGCATTACTGTAAGCTCCTATCAGTCCATTGACTCACCTACCTATATAACCATTGACTATTCTACCTTTTCTTCTGTTACTTTGGCATGGCTATCTACATTCTTCCATTCACGTGTTAGATCTCAGACCGTCTCATATCATTAAGCCCACTGTTATAGCAATTTTTTCTCTATAACTGCAGCATCAACTTCCCCCTCCCTACTTCTTTTTCCCAGCTGCAAGAATGTTATTATTTCCACCATCTTTAAAAAACAATAAAACATTCACTTGACTTCATTTCTTCCTTTAATCACTAATTTATTTCTTTACATCCCTTTACTGGAAATAGTTTCCTTTACTTGCTGTTCATAATTGCTTCACTTCAGTTCTCTCCTGAACCAACTCTGTTTAGACTTTTGACCACATCCCTCCCCTAAACTTTGTTCATGTCAATGTCACCAAGGATCACCTGTTTCTAATACTTAATGGTCAATTCTCCATTCTGTTAATTTGTAACCTACCAGCAGAAGTTAACACACATCATCGGCTTCTCTTCATCTATGTTTTTCTCTTCTCTTATCTCCTGAGGACTCCCCGCCCCCCCCCCACCCACTCCTTTCAACAGCAACTCCTTTTAGTCTCTTATTTTTAGTTTCATCTAATTGCTTTGATCTCTTTACATTGGAAGTCTCCAGATCTGTGTCCTTGGATTCCTTATCTTTCCATACGGCTTACAGAATATATGGTTCAAATATATATATTAATTTTTCTGCTCATGTTTTAGGAACTAAGGTTTCTTTTTTCTTTCTTTCGTTTTTTGTGTGTGCAATAAATCTTTTGGGGGTCTATTTGTGATTGCAACATTTCTAATTTTTATTTGTGCATACTATCCTTCCCTTAGTTTCATAAATTTTCAACACAGGTGTTATCTTTGCTTATTTAATCTTAGTAGAAAAGCCATTTTAGATAATAGTTTTCTGTCATTTGCCTTAAATAAAAGTATTTTCCCTCCTAACCTTTTAAAAATGTGTACTAGTTTCTTGCCGAAACCAGTTTGGCTCAGTGGATAGAGCGTTGGCCTGCGGACTGAGGGGTCCCAGGTTCGATTCCGGTCAAGGGCATGTACCTGGGTTGCCGGCGTATCCCCAGTAGGAGATGTGCAGGAGGCAGCTGATCGATGTTTCTCTCTCATCGATGTTTCTAACTCTCTATCTCTCTCCCTTCCTCTCTGTAAAAAAAATTAATAAGATATATTTTAAAAAAAATAAAAAATAAATAAAAATGTGTACTAGTTTCTTGATATCCAACAGGTCAAATGTTTCACACTTTTATACTTTCTGTCCATATCATTCATCATGATCTGGTTATTTTGGTACTATAACATATTTTAAAGTCAGATTGACTCTGCATCTACACTCCCAGGAATGTGTGTGTGCAGAGAAGCAGTGTTTTTACTATAATGAGGTGAATCAGAAAGTTAATTTTCTCCTAACACTATTTTAAATGCTGCTATTGATTTATTTACTTAAAGCCTTTGCGTTACAGGGTTGCTACAGATATTGAACCTCAATGACTGAATTTTGAATTTATTTCCCACCTCGAGTATGGTGCTTATCCCAGCACAATTAGAAAGGTTATGCTAGGTAATTTTTCATCATCTATAAGTACTAGATCACAAAAATACGTTAAAAGTCTTGCTAGATTATGAAGCAACATGCTTCATTGATTGTCATTATGTCAGGGAAGTGAGAGAGAGATTCTTGGAAGTTATGTTTTAGGATGAAAAAGTTATCTGTTGCCTATCGCTTGATTTTCAAAACCGTTGGCCTGACTCCATCTTACTGGTAGGGTATAATGTAGCCCTGACAGTAAATGTGTTTGGGGGTCAAAAGAATTAGAGACAGTGATATATAGTCTGAAAAACATGAAATTATCATAACAACATATAAAGCCCCATATTTTAGTGGGTCTAGAAATTCAGCAAGTCACTTAATGTGTTTGTGTTTATTTTATAGGGTCTTTGAGAAACAAGTTATGTAAATGTGAATGAATACACTTTATAGACTGGTGACGTGTCAGGGCCCCTCTTGGCTCCTCCTCCTGAGTGCCCCATAGAATCAACTGAGACAGTTAACTTTCTTTGTCTCAAGGTTATTTATGCTCATCACTAGACAAATGATACATGATCATGAAGACAACTGATGCTGAGCAAGTATTTGCCTTCAAAGAAGTCCCTAGAACCTAAGATATTTTCTTGAAAAAGATCTCAGTTTTACTGACACTTGAAAGAACTGTGATACTCGGGTCACTAGACTTTTCTGCCACACAGTGAGTCAGTGTAAAAGTGAGCTAAAGTATTGTTCTTGCCAGAAGACAACTTCAAACTCAAGTAATTTTTATTAACTTGCCTAATTCTTGAAGCTGAGGAAGTCCCTGAAAATGACTTTCTTGTTTTTAGCTTCCCTAATGATAAATATATCTCATAAAAGGATACCTTGCTCTGTTCTAAGGGAAATAGTATTTTCAATATATGGGTATATATAATTTTCTCTAAGCTGGTTTCCAAATGTCAATTAAAAGTATCTTTTGCTCTTCTGAAGAAAGCTGTGTTATTATTTAAATTATAATTAATTTATTTTTAACAGTTTCTTTTTTAGGTTTGCTATATGCATAGTTACCTCTTTTCTTTAGTTTTACATTGTGTGATGTAGAAATTGTACTCATTTAATCCACCTACTGATGGAAATCATAAAGTAGCCTCTGTCAAAATATCCCAGTAAAATATTTTAAATATGAGAAGGAAAATTGGCATATCTAAATATATCTTATTTTAGTAAGAATATATATTTCCCCACATAAAAGTTTTAAGTTCCCACTTACATAAACACCTGTTCTGGCTGTTGTTTCCTGTTTAATGAGTTTGGGGAGGTTTATATCTCTGAACTGAGAATAGTTCTATCATTTTGACATTTAATTTTGCTTCTCTTTTATAAATGTCTTGTAAAAAGAGAATCATTTAGAATCTGCTTTTTATCTACCAACATCTGTCGCAGTTACCCACTGTAACAAAGTGTACATACTCCTTAAATCACAGATTGATTCAATTTTTCAAAAGTTCTTAATAGTACAAGTTTTTAGGGAAGTATTAATGTAATATCCTATATAATAAAAGGCTAATATGCAAATTTTCCCCATGGGTGGGAGTTCGTTTGACCAGGAGTTAAACGTGAGCTGACAAACAGGAGGTGGGCAGCCGGGGGAAGAGAGGCCCTAGCCAGCAGCCGCGAGGGACCCTACCTGTGCATGAATTTTGTGCACTGGGCCTCTAGTGTCATTATAAAAATGAAATAATTTCTCTCTCATTATATACATAATTAGAGATAGAGATAAAATATGTCTTTTGGTAGTAACATACAAGAGTGAGGCAAAAGTAGGTTTACAGTTGTTTGTATGGTAAAACTACAATAATTAATAAGTAAAAATACAAGAGTAAACTGTTTCGCATACTCACAATTATAAACCTACTTTTGCTCCAACCTATATGAATGATAGACACAAAAATTCTGGATCTATATAGAGAAATGGTTTGGAGACATGAATCAATTTTAGAGGAGAGTCTTTGTTTTGGAAAAAAGAAAGTAGGGTTGGACATAAGTTTAGTAGTAACTAGTAACTAGTTTGACCATTAAGATCAGGATCATTCTGTAAATTCAGTTAGAGACATTTAAAAAGACAAAATTATCAGACTAACTTCTTTCCAAACTAAGGTTTTCAAAAGCATCATAGTTTATAAAATGCATTCAACTTTTATTGAGCCAAACCCCCATAATGAGCCAAACTCCTTTCATTCAGATGAGACTGAAAATCAAATGGATTAAGCTCTAAGGCAGTGGTTCTCAACATTGGCTGCACATTAGAATCCCCTGGGAATCTTTTTAAAATCCTGATTTCTGGGCCTCATCTTCCGGAAATTCTGTTTCTTTGTTACTAATGTTGTGGTCCCAACCCATAACAAAGAAACAGAATTTCCAGAGGATGAGGCCCAGAAATCAGGACTTACAAAGAATCCCAGGTGATTTTAATGTGCAGCCAAGGTTGAGAACCACTGCTCTAAGGAGAAGGGAATTGATTTTGGGGTAAGTCGAGATGCATCTAAATTGCAGGAGTAACTGTGGTTTGAGTTCTGGGCACAGGAGAGGCATCCATGTAGCTGCAGCATCAGCCCTAGCAGCAGTGCCTCTAGTGGTCAGTGAGATAATGGCACTCATGACGCTTTCTGGGTGATTTTCTCCATCATGTTGCTGAGTTTTGAGGTTGGTTCTCTGGGCCAATAAACAATTTTGTGAGATGCTTTATTTTATTTTTTTAATGAACTCTTTTTCTGCTTTCTCAGCAGAGTCACTGCCTTTAGTTAAAATTAAAGTAATAAAACCCTGAATAATATCAGAGAAATAAACAATGAACAAATAGATATGTAATGTATTGTCAGGTTTTTATATGTATTATATAAAAAATAAATCAGGGAAAACAAAGTGATGGGTACTACAATTTCAAATAGGGTAGTCAGGAAAGGTCAGACCTAGAAATATTCATTCATGTTCTAGATACTTCCGTTTGAAGGCATTATTTCAAAAGATTTGATTGAAGTTTGGAAATGAGCCCTAAAAAATCTGAGAAAATACCTTCTACATCAAAATAACAGAAGTGGAAAGGCACTGAAGTAGAAATGCACTTTTTATGAGTGAGAAGGTACATATTGTTCAGAACATTTGTCAAATGAAAACAAATTATAAAACAAAAATTACAATGATATACATAATTAGTGTAATATTAATATTCTCTTCAATTAAAAAATCACAACATTCTATGCAATATTGCTTCTAAATAATAACAAAACTAAAAAAGAAAATTAAAAGTTTCAGTACCAAATTTAGTGTAAAATTTGTCATTGTTCATCATAAAATATACAAATCTGTGATTTGTTTTCTTATTAAAAAAAAACTAGAGGCTTAGTGCATGAATCCATGCACCAGTGGGTCCCTTGGTTTGGCCTGTGGTATCAGGCTGAAATCAACTCACTGACATCCCCCATGGGTCCTGGATTGCAAGAGGGCACAGGTCAGGCCGAGGGACTCCTCCAGGCATGATCAGGGCCAGGGAGAGACGTGGGAGGTTGGCCAGCTGGAGAGGGACCACGGGAGGGCTCCAGGGCATGTCTGACCCATCTCGCTCAGTCCCGATTTGCCGGACCCCAGCAGGAAGCTAACCTACCAGTTGGATTGCCTGCCCCTGGTGGTCAGTGCACATCATAGCGAGTGGTTGAGTGGCCTTACCATATCATTAGCATATTACACTTTGATTGGTTGAATGGGACAACCAGACAATTGGACACTTAGCATATTAGGCTTTTATTAGATAGGATAATTAGATTTGCTAATATTTTTGAAACATTTTATTTTGAACCTGATTATTGGAATAAGAACTATAAACTGTTTTTTGTTATGACAAATATGTTTTGAGAAATATTTATTAAAATAATTTCAGATTTTCTTACGTAGAAATTAGAAACTTTTTCTTCCTCTTTAACATATATATTCATGAAAGTGAGCAGTGATTAGATAAGTCTAAGGCTTGTTATGAAGAAAGATGAAAACATTTACTATTATTTGTGTTCTATATAAATTCACAATAAGAATAAAACCATTTCCATGAACATGGCATATATTATATTCATGGACAGGAAGAATTAGCATCATTAAAGTGTCCTCACTACCCAAAGCAATATATAGATTCAATTCAATTCCTATCAAGTTATCAGTGGTGTATTTTACAGAACTAGAAAGAATATTGCAAAATTTATATGGAACCACAACAGATCCTGATAGCCTTCACAGCTTAAGAAGAATAAAGTTGGAGGTATTATACTACTTGATATCAAAGTGTACTGCGAGGCCATAGTAATCAAAACAGCATGGTACTGGCATAAAGACAGACACAGAGATCAATGGAACAGAATAGGATGGCCAGATATAAGTCCACAACTTTATGGTCAATTAATATTTGACAAAGTAAGCAAAAACACACCATGGGGTGAAGATGGTCTATTCAATAAATGGTTCTGGGAAAAATTGACAGATACATTTAAAAAAATGAATCTAGACCACTTTTTTTATACCATACACAAGAGTAAACTCAAAATAGTTAAATACCTAAATAATAGACTTGAAACCATAAAAATCCTGGAAGAAAACATAGGCAGTGAAATCTCAGACATTCTTTGTAGCAAATTTTTTTTTCTGATATATCTCCTCAGGCAAGTGAAACAAAAGAAAAAATAAACAAATGGGACTACATCAAACTAAAAAGTTTGGGGTTTTTTACAACAAAGAAAATCATAAACAAAATAAAGACAACACACTAAATGGGAAAACATATTCATAGATACATCTGATAAGGGGTTAATATACAAAATTCATAAAGAACTTATAAAAGTCAACACCAAACAATCCAACTTAAAAAATGGGCAAAGGACATGAGTAGATACTTCTGCAAAAAGAAGAGACAGATGGCCAATAGACATGAACAAATGCTCAAGGTCACTATCATCAGAGAGATACAGATTAAAAGGACAATGAGATATCACCTCACACCTGTCAGAATGGTTATTAGAAATAAATCACCAAACAACAAGAGTTGATGAAGATGGGGGGAAAAAACAGGAACCCTGATGCATTGTTGGTGGGAATGCAGATTGATTCAGCCACTGTGGAAAACAGTATGGAGTTTCCTCAAAAAATTAAAACTGGAACTGCCTTCTGATCAAGTAATTTAACTTCTGGGAATATATTTTTAAAAAAACAAAAAACACAAACACACAGAAACACAAATCCAAAAGAATATATTCACTCCTATGTTCATTGCAACATTATTTACAATAGTCATGATCTGGAAACAGCCTAAGTGGCCATCAGTAGATGAGTGGATAAAACAAGCTGTGGTACATTTACACAATGGAATACTACTTGCCCATAAAAAAGAAGGAAATCTTACCTTTTGCTACAGTATGTATAGACCTGGACAGCATTATGCTCAGTGAAATGAGTCAGTAAGAGCAAAACAACTATCATATGATTTCATTTATATGTGGAATCTAATAACCAAAATAAACTAACCAAGTAGAAACAGACTCATAAATACAGAGAACAGTCTGACAGCTGTCAGAGGGAAGGGAAGTTGGGGGTCTGGGTGAAAAGGTGAAGGGATTAAGCTAAGAAATAAAAAAAAAAAACTCACAGACACAGACAACAGTATGGTGATTGTCTGAAAGAAAGGGAGGTGGGGGAGATCAAAGTGGGTAAAGAGGGGGTAAATGGAGACTTGACGTCAGGTGGTAAAATCAAATTACAATATGCAGATGATGTATCATAGAATTGTACACCTGAAACCCATATAGTGTTATTAGCCAATGTCACCCTATAAATTCAATTAAAGAAAAAAAATGAAATCATATATATATATATATATATATATATATATATATATATATATATAATTCCATTTTTCACATTTTCCTCTTTTTTTTCTTTTTCCTATACTATATACACATGGCCAATAATAATATATGTGATTGAGCTACATAAATCGAAAGCCAGTCAATTTTTCTTCATATATAGCTAACGTCAGGCAATATCAAATCCACCCAACTATAAGTGGGCTGAGTGATCTCCATCATTTAAAGAAAAAGAGAATGGAACATCAAACAGAAGCCATGTCTATTAGCATTCATGTTGCATTCAGTTAAAAAATATACTCAGTTTTACATATTACTTCAATATGGATTGCCCAGTATGTCTCCCAGGGAAGAAAATTATAATGCTTATTCAGTTCTTGGCACACCCAGTTTCCTAAAACTGATCTAAAGAAAAGAATTGTAGTGGCAGTGCATTTATTTGACAAGCTAATTGAAATTGCACAATAAGTCAGTCTGGTTTCCAAAGACAGAAAGGTTAATGGAGTGTTTTTCTCTAAATTTGTACAATAGCTGATTTTTCTTTACTGAAATAACTGTGATTTTCTATATTAGTGGTTACATTATTCAAGCAGCAAAGATATACTTGAAAGAAAAATGTACTCATTATAAAATATACTCATTTTAGAATACACAATTCACAAACTTTCTCTGAACACACAATGTCATGTCCTTGTCAAATAAAACCAAATATAGTTATTTTCCCTGTTAAAAAAATGTTGTGATTTCAACTTCAATGTATTTATTGGGATAATACAACCAGAGAGCATTTTAGACAAGTGGTATTTAGTCTATTACCTTGCTGACACAAGCTCAAAACATGATATACATATTTGTATACAATTAAGCTTTAGTTTAAAATAAATGTAAAGTATATGTCAATGATAAATTTTCCATATGAGGATAACATTTAAAAATCAGGTGGATAGTTTAAAGATGATGGCATAGGTAAATGCCTGTACTCACCATCTCCCACAACCACATCAAAAGTACAACTAGAATACAGAACAGCCATCATTCAGAACCACCTGAAAACTGGCCGAATGGAAGTCCTACAACTAGATGATAAAGAAAGCACACCGAGACTGATAGGAGGGGTAGAGGCTGAACCCACACCCATAGGTGCAGTTTTTTTAATCAGGAGGGAGATCTGCCTGTGATGATTTGCCAGCCTACACCAGCCCCACTCCCCCTCCCCAGCCCAGGGTCCCAGAGCTGGGAAAAGAAGTCCCCATAACTATGAGCTGTAAAAACCAGCAGAGATTGGTGCTGTGTGACACAGAGGCTGCTGGAGACCCAGCTTTTCCTTTTAAAGGGTTGCCCCACAACTTACCAAGTCTAGCTTCCTCTGAGCTCCAGTGCTAGGCAGCAACTCTGCAGAATCCAGGAGGAACTCAACTGTCTGGCATCAGGGCAGGAACTCAGGGGCAGCTTCTCCCCAAACAGGGGTGCTCACAGGGGTCATTATTCCTGTGCTGGAACCTCCCCTGTCTCAGCACTAACTGGCAGCCATATTTGAGTTCCCATCAACCTGGTTTACACTGTTTGCTCCACCCTGAGGATTGCCTGAGGCCCACCCCATTCAATTTGCAGCCCCATGCAACCTGTGTGCAACAGCTGTCCCTGCTCAGGCTTCACAGTAGGCTAAAATATCTCAAACAGTCTGCAGCTGGTGACAGCATGCCCCAAACCTGTCAGTAAAAGGCCCAAAACCCAGCACTAGCACCAGCCTGCCTTGCTTCACAGCTGGGCCTCGCCTGGGCACCTCTAAGCCCAATACAAATAGCTCTTCCCGAGTGGCCCCAGGCAGTAGCTGACTTTGCACCTCCATGGAGGACCTAGAGCCAGTGCACCCGGTGGACAGCTTCAGACCATAGCAGATTACAACTCTACACATCCATGAGCAACACACTGGAGGGGCAGACTCGTGAGCACCAAACCCCACTGAAGCAAGTCCTGCTCCATAGGGGTGTCTCTTGCACAGAAGCTCTTCCATTGTAGTCTCAGCTGGTCCTCACAGCCAATTGGCCTGGAGGTCAATTCTTCCCAGAGATAGTAATCAGAGCTGTGCACACAGCCCACACAGGGGCGCACCTAGCTCAGGTGACTAGAGAGGCTGATCCACTGAGTCCTACAGGACACCTACTACACAGGCCACTCTACCAATTCCAGGAGACATAGCAGCTCTACCTAACACATAGAGGCAAACACAGGGAAGCAGACAAAATTCAGAGACAAAGAAACATGTCACAAATGAAAGAAATGGAACCAAGCAAACTACTAGGTACAGAGTTCAAAACAATGGTTATAAGGACCTCATGAGAGCTTCAAGAGATTTAGTGAGACTTTCAAGGATCTTAGTGAGAATGTCAAAGACTTGAAAAAGGACCAATCAGAAGTTAAGTATACACTAACTGAAATAAAGAATTATTTACAGGGATTTAACCGTAGAGGACTCCAAGAATCAAATCAATGATTTGGGATATGTAAAAGCAAAAAGCACCCAATCAGAAAAGAAAAAAATAATCCAAAAATATGAAGATAGTGTAAGGAGTCTCTGGGACAACTTTAAGGGTACCAACATTTGCATTATGGGGGTGCCAATAGAAGAAGAGAGACAGCAAGATATTGAAAACCTATTTAAGAAATAATGACAGAAAACTTCCCCTACTGGGTGAAAGAAATAAACTTGTAAGTCCAGGAAGCACAGAGAATATAAACAAGAGGAACCCAAAGAGGCCCACACCAAGACACATCATAATTAGAATGCCAATGGTTAAAGATAAAATGATACTCTTAAAAGCAGCAAGAGAAAAGCAGTCAGTTACCTACAAGGGAATGCCCATACTTACTGTCATCTGATTTCTCAACAGAAACTTTGCAGGCAAGAAATATTCAAAGCGATGAATAGCAGGGACCTATAACCAAGGTTAACAAGAAAAGCTCTCATTTAGAATTGAGGGTCCAGATAAAGAGCTTCACAGACAAAAAGGAGTTCATCACACCACACCAGTATTACATGAAATGTTGAAGGGTATTCTTTACGAAGAGGAAGAAGAAGGGAAAAAAAAGATTAAAAAAATGAACAATAAAATAGCAACACATACATATCTATCAATAATTGAATATTAAAAATCAAAATAAATGAACAAGAAATCTAATAAACTAAATAAACTGGTGAATAAAATAGAACCAGAGGCATAGAAACATGGAACAGACTGAGGGATCTCAAAAGGAAGGAAGTGGGGAGTGGGTAAAGGACACAGATAGTAGGGTGGTGAAGGCATGGGGTGGGGTGGGAACAGGGTGGGGGTCAAGGGGGCAAGGGGGGCATCTGTAACACTCTTAACAATAAAGATCTAAATAAATAAATAAATATCAGGTGGCCAGAAAATGAAGTTCATTTGAGAAATAAAACTGAGCTAGGAAAAAGACAATACTTTATCAAAGATCTCTGCCTTTTTTTAATGTAGTGGTTTTTATGGTGAGAGAAGAGCAAAATACAATCATTTCTGTAATCAACTTAGTAATGTATAATGTAAGTTTAAGTGAATTTTTAATATCTGTGAAGATTGCATCACTGGGATTTATATAATTATTTAAAATATTATTTACCGTTTTCACATTACAAAAATAATGACATTAACAAGGAAGACCCTCAAAATAATGAATACATCAAGAAGTTGGAAATATGAAAAATACATAGACTTTCAAAATATTTTAAATAAGTGTTTATAGAGAGTGATCCTATAAATTCTATATTAGGGTATTAGTTCCTTATACTGCAACAAACTGGGTGGTTTCAAACAGACTTAGTCTGAAGGGTAAAAGTCTAAAATCAAGGTGTATGCAGTCACACTTCCTCTGAAGCTTAGGGAAGAATCAGTCTTTGCTTCTTCCTAGCTTCTGATGGTTACCAGCACTCCTTGGCATTCTTTGGTGGTAGATGCATCACTGAATCACTCTAACCTCTGACCTGTTATCACATGGTGTTCACCCTCTATTCCTGTCTATATCAATACATGTTTTTCTTATAACCCATGGATATGTATTACATTGGATATAAGGACAATAAACAAGAATAAGTCATTAAATTTATGGCCCACCCTAATCCAGTATGACTTCATCTTAATTAATTACATTTGGAAAGACTTTATTATCAAACTAGTGGCCCAGTTCATGAAATTTGTGCACATTAAAAGGGAATTAATTCAAGGAAATATTTTAATATTGCTATTTGCCCTTTATATAGAAGTGTCAGAGATGAAAGAAAATTAGTAAAATGTGTATGAAAATCTCCCTCCTGTCAGAGTCTGGGGCATACCACAGGACCAAGAGTCAAATTTCCACCCATCTGTGCATGCCTCGAAGTCATGTGAGACACAGACCCAGCTGGCCCCACCCCCATCAAGCCCCACAAGGTAGGGGGTGTGGCCTCAGGTCCCCGGCCCAGCCTCAAGTCCCCTGGCCCTGGCACAAGGGCCCCAGGACAGGAGGGCCCAAGGGCGGGAGGGAGAGAGGGTGTGAGGGTGTGATGACTATTTGCGTATTAACTCTTTATTATATAGGATACAGTCACATGATATTTTGGGTGGACCTAAATTTGAGAGGATACTTCATACCAGAGTACTTAGTATCACATATTTTTTTGAGGCAAAACAACCACACAGTAATAGGTTTTATGACAGTTACTTTTTTTTCCCCCAACCAAGTGAGTAGTTATTTCATCAAAAGAAAGCTAATATGAAAAAACGATAATTAAAATAAAAATAGTCAAACTTATCTGTTTGAAACACTGTTTAATGTCTATAGTCCTTACTCATAACACTCCCATAGCTTTCCCTCAATTTGAAACTCTTTACAGAAGATACAAAAAAGACAAAAAAAAAAAAAAAAGACACAACCTATCTTAGGTTGTAGAAAATAAACTACTTCGCATGAGAGCCAATAGGTGAATAATGGGATTAGTAGTAGACACATCTGAGGAAGAAAAGTAAAATAATTATAAAGTATTGTATACAATGAAATTTTCTTTTTAAGTAGTAACAATTGCTGACAATAGTTCCTGCAAACATAAAATTGATAATTTTACCTCTTCGGCATGAAGTGATTCTATACTGTACTGTGGCATTCTGCCTTACCTTGGATTTTCAGAAAGTAATGAGAAATGGCATTCATGGGTATTTGAAGAACTAGAGATCAGAGAGCAAAAAGCCCTTTGATCTTTCTTTGAGTAAAGGAGATATCGAATTGGCAAAAGTTACTATGAAATACAATAGCAATCCCATTAAATGAAAAGAAATCATCTATTGGCATGATGCTCAATAGGAAAAACGGAATGTATTATCATATAACCTTGATAACAATTGAAGCTCTTATAGGAAAGCTAAAATCAACTGGATTATACAGCCTTTCAAGTCACTGAAGAATATAACTTCTCTCTCTCCATTGCTCTAAAATTGTGCTAAACAATTCACGAAATAACTTTTTGTAAATTGAAATAATCAATAATATTTTTGTGTAGTTTGGCAAAAGTCATTTGACATTGATTGATAATAAGAGTATTAGAAGAACAATGATACTTTATAAAAAAAAGACTTACATCCTTTCATAGCTCCCAATGTGACAATAGCCAGGAAGATGAGAAGTATTTCCAATAAAAATGCAATGATGATCTAAGTCTATAATTCCACTTTATTGTATTTCAAAATAACGGTTTATTCTTTAGACCTAGAGACATGCCTAGTATGCTCTATTTAAACTTCAGATTTTTTTTAGCCCGCTCTTTCAATAAGCTCCACATATTAGTTCATTCAACGTATATTCTTTGTGTTTTAACTAGTTCGCAGTCGATGCTCTCAATGCTTCTCTCAGAGATACCCAAGAGAAGACAACAGACAGAAGTTTCTGCCTCATGGAAACTGTATTTTTTTAATTGGGGGTAGACAATAAAAACAAGAAATAAAGTGTGTATTATTATAGAGATTCGAGGTACATTTTAAACAGTGGTTCTGGAATTGGGGATTGGCTGCATCACATGAGTTAGTGTAAGTTTCAACGTGGGCCCAGCCGGTGTGGCTCAGTGGTTGATTGTCGACCTATGAAACTAGGAGGTCACTGTTCGATTCCCGGTCAAAGTTGGATTCTAGGTCAGAGCACATGCCTGGGTTGCAGGCTCGATCCCCAGTAGGGTCATGTAGGAGGCAGCCAATAAATGATTCTCTTTCATCATTGATGTTTTTATCTCTCTCTCCTTTTCTCTTTCTCTCTGAAATCAATAAAAATGTATTTTAAAAAATCATTGTCCTTCAGTCTTCCCAGATGAAATACTGGTTAGGAAGGGTTTATTTCCAAGAGATTGTAAAGGTGGCTTTTATGTAGTGGTATGGACCTTAATAACATTCACCATTTTTTTAAAAAATATATTTTATTGATTTCTTACAGAGAGGAAGGGAGAGGGATAGAGAGTTACAAACATCAATGAGAGAGACATATCGATCAGCTGCCTCCTGCACACCCCCTACTGGGGATGTGCCTGCAACCAAGGTACATGCCCTTCATTGGAATTGAACCTGGGACCCTTCAGCCCACAGGTTCTATCCACTGAACCAAACCAGTCAGGGCTAACATTCACCACTTTTAAAAGGAATCTGTATTCAGAAATATTACCAACTTTGACTGAAAAGTACAAAATGAAAAAAGGTCTTTGGACTCAAAATTCTACAGACAGTAAGCAGACTGAGAAGCAACATGAGCCCAGAACAGTTGCATAGTTGTCGACCTGGAAACCAAATTTGAGAATCTTATAGCATGTGCCTGGCTTGATATCAGAGCTGTTGTGGCCCAATGTCTACTTTTTCCTTCTATTTTTCCTCCTTTTTTGAAGATATTGTCTATGCTGATTTCACCATTATAAACAGGGTAAAGAACTGTATCTGAGTTTTTGCACTTAAGGAGCCATACCCAAGAAGGGTCATCCATAATCAGAGTCTGAATTGAGTGGCTGTGATGGGATAAGTCCTTAATAGGGGCCTTATGAGGAGGAGAGGTATTTTGCTTGTTGGAAGAACGTGAATGACTGAGGCCAGACAGGACTGTGGTAGCCAGCTTCCTACATGGCCTTCACTAATCCCTGTCCCATGGTCTCACCCCCTTATATAGTCCCATCCCATATTCCACCAGGCTTTGTGAATATGCCAAACAGCATATGACAGAATATTGCATGCTCTGTCCCTCTCTCTCTGTTCTGTCTCCCTGTCTGTTTCATGCCTCTCCTTGTCTCTCTCTCGGCAGAAATAGGCGGTCCTAATGTGAACAGGCATGTGAAGAAATCCATGTGTAAAGGAACTGAAATCTCCAGGTGAGGAACTCAGGCCTCCAGCCATCAGGGGAGAGAGCTAGGGAGGAGGTTCTAAAAGTGCAGTGAAGGCTTGAGATGGCGGCTGCCACAATACGAGCTTAAGTCCACCTTATTCCAAGCTCAGCTAGAACCCCAGCTTCTTTTCTGCTAGATTCCTGACTGTCAGAAACTGGAGAAATGGTAAACATTGGCTGTCTTAAGCCAAAATGTTTTAAGGCCATGTGCTATGCACCCATAAATGACTTGTTAGCTTTGTTTCTGTTTTTCCAGATTGCCTTACTTCAAAACAGCAGTTAGCACTTTAAGAGACAGATTTTCTCAGAGTTATAGAAAGTGTGAAAATGTGAAATATCTTTCCAAATGATAACAGAAACTCTTATAATAAATATGTCAGGCCAATAAAAATCAAATGATTAGTGGTGAAACTTAATCAAATGGCTTATTAAAAAATAGATCCGCCCAAGTCGGCTTGGCTCAGTGGATAGAGCGCCAGCCTGTGGACTGAAGGGTCCCAGGTTCGATTCCGGCCAAGGGCACATGCCTGGGTTGCGGGCTCAATCTCCAGTAGGGGGTGTGCAGGAGGCAGCTGATCGATGATTCTCTCTCATCATTGATGTTTTTATCTCTCTCTCCTTCTCCCTTCCTCTCTAAAATCAATAAATATATATATATATTATATATATAATATATAATATATATATTATATATATAATATATATATATATATCAGTGTAAAAATTATTCTAAATAGTACTGAATATTTTTTATTTTAAATTTTATTTTTCAATCATTTATTTTAGTAGTGCTGATTATGCTCTTTCCCTACTTGAATTAAAAAGCAAAGAAGCACTAAACTGCTGAGTACATGAAAGATTAAAATGAAACTTATTCTTGCCCTCACTTCAGAGAAAAGTGGTAAAACAGAGGTAAAGTTTTCTGAATATTTTTTTTCAATTCATAGTTTACATTTTTGTGAAATAAAGGATCATATGAAAAATAGATGAACAGTTTTAATTAATTGAAAATCATCCCGGAACATAAAAATAAATTATTATTTCACCAGTTTATCAAGCAGTCATAAAGACAGAGACAACAAAGCAAGAATTTTAATTTCAAAAGATGCTTTTTCTCTTAGTATTAACTTTTTTTGAATACTTTTAATGCTTGGGTGTAATCTAAATCTGCAATTTGGAAATAAGTGCAAAGTGCCCATTTCTAACAATACTTGCTAAGCTCCTGATAATACATAAGATTATTCTATTTTTTTGCTACCATTTATCTGTTACTTTTTCTATTAGATGCCATAATTTAACAAAGTTGTTTGGATTTCATCTTAAATTTACTACAGGTGTGTGGCTCCCTGCTCCTCTGACATTTGCAATGTACTCACACATTGATCCTGTAGTTCTGCACATGCAGATATTTTAATTATGAAATCATGTTATTAACTTACAGATTTTAACAAGTATAAATTGACAAGGAATGAAAAAGAAAATTTAAAACCCAATGCAAAAAGAAACAAATGAATCAAATGTATATCAAATGGTAACATAAACACAGGGAGGAAAAAAGTAAATTAATACAAGTAACATTGATATAATCTCAGTTGTCCTCTACCCTCAGAAAAAAAACCTCATATATATATATATATATATATATATATATATATATATATATTGATCTAGACATTAGTTGTAGTATTGCTATAACAATTATGAAACTAATTTTAACAAGCGAGTAAATATATAAATATTTTTGTAGACAAGTTTTTCACTGTGAGAGGAGGAACACATATGAAATGGCAAAAGTTTAGATTGATATTAGATTTATAAGAATAAATTTATAATTTAATATAACAAAAATATATATGTACATATGCCTGTGTATATATGCATGGCTATGTATGTATATGGATATATACATACACATATGATAATATATAAATATATACATATATGAAACAAGAGGCCTGGTGCACAAAAATCTGTGCACTCAGGGGGGGTCCTTCAGCCCGGCCTATGCCCTCTTGTAGTCTGGGACCCCTCTGAGGATGTCCACCTGCTGGTTTAGGCCCTCTCCCTGGGGGATTGGGCCCAAGCTGGCAGTCAGACATCCCTCTGGCAGCCCAGCAGCCCTCGGGGGATGTCCATCAGCAGGGAGCACACCTAAGCTGCAGTCGGACATCCTTAGCGCTGCTGAGGAGGAGAGATAGGCTCCCACCACCACTGCTGTGCCAGCAGCCAGCAGCCTGGCTTGTGGCTGAGCAGAGCTCCCCCATGTGGGAGTGCACTGACCACCAGGGGACAGCTCTTGCATTGAGCATCTGCCCCTTGGTGGTCAGTGTGTGTCATAGTGACCAGTCATTCCCAGTCGTTCTATTGTTAGTGTCAATTTGCATATTACCCTTTTATGATATGGAATAGAGGCCTGGTGCATGGGTCGGGGCCGACTGGTTTGCCCTGAAAGGTGTCCCGGATCAAGGTGGGGGTCCTGCTGGGGTGCCTGGCCAGCTTGGGTGAGGGGATGATGGCTGTTTGCAGCTGGTCACACCCCCTTCAGGGTGGGGGTCCCCAATGGGGTGCCTGGCCAGCCTGGGTGAGTGGCTGATGGCTGTTTGCAGGCTGGTCAAAAAAAAAAGAAAAAAAGGAGAGGCTGGGAGCTTCTGTAGCTGGAGTGGCTTGGCCAGCCTGAAAACGGCCCTCAGCCCCTCACCTAGACTGGCCAGGCACCCCAGTGGGGACCCTCACCCTATGGAGGTTTGGCCAGCCTGGGTGAGGGGCTGATGGCTGTTTTCAGGCTGGCCAAGCCCTCCTGGTGACGGAAACTCCAGCCTCTCCTTTTTTTCTTTTTTCTTTTTTTATTCTGGGATTTATTTACCTTCTATAATTGAAACTTTGTTGCTTTGATTGGAGCTCAGAGCTGGCTAGGCCAGGATGGAGGGAAGCCTCCTGCTCGCTCCAGCTCTGTGGTCACAGCCAGCTGAAAGCAGGTATCTGGGGCTTATTTACCTTCTATAATTGAAACTTTGTTGCTTTGAGTGGAGCTCAGAGCCGCCGCGGCAGCAGCTTGGCCTCCTCCATCACTGGGGGCAAGCAAAACTCCTGATTGCTCCAGCTCTGTGCCTGCTGGCCACCATTTTGGTTGGGTTAATTTGCATATAGTCGTTCTGATTGGCTGGTGGGCGTGGCTTAAGGCATAGCGAAGGTACGGTCATTTTTCATGTTTGTCTTTTATTAGTGTAGATGTCAAAACAATCCATAAGGCAGCTTGAAGAGGCTTCCATTGACCACAATGGGGGCAATTTGAACACCACACAGACAATGACATTATATTTTATAAACAGAATAAAAATAAAATCCCTTAGTCCATATTGGAATTAAAAATGAAATACAATTACCCCATTGACATGTATATGAGTGCGCAACTGTGGCTTGATATTTTGACTATGTAAGGAAAAATGAACTAAGCTTTATTTTATCAGGGCTGAACTGAGTGTAATTAATCATTGACATCACTCAGAAGGCACATGCCTTGATATGAGTGGACTCACTTCTTCTAGTTGTCCTGTAATTAAAACAGGAAGGCCAGATACATGCTCAAACCTCATGGTCATAATTTTTGTAACAGAATCATTTCAACATAAAAGCAGACATTTGACGACTGCTGTATTTTCACATTATGCCTATAGGAAATATCATTCAGTTTGCTTTCTGAAGAAATTTACTGACTGACTTTATATAAATACAAGTCCTCTCCTTTCCTCCCCCTCCTCCCTCCCTCCCTCTCTCTTTGTGAATGTAGGTTATTTGAAGTCTTATCTATATATATAAAAGCCTAAGCGATTGACCAACTAGTTGATCAGTCACTATGACATGCACTGACCACCAGGGAACCGACGCTCAATGCAGGAGCTTCCCCCTGGTGGTCAGTGTGCTCCCACAGCAGGAATGCTGCTCAGCTGAAGGACTATCCCATGGACACTCCCCCCATGCACTCGAGCAGCTGAGGCAGGAGCAGCTGGGTCGGGATGAGCATCAGAAGCACAGCCCTTGGGGAATGCCGGACTGCCAGTTTCAGTGCCATCCCGCACAGGCCAAAATAGGCTCTCCAACATCCCTTGAGAGGTCCCGGATTGTGAGAGGGTGCAGGCGAGGCTGAGGGACCCCACCAGTGTATGAATCTGTGTACCAGGCCTCTAGTTTTTTTTTAAATAATCTCTCTTCCTGTACCCAAGTAGATCTGAAAGTTCAGGGAATTGGTATTAGGATGCCAAGTGACTTTTTCTTTTGATATGCATTGAAATAGTTTCTGGGGTGTGAAAGTATAAGTTTGAGGGTCATTTACCTCACCATTGATATTCCTGAAAACTTAGCTGAGGCATGTGGCTCCCTCTGCCAGTGGACTGTTGACTCCCTAAAGGAGGGCATGTCAGAATTGCTTCTCCTGCTTTTCTTTTCTGATCAAAAGAATATTTTGTATTTTTTTTCCTCTCACTTGAATATTGAAATTTGGACATCCAAAAATCACACACCGATTCCTCTCAATAAACAGTTCTTAGGGCAAATATTCATTTCTGTTAAGTGTTCTTAGGGCAAAATTTTCAAAGAGCTTTGAAATTCTGATTAGCCTTACAGGAGGCAAAAGTCTTTTACAAGAACAAACCTGGGCTCACATTCCTGGGTCAGGAGCACTGTGATAGTATTATCAAAGCCATAGGAGCTTAAAGACAGCTGTCAGTCAGCTCTGACTCTAAGCTGACAAACCTATTTACACAGCAGCTAACTTTGGACCAAAGCAGACCAACTACGCTTTCCTTTTCTTTGCAGGCTCTCTGAACCTTACCATTTCTACTCTGCTCTCTGTGTTGACTTTTATTTATGTCTCTGTATTCTCCTTGTGCCCTCTACTGTAAAAAGCCCTAACCCCTCCTAATTTATTGTAGAGAGCGCCTGGGAAGGCACAGGGGCATTTCTTTAATTATTGTCAGCTGAAGCCAGTGGCATTGGCAAAGCCACGTCCTGGAAACATGCTTTGCCAAAAGGCAGGAGTGTTGTCAGCTTGACCTTCAGCCCAGGTGCCAGGGGGTGGGTTTTGTTATTTAAATCCAGCGAAGCACCAGAAATGAATAGGACCTGAGCCCACCCAAGAAGGCAAATAATCTCCTTTGTCTTGACTTTTAGTAAAACTTCCTGGTTTTTTTTTTGCTGTATAAAATAAATACACTGTATCAGCACTGGGTCCCTGTCACTGTCTCATCATCAGAGGACAGTGATCCCATCCGGCCCCAGCTTTTTTCTTCCATCTCTGTGTCTGTCTCTTTCTTTCATTTTCTCAATCCTCAGCCGCCCCTACTCAGGAACCCGACCACCGCTCTCTAGCTGTGCTGGACGTGGAGAAGAGAGACATATTCACAATTTCTATTTTACAATATTAATTATCTAAAAGAAACTTTGTCCCAATTGTTTTCTTAGATAGATTTTGACATGATCCTTAGTCTATTTTTTAAATATATGTTGATCTAACCAAACCTGGGCCACAATGAAGGATCTCGTGAGTTGTTTGTTTTTGAATCTAGGCTCAAAATGATTGTTAGCTATTTTATTTTACTATAGCAAGAACCTGCACAGTAAAATGTAGAATTATCCTGTAAAAAAAATTGCAGCTATAACGTTGAATTGGTCTACTACAGGCCTTTCCCTTTAAATATTATAATACAAGTTTAATAAGTACCAATAACTAAATTCATCTGAAAAAATTTTACACTACAACAGAGTAAAAATAGCTTATCTTATTGTAAATAGATTTCCAAACCTGTATTTACTTAGGGTATAGATGTTAAATCATACTTCAGTATATAATATGAATCAGCCATCTGCTCATAAGAGTCCTACCACAGGGGCCTCCCCATCATGATTCCCTAAGAGGTGTTGTATATGTCAGACTGAACCTTTTGAGCTTCAGTGATTTAAAAAAGAATAAAAATGGTAAGGAGAAGAATGGAAACTTGAAGTGCAAAAAATTAAAGGAAGGGTTGAATTTTAGAAAATCAAATTTAGCCATATCCTAAAGGCTGGGAAGGAAGGAGAAGAGAAATGTAAGAACTACACCACTTGGTGTGCACAGACTTTGCAGGGCTCAGAAGAGATAGGTGTTAGAAAACGGAAAGGTTTGTGAGCAGAGGGTAAGGAGAAATGACAGGAGACCTTTAACCCAGTGGAATAATGACATTTTTCATTATTTCAGAGAAATACAACCAAGGAACCTGACACCTTTTTAAATGAGTGAAATGAGAATGTTTCTGCCGTTATTAAACTGATTTGTGTTCATTCCTCTCTTTAAAGCAGGTTCAGCCCCGTGACCTCCACTTTAATTTTTTTCCCCAGGACAGGACAGGAGAGCATAAGATTTATATAGCTCTAAATATAGGCATTGTTGGAAAGAGAAAGGATTTATTAAATCAATTTACTGTCTATTGAACTTGTCAAATATTAAACTTAGAAGAACGAAATTAGAATTCTTTCAAGGTGTAAAAGACCTTTCACTCTTATCAAGGAACTTGGGCTCTGAAATATCTCACACCAGAGTTGAATATTATCATGTCATAATTAAATATTAACATATATAACATGTATGTTATATGTTATATATGTTATATAATACTCCCAGGACATTATGGAGAGAAGTATGTGGTGTAACAATATGTGAAATGCAAAAGTCAGGTTCTTTTACCTTTCTTGTGATTTATCCTTATCACTAGTGGTATTAATGAATTAATTAGCTTGATGGAAGGCAGATTCTTATCTAAAATGGAGAGAAATATTTGATAACAGGTAGACTTCTGTGTAACTATATTTTTGTGTTTACTTATCTAGGTGATGGGCATTCTATGAGGCATTCCCGTTCAAGTTTTACATCACTGTTTAATTTGGAAAATCATAATCGTTATCTGTAAGTAATCCTCGCCTACTTTTTTAAACTTTCTTTGATGTGAGCAATGATCACAACCCGGCAGGAGCTGGGTTTTAGATTATGGTAAATTCTAACACGTCAATGACAAAGAGAAAATCTTAAACATTTCCAGAGGGATAAATGCTTAACACCTAAGAGGAATAAATATAGTAATGCTGAATGCAACAAGAAAATAGAGAATTACTTTAAGTATATGACAGAGGATAAAATTAAACTTTGAGTTACTTTGTAGTAAAACAATACATTAAAATGACAGTAGAAAAATCAAACTAAAAGAAATACTTATAAAATGTATATCAAAGTTCTATATTGAGTGGATTTTAGAGGAACTATTTAAGCTAAATAACAAGCCTGGGAAGAAATCAATGTGATATGGGGAGTAAGAGAAAATAATTTTTTATTGAAATATATGGTTACCTTGATAAGGTTATCAGAGAAAGTAGAAAATAGAGAAAAAAAGATGGGATGAATGCAGTCATAAAATTAGTTTACTGATACATCTCCTAGGACAGTGGAAACTTAGGAGAAAGTAAACAAGTGGGACTATTTATAATAATAAAAGTCTAATATGCTAATTAGACCAGACAGCTGAACGACCTTCCGGATGTCCTTCCAGACGAAGCTGTGGCTACGAGGGCTGAGGCAGCCGCTGCAGCTGTGAGGGCTGAGCCTCTTGTATGAATTTTGTGCATTGGGCCTCTAATATCAAAATAAAAAGCTTCTGCATAGCAAAAGAAACGATCAACAAAATAACAAGCAAGCCCACTGCATGGGAGAACATATTGACCAATGATATATTCAATAAGGGATTAGTCTCCAACATTTACAGGGAACTCATACAACTTAAAAGGAAGATAAACAATTCAATTAAAAAATGGGCAAAGGACCTAAATAGGCACTTCTCCAAAGTGGACATAAAGAAAATTAGAAATTCCATGTGATACCAACAATTGACAAGCATCTGGGAGTGGAAGACAAAGAAAGTGAGTGTGTACTAGAGAAAGTGTGTACTCTCCTGTTTGTTGAGGATATTTAGATATTGAATTCAAATTTGTTTAGGAAAATAGGGAAAGAGGTCACTGATTTTCTTTTTGGATGATGAACCCTAACCCAAACTAATCCTAATCCTAATGCTATTGCACTACGCCGTAGGTTTAAAGGTTAACATGTAGGTTTTGTCCAGTGCATCTGATGGAAAAGATATTTCAAAAGGTTATGGTTTGTGGTCACATAAATTATGTCTCATAAATCAGAATTTCATATAAAAATGAAACCTTCAAAAAGTGATGGCTGATACTTCACTTTGCCTTCCAAATATTGCACAAAGTTTCTGTTTTGACTAATTCTAACCCAGAATCTAATAGGGAAGATATTTGATAGAATATTTTTCTCACCTATGTAAATTGATATCATCAGAACACTAAATAATTTAACTTCATATAATTCTTTAAAATCTATGCTTTGAAAAAAATTTCAATACTAATTCAGCCTGTTCATTTTAATTTAGGATTATATTTTCTGGAATGTCCATAATATTTATTACTTAATTATAGAGCTGTGCTACTGTTTATTAATTTAAACCATTTTTAACTTGCCACCTGTGCACTTGAAGTAATCTATAATATTGGCATTATTGGCTTTATTCATCAATATATTATGTATTAAAATAAATATCCTGGTTAATTAATCAGGTAAGCTTTTAATTGAGCAGCATGCTTTATGCATCCAACAAAACAATCAGCTGATTATAACATTTTAAAATAAAATGTTATTCAACATTGCTAATCATTAAAGAAATGCAAATTAAACCATAAGATACATCAGACCCATAAAGATCGCTATAATCAAAAAGAAAAACAATGACACATGTTGTGAGGATGTGAAGAAACTCGAATTCTTTTCCTTTATTTTAAAACTAGAGGCCTGATGCACGAAATTTGGGCAAGGGGCTCAGCCCTCGCAGCCCCAGCTTTGCCCCAAAGGTTGTCCAGAAGGATGTCTGGAAGGACATCAGGAAGGTGGTTTGGCTGTCTGGTCTAATTAGCGTATTACGCTTTTATTGTTATAGATAATGTAACCACTCTAGAAAATCATTTGTCAGTTTCTCCAAAAGCTAAAAATAAAGCAACCATATGATTCAGTAATTTCATTGTTAGGTACGTAACTGTCAACAAGAGAGGAAAACATATGTCTACAAAAAGACTTGCATGGAAATGTTTTCAGTAGCATTATTCATAATAGACAAAAGCTGTAAACACAAGAGAGAAAAACTGTAAATGTCTATCATCTGGTTTATGGTTAGGTAATATATGGAACACTATTCGAAACAAAAATGAACTATTGACATGTTGCCTCCTGGTGAACCTCAAAACACATTATGTTCAGTAAAAGAAGCTACACAAGAAACTACCTATTCTATAAATGCATTTACAGGAAATGTCCACAAAAAATAAAAAAAGAGACAAAAGTAGATTAGTGGTTGCCTGGGTCTGAGCTGGAATCAAGAATTAACTGTAAATGGGCAACATGGATAGAAATGCACTGAAACCAATTTATGATAAGGGTGTAATCACTCATTAAAGTAACTATAAATTTTTAAAGTTTTCATAAAAATGATTATGTGTGATATTTAAAATACACCTCAGTAAAATCATTTAAAAATAATAAATTATAAAACATAAAAAATTTATGCTTAGAATATTTGCATGCTGTATTTTATTTTTCTCTCTAGCATCCGCTCCCTCAGTATAGAAATGTGAAAGTTTAGAAGAAAAAATGAAACCCTGTTGTTCTAATCTATAGTCAGCATTACACCCAAATAAGATGCTACATCATTTGTGCATTGATAGGAAGACACTGCTGCAAGCACACCTAAATGGTGGGAAAAAAACAATCCTCCAATAATACTACAATACTAACATTAAAAATTGAATTTTTATATAAATTATGACTCTATAAAGATGATAAAAATCCATTGCCCAAATCATCTTGATATTAACAGTTAAAATACTCAAGAAACTTCTAAAATCCAATAAGAAGGGGAAAAAAAAACAAGAACAGGTAGCTTAAAGGAAAATAGGCAAAAAGTATGAACAAATAGGTCACATGTAAGGAAAAGTTGAATAATTAACAAGTATCTGAAGACTAAAAATCAAAGGAACACATTTTAAAACAATGCTAAAAATAATCTCCTTAATTTTAATTCTATTTTTATTAATTGTAATGCTTTTATGTTCTAAATCACTTTTTATATTGTTGCATATAGGGTTTTTTAGTGTTTTATGTACTTTTTAGACTTTTATTTGGGAAGATTTTTAGATATTTAGCTGAATAATACTTTATATCAGCTGATACATATAATACATAAACCAACTATTGATATATAAAATAATTTTTGGTTTTGCATGAAGTTTTCAAAGTTATGCAGCTGTACCTATTCCAATCATATCAAAACTTAGTAACTGTCTCAAGATGCATGTAGACTTTTTGTAAGGTCGGTATTCTATTCTTTGGACATATAATATACACATTTATTTTCCAAAAAATACTAAATAAGTATCATTTAAAAGTTGTTTCCTTTATAAACTAATTCCATACCTTACCTCTAGTTTTTAATACTGCAATGAAATTGCAGAGATAAAGAACTGTAATGATAAGACATATGCACTGAAATCTGTCAAATATGAGCAGATTGCTAATCTAACTTTTACTCTTAAAACAAATTTTCCTCTCTAGGCATTAGTAAATTTTCTAAATAAGGAATGATATTTGGTTTCCCAAATGTTTAAATGAATTAAATATTAATTAAAATTATGTCAGTGCCTAGTAGTTCATATTGAAAATGAAATAATAGTTACATCTTATATATTTGTGACTCAGTAAAATATATAAAATACAGGTATATATTTGGCCTGAAGCAGTGATCATGGTTTTGTATGTAGTACAGTAATCAGTAATCCTTAATTAAATTTTGCCTAATTATATAAGTTGGAAAGTTGTTTATAAATAACGTGTGTGTACTTTTTGAAGAACATTTCCTACTTGTCTTTAGTTTTTAATAATATTTTTCTGATGTTTATATAGCATTTGTATTATTTATAAAACAATATATACCATAATATTGAGAAATCAATATGACACTACTTTCATTCACATTAAGGAATTATTATATTGCTAAGTTGTCAAAAATGCATTTACATCTATACATACTCTGTTTTATTTATATATTGGAAACAATTTCAGAGTTAACATTTTTCAACATGAATATTTTTATAAGACTTCTTTAAGAGCAGGATATTTTAATCTTATAAAATTGGATTTTACATAGAGGTGTCCTTTGAAAGACATGATTCTAGGTTATAAGACCCCATCTTTGATGTAACTTCAAAGAAAAGATCATGCTGTGACAAAAATAAAATTTGTGAAAATGCCTCACTAATTTGTCCCATTGTGGTCATTTATATCTGCAGTTTATACAATGGGATTATCTTTAAAGCAGAAATTATACTAACATCTCCTGCAATCTTGACCTAATTAGATTCTGAAAGACAGTTTCTTAAACGTTCTAAATGTGCCTTTAACCTTGACCAATGACAGTGGTCCATTATTTTCAGTGTAACTCTTAGAGCCCACACATTGTTAATTTCATGATTTGACAGATCATTCTTGCTTCATTGGTAAGAATGGAGAATACATTAATACAAATCTTAAGTAAAAAGAAAAACTATAAATTTGATAGTAAATAACTTATTTTATAAATTATGTCATAAAACATATCTACTACAAATAAATGCCAATCATCTGCATAATGTAGAAAATTATATTACTTTAGAAAGTAATTGGTGATATTAATGAATAAATGCACATAAAATATACAGAATAGTGAAAGTGCCCCCAAAACATCTAATTAATTTATATAATTAGTATTGTAAAAATATCAATTTTTATATTTAGGTCAGCCAATTATGGGGAGTGATGCAGAATTATTATGACTGAGTCCTAATAATAGGAATCCTAAACTAGGTATTTTTATCTGATGTGTTAATTCACGTCAATGCTGTAGAATATGCATTGCTCCATTTTACAAATTAATAAACAAGAGCAACTTACCTGTGTTAAGCAAATAGTAATGAGTAATAATGATGTTACTAACCTGCACTAGAATGTTGATTTTAATACTCCTGTGTTTTACCACTCTTGATAAATATGCATAATAAAATTGATGACTACACTTATTCCCGGCTTCATAAAAACAACAAAAAAAAATGTAGTTTAATAAATGACCTTGAATGAAGAAAAAGAACTCTACAGTTATTGCTTTATGTCAAACTCTTATATAACCTATTGTAAATCTTTTTTTTTTTCTTTTAAAGGTAGGAAAAAGCCTACCAGTCAAAAAAGAAAAAACAATCTAGAAAATGTTAAATTTTGCACACAATAAAGCTATAGTTACATATTAAATATAATGACTATCTATATGTACGCAAAATATAAAGTTTTATTTCATACAATATAATCCAAAATAATTGAAAGCAGAGACTTGAACAGATATTTGTACATCTATGTTCATAGAAACATCATTCACAATAGCCATAAGTGGAAGCAACCTTAATGGATGAATGGATAAATAACATATGGTATATACTCCCAACAGAATGTTATTCAGCCTTGAAAATGAAGGAGAGTCTGGTACCTGCTACAACATCAGTGAGCCTTGGAGACATGATGCTAAGTGACATAAGCCAGTCACAACAATGACACATGTTGGTTCCACTCCTATAAGGTCCCCAGAATAGGCAAATTCATAGAGACAGAAACTACAGTGGTGGTTTCCAGAGGCTGAGGGGAGGAGACACAGAGAGAGAGAGTGTTAAAAAGTGCAAAGTTTCACTTGAAGAAGATGGAAATATTCTAAAGGTGGTTGGTGGTGATGACTGCACAACGAAGTGACTAGACTTAAAATAACCAAACTGTACACTTAAAAGTGGTGAACATAGTAAACTTTATGTTACAGATTTTAAGTACAGTAAAAAATAAACCACCAGAGCAAGGGAAAACTAAACATAAACACACACACACACACACACACACACACACACACACACACACACACTTGCCCTGTTATTTAATTAAAGAATCCAAACTTCTGTTGACACTCAAAAAGGCATACGTTATCTGGTCCTTGACTGCCTTACTAAGCTAACTTCATAATTCTGTCTCTTTTCCTAATTCCATTTTGTTGTTGGTTCTTCGGTGGTACCATATATACATAGATTTGAAGTACAGAATCTCTGACATGACCTTATGCCCACAATTCTGACATCAATATTTCCAGATTAGTTTTATTTAGAAATGCCAAACATGAAATGTAGTTTCTTAGTGCTCTTCCTTTTGGAAAAACACTGTGTTACCTGTTTCTTCCTGAAATAGTAGTCTTTTTCATACACATTTAACCAGACAAAATCAATGTGCATGTGACTTTAATAATGCATATGAGTAAAATTAAATATTTACATGCATTCTGAGCATTCAGTTCCTTTTATAGATTAGTGTGTTAAAGGGATATGAACATTAAATCAGACTTTCTTTAAAAATAGTCTAGCATAAATTTTAAGCCTTCACTTTCACATAAATAGATTAATGCTAATTAGATCAAAACAATGATAGTGATTAAATTGTAGAGAACTGAAGAGTATATAATTTACTTAAAATAATTTATGTTTATTGCAAAGACCGTGCTCACTGAGTAAAACAGGTCTATAACGTATTCTATTATATCTATACACATATATAAGTTAGAAAAAAGTTAATAGACCGTTCTACATACCTGCCACCTGGTGATTGTACTATGTGCTACATAGCCTGTCATATGAAGAAAGATAGGTATCAATTATTATTATGAGTTGAAAAAAATGATATTAGAAAAATAGATACACTTCAAATTTTTTTCCAAGCATGTCTGAAAACTTTTAAGTTCAATATATAAATGGAGTACTAAAACATGAGGTTTTCTAATACCTGACATTGTAATGCATTTACCAAAATTCATTCATTGTAATAATTTACCAATATGAAAACTAATTAGATATCAAATAAAAGAATAAAAATCACATGGTAACTCATTTTATTATACACAGCGACCCTTGAATGCTGCAGCATACTGCCATTCTTAAGAAATGCACTAAATAAAGTCTATCTGATGAATATTTCCATGAATCAATTCTCCATATTTAAAACACTGTTAAATAATTTAACTGGCAAGTAGGACATTTGTTCATCTTAGAAAGTTCATTATTTTTCTTTAATGTTTCTCAACTCTCTTTTGTTCTAAAATATTTTAAGAAAAATTGAATTCTGCCTGTTTATTGTGTCAAATTACTAAAATTTGTCCAAGTTCCAACTGCTTGTAATTGATCAAACTCCATTAAATGCTAAAAATAAGATTTTAACACTACTTATCTTCTCTCACAGTTATTTAGTATAATAATGTCACTTTAAGAAAATGTCTTCTAATTTTCCTTTCTATAAAGGAAAACAAGTCTCCATAATCCCTTCTTATTGATCTATGTAAGATTTATAAAGCAGCTGCCTATCATATCTGGCAGACCAAATAAGAGTTTCAGTGTCTCTTATGCTAATACGGTAAAGTCTCAAAAAGTGAGGGGCATTCATTGAGATTCTAATGAATACTGTAATGTTTTTCACCCATTGTGTAACCCGTTTCAATGCCTGTGGCCTAGGGGTAGAGGGCAGGCAACAGTTCAAGGCCATAGCTAGCTCTGGCATGGGCACTATGAGAGACTCAGGAGGACGGGCAGGTGAACACTGATTTTTAAAGAAAATAATGCAAGTCCGTTATTAACAAGACTTGCGAACACTGATTCCTTAAATTAAAAATATCACATTTAACAAATGGATAGCATAATACAACAATAGTTTTGATTTCAAGTGCTTCACTACCAAATATTAAGTATCTTAATAAGTTAAATGAAAATTTAGCAGTAAATACCATTATATAGTATATATGTAAAGTAGAGGAGATCTACAATATAATCTATTATACCCATATGCCTATATATCCAGTTTAACAAAAAAATTAACAGAAGATTGCAATATATATATATATATATATATATATATATATATATATATATATATATATTAGAGGCCTGGTGCACAAATTCGTGCATGGTTGGGGCTCCTTGGCCTGGCAAGTGATCAGGGCCCATTGGCGCCATCTTGCCCAGTCCCAATCAGGCTGATCAGGGTGGCAGGCCAGGGGGAGGGACCACAGGAGGTTGGCTGTGGGAACGCACTGACCACCATGGGCCAGCTCCTGCATTGAGGGTCTGCCCCCTGGTGGTCAGTGCGTGTCATAGCTACTGATCGACCGGTCATTCAGTCGACTGGTCATAAAGATTGCTTAGGTTTTTATCCTGTGTCTCGCCATCCGGTGACTGGTCAATTGTCCAACCAATCAACGCGTAATATGCTAATGATATGCTAAGGCTGCTCAACTGCTCACTATGACATGCTCTGACCACCAGGGGGCAGATGCTCTGACTGGTAGATTAGCTTGCTGCTGGGGTCTGGTAGGTTGGGACTTAGTGAGATGGGCCAGACACACCCTGGAGCACTCCCGCGGTCCCTCCCTGTCCCCAATCATGCACCAGTGGGATCCTTTGACCTGACTTTCACCCTCTTGGAATCTGGGACCCCGCAGGGGATGTTGGAGAGCCAGTTTCATCTCAATCCCGCAGGCCACTCCCCTCGGGTGGGCGCCAGATGCAGGGCTCAGGCTGGTGAGTGCTGCTGTGGTGGAGCGAGCCTTCCCCGATAGGGACTGATTGGGCGCAAGCCCTTGGTAGGCGCACTGGGGCCAGGATGAACGGGAGAGGCAGGTAGGAGCTGCAGGTGGCACATTGGACTGTAGATTTTGGCCGGATCCCTGCAGGCTACCCTGAGGGACCCTACCTGTGCATGAATTCTTTCACTGGGCCTCTGATATATATATATATATATATATATATATATATATATATATATATATATATGATAACTCTTATTTTATGTGATTAAGTTAAGGGTCTTGAGATGGTAATATTTCCCTGGATTATCTCTCTGGGTCCAATGTAACCATGAGGGTCCTTATAAAAGGTAGATGGAAGGATCAGGTCAGAGAGATGTGACAAAATCAGAGATGATAGATGACAGATAGGTAGATGTTAGAGATAGATCTTCGTATATTTGTGTGTATATACATATATGTAATATATATATACTATTTATTACATGTGCATAAACCAATGAATGCAAGTGCCCCCTAGATGCAGGCAAAACAAGGACATGGATTCCTTCCTAGAACCTCCAGAGAGAATGCAGCTCAGCCAACTTACTTCAGACTCTGACCTCCAAAACGACAACATAATAATTTTATGCTGTTTTAAGCCACTAAATGGGTGGTAATTGGTCACAGCAGCAATAGAAAACTAATACTTCCACCCACCAAATTATAGCATTTCAATGGATGGCATATCATTGGAGTAGAAATGAAGCCTGGAGCTAGCTAAGAGGGACCCTGCCTGAGACAGCCAGCTCTCAATCATTCTTCCCAGGATGCCTGAATGGAAGTGTGCTCTGATTTCAGTATACATTTCAGCACGCTTGGCGTGATCTCCCAGTGTAAATTTAAGAGATGTATCTGGAATATTCCAGGGATGCCTCATGTTGCCAAAAACAAGTTTCAAAGGACACAGGCATCCAGCCAGAGTTAGAGACGCCTCGTTGGTTTTGGGTCCAAATGGTGTCAGGGGTTATTTATTTAGTGTCCCATTTGGCAATTCAGCTTCTAGGAGTCAGGAGTTTGCTGTGGCTACGTCATTTTCTAAGGCAATCGGACATTTTGGCCTGGCTGAGATACACATTTCTCTTTCCCTTGGGAAAGACGGCATCTCCAAAACTCACCTTTCATCCTTTGCTTACGGTCATTCAGATTGTGTTTGATGGAAAACTTGCTCCTCACACCTTGACAAGCATCTCCAAGGCTCTGGTGTCTTACGCGGAATCTCCTTTCCTGAAATGAGGTCAGTATTTGGGAGCAGTTAATTTTGTTTTGTTTTTCTTTTTCAAAAAATATATTTTATTGATTTTTTTACAGAGAGAAAGGGAGAGGGATAGAGAGTTAGAAACATCCATGAGAGAGAAACATCGATCAGCTGCCTCCTGCACACCCCCTACTGGGGATGTGCCCGCAACCAAGGTACATGCCCTTGACCGGGATCGAACCTGGGGCCCTTCAGTCCACGGGCCGACGCTCTATCCGCTGAGCCAAACCGATTAGGGCTGTTTTGTTTTTCTTGAGTTTATTGAGAGTCTGCTACAGACACTTAAAATGATCAAACCTGTCTTTTTATTTTTTTTAAAGGAGTCTTTTAGTAGTAACAGAAATTATATCAACCCCAGAACATAACTGGCCACATTCATAAACTCTTGCCTTCCTTTTTGCTGGACATCCAGTGTTTGAAAACATTCTGAAGTTACCTTTCAGAAGTTTTCTGTCACCACCCATTGGGATTCAGGAAACAAGATAACGCTCTCCCCGCTGTGTTACACCATTTCCAACAAGGCCATAGACATCTGCCAAAACAAACTCACTGCAATTCCGGGAGTTTTAACAGGCCCATTATGCAGACCCTCCTTGGCCTAAGATCTTAGCAAACCCAGATGCAGTCCCTACATTAAATGGGTACAAATCATATTTTACAAGCTGTGGGAGGTGAGATGAAGTGCTTTTATATTTCATTTTTTTTCTGCCAGTCGATTTTATTTTGGCTCCAAAAGGAACATGGCTACAAGCCGGTAGTGAATTCAGACTCAGTCATTCTGGTGGCCGTCTCTGTGTGGACTGAGTTTGGTTAACAAACCAAAATAGCACGTGGATGCCATTATTTCTCTAACCTGAGTCCTGCCTGCATCCTAAAAGTTGTTCGTTTTTTCATATTAAAACAAAGCTGTTTTTACAAAATGCTAACATCTCAAGCCTGTAATAAACATGCATTATTAAGCCTTTCATCTTTAGTTTAGTGTGTTTACTCCAGATGAGGATAGGATTCACATATAAACAGAGTACCTGCTTCGTACATTTTGGCACCTAAGATTTTATTTGAATTCACCTGTTTTAGATGACAAGATAACATTTTACCCTAATAAAATTGGCAGCAAAAGGACAAGATTCTGTTGATTCAGTATACACACAGAATAGTAACACTGTAGCCCAATTTTATTTTGCTCCCCATAGGGATCAAATGAACTGAAATTTACCTCTACCTGCCCTGCCTTCATCTCTAACCCCCACTAAAGATGTCACTCAGCACTTGTCTCCGTTCATGACTCCTGCACACATGCTTTAGGTTGGTGAACAAAATTTAAAATCACATTGAGAATAAAGTGTACGGATAAGCCAGTCATCCTCACTCTGCCTTTCCCCTCTGTCTTACTTTCCAGTGTTTCTACTCCCCTAAGTAATTTTTTTTTCTTTTTCTTAGACTCTGCTTTCTGGGAACTGAAACTAAGATAGTACCTGTTATGCCCAGATTTCAGGATCCCCAAAAGACCACCAGGGAGCCAGTCGAGTCCGATGCAAAAGCAGATAGAGTCTTTATTCAGGCTAGCTTGAGCTCCCCCCACACCCACCGACGCAGCGGCAGAGAGAGAGCGAACTCTGCGTGGAGAGGGGGTTTATAGGGGGGTTGGAGTAAGGGGAGGAGAGAGGACTGCGGGCCTGCCGATTGGCCAGGTGCAAGTCGGTGTCTTGTTACACAGGATGTGGTCATATCTATGGCGCGCACTTCCCTTGATTGTCATTGGTTAGTTTAAAGAAATCCTGGGTGTGGCTAGCAGAGTCTTGGGCTTCCGGGAAGAAGCTCCTTGCTGAGCACATGGCTAAGGCTGCTGCCCAAAAATGGAGGATCCAGGGTAAGATGGAGGGTGTAGCCCTCGCCCTGGGCAAGATGGAGGGCGTAGCCCTCACCCTTTCAGTACCTACTTGGATTTGGTTGGTAGGGTCTCGATTTGTTGCATTTTACAAAAAGATCTACCATCCCATGGCATTTAATATTAGTATCAGCATTTCATTAGCGTATTAGACTTCAAAGACTTCAAAGTGCTCCCTCCCCTCCCCCGGTCCCTAAGAAAAGGCATCCTAGTATCACTGAGCTTTGCTAACAGCCAGTTGTATTAGAATGTGTTCACCCTCCTGCTTTCCCAGTTCATGGGTGCAGTGCTTTTCTATTCCTGCTGTGTTGCTGGACCATTGCTGCTCTGTGACATGTCAGATGCTGCTGCTCTGATCCGTGCATGTTCAGACAAATGCCCTACTCAAAAAAAAAGAAAGAAAGAAAAAAAAAAGCCTTTTTTAATTTCTCCCTCCACTGACTATTTTAAAGTGTTCTATGAATTAAGATTAGGTTCACCCAATAGAAAGTGCAAATGACATGACTTTAATAAGATTATCTTACATTTACTAAGGAACTCTAGTCCAGGGCTGTGAGGCAGCTTGGGAAGGTCATGTGAAAGCCAAAACCCTCGAATCTCAATGCCATGATATCCTCCTCCTTGGCAAGGTCTCCCGTCTCCTAGTCCAGCATGGCTGCTTGAGTCCCAGCCATCAAAGACTATTGCAACTGGCAGGAGAGGAATGTAGAACAGGCAGTTTTAATTCTACAGAAACCCAGGTGGTCTTGGATTCTGTATCTTTTCTGGTAAGTCTATTGTCTATATTTCACAGGTTTTTCTGAGAAAAGTAGAATTAAGACATTCAAATCAGAATCTAAATCAATGTTTTCTCTCTCATCCTCTTTTTTTTTTCTGTTTCAGAATTTAATTCCCTATATCTGGTCTGGTGCAGGAAATGAGTAGTAGGAGGAGGGTGGTAGAAGGAAGAGATGGGAAAAATGGAAATAAAAATCCTATCTCAGAAAATATTTTTAGGACAATCATTTATCATATACTGAACCCGTCAATTTTTTCCAAAGGCCTAGATGTTGATATAATTGTTTTATGGCTCTGGTGTGTGTCATTGAAAGATTTAGTCTCTGTGTATTCAGGACATTCCGGCAAATGTGTCCCAGATTTGTCACGATGGGGTAAATAAGCAGCATAGATGAAACACATTGATTTATTTCCAACCACATACGTTTCCTAATATTTGCAACTACACTGGCCTGATGCTGAGTTAATGTAACCAAAGTTGGGCCAAGCTTGTAAGCTTTCCAAAATCTGCAGAGGAAAACTCATTTAGCTCCAAAGGTAACAGCACATGCAATTACTTGGTACTTGACAAAGGGTGCATTTAGTTTTTATTGTTCATTTGCATGACTGAGTTCCACCTCCCACACATTGCTTTTCAGTGGCACAGTGGCAGAGTTTAAGCATTTTCATTTGAGAAAGGAAATTCTGCAGGGAATTCTAAGCCACATAAGTTACCAACAAAGCAAAACTTACGAGCACTTGTCCCAGCCCAGAGCTACCAAGAGAACCTGAACTAAAAGGGAAGCAGGGATACGGGTGGGGTAAGCACTCCGATGGTGCTGAGAAAGGTGGGAAACATCACTGGGAAGGTCAGTTCTTAGGGAAGAAACTGGATTAGTTTTGGGTTAGGGAAGCTACTGCTGGGGCTTGACTTCTGTGCCCTCACTTTGCTGTTCTCTGCAGTGCCCAGCACGTGAAGGAATGCTGCTTTTTCATAGAAATGTCTGAATGGAAAGAGAGGAGAATGTCCTCAATGATCTGCTAAGTAAGCACACTTCTTGTGATAACCTGAATTTTATAGTTAGTTTTAAGAAATCGTTCCATACAATCAAGGCTTTTAGAATTCTCCTTTGGGGGGAAAAAGGAAGCTTCCCTGAACATGTATGCACATACACAGTAATGTGCATGCAAACTTCTGTTGCACATAATCACCCTCGAAATATCTCCTTTTTAGTTCTTATGTTAAGTTTAAAAAGTTGGTAAGACTCTAAACAATGATCTTTCACATTTTTGGTCTAAAGGAGAGACTCTATTTATGCAAGTATGCACTCAAAGCATAAGATGAATTCTAATCAGTTGACGTTTCTCTATCTTTCCAAAGTAAAACAACAAAAACAATCAAACAAGAAAAAAGAATTTCCAATGGAACATATAAGTAACCTTAACACCTGCTTACATCAGGATTAATGATTTCACTTAAAGGCTCTTTCTTAGCGAAACTCACTCTCCATGCCCCCCTGTCTCCTTGCTATGGACTATCACAGAAAATTGATAAGTAACAAAGAGCTATATATATCAGATATTATAAAGCAAGGTCAGATAACAAAAACAATCATTCATTTGATGAATTTCATAAGCTCTGGCAGGGATGCTTTTTCCACATCCTGTGAGAGATAAAGATATGACACAGCAGAGGCCGATGTCATGAAGACTGAAGACAGGGAGACAGGTCTGAATTCAGGCTCTGTCACTTACTAGGTGGGAGGAAATGGGCAAGTTTTATTTATTTATGGTTTATTTTGTTGAATCTCATGTTTCTCATTTGTAAAATGAACATAATGAGATTAAATAATACATTTTGAGGCTGTCATAGTTACATCTACACAATTTTTGTTAAACAAATTATGACTATAATTATGAAATTGTTGTAGAACTTTATTTTTAAAATATATTTTATTGATTTTACAGAGAGGAAAGGAGAGAGATAGAGAGTTAGAAACATCGATGAGAGAGACATCGATCAGCTGCCTCCTGCACACCTCCTACTGGGGATGTGCCCGCAACAAAGGTACATGCCCTTGACTGGAATCGAACCTGGGACCTTTCAGTCTGCAGGCCGACGCTCTATCCACCGAGCCAAACCGGTTACGGCATAACTTTAAATATGATTATTATTTTCAGTTGATAGAGATTAGAACAGAAGATTGTCCATTAGGACAGAAGACAGAAAGATCATCTGTTATAAGATTCATTTAAAACAGCCATTAGGTAAACTCTTAAAATTTCTCATATATTCCAAATAATATCACCTGTATATGTGTTAGTTTTGTAGAATAGCAATAGGGTCTTATAACTCGAAGAGATCTTAAAGATGAATTATCTTGTTCAAGTGTTATATAAAATAAGTGAAGCAAATGATGAAGAACATGTTAATTCCACCACTACAGAGCACACTTGTGCCTAATATATATTACTTTGGAAATACAAAACTAGCTAGAATGTGACGATTTTTTGTAATCAGTTCATACAATTATTAAGAGAAAAATTCAGAAGTATAGGCCAAATCCTTGAACTGGACCCACTATTCTTGATTTCATAATTTTGTATGAGGAAAATAATTATCTTAGGTGGTTTTGATTGAAGACAAATTGTAGCTATAGTACAATCTCGTATAGTTGAGAAAGATTTTACTTATGAGTTCCTATGAATAATCACTCCCATTCTTTTTCCTATATGGGGTGAAATAAAATATTTATTTTTAAATTAACACTATATTAAAAACACTTGCTTATAAAATGTTAGAAGTTTATACTATTTTAATAGAGGATAAGAGTTTAAAGGTTATACTATTTTTCATTGTTACTTGTTAATGAGTAAATATGATTTTCAAGTCAACTGCTTTAATTTTAATACACATCCTACTTGCCTAACATAATAGAATACAGTGTGTGTTTTTGAGTATTTGTGTGAGAGGCATAAAATAATATAAAAATCAATGTAAAAAATATTTCATTCAAATATGATGTTTGTTATATATCATTTTATGTTGAATATAGGTAGAAGTTTATAAATACAATTAAATAATATTGAAAATAAATGAATGCTAGAAAATGTTACTCAATTTCATTGAATTAAAATAATGATGTATAAATATTCCACAAAACCTGTGCAGGGTCTTTAAAAAGATAATGAAACTTTAACCCTACCAGACCGCTGTACCGATTTTTCGGTAATTTCCACACAAAGGTGGAATATTGGCATTAGATGAAAGGTAGATGAAAGTTAGATCTATTTTCTACAATGTCTCCAGTTCCATCTTATTCTAACCACTTGTTTGCATGTAACTAACATTTTTCTATATCATGTTGGTTTTTTCTCTTTAATGCTCAGGAGCCCAGGTATAGGGGACAGTTAGGTTCAGGGCCTCAGGTCTGGTAAGATTAATTATAGGCAAAGATAAATTTAAAATAAATGGGATGTCTATAGGATGCTCTTAGTGAGGATTACTAAATATTTAAAATATGTTGGTTTCTACAAAATCAAATATAAATATAATAATAAACTCGTAATCAAATCACAAAATTATTTTTGCCAAACATGACAGTTATTATGAATATTATTCAAAATTTTAATCACATAATATTGGTGGGGGAGAGTCCTTGCATTTTTTAGACATTAAAACTATTTATAAACCTAGAATAATTTAAAAAATGTTAGCACTTGTGCCATGATAGACAAAAAGATAGAAATACACACACAAAATCCAGGATAGATATTCATCTCTAATTCATTATGTTATACCTGGGCAATCTATTATTCATGAAATTCCACCTGTACAACTCCTATACTTTTCCCCAAATTGAACAGACATGTATTATTTATGTATAGTTACAAAGTGGAGCTATGTAAAAAAAGTTTGTAAATAACATGCTGGAAGTTTTTTTTTCTGTTTTAATAAAGAGGTAATAAAAATTATAGTGATATTTTAAACATTTAATAATATTGTGATAATTGATTGTGTTCTATTTTAAAATGAATTTTAGTATAATTAAATAAAGTTATACATCCTATATAATAAAAGCCCAATATGCTAAGTATCCAGTTGTCTGGTCATTCATTCAACCAATCAAAGCATAATATGCTAATAATTTGCTAAGGCCGCTCAACTGCTTGCTATGACATGCACTGACCACCAGGGGGCAGACGCTCCAACCGGTAGGTTAGCTTGCTGCTAGGGTCCAGCAGATTGGGACTGAGAGAGATGAGCCAGATACACTCTGGAGCCCTCCTGAGGTCCCCCCCTGGCTGGCCAACCTTCCGCGTCCCTCCCTGGCCCTGATTATGCACCGGTGGGGTTTCTCGGCCTGGTCTGTGCCCTCTCGCAATCTGAGCTGAGGAGGACTCCCTGGTGCATAAATTTTATGCACTGGGACTCTAGTAATTAAATAAAAAATCATTAATAGAAATCATTCTAGAAAAAAGAGTGGTAGAAGGTGGCAATAGATTCAGTTTGGGTTTTTAACAAAAAATCTGTGCTTGTCTTTCTTCAAATAAGAAACTGTTGAACTTGCAATTGTGTTGGTGACTCTAGTGGCATCTCTTGAACATTGACAATACACAGGCCTATTAAACAGTCAGCCTCAGCCACAGCCAAAGCTACAATAGGTGAAAAACCCCATAGTTCTGGTTCCTGTGTTGTTGACAGACCTGCCTTATTAATAGATGATAGATTAAATACACTTATTATGACAAAATCAGTTAGGATCTTTTGAAAAATTTTCAATAAGAGGATGATATCATTATGATAGAAAAAAAGGAATAGTTTAGAAAAATATTCAACCTCAGCAGAATTAAAAAATTCAGTCATTATATGACTTCCAGACAGGCCAAGTAGTGACAAAACTATTTGACTGGGGCATTTTGAAAAGCTCCACATGGCTTCTGTTCTTTTTCCTTTCCCTTTCTTTCTTTCTTTCTTTTATTTTTTTTTCTTTCAGTTACTGAGGTTGTGAGACTGCAGGTTTTCAAGGCTATCATAGAATCTAGAAATGGGCGTAATTTAAGTTACAATGCTAAAAACCTTGTTCTTATCAAAGTCTATCTATATTTCTTGAATAAACAACTTTCTTTAATAGATGTTATTAGAAAAAAATAAGGACAAAACAGTACTAACTGCTATTGAATATGTTAAGTAATACAAAAATAGAATGCAAGAATTTAGGAAAGATATGGCAAGCTTTTAAAGAAATTAAATCAGAGATGCTAGACTAACACAACAAAGAATGGACATTTTTTAACTATGAAACATTTCAGTTTTAGTTCTATAGTATAATCTAGCTTATTATGACAGACACAATGGTTAAAAACAAAATATTGATTAAAGGAGACATCAAAAGAAGATCCAGAATACACATCTCCTAGCAATGTCAAAAAATAAATACTTAAACAATATTTTTAAAACACAGCAATGTTAAAAAATAAATTTTAAACAATATTTTTAAAGTATCCAGAAATGAGAATTAAAAAAAGTGATGACTGATACACAAGTCAAAATGGCTAGGAAAATTTGATCCATTGTGTCAACACTGAAGCATATTCTTGGAAAGTTATTTGATTTAAAAGAAGAATCTCTTAAAATTTAGGCATAAAACAAAACACAATTCACTTTTTAAAAATACATATCTATTTTATATTTATTTTTAGTTGATTTCAAACACAATATTTTAAAAAATTAAGTGTTCACATTAAGTAATTTCTTATAGAACTTCCTTCTCTAAAAACTATTATTCTGTATACAAAGGGCCATAACCTTTAAAAATTATGTCATTAGGCCTAGTAGGTTTGGCTCAGTGGATAGAGCATCAGCCGGCCGGACGACTGAAGAGTCCCGGGTTTGATTCTGGTCAAGGGTATCTACCTTGGTTGCAGTCAGGGTACGTGCAGGAGGCAACCAATTGATGTGTTTCTCTCACATCGATATTTCTCTGTCTTTTCCTCTTTCTTACACTTCCTCTAAAATCAATGGAAAAATATCCTTGGGTGAGGATTAAAAAAAAAATTATGTCATCTGTCATTGATATGTGCTCTGTCTAGAGAGTTTCAAATTGTTTTGGACTACCTATGTATCACTGAGAAAGAAAACTTAAAGATGAATTTCCAATCTCTCAAAGACACACCCTGATCATCAGCAGTGACCCTCAGCAGGTCAGCCTCACAGAAACATCTGCATTTTTGTCCCTCTTGGGTGGAAAATAAAATAGGCCGATTTGGATATCATCAATTTAGGATAGTTAAATTAATAAGCTGCTTAAATCACTGGTGGAGGGAGGAGGAAAAGAAAATAAAAGTCTCAAAGACATGACTTTCGGGCACATCTGCATTTTGGCATGGGGAAAGGAAGAACAGTCAAAGCAGAATCAGAAGAAGATAGATGTAGGGGAAATGATAAAGGAGAAGACCATCCAGAATGAGGGATAGTCAATATAGTTACGTACAAAAATCAACAGTACAAATCATGTATTTCTAGGGATTTGATGCTGCCAAAGAGTACAGTCAAGGGAATTGAGGGTGGAAAAAAGGAGACATGGGCAGTAATGGTCAGAAAAATATAATTAGAGACATTTTAATATTGTCATTTCCATTTGAATTACCAAATGATCCTGGGCTGATATGCCCAAGCAATATTATTCCTATTTAACATGACAACAATTTTTTTTCAAGTAAAATAATGAGGTGTTTTCTGTTTTCTCCCCCTCTTCTGATTTAAAATATAAATTGCACTCTCCTAATTGGATAAACTATTTGAGAAACTTGTTCTCTGCTCACTATATTTCCCCCCCAAAATATTGCATGAATAAAATTAGGTGTTTTTTTTTTAAATATATTTTATTGATTTTTTTTTTTACAGAGAGGAAGGAAGAGGAATAGAGAGTTAAAAACATCAATCAGCTGCCTCCTGAACACCCCCTACTGGGAATGTGCCCACAACCAAGGTGCATGCCCTTGACCAGTATTGAACCTGGGGCCCTTCAGTCTGCAGGCCGATGCTCTATCTACTGAGCCAAACCGGTTAGGGATAAAATTAGGTTTTGATAAGCACTGAGGTCACTATAGAACACTTTTCTCATTAAAGTTGCTTCGTGCATGACAGATGTTTTCAGAACCACACTTAATGATCTCTGTGTAGTCCTCTTTGTCCCTCCCCTGGCAAATAGCCACTCACAGGCCGTGATCAGTGCTAGCAAACAGCCTCTCTGGCGCTGAGTATCAAGCCAGTAAATATCCTGCAACCTACAGGCAAAGCAAAAATCTTCCATTTCATTGCTGAATAATTAATTGGACATTTGTAAGTCTATTCTGCTATTCTTACTGACATTGAAAGGACGATATCATCATCAGCAATACTATTACTCCAGAACAAACAAGGGCCACATGTAAAAGAACATTAATGTTAAGGCGCAGTTCACTCTGCTCTCTTGCTAGCAAAGTGCAGATGTCAGTGTGGTGGGGAAAATTGCCCTTTGAATTTTTATTATTGTCATGTACCATTTATTAAACACCAATACAGCTTTATTGAGCTAGGTCTTCTGCAAGCAAGGTTTACAAGCCCTGACATTTAAGAGCTAGGATGTTAAACCAGGCAATGTTGATAAAGTTGATTGTAAAATGCTGGTACTTGAAAAAGAGAAATTAAAGAAAATTGGATGAGGGGAGCGATGTAACATTGAGGGCAGGCAGGTAAAAAAAAATAGCTTCTGCAGTTTATTTCTAGGAGAGAGACAGCTGAGTTAAACAAGAATTTTTGTACAAAAAATATCTAACTTTTATCCGTGTACTCTCATTTACTAGGCAATAAAAATTAATTAAGGACTAGTTTGTAGGAGAAGAAGATGAATCTGGGTTAAGATAAAACATGGTATGCAAGGTACAGACACTATCTGGCCTACGGTTATTCTCTGAAGAAGTGAAGGTGTATAGCCATTTGTACATAGAAATGATTTTGAGGAAACTCCTCAGACTTATCTGGAAATGTTCTTCTTTGATCATCAGTGTCAGTGATAACTATTTTAATGAAGGTTTCAATACACTTACTTGTTCTTTCACAAACTCCCAAGTGCTTCTGTCTCTCAGCCGATAATACTTCATAATGGCACGATGGAGTAGAATGAGAGTAAAAATTTAAAAATGAACCTAGGTTGTACCACAAATCCACTTAAAATTACATCTAAATTAAGACTCATATTCTTTCACATACCGAGTTGTTTATGCAAATTAGGAGAAAAGCATGTCACCTCTACCCACTGAGGTTGAAGGAGTCAGGGAGGACTAGTGTGCCTTTCTTTTTCCTTTCTCGCTCAAGAGTTCTCTTCCCACCACCACTCCCCTGGAAACTGAAGCACCTTCAGTGATTCTTTTTTTTTTAAATTTTATTTTATTGTTTAAAGTATTACAAATAGTAGTACAGTGGGGCCTTGACTTACGAGTGTCCCCATTAACGAGTTTTTCAAGATAAGAGCTGTGTCTCAGCCGATTTTTTGCTTTGAGTTGTGAGCTAAAATTCAGGTTATGAGCCAGCTTCAGATACCCCACAGCTAGTTGGCGCAGCGAACGTCACAGTGAACGCCACAACATCAGCCCAGCATCACGTGTCTCACTCATTCACTTTTTGATTTGACATACGAGTAATTTGAGTTATGAGCTCTGTAACAGAACGAATTAAACTCATAAGTCAAGGCCCCACTGTACATATGTCTCCTTTTTTCCCCCATTGACCTTCCCCTGGCCTCCCCTACTCCCTGGCACATGCCTCCCCCCCCCCGTGTCTGGCATCCATTGGTTATGCTAATATTTATATGCATGCATGTAAGTCCTTTCATTGATCTCTTACTCCCCCCACCCCAACACTCCCCAGCCTTCCCACTGTAGTTTGACAGTCTGTTCAATGCTTGTTTGCCTCTGTATCCATTCTTGTTTATCAGGTTATAATGTTCTGGAGAGCATTATGCTAAGTGAAATAAGCCAGTCAATGAAAAAAATACCTTCAGTAATTCTTGAAAACTTTCTTTGAAAAAGCTCAGGCAACCTTATATCTTTAAATGAAACTCGAATCATTACGTTTCAGTGTCGACTTTTCCTATAGGAGTAAATGACAACTTCTGTAAAAACAAAACAAACAAACAACAACAAAACACAGGACAGTAGATAGTTCATTTGGCTTTCATGACATGCTAGAGAAGTGGTTCTCAACCTTGGCTGCACATTAGAATCACCTGGAAATCTTTTTAAAATCCTGATTTCTGGGCCTCATCCTCCGGAAATTCTGTTTCTTTGTTATGGGGTGGGGCCACAACATTAGTAACAAAGAAACAGAATTTCCGGAGGATGAGGCCCAGAAATCAGGATTTTAAAAAGATTCCCAGGTGATTCTAATGTGCAGCCAAGGTTGAGAACCACTGTGCTAGAGGCTTCAGAGCTATTTCCAAATACTCGCTGTCTGAAAGAGGGAGGCATTTCCAGTTGAAGGAGTGATGAAATAGGATTGTTTTTACTTGATGAAAGCTTGCTAAAAGGCTTGGGAAAAACTTGTGGGGCATTATTTAAATGAAGCCACTCCATGGGTCTAAGGGTAAATTTCCTAGCTATGGCAGCACTCAGAGAGGGTCAACCTTGGAAGAGTTGGCTCCTGTGACCAAAACTAACAAAGTCTGATTTCAAAGACAGAATTTTGTTGTTTTTTTCCTTGTAATGATCACTGCAAAAGTTATGAGAATGGGGGAAAGTTGAATGATAAGCATTATTTTCAATGCTAGGAAATCTATTTTGAATGTTAAATTTTAATAAGAAGCTTGTTAACTATGGACTTAGAAGGTGGGAAATTTATTTCTAGCATATACATTCCAATGGCATGTGACTCCCTATGGTGCAAAATACCTCCACCTTCAGAGTGAGAATATATTCTTGCTAAGTAGATCCTCTCTTAAGTCTACTGAAGAGGAACTTTTCCTTTGGATATTTATAAATGTGAAATGCAGACTTTGCATCTGACAACCCTGTCCTTTTTTTTCATGCTAAATATATCTTTCCTTTAAATATTCTAGTGCACATTGTTAGACATAGCCTGCTTTCCAGCTCATTGCATCTTTGTAAGTCAGCCTTACATGTATGTATTATTAAGGAAATAGTTTAGTTTGGTTAATGTACTGTAAGTTTAAACTCTTCATACTGTGAAGAGGACTGGATAACAAAAGTCAGAAGCATTCTCCATAGTTGGTTGTCCATTCCACCTCGTTAAGACTAACCAATTGTCACAAAGTCCCTGCACTGGATGGGCATGAAGACAACATCTTCTAGCTCTTAGCATATTGGGTTTTCTAAGCCCATCCATAGAACTCCTAGAGACTGATGTACATAAGCTTGCTACATGACCAAACTCTTCAAATAAAGCTTATTAATTGGGTGGGCCCATTGGTGAAATAGGAAATGTAATTTCCTTTCTTTTTTCACTTTCATCAGGAGAGATATGTACTTGGCTGGGACGCTTCACCTAGAACATGTTATTAGATGATCCTTCTGCTTTACTCATTTGAATTAGGTACCTTTTCAAACATGCCAGCCAGACCATCTAAATCTGGTGCACAGTTATATATTTTCAATTTGCTATTTTTTTAATCATAGGGAGAATATGCAAATAAACAGTGGACCTTAAGATGGTAGACTTTTTAATCTTTACATATCGTTCTCTATTCATAGTGAAAATAAAACATCACATCATACTTATCTTCTGAAATGTCATTTATGCCTGTTCCTTCCTGTCTAGTCTTATTGTTACTGTGTTAGCCTACAGCAGCGGTTCTCAACCTGTGCGTCGCGACCCCTTTGGCGGTCGAATGACCCTTTCACAGTGGTCGCCTAAGACCATCTTGCATATCAAATATTTACATTACAATTCATAACAGTAGCAACATTAGTTATGAAGTAGCAACAAAAATAATTTTATGGTTGGGTCACAACATGAGGAACTGTATTTAAAGAGCCAGAAGGTTGAGAACCACTGGCCTACAGCTTCACACACTCATTCAGAATCAGATTGGTACACTGGCTTTCCAATGATCACTTGAACTTCATGAGCTTTTGAATTTCATGCTAAATGATGAATCCTCCCTAAAATTCAGAATTTCCTATTGTGCTAATGCTACAGTTTAAAATATTCATTAATTTTAATGAGACATTGTTAGGTCTCAATTTTCTGCTTGCATTTTTATGTCTTTGATTTTTTTTTTTATCACTAATCACTAAACACTATCCCTCCAAATTTTGGACAGTAAAAGCTACAAACAACTCCTTTTAGAGGAGTTATCTCTTGGAACACATACTATCCAATGCCTTTCCATATATTTATGATTTTTTCACTTCCTGCTACTTGAAATCCTCCCTTATTATTCTTCCAACCATCTCATCAATTATGTCTTAACTCAAAGTCAAACTTTCTTACAAAATATACATTGGAATATCCTATATAATAAAGAGGTAGTATGCAAATTAACCATCACACCCTCACAAGATGGCTGACTACAACCAGGCAGGCAGGGAGGTTAGTGAGGGATGACCAAATGACTGAGCAAGCAGGCTGTGTGGGGCAACCAGGCAAGCTTGGGGGACACTTGGAGTCAACCAGGCCAATGGGAGGAGTGCACTTAGGGGCAACCAAGCCGGCAGGGGTGGGGGCAGTTGGGGTGGTTAGGCTGGCAGGAGGGGCAGTGAGGGGTAATTAAGCTGGCAGGGGGGGAAGTTGTGGGCTACCAGGCCAGCAGGGGGGGCAGTAAGGAGCGACCAGGCCTGCAGGGAGGGGCAGTTAGGGGTGAGCAGGCCAGCATGCAGAGGCAGTGAAGGGAGACCAGGCAGGCAAACAGGTGAGCAATTAGAAGCCAGTGGTCCAGGACTGTGAGAGGATGTCCGACTGCCGGTTTAGGCCTGATTCCCAGGATCAGGCCTAAACCAACAGTCGGACATCCCCTGAGGGCTCCCGGATTGAAGAGGGTGCAGGCTGGGCTGAGGGACCCCCCCCCCCTGTATACAAATTTCATGCACTGGGCCTCTAGTTTATTCTATAAAATCCTTACTGTCAACATTCCTCATTTGAGCATATAAATTGTGTCCAGCTCTTTGATGTATTGTGAGTATCTTGCTTCCTCAGTTAGACTGTGGGAACAGAGGCCAAGACTGTGAAGTGAGTAAAAGAGAACTGTTGTCCATATATTTCCCCAATCTCCATGAAGGCAGGGAAATTATATGTGCATCCTTTATTTCCCTTGTAGAATCCATCCAAGTGCAAAAAAACATATTTTGGACTCTGTTTTTATTTGCTTGAAATGGTGGGATGTTTTGGACAAATGCAATTTAAAGAAGATTATGGAGGGAATAAACCATGTCTACTCCATCACATTTAATCTGTAACTACTCATTGCCTGTCTGTGCAGTATCCGATAGCATGAATCAGGGCTCCTTCTCAAGGACTACGAGCAGGGAGCAGTTCAGTTTGCAGCCTAATGTGACTGCACTGAAATGTGGTCTTATTAGAACTTATGTCAGTGAACCTGTCAGATTCAACAAGAGTTCCTGTCATTGTCTCTGGAGCAATGAGGTATTACTTTGATTGATCTGCATAGTTGCCAACTGCTTGACATCACTCATCTTTTCCTAGGCTTTGAATGAGTTTATGGCTATCAATCAACATCTACATGGAAAATTCTTTACCAAGAAACTCTTGTGACATTAATACTACTGAATTCTTTGTGATTTGAGCCAAATGTGGTTAGGGTTAGAAATGTATCATCTGTGATATTAAAAAGAATATTTGCACTTTGAGTTATATTTCAAAGTTTAGTAGAGTCTCATGCCTTTGCTATTGTCATAATTGTCTAGTTATTAATATTAATCATAGAAAGAAATCCAAGGGGAGGCCAGGCATTACAAGTTTGGTCACTTTGGAAGCTTCACCAGTTATTTTAATCCTATCTAATAAAAGAGAAACATGGTAATTAGTGTACAATCGCTACCCTTCCCATTGGCTAATCAGGATGATATGCAAATTAACTGCCAGCCAAGATGGCAGCCGGCAGCCAGGCAGCTTGAAGCTAACATGAGGTTTGCTTGCTTCAGTGACGGAGGACTCCAACATTCCCCGCCTGCCACTGCTGGCCTCTGAGCTGCAACTCTAAGCAACTATGTTACAAATATAGAAGCTAAACAAAACCTCAGAAACCTGCTTTAGTCGCCGGGCTTCAGCCAGCCGGATCGCAACATTGTTTCAAATACAGAAGGTAAACAAAGGCCAGAAACCTGCTTTCAGCAGCGGAGGCCTAAGAGCTGGAGCCAAGCCTCAGAGCTAAAGCTGGCCCAGAATAAAAAAGAAAAAAGAAAAAAAGGTTGGGAGCTTTAGTCACCTGCCAGCCTGAAAACAGCCCTCAGCCCCTCAACCAGACTGGCCAGACACCCCAGTGGGGACCCCGACCCTGATCCAGGACACCCTTCAGGGCAAACCAGCCGCCCCCACCCGTGCACCAGGCCTCTATCCTATATAGTAAAAGGGTAATATGCCTCCCAGCACTGGGATCAGTAGAGCCAAGAGGCCTCCCGGCACTGGGATCAGCGTGACAGGGGGCAGTGCCCAAACCTCCTGATCGCCCTGCGGCTGTGTGTGTGACAGGGGGCGGGCCACAACCTCCATATTCGCCCTGCTCTGTTCGTGACAGGGGAAGGCGCCCCAACCTCCTGATCAGCCCTGCTCTGTGCCTGATAGGGGGGATCTCCCCAACCCCCTGATTCCCCTGTGGCTCTGTGTGTGACAGGGTGTTGTGCCCCAACCCCCTGATCAGCCCTGCTCTGTGTGTGACAGGGTGTGGTGCCCCAACCCACCCCCCCACGGGCCCTGCTCTGTGTGTGACAGGGTAGAGGCATAACCTCCCCATCGGCCCTGCCCTGAGTGTGACAGTGGCGGTGCCCCAACCCCCTGATCGGCCCTGCTCTGTGGGTGATAGAGGGTGACGCCCCAACCGCCCCCCACGGGCCCTGCTCTGTGTGTGACGGGGTAGAGCCATAACCTCCCCATCGGCCCTGCCCTGAGTGTGACAGGGTGCGGTGCCCCAACCCCCTGATTGACCCTGCTCTGTGCATGACAGGGGGTGGCGCCACAACCTGCCCATTGACCCTGCCTTGAGTGTGACAGGGGTGGCGCCCCAACTCCCCAATCGGCCCTGCTCTGAGCCCGACCAGGGGCTGCACCTATGGATTGGGCCTGCCCTCTGCCACCCGGGAGCAGCCTAAGCCATCAGGTCGTTATTTCCCTAGGGGTCCCAGACTGCGAGAGGGCCCAGGCCAGGCTGAGGGACTCCCCCCCCTCCCCCCGAGTGCACAAATTTTTGTGCACCGGGCCTCTAGTATCTAAATAATGTTATAAATTCTTCACTAACAGAAATTTTGAGATGCTGTGAAATGGATTATTAATTGAACTTATGATACTTTCTTAAAATAAAGTTGAAAATGGTACATATTATTAATTTTTCATATGATAACCTTAAGGTTTTCACAAAAGCCTAAGAACTTGAAGTAAATTTAGACATCCTATAATATGTGTAAATATTTTTAAATTCTCTTAACTATAAGAAAATGTTTTGATATAATCTCACTATTTTGGAGCAAAGGCTATAACTATTTAAACACAGTCCAAGTAAACTGAAAATATTAGCAGTATCCGGTAAATTAATTAATTAAATAATTTATTTAGTTATGTGTTGAATGACTACTTACTATTATCTGAATCATTCATATAACTTAGGTATAAAATTATATTACATGTATCTGTAATCCACAGACTGAAATAAATATTTTTAAGATGTTATATTGAAAGTCAGATTTTTAAATGATAACAAACTCCCCTAGGTTGCTGATAAAAATTGAATATTAAATTATTTCTATTCAACTGATTATTTATAAATATGTGTCAATTTCACATAACTAGATTTAACTCTTGTCTTTCAAATCACCTGACTCACACCTGGATTTCCTGCTATCAAATAAAGTTAAATCATTGTATGCATAATATTTTTAATGCTTGCATCTGTATATATTTTTTTCTAATTTGTCTCTGCTGTTTTCAGCATTTTTCCAATGGCTTTAAGATTAGTTTCATGCCAGCCTTAGATTTCTAGTCCTAGTTTGTCTTCTAAGTCCTCTCATACTTGTTTCTTTGATTTCCTATAGACTCTGAGTGCTTCCTGCATCCAGCAAAATTCTATCGCATTTTCATTTAACAATAAATCTTTGTTGATTACAAAAAGCTTAGCATACAGGTTAGACAAAATAAAAATTATCTGTTGACTTTGTAATCTTTATTTAAGTATTGTCCTACATTCTGCTATTTCATAGCCTCTTACTTTCATTTGTAAATCCATCTGACTCTTAAATGATCAAATACAATATTGTAACTTGAATTTATGCAATTCATATAACTAATTCTATATAATAAGAGAGGGATATGCTAATTAGCCATTACTCCCTAAGGCATAACGACCAAGTGCATCACAACCAGATCACAGATCAGCAGGAGGGTGGGCCAGTGAAGTATAGGTGGTTTGTGGAGAGCTACAGGAGTGGGCAGGGCAGCAAGCTATGAGGGGGGGGTGGGAGTAAGAGGGACGGGGAGGGGGGCGGGGAGAGCTAAAGAAGGGCAGGGCAGCGGGCAGAGAGCTACAGGAGGGCAGCAGTGACCTACTGGCGCACGGATTTGTGCACAGGGCTACTAGTTTAAATATAAAATGTTATCATGTGTTCCATTTTACAAATATTCATGCAGTATTTAATAAAACCTTGTTGTGAATACTTTTACTTCCAAATGTTGATTCCTATATAAAAAGTGATGCAATGAATATTGCATCTTCATGATTTCTTTCTGATTAATCCTTAAGATTCTGTATTTAAAGGTATGAGTATTTATGAAGTATTTTTAAAGCTGCTAGTAAGCATACGCTCAATGCTGGAAACACAGGAAGAAAATAGACAGAAAGCTCAATGAGAGGGAAAATTACCCATTCACAATTTGCAAACATTATTATTTTTCAACTTTTTAAAAGTCTTTTAGTCTTCATTCCCATACTATTTGCATGCTCATTAGACAAATCTTGTCATACTATACCTATATTTATGAGGTATTTTGTAATCTAATTTTTAACATTGCAACAGTTTCTTATATATTCACATGCCAATCAATATTTCTTACAATTTTTTTTTACTGCATAGCATTATATAAATAAAGCAAACATATTTAACCACCCACTCTTAGGTTATTTCCAACTTAACATTGGGATAAATATGTTAAAACTTTTTAAACATTTATAATTGAATAATAGATATAATAAATGTCCTTGTGGTTATCTAGCTGCTCTAATAAAATTAACATTATGTACTAAATGTAGATTTTCTGGGTCAATGTTTAGCATATATTTACATATTTTAATAAGTACTGCCAAAAAATACGCTAGAGAAGAACTTATGATAATTTATGTACCTACCAGCAGATGGGTTGCCTGCTTTATCAGCACCACTGGCTAACATAACAATTTTTAAGGTGAAATAATTCATAAAAAGTACTTTAATTTGCTATGTTTGACTATGTAATTATTAGTTAGATTAAACTTTTATTTTTCATGGTTTTCTTCATTTGTCAATTAATCCTTAATAGTTTCCTAGAAAGAGCAGAATATGTGCCCCCAGTGGAAATTTAAAGGTAATTTAATAAAGGGGAACTTCACAAAACTATAGGTAATGTGTGGGGAAACCACAAGGGATAGTGCAGAACCTGAAGACCAGTAACAGTGTGAGGGCTATCCCCGAATGACCCTAAGGAAAGGAGTTAGAAGAATAATGCCCCCAACCCTACTCTCCTCCTGACACCTCCTGTCCATATTGGCTACAGTCAGAAGGCAAAGGATAAGAGAGCTCAGAGGACAGAGTGGAACTGGCTGAGTGCGGAGTTCAGAGTTAACCAGAAATCCCCTACCATGATCTTCATCCCGTCTCATCATGTCCTTGTCTTTTTCTGAGGGTTTGTTGCAGTTACTTATACATCAAATGCAATGGCCTTTTAAATATGTTATTTATCCATACATACTATTTCCAAAGATATTATTTATCTTTTCATTTTCTTGCTTTCTCATAAGTACATGTTACTCATAGTTGTCACCAAGCAGATCTTTTTTCCTTATGATGACTTTCTTTGGTAGCAATAAAAAATATATATACACATAAACACAACCCCCCCACACACATCATACTCTATTGCCAATTTAGTTTACATAGTAAATATTATATAAATACTTCAATTCTTCCAAAATACATACAGTATATGTTCTAAGGTAGCCTTTTCTCCCAATTTTATCAGTTAGAAATGTATATATGGACCCATATGTATATATCTATCTGTATCTAAAAGTACATATTTATAACTCTACATAGGCATATCTGTCTATATAAATATGAAATTTTCTATTTCTTCTCTCTTTTCTTTGCATGCCAATGTCTCTTTGTTAGCATGAACTGTGTCTTAATGCTATTACTCTGCTTCTCATGATAGCTATCAATGTTTTTCTATGATTGACTAAGTTAGATTTTTCACAATACTTATTTCATTGTGGATTTTAAATTTTCATTACTTTAATTTTTACTTCTCTTTAACAATAATTAATTTGTCTACTTTCACCTTCCATTTTATGTATTATCATTGAATATATTGTTTTAATCTTGTCTATCCACTCACATTAGCTTTCTGTCACATTTTAACTATCATATATTTCATTTTTTATTTCAATTGTTTATATATAGTACATTGAGAATTTCAAAGAATTTCTTATTTTATCATATTCCTCTACAAGGGTAATTATTAAAATTTATTTATTTCAACACTCATGTCTTTTCTCTGCATTTTCAGCATACTTTTCTATCTATCAAGACAAAATAATAAATCGTTGTTATAAAATATCTTCTATACAAAACTAATAAAGGAATAATATATTGAGCACTAGTTTACCTGTGACTCAGTTTAAGGAGAAACATAATACAAATAAAGTCCAAATCCTTGTTGGCCTTTTATTGTTGATAGATCTTTTTTACCAGTGGGTGCCTTGACTTGTTGTTATTCATGTCCTGCTTTTCTCTGCAGTTGTATTTCCTAAGTCACATGTCTTACTTCTTTTCATATTGTATGTAATTTTTTCCCCAGCTGTGTTTTTTGAACAACCAAATGTGATTTCCTCTTTTTCCTTCTCTCCATCCATTACCTCTATTGATGGAAATCTCTTCTTAGATCTACAACTGCTACGTCTACAGAATTGGCACAACACTAGCTCAAATTCTGTTCTATGCTTAGTATTCATCTAAAGCACAGATGTTTGTCTTCATTGCACAGTAAAATGTATTCTTCAGATTAGATTCTTTATCTTTTCTATTTGTCTGTTTATTTTTGTCTAAGGCTGTTGTATCTGAATAGGCGTGTAATGATCATGGCTGTATATAACTTTCCCATATACCTGGCAGTCTCAGGAAGCAGAAACTTCACAGAAAGGGGATAGATACCCAACTCAGTTAAAAGCTCATGATCTTTAATGAGGTCTCTACTGAAATACAAATTGTTTCCTCCACTTTATTTAGGAATTGCTTATTTAAAAGGCAATAGCTGGACGACACATGCATTAAACCTAAGACAATTTCCAACTCCTTCTGCATTTGAGGACAGTTGGGGAATAATGCAAAAAGGCATTTTTATAGCACCTAAATGATTTTTTTTTGTTTTAAACACAAAATAAATTTTAAATAGAATAATTTCTAAATACTTATACAAGTTATAAAATAAACAAGGTATCATCCACTCTCACAACCACTTGTGTGTGAAGACTTACGACAACATGGATACCGCTATCAGTGTCTATTTTCAATGACCTCATATTAGTATTCTTCAATAATCTCAACAAGGGCAAGAACATGGATGATATCCTAAGGAATAATTCTAATTAAAAAAAAGTCGACTAAAAAAGATCCAAACAGTAAGGTTCCATTGTAATAACAACCTATTATAGGTAGGAAGAGCAGGTAGGTAGGTGGATTCTAAAGACTAGGGGGATGGGTGTTCTACCAAAGGGCACAATGGGACTTCTGGGGGTGACAGAAATATTCTATATCCTGTTTGTGATAGTGGTTACAATTTGTCACAATTCATGGAATTATAACCAAAAAAAATATTAATGAGTTAACAGTAGACTGGACATGAAGAAATGATTAGTAGAAGGATGATGTCAATTGAAAACAACCTGAAATACAGAGGATATCTATACTTCTCTATCTATATCAAACAAAACAGAGTGTAAGAGCCACATGGCACACACAAGCAGAAGTCCATGGCATATGGCAATGTTAGCTCCTAATGGATCAGATAAAGAGTGAAATGGAAATAATATTTGAAGAGATGATGACAAAGAATTTTCTAACATTGATGAAAAATATCAAGCTAGATATTTAAGAAAGGGATGCAGGATAAAATTACATCTAGGTACATCATAGACAAACTTATTCAAACAAACAAAAATTACAAAGAAACAAAACCTCCAAGATAGCCAGATAGAAAGGCACACGTTTTTAAGAGTAACTACAAGACTGAGAATTCTGAAAGAGAAATTATGCAAACCAGAGACAATAGGATGACAGTTAAAGTGCTAAAATTAAAAATAAAATGTCAATCCAAAATTCTGAAACCGGTGAAAATATTCTTTAAAACTAAAAAGAAACTAAAGTTATTTTTAGACATTCAAAAAATGAACTCATTACCTACCAGCATTTTTTTGTTCCTATTGTTTTTTAAATTTCTTTATTGATTAAGTTATTACATATGTGTCCTTATCCCCACATTACCCCCCAACCCCCACTCATGCCCTCATTTAATAAGAAGTACTAAATTATATTCTTCAGTCTGAAATAAATGATCTCACATGGAATCTGAAACTCCAATAAGATATAAAAATTGGTGGAAGAAATAAATAACTGCTTAAAATAAAACAATATGGACTAGACAGCAAAAGTTATAGCGTGTTATATTTTATTACACAAAGGATAAACCAGGTGCATGGTTATAAGATTTTTATGTTGTTTTGTAAGTGGCAAATAACTAATTTACTGTTGATTTCAATGAGTCAAGGTTACATATATTTTTCTGATAGCCACAAACACTATAAAATAAACAGTATAAATAAAGACCTAAGGTAGAAGAACACAAGAAATAAAATTTTCTCAACTAACCTAAAACAGAGTAAGAAAGGAAAAAAAAAAAGCATTTTACTTCTTTCTATCTCTAACTCATTTCATCTCTAACACTATTTTATTGTTCTGAAGTAATGCTTATAAAATAAGTATAACTGCTTCATAAATAATTGTGTTTTAAAATCCAAAAAGAAATGAGAAAATCACAAGCAAACAACACCAGCGATCAAACTGATGTATTCTATGCAAAATGGTTTTTGTTGACTAGCATGTGGTGTTTTTTTGTGTGTTTTTTTTTTTTTTTGGTGTTTCTTTGTTTGTTTGTTTTAATCACTGGAGGATATTTTTCCATTGATTTTAGAGAGAGTGGAAGAGAGATGGAAAGATTGAGAGAAACATCATATCGATGTGAGAGAAACACATTGAATGGTTGCCTCCTGCATGCACCCCGACCGGGACTGGGGCCAGAGAGGAGCTTGCGTTAGAGGTTGGAACCTGGGACCCTTTCGTCCACAGGCCGAAGCTCTATCCACTGAGCAAAATTAGCAAGGGTTTTCTGATTTTTTGTTTTTAATGACCAGCTTGTAGTTTCTAATGATTAGCTAATTTAAACAGTCAGAAAAACCAGTATGGTATATTCTGTACATATTTAGGTGCTAGAGGTATTGCTAAATCTTTGTATGCCACATGAATTCTTGTATTTCATTTATCTATCTTTAAATATGGTGATATTTTAAATCTGCTAATATGGATTAATTAGAGATTAATAAACATATTAAATAGGTCTTATATAGCTAGAAATAATCCACTTATCTGTATGTCAATTTCATTTTTGTCCAGTGTTCCAAAAGTATTTATGATAAAAAGTGTTTAATATTTGTGACAAATGTGAAACTGTTTAATATAATCTGCTCTTGTTTAAGTGTATATGAATTAAACTTTTGTCTTTAGTTATCTACCTTTGCAATTGATGAGACAAATTGCAAAGCAAAACTGATATCAATGTACTTGGAAATGAAAGCAAAAGTTCTGTATCTTTTGCTATTTAAGTCTCTAAAGTTCTGTATCTTGATGTATTATGTTTCTTGGACACTTATAACAAAAACATATGAGAAAAATTAAATATTGATGCTCACAGTAGGAAGGTAGCAATATTTCATAGAATTTTACCAACTAAGCAATATTTCTACTTGCTAGGACAGTCTTTCTCTTGATGAAGATTATTTTTCTTCACATTCCAAAGGAAATTAGAAAAGTCATTTTAAACTATATTTAGTTGTTATGGAAGTATTTACTTTTTTTCCCCAGGACCAAATAAACACGAAATGAGATAGAATTGTTGACCAAGTTGGCTTTTCTTTGGGACAAAAATGATGATCTATATGTTTTTAAAAAAAGGGATAATGTATCTTGAAATATGGCTACATATTCTATGATTGAAAAAATATTGACTTCTTCTGAAGTAATAAATCCTTTCTTCACTTTAATGCAAAATTTAAAAGTGCGTACATACAAAGAACACTTCTGTTGAAAGCATTAGAATTGAAAATAAACAGATAAAATGTTGCATGACTCCATAGCTCAAAAATATAAATTTTCATTTTCTCTGATTTGGCCAGAAAAACATGTTGATTCTTTTTACATGTTTAAAAAATAATTTGAAATTTTCTCTGTCACTATTTTAGTAGATATGCTCTGTGATTCAGCACTATTGACTTAAAAACAATTCAACTAAACTAACTTCCTTGTAGATTCTCTGCTAGGCCATGATAGGGCATTATTACTGAGGTGAATGGATGCAGACCACCACTACTTTTTCTTACTGTTTGACATAGTAAATCTCAAGAGATTCTCCATTAGTGATGATAAGAATAATAAATTATTAGCTAAGATTGAAATAAAAAATAAATTAATTACAAATTTTAAAAGAAGAAAATGTATTTATTGAGAAAAAAAATTAGTAAAAACTGTTTAAGACACTGAGGTTCAAAATGAATAAAAACATTTAGAAATGTTTGATGGAAAAATTAGGCTCTGTGCTATGAAGTGCTGAGGTCCTGCCTCAGCAGGTCCAGGGGTCCCCAAAGGTGTGGACGGAGTCGGCAAAGAAGGAATGACTCGGAGACAGCGTTCAGTTGATCGGCAGCCTAGCCAGGATCTCTAGCCAGGATCTCCAGCCAAGTTCTGGTCTGGATCTCCAGCCAGGTTCTGTGTTCATGTTCTCTTGCTAGGTTCTCCAGCCAGGTTCAGTCACCAGGTTCTAGTCATGTTCTCTTGCCAATTTCTGTAGTCAGGTTTAGTCCAGGATCTTTTGCCATGTTCTCTCTAGTGAAGTTCTTCTGTCTCTAGGTTCTGTGTAGGTTCTGTCTTCTAAGATCTGTCTTGTTACATCTGTATTTATACCAGTTGATTCCAATCCTATCAATCTCTATTCCAAAGGTTAGGGCATTTCTATCTCCATTCCAGGGAGTAAAGATTATGTAGCTTAAGCATGATTGTTCATAGTTAAAGTGATTAATTACCCGCCTGGCACTTAGTTAAGAGGCTTTATTCCCTCCCTAACTTCAGGGGAAAATCCCTACCTGGGGAAACAACCTTTCTCAGAGACCTTGGTTAAAACACATAGTGCCAAGAAGGTGAGCAAACATATTAAGAACAGTATGCCATATATGCCAGGTCCCTTGAAACAGCAAGCATGGACCGGCTCCCGGCAATGAAGGACAGGATGATGTATAATATCCGCCTTTCCTTCTTTACATCTAGGACCTTCCTCACCATTTAAGCATGATGAGAAACATACATATTTTAAAGAGATGAAATATGAATGACTGTGAAATGTATATGTAATTTTACAAAGAAAGCATGTGCTGTCGAATGGAATCAAACCCTGGGCCCTTTGGTCTGCATGCTAACACTCCATCTACTATGCCAAACCAGCTAGGGCTGAGGCTGCTTTTCAAACCACAGTGCTCCATTGCTCAGACACTCCAGCGGTAGATAAAAAGGACATGGTGATATATAAGTGAAACACATATATCTGACTATTAACATTCACAAGGTAGAAAAGGAAAATTAGACCTGAAAGAACAGGTTGATGTAATTTTTTTTTCATTATTCTAACTAGAGGCCCGGTGCACAGATTCATGCACCGGTGGGGTCCCTCGGCCTGGCCTGTGCCTCACGCAATCCAAGACTCCTCGGGGGATGTCAGAGAGCCAGTTTTGGCCCTATTCCCGCAGGCCAGGCCTAGGGACCCCACCGGTGCATGATCAGGGCTGGGGAGAGACTGTGGGAGGGCTCCAGGCTATGTCTGGCCCATCTCACCCAGTCCTGATCAGCCGGACCCCAGCAGCAGGTTAACCTACTGCTTGGAGCATCTGCCCCCTGGTGATCTGTGCATGTCATAGTGACTGGTCAGAGAGTCGGACACTTAGCATATTAGGCTTTTATTATATAGGATTTTTAAACTTTATTTTCATGGTTGATACTATTAGAGGTGTCCCCATTTTCCAACCCTTTGCCCATCTCTACCCAGCCCCAGTTCCCCCTTCCCTTTGGCCATTAGTACACTGTTGTCTACATACATATTCTTTGGCTAATCCCTTCACCTTCTTTTATTTCCCGCCCCCCCCCTCCCCAGCATCCACTCTGAAAGCTATCAGTGTGTTCCATGTATCCATGCCTCTGGTTCTATTTCTTGGTCAGCAAACTTTTTCCTAAAGGGCTGCCGGGAGCCGGTCCATGCTTGCTGTTTCAAGGGACCTGGCATATATGGCATACTGTTCTTAATATGTTCGCTCACCTTCTTGGCACTATGTGTTTTAACCAAGGTCACCTCTCTGAGAAAGATTGTTTCCCCAAGTAGGGATTTTCCCCTGAAGTTAGGGAGGGAATAAAACCTCTTAAGTGCCAGGTGGGAAATTAATCACTTTAACTACAAACAATCATGCTTAAGCTACATAATCTTTACTCCCTGGAATGGAGATAAGAAACGCCCTAACCTTTGAAATAGAGATTGATAGGATTGGAATCAACTGGTATAAATACAGATGTAAGAAGACAGAACGAAGAGAGACAGAAATTGGCACAGAACCTACAGAGAACGTTCTCTAGAGACAAAAGAACTTCGCTGGAGAGAACATGGCAAAAGATCCTGGACAGAAACTGGCCTCAGAACCTAGAGACAGAACCTAGAGAGAACATAGCAAAAGATCCTGGACTGAACCTGACTACAGAAATTGGCAAGAGAACCTGACTAGAACCTGGTGACTGAACCTGGTTGGAGAACCCGGACAGAACCTGGCTGGAGAACCTAGCGAGGGAACATGGCTACAGAACCTGGCTGGAGAACCTGGAGAACCTGGCTGGAGAACCTAGCAAGAGACCATGGACACAGAACCTGGCTGGAGATCCTAAACAGAACTTCGCTGGAGATCCAGACCAGAACTTGGCTGGAGATCCTGGCTAGGCTGCTGATCAACTGAACACTGTCTCCATGTCATTCCTTCTTCGCAAACTCCGTCCACACCTTTGGGAACCCCTGGACCTGCTGGGGTTGGACCCCGGCAAAGGGCCACATGGTGAATATTTTAGTCGGGAGGGAAATAGGGCATGTGTTTCAATTAATCAAATCTTCCAGATCTTAGATCAGACGAACAATGTTTGCATAAAAATTGTGTTCCAATTAAACTTTCTTTATGAAAACAGGCAGCCGGTCATAGTCTATAGTTTGTAGATCCCCATTTTAAGGTAAGAAGCATCCATAGAGATAAACAGAGGTAGTTCCTGCTGATAGCTGTTGATGCAGTGACCACAGTATTAAAGATTAAAGCTGCACGGTAGAATTCTTCTCATTATAAAGAACATTAAAAGGGATAGTTTTAAAATGACAAAGAGCTCCTTTGTCTAATGGCACTGTGGTTTACAGTCCAAATGTGTACATATGTTTTATGTAGAAGGGTAATGGGCACATGCTAATTTCCATCCAAACTTCTCATCCAAATATTAATTTATTTATTAAAATACCAAAGGGTATACATATGAAAACTTGTGCTTTACAAAAACATCCAGTTTTTGTAGACTCTTTTATGTTGTATATACCCTATATATCTTTCTATATCATGGCTTACAGAATCACTCATTGTTTAATATAACTTAATTTAATGAATAAGACAAACCGAATTACCTGGCACATTGCATTCAAAGCAAGGTGAGTGTGTGTGTGTGTATAGTTGTTGTATATATGGGAGAAAAAGAAAAAGAGCGTAAAAGGGACAGTAAGGAGCAAAGAAATAGCATACAAGAAAGCCAAAGACAAAAGTCTTGAAAAGAACTGGGGAGTGCAATTTGGGGTGTCACTAGAACTCATATTTGTAACTAATAGTAACTTTGCCCATATGTGCTATTGTAGGTGTGATTTCATAGAACAACAAGGACTACAAAGCTGAAAATAATTTCTGGTAACTGGCTGGCCTAAATAGCATCAAGAAATAACATGAGGCTAAAGCACTTCTACATGTTTCCACAGATATATCAGACTAATCCCTGCTCACCTCACTAGCTTCTCTTACACTCTATGGATACACGGAATTAACAATAGTGTGGAAATTTTACCAACATAATTCAGTGGAATTTTTGCTAACCTCATTTTTCCACTTTTCACATAAGAATTAAAAGGTGTCACTCTTTATAGACAAGGATTTATTAAAATATGGGAAAGATCCAAATACCTTTTTATTTCAGCCGTTCATACTCTAGGGGTAGATAACCTTTCTTTCTTTTGGCCTTAGTGATTTGATTTTCCTTGAAAAATTCCATGAAGTAGTGCCTATTTAAAACTACTCTTCATGCATGATCTGTTTTAAGGCTTTAAAATGCAATTTTAAATTATTGTATGCATAACATTTTTTCATACCCCATTTAGCATTTAGGCCTCCAGTGAAATAATTTTAGTGATATCTTAAAGTTACAATACATAACCAAGTAATAAGAGTCTACCTTCAAATGGCATTTTACCACATTGCATGTAGCCTAAGGGCATTACAACAGCCTATTATCAATTGCTCTCTCCCAGTATTTGTTCTGTTTTTCCCACATTATTTTTACATAAACTACAAATTCAGAGTGGGGCAAAAGTAGATTTACAGTTGTGAGTGCACAAAACACGGAGTTTATTCTTGTAGTATTTATTTATTTTCCAAACAAACAACTGTAAACCTATTTTGGCACCACCCTGTATATAATACATTGCTCTGATTTGTGCTTTAGCCAATTTTCTTGGCAGAAATGAAACATAAGAAAATATAATTTTCTATTTTATCTTTCAGCACTTTAAAGTTATATTTTTACTGTTTTCTAATTTGCATGCATTTGATGAGGAATCTGTGAATACTATTTTAGTTCCTTGGTCGGGAAGATACCTTTTTCTTTGTCTTCAAGCTGCTCTTTATATCATCGTCCCCCACCACCTCCCAGCATGAATAAGGTATGCCTAGGTGCTATTTTTTTTTTAATGAATTATTGTGATTTGTTCGGTTGTTTTTTTCTACTTGGTATTCTCTGAGTTTCTTAAATGTGTGATTGAGAATCATTCATTTTGAAAGAGCCTTGTCCATTATTTCTCTCAATGTTACTTCTTGTTCACTTCTCTTGATGAAATTCTATTTATACATATGTTAGAACATATGATAGTGCCCGAAAGCACTTCAGGGCTTTTTTTTTTTCTTCTCACTTCTCCTGTTTCAGTTTGATTAATCTCTGCTGTTTTATCTCTAGTTAACCAATGTATTTCCTGGGCTGTGATGGATTTCCTAATGAGGCCATCAGCAACATTCTTCATCTCTGTTAGGATGTTTTTCTTTTCCAGCGTTTATAATTGACTCCCTCTGACACTTTATTTTCCATCTCTCTGATGAAATTGCCCGTCTTATCTTACAGTTTCTCCATCTTTTCCTACCAGAGTCTTTAACATATCAATTATGGGTGTTCCAGGGGGTGTTTTTCAATGTTGCATCACCCTCAGAGTAGATCTCACTCAGACCCATTTCCTTTCCTCTCCCTAAAGTATTTTGCTGTTACTAGTTATCTGATTCCAGTTAGTCTGCCAGTGAGGGGAGCCATACAAAAGGGATTTGGTTGCTCTGGTTAAACTTCCACGCTGGGCAGGCACTAGGCTCCCGTGTCTTGCTGGTATGGCGTTCCCAGTGCTCCTGTATCTCCACTGTCCATAGTGCTGAGCCCACCACAGAGTCCTGCTCCACGTGTGTGTGTGTGTGTGTGTGTGTGTGTGTGTGTGTGTGTCCCTGATTTGCTTTCCCCAATTTCTTTATTTTTTAAAAAATTCTCTATTGTTTAAAGTATTACATATAGTATTACATATGTCTCCTTTTTCCCCATTGACCTCTCCCCAGCCACCCCATGTAAGCCGACACTTATGTCATCTGTCACTCTGTAATTTACTTGTCCTCTACTATGTAGTAAGTAAAAATAAATAAATAAATAGATAAATAAATAAATAAATAAATAAATAAATAAATAAATAAATGGGTTTTTTTTGTTCTGCACCCTCACTTTGCCTAATAGGGTCGGGAAAGTTCATACACTTGCAACTTGTATAGACTGTGTGTGTGTGTGTGTGTGTGTGTGTGTGTGTGTGTGTGTGTAGGTGCAACACTCTTTCCAGCTCGTTTTTTTATCCTGAGAAAAATTGGAATTCTGCCCAATGATTAATAAAGGACCAGGATTTGTAATATGATAAAAGTCAGTTGAATAATAAAAGGCTATTCCAGGAGCATATTGAGATCAAGATTTCCACATTTCTTAACTGAGTGATGTTGGGTAATTGATTTTACTCATATAACTGAATTGACTCGTGGGTAGAAAGGGGGGAAATCATGTATCTATAAAAAGTTTAGAAACTTTAGAAAATTTCCTAATCCTTAATAGGTTCCCTATAAATATTGGTACTCATTATTATCTGTGTTGGGAATATAACACTGAACATCTAACCTTATTTAAATTCTTCTAAATATACATCTTGATTATCAATATTTTAAGAACTTGCCAGAGGTAAAGGGGGGTGGGGGAGACAGAAGAGAGTAAAGGAAGGGATAAATGGTGATGGAAGGAGACTTGACTTTGGGTGATGAGGGCACAATACAATACACAGATGATTTATTATAGACTTGTACACTTGAAACCTGGATACTTTTATTAACCAACATCACCCCAATAAATTCAATACAAAAGAAATTAATTCATGTATATATTTAGCATTGTCACACATTAGATTCTATAGTTCACATCTTCTTGTGGGGAGCAGGCCTAAGTCATCAGTCAGACATCCCCCAAGGGCTCCTGGACTGCAAGAGGGCACAGGCCGGGCTGAGGGACCTACCCCCCGAGTGCACGAATGTCATGCACCAGGCCTTAGGGAATTAATAAAAACTGTTTGTTGCTGCCCTAGCCAGTTTGGCGTAGTGGATAGAGCATTGGCCTACAGACTGAATGGTCCCAGGTTTGATTCCAGTCAAGGGCGTGCACCTAGGTTGCATGTACCTGGTTAGGGCACATGCAGGAAGCAACCAATCGATGTGTCTCTCCCACATCGAAGTTTCTCTCTCTCTGCCTCTCCCTCCCCCTTCCACTTTCTCTCTAAAAATCAATAGGAAAAAAATCCTTAGGTGAGGATTAACAAAAAATAAAAATAAAAATTGTTGCTAATCTTTAAGGTTCAACATTCAATGCAGAAAGTTAGGACATGATTTTTTGTTTCTATTTTATGCCTCTTTTATATTGGTATAGCTTGTTATTTGCTTTACTGCACAGTAACCAAGAGTGTTAATTAAGGAAAGAATAAAAAACATTAAAATCTTAGGACATCGTGAAAACTTTTGGCTCTGTTTACAAGGAGAATTTAGAGTAACCCAATATCTAAAATGAAATACTGGCACTGGAATTTTACTATCCCCAATGTTCCTGATACTTTGAAATAACCCCTTTGCTAAAAGTAATACCTCTTTCTGTAACCTTTAATGAATGATAATTTCCAACTAATATTACCTACTTCCAAGGAGCTGGATTCCATGGAGTCTTCAAAATAAATATATTTTATTTTTCATGTAAATATAAAGTTGTAAACTGTGTTGAGTAGTTACATTTGTAAGATACCTTATAAAATAGGCAGAATTTGGGCAATTCCAGGTAGAAAAAGTTTTAGATCTAAAAAGAGAAACAGATGTCACTTGTTTTTATTAGATAGTTCTTTTAAATTCTCATGAACATATGTACTTCAATAAAAAAGAAAGACATTTTATAAAAACAGTATTTCTATGTCAATTAGTATAAACAATTCTCTATTATAATTTTAACTACTGGAAATCATAATAACCACATTTTAAAGAGTCAAGGTATAATTTTCTTGGGTCCAAATATAATTTATTAGCCACCATTTATGGGCCATTAGGAGTTTTACATGGATAACTATGCTAAAAGCATTTTCAAGTTGCTGAAAGCAATATCCTGTGCCCACCATATATGTTATTAGAGTTGCAAAATAACAGACTTCTTATGGTAATAATAATAATAGTCATAATAAAGTACATTGAAAAGAATGTTACAGCTTTTATTAAGAAAAATACCATACTGTGGATTTAGATAAGTAAATAATAGTACCTTTCTATTTTCACTGTTCCATAATTTTCCACATCTTATTGTACAGACAGGTGAATGTTATTTTACATAAAATAATATTCCTTATTCTCTCTCATGTATTTTGGTATTTGGTTCCTATAAATAGAGGAAAATGATATACTGTATAATCATGAGGGAAGACATTTTCAATCTGCTTGAGAAAAGGTGGTGTAGCTTTCTGTTATTTTTCAATAATCCTTAATATTTATAAATACAATATTTTCTCACCATACTTAGGGTCATTAGAGTCATGATACTTATGAGTAAAACAAAACAAATCAAAAGCTAATTTGTAATTTCTCAGAATAAAAGATAATAAGTGTCTTTTTATTCAAATAGTAATAAGCAAATATTTGTTTAAATTTTAATAAAATAAATTTCAAACATTATATTTCATGTATCCTAGAATAGATTCATTATTGCTTTTATTCTCAGCAGTTCAAAGCAAAAATAATTTTGTGCTTGAATTGCTCCAAAATTATTCTTAATGATTGTTTATAGATACTGATTTGAAATTTCCATAATTTGCTCTTCTAATTTAAATAGAGCCCAACTATTCCCAGATATGACTATCTAAAAATTCTATATTGGAATCATAATAATATCTGATGTTATTTGTGAAAAATACATAAGTTATCTATTTATGCGGTTCTTAGATACTGAATTTGAAAGGATGAGTAAGGATCATTTCAGTAATATATTCATTCATAGGTGGGTGTGATTGTAATTTCAAATGGTAAATAACATAACTTGTATAATCAGTCATCAACAATGTTGATACGAAATTATGATTTTAGAAAAATTGCTTTCTATAATGATTATAAAAGTCATAAATAAATAGCAATACAATAATGCAATATAATTAAAGTGAATATAATGTTTCTGTAGTTTTTTTAAGAAAAAAATTAACTATTGAATACATTCTCAGAGCAAGTATTATTATTACTGGAAAACCTTAACATTTTTTATATTTTTCAGTCATCTAAAAACATCTTAATTTTTCCCCAGTTCAGATACCTTTCTTTTGATGAAATGATTGATGATTAAAGTTGTTTATTTCCTATTAAAGTGTGCAACTCAGTATTTTCTGTTCTAGAGAGTTCTGGGAAAGGTGATTTCTTCCATTTTATTTCCCAATAGAGGAATTTAGCTGTCGTATTTTCACTACATCTTACTTAATTCTTTTTCAGTTTTGGTGGATTAACTCAGGATAGGGAAGATAGATCACACAACAGAGCTAGGACCTTTGTTATCACTACCCAAGATAATGATACTACCAGCATCACTAGTCATCACATGACTTCTCAAAAGTTGAACTAAATGAGAATAACAAGATTCTTAGAGCAATGATGTTTGTTTTCTGAGTCTTTCTAGCTTCTTTTCTTTATAGATTCATGGGAGAATAAAGATTGAAGCAGAAAGGGTAGGTTTGGTTAATCTTTGAGATTTTAAGTACCAATGTTACTCCTTTAACCTGATTTCACAATATCATTTTGCTCTTTTATTGCAACCTTTCTGCTAACATTAAAACTAAAACATTTTATCTCTATTAGATTAACTTAATGTTATGGAAATATATGAAAGTGAAAATAAAACAGGGGCAGAGCACCGGAAATAGCTTCCTCTCACATTAATTTAGTAGCATGAGAATTTCTCCTGCATGATTAACTTATCTTTCATCTAGAATTTATTTTATTTTCTAACTTATGTCTTTAATACCTGACCTTAATACTGAACCTTCAGTATTTAATTAGTATACCTGTTGGATTAATTTATATGAATACTTAACAAATGATTTAAAACTAATATTTTGACTCATTCATCAACTATTTTATTCATTTTTGACTTTTCCCTACATGGCTGACAAACTTAGATACAAAGGTCAAGTGCATGGATTCTGGACTGAGACTACATTAATCTGTGTCTTAGTTTTCATTATATGATAATCTAGTTTTACTTTAAAACACTTTTATTTCATAGTTAAAACAGTATGTCATGAAGATAAAAAATACAATTATTTAATAGAATAAGGGTCAGTTACTAACCTATAGTTTCAATTTAAAGAATATCCATTAAGTTAACATTACAGATAATTAATGAAAAATTTATTCTACATATGTTTGCTGTCAAAAAACTATGGTTCTACATGTCACTTATTAGTAATATGATTTTGCACAGTAGCACATTCCATTGTTTTTGCTTTCTGTTAATAACCAACATGCATTATTTAGCAGACAATTGCTTTGATTTTTTCTCTCAAAAAGTAAATAAAAACTCTAGAAATGGATAATACTAGTATGATTGTCTTTTAAAGTCTGTAAAGGAGTCCCTGTCTGGTGGTATAATTCTTTCTAGAAAAAAAAAATGAAAATGGGGGCCAAGACTATTAAGATCTGTTCAATTCATCCTTGCCTCATTATGTCCTTTTTACATTTCTGAGTTAGTGCAATCTTTTGAATGAATAATGCATCGACCTAAATTAATTAAATTAAAAAAATAATTTATATATTCAATGTAAACATCACTTAAACAGACTGGCAATCTTGGAATACTTTGGAATATATATTAAAATGTATATGCACAGAAGTTCTTGCAAATAAACTTACCCAAATGTCATCCAGGAAACACTGTTTTTTCTCTTAAAAAGAGGGGTTGAGTTTGAACTTGAGCGAATATGTATTTGCTCTTTTCTGTTCTTCCAATCTAATGTTTGGCTACTTTTAAATTTCTGTATTTGAAATACTGGGACAGTATCTGATAATATTTTAGTAACATTTTATATTTAACTTCAATAAAGTAATGCCTTGTCTTAATTTTTTCTTTTCTTCCTCAGTAATATGTTAATCAAAATCAGTGAATTATGGTCTACAAAATAAGCTTTAATATTAATACTGTACAGTGGGAAAACCGTGGCTAGAATGCTAGGTGTTTATATGTTTGCCATATTAAGCCGGTCTGATGTTTTGCCAGGAAGGCAATGAAAGTCATTTAAATGAGCAGAATGGACTAGCATATGAAAAATATAAACCCAGAAAATAACAAATCCCTCTTTTTCCCCCCAGATATACTGGTAATTGAATAAAGAAACCAATTAAAACTATTAAAATTATCTAAGCCATTCTATTAAGAGAGGCAATTATATTTGTTTGAAAATTCCAAATCAATCAAATCACTATCTCATTTGTTTGCATATGATTTCTATACATAAGCATGTCAGATGGGATTTATCAGATCTTACATTGCAGGGTATTTATAAGAACATATTTAGTATGACTCAGCAATTGGCATCAAGTAAATCAGACATATATTAATTTATAGAAGAAATTCTTGAATATTCATATGTGATTGAAAAGCATGATATAATGGATTAAGTTATATTTCAAAATCTGACAATTATCTATAATAATAAAAGCATAAAATGATAATTAGACTGGACATCCTTCCAGATGTCCTTTGGTATGACCTTTCGGACGAAGCTGGGGCTTCCTGGGTAGCTGGGTCTCAAGTGTCTGCCTGCGGCCAGAGGGCAGCCGGGTCCTGGGTGCCAGAGGAAAGCAAGTGCCGGCAGCCAGTGGAAGGAAGGCCTACTCTTGCAGGAATTTCGTGCATCGGGCCTCTAGTTTTTTTACAAGACTCCATTTCCTGGGAAGTGCTTATATGCTCCTGCAGGAATTCTGTTCAAGATAACATGACCATATATGGCTCTGTGTTCCAAATAAGAAAACACATATAAAAGAGAGAAAAATATTCTGTTCCCTCATTTGATCTCAATATAGCCATAACTTTTTGATGCTATTGGAAAAAATCATCTAAATTTAGTATGGGTTATTTAAATGAGATTCTTTGCAACAATAGCTATAAGACTGAACTTGATGAGTAGAAACATTGGAAAGACATTGTGTCTTAGGATTTTAAAGCTTATGGTTGTATTAATGAAATAGAAGGAAAAGTTAGCTGCTATAGTCAAGGAAATGGCACCAAACTTGCTAAGGGAAACTTAAACTCAGCTTTAATAGTATCTGAGATTTAATCAGAAATGGGACTAGGGAGTTTATTCGATTGGCTTTGCCAAGTCAAATATCATTTGAAATCTGATGTTGGAATTACTTTGTAGTAAATAAACAAGTAAAAAATAAATAAATCCAGAAAGAGAAAAAGAGAGAAAGGCCAAAGGAATATGTTGTGTTTCTCCCCTCTCAAACAGATTAGTCTCCTGAAACCTACATTTTCTGGTATTATAAAGTGAATTATACACTGCAGAAGAAAACAGCTCTTTCCCTGAAGCATGATGCAAACCTGAAACAATTTTGGTTTGACATTTCCTGCAGCTGAATCTGATGGGAAACAGATCAAAGTCAGGGTGAATGCTTTTCCTCACTTCTCCCCGAGAATCAGTTAAATCCTGTAGCGATTGCTACAAAAACTTGCTACTAGCAACAGAACAGAGAGGATCTTCTAAGATAATCTAAACTTATCATGAAAAGCATAAACATGGGTGCTTTTATAAAATTTTTAGTCTTAACACTGCAATTTTGCTGTCTTTTATGGAAGAAATTAAAAAGTATCCCAAACTAGTCAAATTCATTTTAAGTGATTTCAGTTTTAGATCATCCTTTTCTTTCTTTGCCATGGGAGATAATATTTTAGTGGATAAGATGTAGAATTGCCTTGAGAAAATATTCTGAAAGATAACTAACCATATAAGGAAGGAGGTTAGAAGGTCTCACTCATTTAGGATCCCTGATATAAATCCCCTAGCCCAACATTTATTTCTATAGTGTGGGAAGTTGAATCTCTTGATTATATTTGGTCCCCAAATCCCTGATGTGCTTTGGGGTATTTGCATGCCAGTAATGACAGCAGGAAGCATTTTACTGAAGTAGGGATTCCAAATGGAGGTAATGGGATCCCAAGGAGGCAGGAGAAAAGAGTGAACGCTAAATTGCCAAAGTCAAGATGGATGTGACTACTATAATGGGAAGCAGATCACAGCTCAAGATATGGTTTTGCCTGCAGAGATTTTTTTTCTTTTTGGCCTTGCCTAATATATCATGGGGAACCTAGAGCTGAAATAATGATAAGCACCAACATGCTCAACAACAATAGCAGCAGTCACAACAATTACTAAAAGATCCTTGATTGATGGAGTAAAAATTTTCTGGGACTGCTAAGCAGCAGTTGGACTTGAATAATCAAAAGAGCATCCCACTCCAGTTCCATGAGTAAAGACTTGTCCTATTCCCCTAAAAATACTCTGAATGAAGAGAAAGCTAAGTACCCCTTGGGAGAACCCTACACTGCCTTCCCTCTTCTCGCAATTGTAATACATATATGTCTCCTAGCTTTCCCCAAAGCAGTCGTTGGCCATTTACTGTGTAATGGGGAAGGGAGTATAACTAGAATTTGATGGGAATACTGCCCACTGATACTGAATTGATGGAGATTCATGTACACCCAGGAACAATTTGGGCATATGGAATTGAGGTGATTAATGGAGTTTTGAGTCGTGATGGATACAGTGATTCCTAAAACCCACCCTGTGTTTAATTCCCCAATTTCAGAATGTATAGCTTTAACAAATGTATGGAACAGTAGTCAGAATCCCCTCACCAATTCCCTGAAGCATGAAGTGAGGCCTTTTACAGCAGCAAGGCGAAGTGGAAGCCATTAGAACAATTTCTACTGATTGAAATAGTATACTAAAAGCAATAACACATTCCTTGAGGATTTATAGAGATTATTGCCTCTATCAATTTCCACCATCAAGAACATGGAAATGGAATGTTGCTGGTTACTAAGACATCCCACATCCCCATTAAACACACTTATTTGACCTCTAGAGAATTCAGAGTGACCTTTGAGTTCATTTTTATAAAGTAAAATAGACAGTGGCTCCAACTGCGTATGCTGTTCCAAATATGTTTTTGATGTTAAATAAAACCAACATATTCCCTGGCAATAGGGACCCTACACACACACACACACACACACACACACACACACACACACACACACCGGGTAGTGGAAAGATGAAATCATTCCATTCTAATAAACAGAAGTTCCAACAGTGATCTTTGTATTTACTTTTTATTTGAAAGAAATAGAGACAGGTATAGATCTACACTCACCCATGATCATTGCCTAATAGTATGTATCAAAGGGAAGGCAGGGGAGAATGGGTGGGTGGAAAGAGATCAACCAAAGAACTTATATGCATATACTGGTACGCATAACCCATGAACACAGACAACAGGGTGGTGAAGGCCTGGGGTAGGGGTAGGAGCAGGCTAAAAGACGTTAATAGGGGAAAGGGGGGACATATGTAACACTTTCAACAATAAAGTGTAGTGATTTGGAAGTTAGGCAATTGGCAAATTGATAAGAGAGTTCTGAAAAAAAGATCTATGAGTCTTATTTGAATGCTCAAGAGAGAGTAACCCAAGGAAAGTAGATTTTTATCAACTGGCAAAGATGATCTGTTCTGTGGATATCAGCCTCTTTGTACAAATCTGTGTGTTAAACCAGTGGGCTTATCTGCACTATGTCATGATGATAGAGTTGGAGATAATGTGTGGGCTCAACAATATGAGCTTGAATTCACTACAACAAGCATGTCAAACTCAAAAGCTAACAAGAGCCAAATAAATGAGGCATGTGGCCCGAGGACCGCGAGTTTGACATGCTTGCCCTAGAAGCTATCTGACTAGACCCATTTGCTCAGTGCAAAACCTGCCTGAAACAAAGATCTGAACTGAGTCTTAATATGACACTATTCCCCAAGGAGACCAGCCACAGATTTCATAGTTTACATTTCCATCATGGAAGACATAGTACTTTGTCCTCAATGAAAAAAAAAATCTATGTGTGATTTTTTTTTTACTACCTAAATATTTTGCCAAAACCACCTTCCATGATTTATAGAATGCCTTACTCACTTTTGCATTATACAACAGGATATCACTTCTAACTAGGGAATTCCTTTACAATGTGTGAACTGCAACAATCAGCTCCTGCTTTTGGAATTCACTGGTCTTATTTCTCATCACTCTACAACAGCATGGCTTATAGCTGACAGAACAGCATGCACTGAGAATCAGTTACTGAATTGTAAGTACAGTACGTGGCACTCTCAATATCTACCAGGTTGTGGCATTTGCTTAGAAACAGTGAACAATGTAAGTTGCTGTTCCCCCAATGCCAGGATTCATACGTCTAGCCCTCAAAGGGAGAATATGTGTGAAGCTCCTCTCTTTACTAACTCTTGTGATCTACTAATAAATTGTCTTCCCTTACCTGCACTGGTGGGCTCTGTGGGTATAAAGACCTTGCTTTGAAGTGCCACAGACCATTTTAAAATGATCAGGAAACAAGAACAAAGAAGAAAGTTACTATACTGGCTAGGCTGATTAGTTCTTAACACTAAATGGGGTGAGGGGGAGATTGTGTGGGGCACCTATTTTTACTCTTATTTACTTAGATATGCTTTGATGGGAAATCACATCAAATATTTAAAACGGAAAAAAATATATTTATTGCTTAGACATTTCTGGGAAGAAGCTTTAGGTCACCCTGGCAAGCAAGTGAATGTGGTGACTGGCCAACAGAAGTGCTTGCCTGAGGCAAAGTGAATATGAGTTGGGTGGTAGAAGAAGCAATTTATAAATACCTGTTAACACTATGTGATCTGATGCAAAAATGAAGAACTCAATAGTTTAGAATGTTCTTCCTTCATTTGATATTATTATATGTCTATCATTTATCTATAAATTTTTTCTATTTCTGTTTTATTATTTTACTAACTAAGGAGATGTAAAAATGTGTCAGTAGTGTAGCTTGTATTGTAGTATTTATGTTGTAGAAAATCAGAGAAGAAGGTGACTTTGAAAAGGAATGAAAATATCTCAAAGGGAAGGTAGCATATGGGTAACTACTAATGCTGGTAAATATTTACCGACCAGCTGTGATTGAAAAGAAGAAAAAGCATTATTGACATTTTATTCTTTGGATTTACACAATGACTATACTTTGATTTCCAGATGTCCATGTGATGCCACTGGACGCAGAATTGGAAAGAGACGCACAAAATCAACTCTCATGAGCCAATGTAAGACAGCTCCAATACAACAGTGTAGATGGAGCTTCACTTTTTATTATATTCTCCAAAGATTGCCAAGATCATACCACCTCTTCCACATGTTATTTTGATGATGTAGCTTTGATATTTCTCCCTTTGAAGGCCGTGATCCTCTTTATCTGTAGGCCCATGACGATAGCAGAAGTAATGCTATGTGACATCAGAGGCTGGCTACAAAGGCAACTCAGCTCCTTCCAGGATTTCTTTATTCTCTGGCTGCTTAAGAGCAGGAACTTCACTGTGAAGAAGCCCAGGAAGCCACATGGAAAGGCAACATGTATGTGTTCTCCCCAGCAGTCTCAGCTGAGTTCCCAGAGATGGCATCTACCAACACTCATGTGCACGAAGGAGCTTTTGGATGATTCCAGCCCTCAGGTATCAAGTCCACTTTGGTTTTAGAGTTAAAAAAACAAAACAAAAACAAAAACAAAACAACAACAAAAGAAAACTAGAATAGCCTTCTATAAAGCTTAATACATAAGAAATTATGTTTTGGAGGATAATTTAAATACACTTGAATTATACCAAATTCAAATACATTTTAGCTAATTTCAAGATATGTGCAGGACAAATAAAACACTCCTATAATTCAGAAACCTTTGGGTTTTATGAGACATGTGACACACATAGTTCCCAGATTTAGCCTTTTTTTTCTTTATTGATTAAGGTATTACATATGTGTCCTTATTGCCCCATTGCCATTCTTATAACATCTCTATCAGAATAATACAGAACTCTTTCAACAGCCTTTTCCTGCCTCTGCTCTCTCCAGTGTGCTCTTGTTCTGTTCCAAATATGCATAACTTTAGCTTCTTTACCAAATAATATGTCCTTATCTGACCATTACAGAAGATGTGGGTATGGGCACAGGTATGACCTGACAGCTTTAAGACCAGTTAAGTGAAATTAAGAAGTGGGAAGTGCCCATTAGCAGATAGTTGGATAAAAAAGCTGTGGTACGTTTAGTACACAATGGAATACTATTGAGACCCTGTTAGATACATGTTTGCCTAAATAGCACTGAAGTTAAAATAAAAGATAACTTTCCTCCATAATCTAACACTTTGTTGTCTAGGCAAAACCAATTATTGTTTATCATTCTAATTCACTTTTCATCAAGATTATTTTTGTTCCCTTTGGGTTTTAATTATACTTCCAATTCATTCCATTTTATTTAAAATTTACTTTATGTCAATATTTTTATACCATTCAAAACTGCACATTTTTAAAACATCTGTTTCAATTAAGATATATTTTTCTCTTATTATCATATTTACTGAAGCTGTTTCTACCATTGACTACCTGATACCATAAGGTGATTTTATTTGATTTTTCCATTTGTTTTCTTATTTTAAGAGGAAATGCTTTAAAAAAAATAGATTAGGACAACCATTTCTTATTTGCTTTTTATCTTTGTACAGGAGGTCATTCTTTGCTCCAAAGGAAGTCAAGCAACAGTGCTGACACAATTTCTAAACACCAACTATGAGTCAAGCCATCTGGGGAAGTTTCATAGACTCAGTTGTGAGCAGCGCACCTTGATACATCTTCTGACACTGAGAAATATCAGCACAAGCAAGCATCTAAGAGCAGGGTAACTAACAGTGGATACCCACAAGATTGACGCAAAATTCTTCATCCAACAGATCTCTTTTTTTTTTTCTATAAGATTGTTAAGAAAGATTTTAGAAACAGATAAATGTAGATGTTGCCATTTTTAAGTCACAGAGTTTTTACTTTGAATCATTGTGTCAGTTTGGACCTAAAGAAGAAGAAAATATATCAATGTGGAAGGCTCAATATAATTGAACTAGGGGCTCAGTGCACAAAATTCATGCACGGGGGGTGGGGTGGGTCCCTCAGCCCGACCTGCACCCTTTCCATTCCGGGAGACCTCAGGGGATATCCTACTGACAGCTTAGGCCTGCCCCACTTTGTTCTCTGCTCTCTGTGGACCTGCCTGCTTGACACCACTGCAGGCCCTGGTGTCTGCTCTCTGTGGGGGCCTGCTTGCCTTTCGCCACCGAAGCCAGGGGCAAGAAGGGCCCTGCTGTCTGTTCTCTCGCTGCGGGGGACATTCCTTCCCCACCCCTGGCCACGAGTGCGCTCGCGAGCTTGGAGAAGTCAGGGTCCCAGGGATGTTCCCGCCCCACCCCCAGCTGCTTAATGCCTGCAAGCATAGGCCAGAAGTGGCCGGGCGTGTTCCAGGACCCCGGCCACTCTGGGCCTACACACAGGCCTACAGGCTCAGAGAAGCCTGGGTCCCAAGGATGCCCATCCCCAGGACCTAGGCCTCTTGGCTCCAGCACGCGCACAAGCGGCTACCCTGCCCCCTGCCACTTGGTGCCTGCGTATTCAAATCAACCCGCCAACTTTGTTGGGTTAATTTGCATATTCACTCCTGATTGGCTGGTGGGCATTATGGAGGGACAGTCAATTTGCATCTTTCTCTTTTATTAGTGTAGATGTTCAGATACTAGGCTATATCACTCACATCTTTCCAACCCATAAAAGGGATTTAAGCCTACTATTGTTATTTCTTGTAAATAGCATGCCATTATTTTCATCACTATATGTATTTGTCTTATATATTGTACTATAATTTGAACCATCAAAAATACATACCTTGAATTGAATGAGAAGAGTTCTTCTACATTTGTGACTTTCTATGAGAAACATCCATAATGAGGGATAATGCTTATGACACTTAAATAATGTTACTTGATAGCCTAGAAGAGCTTAAAGCAATTTAATAATGTATTAAACCTAAGCTCTTTCCAACAATAAGAAAGGAATCCTTGTGATTTCCATTTGTGTAAGAAAAAACTGAAATTCACAAAATGTTAGGTAACACATCTGCCCAGAGTCACAGGCATACAACGCAACTGAAGTGGAACATGAGTTCTGGTCCTTTTGACTTAGTATAGCTTCCTTTCCTTCAATATAGAAGTAACGGAAATGTCACTGTTTTGGACATTTGTGTCTATTTCACTGGAATGTTAACATTTTTTCTAATTCCAGATCAATAAATTATGTATTTGTCAGTGGACAAGTGTTTTGATTTCTCAAGCATTCATTTTTTTTTTATTCTGATACAAAGTGCAGAACTTTGTGTCAATAATTTCCTAGATTCCTTTCAGTTTTAACAATATTTGGTTTACATATGATTTTATGCAATTCCAAGTTTTTTAAAAATCATGGTAAGAATCAGATCTTAATCTATTATGTTAAATATTTTCACACATACTTATATGTGTGACTATTAATATATTATGTAAAATATACACCCTTGAGCGTGTGTGTGTGTTTGTGTATGTATGAGTTACTTAATACATATAGGAAAATAACTAATATCAAAATCTAAATATCTTCTGCAATAATTCATAATTCTGGAATTATTTTTATATATCACCCAACTTCATTTTATTAAACAATATTAATTTATGAAGAGTGAATTTATTCCATATTAAGACATTTCAAATATGTAGTGATAATTTCTAACTTATGCAATAATTTTAAACTAATCTAGGAAGAATTAACCCTTTTAATAATAGATATTTTATGACAGTATGTATTTGTTCTGTCTAGTTATTAGAGGGATTTTAGTAGGGATTAATTTAGATTCAGTGATTGATCTTTAATATCAAACATCTTGTTCATTTTTTGTTTTGTTTTTCCTTACCATTTTTTCTTACAATTAAAATTGTCACTTTTATTTATTTATTTATTTTTTTGCCATAGCAGTAAGATTGTTAACAAAACTTAGAAGAGTAGAATTTTTTAAAAGTTTTAATTGTTAGATTATAAATTATGGGGAAGGGGATAAAAATACTCTCTAAAGTCTTTTGAGTGAGCCAGTTAACATAAACTCGGGAAAATTGTGTTTGATACATATAGCCTCTCATTTTTCTTAACAATTTAAGAGTCTCATTAGGAATGAGGTAATTGCTTCATTTTAGGTAGTTTATGATTCCCACAGAAACATGTTTGAGGTTATTCATGAAATATAAAATAAAGAATTCCTCTTATAAAACTGAGAAAGAGAGTAAAGGAAATTCATCATACTTAGATATTGAAATGATACTTGAAAAATTTACATGAATAGCTACACTAATTGCTGGGGCCATTCCTTGCTCACATAGCTATTTATCAAAGACAGGATGATAAATACAGGCTATGGTTTATAAAATCCTTTTGAAAATATTAAAATAAATGATTCATATTGTGCACAGATGGCTAAATGCAAAAGTACTGCATAATGAATTCAGCATTTTTTTCCTCTATGAATTGGGTAGGATTTCCATGAACTAAATATGCACAATACCTTTAAATGAATTATTGGAATGATTAAGTTTTAGAATCCTGAGTAATCGTCATAATAAATCGCAGTGGGGAGTTTTAGAGAGAGTTTAAATGTGTAATTCACAAAAGTATGGAATTTTAGTTTTATGAGACTATAGTTCTATAGGAGGAAAAGTGATGAATGCTGGTAGTTAAAGATCAGAACATCTTTTTCTCTCTTAATTGTACGAGCTCTTTACTTTTAAGGCTGTTAATGCTACCAGTGTTAAGGCTGTGAGGTGATGTCAGTCTTTTCACTTCCTGATGCCATGAGTGGCGCTCATCTAAGATTGCTTGAAACAGAATACTTTCATAGAAAGAAAAATTATTCCTTTTATTCTGATCAATTTTCATTTTATTTTACCTAACTAAAACTGTATTTTGTTGTCCGTAGTTCGTATATTGTCTAACAACATGAAGATTGGTAAGATTATATTTCTGGTATTGATAGAATACAGTGGAAAGAAATAATTGCATTGAGAAAAATGATTTCAGTATTCATGCAAGTCCTGAGTATCTTGAAATTTGTTCTTGGGCAAATCACTTCTAATATTACCTCCTTGCATCATTTTCTTAATCTGCATCATAGTGATTCTATCTTTGCTCCCCATAAACAGCATGATCATAAATGAACAAATAAACCTGAAACAACGTGGTTTTTCTTTCCTTTAATTTACTAGAGCATACTTTTTTTTTTTTTTTTTTTTTTTTTACAAATGGCCAGGTGGTAAATATTTTAGGCTTTGTGGGCCTTCAGTGTCTGCAGGAACTTCTCAATAGTCAACACTGTAGCAGAATAGCAGACAATTCCTAAATGAGTCAGTATGGCTACATGCTAATGACATTTGTTTACAAAAAAGATGGCCGTATTTTTCCTGCAGAAAGTACTTTTTCTACCCCTTCTAAAATAGAATATAAAAGAATGACTCAAGCACACTAAAGCCTGAATATGCTAGGGTGCGAGGATGTGCAATCTCTGGAAACTTCCTGGGTGACTCATGTTCAATTCACCCTGGCAGAAAAATACACAGGGAAGTTTTAGGCCGTTATGCTACTTGGAGATAGAGGATAGGGAGACATGTAGAGTTTGTTATGTTACTTGGGCATAGAGGACAGGAACACTTGTAGATAGAATTTTCAGAGCTGTTGAGTCCCAGAAGGTATAACCTTCCTCCTCTCCATGTGTAATTGAAGGGAAGCTTCTTGAAACTCTGACAAGACCCTGCTGTGTATTGGCAGTGACCAGCGGCAACAGAGAACCTTCATGGGGACTTGAGAGCCCCAAATGGCTGCTCTACCTCTGGAGAGAGAGTTGACACATGTTTTGTTCTATTAGCCATCAGTTTATACTAAGATATATCCTCCCTGAATACAGGGTTATAAATGCCTCTGGAATCAGCGTGCCTCCTTTGTCTACCTCATGCCTAGGTTTCTCAGGGGTCTGGATCAAAGAGTCTTTCTGTAACTCTCTTGTGAGATGGGGCTTGATCTCATCCTAATTAGGGATAGTGGCTCAGCTATTGTCCACGGCTGTATATTAGGCTAAATTCTAGGTAGAAGAATCATCGTACTCTAAGTGGTATCTTTCCTAGAGTAAGTCATCCATTCTATGGGGGAAAAAAATAAATAATTGATCTAATTTTATTTATATATTAAATTCTGTGACATTTAAATAGGTGTTTTTGCATTTTTGCATTATGTAGCAAGACTAGGAAGAGAAGATTTGTTTTGTGTCCCTGATAAAACACCTTCTGCAACACTAATTGAAATAGTTCAGTAGTAGCTGATACATCTCAACATATTTTTGGAAGATTGTCTGTGCAATGACACTTCAAAGTGCCTTTGTGAGAAAAGATATGGCTCTATACCTCTCTCATACTTTGTATCATGTAGTAAGTAGCATTATCTCAGGGCATTTAGGGACAAAAATATGATGCCATTACCCCAAATCAGACTTACTATCAATGTTTAGAGAATTTATTGACATACATTTTTTGCATTTCAGTGCATTTCATAATACAATATATTTCTTAAACAGACATTTTTAATAAGGAGGCATTGATACTTATACTTAGGTTTATGCTGTGATGCAATGAAGCATTTTAAATGAGATAGATCATGTCAGCACTATTAGATCCTCCTCTTAGGTTAATTGTTTTTTATTTCCCTTGGCAGACTATTTATGTGATATATAGCCAAATATGTTTCTTTGATTGTGTAACTATGCCTTATTGTATGGCATTCAGAAGCTCAAGATATTCATGCACACATGTACAACAATTTTACATATGCACTTTACTCAGGCATATGTTTATTTATTCATTTCTTATTCATTTAACTTGCATATTTTTATGCCCTTTTTGGCTATTAAGAATGATCATTTCCAGAATTTCTATCTTTAGCATTTTAATGTAATTATCTGTATGTTTCCTTGAAAATTTAAACAGAACATCTACATATTATAAAATGGTTACCATGGTGCTATAACATGACATAATAATGTGATATGAATTAAAGTTTATCTACATAACTAAACAGGAAGAATGAATGGAAATTAATATTACTGACCACCCACTGGGTACCAGACAAATGAACCTCACAAATTCCCATGAGCTGAGCTCTGGTAAATTTATTTTCTTAGAAATAAAACAGAAAATGGACACATTTTCTCCCAAGAAAGGCCAAACTGGACATTTCTTAAGGATTGTACTCCACTGATTAAGGCAAAATCAGAAAATGAACTAAGAAGTGACATGATGCCTGTTGCTCTTTCACTTTCAGTCCTGTGATCCACAGTGAAGCCTTCAGCAAACTAAAGGATTTTATTTTTAAGGAAGCATTAAACCTCCTTAGATTCTTATTCTTTTTATTGATTTATCTAGAGAGAGTAATTAGTTTTGGTCGATCAAGGTGCACATATGTTGAAATATCCTTTAAACAGCCACTTACTTTGCTCCAAATGACCAATCTAATCCATCCTTTCTGTTGTTGGTATTGTTCTTCAATTATCGATATTTGTAAGCTATGCATTCACTCCCACCCTTAAAAATCAATGATATTATAGTTCTTCACTATTCAAACCTGGATCCCAAGAAATTATTTTCTCCCTGGAATTAAGAGTATTAGGGAGGGACGATGCAATAAAATATATATATGTTCAACAATGTGGTCATTCCTAAAACAATATGGGGTTATTCTACAATAATGCCTACCCAATTTTGTGAAGATACCTAGTAATTGTATTTCAGATTAAAAGTAGAAAACAATAAATTTATATCATGGACATAAAAATGTAAGAAATGTGATAATTTATAAATATGCTACATGACCTCAACCTTATTGTCAAGATTCATTTCATCAAATTCTCACTTTGTCCCCATTACTCTCTAATACAGTTTTCACAATAATGAGAACAATTTTCTTCTTCTCCTCTCAGAAAGAGAGCACTCATTTACATTAACCAGCTTCTGATAAAAGCATTTCATTTTCCTGAAAGCAATTAGTATATACATTTCTGTGCATCGAGTGTCTGCCAGACCTTGTGTTAGTACATTAGAAATGAACTCTACAAACATTGCCAATCTTTAAATGCCAAAAATAACACCGGAGAAATGCCTGTGACTAAGTTCTCCAATGGACATTATTTTTTTTTTCTCTTTCTGAGTTGAAATCACCTTTAGTAATACAGTAGCTCTCTCTTATCTGCTGGGGATACATCCCAATCCCACCTGAAACTGTTGACAGTACTGAAACCTACATATGCTATGATTTTTCCCTATACATACATATCTATGATAAAGGTTATGGCTTGTATTTGGTGTATCCAGATTGCCAGTGTATTCTTGCACTTTGGGGCCATTGGTAAGTAAAATAAAGGTTAACTGAACGTACGCACTGTGATATTGAGGCAGTTGATCTGAGAAAGGAAACAGCAATTTAGACACCGATGGGCAGGTAACTTACACAATGTGAATGTGCTGGACAAAGAGGTGGTTCATGTCCTATGCAGGGCAGAGCAGCTTGGCTGGTGATGCCATCACACACCTCAGAACGGCCCACAATTTGAAACGTATGAATTGTTTATTTCTGGAACTTTCCACTTAGTATTTTCAGACTGTGATTGACCAAAACCATGGAAAGTGAAACTGAAAGCCAGGGAGGACTGGTGTACAATTGATTATTTCCTCTGTTCCTTTTCTTATTGGTGTTCTGAAACATTTAGTACTTTGGGGGACACTGTGGTAACATCTGTATATTCTTTTGTAGTAGCACTACTAATGATAGTTTCTTTTTATTTTTGGGCCTGAAATATTTACTATGTGGCTTCTTACAGAAAAAGTTTACTGATCCCTGCATTATATAAAATCAACTGGAATATACTGATGGGTATAAAAAAAGAGAACACTGTAAGGTCAGTACCATCAGCAGTCCTCATTTCTAAAATGAGTCACTTCTGTTCAAGTATGTACATTTCCAAAACATAATTACATCTGAAAAGTAGCTCTGCTACTTAAGGCTGGCCCTTTATAATTAGATCTCCACATGAAACCACAGTATTCCTTGGGGCTAAAGGAAACAAAAACAAAGCATATAAGATAACTAGAGGCCCGGTGCACAAAATTCATGCACAGGGGGCATCCCCTCAGCCCAGCCTGGACCCCTTGGGGCATGTCCAACTGCCGGCTTAGTCCGGATCCCGGGAATCAGGCCTAAGCCGGCAGTCGGATATCCCCCTCACAATCCTAAACTGCTGGCTCCTAATCACTCACCTGCCTGCCTGCCTGGTCGCCCCTAACTGCCTCGCCCCCTGCTGGCCTGATCGTCCCTTACTGCCTCTGCATGCTGGCCTAATTGCTCCTAACTGCCCTCCCACCGGCCTGGTTGCTCCTAACTGGCCCCCCTGCCAGTCTGGGTGCCCCCAACTCTACCCCCCTCCCCCGCCCAACCAGCCTGTTTGTCCCACACAGCCTGCTTGTTCAGTCCTTTGGTCGTCCCTCACTAACCTCCCTGCCAGCCTGGTTGTAGGTAGCCATCTTGTGAGAGTGTGAGGGTTAATTTGCATATTACCTCTTTATTATATAGGATTTCATAACTGATCCCATGAGCTAAGTTGGTCAGATCCTGTTATTTCCATTTTACTCATAAAGAAAACAAGTCTTATAAATATTAAATGACTTTCTGACACAATTAATATTTTGGACAGAAGATATAGACATGTGACATTTGTTCTGATCCAACATTTCATATCCATTTTAGCATTCAGTTTGCTTTCTTTTGAGATGTTATGTTTTTAGGAAAGCCATCCAACTAAACTGCTTAACTTTCTCTAAACATACAGAATTTTACCCTACCCAATGTAAATTTTTGACCCACTATTATTCTAAATAAACATCCAACATAGCCTGGGGAATTATTCCATTTGAAGAACCAAGGAGTAGTGTCAATCAATATGTAATACTTTAAGACTCTTTTTTTTTTTTAAATATATTTTATTGATTTTTTACAGAGAGGAAGGGAGAGAGATAGAGAGTCAGAAACATCGATGAGAGAGAAACATCGACCAGCTGCCTCCTGCACATCCCCCACCGGGGATGTGCCCGCAACCCAGGTACATGCCCTTGACCGGAATCGAACCTGGGACCTTTCAGTCCGCAGGCCGACGCTCTATCCACTGAGCCAAACCGGTTTCGGCAATACTTTAAGACTCTTAAATTTACAAGAAGATAACATCTGTGACATAAAATACCTCATTGATTTCATTGGACTAGTGCAAAACACACAAAACACAAGTACAGGACATAATACAAATGAATTATTTAATGGTACATATTTTTATCATTATTATTTTACTCTTTAAGTGAGGCATTAAAGGAATAGTTTATAAAGACAGTGAAATAAAAGTGTGGTGTTTGGCAAGAACATATAATTGGATGACCATAAGGAAAGGTTTGTCAGAAATACTTTTTATCATTTTGTATACAATGTCTTGGATAGTACTAGATATAATTTAAGGAAATATATTTAGAGTAACAGTTACCTTGGGGTTAGAGTGTTTGACAATATTTTGTCCATTCTTGCAGTCCAATGCATCTATAGACATTTTCATGTGTTACATCATAGTATTTTGTAAACATGTGGCAATATGTGAGGCTCAGCTGGAAATACCAAAATGGCAGACTTTCTATTTCAAATAATATAAAAGATTTTATATACATATACATGAAAACATTCTAGTTGAGGGGAGAAGTATAATCCTAAATAAAATAAACAACTTTATTTTGATAGGATGAGTTACTTAATAATTGCTCATGAAACAACTAATTATTTGGGGAAAAATGAAACTTCATCTCTTACTCATGACCTGAAAAAAATAAATAACAATTAAATTTTAAAAATTGATGTAAAAGGCAAAGTTATACAACTTTAGAAAATAATGTATCAGGTAAGAGAATATTTTATGAATGAATTTTTGTTTGAAATTATATAAGACAAATAAAAACCATTTGTAGATAACTTATAAGGTCATTTGTTTTAAATTGCACAATTAAAGTGAAAATAAAGGCCAAACATCGCCAGAATAATATGCATAATAAATTGAGGATCTTAATTTTAAATAATATGTGTGAATCAATAAAAACAATTACTGAAGCCGAAACCAGTTTGGCTCAGTGGATAGAGCGTCGGCCTGCAGACAGAAAGGTCCCAGGTTCGATTCCGGTCAAGGGCATGTACCTGGGTTGCAGGCACATCCCCAGTAGGAGATGTGCAAGAGGCAGCTGATCGATGTTTCTCTTTCATCGATGTTTCTAACTCTCTATCCCTCTCCCTTCCTCTCTGTAAAAAATCAATAAAATATATTTAAAAAAAAACAATTACTGAATGATAACAGTTAAAATACAACAGGTATTTCACAGAAGAAATACAAGAAACTTAATCTTGTAAATATCAAAGAGAAGAACTTTAAATCCATAATAAAATACACCTTTATACTCACCAATTCTATAATAATTAAAGTTATATTAAAATCTATCTCTTATGTCTGTAGGAGTGTGAGACAATTAAAATTTCCATTCTACCATTAGTGAGAGAGTAATCGACACATTCACATAGGGTATTTTTTATTCAATCCCAATAAACAGGCACATGCACATTGGTGGATATTCTTTATGATTCTTCAGAAGATTACTCTCTGAGAGTCAAAGGAAATATTTCTTAATGTAAGCATTTAATGTAGATATTTAAAATTTATTATGATGTCTTAATAAATAAAAGATATTTATTTTACTCAATTTTATTTTTGCTATATTTCATAATAAAAATGTTCAAAAATAATATGCAAAAAATATCACCAATGAAATTCCTGTGCTATGCAGCAGCTGTTAACATGCAGTGCCTTTATGTTCTATGCACTTGTTCCAGTTATTTTAACATAGTGGTTATAAGACATCCTACTAAAAATGAAGTTACAAATTCAATTTAAATACTCAACTAATATCAAATTACACTGACAGTTTACTGAGTTTAATTCACTGTGTATGTATAGCCTGCTACTAGTCTGCTGTCATATTTTATAAAAAGAATTGTGACAAGGCCAAACATCCATAGTAATTTAATGCAGTAATATGGAATGTAAATGAACTAGAAAATGAGTTAGAAGCTCCATAATATCTAAATTAGAATGGATATATAAATACTCTTATTTTTTGGTAGCTGCCAGCATTTTTGACTAGGTAATTATATGTATGATTATGTTTCCACATAAACCAGAATGGTATCAAAGTTAAAGAAAAAAGAACTATGCAGTAAAACTGAGTATAGATACAAAGATTATATATATATATATATACTAGTAGCCTGGTGCACAAAAATGTGTGCACTCTGGGGGGGGGAGGGTCCCTCAGTTATTAAACATTTATCGGCACAACACTGACCACATTGGTGGTGGTGGTGGTCTTGTCAGAATGTGTTAGATTATGCAGATGAAAATCTATTTAAACAGATTTGATGTAGATATTTTCAAAGATGAAAGAATTGTCCCTGTCAACTATTTTAGTTGATTCATATCTTCACTAATTGTCATCATTGCAAAGTTTTCAGTCCCCATATGGATTGCTGGATATGATAGGTCATGCACTGTCCCTGTCCTTTGAAGCCTTTGTTACCTTAAGGACTCTAGTTTTCTATTTATATGTTTAAGTACCAACCTTACCGGCTTAAAAATGTAAGCTTTTAACACTGCTCTCTCTGTTCCATATCCTTCCAGTGAAAAGTGGAGTTGGGTTGCAGCACAGGAGAGAAATTCAGAAGGGGAATATTGAAGTAATAACTGCAGTAGGAGAAGAGGGAACCTATTTCCCTGGCCACAGGGGCTGGCGCCCTAGACCACAGGGGTGGCAGCTTCTCCGGGTGGCTGCAGCCTGGGACCTCGGGCGGGTAGCTTGTCCATCTCCTGGGCTGCAGCCAGCTGCAGGCACTGGTGCCTGGACCAAAGGTGGGCGGCTTCTTCTTCTGGTGACTTTTTCTTCTTCTGTGTTTCCAGGGAGGGCAGTCAGTTATGTGTATATGTTCGTGCATGCAAACATAGGCGTGTTCAGGTGTGTATGTGGAAATCTGCTGGGCAAGTCAAAACCATAGAAGAGTTTCACCCTATCTCTTGAATCTCCCAGAGATATCCCCCACTTTTTTATTCTATCACTACTGGAGAGTCAGTATTTGTAGCCAGCCAGCCTGCGAGTGACTCTCTCAGTGTCTATTTCTGACTTCTTCTTTCCCTGTCTGTCTTCCAACCCCTAATCATATTTCCACCTGGATGCATCATTTTTAAACCCAATATGCTGTATAGAGAAGGAGTCAGGATGCTGTCTTCCCATGAATAGTACTCAGTAACAAACCAATTGCATTTTAGTTGGGCAATGCCCCTACCCATCCTTCAAATCCCTTCTACCATGCATTTCTGTTTCCCTTTTTATTTGTTGGATTGTTCTGCTGCTCCTTCTCCTCACCCCACCACCCTTGGATCGTAATGTAAAATTCTTTTACCATGTCAAGAAATTATTAAAAATACAGGTACTTTGAAAAAAAAAGTACAGGTACTTCTCCAAACACTGGCCACAGCTGTCCGCCTCTTCCCTGGCCTCCCTCCAGCTTCTCTGGTCGCCGATCCCTGGGCAGGGGGCGGCCAGGGAAGAGGTGCGCGCCGGCGCCCACCTCTTCCCTGGCCCCCCTCTGGCTTCTCCGAATACCGGCTGGGGGGCGGGCAAAAACTGCCCTGGTTCTCCGATCCAGGGCCGGGGGGCAGGGCAAAGGCAGCCCCCAGCGATGCCTTTGGCCTGCCATCCGGCTCTTGCCTGCCGCCTGGGTTTCCGATCACCGTCCTTCCCTTTTCGCCTTCCATCATTGTGCCTACGTATACAAATTAACCGCCATCTTTGTTGGCAGTTAATTTGCATATTGCCCTGATTAGCCAATGGGAAGTGTAGTGAAGGTATGGTCAATTACCATGTTTGTCTATTATTTGAATATATATAGCATTTCTTCCCATCAATCTAGGTCAAAATGTTTGGAAAGTACTGAGATATTGTAAATACACTTTTAGAGAAATAGGCTTGGAGTCTAACTGTTATTTAGCCAATATTATACAATGGATTCACTTTTAAGTGTTGTCCATTTAGTCCTCATACAATAGTATTTGATTTTATTGCTCTCTATTTTCTCTTTTGCTCTCTTTTTTCCAGAGGAGGATATTGAGGTACCAGGTAGGTTAAGCACGTTCTTAAGTGAAGCTTCAAATTAACACTAAATTGGAATGCATACTCATATTATTGTATACACATGTAAAAATGGGGTTTGGAGAGTTGTTTTTCATGATTGAGAATGATAACTATATTTCTATTTTGGAAACTTTTGCTTATTTTTCAATAGTTTACTCTCATAAAAATGCTGAAGGAATCTTTTGGAAATAAAATTATATTGTTCTATTTCCTTGGATTTTTTAAAATATATTTTGAAAACCTGATATATTTTGAACAAACAATACCTAGAAAGATTGTTCATCTATATGCACCAATTAATCGTACACCAGAGTCTCTTGAAGGAGGAGGTTCTCCTGTTCTCATGCCCAGTTTCTCTGATGTCTCTGGAGACTTGAGTGTCTTTGTGCTGTTGCTCTTTGCACAGGTCTTGGGGTTAACTCTGCCATTCTTCCCATCCCCAGTCTAGAGCTGTAAATCGTAGAGTAAGGGCAGTAAACAGGGCTATGCTTAGAGTTGTAAGTGCGCTAAGATCCAGTGAGCTTTTGTGAATTCCTTTCTACTTTTTTGCCAGTGTTGCCTCCTGGAAGTCAGGGTTTTCTGTTTGTTTTGTTTCAGTCGTGTTTGTTTGGTTTCCTTCAGTTTCCCCCTAAGATAAAGAAAATGAAATAAATGAGTAAGAGGCATTATATTGGTTCTGACTCATGTTTGTCACGCAGAGAGATCATGACCACTGTGACTACTGTTTTTTGTTTTTTTTTTTTTCTGGTAAAAAATGATCCCATAAAACAGAGTTTGACACATACAGTTGAGGTGATTAAAACTATTTCCCTACACCTTTGGGGTCATCTGACCAGTTTAAGCTCAGAAGATGGATTGTCCTGTGTAGTTAATATGTTTTTTCATCTCAAGCAATTTTCAAGCTGACATTTTTGTCTGGTTTGGCTACAGAACATAAAAATAGAGTGAACTGGAATATGCTCCCTATTAATTTAAAGATGGTACATCTTGATCGGGAGTATGTGCAGAAGAAATGAGAGCAAGTCTACTGCATGACCAAGACAAGTAAAAGCACTGTCATCTGGGATGGGGGGTGCTCTCTTGCTGTTGAATGTAAGGTACTTAGGATTTTAAGATATGGATGAAGTTCCTTTAACTTCATTTGAATTATATACTCAAATATTAGGGTGCTGTGATGTTATTACATGCTGGAGGCCCGATGCACTAAATTTGTGCAAGAGTGGGCCTCCCTCTGGCACCTGGGACCCTTCCCTCTGGCACCTGGGACCCAGCTTCCCTCACAGCCCCAGTTTCATCCGAAAGGTTGTCCAGAAGGACATCCGGTCTAATTAGCACATTACCCTTTTATTACTATAGATAATGCACAGAAAGGAAAAGCTTAGGGACATAGGATTAGCCGCTGCCCATCCTTCGACAGCCTTGGAAGATGGGTGTCCAGTGCTGGAAGTCTAAGTTCTGTGGCACTGAACTGCTTAGAAGTGTGAGAAGCAGTCTGAAGTAATTCATAGAATAGGGGCAGTAAACGGGGACTATCTACACGGTAAACATTGGTTCCAGTGAATTGTACAAAGTGGGATGTTTTGGATGGGCTCAGATAAAGAATTCTGCACCATCTGATGTCAGCTGGGGCTGTGGGTGTCTTCGCTAGTCTGGGTTTATGTTACCACAATGGCTCACTCACTTGGCTAGAAGTTAGTGCTGTTTTTGGCCCGGCGCTCATCTGTGGCAGTTTATTTAATGATGCATGTGGCCTTTCCATGCAGTTTGGGCTTATCCATTCATGACAGCTGAGAGATAAAATAGAAGATACCAGATCTTTCAAATCTTGGCAAAGCCCCAGAATGCCACTTTTGCTGCCTTCAACTCAGTCTCTCAATGAGGAGTAGAATGTATATAAAAAGAGGGATGGAATTGAATAAAATTATCTATAGAGACTTCTTAATGAAAACCCACACTTTAACCACATATTTATCATATCCAATATCACAAAACCACGTATTTATCATCATTTCTTCAGTTAAGTACTATTAATATGTCTTCCAATTCACTGATCTTTTTCTTGATTGTACAATCTATTGCTGTCTACCCAGTAGCACTTTCATTTCAGATACTGCCTTTTTCAATTCTAGAATTTCCATTTGGTTATCTTTTATAGTTTCCATTCTTCCACTGACAGCTATTCCTCTGTTAGCTATTATTATGTGTATCTATTTCCTCTAAATCCTTCAGACATTTATTGTAATAGTTGTGCTAATGTCCTCACTTGCTATTTTCAATTCTTGAAATTCTTAATTCCAATTTTAAGGATCCTTATTATTACACTAGAGGCCCAATGTACAAAATTCATGCACGGGTAGGGTCCTTAGGCCTGGTCGGTGATCAGGGCCAATCTGTGGGGTGACTGGTGGGGTGATTGTGGCCCCCACTTGCACTCGCCTTGGCTAGCCTGGCACAGCTGGCTCACCAGGCCCTCCCCACTCTGCAGCTGGTAGGGGACTGTGGGCTGGGGGCAGCTCCTGTGTTGAGCATCTGTCCCCTGATGGTCAATGCATGTCATAGCAACCGGTTATTCCACCAAGCATTCTGCTATTTGGTCTATTTGCATATTAGGGTTTTATATAGATAAGTTGGGTCCCTTGGATAATCCAGGATAATCTCCCTATTTCAAGGTCATTTTATTAGAAATTTAATTCTACTTGCAACCTAATTTTCTGTGTCAATGTAATCTAACATTCACAGGTTTTGCAGTTTAGGATGTGGACATTTTTGGGAGGAAGATCATTATTCTGCTTACTACCTACACCCAATGAGTATTTTATTTCATATATTGTCTTTTTCAGTTTAGAACTTCCTTTTGTCCTACTTTATAGGTTTATTCTTATGCTGAATTTCTCCATAATTTCTATATTCATGTGAGTGTTTTCCTCTATATCCTTAAACACTTGTACTGGTTGTATAAAATTCTCATTAGTTAATTTCAATTTTCTAAAAATTTTATATGACCCAAGGTATACTTAACCCACACACTATAGTTAGTTAATTATGGCACATTTGTAGGGTGCCAGTAAGATGTTTTAATTATCACCAAAATGTACTCTCTATTTCCTGCTTATAGCTGTCTATTTTTATTCATTTTGTTCATGATTTTTAAGTCAATCCACTCTAGAACATTTAGAGTATGTTTTGAATCTTCTCTGGTAATTAGTATTACTATGGAATCTTTTCCAATACTTTACAATATGTCCTCACTCTGACATTTCTCAAACCCCAGCTACATGTTTCTCTATCTATAGCGTCTGCTTTAATCAGTGAAGTCCACAGGTATTTAATTTAGAATGTCACTAACATAGTAAGGCTGTTGTTCTGTAGGTCAATTTTTACCGCTAATTTATTACTAAGGGTATATGTTAGTGAGGCAGGGGATTTAGATTGAGACAACTCAGAGAATGAATATCTTTCACTCAGGCTTTGAAATAGTTACTTCTAGATGATTCATAATGAAAAAATAAAGAGGTACAATAAGATAAAAAGTGTGTGTGTGTGTGTGTGTGTGTGTGTGTGTGTGTGGGGGTGTGTTTCTTGTGACCTGGAGCAGAATTCAAGAAATGTCACCTTTCTCCTGAAACAGAAGATTATGAAAAATCTAAGAAGTAACTGCTGCCAATTTAGTCCTATTTATCTAGCTTTCTACACCCTGCTCAAACAATCACTTAATCTGATTACCTTTTTCTAACCTCAGAGATAGGATATTTGTGTGTGTGTGCTTTTCCTGTATGTGAATTTGGACTCTTTGTTGGTGACCTTTGTGTGTGTGTGTATAGTTTTTTAGGAGTTTAGAAGATGCAACTTTTAGGTATCTGCTAGAGGATAAATGTGATTTATCTCTGAAGATTAAATTAGTTACCTATTCTATAGCACCCTGTACCCTCACATACAAGGATTAAATTCTCCCTTAAAGCAATGCTTATCTTGTCTATATTATTAATTTTAGTTTATTCATTTTTTTTCTAGGGCCTATTACAGAGTAACATTTGTTGGGATAATGCTGATGAGCAGCTAAGTAGTTATTAAGAAGAAATTTGATATATGAAGATGTATCTGTAAGCATAAACTGTATCAACAAAATGATAAACTCTGAAAAAAATTAACAAAATCTATAATTGTGTTAAAAGTTACCAAGATGGGCAAAGTTTAATTTCATTACATTTATTACATTACAAACTCAAAGTTTGTAAACATCAACATGACATACATTCTTTTGCATCTTGTCAACGCTTATTTCTACCTAGGCAACAATAATAAAATCACTCCAATGGCAATGTAGATGTGAAAGATTTCTTTAAAAAACATGTAATATTGAATTTGTCCTCTAGAAATTATTTTACTTATTTTGCTTATTTTTCCATTCTAAAGTGCACATTTCATTTAATGGTTCATTTTTATTACCTCTTAAAGAGACATTTATATTACGTGGCCTATCGTTATGGCCAAAGAGCAGTAATGTGTAAAAAACTATAGGTTTTACTCAGGTGAAGGAAGATTGTGAAAAGTCATGCATACAAAGCAAAATAACCTCACGTGTAGAAATTAAACATAAAATTACTTCAAAGCTGCCTTAAGCTATTTTATTGCAAGAATAATATTAAGTAGATAAGAAAGCAAAATATTAAAAAGCAGATTCTAGAACATTTTAGGGTGGTCTATTATCAACCAGTTTTTGTGTTTTTTTTTTAATTTTTGTAATTGAACTCACTTAAAGAGCTGCTTTTCTGAAACAGAAGTAAATTAGTTGCTGAACTACTGCCATCACATTCATTTATTTTCTCCCGTCAGCGGGTGACTATGCTTGTATGACAGCCAAGAATTCAGAAAAGAAAATGAGGTTTCAATTCAGGTGATTTTGTTGATGGCTTGCCAGACAATGACCATATATTTGGCAGTTCCCATTACGATGTGAATCACAAACAAGCAGAATTAAGTCAGGGCAATGTGAGAAATAACTCAAGCAGCTGGGAGTTGGATGAGTGAGGCGCACTGAGTGATAAAGGCAGCAAGGACTTAACTGGGGGCAGGGAGAAGCCTGGATATGACCAAGGGAAAAGTACACCCACAAATAGGACCTACACCCGGCAGACAGGCAAGCTCAGAGCGAAGAAGACATTTTTCCTGAAGTAATGGTGCCACAATAAGTCTAGATCCTAGACTTTCTTAGGGTGTTCACATATATTAAACAGTAATTAATTTTGCTTAGACATTGATGAATATAATATTAAAAACATACATATGCATATCCTATGGACCCAGACCAGTCGTCGGCAAACCGAGGCTCGCGAGCCACATGCGGCTCTTTGGCCCCTTGAGTGTGGCTCTTCCACCAAATACCACGTGTGGGTGCGCACATACAGTGCATAGTTGACTTAAACCTTTAAGTAAAGTTTATTAAGTTAATTTAAGGGAACATTGTGGAGTGAAAGAAGATGTAGGGTCGAGGACTGAGAAAGGTGTGTTGAGATGGTTTGGACATATAGCGAGGATGAACGAAAGGAGATAGACGAAACAAGTATGCAAGACAAGTGTGGATGGGAAAGTTGGAAGGGGTGGACCTCGGCAAACGTACCTCAATCAGATTGAGGACGTTTTTAGCAAAGGCCAGCTTAGGAGTACCCTAATTAGTTAATAACAATGTACCTACCTATATAGTTTAAGTTTAAAAAATTTGGCTCTCAAAAGAAATTTTAATCGTTGTACTGTTGATATTTGGCTCTGTTGACTAATGAGTTTGCCGACCACTGACCCAGACGATAGCATGGTGAGGGCCTGGAGTGGCCCAGGGGCTGGGCGGAGAAGAGGCAAAGGGGTGGAAATGGGGGAAATCTGTAATACTGTCAACAATAAAGCATATATGTATAATAAAACATTATATATATGTATATATAAAATAAAACATTTAAATCAACATGTCAACATATACTATGTGACAGGAACTCTAAAAATATTTACTTTGACCTTTTGATAATCTTAAAAGTTAATTTATATTAATAGCATTTTACTAGTGAGAATTTAGGATCAAACAGTTTAAGAAATTTGCACAAAATCAAACAGGATAATTAGCAAAACAAACACAAAAAAATGTCCCTGTAATGCTTCATGTAATCAGGAAAGTTTGGAGTGGTGTATATTTGAGAACTACAGCCAGTGGTACTTGCCTTTTTCTCTCCTTTGGCACTATTTCTCTCTATGTGATCCACCCATTTTCTATATCTGCTCTTTATTTTTTCTCCATAGAGAGAAACCAGGGCGATCGGCAGTGCCTGGACTCATATTCCCAGAATTTCCTTTCAAGAGTAGAGGTATTATTCTCTGTGTTCCAATTTAAATATCTCTATGAAAGGACTCTGGCCTTTGGTTTAGGCCAGTGGTTGGCAAACCGTGGCTCGCGAGCCACATGCGGCTCTTTGGCCCCTTGAGTGTGGCTCTTCCACAAAATACCAACTTCTGCGCATGGGCCACGAAGTTTCAATCGCACTGTACGTGTGCCCACACGTGGTATTTTGTGGAAGAGCCACACTCAAGGAGCCAAAGAGCCGCATGTGGCTTGCGAGCCACGGTTTGCCAACCATGGGTTTAGGCCATTCACTCAATCTCTAACACTGTGTTAGCAAAGGGAGGCTACGTGTGTGGTCCAGCAAGGGCAGGAGCCATCCCTAGTCCAGGCACTGTCATCAGGTAGGCAGAATCATGTAGGATGAGGCGGGTGGTACCAGTTTGCTAAGGCTGCCATAACAAAGGACCACAAACTGGGTGGTTCAAACAACAGAAATATATTGCCTTCCAGTTCTGGGGGCCAGAAGTCTGAAATTATGGTGTCAGGAGGGGATTCCTCCTGAGGGCTGTGAGGGATGGATTTGTTCCCAACTCCCCTCATTGGCTTTTACAGGAACATCTTCTTCCTGTGTCTCTTCACATGTAGTTATCCTTGTGTGCCTGTCCCTCTCCAAAGTTCCCCTTTATACTGGGACACTCTTTGCCTCACTTAAACCTGATAAGTTCTGTAAAGACCTTATTTCCACATAAGGTCACATGCTGAGGCATTGGGTGTTGGATCTACTGATGAATTTTGGAGTGACACAATTCAACCCACAGTAGAGGTTCTCACTGAGATGCACGGTTGAGGTTCCCAAAAGAACATCAGAAGCATTTCCTGAAGTACAACCTACATTATTCACTAAATATTAACTATGATGCAGAATCACACTCAGTAGCTCCAGCCAGACAATGTGTAAGCAGCAAAGGTTGTGTATCTGAGGTCTACACACCCAAGTGATCTGGTAGTTCAGGACCCTTTGGTATTTTCTGCCTTTTTCACTGTCTTTCTTTCTTTCCCCCTTTTCCCTTTCGGTGTTATCTAGAATGTTTCCGTCTTTCAAAAGCTTTACATGACATCATAATATATTATACTACTTTGGTTTTTCTACATCTCAAATGTTGGACATAATTGTGCATATACCATTTTGTTCACACTATATAGGAATATTTACTTGGAAAAGATGTGTTCCACCTGAATTGTGTACAGTAAAGTCTAAATAGTCATCTGCGGATGAGAATGTTCCAGAGTGTTTTAATTAATTTGCAGAGTCAGCACAGTGCTTTGGATGGATGACCAAGTTAAATGAGTCTGATATCACCAACCGGCCTGCATGAAAGAAACAGATCATTAAGCCTGTAATTTTCAGAGGTAATGAAGTTCTGAAAACAATCATTAAATGCTTTGTCCCATCCTATGTGTATATAATTAACTCCCAAAGAGGCAAACAAAGCCATAAAGGCATCAAATATTTTGAGAGATGAATATATAATATGCTTTAAATATACTATCAACTTCCATTTGTCAAGTAATTAATGAAATAACTAGTTTTATTTTAATAGCTGTTAAACTGGCTTATTTGGTGTGACTTTATTATGAACATGATACTTATAATTAAATTACAAGGCAAGATTGGAAACACCAATTAAAAATGGAACCAATATGCCAATGTCAAATTCCACCAGTTAATGTATACTTGGTAGACAATGTTATAGAAAGCAGGTGTTATACCATTAAGTCTAGTGGGAAGCCTAGGTAGATGACTGATGTATAGACATCCTATATAATAAAAGCCTAATATCCAAATTGTCCCCTCAACCAGGAGTTCAACCGGGAGTTCGACCACTCGCTATGACCTGCGCTGAACACTGGAGGCGGCACAGAACATGGTGGACGTTGGCGATATGGTGTTAGCAGTGGAGGCGCTGCTGGCCCTGATAAGAGCAGGACCGCAGTGGGATGGTGGAGCAGGTCAGCGGGTGGTGCCAGGCCAATCACCCCGCAGATGGTGACCAGCAGCAGGGACAGGGGGCAGGGCCACTGCCCAGCTCCCAGGAACTAAGGGAGCCAGGAGAGGGCTGACGACTCAAGTGGAGGGGGACGCACGGGGGCCCTGGGGCCCAGGTGTGTCCAGGGCCCAGAGGTCAGCTGGGGCCAGACACTTGTGCTTCAATCGTTGGCCAGGCCTAGGGACCACACCCGTGCAGGGATTTCATGGACAAGTCCTCTAGTGTTTTAATAATATCCTAAAATACAACTCTAAACAAAGCAACATATGCAGGCCTGCTTGGAGACTGCAGGAAGAATGTCTCTGTGTAGTTTTAGTCAGATTAAGGTGACTTTGAACAAAGGCATGATACTATGCTTTGGGAATACCAGCTGCAGCCCAAACAAGGAGTTTGAGAATGTTAGGAACACATCAGCACTTCTGGCTGCATATTTAGGAAAGGCTCACTACCAATAGAAGGTGGTTAGATCATTCTCCCTAGAGGCATTGGAGAATATACAGCGAATAAACAGGGAAAGATTAGAATCATGGGATCTCAATATTAGAGGAAAAATATAGAGAATATTGATCTAAGCACTTGCCAGTTCTGAATATGCATCATAATGATCCAGTCAACCTTTGATATATTTCAATTCATGCCACTCTACTTTTGTAATTTGATTTGATAAGAAAAGATACACAGTTGCATGACATCCTATGAATTTCCACCATAGCAATACACTAAATATATATAAACTCAAAAGAATATTTAATGGTAAATGTTTTAAAACAATTAGCAAGAGCTATGTTTTGATAATTTATTGCCCTTTTAGTATAATTTAATAATTATGTTTATATAGTTTCATTTTAACAATGGTCATGTTTTGAATTTTTCATGCAAAGTTCTTGAACATTTAATAATTGAAATTTATAACATGGTATGAGTTAGCTCCAATAAACCACTGACTGGAAACATAATGTAATATAACCAACATTAGGAAAACATGATGTTGAAAGTGGGAGTTAGGGGAAACAAGAGGAATTATTGCTCCTGGATTATTTCTGCTCTCATTACAATGCTAAACAAACCCAAACTGTGTGTTGCCCTTTCTGTCTATCATAAATAACGAGGGAGACACCGGTCAAAATAAAGAATGTAAATAATTTAGATGCTACTCTCTGTGGACATTCTCCATTTGTCTTTCTTACATGTCTTCAAATCTTGGAAACGAAGTACCGAATGACTTATTTTCCTGAAGTATGTTTCCAAGAATATATTTTTAGCAAACCCTTTGGAATACAGAGAGAGTACCTCTCAAATTATATGTTTGATTACAGCAGTGGAAGATGGAAATAATGTCACTTTCCAAAGGCAGGTCTGCTATGTTCAGTGTCTTAAAGATGCACCCCCACTGGAGCAAATGGCTGGCATGCTTACTAACCCATGGTTCCAGGGCTGTATTTCCATCTTCCAGCTCAACACATTGAGTGCGCAGACATCAGCCAGCCCTCTCTGGGTCATTCTGTGGAAGGTGGGGGCTCAGGGAAGCAGTCCAAAAATACTGATGTGGCTACTGCCATTGCTGTTAGTAACCAAATGTCCTTATTCTCTAACCCAAGAGTTTCTTTGATTCTATAAGCATTCAAAAAAAAATATGGGTCAGCTAACTAGTCAGATTGCAAAGAGACAAACATATCAGACCCTCATGGTTCCTAACATTCTCCTTGAAATTGATCTTGGATGACCTCAGCTATAATGTTCTGTTAAATGAGCCCACACTTAATGCTTCCTCTGTCCCTTTAGAATAACTTAACTCAGCGGTGCTCTTATTTCTGTTTGTCCCTATTCTATGATAATTGTAAAGTTAACAAAAGTTCTGAGTCTCATTTGTTACTTCTGTATGACAATATCTGGTAAATAATTCTAATATAACGACTCAAATATGCCTACTAGATTTACTAAGCAAAAGTGAAACCAAATAAAAACAAATTCTAAACCTACTTTTCTGATGTTAACTTTCATTTTGTTTCACGAGGTATATTTCCTTTAACAAACTTTGTTAAATTTGTGTATTGGCGCCATAACCGGTTTGGCTCAGTGTATAGAGCGTCGGCCTGTGGACTGAAGGGTCCCGTGTTCAATTCTGGTCAAGGGCATGTACCTTGGTTGCGGGCACATTCCCAGTAGGGAGTGTGCAGGAGGCAGCTGATCGATGTTTCTCTCTCATCGATGTTTCTAACTCTCTCTCTCCCTTCCTCTCTGTAAAAAAAATTAATAGAATATATTTTTTTTAAAAAAAGAACTCAATTCATAATTTTCCAATTGTGTATTGGCCAAATGTGAATATGTGGTCTATCTATCTATTTACCTACTACACGCATTCCTACTATCAATCTATATCTATCTTAACCAGTGTGGGAATGAAGTCACTTTCTTGGTCTGTGCCAGTGGCTATAAGCCTTAGTTTTTACAGTACAGAACAGGGAGAATAATAATGTTTATATTTTATTGTTGCAAGATAAAGTTAAGTAAAGCAACCAAAATGTTATTTTGCATGATTTTGTATTTATTATGCTTATTTAATAGGTATTATTTCAAATGTTTTCCTTTAAAACTAATTAATTAATTCACCAGATCATTAAATAAATATATAAGTGAATATCTGCTGTACAGCAGTCATTTTAAAGTCACTGGAAATATAAACAGGTCTTGAGTATGTAGTAAATAGTAGGTTTAACTGGTAATTGAGGATATATCAATTATACCAAAGAATCCTTATATTCATGGAATTGACATTAATAATGGGGAAAGAGTTAAAAACATTCTTGTTTTTTTAAATTGATTTCAGAGAGGAAGGGAAAAAGAGAGAGAGATAGAAACATCAATGATGAGAGAGAATCATTGATTGGCTGCCTCCTGCTTGTCCCCCATTGGGGTGGAGGCTGCCACACAGGCATTTGCCCTTGACTGGAATTGAAACTGGGATCCTTCAGTCCACAGGCCAACACTCTATCCACTGATCCAAACCAGCTAGGGCAAAAAACAACAACAAATTCTTTATTATTAAATAGTGTTAAAGTGTTCACGAAAAGAGGTAAATTTTAGTCAGAGAATAACATGGAGATGTATCTGAGGGTGGGTGATCCCCAGAGGCTTTTCTGATGAGTTGACCATTAGTAGAGACTTTGTTGGAATGAAGAAATAATTTGCATGTCTTGAGAAAGTGAGGTGGAGCAGAGGGAGTGTTAAAAGCAGTGGATCTGAGGCATGGTCAAGTTGTACTTGTTCCAGGAAGATTCCCATGTTGACATGGTTAATGTAAGTGCATTACAGTTAAGAATACAGAGCTCTTTGCCCTACAGTAGAATGCATATTTTTGATATAACTGAGAAGAAAACTGGTCATAATGAACTTGATTCTGCAAATAACATTTCCTAGGTAAATTCAACAACAACAAAACATGTTTAAGGAACTTCAATGACAAAGCTTGTGGCCAATACCCTCCCACTCTTCCCTTTGATACTCACAAAGACTAATATATTGCTGCTCCATCACCCTTAATATTCTTTGTGGAAGTATACTATGCATTAACTTGACATTCCCAACATACTAACTAACCTCCCATCTCTAAAGTAGTGGTTTCAGAGTTGATCATAACTCTGAAAAAGGATTTATGATTCATATTAGGAATGAGAAAGAGAAAGAAGTGATTTCCTCCCTCTTAAGTTGTGCATTCATATTTATGATGCACATGGGAAAAGCAAGAATAATATGTATACAATGTTATGGGAGTATATGGTGTATAATATTCTCCTCATTCCATTACCCCTTTTCCCTATCATTCAGAGAAATCTAAATTTTATTCTTCTTAGAGGCAATGATTTGTATAAGAATATTTTTATAGAAAAATTGAAGAAGCTGTTTATGTAAGGTAATTAGGAAGTTGCCTAGATACAAACTCATTGAACTAAAAAATATGTTCCGATTGCCATTCAAGCTTGAAAACAGCAAAACACCAGTTTGTAGAACCAGAAAAGGGCCGTTGAGAGCAATAGAAGATGAAAATCATCATTCTGAGAGAACTAAAGGAATTAGCCCTAGATAGCCCCTCCCTTCTGAATCTCATTTACATCGTAAAAGTCATCCTAAAATTGGTTGATAGATGAATACTTTTTTGGAAAAAAAATTCAGGAAAAAAGAAAATCTTGTATGATAATGTTTGTCTTTCTGCAGGTAAAGTTCACTTCGTTTTTAGAAACCCTCCTTCTATTGCAACCCAGTTTTAATTCATCAAAAATGTCACTGCAACTATTAAGTTCTTTGCTTGTAATGTATGTTTGTGAGATAATGAACCATTTTTTCACACTATGTAAATGACACCATGGGGACTCATAAACACTTTTCGAAGTTGTAAAACTGTTTTAGGTCACTGGGATACCACTTAGGAAATTAGCACTCATTATACTAAAATATTCCCTCATGACTTGGAAAGGTCAACATCGTTTTCAAAAAATTGCAACTCCCTGAGAGTGTATTGCTTCAACCAGGGTCATGCTATTTGCAGTGTATTTGGCTAGATGTCTGTAAGTAAAGATCTCCTTGTGGTGTGGTAAATGATAGAGCATTTTTGCTGTATATGACAGTAAGCTAACTCAGTTTTAAGGATGACACTTACCTCATATATTTATGTAACTGATCTCATTACTTTCAAAAATAAAGATTTTAATACTTCTTTAAAAGATCACACCTAATTGTTCATCTGATCACAATCTGATCACTTTGCTCCGAGACACAAAGGCACTTACCTCTTTGCACAATTTTTTGTCATCTGAAAAATGAGGGGGGTACACTATTATGTAATTTAGAATGTTATTTTTAGCACTCACTTATGCTATTCTAATATTTATTAAGAAGGTGAAACATTCATTTGGTTTCGTATGAATTGAAGAAACTAAATTATTCAAAATAAATAATGAAAAATTATATAGAATTATATCAAAATTTATAAAGATATAAGGGGATTATTCATCAACTAGCATTATAATAAATCACATAACTGTAAATTTAAATATTAAAGCATTTAAACTTGACAACCAAGTTTCTGGATGTTATTTTAACATTTTCAAATGCACAGTTGTAAATAAAATGGCTTTAGGTCAAAGAAATGATTTTTTATAAAAAGCTTAAAATTTGCATAAAATATATTTAACTTCTAAATTCATAAAATTAAAAATATATTTTAAATAATTAAAATTTTAAATGGAAAAACAAACCAAAGCTTTCATTTCAAAATATATTTGAAATTATATTTAACTAAATTCTTATCTCATCCGTTGGATACCATGCTATTGAATACAACATACATTATCAATGCCCTTTTCTGATTGGATTTTTATTCATATATCAAAGCATGAAGCAAAGTTTGGGGGTTTGTTTTGTTTGGTTTTGTTTTGTTTCGTTTTTGCCTTCATAGTTGACAGATTTCCTTTTTGTATAGCCAAGTGTAAAGACATTAGTTAAAACAGAGATTAATTAAGTGGAAAAAGTGTTTAAGAATATGCCGTCTATAAGAAAATAAATTCAAACACGAAAATATAGATAGGCTGACAGTAATAGGACAGATAATGATATAGCATGCCAACATTAATTTTGAAAAGAAGCATGAATGGCTATATACATATCAGATAAAGTAGATTATAGAACAAAGAAAATCATTAGAGACAGAGGCATATTATGTAATGATAAAATGAAAACACCACCAGCAAGACATAAAAACACAAATGTGTAAGCAAAAACCAATAGAGCTGAAAGAAGAAATAAACAGATCCACACTTATAGGTGGGGATGTCAACTCTTCTCTCTGAGTAATGATAGAAATACTAGAAAATCAGCAGTATGTAGAAGAACTGAACCATATGGTCAACAAGCCTAACTGACATTTATAAAACACTCCACCCAACAACAGCAGAATCCCCATTTTTTAAGGTGCCCATAGACTATTAAGATAGACCATATCCTGGGCCATAAAACAAACCTTAACAGATTAAAAAGAATTGAAATTATGCAGTCTATATTTGATGATGATGATAATGAACTCCAACTAAAAAGCAGCAGTAAAATCTCTGAACACCCGGAAATTAACAGCACATTTCTAAATAACCCAGGGGTCAAAGAAGAAATTTCCATAAAAATTAAACATACATAGAGTTCAAGGAAAATGGAAATAAACATTAAAATATGTTGGAAGCACCTAAAGTAGTGCTGAGAGGAAAATTTATAGCACTATAGGCTTACAATAGAAAGGGAAAATACTTTAAATCAAAATGTACTTTTGGATGTGGATTGTACTTTTGGATGTGGATTGAAATCCACATTTCTGGATGTGGATTGACTTTTAACTATTAACAAGTCTCATTTCTTTCAAAATAATTTTAATATTTCTACCTCTAGAAACTAGAATATGAGCAAATAACCCAAAGCAAGTGAGATAAATAAATCACAAATTTCAGAGCAGAAATCAAGGGAATTAAAAATAGGGAAATAATAAAGAAAATCAAAGAAAGAGAATAAATGTGGCAAAAGTCTGTTTTGAATAGTTACCAACAGCCTCCGCCACATTGTTGAGAACCTTCGATGCCATCCCCACCAAAAATGGCATCTTCTCCTGGAGGCTGGGAGCCCATAACTTGCAATGATGACAGAGAACAATCTGGTCCACATATGGGCGGAGGAACTTAAGTACAATCCCCCAAAGACAAAGCAATGGAAGTAACAGAAAGCTTTTGGTGAGTAAAAGTGCTAAATGGGGTTCTAAGTGTTTTTATTTTCCACTCTTAAACAAGAATTAAAGGAACAACAAAAAAAGTCTATAGCGCAACGCTCTGCGGAGGTTACTGCCAATGCCTCAGGCTGTCATGCACACACTTTTGTTCACATTATAATTTTATGGGGTTACTTAATGGTAAATATGGTGGCATTTGGGAAGGAAATGAGCCACATTTGCTCTTTAGCAATTGGATTCTGAAATTTAGGATGTAGATTTATAATTAACGGTAAAAGAGGTAAAATCATTGCCCTCTTCACTTGTATTAGTGTCATTTTTTTCCAATGTTTTAAGACATTTCTTAGTGCTGTAATTGAACATCTTGGTTCAGCAGCTAGAGGAATTATTTATGACATTTATTAGCAATGTAGAGCAAATAAAGTTTATTAGATGCATGTTGTTGGTAATTAAATAAAATAGAAAATGCGAACTAAGTAATCTTATACACCTAATGCATCCCCCCCCATTTCTTGTTTCATTTAGAAATCATAGGGCTAAAAAAGAGGGACATAATTAATGTATGCTCTTAATAGGGATAACAGCTTTTATAGAATGGGGAGATTACTTTTATAACCCAATTAAAATTTAAAAGTTAGTGTGTTCCTCATTACTTAGACTGGATTTTCTTTAATCCAGAAATTCCATATGTTTTGCTTCAGAGTTTACATATGTAAAGTGCACATTTGGAAAATGGAGGCATGATACTAGTGATTTAATTGCCATGTAATCAGAGGACATTTAACATTTCCTTCCCATTTATTTTAACCCGATAAAAATGTAATCTGTTCCTGATCATTATTTGCTTCTTAATAGACAGGGGAAAAATAATATGTGTGTAACTGAAGGCCGTGCCCCATAAGAATAGGTTCATTAGTCAAATTGAATAAACCAAAACTGTGTTTGTCAAAATTAGTTTTATTTAGCATGATTTTACAACCCGGCAGAGACTTGAGAAACTATGCTATTTGTTTTATGTCATGAATACCAAGCACTGGAACTTGTCTTTCTGGATGTGGATTGGCTTTTAAGCATCAACAAGTCTCATTTATTTAAAAATAATTTTAATATTAATTTAAATCATTATGTTATATTGGCACATTTTTGGAATTAAATAAACTGCATTATTCCATAAAAATTAATAGGAATTTATAATTTAAGCAATATATGAATATAATGTTCACTTGGAAACACAGTGTCAAGTATTGGACAGGTGTTTGTAAAGAATAAATGGTCCCAGATTCTAAAAGATATGTAGTTGTAACACATGCATTGCATCACTAGTAATTATAAACTTATATAGATGTGGGACAACCATCTGCACACATACAAACATATGCACCAATTGTGAAAGCAAATAAAGTAATATTTAATTCAGTTTAGGGTGGATGATCTCTAAATTGGAGAAAAAAAATAATTGGACTCTCTCACGCTTTTTAAATATATGATTTTTATTGAGTTTTAGAGAGAGAGGAAGGAAGAGGGAGAAGCAAGAGATAGAAACATAAATCAACTGCCTCCTATACTCCTCCTACTGGGATCAAGCTTGCAACTCAGGCAAGGGCCTTGATTGGGAATTTAACCAGTAACCTCTTGATACATGCATAGGTCAACAACCCTCAACTACTGAGCCACACCAGCCGGACTCCCCCACAGTTTTTTAAAGATATCTTTAAATGTCTCTAAATACAGTAACATGATAAAAAATGAGATTTTAATTGTGTGGGGATGGATTGAAATTCTTGTTCTCCTCTCAGGAGTTTAAGTTGTTCCACTATTCCTTTAGTAAAAGTTGGCCTTATGACTTGCTGTGGTCAATGGAATGCAGCATACTTCCAGTCTTGTTCAGAGCTGCACGAGAACAGAAACTCACCTGGTGATTTGATACATGTAGAGAAGAGCTAATATGCCCTAGCCAACCCTCACGTGTAGAGTATCTTACTGACCATAACTGATATCAGGCACTCACAGTTCTGCTGAGTTCTGAAAAACCAGCCAGCTGTGTTCAACCTTAATTGCTTGCTGGGACAATCATCCACTAAAAATTGGTTTTTGTTTTAAGCTACTAAATTTGGAGTGAGCATTATTCAGTAATAGCTAACTGATAAAGTTGTCAACAAGGGATTTTGAAAGCATAAAACATAAAACATACAAAACATAAGATACATACAATATTTGGAAAAATATTAAAATACAAATCAGTGGTAAATTTATGTCCAGTTTTATTATAGGGCTGAACTCATTCAAAATAATTTAAATTCTTTGTTTAGATATTGAAGGTTTCAAGGTTAATTGTCTTTATTATCTCATATGTTCTCTTTAATATAGTTAATATTCAGAATTATATCCTAAATTATATATTGTTATTTAATTTTCTCATTAAATTTATTGGCATGACATTGGTTAATAAAGTTATACGTTCCAAATGTGCAATTCAATGATGTATCATTTGTATGTTGCATTCTGTATCCATCACCTAAAGTCAAATCTTATTGAAAATATATGGATATTTAACCATCTTTACCCTTACTATTTTTAAATTTGTTTATTTTCAGAAACTATATTTTAACTAGAGGCCTGGTACACAAAAATCCATGCACTTGGGGGGGGGGTCCCTCAGCTTGGCCTGTGCCCTCTTGCAGTCAGGAAACCCTCAGGGGATGTCCACCTCCTGGCTTAGGCACACTCCCTGGGGAATTGGGCCTAAGCTGGCAGTCAGACATCCCTCTGGCAGACTGGGAGCCCTTTGGGGGATATCTACGGCAGGAGCGAGCCTAAGCCGCAGTTAGACATCCTTAGCTCTGCCAAGGAGGCAGGAGAGGCTCCCACCACCACCGCTGCACTTGCAGCTGTCAGCCTGGCTTGTAGCTGAGCGGAGCTCCGCCTGTGGGAGCACACTGATCACCAGGATACAGCTCCTGTGTTGAGCATCTGGCCCCTGGTGGTCAGTGTGAATCATAGAGACTGCTGTTAGGGTCAATTTGCATATTACCCTTTTATTACATAGGATTATCAAGTATCTGTTGTTAAGTTTGTTTGCTTTTTGTACATTCTATGTACAAAACGTCTTACCTTTTACTGGAAACACTATTACTCCCTCCCCCCCCATTTCTGATTTATCTAAATACAACTTTTTAAAAACATCTTAATCAGCCATGCTACTAGATTTCCTCATCTGTCAGTTTATAATTAGCTGTTCAAAATTATAAATTAATTAATTAATGATGAGACTTCAATATTGTAATATAATCATTACAAAGACACTAATGTATATAAGTTAAATTAAATCTATATCACAGAGATAAATCACCAACATTGGTAGGCCCTAAATAAACCAATGTGTTTATTTAGTTGTAGGACTTCAATCCCTAATATTAAGAATTCACATTTTAGAGGTGGCTGTAAAATATTCAACATATTTTCACCAAAATCTTGGCTGAAGGATGTATTCATTAACATTGTAATAATAATAATTTTCTTTTGTTTTTGAAATGCCCATTAGGTTTTAGTGCTCACATCAATAAACTCAGAGTTTTTTTAAATTTTCTTTTTATAGCCGAAGCCGGTTTGGCTCAGTGGATAGAGCATCGGCCTGCGGACTGAAGGGTCCCGGGTTCGATTCCGGTCAAGGGCATGTACCTGGGTTGCGGGCATATCCCCAGTAGGAGATGTGCAGGAGGCGGCTGATCGATGTTTCTCTCTCATCGATGTTTCTAACTCTCTATCTCTCTCCCTTCCTCTCTGTAAAAAATCAATAAAATATATTTAAAAAAAATTTTCTTTTTATAATCATTTATTTCATCGAAGGGACACTCTTGCCATTCACAGCTTTGTAGGAATGCTGTCGAAAGGAAATAGCTAAGTGTTCATTGTCACTTGTACTAGTCTTAGTCTTAAAAATATCACTATATATCACCAGATAGATACACTTTTTTGAGATGTATCAAACTAGCTTACAGAGATGATTTATTGATGATGGTAGATGAAAGAACAGTTCATTAACAGACTTGTTTTTATCATCTTAAATATTCACCTAGAGATATGTGTTACTTACTCATAAACATTGGAATAATCAATACAAAATGTCTTCTCAGAAAATACATGTGATTAGACCCCAAATAGCAAGACATATACCTTTTATCATCAAGGTTGTTATTATCTGATTTAGGTTCAGTTTTCTCTTGAGGCTATTAAAGAATGCATATATTTTTGCTGACATTTTATCACAGCAATAAAATGAGATGGGGATATATACTCAGAAGGCCACTAAAAGGAGTCAGCATGTTTACTGCAGAAAACAACTTCTTTACAAACACTGAAAGCAGTCAGTAAGGTACGTCCAGATTTATGGTTAAATGTACTATCACACAAGCTCTAAGTTTGTAGCATATTTTACAGTATGGAAATATATATCTATGAAAGACAACATCAATTAATATTATTATACTATAGGTCTGATGCATGAAATTCATGCATTTGGGGAGAGTACCTCAACCCAGATTGCGAGAGGGCGCAGGCCAAGCTGAGTGATCCCACCAGTGCACAATCAGGGCCAAGGAGGGACATGGGAGGTTGCCAGCCAGGGAGGGACCGCTGGTGGGGTCCAGGGTGTGTCTTGCCCATCTCACTCAGTCCTGATTGGTCCAGCAACAAGCTAACCTACTGATTGGAGCATCTGCCCCCTGGTGGTCAGAACACATCATAGCGACTGGTCAACTGTCTACCCCCTGGTGGTCAATGCACGTCATAGCAACTGGTCGACTGGTCGAGTGCCCCCTGGTGGTCAGTGCAGGTCATAGCAAGAGGTTGAGTGGCCTTAGCATATTATTAGCATATTACACTTTGATTGGTTGAATGGACAACTGGATGACCGGACACTTAGCATATTAGGCTGTTATTATATAGGATTATGCTTACCTTAGTGTATGACAAATTACCTATGAGAACTCAGAAGAAATTAAATTTAGTTTTAAATTTTTACTTGTTAAATCACAAAAGTCCACATATATAAATCAATTTTATTGGTTATATTTTTTTTCTGTTTCTATGAATTCATGTTTTCATTAGTAATAATCATAACAACTGTCAATGTTATAGTTTTATATGAATGCTTTTACAAGTCCAGGAAACAATTGGCAATGCTTTTAAACCTATATAATGCAATACATAATAGTAGGGCGGGGGATATATTCAAAAGAAATCTTCATAAAAATACTATATTGTGGACAGAGATGAAAATGTATGTGGCAAGTGCATTATATAAATTTAGGAAAGTTAAAATTACAAAGTAAAACTAAGTATTTTTATTGTCTTTTTGCAGATGACATTATCTTATCTATAGAAAACCCGAATTACTATAACAAAAACTGTTAGAACTAATAAGCAAATTCCGTACATTTTCAGGATACAAAATCAATATAAAAATATCAGTTGTGTCTCTATACACTAATGAAAAACTAGCTGAAAGAGAAATAAAGAAAATAATCTTATTTATAATAGCATCAAAAATAATAAAATACTTAGGAGTAAATTTAACCAAGGAGCTGAGAAAGATTACTACACTGAAAACTATAGAGCTTTGGTAAAAGAAATTGAAGAAGACAGAAATAAATGGAAAGATATCATATGCCCATGGATTGGAAGAGTTGATATTATTAAAATTGCCATACTATGCAAAGCCATCTATATATTTGATTCAATGCCTATCAACAATCCACTGGCATTGTTCACTGAAACAGAAAACACAATACTAAAAATTGTATGGATTCACAAAGACCCTCAAAGAGCCAAAGCAATCTTTTAAAAAAATGTGTATTGACTTCAGAGAGAAAGGGAGAGGGAGAGATAGAATCATTGATCTGAAGCCTATCTCCTGCACGCCCCCTACTGGGAATAGAACCTGCAACCCAGGTATTTGCCCTTGACTGGAATCCAACCAGGGACCCTTTGTTCCACAGGTTGACACTCTACCCATAGCCAAACCAGCTGAGGTGCCAAAGCAATCTTGCGAAAAAAGAACAAAGCTGAATTTTCACATCCTAATGTCATATTGCATTGTAGACCTATAGTAAACAAAAACAGTATGGCACAGGCATAAAAACAAATACATAGACCAATGGAACAGAATTAGGAACCCAGAAATACCTCCCCACCCTACATACACAACACACACACACACACACACACACACAGAGAACTTACTAATGTTTGATAAGACTACTCAAAGGGGAATGGATAATCTCCAATAAATAATTTTTGGAAAATGGATATTCAAATGCAAAAGGAAAAAAATTAGACTTCTACCTTAGACACTAAAAAGTAAGCTCAAATTGGATTAAAGACTTAAATGTAAAGCCTGTAACCTTAAAACTCCTGCAAGAAAACATGGAAAACAATTGGAATTGACAATAATTTTGTTAAAATATGACACTAAAAGCACAAACAATAACAGCAAAAATCAACAAGTGAAATTATATTAAAATGCTTCTGCGCAGCTTTCAGTGAAATTAAAAGGCAACTTATGAAATTGAAGAAAATATTTGGAAACCATATATCAGGTAAGGAGTCAATATATAAAATATATAGCAAAAACACCCCAAATAATCTAATTAAAGCATGGACAGAGAACTTGAATATTCCTTTTTTTTTTAAGGAAGACATACAAATGCCCAAAAGGCACATGAAAATATGTTCAACATCACTAATCAACAGAGAAATGCAAATCAGAACAATGACATATTGCCTCACATCTATTAGAATGGGTATTTTAAAAAAGATAAGTATTGATGAGGATGTGTTAAAAATTTTATTTCTGTGCATTGTTTGTGGGAATGTAAATTAGTATAATCATTATTGGAAAGAATATGATGGTTTCTTGAAAGAAGGAAAAAAGACTACCATAGGATCCAGCAATCCCACTTCTGAATATATATCTGGAGAAAATAAAACCATTATCTGGAAGTAATGAAGTAATATCTGCATACCTGTTCATTGCAGTATTATTCACAATAGCCAAAATATGAAACCAACCTAAAAGTGTGTTGAAGTATGAATGGATATGAAAAATCCTATATAATAAAAGGGTAATATGCAAATTGACCGAATGGGGGAACCACCAGTTGCTATGATGTGCATTGACCATCAGGGGCCAGACACTCAATGCAGAAGCTCCCCCCTGGTGGTCAGTGTGCTCCCACAGGGGGAGCGTCGCTCAGCCAGAAGCCAGGCTCACGGCTGGCTAGTGCAGCGGTGTTGGCGGAGCCTCTCCTAACTCCACAGCAGTGCTAAGAGTGTCTGACTGACATTCAAGGGCTCCCAGACTGCGAAAGGGCACAGGCTCAGCTGAAGGATCCACGCCCCCCCCCCCCCCCCCTCCATGCAAGGCCTCTAGTATTACATAAAATGGAATATACCCAGCCATAAAAAGGAAATTTTGTCATTTGTGACAACATGGATGAATCTTGAGGGCATTATGCTAAGTAAAATAATTCCAACAGAGAAAGAAAAACAATGTATGATATTTGGAATCAAAAAAAGAGTCATTGAATTAACAAATAGACAGTGGTTTGCAGGGGTGAGGGAATAAGGGAAATGGGAAGATATTGATCAAAGGTTACAAATTTGCAGCTATAAGATGAGTAAATTCTGGGTGTCTAGTCTACAACACGGTGACTATAGCTAACAATATTGCATTGTATACTTGAAAGTTGCTTAAACAGTAAATCTCAAATGTTCTCACAGCATTCACAAAAACAGATACACACACAAATGGTAAATAACTGTGTGGCAATGGATATTAACAAACGTTATTTTGACCATCATTTCACAATATATATCTATATCAAAATCATCATATCCATTGTAAACCTATACAATATTATACATATATTATTTATATCAGTAAAGCTGGGGGAGAAAAAGGTCTGTCTTTCTTTTTTTTAAAAAAGTATATTTTTATTGATTTCAGAGAGAAAGGGAGAGGGAGATAGAGACAGAAACATCAAGGATGAGAGAGAATCATTGATCGGCTGACTCCTGCACCCCCACAAGGGTATTGAGCCCGTAACCTGGCCATGTGCCCTTGACTGGAATCAAACCCAGGACCTTTAGTCCACAGGCTGAGCCAAACCAGCAAGGGCAAGGTCTGTCTTTCTTGTTCATATCAGGACTTTGTTGGATTAGACTCATCCCTATAAACCCTAATCTAATATGACATATTTATAATTACTTTCTCTCCCTAACCCCCCACCCCCCGCTCTCTCTCTCTCTACACACACACACACACACACACACACACACACACACAAAATGTCCATGGCTATTACCAAGAACCATTTATTAAAAAATAATTCCCACTGTAATACAGTAGTGTTTTCTTACAAATCATCCTATATAATAAAAGAGTAATATGCAAATTGGCCCTAACAGTAGAACAACTGGGAATGACTGGTCACTATGACACACACTGACCACCAGGGGGCAGACGCTCAATGCAGGAGCTGCTCCCACAGGGGGAGCTCTGCTCAGCCACAAGCCAGGCTGATGACTGCCAGTACAGCGGTCGTGGTGGGAGCCTCTCCCGCCTCCTCAGCAGCGCTAAGGATGTCCGACTGCAGCTTAGCCTGCTCCCCACCTGCAAGTGGACATCCCCCAAGGGCTCCCAGGCTGCCAAAGGGATGTCTGACTGCCAGGTTAGGCCCAATACCCCAGGGAACGGGCCTAAGCCAGCAGGTGGTCATCCCCCGAGGGGTCCCAGACTGCAAGAAGTCACGGGCCGGGCTGAGGGACGCCCCCCCCCCCAGTGCACAAATTTTTGTGCACCGGGCTGAAACCGGTTTGGCTCAGTGGATAGAGTGTCGGCCTGCGGACTGAGGGGTCCCAGGTTCGATTCCAATCAAGGGCACGTACCGGGGTTGCAGGCACATCCCCAATGGGAGATGTGCAGGAGGTGGCTGGTCGATGTTTCTCTCTCATCGATGTTTCTAACTCTCTGTCTCTCTCCCTTTCTCTCTGTAAAGAATTAATAAATTATATTTTAAAAAAAATGTTTGTGCACCGGGTCTCTAGTACAACTATAAGTGACTGGGCCTTCCTCAAAACTTACTATTCTATTTTACTGATATGTTTGTCTACACTTTTGTCAACATTACTCTACTTTAATCTCTATAACTTTAACATAGACTTGTCACATTATATAAGAACCCCATCTTTGTTTTTACATATATGTATTAATATTTCTTAGACTTTTGTTTTCCTATGTAAAACTTAGAAAAACATCAATTTCACAAACACACACACACACACACACACTTCTGGGATTTTAACTTCAATTACATGACTATAGATCAATTTATAAAAAAAATTAAAATATTTAAAATGCTATACTTTCCACTTTGTGAACTAGTATGTCTCTCAACTTATGTGCACTTTTAAAAAAATGATCTCAAAATGCTTTATATCTTTAGTGTAGAAGTCTTATACACCTTCATCTAGATTTATTCCCAGATATTTGGTGTTGTGATGCTTTTATAAATGGTTTCAGTGAGTTTTAAAATCTCTTTATCAGCTTCCACAGTATATAGAATATAAATTTTTAAATTGGATTTGTATTCAGAGAACTTACTAAATGCAGTTATTAACTTTCATTTAATCTGTAGGTGCTTTTGACATTTTTTGATATATACATTGTTATGTGCCAATTACCACAATTTTATCTCTCCACTTCCAAATCTTACTACTTTCCTTTTTTTTATTAAATTGACTAGTAATGTGGACAGTAGTTGTTAAATAGAGGTAATATTTTGCTTCTAAATTTGTTTTGCTTCTACTCTCAGGAGAAAAAAATGACATTGCTTAACATTTTGGATGGATTTGCTCAATATTTTTTTGTCATATTAAGGAAATTATTAATATTTCTAACTGTTGTGATGATTTTATTTGTATAGTGATATGCATTTATGTTTATTGAATGCTAAAGTTTTTAAATTTCTAGTGTAAATCTGGTATGTCTGTGATGTATTATATATTCATTCGTAAGTAAATTTTCTTGTGTTTTGTTTCATTTAAAGTATATTTTAAACTATATTCTTGAGAGATGTTGGCCTAAGTGATTCTTTCAGGTAACCCCTTCATGAGTATTTTGCATTCAGGTTATCCTGGGGCAATAGCACAGGTTGGGAAGTGGTTTTATCTCAGATTCCCTATCACTGTAGCCTAAATGTTTTGGGGAGAATTCACTCAGGATAAGACCAGAGAAACCAGTTAAAGCAAGAACGTGCGCTCAGCTGAGACTAACTTCAGACTGTTCCCACAGGGAAATTGTGGAGTGCATGCGGCGTCACAGAGGAAAACCTTCTAGCAATTGCATGGAGAATGGGACAGCTGCAAATTTCATTAGTCAACAACGAGTGAAATTGGGGAACAGCTATGCCAGTTGGTAAAGGGAACCCTGGTGAGTGATTGCACACAGCACAGTCTGCTCCTTGGACCACACAGATTCAATGGCTTCTCCCTTGATTTTATTTTATCTAGACTCAGCCTCAGCAATAATCTATTTTATTATAATTTCTGGGAAAATTACAAGTAAAGGATTAATTCTCATGTGATAAACCTTAGGTTTTCTGTTTCCATCGGTCCTGAGACCATAACCCATAATCAGATTCGCTATTTTCACTATCACTATAGGGCATTGATGGTGAACCTTTTGAGCTCGGCGTGTCAGCATTTTGAAAAACCCTAACTTAACTCTGATGCTGTGTCACATATAGAAATTTTTTGATATTCGCAACCACAGAAAACAAAGACTTATATTTTTGATATTTATTTTATATATTTAAATGCTATTTAACAAAGAAAAATCAACCCCAAAAATGAGTTCGCGTGTCACCTCTGACACTTGTGTCATAGGTTCGCCATCACTGCTAGGGTCACCTTCAGTTTAGTGATATTTCTGCTGATGAGAAGAAGCTTGCCATCTTGGGTGACTCAGAAATTCATATCTGATAACCTGTTTACCATATTCTCATCAGGCTTTATATGTTGTACTTGGTTATTTAATAGCTAATACTGGGCAATGGAAAACCAAGAGTTGCCCCCAATGAATTGCAGTGTATTTCTCCTAGTCAGCATTATGTAAAAGCTTGCTAGTACTTATCCATACCTAGTGATTAGCTATAATTATCCTTGTCAATATGGTAAATCCTATCCCTGCTGGTCCACCAGCAGGAGTCACATAAAGGGTTAGGTAACAAAGGTGGACTTAAGGTTCTGGTGTAATTTCTGACTTTGCTATTCATTGGTTTGAACACATTTAAAAATACTAATCAGATTTGTCTTAAATTCCATGTGTGATGACTTAATTTTCAGGATTAACTGTGAATCAGTTTCATTTGTAAGGTTTTCTCTTGTTTTGTTTTTCTTTCTGTCTCATGTTAATACTAGGGCTATTTTATTGCATATTACAGTCTATGTGAAAAATTGAAAGTTTTATTTTCAATTTCCTATTGAAAATAGATAGTTTTATTTTCCTTCAAGGAGGAATTAACTTCCTCCTTACCGGAGTTAGAATAAGGGCATATTACTGTGTCTCAATAAACAACCTAGTTTTTGAGCCCGTGTTGTAAGGCTTATCTTTATCTGACACCTTTTTACTTTAGGGCATAGCTTTGTGCAAGTCTCAATTGAATGCATGGGGTGTTTATCGTTGTCCTAGCTCCTCACATCCTGCAGTGCAATTTCGTCTACCCTGCAACATAAGACTATTGCAAGGACTTCGCTTTTCAGTCACTAAGCCTTTTCTTTCTAATTTTTTGGCCTCTTGTCCCAGGCTCCTTAGGATTTAACAATGACAGCATTAAAGCATTCTGAATTCTGGAATTACTTCTCTGGGTTATTTTTCTCCTGAATTTCTGTTTCTCATATCCTGAGTGCCTTATTACTTCTTAAAACAAAGCGTTACCTCCCCTATAACACTATCTCAAACTCAGAGTTTCAGCTTTATGCTAGACATTTATGACTTATCTTGAGATTTAGGAGGGAAAAACAATATAAAAAGTAGTATAATTCTGGCCCTGTGTGATTTGGGTTCCCGCCCAGACCCAATCTTGTTGCTTCATGGTGCAGTTACTTGGTGCTCTCTGATAGTGAGTACCAGATGTTTGGGGCACTTCTTCAATTTTATGAATGTGCTTTTGTAATTCATGCTACTCACTGGTAACCACTTGTGGAATAACACTTTACATGATTTCAATGCAATTATATTTTGCCACTAGTTAGATATGTCCCAATGTACTGGTAGGGGGCTATATTATTCTATGCTAGATGAGGATAATGACACAGTGACATTAAGTAAATGTCAAAGTTCATGCAGATTTTGTGGGACTCATATTCTCTATTGGATGTCTCCAAATAATAAATAATCTCATTTTAGTTTTCCAAAAAGTCAGGCTGACCATACTCTATTACAAGTCATCACATTATCAATTTATCCTGTATTAAATTATGTTACCAGTTATGTAGTTTCTATGGTCCTTGACATTAGGAGTTGAACTCTGCTTTAAATACAGAATGTGAAACAAATCCCTTTCATTACCCAATTACATTTGAATGTGTAATGAGTATTTCAAGTCCCAGAGATTTAATCAGTAATTAAATACAGCTCCCCATTAGGAGTTGCTACTAGAACCATTTATTATGGTCAAACATTTGAACATTTCTAGGTGACCAAGATTTAGCCAAAGGACAAACGAATTAAAGATTTTCTTGGCAAGGAAAACAACAATGTTATGCCCCAGAATCTGGAAAATGATTAGATGTGAGAGAAATTTAGGGCAGGCAAGAATGGCCAGTTTGGGAGTGAGACTGAGAATCATATATTTGTGAAACTGAAAGCAATAATGAGCCCGTAACAAGTACGTTCATGTAAGCCATCATAGTTCTGGCCATTATGAGAGACATGTGATGACTCCACATTATAGATAGAAAGGATAGGTCATAATTTACTTGACTGAAGTGCATCACTGGGTCATTATAAGATCTTTAATTTTCAATTATTAAAAAGAGCTGATTTTTTATAATCTTGTTCAATTGGTTGGAAGTTGATATAGTGAAAATTCTGCTGAAATCATATTATAATGTTTTTATTATTTAAGTCCCCAGTTTGTATGACTAGTTTATGAGACCCTTGATATCACAAACACTTTTACATATGCATCACTATAATTACTTGTCTTTAAATTATATATATATACATTTTTTTGGAGACAGATTTCCATATCTAATGACACATATGATTATGTTTCTCTTTAGAAAACTGTTTCAATTTACACTCCCATCAAAATCATATGAGTAACATTGTTTGTAAAACTGCTTTTGCAATTTTTTTTTCAATTTGATTTTTAAAGTGTATCTGGGCCATTAATTTCCTCTTTCTCTCTCTCTCTCGTGACTTGATTACCATTCCATGATCATATTGGGCCACTTTTTAAAATTTGTTTTAGCTTTTTAAAAATAGTTTATTTCTTTAGTGTAGTTTTATGTTTAAAATAAAATTGAGAGTAAGGTACAGAGATTTGCCATATACCCTTTGCTCCCACAGATGCATAATATCCTCCATTATCAACATGCCCTACCACAGTGGTTCATCTGTGACAATTGATGAACCACAATAACACATCATAATCATCCAAAGTCCTTAATGCACTTTAGGATTCACTCTTGTTGTACATTCTATGGGCTTGGACAATGTATAATGGTGCTGGTCTTTAAAATATGAGGTAATTTAAATATAAATAATTTTACTCATTTCAAAATATTTTAATTTTGTTTAAGTGGGTTTTCCTAACTCAGTAGAGTATGACTCTCTCTTTAACATGGTTTTTGTTGTTTTTAATTAATTTTATTATCATTGAATGGATAATGCTGGATAATATGCAGGTCACATCAGTTTAGATTTATATCAACTAAAATGTGTATTCAAATATACCAAAGTAAATTAGGCAGATGAGTATCATAAACATGGAACTTTCACCAAGAATCAAAGATCATATTTTTTTCATTTTACATTTAATGATAATAGATACATATTTGATATTTTATTCACATCTGAAAAAAAGCAGTCCTTTTGATTATATGTGATTGTATATATAACAAGAAATAGATTTGCTTTCAAATTATTTGGTGCCTTCCTTAAATACATATAAAATAGATATAAATATTTTTTTTTCAATTTTTGGTGCATTCCTAACATAATTTTAGGTTCCTTAACAATCAAGCATGCAACAATAACTCAATCATGAGATGAAAAGATGCTATTCTTAAATGTATCGAAAATGTTACATTTGCAATTCTATGCTTTTGTATAATTATATGGCTATCACTTTAATAACTTTTTCTGAATTATATAATGTTTAACTTGAGGCTATTTTAACCCTCATCTTCTAAATAAAGATGATATTTCAACTGAAATACAGACTATCTACACCAAAGCTGGGATATCTAAACTCCATTAAAACTTATTTTTGTCTCTTTTTTTGTCCGTTTGCAAGAGGAGAATGTTGGGCAGACATTAAATTCTGGAGTATACTATTAATCCCAAATTGCTATTCATTTCACTAAGATGCAGTGAGGAACCTTGAATTTTTTCTAGATAAACAAATGTTTTGCTTTCTTGTTTATGTTAATATGAGGGACTATGCTATTCATCTTGACTTTATATATGTTGTCATTAGTCTCCCAGTAGACAACTCTGTTAAGTGCACTTAGTCTTGGAACATTGGCTTTTTAACTGTGTGGAGAAACCTAATTTCATTTTTCCAGGTTTCTAAGAGGACCAGTTATCCATTTAAAATTATTCTTTAGTTTTTAGACATTGAAAATTTAGAAAACTACTTTCTTTCATTTTTAATTTTAGGAAGCCATAATATTTCACTTACATTTTATATTTCATTTTGGATCATTACATTTCAAACCATCTTATAAATAGAAAATAATATATCTATGTAATAGGAACAGTATAGCATATAGGCTGTGTGTCCCAAAACGGGTAGCATGCCTTATACTTTATCCAGTAGTTGGTCTTTCCAAACCGCTTTATTGCATAAGGCAAGATGCTGATGTTACAAAATATGCTGCTTTGAAAAGCACATTTTCAATAAAATGATGGAGCCATGTGTATATAATAACTATCCTATTTCCATTTATAACCTTTGTTCTCTGAACCACAGTTTCTATTCCTTAGAAAAAGACATTAACACATGAATATTCTTGACAGGCTGGTGAGACATACCAATAGAATGTGTGACATATAATTACTTTTTTTTACTGCGAGTTTCTTATTCATTCAATTAGATCATTGCTCTCAAATAGATTTTTTTCCCAGCCTGGCATTTTTCACATTTCATATCATCTATCATATTCACATGCAAAAATGGCTGATTGATAATTATTAGCTTAATGAAATTGATCTATAAAAAGATTTTCTTAAAATTTTCTGTTCAAATAAATATGTATTATAAATATTACCAATGGAAATTAATTAACTAGACATAATTAAAATTATAAAATAATTCATACCCTTAATTATCATCTAAGGAAAAAACACACTGGTTTCAACAGTTGTAACTGGTGTCATATCTTCTTTTAGAACACATATTAAACCAAATTCACGTTTCTATATGATTAGATTTTACCCAATTTGTTAGCATTAAAATTATCCTTAGTAAACTGCTTATTTCCCAATGTAAACATATACATTTATACACATACAAAAGAAATTTTTTCCCTTCTATGATCAAATCACTACTTCTCAAAGAGATACCAGATCAATCATTTTTGCCACATTTTTCTATATTAAATTGAGAGGACAATATTAACAGAATAAGAGAAAAAAAGAAACACAAAACATGGGAAAAGGGAGTAACACATGAAACTATACATGTATATGTTTGTATATTTATTGTCCATTTCTTCTGAGTCTATAGTCCTTGAGATATGGGATTTTATCTATTTTAATCTTATTCTTTGAGCACATAGTACAATATTTAGTACATAACATAAATCTAATAAATATTTGTGGAATAAAATAAACATTAAATGAATAATGAATGAACAAATATTGAAAATGACAGAAAATAGATCATATTACATATCATGTAATTTTAATAATAATATAAATATTAATTATTGAGTACCTTTTAAGTGTTTGGGTAGCTGGTTAGCATTTTACCTTCTGATTACCATCACTATATAATTGTGCTTTGCATTTTATTTTATTTTGTTTATTTTTTAAAAATATATTTGATTGATTTTTTACAGAGTGGAAGGGAGAGGGATAGAGAGTTAGAAACATCGATGAGAGAGAAACATCAATCAGCTGCCTCCTGCACAGCCCCTATTGGGGATGTGCCCGCAACCGAGGTATATGCCCTAGGCCGGGATCGAACCTGGGACCTTTAGTCCACAGGCCGACGCTCTATCCACTGAGCCAAACTGGTCAGGGCGTGCTTTGAATTTTAAATAATCCATGCATATAATGCATCATTATTTTATGTACATGTCCCAATGTGATTTAATATTATTCTATTGAACAGTTGCTAAATCTATCACTTGGATAAATAAAGTATCTGGTTCCAGGTTAAATTATTATTAAATAGTAGAACCATGATACTATGTCAATATTTCAAATCCTTTACAGACACTTTTCTCTGATTCTCCCAATATGTAATATAAATTGTTAGCCACATCCCCACTTTTTGCACCAAGTCTACTTCTTATGGTCCATAGGACAAAATCAGTTACATGGACATTGATGACACCCAATTCACCCCCAGACATATCATATGTGATGAATAATTATTTGTGAGTAGATTATAAGCTCAAATTAGCTTTGGTTCAAATGTTTGTTTGTTATTCCCTGCCATGCTGTGGATTCATTCAGGTATTGTATTTGTATTCTATAGCTGTGGCAGCAATTTGCCATAAACTCAGTAACTTAAAACAATAAAAATATATTACTTTATAGTTTTCTTGGTAAGAAATATGACCCAGTTCTCACTGGGCTAAATTTGAGGCATTGATAGGGCTTATTCTTTTCTGGAAGTACAGGGGAGAAATCATTCCTTTGTCTTTCCCACTTCTAGAGACCACCTGCCTTCCTTGATTCATGACCCCACTCCTTCATCTTTAAAACCAGAAATGACAAGGAGAATAACCATCACTCTGTCATCTCTGGTCATCTGCAGCTGGAATACATACTCTTGTAACTCAGAGTTTGACATAACTTTTTTCTCCTTCCCAGTGATGAAAGTTATCATTTGTTTGGGCTTTCATACCAGTGACATGTCTGGATTCATGGAAGTCAAGAAGTCAGGTTTAGCCTTAGCCAGTTTGGCTCAGAGGACAGAGCGTAGGCCAGTGAACTGAAGGATCCCAGGTTTGATTCTGGTCAAGGATACATGCCAGGGTTGAGAGCTTGATCCTCAGTAGGGTGTGTGCAGGAGGCAGCTGATGAATGATTATCTTTAATTATTGATGTTCCTATCTCTCTCCTCCCTTCCTCTCTGAAATATATATGTTGTTTTAAAAATCTGGTTTATTTCTGGCATTCTAAGATAGTTACATTAGTACTTAAACCTCATAGAGATAAATTGTAGCATGGGAATGATTTCTTTTTCTAGTATAGAACATATAATAAAAGAAGAACTAGCCACTCATGGTCAAGTAAACCTAAAAGAATCCTTAATTGGTGGTGCCCACTGCTATGGATACTAAACAATGCCTGCCAAAGCTGTCAAGTACAGAGAAGAGGAACCATGTCCAACAGGGCTGTAGCAGCCTCTCTGAGCATGCTTTTGTTTACTGCAGCAGGACGGGAAAACACGTATTCCTCTATGCATGTGTCATGTTCCTTTGGGACTTGTAGAAATACCTGCCTGTGGTTGGGAAAATACTTTGTATAGGGACCTGAGTTCCTTCTTGGGCCAGTAGGGTCAACTAGGATAATTTAAATTACATTTAAATAATGGAATGTGCAACCCAGTCCAATATTGCCCTGACAGAGAAAAGGTTAAGTGCTTTCAAATATAGTATTTGATTTTTCATATTGATCACGGTCAGGTTCAGCATGGGTTATTCTGTTCATTACATAGGCTGGGAAAATCCACTAAAGATCAGGGTCATTGTTGAGTGAGTAGAGATGAGGAGGTTGATGCAAAAAATTTATTTTCAGCCATAAAATTTTTCTAATGTCATGGAAACAAAGGGTGTATAATAGATAGATTATATGAATCATAGTAAAGATGGAACATAGTGTCATATAACTGCATCCAAGAACAAAAACAAAGCAGACAAAAGTAACCCAATAGAGATAATCATTACACTAGAGTAGTGGTTCTCAACCTGTGGGTCGCAACCCCTTTGGTGGTTGAATGACCCTTTCACGGGGGTCGCCTAAGACCATCCTGCATATCAGATACTTACATTAGGATTCATAACAATAGCAACATTACAGTTATGAAGTAGCAACGAAAGTAATTTTATGGTTGGATCACAACATGAGGAACTGTATTTAAAGGGCCAGAAGGTTGAGAACCACTGCGAGGTTCATGGAATATATAAGCACCAGACTGAGCGAACATGCTTACAAAATACGTGTATAATAAAGTACCCTTAAAACACAGGTGTCAGAAAACAAACTCAAGTACAAAATGGATATTCCACATAGTTCAATCACAATATTTAGAATTCAGTTTTGGACTTTCTCTCTTCACTACACCATAGATAGGGGCATGTTGGAGTCCTCTAACTCCAGTGTCTATCACAGTGTCTATCACAGTCTTTGAGCCATAGTAGATAATGAAACAAATTTTAAATACATAATATTTGCTGGATTCTTATTTGAAACTAGAGGCCTGGTGCACAAAATTCGTGCACTTGGCGGGGGGGTCCCTCAAGTCAGGCCTGAGCCCTCTCACAGTCCGGGAGCCCTTGGGGGATGTCTGACTACCAACTTAGGGGAGTGGGCCTAAACCGGCAGTCGGACATCCTTAGTGCTGCTGTGGAGGCGGGAGAGGCCCCCACCATTGCTGCTGCACTCACCAGCCGTGAGCACGACTTCTGGCTGAGCGGCACTTCCACTGTAGGAACGCACTGACCAACAGGGGACAGCTCCTTCATTAAGCGCTTGCCCCCTGGTGGTCAGTGCGTGTCATAGGGACCAGTCATTCTGCTGTTTGTCAGTTTGCATATTAGCCTTTTCTTATATAGGATGAAAAAAAGAAGAAGGATATTACTTCATATGCCCTAGGAATACTTACTGTTCTAAAGAAAGAATTTTGAATTTTCCAAATCTGAGTTGATCACTAACCTCCCCAGTAAGCAAGAGAGGTCACAGAAGAACATTTATATGCTGATAGTTCCAGGAGTCTAGAACAAAGACACAAGATGGATGGGGAAAGACGTCTTTTAAATGGGAGAAACAAGAAACTCTTAGCATTCGTCATGTTATTCTTAGTTCTTTTATTCAATAATTAACATAAAACCCCTTTTTAATTTCCTTGGCATATAACCTTTAAGAAAAATATGTAAACTATTATACTTTCTGAATTTAACCTATGGACTATGCTTATATTAGAAAATGGGATTGTTGAATATGTTACTGTATAGACTAATTTGATTAACCCCAGTCATTGCAAAATAAAGTGTGTAGGTTGTTTCTTTTTTTTAATTTTTATTTTCTGTATTGATTAAGGTATTACACATGTGTCCTTATCACCCCATTGCCCTCCCCCCTCACCCCCTTGCTCATGCCCTCAACACCCTGTTGTCTGTGTCCATTGGTTATGCTTATATGCATGCATACAGGTCCTTTGGTTGATCTCTCCCCCTTACTGCCACCCTCCCCTGCCTTAGAAACAATACCATAGTCTATGCATCTTTTCTTTCAAGTAAACATATAATAACTTCACCAATTTTAAATTCAAACTTAACACCAACCCCTTATACATAGCTAATCAATTATAATTATTAAATGAAAAAAATCAATGAGTCATGGAAATCAGTAAGTTGGTGTCATTCTCAGATTCTAGTACAAATGTGATTAAAATCCCAGCTGATATAATTTCATAAGTAAGGCCACGATGCCTCTAGAGATCCTCAGCTATGATGACTTATTTTAACATGGAGAGAATGTAGAATACAAACAAATGAGAGTTTTCTTTTATGCTTCAACTGTAAGTTCTACTTACTCTTTCTATGGCATTTTAGGGTAGGTCAAGATAGTCCTCTCTGACCTGTTACCCCTTAATTTGTAGTGCTGGGAAGCAATTTCTTACTTAGAACAAAAAGCTGTTTCCTCCCTAGGGAGCACTGACTCTCAGTGAAATGAGGCACTGCTAAGGGCAATTGCCATTTTAAAGAACCAAATCCCTTTTGTACAATTCCAATTAGATGTGGAATAGAACACAAGTTTTTAAACAATTATGTACAACATTGCCATTGACCCATACTCTCAAAAAATAAACTGATTAAATTAGGTGACTGTTCATTTATACTATATGATATGGCTTCCTTTTGCTTTTAGAAAACTATGAAGACTGTTTAATGCCAGATGGACTTCCGGGGAATTTTTTTTATTAAATTAATCAATTCATTACTCTTTCAGTCTCTTTTCTCAATACTCAAATACTTATTTTTTTTATTTTTTATTGTTGACACTATTACAGATGCCTTCCATTTCCCCCCACCCCTACAAAGCCCCCTCCTCCCCGCTCCCTTGGCCCTCATCACACTATTGTCTAGGTCCAAGGGCTAGTCATATATGCTTCGGGGCTAATCTCTTCACCTTTTATCCAGTTCCCCCTCTTCTCCCCTCTGACACCTGCCAGTCTGTTTCATGTATCCACATCTCTGGTTCTCTCTGTCCTTGTTATCTTCTGGAGGTTTTATAAAAGGTTGTTCAGTCATACAGCCTCATCCTAAGTCTTGTCCCTTCAGCATGTTCTCCTGACAGTGAATCTTAATTAAATGTCTTTTGCTGTCTTTTTGGTTAGGCTGATCATTCTCAAAATCATCCAGTCCTGGTTACTTTTTTGTTTAACAATTCCCGCCCCCCCGCCCCTCCCCATGTACTTTTCACTTCTTGCATTTTGCTATAAGCAGCAAGAAGAAATTGAGTCCCACAGTCAAAGCTTTGTTCAGAAATCTCCTTAGTAAATAACCAGATGCATCACTTCCAAGCTGTGCTCTCCTCATAAGTGCAGGCGAGAATGTTATCAGGTGTTCTGCCACCACATGACAAGGATAGCTCTTCATCCAGTTTAATTTATACTCCTCGCCTCTTTCTAAGCCAGCGGTTCTCAACCTGTGGGTCGCGACCCCTTTGGGGGTCGAACGACCCTTTCACAGGGGTCGCCTAAGACCATCAGAAAACACATATATAATTACATATTTTTTTGTGATTAATCGCTATGCTTTAATTACGTTCAACTTGTAACAATGAAATTGGGGGTCACCACAACGTGAGGAACTGTATTAAAGGGCCGTGGCAATAAGAAGGTTGAGAACCACTGTCAGCCCCTCTCTAACATCAAACTTCTACTAGCAGGCTGTTCCTGTGCTTCAGAATTTCTCTATCATGTTCCTCAAATATGTTCCAGCCTCAGCCCACGTCCTAGACCCTAAACTTCTAACACATTTAAGATACTTTTCAGCTGCTGTTATAGCAGAATCCCACTCTCATATACCGTCATACATATTCATTTTTTATTCATTAGAATTAAGTCCCAGGTTCCACCAGTACTCAAGGGGAGGGGAGTGTCCAAGGGCTTGGCTCATTGGGGGTCACTTTAAGGAGTTTCCACCCCAGCCATGGTTTTGTTTGTATGAAAGCCATTTGAGCACATTCTAATAGGAATATAGCTGAGAAGTATATAATGTGAAGATATTACACTGTAAATTGTGATCATCAGACGTGTGATGCTTTCATGCATTGTTATATAAGGACATAAACAGTGAGAAGAAATTATACTGATCAGTTCACGGGATCAGTTGATGCACAAACTAAAGATCATACAAACCCTGATGTGCTTTGAAATGTGTCATGGTAAATACCCAATTAGCTGTTAATTTATGAGAAGCTTCTTATCCTAATTAAAAACATAATCTTTTTCATATCTTGTCAACCTTAGTAAATACTGCTTTTTTTCCTGTACAACAAAGGAAAGATAAAGAAGAAAATGGTGTGCCTAGTATAAATGTTCTAGGAAGTAGGATATTCAGATTTAAATTCAGGTAAACATTTGCATAGTACCTATTCTTGACCAATCACTGTGCTAATGAAAACAGGTGATTAAGTTATAATATTGTCTTCTAGGAGATAACAGGCAAAGATGTAAAGAAATAAAATATCACAAGTGAGATGTAAAAGCAAACAAAAGATACACTGGATATGGAAGAACAAATAGAAAGCAAAAATGGATTATGTCTCTTCTTTGAAGAAACATGTTTGGAAGTAGATAACAGCCTGATAAAATCAGGACCCTTAGGAATTACATGAGCCTTTGAGTGAAGCAACTTCACACAGGTTACACAGCAGTTTTCCATCAAATCACTTACCTGTGGATTCTGTGAGAGCACTCGACAAGGGACGAGAGTCTGGATGATACCACTTGCTCGGTGACCGATCCAAACAAATTCTTCTAGAATAGTCTGATTCATCTCTTAAAATGAACCCATACCAGGTCTTAGCTATTGTAAATAATGCTGCTATGACCATAGGAGTGCATATATTCTTTCTGATTGGTGTTTCTGTTTTCTTAGGATATATTCCTAGAAGTGGGATCACCGGGTCAAATGGCAGTTCCATTTTTAATTTGTTGAAACTCCATACCGTTTTCCATAGTGGCTGCACCAGTCTGCACTCTCACCAGCAATACACGAGGGTTCCTTTTTCTCCACATCCTCGCCAGCACTTGTTATTTGAAGCTCATTTTAATGGAGTAATAAAACCTCAGGTCAAAACTGCATTTTGTGTTGAAAAAATCACTGGGAGGGCAATTCCAAGAGAAAATTGTCTGAGAATATCCCTTAGATTACTCTAATGGAAAGCATTCCTGGTATATTTAAGATACATATATTTAAGTTTTATATAAATGTGAGTCTGGGTAAAAAATATAGGAAGAGACTTTGTAAAAGCTTGAGAGCAATTTAAGAACTTTGATTTTACATTACATGAAGTGTGTAGGACTTCTAGACTTTTGAAAACATGACTGAGATCACCTGTCTTAAAATAATCTCTCTCTTATTTTGAGATTATGCTGCAGGAAGTGAAGAGTAGAAAATTCAAGGTAAATTAAGTACCAACTGCAGAATCAAGTGGGAAATGAAAGTGAATGTAAGTTGGATGGTAGCATTGGAGTGCTCGGTTAATATTCAATAGTGGATATATTTGAAAGTAGAACAGGTAGAATTTGCCAATAGATTGAATTTTTGCTGCAAGCTAAAGTGAATGTGCAAGGAAAATAAGAGTGTTTGGGGCTAAGCAATGCAGAATGAAATCAACATTGATAAATAAAGGAACCATGTCGGGGGAGGTACATTCGGAGGGAAGAATAGTAATTTGCTTTTGGATAACTTAAGTTTAAGCTGCCATTTGACTTACTATCTAATTAATGATAATAAGTATGCAGTTATTTATAGAAATTTGTAGTTCAACTAAGTGTTCACAATTGAAAACATACATTTGGATATAATTCACTTATATTATTTGAAACAAAAGGCTAGATGAGATCACATAGTAGTGAGTGGATAAAAAAAGACACAAGGACAAGGGTTCCCTGGGTTACAATGGTTATTTTCAGGGATTGTTGGGAATGCTAATCAAAATAAATTAAAAGTTTGTTTTTAATATTTTCTCAATGATAATATATTCAACTTTTATTTGTGAATTTTTAAAAAATAACTATTTCTGGAGAATAGAGCAGTAGATATGAAATGATAATGGGTAATTCACAATTCCTGGCTCACTCAGTAGCTGGTACAGCAGATATTCCAAAATACAAATAAAACACTGACTTCCAGTGCATATCACTATAATTGTGTTCGGTTGACTTTTTTACCCACAATGATGGCTAATAATACCTTGAACAAACTAAGACTTAGCTCATCTCCTAGGCAGGTAAAATATTAGATATCTAATATATTTTTCTGAGAACTGTTTTGCGACTTAATATTAGCAATAAAATGTGCTAATATTTTAATTATCATAAAATAATATTTTTAAAATTATTAAAAATGTTAATGTGACTTTTTAAAAGTATAAAGTCATAATAGAGCAAATGAATGTGAAAAAATGTATGAATGGTAATATACAGAGATTATTATACAAACACATGAAAAAATAAGAATGTATATAGATTGCCCTATATACAAAATATATCTGGATACCAACTCTTCTTAAGTATTAAAGACACTAAGAAATGTTTATGGAATATTTACTATAAGCTAGCTATATATGGTTATTAATTTTTTAGATCAAAGGTGTCCAAACCATACTGTCTTCCTTTGAAAAGCCTACAAGGTATCAGGAGTAGCACATCTAGAACTAACAATAGCCATATCCTAAATATAGTGAAAATAATATTTAAGGGCTCATGTAAATTTTTGTAAAATATTATATGTATTAGAACCACTTATGGACAATGTCCATGAAAATGGATAAAATTTTGACTCTGTTCATTGATGTGTGAATATGCTGCAATAATCTCATTCTTATTAGTCTTATCTTTCATATCAGATAGGTATTTCAGAGGAATGAGTAAAAGCATTTAGCAACCAGTTGAACACATGGATAATGTTTTAACTGAGGTCCTAAAATCAAGTTCAGGAGCAAAGGCCCTGTGGAAATGCACTAGAACAGCAGTGTGTGTGCAGGCCACTGGTGACAGACTGACATTGTGGGGTTCGTCTGCAGTTTTCTTCCCACGAGAAACCTCACAAGGAGCAACCAAAAAGTGTAACCTGGACCTACATCTTCCCTCTCTACTGAGTTCAAAGAAATTTCTATAATCAGTTCCTCGAAATTGGAAGGGAACCCACTGTGAGAAAATTGACGGATGTTTGCCTACCTGCTGGGTGGAAAAATTGAAAAATACCAACCTCAGGATGTATTTGTTTTGATCTTTGTATTTTGCCTGATGATTATGCAGCAACTGGAACCTGGCTGTATGGCAAGGAAGCAGGAGGCAGCCACACACTCAGAAAGTCAGCGCTGGCAAACAGGTATGCATTTACTGCCAAAAGTTTCCTGCGCACCGCAGAGCTGGGCCACTCCACGATGTTTATACACCCCGCGGCTGCAGCATGGCTTGCAGCTCAAACACTGGAGAGAATCTTCGTGTCTTTTCAGGGATCTTAGTAGGAACTGGCTAAAGAAGACATCTTTTGCTTGACTCCATTTTAAAGTAGGGCTTACACACTAAAACTTTCACGGAAAAGATGGTTAGGAAGAAGAAAAGAGATTTTTGGACTATCACAGACCTATGAAGTCATGTGGCTTCAGGACACTAGGAAGATCCATGTTTATCAGAAACCTCTTTGTGTGTGTCATGAAAAAAAAAAAATTCAGTTATTTCTGCTAAATATACCATAACTCAGTTCAAGTGTAAGGTCCCATAGCCAAGAGTAGATGGAGAAACCTCTCTGTGCCACAGTCCAGGCCCCTTATGGATGAGGAGGCTGAAGACGGGCGGTAGCTGTACGAAGTCATAGGGAGAGAGGACAGAGCAACACTCCTCAGAGGAGCTGCGGTCTGCAGAGAAGTACCTACTTACAGTTTTGAATGGTCAATGGCTATAATAAACCTGGAAATAAGAGAGTTTTATGGATGCCAAAAATAAAAGAAGAAGCAATTTGTAACCATGTTAAATACCTCATCATTTTGAAACTGAGTTTATAAAAGAATACCAAGTTGGGAGACATTACATAAAATATCTAAGATTTGTTTGAAGGGCCCTGAAAGCTCCCACCGCTCTGTTCCCTAACAGAGACCCAGAGTTCACAATTTCCCTGGGCCTACATTTTCCTACCTTAGTGTACCCTATTCCACTACCTGCCTTTTCTACAGTGTCTAAAATTTCAAGATTTTATGATCCTCTTAAATCTTACTGTGCTCATTCACTTAAGAATGAGTTAACTTTCTAGCTAGTTAGATAAAACTTTGATTACTATGTTGATATGACTGACTGAAAAAAGTATCAATTGGATCTCCCTGATGTGTGTGTATGTTTATATATAATTTAGATACCTAGATAGGTAGATAGAAAGAAGATACAGATATAGAAGCAAATTTAAATATTTAGAGGTCACCAAACTCCTAAAACCAGAATGGGAGTTACAACCAACTCCAGCCTTCTAGGAGGATGCTTATACACAGTTTTATTAAAAGAGGGTCCTCTAGTTATTCCCAGATCATATTACTAAACTCTAGTAATATGCACAGTTTCTTATAAAAAAAAAAGTGATGTTACATTAATAGTGATATAAGTTCCTGTTTCTCTTGAGATTATTTTCACCCCGTATAATGAACCTGGGAAAAAAGAACCACAGCCTAAAATGTCAAGTTCTAGACCATCTGAAGATTGAAATGCTTTTCCAGTAATAAGCCATTATAAATTCACATTGGCGTTTTTTTCAGGAAATACTCAGTTACTATGTATTATAGCCACTGACCATTCATCTGAATCAATCCAATCTTTCATTTTTATGATTACAGAATGTCATAGGGTTCTATCTGCTTTTTTAATTTGTTCAGCAATACAAAGAAAATGACCTTAATTATTGTTTCAAAAATGTCTTGATAATGAGTTATGGCTATATTTTATCATTTCAGATTACAAAAATGCATTAATTGACAAAGTCTTCAATATTTTCATTTTTGTGACTCAATTTAATAGCTAGGGAAGAAAGAGAAATCATCTGCATCCTTCTTATTCTCACCGATTTATTTGACTAATAAAGAAGCCAAGGGCCACAGAGATCAACTGGTTTGACAAAGACCTCAGATTTGAGGGGAACCCGGTCACAATTACAATACATGCCCCCTATGCTTATTCAGTGTCTTATCTACCCTACTAGTAGTTTTCCAACTTTTCTGAGATCATTGGAAAGAGAACTTATTTGGATAAGGATTGTAGAGTTTCTGAACATGTCGGCCCCAATTCAACTGGATGCTGTATTTAATTATATTTTACTAGTAGCCTGGTGCATGAAATTTGTGCACTGAGGTGGGGAGGGGGAAGGGCCCCTTAGTCTGGCCTTCACCCTCTCCAATCTGAGACCCCTCAGGGAATGTCCAGCTACCTGTTTGTGCCCACACTTTTAACAGATAACAGCTCCATTGTTGTTTCTTTCTTATGCTTAAAACCATAGGAATTAGTAGGTATTAAAAGTGTGTATACATTTTGGGGGGACACGCTGTATATTTCTAGTCAGCAGTGAAAGAAACCAACAGCATATTTGGAACCCCCAGACAGGGAACCTCGCTCACTCCCCACATGTCTCCCACTTCACTTTCTACCTTCGTGGGCAGCAGGAGAATCAACGTTTTCTCTCATTAATTCGGAAAAGCACGTCCTGTCACCCGCTGCCCAGCAGGAGTGCGCTAGGCCCCAAGCAAGCGAGGCTCAGTCAGGGCAGCCTTCGTTCATGGGTGCTGGCACCCAAAGTGCACATTCCTCCTCTACAGTCACCCCGACTATCCCACTGTTTCACTGAGAGGACGAAATTCTTCTCTACCTCTGGGTTCTTGATCTTGAATGCTGACCAAAGGCACCTCAGCAAGGGCCGCCCACACCCACCAGGTGTGTCTGTCTGCATCTGCTCCACCTCAGCACCTGCATTAACCCCCCAGAGGTGATCTCGTAGCTGCACTGGCCTCTGTGGGAACAGGGCCTCACCACTCCGCCCTCTCACTGTCATCTCACAGGCACCCACCCTCAGCACCCAGAATACCCAGACACTCTCCAAAGGATGTGAGCGCATCAGAGGGGATGTGTGCACATCCTGTGGGGGTGTTAGGCATGCTGGGTTGATGGAAGTGCGGTGGAGAGGCGGGGGGAACTTGTGCAGGCCTTGGTTTGTAATTGTTGCAGGCGCGGGAGGGTGACAGTGTGCTGGGGGATGTTCGCATGCCAGGGGGGGATGTGCACACCGGAGGCCTCTGGCTTTGCAGATCCGCAAACCCCTGTGGTGCGGCCAGGAGGACATCAGTCTGACCCGCCACGGTGGCTGTCCCTGCGATCCTGTACCTTCTGGGCCAGGAGGCAGATCTTGCACAACCACTCCTGGGCGCTGATGGCCTGCAGGTGCTACTTCAGCTCAGCCTGCAGGCTCTGCTTGGCGCACTCACAGCTGTCTACACCACCATGTGGGGAGCACAGGCCGCCCTCCGCCGGCCTGCCTCCCCTGTCCAGAGGCTCTCTGTGCTGCTCACCTGCCCAGAGTGACTGGGGCTGGGCGGAAGCCAGGTGTCCTGCCCAACCCCAGCCGATCTGCCCCTGTGCGAGCAGCCACCCCGCTGGGGAAGGGTCATGGATCCGGGTCCCCGGACCGCGGACAGCCTCAAGCGCTGCCCCCCGCCTGGCAGGGTCACAGATCCAGTCCTGGACTGCGGACAGCCTTGCCTGCTTCCGCCCACCTTCAGTATGCAAATTAGCCACCATCTTGTTGCTTCAGGGTGGGAGTCACCACTGGGGTGTCTGGCCAGCCTGGATGAGGGGCTGAGGGCTGTTTTCAGGCTGACGGGCAACTGAAGCTCCCAACCTCTCCTTTTTTTCTTTTTTTTATTCTGGGATTTATTTAACTTTTATGGCTGTCACTGGAGCTGAGAGCTGGCTTTAGCTCTGAGACCTCGGCTGCTAAAAGCAGGGATCTGGTTTTGTTTGGGTTCTATAATTGAAACACTGTTGTGATCCTGTTGGCTGAAGCCCGACTGGCTGAAAGCAGGTTTCTGGAGTTTGGTTAGGTTCTATAATTGCAGCATAGTTGCTTAGAGTTGCAGCTCAGAGGCCGGCAGCGGCAGGCGGGTAACCTTGGCTTCCTCCTTCACTGGAGCAAGCAAGCCTCCTGTTCACTTCAGGTGCCTGGGTGCCAGCCACCATCTTGGTTGACAGTTAATTTGCATATCGCCCTGATTAGCCAATGGGAAGCATGTTGGAGGTACGGTTAATTACCATATTTGTCTATTATTAGATAGGATATCTTGCTTTTATAGTAAATGGGCTAAGACAATAAATATAGAAATGTAAGTTGAACAAAGCATGAGATGCTATTTTCACTGAGCAGATTAGCAGAAAAAGCCCCTCCTGTGCAAATACATACCACATATATCAATTAAAATGAAAAGTGGGACCAATATACCTAACATAAATGATCATCAGCCGAGGGATCATTAAAAATTTGAAATTTATGAACAATGGAATGATGTGCAGTTATGTGCAGAAAAAAATCTTCCAAGGCATAGTGTTATCTGACATAAAAATAGGTCACTACACAGTAAATAAAATATAATTCAAAATAAAATAGGCAAGCCAAGTATGTACAAGTGAGTATAAATATTAAAGGATTACATAGAAAAATAAATTAAATGAAACCCATCAAATTATTCATAGTTATTCATTCCGAAAGATATGTGGTTTTATTCAAAACACTTCAATATGTGCTTAGCTCTCTTTCAACAATAATGCCCTTATCTGTTACTTGAGTAATTTCAAACCATAAATAATTTAGTATTATTTTAAACTTGAAAGTATGCTTTTCAACCATTTTGGAGATTAAATACTGTCAAGTTAGTTATTATTTTGACCAAAAAATCAATAAACTTACACTATGCCATATGGTGTGAGAAATTTCATTTATTAGCCTAATAATTGTTATGTTTGGTATTTATAATGTATTTTTGGGACTGCATATTAACCATGTATATATTTATTTCATATATATAAACAAATCTAAGTAAATATGAAGCATACATATTGCAATTTTTTATATGATTTGGATTGAAGCTCCAATATTACCTATGTATTATATCTTATTCTACTCTAAATCCTAGTATTGATAAGAACTGCTTGGGGCAGGCTAGAATCTGTATATTTTGGTTTTAGTAGCATATTGTTAAGATAGGTGAATAAATATTAATTCACATAGAAATAAAACATCAAAATATGAAGCATCAACTCAAAGGACACAATACTGAGTCTCAAGTAGTCAAACATAACATGAGAGGATGGATGTTAATCACAGTCATATGTGAGCGATTAAAAGAAGTCAAGATAAATATGATGGGCCAAGAACCAAAATAATGCTATGCCGGAATCCTGGCTAGGACCTGGGAATATTGGAAAAGAGACTCAGACAGGTCAATAGGACAAAAAATTAAGTGTGGGCAACATGTTCCAAAAGACTCTCAGAAAGGCGCAGGCAGACAGGGTCCAGTTTATTCATACCGATAGAGACAAAAACCTCTGAGTTGTCCCTGTGGGCGTTGACAACAATTGTAAAACAGATTACAGTCACTCACTCTAGAGCAGAAGTTAATTTTCTGGGGCTGGAATTTTGCCCCCTCCTTGTGAGGTTTCTGGTGAGCTGGTGACCATTTGCTGATAAGTGGATTGTAGCAGATATTTGTAACCCTTGGTCTCTTGAAGTAGAAGCAGAGGCAGAAAATGATAATTTTGCTGGGAGTTTTAATCTTTGATCACCACATTTCTTCTACATTTATTGCCTACCAGAGCCTGGGCCTGAAAGACTCGGCTCTGAACATGCTGAAGAGTGGAAAACGTGCCTTTTCCTGTTGTGACACAATGAAACACTCTCTCACACTATATGGGGGCAGGGGGAGAGGAACGGGGTCATTCATTAATTATATTATTTTTTAAAAGTTTAGTAAATGTCCATAGTTGAAAATAACACTCATTTAGTACACGATTTCAAATAATTTTTTATGAGCATCAGAAATACTTTTTCAGGTTAACATTTAAATTATTAAAATTATGAAGGCATATCTAAATTTTATCTGCAAAACATTACAGAAAATAGTTTTTATAACTCTTCAATGCTACACATACATAATTAAGTCAATTAATAAATCGAATGATGAGTGTTTTTATAAGATACAAGTATTTATATTCCTTCCTTTTTTTCTTTTGTAAACCTATAAGTCAGAATCACATAATCACATATCCCTTTCTACAAGTGGACATTTAATAGCATTGCAGTGCAGCAACAAATTGTGCATTACAATTTTAGCTTCTATGATAAGAAAGAGTTATCTTTATATATAGACATATATGTGTGCGAGATACCTTATTTGAGTAGTAAATTCTGAATAAATGAAGAATGTAAAGTGCTTCTTGATAAATATAGGCAATGTTTTTTCCTAAAATGCTTCTTGTTAAATATAGGGAATGTTTTTCCTAAAAAGTTTCAAAATTTCAGCAATATTGATAGTGTAAGATATGAGCAAGACAGAATACAAAATGGTTATCAACTGAAACACTTCAGATTGCAAGCTTTGGCTTCAGAACAAGTTCAAATTGCTTTTCAAACTCTAAATTGGCTTTTCTTCAATGTGCCCTCAGCACTTCATACTATCTGAACATCCGCAAGAAATGGAAGCACTGAGCTTGTATGTCCTGATCGTTGTGTCTAATTTTTTGATGAAAAAAACAGTTGCTGAGTTTTATGCTCAGAAATATTTTTTCTCTTTCTCTGTGGAATCAAAATCAGAAATGTTAACTAAATAAATAAATGCTTTAGATTCTTTAAATATTACTCATTTATATATTAAAATAACACTTCTTCATTTAAAAATACTTTCCTACTGTTTAAAAATGATTAAAATCTTAACTAAAGAATAAATTCAGTTGCAGCCCAAAATATAAATAAGCAATGATTGTTTTATTAAGGGACCAACATTGAAATTTACAGAAAAATAAAATAAAATCTAAGACATTTATTTTACTTAGTCAGCAGCAGGATGCTGCCCCCTTAATAGATATCAGATTTGGGATAATCCCAATGACAAATATCCCCTGAAATGTAATTTGAAAATGTCTTAAAACTAAAGAAACAATTATATTCCAAATCAATATAATTAGTCTATCCCTTAAAGAGAATGTCATTGTTAGTTATTATTCTCTTTGAAGTCACATCCAGGTGAATATATACACCTCTCCGTTTCCTAGCCAACTTCCCACTATGATCCCAGGAGATCTCCTACTGCCTAGGAAATCTTTCCAAGCATGTTGTATTTTCCCCCCTTTCAAGATACAAAATGGCATTTCCCAGTAGACAATACGGTGATTTTTTTAAAACACTTAGTTCTAATTTGTATTCATGCTCAAGAGATCAGTAAAATTTGCTTCAATTTTTACTTTAAAATAACTGTAAGTGATGAAGTTAACATAGCCCGTTTGAATTTTAACACATGGTTCAAAAATATTCCCAAAGAATCTGATACACATTTGTCTTTCCTGATTTCTTTGAGGTAGAGTTTTATACAAAAGTGTAAGAAGCTGCAATACTTGTAAATATTCCCAGTGAAGATAATTATAGTTTAAATCTGTTATCGCACCTATGTAAAGAAGCTTATTTTGGTTAAAGACCATTAACTTTTATTCACATGTGTAAATTCTAGACTTTTTATTTTATAAAAATAAATATGTGTGGGGAGGAAACAATATTTGTTTACAAAATTCAGTATGTAATTTACTAATCATTCACCTTCAAGAAGGAAATAAAAGCATTGTATTATTTCAGGAAGCCAGAAAATTATGGTGGATAAATTGGTCTCAAAGAACAATTCAGTGTAGGGTGTTTTATACTCAGAAAGTTGAATCTTTCTAATTTTACATTGGGAGGACCAAAAACAAAATATTTTTCCCCTGAAAACTGCATTTTTCTGGAAAATCTTTAACAGTAGATCATTATATGCAATGATTTCTCAGCTATGGACAATTTTCCTCACAAGGCATAAAGTCTAATTTAAGTTATACTCATGATTATCCAGAATTTATTGCCATAAACTAAGTCCTCTCTAGAACCCAATCTAGTCAAGATGAAATAAAGTCATAAGAAGCAGTAACAGCCCTAACCGGTTTGGCTCAGTGGATAGAGCATCGGCCTGCGGACTGAAGGGTCCCACGTTCGATTCCGATCAAGGGCACGTACCTTGTTTTTAGGCACATCCCCAGTAGGGGATGTGCAGGAGTCAGCTGATCAGTGTTTCTCTTTCATCGATGTTTCTAACTCTCTATCCCTCTCCCTTCCTCTCTGTAAAAAATCAAAAAAAGTATATTTTTTTTAAAAAGAGGCAGTAACAAAGGAGAAAAAAAATAAATGTATACATAGGATGTGATTATTTCCCTTCATAACTTAGAAATTCTTCAACAAAATTAAAACCAGTGAGCTTGGATAATTATGATGGGGAGGCCAATATGATGGTCATTGCAAAATATTGTCAGGGATTACTAATCAGAACTGTTTTAATTCTGTTGCACCAGCCTGGATGGACCTGGAAAGTATGCTAAGTGAAATAAGCCATTCAGAGAAAGACAAATACCACGTGATTTCACTTATATGAACAAAATAAACAAGCAAAATAAAGATACAGCCAACAAACTAACAACTGTCAGAAGGGATGGGGGTTGCGAAGCTGAGTGAAAAAGGCGAAATGATTAAGTGTAAATACCAAAAAAACCTCATAGACACAGACAACAGTATGGTGATCACCAGAGGGAAAAGGGTCTGGGGAAGGTGGAAGATGATGAAAAGGAGATAAATGGTGATGGAAGGAAAATTTGACTTTGGTGGTGAACACATCATACAGTATACAGATGATGTATTATAGAACTGTCCACCTGACACCTATGTAATTTTCACTGGTGTTACCCCATTAAATTCAATAACAAACTTTCAAAAAAAGAATTCCTATATTATGGAAGAAAATGATTGTATTCTAAGTGCATATTTATTTCCTTTCCCTTTCCTTCTGCCTCCTTTTGACCTTACTAGCAGCCAGGTGCATGAAATTCGTGCACGGGGGGCAGGGGCCCTCAGCCCAGCCTGCACCCTCTCCAATCTGGGACCCCTCAGGGGATGTCTGATAAACTGGAAGTCAGACATCCCTCTCACAATCCTTGACTGCTGGCTTCTAACTGCTCACCTGCCTGCCTGCCTGCCTGATTGCCCCTAACTGCCTCCCCCCAAGCATGATCACCCCTAACCACCTCTGCCTGCTGGCCTGATTGCCCCTAACTGCCCCGCTGCTGGCCTGGTCGCCCATGCAAACCTGTTGTTCAGTCGTTTGGTTGCCCCTCACTGCGCCCCGCAAGCCAGGTTGCCCCACTCACCTGCTGCTCAGTCATTTGGTTGTCCCTCACTAACCACCCTGCAAGCCTGGTCACCCCACATAGCCTTCTTGTTCAGTTCTTTGGTCGCCGCTCACTAACCTCCCTGCTCGCCTGGTAGCCCCACCCAGCCTGTTTGGTCATTCATTCGGTTGTTTCGGATGTGATGGCCCTTGGCTATCCTATCTAATAAAAGAGAAACATGGTAATTAGCCGTACATCCGCTACCCTTCCCATTGGCTAATCAGGGCGATATGCAAATTAACTGCCAGCCAAGATGGCAGCCGGGAGCCAGGCAACTTGAAGCGAACATGAGGCTTGTTTGCTTCAGTGATGGAGGACTCCAACGTTCCCCGCCTGCTACTGCTGGCCTCTGAGCTTGCAGTTTGAAACATTGTTACAAATATAGAAGCAAAACAAAACCCCAGAAACCTGCTTTCAGCCAGCAGGGATCTCAGAGCTGGAGTTGAAACAGTGTTTCGATTATAGAACCCAAACAAACCAGATACCTGCTTTAAGGAGCGGAGGCCTAAGAGCTGGAGCCAACCCTCAGAGCTAAAGCTGGCCCAGAATAAAAAAGAAAAAAGAAAAAAAGGAGCGGTTGGGAGCTTCAGTCAGCTGCCAGCCTGAAAAGAGTCTTCATCCCCTCACCCAGACTGGCCAGGCACCCCATTGGGGACCCCACCCTGAAGGGTGTGTGACCAGCTGCAAACAGCCATCATCCCCTCATCCAGGCTGGCCAGGCACCCCAGTGGGGACCACTACCCTGATCCAGGACACCCTTCAGGGCAAACCAGCCGGCCCCCACCCGTGCACCAGGCCTCTATCCTATATAGTAAAAGGGTAATATGCATCCCAGCACCGGGATCAGCAGAGCCGCAAGGCCTCCCAGCACCGGGATCAGCGGAGCTGAGAGGCCTCCCAACACCGGGATCAGTGTGACAGGGGCAGCGCCCAAACCCCCTGATCAGCCCTGCTCTGTGTGTGACAGGTTGTGGTGCCCCAAACCCCCATCCCCCATGGGCCCTGCTCTGTGTGTGACGGGGTAAAGCCATAACCTCCCCATCGGCCCTGCCCTGAGTGTGACAGGGTACAGCGCCCCAACCCCCTGATCGGCCCTGATCTGTGTGTGACAGGGGGTGGTGCGCCAACTCCCCTATTGGCCCTGCTCTGTGCATCACAGAGGGGAGCTCCCCAACCCCCTGATCGGCCCTGCTCTGTGAGTGACAGGGGGCAGCACCCCAACCCACCGATTGGCCCTGCTCTCTACGTGACAAGGGGTGGCGCTGCAACCTCCCCATCGACCCTGCCTTGAATGTGACAGGGGGTGGCGCCCCAACCCCCCAATCGGCCCTACCCTGAGGTTTACTGGGGGTGGCATCGCAACCTCCCAATCCGCCCTGCTCTGTGCATGACAGGGGGCGGCGCCCCAACTCCCCAATCGGCCCTGCTCTGGGCCCGACCAGGGGCTGCACCTAGGGATTGGGCCTGCCCTCTGCCACCCGGGAGCAGGCCTAAGCCAGCAGGTCGTTATCTCCTGAGGGGTCCCAGACTGCAAGAGGGCACAGGCCAGGCTGAGGGACCCCCCTTCCCTCGAATGCACAAATTTTTGTGCACCAGGCCTCTATCCTATATAGTAAAAGGGTAATATGCCTCCCAGCACTGGGATCAGCAGAGCCGCGAGGCCTCCTGGCACCGGGATCAGCGTGACGGGGGGCAGCGCCCAAACCCCCTGATCGCCCTGCAGCTCTGTATGTGACAGGGGGCAGGGCCACAACCTCCCTATCTGCCCTGCTCTTTTCGTGACAGGGGAAGGCGCCCCAACCCCCTGATCAGCCCTCCTCTCTGCCTGATAGGGGGGAGCTCGCCAACCCCCTGATCCCCCAGTGGCTCTGTGTGTGACAGGGTGCGGTGCCCCAACCCCCCTCCCCACCATGGGCCCTGCTCTGTTTGTGACAGGGTAGAGCCATAACCTCCCCATCGGCCCTGCCCTGAGTGTGACAGTGGCGGTGCCGCAACCCCCTGATCGGCCCTGCTCTGTGGGTGATAGAGGGCGCCGCCCCAACTGCCCCCCATGGGCCCTGCTTCGTGTGTGACGGGGTAGAGCCATAACTGCCCCACTGGCCCTGCCTTGAGTGTGACAGGGTGCGGCACCCCAACCCCCTGATCTGACCTGCTCTGTGTGTGACAGGGGGTGGTACCCCAACTCCCCTATCAGCCTTACTCTGTGAGTGACACGGGGGAGCTCCCCAACCCCCTGATCGACCCTGCTCTGTACGTGACAGGGTACAGAGCCCCAATCCCCCTGATGGGCCCTGCTCTGTGAGTGACAGGGGGCAGCACCCCAACCCACTGATTGGCCTTGCTCTCTGCGTGACAGGGGGTGGCGCCACAACCTCCCCATCGACCCTGCCTTGAGTGTGACAGGGGGTGGCTCCCCAATCCCCCAATCGGCCCTACCCTGAGGTTTACTGGGGGTGGCATCGCAACCTCCCAATCTGCCCTGCTCTGTGCATGACAGGGGGCGGCGCCCCAATTCTCCAATCAGCCCTGCTCTGAGCCTGACCAGGGGCTGCACCTAGGGATTGGGCCTGCCCTCTGCCACCCAGGAGCAGGCCTAAACCAGCAGGTCATTATCTCCCAAGGGTCCCAGACTGTGAGAGGGCACAGGCCGGGCTGAGGGACCCTCCTTCCCCCCCAAGTGCACAAATTTTTGTGCACCGGGCCTCTAGTATGTATACAATTTCTTCTTGCCTAATTTAGATTCTAGGAAGTAGATCATAAGAGCTCCCATCAGAAAATAGTATTTTTTCCTTTTTTTATATATTAATCTGGCATGATGGATATTAATTAAACCTAGAATGGTGATTGTTTCACAACATATGCAAATTAGACCATTATTCTGTGTCCTTTACATTCTTATTTTTTTAAATAAATCTTTATTGTTCAGACTATTACAGTTGTTCCTCTTTCTGCCCCATTGCTCCCCTCCACAAGGTTCCCACCCCACCTCCTGCTCTTACGGCCCCCCACTATCCTTGTCCATAGGTGTAAAATTTTTGTCTAGTCTCTTCCCACACCTGCCACACTCCCCCCTGAGAATTGTCAGTCCACTCCCCTTCTATGGCCCTGATTCTATTCTATTCATGTTTATTCTGTTCATCAGATTTTTTATTCACTTGATTTTTAGATTCACTTGTTGATAGATATGGATTTGTTGTTCATAATTTTTATCTTTACCTTTTTCTTCTTCCTCTTCTTAAAGAATACCCTTCAGCATTTCATATAATCCTGGTTTGGGGGTGATGAACTCCTTTAGCTTTTTCTTATCTGTGAATCTCTTTATCTGACCTTCAATTCCAAATGATAGCTTTGCTGGATAAAGTAATCTTGGTTGCAGGTTCTTGCTATTCATCACTTTGAATATTTCTTGCCACTCCTTCTGACCTGCATAATTTCTGTTGAGAAATCAGCTGACAGTCGTATGGGTACTCCCTTATAGGTAACTAATTGTTTTTCTCTTGCTGCTTTTAATATTCTCTCTTTGTCTTTTGCCCTTGGCATTTTAATTATGATGTGTCTTTTGTGGCCCTCTTTGGATTCTTTTTCTTATGGTTCTCTGCGCTTCCTAGACTTGTAACTCTTCAGTCCGCTGGCTGACGTTCTATCCACTGAGCCAAACTGATTAGGGCTAGACTTGTAACTCTATTTCTTTCACCAGGTAGGGGAAGTTTTCTGTCATTAATTCTTCAAATGGGTTTTCAATATCTTGGTCTGTCTCTTTTTCTGGCACCCCTATAATTCTGATGTTGGTACGCTTGAAGTTGTCCCTGAGGCTCCTTGCACTATCTTCATATTTTTGTATTCTTTTTTCCTTTTGCTTTTCTGGTTGAGTGTTTTTTGCTTCTTCGTATTTCAAATCTTTGACTTGATTCTTTGGATCCTCTAGTCTGCTTTTGGATCTCTTTATATTATTCTTTATTTCAGTCAGTGTATGCTTAATTTCTAATTGGTCCTTTTTCATTTCCTTGAAGATCTCACTATATTTCTTGGAGGGTTCTAGAAAATTATTGAGTAACCTTATCACCGTGGTTTTGAACTCTATATTCAATAGTTTGCTTTCCTCCATTTCTTTCCTTTGTGACCTGTTTCTTGGTCTCCGCATTTTGGCTGCTTCCCTGTGTTGATAAAGTGGCTTTGTGTGCCAGGTGTCCTCTAGGGTCCAGTGGCTCAGCCTCCCCAGTCACGTTAGATGGGTGCTCTTGGTGCACCCCTTTGTGGGCTGTGTGCACAGTCTTGTTGTAGTTAAGCCTTGATTGCTGTTGATATCACTGGTAGGAATTGACCTCCAGGTCAATCAACTGTGAGAACAAGTTGTGTCTACTTTTGTGCTGGAGACACCCTTATGGGGCAGGGCTTGCTTCAGTGGAGCTTAGACACTCACTGAGTCTGCCCCCTGAGTGTGTCTCTTATGATTGTGAAGAGTTGTAATTTGGATGGTCTCACTCTGACCACTGGCTAGACTGGTTCTTGGATCTCCAAGGAGGTGCAAAGACAGCCACTGCCTGAGGCTACCCAGAAGGAGCTACAGAGAGATCTTCAGATTCCTCCTCTTTGTTTTGGGTTTGCAGGTGCCCAGATGAGGCCCACCTGTGAAGTAATGCAGGCTGATGAGCCTTAGGCCTTCTTTTGGAAGCTCTGAAAGCCTCTGTACACAGCTTGGGTGGGGTTGTAAATTGGGTGGGGCAGGGTGTCAGGGAATCACCAGGGCAGAGCAAACAGCAATGGCTGCCAGTCTGCTTTACTGCAGAGAGGTCCTGGGGTCTGTATCTTGTGGCAGGAACAATGAACAGTGCAAACACCTCTGAGAGAAAGCTGCTCTCGGGTTCCGGCCTGATGCCAGACAGTACAGTGTCTCTCTGTATGAGTCTGGGTCCTCTAATTCTTGCCCAGAACCGGAGTTCAGAGCAGTCAGGAGCTTGTATCTCCCTCCTGTTTGAAAAAGACAACAGCATACCCAGCTGCCAGCCCCTTTCATGCATGCCTCCTCCATATATCTGCTCTTCTACACCTCTGCACCTCCAACTGGACTCAATGCGCTTTTCTCTTTCTTTCTAGTTCTAGAATTTCTACTCACCCAGCCTTCCCATGGTTCTGGATGATATATGTTTTGTCTTTTAGTTATAGTTTTAATGTGGTTGTGCATGGCAGCAAGTTCAGGTGTTTACCTATGCTGCCATCTTGGTTGTCTCTCTATTCATTGCCCTTTAAAAGCACAGTGATATGTGTCAATTATTTCTCAACAAAACTGAAAAAAATATATATAGCATCCTCATCATGTGATATTACTTCTGTGTGGGTCCCTAGCTAATAATGTTTCTTCTATATAGTTTCTCACAGTCAAAACCTTGTATTCAATATAATATAATTTTTAAATTCTGTAGACACCTAAGTGAAACTACAAGTTTAGATCTATTCCTTTCTCTGAAAGAATGACTTTCATTTATGTATATATTTTTATCTAATGCATATATGTTATCTCATTTCATAGTAACTATCCTGTCTAATAAAAGAGTAATATGCAAATTGACCATCACTCCAACACACAAGATGGCCACCCCCATGTGGACACAAGATGGCTGCCACAAGATGGTCAGCAGGGGAGGGCAATTAGGAGGGACCAGGCCGGCAGGAGAGAGGAGTTAGGGACAATCAGGCTGGCAGGGAAGCAATTAGGCATCGATCAGGCTGGCAGAAGAGTGGTTAGGGGCAATCAGGCAGGCAGGCAGGTGAGCGATTGGAAGCCAGCAGTCCTGGATTGTAAGAGGGATGTCCAACTGCCGGTTTAGGCCTGATCCCAGTAGGATCGGGCAGTCGGACATCCTTTGAGTGGTCCCAGATTGGAGAGGGTGCAGGCTGGGCTGAGGGACACACACACACACACACACACACACACACACAGTGCACGGAATTTGTGCACTGGGCCTCTAGTATTTTTATAACGGAAAATGATTCTAAAATGACATTTAACCCATGGACTCAAATACACTTTTCCCCAATTATAAAATGAACACTCATTATAATACGGAAGATGGTTAAATTCTGAACAGTAAAACTAACACTACCCTAATTTTCTGTAAAGAAAATTATATAATAGAATGGAAGACTTTATAATTTATTATTGTTACTATCAATGAACAGGATGAAAGGATATAGGTTAGGATGTGTAATATATAATGCCAACCTTAGATTCTACTTTACATAGCACTTAAAATCTCTGAATTTTTAATGTCTGCTAGTATCATTACTATCACTATCATCATTTATTATCTTCCCTAAAAGTAACTAAACATGTATATGAGAAAGAACTTCTGACTTCATGAAAAAAGATAGAAACGATAGAAACTTCTTAGAAAGTAACTGACATAAACTGTTTTGTGTGTTTGTTTCATGATTCTGAAGTTGACCTTAATTATAGGTAGTTCCAGTAATATGATTAATTCTAACTACAAATTAGTTGAATCTTGACTTTTACTAAAGATTTTTAAAAGAAATAATGTAATTGTGAACATCTTATCACATAATTAATAGACATGCAAATTGGGACTCAGCCTGGAATCTCTTAAACTGAATCTTATGGCCACTGTTTACTTTCTAACTCAGGCATATTTCAGCAGGATAACTCCCACTAAGAGGAGGGAGGGACATGATCATTTTAAGGAATAATTTTATTAAAAAGTAACCAAGAGTGAGGTTATCATATATTCTTTAAGAACTCTTTAAAAAAAAGATAAAAGAACTCTTTTTAGAATATTGGTAGTTAAAATGAACTCAATTAGAATGAAAGTTATAAAATATATATAGTGTTCTTATAAATGATACATTCTAATGGCTAATGATAACTACTTGTAAAAAAATAATTTAAAGACTCAATCAAGGATACATTTTATTTTCCTGAGATACTCTATGGTCCTAGCAATTGATCTGAATAATCAAAGCATTTCAATGCCCACAATTAAAATAACAAAAATGATAAAACCACATTTATTTCAAGCTAAGGACAGATTACCCCTTACAGTTGAAGATTAGATCCCACAATTTTATTGCAGCGAAATATGTTCTGCACTTTGCTCTGTTAATAAGACACAACCCAAGTTTTGGGGGAGCATAACAGACTAAACAACCCACTTGCAAGGCTTTTATCTCCAGGGAGTCAATTACCTCAGTATTGTCACTAGCTTATGATGAGAGCACTCAACACATAGATATTGAGATCAACTCATTCCATTTACTCCGTAAAATGATGATTTTTGAAGTGTTTCAGTAATGAGACAGAAAAGTGTCTAAGCTCAACCACACATTTGCTTTCGAAGTTAAACTTGACATAAAATAGATGGACATGTGCACATACAAGTACATTAATTATTTTTGTACTTTTAATTGCCCCCATAAACATAACTGGTAGATATTAGAATGCAATGCAGAGGTTCTGGACGTGGTTGAAGGAGTGAAAGTATTAGAAAATGCCTTTAAAAACCCTGTGCACATGATAATGGACTATGCAGCGTACATATCAAGTTTAAGGGAAGTGATCTATAGTTTTGAGAAAGTATGACATAAATCATGCTGTGCTATAAAAGCTATGTTATAAATGATTAATCTTCCTAAAATAAGAAATGGTACTTGTGACTTCCCTGTTTAATACCACTCAAAGTTACCTAGAATAAGATCTATACTTCTTATGAGAGCATACAGGGCCCATAAAAGCCCAGTTGGTCAAGCTCTCCACCCTCATTGCCTGTCTTGTTTACTGAGCTTCAGCAACAGAGATCTTTCATGTCTTAAAAGTGTTATTCTATACCTTGCTCCCAGGGTCTTGAACATGCTTTTCAACTTGCAAAGAACACTGTCCCATCTCCTTTTTTCTCTTCTGATTCTTCAAAGGATCTTTAGGTCTCTGTTGTAGTCCATTTTCCTAGGGAAGTTTCCACTGCTCTCAGATATTTCTATGTCAGTCTCTAGTATATCTGCATAAGTTATACTTCAATTTTTTAATCATTTCTTTAGCCTTTTTATTTTCAGACAAAAATATAAACAACATGGAGACAAACAATTTTCATTGTTTGTTTTTTTTACTAATAAAATAATTGTATTTAGTTTTTTTGTAAATATATTTTTATTGATTTCAGAGATGAAGGGAGGGGGAGAGAGAGATAGAAACATCAATGATAAGAGAGAATCATTGATCAGTTACTTCCTGCATGCCTCACACTGGGGATTGAGCCCACAATCTCAGAATATGCCCTGACCTGGAATTGAACCATGGTCTCTTGGTTCAAAGGTCTATGGTCAACCATTGAGCCACACGAGCCAGGCTAGTTTTGGTGTTGTTTTTTTTTTCTTTCTTTTTTTTAATGGTAGCATCTCATACATAAATTAGACTTCAAGATTACAGCGTATATTTGCCAAAAAGAACATCCCTGAAGGAAAGATAGACTTTAAGCTCATGAGTGGGCACAGGGAAGCACACTCATGGGGAGCTTAAGTGGAAGTACTTTTTTCTTCCTTTTTTTATTAAAAGTAATGGGGTGACTTTAGTTAATATGATCATATAAGTTTCAAGCATAGGTTTCTATGTTACAAGATCTGTAGATTGCACTGTGTGCCCAACATCCAGAGTCAAATCTTCTCCTGTCATCATATATTAGGAACACCTTCTCCACCCACCCCATCCCTCTGGCAACCACCACCCTACTGTTTCTGTTCACACATTTCAGTTCTATATCCCACATGTGCGTGAAATCATGGTTCCTAGCTTTTTCTGACTGGCTTATTTCACTTAGGAAGTACGTTCTTTAAAACGTCAAAATGCTATTTTCTTGTTACTCAACTCTGTTACCAGATGATAAGAAAACCCACACCTGTTTCTCCAGGGCAGCATCTTTTGGCTCATGTAAATGGAAAACATTTCAAATAATGAAAGCACAAAGATGAACGATCCAGATTTGCCACAATTATTATTTATCTGCAGCAACAATATGGTAGGTGCGAAGTTTACTTTTGTAGTTCAAAAGCTCTTTTAAGAAGGGCCAGTGAGGGGAAAAAAATAGAGATAAATAAATAAATAAAATCTACTCTTGATTCCCTAAATCCTAACACATTTTTTGGCAAATACTAGGGACTCAGAAGATATTAGTTGATTTAATAAATAAATGAATGAATACAAATTAACTTAAAATGCATAAACATTAATAATACTATGGTGCTCAGGTTCTAAGATAGGCCCAGTGATTCCTGCCTCTTGGTATTCATGGCCTTGTCTAAATGCCTCTCCCCTTGAATGTGGACTGAATGTAGTTACTTACTTCTAACCAATGCAATATGGCAAAGATGATGGGATATTAAAAAAAATGTTAACAGTCCAGCCAGTGTTGCTCAGTGGTTGAGCACTGACCGATAAACCAGGAGGTCACAGCTTGATTCCTCATCAGGGCACATGCCTGGGTTGCAGGCTCAGATGTGCAGGAGGCAACTGATCAGTGATTGTCTCTCATCATTGATGTTTCTCTCTCCCTTCCACTCTGAAATCAATAAAAAATAATAAATATAAAAAAATGTTAACAGACTGTGTTGTTGATTTTGCTGAAGCAACTTTGCATGTTGAAATACGATATTAAGGTGAAAAGAAAGCGAAGGTAGCTTCTGTGTAGCAGCCAAGTGGGAACAAACATGCCCTCAGTACAATACCGCCTGAGAAAATACTTTTTACCAACAGGCACCTGAGTGTGCTTAGGAGTTGCTTACTCCCCAGTTGAACCATCAGATGTAATCCCTGCTCTAACCCACACCTTGATTGCAGGCTGTGAGAGATCAGAAGCAGAACACCCAGTTAACCCATGCCTAGATTCATGACCCACAGAAACTGTGAGATAATAAAGGTGTGAAATCCCAAGCCTGTAAGCCCTGTGGCACTATTTTGCTGTTATAGATAACACAGCTAGATTTTGACTGTTGGAGAATCTGCAAGGGAACATGTTTCACTGTTCACTAGAGAAAAGCATCACAGCAAAGATGCATACAGAAAGGGGAAAATGGGAGATAATGATGGCTTCTTTAAAAAGATGAGTGAATTCTGTTTTTCATTAGCCATTTCTTTGTGTGATGTGACTTTATTTCTTGACCTCGGATCCAAATGACATTTTCTGTTTTTTTTGATCCATAAATTCCTCCTTCCTTGAGCTAATTTTAGTAGGTTATTACTTATTGAAAACAAACTAACATTCACCATGACAATGTGCATATTTACATATTTGAAACATAGTCAATGTTTAAATAATTACTTAAGGGGAAGAAGAGAGAACCTGTGGTTATTTGGGATGGGTGATTCTTAAGGGTTAAGATATAACTTTGGAGAAATTTCAGAGGCAGAAGTCAGATTTAAGAAAAATATATGATAATAAACACATTAAATTCAGACTGATGAAGGGATGGTGCTTAGTGAGGGGACATGGAAGTGATTCTAATTATTTAATTTACAGGATAAATAAAATCAATGCAGTGTTAATTTAGTTGATTAAGCATCACTTTCCATTTTCTATGTAGCTCAAATAAGCCATTATTAGATGGATTCATTTGCATGCATAGCAAGAAACCATAAATTGACAGCTTAAAAAAATAAAGGAATAAGCATTTCTACAGAGATTTTACTTACTAATAAATTATTTTGCTGGGAGAAAGCTAAGGGACCTAGGTGGGACTCAGGGACCATTGTAACCTACAGCTTGAATAATCAGGACTGCATCTCAGACATTTGTCTCTGATTCTCTCTTTGTACTAATGTGATTCTAGCTGCAGGCTTCCTCCTAGGGGCAGGGAATATGGCTACCAACTAGATGATCATTTTACATTCCAAAGCTTCTGGCACCTCTGTTGACAAGGTCTGATATGTTCAAACTCAAATAAAGAGTCCCAAGGCAGGCACTTGTTGGCTCAGGGTGAGTGAGGTGTACACACTTGGAGCAATCATCAGTCACATTGTAGGAACACAGCTCTAGTGGTAGTCATGGAGATGGAGCACATGAGAGACCATATAAAAAGTAATTCTATATTAGAAAGACTACTAAATGCAAAGACAACAGAAGGAAAAAGTAGATTATTTGGACTTCATCAAAATTTAAGTTTTTATATATTAAAGGATACTATCAAGAAAGTGAAAAACAGTCTACAGAATGGGAGGAAATATTTGCAGATAATATATATGATTAAGATCTAGTTTCTAAATATATATAAAGAACTCTTGCAGCAAAAAGACAAACAAGCCAATTACAAAATGGCTAGAATAGACAATTTTCCAAGGAAGAACAGACAAATGGCTAACATGCACATGAGAAGATGTTTAACATCATCTGTCATTACAAAAATGCTAATCAAAATCATGAGATACTACTTCACAATGAGGTGTGCTCATCATAATCCTCATTATCACCACCATCATCAGGAAATAACTAGTGTTGGCATGATTGTGAACAACTGGGACCCTGTGCTTTATGGATTGGAATGTAAAATTGTGCAGCCACTGTTGAAAACATCTGGTAGTTCCTCTACAAATTAAACATAGAATTGCTATGTGACCCACTGATTCCACTCCTGGATGTGTACCCCAAATAATTGAAAATAGGTTTTTAGATAATTGCTTTCATAATTTTCATTACAACAGTAATAACAGTAGCCAAATATCCACCAGCTGATGAATGGATAAACAACAGTGGTATCACTTGTACAAGGAAATACTATTCAGCCATAAAAAAGAAAAGAAAAGAATAAAGGGCCCAGCCAGTGTGGCTCAGTGGTTGAGCACCGACCTATGAACCAGGAGGTCACGGTTCCATTCCCAGTCAGGGCACATGCCTTGGTTGCAGGCTCAATCCCCAGTAGTTGGGCGTACAGGAGGCAACCGATCAATCATATTTGTCTCGCATTGATGTTTCTACCTCTCTATCCCTCTCTCTCTCAAATCAATTTTAAAAATAATAAATAAATGAATAAATAAAGGGGCGCTACTTCACAATGTGGGTAAGCCTTAAAACATGCTAAATGAATGGAATTACAGAATGTCATAGTATTGTAGGATTCTCTTTATATGAAACTTCTAGAAGAGTTAAATCCATATGGACAGAAGGCAGACCAATGGTTTCCAGGGGCTAGGCGAAGAGGAACCAAGTAATGACTGCCTATAGACACAGGCTCTCTGAAAGAAGAGCGTTTCTGTGGAACCTTTCCTAAGCTGAAATGGCATAACTCTAAGAAGCAGTTACCACTGACTTACATGAAAACTTTCTGAGCATTTCCAGACCCCAAATTCAATGACGGTTTCATGCACCATAACCAAAATACTTAATTACATCCAGTTTTACACTAAGTGTAACACCCTGATGCGCTCTCACAGGTTTTTTCTGATATCTTAAGACACCTCTTGCTAACAGGTGCACAAAATAAATCAAGATAAAGCACAGATGCTCACAGATACAATTAAAGCGATGGTGGCTTGGTGCTGAGATGTGGGGTGTAGCTGGGGTGAAAGGAGCTTGGTGGGCCCACTGGCTGCTCAGGGTGTGTGCTACAGGTGTAACAGCTGCTACAAAACAAAAGCTGCATGCTATTTCCACTTTTTGCCTTTATTGGAAAAGCAAAAATCCTCTCTGAATTTCCTCTGTTTGTGAAAACAAGTTACTAGGGTAGGTCTTTCATAAAAGTGAAGTGACATAACGTGAACTTTCAAAAAGCTGGGGATATCTATACAGGGTTTTCTTTTTGGATGATGGAAATGTCCAGGAACTCGATAGAGGGGATGGTTTCCCAACACTGTGAATGTCTGAAATGCCACAAAATAGTACACTTTAAAATGATTAATCAATAATTTTATGTTATGTGAATTCTGCCTCAATAATAATTTAAAAAGAAAGGTTGTGAAGATTAACACACACACACACACACACACACACAAATATATATATATATATATATATATATATATATATATATATATATATACATATTAGAGGCCCAGTGCACAAAAATTTGTGCACTGGGGTGGAAAAATCCCTCAGCTTGGCCTGTGCCCTCTCGCAGTCTGGGAACCCTCGGGGGTGACCACCTGCTGGCTTAGGCCTGCTCCCCGGGTGATTGGGCCTAAGATGACAATCAGAAATCCCTCTGGCAGACCGGCAGCCCTCGGGGTAAGTCCACTTGCCAGCGGGGAGCAGACCTAAGCTGCAGTCGGACATCCTTAGCGCTGCTGAGGAGGCAGGAGAGGCTCCCACCACCACCGCTGTACTGGCAGCCATCAGCTTGGCTTGTGGTTGAGCAGAGCTCCCCCATGTGGGAGCACACTGACCACCAGAGGGCAGCTCCTTCACTGAGCATCTGCCCCAAGGTGGTCAGTGTGTGTCATAGTGACGAGTCATTCCCAGTCTTTCTGCTGTTAGGGTCAGTTTGCATATTACCCTTTTACTATATAGGATAGAGGCCTGGTGCACGGGTGAGGGCCAGCTGGTTTGCCATGAAGGGTGTCCCGGATCAGGGTGGGGGTCCCTCTTGGGTGCCTGGTCAGCCTGGGTGAGGAGCTGATGACTGTTTGCAGCTGGTCACACCCACTTCAGGGAGGGTTGCCTGGCCAGTCTGGGTGAGGGGCTGAGGACCGTTTTCAGGCTGGCCAGGACTGAAGCTCCCAGCCTCTCCTTTTTTTCTTTTTCTTTTTTGTCCTGGGATTTATTTACCTTCTATAATTGAAACACTGTTGCCATCACTGGCGCTTCCAGCTCTGAGGCTGTGGCCGACTGAAAGCAGGTATCTGGGGTTTGTTTAGCTCTATAATTGAAACTTAGTTGCTTTCAGAGCTCAGAGCCGGGCCACGGCAGGCGGGGAACCTTGGCTTCCCCCATCACTGGAGCAAGCAAGCCTCATGTTCGCTTCAGCTGCGTGGCTGCCGGCCATCATCTTGGTTGGCAGTTAATTTGCATATCACCCTGATTAGCCAATGGGAAGCATAGCGGAGGTACGGTTAATTATCTTTTTTGTCTTTTATTATATAGGAGATTATATATATATATATATATATATATATATATATATATATATATGTAATAACAAACATAATGCTTGGGCATAACCTAAGTTATCAAGTAAAAAAATATATGTATATACACACGTTTATGTTTATGTTTATGTTAGGAATCCCATAATACATACATATATCAGTGCATTTGTGTTTATGTATTACAGGGTATATACATTTCATATCAATTAAAAATAACAAAATGGTCACTATTATTCTACCCAATTTAGCTCCATTATCACAAACTGTCCCCTCACTTATAATTATGTAATTTATATCTACCTCTTCTTAATCGCAAGTTAACAGCAAAGGTAAAATAGCTATGTGACTTAAATCCATATGGCCAGTTAGATACAAAATCTCATTGGAATCTGAAGCTGATCACTATTATTTTAATAGCAGCTCACTCTTAAGAGAAAAATAAAATTTAAAACACCAATATCTCAGCAATATGTAATATGCTATGTTCCACTGTGTAATATATTTACTCTAATGTAGTCTAACTGAATAGAAATGTGATTTAAAATTAGATCAGTACTTCTATTCTAAAGGAAATTTGCTATTTCAAACAGTCCCTCATACTGTGAAAAAACAAACACAAAACAATATTTGAAGGAGTCATATTTCACAATTTGAAGAAAAGATTCTGGACTACAACAAAACTTGAAAACCACTGATATAACAATCCAGCAAACCAAACTATATTTGACATAATGTTTTTTTTCTGAATATTCTTAAAGAAATAATAATTTGGCTACCACTGAGGAAATATATTTTACCCAAAATGGACCACAAATGCTGAAGGCAGTTACCACAGCTTGTCCTTCAAACTATTTTGTATCATATTACCATCACTGAAATAAAATAACCACATATAACTACACTTATAAAAGTTATTGTTTACAATGTCTATATGTTTTGTGTGTAATGCATATGTTATTAGATAGTCCTGCTGTGTATTCAACAAAAGTAGCTAATAACGTAGCCTAAAATTATTAATATGATCCCCACATTTTATATATACACACATACGCACACACACTCAGTGTATATTTTTATACACAGTTTTTGAATTGCTGAGGCTTAAAACCTGCATTGTTACAATACCCTCATTGAAGAATCTGGTTCCAGGCCAGACTCTTAATGCATAATTTTTCAGGCCTGACCACAGGCAATTTCAAAGGCTTTTTCCCTGGCAGGTCTCATGGGCAAAGTGTCTCCTCACCAGACTGGATGCACTGCTAATGCACTGCAGCCTCTGAAGGAAGTATCAGTCAAGCACTCAGACCACTGGTCAGCCATGCTCGTCACATACCTCCATTTCTGCCTCCCACATCTCCATCCGCCTCAATGTGGAGGCCTCTTTATTTGGGAGCCCTCTGACAAGACCTTTTCTAGGTGCTCTGCCTGAGATCTCATTATGGATTGAAGGGAAGGTAGGGAAAGTGGAAACACATTTTTCTACTTTGCCCCAGTGCATTTCCACACTTAATCCTTTTCTTGCTCTTCCCCCTCTGATCCTGGGCCTTTTTTAAATATATATATATATTTATATATTATTTATTTATATATTTATAATAAATAAATAAATATATATATTTATATATATATTTATTTATATATATAATATAAATATATATATTTATATAATATTTATTTATATATTTATATATATATAAATATATATATATTTATATATTATTTATTTATATATTTATATATATATTTATTTATATATTTTAAATATATATATAAATATATATATAATTGATTTTTTACAGAGAGGGATAGTTAGAAACATCTATGAGAGAGAAACATCGATCAGCTGCCCCCCGCACACTCCCCACTGGGGATGTGCCCGGAAACCAAGGTACATGCCCTTGACCGGAATCGAACCTGGGACTCTTGAGTCCGCAGGCCGACTCTCTATCCACTGAGCCAAACCAGTCAGGGCAATCCTGGGCCTTTTTTTTTTTAGGCTTCCTTGGCAGTGAGAACCACTGTCTATAGATCTTGATAATGTTTTGAGAAATAAGTATCATACCTGTGATATTAAAATGAGATAAAGGCATCAGAAAACACCTAAATATAGATGAATCTTATTTGAAAGTAAAAGCCAAAAATTTGAATATTAACAAGTGTATATATCTCATTATTTTGAAAAGTAATACACCATGAATTGTTGTTGTTGTTTTTGGGGGGTGGGGGTGGGATAAATAATATTTCAACATTAGAAAATATATCAATATGTTGCACTAAATTAATGAATTAAAAGAGAAAATCCTGGTCAATTTGATATATAAATTTCATAAAATTCTGCATTCATTTGAAAGAAAAACAAAACCATTTTACTTCACTGGAGCAGATAAATTCCTTAACTTGAATAAGACTATCTCTGAGTCTAACAATAAGAACACTACTTATATGAACAATTAAAAACTTTCTCTCAAACTCAGAAAAAGACAAAATTATCACCTATCAAAATTATTATTCAACATACTTTGGGGATCAAAGTTTAAATAGTGAGAATATACAAAAAAATAAGAAAAAATATGTGTGTGTATTGGATAGTTAGAAAAGTAAATTACAGTTATTCCCAAGTAATTTCTACTCAGAAAACCCAAGAGCATCAATAGAAAAAAATAATATAGAAGTAATGCAAGATAATATATAACAGGCTAAATAAGAAATAGGTTTAAAAAGATACCCACATTTAAAGGGTTGTGAAAAAAATCTATACATATCAGACAAAAAAATTAAAGTAAAAATGCATAATAAAAATATAGGAAAGTGATATGACAAAAATGAACTCCAAACTTATAGAGAATTTTACATGTTACACAGAGAATGTATGATTTTTCCTCCAGAATAAATATTAAAAGGATCATCAAGTTCTAAAACTAAAAATTCCTGAGATTTTTATTGACAGTTCATGGCAATAAAATATTTATTTGAAGAAAATTAATATCTACACTAATAAAAGACAAAGATGCTAATTTACCATACCTTCTCTACACCAATCAGCGAATCAAAAGAGTATGCAAATTAACCCAACAAAGATGGCTGTTAAATTTGCATACTGCAGGCGAGGCAGCACAGAGTGAGCTGCCACCCACCTGCCGCCATCCGGGCCTGCCATCTGTGACTCGGGGCAGTGGGGTGGGGCAGTGCGCTCTGCCGGGTGCCCCGCTGCCATCCGGGCCTGCCATCTGCGACCCAGGGCAGGATTTGGGCCTGACATCTGCAACCTGAGGAGGTGGGACAGGCACCATGGAATAGGGCCTGCCATCTGCCACCAGGGGAGCAAGCCTAAGCCAGCAGGTGGTTATCTCCCGAGGGGTCCCAGACTGTGAGAGGGCACAGGCGGGCTGAGGGACCTCCCTCCCCCCTGCCAGTGCACAAATTTTTGTGCACCGAGCCTCTAGTCTTATTATATTGAGTTATATAATAAAGTGACATGAGGTATTATCAATCTTTTTCATTCCTTAAGTCATTCCACAATTTATTTTTTGGTCTATAGTAAACTTTTATAAAACATGTAGCACCAAATAAGAATGGAACATTTGACCAAGAGATGAAATAGAAAATCCTGAAAGGAAAATTTGTACTTACTCAATAACTATACTGAGCACATGACAAGCACTTTTCTACCAATAAGTACTAGTATATGGAGCTTATTATTTGTGTACATGAAGCTTAAAGCAGCATTTTAAAACTCTGTGCAAATGATGTACATTTTAATACATGGTTTGGTAGCAAATAATTATTGACTATGCCTAAAAAATAGGTAATCCTCTATAACATAACATTCAAAAATAATTCTAAAATGGTCTAAATTATACACATACCATAATGAAAAATTATTAGAGAATAATTTTGACAAAGTGAATGTCAGGAATAAACTCGAAATGAGCTAGGAAGCACATAATTCAAACCACATGGTCATTCCATTAATAACTATAGTAAAATTTACTATTTTATTAATTTTAGCACCCTCTTTAACTTTCAAATTTACCCTGTGATAATGATAAATTATAACATCCTCTGTCTCAGTATTTAGAACTGAAATTATTTTGACAATATCAAAAACCACTGATGCGCCCTAGCCGGTTTTGCTCAGTGGATAGAGCATTGGCCTGTGGACCAAAGGGTCCCAGGTTGATTCAGGAGGCAACCAATTGCTGTGGTTCTCTCACATCAATGTTTCTCTCTGTCTTTCCCTCTCTCTTCCATTCTTTCTAAAAGATCAATAGAAAAATACCCTTGGGTGAGGATTAGCAACAACAAAAGACCACAGATGTACCTGGAAAAAATATATTGCTTTTAAACTCATAAATCATATGTTGTCTTCTTGGGCATTTTATTTTTAATTTATAGTTTAGTTGTTTAAAAATAAAAATAAACAAATAGAGACCAACCCTGAAGGTTCCCTGAGCAGCCAGAACCACTGTTGCAGTACAAACAACACTTGACTTCTCTTATTTTGCAAGATTAACTTGACCTAGGGCATTTCTTGTTTATGCCTCTGGAAATCATAGGCAAATCTTGGAATGTTTCCCAAGGTTGATATGAGGTAGCCACTGAACAAGCAGTCACTGTTTTCTCACTATGTAAGCTGCTTTATATAAATATGCCCCTGACCCTCTTTTCATGTTTCCATGTTTTAGTTTGCATGTTCTTAATTTGCATACTATTTTATGGTATGTGCACAATAAACTTTTACTAATTACTACCTCAGTGATTGGTTTCATTTGACTATTTCTGAAACTTTGACATTGTTAATATGTGTCAACAAATACTAAGTCAAATTTACATTAATTTGCTAGTTATATGATCATAAAATTATATTTTTTTCTCATCTCACTGATCTGTGTTCCCCTAAAAACAAAATATGTTCAGCATAGTCATCAGAGATAACTACAATTTTGCTTCTTTTTGTTTTCCTTAGGCATAAAATGGGAAGGAAAAATGTTATAGCTAACATTGTCCTCAGAATATTCTGTACTAGATAAATGAAATAATTCAGAATTTTTTAAATTAGAAAAATAAAACAAACAAAAAAACAAAGATGGTTTTGTGTGGAATATGTAATTTAACTCATAAAAGACAAAAGAACATGTATATATTCACAACTAATAAATAACATCTAATTGAAGCACCTATATAATAATTGTTTTGAGAATCTTCATGATTATCAAAGAAGCTAACAAAATGCTTTATCTTCTAGACAGTAGATAACCAATATGTATTTTAAAAGTCTGAGAAAAGGAATGAATGTGTGAAAAATGGCTTATGAATTGGTTTTGTACATTAAATCCCAGCCAACTGCTTTGCACTGCTTATTCCAAAGGCATTGAATAGTTTTCTTTTATATCAGAAGTAATAGAAGTTGGCATAGCCAGGGAAGAAAATGGGGCCCCTGATGATACAGCCCGCTACACAATAAAAGTTACAATCTGATTCTTTTCATTGTTTTCCTAAGCAGAAATTGGTACAAGCAGCTGGTGCCCCAAATCCTAATTTCCAGAAAAAATTGGGTATGAAATTTTTAGAGCGAAACATAAATAGGTGTAACACATAGTTATTTAGGAAGAAAAATAAACTATAAACAAGATAGCATTTAGAAAAATCCACATAATACATATCATAGTTTATAATTTTTGATATTTTATTCTGACGCAAAATGTATTCAACATGTTAAAAATACATATTACATTACTCTTTCCTTTTATTATTGGTTTTCACTGAAATACAAATGCATGCTTCTTTTCCTGTTAGCAAGTTATTTCAAATGTATTTTTTTCTATTTTGCTTTTCAGCTTTCTTCACTGAATAATTAAATATTGCAGGTAAAAATAATATTGTTGTTTTCTAAATTTCCCTTGCATTTATATGTGAAACTAGGCACACTTTCCTTTCCAATTACTATGGTAAGAAAATTTATGATGGCATAGACTTTTTATTTTGTTACCAATAATTACCTACCAGCAGAAGCTACACTATGTTCCTGAATGATAATTGAAATGGAGCATACAACGATGTTGGTATGAAGAGCTTTTCTAATTATTAATTATAACTGAAGGTTATAAATCTATATTAATTTCAGCATTCAGAATAAACTATTGTTAATTAACTGAATGATTAAGTAATAGTTTACTCTGGATGCAGAAATTAAATTTTATTTCATTAAATGTGACTACTACAGATATACATATAAATAACTTTCCATTCATAAATTGCAATTGAAACAAAGTTGTGTGTTTTTTTCAAAAATTGCTTTTATGAGTAATAGAAAGTCAAATTAAACCCAACAACTTACAAGAAAAATTATTGAAACTTATATTAGTCAACATGTTAATGATATATCTGATCACTGGTATGTAGCTAAAGTTTACCCACTGACTCTATGAGGAAAGAAATAATATACTTGTAGTGTGTGTTTTTTTTTAATTTTTGTGGCATAAGTACTCCCAAAACAGACAATTTCAACCCGTGATATGACATCACTGAATGTTGAGGTGTGAAGAGATGCTCAAAATGGACTTACATGAGCTGGTATGAGCCAGCTTGAAACACACCACTGTCACAAATAACATTCTATTATTATCAAATGATAACAATTAATGAAGTTATAGGTATGTGCTCACAAAGTTGCTAAATAAATACAGAGCAACCAAAACATGGAATAAGAATGAATCTCTGATGATCCAGTTATATAATTAATGCATAAGCATTGAGAAACACAGTACCACTGCTAATCATTTCCAAAGCTCACTAGGAAAAACAAAATATCACCAATTGTCATTGACTCCCAATGCAGACACAGAAGATTGGAGCTCTCAGTGCAATTCTATGTAAAGTTGGGTATCACAATTAGATAGACCACTGTGTGTAAATAAAATACATCATCAACACTGACTAAAGGAGAATACGTCAGCAGATTTTGAAAGCATTGATCAGCTATCAAAATTTTCTGTCACATATGGTCAAATACTTGTAAAGTCTACAGAAGATACCTCATTTAATCTATTAAAACCATTTCAAAAAGTAGGAATCAGTTATTGTCATGAGTTTTCATTATCTGATCTCCTTCTTATCTAAACCCCTCTCCTGTCAGATTCCCTTCCGCACCTTCTAGTTCATTCTGCTCTGCTATGGACACTTTTGAATCCTTTTACAGTTTGATGAGTCCCCTGTCCCCCATTTTGGGACATTGAGGCTTCTTCAGTGATCAGTGGATACTCTCTTTCATCAACATTGAGACACTATACAACTCCTCTTACACCCAACCTATCTTAATGTGCTTCAAAGCCCTTATCTCCTGAAAATGCACTATTTAGCTGTTCAGTTTTTATTGTCTCTCTCCCTCAATGGATTTCCATGAAGTCAAGTAATTAGCTGTTACTGCTCTGTAGGAAATTATCATACACAGTGGCTTAAAATAACACAGATTTATTATCTTGTAGTTTCTTTGGGTCAGAATTCTTGGCAGGAGTCACCTAGGTTCTCTGGTCAGGATTTCAAGCAGGTTAAAAATTAGGATGTCAGGCAGTGCTGTGATCTCACCAGAAGGGCCTCATTAGCTTAAGGCACTTCCTCTGAAATAGCGGACTTACTCACTTTCAGCGGGGGCCATTCTTAGCTCTTAGAACTTATATACCATTTCAAGGCAAGCTGGAGAATCTCTTCTTTAGTCTTCTAAGACAGTCTTTACTATATAAGGCAGTGGTTCTCAACCTGTGGGTCGCGACCCCTATGGCGGTCTTTCACAGGGGTCTCCTAAGACCATCCTGCATATCAGATATTTACATTACGATTCATAACAGTAGCAACATTACAGTTATGAAGTAGCAACAAAAATAATTTTATGGTTGGGTCACAACATGAGGAACTGTATTTAAAGGACCAGAAGGTTGAGAACCACTGACTGATATACGGTAACATGGTCTTACATAAAAATGATATCTGTAGCATAATAAGATGATATATTTGGCTTGTCTCTGGTTTCTGGTACAGTACTCTAAAATCCTTGGAAGTCACTGAATTGTGTACGTTAATGTTATGATTCGGGTGTGTGTGGAGAGTGGGGAAGACAGGTTTTAGGTAGCTTTCAAATAGGTGGCTGGTTCCCAGAAAAACTAACCACATAATTAGAAGGTCAGAACTTTCAATTCCATTCTCCAATCCCTGGGGGAAGGAGAGTGGCTGGAGATTGAGTTCAGTCCCCAACAGCCAGTAATTAGATCAATCATATCCACCTAATGAAACTTGGATTAAAAAAAGAAAAGTCAGAATGACATGGTTTGGTGAATACCTCCACCAGCTGGGTAGACTAGGCATATATCATTTCTGCTGTGATTAGAATAATTATATGACGAATTGTGTGCTCAGGACCCTTCTGGAACTTCCCTTATGTTCTTCTTCATCTGGCTGTTCATTTGCGTCTTTTATTATGAAACTTGAACCACATACAGAGTGTTTTCCTGAGTTCTATGAGCTAGTCTAACAAGTGATCAAACTTAAGGCTGGTTTGTGTTAACCCTGGATGCACAGTTGCCTGGGCAGAAAGAAATGTAGATAACCTGAGGACTCATTCCACTGGTAGCTGGCCCTGAAATTGATTTTGGGATTCTGCCTTTAATTCCAGGTAGTGCTCATTCCAGGTAGTATCCGAATCGATTTGAATTGTAATGTACCCAGTTGGTATTAGAGAACTGGAAAATCAGTTGTATGGAGAAAAAAACAAATAGTCTCACCATCATTGCCATCTAATCTAATCTAAAAGGAGTGAATATTTTATCATTTTGATCAGTCCCTCCAACAGCTCAAGAGAAGTAGATTTTATAGGGAATGTACAATAAAGGAGAGAATCAGAGGCCATCCTAGAATTCTTCAAACCACAGCAGAGATAGTATATGCCTAGTCATATAGTATAGTCTGACTCTAAACCAATGCTTGACATGTGTAAATAGTGCAGTATAGATTTGCTTCTTGACAATAATTTTGTTTTCCATTTGGCTTATTGTTTATATAAGCAAAACAATTTCATTTGAAAGTAGTTAAAATTGTGAGTCATTTTAGTGACATATAATATAGGTAGGCATTAATTATCCCCATCCAGGTCCATGCTGTCCTATTCCATGTCAGATTTTAAGTTCTGGTTCCACAAAGCTGACCAAAGAATCACCTAGCTATTTTTTAACCATTATAGAATGTTCTAGTTGGGTACTTGAAACATGCTTTGTTTCTATAAGCTGGAACTTTGTAATCACAGAGAATGCGAGTGGGAGACATCATGCAGATTGCCAGCGGCTGTATAATTCTCCTTTCCTAGCTGTTGCTGCAGTTCAGAGTCCTCTGAAAGTCATGATTGGGTGTGAGCCATCCCCGTTTTCCTTTTTAAGGCATGTCCAATAGCTCCCGAAAAACCTTTTAACTGCAAATGAAACAGCAGTTCGAGGTTAACAAATAATTATAAGCAAATGGAAAAATTCTCACCAATAGATATGTAACCATTCACTAAAAATGTGTGATAGCTGTTATAGACAAAATTATTTCATGTACATGATACACACACTCTCTCTCTATAATTTTATCTGATCAGGTAATCTTCTAACCTCCTTTAAAAGGCACGGCAAGGTAAGGATGGGTAGTTTGGGGTTGAGGATACTGGTGAGTGTTTCTGAGGATGTGAATTGCCTTTAAACCTAAGGTATTACTTTGAATATGTGGCCACTGACCCTGGGGCTGAGCCATAACTCAGATTTTCCTGAGCCTCAATCACTAGTTCACTGACAAATGGAACAGATTCTACAAACTACCGCGCACAAATAATGCTCCTGGATTGCTTGTTGTGCTCACTTGTAGCAATGAGACAACCATTTTTCTTCTAATCCTGAAGACAAAATGTGTTGTCTTTCCACTTCAAATGCAATCGGTGCCGTTTTTCCTCTTGTGAGTCAAAGGTTTTGTGGAGTCTCCGCTGGTCATTATAACCCCTGGTTTATGAAAGCTCAGTGTGATTCAGTACTTCTGTCTTCCTGTGACCTTCAATATAGCCCTTTGGCTGTCTGTGAATAACAAGTTTGTTCAGGATAAAGTTGTTTTAACCTTAACTTTATGCATCTATTTAAAAATAAATGTAATACATGAATAGCTCTCACTAGGAAATTCAAAATGCCAAATAAATATTTAAAATATTTATATATAATTTATTATATGTAAATAAATATTATAATTTTATTAAGAAGCAACATACTACATTGTTTAAGAATGGATTACTAGGCAGTCTGTCCTGGAAACATCTTCTTAACATTATAAAACACTCATTACTGCGTGACCTTGAATTTAGAAAATCTTGCCGAACGTCCCTTTCTCCTTTTGCCTAGCATATGTGCTTAGAAAAATGTTATAATATATTTATGTTTATTTTTAAATTCATTGGAAACATATTCTCATGAATTACAATGTCCTCAATGTTGCTTTGAGCATGGTTTGTATCCAAAAGAAGTGGTTGAATAATGAATAATAGAAGACAAAAGACCCTTGGGTCAGAGAAAAAGGACAGTTTCTTACTGTCAGCAGTTGCCATTGCCAGAGTATCAGCATTTTTACACTAGTTTCCTGAGATGCAGTTCTAAATGTGATGAGGGAGAGTTGATACTTATACATGCAGTGAGCTGAATTACTAGACAGAAATCCCGAGTTAAAGTATCACCAATATTTTAAATTGGGCAGTAAGAATGTTATATATATATATATATTCCACTGGTAGCTGGCGCTGATATATATATATATATATATATATATATATATATATATATATATAAAATGTTCATATATATAGATATAGATATAGATGATATAGATATAGATATAGATATAGAAATAAATATTTCTCTATCTCTATCTCTCTCTCTCTCTCTCTCTCTATATATATATATATATATATATATATATATATATAGAGAGAGAGAGAGAGAGAGAGCCATGAACTTCCTAAGAATAAAGAATTTAAACTCATTGGGAGGAAGCCTTGATGTTATTAACTATGTGTAGCTCCAATGATAGGTGGATAAATAATAACTGCTGCTAAAAACCTAGGTTTAACAGATTATGTACAAGCATGATAAATTATTATATATCTGCCCATGCTCTTGGGAAGGGGGGAGTTATTATAGTCAAATGGATTTAATAAAAAGAATAAAATGAAGGTACTATCCTATATAATAAAAGCCTAATATGCAATTCAACCGAACGGCAAAACAACCGGTTGCTATGATGCGCACTAACCACCAGGGACAGACCCTCAATGCAGGAGCTTCCCCCAGCCCATAGGTCCCAGGCCAGCCAAGGCAAGTGCCAGCGGGCCCCCCCTAATGACCCTGCCAGTCGCCCCACAGAGGTAGACAACCAGTGGCAGCAGTAGGAGGTGTGGCCAGTGAGCGGGTGGCACCAGGCTGGCCAAGGTGAGCGCCAGCAGGCCCCTGCCCCCTGATCGCCTTTCCGGTCTCCCCACAGATCGGCTCTGATCGCCGGCCAGGCCTGGGAGCCCTACCTGTGCATGAATTTCATGCACCAGGCCTCTAGTTTACTATAAACATGTCACTGTTATGAGAACCAACAACAGATGGTCAGACAACCAAGGACTAGCATTTCCCTCAGGTCTAAAGGTCCAAGGTAAACATAGTGGATAGCATTTCAGGTCTACAGTTTTCATCTTTCACTGTCGGAGCACCCTCTGTCATTCCACTTGGCAGTCCATCTTATTTAAAAAAGCAGCAAGCTGTTAGGTGGTGTGATCCATGCAGAGACTTGACAGATCAGCTGAGTGCTCTTCCACATTTGTTCTTCTGCCATCACTATAAGAGTATTCATCAGCCAGCCCCTGGAGGATGAGACACAAGAGCAGGACTGTGGTACCCCAGGCCTCCCTGGGTAACCATCCTAATCATCTTGTATGCAGTCTCATTGAAGTCTGTGGAAGCATAAATGAGAGGGAAGAGCACCAAGAAAAGATATAGAACATAGCAATTGAGGGAATCCGAAAAGGCTGTTTGTTCTTGTGTTGTTGAATTGTAAGAATTCTTTATGTAGGCTGGATACAGAGCCTACCAGCTGGAAGATTTGCAAATATTCCCTTTTCTTTGGTAGGTTGCCTTTTTACTCTCTGATAATGCTCTTAGATGCACCAAGGCTTTTAAATTCGGAGTCTAACTTGTGTTTATTTTTGTTGTTGTTGTTCATGCTTTTGGTGTCTGAACTGTAATTTGAAAGCGCTCTTCTAAGTAATTCTCTGCTTTCTTAATTCACATAAATTAGAGTTCAATATATTTTACTATATAATTTTATAGTATCTCCTATAATTTTATAATTTGTATATATTATAAACATGGTGTGGTCCATTTAAGACATAATATGTAATAATTGTATAATTACCAACAAACTATAGAATTATTACTCTCATTAAATATTATGGCTACTGCAGGTCATAATAACATTCTAGCAAACAAAATAATCTCTTTACACCACCATCCTGTGGTTTTCAAAATTACTTTAGCATATTTTCAAAAAGCATTGGGTCTTTAAAGAAATGATTGAAATTTAATCTGATTTTCAAATTGGAAGCTGCACAAGGCAGCAGAAAGATTCAGGGCAAACTATCAGAATTCTGCATTTGAAGCCTTTGTCAGTTACGTGGTCTGACCTCAGGCAATTTACTTGTTCACACTGAGTATCATTTTTTTTTCTCAGATGACAGTTGGCATTTAGATATTGTAATATCTGACCTAATTATCTTAAAGAGTTTTTTTTTCAGAAAAATAAAGTTATAAAGAGCTTTATATCCTGAATACATTAAGTAAACTGGGGTTTTTATTGTTATCTCTGTAGGCTTGGATATTGAAAGAGCACAAGGTAAAAATTAGGCGTCGAAAAACAAAGAAAATTTTGTCCTAGCTATTAAATCATAAAACCAAATTCATCCTGATAACACTGAGTTATATTTTCACCGTTGGGAAGTTCAGAAGGAAGATGTGCTGTGGTAGCTTGATTATGCTATAAACTATACAGAGAAGCTCAGTATATCCCATGCCGGTTGCTATTTACGGTGCAGTACAAAAGTGTACCTTATTATTTTAGCAGGCAGAGGGGAAAAAAGCATTGATAACACATCACTTTATTGTGGCTCCATAATGATGCATTCTCACAGCTGAAAGCCTTCACGAAAATTTGACGATGCTAAATTGGTACCTTCTTCCTCTAGTTATTAACTTCAATTGATATTTGATCTTTCTATGAAAAACACACAGGAAGTACAACTTTTAAATCTTACTTTCTTTTGAAATCTAATGCCAACAGAAGTGAATAGATTCAACATATGAGATACTCTGCTTAGTTATCAAACCACCACCAAGGATCATCTCAAGATAGGGGTGACCAGAATAAGCTTCTCGAGTCGGTACAATAGTCCTCCTAGTATTTTCTTTGTAATGTTTACAAAGAAAATTAACTGGGTGACCCATGAAATATTGTTTCCTTTTAATTTTTCCTTCCACAATGTAAGACTCATGTCATTATAACAGTATCATTGCCTTCATTTGTTTATGCATCTTCCTTAGTCCTATCCCCGATGTTATTCAAAATGAATACTTTTTTTCTTCGATCATATAAGGTCCCATTTTTCATTTAAATTCTAATATTTTTTAACAGGACAACAGAAAACAAGTTTGGAAAATAGGTATTTCTCATTGCATTTAATTTAGCCTCAGGATCAGTGAATCTATATAATAAAAACTCAGTGGTTGTAACGCCATAACGACCAAAGACCAGTCACCAGAAGGCTTTGTGCATGGCGAGGCGTGCGTGGGTGGGGACTTGACTCTGGGTCCCATGGTGCACTGGGACTTGGGGGAGTCACGTGGTGCTGGCAGGACTGGGGGGTCCTGGGTCTCGCGTGATTTCCAGTGGGTCTAGGTCTCGTGCAATTTAGCACACTGGGTCACTAGTATATTATAATCCAAGTGATTTCAAAGGCTAAGTATTATGAAAGGTATTGTTGAAAGCTTCCTAAGAACAAATTCTCTTGCCCTAACTGGTTTGGCTTAGTGGATAGAACGTCAGCCTGCGGATTGAAGGGTCCCAGGTTCGATTCCAGTCAAGGGCATGTACCTTGGTTGAGGGCACATACCCAGTAGGGAGTGTGCAGGAGACAGCTGATCACTGTTTCTCTCTCATCGATGTTTCTAACTCTCTATCCCTTCCCTTCCTCTCTGTAAAAAATCAATTATATATATATATATATATATATATATATATATATATATATATATATATATTTTTTTTTTTTAAAAAGAACAAATGCTCTTGATAAAGATACAGAGGATGAATGGTCCCAGAGCAACACACTTTGGCAATTTCCAACTGACTTTGTGAGGAATCTATCCTGAACCACGCACAAAAGAACTAAAACCTTTTGTTTCCTTCTCCTGTCATTCTTCAGTTAATACACTCCATACAGACAGGAAATGCAAATCAAAGTTGCTGAGGTTTTTTTTAAAAAAAAAGCCATCTTCAAATTAACTTTTTTAATATCTTCATACAGTTACCCATAAAACTGCAGGAAAATAATTAGGGTGAGATTGGTGAGGGGTAAACAAGATAAAACCGATTATAACACCATAATAATGGAACAATAGTGCCATCTATCGCTTGAAATACAAGTCCACTATACATATTAAAATTTTTATGTGACAAAAGAATGATGATGTGTCACTATGCCTTTATTTTAAGTCATTTTACATATTTGCTAGTAACATAATATTAATAGGCTATAGTTACACTTCAAAATTCATTGCATATTAGGTATAGCATCTATTTATTATATATTAAATGTATTACATTTATTATCTCTTAGGAGATAGCTTCAGTTTACCAAAATGTTTGCCTGTTTTTAAGGAGGGAGGGTGTAGGAGAGGGCTTTGAAGGGAGCATGGTCCTGCAAATCTGGGAATGAGTACAGCTCAGCAAGACCCTTATGTGTTGCCCGCCATCACACACAGAGCGTGGCAATTCTCCTTAGTTCCCCGGCTATGACTCTGGAGTTAGCTTTATCACATTGAATCTTTTATTGCAGGATTTTCCTAAATGGTCTTACTGTTTGTTCCTAGTTCTGGCAGAGAGAAGCAGCCAGGGGTGGGTCTTTTAAAATAATTTTTTGTATTCATTATAAAATCAAGCCCCTGTTCCCTCTCTCACTTCATTCTCCATCATTACCAAGATATTGAAATAAAGCAGAAAACAAAAACCTCTCTTTGAGCTTAGTGAAAGCCAAAGCTACGGGAAAAGCAGACCATATGGATTTCATTATTTAATACACATAAGCCTACATGCTCCATGCCAGGACTTTGAATTTCAAGAGGAGAATTGTCCTCTTTTGTGTAGTTACTTTGGGAATTGTTCTATAGAAAGCTAGTTTTGGATGAGAAAATTTTATTTTCCCCTATGGTTGGGTATGGAATAATATTTAAAAAGGGTTTATATAAAAATAATAAATTCTTATTTATGTACAATCATTTATAGAATAGACAATCATCCCCAAACTATAATTTCTGAACAATAACAACAAAACACACACATTGGGTGATTGGGTTACCACTATCAATATATTTATGAATGTTTAGTTTTGACAGATAGATAGATGATAGATAGATGACAGATAGATAAATAGGTAGATAGATAGATTATAGATAGATGATAGATAGATAGATAGATTGATAGATAATAGAGAACAGGAATATAAAAATTATTAACAGAAGTGACAGCAAAACTCTAACTTTTATATAAAATGTACACCTTGTGCAAGGTTTTAGACTCATTCACTAATAGCTTTGTGTTTGTTACTGTGATGTAATAAGTGATTATATTTAGGGTATAAGTGACGCTGCTCTAGAAGAGACCCTACGGCAGAGTGGTTTAGACGACTGGCAAGCTTATCGCTCACCTAACAATATTGCTATCCAGTAGCTTGATGATGTCAGGGATCCAGGATCCATCGATTTTGATTTCTGCCTTTCTTACATGCTGTTGCCTATTGGGTTGATGATATCTGGGCAGCTGAAAGAAATGAACTGTTGTATCTAAATTGAGTTTTCCTAAACTCATTCGCTTCTCTTTTAGTGAGACCATTTTTAGTGTTTCACAGCAGCTGATTGCCTGATTAATGTCCCATAAAATACATACTTGCTATTACCAATGACCTGAATTTTGGCAGGGATACGTAGAGACAATATTATATGTCACCTACTACCTATAAATTATCTTTTGCTAGCATTGAATTCAACCTTACGTAAATATGGAAACATACATAACAAAAAACCTCTTTGATGACTTCAAAAAATTGTTTTTCATAGCTTAAACACATCATGTGTGTTGCTGTTAATCGCCTATGTAAGATTACATCTGCTTGACAAAACAATGACAAAATCAAGGCTATTGTACATCTCACATCCTGAAACAGAGTAGTCATGTTTCAATCAACAAAATAAGCTCAAAAAATGTCACAGGGAAATTTACTGTCAGGATAAGATTTTTCTGAATGATCACCTCTAAATGTTTGAAGACACATTTGATTGGAGAGGGTAAGTTAGGAGTATCAAACTACATTTTGAATATATAATAATAATGTATTTAATGTTTTATTTATTTGAATAAAATTATGGTGTAATAAAGCCTAATTTTCAATATCTATTATAGATTAATCTAATGAGGATGCTGATGGGAAACTTAAAAGTTCTTGACACATGGTAAACATTCTATAAACATTAGCTGTTATACTGGTATGTCCGATTAACAGAATTAGATAACTTAAGAGGATAGAATTAGCCTATGCTTCCTTCCTAATTTCCATGAATTTCTTTTAAAAGAATTTTATTAATGTATCCTATTCTATTTATTGGGGTGACATTGGCTAATAAAATTATACAGGTTTTGACTATACCATTCTACATACGTCATCTGTATGTTACATTGTGTGTTAACCACCCCAAGTCAAATCTTCCATCACCATTTATCCTCCCTTTACCTTCTTCTGCCTCCCCCCATGAATGTTGCAAAGTATTTTTTTTTCATTAAGGGAAATTAAGGAATGAACGCTTACCATTTACTACCTGTGACTTCCAGTGATTCATATATTTATCGCACCACAGTAATGAATGATTAATTTTCAAAAAAGACATTTCTTTTTCTGAGAAACAACACAGCTCCAGAAGCTGACTACCCAGGTAGGACTCATGGCTCCTCCTTTCACAATGGTGTGACCTCAGCCAAGTTTATTAACCGCTCAAGGCCTTGGCTTCCTCATTGGTAATGTGGGCCTCCTAACAGGAACTGCTTCCCGGGGGCAAGGCCTGGAAGGGCTTTAAGAAAGTGGTGGAGAATCAGAGCTCAATTAAGTGTTGTCAGTGATTACTTTTACTTATTGTTAGTTCTTTTACTGTAAAGATTGCTAAATAATAAAAAAGTGAAAAAAAATGAAACAAGCTTCTTTGAATTTAATAACGATTTTATATATTTTGTTTTGGTTCCAATAAAATAAACTATTGCCTCTTCCAAACGTAGTTCTTAGTAGTCAGTAGTTATCTGTTTGAAATAAAAGCCTTGGTAAACTGGAGATGATAATTGCTCGCTGTGTCCATATCATCTGTTCCCTATTGTAATTGTTGTTGTTAGTGTTTATTTATATGAATGTGACACAATGAGAAAGCAAGACATGAACTGACAGTGTAGTGCCCTCACACAGGAGGGAAAAATAGAAGCTTAAGCTGCCCTCCAAAAGAAGAAAAAAAAAAGGATAACAGCTATCATAAAAGGCCAATGGAGATGATACAAAAAGTTATTTCTTTACTTAATATGTAACTTAATATGTCACTCTAAGTCTCCTTTCTCATTTCTGAAATCTGGTATTTAGGTCCCTGTGACATCAAAGGTCAGAATGGTAGACACAGTTGCCCTGCCAAATTGGCCAAGTAAAATGTTAAACAACAGCTGTGAAATAGTTGCTGCAATTCTCAAGCACTGAGGCAAAATGTATTTTTTTTCCATTTTACCCTTTAGTGATTAGTACTACTTTTCAAAACCTTTTTGGTGTATTATCATACTTAACCATATAAGTATTTTTAAATATTATTTAATAGTAGTAGTTATAGTTTCTAAATGGAAAATATTAGATTGTTTTTACTTTATGCTATCTTTATACATTTAAAAAGAACTAATACTGTTTAGAAAACCTACTAATCTCTATATAAAATAATGCAAGACATTTTCTATTTATATTTCTTAGTATACAAATGCATTTCCAGTACAATTTTAAGACAATATAATATGTTTAAAATACTTATATAACAGAGGCAACTGTAATCAATGAGGTGTCAACATGGTCAGAATTCTATAAACTTACTGTTATAGTATATTGCAACTGAATAAGAAATGATAAAATCACTGTTTTTACTTCATACAAAGAAAATGGCACTATCAGTCAAGAGCCCTTAGTTTTTATATTATTTTTACTTCCAGAAGGGATGTACATATTCCGTTGTTCTCTTGATTCGCTTTAATTTATAATATAATATATCTAGTATGAAAGAACAATGTTGCTCAGTATTTAATGTTTATTGTCATATTTGACAAAAATTTCAGAATAGATTAGTACCTAATTGATTTACCAGATTAAAATATTTTTTGTTATTTTACTCTTATTTTGTAGTATTCTATCTTATATATGTTTTAACCTTGTGGTCATTAAAACATTTACGTATTTTCTGGAAGAATGAATCTATCTATACACATATATACACATGTATGTACATATACACATATTATTTAAATTAAAAATGCTATTTAATTCAGTTCTTATTCATGAACCTCACAGGACTTCATCTGTCACATTATTTTCTTTCTAGGGAACTGGGGGAATAAACAGTTAATAATATTCAACATATGAGAATGGAATTCTTGGGGAATACAGGACTTCGAGAATCAAAGGATGGCACAGATTTAGAAACAGAATGCAAATTGTCAACTTAAATTTAGTGTCCTTTCCTCTACTAAGGTTTTGAAGCCATAGGGGAAAATGAGGACGGCTACAACATAAATTCTGTCATAATGATATGCCATTTTTGGCAGAGTAATTTGTATTGCTCATTAAGTCCCTAATATATGACTTTTATATGCAATTACTAACTGGTTAAGAAACAATCAATGAGAGTATTTCCTACCAATTAGTGCTCTTTCTCATTAAATATTTAATTGCTCAATGGAACTAAGCATCACATGTTGTTCTTCACACAAGTTTTGAAAGATGAAAGATGAAACAACAAATCTTAGTGAAATGTCATCCCCTGCATCCAAATTGCTTTCTTTTTATTTTTCAATGATCTCTTTAACTCCTTTGATTAACTGACGAGCTTGTGGTGTTTTGTTCCCATCTTACCAGATAGTCTTAGGGAACATGCCTAGGAAATGCTCACAGAACTTCCTTTTACATAGTCATCAATTTTCAAGTGAAATTTGTGATTCCAAAACCACATTCCCGATGCATTAGAAATCTTTATTCCCACGAGTTACTAAAATATGATTTTAATCTCTTGATAAAAATACTGACTGCTGTAATAATAGCTACTCCTGCCAACTTGAAAAGGAGTAGATTGTAGAAATCATTTATGTCATTAGTAAACTTTTTCTGTAAAGATCTGGGCAGTTAATATTTTGATTTTGCTAACTTCACATTCTCTATCACAAATACTCAATTTTGACAATCTATTGTACAAAAGTTTCCATAAATTGTTAGGCACATTCTTGCACTCCATTATGCTGTGCTTGGGGCTCTTGCCCCTCCCAGAAATTGTTCTGTTTTTCATATTATAGGTCTCATTATTAATGGCCTTCGCTTCCAGTAAACCACTCACCCAGTTTCCAGTGGACTGCCTACACCTGTCCCCCATAAGTGTACTTGGTCTGACCAGTTACTCTGACTGACCCTTACAAGAAACATAAATATCCCGCTCTCCCTACCCTGCCCCTCTGATGCCATTTTGAACTCAGCCCCTCTGCTAGCAGATGTACTAATAAATGTTGGCTTATGTGCTCCTTTTTCAGTGACCCTAACATCTATATATATAAAAGCCTAAGCGACCAGAACAACTGGAATGACCGGAATGACCAGTCGCTAGGATGTGAACTGACCACCAGGGGGCAGATGCTCAATGTAGGAGCTGCCCCTTAGTGGTCAGTGTGCTCCCACAGCCAACGTCAACCAGCTGGCCAACATCCTGCGGTCCCTCCCCCCAGCCAGCAGACCCCAATTGCCTGATCAGGGCCAGCCCCTGGGCTGGGACAGGGAACTGGGGGTGGGTGGTGGCAGATGCATCCCCTTTCCTAGGGGGACCGAGGGCCTGCTCTCTCCTTTGGGCTGGTGGCCAACATCCAATGTCCTGTCTCTCCCCCCGACCAACATGCCCCAATCAGCCTGCCACCCACCCACCACAGTGGCAGCATGGCAGCGTGGCAGCGAGGGAAGTAGGAGGAGGGGAGACAGGGAACAGCGCAGTGGTGGGGTGCCAAAGATGGCAGTGTCAGCATCCGGAGTCTGTTCCTTCTGCACCTGGCCTGGTGACTATTGCCTCTTCTCCAGCCTGGCCCTGATCGGCCTGACCCTAATTGGCCCTGATTGCTAACCAGGCCTGGTGTCCCCACCTGTGTATGAATTTTGTGCATAGGGCCTCTAGTAAATATTTAAACACATTTGCACAACTGTGTTCCAATAAAACTTTATTTATAAAACTAGGTGACTGATTGGAGTTAGCCTAAGGGCTTCAGATTTTCTGCCTCTGTTACAGAAGAAAATTTCCTCCTTTCTTGAATGCATTATTGATTTATGTGACAAGTATTAATTATGCATTTATTGCCTATTATATTGGTGGTAGACTAGTAATAAATTATAAAAAATTAATGTATATAAGTCAGGGGGCAATAATCCAAACAGAGCAATGCTATGGCTGGCATCAAGACCTGATACAGTGATCAACTACCCCCCCAACCAATCAGTAGAGCCCACAACACCAACTCATTTAACCACTGTAATCAATGATTTTTTTTTTCCTCTTACTAGTATATAACCCATCCCCTGGAAGTCATCCAGGAGCCAGGTCTTTGAATGCTAACTTACCTGTGACTTTAGGCTTTGTGCCATTTTCACAACTAGTAAACCCCTACTTTCTTGATTGGAAACTCCTGTTCACAGTTGATTGAGCTTTAATGTGCACAGGCAAACAGACCCCTTTAGTCCAATAATAATCACATAGTTTCTTGATGGTATTGTACAAATTCTTGATTCCTTTCCTGATAACATGAAAAACTGCTGGATCTCAGGAATGGCAAAGTGATCTCATTGGACTTTTATGTTTAATATGGATCACCTTGGTTTCTTTGTTGAGAATAAACTGCAAAGTTGCAAAAATAGAGGCAGGGAGAAGTTATAGGAGCTCTTGCAACAATGGTAGTAAAATGGTATGGTGACTTAGTCCTGAACAGTGGTTGTGCAAGTGGTGAGAAGTTGGATAAGTACCAATTAGCATTAGGTGGACTTCTGGGAATTAGACCAGAAACCAATTACTATTAAACAAATGTAAAGAACATTATTATTGTAATTGTCATATATCATATAAATAATCTCTTCCCCTTAGATATTATTATTATTGGATATAGGTTAATGTCCCCAAATAACAGAAACTGATCAACATTCACAAATACATAAGCATCATAAAGTTTAATATATTTTATTGAGTTTGCTCCTGAAAATACTCTAGTCACAATCTTTCAGAATATGAGGAGACAGAAGGAAGCTAGGTAGTCAGAAATTGAGACCATGGGGCAGGGAAATAGAACTGGGAACCCAACTAGGTGGAGTTACAATGGCACCCCAACTGGGCGGGGAGGAAGGGCAGCACCAGGGGCATGAACTCTAAAATGTATGGATATTGCTAATCCAGGCAGCTTGCAGATAACCAATCACAAGGCAGTGAGGCCTAAATCCCATAGATGCTACTAAGGCAGAATTCTTAGAACAGACCAATCAAGAGCTAGCAAGGCTGTCTCCACCCACTAAGTCTCTTTCTATCACTATTTATCCCCCTTCTCCCCTCCACCCGCAATGGCAATCAGCACACTTGTCCACGTTCACGTCCATGAGTTTTTCTTTTTCATTTTTCCCTTTTTGTTCAATTTCTCCACCCACCACCCCCAGCCAGAGCCCCAACCCCCTACCTGATATCTGTGAGTCTGCTCCCTAATTTTGTTTGTTCATTTTGTTTATGAGATTCCACACATGAGTGAAATCATACGAAATTTGTCTTTCTCTGACCGGCTTATTTCACTTTGCATAATGCTCTAGGTCCATCCAATGCTGTCGCAAGAGGTAAGATTCCCTTCCTTTTTACAGCTGAGTAGCATTCCATTGTAGCAAATGCACCACAGTCTTCTTACTTACTCATCTCCTGATAGGGGCTTGGGCTGCATCCAAATCTTGGGTATTATAATTAATGCTGTAATGAACAAACTGGTGCATATATGCTTTCGAATTTGTGTTTTGGGTTTCTTCGGATAAATTTCCAGAACTGACATTGCTGGGTCATTAGGTAGCTCTAAATTAAGATGAGGAGAATATTGTGAACTATCTTGGTGGGCCCATTGTAATCAGAATGGTCTTTATAAGGGAAAGAGGAAAAAGGGTAATTCAGAAAAGATGTGAGCACAGAATCCATTGCTAGCTAAAAGGCAGCTTAGAAGCTAAATAATGCAGAGGCAGATTCACACATGAGAGGCTGGTGAGAGCATACCCCTGTTAACACCTTGATTTTAGCAGGTGAGAACCCATTGAACTTCTGATCTCTAGAACTGTAGCTAATGACTTTGTATAGCTTTAAATACTAAACCTGCAATAATTTTTTACAGCAGCAATAAGACACCACTAAAGTGCTAAAAGTAGCCTTAAATAGCATTTTATGTTCTACTAGCAATACAATTTGTGGGAGTCGGCAAAAGTATTTTACAGGATAGCACATAATAGAGTCAGAGAGGAACTGTACATGTATTTGTTCTCCCTCAAAGTCCTCAAATCAGAGAAAGGATTATGTAGTAGAAGCAAGATCAAACTATTAATAAATTCCAGAATGAATAAAGAAGGTGTCCTTCAAACTTTCATCTGCTCATAGCTGCCAAATTCTTCCCCTTCTCTTTTCATGAAAACTTTTAAAAAGAGTTCTCTATAATTGAATATTTATTTATTCTTCATTTGACAGCGTGTATGATTATATTACAACGAGATTGCAAATTTTCTTATTCTAATTGACAACCTCTAGACTAGAGTCTAGATTTATAAGAAGATTTCCATTATTACTTTTTATCCCCAGATTAAAACAAGATTAGAAAGCATTAAATAAATGAATATTCTGTGAGAAATATATAAGGCATTATTTTTAAACCCCTCAAGTTGTAAAAGGAAGCTTTTCCTATAACATGTGTATATTCTGACCAGCAGACTTACTTGACGGGCAGTGCTAGCTAAAGTAGTCAGTTAGTGCATGATTTTGTAGGAAACATTAAAAGTATTTATTATTATTTCAGAAAGAATTGAAATACACTGCTGAGGCTTTAATGGATGTTATCTATCATTCACTTTAATTCTTTGTATAAGTTTAGTAAGATCATAGATATTACACGAAGCAAAATTTTATTTTATTAAGCTTTTTTTTTATTGCTTAAAGTATTACAAAGGCTATTACATATGTGTCCTTTTTTTTCCCCCCGCCCTTGACAATGCCCTGGCCTCCCCTACCCCCCAGTGTCTTATGTCCATTGGTTATGCTTATATGCATGCATACAAGTCCTTCGGTTGATCACTTGCCTCCCTCCCTCCTGCCCCCCAACCCTCCCCTGCCTTCCCGCTGCAGTTTGACAATCTGTTTGAGGCAGCTCTGCCTCTGTATCTATTATTGTTCAAAAGTTTATAATGGTCTCTATTATCCATGAATGAGTGAGATCATGTGGTATTTTTCCTTCATTGACTGGCTTATTTCACTTAGCATAATGCTCTCCAGTTCCCCCAATATTATACTAGTAGAAAAAAATGATATAAATGAACTCATTTCAAAATGGATTCAGAGCTGCCATCCCAGTGGACTTGATAGTTATGTGTTGAAAAATTTGAAGATTAATTACATAGAAATGCACCATTTTGTATCATTATCTATAACCTATCTATCTATCATCAATCTTTTATAATTATATGTACATCCTAATAGAGAGAGAGAGAAAAGTACTTGAAAGTGTATTTATCAATCTGGAGTGCAGGGTGAGAGTATTATAGAAATGATCTTTTATATTCATTTACACTGTATAGTTTTATTTAAGTTAAAAATACTAAAAATGATATAAACTGATTCTTTTCTGATATGATTTTAATTTTCCTTTACCTAGTCCATGTTGTTACACATTTATCTTGTGCAAGGTAATTCTGTATTAAATGTATAAATCTGAAAAAGTAATCAACATAAAATATTTCTGTTTACTTATGGATGCTTGGATGTTTACATTGTGTTTGTGATCTACGTATATTACTTGGTATCACAATCTCAACCAATTCAAAACTTGGCAGAAATAGCACATAAAGACACTACATTTTTAACTTAATAAGTGATTAATTATATTGAAAGATATATTAATAATGAACAAATGAGGCCAATTTAGTTGAAGGTTATTGTAATGGAAAAGTAGGGCTAGAAGGAAAACATATTTCAGCTCTGCCATCAGGAATTCTAGGTGACCATAAGCTACTAACTGGACACAGGTGGCTGTTTTCTCAGGAGAGGACTTCATAATAGGTTTTAAATGAGGAAATGAGAATCATCAGTTTTAGATACTTTTGAAATCTCACAAGTGTAAAAGCCTTCATACATCATAACTGAAATAATGGGAAGTGATTAATAAATGTCATTGACATAAATGAGTTGCCAGATGTATCTAATCATTAAATGAGCAGGAGAAAAAAATGCAAAAGAACCTAATAAAAAGTGTCATAAGAGTTTGTGACAATCTATGTTAAAATTCTGAGATTATTTCTACTTTCAAAATAATGTAATTTTAGAAAGCTATGCTATTTATTCTGAGAATATAACCAAGTTTCATAATCTGGCTTTTTAAAGATTGTATTTTTTCTTCTATCTCAAAGCAAAATATAGACAAAACATAATAAATACCTCTATTAAATCGACAAATAATAAAGTGGAATATATAAAGGTACCTCAGTTAAAATAAATGGATATAAAAAAAGTTTATAATAGAATTATTGATTTATTAAGAAACCCATTTAAAACAGTTAGTTTACTAGATTTCAATTTAAAGGTAGCTATTTAGCCGAGACCGGTTTGGCTCAGTGGATAGAGCGTCGGCCTGCGGACTGAGGGGTCCCGGGTTTGATTCTGGTCAAGGGCATGTACCTGGGTTGCGGGCATATCCCCAGTGGGGGATGTGCAGGAGGCAGCTGGTCGATGTTTCTCTCTCATCAATGTTTCTAACTCTCTATCTCTCTCCCTTCCTCTCTGTAAAAAATCAATAAAATATATTTTAAAAAAAAATAAAGGTAGCTATTTAGTTATATTATGCTATGATGCATGTCACTGGGGGGCCATATTAAATTTAAATTTTAGAAAAGCATTTTATAATAGCAAGCTTTAATTTTTCTATGAGAAAGCTAATTTCTGCCAATAATTAAATGTTTTAATAAATTTTATGAAGAATAGGTTATTTTTCCAATGTTAATAGAAGCTGTGTAGTCTAGTCAGAATAAAACAAAAAAAAAATCATATTTTATAGTATGGCGATTCAGCCATTTTACTAATCAGGTAAATGTTGGTCTCATGTCAAAGAAACAATGTGTCTCTCAGTGGTCCTCAATGTCTAACAGATTCCGATATTTAAAAGATTCACCAAAGCTTGTATTTTATTTTCATTATTGGGATATTTTTATTTTGGATTACTAGGTAGTGATACAGGGTTTGTGACATTTCATGTGCTCTATGGATTATTTAACATGTAAAGTGTGAAATGTAGTGTTACTTAATATTAATTAGTGTTTCTTTGCTTAAAAATATATTTATCAACTTTCCTTAGGTGTATGATGGTGTTTGTGTGTATATTTAGAATGTATAAAATATAAGTCACTGTGTACTGCGAGTAAAAGAAAGTCAAATAAAATGCTGCCTTTAGACCTACCTGGTTTGGTCCAGTGGATAGAGCATCGGACTGCAGACTGAAGGGTCCCAGGTTCATTTTCCGGTCAAAGGCACATGCCTGGGTTGCAGGCTCAATCCTCAGTCGGGGCCATGCAGGAGGCAGGAGATCAATGATTCTCTCTCATCACTGATGTTTCTCTCTCTCTCTCTCTCTCCCTTTTTCTCAGAAATAGCTAAAAAATATATTTTTAAAAAAATGCTGTCTTCATCTAAAAGCTTTAAAACTAGGGAAATTCTTTCGTAATTGTTATCTACTCTTAGTGTTAAATATTGATAACTCTAAAATCAATTTCTTCAAAATAAAACTGGCTCTTAAATGACCATGAGTATGTTACTAAATATTATATGCCAGTTCCCTGAACTCAAGAGGCCCTAAAATGCACATTACCTTTCCTAAAATGCACATTCCTTCTGTTTTCCCATCTACATCAAAGAGAAGAATATATCTCCTACTTCTGTTTCCTCCTTTGTGCTGGGCGGAATATTTCATGATTGCTGAAACTGGAGAACCATCTTAACACATTGTGGACCAGTAGTCTTATTTCTAGCTTTACCCAGTGGCCAGGTAAGTTCCTATTGAACAAGTACAAAAAACGTTTTACATAAATGTTAAAGGCACACTCTAAAATTAAATACCCATTGCATTTTGAATTTATTTATTACATGTTCTTACAAGCTAATATCTTTTTAAAGTAAGATACTTTGTAAAACACTGTGTAATAACAGAAAACACGAGAATTCTCCAGACACATCTGCCATGTTTAAGTGATGAATTGGCCTTGGCAACAAAATACGAGGCACAAAGAAGCACACAGGAGGAACCTGTATTTTTTGTACGTTTCAGGAACATGCTACCACTTTCTGACTTTTGTAGAGTAAATCATGTAAAGATCCTATTTTACCAAAAATATTTTTGTCACTCATGTTTCTGCATAATCTTAATCTATAATAATAAAAGCATAATATGCTAATTAGACTGGACAGCCAAACGACCTTTCAGACTTCATTCTGGACATCCTTCTGGACGAAGCCGTCATGGCAAGGGCTGAGGCAGAGGCAGTTAGGGGCAATCAGGCATGCAGCCAGGTGAGCAGTTAGGGGCATCAGGCAGGTAGGCAGAGTGGTTAGCAGCTATGAGGCAGGCAGGCGAATGGCTAGAAGTCAGCAGTCCCAGATTATGAGAGAGATGTCTGATTGTCAGTTTAGGCCCAATCTCTAACCTGGCAGTCGGATATCCGCTGAGGGGTCCCAGATTGCAAGAGGATGCAGGCTGGGTTGAGGGACCCCCCTCCTGTGCATGAATTTCATGGACCGGGCCTCTACTTAATACATATCGACTATCTTTTTCCCCTTGCTGGTATAATTCCTTTACCTATAATTAATCCTAACACTCAACCACCCTGCTAGTTCTTTCTAGGATATATATTAACATTCATTTGTTCAAACAAATATTAAATATTTGCCTACCGGTTTATGTGCCAAACAAAAGAGTTCTATCATCATGGGTCTTAGCTTTCAGTTGGAGAAAATAAGAAATACATACTAGCATTTGTAGTATTTCAGATAGTGAAATATAGAATATACCTTATATGACTTTATATTATAAGTGCTATATACTGGAATTATATCTATTTGCTCAAACAATGCTATACTTACATTATTCAAATGAATTTGACTTAGTGCGACAGAGGGAAATGTGGCTTGAACCTCAGTCTCCAGACATAATCAAGAGAATTCTAAGGTGGCTTTGCTGAAATCTGTTTCATACAGTGATTTAGGAGCCACCTAGGAAAAGTAAAACTTCAGAGAGCAAGAGGGAAGGTAAGATGAATTTCGTCCAGACAAACCTGCAGAGCTATTAGGTGAAAGAAGGGATTGAGAACACCATGCTCTTACCCTATATGAGGGCCCATGGGAAGAATAAAAAAATAATAATAATTCTGAATTATTTTGCAAAAAAAAAAAAAAAGACACACAAACATCACTGTCATTTGTGATATGTTTATCCCAAAGGGAAAGTCCTCTTTTCTTTCCTTATGCTCAGACCATTGCAGAGATTCAGCCTCTGATGGTCCAGGTAAGCTAACACAACAATGTAGGCATCACAAGTAAGCCAACCATCACAGCAGTAGCAGAGGCTCCTGTTTCTAGCCACACATCTGGGCCACGGATATTCCTGTCATGCTTTTTGTCATATCAGTGACACAACCAGCTGCTACCAGAAGAATATGCTCTGCTCGGCACTGGAGCAACCTTATCTATCTACCTATATAGAAGGCTAAGTGACCGGCCAACCGGCTGACTATCCGGTAGATATGACACACACTGACCAGCAGGGGCAGATGCTCAATGCAGGAGCTGCCAAGGGACAGCAACTTTACGGAGTGCCCTCTTGCACTTCGGGACCTCTCAGGGGATGTTGGTTTTGGCCTGATCCCTGAATGTCAGGGCCAGCCTGACAAGGTTGAGCCGGGCTGAGGCAGGGAGGTGGGAATTGAGAAAAGAAAGAAAGACAGGAAAGCGGGATCAGGAGGACTCCAGTTCTCGAAGAACTGAAGCAAGTTTATTAGCCACACAATCTTATTTATACATAACACACTGAATAGGAGGTCTGTCAAGAGGAATGTATTCTTTGTTCCTCTTAATCTCTAGGGGAGAGACACAGCAGAAGGACAAGTTCTCAGTACAGCCTATCTCAGTAAATAGTTACAGACTTCTTGGTAAGCTATGAAAGGCTGTTCTCATTCTACAAAGGTTGCTCTCATTCTACTGATAACTGCCATCCAAACAAGTCTGGGAAAACTGTCTGGGTAAGAGTCCCAGCCTTGCTAGCCCCTTCAGGTGCAAGGACCTTGCCAGCTTACATCTGGCCTCCAACACCTGAAGGCCAGGCAAAGGGACCCCACCTGCTGGAGGGACCCCGCTCACTCCATAGATGCCCTTCAAGCCCCAGCACTGCCCCAGGGGTGACCAGCTGGGGAGAGACTATAGGAGGTTGGCCCCAGGACGTGTCTGGCCCATCTCGCCCAGTCCCACCCCACCAGCCACTTTCTAATTAATCTCCTTTCAATGTGCACAAATCTGTGCACAGGGCCTATAGTTTATTCATATTACCATTTATTTGAATCATCTAATCAACTCAAATGAGGAAAGAAGTAATAAACAGTATACCTTTTTTAATACTTAGTGGCTGCCCTGAGTGCTTTTTCTCTAGAATATCTTAATGTGTGTTTAATTTCTTAGATAGCCGTATTTAGAGAATGTGAGTATACACAATCCTATAGAAATGGAAGTGTAAGCCCCTCTTGCCACCAGAGTCAGCTGATATGGAGATGTCCCCTGGGTGGCAGTCACAAAAATAAGGGCTCTAGATTATTCTATGAACTCCTTTCTGGGAGATACTTGTGAGCTAAAGGAGTGGAGGGAGAGTGCTAAGATGGCATCCCCTGGCCTGTGTTCTCTGAGACTCCTCTGTGGCCTCTAGATGTGTATGAACCTGAAATCTGCCCCTCAAGACAAACAACTAAGCTCTTTCACAGAAAGACCAGGTGTATGTTTCAGTCTAGTATCTGTACAGTTCTCTGGGCATGGTGGCCTTCCCAGAATTGTTTTTCTGATTTGTGACATTCCTGTAGGACCCAAGAACTCAAGCCTCTTAAGGCCACCATAGCCAGGAGTCTTGAGGCATTCTTTAGTAATTGTTTTGACTCTACTTTTTAATTGTGGTATTAGTAGGCAAAAGAAAGGAAGGAAGAAAGAAGAAAGAAAGAAAGAAAGAAAGAAAGAAAGAAAGAAAGAAAGAAAGAAAGAAAGAAAGAAAGAAAGAAAGGGAGAGAGAGGGAGGGAGGGAGGAAGGAAGAAAGGAAGGAAGAAAGAAAGGAAGAAAGAAAGGAAGAAAGAAAGGAAGAAAGAAAGAAAAAAAGTAAGTGTGCTAAGATCTCTAGTTTTGTAACATGAATCAAGTTCCAATAGGACCAACTGAAAAGTTTCAGCTAACCAAAATAATATTATGGTGGCCAACTAAGAAGTTAAGACAGTTGTGTGTGTGTGTTTTTTTTTTCATGTGTTTGTTTTATTTGTGTATGTTTAAATTATTGGTAAAATTTATTTCAGCATTATTCACTGAATGAAGGATTCCCCACAGGAAGGATTCATAAAACTAATGGTGGGAAAAATTCAGTTGTAATTCTAACGAAGAAACATAAACATACGTCCTTCAAAGTAAACTAGACATGTTCCTAAATGGCATGCTTAAATATAATAATATCTTTGTGTCAACAAATAGTTATTCAGACAGTATGTTTTGTCATATAACAACTGAACAATATAAACATAATCATAGATTTATTTGAAAAAAGATAGAAAGAAAATAAGAAAGTTTGTGAAAACAAAACAATAAATTAAGATAATTATTTTTGTGTTCCCCCTTAGCTAGTCTAATCAAACTTAATGGCAGTTTTCTGTACCGTGGTTTGATTGATAATACAGCTAAAGCTATGCAAAAAATAACTCTATGTATAATCATAAACAGATATGAGTTCTTTGCATTTTAATTGTTATAAATGTGATTTTCTGAAGTGAACATGGTCTAGAGTAAAACTTTACATTTGGAAGAATTTATTGCAAACTTAGTTTTTATAGTAAATGATTTCTGTTTAAAAATTGTCATCACAGAATAAGTTCTAGAAAAAGTCATGTGTAACTTATCTATAAGAGAAGATTGTGCCATTTTAATAACATTAAAAAATAAAACTTTAATATCCATAAATCAATTATAACTGACTATTGCACCCCTCGGGGATGACCATCCGCTGGCTGAGGCCTGCTCCCCAGGGGATTGGGCCTAAGCTGGCAATCAGACATTCCTCTGGCAGCCCAGCAGCCTTTGGGGGATGTCCACTTGCCAGCGGGGAGCAAACCTAAGCTGCAGTCGGACATCCTTAGCGCTGCTGAGAAGGCAGGAGAGGCTCCCACCACCACCACTGTACTGGCAGCCATCAGCCTGGCTCGTGGCTGAGCAGAGCTCCCCGCTGTGAGAGCGACTGACCACCAGAGGGCAACTCCTGCATTGAGCGTCTGCACCCTGGTGGTCAGTGTGTGTCATAGTGTCCAGTCATTCCGAGTCTTTCTGCTGTTAGGGTCAGTTTGCATATTACCCTTTTACTATATAGGATAGAGGCCTGGTGCACGGGTGCGGGCCAGCTGGTTTGCCCTGAATGGTGTCCCGGATGAGGGTGCAGGTCCCGCTTGGGTGCCTGGCCAGCCTGGGTGAGGGGCTAATGGCTGTTTTCAGGCTACCCGCACCCCCTTCAGGGTGGGGGTCCCCACTGGGGTGCCTGGCCAGCCTGGATGAGGGGCTGAGGGCTGTTTTCAGGCAGGCCAAGCCTGCAACTGAAGCTACCAGTCTCTCCTTTTTCTTTAATCTGGGATTTATTTACCTTCTGTAATTGAAACTTTGTTGCGGCTCCAGCTCCTAGGCCGGCTGGCTGAAAGCAGATATCTGGGGTTTGTTTAGCTTCTATAATTGCAACATTGTTGAATCCGGAGCTCAGAGCTGGGCCAGGGCAGGCAGGGAACCTTGGCTTCCTCCATTGTTTTAGCAATAACCTAGTCCAATACGGATGGCATATACAAAGTCAGTCTTCAAAAGTCATCATTCATGTTCTCCATTCATCATTGATACCTGCTCTGCATTTTAAACAACTTTATTGTTTTATTCAATAATTTTCAGGGTTGTAAAAAAAGTCGTTAGAATAGGCTGAGGATTTTTGTCAACTATAAATTCATACTTTTACTTAAAGCTTATGGATAATTCTACAAATATTGTTTTACCATTCTCAGACTACTCAAAATTCCCTCCAAGCTTCTCAATAATCCAAAAAAATACTATTTAAATTATTAAATCGCAGATTACTTATTGTTTATGCAAATTATATTTAGGGTATATGTGAAAGCGAACGATATATTTGCAATAAACATATTGCAAATAAACACTCAAATATTACAATTTACACATATGATTATGTTTAATCTTTTCAAAATATTAATCACATAAATACACATTCACCAAATTTATTAAACAGTATTAAAGTCATAAAATGAGAGAGGAAACTGAGTAAAATAGATGACCATTATATGAAGAGGAAATATTATTGACAAGAACTCAATCCTAGACAATTTGGAAAAATAGGGCATCATGAAAACAGTTTAATTTTCTGAAAAATGGTATTTTGGCAACTTTGTATATTTTCATCAGAAATATTTGCTGTGATTGTATAGGAACTTGTCTATACTAATTATCCAATAATACTCAATTAATAACTCTTCAATGCCTCCAATATATTCAACTAAATATAACCTACATTTATTAAAGAAAATTATTCAATAATATAAGGTCTCCAATTCCTGGGTTTGCTTCAAAAACACGGGTGAGCAATATGACATATTATCATGGTTAACTGATTGTGTTAACTTTGAAAATTAATCAATTAAAAAGATAAGTAAATGACAACATTTTTCTTCCCTATCATAAAATTTATCCACTAAGACAAAAACATAGTGGCCTTGCCTGTACACTTCAATGATCACTCCACCCACACTGAACCCACCTGCAGGGAGACAGACCCTTTCAAACTATGACACAAGCACTCCTTTTGGCAATCAGTCTTGTCTAACATCATGAAACACAGTGAATCCCTGAACCTGTGGAATCACAGCCGTTAATTTGCTCCACCATGCCTGTAGCAATTCAATTAGCAAATCCCTGTGGACGTTCTGTTCTTCAGCAAAATTATCCAGGGATGCTTTTACTAGGCTTGTTTTCTAATCACGTTGCCAAATCTAACTGTTTGTACAAGAGAATATCTTTGCCTTTACCAAGAGGAGGGGTCAACTTTATTAATGACTCAATGTGGCTACATTTTAAATTGTCATTTCATGTATATGATAGTGATTAGGGTTAAGCAGAAGCTTTAAATCTTTGCTAAAGGGTAATAGCCAGAATTCATATTCCTATCGCCTACTCATCCCAGAGTTATTCTGGCAGGAAATCTAAACAAATACTAGGCCAGAAGTTAAGAAGTCAGAGTTCATGATAGGGTTGATATAAATACATAAAAGTATTTACAAAATGCAAGGTCAGAAGACAGTGAGTCATTGACCATGAAAATGAAAACGAACAATGGAAGGTTAACTGCAAAACAACTCAACCCCCCAAAATATAGTTCAAAGCTTTTAAAATTATAAATAAAGACAATTTCTCTATGGGTCTATCTTCTTCTGGACTAAGCCTTATGGAAAAATTAAAATAAATCTGCTCCAGTTTCAATAAGGAACTAGAGGCCCAGTGCATGGATTCATGCACCAGTGGGGTCCCTTGGCATGGCCTGCAGGGATCAGTACAATGCCACCTGCCGCTCCTGCTCATTTCAGCTCCACTGCACCTGCTGCCATCACCCAGTAGGCTTGCTGCTGCTTGGTAGGCTCGCTGCTGCTCTTCTGTGGTTTCTGGGCTGTGGCAGCCAGCCATGAACCCTGCGTCTGGCACCCACCGGTCAGCTGAGCGGTGCTCCTTCTGTGGGAGTGCACTGACACCAGGGGAAAGCTCCTGCATTGAGCATCTGCCCTATGGTGGTCAGTGCATGTCACAGTGACTGTTCGAGTGGTCATTCAGTCATTTGGTCATCCAGGTACTTAGGCTTTTATATATATATATAGACTAGTGGCCCATTGCATGAAGATTCGCGCAATAAGCCTTCCTTCCCCTGGCTACTGACACCAGTTTTCCTCCGACACCTGGGACCCAGGCCTTTGGTCCGGCCGCAGCAGCGAGGCTAGGCTTCTCCGCCCCGGCTGCTCCCAGCCCCTCCTTTTTCTTTTTTTTTTTTCCCCATCTCCTCGAGCAGAGCCCAGGGAGGGCGGGAAGCTTGGCTTCCTCCGTCGCCAGGAGCAACCCAAGCCTCCTGCTCGCTCCAGCTCCGTGGCCACTGCCATCTTCAGTTGTCTTCAGTCTTCGCTCCTTGCCTGCGTATGCAAATTAACTGTCATCTTTGTTGGGTTAATTTGCATAGTCACTCTAATTGGTTGGTGGGTGTAGCAGAGTGGCAGAGTGATGGTTAATTTGCATGTTTCTCTTTTATTAGTGTAGATATATAAAATATTTGAATTAAAATTTAATTTATATTGCTGTTGTAGCCCTAACCAGTTTGACTCAGTGGATAAAGTGTTGGTCTGCGGACTGAAGGGTCCCAGGTTTGATTCCGGCCAGGGGCATGTACCTTGGTTGCGGGCACATCCCCAGTCGGGGGCATGCAGGAGGCAGCTGATCGATGTTTCTCTCTCATTGATGTTTCTAACTCTCTATCCTTGTCCCTTCCTCTCTGAAAAAAATCAATAAAATATATTTAAAAAAGTAAAATAAATAACGATGCCAGGAACTCTTAATTAAATACATATTATCCATTCGCACATAAAAAACATATGAATGCCATTTGATAATGAAAAAGGCAGAAAATATATACTTAATATAATGAGTAACTGAATAACAATGATTCAATTTGAGGAAAAGTAAAGGAAAATTGTCTCTGTTTTAATGATATAAAATTATTTATTCTATGTTTTAACTGACGGATTGAATGGTGGGAATATCCCAAATATGATTTCCAAATTTAATCCATCCAGATCAGGCTCAATCTGAAGTCAAAATTCCCTTCTAGTGTTGAATTATAAAAACCCCTCTTAGTTTATCCAGCCAGTTAAAGAATGTTATTAGATACAGGAGAAATCCAGATTTTCTAGCCTGAAATAGAATCCATGGCCCTATGTCTATGCCATGCCCTGTCAAGCAAAGTAAACACCAAGCACCGGAAGAGACCAAATGATCAATGCCACTTTTACCTCTGTTTCCTCTGACAAAACAGGAGACATACCTGATCTCTACCCTGAACCCAAGTGTAACTAATATAGTAACTTACGTGGGAAAATTATTTACTATCTTGGGGTTACATACTATGCTTTTTTTTTGTTTTGTTTTTAGGTAGAATGGCAATGGGGGTGTGAGCTCTGTGTACAGTGGCGCTGCAGCATGCCAGACAGATAGAACAATACCAATCTTCCCATACCCAACAGAGCTAAGTATGCAATTGAAAAGTGAAATTTTAAAAATGTAAACAGTTAAATCTGGCTGAATACTTGAGTGAGCTTTTATCTTATTCTGAGCTATAAAAGAACATTCTAACCTTAAGGACTTTGCAAAATCTACCACACACGACTAATATATTGTATAGTAAAATAACATGATTACATGTTTCTTTAGTGTAATATCTACATTTTTAAGTCATTGAAAATTTGAAAAGGCAGAATGTAGGTCCAAATCCTGTCAGTACCTTGAGGGTTTTAAGATGGACATTTTGACTTGCCATCATTTTTCTGATTATCCCATGAGATTTGTAAATTTATCAGTAGAAATTAGTAGGTCAAAGGGAAGCTACCGTGGCTTCATGCTCCTCAGTCTTAAACCTCCTTGCCATCGCTTTCCAGGTGAGAAGACGTTAGGAACGAAAGAAGTAGGTCAAGTTGCAGAAAATCCTAACGGAATATATTGGCCGAGCTGCACTTTATGACAGCTTTGCTTGTACAGTATTAGCTACCTCTCCAATGTAATTACCTTTTGCATGGAGCATATAGATGCTGTGAAAAATCCACGTTATTAATTACTTAGTGAGTAGTGGAAAACTCAATTATATAAGACTAATATGTTGGATATATTTACCATTAAGAAACTCTGGTAAAGAAATGAATTTTATAGTTAACAAAAACTAACCTTTCTATACAAAATGAAATGTTGAGTATCACACACTACAACAATTTTCAACCGGGTAGGAAATGAGCATGCCTAAATATTAGGATAGAGACTATAAATTTCTAGTAACCGGTTTCTGAAAAGGAAAGGGAATGTCTTACCTTGTTTTTATTTTCTTCTTGTTGTTATCTGTTTCCCTTTCCAAATTTTTGAAGCACAAAGGAAATACTATGCAAAGAAACAAATTTCATGTAACATAGAATTGGTGTACATATATGTCTTGACCTGAATTTATTTTAGGCATATGTGCATAGGTATGTATATGTGTCATCAACTCATATGTGCATTGATCTTGTCATTTGCCTCATTCTGTATTGGTGTCAAAGATTACTATTTTTCATATAATCTGATGATCATGGTAATGTAAGGCACAGTCCGCATTCCAGAACTGGGACTGAGAACACACACAATAAAAATTGATATACAAACACATTATTTGGAGTGACATTGGCTTTTATAGAAGTCCTCTACAAATTTCTAAAGGAATATAGTCCTCATTTGAGTGAACATGCTCCAAAAATGCTTTTCCTGAGAGATTGTGAACTTGTCTGTCCAGTGGTTGTCTAGTGACTTTGGATTATATAGATGTCCTTTTAGCATTGCCAATAGCAGATAATTTTCATAATGAGTAAATTGGACCCAACATGTATGTTTGATAGAATGAAAATTAGATTTCTTTTTGTCTGTAATAGAGAGTATTTTTTGGCTTGCTTCAGCCAAATTGAATTACTCAAAGAAGATAATTTTGTGAATAATTAAAAGGAAAGATTTCTTCTTTAAACTTATATTTCTACTGAATTAGTAGAAGCTTTGGAGATTTGTGGGTTTTGCTCTCTTTTCTGTGCTAAATGCTCACTTGTGATACTTCTCATGTCAGAAATCCTTCTTGCTTGTGAGGAAGACTATTTGATGAAGTATATGCAAAAGGCAGGTGATGTTTTTCCCTAGCTTGTTTGGCTCAGTGGATAGAGCATCTGCCTGTGGACTGAAGGGTCCTGGGTTCAATTCCAGTCAAGGACACATGCCCGGGTTGCAGGCTTAACCCCCAGTAGGGAGTGTGCAGGAGGCAGCCAATCAGTGACTGTCAAAGACAGATGACTTTTTGATGTACTATATGCAAGAGAGCTTCTGAAATGTTTTTGCTTTATTTGAGATATCTTTTAATGGGGCTGAAGTAACAATAAAACAGATATTGGCTAAACCAGCAGAATTTATTTTGTGCCAGATGTTCATAGCTGTTCTAGATATTTTGTAGACTGATGGCTTTCAAGTCTCACTTGAAAGATCCCTGTGTTGTCCACTGCATTTTCTTAGGAGCCTAACAAGGGACAGCTGAATGGAAGGTTATTGGTATCAGTAATTATGCATGTATTAGAGTGTGTGCTTACGTATATATAATTCTAGCAGTGCAGTTTCTTTTAAATCTTTACCTGCCATTTGAAGAAAATGATGATTCATTGATTTTAAGCCAAGTAGCAGTTAGCAAGTTGAAATTAAAGGAAAAGTTTTTATCATTTTACATGAAATTAGAAAGCAAGTGTCCACTATACAATTACTTTATATTAACTGTAATATTTTAAAAATAATATATTTTAAAATAATTGGCAAAATACAGAGAAAGAAGATACATTTCTAGATATATGTACTAAATTAGCTGACTCTAAAGGGATCACCAATGGTTGTAATTTTTTTATCATTATAGACAAGAGCAAACACAAGTGGAGGTTATCAAAATAAGTACATTAAAATTAAGTCAACAAAATATAAGCAAACATGTATTTAGGCTAACATCATCAATAAATATTAACTTAAGACTGCAGTATATTTTTCATAACTGCTTATAAAGTAAAATTGAATGAAAATAATATAAATGAGTCTATTTGTTTTCTGAGGAAATATTTATTCACAATTATTTTTCTAAAGATTGATATTTTATATAGGACTGTTATATCTATATGTAATAAATATTTTATATAGCTGCAGTAAAAACTTAATTCAAAGCCCTAGATAATTATAGGCAAGAATAACATCAACAAATCTATATTAATTTCTAATCAAATGCTATATAAAAAAAAAAACAATGGAAAGTAAGCCTTAAAGTCATGTTCAAATAGAAATATTTTGTATGACTATTTAATTTTGCTTACATCATAATTTATATTTTCATAATAATTTACATCATAATTTATATGACATAAACAAACTTCAGCTTTTCATTATAATATTCTCATGTGTATAGTGGTGCCGGAAACTAATTCCAGCATGTCATAAATGCAAGAAGTTTCATCAAAAGGTTGAAGGAACTTGGGGATTCAGCAGGGCTGAATGCATAATCTGCTGCTGGAAATGGCTCAGGGCATTTCCCCAAACCTGAAAAGGATGTATAAATGATTGCTTGCTGCCAGACAGCTGAGGGCATTTCAATCTACATGTTATTGCCTCCTGCTGACCAAACACCTGAACAGCTAAAGGCAGTTCCTCCAAAACTGACAATGCATCTGTATACCAAACCTTGCCCTTTGATATGTATATCTGCTTCAGGGCAATTTGTGTAAATAAAAAGCTCTGAGTCCAGAGAGACAGGAGGACTTGGTTTCTTTAGCTAAGTCTCCTTTGGCTCCCCCGAATGCCTTCCAAATTTGTTTCATCTCTAGGCTCCTTAATAATTTACCACAGCCCCTTCTCCAGATTCCTGATCCCTTCTAGATGCTGGACAAGACCCCCAGCGTAGTGGTAAGCTATATCTAAAATTAAAAAAGTATATTTCCAATATATAAATATAACACAATGCTATAAATGAATAGTTACATGTGTGTTTTACACATGTTCATATATGTGGAAGGGTGAGTGAGTGTGGATAGGAGGGAGCTTACATTTTCTCCACTGACAACCATCCTTCTAAATCTGGCTATCTCTATCTCCAGTCTCTTTATTTTAGAATGAGGACTAGTATTCTGAAAGATGGTTGCCACAGAAAATTTTATAGAACCATCTCCAAATTATAGCTGAGTCTTCCAGATTCCTCCAGGGAGAAGCAGAATGGATGCTTCAACCTTATCAGTGGTCATGGCCTCTGAGCTCAAATTCACCAAAATCAAGGATTTATGCTAAAGAAAAGAACCAAACAAGAAAGAGATTAATAAAGATGGTTTCAGCTTCAGACAACATTATTTTCATTAATTGTTAAATCTCCTTATGTTTGCCCAGGAGCTCAGCAGGTGACCACTTCTGGGCCAGTTTTAACATATATTTGATCTTATAGTAAACATCATCTTGTTTTTAAAAGTAGTTGGCCTCCAAATAACTTATATGCATATATGCATAACCCATGGACACAGACAATAGTGCCCTGTAGGCCTGGGGAGGGGGCGAGAGCAGAGTGGAGGATGTCAGTGGGGGTGAAGGTGTGGGGGAGGGGACATCTGTACGACTTTCAACAATAAAGATAATTTTTATAAAAGAGTAGTTGGCCTATTTTTTTAACTTTAAAATTTTTATAATTTATTTAAGAATACCACATTTAAGAAATAAAAGTTGGTTGTCCAACTTGTGAAATCACAGTACTGATATGATCAGAGGTTCACATGGCAAGCTAATCATTTATTTAATTTTTTTATCAACATTCTCAATGAAAACAATCTGGATATCAAGCATTAACAGAACAAGAAAGTAGATAATGCATAGGAGTGAGGAGTTCTGATAAAGAAATAGGCTATGTGTCAAGTGTAAAGAAGAATGACAGTGATAAAATGAAACTGATAAACATAAGCTGAATAGGAGACAGTAAAATAAAAATAAAATAAAATAGAAAGGCCATTTCATAATAGAAATTTCTTTGCTTAAAAATAATGATTTTCAGCAGAAAGTAAGTAGAGAGTAATTGAGAACTTTGGAAAAAGGTCAATAATCCAATTAGGCATTGCCTCTCTGCAGTCATATGCCTGGTCTGAGAAACAGAGCAACAACTTGGTGTTCCTTTAAATTAATGCTCTAAAACTACACCGATATATTCAACATTTACTTAGTGAGGGAAGGAAGATGTGAGAAATATTTTCCCTATAAAATACAGATAGCGTTATGAAGAACAAAAATTAATTACATGTATTAAAATGTAACATTAAATCCTATCTTATTTTGAGTAATCTTGATATAATGAATTTTTTTTTAACAGTTGATCCCAGGGAACTCACATAGAAAACCTTAATAAATAATAAAATATATCACTATTTCCTGTTAACAGCACTCGATTTTCCACTTATAAACTCTATAATTCTGATCTGTTATGGAGATAATTGAGTTGAAATTATGAAAGGAGATAAAAAGGCTTAAAACTCTGGTGGATAAATTGTTAATTATAACTAAATGTTAGTTATTATTAAATTTGATTGGCAAATATCATCTAATATGTGTATAGTGGTGTGGTCTTTATGTCCCAAAAATACTCAAACAGAAAATTAAGGTGAGCTTCTACTTTGGAATTCAGAGCCTTTTGGAGGAAGGAAATGCATGATTATTTCACTTGTTATGTAAGGAATGAATGCGGAAGTCTTAGTCTACCTAAAAATTAACACAGCACAGAAAACTGAGTGATGATAAAACGTGGAGGTATTGGCAAAATCAGCCAAACCAAAAGCCAGTTCCATTCCTACTTTTATGTGTGCCAGTGAGTCTACATCTGTTTGTTTTTTAAGTCAGATTTAGTTGTATTTTTAATCACCTAGAACTGAAAGATTTCTTAATCAGTTTGCCTGGGCCACTTGGCGCAGTTGGTCAGAACGCCCTCCTGTACATCAAAAGGTTGCAGGTGTGATTCCAGGTCAGGGCAAATGTCTGGGTTGCAGGTTCAATCCCTGGTTGGAGTGTGTATGGGAAGCAGCCAATTTATGTCTTTATCCTTTTCTCTCTCTCTCTCTCTCTCTCTCTCTCTCTCTCTCTCTCTCTCTCTCTCTTTCTTTCTCAAATCAATAAAAACATATCTGCAGGTGAGGATTTAAAAATAATGATAACAAATAAATCTAAAAAATATTAATAAAAATTTCAAATCTCCTAAGATAATACACTTTCTTTTTTTGGGGGGTGGGGGGTTAGTTTATCCTCACCTGAGGATATTTTTCCACTGATTTTTTTTTTTTTTTTTTTAGAGAGAGTGGACTGGAGAGGAAGAGACAGAAAGAGAGGAACACTGGCATGAGAGAGACAGATCAATTGGTTGCCTTCCACAGGAGCACTGACCAGGACTGAGGACTGAGCCTGCAACAGAGGTACATGCCCTTGACCAGAATCAAACCCAGGACCCTTCAGTCCAAGGGCCAAAGCTCTAGTCACTGAGCAAAATGGACTAGGGCCATAATATACATATTGACTAAAAACTTCTGCAAACATTTTTACTCTAAATGTATAGTCACCAAGTAAAATAATGCTACTCTAATTTTGATAAACAACTACATCTCTTGAAAAATAAATTCTAAATAATTTGTTTTAAAGCTGTATAAGATCATGGTGTAAAGGACACACTACACATCACAGGAAATAAAAAGAAGCACAATCTCTGGAAAGAAGATAGTGACCACATAAGTTAATTTGACAGAGCTGCCCTAGCTGGTTTTGCTTAGTGGATAGAGCATCAGCCTGCGGACTGAAGGGTCCCAGGTTCAATTCCAGTCAAGGGCACATGCCCGGGTTGTGGCTTGATCCCCAGTAGGGGGTGTGCAGGAGGCAGCCAATCAATGATTCTCTCTCATCATTAATGTTTCTATCTATCTCTTCCTCCCCCTTACTCTTTGAAAATAATGAAGATATATTTAAAAAAAATAGGAAAAATATTAATTTGACAGAGCTAATGTTTGGTTGCTACATTTAAAAAAAAAATCTCCTTTCCAAATTTCCCCTTTCATTTGGAAAAAGAGTGAAGGGCTATCTTTGTAAAACTTTAATTTAGGAATTCATCTTTAATTTTTATTAATCTTGAGGCAGAAGATAATTTGATTGAGAAAAAATTATAATGGGAGATATAAATTGTCAAACTTCCCAAGTTGAGCAGCAATCTAATATATGCTATACTCACATTTTTCAAAGAAAAATTTCTACGCACCATTTTGAAAATGGTGATGCATACATAAGTACCTGCTCATTATCTTCTCAGACAAAATTCTTTCCAAATGAATCCGTCTTTGATAGAGCTATAACAAGCTCAATTCAATTTATTTTTATATTGAAGGTTTATATAAAGTATCATAAAATATGTCTTACAGAGAATTAAAACAGTGAGAAATATATCCTTGTACTGAATGCAGTATCTGACATGTATATCAATAAAAGATAGAGTCTGCAGACAAATTGGTCTGTAAAAAAAATATATTAAAAGTTGAGACTGTTTCTGATTAAATAACTCTTTCATACTGTGTTTGAAGAGGAAAATGTTAAAAGGGAGTATATATTTAATAATAAAATAAATAAAGGAAGAGGGAAGTATAAAAGCACAATGTAAGAAAGAGTAGTTCAATAAGAAAGTGTTTTTGTTCAATAAATGAACATATTTATTTTAAAGTGAGGTATTGTTAACATATGATAATTCTTCACATATAAGTTCTACAAGTTCCCCTCAATCAAGATACAGAATTAATCCATTACCTCATAGCCCTTTTAGGTCAACCACCCCATCCCCCACTATCAGCCCTTGGAAGTAACTGATCTATGTTCAGTCCCTCTAGTTCTGGATTTTCTTGAAAGTTATATAAATTGAATCATATAAAATGTAGCCTTTGGTTTTTGGCTTCTTTTATGGATTGTGACATTTTTGAGATTCATGTGTGTATGAGTAGTTCTTTTTTATTGCTGAATAGCATTGTGGTGTGGATATAGCATAATGTGTTCAACTACATTAATGAATGTTTGGTTGTTTCTAAGGTTTGTCTAATATAAACAAAGCTACTATAAACATGCAGGCAGAATTCGTTGTCTCACAAAACCAAAGAATGAATCCACAGGCAAAAGTGGTTAGCGGAAGCAAAGTTTATTGAGAGAGATGGAATCCCAGGCGCAGGGAGCAACTGGGAGGGTTACTGGTGAAGCTTCTTTGTCTGTTTCCAAAGCCCCATGCCCATTCAGCCATTCCTGGAAAAGGTGCAGCTGGCTTCCAAAGGCAGGCCAGTGTCCAGAGCTTCTGGTCCATGTTGCCACAGGGTCTAGTTCAGCATCCAAGTTAATTCAAGTCTCTTAGTTCATGTGTGGAGACCCACATGGCCATAATCCATGTGGGCTCAGGGGAGCACATCCCCCACCACAGGAGCCAGGAACCCAGCAGGCCAGGGAGAGCAGAGAGGGCATGGGCACGTGCACACTCTTTTCCTAGGGATTGATACATGCCTTGCTAGCTCCTGATTGGTCTTTTCAAAGAATTCTGCCTTTATAACATTCTTGAGCTTGGTTATATGCCTCACTGCTTGTGATGGGTTATCTGCGAGCAGCCTGTCTTAGCAACAGCCATACATTTTGAAGCTCATGTCTCCCACCCACGCATTTCCTTCCTCACCCAGCTGGGTTGCCTTAGCAATTCCACCTAGTTGGGTTCCCCAGTTCTACTTCCTCCCCCCATAGTCCAGTCCCGGTCTACTTAGCTTCCTTTGTCTCCTCATTGGCATTAAAATATGATTTCATTTTTCTGAAATTAGTACGTAGGAGTGGAGTGGTTGAGTCATATGGTCTATGTACATTTAACCACTAAATAAATAGCCCATCTATTTACATAATAGTTGTACTTTTGACATTCCTACCAGCAGTGTGTAGTTTCTTTATATCATTGCCAATACTTGATATGACCGGCTTTTTAATTATAGCCATTCTCACAGTTGTCTAATGCTAACTTATTTTTTTTAACTCTTTTTTAAAAATTATTTATATTAGAGAGAGAAATGTTGAAAAATTAAGGGATACAAGAATCTGTATCAGGCTCCTTAAGTTTTGCTAAGTTTCAACTAGTAAGAGTGAAGGAAATTACTGAATACCGTGGACATTCATCAAGGATTCCACAAATTCTCTGCTTGAACATTAAGGGGCAAAGTAGATCTGTCAAATAAAGCTTATAAAGGAGGTCCCTAAATGATCAACTTCAAGTTGATCTTATGTTATTAAATACCGACCGTTGGTAGTCAGTAAAGGGGTAAATCACCTCAGAAGAAATCATAGACTGATAGGTTACAAAATAATTCTTTTTTATTTAAAATATTATGGAGAAATCAACTCTTAATAGTGAGAAGTTGTTCAAACTATTTTATAAATAGTATCTAACTTTATCTAGTTTAAAATATAGACATAAATCTAAAAAATACTTTTAAAAGTCATGAATTATTTTGTCATATTAGTATAAAATTAGTTTGATACTCTAATTAAATGGTCTATGTCATATCAGATGATCTGACAAGACAAGCATAAGTGCACTTTGATTGACATGGTTGAAAAACATTAGCATCACAGGTGTTTTCAAGGTAGCAAAGTAAGAAAAATATAGCGATGAACTGGAGGAAGGATCACAGAAGCAGGGTCTGGAGGCAAAGAGATGTCACTATTGCCTGGGGAAATTTCTTAAATAGTAAGTGAGAGGTGAATTTATTGGTTTCCCCATTCAATTTCCCAAAGGACCTCCCAAGGGCCAAATTTTACGAGTAGTCTGACGAATAGAAGAAGAGAGAGAGAGAGAGAGAGAGAGAGAGAGAGAGAGAGAGAGAGAGAGAGAGAGAGAGAGAGAAAGAAAGAAAGAAAGAAAGAAAGAAAGAAAGAAAGAAAAAGAAAGAAAGAAAGAAAGGAAAAAGAATAAAAATATTCAGAAAGTTAAAAGGCAAATGATTAGAACAGAAGTAATAATAATAATAAAAATATTTAACATTAAATGGTAATGTTAGAATACTGAAAATAATAATTTAAATACAGTGTAAAGAGAAAAAATTAAAAGAATCAAAATTCATGCTGACATCAATAACACTGGATGCAAGAATAAAGGAAACAATAATATAAAAATATTGATAGGGAATCATCTTTAATTTAGACTCTGATCCATTAAAATCATATTGGGGACTCCTGCTTTTGTCCATGACAGAATAACATATCTTAGTAGCCCCCAAACCTGCACTAAGAACCTGGAAAAAATATAAATCAATTGTTTTCAGACAGTGTTGGATAGAAAGAAAACAAATGAGTCTAGCCCAATGTTCACCCAGGTTTTAACTGAAAGCACTTTCCAGAATGAAAAACAAGGAGGAGAGGCCCCCCCCCCACCCCCCCCACCCCACCCCCCCGCAAAGAGCATAGCAGTCTCACTGCTTTGAGGAGAAAGAGACGGGAGTCAGGCTGAGTATAGGGCATAGTACCAAAGAAATGAGAAATATGTCAATTAAGAGATGCAAGAATCTCTTTAGGGCTTCTTAAGCTTTTGCATAATGCTAAGTTTCAACTGATGAGAGTGAAGGAACTTTAATGAATACCTTGGACATTCAGTGAAGACTCCACAAATACCCTGCTTGAACATGAAGGGGCAAAGTAGTTCTGCCAAATAAAGCTTAAAAAGGAGGTCCCTAAATAATCAACTTTAAGTGGATCCTTGCAAGTAAATAAAGCACATACCAAATAATAATCTATATATATATATATATATATATATATATATATATATATATATGCCCAAGTGACCATTCAACTGTTTGACCAGTAGCTTTGACACACACTGACAACTTGGGGGCAGATGCTCAACACATGGAAACATGGAACAGACTGATGAATCTCAGAGGGAAGCAGGGAGAGGAAAGGGCGGGAAGAGATTAACCAAAGATCTTATATGCATACTAGAGGCCTGATGCACAGATTTGTGCACTGGTGAGGTCCCTCGCCTGGCCAAAACCGGCAGTCCTACATCCCCCGAGGGGTCCCAGATTGTGAGAGGGTGCAGGCCAGGCCGAGGGACTCCACTGGTGCGCAAATCCATGCACTAGGCCTCTAGTCTCTCTCTCTCTCTCTCTCTCTCTCTCTCTCTCTCTCTCTCTCTCTCTCTCTCTCTCTCATATATATATGAGACTATATATATAAATATATAGTCTATAGTCTATTTATATATATATAAAATCTAGTTCTCACATAAAAACTAGTGTCAGATGATCTTAACAGCAGATTAGATAAAGCAGAAGAAAAATCAGCAAGCTTGGAATAATGACAAGAGAAACTATCTAAACTGTAAAGAAAGACTCACATCAAAGGAATGACGATTGTAAGATTCTTCCCCGGTTCATAACTGTTAAAATGTGGGGGGTAGGAGGGTGGAAGTGGTGGGAGAATGTATGGATTACATTTTATGAATTTAAATGAGACTGGATTTAAACCGTGAAGGATTTAAAAGTCTGGTTGAAACATTAGATTTCATTTGTAGGGAATGGAAATTGAGTATCTCTGAGCAGGGGAGCAATGTGATCACAGCTGAGTTGTGTGTATCACAAATATGTTTTCCTCCCGTAATGGAAAAGTGAGTGCAAAATATGGGCTGGATTTGAGGATCATATTGCTAAGAAAAATATAAAAGCATTTATTTAGGTAATCCACATTATTTTGCCCAACTACTATTCAGGTATTCACTCCTCCAGAAAATAATACTGACAGCCAGTGCCATGCTAACAGCCCCCAGCTACAACATACACACTAGGAAAAAACTGAGGGAATTTCGGAAAACAAACATTAAGGATACCTTGAAACCATGATTTTCAATGCTGGAGATCATTATGTCATCTCTCAGTGTGTTGTTCCATGGGCTTGCTTGCATTCTCAACCTAGAGATTGAATAACCAAAGCAATTATAGCAGTAGGGAGTCTGACAAGACAATCAGAAACAAGCTTACAATTATAGATATTAGTTGAAAAGAGTGACAGTTATTTACCTACATAAATGAAAGGTGTATTGCTAAAAATGTGTTCTTGCTTCAGGAAAACCTGAGTGGATTATTTAAATTAGAATCTGTAGTTAGTTGCAGAGAAATAAGATCATTCTACTGAAGGTATTGAGGATTGGGGTGATGAAAAGTTCTAATTTACTCGGGGGGGGGGTGACTCTGTGTTATGCCTATTGCCCTGGATTAATTACTGAAACCACACATTTTCACTCTCAAAATGGTCCCTGATGGAGTGTGAAAACATTTTTTTAATTATTGTGCTGTAAAAGTACAGTTGAATGTTTGTATCATATTAATTACAATGTCTAAAGATGTCTAAAATTTGGTTTTTGCACAATAATTTAAAAATTTTACACAAGGCCTATAAAGTGTACATTCCTCTTAATAGTTTTATGTGCTTCTGTTGATTGAGGAAATATGGGATGCTGGAGAATTGTCTGCACAATCATTTGAAGAGCAGAACCACTGCCAATGAAGTAGATTTAAATCTATGGACTCTGGAGCCAGGCTGCCTGGGTTTGAACTCTGATTCTGCCAAACACTATCTGAAAGACCTTGGGCAGGTCCCTGAAGTTCTCCAGGGCTTTAGTCTTATTATCTGCAAATGAGGTCAAACGGTTTATGTAAAGATTAACTGTGTGAATAGTTATCAAGTGATCACATTATACTTGGCACACTGTCAAACTATGTAATCCTTTACTCTTAGAAGATACTCTTTTCTATAGAAGACTAAGAAAAGATTTAAATTTTTATTATATACTAGAGGCCCAGTGCATGAAATTCATGCACAGGTAAGGTCCCTAGGCCTGGTGGGTGATCAGGGCTGATCTGTGGGGCCTGTGGGCTAGCGGCAGCTCCTGCATTGAGCATCTGCCCCCTGGTGGTCAGTGCACATCATAGTGACCGGTCATTCCACCAGTCATTCTGCTGTTTGGTTGATTTGCATATTAGGTTTTCATTATATAGGATGTTTATTACCAAGCCTCCCAATCAAGTATAAATCGCGGGGAGGAAGAGGTAGATGCCACTGGGTTCTCATACAATACATGCTTGGAGAAAATGCATTAAACAAGTCTAAAACCAAGTGTCAGTTAATAAATCTTACAAAGAGTCAGTTAATCTTACAAAGTGTCAGTTAATTAATCTGTAACTTCTTCTCGACTGAAGACATAGTAGAAAGACAAAGATATTGCATAGCACTATCAGGCACTACTACACAGTAATTATTGCTAAAACAAGTTCTAGAAAATAATGTATGATCATAAGGCTTTAAACTAATAGTACATCTTGCTAAACATATCCGTATTCCAAAATCCTTCCTCTTCTGCCCACAGAATAGAATTTGGAAAAGCGTAAATACATTTTTTTTCTCTCAGTTTTCATGTAACTGATAACAATATAATTGAATCAAATTTTCTGGATCCGGGGGGCAAGAGTGTAGGAAAGCTTCTGTTTCCTTATTAAAGGAAGAGTTGGGGATGGACACTGCTTCCTTTTACTTTGTCCTTTAAAAAAGAAAGCAAAGTCTAAAGCTTCAGTAGAAATTCTTCAACCAGGCAAGGGTAGGCCAATCTGCTAAGTATAATGGAGAAGAAAGAAAGTAGGGCATGGTATTGCTGAACCATCACTCAAGTACTAGATGTTACCTCTGGCTATCTTGGTATGTAAGGAAAAATATACCTATTCACTTAAGCTATTATTTTTTTTTTCTTTTGATTTCTTTGGACTTCAAATGCATTTTTCTAAACAACCCAGGAGTTTATGAGGGCTACAACTCCATTCTCAACATCGTACTGAAATCTTAGCTTTTGTTTTATGAATGTTGTTTGAGGATATGTAACATGCCAAGGACTGATGGTAGCTCTGGAGATGAGTTTACTAGCACTACTTCTCCAAATATGACACGAGAAAATTATACAGGTACAACTAATTGAAGCAGACAATACTAAACATTATAGGTAGGCATTTAAAATAAAGGCTTTAAAAAACCATTGCTAACATATCTGAACTCTGGAACTTCTTTGACTCTGACAAATATTCCATTTTTCTCTCATTCCACTGAAACTAGCCTTGCTTCCACATCGTTCCATTAAGCCAATGAGCACATATCTCAGTCCCTTTGCACTTCTTGAACCTTCTTAGTGAAAGCTCTTTCCCAAGGTAGCGAATGTCTTCAGGCATTTGCTCAAAAATTCCTTTTCCATCCTATTTTAAATGTTACCTGTTCTGCCCCTTATTAACTCTCCATTCATATTGTATAGTAAACTATCTACTTTTTCATATATAAGCATGACTCATGTATCTTAGGAATTTCAGTAATGAATTGTCATAAAGGCTCAGTTTTAATTTCAAACTGATTTTCAGCATCAAATCTGTTTTTACTTTGTAGCTCATGCTCCCAAAACATAATTTGGAAATGGGAAAAAGGATAGGAATGCCAATATCATCATGGCATTTAATAAATATTAGTTGTTCTTCCTCAGCTAATTATCATAAGAATAATCCAAGGATGCTCATGTGTCTCCATGGATCTTTACTAATAACATGCTTTGTCAACTGCTAATGAAAACAAGTAGTTAACTGTAATCTGACAGCCATTGAGATGCAAAATTTACTACTTTCATTTCAGAAACTGATTGTCCCCATCTCAGTATCTGTAATGGCACTGTGCAGCCTCAGTCTGTCAAGCAAGTACAAAACATGTTTCCACTCTGTTCACTGAGTATGAAAAAAGTTGTCTGTTAAAACACTGTATTCATTATATTCATTTCATTTCTTATAAATCCACCAACCCTTCTCATGTAAGAATCTTCTTGCTTGCTGTTTAATCTGTTCATGGGGACAAAAAATATTCTATAAAATAAAGAGCTAATATACCAATTAGACCAGACAGTGAAACGACCTTCCAAAACGACCTTCATGACCAGTGGGTGAGGGATAGGGGCGGGCCACAGGCCCGGGAGGCAGCTGGGCCAGGAAGCAGCCAGGGCTGTGAGGGCCTACTCTTGCACGAATTTTGTGCATCGGGCCTCTAGTATATATATATAAAAGATATAGAATCCTTTTGCTCAGCAATGACAGTTCTTTCCTTGGGGACCTTCTACAAAGGATGCCAGCAACCCAGAGCACAATTTTATTCCTTCCAGAAAATTTTCCAAGTACACTTGGTTAATGTCCTCCTTTCATCTACTAAATATAAGGAGGGCGGATACCTATATAAATACATTAATTTTTACCTATTTTGGAATGTGTTGATATGATTTTTGGCCTCCCATATGTTTTGGTGTTCTTTTTCTCTGGATATTTTTTTTGTCTATAAAAATGATTAGTTACTTGCTTTCTGAAACTAGTACCACAGCTACTAAGTGAAGTTATTATAAAAAAAATAAACAGATTTTACAGGAGAGCAGTAGACCCCCCCCCCTCCAGTGAGCACTATAGCAATTGCTTTGATACTAAATTTTCTTCATTTGCATGAGATAAAAGTACACTAAAATGACATTTAAACGTTCTTAACTATTTTGGATTGACCATTTTAAAAAAAATATGTTTTTATTTATTTCAGAGAGAGTAAATGAGAGTAATATAGACATAGAAACATCAATGATGAGAGAGAATCATCGATCGGCTGCCTCCTGTACACCTCTCCACTGGGGATCGAGCCAACAACCCAGGCATGTGCTCTGACTGGGAAGGAATTGAATCATGACCTCCTGGTTCATGGGTTGATGCTAAACCACATAGCCACACTGGCCAGGCATGACCACTTCCATATATTCAAATTAGAGGTTTTGTGACTTGTGCTTCTTTGTCTTAAAATATTTCCATGCAAATATACAACATCCTCTCTAGTCAGAATATATACAGCAGAGTGCAATCTGAATTCAACTACCTCACACATATTTTAGAAACATTTTCACTGTGTTTTGTGATTCCAACTTTCTTCATATCTAAAATAAAGTTCAATTAACACAAAAAGCACTATATCTTCCAAAAATGATAGGTTAGAAGATTCCTCTGTTGGATTTAATTAGTTAAGTTATCCATAAGTGAGTAATTAGTTCACTCTGAAGATCAATGTAGAAATGTTTCTCAGAAAGCAGCTTTATTATATTTTAAACTTCAGGTACCAGGAGAAATATTTTTTTAAATAATCAACGCTTCTAATAAAAATGTTCTACTTCCACTGGTGCAATTCCACATAAACAGCTCATCAGATAAAACCTATCATCTTTTATCAGTAACTTATGCTTAACTAAAATGCTTTGCACATTACTGGAAATTTTACACAGATCTGTTTTTTTATGAAAGATACCCAGTATAAGTAGCTATTACTTGGAAATTATATATAATTTCACCTCAAGACAACCGAATAAATGGCATTAGGCATATTTTCAAAGACTAAATTTTGTCTTGCTATCTGCATAGCACTAATGTGTTTTTTCTCTAAAAAGTGTTGCAAATAATTACATTCACTGAGGAATTTGACTCTAGGCATTTATTGTTCAGGTCCTGAGATAAATCCATAGATTCCTATTAGCACATATATATTGTGTCACTGAGAGACTAACTTGACATTTCTCAAATTAACCAGGCCAACAAGCAAACCCAATTGCATGGTGGATAATCAGCCACCTGTACAATTAAGCTAAATCCGATGTCTTCATACAATTATGAAAGTCACTAATAATTCCAAATTTCCCATTGTGAGAAAAAAATGTATGTTATTTCATATCTGAGTTCTAGATTTAGTGAGTTGCACATGAAAAGGATTCTGCAATTTTTATTTGCGCAATGGCATTTGAGACATGAGCCTTTACTTTTCTTGAGATTTAATCAATGTGCCAAATCCTGAGGCTTTCACTATAATAGATGGTGTCCTTGTATGTTTTGTGGATGGATTTAATATAGGAAATATATTTTGCAAATATAATTTTGTATACTCAAGTGGCATCTATAGTTCTATGGAAAGTGTGCCCATATCAAATGTTTATTTCATTTTTATAAAACACAATCATACACTAGCACTTTCACTAAGTTGTAAGTAGATTTTTTTTAAGAGAACTAGGATGTATTTTTTAATCTAGAGAGAAATTTCATGAATAGTCCTGTTTCCTCTATTTGTATAATAGTGTAATTCTTCACACACACACACACACACACACACACACACACACATTTTTAAGGAATAGCATTTCTTAGAATTCCATTCCAATTTCATGTGATACTGTTTTACCGAGAAACTATTCAACTGAATATTCACACTCGCTGCTCACAATATCCAGGCCCTGCTTTGCTTATTCAATGAAGGTTGACTGTCGGGTACACACTTTGCATTCGCAATGTTGTTGCCTAACCAAATTGGAGAGTAACTTAATTTAGTACTAAATATTTTATGCCTTGTCATTTAATTATAATAGGGGAAAGGGTCTATTATAACCATGTGTCAAATAGTTTTATTATCAAGGGGATATTTAGAGTAGTTAGGGAGAATTATTCTCTTCTATGTGTCTCTGTTTGATAGGTCTTAAAAAGTGCAGGGAATACTTTCTGCAAGCTGTTCTTGAGATATAGTATAAGCATTTAGAAAAAGTTGAAAATTAATTTGGTAAATGCACTGAACAAAGAAGCAATTTACTTTGTGCAATGATTATGTATATAGCCATATCATCTACCAACACATACCATTTCTGTTTTCATTTTAGTTCTTATATTTATTGGTCTATTATGCTTCCTTGTGCTACCTAGGTTCCCCAGTTTACTGTTTTATAAGAAATATGGTAGTAAGCGTACCTATCTGGTTCCTCATCTTAAAGGGGAAAGAAAATTTTACCATTATGTATAGCATGTGCTGTAGATTCCTGTGGATTACTTTGAACTAACTATAGAGTGAGTCCCTTTCTATTCCTAGTTTACTAAGTGCAATTTTATCAAATAGTCCCTATTGTTGTTGTTTTTGACCATCATTTTATTTTTTTATTATTTAATTATTTTATTTGCTGCTTCTAGAAGTCTCACAGATAATGTCTTGTTGCTGGTCCAAGAATCACACTTTAAGTACAATTGCTTTGACTTGACTTTGGTGAAGTTTTTTGTGTTAGTTTTTGCTGATAAAATTGCTTGAGTTTGATTTGCCTAAAAATATGCTTTGCTGTCATTCTTGAATGATATTTTCACTAAATTCACAATTCTAGGTTGACAGATGTTTTCTTTTCAGATCTCTTAGTATGTTATATCCCATACTTCTAAATTCCATTGGTGCTTCTAAGTCACATGTCGGTTTAACCATGTTTCCTTGATGAAAGCTATTTTTCCCTGAATGTTTAAGAAAGATCATTTTGTAGGTGTATTTGTTTTCTTTTGCTGCTGTACAATCTGACCACAAACTTAGTGTCCCATGGTTCTATAGGTTAGAAGTTCGACATGGATCTCATTAGGCCAGAGTCTTAGTAGGAAGGGCAGTTTCTTTTTTGGAGGGTCTGTGGAAGAGTTCGGTTCCTGGCATTTCAGAGGCTACCTGAATTCCTTGGCTCATGGACCTCCCTCATCTTCAAAGGCAGCAACAAGCACAACCCTCCTGATGCATCTCGCTGATTACAGCCAGAAAAACTGTTCAGGTTTTTAGGATTTATGTGATATTTTTAGTGATACATGTATAGTATATTAATAGGAACATCGACTTCTTGATGTTTAAATAATAGCATCACAAAGAAAGTGAGTTAAAAGTTTTCCGAAAGTCTGTTTAATGTTTGAAACTGCATAGAAGTCATCTACATTTTAAATATTACATGTATATAGAGATCCAATACTTCAAAAAGAATTTGGAACATAAATATATAGTCAATTAAATATAAGGAGAAAAAAATCTTCTTTAGAGTCTTTATGGTCTTTTCTAATCACTAATGATTTGGATAACACTGCCTATGCAAGAATCATATATCCTCTTTTCTACTTAGTTTAACTTATTGTTTCAACATATGGAAACAAATGCAGCATTTAATACAATTATTCTAACCACAAAACATAATAAGAAAAACTATCAAAAAGACTTGTATATTAGGCCCACAATTTCAGTTGAAATTTTTTTTTTTTACCTTAGCAACAATGGTGAGTTGCATTATTGAATTAATTGATAGAAAACACAGTAGTTTTTACTGGAATGTTCTCATTATTCTGATCTTGACCATAAATTCTCATTTTGATATATAATCCTAAAAGTTGTTTTCTAAAAAGTGGCCAGTGGCTTGTATCACATTTTTAGATACAAGGGGAGGTATTACATCATAAACTCATAAAGATGGTGCAAGGTTAGGAGATGAGTCTTTGCTTTGTTTTTCTTTTCTTTTTCTTGTTTTCATAGCAACCGTGCATGCGATCTTAAATCACCACCTCACAGTGCTAGGTCTAACTTTTCTCATCAGTAGGAAGAAGGATAATAACACCTATCATGCAACTCTCAGGTGTGTTATAAAATTTAACTGAGAGTTCAATTTTGAAAGAAATTATAAATTGTAAAATGTTACATCAGTGTAATATTGTGCATTGCACACCCTCATCAAAGCATAAACACTTAAGCCTCAAATTAATTGAAAATACCATTGAGACAGATTTCCATGAAATATATTTCCATATAATTCTACAAAAATCTTTCTTTAAAAGCAGTTCCTATAAAAGATGTTGCTATATTTAACATACCACTGAGTTAATTAGTGGATTTTTAACTTATGGTTTAAAACTGTGTTTTCAACATTTTCCAAGATTAATATTAGTAATAATAGCCCTGGTCATGACTATAAATAAATTCAAAATTAATTTTTATAAAATTTTATCTAAACTTTATCAAATGTTCATTGTATATTAAAAATGGATTATACCTTATTACAACTTCTATTTCAAATAATGCTCTTTACCTAATTGTATTAAGATGATATTAAATAACTAATAAAATAGGGGAAGAAGTGGATTTTAAAACAGAATGATAAATATGCATACATTTTCTTTCTTTTGTTATGCCCATAACTAGCAATAAAGGCAACAAGTCATGAATATTCATCGAGTAAATAATTTCAAAATAAAGCCTTTAGATGATGCATTCAATGGTTTTTTATATATTTTATATTAAGAAAACAGCAGCCCTCTATTCATATCTTTGTCTTACATACATTCTAAGCCATTTATATGAGACACTGAATGTCCTCTCTATTTTTTATGTCTTTCTATCAGTTCCTTAGAGAAAATGTAGACTTGCATCTTTTGAGGTGTGTGATCTTAGAAGTAATGTCAAGAACATCAACATCTGTCAACTTCCCTGCTGTTTGCAAACAGCTTCATATGCCCTTGTGTCCCAGAGGGTATCTAAACAGGCCCGAGTGTATTATGAACAGTAAGTGCTTTATTCAGAGATGCTTTCCAAGTTCAGAATCTTACTGGAGAAAAAAGAAAGTTGTGGTACATTTACACCATAGAATACTACTCGACCATAAAAAAAGGAAGAAATCTTACCTCTCGTCATAGTGTGGATAGCTTTGGAGAGTATCATGCTAAGTGAAATAAACCAGTCAGAGAAAGACAAGTACCATTTGATTTCACTCATATGTAGAATCTAATGAAGAAAATATACTAACAAACAAAATAGAAGAATATTCAAAGATACAGAAAACAGACTGACAGATGTCAGAGGGGAGGGTTGAGGGGTGATGGGTAAAAAAGTAAAGAGGTTAATAAGAAACAAACAAACAAAAACTCAGACACAGATAACAGTATGGTGATTAGCAGAGGGAAAGGGGGGTGGGGAAAGGTAAAAGAGGTGGGGCGGGTAAATGATGATAGAAGGAGACGTGACTTGGGGTGGTGAATACACAGATGATGTATTATAGAATTGTGCACCTGAAATCCATATAATTTTATTTAGCAATGTCACTGCAATAAATTCAAATAAAAGTTTAAAAAGATAATGATACTTAGGAAAACAAATATTCAGTTCAGTGAAAAGAACAGATAATGGGCATACCCGTGAGTCAAAATGGGTTTTTACAAAAAAAAAAACAAAACAAGGTAAATAATTTTGTGTTTATATTATCCCATTTTAACACAGTATGCTGGTAAAACATGAGCAGTTTAGTCAATTTTTTTTTTAATATTTTTTATTGATTAAGATATTACATATGTGTACCCTCTACCCCCCCTCCCCCCGCTCATCCCCTCACCCCCCCCGTTGTCCGTGTCCATTGGTTAGGCCTATATGCTTGCATATAAGTCCTTTGGTTGATCTTTCCCCCTTGCCCCCACCCTCCCCTACCTTCCCTCCAAGGCCCGACAGTCCAATCAAAGCCTCTCCGTCTCTGGATCAGTCCTTGTTCATCAGTTTATGTTGTTCATTATATTCCACAAATAAGTGAGATCTTGTGGTATTTATCCGCTCTCCAGTTCCATCCATGCTGTGGCAAATGGTAAGAGTTCCTTTTTCTTCTTCCTCTTCTTAAAGAATACCTTTCAGCATTTCATATAGTGCTGGTTTGGTGGTGATGAACTCCTTTAGCTTTTTCTTATCCATGAAGCTCTTTATCTGACCTTCCATTCTGAATGATAGCTTTGCTGGATAAAGTAATCTTGGTTGCAGGTTCTTGCTATTCATCTCTTTGAATATTTCTTGCCACTCTCTTCTGGCCTGCATGGTTTCTGTTGAGAAATCAGCTGACAGTCGGATGGGTACTCCCTTGTAGGTAACTGACTGTCTTTCTCTTGCTGCTTTTAAGATTCTCTCTTTATCTTTTGCTCTTGGCATTTTAATTATGATGTGTCTTGGTGTGGTCCTCTTTGGATTCCTTTTGTTTGGGGTTCTCTGCGCTTCCTGGACTTGTAAGTCCATTTCTTTCACCAGGTGGGGGAAGTTTTCTGTCATTATTTTTTCAAAAAGGTTTTCAATATCTTGCCCTCTCTCTCCTTCTGGTACCCCTATAATTCTGATGTTGGTACGCTTGAAGTTGTCCCAGAGGTTCCTTACACTATCTTCATATTTTTTGAATCTCTTTTCTTTTTTCTTTTTCGGTTGGGTATTTTTTGTTTCTTTGCATTTCAAATCTTTGACTTGATTCTTGGGATCCTCTTGTCTGCTGTTGGATCTCTGTAAATTATTCTTTATTTCAGTCAGTGTATGCTTAATTTCTAGTTGGTCCTTTTTCATGTCCTCCATGGTCTCACTATACTCCTTGAGGGATTCATTAAATTTATCGGCGGTTTCCATAAAATTCTTGACAAACCTTATAAACGTGGCCTTGAACTCTATATCCAGTCGTCTGCCCTCCTCCGTTTCTGCCAATTGTGACCTGTTTCTTTGTCTCCGCATTTTGGCTGCTTCCCTGTGTTGATAGAGTGGCCTGCGCGCCAGGTGTCCTGTAGGGCCCAGTGGCTCAGCCTCCCCAGTTACCTGGGGTGGACACTCTTGGTGCACTCTTGGTGCCTTGGTTGTTGTAGGATCACTGGGAGGAGTTGACCTCCAGGCCAATTGGCTGTGGGAAGCAGCTGTGTCTGAAGTGGGAGAATGGTCCCCCTCTGACCACTGGGTATAGTGGCTCCTGGATCTAAGGAGGTGCTAATTCAGCCCCTGCCTGAGGCCTCACAGCCGGAGCCACGAAGAGGCTCAGCTGTGAAGCAATGCACGCCGCTGCGGGGCCTTGGGCCTTCTCTTGGAAGTTCCGGGTCTGCTTGGCTGGGCTTCAGTTAGGTACATTCATATGCAAAAGCCTCTGCCGCAGCCTGGGTGGGGCGGGGTCTCAGGGAGTCAAAAGGCGGAGAAAGAAGCTATGGCTGATTCTCCGCGCCCGGAGTCGCGCGTCTCAGTGTCCCGGTAACGGCTGCAAGCACCTCTGAGGGAAATCCGCCCTCAAGTTCGCCCGCTGCCTGCCGCCTGACAGAGCAGCCTCTCCCCGTATGTGTCCTGGGTCCCCAGAGACTTCCCAGAACCGGAGTTCAGAGCAGTCGGGAGCTTGTGATTCAAAAAGACAGCCGCGTCCTCAGGTGCCACCCCCTTTCCGCGCGCGTGAGCCGCCGCCGTACCTCTGCACTCAGCCTCCGCAGCTCCTCTGGCTCTCAGCGTGCTTTTCTTTTCTTCTAGTTGTAGAAATTACACTCAGCCAGCCTTCCTGTTGTTCTGGACGATGTTTGCTCCATCCTTTGGGATAATTTTCAATTGTTGTGTGGGGCGACTATTTCCCGGTGTTTATCTATGCCGCCATCTTAGTTTTTCTAGTCAAAATTTTATAGAACACTTTGTTTTTAGCCATGATGTAATCTAACAGATGATAGGATGTTTAAAAAAAATAAAAGCATTCTTAATTGAATTTATAGTTTTCAAAATGCTCCTAGCCTCATTAATTTTTCAATCCCAGGTCACTACACTTAAAGACAATTTTTATGCAGGTTCAGTCATGTGGAAAGGTAAGGCATTTAGCTTAGTTAGTTGTCTACATTTGTTGAATTCACAGAAAAGTTTTGCTTCTCTTCAAATAATTTGCATTTTTACACAGGCAAATAATATGCTTAAAACTAGGATCACCTCAAAGATCAGTTAACACCTTTCTTCTTGTCTGGAGAAAGGAGTCATCTTACAGGGAATGATTGGGAATGAGCTGTCATTTGCCTGAGCTCCTACGATAGCAGCTCATGCTGCACCATCCATGGCATATTAGGAATGTTTTACTTTTCATCTTCAGAACACAAGTGAATTTAGGCATAAATCAGCCTTTCTCATTGCTGCCAGCTGGTGGCTTAGCAGGTCTGCTTTTTCACTGTTAGTGAAGTTGCTGGGCTCACTTCCTATAGTAATTTCCCCACTTTTATTTGAAAAGAAGTTATTGATGGAATTAAATAATTGCTTGTCAAGAAGCAATTATTAAGAATGTTGACTCAGTCATATTGAATGGTGTCCCCTTCAAAGATAATTAGTATAAACTAAAAGGATTCTTAAACTCTGTAAGACAGGTTTTGTACATCCATTGCTTGGTTGATCAATAAGTCCAAATACCATATCAACACTTGTAATTGTCTTCTTGACAGAAATAATTGAAAGCCAGGGTCTGTGTTCACTTGAATGGAGGGAAGCTGATACATACAAATTGGTGGTGTCATATATATATATATGAGTGGAAGGAGGCTGAGGAAGGGGGCTTTGGGTGTGGGATTTCCTCCCTGTGACTTCAGACCAGCCTGCTGCCTCCAAAAAAGGAAACTCGTGAGTAATGGAAGGACAGCTTAGCTAGATAGAAGGCTGAGAGAGGATTTTAATTATTCTGGGACTCCCCAGATTTCTTTCATATGCATTTATTTGTACAATTCCTTTGAACAGGGGTCCCTTATCTAGTAGTCTAAGTATGTGTAAATTGTTGTTTAAAAGGTCACTGTTAAAAATGTTGTCATTGTTCCAAATATTGGCCATTTGAATAACATGTAGTGGTATCTCATTGTTACTAGTCCTTTACCTGTCTCTTTAGAAATATTAATCTGCCAATATTTGAAATCTTGAGTTATAAACCAAAATCCTTCCTTTCTCTTGAATATTTTTGTCTGCATTAAAAATAATGGCCTCTTTGTTCCGATTCTTCTGCTCCTGTGGCATATGACTTGCTGTTTTCTCCTTCATCTCCAGCTAGTATACTCCAAAAACATCTAGCTATTCTGTTTTGCATTCCCCTGGAGACATCCTTTGCCCTAATGTGTCATTAGAGGGTCTAAAGTGCAGACCATAATTTTTATCTTTTCTCAAGAGATTAAGTGGGAAGGAGAAAATACAGTGGGACAGAGAGCCACAGTTGACCTTTAACCTTTGGGCAGAAACTTAATCAGGCAGCAAGAAGCCCTGTGGTAAGATTTCTGCTTTGCACCCCTGGCTGGAGACAACCCTGCAATAGATTTCCCCAGTGGACCGGTTGTCAGGTTCCATTAACGCCTCATCTCTAAAGGACTTTGATGCTGTCCAGGTATTTTCCTGTAAACTCGATGATGCTAAAGCCTATTTCAGTGCACTAATGGAATTAATGCAGTGGCCCTGAAGCTCTCAAATATTAAGGAGGACACAGCCTCAAAGTTCCCCCATTTTCCTCTGTGTCCCCATCACTGCACTTGCTACCACATGGTCAGCTTCTGCAGCCTATCTATAATTTGAAAGATTTCAGTCTGCCTGAAGTTTTCTCATTGTTTCTCATTATTCGCCCTGCTAGTTGGTCATCCGTCTCTTTGTTGATTTGAAGTTTCTTTTTAAGAAGGAAGACAGAAATTTTTATTATTTTCTTTTATTATGTTAGGCTCTGGCACTCTCTAAATAGGTTTTAAAAGGTTTTTTTCTTTCTTATTAATAATTCTTCATTTTTAAATTTACAAATATTAAAGCTTCTAAATTTATTTGTCTTGTATATTGCTTTTATACATCCATTTTCTAATAAAACTAAACAAAGTGAAATCTTGCACTTTTATTACATGTTTTTGGCTATATCACTTGCTACTAGTGACACTAAATTTGAACAATGCGACCCCTTTTGTTTTCTAGCTACCTAATAGTGGACTGCTGATGTGATTGCAGCTATAAACAGTTCAATCTCAGGTTAGACAATTAATAATCTTAAAACTAATACAAAAAATATATTGCTTTATGCAAATATGATTGCAAAACAAAAATATCATTTAATGTATTCAACACAGACTAAAATATTAGTATAATTAGTTTTTTTTAATATGGAATGTTTAGAGAAATAAAAAAAATCTTGGTAAAGAAATGTCTTTGTAATCTTACTTCAAGGTCTTCCATACATGTGTTTATTTTTTCCCAATAAATAACATATTTTTATGAGATATTTTCACCTTGAAAATAAAAAACAATGTAAGTAAATTTGAAGAAAATTTAGGAGCATAATTTAATAATTTATATCTATATTTTTCTTGCTAATTGCATAAGAATTGACTTCTATTTGTGAGTTTTAATCTTATTAAATATACATGACATGCATCAAGCTGTATTTAGAGTCTGAATTTTTATTTTAATTATGTAAAATTTGATTTGCAGGAAAAGTCGTACATATGTACTTTTCTCCTATGATAGCTTAATTTTTTACTGTTGTAAATCATGTGACTCATTCATGTGTTTTGCAATTTTTTTACCTGCTCTGACTTTGTTTTCTGTATTCAAAACCCTCACACGTGAAGTGGCCCTATTGAAGATAAAGATCCAAAGTAAAGTTTTAATCAGGGATGAGTAATTTATTTGGTTTTGAAACTGAAAATAAATGCTTTCTCTTGGAATTTGGAAAATCACACACTAAAATATGCATTAAATACAACGCTAAAACTTCCTTATGATTATGTAAAATCTAAGAAAAATATGCTATTTTAGCATTGGCCAACTGTTAAAAATTTGGCAATATCCAGAAATGATAGTTTTCTTAAAATTCGGAGATAAATACATTTGACTATTAAAATTAAATGTTAGGTACAGGTTAATAAGAGTTGTTTATTATAATTATGGGAACTAAATTAATAGAGTGTTGCTTAAATTTACATAAAACAAGGAAAACATTAGCACCAAAATCCATGCTGGGATGAACTGAAAGATCTGTTTGCAGAATAAAAGTGGACACAACTCTCTTATGAGATTTGTTAGCAACTGGGCTAGAATATACACATAAATTTAAAATTTTCTGAACATGTTTAGGTAATTTCTTAAATGCTTACTATGCACTTATATTTGGCACCTAATATATTGATAAGTCCTTACAATGAAAAATGATGTAGAAGCCACTAGTAAAAAAAAGTCATGTGATTAATATGTCTCCATGAGATTTCGATAGCGTAGTGGATAACTTTAAACAAGCCAAATAGCTTAAGTTACTCACAGAAGGCAAAGCTATGAATAATCACAAATAACCACTAACACAAAAATATCCTTTATAAGTGTCCCTTTCCCATTCAAATTTAAAATCTGCATCCTGATTGCTTAGGCTACTTAAGATTTTAGAAATGCTACCTTGCATTATAATATGGATTTTACACATTTTCTTGTAAGTAGAGACAATAATTATATAGTAATTAGTAAGTACCCCCAAAAGATGAAATTACTTTGATTTACTTTTGTAGAAAGAACTGCATATGTCATGTACATATTTAATGTGAAGCTCTGTTGCACCTCTTTTCTGCAAATCACTTCAGGTAATTTGTGAGAACACCTGCTAGTCTTGGACAATGATATAATCAGCTATCAATTTAAAAATCTTTCAAATATCATTTCTGAAGTGTTGGTTGTTCATTTGCTAATTATATATACCCATAGTTGCATATATTCAATGACACTATATCCTCTCATGATAGAATTACCTCAATTAACACCTATGTGCTCAACTAAAATAGCTTTATCGTTTACCCCAAACTTGACTACATTTGAAATCTTATTTTCTTTAGTAGCCTTCAAAATTGAAATTAACCAATCTCTCTATATAGAAACCTAATATGCTAAGTGTCCAACCGTTCAACTGTTTGACCAGTCTCTATGATGCACACTGACTAACAGGGGGCAGACGCTCTGACCGGTGGGTTAGCTTGCTGCTGGGGTTCAGCCTATCAGAACTGGGTGAGATGGGCCAGATATGCCCTGGAGCCCTCCCGTGGCCCCTCCCTGTCCCCGATCGTGCACTGATGGGGCTCCTCAGCCTGGCCTGCTCCCTATCACAATCCAGGACCCCTCAGGGGATATCAGAGAACTGATTTTGGCTGATGCCCACAGGCCAGGCTGAGGGGCCCCACCAGTCATGAATTCGTGCACCAGGCCTCTAGTTTGAAAATAAAATGGCACAAATTGTTTAGGGCATTAGTCCTCATTTTCCCAAAGTGTTTCAATCATGTATCACATAGAACACTAGAATGAATATAGTGCATAGGACATTAGAGTATATATATATATATATATATATATATATATATACATATATATATATATGTATATATATATATTTCCTGTGTTATTGTATCAATTTACACACTCATGTAGCAGTACATGAGTGTTCCAGATATCTCACATTCTTGCTCATGTGCACATATATTTATATGCACACAAAAAACAACTGCATAAATATACATAATTATTTTTCTGTTTGCTAAATCCTTCTCAGTATAATATAAAGGTATATATTTTGGACATGGTATTAATTGATTTAGGTGAATTTTTACTTATTTAAAAAGAATTAAAAATGAATCCACTAATAGTTTAAAGTAAACATAGTACTGAAATTATCAGTGCCAAATTAGGGAAAGGATAATATAGTCTTTTTAAAATATATCATTATCATAATTTATGTTTAATTGACAAATTAATATTTAGCCAGAAAGACATTGAAAGAAAACATGGTAATTTATAAAATTGTATAAGTTACTCAAATATTATAAGAAATACACATTTTATCATTCTACTTAGTATTTTAATCTAGTGTTTCCTGGGACATCTTGTGAGTTTTAATTAATTTTATGAATCCTCTAAAAATGATTGAAATTTGACAATTATAATAAAATATGATATGCTTAAAATGATTAACATCAAACATAGCTGCTTGACAAGGTCATTGAGAGTCATTAACTTTCAAATATTTAATTTCAGTGGAATGGTTGGAAATGTCACTTTTTATTTTTATCTTGAAGTATATCTGTCAAAGAAATATTTTTCAATTCAATATTAGAATGAGGCTGTGCACAGGGCTTTCTTCATGATTCTTTCTTCTCAGTAACCTATAGGTGGAGTGGATGCCTTGCTATTATTGTCCCATGATGGATAGTCAAATTGTCCAAATTAATATTACTGAACAAAAAGTGATACACGGAAAGACCATGTATTGCAGGGACTGATTCCCCTATGATTAGAAGCTACTTTATAAATAAGTATACAAATTTCTAAATTACATTGTGAATAATTTTAGAAATTATAAAAGTAGAATAACTAAGAAAATTTCATATGTATTGTGTGGAGCAGAAAGCCATTTGCTTTTTACTTAAACTTGTTTTAATTAAATTATATATATATATTCACTGCTCTAAAAGAGTGGATGTGTGTTGAGCCAGTGTGGCTCAGTGGTTGAGCATCAACCTATGAACCAGGAGGTCATGGTTCAATTCCTGGTCAGGGCACATGCCTGGGTTGTAGGCTCATCCCCAGTGGGGTGCATGCAGGAGGCAGCTGATCAATGATTATCTCTCATCATTGATGTTTTTATCTCTCTCTTCCTCTCCCTTCCTCTCTGAAATCAATAAAAATATATTTTAAAATAAATAAATAAAAGAGTACAGTGGGTTAGGTTCTGAAGAGCGTATAGATCAGCGGTTCTCAACCTGTGGGTCGCGACCACTTTGGGGGTCAAAAGACCCTTTCACATGGGTCGCCTAAATACATCCTGCATATCAGATATTTACATTATGATTCATAACAGTAGCAAAATCATAGTTATGAAGTAGCAACGAAAATAATTTTATGGTTGGGGTCACCACAACATGAGGAACTGTATTAAAGGGTCGCGGCATTAAGAAGGTTGAGAACCACTGTTATAGATGAAGAACACACAACCTTGTGTGTTTTTTGAGGAACTTAGTCCTTATGAAAATAAGGAATGTGTTAATAAAGGACAAAGAAGTAACCATGTCACTAAATTATATGGTTCTTAATATGCTTATTTTTTTTCAAGATTTTTTTATTGTTTTTTTTTGTTTTATTTTTTAGAGAGAAAGGAAGAGAGATGAGAGAGAGAGAGAGAGAGAGAGAGAGAGAGAGAGAGAGAGAAAGAGAGAGACATTGATTTATTGTTCCACTTATTTGTTCATTCACTGGTTGATTCTTCTACGTTTTCTGACCAGAGATCAACCCTCAACCTTGGTGTATGGGGACACCACTCTAACCACTGAGCAACCCATACAGGGCCTACCTCCTCCATTGTTGACAACACTGTGGTGAATCTGGTGATACTTATCATTTGTCTCTACTGGATCAGCTACCAGCCCCCTTATGGGCAAAATCATTAACTGATATTGGCAGAATCCACAGGGAACATCTTATCAAGATCCCTCAAAGCTTCTCCCAAAGATTAATTAATACCTTAGAAACAAAGAAGCCCTTCAAGGCATCAAACACATAATAGGATCATAAGGCTCAGGGCCTCAATATCCCTGTACCAGTCCCTGTGATATCCCTGATTTGCCTGTATGAAAACACAATGGCTGGGGAGGGAGGTTTGGCCAGGACTTATGGGTAATAAACAGCATTGTTATCCCTTAATACCATGTAGTTCCTAACCCCACACATTACTGACATCCATTCCCATTAAAAGCAAAATTTTCACTCTAATTTATTTATGAGGTGCATTTTTCATATTCCAGTTACAAAAGCTAGCCAATACCTACTGGCTTTTACTGGAAAGACAATTTAATGTCTTCTCAGCATTGCTGCGAGCCTAAAGTATCTCTTAAAAATGGCCTATTTATAAAAACAATCTTCCTTACGAAGACCATAAAGGTAGTAATCTAAAGTGTAAAAGTGCATTATTTATGTTTTGCATTGCTTACATTCTCACAAGAATTCTCTTAGATCGGGGACTAATTGCTGATGCCTGGGCCAAGTTCTCTCTAGGCTTTGTCCTGTGCATGTCAACAGAAAATTCTTGTGGGAAGAGAGAAATATTTGGAACTAAATCACTTCAGATTCACTCTTGACATTCTTCATTTCATCCTGGCAACATATGAGTTCCCTCCCGCATTCTGAGCCATTTGGTGGTAGTCAGGACTTTTCTCACTCATGTAGACCCTGTAAGAACAAAAGTAAGAGAAGCTTTCTAATTCCTCATGCATATTCATATAATCTTGCTGTGACTATTTTTTAAACTACAGATGGCTAATTTGAACAAGATATTTGGAGGATAGCTTTATAAATGTGAGAGAATTTACTTGGAGGTCATCTCCAGAGCAGACTAAATTTAAGATTTTTTTAATGATAATACCAAATCAACACTAAAACACTATCCTAAGCACCAGAGACACTTTAACCCCAATTATCTCTATGAACTTATCAAATATATTTTCAGTCATCATAGCAGTTGTATCAAGCACTCCTTTTCTTCAATGTCAGTTCTCATTAATGCACTGGTTGTGTTACTGTCATTTGATGACTTCTCCATTGTCATTTTACTTCGTTAACTGATTATTTTCTAATTGCTATTTTATGCCACTCTTTGATTCATCAGCTTTTAATGTTCCACTTAATTGACTTCTTTATCTAAATGATGTGAGAGAAAATGTCACGGAATTAATCATTTAGCTTCTGAAATTTGGTATAGTGATAGCTTATTTTGATTGTTCCATTGTTTAGGTAGAAAAGCTAAGGAAATATATCTGCAGTCTATTCAGACATCTTTTATTAAAATTCTTCTTACTCCTTGCCTTTTTCAAGTAAAAATGATAAAAAAGTGTTTGGAAAAACAAATTTCTTTAAGATTTTTGGTTGTGCAATAATATACAGGTTGAGAAGAAAGTAGGTTTACAGTTGTTTGCATGTAAAATAATACAATAATTAATAAATAATAATACAAGAATAAACTCTGTGTTTTGCATACTTACAACTGTGAAGCTACTTTTGCCACACCCTGTATAAAGATGAGTTCTTAATTTCTTCTGGGTTATTTGTAAATCTTAAAGGACATTGCAGATTCCTAAAAAAATCTGGAGAGAATATAAATACAGCTTTTTCAATAAAATATTTTTTAAAAAACTTAAGTGATTTTCAGTTTTTCACAATATTTATTGGCTAAAACTGGCAATACCAATTGTTTAGATGCCCTAAGTTCAACACAGTGTTATATCTTCATTTTTTTGTTGTGGTTTTGTATACATTTAATTAAAAAAATCTTTACCATTTATATATTGTGGGAACCATTCCAGAGTCGTGGGATAGTTAAAGCAACAGAGTGTGAAAGTCCTTGTTGATAGTACGCTGGATGGCCAAGGCCACTCTGCACATGGGAATCTTAATCAGAATGTTTAAGGCTAAGATACCATACGCAGGTACAAGGACAACAATCTCAGGGTACACTGCACACATGTGCCTTTCTGTAGCCAAACTGATTGATGTAACTATTGGCAGGAGGCCTCTTTCGACTAAGTGGTGTAATATGTTACTGACCAGCCAGTGTATGGCTGCTGCTGCGAGAGGCGTGCTGGAGAAGCTGGGGAGAGGCACAGAGGGTACTGCTACGATGTGAGGCTAAGAGCTCATGGAGAGCTCAGATATAGCTACCATGTTAACCAGCCAGTGTGCTGGGGGCAAAGCCTGCTGCTGTGAGAGCAGTGCAGGAGGCAGGAAAGGCTGGAGAGGGGGGAGAGGCCAGAGAAGCAAGAGCGGAGAGCTCAGGTGCCGCTACTCTGTGAGGCGGGGAGTCGGGCAGCATCGGCTGCTCAGATAATAGCTGTGGGTACAGAGACTACTACTGCTTATGGGAAAGATGTATTAGTTTATTAGCCAGTGTGCAGCCACTTATATGTGACTTTGTTGTGAAGGACACTTTTGTCTGATGGCTATATGGCCACTAGCTGCTACAATAAAGATTTTCTTATGTAAACTCCCAACTTCTCATGGCTTCTCCATCTACCACCCAGCATCCAAGAAGGTCCAGCCTCTGGCAGAGGGGCTTGCCTCTGACGGTTAGTGCAATGACAGGGTTTGAGAAGGAACCTGCCTTGACAGTTGACGTAGTTGAGCAGAATTCAGAAGACTACATGGACTCAGAGCAGCTGGGCTCCAGCTGTTTCTGACACATACCGAAAGCTTTTATTTCCAAAGTAAGATATTTTTCCATATTTCTCTTAAATTCACAGAGGTTCTAATAGATTTTTGAAATCATTTATTCCAGTTATGGGATTTCAAAAATGCAAGACAAACATTTGGGTATCATATGGAACATTATTTTGTTCCATCATGTAAAAAAATATTTAGAAAGCTTTTGATAATTAAAAACAGTTTATTTTTTTTCAATATAGTAACTCTGAGATGGTTGATGTTCAGAAAATATATGCTAGATATGATATCATGCAACTTCAGATATTCTAGTGTTGGGTAACTCAACTCTTAACCTAAGAATACACCATCCATTAAATAGACAGAGAAGGAATATAGTTCAATATAGCATAGATTAAATTAGTCATGATTTCCAGCCTAACTTCTGGAAACAGATGTTCTAGATTTTTTTTTTTTAATGTCAAGTTGATTATAGCCCTTAAGGTCTGAAACTTAAACAGAATACAGTGTGAACAGATTAGAAGCCGACATTAAGAGGAGTGAATTTTGATGAAGACAATCATTATTCGGATGTTTCTCAGAAAACAGTTTTCACATCTCTTAAAAAATATGTTACTGTTGCTTAGTTAGTGAAAGAGGTGCTGAAAGAAATAACTGCTAAATGACCCTGAATATTCTCTCTCATTGAGCAGAACCACATTTTTCCATCATCATTTTTTTCTGAAAATAAAACAAAGCTAGAGCAATATAAAATAGCTGCCTACTTTAAACAATAAAGAATTTAAATTAAAAATAATTAAAAAAGAAATAGCTGCCTAGTTAGATAGGTGGCTTAATAACCTACCTAGAGAAGAAAATAGGTTTCCTATACTGGACTGACCCATGAAGAAAATAAAACAATTTACCCTCACAGTAAAATTTCCCATAATGAATTTCAGAACTTTGGAAGGTGCTTCATAATATCATTACCTTCCTCACTTCTACTGCTTTAAAACAGATATCCAATTACCTCACATATTGATTGTTGGAATAGTCTTCCAAGTATTGCTTCACTGTCTGGCCTTTCACACCCTAAAGTATCTTTCAAAACTACTTCTAGACCAATATTCATTTAACCTCACACTGAAAACGTTATTTCCTGATACTCAAGAATAAAAAATGGATCATTTCAAGTAAAATGTAGTGACAAATTGTAATGCCTTTTATATTCAGATCCCATCCAAGTTCTTTTTTTATTCTTCAAAATAAGTCCGTGTTTCATTCAGGTCACAGGTAATGTTTGCCATCACTGTGCTATGGATGAAAAAGATCCCTCCCACCCCCAATTCATATGTTGTAATGCTAACCCCGGTGTGATGGTTTTAGGAGGTAATTAGGTCATGAAGGTGAAGCCCTCTTCAATAGGATCAGTGCCTTCTAAGAAGATGCAGGAAACGTACTGCTAACTCTCATTCTTTGACCTCAGCCATGTAGGATGGAAGGGGAATACTGCCATCTGTAAGCCAGAAAGCAGGCTCTTACCTAACAACAGATCAGCCAGTGCCTTAAATTTGGACTTCACTGTCCCTAGAACCATAGCAAATCTTTTTTTGTTTGTTTTTTAACCTATCCAGTCTACTGTGATTTGCTACAGCAGCCTGGGCTACAAGTAATGCCATATATTTATCTATTACACACGTTCTCTCATAAATTTTCCTAGCAAAGAATGCCCCCATTCTTCCCCTCCCATAAAATGGCATCTACTTTTATGTCCCACATTCTGTAGTGTTCTGTTCATCCAAACCAACCAAGCAGATTTATTACTTTGCTTAGGCAGTGTATATTTCTCTTTAGAACTTTAAAAAATATTTAGATGTCTTAAATTCCTTAGAGGTAAAGGGCAATATGTTTTAATTATGTATAATTCTCCATAGTGTCTAATGCAGTCTTTAGCTTATAGGAGATAGTCCACTTCCACCAATGTCTTATGCTCTACTCATTTCAGCAGATAAATTTACATCTTAAATTAGGAAAATGGAAGATACCAGAAGGTGCTTCAGTTATCTGCCATCTACAAAACATACAAATCGAATTTTAAAAAGCCATAGACTTTATCTTATTTAAGATCAATAACTCCACTTATTCTGTGGTCCTCATCCATTTATTTTCACAGCTATGAATTATCACATTTCTTCTTTAATACTTATACTTTCCACAATTGATTACCTCTCATCAGCTTAAAATAAAATGTGCTTCCATGCTACATGGTCCTGACTCACACAGTCTGCTTTCCTCTCTATACCTCATTGGTGTGCTAAGTATTTCTGAAACTCTTCCCAGACAGACTTCTTTTATGAGCATCAGACAGCATATCCAGTGGCTTATGAAAGTAATCACCACTTGGATAAGTCAAACATGTGTGAAACCAGATTCATTATGCCCCTAAAACTTTGTTCTCTCTCAAAGAATGCTAGCATCATCAAGCCAGAAACCTAGAAGTCATCTGTGAGTATCTTCTTGTCCTTAATCCCCAAAGAAAATAAATTTTAGATGCTGTCATATTTACCTTCTAAATACCATTTAAAGCCATCTGCTTTTCTTCTTTCTCCATCTGTCTACTCATTTCTCAGTAAATTCTAATCTGGCTTTTGTTTACCACATTCCAAGAAAACCACTCACTAACTATTACTATGTTAGAGGGAGTGAGAGAGAAGAGAGAGGAGAGGGAGGGAGGGAGGGAGAAAGAAAGAGAGAGAACATGGTGTCTATAATGCAAGCTGAAAATCCAAGAAAGCTGATGGTGTAACTCATTCCAAGTCTGAAGGCCTGAAACAACAAGGGGAGTCCGTGGTTTCAATTCCAGTCTCAGGGCTAGAGATGATAAGATGTGATGCCCCACTTAATCAATATTTTGTTCAATATATTTAGAATATTTATAATCCAGACTTTGCTATAATTGATCCATTTCTACTTGTAAGAACCAATGAGAATGGTCATAGTAGAATAATTTGTTGTTGCTGTTGTTTTTCTGATCTTGAGAAGTAAACAAATAAACTAATTATAATGCCTTTATATGGTTTGCTCAATAAATATGATCTATTTAAATTACATATCAGCATAGACAAAGAAAAAAGCACATAAAATATATACTTTTCTCTTTTTCTTCATAGGGAAGACACATTAATTGCAATTTTTGAGGCTTATTAAAAATTAGGCCCAATGTGTTTTATTTCCTTATTTTTGAAAGAAAATAATAATGGTGATATAAACACTTAGATAATTTAACTGACACAATAAGCATTTCCTTTGATTCAGTGATCATATTCCATATGAGAATATGGCCTATACTTGTTTATGGTAGAATATCATATGGGATTTTCATTTGAAAGCAACTTCCATCTGTTAAATTATTTAGCCTCTGGAAATTTTAGTGAATCAAATTTCACATAAACATCATGAATGTGCATCGTTTTTGCAGAAATAATTTCATTTCTATATGAAGCTGAAAGAGGTATGCTTTTGGAACTTTTATTTGCAAAGGCAAAATTTATTTCCTCTTCTTTTATCCTAAGACTTTACTGTGCTGTATGTGTTATTTAAACCATGTAATATCTGCCATAACTGGTTTGGCTCAGTGGATAGAGCGTTGGCCTGTGGACTGAAAGGTCCCAGGTTCGATTCTGGTCAAGGGCATGTACCTGGGTTGCGGGCACTTCCCCAGTGGCTGATGTGCAGGAGGCAGCTGATCGATGTTTCTGACTCTCTATCTCTCTCCCTTCCTCTCTGTAAAAAATCAATAAAATATATTTTAAAAAAAAACATGTAATATCATAATATGTGTACAACATGAGATTGATAAAAAGCAAATTTTTTTGTGTCCATTCAGTGAAAGAACAAAACATAACATATTATTTTTTTAAAAAAATACTATCATTAAAAAATTAGTATGAATCAAGATTTTACTATTTACAAAATAAAGTGAAATATGGTTTTTTAGAAAATATGTGGCTACTTTTCAACTCAAGTTCTGAACTGATAATTTCTTGTGTCCTACCTTGTTGGGAGCTCCAGTAGTCAAGCAATTTAATTGCATTTTGATTTGAAATTTAGTATGTCATTAGGCACTGTTGTTTATTTTAATCTATATCTATAAAAACCTAAGTGACCAAACGACCAGTTGACCAGTCGCTATGACACTCACTCACCACCAGGGGGCAGACGCTCAATGCAGGAGCTGTCCCCTGGTGGTCAGTGCACTCCCACAGTGGGAGTGCCGTTCAGCTGATTGCCCCAACCTGTCCCAGAGGCCCATCAGCCTGGAGGCAGCCACTCACTCCCTCAGTAGTCCTGCAGGTTCAATCCCTGGAGAACCAGCCAGGCACCTATTGACCTGTTCACCTATTGACCTGTTCCGCTGGCATAATCCCCACAGCGCTGCTGGCCTCCTGGAAGTCAGCCTCGGGCACTGCAGCCACTTCTCCTCCCTTGACACTTCCCAAGGAAGAAATGATATAAAAGCGGCCACCAGGTGGATCCCAACAACTGGCAGGAATTTCAGTGGAACGGATCTGGAGCCAGGGCCGGCAAGGGCATCTCATCACAAGCCCAGAGGGCCGACCGTGTCCAGCCCTCCCCACCACCTGCCCCTCACCTTGAGACTGACTGGGCCTGAGCCCATGGCAGGCACAGCAGGGCCAGAATGAGCGGGAGGGCAGGCGGTGTTGAACTGTCAGTTTCGGCCCAATCCCTGCAGGCCACGAATCCGTGCCCCAGGCCTTTAATATTAATGTATTATTTTATGGCTGCAACTCTAATTTCCTGAAGTTAAATTTGTTAAAATATTACTAAATTTAATTTGAGAGTTAAATACCAGCTAAAGTTACTGAGAACTTAAGGAGCCTCTAACTCAAATAGGCACACAGATAATATGCTTGCCCTTCTTAAAATTTTAAAACAACTTGTTTTAATGATACCATAATGGCCATTATGGGTTAAATTGTATCCCCCTCCAAAAAGATATGTTGAATCCCTAATTCCCAATGTTGAATCCCTAATTCCCAATGGTTCAGATTATAACCTTATCTGCCGGAAGCCAGGTCCAGCATGTTATAATTGCAAGAGCTTCATTAAAAGGTTGATGGAACTTGGGGACTCAACAAGGGCTGAGTCACTTATGTTGTCACCTGTTGGGAATGGCTGAGGGCATTTCCCCAAACCTGAAAAGGGATGATTGCTTGCTGCCAGACAGGTCATGGCATCTTAATCTACATGTTATTGCCTCCTACTGGCCAAACACCTGAACAGCCATATGCAAATTCTTCCAATCTGACAGTGGACTCTGTAAATGAAACCCGATCCTTTGATGTATATATCTCTGCCTTGCCTCAGGACGATTTGTGTTAATAAAAAGCATGGGGTCCTGAGACGAGGAGATCTTGGTTTCTTTAGCTAGGCTCCTCTGACCCCCAAATGCCTTTCAAAATTATGCTTCGTCTCTGGACCCTTTATTAAGTTACACACAGCCCTTCTCCAGATTGCTGAACCCTTCTAGATGCTGGAACAAGAATAGAGGCTCAAATCCAATTTGACTCATGTTCTTATAAAATGGTCATATGAAGATACAGACACACATGAAGAATGCCATGCAAAGAATGGAATAATGCATCTAAAAGCCAAAGAATGCCAGGGAATGCTGGATGTCACCAGAAGTTGGGAGAGAGGCTTGGGAAAGATTCTCTCTCAAAGCTCTTGGAAATCAATTTCTATGACAAAACAAAAGCTCTACATCATTATCTATAAGTCTTTATTAGTTAGAAGTAAAGATAGTGGAAATGTTAACCAGCTGTTTCTGGAGTATGGTCTCTTATATAAATCATAGCTAAAAACAAAAATACAACAACAACAAAAAAAACAGCCCTGAAGATTGTGTTCTCAGTTACAAACACTAATGTGTAGATCAAATAGTTCACCCTTGATTCAATTTCCAGCTAGGGCAGACTAGGTCCTTTGAGAGCAAATCTCCCATCAAGAACAATGGGAAATATATATCTGTTTGAAGGCATGAGGGTACTAATTAGACAATAAGAACTGAAGGATAAAAGATTTTAAACAAAAGAGTGCAAATAAAAGATTCAAATTCAGCTCTATTGTCCCCTGAGTCATTTTCCAATTTTTATGTGGCAGTCTAGATGCTGGGAAAGTGAGGGAGCTTTTAGCAGTCTCCCTGTGCTGCATAACTCTCCTTATGTCTCCCAAAAGATAATTATCTCTATCGCAAGATAAAGTCATTCAGTCTCATGTTTTTTGTTTTATTTTTTAAAAATTCCAACATATTATTGTGCTTAATTTTTGAAAATCTGACAAGAAGGGACAAAATAAAATAGGTAACAATAATGTAAAATAACTCATTAATAATTTTAATATTTATTACATATTAAGTTTAACTATTTTATACATTACACTTAATAAGATATACAATTCTAACATTAATTTTCCTGTGTTTTAAACTTTTAATTATGATTACTACAAAACATCAAGTTACATATGTGACTTGCATCATATTTTTATTGGGCAGCTCTGAATAAAGGGTACAAAATGAGAAGTTTATACATTCTTATCCTTCCTAGAATTAGTAGAAATTCATTATTTGTATGAAGCAAAGATAAGTTTCCCCCTAACCAAGAGGTGTGAAATAAATGAATTTCAAAATTAAAGTTAAAAAGGTGGCATGCTAATATATATATACTCAGTGTGGTCTTTAAAATGCAAAGTGCATGGTATATATCGAATAACAGTAAAGAAAAGACTATACTGGCAAAGAAGGACTGAAAACTGTGGGAAATGAGAAAATGGTTGGGTTATGAAAGACTACATGTGCCATGGATATGACTTTTGAAATAATTTAAAGGAGAGTGTGGATCATAAATAGTTTTTGAGTCAACACACTTACATTTCTGCATTTCACATTAGGTCTAGAGTTAAGATCTGTTAGGTAATTAGTACATGGAATTAATTCTTCTATTATGTACATTGGATAAATAATGTTTCAATATTGAATTTATCAGTATGAAGAAAAGTAAATGATGAGTGAGAATCGCAGTGCCCCTACGATTCCCTCTCCGATAAGTGATCTGAATTTGAAGCACCGTAGGGGCAGCAGTTGGGAGCCATTCATTCACACTTTTGCCCCTCTGAAATAAAGGTCCCTGGAAATTTTTATTTAGTCTGATATAAATCTTTCTAACTCTGCTTGGCATATTCATATTACTTCTAAAAAAAGCCAGTGCATATCATATTTTCTTCTTTTTCATTTTTTTGATCCTCACCCAAGGATATTTTTCCATTGATTTTTAGAGAAAGTGGAAAAGAGAGGGAAAGACAGAGAAAAATATCGATGTGATAGAAACACCTCGATGGTTGCCTCCTGAACATGCCCCAACCATGGTCTGGGCTGGGAAGGAGCCTGCAATTGAGGTACGAATTGAACTCGGGACCTTTCGGGCGGCAGGCCGATGCTCTATCCACTGAGCAAAACCAGCTAGGGCTCTTCTTTTTCAATGTGCTAATGTCTACGGTAATATGTATTGGCCAAATTAACTTAAAATTTAGAGATCTATTCTGCTAACTCAATAATCTTCCAAGTAGCACAGATATTGTATGATTTACAATTGTGTCAAGAAAGTCAATCTTGAAACACCACTATTATCCTCTCCCACATAATGGTTCTTTAATTAGAGCACTACCTGCATTGTTATTGCTGTAACTAAAGATCAATTTCTCAATCATTGAATAACATAAAGCCCTGAGAAGGATGATACGTATTAGCTGTCTTCTACTTGCTAGACTTTTCTAACCTGTCACTACATCTACATTTAGAATAAATGTAAATGCAGTAGCTTATCTTTAAGCAGTGAGGAGATCTGACAGCTGACATTTTATAATGATGAGAATCTTTGCCATCTCTGCTCATGGATCTTGGATAATGCAGTATCATTCTGCAAATTTCATTTTATCACACACCCACATAGAGAGAAGTTATTTCTGCCCAGCTATTGCTGTTGCTCCAAGCTCCTTAATCTTTTTCAGATGTCATGAACAAAACGTAATATCTTCTTCCTATTTCTGTTACTGTGAATTGTGGAAAGGGTCATCATTGGTTCCTCTAGAAGCCCATTATTTTTTACTTTGACAAAGAAAAACACAGCGTCCCTACATCATTATCATATGTCAACTGATAAGCAAAACAGCAGGGTAAAAGGTTCATTAAACTACGGGTAGAAATACCTACGTGCAAATCCTCTTCCCTATAAATAAAATTAAAAACTCACAAGATAACCTTTTTAGATGTTGATGGATCTTACTAGGCCTGTGGTACCTATGATGGTGTGTCAATGAATCTTCCACAAGAAATAACTGGCCATTCAGATGGACAGAATTAGCCGAGAACCTCAACTTTATTGTTTTCAGGGCGCACCTCAGTATTTGAGTTGCAGCCGTGCTTTTTTATTTTCCTGGGCATCTTCCAGGCAATGGCTGTGCACATTCAGAATCCTAATGCCTGGGTATTTCTGTCCAAAGCAAATCTCCTCTAACAGGCAATTTTTTGCTTCCAAGACTTGCTCAAATATGCAAATTAGTCTGAAGTTTATTCATATAACTCTTTTTCAGACTTTCTTCTCACGGGTTTTTCAATCATGTTCCTTCCAAGTCCATGACTATCCAGCCAAATCATTAGCCACAGCTCATGGGTCAGTATGTAATCGCCCATCTGGCCATTTCTCCTTCCAAGCAAAGTGAGCAGATAGGTACACTGCCTGAAGTTCTGCTCACCAGGGGGATTGCCCTTGACTGCCTTCCTTCCCAGGCATCCCAGAGAGAGGCTGCTGTGCTGAAACTATCCACTTTCCGGGGTGTTCTTGCACGTTGTGCAGAACTGTCTATAAAACAGGTCCTCGCCCTACTCAGTTTGGCTCAGTGGATAGAGCATTGGCCTGTGGACTGAAGGGTCCTGAGTTTGATTCCAGTCAAGGACACATGCCTGGGTTGCGGGCTCAATCCCCAGTAGGGGGTGTGCAGGAGGCAACCAATCAATGATCCCCTCTCATCATTGATGTTTCTATTTCTCTCTCTGAAATCAATAAAAATAGTTTTTTTTAAAAAAAGAACAAACAGGTCCTCATCTTCTCTTCCTCTGTCAGTGGGCCATAGGAAATCCACCAGGAGGATATAGGTGCCAGCTGAGGAAAGAAAATAGAGTGGAAGGATTGGGACCATGATCATTTGTACACTTCTTCACATAACTTACTTGTGCCTTCAGGCACTGCTTGAGCCTGATCTCATGTATACCACTTCCGTTTGATGATGGAATACTCCTGTGTGTGCCTGACCTTATGGCTTATATAGTAATATGCATTGGCCAATACCATTCAATTCATGATGGGCAACCACATGGTAACTTTATAACTCATGGTGAAGAGTTTAGTCTCAATTGAGGCTTATTAGCAAGCCAAAAGAAGAGTAGTTATCTGCAAAGGATTTTTGCTCTAAAATCCTAAAGTTCTGCAATGTCATTCACCTATGGGGCCTGGCAAAAGCTAAATTACATATATATATATATTCCTACTTACCACTGACACTTCAAGCATCACTAAATCTTCTGAGTTATATGGCCCGAATAGCAGAACAGTTGGCATGGCAGCCTGGACCTGTTGCATACCTTTCTCTTATTCTGGGCCCTACTTAAAATTAGCAGCTTCTCATGTCACTCAGGAAATGTCCTGGGAGAGCAGATTTAAATAAGAAATGTGTTGCCTACAAAACCTGGAAGCCTGATGATGTTGTGCTTTCTTTTTTGTGGTAGGAGGGGCTAGATGCCATAATTTATTCTCCACCTTAGAAAGGATATTTTGATTTATCTTCACACCACTGGACACCTAGAAATTCCACTGAGGTATAGATCCCTCAATTCTTGTCACATTTATTTCCTACCCTTTGGCATAAAAGTGTGTAAACCGGAAGTCTAGAAGAGTTGCTCCTTCTTGCTCAGTAGGTCTAATCACCATAATGCCATAAATGCAATTGACCAGTGTGGTATCTTCTAGAACAGTAAGGAAATCAAAATTCCTTTGAACTAAATTATAACATCAAGCTGGGCAGTTGACTTTCCTGAGGCAAGATGCTAATGCTATATTGCTGGCCTTACACACTAGAAAGAAACTGCCTCTGGTAGTCTGTACTCACAGAGATGAAGAAAAATGTAGTTTTTTCGGCCTAATAGCTCTGTATCAGGTCTAAAAGAATGTGTTAATTTGCTCAAGCAGTGAAACCATATCTGGTACAACAGCTGCAATTACAGTCACTACCTGGTTAAGCTGATGATAATCCACTGCCATTCTCCAAGATCCATCTGTCTTCCGCATCGTCCAAATAGGCGAACTGAATGTGGATGTGCTGGGAATCACTTTCCTTGCATCTTCCAAATCCTTGATGGTGGCAGTCTTCCAGGAACGCAGTAATGCTGATGGCTTCCTATTTCTAGGCAGAGACTGTTCTATTGGCTTCCACATGGCCTCTCACAGCATAATAGCCTTTACTCCACAGTTCAGGGAACCAGTGCAGTGATTCTGCCCATTGCCAAATATGTTTATTCCACATAAACAGTTCAAAACTGTAAAAATTACCATTGTAATAGTATAGGTTTGGGGGTCCTCTGGACCCACTGTAAGATAGACTGGAACTGAAATGTATTAGTCATAAAAGAGTAAAGAAAGAATGAGAGAGAGAAAGGAAGAGAGATTGATTTATTTTATTTTAAGGAATTGGCTCACACACTTGTGGAGGCTTGGCAAGTTCAAAATATGCAGGATGGATTGGCAGGCTGGTGTCCCAGGAGAGAGCTTTAGTTCAAGTCCAAAGACACTCAAATGACATTATTCCTTCTTGCTTAGGAACATTAGTTGTTTTGTTGTTGACCTTAAAATAATACACAGTCAGCTATTTCTTCAGCAAAATCGGTTAATTATCAGAGCAGCAAGGAATTGCAATTTGTGACGTGTGGTCCAATGGCAAACCACCTGAAAGTTCAGAAAACAAAGGAGAGGAATGTTTCTATAGAGGAAAAGGGGAATTCAAAAGTGCTGTTTAAAACAAAATTTCTTTGGATTGAACTGGAGTTCAAAGTCATGGCTTTTCATTGGCTGGGTTGTGACAGTCTTTCATTGGTTGGGTGGTTGTAGGGCAAGGAGAAGATCCTCCCTCCTTCTGGAGCAGTAGAGTAGAAAAAATATATTTCTGTTGGCAATGGAAAGTATGTGTGTTTTTTTTTTTTTAATTTTTGGGATAATTGATGATGAGTGGTAGAGCATGAAAGCTACCTTGACAGGCCCTCCCAACACCAATTTCAATGAGCCTTACATTTTGGAGGATAATCTTCATAACTCAAAGTCTGCTGATTTAAATGTTAATCTCATCTAAAAAATGCCTTGACAAAAATATCTAGAATAATGTTTGACCAAATATCTGTGCCTACAAAATTAACGATCACATCTGAATTTTAGCATATTGTTACCTTTCTCACTTGTATGATCAGTATCTTATTGAACAACTTATTCTCTTCTGCTAACAAATTTAGTCAGCTTTCTTAGTTCCTTGGAATTAAGGTAATCCCTTCTCTCCTCTTTTCTAATATTTTATTTCAACTATTGTTTTTGAAAACTTAATTCCTAAATGTTATAGAATGAATGTTTGTATCTCCTTAAAATTCATGTTGAAGACATGATTATCAATGTGATAATATTTGGAAGTGGGGCCTTTGGGAAGTGATTGGGTGTAGATGAACTTATGAGGGTGGAGCCTCCATAGTAAAATTAATGCCCTTATAAGAAAAGGAAGAAACCAGAGCCCTTCCTCTCTCTCCAAGTGAGTTTGCAGCAAGAAGGCTGCTGACTGCAAACAAAGAAGGGGGCTCTCAGCAGACAGGGAATCTGCCAGCTCCTTGATCTTGGTCTTCCCAGTATCCAGAAATATGAAAAACAAGTGTTTGTTGTTCAAGCCACTCCGTCTATAATATTTTGTTAAAATAGCCTGAAGTGACTGAGATACCAAACTTAGAGACTATATAGTCTACTTTCACTGCCTCCAATTTCTTATTAAACAGTTATTTCTTTTTCAATTGTAGTTTGGCTTTCATTCAAAAACTAATAAAAAAAGATTATCTTTTCCAAGGTCAACAATGAAATCTAAATCACAATGCAATGACCATGTTTGGTCTTCATCTATATTTATTCCCTCTACACAGCTGCCACTTTAAATATTTCCCCAGTGTTTTTTTTTTTTTTTTTAATTTTTTCTTGTTTGTCTTGCACAGAATGACACTATCTCATTTTCCTCCCCCTACTATGTGTTCGTCAGAATAAGTTAGCTAATATGTAGTAATAAATACACCCTGGTATATAAACAATGGTTACATTATTTGCATACAAATTCTGATGCAAAATCCAAGCTGCTTTCACCTTTGGTATCTGTCATTTGAATACATGACCTCCATGATTACCACCAAAATGAAAGCCATGAATGGAGGAGACACACTGATTTAGCCCAGAAGTGCCATGTAACATTTCTGCTCACAGTCTATTGGCAATGGACTGGCCTATGAGACATATGTCTACTGTACTAACTTCTTCATTTCAATTAGTGCCATTTACTTATATTCTGGCTATTCACAATTATATTCTTTAAATCAACTTAGAGCCCTACATCTCCCTTGTTTTGCTAAACCTGTTATCTCATTTTCATGCAAATATACTGTAAAATTTTTGTTACCTCTTAATGTTAGGTCTACTCCTACTACCCTAGCTCAGACACTTAGCTATTTTTACTTGGCTTATTGAAACTTACTCATGCAATCATTGTGAATTTTTTGTCCAAGAGCCTTCCTTGCTCCTATTATTTTTTTCAGTGGCAAATATATTTTCTAATCTTTCAAGCTGAAAATTCAAGGAACTTGCATGTTCAGACTTATGAATAAGACAGGACTGTAGCCTAATCCTTCTTCTTCTTCTTTTTTTTTTTTTTTTTGTAAATTTACTTTTATAGTTGAGAGTATTAAAAATGTACCAGTCCTTTTTAATGAAAGATGGAGTAAGGACACTGGAATTCTTGGGAACATTTTCCTCCATGAAATACATACATGTATGAGTACATAAAAAACAAGATATCAAGTTCTTTTTTATTGACAGTAATTGATCATGTTTATATGTAGCACCTGCGCTGATAAACAAGCTGTGTTCCTGAGAACTTGCTGACACAAAGAAGATGACAGAGAAAAAATTGGAAAACCTACATCTTTGATAATGTTGAACCTCTGAGCCAACTCTGGAAACGTTTGCTCTTTTAATATTATTAAAAGCTAGAGGCCCGGTGCACAAAAATTTGTGCACTAGTGGGTGGGTCCCTCAGCCCGACCTGTGCCCTCTCACAGTCTGGGACTCCTCGGGGGATGACCATCTGCTGGCTGAGGCCTGCTCCCCAAGGGATTGGGCCTAAGCTGGCAATCAGACATCCCTCTGGCAGCCCAACAGCCCTCGGGGGATGTCCACTTGCCAGCAGGGAGCAGACCTAAGCTGCAGTCGGACAACCTTAGCGCTACTGAGGAGGCAGGAGAGGCTCCCACCATCACCACTGTACTGGCAGCCATCAGCCTGGCTTGTGGCTGAGCAGAGCTCCTCCATGTGGGAGCTCACTGACCACCAGAGGGCAGCTCGGGCATTGAGCGTCTGCCCCCTGGTGGTCAGTGTGTGTCATAATGACGAGTCATTCCCAGTCTTTCTGCTGTTAGGGTCAGTTTGCATATTACCCTTTTACTATATAGGATAGAGGCCTGGTGCACGGGTGGAGGCCAGCTGGTTTGCCCTGAAGGGTGTCCCGGATCAGGGTGGGGGTCCTGCTTGGGTGCCTGGTCAGCCTGGATGAGGGGATGATGGCTGTTTGCAGCTGGTCACACCCGCTTCAGGGTGGGGGTCCCCACTGGGGTGCCTGGCCATCCTGGATGAGGGGCTGAGGGCTGTTTTCAGGCAGGCCAAGCCTGCAACTGAAGCTCCCAGTCTCTCCTTTTTTTCTTCTTTTTCTTTTTTTATTCTGGGATTTATTTACCTTCTGTAATTGAAACTTTGTTGCGGCTCCAGCTCTGACCCCGGCTGGCTGAAAGCAGTTATCTGGGGTTTGTTTAGCTTCTATAATTAAAACATTGTTGCTTAGAGTGTAGCTTAGAGCTGGGCTGCACAGGCCTGGAACCTTGGCTTCCTCCATCGCCAGGGCAACCAAGCCTCATGTTCGCTTCAGCTGTGTGGCTGCCAGCCGCCATCTTGGTTGGCAGTTAATTTGCATATCTGACTGATTAGCCAATGGGAAGCGTAGCGGAGGTATGGTAAATTACCATGTTTGCCTGTTATTAGATAGGATAATATATAGAATTTAATGGCTTCATTGCTTAAGCCACTGTTGGTTGGGTTTTCTGTTTCTTGCAACACAAAGTGTTGTAACCAATGAACACACAAGTCTTCTATGTTTATTCTACCTTTCAAGTCAGGCTAGTCAGTGTTGTTTAGACATGACACACATATTTTCATTTTACTCATGCTCTGTGCTACCTCCTCCTGGGATACCAGGCCCATCCACATATTCACTTAAACCAAAATCATTTCCATGGCCCATGATTCAGTTTAAACAAGAGACATTAGCAAGCTTCCTTTTACTGCCTTAACCAGAGATAACCTTTAGTTTTGGATTTCTGCAGACTAGAATTTGCAGGTTCACTCTACTACTTAGCAATTATATGATTTTAAGAGATTTTAAAATGTCTCTTACTTTGAGATTATTAATTTTAAAAATGGACATAATGCAACTTTATTGATTGATTCTTATGAAGATTAAATTCCAATTCTGCTTTCATAAACTATGTGATTTTTAAAGAAACACTGCTTAAGCTTCCACATATGTAAAATGTGTATAATAATAACACCTACCTTATAGGTGTTTGTTGAGTATGAAATGGATTAATATAAGTAAAATAGGTAGAATGGTGCTTGGCACATAGGTAACACTGTCAACATTTTTCTTGTTAATATTGGTGCAGTGCCTAACACAGCATGTGTTCTTGATTAATGCTATTATAATTATTATTACCATAATCATGAACTTATATTATTTACTTTCTTAATAATTCAGTTTATTTGCCTCCATAGAAAAAACCTTTGACTTCATTATAAATTATTTGATGTTAGAAACTACTATACAAAGTATTGCACCATGTAGATACTAGCACTATGCCCATAGACAGATCTAAGTAGATATTTTTAAATTAAACTTATTCCTCAAACAGTATCTGACACAAAATCCAATATATTTCTAAGAATAAATCTTTAAGATTTATTGCCCAGACATTAAGAAAAATGAAAGCAGTCATTGAAGTGCTTGTAAAAATAACAACAGAATTGAATCAATATAATTGTCTATTGATAAAGAATTGACTAAATAAATCATGGTACATTCAGCAAAAAAAAATCTAACAGTCATTAAATAGAAGTGCCTTTTAAAATATAATCTTTTATTATTATCCAAGTATGGCAAGGTCATCAGATCAAAAGATCATTGCCACTAAAACATTAACTTGTTATACTCACAGATCCTAAGAGGAGGTGTCATGTTGGGGGAGTTGGGGGTGGGGGGGCTACACACAGTGAAGCATCAAGGTCAGTCAAAGAGAGGGGATGAGGGGAAAGGCTGGTCATAGATATTTATTGTGGTTTCTTTTTTTTATTTCTTTTTTTTATTTTTTTAATTTTATTTTTTTTTAATTGCTTAAAGTATTACAAAGGGTATTACATATGTGTCTTTTTTTTCCCCGCCCTTGACTATCCCCTGGCCTCCCCCACCCCCCAGCGTCACATGTCCATTGGTTATGCATATATGCATGCATACAAGTCCTTCGGTTGATCTCTTATACCCCTCCCACCTGCCCCCCAACTTTCCCCGGCCTTCCCGCTGCAGTTTGACAATCTGTTTGAGGCAGCTCTGCCTCTGTATCTATTACTGTTCAAAAGTTTATAATGGTCTCTATTATCCATGAATGAGTGAGATCATGTGGTATTTTTCCTTCATTGACTGGCTTATTTCACTTAGCATAATGCTCTCCAGTTCCATCCATGCTGTTGCAAATGGTAGGAGTTCCTTCTTTTTTACAGCAGCATAGTATTCCATCGTGTAGATGTACCACAGTTTTCTAATCCATTCATCTACTGATGGGCACTTAGGCTGTTTCCAGATCTTAGCTATGGTGAATTGTGCTGCTATGAACATAGGGGTGCATATATCCTTTCTGATTGGTGTTTCTGTTTTCCTGGGATATATTCCTAGAAGTGGGATCACAGGGTCAAATGGTAGTTCCATTTGTAGTTTTTTGAGGAAACTCCATACTGTCTTCCATAGTGGCTGCACCAGTCTGCATTCCCACCAGCAGTGCACAAGTGTTCCCTTTTCTCCACATCCTCTCCAGCACTTGTCGTTTGTTGATTTGTTGATGATAGCCAGTCTGACAGGTGTGAGATGATACCTCATTGTTGTTTTGATTTGCATCTCTCGGATGATTAGTGACTTTGAGCATGTTTTCATATGTCTTTTGGCTTTCTGAATGTCCTCTTTTGAAAGGTGTCTATTTAGGTCCTTTGCCCATTTTTTGATTGGATTGTTTATCTTCCTTTTGTTAAGTTGTATGAGTTCCCTATAAATTTTGGAGATTAGGCCCTTATCAGATATGACATTGGCAAATATGTTTTCCCACACAGTGGGTTTTCTTGTCGTTTTGTTGATGGTTTCTTTTGCTGTGCAGAAGCTTTTTATTTTGAAGTAGTCCCATTTGTTCATTTTCTCTTTAGTTTCAAGTGCCCTAGGAGCTGTATCAGTGAAGAAATTGCTTCGGCATATGTCTGAGATTTTGTTGCCTTTGGATTCTTCTAGAATTTTTATGGTTTCCTGTCGTACATTTAAGTCCTTTATCCATTTTGAGTTTATTTTTGTGTATGGTGTAAGTTGGTGGTCTAGTTTCATTTTCTTGCATGTATCTGTCCAATTTTCCCAACACCATTTATTGAAGAGACTATCCTGGCTCCATTGTATGTTCTTGCCTCCTTTGTCAAATATTAACTGAGCATATTGGTTCGGGCCGATTTCTGGGCTCTCTATTCTATTCCATTGATCTATATGTCTGTTCTTGTGCCAGTACCAGGCAGTTTTGAGAACAGTGGCTTTGTAATACAGCTTGATATCTGGTATTGAGATCCCACCTACTTTGTTCTTTCTCAGGATTGCTGCAGCTATTCGGGGTCTTTTTTTTATTCCAGATGAATTTTTGGAGAGTTCGTTCTATATCTGTGAAGTATGCCGTTGGTGTTTTAATGGGAAGTGCGTTGAATTTATAGATTGCTTTGGGTAGTATGGGCATTTTAATGATGTTGATCCTACCAATCCATGAACACGGAATGCTCCTCCATTTGTTTATGTCTTCCCCTATCTCTTTTTTCAACGTCCTGTAGTTTTCTGAGTAGAGGTCTTTTACCTCTTTAGTTAAGTTTATTCCTAGGTAGCTTAATTTCTTTGGTGCAATGGTAAATGGGGTTGTTTTTGTAATCTCTCTTTCTGAAAGTTCACTATTGGTGTATAGAAATGCCTCAGATTTCTTGGGGTTAATTTTGTATCCTGCTACATTGCCAAATTCATGTATTAAGTCTAGTAGTTTTTTGATGGAGTCTCTAGGGTTTTGTATGTATAATATCATGTCGTCTGCAAATAAGGACAGTTTTACTTCCTCTTTTCCAATTTGAATGCCTCTTATTTCTTCCTCTTGCCTAATTGCAATGGCTAACACTTCCAGTACTATGTTGAACAGGAGTGGTGAGAGCGGGCATCCCTGTCTTGTTCCTGTTCTTAGGGGAAATGTTAGTTTTTGTCCATTGAGTATGATGTTGGCTGTGGGCCTGTCATATATGGCTTTTATTATGTTGAGGTATGATCCTTCTACTCCCACCTTGCTGAGAGTTTTTATCAAAAATGGGTGTTGGATTTTGTCAAACGCTTTTTCTGCATCAATTGATATGACCATGTGGTTTTTTTCTTTCAATTTGTTTATGTGATGTATCACGTTTATTGATTTGCGGATATTGTACCATCCTTGCATCCCTGGGATGAATCCTACTTGGTCATGGTGTATGATCTTTCTGATGTACTGCTGGATCCGATTTGCTAAGATTTTGTTGAGGATTTTGGCATATTGTGGTTTCTAAAGGACAAAATGGGCATGGCAGGGAGGCATGGCAGGTAAGTAGATCTATAATTGGCTAGTTTGAATAATTTCCACAGATTCACATTATAATGGCTGTCCCTACTTGTCTGGAACCAATCCCTAATATGATTATGGTAGAGGAACAGTGATCCTGAGTATGTGATCTCTCCATAAGGGAGGTGGTGGGGATCTGAACTCTGGATTGTTTGCTTTGCATATGAAAGGCTTGCTTGTAGACAGTCTGTTTTGCTATCTCTAGGGATTCACTAACCCCAAGAAGGGCAGCCCCTTCAGAGTCAATAAGATTTCAAGATGTCAAAGCATCAAATACAAAAACTAGAAAATGTGGTTATTACAAAGAGGTAGATCAATGTGACATGAAAAGTAGTCCATGGATTGTTATAATGCACTAATGCATTATTGTGTCAGAATAGGATTAATCTGCAGCTGCTCTGTGGTCCCATATTTTTTCTACAGGATTGCTAGAAACATGGTACCGACTCTTGCAGAATAGGGATGAAATAAATTAGTTTGTGATTTATGATGTGATCTTTAAAGTCTAAAACTCACTTTTGTATCTACTTGCTTACATTGTTTATTCAATGTATGTAGATGATAGTACGCATCTGGTTTTAGCTAGGTAACCAGTGAGTCATAAAGATTTCAGTTAGCTTGTGCTTTTGCTCACCTGAGACTAAGGTGTCTCATATTTGTCTTGGTAAATCACATCAAAAGATGGAGCATCTTCTGTGTGATGGAGAAAGGACTTAGATCTGTGTTTGAAAGACATGGACTTCCCTAACCTTTCCTGTGTACCATGTATCTTTATCAAAGCCTCGCCTGAGTGTACCCTATGGAATCTCCTGAGTTCCCTCAATTATCTGACCTTCTGTAATTCCTGTGATTATATATACTCTCATATCTCTTATTTATGAAAAACAAATATGTGTGTTGTGTACTCAGATATACATAAATATATATATATATGAATTAAGTGTAAATAAAACAAATCAAAATTTTATTAGTTTAGTAAAATTAGGGTTAATATACTAACATTAAAATATAATGGTATTTTCTTATCCTAATGGTAGATATAATAAAATCAAAAGTAAAATAGTATAATTATTATTTTAATTAGCAGTTTTAAGCAATAAACATGTAAAGGGTATAGAATTTAATAATGAAGTAGAGTTTAATAATGAATGTATGTAATAAAATTGGAAGGGTAAAAACATCTATTTGCTTAGTAAATATCTATGTACCCTGTATGCATTTTCTTAAATTTAGACAGATATTCTTAAAATAATCTGGAATAGATTTACTAAAGCCCCCAGAGATTGACAATTAAACACATTGCAAACAGCATGATTCCGAAGTTTATTCCTGCCTTGACTGTCTTTTCCTGCTTGTCCTATAGACCTTAGTTAAAGAACATAGAGAAAAATCATGTGCCTCATTTCCCTGAAAACTGACCGTTATGGAGTTCAGAGGTATAGAGACCTCACTCTAATTTATTTTCAGTATACACCAGCCCAGAGCACTAACCAACCCTCACTGACATGAGTCTGTATGTGTATCACATTTTTAAACAATATGAAGAATTTTCCCCCATTTACTACTTTATAGAGTCCTATAAAATGGGCTAGAGAAACTATTAATTATCTTCTGCAAATTATGAACAATGCCCTTCCAAATCTGTATTGTTTGCAATGTGGTCTACATTTTATCTTTGAAAGCATATTCAGCAACTGACTTTACCATATTATGAAATGAAAATATTGATTAGATTGAACTATATATTATTTACATTTCTATCTGTAGCACTGGTAAGCATTTGTATAAGAAGTAAAAAAGAAGTAAATTCACTTAAAACACCATTTTTATTTTTTTAAATATATTTTTATTAATTTCAGAGAGGAAGGGAGAAAGAGAGAAAGATATTAGAAGAAGCATCAATGATGAGAGAGAGTCACTGATTGGCTGCCTCCTGCACGCCCCCCCTATTGGGGATTGAGCCCACAACCTGGGCTAATGCCCTTGATGGGAATGGAACCTGGGACCCTTCAGTCTGCAGGACGACACTATTCACTGAGCCAAACTGACTAGGGCAAACTTACCATTTTTATCACTGTAATGGTCTAAATGCATCCTTTCAAAATTCATATGTTTAATTCCTAACCTCCAATGTGATGGTTTTGGGAGTTCTTTGAGAAAAGGTAATTAGATCATGAGCATGAATGGGATTAGTACTCTTACAATAAATAGGGACCCCAGAAAGCTCTCTTTCCAGTCTGTAACCTGGAAGGATAAACTCATTAGAACACAACCATGCTGGCACCCTGATCTTGGACTTTCTATCTCCAGAATGATGAGAAATAAATGTTTGATGTTTAAGACATCCAGTCTAAGGTAATGTATAATAGCAGCCCAAATGATTTAAGGTAATTACCAAATGGTCCACACTTCCCTTAGAGTACACACAGAAAGGTGGTATTAGAAGGAAAGGTAAACTACACAGAGTATGTATTCAAATTGGTGGTTGAAGTCCTAAAAATAAAGTACAAATTCCAATAGCTATAGGACAGAGTAGGCGAATCTCTGAGTCTGCAAAGATTTGATGGTATTTCATGGTAAAGGAAACATGTATACTTTACATGTCGATCAGGTTGGGTATTCATCACCACAGATCATAGGAGTGAAATAAGCAGCAGGTATGTCAAATGACTCAGTCATCAATGGACAAAATGTACTATAGCTCAAGTGTGTAGCATTAGATTTTCTATTTGTCTGTTCTCTAAGTATCTGCCATGTACTAAGCATTAGGAAGGATATCAGAATCAGGTATGCATGAGCTTGTAGATTATAAAATATGCATTTGACTGTCACAGAGTACACCCCTGGCTGCCTTCACTCTCACTTGTTCTTGTGTGCAGAAATCACATGTTTAGAGTGTTATTCATGGCTGCGCTCTCCCTGCCTTGCATGTAAACATGAAGGAGATAGAAAGACCCAGGAAATGTACACAAAGTATCGTTTGATTGGCCAATTATAGCTGGCATAACCCAAAAGCATGCAGATTTTGATGGGGGCTGTGAGAATGAAGCACAGAGTGCATATATCCTAAATGTCACCAGAATCGATGTAACACGAGCTGAGCAAATAAGGTCCATATGGAAAGAAATAATAATCGAAAGCCCTGCAGCAGCAAAGTAATTTTAGGACACAATCATCTAAGGCCATTAAATTCAATCTCCACCTGTGCCACGGATCAACACGGTCTGTAATTGCTGAAAGGACTCTCGACGGATGCGTTTTTCCAGCGGAGGGGAGAGAGAATGGGTTGCGTCCAATAGAGTTGTTTACAGGCTAGTTGTGAAAGTCATGGGTGTGAGATTTAATGAACAAGGGGGTGGGCAGAAACAGCATTCCTTCAGTTAGAATTCCAAAAAGAGCGATTTTTCTCTAAATCCCCTTTGTTTGGGAAGGATTACAAAGCTGTGCTCCTATTTAATTACCTGTTGCAGCTCTTACCTCTGCTGCCAGATTGCATCCCCTTTGCTGGCTTCCACAGAAATGCTGCCAAATCCGCTTCTTCTCCGAGGACTCTGCCTTGGCTCATTGAAAACTTTCCTGGCGATAGCCCAAGGGCACACATATGCCATGCCACAGTGGTGCCAAGTTCCTTCCTAAATGTCTTTCCCTGGGCGCCTTTACTTTGTTACAATGTGGGCAATGCCGTTCTAATGTACAGTTAAAAAATAATAATAAAGTTCTAATCCGAAGGGGTGGTTCTCTATGTAGGATTGAGACTCTCCTCCACCCCCTGTACTTTTCCACCCAAACCGTTTAACTTCTACTGTTGTGTTCTCTCTATATTGATAGGCATTTGGAAGTTCCCAGACTGACTTCAGAAATTTAATAACGTTGAGGAGACTACAAAGTTTGAGAAGCAGAGTAATGTTACCTGCTATATCTATTTTACTGTAACTAGGCATCATTTCACAAAGTATATTTGACTTATTACATTTCCTTGCTTCAAGAAAAGATTTCATATGATTTAATTTCTTTCTTTTTTTCAGAGACTCAGCTTCATGGGCAATCACATAGGACCTTCAAATTTCAACCATCCTGATCATTACTTCAATTTTGATATGTGGTTTTTTTTTCTTTTTTTGTACAGTCTCACTGTTCCATTTATAGATTTTTACAATGCCTTTCTTTGTTTGTTCATTTCTAAATGTGGATGATAAGGTTAATACATAATTAATTATGAGGTGTGTGCCAAGTACTTTGTCACTATGTCAGTGCCCTCGACCCAAGACCATCAGGAATATACCTATGGGAAACAAATTGGGTCTAATGTTCAATGCAACAAAGGCAACAACACACAATGTGAAACCAGGAGCGATATTTCACTAAGAGCATATTACAAAGAAGTTAACATTGGAGTTGGACTCTAGTTAGATGATTTTGGGTGGTTTTCAGGAAGAATACCTTTGACGAGTATCACGTGGTATCAGAAAGTGGTGGTTTTTCTGTGCTTGGTTATTTTAATTGATTTTATCTTGAAGGAGAGAGGACTGGAGCAAAGCTAAATTGCTAAAGAAATAGCAACCATTTATATTAGCCAGGAAGGGAGATGCTTGGAATTATTTGTTGTTTGGACAACGTTTCGATTTTGTCTATGTTCAGATAGGATTATGAAGTAGTCGTATTGGTGATTTGATCAATTATTCTCAGAGTGGCCTTGTTTGATGTTGATGTTCTATGAAATGGTTCTATGAAATGAAATGTTCAACAGGAAAATACCAAGGACCAGCTGTCAGTACCAGGCCAGCTCCTAGCAACACCAAAGCCTTTCTGGCATTGCTGGGCCAGCTCCCAGATGACGAGAATCTCTTTGCTTTTGGTAAGAATAATATAGATTATCTGTATTATTGACAGCAGTTTCATTGATATATAATAGATATAAAATAAACTGCTATGCTTAAAAAATGTATAATTTGACAAGTTTTAACATAAGTATACACATAGCCATGCAACAAACACCACCACCAATCACTGATCCTTATATGTCTTTGGGGAACTTTAAGTTAGAAAGTGCGGGTATTTCACATCACTAATTTCTAAATCCTGGGAAAGGAACCTGGGGAGCTTATGAATGTAGAGACGTGCCATGCAGGGAAGAGGTCCCCTTGGAGACGAATCAAAATATTACACAGGCTAAACTGACACTTAATCCTCAAATGCGTTCAGTGTACTTTTCCTGAAATAATCTGCCCACAAATATAAATCTTTCTGTAATAAATTCTTCTTTGCCCAGTGTGAAAATCTCTAATAAGAAATGTGTTCTATGAAAATAAAGGGTTTTCTTTAAAGTAAAATTCTGTACAAGAAATTAAAAAATCAGACATTTCATCCTGTTCCTTTGTAATCCTTCCTACATGCTCCTTCCCAGTCTTCACCCCATTTCTAGGCCCAGTGATCTGCTTTCAGTCACTACATACAAATTGTTTTTCATTTTCTAGAACAGAGTATTAATTGAATTAAACAGTATGTACTCTTTTGCCTGGCTGGTTTTACTCAGTTACTTATTTTCAGACTTAGCTATAGTTTTGTATGTGCTAGTACTTCATTTTTGCCCTGCATTTTTAAAGAGTAATTTTCAGGGTCTAGTCTTCAGGCTTTGTTTATTTTTGTTTTTTCTTTCAACACTGAGCACTATTTCACCTCACTCTTTTCTTACATGGTTTCTGATGAGACATCTGCTGAAATCATTTTCCTATTTGTTATGTAGATAAGATTTCATTTCTTCCTCTGATTGATTGCTTATTTCCAGATTTTTCTCTTTGCCTTTGTTTTTCTATAGCTTGATTATGACATGTCTAGTTTAATTAGTTAATGAATTAATTTGTCTTTATCATGCTTTGAACTATCTAACCTTTTTGGATCTGTGGTTTGGAATCTGTTCTTATTTGTGTGAAGTTCATGGCCATTATTGCTTAAAATATTTCTTCTGCTATAGTATCCCCCTTTTCTTTTTATTCTGGTATTCCAGTCATGAGTAGGTTACACATTTGGATATTGTCCCATAGTTCCTGCATATTTTCAATATTTTTCTTTTTATTTCAGTTTGTGAAGTTCCTATTGACTTATCTTTAAGACATTGATTCTTTCTTTGGCCATATTAAGTCTACTGATAGCCTTTCCAAGACTTTCTTTATTTCTGTCACTGTTTGGTTTTTATAATGTCAAATGATTTTTGCTTAGCGTTTTCATCTTTCTGCTTACCTACACATCTGTTCTTGTATGTTGTCTTTTTTTTCCCCCAGTAGAGTCATTAACACATTAATCTTAATCTTTTCAAATTTTTTGTTTGGTAATACCTGAATTGTGTCATATCTGAGTATGACTATGACATTTGCTTTGTCTCATAAGACTGTGTTTTTCCTTGGTTTTAAGCTTGCTTCGTAAATTTTTTTTTAATTGCACATAGTGCATCCACTAGTAGTAACTGGTGTAAGTAGACCTTCATTATCTTCATTATGTTATTTATGCTATCATATTGTGTGTGACTTACGTTCACCAACTAGGCATTGGACTGTAGGCAATGTCTGTTATAATTATAGCTCTCTACCCTCTTAACTTTTCTATATGGTTCTCAGAGAATATGTGTCTTAAAAAATCTTTGATTTGTAATCTACTGAATCAGTAATCCAGGTAAAATCTGATTTCAGAATTTACTCAGATAAATTCCTTTTTTCCTGGATATTAATTAGGCTTTTGTTATGCAGAAGATTCTGAGTGTGTTTCCACAAAGATTACTCTTCCTAACATCAGATCTGTGAGGGGTTCTTTCTTGAATCTTCACCCAGAGAATCCGGAGGGGTTCCTGGAAGGCACGGTTAATTAAAGTTTGTGGTACATGAGGACTATGGTCACAGACCTAATTCACTTTCTTAATAGTTTAAAGAAGCAACTCATCAGAATATCCATTCTTCCTTAGGTAAGCAGATATCAGTTGCTGCCTTTCTCTCGATGTGCCTATCCCCAGATTTGAGCTATCCTTTGACCTCGGTTCTATGATAAATCCAAGAAAACTTATCCATTTCCCATTTTTTCAACCTTTCTTGTGTAGAGGCAGGAGTGACAACTTCTTGGCTTATCACATATCAGGGGTGAAATCAGAGGTCTAATAATTTCTTATTGGTTCCAATACATAGTGAGTGTTACTTTACTGGTATTGTCTGCATTAATTTTCTTACAAATACTTTGGAAATGTTACTTTTCTGCAAAGTACTGTCATTGCTTGGAAATAGGTTTATATTTTCTGGTTTTGCTTTTAATGTTTGCTATTTAAGATGGGACCAAAATCTAAGGCTAATTCTGCCACTGAGACCAGATTCATTACTATGTATTCTATCTTGTTTCCCATTAATCTTAAGGTTATTCAGTGAGGCTGTTGGCAAAAGTCACCATTCTCAGCCTGTGTGACCCAAGCTCTGTTCATTCTAATGCTGTTTAATATTTGTTTCACTGGCTTCAGTTAATTTGTTTGCATGCATGTAGTGATCAGTTCTCAGATGAATAATAGAGGGTATTTCTCATACCCTGAAATTATGTAAGTCAGGTAAACTGGGGGCTAACTTGTTATCACATTGAAAAAGATTACCTGAGTAGGAAACTAAATCATCAAGAAGAACCATGAGAGGAAGAAGGTGTGAATTATTGAGAAACAATTCAAAACCAGTGGTTCCATTTGTGCCTATAAACAGTATCATTTCTTCCACTTTTAGCTTCATAAGGCAATAAATACCTTTTTTCTTTAACCTCAATTCCGCTGGGTTTCAGTCATTAAAGTGACAATAACAATAAACAAGATCTAATAAAATTATTTAAGTTTCTACGTTGGAAAATGCAGATATTACTCTTGGGAACATTTTTGTTCACTAAGATCAAGCAGTTTGGGAGGAAGTTATCCATAGTTTGCAACTATTAAAACACAATTTAGCCCAGCATGCATGGCTCAGGGTTTGAGCATTGATCTGTGACCCAGGAGGTCATGGTTTGACTCCCAGGTCCAGGTTGTGGGCTTGATCTCCAGTGTGGGGCATGCTAGAGGCAGCCAACTAGTGATTCTCTCTCATCATTAATGTTTCTATCTCTCTCTCCTCCCTTCCTCTGGGAAATTAATAAAAATATATTTGTAAAACACTGAGAAAAATTTAAAAATGTATAATAATTTAATGAGGAGATTTTTACCTGGGCATTCAAAAGAAGCTGTGTGAAAATAATTCTAATACCAAACAAGGCAGCTTTATGGGGCTATTTCATATGCATGTAGAACATATAATGTTGTATGAATTTTACATATTTCAGGACTGATGAAATTTAATGGAAAGTAACTGAATAAAAGCACATTTATAAAAGCATTAAATGTGGGTTGATAGCATAATAAATACTTATTTCTAATTGCAACTTCAATGGTTTACCTGCATTTCTCAGTGAATACTTTTATTTTCAATTCCAGCGACAGTTTGAAGGACTATTTTTAATGTTTTCAATTAGTGAAAACATTTAGACATTAATGTCAAATTGTTTTCTAATATGATATATGGCAAACTTTTAGATTGGTCACCAGTAGTTTCAAACATTTTGGCTGGGTTTGTGAGGAGGTGGAGAAGGGAGGAGGGTAGGGTGTGGAAGGAGTGGGCAGCTTTCCTTAGTCTCCTGCCTGCTTAGCGTATCTAGGTGATCCAGGTGATCTCATCACTTATGCTCCATTTCCCCAGCTTGCAATTAAGTGGATTATGACTCCCAGTGGTCTTTGAATTTAATTACAAATGCTGTAGCATTGATAATTATTACCTGGAGAAATAAAGACTAAATGATACCACAGGCCTTGTCTCTACAATATCTCTATCTTTCTTCATCACCACACATAAAGGGCTCATGCAGAGCTGTAACAAACTGTTTCTATCACTCAATTTCAAGTGTCTCAATTTGAAAATACCTAAAACATCATGCTTGTATTTAAAGCAGAAACCTCTATCCAATCCTGAAATGTCTCTCTCCTCATTTAGGAATACACCACAGTGAGAGAGAAGGTATGTGATGGTGTGACTTCTTTTTTTTTCAAATATATTTTATTATTTTTTTTTTACAGAGTGGAAGGAGAGAGGGATAGAGAGTTAGAAACATTGATGAGAGAGAAACCGATCAGCTGCATCCTGCACACACCCCCACTGGGGATGTGCCCGCAACCAAGGTACGTGCCCGCAACCAAGGTACATTCCCTTGACTGGAATCGAACCCGGGACCCTTCAGTCCTCAGGCCGACGCTCTATCCACTGAGCCAAACCGGTTTAGGCAGTATGACTTTTTATTAATATGTTTTTTTTAATAAGTTGAAGCAGATGGTGGACATGTATAAGGTTTATGGTTGCTGTTTCAACCAAGAAGCTTATTATTCTTTTCTATTGAGTTGCTACAAAATCAAATGCATTATACAAATCGATCTGTAGATCTAGATAGATTATGTTTCCCTTTCTAGTCCTGCTGCTTTGCAAAGCATAATAAAATTTGACCTAAGAGTAAGTGCATTTTGTTCTATGTAAGCGTGTGATCCTTTGTCACCTGGGCAACCTCTACTGCTACATCTGTCCTTTCTGGGGAGGGGACAGGGTCTTTTTGCTACACCATGAGGGGGGTGTGCCTAGCGATTTGATCTTCCAGGACAGACCTGCTGGCCACTGGGACCAACAACCATAGTCAAAGCTTTGCTGTGCAAGTGAAACATTGTTCTGTCCTGTGCTTGATTCTTGTTTTCCTTGGCAACTCTGACTGTAAGAGCCAATGGGAAGAAGTATTTAAACTTATATTTTTGTGGTTGGCATAGTGTTGATCTTGGCCACCCACCACATAGTTGGACCCTCCTCTGGAATTGATCACAGGTACATGATGTTTTCCTTAACAGTTTTTTTTTTTTTTTTAAGTCATAGGAACTGCAGATCCTCCTAAAAGTTGGATTATAATAGAAATGACAACATAAACCAGGCAATATGCTAGAAGTTAGGGATAACTCCACTGTACAGGAAATATGACTTCTGCTTTTAGGATGTTTCATTTGGTTTGGAAGATAGAAAAAATAACTGTAATTTGTTAAACAGAGTCTATTTTGTTGCAGGTTTGATAGAGTCATCTCTTTCATTCATCTTTATCGTTTTTCCAGGAGTGTAAACTGAGAATGTTGATTAGCAAGTACACCTAAGTTCAGTTACCTGAGACCTTAAAAGTTTTGGAGCACAGGTTCTATATTTACATTTTTATTTTTAAACTATTAAACAAATCTGAGCTAACTGGAGATTCCATTGATACATTTTGCATATTTTTCAATGTCATTAGTATTGTCTGGACCAGAATTTTTGAAATTACTGGTAACCATCCAATTTGCTTGTGTGATTATTATTGAACTAGAGGCCAGGTGCACAAAAATTTGTGCACTTGGGGGTGAGGGGGGGTCCCTCAGCCCAGCCTGTGCCCTCTCAAAGTCTGGGACCCCTCGGGAGATAACGACCTGCTGGCTTAGGCCTGCTCCTGGGTGGCAGAGAGCAGGCCCAATCCCTAGGTGCAGCCCCTGGTCAGGCTCAGAGCAGGGCCGATTTGGGAGTTGGGGCGCCGCCCCCTGTCATGCACAGAGCAGGGTGGATCGGGAGGTTGCGATGCAACCCTCAGTCACGCTCAGGGTAGGGCCAATTGGAGGGTTGGGGCACCGCCCCCTATCACACTCAAGGCAGGGTCAATGGGGAGGTTGCGTTGCCACCCCCTGTCATGCACAGAGCAGGGCCAATCAGGGGGTTGGGGCACTGCCCCCTGTCACTCACAGAGCAGGGCCCATCACAGGGGTTGGGGCTCCTTACCCTGTCACGCACAGAGCAGGGTTGATCAGGGGTTGGGGACCTCCCCCCTGTCACGCACAGAGCAGGACCCATCAGGGGGTTGAGGAGCTCCCCCCTGCCACTCACAGAGTAGGGCCGATAGGGGAGTTGGGGCACCGCCCCCTGTCACACAAGAGCAGGGCAGATCAGGGGGTTGGGGTGCCGCACCCTGTCACACTCAGGGCAGGGCCGATGGGGAGGTTATGGCTCTATCCCGTCACACACAGAGCAGGGCCTGTGGGGGGCGGTTGGGGTGCCGCCCTCTATCACCCACAGAGCAGGGCCAGTCAGGTGGTTGGGGAGCTGCCACTGTCACACTCAGGGCAGGGCTGATGGGGAGGTTATGGCTTTACCCCGTCACACACAGACACACAGACACACAGAGCAGGGCCTGGGGGTGGGGGGGCCGCCGCACCCTGTCACACACAGAGCCGCAGGGCAATCAGAGGTTGGGGAGCTCCCCCGTATCAGGCACAGAGCAGGGCTGATCAGGGGGTTGGGGTGCCTTCCCCTGTCATGAACAGAGCAGGGCGGATAGGGAGATTGTGGCCCTGCCCCCTGTCACACACAGAGCCGCAGGGCGATCAGGGGGTTTGGGCACTGTCTCCTGTCACGCTGATCCCGGTGCCGGGAGCCATATTACCCTTTTACTATATAGGATAGAGGCTTGGTGCAGGGGTGGGGGCCAGCTTGTTTGCCATGAAGGGTGTCCTGGATCAGGGTGGGGGTCCCCACTGGGGTGCCTGGCCAGTCTGGGTGAGGGGCTGAGGGCTGTTTTCAGGCTGGCGGGTGACTGAAGCTCCCAACCGCTCCTTTTTATCTTTTCTTTTTTTTATTCTGGGCCAGCTTTAGCTCTGAGGCGTGGCTCCAGCTCTTAGGCCTGGCTGCTGAAAGCAGGTATCTGGTTTGTTTGGGTTCTATAATCGAAACACTGTTTCAACTCCAGCTCTGAGATCCCGGCTGGCTGAAAGCAGGTTTCTGTGGTTTTGCTTAGCTTCTATATTTGTAACAATGTTTCAAACTGCAAGCTCAGAGGCCGGCAGCGGCAGGCAGGGAAGGGTGGAGTCCTCTGTCACTGAAGCAAGCAAGCCTCATGTTTGCTTCAAGCTGCCTGGCTGCCCACCGCCATCTTGGCTGGCAGTTAATTTGCATATTGCCCTGATTAGCCAATGGGAAGGGTAGCAGAGGTATGGCTAATTACCATGTTTCTCTTTTATTAGATAGGATACCAATTTTGCTACATCTCTTACAAGATTTATTGATTAGAATAATAACTATAGATTAGTGCTCAGACCATGATGAAGGACTATAATAAAAAGTAAATGTTTGTACTGCCAAAGACATTTCTCAAAGATTAGCTCTGATTCATGTGCACAGTGTTGCACCTTAAAGAAGGGGAGACTCCTTCAGGTATTATGCTACCATCTGAACTCTTACTATGTTATCCTGGAATTGTGTTATCATGTTATCCCTTCTATATACAAACTCTATTTTCCATCTCCTAAGGCAGTTTCTAGCCTGTACTTATCTAATGACATCTAGTGAAAAATTAATTAATGGGATTTTTGTTAAAATGCTTTTCTATTAATCATGTTACATTATGTTAATTATATTTTGTAATATATGATTATATCAATGGCCTTTCTATTAGAATCTATGCTGAAACTGGCATCCTCCTTTCTAAACACCAAGTTCTGTCACAAGTTAATAGCAATGAAATCCCCTTTCAGCACTCATGGTTTTAGTGATAACGACACGGAAAATTAAAGGCTTTCTTACTTCATAGAACCTTAGATAGTATTACCATGATGTCTGGAAATCATATATTCTAAGACATACATATCATCATCCTATGCCAAAATGATCTTTCTGAGCTGGATTTTTAAAATAAGGGGGGGGGGGGGGGCTGCCCTAACCGGTTTGGCTCAGTGGATGGAGCATCAGCCTGCGGACTGAAGGGTCCTGGGTTCGATTCCAGCCAGGGGCATGTACCTTGGTTGCAGGCACATCCCCAGTAGGGGGTGTGTAGGAGGCAGCTGATCGATGTTTCTCTCTCATCCATGTTTCTAACTCTCTGTCCCTCTCCCTTCTTCTCTGTAAAAAATCAATAAAATATGTTTAAAAAAATAAGAGAGGGGGAATACATCAATATTAGGTGGTTCATATATATATACTAGGGGCCCAGTGCACGAAATTCGTGCACTGGGTGTGGGGGGGCGGGGGGACAGTGTCCCTCAGCCCAGCCTGCCTCCTCTAACATACTGGGAGCCCTCAGGCGTTGACCCCCATCACCCTCCGATCGCCTGATCGGCCCCTTGCCCAGGCCTGATGCCTTGGCCAGAGGTGTCAGGCTTGGACAGGGGACCCCCATCTCCCCCCAATCACTGGCTCTGGCCCCCGCCCAGTCCTGAGGCCTCTGGCCCAGGAATCATGCCTGGGCAGGGGACCCCCATCTCCCTCTGATCGCTTGCTCCACCCCCCACCCAAGCCTGACGCCTCTGACCCAGGCTTCAGGCCTGGGCAAGGGGACCATCATATCCCCCCAATCCCCGGCTCTGCCCCCCACCCAGGCCTGATGTCTCGGCCAGAGGAGTTGACCCTCATCACCCTCCAATCACCAATCACCGGATCGGCCCCTTGACCAGGCCTGAGGCCTCCGGCAGAGGTGTCAGGCCTGGGCAGGGGACCCCCAGCTCCCCGCGGTTGCAGGCTCCGCCCCTGCCCAGGCCTAACGCCTCTGGCCTAGGCGTCCGGCCCAGGCAGCGGGGACCTGCAGTGGCAGCGGGGGGCGCTGCGATCGTGGGCTTTGCTTTAGGCCCAGGCAAGGGACCCCTAGCTCCTGGGACTGCCAGCTTTGACCGTGCCCAGCTCCCATCGCTGGCTCCACCCCTACTTCCTGCTATCACTGGCCAGGGTGGCAAAGGCGCCTGATTCTCCGATCATGGCTGGGGGGCAGGGCAAAGGCGGCCCCAGGGCCGCCTTTGCCCTGCCCCCCAGCTCTTAGCTCCCCCCTGGGTTTCCAATCACTGTCAGTGGCAGGGGGCTTCTTCCTGCTTTCCCTTTCGCCTCCCTGCATTGTGCCTACATATGCAAATTAGCCGCCATCTTGTTGGCAGTTAACTGCCAATCTTAGTTGGCAGTTAATTTGCATATAGCCCTGATTAGCCAATGAAAAAGGTATCGCCGTACGCCAATTACCATTTTCCTCTTTTATTAGTGTAGATATATATATATATATATATATATATATATATATATGTGTGTGTGTATATATATATATATATTAAAGAGAAGCAAGGTAGAGGAAGAGAGAGAAACATCAATGTAATAGCACAACATCGATCAGTTGGCTCTTGCATTGCTCCTTAGTGGGGATTAAGTCTCTGACATTTAAGCATAAATTATAAATAAATGAATGTGCTTAGCTTTCCTGTAGTTTTGAGCATAGACCTGAGGATGAGTAGAAGTTTTAGCCCACCATATAATGAAGCAGCAAAATCTGCCTCCTTGTGAGGTGTTAGAATCTCAGATCATGAAGGTATAATTCCTACAGTGAGTTTATGATCATTTGGTAAAGGTTATAAGACTTAGAAAACGTATGTCAGGTTGAGTTCATTTCTCTTTAAAAGAAAGAATTTATAAAGTAAAAAAAAAATAAATTGGAAAGGCAAAAGAAAAATTCCAAACAAAAAAACTCAAAAATATTTTAAAGGCTTCCTTTTAAAACTTTGGTAATTTATTAATTTGTTTTTGTTACTTTACGCATAAACCTGACAAATTCATATTTCTAATATTTGAAAGTAAAGATTGAATGAAAAAGGTAGGTCTGACTACCTTTTGTAAGTCTATAAACAGTGTAGGAAGAAGCAGCCATGGCAACCAATGTACATTTTTGGTTAGTCAGACACAGTCTGAACACAGGCATCTCTGTCTTAAAAGGAAAACAAAACAAAACACTTTCATATGAGGCTTTATATTCATAGCCCCTTTGAATGTAAATCATCTTTATTTAGTTATTTATATTGACTTTATAATGTTACTGACTCAGTGAAAGAGTTCAAGAAAGTGAAATAGACTTAGCACAACAAGGCAACTTGAATCAGCAAAGAAATGAATGTGTTGTTTTGTCAAATCCTATTGCCACAGTCGCTCTGTCAATTTATTTGACAAATGTACAACCCTAGGGTTTTGGCACCACTTAACAGCCGAGGAGAACAAAGTATATATTGTGAGATATGAATCTTCTATACCATTAGTTCGATATATTTCTGCATAGCATCTTTTCAAAAATTGGCAGCATATTTTGGCACCATGCTGTTTCAAAACAACAACAAAATCTGTGAGATGTATTTTGAAGGCTATATCAATGCTTAGAAACAGTTTTTAATTTCTTTTCCACAAGATCAAATATCATTCCAAAGACTATAGAAATTCAAATATATGCCCTAAGAGAGCTGGCAAAGCATTTACATGAAGGGACAAACAGCTTGGAAAGATGTTATCTGTACATGACAGAAGTAGATTCCATGGCTAGTCTAGAATCTTTGGGAATCTTCTGTAATGCTCAACCTAAAAGACCAATTACTAAGAAGAGGATGCAACTGTAGCAATTTTTTTTTATTGAGTATAATACCTATTTTATAGGATTATTGTGAACATTTGAATGAATTGATATATAGAAAAAGTTTCCAAAGTTCCAGGCACACTGTCAGTGCTAAATATGTTTGCTCCCACTGCCACTGATACTTTATTATTATCATAATTATTTTAATTATCATAAGTCCAATTTATTCATTTATCCATCAGAAAGGTGTCTGACCTCCTTTTGTTCATCTATTATTGCATATGTTGATTATGTTGTAGCTCCATTTCTACCTAGAGCTTGTCAAAATTGTGCCTTTGTTTTCATTTTATTTTTTTAGTTTATGTACAATATTATATTATTTGCAAGTATATACTCCAGTATTTAAACATTAATATAATGTATGAAGTGAATACCCTGCTAAATCTAGACCCACCTGGCACCATGCGTAGTTATTACAGTAGTATTGACTATATTCTCTCTGCTGTACTGTACATCCCCATGACTATTTTTATTTCTTAACTCCTTCACCATTTTCATCCATCAACCTACCCCCTTCACATTTGGCAACCATAAAATGTTCTCTGTACCTTTGAGTCTGCTTCTATTCTGCTTGTTTTTTTATTTTGTTTATTAGATTTTGCATATACGTGAAAGGATATGGCACTTGTCTTTCTCTAACTTATTTCATTCAGCACATATACTCTATAATATATAGAGTCTATATCCACCCACGTTTTTGCAGATGGAAAGATTCCATTACTTTTTATGGCTGAGTATATTCCATTTTTTAATCTACTCATCTATTAATTGACATTGATGTTGTTTCCATATCTTGGCTATTGTAAATAATTCTCCAATGAACATATAGATACATATGTCTTTTTCATTTAATGTTTTGGGTTGTTTCAGTTAAGTGTCCAGAAATAGAATTGTTGGGTCCCTTTTTCGTCTCTTGTTACAGCTTTTGTCTTGTTACAGATTTTGTCTCTATATTGTCACCCCAGCTTTTTTTTTTTTTCATTTCCATATAATATATTTTCCATTCCTTTACTTTTAGTGTCCATGTTTTTTGATCTGAAAGTGAGTCTCTTGTAGACAACATATGTAAGCATATCATTTTGCTATGCATTCAGCCATACTATGTCTTTTGATTGGTTCATTTAATCCATTTGCATTTAAAGCAATTGTTGATAGATATGTATTTATTGCTATTTCATCATGCATGTTTTTTACCTTTTTTCTTTCTTCTTAAAGAAGACCCTTTGACATTTTTTTGTAATACTGCCTGCAAGGGAGGGCTTCAGCAAAGGAGCAATGGCATCTGCCAGTACTTCTGTCTGGGAGGGCCACCAGTGCTCGCTTTAAAGCCAGACAACTCATTTCCTTCTGTATGTCCCTAGCACATTTTAACTGCTGCCCCAGCAATGGAGTTCAGAGGGCGTGAGTCCTAGTAGTCCAAGTGTGGGTGCTTTATGAGGAACACCTGGGACTCCAGCAGCCACTCTCTCCACTGGTTTTCAAAGCCAGAGGTTATGAGGACTTCTCTTCCCGGCACTGGAACCCTGGGCTGGAAAGCCTGGTGTGCGCTGGGACCTCTGGATCCACAAGTGGGACCTCTGGAATCAAGATATCCCTCCTGGTTTTTAACTGCCACACCTGGGTGTGGGACCACCTCATTCTGCATCTCCTTCCCTCCTATCAGTCTCAGCATGGCTTCTTCACATCCTCTGTTCAACTAGTCTTCAGGTGGTCCTCCGTGATGGTTGTTTGTAGTTTAGTTGTAACTTTTTTTAATCTATTTTTACTGATTTCAGAGAGGAAGGGTACGGGAGAGGGAGCTAGAAACATCAATGATGAGAGAAAATCATTGATTGGCTGCCTCCTGCACACTCCACACTGGGGACTGAGCCTGCAACCCCAGGCATATGCCCTGACCAGAAATTGAACTGTGACCTCCTGTTTCATTGATCAATGCTCAACCACTGAGCCACACTGGCCAGGTAGTTGTAATTTAATTTTTATGTGGTCCTGGCAGGATGCCAGAGCTGCATTGACCTACTCTGCCATCTTGACCAGAAGAGCCTGTCAATATCTTTTCAATCAGTTCCATTAGAAAGTCTTGTCCTGGAACTTAGACCCGTATTTTCTTGTGAGAAGACTCACATCTTATTTGACATCAAGTGGGAAGTCATATTTTTCCTATTAAGCCAGTGTAAATATTATGTGCACACCCTGCTCAATTAAAGCCAACCTATTGAGCTGGATAACAGTTCCCGCAGCACACCAGCTCATTACATATTTCCAAGTAGGATGGCAGCGTGATAAGATCAGCTTTATGGCACAGGTATGGGATAATAACACACCACTAAGAGATTGACTATAGCCACTTAAATTTTTCACATAAAATCCTCAAGATATGGTCCCTCCAAAAGGAACAAAAACACCCCAAAACCTTTAACTGCTATAGCTTCTACTCTGTTTTTATCTTCACATCTCTGTAAGTCTTGATTTAGGCTACACGCATCATTAATCTTTAACATATCCACCTAAGAACACAATTAAAGTCACATAGAATAATGAGTGGCATTACAAGGAATACAAAGCTGCACACTCAGGAATGGATTCAACTCTTCCACATGCTGCATAATTGCACACACTCACTAACTCGCACAGTGCCAGGCCTAGACAACAAAGTTAACTCTTTAAGGAATAAGAATCAGAGTATGTAAATTAGTCAGTTCATTGGTGAACAAAACCAGAAACCAGAGATGAGCTTAAATATTAATTTTTTTCAGGCATGAGCTATACTGTCAAGCTTTATACTCATGATTTATTTCTTTAGGTCTCTTATTTGGATTTCAGAAAAGATGGCTTTAGTCACAGATGTGCTGGTTACTAATTGGGTAACATTAAGTGAAAAAACATCTGGGCATTGCACTTTCCCAAAATGTCAGGTATGGAAGATGGATTATATCCCTTGTTTCCAATCTAAAGAGAGAAACTGCTAGGCTTATCAGTTTTTTGTTTTTTGTTTTTTTTTAAATATGTTTTTAGAGAGAGAGAGAGAGAGAGAGAGAGAAAGAGAGAAACATCAATGATGAGAGAGAATCACTGATTGGCTGCCTCCTGCACGCCCCCCTACTAGGGATCGAGCCTGCAACCCAGGCATGTGCCCTGACCAGGAATCAAACCGAGATCTCCTGGTTCATGGTTCAGTGCTCAACCATGGAGACACACCAGCTGGACCCTGGTTTCCAATCTATATCAGAATCACTTGGAGAAAACCTGAGACCCACACAGAGACGTGCTTTCAACTGTTTTTTCCAGTGTCCAGCTAGAGGTGGAAACTATTGGACTAAGTAATCTCCAAGGCCTGTTCCCAGTTCTAGAAATCTAAGGTTTTCTGTCTGGGTAGATACCCTGGCTCAGTTCTCAATAGTCCATAGCATTACCTTACAGAAAAGTATGTATATAAGATCTGTGAATAAAAATTGTGTGTGTGTTTTTTTAATAGCACTACTTACACAATAGAAGAAAAGGAAATAAAGAATACAATATTTGGCTACTTTAAAACAAGAAGAAAAGGCTGCAATCGAAAAAACAAACAAACAAACCAAAAAACAGAACAAAACAAAGCACAACAAAACAAGCCAAACACAGAAACCTCCCATCCATGCATTATCCTTTCTGCCAGGTAAATCAACAATAAACCCTGCAGAGGGAAAAGCAACTAGGCTCTGAAATGGCATTCTTCTCTTTGTCTTTCTTCAAAATGATTCCTATCTGCCCCTCCTGTATGTGGACAATTGTTTTGAAACAGTTTGACCCATTCAAAACAGAACATACGGTAGGAAACACTTTTTATGTCACTCTTGATTTCACTTAGCCAAAGCAGTTACAGGAAAAATAAAAGGCTTAATTTTAATCAAGAGGATTTTAGCTCACGGTTTACAGCTTCCCCACCACTCACCAGCCCAGCCAGGTGATGATAAGTCAATGCAGTACACATTCCTCTCAGGCAGCCTTATTGTCCTCTCTCTCGAGCGACTGCCTACCCTTCCTCACCTCCACATCCTACCAAGCCCAGGAAAGGACCCTTCTCTCTCCATTTGGCTTTCTGTAAATATCAGGACATTTGGTACAGAGATCAGCTAGTCAGTTTCTTCAGCTCGTCTCTCACAACTCAATGGGCCCTTGGCTCTCTCGCCCCTTTCTCTGCTTCTGAGAGGATGCAACCCTCCTCTCCAGAAATCCTAGACCAGACTCTCTACAGCCCAGGTAGATGAAGGCTTTCTCCAGTATCCGTGGAGCATGGGTATCTCACCTTCAGCGAATCACAACTTTAGATTTTAGAGGTTGGACCTGTGCTTGAATGTGCATATCTCTTTTTGTCTGGAAACGTATTTCGAGTTCCCTGTTGGCAAAGAGGTCCTTCTCTCTCGATACAAGTAGATGTGAGAGCCCCATCTAAGTACTGCAACAGGGCCCTGCTCATGTTGTTGGAACAGCCTCAGACTTCACAGGATAAGTAGTAGTTTGCCTATTCAACACTTGAAGTAACTCTGACTCGAAAAAGTAAATAGCCCGACCCGGATCTCATAGCTACTATGTGACTTAGCCAGAGAGGAAGCCTCTTTCACATTAGTTGTGCACCTGCACCAGTGCTTCAAGAAATAGGAAGGCTTTGGTTTCTGTTTTTGGTTTTTTTTCTTTGATTTATTCTGGTTCTGCTCTCCTTTCCCTGAAACCAGCACTGGAGTCATTCTTTTGTGTGGAGCTTGAACAGCATTTATGTTGCCTACTGACATTGTGGATAAGAGTCGGAAGTCCTTTCCTTTTCATTTTCTTTGTTTTTTTGAGTGGTATTCAAGGCTCCCAAAACAAATAGAATCCATGATTATCTACTTACCATCAACTATTTTCAAGGAGAATAAGCACATTTATACTCTGGTGTGACTGCTCCTACCTATGACACAGCAGTGGTGGACTCCCTTTCATTCCAAGGCCAAAATTGTACTTCATTGTTTATTTTCCGTCTTCCTCATGGATTTCACTATTACCAAGGTTTGCTGTCAAAATAGATTTTATTGGATAATTAAGTTCCCTGAATATTTAAAATGAACTAGATGTATGCAAATAACAACTATAGCTTGTTTAAAAAAATGGAATTATCAGATGACAAAATCTTAAATAACAATCAAAAGGAAAGTAATTTCTTATTGTACACTAGAGGACCATGCACGAATTCATGCACAGGTGGGATCCTTTGGCCTGGCCAGCGATCAGGGCTGATTGGGGACGTCTCACCCACTCTGGGGCGGGAGGGAGGGACCATGGGAGATTGGCCGGCCACGGGAGGTTGGCTGTGGGAGTGCACTGACCACCAGGGGACAGCTGCTGCATTGAGTGTCTACCCCAGTGATGGTGAACTTTTTGAGCTCAGTTGTGAAAAACCCTAACTTAACTCTGGTGCCATGTCACATATAGAAATTTTTTGATATTTGTAACCATAGTAAAACAAAGATTTATATTTTTGATATTTATTTTATATATTTAAATGCCATTTAACAAAGAAAAATCAACCCAAAAAAATGAGTTTGCATGTCACCTCTGACACACTTGTCATAGGTTCGCCATCACTGGTCTACCCCTGGTGGTCAGTGCATTGTCATAGCGACTGGTTGACTGGTCATAACAGTCTCTTGGGCTTTTATATATATAGATAGTACATGTATCCTTTATTTTAAAAAATATTTAAGATTATATTGAAACCTACCTAGACCTTTATTACTGCCTGAAGTTCCAAGTAAAAAATACAAACAGACAAAAAAACAATAAAGCCTCAAAGGCAGTTTTTCACAATCCTACAAAAATTTAGTTGCAAGCAATCAATCGTTTTTTTTTTTTGTTTTTTTTTTAATATATAAGACTTTTCACGCACAAAAGAAAAATAATGTGTCCTTCAAAATTGTCATGGCTTATTGCTTTAAGTCTTTGTTACTTTTTAAGTTAAGGTGTTTCCCTTCCTGGGGAGGGTGGATGGGAAGAGATCAACCAATGAACTTGTATGCATATATGCAAAACCCTTGGACACAGACAATGAGGTGGTGAGGGCCTAGGGGAGAAGACAGGAGCGGGTTGAAAGAGATTAATGGTGGGGGAAGGAGGACCTGTGTAATACTTTCAACAATAAAGATTTAAAAATAAAATAAAATAAAATAAAATAAAATAAAATAAAATAAAATAAAATAAAATAAATAAAATAAAATAAAATAAAATAAAATAAAATAAAATAAAATAAAATAAAGACACATTTGGCACTGGCCAGTGTGGCTCAGAAAAAAATACGTTTTCACTAACATTTTTGGTTATGGTAGTATTCTGGGTTAAAAGTAAATGGCAGCCCTGGCTGGTTTGGCTAAGTGGATAGAGTGTCAGCCTGCGAACTGAAGGGTCCAAGTTTCTTTTCCGGTCAAGGGTACATGCCCGGATTGTGGGCTCAACCCCCAGTGGGGACTTGCAGGAGGCAGCCAATCCATGATTCTCTCTCATCATGGATATTTCTATATCTCTCTCCCTCTTCCTTCCTCTCTTGAAATCAATAAAAATATATTTTTTAAAAATTAAATTAAATGGCAAAGTATAAGAAATATATCACTCAAAACTTGAGTCTACTTACTCTAAATGATTGATAATATACTTTATTAGTAAATCTTATATATAATATACTAGAGCCCCAGTGCACAAAATTCCCAGGCCTGGCCTATGATTGAAGTGCAAGGGTCTGGCATGGAAGGGCAGGCTCCAGCTGACCTCTGAGCCCTGGGCAGCACCTAAGACCCCCGGCCCCTGTGTGGTCCCCTCTGCATGAGTCACAGCTCACAGCTCCTGAGTCCCCATACAGAGATGTGGTTAGCACAGCTGGACGCTGTGGCTGGGGCACAGTGTGGGCCTCTGGGCTGCCCAGTGGTGCTGCACAGAAGCTGGGCAAGCAGCGCGCTCTCTCCTGTCCAGCCTTGCAGATCATCTCCTATGAAAACCCACGGGGAGCCCAACTGACCCCTGCAGTCCAGGCAGCTGTTGCCTGGCTCATCCAGAAGAAGCTGCACGGGTATAGGGTGGGCTCCTCATGGACGCCCAGTACCTGAGCATGGAGGCTTCCCCAGCAAGTGAGCCCTGGTGCCCGGGGGGAGGGGGGGTAGCAGGGGGAGTAAGAGCGAGCTCGGTGGACACCCTTCATTCCCACTGCACCTCTGTACCATCACCCCTGCCCCCAGGTAGTGGGTGAGAGATCACAGCCCCCAGCCTGGGCGCTGCAGGGGGTTGGTCTCTGCCACTAACCCCCAGTTCCCTGTCCCAGCTCAAGCTCAGCCCTGATCAGGTGATCAGGGCCTGCCAACTGCTAGTCACTGTCTGCAGGGCGATTGATCGGAGCTGGACCACCCCGCCCCCCCCAGCCCGGCTCCCTCAGTGCCTGGGAGCCAGGCGGTAGCCCCCCTCATCTGTCACCACTGGTCGCTGTCTGCAGGGTGATTGGCAGGGCTATCAGGCCCATGCTTGCACCTGCCTTGACCTGGCGCCACTACTCACCTGCTCTACCATCCAGCTGTGGTCCTGCTCTCGTCAGGGCCCATTGGGACCAACACCCCCTCCACAGTCGTCTGCTGCCAGTGCCATGTCACCGATGCCTGCCATGTTCCACGCCACCCCCTTGTGGTCAGCATATGTCATAGTGGGTGGTTAAATGACTGCCGAAGGGACAATTTGCATATTAGGCTTTCATTATATAGAATAGAGGCCCGGTGCACAAAAATTTGTGCACTCAGGGAAGGTGGGGGTCCTTCAGCCCAGCCTGTGCCCTCTCGCAGTCTGGGACCCCTCCAGGGATGACCATCTGCTGGCTTAGGCTTGCTCCCCAGGGGATTGGGCCTAAACTGGCAATCAGACATCCTTCTGGCACCCCAGCAGCCCTTGGGGCATGTCCGCTTGCCAGTGGGGAGCAGACCTAAGCTGCAGTCAGACATCCTTAGTGCTGCTGAGGAGGCAGGAGAGGCTCCAACCACCAACACTGTACTGGCAGCCATCAGCCTGGCTTGTGGCTGAGCCGAGCTCCCCCATGTGGGAGCGCACTGACCACCAGAGGGCAGCTCCTTCATTGAGCATCTGCCCCCTGGTGGTCAGTGTGTGTCATAGTGACCAGTCATTCCCAGTCTTTCTGCTGTTAGGGTCAGTTTGCATATTACCCTTTTACTATATAGGATAGAGGCCTGGTGCACAGGTGGGGGCCGGCTGGTTTGCCCTGAAGGGTGTCCCGGATCAGGGTGGGGGTCCTGCTTGGGTGCCTGGCCAGCCTGGGTGAGGGGCTTATGGCTGTTTTCAGCTGGTCACACCCCCTTCAGGGTGGGGGTCCCCACTGGGGTGCCTGGCCAGTCTGGGTGAGGGGCTGAGGGCCATTTTCAGGCTGGCCGGTGACTGAAGTTCCCAGCCTCTCCTTTTTTTCTTTTTTTTTTTTTAATTCTGGGATTTATTTACCTTCTATAATTGAAACTTTGTTGCCGTCACTGGCGCTCCCAGCACTGAGGCCACGGTGGCTGAAAGCAGGTATCTGGGGTTTGTTTGGCTTCTATAATTGAAACTTTGTTGCCGTCCTGCTCGCTCCAGCTCTGAGGCCGCGACTGGCTGAAAGCAGATATCTGGGATTTGTTTAGCTTCTATAATTGAAGCTTTGTTGCTTTCGGAGCTTAGAGCAGGCCGTGGCAGGCGGGGAACCTTGGCCTCCTCCATCACTAGAGCAAGCAAGCCTCCTGCTCGCTTCAGCTGCGTGGCTGCTGGCTGCCATCTTTGCTGGCAGTTAATTTGCATATCTGACTGATTAGCCAATGGGAAGCATAGCAGAGGTATGGTTAATTAACCTTTCATCTTTTATTAGATAGGATATGTTCTAATTTATAAGAAAATGCAACATTTTAGAAAAATTACTTATTTTGAGACCCAGGGTTTTACTTATAATCTGCATATGTGTTGTGGTCCCATAAATCAAGGTACCTTAAACATTATCTTATTGTCTCAAACTACTTATGTATATTAGCATGTAAAAAACTAAATAAGTCATGCTTTCCCTAATAAAAATCAACTGATTTGCCAGTAAGTTTCCATAGCATTAAAGCAGAATAATAACCACTTCTAGATGCACATGACAATATTTTTCCATTACAAAATACCAAAGTGACTTCTCCACAGTCTTCCTAGAATAGCTATTAAATTCAAAATTAAAGACTATTTCCATTAGTAAGTGTTTTTTCCACTGCATGGCATTTTACCAAGTTGCCCTTTTTTTTTTCTCTAACTCTCTCAAAGACAAACAGCTAAGTAGGTGAAATTTGTCTATGTCCCAGTTTCCACTTTCCACTTGTCTTACAAATCACACATCCACTCAGTCCCCAGCCCCTCATTTCTCCCTGGCAACCTGGCAACCTGGACTCACTCTGTTACAGCCTGCTCTTTGACCGACCGAGTGATGCAAATCGTCTCTATCAGGGCCACACAATTTAACCCACAGGAGCAGAGGAACTTAAGACCAGTAACCAGAAGAAGAATCATATTTTGGAAATTTCTGAACAAGAGAAGAGAAAGATTGGCATGAAATATTTTGCCCATCTCCCTATTTTTCACTTCTCATCCCAATAACTGATGCCCTCTGGGATCAGACTCTCTCTCTCTTCGAATGTTCATGAATGGGACTAGGAAATGGCATCACCCTTAGTTGTTTAACTTGTACTTCCACCAAGCACAGACCCACCAAGGATGCCAACTTATTGTTTCTTGTTCAGCTATTTACCTCCAGTTCATAGGATAGTTAACACATAAAAGAATACCCCTATTCAAGTAGGTTTAAAATGATGCTTGTGCTATCCATGCATGGCAAAACATCTCATTTAATTCAATCCCTGGTAAAGATACTATGCTTTTTGCACATTAATAAGACAACATACAGAGATCTAGTCAGTAGAACAGGTCTGATTTTTGGTCACACCCTTGGAGCACTTTTTCCTTAGAGGGACAGATGGTGCTGGTTTATTCAAGGATCTGGCTGAGTTAGAAGAACCATCATATGAGTGGAGTACAGATCATTTACATGTTCTTACCAGAGTAATTACTTCTCTATCCAATATTATTACTTTTGGCATCATAACTTTTACAATATAGCATGTAAACACTGTAGCTATAACTACACAATGACAATAAAAAATTCACATACAAGCTGTCTGTACTCTAAATATCGTCTCTTGGAAAAGTTATGCTTGAGAATGTACATATTGAGTTTTCTATTATATAGTTTTTCAGTATCTTTTTGCTAAAAACATAGGAAAAAAAACATTGAATTGAATTGGGTTTTAAACTATAATGGTAATAATATGTAACATTTATTTGAACCACAAAGATGAGGTAGGCTTTATACTAAGGACATTGTAAGAATGATCTGTTTTAACCTTAACAAAAACTCGTTTAGCATCCTACTTTACAGATGAAAAAAATTGGAACTTAGGTTAAGTAACATCCCTGAGGTCACACAGGTAATAAATGGTGACAATAAAGTTGGAATCCTGACAATGTATCTTCATAATCTCGACATTACAAAAATAAAGCAATAAATAAACGTCATTGATACAGACAATTTTCTTGGAACTTAGACCTCTAGCTGTACATTGCCATCCCTTCTTATCTTATGAATGACAGAAAATACATTTCATGGCCTTCCATTTCTTCCAAGGTTTCATAAATTAAAGATAATCTCTTTTTTGCTAATATTGTTTTAAAACTCAGTCAAAAGAAGAAATTTAATCACTCATACTAATTATTTCATTTGTTGGTGGGAAAACCTAAGCTTACATCTTAGTAATGAATATAGCATTTATTTTTCTCTGTAATAAGTTTTAAAACATAGTTAATATTTAACTCCTACTCTTTCATTTCCTACAATGTCTGATATCAGCATGCTCTTCCTCTCCTCTGTTTCAATCCACAATGAAACAATGCATTCATGACTTCCGCACATACATGAAGTTGAGTCACATCTGTATTTCCAGACCTCACTTCTTTTAAAATTGTAACTCCTATTCTACTATTTTATCTCTGTAGTTCTTTATCTCTCTACGTCTCCTCTCTTTATATAAAGCATGTATAGATTAAAAAATACCCAATGTACATCATCCTGGTGTAATTGGTAATTATAGAGATTTTGTAAATGTTATTTATATAATAAATGGTAAACTGTAAAAGAGAAAGGACAAATACCAAGAAATTCAAACAGGGATATAAAATTAAATGTCTTATGCATCTTAGCAATATCTCCTAGATGAAACAAGGGAGAGAGATGCAAAAGTCTTACAAAGACCCCAGATGAAAAAGTCGGGCCCACATTCCAGGGGAAGAGATAACAGAAGCAGTGTGCACCAAGGGGTGGGAATTCTGGGAAACATCTTCGAACTCTGCCTACCATATGCAGGGAATGCTTTTCAAAACCCAATGGCCTGATTAGACTGAGAAGTATGAAGACATTAAAATAACTGAGGAAGTTAAACAGGTATATATTGTGATGAATATTACTCAAGCATGATGGCAGTCAAGCATGCATGGGGCGCTGTGTTTCAGGAACATCAGAGCGGTTCACTTTTCTGGAACAGAGCATGTAAGAGGGAATGTATTAGGAGAGAGTTCAGAAATGAAACAGATTGATGGAGGCTGCTTTGTAAATTCACTCTGAGTAAGCTAGGGAAACATTTTACTCAGGAATAAGTACTGAGTTAAAAACTAAAGATATCCTATTAATAAAAGCCTATGTGGTCGTGACGCCCTCACGCTGTAACGAGCGATCACCGGGAGGCTGCCTGCTCAATGGGCATGCCCTGGTGGGCAGGACTGTGTGTGCACACAGGTGGGTGGGCCCCGTGGCTCTGCACAGTGAGGCCAGGGGTCCCGCTGCTCCTTGTGGTGCAGAGGCAGGTCCCGCAGCTCTGACCTACCTCTTTTGGGCAATCCATCGAGGAGCTCCAGATGGGTGGACGGAGCCTTCGTCTTTGGGGTGATTGATTGCAGGCTCCTGCACTGTGAGAGGGCACATGCCAGACTAGGGGACGCCCCTCCCACAGTGCATAAATTTCATGCACCGGGCCTCTAGATTGTATAAATGCTGATTATGTCAAAAACCTCGCTGTGTATGGGAAGATATAACATTTACCCAGAGGACCTTCAGTGTGAATGTTCTTTTTCCTCTATTTAACCACAATGGGACAGGGTCAGAGCTGCACAGGTGGGGAGGAGGATGTAACCAGATTGAGGTTATGCCAAGGGGAAATAATGAAATGAGACAATGGCAGAGTATATAGAGATAGAACAGAAATTCAAAGCATTAGAGTGACTAAAACAATTAGCCATGGCTATTAAGCTGGTTAAGGGATGAACAAATTATGAAAAATGAGACCAAAAAGTGAATGGTAGTAGAAAGTGACCCAATATGTGAAAGTGGAATAAAACAAATTTGCAAGAAATAGAAACATTTCATGTTTTATAATGTAAAAGTTTAATATGATAAAAAGTAAATTGCATAAAATGAATAACTCTCAGATATAAAAAAATTAATGAAATTTAATTAAAAGCACACCAGTATCTTGGGAGGAATAAAACTGCCTAAAATTTTATAGAAAAAGAGACGCCACAACTGTTCAAAAGTAAAGACTATTGATGAATGGCTTTAGTATTCAGAACCACTACAAAGACACCACAATCAAGTCAATATTTTGTTGGACTAGAAACAATTAGATGAGTGACCAAGAAGAGATTATTTAGAAATAGATGACATTTATGTGATAGCATTATGTACAAAGAAAAAATGTTATACATTTGCAAGAAGTTAGTAAGCAGCACAATAAATGGGCAAAGTGTGTGAAAAATTATTCACAGATGAGTTTATTTATATGTCTCAAAAAATATAAAGTTCTTCAATCTTTCTAGTAGTCATGGAAATGCAAATAAAGTCACAATTAGTTATCACTGTATCTTTGACAGGTAGATAATAATTTAGAAAGAGAACATCTATCATTGTTAGTTTAAATGCACATTCCAAAAATATTGTTAAAAATAATCTGTGCAACAGTCTTTATATTTATTAAAATAAATATTTTTCCTATAACGCCACTCCTAGGAATCTATTCTATAGGAAAAAAGTTCCAGTGCTTAAAGCTATACATGCACAGTTATTTATTACATTAGAAGCCCAATGCATGAAATTGAGCTGCCTCAGCCCCCCCCCACCGGTGGCTGCCTCTGCCTTGGCTCCCGCCACTGCTGCTTTGTCCAGAAGGTCATCTAGAAGGATGTCTGCTCTAATTAGCATATTACGCTTTTATTATTATAGGCAGTTTATTGTCACAAAAATAAGTAAGCAAAGCACAAAATGAAATGGATATAGATTTTTAAAATAAATGCCAAAAAAGGCCAATTAGACTGAGGATTTCTAAGTTGTAATTAACTCTGAAAATAAAATAACTAAATATATTTGTGTATTTAGTATATATTTACTGAACACATTTTCTAGACTCACACTGTCCAACATTGTAGTCTATAAATATGTCATTTAAATATAAATTATTAGATTTAAATATTTTATTACGATTAAGTAAAATTATAAATCCAGCCCTTTATTTCCCTTAGGCACCTTTCAAGTGCTCAGTGACCACATGTGGCTAATGTGAAGGTACTGGATGGTGCAGATGTTCCATCAATGCGGAAAGGCTATTGGAAAGAGCTGTTGAAACTCTGTTCTAGGTTCTGGAGATAAACTAGTAAACAAAGCTGATAAAGTGCTTAACCACACCTAATTAATATTCTAAAGAATCAAAAAATGTTATGATGTAATTTAATTTTTGAAAAATAAACATGAAAAATATTCTTAGGGATGAGTATGTGCTTATATGTTTACCTTTAGATATGCTTATTTATAACTATATCCCTTTTAATTTGAGTTACCTGGCTGGGTGAGGGATATCAGCAAAATAAGGCAGAAAATGGAAAGTAGCAGATAAGCAAATAAGCAAAAAAAAAAAAAAATACAAATGCAGAGCTAAGAAAATATCATATTTATTCATTCATATTCAAAAAACATGGGTTTCATGTAAAAATAAATAATTTTAGAGACTAAGAAAAAAGAGAACAATGGGATGACTATCACTTCAGTCTTAAGTTATGACACTTTTTGCATGGAAAATATATGGAAATATATATTTCCCAGACAAACAAAACAAAAAAGCTTAGCTCTGTTGCTAAGAATACATTTTCCAGAAATTATGGGCATTGTGACTTCATTAATATACAGGTTTTATTTCTTTTCCACATAGCTGTAAAAAAAATCTTAGTTTTCATTTGATCATAATGTAGAAATTATGAGCATGATACTATTTCAATGAAAGATGATTCACAATTCATTGTTTTAATATTCAGTAGATTTTATGCCATATGGTTTAACAAAATACTCAAAGTAGTCATGCACACTGGGAAAGCATGGGGTACAGAACTATTTATTTCCAACGCATAGAAAAAATGTGAAGTCCCATATTTCTCCTAAATTTTTTAAAACTATATTTCTATTGATTTCAGAAAGGAAGGGAGAGGGAGAGAAAGATAGAGACATCAATGATGAGACAGAATCGTTTATCGACTGCCTCCTGTATACACCCCACTGGGGATTGAGCCTGCAACCCAGGCATATTGAACTGTGATCTCCTGGTTCATAGGTTGATGCTAATCATCTGAGCTGTGCCAACCAGGCTCTCCTAAAAAAAAAAAATTGATAAAGCCCTGGCCAATATTGCTCAGTTGTTTGGAGCATTTTTCTGCACACTGAAAACTAGTGGATTTAGTCCACAGTCAGGGCATGTATGGGAGGCAATGGATCTCTCTCTCTCTCTCTCTCTCTTTCCCTTTCTTTCTCTAAAAAACAATAAAGATATCCTTGGGTAAGGATTAAAAAATAAAGGTAAAATAAAAGTAATTTTTTTGCCCATGCTGGTTTGGCTCAGTGGATAGAGTATTGGCCTTTGGACCAAAGGGTCCTAGATTCGATTCCAGTCAGGGGCACATGCCCAGGTTGCGGGCTTGATCCCCAGTGTGGAGTGTGCAGGAAGCAGCCAATCAATGGTTCTCTCTCATCACTGATGTTTCGATCTCTCTCTCATCTCCCTTCCTCTCTGAAATAAATAAAAATATATTTTAAAAAAGCAAATTTTTGATACAGTAAAGTCTTATGAAAAGGAACATAAGAGAAAACTCGAAAGCTGTTTAATTCAAACTACTACTCTGAAAGAGGTCACACCTTATCTGACTTATTTTGAAAACAGTATCTCCCTCTTTTATTGAAGATACTAAATTTTTTTGGTGGAACACAAAAAAATGAGATTTTTTTTAGCACTAATCCACATGCTTACTTTCTAAAGCTTATTTTCTCCAGAGAGTAATCATTTTTCACCTACGTATTAGTCTGACTTCTAGCACTGGATGTAAAGTGGTAGCTTGGTTCAGAAGAAGCCTGCTTCTGAGAAAAATGATAAAATCAGACAGAAGATCAGCTTTTGAAAGGATCTAAGCCTTGATTAATATCAGCAGCAATCAAGGCAGCCGTGATGGCCATGGTGTGTGCGATGGACCCTGAGGCAGAAGAGGAATAGAATGAGTTACTGATTATACAGGCCTGACGCTCTCTGTCAGTTTTCTGCTTCAAGCATTTGCCAGTCTGTAAGCTCTGTGAAATGCGGAGGTTTAGCTGATTGTGATGGTTCAGAGTTGTATCTGTCTCCCCCAGACAGAGAGCCAAACATTGGTACTCAGAGCTAGGCAAGCCAGTCTGGAATTAAGGTGCCAGGACTTCCAAGGAAAAGGGACTGCTGAGAGGTGAACCCCACATTTGCACCACTTTTTCTCTTTAAGCAGATGCTTAAAAAAATAGTGTCTGGCCCTAACCGGTTTGGCTCATTGGATGGAGCGTCAGCCTGCGGACTGAAGGGTCTCGGGTTCGATTCCAGTCAAGGGCATGTACCTTGGTTGCGGGCACATCCCCAGAGGGGAGTGTGCAGGAGGCAGCTAATCGATGTTTCTCTCTCATCGATGTTTCTAACTCTCTGTCCCTCTTCCTTCCTCTCTGTAAGAAATCAATAAAATATATTAAAAAATAGTGTCTGATAAATTCAGAGAGCAGTAAGAGGCTAAACCTCTAAAAAGAGTTTTCAAAATGGCTAAGGTGTTGAGAAAACAAAGAAAAAAAATAAAGTTTACACCCTCCCAAGAATGTAAAGGAGCCTGGTAAGCCCTTTATGTTTCAAATGAGACCCTCTAATACTATTCCCAAAGGAAGAAGTAAATGAAATATGGGACAGTCCTTACAAAAAATGAAACATAGCCTGGAAATATGACAGGTCCTTATGAATCAAGATGACATCACTGTCTCTGTGTACTGTGCATGGATGTATTGTTAAACAAAGACATTTCACAGCCAAACGTTTTTGTTAAGGAAAGGTTTTATTAAACCAAAATGCCTGCAAGAAAAAGGCAGGTCATGGGCATGAAGTCTAAACCATCATCAGCATGGCTAGTTGGAAAAGACAGGTGTGTAGGCTGTCCTGGAGTGTCTTTTACACCTCCAGTAGGGGCTGGGAGGAGATGGTTGTAAGACAGTTTTCTCTTGTCAGTATTGTGGGGGCTAGAGACCAAAGGGGGTGGGAGGCGCTGAAGCGGGCCAGCTCTGGGATAGGTGCAGAGTCAGCAAGGACAAAGCGCCCACCCCTGTAGATTGGTTCTGGGCAGCAGATCGGAAAGTTACCGTATAAACACGAAGCAGAACCTCCTAGCGTCCGATGGCAGAGGCTCCTGGGGCCCCGTGGTGCCTGGCTCTTCTCTCTTGTGGATAATCATGGAAACAAACATCTGCAAATTAATCTGCAGTTCCAAGAGATAGGCAGGTGTGCGAGCAGTCTTCTGCCAGCTGGCCCACAGTTATGCGCAGGCTAGCTGTTCTGTCTCGCTCTCGACACTGTCATTAATTTAGAACATCTCAGGATTTTCTCCTTGTCAGTATTGTGGGTTTTTTTTTTTTTTAAAGTATTAATACTTGTCCTCCCACCTTCTAAGTTCTTCTAGGTGGGACCAAATTGACACGGACAGATTAACAGGAGAAAATCAAAATGTTGTTACATGCACCTGGGGAATTCACAGAGGCATGAGGATTTCATGAAATTCCAAAGACAGCGAGGCAACATTGGGTACATAAGACATGTTGGACAAAGGAGAAAGTGAGGGAATGGGGTGTTAAATTTCAGAAGTAAGAAGGTATGATTTACACGTAGTGGAAGAAGAGCCAAACACACCTGGCAGGGTGATTCTTGCCAGGCACTCAGAAACAGTGGGGCACAGTGGGTATATAGTTTACATACCCCTGCCGGAAGCTCTTTTTTTTTTTTTACTATATTCAACTCAAATTAGGCTAAGGCAACATCCTAACATCTTCCTGAGTCAGGTTTCTTTCTAAATCTCTTGGGCAGGAAAGGGGGGAGTCTTGTTTTTGATAAACAGCTTAAAATCAATATATCAAAAAGGAAGCTTCAGAATTGCAAAACTTTGGCGCCTTCAGTATCTATACCTTTAACTATGTCTATCTGTCTATCATCTATCTATCATCTATCTATCTATCTATCTATCTATCATCTATCTACTTTCTGATATAAGTGCTACACTCCAGAGAAGATTGGTTAATAAATAAACTCTAGGTCTATGGTTTTATCATTGAAGTCTTTTAAATATTTTTTTTTATATTTTATTGATTTTTTACAGAGAGGAAGAGAGAGAGATAGAGAGTTAGAAACATCGATCAGCTGCCTCCTGCACATCCCCCACCGGGGAAGTGCCCGCAACCCAGGTACATGCCCTTGACCGGAATCGAACCTGGGACCCTTCAGTCCGCAGGCCCACGCTCCATCCACTGAGCCAAACCGGCTTCGGCAAGTCTTTTAAATATTTAAGGATAAAATGGGAATAATATTTTTGAGCAGACAAAAAGACCTATTATTACTGTTATTCAATAGCAGTTTGTAATTTCAGAGCCATTTGGGTGTTATTATAGTGCCTGGGAACATCTTATAAATAATAATTTTGTTATGTAGTTACTTGATCAATTTTTATTTCTGACCATTTCAAAGCTTTTAGTAGTATAGGTTCCAGAAAACTAATAGTTTATTGCTTTTTCTGTGTCTGGAGGAGAAATATTTTTAAAAAATATGTTTAATAATTTTGACAGTGGATTATTTTTATGTTGCTACATGTTTTGCTTGGTTTTGTGTGTATTCACTAACTCTTTATAAGTTTCAAAGTTATAAATTGGCTCCTTATAGTCTTTCATAACTTAACAGAAAATGACAAAGTTACATAAGTTATTTTGATGGGACTATGCTTGAGGCATATTATGGAATTGAGAGCTTTGGACAAATGTATATCCATCTGTGCAAATGAACGTTTATTAACTAGTCAACACATTGAACTTTAAGTTATTTTTACACTCTAAACAGCAATCTTTTAGCTTGGTAAAATAGGTGTTTATGAAGTATAATTCAAACATCGATTTTCAGTGGTCTAAAGAGGAGGAAACTGAACAAATTTTAACAACATGTGAGAACACTCCGTCCTTACTGCTCAACCATATATATTATCTAAGCTGAACATGGAAGAGGAATAAATCCCACAAATAGGAAATCCCCTTTTCCTCATAGGTTTAAAAAACAGAGCAGGTTTAAACGGGGAAGGAGGTTAATAGGTCTTTTGTCATGAACTCACATGATTTATGTTTCATGATTGCTAATCAGACACTCAATTCTAGGCTCATTTCCAGAAAAAAATCAAAATGTTTTTATGCTGATAACTGAGCTAAACTTTTCCCTCCCCCATTCTGTGTAGATGTTTTCCTTCTTAGTTAAAGAACAGAGTAATTATAATCATCATGGAATTTATCGTGGGGACTGCTGGAAAGCATACTTGTTAAATTTACTTTAAAATTTGGTTTTCACTAGAAATTACTGCTAGTATATTTTATTTTATACTGTTATAACAGAAATTATAATACCATGTATATTTCTTTAAAAATCCTGAGTCAATGTACATTTAGAGATAAAATTAATAAATCTAAATCTGTTTTGAAAAAAGAAATGTATCCTATATAATAAAAGGCTATTATGCAAATAGACTGAACAGTGAAATGACCGGTCGCTATGACATGCACTGACCACTAGGGGAAGATGTTCAATGCAGGAGCTGCTCCCAGGTGGTCATTGCACTCCCACAGAGGGAGCACTGCTCAGCCTAAAGCTGGGCTCATGGCTGGTGCAGCAGCAGCAGCAGCAGCAGCACTAAGGATGTCCAACTGCCGAGGGCTCCCTAATGAGAGGGTGCAGGCCGGGCTGAGGGACCCCCCCTGAGTGTACGAATGTCATGCACCAGGCCTCTAGTATATATAATAATACATACTGCATCCAGATTAAAATAAGCTTTTGCAATGCAATGAATCTCAAGGATTTTTGGTAATTGACTTTCTCAAAGGATGTGTTGGAATGTTCTATGCAGGATGCGTGTTTAACTTTTTTTAAAATATATTTTTATTGATTTCAGAAAGGAAGGGAGAGGGAGAGAGAAAGATAGAAACATCCATGATGAAAGAGAATCATTGATAGGCTGCCTCCTGCACACCCCACACTGGGATTGAGCCGGCAACCCAGGCATGTGTCCTGACTAGGAATCAAACTGTGACCTCCTGGTTCATAGGTTGACATTCAACCACAGAATTCTGCCAGCTGGGCTACATGTAGAACTTTGAAAACAATATGTGGCTTTGAACTATTAAATTGATTGCTTTATTGGTTTTGCAAAAACTCAACAAAACATTTTTAATGCAATGGTCATAAGGGCTCACTCAGTCTAATATGTATATATGAAAATTTTCTGAAGACCCCTGTAACTTGACAGTAATAACTACAGTGAAAATAATTTGTTGGTAATGTCTTTAGTCAAGAATGGAAACAATATTCATTGTATAAGTATTAATATGAGCATAAATGTACATAACATGAAATAAGTGATGTTCCATGGAGTCCAGTATAAACTCATAGGTCTTCTTCTCCAGAAGACAGGTAGGTACTCTCTGGCAAGTTGATTTTTAAAAAATCAGCTAAGCTCTCCTTTCTTCAGATCCAACCTTCCTTGCATTTGTTAGTTTTTCCAGTGCTGTGGAACTTCTAAAGTGTAGACTTGTTATTCTTTACATATACCAATCTGAGTTGGGAAACATATATTTAAATAGACTTTTATACCTAAATTCTCTGTTTTTATTTAAAATTACAAAACAACAATTTTATTTTGTTACCTTAACCTGAAAAAAATAATAATAGTTAGCTATAGTGACCTCTCTTGCCAAATCCTCCAAAGCAGATTACGTGGAGGATTTGTCTTAATGAGCAGAACAACTCTGTGAGCCAGGTACTATTATTCTGGTTCTCATCTATGTATATAAAAGGCTAATATGCAGTGTCCCCTTGGGAGTTTCACCAGGAGACCAGGAGTTCGATCACTCGCTATGATGTGCACTGACCACCAAGGGGAAACATGGAACAAAGAAAGGCCCCAGCCAGCAGCTGGCAGCCAAGGAAGGAAGACCTCGATTGGCCCTGATCGGAGGCCAGGCCCAGGGACCCTACCCGTGCAAGAATTTTGTGCACTGGGCGTCTAGTTCTATATAACAGGAAACACAACAAGTTAAAAAAAGTTCTCAGATTAACTCTAATTGGAACTTGAGGAGGGGCTCTCTCACACAAGCTATCTAAGCCCTGTTCATTGAATCTGCCATTACCCAGCATTCATTGACTTTAAGAACAGATTTATTTAAATTTATTCAAATTTCGTTTTACATTGTTCACAGAGCCTGGCTGTCCTCCAATGTGTTCCACAAATCCCTGGGTCCCTGTTTGACTTGTTGACCTGGTTATGCTTCTCTTAATCCCATCAATCTCCTATCTCTGACCTAGGTACTCCTTGTCAAAGGCAACGCTCTCTGCCACACTGGGTTTCCTCTGCTGGCATCATTTTCCACAGAAGAGCTTGAATAAAGAAAATAAGGTCATGTCTTTGTTGGAGCCAGAACAAAGGAATCACACCAGTGTCATAGTGGAGTGAAATTGTCTGTTGCACTTAGTCACAATGCCGTATGGTTCTAGGTTTCTACCAGTATTTTATTCTGAAGGATTGTAGGAATACAGCTGATTACTATTATAATTAATACAAATGAATTATTACATTTGAATACTTTTATTTTTATTAGCACCTGAATGACATAAATCATAAGTATCCATATATATCACCATGATGCACACACACACACACATATGTATAGCGAGAGAGAGAGAGAGAGAGAGAGAGAGAGAGAGAGAGAGAGAGAGCAAGAGAAGGAGGGTAACTTTTATCTCATGGTTCTTGTGGTCAGGACTTCAGAAGCGAGTTACTAGATGGTTCTGGTTTGTGGTCTCTTCTGAGGTTGCATTTGAGATATTGGCTGACATTGGAATATCTATTTCCAAGATCACTCATTTTTAAGGTATTGGTTGATAACAAAAGCCCCATTTTTTTTCTCCATAAGGGACTCCCCATGGCTTCCTGAGCAACCTCAGCATATAGTGGCTGATTTCCCACAGGTTGTGAAATCTAAAAGAGAGAGGCTTACATTACAATGCCTTTACGGCCTAGCCTCAGGTCAAACCATACACCACAGTAACCTGTTAGTAACACAGGTCAGCCTTACTCAATATAAAAAGAACTTCAAATGGGCATGGATACCAGGAAGCTACAATAATTCAGGGTTATCTTGGAGGCTGGTTTTCTCAAACATACATAATCTTTGGAGTGGGGAAAGAACTCACCCAGGAAGGAGAAACAACATATAACGAGGCTATGAAACAGTAAGGATTTTGGCACATTTGAATTAGAAAATAATGCAGGAGAGTGAGCGGGGAAGAACAAGGCATAAGGTGAGCTGGGAAGGGAGGCAGAAGCAAGATCATATAGCAACTGGCACACATTGTAAAAATTTGGTGCTTATTTGAAATGAAATGGAAATCCATTATAGTGATTTATTTAAGCGAGTGACCAATTATGAATTGACTTTTTGAAAGATTACTTTGATGGCTGAATAGATATATTAGATCATAGGGAATGAGAGGGAAAGCAGAAAGCCCAAATATAGTCATTATACTATTTACTATAAGACATAGGAAATTAAATTATAGTCTTTTCCTAAAGAACTAAAATTCTAGAAGTTCATTAAAGACATCCATAATTCTAAGAACTTATATGGCCTTTATACTTTTAGAAATCTCACTGACTTTCATTCTTGTATACAACACCAAGAAATTCTTCATGCTTAACTCTATTTTTTAAAAGACATACTAGTGCTTATCATTACACTTCAATACAATAGTTACAGTAGTTTCTTGCTTTAAAAATTACAAAGCAATTTTTGTTTATCTCCTCACTTGCATATAATTCCATTAACTACAGCTATTCTAACTTTTCAGATGCTGAGATATGTTAATTGCATTTATTTCCTTTGCTCACATAGTTCTTTTTTGCACTTATTTGAATATATTTTTTATAAAACTAAGTCCCTAAATTTACATAACTCTTAGCTTCTGAAAATTGAAGTGGTAGGACTGAGAAATATATATCTATAGAAAAACATTAGATATATTACACATAAAGAGAGGATATATGACACTTAAAAGCTAAAAAATCAGAAATAGTTTGCCTCATGTCATATTGCAGATAATTTGATAAGAATATTATAGATAATTTTGTTGAGAACAATGCATAATTAAATACAGAATGAAAACAGGTGGGAAGGAACCTTGTTTTTCTATGGTAAATAGTGGTATAGCAATATGTACACCACACATACACACACAAAATGATGGCTTATACACTGTCTTCAAGATAGGTATGATCAAAATTCTACAGTCTCTTTCTATTGTGATCTCAATATACCAAAAAAACCCCTTTCATGTTCATGCTATCAAATGCATAATCCATATCAAAATGCATAATTGTATTCCCTGATGGAATCACCAGCTCAACGCTTACTGAGGCAATTCTAATCTCTTCCAAGCAATGTAGTGAATTTAGATAAGTATTTTCTAAACAAATGATAAAAATAAGGAAAAACAGCTCATGTATTTGCCTCCTACTAAGCACTCTAGGTTTGTGTTTGTTTTTCAATGAAAAATATAAATCAATTAAAAATACTTCTTCACATGTTTTACATAGCTGAGACAATTTAGAATATCATGCCTTGGCAAAGAGAAAAGAGCACATCAGGATAAAATTTCAGAGCAGTGTTTTTGTTGTCATATTTCAAGTATGTGTGTGGATATCTGTGTGTATCTATGTATTATACACATGATATGCATATATCTGAATGCTTAAATATGAATGTGCATAGGTAAATATATATATATATATATATATATATATATATATATATATATATTCATTCAGTTATTTGCACATACAGCACAGATTATTTAGTTAAATTATCCTGCCTAAATGTCATCTATTATTACTCTACCGATGCTAATAGAATTATAATGCAAATAATAAATGCAAGTCACATCAACAAAATTTACATTTTCTAGTAGTCATATTAAAATAAAAAAAGTTAAAGGTGAAATAAATAATTAAGCATAATAATAATTTTATTTCATCCACTACATCTAAATATTGTTTTGATATATAATTATTCTAAATATTATCATGAAACATTTTACATATTTCCTGAAGATTTGCAAATTGGTGTGAATTTTATACCTACAGCACACCTCAATTAGGATTAGCAATATTTCAAATAATCAATAGCTATAAGTAACCAGTGGATGCTATATTGGATATTGCAGCCCTAGAACTATTTCAGAAAAATTTTAATCTACTTCCACTGTAAAGTGTTCCTTTAACAGAATTATGTTTAACAAATTCTGTATCTTTTAAGACAGTATATGAGAAAATCCACTTATGACTACTCAAATAAAAGTGTATCAAACACTTTTATTTTTAAGTTTGATACACACTTATCAAAACCTTTATCTAACAAACATTTAACTTAATTTTTTACAAAGATAATATATATTACGTACAGATAGAGATCTCTCAGAACTGTTGTTCCCATTATGAGGAATATAGAAATCATTCACATCTACTAAAACTAGACGGACAATTTTTCAGGTGTTTTATTTTGCTCAAAAGATTGACATAGAGAAAGTTCAAGGGTATCCATTTTAGGAAAAAAAGAAAGCAGATAAATGAGACATAAAACCCGGGAGACTCAAGAGCATGGAATGACTCAATCCAGAGCCTCAAGTGTTTGAACAAGGACAAGTTTTGAGCTTCAGGGACTGTGAATGCCAGGAGCTATTAAAGCTACAAAGATTGCATCTAACTCTGTTTATTCCTGAAAGTGAATGGGAAAATCTCACCGCCAACAGAAAACAGCTGCTGACTTATCTTGGGACTAGAGTATGCTTCTTGCATTATGTTCTCAGGATAAGAGATGAAAATATGGACAGAAAAATACAAGTTTGGCTCAGTGATCCCAGAGGGAGCAAGAGGGAGCAAATTTATTTAGAAAGGTCCAACTTCAACCATTAGAAGTTTTCTGTGTGTGTTTTTTTAATGCATACTGTTTGATTGTTTTGAATGATGAAAATCTTAAAACTACAAAAGTGAGTGCTAATTGTGTTAGTGATGGGGTGCCGTCCACTGTCCGCATCCACCTGCTGCTGGTGGAAGCTGGCTTCTTGTGATGTCACGAGAAAAGGAACATTCTGAGAATCACATGGGAAAATAAGTGGTTTTTATTTGTGTGAAATTAAACCTCACTCAAAGCGAGAATACTCATATTTCTACTCCTTCTACTTATTTTTTCAGAAGCCTTTGTCCAGAGCATTCCTTCTTAGCACCATTCTGTGTCAGGGTCCATTTTGTATATAAATCTGTTGTATAAGTCCACTTTAAAATAACAAATGGAGCCCGAGCCAGTTTGGCTCAGTGGATAGGGCATTGAGCTGTGGACTGAAGGGTCCCAGGTTTGCTTCCAATCAAGGGCATATGCCTGGGTTGCGGGCTCAATCCCCAGTAGGTGGCGTGCAGGAGGCAGATGATCAATGATTCTCTCTCATCATTGATGTTTCTATCTCTCTCTCCCTCTCCCTTCCTCCCTGAAATCAATAAAAATATATTTAAAAAAAATAATACAGGGAGAAATGCCAACTTTATTTAATACAATTTAAAACTTTTTTTGAATCTGAGAAACTATTTTGGACAACTAAAATTACTCCTATCACCTTTGAATTCTATTAACTACATGCAATTACCCATTCACAATGCAAGGTCAGGCTTGACTATCCACATTTTGATAAGTTAGGAGATGGGAGCAGGAGCAAGGAAGCCTTAATATCAGTGGCAAGATGGGGGAGGGAGGAGGAGAAATCAAACATGCTTAATGCATGGACATAAGCATAATGATAATGCACTGGATCTATAGATTTTGTTGTTCAAAGTAGTTGAAGGCAAACACATTTACATAGTAGTTTCTCTCAGTGAGTGCAGCCCACTGCCCTCCCTCCTCTTGCCCCCACCCTCAAAGCATAGTGAGAGTGACAATGTAATGAATATAGATCTAGCCCCCAGGCAAGTTGGCCACATTCTCCATCATGAAAATAATCTCCAATACTGTATCACGAATATATTAATTTCTAATTCTCTCCAGTCTTTGTGATAGCATATTCTTTCAAAAAGCATTACTGTTTCTATGTTTTATCTGCCTGAGGTCATGTGAGTCATCTGTCCTCAGCCCCTGGTCCTCTTTTGAATAAAGAGACAGTTTCTGCCTCATTGGCCTTAAAGATTTTACATTTTCCCTAACAACTTTTTAAAATGTATTTCCATTACTTTTTACTCAAAGTTCAAAGTACAGCTTAATTTGACAATCGCATCAAGATCAGACACTAAATATATGTGAAGAAAATCAATACACGTTCAACGTTTTGTTGCTTTTGCAAAGAAACTGTTAAACGGTATGCTTTGTCAAAACTCATATTCTAAGTTTTTTATAAACCCCACAAATTATTTGAATAATGGGCAAAAATAAGCATAATGATTGTATTTACCTGACAAGATGTATTTGCTTTTAATGCTTGATGGTTTGTATATTAACATAACATAGAAACCAAGTGTGGGAGAGCACTATCATGAAGATTTGTTAATAAAGAAATGTATTTACACAGAACTAAGCATCTTAGCATATTGCTTTTAGAAAACTCCAAGAGTACTCAAACCAGTATGTCCCTATTAACTCTACCAACTGTATTACCAAGGCATTCGATTTCTAATCATAAGTTGGATACGGATTGATTTGGCACATTCCTAAACAGTCTGTCCAAAAGAAGGCTAATTCCAGTTGATTAATGCATAATTAAGAAAGTAATTTTCTATTGATTTTATAATTATTTCATAAATGTTAGTGTCTTAGTTTATTTATCCACATAATAAATACTAGTCTTTCGAAATGAAATTGCCAAGGAAGAGAATGAGAAAGATAAATTAGAAACTAAATGACTGAAAGGGTTGAAAATCCATGTCAATTCAAATGTAAATAAGACAACTAAAACTAAGGCCATTTTTCTTGATATTAGATAAGAATAGCAGATAAGCTGTTCTAATATTTGGCAAGTGTCAGAATGCATCAACTAAAGTACCCAAGTATTCAGTATGTGAAAATTCATCTATTATATATCAGAAATGTTGATGCCTTGGGACCAATTACACAGCAGAGAAAACGGGCACAATTCTAATATGTGCCAGTCATTCATGGTGACTTATTTAAATAATGAATGTAAGAAAAAAAATATAAATCTATGATGGATGCTTTGTTTATAAAATGAATCAGAGGTGGCCACATTGGTAGTCTTCATCATTTCTCAGACCACCACATGAATAGTCTTCATCATATCTTTTACATATTGAAATGTCAGGATAATTTTAACTGCCTCAGACCAATATCGCAAGTTCATGATGAATCAACTCAAAAATGGTTATTCTGTTGTCTAACCTCATAAAGAATATTTAAAATCTGAAAATGAATACTAATTATATTTCCATTAGATTTATAGCATTAAAAATTAAAATGTTACATACATATGTGAATTGGTAAATGAGTATTTGCTAACAGTTCTGCAGGAAAAAAAATTAGGCATTTTTATGCTTTTCAGTGTACTAAATATATCTTTCATAAAAATTCAGTTGGTGTTAGTATTCAGTAGCATGCATATGTCAAATTCATTAATTTTTATAATATTATGGACAATGCACTTCCCTAAGGATGCTGTGATTATTGACAGCAATACATTTGTAGGCTGTTCAGTCTAGTTATGAGTTATTATGACAGTGGATTTAATATTTGCACTCATAATAGTAATCATAATAGTAATTTTGCATATATTCTGCTCCAGAATAGTTCTATGTATAGAATTATAATTTCAACTTAATTATTTTGCAAAATGTGCAATTATAAAATCAATTAAAGCTGTGAAATCCCAGGAATCTTGGGCTCAGACTTACCACTAAGTCCCTTAGCAAATTAGTTTCTCTACCTCTGAGAACTATAATTTAACTCTTCATGTAGAAAACACAGGGAGAGACAAGCTAAGGAGAAGTTGACCTTGACTGTTCACTGTGGACCATTTGCTCTATAACTTTATGTAATCTCCACAATACTTCTTAAGGATAGTTATTAATAATTTGGAGTAACTGATGACACCAGTCTTTTAAAAATGGAAGTCATAATCAGTCATGAAAAAGCTATATTAAAATAAACATTGCTGTTCACAGTCATTAGATTGTATGTTGGGGGGACAGAAGTAGGTTTACAATTGTGTATTTACAACACAAGGGTTTATTCTTTTTTTTTAAAATATATTTTATTGATTTTTTTACAGAGAGGAAGGGAGAGAGACAGAGAGCCAGAAACATCAATGAGAGAGAAACATCGATCAGCTGCCCCCTGCACATCTCCTACTGGGGATGTGTCCACAACCCAGGCACATGCCCCTGACCAGAATCGAACCTGGGACCCTTCAGTCCGCAGGCCGACGCTCCATCCACTGAGCAAAACTGGCTTTGGCGCAAGGGTTTATTCTTATATTATTATGCATTAATTGTTGTATTATTTTGCATACGAACAACTGTAAACCTAGTTTTGTTCCACCCTGTATACATATCTAACTATCCAGGAATGATTATAAAGCAAAATAATGATAGTAGAAATCAAGCAATAACTACTTGTTATAATTTACAATGATCCTTACAATCTCCATAGACTATTCATAGTTGTCATCTTACTTTGTTTTTTCATAGTTCTATTCAATATAAACTGATTTAATTTTTACAGGTAAATAAGTACTATAGAGTGAAATCCTCCAAAACTACACTTGGAATAGCTCGCAGACATCTCTACATGGCATGTTTTTTATACCTTAAAATACTGGCCATTATGTTGGAACTGGGCTGAGACATCCCACATGCAAACCTCTGAATGATTAGAAGTATGCTTTAGTAAAGCCAGTCAGCTAAAATTAGACTACAGCTCTACAGATATGAAGAGGAAGTTTATCTCTCTTCATGGAAAGATAGCTCAGCATTATAGGATTTTTAGATTGTTTGTTTGGTTTTATAAAGAGCACATTTTCTTTGACATAGTTCAATTGCTGTCACACTTCCCTAAATGCCTAACATCTTAACATCTTCAAGGGGCAATCCTTTCTAAGAACTGTACTAGTATATCCCATTTGTCCAATGCTATACTTAACATATCATCCTATAATTTTAATCTTTAAATGATCATAAAGATACATAAATCTAACCATGCATTTATATGTATAAACAAGCATATAATTTACTCTTCTAGACTTATTTGTCATATATAACCTTCCAAAAGTGTTACTACCTTTGGCTGTTTCCATTACTAAAGAACAGAAATATACAATACATTAACTAGGTTAAATAATCTCAGTCTACAGTTTCTAATAATTATTCTAGTATATTTTTCCATAGTTTCCTTAGAAGATATCTATATGTCCTTATGTTGGAATGAAATTCAAATACTTTGACAGCAGTCCAACTTGAGTACATTTTCAGCCCATGTATAAATAAATGACCCAAAAATACAAATCAAAGGGGTAGGATAATGTATGGGATTTTATGCAGTTAAAAAAGGCTCTGCAGGAGAACACACCTAAAATTAGATTTTTAATGAGCTCAGTGTGGATCCCTGGGTCTGGAAACCAGTTAAAAATCAAGAACATATTATTAACTATCTAATAAGCAATGCTAATAAAGTGACTGTGTACTGTTTACTCTTATAAACTGAATAGAAGAAATAGCTTTTTCTTCATGCTAGAAGGTGTCACAGGTATCTAGATATACGTCCAAAGAAAATATAAAATAACTAGTTTGGTATAATTTATGGCAAAGAACAAAGTGCCTTATAGATTAATCTCACCACAATTTTTAAAGCCTAAAACTAGAAATCTTAAATCCTTTTATACCTTATTTTCATCTTTATAAGTAGCAGATTTATTGAGACTCTATCAGCTCCAGCAATTTTATTTCCCACTTTCAGATCAATACAGCAGAAATAATAAATGGGGTAGCTCAAATAGGCCTAGGTATCCTGTTGCTGCCTGTTTCCTTCATGAAATTCACGAATATTCTCTTGTACAACTGAATGAGTGATTTAATGAAATGTAGGTAGCCTCTGTTATAAATTGCACTAAGAAAGATCAGCCTACATACAGCCCCTTACTGATTCTTTTTGCATATATTTTCAAACTTAAACAGGACTCTTGAGATTTTTGGTATTGATTAATAACTGATTATATATTCATCAAGTGCCTAGTATGTGGCAGCCCTTATGCTTGAGGCTATGGAAATAAAGGTCAACACAACAATAAGAACAAAAACAAACTTCTACACTCTCAGAGCTTAGAATGGGTAGTAGAAACAGGTATTAAACAGATAAATAAAGTAAATCATCATTCTGATAAATAATATGAAAGGAAGTTAATGATTATAGGAGAGGTGATAATGAAGGATTTGACCTAATCGTGCAGGTGTTGGAAGAGCTTTGAAGGAGGGTTGATGGAATTGAGATCCAAGAATGCAGTGAATAGGGCGGAAAGAGTGGTTCAGACAAGGTTTTGGTAGCTGTAGCTCCTGGTCTGGTGCCTATGAGCTGTGGTTGACACTGATAGAGTTGGAAGTAGCATAATAGGAAATGAATGTGAAGATATAGGTGATATTGCTAACAGTAATTTAAAGTTAGATGGCTTATAGATGGCTAAGCATGTATCTGAGAAGATTCATTAGTGTCAGTGTTTAAAATGTTTTTGTGTGTGTGTCCATGGACATCATGTAGAGAAGGGGGATGTGGGTGAGCAGTCACTAAATATCGCAGTCACCTACCAGAGAGAGAAGTGAATACCCTCAGATCTAGTTACAAATAAAAATGGAAGATCCTAGAGATAAGATAAATCCTGGAGTAGAAAAGGGGAAAGGGAATATTGAAAACATGCTTCTCATGTTTCTGAGACTAGGACAAGCTCTATCTTGCACAACTGGATGGATGGTAGTATTCTCTGTTTCACTGAAATAGAGAACATTGGATCATGGTCAAGTTTTGGGAAGAAATCATATGTTCAAGCTTAGTGACATTTAGTATAGGGTGGCTGGGAGATGTGCTGTGAGGAAGTTGAGCTCAGAAGAGAGGTCTGAGGCAGAGTAACATACTTGGGTGGCAACAGTGTACTATAAAGTAATAGAGGCTTTGCTATCCTTAGAAGCTTATGTTTCTAAAATGTGTTTTTAAATTTGGCATAATACTTTGATGGAGCAATATAAAAATATTGCAAAATTCATGTTTTGCAAGTGTATTATAACATCAATAACAGTATGACACCTTGGAAAATAAAATTAACTTAGAGCTTTTGAAATGACTACAGGGATGGTTCTATGGGAACTTAGATACAATAAAAATAGAGAACACCTCCTTCTTTTGTTTCTAACTCAATACATATAATTGACAGGCTTCACTAAAAGAATTTGAAACTATTGTTTAAAGGAGTCAGTATAATTATGCGCAAACTTGTACAGTATATATTTGTGTGTCCATGTGATTTATCTAACAGATACACATGTGTAACACTCTCATATTCCAGAAAATATTCTACTTGCTTATTTTAACTCAGTTAGTTAATCTTAAAACACATTCATACAAACCACACATATAAAACACACTGAGGTAGGTACTTTTAGTATTCTCATTTTACAAATGAGGAAAATAAATCACAAAGGAGTTAAATGGTTTCTTATAGCTCATCCAGTTAGCAAAGGAAAAGGTTAAGAATCAAACATTGGTGGCCTGCTTTCAGTGTCCCTACTCTTGTGTAGAGGGCTCTATTGTTTTCAATCATTAGCTCTCCCACCCTTCTGTAATAAGGTTCCCTGCCTCATTTCATTGTCATAACTTACATTGATTTCCTGTAGGAAGAATATTCATCCCCAACTCATTAGATCATGGTTGGCCCTTAGACTTGCTTTGGCTAGTGAAATGTAAGCAAAAGTAACAGATGCCAGTCTAACATGTGTGGGTTTTTTTGTTTTGTTTTGTTTTAATATATTTTTATTGATTTCAGAGAGCAAAAATATATATATATATATATATACATATATATTAAAAGCCTAATATGCTAATTAGAGCAGACAGCCACAGTGGCAGGGGATGAGGCAGAGGCAGTTAGGGGTGATCAGGCAGGCAGGAGAGCAGTTACAGGTGATGAGGCAAGCAGGCAAGTGGTTAGGGGCAATGAAGCAGGCAGGCAGAGTTGTTAGGGGTGATCAGGCAGGCAAGCAGCTGAGCAGTTAGGAGCCAGCAGTCCTGGATTGTGAGAGGGTGCAGGCCAGTCTAAAGGGAACCACCCCCCCACCCCCACCATGCACAAATTTCATGCTCTGGGCCTCTAGTCTATACTAATAAAAGGGTAATATGCTAATTAGACTGGATAGACTGGACGTCTTCTGGACATCATTCCGGACATCCTTCCTGACAAAGCTGGGGCCCGGCTCAAAGCCTCCCAGGGTCCCAGGTGCCTGTGGCTGGAGGGAGGAAAACCCTGGTCCTGGGTGCCGGAGGGAAGCTGGTGCCAGCAGCCCGGTGAAGGAAGGCCTACTCTTCCATGAATTTTTGTGCGTGGGGCCTCTAGTATATCTACACTAATACAAGAGAAACAGGTGGACTATGCGTTTCCCGTTTCCATCGTACAGACACCTCTACTGCCAAGATGGTGAATGTGCCTAAAACCCGAAGGACTTTCTGTAAGAAGTGTGGAAAGCATCAGCCTCACAAAGTTACCCAGTATAATAAGGGCAAGGATTCCCTGTACGCCCAGGAAAGAGGCGCTATGATAGGAAGCAGAGTGGCTACGGTGGGCAGACAAAGCCGATTTTCCGAAAGAAAGCGAAAACTACAAAGAAGATTGTGCTGAGGCTTGAATGTGTGAAGCCTAACTGCAGACCAAAGAGGATGCTGGCCATTAAGAGATGCAAGCATTTTGAACTGGGAGGAGATAAAAAGAGAAAGGGCCAAGTGATCCAGTTCTAAGCTTTTATTTTTGAGAAGAAAATGTTAAAGCTGTAGAAAAATTACCTGTATGAAAATAAATGCAGTGATATAATTACTCATAAAAAAATAAAATAAAATAAAATAAAATAAAATAAAATAAAAGAGAAACATGCAAATTGGTGTCACTCCACTACACCCACCAGCCAATCAGATGAGTATGCAAATTAACCCAACAAAGATGGCGGTTAATTTGCATACGCTGGTGCAGAGCAAAGACTGAAGACAATGTAGAAGGAAGGCAAGAGCTGCAGAAGGGAGAGAAGCTGCAGAGAAGTAAGCAGGGTGGCAGAGGTAGGAGGGAAGCAAGCGGGATGGAGGAGGAGGGAGCGAAGCCCGTCTCGGCGGGTTTTGCTCCCTTCTCTGCTTCGCTCTGGCTGCAGGAAGCCCTATTCTTGCAGGAATCTTCCTGAAACGGGCCTCTAGTATATATATATATATATATATATATATATATATATATATATATATATATATTTGGGTTTTAGAATAAGTCATATGACTAGGGAGACCAGCAAACTATGCATTATGGATGAAGATTAGTTAAATTAAACTTATTGTTTTTATTTAATGGAAGTGATAATGAGTAAAAGGTGAGAAATACTGTTGTAAGAATTTTGACTTGTCTGTCCCTAAAGATTTACTTAATGAGGCTTAATTGTTACTAACTTTTCACTACTGTGTAATGATTTCTCACAAAAAGCAAAACTATGTACAAGCAGCTAAATGGTGTACTCAAGAGATACTAAATGTTTTAAAGCCAAAAAATGACATTACCACAGATATCCTTGTGAAAGTACACATTGCTTTATTAACTACATTTTCTCATCAAGATGAGAAATTTTGCAATGAATGTTAGAAAATTGAGACTTTCTATTTCACTAATAATCACTCACATAAAATATATTCCACTACTTCTATGAGATTGGAATATTTAAGTTTTAATGTTTTATTTTATTTAGACCTTAACAAGAGGAGAAATCTGGAAGACACACCCTTAATCAAGTATTCCAAATTAAGACCACAAGTAATAAGATATATCATGCACCCCTTAATGAGGCATTAATAATTTTTAAACCTGTAGTGCACACAAAGTTTGTTTTCAATAATTTGAGGGACCCATCTTGTTTTGTACATTATTTTGTATTCAGCATCTAGTCTAATGACTTACAAATTATAAAGAAACAAAAAAAATCCAGATAGAAGCATAAAGTAATGAATGACTATGCCTGACATTTCCAACAGAGTAGGTATATCCTAAGGAAATTCATCCTTTAAATGTTTATTCCCTTTATTCACATTAAACTGCAAAAAACCTTTTATTAAATGTATTTTATTCATGAATAACTTTGCCTAATCATCTTTCAAATGGAAGAAAAAAAATCCATACTACTTGAATATTAGAGTAAAATTTTTAAAAACAATTATCTCTTCTATAGTCCCTTGTATGGCCATGCTTATATATATATTTTCTAATACTCTTTGAAAATTAGTAGAGGGGCACTAACTTAAGAGAGCTGTAATTTTGATATCTCTCTGAGATTAGTAAAAAAAGGGGCTCTCTGTGGTTCCTCGTTTCTTTGGATTCTTCACATATTCTCTTTTTCTTGAAAGAAAATCCATATGGAGAATAATCACTTCTTAGTACTTTGGTTTTAGGGAAATAAAAACATAATTCTTTTATCTTACTTTACTAATACACCAGGTCGATGCTTATAAAGAAAATAAATAAATTAAAAGAACCCTAAATTTAAAGAAATATGAGAAAAAGAGAGAAAAAGAAGTAAAAGTCCCTTTTATTTGTTTTCCTTTTTCATTTATTTTCTACAACAAATTAATTTATCAACAATTGATAAAAACACTGGGATTAGCAGTCTCTCTCTAATCAAGTTAAGAAAAATATAGAACATTCACTTGTTGTTTTCTCTTTCCTCTTCCTAAAAATCATCAGCATTCTCTTCCTCAGTAAAGCAAGCAAGTCATTAATTAGTTTAAACAGTGGTGACCCTAAAAATCAACAAGCTCCCAATCTGCATTCAAAGCCAGCCATCTACATAGAGCACAGCTTACACACAGGAAAGAGGTGTTGTGTATAGCAAGTAAGAGATAAGGACAGCAGAAATTTATCAGGCCACAATGATCTAAGATTGTGGAGCATAAACTATTTTTTTTTAATCAAACCAATCCAGTTAGAGCAATAAAATCAAAGCTACCATATCATTTAAGTGATAAATAACCGGGAGAGTAATGTAGGTAAAGAGCATTCAAGCATTTTCTAAGATGCGTCTGCATCCCATGGGTCCACCCCAGGGTGTTTCATACCAGCAGGAAGCATAGTTGAGTAACAGTTCATCCCTTTCTCTGCAGCACTCACCATTATAAAGCAGAGCTTGAAACTATGTGTTCCTGTCCTGAAGCCTATTGTCCCCTACATTTTTTTTTTCTACCAGTTGATTTTACCTGCATGGTAGATTTGCTTTATATCGAACCAGATCTGAAAATTATAGAGGACTCCAAGTGTCAGGTTTATGAACTGTCTTGGATGAATTCACCCTTGCTTCTTTTGAATAATAATGAGACAGAAAATGTATATCAATACAATAAAACCTGCTAAGTTATATAACTCTCTAACCATTCATAGTTCTTCTATACTTCGTTAGTATAGTATGACATCTGATTTCTGTATTTATATAGAAACTAGAGGCCCAGTGCATAAAATTTGTGCATGGGGGGAGGGTGTCCATTAGCCTGGCCCGCACCCTCTCCAATCTGGGACCCCTCAGGGGATGTCTGACTGCCGGTTTAGGCCCGATCCCAAAGTCGGACATCCCTCTCACAACCTGGGACTACTGGCTCCTAACCGCTCACCTGCCTGCCTGCCTGATTGCCTCCTAACTGCTCCCCTGCTAGCCTCATTGATGCCTAACTGCTCCCTTGCCACCCTGATGGCCCACAACTGCCCTCCCCGTCACGACCCACTTCCTCTGCCAGGATCCACATCCTCTGCTAGGACCTGCCTCCTCCTCCGCACAAGGCAGTGGAGACACTGGGACTGGCCTCCTCCATGCCCTGCAGAACTGCGGGACACCAGGCCTCACTGCGTGGAACGGCCATTGGGCCGCGCCTCCGATGTGCATGCGGCCATCTTGTAGTGGCCATCTTGTGACAACATCGTGCACGAGTGCGGGAGGACCACCTAGGCTTTTATTAGTATCAATATTATTAATAACTTTGCCTTGCCATCTATGAAAGCAACATAATAGTCAATACTAATTAATTAAATTGGGAAAAACCATATAACCCATGTATTAAATGATTATCACATTAACACATTATGAACTATGTGATAAATTGACAAAGAGGCTGGCTATCAATAGATCAGAAAAAATGTAGTTAAAATACTCAGAATAATATGCATTAAATATTTTAGTAACACTTGTTTTATTTTATTCATTTGGCAAAATGACTTTGTATTTTGAAACTTCACACAGGCTAGAGATGAAAAAAGCCATGCTAATTGGACTCACTATAAATTAACAGTCACAGAACTTGAGGTGTTCTTGAAGATGTGAGAAATTCTTACCTTTGCCTTAGCCACTTCACTTTTCACTCAGCTCAACCACTTCTTGGCTCAACCACTTCAGACCTACAATCAGTAGAAATTCCATAAATGTCCACTACCACAGACATACACATACACACTACTGTCCATCTCCCATTCTCTATTTTCCTGACTGTCCCCATAGATAAACTAGCCATCCTCTTGCCCATATCCAACCCATTCATTTGGACACTGTCATCCCCTCTTACCTGATTTAGAACATTTATCCATTAACCCCTGTTTTGCATATCATCAAATTTCCACACTCTATTGACCATCCCAGATAGCACATTTCAGAGTTACACATGTCAACTTGACTCTAGGAAATTATATATTTTGTTCAGATTTTAAAAAAAATGTTATACTTTTTTTTTTAAGTTGGTGGTTTGTACACAGGTGTCAGTTTTATTTATTTTTATTGTCATTAATAATATACTAGTATATACATATATACACTGAGTGGCCAGATTATTATGACCGGCCAGATTATTATGACCACCCCATCAGTACTTCGTTGGGCCACCTTTTGCCTTCAATACTGCGGCGATTCTTCTTGGCATTGACTCCACGAGATGTTGAAAGATGATGCAAGGAACCTGACACCATGCCTGATGAATAGCACTCTCCAGTTCTGTGAAATATGATGGTTGTGGAACCAGCTAGCTGCCTGATGGCTCTTTTAACTTCGTCCCACAAATGCTCAATTGGATTGAGATCTGGTGATTGTGGGGGCCACCTAAGCAAGGTAAAGTCTCCCTCATGTTCTTGAAACCACTCTTGCACAATATGAGCACCATGGCATGGCGCATTGTCTTGTTGGAAGAAGCCATCTTCATTGGGATACGCCATCAACATGATAGGATGAACTTGATCAGCAATGATACTTAGGTATGTTGTTCTATTCAGACATATATAATGATCTGGCCTTCTAGCAACTTCAGTGCGAAATTATAGCTAATTTGCCTACAAATGTCAGGTGGTTATAATAATCTGGCCACTATATATATACTTACATATATATAGACCCAGATATACTAGATATATATCACTCTTTTGTATGTATAGTAATTCACAATAAAACACTTAAAAGAAAGAAAATTAAGTCTAAATGTAAATTATTAGAGGGTGACCAATTTCATTTTTTCAGTGGGACAAATTTCCATTAAAAAGCACTTTAGCCCTGGCTCAGTGGATAGAGCTTCGGCCTGTGGACTAAAGGGTCCTGGGTTTGATTCTGGTCAAGGACCCATGCTTGGGTTGCAGGCTCAGTCTCCAGTAGGGGGTGTACAGGAGGCAGCCAATTGATTCTATCTCATCATTAATGTTTCTATCTCTCTCTCCCTCTTCCTTCCTCTCTGAAATCAATAAAAATATATTTAAAAAAATTTTAAAGTACTTTAAGCATTCAAGCCACTTGTAAACACACATACGTGCACATGCAGGATACAATAAAGTACAACAGCCAATAGACTTCTAGGTGAGGAACATCCCATAGCCCCTTTTCCATCAGAAAAAAACCCTCAATACATTGATATATTTCATTGTAATCTGCCTACATGCCTCAACTTAATTCTTATGGCTTAAATATTTACTACTTGTTAGCATAGATTTACTTCTCTAAGTATTCTTTCTACACTATTCCTCTCTGATAAAGTTCATTTTTCCATCCTCTTTCCCCCCAATTTATTTCATTTTTCACTTTGTTTCTCAAATATATGCATGTGTATACATCTGTGTATATATGAGAATGTGTATTTATATGTACATATGTGTAGGCATAATTCCACATTAGCTAGATTTTAAATTACCTAACCCAATAATTACTTAATTTGTCTTTGCATTTTAACTATTTAAATCAAAGTTTTTGTGCATTGATTGAAATTATAAGGCTAGTGTCTCCAAAATTTCCATTTCATTTTTGTGGTTTTACTCTGCCTCATTTTTATGGAAATATAATTTTGGCCTATTCTATCAAATCTACTCTCTACTCTGAATTCCCTAGCAATACTAATCTGACCTGATCTCCTCTTTGTTTGTGAAAGATTACAATAATTACAATGAATACATCTAAACTTAGCATATGCGTAGATAACGATGGTCAGAAGTGGATGCTGAAATTGATAAGAACTGGGTGGAAGAGATAAAAAGATAATAAATGGTATCTGAGTGTTTGGGAAAAGATGAAGGCAACAATAGTAGACTTTCCTGCCAAAACCGGATTGGCTCAGTGGATAGAGCATCGGCCTGCAGACTCAAGGGTCCCAGGTTCGATTCCGGTCAAGGGCATGTACCTGGGTTGTGGGCATATCCCCAGTGGGAGATGTGCAGGAGGCGGCTGATGGATGTTTCTCTCTCATCGATGTTTCTGGCTCTCTGTCTCTCTCCCTTCCTCTCTGTAAAAAATCAATAAAATATATTTAAAAAAAAAAAAATAGTAGACTTTCCTGAGACAGTTTCTCCATGAAAAAAGATGGAGTACTTTTCAAATAATATTACTGTGAAATACACTGAGTGGCCAGATTATTATGACCACCCCATCAGTACATTGAAGTAGTTATGCAAATAACTCTATATAATAAAAGGGTAATATTCAAATTGACCCTAAGGTCAGAATGACCAGAATAATCGCTGGACCAGTCACTATGAGGCACATTCGCTACCTCTTGGTCTCTTTCCCCGGCCAGCAGGCTCCCATCACCCGATGGCCACCTGTGGCAGGGCCGGAGCTGGAAAGCCAGTGAAACAGCCTACCTCTCAGCCCCATCCCCCAGCCATCAGGCACTGATCACCAGAACTGGGAATCGAATCAGGGGTGTGTGGCGGTGGGGGTGGGGCTGGCTGCAGGCAGCTGGGAAGATGATCTTGACCGCAGGCCAGGCCTAGGGACCGTACCCGTGCACAAAATTTGTGTGCTGGGCCTCTAGTAATAATAATAAAACTTTGAGAGCATTTGCTTAGGAAGTTTTCAATATTCAGTATTTTTGGAAGTGTCAATGAAGTACTGATGGGGTGGTCATAATAATCTGGCCACTCAGAGTATATGCTTCTAACCAATCTGTTCATTAAGAATTTCAAGCCAAGATTATTAATTCATGCTCAATTAAGATAACTCCCCCCCAAAAAAAATCCCACGATTGCCTCAGCATTTTTTCTCCAATCTTTGAAATGTTTTGAGATTAGGAAACATCTTGAATGAATATGGCCATACAAATGCAAAAATAAATTAGGCAGGATATATTTTACTGCTTCAATTCATTATCTAATGTTCTTTAAAACGATTTTAACTTTCAACCTTTAAAATATCATTTTGTAATATTTTCTATGTTGTTTATCGCTTTTAACCCATAATAATACTTTTATTTTTAAATATTCATTCCAAACTTATTTTCATTATTTTATATTTGTAGGGTATGTATTTATTTTGTTGACAGAAGAAGAAAAACTTTAAACAAGCATGCTTTTTCAGAAGAGGTCATAACATTTCCCACTGTACCTAGTCATTAAATAGAAAAGGATGACCATGACACCTCAGTCATTTATAGTTGAAAAAAAATCAGCCTTTCTATTCAGACCACTTTGTTCTCCTCTAACGCAGAGAGGAGAAAGCAGCCCTCAGGTCATTTCAGAAGGCATGGTGCTGGCCTCCTGTCTTAGCAGGTAAACAGGGAAAAGCAATCTGTTCATCTTTAAAGACTAAAAGTAATAATCATAATTTTATGTGCTTGTCCTCTTTTACTGCAATTTCACATATAATATGCTAATAATTTCAGTGGGAAGGGTACACTTTGTGGTGTGGAATATTTTTTATTTTATTTTCCTCTAATGTTCTTTCTATTACTAGCCCCTGATAGTATGAAATCCCACGGTGATATTTTTCTTGCCATAGAGCCTATGAAAAGTACAATTCTTTAGAAATTTGTTAAGACCAGTCTGTGAACTACTTCCTGGCTTATATCTGCATGGACAGTATTACTCCCATCGCCCTTCTCGTGGCAGTCATCCTCCACTATGTCTGAGGAGAGAAGTCAGATTTGCAATGATCTGGGCAGTGACAAGGGGATTTCTATTTTTTAAGAGCCTAAAATCCTAAGAATTATTTACCCAAGTTTGAATTAATATAGAAGGTATTAAAGTGTTTTATGACTGTGGGGAACAATGAGCAATTTCTTTGATTAAAAAAAATAGACCTGTCATGACTGCTATGTTCCACAAGGAAATTGAGAAATACTGTATTCACTTTATTTCTCCATTTTAGAAAAAAAAATGAAATAGCAAAGAATTTGTGTGTTTCTTTTTAAAATACCATTTTTTACAAAATTAACATATTAAGGATCACTTTTGGATTAAGCATACATAGGAAATATACTTTCAGTATAAAATATTATATTTTTCTTTTTCTAAACTACTTCTTCCCCCATTTTTCTATTATTATCTGATGACTTATTTTAAGTCTCTTTAAAATTATTTCCAATCTGGTCCAGTCAGCCTGGCTCAGTGGTTCATTTCCAGTCAGGGCACATGCCCAGATTGTAGGCTCAATTCCCAGTGGGAGGCATGCAGGAGGCAGCTGATCAATGATTCTCTCTCATCATTGATGTTTATCTCTCTCCCTCTTCCTTCATCTCTGAAATCAATAAAAATATTTTTTTAAAATGTTGAAAAAATAAAATCATTTCCAATCTTCTTATTCTCCATCATGGTAAAAAAAAATTGACATCTGCATTTGTCTTTCATATTTTTAAAAAATATATTTCTTTATTGATTTCAGAAATGAAGGAAGTAGGAGAGAGAGATAGAAACATCAATGATGAGAGAATCATTGATTGGCTGCCTCCTGCATGCCCCCTACTAGGTATTGAGCCCACAACCCAGGCACGTGCCCTTGGCCAGAATCAAACCTGGGACCCTTCAGTCCGCAGACCGACACTCTGTCCACTGAGCCAAACCAAGGAGGGCTTTCATAAATTTTTATTTGTCTTCACTAATAACAGAAAGTGAACAACTTAATTTTAAAATGCCCCAATATTTGGTCCTCACACAGAACAAAAGAAGGGTAAGAATATCATCGTATACTTAGTATCGTCTGAGTCTTCATTAGTTTGCCATAACATTTATTAGCTCTTTATATTAGTCTGTCATAATGAAGTACCACAAGCTGGGTGGTACTGGCTTAGCATACATTTGTTTTCTCACAATTCTGGAGGTAGAGGTGAGATCAGGATGTCAGAGGACTGGTTTCTCCTAAGACCTCTCTCCCGGGCTTATGGCTGGCTGTCTTCTCCTCGTGTCTTCCCATGGTCTTCCCTCTGCAAGTCAGTGTCCAGGTTTCCCCTTCTTATGAGGACACCAATTACCTCATTTTAACTATATTCCTTATTTAAAAATCCTATCATTTCCCCATGTGGCTCAGTGGTTGAGCATCAACCTATGAATCAGGAGGTCACAGTTCGATTCCCAGTCAGGGCACATACCCAGGTTGTGAGATCCATCCCCAGTAGGGGGGCATTCTCTCTCATCACTGATGTTCTATCTCTCTCTCTCCCTCTCCCTTCCTCTCTGAAGTCAATAAAAATATATATTTAAAAACATCCTATCATTGAATTTAGTCACATTCCAAGGTATTGGGTGTTAAGACTTCATCATATGAATTTCAGGAGGATACAATTTGGCCAAATAAAAGAGTCCATTCTATTGACTTCCCTATAAAATCTTCTTTTATATTCATAGCACATCTTCCATGCACCTGACATTCCAATTTTCCCATATCTCATTTCCCATTTATGCCATTATTGCCACCTCTTTATAAACAGCTCACAAAGCATTTGGTGCCCTGGGGAAGGGACATGTGGGGTTTACCTAATAATTTATGGCTTAAAACTATTTAAATAGTTCAATTTCATGTCTTTATGATTTTTATCATTAATAAAAAGCTATAGTGAACATAACATTACATATTATAAAATATTGTATTTTTCACATTTGAACTCTCAAGAGAATGTAAGTTTCCCCATCATATGACATTTTATGATTGCTCAATTTAAAAGGAAAAAGAAAGTTTTGCCAAACAGGTCCTTACTTAAGAATTTCATGAGTATCTAGATTCCAGTAAGGGGTGCAAGAAATAAGTTTGTTTAACTGGCTTCTAATAAGCTGTTTCAGACAGAATTCTAAATATGACTACTTTTTTTTTTTGATCCTCACCTGAGGCTATTTTTTCTATTGACTTTTACAGAGAGTGGAAGGAAAGGGGAGAAACACAGAGATAGACACATCAAAGTGAGAGAAACACATCAATAGGTTGCCTACTGCATGGGCCCTAACCAGGGCAGGGGATAGAGCCTGCAACCAAGAGACATGCCCTTGATTGGAATCAAACCTGGGACTCTTCGTCAGCAGGTTGATGCTTTACCCACTGAGCAAAATAGGCTAGGGCATGACTACCTTTTTAATATAAGTAATATGGCAATGGGGACAATGCTATTAAAACATAAAAGAGGTATATAACAAGAGCACAGACCTGTTAAAGACAGAATATGATGCAAGATGCCAATTGAAAAGGCACCGAGGCAGTCTAATTCAAATATGAAATCAGAGCAGATGCAAGAAAAGCAAAACATTTTTATTTATTATTTTTTTGTGGCCAGTGTAACAAATTGCCACAGATTTGGTGGCTTAAACCATGCAAACCTATTCTCTTTGATTCTGGAGGTCAGAAGTCGAAAATGAGTGTTAAGAGACCAAAGTTAAGGTGTCTCCAGGGCTGGTGCTTCCTGGAGGCTCCAGGGGAGAAACCATCCCTTGCCAGGTTTTAGAAGCATCTGACATTCCTCAGCCTGGGGCCACATCACTCCAATCTCTGCAGCCTTCATAATATTGCCTTCCTCCAATTCTCTACTCAACTATTCCTCTGCCTCCCTCTATTTAGGGCCCATGTAGATAATTCAGGATAATCTTCTCTTCTCAGAATTCTTAACTCTATCATATCTGCAAATTCAATTTTGCAACAGATCCAGGTTCCAGGAATTAGGACTGGGATATCTTTGGAGGCCATTATTCAGCCTACCACAACCTACTTAGCCTTCAACTTCTTGAGTGTGACTTCAGGGGATACTTAAAATTCATAAACCTACAGTATATTTAACAAAGTATTTTGGGAATAGTTAGTGATTCAAATTACTGGTCCAACTTTATGTAGGAAGCCCTAGACTTCCTGTGGAGAAGGAGGCAAGAATATGCATTTAGCTCTTTTTGAACCCAGATTAGTCCTTTTCCACAATTTAAGCATCTAATGTCTTTATATAGATTTGCATGCCTTGCTGGTTATTCATGAGCATGTTTAAAATTCTTATAGATCCCAAAATATAAATGGAATGCATTGCATTTAAAAGTCTTTTTCAGATTAAATCGCTGCCATGTAATCAGATCTTTCCGATGGATTATCTTATTAGGTATGTTTCTGGGCAATTCTATTCTATCATACACTTAAATGTATCTGTTAAAAATGATTTTCTGGTGATTTTCTATACATCCACCTTGTTTCTATAGATAGATTAAAAACTCTTTAAGGAATGAGACCAGGTATTTTATCCACTTCAGATGTATTCTGCAACTGAAGTAGCCTGTATCCAATCGGTCCTTAAGGATCACACCCTTCCCCATTGGGGCTGAGAGAGGCATCTCACGTATTTCAATTTAATGTTTGTCATTCAATAACACATGGGATACACCTATGCTCTTTTATTGATGCTGACTTGGGGTTTACACTTTTGAAGGATATTTTGGTCAATATTCCCAAACTTTTTCTCTGATAGTTACTAATTTGTAACAAAACTTTTATAACCAAAGGTGAATAAGAACATAATGACAAATTTTATGAGTAAAATATATTTGATGCAGAATTTTTTTAGTTTTAATTGTAACATCAAGTTCATATAATTGGTTTTAGGATAAACCAACAATCACATTAGCCAGCCTATATCTATTTTGACTGGTCAGTTGCTTATAACTTACCTGTAAATACTGTGAATACCATTCCTCACTTTGTTAAATGTTTTGGGGGGTGGGGTTTGTAAAGGTCCTTTTGTTTCCTATAAAATTATGATGATATTAGATTGTAGTTGTTTTCTGTGGGTTTTTAATAGAGCCATATTTACAAAAGTAAACATTTGACAAATTTAGGTCAGTTATCTTCCTATGTATTTATTATTCTTTATTAAAATTTTATAGTTCAGAAATTTCAAAAATCCTCTAACAGATTATTTCATTAGTTAAGAAGCAGGTCCTCCTTGACAAGGGGTTAAATTGATGTCTTCATTCACTATATCTAGCACTTTATTTTTATTTTAGTCATGGAGGACCTTTTAAAGGATGATTTGTCAGAGACCAAAGTGCTATTAATATACATATTTTAATTGGATGTTGTTTTAGATAGTAAGTGAGGAAATCAAGTTTAGTTCAATTTATTTGTACAGTATACGAGGCACAGAATTTGAAACAGAAAATAAGCCACAAAGCAAGATGAAAATAACTGATATAATTAAAATTACTCAATGCAAAATACTTCATAGTCCACACACATTTATAAGCATAATAGTTTAACGGTGGTGTTAAGTGGAGCCTTCAGATACAAGCATAGTTACGACAGGGTCATTTAAAGTAGAGTTTTTGGTATGTTAAATGATAAATTGATGAATCCTAATGTTTGTATTATAGGTCCTCTAGCCAAATCCCACTACCTTAGAAAATGTTTTCTAATGTCTGTGTCCACTATTTCTTTTGTTTCTGCTAAAAACTTGCATAACCATCAAGCTTTCCCCCTCAGCCTGCTGTTGTTATGAAAAGTATCAAGAGTTCTAGAGGTCTCACTGAAATGAACGTATCTCCTCATCTATTGATTTTACTTCTTGCTCTTGTTTTATCTCTGAAGCCAGCGAGGCTGCCTAACCTCTTTTCAAAACATAATAAAAAATTAAAAACCTTCAAAATCATCAGGTCTCTTTAGTTCCTTTTATCCAAAGGTATACTAGCGATGTTCAATGTATCCTACTTTCATTTATGACATTTAATCTCTTACTTTCAGACACACAAAGAGCTGAGATAAATTTTTTATTTCTGTTAAAAAGTTAATCTTATTTTTAAATTAAAAAGAAAATTTAATATTCAAAAATGATCAGATCTTAAGCTTATAGTTCGGTTAATTTTGACTTGCATGCCTCATGTAACCACCAACCGGATAAGATGCAGAATATCTGCTTGGCTCCAGAAGGTTCCTTCCCACACTTTCCAGTGGCTCCCCACTCCTGGGAGGCAGTCACAGATCTGCGCTCTGTCAGCGTGAATTAGCGAAAAGAGATAACAGGTTGGCATCTGTCAGGGAAGGAGGGAAAATCAAGATATTTTGGCAGTGATTAAGATATGTAGATAAGGGAGGAAAAATCTAAACATGTCAGTGATAACATATTTTCCCTCCGGGTGGAGCTCAACCACCACCCTTCCTTAGGTACCCCTGGTGGGCACATCCATTTCTTAAAACCCTTCAGATAATGCTCACACATGGGACTTTGATTTACATTCCGTTGGCTACAGCTCAGTTATGAGACCAAATCTAATTGCAAAGGAGACTGGGAAATATAGGTTTGGTATATACCTAAGAAGAAAAGAAAATGGATTTTTGAATGAATACTAGTAATTTCTATTACATGAGAGTTATGGGGGTAAATATTTAAATATATAACTTTTTCAAACATGGATTTGAAACTTTGTTTTAAGGTTTAGGTTTGCTCTGGGATAAATTTTTCTTTGTTTTATTTTCAGACATACTCATCTACTTGTACGTAATAGTATTAAGAGCTAAAATTATACAAAGAGAAAAAAAAGTAATTTTCTTTATACCTGTTTTGATAGCTTGTTTTTATTTGCTATTGCTTCTGAAACTTTAATACCATTTTAACAATCCCTCTTTGGAAAGCCACTTAGAGCCAACATGCAATCCCTTAAAATTTTGTTATTTCTTCCACTAAAGCAACACTTGTCATGATTCTACTAAATGTCAGACGTGGTACTACATGTTGCTAATATTTTGATAAAATATTTGTTTTTCTTTTTGCCCCACACAATATTTGTATTCTTGGATGGTAAAACCAAAGTTATCAATTGAACACTAAGTTTATTTTCATTTACGTCCAAAGAATTGGTATCACTGCCTTCACTTTATAAGTGAGGTCATTTAGATTCACACAGAGAGTAACTTGTCCAACGTCTCATGGTCTTTATTGTAAAAGTAAAGATGGGGCACAGACTCCAATGTGAGTGTTGTTACCCCTCCAAATGCTTTACATCACATACGGGGGTGATAACTTGTCATATATAACTAACACTGTGTTATAAAATGATCAATTCCTGTAATGTCAGTGGAAACTATTGTCATGATTTAGTTTTCCCTGTTTCATCTTAAATTATTTGCTATTCCAACTTTCAAATAAATGATGCTTTATGCCATGCATCTCACCTTCACTGTTAAATAAACCTGTTTTCCTCACAGGTAGCTTTTTACAATTTCTCTTTTGTTCAAAGTGGAGAGATTATTTGCTCATTTAAAAAAAAAACAAAACCCACACACACAATGAATAAACAGTGCCATCTTCTGTTGATGTTTTATTTAACAATTGGGAATAAAGAATAAAAAACTGGGTTAATATAGATCAGCAAAAAGAAGCAAATAATTTTGAAATTTTACTACTTTGACATATTGTACTACATCTTTGAACACGTGCAAAGAAGCTAACTATTTGAAAGGCCTCTTAGGGCAAAGACATGTTTAAAACTATTCTGTGTGACTAATTATCAAAACTTTTGAATATCCATTTAAACAGATGGCAATTATTTATAAAAATGTGGTGTTAGTTTGTTGTAGGAATAAAAGTAAGTATACCATTAATTAACACTTCTTACTTCTATATGTTTATAAATATACTAGAGGCCCAGTGCACAACATTCGTGCACGGGGGGGGGGGGGGGTGGAGTCCCTCAGCCAGGCCTGCACCCTCTTGTAGTCCAGGACTCCTTGGGGAATGTCCACCTGCCGGCTTAGGCCCAATTCCCTTTGGGGACCCCTTACTTCTTACCACCTGCCTGCAGCAGAGGCGGGAGAGGCTCCCGCCACCACCCCTGTGCTCACTATCCATGAGCCCTGCTTCTGGCTGAGAGGCGCTCCCCCTGTGGAAGCACACTGGCGACCAGGGTCAGCTCCCGCATTGAGCATCTGCCCCCTGGTGGTCAGTGCACATCATAACAACCGGTTGTTCCACCGTTCAGTTGATTTGCATATTAGGGTATTATTATATAGGATTCCTATAATGGAAAATTCTCCAATATTTTTTCTAGAAAAGAATGATGGAAAAATAGGAGTGCATTTTTAAATCAGCCCTTAAATTTTAATGTTGGTGGATTTTTTAAATCTGCATATGGTTCATAGCTTTCAAACATAAGGCAAGAGAAGTAACTAACATATATATTTTAGATTTATTATTTAGCTAGTAAAACATAACTCATAAAAACCTTGCTATTTGGAAAATCATATTTTCAGTCTAACTTACTTTCATCTATTGTTATCTTCTCAAGTGAGGAAAAAAAAAATCTATAAGAAAAGTTTATGTACCTGACCAAAATTGCATGAGGCCATTTGAGTCACTTTTAAATAATTTTAAAAATAATCTAACTAGATAAGATTTAAATGGTCTGACTAGCAGCAGTTTCCAAAACACATGAGAAATCATGTTTAAAAATCTAGGCCAGGAATTTTTCTCCTAAGGATTCTGAAGTAATCAATAGCAAATTAATGAGAATTTGTGAATTGAAGTGCTCTTATCCACCAGACCACAAAGAGATAAAAACAAAAACATAAATTAAAGTCATCTTCATTATATGGTTCATAAACCTTGAGTTTTTTTTTTAAAAAAATATGATTATTTTTGCATATTGTGAGACAAAAAAATGTGGGTGAAATTCAAAGTGACAATATATGGCCAGCAAACTTCACATACCTCAGAGGGATAAAAGCTCTTTGTTTTTAGCTAAATTATTTAAAGTGTACTTTTTGTATAATTCTATTTTTTTCAGACTTACTCTAATGATTTAAAGTAGGTTTTATTACCCATCCTCTTCAAGTTTAATTTCTATTTTACTGACACAGTTTTTCAAAGATTCCTCAAGTCCTCACAACACGTTTTAATTCATTTAAATAGCTGATTTTGTGTGAGGTTGATCAGTGCTGGACAGAGATTGTTGGAGTTGCATGAAATTAATGAGGCAACTGTGTACCACAACTCTAAAAATGCTCGATACCTGAGGTCTGAAAGGTCACTGGGTTTGAATATAAGTTTTTTCTGCCTTTTTCTGAATACTTCATGTGAAGGTCTGCTTCTAATGTGTGCTAATATCAATGCTCTTTTCTATATTATCTCAGGGTATTTAATGTTGATTTGTAAAAAAATAAAAATAAAACACAGTGTAGAAAAATCACAATTCTATATTATTATTATTTTTTTTAATTCAAAAAGCCAACAATATACAAAAAGGTTGTGAAGACAGACAAGTAGATTTGGGAAGTTTAGAAAGTCGGCATCTGCAATCATGTCAAAGTTATTAAAATAAATATTATATTCAACCTTATGAATTAGAAAATTATATAAGCCAAAATAGTCAAATATTGGTAATTTCAAATGATTCAAGTACATTAAAGGAAGGAGAAATGACACCCTGAACAGTTCAACATATAATCTGTATATGTGAGAACTACAAGCTGCATTAATAAAATGAAACATACTATTAATTTATAGGAGCTAAGAGTAATCATTTATAAAAGAAAACTATACACTAAATCAAGATATTGATGGAGGTCAAGGGTGGGGGACACTCTAGACCAGCCGTGGGCAAACTACGGCCCACGGGCCGGATCTGGCCCATTTGAAATGAATAAAACTAAAAAAAAAAAAAGACCGTACCCTTTTATGTAATGATGTTTACTTTGAATTTATATTAGTTCACACAAACACTCCATCCATGCTTTTGTTCCGGCCCTCTGGTCCAGTTTAAGAACCCATTGTGGCCCTCGAGTCAAAAAGTTTGCCCACCCCTGCTGAGAGAATATATTTGATGTCCAGAAGAGGAAGTGTGGGCAAGACTCCTTCAGTCCTGCAAAGGCTTTATTACTGGTGAAAAAATATAAAATTCTCCATATCTCAAGGAAAACTTTTACAAGTTTAGGTTGAATAATTTAGTGATGTCTAATTACCATAAATATAGAGACAAAAGTAAAAACAAAAGATTAGTGTAGAGTCTTTTAAAATCTGATAGTTCACTGATTTAATAGTAGTTGGTAGAAAAAATACCATCTTGTTGATTAATGCATTTTTTTTCTCTGTGGATAAACATTCAAAGTGGGGATAGGCTATTTTTTGGTGAGACTAATTTTTACTGTTCATTCTTTGCATTTCAAGGAATGTGGCAAACTATGACTAGGAGAGGATAGCTATCATAACAAATATAGTTGAGAACAGAAATGATACTGCATTCATAAAGACTATTTAAAAGTGATTGAAACAATTCAAAATCATTAATAAGTAAAGAGGAGCACTGCATTTCAAATTGCAAAGAGTAAGATTTATAGAAACAGTCATTTAGATTTTCCAAAAGCTTCTCCAAAATTTGAATAATATTCTAGGTAGGATAAGCAATTGTTGTAAACTTGCAGGATTTGAAAGTCATTGAGAGACTATTCTTGTTGTTGTGACCTAGAGGCATGCCTTGATCACACCTCGCAGCTTCAGAAAATAACACTGATATCAGCTTGACAGAGGGAGTGGCCTTCGATGGCAGAAGTAATTTCAATAGCCCAGTCACGAAATCATGAGCACCCACCACAATAATGTCACGGTCAACGGACTGGAAGTAATGGATGCAGGTGACCTGGTAGAATATCCTTTGGCTTGACCATAGACATTAGAAGGGATGTGGAAGAGGGAAGAACTGGAAATGGTGTTGAGAAGTCTAACTTGAATGGCTGAACAGGTGGGGATACTATTAACCTAGGTAAGGGAAATTAAATGAAAGATCAGGAATTAGTTTTCTATTTCCACAGTAACAATTTGCATACACTTACTGTGTTTAAAGCAACACAATTTATTATCTTACTAGGGGCCCGGTGCACGAAATTCATGCACTGGGTGTGTGTGTGGGGGGGGGGGAGTGTCCCTCAGCCCAGCCTGCCCCCTCTCACATACTGGGAGCCCTGAGGCGTTGACTCCCATCACCCTCCAATCGCAGGATCGGCCCCTTGCCCAGGCCTGACGCCTCTGACAGAGGCGTCAGGCCTGGGCAGGGGACCCTCATTTCCCCCCATCACTGGTTCTGCCCCCAGCCCAGGCCTGATGCCTCTGGCCCAGGCATCAGGCCTGATCAGGGGACCCCCAGACCCCTCCGATTGCTGGCTCTGCCCCTTGCCCAGGCCTGATGCCTCGGCCAGAGGCGTAGACCCCCATCACCCTCCGATCGCCTGATCGGCTCCTTGCCCAGGCCTGACGCCTCCGCCAGAGGTGTCAGGCTTGGACAGGGGACCCCCATCTTCCCCCGATCACTGGCTCTGGCCTCCGCCCAGGCCTGAGGCCTCTTGCCCAGGAATCATGCCTGGGCAAGGGGACCATCATATCCCCACAATCTCCAGCTCCGCCCCCCGCCCAGGCCTGATGCCTCGGCCAGAGGAGTTGACCCTCATCACCCTCTGATCACCAATCACCAGATCGGCCCCTTGACCAGGCCTGAGGCCTCCGGCAGAGGTGTCAGGCCTGGGCAGGGGACCCCCAGCTCCCCGCGGTTGCAGGCTCCGCCCCTGCCCAGGCCTAACGCCTCTGGCCTAGGCGTCCGGCCCAGGCAGCGGGGACCTGCAGTGGCAGCGGGGGGCGCTGTGATCGCGCGGGCTCCGCCCCTGCCCCTGCAGGACGCCTCTGGCCTAGGCGTCCAGCCCGGGCAGTGGGGACCCGCAGCTGCAGTGGCCCCGCAATCGTGGGCTTCGCTTTAGGCCCAGGCAAGGGGCCCCTAGCTCCTGGGACTGCCAGCTTCGACCATGCCCAGCTCCCATCGCTGGCTCCACCCCTACTTCCTGCTATCACTGGCCAGGGCGGCAAAGGCACCTGATTCTCTGATCATGGCTGGGGGGGCAGGGCAAAGGCGGCCCCAGGGCCGCCTTTGCCCTGCCCCCCAGCTCTTAGATCCCCCCTGGGTTTCAGATCACTGTCAGTGGCAGGGGGCTTCTTCCTGCTTTCCCTTTCGCCTCCCTGCATTGTGCCTACATATGCAAATTAGCCGCCATCTTGTTGGCAGTTAACTGCCAATCTTAGTTGGCAGTTAATTTGCATATAGCCCTGATTAGCCAATGAAAAGGGTATCGTCGTACGCCAATTACCATTTTTCTCTTTTATTAGTGTAGATAGTTCTGGAGGTAAGATGTGCAAAATGAGTTTCACTAGGTTAAATCAATGTGTCCACAGGATTGTTTCTGATGAAGGCTCAGTGAAGGTGGATAGGGAATCTGTTTCCTTGCCTTTTCTAGCTCCTACAGTTTGTCCTCATTCCTTGGCCCATAACCATCTCCCATCTTCAAAGCCAGCAATGGCTGGTAAAGTGTTTTTCATGATGCCATATTTCATCTTTCCAATTCTGCCTCTTAGGTGCCCTATTCCCCCTTTTAGAGCCCTTCCCATTACATTGGATTAGACCAGATGATCCAGGAAAATCTCCTTATTTTAAGACAAAGTAAACAGTAACCATAAGTGCATTTGTAACCTTAATACTCCCTTATAGTATAATAGAACATATTCAAAAGTTCCAGGGATTAGTATGTGTACATCTTTGAAAAGAGTGCCTATTTCTCTGTCTACCACAGGAAGTTATAGCAGCCATTGAAAGGTAGCAAAAGAGACGAGAGAGAGAGAGAGAGAGAGAGAGAGAGAGAGAGAGAGAGAGAGATTAAACATACTGTCTAAGATTCTGGCTCTGTAGCTACAAAGAAATGTCTAAGAGCAAAAATAAACTTGGATAAACTCAGTATTAGGTCCCCTTCCCCCGCCCAATTCTGTAAATAGCTTTGTCCTGCCAATGCATAGATACTGCTACAATTGCACAAATACCGAGCTTTGAGAGCTATCCATTTTTTTCCATTTTTTCTCTCCAGTCTCTGTATATTAGTTTTCTATTGCTGCATAAAAAATTGCCACAAACTTCGCACCTTAACGTAAAGGCTTGGTCAGAAGTCTAGCACTGTGTGGATTTGTTTTCTGCCCAGAATATCATGAGATTATAATCAAAGTGTCAGCTAAGTTATTCTCATTTTCAGGCTGCATTAAAAAAAAAAAGTGCATCCAAGGTCACTGTTACTGGCAGGAAGCACTTCCTTTCAGTTATAGGACTGCATTCTCCATTTCTGTGCCTGCTGCCAGTTGAGTGCTGCTCTCTGCTCCTGAAGACCACTCACATCTCTTGTCACATGGTTTCCTTCATCATCAAGACATCAACGACATGTCAGAACCTTCCGCTTTGAATCTCTTCCTTTCTGCAACCAGTAAGAGAAAGTATGCTTTTAAAGACTTTTTTTTATTATTAAGTAAAACTCACCTGAATAATATCCATATCATAAGGTCAATAGTGGCATACAATATAGGTTAATATAGATTACTCATGCAAATAAAAGTCATCACACTCAGAGTTCAAAGGATATAAGGCTGTGTATACCAGAAGAGAGAACAATTTAAATGCCACCTTAGAATTCTGCCTGCCTCTCTAATCATTATTATTGTTCCTGTCTTCCTAACTTATAACTCTAACTTTTGCACCTGAAATATTTTTTCTTTTTTATATATGTTTTTATTGTTGATAGCATTCATTATATATAGATACCTCCCATAGCCCCCCCCCAACCGTACCCTCTTTCTCCTAGCCCCTTCCCACCTCCCCAAACACCTGAAACCTCAATTCTTATTTTCACTGTAACCCATGGCTCTCTCCCCTAAGATAATATCAGCATCTTCCTTTTAACCCTATCAAACAGGTCTGTGAGTTAAGATATTCTCTTGCTTCCATTGTGACCCCTCATAGCACCGACTGCTTGGCCACCCTTCTCCCTCTCTTCCAGGACAAAGAAAACTTGGACATTAAGGATAGAGTCATAGGTCATTGCCTCAAGTTTGGTTTTGTTGGTAAAGTGTTGTTGGGACATATAATTAAAAACAAGTGAATAAAAGAGATCTGAGATTTTTATTTAGACATTTATTTTATAAGTGGCACATACCTGGTGCTTGAATCACACTTATTCATTTCGTTATATTTGTGAAAAGATGATGGTTATTCTATATTGTATAATTCTTGAATTGGAGAAGGGCAGAGACAAATAAAAAAAAATAGGGAGTACATAGAAATTTAGTGACCTGTTGAAACAAACGCAAAGCTTCATTTCCTCTTGACAGTACATTTTTATGTCACAGGTGAGCAGCTCCATGGCTCTAGCTCCATTACTTAATGGATTTGGAGAAGAAATGGGGGCTTGGTGGCTTCAGTTTGAGATAAGCAAATAAGAGGCAATGATGAGAAAGAAGTTTGATTATATGGCTCATAAAAGTGTTCATTACCACCTTCCCACGTTTGGGTAAACGTGACTTACTTTCCATAGGGACCGCCTGAAATTAAACAGTGGCTCTTCCGAAACTAGGAGGATTTTATTGCTCAGGCAGAAGCCCGATAAAGGCCGCCATGAGACTTGCCTGGGACTATTAGGAAGGGGCCTTCATCAGAGAAATAATGCAAAACGCAGCATAAAATGCCCAAGAGAGCCTGAAGAGACAATTTTACTCCTATAATATCTCTGAAAAGGACATTTCCAGGATCCTGGAAGAAGAAAATTATCTTGTTTAAATAGCTTTTAATTAACTACAAGTCTTCATGAGTCCTTTCTGAATGGGGTCAAAAGGGGCTGTGTGAGCAGCAGAGGTACTTGGTCAGACCTGGCAGCCTCCTCTGAAGATGGCTTTGCTTTCCTATTAGAATTGTTTTCCAGGTTAAAGAACTTAAAAACAAATCCCTAATGGGATCTTTCCTCACTCATAAAAAAAAAAAAGAAAAGAAATGGCCTTAGTTACAGTTACAGGAATTTTTGTACAGTTTATTTGCAGTCAAGTATGTTGCTCTGTGAAGTGGGACTGAACGAAGCTTCAGGGAACTTATCTTTACATTTGCAACAGAGGAAAGAGCCAAACTAAGACCCACTATCTTGCCCCATTGCCTATTACTCTATGGTCCCTAACCCCGATTATCTTGCTGTCAACTACATTGGGAGAAAGGACTGCTTCAAAGAGAGAAATCAAGTAGCCATTGACAGCTGGGATAAAGTCATGTGTAAAATCCATAGACATGACTGTGTTGTCTCTAGTAAAGACAACTCAGGCTTTTGGATAATATTGATATACATGTTTTCCTTCTTTTCTTTTTGTTTCAATCAGGCTCTACCCCTTCCATGAAAAAGCACAGAGCTAATAAAGCATGTGTTGGTGGCCAATTGACCTTCAGCTAGTCCTATCATGGAGGACGTGTTGTGGGTTCATCAAGCTATGGAAAAGTTTTGCTTAGGAAATTGACTTTTGTTTGTGAAAACCCATGAAAGAAAGTTGAACAGGAGAAAAAGTGTTTTTCTCACCTCCGAAGAAAATTAGCAGATTATTTGAAGCTAGAGGCCTGGTGCATGAAATTCGTGCACTGGGAGGGTGGGGATCCCTCATCCCAGCCTGCCCCCTCTCACAGTCCAGGAGCCCTCAGGGGATGTCCTACTGATGGCTTAGGCCCATTCCCCATGGGTATTGAGTCTAAGCCACAGTCTGGCCACAGAGGCTCGGAGCAGGTGCCGTATGTGTGTGTGTGTGTGTGTGTGTGTGTGTGTGTGTGTGTTCACTGGGAGCCTGCCCTCAGCTGTGCCGCAGAAGCTCAGAGCAAGTGCCCCTCTGTGTTGATCTCTCAGGCTTTGGGCCACACCTCCTGAGATGGCAGTGACCATTACAGAGTCCTGACCTCATTTGCATATTACTTCTTTATTTATATACTAGAGGCCCGGTGCACAAAAATTTGTGCACTTGGGGGGAGGGGGGGTACCTCAGCCTGGCCTGTGCCCTCTCGCAGTCTGGGACCCCTCGGGAGATAATGACCTGCTGGCTTAGGCCTGCTCCCGGGTGGCAGAGGGCAGGCCCAATCCCTAGGTGCAACCCCTGGTCGGGCTCAGAGCAGGGCCAATTGGGGACTTCGGGCACCACCCCCTGTCATGCACAGAGCAGGGTGGATTGGGAGGTTGTGATGCCATCCTCAGTCACGCTCAGGGTAGGGCCATTTGGGGGGTTGGGGCACCGTCCCGTCACACTCAAGGCAGGGTCGATGGGGAGGTTGTGGTGTCACGCACAGAGCAGGGCACATCAAGGGGTTGGGGAGCTCCCCCCTGTCATGCACAGAGCAGGGCCCATCAGGGGGTTGAGGAGCTCCCCCCTGTCACTCACAGAGTAGGGCCAATAGGGGAGTTGGCGCACCGCCCCATGTCACCCACAGAGCAGGGCCGATCAGGGGGTTGGGGCGCCACCACTGTCACACTCAGGGCAGGGCCGATGGGGAGGTTATGGCTCTACCCCGTCACACACAGAGCAGGGCCCGTGGTGTGGGGGGGTGGGGGTGCCACACCCTGTCACGCACAGAACCGCAGGGTGATCAGGGGGTTGGGGAGCTGCCCCCTATCAGGCACAGAGCAGGGCCGATCAGAGGGTAAGGGAACCTTCCCCTGTCACGAACAGAGCAGGGTGGATAGGGAGGTTGTGGCCCTGCCCCCCTGTCACACACAGAGTCGCAGGGACATCAGGGGGTTTGGGCGCTGCCCCCTGTCACACTGATCCCGGTGACAGAGGCCTCTCAGCTCCGCTGATCCAGGTGCTGGGATGCATATTACCCTTTTACTATATAGAATAGAGGCCTGGTGCATGGGTGGGGGCTGGCTGGTTTGCCCTGAAGGGTGTCCTGGATCAGGGTGTGGGTCCCCACTGGGGTGCCTGGCCAGCCTGGGTGAGGGGATGATGGCTGTTTACAGTTGGTCACACACCCTTCAGGGTGGGGGTCCCCACTGGGGTGCCTGGCCAGTCTGGGTGAGGGGATGAGGGCTGTTTTCAGGCTAGGACTGAAGCTCCCATCTGCTCCTTTTTTTCTTTTTCTTTTTTTTTATTCTGGGCCAGCTTTAGCTCTGAGGTTTTGCTCCAGCTCTGAGGCCTCAGCTGTTGAAAACAGGTATCTGGTTTGTTTCGGTTCTATAATCGAAACTCTGTATCAACTCCAGCTCTGAGATCCCAGCTCTCTGAAAGCTGGTTTCTGGGGTTTTGTTTAGCTTCTATATTTGTTACAATGTTTTTTAAACTGCAAGCTCAGAGGTCGGCAAGGCAGGCGGGGAACGTTGCGGTCCTCAGTCACTGAAGCAAGCAAGCCTCTTGTTCAGTTTAAGCAGCCTGGCTGCTGGCCGCCATCTTGGCTGGCAGTTAATTTGCATATCGCCCTCATTAGCCAATGGGAAGGGTAGCGGTAGTATGCCAATTACCATGTTTCTCTTTTATTAGATAGGATATATATAAAGAAGTTTTTTATATATATATGTATATATATATATGTACATATACACACACACACACACACACACACACACATATATATATATATATATATATATATATATATATATATATATATAGAGAGAGAGAGAGAGAGAGAGAGAGAGAGAGGAAGAGAGAGAGAGAGAGAGAGAGATTTGTCTTCGTTGTGAATCTTATCACACCTTTCTGATTAAACATGTCTGTGAGGCTAACAGCATGGCCCCAGGGATAATGTCATGTATTACCAATATAAAAATATAAATATAATCCTTTTCTTATGAACTGCTCTATTCTCCTATGAATTGTATTTAATGTAGTATGGCTTTTTATTTTATAAATATATAATTCTTGCTTTATTTTTTTATTTTAAAATGTTATCTAAATTGCAAAAATTTATACTTTGCAAATATTTATTAATAAAAAAGTTTGAAAATGTTGGCTTTAGGTGTAGACACAATTTTTGCCATCATTGGAAGTGTTGACATTTTTTTAAAATAAAATTAAAACACATGCACTTACGGAGTTTTTTAAGGAAAGAAACAATATATTCTGGCATTTATATAATCAAAAGCCACTTATAACAAATTAGTTTTCAGTTATTGTAGTAAGACAAATAAAGTATTATTTCTTTAAATTGAGAAATAAAAAATAATTTGCCAAGTATATTAGAAATCAAAGGTCACAGTCATAAAAACTTAACTCTGACTTCAATATCTCAAACCTAAATATGTGATGAGGTCTATGTTGACATTTTTAGACATGCTAAAATCAGGAGCAATTATTTACTGGGCACCCATTCTAGGCATTTGTGTTAATCCAAGTCTACTTAGAAACAGATCTTAATATTTTTATTAGATTTTTACTGATTTCACAGAGGAAGGAACAGGGAGAGAGAAATAGAAACATCAATGATGAGAAAGAATCATTGATCAACTGCCTTCTGCACCCTCTACACTGGGGATCAAGCCCACAACCTGGACATGTGTCCTGACTGGGAATCAAACTGTGACCTCCTGGTTCATAGGTCGACGCTCAACCACAGAGCCATGCCAGCAAAGCAGTATGATTTTAAATGTGTAAGGGATTTATTAGGGAAGCAGCTGTATGAAAGAAAATAGGGAGACACTCAGGGAAAGCTGGGAGAACCATGAGACCCCAAAACAACTGTGTTCCCAAGTGCAGAAGAGAGGAAGGGAAAGTCAAGTAGAAACACCCTACACAAATTCTGACAGAAATGTGTTCAAAGAATTGGGAATTTGGGAGAAAAGATAATAGAAAGGAATTTGGGAAGGTTTCAGGGGAGGTACACGTGTGCCTGCCTTACACCGAAATTCTGCCTTTGATTTTAGTACCGGTTGGTATCTGGTGTTTCACAGAAAAGGTTTTATTAACTGAGATAGTAAAAAATCCACCTGAGTTTTCCCAGCCCAGACAGGCTTACCTCCCCAGGTCAGGAGGCATGTTTCTTATTTAATTCTATTCCTATGTGGGAAGCTAGAAGAAGGAACAATCAGGAGGAAATATAGAGATACTCAATGTCAAACCCCAATGTCTACCTGTCTTACTGTTTCGTCTATACTTTCCAAGATATTTTTATTTTAAATCTCTATTTACAATATAGTTACAACTGCATGTAATTTTCAATGCCCATTTTTTCTTGAAATATGCAAACCAATAAAAAGTTAAGGACACAACTGCTTAATAAAAAGACCACTTGATGTTTTCTAAAGTCTGCTGGTAGGTAGGTAAGGCCACTTTCTTTGGACAGACTTTTATTTTGTCTCTGCCAGCTCCCAAACAGCCTAGTGTTCATTTCGATAGTCATCAATGTATTATATATCTCAAGGCAGTTTTAACTCTAATCAAAGAAGTGGGAGTGAACTAAGCAAGAAAGTACAGTAAATCTTACGTGGATGTTGGTCCTTACAGTCAGCTCACTCACCTATTCAGGGAACTAACAACTCCTTTTGTTGTATTTTTCAAACTTTCCCTTTTAAAGCAACTAGATTATAATAATTTTACACACATTTCCTTTCTAAGGTAATCATTATCATAGCTGGAAATGTAATACTGATAAGCCCCAGTATAAGGAGATTCATGCATTTTAAATATAAGTGATTAACAAAATTTAAAGTAGAAATACTTTACCTACTTACCACGTCATTTGCAGATTAATTACTAGAAATGTTGAGTAGCATCAGACCACTGAAAAAAGCTGTATTTGTTAAATAATTTTTTTTTTCAGATTTCAAAATACCGACATTCAGATTTCAATATTCTGAGATTCTGTGTTGTTTGTTTGTTTTTTTTCCCTTAGAAAAGAAGTAATGTTTAATGTTAGGGCAGTGGCACCTAAAGGCAACCTAAAACATTAATAAAGGGGAAAATACATTAAATGCTTTTAGTGAGGTGCATCCTGAAGAACGGATGGATGAATGAATCAATGGCTCAATGAGACAAATCATCCGTCTTGCTGCCACAGGGTCCTTTAGGCTATTATACATGAGCTGCTCGTGCCCTCTATCAAACAGCATGCTACTGATAGCCTCTCTCCAGACTCATTACCTCTCTATCTTGGGCCCCGCTCTCATTCTCCTCAATAGGTGAACTCTGCACGTCTCACTCTGTCCTGACTCTCAAGAGAGCACAAAGGGCAGATGCTGGAGGTTTTCAGAAGTTTAACAGTATTTCAACCCCAATAGCAGTTACCTAAGAGAGGTGCATGATTCTTTGGGTCCATTTCAAATGTCACTGAGCCAGTGTTCATCAAAGCAAATTGATGTATCGTTATTATGGTCGCTTTCATTAACATGGTAACATATACATCTCAATTATTAGTGCTATGGGTATAAATCCAGATTTTGGACTACCTTATAATCTGGTCATTCTCCAAAAATTATATTTTATTATAGTTTTCCTGGGCCAATTGGCTACATAGAATAATTCACTTTGACCTGATTTTTAGGAATGTGGACTGATTTTGAACAAATGAGGTGTTATCTAATGAGCCCAAAATATTCTTTAGCTATAATTTAATATTTGTTTCAACTTTCTGTATATATAAAGATATATAAAAGACAATTTTAACATTATTCAATAAAAAGGTTATAATAGAGAATTATTATGGGATTGAGCATAGATAACATGATAGCAAATTTATATTCTATAACTGATGTTACATTTATGGAATCGTATATATTCTATAGAATGCTATATAATTATATATTGTCTAGAAATATGTCTGATAGCAGAAGAAAACTATATCAATATTTGTTATATATGGTATATAAAGAGAAAAACCTGAATAAGTTGACTGCATATGACTGTACCTTAGAATTTATCATCATCATGACCATCGTCAGCAGCAGCACATTATAGTTATTATGTCTAACTCACTACATACATTACTTAATTTAATATTGTCAATTTCATTTAATATTATCAATAACTTCATGACTTATGTTTAGTTAATCACATTATAAACATAAGAAAACATAAATCAGAGAGATTAAGTAATTTGTCTCAAGACACAAAACTAGAAAATGGCATAAGCCAGGAATGGAATACAGGCGTCTCCTGTTCTAGATTTCCTGTTATCAACCACTACCATATATTCCACAACTTTTTTTAGAAACTCATTTAACAATCAAGGCTTTTGCTTGGTTTTACTGGCATACTTCATATGGTCCTGTTGTTTTCCCAACATAGATGGAAATTCTCTAACTCGTCCTTCTATAGTCTACTGTTTTTCTCAATTATATCTAAAAATCTAGCTTCTGAATTTCTCACTCTTTCAATTTAGCTGAAACTGACAGCAGATTCTTGGCACATAAGCTTTACTATTTCTAGTAAAAAGTTTTTTCTAGAGTGTTATTCTTGCCACGCCATAAATTTTGTTTATTCCTTATCTTATGCAAATTATCATCACTGAAATCCAAAGTATTGGCAGACTTAGAGAAATAAAATATTGCCTGAGACTTGGAGATATACAAATCAGTTAGATTTGTCCTACACAGTACCATTCTCTAAGGGCCACGTCACTTCCAGATCACTTAGATCTTGTTGCTAAAATATATGAACAGGAAGAGAGGCAAAATCAGGAAAAAGTTGCTTCAAAATGTACGAAGGACAAATCTCATTAGAAGGATTTACAATCCAATTACATAAGTTCTAAGAGACTGGGCAAATTATTGAAGTTATTCATATTACTTTACTAAAGCAGAATTTCTCTGTACTTAACAAAAGAATTATTAGCTAGACCTTGAAAGAACAATTATAGATCTTTGTTCTAATATTATTTGATTTATTTATAAAGTGTTTTCTAAAACTGTTTACAATTGTCATGGTTTGTTATAATAATGTTTTCTTTTTTTATTTTGCAAATTCAAAATCTAAAACTAGACTTTTGAATAAATACAAGCATGATTAATGTTAGTAGCTTTGTGTGTGAAGATACCATGTATTTTTATTTTAATTATTAACATATTTTAATTAGGTACAACTCTCCAGAATATTTTTTATAATTAGTTATCATTTTACTGAATAAAGCACTAAGTAATGAAGCACTTAAATTATAAGTTTATTGCAAATTATCAACCCACTAAGCTCCTCTTTTCACTACATTTTTTACCAAAATCTATAAACGGTAAGGAGCAAAATGGAGAAAGGAAGAATAAGAAAAACTTTGGAGATTACAAACACTGTTTTTTTTATTTTAAACTTCAAAGTTTCTCTTGCACTTGAACTATTAGACCTCTAGTTTAGCAAAAATAAAGGTGGTGGAAGAGCTGATAAGGGAGGCTACTTAAAATCTTTTAACAAGCTGTCCAGACATGTCTCTTGAGAAATTGGAGCACATTATATATGAAGTGCATGACTGCTAATTAGAATGGCTGCTCAGCCCTGAAATAAAGTCTGTAACATGTCCAAATCTTCAGTTTCTATTCTCAGTCAACTTCTGACTCACTCTTCAAATTTTGGGATTTTTGTTAATATGGTGTCTTTCTCTAACTTCACCTACAACAAAAGATTTACCTCCCTTCATTATATTTTAGTAGAAATGATCATCAGTTTCATATACACACTGATTCATTAAAGATCTCTTGACTCCAAATTTTTATGTTTTGAGCAATGAGATGAATGTTAGTATCAATTTTTAAATGGAAAGTCAGTAGAAGATTCCAGAAGAACAATTATGATTTGAGGGGCTTTTGTGACATCTAGGGCCAGAAATTTAGAGTAGATCATCTCTCTATATCTTGCTCCATCCAGTCATTTCTGTGAACTTTGTGGTTTTGGGTGGACACGAGGGAGAAAATTATTGAGAGAGAAACTACTAAAGATTAAGTAAAATGAGACCTAATTCTCTTAATTTAGTGAATGCAGTGAAACCCCCAAATGCCTGTATACATTGCCCTTAATAGAGACAATAGAAAATTGGGAAGTGTAACTATTTAAGAACTGACTAAAGTAGGCATTGTCAAGACGTAAGTTCAAATCAGTTCCAAGCCCAGCCTATAACCTCCACTAGTTTTTAATCCTTAGTCACTTATCACCTCTGAGCAAGTTTATTCATCTGTAAATAGAACAGAATATAACTGACCTATTTCTCGTACTAGGCTTCTTATAATCCTAAAAAATAATTCAAAAGAAAGCACTCTGTAAATTACAAAACACTATAAGATGTAGGTTAAATTTTCTATTACTATCACTTTTAACAAATATAATTTGTCAAAGCAACTTCTGTACATTTTTTTACTAATGTGACATTTTGATCATGAAGAAATTGTGTAGAAAACAGAATACATAAAGAATATAAACATGAAACTAATTTCTAAATACAAAAAATTAACAATAGTGTTTCCCAATTGAATTTCTTTTGAACCAGAAATTTCCAAAATTGATATATTTTAAAATATTGGAAAGAGCTTCAGGATGATAATTAATTCTATGCCCAATTCTTCAAAGAGCAATTCATGTCTTATAATTAACATGAATAATACATTTTTCCCTATGTTTTAAAGAATTAAAACATAGGAAAAAAATTATGCAATCTATTTTTAAACTACTCGGGGGAAAAGTTACCCTTGACTTAATTTTCAAAAACTGCCTAATACTATTGACATAACTAAGCAGTGTGAATAGAGACACCCATGCTGGGCACGGACAATTTAAATACTAATTTTTCTCACAGTCTGCTAAAGACAGAGTTAAAAATATACAATGTAGTAAATGATTATGGTTGATTATGGTTGTTGTGACATGCAATGTCAGGCTGGAATCCAGAATAGATTTCAGAACAACACACTGGCATGCTGCAGGAATGACACTCTTACAATATTTTTTTTCCCAGAAACAAAAGAAATGCCAGAACTTTACAGTTTAATATCAAGGCATATTGCATATATCTCCAAGTTAAACTGTGGAGACTACATCTACTAGAGAATGAGGAGAAAGGAACAAAATAATTGACCCATCCCAGCATGAAAACCATGTTCTGATATATTCACATCCTTGAGTAAGTCTATCTCCGTGAGTATTGGCTGGACTTAGTGATTCATTGCTAACAAATACAAAACATCAAAGGTGATGATATGTTACTTCTGAGGTTACCAAAGTAATTGTGACCCCCACCCCACACATACCTGTCTCTGGGAGAAGCCAGCTATTAAGTTGTGTGAGGTCCTTTGGAGCGGGAGAGAGAGATAGAAACATCAATGATGAGAGAGAATCATCCATCGGCTGCCTCCTGCACACCCTCTGTCAGAGCTTCAGCCCACAACCTGGCATGTGCCCTGACCGGGAATGGAACCATGACCTCCTACTTCATAGCTTGATTCTCACCCACTGAACACCAGGCCAGGCTGTACAATAAAATTTTATATATAATCTTATATATATACTAGAGGCCTGTTGCACAAAAAGATTCATGCAATAGGCCTTCCCTTCCCCTGGCTGCCGGCACCGGTTTTCCTCCGGCACCCCGGACCCAGGCTTCCGCTCCGGCCGGAGGTGCCTTCAAGCCTCTTGGGGCTCCGCAGCCGGAGCCGCCTTCAGTCTTTGCTCTGCCACTTTGTGCTTATGTATGCAAATTATCCGCCATCTTTGTTGGCGGTTAATTTGCATATCTCACTGATTAGCCAATGGGAGGCGTAGTGAAGGTTCGGTCAATTTCAATCTTTGTCTATTATTAGATAGGATTATATATAAAATGACAACATAGCATTATAATATATACCTATAGATGTGTGTACATATATGTCCGTGCATGGAGAGGGCTTGAGAGAGAGCAAGAGAGAGGCAGGTACATAGATAGATACCATAAGGAGGTTTCATATGGAAATAAAAATTCAAAGTCTGGGATGGAATCACCGAAACTGAGCCCCACACAAAATGACAGTCACCTTCTTTACAATTCAGATGGTTCTGATTTTCTACAAGACTGTGCATTATTTATGTGGTGGGAAAGTGGTAATCTATACGAATAAAAGCCTAGGTGGCTTCGCGTCCTCACATCATCACAAGATGGTCGCCAAAGATGGTGGTCACAAGATGGCCACCACAAGATGCCACCAGGCTGTCAGAGGAGGGCAGTTGGAGATGATCAGGCCAGCAGGGGAGCAGTTAGACATCACTCAGGCCGGCAGGGGAATGGTTAGGGTCAATCAAGCAGGCAGGCAGGCGAGCAGTTAGGAACCAGTGGTCCCGGATTGTGAGAGGGATGTCTGACTGCTGGTTTAGGCCCAATCCTGCAGGGGTCCTGGATTGGAGAGGGTGCAGGGCAGGCTGAGGAACACTCCCCCCACCGTGCACAAATTTTGTTCATTGAGCCTCTAGTTATAAATATAACAGTGCATATATTTGAAACATATCTCTCTAAATAAAGTGATAAGTGAAATAGAACCATGGAAATCATATTAACAATTTCTAAAATTCAAACAAGCTTATAAATCTATGAAAATAAAATAATAATAATAATCATGTGAAATAGCCCTATTGAATTTTTTTTTTACTTAGAAGTATGTAAATGGAACTCTCTAATCATACCTTTAGTGGAACTCTCTAATCATACCTTTATAAAATTGTTCTTGAATATGTTCTTAAAATTATCTCTTGAGATTTTTTTTCTATATCTATGTTTATTCCTCTATTCAGTGATGACAATCTCCAATTTATCTAAATTACTGCTCGGTAATAGTCAGTAGCTCAGGTTTAAAATCGTATCTCTATTATAGTTAAATCATTGCAAATGCAGTGTTTCTAAGGTTTTGTATGTGATAAAACACTACAATAGAGATTTTGAGGGAATTCATACAAACAGAAAATGAGGATGTTAGCCAGATTTTTTAAAATTTACATGTTTAGGTGCTTTCTTTATGTTATTGTTCTTCATGCTCTGTAACTCCATACGCATTGCATAAAGCTTTACTTGGATAAAATAATGAAGATGAGACCAATAGCCAGTATCTTGATGCAGAGCACAATAAGGCCATCTGTGACAGAGGAGGCTAAAAGCTTGTGATTCATTGTGGGAAAATGTTGCTTTCCTTGTTTGTTGCTTTTCAGTACACAAAGCTCACTCTAGCATGATTTAAAGTGGTAAATAGACATAAAGAAACAGCCTTCTAAAAATGTTTTAATTTTAAATCTGAGATTATTCCTTTATTTATTCAATAAAACTATCCGAATGTCAATTATATGGCCAGTTCTGTTCAAATGCTCTTTCAAGGGAGTGAGTCTCTTTTACTTGGTAGATAAAAGAAGTGGTAGAGTGCAGTGTTTACCCCTTAATGCTTCAGGGATAAGAATAAGTATTTTGCTCTGTAAACCATAGTGAAGCTAAGATGTTTTTTCAGTAAGTAGAATGTAGGAACCTGGTTTTGTGAAGAGATAAGGGGTTGGCTCCTGGGTCCTGGAAGTAAAAAAGAGAGGGAGAAAACAATGGCAATATGCAAGATTAAGCTGTCTGTTACCTGTGCCAGAAGCTGACTTCCCAGTAATTGCAAGAACACAGCTGAGACTCGAGAGAATTTGAACCAAAATATTCATCTGAGCACCTGAAAAACCAGAGAGCCAACTGGGTTCGTACCCAAACCTGGAAGCTATGAGTTCAAAGAGTCTTAGAGTTGGCATGTTCAGCAAGACAAGATTGTTCTTATATTTTCACCCCTGGTACAACTCTGAAACATGAAATTGGATGCTTAAAGATTATTTTTTTGCAGGATTTGAAAGTTCCATATCTAATCTACAAATTAAAATCTCATCACTTTTCCCTTAAAACTTTAAGTTGAGAGCTTACATAAAAGTAAGGAGCATCGCCCTAGCCGGTTTGTCTCGGTGGATAGAGCGTCTGTCTACGGACTGAAGGGTCCCGGGTTCGATTCTGGTCAAGGGCATGTACCTGGGTTGCGGGCACATTCCCAGTTGGGGGTGTGCAGGAAGCAGCTGATCGATGTTTCTCTCTCATCGATGTTTCTAACTCTCTCTATCTCTCTCCCTTCCTCTCTGTAAAAAATCAATAAAATATATTAAAATAAAAAGTAAGGAGCATTTAAATGTCCAACACACATTTTCTGACATCTAACCATTGTGACTATAGCTAAGGAAAGTGTTTTTCAATAACCAACTTGTGAACAGATAAAACCATGTTGTAGTGGTTCTACTCTCATGGGTGATAAATACCTCTCTGTATTAATCTCCAACTTCTCTGGAATTTAGCTTACCTTAAAATATATTTTATTTTTAAATTTTATGAGATATATTAGGTAATGAGTGTGATGGTTACTTTTCAGATAATACAAGATTTCTAGCATTTATAAATTTTAAAAATCTTTATATATATATTGAGGTAAAATATTTTCCTAATCATTATTAAGCAGAGATGACCTTAAAATAAGGGACATAATTATTAATTTACTAGTGTACTTTCCATTTGCCTTTTAAAAATCATTTGATGTACGAAGTAGGGCCAAGTTTGCGTGATATCATACATGGATGCAGTAGCAGGTGAAGACACAGAAACATGAGGCTACTAGAAAGTATATATGTAGGACATTTTATTTTCCTAGTCCCATGTCCTGGATTCCTCCTTCTACCCTACCCTAAATCATGTATTCCTCAGTTCATTCCATGACTCTACCAAACTCAAATGAGTAATTTTTGTTCATTTCTTTGGATTCACCTAAATGTTATGGGTTATCCAATGGGCCTTGAATAGACCAGTAACTCTGTTTGTTTAATGTTGGCTTAACCATTTTGGCTTCTTGCCTCTGTGGCTGGCCAGTATCTCTTGCTGGAAAGCCTCCTGGCTAGATATCTGCCATGTTCAACTGTATGTTTCCCAAGTTCTGAAATGTTTGCCAATCCTCCACTTCACCTGAGACAGCCGTTGCTATGAGCAGAACTATCTTATTCAGGGTTTAATTCCTTCTTGGCCCTGTGTGTAACTAAGAGGTAGAATTTTTAGTTAAGGTGTCAGCTATTGCAAACAGGATCCTAGAATTTAGAAGTCCTAATGGACCTTAGAGTTCCCCAAGTTCAATTGTGTTCTTCCAGAGAAATGGAGATGTTATACTACTTGTTGCTCTTCTCAGAACCTTTTCCTACTAATGTAATGTCCAAAAATCATTTATGTATGCCATGCATAGAACAGAACAGATTCTCAATAAGCACTATTGTCAATGATGGTGGGTTCTTTGTTTGTTAGTTTGTTTTTTCTACTCAACTAACAGTTATCAAGTACCTCTTAAATATGAGATACTTGTAGCAGGTTGGATTCTTCAGTAACAGATGCTAGGAAATGTTTTCTGGGGGCCAACACATGAAAAAGGAAGGTAAAGGAAATAAAATTGTCCAGTACTAGTAAATGAAATTAAACTGTGCAGGATGGCTAAGTCTTGGCCAGTTTGTAGGTAGCTCTGGAATAAATATTATCCATTAGAGCATCACACGTTGGCCTGAGATGCTCATCCTTTATTCTTCACGTTTCCCAGCCACAGAAGGACCTGGGAAGACTGTCACCTTGAGGAAGATGACTGAAGCTGTAGCATATCTTAAAGCAGTGGTTCTCAACCTTGGCTGCACATGAGAATCACCTGGGAATCTTTTTAAAATCCTGATTTCTGGGCCTCATCCTCCGGAAATTCTGTTTCTTTGTTATGGGATGAGGCCACAACATCAGTAACAAAGAAACAGAATTTCTAGAGGATGAGGCCCAGAAATCAGGATTTTAAAAAGATTCCCAGGTGATTCTCATGTGCAGCCAAGGTTGAGAACCACTGCCTTAAAGGCTATGACAGCTGGTGTCTAATGATCACACTTTCTGCATGTGAGCAGCAAGTTCTTCCTTGAGGAAGGAACTGAGTGTCTTATTTTTCATTTAATGTCACATATAAGTTACTCATTCAAAATGAACTCAGGACTAGATAGCAATTAATAAAATATCTGGAAGTAATAAGAAATAGCAAAAACAAACTATAGACATGATTTCTGAATAGGTGGAGGGTGGCAACAAGGGGACATCTGAATAGTGTCAGAATTTTAAAAAAAGAAATAGCAAAAACAAGCTGTAAAACACAAGTAAATTTAAACATTACATATGTATTGCCTATTTCTTTTTTAAAATATATTTTTAATGATTTCAGAGAGGAAGAGAAAGGAGAGATCAAAGCATCAATGAAGAGAGAGAACCACTGATTACCTGCCTCCTGCACACCCCATACTGGGAATTAAGCCCACAACATGGGCATGTGCCCTGACAGGGAATGGAACCGTGACCTCTTGTTTCATAGATGGACACTCAACCACTGAGCCACACAGGCTGGCTATGTATTGCCTATTTATTTATTTTTGTAAATATATTTTTGTTGAATTCAGAAAGGAATGGAAAGGGAAAGAGAAATAGAAACATCAATGATGGGAATCATTGATTGACTGGCTCCTGCATGCTCCCTACTGGGGATTGAGCCCACAACTGGGATATATGCCCTGACCCGAATCAAACCAGTGACCTCTTGGTTCCTGGGTCAGTGCTCACTTGCTGAGCCACACCTACACCCAGCTGGGCAGTTCAGCCTATTTCTTCTACAAGGACTACTGTATGTTGTAGGGGTTTCTTTATCTTTCTCTGTAGAGCTGCAATAGTCTGATAGCTAACTAGTTGGTACTCTACTCTCTTTTATTGATCTCAAGACAGTCATTGTTGATTTGCTAATTTCTATTTTTGTCACCCTTAATCTCATTGTGATTGAGCATCTCTCAAATTAAGGCAATTTTCATTCTGTTTAGCTGCTGCAGAATTAAATTATCCTGGGTATTAAAATCTATGACACAAATAATCAAAAGTGAGAGAATAGAGAGCCTTTAGATGTCACCAGCAAGAAAATATGCAAGTAAAATATGTGGCAGGATTTTAACATTTAAAAAGGACTAGGGAACTATATATCAGAATTTGCATAAGTATCTCAATGACCTGTCACTGGATTTTTTTCTGGAGATTGTATTATTTATTCACAGTACTAAAGCACAAGATGAGTTTTTTAGCCTCTTTTCTATAAAGCTACAAAAGCATTTATTACATGCAAACACAAAGGCTTGCACATAAATACTCGCATAAACATATAGTAACACCCACACCCACCACAGATACTGTGCCTTCAGGTGATTAGAGTATGGTTATAAATTAATTGTTTAGGGTTAGTATAAAGAAGAGGATAGGGTGTGTTGGGTGTCAAGTGGTCCAAAGGAGAAGAGAAATAGGAAAGAAAGCTATAGTGATAAAGATATATTTAGTGAGCTCTGACTAGGGACCTGAAATTTTACTTGGCACTATGTGGTTTGGTTTTGTTCTTTTTATATTTTCTTCAGCTGTTTTGATGTGTATTTAATGTACCAAAAAGTACATATATTTAATGTATACATTTTGATAGTTTGGATACATGCATACATCAATGATACCATCATATTGTGCATACATCCCAATCAAGGTAATACATCTATTCATTACCTCCAAAAGATTTCGTGTGTCCCCATGCTGTGTGTGTGTGTGTATATGTGTGTGTGTGTGTGTGTGTGTGTATAAGAACACAACATGAGATCTACCCACTTAAATTTGTAAGTGCACAGTATCATATTGTTAACTAAATACACTATGTTGTACAGGATATATCTAGAAATTATTCATCTTGTGTAACTAACTTTATACTCTTTGAACAATAATTTCCCAATCCCTTCTTTTTTCATCCTTTGACATTCACCATTCTGTTCATTGATTTATTGAGTCTGAATGTTTTAGATACATACCTCAGATAAGTAAAATCACGCAGTATTTGCCCTTCTGTGCGTGGCTTCTTTCATTTCACATAATATCTTTCAAGCTTAATTATGATGCTGCACATGGTAGGATTTCCTCCTTTTATAAGAATAAATAATATTTTATTGTATGAATATACCATATTTTACTTTATCAATCTGTTGATGGACAATTAAATTGTTTTCATAAATTGGATTTGTTAATAATGTTGTAATGATCATGGGAATATAAATATTTCTTTGTGATTCTGATTTTAGTTTTTTGGATATATATACCCAGAAGTGTAATTGCTGGATCATATATTTAATTTCTATATTTAATTTTTGAGGAATATCCATACTTTTTTTTCATAGTGGCTGCATTGTTTTACATTCCCACCAAGAGTTTACAAGGGTTTCAGTTTCTCCACATCTCAGTATAGGTAATACTGAGAGGATTATATGAGTTGGTTTACATTATATACTTTAGAGCTGTGCCTGGTACTCAATGACACTACATGATATTTTTGTTGTTTCTGTTCTTATTATTGCTGGTAGATTTCTATTTATTTTGTAATGATTATTTAAACGCATATTTTTCATGTCATACAATTCTCAAAATTGTGATATTTGATGGTTACTTAATATTATATCCTATATCATGCCATTTTATTTCTTTCATCTTTTCATTCAGTCATTTACTCCAATCTAGATATTACAGCAGCAGCTTGATGAAAATAAATGTATATGAGGCAGAAATCAGTAACACAAAAGAAAGAGCCCATGCATAAAATATGTCATTGAATATGTTCATTAGTCTCTCTGGAAATCTCAACTAAAAATATACAATTTCCCCTGACATCATGCTTAAATACTTCATGCTGTAGTAAAGGTAGTCTAATGAGAGGCTTCCATGGATATGTGGAACATTACAGAGGAAGTCTCATCTCTGCCTTTCTTTCATGGCATATGCTGAGCTTAAGGGGGAAGTGGGTCCAAGTAGAGGTTAAATTTAGCTACTCCTGTATAACTTTTTCATGCGTCATGGGTGTGATATGCACAAATAATGTTGCTGTCCAGCCACTTCTCCATGACTGATAGTCATGAACCTCATAAGACACGAAAGACTAATATATATGAAGGACATCAGTAGCATATGTTCCACTGCTCTGCTCCTGACAGGGAAACATAAAGCATGATTATTTCCCAGATTGCTTCTTCCAGAAAATCAAAGTAACATGAGTGCCTACTTATTTTTACATCTTATATGCATGCCCTTTAAAATATTTCCCTTATTCTAATTGCTATATGTTTTTCTTTAATATCAGAGACATAATAAATTATATTCTGTCTTTATCATCACCTCCTGACCCATGCAAACCGTTTACCTCTTTGACATTTGGTCACTGAAAAATGCTTTCTAGGTTAAATGACTTACTCCATGCATGTAGCTGCTGAGATAATTATTAAAAAACAACAACATTGTAATATACAAGGCATAAAATAGATTTTCTTTTTTTGGAACTATACATTTTTATATCTATTAAATTTGTTGGGGTGACATTGGTAAACATGACATACAGGTTTCGGTTTGAACTATAATTTCATTTTAAAATTTCACCAATTTTCACCCAGGCACATAGATTCTTTGAGCTGCCTTTACTCACTTAAATTATGAAATTGGGAATAAGGTTTCTATTTCTTCAAGGGCATCACATTATATTTATTTTCAGTGCAATATTTTCTTAGCTGTATTATATATGTTTACATAATGTAAATCATTTAATCCCTTGAAAACCCGGAATTGGAGCCAAAAGAATGATAGATCTTTGACACTTTCTCTTCTAATATAAGCCTGTCTTCTAAATCTAGAGATAGGCGTATTATACAGTGACATGATTCAGCTGAATGATCTCTCCTTGATAAAATAACTTATAAGATTAATGAGTGGCCAGAGAACAGTCCCTGGGGAGTCATTCTTGCCTCATTGTTGTTCATTTTGGTCTCCCTTGCCCCAATCTGTAACTAGGACTGAAAAGTTGAGTCAGATAAGTAACATTTACCATTATAAGAAAAGAGAGATTTAGGTCTCCTTGGAGCTCTGCTATCCATTTGAACCCAGCCTCCAGAAATTATATGCAAGTGCACACACACACACACACGCACACACACTTTCACCTAAACCTTCTGAAACTTGTTCCATGGGAAACCATGTTTAAAAGCATATTCTCCATCACATCTCTACCAATATGTGTATGGTAAATTTTGTTATCTTTTTTACTCTTAGAATGAAACAAAAATATTTTATTAAATTTACACAGGATAGAAGATTATGCCAGCCCCCTACTCCCACCAGACTGAGAGAAGAATCTTTATTTCATATGTCTTACCATTTCTCCTTGGGGAGATGATAGACTTCTTGGGAATGCCTACTAACTGAGCACCATGATTGGTGGAGTATATCTTTCTCCACTCAGGTGTTCTGATGTGCACAATGGAATTTAAGTAAAGAAGTGAAGGAAATGGTGGAAAGAACAGCAAAAAGAAGGACAATTTAAATGTGTGTGGTTTTGTATGTGTGTGAAATTAAATAATATCACTTTATATTTTTTCAGTACTCAAGGATAATGATGTTCTATCCTTATAGTAAAAAAAAAAAATGTCCTATCAGTATCTAACTGGCTACTCACTACATTTTTAAAATATATGTCCTGGGACTCTCAGTTGGCTATGAGGTTATTGGGTAGGAAATTAATCAAAGCAAAGAATACAAAGAAAATATCTCAATATATGTTTAACTAGTTATCATGCCTGGACATTAAATTTAGTTAATTGCATTCTGGAAGCCTGAATAAAAATGGAAACATGATAGATTATGTAACACTCATTATCTTATAAAAGGAGCTAACACTAATTATTTAAGGAAGCTCATTTTTTGTAATACTAAATGATAAAGGCAATCTATCAGCCAAATGGGCATTCTATTATTCAACTGAATTGTTAAGACACACTATAATGGCTATTTGAAGGAACCTATCATATGGAAATTAAACTATGCAACTGAGGTCATATCACAGTCATTTAGTTACTAAAGACTTACCATTTGGCTTCATAAGAACATCCCTTACAGTTTAAGAAAACTCGTTTTACAAGTGTTTATTTAATAAAAAATTAACAAGTGCAATCAATATTGAAAAAAATAGATGTATAATGCATGAAGTAACCTCTTTAATTGTATAATCTAAATTTCCAACAATAATTTATCTTTCATTATTTTGAAGGGAGACAAATTGTTCCCCTTAATTTACTGAAATCATTTTGTTTACAGTTTAATTCAGGAAAGATTTATAAGCATTAACTAGGTCGACAAGACACGTTTATAAGACATGAGGACACAGAGTTTGTGCACTGTTCATTTTTTTTTAATATATTTTATTGATTTTTTACAGAGAGGAAGGGAGAGAGATAGAGAGTTAGAAACATCGATGAGAGAGAAACATCGATCAGCTGCCTCCTGCACATCTCCTACTGGGGATATGCCCGCAACCCAGGTACATGCCCTTGACCGGAATCAAACCTGGGACCTTTCAGTCCGCAGGCCGACGCTCTATCCACTGAGCCAAACCGGTTTTGGCTCATTTTTATCAAATTTATGAAGCTGGTCTTGGGTTGCCCTGTGTGGTGACATTCTCAATGCAAGGAATTTGTCATCTTCTGCCAGAAGCAGTTTCTGTTGAAGACTGGCTGACTGTGTAGCAAACTAGACAAGTGGGGGATTTAAAAATATATTTCATTTATCAAAAAGTGGTGAGTGTTTTCAATATAGGTAGACACAATCTAGGAGATGAACCTGTAGTGTCTATTTATTCCTTTTTTATTCTATTTCTATGTCAGAAGTATATTCATAAAAATTCCAACTTGACTATCCAAATGTGGCATTCACTATAGACTTCACATTGCTTTTCTCTTTCTTGCATGACTCAACTATATATGAGATCTATCAGAATAAACATTTCTAAGCCCAGAACAAAGAAAATAGCATTAGTTTTTTTCCCAGTGCTCCTACACAGCTGGATGCATCACTCATTTTTCTACCTCAAGAATCACTTCATCTATACTGGCTGTTTCAGTGTCACTAGATCAGTCACTCCTAATTCCCCTGAAGGGAACATTGGGCAGAATGCAATAAAATGGAGGTTCTAATTCCTCTTTTTTTCCATCTCTCCGCTTTGCGAGTATGGAAATCACTTGACACCCCATGTTCTACTTGGAACATCACAGAGTAGGTGTAACGTGAAAATATCCATTTCTGATCTGCAAGTAGTATCAGCTGCCAGAGGCCTGAGCATGCAGCCAGTATATTTCAATGCTCCTTTACCACAGCTTCCAAGAGCATCAAGCTGTCATTTGGAGTCAAGAGACATGAAGAGTCACCAGTGTTCTGGGCAATTGGGTCTTGGTAACATGGCTGCATTCCCTGAATTGGATGCCAATGAATTATCTTTAAGTGAGTTGAAAGTGGCTGATTGGCTTCAGCTCACTTAGAGGTATGCTTTTCTGCTTTAATTGAGCTCTACCCTTAAGCTGTAAATTGGCAGCCTGAGCACATGTGTTTGGTAGAGATAATCCACTTGGTCTCTGGGTTGGGTTTTGACAACATTCCACCATTATGCCTAGGTTATAAAGAATTATGTTCTTTGTTTTTGTGGGTTTTTTTTTTCCAAATCGCACCTAAAGAATATATGCCAAACAATGGAAGGCAAAGAAAGAACCCTTTCCTGACCACCACCAAAAAAATAAAAAAATAAAAAATACTTGACTGATGTCCCAAGGAGAAAGAAATTGTACTTAATGTTGTCGTTTCAATCTAATTATGTTGGTTTGAGCTCTGCCTATCCAGATGTCTAATGTGCCAGTTTATTTAACTGTCCAAATGTCTTTGGAAGTGAAATTTTCTATCATGATCAAACCAGGAAAAAAAAAATGCTTTTAATCATTCCAATTCACACATTCATTATAAAATATGTATCAATCACAACTATTTGTGAGGCTCTGAGCTTCTTCTAGGTATTCAAAGATGAAATAAAATGAGTTTCCTATTATCCAGGGTTTTGCAATTTAGTGGAGAAGATAGATATATAAGCCAACACATCAAAGAAATATGCTCCGCAACAGAGGTATGAATAAGGAGGATGCTGAAGCACACAAAAGGAAGAACCACTTCTATTTGAGAATGCCTAGAGGCCTTCCCAGAGGAGGTAACATGAGCTTCAAAACTCATTATTTATTTATCCTTTCATTTTAATGGAAGTTACTATCCAATGCAGTTTCACTTTCTTCTTTAATTAGATTTCTTTGCAATGCCCTACTTCTAAGGCTGAGACTTGAGGTTTATTTTTCTCCAGATGAGAGGAGAAAGATAGTTTGACTCAAAATAGCTGTAATTAGCCTAGCCAGTATGACTCATTGGTTGAGTGTGTCTACCTATGAACCAGGAGGTCAATTTTCAATTCTGGTCAGGGTACACGCCCAGGCTGTGGGATCGATCCCAAGTGTGGGGCATGCAGAAGGCAGCTAATCAATGATTCTCTCTCATCATTGATGTTTCTATCCCTATCTCCCTCACCCTTCCTCTCTGAAATCAATAAAAGTATATTTTTAAAAAATAGCTGTTATTGGTCAGTTTTGAGTCTCAAAAAAGATATTCCTGATCTTTTCAACAAGATGGCAGTATTGGAAATCAAGTTTTATGAGTGTGGGTCAGGGGAAAGGAAGATTTACATAAGTTTATATATATATATATATATATATATATATATATATATATATATATATATATATATATGGCTATGTGACTGTCCGACCAGCCAGTAGGTATGATGATCCCCGCAGGCCAGGCCAAGGGATCCCACTTGCTGGAGGGACCCAGTTTACTCCACAAATGCCCTTTAAGCCATGGCATTGCCCCTTGTGTGGCTGGCCAGGGAGGGACCACGGGAGGTTGGGTCCAGGGTATGTCCTGACTGTCTCGCCCAGTCCTGCCCCAACATCCAGCTTCTAATTAATTTCCTTTCAATGTGCACAAATCCATGCACTGGGGCACTAGTATGTTAATAGCAAGCTCAAGAAGCTAGGTGATAATACTACTGTATACCCAGGACAGTAAGAAGTAAAGGATGATAGGGTAGAAATAAGGTGAAACACAGCAGTTCTCATGTTCCCTTCCTTTCACAGACATATCTGTGATTAAGCTTCAGAATGAGAGTCATTTGAAATATCCAGATGGGTGTGTGTAGGATGCGGGATCAAAGATATTGGGGAGGGAACTCATGGAGCTGAAGAGGAAAAAAAATGTCAGACTTTAATGTGCAAATAAGGCAAAAATACAATGATAAGCAGGAGCTGGTAGAGACAGATAGAGCCTCTGAAAATACCCTGGGATGCCTGGGACAGTCATAAAATCTAGAGGTGCCGAAATAAACAAGGGGAGGTGCACAGATATCTAAGAAATGCAGCAAATTACAAAGCTATGGTGTCGTGAGAAGAGTACATCATCAACAAGGCCTTTCCATCTACAAGCAAATACCTGAGACCGTGGACTTCAGCCATGGGAGCAAACATATCAGTTCCCAAGACCAGTTAGGACACACCCTACATTAGCCAATGCAAGAAATATATCAGATCAGCTCTTCCACTGAGAATTCTGGGAACCAAAGGTCACCTTTATGGTCCAGAAGACTGCTTTTCTCAAGTACCAACTTTTTACACACCTCACTGCCATTGTAGGCAGGAGATGATAGAATGGGATGTGCACAGAATGGAGACAATGAGTCATTGGAAAGACCCTATTCAAACCAGTCCTGATAGAGCATTGGGTACCAAATGGGCTGATAACTTATGCTTTAAAAATGGTAGAGAAATTCTTCAATTACAGACTTAAATCTGGCTGTCAACCGGTAAAAGAGTAGCTCCTAGAGGAAATAATATCAGTCATAAATAATAAAGGAGCTATGTTTTCTTTTATTGATCTAAAGGTAGAATAAAAGAATGCATGATATTTCTTTATTTTTACTGAATATGTACAGGCATAGCTCTCGCAACTGAAAGTACAATTGGTAGACAAGCTAAATAAAGGCCTATTTCTCATAAATGTCACTTTGAAGCAGGACATACAGACAATACAACAATGATATTAAAATAAAGTAGTAGGCCTCCTATATTAAGAGAGTGTCTTAGAGAGTACATAGGTGGGGCACATCACTAAATTTTCAAGGAAGTAGTGACTGAGATAAAAACCCAATAAAAGTAATTTCTGAGAGGAGGCATGGAGGATGGTTCAACATAGCATCAGTCAAACTGGCCTTAGAATTGTCAGTGTGTAGATTGCTGTGTCTCGTGTGCAGTCATTTCAGAGGCATTGATCCTGTCTATCAACATGCTGAGGCATAGGCAGAGTCCTGAGCCATATCTCCAGATTATGCAATTTTCCCTCATTTATCTGAACAGTGTTTAGATTAAAGCAGATCAGACACACTGGATTGAACTGTCTAATTTATTATTCTGTCACAGAGGAAGATGTCAGCTTGCTGGAGGTCTTGCATGCAAGGACACGGGGTTCTCTCCTTGGACCTGTCCAGTTCAATGCATTCATCAATAACCACAGGAAGACACAAAGGGCATGCTACTCAATTCATGACAAGCACAAGGCTGAGGGAATGGAGAATACAGTAAAAGACAGAGTTAAGACCCAAATAAATTTAATGCCCTCAAACCATCTAATAGCCATAAATAGTTCCTAAACTTTGGTCTAAAAATGTACAACTGTACAAGTAGAAATATTACAAGATATATCTTAGCAGCACCCCATGTGGGAAAAGAGAAAGAACAAAATATGAAGTTAAAAGTTTATTCCATGATATTCTCAATGAAAGCCAACAGTGTGACACCTGTCAGATTAGTTTAATAAAATCTTCTAGGCATTGTCCATCTATATATATAAAAGTCTAAGCGACCCTTATGACCAAACGATCAGAACGACCGGTCAACCAGTTGCTATAACGTGCACTGACCACCAGGGGGCAGACGCTCAATGCAAGAACTGCCCCCTGGTGGTCAGTGTGCTCCCACGGCCAACGTCCTGCAGCTGGCCAACCTCCCATGGTTCCTCCACCTGACCCTCCTCGCAGCTGGCAGGCCCCAATCCGCCCGCTGCCTGCCCACTGTGGTGGTGACATGGCGGCGAGAAGAGGAGGAGGGGGGGAAGTGGGGAACCACACGGTGGAGGGACCCTGATGGCAGCATTGGCATCTGGTGGCCATTCCTTCCACACTTGGCCCGGCGACCATCACCTCCTCTCCCAAACCCAGTGGGGCCTTCGGGCCCTGGGCTGGGATGGGTAAGTGGATGGGTAAGTGGGGGTGGGTGGCAACGGACATGGCCCCTTTCCCAGCGGGCGCTGAGGGCCAGCTCCCTCCTCGTGTTGGCGGCCAAATCCCACAGTCCCTCCCCACATCCCTTCCCTGGTCAGCAGGCTCTGATAGGCCCAGTCCTGATAGTCCTGACCCCAATCAGCCCTGATCGCCAGGCAGGCCTAGGGACCCCACCCGTGCACGAATTCATGCACCAGGCTTCTAGTAGAAATATCATATCCATAATGTAGGAGTCAAAAGCTCTTTCATGTCTATTTTTCAGGACATATTTAGAATATTGGGTGGGTCTGAGATCTATATTTATGCAAGTTAGAACATTTGTTCTGTCAATAAATTCTTTATGGTGTTTACTACGTATAAACCATAGAACAATTGATTCAGGATAAATAATTTCATAGACTTTAGGAGAATAAGTTAATAAAATTTATTGTTATATATTCAGGGAAACTCAGCTAGATGGGGTTGGTAGAAGAAATAAGGCATTTTGGAAATGAGGCAGAACTTTGTGGGTTAAGAACATGCAAAACAGTAGGGAAGCATTTAAGGGTTTAGGCACTACACTAGAATTATATTTATTTTTAAGAATTACTCTAGTTATAAAAGTAATAATTTCCTTTCCTTCAGGTACAAATTTATTTCTAAAACATCTAATTTCTTTGACATTAGAAAACTCATTCATTACAGCATTAAACATACTTATTTTTCTTATTTGCCTTTAGTTCCAAATTAGCTACTAGGGTTTGACTTTAAAGCTGTGAGATGAAGGAACAAATAAAATCTATCAATAAAGCTTTTGTGAGTTATGCAAAATTCAACAAATTCAGCAAATTCCAAAGGCTCAGTTTACTTCCTTCTAACTTCAGTAGACCAAAAGAACACACTCAGTGACCTTATATCCTAAGTGAAATTTCTCCAATACAACTTGGAAAAGCAATGCATATAATTTATATGCATATAAATTTATAATTAAATAAATATTAATATTTATTTAAAATATATATATATATATATTTCTTTTTTTTTTCTTTCTTTATAGAGAGTGGAAGAGAGGGAAAAACAGAGAAACATCGATGTGGGAGGAAACATCGATGTGGGAGAAACAAACTGATGGGTTGCCTCCTGCGTGAGCCCTGACCAAGGCCAGTCTGGGGAGGAACCGGAAACCAAGGTACATGCCTTTGACTGGAATCAAACCCAGGACACTTTGGTCCACAAGCTGATGCTCTATCCACTGAGCCAAACCAGCTAGGGCTATATTGTTGTTTCTTTAATGTACTTTTGATTGTGCTTTAATGTACTAAAGATTTAATTGTACTTTTCTGGTATTTTTTAACATTATTTCAGCAAAATTCATTGAGCAAAATTAAATACAGTGTGTAAAGAAATGCCTAAAATATTTCAAACTGAAAAGCACTAAAAGAAAAGGAATGGAGCATGCAGATCTCTGATCAAGCTCTCTTGGACCTTCTGGTCTAGTGAAAGGAAAGGTCATGTCCCTTTACTGAACCAGCTGATCATTTTATCAATTGTGTATTCGTTTGTAACAGATATTCTTCTTTCTATGATGTGCTAATGTTTTCCTAGGTGTTGAAAATACAAAGAAGAATTCAATGGCCCTTGCCGTTAACTTTTTCACAGATTTGTCTGCAGGGAAGTAAACAATTATGATATCAATTCCATAGCAAAGGCGTGTACACTCCATTGCACATTAAATATAGGAGGTAATAGAAGAGCACACACTCATTGAGAAGGATGATCAAGGAGACTTTCAGGAAACCTGACTTGCCCTAAATCTGAAAGTATAGGAGTTATCCAGAGGAGCTGGTGGAGGGCACCCCTGTTAATAGTAAAGATACTACAACTTCACAGATGCATATGAAATAGCTAATGCCTCAGGGTATTGTCCTGGACTGTTGCAGAAGACCGGAGAAAAACCAAGCCACGCTTAGAGAAAAGAAGTTACATTTTATTATTAGATTATGCGCTGGCCCAGAGAAAAATGTTTCTTTCAAATGCTGGGCCCCCAACATGGAGGAAACTCTCTTTATTTATATTTTTTCCAGTCCTTTGTCTCCCAAATTTGGAATGAGACTTCCAGACCTTCTGAGAAAGAAGGCCTGTGTTCTGGGAAGGGGCCATGAGACCACATCTCAAGGCCTGGCCTGATGTCAGCACTGACAACTCTGTCTGGGGCATAGTTTACGGCCTCTCTGGAATGGGAGCAGTCTTATTTTCCTTATTATTTAAGACAGAAGCCATACTACCAGGGTTAAAATTTCAAACAGTAGCTTTTATATAAGATGGATGCTTCAGGACTAAAAGTTTATTTCAATCTAATCTAGATTGAATTTAGAGGCCAAAATATGGCTGAGGCTACACGTGGAAGGTAAGTGCCGGAGGTGCAGAGAAAGGAAGGATGCACATGCTGGGAATCAGGCAGGGACAAAAGTTGTTAGTATTTCAGTTTCTTTTTTTGTTTGTTTGTTGTTATTGTTCTTTTAATTTGTTTCTTTCTTTGCAGTATTTTTGTAGTGGGCTTTTACATAACTTTAATACTCCAGAGTGGCCTTACAAAATGGGAAAGATTATCCTATATAATAAAAGCCCAGCGACCAAAACAGCAGAATGACCAGAATGGCCAGAAACCAGAATGACCATGGCCCCTCACCCCAGTCAGCAGCTCCCCAGCGAGCAGTTAGAGATGATCAGGCAGGCAGAGGCAGTTAGGGGCGATCAAGCAGGCAGAGTGCTTAGGAGTGATCAGGCAGGTAGAGTTGGTTAGGGGCGATCAGGTAGGGAGGCGAGTGGTTAGGGGCAATCAGGCAGGCAGGAGAGCAGTTAGGGGCCAGTGGTCCCAGATTGTTCGAGGGATGTCCAACTGCCGATTTAGGACCAATCTCAGGGATCCCTGCAGGATTGGACCGTAACCAGCTGTCGGACATCTCCCAAGGGGTCCCAGATTTCAAGAAGGTACAGGCTGGGCTGAGGAACCCCCCCTCCCATGCACGAATTTCATACACTGGGCTGCTAGTACTTTTTATAAAACTTGCTTAAATTTTCCATAATGCAAAAGAAGAGGAAAATGATGAAATTTATCCTTATATAAAAGAACAATATTACCCATAGCAGAATCTCATTTTTCAACGACCATGGTTGTTTCTGCCTTTCTCTTTTAATTTATGTAAAGAGAAATGCAGAGACGGCAGAAATGGGGTAAGAAAACCTTGTTAAACTTTTTCAACAATCCATGTTATAATGTTAAAAGCAATTACTTTTGCTGTCAGCAGTAATAAAATTTACACCATCAGAGAGTACAAAAATCAAATGTATTTCTAAGAATTACAATATAAGCTGCATGAAAATAACCCCACAAGTTTTAAGGGCTCGTCTTCACGTATTTGAACAGTGGAGGTTTTTGTTGTAAGATGTTGAGGGTTCTTTTTGTTGTTGCTTTTTTATTTTTGTTTTTGTGTGTGTGTGTGTGTGTGTGTTTTCCCTAGAAGCTGGAGAAGGATTTTCCCATCAATGTCCAATTTCAGTGGAAAACAAAAGTCTGCTAATGACCGCCATCTTGAGGGGAAGTATAGTTGGTGTGCTTTTACAAAAAGTTATATATCTTCTAAACCTATCTATCTACCTATCTATCTATCTATCTATATAAAGAGCCAGGGGCCATCACAACCAAATGGATGACTGAACAGGCTGAGTTGGGTAACAAGGCCAGCAGGGGATTAGTGCGGGATGATCAAAAGATTGAATAGCAGGCTGCGTGGGGCAACCAGGCTGACCGGGGGTTAGTGAGGGATGACCAAACAACTGAACAGCAGGCTTGTGGGGTGACCAGGCCAGCAACCAGGCCAGCAGGGGAATTAGTGAGGGACAACCAAACGACTGAGCATCAGGCTACATGGGACGACTAGGCAGACGGGTGGGGGGACAGTGAGGGGTGACCAGGCCAGCAGAGTGGGGCAGTGAGGGGTGATCAGGCTTGCAGGGGGGCCAGTAGGGGTGATCAGGCAGGCAGGCAGGTGAGCATTAGGAGCCATTGGTCCCAGATTGTGAGAGGGATGTCTGACTGCCGGTTTAGGCCCAATCCTCCACCAGCACTTGGACATCCCCCGAGGGGTCCCAGATTGGAGAGGGTGCAGGCTAGGCTGAGGGACCCCCACACACCCGTGCACGAATTTTGTGCATTGGGCCTCTAGTATGTGTGTGTGTGTGTAATATATATATACATATTATATTAGATATATATCCTATCTAATAAAAGAGAAACATGGTAATTGGCGTACGACCACTAGCCTTCCCATTGGCTAATCAGGGCAATATGCAAATTAACTGCCAGCCAAGATGGCAGCCGGCAGCCAGGCAGCTTGAAACTAACATGAGGCTTGCTTGCTTCAGTGACGGAGGACTCCAACGTTCCCCACCTCCTGCTGCCGGCCTCTGAGCTGCAACTCTAAGCAACTATGTAACAAATATAGAAGCTAAACAAAACCCCAGAAACCTGCTTTAGTCCGCTGGGCTTCAGCCAGCAGGATCGCAACATTGTAAGCAAAGGCCAGAAACCTACTTTCAGCAGCGGAGGCCTAAGAGCTGGAGCCAAGCCTCAAAGCTAAAGCTGGCCCAGAATAAAAAAAATAGAAAGAAAAAAAGGAGCGGTTGGGAGCTTCAGTCACTCCCAGCCTGAAAACAGTCCACAGCCCCTCACCCAGACTGGCCAGGTACCCCAGTGGGGACCCCAACCCTGAAGGGTGTGTGACCAGCTGCAAACAGCCATCATCCCCTCACCCAGGCTGTCCAGGCACCCTGGTGGGGACCCCCACCCTGATCCAGGACACCTTTCAGGGCAAACCAGCTGGCACCCACCTGTGCACCAGGCCTCTACCCTATATAGTAAAAGGGTAATATGCCTCCCAGCACCGGGATCAGCAGAGCTGAGAGGCCTCCCGGCACAGGGATCAGTGTGACAGGGGGCAGTGCCCAAACCCCCTGATCTCCCTGCGGCTCTGTGTGTGACAGGGGGCGTGGCCACAACCTCCCTATCCACCCTGCTCTGTTCATGACAGTGGAAGGCACCCCAATCCCCTGATCAGCCCTGCTCTGTGCCTGATAGGGGGGAGCTCCCCAACCCCCTGATCGCCCTGCGACTCTGTGTGTGACAGGGTGCGGTGCCCCGACCCCCCTGATCGGCCCTGCTCTGTGGGTGATAGAGGGAGACGCCCCAACCCCCTGATGGGCCTTGCTCTGTGCGTGACAGGGGGCAGTGCCCCAACCCCTGATTGGCCCTGCTCTGTGCGTGACAGGGTACAGAGACCCAACCCCCCTGATTGGCCCTATTCTGTGCGTGACAGGGGGTGGCACCACAACCTCCCCATCGACCCTGCCTTGAGTATGACAGGGGGCGGTGCCCCAACCCCCCAATCGGCCCTACCCTGAGCGTGACTGAGGGTGGCATCACAACCTCCCGATCACCCTGCTCTGTGCATGACAGGGGGCAGCACCCCAACTCCCCAATTGGCCCTGCTCTGAGCCCGACCAGGGGCTGCACCTAGGGATTGGGCCTGCCCTCTGCCACCCGGCAGCAGGCCTAAGCCAGCAGGTCATTATCTCCCGAGGGGTCCCAGACTGCGAGAGGGCACAGGCCGGGCTGAGGGACCCCCCTTCCCCCGAATGCACAAATTTTTGTGCACCGGGCCTCTAGTATATATATAATATGCTAAGTGTCTGTCCGGGTAGTGACGTCCCATAGCAATGCCCAGCTTTCCTTTCTCTAGCGACTAACCTCCTTGAAGTTCCTACAGCCCTGGAACATGACTTGCTTTATAGCCAAGTGGAAACATTTCACACTTTAACTAAATGTCTGTGAAGCATTTTCCTATGCCTCATCTCATTTGATCCTCACAGAAGTCCTGGAATAGTAGATAGGAGACGCGGTAGAATTCTATTTTCTTTTCTTTTGCCAGAAAATGGAGATTTAGAAAGTTGGAAACTTGACTCAACTGAAAAGAACAAAGAAATGGTAGACCTTGAAAATTACTTCAGGTTTTCTCAATGTGCAGAATATAGTCAAACACTGATGCAGTTAAATATTTTACCCTTCGTTCTCCTTGAGTGATTTACAATAATAATCTGCTTTGTATTGATATTTACTGCTGTGTTGCTGACAATGCCTGAAAGAGAAGTTGAGGTGTTTCACTGGGCCGGAAGAAGTTTAGCGAAATCAGAAAGCAGGTCTAATTAAGCAAGTTTATTCTATATATATAAAAGACTAAGTTGACTCGTGCATGCGCAATACATATAAAACTCTCACTGGAACCAACCACACTTGTGTGTTTCGATCTGTCATTGTCGATAATGAATTTGGTTGACACTTCTGATGTATAGAAAGGGTGAATAGTGATATTAAAATATTTCTTCCAATTAATTTCCTTTCAATGTGCACGAATTCGTGCACTGGGCCACTAGTCATATAATAAGAACACTGTGCCATAAAAAATAACGGAAGTTACACAAACAATACTATTTTTTGAGACATATATTTGGACTTGACCCCTAAGGCAAGCTTGAGTGTAAACTTTCATCTACTGCTCTCCAAAGACATGTGGGCCTTTCAGGAAAAGCTCTAACCCATGCATGCTCATATCTTTAGAAGAGCACTACATAATCTTGAAACAATGGCCTTGGCTTCCTGATATTACTTTCTCTACAATGGTAACCACCTGAGTCCCAAACCCAGTCTTCTTATTCTTTCAAAGTCAATGCTAGTAAATAAGGATATATGCACATAGCTTAACAAGTCAAATAACCCTGCAATAGCTATTCAACAACAGACACTAACCTTCTATTTCAATCTTTCTCCCCCAGACAGAATACTGTTGAATAACACTGTTGGTAGTTTCATGTCATACTTTTGTCCTTTCATAAATATCTTGTTTTTGGTCAGGAAAAATGAAATTCTGTCTACATATTCCATAGGAATGTTTTAATACAGGGATTCAAAGGTTTATATAATTATTAGCCCGGGGAAAGCAGACCCCAAATATCTCGTCCAGCAACATGGATGGAACTCTCACAGTCAAGGACTCTCACAGAAGCCACTGCAAATATCATGCACCTCCGGTAAGTAGACATCCATCTACTTCAGTACTAGGACTGATGATTTTCCACTTCTCACTGGAGCTGGTAGATTTCATTTGGGTCCTGACATCAAGACCCTCAATTTCTCTTTACATGGACAAGGAGATTCTAGAAACCGTAGTTATAGGCTTCTTCTGTGTAAAACACTCATTAGAAGGCACTGATGCACTTATGAATGATTCTATTCTTTGCTTCTTTTCCCCAAAGTTAATAATTGCTACTTTTCTTCTGCAGTTGCTTAAGTTTTTATAATTATCATGTGTATAGTTCTTAAATACCTCACAGTGTTGTTTTTTACATGTTCAGTTCCATCAGATAACTTATCAAGTCCAAACCCTAATCTTGCAAAGTCTTATTGGTGCCCTCTTGCTCCAATCTGGAACATTTGCTCTCCAGGACCAATGTAAAGCTTTCTCTCCCTCTTCATCCATTTAGGATTCTCCATCTCCTTCTAGATTCTGCCTTCCCCTTTCTTTTTTCTTTTTTCCCCCCTTCATCTTGATGAAACATATTCTCTAGTAGTTTCCTAAGTGCAGGAGAGGTTAATTTTTCCTCTTCACATATCTCAAAATAACTTTACTCTCCCTGATTTCTGATTAAAAGTGTATCTTTATGCCGATTTCTAGGCTGAAAATCATTTTCTCTCAGGATTAAACATATATTGCTATCTTGTATTTGAGAACTTGATGTTACTCTTAAGAAGACACAGTCATTTTTTTCCTGATTATTTTGTATGAACTTTTAGTTGGTAATGTTGCTTTTTAAAATTTTATCTTCTCTAAAAGAATTTGAATTCCATCTTTATCTCTGATATTTCATAGTTTAACAGACATACACTGTGGTGTATGAATGTTTAGGAATGTGTGATAAGGGGTGATGGAGGATTAAATTGATTGCCCTGGTCATCTGTCCAGCCATTGCAATCTAGAGTCCATGTCCTTCAATTGTCCTTGACAATTTTCTCTACCTTTTTTTTATTTTCTGGAACTTCTAAATAGTCTAATTCCAGAACTCTAATAGTCTACTAATGAGTCTCCTGAATTAATCATGCAAGCATTTAGCATTTATTTCTTTTATTTGCCTTTTAATTTTTTGTTCTTATTTCTGGTATTTGGCAGTAAGTTCATTTTTTGTTACCTTATTTCAAATGTCAAAGCATTATTGCTGTTTTTTATTTATCTTTCTAGCATGTTTGTTTTTTTTTTAGATTCTGTTTTGGTTTTATGCATGAAACAGCTTTCCTTTCTTAGTAGAGAATATCAACTAATTATCATTTTCATCTTGCTTTGAAATATTTTCCTGCACTAAAAAAGATTAACTGCATTGTCTCAGTTTTCTCCAATTTTCTCAACATATTTGTATGCTCCGTTCGTTTCCTTTCCACGTTTTCATTCTCAGTAAATATCTAGGGACCTAGACAGTCAATTTATGCTACAGAATGAACTCACTCTAAATTATATAAGGACAAAAATTGTCAATCGACTTAAAAAGTCAAATGTGCTACATTCATAGATGAAATGCTAATATAATGCATGCATTATCTTTAGAACAAGTGTTTCTCTACCAAAAAAATCTCATATTTTTTCTAGATGTGATGGAACTGGGAGTAGAGGGTATATACTCTGGCTGGATGAGCGCTGGAGCAAGTGGGTGGGTCTCTGGGATATTTCCCTGCTCAGTAACAGGTTTTCAATTGAATTACTTATTTTAAGTCCTCAGTCACATCTTTGGCTTTATGGTGCCTGAAGTCCCTATGTGCAGGTACTTGCTGATTACGTTTCTTCAGAATAGCAGCCTCTAGTCTGAACATGGAGGAGAGAGCATAAAGGAAGGAGCAGTGGCTCCCTATGTGGGATAAAAGAGAAAACCTCCGGCTCAAAATTTTGCGTATAATTTTCTATTTTTAACTCCACAGTTCAACACTACCATATCTGTCTTCCATGTGTCTTATTACAACAGTCCTGAGCCTTCCATACTCTTGTAGCAAATAAAATCATGGTTTCTTCTTTTTCTTTTTCTGACAGCCTATATGTTGCATCTTTCTCTGCTGAATCGGTTATCAGTTACATTTTGTGGTCCACTCAGTTAGCAGCTGCAGTTTTATGTTTAAGTGGATAGTTACATTCATTCAGTTTTTAGGAAAGTCCAGTAAAAGCAACATAACATAATGGAAATCTCATCACTCCAGGGTTCAGCTTCTGGAGTCCCCAAATTATTCCCAACTTTAGTATGCCTGGTTATGGGAGATGAGCCTCTGTAGTGTAGACCAGCTCAGCTTAGGGAAATCATTGAGTCTCCAATGTCTTCAATTTCTTGTATATTTTAATTGTGTTTCCATGCACCTCCTTCAGGTTCATGTGGTCTGTTTCTAGTCTCTAGTGCAAGTGTTTCCTTGAGTTATGCATGAATTACAGGTTATTCAGTTTAAAAAAATCATCAACTAAGTTTAGATACTTTCGAACATAACAACTTCAGCAAAACTCTCATTTCTCTTGGCTTGCTATTCCTAGAGATTTCTTGGTGAGGGTAACCCCTCCTCCTCAGGCAACCTTGAGGTCAGAGAAAATGACACAGAGCAGCTTAGATGCTTTCATTGGACAAATATTAACCTACAGTGCCATCATACAAAACACATGACTGATGTTTTTTGGTTTTATTTTTCTTACCCTAGCCTCATTGATCTTCTGAGTTTATAGCTTTCTTTTATTCCTTTTGTTGTCATTGGAGCATAACTAACATGTCTTTAATCTACCATGTGTCTCCTAAGATTCAACAATTTTTGATCCCATTCATAGGAAAATGATAACATTAAAGAGGAGAAGATCATTCTAATAAACTTCCCAAGATCAGAGAAAATAAACATAGAAACCGAGGATAATCAAGATTTAACACCTGCTGAAGTCTTCTACAACAAAACATTAGAGGAAGAGCAGCAGTTCAAAAGGAATTTTATAGACCTGTCTAACTCGAGCAAATATCTCCAAACCAACTTGTATTATGAAATAAATCAAATAGACCAAAGTCTTGGTGGTGCTTCATATAATCCTTCGTTAGCAGGTCTCCTAAATCAGCATTTGTAAAGTTTCTTTTTCCAGATTAATAATATCAAATAATAAAGGTAATTGATCATGAATTCATTTGGAATATAATTGCAAATTAAATACTGCCCTTAAGTATTTTTCAGTGATAGCATGTGAATGTTCATTTGCATGTTGCACTTTTGAGGAAACTCTAAAGTTGCTATTTGATGAAAATATTCTCTTTCAAAACATTGTCATTTTGGAAAAAGAACACAAAAGCAGGAAATACAAAATTGCTTTTTTGGAACTCTTGGGAAAAGTCACACATAAGCTTTTAATTGCCAAAATGCATGTACATCACAGTTAATCTCATACTGTAAGCAAATTCTAATATCAATGTAGAAAATTTTCAGTTTGCAGTTTCGTACCTGAATTGTAACAAATGAAATTAATGGGTTTAAAATTGTAAAATCATCTTTCTATTTATTAAATAATACATTTTTGCCAGGCCAATGTGGCTCAGTGGTTGAATGTCGACCTATAAACCAGGAGGTAAAGGTTCTGTTCCTGGTCAGGGCACATGACAGGTTGTTGGTTCAACCCCCAGTAGGGAGCATACGGAAGGCAGCCAATAGATGATTCTCTTTCATCATTGATGTTTCTATCTCTCTCTCCATCTCCCTTTCTCTCTGAAATCAATAAAGATATATTAAAAATACAATAAAATAAATTTCTTATTCAGATATCTGATCTGATAAGTTTATGAGTGTGATATAGAAATGAACAAGTCTCAATTTGTAAAGGAGGTTTGAATAGTCAAACTCTGGTCAAACTTTTATTTCAAAACAAACAAACAACAACAACAACAAAACCCACTCCCACAAAGAGTCACATTTGGAGAATCTGTATTTAATAAGAAATTTAAAATTTAAATATCCCTGATGATGCTTCTAATCATTACACTTTAGGAAATTCCAAGCCTTGTGATTACAAATTTAGCAAAACACACCCGAAACCTATTAAATGGATTATTTTTATTGTGCCAATGTTTTATTAGCTTAACTGATCTAATTTATTAAAGAGGACCCCACAGCCTTATAAAATGCATTTTATTTGGTACACATGATGCAGTTATTATAGAAAATTTGCATACTGGCATTGACTTCCATTGGTACCTTAGGAATTGCCATTTTACTCAGTAAACAATCTCTATGAATAATTTAGTACAACAAATTGAATTTGTTATATTAGCTGTTACCTGGAATTAGCCAAATTACAAGGCTAAATGTACAGTCCTTCAGACTGCCAAATTTCCCCCAGGTGGAAAATAATGGAAAGTTCAGAAGTTTCCCTAACTATTCAAGTTCAATAATTCACTGGAAAAATTCACAGAACTCACCGAATCTAATAGACTCACAGTTACATTTATTAAAGGGGACGGGATACTAGTCAGATACAGCGAACAGAAGAGATGCCTAGGGCCAATCTGGGAGGGGCCCAAATGTGGAGCTTCCAATCCCATTGTCCTTTTCCTTTGTAGACATGAGCAGCGTTGCCTGCTCCTGAGTATGATGTACGAGAATATGCACAGAATATTACCAACCAGGGAAGCTCACTTGAGCCTTTGTGTCCAGAGTTTATATTCAGGGTTCATATCTAGGCATGATTAATTGATGAGTTGATCAAGGGGTTAAACTCAGTCTGGAGATTGAATTCATGATGAGAATTGTGGTCTCCACCGCAATGGTTGGTCTTTCTGACATGGCCAACTCTCTACCCTAAAACTATTAAGTGTGGCTGGACCCACCCCAAGTCACTTTGTTAGCATGAACTCTCTGGTGTGGTCCAAGGAACCACCATGAATAACAAAAATGCTGGTATTACTCAGGAAATGTCATGTATTGGAAGCTCACCTTCTATGTTATGTACTGTTAAGTACATAACATATTATATATGTCACATATTCCATGTATATTTATTTATAGACATATGTTAGAGTAAAATTAAATATTTAAAATTATAAATAAATAACACAGCCTAAAATTAATAACAAGGGGATTTAAATAAAATAAATTTCAGATATAAGGGGACAAGTGTCAGTAGATAACACACATCATTTGGTCTTTAAAAATTGCAAAGTTTTGCACACTTTTCCACATTCAACACTTTAAGGCAATTTTTAAAATCAGATGATAATGTCAGAGCTAAACATAATGCATTTCAGCAAGTATCCAAATAGAACCAAGTTCCTGCTGAAAAAAAAACCTGTAAATTGAGGGCATGACATCAGACAAATTAGATATGCTAAGTTATAAAAGAAACTATGACAAAAACATATTTTAAACATCAGGGAAATGTGCTTGCATAAGGATAATTTTCATAGGAAAAGTAAAATTCTGTCAGCAGATCTAGCAGGTTGTTGTTGTTTTTTTGTGTTTTTTTTTTCATCTAAACTAAGAAGATCATCTCACATAGTAAAACTATATGCAAAAAAAAAAAAAAATTCTTTCACTGACCTCATCTGAAACATTGTACACCTTTTTCTGGGTCAAGGCCTTTAACATGATTGTTATCCAGGAGAGTGTAAAATACAGCATTAATACTGCACTCCAGTGTGATATCAGAGCTTTCTCGGCTTTGAGAGAATGAAAATCAGGAACATTTTGCTGAGACAGTCTGTTAGCGTGGGAGGCAGAAAACCCCACGCTTCAGAGTAAGTTAGATCTCTGCCGAAGACCTACTTCCAGTTATGATAGCCTGAGGAAAGGCCCTTAACCATCCTCAGCCACATTCTTTTTGTCTGCAATGTGGGTTTTGTGAGATTTAAAAGTGATGATACATGCAAAGCACTTAAAAAATGCTGCTAGTAAATGTCGGTTATGAATTTCACTTCAGAGACCCAAAAGCATCTCAGGCAAACAGAACCTGCTTGGGCAGGAAGAGATGAATGGTATTAATATCAATACTAATATCACCATTAATATTTTAGAAACCTTTCTTCTTAAACTACACCATACATAAAGTAAAGTGCATGAATCTTAGCTTAATGAAAGTGTAGAAAATAAAGGTGCCCACATAAATATTAACCATGTCAAAATAATTGTTGTTAATTGAGCCCTCAATTTCACACTTGTTACCCCAAACAAAAGTAAGCTCCATAGATTAGTACTGTGTATTTTAAACTCTATATAGGTGAAAGGATAGGCGTGTATTGCTCACAGACATTTATGCTGTCAGACTCACCTATATTGTTAAGGTGGCAATAGTTTTTTTTGTTTGTTTGTTTTGTTTTTTGTTTTCTTTTTTTCAATGTTTTTATTACAGTTTTGTCCATCAGTGAATAATATGAGCCACGTAGGTAATTTTAAGTTTTCTGGTAGCCACAAACTGAAAGAACCATAGATTAATCATACAAATTTATCTTAAGTCTTATATTTGCTATCCAATATATTAAATGTTATTTTAACATGTAACCAATATAAATATTCTGAATGAGGTATTTTACATATTTTTTTTTTACTAAGTCTTCAAAATCTACTGTGTATTTTGCACTCACAGCACATCTCAGCTCTAATTAGTCCAAGTTCTCAGCAGTACCATGTGGCTAATGGCTGCTGTATAGACAGAATAATCCAGCTCTATCATACTTCCTTATATTAATGTATTAATGTATTTGCCCATTCAATTGTTAATTACCGCATTTGTGTGTTTTTCCTATGTTAATGCTGCTGTGGACATTCTAATACATATTTCCTGGTGTTCCTATGTATCCATTTCCACTGCATATGCATGAGGAGTGGACTTACTAATTTACAGATTGTGTGTATGTGCAATTGTATAAGTTATAGGCAATCATTTTTCCAAGAGGTTCGTACCAATTTACTTTCCTGCCAGTAATGTGCAAGAGTTCAAATGACATCATTCCCCAAAATTTACATGATTGTTTCCTTTTTTAATTTTACTTCCAGTGGGGTACCATTTTAAATGGCGTTTCCTTGATTAAAAATGGAATTTAGCACTTTGTGTTTATTAATCATTTTGATGTCTTTTTTTGTGTGTGAAGTGCCCATTCTGGCCTTTTATCCATTTAAAAACTGGTTGTCTGTATTCTGTTATTTATGTTTATTAATTCTTTACATGTTTTCATTTACAGGATGGGGCAACAGTGGGTTTATAGCTGTGAGTACGCGGAACACAGAGTTTATTCTTGTATTACTATTTATTAATTATTGTCTTATTTTCCACACAAACGACTGTAAACCTAGTTTTGCCAACCCCTGTATATTCTGGATACACACACACGCATATTAAAGTTAGAGGAATTACTTCACCAGATACCAAGACTCAACATATATCTGAGTGATTAAAGCAATGAGGTATAGGCAAAAGGGACAGTCTCACCTGAACATAGGGATCTGTGGTGACAAAAGTTAAAGGCAACTATTAAAGAATCATGTGGCAAAATTACAGAGAGATAATTATACCTGCAAGTTTATAACTATTTTTTTTAAATCACAGCATAAAAAGGTATATCTTTAGAAAGACAGCCCCAATAAAATTGTTCAAATTCACAAAGCTAGCTAACTGTGAGTACTTTGTATAAGTACTTGATTTTTCACAATTTACAACCTCTGGTAATTTTTAAAAATTAAAGGCCATATATTAACTTTAGAACATAATGAAGCCTTGAAAAAAGCAGAAGAAATTGAATTGTTGAATAATCTGATACAGGTGGCATTGGTCATCTTTTACTAAGGTGCAGAGGGAAGTGTGGCTCATTGGGGAACTGAAAGAAAGCCAATGTAACAGTGAGGATTCCATCATCATCATGTTTTCTTTTCTTTTTTTAAAAAAGTATTTCTTGTTTAAAGTATTACATATGGCTCCTTTTCCCTTCATTGGCCTCTCCCGGGTTGTTCCCATCCCCCAGCACATGCACTCACCCCTCTACTGTCTGTGCCTATGGGTTATGCTTATATGCATGCATACAAGTCTTTTGGTTGATTTATCACCACCCTCACCCCACCCCCTGCCTTCCCTCTGAGGTCGTATGATCTGTTTGATGCATCTATGTCTCTGGATCTATTTTACTTCATCAGTTTATGTTGTTCATTGTATTCCACAAATGAGTGAGATCATGTGATATTTATCTTTCTCTGACTGGCTTATTTCACTTAGCGTGATGTTCTCCAGGTCCATCCATGCTGTTGCAATAGGTAAGAGTTCCTTTTTTCTTTCTTTCTTTCTTTCTTTTTTTTTTTTATAGCAGCATAGTATTCCATTGTGTAGATGTACCACCGTTTTTAAATCCACTCATCTGTTTTTTCTTGGTGGAGGTGAAAGCAGGCTCAGGTGTAGTTGTGTGTCTGTGAGGGAGATGAGACTTAAGTTTAATATTACACTACAACGTTTTGATCTTAGGTTCCTAGATGTTCAGTGTTTTTTTTAATTTTATTTGATTCTCTTTGCCATTTTAATAGTCTAGCTTTGTGATAAGTTATCTGTGCTCTTTCAAATTAGGTGAGAAGGGAGGAAATGAGGATTGATATGGATGAGAAAGAGGAGAAATAAATAAATAAGGAAATCATTAACTTTGATCATTTTAGATGGCTAGAGGGACAGATAGGTGTATTTATTACATATCCCTAGTACATATGAATTTAAAATGTGGCTAATATAGAACCTATTAGTTATTTTTTCTAGCATTCTTATATTAGAAGATATAATAAAAATTAGAATGAGGCAAATTGTACCAGCTTCTCTAGATAACGAAGAGAAAGTTTATGGAGTAAATGAGTTAACAGAAAATGTCAAATTTACTCCTGAGCTTCACTTTACGCATCATGAAAAAAGCAAAATTTAAGTTCAGGGTAACAACATATTTTATTTTTGTATCAAAGCTCTAAAGAGATACCTCAAAACACTAAAATTAGATTCCTATTCTCCTTCAAATGTAAAAAATAAAATATATGTAGAAACTTATATTTCTATTAATTGAATAGCCTTAAATTTGATGAACAATTTAGCAATGTACACCGAAGGTAAGTTTTAATTTACATGCTCAGTATGAGTTGTTGGAAAATTTAATTGTTTGGTGGAGTTCACATTTGCATAACAAAAATTATTTGTAAGTAACCAACCTTCAGAAATTTCTATTTTTATTATCCTCCTGTCAAGGTATCTGGAAAACTCAAAGTTAATAAGAATTGCTTATAAGCAACAGCATTAATATAGGAGCTAAGCCAAGCATTAGAGGGACAAAGCAATCAAATCCTGTTAATTAAAAAACTGTCAGCCTTAAACTTGGTTCACTTGAAAACATATGGAGAAATATTTTATATCATTTCTAAATAATAAAAACTGGCCCTGTCAGGGTAGCCCAGTTGTGTAGAGCATGATCAAGATATGCCAAGGCTGTAGGTTCTATATCTGGGCAGGGCACATACAAGAATTAACCAAAGAATCCATAATAAGTGGGACAACAAATCAAAGTTTCTGTCTCTCTAAAATCAATCAATCAATCAATCAATCAATCAATCAATTCATCATAGTGAAAAATGCGTATAATAATTTATAAAGTAGTAAGCTAAAGTAACTTATTTATCAACAATATTTTATTCCAAGTCTTTCTTATTGTGTGAACATCCAACTTTCATAATTTAATGAAACCTAAATTAAAATATAATTTTAATTGCTGCACTATTATATATATATATATATATATGTATATTCTGACATTAGAACATAGTATTATGTGCATTACATACTCATATACTCCTATAGGATCAATATCATCAGCATGTCTAGTAGACAGTGTTAGCAATCCACCCAAAGTATACCCACAAATTTCTTTTCTCTATTTCCAAGCCTAGCAATGAAAAGATTGAAAAGGAATTACAGTTTATATTTTTACAAAGTCCTTTCCTCCCTCCCCTTACATTCTCAGTTCATAGGAAGTATTTATTGACTTCGAGATTTGATGGATTTTATTTTTTCTTTGCATGAGAAAAAAAGTAACAAAAGCAATTACAAAGAAAACATTCATGTTTCCCCCCAGAGTGCTATCAAGCTCTGGTAAATTCTATGTCTAGTCATTACAGTGCATAGCAACAAGAGCAGTGGTAGCAGGTGGCAGTATGAATTTAAATTAGATGAAATGTTCTATGAAACCACAGGAGGTCTTCTCTGTCAGTTTCTTGAGTGTGCATAAGAGACACCCACAAGATCAAGTGCTGCAAACTCATCTAGCCATTTATGTCTTTCTATTTTACCAGAGTGCTCTCTTTATCTCGATATATTAGTCTTTTTACTCATCAAAGTGTTTTATGATAAACCCACTAAAGAAATCTAGGATCTTTGTTCTGAAAGATGATAAATAGAACAAAACAACCCTAACCAGTTTGGCTCAGTAGATAGAGTGTCGGCCTGCAGACTGAAGGATCCCAAGTTTGATTCAGGTCAAGGGCATGTACCTTGATTGTTGGCACATCCCCAGTAGGGGGTGTGCAGGAGGCAGCTGGTCACTGTTTCTCTCTCATCAATGTTGCTAACTCTCTATTCCTCTCCCTTCCTCTCTATAAAAAAATCAATAAAATACATATTTTTAAAAAGAACAAAACAAAATACTTTCTTATTCCAGTTCTAGAAAGGTTAGTGATCACATGGCAGAATCTTTTTATTGCTTTCACAATTTTTCTTTGAAATAAATTTAGTCTCATAAGATAATATTAATAATCATAGCAAAGTTTGAAGTTAAAGATTTGAAAACAATGTCATCACTCCCAATCATGTTTCCCCTTTCCCAGTAAGAGGATTTACACATTACTGCTCTTTGCCATGCGACTTTATAGAGAAAATCTTATTTTCCTCCTCATTGTCAAGTGACCACATGATTTGCTAAAAAGATTAATTAGCTCATACTAGACTCAAAAGTGTAGAACTAGCTTATTGATATCTGTATATATGGTGTTGGCCCACCTTTATATGCAATTCATCCAGAAATCTGGAACCAGGCAAAACTTGGGTAAAAGACCCACTAAAATTTATTTCTCATTTATTCTTCATCTTTCATCTTTTAAGTTTTTTTTTCACATATTTTCACATGATAAATTGTACTCTTAAGCAACATCTTTAGAAGGTAAAGAATCAGTCTGATTCTGATTAAGTGGAGAGATGTAATTTTCTTTTCTCCATCATTTTCAAGCTCCATTTCTGTCCCCCTCACCCCCCACCCCAATTCATCTCCTCATTCCTACACAATGACCTTGGTTTATCCTCAGTATAATAATACAGAATGCCCAACATCAATGAATATTCTAAACATATTTTTTCTTATATCTGGGTTAAGTGGTTCTCTTGAGTTGCCCTTTTCCAATTAGTGACTCAAGTTCCTATCTCTACATCAGGGGAATCCACCATCTTTTATCCTTAGCTTCCACGCTTGAGACAATAAGATGATTGTGGTAAAGGGAGAGAATTTAAAAAGAAAAATTCAAGGGTATGGTAATTCTGCTCTCATCCTGCAGAATTCTGATTCCATCATAGGGCCCCAACCCAACTGAGGAGGAACTTGGAACTGTACTTTCTGATGAGCATAAGAAGTATAAATGGAGCTGATGATGTAGTAATCACTTTCAGATGACCTTATACATAATAAAAAAATGAATTGATTCATAGGCAAGTTCAAATATTATACTGCATTTATTTATTTCACAAAGATGGGCTGTGATATGTACTGCATATAAAGTGCTAGTAAATCCCATAGTCTTACTTTCAAGAAATGCAAATATTGATTTGATATTGCGGTATTTTTTTTTTCTTGTTAATACCATTTCATCTCTTTGCTTTTACCATTCAAGGTAGTAACTGAAAAAAAAAGTGAAACTCAATTCTGTGCAGCTAGTAAATAATATTTTTTTACTTCAGAATAATTGTTTAAGACACTATAACTAAAAATGTAAGGATATGAAAAAAAGAAAGGAAAACACATCAAATTAAAGGGGAGTGTGATAGTGAAGCAACTGATGGAATTTTTTATTTAAAAATGTTTATATCCCTAAGAAATAAAAGATCATAAAACATATTACCTAATATCATTATTGACTTTTTTATGATGCAATTTTAAGTGATCATAGCAAATTTTTTTTGCATAAAATTTATTGCAAAATAAAAAGCGATAGCTAATACATGTATTTATTTCATGTTTTTCAAACCATTATGAAGCCCCAACTATGTGCTGCTGGTCCCACACCTAAGCTTTAGGGAGAAAAATCCATGATATAATCAGTGATATCTAGAATTTGCAGTCTGGATCATTGGATAGACATTCAAACAGGAAATGACAGCATAATGAGATGCAAGTGCAAAGATAGAGCTAGATACAGTTAGGGCTCTATGATCTACTCAACTGCCTTTTAATACACTGATCCTTTCTAGATGCTAGAGAAGGTGTAATTTGATGAAGTGTTTGTAGAACGTTATCAGTATTCCATCAGTGATTACTCCAAATAACTGCTTAAATTTTCCCCTTTTGGTGCCCAGTAGTCTCCATCAAATTCTGCTTTTGAGCCATCATTTACACATCAGAACTAAGTCAAGTCATTGTGTGTGGCATTTCCCCTTTAACTCAGGGCAGAATGCAGTGCTAAGAAGCTAGGCTTTGGAGTATGGGCTCAATCATGTCTGGCACTTCAGGATTTTATACATGGTACTCATTAAATGATAGTAATGTATAGACGTTGTAGGAGTTGCTGTCAACATTGATATTGTTGTTGCATCATTTATTTATGCATAATGATCCATCATAATGATATAACTAATAAAGGAATAAAATTTTTATACACCCAAGGAAAATGGTTAATGTATACATTGGTTAACTTGTGAGGCTATATGGTTAATGGTTAAGAACATGGCCTGTTAGGGTAAATTGTCTGGGTTTAAATCCATGTAACTTACTAACTTATAATGTAAACTCCGTAAAATTTCTTATCTTCATCTACTTCAACTTTCCCATTAAATAATTGAAAATAATAGTTTGTCTCTATTATAATTACTATAAAATTATATGTGTTGAAATATATAAAGTGCTTAGATGGGCCTGGCTGGAGTGGCCCAGTTGGTTGGACATTGTCTTGTGCACCGAAAGGTTGCTGGTTCGATTCCCAATTAGGGCACACACTTGGGTTGTGGGTTCGATCCCTGATCTGAGCATGTAAGGAAGGCAACCAATTGATATTTCTCTCTCTTTCTGTCCCTTCCTCTCTCAAAACATATCCTCTGTTGAGTTTTTTTTTAAAAAGTGCTTATATCCTACCTAGCACATCATAGGCTCTATAGAAGTATATGTTCTATCATTAACATTGCTATTTTCATTATTAGTAATATCATTAATATTTTATTTGGAAACACACCAAGTATGTGAGGTTACTCTGATCTGTTCTCGTATTCTCTTCGTAAGGAGTGCTATTTTTGTTTGTGTTTTGTTTGTTTGTTTGTTTGTTTGTTTTGTTTTTGTTTTCAACTACTACCACCCTAAGGGTAAAATGATTTTCCAAAATACATGTTCATGAATCCAAACTACTTTTTCTTCTGTATTCTGGAAAACCTTCTCCCTAACAATGCCTATATGAATTAGAATATACACAATGCATTAGAGGCGTGTAGAATTCTGATCACTTAAAATGAACTGAAGATGGTGGTAGATCACCTGCCAAGTGTTATTGTTAAAATGCCTTTGTACATTCCTCCCAGCCCTCGGAAGCTTCTGGACATCCTGACCATCACTTCTTCATCTGTTCATTGGTGGATGTTACTGTTTAGTGTTCTTTCCTTAGAACTTTCTCTCCTCTTTATCTATACTTTTTCCCGGAAATATCTCCTTCACATTCACAATTGAAAAAAAAAAAACACAATTATTTCCCTGGGCATTGTCTTCCTCCTGAATTCTGAGCACTACTTTCCAATAGTATATTGAACATCCCTCCTCTACCAGCACAGTTGGCTCATGGGTATCTAAGGCTCACCTTGCACAAAGCTGAACACTGCCCTCCTCTTCCACCTCACTCACTCAGAAGGACATTCTTTGAGAAGGATTTCACTATTTTATCATTTTCCCCATCAGGAATTTGGAAAAGTATCATGAATTCCTTCCCATCCTTCACTCCCTATGCTCAGTCTATTTGTTGTTCCACTTATTTATGCATTCATTGGTTGGTTCTTGTATGTGTTCGGACTGGGGATTGAACCCACAGTCTTGGAGTAACCAATGATGCTCTAACCAACTTACCTGGTCATTGCAGTTTTCTCTATGTTTTAAAGAGTTTTATATTTTTTCAAATGGCTTTTTTTCAAAAGCATAACTAAAGAAAGGATGAAAGTAAATTAGGCAATGAGAAATAATGGTGAAATGAGAGAGAGAGAGGAAGAAAGAAAGAAAGAGAGAGAGAGAGAGAGAGAGAGAGAGAGAGAGAGAGAGAGAGAGAGAGAGAAAAGAAGGAAGAAAGAAAAAGAAAGAAAGAAAGAAAGAAAGAAAGAAAGAAAGAAAGAAAGAAAGAAAGAAAGAAAGAAAAGAGAAAGGGAGGGACAAAAGGAAGAAAAAAGGGAGGAAGGAAGGAAGCCCATTCCTGTACTGAATTTAGAGTTTTCTCTTTTAAAATGAAAATTTTTAGTTAATCTGTGTTATGATTAAGAGTGGAGCTGATAAAATAAACATATCTATAAGAAAATAAACCTTGATTTCAATATTAACACATGTTCTAAGGGAGTATAGAAGGAAGGAGACCTTGGTTCAAGTAAAGATGTTTATAGTGTTAACAATAGATAAGGAAGTATGATGCTATTTATTTAATGTGTTTGCTGATCCTCTATGGATCCTGACATATCCACCTTTTGGACTCAGCAAAGTACTGCATTGGATGCTAATGACTCTACTTACTAATCTATAAATCTAATTAAGAGCATCATATCAGTGGCCACAAATTTTTAGATATTGCATTTCTTTAATGCGGGTCATTTTCATAGTGTATCTACTCTTTGTACTTATTTATCTTTTTCTTTATTTAGTTCATATGACAGAGTTGATTTGTAGTATTTTTCTTGTCACTAAATTAAATCTTCCCATCTGAGAAAGAATCAGCAAGAACAGTTACAGCTAATGAATAGCTAATGCTGTTTACCACATAATTATCTTGCCTGAAATAACAGGATTTAGATTCAGCAGTTGATAAGATAATTTATTGGATATTATATCCTCTTTTAAGTGTTTTGCCTTAAATCATGCAAAATACATTTTGACAGGAACTTTATGTTTCTAATTATCTTTAAAAGGACTTCTTTTTAAAGTTTATGTTCCCTAAAGTGTTCCACTCATGTTACTTTTCCACATTTTTTTTTTCAATTATCGGACAAAGCATAAGGCAGTACTAAATTTAATTTAGTGAAAATTACTAGTTTAAGACGAATGCAGTCATCTATAAATAAGGGATGCCAATAGAAATATCCCATGGCTTATTAAATCCCTTGACATTGATGAGTCATTTGCATACACAGACAAGACGAAATAGTCACTTAACAGTAATGATAGCAAATAATAACAATGATGGTAGTCTGAATTTAGAAAGCTATTAATATGTGGGAGGCACTACATTTATTAACACAATTATCTGGTAATGAATTGGATTGGAAAAGATGTGAATCATTTTAGTCCATGTCACTTCTATTATTTGAGGTCTATAGGTCAAGCAGATAAAGTCACACATCTGGCTCCGATTTCAATTTTGAGCAACAATATCACACCTTAAAGAATGTCTAGGTCAGTGGTATGATGCAATTCAACAATCCGCTTCTAGTCAAGGAGCAGCACACATAGGTTCTTCCAGCTCCAACCTTTGTTTTTCTACTAATGCTTGTGTCAGTGTTATTTTTGAGTTGACCATGAAAAAAGATATACTGCGGTCATCAATGATTTTAGACAGAGTTGAAAAGTTAGCTTCTTATTCTATCTCTAGGTTTTACTCATTCCTCACTTATACAAAGGTATACCCATTCAAGCCGAGGTTACCATGTTGAAGTTTGCTCTGAACACCTTATGGAGCAGGTTTGCTCACCCAGCAAGCACTCACTCATTTCTTTGCTCCCAGCAGTAAAGATTTTGTTAATTCCTTAAGCTAATTAAAATATTGATATTTTTCAGTACTATTCTCTTTGCAGTCAGGGACAATAGACGGAAGTAGAAAAAGCACATCAGCAAATCATATGCATGCAAAAGAAGTATTTGTATCTCAAACATATAATAGCTCTGAACTCCAAAGAGATCAATTCAGGGGAAGCCTGAAAGTATTGATTTGTTCAAAACTTCAAGGATTCTTATGTTCTTTTTTCTATTTCAGAAAAAAAGTGTCATTTATTACAAAGACTATAATATCAATCTAATAAAAATCCATTACAATGGTACATGTGTTTATTAAATTTTAGAAGTATGTTTTGATTATTTGCTCTCCCACCTCCAACTGCAAAAGTTAGGTTCACTACATGGTAAGTTCTTAGTTCAGATGAAAGAGGTATCAGAAAAATGTGGTTTGATTGATGACACGGTATTACATCAGGAAGCACTAAGTCCATAGGAAGACTTGGTCAAGGAATCCCTTGAAAAGAGTCATTTACTGAAAGTCAGGGTGGCTACACAAGTTTAGGAGTAGGTGTGACCAGAAAAATATAAAAATTACTGGGAGAAAGAGAGACAGCACATTCACACAACTTTTATTACAGTGTACCATTATAAGTATCCTATTTTATTAGTAGTTATTGTTATTCATTTCTTATTGTGTCTGTTATAAATTAATCATGAGTATGTATTTATGTATGTATGTCTAGGGAAAATATAACTATATAAGGTTCAGTACTATCTGTGGTTTCAGGCACTTGCTCGGGTCTTGGAATATAACCCTGCGGGTAAGGTGGCACTACTGTATTTATTTCCATGAACTTCAGTATTATACTTTTCCCCCCTTTTCATCAAACCTGTAAATACAGTGTTTTTCACCATTAATAGTTGATCTTCTCCAAATGAGAAATAATTTGGAAAATGCTGCAGGACGGGGGATTTCATTGTTGATTTTAATCCAGAGATGCTTTGAAATGAAACCCTCCTGGAGATCTCTCCTGAGTCTATTGTTCAGTCAGCAGTGCAAAGTGTCACATCAGCAGGTTTAGCTATTTCTTTCACATGGTAGGCCGTCAGTAGTTTTATGCTTAATCTTTTCATAGAATGAGGTGCAGGCCTAAGGACCTCTTAAGCTTTCCAAAGTCAAAAATAAAAATAGTCCATCATAATTTAGTCTTTCATCATTGTTGAATACATACCTACATATATACATACATACAAGTACGATATGTAGTCCTATTAAGGCAAATGTTACCATGGAGATAATGGTGTCCTTTGATATTTGAGGAGACTGGCCATTTGTATTACTCACTGTAATGTTATTTTAGTTAATATGATTAGGGTAAGACCCTGAAAGACTCCAGTGAATTTATCATCTTAATCTTAAACTTAATTTTTATATAAGACAAACATTAGAACATGTCTAAGTATGTTACTTAACAGCAAATGTTTACAGAATTAAACACAATTGTTAAAATAAATACATATCTAATATATATTATTAATAATGCTGATCTATTTTATCTTGATTTTAAATGCATTAATAAGGTGTGTACAATTTTTGTCTACTTTATCTTGCCTTAGGTCATCTACTTCCAGATTCCCCTTATATCTAAAGTCCTGAGCATAATTTGTATTCACTTCTATGAAAGGAAGTAAAAAATACAGTGAAATAACTCAAATTAAGGTGTAATAAAAAAGAATTTTATGTGCATAGGCATTTGTATTTTAAAAGGAGATTCCTTATGGAAGTACTATTAATCTGAAGAGGACCCATAATGGAAGGATGTCATATTCTGTGGCATCTTTTTAATTAAAAAATAAAGATATGATTGATATATAACCTGATATGTCTCCTTAATAGTCATCACCACACATAGTTACCATTTTTTCTTGTGATGACAACTTTAAGATCTACTCTCTTAGCAACTTTCAAATATACAATACAGTATTTTAAATGCAGTCACCATGCTGTACATTACATCCCCACAACATATATTTAATAACCAGAGTTTATACCATTTGACCACCGTAACCCATGTGTCCCACCCTTCACCTTTGACAACCACCAACATGATTCAAGTATCCACGAGTTTATTTTTTTATTTTTTTAAAAGATTCCACATATAAGTGAGATCATATGGTGTTTGTCTTCCTATCTGACTTACTTCACTTAGTAAAATGCCCCCAAGGTTCACCTATGTTGTCACAAGTGTATGGCATCTTTTGATAGGAGATATTTTATAAGATGGTGTGAACGTCAATTGTAATAAGAAAGTGGCACCCATCAAAGACAACGCTAGCATTTTAAATGATGCTTTGTTTGTGTATGTTCCGCTTCTCTGGGAACGTGTGCGCAGGTGACCCAGTGCGCCTCATTTGGATATACCAGTACAGACGTCAAAGGGTACTTTATTATTTAGGCCCAGCTTAAACCAACACTAAGGTGAGAGGAGACACAGGAGACAAACAGAGTGCAAGAATCACACGGGTTTATTTACCAGAGAGCTGATGGGTTTCTGTCCTTGGCAGGCCACCCGGAGACACTCGCTGGCAGAGACACACGGAGGTCGTCAGGTGCGCAGCTGCAGGTGCTCGGTCTCTTGACCCAAAGAGAGGCCTCTAACAGTCTGGGCTCAGGGCAGAGCAGGAGCAGCAGAAGTTCCAGGGGGAAGGAGAACGTCTCGTCTGTGGAGGGCAGACAGGCGTCTGACCGCTGGTGTGAGAGTCCTTCTTTGATACCGGACGGATGGGCTTCTTCAGTGCCTCTTATCAGTGTGCTCCGGTGGTGCCTTCTGGGCTTATCTGGGTACACACGCAGGGGTTTGCAAAGTACTTATGTGGGTACACATACATAGGTTAAGTTTTATTTCTAATACAAAAAGGAGTTACTTATGCTAACCAAACTTATTACTATAACAGTGTAAAAGCAAATGATTTCGAAAGGAAGTAACTTGATATGTGTGCTATTTTAATAAGAAAAGAGACTCCACTTAAGCGTGGAATCACCTAATTCAATGAGGCCCCAATAGATTTTCCGGTTTTATTTCCTTAGAGGCATCATGGACCAGGGAAGTGTGAAATAATGTGGCCTCACACTGGGCAACTCACAGAAAGTGTGTGAGCTTTGGTTTTACTTCTCTGTAAATTACCAAAGCTCATAACCTCTCCTCTGTTCTCACACAGCTGGGCTCTCCGCACTTTGCTTTTTTATCAGTTCCTCTTTCTTGAAACTATTTTTTTTTGTTTGTAGACTCTCCTTTCTCCTGTTTCTCTTTTGACTTCTAACATATTCTCTCATATCATGGTATCTTTCTTAAATTTAGGTATTCTTTAACTTTTTCCCTCAGGGCTATTCTCTAACTAAAAGTTATCTCTATCCCAGGGGTGGGCACACTTTTTGACTCGAGGGCCACAATGGGTTCTTAAACTGGACCGGAGGGCGGGAACAAAAGCATGGGTGGAGTGTTTGTGTGAACTAATATAAATTCAAAGTAAACATCATTATATAAAAGGGTACGGTCTTTTTTTTTTTTTTTTTTAGTTTTATTCATTTCAAATGGGCCGGATCCCCGAATCCTGCCCCGCAGGCCATAGTTTGCCCATGGCTGCTCTAGACCATAATTATTGATTTTTCTTTTTGTATCATGAACCTTTTGGGCAGTTTGTGTAGCCTATGAAACCTTTCTGAGAATTATTTTCAATGTATGAAACAAAATACAACTAATAATAAAATAAATCATTCAACTAGATTTCCAAAAATATTTTAACATACTTTATTGAGGGAAATTAAAAGATAAACAGACAGGTATAATAAGTCCTAAAATTTTTAAAATAGGGATAAGCACTAATAATTCAAAATTTCTGTAGAAAGTATAATGTAATAATAATGAACCTATAATTTATGTTGGTGACAAAGTTAAGACAATAAATACTACTGTATCTATTGTCGGCATTAATAAGTTGAAGGAAATAGTATTTTTAAGAGGGCAGTGGCAATAATGATTAATTTTTCCCTTTAAGATCATAGGCCCCTAACTTTTGTCCATGGGTCCCTCAGTTTAAAACCACCTGTTCCAGATCACCTCTTCACCTCATTCTCTATTTACCCATAGTTCTTCTCCTAATGCTTTGTAATAAATAACTTACTGTCTTTCTCACTGATGAGATCGGGAATTTAAATATATATATATTTATTTCAGAGAGTAAGGGAGAGGGAGAGAAAGATAGAACCATCAATGATGAGAGAGAATCATTGGTTGGCTGCCTCCTGCATGCCCCCTACTAGAGATAGAGCCCACAACCCAGGCATGTGCCCTGACCAGGAATTGAACCATGACCTCCTGGTTCATGGGTTGATGCTCAACCACTGAGCAACCCCAGCCAGGCAAGATTGTGAATTTTTTGAGGGCAACAAACTCTGCATTTGACATATTTGTCAGTTTCTAACCCAGAAATATTTCTGAACAAGTAGAATAAATCTTTATTTCCTCTCTCAGTATCTCTCTTGAAATGAAGATCTTCATAGACAATTGCTAACAAGATCTACCCATTCCTATTATGAGTGGGAGGTGAGAGCTATGACAAAGCTCTAGATAATCTGATACTCCCAACACATTGGCACCAAAAGTATTGTTTAGGTCCTCTCCCATGCCCAGCCTCAATTAAATAAGTAAGCCTATATGTATGTAATAAATCAAATTAGAAAATAAATGAAATGTTCTTACTCCAAGAGAGGGATTAAAAGACAAAGAGATAATCTGCTTAGCCCTCCTTTATTACACAAGAAATATAACATATAAAATACAGAAGAGTGAATAATTATGGAATACAAATGGCAAAGGAACACTAGACAAGGCAAATTTGTCCCCAAGTACTTTCAACTTAAGGAAGAAAAAGAGCGAAATGACACAGCTCTAAAATTTCTGATAAACATACGTCTTAACAAAATCAAGTTATCAAATGCTTAGAAGTGAGCTGCCTCAATTTGTTGCCATATGTATGGGACTCAAAGAGATATATGCCCTTGTGGAGAAATCTCTCAAAACATAACTCATCAAAGAAATCATGTATCTTGTGATATTCAAAGCTATTTCCACCTGAAAAAAAACTTTTAAGATCAATGACCGAAAGCTTAAAGGACCACCTAGTGATTGTGGAGGAGCAAACATCAAATAAGGCTGAAGATTGTAAACTCAAGATTGCAGCTGGTATTTGAAGTAAAGTTGAGTTTCTCTATTTTTTTTTCTTAAAATTTATAGCTGATTACAAACAGTGTGTCTTATTCAGAAATGTCAGCCAACTTGGAATTACAGTCTTCACTGCTGGGTTTGCTTGCAAATAAAATAAAACCGAGGAGGAAAACAGAGACATGACTATGAAAGATACTAGAATGTGGAAAAGGCAGGAAACATTAAAACACCTTCCTTAAGAATTAGAAAAAGGTTTATAATTAATAATCTAACAGATGACTGCCAAAAAATGCCAAAACAGTAATTACATTTTCATTTGTGAACATGAATAATGAGGGAACATAAAAAAAAAAAATTAGACTTGGGATTTTATGACAATGAAGATGAACAATTACCTATAGTTTCTATTCAGAATTATGATACATTTTTGGTTGTAGAAACAGAAAACTTATTGAGTTTACAAACACTCTAATACTAGATTGCAATCATGACATGAGCTGGATACAATTTCCATTTCATTATCACTGGAGTCAGATTATTTTCAATATTGCCTATTTAATTATGTGTACCAGAAAAAAATAAATGTCTTTTTAAAAAATATAATATTAAAAAGAATTATTAAAAATATTTTTCTCAGCAGTATAAATGTTCAGCACAAAGTATTCAAGTTAGTTGTTGAGATGGTCTAGTTCTTTGGAAAATCCTGACAATAAGAAAAACTTTTGTGAAATTATTTTTTTCATTATATTATAGCTAGAGGCCTGGCACACAAAATTTGTGAGTGGGTACGGTCCCTAGGCCTGGCCTATGATCAATTGCAGAGCTAAGGGAGGCCCTTCCCACCTGACCTGGGCTCTGCCATTGATCCCTGCCCACAGGGGGGTCCTGCCCACCCTTCTGGGGCTCTGGGATCAATCACAGAGCAGAGGGAGGCCCTTGCCAACCAGGCCTGGGACGTGCCATTCATCACCGCCCACAGGGAGGCCCTGCCTGCCCTTCCCGCCCTGCCCACCCGGCCAGGACTCTATGATCAATGCTACGCTGAGGGAGGCCCTGCCCACCTGGCCAGGGCTCTGTGATGGGCCCTCCTAGGGCTTGCCTTGGCCCTCGCAGCCACAGCTTTGTCCAGAAGGACGTCAGGAAGGTCATCCGGAAGGTGTCTAGTCTAATTAGCATATTACCCTTTTATTAGTATTGATGGTGTAGTGCTTTAGTACAATTTATTTTTTTCAAGAGTTTAAAAATTATTTTTATCATGTTTATAGTCTGAATGTTAAATTACATATCAAATAATATGTTGATTATTTTATTTCTATAGCAAAAATGTAAAGACTTTATTTTTTAAAACTGTATATGGTGTGTGAGGGTTTATTTTAAAAAAAATGGATGTATGAAATTTGTAATGCCAAAAATATATAAATTATGTCATCAATTTTGCCCCCAAATTTTGTATTGTAAGTATGAACCCTGAGAAAGAAGAAACTTACTAAGAAAGGCTGCTGGTTACCACTGTGATAAATGCTAAGGGAACAAGTATACAGGTGTGGTAGAGAACGGTGTTGAGAGAAGGTTGAGGACAGACACTGAAGGAGCAGGTATCTAAGTGAAACTCCAATGTTAAGTGTATTATTATTTGTATAGAGCAAGAATGAACAGAGTTCTAAGTACCAACACAGGCAAAAGTTTGGCCTATACTAGGCCAAACTCTCTAAACACTTTGCTCCAGAATTCCTAAAATTCCAGTTTGATATTCATATTTTTATAGTTATCATTGCCTTTTATGCAGTACAGTGTTTCAATTTAAAGATGACTATAAAAATACCATGTTAAGTTCAATAGTTTTATTGTGAATAAATATATGAACACATAGGAAAAAACAGATAAGATTGAAAAAAAAATGATCCCTGAAAGATGGAAGTAAAAATACACTGAAGTGGGTAAAAAATGTTAAAATATTGGAGAGTGAATTAACTAAGTTTGATCTTTGCCTACTTCACAGTTTTGTTAAGGGCTGACCAGTAGATAGAATAAAATCTTGAATCAGCCATAGAAAAGAAAATTACCTTTTCTCTGTAGATATGAGCAGAAGCAACAAATTGTCAGCCAATTGACTGGAAAGTCTCCATAGTGAAAATATTTAACAAAGTATTTTGTTTGTTTCTTTTAGAAATAATTATTATAATAGCTAACATTTATTAAGCAGACAATTTTGTGCTAGTTACTGTTCTAATGTATATATGGGTGTGTGAATATTAGTCTTTCTCACAGCCCAATGAGTTACATAATGTTACTTACAAATTTAATAGATGTAGAAATTGAAGCACAAAGATGTTAAATGACTTGCCCAAGGCTATACAACCATATCTGACATACTAGGATTTGAACCCAAGCAATCTCATTCCATTGGTTATGAATTTTAACACTACTAGGGGTACCTTAGAGGAACAACTTAATATTTTTGCCTGCAAGTATAGAAATGTATTTCCTGTTGATAAACGTACTTATTTTATATAAATACAATCTTAGAGTGTAATTATAAATAGCATCGTCACAATAAAATCACATATACATAAAAAACCTTCGCTCTCCCATGGAACTAAATGTAAAATGGTTCAAGAGTGATAACTTCAGTGGGAAAAGTAGTAGTAGAAGAGCTTTGTAATCCACACAACACATAGCGGTGTGACAGTCAGTTACTTTACTTTTTAAGGTCTCATTTTTTTACTGAAAAATGTGTAATATTATCCATCATACAATCTTTTGTGAAACAGAAGTAGTATTTGAAAACAGCTGGCGTTTAGTAGACAAACAATGATGAATACTTAAATCAATAAGAAGTAACCGATAGACTTTATTTTTGTCATCCCTTTAAAATGGAAATAATGTTACATTGGAAAAGAGGGATTTTCATTTCTAGCATTAGCTTCTTTGATAATAAAGTAGAATATCTACTGTGGACTCTCCGTGGAAGACAGCCTATAAAATACAGCCTGAGAAAGTTAAAGGCCCTCATAATGGAGAAAGGGAACAAAGAGCCCCAAACAGAAAATATGCCTTCATGTTCTCAGCACAGTTTGAATTATATTAGACCCCAAGGAGAACAACCCCGATCTATTGAAAGCACTATGTTAAGACTTTATGACCACTCTGGGTAAAGCTCTATTTGCCCTATAGACAATGTATATACAATGCCACCAGTTGTTTTGTATATTTTAGTTGGTAGAAAACAATAAGGATCTCTGGCTCTAAGAGAAATGAATGTCTTGGCAGTAGGAATTCGTGTTATCAACTCAAAATAAAATAGCAATTTCCCATGAAGCAATCACACATTAGGGAGAAAAACACTGTTCTAAATGATGTAACATGAGTAACAAAGTGATTGTACAAAGCTTCTAAAGTCATCATTCAGAACGAAAGCTTTAAAATTACTTGAATTATCTATGTCTTGTATAGACTTGTAGCATAGCAAAATATTTCTAAAGTGCTGATCACACCCAAAAGTTGCATATGTATTCTCAGAAGTATTTGAGATGGGATAAAGGAGAACAATGTTTTGTGCTGCTTGCATTTAAAGCTGCCATATTTCTTGTAGAAAAGAAACAGCCATATGGCTCTGATATCAAAACATTGAGCCTTGAAGACCACCATTTGCATTTGTAACTCTGTTCTAATTTTAAATAAGCAAAGACTGTATGTGTTTATGTTAAATATTTGTGTCTGCCTGAATTAATTTTCTCATATTCTGGTTTTAAAAAAAAATAGTATACATGTTGTTTTTCTATTTGGTTTTAAAAAAGAAGACAGCAAGCATAGAGCAAGAAAAATGTATAAAGTTCTTAAGGTGTGACATTTAGACAAGCATATTGATTTACAAAATGGGACTATGAAATCTAAGGGAAAATGGTTCAATTCCTATTATACAATTTGGTATCTAGCAAAATTACATATTTTTTTTTCCATTTGATCTGGCAATCTCATTTCTAGGATACTATCACCCAAATGCAAAAGGATTCATGTACAAGTCTATTCATTTAAGCAATGACTATTAGATAGCAAAAGACAAAATAACAATTTTGATAAATATGAAATTGGTTTTTAAGTTATGGCAAATACACAAAGGAGCAATGTTCAGCTAAAAAATGGAGTAGGAATATCTCTATATATTATTTAATTGTGACCTTTGTTACATATTGACAAGATAATAAAAAACAAAATAGAGAAAAAATTCTTATTTCTAATTCAGAATTTATCACTCTTTTTTAAAAAAATATATTTTATTGATTTTTCACAGAGAGAAAGGGAGAGAGATAGAAAGTTAGAAACATCGATCAAACATCAATGATGAGAGGACGGAAGATGGCGGCGATATAGGCAGACGCGTCCCAGGTCGTGTCCCGGAGCAAATGGAGTCAGCAGCTGAAACTAGTAACACCCACACCGAATTGGCGAAATTGCTCAGCTGGTGAGACGGTTTGCAGCCGAGAAGAGCAGAACTCCCCAGGAAAGCAGGTCCAAGCAACAGCAACCTCCTGAGCAACACACCCTCTGCCGAGGAACAGCAGCTGTACGTGAAACCTCGCCCCACCAGCCAGAAGAGCCATCACAGCTGTGAACAGAACCCACCAGAGGAGCTGCTGCCAACTGAAGAGCAGCTGCTACCGCAACCGCCTGAAGAGCAATCACAGATCAAGGAGTCACTGCCACCAAGGGAGCAACCACTGAACGACTCAACGTCTAGATATGTCAGTGAGATCAAACATGGGTAGACAAAGAAACCCCCAAAGGAAAGAGAAGGAGGACTCTCCAGAAAAGCAGCTAAGTAATACAGAGGCATGCAACATGACAGAAAAAGAATTCAGAATAAGGGTCCTAGAGTGCATAAACCGGATGGAGGAAAAAATCGACAACCTCTGCAAGAAGCAAGACGAAACAGATGAAAAAATCGATAACATATGGAAGAAGCTAGAAGAAACAGATGAAAAAATCAAAACTTAAGTAAGACCCAAGAAGAAATGAAGAGTGATATAGCTGCAATGAAAAACTCCATTGAAAGTATCAACAGTAGACTAGGAGAAGCGGAGGACCGAATTAGTTAATTAGAAGACAAGGAAGCAAAACACACCCAAAATGTACTGCAATTGGAGAAAAAAATTAAAAGACAGGAGGAGAGCCTAAGGGAGCTTTGGGACAACATGAAACGAAACAACATACGAATAATAGGAGTACCAGAACAACAAAAGGATGAACAAGGATTAGAAAACCTATTAGAAGAAATAATATCAGAAAACTTCCCTGAGGTGGGGAAGAAAAAAGTCACACATGCCCAGAGAGTCCCAAACAAGGTGAACCCGAAAAGACCCACACCAAGACACATCATAATTACCATGGCAAATGTTCAGGACAAAGAGAGAATCTTACAGGCTGCAAGAGAGAGACGGAAAGTTACATACAAGGGCTCTCCCATTAGATTGTCAAATGATTTCTCAACAGAAACACATCAGGCCAGAAAAGAATGGACTGAAATTTACAAAGTGATGCAAAGCAAAGGACTGAATCCAAGAATACTCTATCCAGCAAGGCTATCATTCAAACTTGAAGGGGAAATAAGAAGCTTCACAGACAAAAAAAGGCTAAGGGAGTTTATCACCACCAAGCCAGCAATGCAAGGAATGCTAAAGGGACTGGTATAAAAATAAGAAATAAAAAGCTCAGAAAGAAAACAGCCACACAAAAACAGAAATGGCTACAAACAAGTACCTTTCAATAATAACTTTAAACGTAAACGGACTAAATGCTCCAAACAAAAGACATCGAGTGGCTGAATGGATAAAAAAACATGACCCATACATCTGCTGTCTACAAGAAACCCACCTCATTAGAAGGGACTCACACAGACTGAAAGTGAAAGGATGGAAAAATATCTTTCAGGCAAATGGAAAGGAAAAGAAAGCTGGGGTAGCAATACTTATATCGGACAAAATAGACCTCAAAGTGAAGGCCATAACAAGAGATAAGGAAGGCCACTTCATAATACTAAAGGGATCAATACAACAAGAAGATATAACTCTGGTAAACATATATGCACCCAATGCAGGAGCACCCAAATTCATAAAAAAACTCCTGGAAGATATCAAAGGAGAGATCAACAACAATACAATCATAGTAGGGGACTTTAATACACCACTGACAGCACTGGATAAGCCCTCTAGACAAACAATCAGCAAAGATACAGCAATCCTAAATGACTCACTAGATCAGATGGACTTAATAGACATCTTCAGAACACTCCACCCCAAAGCCAGGGAATATACATTCTACTCAAATGCTCATAAGACATATTCAAAAATAGACCATATATTGGGTCACAAGCAAAGTATCCCCAAATTCAAGAAGATTGAAATCATAAAAAGCATCTTCACAGACCACGATGGCATAATATTAGAAATAAACTACAATAAAAACAACCAAAAATACTCAAACACCTGGAAGCTGAATAGCATGCTATTAAATATTGATTGGGTTACCAATGAGATCAAAGAAGAAATTAAAAACATCCTGGAAATGAATGACAATGAAAACACAACAATCCAAAACCTATGGGACACAATGAAAGCAGTCTTGAGAGGGAAGTTTATAGCTCTACAGGCCTATCTCAAAAAACAAGAAAACATGGTAGTAAATCATCTAACTCTACAACTCAAAGAATTAGAAAGAGAGCAACAAGAAAACCCCAGAGTGAGCAGAAGGAAGGAAATAATAAAGATTAGAGCAGAAATAAATGACATAGAGACCAAAAAAACAACACAGAAAATCAATGAAACCAAGAGCTGGTTCTTTGAAAGGATAAACAAGATTGACAAACCTCTAGCCAGACTCACCAAGAAGCAAAGAGAGAGGACCCAAATAAACAAAATCAGAAACGATAGAGGCGAAATAACAACAGACCCCACAGAAATACAAATGATTGTTAAAAAATACTATGGACAGCTCTACTCCAACAAACTAGACAACCTGGAGGAAATGGACAAATTCCTAGAAAAATACAACATTCCAAAACTCAATCAGGAAGAATCTAAAAATCTCAAGAGGCCAATAACTATGGAAGAAATTGAAGCAGTCACCAAAAAGCTTCCAGCAAACAAAAGCCCAGGACCAGACGGCTTCACAGGGGAGTTTTACCAAACATTCAAGGAAGAACTAAAACCTATCCTCCTCAGACTACTACAAAAAATTCAAGAGGAAGGAACACTTCCAAGCTCATTCTATGAAGCCAGCATCACCCTAATACCAAAACCAGGTAAAGACAACACAATGAAAGAGAACTACAGGCCAATATCCCTCATGAACATAGATGCCAAAATCCTCAACAAAATCTTAGCAAATCGGATCCAGCAGTACATCAGAAAGATCATACACCATGACCAAGTAGGATTTATCCCAGGGATGCAAGGATGGTACAATATCCGCAAATCAATAAACGTGATACATCACATAAACAAACTGAAAGAAAAAAACCACATGGTCATATCAATTGATGCAGAAAAAGCATTTGACAAAATTCAACACCCATTTTTGATAAAAACTCTCAGCAAGGTGGGAGTAGAAGGATCATACCTCAACATAATAAAAGCCATATATGACAGGCCCACAGCCAACATCATACTCAATGGGCAAAAACTAACACCATTTCCCCTAAGAACAGGAACAAGACAGGGATGCCCCCTCTCACCACTCCTGTTCAACATAGTACTGGAAGTGTTAGCCATTGCAATTCAGCAAGAAGAAGAAATAAAAGGCATCCAAATTGGAAAAGAGGAAGTAAAACTGTCCTTATTTGCAGACGACATGATATTATACATACAAAACCCCAGAGACTCCATCCAAAAGCTACTAGACTTAATACATGAATTTGGCAATGTAGCAGGATACAAAATTAACCCCAAGAAATCTGAGGCATTTCTATACACCAGTAGTGAACTTTCAGAAAGAGAGATTATAAAAGCAATCCCGTTTACCATTGCACCAAAAAAATTAAGCTACCTAGGAATCAACTTAACTAAAGAGGTAAAAGACCTCTACTCAGAAAACTACAGGACGTTGAAAAAAGATATAGAGGAAGACATAAACAGATGGAAGAACATACCGTGTTCCTGGATTGGTAGAATCAACATCATTAAAATGTCCATACTACCCAAAGCTATCTATAAATTCAACGCACTTCCCATTAAAATACCAACGGCATACTTCATAGATCTAGAACGAACTCTCCAAAAATTCATCTGGAATAAAAAAAGACCCCGAATAGCTGCAGCAATCCTGAAAAAGAACAAAGTAGGTGGGATCTCAATACCAGATATCAAGTTGTATTACAAAGCCACTGTTCTCAAAACTGCCTGGTACTGGCACAAGAATAGGCATATAGATCAATGGAATAGAATAGAGAGCCCAGAAATCGGCCCGAACCAATATGCTCAATTAATATTTGACAAAGGAGGCAAGAACATACAATGGAGCCAAGATAGTCTCTTCAATAAATGGTGTTGGGAAAATTGGACAGATATATGCAAGAAAATGAAACTAGACCACCAACTTACACCATACACAAAAATAAACTCAAAATGGATAAAGGACTTAAATGTACGACAGGAAACCATAAAAATTCTAGAAGAATCCAAAGGCAACAAAATCTCAGACATATGCCGAAGCAATTTCTTCACTGACACAGCTCCTAGGGCACTTGAAACTAAAGAGAAAATAAACAAATGGGACTTCATCAAAATAAAAAGCTTCTGCACAGCAAAAGAAACCATCAACAAAACAACAAGAAAACCCACTGTGTGGGAAAACATATTTGCCAATGTCATATCTGATAAGGGCCTAATCTCCAAAATTTATAGGGAACTCATACAACTCAACAAAAGGAAGATAAACAATCCAATCAAAAAGTGGGCAAAGGACCTAAATAGACACCTTTCAAAAGAGGACATTCAGAAAGCCAAGAGACATATGAAAACATGCTCAAAGTCACTAATCATCCGAGAGATGCAAATCAAAACAACAATGAGGTACCATCTCACACCTGTCAGACTGGCTATCATCAACAAATCAACAAACGACAAGTGCTGGAGAGGATGTGGAGAAAAAGGAACACTTGTGCACTGCTGGTGGGAATGCAGACTGGTGCAGCCACTATGGAAGACAGTATGGAGTTTCCTTAAAAAACTGAAAATGGAACTCCCATTTGACCCTGTGATCCCACTTCTGGGAATATATCCCAAGAAACCAGAAACACCAATCAGAAAGGATATATGCACCCCTATGTTCATAGCAGCACAATTCACCATAGCTATGATCTGGAAACAGCCTAAGTGTCCATCAGTAGATGAATGGATTAGAAAACTGTGGTACATCTACACGATGGAATACTATGCTGCTCTAAAAAGGAAGGAACTCTTACCATTTGCAACGTCATGGATGGAACTGGAGAGCATTATGCTAAGTGAAATAAGCCAGTCAATGAAGGAGAAATACCACATGATCTCACTCATTCATGGATAATAGAGACCATTATAAACTTTTGAACAATAATAGATACAGAGGCAGAGCAGCCTCAAACAGATTGTCAAACTGCAGCAGGAAGGCCGGGGAGGGTTGGGGGGCAGGAGGTAGGGGGGTAAGAGATCAACTAAAGGACTTGTATGCATGCATATAAGCATAACCAATGGACATAAGACACTGGGGGATAGGGGAGGCTAGGGGACTGTCTAGGGCGGGGTGATAAAATGGACACATATGTAATACCCTTTGTAATACTTTAAGCAATAAAAAAAAAAAAAAATAAATAAATAAATAAATAAATAAAATATCAAAAAAAAAAAAAAAAGAAACATCGATCAGAGAGAAACATCGATCAGCTGCCTCCTGCACATCTCCCACTGGGGATGTGCCCGCAACCCAGGTACATGCCCTTGACCGGAATCGAACCTGGGACCTTTCAGTCCACAGGCCGACCCTCTATCCACTGAGCCAAACCGATTTCAGCCAGAATTTATCACTCTTAATAGTGTATTTATAATTTTTGATAATGTTTTTAAAATATTTTGATATTTTGGAACTGATTTTACATAGATTTCCTTAATTATGCTGCACAATAAGAAGTTAAAGGTGAGAAACAGACTCATGAGGTTGATTTTACAAGTTTATATCCCAATTTTCAAGTACATTTTGTTAGCTAGATGTGGTTTTCATCTTATAATTGTATTAAAATGTATCAAATCCAAAGTTTAATGATTATATGAGGTTTTTTTTCCTCTTTATACTTACATTTTATTTTCCACTACTATTCATTTAGTTTCTATGCTTTTGTCTACCCAATGAGATAAATTTCTGATTTTGTAAGAGAATGCCAGATACACAGGCAAATTTCATTACCTAAACAGCCTTTATGAGAAATTAATTTCACCAATCTTTTATAATTTCTCACTTTAACTATCAACAAAATTATAATGTACCATCTCCCAGTTTGTCCAACCATGTAAATGCTTATTACTCTTTATTGATTATATGAAACAGTTTTTTTATTGCTTTGGCAAACAGCATAGAGAGGCTATAAACTGTAATGGACCATGAATTTGTTTCTAAACTAAGCTCCATTATCACTGATGAATATATGTATAACATATATTACCGCACTTGTATTTTTGAAAATAATAACAATTTAAATAAATTTGATTTTCTTTAATAATAATATAACAGATTTACTGAAATAGACATATATCTAACAAATATTTCAAGTTCAAACTTTTTGCAAAATGTTCTTTGTTTCAAAAGGCAAGTAAACAGCAGTGTGTGGAAAGACTTTGAAAAGTGACATTTGCTAATCACTGATCATGTAATTATCACCATCTTCCTTATTGAGCTTTCCACTAACTGGAAAGATAATAAGGAGAAGGACACTGACCATATAAACTTGACCGAGGTAGACAGCAAAAGGAAGTCCTTCAGGCATGCGAAAGTTTTATTCTTTATTGAATTAATTTTGTCAAAATAAATAAATAACTTGCTAACTATTCTGTACACATTGTCAAAATCAACAATTAATACTTACTTATTCAGATTATTTTTTCAAATGAATAGTCAAGTTCTTCTAGGTTAGCAAATACTAGTATTAGTTGTCTTCCTAATTTCCACTTTTTCACTGTACTTAATGTTACATTGACCATGACTGAATTTTTGATGGCCAAGAGGAAATTTAATTAAGCAACCATAGGCTCAGCTACACCAATGCCAAAAATATTATTTTAAAGGTACGCATTTTTTGTTGTTTTATTTAAAGAAAATGTTTTTCAGCTTTATATAAATAAACTATTCAAATATCAAGTTCAGATTTGGATGAATGATGTAATTAGCTCTCCAGGAAAGGAAACCAGCATTATAGCATGACACCAAATATTTTCTTTCTAATTAGGCATTAGTTATAACCCTTTTGATTGAACAGTTCCTCTCTCACACTGGTATTTGAATGTGCTATTTAATTGCTTTTGATGATTCAATGATAGCTTTTATTAATTCTGAACCAAGTCCCCTGGGAGCCAGAAATACAAATGTGAGAGTATACAGATGGTTATTAGAGAGGTCAAGCTCGTGCTAAATCCAAGGTTGTACTGTGAACAACTTTGTTCAAACCACTGGAGCTATCCAGCAGCATGCCTCGCATCTAAGGTCAACTTGGTAAGAGACGATTATGATTTTTTAACATGTTGCTTCTTTCTGCCATATCCCACTGTAACTTAATTTTCCTATCCAAGGAATTTACTCTAAAAAAAAGGTAAATAAACAGATATTGTGCCTCTTTTACACTTTTAGTGTAAAAGGAGAGCTAGTCAGTAAGGAGAGCTGGTCTTCCCAAGAATTTGATCTGTCCAACAGAAAAAAAAAAAACACACCCACAAATACTAATTTCAAAGCTTTTGTGAAACTAACCATGGCTTGTCATAAATCCTATGGTCTGGGGAGACATCTTAAGAAGCTTACATTTTTCATTCATGATGAGTGAACTTTGATATTTTCGGGAAATAGAAGAAAAGAGGCAAACATAATATTATCTGAAGCTCAAAAGGATCTGAGAATTTGATGTGATATTAAAAGCAACATTTTTCTTAATATAAAATTAAATTACTTCTATCATGGTGACTCACAGTAATACATTTTTTTCTTTGAAAATTTCAGATGTGTATGTGTGGCAGGGGGGCACATGCATTGGGCGGGTCTAAAAATTACCACAGGAAGAATAGAAATGCTGACCAGCCCTACCTGGATTTATTGTTGACTGAGTAATATCTCTAACATTTACTGATGTGAGCTTTTTTAGCTTTGGATTGGCTAGGTAGCAGGAAGGAAGGAAGGAATTATAAAGTGAGAACGATTCTTGTGATAATGAATGCATTTTCAAAAGCTCAGAAATATGCCTTGGAATGACTGAAGAATGAGACTTTCAGAAATTAGGAGTAAAAGGACAAATAATGAATCCAGGTAGCAAGGATAGGGACCCTTCTGAAGAGTGTTTAGGTTTGGAGTGTGTGAAGATGTGGAACTGAGTCAATATTTCTGTCAAATTATATCTAAAATCCCCTTTAGTCATCATTATTCAGTATATGTAGTTGTAATCTTAGTGCTAGTCAAATGTCTAGTTAATGAAAAGAGTTGTAAAAGGAAGTTCAGATGTCCTTGCATCACTTCTTGCTGTGAACATCATGTCAGATGAACAGGAATTCCATAGTTACAGACAGAAGTCAATAAAAAAGCAAAGGATGTCCAAGGCACAGCTGAGAAAGGAGAAGAGGGACAGGACAAAAGTAATCATAATTCAGGCAACTCTACAGTTTTCTTGAGGCAAACTACCCTATTAAGAGCAAATACTTGTATACGTAAATTATCTCTTTGATGGCAAGACAGCTATTTCATTTTTTGCCTAGCAATTGCCTCTGAGCGGGACCAGAGTTTGCCACCTCAAACATGACTCTTTGGGACATTGATTTTTTAGAGAGAGAAAGGGAGAGGGATAGATAGAAACATCCATGAGAGAGAAACATCACCAATCAGTTGCTTCCTGCATGCCTCTCCCCCGCTTTCCCCCAACTGGGAATCTAGCCCACAACCTGGGCATGTGCTCTGACTAGGAATCGAACTGGTGACCTCTTGATTCATAAGTCAACACTCAACCACTGAACCACACTGGTGAGCCAGCTTGGATATTGATTATTTTAAGCTGGTTATTTTCAAGAAACAAAAGACAGGTTAAAAACCTCAGACATTCCTCTTACTGCTTAAAAGGAATTTAGTTGGAGGACCTGCTCCTGAAAGGGAGCTGTCTCATAGGTAGCTATAGTTTGATGTGAACTAGTGTGTGACAGGGAGGAAACTAGCAAGGCCCCTTCGATCAATGTCCTCTCTGAGCTCCATGGTTAGAGATGGCCCAGCAAACAATTATGTACCAAACATTTACTTATTTTTTCTCCATGTAAATTGTCTTCCTGCCATTTGAAGTTCCAAACCACAATTCAGTCTTCTTAGCTCAAGATGGTATATAAGCCTGAAATGCCCAGTATGTCTCCATAAGTACATAAGTCTTAAATGTGGTTATTTTTCTCATATTAATCTGCCTCATGTTAATTTGATTCTTAGTCCAGCCGAAGAACTTAGAACGGTAGGAAGAAAAGTTATTTTTTCTCCCGTACACATAGTTGGTGTTGAAGCAACTGTGTTTTACTAGGTCCAAACGGGGAATCTGATTTCAGGAGAACCACTATAGATACTGTCTCAGTAGAGGAATGAGGAAGAATGCTTATGAGAGTTATAAAAAATGAGGATTTTCTCCATAGCCTCTCCACTTTCCTCCAAAGCGTAATCTCTCCAATTATGCTCAGTGAATAAACACTGAGCTATTTCATTTGTGAAATTAAATTGCCTTCTTTTTAAAAACTTATTTGCTTATTTTTGTTGTTATCACATAATGTGTTAGCAAAATGCTACAATATTGAAATGTCAATATTCATTTATAAAATTCACTCTGATGTTTTAAGTGAATCCAAGCAGCATAAAATTATGTGTATGCAAAATGCTTATTGCTTAATCAGACTCAAATGTGAGTGAACATTTAATCAATTAGGTTTCTTTGATTCGCTAGCAGTTTATAAGATACTCTGATAATACAAAATGCAGAATAAATAATATGAATATATTAGAAATTTTTCAAAATAAATTTTGAAATGATTTTTTTTTTTTTGCACAAATAACATGGAATTAATGGCGAACAATAAAGTTCTGGGCCATATTCTATTTCTAAAGGCAATTTAAGAACTGATGCATCATACGTGTTAGAGAAAAGAAAATTTTCTTCTTTTTAAAAACCTTGTATGTTTTCATTTTTGCTGAGTAAGTAAATTCAAGGTATACTTTATATGAAATTTCTTAAAAATGTATTATATATACATTAGACTCAAATACCATAATTGTAACTCTGCTATGAAATATTTATGTGATGATTTTATTACACCCACTTCATGTGTATCAGTTAGATAAGATGTAATTCTCCTGATGCTCAAGGGAAATAATTAGAAATCAATACTCTTGGAATTTGTTCTATAAATGAGCAATGGTAAGCAGTTTTATTTCATAGGTACTAACAACAGGATACCAGAGCAGGAACCATTACTTTAGCATTTAAAGTACTCCAATATTGGGATAATTTTGGAGGAAGGCTATGTGGATATTGTTAGAAAAACTTTTTTTCTTAAGCAGAGACACTCAGATAGAGCATTTTCAATGCTTTAGCCCCTCATCCAGCTTTTCCTTCAGAATTCTGAGACTCAGACAAGATGTTATTACAGGAAGAGGAGGTGAAAATTGGGCAATGTTTCAAAGTGAGAGGGAAAAATTGGAGAGTGAATACCCTTGGAATTGCAACTTTAATATTAAATATTTTAAAAAGCTAAGGCATCTATCCAATACTACTTTGCTATAGGAAATTAATGAATAATGAAAAGTATTTTGGAAGGAAGCTTCAAGAAGTAAGAAGTGTAATGAATACAAATGAAGCAAAAAATAAAACAAACAAACAAAAAAAAACCACTTAAGTTTGTAGGGAACTATAAAATCATGAGTTGATGTAAGAATAAAAATACCATTATGATATTGTCATTATCATCATCAGCATCATAATGACAATATCTTAATAATAACATCAATGGTTAATCTTTGGAAATAAAACAAGTAAACAATTCTTGAAAATAACTGTATACATTATATTAGAGCAAGAATGACCACAATAAAAGTATTCTATGATTCTTTAGTATTAAGACAGGAAGACTAATATTGATTAGATAATTTTCTAAGTGAAGTATGGATGATACATAATTTTATAACCGTTCCTGTCCCTTGCTAAGAATTCCCAAGCACCCCTTCCTGTTTTGGGACTCATTACTAGTATTTACTAGTAGAGATCCAGTGCACAAATTCATGCAGGGGTGGGATCCCTCTGTCTGGCCAGTGATCAGAACTGATCAAGGCCAATTGGGGCAGGCCGTCCAGGGGGAGGGACTGTGGGAGGTTGGCTGGCCATGGGAGGCTGGTTGTGGGAGCTCACTGAGCACCAGGAGGCAGCTCCTGTGCTGAGCATCTGCCCCCTTGTGGTCAGTGCACATCATAGCACTGGTCGACTGGTTGTCCGAACAACTGGTCGTAACAGTCACTTAGGCTTTTATATATAGAGATTCCTGCTGCCTGAAATGCACACTAGCACCTAGTTGAACTGGCTTTCCTTTTTTCTATCCCTACATAAATCTAATGTGTCTCAGTTCTACTTACATTTAAATCCCAGTAATGCTGATCTCAAGTTCATCTATAATTCTTCTATTCTCCTTGGGAACTTATGCTGTAATTTACTGCCATGATTATTTTTCATATTTGACTAGTATGTGAATATATAATAGGTACAATAATGACATTGGATAAAGTTCTGTTGAATGAATTAATTGATAGATATTTTGTTTTCCAAACTAAGTTAAAATCACATGATCAGAGAATAGGTAATGTTGTTTGACTAAATAAAAGTAAATAAATGGGTTGTTTGTGTGTGAGAGAGATACAGAAAAAAAGAGAAAGAGAGAGAGAGACTAAAGAAAAAGAGAAGTGTCTTGTGACCTAGTAGAAGTAATTAATTTCTAAATGACTGGCTTTCTCCTAAAAAGAACATCAGACACTACTATATTATTATTCATTTTTTCCTTTTCTAAGACACTTAGATAAGAAAGGTCCATATTTAAAAGCTATTATCCTTTCATTATTACCATTTTAAATGTTAACTATAATTTTCTGGTAACATTTATGTCTAATTTATTAAAAATCCTTTCTTATTTTCTTTCCCCTTTTCAGGATTTATATTTAAGAATATGATAATTCCCCCTCTCCAAAGTTTGATCATGTTAATATTATATCTGATAGCAAAACATTTTTCAATATTTGTTTTAGTTCCTAAAAATAAATAATTATATTAGTTAGCTCAGGCTACTTGCTATAACAAAATTCTTTACACAACAGACATTTATTTCTCACACTTCTGAAGGTCCTCTTCCTGACTTATAGATGACCATCTTCTCGCTGTATCCTCCCAGGGCAATGAGAACTGAGAGCCCCAATCTCATATAAAAGGATACTAATCCCATCATGGGGTTCTACCCTCATAATCTCATCCAAATTTAATCACCCATAGGTCCCACCTCCCAATATTCTCATCACATGGGGAGTTAGGGCTTCAGCATATAAATTTTGTAAGGGCACAATCGTTCAGTCCAGAACAGTGACTTAGATTTGCTTATAGGTTAGGAAGCTATTCATTGGAGAGTAACTAAATTGTATAAAGTTGACAATTTAGAGGGTTCAACGTGTGTCTAATAGACAATATTGTGAATTCAGCTACAAACCAGTTTTTGGGACTATATCTGTATAGAGTTGAAGAGGTGAGTCCAGGTGCCTCAAATCCTCTGCAGTAGTGGCAATGACTGTTTCTTTCCTCTAGGAAATGTGACCCACACAAGCCCTCCTGTAAGCGTTCTTGTTTCATTTCTTCCTCTTGTCAACAGGTGGCTTACCTCACTGCACAGATGTTCCCTGTGTCAATACTGGAAACACCTAAACCTGAAGATGTCCCTCCTCACTTTCCCCTTTGTTTCAAGACTATACTCAGGAAGGCCAAAGCCCAGGCTTCAGGGGCTCTTGCCTGTGGACCCGATCTTGATCAGAGAAACCCCCCAACCCAGAGATTTTCTTAATGTCATGTGATAAAAGTGAGGCAAGGTGGCTAAGAGAGTATGAGAATATGAACAAGAGGAAAGAATATTTCCTAGTTAGTTATGACCCTGTCAACCTAAGATTATTTCTTTGGTTTGTGTAGGCTCTGGCCATGAGCAATGTACTTTTCTAATACTGAGTACAGAGCAGGCATCGAATGTTTTGTGGGTGATACTGTAGCTGTTGTTTCTGAATGGGTGAATAAAAGCAATTGTGCAAGGTACTGTAATGAGTAATAATAAAATATATGCATAGAGCATATGCATAGTGCTTGATAGGATAAGAAGATAAATCAATTAGCATTATTTTACATCTAACACTGCTGAACAATGAGTGACAGATAGTAGGTTCTATTTTGGTCTAAAAGTCATATTACTTTCTGGTGGGTTACTCAAATATCTAATCTTTTTATGAACATCCTCCTGAACACACTGTGTTTCTCATATATAATAATGTCAATACTTTTCACTCTAGGGTTCACATATGATTTTGCCACACAATAGACAATTTCTAAGACAATCTGTCATTTCAATCCATTAGGCTAATGGATTGCAGCTGCTATGAAGAGGGGTATGTTATTTTCTGATAATGAAGTCTAGTAACACATAAAATATAAATAAACTGAAAAACAACTACATAGATGGTTATCTTTTTTCTTAAAATCTAGTAATTTTTTAACTTTTCTATAAAATCATATTAATTATGCATGTCCAAGTGAACTGGCAGAACATTAACTTCCAATACATATGGCTAATTGCATTATAAAATATTCAAGAAAACCACTAGAGTAATATTTTGTTTTAGAAGTCATGCTTAATCAATATTTTTTATTTCCTTCCTTTCAATTTTTACTTTTATGAATCTATTATAATCACTTGCCTTTGCTTATTTATTACTCCATTTGTCATTATAGATTTTGTTTTCCCAAAGCTTGTCATGCTACCGAATTGTTGAAGCTTTCTCAGTAGAGCCAACCTGCTCACAGGAAGAGGAAAACCTGATATTACCACAGGTCTGATAGAGTTGTTGATGATTTTAGTTGTTTTGAGTCTTTAGGACCATTTCAAAAAAATCAAACTACATTTTTTTTTAAATGCACTTCCTGGAGTTAAAACAAAAAGGACAATCAGTATGTTATGTATGAAACCTGCTTTTTGTGATCTGACAACTGGAATTTCCTCCATTGCTTGAGGAATGAAGAGGCGATGCAAAATATAAATCCCACCAGTTCTAGCCCACGGTGAACTAACCCATTTTTAAAAGAGCTAAAATGAACAGTAAATCTTAGATTAACTCATTGAAAACTTATCTTAAAATAATATTTCCTCCTATTTAAAAGAAAACCCTAATTGTTAAAATGTATTACATGACAGATAACCACACGTGTCTTTGACCTGTTCATGTTTATTAAATATATACATTCTTTCCCTTGTGTATTCTGAAAGTTTTTATTATAAATGAATATTCATCAATATTAATTAATATCAGCATATATGGTTGTTTTTTTTTTTTTTTTTTTTGGTTTATGGAGGTACTACCCTGGATGTTCACAAATATATAGGTAGAGACAGAGAGAGGTGGGGACAGGCGCCTTAAGAGAGAATCTTGTATGTCTGAATCCTGTGAGAAGAATTAAAATCAATAACAGATATGTGTCCTCACTCTCCACCTGAGGTGCAGGATACTGAGGGAGGCATGCGAACCATGGGAAAGGGAACCTATGACACTGTGACTCAGAGAGGTGTCTTGGCACCGCCAGATCAGCTTTCCTCCTCAGGCAGCAGCAGGTCGTCAGCATACTTTGGAGACTCAGCAATCATTCCCAGAGAAGAAAGGTAGGTAGCTTTGGGGGTGGCAGAGCTGTGTGGTGGCCAGCAGGAGAGGGTAGCTGTAGTGATAGGGGAAGGAAGCAAGATAGGGAGCTCAGGTGAGCCAGCTTGGCCATCTGTCTGGCTAGAGTGCAGGTGAGACCCATGGAGATGCCTTTACCTGCAGCAGCTCTTGGGTGTCAATGTGCATGGCCTCTCTCATCCCACAAACTATGGAGATCAGAAATGAGTTTATCCTGGAATGCAGTTTCTAGGGAAGGGACACAGTGAAGAGAGCCCTTATTCACACACCTACCTGGGTATGCTCTGGTTCTATAGAACAGGGAAGAAAGACCCCTGGGGTGGAATAAGTGGTTTTTCTCAGCACATGTTAGCAATATCACAGTAGCAACTGTAGAAGATGAGTTGCCGTAGCAGCAGAAGAATTGTTGCAAACGTGCCTGATATGTGAACACAAAGTCCATGTTGCTATTCTCTATTTTAGAAGGCCCTGGTCTCTTTTGCATCCCATAGAAACAATGCAGTAGCGAGCTAACCAGTCTAGGATGACTGTTTCTTGGCGTATTTTCTCCAATCATTATCACATAGATGGGGGATTTATTCTGACCGTGATAACAGGGGATTTATTATTTTGCAGCTAGAGAAAAAGGCGGCAGAAAATGGGTTTTGAAATGGAAATTGTGATATGGATGGTGGGAGCAATGATCTTACACAGAAGCCAGGTGGTGACTGTTTACTATTCGGACAGATGGAAGTCCTGCGGTGAAGTCAGCTTTGGTGCGTGGTACTGTTTTCCTATTAAAACATTAGCTTAAATAATTCAGGCCTCTTTTTTTGTATCCTTGGCCAGATTTGTGCTTTGTACAAAATTAACGATTCAAAGCCTTTTTCTACTGGGTAAAATGTCGTCCTGTGAGTATCCATGGCCTTTCAAGTTACCGCAATTGTTTTAGCCATTTCAAGTTTTTACAAAAGCGCAATGACTATTTAACATGACCAAATGATAATCAGGACACCGCGCAACTATAATTATAAAGATTTACAGCAATAATAGAATGAGCATTTGTTTCAGGAGAACTTTCTAAAATTGACTTTCTGGCAGTGTAGATGCTGCAACAATGATATTAATTGCCCTTAGACATTCAGCCTATTTGTCTAGAACTTCATTGCAAGCCCTATTGCTAAATATTTTATTGGAGGAGAGGTCTCTGCATGTTATTCCCCAGATGTACTCATTCATGCGCTGCATAACCCCTATTTTGTTAGTTTTTCCATGTACATCCGTAGTCTCAGTTGTAGTCTGAGAAAAAGTAGATGAATTTGATAATCATGGTTTATATATTTTTAATTATTGCGACTCTGATTTCAGTACTAAAAGGAAACTCTGGTCCAACTCATCTCACCAAACGGCCAAATGAAACTCCAGTTGGTTTCATAAGCTACATCTTCACTCATTTCATCAAGGGTACAATGCTGAAATCTGACAGCCTACACATATCCCTGGCTCTTAGCAGGCAAAATGAGCAGAAGCCATGGTGGGAAAATGGCCTGCATGAGACGGCACTGTGTTCAGAAATAGCCTGTGAGTCGTAGCATAGTCACGGCTCACCTGACAGAGAGGATGGCTGTTAAAAACTGGTCAAAAGATCACTTCGGGGCAGTGATTCTCAACCGATGTGCCGCACGAAGTCTTGCAACATGCAATTCCTGACTAGTCAGAGGCACTGACATCTTTTCCCTTAGAGTGTCAAAAAAATGACAACAGCCAACACACACACAAAAGCTTATTTGTTTGTTTTTCCCATAAGTGGTCATCATTTAGCTTTGGTTCACTTACCTCCCCCCAAAGGCATTTTTAAAATCTTTTTAACTTTCAATTCTAATTGTAGGACTACATTAAGTACCTCTATTTATTTGATCTTTTAAGAACAGACTTTACATAGAAGGTTCAAATTCATATCATGACACAGATATTAGACTTGATTTTCTAAATGTCTTTATTGTCATAAGTTTGAGGTAGCAAAATACCACAAGGTCTATCTTTAGTGCCACAAGCCTGAGAGTTAATTTATCAGAAAAAGAACAAGGATTAAAATAGGCTAGCTGCCTCAGTTTACACATATTCTTTCTACAGTTTTTGCAGCAAATGATTAGTCCACAGGGTTCCAAAGTCAAGCAAAACAACTACTGGCTAAGTTGACTAAATGAGGTAGCCCATTCTTACCTGGGCTGCGCTTATATATTTTGGCCACTGAAGTTATTTCTGTGCCTGTCACCCATTCCCGCCACTCTTCTTGAGAACCTAAAATTATCTTTTATGTATTGTTTGGTAAAATATATTAAACTGCATAGAAATTTTATATCCTATAACTTAAACATAAAATAGCCACTATTTTAGATTGAAAAAAATATATATATTGAAGTAAAATTTCTGTTGCTGCTGTGGTTATATCTTTTGCTATGATGGTCTTCCTATCAATTTTGGCATTAATGATTCCAAATTTTATTTGTAACGAATCCCCTTATTGCTCTTGTTATGTTATGTGCATTAAATGTATTAACCAATTAAAGTATTCAAGAGCTTCCAACTAGAGGAAATGTGTCTATATTTTTAACAAGTATTTACAAAAAAAAAAATCATTGCAATCAGTGGGAGAAATAGCACTGCTCTTTTTATACCACTCTGGATGTAGAATAGAATTCTTCCTTTTAAATCTTGTAAACATAATAAGAAAATGAAATATTTTTACCTAGCTGTACTGAAGACTGGAATATGGAATATTAGAAACACATAAACGCAAAGGATAACATGGTGTCTATCTGTACTTAATCTCAGCACCAAACCAGCCTCTCGGGCAGTGATGGCGAACCTATGACACTCATTTTTTCGGTTGATTTTTCTTTGTTAAATGGCATTTAAATATATAAAATAAATATCAAAAATATAAGTCTTTGTTTTACTATGGTTGCAAATATCAAAAAATTTCTATATGTGTCACGGCATCAGAATTAAGTTAGGGTTTTTCAAAATGCTGACATGCCGAGCTCAAAAGGTTCACCATCACTGCTCTAGGTGGTGCATTTACCTATCCCCTAAATGGCCCTATAAGGCCCCTGGCTAGTGTGCACAGGGAGGTCATGGGGTCGAGTCCCAGTCGGGACACTTAGCTAGGTTGTGGCTTCAATCCCCAGGTATCATGTTCACTGTGCATAAACTGTCAAAGATAAACAAAGCCAGGCACAAGTTAAAGTGGTAAGGGCAGATTTTAAATCACCAAAAACCAACCAAACAAACAAACAACCATCAGGGTAGGCAAAAGTAGGTTTACAGTTGTGAGTACCCAAAACAGATGTTATTCTTTTATTATCATTAGTTATTGTATTATTTATTATTATAATTAACCTACTTTTACTCACTCCTGGACTATTGCAATAGTGTGAACTGAAAGCAACCTCAATCTGTACCGAAGTGATTGGTTGTTTTATAAGGAAAATGAGGGGGTAGGAAGTGGGAATGTCTGAGACTTGAGCAGAGTCAGGGAAGTGACAAATGTACAGGAAGTTGGAAAGCAGGAGTTGATTTATGTGCAATGCACTGGGTTTGCTGGTGCTTATCCAAGTGAAGCTCCTACATCCCAGAGTCTGGGAGACAGGGGCCCTCTCTTCGGGTGGTCTCAGGAACAAATAGGGAGTGATTTGGGCAGCTTTGAGTTTTCTCAGGCAAACACTTTAAGCGGAGCCCGAATCACCACTGGGATACAGCTGTGAGCTGTGAGGACTGTGTTGGTGTTTGTTCCAATCTTTATAGGCCACGGTTGAGGCCTTGTCCAGAACAGGTCTCAGTGGTGCTTGACTGGTTAGATCAAAAAGAGAATTTTTGTCAACACACAAGGAAATAAAGAATGAGATTCAATATTGTTTTGTTTTTTAAAAAACAGAAAACAGTGGTATGAATGCATTAGCCCCTGACCCTGTCTCCACCTCCAGAGACTTAATAAATGATTAATGAATTTTTAAGCCCACTGAGGCAAATCAGGCTACCTAATTTGGCTACCTAAGTCCATAGGTAGACAGGCTCCTTAAGGCTAATGGGAGACTCTGATGCCAAGTGTTCGGAAGGGAAATTCCTGAGACATGCATGCTGGATGAAAGGTGAATTTGCTGGGAGTGATGGGGACCAAGGACCTGCCTCCCTGAAGGAGGGTTGCTGTGAAAAGAAGATGCAAACTATACCACACCTTTGAGAAGTGACCAGGATCCCAGAAGGCACAGCCAGGATCAATTGAAAGCTGTTGGTAGTGGGAGCCCCTCTCTTAGGTCTTTGGGGCACACTGTAGCAATGCAGGAAGAGCCCACTCAACCACACTGCGTGGTGGCAAAGAAAACGACAGCAAAGATGACATTCCCAGGACTGGTCCAGGCCCCTATACAGGCCTTTCTGTTATAGTGACAGCCTAGGACCCCAAGATCTGATGTCTAAAACAACCTCAAACAGAGTCAGTTGGAAACTGTGGGGCCACAAGGACCAAATCAAAAGACTCTTACACACGAAAGCTCTTGGTCTGTTTAAGAGGAGCTCTCAAATTCCCCTTGAGCCTTCTCTTCTACAGATTCAATATCCACTATTCCTTTAAGGAGGCTTCACCTGTCATGTCAGTTCCTGTCTCAGTTCTGTCTCTGGTTCTGAACATCCTCCACTTTGTCAATATCAAAGTATGGTGTTGGGTACTCAACAAACTCAGGCCTAACCCAACAACAGGCAGAATGCATCACTTACCTTGTTCTGTGTTTTTATCAGTCTTAATTCTACATGTCTATCATTGTAACCAAGATCAAGATGACTTCTTGGCAGCATGACTTATGACAAATCACATTAATAACATAATTCATGGTTGTCTGGCATTGAATTTACAGTCAGCAACTGTCAAGAATCATTTAACCAATATCGCTTCTCTTCCTCTGTCTATGTGTAGTTATTCTGTTAAATGCTCATGTATTTTCTTGTTTTTGATCTGAGGGCCTTGCATTACACTGAGCTCAATGTCATCATATAAATTGAGGCTTATTTCTCTAGCTTGTCAAGTTACTTTTATGTCCTGACTCTGTCATTTATTACTTTTCCCACATTCCATAAATGCATAATATTCTACATTATGACATTCTATAATACATTACTCTTAGTTCTCAGGTTTTGACCACTTAACTTAGCCAAAAATCTAACCACAATTATATCCTTTCTAAGGATTCTTTTCCAATATCAGTTATCTTGCATTTATCTTCTCCACAATCTATTAAAGACTAAGCAATAAAAACTGTCCGTTAGATTAGAGGCTCCGTGATGTTGTGTGTTGGGATTTCTGTTGTAAATCAGAATCAGGCAAAATTATCACCTGGTGAATATATATTTAACAAATGAATGAATGATGTTATTTACACACTACCCTACACAAGATATACTGATACTGATATAGAAAAGTTGCTCATAATTTCTGGATATAGATGCTCTTAATGGAGTGTCCTTGTAGAAACATTTGAGTCAGTTGATAAGACAATCACACAAATAAAAACACGCACGGAGTAATTTATCATAAATTTGAACAGAAAGCAGTTACTTAGAATGATCTGCTATTTAAAGTTTTAAAAAATTAATACATCATCTAGATTAAACTGGATTTTCAGGGAGCAGTTTACTGCCATTCTTAAAAACTAGAGGCCCGATGCACAAAATTTGTGCAAGGGGCTCAGCCCACACCGCTGTGGTGGCTGCCACAGACCCCGCCCACTGCCACAGCTGCCTCTGCTTCATCTGGAAGGTCATCCGGAAGGGTGTCTGGAAGGATGTCCAGTCTAATTAGCATATTATGCTCTTATTATTATAGATAGTTCTCTACTTCCTCTTAATTATGAGTTTACCTTTCATCAAAACAGGAAAGGAAAAGATCAACTTTAAGTTGATTAAATGGGCAGCATACTACATTGCCGTGGTAGAAACAGTAGTTGGCATTAAAATTAGTTACTGAGCCTGGCCGATGTAGCTCAGTGGTTGAGCATCAACCCATGAACTAAGAGGTCACAGGATCAATTCCCAGTCAGGGCACATACCTGGGTTACAGGCCGGATCCCCAGTAGGAGGTGTGCTGGAGGCAGCCAATAGATAGTTGTTTCTATCTCTCTATCCCTTTCCCTTCCTCTCTCTCTCTAAAATCAATAAAAACATAAAATAAAATTAAAAATTAGTTACTGAGGCACAGAAAATTCTACCCTCCCTTTTTGATCTCCCTAAAATATCTCACATACAAGGATTAGCATCTTCATATGTCTCTCATCTATGACATAAAATCTATTGAAAGTGTATTCTGAATGCTGTCCAAAACTCTATAAGCCAGAAATTCATGGAAAATGGTGTGTGTGTTTTTTTCTATTGGCATCATTCTGTCAGGTTATTGGAAATCCAGAAAATAACAAGGTTTAGGAAAAAAGTCTATGATTAAGAAGAGCTGCACTGAACACAGCTTTAGAAAATTAATGATTTGCATGAAGGCTCATCCTTACTTTTAACAGAATTTTTCCATCACTATCAATGCATGTATGTGAAGATATACCTCAGGAAAAAAAAAAGTTAGATCTATTGAATGCTGATGGTGTTTCTGAGTACTAATCATAGTCTTCGCAGTCAAATGACATTGGCAAATGACATTTTCTGAAGATCATGAAATCAAAGGTACAAAATGCCCCTTTTTAATGTCATTATAAGGACTACATCTTTCCTAAAGCTATTATAAGCTGATATTTGGGGCTAAATTATCCCTTTTATGTTGAACAGGATACTCAAATTTACTTTCTGAAACATAAAATGAAGGTAAAGATACTTCTTGCCCTAATCAATTGCTCTGCCAATGGTGGCCACTTAAAAGTATTGGTTGGACCCCAGTTCCAGGTCCAAGTTGAAGTCTATGAAAGTATTCTTCAGTCTTTGACTGCAATAACATCGCTGGCCCTGTGTCACGCTAAGAGTACTTTCAAGGCTTTTAGTGGCAACTCCATCAAGATTGTAGGGAAAGATGCCAAACCTATGACTATAATTATAAATATTCTTCAAAATAGGTGTGAGTCGTGCACATTTGAACTTCAGAGTGTTAATTCCCTCTACAAGGTATGCAAGATTTAATTATATTCATCTTTGAATTAAAGAGAAAAATGGCATGTTGCTGACATGGATTGATTTCCTCCAGTGGATCGTGTTTACCTGCCCAGAGCCTCTGCACAATCACTTCTCTGGCCAGTTATCAATTTGCTGTCTCTCAGGTTCAAATGTTTTCTTCTGTGCCTGCTCTGGGAATAGAGCTGAGATCACTGAATATTTTTCCTAAGCCAGCTGGCATAATGCTGGTGAAGAGATTTTCAGAAAGAAAGAGCTTTCATTGCTGGTGCAAGGGACTCCTCTTAGCAGGTTCCTGAGGTATCCAACACATTCCCAGTGCCCAGCTCCTCCAGTGGGGACGGCTTCCTGAGTACCAGGTACCTTCAGGAAATACAATTTCTCCCCACTCGGCTCCTACAATGCACAGAGGTCAGCAGCCCAGGGGCAGTATAGGAGTGCCTCCAGTGAGGCACCTTTCATAAACAGCTCCTCAACTACTTCTCTGCCATCCTGCTAGAGTTGTACACTTTCTAGCAAGGTTTGGCTCTCGATATTGGTAGAGTAGTAAGGTTCTTACTTGGGTTCTACCCTAAGGGTAGTGGCTGTACATTATCCTATATAATAAAAGCCTAATATGCAAATTGATCAAACAGTGGAACGACCTGTCACTATGACATGCACTGACCACCAGGGGGAAGACGCTCAATGCAGGAGCTTCCCCCGCCCACAGGCCCCAGGCCAGACAAGGCAGGTGCCAACAGGGGCCCCCTGATCACTCCAACAGTCATCCCACAGGTGGCCCTGATCGTCGGCTAGGCCTAGGGACCCTACCGGAGAACGGATTTCATGCACTGGGCCTCTAGTATCATATATTCCTATGTATTTAGAGTTATTTTTACTTCTTCCTATCCAATCGCTCATCACTCTAAACCCCTGTGATTGTTGACAGTTCTTTAGTTTTTGTTTCCTCATTGGACCCTGAATTCAACTCAAATATCTCACCATCTGTCACCCATTCCAAGAAGAACTCAGATTCCCCTATTCTGTTAGTAGATCGCAATGTACCATATACTTTTCCTGTGTAGAACTTACCACGGGTATAATTTTAAATGTTTCTATAACTCTTTGAGTAATATATACCTCTGCTACTAGTCTGAAAGTTCTATGAAAAAGGAGCAGTACCTCTATACTTTTTCACCAGTATATATCCCTAGATACAACATCAGATCTGGCATGGTAAGGCACTCTGTCAGTTTTATTGGCAAAATAAATCAGACCCTTCCTTGTGGCTTAGGCTGAAATTTAGAAGAGCTTTATAGGCACAGGAAGGTCTCTGAGGCCCCACTGGAAAATTGCTGAAAATGTAATGACTAAGAATTCCAAAAAGAATAAATATTACTTTTGGTAATTGGAAATAAAATTGCCTCCACGGCGTGACCAATAAGGCAGCATTCTACCTCTATGACTTGTTGTTGCAACTCCCATGTCATCCATGGATTCCAAAATCTCTCCTCCTCTGTTCCTTCCTCATGTACAAATCATTTGAGCTTTTTCTCCATCCTAATGCCAACTCCTAAAATAATATTCAAGCTCATCAGTATTCCAAAACACATGTCTTCCTGCAAGAACATTTAATGATTTTTAAAATTTGAGCAGTGAGAGGATAATGAATAATGTAATCGGTTTGTGATTCTGTAAAACTAGCAGTGACTTGCATTTTATTTCCTGTCCATATTTTGCCTTATTTTCATTTCTGTCCTTTTAGAATTGGATCTGTTTTGCTCCACATAGTCACATGATTCCTAGCTTGTTTACCAACTATTCTTCACTTTCCTGAAATTTATATATAAACATTTTATATGATTTTCTCTTTTCAGTTTTTCTACAAGCTTTCAAGAAACAGTTATCTATTGCCTATTGACTTTGTGGTCAGTAGGTTTATACTGATGAATTTCCAAAGCTTTTTAATTTTGTGATTCAATATACATATTTTCTTATTTCCTTTAGAATTTATATGTGAACTAAACTTATTTTAAATTGTAAAGCCACCTTTTACTGGAACAGGCAGAATCTGACTTCTGACTGGGAAATGAGGAAGTAGGAACAGTGAGAATGGTCTTTTTTAACTTAAAAATTCTAGCTCTGTCAGTGAGGGGAGGGACTTAGACAAAGAACCTGCCATGTCAGGGAATTAGTTTCTTAATTTATTTATTACATTTTTCCTTGCTGCATTTTATTTATTTAATTTTAATTAAATTTATTAGGGTGACGTTGTTTAATAAAATTATGAAGGTTTCAAATGTACAAGTATATGATACATCATCTGCATATCACATTATGTACCCACCACCCTATGTCAAATCAACATTTTTAAAAAATATATTTTTATTGATTTTAGAGAAGAAGGGAGAAGAAGAGAGAGATAAAAACATCAATGATGAGAATCATTGATTGCCTGCCTCCTGTATGCCCCTGGGGATCGAGCCCGAAACCCGGGCACATGCCCTTGACCGGAATCGAACTCGGTATAAATAAAGTTGGAGAAGAAAATATTTGAAACTTAAGGAGAATTCAGAAGGTTGGAAATAGCTGTGTGGTGATTTGGAGGGAGAGCCAGTTACTGAAACAAATCCTAAAAAGGGTGATGAGGGAGATTATCTAAAATGGGCTATGGATATATTTAAAATTTTATTGTAATCTTTTTCTGCCTTTAAAATGATAAAGATAAGTGTACTGAGAACATATGGTTCCAAAGGAAGCAGTGCATAAGGATTTTTCATGATAACTTTGTGAAAAAGATTATATAGTTCTAGAGGAATGGCCATGGGTAATGAGGACATATATAGGACAGGGCTAAAGGCATTTCCTCAGATAACTCTTAAAAATTGATAAAATATAAAGCTGTTCACATCAAATTCAAGAAGTTAGAAACTTCTTTGAAACTACACATCATATATCGAGGTTCATGATTATTCCATTTTATGGGTTGATTCTCTTATCCAGTTGTGACTGTCATGGCAGGTGGTTTTCATGACATATTTCAAAGGGAAGGAAATGAATATCTGAACCAAATATGCAGTAGGCAGACTGTAGCAGCTTGATGACTTCTGCACAAAAGTCACCAAATAATTTTATATTTGCAAAAGGCGTACAGTTTTACTTAACATTTAACAGAGCCCTGGCTGGTTGGAGTGTCCCTTTGCAGGCTGAGGGGTCCTGGGTTCAACTCAGGTCAATGGCATGTACCTTGGTTGCAGGTTCCTCCCGGAGCTGGGCCCTGATTGGGGCACATGCAGGAGGCAACCAATGGATGTGTTTCTCTCACATCCATGTTTCTCTCTGACTTTCCCTCTCCCACTCTCTCTGAAAATAAATGGAAAAATATCCTTGGGTGAGGATTAAAAAAAAATAACAGAAACAGAGTTATTATCTCTGCAGCCTCATGACTACATCTTTACCACCTGCTCAAGGTGAGTGAAGAAATGAGAGGCCAGTGCTCAAAAGAAAGGCATGAGTGCAGCGTTTTGAAAAAACAGCTGCTCTTTCAGTGAACCCTTTTCTTTGAGAAATCAACATCTAAAATGTAAATTCTCACTCTTTCTCAAGGAGCTTTAGGAATTTCTATCTGTTGCAAATTGATTTCAGCAAATATTTAGACACCAGCTTAATGCTCCGGAGCCACTAAGAACAAACCACAAAGAAGTTCTAGAGATAACAAAGTGTCATGACACAGGGGCTACTGTAATTTGACCTTCTGACAAAGTGACTCAGAAAATGAACTACAGGGTTAGATTCATCTAGCCAGCTTTAACCTCTGTAAACTGTGTGACTTGGGATAAATCATTTATATTATACTAGAGGCCCGGGGAACAAAAATTTGTGCACTCGTGGGGGGGTGGTCCCTCAGCCCGGCCTGTGCCCTCTCGCAGTCTGGGACCCCTCGGGAGATAACGACCTGCTGACTTAGGCCTGCTCCCGGGTGGCAGAGGGCAGGTCCAATCCCTAGGTGCAGCCCCTGGTCCGGCTAAGAGCAGGGCCGATTGGGGAGTTGGGGCGCCGCCCCCTGTCATGCACAGAGCAGGGTGGATCAGGAGGTTGTGATGCCACCCTCAGTCACTCTCAGGGTAGGGCCGATTGGGGGGTTGGGGCACCGTCCCCTGTCACACTCAAGGCAGGGTCGATGGGGAGGTTGCGGCACCACCCCCCAACCGCTCCTTTTTTTCTTTTTTCTTTGTTATTCTGGGCCAGCTTTAGCTCTGAGGCTCCAGCTCTTAGGCCTCCGCTGCTGAAAGCAGGTTTCTGGCCTTTGCTTACCTTCTGTATTTGAAACAATGTTGCGATTCTGCTGGCTGAAGCCCGGCGACTAAAGCAGGTTTCTGGGGTTTTGTTTAGCTTCTATATTTGTAACATAGTTGCTTAGAGTTTCAGCTCAGAGGCCGGCAGCGGCACGTGGGGAACGTTGGAGTCCTCCGTCCTTGAAGCAAGGAAGCCTCATGTTCGCTACCAGCTGCCTGGCTGCCGGCCGCCATCTTGGCTGGCAGTTAATTTGCATATAGCCCTGATTAGCCAATGGGAAGGGTAGCGGTCGTACGCCAATTACCATGTTTCTCTTTTATTAGATAGGATAAATCTCAGGTATTCTTTTCTATAAAATGTTTTATAAAAATCTCAGGTATTCTTTTCTAACACTTACTTCACCGTGTGGAGTACTGATAAATAAAGTGTCAAGGTGCTTATTATGGTGTCCATCACATATTATTTATTAAGGAGTAGAATCTGAAGCATTACATCAGAGTGTTGAAGACATTAATCCAGACTAAATGTAGTGGGTACAGGAAGGAAGGGTGACTCCTTCCCCACCTCCCACTCCCAGCTAAGGGAAAGTACAAAATCAGAGTCATCTCTAATCAAACACCTTCCAGAAAAAAAATTAAAATTTGGTGTCATCATCACCACATTGAAAAAGTAATGTTTTAATGCAGGCCATTCCCGTCAGAGAAGCTTTCCATTTTAGGAGTGACACATATTTGATTTTGCTATCAGAAAATCCCCCACTCCAAACATCTAAATTACATCAGCTATAATCTGATTTTTCTGAATTTACTTTAAGAGCAACACAAACTATGTTTCCATCCTCAGTGCTTATATCACTACCATGACAAGTAACAATAGAAAAAAAAATAGTCTCTTGGATTTAGACTCAAACGCATCTCTTTGGGTTCATGACCTAATATGAAACTTGTGAATGTAAATTCATTGACAAATACATCCATCACCTCAATAAAGTATTCCTTCCAAATGAAACTGCCCCGGTTAAAAGCACAAAATTAAAAGGAATAATTAGCCCGAACTCTTCCCTTCTAAACTCCCTAGAATATGTATCTTTAACAGCAATGTGAACACAAGTATAATAACACTTACGTAAAAACTAAGCAGGAATTCACAATAAACCAATGATGTCTTCTTAATATTAATCTATTTTCTTAGTTGTAAGGACACATAAAAATCGTTCCGGGTGTAATGGGTCAATAAAGAAACATGTATAATTAATATTTAGTAAGTATAAATATGATTCTAAAACTAAGTAATCCGAGGTTACCTAATCCAAGGTTATGTAGTCACCAGTGAAAGACCTGGGAGCTAGTATGACCCTAAACCTTAGCTCTTCTTCTCCACGATGTCTCTTAAAATGAGAGAAACTAGGAAACTGCCTCAATATTTCCCTGCTGAGCTTTCAGAAATGCACTTGAGGTAGACATGAAAAACAAGAATCCTCAGAAAGATATAGAACCTACTCCTTTGTGAGCTTATACCCTCATGTAATGCTGTGTCATCTAGCCGAACTAAAGAACCTCTATAAGAATGAGAGACAAGTATGGTGATCTCGCAACTAATAATACAAAAAATGGCTATATTTATGTGTGAAATCTTTAGCTATATTGATGACTTACAGAAACTTAAATGATTGATTTAACTCAACCAAACATGTGGCTAATGTATGGAACTGCATGAATTAGGTGTTTAGGAAGATTCATTAAATAAAAATGGCAGGAAAAAAAATCTCCTAACTTCAATATTCTGAGAGACAGGAAATCATATTATTGTATTTAAAATAAAAGATATTTATTTATTTATTTATTTAATTTTTGCATCACCATTTATCTCCTCTATGACTTCTTCCACCTCCCCAACCCAACAATCACCGTAACTTTGTCCATGTTCATGAGTTATCCTTTTTCTTTTTTGTTTTTTGGTTTTTTTGCTCATCTCTCCACAGCTCCCAACACTTCCCCTACATATACCCCCACCAGAGATGTCTGTGTGCTCTCTATCTACAAGTGTCTCTATTTTGCTTGTTAGTTAGTTCAGTTTGTTCATTAAATTCCACATGAGTGAAATCATATGGTACTTGTCTTTCTCTGACTGATTTATTTCACTTAGCATAATGTTCTCCAGGTCTATCCATGCTGTCACATGGGGTAATTTTTTTTTTCTTTTTTTAGGCACGGTAGGATTCCACTGTGTAAATGGACCACATCATTTTTATCCACTCATGTATTTTTTTTGAGCCTGGGTTTTGGTGGCTACAAGGGGAGATGTTGTAGATATGTACTGCTGCTTTAACAGACGGAACCATAGAGAACCATACGAGAAGAGGGTATTGAAAAAAAAAAGCATCCTATTCATCTCAAATAGGCAAGGAAAAGCTGACTTATACATTCAATGTATTTGAATAATTACAAAATTATATAAAATTATTGTATTTTAATTTTGTACCATAATTTCAGTTTGACAAATGATTTAAATTTCATGGGGAAAAAAAGATCTTTAAAATTCAAGAAGAAAACATAGGGAAAGTATTATAGTATCAGAGTGGAGAAGACTTCCAACATATAAAGTAAAATAAAAATTTCCTTCTTCCTTCTCTCCTTCCTTCCTTCCTTCCTTCCTCCCTTCTTTCCTTTCTTCCTTTTTTCCTTCCTTCTTTCTTTCCTTCCTTACTTCCTCCCCTACTCCCTCCCTGACTCCCTTCCTTATTTCCTTTCTGCTTTTCTTCTTTTTAAATTCCTGCTTTGTTTCTTTTTCATCTTTCTTTTCTTCCTTTCTCTTTTGACTTTCAAATTTACACAAACACACATATACACACTTTTCTTCAACTAGAAAAGATAAGAAATGACATTCATTTTATTTAGAAAAGGAGATGTCATTTACTACCAAAAAGACAGGTAATTGGTTTCAATAATACCCAGTTGTAATTTCAGTAAATGAAATAGAATAAATTGTTCTAAGGTCTAGATTATAGCCTTATTCTTCACCTCTTCCAACTGTCTCCTTTCCCTTACAGGTTTCTCTTTATTACCACTCTGCCAAATTTAGTTGCTTATTCCTCAAAATACACGACAGGACATCTGTGGTGGCTTCTACTGAGATTCATTTAGCCAGATTTTCATTAAAATAGGTACTGAATTGACTCAATAAAATGTTGCTTATCTTAATAAAGCTCTTTAGAGCTTTGCAAATTTGCATTTAATACTCTTTAGTGTCATTGCAGCATTAATAATCTGTGCCTAAAGGACAATTAAAAAAACTTTATACTTTCTATTTAATAGAGGTAGCTTCATAACCCTCTATTTTCACGCAACTTGGGCTTTAAACATACCAGACAGAAGCTAAAGGGAGAATATTCACATACAAAACGTAGTCATGTCTCAATGGAATTGCTGACTTTGGCTGAATGAACCTGGGACTCCTAAAATATTGGCCTCTCCATATGATTCTGATGGGGAAATAATCCACAAGCCTGTAGCATGTACCTTCAACATCTCCTCAAGAAGAAATGGCTTTTAATTTCCTTGAAATCTTCTCATTGTTCATAAGAATGAAAGAGGAAGAGAGCCAAGCAAAGAGCAGAGGGGAAGGACCTATAAGTAGATGCTACCTTGGCTGCTGCTTTTAGATAACTATTCCAGACTCAAGTACATAAATGAATTATTAAAAGAGGCAAGGAAATGAATGACAACTGGTGCCTTGCTTTCACCTCTTTATCTCTGGTTTCTCCTGGTGAATTCTACTTGAATTTATAGAATAAGAAGAAAGATACTGACAAATAATTCAAGTCCAGATTTCAAATAACCACAGTGGGTTCCACATTCCCAGAAGCAATTGTGTCGAAGGAATTGTGTAGTAATTTAGACCTATCTAACAGACCAACATGATGAGGAGGGCAGATGCCAGAGGCCTCATATGTGAATAGTCTTTTAAAGCTGTTTTATTTTGTAGCCAAAAAACAATTCTAGAAGTATCTGTGAGTTTCCTGGCTGCAGAACACAATGCATTAGGGAGAGTTAGTTAGATTTTTATATCTTATGATCCGCTTAGATGAAAGTAAAGGTATGTGTATAGAGGGGAGAGGGTAGCATAAAGATCCCTCCACCAATGACAAGACGCTCGGCCTCTGCACTTTTCGAGGTTGTGTGCTGCAATAATAGTGCCTTAAATCTTCTCAGGGCTGCTTTAAATAGTCAATGTCTCAGATTTCCTAGGAGATCAAGGCTAATTTTTCCAAGTCAAGGATGCCTAATGAAAATGGAGACAAGCCTTTCCAGCTGTATTTCTCCACACCCACAGAATGCCATCTCCAGCAAATCAGCCACGATCATTTGTCAGGAAACATAACAGACATTAGGGGGGCAGGAAACACTCAGCAAACAAAACTCAGAAGATGAATCCATCAAAACTGGAGCAGGACAATAAAAGAATGCAGTTTTTAGTCGCAAAAAAAAGGGCAGCCAGTGGAGACTTGCACGGTAAGAGTCTGAGATGAATGATACAAATCTTCAGGTAAACAAGAATGTGAGCGAACAGCACATCTATGAAATCACTACAAAAGAGCAAAGGCGAAAACAGCTTCGAGTTCAGGCTCAGGGGGGAAGGCCTGTCTGAGGGAAGGCAGCCCCTGGGGATCCACAGAGCAAGGAAGAAAACAAAGCTGCCATTTAGGCAAAAAGAAACAAGAGCCGGGGTTGAAGATCAAAACAACAAGTAACAAGATTTACCAAAAAAAAATAGTCTAGCGAAAGTACGTTCTCTGAATAGAAGGGCAACGGAAGCCTCAGCAGAGGATTAAACATCCTCTAGGCCGGCTCACTTACGTAATTTATCAATGAATTTAGACACAAATTCAAGAAAATTGGGTTACTTTGACTTATAACCTATTGCGTGCTATTGATTTTTGCACTAGTCAAACATTGACCTCTGTTGTAATGTTTACATGGCACTATTAATATTTCTAGTAATGTGTTGAAAAGGGGATCCTCCACGTGTCTGCCCAGCAGGATTTAAGAATTGTTGTGGGCTAGTGTCTGCAGTGTAAATCCTCTGTTCCTCATGTTTAATGGGAGTGTTTATTACAGTTAAGATGACGCTCTTCTGCCAGCGTATACTGTGTGTGTGTGTGAGGGTGGGAGGTGGTCAGGGGTATATGACCAGGGAACAAATAAGTTGACAATTTTATTTGTTGATTTTCCAGAAATAAGGACTTGCTGCAGAGACTGTCATAAGACAGTGATGAGTCTGGGGCTATAACTGAATGGGGTTTCTCTTGAGAGATGGAGGGAAATGAGTAGGAGAGACTGTGCTTTTCAAATATAAAAGAAAGAAAATGGAACATTTGAGACAAGAAGGGTAGACCTGTGGTTGCCTCTGAAGGTTGCATTTTTGTTTTTATATGTTGACTTCCCATCTCGGGAGGAATAATTGCACTTTGCTTCTCTCCGGCCACACTCCTGGCTATATATCCTGCTTGACTGGTGAAACATGAGCAAAAATGATGAATAGCGCTTCTGTCAAATGGTGAACAGCCATTCGGAGCTTGCCATGCCTTTCTTTCCCTTTCTGTAAGATTTGCAAGCATGTATCAAAGTTAACCCTCTATCAACAATGATCCCTGAATCACACAAGCAAAAACGCCTTCCTAAACCTAACAGAAGTGTTGCACCTGCAAAGAATAAACTTTGTGTTGTTATCCAGTGAGATTTGGGGGTTGTTTGCAATGCAGCAATATCTCTTATGTCCTACCTGATTGCAAAAGACAGCACAGATAAATTCACAATCAATCGGGAATGCCTTAGTGGTTGGGGAAAATATAACCAGAGTAAAGAAAAATTAAATGTATAAGCGATAGATTTTTATTTCTTTAAATCTGGTTTATCCCAATCTTTTCTGGTAATACTGATGTATGAATAACGTCAACAAAGCATGCCATCCCAAACTGACAGCTGGTCAAGATTATGTTGTCCTGGCATCAAATGATCAGAGTCTCGGGGACCAAAATAATAATAATGAAAGCCATGAGATAAGCCTAATCGGTAAAAGGCTATTTATGAAATAAATGTTTAAAAGATTCCATTGAAATCATAAAAGTGTGAGTCAAGGGTTAAGTAATATAGAAAACGATGCCAGCATTTAAATGAAGCAAGGTCATACAAACAGGAATACACAACGCCGATTTATCGGGTAAGGACGGTCAAGGCCCATGGGTTTACCAAGGTTTTGCTATATTAGAACACTATGAAAGGGAAGTTCTTGTTGAAACGCTTATACAAATTGATAGGCTTCTCTATGGGGGTCTTCCCATCTGAAAAAATGCTGTAGTATGGGAAGTCAACATCCCAAGTGTCCAGTGCATTGAGCTAAGCAAGTCCCACTTCTATATCATTAGAAAGTTTCGCTCTGTGTCTAAAGGAAGATGGTGATCTGTCCTTGAGCTGAATTTCTAAGCCAGGGGAGTTAAGGCAGGCAAGCAACATGAATAAGTCTAACTCAATGCTGAAATGCACTGTGCAATTAATCGATTCTGTTAAACCCACCTTAAGGCTCTATTCACTATAGTCTCAGAGTTAGGCAAGGTAAACATGACACCTTCTAGGATTATAGTAGTTGTTCCTATGCTTGTGGTATAGGAAGGCAACATCTCTGAGATGTTCTGCTCCGATACCTGCCTTCTCCAGCAGGTTTCTGCCATATGGGTGGGCACCTGACCAGAGGACACTCAATGTGTATGTTTCCCAGTGGTTTAAAGCCCTAAAACCTCAAGCCACCAGAGATAATAATGACTAACTTACATCAATTAGATTATTTCTGAAAGACTCAGTGTAAAATAGAAAGAGTCAAGATTTTCATGTTAAGATGCCAAGAGAAGTTGAGTCAGAGAAGTGCTAAATCACATTTAGATGTAACAGTGGAATGAAGATAAATGAACTCCATCCATTAGGACAATAGCATGTTTATTCTGTTCCTCAAATCGTATTATAGCCTTCCAATTCTCATATAATATCCTGATTCCATGTTGGTTCAATATGATGCCATTCCTGGGTTGTGGTTTGCAGATTTCTGAGCATTGCCTTTCCTGACTTGAATGATGAAAGTGATCTTTGAAACCGGAATAACACATTTACATAATATTTTACACAGCAGCATTGGATTTTTTGGTGATTAATGTGACCCAATATTCTGACCAGGATAATGGAATTTTAAAATGCCCAACCCAAATCATATTTTTCTTGTTCTGCAGCACATGTTTCAAAAAATACTTGTGAAGGTGCAAGAGAAATGCAAGCTGGCTGTGTGAAGACATGCTAAGAATTTCTTACTGGCGCCTTTATAAAGATGGGGTCTCCCGCCATTGGGTGGAAATGCAGGTCAGTTACCCCAGACAGAATATTCATCTTAACACCTGCAGCTTTGAAATCTAAAGAATGTTTGTTATTCTCAACCAAGATATGTGTCCTTTCGGAAATTTTACTTAATAGGACTGATTCCAAGGACTTGCTAACACCTGGTTGGGCAGCATTTTACATTAGAAAATAGTCAAATGCCAATCTTCCCATTCTTAAGGCATTTCAAAAACAACTTTCATTTAAATTAAACTATGCAGTCTTCATCTGTTAGTTAGCAGCTCGGTTATTATGAAATGTTGTATTATGTTGGCTCTGATAATCAAGGTTACATGGAGGGGAAGCCATGTAAACCATGTGAATAATCCTTCATCATTACCTAACTATTCAATATTCTGTTGTTTCTGTGGGTAAATTTTTATATATTCATATCTAATAGAATTGATTAATAATGTAAATTGTTTTATCTTGAGGTAATATCACCTTTTCTTTCAGCAGATGCATTTACTATATTAAGTCCACACCCCTGGTAGACTTTCACAACAGGGAGGTAACGTTTTATAATGGGATTAGGTCCTAGGCTTCAACTTTTATTTACTTGAGTACAAGTCCTAACTCTGTCATTTATTAGCTATGTGACCTTGGACAGGTCCCTTAATTTCTCTGCCTATTAGATTTTCCATCTGCAAAGTGAGGACACCATGGTGCTCTTTCAGAGTATTCTTGAGCATTAAATAAGTTAACATCAGAACATATTTAGAATATTGTCTAACACTATCCCAAGACAGAATTTTAAAGTTTTTGTTTTGGGACTGCACACTTATTTTTAACAGCCTCATTCTTGGGGCAAAAAACTAGAATAAGAATAAAGTATTGTTATAGGAAAGGAAAAATGAAGGGATGTCAAAAAGAAGACAGGTAGAAGGGAAGGCATGCAAAACTGATGGCAGTAAGCTTTGCAGAATGATGTGGAGAGGGTTGAAGAGGTTTCCACAATAAGCCATGATGAACATTTGACATTAGTACATACTGCATGCTCCATGTTTATGGATTATGAAAATAAATTCAGATTAGTCAAACTTCTTTTTCTTAACTGTGCTTTGATTATCTTTTTTCCTTTACACTTTGGTGGAAGTAAAAGGTTAGGAATAAAGTAAGGTGTGAAATCACATGAGGCTAATACCTTCTCAGGAAATATATATATATATATATATATATATATATATATATATATATACACACACATCTCCTGAACACCTTTGAGAAATAAGGTAAAAATGCAGCTGCAGTCTCAAAATAGTACGCACTGAATTTCTGAGCTTTTTAAATTCCTCTTTTAAAATATGCCTATTAGTTATTAGTAAGTTAGCATAAAGGCTGACAAAATGTGGCATTTGAAACAGCAGAAGTTCAAGAGTGAAAATGGTGGCAATCTATGGTAAATGGTAGAGACAGAACCCATCGTCCTGGGCGGCCACAGAGGGGCTGTTTTCTGTGTGCCCTAAAGGACTGGTCCACTTCATTTTGCTGCAGCATAAATCTCCTTCTTGGTGAGAACAACTGTGTGCCTACCACAAATGTAAGAAGCACTTGGTTCAAAAGATAAACCAAAATTAGAGTGGTCGAGAGATGAATATCAAAAGAAGGTGAATTCATTGAGCAAATCTTAGTTAATCTAATCGATGATGCATTTTTTTTTTTTAAAAATTCAGATTAGCACAGATGCAGCATTCCTGAATATTTGTGAAATGTCATTGAAAGGAACAATTGTGGAAGGAATGAAGAGGTACACAGTAGAAAAATGTGAAGTAAGAGAATTGGTTTCTACTGGAAAATTAAAGCCTAAGTCAAAGTGTGTCAACACCAGCATAGAAACTGTATGGCTTGTACCTAGCTCTACTAGCAAAAAAATTGGATTATCCTATGACCAAGAAGTAGAAATCCCAGCATTGCTACATTAAAATCATTTTTAACACTTGCAGTTTAAAAAAAAAAAAAACAACAACAACAACAACTTTAAAAACCCTTCAATCAAAAACAGTGGGTGTAAGCAGATTTTCACAAATCAAGAAAGTATTGTATTATTAGACAGATTCTCTCTCAGCCTACACTTGTCAAGTACTCTTTTAACTTATCTTTTCAAAACCTTTAGTCAGGATTTTATATTTACCAATGCATACTGGGTTCCAATATCAAGTCATAATTCAATTAATTGTGATTGATACGAAATCCAAAGCATAACTCTTTTTCAAGATTTAAATAGTTTTAAAAGATTGCCAAAAATGAGGGGGACAGGGATACAGATTCTTATTTCTGCCTTCACTTAATATTCTCAGTGGAGAATTTTAATGTTCCTGATGTCTCATATGTGAAAATAGATTGGAGAACATTCTACATTCTTATCTTTAATAATGTAAAAATCCACCAATCACATCTTCTGTAGGGAACAGATTATACCTGGGACAGTATATGAGGATGTTCTCTCTCCTCAATGTATACCAGCTAGAACCACATCCAATTCTCAGCAATTCTTTCTTTTTTTGCACTGATGGGATGATAAGGATGGTGGTAAAGGCTGGGTTATGAGTAGAAAGGTGTTAAAGAAGAGGTGTTTATGACTACATAAAAAAGAGACACAAAAAATAACTTCCTATTTCAGAAACTCTTCACTTATTACTTAAAAAGTCAATAGTATTTCCCTTGGTTGTCTTGGTTAATTTGCTCCCACAGCCTCTGGCTGGCTTTGCTTTTTAACAATTTTCTTACAGCATTACACATTTCATCAGTAAAACAATGTTGGAAATCTTCATGCACTTAGAGAAAGAATGGTAAGAGCGGACACAGATTGAAGCACTCACAGATTGCACACCTGCAGATTTAGAATAACTGCCCTCAAAGGGATGTTATCACAGAAACACATAAGTCAATAATAATTATGATATAAAATGTTGCATAATAAAGTGCTTTCCCCAATTTAATTTCTTATGTTCACATTTATCCAGGAACAAAAGAAGCATTTCTCTAAATGGTATACATAGCATACAGGCCTTTTACAATTCATTTTCTTTTACTAAATGTTAAAGAATGTATTACCAGATTTGTGAAATAAAATCTGTATTAATCAACTATAACGGATACACATTTTTCCTTTCATTCATTAAAAAATATATATATCTTTCTTGCTCTAGCTGGTTCAGCTCAGTGGATAGAGTGTGGGCCTACGGACTGAAGGGGCCTGGGTTCAATTCTGGTCAAGGGTAAGTACCTCAGTTGCAGGCTCCCAGCTCAGGTCAGGGGGCATGTAGGAGCTCTGACTCTCCCTCTCCCTTCTACTCTCTCTAAAAATCAATGGAAAAAATATACTGGGGTGAGGATTTAAAAAAAAAATCTTTCTCTTTCACACATATACATTAAAGCTTAGATAAAGGCAAAATAAATGACATCATTAAGATGACAACCTTTGGTTAACCAAAAAACTTATATGCATATGTGCATAACCCATGGGCATAGTCAATAGTGCAGTGGAGGCCTGGGGAGGGAGTGGGAGAGGGGAGGAGGGAGTCAAAGGGAGGGGGGGAAGGAGGCATCTGTGATATTTTCAACAATAAAGATAAATTGGGAAAAGTAAAAAAGATGACAACCTAAGTCATTCCTGATTTTAATCCCCCTCACAAGAAAACCAATCAGCAACTATCATAGACAAGAAACCATTGGGAAAATGCCAGACCCTAATAATGAACTAAAGCAGTGGTCAGCAAACTGCGGCTCATGGGCCACATGCGGCTCTTTGGCCCCTTGAGTGTGGCCACGAAGTTTCAGTTGCACTGTACGTGCACGCCCGCACGTGGTATTTTGTGGAAGAGCCACACTCAAGGGGCCGCAGTTTGCCGACCACTGGGCTAAAGCATCCCCCTGGGCCACAGAGACCATGAAGGACCTTATTAGGGAGGTAAGAGGAGCAGTTTTACTTGTCTGCATAGCTCCTCCCTGAGGCTAGCATAATGCTGCAGGAAGAGGGCCTCATGGGCTTAGGGTTTCTCTTGTGGAAAAAGTGAGCTCAAGATGGACATCCAGCTTCCAAGGCATTGTGGGACACTTCACAGGAGGAAACAAATTGACAAAACAGAGATAGGACTTGGATAAAAAGGATTATAAATTAAAAAAAGACATTACAACCAATAACACAAAAATACAAAGGATCATAAGAGAATAGTATGAACAATCCTATTTAAAAAAAACAACAACAATAAACTGGAAGACATGAAAGCATTTCTAGAAACATATAGCCTGCCAAGAAAAAATCATGAAGAAATAGAAAATTTGAATAGACCAATAGCAAGTGAGATTGAATAAATAATAATTTTTAATCTCAAAAAATAAAAGCCAAGGACCAGATGGTTTCACTTGTAAATTCTACCAAATATTTAAAGAATTAATACCAACTTTTCTAAAATTCTTCCAAAAAAATCAAAGAGAATGTTCATTCGCAAACTCATCAGATGAGGCAAGCTTTACCCTGACACTAAAGCCAGATAAAGTCAATATAAGAAAAGGAAACTAGAGATCAAAAACCCCAATGAATATAGATGTAAAGGTTGTCACCATGATCAAGCAGGACTCATTCCTGGGATGCAAGGATAGTTCAACATATGCAAGTCGCAAGTGTAATACATAATGTTACTAGAATCTACACTAATAAAAGAGAAAAATGGTAATTGGCGTACGGCGATACCTTTTTCATTGGCTAATCAGGGCTATATGCAAATTAACTGCCAACTAAGATTGGTAGTTAACTGCCAACAAGATGGCGGCTAATTTGCATATGTAGGCACAATGCAGGGAGGCGAAAGGGAAAGCAGGAAGAAGCCCCCTGCCACTGAAAGTGATCTGAAACCCAGGGGGGAGCTAAGAGCTGGGGGGCAGGGCAAAGGCGGCCCTGGGGCCGCCTTTGCCCTGCCCCCCAGCCATGATTGGAGAATCAGGCGCCTTTGCCGCCCTGGCCAGTGATAGCAGGAAGTAGGGGTGGAGCCAGCGATGGGAGTTGGGCATGGTCGAAGCTGGCAGTCCCAGGAGCTAGGGGTCCCTTGCCTGGGCCTAAAGCGAAGCCCACGATCGCGGTGCCCCCCGCTGCCACTGCAGGTCCCCGCTGCCCGGGCCGGACGCCTAGACCAGAGGCGTTAGGCCTGAGCAGGGGCAGAGCCTGCAACCGCGGGGAGCTGCGGGTCCCCTGCCCAGGCCTGACACCTCTGCCGGAGGCCTCAGGCCTGGTCAAGGGGCCGATCCGGTGATTGGTGATTGGAGGGTGATGAGGGTCAACTCCTCTGGCTGAGGCATCAGGCCTGGGTGGGGGGCGGAGCCAGGGATTGGGCGGATATGATGGTCCCCTTGCCCAGGCCTGAAGCCTGGGTCAGAGGCCTCAGACCTGGGCGGGGGCCAGAGCCAGTGATCGGGGGGAGATGGGGGTCCCCTGTCCAAGCCTGACACCTCTGGCGGAGGCGTCAGGCCTCAGCAAGGGGCCGATCAGGCGATCGGAGGGTGATGGGGGTCAACGCCTGAGGGCTCCCAGTATGTGAGAGGGGGCAGGCTGGGCTGAGGGACACTCTCCCCCCCCCCCACACACACACACACCCAGTGCACAAATTTCGTGCACCGGGCCCCTAGTAAAAGATAAAAACCATATGGCTATATCAATTGATATAGAAAAGATTTGACATACAGTGGGGCCTTGACTTACGAGGTTAATTCGTTCCGAGACCGAGCTCGTTAGGGAGCTCTTTAACTCAAATTACTCTGTCAACTCAATGCAAAAAATCAGCCGAGAGACAGCTGGTATCAAAAAACTCGTTAGTCGGGACACTCGTAAGTCAAGGCCCCACTGTAATTCAATATTCTTTTAGGATAAAAACTCTCAACAAATTGGGTATAGAAGGAATCTATGTCAACATAATAAAGCCCAACAAATGACAATCCAGCTAACATCATACTCAAGAGGGAAAAACAGAGAGCTTTTTTTTCTATGATCAGGATCAAGGAATGTGCCCACGCTCCACATTCCTGTTCAACATAGTAATGGAAATTTTACCCAGGGATATTAGGAAAGAAAATAAATGAAAGGCCTCCAAATTCAAAGTGAAGAAGTAAAACCGTCACTATTTGCAGATGGGATGATATTATGTACAGAAAAACCTAAAGGATCTACAGAAAGAAAAAAAAAAAACCCACAAAAACTATTAGGTCTAATACATGAATTCTGTAAAATTTCAGAATACGAAAATCAATACTCAAAAATCAGTTGTATTTCTATACACTAACAGCAAACTATCTAAAGAAGAAATAAAGCAAAAAGTCTTATTTACAATAGCATAAAAAACCAGAGCCCTTGATGTCTAGAGTTGTCAAGATTAAATTCACATTTCTTGGAGTTCAGCTAAAAATTATTTTGGAAAAAAAAAAAGCATTGTTTAAAAGTCCCTGGTGAGGCACCATAACATAGTCCATGAGTTTTCATCATTTCTACACAATCATGAATATATTTATTTTCAGATTTCCATGTTCCCTTGAAAAATATTTTCCAAACATGGTGTGAGACCTCAAAGGAACCATTTGGTGGAAGCTCCATTCCAAACTACAGTTCTGTGGATGCGTGTACTTTTACACTGTTAGCAAGAGGCCCTTTGCTACTAAGAAGAAAGATTTACTGGAGCAATAATAAGTAGCGGTTCTGCACATTATTTTCAATCAGCAATTTTTCTTGAATAACTCCCACCGGACAGGCCATGATGCACAGCCACTTTGATAGATTCTTTTATGAAGACAGAGAACAGCTATTCCTCCAGGCAGAACAGCTAAAGGAGAATGTATAACTGTAGCAAGTCCAGAGGGGGCAGGATGGGGGGGGGGGGCGCGGTTTACAGTGACTCAAGTTTGGCAGCAATCGTCAGGTCATATGATTAGGGTATGAATATAAATAATTGACCATGATTTTATAGTCTACTAAAACACAGTAAAGTCACTAAAATGAGTGTGCTGTCAACATGAGACCAGTGTAATTAAATAAATAAGATTAATTTGACACAACAAGCCTTTAAACCTGTTTTATCAAGCACATGACATAGATATATATTTCCCTGCGGGAAGCAAATAAAATAGCACTTGTTTACCAAGAAATTGCTACTGGTTATGTGTCATTCAGGAAGTAAATTATAAATAAATTAATCTGTCTTTTTTTTAAAGCCTGATAAATTTAGAATTTTTAAAAGTGCACGCTCGGGTTTACAATAAATATATCTCCAAAAACAATGACTGAAGCTTTTTGATACTAGAGACTTCTGTTAAATTTAAATAGTATTTTACCCAGAGTACATAGTCTAGGGCTAAGCCTAGAATGTGAATTCTTCCTAGCAATCCTTGCTAGTTAATTCTTTACTTGAGCTCTCTAAAGAATATTGACGTATCATATTTGTTTTAATCTTTCAATCTACAAAAATATTTATTTCCTTTATCAACTCATGCATTATTAATTATTTCTATCACAAAATCAGCTGCACTTGTAGTACAACATTAATATCCAATCCATGTATGTAACAGGGACCGATAATTATTTTAAAGTTATCACCCATATATTTGTTAGACAGATCCTTGACTTTACATTTTGCTAAAACAAACAATCCCAAAACAAATAAGTGGTTGACCATGTGCACCTTCTGCTTTCCTGGGCTAAAGTTGAAGTTTGTCTCTAAACACTCCTCCCTCGGTTAAAGGATGGGCCACTCTGGAGACTTATTTAAGCAGCCAGCATAATTCTCAGGAAAGCTTTAACTGCTGCCCCAAAACACAGATGCATTGTGATGGCTGAACCTGGCCTTTGGCCACATAAAACATTCAGGAGTCAGAGTAGCTGCTTCCCCTGAAGGAAGTGGTGTTTCAAAGATCATTCATTCAGGGACAAATCAAGGCACCAGGCTTTCATCTGGGGATAGGAAGGGCTTATTTCTCCTTCTGAGTCCAGGAATGGAGCCTGCACTCCAGAGGGGGACAAAACAGTTGAGGTGGACTCCAGAAAACTGACAGCTGACCCTTGAAACATGGTGGGCAACTGAATAGAATGGATGAAACAGTGGAGCCACAGCTGACAGAAAAGCTGGTGGAGAAGGAACAGTGAAACCTGGTAACCAGTATGTGTGTGTGTGTGTGTGTGTGTGTGTGTGTGTGTGTGTGTGTGTGTGTGTGTGTATGAGAGAGAGAGAGAGAGAGAGAGAGAGAGAGAGAGAGAGAGAGAGAGCTTTCATTTATTTTTTGCATTTTAATTTCATTCTAAGATTCCCAATTTTTCAGAGTTATTTTTTGTTCCGTTTTGTTTTTCCTGTAGTCTCATTCTGGTTTCCCTTTAGTGAACAGTGCGTGTATATGTGTGCAGGAGTGGTAGAGGAGGAGAATTCAAGGTAGGACGTTGCTTGTCATGTAATGATACGTGAACAAGGCCGTTGCCTGGGGAGATGGTTTTTGGAACAGTAAAAAGTAGTCATCAGAGAAGCTCAGAGTAGGAGTGTCAAGCGAGAGATGACAAACAGCTACTTAGGTGAACTTGTTCGAGATAGAATCATTCCTGGGAATACACACAATTACCCAGGCTAAGACTCTATAAAAACTAAAGCCTTAAAGCCATCCATGGAGGGAAAACACAAGCTATGTTTTATATTATCCCGTTTATAAAGAAAAGGGTGACCCCAGAAGGCATGAGAACTAGGCATTCACTTTTTGCTTCTGATATGGTACAGTTAGAGAGAAGAAAATAAACTTCAGACAAGCTCTTTGCCCCCAGAGTCCTCCTTCTACTTGCCAATATTTCCAAGAGACATCAGCAAAGTGGATGCCCTGTTCTTGCTGAACTTATTCTGTCATAGTAAATGGAAAGAGAGAATCTTGAAAAACATAAAGGACAGATCCAAAGCTTTAGACTGTAATTTCTTCCAGGGTTCATCTGGAACACTGTCCTTTATTTTGTAATTCGTTGTTTTATTTTCCTTGAATTCAAGCCACTGAATAAAACTATTGCCCTGGACACACACTAAAGAGGCTATCAGGTCAGCAAACATCATCAATTAATGGTAAGAGATCTATCTCTAGTTTAGACAGAACAGTTATAACTCTATTGTCATCTATATATGTGTGTGGTGTGTGTGTGTATGTGTGTGTGTGTGTGTGTGTGTGTGTGTGTGTGTGTGTTTTGTTCTTGTTAATCTTCACCAGAGGATATTTTTTAATTTTTTTAGGGAGAGTGGGAGAGAGAGGGAAAGACAGAGAAAAATGGATGTGAGAGAAACATAGATTGGTTACTCCTGCAAGAACCCAGACCAGGGCCTGTTCCAGGAAGGAGCCTGCAACCAAGGTATGTGCCCTGACTGGAACTGAACCAGGGACCCTTTTGTCTGTAGGCCAATACTCTATCCACTGAGCCAAACCGACTAGGGCTTTCATCTGTATTTCAGTCGTTTCATTGGCTAGTAGTGTTCCATAAGTTATATTTTTTATCAAAGTTCATTTATTTCTATCTTCTTCATAACATAGAGTCTTCCTTTAGACCAAAACAAAACACCTGGAATTAGAACATTATACACACATATACACACCCATGGAAAGATATATGCACAAGCTCATGCACACACAAAGCACATGGCATGCACAGTATTTGGGGATCTGCTTGGATTTCTTTATTTTAATATTTATATTTTAATTCCTGCTCATAATACTCAACCCCCTCTATGATGCTTTAAATGACCTCAGACCTTGTAAGATAATTCTACAGCCCTCCAGGACCTACCCTTAAAATTGCCTCCTGGTCACTTAACCAATAGCCAACTGGACATAGGTTGGGCCTGCTAAGAAGAAAGAGGGATTATCAGCTGGGGAAACTGCAAGATGTAGCTAATATATATATACCTTTAAGAAACAGAAGCGTGTTTATGTAACTGAATTCTGTGTGCGAGATAAGTGGGATGCAATACAATGTTTAATGAAGAATAGCATATCCCTTTTAGGCAAGTTTATTACATTAAACTCTTTCAATCCTCCAAAAGGGTGTGAATCATGTTTACTGGGATCAACACATATTCTTAAAATAGGGTTTGTCTTTCCTACCTGTAAGGCTATTGTACTAATATTTGAGAAATGACAGAGTATTTGATCACCCACACAGGATGCTACATAAACACTGTCTAAGGCTATGGATCCATTCAAAAGCAATGGGAAGGGTGGGGAAGTTGAGTAGGTGAATAACTATGGAATGCTTCGGTCCTATCACATTCCATCCCACGCAGCAGCCAACTGTCTGCTAGAACTTTAGAATGCTCTCTTGTAAATGAAGCTGATACACAAGCTGAAGAACATGAACTTGTGAGTACTGGGCATCTTCCAGGATAAAATATGCACCCTAATCATGGACCAATTTACATGGCTGTGTTCTTAATAGGTAGATTTATTAATAGGAAACCAGAGGGAAGGGAAAATAACCACGTAACGTTTCTCTAAGTGGCACATATGAGTAATTTGTCCTTTTTTCAGGTCCATATTGTCTGGTCCCAAAAGGGAGAATGTGGCTTGGGTTATCCTCATTGATGTGGGCTTGGGTTACCCCACCAGGCAAGCCAACTAGGTGAGCAGAGATGCTAACCCATTACAAGGGAAAACTTAACCTTGAGTGACAAGTATCAAAAATGGCCTCAAGATCAAATGCAAGAGCATGAATTTTAGTTATTTCCTCTAAACAGAAAAGTGAAACTGGATGAAGTCTAGATTAGGCAAATATATTAAAAGATATCTGGATTTAAGTGGCACAAGGGTGGACTATAATGGATACTCTGGTTCTCTGCCCACATATCCTTTTTCAAGGCAAGTGTATCCATACTCTAGCTGTTAGAAAATCATCTGCTGAAAGCTATCAGTTGCATGTGTCATTGTAATTACTCTCAGCCATAGGAATCTGACTTAACCGAAATTGCATCCCCTCCTCAATGTTCCTCAGTCACTGCCTGGCTGATGGGGTGCTACAAGGGCACAATTGTTTTGCTACAGCTTGGGATAAATCTGAAGGACCATGGCAACTCCCAAACTGCCTGTAAGTATGATTTACCAACTTTCAGTAAAGCATAGATTTCAAACTCAGTTGCACTGTTAATTTAGTTTCAAATTTACTCCCCCAAATTCCTGTTGATAAAATACATTTTTATTTAGTTGCCATTTTTAAAGTTATGTATAAATAAATTGAAGATCCTTAACAGCTCCATAAAATGCAGTTTTAATGAAGTCTTTGGAAAACATAGAAGATCAACATAAAATGTCTACACAATTTTAATGAAGTTACGTTTCTGTGTTTTTTTCCTTTAGTAATTACATTTTTAAGAAATATTAACAAAATGGCCCTTTCATACTAAAATGTATGACAAACCACTTCTTTAGCTGCTGAAATATAAATATAGGGAAGAAAAATAAAATTCTAAAGCCATCTTAAAGATATACTTTAAATGATTAGTTAAAATCCTTTCAATCAGAGTTGTCAAATAAATGTTTTAATCTTAGCACTATCCTTCTAATATTTTTTTTTAACTTGGCAAAAGTAAAAAGAGGCAGAAAATGAGTTTCTTTGTACTGAAATGAAAACTTCAAAGGTGTTATTGATCTTTTCACATCAAATCAAAACTACATTGATTGTGGACCAGACAAACTATTGGCAATCAAGTGTAAGTTCAGAGTAATTTTAGTTGTGAGTTGGTCTAAGTCAGCAAATGGAGAGTTAGGTTTTCTTTTAATACAGCAATTCCAAAAGACATTGTGTCTATAAACGTAGCTTAGCCCAAGGGGCATACTCTGAGCCTAGAGTGTCAATACCAGAGACTAAACCCTTGTCAGACACTTGCTTTGGGTGAGAGGAATTTGCAGTCCCTGCACAGAGTTGATTCTTCACTCACTGCCATGAACTCCAGAATTTCCGGTTTATTAGATACACCAGACATAATCTCCCTTTTAGGAGAATGATTACAGATATAACACTCTAGAAAGCTCCTGGTTTTGCAAGTACCGATACTTGTTACTCTGTAAAATATAATTCACTGTTTGCTGAGAATTTTATATCTGAAATTATATACATGTGTGTATATTTCTGTGATGTCAAGAAATCATAACACAAAAGACCCATTATTTGAAAGAAAAATATCTAAAACAGAAAAATACTTATGATTATCTTATAAAATATGGTGAATTTAATTAATGCTCACATATCAAGTCAAAAGACCAATTATCACTGTTATTATATGAATATTATACACTATATAGTAAATGCTGTAGTGTACACTATATCATTGAATATCCACAGTAGTAAAATATATACAAATGTATGCATGTATGTATGTATATATATATGCATATATATATATACATATATATATATGCACATACTTTCTGCTTCAATCATTATTCATTTCTATTCATTCAACAAATATTTATGAAACTACTAACATGGGCCAGACACTGGGGGCATCATATTGCCAAGAAATCCAGGGTCCCTTCCTCATAAAACATACAGTTTTCTAAGGATAATAAGAGTTAATATTAATGGAATGAATATAGGCTTGAGATCCCTATGAAAAAAGGATTTTTTGTCTTCAATAAATTACACAAAATGGAAAAGAACTTATAATTAAAATATATTCACACAAAAAACACAACATGGGGGTTCTATTAGAGACATCTTCATAATCAGTTCAGTCCAATGAGAAATGGCCCATCAATCAATCACCCAGACATTTAATTAAAACACACAGTGAAAAATCTATCACAATAAGGATCTGAAATCAATTGCACATTGATTATCTGAACACCAAAGGTGCATGAGGTTTGAGTGCTGAGTTTTCTCCTTGTGAGATTAAAGGCAAGGCTATTTTGTTCCTATGAACTGGATTGCGCCAAGTTATTCAGAATGGAGTTTGTATCAATCAATCTATATTCTAGAAAGCAATTATTTCTTCTCAAAGTTTACAAATTGAAATATGGTGAGGAGAAAACAGTATAATGCATTTTATTTTTAAAAAATTTCTCCAGAAGCTTGTTATAAATAGAAAATATTAGCCAAAATGACCAAATGTCAGTTGTAGAGCAAATGAAAGACAAGATCAAATAAATTCTGTCATATTCACTGACCCCACATATAGGTAATAAAGTGTGTGCTTCCTTATCTGAGTTTCTAGCAGTCTTACAAGCTTTGTTACAATCTACACAGCTGCCGAAACAGCAATATTTTTTGCCACTGTTTTCAAGCTTACTAAACAATAATTAAGGTCTTTTTTTTCCCAGTTAAGAACTAGTTTGTTACGAATTTGCCAATAAGGCCTACAAAGATTTTTAAACAACTGACTGAATATCACTCGATATCTTAACTTCATGATGAATCACTTAATTAGGGACATTTTACATAATCTAAAATCAATTATTCTCCTTTTGGGGAGTGGCAACACATTGGAGGTGGGATTAGATTTAAATTTTAAAATATAAGTGGAAAATAAAGTGTCTTCCCTTGTTAAACAGTTCAGTCAAACCTTCTGAAAAATATATAAATAGCATTGTTTTCTAGCTTAATTTTACAATATTCTCATGGGGTACAATATTACCTTGCAAATTTTTTGTCTTGTAAATCCAATCATGAGGTTAGAGATGAAAATGTAAATGAACTTCAGTTATTCTTTTCTGTAGAAATATGGGGGTCAAGTGCATTTCTGTATTTAGGTCACTATTTTAAGCCCTGTTTACCACCACCACATTTCATGGAATTCTAATCAGAGCGCCTCATCAAAAACTTACTATCACCCTTTAGTGCTTTATGGAAAGCATCGCTGTTATCCAAGCTGAATTTAAGTAAACAAATAGCATATGCCTTCAAATAGGCATTAATGTCAGCTTAATGTCATTTCTATTGTGTTTTGATACTTATCCCCCAAATCTCATATTCCATATAGTTCCCATGGTATCTTTGAACAAAAATATATTAGCATAGCATTGATGATCAGTTTCCTTCACTGTTAGGTGGTCATTCAAAAACCATGGCTCTGCTAGTGCATGAGCCAGCAGATCCCAGAATAATTAAAGACCTTATTCTAAGCTTTAGCCTTCCGCAACTTATTTTGGTAGGAACTTCCCTCCATGTATTCTCCAGGAGAGAGAACTCTTTTTGCTTACCCCCAACCACAGGAATCACTTTAAAACACGGTATGCTATTTTGTACTCAACATGCCAGAATACCGTTTCTTAATTTGTGTTCTCAAATTTGTGTAGCAGTAAGGAAGTGGACCTGTAGAGAACACTTGGATGTGAAGGAGCCACCCAAAATTAGTGCTACAAAAGACTCCCAAGTATACCAATCCACAGAGACATTGTTGCAGCCTTGGTCTTGGATCTTACCCAAATGCCCAGCATCCATATTTTGGCTTTGCAACCATTGGTTTTAGATTTCACATGCATCAGAGTGAATAGCACATTTTCTGTATTTATTCTGAATACCTCTTTGGTGGCCAAAATTTAGATTTTTGTATCCTGACATGAAAATCACCTATCTGGTTTTCCACTTTTGTCTGTTGCTAAGCACTGCCTCTTGGTTACTCCTTAGACAACCAGTTCCCCATTTGGCAACTCTAATTTCCCTGGCTCTTTAAAAATGAAGCCGGCTCCCTGAGCTAACACACCCTTAAGATGTCATAATTACTTACTTATCAGGCAGTCTTCTTTCTCAGAACTCCTGAAGTGTTCAGATCACCTTCTTGCCTTTGAACTTCTGAAATAGAGCAAGAGGCGTGGGAATGAGTAAGCAGAGTTAATTTTGAATTCTTCACTGATGATTCTATTTTAGTCTAAGACATGAGCTCTTGGAGAAGTTTAGGGTCACCGTTTTTAATGTGTAGATGTATTTTATAGATATACTAAATGTACAAGTTTAAGAAAACAATATTTTCCCCAAGTATCTCTAAGCCACCCGGGGAGCTAGGTGGACATATCCTTGAGTTGAAATTTTCATCTGCATTTTCACTATCAGATTTTCTTGGAAAAATAATTCTTTGGATGCATTATTTTTATTCCCCAGAGATCTAGGGGCCACCTGACTCTGCAGTGAGTGCAGGCAGCTATTTAAATGTTCAGTAAAGGCCTCCTCAGACCCAGGCGGTGCAGAATAAACATTGAGGGCCTGGGTTGTACCTGAGGCCCATGCTAATAATTTAGAGGGTTTTTTTTTCCTGTTTTACAGAATGAAAGATAGAATAAAAGAAATACCTTCATATATAAATCCAGGACCAAGCCAGCTTCTTTGTCTAAAACCAAGAGAATATAAAGCCATTGCTGACAGCCCCAAGCTTCTGAGGGAGAAAACTGGGTTTTAGCCTTGGGCTAAGTTTTCAGAAGTACTAGTTAGAGGCCTCTTGAGAGAAAGCTAGGGGCACAATAAGCTTTCTAGGCCACACCCAATGCCCAGAGGGAAGAGGAGCTATAATCAAGCATGGCTGCACTCAGCTATTCACCCCATCCACAGCCTCCTGGGCTCCATCCAATCATTCTGTTTTTCCACAGTGGCACCTACTGGAATTACACAGAATTTTCTTGGACCTGCCCAGTCAGGGTGAAGATGTCTCTCACTGGTTCCCCACGCTGCCATTTATGAACAGCCTGATTTTGGCTAACTTATTTACCCTTTCTATGCATCAGGATCTCTAATGGCAAAATGGGAATTATAATAATGATCTCACAGATGATTTAATGCATATAAAACATTTCAAACAAGAGTTTACTAAGAATGATTACATAAGTATCAGATATTCTTGGATCAGTGCTTTACCCTTTCCAAAGCCCCTTGCATCAACAGTGATTGAATTATCACAAAACTGTGGAAAATATAGTGGCTCGTGTATTGACCCTCATTGAGCAACTTAAGGAATTTATTCTCAGAGAATTGAAGTCCCTGTGATTTGCCTAAGCAAACATTGCTTACAAATGGTGGAAATAACACTAGAACTAAGCATCTTCATATTCTCTTTCTAGGGCATCATGCCAATTCCGTTTATTACAAGTGTTTCATAGATGCATACCAAGGCCAATCAGTTAGAGTCCACACAGTTTCACATGTTTGATTCTTGGGGTTCAGGCCACCAGTAAGTGGGAAGGCGCAGAGGTGCTAAAACCTCATTGTGCATTCATAGTGGTTCTACTAGTAGGAATAGTGATAGCGATTATTCACTGAGAACCAGGCATGATGTCCTTTACATGTAGTTTTATAGTCGATGCTCAGACAAACCTGGTGAAGTGCACATTGTTGCCATTTATCAAGTACGAAAACAAGATTCAAGAAGGTTAACTAACTGGCCCCAAATCAGATCTGAGAAATGGAGGTGACTGAACTCTGATGAGGTTTCTTATTTTTCAAAGGCATCTTTCATAGATATGGAACTCTAAATCTCCTGGAGATGCAAAATAATGTCCTAATTCAGGGATTGATTTGACAATAATATTGTGAAATTCTTCTTAAAATTTTAAGGTTTAAATTTGGAATAAACTTAAAGAGTCAGATGATTCTTAACCTTTTATTTAGTAAAATAGAAAATAGAAGTCCAGAGGGGTTGAGAAACTTTTCCAAGGGTCCCTCACCTAGTTAGTAGCAAACGAAAAACTAAAATACACGTACTCTCTCCTTATCTAAGGCTTCCTTCTTTATCTTTATTTATTCTCTCCTTTACCTCTCTGGAATATATGTTTCTATCTCGACAAGCAACCTATTTCTTTTCTAGATGCCCAGAGGACATTTCTCAAGGTAGAATTAAAGTCACTCCAAACCCTAAGTAAATTATTCACTTCTGGATTGCCACTGTGGGTTTCTTCTTGTCCCTGAAGTCTCCCTCCCCTCACTAACATCCATACACAATGTATAATCTCCTTCAAAATTATTTACTGAATACATCTCCATATGTAAGTGATCAAATATGAAGTAGCAGTCTAGATTCAGAAACACCCCAAAGTTACTTAAAATCCACAATATGGGTGTGCAAACTAAATTGCAAAATGACTGTCAGTTTCAGAAGATGTGCCACTTGGATTTAGAATCCTTCCTATAATAATTTATAAACACTAAAAACAGAATGCTAATATAGATTCTGAACAGTTTCATGTACAAATAGGTGGAGAAAGAGATCACTATATATAAACTCTAGAAATCACCCACAGAGAAAGCAGCAACAAGACAAATGCAATGAAACAGGGGAAATGTTTTTTGTTTTTTACTAAATTTCTTTTAAAATGTTCAATGTTTGATGCAGAATGTTTGATTCCTATATTAGGGAATATGAACAGAACAGTTCTGCATAAGAAGGAGTAGAAAAGTTTGTTCTCCCAGAGATAAAAAGAGAATGGGGATAGGAGGGAGGACGTGAAGATAAAGTCAGTTTGATGATAGAAGGCTTCATGCTGTGTTATTGGACCTTTTCCCCAGCTACACCATCTCCTCCAGTGAATTCTGCAAACTCAAAATTTTGGGGAGTAATTGTTTCTGGAAAGAAAAGATACACAATCTTCACCCAAATCAACAAGTGGTAAAAGAGTGGAACATGCAAACCTGGAGGCAGGAAGGAACACCCCTCACTTACAAATTCATGAGGCCTGCTCTGAACTGCTAAAAACCAGTGTTGAGATATGATTTGTTTTTAAAAGACAGATAGTGCTTCTCAGAGGAACAGAAGCTTCTATTCAAAACCTATGCCCAAATGTTAGAGTTCTCTATCAGTTTCAAGCTCATTTATTGCATCAGAAATGGTTAAGGATATGAGCTCTAGAGACAGACTCTCTGGGTTTGCATCTTTACTCTGCCACTGACTACCTGGAATACCTTGGTCAACTCTTTTTCTCTCTCTCTGCCTCTGGAGATAAGTCTCTTTTTTAAGAGTCTTTTGACTGTTGAAGAAACCCAAGCAATGAACCTGTTAGAATGCTTGGCACAGAGGAGGCTAAACACATGTTGTCATAAGTAAAATTCCCAACAGCTATTCTATAGCCTGTGCACTGTACTACTGGAAGTTTGACACACAGTATTTTAGACCTCATCACATTGTACCAATATGCTAATAGCCAAACCATTTAGTAAAATGCAATTCTCTGATCACACACTTTAACCTACTTAGCTGTGTCGCCTGGCTACCATATCATACCCACCCTCCAGCCTCCTCTCCCTTTGACTTGTCCCAGACATACTAAATATAATTCCCTCCTTCCTATCTTCCTGCCTTCATATCACTGTGTCTCCACTCTCCCTATAAACAACATACTGCACAGTTTTCCATGGCACTTAGTAGGATTGCTGCATTCATCATGCCCTCTGGGGTCAACCCATAAAAATAAAAAGAAACTGACATCTGGCTTCCATTTTTTTCCTTATTTATCCTTTGATCTTACTTCCTGACAGGTCCCATTCTAGATGCTGACTCTGGAATCCCAGTTCTTGATTTCAAAAAGCATTTCTTTCAGGCATCTTAGGAAGCGTCTAGACATCAAGAAGACCTGGTGTAGTTGCTGAAACTGTCAGGTCCAATGAATCAGTGAATGCTGCATTTTAATGTATGTAAATTTTTAAAGTTGGAAGAATTTGAATGAGCTTTCTATTTACCTTTGTTTTGAACTTATAGGAAAATTGAATGCATTCATATTGTGCATTGTCAAAGGCAGGATTCTCATAGAAACACAAAACCTTTTCATAACCTAATGACAGATCATGAAGTTTGATTTCATCATTTCACCACAGAGGAAATAGAAATTTCCCAATGTTCCACTGTTATTTGAAATTCTAGCTGATTCAGTTCAGTGTTGCTATGATTAAACAAGAGTGACTTTCCTGAAATTGAATGTTATGAGAATTTCTATGCATTACTACATTCTGTTTCTAGCCTAATGAAGTTCTTCCATATAAAGACATTGATATTTTATTAGGTCACAAGGACTACAGTTAGTATATGAGTGTTTATTCTTCACAGCACTTTTAATTTAATATACGACAATACAGAAAGCAGAAGGGGATGCTTGGGGGAGAAAACACATACACTGCAAATAAATTTTGAGTTACCCTACAATGAAACACAGATAAATAACAGCCATACTCACAGTGGAAGTAATGAAAACAAAAACAAAAACAAAAACACACAAAATAAAAGGCAGTTGAAGAGAAGTGGGCAGTGATACTGGGAACACTTAGCTAAAGGTAGTACAATGAATTATAAAGTTTATCTCACTATCCCTGAGTACAGTTATCAAATGACAAAGACATAGCATCATTCTGAGACCATTACTTTCAAACTGAATGCTGCTTCAGTTGGTTTTCTGGTGGAAATGAATGTCTCTGTGATTAGGACTGAAGTTGCCAGCTACATGCCATCACATTCTGGAGAAAAACAAGTCAGTTGGATGGTATTCATTATCCTATATAATAAAGAGCTGATATGCACATGGTTGTCACACCCTTTCGACCTCACACCAGAGCCAGGGGACCTGAAGCCACGCCCCCACCCAGCAGGGCTTGACAGGGGACCTGAGGCTGTGCCTCCACCCAGTGGGTTTGATGGGGGCCTGAGGTTGTGTCTCCAACACAGCGGGGCTTGATGGGAAACCTCAGGCTGCACCCCCTGCCCGTCGCCAGGTCGGGGGACCTGAGGCTGCGCTCCCTGCCCTGTGGGGCTTGACAGGGGTGGAGCCGGCAGGGTCTGAGTCTCACAGGATTTCAAGGCATGCGCGGGTGGACGGGGACTTGACTCTGGGCCCTAGACTCTGACCCAAGGGAGATTTTCATATATATTTTACTAATTTTCTTTCATCTCTGACACTTCTATTATACAGAAAGTGCAAATAGCAATATTAAAATATTTCCTTTAATTAATTCCCTTTTAATGTGCATTAATTTCGGGCTACTAGTCTGTCAATAAGAGAGAGAGCAGCTCAGTGAAAGCAGCTTAGAACATATATAAGTTTCTTGACATTTAGAAGAGTATTAAATATGTCTCAGTCACTGGAGGGAAATAACATAATACTGAAGCAGATTCTTGGTTCTTTTTAAAAGGCTGGACCTTTCATGGTCAAATCCAAGTTTGAAGTTCTTGGGCATTTGTGTCATTAGCAGTGGCCCTGCTAGAACCTGACTGACATTCGTTTTTATTAATTCCTGAAGACTGTGAGCAAATTGGGTTTTATTAGACACTGCACTTCCCTAATTTTGTGGCAATTGGTAAGTCTACTTTGAGAAAACCTGTTTATCTATTAGAAAATTTCTGCTAGGTAATAATTCCAATTGGTTAGCAGCTAAGGAGACTGTCTATTGGAAATACCTGCTGAAACTGAATTCTGGTAGAATTAGACAGTTAAAAAATTCTATAAAAATCTAAAAAAGATTGTAAATTATACTTCCAACACAATGACTGCTAGTCATCAGGAAATGGATTATATTTTTCCTTTGATGAAGTGCCTCAGTGTTTTTATATACGCTGTGAATACTAACTTCGTGGTGTAAATAATTCAGAAAGTAGATTTTTTTTTCAAAGGAGGAGGCATCACAGTGGAAGTAGTATTGGCAATATGTTCTGCTTTTACAGATTGCTGTGTAGAACATGTTCAATCAAGTAATAATTTTATGACCTTTTGAATATCCATCAGTTTCAAGTAAATACTGTGGCTCACTTTTATTTTTAGTTATTCTCAGTTCTATAGTCCTTGACTAGTATTCCATTAAATGCTTTTAATTTGTGGCTTTTACTTGGAATAGTAATTATATGCTTGATATATCATTCAATTTGTACTGTGGAAAACTTTACAGGTTTTTAAATCCTTGAGATATGACACTGATCTTTATAATAAAATACCTGTCCCAGGTTGCATTGTGACATAATAAAATAGCGTTACGAAAGCATTGCTGACCTACAGAGGTTGCACCCTCATGTTGTTACCTCTTTGTTTAGGAAAAAAGTTATGTTAGTACAAAGGTTACAAGTCATTATTACGATTATAGAAAAATATTTCGGTTTTTTTCAAATTAAATATATGTATAATGAAAATCAGCAAGTTAAGGTGATCATTAAAACTATAACTAAAATGCATTAAATTTTGTGTGACATGAGACATGCTTATTACTTAATATTAAGTGGGGGGAAAAAGCACAAAATGACATTTTAACAACAGCTAATTCTAAGACGGGATTGTTCTTCTTTCTTTTTCTCTATATTTTATAAGTTTACTATGCTGGGCTTAGGTTCTACCATATTAAAATGATAACTTCATGTTTGATATATTAAAAATTTAACCATAAATGTAATTTTTAACTGTATCAGACATTTATAAATATAGGCTGATTTCCAGCTTGGGCTTGCATGTATTCTCATATACTCTTTTAGGAACTGAATTGTTTCTACATGTTTTTAAAAATCATTTTGCATGAGATTGACTACAGAGTGGCTACATGCAGTTTAATATACTGTTTATGTTATAGGAGCACCCGGGCCATGTCCCCCATTTCAACCACAGACCTACATCTACTCAGGGAAGCAAAGGGGAGGGAAGACTTTTGGTAAATAACCAAAGGCACAGGATGTACTAGCAGAGGGCTTGTGAACAAATAAGATCTCTACATGAGTATTCATTTTAAAGCACCTCATATAACATGGTTTCTATAAGTTAGAAGCCCATTTCTATATAAGAATACCTAATTTGCTTCAGAAGTTTGGAATCCATCTGATGGGAAGTCAATGGGAAATAGAGGCGGGAAGTAAGAGGATGGGCAGAGGGGCAATAGGCAAAATGAGAAAGAAAAAAATGTCTCCTAAAATTACAGGCAGTTAGAAAGCTTTAAAAAGTCATTTTAATTAGCAAATTAAATTCTGGGTGTAGACACAGAAAACATTCATACTTTGGAATAGCTAGAAGGGACTTTTTATGTTTAAACAACCCACACTACAGTGTTAAACAATGATTGCTAATTTTGATTCATTTAATTATCAACACATAATGCATTAATATGATGACGCTTGTCAAAATGTTTGTTTTCCAGATAAGACCTGCAGATATTAAAATATCTAATCCTTTAAGTGTGGATTTAAAGTGTGGAAGAGATCACTTGGGAGTGAATAAAGTTGAATCCAAGCCGACCTTTGGAGCTGAACTTGGAAAAGCTTTATCCTTTCAATGAGAGGGATGGATATATTTCTGATTTCTGTGGATCTACTGTTTAAATGCATTTTCTGGGAGGAATATTTTTAGAAATGATTTTTAGTGTCATGCACAGAGTGGAAAGTATTAGATCCATCCCCATTAGCAGGGACAGTTTTGATGAGAAATGCGTTAACAATGAAGATTATGTTCAAACATATCACTTATGTATACAATTACCATTATCATAGCTCTAAGGCATTTCCGTACTTATTACAAACAGGCTTTCTTAATACTTTTAAATCGACCTCGTTGGAGTGCTGAGGAAGGTAAGTGTTTGCCCACGTGCTTGTTTCCAATTTGTCTGGTTCATCCCATCTTTCCAGAATTTTGTTATTATAGGCATCACACAAAATGTAAAGTAGTGCCCATAGTGTATTGTACTTTTTGCTTGCTAATGCACAATTTCTACAGAAGGTATAAATAAAAATTGATTAGAATGGTCTTGCCTGCCATATGGAAGTCCAATATCAGGCTTCGACGAATAGCCTTCGACAGTTATAGACTATAATACCTTGGCTCTTTATGATAATATTCTAAGGGCAAATGCAGTTCATAGTTTCTCTTTTTTTCCTTTTACTACATTAACCTATTGCAATTTTGATTTCAATTACCTTGTAATGCATATAAAAATAAATTACAGAGAGAAAATATTACAGAGGTTTAACAAGTTAATGGTAAATTAAATGCACTCTCTTCTTCATTATGCAAATTTGCATCACTGTGGAACATTTAGCACTCTCTCCTGGATAGCACTCAACATTTCACATGCAGATAAGTCAACAGCTCTAGTGAACTTTTGCCTCACTCATGCATTAATACAAGAACTAAATGCTGAAGTTTTCCAATTGCTTTACAACCTATAGGTAAGGTAAACCCAAAGCCACTGCTTTATATAGAGCATCCATTTCTTGTCATGTTGTTCAGGGTGTTCTTTCTGAAAAAGATTATTGTGCTCAGTAGTGAGCAAAGAATTGCTAATTTTGATTTAAAATTTTAAAATGTAAATACATTCAATTATTTTTTCTCATTAAATGACTGTAAGATCATTTAGTAGAGTTTTCTTGTCATAATTAATGGATATAATTGTCATATCTTGCAATAGTTCCCACTATTTTTTAAAATCCTGCCTTTGTCAAACAGAATGAATCAGTTTCCATTTACTAAAGTTTAATTGGGGAGATGTAGATAAAAGGTATAAAATTACAGTTAGAAGCTGAGAAAGTTCTGAAAATCTAATGCATGGAATTATGATTATTGTCAATAATACTGTATTACATACTTCAAAATATATATTAAATGTTCTCATGACAAAACAAAGAAATGATAGTTATAATATGATGGATGTGTTAGCTAACACTATGCTTATAAATATATTGCAATATATAAAAGTTTCAAACAAACATATTGTACATAGTAAAGTCACACAATTTTATATGTCAATTATATCTCAATTAAAAAATAGTTGTAATTATTCAGGTACCACTTGTTTTTGCAAAAGAATATATTTTAGATCTAAATCTTATTTTAATATATTTTCTTTTTTGAATCTTAAACTCTTTTATTTTTTGATTAAGGTATTACATATGTGTCCATATCCCCCTATTGTTCCCCCCCACCCCGGTCATGCCCTCAACCCCTGGTGTCTGTGTCCATTGGTTATGCTTATGTGAATGTATACAAGTCCTTTGGTGGTTTTGCTGCAGAGGCATTTCATACCTTTGCTATCAATTTGAAAAATGTTTTATTCTAAATTGCCTTAAAGCAGTTAACATTAAAAATTTCTGTATACCTTTAATAATTTCTTAAACTTTAAATGCAAACTTTTTCCAAGGAAATTTAAACGTCTTGTAAACATAATAGTAAAAATTTAGTTTATTCAGAGGCAAAAGTAAAACAGAAAGTACATTATTTCATAAACATAATAAAAATAAATGAAAAAAAAAAACACCAAAAAGAAGGAATGAATAAAAAAGAAAGGAAGGAAGAGAGGAAGTTAGGAAAGAAGGCTTTCCTAAATGTTGACTTGAGTTTTTAGAGATGCATTTGGATAGATCTATGTAAATGTAAATAAACACAGCTATACACATACATATAGATGCAACTTCTGCCAATGGTTCAGTTACTCTAATTTCAGAACAGAAGAACTTTTGTGCTATTGCACAGTTGAACTCTCATTGGATTATTATCTACATGGCTTTGCCTTCATCTCTCTTAGTCAGATTACCTTGTATCATTAGTCAATAAACCCTCATTAAAAAAAATTATCACCATCCCACCAGTCCTGTTCTTCTTTTTTAAAAAAATATATTTTTATTGACTTCAGAGGAATGGAGAGGGAGAGAGAGATAGAAACATCAATGATGAGAGAGAATCATTGATTGGCTGCCTCCTGCATGCCCCACACTGGGGATAAAGCCTGCAACCAAGGCATGTGCCCTTGACCAGAATCGAACCAGCGACCCTTCCATCCTCAGGCCAACACTCTTATCTACTGAGCCAAACTGGGTAGGGCCATTCCTGTTCTCCTTTAGAGCTATACCAAATGAATCAAAGTTATATTTTACTAGAGGCATGGTGCACAAAATTAGTTCACTGGGGGTGTTGTCGCTCAGCCCAGCCTGCACCTTCTCCAATCTGGGACCCCTGGGGGGTGTCCGACTGCCGGTTTAAGCCTGATCTCACAAGGAATATCCTTCTCACTATCCGGGACTGCTGACTCTCAATCACTAACCTGCCTGCCTGATTGCCCTTAACTGCTTCTGCCTTCCAACCTGATCACCCCCTAACCACTCCCCTGCCAGCCTGATCGATGCCTAACTGCTCCCCTGCCAGCCTGATTGCCCCAACTGCCCTCCCCTGCAGGCTTGGTTGCCCCCAATTGCCCTTACTGCAGGCCTGGCCGCTCCCAACTGCTCTCCCCTGCAGTCTTGTTTGCCCCCAACTGCTCTCCCCTGTAGGCCTGGTCACCACCAACTGCCCTCCCCTGCAGGCCTGGTCGCCCCCAACTAGCCTCCCCTGCCACCATCTTGTGACCACATGAGGTGGCTATCTTGTGACCACATGGGGGTGGCCATCATATGCGAGGGAGTGATGGTCAATTTTCATATTACCTCTTTATTATATAGGATAGATCACTTTGAATTTTGAACACCTACATGTATAACATTCTAATTGATAAGATGGGCAGGATAGAGGATAAGCATAAGTATATAAATATTCATCCAAAATATGTTTGAAGAATAAAATTTCTGTGTTTAAATCACACTAAATGTAGTTCTTCAAAGTTAAAGCATAGTTTAAAAACTAATTGTCATAACTTATTATTAAACTAGAGGCCTGGTGCATGAAATTCATTCACGGGGGAGGGAGGGCCCTCAGCCCAGCCTGCACCCTCTCCAATCCAGGACCCCTTGGGGGATGTCCAACTGTCTGACCCCTCAGGATCGGGCCTAAACCGACAGAAGGACATCCCTCTCACAATCTGGGACCGCTGGCTCCTAACTGCTCACCTGCCTGCCTACCTGATAGCCCCTACAGGCCCCCTGACAGCCTGATCACCTCTATATGTCTCACCTGCCAGCCTGGTCACCCCTAACTGCCCTCCCCTACCAACCCAATTGCCCCTAACTGCCTTTCCCTGCTGGCCCAGTCACCCCTAACTTCCCTCCCTTGCCAGCCTGGTCACCCCTAACTGCCCCCCAACCCTGCTGGCCTGGTCACCCCTAACTGACCCCCCACCAGCATGGTCACCACTTACTGCCCCCCCCCTGCTGGCCTGGTTGCCCCTAACAGCTCCCTTCTGCCAGTCTGGTCGTCCCTAACTGCCCCCTAGCCAGCCTGGTCACCCCTTACTGTCAACCTGCAGGCCTGATCGTCCCTCACTACCCCCTCTGCCGGCCTGGTTGCCCTTAACTGCCCACCCTGCTGGCTTGATCGCCCCTCACTGCCACCCCTGATGGCCTGGTTGCCGCCAACTGCACCCCCTGCCAGCCTGGTCGCCCCACAGAGCCTGCTGCTCAGTCGTTTGGTTGTCCCCCACTAACCCTCTGCTGGCCTGGTTGCCCCACGCAACCTGGTGTTCAGTCGTTTGGTCGTCCCTCACTAGCCCTGCTGCCAGCCTGGTTGCCCTATGCAGCCTGCTTCTTCAGTGGTTTGGTTGTCCCTCACTAACCCCCCTGCAGACCGGTCGCCCCATGCGGCCTGCTGCTCAGTCGTTTGGTCATCCCTCACTAACCCCCTGGCCGGCCTTGTCGCCCCACTCAGCCTGTTTGGTCGTCCATTCAGTTGAAATGGCCCCTGGCTCTTTATATATATAGATGACTAGAGGACTGGTGTATAAAATTCATGTATGGGTAGGTTCCTTAGGGCTGGCCAGCAATCAGAGTCAGTCAGGGCCTTCCTTCCCCTGGGTGCTGGCTGCTGGTTGAGAGCTTTCTTCATTCCACACCGCCCCCTGGTGGTCAGCTCACATCATAGTGAGTGGTCAAACTCCTGGTTGGTAGAACTCCGGGGGGGGGGGGGGCAATTTGCATATTAGCCTTTATTATATAGTATTGCCACAATTCTTATGAATTCCATAATATGGGTTTCCATGTAATTATATGAGAACTAGAGGCCCAGTGTACAAAAATTTGTGCACTCGGGGGGATCCCTCAGCCCAGCCTCTGACCTCTTGCAGTCTGAGACCCCTCGGAGGATGTTCACCTGCTGGCTTAGGCCCACTCCCTGGGGGATCAGACCCAAGCTGGCAGTCAGACATCCCTCTGGCAGCCTGGCAGCCCTTTGGAGATGTCCACCTACCAGCAGGAATCAGGCCTAAGCTGCAGTCGGACATCCTTAGCGCTGCTGAGGAGGTGGGAGAGGCTCTCGCCACCACCGCTGTGCTGGCAGCCATCAGCCTGGCTTGTGGCTGAGCAGAGTTCCCCGTGGGAGCGCCCTGACCACCAGGGGGCAGCTCCTGCATTGAGCATCTGCCCCCTGGTGGTCAGTGTGTGTCATAGTGACCAGTCATTCCCAGTCTTTCTGCTGTTAGGGTCAATTTGCATATTACCCTCTTATTATATAGGATAGAGGCCTGGTGCATGGGTAGGGGCTGGCTGGTTTACTCTGAAGGGTGTCCTGGATCAGGGTGGGGGTCCACTGGGGTGCCTTTCCAGCCTGGGTGAGGGGCTGATGGCTGTTTCAGCTGGTCACACCCCCTTCAGGGTGGGGGTCCCCACTGGGGTGCCTGGCCAGCCTGGGTGAGGGGCTGATGGCTGTTTGCAGGCTGGTCAAGCCCCCCCCCCGAGTGGGGACCCTCACCCCATGGAGGTTTGGCCAGCCTGGGTGAGGGGCTGAGGGCCGTTTTCAGGCTGGCCAAGCCCCCTAGCAATGTGAGCTCCCAGCCTCTCCTTTTTTTTTTTTATTATGGGATTTATTTACCTTCTATAATTGAAACTTTGTAGCCTTGAGTGGAGCTCAGAGCCGGCCAGGGCAGGCGGGAAGCTTGGCTTCCTCCATCGCCAGGGCCAACCCAAGCGTCCTGCTTGTTCCAACTCCGTGGCCACGGCCGACTGAAAGCAGGTATCTGGGGTTTATTTATCTTCTATAATTGAAACTTTGTTGCCTTCAGTGGAACTCAGAGCTGGCTGCAGCAGGCAGGAAGCTTGGCTTCCTCCATCACTGGGCAACCAAGCTTCCTGCTTGCTCTAGCTCCATGGCTGCCGGCTGCCATCTTGGTTGGGTTAATTTGCATATAGTTGCTCTGATTGACTGGTGGGCATGGCTTAAGATGTAGCAAAGGTATGGTCAATTTGCATGTTTGTCTTTTATTAGTTTAGATAAATAAAATTAGCAGGGTTTTCATGAGCAATAAACTAGAGTGTAAAGATGACAGTTTTTGTGGAAGTCTTATCTACTGTATACTGAGAGTTTTGTATTTTAAAAGTATAAGATAAACAAACAGAATTTATAGGATTGTGTTGTTGTTGTTTTCCTTAATCTAAATTGTCCCCTGATTCTAGTTAACAACTCTAAATGTCTAAGGGTTTATCTCACTTGCAAAATAACAAGTGAGCTTATTACAATTTCATGGAATCCAACAGAGGTCTTGGGACACCTGGGTCAGTGACAAAAGGCTTTATTAGTCACAGAAATGACAATAGCTGGAGTGTTAGCATAATCATGGTCAGTGGTGAGCAAAGAATTTCTATCATATCAGTTCCTCGAGCCTCAGTTTCCACAGGGAGATTGCAGATTAGCCTAGACACTGCCCCACACAGTGGAAACATTGTAGGAAAGGAACATTTAGCTTGGGGAGTCTGCCACTTTATAGCAGTGAGCAGATAAGCATATACCTTATTGGAGTAGGAGATATTAAGTACTTAATCCCTCAAGACTGGTCACTGCAAACACAACCTATGAAATGGTCCATGTAATGAATGTCCAATGCCTTACCTCTTGGCATACTCAGCATTTAATTCCCAAAGTTAATATAAAAACTTATAGACTACTATAAAATGTAAAGTATATAGCATAAAAAATTATAGACTGTACTTCAAAATGGAAAGTATTTCTTTCTTTTTTTTTAATATATTTTATTGATTTTCCACAGAGAGGAAGGGAGAGAGATAGAGAGTTAGAAACATCGATGAGAGAGAAACATCGACCAGCCGCCTCCTGCACATCCCCCACTGGGGACGTGCCCACAATCCAGGTACATGCCCTTGACCGGAATCGAACCCAGGACCCCTCAGTCCGCAGGCCGACGCTCTATCCACTGAGCCAAACCAGTTTCAGCTGGAAAGTATTTCTTTTTTTTTTTTTAAAATATATTTTATTGATTTTTTACAGAGAGGAAGGGAGAGAGATAGAGAGTTAGAAACATCGATGAGAGAGAATCATCAATCAGCTGCCTCCTGCACATCTCCCACTGGGGATATGACTGCAACCCAGGTACATGCCCTTGACCGGAATCGAACCTGGGACCTCTCAGTCCGCAGGCCGACGCTCTATCCACTGAGCCAAACCGGTTTCGGCTGGAAAGTATTTCTTAACGTGAAATTCTCTTTTGTTGTTTCTTCTGAAATTTAAACAAACTAGTTGATGACCACGGTAAAAATAGGAGAAAAAGATAGAAGGATCACATTCTCTAGAATCAAGCAGCCATTAGTGGAAACCTCTATGGAATGTAAGAGTCAATCTGGAAGGAGAAAGCATGCTATCCAAGAGTTTCAGCAGGTGTTCCAAACCATCATTCAGTTGTAAGCAGTCCAACCAGTTACAAAATTTCAGCAACAAGTGATTAAAACTCAGCAGTAAGATTTTTCAGATCTGTTGGCATCTAGAAACAAACTCAAGAGGTCATGAGGTGGGTTTCATTCCCCGAAGTAGACACTAGAAATAAGGAATGTACCCAGTATTTTGAGAGGGTCTGGTAAAATACATAAATGACCACAATGGGAATTAGGAACTATGGTCCATGGGCTTTCTACACTTAAGAATAGGGAAAAATCAGATCTACTAATAGGGTAGAAAAAATGTGTGGGTAGAGACAGAAGTAATATAGCAACAGCAAGTTCTAAATCACTTCCAAGCAATGACGAATCAGAGCACAAACCTGGAGCTCTGTGGCGCCAGCTTCCATCCAATCAAGGAGGTGAATGAGTCTAAGCATTGCTGAGGAAATGAAACTTTAGTTGCACAAGGCTTCTTGCCTCTAGCTTAGAATGGTCTGACTTTTGGGAAAGGCTAGATATACCGAAGTTAACAAACACATTCTGCCTTTGATTAAAGCACTTTTTAAAAAAAGAAGCAAAGATAAATTGAATACTCATAGATTTCCTAAAGTAAGGGCCTGATTAAAGTTTGAATCATCAATAAATCAAGTAAAAATAATTTGATTTTTACTTTTCATTCTTTAAGAATTAATTCTCTAAGAATTAATGATTTTTATTTATTCTTTTTGAAAGCCTAAAGATCAGGACTATTCAATGACCTACTTAGGGACAAGAGAATAAATCAAAGATGTATTATAAAAGAGTCACTTTGTTTATAAATATTTTGTCTTAAAATATATTTTATTGATTTTTTACAGAGAGGAAGGGAGGGAGATAGTCAGAAACATCGATGAGAGAGAAACATCGATCAGCTGCCTCCTGCACATCTCCTACTGGGGATGTGCCCGCAACCCAGGTACATGCCCTTGACCGGAATCAAACCTGGGACCTTTCAGTCCGCAGGCCAATGCTCTATCCACTGAGCCAAACCGGTTTCGGCTGTTTATAAATATTTATTCTTATCTACTCCCTTATGATTTCCAGGACCTACTGAAAATACATAAACTCTCATTTATAGGGAGAAGAGAATACTATTTCTTAAGATAAATATGACAAATCATAAGTGTGAGATTTATTAAGCTATAATACCAGTAGTAATTCCTTTAGGATTATCTTTTGTACATCAAAATCTGTGATTATTTGAACTATTATAAATATGTTAATATAAACATAGGAATATTTTTAAATAGTACAATGTGAAGAGCATCTCTTATCTCACTGTACATGAAGTTGGTCTCATTTAGCTGCAAATGACAGAAAACATAATTGAAACTGACTAAAGCAAAATGAATTGTATTGATTCATGGAATTGGGGTCTCAGATTTGCTTTCAGGTATGTCTGGATATAAAAGCTAAGGTGATGCAATCAGCTCCCATTTCTTTGCTATCTCCTGCCTCCCTCAGCTCATCTCTATTCTCATTGTTATATAGTAGATCTTTCTTTTGTGGTTACAAGATGGATGCCCAGAAATTTCCATGCGGGAAAATAAGCAGAAACCCTGTTTTATGGTGGCTCTGCATATGTCATGTGATCCATGTTTAGGTCATGTGCTCAGCCCTGAACCACAGTGGCTTTTGCCTGGACCTCCTCTTTGGCAATGTTCTGGAGGGAGGGATGGAGTCCCATCAGGTTGCACAGACTGACAATGGAGGAGTTGGGATCAGATTCTCAATCAAAATCTGAGTTGTTACTCTAAGTATGGTGACTGGATAATCAAAATAAAAGATAACTACTTCACCTTCTTGTAATTTTTAAATAGTCTTTTGAGGACTGGACATAATACTAACCACCAGCATATTAAACAAATTTATTCTAATATTTTCCTCTGAATGAGCCAAAGGATAAAATATGCTTTATTTCATTTTTGAAATAGATTTCTGAATAAGTTTCAAAAGAAGATTGTCGTTTGCCCTAGCCGATTTGGCTCAGTGGATAAAGCATTGGCCTGTGGACTGTAAGGTCCCAGGTTTGGTTCTGGTCAAGGGCACACACCAGGGTTGCAAGCTTGATCCCCAGTAGGGAACATGCAGGAGGCAGCTAATCAATGATTCTCTCTCATCATTGATGTTTCCATCTCTCTTTCCCTCTCCCTTCCTCTCTAAAATCAATAAAAATATATTTTAAAAATAAAAAGAAGATTGTAGTTTAAATACATACCCTTTAATCATATTTTATTATTTGTACAGCACATGATTAACTTATTACATGCTATGGAATTACAGTTAATTTTAAGGCGTTCTTCTCCAAAGCCCCAATGATATTATACATTGATGTCATTGTCCTGTTTTTAAATATGGTGAGTGAAAAGAGAAGGAATGAAAACAGGTTTTCATAGATGCTTATTTAGGCTTCTAAAGCTCAGCCTGAGATTGCGCTCAGGCACGTACAAAGATGCACCTGCCTTTTTCCATTAGAATACAAGTAACTCCTGTGGTTTGGAAATTGGCAGAGCAGAATGCTTAGGCATGTCAGCAATATGTACAGCGAGCCCCTTAGCTCCCTGGCTTCTTGGACACTGAGAGCTATGACTCCAGTTTAACCCAATGTTTAACTCAAACTTTCATACTCATTCTCAAGATGCTTTTCAAACAGAAGACCAACCACTGCTATGTCGTTTCTTCATTGACCTCCTTTCCCCCTATTTACACAACTGAATTGAAGAACAGGCAGAAGGCAACTCCTGCTTGTGTGTACCTCTAAAACAATGCTGTTTCATCGCCAGTGTTATATTCCTGCAGAATGCTCACAGTAATTTAACCTTTCTCCAACAGCAGAATCCTGACTTGCCCGGGGACACAAAACAGTGCAGTATAAGATGACACTGGATCACCGTGGGAGCACTCATGACTCCACGCACCTGAACGTTCCTCCGCTCACTTCCCTGTTTTATTTTTTGCTGTTAAGAGCTTGGGAGTAGTGAGTGAAGAAAATGAGCTGGTTGAAAAATACAAGAAACTGAGCCTCATTTACTTATTCACTTAAGAAATAAACGTGGGTTTTTTTTTCATGATTTTCTAAAATAGATAGAAATAAGCCAAAATGTGTGGGAGATAAGTAATTAAAAATAAACCCAAACGAACATGAGTTTTTGATATGTGTATATATATGAGGATTCAGAGTACAAAGATAAAGGGCTCCCATGTCCCCGTGGTCCATTGTCATTACTCCCTCCCTTCCTCCTTCAATTCCCTCCTCTTTCCCTCTTCTTCTTCTTCTTCTTCTTCTTCTTCTTCTTCTTCTTCTTCTTCTTCTTCTTCTTCTTCTTCTTCTTTCTCTCTCTCTCTCTCTCTCTCTCTCTCTCTCTCTCTCTCTCTCTCTCTCCCTCTCTCCCTCTCTCCCTCTCTCTGATAAAACATAAGCTGAGATCACAAATATATCCAGCTGAAGTGTCTGGGTCAGGGAACCTATAGCTATTGAAACTATTATAATATACAATTCACGTGCTAGATCACTAAATTCTCAAACTGTATTATTTTTGTCATTATCCCAATATCTTACAGATGAGGAAAGCCAAGCTCAGAGACTTTGTGTAAGTTGCCAAAGTCACACACAGTTGGTGCAGAGAAGCCACAATTTAAACGAAGGTCACTTTAATTTGGTGTAAAATATAGGCCAGTGTTACATGACGCTAAAAATTCATGAACAGAGAAAGAAATGATGGTTTTTATTTATCAGGATGATTTGAAGACACCACCTCTATTTTTATATCATTCTTCCAGGAGCTCCTAAGCTTTCTATTACAACCCAACTTCCTTTTGATATAAATTTCACTTATTCTGAAATAAATCACTTTAAATGATACAAGTTTACTGTATTTTTATTTGGTTTTATCCTTTCCTACTTATTTGCAATTAGACATGTAATGAAAGGAAAATAATATTTACTACAAAAAGTGGCTTTTTGGTATGCATTTTAACGGTTTCACTATTTTCCTGGTTAAAATATATAATTACCCTTAATTTTGGCAATTGTGTATAATATAGCAAATGCATAAGTAACAAAACAACTAGAAGAAGGACGATGATGTTTTACAACTAGTTAAATTAATTATCATTATTAATTATTAAAAACAAAAAATACAAACATTGTATTGATTTGCAGCATATCTGGGTCCTTCACCAATTTCTTATTACATTTAAACATAATGCTTCTACACAGATGACAACGCTAAAGTCAATTAGGGACACACAGGACATTTCTCCTGATTAAAAGCGATCATTGAAACGGAAATATTTATTTTCATGCTCTAAGATAAAGAAATATGCTAGATATCTTAAAACATGTCATTGACTATGTGACTCGAACATGAAAATGTTGAATTAGGTGGGTGTCCTGTCTAATGGGCAAATGGAACATTTTCAAAGAAATATTTTGAGAAGGGAGACTATTCAGAAATCAGCGCAGTCTGAAGGTAAATACTAGTTCCCTGGAGAAAAGTTGCTGCGAGATAAAGACAATCAGCTTGCGCTCCTGCCCAGCTGCCCGCTTGTCGGGAGGCCAGGCAGTCATGACCGCGACGTTCACTAGCGCACACGTGTCTGGCTGTGTCTCCCTGCCAGGAGCCCTCTCCACAGAACTCGGGGGTGCGGAGGCTCCGTACTGCTCTTTTCAAATGCAATATTTTGTTTTATTATAACCAATTGTCACCACGGGGACGAAAGAGACCTGGGTACTGCAAATCTGATAAGACTGCAAACACGTCTCAGAATGTGTCTTTACATTTCCCAATTCCGTCGAATAAGCTGTGGAACATCCTGATTCTCCTGAAATATTAGTCTCAGGAAACATGCCCTTTGGTTTCTATTTTTGAAATTACATTTCATTTTTATCTCTTAAATCAAGTACTTAGTTTCTTTCTGAAGTTCACCCTGCATTGAGTATTCATGATATTCTCACACAGCTACCTCCATGGTCTTTTGTTGATTCAAAGTAATTGTAGCCAAAACCTCGTACATATTGACTGTTTTTAACCGGTATTAAAGGCATAGGCAGGGACTTAGTGTGATTTCTAACTTATTCTCATCTAGAAAGCATGAAACTTGGCTCTTTTTCTCCATTTTTCAGCAGTATTTGCTATGTGGCAGCTTTTATGAGGGAAACATAAGTTTATCTTTTCATCCATAGGAAACCTATAGTTGCAGATCCCATGTGACATAGTCTCAAGGTTTGGGAGTTTCTGTTTGCTAGCAAAAAATATCTATAATAATTAAGCGTAATATGCTAATTAGATCGGATGTCCTTCCAGACGACCTTCCGGATGAAGCCAGGGCTTCGAGGGAAACCCAGGTCCCTGGTGCCAGAAGGAAGGAAAGCCTACTCTTGCACGAGTTTTGTGCATTGGGCACAAATTCTAGTATCTGAATAAAAGTCCTCAAATTGTGCCTATTCTCACAAGGCTATGGTACTACACCTAACTGGGTTCGTATCTATAATAAATGATAAATGCATATTTTATGAATTGAACTGCAGCTACAAGGAAACTATGGCAGTGATAGCCACTAATAAAAAATAGTATTTAGGATGGCCAAACCTGGGGATGAATCTTAATGTCTTCTGTGGGCATTTTTTTCCTAGGAGCTCAACTTAAATTCTCCTTTGTAATCCCCTACGGTGAAACAGTGACCAGTGTGTTTGTTAATAGCTATTGACTCTCAGCTTCAAACTGAACCTAGCTCATTTCTGTGATCCTGGGGCTAGAATTCTGCAAAATACATCTCTGGTCCCTGCCGAATTCTGCCCACAGGTAACACAAGAATGAGGCACAATGTTTCCTGTTGCCTCAGGTTCCTGACAGCCTTACCCAGCAACAGTTCCTCACTCAATTAGGAGCAGTTGGCCCCAAAAGCAACAGTTTTGCTGGTCTTTTCCATACTCCAGGACCAGTCTCATTTCTCCCTCAGAGAAGTAAGACACCAGGTGGCCTAATCCTCCTTGTGAAAGGACTGGCTTACAGTCCCACGGGGGTCGATATAGCATTCCTAAGGCACCTGTGCTAGTCCGGCAGTGTCCCATCCTCAGGGATCCGCAGTCCACAGTAGAATTTCTTCCTCTTCTGTTCTGCCCTTAAAACCCTTCATCTGATTGGATCAGGCCCACCCTGGCCATCTAGGACAATCTCCCTTATTTAATGTCAATTTATTTTGAATTTAACTCATGTACAAAATGACTTTATGCAATACCTAGATTAGTGTTTGATTGAATAAATAAGGACTCTAGCTTAGGCAAATTGCCAGATAAAACTGACCATCACTGGTTGTGAGACTGGAAATGTAGATATTTGGGCATCCTCCTCAAAATGAGAATTTGAACCCTGAAGTTACCTTAAACCTATTTGGTCAGTAAGCATTCGCCCTCATCATATCTGAAGAAAGTAGCCTCCTCAGGCTTTATGAAGCTGAAATAAACTCACCTGAACCAGTTGGCATGCTTATTGTTCCCAAGACATATCTGGACCGCCCTTATTACCTCTAGATCTCTCACTGGGTCACATGCCAGTTTGATGCAAGAGAAAATAGTTTATATTCCATAAGAATTGCAAGATCTTGCTCACTTATATTGCCATAAGCTTGGGAATACATGTGAGAATGGATTCCCAAAGTGCTAGATTAAGAAGGATGGAATTGATCACTCACTGGATTGATATGAATGTATTGATATGGGTACATACCAGATGTTCTAAATGTAGTATCTGTATTAGCTCATGCAGGTTGAAGTGTCCTCCCAGTTTATTTGATAGTTTGCATGAAGCTTGGGTCAGTGGCACTATGGTCATTAAGTTTCAGACGCTAGAATTTTCTTGACATAATGAAAAAGAAAGATTAAAATAGAAATAGAGTGAATTTATCACATGCAGTCTGCATAACACCAAATCTGCGCCCTCCCATACCCACCAACTACATCCTCTGGGAGGGACCAGAGGACACACTACACTTCTCTTTCAGAGACAATATAGATATATTTGCATCCTATATCAGCGTTGGCAAACTTTTTTAAAATTTACCTTTATTGTTTAAAGTATTACAGATGCCCCCCTTTTTACCCCATTGACTCCTTCCTCCCCACTCCCATCCGCCCCCCAGGCCTTCACCCCACTGTTGTCTGTGTCCATGGGTTTTGCATATTTAATATAAGTTTTTTGGTTAATCTCTTCCTGGCAAACTTTTTCTTAAAGGCCAAGATAGTAAATATTTCATGCTTTGTGAGACAGAATAAAAATTCCAGGACATTATGTAGGCCCTTCCAAAACCATTTAAAATATAATCATTTAGAAATATAAAATACATTCTTAGATCACAGGCTGCACTAAACAGGTGACTTACTGAGGGTAGTTTGTCAGGCCTGTTCTACATAATCAAAAAGTGAATATGATATCAATATTCACTCTTTACAGGACCATAATTAACTGGGAAAATATGTACAAGTTGACTGCCTTAATCATACTTCACTATTCGAATGGATGCTTCTTGAGTTTAGGGTTTTTGCTTTGTTCATATTAAAATCCCCCAAATCCAATTGTAGTGGTAAGTACATAGAGAGTTCACAATAATTACTGGGTGAGGCACTCAATCCAGCAGTTAAATCAGTCAGTGATAAGTAGGTACTCAGTTCTCCTGCTTTTGAACAGAGCATAAGCTTAGCATTTTGTTGCCATGACACCACTATCTCACAAGTCATTGCCACTTTGTAGTAAAAAACAAAAGAAACATCTATATATTTAAAGCTTCCCATTGTTAAAACACAAAAGCAGCCCTAGCCAGTTTTGCTCAGTGGGTAGAGCGTCAGCCTGTGGACTGTAGGGTCCTGGGTTTGATTCTGATCAAGGACATATGCCAGGGTTGCGGGCTCAATCCCAGTGGGGGGCATGCAGGAGGCAGCCGATCAATGATTCTCTCTTATCATTGATGTTTCTATCTCTCTCTCCCTCTCCCTTTCTCTCTGAAATCAATAAAAATATATTTTAAAAACAACAACAACAGATAAGTAAATGAATTTCATATGGATGGAGCTTAAAATTAATTATTGGAAAAAGAATACACCCCAGTCACGTATGAACAAAACCAGTTTGATAATATGGAATCACAGGTTTTACCCTAACAGCTTTCTTTTGTTAAATTAAAGATAGTTTATTAAAAAATCTAAGATCACATTTGTATTACCTGAGATTGTAATTTGAGAGATTTTTCCCATGGCAATGTGTCTATAAATATAAACACTTTAAATTCTTCTAAACAAACATTATGCAATAAAATAAGTCTTTTGAAGCAATACACACATTTTTTTCTAATGGGAAAATTTGACTAATTTGCATCACTCTGCTGAAATCACATAAATGGTAAAATGTTGTTATAATGCCAAGTTTATAACCTTCAAAATTAATTCATACTCTAAGGGTTTCCTTTCAAAAATTTTTAAAATAATATTTTGCTTCATATACCCATCCATTTGAAAAGCCCCTAGCTCAATTGCTTGGTAAGTTCATTCACTACCTCTACAATTCTATTCTGTCTTCGAGAAGATAACCAAACATTCATATTATTTCTAGAAAAATAGGAAAGGATTCTCCTGTGTTCAGTTTGAATTATTATACCAGCTGCTCTTCATGCCATATTTGACCTCTTTATGAAAACTAAATCTCTCATCTGTAGGCACAAGATGTTCCCCATTGACACACAATTCAAACATGAGGTTTTGTATAATAAGGAAAGGTCCTAGAGATGAAAGTCACAGGATGCTTCAAGTCATTCAGAAGGTGATGTGTCATGGAGAAAAGCATGAACAAAAGGTAATTCTTTAAGCGTACTCTAAGTCAATTACTGCAGTGCAAAATAGAACTTCCTCAGTTGCCTAATTCTAATTCTAATGCCTACCAGGATTTCTCAATTATTTTTGCGAAAATAATTTTTTTTTCCTTTTGAAAGTTTTCTGCTCTTTGACAAACTCCATGGGCAAAGGGGTGAAAGGAGCAATTGAGTAGCCTCTATGGTGCCACTATACTGCAACCTTTAACCCTCCACGTGCTCTCCATTCTTTTTCATGCTCCACAGACTAGTAAGACCAGTAACTCCAAAAAGCAGGAGTTGAATTCTTCCCAGCTCAATAGAAAAGAAGATCTTCATATAAAAAAATCTGAATTCTGCAAAGAACAATATACTAAACAAATGACTGAAGTTAAGGAAATTTTATTCCATGATAAACAAAAAGATATTCTATGGCATGTTAGAGATAACATAACAACAACAACAAAAGATAAGAAAAGGCAGATCAAGATTATCACATATTACAGGAGGGACTGAAATTTAAAGCATGGGAGGCCTTAGTGAGCAGTGACATTTAGGCAAGGAATTGAGGTTTGGAAATATCCAAACTAGTGGAAACTGCCAGCAGAAAAACTATGAGAAAGAGACATGTATGCTCCAGGCACAGCAAGGAAGTCACGGGGACCAGACCTCAATGAGCAAGGGGCAGAGTGTGAACATGTGAGGCCAGTGGTAGGACAAAGTCCAGATCCTGTGGCACTTTTGTAGTCTGACTACAGTCTTCCCTTTAAAAAACAACAAGAGTTGGAATTTGCCAGTGTCAAGTTTGAATTATTATACCAGCTGCTCTTCATACAATATTTAACCTCTTTATGGAAACCAAATCTCTTCATCTGTAGGCACAAGATGTTCCCTATTGACATACAATTCAAGCCCCGAAGTTTTGTATAATAAGGAAAGGTCCTAGAGATGAAACTCACAGGATGCTTCGAGTCATTTCATAAGGTTCACATTGTAAGCACTGCAGGTCAATAACCAAAAACATTAACCTGTGTCTAGCTAAGGTTGAGAGAAATTTCTCTATGGCTCTTTCACGTTTATGTACATCTGATTAACTTTCAAGCACAGAATAACCTCTTAAGGTAAGGAGGCTTGAACAGAGAACAGCTAAAGCCCAGGCTCCATTTCAGTCTCATTAAATAAGGAACTTCAAGGTGGGGGTAGATTACAATTGGTTTTATAAGTCTGTAGGGGATTGTGATGCACCCTTCAGTGTGAGAATCACTGCAGTGGTTCTCAGTGTTGGAAACAATGGGAGGAGAAGAAAAATACAAGATCTGGAATCAAACAGGCATAAGTTTGAATCCGAGATCTACCATTATGGACTTGTTCTGTAACTTTGGGGAGATGACTTAATCTCATCAAGCCTCATCTGAAAAATGGGTACAATAATATAAAACATCCGTAACTGTGAGGAGTTAATGCAATGTGAATAAAATGATCTCTCAACACATTGTGGCTACTCATCTAATAAACACTCACGGAGCATCAGCTATTCTCCAAATGGGTGGTTGGTAATGGGGGTTACGGAGGAAGAATTCCAATTGCTGAGTTACCTGGATTTCATGCTCTCGGGACAGAGTGATGGGCTCTGCCATTGATTGTGTGTAAATTTAACTGGAGTCCAGGGGAAATCTTGTCTCTGAGCCCTGACTCAGTGCAGAAGAGAAGGGGCTCAACGGAGAGCTGGGAACTGGGCTCTTGGTGACATCACACAGATCTGGGACTTGCATTTCATTTTGTTACTGTACAGGACCACAGCAGAGAGAAGGCAGATATAAAAAGAAGTAGAATGTTGATGCAGCTACCATTCCAGATCCCGACCAGGAAGAGGCACATGTCACTGAGAACCCAAAGCTAGAAACCTGGGGAAGCATTGGCCACAGATCAGCTGAGAGGAATTTCTTCTTGGAAGTCCTCAGCCCTGACTCTCCCATCGCACACACGTTATAAAGAAGAAGAGTCAGTCACAGCAGGCCCCCTAGTTAGTCTCTATTTAGGGCAGCGGTTCTCAACCTGGGGGTCGAACGACCCTTTCACAGGGGTCGCCTAAGACCATTGGAAAACATATATAATTACATATTGTTTTTGTGATTAATCACTATGCGTTAATTATGTTCAATTTGTAACAGTGAAAATATATCCTGCATATCAGATATTTACATGACGATTCATAACAGTAACAAAATTACAGTTATGAAGTAGCAACGAAAATAATTTTATGGTTGGGGGTCACCACAACATGAGGAACTGTATGAAAGGGTCGCGGCATTAGGAAGGTTGAGAACCACTGTCTATTAGGGGAAAAAAAAACACTTTCTGTCTTTTTTCCCTGAAAAAGAATAGGGGGTCTAAGAAGGCCAAAGTGCCAGTGGGTGGCATCTTATTTAGGTAACGGTATGCCTAACTACCTCCCTCAAGTTTCTCTCATGATCCCTCCAGTGTACTCAACCTGACATGGGTATTTATACCCTTTGGTGTTCTGACTTAATCCCTGGCTGAGGGCAGTTTGGTAGGTCAGTGTTTTCTGGATTTGTCTCTTTATCAGTTAGACCACATCCAGTATCTGGATCTTCAGGTTTTTACTCCAAGGACTGGGTGTTCCCATCACCCACTTCCCTTATACTAGTTCATTGCCCTTGGGCCCAGGTTTCCTAAGTTCTAGAAAGATCTTCTTTATCTTCATGTTCTCTTCAAATTTGAGTTTTCTACCTTATCCTCCCCGTGGTCGGCAAACCGCGGCTCGCGAGCCACATGCCGCTCTTTGGCCCCTTGAGTGTGGCTCTTCCACAAAATACCACGTGCGGGTGCGCACGTACAGTGCGATCGAAACTTCGTGGCCCATGCGCAGAAGTCGGTATTTTGTGGAAGAGCCACACTCAAGGGGCCAAAGAGCCGCATGTGGCTCACGAGCCGCGGTTTGCCGACCACTGCTCTAGTCCAATAGTTTTCAGTTTGGGGAAGGAGGAGATGCAGATTCTGCCAACTGTTAGACATTTAGCATGTCTGGCAGAGTGTTGGTTGTTACAACACAGGGATGCTACTGGCATCTGGTGCTAAACCTCTGACAATGTAGAGAGCATTCCACTACAACAATAAATGGTGCGGCTAGAGCCGCTAGACACTAGCCTAAAATGTCAGTGGCACTGTTGAGAATTCCTGCCCTAGGCCCATAACATGTTGTTTTTCTAACCCTCTCTCATTATGCCAGGGTTCCGGGATGCTAACGGTAGGTCTTTTGTTTATATTTTTCCTGTCATTTTGATTCCCATCAGATGAGGTTTTTTAACTTACTTTGGAATGTAATAAAAACTACTTTCTGAAAGACCTCTCCTTTCTCCTTCACAGGCCACATTGTTTGATGTCCTGGCTTAGGATCAAATCTCTGGACTCATCCCTAGACATGGACACCTGACCCAGTTTATCTAGACTCAGGCTTTATTCCCCTCGGGAAACCACTAGGTTTTCCATACTAATAACCTTAAACTAAAATGCACAGTGAGCACCACGTTATGGCATATATAATGCACTGATCCTCTGAAATTGTTGGACTTTCTAATGAATATCTCTTCAGAGGATACTGGAATTGAAAACTGCATTCTCCAGCTTCTGTTAGCGGGTGCAGTCTTTTTAAATAAAACATGCTACTTCAACTTGCTTTGCAACTTCCCAAAGCCTTTTTAAGCACTATTCTACACAATTAGATTACTAACTACATTTTAAGACCAATTAACTTGAATAAATTAGCAGGTGTACCGTGAACATCCTAACTGTATTGATTAATATTTTAATCAGCCATGATACTTATACTGAGTTAATAACCCCAAACTTTCCATGACTTAAAACAGCAGAAGTCACATCACACCTTGCAAGACTGTCATTCTGCTTTCCATCAACCTCATTTAGATTCCCAGGCTGAAGGAGGCGGCAACACTTGCAATCATAATTATCAGAACGGAAAAGGGGACAAACCAAATCATGAACTGGGTTTTGAAGCTCCAAACATGGAAATCCCTGTGTCAGGGCACACAGACCACCGCCAATGCTCAGTGACTTTCTAGGTCTCACAGGACTAAACCCTGTCTGTGGAGACTGCAGGGTCACATGACTATGGAGGGAACACAGGCAGGAGCAAAGACAAAGGAAGCAGAGAGCCAAGAGAGAGAATCCCTCTGTTTTGGGGGAGTATGTATTCCCAAATTTTCAAGGATGTGCAGTGGCCCCACCTTCTCTAGCCAATGATCTCTGTTCCCGGGTTTGGTTGACAGACACCTTCCCTATGTCACCCCAACTCCGCATGTGCCTTTTCTTCCCTTTGTCTAGTCTCTTCCCCCAGTGGCCTGGGGAGTGCAAAATTGCAGCTTCCTGGTGAAGCTGCCCAAATGACCATGCTTATAATGCCTCACCATTCTTTTGCTCCTTTCCTATATTAATAACTAGCTAATTACAACTGTATCAGTTACACAGATTTAGGAATAGGGGTGAACTGAAAAATACAAAAACTACTGGAGAAAGAGAAAGGGAGATCACATTCACATAAGTTTTATTATAGTAGATTGTTATAATTGTTATATTTTAATATTAGCTATTATTGTTAATCTCTTACTGTGCCTAATTTATAAATTAAACTTTATATATATATATGGTTCAGGATTATTCACAGCTTCAGACATCTACTGATCTACTGGGGGTTTTGGAATATAATCCCTGAGGATAAGGAACGCAGGAGGGACTACTGTTAAAATCTACAATAACGTTGTCATAATTTATGCAAAAGTGTCTATATGTCTATAAACTCTAAGATTTTCATAATTCATATATATATATATGGTTGTTGTTGTTTCTGCACTGTCTGCCTCCCATTATTTCATAGGGAATTAAATTTTCTCTTGGCATGGTAATTTTTTCTATCCATCATTATTCCTTTTCCTTGAGAAATCAGAGGTAAATGCCATCTGGACACAGCATTTTATCATCAGATTTCTTGATCATCTGTTCTGGCAAGATACAGTGTTCCTTCAGTGTTCATTTTTCCTGCCCTAAGAACTGTTTGATTGTTTCTGGCATCTGTTCTTCTGTCTTCATCTGTTAACACAGAGGCAAGCAAAGCTTTGGGAGTTTGGCAATGCCTCCATCTGCTCTAAATCCATCACTCTTGCCATGTTTTGTACTCAGGGTCCCTGCAAAACAATATGACAGAGGGCGATGTACTGACTGGAGGTGTGTGTCTTGAAGGTAAGATTAATATTTTCTCATCAAACCAGAGAACACTGCTTTGAGTTGGGAAAAGAGGGACATTGCTTGACCTCTGAAGCCTGCTTTAACAGGCTCCTCCTTTCAATAAAAGCTCTAAAATTGCAAAGTGTGTTGATAGCATATGCACTCCATTTTAAGTGTATTGGAATTGCCTAGACTTCCTCCTTCAGTCTCAATCTTGATTTCCATTTTCACATATGTAGTGGTACTGGACATTCATCCCTAGCAATCTAGCACTTTTCTACTACTATTCAGAGAGTTGGCAATAATAACCATTGTGATGGTATTATTTATTATATTGTACATTTTCCTTTTCCTGTCTCTTTCTGTTTACATTATTTGGTTTTACATTTCTCTCCAAAAAAAAACATGATCCTTTTCATTTTCAGCTCCTTCTCAAAGATGCATTTTAACTGATTTCCCAGAAATTTGAGAATGATTCACAATATATTACGTTAATTCTGATCTACAAAATAATATAACATTATTTTGATAGTGTTTGCTTCTGGTTTTGTATGTTTATGTACAACTTTGCTGTGTGTACATGTGAATACGCACATCTTATATCTTATATATAGTATAAACTTATGTATACCTGTATGTATATGTATGTATATAGTCTCTCTCTTTCTCTCTCTCTCTCCTTCTCTCTCTCAACTTTGCTCCTTCAACACTATGCAAAGTCCTGTCATGGCACATTACATTCCAACCTCCATGATTTTGTTACAACACTGCATTTGACCTCAACTTCACTGCATGCCAGCTCTATTTTACTGATTGTTGTAAGTGCTCGTGAAACTATCCTTCTATGATTAGGCCTTTACGAACTGATTTGTGAAGAGCTTGCTGCCTCCCCCCACCCCCTAACGTGGAATTCAAATAGAAAGCTTACAATATTTTATTAAGTTTTATGTGCAAAGTCTATTTAACCATGCAATATAGTAATCAGCTCTTACATTAGACACCTACTTAATGTAAACACACCTTTATTCATTCCTGCTACAATGATATTTGCTTAATTAGATATTAATTTGCTATTCAAATCATTTCACATGTGTACTTTGTGCTTTTAAATGAGGTCTGGAAGATTCTAAAAAAAAAAAAAAAAAAAAAAAAAAAAACAGAAAGAAAAGGCAAGGCAATTTTTATCTGAAGTTGACAGGGGTGTCACTAGGGGAATTAGAAGTTGGCTAAGAGATAATTTCAAGCTGGAAAGCAATTTTAAATCAAATATTCCAAGTACAAAAGAGTAGTTTCTTGAAAAGGAAGATTTTACAAAGATAACATACAGCAGCAAAACCTTTCATAATTGAAAGAAACATAGGTAGTAGGCCCTTATAATGTTAAATAGTAGGGACGTTTTTAATCTTCCCTTATGAAGAGAGAGAAAAATATACATTTTAAAGTCAGGAAATTGAGAGCGATGCCACACATCTCTTCCCTCCTCTTATTTAATTTTTCAGGCTACCTGGAGGCAAAAAAGTTTGGTAAAGAAAAGCCTTTTGTGATGAAAAGCACTAGCAGGCAAGAGGGCTTTCCCCTAAAGCACATTAAACCAAATCTGACCTTTAAGAAGGCAATTGAACCTAATTATTCGGGCTCTACAATTCAATGGCTGAGAGTTCTCTGCTTAATTTTGAAGACAGTTGTTTGATTGAAAATAAATTTACCTCTTCAGAATGAGGTTTGGAAATATATATATTTCAAATATACTATAAAATATGCTATATTATAAAACACACTATTCTTTTATATATGTATATATAAAATTTAGAAGTCGAGTTTATTAAATTAAGCAGAAAAGCACCATTTTAAGGCTTGTGAATGAAGAAAAATATTTGACTTTTTATCCTGTATGACTATGTCAAACAATGTAAAGAATGAAGGTGGAATGTCAGGCTCTGAATCTGTGGGCCTTAAATCCGGCAATGATCGTGATGCCACTTACACAAGAGACAGGGTAAAGGAGATAAAGACCTGAAGGGAGCACAGTTTAATTTTTTTCTATTTAGCCAACTGTATACATACGTTCATATAAATATCCTTGCATTTGAATCAATAGCAATGGACTGTTATGTTATTGTTAGATACTGTGTAAAGAGCTTTGTATAGTCAGGACTTAGTAATTCCCTACAAAAGCCTTATGGGGCATTATTAATTTATTTTTTATTTTTATTTTGACCTTTTGCGGATGAAATAATGGAAGCTTAGAGAGTTTAAATAACTTGCTCAAAATCACAAATTAACAAGGGAACCATTTTTAAAATATATATATTTTTTTTATTGATTTCAGAGAGGAAGGAAGAGGGAGAGAGTAGAAACATCAATGAGAGAATCATTGATTGGCTGCCTCCTGCATGCCCCCTACTGGAGATCGAGCCTACAACCTGGGCATGTGCCCTTGACCAGAATCAAACACAGGACCCTTCAAAACACAGGGCCAATGCTCTATCCACTGAGCCAAACTGGTTAGGGCAAGGGGGAACCACTTTTTAAATTCAAGTAGCAAGTATCCAGAGTCAATGTCCAATTATACTATTCTACATTTTATAGGATCAAGAATAAAAACAATGCTATCCCAATGATCATTAAATTGAAAATATATTTTGGGAGCAAAGGGAGCATGGACAATGTATTTATTTAAATTTTTTTTTAAAAAAGGGAAACTACATACTTCACCAAGAAAATAAAGAGAAATTACAAGGTCTCCCACTCTACAACTACCTACATAGCAGGATCATTACTCACAGGTTCTGTGAGTAAAACTATCTTCTATCATACATCGGATCCTATTGTTTCTACTTCTCAAGGAAATTGCCCCCAAATTTTCCAAATTATCTTTTTCATCATCATTTTTCCTTTCTATCAGAGCATTCCCATCACTATAAAATATACTATTCTTTTATATCACCATTTAAAAAAAAGTTGTCTTTACCCCATCATCTATCCAGGAGTTCCTTGAACTCTTTCTCCTTTGCAGCCACATGCCTACAAACAGTTGTTCTATTCCAATTGCCTCTTGTTTTTCTATTTGCATTCGCTCTTATAGAGCCCCCAGACAGGCTTGTTCTTCCACCATTATCACCAAAATGGCTCTAAAAATGCCACCAATGACTTCTTAAAAAATAAAACTATAATTTGCAATGATATTACATTATAATTACAAAGCACAAAAAACTCACCACATCATAATATTCAATACACCTCTGCTCAAATTGTTTTCCTATCAACTCACTCCCTATCAACTTACCCCCTCAAGGGGAAAACATTTTTTTTTAAATGTTCAATAATATAGTCAGAATGTTCAACAGGGTTTGGTACTTAGTGCTCAAAAAGTATAGGGTGTCCCCCAAAATGTATACACACTGTAACAGCTGATGTTATTACATTTTGAAAATGAAATGTATTTTAATGAACACTGCCTTCATAATTATTCAGTGTGTATACATTTTTTGGACACCCTGTATTTGTTGAATATATAGATGGATGAATGCATGAATAAATAAATATGTGACTTAAAGTATTCCAATGGATGGCACTTTCCTAAATTCACAAAGGACTGTACGTCAAGCCACAAAATGATTTAATATATCATTATCATCATTCATTTAACCTCTGGTTATGTTCTACAGAAAGTCAATGTTGAAGGAAACACCATTAATGAGATCAATAAATTTTGTTTCCTTAGGGTAGGTGTCCAATGGAAACTTTTGTATTTTACCTGCCTGTCAGTGTTTGATAAGGCTCAATAAATGTTTGCCATAGATGAAAAAACCGCAATTTCAATATTGCAATGAAAATAAAGATGCAAGTAAATGTAACTTTGGAGATATTTACTCTGTAATATATGTATTTTCCTGTACAAGGCCATTATTTTTTATAGCTCTAGGTATACAGTGATCAATTGTAGTAGAAGTCTACATTCTCTAAAAGAGATGCAATACTACCCTGGGAAAATAAATCGCATCTTATCTTGATATGTAATTGAGGAAGAAAAGAACAACCTCCCTCTTGGAAGAAAATTAAGTCTCCAGGGGAAAATGTTCTTAAATAGACACAGTTTAGAAAGCAACTCAAATCATACTGCATGCAGATTACAGGGTAAAGGAGTATTGCTGATGGGATTCAGGTCACTTACCTTTGTGTCAGCTGTGTGCTTCTTGTAATCATCATCATTCAGAATCCTGTGGAAGGTTTACTGGTCACAGTGTTCCTGGAATTTACTGATAAATAGCGTGCTGACCTTAACCAATAAGATAAGGACTAAGAGTGGAACTGAAAACCAAATTGTTATACTATTGGCTGGTCATTGCAGAGTTTAGCTGCACTGTATTAACAAAGATTGCTGATGACATAGAGTACACAAGGCGCCAGAGCTCCAGGTTCTGGAAACAAACAGGGAACTCATCACTGTGAAAAAAAAGGAACAAATTAATCAGTTCTGAGATGCATAGTGTTTTTGCTTTTATGTTGATAAATGAGGAAATTGAGAATGCACAGAAATTTTTTGAGATGTTGGTGTCCTAAAACAGTTCTTTTTGACATTTTAAAGGCCCTCACCTTCTGAATACCATTGTGTTAGAACTCTAAGGTTCTAAAACTTCATTAAGATCATTGTAACAATGGACAGTGTCATTGCTCAGTTGGTTGGAGAGTCTTGGCCATGGCACATACCTAGGTTGCAAATTCTGTCCCTGGCACTGGCCAGGGGCATCCCTTTCTCTCTCTCTCTCTCTCTCTCTCTCTCTCTCTCTCTCTCTCTCTCTCTCTCTCTCTCTCCCTCTCTCTCTCCTTTACTCTCACTCTAAAAATCAGTGAATGTGTCCTTGGGTGAGAATTTTAAAAACAATATATAATTGTAATATTTTCACATGATTTTCCTATTATTTAGTTGAATTCAATTATTTAATTTCTTTAAAATTATTTCCTTTTAGTTGTTAAAATGGATCACCTCTGTTTTACTGAAACAATGTGTTTACAATCCAGATATCACTAACCATACTCAGAAGGGGTTATTAAATGTGAAATATACATTTAAATTTTGTTTTTAAAATGGAAGACAATGTATTTTTCTTTTATATTCTAAATGGATGAAGTTTGCTTCCCCAGTTAGAACTTTTCTATCTAGAAAAGTTAATGCACTATAATATAAATGCAACTTCAAATTTTAACTTTGTCTACCCTGAGTAATGGAACCAGCTACATTCCATCTTTGCCCCAGGCACACTGTGAACTTAAAATCCTTGCAGTTTCACATTCTCCTCTTCAAGTCAGTTATGAGCTTGAGGTGTCATAACAGTTTCAAGCCTAGAAGAAATATCTAGTCCAGCACCTGCAGTACATTTACGCCCTATGAAAGAAACCTTACAAGTAACCTTGATTCATCTACTACTGAAAGGAGTTTTTAGGGGTAAAATAGGCAGGTTTAGGAAATTTTAGGAATTAAGGGACCCATGGAAAAACTACTTAAAATCCCACTTTTTAAGATTACCTTTTTCTATTGTTTCTCTTAACCCAGTCAGTGAGTTAATGTGAAAACACATCTTTTGTTCAATGAGATCTCTCTGTAATCCCACTACTTTAGAAAAAAACAAGTATGAAGAATTTTTGAGATTCCAAAGATTGTGTTATATATTAGGAGATTCTGATTAAATTTATTCATGTGTCAATTCACTTTTCCATACTGAAAAAGTTACATTAATAACTAACCCTGATTAAGTAGCTGTTCTGAGGCAGATATTATTCTCATAATTCTGAATATATTATCTCACCTGATCTGTGATTTCAGATATAACTTGTAAGGCAATTTTGCAAAATTTACACATAATGAATTTTTTGGTTGTCATTTTTTCCTTTGCTTTTACTTTGTTTAACCTATCAAAAACAACACTCACAATTCACTAAGGGTTTTATGCCTTCCCATCCCACATTCACACCTCCACAAAACTCACAAGCACACACTCTTTAAGTCAACAGTGCTGACATGGCTAATTGGCTTTACATAATGAAAGAGTCAATATAACATTTTATTTTCCTGAAGTTAATAGTGTGTTACTTATGATCATCTTTACTTCACTTTTATGTGGCCATTTAGAATTTTCAATACAGTCAGATAGACCAAGGTTTACAGAAAACCTACTAATTTATCAGTGGTATGCAATTGTAATTACTTGAATAATTCTAACAAAGTTAGCCTTGCACAGCATTTGTAACCATTTACAATAAAATAATTAATTTCCTGCTGTCAAGACATGCGAATGACTTTCATTGGCTACTTCAATTGTTCCACGATCAAAGAGCAATGGATAAAATTGCATCACAGTGGTCTGTCACCCATTTGAATTGGCCTCCTCATGACCATTTATCAAAACTGACAAATACCTTGGGAAACTTTTCAAAATGATGGTAACAGGTGTTCAACATTCATTGTACAAGGATTTTGCAGCTGTCTCTGTCATGAACAATCAACACTGAAAACCCTTACTGTGAACTGATATTGGTAGCAGACAGAATTGAATATTAAATATTTGAATTCTAAAATGCATGTGTTTTAAACAAGACAATTAAGAAGCAAATTTAAATTGAATTTACAAAACATAGAGTTCTAAAAGTATTCCTCCTTAAGGCCACAGTCAAATTATTAGTAGTAGTCGTGCTATTATCATTAATAATTGTCATCAAAGAAGATTCTGAGGACTTAATTTTATGACTCCTTTAGTGAATGATTGATAAACATTTATTAAATTAAAAAATAATTTCCACCGCTCAGTTGGTTGAGTGTTGTCCTATGTACCAAAAGGTTGTGTGTGTTCGGTTCCTGGTCAGGGCACATAAGGAAGGCAACTGATCAGTGTTTCTCTCTTCTCTCTCTCTCTCTCTCTCTCTCTCTCTCTCTCTCTCTCCCCCCCTCCTCCCTCTAAGCATGTCCTCGAGTGAGGATTTAAAAAGTAATAATTTCCATCATATAGAATTATGCTGAAAAGTTCACCTAATGTTCTATAATTTCATATTTTAATTGAAAACTCAGAAGTCACTTAATATCACACAGTATTTCTGTTCAGATAACCTGATGAACAACTGATAATAAAGAAAACAATGATGGAGACATACCTACTATGACAATTTAGAAGGATAGTTACCCACGTAAGTTGTTTGCATGGAATACTCCTGCTCCTTTACAACCAACATTGTTTACATTTTCCCACTGGGATTTCAAGCCTTTATCTACATTTCAGAATCATATTTAAGAATTGGACCATTATTAAGAGTCCTACACTTGCCTCTTTAGCTTTTAAATGCTATTCTCTCTCTCTCTTTATGATTTCAGGGGAGAATTACTTAGAAGTGGTATCATGGAGGAATAATTACTGTAAAGGAATGAGGTGAAAGGTAAATAATTGTTAAATCTGCGTATTAAGGGTATGAAAGAATGTCTTATATTTTTAGAGACTATATGTAACTATATGTTTGAAATTATAAAAAAAAAGTTATAAAAAAGCAGAAATACCCATTTAATAGGCACATGGGTTATAGAAAAAGCTGAAATGACAAAAGATTCTTCCAATCAATACTATGTAATACCATTGAAGTCATATCTCAGAAAAGATTAGTAATTGCTTTTGTACCACAGAAAAAGTTAAGGACTTGCCTTATGAATCTAGAGGAAGAACTATATGAAATAAATAGCCAAAGTATGTTGAAGTGAAGAATTACTAGTATCAAAGTAAATTTAAGAAAGGGAAAAATAAATATTTTTAAAATAAATTAGAATTTTATGTTTAGTATGGTCAGATTTTGAAAAGCAGTAACAAAGCATATACAAATTTACCTGTGGGAGAAACTAGTGAGCATTACAAACATATTTAAGTCATACTCCAGATCATATGAAAAATAGGGCTGCATATTCATGAAATTTGAAGGTGCGTTTCTGACAGTTTGAGCTTAAAGAGATACTCTGTGGTATGTAGGAGTTTTTTTTAAGACCTTAGAGGTAACTTTTAGTAGTAAGCAGTCATATTTTTTTTTAGAGAAACTGAATTTGAAGTACAAAAGCATGCCTGGATTTCATAAAATAAAACAAAACCAACAAACAGTAGTTTAAAATATCATACCCAGTTTGAAACACAAAAGAAACCTCTGAATTAAAAATCCTGTTTTGCTTTTCAGGAAAATAAAATAGAAACTCAAAATGTAATTCTGAACTTCAGATAAAAATTCATGTACAGAAGTTTTCAAAATAATCTATGTGCTTAGTTAAAAAATAATAAAGGAATAACATTACCCCATACCTTACTGTTACCCTCTGTGATTATATATATATATATGTTTTCTATGGCTGCTGGAACAAATTATCAATAACTGGATGGCTTAAAAAAACACAGAAATTTCTTCTCAAAGGTTCTGGAGTCCAGAAGTCTGAAGCCAGTACCATTGGGCTGAAAGCAAGGTGCCAACTGTGCTATGCTCTATCTGGAGTCTCTAGAAGTAAACGCAGCCTCTGAGTCTAAGCTGTTGGTGGCTGCAGGAATTCCTTTTCCAGGTTCAGCATCTTCAAATCAACTTGCTTTGTCTTCACATGACCTTCTCCTCCTTGTGTATGTTAGATCTCTCTCCACCTCTTTCCCATAAGGATACATATGACTGCGTAAAGGGCCAACCTGGACAATCTAAGATAACCTCTCCAACTCAAGATTTGTAAATTAATCTTATCTGCAAGGAATTTGTCCTGTTAGGTAACATTCGCAGATTTACTTTGCAAGGATTAGGATATTGATTTTTTTTTTTTTTTTTTGGTTGTAGAGGAGCAGGACAATTTAATTTTCAACTTACTACACTTGATTTGACTGAAGGATTCAGGATTGGTGATCGAAGTTTCCCTAAATTGTTTTTGTAATTTTTGCATAAAGGAAAGGTCTAACTCTCCTTCACTTTGGCAACTGATATTTGTCTTATTAGCATCTTAATCAACATAGAAGTAGAAGCCTGGCTGGTGTGCTCAGTGGTTGAGCATAGACCAATAAATCAGGTTGAGGGCTCTATCCCCAGTGGGAAGTTTGCAGGAGGCAGCTGTTCAATGCTTCTCTCTCCTCACTGATGTTTCTCTCTCTCCCTCTCTCCCTCTCCCTTCCTTTCTGAAATCAATAAAAATATCCATTAAAAAAGAACAGGGCAGTATAATTTCATTTTAACAACTTTCAAAAGATTAAACCAAGCAAATAGAAATATACAGCATTGGACACTTTAAAATTATCATCACTCAGTTATGATAAAATCTAAATGAACAGAAAATAACCTGGATAGTCATTTGAGGATACAGACTTAAACAGATAATTTCGCTGAAGAATAACTCCATTGGTGAAGACGTCAATGCCAGGCTCAAGGTAGACAAGGTATGTATGAATAGTCCTGTGTGCAAAATGCGAATGTCCTAGCTTTATGACTTTGCAACGTTTCTTGTCTTGTTCAAAATCAGTTGTTTTTACCTGAAAATAAAATATAATAAACATTTTCGCAGGGTCGGTATGAATGTGCTAAATGTGGTAACATGTAAAAAAGCATTTTAGAAAATTTAAAACACTAGATATATGTGAGAGATTTTTATTTCGCCCAATAGACCCTGTGTAATTTCAATAGGCCAGTGGATTTCATTCAGCCCTACACTAGTGGTTTATAACTTCAAGATACTTCAAATTCTAGTTGTAGAGTGATTTACATAGAGAACTAACCATAATATCATTGGAGAATAAAGGAAACTGGTTTAGTTGGTTTGGGTTACTGTAACAAAATACCATAGACTGGGTGGTCTAAACAAAAGACATTTATTTCTCACTAGAGGCCTGCTGCACAAAAATTTGTGCACTCGGGGGATAGGGGGAGTCCCTCAGCCTGGCCTGTGCCCTCTTGCAGTCTGGGACTGCTCAGGAGATAACAACCTGCTGGCTGAGGCCTGTTCCCGGGTAGCAGAGGGCAGGCCCAATCCCTAGGTGCAGCCCCTGGTCGGACTCAGAGCAGGGCTGATTGGGGAGTTAGGGCGCCGCCCCCTGTCATGCACAGAGGAGGGCAGATCTGGAGGTTGTGATGCCACCCTCAGTCACGCTCAGGGTAGGGCCGATTGGGGGGTTATGGCTCTACCCTGTCACACACAGAGCAGGGCCCATTTGGGGTGGTAGGGGCGCTGCCCTCTATCACCCACAGAGCAGGGCCGATCAGGGGGTTGGGGCGCCGCCACTCTCACACTCAGGGCAGGGCCGATGGGGAGGTTATGGCTCTACCCCGTCACACACAGAGCAGGGCCAGTAGAGAGGGGGGTTTTGGGCTCTGCACCCTGTCACAAACAGAGCAGGGCTGATCAGGAGTTTGGGGAGCTCCCTTCTATCAGGCACAGAGCAGGGCTGATAAGGGGGTTGGGGCGCCACACCCTGTCACACACAGAGACGCAGGGTGATCAGGGGGTTGGGGAGCTCCGCCCTCTCAGGCACAGAGCAGGGCTGATCAGGGGGTTGGGGCGCCTTCCCCTGTCATGAACAGAGCAGGGCGGATAGGGAGGTTGTGGCCCCGCCCCCTGTCATACACAGAGCAGCAGGGTGATCAGGGGGTTTGGGCGCTGCCCCCTGTCATGCTGATCCCGGTGCTGGGAGGCATATTACCCTTTTACTATATAGGATAGAGTCCTGGTGCACGAGTAGGGACCAGCTGGTTTGCCCTGAAGGGTGTCCTGGATCAGGGTGTGGGTCCCCAGTGGGGTGCCTGGCCAGCCTGGATGAGGGTATGATGGCTGTTTGCAGCTGGTCACACACCCTTCAGGGTGGGGGTCCCCACTGGGGTGCCTGGCCAGTCTGGGTGAGGGGCTGAGGGCTCTTTTCAGGCTGGCGGGTGACTGATGCTCCCAATCGTTCCTTTTTGTTTTTATTCTGGGCCAGCTTTAGCTCTGAGGCTTAGCTCCAGCTCTTAGGCCTCCGCTGCTGAAAGCAGGTATCTGGTTTGTTTGGGTTCTATAATCGAAACACTGTTTCAACTCCTGCTCTGAGATCCTGGCTGGCTGAAAGCAGGTTTCTGGGGTTTTGTTTAGCTTCTGTATTTGTAACAATGTTTCAAACTGCAAGCTCAGAGGCCGGGTTGCGGCCGGCGGGGAACTTTGGAGTCCTCCGTCACTGAAGCAAGCAAGCCTCATGTTCGCTTCAAGCTGCCTGGCTGCCGGCCGCCATCTTCGCTGGCAGTTAATTTGCATATCGCCCTGATTAGCCAATGGGAAGGGTAGCGGATGTATGGCTAATTACCATGTTTCTCTTTTATTAGATAGGATAGTTATGGAGACAGAGAAGTCCAATATGAAGGTACCAATAGATTTGATGTCTGGTGAAGACCTTTTCTTGGCTTGTCATTGTTGCCTTCTTGCTGTGTCTTCACATGATAGAGATAGAGTGGTTTCTGCTCTCTTCTTATGTGGACACTAATCCCATCATGGAGCTCCACCCTCATGAGATCATCTAAACCTAATGACCTCCCAAAAGTTTCACCTCCAAATGCCATCACATTGGAGATGAGGGTTTCAACATAGAATTTAGGACAGCACAGATATTCAGTAAATAGCTGATGAGCATAGGTGCCAATAATTACATGGAGGAAATATGATTGCACTTGAACGATTAAATTTATCAGCCTTTTGCCAACATTCTTATGAGTTTGATTCCAAACATGAAGGAGTCAGAAAACATAATTTTGCCCTTGTTCAAATTTTAGAGGCTTGATGATAAACTTAAGCTCACTCCCTTGATTTTTCTCAATCTATCTAAATTCAATACATATTATAATACATAAAATTGTGTGTGTGTGTGTGTGTGTGTGTGTGTGTATGTGACCCATTCACCCACATTACCAACAGTGTGTGGTACCTCTTTTTTAATACTTGACAGAATACAGAACTGTTGTGGGGTATCTAGGGTTAGATATCATGTTTGTAGGGGATAGTAATTCAGTTTGTTAGCTCTCCAACACAACTGCATATGTCACTCATTCTCTCACTATATTATTATTGTCAGTACCAAGGCATCTTGACATTTCTTCTCCAGGCCATGGCACTTTTAGTGTTATTTTTCATATTTCTTTAATGACACTTCAATTTCATTATTCATGCATAAAAATATAACCTATAATTTTTGACTCTATGATTATGTATGAAAAGAATTTACATTCTTCAGTTTAGAAGTATTTCTAAAATACCACAGAAAAATAAAATGAACCTAGTAATGATTTAAGATATGGGGTTAAGACAGAGCATCAAAGACATGCACTGTATTTTTATTTTCCTAAACAACAATTTGAATACACCATTGTTAGGTATTTTATTTTCTTTCATATTTAAAATGACTCATTTTTACCTCTATGATTTTGTAAGAAGCAACTGTATATTGGTTCTATCAAGCCTCTGTAGAAAGTTATGTTAAGTTAATGTATGATGAAATAACTGAATCAGCCAGTCAGCATTACTAGAGGTGACGCCCCATCATCAATGCATCAGAGGGTGCCAATGAGCATTGGTTTTCTTCCCAGCAGTGGACCCAATTACATATACCAACTTGCCTGCTGTTTTTCCTTCTCTTTTCTACTTTTATCTATTAGGTTCTATAAATGTATTTCATTTCATCACGCTTATTAGATATGGCGCCCATAAAGATTCCTGTTAGGAAGACAGTAGAGCTTAAGGACATGAGCTTTGGCAATTTTAAACATGGTTCATTTTTGGCCCCATTACTTATTGGTTTACAATCCTGTTAAATTGAACTATAAACTTCGATTTCCTCTTCTGTAAAATGGGAGTAATAGAAATTTTCTCAAGGGAATTTGTGGGGATTAAGAGAGAAAGATGCAAAGCAGGGAACCCACTCCCTGGCACATGGTAAAAACCTTAGGTAATAAATGTTGTCTCTATTGTTGCTCTTACTTTGCCTACCAAAAAATTAATGGTTAGAAATTATATAGAAATGCAAAATCTACCTTTAGTTGTGCAAATTTTCTATGTGAAACTGGGAGCAAATATACAGAAAGTTTTGTCTTCAATTTTAACAATCAAAATGTTAAAAAGAAATGAAAAAAGAAAAGTTACATTGAGAATTCATTTTCAAAAGCAAGCTCTATATATGTTTATCTCAATGGAATTAATTAGAAATATGAATAAGCTTCCAAGTAAAGAACTTCTTTAAAATTTTTGGCTCAAGAAAAACTTTGCTTGTCAAAGGTGCAATATCTATTCAATCAGTCTATAGTTGAGACTCTCATGCTGTGACTGTATCATAATGAGTGAGCAGATAAAAGTAGTAGAATAATTTTAAATTTCCAGGATGTAGCTCTCTTTTAATCTCTGATATATCTTTTATATAAGGAACTAATTTTGATGTCACCAAAATAAGTATGTCTGTGGTTACATTTAGGTTGCTTATAAATTACAATATAATAGACCTGACCCCCTGGGTAAAATGAATTCAACCAAAACATTTAAATCTCAAGAATATAGACTATATTGCAAATTATTTTGTTCCATAAGCATTTAGGTTGCACTATCTTTAAAACAGGTTTTGCATATTGCTTATAGGAAAAGTAGGTTCATGTTAAATAATGAATTTGAATATAGTTATTATGGAATTATTTCATCATTATTTCATAAGGGGATTCAATTATTTTCCAGAAAAGGCACTAAAAACAAATACCTCCCAGCAATGTTTTATTCATGAATATAAACATCTACGCTTGCTAAAACCTCCAGGAAAAATGGTTTCCTGGATATGCTTTAGAAATCTCTATATTTTAGTTCACCTGTAATCCTAAGAATTATTGAGTGGCTTTAAATTTATAAACCAATGAGATATTTTTGCTAGTTTAATCAATAAAATTAATATTAAGTCATTTTAGGTCTTAATCCATCAGATAGTATTTTCACCATGGTCACTAATTCAGAATCTGCTGCAGTAGTGCAAATACTCAAAGGAAGGTAATCCAAAACTTACTGTGTTTTGGTGTTATTTTACCATTTTATATTGAATGTAGGTGCTTGAATTGTTCTAGGATTTATAATAGCTTATATTAAATAGTTTTTAAAGATTTAAATCAGAACACTAGAAAACTATTTTAATTTAGTTTTTCTTGCTACCTGGCTCAACTGAGTAAGTAAAAGCATCACCTTGTAAGTTTGTTACAGAGCACATGTCTGAGGTCATCCTCACAAACTCACTCACTACATAAATTGGGAATGGTATATCCTACATTTCTGAAAAATGGATCATCCTATATAATAAACGGCTAATATGCAAATTGTCCCCTCGAATGGGAGTTCAACCAGGAGTTCTACAGGAGTTCAACCAGAAAGCAGGGCCAGACTGCCAACCGCCCGCAGTCCCTCCCCGCAGCCAACCTTGCCCCCGATTGGCCTCCCTACCCAGACCGGGGGTCGGGCCAGCTGGCCAAATGCCTGTGGCTCCTCCCCTCTACTGGCCAGCCCCAATGGTCTGGATCAGGCTGGCGGGGCAACCTCCCATAGCCCCAATCATCTCTGATCACTGGCCAGGCCAAGGGACACCACCTGTGCACGAATTTGTGCACCAGGCCTCTAGTATATAATAGCAGCTTTGGAAGTAGTGGAAGAACAAAGACTTTATAAATACTCCAAAATTTTATTTTTGCTAGATGTTTTGTATCTGATTGGCATCTTCTATAAGCAATGGCATATCTATATAAAACAATTCATTATTTTAAATCATACTTTTACTCAAAATTAAAGACTTTCAATGCTGCTAAGTTTTACTTTGCAATCTAATTGCTTATCTTATTGAAATGCTATAAGTAACATCCAGAAGAAGCATCAACAAAGATTTTAGAGATTTCTCTAAAATTAATGGATTTGAAGAGGAAGTAATACTCTTGAAGAAAGAAAATATTTTATTATTTCATATTTAAATTCTGTTTATGGGAACTAAAATAATTGGTATGTAGTAGTTTTCCCTTATGTGCTGTTTCACTTTTCATCGTTTCGGTTGCCTGCCATTGAATGAAATCCAAAAACTTTAAATGGAAAAGTCCAGGAAAAAAAATGATGTTTTAAAATGCACACTGTTATGAGTATCATGATGCCATCTCACACCATCACACTCCATCTTGCCCAGGAAATACATGATCCCTTTGTCCAGTGTATCCACACTTTATCCACTGCCAAACTGTGAGTCGCTTAGTAGCTGTCTTGGATATCTTATCAACTTTCACAGAACTGTAATGCTGGTGCTCAAGTAATCCTTACCTTACTTAATAATGGCCCCAAAGCACAAAAGTAATGATACCATCAATTTGAATACACCAAAATGAGGCAGTAAACTGCTTCTTCTAAGTGAAAAGGTGAAAATTCTTGACTCAATAAGGAAAGAAAAAATTCATATTCTGAAGTTGCTAAGATTTATGGACAGAACAAATCTTCTACCCCTCAAGTCATGCAGAAGGAAAAATAAATGTGTATTAGTTTTGCTGTTGCACCTTAAATTGCAAAGCAAGTTATGACAGCAGTGTGTGATGAGTGCTTAGGTAGGATGCAAAGTCATTATATTTATCCTTACAAATAATCTTATTTTCTAAATGCAAATTTATATACTAACTTCTTAGTTTTGCATTGAGAACACATTTGTAAAATGTAATGAGGTGTTATTATATTCATAGTCTTAACATCTGCAACTCTAAAAGCAAAACTACCAAAGAGGCATTTAACAATAGAGTAATTCTCAAGTTTTTGTACACAATGAGAAACATCCATTGAGCAATCAGCATATCAAGGGCATTGCTTCAAAATTATAAAAACAAAACAATAAAGAGCAAAAGCAACTTAGAAATGAAAGAGGATAAAAAGCTGAAAGATTGGTTCCTAATAGAACATTCAGGGTTTGAGCTTTCATCTTTTTTAATGACCTTTATAATTAGATCTCAATTTATCTGCAGTAAGTGGAGAGTGTGAAAAGAGAATAGCCATGATGATACATCTCATGTATTCAATTAAAAATGGATTTCCTTATATTTTTCAAAGAATCTTTAGTCAATTCTCTAATTGATATAGTTTTCAAAATGAACTTTGGAATTGAACCTGGTTTAGAGTTTATAGAAAATAGCTCACAAATACCATGAGTGGATTACATAGCCTAAGTGTTCAGTTGTCTAATTGATCAGTGAACACTAACAAATATTGCCATTTATATGAAACTATGGAATTTTCCAATGAAGAGTATATGTCAGATAAAGATATAACCTTAACTGCCAGAAGAACACTGGCTCAAATACTTTCTTATACAGGTAATAGCAGAGTTTTTTGTTTTGTTGTTGTTTATGATTTTTTGTGATTTTGGTTGCTTGTTTGTTTGTTTTGCCAAGAGCTATTCACTTTAGTTTTTTAACCCCTACATAGTTTTATAGTATATCTCCTTATTCACTTAGGTCCTCTTCTATTTCTTTTATAAGCATTTTATAATTTTCAACATATACTGTTCACATATTTGTTAGATATATATGTAAACATAAATTTTTTAGGCCAGTATTACAATGGCAACTAAGAATAGTTTTATTTCTTTAATAAAAATCTACCTCATTGACTTGTCTTATGGCAGTAGCTAGGACTTTCAGTACAATATCAAATAGCAGAGGTGATCTTGCCTAATTCCTGATCAAAGGAGGTGTGAATTAAATTGTGTCCCCCAAAAGATAGGTTGTGATCCCAACCTGGGGCACTGTGAATGTGACCTTATTTGGAAATACTGTCTGTGCAGATATAATCATTTCAGATGAGGTCAGACTGGATTAAGGAGGGTCCTAAATCCAATGATTAGTGACTCTATATGGAAGGAGAAATTTGGAGACAGACACACAGGGAGAGGATAATCGTGTGAAGATAAAAGCAGAAATTGAAGTTATTCTGTCATCAACCAAACAATGCCAGGAGGCATCAGAAGCTACAAGAGGCAAAGAATCTTGTCTGATAAGCATATTGCATCATACAGATCCAGCATAGTCTTCTTGTCCCATGCTATCCTTGCTCTCCCCCATTTCTGTAAATTCATCCTTTTGTTTGCTCAGACCCAAACTTGGAGTCATCTTTGCACTTTGCCTCCTCTTACACTACATATCCAATTTGTCAGCATTTTTTTTTTCAGTCTAGCTTAAAAATAAATGAAAAGTCTAATTGCTCTATATCATTTCTACAGCTAAGTGGTACCTGAATGCCTTACTTGTATTACTGCCATAGCCTCATAAATTGACCCGCTACTCTATATTCCCAACACTGCAGTTAGAGTGATGCGATAAAACACAAAGGCAAACAAACTCCTTTGCTGAAACTCTCTTAAGGATTGCCATCTCATCTAGACTGGCGTTCAACTTGCCTACTGTGGTGTATTACCCCCATCCGGTCTGGCCTCCCACTGTTTCTTAGACATGTTCTACAACTCCCTCCTCACCTCCTGCACACTAGATATGTTAATCTCTGATAGGAGGTCCTTTTTATTAAAACGACAACAGGTTTTTATTGGTTTGCTTTGTTTTTCCAGTAGAAAGCCAAAATGTTTTATAGGACTGGCTCAAGTTTTTCTCTAAGATGTAAAAACTAGGTCCACAGTAGGATGGGAAAGACAACAGCAATATGGGCTAGATTTTATACATATATATATATATATATATATATATATATATATTATACAATTTTATATTATACCAGTGTTTTTATAATTATATAATATAAATATAGTAATATGTTATTAATTACATACTGATACATAATATCAATAATATAAATAATTTATATAATATGTTAATATATGTATATATTATTTATATTATAATTATATATTTTTGTTAGGCTATAATTCATTCAACATTTATCTAGTCACCTTTACTTATAAATCAGTCTACATGGACTATTTTACATTACATATTAATATACATTACTATATAATATATATATATTTACATTTGGGGGGACACCCTGTTTTTAGCTTGTGAGTCTACTCTAGCACATATATTTATTGAATATTTAACATACACTGGAAACCACACCAATTCATTTACATTTGTCCTAATATTAAATTATCATAACAAACTCACTATATCTTTTTATCATTAAACTAGTGGCCCAGTGCACAGATTTGTGCACATTGAAAGGAAAGGAAATATATTAATATCGTTATTCCCCTTTTCTCTAAATAGAAGTGTCAACCAAATTCACAATCGACAATGACAGATCGAAACACACACGTGCGATTGGTGCCAGCAAGTGCTTTGTATGTGTCTCACATGAGCAAGTCAATGTTTATTTTTAAATTACCAGTGAGCATCATATGTACTGGCCAGTCGGTTGGTCGGATGGTCAGACAGACATATGGTCGGTCACTTAGCCTTTTATATATATATATTTTTAATCTTTTTTTACTAACAAGTGAGGAACCTGAGTTTCAGAGGTGTTAAATGCCTGGCCTAGGGTCACATGACGACTGAATAAACAGCTGTGATTTGAGTGGAGTCTCATTACATTTGGTTTATTTTACATTTTCATTTTCAATTTTTCTCTCCTTGCCTCATTGACTAGGCCTTAGCCATATGCATCGTTTCGGGCAAATAATGTGAGTGTACATATGTGCATGCTGTTTCTAACAAGAGGCTTTAGCAGTGCTTTCATGGATGGCTTCCTTCCTTGTTCCATGTGAGAAGCACAGGCCTACAGGCCTGGGTAGCCACGTCTTGCTGCTTGACTTCCAAACAAGGGGTATTTTTGTTAAAGAACTCAACATGTAGCACAGAAGAAAGGGACCCCAGCCAACCTACCAGCACATGAACAAAGTGAGCAAGGTGAACATGTATTGTTAATAGCCACTGAAATATCTGTGTTGCTCATTATATTACATTATCACAGGAATAGCTGACTAACGCTGATTATAAGCAGTGTTCCTTGGCCAAAGTATTACTGATAATTACTGCCATAAAATAAAGGCAGAGGGGAAAAATGAATTTATACCACAGCAGGAGACTCACTTTAGGCATACATATGCACGTGTTGTAAGAAAGCCTGGTTTTAAATATTATCTGTATTCTCCAAGCCAGCAAGTTGTATTGGCTTCCTGAGTCTCTGTTTCCTTAAGTGGGCTAATGAGTAATACTGTATCGCTAGAGAGATGCTGTAAGGATTAAATTTGCAAGACATGAAAAATTCCCTATCATAGAACCAGGCATACAACTGACCCTAGCCCAGTGGTCGGCAAACTCATTAGTCAACAGAGCCAAATATCATAGTACAACGATTGAAATTTCTTTTGAGAGCCAAATTTTTTAAACTTAAACTATATCAGTAGGTACATTAATAACAATGTAATAACAATTACAATTATTATTGTTATTAATTAATAACAATAAGCTGGCCTTTGCTAAAAACGTCCTCAATCTGAGGGGTCGACCTCAGCGAACGTACCCCCACTTCTTCTAACACCACTTCTTCAAAATAGACTCTTCCAGGCCGAAAACTCACTTCTGCGCATGGACCACGAAGTTTCAATCGCACTGTATATGCGCGCCTGCATGTGATATTTCGTGGACGAGCCACACTCAAGGGGCCAAAGTGCCACATGTGGCTCGTGAGCCGCAGTTTGCCGACCACTGCCCTAGCCAGTTTGCTCAGTGCATAGAGTGTTGGCCTGCGGACTGAAGGGTCTCAGGTTCCATTCCAGTCAAGGGCATGTACCTTGGTTGCAGGTTCCCTGGCCCTGGTCGGGGTGTGTGCAGGAGGCAAATGATAATTGTGTCTCTCTCATATCAATGTTTCTCTCTGTCTTTTCTTCTCCCTTCCACTTTCTCTAAAAACAATGAAAAAATATCCTTGAGAGAGAATTAACAACAAAAAACAATAATATATTTTATGTTTTCAGCTGATAATGAGGATTATAGATATTGACATAATAAGCCCACCAATATAGTCATTTTGAACGTGTCTAACTCAGAGTAAAGACTCAACACATGTATTTGCTGTTTATATGAATGAACACACTTTTTACTTATCCTCTCATGATGTCATCTAATTTTGTAATCAAGTCACCCAAATAGACTAACATAGGTTATCAGGAAAATATTCCTTATTCTATTACTTATGACCATGTAGTGTAAATGGCATAATTCATTTAACATTTATCTAGTGACTTTGATATACAAATCGGTCCATGTGGATTATTTTGCATTGAATAAAGAAAATCATATTACCCTAAAGCTAATGAATAATCAAACCTATTTTAGGGTACTCATCTTGTGGTCACTGGCTTCTTGGTGTAAATGAATAAATAATCTCATGATTGGAAGGCAAGATTACTACAGCCAAGAAGGGTTAAAAGGGATGTGGGAAAATGCATAGTGAAACAGAGTTCAATATTTCCCAAACTCCTTTCCCCGAATCAAATATGACAGTACAATTAGAGTAACAAAACTAAAACTGAACAGGGTGTATAATAAGAGTAGGTAACAGTTTTCCCCTCAAGCCCTTCAGTAGGAATAGATGCAGATAATGATCTAAACATCCTTAGCAACTACACAGGAAGTAGCAGAAGTCAATAGGACATGTCTCACATACTTGGGACATTCAATATGACCAACAGATACTCTCTTGAAAGATCAGCAGGACAATTTGAGAAGAGCCTTTGAAATGGGGAAGTGGGGCTCTGAACTCAGCAATGGTAGCTGAGAAAAATGTTCTGTATTGAGATCTGAAATGGCTGGGAAGTCTGAGCCCTTTGAACTTTCAAAACTAACCAGCCAAACTGCCTTCTAGGATGAAGCCCCACCCACAGGATAAACTTCTAAAAGGGAATGTAAATTGAGCAGAATGAGAAAAATGGAAGGAGAAAAAGAAGGTCCAGATAAAACTAGAAAAGGGATATAGGAAAATTCAGGAAGCAGATGCCTTACTTTTGAACACCTTTGAATTATTTGGGTAAACTGCTCTTTTCTGTTCTATATTGATCTTTTAGAATGTTAATAAGCTTGACATGTTAAATTTTAGTTTGGGACTTTGTTAGCTATGTTCACATATGAGAAGTTTGTATAATTTTAATTCATGTGTAGAGTTTATTAGTTACTAGAGGCCCAATGCATGAAATTCGTGCAAGGGGCTCGGCCCTCACAGCCCCTGCTTCATCCAGAAGGTTGCCTGGAAGGACGCCTGGAAGGACTGTCTGGTCTAATTAGCATATTATGCTTTTATTATTATAGTTTCTGTATTTTCTCTATGTTAACTGCCCACATGCTCTCCTGGAATTCATGGATGATTAAGTTCATATTCTATATCTTCACTAAAAACAAATCTCAAAAACAAATGTTGAATATGGCTAAATATAAGGTACTAATTTTAATATGGCTAAAATCAGGTACTAATATATTCAGAGGTAAATATGTTCATTGAGAATGTTCAAAAATCAAATACAAGTTTATTTCAAGTAACGGAAAACTAGCCTATATTTGAGAACCTACTATGTGGCAGGTACTCAGAAGCCCACTAAGCGTAGACACAACTAAGATAGTTCATTAATTTAAGGTGATCAAACATAAGTAAAATTCTATACTCAGCATAAGACTATGTAAGAAAGGCAGAACTTGTGTGACACAATTCTAATCATGAGAGCTCAATTTCTTACACAAGTTACCTTTCTAGAATGAATGTTTTCTGTTTTCAAAACAAAGTTCTTGGCACATGTACCAACTCATATCCCTTACTTGTTTTAATCCTCTTCACGATGCATGTCAAATATGGAAATCACACATTCTATTTTTAGGGAAATGCCCATCCTAAAAGAATGCCTTTTCCCCCTTTTTGGTTGAACTAATTGCTTAAATTTGAAATATATTAATAAAATATTAATTACTTAATATAATTATTTCTACACTCTTTTAAATGGGTTAAGTAAGCAATTCCATCAATCTATCAAGTCAAGTGTTCTGATTTGAGACTTCAACATTTCAGTCACTGATGCATCAATATAAGCATCTGGTAGTAAAAGGAGTCCAATTTCTAAGCCCACCAGGCTTTTTGTAAATACAGAGCTCAAACTAGATAACTAACTAGAATGTTAGAGCTGAGATGCACTAGCTAAGTACAGAGCAGTAGCTCTGTTAACACAGCTGATGATTTAAGGATTATTTTTATATTTCAGTGACACTCACATTTTCTCTCAAATGTACCAGAAGTGTTATTTAAAGAATGCTACAGGGACAAAGCTGGATGTTTACAACTGTTTCTTTAGTTTTTAAAAAAATTATTAGACCTTCTGTTCTATGCTTGTAATGAAAACACAGCCCAACGCAAGAGCCAGAGCCAACATAATTAGACTGCAGCATCCAAGACAGAAATGGACCACTCTGACAGCTCTGGAACACTGCGTTTCCTGGGCTCGGTGTGCAGCGAGGTAGCACAGGTGTTCCTATAATTGCAGAACACGGGAAAATGCGGTGCTCAATGGCCTTCGAATTCTCCACTCTAGTGGGTGATGTGACGTGAAGATCAGATGTCCGTCCCGCCTGCTTGCTCTGTAAGGGGATGTATTTATGTGAAATGCCACTGGAAATATTTTGGAGATCTGGCTTTCCAAAACTTGATTAAGTTATAGATTTGGATTCTGTCTTCTGTCTGTACTAGAGGCCCGATGGATGAAATTTGTGCAAGGAGCTTGGCCTTCGCAGCCACGGTGGCTGCCTTGCCCTCACAGACCCGGCTTTGCCCAGAAGGTTGTTCAGAAGGACGTCTAGAAGGTCGTTCGGCTGTTTATTCTAATTAGCATATTATGCTTTTATTATTATAAATAGCTTCTGCAGATTTGTATCTCTGATTTTGCAAATATTAAAAATATTATTTAAAAGTTTTTGCTGACCCAAGTTTATATTGTGAATGATATCTTCCTTATCTCTTATTAATATGTTATACCAAAGTCTGTTACTTCCCAAGCTAGCCTTTAATACGTATCTTTAATGTGTTGTGTAATATGGAAAACACTCTGGTGATTTATTTCCATTTTTCTTTCCAAGATTATGTCAATCTCAAGTTTGAATTCCTAAACTCCCTCTCAGTGAATCTGGGCATACAAGACAGAAACCTAAGTGCAAAAATAAGATCAAGTATGTATCCATTTAAAGTCAGGCCACATGAAAATCCTAAAGAGGAATGTTTAATATTAGAAGATATTTTGGAAATTTGCAAGTTTAATTTTTGAAAGCACAATGAAATTGACTAAGCGATCATTTAATGCACAGCCATGAGCTCTTAACTGAATCTTTAATAAAAAGCATCGTCTTTTAGAATTTGCTCATAGTAATAGGACATGGCAAGAGATCCCTTTTTAATTATAGAGTGTGAATGTTAACCCGTGCTAAAATAACTGGCTTATCTAAGGTAAGAACTCAGAAGCTGAGTTTGAGACTGGCATACCAATTACATAGGAGAAAAATCTTGGAAAAGAAGCAGATGCAGTGAGGATAACCCCCAAAATCTGAAGGTAAATTATGCTCAAATGCTTAGAAAAATCACTAAACCATGTATGTGTAGTGGATATGCCAGGTAGTTATGTTGGGCTTTACAGAACCCATGAATGATGATATAAAGGATTTCTACACTATACATGATTTTACTGGTTATTCATAATTATTTATTTTCTTGCAAAATGACTTATAATTGATATTGAAATTCTTATTTCTGCTTCATTTTACATTGTGTTTGAAAGAAAATACCATCTTTAGTGTTTGAAATTATCACCACTATTTTTATCAAAACAATCAACAAAACTGCATGAGAAAATACACCAGGCATTAGAAAATGGGATTTTCTTGAACTTTCCCACTGAGATTGATAACCCAATGCATGCAAACCTTCCACATAGGACGATCGCAACAGGTATTTGTTGAGTAATGGAATTAATGACCTAGACTCTTGCAGTGGAAATGACCTAATAAATATGTCCAGGCTAAGATCTCACTTTCCATCCACATTTCATTCACCTATTATTTCAGAAACTAGCCTTATTACCTCTAACTCCAAAACAGAAGAAGAAACTTAATTTCTGCATGAAAGACGAGACCAGGAAATTTCCAGGTCAATATTCATTTTTCCAACCCTCCTCATAATAGCTCCTACTCCATAGTGTGACTGTTTTTATACATTCCCAAGAGAGACACATCTCTCTCTTAGCCACCCTTTGTAAAGTGATAGCTTATTTGCCTTCAGAAGCTTTACACAGTCTCTTCTTTCACCCAAACAACACAGGAACAATTTTCCTTTTCTCTGAAGGAATTAATACAGATTAAAAAAAATGCTGTTCAAATAGCCAATTCTCATGTGCCCTCAAATAAACATGTATTACTTAAGTATAATGCTGTCTTACTTAAACATGTAAACTTAAGTATAACTTTTAAACTATTGAAATAGGCAGCCCCATTTGATATTAAATAATTGTATAATTTTGATGCATTTACAATTTACTTTTAAACATAATGGGTATGAAATTGGCATAAGTTGGGATACTTGATACTTCTCTACATATGCTATTACTAGCAAGTGTCATCATGTAAGAATAACCAATGTTGTAAACATATGGAGAGTAGTAAATTGAATTTTTTTCAACTGATGCCAAAGTTGTAAATGATTTCATTATTCATCACATAATTTTTATCTAATTTGATATTCTTTATGTCAAGATTGTACCATCTCTTCAAATGTAAGCAGACATAGAAAATAAAAATGGAGCATTTATCAACAAAAGGATTTTTCAAATGTATCATAAAAAATTTACATTGAATATTTGTTTTTATAATGTTTTGGGTTTTTGTTGTTTTTTACAGTTCATTTAATTTTTATATTAATCAAACTGAAGTAATCAAAATTTGGAAAACAGTAAGATTATAAGGAAATCCTAGGAAATGGGAGTTAAAGCCTTATTTTAAAATCAGAGAAATACATGTTCTATCCCCAACACATTAAAAATGGAAATTTATTTCTTTTCCCAAACCCTTTATGCACTTTAGATGACACCTACCAGATATGCACATACTGATCTTTCTATTGTAGTACTGTAATAGTCACTGTGTTCTAACTTGTGCCCCCTATATGCCAACTTGAGCTTTACTCCTGCCTTGCTAGTTGCACATGATAAAGTTGGTTACTAAATTCCACTACCAGAGGCAACTTTTTTTATGCAAATGATTTTGAAAACTCAGACATTTAGCTAAAGTTTGTATTACGTGTACACATATACACATATAAACAGGATTTTATAGAGTTTTAGTGATGTCTGATAATTCACCATAAATATTAGCTGTTTAATTATGAGGAATTTTGAATATCTACTTGCTTGTTGTTTATATCCATACAATAATATATTATCTACTTATAAAACAATATACACACAAAGTCAAATTTAAAAGATAATAATGCTTGATGAATATGGACACAGAAGAAAAAAAGATAGGTGGATGGTGTACACGCTTAAATCATCACACAAAGAGCTTTACGCAATTCTTTATAAACTAGAGGCCCGATGCACAAAAGTCGTGCAAGAGTAGGCCTTCCTTCTCCCAGCTTCCAGCACCGGCTTCCCTCTGGCACCCGGGACCTGGGCTTCCCTCGCAGCCCCGGCTTTGTCCAGAAGGTCATCTGGAAGGACATCCAGAAGGACACCCAGTCTAATTAGCATGTTATGCTTTTATTATTATAGATAGATTTTGAGTCCTTAAATTATAGTCTACTTTCTCCTAGAGTTGCTAGAGATCTACTGACAAGTGATTCGTTTCATTCTACTTTCAAGAACAGTATCAAAAGTTTTTTTCATAAAGAGGACAGTACATTTAATGACATTTTTTGTTTATTCATTTTATAAATTTGTTGCTGTCATTGATTGAGGCTTATCCTGCATTTTAGCTTGAAACTTTTGTTGGCTTCTTCTCTAGAATAACAAACATATTACTTGTGTACAGATTTTGCACACCCTTTAAAATCATTGACAGAGATCTTGAAATTAATTCATGTGCCATGAGTTAAGAATAAGTTCTTAGGGGTTGCTTTATTTCCAGAACCAGAACATACTTTAATTTTGGTGATTCTTACAAAATTTAGAATAAATCAGAGATTTCAAGAACTCATGAAATGGAGGGAAGTGACATTGGGGGGTCTTGAAGGGATCAATGGGAGGAAAAGGAGACATATGTAATACTTTCAACAATAAATATTTTTTAAAGTGGAATTAAAAATTTCAAATACATAATTACACATCAAATGCAGTGTCAGCCAATGCTTGGATCTCATCCTAATGCAAATAGTGTCCTTAAGCTACAGAGCTGGCTTTGCTTATGGTGCAGATGAGAGCAAGGAGGTTTTATCTGCAGCTTCCAGCAAAGGGCAGTGCTGGATTTGGTCCTCTTCTTATTCTACATAGAGCAGAAATGATTGGCCATGTACTTTACTTGCCTCCTTCGGGTCTCTAATTGGGGGAGGAGAACAGAGGAAGGGGTGGTGATGATCTCAATATTTTCTTCTACTGAAAAAGAAATAAACGTTATTTCTGGACAAAGTGGTATTATCAGGGGTCTGCAGCCATGATTTTTTGTTCTCTCTTCCTGCAGGTACACAGCTTATTTGATGAAAAAGCCAAAAGGCTCTGGGACACCTTTCTTAACTATAATAGAAACAGACATGGTCAATTAAGCACATTTGCTTTGCATGAGAAGGGCAACTGTTTCTATATTAGGGACTCTTAGGGACTAAATAGTGGATTTTACTCCTTTCTTTTGCCACCTGAATTTCCACATTATAGTTGATTTTTATTAAATTCTCCTATATATATTAAAGTTCATTTCAAGTTTAAGAATACCTTATTATTCTAGAATTTCACTCTTTTTTTCATTAGGAAATCTTGATATATGTAAAGATGTTGCTTATGAATAATAAAAATATCATCATGTCTACCTTTTGAGGCATTTTTCAGATACTTCATTTAACTGAATCAACAATATATGTATATTTCTCTCTCCTAAATATACATTAAAATTAAGAAATACCATTAAAATTTTGGTAATGCTATGGTGTGATGAGACAATGAGATAGAATTAAATACTGGCTTTAGAGGTCTTTATGCTGATTTTCATTGCTTTCATATAATCTGCTCCAATGACTTATGCCTAGATTACTTACTTCAGCCTAAGTTTATTTTGAATGCCTTCATCTCACTAACATCTTCAGGTGGCTGTTACTTCTCTCTCTCTACTCTCTTCCAGGGTCATATTGCCATATATAAAGACCTTTGCACACTTCACTGGTCATTTTTTCTTGTTGATGAATTTGTATTTTCTCATAATTGAGTAATTTAAACATTTCTAAAGAAGATTCTGAGATTTATCTGGAAACTAATTTATTAGTAGTATAATAGAAACATATTCCTCCTCTTTATATTAGTTCCCCCACCTATTTCTTAGGTTTTAACTGAAATGCACATTTTCACAGGTCAAAATGTTCAGATTTGGCGATTTTATATGGTTCAAACTAAAATTACTCACTTTAGAGGCAAACTTATTTCTGTTAGGTCTTAACGAGTATGTATATGTCTCTTGCAACATATCCTTAAGAAAAGTCTTTTTTTTTTTTTTTTTAGTTCTTGCTTCGAAAATTATGCAAGAACTGGGAAAAGTATCAATCTGTAGCTGGGAAAATTATTCCTCTATCAAGAAGGCCTCAAAAAAGATCTACCTAATGGATAGAGATTTCTACAAATAAGTTAATTACTTTCCAAAATTTCTAGATGAGGTATAGTGTTTTGTGTCACTTGTTTTAAAGATTCTAGTTCCTCTACCTGTGTATCACACCATGGAACAAGGGGGGAGTGCTCCTACATGGAGCACAGATTTGAAGGGCAGTTCTAAAAGTTGTTAGAAACATTGCTGATTGTATTTCATTTTTATAAGCCAAAAGATTTTAGGTCCATCCTTTTACAGGATTGCCTGGAGCCGATCCATGCTTGCTGTTTCAAGGGACCTGGCATATATGGCATACTGTTCTTAATATGTTTGCTCACCTTCTTGGCACTATGTGTTTTAACCAAGGTCTCTGAGAAAGGTTGTTTCCCCAAGTAGAGATTTTCCCCTGAAGTTAGGGAGGGAATAAAACCTCTTAACTAAGTGCCAGGCGGGTAATTAATCACTTTAACTATGAACAATCATGCTTAAGCTACATAATCTTTACTCCCTGGAATGGAGATAAGAAACGCCCTAACCTTTGGAATAGAGATTGATAGGATTGGAATCAACTGGTATAAATACAGATGTAACAAGACAGAACTTAGAAGACAGAACCTACCCAGAACCTAGAGACAGAAGAACTTTGCTGGAGAAAACATGGCAAAAGATCCTGGACAGAAACTGGCCACAGAACCTAGAGACAGAACCTAATGAGAAAACCTGGCTGAAGAACCTAGAGACAGAACCTGGCTACAGAACATGAACAGAACATGGCAAGAGAACCTGACTAGAACCTGGTGACTGAACCTGGCAAAAGAACCTAGACAGAACCTGGCGACCGAACCTGGCTGGAGAACCTAGTGAGGGAACATGGCTACAGAACCTGGCTGGAGAACCTAGCAAGAGAACATGGACACAGAACCTGGCTGGAGATCCTAACCAGAACTTTGCTGGAGATCCTGACCAGAACCTGGCTAGAGATCCTGGCTAGGCTGCTGATCAACTGAACGCTGTCTCCGTGTCGTTCCTTCTTCGCCGACTCTGTCCACACCTTTGTGGACCCCTGGACCTGCTGGGGCTGGACCCCAGCACAGGATAGTTTATCTAGGCCATTATTTTATACAGTTTTGAATTCTAAAGCTCTAAGTATTCAGTTTACATAACTTCTTGAAGTATTAACAAAAGATCCAGGATTTGGGGTTTCCAGTTCCACATGTAAGGAGCTTGGATATCACCATTATGTCCTAACAACAAATAAAAACTTAAACAGACTGAAAAAACAACAACTTTTCTTGGATCAGTAAGAGAGGTGAAGACACAAGGACAACTGTTGACCCCACAATTGGAGAAATAGACAGGCAAATACAGAGGGTCATGGCTTGCTAAAGCTAAGTGCCACGAGCAGAAACCTCCTTGGGCACCAGTACCTGTGTAGGAAAACATGAACTATAATTGACAAATTGCTAATGGCTCAATATAGTCAGCTCTCAGAAAAATAAAGCAAGAATATAAGTATAATCCTTCTAAGAGAATCCATTGTCAGGCATTTCATTGTCATACAGTTTAAATATGGACCAAGTTCACAGTCTTGTTTTTTCTTGAAACTTGTGAAAAGTAAAGGATAGCTACTTTGTAGAATGCCCCTCAGTGTGGATCTGAAGTTTCCCATAGATTCAGGTTGTATACTTTGGGCAATAATATTAAAGAAATAATGTGTGTTCTTCTTAGTGAACCATGTCAAGAGATGAATAGTGTCAATCTGTCCCATTCCTGGTGATGTTAATTTTGATCACTTGGTTAAGGTAGTGCCTGCCAGGTTTCTCCACCTTCAAATGAGTATTTTTAACCTTGTAATTAATAAGTACTTAAGCAGAGATACTTTGGAACAATGTAAGTATCCTAGTTTATCTTAAGCTTTTGTTCACTGATTTCATTATTTATTGCTGATTTTTGCTCAAAGCAACTATTACTGTGGTGATTGCTAAGTGATGGGTCATTAACTTTTAAATAATATTTTTTTTATTAATTTCATATAAGAACAGAGAGGGAGAGAGAGATAGAAACATTAATGATGAGAAAGAATCATTGATCTGCTGGACTGCCTCCTATATGCCCCACACTAGGAATCAAGCATGCAACCTGGGCATGTGCCCTGTCTGGGAATCAACTGTGACCTCCTGTTTCAAAGGTTGATGCTCAACCACTGAGCCACACCGGCCGGGCAGGCATTATCTTTTAAAATTAAAAAAGTCTTATTCATTCAAAATATATCTGAACCCAGTACAGAGAAAAGGCAAAATAAATTGATATGTTCATTAGACTCTCTTGTTATTTCATACATTTTGATTGATTTTATAATTTATGGTTCTGGGCTGGTTTATATCATAATAGTAGCTTTAGGCAAATTTTCTTTCAAAATGTAAGTGACTTTAAAGAGAACAAGCAAAACTATTTTATAATTTGATCTAGATGTTCATTTTTTTTAATTGAGAACTTCAATAATTGCTTTTGTTAATGCAATATTGTAATAAAGTATGAGTGGTTTGCCAAAACACTTGTCATTGCCATAATTAATTTTTACTTAGCACAAACAAAACATTCATCACATTTTAGATGGAACTCATAGCATATCAGAACAGAAGGAAGGCAGTGATTGACAACATGTTTATGTGACAGATACAATCACCATATAAATACACATCTGATGAACTTGAAAATTAACTTCCTGCGTGGAACAGAAGTGCATGTTTTTTTAATTCAAATTCCATTGCTCATTTCAGCTAAAGGGAGAGTAAACACATAAAGCTAATAAGCTAAAAGGAAATTATTTTCTTTATTAGGCAATTTTACACAACTAATGTCTGGAAGATATAGAGATCCCAAAGATGTGCAATGAGTGAAATATGTTTCTTTTTAACGGAAGAGAGATCACCATTTTGCTTGATAATAATATGCATGGATAATGTCTTAATGAGATGTATTTTGTTATTTCTCACCTTCAGAACCAGAGCTATCCATACAAAGAGCAGATGAGCTATGCTTCGAGGTCACTGGTACCTGAGCTTGGAATTCTGGATTCTCTACCCCACCTTCCTTCTCTCTCATTATGCTTCCCAGAGACCAGTGTCACTTCCTCATTTCTCTTCCTCAATATCATCTTCAGAGCATTGTTATTGAATTCCCCATGATTCCAAGAATGTTTACAATCCAACTTTCTTCCAAACAGGTTCAGTTTCTGCACCTCCAACCCAATAAGGTCCTTTTGCTGATTCACAGCAAAGAGAAAGCAGGGCCAGAAATCAAAGACAAGGAAAAGTAGTAAGACCCTGAACTAGAGGGAAAGTACTAGAAGCACAGTCCAATCTGACAGATGAACTGCAGCTAGCACCCCCAGAGTTCCAGGACTTTGAAATGTTAGAGAATTTGCTGGAAAATTTGTGTCAAAATGGTCAAAAGACAGCTTTTTTTCATATGATTAGTCTGAAAGTGAGTTTCAATTTATTTCTTTAGCCAGACCATGAACAATGGGAATATATTTTTACAACAATGGCATATACATATTTGAGGCATACTTTTTATTTGACATATTATTCTGCATTTATTTAAAAATAGTAGTTGGATCATTGAATCTGAACACAAGAGAACTGTGAGATAGTTAAGCAAAAGTTAAAAATAAAATGAACTGTGAAATCAGACACATTTGAATTCAAAACGTAGTTCCGAGATTTACTATTCTATGGCCTTGGCTTAATTTCCTGCCTATGCCAAACTTAGATTTCTCTTAACTTAAATGTAAATTGTGTTATTTTTTGTATTGCTTTTGCATCCTGTAACCTTGCTGAACTTATTTATTATTGCTACTAGTGTGTGAATTTTATGGGATATTTTGATATACAAAATCATCTCACCTGCATATGGAGATAGTTTTACTTCAAATTGTGGGTTTTAGCAAAGCATTCTCTCTACAGTGAATACATATACCAGATGACTCAAATTGGATTCTTTTCCTTTGCTAATAGAATACTTTATAGTTTGATAGAAATTGGCCTAAATGAAGGAAAGCTAGAAAGAAACCTCCTCAGTTATCTGCAGAGAGCCCTTTGATCTAATGAATTCTTAGGTCCAACTTTTAAGTTCTTTGAGAAACATGGCTCAGTTAAAATAACAATGAGAAGTAAACCACTTAGATTAGCAAACTCTTCTTTCTCACACTATTTAAGATAGAATATCTTCTCCAAAGATGATTTTAAACATAACCTTTAAGAAAAAACAAACAACAAATACAAGTTCTCTTGAAAAAAGATCCACTATTTTTCAATTCAAATAGACAAGAAACTTAAATATTAGTTCTGTCTCAAAGGAATAAAATAACAGAAGAAAAAAAAAGACTAAACAGTTTTTGCTTGTTTATATTAGCATCAGTGGCTGTTAGTTTCATCCCATAAAGATGAATTCAAATGTAAACAAGAAAATTAACACTATTTTAATATGTTTGCCATCTTAAAATTTCACTGTGCCTCTTCAATGGCATAGGCAAAAGAAAAAAAAATCACTGTTTTATAAGGTTGGGCAGTATCCTGTGTTGTATAATAAAATCTTAAATACTTGTGTTGCAGGCAATGCAGTACAACACATCTCATAAGTATTTTGAAGTGGTTATACACACCATTAGGCACGTTTCTTTCATTCACTTCAAATAATTCAATTTTATATTGTTTAACTCCTTTGCCAAGTTTGGTGATGCAGTAGCAAGGTCTTCCTCAACGGGCAGAAAACATTCATCCTTGGAGAAGTGGTGGTTTGGGGTTTTAATTGGCAGGGTTGGGGTTTCCAAGAGGAAAAAATGCTTTGGAATCTGTAAGAAAGGATCAACACCTTTAATTCTATCAAGAGTTTAATCTTGTAATGAAGCCTGAAAATTCCATTTTTGTTAATAGAAAGAGAACCAGCATGAAATGTATTGAACAAAACATTTTATTGGCAGCTAACACAGGCACCCTGAGTCATCACAGACTCAGCATATAAAATTAATTTAATTATATTGAAGAGAAGACAAAAACAGGCTGAACCAGCACAGTCAGCCAAATGCAAACAAGATACACAAGTTCAAATGGTATTAGCGACGGGGAAGTAATACACCTCAGGTGTGGAGTTGAGATTTTCATTTCTGTGCCTTTCTCAAGTGTCCTAACGGACACTAAGCAATATCATTTATATTTAAAAGTATTTGCTCTTGCTGGATATCTTGCTTCATTTTTTGATATGGCTTCTTTGAAACAGTATTTCAATTGTTCCCACAGAGAAAACCGATAAAAGAATTCAATAAGTGGCAAGCTCATTACTTTGGGCAATTCCTAGTGGTCCTAGAATTCCATTTTCCTGTATCAATGTAGAGTGTCCTCCACCCCGAAGTACAATGTTACTTATCCAAATGCAGATGGGATCAGCACTCATTTGTTTTCTCTAGGGTACAGGTTGTTCTCTCAATTGTTGATAAAGAAATCTATTTCATTAAGAGCCGATCAATTATACTTCCCACAGAAAGGCAGCATGGTGTGGAGTAGTAGCCCTGATTGGAGTCAGGAGACCTGGAACTTTCTGCCAATTGTGCTACCATGGCAAATAATTCACTCCAGAGTTTGAAGGTTTCTGAGTGATCTTTCTGTACCTAAAGATTTCTCATTTGTGAAATAAAAGGATTGTGGGAGAGTTTTCATAGCTCTGCAATTCTGTGATCTTAGCCTATTTTGTTTTTTTAAAAATATATATATATTTGTAAAAAGGCAAAATCAGCATAAACCCATTAGGAATGACATCTCTCATGTCATTTATTAGAAATCCACAAGTTCGAGCAATGATCTTTATGGTTGTTTTACCTTTTTGATTGTATTGTTCTGTTTTTGTAGTTACGAACATAAATAAGTGAACAGGGCAAAAAGATATGGCCAGGTCCAGCATTTTATGCTGAACACCCTTTAGCAACACACTTTAAACATATACTTGGAACTGTTACATTTTTTTAATACTTAGAGGAAACAGAATGAAAGAGAGCATGAAAATCCATCAGTATTATCTCATCTCTTCATAGTTTATGTATGTTGATTTTTTTCTGATTTGCTAATGTATTAACACAAGAGTTTTTTTTCTTTAACTGTGAGATTAATGCCCAATAGCCAGTCAAAACTGATTTTCATGGCTTTAGTTTCTTCTCACACTTAAAATTATTTTGAGCGTGGCTTTAGTTTTCTAGTATCATGCTTCCATTACTTTGGGGGTGGATAAGGAGGGTTGATTATACAAGATTGTGTGTTGTTCCTGAAGCTGCCTTCCTGGCTCCAGTGTGTAGGAAACACACTTTTGCTGCATTTCAAAGGAGCTTCTAGCAGAAGGTCATTTATTAGGTGGTCAGTTATCTGTAAACAATCCAAATTCCTTCATTTTGATAAAGTGAGCAAAGTAGCATTGCACTTGAATGTTGAATCGGAGGCAAACCAGACAGATGTGGAAGGAGGAGAAATAATAAATTCCCTGTTAAAGAGAACAGTTATACGCACCTCCCTGTTCAAAGGGTTAAAAGGAAAAGCATTCCCACCAGCTATACTAAAATTAAAACAGCATGGAGTTTATGATGTTTTCCCTTTAAAATTAAAGTAAGAGAAGAAGTTATTTATGACTGCTACAGGGCTATTATTTTCATTTCCGTGGAAACTTAGTGCCCCCTACTGATACTCAAAAATGTTTTATATTAACAATATTCTGGTTTTCTCTTTAGAAAAAATACTTTCAATAAATTATGGAATACCTCCAAAAATATTGTATTACTCATCTGAACTGTGTAAAGATGAGTTCAAGTTATACTTATAGAGAGATTTCTGTAACCCAAATGAAACTGCCAGTTAAATGCACTAGTTTCAGAATAAACTGATCTGCATGATGTTTTGTTGAATTGTTTGTGAACCATAAAGTGAACCAGTAATATACTACTTCCTCTCCTTTGGTAAGTTAAAAAAATTAGAAGTTATTGTAGGTGTTTGGTAGACTAGAAGCCTATAAGTCTTTTCATGGAAAACAGCCTCCATTAATGCATCCTTCCCAATGTGTGTTCCCAGTGACACTAAAGTTCAAATCTTCTATGCATTTTTGGAAATTTACCTCTATATTTTAGGTAATATGCTTATGCACCCAGTTCTATTTCTTTTTTCTCTCCCTCTCTTTCTCTCTCTCTCTCTCTCTCCCTTATTTTTTTTTCCAAATCATCCATGTTCCATTGACTTCATGTAATGGAAGATGAAAATTTAAGATCTCTACCACACACACACACACACACACACACACACACACACACACACACAATCACATCTCTCATCATATACCACGTATCAAACAAAAATATTGCTCACAGCTAATCCTGTGTTTAATAATAATTGCAAATATTTTCTTGGGTACATTTGCTTGCCTAAAAACAGAAATAACCCTTAATCCCTTTCTTCTAAGTCAGTATTATTAAACAATGGTACATTATGTATAATTTACACATACCTGTGCACAGATATTATTGCATATGAATAACAGGTGTAGATTTTTGAAGTCAAAATCAAGGGGTGGGTTAAGTACTTAGTGAATTTGTAGGGAAGAGTAAGTACTTCTTTTGGGCAAGCCCTACACTTGATTTGGGAAGCAGTACTCTTGCGACTTATTAGCTGTATCTGCCGGGGTATGGACTTCTGAAGCCTCTGATACCTTATCTGTAAAATAGATTGGTGTATACCTTCTAAAGTTCTTTGATCTAACTCTAATATAAAAAATATCCTATCTAATAAAAGACAAAAAGGGTAATTAACCGTACCTCCACTACGCTTCCCATTGGCTAATCAGCGCCATATGCAAATTAGCTGCCATCCAAGATGGCGGCTAATTTGCATACTGCAGGCAGGGCTGGCCAGCGCCAGACGAAATCCAGAGCAGGTGCGGCCCTGGGCAGCCGGGCTTAGGTGGCGCGATCGTGTTGCCTAAGCCCCGCCCCAGCTGGGACCCCCGTGTGCCACCTCAGCCCCACTGCCAGGTGGGACACCATTGCGATCCCAGAGCAGGCAAGTGTGGAAGGCGGGTGGCCCCCAGGTGGGCCTGCTCCTGGGATCGCCATGGCGATCACAAAGCAGGCAAGTTCCCCACAGGCAGCACCCAGCAGGGCCTGCCCCCCATCTCTGAAGCGATCCAGTGATCCATGAGCAGGAAAGAACAGCCTGCAGGAAGCACCCCACCCTGGCCACAGCTCAAGGGAGAGAAAAACACGCAGTGGAGGCCAGGAGCCTGAGAGATCAACACAGAGGAGCGCCTGCGCCAAGCCTCCATGGTGTGGCTGGTGACAGGCCCCCAGAAGACACACACACTCACACACACACAGCGCCTGTGCTAAGCCTCCAGTGCAGCTGGGGGCAGGCCCCCAGCGGACACACACACACACACACACACACACACACAGCGCCTGTGCTAAGCCTCCAGTGCAGCTGGGGGCAGGCCCCCAGCGGATACACACACACACACACACACACACACACACGATGCCTGCTCCGAGCCTCTGCTGCCAGACTGTGGCCATCAGTAGGACATCCACTGAGGACTCCCGGAATGTGAGAGGGGCAGGCTGGGCTGAGGGAACCCCACCTCCAAGTGCACAAATTTGGTGCACCGGGCCTCTAGTAATACATATAAGATTATAGTGTATTTGACTGCGTTATTTTATATACTAGCAACACATTTAAATTTGTTAGTAGGGAAACTCATAGGCCCATATTGATTCTTAGTGCCTAATTCTCCATAGGGGAAATATGGTCTTTCCTATGAGTTGGACTCTTTCTATGAAGTGGATGCTTTATTTTACTTTCTAAAAGCCTAGAGCAGTGCTACCAAACGTGCATCCAATGATTTACCTGGCGTCACTGTTAAAATGCAGTAGATCTAACGAAAGGCCTAAAATGCTGCTTTTCTAACAACTTGTCATGACCTTCACTTGGAGCAGCACTCAGCTGGACACATGTAGGGAGTGCACCTGCAGTACTGCCTCCAAGAGGAAGCCACATATTCTCTGACACATGGCTTGAGTCACCCATAAGGATTTTGACTCAAGATTTTGAGAAATCACCTATCTACGCCATTCCTGTAGATTGAATTGAATATGTGTAAATATTCTCTCTCAAAACAATGCCAACCATTCTATTTATAGGTTCTTAATAAGACTTCAAGCCATCAAAAAGGGAAAATGTTAAGTTAGGTGCTGTATTTAAGTACCCTATGATACCTACTTATTGTCACCTTATTGAGAATTCTACTTTTTATCTAAACAATGGATTTATCTCACAAAGATGTGAATTTGTAGTTAGTGAAATGTGTCTAAATTACTTGCAAAACATTTATAACTAATGCTATTACCTGTTCTTACTAAAAAATGCAATAATGTAATTATCCTTTAAGTCCTATCACAAAAAATATATAAAAAATTAGAGAAACATATTTAACATTAACACTTGATCATAAACTCTGACTGCAAAGCTTGCTATATCTGGAAAAATACCTAAGTAACATATTTTCATCTAAACAATCTCATCCCAAGTAAATGACCTCAAAAACAAAAATAAATAATCAAACCAAAAAAATCCAGGTCATTTTTAGATGACACTTGAGCCTGCTGGAGTATAGCCTGCCTTGAACAATTCTATGCGACATCACTCCATCAGAAAGCACTGGGTTGAATCAGTAGCATATATTTTTCTGTAGTTTATCAGGAAAACACATGAAATGCAGCACTTTTTTTTTTTTTTAATTCAACACGCCTAGTTCTAAGACCGCATCCATGAATCATTGTCTTTGACCTCTGCAACCTCATTTTACTACACCAGAGGGGAAAGCAGGCCTACACTATTTCCTCAAGAGAATCAAAGTCAATTTCTTTTTGAACTCTCCTTCTAAGGTACCAAGGAGAAGTAATCATCTTCTTACAAATCCTCCCACCACCTTCTTTTTACGCTCACTCGAGACCTGCACAAGCTCCCATTTGACCCCTCTCCTCATACAGAATTGAATGGGCAGTCTGACTTTCAAAAAGTGGCCCTGATTACATTGACCAAAGATGTGTCCTTCCCAGGAAAAATGTGACAGCAAACAGCCTCCGTCATTTTTTAAAGTGTCTTCTCTTGGAGAAAGAGAATGCAATGTGCTTCTGTATTTATTAATTTATTTAACAAACACACAATAAGTGCATGCCATATGTCAGACACTGGGCCAGCCTGAAGAGAAAAGAATGAGGAAGAGACACAATTTCTGACCCCTCCGGAACTTCTGGTCTCACAGTTCAGTAGTGGCCAAACTCAGACTCCAGTGTGAGTCCTCAAATGCTTGGCCTTTAAATTTATCGTCCCCCAACACCAAAATATTTTTTAATATATTGAATCTCAGTAAATGTGACAGCCAGAATGAACTGTGGATCCTTATCAAGGAACCGCCTTTCCCTGCAAAGAATCAGAATTTTTCATCTGGGGCTAGGCTCTGGCTTCTGTCCTTTTAAATATCTGAGGAGGAGATTCTCCGTGTGGAATATTTACATGTTATCATACAGTGTTTTCTTCACATATTGTTTGCGTGTTCATTCAGGTAGTCAAAAAATGGATTGGGGAGATGAAAACAAGGATATGGTTTATAAAATGACAACTAAAATTGGCACTAGCCTTAAATCAAAATATCAATGTGCATTTTAAGGTGTGCAATTTACTGTTGAGAATACTTTTGTCATTAAAAATGCCTAGTTAATTCTGTAGCATTCTTCACTTTATATCCACTGTGTAAACAGAATTACAATTATGAAATCAGTTCCAAATTATGTTTCAGATCTAAACTTTTATGTTTAACCAAAGAAAGAATAATGCACACCCAAAGCTAAATGTCTACAGGTATTTGAGATCTGAAGGACAGAAAAGTGTACAGCTGGCATGCTAGGAATGTCAAACTGCTTTCAGGATGGTTATACAGAGAATGAGGCTTTACTACCAACATTGAGTGTTACTTACTACAACCAGTCCTGATCCTAATTGTCCTGGCACTTCACATATCCCATTCAAAACGTTCAAGATCTTTGGTATCAAGGTTTCTGTGAAATAAGTGTCTAAATAATAAGACAAAGACAATCAACTTTCAGATGATAACTAGATACCTCATACACGTTGAGATCAATAAGCAAAAGTAGAGTAAAGGTTGTCTGCATAGGTACTATGGAAAATATACCCCAAGAAAATGCCTCTCTAAGGCTGAGTAATTTAAATTATCAAGTTAAACAATGCAATTGCAAATTCCTCTTTTGATTTTTCTAATCGGAATTTGGTAGACATTTTACCTAAGGTTAAACATTTTCACATAATCCAAAATATTTTACCATTACTGACAATCTATACTAATAAAAGGGTAATATGCTAATTAGACTGAATGTCCTTCTGGATATCCTTCTGGTGGCAGGGGCCAAGGCAGAGGCAGTTAGGGGCAATCAGGCCAGCAGGGGAGGGCAGTTAGCAGCAACCAGGCTAGCAGGGGAGGGGAGTTAGGGGCGATCAGACAGGAAGAGAGAGAAGTTAGGGGCGATTAGGCAGGCAGGCAGAGGTGATTAGGGGTGATCAGACAGGCAGGGGAGCAGTTAGGGGCATCAGGTAGGCATGCAGAGTGGTTAGGGATGATCATGCAGGCAGGCAGTTGAGCGGTTAGGAGCCAGTGGTCCCAGATTGCGAGAGGGATCGGGCCTAAATTGGCAATCAAACATCCCCCAAGGGATTCTGGATTGAAGAGAGTGCAGGCAGGGCTGAGGGACCAACCCCCGTGCACAAATTTCATGCACCGGGCCTCCAGTTTTTTTATAAAGTTGAATTTGCAAAATGTATCAAAATAGTGGGTTCTAAACTATAAAGGTACTGTGGAATAGACAATTAATCTTTCTTGCTGCCAAAATTACTTCTTCAAGGTATTGTATTTAGTTTTATTAGTTTTCTTTAAATATATTGATAAACTATATCTTTCTTACTTAATATGTCAAAAGCATTTGAAGCATATTGTTCATTACAATAAAAACATCAACTGTTCAACTTATTTATTACAGGTAGTGGCTTTGGATGAAGACTCCTACATGAGTCAGACAGATTTAGCCCATATTTCAGCCCTGATTCTCTCTCAACCATGACCTTGGGTATAGTATTTATTATCCCATGATTTTTTTATTATTCCATGAAAATGCAGATAAATCTCAGAGGGCTAACATCAATAAATTATAGGCATTTGTCATAAGTCTATTGTTATTTTAAACAGAGGCTTCGTTAGCATAAATTAATTGTTATTTAGAAAACAGGTACGAGTGTAGATAAGCTCAACTTGTGATCATTTCAAAACTAACCAGAGTTAGTCTTGGGTGGTTGATCATGTTCTTCAGCAAGTGAGGTCCACTCAGCTGTGTACACCACAGTCAATAGCACTTGAATTTGAAAAGTATTTGACTTGGAAGACTTTCATTTGGTTGTTGTTGTTATCTGTTTGTTTTTAGTTTCAGTTTTACTTAATATTTACACATTATTTTTATTTCCTTTCCCAGGCTGATAGAGCAGAATGATTTTGAACCTTGGAGCCTTCTCTCCAAATTTCTTAATTTTTCCTTCTAGGTATTATCTACTTTAACATGTGTTCCAGGCTTTAGTATTTTCTATGAGAGAAACTAAGTTTATATATGCAGCCAAAAAAAAAAAGGAGGTTAAAAAATACAACAGGAGTTGAAGGCACACACCTCTAATTGAACTGATTTTTGAAGGGGATTTGAAATTTGAAGAGATTTATAAAGTTGATGTGTTGCTGGCTATACTTGGGGCCACACTGTTATAACAGTCTGTAGAGAAAGGCCCAGGTGTTGCAATCAGAACTTGTTCAACAATAGCAACAAGGCATTTTCAATTAGGTGCTCATACAGCTTAACGAAATCCTAAAAAAAACAACAACAAAAAAAACCACCCCACAAAACCTATTGTATTATAAATCTCAAGCAAGGCAGACTTTTTTTTAACTTTGAAGCATCTGAATATAAATTTTATTAACCCAGGGAAAGGTATAATTTATTAAGAATCTTGCTAAATGAAATTTAAAGTGTCTCAAATAGTGAGCGATGTCTGTATTACTGAAAAGTAAGGTCTTGATGCCACTTTGTCAACAGAATATTTATTCCATCCTGGTTGACAGGAGATAAACTGACTTGCAGAACTGCCAAAAATTGTGATATTGCTACAAAAGAACTAGAAGAGAAAAGATAGAATGTGGTCAGAAAATCTTATGAAGAACACTGAATTATAACTTGGGACTTTTCACCATAGAGCTCATAAAATGAGGAGCGTACATTGATTTTGCTCTCAGCTCACCTAGAGAGATACTATATCAAACATTTCTAAAGGTTGAACATTCCCTGGGTTTTATTATATTAGGCTGGGAATAAAATAGTGCTTTAATAAGGTTGTTGTAACAATGAATCAGAGCTATTGATTACAAACAGAGAAATTAAGGAACTGAAAAAAAAAAACATAGCACTCCCCCAATTACTAACTATATTATGCCATAAATTATAATAAATGTGCTGTGTAGTTGAAAAGCAACTGTTATAAATATGGCAAAAAATGTCTACTTCATTGAATAATTGATTTTCTTCATAACTATTGTATCACATATCCTGGTCATTGAACAGTTTATCTTTTTCATGACTATAATAGAACTAGTGTCCCAGTGCATGGATGCATGCACATTAAAAAGAAATTAATTAGAAGAAATATTTTAATATTGCTATGTGTGTCTTGCTAATGAAAAAATAGGATTCTATCAAGTTTCCTATCTACCTACTCCAGGATTTCTGAGGATCAAATGAGATGAGGCACGGGGAAATGCTTCACAAACATTTGGTTAAATTGTAAAATGCTTGCACCTGCCTATAAAGTAAGTTAGGTTCCTGGGCTGAAGAAACTCCAAGGAGGCTAGTCGCTAGGGAGAGGAAGCTGGGTGTTGCTATGTGATGTCATTACCTGGCGCCCACAGTGACCATTTCTGGGCTGGGCTGGGTTATGGGCCGCATTTTGCTCCATGGGGTCTTGGCAGCATTGGCTGCGATTTGGTGGGGTGTTGCTCTGGGGTGGCAGCAGGGCCTGTGGCCCACTTGGGGGAAGCCGAGTGTTGCTTTGTTGGGACAGGTCCCTGGTGCTGTTTATTTTTAAGTGTCCAGTGCGTGTCATGGCGGTTCCTGTGTTGAGAGTCTGCCCCCTGGTGGTCAGTGTGCACCATAGCTACCGGTTAGACAGACACTTAGCCTTTTATATATAGAGATGTTAATAGTTGGGATGAGACTTGAAGGTATTTTAAGACTTTGTCACTAGATTGATATTCTCAATAACAGAGACTTTTCTGCCAAGTTATTACTACATGAAATATACCTTACTCATCATTTTTCTCAGAAGGCTGGAAATGTGAGCATTCAAGCAAGAATCAACTTCCATTTTATTCTTAGAGAAATAAATAAGGAACCAATCAGATCACTGTTTCCAAATGAATACCCAAAATTCCTTGAGCTGGCATGTCTGCTTGGAGATTTCCACTGCTCCTGGCATATTCCAAGCTCTTCCTTCTACCACTCCTCCAGAAGGTTGTGGTCATTCTGTGAGAATTTTTATTTCTCTTTTTCCAAGATTACTTCTTCCAGATATGTGCTTGGATGCTGAATCATGAAAAGACTTCCTCAGTCCTCCCTCATTCCACTAGCCTTGTGACCATGTCCCGGGAATTGGTTATAAGTCTATTGTTAGTAACACAGAAAATCTAACATTTTGATTAAGATCTAAGTTTCTGATTCAGAAAAATTACTTAGACATTTAGGACAAAAACATAATTGTTATATTACTCATATTCTGCTTATGAAAAATTGGGATAGTAATGGCACCCATTTCATAGAAATTTTAAATTAAAATACAGGTAAATAAGAATGTAGAGCCCTAGCTGGTTTGGCTCAGTGGACAGAGCATTGGCCTGAAGACTGAAGGGTCCTGGGTTTAATTCCGGTCAAGGGCATATGCCCAGGTTGCGGGCTCCATCCCCAGTAGGCATGCAGAAGGCAGCCAATCAGTGATTCTCTCTCATCATTGATGTTTCTATCTCTCCCTCTCCCTTCCACTCTGAAGTCAATAAAAATATTTTAAGAAAAGAATGTAGGGGGGATGGTTAGTATCATGTCTGATATGCAATAAATAGTTCTATCTATACTACTACTGTTACTATTATAACTGTGAGGGGACAGGTGTCAATGGTCAATATGACGTGGTTGGAAACTGAAGTTACATATCTTGAAAAAAGAATTTTAAACATCAACCGAGCAGGAGTGGTTCAGTGGTTGAGCATGAACCCATGAACCAAGAGGTCACTGGTTTGATTTCTGGTCAGGGCATGCACATGCCTAGGTTGCAGGATCAATCCCCAGTAGGGGTCATGCAGGAGACAACCAAACAATAAGGTTTCTCTCTCATTGATATTTCTATCTCTCTATCGAACTCTCTTCCTCTCTCTCTAAAAATCAATATCAATATATTTTTTTTAAATAAAATATTTCTGTTGTCATCAATTCTATTAAATATTGCTCTGGAGGTCCTAGCTTCCAGTAAAAATAAAAATAAATGGGAGGGGTATACCTTATATGTAGATTTTAATTTTAAAGAGTTTATTCTCCAAAAATTCCTTTATATGTAAAATGTAATTGTAATTGATATTCCACCATGCTTTCTTCACGATTATAAGACGGAAGTCCTTGTGTCTTTGCTGGCAGTAATCCAGGAGCACCCTAAAGGCTGCCTGCACTTCTCTCACCACTTGGCTCCCTCCATCTGTGGGTCAGTAATGAAATGTTAAATCTTTGTCTTCCTTTGAGTGTTTCCGACTTCCCCTTCTGCTATCCCCAGGAGAAAACTCTCTGCTGTTGAAGTGTTCAAGGGTCAACTGACCTGCAGCTTTAATTATAGGTGTAAAATCCCTTCAAAGCTGTACCTAGGTTAGTGCTTGATTGAGTAACCAAAGAAAGAGAATCTTGTGGGGCCCCCCTTCACAACTCTGCCAACCATGTAAGGCTTGGGAATTGCATTTCCCAGGTATGGGAAGAACTCTCTATTCCTGGGGCCTGAGAAAATCAATGAGGAAAAGTGAAAAATGTACCCATCGGCCAGATGAGATATTTCAAATGCCAAAGCACAAAATACATCTAGCAAATATAGTGTCAATAAGAAATGTACACAATAAGTATGTTAATGTCAATATAGCTCACGCTTAAAAATGAAAAGGGAGAAAACTCTAGAGAAGTTATACATGTTCCAACCAAAGATGACTCAACTATGACAATAAACATTTCTTATATTTGTATACAGCTTCATACCATTTATACTTCATTTGGAATCACATGTTACTATTTCAAATTTCATGGAGCTTTGCAAATTCAAACTTTATCTTAGTTGAATCTTTCTTAGCCTTGAAAATAAAACAATAAAAGTCACCTCACAACCAAACAATGGAATGAAGCACATTTGAGCACGATTCCAGTTAGCATTAGCCAGACAATGAAAGCAAGATTGATGATAATTTCCTTCATGTTAGATATAGCTCCAATAAAATAAGACTTCTGGTTTCATAGCTTATTTCAAGATCATCTGTTTAGTATAAAACCAAAAACAAAACAAAACAAAAAAAACCTAAGAGGGTTCAACCTTTGGAACATTATAAATGTGGATGTCAAAATAGAGCATGTTAATGGGTAATACAATGGAGCAAGAGGCTCTTCTCGTCTCATACCTAAGAGAATATGTTTTCAATATTTGTGTTTTCAAATGTAAACACTTTTAGCTCTGCACTGTCTTCAGCATTGCAGTATTGTTTGGTAATCATAGACACTAAACTATATTGTATTTAGTAATAGTTCAAAAATAGGTAAATAAAGGGGAGTTAAAGTTCAATCAGAGATCATAGTTTAAATGCAAAATAATGAGCAGGTTTTGGGTGACAGAGCTGTATTCTCTAAGAAAGCCTTTTGGAGCTTTATCAAAATGAGTCATCAAGTTAAAATCCTGGAGTTCTTGGTATCCAGTCATTTGGTGCCTAGCTTGACTAATAAAGGAATACAGGGCTGGTAAACAGAGTAAGTTTGGAAGCTTGGGAAGCAAAAACAAGTAGAATGAAATAATTACAGAGAAAACAATGCCCTCCTTCCCAGCGCCAATAAAGACGAAACTTATAAAATGAATGAAATGTGAGAAGTTTTGACAAATCAATAACAACTTAAACTGGGTCTTATCTTCCCCTCTCCATACAGTTTTATTTTCAAAATAAGGAGCAAGGAATGTGAGAGAGAATTATGGACAGCACAGGGAGAAATGATGCCCAGCAGACGCATTGCTCCCAATGGAATTATAGAAGAAAGGAAACAGTGGAAACACTCTTTGTGTAAATGCTTAAAAATATTGTGATATTTTGCTTGCCCATTCTTCATTTCCCATTTTCTACGGCCACCCATTTCACCTCCCATAAAAAAACATCTTTATCAGCTTTTGTTCTCATTATGTGCAGAAAAAGCTATGGAGGAATAGTGAGAATGACTAAGTGAATAGAAGAGTCTATGTTGGACCAAGGGTGACGACACTCTCCATATTCCAGTTGGGTAGGATTCAGAGGCAGAGGAAGAAAGAGGAGGAATGAAACTTATTTGAAATATAGAATGAAGAGGGACACAGTGTGCAGTTTGTGTTTAACAAGAACTGAAAGTAGATACTTATTTAAAAAAACGGGAAACATTTCATCAAATAAGCCCTTTCTGTTTTTGCTAAAGCATCATGAATAGCCAAGTAGAACAGAAATTGCTTTCTGTGTGTGATGCAGTAGATTGAAAATATTAAGACTCTACAGGCACATCCTATCTAATAAAAGAGAAACATGGTAATTAGCGTACGACCGCTACCCTTCCCATTGGCTAATCAGGGCAATATGCAAATTAACTGCCAGCCAACATGGCGGCGGCAGCCAGGCAGCTTAAAGTGAACATGAGGCTTGCTTACTTCAGTGACGGAGGACTCCAGCATTCCCCGCCTGCGGCTGCAGGCCTCTGAGCTGCAACTCTAAGCAACTATGTTACAAATATAGAAGATAAACAAAACCCCAGAAACCTACTTTAGTCTGCCGGGATTCAGCCAACAGGATCGCAACATTGTTTCAAATACAGAAGGTAAACTAAGGCCAGAAACCTGCTTTCAGCAGCGGAGGCCTAAGAGCTGTGGCCAAGCCTCAAAGTTAAAGCTGGCCCAGAATAAAAAAAAAGAAAAAAAGGAGCGGTTGGGAGCTTCAGTCACCAGCCAGCCTGAAAACAGCCCTCAGCCCCTCACCCAGACTTGCCAGGCACCCCAGTGGGGACCCCCACCCTGAAAGGTATGTGACCAGCTGCAAAGAGCCATCATCCCCTCACCCAGGGTGGCCAGTCACCCCATTGGGGACCCCCACCCTGATCCAGGACACCATTCAGGGAAAACCAGCCAGCCCCACCCATGCACCAGGCCTCTATCCTATATAGTAAAAGGGTAATGTGCCTCCCAGCACTGGGATCAGCGGAGCCGAGAGGCCTCCCAGCACCAGGATCAGCGTGACAGGGGGCAGCGACAAAACCCCCAGATTGCCCTGCGGCTCTGTGTGTGACAGGGGTTGGGGCCAAAACCTCCCTATCCGCCCTGCTCTGTTCGTGACAGCAGAAGGCGCCACAACCTCCTGATCAGCCCTGCTCTGTGCCTGATAGGGGGGAGCTCCCCAACCCCCTGATCTCCCTGGAGCTCTGTGTGTGACAGGGGGCAGCGCCCCAACCCCCTGATCAGCCCTGCTCTGTGTGTGATGGGGTAGAGCCATAACCTCCCCATTGGCCATGCCCTGAATATGAGAGTGGCAGCGCCCCAACCCCCTGATCGGCCCTGCTCTGTGGGTGATAGAGGGCGGTGTCCCAACCCCCACCCCACGGGCCCTGCTCTGTGTGTGATGGGGTAGAGCCATAACCTCCCCATCGGCCCTGCTCTGTGCGTGACAGGGTATGGAGCCCTAACCCCCCTGATGGGCCCTGCTCTGTGCATGACAGGGAACAGCGCCCCAACCCCCTGATGGGCCCTGCTCTGTGCGTGACAGGGGACAGCGCCCCAACCCCCTGATTGGCCCTGCTATGTGCCTGACAGGGTATGGAGCCCTAACCCCCCTGATGGGCCCTGCTCTGTGCGTGACAGGGGGCCGCACCCCAACCCCCTGATTGGCCCTGCTCTGTGCAAGACAGGGGGTGGCGCCGCAACCTCCCCATCAACCCTGCCTTGAGTGTGACAGGGAGTGGTGCCCCAACCCCCCATCGGCCCTACCCTGAGCGTGACTGAGGTTGGCATCGCAACCTCCCAATCCGCCCTGCTCTGAGCCCGACCAGGGGCTGCACCTAGGGATTGGGCCTGCCCTCTGCCACCCAGGAGCAGGCCAAGCCAGCAGGTCGTTATCTCCTGAGGGGTCCCAGACTGCAAGAGGGCACAGGCCGGGCTAAGGGACCCCCCCCCCCCCCCGCGAGTGCACAAATTTTTGTGCACCGGGCCTCTAGTCCTATATAATAAAAGGTTAATATGCAAATTGACTGAATGACAGAAAGACTAGTAGCTACGATACTCCCTGACCACCAGGGGGCAGATGCTCAATGTAGGACAGTGATGGTGAACCTATGAACTCATTTTTTGGGTTGATTTTTCTTTGTTAAATGGCATTTAAATATATAAAATAATTATCAAAAATATAAGTCTTGTTTTACTATGGTTGTAAATATCAAAAAATTTCTATATGTGACACGGCACCAGAGTTAAGTTAGGGTTTTTCAAAATGCTGACACGCCGAGCTCAAAAGGTTCGCCATCAGTGATGTAGGAGCTGCCCCCCTGGTGGTCAGTGCCTCCCACAGGGGGACCGCTGCCCAGCCAGAAGCCAGGCTCACGGCTGGTGAGCGCAGATGCAGTGGCGGGAGCCTCTCCCACCTCTGCGGCAGCACTAAGGATCCTTTAGGGAATATCCAACTGCCAGCTTAGGCCTGCTCCCCCTGGCAGGCAGTAATCCCCTGAGGGGTCTGGGACTGTGAGAGAGCACAGGCCAGGCTGAGGGACTGCCCCCCCCCCCCCCCCCAGTGCATGAATGACATGCACCGGGCCTCTAGTACTTAAATAATTGTTATAGAGACTTATGACATGGAGTTAATATTTGGAGTTATCTTCTCCACTCTACAAATAACACTAATTCAGAATTTTCTACATCCTTAAATGCTTCTTCTCCAGTGAGTCAACTTTTAATAACTCTGATGGGTCATAAGCAAAACCCTACTGTCTTTCAAATTATAATTTTAAGAAGCAGTATAACTTAGTGATGATACTTAGGGAAGTCAGGGATAACTGAGCTCGTGCTCTTATATCACACTATTTACTCTTTTGGAAATACCTGTGTCACAGGTTCCCTATCTATTAAAAGAAAAAGGTGGGTAAGTGATCTATATTCTATTGTTCCAAATATTGTTTCTAGATTCTTGCAATGAATAAGGCAGCAAATAAACGGACAAGGTAATTTTATGGTGTGGTATCTGCTATGAGGAAAAGGAAAAGGATAATTTGTTAGGACTGACTAAGTGAGGGAGACATTTCCATCTGGGTTAGGAAAGGCCTCAATGAGAGGGTGACAATTGTACTGTCCCTATATTGTACACATCAGCCAACTCAGGGCCTGAAAAGGCCTTTCCTGCCAGATGGAACATAATGTACAGAGGCCCTGAGATGTATGGTTGTTTCATTGGTGATGGGAAAAGACTTGGTTTTCATTATAAAATGCACATTATGGGCAAAATGCTTCATATGATTATTCATAAATGGAAAGCACAGCACACTCTTAATTGCACCATGAGAAGTGGACCTAACAACATTGCACCTCTCTCTTGCTCTCTTGGCCAATGATAAGCAATGGACATTGGTCTTGAAACAAAACAGTTTGAATGCTTGCAAATAAATTTGTTGACTCTCCTTTTCTTCAACCTCCTGACTCAAAGGCAGAATAACATAGGAGTACCACTGATATTAAAAGACAAGTTACAGATAGTCTTAAGAAAAGTTTCACTTCCACACACTCACACACGCAAAAATTGCAAGATGATAATGAGGAAAAAAATGTAGAATTAGTTTTGTTCTCACAAGCATTCCCCATAAAAGTTGTATAAATGGAAAGAATACTAGAAGGCATTTGCAAAATAGACTACTAAAATGGTTAAATTTATTGCACCTAAAGTGTTGTTTGCTGCAAAGCATTGTTAATCATATTTTATTCTCCTAAAGAAAGGAAATATTGAATTTTCTAAGATAAAATGTCATATCTAAGGTTATGCTGTTCTTTTGAGAAATTTACAGTTTCTCTTGAGAGAGCTCAGACCTGCTAAGTTTCTTTAGCAAAAGATATAAATAGTAAGACCTTCAATCCAAGATTAGGTTGTGTACAAACAGATAAAATGCTTAAGCAAGTCTCTGAAGCTCTAGCAGTTGTTTCTCAGAACACTGCATATGAGATAACACATGTGTTCACACAGGGAAACAGAACCAGAGGTTTGAACAATAATCTGGTGATTTTGATCAGTATGGACACCAGTAATTGTATTATCTGAATAATTAAGATAAAAAAACTGAGTCTTTAATATCTGTTTTTGTATATATATATATTCATTTTAAACATTTTGTCGATGATTAGGAATACACAGTGTGAAAAATCGAGAGGCTTGACAATTTTTTTTCTAATTAATTTGTGTGAAGAGATAGGACATTTGCTATTTACCAAATTAGAGCATTTAGTTGTGACTTTAATAAGATGTTACATTGACATAGTACACAGGAGAAATTTGACAAGTATGAAAACAAATGAAACCATGCAATATTTTCACCAAATCCAAATGTCCAAGACCTGTCATTTTGCCAACTTATTTTAAGGGAGTACTATTACTCTTTTAAAAATAAATCATTTCTGCCCTAGCCTGTTTGACTCAGTGAATAGAGTGTCAGCCTGCAGATCAAAGGGTCCTGGGTTCGATTCTAGTCAAAGGCATATGCCTTGGTTGCAGGCTCCTCCCCAGGCCAGGACCTTGTCAGAGTTAGTGCAGGAGGTGGCCAGTCTATGTGTTTCTCTCACACTGATGTTTCTCTCTGTCTTCCCTCTCTCTTCCACTCTCCCTAAGAAAAAAAATCAATAGAAAAATATCCTCCAGTGAAGATTAACAAAAAAACAAACAAACAAACAAACAAACAAAACCCCAAAATCATTCCTTAATCAATGAATTCAATGGAGCCATAAGTAAGACCAAGGAAGCATGTTAGATGCTGACTTATTAACAAGTATGGTCTTTGTTGTTGAGAGTTGTAGGTGATGCTGGATTTCATAGTGTTGGAGAAAATGACAAGGTGTAAGTGATCTTGTTCCTTTAGAGGCTCAAAGGCCCAGATATTCTAATAAATCACATTGTTTACATTATACTATACTGAATGCTGATTAAAGTCATGAAAAATAAATAAATGATAACAAAAGCAACAATAAAGTACTTCCTTCAAATGTTTAATAGATTGTGAATATTGGGAATTTCCTTCTCTATAAATCTTCCCTCTTTGGGCAAATGAGCAGTCTTACATTCATTCTCAGACTTAACATTCATTCAATCTCATTCACTGTGCATAAATTCTTAACACCTTTTTTTTTTTCTTTTTAATTCATTGGTTCATTCAATAAATTTATTTGTGTGATGCCTACTAAAGGTCAGGATTATATTAAGTAATGCGAATATACAAATTTATGACACGGAAAAATGATTTCTGCTATAAATAGGTTTAATATACTTTAATTATAAACTAATCCTATATAATAAAACCCTAATATGCAAATTGACCAAAAGTCAGAAGGACTGGCAGAAAGACGGGTAGATATGATGCACATTGGCCACCAGGGAGAAGACGCTCCCTAAAGTAAGGCGACTGCTGGCGGTGGTGGGGGGCAGGGCCAGCAAGTGGGCAGTGGCAGGCTGCTAGCCAAGGTGGGTGCCAGCAGGGCCCCCTGGATCGGTGCCAGTCGCCCCACAGATAGCTCTGATCACTGGCCAGGCCTAGGGACCATACACTATATATTGGAAACAGTCTCTTAGATTTAAAAATTAAAACCTGACAAGGCTACTCTAACACCAAAAAAACAAGGATGATGCAGCAATGACATGTATGGACTCTGGCTGGCACATTTTGTGGTCAGCCCTGATTCTGACACTTATAACTGTGTGACAAAGCCAATTACTTAACTTCTCTTTGCTTCAGTGTTTTCATAAGATGGGGAAAATGGTGCTACTGCCTCATGAGTATCATGTTATATACTACTTTTTATAATCAGGGCAAAAAAATGTAGCTGCCCATACAACAGCAAGATGTCTTTCACCTGTATGAAAAGTATGGTCACTGGTGCATGCAGCATCCCAGATTGCGAGAGGGATGTCCGACTGCCGGTTTAGGCCTAACATCCCCTGAGGGTCCTGGATTGCAAGAGGATGCAGGCTGGGCTGAGGGACCCCTCTTCCCACCCACCCCGCCATGCACTAATTTCTTGCACTGGGCCTCTAGTACTATGATAAGAAGCAAAATAAAAATCAAGTCTTACTCTACAGTGATAGGGTTTTGAAATATTTTTGGGTAGGAATGAAAAATAATAATAATACCTTTATGTGGAAACTTTTTACTTAAACTAATATTAGTATTTACTAACATGTATTTACTTATACTTTTGCTTTCTATAACGATTAAGAAAAACATTACAAATACAAGAGATTGAGAATTCTGCAATGTTGTTATTAGGTATGACTTGTAAAATTTGCCTGACCTGGGAGGTCTTAGCTAATTTTAGTATTCCTGGAGAGGGCCTTGACTCATAAAAAAGGAATTTGAAAATAATATTTTTTCTGAGCATGGGTGATAGCATACCAGTACATGCCTTGCTTACAGCAGATAGGTTTATATAAGCTCTCTTCCAGAATGAGCTAAATTTGAACTTTTATTCTCTCTAAATTATATGGATACTTTAATGTTTAATAATTTACTTCATTTTATCTCAACACTATTAATAATTATGTTTCACTTTTTAGTAATTGACATTTTCAAATGACCCATTTTCTAAACATAATGTTAAAAAGTATCTCAAGTATCAAAGCAATGACACTTCTTAAGCATAGGCTCCTTTTTAGCTCTGGGGTATGTTTAATACTCACCGATTTGATTTGGACATTGATTTGACTTGATATGGATTAAGTGTAGTTTAATCTGCTTAGGGTTGGTTTTCATCTCTCACCATGCCCGTAATAAAGTTAAATAAGCTTAGGAATCAGTGTTGTTCATAACATTATTATAAATTAAGTAGTTACAAATCAGAAGAAGAAAGGAAGAGGAAAAGGAGGAGGAGGAAAAAGAAGAAGAAGGAGGAGGAGAAAGGAGAGAAAAAGACAAAAGAAATGTGTCATTAAATGGATTTTAACAAACAGTTATGGGCACTGTAGGTCAGAGAATGAGTTCCCTATAAGAGATTTGGATACTCCATTTCAGAAACAGAGTAGAAGGTAAAATTCTGAGAAGAATGAATGAGGCCCCTACTCTTCTAGGTAGGTTAACCCCCAAATATAACAGGGTATTGGATGACACTGATCCTTGCCACTCTCCCCTGAGGCCTGGTTTCACTCTTGAACCTAGGAAGCCCATAAAATAGAACATCAGATTCTCATTTTTGATCACTGTCTTCTTTATTCTCATCGTATTTCCATTCAGATTAATATTTGTTGTATGAATATTTTTATAATAATAAAATTTGACTCTGGCAAAAAAATTAAATTTTTACATGAGATTAATGTACACCAAGAGCAAACCCTGATGTTAACTATGGATTCTGGATGACGATGTGTCAATGTAGGTTCATCAGTAGTAACATGTGTACCACTCTGGTGAGGGATATTGAGAATGGGGATGGAAATACATGTGTGGGGTCAGGGGACATATGGGAAATATATACTTTAGCTCAATATTGCTATGAACCCAAAATAGTGCTAAAAATTAAATTTATCAATTAAAAAAGTGAATAATTCTTCAAAGTTTGCTTATCAAAAACTTTTGTACCTTACTTCAGAGAAAAAGAAAGATTCTCATAGTTACTTAAACAATAATTTTTTTGTAATATAAAGGGACTTTTGTAGAAACTGAAATAAATTTAAATTGAGAATAATGCAAAAAGCTAAAAATAAATAAATAAATAAAGCAAAAGGACCAAAGGCCTTCCCTGTAGAAACACTGTACTATTCATAGCAAAGCTCATTCATAAACCAATAGGGCTTTCACAAATTCACAGCTAGGTCATGTGTGTGAATAACTGCTCTTTTTTGACAGATTATGAGTCACTTGAAAAGCTCATTCTGCTGACATCAGTTGTGGATTTTTTCATCCCTGTCATTCTGAGTTTCTGACAGGAGCAAATTTGGCTACTACAAACTTATCAGGTAGGAATTTGAGACAAGCATATTCTGCTTTCATTTTTGCTTCAATGTTTCAGATATCGGTTGCAAAAAATGGCCCTACTCACCACCCCTTCTAATATGCATGGTGTTTTGTATATGACATTGCAGCTTTTTCCAACTAAAAGTGAACTTGTTTTATATATATATAATTGATTTTTTACAGAGAGGAAGGGAGAGGAATAGAGAGTTAGAAAAATCGGTGAGAGAGAAACACCGATCGGCTGCCTCCTGTACACCCCTACTGGAGATTTGCCCGCAAACAAGGTACATGCCCTTGACCAGAATAGAACCTGGGACCCTTCAGTCCTCAGGCCGATGCTCTATCCACTGAGCCAAACCGGTTAGGGCTGAACTTGCTTTTTTACACCTTGATCCAGAGCTGTCCTTGTGCACAGGGCAGTCTTGGCACGGCGTTCTGATCCTAGGCCTCTAGAGGCTCTTTATGCTGCCACTCTCTTGGAACTCTGTCCACTTACCTTGAGAATTACGTGGACTAGCCAGGTTTAGGATGAGAGACTACAGTGATCAGAGCTGATCCAGCCCAGAGAAGGCCATCCTAGAATAACCAATCTCAAACTGACTGACCCCTTGAATATGTCAAGGTCAAGTAAGTATGACCTTGATCTGCAGAACCTTCCAAAGATTCAGCTGCATGAAAAAATATAAAATTACTGTAGCTTTAAATCTCTAAGTAACAGGTGTTGGTTACAAAGAAATAGCTAACCAATAAAGAATATTAAATGAACTGCCAGAATCGAATGCTATTAAATCTCTCATTTTTATTTAACAAATATTTATTAAAATCCACCAAGTGCTTAGTACTCTGCAAGGTACTCTAGAGGAAATAAAAAATGTATGTGAATAAGCCTTTGACCCAAATTAACATAAGTCATTGAGAAGGACAACACTGAGGATTCTAGGTAATGCGTTAATATTTATGAAGACTTCAAGTTTTCCTGATCCATGACAATTACCTCATTGTGAATCTAGGAATACCACCAGACTTTCTGACTTCCAATGACCTTTAGAAATATGAACATAAAAGCAACCTCTTCATGGAAGGCAAGCCCTTGGAAATAACACATATCCTTATATTAAGACTAAATTATAATAATTGAATTAACTGAAAGATAAATATAACTAAGTTTCTCTCAAAGGCCTTAATCTTAAGTAAAAGCCTATTAAAATTAGTTTGTATTAAATATGAAAAATAAAGTTATCTGTAATTTATTTCACTATTTAAAACATTTCATCTCTATGTCACTATTGTTTGAATGTTAAATACAGTGCCATATGTTGGTTATTATTTTATCAAGAACCATAGTTCTCAGTAGTGAGAAGATGCTGAGAAGATAAAGTAAGACTTGTTGCCAAGGAACCTCCTTTCATACAACCAGATTTACCAGAGATATTCCCTAAGCCTACCTACACGGATGTAAGGAGACTCCCATTACAAGACCCAGCCATTCTATAAAATTTTCGTTGGAAATGGAGAAGTTCCAACTACCTTAAAGGCAAAAGAGTTAGTCTTGCAAAAGCCCCAAACTGCTCCACTAGAAAATATCCCTGATAGAAATTGCCTACCTTAAGTCATTTCACTTTAACTACCAAGGAGAGGACAAGGGGAATAAAACGATGCTGGGGAGGAGGGGAAAAGATGTGCTTATGCCACACAGAATAGGCAACTGGGCCAGAGGGAGACATCCGGGTAGTCCTTTCTATGGACTGCTGAACAAACCACAGAGCTCCCCTAGTCCTCAATGTGACCAATTTTATTGAATTTTTATACGAACCAAATGCAAAAAATTCTAAAAGATCTTTAACATTCACAATTGGAAAGAGTACAGAATATATGAGTTCCCCTGAAGTAGGTTCTTAGATTTCTGTACCATCTATCACTCCATGTCATGGGGTGCTGCATAAAACACAGGAGAGTTTAAACTAGTTAAGCATAAATGTAGTATAAGTAAATTTTTGATCTCTTTGTTTTATTTAAAGTTGAAATTAAACTTTAATTCTATTCACAAATACACACACACACACACACACACGCATTTATATATATATAACTTTCTGTATAATAATTCAAAGTGCTTATTTCAAGGTATCAGACTAATACCACAAGTGAGCTGTTTGTTCTTATTATATGTGTATTTTTTAAATAATGCAACTGCTTACTTACTTCTGTATACATTGAAAGTCTAGATCACTCTTCTTTACTTCTTCATTGAATCACTTTAAATCATTTCATCACAGTGATTAGTGTAATTATAAGAAATTTTAATAAAATGTTAATGTTTTTGATTGAATGATGGAGGAGGACAAGAATAAATATGACTGGGAGAAGATAAGTTTGAACAATTTTGCAGTAACCTTAGGGAAAGTTTGCACATTCTTAGTTACAGTTGATTATTATGGTTACCTAAATATATACAAACTATTTTGCCTTCCATTACTCAGAATACTCTTTTCCTAATTGTTTTTGTCCTGAGAGTTGTATTAAACGGCACAGTAATTTATCATGAAAATTGTGTTAATTAAGTGAAGACTAGAGAAGAGTAGAAATCTGATTGTGCAGAGTATTAGACTTCTAGCATCCACATGAGCATTATTTGTAATTCATAACAAACAGTGGTTCAACATGGGATTCTGAAGAATTTACTGAGTCAATTTTGGTCTCTGTAAAAGCAGAAATTTCCAACCTAATCACTGTATAACTTAAAGGGTAAGAGTCTCTAAACCTTGGAAATAAGCCACGGATTATATCCCTGAGAGCCAAGGAAGTTGTCACTACCGTAGGTGTCCTGGAATAAACCACTTTCCTACCATTTCCAACTGTTACAGTCACTCACAGGCTCCATAATAACCAGCAACTCTAAAGCAAAGTTTACCAAAGTTATTTATGTAGCCAACTACACACAACTATTTTCTTAAACGACTCCTGTGCTGCATGGAATTTCTTCAGATGAAGGCATCAAATGTATTATGTGTTTGTTGTCCATGGGAAGAGAATTTTCATGAACACCATCTGCATTCTGTCATTTTTGAGGCATTACCAAGAGCTTTTATACTGCAGGGGTGTGGGAAATGGACAGATTTTGTGCACTTTAGTGCTTTCTCACAGTATCTGCTTTGTTCATAATAATATAATCTTTCAGATGTAAAATGTGAGCTAACTTTCACCTTGCTGTGCAATTCAGTGCATTCAGCAAATCCAGCAGAAAAGCCCAAAAGGTAAACAGAAAACCTGCAAGAGGTTTGTTTTTTTAATCAAATGTACTGAGAAACAGGATTCACATGATAATTTGACCAAATGGAATGTCAGATTTACAGAAAAATGCCTGTATGCTTAAAAAATAGATTGTGAAAAGTTAAAGAATAATTTTTTTAAATTTAAATTTAAAATATTGTATTGAAGTCTGATGTCCATGTAGGATAAGCTGCTATAACAAAAACATCCATAAAGGCTTCGTATCTCTTTCTCCTATATCAGTTCCTGGTTGGGGGACAGCTCTCCTCCAGAAGGCACCCAGAGCTCCAGGCTCCTTCCTTCTAGTACCTGAGAAGTGAGGATGGAGGAGGCATACCCATTCAGTTAGAGGTTCAAACATAAAGGCACGCACATTCTACTCTTATTCCATTAGGAAGACAGCAATCAGGTAACTACCCTGACTGCATGGGAGACGGGATCTTGTCATGTGACTCTGCCCTATGCACCAACAAGTAATATATTAATATTGAAGATACCATGACAAATTAAGTACCTAAAAAATGTTACTTCACACACAGAAAAAAGAAGAAAAGCTAAAAGAATCAGGAATCCTAGCTAAAAACAATTACTGTTGGTCATTTGATTGTCATGAAATACACCTTTGAATAGACAAGAGAAGCAGCAGTAACTGTCATACCTATTTTCTAAGCCTGGAGAATACCATGAAAAGACATCAGGGTGAACCTGGACAGAGAAAGGGCTACCTGGAGAAGGTGGGGGACAAATCCAGGGCTTCAGGTCTCTCTGAGGTGTGTGCCTGAACCTCAGATTTCTCTTCTTTGTTGGAAACTATGACGGTAAGTGAAATATCTTATATCAAAATTATTTTTTAAATATATTTTATTGTTTTTTTACAGAGAGGAAGGGAGAAGGATAGAGAGCCAGAAACATTGACGAGAGAGAAACATCGATCAGCTGCTTCCTGCACACTCTCCAATGGGGATGTGCCCACAACCAGGGTACATGCCCTTGACCGGAATCGAACCTGGGACCCTTGAGCCCGCAGGCCGATGCTCTATCCACTGAGCAAAACCGGTCAGGGCTCAAAACTAGTTTTATCATAGGCTAATTGATGTAAACATGAGTTAAGTGCACTGGCTTATTTCTGGTCTCAAAAAATCACCAAAGTTCTAAACAAAAACCCTCAACACTTCTAATATTAAACACTGAGATACATGTGGGCTGTACATACATTTAAAAAGGTGAATAAAAACACATATTTTATTCATCATGATTTTTTCTAAACAGCATATTCCAGTACAAGTTTGAAGGTGAGTGGAACCTCACCTGGCACTCAGGGCTGGACAGGATGCTCTTCCATCGCTGGGCGCACTCACACCCACGCCCACACTCACTCAGACTGGGACAGCTTAGACCTGCCATTTACCCTAAGGTGCACAACTTCAAGATGAGGGAGAAAACCAGAGTCTCCAGAGAAAACCCAGGCAGATATGAGCTGAACATGCAACTCTACAAACACAGACACAGAGGTCCTGGCCCAGATATGATTTTTTTTTCTTCTCATCAACATTATAACAAATGATCTTGAGCCAAAATAAGTTAATCCAGGACGTGCTGTAGTTTGAAAATTTCTCCATTTGTCAATATTAAAACAAAATAAAGTGTGTGAAAACACTATATAATGTCAAGGGGGCACATAAACTTATTGAAGCATTGCATGGAATACTGATCTTTTTCATGATTGCTTTAAAAAATTATTTAAAAGTTAAATTACATAAGTTATTTATTGATGAAAGGGTTTAAATTTTTAGCATAAATACTTCTACAAATATCTGTTTCACTATCAATAGCTATATTTCTCCTATTTTCAAAGTTACAAAAGAATAATGAAATATTGCTTTTAAAAATGTATAGGTCATTTAAAGAAAAGGAACATATATTTTTAATTTTAATATTACATTTTTAAGTATCTATGCTAGTATATCTCAGTCAGTAAAATATTTTAAGTTTGAAGTATGAGTGTGTGAATATGCTCATAATGCATATATTAGTATATGTATATATGTATACATAGCAAACTATGTATATATAATACATTATATAGTACAGCATTTTCTTTATATTTAATAAGAAATAAAAATTTTAAACAAATTTAATATTTTTAAATTTTCTTTTATCAGGGAGAAAACTTTGTCTCATTAACATATTTTTGACAGGTTTTTTTTCTATTATATAACAGAAGAGTATTATTGATAGTGTATATTATTTGCACTGTTTTAATTTATAAGTTCTTTATAACATATCAAGATAATATTAATAATAGTGAAATTATGGTATTGATTTTGATTCCTTCTTAAAATATTGACTTAAAACTTTAAGTCTAAATTAGTTTCTTTTATATAATTGTGAGTGGATGTGAAAAATTTAAAAGATAATTTATAAAGTTGCAATATTTATTACACACCTACTGACACAGACACACACTTAGATGGTTTATTACTATGACAGTGGATATAAATGTGCATTTCAATGAGATGGTAATATTAATTTTTAACTAATTTATTGTAATGCTTCATTAGGTCATCATTGCTCTTCTGTTATAATGATGTTTCAAGAGATCTACTAGTAACAGGAGAAAAGTTTGCCCTGGCATTTTTTTACTATTCACTTCTTGCATTTTAGTATTATCTTTGAATGATTTCTATGGGAAAATATTTTTTAAGACTTGTTCATTTGTGGAACAACACTTCAGTTGAAGCTAAATCTTTTTACTTAAATAGACTGAAATAAATTGTAGCTTGTAGCATTACTTTCAAGGCAAAAGAAAAGTGAAAGCAACTCCGGAACTCTGTGAGCAAGGACATCTGGAGCAGTCCTCAGCCTCGTTGAGTGTCCCAACCAAAACCTCATTATTGTGTATAAGACCAGGTAAGTTATTATATTTTATATTCACAAGCTTAACTGCTTCTTTAATTTAAAAATATAATGAAAAGTGCCATCGTTTTCTTTCTATACCATAATGAGTAATTTTGCACATACCTGAGTATGTCACCTTACATTGTTACCAATAATTTTAACTCCCTCAAAAAAACCTTCGGATATTTCTTCCTAGTACAAATTTGGATCACATGTTGTGATAAAAAGGGAAAACTTTTGTTAAGTCTTAAGTATTGTATGAAACCAGAAAATGCCTACATTCAAGATAAGTCTTTTTATATGTATCATAAAGCACACGACTACTTAAACTCTGGACTTATCATATTTGTAAAAAATTAGCTAATCTTGTGAGAGAAACTTTAAACATTTTCTGAAGGATTCTACAGAGAAATGGAAACTATTCAATAGGCAATTTTATTTTAAAGTGTATGCTTCCCTGGGGAGAGAAAAGAAATGGAAGGAAAGTGTATGCATGTGAAAGTGTCTGAATTGCATGAAAACTTTTGATCTTTTCCTTGTCCCCCAAAAATCAGGACTCAAGATTACATTATATATAAATACCTGGATATATGCATTCATTCATTTGACTGTATCTTCATAGATCTGCAATCACACATTTTTAAATAATACAAGTTTTCCTTATCATCAATAATAATAAAAGCATAATATGCTAATTAGACCAGATAGCTGAACAACCTTCCAGATGTCATTCTGGATGTCCTTCCAGATGAAGCCACGGTGGTGGGGGCTGAGGCAGAGGTGATTAGGGGCGATTAGACAGGCAGGTAGAGGGGTTAAGGGCAATCAGGCAGTCAGGTGAGTTGTTAGGGGTGATCAGGCAGGCAGGCAGAGTGGTTAGGCGTGATCAGGCAGGTAGGCAGGCCAGTGGTTAGGAGCCAGTGGTCCCAGATTGTGAGAAGGATGTCTGACCCCTGCGGGATTGGGCCTAAACTGGAAGTCGGACATCCCCTGCGGTGTCCCGGATTGCAAGAGGTGGCTGAGGGACCTGCCCCCCCCCCCCCCCCGCATGATTTTCATGCACTGGGCCTCTAATATTTGTATAAAATCCCACACAAGATATTTTGCTCTGTATTTGGAAGAGAAAGATAGCTAGAAACATCTTTCTAAAAGAGTTAAACCTGTATGCCATTTCTAAACTCTTCATAAAATCTCCTGGGGTCTGTTTAAATCTATAGAACTTAACATTTACTGCTATGCATGCCCTTTTTTAGCTTCAAGAAAATAATTACTTTTGTTAACAAAGCTTAAAACTATTTCAAAAAATATATTTTCCTCAAGGATACTAAAAGAATTATTATAGAGCTTTAACTCTTGACCCAGTGGTGCAGCCCTCAAAATTTCCCACTGGAAGAACATAAATAAGGTGCTAAAACACCTCATGGCAGTGTAAACAGTCTCACAACTAGACATGGCCACCTCTCCCACTGAATGAATGGCCTTCCCAGTACAACTTAGGTCCAAGGAAAAAAATGGCCCTGATTCTCTGAACCCAAGGTGCATTAACATATACAGTGTACATCTGGTCCTAAGGCCCCTTGGGCTCCTCGCCATCCTGAACATTTCTCTCAAGAAAAAGCTAGGCACTTCATGCAGAAGCTGGAGAGAACAAAAAAATGAAACAAATGCATACATACACACATATCCACACACTCATGCGCTCCCACACATAGAAAAAACCAAGGCACTGACACACATCCTGGGGCCCAGGAGCTCCTCACAGCAGCTGCAAGGCGTCTAGACCTCATCCAGGGAGACCATCACTGCCTGTTCACTTGAAGAACAGAGTAATGTGCTCACCTTTGGTGATTTGAACATTTCCACAGAAGGTTTATCTCAAACGGTGGTCTCTCAGGCTCTTCACCTCATTATCTCTAATGACTTTGTCACCTACTCCACCTTGGCCAGCTGTAGCCATGCTCATAACTGTGCCTCCTCCAAAATCTCTATCAAAAGCCTCCTGCTCTCTGCTATGACCCCTGAATCTCATAAGAACCACTATCCTGTCATCAGTCACCCCATCATTCTACTATAACCTACCTGAGAGCCTTTGGTCCATAATCTTCAATAGCATTCCTGAAAATGCCCAGTGAGCTAGCGCTTCTCAAATGACCTGATAAAAGAATGTAGTTGTTGTAAATGATGGTACCATTGTTTATAATTCTTTTTTTTCTTAATTCTCACCCGAGAACACTTTTTCCATTGATTTTTAGTGAGAGTGGAAAGGAAGGGGAGAAAGAGAGAGAAAAACATCAATGTGAGAGAGACACATTGGTTAGTTGCCTTCCACCCATGCCCTGACTGGGACCAGAATCAAACCCGCAACTTAGGTATATGCCCTTGATTGGGAATCGAACTCACAACCCTTTGGTGAGCAAGCCAATGCTCTAACCACCAAGCAATGCCCAGCCAGGGCTGTTTATAATTCTTTATGGACTAATACTTTCATAAAACAAAATAAAATGAACTATTAAAACTTAAATTTAAAAATCTCCAAAGACATATGGCACTAATTTGTTATTATAAGTTTCATCAGATAAAATATTATGCGTTTGCAATAGTATTTTACAAACATAGACTTCCATTTTCTGTATTTTTCCTTGTCATATACTGGTAACCAACTCATTGAGAACCAATGCCAGTTTGTGAACCACAGTTTGAAAGCAATGCATTAGCCCCTTTTTCCTCTTCATAATTTTTTGCACTCATCTGGCAAATTCCATCCCCAGATGACCAGCTTTTCCCGTTGCTTCCAAAACAAAATTAGCGGGTATCCCTCTCACTGTGAACAATCAATCTCTTCACCTGTTTTGGATCCCAACTGTCTTTACCTTCCAAGAAATCTTATACTATCAATCAATTCCTTTTTCTAACTCTTCAACTTGTCACAATCAGTTGGTTGGATCCTTCTCACTGATTTTTTTCAACATGTTCACATGTTCACATCCTACAAAATAAAGTTTCCCTAGACCATATATTTCTTCTACTACTCCGTCTCTCTCTTCCCCTTCATGATCAAACTTCTTGAATAGTTTGACTTCTTCTGTCTTCATATAACCCTAACTGCCTCAACTTAGTCTATCTGATTCTATTCCCACCACTCAACCAAAAGATTTCCTTCTAAGATAACCAAAGTTCTCCATGTTGATAAAGTCTATGCATATTTCAGTAGTACGTAGTACAATTATTCCCTTCTTTCTAAGAACTGTTTTCTCTCTTTCTTGGATTTTCTGACAATCTATGGCTCTAACTCTTTTTATTTTATCTCTTTGCAAAATCCTTTACATTTATCTGAGTCATTAAAATTTGGATTTTTGTTTTTGTTTTTCCTGACGTTTTCCAGGCCAGTTTTTAGTCTATCGAGAGTTGAATCCATTTTTAAAATTTTTCCAAATTATGACAGTTTATAAACATTTAAGGTCTCAAACTTGAATGTGTGTCACAATAAACAGGTCTGCTTCTTAAAAATGCAGCTTCCCTGCCCTACCTGGTTTGGCTCAGTGGCTAGAGCATCAGCCTGCGGACTGAAGGGTCCCAGGTTCAATTTCGGTCAAGGACACATGCCAGGGTTGCAGGCTAGGTCCCTAGTGTGGGGCGCAGCCAATCCATGATCCTTCCTCATCATTGATGTTTCTATCTCTCGCTCCATCTCCCTTTCTCTCTGAAATTAAAAAAAAAAAATTTAAAAATATGCAACTTTCCTGACCCAATCCTAGAGATGTAGGTTCAGTCTGGAGTGAGCCCAGGAACCTTCATTTTAACAAAACTGCAAGGTAATTTTAATAAAGATTTATAATGAAAAAAGCATGGTTAGGTGGTAAATCTGAGTTAAAAGAAGTTACAGAGACTATCTTCAATCTGGCAAGAAGAGACATAACAAATATGTGACCTAATAAAATACTTCTTGAGAGCAAAAAATGGGAAAAAAGAATTCACTGTTATAACCTCCCCTCAGCCTATGAAATAGAGATATCTAAAATCTCCACATTGTGATGCCTCCAATTTTCAGACGCTATTATGAAATTGCTAAACATTCTTTAAAATTTTCAATTCAATTCACTGTAATAAACAAATTATGTGCTCAGCAGTCAGGGATAAAGAATTTGATTTTCAAGTGAAAAAGAAAAAAAAAGGTTCAAATCCCAGTTCTGTTCCTTAATGAATGTACCACTGTTTTCATGCTATTTAACTGCTCCACAAGTCAGATTCCTTAAAGCAGTGGTTCTCAACCTTCCTAATGCCTCAACCCTTTAATACAGTTCCTCATGTTGTGGTGACCCCCAACCATAAAATTATTTTCGTTGCTACTTCATAACTGCAATTTTGCTACTGTTATGAATCGTAATGTAAATATCTGATATGCAGGATGTATTTTCATTGTTACAAATTGAACATAATTAAAGCATAGTGATTAATCACAAAACAATATGTACCTATATACGTGTTTTCTGCAGGTCTTAGGCGACCCCTGTGAAAGGGTCGTTCAACCCCCAAAGGGGTCGCGACTCACAGGTTGAGAACGGTCGCCTTAAAGGTAAAATAGAAATATTATATCTTGAAAATACTTAATGTAAGAATTAAATTGATAGCATATCCATGAGTTTCTAGCAATATACATGCCTATTAAGGAACCCTCTCCCAGTTGTTTTTAAACGTTTTTACTGATTTCAGAGAGAAAGGGAGAGGGAGAGAGAGATAGAAACATCAATGATGAGGGAGAATCATTGATTGGCTGCCTCCTGCATGCCCCACCCTGGGGATCGAGCCCACAAACCAGGCATGTGCCTCACTTGGAATTGAACCGTAACCTCCTGGTTCATAGGTTGATACTCAACCACTGAGCCGTGCCAGCCAAACCCTCCTTCAAATTTTAATGGATTTGGTGGGTGAATGAAAAAATATTTGGGTGAGAGAGAGATATCTTTTGTGGAAGTAAATGAAGGTTGACTAATTTAGTATGTAAGCTTCCAAGTTAGTGTCAAATTATGATGGCAAGTTTTCCTTATTACTTTTGATTACCACATGTTTTTCCTTTTCCATTTGCATTTTTATACAGTAGAATCACCAGTGTGATTATTCTATATTTTACCTTACTTTGCTTTGATAGTCTACATGCTGTTTATATATCACTAAATATACACTTTAAGCATCAGTAGAGCTTAACAGGCTTTAGATCTAACACTGTTTAGCTAGAGAGGGAAATTAATTCCTTCACAGGTCTTGAATTTTGAATATTCTTTCCATTTTCTTCAGCACTTTCTTGAATCTCTGGAGTATGGACTGCAAATAGTCCCACTGAAGTTCACAATTATCAGGGCTGTCTTCCATGTTAACCCTTAATGTGGCCTCATTTACAAGCATCACTGTCTCATTGTGATTTCCCTGGGAGCGAGGCAGAGCAGGCATTTTCCTTGTCACATTCTATTTGTTTCCCAGCACATGTTGCATCATGTATTAAGTGTGTTTTCTGTGCAGTTGTTCATGAGAAGTAGAACCATGCATCGTCGGATGGCATTATGCCCTCCCAACTGGACAAAGATAGATAAAGCAGACAAAAGGATGGGCACAGCAAAGCTGACCCTTCCAATCTGTTAGAGGCCCTTTGTGCTATGGAGACTCCCAAGTTTTCTCCAGAAGAAGAACAAATACTGTGACTTAAAGGTAGATAGTACTTTTCTATTTATGATTTCCGACTTGTGATTTGATACTCATGCCTATACTCTGACATAATTAAGTTAATGATCACTTTAGAGATGTAGAAAAATGGAGGTTCCAAAAGGTTATAAAAGTTGCCCAAAGTCACACAGGTTGTCCATTGCATTGCGGAAACTAACATGAAATCTCAAGATGACATCATGTCTCCTAACAGTAAATGAATAAGTAAAGAAAAGGAAACACCCCTTGGGCCTTCAGTCACAAACTACCTAGTCAAAGTTTGGTTGAGGGAAATTAATAGGTTGTAAATTCTGTGCTAGTGCAATGGCCCTTTGCTTTTCTTTTGCATATCAATTCTTGAGTTTGCAGTTGCCACCAAACACACCTGTAGGCACTCTGGTCTTGAAATCCATGTAATTAAAATAGCATAATACCAAATATTTAATCTTAAAGACAATTTTTGTACTTAGCTCTTAATGATGCCATAAAATTAATGTTCAATGCTTATAATAAAAAATAACAACACTCAATACATGCTTGTATTGGGTAGGTGCATTAGTTTGTAGTGTTCTTCTCTGCCCTCTGGGTGGATTTCTCCTCACCATGTCTTTTAGGGCCACTCCTGAGCAGGGCTGTAGTACGGGGGCACTACATTTATGATTAGCATAGATGCAGTTATTGCTATGAACTAGACCCTTATTTTTTTGTTTGTTTGTTTGTTTGTTTTGGTTTCTTCTTTCATCATTTAATCTAGGTATCATCTAGGAAGCTGTTGATATGAGCAGATGGAGATACACAAATGCACATATGGAGATACCATTGTAGCCTTGGCCCCTGTATATGTAATTTACTTGTACCTTCTGGATAGTCTCAGGCACAATTAGTAATCCATAGTATAGTGTATTTCTGCTGAAACTTATGAGCATTTGGAGAATGAAAAAGAAGAAATATTTTAATAAGATTTGCCATGCACTAAGTACTTGTATTTTAAGAGTTTTCAGAAAAGCAAGTAAAGATGTTAATTATTGCTTGGGATGTGCTTTCTTAAAAGCATTATAAACTACTAGAGCCCTGGTGCATGAAAATTCATGCACTGGAGGGGGGTACCTCAGCCTGACCTGCCCCCTCTTACAGTCCAGGAGACCTCAAGGGCAGGAGGTAACCCGATGACCAGATGGAGGCGACACCCTATCATACCTCTGCTCCTGCCACTGCCGGCAGTGCAAGCCTCAGCTGGCCCTGGTTACTGGAGCCTCGGGTGTTCTGTGCAGCCGCCATCCAAGGCTTGCCTGCACCTCAGGCCAGCCCTGGGCAGCTGGGCAGCTGACATCTGAGGCTTACCTGTGCCTCAGGCCAGCCCTGGGTAGCTGGGGGGCTGAGGGGACTGGGGGACTCTGGAGGCAGGTGCACGGAGTGGCCAGGCCCATCTGGGGAAGGGCCCGGCCTTGCCACACACCTGCCACCCTGGCAGGGCTAAGGGGTCTAGGTGCTACCATCTTGTGGCTGTCAGCGTCACCATCTTTGAGAGTGGGGCAGTCAATTAGTATATCCCCTCCTTATTGGCTGTGGGCACTGCCATATTTGCTACAGTGTGAGGGTCAATTAGCATATTCCCTCTTTATTAGATAGGATGGGCAGGAACCTCATGGACCACAGCATCAATAGGGTCACAAATGCTATATCAGTGCTTCTTCCATCTGGCCTCATCCATCTGTTCAGACAATGGCCTGAGTTATCTCTGCGCTGCCCAACACCTCTCCTAATGCCAAAAAAAATGGCAGTCCCTTAGAATTTGAGATATTGGATAATGCATAAACTAAGTGTGAGAGAAAATAACTTTTCTTTGTACTGAAACGGTGATGAACCAGTTATCTCTGGGCTGCTATTGCAGTGTTTCACTTTAAAACTTTCCAGTTTTCTCAATTTAACAGCTGTCTGGATCTCTTGAATGTCTGAAATCCAAATAACCGACTTAATAATCTCGAATCCTATTTTTGTAGAAGGCCAGTTTTATCCTGTACTCCAGACTGTTGCCTATGGTTTGGACTTGGTTACCAATCTCAACTCTTTGGCTCCCATCTTTTTTTAGGAATCTTCATTTTGGTTTGCCACTGCTTATGTGAAATTCCTAGCAGAACCTAAGATTACCTAAGACTCCACCAGAAACTGACCACCTTCCCTGATATTTATATCTAAAGCCCCATGTCTGAACCATTTTCCAGATTAGTTGACTATCAATATGCAACATTTTAACTGGATATGCTGAATCCTTTTGGACCTTGGTCTCTAACTGATGACCCTCTCAAAGGTCCCCAGCTCTGAATTCTCTTTTCCGCCTGTTCATTAACGCCTTCTGTTAGCCCTAGTCTCCTTTCTTTAACATTCTCCATGAAGATGGTGCTATCAAGTGGTGCACCCTAACCCAACATTGAGTAATACAGGCAGACTATCCAAATACAACTGTATTAAGTTGAAATAAGGAATAGAAAATCAAAGGTGATTTTTTTCAACCCATTACTGATATTCAAATGCTTTGAAGATGAAAAGTACTATTCTTCAAAAGTACTGAAATCAATTTGAATAGCAAGCTCATATTTTGGAAAAATATCTATTTCTTTATCATCCCTCATAAATGGCTATACTTATATGATTGAGTATAGAGAAATTTAATTCATCAATTGAGATTAAAAAGTCCTAAAATTTTCAAGTCTGTTGGGTTACTGAAACCAGTTGAGTAATTAATCAATTAAATTATGCTAAAATCCTCTATGGTTTCTTACCCATAAAATCAAAGATTCTCCTTATAAAATGTACTTATAATTAAATCACTATGTCACTGTCATTGTCATTTAACTCATGCAAACAGCTCTCTCTTAAACATATTCTCTGATTCTTTTTCTACTTCATCCTCTTTTACCCTCATTAAAGATATTTCCTTTTGAACATGATATACATCATCTCCTTTAAGTACTTTTCTTTGCAATTCTTATGTACCAATAGTATTCATGTCTTTATTATAAATTGTATTATTTTCTTTTTTAAAAACATATTTTATTGATTTATTTTTACAGAGAGGAAGGGAGAGGCATAGAGAGTTAGAAACATCGATGTGAGAGAAACATCGATCAGCTGCCTCCTGCACACCCGCTACTGGGGATGTGCCTGCAACCAAGGTACATGCCCTTGACTGGAATCGAACCTGGGACTTTTCAGTCTGCAGGCCGACGCTCTATCCACTGAGCCAAACCAGTTAGGGCAATTGTATTATTTTCTATTCTTATCTCACCTTCACATTTCTTTGATATATGTCTTAATGTATTTCTTTCCTGAAATCAAATGTAACATAAATCTGAATCCAGTACAGTGTTCAAATATTTGGTTATCAATTTAGCATCTTTGCCCCAGCCTTTGTGCAGAGCACATGTGCCATTGAGCCTCTGTCATAAAGGTAACTCATTTCTTCCCGATGCACAAATAAGTAATCTGTACATAATCTTATCAAATTTCTCCCTGGCACCCCAGTTACAAAGCAGTCTCATTTTGAGTCTTTTCACTGTCTTCAGAGTAATATAGTGAGAAGCAGCCTGTGCTATGACTTTGTCAGTTCTTTAGTAAATGACACACAAGGATAAAGAGGACATCTTGCTTCCTGGGGAAACACATTTTTTATTCTCTTTTTTTCTGCTATACTGGATAACACTATGGGCATAAATCATCATATGCCTAACATAATAAATACATAATTAAGCACACAAGGCCAAAAATGAGCCTTTACAAAGAACATATGTTTTATAACAGAAGGGGAGAGATATTTCAAAGTGGTAAACAAAGCCTTGTGTCCTGCAGGGAAACACAACTGGCAATGATATTAAAAAAAAAACTGTGAGTGGCAGGAGGAATTTGTTCCTGCTATTATACATAAGGCAGTTTACTTATGATTTTCATTTCCTATAAAAATGGCATAATTATTCCCATTCTGCCGCTGAAACTCAGAACTGGGAAGTGACTCATCAAGTAATAGGTGGAAGCTAGATTAAAACAAAGTCTGGAAAAACCAATAGTTCTTGTGTCTTTAAACTGCAGCCCACACTCCTAGAATTTCTGCAAAGAAATCTACCCATTACAGTTTTCATCTTTTTGAAAGCAAAATGCAAGAGTCCCTTAGGGATTTCATATAAATCAGCAAGATTTCTAAATGACATAATCATAAGGCATACGTTTCATAGACAAAGTATTTATATATGTTTACATGTATGTATGTAATATATAATATTATACAGTGTAGATTACATGTATACACAATATGTTAATATGTTAATATGATGTCTCTTTGATAGCTATGCCTTATAGTTGTAACTCAAGAAACTTTGCTTATTACACACTAAAGCATATAGTCTTATAGTTTCCTAATATGTAGTCTTATTCAGTAAACATATTTTTCCTCAAACTACAAGATACATTTAATGAGATTACATTAATATTTAATTATGTTTTCTATTAAGATTCTCTGGATATGAGTCTTTGCTTTTTGTTTTTAGTTAGTATTGTTACCTATTTATGTTATCATCTCCCTTTAAGTGTTTTGAATCTTATTTATTTCAAACTAACAAAAAACTAAACATAAAGTTACATCAGATGAGGAAATAGGGGAGATAAAAATAAGGAAAGTAAGTGAGAAACATACATATATGTGATACCACTCCATCTTGTGGGTTTGTGTTATCCGGAGGCCTAATTTAACATTATGTAACGGGAATTTTTCTTTTTAAATTTGAGTATTTTGAACCTTTTAGCTACTGTAGTATCAATTACTTAAATCTAACATACTCACTGAGAAACAAATAAACATATAATTAACAAAATACAATTTACTTTCAAATACTTCATAAAATGTATCAATATCTAACCTGCATCTACAGTCTATACTTATACCTATATTTACTTTTATGCCAATACCTAACTTTTCATGAAAAAGAGAAAGTAGTAACAAATGATAAATAATTGATATCAAATAATAATATATTAATCTGTTGTTTTTATTCTTGTAATTTTTTTTAAGTTTCAAATTATTTGCCTTCACTTTGCTTTGACCTCACTGTGTGGCTCCCTGAGGTGTGCTGTTCCTTGAGGGGTGCCGTGTACCACCTCCAGATCCTCTGGTGATAAACTTCTCCACTTCACTTTCCCTTACAGTCTTTGGTGAATGAGGGCTCACCATAGGACACCCCTGCGATGTATTTAACAAGTGTTCATTTCACAAAATTCAAACATCTAAAAATAACCGTACTTCAAGTGATTGTTTAAATTACTTAAATTAATATAAATGGTTTTTATTTATAGAAATGAAAATAATTCAGCCCCATATTCCACAATCTATACATGAAATCTTAAAATTGCTAGATTATATGTAGCTCTGTTGAAGAAAAATATTTTTTTCCAAGTTCATTTTAAAATTAGGCACGCAATGACTATGGCCATATAGAAATGCATTTTAAAACTATTATCTTGGCATTAGTGGTGATTATTTGCTAAAAAGCAGAAAGTACATGGAGTCTCTATGAAATACCATTGATAGCTAAGAAATGGATCAGCTCAGGCACTTTTTTCATCTTTTGTCTCTCTTACTTCTTCATTTATCTGCAATATAAATTCCACTGGGATTCTTTTCTTTAAATTTTTCATTTATATACCTACCTCTGTACCTATCCCTCTAGCCCTATAATCTCCACTTTCCTTTATAGTACATTCACTTTCATTCAACTGTCAGATTTTCATGCTCCAATTCTCTAAAGTGAATGATTTCTTCGTATTTTATGATATGGTATTGCATCAGGGCATTCACAAGCTGAAATTAAATTTCCCCTTTTAAGTCTATAACACTGTAAGTGCCCAAATAATTTCCCATTTATTATTATTTCATATTCCCTTAAAATATTCATCACTTCTAAATGGCCACTCCTCCCAATCTTCTTTATTAGTTTTTATTATGATTTATTTAGTAACTTGCTATTGGCTGTAAATTAATTTTATATTGTTTTCACAGAAAGGGGAAGGCTGTGCAAATATGTAGAATTTAAAGACAGTAGTCTGACCAGCATGGCTCAGTGGTTGAGTGTCAACCTATGAACCAGGAGGTCAGATTTTGATTCCTGGTCAGGGCACGTGCATGGGTTGTGGCCTCGATCCCTATTGAGGGGTGTGCAGGAGGCAGCCAATCAATGATTCTCTCTCATCATTGATGTTTCTATCTCTCACTCTCCCTTCTTCTCAGAAATTAATAAAAATATATTTAAAAAATGTTTAAAAGATAATAAAATTAGTTTGTCACTGATGTAGATAGAGAAGGAATATACAAGAAAAATGTTATCTGCTTGTTTTCATAGTATCATGTTTAGACCCAAAGGTGAGAGCTTTCACTAATATAACGTATTATTTGTCACCTTGGAGGTATGACTTAACACGTGTTTGTTTTTGTTTCGTGTGCTTTTATTTTATTTTATTTCTGTCACTTACAGATTTAAAGTGTAAGGAGAACTTCAAAATGCACAAGAACATTTTAAAAACGAGATTAATTAGTGTTCTGTGTCACACACCCAGTTTATCTGTGTGTCTTGTGCCATACAACTCTGAAAATGGTAAAAGACATAATAAAAATGAGTTTCATCCACAGAAGTGCTAAGTAGTTGTGTCCAGTAGAATGCAATTGACTATTGCTCTGTGGATAGAGTAGTTTCTGCATATATTAGTATAATAATTTTAGCATTCCCTTGCTGCACACAGATGTGAAAATTTTTAATTTTGTTTGAGCTAGCAATAACACCTTATTAATTTGTGAACTAAATAAAATCACTGACATATTTATTTCATATTTGTATGAGATTCATGATTATGCAATGTTTTTAATTATCCTTTAAAAGACAGTAAGAAAAGGGCAATGCAATGTTAACACAAGTTGCTTTGACCTAAGGAAACGTGCTAGGCAAGCACTGTTTATAACTTCCTCCTTATTATCCTGGTGTTCTTTACTCTGTGCCGAAAAGTAAGCTGATCTTATCCCAATTGCTGTTAAAGAGATCACTTCAATCACTTTTAACATTTTGAGTGTGTGTGTGTGTGTGTGTGTGTGTGTGTCTCAGATGTTACTGAAAATTATTACAAGAGACGAAAAAGTATTTTGTGGCAAATATCCCAATGATGCAATCTAATCAAACCTCAGTCAACCTTCATGTCTTCGCAGAAAAATCTCTATTGAAGTAATTCCAAGGATTCCTCTTTCCTTTCTTATCCCTTCCACAAAGCTATCAGCTCAGCCCGAGAATTTTCTGATGTTCTCCTCCATCAAATGAGGCAGCTGCCTTTTTCAGCCAGAAAACTTGGAGCTAGCCCCATCTCCAGACTTTGAAGGTTGTTTGCAGCCCTTTGAGAGCTTATGTAAGCATCTTCCAACAAAGACGCAATGTTCCTCGGAGTGCTAGAATTCATTACAGTGTTGTTTATAGCAATTAACTGTTCATGGATTTATTCTTAGTTTTTATGACATTTACCCTATTTTTCACATAGCATTTGTTGCAGAAGCTACACAAATACACGTCACTCAGCTAAGTTTAAAGAAATGACTGAACTTCCCAAAGCAACAGACTGGTTGTCGAACTTACATTATAAGGATATTTACATTGATTTTTTTTTAATTGAAGTCAATAAAATACTTCCACTTATTTGGTGAAGAATGTAATCAGGAACTCATCCTGTCTGCAGCTGGGCCCAGGGGTGGCCTCAGACATCTCCTGGAGCTTGCTAGGCAGTGGCTGAGACCTGACACTCATACAAAGGAGCAGACTGTGAAAACGCTGGTGCAAGAGCAATGCCAGGCCATCCTGCCTGAGGAGCTCAGAGCGCAGGTGCGGAAATGTCAGCCCGGGGGTCAGATCCCCTGGCTGAGCCTCACTTCTCACCATTGCTCAACCTACATATAAGATGTTTAGTTTCCTTTGTTGCAAGTTTCCCCTACAGGCATGGGAACCTCCGCTTTCTCTGAGTTTGCCTTTGACTAGTTTTAATAAGAATCGATCAAAAGCCCATGTCTGGACTCCTTTTTGCCTGAGGCAGCTCTGCCTCCTGGGACTGTGAACTTCAGAGGCACTTCTCTGCCCTCTCCTCAGGAAATCAGTCTGCTGCTTGTTTTTGCTCGAATGTCTCCTTTTTTGCACTTGGTGACATTCTTTTCGTGTATCCAAAAAGGTAACTGCTTTAACTTGTAGAATTATTTTTTTTAAAAAAAATATATTTTGTATTGATTTCAGAGAGGAAGGGAGAGGGAGGGAGAGATAGAAACATCAATGATGACAGACTACCCTTGCATAAGATGACTGATTAACTTTGCTTTCATTAGTCAATGTAGGGGTTTCAACATGATGTAGCTTGGGTATGTATCCTTGGGTTAGTTTCTTTCTTTTTAAATATATATATTTTTTGCTGATTTCAGAGATAGGAAGGGAGAGGGAGAGATAGAAATGTCAATGATGAGAGAGAATCATTGATTGGCTGCCTCCTGCACGGCCCCTACTGGGGATTGCGCCTGCAACCAGGCATGTGACTTGACTGAAAATCACACTGTGACCTCCTGGTGCAGGGGTCGATGCTCAACCACTAAGCCACATTGGCTCAGCCTTAGGCTAGTTTTTTTTTACACACCCTATCTCAGCTGAAAAATAAGATGAGAACGAAACCTATGCGATATGGTTGTCATCATGAACAAATGAGGTCAAACAGGTAAGGCACTCACTGAGAAGAGTACCTGGAATGCTTAGAATATTCACTGGATTCTGCCACCACCGCCACTGCTCTTGATACCACTGGTATGCATACTACCCTCCTACCGTTGTCCTGTCAGAGATACTGGTTCACTCCCGATTTCCCAGTTCTACCACTTAGTAGATTTATTATCTGGCATAATTTCTTCACAGAACTGAGCCTCAGTTTCCCCATGTAAATTACTCTGTATACATAAGGATCATTTTAAAACCTTTATAGAGTGTCAATCAGCATACCAGACTCCTCTGGTGCCCAGGGGGGGGGGTTCATTTTTCAAATATTTTGATAAATCAGTGGCTTCATTTTGGTATTAATTTCTAATGGTCCGTATCTTGTAATGCCTTTATTGTTTTTTTTTTTTCTTTCCTTCTTAACCTGACAAAGGTCATCTAAATGCTCCCAAATCTATCAGTTTATTTTTTTTGGATATCCTAATATTATACTTTCATAAATTTTCATGCATTCTTCCCTCTAAACAGAGCTCCAAATAAATCATTTTAAGTATCTACATTTCTGCTGTAAAAGATATTCTATAAAGTTGTATGTTAAGTTGGCAAACACTTAAAAGTAACTGAAATGATCATAAGTTATGGAGCCTCGAGGAAAACGCTTGTTAGAAGTTATTTTTCTTACTGTCATGTTCTCAAAGATGGAGAGTAACGTTCTTTCTTGTTTTCTTTTGAGGAACAAAGAGACAACCTGTGAAATAGAAATCCTATAAATCTTGTTTCCTTAAGTTTTTCATGTCTCCCTATTCTTTCCACACAAGCCATCTTTCATCATCTCTATGTGACATTAATTTTTATTACAACCCATTTTCCTGAATTATACAAACAGATAACAGATGCATTGTTACCAAAAACAAAGGGAAACAAAACCAAACCTCATTTTTCAAAAATACACCATTCATCACTAGAAGAAAACAAAGTAGAAAGCTGAACTCAAACTTAGCTTTTCTGCTAGGCAATTTAGTTGTTAAATATTTTTTTCCATTATTCCCTAACTCTCTGGCCTCCTTGACTTTAATTTCTCTTGGAATTCAGTCTACCCTCTAACAATGTCAAAGTTACCTTCATATGAATTAGATTAGTTCTCTTTCCAGAGTTCAACCTCATAGACTCTATAACATTAATAGGATAAAGGTAAAAATTACTTCACATGAGCTATTTGTGAAACTGTTTATAAATTCTCCTTTTCAATTAGTGCCTGTGATACCCCCTACTTCCCTGTTTATTCTCTAGCTCCTTCTCGGGCTCCTTCCCTTAGAACTAAATTATGGAATGTGTATTCTCCACAATTCTGATTCTTCCATCTACACTTCTCCTTCTGTACCTTTCCATAGGGGTCTCAGCTGCTCCTGAGCTGTTGTTAATACCCACAGACATCACTACAGCCCTAAACACTGGCCCAAATGTCACTTTCGTGTTTTTCATGATCTGGTCACTATCTCCTCTTGAGTGCTCTAATAGCACCTTATTTAATCATATTTGGAAGAAAATCTTTTACCCAGGTACCCTTTCCCTCTGCCTATCGCCCCACAAAAATATATTATCTTCTTGCCTTCCATCATTGGCTCCATTTAGTACCTCAATCCTTTGATTTTATAATTATTACAGACGTGTGCAATTGGATGGAACCTGGAAGCTCACCCAAGCCATCTCTCCGGATGCTTATATTTCCTCTATAAATTGGATCCCTAGCCAGTGCATCTGAGAACTCAGCAACTGGAAGTGGGGCTGTGTATTTATGGATTTTTTCCCCTGAAGAAGAGTGCTAGCTTTGTCACACAGAAGTGTTAAAACCGATAGCACAGATATGTCCTTTGCTCTCTTCCTCACTACTTTTTATGTTTTGCTTATTTCCAATATCTGTCCATTCAATCTCCTCAGCACCCCTCAGTTAAACAAACCTTCTCTTCCTTTTACACTGTCCCCAATTTTGGTCATATTCCTGGATCTCCACTCGTTCAGGTACAAGAGAAAGAGACTCCGTCAGTGAACTTCAACAAAACAATCTGAGAGACTGGAAAGAGAGTGGCTCATAGACGTTTCTTCCTTGTTGCATTTGTTTCTATCTCTTGATGTTGTAACAAAGTACCAATAACTCTGTGTCTTAAAACAACACACATGTATTATCTTACACATTTAGAGATCAGAAGTTCTATAATCAATGTGTTTATTCCAGAGGATCTAGTGGATCATTCATTTACATGCCTTCTCCAGCTTCTAGAAACTGCCTACATTCATTCCTTGGCTCATAGACTCTTCCTCCATCTTCACAGCCAGCAGTGCAACATCTTCAACTATTCAAGAATCTCTCCCCCCACCCCCACTTCTCTCACTGTATGTGTATATATATATATATATATATATATATATATATATATATATATATAAATTTCTTCTCTATCACCTGCTTAACAAGATTTAGTTGGTGATATGTACTGTGAACAAGTGCTGTGATCTGAAGAAATGCAGAAGCCTGAGGCTGTGTCTAAGAGGGCACCACTGTTCACTACCTGGTTTTTATGCCTCCAACAGGAGTCTGGTTATGGTCATTTTTCTGGTAAATGTTGGAATCTTTATGCTATTAATTCCTGGAACAAAACTTTTTCCATGCCCTGGTATCCCAAAGGAGATTTAACCACACAAATAGATTTTATCTTTCTGGACACCAGCTGGTCTACCTAGGGTTGCAATATATAGTATCATCTTCCAGTTCTACATAGACTATAATTTTTCCAGTGGTTATGTTTTGTTTGTTTATTCTTTAAATATTATTTCCTTCATTTTCAACACTTATTTTATATCTAGACACAGAGTTCTAAAAGCCAGGCTGTTGGCAACGCCTTGACAACTGAAATAGACTCTTTATTGAAATCTCTGTCCCCAGTATTCTACCAATCATGACATCTTTTATGCCTCTGCTTGTTTAAACACTTTTTATACAGTGCTTAATGTCACTCTCCTTCATAAGAATACTTACTGGTTTCCCACAGGCAAATAAGTATATAAACTTCCTGTCATTGAATTCAGGACCCTCTGAGGTCTGTCCTCAATGCTAATTTTAGAGACTTAACTTCCATATTTTTCTATCCATAGCTTGCTTATCTCTCATAAGGGAGATGTCAGAGCATTTTAACCTCTGCTAGTCATTTAGTTCCTATTTTCAAAGGTCTCATTTGAAAACTGTGCAAAATTGCCCTAACTGGTTTGTCTCAGGGGATAGAGCACTGGCCTGCTGCAAACTGAATGGTCACAAGTTAAATTCCAGTCAAGGGCACATACCCCAGTTGCAGGCTTGATCTCTAGCCCTGGTCAGGGCACATGCAGGAGGCAACTAATCAATGTGTCTCTCTCAAAATGATGTTTCTCTGTCTTTCACCCTCCCTTCCACTCTCTAAAAATCAATGAGAAATAGCTTTGGATGAGGATTAACAACAACAACAACAACAAAAGAGAAAACTGTGTAAGAAAAATTGTATGAGTAAAGAATCACTGCACCCTGAAACTCTTTCTCCTCATGAGACGTAATCTCTGTGCCTGAAGTTTGATAAGCTGACCACAAATAATTCAAAGTGCTTAGGTGGTCAAATTTTGCTCAGGCCATGGAAAAGAAGAATATATACTTACTAGTGACTCACCCCTCCCATGCAAACCTTTTTAGTCAGGTGAGAGGTAGATCAATGTCATCATAGCATAACAACCTGAAAAATGCCTTCAGATTCTTAAAAGGGGACTAAACTGCTGTCCCAATGCTATTTTAACCATTGTATAAGTTGTTATAGTCACATTTTACAACTTGTCACTCCTAAAAATAATCAAGCTTCCTGGAAATTGTCAATGTTTCAAACAGTGAAGGGATGGTGAAACTTCTATGATATGTCTCTTGGACAAGAGCTAGTCTTGGAGATCAAAAATTCTTTGGCTGGTCTCTGTAAATGCTCCTATATGCAACACAGCTATAAACAAAACATTGGGTTCATTTTTTTCCTCACACTATTCACAGATCATAAGAAAAATTGCCAAAATGCCCTTTATGTCTTTATCTCTACTCACTGGTATAACCAGAATTGAACCTGAGAGAATAACTGTAGAGGTTGAGCTGCCCATGCTATTCATCAAAATGCTTGTCTGGAAAAAAGAAACATTGCCATGAGAAATAATGCTTCAGTTTTTCAGACCTCCACTGTGAGAAAATATCCAGAGTTCACAGAATTCAGGCAATATAAATTAGCAATTCCTCCCACAATACCTGTTCAACAATAATAAGTACTCAAGGGAGTTTGTGTCCTTGGAAAATATATGTGAGGTTGGTGACTTCTGCACAAAATCTCCTGTGACTTAAGAAATGGTATTTAGTTAAAATTAGTGTTCAATGACTGAGTTTAGGGATGCATTTATTCTAAACAAATTTAAATTCTTATTTAAACATACTCAGGTTGTGTGCTCTATCCCCAGTAAGGGGTGTGTAGGAGGTAGCTGATAGATATCTCATTCTCACATCAATGTTTCTCTCCCTCTCCTTCTCTCTCTAAAAACTCAATATTTTAAATAAAATATGGTCCATAAAGGAGTCTTCTTTCCTTCTGAAGGTTTTGTCATTAACCAGTCCTCTACTATTACACTTATATGTCTCATTGAGGCAAAGAGTTTTGAGATATTTCTTCCAAACGGAAGAAAGCTGAAGCAGCAGGCATTAGTGATAGTATATGTGTGAGCTCTCCGGGCAGATTGGGTGGCCTTGCCATCTCCATCAGCTATCTAGTCCTCTGTCTTTATGACACACACAGCAACTTCCCATTTCATGTCATGGACAGCAAAACAACCCAAAGGAGAATAGTCAGAGAAGCTCTCAAGACACACCTGGGCTAGCCAGGAACCATTTCAGTAATGGGGACCTTAATCATTACCAGATTTCAAGAATTTGGTGCCATCTCCCAGTTTCTTACCAGTCAGTATCAATCTTCTTTAAGTCAGCAAACTTGTGTGCAGGGTAGGCTATTTGACCATCCAGCTCAGGACAGCCAGCATTAGTTTTACGTAGAAGGTTCAGAATAATCATCTGAGGCATGAAGCCAGCAGCCTCTACTGCTAGGTCTTTTTTGCTGCCACCAGCCACATGGCCATAAGGAGCATCTTTGTTAGACATGTTGTTGACATTGAAGCCCACATTTTCCCCAGGAAGAGCTTTACTTACAACTCCATGGTGCATTTCAACAGACTTTACTTCAGTCGTAACATTGACTGAAGCAAAGGAGACCCAACATGCTGAGTTTGAGAACACCAGTCTCCACTCGCCTCACAAGGACATTACCAACACCAACACCACCAATTACGTAGACATCCTGAAGGGGCAAATGAAAGGCACTTGAATTGTGGGAAAATATTTTAAATTATTTTGAAAGGAGAGAATAGGACTAAAACTCTGAATAACTTCAGGACAATTAAACCAGTGAAAGGGGATTGTATAGCTCATTTACAGTGAAATAAAATAGGATATTGAGGAAGTAAGTATGAACATTTTAAGGGATTATAATAAATATTAGGTGGGCAACCTGGTCCATCAACTTCTTAGATTATGAAAGGACCAGAACAGATTCACTCAATTTTCCCTAGCCTAAATGAATTTTTAAAATGTGATAATGACATAAATATGGAAACTTTGGTCTCTTCAGAACAAGTCCTGATTAATGTTGTGAAGTAAAGGAGAAAATTATAATTCTGAGTGATGGGTTGGTCAGGTTTGCATGACACAGGAGTAGGAAGGGCTGAGAACATTGATATGAATTAAATGGCCTGAAAGTAATGAGAAAATTGTCTGATACTTGTGCACAATGTACCTTTCTACTCACATTTGCTAATGAAATTGCTAATAGAAAGTTAAAGGATGATTTGCTTATGATAGGGGATATGGTGATGCAATTCTGAAAGGCTTATATGTAAAAATATGTCTCAAAGTAAAAATTTATGAATGCAAGTATTGTGTTCTAATGCATTACCCCTACCAGAATAGATGTTATATCTGAACGGGATAATTTTTTCAATACATAAAAATTAAGAAGAAGAAAGTCATGCCAATCTGCTCACTTGTTTAAATGTGGTCTGCCAGATGGAATCCTTTGGAATGACCAAAAATCACTCAAATGACTAATTAAAAATAATATAAAATATTTGGGTTTTATCAGGAAATTTTAGTTTATTTAAGTTTCACCTGTATTAGCAATCCAAAATTCTTGTTTAATATTCCAGTGTTATCTGTGAGAAAAGCTGATGGATCTTGGAATGTAACAGTAGGTACAAAGGATTAAGCATAGTGTTGCCTCCACAGTGTGCAGAACCCAATATGATTTTAACAATTCAAACTGTGCAACATGCTAAAGAAAATTAGTATTCTGTGATCAATTTGTTTTGTTTTTCCAATTCCTATTTCAAAAGAAAGTGAAACTAATTTGTATTCACGTGGAATGGAACTGAACAAATACTGTGTTCTCATACAGATATATAGGTCCTGCTGATTACTGACAAAATCTGCTATGAAGAGATTAGAGTTGATTAAATTAAAATGCTGTTAATGCTCAGATTGATGATACATTGTTGACAACTCAATCTGAGGATCAAGTGGGCTAAACTAAATGCTGGTTAACCTTATGTCCAACAGAGGGTCCTAGATTAACCTGCTAACCTAGAGAGTAAAGCACAAATGGCAAGAATCTTTAAAAAATTGTGTAAACTGGAGACACTAGAAATATACCTCAGATAACCAAAACTAAGTTATGTTGTCAGGGAGCCCCTAAAGGAAACTAAGAAGAATGAAGATTGATTGAGTTGGCGGTTTGTGGAGAAATCCCATACCATGTCTGAGATTTTTACTGGTCCCATTTCACAAAAATGCCAGGGAAGAAGATGAATTTTAATGATGTTATGTAAACAGAAAACACTCAAAGTTTAAAAAAACAATTCTAAACCATAGTTTACCCGACCTAATCTTGGGATGGTTCCACCCCCAAAGCTCAAGTGATATGAGAAGTATCGGCCACTTGCACTGAGGCTGCCGAGAGAGAGCCTTTTGTCAAAGCTCACGTCTGCCAGCCGACATTAACTGCTGGGAACTTGGGGCAGAAATTTGCCTGAAGCTGTTGCCATATAAATTGCCGTTGAAAGGCAATTTTTGGTCTGTTACTGGGCTTCAAATGAAACTGTTTCTGCTATGGAAGGACATAAAATTATTTTGAGACATGAAATACCACTCATATCATGAATTATGTCAAAAAAAAGACTTCCAATATGAGAGGGAAACACACAGAGGAGTTGGAAATGATATATTAACAAATATGCTACAACAGTACTCATTTCATGCATGAGCAGGTGGCTGCCAGACCTTGGGGTTCAATGTTAGATTCACCTGAGGAGTTGTCTCTCTCTATCTAAATGGGCACCTCCCTAAGGCCCCTTAATAAAGAATGCTGACCAAGCAGCATGTAACATATGATATTTTACAGGAGGCTTAGTCTGAAATATAGCTGTATCATATCTGGCCAATGGCTGAAACTTTAAAGAACTTAAAAAATAAAACTACTGCCCGGGCCAGCATGGCTCAGTGGTTGAGCATCGAGCATCAACCTGTGAACCAGGAGGTCATGGTTCAATTCCCAGTCAGGGCACATGCCTAGGTTGCAGGCTCCATCCCCAGTATGGGATTGCAGGAGGCAGATGATCAATGATTCTCTCTCATCCTTGACATTTATATCTCTCTCTCCCTCTCCCTTCCTCTCTGAAATTAATAAAAAATATTTTATAAAATATAAATAAATAATAAAACTACTAAGTAAGCAGAATTAGGAACAGTGTCCCTTGTAGCATCAGAAGAACCACATAAAAATAATAAAACAGTAGAATCTTACACCAATTTTTAGGTAGAAGCTAGTGGATTGGCAAAAAAAAATGATCCTTAAACAAAGAGAATATGAAAGAAATCACAGTATGAGGCACTATTTTTATGGGGAAAAGATTATGATTTTGAAAAAAAATCAAAGTTATACATAATGAACTGTGTGTTTGTATATGTCACTATTTAGTTGAATTATAATATGTTGAGAACAATACCTAGATATAATCGACTTATCATATCTTCTGTGCCCAACTTATTGTAGTATTCTCTGTCCAAGATTTTGAGAAAAGAGGCCACAATAAAAATAAAGAATACTTAGCACACTAAGATCAACATTAGTTTAGGGAAGACATGGTGGGCTCAGGGGAGCCTCAATATTATTTCAGTACACCTATGGAATACTCCAGCTATATTTGGAGTGACAATTAGCCTTATAACATTCTCACATGCACACTGTTCCAGGAAGGACTATGCATGTGTGCCCCCCTAGAGGGAGGTGGCAGAGCTCAGGAAAATGGTCTTTGACTTTGGCAGAGGAAAGTACAAGAACAAACTTGTGAGAGACTTTTGGCCCCAGTATGCTATGGGAATACATTTATGGAAAGTATATTTTGCATAATTACTCTTTTTACCTGTCAAAGCACCATGAATAAAAAACAAACTTAAAAAACAAACTTACCCAGTTCTGCAGTTAATCAGCACTGATACTTTTTAAACTTGTCTAGGATTTTTACCAATGGAGATAAGATAGGGATTATTTAATGAAAAGGTCCTTTGAATCTTTGATGAGTTAATAGAGTCTAAAAAATTAAATTAGATTGCTTAGAATGCTATAAAAATTTGCAAGAGCAAATGTTTTTACCTTTACATTGAACGCAAAATTGTTAACATTATCAAAATGGAGAAATGACTAGCATTCATAATTTAAAATCAACCTCATTAATATAATGTAATCAATGCTAAGAAATTTGAGAGATTAGGTCCCTCCTTTTCATCTTCAAAGACACTGCATTCCAGTTTAAGCAGAAACTTGCCCATTTATTTTCGGCATTAAAAAGATATTATGCTTCCAGACATACCTACATTTCTGTCAGCTTATAGATTTACTTAACTGATTTAAGATTTTGTGGCTTTGCAAATGCCTATTCCCAAGTTTAGACTGTGTATACAAAGCCTTATTTGTTATCCTATGGAATAGGTGATTTCAAAAGTTTTCTAGAATATATTAATTTACATAAATTGCATGAAAGTAAATTTATTTTTGTACTGGTTGTGCTTATTGATGACATATAACATTTTATGTATAAGAAAGAACATGTATCAAATATTTTATCTACTTATACCTACACTTCCATTTAAAATTAATTTGCTAACATATATGGTTATTATATGTTGTTACCACAAACCTGTCCTTTAAATGCTAACAACATCAAAAATTAAATGAAAAAACAAAACAAAACAAAATTGAGACAATAATGCTTTTTCCATAAGACTGATAAGTGAATTTTATTATAAAATAGATTTGTTTGGTACAAACTTCAATTGAACTAAAGTCTTTCTGAGATTAGAACTTGAATAACATTTTAGAAATATAAATAATAATGGAATCTGTGTAAGATGCTACAGTTTTTACAAACTAAGCTCAAAAATACTCAAATTGTCATCTGTATTTAAATATATACCTTTCAAAAATAGTTATTCTAATATAAATGGAACATATGTTGATTTTTCAAATTGATGCTTTACATCCCATATTTTTCAAAATCAAAGAATAATTTTATGATAAGCATATTAAGCATTTTGTAAAGCAAATAACATAATTTGTGTATCCATAAAAATTAACAATGAAATGTACATTTATAAAATAAGATGATGGAGTGATGGAAAATGTAATGCTATGCCAACCCAAAAAGCCGTGTTCTATTTGTGACATTATATCAAAACATGTCAAAATGTGTCTCCTTTTATATTTATATGAAGTTGACTTATGAATTGTTTACAATTCACCATAATTTAAAACTCAGTTTTCCATGACATTCATTACTAAAACAATTGTTAAGGCTTCCACTGAGCTTTGAAATATTACAATTATGCCCATAGGACCAGCACACAATGCGCAGGTGAAAGTCCAGATTCTAGGCAGCAGAATCATCTATCAAATTAATTTTTGTATTTGAATTTGTCCAGTCATTTTAATCAAGGGATAATTTAAATTTTAATCATTGAAATTTAAAAAGAAAATGACATTAAGTAGTATAATATAGATAGATGAAAGATATAAACTAGATGATAGACTGGGAAAACTTATCTTAAAGTCAGAAGAGATAAATAGAAATATTGAAAACTAAATGAAATGTAAGTTAACAGATGCAATCATAGCATTTATGCTTAGCTCTAGTATACATCCAAAAGAAGCTAGTAAAGAATGAAGTAGTTTAAGGAAAGGTGAAACTTTGTTCTGAACTCATAAAAGACATGGATTTTAGAATCCAGAGGCATCATTTCCAGGCTGGCCGGGGCGGCGGGGGGGGGGGGGGGGGGGGGGGGGGGGCGGGGGAAGCTGAAAAGGATGCCACAAAAGATCCCCAAACAGTCAACAATAAGGGAAAGTAAGTTACTAACTTTTCTTTAAGCATTAAACACAAAATCCGCTTGCTGAGCCTTGGTCAGTGGGGCTCAGTTTGTTGGACACTATCCTGTGCACCAGAAAGTTACCCATTCGATTCCTGGTCAGGCTTCATGCCCAGGTTGCTGGCTTGATCCCTAGTAGAGGGCATGCAGGGGCGGCAAATCGCTGTTTCCCTAACTTAGCGATATTTCTCTCTCTCTCCTTCTCCCTTCCCCTATTTAAACAAACAAACAAACAAACAAACAAAAACAAACCAACAAACAAATAAATAAATAATGGAAAAATTCACTTGCTGAAATTTAAAATCCATTCTTTTGTTTTAGGCTCAATTGGCAGAAACACTTACTCAGTATATCAATCCTTTTTTCACAAAAGTGTTTTATATTTGAGGTGTTTCAGATATATTTGTCCTTTATCTTATTTGGTTTTATTCTCTTTTATATTTTACTAGAGGCCTGGTGCATGAAAATTCGTGCATGGGGGTAGGGGGTTCCCTCAGCTCAGCCTGCCCCTCTCACAGTCCAGGAGCCCATGGAGAGCAGGCGTAAGCCGCTGTCTGGCCTCCCTCTGTAGGGGGTAACCAGGCTGATCAGGGGAAGGTGCTGCCCCCATCACCTTGCTGCTGCTGCCACTGCTGGCTGAGGTGGCTATGAGGCCTGAGCTCCAGGCCTCGCAGCCACCAGGCTTATGGCTGCCTGAGCCCACGGCTGCCTGGCAGCTGCTGTGGTTTTGTTCAGATGGACATCCAAATGGATGTTTGGAAGATGTTTGCCCTAATTAGAATATTACCCATTTATTAGTATAGATTTTTAAAGGTAGAACTAAGCGGTGATAAGTTAAATTAATTTTTAGGTCTCAGTTTTCTTTTCTTTTTTTAAGAGTATAGCTTTCACACAGCTGTATGACAAAAATTAAGCATCACTTGTTGAAATTTTATAGGTTATGTTGAGGATAAGTTATGACTTTTATACCTAGAATCCCTTTTGGAGCAACTGTGAGATTTATAAAACTTGTTTTATAAATACAGTGCCTTCCACTCTTTTTCAAATATATAAAATTTATACCCATGCACAACTAAATTCTAAAAAGTATCAGTTTTGCTTTGAATAAAACTAAACTGTGTAATAGTATTAGGTATTTCACCCTATAATTACTTATTATATATTTACTATGTCAAACACTATTCTAGGTAATAAGGATACAGTAAGAAAAATAAACAAACAGCAACTTCTGTCACAGAGATTACATATTTTATATTCTAAAATGTACTGGAACTTTCTCTCTCTCTCTTTTTAATTTATCTTTATTGTTGAAAATATTACAGATGTCCCATTTCCTCCCCTATTCATCACCTCCTCATCTCTTTCTTTCTTTCCTTCTTTCTCTTTTCGTTCTTTTGTGAGAAGGACATATAACATTTTTCTTCAATATTTCTCAATTTACCTATAAATTAATAAACATGAACCTCATTAGCCATATACCAATGTATTCTGTAGAACATACATTGTGTTCTGAAAGTGCAAACTTTGTCATGGAATATGTACCTATCTCAAAAACTGAAAACCTAAAATAATGCAGAAGTCATACAATTCTATGGTAGAAAATTATTCAACAGATTCAACATTTGTTTAATACAAATGGGTCTTGACTTACTACATGTAATGGCCGATTCAATTGGCTAACATGGCATGTTTAATTTCAGAGCTTATGGACAAGAAACATGCTCTCTGTTGTTGTTTTGTTGTTGTTGTTGTTGTTGTTGTTGTGGGAGATATCCAATACTTAAAGCTCTTAATTCATAGAAATTTAGTTATAGAAACAGGATTTGGGACTTGCTAATTAACAGATTATGGAAACTTGCTTTTGTCATTAAGCAGGTGGTTAGCACCATTCTGCATTTTCATAGACTTAATATACATTTTCCTTCTCCAGATCCAGGAGAAAATTGTTATAAATAGTCCTGGAAAGAGCAATTAGGAACAGTAATTTATTCTCCATGGCATTTTATTAAGTTTTACTAAACTCAAATGAGTCTCATAAGAAAATGATTATAATATTTAACTCATAATTTCTAACAAATTCGATTACATGATGGCTTCCTTAAAATTCTAACATAAGAATAAGTAATACTTAAGCCAGTAAATTTTTTTATGCAAGCTTATTGGCCTTTAAATTATTTTGTTTCCTTTCCCTTTTTTTTTTTCTGCTGAGAATTAAGCACACAGTCCCAATTCAAGAGGTATAGAATGTGTCCATTTTATACTTCTTATATAAAAATCTGTGGTCCTTGTTAGTCATCAAAATTAAAATTTGTACTGATTTAGTTGTTAGAGCCTGAAACAAGACTTTGAAGATTTTCACTTGAAGATGGATTCTAGATTCTAGTGGTCATTCTGAGATGAAAATCTTAGATATTTATTTTTAAAAAATCAGTAATAAACCTAGATGATTTTAAAATGCTTTTATGGCCCTATGGTTTTAGTTATTAAAACAATGAATTTCCACAATGATATATATATATATAATTTTATTGATTTTTTTACAGAGAGGAAGGGAGAGAGATAGAGAGTTAGAAACATCTATGAGAGAGAAACATCGATCAGCTGCCTCCTGCACACCCCCTACTGGGGATGTGCCCGCAACCCAGGTACATGCCCTTGACCGGAATCGAACCTGGGACCTTTCAGTCCGCAGGCCGACGCTCTATCCACTGAGCAAAACCGGTTTCGGCTCCACAATGATTTTTGTTGAAAAATTGTATCAATGTTCAGAGAAGTAATTTAAGATGTGGAATGTGTTCTTCCTATAAAAAGCTGTCATTTTAAAAAATCTTGTGCAGTTACCTTTTGCTCACTGCAACATTTTGAGAATGAATATCATGGAAACAGTTTATATGAATTCAATGTAAACATGTGAATGTAAGTGAAAATTGACATAAGTTGCTATTAAGCAGAGAAACAAAAAACATTTAAAAATAAATATCTCAAAGGTGAAAATACTTAGGACTTTTCTCTTTCTCAAGATGTCATTGAAAATAAAAGGCCTTTGTTTAAAACTTCCTATATAATAAAAGGGTAATATGCAAACTGACCCTAACAGTAGAACAACCAGGAATGACCGGTCTCTATGACATGCACTGACCACCAGGGGGCAGATGCTCAATGCAGGAGCTGCCCTCTGGTGGTCAGTGCACTCCCACAGGGGGAGCTCTGCTCAGCCACAAGCTGAGCCTCTTCTGCCTCCTTGGCAGTGCTAAGGATGTCCAACTGGGGCTTAGGACCACTCTCCATGTGGTCAGACATCCCCTGAGGGTTCCTGGGCTGCCAGAGGGATGCCTGACTGCCAGCATAGGCCCCCTCTACCAGGGAGCAGGCCTAAGCCAGCAGGTGGACATCCCCCGAGGGGTCCCAGACTGTGAGAGGGCACATGCTGGGCTGAGGAACCCCCCTGAGTGCATGAATTTTCGTGCGCCAAGCCTCTAGTATAAAGATAATTTCTAGTTGGTGTGGGAAAGATTTCTAAGGAAACATTCACATGCATTCTATAATATCCAATGATACCATGTCATCTCTTCTGAAACTAGAATTGTACATGGGCCCTGTGTACATTGGACCAGAATCTGGCATAATTATTAACTGTATCTCCAGGTAATCTGCATAGTTCAGGTGTTGTGCAGCAGAGTAGATGTATGACAGGGCAGGGCCTGTTTATAAGGAGTGTGGGTGGAAATCTTGAATGGAGTAGTACATGAAACAAACTGATATTTTATTTTTTTAATTTTAAGTGAAAAATTAGTTTGGCTAGGAATACACATGAAAGTGTCTGATAAGTGCCCCTCTTCTTAAAATGAAAAACATAAAAATTTAAATCTTATCAACCCAGATAGTCTGATTTGAATTTGTCTTGAATCTCTGATGACTTATTTTGGCTCTAATGATCATATACACTTGGGATTTAAATAGGAGGATCTTCCTGATTCTCTCTCATCATTGATGTTTCTATATCTCTCTATCCCTCTCCCTTCTTCTCTCTCTAAAATAAAAAAAAATGTTAAAAATAAATAAATAAATAGGATAATATTTCAATGCTATTCACCTTAAAATATTTGTAATCTTGTCCTAGTTGGTTTGGCTCAGTGGATAGAGCGTCACCTGTGGACTGAAAGATCCCAAGTTTAATTCCTTTCAAGAGCACTTGCCCAGGTTGTGGGCTCGATCCCTAGTAGGGGGCATGCAGGAGGCAGCTGATCAATGATTCTCTGTCATCATGACATTTCTATCTCTCTCTCTCCCTTTCTCTCTGAAATCAATAAAAATATATATTAAAATATATATTTGTAATCTACAAAGATTATGAATTTTCATTTATTTTATAATTTGTACTATGCACCCAGAATCATGATATTAAGTAAAATAGAGGTGTGTTGCCCTTCATAGGTTATAATTAAATTTGAAAAGCAGATATAACATTCATATTTTATTATATAATGTTCTTTAGCATACAATTAACATCATTGAATATTTTTCTTATTTTTCATGTCATTGAAAAATAAAATGTATCTTTACTTCATTTGACTTTGAAAATTCATTGTTTAAGCTAGGTCTTTTGCACATGAGTTTTATAGGCAAGCATGGTGGTGGTGTTTTGTTTGATTAAAAGGTATTGTCAGAGAAAAGTATGCGTTAATGCAAGATCTCGCCCCTAGTGGGTTGTGTGTGTGTGTGTGTGTCTCTCTCTCTGTGTGTGTGTATGATTTTTTTTTAATATTACCAATCCTCAATATCCTACCCTATAAAGTGGAAAAAATAAAATTCAAAATTAATATAAAGATTAAATAAAGTACCCCGTATGTGACATGAACAATGGGTGTTTTTCCTTCGAAGTAAGTTTTATTTAGATTAACAAATGTGTTTTACATATTCATAGAAAAACTATTGAGCAAGAAAGTGAGAAAGGATAACATGACATTTTGCCAGGTTTCTGCTATATGTCAGGTTCCTTAAAAATGGCATTCTATTAAGCATATTGCTAAAATGGCTATTCATCAATTTTTTGTGAGTAATAATTGCATTTAGAACTGAACTAGTTTCTGTGAGGGCAGGAAATGGTATGTATGTATGATTTGGTTCCTGCTCAAATGATCAGGATTAGGCATATGACATATTCATATAACAAAGGGCATAAATGAAAGGACATGTTCAAATTCAAAACAAGGGCATGATCAATAACAACCATTACTGTGATGGATAGAAGAAGTCATTAGGAGGTAAGTAGCTTAAATGATGCTTAGAGTTTCTGAGACATAATGGAATCATTTGACTTCCAAAGCTATAATAGAAAAGGGCTTTTAATCAAAGAAGTATTTATAAGTGTATCCCTTTGAAATTCTGCAAAGTTAACAATTCTCTGAGTGAGAAGTAAAGCAGTAATTATTTTAATCAACAACGGTTTTCATGACTGTAGGCTTCAAACCTACAGTTAGGGACATAAAATAACTGTATTTGGTAATTACACTTGAGGTCTTTCTTAAAAAGTGCATCAATCGAAGTGCTCTTAAGTGAAAATAGTTTATATATAGTAAAGGATGTTATATTTGAAATGAGACACAGCATGCATTGTTTATTAGGTAAATAATTTGGTTTTGAACAAGAATAATCTCTCTTTTGTGTTTTAAATATGGATTTTCAATTCTGAGTACACTTCAAACATGTTTTAAGGAATAATGATATGAAGTTTTTCAGAAAAAAATCCTGAATCATTTGGAACACTTATTTTCCAAATATTTATTTACATTGTCAGTGTTTTGTGCTCATGAAGGGAAAGAGCATTTAAAGTAATAGTGGTTGGAACAACTACCAGAGACCAAAGTGATGAACATTCTCCAAAATAGCCTTCTCAACTCAGGATTTTGAGAAGACCACAAAAACAAATGAAGATGTTTATTCATACTTAATGGTTAGAATATGTATTTTGTTTTTCTTTTTATTGAATTTATGGGATGACCCTGGTTAATAAAATTATACTGGTTTCAGGTGCACACCTCCACAACATAGCATCTGTACATTGTATTGTGTATTCACCTGACAAATGAAAAGTATAATGGAACTGAAGGTTTATATATAAACCTGGTAAGATCATTTTAAGACATTAGTTTCATTAAAACCTGAATTAACTATTTAGTCATCCTTATATATGTATACAGTAAGCAAAGTATAACACTTCTGCATTATGAGGAGATTTAGAGAAAATCTCTTTTATTATTATTCTAGCTTGCTATATACTCCTCCACAAAGCAAAGAATTCTCTCAGAAAACAACCCAAAACTTCATAATTATTGTTTGTTTTATAGAGAGCAAAGACTAAAGCTTTGATTTGGGTAAGAAACTTCAGTAACTTTACTGTATTTTCAGATTTATCTGATGAAATTAAAAGCAAGTGTAATTTTGAATGATTACTTTTTCTATTTTAGCTTAATAATTCCAAATAGCTACATGATATACTTCATTTTATGACAAAAATGAAGAGTTCAAGTTTTTCCTTTATTGCTTTTATTTGTATTTTATGTCTCTGATAAGGTAGATATTAGCTGGGCCTGTTTTATTCACTTCAAAATATATGTAAAACATTTTAAGTGGATAATACAGCAGTTCTACATCACTGGAATCCTTACATCCACTTAAAATGAATGTAGAGCATGTTTAAGATCAAGGGGAAAGCACAGATAAATTAAATTACAGTTTAGATATTTGCTTAGCCTAATTTGTTCACAAATATGTTATTCTTCACTTCCAGGGTCATACTAGTAAATATTGTTTACTCTAATTTTTCTCATCTGCAAAAAGGAAGGAATCTGCAATACATTATATGAATGAAAAAAAAAAAAACACTTTCCTCACAGTTTCCAATTAAGTCAGATTCCCTTAAAGAAAAGCGACAATGTCTGATATCAAATTGTTTTCTGTAACACCATTCTTTCCATATTTAGCAAATACTATCCAAATGACTTTGTATTGTTATTTGCCAGTTTAAAAATCATTTTAAATGCTTAGAACTGAATGTCAAACTGAACTGTTTGAACGCAAAGCCAGAAAGTAAAGGGTTCTGTAAGAAACCCTGTTATACTTGGGTCATGCAAAAACATTAAGTGAGGAGGGATACCAGACCCTTTAGAGGGCCCATCACTGCTGCATCAGAGGAAACCATCCATGTGTGTTGCTATTGATGGGATTTCGCCTGCTTTAGAGTTTCAGCTTTGCACTTTTCAAGGGCATTTTACTTTCAGTTCCCAACTTAACCAATCAGAAAGACTGTTGTTAGTAATATGAAAGTAATTGGAAATGTTTTAATGTGTATATCTGCCGGGGTCCAACCCCACAATGGGCCTGCCTATACCTCTAGAGCTTTTAAAAACTTATGCTCTACATTCGGCATCGCACATACTACAGGAATACCCTACAATCCTCAAGGCCAAGCAATAGTAGAAAGGGCTCACCAAACTTTAAAAACACAAATTAAAAAATTACAAGAAAATGAGTTTAAATATTCCTCTCCTCATCATGTTCTACAACATGCTCAATTTGTAATTAATATACTAAATGTAGATTCTGAGGGAAATTCCCCGATGTACAGGCATTGGAACCCTGATCTAACTAAACCTAAAGCCCTCGTCAAATGGAGAGACTTGCTTACAGGAGCCTGGAAGGGACCTGATGTACTTTTAACCCAGGGGAGAGGATATGCTTGTATATTTCCACAGGACGCAGACTCACCTGTGTGGATTCCAGACCGTCTAGTCCGACCTTATGTCTCACCGCCCGCCATCTCTGCCTCATCATAGCACACCTGACCAGTGCCCATCTGCAGCAGATGTGCAGCCCTGAGCTGGAACAATCTGTCCATTGGGAGGATCACATGTGCCTCCGTTTTGTCTTTCCACATGTCCCAGCTTTGCCCCACATCTCCTTTCCTTTTTCCTTTTTTTAAAATCTAACTACTTGTTTGCTGGTTCTTTGGCCTTTCTCCTTCTTTCCTGAACACAGCGTTTTCTAGAATCTCCCTACCCTACTGTTCCAGGAAGGGCACCTCCCTTTTATGCCGTGACTAGGGGTGTTTGGTATATGCCCCATACATGGAGTTGTCTTGTGCCAAGAGCCTGACATCCTGGGCTGAGAAAGCCCTGTTCCAGGACTCTCCTTTGTCCTGTATTGGTGCCTCTTACCCTTGTGCCAAGAGGGACCCTCTTCTTACAATCCAATTGCCCATAGCTGTTGCCTGAGCTCTCTGTTCATGCTGAGGTTAAAGCCTCATGGTGGCTGGTACCATGGATCTGTCTCTGGCCCAATGGCGTAAGCTGGGCCCTCTCTAGAGAAGAAACCTGAGTTCCCTATGATCAATGCCAGAGCCCCGCCAGCAGGAGAGGGAATCCAAAGGCAGTTGCTGGGCATGGAGGCCAGAGGGACATAGGCTATCAAGGAGACAAAACTGAACCTCACATCACCCTACTTGGCCCAGAGATGGCTGGTAGTCAACGATGGGTAAGACTCCACAGGGTGGGGCAACCTAAGACAGGCACAGTCGGGGGCCAGTAGGAGAAAACTTGGGGTGCAACAAAGGTGGGGCACAGACCCCCCTCCCCAATGGTGCAGGGGCTTGAACACTCGCCCCTTCTGAGGAAGGTCTCCTGTCCCCATGGCTGCTTCCTGCTTCCCATGCCCAGCTCAGATCGGGACCCAGATAAAGACAGAGACTGGCTGACAGCAGCTGCCCTCTCACTGCAACAGGACTTGTTTCCCATTTCTACCTGGGACCACAGGGAAAGGGGAAGCTGAAGGAAAGGGCTGTGTCAGGATGCTGCCTTCTTCCCTTTCTTCGCCCTCTTTTATCTAAACACTTCCATGCCTTGTAGTTCTTTTGCTTTCTCTTCTTTTTCTACTACCCTCCATTTTCCATATCAGCTGGATCCAGAGGGCACAGCTTACTCCTCCTCGGACATCGACACCACCATCAACCACGGCCCTGATGGACCCTTTGATGCAGCCCTTCAACTTGCTGACGCTTCGGGAAGCCTGTCGCCAGTGACGCCGCCCGCTAGCCAGACCAACAAAGACAATCAAACCAACAACTTGAGGACAGCTGAAATCCCTTGACTGAAGAGGCTGGCAACCTTCTACAGGAATGGGGCTCCTTCTGCACACCATCCACTATGTTTATAGCTATGCTCACTATCATTGCTTGCCACTCTTCTTCCGAGACTTAAATGGCCCAATCTGAGAGGTGGCCACTGATTTGCATGCGTGATCATTTAAAAAATAAAAAAGGGGGAATATGCCGGAAGCCGGTCCATCCTCGCTGCTTGACACAGTCGCTGCAGGAAAGAAACATCTGCACAGCATATGCTTCAAGGGACCTGGCGTATATAGCATACTGTTCTTAATATGTTTGCTCCCCTTAGCGCTGTGTGTTTTAACCAAGGTCACCTCTCCGAGAAAGGTTGTTTCCCCAGGTAGGAACTTTTCCCTGAAGTCAGGGAGGGGATGCCTCTCCTAGAAAGGTTGTTTCCCCAGGTAGGAATTTTTCCCTGAAGTTAGGGAGGGGATGAAACTCCTTAACTAAGTGCCAGGCGGGTAGTTAATCACTTCAACTACAAACAATCATGCTTAAGCTACATAATCTTTACTCCCTGGAATGGAGATAAGAAACACCCTAACCTTTGTAATAGAAATTGACAGGATTAAAATCAACTGGTATAAATATGAATGTAACAAAACAATAAACAGCAGAACCTCTCTGGAGATGGAGACCAGAACTTGGCTGGAGATCCTGGCTAGGCTGCTGATCAACTGAACGCTGTCTCCGTGTCATTCCTTCTTCGCCGACTCTGTCTACGCCTTTGGGAACCCCTGGACCTGCTGGGGTTGGACCCCGGCATATATCTACTAAATATGGCTATATCATCTTATTCAGAAAGGCTAATCAAATTATAGATTATGGTTTTTCCTTTCCTGAATCTTTGTATTCCTTCTCTTTAATTATGTTCCTATTTAAAGAGCTATTTTGATCCTGCTGAAGTTATAACTTATATTTTCACAAACTGTTAATAAGAGTCCTACCCTAGCCGGTTTTGCTCAGTGGATAGAGCGTCAGCCTGTGGACTGAAGGATCCCGGGTTCAATTCCGCTCAAGAGCATATAATTGCAGGCTCCTCCTGGCCCCGGGCCCCTGGTCAAGGCTCATGCAGGAGGCAACCAATTAATGTGTCTCTCTCACACTGATGTTTCTCTGTGTTTTTCCCTCTCTCACTCTCCTTAAAAAAACAATGAAAAAATATCCTCAAGTGAGGATTAACAAAAAATAAAAATGAAAATAAAAGAGTCCTAATAACAGTGATGACATTAAAATCCATATATTCAGAACTAAAAAACAGACTGACTTCTATTTTTATAGACCTTAGTAAAAATTCAGTGACGAAGTTAGCTTTTCATGCCTCTTCCCTAATATTTTTGAATGTCAGTGATCATTTTTAAATCTCTTCATAATGCAGAAATGTTATACTTTGTTTGCTTTCTACATAAGAATGACTTAATGATCAATTTAGTTATTACAGCAACTGTAATCTTAAAATTATCTTAAGAGATATATATCTTAATTCTATGGTACTATTCCTTTTTTATAACAAAATTGTGTTGTTTTCTAAATGTATACACCTCTTCCCTACTATGTTAATACTATTTTAGCCAAGATTATAGAAACTTTCTAGTAAATGCTATATGAGTTTTGCTCTTTTCCTCCACAAACTGCCCTGATGTAGATCTTTAAATTGGAAGGTCTTAAATCTAAGGACAAAAAATACAAAGATACTTAGCACAAATTTCATTCTCCTGAATGAATCAGAATGTCACAAAGGAAGTGGCTTTCCCCTTGCAGAAAGGGAGCCACCCATCTAGCTTCTCAGAGCCAGTCTTTGAAACTTTAGATCTAAATAGAAATAAAAGAGGTTGAGCGTGGACCTATGAACCAGGAGGTGACAGTTCTGTTCAATTCTGGGTCAGGGCACATGCCATAATTGAGGGCTCAATTCTGGTGGAGGGCATGCAAAGGGTAATCAATCAATGATTCTCTCTCATCATTGATGTTTCTATCTCTCTCTCCCCCTCCCTTCCTCTCTGAAATCATATATATATATATATATATATATATATATATATATATATATATATATTTCACTCTATATATCTATATTATAAATATATATAGATATATAGAGTGATATATAGATCTATGTAGCTATATATTTATATGTGTGTGTGTGTATATATATATATATATATATATATATATATATATATATATATGAAATACTATTGCCTGAAATATTCAAATAATTCAGGTAAAATGTGTTTCTTTCTTTACCTTAAATTTATATAAAATATAACATATACTATGCAATCATAACTTTCCATATTATTCTGTAGATATATTTCTAATACTTTTGTCTGTGACTGAAGGTATATAGTTTTTATTAACTAAATATATTAAGAATATATACTTAAATTGTGAACTCTCCCACCTCTGTCTTGTGAATAATTTTATTTACCCTAATGTCTGTAATATTTCAAATGCATTGCTTTACAAATGCATTATTTTTCACCCTAAATTTCATGAAGGAAAGCAAGTAGCTATAAATGCCACTAATCAACCTTTTCTTCACATATGTAAACAGTTTAAGTAAGGAAAAATGAATCGTGGCGGTGAACGGTGTTTATCTCAGCCATTTTACAGCAATGCATGCAATCTCCATGCAAGCACGTGAGCATAAGTGCTACAGGCATGTGTGATAAACTCTCAACCCTCCCGCCGTAGCATGTTCACTGCATAGATGATCTGCGTAACTTTCAAATCCTACGCTGATACCTGCGATTAAGTTAGAATGATGTTACATATTCATTTATTCCGGGTCAGCAATTTGGTCTGGCCTTCTGAAAAAAGCTCCAAGGTTCTTATCCTGCCAGAAATCCCTGAACAGAAGCCTTAGTTTCCCCATAAATCCTGCAGGTTCTAATCAGTCAGCTTTCTCTGCCAATCAATCTCTCTCCCTTAGCTTTCACACTGTGTGGTATAAGCTGGGGCTTTGACACGGCATTATACTCTTTAAAATAAAGTTTAAGTTTCTTACAGAGTACAGAATCAAACTGAGAAGTCTAAGAAGGAATTTTGTCAATCGAAACTCATCCTCCCTGCTGATATTAAACATGTGCACAGAATTCAGTCACGTTATCAGAATGGCATCTCGACTTTAGGCCTTGTACTATTATTATTTTTTTTTTTATTTAGAAAGAAATACTTTATTAATCCTCATCAAAGATAAGTTTTTATTGATTTTTAGAGAGGAAGGAAGGGACACAGATAGAGAGAAACATGGATGAGAGAGAAACATTGATCAGGATCAGTTGCCTCCCACATACGCCTGGACCAGGGATTAAACCTGCAGCCAGGTATGTGCCCTGATGGGAATCTAACCCTCAACCTTTTGGTGAATAAAGGATGATGCTCCAAACAACTGACGCACTCACCAGGACAGACCTTGTGTTATTAACATTAACACTTATATAATGTTGAATAATTTGGCTCTTTTGAATTCTGTACTCTGGAGAAAACAACTTCACGGTCTATTCAGAAGATTTTGATTTGTAGAAATTAAATAATTGTAACAATATAGCCTAAATAAATGTCACAAATGTGGATATTGAAAAACAAGTACAACAAAGGAAAGAATAAAAATAAATATAAAATAATATTAACATGTTGATATATTGAATGTATTATATTTTATTTGTTGTTTATGCAAAACAAGCCTCTGAAAATAGTTAAACTTGTTCTGTGTTTTGATTATATATAAATGAATAATAGGCTTATTATAGCTTAAATTTATAATACTCTAATATAAATTAATTCTTTAAATTTGATTGTTTAATAAAAGCCAGGTCATTTCCTATAGCTGTTTCAACAAAGATTAGGGGCATTAAGACTAAAAAAATGGAGTATTGTTTTTCTTAGAAAAAGTAGAAAAGACATAAAAAAAAAACACACACAAGAGAATTGAAATGAGTGTAAGAGTCATTTGTGAAGATGAAAAATTTTGAAAGCTGTATTTGTATATTGAAGTATACTAGACCTTCATTGTCCCAAACGGTATATGGTATGCACCAGCAACATGTAGCTAACCGGAATCTGAATTTGGTTAGTGGGAACTGAGAGGTGTTATAAATGTAAAAATACTGACAGATTTCAAAGACAGTATGAAAAGACGACTATAAATTATCTCAAGTTTTTATATTGATTATATGTAGAAATAAATATTTGGGTATATTCATTATTACAATTAATTTCCTCTATTTCCTTTTAATTTTCTATGAGAGAAATTTAAGTGACATATGGGACACATAGTTAAGACTCACATCCTATTTCTTTCATAGTGCACAGCTCTAAAATGTTGCATGGAATTGACGTGAATGTGAAGAGGATTTTTCTATTGACCTTCAATTCCTTGTAAGAGTTACTGTGACTATACCTTTTCTCTTGACAAATCATACGTATTCCATGTTAAATCCATGTCAGTTAACCTAAATGCTAATAATTAAAAATAACTGTATTTAATTTGAGAGTATGATATAAATAATCTAGTTTGACTGCAGATACATCTTTGCTACACTTGTCTGATGTGACTGACATATATCTAGTTAGATGTCAGTGCTTTATTATATTAAAAGTCATACCTCCATTGAATTATAAAGAAAAAATCCAGGTAGAGGAAATGAAAAATAAATAAGGAAAGGTGTTTCATTCTATCCTTCATCTTTTGGAACCGGAAATATAAAAGAAAATATTTAACTTTCTGCTTTGTGTCTATAGATATTTCCTTTGTGAGAACAATCTATTCACTTTCCTCTTTTATAGAGCATTTTCTGAAAAGTGTTATGGTAAAAACATATTTTCATACTTACCTTGTCTAGATATTATTTGTCTTAATAAAATTACTTGGGTGTAAATTATATATTTTAGCAAAGTTTTCTTTTGAGGAATCTGAAACCAAATTCAAACATAAAATCAGGGTTGCAGATGTCAATGGAAAGGGCTAGGCCTAGGGAATGGGTAAAATAAAACATTACAGACATAGCCATTTGTAAATAATCATACAGTATTGTGTAAATGCACGATTTTAAAGCTATTGTCATGCTTTATCCTTGCGGCTCTCTTGAAATTTGCTTAAAAGGATTTTAAAATGTGGGTAGATATATTCAACACTTCTGATAAGTGACTTTTATCTATCTTGAATGGTTTGTGATGACAGTGACATCTCAGAGTACAAAAAGTAATTTTGCTCTGAAGTAAGAAAAAAAAAAAAAAGGTGTGTTAAAACACTAAAGAAAAATTTCTCCAGAGAAATTATTTCAAAAAAGAATATGTTCTACTTATTTATATTCTGATTACTGGACTGTAGTGTTGATATTTTATTCTGTGTGATAATGGAAAATTGTCTATGTAACTTGCCCAATATTCTATTACTTCAATTTGGCATGACTATTGCTTTTACCTGAAAAATTAGACAGCTACTAAGAATGAGAAAATGAAACTAGTAAGTCAGCCTATTAAAATAATGACTACAGGATAATAATAACTATTGTAGCCTTGAACTTGTAACATCTTTTCTTTGAGATATTGTTCAGCAAATTAGACTTACTTGAGAATGTCAAAATACACTTCAAAAAGATGCGACATTTCCATTAACAGATATATAGTTGCTATTATACAATCTATTGATATTCATTCCTATTGCCTTTAAGTAAATAGGCCCTTGACACTGACCACAAATGGGAAAGACACATTTGTTAAACATATTTCTTTGGGTTTCCCAGCATAAACTCTCCAACTTTGCCTGCCCTCAGACAATACCTTACTGTACTACAGCTACCTGTCTATTCCAAATTCAGTCTCTGTCCCCAATCTTTACTTCATTTCCCATTTCCTCCCTCAGCCCTCAAATGAAATAAGTAGCCATAGAATCTTATGCCCCATTTCTTATATTGGACATATAACTGTACGTGTAACATCTGTGTGTAGACTGGGATGTAGTGATGCGGAGAAACTAGGGACTGTGTTAGCACCTAGGGAACTTGATTTATACAAATCCTATCCATCTTTCAAAACTCAGCCTAACAGACCTTACCTTCATTCCCACTCAACCATAATCCCCCACAACAGAATGCTTATTATTCTGAATTTCTAAAGTTTACTTCTCTTTAAGAAAAAAGACGGAATACCTCTGAGTCTGAATTAGATACTACAGAGGAGCCATGGTAATTGAGATGCCTGCTCCAATTAAGCTTATATTTCTGTGGGGAAGATATATAATAAACAAAAATAAATAAATCAATTGCAGTACAGTTCAACAATATATTGGATACAATAGTATATGTCAGCTGTAGTTATTCGGTTAGCATTATTAGTAACTCATACCTCAGAATGAATTATTTTAGTAAAAGAAGAAGGCTTTATTCTTAACACTAAAGAAAGAACAGTCACACTGGCAATATAAGGAGCTCACTGGATTTGAGGAGGAAAGAATGATATTCTTGGAGTTTTAGCAGCGCTAGCTAGAAACAGCGGCCATAGCAAGGGAGTGTAAACATCCAGAGAGCAACTGTGAAGGACCAGAGAAGGGCACTGGGCCTTTGCGTGGTGAGGGGTGAAGGATGTTAATATATTGCAGTTGTAGAAGTGGTTTGACCGAATTTGTCTGTACCAGAAAGATATTTCTTAACTTGCTATTTCTAAATAGTTGGCATGGTAACATCGTTGTCATTGTTGGCACAAATAACTAGTAAAGCATAGCCTAGTGATGGCGAACCTTTTGAGCTCGGCGTGTCAGCATTTTGAAAAACCCTAACTTAACTCTGGTGCCGTGTCACATATTGCCGGGAGCCGGTCCATCCTTGCTGTTTCAAGGGACCTGGAATATATGGCATACTGTTCTTAATATGTTTGCTCACCTTCTTGGCACTATGTGTTTTAACCAAGGTCTCTGAGAAAGGTTGTTTCCCCAGGTAGGGATTTTCCCCTGAAGTTAGGGAGGGAATAAAACCTCTTAACTAAGTGCCAGGTGGGTAATTAATCACTTTAACTACGAACAATCATGCTTAAGCTACATAATCTTTACTCCCTGGAATGGACATAAGAAACGCCCTAACCTTTGGAATCTCTATTATAGGATTGGAATCAACTGGTAGAAATACAGATGTAACAAGACAGAACTTAAAGACAGAACCTACACAGAACCTACACACAGAACCTACACACAGAACCTAGAGACAGAAGAACTTCGCTGGAGAGAACATGGCAAAAGATCCTGGACAGAAACTGGCCTCAGAACCTAGAGACAGAACCTAGCGAGAGAACATGGCAAAAGATCCTGGACTGAACCTGACTATAGAACATTGCAAGAGAACCTGACTAGAACCTGGTGACTGAACCTGGCTGGAGAACCTGGACAGAACCTGGCTGGAGATCCTAACCAGAACTTCGCTGGAGATCCTGAACAGAACTTGGCTGGAGATCCTGGCTAGAGATCCTGGCTAGGCTGCTGATCAAGTGAACGCTGTCTCCGTGTCATTCTTTCTTCGCCAACTCCGTCTACACCTTTGGGGACCCCTGGACCTGCTGGGGCTGGACCCCGGCATCTGGCGCCCGAACAGGGACCCTTAGATGTAACAAGACAGAAAGAGACAGAACTTAGAAGACAGAACCAAGAGAGAAAGAACCTACACAGAACCTAGAGACAGAAGAACTTCTCTGGAGAGAACATGGCAAAAGATCCTGGACTGAACCTGACTACAGAAATTGGCAAGAGAACCTGACTAGATCCTGGTGACTGAACCTGGCTGGTGAACCTGGACAGAACCTGGCTGGAGAACCTAGCAAGGGAACATGGCTACAGAACCTGGCTGGAGAACCTAGCAAGAGAACATGGACGCAGAACCTGGCTGGAGATCCTAACCAGAACTTCGCTGGAGATCCTGACCAGAACTTGGCTAGAGATCCTGGCTAGGCTGCTGATCAACTGAACGCTGTCTCCGTGTCATTCCTTCTTCGCCGACTCTGTCCACACCTTTGGGGACCCCTGGACCTGCTGGGGTTGGACCTCGGCAACATATAGATTTTTTTTGATATTTGCAACCATAGTAAAACAAAGGTTTATATTTTTGATATTTATTTTATATATTTAAATGCCATTTAACAAAGAAAAATCAACCAAAAAATGAGTTTGCATGTCACCTCTGACACGCGTGTCATAGGTTTGCCATCACTGGCATAGTCTTTATGTTTCCTATCATATCTTTTCATTTGTCTGAAAATTATCAGTGAGGTTTATTAATATAGTCATTTATTTTAGAAATCTTGCGCCTTTTTTGCAGTTTTTTTTCTAGTTCCAATATTCTAGAAGTGGGTTTCAGTAACTAGCAGAAATATGACTGCTCATATCATAATTCATATGAATCTTTTTTAAACAACGAATCTGAAGGATAACAGCACAAGGTTGTTTGGGGAAAATGCCTTAGTGTTGCCAGAATATTGCCAGTAATTTTTAACAAATTTTAACCATGAATTAATCTAAACTGAATACACACACAAGAAGAGAATACAGTAAGTCTTCACTTAATGTTGTCAATAGGGTCTTAGAAACTGTGACTTTAAGCAAAACCAATTTTACTATAGGCTAATTGATATAAACAAAAGTTAAGATCCTAAGGCATATTTCTGGTCACAAAAACATCACCAAACTTCTAAACAAAGACTCTATACACTTTTAATATTAAACATTAAAATACATGTGATATATATATATATATATATATATATATATATATATATATTTAATAAAAGTGAGTAAGGCCCTAACCGGTTTGGCTCAGTGGATGGAGCATCGGCCTGCAGACCCAGGGGTCCCAGGTTCGATTCCAGTCGAGGGCATGTATCTTGGTGGTGAGCGCGTCCCCAGCAGGGGGTGTGCAGGAGGCAGCTGATGGATGGTTCTCTCTCATTGATGTTTCTAACTCTCTATCCCTCTCCCTTCCTCTCTGTAAAAACATCAATAATATATATATTTTTTTAAAAAGTGAGTAAGATAATTATTTTCTACCCCCCTATTTCAGTTCAGGGATAGAGGGAGCCAGAGGCTCTCCAGCAGCTCTGGGAAGAAGGTGGGACCCCACTCTGGCTGGACACCCTTCTGTCCCAGGTGCAGTCACACCATCCCCTCACTCACTCAGCTCAGGACAACATCCACACACCATTTTGCCTCATTTTTACCTGTGGGAGGAAACCCACACAGACATGGAGAGAAAGTGCGACTCCACACAGACAGTGGCCCCAGGAGGAAACAGATTCTTCTCATCTATATTACAAGGAAGTGATGTGGAATATAAGGACATTATGTGAAGACCTGCTATACTTAAGTGTGGAAAGCAAAACTATAGTGATTTATATATGCAGATTTTTAATTTTCTTTCTCTCTTTATTTTTTTGTTGTTGTTAATCCTCCAGGAGGATATTTTTTCTCATTGAGAAACATCAATGTGAGAGAGACACATCGATTGATTACTGCCCACACGGTGCCCCAACTGGGATCGAGCCTGCAACCGAGGTATATGCCCTTGATGGAAATCAAACATGTGACCCCTCAGTCCAAGGACCAATGCTCTAACCACTGGAAAAACCAGCTGGGGCTCATTTTCTCTTCTTAAACTAGAAGTTTGGAGTCGGGAAATGCAGATCTGGGAAGGAGGTTAGCAATGCTAACAGTCATCACCTAGTGTCCTGTCTTCATCCTCTGCCATTCACTGCAGTTTTTTCCTCATTTTTCTAAGGTGGATGCCTCACATCCTCATTCAAGACATCAAGATGGTAGAAGAGATATGAGATGGCAGAAGAGATAGCTGTTTGTCTCCTTTCTTATGAAGAAAGTGGAACTTTCCAGAAGCCTCACACAGCTCATTTCTAATGCTGTCTCCAAGGCAGGAGCTATGTCACACTGGCCTAACCTCCATGGAGTGTGCTTAGGGAAAATGAGATTGCGGGGAAAGATTAATTCAGTGAGTGAATGACGTCTATCATATTCTAATTGTTTATACTGCCTTAAAGGTTATCTGTTGCAAATCAAGCATAACTTAATAAAAGAGATTTTGGCTATGCAAAAACTTACCATCCATTGCTGATTATGTAGCATCCCTCATCCCCACCCATTCTCTTCAGGTAGTGCCTTTCTGTCATTGTGACAAGAAAAATGCCTTCATACATTTTCAAATATTCCTTAGGAGGGTATCGCCCACATGGATGCCAACTTAATTAACTTCATATAATCAGACTGACAACATTGATTAATTCCATTACTACATATAGCTGAAAGGACATTTCATTTTAGAACTGATCATAAAATAAAAATTTTCAGATACACAAAGTGGCTATTAACGTGTTTTTTTTTATAAAATTGCCTGGGATTATTAAATACCTGCATTGGGGAATGAAATAGAATAAAGGAGTACAGAATAGTGGTAATTAGCATGATAAAACTAGTAAGTCTTAAGTTCATATAGAATTGGTCACTAAACTGTGCCTTAATACATGACAAATATGTAATCATCTGAAACATAGCTGAGACTTAATTAGAACTTAAAGTAGGCCATGATTACCCTAAAATCTTTCTTTCTATTGCTATTTTTCTCTTCTCCCCACAACTAAACATTAGCAGTGCTTTAATATTGCCTCTTATCTACCCAATAACATAGTCTGCTCTCCAAACACTAGGACTTAATTCCTTCCCAATGTGCCTTTTTTGTTCTTACCTTTCACCCATCCTCACTTTCTTCCTTCCATCTTCACCCTCCAATTTTTTTTTCTCAGCAATGTCACAATGCAAATGATTTATTTAGTTTATAATATTTTATTTTCTAAAAAATTACTTATATTAGGTCTCTCTAGACTACTAGGGTATTACCAAGGCTGTGTGTATGTACAAAGAAATAAATTCTATTGGGGCAATTTTAGCCATTAGAAGCAGTATAGCATGTGCATAAGATTACCTTGGTATCATTTGGGTTTTAAGAATATCCCCAAAAAGAAAATCTGGCTAACTATTGGACAATCGCTTGTTATTAAACTACAAAAAAGAAATCAGACACTTTCTCACATTTTCATAGGTCTCAGAAAATATTACTTTAGTCTGAACACTGTTTCACTGTGGCAGCGCCTGAATAGAAATTTTTCTCTAAACTTTAGGCTCACCTCTAAATTCTCTCCCATCTTACCTTAACTGCCTGGTTCACTATCCTGCTTTCAAAAAAATAGAGTCACATTTGTTTCCTTTCTTTTCCATATCTAATGTTCTGCCCTCTGCCTAAGTCACTAAAATGCTGGCCTGAATTCCACTTACCTAAATTTCCTTCTCTGCAGGAACTCATTCTCTCTTTTTATCTGAGGACATTTTCCCAGAATGCCAATGACTTGGCACTTGAATGTCTGAGTCACTTTCTAACTCTGACAACTATTCCTACAACTTCGTTTTTCCAGTCTGTCTCTCCACAGGTCCAATTGGAAATGTCCATGGCCCAATAAAAACTTGAATTAAAGAGGCCACATCATTCCAACCCAGAGTAGACTATTTCTCTTCACATTTTTGTCTTGAGATTAGATTTTCCTTCAATTTTCTACAATGTATTTATGATAGCAGTGGCCTTAATGTTAAACTTAAAAATAATTGGTAAAGACTTCTTGACCATTTGGTATCTGTTCTCTAATCCCATATCTTCGTATTTTCATTAGACTGAATGAATTTCACATTTTACACATTTGGGCAAAAAAAGAAATAGGCAGATGCAAAATATATTAAAATATTTTAAAGTTTTTACTTGATTTTAGTTTTTAAAATTTATTTCATTCATCACCTTTCCCTGTGTACCTGTATTCTTGCTCGAGTAGGGCTATGTGTTACATATATCAGGAATATAAAATTAAGATGATATATTTTCTATGCTCACATTGATTCCTGGCAGAACTGACAGTAATAATTTGGAGCTGGATTTCATTGAGAATTAGACAAGAAATGGTGATATTTTATGAAAAAAATATTCTATAGATAATAGATCTGTAAGTACACTTTATTTACTAATCTCTAGGTTTGACACATGACTTCATTTACCCACACATTCAGGAAACAACACTTAAGAGATAGTGTGAGATAGTAATTGCAGGTATCTATGGAACTACAGTGGAAATTGAGTTCACAATAATCAATGAAATTAAACATGCACTTGAAGAAAAGGCGGCTCAAAGTGAGTCACAAACGTCACCTTGTGTATGGAAAACTGCATGAAGTTATTTTAGATGTAGATTGTTTATATCTACTTTCCTGATACTGCCAAGATAGACACATATTTCCATGATTAGTTTTGAACATAGTTCCCTATATTTTACTAAAAATTAAATTCTGCTTAATTTGATGATAGCTATGTTATTATATTAGTTTTGGCACATTAAGTAAGTTTTCTGAGCTAAGGGGAACTAAAGAAAATTGGTAGTTTAAAATCAATTAAGAGAAAAGTACCACAGGGATTAGCAATTTCGCTTGTGGCAGAGTTTCTCAAGCTTAATTGACCTTGGTAAGTTACTTGCAGAATGGTAGGTTACATATTACACAATGGTAGTAAGAGGTGGAGAAATGATTTTAAGTACTTTTGCAATAATCAATAAAACCGGGTGTAATTTTTGAAAGGACTTATTTCCTGGTTATTTATGTTTGAGTGCATGTCCTGAAATTTACTTAATGCCATCTCCCTAGGCTTTGAAATATATTCAAGCAAGAAACTTTATATTTTCTTAATTTTTTACAGAATTTATTCATCTTCTTATTGAGCAAAATACTTAACACATAATAGACCTTGGATTAGTATTTGTTGAATTTATGCATTAATACATGAATTTGTCAATGTTATATAATTATGTAATTTGAACAATGAAATATACTAGTAAATTAAGTAATTGATATATGAAAAATATATCTCCTTACACTATGTATTATATATAAGAGTATGAAAATGTGGGAAGTGAAGGAAGTGGGGAAGAGAGGAGTATTATTTTTCCAAAGCAGGTTTCTTTCAACCTTGGACTTTTGACATTTGAGACCAGATAATTTTTTGTTTTAGGAAGATATGCTATGCATCACTGCCCTTTACCCCCTCCAAGCTGTAGCAATAACAAATATCTCCAGATATTGCCAAATATACACTGGGGTGGGGGGCAAAATCGCCCCAGTTACTAGCAAAGCACTTTTCTCTAAAAAATGTATGGAAGATAAAGGCCAGCAGAGGTAGTCATACTTATTATGTTAATACTATACTTTTATAAACGTTAATCAAAAATCTTGGCATGGAGCAAGCATCTTTTGAATAAATTAGGACAATGAAAAAAATAGATTAGAATTTGCAAAAATATTAGGAACATCCAATTCCTAAATATTTTATAAAAAAATATCTCAAAGAGCTACATCTCTCCCTAGCCGGTTTGGCTCGGTGGATAGAGCATCAGCCTGTGGACTGAAGGGTCTCAGGTTTGATTTTGGTCAAGGGCACATACCTAGGTTGCTGGATTCATCCCCAGGAATGGCATGCAGGAGGCATCCAATTGGTGATGTTCCTCTCCCATGGATGCTTCTATCTCTCTATCCCTCCCCCTTCCTCTGTCTCTAAAAGAAATCAACACAAATCTTATTACAAAAAAAAGAGTTATGTCTCTCATACTCAGATCAGCAAACTGAAGTTCAGAAAAGTTGGGAGCCTTTTTCCAGGCGCCAGAGATTCCATCAGGTCTCCCTGTTCCATGCTCCCTTGGAACCTACAGGTTATCATAAGGCCCCTCACCCTTGTTCATTTTCTTTGCTCACCACTACTTTTTAATTCTAAAGGAATATGTTGCAAGTGTTTTGTTCACCATTGTGTTTCTTGTTATTAAAGTATGCCTCTCACTCAGCAAGACCCAGTAAATGTTTGCTAAATGAGTGAGTGAATGACAGATGAATAAACTGAAAGTGACATATTAGGGGGAAATGTCATTTTGGACAGCTGTTTTGTTCACTGGATACTTAGCTTATCTGGTGTTATTTCCCCATTCAACTTCTTATTTAACAGTTTGGACAGGTGTCCACCTCTCTCCTTCAACTTTTCTCGGTTTTACCAAGCAACCTCATGACCCTAAACAGTGCTAAGGAGACACTAAAAAGGTGCTACATCAACATGCCAGTCGAACATAGGCTTCTGATTGTAAGTTCAAAATCGAGATGAATATCATGTTTATTTTAAAATTGTACTTCTTCAAAACTGTGCCTTTAGTGAGGGTATTACTAAGTCCTGTTTTCGTTGTAATAAAGGGATTTAAATTTTATTAAATTTTTTTATATATTTAGTTATAAAAGCTTTCAGACACAGAAAAATAATTGAGTAGAGACAGAGAATAAAATATCAGGATCATGGAATCTATTTGCTTCTCCCCGTTTGTCCTAAAGTATTAGCTGAGAGAAATTTTTTATGTAGATTACCATTTATCTAAAGAAGAGATATAAATATGTTCTACAAACTGATTTTAGAAAATAAACTTTTAATTCCCATCAAAACCTTATAAGTCATTATTAGATATAGTCAAAGTTAGGTTATAAAATTATGGCTAAAGATAAACTAATGTGAAACTGAAAAAAAATCCAACATATTTTATAGCTAAAAAAAAAAGTATATATATATATAATATACCTGTACCTCTGGGGAAAACAGCTAGGTGCCCTGTCTTAATGATAGATTATTATCATTAGATACAGCATACCAAACATAAAATAGTCCTATATCCATACATCTATTAAGGAAGTAGTTGCCTCATAACTCTAGGTGCTGTCTATTAAATGATTTCTGTAGGTTTGGACTTGAATTTCACTGTTAACTAGATTAATTTATTGAATATCTATAAACATCTACAAAGGCAAGTCCAATCATGTTTCTTATTTTAGAAATGAGGAAAATGAAACAGAGAGATTATAAAATTACCTAATTTACACAATTAGCAATAACTTTGATTCAGTTAATTCATAGCTGATTAAAATTCATAACATAATTTATGTATTATTTAACTGATTAGAGAATCAGTACTTATTTGGGAGATTAATCAAAAAGGTCAATTTTTGTATGGTTAGTAATTTAAAGATCCTGTCCAAGAAATTACTGCATAAAACAATCAGACAGGATTTGGCCATGAGTGCTATCATGCCTAGCTAAAAGACCTAATGACTGGTAATGAATTTTATTTTAATGCTAGTAGTTTATGAACAGTTCAATGTAAATTAGTGCAGAGTAAATTATAGAATTAACATTGGCTTAAATGCATTTCTATTTTTTATTGTAATCATAAAAAACACATAGAATTTATAGTTTAAATTTATAAATGTGTCTATAAATAATGTCCAATGTTTCTTTCCAAGTCACTTTATATTATTTTTTCTCCATGAACTTTTACAAAATATTTTCACAATTATTATATTGATGTTTTAGATCATCACTATGTTTTAATTTTCCCTCTTATGTGATATTAACATGATCATTGATGCAAAAGTGAAAAAATACATAGATAAAGGCAAACTGAAATAAAAAAATTTGAAGCATTTTGTCAACCTCTGAAGCATATAAATTTATATCTTTTTCTCAGACTTGTCAAAGACATTATCTCCAAATAATAATATCCTATGTGTCATCAAATTTCTTGGTATTGCAGCTTTTCTTAAAAGGAAAATATATTTATTCTTGAATATACATTATCAAGATAATAATCCACCTTATTTTGTAAGTTTATTTTTAACATGTGGTAGGAGTGAATGTCTAACACCCATATTCTGTTTAAATGTATCACATAACCATTGATCAATGTCAGAAAAAAAATCTAATGTTATATGTCTAATCTCATTTGAAATACTAGAGGCCCTGTGCACAAATTTGTGCACAGGTGGGGTCCGGCCACCTGCCCCAGTGGGGGCTGATTGGGGCTGGGCCAATGGGGGGAGGGGACACGGGAGGTTGGGGGGGCCGATTGGGGCCAATATCAGGCCAGTTGGCTACCTCAGTGTCTGTCATAGTGACAAGTCGTTCCAGTCGTTCCATCATTCTTGTCACTTGGCTTTTAGATATATATAGATGTGAGGGGCAACTATGTATTAGAGTTGAATTTTTAGCACTAATCTTGAATTTAATGAAATTGGCACGTAAAAATCCAATTAACTTACTAAAGTAAATATTGGATTAGGAAGGCAATTAAGAAGTTTTAATGTAAATACACAGTGTAGAATACAAATATAAATTCTGAAATATGGCCAAGACTATTTTTTGATAAAGAAGGTTTTTTAAACTGTAAAAGACAATCTTATACTGTCAATGGCTTTTATCTTTATTCATAGAAAATAATGCTGAGTATCTATCTGTTCCCAAAGTCAAAGTAGTAGCACTACTAAAAAAAATAAACAACAAAAAACATTCCACCTACTGTCCTTCAATCAAACATCTTTCTGTGTATCATATCTTACAGGATTGTTCACATTATGCCTTTGTCTTTATTGACTAGAAATGTAACTGAGGTCCCCAATTAAATCTTCTACAGCTATGCACAGTTTCTACAAAATGGTAGTAGTTAATTCAATGAAACTCACAAAGTTGATAACATGTGCCTGGGTCCATGTTCCTAAAATGGAATGGATGTTTTAAATTGATTCAATCAAGGATATTGGTAGGAAGAACTATTAAGTCTATCCACTTCTAACAAAACTGTTGGAAATCTAACAGACCTACCTTTCTTCAACCCAAAGACTTTTCACTTTTACTTTGTGTCAAAATAAATAGTATTAATTCATCAACAACTCACATTCGATTGCATAGAAGCCTTAAATCTCTAGGTTTTTCAGCCTAAACCTAAAACTTGGTATTTCAGAACCTGAAAAAAATAGTAATTTATATCAGAAACATGAATTATTTAGGTGAATACAGAACACTATTATAAAGATTATAATAATGTATATATTAAGGTGTTTTTAAATGAATCAATTTAACAGATTAAGGTTGAAATTATTTATTAAATGTAATCAGGTGCATAAAAGATGCTGCATTTTGTCCACTTCTAAACTAATAGCCATTACACCGATGGGACTAACTTTATAGATTTGTCAAGAAAATGAATCCTCCACTGAGCTGGGCATGGTATCGTCTTCACCCCACAGTGAACACTGGAATCCCAGTATCCAGGCTCAAGATTAATATCCAGTTTGAATGTCCCAACATTAAATGTCTTTAGTGACCTCTCATGGTTTGCAGGGTTTTAAATTCTGACACCTACATATTACATTTATTTATTTATTTATTTATTTATTTATTTATTTATTTATTTATTTTTGGTACTAAAAGCTTTGCTCTAGATTGTGAAATATATTGTGTTAATTTTTTATGCCTAAAGCTGAAAGGGTAGCTACACGCATTAGCTCAGTCTGTCATGTGGATGAAAAGTTTCCTTTTAAATCATAAAAAAGGAAATAAGGTTTAGATAAATTATAGTTAAAGATGAAATCATCAGATTTGTTTTCTATCACTGAATATTTCTTAAGTGAAAGAATTATTCAGAATAATATGTTGAAGACACTTTACATATTGTTTAAAATCATAGCCCACTATCATTTATTGGTAAAGGCCCTTATAAACAATATAAACTTTTCTCAAAATAATATTAGGAAAATTATTTGGAAACTACTGATGAAATATCACAGAATCACAACAGAAAACATTTATCCTCTAACTCTAAATTATGGAGGAGGCAACAGAGACGATAGTTATGATTTAAAATATTAAAACAAACTATAAATTTCCATTATGGAGAAAAATGGAGCCTCTCTGTATTGTTTTTATTTTAATGTCTTTCTATAACCTCAATATTTTTCATTCACATTGCTTTTTTCTCATTATTTAGAACTGAAAATCATAAAAATATTCACTAAAGTCATATCGTGTGATAACAAAATAGATTTTCAAAAAGTCCTATATCACTATAGTAATTTTATAATTTACCTTATAAATTATATGAAAACTCACATTTATAAATTTAAAATATTTTGTACTTTTCAGATTTTTATTTGAGCTGCAAGAATAGCAGGAAATTAAAGAGAAATAAGAGTCCGACTGCTTCTTTGAGGCATACTGTCCCTCAAATGACTCCATAAATGTTAAATTGTTGTTAAGAGTGCGCAGAAAAGAAGAACTAAAGAACCATGAGTAAATATAGAGGACTTGCTGTAAGAAGCTGGGCTTTGTCTTAGGTTTGTACCACTTTCATGAATGTACAGATATGACAAATATTATCAAATTATTAGAGAAATCAGCTTACTATCATGTGATATTAAAGACACAATATAAAACAACTAAAACCACCCCAAAAATTTATGCTATGTGAAGTGATAAACAAACAATCTGCCCTTTATATTTTCTGAAAATAAGTAATTAAGGAGGTAATGTCATAGGAACATTAGATTTCTTTAAGAAAACAAATGGGCCTTAGCCAGTTTGGCTCAGTGGATAGAACATCGGCCTGTGGACCAAAGGGTTCCTGGTTCGATTTTGGTCAAGTGCACGTACCTCAGTTTCAGGCTCCTCCCTAGCCTTGGCCCTGGTCAGATCTCCTACAAGAGGCAACCAATGGATGTGTTTCTCTCACATGGATATTTCTTTCTGTCTTTCCCTCTTTCTTCCACTCTCTCCAAAATCAATGGAAAAATATCGTTGGGTGAGGGTTAAAAATAATAATGATAATAATAAAACAAAAAAACAAATGGAACTTCTCTGATGGTTGATTTTGGCTGGGCCACAGTCCCAGATATTTGGTCAGTCACTACTCTGGAGATTTCTTTAAGGCTGTTTTTAAATGAGATTTACTTTTACAATGGTAAGTCAGACTGCCCTTTATCATGCAAAGTTTAGACCTCCAATCAGTTGAAGGCCTAAGTAGAACAAAAGGCTGACCACTCCCAAGCCAGAGGGAATTCAGTCAGCAGAAGGCCTTTGGTTCTTCCTGTGTGGCCAGGGGACTGACTTTGGACATGAGCTGCAACTCTTGCCTGAGTCTCCAGCCTCCCTTCTTCTCTCATCGGATTTTTGGACTCACCGAGCCTTTCACAATCATTGTGTGAACCAGTTCCTTAAAGCTCTCTCTCTCTCTCTCTCTCTCTCTCTCTCTCTCTCTCTCTCTCTCTCTCTCATATAATCGATAAATGAATATATATTCTAGCTGTTTCATTTCTCTGGGGAACCTTGAACACTTGAATAGCATAATTCTCATAATTATTCACTTATAATTTTCATGGTTAAAGTCTGTCTCTGATCTCTCATGCTACTTATCCCAGTTTGTAAAGGCTGAACCTCTACAATTTAGTGCAGTCCTTTCAAATTACAAAAAAAAAAAAAAAAAGAAAAAAAGAAAGAAAAGGAAAGTAAAGAAAAAAGAGAAACAAATCCAAGGCATTCTAGAAATAATGTTACATCACTGCATTCTAAATTTTTTTAAAAGATCATATATGTTTAGATTTAACAGGTTTATGTTTTGATCATTTTGAAAGTAGACGTAACATATTCTAAATTTTACATTGCTTCCCAGTTTTAAGAGATTTTTCTTTTGTTTTTATCTTTGGATGAAATTCTATTAAATTCACAGAATAATAAATGCTTGTTCTCCCTCCCTTACCATTACCATTCCAGACATTATCATGATCACAAAAAAGTATGTTTTATAAGTTGTTAAAACATCAAAGATTATTAGGACACAGGAAATATAGCATTAAGCTATTTGATATGATAAAATGTCTAAATGAAGAATATCAGTCTCACCACCAATTTACAAATTTCATTCTTCTGTGTATATATTTATAAATTTTGCATTTTCCAACTTATCTCCTAATACTTACAAAAATGCAATGTAGTTTTTATATATATATATTTTTTTTATTGATTTCAGCGAGAGAAAGGAAGAGGGAGAGAGAGATAGAGAGATAGACACATGAATGAGAATCATTAATCGGCTGCCTCCTGCACTCTCCACACTGGGGATCAAGCCCGCAACCCAGGCATGTGCCCTGACTGGGGATTGAACTGTGACCTCCCTGTTCATAGGTTGACGCTCAACCATGGAGCCTCACTGGCCGGCCTAGTCTTTTAATTAGTATTCCTCACACAACTACTATGTGCATTGCTCTGGAGAAACAGTGGGGGGCATAGAAAAAAATAAAACAAGTTCCTACTTAAATCTTAACATTGCTTATGGTTAAGAACACAACTTGTAGCATCAGATGATCATAAGTTTGAGTAACATGCTGTAGTTATATGACTGTCTGCCTGTGTTTCAACTAATCAACCTCAATATCCATAGTGTAAGCTGGAGAGCATAATGTTATCTACACAGAGTCACTAATAAAATTTGCAACGACAGTGCATTCCATGTGCTCAGCCTGGCACCTGGCAAAGCATGCGTTTGTCAAGGCTAATTGTTATCATTATGTGGAAGGTCTCTGAGGCTGGTCCTCATTGCCGTACACCACATGTGACACAATGCTATCCACTATCGGCTTTGTCCACAGTTACCTTTATAAAGAGTTTGTACTCTTTATAAAGATTTAGCCTGGAGATTACATGGTTTTGGTTTTTTTGGTTGTTGTTTTTCTTTTTTGTCTGTCAGAATCAATATTAAAATAATCGCAACCACATTTCTATGAAGATTAGGAGTATATTGAAAGCAATTTAGTCTATCCTCAGTTAGATAGGATTTTATTTAAGCCATTCAAAGAAAAATCAATTTTAATCTTTATCTTTGTAGTATCCCCTGCTGGTATTTTATCAGCGCATAGAAATCCTCCCCACATCTTGTCCACATTTATATATTGCTCTTTATTCTTCTGAGTGATTAGGTTTGGTGGCATTACCTGGCTTCATCCTTTATGGAGAACTGTGATGTATTATATATCACATTTGTCTCTCTGTGTTGTCCCCATGAATAATCCTTTCTTGCCTTTTCTGTATAACTAGCTTTAAACATGAAACTAACTCCACTGCCTTATGAACTCTCCTTACATTTCCCACAAGAGCATTAATGTTTATTATGAAAACAAGTCAAGTCACTGGTGAATCTGAGAATTACCTCATGGTTCCTCCGTGCATGGCTCCTGTTTAAGAATTCAGTACTGCATTTGCTTTCTCCAGGGCTGCATCACTGATCATGTTTAGTTTATTATCTGTTATGACACTTAGCTATTTTTCTGCCATACTTGCATTTCTTGTATTTGTGCGTTGAAAAATTATTTTTCTCTTCAGATGTATTACCCTCATCTTATCTTGACTGCATTTTTTCCTTGTGTTTCTCATTCAGTGCAGATACTTCAAATGGTGATTTTTATGTTTTACATTTTTAGTTTTTACATTCTTCTCTTGTTTAATGTTATCTGCCAAGTTAATGAATATTCCATCCTCTAGACTGCAGTGTCTACTATTAAATAATTCAGAGATTAGCACCAACCTCACATTTCTACTGAGAATATTATTAATGCATTTCAGTTTTCTTTAGTTGACTAGACTAAAGGGAACCTAAGTTCATGGTTTGAGTGCCTTTTAGCAATGACTACTTAAAACTTCCCATTCACTCTCCATTTATTAACAAATTGAGTTTAATCTGCATGCTCAAATATTCAACTCTGCCTATTATGTGCTGCTAATGTCTGTTGAGATTTATCTTGCATTATGTTTATACCCTATAAAGATTAATCATAAGAATGAAGACTCACTGTGGCATGCTGGTGAGGAAAGGGAGAAAAACTGGTTTGAGTAGAAACAGGACTATTTGCACTATTTATCCCTTTATTGCAGATTCATTAATACATTGTGCGATGGACTGAAGAGTCAAGCATAAACAATATGGAATACAGGGTGATGTTATAAAGAGCATATTTTGGAGGTAAATAGATAGAAGTACACCTATATAAAAATGTGATATATTCACTGACAAAGGAGATACACATTTAGATAGAGCCCATAGAAATGGCTTCTAGTGCAGACAAGTGTGGAGACAGTGGTTAGGATGGTATTTGGAGGTGAGGCCTTTGAGAGCTAATTGGGTTGTGAAGATGGGTCCCTCATGAGTGGGTTTAATGCCCTTATAAGAAAAGGGCTAGCTCTCCTTCAGCCATGCCTGCAACCTAGAAAAGGGTTCTCACCAGAACCTGACGTCTAGATCTTGGTCTTGCATCCTCTAGAACTGTGAAGAAAAAAAATCTGTTGTTTATAAGCCATCCTGTCTATGATATTCTCTTATAGCAGCCTGAACAGACTAAGACACCATAGAAAGCAAAGATTACATGAAAGGATTAACTTTAGAGAGAATAAAATACACCTCTTATCATTATGAGAGGAGAGAAGGTGGAAAAAATCAGAATAAGTAGGTTTGTAGATTCCACAGCAGGAAATTAAAGTGTGTTTCTGTAAAATGAAGGTAAGGGTGAAGAGGGAGCTGGATAGTGAATTGGTAGGAAAAAGTCTGAAATAGGTGGAATAATGATTAGGAGAGCCACAGAATGATTGCTGCATAGCCTTAGGGCTTCCATTAAATACTTGAGAAAGGTAATCAATTAGTATAAGTGGCTGGACACCTGGGAGACACAAGTACAATAATTTTCAAGGGAACAACAGCAATAGAAAAGTCTATAAATTAGAGTGCAAGTGTAGTCAGGTACAGGTAGGAGCATGGTCCCATGGGTCCCAGTGTGTTTGAAACCAGAGTTCAGAGAGTGATCAATAGATTGAGAAGAGTTTCTGGTCCCAAGAAGTGACCTGAACCAGACAATCATCCTGAAATGCATAAAGTGGCTCCAAGTCTGATAACTAACAGGAATAATCAGATGGCAATAGTCACCACAAAGGTAATAGCTAAAATACACTGTTATATTCCATGCAAATGATTTTACATTTTCCTTCCTACAGTTATAAAGAGGCATTATTATTTTCTTTATTATGTAGATGAAAAAAAAAAAACACATAAATGTCTGTGATAAGGAGAAACTCAGTTATAAGACCTTTAAGACAAGGCATTTTGGATCACTGTGTTGGGTTTTCCTGTTGGGATATTTGTAGTAGTGTGAGAGCATTAAGCTTTCCTTCCACATGTAGAATGCAAACATCCTCTCCTCGAGATTAATTTTGACTGAGATTAATTTTCTATAGGCCCAAAGCAACCCATTCAATCATGTTTCCAGCTTCAAAGTCAAAGTCAGTCCTTTCATCAGGTCTGTATAACCTCGCAGCCTGACAACCAGTAAACCAAAATGCAAGTTATCATACCCAGAGACCTCATATATATAATAGGAGAAAAGGAACTGGAAACCCGGAACTAAAACTCCCTATTTGGAAAGTGAACGTAAGAAAACATACTGACATACTGCTTTCATTGATCCAGACAAATGATGAAATCCTCCAGCGAGGCATTGTGACAAATTTCATTCCTGGCTGTTAGGTAAATTCTTTGGCTACCCCACTTGGTAGACACGTTCCATGCTGCTAGAACTCTCTTGACCAAGGTAATCCATGGCCCCTGACTTTATTCCTGGGGGATATTTGCTTATAGGCTCCATTTGGAAACTACATGAAAGTAAAGATTTGGAAAACCTTGAAGAAGAGGTTGTATTAATCTAGCTATGCTGGTAAGAGCAGGCATTCAAAGAAAGAGATAGATTTCTCAGAACAAAGTATAGACAGAGCATAAAGATCTAATGGAAATTTTTGTCAATGAAGAATGGAGTATTAAAAATAGCTTTCATATTTAAACAAAATATATGGGAAAAAGGGATGCCACAGATAGCAACAGGCTTTCCCTCTACTCTGAAGAAATTGGTCCATACCTCAGTGTGAAAAAGTAACTTCACTACAGAGATAAATTTGACATAGGATTATCATATATAATGAATGCACCTAAGTAATCAATTATTTAAAATGAATTACATTTATATATTAATAAAATAAACTGTGTGTGCCTGCACAAGCGTGTACACACATACAACTGTCAAAACCAAAATGAGTTCTAGAAGTTAAGACTTCCGATAGTGTCTTGGATTTGTCAAGTGACTATGCGATAGTTACCAATATGAACTGTGTTTTTTAATTCTTTTCTAATTCCCTATCGCTTAATGTTACTCTTCCATCCTTGCATTCTCCCAATGTCCTCTTCATGCATGCATGAGATCCATTCATTGTCAATGCGAGCTATGCCCCACCTCTTTTCCTCTGCCAGGACACACAAAGTTTTTATTTGTTTGCCTCGCCCAAAACATGTATTAGACATTTGTGTATTTCATGGTCCAGTGAATTTAATTAGGTTTTCAGCTGGTTGCTTTACTTATCCCTTTGTATTGTGGAGCTTTGGTAACTATATTTGGGCTCCTGGTACAAGGGATGTTACCTAAAGGAAATTAAGAATGATATGGCCAGCTGACATGGCTCAGTGGTTGAGTGTCATTCTATGAACCAGTAGGTCACTGTTGGATTCCCAGTCAGGGCATGCACATGCCCTGGTTGTGGGCTCAATCCCCAGAAGGGGGCATGTAGGAGGCAGCCAATCAATGATTCTCTCTTTATCATTGATATTTCTATCTCTCTACATCTTCCTTCCTCTCTGAAATCAATAAATATATATATATATATATATATTTTAAAAAGAATGACATGTGATTTAATCAACACAATTTTATGGATTGTAGGTTCTGTTTGTACATGAGGCTGGACTTTATTTTCTTCTCTTAGTAGTTCTCTCTCTGTGCCATGTAATCACTTAGGCCCGTGGTCGGCAAGCTGGGGCCCGCGAGCCACATGCGGCTCTTTGGCCCCTTGAGTGTGGCTCTTCCTAAGCCTTAGGAGTACCCTAATTGAGTGAATAACAATGTACCTACCTATATAGTTTAAGTTTAAAAAATTTGTCTCTCAAAAGAAATTTCAATCATTTGTACTGTTGATATTTGGCTCTGTTGACTAATGAGTTTGCCCACCACTGACTTAGGCCATTCTGTGCTCACTGCTTCTGGAAATGGGTTTCACTAAGAAGAAAGCAGCCAAAGGCCATTGATGGCTGCACACCTTACCCATGTCCCAGAGTGACAAAGACTCCACCTGATGTTGTTCATACCTTAAATATATTTTACTTATTTTTTACAGAGAAGAAGGGAGAGGGAATAGAGAGTTAGAAACATCGATGAGAGAGAAACATCGATCAGCTGCCTTCTGCACACCCCCCACTGGGGATGTGCCCACAACCAAGGTACATGCCCTTGACCGGGATTGAACCTGGGACCCTTCAGTCCGCAGGCTGACACTCTATCCACTGAGCAAACCGGTTAGGGCTCATGCCTTAAAGCTTGGCATGGAAACTATTGAGTGTTCCTCCTGAAAGGCTAAAACAGGATCAGATTAGTGACAACCTGCACAGATCGGCGCCAGAAATCTCAGAGGATTCCCATGCAGCCAGATTACTTAAAAGATATATGAGCCCCTGACACCCTAATCATCCCCCAAACTATTGAACAACTTGGAGTTAAGGAAAAGAAGCCCAACTTGACTGAGATTAATCTTCCATAGCCCTAGAGGAATGGAGGTTGAAATTATATATTGATTTATTAAAAAAAGTGTATTTATCTTAAAAAGTTCAGTTTTACACCTAGTCTTTTATCCATTGCAAAAGAAAAAGAAAGAGACCCCATCATTAATCTTGTTTTATTTTCTTATTTAGGTGCTACATACTTTACTCATTGGCTCACAATTCATTGCAAAAATAGTAACTTGGCAATGACCCAATCCAATTGTATGCAGGGGCTTAATCTTTGATGCAAATAAGTGAGGCTGGCAGTTCGGGAAGAATTTTAAGTGATGGTAATGCTGATGGGTGCAGGGTCACCCAAGCACCCAGATTCTTTCTATGGTAACAGCGTTGCTTTGTTCCAGCTGGCTACTGCATTATAGGAATGCCAGCTTGCCAAGTGTGGCTTGGTATTTTTCTTCTCTTTTTTCTTTTTCCAAAATAAGCTGGAAACAGCCTCACAGCCTTTGTATGTGTAAACGGGCAATATCAAATACTCCATGCGAGACACACAAAAAACCTTGTCTAAAGTTTGCATCTTGCTTTCTCATGCCATTTTCTGTTTTCTGACTTAGATTTGCAAATTTATATGTAGGATGGAAATTTTCTTTTGCAAATTTTGTGAGAAAGTCAAACAAAAAAGACTAACCTGGAATGTTTCTGATTGAAGTGTTGAAGGGGAGGATAGTGCTCCAAACTCCACATGCCTTATTCATCCACCATGGATACCTCCAGAGACGGAGGATCACTGGCCAAAATAATTTCATGTCGTTGTTGTTTTTAGAGAAGCCAAATGAATACATTTTTAGGCTTGTATGTGGAAGAGGAGTTGCATGGAAAGTATCCTCAGAGGGTGATCTGGTCATAAAATCCTAACTGGGCAGGTCATGGTGGTAGTCATGTTCCAGTCCGAGGGACCCCACCAGTGCACAAATCCCTGCACCGGGCCTCTAGTAAATATTATAAAATAATTTTTAAATGTGTGCAATTTTATACTTTAAGAATTACATTTCTGTATGGAATGAAAAAACTAACAGATCTTCATCAGTTTTGCATTGTTGAAGATATTTGCATTGAGATTTGGGACTAACACAAATTTTGTATGGCACATCAGTATTTAATACCAACAATCATCTCCAGGCACTGTGTTCAGACATCTATAACCGCTATGTCTAAATAGCTCATTATAAGTGTTATTATTTCAAATCTAGTAATCCTAGATTTGACAAAGTTTATTCTGTCATGAATCAAATGGCAACTATTTTAGGCTTTGTGGGCTATATGGTCTCTGTCACAACCATTTAACTCTACTCTTATAGCTCCGAAGCAGTTACAGACAACTCAATAAACTTAACTGCTGTAATGAAACTATTTACCAAAAGGGGCAGCAGGGCTGATTTGGGCTGTAGGTACTAGTTTGCTGACCTCTGCTCTATGTTTGATATCACTATTCCTATTTTAAAGACGGAAAAAAATGAGTCTCATAGAAGTAAATTAACATGCTTAATGTTACTAGCTATGTGATGGCAGGCAATTTCAAACCAGATCATATGATCTGTAGCCCAGTATAGAGTACTTATACCCATGCTTTTTCACTAGGACATACCCTTATTAAATTTCATGATGAACAGCCCAACTTACATTAAACCATTTTTAGTATCTTTTTTATGCAAATATGTGTATGTTCCTTGGGATTTAGAGACATAGAGTGATTACTTAAGTGGAAACCTGCAGGAGTAGAGGGCAGAGACTAGATGATGCTACAGGAACAAGTGTTTTGTGGGGTTTTTTGTGTGACTTTTATTGTGAACCATGAAGCCTTATAAGGAATGTAAAGAAATGGGAGCTATTTCACAAGAGACCACTTTTTAAATAAAAACAAAAACAGATCCAGAGACAGAGAAGCATCAATCAGCTGCTCAAACCTCAGAGGGAAGGTAGGGGAGGGTGGGGATAAAGGGGAGAGATCAAACTAAGGACTTGTATGCATGCAAATAAGCATAACCAATGGACGCAGACAACAGAGGGTGAGGATGAGGGCAGGATTGGGGGCGTGGGGGGCAATGGGGGGGTATGGACACATATGCAATACCTTAATCAATAAAGAAAAAAAAGAAATATGGAATATTGCATATATTAAATTAGAAAAATGAGGACAAATCTGCCTAAGGGAAAAAAAAAAGGCTCAGACTGACTTCCTTGCAATTTTCAGCATATTATTTTTAGAACAGTTTTTAGACTCCATGGCACTGGAGAGAATATACATAGTGATTTTGAGAGCTTGGGTCAGCAATCACCTTTTCCTTCTTTTAAATACAGCTATTTAGCTAGATCATTATAGTTTATTTTCTCTTTTTTAAATTATTTAGAGAATATTTTTAATATATATCAGAAAGGATATAAAACTGAGAAAGATTTGCTATAGACCTGATTTCATAACTAATGAGATATGAAGATTTATACAAGCTAATTCATTGCATTTCATATTTCTTCTCTTTAAGTGGTCATTTTGATTCATAGAAAATTGCATTTGCAATACAGTTATATTGTGTTGTCACAATCTTCGTTCCTTCCAAAGACCTCAATTTTACCAATTATTATCACTTAAATTTGTATGCATTAAGGCTCACTCTCTAATCTCTCTGAAAGATGAAAGAGAGAGAGAGAGAGAGAGAGAGAGAGAGAGAGAGAGAGAGAGAGAGTGCTCTATCTCAGTTTCTGATTTCAAGAACTCAAACTATGTTCCCATCTTTCAGAGAAAACTTGAAACCCCTAGTACCCCATAGAGTAAAGCCTCTTATGCATCTTTTCTGACTCAGAATCTATCATACTGTATATTTTACTTACTGTTGTGTTTATCTCGAACCAAGCGTGTTCCTTTTACATTTTCTCTTTTATATTTTGCTTTTGATGACTTTGTGTTTGAGTGGGACAGGAGGCCAAGAGAATCAAATCATACCATTATATCTTCCATATTAACTGACCAGAATTTTCTGTTCATGTTAAAAAAAATATGTTTGCTATTACATTGATTTGTCCACCCATTGAAGGAAAACCTTTTGTAAGAAAATGCCCTGTGCTTTGTGCCGTTTTATAGAAAAGCAATGTAATTATCTCGCTACTAAATGCTGTGAATTAGAAGATATATGAGATATAGTAGCTACAAAATATATGATGTTAATTATGGTCATTTATAGATAAATAGGAGAAAATGTATTTCATTTGGCAGCATGATGCCTACAATAGACATGTAGAAAAATTTACATATACATACTATAATTGTCCTATGTATCACCTTGCACATTTCTGAAGAAATTGCTGGCAGGTAAGACCTATTGGGTCAACTGGGGCATTGTGTTGCCAAGCAGAGCTATTTCCTGTAATATATTTTCCAGAAATCTCTCCAGTTTTAAATTATAGTAACTGTAGTCTTGGTAAATTACTTCACAGCTGAGTAAAACATTTTATAGTGGTACTAATGATGCAAATAATAGATAAAAATAAGTTATACTTTCCTATTTCAATGTTGCAGAGGTTAGCACAATAAATGTAGCTATTAGCAGGCAATCTATCATTCTGTTAACATCATATTTAGACTAGATGCTTAAGGTCACATGTGATAATATTTCAATATTTCTTGCATTCTCTAAATATCCCCAATGTAGCCTCAACTTTAACTCTTTTAAAGACTCATTTTTCTACTCAGAGTTATGACTTACTGGATTTCATCTACCTGATGTTATTGTATTTATTTTATTTTTTTCACCTGAATGATACAAATATTTCTAATTCACTTTTCCAAATATTACAGTCTGTTCAATATCTTCTCTCCTATCTCTTCCATTGTTTTCTAAATTGTATGGCTCCAATACATCATTACCCTTAAACCAATTCAACTCTCCAGGTTCATATAATCAACATCGAGACTGGAGCAACTATTATCACCCTCATAAAACTCAATCAATGAGTGTTCCAATAATTTCCAATTATTGGACATGTAGAGTGTTAATTACATTAGCCCTTGGAGAATATGCGTTTGAACTTCATGGGTCTTATTATACACAAATCTACACTAATAAAAGAGAAACATGGTAATTGGTGTACGACCACTACCCTTTTCATTGGCTAATCAGCAAGATATGGAAATTAACTGTCAGCCAAGATGGCGGCCAGCAGCCAGACAGCTTGAAACTAACATGAGGCTTGCTTGCCTCAGTGACAGAGGATCGTTGGAGGAAACCAATGTTCCCCACCTGCGGCTGCAGGCCTCTGAGCGGCCAGTTTAAGAAACATTGTAACAAATACCACCTGACTTCAGCCAGCAGATTCGCAACATTGTAAGCAAAGGCCAGAAACCTACTTTCAGCACGGAGGCCTAAGAGCTGGAGCCAAGCCTCAAGGTAAAGCTGGCCCAGAATAAAAAAAAAAAAAAAAGAAAAAAGGAGTGGTTGGGAACTTCAGTCACTCCCAGCCTGAAAACAGCCCTCAGCCCGTCACCCAGACTGGCCAGGCACCCCAGTGGGGACCCCCACCCTGATCCAGGACACCCTTAAGGGCAAACCAGCCAGCCCCACCCATGCACCAGGCCTCTACCCTATATAGTAAAAGGGTAATATGCCTCCCGGCACCGGGATCAGCGTGACAGGGGGCAGTGCCCAAACCCCCTGATCGCCCTGCGGCTCTGTGTGTGACAGGGGGCGGGGCCCCAAACCCCTGAGCAGCCCTGCTCTGTGCCTGATAGGGGGGAGCTCCCCACCCCCCCCCACCCACGGGCCCTGCTCTGTGTGTGATGGGGTAGAGCCATAACCTCCCCATTGGCCCTGCCCTGAGTGTGAGAGTGGTGGCGCCCCAACCCCCTGATCGGCCCTGCTCTGTGGGTAACAGGGGGTGGTGCCGCAACCTCCCCATTTACCCTGCCTTGAGTGTGACGGGACGGTGCCCCAACCCCCCAATTGGCCCTACCCTGAGCGTGACTGAAGGTGGCATCACAACCTTCCAATCTGCCCTGCTCTGTGCATGACAGGGGGCGGCACCCCAACTCCCCAATCGGCCCTGCTCTGATCCCGACCAGGGGCTGCACCTAGGGTTTGGACCTGCCCTCTGCCACCCGGGAGCAGGCCTAAGCCAGCAGGTCGTTATCTCCTGAGGGGTCCCAGACTGCGAGAGGGCACAGGCCAGGCTGAGGGACCCTCCCTCCCCCCCCCCGAGTGCACAAATTTTTGTGCACCGGGCCTCTAGTCTATAATAAAAGCGTAATATGCTAATTAGACTGAAAAGCCAAAGGACCTTCCGGATGGCCTTCTGGATGAAGCCATAGTGGCGGGGGCCATGGCAGAGACAGACAGTTAGGGGCAATCAGGCAGGCAGGTGAGTGGTTAGGGGTGATCAGGTAGGCAGGCAGAGTGGTTAGGGGCAATCAGGCAGGCAGGTAGGCAAACAGTTAGGAGCCAGTGGTCCCAGATTGTGAGAGGGATGTCTGACTACCCCTGAGGGATCCCAGATTGCTAGATGGTGCAGGCCGGTCTGAGGGACCCCCGTCCCCTTCACCCCTCTGCCTCGAATTTCGTGCATTAGGCCTCTAGTTTTTTAAATAAATGTTTATAGCACTGGAAATGTATTTTCTCTTTCTTATAATTTTGCTAATAACTTTTTCTCTAGCTTACTTTACTGTAAGAATACAGTGTATAATGCATAGACAAAATATGTGTTACTCAAGATAAGGTAATCAGGTTTGTTTTCTGGTCTTGACATTTTTGTTGTTGTTGTTTTTTGCCACCCATTTTCCAATTTGTCACTATATTCTATATGCTGCCTACCTCAAAGGAAGCAAACCACTAGCTGGTAAAACTTCTGTTTACCCGCCCCTCCTGTATTTGTATGCATTTAACACTGCGCCAAGCAAGCACACTAGAAATATGAAATCAAAGGAAGTCAAGAAGTTATGCCTTCTTGGCTGGTATCTGTGAGTGATAGAATATTTACTTAGATTCAAAAGACATATTTGTTCCTACTCATTAACAAAGGTGATTGCAACAGGAAACTGAAGTCATTTAAAGGTGACAAACAGCCTTGTCATTTGTAAAGAACACACACACACACATACAGATCTATGTCTAGTTTAATGCAAATTGTTAGATTACTTCAATTGTGTGACATATCATGGAATGTTTATATTGTTTTCCCTTCAAGCTGAACATGGCTGGTGGTGATGATAAGAAAATCTACATAACCATTTTATAGCAGGTTGGCACAGGAAAACACTGAATTCATTTAATGAGTTCAGAATTGTATTTTGCCTAGGAACAAGAAACTCTAAAATAGTGCCTTAAATTATAACCACAGTGTTTTCTCAAGTACAGGACATTCAGAGGAGAGAGTTCAAGATTAGAGCAGCAGGGGTCACAATGCCAACAGTGAATGCACCTTCCTTAACATCTTTCCTCTCCTTGATTTTGGTATAAGTCTCATTTTCATGATGTCCAGGTGGCTGCCAGGTCCCCAGCTAAGAGTGGAGCATGCTGGGAAACAGCCCCTGGAAGTTTCTCTTGGCCTTCTTTCATCACATTGTCCAAAATGTTTTACATGACAAGAGAAGATGAGAAGACAATGTTTATTACTAACATATTTTTAAGCTGCCCTTATTAACGCTGTAACTAAAAGCAGAATTTGTAGTGAGAAAGAAGAGGATATGGGGTGGCACTTAGCAGTCTTCCTACACTTCTTAGTGTGAAGAATTGTATTTTCAAAACCAGTTTAATTATTTTTTAAATGTTTTAATTGATTTCAGAGAGGAATGGAGAGGGAGTGAGAGAGAGAAACATCAATGATGAGAGAGAATCATTGATTGACTGCCTCCTGCATGTTCCCTACTGGAGATCGAGCCTACAGTCCGGGCATGGGCCCTGACCGAGAATCCAACCTGTAACCTCCTGGTTCATAAATTGATACTAATCCACTGAGCCATGCCCGACAGGCCAACTTAATTCTTATAAGGAAAGAATAACATAAATGGGCAGATGAAGTTCAAAGTTGAGGGTATTTTTTTTATGGTAGATGGCCTAGTTAGAACAGAAAAGATTAAGATGTATGTTGAATTTTCCTTTTAAGATCGCCAGAATCATACCCACTCTCTCAGGCTTCAATTAATATCTATCTTCTGAAAACACTCAGGGCACATAATTGTTACCCTCTCTTCTTCATTCATTATTCAGAGAATGTGGAGACCTGATGCCCAGCTGCCATCTATTTAATATGCAAACGTGTGCGACACTGGATGTCTCTCCCCACACCCGCATCTGTTATCAATGCCCCTATTCTGCTTACTTTCAGGACCATTCTGTCGCTGTGGCTTAAAACTCCACAGCCAATGCTGGTTCAACTTTCTTTTTTATCTCACATGTCCAATTATTTTCCAACTCCTGTGGTTTCCAACTACATTTCCCACTGTAACCCATTCTTCAATCCCTACCGCCACTGTCCTGACTGAGCTTCTGCAATGTTCGTTACCCAACTAATTACTTTCCAAATGTAATTGCAATCTTATCAATTATTTAATTTTAAAAACATGGAATGAAGGACAATTTCTACTAAAATGAAATACCTCACTAGCTTTTAAGCCTCACAATATCACTGAAAATTATTTTCCAGCCTTGATGTGTATCATTCCCTATGCTGACTGCATTCTAAGCAAGCTTGGATATTTGTTTCCAAATGTTAGCTCGGTCCAACATCTGAATTTTGCTCACATTATCCCCTTCTGCCTAGTGAACTCTTGCTATTATTTCTACCTGTTGATATTTTGCTCATTCCTCAAATTTAAACTTGACACTACTTTCCCCATTAAAGGCTTTCCTGATTTATTCTGCTGACTATGGTCTCTCCTTCCTTTGCTTTTCCAGAGCATTTTATTAAAATATGTTCCATAGAATTTTAAAAACTAAATTTACTGGGGGAACATTGCTTAATAACAGTATTTTATTTTTTTAAAGTTATTCCACTTATTTTAATTTTAACACTAGAGCCCGATGCACAAAATTTGTGCAAGGGGCCTGGCCCTCACAGCCCCTGTTTGGTCTGGAAGGTCACCTGGATGGTCGTTCTGCTGTCTGGTCTAATTAGCATATTAGCTTTTTATTATATAGGATGTGATTAGGTAGATTGCATTGGACAGGGAATAGGGATAACTACATATTTCTCTTGGGCTGAGCACAGTGTAGAAATGAGGTCTAGCTATATACCAAGAACTGTGGGCATGGTAACTGTGAACCAGAAGCAAGGCCTTGTAAATAGAGCTCAGGATCCTTACCTCTGGTTACCACTCAGTGTTGGCAGCCAAATTGTAGGGACTTATGCAAATAAGATCAGACGGGAAGGAAGGCATTCACCAAAATATCTGTGTTCAATCCTCCAAAGCTGTAGCTGGTACCACTAATTAAAGTGATATTCACCTGATGCAATTATTCTAAGTATTAAATTATATAATGGCTATACAATTATTACAAGAACATTAAAGTGGTTGTTGTCTACTTCTAGTTTTGGAAACAGGTAGATTTTGTTGTTAGTATCCTGAAATAACATCGATAAATGTGAACACAGAATTTTAAAAACAAAATTTACATATATAATATATATAAAACATACATATATATTATATATAAAATATATATGTGATATATATATATATATATATATATATATATATATATGTCCCAAAAATGTATGCACACACTTTGAATAATTATAAAGGCAATGTTTATTAAAATATATTTCATTTTCAAAATTGAGCTATTAATTGTTAAATTGCATATAGATTTTTTGGGACACTATTTATATGCAATCATTACAAAATGTTTTTACTGTTATTTCAGATTGTAACTTTATTACTTTTTGAGGACAATAGGGAGATAGATTGATGCACATTAAAAAACACAGAATTTGCTTGAGTGACAGACCTTAACCAGACTTAAATGCTGAAAGACCAGCATTTTCTATACCACTTATCAACATCATTAATTATAACCCTATATAATCCCCCAAACACCATGATTACACTTATTATGTATGCACATGGGAAATCATTTAAATTTTTCCTAGTTAATGAAAGGCACTGATTGTCTTATCTGCCAGGTAATTAAATTACTATTAAGCCTTTATTATTAAAGCCATTTGGAAGTAAAGTCTTCCATTATGGTTAGTTATTTAAATACTTAACCTCCAGACTCATATTTGACTGCTGCTCAACATTTCCACTTGCAAAATGGCCATTTTAAACTTATTGTGTTTAACAGTTAACAGGACATTATTATGTTCTACCCACTGCCTCCTCTTCTCAGATAATGACAACCTCACCCTTCTAGAATTCCATGGTAAAAATACCCGGCTCTTTTCTTATTCTTACACTCCCCTTCAATCATTTTATTATCTTTACCTTCAAAAGGTATCTTGGATCTGGCCATTTGTTCCTATTTCTTCTACTAACCCTTTTATTAACTCCAAGACACATCATATCTTTCCTGGAATACTGAAATATCCTCCAGACTTGTGTTACTGATTCTTCATTTGCCATAATCCAAGCTATTATCAAGAAAGAAAGCAGGCCCTGGCTAGTTTGGCTCAGTGGATAGAGTGTCAGTCTGGGGACTGAAGGGTCCCAGGTTCCATTCTGGTCAAAGCTACACGCCCTGGTTGTGGGCTCAATCACCAGTAGGGGGCATGCAGGAGGCAGCCCACCAGTAGTTCTCTCTCACCATTGATATTTCTCCCTCCCTTTCCCTTTCTCTCTGAAATCAATAAAAAATATATTTCTTTAAAGAGAGAAAGCAAAATAATTTTTAAAAATAATAGATCACTTCTCTGGATTCAAAGCCCTCTAGCAGACCCCTAGCCATGGAGAATGAAAGCTAAATTCTACAACCTACAGGGCTCTCCATCCCTATCTGTTCTCAAAGACTGGCATCTCCCGGAATCAATGGTGTCATAGAACTACATGTGTGTTGATTATTAACTTTTCAGGAATTTGGAATGTCAGTTTCAAATGCAGCTATTATTAAAAGCGAAATTAAATGCACAGCACTAAAATCTATTAAAACCATGATTATTAGATCTGAAAACTTGAATCTTGATTTTACACTACTGTGTTTAATACCATCCTTACTAGCTCTGGGATCTTTTTGATTTGTCCCCACTTTACAAGTCAAACATTCTAGTCAATTGCTCATCTTCTTTACCCCCTAAGAACCTGATTATGTATTAGCCATGGTCAGCGATCCCTGCTGGTGGTGGGGGGTGGGGCGGGGGTGGGTGTGTGTGTGTGTGGGGGGCGGGGGGGCTCAGTGCCCAGTGTAATTATTCGCTTTACCTGTAAAGACTAAGTGCCAATTCTGGTGGCTATCATTCCCACCTACATTAGGATACCCTGAGGCCTGTTAACTAGAAACAGGTTGTCCTATGTGACTGGTTTGGGGAACATTTTCAGCTTAGAATATTTTGTCCTGAGTTGGAATTGTGAATGAAAACAGATGGCCATTGATCAAACTCATCTGGGTTGATTGCTTTCCAGGTTGTGGGGTGGTTTCCTGGCCTGGTTACTGTAATGGTTGTCAGAAGTCTATTGTGATATGTAGCATGGCCACTTTTTAATATATTCAGTCTCTCAAGGACCCCTGATCTGTACTGATTAACATCTATTTTAATCAATCACCTCAACAATCAGAACATTGCATACCATGGATATTTTAATCTGAACATCTGGAGAACCTCAATTAGGTGAATAAAAGTAACAGACTTATTATCTTAGTGTTAATGACAAAATAGTTATAGAAAAAAATGATGTGATTCAATGAAAACCATGCATTGCCTGGAAGATACCCCTTTCCAGGAAACCTGATTCTAGTCATTCATTGTTTCTGCACTGTCAGGCAACTATGCATTGATTTAAACTCTTTTATTGTCTTTGAGAAATTTCACAAAACTGTGTAAATATGTTTGCTCTTCTCATATTCTCCTGCCCAATTATATCTTCCTGGTTTCCTCATTAAAAGAATTAAATAAAATATTTAATGATTATTGATTTTTTTAGATCTGTAGGAGAGTCAAGATTTTTTGTCTTTTCTCTTCTATAAAGTCTTTGCATTTTAATGAAGAGTTACTTAGATCTGTGTTTATTTCAAATTAAACAGAGTGATAAATACATAATGAAAGGTGAGTTTATGTACACTGAGTATTCACAGTGTCTGTAATGAGTCAGGACTTTTAGAATTAGGACCTGTGGTTGAAAGATGCTGACTAAGGCCAGCTGTACTTGACTCTACTAAAAACATTGGCTTAAGGTTTAGTCATAGACTAGTCTCCATGAGCTTTAACCTTGGATTTATTATCTAAAATTAAGCCTGGAAACCTAATTTTAAAAAAGCTGCCGATAATTACAAGCCCCACATCACATCATGACAATTACCATGTATAAATTATTCAAATGATGATTTAAAATGCTGCTAAATGATTTGGCATGAATAGTGGAGATTCCTTTAGCTCAATTTACTTTTACAATTTTACAGCTGCACTTCCAAAAATATAGAGGTCCTTCTCACAACTAAAAGGCCAAAAGAGTCAGGCTGGTGTGGCTCAATGGTTGAGCATCGACCTATGAACCAGGAGGTCAGGGTTTGATCCCCAGTCAGGGTATATGCCCGGTTGTGGGATCGATCCCCAGTAGGGCGTGCAGGAGGCAGCCAATCAATGATTCTCTCTCATCATTGATGTTCCTATTTCTCCCTCTCCCTTCCTCTCTCTGAAATCAATAGAAAAATATATTTAAAAATATTAAAAAATAAATCTGAAACATGATCGACCCAAGACCTTCCTTATCATTGTAGTTCTTCCATCCTTTTTTCTTGAGGTTTCATTCTTGTTTTGAGAAACCTCAACCTAAACTTTCTTTTGTGATTTTTATTGTTTTCTTCTAATAACAACACATGTATATATTTTCATAATTAAAGGCAATAACCTTACATTTTACTCTTTAATTAAACTTTAAAAAGACATACAAAAATATTCTAATTTAAAAAATGAAATATCAACAATTGTAACTTATATCAGTTTGAATATGAGAAATGGATATGTATTTATTTTTAAAACAAGCATTGATTAATGAAAGCAAACGTGTTGCTAAATTAATTGTGGTTGAAGAAAAAATTAGGCTCTGATATTTTTTCCAAATAAGGCCAATTTATTTTCATTTTGTTGCTCTTTTTTTTTAGAACTGTGCTTGAAAAATGACATGTAACATGAAAGATTGAAGCAATTACCCACATGATTCAGATCAAATAGACTCTTAATAAATAAAAGTAGATGGTATGGGTAGAAATTATAGCTTGAAGGTTATGTTTCCCATATACTACATATGAAAATTGATTGTTCCTTCATTGCATTTATTTTAAAAGAATAATGTTTAGAAGAAATAATGACTGAAAATTTCTCTAACCAAGCAAAGGATATAGGGAGACAAATCCAGGAAGAGCAGAGCATCTCAAATGAGATGAACTCAAAGAGGCTCACACTGAGATACATCATCATAATTAAAATGCCCAATGTTAAAGACAAAGAGATAATCTTAGAAGTAGCAAGAGAAAAGCAGTTAGTTATGTACAAGGGTGCTCCCACAAAACTATCAGATGATTTTTCAACAGAAACTTTCCAGGCTAGAAGAGAATGGCACCAAATTTTCACTGATGAAAGTCAAAACCTATAGTCAAGATAAGTCTATTTTAAAAGTCTACGCCTCCTCTAACACATAAGTTTACTTGAAATGTTATATGGAAGCACATAGTCATAGTTTACATTTCCTAGCCATTTTTTAATAATATAGAGGTATTTCACTCACTAGTTTGAAAAAGTGTGTTAGAATGAGTACATAACATAAATGTTTTATTTGGGGTTCTGACATCCCCTGCTGGAGATCATACAGCTCCTCATACCCCTCCCCAAAATACATACAGGATGGGGCAAAAGTAGGTTGGCAGTTGTTAAAATAGAGAATAATACAATAATAAATAAATAATAATACAAGAAAAAACTGTGTTTTGCTTACTCACAACTGTAAGCCTACTTTTGCCTATATATATATAATTTCTAAATTGCCAGTAACTATAGAATTACTGTAAGCTTTTTCCCAATTCTGTAATAAGAAATTATTAGAATGTGATTAAGCCAAAAGGGATTCTCTGAAACACTTTCAGGGAAAAGTAACTTTATTTCTATTTATATAAAAACTAGGGGTCCAGAGCATGAAATTTGTGCACTGGAGGGTGGGGTTCCCTCAGCCCAGCCTGCCCCTCTCACAGTCCAGGAGCCCTCAATGGATGCTTTACTGACGGCCACAGTCTGGCAGCAGAGGCTCAAAGCAGGCGTCTTGTGTGTGTGTGTGTGTGTCCGCTGGGGGCCTGCACCCAGCCGCATTGGAGGCTCAGTGCAGGTGCTGTGTGTGTGTGTGTGTGTGAGTGTGTGTGTCTGCTGGGGGCCTGCACCCAGCCGCATTGGAGGCTCAGTGCAGGTGCTGTGTGTGTGTGTGTGAGTGTGTGTGTCCGCTGGGGGCCTGCACCCAGCCGCATTGGAGGCTCAGTGCAGGTGCTGTGTGTGTGTGTGTGTGTGAGTGTGTGTGTCCGCTGGGGGCCTGCACCCAGCCGCATTGGAGGCTCAGTGCAGGTGCTGTGTGTGTGGGTGTGTGTGAGTGTGTGTGTCCGCTGGGGGCCTGCACCCAGCCGCATTGGAGGCTCAGTGCAGGTGCTGTGTGTGTGGGTGTGTGTGAGTGTGTGTGTCCGCTGGGGGCCTGCACCCAGCCGCATTGGAGGCTCAGTGCAGGTGCTGTGTGTGTGGGTGTGTGTGAGTGTGTGTGTCTGCTGGGGGCCTGCACCCAGCCGCATTGGAGGCTCAGTGCAGGTGCTGTGTGTGTGTGTGTGTGAGTGTGTGTGTCTGCTGGGGGCCTGCACCCAGCCGCACTGGAGGCTCAGTGCAGGTGCTGTGTGTGTGGGTGTGTGTGTGAGTGTGTGTGTCTGCTGGGGGCCTGCACCCAGCCGCATTGGAGGCTCAGTGCAGGTGTGTGTGTGTGTGTGTGTGTGAGTGTGTGTGTCTGCTGGGGGCCTGCACCCAGCCGCATTGGAGGCTCAGTGCAGGTGCTGTGTGTGTGTGTGTGTGTGTGAGTGTGTGTGTCTGCTGGGGGCCTGCACCCAGCCGCATTGGAGGCTCAGTGCAGGTGCTGTGTGTGTGTGTGTGTGTGTGTGTGTGTGTGTGTGTCTGCTGGGGGCCTGCACCCAGCCGCACTGGAGGCTCAGTGCAGGTGCTGTGTGTGGGTGTGTGTGAGTGTGTGTGTCCGCTGGGGGCCTGCACCCAGCCGCATTGGAGGCTCAGTGCAGGTGCTGTGTGTGTGTGTGTGTGTGTGTGTGTGTCTGCTGGGGGCCTGCACCCAGCCGCATTGGAGGCTCAGTGCAGGTGCTGTGTGTGTGGGTGTGTGTGAGTGTGTGTGTCTGCTGCCCCCAGCCACACCGTGGAGGCTTGGAGCAGGCTCCCCTCTGTGTTGATCTCTCAGGTTCTGGCCTCCACTGTGTGTTTTTCTCTCCCTTGAGCTGTGGCCAGGGTGGGGTGCTGCTTGCAGGCTGCGCCATCCTGCTCATGGATCGCCGGATCACTGCAGAGACTGGAGGCAGGCCCTGCTGGGTGCTGCCTGTGGGGAACTTTCCTGCTCTGGGATCGCCATGGAGTCCCAGCTGGCAGCGGGGCTTAGGCAGCACACAGGGGTCCTGGCTGGGGGTGGAGCTTAGGCGACGGGGGCTTTGGGGGCACACGGGGGTCCCGGGTGGGGCACGGCTTAGGTGACGTGATCGTGCCACCTAAGCCCAGCCACCCATTAGCCATTTTTATGGTGGCTAATTTGCATATGACACTGATTAGCCAATGAGAAGCATAGCGAAGGTACGGTCAATTACCCTTTTGTCTTTTATTAGATAGGATATTTATACCCTGAACAGTGTGCCAAATGGTTAGAGCATCAGCCCATACACCGAAGTATCTTAGGCTTGATTCCCAGTCAGAGGCACATACCTGGGTTGCAGGTTCAGTTCTCGGCCCCAATGTATCTCTCTCACATCGATGTTTCTCTCTTTCTCTCTCTCTCTCAAATCAATTAAAAATAAACATATCCTCGGCAATAAGGATTTTAAAAAAAAGTCATCCTTATTCTGAAATTACAACAAAGCATATGTTAAGGTTCTCTTCATCAGTATGTCTCATTATTTCAAAGTATTTACATTAGAAAAGATTATAAATAAATTACATATAACCTGAGGGTGTGTTTAAAATTCACATTCACCAATAACATATTAATAACACCCTGAAGCCAACAATTATTGAATGGATGTTGAAATATAAACTGCTATGTTCTGGATCTTTGTTTTTCCCTAAAATGCATATGGTGAAATCCTAATGCCAAATGTGAGGGTATTAGTAGATATTGTCTTTGGAAAGTGCTTAAGCCATGAGGGTGGGGCCTTCATGAATGGGATTAATTCCTTATAAAAAGGAACTCCAGAAAGATCCTGAACACCTTCCACTACTTAAGGACATAGAGAAGGTACAGGCTATCAACCAGGAAGAAGGCTCCCACTAGAATGGGACTATGCTGGTATCTTGATCTTGGACTCTAGCCTGCGTAACTGTGAGAATCAAATTTGTTTTTTTATAAGTCACCCAGTCTCTGGTACTTTGTTTTGTGGTCCAAACAACTAAGACACAAACCCAGGTCATTCCCCTAAGTCCTAAACAAAGATTTTTTTTAAATAAAAATACTCATAAATGAGATTATGTGTTGATCAATTGATAAAAATGTTGTGACCAGAGGCTCACGGGAATTTAACTGTATTTCCTCTGGAAGTAGTGGATTACTATTCACTACCTGAGAATTCATGGAGTATTTTCTGTTGGTCTGAGCCCATCAATAACCAATGTTGTGGCTGGACCAGCCTTGTGGTTCTTACGGTTACAAGACTCCCTTCAACAATAACCATTAGGAAAGTTTGAACAAATACAGATTTATTACTTACAAAACCTGGAAAATTCACAGCACCCCCAGGGACCACATAGAGGTCTTTGGTAGAGAGTGAGAGTGTGTGGGCCTGGAGTGCTGCCTTTATTAGGGTCAAAGGTGGGAGCCTAGGGTTTACTGGGCTCACTCTTTATTGGGGAGTTTAAAACATAAAAGCAAGACTTTAAAGCACTAGAATAGAAAACAAACAGGTCTCCCAATGGTCATTTACTGATATCAACCAGTACCTTTACAATAAAGATACTGCCAGCAGGATCTAATCTCTCGATGGCGAACCGGGAACCAGGGGTGGGTGGCAGCAGGGGGCTGGGCCAGCTGCCAGCTGGTTCTTTTGTCCTTGTAGCTGAGAATGTGTTTTATTTCATACAGGAGTCTTTGCAGTGGATGCCTAGGCAATCAAGCCTTAAGTCAGGCACTAGCATTACAAAAAGAAAAAAACAAACATCTGAATGAATCCCTTTTTACTACAGGGAGACTCTATAGAACATCACTACCAGAAATAATGAGAATAGACTATCCTATATAATAAAAGGGTAATATGCAAATTGACCATAATGGAAGAATGACCACTCAACCAGTCACTATGAGGTGCACTAACCACATCTCGGTCCTTCCCAGACTGGCCATCAGGCTCAGATAGCCCGATGACGAATGGGGAACTGCGGTGGATGGCGGGGGGCACAGGTGGTGCCAGGCCAAGACCCCCACCCCACTGGTTGCCCCACACACAGAGGGTGACCTGCAGTGGGGACAGGGCCAGAGAGCAGGCAGGAACAGCTGACCTCTCGGTCCCTACCTCCAGCCAGCAGGATCTAATCTCTCGATGGCAAACCGAGAACCAGGGGTGGGTGGAAGCAGGGGGCTGGGCCAGCTGCCAGCATCTGGGTAAGATGGCCCTGATCGCAGGTCAGGCTTAGGAACCATACCTGTGAATGAATTTCATGTGCTGGGCCTCTAGTATAAACATAAAAAGCAAACGTGATGGTCTTGGAACTTGTTTAGCTGTCCCGAGGCCTAAGGGTGTCTATTTTCTGTACACTTATGACATCATAACAGTGGGCAACAACACAATGAATAGTAAGACCGGTTTCAGCACATTTAGAACACTATAATGCTAAAAATGGTTTCTTTTTTCTATGTCCTTTTAATTATGGAAATACCTACCCCTCCCCCCATAGGCAATAGTCATTGAAAATCTTTTTTCTAAAAAATTATATTCAGCATCCCATTGCAAAGAATATAGACTCTTACTGATATCATATATACAAAGAAAACACAAAAATAAATTACTTCCTAAAATATGGTACATAAAAACTATTTACTATGAACTCTATTTCTTCTCATTTATCAAAATTTTGTTCTTTTCTAGACATAAGCAGCTGGCAGTCCTGTTTTCCCAGGAGTGTACAAACAGAACACGATCTGAAGGCACATAAAAAATAAATGTACTTATCCAAGTGGAAAATATTGCAAGTGCATATGTTATTTATAACACCAATTAGTTCTTGAGTCAACAAATATGATAAATTATTTTTGAAGGAACACATCTTTAGAGGCCAGGCATAAACACATATATCCAAAAGGAAATCTTCCTAGATTGATCTGGGTAACTCAGTCCACAAGAGTTATTTTATTTGAAGTATCTATGAGAATAGGCTGCAGAAACTAGACTTGTTTTTGTTTTCTTATATGTTATAAATCTGTCTCTGAGTGAATAAACCAAATAGTCAAGGAAAACATTTTATTTTAAGTATTCAAATTTTTTCTAATTTTATCTTCATAAAAAATATTCAAGTAGCTATCCAGATAAGGGTGTGATCCTTAAAGGATATAAGAAATTTAATCAAATCACCAAATGGAAAGTAGAATGCTGAAATCCATGATCATTTCTGCCAAGACACAAAATTTGCATTTGTTTCACTGATTCGGATTACCTTGGAATTCATTGAAATGCAAGAGTTACAGTAGGATAGTTAACTTCCATTATAAAGCATAGTACTCTGAAACTGTATTATGTTTGATGAAGTATTGCAAATAATTCCTTCTTGTGACACTTTAATTTTCCTAACATATCTTTAATCCACAGAGTATTAACATTAGATTTAACACTGACATCTTACATATTTAAATTTACCAATTTAATCAAATATATTTAATCAACTTTTTATTTGAATACATAGTTGAAATTATTTTGATTAACATTCTGAATCAACCAGAAAGGAGTTGAACTGCTACATATTGAGTATATTGAGTTTGTCAGGAGGAGGAGACTTTCCGCTATCCTTCTTATGTTCATTTGCCTGGTCTAATAATCAAATAGACATAAAAATGATTAGCAAGAGAAAATAAGCAAATTTAATTATACACATACATATGGAAATCCCACATACATGAGAGGCTCAGAGACAGAAAAGGAGAGTGAAGGATCTGTGCCATTCTGAGCTAAGGATGAGATTAGACACCTTGGGGCTGCAGAAGGAAGGAAGGTTATTTGCAGAATAGTAAGAGCAGATGTTCACTAATTAAACATTTGCCCTGCCCTATCCTATATAATAAAAGGGTAATATGCAAATTGACCCTAACAGCAGAACGGCTGGGAATGACTGGTCACTATGACACACACTGACCACCAGGGGGCAGATGTTCAATGCAGGAGCTGCCCCCTGGTGGTCAGTGCGCTCCCACAGGGGGAGCTCTGCTTAGCCACAAGCCAGGCTGACGACTGCCACCACAGCGGTGGTGGCGGGAGCCTCTCCCACCTCCTCAGCAGCGCTAAGGATGTCCAGCTGCAGCTGAGGCCTGCTCCCCGCTGGCAAGTGGACATCCCCCGAGGGCTCCCGGGCTGCCAGAGGGATGTCTGACTGCCAGCTTACACCCGATCCCCTGGAGAGCGGGCCTAAGCCAGCAGGTGGACATCCCCTTTGGGGTCCCAGACTGTGAGAGGGCACAGGCCGGGCTGAGGGACACCACCCCCCATAACTGGTTTCACAAATTTTTATGCACTGGGCCTCTAGTATATACCATAAAAGTTATTTCTGTTGATAAGTGTTATCATGGGCAAGGTCCTTAATTTAAACATTTTAAGGAAGAGGTTGAAGTTTCTTGTGAGCACACAGGATCTCTCTCAATTGCCTTCAGCTCAAAATAATTCACATGTGGAAGTGGTACATCTTGGGGAGGCCAGTTCTGAACCCCTTTGCACTCACAAAGAGATTTGCTTATACCCAGAGTGGCTGTTAGTTAATTCATTACTTATGTATATATGGGGGTCCCATCAGAATATGAGACTCCAGGACAGATTGTGTAGTTGGATTTCATAGGCCATTGTAGATGGAGGAGAGGAAGGCAGTGTCTGGGATTTCAAAGGGAAAATAGGCAATTTACAGGTAGATCAGAAAGAGCAAATATGTGGTAAACAAATCTTTGCTAGGCCACTGAGAAACAATTGGACAGAGAGATAAGTCTAACAAATAAGCTTGCTTGGATCCTCCCTGACTGGCATACATTACCCCAACATGCTCATCTGAATATTCTAAAGTGAATAGCTCCCTTTCTTTAAGCAGATTTTTCTATCTGAATTATTTTAGGCAGGTAAGGGTTTTATCTGAGTCTTCAGTTAAAAACAATAAATAACCAGCTTAAATAATTGATATTGTAAAACAACATTTTTTTGGGGGGTGGCAAACTCTGGCCCTTCTCAGTCTAGAAGGGCTTTCAGATTGCAGCAAGACTGCTCAGCAGTAGCAGTCTCACTTAATCCATCCTGGGGGGAAACCTTGCTTTACTTTCCAAATGATTTTTATACTTCTCTACTGTCAAAAAGAACTAATCCTCAGGAAATCTTCCATTTCAGTGGAAAAAATTATTTAAATATCTCTCAGTTGTACCTAAAAACATGACATTGCTAGACAGTTTATACTCTAAGGCCAAAGAAGTGGCATTGAACTGGCATCAACCTGTAATAAGTACGGGATATGCTCAGGTGGAAGGTGGAGACTTAACTTAGTTCACATGTCCTCAACTCTTTCTTCTTACTTTACTTAAATTAATAAGATTATCAAAGAAAGAGAACAAAATTTCCCTTAGAGTAAAACTAAAAAAGACTCACAAATTTCCTATACATTTTGAAATATCAACCCCATGAAATAAACTTTTTTACTTTTGTTAAATGTATTGGGGTGACATTGGTTAATAAAATTATACAGGTTTCAGATGTACAATTCTGTAATACCTCATCCGTATATTGCATCGTGTTTTTACCACCCAAAGTCCAGTCTCCTTCCTTCACCATTTATCCCCCCTTTACCTGCTTCTACTTTCCCCACAACCCTCTTGACCTATGATAATCACCATAATGTTGTCAGTTTCTATGAATTTATTTTCTTTGCTTAATCCCTTCACCTTTTTCAAACAGCCTCCCCATCCTCTCACCTCTGACAACTGTCAATATGTTCTCTGTATCTGTGAGTCTGTTTCTATTTTGTTTGTTAGCTTACTTTGTTCATTAGATTCTACATAAAAGGAAATTGAAAAGAAGCTTAGAGAGGCTACCAGGAACCAAGAAACAGCTCTCCAACTCTGACTAGAGTGTCACATTCTTACAAGCACGCAGACATTTTGAAGAACTTCAATAATAATCCTTTGGACTATCACAGAGCAGCCAGAAATGAAGAAGTCAATCATCTATCTGGTTTATTTTTACTTGACATCCAAAGAAGGTAGAAAATGGTATGTGGATAAGTTGATGCAATAGCAGGAATTAGAAATGAGGGCATGCCTCTCCACTCTCAGAGAAAAACAACTTTGTGATATTTCACAAATCCAAATACAGTAAGCATTGTGGTATTATTCTACTTCATCTCTCACCAAAGTGGCTATTTAGTATAGAAGAGGAAATGTACTGATACCTGTGGGCATCCTATAATAAACAAAAATAAGTTCTGAATAATGAGAAAGCCAGCGCACACTGTCAGGATGCTACATATTTAGAAAGTGAGTACATACATGCATTCTTGGGACTTAAAAATATTGGGTGAGTTTGTTCTCTTCTTTAATCAATCCATAAGTTGATTTCAGACTGGACTGCGTCACAAGCCAACTTTCCACTCGGTTTCACAAGAGTGAAGAGAATTGGGTAGCAAACTAAAGCATCCTATCTCTATTATATTTCAGCAAATCATAGAACTGGATAGACTTGTTTGCCTTAAAAGCTTGCTTTTATCAATTAAAAGAACTAAGTAATGCCCCAACCAGTTTTGCTCAGTGGATAGAGCATCGGCCTGCAGACCGAAGGGTCCGGGGGTTCCATTCCTGTCAAGGGCACATACCTTGGTTGCAGGCTCCTCCCTGGTCTTGGTCGGGACTCTTGCAAGAGGCAACCAATTGATGTTTTTCTCTCAAATCGATGTTTCTCTCTGTCTTTCCCTCTCTCTTCCACTCTCTCTAAATATCAATGGAAAAAATGTCCTCTGATGAGGATGAAAAAATAAAACAAAATAAGTAGCAATCCCAAAAATATGAGTCAATTTTTTTTGTGTGTAATGATTTAAAATAATACGATGCCTAATAGCTCAAACCATGTCTGTTTTCACTCCATTTTAAGCTTGATTGTAAGAAGTGATAGGTAGTAAACAGGTAATAAAATATGCAAGATCAGAGAGTTTTTGAAGGAGGAGGATCTCAAGAAGAATGCCCTGTGCTGGATCCAAAATCCTCCAAAAGTCCAATAGAATCCCAACATAAGGGAATGCGAGAGAGCGGGAGAGATGGAGGAGAGAGAACACAAGGCCATAATAAAGAGGTGATTCTGAAAAAGAAAGTTCTGAAAGAAGAAGCAGGAGATCCTGGAAGGATTCTTGGAGCAGTCTAGCTTAGCTGTGGGAAGCCTTATGCAAAAAAAAAAAAAGGCTGTGTCTCTCGTGAGAAAACTGCTTTAAATTCTAAGATTTCCTCCTGGACAGCAGGGGATCCAGCGGATAGAGTTTATCACCAGGTAGGGGCCTTCTTCATCCATGAATGTGGCTGAAAACCACAGTAATCTTCCTTACAAACTAATTCAACTGTTGTTGGTAAAAATTATTTCCAGTAGCTTTTGACATCTCTCTTCACACGACGCTCTTGCGAGATCTGCCTGTGCTGCATCCCGCTGGAGAAGGCTGGATTACAGCCTCAATTGCTTGTTCTTTGCAGGACGTCATGGAGCGTGAGGAAGAACCTCAGTCTTCTAGGTTAGCAAAGTGCTTTGTATATTTAAGGAAACATTGTGACTGAAAATAACAAACAGATGATATTCTGTTTCAATTGGGATGTATTTGCTCTCGATGATTTTTGTTAATTTATTTTTTCGATGAGTTTATGAAGCAAAAATCCTGGGACACATACTGTGTTGAGTGCTGAGTCAATAAAACTGATTATCTAGACACCAGTCCCTTTCTCCGAGAGGAAAAAAAAAAAATTAAACAACTAAATATATTAAGTATGTATATGTGAATGTGTGTGTGTGTGTGTGTGTGTGTGTGTGTGTGTGAAATTCCAAATTTGGGTTTTAAAAGGAAGTTAAATTAATTAAAAGGAATATTAATAGAAAGTTAAATTAATTGGTGGTTAAATCTGAAGATTTACTGGCTAAATCTGAAGATTTAGTTGGGAGTTTGTTTTGTTTGTAGAAAAGCACTGCAGGTAGAAAATGTAACAGTTACCAAATAATGTGCACAGGTGGAGGGGACTCAGAGGTGGGCCTGGGATCTCCAGGGTAGATCATCAACAGTAGCAACTACTAGAAAATAGGCTTGCTCTAATTCAAGAAGCCCTACAAAAGTATCATGGATGGAAACATGCTGTTCTTTATAAAAATGAGGGCATTTGATAAAATGCCCAACAAATTTTAATATGTAATAGTTTCCCTAAGTTTTCAAACTCTAATGAGTAATTCAAAGTGATAGTTTTTTCACTTATTAAAAATATTTGTAATTAGACAAATCTTATCTTTGAAAATAAATTGCTTTCGACATAGAGTGGCTAATAAACATCATATGGAGAAATTGTTATACAATAATTGAAAAGAGACTGATACTTAAACATGATGTAAAATTTATTGACATGTAAAATTGGTATGTAAAAACTAGGGGCCTGGTGCACAAATTCGTGCACCTTGTAAAGAACTGTGGGGCCACGAGGCTGCGGTGGGCACAGGGGCAGGTCTCAGCCCATCCTCCGTGCCCCCGCCCTGCCCCTCCTGCGGTGTGGCCCCTGGTCTCCTCACTGCTGGCAGCCCTGCTCCCACTGCCACCGTTCCCACGTGCTGACTGCCAACCCTGCTCCCACTCACTGACAGCACGGAGGGATTGGGGCCAGTGCCAGCAGCAGTTGCAAGCGGGGCTGGCACTGTCAGTGAGTGCAAGTGGCAGCTGCTGCCCTGATAGCCGCTCAGGAGCAGAGGGAGGTGGAGAAGCCCTCAGGGGTGATTTGGGCCGGCAGCCACCACTCACACCCACTGACAGCACAGCGATCGGGGGCAGCGCCGGGTGCCGGCAGTGGGTGTGAGCGAAGCCATTGCTGGCAGCCAGTACGAGAGGCGACAGCTGGCCCCAATAGTCGCTCAGGAGCAGGAGGAGGTGGAGAAGCCCTGAGGGGTGATCAGGGCCAGCAGCCACCATTGGTACCCGCTGACAGTGACGAGCAATTGGAGCTGGCACTGGGGGCCAGCAGTAGGTGCAAGCAGTGGCTCCGGTGCCAGCAATAGGTGTGAGTGCCCAGTAGGACCGCAGTGCATGGGAGCAAAGAATTTTCAGTAAGCACCAGAGACTTGCCCTGCTGACAGCGACTGGTGCCCCACCTTGGTCTGGCACCCCGGCTCACCTGCTCCACCATCCTGCCACTGCCAATGCCCATCATGTTTTGTGCATGCACCCTGGTGGTCAGCACATGTCATAGCGATCAGTTATTTGGTTGTTCGGTTGTTCCGCCTTTCGGTCTATTTGCATATTAGGGTTTTATGTATACAGATTTCAAGTAAAAGTAAAGAGTGAATTAAGACTTTCAATACTTACATTTACTTATCCTGCCATTGATTAAAAATACATTGAGCCTTTATTAAATGTCTTATTAAGTTCCTTTCCTGTCAATAGATACAAAGTAGCATGCTAGAGCCAGTTCACACTAGCTTGCTGCATCTCTTTCCAGCTCCATGTTTCGTGCTTTAACATTGTTAGCTTGCCAATGGCCATGGTGGAAATATTACACCAGGGTAAAGGGGAATCTGGGCTTTTTTTCCTCTACCAACGAGTCAGTTTTTCAATATTTTCTAGCATACTAGTGGATATGTATCAGCCAACAAGACAGAAGAGGTCACAGTGTTTCTGATGCCTTTCTTCTAGTGGAGGAACAGGTTAATTAATTAATTAATTAATTAATAGGTTTGCTTAATTAATGTTGAGACACTTGAATTTAAATTCTTATAGGCACATATGGCTACTTACAACCATATTGGACAGCACGGATTTATCCAAAGAAAGATGGTAGAAGAGCATTCCAGATGGGAACATGAAGGGCAGACACTCTAAGGCAGGAATCAGATTGGAACACTCTAGAGAACATAAGGTAAATGTGGCAGAATCTTGGTAGAGGAGAAGTATCACTTAAGATTAGGTGAGAACAGTTGGCTGTGAAATTTGAAGCCTCATTTATGTTATGCATAACTGCTTCTGGCAGCTATATATCAAACTTTACTTTTAAATGTTAGAAAGCATTCATTTCCCTCCAATGGGACAGACTAAGCAACATTAGGAACTCAATTTGCTTTACTTTATTCTCATAGAAAATGTATATGAAAATGATTTGTAACACACAGAGATCTAAGATAAATACCCAGGGCCCCAATAAAATAAATTTACCTACTTTGTAGAATACTGATAATGAAAATATTAAACTGGCATTTATTGATTATAAATATTGACAGTCTCTATCTCATTAAGTGAGTTTAATAGCCCAAGCCAGTGTGGCTCTGTGGTTGAGCATTGACCTATGAACCAGGAGGTCATGGTTTAATTCCCAGTCAGGGCACATGCCCAGGTTGTGGGCTCAATGCCTAATTGGGGCAGGGCATGCAGGAGGCGGGCAATCAATGATTCTCTCTCATTATTCATGTTTCTATCTCTCTCTCACCCACTCCTTCTCTCTTCCTCTCTGAAATCAATGCAAATATATATAGACACAATGTATGAAATTTGTGCATGAGTAGGCTGCGGTGGCTGCCTGGATCCCTCCCTCGTAGCCATGGCGGCTTCCTCTATCCCACAGCTGTAGCCTCGGCTTCGTCAGGAAGATCGTCCAGAAGGACATCCTATCTAATTGGCATATTTTTTTTTATTATTATCGATATATATATATTTTTAAATGAGTTTAACAATCTTGTGAAATATAGTTATTCTCATTTTATAGATGAATCTATATTATAATTCAAGGAGGTTGAAAAAGTTGTTCATGCTCATGAGAGAAATTGGGTGAAAAGGATCTTTATCAGGCTTTCTGGAATACAAAACATATGGACATAGTGGAAAGTGATGAGAAAATATAATTACAAATATAATTGCAGATTAACCATTATAGACTAAAATAAATCTCAATTAATAGATAGGTGATAGACAGACAAATTAATAGACAGATGGACAGGTTGACCCTGAAATTATATTAGCAATTGATCAGAGAAAATAGATTTAAAGCTTATGATGATAGAAAAGAAATGTGGACTTCACACAATAAATATATTAGTAAAATGGAAATAATGTATTTAAATGAAAGTAGAATTTTTAAATGATTTACTTCTTCAATTATGAAAAATATATACTTCTCAGTTTAAGTAAAACATGAGTCTATCATCTGAAGACAAAAGTTAAACAAGAATAATATTTCTCTCAAGTTAACAATTGAACTAATGTTCAGTGCTCTACATCTCCCAGGTGTTCATAATAATCTATAAAAATTAAATAAAAATAAGCTTTATCGATTGAAACAAGGTACAGAATGTATATACAGTAGAGAGGAGATTTTATTGGACAAATTATTTGGGGAAATTTGCAAAACTCAGCACAAATTATATATCAACTTTCACCTACTCTGATTATGTGGAAATCTGAAAGATATTTGGCTTAATATCATCTATACTAGCCAAAATCGGTTTGGCTCAGTGGATAGAGCATCGGCCTGCGGACTGAAAGGTCCCAGGTTCGATTCCGGTCAGGGGCATGTACCTGGGTTGCGGGCACATCCCCAGTGGGAGATGTGCAGGAGGCAGCTGATCGATGTTTCTCTCTCATCGATGTTTCTAACTCTCTATCTCTCTCCCTTCCTCTCTGTAAAAGATCAATAAAATACATTTAAAAAAAATATCATCTATACTAATAAAAGGGTAATGTGCTAATTAGGGTGACGTCTTCCAGACGTCCATCCGGACAAAGCCATAGTGGATGCAAGGCCTGGGGCTCAGGCCTCGCAGCTATGGCAGCCAGCAGTGGCAGCAGCAATGGGGTAATAGGGGTGATCAGCCCAATTGTCCCCCACAGAGGGACTCCCCAGTAGGACATCCCATGAGGGCTCCCGGACTGTGAGAAGGGGCAGGCCGGGCTGACAGACCCTCCCGCCCCCACCCCCCCCCCCCGCCCCAGTGCACAAATTTTTGTGCACCAGGCCTCTAGTTAAATATACTTAGCAGTATCTTCCTTGTGTTGTGAGGCTATTTTGGCTTTTGAGAATTTGGCATCAAAGACAGAAATTTTAAGTGAAAATGTATAAAACTAAATTATGTATTTATGTTTATAATTACAGCTGGTCTGACTTTAGAAATTTTTTAAAATTCACTTTTCAACAAAATAACAAAGCTTAAATTATGAATGTTAACATTTTAATTTGGGAAAAACCTACAAAATAAAAAGTAAACTTTAAAAATTAAAGAACCTTTTTAATTGTGAAGTGGAGAACAATTAAAATTTCCTCTTCTGGGTGTCTTTATAATATTCACTTTCTCTTATATATTTTAAAATATATTTTTATTAATTTCAGAGAGGAAGAAAGAACAAGAGAGAAATGGAAACATCAATGATGAGTGAGAATCATTGACTGTCTGCTTTGTGCATGCTCCGCACTGGGGACCTACCTGTAACCTGGGCATATGCCCTCACCAGGAATCAAACCATGACTTCCTGGTTCATAGGTCAAAGCTCAACCACTGAGCCATGATGGCTGGGCTTTCTCTTATCTATAATTATAAAAGCATAGTATGCTAATTAGACCGGGCATCCTTCCAGACATCCTTCTGGACGACCTTCAGGATGAAGCCAGGGCTGCGAGGGAAGCCCTGGTTCAGGGTGCCAGAGGGAAGCCGGTGCCGGCAGCCAGGGGAAGGAAGGCCTACTCTTGCACACATTTCGTTCATCAAGTCTCTAGTGTTTTTATAAAGCTCTTTGAAATACTGCTTTTGCCCTGGCCAGTGTGGCTCAATCAGTTGGAGTGTCATCATCCCATACATGGAAAGGTATTGGTTTTGATTCCTGTTCATGGCACACACCTAGGTTTTGGGTTTGATCCCCAGATAGAGTAACTACAGGAGGCAACAATCAATGTTTCTCTCTCTCTCTCTCTCTCTCTCTCTCTCTCTCTCCTCTCTCTCTCTCTCTCTCTTTCTCTCTCTCTCTCTCTCTCTCTTTCCCTCTCTCTCTCTCTCAAAATTCTAGGGTAAGGATTTTTTTTTAAAAAAAATGCTATTCTTCATGGTTTTATAAGCATATAAGCAGACATTTTCATATATGTCTTTTGCCCTTCAAACATTTTCCTTTATGATAAAACCATTTTTGAAAGACTATAATTAAACCAATGAACCATAAACATTAAGACAACTGACCAACCAAAGAATTCTTGCAGCTATATTCAGCAGAAGTAGTTCCTAGAGTTTTGTGTTTAATTCACTCCCTTTCTCTGGTTCATAAACTATGAAAACATCTATTTCATTCAATATTTTTCTTGGCACACTGACTGAATAAATTTTTGAATGACATATATTGTTAAGTTATGACTACACTATGAATATTCTTTCTTACATAGACATAATTTTATAAAATAGCCAATAAGTTTATATTTTAGACAAGTACAAATATGTGCCTATTGTGCATACTATTAATGCTCTTAAATATTCATAACTCTGGAAGCAAAATCAATGACCAAGGGAATATTGCAAAGCTCTTTTGTCTTTTGCAAATAAAAGCACTTTTTCGGTGAAATTTTTAGTAATGGTCAGAGACTCATTATAAGTAAAATGATTCTTGCCACTTTTAGACTTTAACAAATAACCCTCAGCTTGTGAATTTTTGAGAAGTTGGTTTCTTCACTGTGTTCCCGTCCTTCTGCCTCTATGTTCCAACAATCTTAGGTCATTGGTATGTGGCTTTCTTTTCACAATCTTCAATATTAAACTCCATTATACTTCAATATTAACTCTAACACTGTGAGAAGGGACAGTCAGGCAGCATAAACATGGGCAGTACAGCCAGCACCAGAACTTGAACATGCATGGAATTCAGAGGAATCATAACTTGGCTGCAGGAAAAATAATCTTTTTTTGTTCACTATTTTCTAATTGACATTTTCCTTGTAGGACATTTGGTCATGTCCCAAATATCCACTGAGACATTGGTTCTTGAAAGTTGGTCGTGCCCGAAACTTCCCTGGAGATATACGGTCTATGCCAAAATGTCTCTGAAATTTGATCCTGTCAAAAACATCCACACTTAAAACAAACAAACAAACAACAGCAAAAAACCATGCACACTTAGAAAATGTCCATTATGTTTATTTATACTTTTGGTTTACAGAATTAATATATGAAATTGCCATCATGTTTTATTGGTCCAATAATAGTATTGTGGATGCATTGCAAATAATAATCCTACTTGCCTAGGCAGCCTATTCAAGGATACTTTTGTCCTGGACCAAATGTCTTCATGCATTTTGGAGAGAAGCCAATATCAATACCTTTTTGGTGTGGATCAAATGTTTCCATGGACATTTTGGATAGAAACAAATGCCCACCACTCAAACTTACACATTTCCTAAATGAAAGTAGACAATAATTACAAAAATATTAGCATTAACTATTACTTGTCACCAATATAAATCACATATTTTCATCTAAGCTTACAGTTGTTACAGATATCTCAAAATGACCTAATTGGTACTTTGATATTATAATTGGTGTTAGAACTGACACTATTTCTTATTTAATATATAAGTTAAGAAATAGATTTGTATGAATGTATATTAACTGTTAGTATAATTATAGATTTCATATGAAATGTATTTTTATTTCATAACTTTATAAATCTGTTCTAAGAAGGAGATCTGTGAATCAAAAAAGATTAGGGATTTCAGCAATTCTCTTTCAGCATAGTATGAGTGTTGATATGTGTCAATTACCTTCTTTATGATCTATTTTAGATTTCTACCTTTAGTGAGTAAGATATCTTTCCTAGTGGAGTTACCTGGATATTTCTATTTGAGTTCCCTTGCCCTCCAAAGGACATGTTTGCTAAAATTGCCCTTCAAGTATCATTTAACATGAAAACACATCCTCTATCCAATCTATAAGCAAAGTGTATGAGATATAAATTCAAAATATATCCTCACACTAGACTCCTCTGTTTTGCAATATGCCATGCTGCCTAACAACTCGGATCGTTATAGCACCTATTGTGAATTTCCATTTTCCATGCTATGCCAGGCATTAAGATTTTGTACATCATCCCTGCTTCTCACCATCTTCAATGTTATTACTTTAGTCTCAGAAACTCTCATCTCTTAGCTAGTTATTGCAATGGAAGCCAAGCTGATCTTCCTGCTTCCAAATCAATCTCTCCTCCAGTTTATACACCAGACTTGTCTCAGAGATTTCCTTCTGATTTAGAAGTTCTGGGGTAAGTCCTGAGGTTCTGAGGTGATGTTGATGTTGCTAGTCTGTAAATCATTCTTTAGATAGAAAAATTTTAGAGCACATTTACGCCAGATGCTAACACAAAACCTGTTTCTTGATCTCATTTACATTAAACCTGTTATTGATTCACCTCGCTGCATACCCCCATGGACATACTGTCCCTTCTTTCCTTACTTAATCTTTCAAAAAATTTTATGTAATTAAAGTGGTGAATTGTTGTTTAACTTAAGGGAGAGGGATTGAAGGGAGTGAGGGGAATATAATGTTAGAAGTAGCTGCCGTAACCCATTATCAGAAAAATTATTTAATTAAAAAGTGTATGAGTGAGGTAAAATAATAAACTTCTTCCTTGAGAAGATTAGCTTATTTAATATGTGTTAGGGTGATTCAAAACTACTTACTAATAATAAAACCCATGCACAAATCATCTGGTAGCAATGCTCCGAGGCTTGAATGTGTAGATGCTGAAACGAAGATTCTGATTTGAACATAAATTCCCAGCAAGTTCTCAGTTTATAACAACACTGTTAAGTCACCCTGTAATTGACAATGAGGTTGTATTTTATAAATGCTGAGTCACTGTTAACAAGTTTTCTTCACGGAGGTACTTTTCCTAAAACATAGATGTTCTTGTCAGATGCCTTTGGATTAATAGTTGGGTGCCTCTGTCCAGGGAACGTGTATCTATGGTGAAGGCATTTGCTTACGGCTTTCAAGGAGCTCATTTGCCCCATGTCTTCCTGCAGTTGGATGACTGTTCTCTGTAAATTTTCCTCATCAGGAAGCTGTTCTGTCACTGCGCTGTCACAAAGAGTGGTCACTATTTGTGCAGGTGCATGCAATGTCTGTACTGAAATAAAAAGGCCAGGGGAACTCATTCCTATTTCCCATCTTTTGCATTCTGCTATTGAGACACCTGACATAGTTAAAGGGGACTAAAGAAATATCAAACACCCTGACATTTTATTTATGTTAAGAATAATCTCTTTTTTTATAAGAACCATGTCTACAAGAAAGATAAAGTGCCCTTAAAATCTTCACAAGCAAAGTACACTGAAATAGAGCATTATTGTTTTGATGAAATATCCCTTATCAGAACAGACTCACAGTTCTATAAATAGGCTGTATTATTAAAGAGAAAAGAAGTCCTTTTACTTCAGGCAGCCGACACTGCCACTGCCTGGTTACTGACTGAAATATATAGTATTTTTTAGATGATATTTTTATAAAAGTTGGATCACTTTAAGTATTATTGCCATTACATGTAAATTAGAACTGTAAGAATGGTGGACCAGAGTAGGAAGATCCAGGTTAAATCTGAGCTCTTTTGCTAACAATCATCTATAATAATAAAAACATAATATGCTAATTAGACAGGATGTCCTTCTGGATATCCATCCAGACGAAGCCAGGACTGCCAGGGAAGCCCAGGTCCCTGGTGCTGGAGGAAAGCCGGTGCTGGCAGCCGGGGGAAGGAAGGCCTACTATTGCAAGAATTTCCTGCATCTGGTCTCTAGTGAGATATATAACTTTGAGACTCAGATCTTTAGAAAAACTGAATATGAAAGTTATGTGTTTATCTATCTTTGAGATTATTAAAAATAAAGCAAAAGTTTTATAAAGTTAAATAGGGTCAGGAAATGAGACTAGATACCATTTTGAGAATCAAACACCAACTCCTATAAATCTTCATACAAATTCACCCTTATCCAGATCAGTTTGTAATAATTGTATTAAGAATAGAGTATTTCTAATGTTTTTTAAAAATATTTTACACATAATAAAAGCTAAAAAAACTGTATAATATCAAAAACTCACACTATATAAGAAACAAATCAACCATGTAAATAAAGGCCTGGGAGTCTTTCCAAATCACATTCTCATTTTTATCTCTCCAAATGAATGACTATTTTACAATGTTTGTTTATAATTCTTATTCATTTTTTTACTATATCTCTGATCAGTATCTTTATGTATATTTGTTTAATTTTTGCTTCTTTACAAGTAGCCTGTATTTTCTCTCTGGTTGACTTTATGATCTCCTCTCTCTTCTTTGTGTACCTATTCACTTCATCAGGCCTCACACTAACTCAGTAAGTTACATATTGTTATTTCATCATTGCAATCGTGAGGAAAACGACACTAAGCTACATTGCCCATACTTACATTACCTACTGGCATGGCTTAGGATGTTGTTCTTTTTCAAACAATGAATGATGTTCTAGGAGCCCAGCTTTTACTATTAATCAATGTTAACATTGGAGCCAACACTCATTGTTAATTGCTATAAGCTTATTAGCTCATTCCTCATGTGCTAGTCATAATCTGGGCTAGGAATGATAATTTAGTGTTTTAGAGCAAAGGTACTCAAAATTTAACATGCATTGGAATCTCCTGGCTGGATGGCTTGTTAAGACATACATTGATTGCCCCACCCTCAGAGTTAATCAGGGGCAGTGTCCAACCATTTACATTTCTAACAAATCCCAGGGGATGCCGATGCTGCTGGTCCAATATCAAATGTTAAGAATAGCTATTCTAAAACACAGAGAGGAACACAGTGTGATGCTAGAGGAAATGAGTCATCGTTGGTGGGTCAATAAGCAAGTATTTTTATTCATATAGTAGAGGCCCGGTGCACAAAATTCTTGCACTGGGGGTGGGGGGGTTATACCTCAGCCCAGACTGTGCCCTCTTGCAGTCCGGGACCCCTCGGGGGGGGGGGTATAGCCGGCAGTCAGACATTCCTCTTGCAGTCTGGAGCTCTTGCAGTCCAGGACCCCTCGCTCCTTACTGCCTGCCTGCAGCGGAGGTGGGAGAGGCTCCTGCCACTGCCACTGTGCTCGCCAGCTGTGAGCCTGGCTTCTGGCTGAGTGGTGCTCCCCCTATGGGAGTGCACTGACCACCAGGGGAAGCTCCTGCATTGAGCATCTGCTCCCTGGTGGTCAGGGCACATCATAGCAACCATCATAGCTGATCCTTCCACATTTGGTCAATTTGCATATTAGGGTTTTATTGTATAGGATAGTTATATAATAATATGGAATTATAGATCTACAGAAAGATTTGTTGATTCAAAAGTTTATAGACATGGACAATAGTGCGGTGAAGGCCAAGGGAGAGGCAGGCATGGGTGGGTGGAATTAGGTAAAGAGGGCATGTTGGGCATCTGAAATAGTGTCAACATTAAACATTTTTAATAAAAAAGATGTCTATCTGTTTTTATCAAAGATTTGGGGGAATAAAGCTCTAAGAGGAGAAATCATCAACATTATCACCATAGGAATCTATTTTAAATAATTGACATTGATATTTCATTAACCTCCAGTTAAACTTTGTTCCAACTGTTGCACAAAGAACAGCTAATGACTCTTGCCATCTCTGAATATTTATTGAACTAATGAGTGAATGTATCTGACGCACCAAGTGGATTTGACTTTCTGCTAAGGATTGGCTTAGAAAGGAATCTTTTCAAACATCAGGGAATTGCTTAATCAGAGCTGAAGAATACTAAAATACATGAGCACAGAAAATTAACAGCTTTGCAATTTTAAGTTAATTAAAATATGACCTATTTCTTTTTAAATGTTTTTTTTTTCTATAGCTGTGTTAATATGCTCAAGATTATTCTTGATGCTATGATTTTCATTTGCCATGGCCTCAAGACTTTGAATTTGTATTCCCAAACTCAGGCATAAAATGCTTTCTTATTCATACTATGCTCCACAAAGTACTTTTTATTCAGACTTATATAAGTGAAGCTATTTGATTTTAGTGTAGTTTTAAAAATTATGCTATAATTAGATTTATACATTTAATCCTTTAGCACATGCCTTAGGATTTTCTGCATCTGGTAAGCACAATTGTATTGTACACAACAAATAGCATTAACTGTAAAATATTTAAGAAGGTGAATTCCTTCACAGAAATTCAAAATGGTAAAGCTTGATAAATTTACTCTAGGCTAATGCATCTTGACAGTCTCTCTATAATTCTATGAAAACTAATTTCTGAAGAATAATCTTAGAAGAAAATCAGTCCCTTAAATAAGACACTAGTACCGCTTACTGGATATCATGCACCCCAAACGTTATATCAATTCACTTTCAGAAGCAAAACCTAGAGGATACAGATTACTGGCTTCTTATCCATAATCATACATAAAAATATAAAATTTTGTTGATAAACAGAAAGCAGGCTCTGGGAGGCAGAATTCTAATGTAGCTCTCTCAAATCCTCCTCCCCCCTCCCCCCCACCACCCCCCCCCACCCTCGCCACATACACACTGTATAATCTTTTCTTTTCTTGGAGTGTGAGCAGGACCTCTGAGTATGGTGGGCTATCATTCCTGTGATTATGTTGCAAGGATTTTGCACATGTATTTTTTTTTTTTTTTGTCAATACTCACCCGAGGATATTTTTCCATTGATTTTTAGGGAGAGTGGAAGAGAGTGGAGAAGACAGAGAGACACGTGGATGTGAGAGAAACACATTGATTGGTTGCCTCCTACACGAGCTCCCACCAGGGCCCCCGTCGAGGAAGGAGCCTGCAACCAAGGCACCTGCCCTTGACTGGAATAGAACGGAGCCAAACCGGCGAGGGCTAATATTTTTTAATATTTGTTTTATTGATTTCAGAGCGTTAGGGAGAGATAGACACATCAGTGATGGGAGTGAATCATTGATTGGCTGCCTCCTGTACACCCCACATTGGGGATCAAGCCTGCAACCAAGGCATGTGCCCTGACCTGGAATAGAACTGTGACCCCACTGAGCCACACTGGCAGGGCTGCACATGTAATTAGCATCCATAATCAAAAGGAAGATTATCTTTGGGGGCCTGGACTAATCAGGTGAGCCCTTTGAAATAGGATCTGAAAGGGAGAGACAGGAAGCAGCAGAGACTCTCTCCCTGTCTTTCTGAATTCTACTCTACCGCTCACTCGCTGTTTTACTGGCGTGGAGAAGCACGCTGCCATGAGTTCTGCGGATATGAGAAAATAAATTTGGCCAACAACCACACGAGTGGGGAAGAATCTCCAAGTTTCAGATGAGACCACAGTTCCCAGGGTCATCTTACTTATAGCCTAGTGAGACCCTGAGCAGAGGATCCAGAAGGTCCATACCTGAAATTAAGAACCCAGAACCCACAATTGAGTGAGAGAATAAATATATGTCATTTTAAGCTGTTAATTTTGTGGCAATTGTTATAAAGTGATAGATATTTATAACAAGTATTTAAAAACTTTAAAAATATCATCTCAATAGTTCTCACTGTCTCCATATAGCTCCCTTGCCTCACTGTATCCAGGAAGTTTTTTCCAGAATAGTGTGGCTCAATGTTTGGAGGTTTTGCTCTGCCCTCTGTATTTCAAGAACAACAGATCTATGCTTATCTTGATATATCCCATTATTTCACAAACATTTAAATTTTGTTTTCCTTTCTTAATTTTTAAAGAGAGAGAAAGGGAGAGGGATAGAGAGATAAAAACATCAATAAGAGTGAAACATCTTCAATCGGCTGCCTCCTGCACACCCGCTACTGGAGACTGAGCCCACAACCTGGGCATGTGCCCTGACTGGGAATTGAACCAGTGACCTCTTGGTTCTTGGGTTGACGCTCAACTGCTGAGCCACACCAGCTGGGCACACAAACATTTTTTGATAAAGCATTTATATTATCAATTGTTAACCAAAACCCTGTTACATGTACATTTGATACAAAAGCTCACTTTTATGTTAATATTCCTAGATTAATATCAATCTATTTCCTGTTTTGCCATAATGCCATTTTTCTACTCAATCTGTAGAGAACATAAGTTTGCACCATACATTAATTTGAACCAAAATAAAAGAGTTTTACCTATACTCAGAATCGCTAAATTTAACTAAAAGAAATAGATGAGCAAAATGCAGTGTCACTGTATTATCAATTTATGGATGAATGTCACATTTTCCTTACATTATCTGCATTATTTAAACTACCCTGGTTATATATGGTGCTGAAATCAGAAATCAAAACAAAACAACACAGTATTTATTTCTTAAAAGATAAGCAACTTTAAAGTGAAGGAGGAGATTTCTGTTTATAACTTTCAGGGCTTCTTTAATGTTTTTTGTTTTTTGTTTTTTTGGGTTTTTTTGCTGGGCTACCACCTCAATCTCACAAATGCTGTCCACCCCAGACTGGGAAGTGAGTCTGGGTCGTAGGAGACCTGGTCCCAATGCTCAGATCCTTTGAAGAGCGTCCCTCCAAATCTGAAGTCAGAGAGGCACATGCGGGTGTCATCCTCTCCCCTTTGTCCTGCCCTGCACTGATAATACGTGCAGGCTGCAGAGGGAAGTCTTCGTTTAACTCTCATTTTTATTTTGTGAATGTGGCAAATATCCCTACCTAACTGCATTTGTTAAGGTTGGTATTTTGAAATGCCATCAAACCTGCAGAGCATAAAGAATATTCCACAGTGTACAGAACTATCCAAAGAAAATAGATTTGTTTCTAACCAATTAGTATGGTCAGTTATCTCACAAAATACAGGATCCCTTCAAGGCAGGGTTTGCCTATTAAAAAGTTATTTGTGGTAAGAGTGAAATGCCAGAATTTTGAGTTTCTTGTATGTATATTTAATATGTGGCAAACATACATCCCTAAAGATCTGCTCAATTAAGAAAATAAAATTTTGGCATTAATTTTGCCTCATAAGTATGTATAAGTCCAAGACTGAAAAAAAAACCTTGAAATGTTTAATAATGAAAACCTTTTAATTGCATATAAACAAATCTCTAGGTTAAGAGAGTAGAAATTCAACATAATTTAGTAGCTGCTTCACTGAAAGGTCACTATGAAAGAAGCTTATTAAGCATTTCACTTGCAATAATTTTACAGATGGAAATAGAAAAAAATTAAATGTATTCAAATTTCTTACCCTAAATTTTCTTCTAAAGAAAATTAAGCATGTTTTTGTTTAAAGTCTATTAAGCCCTAACCGGTTTGGCTCAGTGGTCCGGTCAAGGGCATGTACCTTGGTTGTGGGCACATCACCAGTAGGGAGTGTGTAGGAGGCAGCTGATCGATGTTTCTACTCCCTATCCCTCTCCCTTCCTCTATGTAAAAATCAATAAAATATATTTAAAAAAAATAAAGTTTATTAAGATTTCAACATTAATCTGAAGAACCTCTCCTTAAATAATTAAAATATTTTTTCAATGAAAATCCCTACCAGTTCTCACTTTTCCTTTATGACACTACAATGTATATATGTATACATATATAATAATGTATGTCAACTCTAATTGAAAATTTAAAAAATATTTATAAATAAATAATGTGCTATAAAATGAGGAAATTTATTAATGTTACCTTCAGTGGGTATAGATTTATTATTTTTTAATTTATTTGTTTTTCTACTTGATATATTAGAACTGATTTTTATGCTGGTTGAAATAACCTAGGAGAAAGAGATAAAAGAGTGAATTAGGATTTTAGTCTTTAATAAAGAAAATAGGGGATGCTATTCAAATTTTGAAAATCAGAGAGGTTTAAGAAATCATAATAACCAGAAAGGGACAGAAATTGAAGTGCTGAGTGAAGTGTATCAGCAGATACAGTGGTAACAACAGCTGGGATTTCTGTATTGAAGTGTGCTCTTCAGACCAAAATTGATGTGCTGTAATAGTCATGATCATCTCAATTCTCAGGACCAAAGGGCTCTAAAAAATTTGCACCTACTTTCTAGACATAACCATCTCTATTCTAAACCCAGATCATTACCACCCTTCCATGTACTCTGTCTCATATATTGAGCGCCAACATTTTCTAACAATTGCTTATCTCTTTTTTTCTTATACCTATTCAATTCAATAAATGTCAAGGCCTGATGTTTAAGAAGTGATACAACAGACATTTTAAACAACACATTAAAACGACAGAGCTGCAGCTTGTGTTTATCACTAATGTGAGAGCTGGAATCGATTTTAAAGCAGAAGATGAACTTGCAAATGTGATGTAAGACAATGATGCTTTTCTCTCTTTCTTTGTCCCCCACAGGGAATAATAGGTAACTCTGCATTTCTTACTACTTTAAGAGAACTGAAAATTTAATTATTAGAACAACTATTTTAATCTGTGCTTGCAACATATTTCTTACCTTCTGCAGCACAAAAGCAACGTACATACTTTTAGAAATATGCAGTTACAGAACATAAACATATCACTGTTATTTTGTGGAAAAATAACTCACCGATCCCTCCTAAATCTCACAGCTGAGATTGTTCCCCTTGAGGTTTTTTGGATAGAGATCCAATCTTTTGCATTATCTATTCCATTCTAGTGATTGAAATAATAAATAATTATAGAGGAGGTCTAGACATAAAGGAACGCTCTCAGATATTGAGTTATCATCATGGAAACTGAAGGTGGTGATACCAGAATCTGTGAGCAGTAATTCTTCCCAGGGTCCCGTCTCAGGTCATCGAAGAATGAAGCCGCAGACTAGATGAGTTCAAAGGAGGCAGGAATTTATTGCAGGCACACAGGCCCCCCGGTCTGGGAGGGGATCCAAATGGGTTGCCCCCGAGCATTCTGTTCTTCACCTTGTATCTGCTAACGGCCGGCTCTTTGTCTGTGATTGGTTCCTGGCTTCTTTGCAACATTTTTTTGCACTTGCAAGAAAAACATCCTTGTTTCAAAACACCCTGTTTTTCTGCAAAACATTTGGTGGTTTCAGGTAGCCCCAGGATCCCTCCTTCTTCCACCCCTTACCCTGTCTACCTAATTCTGTTTTAACTCCTTCCAGTGGCTCTCCCTGGATTCATTGTTTCAGAGAACTGTGAGGGTTAAGTCAAACTTTATGTGCCCTTTGTTGGAAAGTAAATGCTTGCTATGTGGCATTCTAATGGAACGTTGGTCCAGGAATTGTTTGAGACAATGAAATTAGTTCGGCGTCTTCAATTTCAGAATTGAAGCTTTTTATCATTCTTGTCAGAAGAAAATTTGACTTATTCCTGTGGTCCACATAGCTTATGTAACCAAGGGCAAAAGGTCATAATAATTTAATAAACATTAAAAAACATTAAGAATTTCATATTCCCCATCTTGTATTTTTCAAAACATTAAATTTTCTTTACTATTGGTTTCTTAGTGGATAATTTGATCATGAATTATTTTTTTCATCATGTAATTACACAAACACACAGAAATTGTGGTGAATGGCATTTCCCTGATGACATATCAATACTATAAACCATGAAAATTGTAGTTGAATCACAAAGGCGTTAATTAAACAAAGAGCATATTTTATTTTAGCAACAAATTGAAACTTTATTATATTGCAGAGCTTTTGAAGTACTCTGGGGTATATGAATTTGGGAGGCAGAAATATGACTTTCTGTGTTAGGAGGAAACTTTAAATGATTAAATCACAATATGATTTTGCTTAGAGGAGGGAGAGTTAAAAGCTATACATAAATTTATTTTCTTAGTTCCTCTTTCATTTGTCACTTCGGTTTCTTCTTTCACCCACAACACATTCATCCTGACCAACTACAAGTACTAGTATAACTCACAATTAAGGAAGGTGCACACAATAGCTGAATTTGTCCTTTCTGAGCTATAACTTCCCTTATCTCCCACTCCTAACAATTCATTAGCATCCTCTCTTCCTGCTGCTCCCTCCTTGCTCATAAACTTGCCTGGTTTGAAACAATATCAGTGGGAGGAGCAGTTCCAGGTTGAGGTGACTCAAGCACCACATGTCACCTTTATAAGGATCAGCTTGGAAAATACTAAAATGTCAATATTCATTGGCACTCAAAGGCTATCTATTCATGGATCTTTTATTTTATTTTATTTTTAATATTTTTATTGGTTTCAGAGAGGAAGGGAAAAGGAGAAAGAGATAGAAACATCAATGATGAGAGAGAATCACTGATCAGCTGCCTCCTGCACGCCCCACACTGGAAATTGAGCCCACAACCCTGACAGGAGCCCTGACCAGGAGTCGAACAGTGACCTCCTGGTTCATAGGTCGATGTTCAACCACTGAGCCACACTGCTGGCTGGGCTATCCATGGATCTTTTTAAAAGTCACTGTGTGTGGTCACCTGGTAAAGGCAAAGATTGGAGATGCTCCATTTCCTTGCACTCCTACACATAACACCAGGGCTTTGGTATTTACTGTTGTAGTCTGTGGCTATGCAGGGAAGTGGCAGGAGAAATAGATTTACCTCTGAACTAAAGTTCTGGCACAGTAACTACAACTTGCAGATCTAACAGCAATGAGATTCCAGGTCATCAGCTTTGAATGCCACAACAAAGCAACAGCTGCAACCTGGATTTCAAAAGAGTATGACTAATTTTCCCCAGGTGCATTTAAAATTGGAGCAGCTCCACTGGTCTCCTTACCCATAATAGTCATAAAGGTAATATTGCAGCAAATAGCCATATGTATTACATTTAATAGCTTAGTCTTACTTGCTATAATAATAGTAGTTGTGTTCTTATTAAATTATTAAATTGTCCAGAAACTCATTATAAAAAGAATTGGGGGAGGGAGGGTAAAGTTTAGAAGCCAGTGAGATTCAGTTACAAAGCAAGGCATTTTCCTTATACCAAAAGGAAAAAAAAAAAAGATTGTTTTCAAGAGTCATTTTCAGATTTGTTTTGATAGCAAAAAATCGTGTTTTGTTTTTTATAACAGACAAAAATTAATGTTAGTGAGGGGAGTCAGCTTTACATCTCAAGTACCACATGGACCTCTTTACTTTCAGCCAGCTAAATGTAAATGGTGTGAAAAACAATGTAAAAGAAGCCACTTTAAAATGAAGTTGGAGACACCTTCCCAGTGAAAGTGACTTTTAGGTCTAATTCCTCAACTTTTGGAATGTCTGAGCTGGGCAAAATAACCTTTGGACTGGGCCAAAGCAACATTTTATTCCAAACAACTGTTTTCAAACTAACAGGAAAGCAGGCTTTGAGTATTAAAGACAATATTTAGAATTAATAATATAAGAATAACTTAACTTAAGAGCACCTATAGAAATCCCTTCTATTCATGTGCTGATCTTCCTTCCCTTTGTCATAAATACCCCTTGCCTTCCCCTCCTAATGGGAACACTATCTGGGTTTTTTCCTGAATCAGTACTTCTCAGAATTGCAATTCTCTCTGATCTCAAGCAAATATGTGTCGCCTGTCACTTTGGCCTTTAATTTTTAGGTTAATATGGTTCCAAAGGTCAACACCTACAGCACAATTTCGAAAGAAAACAGCTGAGGATGTCTTCCTGGGCATTGGTCTCCAAATCTATTACTTCTAGTCCAGAGCTGCTGATTAGGATTCAGTTAGATCCAGTAATAATGGGAGGCACTGGGAATTGCAGGCCCTGTTTGTATCTTTTCATGTAAAATTCATTTTCATGGCCATTGGTTGGCCAGCACAATCAGCTTTGAATAAAACCAATGTGTCAATCAGAGCAGAATATATTATTTTATTAAATGCACTTTTCACAAAGAACTCTGGTTTCTCCTATAGTCTTTTAATACTCAAAAACAACATGATCAAGAGCTTTCTGGATTGTTCTATATTTACCTGCTACCAGGATTAAAATTATTCTGTTTGTACAAACCTTATGGAACTCTCTGCTGGTGAGTGAGTTTTCTATGGTTGCTATAAAAAATTACCAGAAATTTAGTGACTTAAAAATACATATGTATTATCTTACAGTTCTATCCTGTCTCTCTAGGCCAACATCAAGGTTTGCGGAGGACGGCAGTCCTGGAGGCTCCAGAGAGAGCGTACTTCCTTGTGTTTTCCAGTGTTTAGAGCCCCCTCTCCCTTCCTTCTATGGCTCCCTTATTTCATTTCAAAGCTACCAATGTTGTATTTCTCAGATCATTCTTCTGTAGTCACATCACCACCTCTTCTCTTCTGCCACCTGCTTCCACTTATAAGGACTTTGTGACCACCTTGGGCCCACCTAGAAATCAAAGGTGATCTCTCTATACAAAGCCATCTAATTGGTAACGTTCATTCCATCTGCAAACCTAACTTCCTTTTGCCATGGAACCTAACATATTCAGGGGCTAGGTTAGGAGATTAGAATTTGACATTTTTTCTACCACTCCTTGCAAATTGATGAGCTTCTTATCAATAACTCTCAAAGTAATAAAAGAATGCAGTCAGACATATTTGCCCCCTGAAAAATGCTAGCAGTGAAAGGACAAGGGGAAAACCGTAATAATTCACACATTCTCCACAACTCACAAAACAACAACCAATACTTTGAATGAATCTCTCAATATACATAGGTATTTATTTTCAATGCTGTTTCACATTTGACTAAAAGTTGTTTGAAAGAAGAGCTATAACTTATCCATCTCCATGTTCACCAGAGCTCACATATTATATATGTTACACATTATCAAGCCAATTGCTACTTTTTAAAAAAGGATTTTGTTGTGGTGTTTTTAAAATTGTTTTTAAGATGGCATTGGTTGATAAAATGATGTAGGTTTCAAGCATACAACTCTATGATACATTATCTGTATATTATATTGTGTGCCCATCACCCAAAGTCAAATTTTCTTCTGTCACCATCTATTTGACCCCCTTTACCCTTTACAACTGCCCAGTCTTTCCCTTTGGTAACCACCATATTGTGGTCTGTATCTATGAGTTTTTGTTTGTTTGTTTTGTTTGTTCATTTGTTACTTTTAGTTTTATATCCCAAATGTGAATGAAATTATATGGTTCTTAACTTTTTTTTTTTTTTTACTTATTTTGCTTAGCATGATATTCTCAAGATCCATCCCTGTTGTCACCCGATGGCTGAGTACTATTCCACTGTAATCATGTACCACAGCTATTTTTTGAAAAGGACTATATCTCGTAGTTTTGTCAAAGCCAAGTGCAAAAAGGTGGTATCTTCAGCTGCCACCCTTTTCACACTGCTTCCCTTTTTCATCGTAAGGGGCCAACAAGGTAGGATTTTTTCTTCACTGACAGACCTCCGAAATTAGAAGCACTTTTATTAAATCCTAACTCATTCGCTGGTTGTAGATGATGGAAGAGTTTGTTCCACTAATGTACTTTTTTTAATTGAAGTTTTCTCCTATGGAAGAATTGGAATGCCCCTCTGGTACTTATGAGATAGAAATAACAAGCAAATAACACATCAATTCAGATTTATATAGCTTCAGCAAATAATACGTAGTAAGGTGTAGAAGCAATGAAACAATATAATAAGACATTTTACCTTTTATCTCTCTTCATTACATATTTAGTTTTGTTCATGCCCTAGCAGTTAAGTTTATTATCTCAGGGTTAAGTTACAGCTGCCAAGAGATCCTGTCATCTTCTGGCTGGATGGTTGAGGATGCAAAGGTAGAACTGAGGTGGTGAAGGTTACATGAGAAATCGCAGTGGCAGCCAGAGAGACTTTTTATTTTTTCTCTCTCTTCTTTGTTTTCTTGTCCAAGAGTTTGTTTTCAGCCCTTGTACATGTCTTAGCACCTGGAATGCTTAGCACCCAGGTCAACGGATCACTGTCCTGCCCCCACACCTTATATTGCTTGACATATTTCCCATCTTTGCTCCCAGCATCCACAAAGGACTGGGCATTTGGGAGCCACAGGGGAACAGGGAAGAACTTATATCCTCACCAGCAAATTATTCACATTGGCCAAATAGGTTTGGTTAATATGCTTGTGACCAATTACAGCTGACCTGTGAGGCTCTCATCTTTCTATTCCAGACAGCCATGTTTCTCACCTTCATCACCAAATTATTATGTTTTTATGTCTATATTTATATATTTTATTCTGGCAGTGAAAACTAGGCTTGTGGAACAGAGGCGAAAAGATTGTTTTCTTACAGAATATCTTAGCACAGGTTTTCTAGGCCCCATGTCTCCTTTGGGGCAATATGATGAGGACAGAGATCACCCTGCTCATAGCGACAGAGTCTGTAGTACAGGAAATGGACTCCAAAATGTTGATTCTCAAAACTTTAAAAAGAGAAGCTTTCTCTTTTTTCATCTTGAGAGAGGGAGACAAATCTTTGCTCTCTACCATAAGCAAATACCATCTGGAAAGTGAAGGGAAAGGTCCCTAAGTTGCTACAACTCTTTGGAATATAAATAAAATGAGTCAGGGGCTTATTACTTTTTATGTAAATGAATGGCTTTGGGAAGGACTAATTTATATATATCTGCAGGGTATTCCACTATCTTTAATTTCCAAGGTTTGTTTACCACTTACTCATATTTTTTAACCTCGTTGGCAGTACTTTTTCCCAGAAAATAATGACCCCACAAAAAACATGACAATACTCACATTCTTTCCTAACACAGCTTGATTTCTATGCTGCTGGTTGTATGTATATTAGAAACAATGACTTTTTTTTAGCACATAATAATTATACTATGTCCTATGTGGCAACACAGGGGAGAAAGCAATGAACAAGAGAGGGAAAAAAAGTTTCATATCTTCCGCCATCCTGAATCGAAAACACACTTTCAAGGGCTTCTTTCCTTGCTCCCTTCCTCCCTTTTTCCCTTTGACCCTCTATCTTTTGCTCCTTCCATTCTTTCTTTACTTCTTCCACTCTTTCCTACTTTTCTTTCACAAATTATCCATTTACTTCTATATAGGCTGGGACGTTACTAGCTGCTTGAGGTTCAATTATAAGTCAAACCAGAATCTGTCCTCCCTCTAATGAATCTTATAATCACAGATATACTTAGGTCATAATAAAAGAATCACAGTTATGAATGACAACTACTAATGAAGGAGAGGTGTAAATAACAATAAGAGAATGAAGACACTAGAGCATATTGTTTATGAATTCTACCACTTTAACTTCATATTGTATAAACGTAGGTAAGTCACCACTGAAAATTTCAGTTTCTACTTGAAAAGAATATGAACAGAGCACTTTGCTTAGAGCTTAGCATATGGTAAGTTCTGAACAAATGCTAGCACCTGTGATTATAAGTAATTTCATACATTGCAAAGTCTATGTGAAATGCTCACTACGGTCTCTGGTATATAATCAGAGTTTAATGAATTTAAGCTACATATATTTTGAATTACTAATTAGTTAACCATGGCAGATTCAACATGAAAGTCTTTTTGAGGATGTAGAGTTCAGCCCTAGCCGGTTTTGCTCAATGGCTAGAGCGTCAGCCTGCAGGCTGAGGGGTCCAGGTTTCAATTCCCATCAAGGGCATGTACCTTGGTTGCAGGCTTTTCCCAGGCCCAGGCCCTGGTCGAGGCACATGCAGGAGGCAACCAATCGATGTGTTTTTCTCACACTGATATTTCTCTCTGCCTTTCCCTCTCTCTTCTACTCTAAAAACCAATGGAAAAATATCCTAAGGTGAGGATTAAAAAAAAAAAAAGAGTGCGGAGCAATGTGTAGAAAAGTGCTATCCAAAAAGAAGGAATACATATACAGAGACCACATGCCTAGAGACTATACAGAACATTAGGGGGACTAGGGAAAAGAAGTGTGTCAGGAGAACTGAGAATGAAGGGAGCATGGAACAACTGAAAATGGTGAAGTAAGTAGAGGACAGACCACAAAAGAACTAATAGACGCTTTTAAGGATGTGTGCTTTTCTATGTTTACTATGATTTTGTAATACATTTTAGATGTTTTTGATATATAATTCACATATCATAAAAGTTCCTCTTTTGAAGTACCTAATTCAGTCATTTTTAAACTGATAGTTATTTGCAAACTCAAATACCTTAACAGGATGGGCAAGCACTATACCTGTGTGAAGAGCCTACATAGAAGACAACAGGAGGTCTGGCAGCTAGTTGGAATACCATCTAAACAATTTATAATCAGGGTCTAGAGTTGTCAACTTACACATGTTAATTCAAGGATCAAGTATGAGGGCAATCCACTGTACTTGTTCTGGAAAAAGCAGAAGTATAACGGAATTATTCATTCAGTTGAAAAACAATGACTACTGATCAAAGTTTCCATGAAAGAGGTGTCATTAATTTGTGGTCTAAGTAGGATATAGACTTTCTCACATCACTCATATTGAAGAAACACCCATGAAACTTACTGATGCAGATATAATAGCAAATCCATGTTAAATGTAAATCAGAATTTAAAAGGGTGAAATTGAAAGAAGACTCCTTATTATATTTTATGCTTAATATCAAGATTTCCCAATAAAAATGAGCTATTGTGTAACCTAAAACTTTTAGTACTTAAAGGTCCTATCATTATACATTGTCATTTGGGTAAGTATGACTATTTAAACAAACAAACAAAAATAAGGAGTGAAGCATTACACTCTCTCATTAACTAAGAACAGAAAGACTATACTTTTACTGAATTATACTTTAATTAAAATTTTAGAAAGCACCTAACTCTCCTAACATGGTCTATATATATAAAAGCCCAGCAACCGAACGGTAGAACAACCAGAATGACCAGAATGACCAGTTCCTATGACACACACTGCTGCGGCCTCCCAGTCGGATCGGGGCCTCAATCGGCCCCCCTTAGTCTCCCACGGCCCCTCCCCCTGGCCAGCCCTACCCCCAATTGCCCCCCCACCGTGATCAGGGGTGGGGCAGGCCAACCTCCCACGGCCCTCCCTGGAGGCCCCGATTGGCCCCCATCAGGGCGGGCCGGCCAGATCCCACTTGTGCATGAATTCATGCACCAGGCCTCTAGTATGAAATAATGTCAGTATGCATAAGGGAAGTGTTTAACATTTAAAATATCTCTTTAAAAGCTAAATGATCATCAGATATAATGATGCATTTTCCCAAATTAAAGCGATATGTCCAGTGTTTTAGAATAAACCCAAAGGGACAACATTGGAAATAATCAAGTGGGATATTTATGTCTGTAATGCCATGTTTCTAAGTACCAAAGGAAACACCTCACCTTCAGAGATATATACTTTATATATCAATCCTGTGAAAAACTAACTACAGACCTCACATGGCCAACAGGAGGTATCAGAAAAGCTTGCAAATCTTGGAAAAGTTAAGGCCCTTGGGGAAGTGAAAATAGTTGCGGTAAGAATAAACATCTTTTTAAAAGGTGGAAAGTCAATCCTCAAAGAAAAAAGTCACCTCTGAGAGCAATAGCGCCAGAGAAATATGCCTACAGAAGTTGAGGGTGCAGAAAGCAACGCTAGGTGTCCATAAATGAAAAGCCTCTCACTAGCTCCCAGGTGTGTCTTTCCCAGTTTCAGGGATTGAACACAGAAATAATCTGAGTAGCTACTTATGTTTATTTTCTTATTTATATCCTCACCTGAGGATATGTTTTCATTGATTCTAGAAAGAGGGAAAGGAAGTAGAAGAGAGAGAGAAGCATCCATCGGTTGCTCCAGAGTGGAAATTGGCCCCATGGCCTTTTGGTATATGGGATGAGGCTCCAACCAACTGAGCCACACCAGCCAGGGCCTGAGAAGCACTTTTTGAATAGCTCACATTCTTGTTGAGGATTGCGTATTTCAAAGGCTTTGAAAAATAAATCTGGAGAAGATCTATCTAATAGTTTCCTGGTTGCTTTGAGTTTTGAGGTTAGGTCTTCTATTATTTCAAAGTGGAACCAGAACAAACAAAACATAATTTTTTTAAAAAATTGGCCACTTTTATGCTGAGAAAAAAGTCTTAAAAATATCAACTTGTGGTTTACAACCCCTAATAATAAATTTGGGGGGAGATATATGACATTACCTTTCAAAAAATTACCAAGTAAGCAGGAGACTAGTTCTCTATTATTATCAGACTATAATTTTCAGTCAGGCAGTTTAATTGTATCTGGATGTACAACAAGGGCTTAATTTTATTATGTTTATTGAAATAGTTATTAAAACAATAGGTTTCATTGATTTTCATAATGAAATCTGTTTGGCAAAATGAACCATGAAAATGAAAAACAGTAGTTTTTCCATTTTTTAAAAAATGTGAATTTAATCTGAGATTCTGAGCTGTATTATTTTCCAATTTGAGAGCATTTTCTACTGATATATCTCTATAATCAAGTTATTGCTTATAAACAGAACACATTTATTTTTTTTAATTTAATGTAAGTAGTAGCTATTTATTGTATTGACAAAAAAAATTACAAAGTGAAATACCACTCTAACTCAACATATTACACAGGGCTGCATTCAGACAAGACAAAGTATATGGGAAAACATTTACTTCTGTCTTTGGTGTTAGAAATCTACACAAATCCACAGCATTTATAGTTTCCTCCCTTTAAATGCAATAGGAAGACAAACACCATTTGTAAAGAAGGGCGTCCAGTGGCTGAAATAACAATGAAAGAAACAAGACAAGGTACAATATCCTACAGAAGAGTCTTTCAGTTTGCATGAAGCTGCTCTCTCCATAACAGACAGTAACAGACAAAACATTCCCAGACCCAGAGTTGCAGATAACACTTGAGGAAGAATGCACTCCAGGGACACACTGTGTAGACACAACTTAACTATACAGAATGTTTTATAAAATTCATTTTCATGATCATTGAAACACATACAAAAACACTAAACTGGTTTTAGCAAGAAATAATTCACCAGATCAGTGGTCGGCAAACTGCGGCTCATGAGCCACATGCGGCTCTTTGGCCCCTTGAGTGTGGCCACGAAGTTTCAATCACACTGTATGTGCGCGCCCACACGTGGTATTTTGTGGAAGAGCCACACTCAAGGAGCCGCAGTTTGCAGACCACTGCACCAGACTAACTATAGAAGTTTTCTAAAACACAATGACAGTTTGAAAAATTCAGAGGCGAAAGTGAAAGTCTTGAATCTGTCCTATTTGAGAAGGCCTAGCCCACAAGGGTCTCCACATGAAGAAGTGACCACTGAACATGAAGTTCTGGAATTTATTTTAAACTACTTTATTAAAATAAGCTTTCTGTTAGGTGTTAGCTTTTCGTGCACGGAACAATGTTCTATTTACCACAGTGCAAGTGACATTCAAAATTACATGATCTGTGTGGTCATTCACACTGTGACAAATACACCTTGTTCCAGGCATGACATGATCCGGGTATCACATGAGCATGTACATATTGTTATAAATGGCATTTCCTAGTATAGATATCTAATTATGAAGAGGATGTGGTGATTACATTGATAACATACAATTGTTAGAGATCTAATGGAAAGTATAATTAGTTTAAAATATACTGATGGCTGATTTTAAAACATTTGGACATGGAAATAACCAGACCAAAACATGATAATCAAAAATACTACCAAAAAAAAAAAAAAAACCCAAACAAACCCACCAATTTTTAGAATTTGTGTTAAAATATTTGTTATTATAAATATGTATGCTTCATATGCCTACTCAGCTGATAAACCCATCATCTACTGCTTTGTCCCTGTAAAATATGTTTATGGCTTCTATCCAGACAGATTAATAACTTGCAAAGATAATAATTACATGCTTTCCTTGCATCTTTATTGGGCCAACTTTCCATTCCCTGTACCATAGCCAAAGCAAAAAAACACTGATAGGAAAATAATGTTCCTTAAGGCAAACTTGACATGAGAGGGCCAAGAAGAAGAAGCCATCAGGGACTCTCAATGTTGAATTGAAAGTATGAATATGAATTTTTCCTGGATCTTAGAATTTAGTTAGGTAAATATTTTAGTGCAGGGTATTTTTGTCTTTTCAAGTATTCTATATTATATGCAGAATCTGAGTCATAATGGCTGAGGCCTCAGTAACATAAAAAAATAAGATGGCTGAAAAAAATGTTTGTGAGAAATATGACTGAGAAAAAAGAAGGGATCGAGGTTTGGAGGTGATGCTAAGCATTTGGAGTTAACCTAAAGTCAGGAGGTTATTAGACATGCTTTACATCAGAGTATGACATGGTGAAGATCATCTCATCGGTATTGTGGAAGATGACTAAGAGCAGAAACTAATCTTGGTAGACCAGCAGGCTTGAAAAGGAAGTTTCAGGTATGAGAACTATTTAGGAAATGATAGTGGGGAAGGGTATGTAATGAGAACAGAGCTACAGTTGTCTAATAATTATTCACCTTATTAACTATAGAAGTTTTCTTACAGACCTTGGAAAACTGGAGGCTGAAATAAGGCTATAAAAAGATAAGATGCCGCGCTGACCGGTTTGGCTCAGTGGATAGAATGTTGGTCTGCGGACTGACGGGTCCCGGGTTTGATTCTGGTCAAGGGCATGTACCTTGGTTGCGGGCATATCTCCAGTGGGGGTGTGCAGGAGGCAGCTGATCGATGTTTCTCTCTCATCAATGTTTCTAACTCTCTATCCCTCTCCCTTCCTCTCTGTAAAAAAGCAATAAAATATATTAAAAAAAAAAAGATAAGATGCCTTGATGGGTCCATTACCCAGAAAAGAAATACATTTTGAGAACAGACCAAGAACAGGATACACTTTGGTTTGGTTGCTGTGCCCAGACCCTGACCCCCTTTGGCAGTTATTCTCAGGAACACTGACCATTCTCCGGTCCCAGGAACGAACTGAGCTGTTTGTAACAGCAAAGATTAGCCACCTTGTTATTGGACTTCGAGCTCCTGAAGGGCAGACTCTACCATCCTCTTTCCACGTTACACTCGCAGCTCCCAGCTACGGATAGCTATCTTCTCCCTCATGTGTATGTAACAAGCCAACTGGTTGCGGGGAAGGTGGGGGAAGGTCAGAGCAGATTTTTATGGATGACCTGCTGCTCTCCCATACTTCTGGCACTATTGGAATAAACACTCATATATGATTCAACCCTGGCTCTGCTTAATTGGATCAAGTAATGACAGGCAGCCCAGACCCCTTGGTTGTCTGGTTACAGAAACAGGATGTGGTAATTTATACAAGTATGGAGTATTGGGTAAAATCAGGAAAGAAGGACCTACAGAAATTAACAATTCCTCTCCTTGGTGATCTGGTGGCTTGTGTAACCATCATCTTATCAAGAATATTCAAGAGGAGAGGAATATTTCCTCACTCATATATTTTTAAGAAACATTTTACCCTGAGTTGTTCGCAAAGGCAATTTCATGTTCATAATCTACATATTAGTAGAGATAAATGAGAAGTGCCATCATGTATCACCTGGTACAACATCTCATCCTGTTATTATTCTAATTACATGAACGAGCAGCTTAATGTGCCATAAAATCCCAGCGCATAGAGAAAACCATCACCAGCTTTGTGATTCAAATAGGATTTTGAGAGTGGTTTTACCTATGGCTTTCAAATTAAAAATCTAATGTGCTTTCATCTTCAATTAAGCACCATTGCCAAGTATAATTGACCACAGTAATGTAACTAGTAATTTGAGGACATTCAAACATGCACATGCTGTACACATTTTTAAATTGGTTTAGCTTATTTCATGGAGCTTTAGGCCTGGAAATCACTTCATAAAAAAATCTAACCAATCCTTTTTTGGACACAAGGAGAAGAAATTATAAAATACAAATCTATGTTCAGAAAGTGTAAATTATAACCAAGGGGGAAGATTAACCTTCCCCTTACATGTACTAGGGTCTGGCCTAAGCATTGTCCATTGGACTTTGTTCCTAGAATTCACATTAATTAATTAGTATAGCCATCTACTCACATCCCCCTTCCCCCTCACACCCCACCAATCCCACAACCTTCTCATGCCCTTATCTGGCTAGGAGCCATTAATGTCTTATCCAGGGCATGTCACCATTACATTATTAAAAGCTTCAGGCACAAAACAACAGACTAAACCAGTCCTGTTTACACTTGGAAAATCTAGGAGAGAGGGAGAGAGTGTGAAAGAGAAAGAGAGAGGAAATGAGAAGGAATGAATCTTTGTCATCAATATAAATGAATGGAAGGAAAAACAAAAAATGAGGTGTGCTCTTTTAAAAAAATATATATTTTTATTGATTTCAGAGAGGGAGAGGGCAAGAGAGATAGAAACATCAATGATGAGAAAGGACCATTGATCAGCTACCTCCTGTATGCCCATCAAGGGGGGAGGGGTCAAGCCCACAACCCAGATATGTGCCCTTGACGGGAATCAAACCTGGGACCTTTCAATCCACAGGCCAACGCTCTATCCACTGAGCCAAACCAGCTAGGGAGAGGTGTGCTCTTTAGGCAGGAAGAAAATGGAAGGTAAAAATGTGTCTAAGTGTATAGGCCTGCAAACCGAAGGGTGCCGGGTTGGATTCAGGTCAAGGGCATGTACTTTGGTTGCAGGCTCCTCACCTGCCCCACCCTGGTCTGGGCTCTTGCAGGAGGCAACCAATGGATGTGTTTCTTTCACATGGATGTTTCTATCTTTCCCTCTCTCTTCCAATCTCCCTAAGAATCAATGAAAAAATATCCTCTGGTGAGGATTAACAAAAACCAAACCAAAACAAACAAACAAAAAAACGTGTTTACATTTTACTACACCCAATTATTATAAATTTTTTAATTTTTTTCAAAGAACTACCTTCTGTTTGATCTCACTTTTGTATTATTTTTCCTTCTATTTTTTTTCCTCCATGATCTCATCTTCATTATTTCTTCTTTCTATATTGATGGGCTTCTTTTGTTTCTTATTCTAACATTTTGGGGTAGGGTATTCAAATTAATTTTCACATTTATTTTTTTAACTCTTATTGGTATTTAAGACTATATGCTTTTTATCTTTATACTGCTTTAGTTCATTCCACAAGTTGTCATTAGTATTTTCTGGGGGGTATCATTTAATTAAACATATTCTCTAATTCCATTGTGGGTTTATAAATTATGGGTTAACTTAGTATTTTATTTATTAATTTCCCAATTTATGAAGATATAATTATTCTTTTATTATTTATGTCTCAATTTAAAAACAGAAGACATAAACTGACATTTTGGAAATTTTATTTTTTTCTAGATGTTTTAGTAGTTTATGAGAAAACTTTATTATTATAGATTTTTCTATTATCCATGCTATACTATAAACTATTGAGATATGCATTTTGAAATTACACTATTAAGTTCTTAGATACTTGTTTATCTTCTTGGAAATTGATCTTGCTATCAATATGAAACATTTTATTTAATCTCCAATAATGCATTTTTTGTCTTAAAATTAGATTTTTAATATTAATATAACTATAGATTAATGTTTGCATGGAATGTACCTTTTCATTATTTTACTTTCAAATGTTCTTTACCCTGTGTTTTGATGTTTCTGTTATAATTAGTGTTTTTATGCCATTCAAATAGTCTCTTTTAATTGGGGCATATAGTCATTTCTAATTCATGCAATGATTGATATCTGTAGGTTTAAATCTGTTATTTTCATAAATGTTTTCCATTTGCTTCTCTTGTGACATATTTTTCTCTCTTTTATTTATTTTTTATTTCTTGTTTTTCTGCTCTTATTACCTTTACTAGAGGCCCAGTGCCCGAAATTCATACATGGTGGGGGAGGGGTCCCTCAGCCCGGCCTGCCGCCCTCTCCAATCTAGGATCCCTCTTGCAATCCAGGACCGCTGGCTCCTAACCGCTCACCTGCTTGCCTGCCTGATTGCCCTTAAACACCTCTGCCTGCCAGCCTGATTGCCCCTAACTGCCCTCCCCTGCTGGCCTGATTACTCCTAACTGCCCTCCCCTGCTGGCCTGATCATCCCTAACTGCCTGTGCCTCAGCCCCCACCACAGTGGCTTTGTCTGGAAGGATATCTGGAAGATGTCAGGTCTAATTAGCATATTACCCTTTTATCAGTATAGATTTGTCTGGATCTTATGAATAATAGTTTGCTATTGTTTTATCATACTAGTTTCATTAGAAATTACATCATATTAAAGTATCTCAGACTTTTCAGAGTCTTATAGAGGTCGAAACCTTTTGGTCTCTTCCCAGGCAGTATGCAGACCTTTCATTTCCTTCTCCACAATGATATCCTATTACTTCTCTGTGCAGTAATTAAGTCTATATTTTAAATTCCCCATGGCATTGTTGTTGTTTTATAGAGTTGACATTTATTTAAATACTAGAGGCCTGGTGCACAAAATTTGTGCACTCAGTGGGGAGGTTCCCCAGCCTGGCCTGTGCCCTCTCATAGTGCAGGAGCCCCGCAATGGGTCGTCCCAAAGAGGTAGGCCTCGCCCACCCATCCGGGGCTCCTCAATGGATTGCTCCAAAGAGTTAGGCTGGAGCCGGGGGTCCTGCCTCTATGGTGGCTGTGAGGCCGCGGGCGCCCTGGTGGAAGCCATGCAGGGTGGCTGCTGGGGCCCTACTCCAATGGCATGTGTGGGGCTGTGGGAACCCCGCCTCTGCTGTTTGCACAGCCATCTTGTTATGGCGTGAGGGCATCATGCTCAAACTTTATTTTTATTATTTATTTTTTAAATACATTTTTATTGATTTCAGAGAGGAAGAGAGAGGGAGAGCTAGATAGAAACATCAATGATGAGAGAGAATCATTGATTGGCTGCCTCCTACATGCTCCACACTAGGGATTGATCCTGGAACCCGGGGACATGGCCTGACTGGGAATCAAACTGTGACCTCCTGGTTCATAGGTTGAATCTCAACCTCTGAGCCATGCTGGGACTTTATATTGCTGAGGACTCAACCATTATTGAGCTTGGGTGTGCATATCACAGAGATACATATTCATACTTCAACTTGAAAGAATCCATGATGCCTGCATCTGATCAGGCCTCCCATGTCAACTTGTATCATCTAAAAGGAAGTCAAAATACTACAAGTCAAGATTTTCTTTGACTACCTTTTACACAGGATGTATTCACTCAAGATGTGTGAAGAGCCTTCCGGACGCTCTGCAGTTAGAATAAGTGCATGTGTTGCTCATATAATTTTCTCTGTGTCTATCCTATGCACATACACAAGAGAATGGAAATATCTCCGTGACCTAACATGAGAAATTTCAGCATTTCACTCATTCATGGTGCATTCCATTGCAAACTGTATGCCTTATGTGGGTTGCACTCAGCCAAGTCAAATCCTGGTGTTACAACCTCCTTATATCTTTTGATGCTTTCCCTTCTGCCCCATTTCTTCTGCTTTCATCTTATGACACGTCTCTCTTGGTAGCAGGAGAAAAATTATCTGCTTTTTAAGGCATGTGTGGTTATATTGAACACACCTAAATAATTGAGGATAATCTCCCTATTTAAAGGGAAGCTGATTTATAATTTTAATTACATCTGCAAAATCCCTTGACAGCAGTACTTCAATTAGCGTTTGATTGAATAACCGGGGAATAGAAATCTTTAGAATTCTGCCTCCCACTATCAGTCACACTAATTTGAAACACAAACAAACATTGCATTCTTTTATGTTACCTTAATCTTTCTTAATAAAAAAAAAAAATCAGGTGTTTTGGTTTAAAGCAATCAAAGAAGCTTAAAATCCTAAGTATAAGCTTATATATTTAAAGAGTAAATTTAAACTTAAAGTGGTTGCCACTTGGAAGGTATTTATAATTATGAAAAATGTTAATGAGAAAATAACTTTAAGACACAATCAAATACCAGGAAGCAAAAGACTGTTGCAGAATGAAAAAACAGAATTGGGGATACAGTGAAAAGTCCCTTTTCAAACCTCTGCTCTTAAATACCAGGATCTGAGAGAAATGGAGAGCTAGAGATGAGAGAAAGAGAGCTATAAATTACCCAAGAATACATTATTCAGATAAACTAGTATTGCCCACTGTACTTAAACATCTGGTGAGTTTTTGAAACTGAGTGTCCTTGCAGAGTATAAAGTCAGCACAGTGAATTTCAGACCATTTTTTAGCCATCAAACATACTGTCACTCATATAAATGGTCACCCTTTGCCCTCAATCCAGGCACATCAAATTCTGATTGGTGTCAGTGGGAGCCATGTGCGGTTTTGTGGGTACTGAAGTTTAAACTTTAGAGTGTACTCAGAATATCTTTCAAGTCCAGCTTGTGAGGAGAAATACATAGTTTTAAAAAGTAGTTCTTTGGGGCTTATTCTTATCCAGTGGGAACAAGTTTAGATTGCCTATTTGAAATGCAGTGTTAGAATTGCAAAATACAGTATGGGTAGTGAGTAGGTTAGTGCTAATGGAGTATTTCAGTTGATTTCAATCCTAGATTTATAGCCTTCAGGTAAATAGCAGAAGGTCCACCTCTCTTTTTGAACATTAATATTCATGAGTTCCTTTCATTGAGTTGGAATAGTGGTATTTATTTTATTCATGATATTGCTATAAATTAAGTGCATTACTTTCATGAGCATAGTCTACAAAATGCATAAACAGAACAAGTGAGTTCACCTTTGTATCACCAAATTAAATATGACTATGTAAGCTTTTATAAGATTTCTCATTTTTATTGGTGCTTATTTTGAGAAATATATGCAAATATTTAACAAATAAAAGTTCTTGAGTTTATTTTTATAGCAAGAGATGGGGTCTTACCAGAGTAATTACGCGAACCACCAAAATGCAAGTGATGGCTTATTTCAGGAGATCCCAACTATGAGAATCTACTATGCAGCATGTAACACTTGTCCATTATAATATGAAATTAAATAAAACCCACCATTTTACTCTGAAACATAATTTTGAATGATCTAGATTTCTTTCTTTTTTTCGTTTTTATTTTTTATTTATTTACTTTTTATTTTTTTTAAATTTTGTTTTATTGCTTAAAGTATTACAAAGAGTATTATGAATGATCTAGATTTCTTATGTAAGAGGACTAAAAATAATTAAGTAGTCAATTACTAAATGAAATATAACAAGGAAATAAGATAAGGAAAATTACTTAATCTCATTCATCAAAATATTTAGCTGGGTTTACAGATTTTTTAATGAAATTCGTATCATGTATAGAAATAATTACACTTTTCATCATAAACAAATTTTCTATTATCAGAAACCTTCACATTTCCCCTTTGAAGGTCTAAATGCTATAACCTAGTTAAATACCCTAAATTTTATCTCTCTTACCTAACCTTGGTTTTTATTTTGGAGTATGATTAAGTTTTGCTTAGATTTCCTGAATATATGAAACTTGTCTGAGAAATCTTTGTCATTTTACTACTTTAATCTTATTACAATCATAGACTCAATGTTCTTGATAGCTCATCCAGCCGGAGCCTGATAACCCACCCCACTATAACTCAAGGCAGCAGGATGTCCTGGCCAGTGTTGCTCAGTGGTTGGGCATCAAGCTATGAACCAGGAGGTTCACGGTTCAATTCCTGGTCAGAGCACATGCGCAGGTCCTGTTACCTGCACTCCTAGATATCAAGTTTGCATGTGGAAGCTTTCCAGCTCTATTTTATCATCATTCCCGCTGGACCCCCACCTTCTGTCTGCTACCCATTGGTGCTCTCCTGTATACTTCAGGTTGAGAAGTAATTTACATACATAGTTAAATTGAAGTCTTATGAAGACCACATTTTTGTACTTATGTGTTTTTAGTGTGTATAAATAGATAGAAGCAAATTCTTACAAAACCCTCCATAATGTCAATATTTTCCAAACTGTTGCAAATGAACAAATAGCATTCTTTTTCTCCAATGTCCAGGCACCCTAAGCACACAGCTGGAAAGACTTCCGTCTGCTCCCCAGACCAGAAAACTCCTTCTTTTTAATGCCATTTTTCTCAAAAACACTTCCCTGTTTCATCTCCCCCTCTAGGATGCTCATAAAATGGTTTTCAAAGACTTTAAGTTTAAAAAGATTCATGTAAAATCATTGGCTTAAAGCAACTTCTCTGATCTTTCTTTGAGTGTTCTTAGGAAACATGGTTTCTGGCTATAAGCTTGCATTTCTAAGGTGTATGAATGTGGGGGGAGGTCTATAATGTAAAAATATATGCACAATAATAAAAATGAGCCTCTCAAATAATCTAGTTACAGATAAGAAAGTGAATTTACTAAACGTGGACATAAATGGAAGAATAGCCTTTCATATACGTAATTGAGTCTTATGATACAGGAATTGACAGAAAAATAATGATTTCAGAAATGGGTTATATTGATTAGGGGACACTAAACATAAGGATAAACATTAAGTTTGATTTAAAAATTGGGGGGAAATTAGTAATGAGACTCTGTGTGAGTATGTATGTGTGTGCACGCACTCTCACGTGTGTGTGTATGTGTGTGTGTGTGTGTGTGTGTGTATGTGTGTGTGGTATAACTCCCTTATGTCCCTCTAATTCCACCCCTACAAAACACACATAGAGACTATCTTAGCAAATATGCTTCTGACCAGCATGCTCATCATAGAGTTAGATGAGTCTTAGTGTGACTGGAATCAGCACTTCCAAACCAGGTCCAGGTTGGAGGTTCTCAACTTCTGTACTACTGACATTTTCATCCAGATGATTCTTGTTGCAGGGGCTGTGATATACATGTAGAATGTTAAGCAGCATCCCTGGCCTCTATCACAATAGAACAAACAAAATCTTTCCCTACTATGCACCATGTTTTCACATCAAAATATCTGCAGACATTTCCAAACATCCACTGCTGAGAAGGAGGACACAACAACCCCCAGCTGAAAACCACTGGTATAGGATAAAACATTTATTCGTATGTTCTCCTGATTCTGTAATGCTTGAAAGAAAATATTTAAATTCTTCAAAACCAAATGTATACATGACCAGTCATTTTTTCTAGTAAATAAGGCTTTAACATTGTCTAGATAAAATTTCAGTTAAACATTATTAGCAAATATGAGGCAACATAACTCAATGATTGGAGTACCTGCTTTCAATATTCAAATTACCACTATGGAGTGACCCTGGGGAAATCATTCAAAGTTTATGTTCCACAGTTTTTTTCACTAGGTAAGTGGGGACAATAAATAATTACTTTATAATGCTGATGGAGGAAAAAATCACTTATTACCTGTAAAATACTTACAATACTGCTAGGAATATAGGATGTGATTTTATTGTTTGGAAATGTAGAAATGCACCTTGGGAAGGGGTTAAGGTAGCCTTACCACTAATTGTTCAATTCCAGAAAAATCATATACTAGTAATGTCCCTCAGCCTCAATTTCTTCATGTGTCAAACATGACCTTTAATGATATTCTGAAAGTCATAATATTCCAAATTCTGAGTCTTTAATTCATGAAGTTACATTTTACTAGCAATCTTCAAAACAAAGAAGGAAGGTTTGTATTGTTATCTACACCATAGTAGAAATGTGTGTGTGTGTGTGCATGTATTGCTGTTTGATCGAACATTTCACTGCAACATGCATAATGTCTGGCCACAGAGAACATGCCTCAGCTATATTTACCACTATGCACTTTTTTTCTATTTGCTGTATCTTGCCTTGAGCAACCATCACTCAGAGAGGTCTGCTGCTCATAATACTGTCAGGAATGAATACCAAACTTAAATATAATGCTGGTACTTGAATTCTTTTCAAGTTTCTGGTCTTAGTAGCGTTTCAGCCAAGTCATAAGCCAACAAGGGGAATAGAGAAATAGTAAATTTTGAAAAATGAGATTGTAAATGGACACAGAGTGTTGCATGGGAATTTCCAAGGTTACCGCAGAAACGCTAAATCTCTACAACTAAAAGGGGAGAAAATATTTATTCCTATTGCATTTGTAGATAAAATAGAACATCTCTGGGGAGACACAAGTCATCACCTGGGAGAGAGAATATCTTAAATTCCAGCAGGTATGGGAAAATTGAGAGCTAGACATTAATACTCTTCCTCTCCAAGGAAATACCTTGGTATGCCTCTTCAAAGCTATTGAAAGTGTAGGAATATTAACTGACTATTGGGTATTGCATTCCCCAACAGGAAGCTCTGAAAGCAATGTGATCCTTGTTCTGCTGCACTGTTCTGTGAAATATACCAGAAACTGTCTTTATGGCCCAAGATACTGCACCACCCACACAGAGCACCAGTATTTACAGTTTTCCACCATGTTCCCATTCTGAAAGTTGTCACTCGTCATTGCTAGGGGTAGCATGCCACCCAGTAGGTGCCTTGGTACAAAGACAGATTAAAGTAACATTTCTAAGGAGTTCCTCCAAAAGCAACATTGGCCAAGGTACCACTTTGGAGTCAGTAAAACTTTTGTCCCCCTCTGATATGGGTTCCACTTGAGAGATCCCAGGAATTCTAAACATTTATTTTCCCAGGGACATTGTTTTTTTGAGAAGCCAGGCATTAAATGATCACCCTATCATATAAAATGGTCTTAAGATACCTGAAAGCACTTAAGGAAAGACTGCCTTTCAGATGATGGTTTTCCTAGGTTAGGCTACACTATGTTATTTGGAGCTTCCCAAGGAATAATTGAATCCTAATTTATGTATGAACTGTAAACAGTTATCAGCTATGGGAGTTAGTCAATTAGCAGGTGGGAATGAAATTGTTCCCGACACTCTCTGAAGTGATCAGTGATACTCCTTACCTCTGTAAAGCATTCAGTTCAATGGCAACTGATATCCTGGGGTTGTTATAGAAGATAGGATTGTCCTAGACATGCTCTTCTACCACCTTAGTGAGGAAATCAGTTCTTCTAAGAACATCATTTTGGGGAGGAAGTATTTTTTTTTTTGGTTGACATTCATATGGCAACAATCTAAGCTAATTTTTTCTGAGGTTCTACTCAGTATATAGAGGTGGAAGTTTGTACGCTAAAGCCTCTGTCGTTTGTCCATTTCACATATACAGAATCAAAATCTATTTGAAGTTAAACATAGGGTGTCTCCCAAAAATGTATACACACACTTTGAATATTTATAAAGGCAATGTTTATTAAAATATATTTTTATTTTCAAAATTGAGCTATTAGCTGTTAAAGTGTGTATACATTTTTGGTACACCATGTATTGTCAGTATTGTTAGTTTTATCTGATAAAAATTTGTCCTAGTCCTTTTTATTTAACTAGTGTGTCCATAATCTGACCATTCAATTACATTTAATAGTAACTGTTTTATAAGATTTTTATTGATTTTTTTAGAGCAAGAAAGGGAGAAGGAGAGAGAGAAACATTGATGTGAGAGCAAAACATCAATCAGCTCCTCCTGCACACACTCTACCAAAGATCAAGCCAGCAACTGGGGCATGTGCCCTGACGGGGAATCAAACCGGAAATCTTTGGGAATCAAACCAGAAGATTACCAAACATATTGTTGTTTAGATTAAACATATTGACTTATCCACACTCCTTTTATCCCATAGGATATGCTTTTAAAAATAAACATTTATGTCAAATGAGCCATACAGTTTTAAACATCTACAGGGAGGAAAAATAAGATAGAATGTGCATTAATATTAGAGATAATCTTATGTCTTAGTTTAATTGTTCTTTGAAAGTGCCACCATGCATGCTATCCAACAGTCACAGAGATTCAGGACCTTTCAAGATTTTCAAAATCATCTGAGAAAAAGTGATTCCAGAAGCATTTTCATCTATGACACTGCACAGTGCAACAAAATGTAGAACACAGGCACTGTCTCTTATGAAAAATTTATAGAGAAGTTCCTTTATCACATTAATTGACATTCCCACAGTGCACAAAAGAATTTATAACAGGACTTGGCCCAATAAAACTAAATTAGATTAATGGAAAAGAAAGGGAATCCCAATTCTATATAGTCATATTTTGTGGACCTATTTCTAATAAACTTCCTTTTGATAGAAGTTTTTTTTTTTTTAAATGTCATGCTAGAAACTAAAATAATTAAATATCTATATTTAGATATGTTCAGAGGAGATTTTTTTATCCTTGTGAAATAAAATGTAATGTAAAATTGTACTACAGTTAATTATGTTAATGTGATCTATAATTTAATGATAGGCAACAAGACCATTTTTATTTGTTTTCATTAAAGAATGAATTTCTCCTTCCTAGGTACCTGATATTTTTGTCAATATGATATTTTAAAATACAGGATGCAAAAGGATATTATCGAATATAGATGCATTTTCTAATATTTAGTCCATTTTTGATGCATAAGGAACTATCAATATTCCTTGATGTTACAAAAGAAGAAGGTTATGTTATGCAGTTTTTCTAGTGACCACAGATAGTTATGGCAGAAAACTAGCAATGGGTTGGTGAATAAGTGAAATCATTTTCCCCATGAACCTTTGTACTTATTTGTGAACAAATAATTGTTAACCTTTGTGTCTAGTACATTTTAAAATAGGAGAAAACTGAATAAGAAAATTTCTAACCAATTTTCCTAGTCTAACATATATATTTCTCACTATCATCTATTTTTAAAAGAGTTTTTCTAAGCTTTCTTTTGAAAGTTTGGAATACTTTTGTGGGTACATGCAATCTAAAGCAGCTGAACAATGAATAGTACTATAAACAGATACAAGTGTTAAATCAGTCACTCAGAAATGCCTAGGTCAACATTTATAGATAATTCCAGTTTTGTGAGCTTGACCACCAGGAACTTGACCAGGTTCCCACAGTAAATATGTAAGAAAAATCCTGTTTCTTGCTGGAGGAGGGGAAGAAAACCACTCTGAAATAACTGGAGCCCTCTGTTCTTCACAGGGCCTGCCCTAAGTGGATGCTACTTACCCAGAGCCTGGCCTGCTGGGGTTTATCAAACCCTAACTGATCTGAAGGAAGAGAAAGGACCAACTTCAGTCAGCCTTAGCCTTCCAAGCAGAAGAGGGGAGAGACCCAATGTCCACCCACTCAGGCCATCTCGGGAAGTCCTTGTCTGCTAGCTTTAGAGGCCTAATGCAAGGATTACGTGTATCTACGTCACTAATACTTATGTAGTAGTTTCCTATAATGTATTCATCTAATCCAGAATGACAATATGTTAGATATTTTAAAAGCAAATTTAGCCCGGCTGGCGTGGTTCAGTGGTTGAGCATCGACCTAGGAACCAGGAGGTCACAGGTGGATTCCTGTCAAGGGCACATGTCTGGGTTGTGGGCTCGATCCCCAGTAGGGGGCATGCAGGAGGCAGCTGATCCAAGATTCTGTCTCATCATGGATGTTTCTCTCTCTCTCCCCCCTCCTTTCCTCTCTGTAATCAATAAAAATAAGTTAAAAATAATCAGATAAAAGTATATTTAAAGGCTCTTTACATACACAGTTACACTTCAGATTATGATATAACAGTTGCAATACAGAGTCCAGCTCCATTTTTTGGTCTTTGGCTGCTGACAGCTTTCAAGCCCACCCCTGCCTGCCCTTTTCTGGTTTTATGCCTCCACAGATGGGGGCGGCCAGTAAGAAAGCCCAACTCCAGCCCAAGGTGCCAGCAGGCAAATTCAAACCAGGGAAAATCAAACACTAGGCCTCTCAAAACTTCATCCCAGCCCCACACTCTACTCACAAACACACACACACACACACACACACACACACACATGCACACACAGCCAGCGTCACCTCAGGCTCTTTGTTTCATTTTTCATTCTAGTCTGAATCTGAGCCCTCTGTTAGGAGAGTTCTTCTGATGTTTACTCCTGGTGTCATAAACTTGATTATGCTTCCATCAGTGCTGTACATCATTCACCTCAACATCTAGTAATTCCTGGAGGTGCTGCCCTATCCTATCTAATAAAAGAGAAACATGGTAATTGGCGTACGACCGCTACCCTTCCCATTGGCTAATCAGGGCGATATGCAAATTAACTGTCAGCCAAGATGGTGGCTGGCAGCCAGGCAGCTTGAAACTAACATGAGGCTTGCTTGCTTCAGTGACTGAGGAAACCAACATTCCCCGCCTGCCTTGCAGGCCTCTGAGCTTGCAGTTTGAAATATTTTAACAAATATAGAAGCTTAAAAAAAAACCCAGAAACCAGCTTTCAGCGAGCTGGGATCTCAGAGCTGGAGTCAGAACTGGAGATATACATTGTTTCGAACCGAAACAAACCAGATACCTACTTTCAGCAGCGGAGGCGTAAGAGCTGGAGCCTCAGAGCTAAAGCTGGCCCAGAATTAAAAAAGAAAAAAGAATAAAAGGAGCGGTTGGGAGCTTCCATCACCCACCAGCCTGAAAACAGCCCTCAGCTCCTCACCCAGGCTGGCCAGGCACCCCAGTGGGGACCCCCACCCTGAATGGTGTGTGACCAGCTGCAAACAGCCATCATCCCCTCACCCAGGCTGGCCAAGAACCCCAGTGGGGACCCTCACCCTGAATGGTGTGTGACCAGCTGCAAACAGCCATCATCCCCTCACCCAGGCTGGCCAAGGCACCCCAGTGGGGACCCCCACCCTGATCCAAAACACCCTTCAGGGCAAACCAGCCAGCCCCACCCATGCACGAGACCACTATTCTATATAGTAAAAGGGTAATATGCCTCCCAGCACTGGGATCAGCGGAGCCAAGAGGCCTCCCGGCACCGGGATCAGCATGACAGGGGGCAGCACCCAAACCCCCTGATCGCCCTGCGGCTCTGTGTGTGACAGGGGAAGGCTCCCCAACCTCCTGATCAGCCCTGCTCTGTACCTGATACAAGGGAGCTCCCCAACCTCTGATCGCCCTGCGGATCTGTGTGTGACAGTGTGCAGCACCCCAACCTGCCCCCCCCCCACGGGCCCTGCTCTGTGTGTGATGGGGTAGAACCATACCCTCCCCATGGGCCCTGCCCTGAGTGTGACAGTGGTGGGGTCCCAACCGCCTGATCCACCCTGCTCTGTGTGTGACAGGGGGCGGTGCCCCAACTCCCCTATCAGCCCTACTCTCTGAGTGACAGGGGGGAGCTCCTCAACCCCCTGATGGGCCCTGCTCTGTGCGTGACAGGGGGAAGCTCCCCAACCCCCCTGATGGGCCCTGCTCTGTGCGTGAGAGGGGGTGGCACCGCAGACTCCCCATTGACCCTGCCTTGAGTGTGGCAGGGGGCGGTGCCCCAACCCCCCAATCGGCCCTACCCTGAGCGTGACTGGGGGTGGCATCGCAACCTCCCGATCTGCCCTGCTCTGTGCATGACAGGGGGCGGCGCCCCAACTCCCCAATCAGCCCTGCTCTGAGCCTGACCAGGGGCTGCACCTAGGGATTGGGCCTGCCCTCTGCCACCCAGGAGCAGGCCTAAGCCAGCAGGTCGTTATCTCCCGAGGGGTCCCAGACTGCGAGAGGGCACAGGCCAGGCTGAGGGACCCCCCCTTCCGCCCAAATGCACGAATTTTTGTGCACCGGGCCTCTAGTATGATTATATTTATCATTTGATGCTTATTATTGACTAGGGGCCCGGTGCACGAAATTCGTGCACTGGGTGGGGGTGGGGGGGAGAGTGTCCCTCAGCCCGGCCTGCCCCCTCTCACATACTGGGAGCCCTCAGGCGTAGACCCCCATCACCCTCCGATCGCCTGATCGGCCCCTTGCCCAGGCCTGACGCCTCCGCCAGAGGTGTCAGGCTTGGACAGGGGACCCCCATCTCCCCCCGATCACTGGCTCTGGCCCCCGCCCAGGCCTGAGGCCTCTGGCCCAGGAATCATGCCTGGGCAGGGGACCCCCATCTCCCTCTGATCGCTTGCTCCACCCCCCGCCCAAGCCTGACGCCTCTGACCCAGGCTTCAGGCCTGGGCAAGGGGACCATCATATCCCCCCAATCCCCGGCTCAGCCCCCCGCCTAGGCCTGATGCCTCGGCCAGAGGAGTTGACCCTCATCACCCTCCGATCACCAATCACCGGATCGGCCCCTTGACCAGGCCTGAGGCCTCCGGCAGAGGTGACAGGCCTGGGCAGGGGACCCCCAGCTCCCCGCAGTTGCAGGCTCCGCCCCTGCCCAGGCCTAACGCCTCTGCCCTGGCGTCTGGCCCGGGCAGCGGGGACCTGCAGTGGCAGCGGGGGGCGCCGCGATCGTGGGCTTTGCTTTAGGCCCAGGCAAGGGACCCCTAGCTCCTGGGACTGCCAGCTTTGACCGTGCCCAGCTCCCATCGCTGGCTCCACCCCTACTTCCTGCTATCACTGGCCAGGGCGGCAAAGGCGCCTGATTCTCCGATCATGGCTGGGGGGCAGGGCAAAGGCGGCCCCAGGGCCGCCTTTGCCCTGCCCCCCAGCTCTTAACTCCCCCCTGGGTTTCCGATCACTGTCAGTGGCAGGGGGCTTCTTCCTGCTTTCCCTTTCGCCTCCCTGCATTGTGCCTACATATGCAAATTAGCCGCCATCTTGTTGGCAGTTAACTGCTAATCTTAGTTGGCAGTTAACTGCCAATCTTAGTTGGCAGTTAATTTGCATATAGCCCTGATTAGCCAATGAAAAAGGTATCACCGTACGCCAATTACCATTTTTCTCTTTTATTAGTGTAGATTAAGAAATACAGTAGAAAGGCTTTGTCATCTCTCAAGGTAGATTACGAATTCGTTAAAACATATTAGCCTACATTCATGTCTTATTTGTCTTTCTTTGTTCCTTTGTACTCCTACTGTTCTTCTTGCCTTCCTTTCATCCTTCCACAAATAGTCAATTATCTTAATTATATGCCATTTGTTATAATAGGTATTTGCATATGCAGTCAAGAGCATAGATAGAAATAAAACAGTGTTTGCTCTCAGGAAACACAGAATCTGTAGTGGGGTGGTTTAGAATAAATATTTGAACAAAAGTGACATTTTAATAACTGCTGTATCAAAAGTGTTAGTATACCTTGTGATTATTTTCTTGAAAGGTGGACATAGTGTACTAGCTAAAATGGATAAAATAATTAGACATCTGTAGAATATATTATTAGTGCTCAAAGGTATAATAATATTTTCTTCAAGCTAAAATTTATATATGAAATTTCATTCACTAAAATTATATTTATAATAATATACCATGTATTAAAATTATTTTTAACAATGATTCAAACTTTGAATTAAGATCCAACATATGCCTTGAGGAAGCCTCATCAGCTTTTGAGGTGTAGCACTGGGAAAAATTAATTTCAGTTTTCAAAAACACTGACTACAAATAGCTGTCTTTGTCATTGAAATCCTTTTTCTCTTTTAGTTAATTTTATCTTGGCTTTAGTACTGACATCACAATAGGCCATTAATCATCCTTATTTAAAAAAGATCTATGCGTTATAAAATAGGACACATCATTTTTTACTGAATAATTAAATAAGATTACTAGTTGACAGTACAAATGGCAGTTAGCTTTTTATGTTCTAGTCAGATAATAATTCCAAGAGATTCAAAAGAAAATGAGTTGATTTGAATATGTTTGAAAATGTGGATATCAATCAAAATAATCAATTTTATTTGGTATTTTAGTATAATTTTCTTATTAGGTCTCCTAATCAGTATCATGCAAGGGGCATGCTATCTAAAATAAAATAGATGATTTAATCAGAAAAAAAAGTTACAGAAACTGTCGCCTATTAACTTCTTAAGAAAAGGAGAACAACATGAAGTAAAGATCTACTAAGGCTAATTTGCTAAATACGGTTCAATATGACCATATTTATCATGTTAATCCCTGAATATAAATGCTTTACAAAACATTTCTTGCCAAATATGTTAAGTATATTTGCAAATTTATCTGGTGACATGATTATTAACAAGCTCTAAAACATATTTCAGGAAACTAAAGGTAACAAATATGATTTGGGACACAGTTTGTTTGAACAAGACAGCTTACGTAAACAAATTTAAGACTCAGTTTCTGTAATGGCAGCTTGGGGCATATTAATTTTACTTCAGAGAAATATTTATGAAGTGAAAATATATATGCATAAATAAAAATAAAGTAAATTTTTCAAAAATAATTTAAACAAATTTGAAACTCTCAAAGGCAATCAACAACTTGAAAGTGATTCATGAAAAATAGCAACTTCATGATGTAAGAATGGCAAGTGTGCGGACTTTTTGACTAGGGGTATGGAAAAGGAATTTTAACTGGGAAATTTTTTAAGCGAGAGATCTTTAGAAGGGCTAAGATAATAAATTCTCCACACATTCTGGGATGGAGAAGCCAGGAACCCATTGAAAATTGAAAGCCTGGGAGACATAAAAACTTAAAAACTGGGTCTGTGAATACATTCTTTATCAAGAAACTTACCCTGCCTACTGCACTAGGAGTAAAAATGCTGTTGCCTCTGACCCAGGAGTCTGTGTCTCCTGCCAGCACCTATAAACCTGAGGCAGGCAAACTTACCAGCCTCCACTTAGAGTAAATTCTAGCACCCTTCACAGTTTTGACATCTTGACCTCATGGAGCTTACTTTCCAGTTTGCTGAGACAGACACTAATACAGGGATACAAATATTAGCACGTCAGATGATAGAGCACTATACACAGGAATAATGCATTTAAGGACCAAATGATGGTGGTGTGTGCTGCTTTAGATGAGGGGTCCAACACTGAACAGAAATTAAAAGCAAAGGAGAGTGTGAATTATGTGAATATTCCAAACAGAGGGTTGCTTTTTTTGATGGGGAAAATGAGAGATTTTTGGGGGGCTAGCAATCTAAATCTGTGCCAGTAACCTAATGCACATTCTTGTTAGCCTATAGTCTTAGTTACTGCCCCTTTAATGATCTGGTCCTGCAAGACCTGTTTATCTAAGTCCTACTCCCATTTTAGAGAGGCCATAAACCATGAACAATACACAACCCCCAGACGGAGTTATCAGCAAATGGCACCAGGCCAGGCCTTTAGATGTGGTCTCACGACCCCCACCCCAACACATGGGGCTTTTTGCAAAGCCCACAAAAGGTCCAGAAGTCCCATCCCATATTTGGGGGACAAAGAAACCAACAGGGTATAAAGGAAAAGCTTCCTCCATATTGGCTTGCTCAAGATTTGGAGAGAAACTCCCTCCCCTGTGTCTTGTACTAGTACATGAGAAACATCTGAAAATAAATGGGTTTTTCCTGTGCCTCTGGTACTCCTCCGTATTTTTCGGTCACCTGGTAAATTCTGTAACACTTTAACTAATATTTTGTACTGTTAAAATTTGTTTAATCATATGCATTTTTAGCTTTCTCAGGAACAAACAAAACAAAAAAAAAGAAAACCCTAAACTAAATGGGGAAAAAATAAAACTGGCCAAAAAAGGTAATCAAAAAAGATTTAATGGAGGCACCGTTAATACATAAACTTTATAGATGACTACTTTTAGAATTATAAGCAAATAACATAATCAAACTGATTTTGCCTTTGTTAAAAATAAAATAATTTTCGTAGTCTTTTTACATGTTTGGATTTGTATTCCCAGATTTCAATTGTCTTTAGTTAATAGATTTATATCTTCAACAGTGTGCTGATTAAAATGTCTGCCTATTTTTATTTAGAGTATTTAAGATTGTAGCACCCATACAAAACACATTCTTCTATGCCTTAGTCTTATTAGGTGAAATTTCACATTTTGAAAGAAAACTCAGTGAGAATATTTTTTATTTGGCTTGTGAAAAAAAACACAAAGAGTAAATAGTTCTACAAAACCCAAGATCCAAGAGTCTAGAAGCAAGGGGAGTACAGGTGTAAATGTCAATACGTTATCAGCATTCTGATATAAAATAATTCTGATACAAGCAATTATTATTGTATTCAGCAAGACAGTTTTCATAGTTTTAATGGTATTTTGCACCACATATACTATTTGTCATCCTTTGTTTTAAATATGTAAGTGTTCGAGATGGTTTATATTCTTACATTGTTAAATTCTAAGATTATTTAGTATTTTTTCATATTCACATTTTATTCACTAACTTTACATTCTTTTTCATAAAGCTTGTAAATATATCGACTTAAGTTATTTTCTATTGAAAAACTTTTAGATATTTAAAATTGTTCTTCCTTAGGTTCTTAAAATTGAAGGTCATTTTTCATATAACATGAGATGATAAGAATATAAGCAGAATTTGCAGAAGTAAGCAAGTCTTATTTAAGAAGAAATGCTTTCAGGCTTGCATTGGATCTGTTCTCCTAAAATACATGTTTTTGGCTGATTGGACATGGATGAAGTATGGTAAATCTCATTCACTATGGGCCATTTATATATTCAATACCGGGGCATCTTAAAGTTATAAATATCTGTTTTGCTTTTAAAGGGTGTCCTATTAAAATGCTATAGAATTTGGAAGTTTTAATATTTGAGTAGAACAAATTAACCTCTTTCTCCCAACACACACACACACACACACACACACACACACACACAAGATTAAATAATTTGTTTTAAAAAATATGTTCTTAGTGATTTTAGAGAGACAGAGGAAGGAAGAGGGGAAGAGAAACATCAGTGAGAGAGATCCATTGAATGCCCAACTTTCGCATGCTCACCACTGGGGATGGAGCCCACAACCAGGGCATGTGCCCTGACCATGAATCTAACCGGCACCCTCTCGGTGCACGAGACAATGCTCAACCAACTGAGCCACACCAGCCAGGAATACACTTAAATTCTTTAATAATTTAAAAATAGCCAGTTGGAATTTCATCATTCTCAACTAGCTGGGTTTAAGTGCCTAATGATGTTAATCAGCTGCTTCAGCTGGGTAAAGGCTGGCATTGACATGTTGGTATTTTTTGCCCCAAATTGGTAAAAAGGCTACTCAGGGCAATTTGGTGGAAAAAAAAGTTGGACAGCTGAAAACACTCTTGCCAAGACACTGTTCTGTGGAGCTGATACACTATAGCCCTTGGTGTATTTTCTATGTACTCCCCACACATCCAGTGATGGCTGAGCACCTTCTGTATCCTCAAGGTCCACCAATCTCTCTTCTAAATTGGTGGGGGGCGGGGGGTCCATCAACCTCTCTTTTCTTTGTCTTAAATGCCTACTCTAATTGTAAAAGCATGTCACTATCAATTACTAATGGAGATAGATAACTGATTCTAAGTCATACTGGATGGCTAGCAAGCTCAAGAGACATTATGATTCCAAAACTTTCTGTAACCCAGTCCCCTTTGGGGTCATCAACTGATAGAAAATAGAATAGAATTTCATAGAAATGCAGAGATAAAGCAAAATTCATGAACTATGTGATGAACAGATAATTGCTTTAGTTTGTTGGGGGGGGTGGTCTAAGAAATCTACATGTATAAAACCCTAATATGCAAATAGACTGAATGGCAGAACAGAACAACTGAACAACCAGTCGCTATCATGTGCACTGACCACCAGGGGCCATGCACATAGCACGAGGTGAGTGTCGGCAGCAGGCAGCAGAGCACAGAACATGGTGGGCATCGGCTGCAGTGGGATGGTGGAACAGGTGAGCAGGGGTGCCAGACCAAGGCAGGGTGCTGGTTGCTGGTCGCTGTCATCAAGGCAAGCCTCTGGTTGTTACTGAAAATTCTTTGCTCCCGCACACCACAGTCCTACCTGGTGCTTGCACCTGCTACCAGCACCAGCCCCACTCACAGCCGCTGCTGGCACCAGAGCCTCCGCTCACACCCACTGCTGGCACCCAGCGCCAGTCCTGATCACTTGGAGCTGTCAGCCCCAATCGCCACTGAGGGTTTCTCTACCCTCCCCTGCTCCTGAGGGGCAATCAGGACAGTAGCCGACACTTACGCCCACTGATGGCACCAGTCCCGCTCGCATCCGCTGCTGGCACTGGCCCCAATCGCTCTGCACCTTCAGTAGGTGCTAGCAGGGCCAGCGCCATCAGCGTGTGGGAGCAGTGGAGGCGGGAGTGGGGCGGCCCACAGACAGAATTTTTGTGCCTCTAGTAAAACAATAAAGGAGAAACAATGGAAGGTAGGCAATTGGTCTCTTTTAGGATGAGAGCAGCTAGATGCAAAGTGTGTGTTATATCCTGAAGGTCATTCCATGTCTGTGTGAGGACATTCCATATGATATAAGATGCAGTGTTTTGCAAATGCTTTATGGTCTTTTTACTGCTGTCTATGTGTTCTCTAAATTACTGAGTAAAAGCGAGCATTTGTTTTAAATTTCTGACAATGAAAAATCTTAAGCATAAAGTTGTATGAATTTGGAAAAGTAGGGGAATTTTAGATTGTATGAAAGGGAAAATGCAATGAGGCATACTGAAACAAATACCATTTACTCAAATTCCAAAGTTGTAATTTATTATCCATCATTCTACAGACACAGGCACTTTGTAATTTTACAAAGATGGAAATAGGTAGTTGGAGTGTGTAGTTAATTGATGAAATCTGAAATTGAAGAAGTAATCAAAAATCTGTGCATGTGTGTGTATACATCTGTACACCCACATTGTCCTGAAAGCAGAATACAGACATAACCTTGGCAGTGCTGGGAATAAGAAGACAAGGTAACTGTAGAAGGGAGAGTAATATATTTCTTAATATTTTTATCAATGCTAATTTTTTGTTATTGAGAGCGATAAAGATTTATATTATAGGCTAAGATGGGTTAAGGTTTAGATAAATTTAAAATGTAATTGATCTGATGGAATGACAAATTGTTCAATCACCTTCACTATGGCTCCATTTTATCTTTGTTTTGTTCTACTGTTTATCTCTATACCACGGTCCCTTTCAATCAGCCCATATCCACTACACTCTCACCTTCCAAATTAAAAAATGGCTTCTTGCTTTTGTCCTCTTAATTTTATGGAAAATTGTGGAATTTTGTAGCACCTAGCCCCAGAAAACTGTCATAATGCTTTTGGTTTAATAACCCTTACACGTTTATTTATTAAACTATCTACAAATAGCCCAATTGATTCATGCCGTCTTTTTCTTGCAGGAATGTTATAGAATAATGGACTGTGATATCATATCTCTATGGAGAATTAAGTAATTTGACTAATTGGGGTAAAAAATAAATTTGAACAAAATGAAATATATTTTTTGGGAAACAATTCTGTTGGAAAATATAAAATAAATAAAAATAAAATATAAGAAAATCTATATGTTTTGTGGAAATCTATATGTTTTCTTGGCTTATTATTTGCATTAGAAAATTCCAAGAGAAGTATGACGTTTAATAAGTTCAACTTTTGACCTGGCCAGTGTGGCTCAGTGGTTGAGCATCAACTCATGAACCAGGAGGTCAGGGTTCAATTCCTGGTCAGAGCATTTGCCCAGATTGTGGGCTCCTTCCCTGGTGTGGGGCATACAGGAGGCAACAATTAATGATTCCTTCTCATCACTAATGTTTCTCTCCCTCTCTCTTCCTCTCTGAAATCAATAAAAAATATATTTTAAAAAAAGTTCAACTTTTGTGTAAGCTGGGTGGCTCAGTTGGTTGGAGCATCCTCCCATGCACCAAAAGAATGCGGGTTGTATTTCCATTCGGGGCATATACCCAGGTTGCAGGTTCAATCCCCAGTGTCAGGGCTTGTGCTTGTACAGGAGACAACCAATCAATGTTTCTCTCTCACATCAATGTTTCTCTCTCCCTGTCCCTCTCTCTAAAACAAATCAATGAAAACATATTCTCAGGTGAGAATGAGAGAGAGAGAGAGAGAGAGAGAGAGAGAGAGAGAGAGAGAGCGAGCCCTGGCCAGTTTTTCTCAGTGGTTGGAGCATCAGTCCACACACAGAAGGGTTGCAAGTTTGATCCTGGTCCTGGTCCTGTTCAGGGCGCATGCAGGAGGCCAGATACACCAGGTCTTGTGGATATGGGGGTTTTCAGCTTTCCATGTACCACTGCATGAGAAAACATGTATGACACTTCTCCACTTGCCATGCACTATACTTAGTTTAATGTTATCACCTTAGCCTGAATGGTCCCTTGGAATTTAAAGATGAGCAATTTTTTTTCATGATATTGTATTTCCTCTGGTTATTTGGATTTCTGTATTCTGCTCAGTTTATTTTCTTGATGATTGATAAAAATGTAATTATAATGCACATGGTAACTATGACATTTAGAATCAGCCAGTAATATGCTTTTCGCATTCCTCCTCTTGTGTAACATTAGAGAATGCATAAGCCCTTATTCTGTAATGGAAATTTTATGCTGGATCAAATCATCTTGCCCTTGAGCAAAAGAGGTACTGATGCCCTGGCTAAACCTAGCTTCACCTTTTCATGCAGGACTTAAGGAAACTTTTTTTTAAGCTATAAGTGTGTGTGTGCACGCGCATGTGCATGTGTGTGTGTGTGTATGTGTATATGTTTCTTATGCAGTTCATCACTGGTGTGCTTTATTGTTCATTTTGCACTCCCAGGACTAATAGATAATGAACAAATGCTTTAAAATGCATGGAAAACATGAAATAAATATGTTCCATTTCTTATATTGGAAAAATAATAGGGTATATTATCTTTGGATGCTGAACTGATTCTACCTCATAATCTTACCTTTTTACTTTTCATGACCCCCTTCACTTTAAACAGCTCAATGTATAAGATATCATGAAATATTTATTCTCAGTAGTGTAAGATCACAAAATTAGATTCACTATAATCCTTATTTTTATATGAATTTAAATGGAACAGATAGCAATTTATTTTTACTAGTTTATGTTTTGCACATTAAATTATTTAATTTTTATATTAATCCTTCTTTTGAAGATGGAATATGTTAAGCTATTAATATAATCTTCCTAGTTTATTTAAGTCCTCTCTTCAAATTTATAAAGTTGTTGCTTGAAACATAAAGTATAATATTTTTTTTTAACTAGAGGCTCAGTGCACAAAATTCTGCACAGAGGGGGAGTCCCCTCAGCCCAGACTGGACCCTCTCCAATCCGGGACCCCTTGGGGGATGTCTGACTGCCCCAGAGATCAGGCCTAAACCAGCAGTTGGACATCCCTCTCACAATTTGGGACCACTGGCTCCTAATTGCCCCCCCTGCCAACCTGATCACCCCTAACTGCCTCTGCCTGCCTGCCTGATCGCCCCTAACTTCCCCCTGGCCGGTCTTGTTGCCCCCAACTGCCCACCTCCCCTGCAGACCTGGTCACCTCTTACTGCCCCCCTTCCCTCCTGATCGCCCCACGTAGTCTGCTATTTGGTCGTTACTGTTATTGTGATGGTGTCCTGGACAATTTGCATATTCCTCTATTATTAGTATAGATTAGAAAAATCTTATGCTCAAATGTTTCTATTAAATTTTGTATGCAGCCCTAACCAGTTTGGCTCAGTGGCTAGAGAGTCAGCTTGGGCACTGAAAGGTCCCAGGTTCGATTCCGGTCAAGGGCATGTACCTTGGTTGCGGGCACATCCCCAGTAGGGGGTGTGCAGGAGGCAGCTGATCGATGTTTCTCTCTCATCGATGTTTCTAACTCTCTATCCCTCTCCCTTCCTCTCTGTAAAAAATCAATAAAAATATATATTTAAAAAATAAAATAAAAATAAATAAATTTTGTATGCAAAACTCAATTTCATTTCCCATTATTTTACTTAAGATAAACAACAGAACATGTCAGATTTTCATATATATATATATATATATATATATATATATATATATATATATATATGAATGCCAAGTGATTGGCACAACCAGTATAACTGGTCGCTATGATGCGCACTACGGCCGGCCAACCGGCTCTATCAAGGGTGGGGCTGGCTGGCTAACCTCTTGCAGCCCCTCTCCCCAGCAGGCCTGACCCCTGATGGGGCAGGCCGGCCAAACACCACCCGTGCACCGGGCCTCTAGTTAATCATAAGTATAAGTATAGTGAGTCATAATAGAAGAGTGCTTCCATTAGTTCACTAATACAAACAATAAAATGAAAATCTAAATATTTCATAAAATGTTTAGATTCTTAAGTATATTCTTCACACTCCCAAAGCTATGGTTTATATACTTGTATGAACAGTAAAACTTTGTTTTAGATATTGCAAAAAATAAATGCCAAGCAAAGGTGCCATCAATAATAATCAAAATGTCTGTTTATTGAAGTTTTGAGTAAATCAAGTTACTTAAAATGTTGCCAAAAAAAATACGAGTAAGGTCAGTGAACTATAGGAAGTATGAAGAATGAGAGGGCCCTTTTTTAAAAACCTTGGGACCCCGTTATTATAACCTTCATAGAGGATGGGCATAGCTCTAAAATTAGGAATTTCAGGTCTTTATTAGTATGACTGAGGCAGGCGGTATTCTGTTTGTGTTTCCTCCCAGATATATCCAAACATCCAATTGTTTCATACCACATGCTTTGCCACCATCTCTGAGTGATATCCACTCACCCTGGTTTAACTGCAAAATTATCTTAGAGTTTCCTGTCTTTTCACTTGCTTTCCTGTATGCACTATAACCAGAAAGATCCTTTAAAAATGGTGGTCAGATCATGTCAATACTGCACACAAAATCCAAAAATAGCCCCTCATTGACTCAAAGAAAAGACAGTGTGATTCCCAGAAAACAAAACAAAACAAAACAAAAAAACAACAACAAAAAAACTGTAATTGTTCCACAATGAGATAACCTCAGATATTGGAAGCAAGTCCTTAGAGACCTTATAATGTCTTCTATGTATATAATTACTTATTTCTGTGTTTTTTCTTTTTGCAAAAGCATTTTTCTGCAACACATTTAAAATTAATGGAAAAGCTTCTCTATTCTTTTTCAAAGACTTTAAGAAACACTGCTCTTGATAGGTTCTTTACCTCACCATTTATACAAACTTCAATTTCAACTCCATTTCAAACTTTGAAGTCTGTGCACACCTCAAAGACTTGTCAGCAATTTTAAAGGTTCAGCTTTTGTAATATTACATTAAGACATCCTCTTGACTATGATACACATTTTTGGTTTTCTCATTATGATTTTATCACCATACCTATAATTAATGTAAAGATATTTAGTTTCTGAAACCCTTTATTTAAACTGAGTGACCTTTCTTATTTATTTAGTTAATATTTCCCATTTCTAATTTTAACCATTTCTTACATATTTAACTCAACTTCTTGTCTCCTTGGCAAATTTTTCCCTACAAGATACCAATTACCAACACTAATACAAATTTAAGAAAACATTGAGGATATGAATAGATTGGTTTATAGGAAAGTTCTATAAATCAATTGATAAATAGCTCTAATATACAAACTATTCAAATATATATAAAAAAGAAAATGCTACTTGAATTATTTTCTGTGGCTAGCATAACCTGAATACAAAAATATGAGAAGAATAATCTAAAAAAGGAAACTTGAACATTTATACACATAGATTATTTGTGAGGTATTAAGTAGAAGATAATTTGTTAACACAAAGACATTTACCAATTACATTTCACTTAGCATCAGAATGTTCAGCTAAACTATTGAATTATTTTCTGCAGTTTGATCCATTTGTAGTCAACATGCAGTATGCTGATTCCATTTAAGCATATACATGTCTACAAGTGGAAAGAGTGGATAAATTCCATGAGACTATAAACGAAAACTAGAAGGCTTATGGCATCTACCTTGCTGAAATATTTAATAACAAATTCAGTGACTAGGTGTGGTATCTAATACAGCTCCAAGTCTCGTAAAAGCACTAATCATTATTTTATATTTTTGTCTTTACCAAAAATTAGTATTACTCAGTTTTATTTTAGACAAACATAAACATTACTTTGCTATTTCACATACAAACTCAGTAAAAATAACTATCACCTTTTGAAATGGTTTTCTATACACACACACACACACACACACACACACACACACACTGTTTTAAAGGCTCATTATTGACACAAACATTTTCTCCAAAGTCACTATGATGACCTCTTAAGGAAATCAATAAAGCTATTTAGTTTATAAACTTAGTATATTGCTATCTGTGCTTATTAGAGATCTGTATCATGACGATGAGGTATGGGAAGAGTTGAAGGAGGAGGAGATGAAGAAAGCTCTTTGATTTTTTTCTTTTTCAGGCAATAGATAATTTCACAGGGTGGGGGTGGGGAAGGTCATTAAAACATTTCTCTGATTACTTTTCTTTGAATCTAAATAAGTGTTCACTGAGCTACACTCTCCCTCTCTCATAACATTAAGACCTGATCTGAATTTCTATGCCTCTGACTGCTTTTATTTCACTGTTCCAGATCAAATAGTCTATTTCTTTGACAGATTTAATTTAATGAATATTGGAATTGTAACATTGTATATCACTAAGACTATAATTTTCCTCAAATATATGATATGTTATATCTTTTCTTGTTGAAAAAATGAGTATTAAGCCAAAATGAGTAAAAGACAAGCTTTAAATGTTCCTAGAGCCACAAAAATACTTGAATTTAAAAATACTAGTAATTCATGTATATTAATTTATTGAAAAACAGAACAAGTATTAATGAACTAATAAAATGAATACATATGTTTTATTGTGACTGTATTAATTATTATTAAATTTATCAATAATAATAAATAATTTAGAATCTTACTTATTAAAATTATAATGGATTATAATTTATAAATATCTCAATGCTTTTAAAATGAATAGCTTTTCTATCTTTATTTCTCATTATTTTCTCTTTGATATGACGTAAGTATCTCCATTGCTGGAAAATTCAGATGACCAAGTCACAGCCCCAGGCTCTTTATCTCTTGTTGCCCAGCCATATTCGGCAGAGGGATCTGGCCATTGTTTATTTTCTCACCATCATATCCACACTGCAGTCAGCTGGAGGAGAACAAGAAAGGTGAGGGATTTGTTTCTTTCCTTGAATGGAAGAAACAAGCAGTCATACACATCACTTCTACCTTCTGTGATAGGTCAGAATCTAGCTATAAGTCCATATGTAGCTGGAAGGGAGGATTACAAATAGAGTCTTCAGCTGCTAACCAGAGGTTCATCCAAAACTTTCATTATAGATACTTTTAGAATCCTTAGGGGGAGATCAATGTCAATCTATGCTACAGTAATCATTGCTACAGTCTAAATTTTATAAAGTATAGTAATTTGTAATTATCACTTAAACTAAGCAGTATTACTTAAGGGAGGCTTGTTTGTTTTCCCTAACACGTTGCTTTTCTTTCCTAGTTTTATTATATGTAGTATATATGTTTTTTATTTTTGGTCATTTATTCAGAATTTCAATATGGCCTAATATGTAACAAATGTATGGGTTCTATGTTAAGACTTTCAAAGCAAATATATTTTCTTATCTACAAAACACTTTTTACATATGGTTATTATAGGTATACTAGTGGCCCAGTGAACAAAATGTGTGCACAATAAAAGGGAATTAATTAGAGGAAATATTTTAATATTGCTATTTGCCTTTTCTCTATAATAGAAGTGTCAGAGATGAAAGAAAATTAGTAAAATGTATATGAAAATAATATATACATTTATTAATAAATAAACAATCACAACATGATATAACAACAAAGACATGATATAAAAACAACAAAAACATGATGTAAAAACAACACTGATGCAAACAATGGCTGATAAATTGATTAAACTTATTCTACTATCTCCCTGTACACCACATGAAGAGTGAAAACACTTTCAGAGTGCTTGGCTAATTTCCCTTGTGTTGAAGTATTTACAACTTTAACATCACATGCTCTTCGAACTCGAGAGAAAGCAACACATAACTGACCATGTGTGAAAACAGGTTCAGGTAGGAATATTCCTACTCTGTCTAGAGTTTGTCCTGGTGATTTATTTATTTTTTTATTTTTTTTTTAAATATATTTTATTGATTTTTTACAGAGAGGAAGGGAGAGAGATAGAGTTAGAAACATCGATGAGAGAGAAACATCGACCAGCTGCCTCCTGCACATCCCCCACTGGGAATATGCCCGCAACCCAGGTACATGCCCTTGACCGGAATCGAACCCAGGACCCCTCAGTCCGCAGGCCGACGCTCTATCCACTGAGCCAAACCGGTCTCGGCTAGAGTTTGTCCTGGTGATTTATTAATAGTCATCGCAAATGCTGGCATCACGGGAAACTGTCTTCAAATTAATTTAAATGGGAGGCCAGTGTCAGATCAGGGTCTGGGGTTCGGGGAATGGGATTCCTGGCTGGCAGGACGCTGACAGCAAGCTGTCCAACGGCTGATTCTGTGAGGAATTGGGCTCGCCCCTCCTTCCTGTCAGGGTCCGGTTTGAAGGCTGGCAATGCCCCCAATCACACAAGACCCAGAGTTTGGCCACGCCCCAGCTGGGACCCAGAGCTCCCTCCTGCCACCACCACACCCTGGCCAGGGCAGGAGGGAGCTCCCTCCCGTCAGCAGCCTTCTGTTCGGTTGTCTGTCCAGTTGTTTACCTTGTGACAGCCCCTGGCTTTGTATATATTAGGATGATAGTCAAAACCTCTATATATTTTCTTTTGCATTATTTTATGTATAAAATATTATTTTTAAATATTCCATTATTTCTTTCATTTAAGATAGTAATCTTTAATCAAGAGACAAATCAATTAATATCATCTGGAATTGTACATAAAGTTATTACATAAATGTTTAGTAAATGTTGATGATTTTTAGCAGATAAATTTATTCTTCTCCAAGAGTATTTTATTAAGCCTATATATGTTTATTTATACTTATTAATAACAGATTTTCTTGTTATAGAAGAGGAAAAAATTCTATTTCCTTAACTCTACATTTTGAATCATAAAATAGAAAGTAAATGATAGGAAGTAAATGGCACTTACAAAGAGTTCATTTATTGAAACATACCAGTGAGTTCTTTAAAATAAATCATTGTGTTCTAATTAAAGTAGCTAACTTCACAACTTGAGTTACTCAGCTCATTTGTTTCTTGTCTTCTTTATTTCAAGTTAAATACTTCTGAGGTAGGTCATATAATTCAGTGACCTTTAAAGTAAAATTGATTTTTTTATTTTACTGCTTTTCTTTATCTCTTTTTTCTCTCACCACATGCAGCCTATAAATGCCAGCAGAATTAATTGCCTAATTACAGTGAATAAAAACATTGCCTTTTGAAAGGTTTCAAATTTGTATATCCTGCTGTGGAGATTTTGCTTGACTACCTGACTTATATAGTCTGTACTTCTTAAAGAAGAAAATAAGAGGTCTACTGTGAAACACATTTCAACTTGATAATAAGTGCAACATGACTGCTGTGTAATTTTATATTATTTTATATTTAAGGGCTTAATCTGGAGCCATTTTGCAGTTTAATCTTTAACCATAACTATTATATATATGCTTTAATAAGCTCCATTTTATGTTTTTATACAGTTTAATAATATGGTAAAAAGTAGAAATAAGGAAAATACTAATCATTGTTAGATTATAATACAATGGCAAACATTTTCCATTCAGCAACAAGATTATATAGGTTTGATTTACAGATTGAACAAAAAGCTATACACCTAAGCAACAGATAATACCTTTTATGATATTCCTTGAAGAAATATATATTGTTAGATATGCTTCATATTTATGTTACCTTTTAGGTATTCTTGTCTCCGAGTTTCACGTATTCCAGAAATATATAATACAGTCATGTCAGTTTTATAAGGTCATACCTCAAGCATTAGAGGTGAAGGATAGATAAATTCAAGATTGCTAGATTAGAAAGAAGTATTATGTGATATTACAGGAAGACAGAAGCAAGAGAGATTTTGTGATCAACCTCTGAAAGAACAGAACCTAAAACTTAGTTCAGGTAACAAATGCCATACATGCATCACAGGGATATAAAAAAAATTATTTATCACAAAATGAGGATTCTGGGGAGATAATGGCAGGCTGCCAGGTCTGAAAATGTCTTGAGGAAACATGGAGAGATTATTAGCTTGTCTTTTATTGTGGTTAAGGTTATGGCCAGGTTGAGATTTTTGTATATTTGGGATGGGGTTTACATGGTTTGAATTTTCCACTGGCACCAAAGTGGGGATCTAAGTTGTATTACTGGCTTACCAAGATGTGAGTCAGGCCCAGCTGGCAGAGTTCAGTGGTTGAACATCAACCTATGAACCAGGAGGTTTGATTTGCAGTCAGGGCACATGCCCAGGTTGTGGGCTCAATCCTCAGTGTGCGGCATGCAGGAGGCAGCCAATCAATGATTCTTTCTCATCATTGACATTTCTATCTCTCTCTCCCCCTCTGCCTTCCTCTGTGAAAAAAAAAAAATAAATAAATAAAAATAATAAATATATATATATATATATATATATATATATATATATATATATATATATATTTTAAAGGCCAGGTGCATGAAGTTCATGCACAGGGCAGGGGGGGGGGCGCACGGGGGGGGGGGGGGCGTGTCCCTCAGCCCGGCCTGCGCCCTCTCGCAATCTGGGACACCTTGGGTAGGGTCTCTAGGCCTGGCCAGAAATCAGGGCCTATTGGGACTTTCCTTCCCCTGGCTGCTGGCAGCTGGCCCTGCCCCCACCATTGCCACTGCTTGCCATCTGTGTGGTACTGCCCCCAGCTCCCCTGCCAATGGTCGCCTCCCTCTGTGGGCAACAGGCATGGGTTGCGATCGCAGAGCCCCCCCGCCTCGATCGATCGCCCGCCGGCCGATGGCCTGGGCCTCCCTCAGCAGGGTGATTGATTACAGAGCCCCCCCATTTATTGCCCTGCAGAGGGTGGCCTGGACCTCCCTCTCTGGGGCAATTGTGGGGCGATGATGGGGCCCCCGACCAATCACATCCCACCTGCTTTGGCTGGCCTGGGGCCAGTGCATGTCATAGCAAAGTCATCCAGAAGGTCATCTAGACAGTTGTTCTGCTGTTTGGTCATTGGTCAATTTGCATATTATGCTTTTATTATTAATGTTTAATAAAAGCATATACTAGAGGCCCAATGCACGAAATTCTTGCAAGGGGCTCAGCCCTCGTAGCCACGGCAGCTTGCCTTGGCCCTCACAGCCCCGGCTTCATCCGGAAGGTTGTCCGGAAGGATGGCCGGGAGAACGTCCAGAAGGTTCTTCAGCTATCCAGTCTAATTAGCATATTACACTATTATAATAGATTATATATATGATGTATTGTTTTATATAGGCACTTTGCTTTTACTGATTTAAAAAATGCAGTTTCTTGCATTAGAAACTCATGGTCATTGTCAGTGGTTAAGAAACTCTAAAATACATGAAAGGAGGTTTCTTGAGAATCTAGAGTGAAGAAATCTCTCTGAGGGCACTAATAGGAGTGCCTATAGTATTGCAGTTTTAATGCTTTCTAGAATCTTTTGCTATAGAAAGCCCCATTAAAGTGGGACACTTTGTGAGTATCAGCATAAATGTGCTCAAGTAAAATTTGTAAATAAGAAATATGCTGCTTCCTGAACCCAGAAATTACTCAAATATATTGAGTTTGTATTTTGACTTTGCTGATGATAATAGGCAACAACTGTTTCTTGAAAGTGTCAAGGATGAAGCACCCCTTATCTCATCAAATAATACTCAGAAATGTGATTGAGATAGAGGGGCCTTTTACATTGGGTGCGACAATGGTCCATCATTTTTTGTGAGCTCCTTTGTGGATGTTTATATGTCCTGAATGTATGTAGAAAAAGCTCCTCAAAGGAGGATGCCTCCAGTGTAATATACATGCTTCTCCTGGAGAAAGTAGGATATAATTTTTTTTTCTATGTGTCCCCTCTTTCTTTAGTTTCTGCTCTTGCCTTCATATAATGTGTGCAATGGCAAGATTTTGAGATACTGGTAAAAGTATAAAGATAATACCCTCTTACATAGTGGAATTTTTTAATCTGTAGCAATAGAATTTGTCTAGAACTCTCAAGAAGTCAAGAAACTCAGGGAGTGGCATCTGTATTCTCTTAATAATAGCAAACCTGAATAATAATAACCATTTTTAGTGTGTTTAGCTAAGGCATCTTTACCAGTGTCCAGTAAATGTTAAAAAAGAATGTATGTCATAGCATATTGGGGGTCAATAAATTAAACAAAACTTCAACTGATATCATTGTGATTTCTTTGATTAATCACAAATAAAATGAATAAATTAAAATTATAGTTTAAAATGTTGAGTGCCATTTGAATAAAGATCAAAGGATATACTCCCACCTAGTGGTAAAATGTATTGTTCAAGGGAAAATATTTCCATATGCCTTTCAAGTAAATACCAGGTTGATGTGTTAATGTTAAATGAAGTGTGTAGTAATTAACAAAATTGTGCATGTATTAGGTTCTTTACCACTACACACTTTGTCCTAGTTAACAGTCCAAGCACTTTTACAAGTGGATGATAGATATTTTTGTAGACATGACTTGAGAAAAAAACAATAGCCTAGTTTCCCCTCCTTCTGATATCTGCTTCTGTTTTTATGTCTCCTTCTCTGTCATTATAAGAACTCTTGTGATTACATTGGGTCTACCTGGATAATACAGGGTAAGCTCTCTATGTTAAAATTCCTAACTTGATATGTCTGCAGTATTCATTTGGCCTGTAACGAAACATTCACTGGTGATCAGAGTTAGGCTGTGCACATCTTTTGAGATAAATCATTCCGTTTAACATAATGTGGTTGGGTTTGAATCTGCCTTTTTGCTTTTTTTATTTCTATTTGTCCCCTTCTTCTTTGGTTTCTTCTTCTCTTTGACGGCCTTCTGTAGGTTTTAATATCATTTTATTTATGAGTCCCTTTTACTGCCTTTTCTAGTATATTCCAGCTCTTTATATTATCAGATACATTTTATAAACCTCGTCATTATAACTCCACTCATTGAGAGGAGGAATACAGATTGGGTTTTCTTTCTTGAGGGTTAGGATTAATGAAGATTTTGAGATGGACAATACACACTTATATTAGGTATCTGTTGCAATGTCACATATTATTTCAACCATTAGTATCTAAAAAAAACAATAAATGTACTTATCTCACACAATTTATTACAGTCAAGAATTTGAGAGAGGTTTAACTGGACACTCTTCCTCTCAGCCTTGCAGTCAAGATATTGGTTAGAACTGCAATGACCTGGGCCCAAGGAGCCGCTTTTGTTTTTTTCAGAGAGGAAGGGAGAGGGAGAGAGAAACAGAAATATCAATGATGAGAGAGAATCATTGATCAGCTGCCTCCTGCACATCCCCTAATGGAAATTGAGCCTGGAACCCTTGCGTGTGCCCTGACTGGGAATCGAACCCATGACCTCCTGGTTCACGGGTCGATGCTCAATCACTGAGCCATGCAGGTCGGGCAAGGATCCTCTTCTAAGGTAACTCACTAAAATGTCTGTAAGTCAATGCCTGCTGATGGCAGAGGCCTCTGTTCCTGCCCATGGTTACTTCCCTACAGAACTGCTTGAGTGTATCAGTGACAAGGCAGCTGGCTTCCCATAATGACTCATCCAAGAAAGAGCAAGACAAAGGCAATTACATTTATAATTAAACCTCAAATGTCACACGGCATCATTTACACATTAATACCCTGCTCGTTACACAGGTCAATCCTAGTTTAATGTGCAAAAAGCCCACACAAGTCTGAGAATACCATTCTAATCTCCATCCCTTGATCTAATGCAAGGAACTCAATTGGAGATTTTTTTTTTTTTTCAAATTGCCCTATCCACTATTGAGATGTACTTGAGGGGATAAAGGGAGTCAAGTTAAAAGAGAAAAGTGCCTGTTAAACATTTTGTTTAGATAAACATTCACACTGTCTGTTCTTTAATATGGCAAAATGCCAGTTTAGCAATATCAAAGCTTTTAATATGACATTACTGTACTTTTCTAGTTATCTTTGTTGTTTCTTGGGTAGTAGATCAGAAGTGAAGCTGAATTTATTTTGCATAAAGGAATAAAAATGATACGACCCATATGTTTTTGTGCATGCATGCACACACAAAGATTAGGCATAGGAACCTCTACAAAGGGATGGTTAGGAAGCGATGTCTGCACAGAGCTGATATGTGCTAGGAAAGGAAATAGGTATTTTGTTGGGAGCAAAATTGGCACTTTTTTTTTTACTATAAACATTTAGAATCACATATCTTTACCCAATAAGCCATTATATATATATATGTATAACTTCAACATTTTGGCTAGGCATTTTATTTCATTGAAACCACTTACCAATCAACTTTTATATTAATTTAATATGTGTATTTGATGATCACCAGTCTATATTATTGCTTTTTCCTAAGTTTAAGTAAATGTTGTAAATTTAAAATGTCTCTCCCATGCATGTATGGATGGAGGCAGGTTGTGTGTTAAACGAAAAGCAGAGTCTTGTGTTCTTCAAATTTTGTCTTAATCGTAATGTATCACAATATGATATAATATAACCGTTGTTGCTACTTTCATCTTAATTTAATAAATGTGGAATTTTATTTTGTTGTATTTTTATATGAAATCTTACATGGGATATCAATGATCAAGACATTTGCACTACTATCCTTAATTCAGTAGAGCCTTTTACTTTGTGATGTTGCTAGTGTTTTGTCATTATAATACTTAAAACTAAAAAGAGCATTATGTGATCAAAAGTGGTTGTGAAATTCTGGAGTAAACCACGTACTGTCTGGCAGAATGTTCTGGAACATGAGTCTCAGAATACAAGTATATCCAACACTAGGTGGTCTTCATGTCATGCAAAGAAAATCAGTGCAAAGTCTTAAGCAGGGGAAGTGGCATGAATCTGTGTTATTTGGCACGATAGATCAACTGGGGCGAATTGATATAAGAGCTGTTGCACCAATGACACTCAGAATTGTTACACATTTTACATAATCTGAAACCAAATCCATGACCTAGTGAACTTCTATACTTACGTGGGCTGTGACCCAATTATTTCCATGTGCTTGTTACTGGTTCTGTAGGAGAAATTAACCCTTTCCCTATCCGATTGGGTTAGTCATGGCAGTGGCCCACATAGACCTCACTAGACAGACCTTCAATATTGATAACTAATTAATTTTATAAAGTGAAATTTTCCAGAAAGTTTTATTCATTGAATATTCTTTTTCTGAGTCAAGAGGGTGACCCACATAAAATAAGTCATAGCCTTTTCAGTACTGTAATCAATGCAAAGAACATAGATTTTCAAAGGACGAGTCTTTTTCTAAATCAGTTATCACTGTTTACATTTCCAATCGTGTAAATAATAGTGAATATGTATTGGTTTTTAGTCGTATCTATAGGTTGACTGATCCATAGGCACAATAATAACCTCAGGCACCAAGATTCGTTCACTCATCTCCAATATCAGCTGCATCCTAAATCCCCCGTCTTTGGCATTTCAGGGGTGGTGCTAGTCAGCACTCGGGATATGTGCATCCTCATTACAGTGATGTGGGAGCACGAGCTCTCACACGATCCCTTCCTGCCATAGTATTTGGGTTAAGGGGGCAGATACAGGTGATGGGTAGATATAAGACACATTTCTCTCCAATATTCTTAAAGACCCCCTATAATTAGCTGCATACTTTATGCTATGCAGAGTAATCCTGATCACTTCTCATTAGACACTTTTAAAAACTTAGGTTTAGAGACAGAAAAACTGTTTCTCTAATTGGTTTATTTTTTTATTCTGTATTTTAATTCACCATTGAAAAAACTTAGTTTTCAGTTATGTTAGTATCAACTTTTTTGTAATGGTTTAAAGAAACTAGTTGTGAGAGTTCATTGAAACACAACCTTGTGCCTAGCATTGTGTGGAACATTTATATTTATTCTCATATTTAGGTGATTAAAAGATTTAATCTATTAAACTTGGAAAATTTGGAATTGTCATTTTATTTGATGGCATCTAAAAAAATCCTTATCTTGCACAAACATAGACAGCTAAAATTTTGTTTTTTTGTCAATTATGTTTGCAACTTATTTTTTGTGTGTTCATGTTCATGTTTTAATTAGGCAATTTCAAAATGTATTGTGAGATAATTCATTTGAAATTTATCCAAGTTCATGTCTGGGATTTTAATCCTTTGAAATCATATGTCCAATTTCATGAGATACTTTTGTAGTGCAATTTATTTTTCTAACTTTAACATGGTTTCTGGCCCATTATTTTTTTTTCACAATCACCTTTTTTACAGACAATAGCAATTCTTTGAACCTGCATGCTTCCATAAAGAAATGAAATACCCCAGGGATTCTGTATGCTTTAAAATTGTCTTGAATCATTTTAATTCAGATATTAAATTAATAGTCATTTTTGCAATAGCAGCGTGGAAATAAAATGACCTCTCAGGTAACTTTAGTTTGCAGAAAGATGTGTCGTCTTGCCTAAAGAGCAGTGAACAATGTTTCAGATGGCTCACTCATGTTGCTTTACATTCTAATGCCTTCCTGACCAGCACTTTGAAAACTTGAGAGCAATGTGCAGTGATGAATCGAGTCAAGTGTCCCGTGGAATTTCTCTGAGATATATTGCTCCCAACAAAGCCTACTGAAGCTCTCATTAAATTAAATATTGTTATTTGCAATAGGTTCACATGGCTTCTATAGGAATCTTGTAGTTTCTAAATGAATAAAAATGTACTCAAATTCTAAAAGTAAAATGTGCCCTTAAAATTTAGCCTATCTTATTCCCACAGGCATAGAAAACCTTGAATTCTTACAAATACCTAGAAAAATTGCTATTAAAACCCAAGAAGTGCCCCAGCCTATTTGGCTCAGTGGATAGAGTGTTGGCCTACGGACTGTTGGGACACAGGTTTGATTCAGGTTGCAGGCTCGATCCCCAGTAGGGGGTAAGGCAGCCAGTCAATTATTCTCATCACTGATGTTTCTATATATCTCTCTCTCACCCTCTCCCTTCCACTCTGAAATCAATAGATATATTTATTTAATGATGTCATCAATGGTATCCCTTAAAAAAAGATATTATGTATTAACAATAGCTTTTCTAATTATATTTTCAATTTTTCTGTGAAACATTAAAAAACATTTTTTAATTTATTTTTTAGGGTTTTTCTTTTATTAATTACTCAGATGTTACAGTTTAGAGAATTATCTATAAGTCTGCGATATTGCCTTAGTAACCCATTCCTAGCCATTGTGCAATATTATTAAATTGAATTAAAATAGTTAATTACATATTTAAATGTATGTATATGTAAAATATTGGAAAATCATAAAGTTTGTACTCTTAGAGAAAGATCACATTATGAGTTAGAAAAAAACTATCAGTTTTAATAACTAATAAAACATACAGATGAATATCATTTTCCAAACTATAATCAAGAGTATGATGAAGCTTTAGTATCTTATTAGCAAACATACTGAATTTTATGAAACCACATCTTTATGTACAGTGTGCAGCTATCAGCTTCATTATCATTATGAAGGTTGACTTGTTAAGCTGCCAAGGATGTGGTATGTTAATGAACAGATAATTTCAGATCAATTGCAATCAATCAGCGTTTCCCATAACTTCTCAGACTTTTCCTCTTCAGATTATTAAGTTAGATGTCATCGTGTTGTCACTTAATAAATTCAGTTCTGATAGGGCATTTTTAGCATAATCTTGTATTATTATGACAGGAATTTAAAGTAAAATTAGTCAAATTGTTATTTCAAAGGGAGCTGTGTTCAGTGATCAGCATGAAAATAAAAAAAAATGTTAAAATTATCCAATATTACATATTATTTTAATATATTCTTTAAATTATAGCATGTAAAGAGAAAATGTGTTCAACTACATATACTGTATCACTTTTTTAAACTGATAAGAACAGATACTAGCCAAAAGGCCGAGAAGCAATATGTATCACTGTTTTAAAGGAATACATTTGAACATGGAGAATATTTGGTATTTGATATATTTAAAATTATATGTATGAATATTATAAGATTTCTATATTTTAAGATTCATCTATGAACTACTTAATAACAGTAATTACCTTATTGGGTTATTTTGAAGGTAAAATGAGGTAATACATGTAAATAATATCTCACAAAATCCATAACCTAAATGATATATGCCAATGTTCATAAAATTTTCGACATTAAAAGTTGTTGGAAATAACACTTTATATTTCTGTATTTCATTCTTCATTTAGAGTATAATGCTGCAATCAGTTAACTATCATAGAAAATTCTTCAATAAAATTCTTCAATAAAAATTCTTCAATAAAATTCTTCAATAAAAATTTTTTAATAAAATTTGGAAAATGAGTGGGAGCTGCATTATCTAAATGTAATTCCCCTTGGCAAGTGGGTCAGTAGAATAAGGGACAGAAATTTCCCTGAGTGGATATCTGACATTAAGGAAGACTCATGTTTGGGAATGAGGGAGAAAGTGGTTTAGGTAAATTATATACAGATCATGCAAAAGCAGGATTATTACCTTACTTATATTAATGCAGCATACAATATTAGCCCCCCTCTCTTTGTACCACAGTTGAAAGTGAATTGGAAAGATACCTTAATCTTTCCATAATAGAAAGTCCTTGTTTTTATCCATGCTGGTTGGCAGGTCTACCTTAGATCAGTAAGGTCTGTGTTTGTCAGATACACAATATAATCAACACAGGAATCTATAATTTTATCAAACAAAAGGTAATTGGCAGGTTCATGGTATATGTTCCTTTCTGGCCTTCAACTGCTGTATTCATTCATTTTCTGATTGTGCTTTTAGTATTTGACACTAATGCCAGAGAGTGGTCATTTACTCTTTAGTAAATAGGATAATGGTGTACAAATAGTGAAAAAACTGACATCCAAATGGGCAGCTCGATATCAAAAGAGCTCTCTTCCCCAGCTAACTCTCATTCTCTCATAGATATGTGCTGGATTAACAAAGTCATTTTAAAAATATAGACTTTTCAGAGTGTAAAACTTGTCAGTAAATACCAGGTTCCTTTTTTCATGATTCACTATTAACGATATGGCAGGAAATACATGTAATAGTTGTCAGGCACTTCCATGTGCCATGGTGTCAAGGTAGGTTGGTATTACAGAACTAAATGTTGTCTTTGCAGCAGACACTTATTTTCTTGACTTTTGATTTCTGAATCCTGTTATCTTAGAGCAGATTGTAGTATGGGGAAAAGGGGAAAGGCAAATGGCAAAAAGTGGAAAGTTCAATTTGTTGTTTTATATAAAACACTAGAGGCCCAGTGCACGAAATTCAGTCTGGCTCCGACCCTGGCGCCACCCACCCCCAGTTCCCCGTTAGCCATCAGGTGATTAGAGCCTGCCGGCCGTGGGGGAAGGACCGAGAGGTTGGCCATTCCTGCCTGCTCGCCGGCCCCACCCCCCACCACCAGTCGCCCTCTGTGTGGGGGGCAGCCAGCGGGGCAGGGGCCTTGGCCAGGTGCCACCCATGCTCACCGCCACCCACCCCCGGGTCCCTGTTCGCCATCGGGCAATAGGAGCCTGTCCTCTGAGGGAAGGGACCAAGAGGTTGGCTAGCAGGTCTGGGGCAGCTCCTGCATTGAGCGTCTGCCCCCTGGTGGTCAGTGCGCATCATAGCGACCGGTTGTTTCCTGTTCTGTCAATTTGCATATTACCCTTTTATACCCTTTTATTACCCTTTGACTTATGGGTCAAAGTCTATTCAATAATAGAAGGAGAGGAAGCAGGACCAGAATAGGAGACTGCATTGCTGAACCCAACCACATGCTAGAACCAGCCTCTATTGACTCACAAGTGCAAATTTTAGGAAATTTCACAAGTCAGTTGTTAAATATAAAGCGAGACTCTCACATTCAAACTAAATAAAATATATTAAAAGCAAAAGGAGTCATAAGAATCTCATGATCTCTATTCCGCTCCATGTTTAGTAAGGCTTTTATAGCCTAAAATCATCCATGGTTGTAGTATTTACACCAGGAGAATAAGGACAAATACAAATTGTGTGTTTTTTTCTCTAGCAATTCTAATGCTGACTTTGCTTTAAAGCTGTTTATTATGATTTATTAAAATGGAGACTTCTCAGAAAAACAATTCCTATATTTTGTGTGTATGTTTGTTTTATGAAATTCTAATGGTATAGCAGCAAATGATTTCATAATGATTATTGTGGGTCAGGTACTCTTCTTAGTATTGTGTGTGTATGTGTGTATATACACACTGAGTGGTCAGATTGTTATGACCACCTGACGCTTGTCGGCAAATTAGCTATAATTTTGCGCTGAAGTTGCTAGAGGGCCAGATCATTATAAACGTCTGAATAGCACAGCATACCTAAGTATCGTTGCTTATCAAGTTCATCCTATCATGTTGATGGCGTATCCCAATGGAGATGGCTTCTTCCAACAAGGCAATGCGCCATGCCACGGTGCTCATATTGTGCAGGAGTGGTTTCAAGAGCATGAGGGAGACTTTACCTTGCTTAGGTGGCCCCCACAATCACCAGATCTCAATCCAATGGAGCATTTGTGGGACGAAGTTAAAAGAGCCATCAGGCAGCTGGTTCCACAACCATCAAATCTCACAGAACTGTACAGTGCTATTCATCAGGAATGGTATCAGGTTCCTTGCATCATCTTTCAACATCTTGTGGAGTCAATGCCAAGAAGAATCGCTGCAGTATTGAAGGCAAAAGGTGGCCCAACGAAGTACTGATGGGGTGGTCATAATAATCTGGCCAGTCATAATAATCTGGCCACACAGTGTGTGTGTGTGTGTATATATATGTATGTATACATATACATATATATACACACACACACACTAGAGGTAGAGAGAGGCCCGGTGCACAAAAATTTGTGCACTTGGGGGGGAGTCCCTCAGCCCAGCCTGTGCCCTCTCGCAGTCTGGGACCCCTTGGGGGATGACCACTTGCTGGCTTTGACCTGCTCCCCGGGGGATTGGGCCTAAGATGGCAATCAGACATCCCTCTGGCAGACCGGCAGTCCTCAGGGGATGTCCACTTGCCAGTGGAGAGCGGGCCTAAACTGTAGTCGGACATCCTTAGCGCTGTTGAGGAGGCAGGGGAGGCTCCCACCACCACCGCTGTACTGGCAGCCATCAGCCTGGCTTGTGGCTGAGCAGAGCTCCTCCCATGTGAGAGTGCCCTGACCACCAGAGGGCAGCTTCTGCAGTGAATGTCTGCCCCCTGGTGGTCAGTGTGTGTCATAGTGACCAGTCATTCCCAGTCTTTCTGCTGTTAGGGTCAGTTTGCATATTACCCTTTTACTATATATGATAGAAGCCTGGTGCACGGGTGGGGGCCGGCTGGTTTGCCCCGAAGGGTGTCCTGGATCAGGGTAGGGGTCCCGCGTGGGTGCCTGGCCAGCCTGAATGAGGGGCTGTGACTGTTTTCAGGCTGCCCGCACCCCCTTCAGGGTGGGGGTCCCCACTGGGGTGCCTGGCCAGCCTGGATGAGGGACTGATGGCTGTTTTCAGGTTGCCTGCACCCCCTTCAGGGTGGGGGTCCCCACTGGGGTGTCTGGCCAGCCTGGATGAGGTGCTGAGGGTTGTTTTCAGGCTTCCCATACACCCTTCAGGGTGGGGGTCCTCGCTGGGGTGCCTGGCCAGTCTGGGTGAAGGGCTGAGTGCTGTTTTCAGGCAGGCCAAGCCTGCAACTGAAGCTCCCAGTCTCTCCTTTTTTTTCCTCTTTTTTCTTTTTTATTCTGGGATATATTTAACTTCTGTAATTAAAACTTTGTTGCGGCTCCAGCTCTGAGTCTGGCTGGCTGAAAGCAGGTACCTGGGGTTTGTTTAGCTTCTATAATTGCAACATTGTTGCATCTGGAGCTCAGAGCTGGGCCGGGGCAGGCGGGGAACCTTGGATTCCTCCATCGCCGGGGCAACCAAGCCACCTGTTCACTTCAGCTGCATGGCTGCCAGCTGCCATCTTGGGTGGAAGTTAATTTGCATATCACCCTGATTAGTCAATGGGCAGCGTAGCAGAAGTATGGTTAATTACCATGTTTGTCTATTATTAGAGAGGATATATATATATATATTGCTATATTGCAAATTGTCTCAAATATATATATATATATATATATATATAGATATATATATACATATCTATCTATCTATCTATATATATATATATTGAATAATTATAAAGGCAGTGTTTATTAAAGTACATTTCATTTTCAAAATGTAATAGAATCTGTTAAAGTGTGTATATATTTTGGGGGGAACACCCTGTATTTACTCATTAATCTTCATAATAAGCTGAGAAAGATATTTGCAACTGGTATAGCATATTTAGGGATGAATTAATTAAAATATAAACCATCAGTATAAGCCACAGTGCTTGTGACTGGCACATCCGGATTCAGATCCTCACATTCTGACAGTGCATTGAGCACTCCTCTATACTCCTCTTTTTAATGATTTTATCTACCAAACCAATGACTATTGATTGTTATGTATCATTTCATAAATATCATGAAACTATCATTGATAAATTTTAATGAAAACTTTCTATGCTCCAGAAAAATTAAAACTAGGAAGATTTGTAAAGGGATAAAGTATAGCCTCAAGATTATTAAAGTATCAAGGAAAATGAGCTGAGATTGGATTTTAAGACAATGGAATTATGTATTTAATAAATCAAATTCTGAATTTTTATTTAAATATAAAATGCAATATAATCAAATTTTACCAGTTTATCTTTACTGCCAAGAAGAATTGTAAACTTTGAGGGGTATATAACATAACTAAAAAACACAACTTAAATTTACCCTATATTACACCATCTTTGTATTTAAGATTCCCCATAAAGATATATTTGATACCATGGAGAGTTGCAAGGCATTTTAAAAATATTTCAGGCCCATTAGACATCATTTAACTAATTCATGAAACACAGCACTAAACAGTCCAACATAGATTTAAAATTGCAAACTAGGTTCCAAAACTGCCTAAATGGCTCCCTGAGACTTTTCTTAAGTGGTTAAAGAGCCTGACTCATTAGAATATTTGTTTAAATATTTCCATTGGGCTAAACACATAAACCCTGAAATGCAATCAATTTATAGATCCTTCTCTATCTTCCATGTGATTTGTTTACCTAATCAGATATGGAAAGCATAAATATAATTTTTCTAGCCAAGAGGAATAATAATAATTTTATTGATTTCTGGTGGTTAATTAAAGACAGAGTGAGGAAGGAAGGGATTTTATTGAACAATAAGAATGTTATCATCCAATCCCCTGCTTATCTTATTTCCTCCTCTAAAATTAAAGACATTCAGAAACATTCATTTATTAAGATGATTTCAAATAGTATAACAAATTCATCACTTGAAATAAAATTTATTAGCATCTAAAAGACAAGAGCTAAAGGATGATTTTTGTCAGTAAACAAATGGTATGTAGATGAAAACATTAGAATTCCTTAGACTATATTGATTCTGAAAACATTCTGCTCACACTAGTTTTTCTTTCTATTTAAAACAGAAATATTAATCAGGACCTATCACAAGGACACAAAGTATTTTAAAATAATCAATAATCCTATAAATAAAGAGGTTATTTTTTTTATTTTCTTGGAAGATGAGTAATATTTTAAGTAATATATTCAAAATGTGTGCAACTAAGATGCTTTACCAATTCCAAATGTTACTACAGAAAAATGATGCTTGTGACAATTTACAAATGACTTATTTCTATGGATTCTATCTTTACTTCATATCTGGTACATATCTAGTAATACAAACATGGAGAGAAACTCAATGACTTCCTGAAAAATGAAATTTTCCCTGTCACAGCAGAGGTCACACAGATTCCCATGCTGTTGACCATCACTAAAAATTGCTTTTCTGCCCTGTGTTGCATTTGGAAATATTTCTAAGTTTGGATAAATATGATAGATACAGAAGTGACTTAAGCAAAACTGTGCAGTAAGAAACATAAGAGTAGCAATTGTAAGATCCAACTTTGACAGCACAGCTCAAACGTAACTAAGTAAATATTAATAAAACAAAGCAACATTAAAATGGGAGAAACGTTCTGTGGTATTTTTACTCACCCTTCTTTAGTCTGGTGGCAGTTGTGATGAGAGCAGATCATCTTTACAGTGTGTGATCTGCTCACTAGTTTTAGTGAAAGAATAGACCTTATGCACAATTATTGTGCAGGTATGCTCTTACCTGTCTGGTGACAAACTGAAGGACTGATGCAAGATACTCTTGTCCATTTTGATAAATCCACCCAGTGTAGAAACCTGGTGACCATTGCTTGTAAACATTGTAACACTGACAGCAAACCACTGATGCCTACGGCAGAAAAATTATGGGTGAGATACATATGCAGTGGTACTCTGAATGCCTGGGAAGAAAAGCCTGGAAAAAGTTTATTTAGAGAATTCAGAAGTGTCTGCGTATATTGGGAAATTTAAAAAGCCAAACACATGTCCAGGGTAAGGTGTGTGATCAGAAAAACCCGGGGAGGTTTAAGTGTTCATCATGGGCTGGTCTCTAGTCTCAGCGCAAATCTGGCTAATTGTTGAAGGAAGGCTGCAGCAAAATCTAATCTGCAGAGAATGGGAGAGGGGAGTTTGGTTTGTTTTATGATATTTAGTTTCCGTTGTTCCAGGGTCTGTCTGCCAAAACACTGCTTGAACACATGCTAACGAACAAAGGCTTCAGTGACAACACACAACAATAAATACCGTCTTTGGAAAAATCCTGAGCAAAGACACTAGACAAATATATCACTATAACCCTCTGTAGTTAAAAACACACAGCAAATCATGGGGAATGAAGAGAGCACAATTTCTAGAGTTGCCTTAAAAGGAATCCTCAATAAGATAGATTAGCAGCCAGTTTTTTGTTTTTTTATATATATGTTATTGATTTTTTTACAGAGAGGAAGGAAGAGAGATAGAGAGTTAAAAACATCGATGAGAGAGAAACATCGATCAGCTGCCTCCTGCACATCTCCTACTGGGGATATGCCCGCAACCCAGGTACATGCCCTTGACCGGAATCGAACCTGGGACCTTTCAGTCCGCAGGCCGATGCTCTATCCACTGAGCCAAACCAGTTTCGGCAGCAGCCAGTTTTTATAATAACTTTTAATCCGGACTGATGTTACTGCTCAAAGTTGGATAAGGCTGTGCCCAACTAATCAGATTTCTAGATGAGGATTTCTGTAGTAGGTGACCTTCCCAAACTGGTTCTTTACTCTTTTTTTAAAATTTTTTTTTTATTGTCTAAAGTTTTACATATGTCTCCTTTCCCCCCAATTGATCCCCTCCTCGATCCCTTCCCAGCCTGGGCAAGCCCCCACCGCCCCAGTGTCCGTGTCCATTGTTTATGCTAATATGCATGCAAATAAGTCCTTTGGTTGCTCTCTAACGCCCCCCCCCCACCCCCACCACCATTTGTCTCTAGTTCAATCTATTCTGGTTCATCAAATTATGTTGTTCATTATATCCCACATATGAGTGAGATCATGTGATATTTATCTTTCTCTTTACCAACGTTTGCTTATCCAGGGAAAGTGCAAAAACTGACTGGTATTTGACAAATACTTGGACAACTTTGCTTAATGAGTTGAACTTTTCTCGTTTAGGTGGAGGAGGTAATCTATTAAAAATGATCAAGCAGAGATAATTTAGTCATATTCTTTCTCACATAGTTTTCCCAAGGAGCTCTTTAAATAGGGTATAGGCAAAGACACATGCCTATAGCAATGGCAAGGCCATTTGATCGTGGCTCTAAGCCATGTAGTCAATAGCTCCATCACTAAAGCAAGAGTAATATTTGCCTAACTCCTGATTTATCTACAGTTCATTCAGAACTCTAGCATAAAGGTTACAATTGATTTAATATTTAAAACCCTTCCATTTAGGATATGTCTTTTCAAATAAATAAGGACCTTGTTTGGAGGTTCTAGTATAGGAGCGCCATTACTTGTATGCCCTTGACCAAAGAAAGGTCCTCTCCTCTGGGGTGAAGGTGGTCCTCTTTGGACCCCATGCAGGTTCAGGAGGGATGCCCATGGATCGGTGAGGGAGGAGGGGGACACCTGCCTAGCCAGCCAGATAAGCGATTCAACCCTGGCGACTCAAGCCCTCCTGGAAGGAGGGAGGCAAAGGGAGGGGAAATGGGAGATACCTGTAATACTATCAACAATAAAAACATATATGGAAAAAGAAATAATAATAAGGAAAATCTATATCCTTCAAAACTTTGTTTCTTGGAGGTATAAGACCGAATCAAGGAAAATAAACTTGTTTACATTTAATCCAAAGTGTACACATGAGTATATTGCTATTAGAAAGTTCAATAGACAAAAGGTATTTGTGATGATCTCATCATGCCTATTTTTTTAGCTCCTTGTATTCCCACTGAGTCTACAATCAACTACCTTCATGTTTTTAAAGTATTAATCAAGAATTAAAGAGCAAAGTAAAGGCAAAAAGTAATTTCCTTTTTTATTCAACAAAAGAATATGCATTTTATGATCAGGAAAAGCAGGTTTACCACAGGCTTCCTCAACTATCATGAAAAAGAGAATTTGACCCAATATATATAAACTAATATACAGAATTACACCTCTGAAGTTTTTATAGCCTTTGTAGGGAAGTTGAGAAGTGTCCATAGAATCACACAGTAGTAAGATCATAACTATCTATAATAATAAAAGCATAATATGCTAATTAGACCAGAGGAAGCCAGGGCTGTGAGGGAAGCCCAGGTCTGGGGTGCCAGAGGGAAACCGGTGCCGGCAGCCAGGGGAAGGAAGGCCTACTTTGCATGAATTTTGTGCATCAGGCCTCTAGTCAGATATAATATTATATAGTAAAAATTTTAATACATTAGGACTAATTGGGTGACTATAATTTTACCTTGAATGTTTACAAATCTTCATGTTGTCATGTTATAATTTTACTCTAAATTTGCAGAGGAAATTTTGGTGTGTGTGTGTGTGTGTAAAATAATATCTAGTGTGAAGATATTTCAAAAATAAAGCAAGGAATAGTAGTATAAGAGCTATTTCTAAAAAATCAGAATTCATAATATTTTTCTCTGTGATACTTTTCTCAAGATAAGATATGCATGAAAGCAGGTTACTCTACTGCATATGCAAACAGGAAGATGAAATCAATTCAGTGGGATGCAGAGAATGTCAGAATTTAAATGCACTGCGGTCAGCAGGTAGTGTCTGACACCTGGGTTTTCTATCACCCTTGAGCATCTAGGAAAAACCTAAATGAAGTAAATGGATGAGTATCTATGTAAATAGAATGCACCGCTCTCATAACCCTATAAGTTTTACATTAATTTTTCAATATAAATTAGACTTATATTATCTGGATCTTTTTCTCTTGAAGTTTGCCTGAACACTGGCAAAAGCCCGATTCAAAATCATTTCCCTGTGTTACCTAAGAAGTCTCAATTTCACCACTCTGGCGTAGACATATAAATGTGTTCCATCAGAATGGATATTAAAAAAAAAAGATATTTAAAGTGCTCTGATTAAATCTTTTCTACTGCTTAACCTGCTCACCAGCCTCAGACCAGAGTAGATCTTCTTGACCCTCAAAACCTGCAGAAGTGGCTTTCCTCGGTTGGACGATAGCAGATCCCTGGAGACTCTGAGGTGGATTCATCTGAGGCAGATTCCTCACAAAACAAAACTGCCCTCCGCAGGACCTGCCGCATTCCCTGATGGCCATCTAACCCAAAGTAAGGATTAAGTCTAGCTATAGTCTGCAGAAGTGCTGCACCCCGTAAGTGAAGAGAGAGATGAATCATGGTGGGAGTTGCTGGACCTGGTTTATATGTACTAATAGGTACATGTACAACTATGTATAAATATGTACTAATAGGAAACAGAGAAGCCATCCTTTGACCACAACTTGCAGGTGCTAAATTAGAAGAGAAGGCTGGATGAAAGAAAGTTTAGTAATATGGAGTTTTATTCTATGGAGGAAACACAGAACTCAAAGGATTAAAAGAGTCCTAGTGTGCCCTAGGGACTGCTCTTAGAAATATTATGGGCCACATTATATGGAATGAATTTCCAAATATGTCATGATAGAGTGCATGGACCCAATAAAGAAACGAAGAAGCTGGCCATGCTATAGTGACTGTATACTCTAGGATGGCCCAAAGGACATTAATTAGCTTTACTAGGTGATAAGGAATATGCTTATTATAGTTTTGATAGTGAGTGGATGTCAGCTGTGGGCCCAGGACAATATGGCGATTATTTAAAACCAGTTTCAATGGTGATATAGGACTCTGACACAGTAAAGGCAAGGTGTTAGCAGCATCACCATAACAACTAAGGGGTCCTGCTATGCCGTAATCTATGATGATGGCTAAGAGTTCATCATGGTTCCCAGAAAAAGATAAAAAGGCTGCCAACAAGGGTGTTTGTATATGCATGGTATTCAAAAATTACTATTTTACTGTTAATTTTCAAATTAATATTCCAAAGGTTGAATGAACAGAAGGTTGATGACAGTCACTACAGTAAAAAGACTTAATCCCTCACAGAGTTTTCAAACCTGAGCCAATTCTCAGACTGGGTCCAATGCTTAAAATAGAGATTGTGTGATGCCGGAGCAAGTCTATGCAGCAGAGATTATTTTATTCTTTCACTTACAGGACCAATGGCCATGGGTACATGTGAAAAAGGAAGCACCCATATCTTTTAATACAGTGTGTGAACTGGCCCGAATACCAGGAGAAATCAGTTATGATCATGGACCCCTTCAAGAGTAGGGTGATATGAAAACTTGGTAAAAATGTGGTCAAACTACATGTTCATCTCATAGTGGATCCAGTGAGTTCACATACACACAGTAAGTAAATCCTTATGCTTTGAATCCTTATTTCTTTTAGAAGACCATGAAAAAAAATCCGCCTTTATGCCACAGACAAAAGAATAAACAAAAGCAATATTACCTCCCAGATGTGATAGCAGCAATCAGTGCCATTCTGAAGGACATGAAAAGCTGCAGGCATGGCAATCCCTATTGTATGTTCCTTTAATTCATCTGTTTAGCTACTACAAAATTCCAATGCATTATGACACACTGCAGTGAACAACAAACTTAACCCAATGATAGCCCCACACACAGCTGCTCTGCCAAGTATGATGTTCTGACTACAACAGACAAATACTCAGGTTGGCTTTATATATTTTTTAATAATTTTAGTTCTAGAATTTTCTGTTGATTTTTAAGATAAATGTATTTTCTAGTAAAAAAAATATCTATTTTCTATTTCTTTAAATGTAAAACTCATGACAGTTTTCCCAATTGTTACTGTGACAGTATTTCCTAAGTTCATATTTCTTATCAAATTTTCTTATCAATTAAATCCAAGAAAGGCCTTAAATTTTAATATTCCTAGACAGAAACTTCCAAGGACATCTTTATTGTCAATGAAGAGAGAACTCTCTTGCTTGCATGAAAAAATAAAAACTGACAAAGGATTACCTTTATAATTGAAATGTTTAACAATTTATATGTTCTTGGGTCAAGATAAGACATTTGAAAATCCAACTAACCTAATTTTGAAGTTAAGACGTAATATTTTCCTAAGTTTTGTTTGACAATGAACTCATATGTGATGTACAAATAAAAAAGATAATATATATTAGAACAGTGATATCAAAACTGACCTTATACCATCTCTTAGAATATTTGCTGAAATTAATTTGATACAAATGTACAATGGAAATACTATACATTGCAAAGAAAAAATATGTTTAGATAAAATTAGCCAGGTTAATATAAATGCCATCTTCAAAATTGTTAACCTTACTAATTATTTATAAAATGTTTTATTATAATTAGTTTAATCAGTCACATAATCAATGTAATTTAATAATTATGCAGATGAATATGTGATTATACAGAGATATATTCAAAGTAACAAAATATTAATTAGAAATTGTATTGCATTTTTTTTCATTTGTTTAACCTCTGGCTAATGCCAATTTAATCATGTATATCAATCAAATTTTTTTCACTTGGTTAAAATGACATTTTCTTTAAAATTAAATGGGCATAAAATGGAAGACTATTAATGATTCCTTTTTTTAATTGCATATGATTTGTGTTTAGTTTTCCCTTTGCTTAATGTTTACCTTTCCAAGCTTAAGACCAGAAGACATCTAAAGATTCTAAGGAAAGTATTATAGTATTAAACATTTACATTTCTACAGCTATTGCTCTTCATTTTACAGTAATCTGTGATTTTAGTAAAAATAAAATGAAGTAAACTTGATAGTATTTACAGATAAACATTCCAAGACTACAGGGACTTCGGTTTGTTGTCTTTTGAGTTTATTATTTAGGGGGAAGAGGTAAGAGCTGGTTCATTCTGGACTTGGTCATCTATTCACTTAGTACCTTTTGTTCACATAAATGGCTAAATAAATAGATGAATACATTACTCAATATGGGTTTCAGCTAAATTGACACATACATTATATAATTAACAATGGATCTATGTGCCCTTTGATATAACATATGAGGGTTAAACACTGGGTCTCATGACACAGCTTTCAAAAAAGATCCCCAAATTTTTAGTTTTATAAATTCTGAGCTTCATTTGCCCCATTTTACTATTACAGAATGAAATAGTATATATTCTACATTTTAAAATGTATTTATAACCCTGGCCAATATGGCTCACATTAGTTGAGTGTCATCCTAATCACCAAAAGGTTGCTGGTTTGATTCCTGGTCAGGGCACATACACAGGTTGTAGGTTGGCAGGTATAAGAGGCAATAGATTGATGTCTCTCTCCACATTGATGTTTCTCTCTCTCTCTCTTTCCCTTCCTCTCTCTCTAAAACTAATATAATACACACACACACACACACACACACACATTAATGTATTTATAGAGGAAACAATAGAGGCCATGTGCAGAGCAAGTGTCCATAGCTGCCCTACCCCTTGGTAGTCCCTGGGATCCCCTTGGCCCACTATGGCTGACAAGGAATCAGCCTTTGATGAAGCAGTAGAAGGACATGTGATCAAGGAAGAATACAAAATATGAACAATACATACCTATTTATATTTCTGTTAAGATTTATAACTTCTTGGCCTTTACTCATGCAAGGGTGCTTATGCAAGTGGATGAGTTGCTTCTTTGTAAAACTGGTTTATTGCTAAAAATATTACCTAAAGTATTAGAAATTTATTTCTTCTTCTTTTTTTTTTTTTCAATCCTCACCCAAGGATATTTTTCCACTGATTTTTAGGGAGAATGGAAGAGAGATGGAAAGACAGAGAAACATCGATGTGAGAGTGAAACATCAATTGTTGCCTCCTGCACGAGCCCCGACCAGGGCCAGGGCCAGGCCCGAGCCTGCAACCAAGGTATGTGCCCTTGACTGGAATCAAACCTGGGAACCTTTGGTTTGCAGGCCACACTTTATCCACTGAGCCAAACTGGCTAGGGTGAAATTGGTTTATTCTTGATGTTATGACATCATTAGTAAAAATTATTCAAATAACCATCTTTATCTTGCATAACCCACAGTTTTTAATTTCTTTTGAAACTATATCTCTTCACTTATTCTTGAAAGATGCCAAGAAAGCAAATGTAACGAAACCTGTGCCAACACAAACTTAGATGTACAGTGGGCCTTGACTTACGAGTGTCCCGACTAATGAGTTTTTTGAGATACCAGCTGTCTCTCGGCCAATTTTTTGCATTGAGTTGATAGAGTAATTTGGGTTAAGGAGCTCCTTAACGAGCTCGGTCTCAGAATGAATTAAACTCGTAAGTCAAGGCCCCACTGTACTTAGAAAAAAAATGTGTTCCAATGCTCTCCAAAGCTACCCTCCCTGCCCCCACTTTTTATCACACACTCTCAAAACTTGTTTTATTCTGGTCTCTGTTCAAATGGATATACTTACATATTTTTGTTAAGGTTATTGCTAAGTATATCTTATGATAAAAATATAAATTACATTTTCTATAGGCTCTGCCAATGCATTTAAATGTAGTATTTACAAAATTTTACATTTTGGAATTGAATTGATCTATATTAACTAAGCTGCATTCAATATCCATTCCCATGCATTCTCAGAGCAGTGGTGACTGAGGGAGAAGTTAATTCATTTCTGTGGCAGTTTGTTGAGCACTAGCTTCTTACACTACCAGTAATAAGTCAGTCCTACAGCTATTTTTCTGCATGGGAATTGGCTTCATACACATTCATAATGGCAGCAGGAAGCTCAAGTGTGGCTGCTGAGATACAGGCCATTTCCCAGCAAAGAACAGAATAAACCTGTAAAAGGAGTTTTACAAAATAAGTCCTTAGTATGGAAATTTTAAAGATGTAAATTTAATTTCTTTGGGAAATGACTCTATCTACCTAACCAGTAGAATTCCATCCTGAAATAATACATAAATTCACTGCAAGCTAAAATTTGAAATAGAAAACATGCAGGACCTCAAGTTATATTTTGTTTTTAGTTAGAGACAAAAACATATGAACCTCCCCATAACTCTGGAAATGTGAATTCACATTAACCTTGTTACTTTATGTATTGGAAGAATGAGTCGCATTATATATAAGCCTACTGATATCAAGACTGTTTCCTTGGGGCTGGGATGAGATATGTTTTTTTCAATGGCCCAAGGCTGAGAAGATACCTAGCCTAAAGGCATTTTTCAAGTCTTTCTAATAATTCTAGTTATCATTCTTGTATTCACAGGCTTCTTTTTCCAGTACTTTCTCTAGAATCATAAAATATTCCAAATATCAATTCATTTGACAAATAATTAAAATTTAAAGAGTAATATTAATGAGGATCCCTTCTGACAGCCACCACCAATGAGTCTGGGAGTTCAGTTGACACTAGTATATAGGTTTGGAGAAATTAACAAAATTTTGTCAAATGATGAGACTTGATCACTCCTTTGACCAAAAGGAGAAACTATTAAGACTGTGAAGGACTGGAAATTTCCATTATCCACCTTTCCCTTCATCATGACCCTTGCTCATAAGACTTTTCTTCTCTATCTCAATATTTGCATGACCTTAGCCCCTAAACAGCTCCTCTTCAACCCTTTTAGTAGGGCCATATTCCCAAACAAACAGCTGTTAAATCCCAAATAAACCCTCCCTCTTCTGAGGCCCATATTCAACCAACTCTTCCCCAAAACTAGCTGAACCTTTTGGTAAAGCTCTATAGAACACTTTACCCATTTCTCCCAAGCTTGGGATCACTTTTTAAGTTATTACATTCTGAGTAAAAGTTACAGCACATAGTCCATCAATTTATTTCCTTCCACTTTTCTTACAACTTTTACAACCCTAAAGAGTCTACATGGAACGCTACCAAATAAGGACATTATTTTCTCTTGTGTATTCTAGCACAAGTATCAAGTAAAAATACAAATATGCTTTACTTAACTTGATTATTTTTATATTATGATTAAAATAAAGTTTTTCATGAGGAATGATAAGCAAACTTGTTATAAACAATTATGACATTCCTGGACCACACAGCAATTTGCTGGTCTGTAAAGACACATGGCCCAGTCAGTCTGTACAGTCATTCCTTTGACCCACAAGAAAAAGTTTAGAGCAGGAGCTGTTTGCAGAAGTTAGAATCAGAAAGTAAAGAGAATAAATAGCCAGTGTAGAGTTAGCAGAAAGAAAGAAGGGGCAGTGGGTCTCTCTCAGTATTACTGCTTTGATTCTACTGGCCTTTTATCCAACTTATTTGTGTCTGTGGAGTTCATTACTCTACTGACCTTTGGGGAAATAATATTCCTTAATGGTCATAGAAGTGTGCTGGGGTCCAACCCCAGCAGGTCCAGGGGTCCCCAAAGGTGTGGACGGAGTCAGCGAAGAAGGAATGACACAGAGACAGCGTTCAGTTGATCAGCAGCCTAGCCAGGATCTCTAGCCAAGTTCTGGTCAGGATCTCCAGTGAAGTTCTGGTTAGGATCTCCAGCCAGGTTCTGTGTCCATGTTCTCTTGCTAGGTTCCCCAGCCAGGTTTTCCAGGTTCTCCAGCCAGGTTCTGCAGCCATGTTCCCTCGCTAGGTTCTCCAGCCAGGTTCTGTCCAGGTTCTCCAGCCAGGTTCAGTCACCAGGTTCTAGTCAGGTTCTCTTGCCATGTTCTACCCAGGTTCTGTAGCCAGATTCTGTCTCTAGGTTCTTCAGCCAGGTTCTCTTGCTAGGTTCTGTCTCTAGGTTCTGTGTCCAGTTTCTGTCCAGGATCTTTTGCCATGTTCTCTCCAGCAAAGTTCTTCTGTCTCTAGGTTCTGTGTAGGTTCTGTGCCTAGGTTCTGTGTCCTGTTGTCTTGTTACATCTGTATTTATACCAGTTGATTCCAATCCTATCAATCTCTATTCCAAAGGTTAGGGCGTTTCTTATCTCCATTCCAGGGAGTAAAGATTATGTAGCTTAAGCATGATTGTTCGTAGTTAAAGGGATTAATTACCCGCCTGGCACTTAGTTAAGGGGTTTTATTCCCTCCCTAACTTCAGGGGAAAATCCCTACCTGGGGAAACAACCTTTCTCAGAGAGGTGACCTTGGTTAAAACACATAGTGCCAAGAAGGTGAGCAAACATATTAAGAACAGTATGCCATATATGCCAGGTCCCTTGAAACAGCAAGGATGGACCAGCTCCAGGCAAATTCCCCCTTTTTGAAGTGCACAAGAACCTTACCTCATTCTCTTGATATAAATTGTCAGTCTCATTGAGATGACCTTCTCATTAGAAGGCATGTGCCACATGGAAAATACAAAAAGACCCTCTTGGTCATAATTTTTATTTTAATCTCATATATGAAATGTCTGTACTTGACCAAACATCTTCTGTTTAACTGCTGTTCTTTCACAACACATTTTGCAGTCTAGATCAGACTAGAAAAACTATTGACTATTCCCTGTCCACCTTGTTTTGGCTGCTCAAGTGCTTTAATTTTACATTTTACAAATAAATCTTTTAAACTCAACAGCTAAAGTATTTGCACTTAATCAGAATAATCAAGGCCCTTGTGATGACACTAATCATAGCATAATATAAAAATATCCTTAAGGGGCACATCCCTTAATCACATAATCATTTTCTGAGACTGTCTTGAGTCATGATAAGAGAGCAGAAAGATTGGATGTTTTAAAGATTGTTCTATTGTGTTTAATTAATGCACTCACTAACTTAAACATGGACATGATGCCATGATGCGCTCCTTGCTCATTCAGCCTAGGATAGCTTTTGGGATATCTTAGAAAGGAAAGAAGAGCTGTTTATTTCTCCTAAAGTAGAGAATATATTACCATTTATTCATTCTTGAGTATTACAAAAGTATTACAGTCCACCGCGTTTCTCTAAAGTAATAGATTTACAAAAAGAGAAAATTCATCTTAATGGTTAATTTTAAATCTTGTTTAAATCTAAGTAACAGCAAAACACACCAATGCTATGCTGCTTTGGTTAAATGATAGGTATTTACATTTGGGAAAGTGGTTACCGTTATAGAGGGCAGGGAGGAAGAAACAGATTTTATTGATTTTCCAAAAATGTCTTAAGAATGAGAAAGTGGCCGCTTTTCAGAGGTGTCACACGTCATGCTTCGTTACCAATTAGTATTTTGAATTGTTGTGTCCACTGTTTTTGATTAAAAAAGGAAGAAAGTAAAAAATGAAACGAGTTACTTATATTAGACTTGAGAAACCTTGGTTCTAATTCTGTTTATATTTTGTTTCATATTAGAATATCTAAATAGCAATAAGAATTTTTAAAATATAAACAAATGTGATGTCATCGGCATAAATTGCATAATGTGCTTTTATATAAACTCCCTAATGTAGATATTTTATAAATGAAACCTTTGACCACCTTCATTCATTCCCACCCCCTTTACCTCTGGCAACTACCAATCTGTTCTCTGTTTCTTTGAGTTTAACTTTTTGAGCTTCCATCTATGAGATCATACACTATTTACTTTACTCTGTCTGACTTATTTCACTTAGCATAATGCCCTCAAGTTCCATCTGTATTGTCACAAATGACACAATTTCTTTCTTTGTTATGGTTTAATAATAACCCATATAGAAAACATTTTCTTTATACATGCATCTGTCACTAGACACTTAGTTTATTTCCATATCTTGATATTATAAATAATACTGCAGTGAGTATGGAGTGCATATAACCTTTGAGTCAGTGTTTTAAATTTTTCAAATAAATACTCAAAAGTGGAATTGCTGAATTATATAGTAGTTCTATTTTCCAGGTTTAAGGAATATCCCTACTGTTTTTCTTAATGGTTGTGTCAACTGCTTTTCTACCAACAGGGCACAAGGGTTTCCTTTTCTCTACATCCTCCCTGACATTTATTATTTCTTGTCTTTTCGATGGCAGCTATTCTAAGGTGTACTTTAACTGCAAGGTGTGTGGTGATATCTCATTGTACTTTTGCTTTGCATTTTCCTGCTGATTAGTGATGTTCTCACAGAACTGTAGGCCATTCATATGTCTTCTTTGGAAAATGTCTGTTCAGTTCCCCTGCTGCTTTTTAAATTTTCACTTTAAAGATTAGTAATGAATAACAAATTTACATTTATTTCCATTAACATACATTAGGAGCAATTCAGAGTGAGCACAAAATTATACACACTATTAATAACAACGGCTGGTCACATTTTCACTGAGCATTTGCTGTCAGCTGGGCCGTGCACTAGATGTCTGAACATGCACTTTTTCATTTGATTACCTTGATCAGGCTCTCAACTGACAATGATGCCACAATGAAAACTTGCACTCAGAATGTATTTGCCAGCCTTTTTCCTGGCATTTCAGCTGGCATGACACATTTGTACAGTGCCATTTTATTGGTCTATAATGATACCAAATGTTCATCATGTACCTTCATGCACACACCGTGTAATAAAGGGCACAATAATCAACTCTTAGTCATATATTCTTAAATAATATGTTTTCTAATATTTAAAATAGCATGACTTTCTAAAGCAAATGTCACAATACCAATATAGAGACAGCCTGCAGTATTTTAATTGCAAAAATGTGCTGTATGTAGAAAGGGTGTATATTTTAGAATAATTAAACAATATTGTTAAATTATATAAGAAGACAAATTAATCTGAATCTTATTGGGAAGTATAAGAAATTGCAAAGGAGTTGCTTTTAACTTTTAAAAAGCAGTTATAGATTTACTAGTATCTTTCTGTGAAAGAAAATTAGACATTTTTAAAAATGTACTGTTACATGGACACTATTGGAACGTTGTAATGACATCTCAGTAGGAGGCACATATTACGTAGAGTTTATAGCTACGTAGAGTTTATAGCTACTAGGCGCACGAGAGCATTTGCACAAAGGCTCCAGGAGGATGGAGTGGTAAATTGCAACATCACTGAGGCATGACTATAGCCTAATTAACAAAACTAAAGCTGCTGCCTTCATGCTTGTGCATCATGAGTGCTTTTCCACTTGCATGTTTTATGCTGTTGAGTTCAGGGAAGGGTTGTTCTCACTGGCATACTGCTGGATTCCCACCCACCTGCTGCATCCCCTCTTCAGATGCTGTAAGTGCAATTCTCTTTTTGCTCAGTAGTACTCTAATAATAAAAGTCTACATTATAACTGAGCTTCTTATAATATAAGCAATTGGGAATATCCCATCTCTGCAAGCACATATGAAAACACATTTCTGGTGGAAAAGGGGAAGAGAATTAAAAAGTACAAACTTCCAGGTATAAGTCACGGAGATGAAATGTAGAAAATAGGGAATAGAGTCAATCTATATATATAAAAGCCTAAGCGACTGGCTGCCCGGCCGACCAGTTAACCCGCCCAGTAGCTATGACGTGCAATGTCCACCAGGGGGCAGGCACTCTGACCGATAGCTATGATGTACACTGACCACCAGGGGGCCGATGCTCAATGCAGAGCTGCTGAGCTGTGGTGACTTGGCTGCTGCGGTGTTTGGGTGACACACCCGGAACCAGAGAGGAGGGAGCCCAATTCCGGGGTGCGCCACCAGAGAACTGCCCTTTCACAATCCAGGACCCTTTGGGGGATGTCGCAGAACCGGTTTCAGCCCAATCCCCACTGGCCAGGCTGAGGGACCCCGCCAGTGAACAGATCCGTACACCGGGCCTCTAGTAATATCATAATAACTATGTATGGAGACAGATGGTCACCAGACTTATTGTGGAGGTCATGGTTCATTCCTGGTCAGGGCACATGCCTGGGTGTGGGTTGATCCCCAGTAGGTGGTGTGCAGGAGATAGCCTATCAATGATTCTATCTCATCGTTGATGTTTCTATCTTTCTTTCTCTCTCTACTCCTCTCTGAAATCAATAAAAATATATTTTTAAAAAAGAAGCATGAAAAATAATAAAGCTTTACTATTTCAAGATACTATGCTTCAGTAGGATTTGTTATGTCACAAAAAATTATTAATCACAATAAATAAGCAAAAATATTACAAGTAGTGAACTGTTGTAACAAAACCTGAAACCTGTTGTATTAGCTGTTAGAACTATTAATAGTAACAACAGGAAATATGGTTAGAAGGTTATGATTGGAAGCTAAATTAATTGTAAAATAATTTGTGATGAAGGGCCGAACAAGAGAAAAAAATTGGTATTGGAAGGTGGAAAAAGGGAGGTACATATCACATGAGGTAGTTGTCTGTAGTAACACAAAAGACAGAAAATGTACCAAATCCACTCATATCTAAAGAGATCCTCAACAGAGTATTAAAAGTGCCAATAGGTTCCTTTTGGTTGCACATGGTAAGGAACAGATAGAGATGAACTAAGGAAGAAATTATTACATTTTGAAGCAGAATCTGGAATTTTCCAACCCAGAACTTGGTAGATAAGAAAATAAAACTGTTATCAGCCCCAAGTGCTTCAGCTGGAAAATAGCAGACAAATTGAAGCACAGCTTCAGGCAAAATCTATTGTAGTCATTGTTTTTAGAAGTCTATTCAAAAAACCGAGGCAGGTCTTGAGTAAAAGGCCATAGGAAGGTAGAGGTAGGATTGCCCTGATGTACTGATATTTTTTCCCCTTGAATGATTACAGACTTTGTTTATAAATCCAGTAGAATAGGAGAAAAAGTGAAATGGGACTTCAATTCATGGAAGAAGAACCTTCCACCTCTCTACCTCCTTGGAGAAGTTCTAGGAGTAAATAGCTGCCTCTCCACCCCTTGGTGTCTCCTTCCAAGGGCAAAGGATAAGTACTCTGATGGGGAAAAGCCCGAGCCATGGATGGAGGGCAAGCATGTCAAACTCAAAGGCTTTGCGGGCCAAATAAACAAGGTTTAAGTTTATGTGGGTCGCAAAAAAACCAAAGCTTCAATTTTCATAGAAACGTAGGTGTATTTCAATAGAGACATGCTGAATACAAAGGGCCGAAATAAATGAGGAATTGTTAACATAAAATAATAGGACATTTTAATAAAAATTACTATTGTTTTTCTTGAACATTAACTTAACAGACACTGAATAACTGCACACATTAATAAGCATAACGCAAATAAACTTATTTTTCTCGATCTCCGAGAGCAAAATATTTCCTGTTGCGCACACCAAACAAGTCAGTTTAAGACTAATGATGTGGCCATGGGCTGCTAAAATATCCGCTGCCAGTATTAGTGGAGAGAAATGGTGCGCCTGCATGATTATAGTAATCAGCCATTAGTGAACGTTGTATTTTGTTATTAATAATTATGTATGACAGGATATTGTGAAAATTAAGTTATGAAATTTTTATTAAAACATTTCTTATATACTGTTATATTGGCTGGGCCGCAAAAATATTTGTTGTGGGCTGTATGCAGCCTGTGGGCCGCAAGTTTGACATGCTTGATGTAGGACATATACCAACATCCCAGCAGTGCGCTGTACCTGTCAGTTTGACTGTCTGTTGTGTGTGTCTATAAAAAAAAAAAAAGGCTTAGATTTTCTTTTCCTATAAGACTTCTCTCATGGGAGTGAGTGTGGAGGTAGGAGGCTATTCAGCTCTCTGTCTATAAATAGGAACTAAGATTGTGCTGAGATTCAGCCTCTAGTCCATTCACTTTAGGTGCTAGGAGGTCTCAGGATATTTCAAACCAGCTCATATTAGAGTTTATACTAATATGTTTTACATATCTCCCTTCAGCTAGTCACACAGTGCTATACACTATGGACCTAAATTATGAATAGATGAGTGCCGGAAGCCAATTCCAGCAGGTCAGCAGGGCTGAATCATCTGGAAATGGCTGAGGGCATTTCCCCAAACCTGAAAAGGATGCATAAATGATTGCTTGCTGCCAGACAGCTGAGGGCATCTTAATCTACATATTATTGCCTCCTACTGGCCAAACACCTGAATAGCCGTAGGCAGTTTTTCCCCAATCTGACAATAGATTCTGTATACCTATCCCTACACTTTGATGAGTATATCTACCTTGCCTGTGGACAAATTGTGTTAATAAATAGCAAGGGGTCCTGAAACAAGGAAGAACTTAGTTCCTTTAGCTAAGTCTTCTCTGACTCCCCATAAAGCCTTTCAAAATTATGTTTCATCTCTGGACTCTTGATTAATCTATGCACAGTGCCTTCTCCAGATTCCTGAACCCTTTTAGATGCTGGATTAAGACCATCAGCAGATAAGTGCCAGAAATTAGACAGCAAACCTCACACTGCATTGCTTTGTGTAATGTATAATTTAACTGAAATAAGAACAAGATGGTGATGGAACCATCTTAATTGTGTATGTCTTTTCTCTCATTTTATATCAATTAACTGAATGATTAATTTTGACCTTCTTTTTACATTCTATACACTTTTAGGCTTCAGTTTGTTCTGCTGGAATAAATAATCACTTTTGTTCAGAGATCTGGATATATTAATAATCCATGTCTCACAGGTTGTTGTCTGGGGAGCAGCATATATCTTTTCACTGAATAGTTATCTTTGATGAATAGCTAAAAATTATCATTCTCTTTCAGAACATGCCCTCACGTGATCTATTAGTCAAGACAAGTAATTTCTTAAAAATAAAGATGGATGGGAGGAGAAGGAAAGAGGGGAAGAACAGTATGCTGATAAGGGGCACAGATACCAATGATTAGTGTGTGTTTTTTTATTTTTTATTTCTTTATTGGTTAAGGTATTACAAATGTGTCCTCATCCCCCCATTAACCCACAACTCCCCCCCACACTCATGCTCTCATCCCCCTGTTGTCCAGTGTCCATTGGTTTGGCTTATATGCATGCATACAAGTCCTTTGGTTGATCTCTTCCCCTTCCCCCCACCCTCCCCTACTTTCCCTCTGGGGATTGATAGTCTGATCGCTGTTTCTCTGTCTTTGGATCTGTCCCTGTTCATCAGTCTATGTTGTTCTCTATATTCCACAAATGAGTGAGATCATGTGGTATTTATCTTTCTCTGACTGGCTTACTTAGTGTTTTTTAAAATATATTTTTATTTATTTTAGACAGGGAGAGAGAAACATCTCTCAATGATGAGAGAGAATCATTGATTGGCTGCCTCCTGCACACACACCCCAGTGGAAATCAAGCCTGCAATACCAGGCTTGTGCCCTGACTGGGAATCAAACTGTGACTTCCTGGTTCATAACTCAATGCTCAACCACTGAGCCACACAGGCTGGGCTCATTAGCAGTTCTTGATTGCAATATCATGGCTGTTGCAAATATGCTAGAATGGAAATGGCGCCAAGCACTTGGTTTCTGGCTTTCCATATGATCCTCCAGATACTACCTTTTGACTAAAGGAGCATTATATTGTGGACTAAGGACTAAACTGTGTTTCTGCGTTTTCTTTTACTTAATTCAATTTATAAGTGCCATCTACTCTTAAGTGATAGCAGTATGAGTTTGAAATACTTAATTTTAACAAAAATCATGTTTCTCATCTGTTTTTATTAGTTTTATTTATTAAGTTAATTTAAATATAAAAACTAAGGTCTCTAAAATCTAATGCTAATTAGCTAATATGATTGAGTTCAAGCTTCAACCCATCCTTCACAGTTCACACTCATTTATGTAGTAAGTAAGAAGGCTGACTCATGAATGAATAAAGAGGCAATTGGTTGAGTTACAAAGAAGATAACTGCTATCAATAAATCCTCTAATAACCTTAACTTTGGTGCTGGAGTAATATACATATGCTATTTAAACCTTAAAAGAATTGTATGTAGGTATTAGATATTAGTTTACATTTTTAAAAGTCTGAGATAATCAAATTTTGTGTTTTGTAGTGAGTTACATACCTTAAAATATTTTTAATTAAGGAAAAATTATACTAGCATTGTAATTAAATGTAAAATTAAAGCATTGAATATTTAATAATCTACTCCTGTGAGGAATTTCTTTGTTTCCTGGGGAATTATTGCACCTCAAACTAAAGAGTTGGATTGAAATATTGTTGTAAGTTATGAATGATTTTTACTATCGAGTCACTTCATGCAATATAATTTATTTCTTATTAGTAAGTAGAAATGCTCTTCTCTTCAATTTTCACAGCAAACTAGTTTATTTTTATTAGAATTTCTTATTTCCTTTGTAAGCAATACGCATACACTCTAGTGTTATGTATTTGCCTTAAATAGAGCATTTAAAGATGTAAGCGCTGAGTAAAAACAGAAACTCATTTAAGGAAGATATTTACAACAAATTCCAATAACCCTAAAGCATCACAGTTAGAACAGATTTCAAATTATGATCATGAGTACATTATCAGGGTAGAAATTACTCTTTGTTTTCCTAATTCATTGATTCAAAATGCCAAACATTAAATGGTAAATATTAAGATGCCATTTATAAGTAATTTAAAGTAATTTAAACTTAAGTAAATGAGACTAACATCAATACACATAATTATTCTGTTCATAGTGACATTTATTATAAAAGTAATAAGTTAGATGAGTGCTTTTCAGCTAAATTATTTGATTTAACTTTAAATAGGCTTATAAGCCTTCAAATGAGGATAGCATTTGTATATCCCATTGCAATCTCTTTGTGTTATTTTGTCCTTCTTTTTGAAAATAACAGGAATTTTTCTATATCTGTCACAAAAATCTCAACACAAATATTTTGAAGTACTTGCATAGATATAAATTTTATCTTAGTGTTTGTTGAATAGATTGCATTATTCGATTTAACTCTAATTCTTCTAAAGAAGATAGTTGAAGTGAGGGCACACAATAACTTTTTAAAATAGAAATTGTAAATGTTGACTACATATTAATGAGTATTAAATTTTAAAAATTCAGAAATTAAAATTATTTTATCTTATAAAAAAGAAATATCTAGTAATTTTGTAAATTAATTTCATAACTATGTAAAAATCATGTAGCTTCAAATCGCTATAATTCATAAATAATTAAAATGGGTTAGCAGGATAAGAATTTCTAAATGCTCTGAGTGCAATATTCTTTACAGCTTCAATGCCAATTGTTATACCGACCTCCAAAATTCATATGTTGAAATCCTAACACCCAATATCTCAGAATTTGACTAAGTTTGGAGAAAGGGCCTTAAAATAAGTAATTAAGGTAAAATGTCATCATGAGAGGGGGCCCTCATCCAATATGATTGGTGTTTTTATAATAAGACTAGAGGCCCGATGCACAAAATTCATGCAAGAGTAGGCCGTCCTTCCCCTGGCTGCTGGCACTGGCTTCTCTCTGGCACCCAGGACCCAGGCTTCCCTCCGGACACTGACATGCACAGAGGGAAGACCTTATGTAGAAGCAGGGAGAAGGCAGCTATTTCAAACTAAAGAGAAAGACTTCAGAAGAAACCAACCCTTCCAATACCTTATTTTGGCCTCCTAGTCTCCATACCTCCGATAAAATAACTATTGTTTAAGCCTCTAATCCAGCTGTGGGCAAACTACGGCCTGCGGGCCGGATCCAGCCCGATTGAAATCAATAAAACTAAAAAAAAAAAAAAAAGACCATACCCTTTTATGTAATGACTAGGGGCCCGGTGCACGAAATTCGTGCACTGGGTGTGTGTGGGAGGGGGGGGGGAGTGTCCCTCAGCCCGGCCTGCCCCCTCTCACATACTGGGAGCCCTCAGGCGTTGACCCCCATCACCCTCCGATCGCCTGATCGGCCCCTTGCCCAGGCCTGACGCCTCCGCCAGAGGTGTCAGGCTTGGACAGGGGACCCCCATCTCCCCCCGATCACTGGCTCTGGCCCCCGCCCAGGCCTGAGGCCTCTGGCCCAGGAATCATGCCTGGGCAGGGGACCCCCATCTCCCTCTGATCGCTTGCTCCACCCCCCGCCCAAGCCTGACGCCTCTGACCCAGGCTTCAGGCCTGGGCAAGGGGACCATCATATCCCCCCAATCCCCGGCTCCGCCCCCCACCCAGGCCTGATGCCTCAGCCAGAGGAGTTGACCCTCATCACCCTCTGATCACCAATCACTGGATCGGCCCCAGGCCTCCGGCAGAGGTGTCAGGCCTGGGCAGGGGACCCCCAGCTCCCTGCGGTTGCAGGCTCCGCCCCTGCCCAGGCCTAACGCCTCTGGCCTAGGCTTCTGGCCCGGGCAGCGGGGACCCGCAGTGGCACTGGGGGGCGCCGCAATCGTGGGCTCCGCTTTAGGCCCAGGCAAGGGACCCATAGCTCCTGGGACTGCCAGCTTCGACCGTGCCCAGCTCCCATCGCTGGCTCCACCCCTACTTCCTGCTATCACTGGCCAGGGCAGCAAAGGCACCTGATTCTCCGATCATGGCTGGGGGGCAGGGCAAAGGCGGCCCCGGGGCCGCCTTTGCCCTGCCCCCCAGCTTTTAGCTCCCCCCTGGGTTTCCGATCACTGTCAGTGGCAGGGGGCTTCTTCCTGCTTTCCCTTTTGCCTCCCTGCATTGTGCCTACATATGCAAATTAGCCGCCATCTTGTTGGCAGTTAACTGCCAATCTTAGTTGGCAGTTAACTGCTAATCTTAGTTGGCAGTTAATTTGCATATAACCCTGATTAGCCAATGAAAAGGTATCGCCGTACGCCAATTACCATTTTTCTCTTTTATTAGTGTAGATGTTTACTTTGAATTTATATTAGTTCACACAAACACTCCATCCATGCTTTTGTTCCGGCCCTCCGGTCCAGTTTAAGAACCCATTGTGGCCCTCAAGTCAAAAAGTTTGCCCACCCCTGCTCTAATCCCTAATATTTTGTGAAAGCAGCCCTAACAAAGTAGTACCAATACATAGAAGAAACTAGATAATATACAAAGTAGTACCAATGCATAGAAGAAACTAGATAATATGATCATCCAACTATGGATTATCTATATGGATCCCAGCTGAAAAAGGGGAAAATACCAGGCTATGCCTTATCCAGAAACCATCATGCAGATAGGGTAAGTTTAATCCAGTTCTATATAACTCAAATTATCTCACTAATAAAATATTCATTATAGACATATGCATACACTCACACACACACAAATGTGTAATGATATGTATCTATATAATAAAAGCCTAAGTGACCGTTATGGCAGAACAACCAGAACGACCGGTTGCTATGATATGCACTGACCACCAGAGGGCTGACGCTCAACGCAGGAGCTGCCACCTGGTGGTCAGTGCACTCCCACAGGGAGCACTGCTTAGTGAAAAGCTGGGCTTATGCCTGTCGAAAGCAGCGGCGGTGGCAGGAGCCTCTCCTGCCTCCATGGCAGCACTAAGGAGCAGCGAACAGAGCAGTAAGGAGCAGCAAGCAGGCCGGCGGTAAGGATTGAGGGGTGCCAGACTGTGAGAGGGATGTCCAATTCCTGGCTTAGGCCCATGGAATCCCTTGAGGGCTCCCAGACTGAGAGGGCGCAGGCCGGGCTGAGGGGCCTTCCCCCCAGTGCATGAATTTCGTGCACTGGGCCTCTAGTATATCATATAAAAGCAATGCTATCTATATGTTGATATGTATATCAACATATATATCTTTACATTTTCACATACATATTGAAATACATACACATGTACACAAACTGCATTTCTCTTCTCCTTCACATTTTATTTTATTCACAGGATTATAATGACTTCTACACATTTATTCTAGTCACTGGCTTTACATGTTCTATTACTACTAACCAACCTTGATATCTTTTTCTCCTCTATCATAATAAATATCATTTTAAACAGTTCTACCCTTTCATATTCTGTGTTCTATTTTTTCTTGTATCAGGGTTTTGAAGTTTCTAAACATTACTTGTTTTGCACAAAATATTATTTGCAATTTTTTCCTTTTCCTCTTTCTCCATTCTTTTACAAAATGCCAGCTTCTGCAAAATTTTAATTAATATAAATTCCCCTCAGCTCTTTATTTTGATGGAGTATTGCTAAGTAACATTTGTAGAGTAAACCTTACATGATTTAAAACAGACTTTTTATTCAGACTTTTAAGCTCACACAAACAGACACATTGCTCCAATATTGGAATATTTTTGGTGAATCTATGAGATAAAACTGAGGCAATGCTCAAAACAAAACAAAGCAATGCAATGAGGCAGAAATATATAGAATATTGAGGGGGACAAAAGATGAAAGTCACTGAGGCAGAGCAGAATAATGATGACTGTGGAAGGATTCAGTTCTAAAATGTCCTTGAATAAACTTTTAGAAAATATATATTTCTAATTGTTGAATATGGTAAATACATATCACTTAATTTCCAAGAACACAAATAAATAAATGGATAAATAAATAAGCAGTCATTAGGAATACACAGATCTCTAGCATCACACTGGATATCTGGAAGACATATATAATTGTTCCAGGATGCCCAACTAATGTATCCATCCAGTGATAAAAATATTTGTGATTTTTTCTGTTTTAAATTAATTTTATTCTCAACCATTATGTGGACACATTGCATAAAAACATCAAATCATAGTTATATCTATAAGCAATGAGAGAACAATACAAGATCTCTTATTTGTAAACTATAGCTTATGCTCAACATAATGGTCTCACAAAGCAATTATTTATTATATAAAATAATACTTCAAAATAAACATAAAGGAATATGATTCCAAAACACAACTTTGCTTCTGGGAGTGAATGTCAAGGTGAACAATTAATACCTTTGAAACATGTCTCGATGTATATGTTGTTTATAACAGTAGACACATAATTTGTTACCTAAATACTTGATCTTTGTTTGTTTGTAATTGATTTAAAATGTCATTTAGCCTGAGAAAGTTTGTAATACATTGGAATATCTTCACACTTTAGAAGTGCTAAAATGCTTTAAGGAATAACTCACTCTCTTAGCACTAATGAATAACATAATTCTTTTATATGGCAATTTAAAGTTACACTTTAAAAAGTTTCCATTGTTAAAAGAAGCCAGTTTTACAGATTGTTATACATATCTTGAGAGGGAACATTATAGCATTTGTTAAGGCAGAAAAATTATCTGAGATTTTTAAAAAATAATAATTTGTTTAGTTTTACTCAAAAGTGATCTTGTCAGTATGCCAGATGCCTCTTCTGTACTCCAAATATATAAAAACTAGAGGCCCGGTACATGGGATTTGTGCACTAGTTGGGGGCGGGTCCTGCAGGGATCGGCCCACTGTGGGAGCGCCGCTCATCCTGGTCAGCCGAGCAGCACTCCCACTGTGGGAGCACACTGACCATCAGGGGGAAGCTCCTGTGTTGAGCATCTGCCTCCTGGTGGTCCGTGCATATCATAGCGACTGGTGAACTGGTTGTTCTGGTTGTTCTGCTGTTTGGTCAGTGGGCTTTTATTATATAGGATGATATTTAAATTTGCATCACCTACTGTTAAAGTATTTTTGCTGCACTCCATTTAATTCCTCTCAGTGTGTAAGAAGCTTTAGTTATGCATAACACATTTGTAAATGTTTGGAATAATTGTTTATATTCATGTTCTTATACTCTACTAGAAAACATACATGTTATGTTACTTAACACGCACACAAACCAAGTGAAATGGGCAATTTTCTTTCCTCTACTCCTTGTAAACACTGATGCCAATTGTACCCCAAATCCATATTTTGAATAAATGATTTTTATTTAAAACAACTGTGAGTATAGTGCAAATTCTATGCTGTCTCATTTTCTTGATTCTGTCACAAACATAATCCTGTTAGTTCAATTAGTCAAGATCTACAGGGGAAAAAAGAATAATTTATTTATTGCAGCCACCCATTAAGGACTAGCCTCATTTTTGACACATAACTTATTTCTTTTTTTTTTTAAATATATTTTATTGATTTTTTACAGAGAGAAAGGGAGAGAGATAGAGAGTTAGAAACATCGATGAGAGAGAAACATCGATCAGCTGCCTCCTGCACATCTCCTACTGGGGATGTGCCCGCAACCCAGGTACATGCCCTTGACCGGAATCGAACCTGGGACCCTTCAGTCCGCAGGCTGACGCTCTATCCACTGAGCCAAACCGGTTTCAGCCACATAACTTATTTCTTAGAGATATATATATACCATGCCCAGTTGGTGCAGGTCAGTGGTTGAGAGTTGAACTATGAACCATAAGGTCACAGTTTGATTCCTGGTCAGGACACATGCCTGGGTTGCAGGCTGGATCCCTAGTGCGGGGTGTGTGGGAGGCAGCTGATCAATGATTCTCTCTCATCATTGATGTTTCTCTCTTTCTCCCTTCCTTTCTGAAATCAATAAAAATATTTAAAAAATATATACTCTAAAGATTCACTAACTGGACATTAAATATAATGTATGATAATTAAATATTGTCCTTTCACATTTTTATAAAATCTGAGTAAATGCAAACATCTTGACAAAAGAAACTGATCATAGTATCAATTCGATACCTTAATGCTTGTCATGTTGGTCTGTCATGAAGTTATTTCAATTGAAGCCAAGTGTTTAAACAGCCTTACCTGCAGACAGTTCTTCCATTAATATGAACTCATTTATAGCTAAAAATTCCAATGCAGATGGAAAAAAGCAGTTTAACTGTGTTATCTCCCTTTCGTTCTTTGAAATACTCTAGTGTTGACATGAAAATTACAATTATGTACAAGCCATTTTTACTATCACTATCTTTTTACTAAGTAGTGGGAAATGGAAAGCAATCACAGGAAACTGAAATGTCGAAATAAATTGAAAAGTAAGCCAACGCATTTTAAGAAAACGCTAACACAGAGATAGATAAATCCCTTTTCTAAGACACAGATAGTGAATAAATTACATGGGCTTCAAGTTGTCTTCCAGATTGGTTTTTGTCTTCGACATATCCTTTTAGACAATATAAAATTCCACAGCATTTCTTTCTATCACTTTTATTTGAACAATAATAATTGTTAGTCATTATTTTACTTTTAGTAAAATAAGCCATTAATCCCCCTCAAGATAAAGAAGCTGTAAATTACTAAAATAGCTAGTCCTCCTTCACAATGGAATTTCTCTAATTGTTTGGACTTAAAAGCTCATCACCTTTATCAAAGGATATCAAGTAGGACAAATTAAAGTAAACCTTAATTACTAGTGAATCTTCTCTGTGATTATAAAAAAAAGTCCTGATTCATATTTCAATTCCAATTACTTTTTTTAATGGAAACTTTAAGATTCTAATGCTTTCTAGCTTGGGAACATGATAAAAATATCTGTGGAGTGTAGAGAAATCAACAGCACTTGAGCTGCATTGCTTTTCTATTGGGAATAATGAGCCACATCTCATCATTCCCAATAGAAAAGCAATCATGCTATTATCTTCTTGCTTTATGAAACATCCAAATAACTCATATTGATAAACATGTAAAATAAATACAACTCAAAATTGTATACATTATTTATATTAAATTGATATTTTATGGTTAAAACTCCCTTAAAACTTTATCTCCTCTACTGCATTGTTTTGGATGACACTGATGTCTCCTAGCCTATCTGCAAGACTAAAGAGTCATCTTTGGGCATAATGATGAAAATGAACAAATCAGAATGACTTCGCTACCTATATGATTGGTATGTGTTAGCTTTCTCTCATCATGTGGCCCCAACTTTTGGCAGAAAATAAATATGAGACCAACAAACAAAAAGAGGCAAATAAACTATATGCAGGAAAAATGTAGAGGAAAAATCCCAATCATATTTCCAGAGCCTTTTGTCTATTACTGAAATAATTTGTTAATAATATTTTATGAAAATTATTATTCTTTTATTTTTAGTGTCTGAAACTTCCAAAACCCTGCTATCATGAACCACAACCTGTATCTAATTTCACCATTTGGTATAAAAATATTGTGGACTCAACCATCATAGCTCACCAATTGTAATCCAAATAGTGAAATTGTTTGAAGATAGTGGTGCATGATGGAAGCTATTGCAAGTGGAAGACTCTATAATACGGAGATGGTTGAATCAGCATACAGTCTAAGATGGGGAAGCTTCTGCTAGAAGGAATTGTTGAGAATTATTTTTATGCTAAAAAAAAAGCCACTGATTAATAGTAGTTGTAATCAATAGGTCAACTGAGACTTTAGGAAATATGGTAGAAAACTGTCAAAATAATGGTGTGGGTTGAGAACTTCCTGTTGTCTTCAATATGATAAAAAAGACAAAATCTCATAGTCTGTAGACAAAGTCATGTAAATGTTTGCAATGCATTTTAATGTGTCATAGAGTACATTCTAGAACACTAATGGTGAGAATTCTACTTCTCTTCATTTTTACCTCCGCCTCCCAATCTTTTGTCCTCCTACCACAGTGGGAATGCTGAAATGTGATAATTGTTTCAGTGTCTTTAAAAATTAGGAAAGTGAGCAGCTCCCCTTCTTATGAATAATAAACAGCATCATGAAGGTTTTCCCACTCACAAGATGAATACAGGTTAATGACTGTCTGTCCAGATATTAGGAAACATGTGTTAAAATAGATGTTCTTGAGTGAAAAACAACAATACTAATTACAGTATGTTCTTTTAGGATCTAAGAACTGCCTTCACTGTGGTCATATTTGTAGCTTAATACTATTTAGTTTTATTTTCAGTAGCATTCTCTCATTGAATCCTGGCAGAATATAACAATATGAAAGGACATTAAGATCATAGGTTCTTTTGGGATGTGATAGATTGCCTTATTTCTTTTTACTTCCTTCTTCAGTATATCACTTTGAGTGAATGTTGAAGACTGTAATAAATTGACATCATGTGTCCAAACCCTTTCCTTTATTCTGAAGGTCATTTGGAAATGAGCTTTCTAGCAGTTTCCAGTAAGATTCTATTGTCTAGATAATACTTGAAGTAAAAATTTTCAAGGAGCTTTTCAGAGATGTGATTAATGCTAATTATACACAGAAATACACAGCTTCTTTGACACTTTTTAAAAAATTAAGAATTGCATTAAAACATATATTAATTCTAATTAAATGTATGTTTCAGTTAATTTTAAATATTTTAACTATCTGAGTAATGAAAAGTCAACTAGATTCTACCTGGGATTTTTAAAAAAAGCTTTAATCATGATTAATGCTGAATTATTTTTAGAACATGAAAATAACTTCCTAAAAGATATAATAAAAACTTAGTAAAGTTACATGAAATTCTAGATTCACAGGTTTAATAAATTCACTTACTCAAGAACTGGTTGTTCTGTATTCCAGCCAATCAAACTAGTAATGTCTTAACGCAAGATGGATCCCTGGGGACAAACCAGGATGTGAATCTTGACTTTGTCACGAAGTAGCTGCATATAAATTATAAAAAAACTATTTTAACTCTGCTTAGTGACTGTTAAATACCCAATAAATATTTTCTGTTCTTGTTTTTAATATTATTGTTATGACTTTACAAATCTAAAATAAATATTTTCAAGTGATGTACTATTAATTTTAAATTTGGATAAACGTATGTATTTTTCAAATAAATTATTTCATTAAGTCATAGGCTGTGTTTGGATTGTTAATTCATATTCTATGTTAAGTTTCAATGCCTTCCTAAACTTACTTGCTAAAGGGGCTGAGGAACCTCCCCCCCACCCTCCCGTGTGCACGAATTTCATGCACTGGGCCTCTATTTTACATAGAATATGTTAAATTTACATATAATTTGCCAAAATATCTATCTATTTATAGGTATACTTTTTTTCTGCTATGGAAATTATTTTTCTTCTTTGAGATTAGGGCATCTCCTATGCCACTGAATTCTAATCTACTGATTTCGATATAAAGATCTCATTGGTGTATCTCTATAATTATTCAAGAGGTAAGTAAATAAATAGATAGTAAGATATGATAAATAGGCAGCCATTCCTCTTACTATTAATTGAAGAAGCTCTGGGCGAATGGCTGTCTGACCTTCTTAACTGAGCAGCTTGCCTTAAACACTCACTACTGATGTACATACATGATCACTTGGCTGTCAATGCTCACAACCATCTGTTATGATGGCAACACGCCTGCTCTCAAAATACTCTGATATTTTAGACTGCAGGTGCCAACTAAGTAGATTGGCAGCCTGAAATTCTGAGAGTGCTTTCTCTTTTTCTGCAGAAAGTAATGCCACATTAACACCCCCATGGCTTCTTCTCGCCATACCACCTGTTCATTCTTTTTAGGCCAAAACTGTTCATGGAAAGGCAAGAGAGAGTACTGAAGAAAAATCAGTGAGGATTTTGGTGTGAAAGAACTACATTTTATTATATCCTGGGCTATTTTTAAAAACAACTTTCTATATTTAAGAGTATAAGACCAGTGTGCCTATAAAAATAGTTTCCATTGTTTTTGTTCTTCTGTAGTTTACAACTCAAAACTAACACTTTGTGATTAAAAACTGTATGCACAATGATGTTCTTTTACATAAATGTAATGGGGGTTCAGAATGTAAAGGAGGTATGTGAACTCTCTCTAGGAAAGTTGTCCAGAACAGGTGGAATTCTGGAATGAAAATGTTCACCAATAGAAGGGAAAATGAAATATTTTCTAGCAGAGAAAAATAGCATGGCCATCCCATAAGTTAAATATGGAATTAGTATATAATGAAGAAAATAGAAAAGATCAATCTTAATGAACATATGCTCTTATAAGTTTTTGTGTGTAGTTGGATTATTGAAATATCACCAGCTTGCTGAGCATTTGCTAGATGCTTAATAAAACAGATATAATAGCTATATAGACATAAAAGTAACTGTATACCAGTACTGATAGACAAATGATAAATAGATTATAGATAGATGATAGGTAGATAGATAGATAGATAGATAGATAGATAGATAGATAGATGATACTAGCCTGCTGTATCAGACACTATATTATGAAAGTGTTGGTTAAATATGTTTAAATACATTATGATAATGATAATTACTATAGAATAGCTAACATGTGGAACTGACAGTATGCTAATTGCTTCATGTGCATTGTTACATTTAATACTCACAACAAAACTATAAGATAATCAACATTTTATTCCCTGTTGAATAACAGCATGGCAGAGTTAGTTAGGTTAAACTACTGGTACAAGGTCAAATTTAAGTGAGGGGATGAGCTGTGACTTAATCCCAAGTTTGCTGAATTTTAATGTCCCTTTTCTTCTTCTTTTTTTAATCCTCAACTGAGAATATTTTCCCACTGATTTTTAGAGAGAGTGGAAGGGGGAGAGACAAAGAGAGAGGGAGAGAGAGAGAAACATCAATGTGAGAGAAGACACATTGATTGGTTGCCTCCTGCATGTGTCCCCACAAGGTCCAGGTATGGAGTCTGAAACTAAGGTATGTGCCCTTGACTGGCATCACACCCAGGACTTTTCAGCCCCTGGGCTGATGCTCTATCCACTGAGCCGAACTGGCAAAGGCTAAAGTTCATTTTCTTCATCACTACATGAGGCTGTGAAAATAATGAAAGAATTTCAAGCTAAGTAAAACTGTTTTAAACTAATAATGTTATGAAAGTATTTAAAAAATAAACAACATACCTGAGTTATGTTTTTATATACCTGAGTTTTAATCATAGCAACTTTGTAATGTTGTATCTTTTCTTAGCATTGATTTTTGACATTTATAAAATGGGGTTGTTTATTTCAGGATCTTTTCATCTCTTGTAAAATTCTATGATTCTTAAAGGGCATTTGTGGTTGATTTTCTGAGAGTTGTGTGTTAAGATTTTATCTGTCACAGTTCTATGTTGTAGATTGAATTAGAGGTTACACCAAAGTTCACATCACATTATATTACACTTAAGTATTTCTTTTCACGATCTTTTACCAGAGAACTGAATTTCTCTGTTGCTTGTGGGAGTAGGATTCTTAGGGTACCACTGAAATAAGCATTTTTGGAAGACCTCACATGAGAATGAGATGTGGTAAAATACTTTATTTTCATGGAGTTACATTCCTTGGGTTGCAAAGTTCCATGTCCCTTCATCCAGTCTTCGCAAAGGGGCAGCTGTGGGTCCAGCAGAGCCAAAGGGAGGGCCAGTGTCCAGAGCTTCCATTCCACAGTAGAGCTGGGTCTGGCAGAGCATTGGGCCAATTACAGTCCATTGTGTGGTCGCACAGGGCCCTGAGCCATGTGGGCAATGCAGGGGAGCATGCCCCTTACAACAGGAAAGCCAGGAACCTGGCATGTGAGAGAGAGGCAAGACAGTGAACTCCCTTTGTCTAGGAGTTTATATAGTCAGATTTCTTGGCCTTGCAGTGGCCATACCTATTCTGGACACAGATTGGCTTCCAGGTGTGACTGACAGATAATCACCTTCCCATGGCACCTAGATCTTACTCGGCCTGTATGTTGTCCAGTCCCCTCCCCCAGGGATCTTTAGGTAACAGACTTGGAGAGTGTTAAATTAGCAAAGCTTTGTAAATGACAAGCCTGTATTATCTAGTCTTCCTTTTACTCCTTTCCTGTTAAATAACAAGCAGATTATTACAATGATATCAGGGATACATTAAAAATTACTTTTTAGAAGGGATCGGTGGTATAGATATTTATGCTGAATGGAGCACAGTAGTGAGAAAGACTTTGAAGATAGCAGGGGAGGGGTCAGAGTGACCCTAACTGCATTGCTATAGAAAAGAAAGAGTAAAAAAAAAAAAAATGAAGGTTTGCACCTGACTATCCAGAACTAGAATTCCCAAGCAAATCATTGTTATTAAAAATAGCATGGCGGTTACATATGCTTTTGTAATATCACTGCATTTTGGTTACTCTGTGTAAAATCAGCCTGGTAGACAGTGAATTGCAGAGGCAAAGGTTATGAGTGGAAGAGGCAGGCTAGGGGAGGGCCCTTCAAAGTTTGAAGTGCATGCAGATTTCACTGTTGACATCCATAGTGTGATTCAGGGAATCTCTGATGGGGCCCGAGATACTGTTCAGTGAATAAGTTCTCCGGAGATCCCCACTGGGAACTACACTGTGGGCATGAAGGAGCTGGGAGAGTCTATTGCAGCCACGCAACGGAGAGACCAGGAGGATCCAAACCAGGGGGACGGAACTGGAGCAGAGAGAATAGGGAGAGAGGCTGAAAGAGGGAGAAAGTACGGAGTAAACAAATTGTGACCCGATGGTATCAGATATATTGTTTAGCAGAACCTATGCATGAAGTTATAACTCTAGATTTTAACACATAACATGTCTTTGGAGGTATGAGAATGACATTCACTGTGTGTTTTTGAGTGCATCCATTGAAGATGCTCGAACTCCCTGTCTCACTGAATTGGAAAGATCCTTAGGAATCTTCTAAACAAATGGGTGTAATGTCTCGCTCCTCAAATTTGGAGGAATGTTTCCTTGAACCTAAAACAGGCAGTTTTGTAGCAGCCAAGCCCTACTTTTCTGGGGAGCCTCACACTGTCAATTTCTGACATCTTTCTACATGGAACAGTGCGCTTGCTCTTTACTTCGCCTCACAGGGCACTTTTGCTGGTTTCTGTGAAATTCTTGTTCACATTTAATCAAGATTTGCATCTGCAGTCAGTCTTGTCAAAGCTACTTATTCCATGCCGTTAGGTCTGCATATGGATAATGTTAACCAGATCAGTAGATGGTATTCTAAAGCTCTATAAGCTACACTCCCCCTGACAGTACAATACAATATAATGCAATGCAAGCAATAAACCATTGAATTAATGATGCTACTTCTGTGTATTTTTTGCATCTAAACAACTCCCCGTTAGAATATGATAATATATGATGTAACTGCAACGATTAAAAGCCAATATTATATAATTTGGTGAACAGTTATGCATTTAGCGAGACCACAAGAATACAAGAAATGTAGAAAAATGGGTATGTTTGGTCCGTGCATATAAAACTTAAATTTTAAACAACTTTGCCAAAACAATACTTTCTTTTATGCTACAAGTACATACTTTTAATGTTTCCTAACATAAGATTCAGGTGCTTGCTTTACGTAAGTGTGTTGCATTATTTTCTCCTCAATCATGTATTTTCCTTTTCTTAGACCATTTACTATGTAAAATTTGCAATTCCTTCTTTGTCCTTTTAAGATGTAAATCTTAATAAACAAAAAAGAAGTCTCTTGTCAGCTTATTAAGCCAGGACTGTCTTTCAAAAGGACCTGGGAGCCATTCCTCTGAAATGTAATCATCAAGGAAGATAGTGTTATTTCCCAGTCTCTATGGGAGGGTAGGAGCCTAACTCAGCCTGACTTGGAGCCTTTCTCCAAGTTTTAAAATGGCTTCTGTAATGAAGTAGGAGAAAGTTTACTTTTCCTTTGAGTAAAGCCAATTAGCAAACACAGATGGCCTAATCACAGAGAAGAACATTTGCAAACTCAGGAATAACTTAATGTGGCAGACATTCCATTGATCAACCTGCCACCTATATCCTCCAGTACTTTCCCATTAGCTCCACCCCAGCGTTAAAAACCCTCATGCCTTTTGTTTCTGTGGAGCTTGGTATGTAGAGGTGGGCTTTGCTGTCTTTCTATTGCTGACAATAGTATCAGAATAAAATCAACTTCCCTTGGCTCATCTTGTTCTGTGCGAATTTGTCTCTTTATCATGCCACACAATCTGACTTTAAGAAGTATATTCAGATTTAACTATAAGCTCTAAATAAATATCATAGACTATTAATACTACTGATATTTTCTAATTTGGGATATTTTCTGTTCTCTATCTGTCATGAGTACATCCTGTTAATATAAATATTCTGCTAATATGAAACTAATTTTTCCTGCACATTATGTGTATTTGAGTTTTTCTAGACGTCTTAACCATGTAGATTATCTGTTTTTGCCTACTACTACAAAATTTCCCATTTTACTAATGCATACTTCAATATACTGTGGTCCCTTGTTGCTCAAAGTAAATCTGTGCTCAATATATTAATAGAGGGCTTAACAGAAATGCAGAATTGCAGGCCCCAACCAAGAACTAATAATTCATAATATGCATTTTAACCAGATACCCTGGTGCTTCAAATGCACTTTGAAATTTGAGAATCTACCCTCTACTTGGTTGAAGTAGGTCTACTAATTCCACTCAGTACTTAGAGATGGAGAATGTTTCCTTCTGATTAACAAAAATACATGAAATATATAGTGGCAGAAAAAATGTAAACACAAACAAACAGATGTTCTGTTCTCATTATAGAGAGAAAGTAAAGTAGACCATAGAGTTGAAGCTTTAGGTATTGTGGGGGTTTTCTTTTTGGAGGGGAGGGGGTTTCAATTATATTTATTACACAGATTTACAATGTTATACATATGACAGTACCACCTTTTCTTGGTTATTATAACTTTGTCATAAGTTTTGAAATTGTGAAGTGTGAGTCCTCTAGATTTTTTGTTCTTCCCCAAGACTGTTTCAGTCTTTTGCATTTCCATATGAATTTCAGAATAAAATTCTACAAAAGCAGCTGGAATTTTGGTGGGAATTGAATGAATCTATAGGTCAAGTTGAAGACTATTACCAACTCAACAATACTAGTCCACTTCATGAACATGGGATGTCTTTTGATTTATTTATCTCTTTGATTTCTTTAAAAATATTTGATGGTTTTCAAAGTATGTTATACATATTCATATTAAATGCATCCTAAGATTTGATAGATTTTTTTGAATAAATATATTTTTAATTTGCTCTATGCCCTTAATATGTTTTATAGATTTTAAATGTTTGTTTTTCAATAATTTTTACCAGTTATAGTTGTTTCACTAAAGATAACTAAAGTCTACAGAGCTCTTTACATCATCGATCTGTAAATAGAATATTTGCTATTACTTTTTGTTTTACTTATTGAAGTTTCACGCTATACATGGACAATTTAAAAAGTTATCAAATGTCTAAAAGGTAAATTTTATGTGCAATTTGGGGCTTGTACTACTTTTGATTTCCTTTATCTCTGAAGTGACCTTTTTTTTTTTCTTAACTGAAACTCAAACCCATCTCTCCAGCACAGTAAGACACTCACAACAATTTTTGTTTGACATCCGTGTCCTTTTCTACCAATTGACAAAATTTAGCAAGTCCAGATTAAAATTTTCTTTTTATTTTATCTAAAGATTTGGCTCTTCAAGTTCAGAGTTAATTGATTGTTTGTCATTACAGCTTTCCTTCTCTTCCTCTCTTTGTCTTTCTCTTTCTGAACTTAAACATATCCTAAAATTTACATAATAGTTCCAAATGTTATATAAATAACTTCTTTTCTTGAACCATTTGAGTTTAATTTGCCAACACTAACAGATAGGAACATTCTCCTATGTAACCATACCAATAATCTCTTCTACCTTAGTTTTAGATTTTAAATGATTTTAAGGCTTCAGAATTCTATGATTAAAATACATAGTAAGATCTGCATGATCTTCAGCTGATAATATTCTCAAACACTCACTTCATAAATGGCTAAGCAAGATAATTAAATATAAAATTAAAATTTAGAGGTGTCATGAAAAAAGTAACTCTTGGTAAAAGTAGAAAATCAGTACAATCAAGGACCATCTGAAGTGAAAATGTTTCACCATTGTCTATTGGACATAAAATTGATTTTTTTGTTTGTTTTGTTTTTAATGGCCAAGACCCACTCACAGACCTTATGTATTACCACATATAACTCAGAATATTTGAACTGCAATTTTAGCACCAGGTCTAGCTTAGATTTTGTGTTATCTCTCATGGGGTAGGATTATTTTATTCTATATGTGGAAATAAGGGATGGGGAGACATTTTGTTGTAAAGAACAGCAAGTTGTGGCTTTGAAAGTGAACTCTGAAAATGTGCAACCTGTTCTCTCACATTGTTTGTTTTTCTGTTTGTTTGTTTGTTTTTATCTCTGATAGCCCTCTTTTATTTATATAGCCATGTGAGTAGTTTGGGTTCAAGTGACATATAATATTTCCAGGGAAGCATAGAAGTATTAGTTATCTATTGCTGTGTAACAAACTTCCACATGCTTAGGGCCTTAGAACCAAAACATAATCTGTAGCTTGTAAGTTAATTTAGTGAATGGGTATTCGGAAGAAAGCCAGAAAGTTGGATAAATTATGGGGACCAGCTCTCTGTCCTTCATTCTATTTACATTTGAGGAGCAGAGCACATGTGTTTACCCAGGCTCCTGGGGGAAGATTAGAAAGTCTGTGTATCTGAGAGAGGTCACTTACACTGATGGTTTGTGTGGTACACATATTGGTGATTGTTCACTCTGACGCTTGGAGTTCAGGATCCTTTTACCCAGCCAGTAGTGTGCTGGTGTCAATGTAGAGATGGCTTTATGGATTGACTTAGAGTTGCTCCATGAGAAGCTCTTCAAACAGCTCAGAAGGAAAATTCTAAACATTACAGCTTACCTGGGGGAGGAGTTTGATCCTGCAACAGTATACTTACAATTGGATATTTAAAAAGATGGAGAAGCTTACTTCTTTTCATAGACAACAATGCTTAGAAATAAGTTGTTGTCATTAAGAATCAGTTTTTGTTTTGGTTAAGTAAAGTCTTTTTTAAAAAAATACATATATTTGTTTATTGATTTCAGAGAGGAAGGGAGAGGGAGAAAGAGATAGAAACATCAAGGATGAGAGAGAATCATTGATCAACTGACTCCTGCGTGCCTCCTACTGGGGATCGAACTGTAGCCCTTGACCAGAATTGAACCCAGGACCCTTCAGTCCATGGGCTGATGCTCTATCCACTGAGCCAAACCAGCTAGAGTGGTTAAGTAAAGTCTTTAGATTTAATTTTGGATTCTATTTTTTTACAGTTTTATATGTAGAGTTTTAATGTAATTTTATTATTTGTTTTTTGTAATAGGTGTCTTTGAACATTCTGTGTTGTTATTGAGATCAATTATTTCAAAGAACTTTGTTTTTCAACTTTTTAAACATAGTTTATCTATTTCCATTATATCCCAATAGGCATTTTAAAATATTTTATAGTTTACATACATAATTTTGGTCAAACTCAGATTACTTTATTACCATAACACCTTATAGGGGGAAATTTTTTAATTAGGTCAAGCCTTCACCTTTACCCCATTATATGTATATGTTTAACAAGGTGATGTTTTCCTTACAAATAAGTAAAATTACCAAGTTCATTTTTCCTAAATACCTACATCAATTCTTCTGATTATTAATGTAGCTATAACTAAGACTCAATTTTGAATCATCTCTACTGTCATTATTATTCTCTGTACCCAAACAATTTTAAAAATCACAGTGTATAATTTTTCATCATCTATAAATCCATACGAAAATCTAGCCTAATTGTGGTATAGATTCATAATCAAGGTGACTACCAATAAGCAAGTGTACTTTCTAGAATAAATGGATTCTTTATGAAAGTTGCCTAATAACTGGAGTTAAGAAAAATCACTGAGAGGAAAATACTCTTTTCTATGCTTAACTGCTCTAGTAATACCATTATTGTATAAAGAAATTCCTTGTTCATTTATTTTGATATCAATTTCTCAATATTCAAGAGATTATAAACCAAATGAAGCTCTTTGTGTATGGATATTATTATAAAATATAAATAAGAATTTTTTAACGTGTAAACAATATTAATAAAATGTTCCTTTCTTAATCCTTTTAATATATTTTAATTATTCCAAGATTAAAATAAATATCCCTAATATATTATACAAAGTCCTAAATAACCTCATATATGCCCAGGACCCTTCAGTCCATGGGCCGATGTTTGCTTGGCCTCATACTAGTAAATCCCTAGCACTCTTGATTTGGTGTGTTTGTTACAGCTTCTGGACCCAGAATTCTGCTCTCCTCTTAGACTGGAAATATCCCTTCAGCTACAGTGTCCACTTCAATTACTTCTTTTTATCCTTCTAATTGTATTATGAATAATTGGTTTAATTTCAGTCTATTAGGGACTAGTCGTCTGAGGCTCAGGGTAACTAGGTATCCCTAATATACATGCACATTACACTTTATTCTTTTAGAACAACTTTACAATTACATTGTGTATGTAATAAGGCAAGAAAAAGGAAGAATAAATTATTTATGGAATTAAATAATGTAGACCATGCATGAACATATTCTAATTTATGACTTGGGGGACTACTGAGTTTACATGTTATATGCCTACCAATCTATAAACTCTAAAAACATAAAAACAGCCCAGCAGATGTGGTTCAGTAGTTGAACATAGACCTATGAGCCAGGAGGTCATGGTTGGATTCCAGGTTGGGGCACATGCTCAGATTACAGGCTCGATCTCAAGTAGGGGGCATGCAGGAGGCAGCTGGTTGCTGATTATCTCTCATAGTTTATGTTTCTATCTCTCTGTCCCTCTCCCTTCCTCTCTCTGAAATCAATAAAATCACATAAAAAAATACTTTTGCTCACTAGTGTAGTTCTCACTTCCATACAACTCCTTTTCAAGTAGTAGGAAGGGATGATCGAGATGAATGTGTGATAAAAACTTCTGATTTCTAATCTCCTAAGCAAAAAGAATATGTTGACAATCAAGGGAAACCTACCCTACTTAGTTGGCACACATACAGGTTCTTGCACATCAAGTGCTACATTTTTATGTCCAAGGTAAAATAATCTAATTTTACAATTACTAAGAACTGTTAAGACAACCTACTATTTTCAGTATTGCACCACATGAGAATCAGTGATCTAAGAACATGCTTTGCAACGTATATAAATGTTACTCTCTGATTGAACAAAAAAATAAAAATAGAACTGTTGTTAAAGCATATTTAAAATGATTTCTTTGATTTATTAAAATAGTCTATCATTAAATTTGAAGGAGATAAATATGTGTAGAATCACTTGATTAATATCTATGATTAATGAAATAAATCTTCAGGGCCTTTTATGTAGTTAAATTATACATCAAAAATAACTGACCTATGACTCCATCAAGATAATTTATACTCTGCAATTCTAATATATGATTAAACACCATAACTTAAGCACCTTAAAGTTTATTCACCCATTATTTTATACCTTAGTCTTTGACTAGGGAGCACTTTCAACAGCTAAAATATGGCAGTGATCATGAATCAGATGGTTATCAGACAAACTTCTGCTCTGTGGTTCCCAGAGGGAGAGTTCATGTCTTTCTCACTGTGCTCTAGTTCACACACCGAGGAATTAACCAATCTGCTGCCCATTTTAGTTATAGGATCTGCAAAGCCCCAGAGAGAGATAGAACCAGATATGGAGCCATCAACAGACGTGTCTTCATTATCATTCATGACCAAAGCTTCTATGTTTCTTTAATATCAGGGAAAACTAATGGGCATGTATTTTTTTCCTGAATAAATGTTTACAAATGCCATAATCAACATATGTGCGTTTACAAAATTGGGGAAATAATATTTTTAGTAAATGTAATATTTTAAAATATATATTGTTATTGTTGATAGTATTACAGATATCTCCCATATTCCCCTTCTTTAAAGTACATGTAGTCATTTTATACCAGTTTTTGTGTGTGTGTGTTTGGAATCTATCTTTTTAAATGTGATGGTGTAAGCTGATGATCTTTTGAGTATAGGTAGAATGCAGCCCTTTGTTTTTTGACACCTTTGTTTCCCGCAATGATACTGATTTCAGAATTCCACTCTCCACAACTACAAGAAAATAAATTTCTGTTGTTTTAAGCCACTAAATATGTGGTAATTTGTTACAGCAGCCATAGAACTAAGGCTTTGCCTCTCACCAAATATCTAATTAGGATGATGAAATATTATCTACACTTGCTTTCATTAGAAACATATCTCCTTTTTCAATCATAAACCTAGGGCTTTTCTTTTCTGAAGATCCACAGAAAAATTTATTGCCCAGCCAGAATGGCTCAGTGGTTGAGCATCAACCTATGAACCAGGAGGTCGCTTTTCAATTCTCTGTCAGGGCATATGCCCAGTTGCTGGTAGCAGATCGATGATTCTATCCTCCTCCTCCTCCTCCTCCTCCCTCCTCCTCCTCCTCCTCCTCCTCCTCCCTCCTCCTCCTCCTCCTCCTCCTCCTCCTCCTCCTCCTCCTCCTCCTCCTCCTCCTTCTTCTTCTTCTTCTTCTTCTTCTTCTTCTTTCTCTCTCTCTCTCTCTCTCTCTCTCTCTCTCTCTCTCTCTCTCTCTCATCAATAAAAATATATTTAAAGAGGAAAAAGAGGGAAACATTTATTTTTTAATATATCAAAAGATAGTCATATTGATAATCATATTTTTCCTCTTTATTATGTCTTATCAACATTGTCCTATAACTGTGACAAAATCAAATCCTTCTATATGTTCTCTGTTTGGATTTTGGATTGATATTTAATAATTTCCTGGCACATTCCCAGTTACTCAATATTCCTTAGTTTGTGACCAATGTCTTTCTGCAGTCACTTTGTCCTCTCCTTTTCCATCTATGTCAACTTTTCTTTTGCCTCCTTCTTATAAGAATAAATGTGATTGCATTTAGGACCCACCCTGCTCTCCAGAATAATCTACACATCTCAAGATCTTTGATTTAGCACAATGTGCGAAAAGCTTTTTGCCATATAAAGTAACATTTCCAGGTCCCAGGAATTAAGATAGGGATAGCTTTTGGGAGGCCATCATTTGGCCAACTGCAGACAAGTGAAGTGAATCTTTTCCCTTTCATTTGTATACAACTAAAAGTGAAATACACTGGCAAGTATAAATCTTATTAAAAAGCAAAGAGAAAAGACATTAATTTTTATTTGTAATATAAATTGCTCATTTAGATGAGTATATTTACATCCATTAAACATGGAATTTGAAGAAATGTATCTTTGTATGTTGAATAATTAAAGAACTTCTTTAACACATCATCCAATTTAAATATCATCGCATCTATGCTTTTTATCTTCTTTTTGTTGTAGTACATGGATAAGGATGTTAATATATATTGCCAGTTTTAAAACTGCTTAGTGTACATTAAATGAGTAGAAAACATCAAGCACTATGATTTGGAAATCGTAAAATATCTTTGGTTGATTCATAAAGCTAGCCAATTTCCATCTCATATACTAGTATATCCAACTTCATGAAAAAAAGCAATCCATATGATTCTAAATGTACTGCTTACAATCCATTATTAAAAATAATGTAGACATAAAGCAAACTAGAATGCATGTTCTTATTATTTATCTTGAATTTTGCTTAAGAAGTATAAATAATTTTAATATTATTCTAATATGAATTGCCTGAAAAATTTACTAGATAAAAAATATATTGACAATATGCATTCAGTTCTTGGCAAGATCTGCTTCCAAAATCTGAGCTAAGGGGAAATAAAAATGTGAGGCAACAGTGGTTTTGATTTAGAATGCTCATTGCACTTGAACCCTTAGTCAATCTTATTTCCAAAGATAGAAAGCTTAGTGGAGTGTGCTTCTTTATTATGGTGCCACAGGTCTGCTTTCTTCCTAGAAATACCTATGATTTTCCTCTATTTGGATGAACAAAATTATATTTAAAATGAAAACTTAATCATCCTATATAATAAAAGAGAAACATGCAAATTAACTGTCCCTCTGCTATGCTGAAGCCACACTCAAGCCACACCCATCAGCCATACCCACCAGCCAATCAGGAGAGAGTATGCAAATTATTCCAACTAAGATGGTGGCAGCCACAGAGCTGGAGTAATCAGGAGGCTTGGTTGTCCCTGGCGATGGAGGAAGCCAAGCTTCCCTCATGCCCTGACTGGCAATGGGCTTCGCTCAAGGCTACAAAGTTTCAATTATAGAAGATAAATAAATCCCAGAAAAAAAGAAAACGAAAAAAAGGAGAGGCTGGGAGCTTCGGTCACCAGGGGGGTGTGGCCAGCCTGAAAACGGACCTCAGCCCCTCACCCAGGCTGGTCACACCCCCATGGGTTGAGGGTCCCTGCTGGAGGGCTTGGCCAGCCTGCAAACAGCCATCAGCCCCTCACCCAGGCTGGGCAGGAACCCCAGTGGGGACCCCAACCCTGAAGGGAGTGTGGCCAGCCTGCAAACAGCCCTCAGCCCCTCACCCAGGCTGGCCAGGCACCCCAGCTGGACCCTCACCCTGATCCGGGACACCCTTCAGGGCAAACCAGCCAGCCCCTACCCATGCACGAGGCCTCTATCCTATATAATAAAATGGTAATATGCAAATTGACCCTAACAGCAGAATGACTGGGAATGACTGGTTACTATGAAACACACTGACCACCAGGGGGCAGATGCTCAATGCAGGAGCTGCCCCCTGGTGGTCAGTGCACTTCCACAGGTGCACAGAGAGGGGATTCCCTCAGACTAGCCTGCACCCACTCCAATAGGGAACCTCTCGGGGGATGTCCGACCGCAATCTGGGACCCTTGGCTCCTAACCACTCACCTGCCTGCCTTCCTGATTGCCCCTAACCTCTCTGCCTGCCTGCCTGATTGTCCCAACTGCCTCTGCCTGCCTGATCGCCCTAACTGCCCTCCCCTGCCATCCTGATCTCGCCCTCAACTGCCCTCCCCTGCCAGTCTGATCTTGCCCGCAACTGCCCTCCTCTGCTGACCAATTTGACTCTGATTTGTCAGTTTCTATGCCAGTCAGCGTCTCTGGGCCTATCAACGGGGCCTGATCAGAAAGGCAGGGCTTATCAGCAGCCCCAGTGGAGACTTGGAGAGAAATGGAGGTGTGGCTGTTGGCCAGGCAGGGAGAGAAAGAGAGGCAAATTTTGATCAACGGCTGCCACAGAGGCTATGGATCAGACCCTGCCTCTCTTTCTGCAGGCCTCTCTCCAGGCCTGATCTGCAGCCCCCTAGGCAGTCAGTGCTGGGTCAGGGCAGAGTGGCCCTAGTCAGGGCTGGGTCACCACAGCAACCCAGCATTGACTTCTGGTCTGGTCAGCCTTTGGTCATAATTGGTCATTGGGACTCTGGCTCTTTATTATATAGATCTTTATTATGCATCTTCTTGTGTATAAGGTACTATTATAGGATCTAGAGATTCATCATCATGAACAAATATCTGCTCTCATGGAGAATATATTACACTGAGTGAAAAAATAAACAAGATAAATAAACTATATAACATGCTAGATAATAGTAATTTTAATCAGTTGAATCATTTATATATAACAATTTTTGGCATTCTTGTCAGAAAGTACATTCACTAATTTGAAATGATCAAAAAAAGTTGTGATTCTCAATGTTATGTTTTTATTCAATCTTATGGGACAAAGAGCATTGCAGTTCTAAGATTTCACATTTCCTTTTCAAATACAGGAGTGTTTTTCCTAAGACAATTTAAAATGATGTACCGAATGTAATTCAATTATATTGCTAGACTTAATATCCAATATGAGAAAATGCAGTAGGTGCAATGTAGGAATAATATTACCATGGCAACCACGTGTTTTGTGAAGTAAAAAATCATTTCTGCTGTAAGACTCCATGAAACCCAAACCTTAATTAGAAGCTTCCCAAGAAGTCATAATGTGTACAACTTTTTATTTTTAATTTAATTCATAGTCTAGAGTCTATATATTTAAATAGTTCTATTTTTTCTGAGTTTATAGCATGTTTCACAATATTTATTCTTTAAGGAATAGCCCAAAGGTACCAATCAGAAAACAAACTAGAAACAGTATTTTAAGAAAAACAATAGATTCTTCAGAGAAGAAATGCTTTGGTAATAAAATTTTTCTATATCTTTCTTGAACATTTTTTTCCAGCACAACCATAGAAAATGGTTTTTAAAAATTGGTCTTACATATTGACACAAATGATAATAAAATTCACATTTAAAAATGGTAATGGAGATAACAAATATAACTCTAAGGTCAATAATGTAAATTAATTTCATAGAAGTTTTGTAATCTCAATGATAAAGGTGTCCTATGCTTGTTAATAATCTGTGAAAACAAGCTGTTAACATTTTTATTTTAAAAAATACTGTATTTGTCTTTAAATAAAACATCCATAGGACTGTTTGTCTTATATAATGGAATGATCTTAGAGACTTTAATAAGTCTCCAATAAGATGTTTCATAAGATCTCTATCACATTTCTTATATTTAGACAATAACCTTTTTTAAAGATAAAATTTGTTTTACTCCTTTTCACTTTTTCAATTAATGCAGTACAATGGTATTCAGAAATTTTTTCACTATTAAAATTATATATATATAATTATATATATATAGAATCAGGTTCTCCCAGTAATTTGGTCCACAGCAGTAACTAGAATAAAAGCTATATGACAGCAACTTGTAATTATAATTTGACAAATGCATGTTTACCATATTCTACGGAAATTTTTACATATATCCTATATAATAAAAGCCTAATATGGTAAGTGTCCATTTGTCCATTCAACCAGTCAAAGCATAATATGTTAATGATATGCTAAGGCCACTCAACTGCTCACTCTGACATGCACTGATCACCAGGGGGCAGTCAATCGGTCAACCAGTGGCTATGATGTGCACTGACAACCAGGGGACAGATGCTTCCACTGGTAGGTTAGCTTGCTGCTGGGGTCTGGCTGACCAGGACTGAGCGAGACAGGCCGGACACAGCCTGAAGTCCTCCCATGGTCCCTCCCTGGATGACCAACCTCCCGCATTCCTCCCTAGCCCTGATCATGCACTAGTGGGGTCCCTTGACCTAGCCTTAGCCCTCTCGCAATCCGGGAACCCATGGGGGATGTCGGAGAGCCGGTTTCAGCCCAATTCCACAGGCTAGGCCAAGGAACCCCACTGGTGCACAAATTCGTGCACCGGGCCTCTAGTTTTAGTAATAAATTTACTTCATAATATCTTTACTTATACATTCATCCTATCTTTTAATAAAAATTATATATACTTAAAAGTGTACCAAAAATTTAATATATATGCATAATGAAACGATCACTACAGTCAAGCTAATGACCACATCATCTCTTCATATAGTTATCAGTTTTATTGTGTGTGCATATGATGAGGGCACCTGAAATCTACACTCTTAGCAGACTTATAGTATTCAATAGATTGTTATTAACTACATTCATCATACTGCACATTTGATCTTTAGACTTAGTCATCCAACATAACTGCAAATTCACATCCTTCGACCAATATCTTCCCCCTCACTTCCCTGGTGACCAGTAGAAGTCATGGATACAGAGGACCGACTGTAGGCATCATTCTATGCCATTTTATATAAGGAGCAATACCAGATACATGGAGCATACCCTTGAGCAATCCTGCCCCATACTGAGGGGTGACGGCAGTTAAAGTTTTAGTGAGTCAAAAGTTACATGTAGATTTAAAACTGCATGAGGATGGCACTCCCAATCCTTGCATTGTTCAAGGCTCAACTGTACTCATGGACTCTTCTCCAGGGATTTTACATGGAGGAGACTAAAGGAAATTGCATGAAAGCCACTAGTTTATTACCTAAATTGGTACTTAGCAAATTGGGAGGATGTTGGGGGGAAACTGTTGTGTAAGCAAAACATTTTTTGAAGGTAATAGCAGAATTGCTATAATATATCTGGAAAACATGTAAAGTATTTTTTAGCTACTTTGCCTTTTTCTTTGCATGAAAGAATTCTATACTATATTGCAGATATTCTGACCTAACTTAAGATATTTTCTGATAATAACAAGATATGTTATTCAAACAAGTTTGGGTATAAAAGAGCAGAGAGAAAAACTAACAAACACAATGTTGATACATTTTGAGGAAAGCAGATATAAAACTGGCATTTAGTGTTTTATACAACAGAAATCTAATAACTGAAAAAAAAGCCCTTAAAAGCTCAGTAGACAAAATTTGATTGTATTATCATAAAAACAATTTATTTATTTATTTATTTTTAAAAATATTTTTATTAATTTCAGAGAGAAAGGAAGAGGGAGAGAAATGTCAATGAAAGAGAGAATCATTGATTGTCTGCCTCCTGCACACCCCATACTGGAGAGCAAGCCTGCAACCAGGGCATGTGCCCTTGACTAGAATCAAACCCCAGACGCTTCAGTCCACAGGCTGATGCTCTACCCACTAAGCAAAACCAGCTAGGGCTAGAAAAGCAATTTAAAATGTATAAAAAAGGTAAAAATCTGTTGTCCCATAGATTTTGCCTAAATTAGCTTAATCCAAACCAGCAATTATAACACTGAGAGCTGAATATAACATTTAGTTCATATAAAATTTTAAAAAATGTGAAATGTTTTCAAAATATTAATTTAAAAGTTATTTATTTATTTAATAAAGTCAATAAAAATCATATTGTACCTATTGGAGCTAAATTTAATCATCTATATGGATCATTAAAATGCAATTGTAAAAAATATATAAAACACTAAAGGAAAGTTGCAGTTTAACTATTATATTTTTTCTACTACTGACGTTATACTTGTTTTACTTGCCAACTAAATAGCAAAGCAACTGCCAAAATGATGAGTACACCGCATTCTAGGAATTGACATTTTTCAGCCCTTGTGTTACAAGAAAATAAATTATGCTTTATGTTATTAAACTGTATTTTCTATTCAGCATTTGAATTTTAAGACAAACTACAGTTAAATCCACACATAAGGGAAGATCATATAAATAAATTATGTATGAAATGCTTACATAATATGAATCATGAAGAATGTGTGTTTTAGAAAAATATAACCAGGAGTTTTCATATAGAACATGTTCAAGTAGAATTTCATGAAAGGCATTGCATTTCTATGTAGCACTGATTTCTTTACCATCTTCTAATGTCTGGCTAGAAAGTTTAAATGTGAACTTTATAAATGATTGCCAAGTGCTCATTTTGTGATTGAAGGCAAAGCTGCTGATAGTTCCTAAGTAAGATTATCTACTCTCCTTTGCCCAAAGATAGCAATTTATATTTTATCATATCCAAGTTTCATTAAAATTCATGTTGCTGCTTCTTAAATTCACTACAGTGCAATTCCTTTGTCTCAATTAACATATAAAAAAGTATGATGTGGAACATTTAAGTGATATTCAAGGACACACACAACTTAAAGAGAAAAAAAATAGAATTATCATTGCTTAGTTTGTAATTGTGCTGCTGTCTTGAACTATTCATAATTAGCAACGTTTTTCAAAATAAATTCTTATTTTGATAAATACCATCTTTGGAGAAACCTGAATGATCTCCATTTTGTGGATAATGCATTAAAGTGGCACTTGGAGAGATTTACTCTTCTAAAATGATAGACACTATAAAACCCTAAAAAGTGGTTCATGAATGCAATCGAGGATTTACTCAAGAAGCCTTGTAGAACAGTAGAGTAAAATAAGGGAAATGAATATGTGAACTTTTAATTCATGAAAAGTTCCTCTTTTACATTCTATTTTCCTCCTTTTTATACTGTTTCTAGCTATAAGAATGTACAAATGTCCCACTAATTTTAGCAGTTTCTCTCCAGATGAAGCCACAGCCTCCATGAAAGCTCTCTGTCTGGACCAATGCCAGGCAAATAAATAGAAAAATACATATTTTTTGTGTGGCTGCTTGAGTTGTTCACATTGAAAGCTAATTACTTTTTTTAACCCATTTCCTCGGGTATAATATTCTTGCTATATCTATTGTAGTAAAAAAAAAAGACATCATTATTAACAAAATTTTAAGTATACAGTACAATACTGTTAACTGTAAGCACAAGGCTGTACAGCAGATCTTTAGAAATTTTTTGTCCTGCAGGGGTAATACTTTATACCCATTGAAGAGCAATTCCCCATTTATCCCTCCCTCAATTCCCTGCCAAAGCACCCTCCAAGTTGACATGTAAAATTGATCATGGCAGGGAGAATCTCAGATGGATGCTAAGAGTTGGGTGAACAGTTTTTGGTAAAGGAGATCAATGTGTCTACCTGAAATGACTTCTTAAATATGAAGGGAAACAATGAACCTTTGTGTTGGAGAAATCTAGCATAACCAATATGATAATGGATTGCTCTGACCATATACACCACCTCAGGTGACAGAGCAGCATCCCAACAGGCTTAACACCACCACCAAAAGTAAAACAAATCAAAACAAAACAACAACAACGAGCATTCTGACGATGTTCACATTGTAACTACTCTGAAAACTCAGTCACTTGCCTCCGGAGGAAGGTTACTGACTGAGTTATATGTTACAAGTTGTTTTTAATTTTATTTTCCTTCAGATTGTAGGAAGGTACATTTTTCCATTTAACAAGTCCTTGTGAGCTTGGGATTGTTTTCACGTTTGATGAATTATTAGTTTTAGGAGATCAAGTGACTTGTTTTTGCACTGAAATTGTATCTGGGATGAAAAATTACAAACGTGATGGTTTTTCCACTTATCACTGACATTCAGGAAGATGGTTTTCGTGTCGGTCTGTAGTTCTGTCTACCGGAATCATGAAGTGGTGGGAATCCTATCGAACTGTCCTCTCTAAAACATAGGAAAACTAATTTAAGACATTTTAACACTGCATACTAAAATCCGGATAGCCAAGCCATACATTCTCTGCCTTATTTCAAGTACCAGTTCTTGGAGTGAAAATTCAAGGACTTAGGAGATTCTGCCCCTGGGTGAGGGATTCTGGGGGAGTAGTGCCCCATCAGGGCACCCATGGAAGAATGCAACTGTCAATCACCTCTAGCTCAGAACAATCCAAAACATTTCACAAAAGCTAAGTGTTACCAAGTTTCCCAAAGCAGCTCAACTATTTAGTGGGATTTTCATTATTCACTTTCCATGTTTCTGCTTCTTCCCCGCCACCCCCCCCCCATGTTTTCTCATTTTGTATTTTAACTTTACCTGAATCCCTGACCTTGGCTGCTCTATATTTCGTGATACAATCCATTTCTTTAAAAAAAAAAGAGCTCCAAGACAGTCTAATACAAATCACAATCTGGGAAAAACTTGTCTTAAAAAAATGTTAATGTTATTAACACATTTTTTTGTGTGTGAAAATACAGTAATCTACTTCACTTTCCATCAAGAATCTATTGTTCATTAAGAATCTAATGACTCTTTATTGATCAGTATTTACTTTTATTGTAGCCTAAAAAAATAAATAACCACGTTCTTTCCCATAAAATGTCTTGTCCCAGACTAAATTATAGCAGTGACCTCTTAAAGGCCATTTCCCTTAAAGGAAAAATATAAGAAAATTTGACATTAGTTTAAACATTTCCATTAAAAAAAAAAAAAGTCTGCTAGCATATTAATTGGGATTGTACATTGCATTGTGAAAAAAAAAAGACATTTTATAAATATAGAGCATTCTTACCCATGAACATCCTCCATTTATTTAGGTATTTACTATTTCACTGCAATGTTCTGTTGGTTGCAAGATTTCAATATTTTGTCTTCAGTATACAGGTTATGTTAAATTTATCATAATGCGTGTTATACATTTTGATGATATTATAAGTGCTAATGTAAGTTTTTAAAATTTCTGTTGTTCATCTTATATATAATTAATTTTGCATTTCTTTAGTTGTAACATATAGAGCTTTTTGTATTTAAAGTGGTTTCCTAGTAGACAGCATATAGTTGAATATTTTAATTTTTAAAACTACTTTGACACTCTCTTCATTTTCATTGGTATGTCACTTCATTTAAAAAACAACACTAATATTTATCCTGATTATTCAAGTGTTGACACACAATTTCTTGTTTAATGCAGTCTTGAAATTGTGATTATTGATAATTTGACAAAAATCCACTCAGTATCATGTTTTGATGGGACAGCCATATGAACTTAAAGATAAGCAAATTACTCAGGGAAATGTTGTGAACTTGATTTTTTAGAGATCTTGTGCAGAAACAATTTGAATTTTATGAAATTTGCATTTAACATAAAGGCAACTTCCTGAGAAAGCCTCAAATCTAGGTTAAGTATCATACTAATTAGAGGCATTTTGTTATCATTCCACTAAAATTATCAAGCAGTAACAACAATAAAATTCTTTAAAATGTTACATCAATGTGTTCTTTATATTTGCTGTTTCTATAGTAGAAATCGTTTTACTTTAAAATGGAAAATATTATGGCACCACCTGGAAATTTCCCTTTAATGAGTCTAGAAGAAAATTAAGGTTTTTTTGTTTGTTTGTTTTGTTTTTGTCTACTGAGTTCTTAACATAAAGACAGTTTTCTAGCCTATTATTTTAAGTTAATGTGCTGAGACCTCTGTTCAATGTTAACCTCACACTATGCAATGAGCTCTTTACTTGCTGTAGTGAGATTGGAAAGTGTGTCATCATTAATCTTAAGTAAAACTGAGTAATATCCTTGTTGCCAATTTGGTATTAAATACCTTATAAGTTACATCTAGATATTTAAATATCAAAATATAAATTAATCATCTGTGAAATATGAACAATAATAGTACCAAGCCATAAACTTGTTGTGAGCATTAAAGTTGTTGTGTGTATTTAGAATATTAATAGAGGGATCTAAAAGCATATATTCTTATTGTCAGTATTGTCTTAGTGAGATGTGTGTAAAAAAGATACTAAACATTTGTTTTATCACTGGCCCTGTGCTAGATATGTTTACTATTTTATATTCAGTCTCAATAAACATGTACAATAGGTCTTATTGTCAATCCATAGACTAGGAAATGGCATCAGGGTATTTTCAGTGGCAAACAAATAGCAATGAAGGTGCTGCTCCTCTTATATTTTCTCACTGTAGAATCTTAATATTAATGACAGGCAGTCTTCTCCCAGCCTACGTAGTGATGTACAATAAAACAAGGGGACACTGATGTACTGGAGAAGGTTTCACAACCAGTTCACCCACCAAGAAAGCATGGATATGTGTAGCTACATAATTTATTACAAATTTTACTAATATAAATGATGCATAGCATATAATTTACAAATGCTAACATAAATAATACTTTTTATTGTAAATTCCAGATAGTTAAGTGAAGCAGGGGGTCCCTCGGGGGTGAGGACGACGGGGCCCCAACGCGCTAGGGCGTCTGCATGCACGCCCCCGGGGACCAGGTTCATTGACGCAGATCCGTTTAATTGAGGAACTACAGGGGCATATATAGCATGAGGCGACCAATCAGAGGGAGACACATTGCTATAGGCGACCAATGGCTGAAAGGCTGGGGTACTATGCATGTGGCTCTAGGAGTTAGTTCAGGCGGGCATTGCTACTTCCTGGTGTGCCGAGGAAGCATGTCATGGTGGAGTGTGCTCACACCATTGCAACAGCCACTGCGCTGAGACATACTTCCTAAGCTCTACTACAGTTAAGGAAATATCACCATGCTTGGATGATTTCAGTACAATCTTATATCTGTACTTATCTAATAGTTGCATTCTTGATACTTGTATTTATGTTAAAGAGTATGACAAAAGTAAAGTAACAAAAACATATGTCAGAACTTCTTCATTCTTTAATGACATGAATGGTTTCCCTTTGTTGAATTGGATAATAGCCTTTGAATATTTAAAGTATATACTTTTCAATTTTTGTGCTATTCACTATGAAATTTAATATACATTGTTAATATTTTCTCCATTCACTTAACCAAGCATCAAATTAAGCTCTGATTTATACTCAATTTTCATAGTGCATATATTCTCACTTTCGCTGATTTTGAGCTACCAATATGACATCACTGAGTGTGGAGTTGGAAAGAGATGCTCATTGGCATAAGTTATGTATGACTTACACCACACAGATTTAAGCCCCTAGCAAAGTGAGATTACTGCCTGACAAATTCTGCTCATACTGGTGCAGGACCAAATTTATCTAACCTGAAACATCCTTGGAAAGACCACAAGCTAGAATAATTTATTATATATTTTTATCAATTTGTAAATATATTTAAAAAAAATGAATTCTGCATTGCACAGAATTTGTCACACAAAAAACATTGTGAAAAATGCAGACATTCAGCCATACTCATGGGAACCTCATTGCTTTGAGTGTTACATGACCTCAGACGCTATTGCCTTTAGAGTGTCCATGTGGCAGCCTAGCCACTGGGCATGACAACAATGCCATAACTAAGAGATGTTTGGCTCTAACAAAGAGCCACATGTATCTACTCCTAGGAAAGATATTTTAGCTCCAAGAGCATTCCGTAGTTATGACAGTTCACCAGACAATTAAAAGTGTCTTCCTCAGGCCCACATCCAGCTTGCAAAGTAACACTTAAAGTGGTATATTCAGACTTGAGCCATAGAGACATTCCTCTTCTTTTTTAACTGTGAAATTAAAAATTTTATAAATCAAGTTTATCCTATATTATAAAGGCCTAATAAGCAAATTGTCCCCTCGACCAGGAGTTCAACCAGGAAGCCGGGAGTTGACCAGGGTAGGGACTGCAGTGGCAGTGATGGCAGCAGGTAACTGGGGGAAGGGAGGCACCCATGGTTGGCAGCTGCTAGGGACCCTACCCGTGCACAAATTTCATGCACTGGGCCTCTAGTTTTATAATAAATAGAAACTATGAACTAATGAAGTTCTAACTTCAGAATGGGTTGTATCTCAAAGTCAAAAATATGATTTTTTATGGAAATTAAAATATATTCCCTCCATTAAAGGTCTTAAAAACTATTATAACATCTTCCAAATTTGTTATCCATAGTACATTTAAGCCAAAGTTTTCTGGATTATAACTTTATAAACAAAATTTGAGTTCTAAGAAGCCCAGCTTTGTTCAGCTTCCTTTAGTGAAAGATTAGTAATTTTTTAAATTTTATTTTATTGTTTAAAGTATGACAAATAGTAGTATGCCAGGAGCCAGTCCATCCTTGCTGTTTCAAGGGACCTGGCATATACGGCATACTGTTCTTAATATGTTTGCTCACCTTCTTGGCACTATGTGTTTTAACCAAGGTCACCTCTCTGAGAAAGGTGGTTTCCCCAGGTAGGGATTTTCCCCTGAAGTTAGGGAGGGAATAAAACCCCTTAACTAAGTGCCAGGCCGGTAATTAATCACTTTAACTACGAACAATCATGCTCAAGCTACATAATCTTTACTCCCTGGAATGGAGATAAGAAACGCCCTAACCTTTGGAATAGAGATTGATAGGATTGGAATCAACTGGTATAAAGACAGATGTAACAAGACAACAACACACAGAACCTAGACACAGAACCTACACAGAACCTAGAGACAGAAGAACTTTGCTGGAGAGAACATGGCAAAAGATCCTGGACAGAAACTGGCCACAGAACCTAGAGACAGAACCTAGAGACTGAACATGGCAAAAGATCCTGGACAGAAACTGGCAACAGAACCTAGAGACAGAACCTAGCGAGAGAACCTGGCTGAAGAACCTAGAGACAGAACCTGGCTACAGAACCTGGACAGAACATGGCAACAGAACCTGACTAGAACCTGGTGACTGAACCTGGCTGGAGAACCTGGACAGAACCTGGCTGGAGAACCTAGCGAGAGAACATGGCAAAAGATCCTGGCTACAGAACCTGGCTACAGAACTTGGCTAGAGAACCTAGACAGAACCTGGCTGAAGAACCTGGCTACAGAACCTGGCAACTGAACCTGGTTGGAGACCCTGACAAGAGAACCCGGCTATGATAATCACCTGAACGCTGCCTCTGTGTCATTCCTTCTTCACCGACTCCGTCTACACCTTTGGGAACCCCTGGACCTGCTGGGGTTGGACCCCAGCAGGAGTACATATGTCTCTTTTTTCCCCCATTGGCCTCCCCCCGCCTCCCCTATCCCCCAGTACATGCCCTCACCGTCCTCCTCCCCCCAGTTCTTGCATCCATTGGTTATGCCATTGCAATCAGACAAGAAGAAATAAAAGGCATCAAATTGGAAAAGAAGTAAAACTGTCCTTATTTGCAGATGACATGATATTGTATATAGAAAACCCCAAAGACTCCATCAAACAACTACTAGACTTAATAAATGAATTTGGCAATGTAGCAGGATACAAAATTAACACCCAGAAATCTATGGTGTTTCTATACACCAATAATGAACTCACAGAAAGAGAAACTAAAAAAGCAATCCCACTTACCATTAAGATACATAGGAATAAATTTAACCAAGGAGATAAAGGACCTGTACTCAGAAGATTTTAGGACATTGAAAGAAGAGATAGAGGAAGACATGAACAAATGGAAGAACATACCATGTTCATGGATTGGTAGAACCAATATCATTAAAATGACCATACTACCCAAAACAATCTATAAATTCAGTGCAATCCCCATTAAAATACCAACAGCATATTTCAAAGACCTAGAACAAACTCTCCAAAAATTCATCTGGAATAAAAAAAAGGTCCAGATTAGCTGCAGCAATCTTGAGAAAGAAGAAGAATGTTGGAGGGATCACCATACCAGATATCAAGCTATACTACAAAGCCACTGTTCTCAAAATTTCCTGGTACTGCCACAAGAACAGACATATAGACAAGGGAACAGAACATAGAACCCAGAAGTTGACACAAGCCATTATGCTCAATTAATATTTGACAAAGGAGGCAAGAGCATACAATGGAGTCAAGACAGTCTCTTCAATAAATGGTGTTGGGAAAATTGGACAGATACTTGCAAAAAAATGAAACTAGACCACCAACTTACACCATACACAAAAATAAACTCAAAATGGATAAAGGACTTAAACGTAAGTTGGGAAACCATAAAAATCTTAGAAGAAACCATAGGCACCAAAATAGCAGACATTTGTCGTAGCAATATCTTTACTGATACAGTTACTAGGGCAATGAAAACTAAAGAGAAAATAAACAAATGGGATTACATCAAAATAAAAAGCTTCTGCACAGCAAAGGAAACCATCAGCAAAACAACAAGAAAGCCCACTGCATGGGAGAACATATTTGCCAATGTTATCTCCAATAAGGGTTTAATCTCCAACATTTACAGGGAACTTATACAACTTAACGAAAGGAAGACAAATAATCCAATCGAAAAAATGGACAAAGGACCCAAATAGACACTTTTTGAAAGATTAATATTTTTAATTAGGCTTTAGGAAATAAAATTACCATTGCCCTTCCCTTGTATCTTAAACTGAGTCTATATATATATTTTGCTTGTACATCAATCCACCTAAAGATAGGCACCATATGCTTTTAATCTAGTTAATGTAGATATTTTAAGAATGTCTTAAATTTGGATTTGTCATATATCTTCTTTTAATCATATTCAGATGATGTTCCCCCTCCACATACAAACTGGCCTTGACTTTGATCTTGCCTGCCACATCCAGGGATTTTAGATTGAATTACTACAGAGGTAGAAGAGTGTTAGAGAGACAAAGAAAAAAGTTCATGCCATGGGTTATAATTGGCCCATTAGGCAGATTTTTCTTCCACCAGTTTCTTAGCAAACCCAGAATCTAGATAGTTAATTTTCGTGTGTTAGATATATTGCTTAAAAAAGAATTATCTACCCAATTTAATCTTGATTTTTAAGTAAACTTTGTATCAAGCTGGTGGACATTATTAGAATTATCTTTCCTGTCTTTTCTAGAGATATCTAGTAATATTATTGACACTTTTATTTCTTTTAAAAATATATATATTTTTATTGATTTCTCAGAGGAAGAGAGATAGAAACATCAACGATGAGAGAGAATGATTGATCAGCTGCCTCCTACATGACCCCTTTTGGATATCAAGTCCACAACCCACGAATGTTCCCCAACCTGGGATCAAATTGTGACTGTCTGGTTCATAGGTCAACACTCAACCTTAGAACAACACCTGCCAGGCTTTTATTTCTCTAAATTGATACTATCGCTCTAACACGCAATAGATTTTTTACACTAAAATAACCTTAATAAAGAAAATTTTTTTAAAAAATATGGAAAAATAATAAAATAAAGTTACAACAAAATAATAATAATCTAAATATAGAATATTTTTAAGCACTGACCTTTTTAATGATCAGTTTTGTATCTTTGCTCCAGGCAGGAAAATACTTTTTATATACACAGACCATCGCATTCTTTACATGTTCCAGCTTGTGCATTTTGCTTGAAGTTATGTGCTTTAGATGCCATCAATTATTTTTATGTTTGCATTAAAGTAAGCTTTTAGCTATATTTAGTACTACATCTCCTACCAAGACAATATATCCCCCCTATAATCCCTGCAAGGGTCAAATGAACTGAAACCTAAGTAAATTAGCAAATATAGAACTGGTGTTCCTCTATATCTACCACATAATGCTTCCCTTTTAGAATAGGTCTTTCAGGCTTCTCGGTTTTCTTCTTTTTGTAACAATATCTGCTTTTTATAGTTTGGCTAAGAAAATTAAAAACTACAGTTTTTAGTTTTCTATAAAAACTCACCCCTCTATTGCTAATTCCAAGTGATTAACTTTTCTAATAAAGCAGTAGTGTATACATTTTATTCCTCAAACTCTCCTTTCAGGGGAACTATGCCTAAAATATAAAGGTTTAGTGCGAATTTCCAAATTTTCTACATGGAAAGCAAAGAAAGCTCGGGTTCTCAGCCCAAGATACCAATGTTCCTGCCTAGTATTAATGATAGAAATTAACTAGCTTAATATCCCCACCTTCAAAACCATAAAACTGCAATTCCACCACATCCCCCAATGTTTTCTATGTGTCCAAGGAGGAAAATCTCACACAAAATTCAGTTTTCAGCCCATGATATTGTTGAGCACCTGTGTAGAATCCATGCCTAAATCTCATCACTACTTGGGCTGCTGGTGCCACCTTTTGGGATGAGTTTGCCCTGCTCTTCCGCCAGGATTTCTCAGTTCCGCTGCCCTGCCGTTGCTTTGCTATTGATTTACTCTCATTCTGTTTTCACACCAGATGTTGCTGCCCTGTCCCATACATAAGTGGGGATGGAGACCCATTTCTAAAGCAGCACTTTCTGTGACGTATACCTCATAACACTTTGTGTAACTGAAACCTCAGGTGACTCCACTCAGTAATTTCAGAATCACCATTCACCAGAAACTTTAACTTCTTTGTCCAGAAGAAACGTGAGAGACCAGAATATGTATTTTAAGTTTCTTATTTCCTTTTCTGTGCTTTGATTCTCCAGGTACCATTTTTTCAACTAACCTCCTTTTGTCCAACTTTTCCAAACATCTGCCTGGAGACTCTTAGGGTTTAAAAACAAACTGGCAATACGACTGGAACTCTTTGAACTCTTCATGAACATCCTCATTTTATTTCTGTGCCCTAAACAGAAGATACCACTTTCCTTGAAGTCTTTTTTTCTATGGCACGATATGTGCATGTCTATTTGCTATGGTATGAATGGATCTCTCTGGATAGATCCATTAGGGTTGATGATATATATCTTCTCTATATATTTTCCCCTAATTATTACATTGTCTATAACGCAAATGCATTGCATGTTATTGAAAAAAGTGATTAAATGAACTGGGGGAAAAACATACAAAAATTATTTAGCATTTTTTATTTATTCAGATCATAAAACAATGATTAAAATTACTTTGCTAGGATTAACAGCCAAATTAATTAAGGCTTTTAAAAAGCCTTTGCTAAATCTCTCATTATATTTTAAGACTTCTTGATAAAAATTGAAAGCCCGATACAATCAGTAAAAAACATAAGGATTTTAATTATTAGTATCATCAAATTTGCTGAAGGAAAATTGGAAAGCTCATTTAAAATACTGACCTTTTAATAGTTAGGAAAATATATATGAATTAGGAATTGCTAGTTCTTTACCCATTAAGACTGTTCTTTATGAATACATTGGGAAATATTCATTTAATAGTTCAGCAGTTTTATTGTCCTTGTTATCGCATTTCTCATTTCATGCTGAAGAGCTCTAATTTATTCCTTGATTAAACTTTTGCTCTAATAATAATGAAAAATTATTTTAGTTATATAAGTCTTTATCAATAATGATTTGATATCTTTTTTATTTTGATTTATATTGTCCTTCTACTTCACACCATCATGTTATTTCCATGTTTTAGTTCATTATTTTCTTTTTCTAAAATAAGAATTAATAATTTATTAGCTTATTTTTGATTTACGTAGTGCAATTCATTTGTTAATATTTATTTTCATTAAAATGAAATATGCAATCATTCCTTGATTTAGTTGCTAATTTATACATATACATGGGATGTGCAGAATCAAAGATCGAAATCATATATTTGAGCTTTTCTCACTCTATTGTTTAATAATATCATAAAATTATCTCTGTATATCCACACAGCTATGTCTTTATTTTTAAAGTGTTTTTTTATTTTGTGTCAAATGTTATAAAAGTAGATCTCCATCTATAAGTTTGTATAAGCACAGAAGATTATCACATCAATTACTACTATCAATCAAACAATAGAATCTGGGAGAAAATGAAAAATTTGGATAATTTAGTTCTACTATTTCCCTTGCCCTTATACATCCCCCCCCCACTCTAGTCTCTCTCAATCATCTATATTCATTCTACAAAGAGGTTTCATATTAAAAATCAAACCTGATTATGATTTAATCCAGCTTCAAATTTCTAAGTTGGCTTCTCATATTCTAAGAAGCAACATCTCTGCCATGGTCCCAAAGGCTTTGGAAGATCTTCCATTTACCATGCCACACAATTATTCTTCTCCCTCTTTATATTCTGGACCCAGTGGGCTTTTTATTCATATTTTAACATTCCACACACCCTGTAGACTCAAGTACTACTCATGATTAAATTTGATATTGAAATATTAAAGCTATGATATAATTTATTATTACTATTAATAATAGCATTATACTAGTAATGACAATAGCAATATCTATCATTTAGAGAACAGTGTCTATATGTCAGGCTTATAAATGTTTGACATGGATAATCTCACTGATCTTCAGAAAAACCCACGAGATAGCTATAGGTATCCTCATATTTTACAAATACAGATATTGAGACTTAGAGACAATAATAAACATGCCCAAGGTCATACAATGAACAAGTGGTAAAGCAGAGGAAAATTCAAACTAATATAAAACTGTTGGCACTTCCAGAGCTAAAATATGTTATAAACATATTTTAGATTACTTCATACTTCTAAATATAATTCCTGATTTTAATTAGATAACTTGTTATAATGCAGAATCATCATCATCATCGTGTTCTGGAGTAGGAAAAATCATGTCAACTTACATCTGAGAAAAGACATTTAATTAGAATAACAGCATGTTCAGCTTTTCTTTTAATATTTCTTGTTTAATAATTAAACAAATTGCATTTTTCTTTAGCTCTTATATATTGGTTTTTGTTGCTGTTTAGTCTCCAAATTAAAAGTTAATTACAAATAATTTAAAACATTTTACCTACTAAAAATTTGGTATTGCAGATTTGGTTGTTGTTAGCATGAAAACATAAAATACTAAATAAAGTACTATGGTAGAGCAAAATGATGTTCATTAATAATCAAATGATTATTGATGACCTCCTATGCCTCAGAGATAATGCAAAGTGAAAGATGATTAATAGAGTTGGAAATTGATTATCAATAAAAAAAAGTAAAGATGTTAGAAAGATAGAACCTAGATGGTCAGAGTAAAACATGTCACATGAATTGTTGTTGCATTCAATGCCTAAAAATATATATATAGCACATAGATTCAAAGGTAAAGATTAGATAGATAGATAAATAGATGAAAGATAGATAGATAATAGATAGATAGATAGATGATATATAGATAGATAGATAGATAGATAGATAGATAGATAGATAAAAAGACAGAGTTAGATATCTACACTAATAAAAGAGAAAAATGGTAATTGGCGTACGGCGCTACCCTTTTCATTGGCTAATCAGGGCTATATGCAAATTAACTGCCAACAAAGATGGTGGCTAATTTGCATATGTAGGCACAATGCAGGGAGACGAAAGGGAAAGCAGGAAGAAGCCCCCTGCCACTGACAGTGATCGGAAACCCAGGGGGGAGCTAAGAGGTGGGGGGCAGGGCAAAGGCGGCCCTGGGGCCGCCTTTGCCCTGCCCCCCAGCCATGATTGGAGAATCAGGAGCCTTTGCCGCCCTGGACAGTGATAGCAGGAAGTAGGGATGGAGCCAGCGATGGGAGCTAGGCACGGTCGAAGCTGGCAGTCCTGGGAGCTAGGAGTCCCTTGCCTGGGCCTATAGCGGAGCCCACGATCGCGGGGCCCCTGCAGCTACAGGTCCCCACTTCCCCGGGCCAGACGCCTCAGCCAGAGGTGTCCTGCAGGGGCAGGGGCGGAGCCCGCGCGATCGTGGCGCCCCCCGCTGCCACTGCGGGTCCCCGCTGCCCAGGCCGGACGCCTAGGCCAGAGGCGTTAGGCCTGGGCAGGGGCGGAGCCTGCAACCATGGGGAGCTGGGGGTCCCCTGCCCAGGCCTAATGCTTCGGCCAGAGGCATTAGGCCTGGGCAGGGGCGGAGCCTGCAACTGGGGGAGCTGGGGATCCCCTGCCCAGGCCTGACACCTCTGCCGGAGGCCTCAGGCCTGGTCAAGGGGCCGATCCGGTGATTGGTGATCAGAGGGTGATGAGGGTCAACTCCTCTGGCCAAGGCATCAGGCCTGGGCGGGGGGCTGGGGGTCCCCTGCCCAGGCCTGATGCCTGGGCCAGAGACATCAGGCCTGGGTCGGGGGGAGAGCCGGGGATTGGAGGGATATGATGGTCCCCTTGCCCAGGCCTGAAGCCTGGGTCAGAGGCGTCAGGCTTGGGCGGGGGGTGGAGCAAGCGATCAGAGGGAGATGGGGGTCCCCTGACCAGGCATGATTCCTGGGCCAGAGGCCTCAGGCCTGGGCGGGGGTCAGAGCCAGTGATCAGGGGGAGATGGGTGTCCCCTGTCCAAACCTGACACCTCTGGCAGAGGCGTCAGACCTGGGCAAGCGGCCGATCAGGCGATCGGAGGGTGATGGGGGTCTATGCCTCTGGCCGAGGCATCAGGCCTGGGCAAGGGGTAGAGCCAGCAATCGGAGAGGTCTGGGGGTCCCCTACCCAGGCCTGACGCCTCGGCCAGAGGCATCAGGCCTGGGCTGGGGGCAGAACCAGTGATGGGGGGAGATGAGGGTCCCCTGCCCAGGCCTGACGCCTCTTACAGAGGGGCCGATCCTGCAATTGGTGGGTGATGGGGGTCAACGCCTGAGGGCTCCCAGTATGTGAGAGGGGCCAGGCTGGGCTGAGGGACACTCCCCCCCACCCCAACATACACACCCATTGCACGAATTTTGTGCACCGGGCCCCTAGTAGATATATATTTTTAAATCTGTAGTATTAGTTCATTGTATACATATATGGCTAATTACCATGTTTCTCTTTTATTACATAGGATATATACATATACACTCACACACACACACACACACACACATACACTGAGTGGCCAGATTATTATGACCACCCCATCAGTACTTCATTGGGCCACCTTTTGCCTTCAATACTGTGGTGATTCTTCTTGGCATTGACTCCATGGGATATTGAAAGGTGATGTGAGGAATCTGACACCATGCCTGATGAATAGCACGGTACAGTTCTGTGAGATTTGATGGTTGTGGAACCAGCTGCCTGATGGCTCTTTTAACTTCGTCCCACAAATGCTCAATTGGATTGAGATCTGGTGATTTTGGGGGCCACCTAAGCAAGGTAAAGTCTCCCTCATGTTCTTGAAACCACTCCTGCACAATATGAACACTATGGCACATTGCCTTGTTGGAAGAAGCTATCTCCAATGGGATACACCATCAACATGATAGAATGAAATTGATCAGCAACGATACTCAGGTATGTTGTGCTATTCAGATGTTGTTCCACATGAATTTAAGGGGTCAAATCATGCCAGGAAAACATGCCCCAAGCCATAACACTGCCCCCACCAGCTTGAAGGGTTGTACTCATGCATGTGGGGTGCATGCTTTCATGCTGTTTCTGCCAAATTCTCACTGTGCCATCTGCATGATGCAACTGGAAATGTGATTCATCAGACCACATGACTTTTTTTCTAATCCTCGACTGTCCAATCCTTATGTTCCTGTGCGAATTGGAGATGTTTTATCTTGGTAACTGCAAACAGCAAAGATGTTCGAACAGGCCTTCGGCTTCCATATCCTATACGATGCAGCATACGGCTAATTTGCCTACAAATGTCAGGTGGTCATAATAATTTGGCCACTCATGTTCAAATATATCCCACGTTCAAAGGCTGTTAAATCTCGTTGTTTACCCATATCTTCAGAAAAAAAATCACTTCTACTGTTGTGGTAAACAACCTGCTTTCTTATTTATAATGGTCTGGCCCTCTAGTAACTTCAGCGCGAAATAATAGCTAATTTGCCTACAAACGTCAGGTGGTCATAATAATCTGGCAACTCAGAGTAGATTCACAAGAGGCCAGAAATAGTGACAGGTAGCTCATTCAAACTCTCATCCTCAAAGCTGATTTTTAAAATGCCCTAATCATTTTTCTCAGTCCACTCAGGTGCTATTAACAGAAAAATGATAGACTAGACAACTACAAGCAAAAACAAAATTATTTCTCACAGTTTGGGAGGCCGGTACCAAGCAGATTAAGTACCTGTGAAATCTACTTTATGGTCATAAATTGTAATTTTTTTCTGTGTTCTGATATGTTGGAGGGGCTTATGGATCCTGTGGGGTCTCTTTTGTGAAGGCACTAATTCCAATCAAGAGGACTCTACCCTCATGATCTAATCCAGTGGTTCTCAACCTTCTGGCCCTTTAAATACAGTTCCTTATATGTGACCCAACCATAAAATTATTTTCGTTGCTACTTCATAACTGTAATGTTGCTACTGTTATGAATCGTAATGTAAATATCTGATATGCAGGATGGTCTTAGGTGACCCCTGTGAAAGGGTGGTTCGACCGCCAAAGGCGTCACGAAACACAGGTTGAGAACCACTGAATTCTAATCACTTCCCAACAGTCCCACCTCCTACCATCACCTTGGGGAATAGGACTTCAACATATGAATTTTGGGAGGAAAGCTTCCAACACAAATATCTAGTCCATAGCATCCTCCATTCAGAAATTTAAATGCCACCTCTTTATAGTTATTTTTGTAAATCCAACAGAAAAATCTCCTGTTCACAACAGGTGCATACATTTGAGTTAGAAATTATTAAACTATTTATAACAGTTGGTTTTTTTTTTAATATATTTTATTGATTTTTTACAGAGAGGAAGGGAGAGAGATAGAGAGTTAGAAACATCGATGAGAGAGAAACATCGATCAGCTGCCTCCTGCACATCTCCTACTGGGGATATGCCCGCAACCCAGGTACATGCCCTTGACCGGAATCGAACCTGGGACCTTTCAGTCCGCAGGCCGACGCTCTATCCACTGAGCCAAACCGGTTTCGGCATATAACAGTTGTTTTATGTAGAACCACTAATATTATATTACTAAAGGCCCAGTGCATGAATTCATGCACTGTGAGGTCCAGTCAGGCTGCCCCAATGGGGGCCGGTTGGGAGTGGGGGCAGCCGGGGCAAGGGGCTGCAGTTGTTCCAGTCATTCTGGTCATTCTGCCCTTCAGTTGCTGGACTTTTATTATATAGGATGAGTTCTCAGTAAACTATTTTGTAATTTGAAAATAACTTTTGTGCCTGCTATTTTATTAATTTAGGAAGCAAAACACCCACAATGGTGGATGCTAAGTAGTAAAAACATTGTCTGGTTACTTAAAGCATGAGCTAGTTCACTGTGGCTTTTAACTTACAGTGCAAATATCCCTTGGTCATATCACCAATAATAAACTGATAAATAACACATTTGACTTAAATCACAAGAGATTTGTGCCATGAGACTTTCCAGATGAAGAGTTTCCCATATGTATGTATATATGTTGATTGATAGCCATGAAGTTGTTCAAAGCCCAGGGAAAAGCTGAGTGATGTCAAGCAGTTGGCAACTATGCAGATCAATCAAAGTAATACCTCATTGCTCCAGAGACAATGGCAGGAACTCATGTTGAATCTGACAGGTTCACTGACATAAGTTCTAATAAGACCACATTTCAGTGCAGTCACATTAGGCTGCAAACTGAACTGCTCCCTGCTGGTAGTCCTTGAGGAGGAGCCCTGATTCATGCCATCAGATACTGCACAGACAGGCAATGAGTGGTTACACCTTACAATGAGATCGAGTAGACATGGTTTATTCCCTCCATAATCTTCTTTGAATTGCATTTGTCCAAAACACCCCACTATTTCAAACAATGAAAAACAACCCAAAATATGTATCCTGCAGGATACTGGATACTCTGAGGGGAATCATGAGATATAAATTATGTTGCCACACCTCATGGATCTTGGGGAGCTATTTGTGTCCTGGTTCTATCTCTTACTAATTCTAGGGCTTTGGCCTTTGGGCCCATAATAGCATTGGATATGCATATTAGCTATACAACCTAATAAAGTTTATATGCTCAAATGTGTGATATTGAAAGAAAACGTTATTCAGAATTCAGAGAATAAAGACCCCTGTGTGTACAGCATAATGAAGGTTAACACTAAGTTCAGCTTTAATTGATGACATTTTGGGGAAAGGGGATAATAAAGCAGCAGGGTATTTCATAAGCAGAAAACGAAGGAAACGTGAAAATCTGAAAGACCAGAATGCGTTATGTACCCTTAGAGACACCTGCTCCAGAAGGAGTTGTTTATAACTTAGGGCTACAATTTAGAAAATTAGGGAGGAATAGAGTTGGGTTAATTGCATGATGAGAGACTATTAAGGCCTTTGAAAAGTAGAAAGAAAATCCCATTCTCAGACATGCATATAGTTTTTTAAAACTCTGAATATGTTAAAATTGTGGTAGGAAGGGAGAGAAAATTAAACCTTCAGGTACAATGATCATTTAGTATTGTGAAAAGCTGATTGGAGCTTAAAGAAACTGAAGTTAAGATGACCATTACAAAGTCAGTTTTCCTCCATGGGTAAATTTTAGTCTAAGAGATGATCATTAGAAATAAAAAATATGCAATATACATAAATGACACTTCAACAGATGACTGGTGTCTTACAATTTATTAAAACAATGAGAGAATAATGAGTGGGCTTTGTTCCTAGGTTCTCAAGTGCTTTTTAATCATTGCGCTTTAATATAGTTTTAAAATATCAGCAAAACTGGAAACTTTTAGCAGAGGGACAACTACTAGGAAATACAAATTTACTTTTATATGCCCTTAGTCATAAAAGCCTAGCTGGTTTATTTTTCAAACTTTAATCTATATTTTCTATTATCCATCTCGAATTAAACAGTTAATCCTACTATTTTTCTATATAATATTTTTTGGTAAACTTAACTATATATTGTAGAAATTCTCAAACATACTTAAAGTAATAGTACATTGTCATGAATCTCAGTTTTCTCATCAAACAGCTTCAACAATATGGGTTATATCTCCATTCAATCATAACTTTAGTTTTATTATTATTACTGGTGGCCCAGTGCACAAATTCATGCACATTAAAAGGGAATTAGAGGAAATACTTTAATATTGCTATTTGCCCTTTCTCTCTAATAGAAGTGTCAGAGATGAAAGAAAATTAGTAAAATGTATATGAAAATATTCCTCCTGTCAGAGTCTGGGGCATGCCGCGGGACCCAGAGTCAAGTCCCCACCCACCCGTGTGCGCCTCAAAATCGTGCGAGACCCAGACCCAGCCTGCCCCACCCCTGTCAAGTCCTGCCAGGCTGGGGTGTGTCCTCAGGTCCCCCAGCTCAGCGCCAGAGTGGAGGGCACAACATCAGTGCCCCGGCACTGAGGCAAGGGGGGTGGCCTCAGGTCCTGCAGCCTGGCCTCAGGTCCCCTGGACCCAGCGTGACGGTGTGAGGGCGTGATGACCATTTGCATATTAGCTCTTTATTATATAGGATTATTATTATTATTTGTAGAGGTTTCTCTAGTGAAATTTAAATACATGTTTCTTTCAACAACTTTTTGTGCCCTACTGTGATTTATCTAGTTTATTCTTTTAAATTACTGATATTGAAAGAGAAAATAAAGTTTGTTAAATTTGGGCAAGGAGAACAAATGTGAAACACCAAGCAATAAGTGAGAATTTGGAAAATTTTAAGGTGAAAGAGTTTAATTAGGGGAAATTAAATCAAAGGTCCATCTCTTGCCCTAGGAAATATATCAGCAAAAATACATCAGCAAGAGATGTCTAAAATTTTATTGCCTATAGTTTCTTCTAGGATTTTTATGGTTTTGTAACTTATCTTTAAGTCATTCATCCACTTTGAGTTTATTCTTGTGTATGGTGTATGTTGGTGGTCTAGTTTTATTTTATTTTTTGTATGTACCTGTCCAATTTTCCCAAAACCATTTATTGAAGAGACTCTCTCTGCTCCAATGTATGCTCTTGCCTTCTTTGTCAAATATTAGTTGACCATAAAGGCATGAGTTTATTTATGGACTCTCTATTCTGTTTCATTGATCTATAAGCCTGTTCTTATGCCAGTTGTAGTTATTTTAAATATTTTTTGTCTTTTAATTTTTATTCCACAGTTAAAAGTGATTTACACACCATCATTAGGTATTAGAGTATTATGAATTGACTATATATTTACCTTTACCAATAAGTTTTATATTTTCACATCTTGTCATGTAGCTAGTTAGTGTCTTTTGTTTCAACTTAAATAATTTTCTTTGGCATTTCTTCCAAGACCAATCTAATGCTGATAAATACCCTCAGCTTTGTGTGTCAAGGAAAGACTTTATCTCACCCTCATTTCTGAAGGACAACTTTGCCTAGTACAGCATTTTTGTTTGTTGTATTTTTTTGTTTGTTTGTTTGAGCACTGTCTCCTGGCCTGCATAGTTTCTTATGAGAAATCTACTGATAGTCTTATGGGGAGGGACCTTATGTATGGCGAGTTTCCTTTCTCTTTCTGCTTTCAAAATTCTTTCTTTGCCATTAACTTTTGACAATTTGATTATAATGTTTTTTGATGATGACCTCTTTATGTTCAATCTATTTGGAGTTCTTTGGGATTTATAGATCTGGGTGTTCATTTTTTTCTTTAGATCTGCAAAGTTTTCTGTTACCATTTCTTTTAAATTAAGTGTTATTTCTCTTTCTTTTTATCTGCTCTTTTTGGAACTTCCATAATTGCTATTCTCTTGTTTAGGAATCTAACTTTAAGAACCATCATTTTAGAACAAAGAAGAATAAATTTCCAGCGCTTAAGGAAAGAATTCGTTAGACTCTAGGAACACAGTTATTCCTCGCTCAAATTTAGGATTTTTACTAAAATGGAAATAAAGAATATGGACTTGGGTATGCATCCAATAGTGTGTGCATGTGTGAGCTATAGTGAATTTAATTATCATAATCTATAAATAAGGCAATTAAAACATGGAAATTCATTCATACTCAAGATCTCATAATTTCTGCCTTTTAAAGCTGGAATTAAAAATGACTGAGCTGAAACCGGTTTGGCTTGGTGGATAGAGCATCGGCCTGCGGACTGAAAGGTTCCAGGTTCGATTCCGGTCAAGGGCATGTACCTGGGTTGCGGGCGCATACCCAGTAGGAGATGTGCAGGAGGCAGCTGATCGATGTTCCTCTCTCATCGATGTTTCTAACTCTCTATCTCTCTCCCTTCCTCTCTGTAAAAAATCAATAAAATATATTTAAAAAAATAAAAAAATAAAAAATAAAAATGACTGAGACAAAAGTCAATTTTTACCTTAATTTCTCCTTGAAAACCTATATTTATATATTAACTCTTTAAACATAAATCAATCTAGATCAATTGTGCCAGATTCTAGAGTTTTGAAAATAAATGGGATTATATATTATATGCCATCAAGGATATCACAGTTGAGAAAGGCCAGGCATAGGACAGATAGTTTTTCAATGAATGCATGTTGGGTGAAAGAATAGCTGAGTCTGTGCTTTAGGGGTACACATAGTTAAAAGGCATATATAACAAAATTCAGTGGGACCTTCAAGAAAGGAGACAGTTAAGCAGAATCACAAAGAATAGGACATAAAACCTATTGAAGTTACTGGGAATAATTTATCAGAAAAAATAGGAATTTATAATTAATAATAATGTGTTTATTTTTCTTGTCCTACACTTAATTTTAGCTACTTTTTTAACTCATAGTCTGTAAATTTTGGCTTTTTTTTCTTTTGAAAAAACAAAAAAAAATGTTTTTTTGTGGCTTTAAAGTTCTATATTAAGCTTTGACATTTATACAACTTAATCACGTATAACTTCCCTAGAGGAAAAAATTATTTACAGATTAAAATTAAGGATTTATTATATAAAATAAACACATAGTGACAATAGCCATAAAATCCTTTCTTTGATCAACTGGAAAAATCCTTTCAATATTTTCCCTTATTAAAAATGTTTAAGCCCTACCAGTTTGGCTCAGTGAATAGAGCATCAGCCTGCGGACTGAGGGGTCCTGGGTTTGATTCTGGTCAAGGGCCCATGCCTGGGTTGCAGGCTCAATCCCCAGTAGGGGGTGGGCAGGAGGCAGCCAATCAATGATTCTCTCTCATCATTGATGTTTCTATCTCTCTTCCTCTCCCTTCTTCTCTGAAATCAATTTTAAAAATATCATTGTAATCATGTATAAATAATATTTATATACTATAGCATCAGATTTCAAAAGTCTCATTATTTTTAATTGTGAAGATAGAAATGAGTCAATGTACCACAAATCCACAATTGCTCATGTAGGAGATGAAATATCTTTTATTTCTCTACCCTCCTAGATTCTGTGGATTGGGCCCAATAAATTACACTAACAAAAGACATATTGACAAAAGAAAAAATTTTTTTAAAGTTTATAAACATGAGCATCATATCTACAACTAGCAGTGGTTAAAAATATCAATTTGGCCTTACATATCAATTTAACAAAGGAACAATACATTTTTAGAGAAGTGACAAGACAAATAAAAAGGATTTTGTGCTTTAAGAGGTGGCAAACTGTGGGAGGGTAAATATATGGGAAAACAAATGACAGCTAGGGTTAATTTGCTAAGGTTTGTTATGTAACCTCCTCTGAGTTGCCTCAGTTGATAAGGGTTGAGGGTTGTCTCCAATGATTGGCTTCTGCCCTTACTGGTAGAGAGGGGAGGAGGGACATTTTACAAAAGTCTGTCTTTCTTTCAGGTGAATGGGGTGAGGGAGCAGTGGGCAGAGAGCTTTTCTTATATTTGCTTGAGCTCAAATCAATTCTTATGCCAAAATGAAATATTGTAGGGTACTATCGTCTACTATTCTTCCCTTGAAACTGCACAATAACCTATTGTAAAACCAGTTATACAATTGAGAATAAGTTTTTATTATAGATACCTTTCCAAAAGTAAGGAATAAATTAATATTTCTGTATATGTATAGTACCTGGAACAGTTAACTCCCTTGTTCAGATCATGTTCTTTCATGTACCTTACTTAGAAGTAAACACTATTAATGTCAAAAGAACATTTTAAAGAAATGTTTTAAAAAATTAAGGAAAGAGAGAAGATTTTTCTCCCAGTGTAGGTAACTCAATTATTTATAAAACCACTGCTTCAAAGTATATAGCACTCTTGGGAAGCCTTTTTTGCTCTCTTTGTTTGAAGTGAGAGCTAGAAATAAAATCAATAGGATTACTCCATTTTACATCTTTCTTGAAAGTGGCAAAAACTTCTTCCCACTTTTCAGACTTAATGAAAACTCTAGTCCTGGGATAGTATAGATGAACAAGAAATATCATGAAATAGTCAGTGTTTGAGTCATGACCCTCTAAGGAATGCTCTTACATTTGTTGTCTCTATTCACAACTTACTATTGTATAGCTTTATTTTAAAATGTTAGAAATTTTATAGATCCAAAAGATTAAAAAGTCTTCTAGGCATGAGTAGCTTATACAATTTATATAACTGGCAAAGGTATCATTTTGATAGCTAGGAAAGAAAGGACTATTCAGAGTTATCTTACTGGTTTGAATAAATCACATTCTAAGGAATACACGAAATTCTAAATATTAATAAATCAAGTGCTAAAAATATGCCTGTACCTTAAATATAATTTAACAGAAGGGAGACTCTACTATTAATTAGTATAGAGTATATAGAGTATTAGTATAGAGTAAATCCAAAATAAAGATATAGGACTTTGATATTAAAGAGAAAAATTATATTCCCCAATTAGCGAGGTACAGGTGGATGTATAGGTCCATCATTTTATTTTAGTATGAACTCTCCCTAGCAGACTTATATTCTCATATTAGAGATGGAGGCATTCAGCATTTCTGACAACCAGATGTCATTAAATGTTATATTCTTTTAACTTGATGTCATTGTCCTCAAACAAAATTCTGATTAAAATGTATCTTAAGAAGTTTGTTTCCTATAAAGAAAAAAAGTGCTCATTATCCTCTTGGATTTTATACTGCTCATGAAAATTCAGTAAACTGATATACTATAATATCCATTTATAAGTTTTACCCAATTCTATCTTATCGGTGTCATAACAGTAAGCTGAAAATCACACTATAAACAGTGATGACTACCTTTATGTCAAGTTAGGCTGTCCAGCAAACTTCGGCCAGGAGAAAACATTTAAACTTGCAGTCTCCTTCAAATCCCATTCCTAACACAATGAAAAAAATTGAAAAGAAGCATTAGTATATATTACAGCAGTAAAAATCACTCATCTCAAATGCTTCATTTCTCCGGAGAGTTAACACATGAAATCATACACACAAAATACATCATTCTTGCATGAGTGACAGAGCTGCTCATTATTAAAGTAATTTTAAAAAATGCAAGTAGCAAATTATCTGACCCTCATTATATAAAATGCTCTAGAATAGTAGAAAACAGCAAGTTCAACCTTACTGGGTGTCCCAGTTGCCTCAATTCTGCCATAAATTTAATCATGCACGGAATAAATGGAGCCATAGTTTCAGGAACTGAAAAGGGGCAAAGATTCTATCTTACTTCAATATAACGAGTTAGCTTATCACAGTTCCATGCATGCTAGCTAGAGACACCAGATTCCTTGGTCAGACACAATGGCTTTCTTATTCATGGCCCAGCAGGCAGCCTGAGTTTTATGTTTACAATGGCTCCCCTTGTCTCCAAGTCCCACTAGGGGTGCAGAGGGGCTCAGGTAGATGCTGCCCACACAACATGTTTGCATAACTGATGAAGAGCACTGGCTTTAGAAATCTCAATCTTTCAATGCAACTACTAACAGACACATCTGACGTTTTCCCAAGAAGACATTTTTTCTTATGCTGCAGAGGAAAAAAAAAAATCTGTTCTGTGCCCTTGAGAGAAGGCACAGTTCTATCCTATGTTATAGAACAAACGTTATCAACTATATCAATATCCATGACACTGTTCAGAAAACATACAGTAACGCAACAGGCCCACTGAGATTTTTCTTTTTACTCATGGACAGTGCTCATTTACCTTTACCATTGTGGAGATGTGCAATTCAAGAGGAACAATAAAAATAAAGATTTCATAGGGAAACTTCATACCTAATGATTTTTTGCCTTGGTTTTTGCCTTGGTGATTTAAGGTTTTTTCTCTTCTGATTTTTAAAAACTTTTATATAATTTGGCAAGGATATCTGTTTTTGCCTTGCAAAATGCTTAGAAATAGAAATTCCATGTTTATGTATTCTTTATTAGCTCTTTATTCCATAGGTGTCAATAGTTATTTCCACTTCCCTTAGTACTTATAGAAACTAAAAACAAAAATACCAACTGATAACACCCAAAGCATTAATTTTAGCAAAGAAAAATAGCTCCATATTTGTCAAAAGGATTCCCTTATGCATTCCTGCATCCAAATTATTACTTAATTTGTTTTAAGGATAGTCTATGTCTGAACATGGCTCCATCTTGCAGGGTTATTTGATCTTTATCTATTTTCCTCACAAATATATAAGAACATATTTAAAAGGTGGGTGCTTTGAATTGCAGTGATTATTTTGAGTCAGCTAAAATGCAGTGGTATTTTTGTCATCTGTTAATGCATCACTTCTGTTCTTCTTCCCAATCTCTTATTTTCTCTATTTTAGCATTTTATAGTCCTACTTATCAGTGTTGGCTGCTTTAAAACCCAAGCTTTTAAATGTCAGGGCCCATAAAACTTGCTTTGGAAGACCTCGCTCAATAAATAAATGTCAGTTTCATTAAATTCAACTTGATGATGGTAAAATTTCTAAATACAGTTATCTGTAATAATCTAAGCACTTGACCAGCTGGAAGTCTGAAGTATTACATCTGACTTTTGATGTCAGCTCAAATTTGGACAATGTTTTGTTCTATATAAGAACAGTACAAGTTCGAGTTATTGTTCTTTCAGTTTAGTGAGAACAGTAGGTCAATCTTCACTAATGTTAAATTAACTACCCTATTATGCGGTCAGAGACCTTTCTTTCCACATAGACCTCAGGAGCCTTGCTGACTGAAAGCTCAGCACCAGAGGAGATGTTTGGTCATACTGATCACTGCCTGTCGGTAGATAATTTCAAGAAGAATGATAGCTAATGGTTATATTTAAAAAGTGTTGATGTTGTAACAATCAATAATATAGAATTGTGCCCTAACTAGTTTGGCTCAGTAGATAGAGCATAGCTCACAGATTGAAGAGTCCTGGGTTCCATTCCATTCAAGGCCATGTACCTCAGTTGCAGGCTTCCCAGTTGGGGTGGATGTGGAAGTCGACCAATTGATGTGTCTCTCTCACATTGATGTTTCTCTCTCTGTGTCTCTCCCCCTCCTTTCCACTCTCTCTAAAAATCAATGGAAAAATATCCCCGGGTGAGGATTAACAACAAGAAAGAATTACAATGAAAAATGTACTTAAATAGTGAATACAGTGCTTGTCACAATTTAATTTCAAATTTCAGTATTTTGGGAATTGTTTATGGAGAAGTCTCCCAAATAGTTTAGAAAGCTGAGAAAACTCAATGCATTAAAATTATCACATGGAAATAACTATTCTTTGGAGTTGAGGGTTTGACTGGTAGCTTGAAATGGCAGTGGCCTACAGACATTTTGGAATAGAAATGGAAATCGTTTTAAAAAAATCCTGAACTACCCTGTCCATGACCAACAATTTCCATTAGTCCATGTCTCTAATGTCCTAGTGTGTACTGACCATTCTTTTCAGCAGCCCTTTATCCTAGCAATATGGAGTTGACCTCTCAAAAAAAAATTAACATATCTTTGTTTTTAACTTTCCATAAACTCATTTTAATATTAAATCAAACTGACCATCTTCTAAGTCGTTTTCTTTTCTTTTGGATTCTTAGCTCATAGATTTACCCACCTTTTCCCTGCTATCTGATGTCCACCAAAATTGCCTTTCTGATTGTATTATTTTCATTAACAATTTTCTAAACATATTTTAGAAAAATGTAATGTATTTTGACTAAATAATATATTTAAAACATTAAAAAGTTAAATGACAACAGATGTGCTTTGAATCTTTGCTTCTCACAGCAACCTACTTTATCAGTTTCTTTTATCCACCCAGTGTTTCTATATAAATATATAAGAAACATATATTGTATTTGTTCATCTTTCCATGCAAAAGTAACACATTAAAAAAAGTCTGGACAAAATAAAATATGTTAGGAAAACTTTTTTAGTTCATAGAGAGTGTATATACATTATACATTATACATATGATAGTATACCTGTACCTACATATGATATATATTACACATTTCATGACATTCGTACATTTAACATATAATACACATATATACATATACATATATATGTATATATATGTATATATATATGTATAGCACATATATTACGTTTAACACACATGTAGCACAAAAAAAATATATATAGGAGTGGGCAAAAATATCCTGTGAATAGGGAAACATACCCTATATTGCTGTACTGTTATTCATTATTGTATTATTTTCCATATGAACAACTGTAAATCTACTTTTGTTCACCCCTGTAATTTCTCATTGTGAGACTAGAAGACCAAGATCCAGGTGTCAGGAGAATTGGTGTCTGGTGAGACCTCTCTTTGTTTGCATGTAACCACCTCCTCCCTACATCCTTACGTGTCTTTTCTTCTGTGTGCACAAAGAGAGAGACCTCTGGTGTATCTTGCTCCCCTATAAGGTTATCAGTCCTATCAGATTAGGACTCCCCACCTTTATGGCCTCATTTAACTTTAATTATTTCCTTAAAGGCCCATCTCTAATGCAGTCACATTGAAGGATAGGATTTTAACATATGACCTTGTGGGTGGTGGTGGGGAGCAAAGGGGGACAATTCAGTCCCTAACATTCAGCAAAAGCATTGAGGATTGAAGTGTGGAATATTGTTCTGTGCCTTGCAAAACAGAGAAATTGATACCTAAGAAGTCTGCTGCTTCAGCTGTGGAAAACAGAAAATAATAACAAATGACCTAAGTTTGAAATACAGCTTTCACTGTGTCTTTTTGTTTTCTGTGAAGCGCTTTATAAATTAAGCAGTGCTTGGCATATACTAAACAATCTCACCTTTTAAAAGTTTGTGTTTTTTGAGGAAATTCCCCTCTGATTTATCAGTGCTCATTTAGAAATCTGAATATACGAATGGAAAATCAATCATCTACCACTGGAGTCTCTGATACTATTTTGAAATGAATCAGCCAACTGTTTCCAATAATTGTGAATGAACAAGTCACCTTTATGTTTTTTTGTTTGTTTGTTTGTTTTCAATTGTATTGTATTCTATGTGCTCTTCAAAATAAGAAGTGATAAGACACCAAATTGAATATGAAATGCATTCAGTTTTCCCTTCACTTTTTTCTACTAGATTTGTCAGTGAATTCAAAACAAACAAATAGATATTTTTTTTAAAATATATTTTATTGATTTTTTACACAGAGGAAGGGAGAGAGATAGAGAGTTAGAAACATCGATGAGAGAGAATCATCGATCAGCTGCCTCCCGCACATCTCCCACTGGGGATATGCCCGCAACCCAGGTACATACTCTTGACCGGAATCGAACCTGGGAACTCTCAGTCCTCAGGCCGACGCTCTATCCACTGAGCCAAACCAGTTTCGGCACAAATAAATATTTTATTAATAATTTTATGAGTGCTTTTGTAAAATCTGATAAAAATTTGGCAACAAATCATGAGACAAATAATGAGACAAGCAGATGCAAACAACAGCAAAGGCAATCAACATTGATTCTATTTCTGCATGATGGTTTTGGTGGCGTGGCTGTAGTTTCTGATGATTGGTGCCTCAGGAAAACAATTTAGAGAAATCAGTGTACTATTTATCTTCCGTGTCTTTCCAATGACTGGAAAGATTGTTAAAACTGTAAGTGACAATGAAATCAATCTGCATATATTACAACCCAATCAATTTGTGTATTTTATTTATTTTCAAATTTAGTACTGTGTGAAAACTACTGCAATAAACTTACTGTATTGGAAAACTATATAAATACTTAAAATATGTGCCATCTTTTAAAAAATAACTCAGTAAATCATGACAGCAAAATTAGTAGTTACTGTTACAAAGGTATATATACTAGGAGTGCATAAAACTGGTAATCTTAGTGTTGGTATTAATTACTTCTGTTTTACTTAATTTATTGTTGGAGACATTTAAATGTCTTTATATGTCTGCATTTGAAATTGACTATAAAGCTACATCACTTTTTTCTTTTCCAATATTGTTCCTCTTGATGCGTTCTGATTCTTAGACTCTTACACATAAACAGAAACACTTAAGAAAAATTAAATATTGATATTCACAGCTGTATTATACAATATTTCATGGGCTTATACCAAATAATAACACCAAAAATCTCTTTGCTGATGAAAATTGTTTTTCTTTTCACCATATAGAGAAAACAGGCAACTCATTTTAATGCTGATTATCTGATATTGCAAGGTTTATTTTATTTTTTCAACAGTAAGTGGTTGAGGACTTCAAAAACATTGTTAATAGAATAGGTTTTCCTTAGAAAAAAATCAATATTCTCTGATTTTAAACAAACCTTGATGCCCCTTAGAAATATGACAATATCCATTCTAAAATGATAACATTTATGAATGGGAGAAAATGGGCATTTTTATTCAGCATCTGATTTTCTTACTATAAAACAAAAACTTTAAATTCCATTTAAGGACACAAAATCATTTTATTGAAATCTTGGGGTTGACAATGTCTTAGTCCCTTAGGGCTACTATAACAGAATACTATAAATTGGGTGGCTAAAATCCAACAAAAACTCATTTCTCACCATTCTGGAGCCTGGGCAGTCCAAGATCAAGGGCGGATCCAGTATGCGCTGAGGGCTCTCTTTCTGGTTCACAGATGTTCACCTTTTTGCTGTGTCCCTACATGGCAGAAAATGAAAGAAATTTCTCTTATAAGGACACTGATCCCATTCATGGGGGCTCTACCTAATCACCTCCCAAAGTTCCCATTTCAAAATACTATCACCTTGGGCTTTTAACATATGCACAAACACTTATTCTATAGCAAATAATAAACAGGTGCATGTAAATAAAGTGTTGTGTATTCCATCACACATTATCTTTAATTTGGTAGTTTAGGATTTGTTGTTTATTGTTTGTTTGTTTGTTTGTTTGTTTTAAATATATTTTTACTAGAGGCCCGGTGCATGAAATTTGTGTGTGTGGGGGGGTTGGATTTGTGCAGGCGGGTGGGGGGGGGGGTTGGAGGGTGTCCCTCAGCCCAGCCTACACCCTTTCCAATCTGGGACCCCTTGGGCCTTAAACTGGCAGTCGGACATCCCTCTCGCAATCCAGGACCACTGGCTCCTAACCACTCACTTGCCTGCCTGCTTAATGACCCCAATGGCCTTCCCCTGCCAGCCTGGTTGCCCCCAATGGCCCTCCCCTGCAGACCTGGTCATTCCCAACTGCCCTCCCCTGCAGGCCTGATCACCCCCAGTGGCCCTCCCCTGCAGGCCTGATTGTCCTCAATTGTCCTCCCCTGCTGGCCTGATCTCCTCTAACCCCCTGCCACCCTGATCTTGCCCCTAACTGCTCTCCCCTGCCAGCCTGATCTCGTCCCTAACTGCTCTCCCCTGCCAGCCTGATGTTGCCCCTAACTGCCTCTGCCACAGCCCCCACCACCATGGCTTTGTCCAAAAGGAAGTAGGGCATCTGAAAAATGGCCGGTTGGCCTGGTCTAATTAGCATATTACCCTTTTATTAGTATAGATTGATTTCAGAAAGGAAGGGGAGGGAGGGAGAGAAACATAAATCAAGAGAGAGAATCATTGATTGGCTGCCTCTCCCAAAACCATAACCTCATGGGTCATAGGTTAAAGTTCCACCACTGAGTCACCGTGGTCGGGCAGGATTTGTTTTGGAAAAGAACATTATTTTCTATTTTTTATAAGTTTCCAAAATATGTTTTGGAAAATTCTGTATCAGTAGTTAATTGGATTTGCCAAGTTAGCATGGAAGAGTTGAAAACAATCTATAATTGTTTCACCTATATTATATATTCTGTTCTATATAGAAATTGTTAAAGTCATCGTGACTGTTGGCAATGGATATATTCACAGTTGCCACAATTTATAGATCTTTCTAATTGGTGTAATATCAGAAGACTCTCCATGGGTCAGCAGAAGGAGAAGTGAGTTAGAATACAAAAGAAATAAAAGGGCTGACACATGTTTCAGGGCAAATGTCATTGGAATATCTCCAAGGCATAGAGATTAATGGGTAAATTGAAGTACATATATGTATGATTCATGGGTTCCTTGTGCCTGAATTTGTCATAAGGCAAAGCAATGAGGGTAAGCCATTCACCTGTGCATGCAGTGGAGTGTGGACCACAGTGATGGAAACTTGAAATTATAAGATCTAGGCCATCTGGAACATTGGCCTCTCTTCACTTTCAAAGAGAGAAGGAGAAAAACATTTAAACAAATCCTCTCTGTGGAGGGAGTGGAAGGCCCTTTTGTCCTATGAATCTTGGAAAATAAACAAACATCTCCATGGAGGGGTTTAAAGCCATTTTACAGTTTATTATCCTGAGCATGCACCACACGGTAGCAGAGTGTTTGGAGAACAACTTCCAGTCCCAGAGGAAGGGCTCAGAAGGCTAACGGAGACCTGAGTATGTGTACTGAAAACAGGAAGCTTCAGTGAATTTCTCCAACAGGAGACAGGCAGCTTGTGTGATTATATTCAACAGAACCCTGGAGAGAGAGGTTGCAAATTTTTTCTGGTTCTGTCATCTTCATTATTTGTGAAGTTTAGGTACATCAACAATTCAACCAGAGGTCTATTTATGAACAGAGGAAAATAGTTCTTTATGTGTAGGATCTCAGTATGAATACAAAGAAAAATAGAAACTTATATGTGTCAGTACAGAATGTCTGCAATTCATGGAAAATAAAACAGAATTACTGAAGGAGATGGATAACCCCTGATGTCCCAAAGCTAACATCAAAATTTGAATTAAATATTCAGTAGATGAATTAAAGAAAAGGTAGCTAATCTTGTAACCCATATTATAAGCTTGCAAAATATAAATGCAAGACATACCACAAACACAGTGCAAAAATATAGACATAGAAACCATGAGGAAAGACACAATAGTCTTTGAGCCATCCAGAAGAACTTACCTAAAGATCGGGTCCTCACAATAAGAAAGAGAAGAGACATTAAGGAGAAGAAAAAAAAGTATGAGAAAATTTCTTGAGCTGAGGATAAGTCTGAGTTTTCAGATCAAATGGAATTCTCCAAGATTCAGTCTGGGCTGATAAACAGAGACATAGGGCTGTGGGTGTCTGATATTTAAATAAAAAATAAGACAAATAATAAATGACCACTTCAAATGAATATTTTCAGGTAGATAAAGAACTGAGAAAAAATAGAAAACATTGTTTAAGAAAGACATTTTACCCAGTATTTCATGTCTAGAAAGTTGAAAATCATGCAAAATGCCACCAAAAAGAAAAAAAGAAGGGAAATCTTTCATTAATTTTGTAAAACTGATTTAATACTGCTATCAATGGAATACTACACAACTATAAAAAAGAAGGATCTATTACCTTTTTGAGACAGCGTGGAGAGATCAGGAGATAATTAAGCTAAGTGAAATAAGCCTGCCAGAGAAAGACAAATATGTAATTTCAATTACATGTGGAATCTAATGATGGCAATAAATTGATGAATAAAATAGAACCAGAAGCATAGAAACATGGAACAGACTGAGGAATCTCAGAAGGAAGACAGAGTGGGGAGGTGAGAAGAGATTAAAACAAAGAATTTACATACATTTATGCATTGCCCATGAACACAGACAATGGGGTGGTGAAGGCCTGGGGAGGTGAAGACCTCGGGTAGGGTGGGAACTGGGTGGTGGGGGAAAGAGGGAAAAGGAGAAGTAAATCTGTAATACTCTCAACAATAAAGATTTAAAATAATAGTTAAAAGACTGCATGAGTAAATAACATTCAAGGTCTCTTATTTAAGACCATTGATACAAAAATTATATCTCAGGTGGATAAAATAAGAATTGGTTATGACCAGATTGGGAATTTTAGGAATAAAATATTTAATATGTTACACGATTATTTAATTAATGTGATAAACAACAAGTAAAAGCCACATGGCTATCTAAATGAATGCAAAAAAAGCATTCAATACAACCCAACATCCACTTACAATTTAAAAAGTATAAAATAAAGCTGTTTCAGTTCAGTCACAGAGATTTGTAAATCATAAACAAGGCATCTACCAAAACCACCAGGAAATATCATACTGAATGCTGAAGTATTGCATACCCTGCTTTTATGATTTGGTACAAGACAAGGATACATACTTTCACCCCTCCATTTAACATCCTTCTGCAATGATTTTGTATTGTAATACCATCAGAAAAAGGACTATGTGGATTTCTAACTTAGATAATTAAACAAGATATGATTTAGGGACACAATGTGAGCTCTAATGAAATGAAATAGTGCAATTAGTACAGTCAACCTAAGGGCTGTCCTGGGAAAGGTTAGGTGGGAGAGATGATGATGCAATCAAGACAGGGCGTTTCAGATGTGACATTATTCTGTTCCTGAAACTGGATGGTGAACACACTAGTAATCATTTTATTGTTGATTTTTAAACTGCACATAGACATTATCTACACATTTTTATAAAAACTATATACCATAAGAAAATTCTACACTGGACATAGAGGCAAAGGTATAAGAGTTTAAGGTCACCTCCATGGCCAATTCAGGACTTTCTTGCACTGAATTATATGGCTTATAAATTTTTTAATTCTAGACATTTTTACTCACTACAATATTTTATTCAGGTAAAACCTTTTCAAAATAACCCAACTTTCAGCATGGCTAAGCACCTTCCCTCATGTGTTACCCAGCACCTGAATGTGGTATGTCTGACAATAAGATTTGCACTAAACCATTGTAGGTCATAATTTGGGAATGTTGTCTGGTTCACTATAAATGTAGATTTCTTTATTTCATTACAGATAATCTTTCATAAGAGTTAATAATGCTTTCAGAAGCAATAATTTTGGTTAAATTCTACTTTGTAGAGTGGAGAAGGAGTGATAATAAGGAAAAGAACTGTGTAAATTGACCAACACTATAGTTTAAAATTACACAAATATCTACTAAAACACATTAAAATCTGAAAACACTTTAATTATATTTTACCAGTTTAACTAAATTTTACACTGAGAATCCTGCTGCTTAGCTAAGGATTTAATTGTTGACCATTGTAAAAAAAACAATCATCTGTGTTACAATCTCAAGTACATAAGTTAACATGATGTTAAAACAAATTAAGTAAAAATAATGTTCACTTTGTAAAGGTCCTTAAATTAAGCAGTTTGTTCTTATAATATTCATTATATTTAAATTTATTTCCACTCAATGTTCCCCAGAGATTGAAATTCCAAAACATATGTAGATTTCTTTTTATAATCTTCTGCATTTATGAAGACACACTGCCCTCTTTTGAACAAAAACAGTTAAATTCAGGGGGGAAAGCAAAGCAAAATTAGGACTCACAGAATGAGAAAGGGAGAAGATGCTAAACAAACCAGGTCACCTTTCCCTTTCACGATGGATGAAAGAATGATTGCTGTATTGGATTTTAATTTCTCAAAGCCAGACTTTTTTTTATATATGTGTTGCCTTTTGTTTGCTTTCATGGATGCATCTGAACACAGCTCACTGTTTAGAGAATTTTTATACATTTTGGAAGCCTCATCTTAAATATATCTAATACTTACAGTAATTTATATAAAATTCTGCAGAATCTCTATAGTTTACCAGAGGTTGGTTATGACCATTTTACTGCTTGCTAATATTCACCTCTATGAATGCATTAGCCTTAGCAAATGTGTACCCGTAGTTTAGCAACAAGGCCAATGCAATAAACCTGTCAGAGTGAGGTGCACAGTGTGCCTAGAAGTTTATGAGATGGTCTCTGTGGTGGGTGGCTACTTATAATTTATTTCTCAAATGCTACAACTACACTGACTTTTTCTTTTATAATCTTGGTAATCTACATTAAGAGATTAAATATAGGTTAAAAATTAATGTGGAAATTTTATAATTGTCAAGAAACCTTTTTTTTAAAAAAAAAAAAAAGAAAGAAAGAAAGACTGAGACAGCATAACAAAGGCTAAAGCCTCATTTTCCTTGGATATTGGCCTTGTACATGTTTTAATCCCTGATTCTTGAGTGAAAGTAGCTGAATGCAGAATTGGGTAACACTGTAACAAACACAGTTATTACAGTTACTATCTTAAACACAGTACTCATTGATGTTCATTTTAAAAATTAATTCATCATTTATATTCATCAAGCCCTTTATTCCTATGGTCCAAGAGTGTACCCCTTTGAGAAGAGGGGGCAAAAGAATTTTCTTCTGTCCTCTGAATTTTGGCCCCCGCTTGAGATGGAGAGTAAGATAAGCTCACCCCTTGTTATGGCCAAATGTGAACAATTTAATAAGATAGCTAATAATTAAGAAGTTTCATTGGTAATAAGAATGGAAAAAAGATTGGGTATACAATGAACTATCATCACTTCTATTGAAAAGTAACAAGTACCTTTAGTCCCTGGACAGGATGATAAAGTGAATCACCAATGAGTTGGCTATTTCAAGTACCTGCATGATAGAGAGTGGAGTAAGCAGATGAAACCAGCTAAGAAAGTAGCAATCTTGTGTAATTGACTGAAGCAGAGGAGAGGGGAACACAGGGCTCTGTGCTCAGAGTTCAAAGATACAAATAGGAATTGGGGTCAAAAATGGGTCATTTATCATGCTCTCACTTTTAAGAGCAGAACAGACTATACTCAGTGCAATTTCCAGCACACTTTACCCACACATCTAGGAAATAGAAAACAAAATTTTAAAAAAAATCTAACAACTACAAAAATCTGATGTCCACAATTTAGCTCATGTCTTTACCTAAAGAGGGAAAAATTGTCTCTCCTGATAGATAAACTAAAGCCGTGGTGGGCAAACTGCGGCTCGCGAGCCACATGCGGCTCTTTGGCCCCTTGAGTGTGGCTCTTCCTAAGCCTTAGGAGTACCCTAATTAAGTTAATAACAATGTACCTACCTATATAGTTTGAGTTTAAAAAATGTGGCTCTCAAAAGAAATTTCAATCGTTGTACTGTTGATATTTGGCTCTGTTCACTAATGAGTTTACCGACCACTGAACTAAAGATTCTACTAACTTATGTTAGATCCCTCACAAAAAGACAATTGGAAAAATTTCTAGGTGTCAAGTTCATTCAGGCTGCTATAACAAAATGCCAAAAACTGGGTGGCTTATACACAGCAGAAATTTATTTTTCACAGAACAGAGTCTGGAAATAGAAGATCAGGGTGCCTCTATGGGCAGGCTCTGTGTCTGGTGAGGGCCTGCTTCCCGGTTCATAGGTAGCTTTCTTTTCACTGTAATCTCACATTGTGGAAGGGGCAAAGGAGCTTTTTCACGCCTCTTATATGAGAGCACTAATCCCATTCACAAGAGTGCCACACTCATGACCTAATCACTTTCCAAAAGTCCCACCTCTTAACACCATTACCTAGCCGGTTAGGTTTCAAAATATGTTTGGGGAGGGGTGGGCATATTCCCCGTAGCTCTAGTTTTAACTGGATATTGTTGACATGAGTGTCATTGTTTAGTTTTGTTTTTTAGATTCCAAATCCTCTTCAATTAATTGATTAAGTTTACATATTAAAAGACTCTCTCTTTTGGTAGCCTAAACATAAATAGGCCATTAAGAACCTGGAGAAAACTCTTCAACAGCCTTTTCAAGTAGACATCTTACTGCAAACACCTTTTACACATGAGTGATGTAGACTTTTGGAATTTTAACTCAACTTCAGAAGAAATATAAAAACTCATAACTTCATCCTTGATCAGGTTTTAAAGGCCTGTCGCCTTTGTATTAGGGCCGTAGCTGTCACCTCAAAATGTAGTGATACTCTTACCAAATTATCTCTAGGCATTCCACTTGATCTCATGGTCCTCACAGAGTACATACATTACTACTGACTGAGGAAACACAACACTTTTAAGCCAGTAGATTAACCATTTATCATAATCTATTGTCCTTTCTCTCTCAATTGCTATTCTTTACTGTAACACCCTGAATCCTGCCACTCTATGGGCCTTACCGGAAGAATAGGTTACTCACTATGGTCTTACTTAGGCAAGTTTATCTTGCTTAGGTTTATTATAGATTTTCATGAGAACAATGACTTAATATTACTCTTTGATGGATCATGCCTCAATACTGAAACTAGAAGTTAATTTTTAAAAGCATGTGCTAATATTATACAGTTCTATATCTGAGATAAACATCAGTCTAGATGGCAGAAATCATTGAACAAACTAATCAATGGCTATCTGCTATTCATATATATATATGAACTCTGTACAAAGATACATTTACTAAAGCTGTAAAACCTACACTGCAAATAGTACTCACCAACAGACTACATCTCACTTTCTATACAGAGAAACCATTGAAATAGCCAATGCTATCTATTTATAGAAATTGACAAGATTTTAGAAAATCTTGAACTTTCTTGTACAATATCACCCTGGCACTTATATTTGTAGATTCTACTCCTTCAGGTACACCTATTCATTATCCCTCTATGAACTGATAACTGGAAGGCATATGCATTTAGTGATTTTACCTCTGATAGTAGACTCTGCCCTGTTGGACACAGACGTGCAAAATATTGCCAGAGACTCATGTACTACACTCAATCTCATCAACAACTTAAGGTTGTTTCCCCACAACACCTTACTCTACTGCTCTCGCATGATCTTCAATCATGAGATTTCACATATTGAAAAAATAATTAAGCCCTAACTGGTTTGGTTCAGTGGATAGAGCATCAGCCTGCGGACTGAAAGGTCCCAGCTTCGATTCTGGTCAAGGGCATGTACCTTGGTTGCGGGCACATCCCCAGTAAGGGGTGAGCAGGAGGCAGCTGATTGATGTTTCTCTCTCATCGATGTTTCTAACTCTCTATCCATCTCCCTTCCTCTCTGTAAAAAATCAATAAAATATAATAAATAAATAAATAAATAAATAAATAAATAATAAATAAATGAAAAACTGCTTTTAAACACCATTGGAAGGAATCTTATTACGAACTGTTAGGAGAAAATACAACAGTGGCACTCCTGGGAATCTAAAAAGCAGTATTGGTTCACACTTCAAAGTAAAAGGTACAACTGGAAGTCTACTCTAACAAAGGGCTTCAAACTGAGTATTCTCAGAGATTCTCTAGAAACAGCCAATCTTTAGAACTGTGCAGCTAAAATGCAGGATAGTGAAAAGATCCACTCCAAGACATTGAACCAAGATCTCTGTCTAATTGTGTTGTATTATTTTTATTTGTTTGTTTATCATCCTATATAATAAAGGGCTAATATGCAAATTGTCCCCTCCAGTGGGAGTTTGACCAGGAGTTCAACTGGGAGTTCAACCAGGGGCGGGGCAGACCACCAACCACTCACAGACCTTCCCTCCCGGTAGCCTGGCCCAATCGGCCCCAATATGGGTGGGCTGGCAGGGCCCCACCCATGCGTGAATTCATGTGCCGGGCCTCTAGTTTTCTATAAACCCATGCTTGTCACCAACTCATTTAAAAAGTAACCTATTTTCCTGATTTATTTTGTCTTTATTATAATTGTTACATTAGAAGATACTCACTCTAATTACATTCTTATTTTATCTCAAATCCTCAATCTGAACTGACTGCTAGATATATCATCTGTCACTAGACCTACAACATAAAACACTTCGGGAAATTTTGGCTTCTTTGGATATGACAATACATAATTACAGCCCATGGCATTTTCACTGTCACCTACATAGACAGATGACCTTAAAAAGTTAACGTGTCACTTTTCTAGTGTCCTTATCATCCTCTATAAAAAGAACCAATTGCTATAATTTATTGATCAGACAATAGATAATGTACAATTTTAAGTCAACAAACTTTGTAGGAAAGTGAATTGATTTCTTGCCTATTGAAAGAAATTAATAGAGGCTCAAATATTCAACCCAGTTTATGTAAGACATTGGATCTGACCAACTGTTGTGAACATTTTTTTTCCTGGATTCCCATGTGTCTCTTTCAGATACTACTCTTTTTTTTTTTTTTTTTTTTTTTTTTTAGCAGGAAAGTTTGGTATTATTTGCCTCAGACTAACAGTAATGCCTTTTAGGAATATCAATTCAAAATTTATCTGTAATTCTATAAATCATCAAAGTTGAAATTTGAACTCAGATTTCAATTTCCAGATTGATACTGCCATTCATTATTCAAGCACTATAGATGGGGAAATCATTTACTTGATGTTTATGTGAACAATAAAAGCAGGGCTCCCAATGGAAGGAATCATACATATAGAAAGGACTGTAAAAAACTTGTTACTAACTATGGCAGAAGATATAAATAATACCAACTCTGTGCTACATGCAACACACATCAGTTTTGACTAATTGGCATGGGCAGTGATAGACAATCCTGTTACTCTATATTTTTGTTGGTTAGTCCTGGTGGTATTGTGCCATTGCTAATATGTCCTGCTATACTTGGAAGTACAGTGATGATTGAGGCAAACTAGAGGAGGCCATACATTACTTTAAAGAAAACGTTACTTGGTTATCTACACTGACCACCACTGCCCATGGGACTTGTTATCCTGACCTGGGTTGGACAACAGGTTTTATCTTAGTTAGTTTGGGCTGCTATAGCAAAAATATCACAGATTGGGTGAGTAAAACAGTAAACATTCATTTCTCAGAGTTATAGAGGCTGGGTCCTAGGTCAAGATGCCAGCAGATTCAATGTCAGGTGAAAACCTTCTTCCTGGATTGAAGATGGTCCTTTCCTGCTGTATTCTCGCATGTCAGAGAGAGAGATCATCTATCTCCTCTCCTTACAAGAACTCTTGTTACCTGTAACATTGGCAAATACGTTCTCTTCTGTATGGCTGAGTCTATCAGATAACTACCATGATAACACACTAACAAAAGCCTCAAGGAGATCTACTGATACAGTTACTATGGAGACAACTGAATACTTCCCAAGCAAATAAGATCTGGATCTGTCACATTCCCTTAATTGGTAAACATCTCACACATGAATAGCTAAAAGGAGAGCCTGATGTACTGGATATACAAATAGAAAATGATTAAACCATATATGAGAATTGACCACTGACCCCACCACCTTTGCAATACACAGCCTTTGTAGCAATCAAGACGGAAGGGTCAAGAATTTGTCAGTCTGTCATCTTATTTTTCTCCTAATTTTCAACTCAGGACTAATCACAGAAAGTCCAAAATGCTCCCTAAATTAAACACCAGGATATCCTACTTCACATTAGCCCTCCTTCAGCTTTCTAATTCCAACAACTTATAATCAGAGCTCATCTGAAACCTTCCCTTGTTTTTACTATAAAGCTTTCCCGCTCTGATTGGCTTTGAGTTGCTGCCAAATGCAAGCGATGGTGGCTGATTCCCTTGCTATATGAAGCTCTGAATAAAGGAACTCTGTCTATTCTCATTTGGGCAGTCTTTATTTTTACCTACAATTGCATCCATTAGTGTATCTCTCTGATATATTCTTCACTATGGCTATAATTTTCTAAAACACTAGTCTCATATTGAATGTCATCCTTCCATGACTCCCTACTCAAACATGAGTATAATCCTCCCCTATATGCCACTCTCTATTGAGGTCTCACAATTTACTACTTCACCAGCAGTCACATGAATATGTGTAGCTACATTACTTCTGGGGCCACAGCCCTAACACTTATCCTGGGTCAGTGACTTAACTCATTTATGCTTTATTTTACTCACCTATGCAATGGGAATAATCACTTTATTCACCTCATCAACTTGAGAGATTTAAATAAAATACTTTTGTAAAGGGTTTAACAAGGGTACCACATACACAGGAAACTCAATAAATGGCAGCTATTGTTATCAAGGTTAAAATTTGATAACAGATATTGAATATTATAGATATATCTCTACTAGTTTAATGCATTGAATTTTATGGTCTCGTGAATGAACTTTTTATATAAAACAATATAATCACACATCTAAAGTAAATATGTAAAGCTAATAATCAATGTTAGCAGAAAAATATTCAAAATTATGCAATTACAAAATATAAGTTTTTATGTTGTACTAGTTATAAAAGCCCCTTGAAAACCAAATTATATTTACATATGATCATTGGATCAGTGACGTACAAGTCTGAAAATCCACCATATCTCTTGTTTTATTTAACTATCCAATGTGGAAGGAAAATAAACCATATGTATTAAATAAAGTGCATTCTAATACTGTGCATCCCACCTTCAACTTTGTGTCCATTCAGTTTCATTTTCTGTGATTACCACCTAATACTTAAAAATATGTTAAAACGATGCATACCAAAATCTTTAAAAAACTCATGTTACTGTTACACAGTTAGTAATGGCTCTAGCGGCCATACTAAAGTCTTTCTTTTGAGCACAACCTCTCTTTTTTAGAAGTAGAGCCAAAGCATTATTGGTAAATTTGTAGAACTCATAATAACCTTGAAGGTTGTCCAAATGTAATTTTTAAGTCACAACGTGACACAGTCTCTTGACCATTTTCAAATGAAAATGGAAGAGGTGGAGGAGTATTACTAGCTTAATGAATTTGTTGGATTGTTAAACTAGTAACTACTGCGTAAAGAATATCAATCAATGTATTCTCTTCTTTGTTGCACCCCTCCATTTTTATTAGCAGAGCTATTATTTTCTTTCTTGCACAGTTAAAAAACAAGAGCATTGCATTAGGAAAGAAGAGTATGCATTGAATATTCAGTGCATTAGCAAAATCTTTGATGACTAATAACAGCAAACCCAGGGTGACTATATTTACACAATAAAAATATGAACTTACTGTATATTATCATTCCCAAGTATTTTTGTTATTGTGACGTGATATCATTTTCACCGACCGTCATTCGTCTTCTGAACAGAGCTGTATAGCATAGTGCTTTCTAAAATGAAAGATGTATTTTGCATATGAACATAAAATTGTACAAATATTCAATTTAATAAAACAATATAAAGAGGCAGATAGAGCTCAGGTGCTTTGATATGCAGAATTTTCTTATCACTAGAAAGACTGAAATTTAGTATACACCTATATTGCCCAAAAGCAGTCAAAATGACTGCATCGTGAAAGAATAATATCGGAGCACTCTTCACTTATGTTCCTTAGCTTTTCCAATAACTCACTTCTATTCGACATTTCTTTCATGAATTTAGGGCACAAAAGAAATAAAAAACAACTTATTAGAACAAGTATCACTGCATAAAGATTCGAATAACAAGTACTAGTTTAGCTTATTGAGCAACTGCAACTTATCAAGTATCGACAATTTATCATGTACTTGTATGTTGTCATGTGACGGTAATCGAAAAAAAATGAAAACTGTTATTTCAATACAGAGCTGAACTGGTCATATAAGAAATTTACTCAATTCAATAATAAGAGACATTTGATTATTTAAAATTTCCCAAGCAGTCAAAATGACTGCTTTTGGGCAATATAGGTATAACATATATATATATACCGGAAATGAAGGAGGGGGAGGTAACTACAATTATTAATAAACGCATTTACATGTTGTACAAAAAGTCACAAAATTCTAAGACATTGTGTCCTTATATACATAATTGTTTTTCTAATTGAAATTAAAAAGCAGTCAAAATGACTTCCTTGGGCAATCTAGTGTTAAAATAAAAAATAAATTACACCAAGTTTGTATCATTTTAAGTTATATATTTCTACCCAAATGCAGACTGGAAAGATCAAAAACTAAAACACAGGAACATGGCCTTTATATTTAACTAGAGGCCCGTTACGCTAAATCTGTAAACTTAGAGGGGGTTAGGGGGGGCCTCAGCCTGCCTGAGTCCTCTCACAGTCCAGGAACCTTTGGGGGATGTTTGACCACGGAGGCGGGAGAGGTTCCTGCCACTGCCTCTGCGCATGCCAGCCATGAGCCCTGCTTCTGGCTGAGCAGGGCTTAAGCTGTGGGAGCGCACTGACCACACAGGGAGCAGCTCCACCAGTGAGCGCCTGCCCCCTGGTGGTCAGTGCGCATCATAGTGACTGGTTGTTCCACTGCTGGGCTGAAACCGGCTCTCTGACATCCCCCAAAGGGTCCAGGATTGCAAGAGGGGGCAGGCCAGGCCAAGGGCTGGGTAGGGATGTGGGAGGTTGGCCAGCCAGGGAGGTACCAAGGTTCCAGGCATGTCTGGCCCATCTCACTCAGGCCCAACAGGCCAGACCCCAGCATCAAGCTAACCTATGGGTTGGAGTGTCTGGCCCCTGGTGGTCAGTGCACATCATAGTGAGTGGTTAAGCAATCTTAGCATTTCATTAGCATATTATGCTTTGATTGGTTGAACAGCCGACCAGATGGCTCGACACTTAGCATATTAGGCTTTTATTATATAGGATTAGTGGAAATACAGTTATCTTTGACACTTTAATGACAAAAATTTATAGTAACCACATTTTGGAGAGCCTGGGTATAATTTCTATGGTACCAGCATAGTTTATTAGCCATAGTTTATAAGCTATTAGGAGTTTGACATGGAAAGTGTACTAAAATAATTTTGAAGTTGCTGAAACCAAATATGTATGTGCTCTTAACATTTTTACTTTTGTAATAAGGTAGCAGGTTTTCTGGGTAATTTAAAAAATGTGTGTTACAGCTTACAATGGCAAATGTACATAGTTCAATAGGTAGGGAAGTAATAGTATCTTTCCAATATAACTGCAATCCTTATTACTCAGTCATGTGAATGTTATTTTCCACAAAAAACAAGCAAACAGAAAAATCATGATAGCTTCAATGGCTGCTGGTTGATTTTGCTCTTGTATAAATACTGGTGACTATTGTAGTATAAAATTTTAGAAAGTGGCATACTCAAATTATAGGCAGTGTTATAGTGTAACCTCCCTCCCTATTGATCCATAAGAATACTTGTGTTTTTTTAATATGTTTTTATTGATTTTAAAGAGAGAAGAAGGGAGAGGGATAAAGAGACAGAAACATTGATAAGAAAGAAACATCATTGATTGGCTGCATCCTGCACATCCCCTCTAGGGATGGAGCATGCAACCCAGGCATGTGTCCCATACAGGAATCAAACGGGTGATATCTTGGTTCATGGGTCAATGCTCAACCACTGAGCCACATCAGCCAGGCCATAAGAATATTTGTAACTACAACCGTCCTGTGCCAAACTCGGAATAATATGCTCATTTGACTATTTTAAGCTCAGTTGAATGACAAATAAAAAGTTCTGTCCAAATGATGTCTGGTATGTTTGTTTAAATACCAATAAAAAATGTTCAAACCAGATGTATCTCATTCATTCAACCTAATAAATCCATTGTTATGTCTATACTACTTAGTTAAAAACTGAAGTTTCTCATGACTTTTCAAGTCCTCCAGTCCTCTTCTGAATAATATAGATTACAATTTTCTGAATTGCCCATTCTGTTTTGAATAGTGCTTACCTTTCTTTCTATTCTCAGAAACATAAGTTCATCTGAAAATGTCAATATTTGTTTCCTAACACTCTGCAATGTTTTCTGTGAAGTGTTTTTTAAATGGCTTTAATAATGTTTTTTAATTTAATTTTTTTATTGTTTAAAGTATTACATGAGTCTCGTTTTTTCCCCCATTGACCTCTCCCCAGCCATACCTCACCCCCCTACTGTCTGTGACCATTGGTTATGCTCATATGCATTCATATAAGTCCTTTGGTTGACCTCTTGCCCCCTCACTCCCCGCCTTCCCTCATAGGTTGGGCAGTCTGCTCAATGCTTCTATGTCTCTGGTTCTATTTGGGAAGTATTTTTGAGTTCACTGTTTATGACCTTCCCTGAGAGAGATTTTGAAAGGATGCCTTTCACATTTGGGGGCTGGGATGGTTGTGGCAGGATTGAGGAGAGTAATTTCCCAAATTCAAGTAAGGGATGTTGTGTTCTTGTTGATTAGTACATATTTTTTATGATATCAGGAAAATTATTCATCTAAAACATGAACTTTTAGAAGTCTGTCAAAAGCTCATCCTTTGTTTTTAAAAAATATTGATTTTTCACATCAATACAATGTGATTATTGAATTACTTTAATATTCTAAATCAGTGGTCGGCAAACCGCGGTTCGCGAGCCACATGCAGCTCTTCGGCCCCTTGCGTGTGGCTCTTCCACAAAATACCATGTGCGGGCGCGCACGTACAGTGCAATTGAAACTTCGTGGCCCATGCGCAGAAGTCGGTTTTCAGAAAGGAGATAGACGAAACAAGTATACAAGACGAGTGTAGATGGGAGAGTTGGAGGGGTCGACCTCAGCGAACGTACCTCAATCAGATTGAGGACGTTTTTAACAAAGGCCAGCTTAGGAGTACCCTAATTAAGTTAATAACACTGTACCTACCTATATAGTTTAAGTTTAAAAAATTTGGCTCTCAAAAGAAATTTCAGTCATTGTACTGTTGAAATTTGGCTCTGTTGACTAATGAGTTTGCCGACCACTGTTCTAAACCATTAAACACATTTAATTTTTGGTGGTTAAATTTTTAAAGCATTAGACTTAGTTTTATAGTTAACTATACTGACATTTTGTAATCTTGCACTCAGAATTATATTCAATAGCATAATTTTTTAAATAATCTGGTAAAATGTTCATTTGTTACCTTTCTAATTTTAAAATCTCATATGATCGCCAATGAATCTATATGCTTTGATCTAATAAATGCTATAGATAAAATCAACTCAGCTCTGCAGCTCAAAAATTCTGCTGTAATTGCTACCTTAACACTCTGCTGGGATTCTTTACTAACTGTTAACTCAGAGGAGATATAAAAGAACTGACAATTTTGGGAGTGAAATTATGTCTATCACAAGATATGACAAATTAAAGTGTAGTTTCTGAGTTACTTATTAAAATAGATTTTAGAGAATGTGAATGTCTCAAGTTCTTAAAGTAAACCTTACATGTGATATTGGTGGCAGTGATTCTGATAATGTATAGTAAATAAGCATATTGTATTGTAAGCAAAACTGTACTTTTTTTAGTACAGAAGCTAATATTTGCACAAAATATAATTTTATACAGTAGCAATATTAAAAGAAAATTTGAAATTATTTTTTATGAACTAGCAATATTGGTTTACATAAGAATTTAAATGTTAAAGCAATGTCATTAACTTAATTTAGCTGTTTTATTCTGCTTTCATTGTTTGGAATCATCTGTTTTTTGGAGTAATTTTTTTTTTTTTTTTTATAAACATCATCTTTTTTTTTTTTAATATATTTTATTGATTTTTTACAGAGAGGAAGGGAGAGAGATAGAGAGTTAGAAACATCGATGAGAGAGAAACATCAATCAGCTGCCTCCTGCACATCTCCTACTGGGGATGTGCCCGCAACCCAGGTACATGCCCTTGACCGGAATCGAACCTGGGACCTTTCAGTCCGCAGGCCGACGCTCTATCCACTGAGCCAAACCGGTTTTGGCAGAGTAATTTCTTTTTTATTTAAAAATTTTTAAATTTATTGTCTAAAAATTTTACATATGTCTCCTTCATCCCCAATTGAACCCCCCCCCCCCAGCCATTTTCACCCAGGGTAAGCCCCCACTGCCTCAGTGTCTGTGTCCATTGGTTATGTTAATATGCTTGCATACAAGTCCTTTGGTTGGAGTAATTTCTAACGACATTTTTTTCTTGAAAGAGACACTAAAATAATCTATAATAATAATAAAAGTGTAATATGCTAATTAGACCAGACGGCTTTCCGGACAAAGCCGGGGCTGCGAGGGAAGCCCGGGTGCCGGGTGCCAGAGGGAAGCCAGTGCCAGCAGCCGGGGAAAGGAAGGCCTACTCTTGCACAAATTTTGTGCATCGGGCCTCTAGTATGATGATATTTAATCAGAGAACACAATACGTATCTTTTCATATAAGCCTACTAATGTAATTTCTCTCATACTTATCATAATATTTCAATCATCTAGAATTTTTATATAAATAATTGGTCTTGCAGGATGGTGATGTTTTATGCTTTTTGAACCATAACACAACCACCAGGTTTTGAAGACATACTTGGACAAATTTAAAATGCAGTTTGAAAATCAGCATGGAAATGTTCAAGTCCTAGAAATTTACTTATGTTTAACTTTTCTGGAAAAATCATTATGGAAATGCTTGTATAGCTTAGCAAGATATTTTTCTCTAGAACAAACATCATATTCATTTTCACTTACATGGTTATCATTTATTGGTTCGGAAAGTTATTTAATTTGTGGAAACGGACTTGCTCATCCCCAAGTTCCCAGTGAGTATCATATAAACTAACACATGTAACCCTCTTAGAGCAGTAATTGACCCACAAAGTCCCTTCAGTACATATAAGGCAGGCAGCGGTTCTCAACCTTCCTAAAGCCACGACCCTTTAATACAGTTCCTCATGTTGTGGTGACCCCCAACCATAAAATTATTTTTGTTGCTACTTCATAACTGTAATTTTGCTACTGTTATGAATTGTAATGTAACTATCTGATATGCAGGATGTATTTTCATTGTTATAAATTGAACATAATGAAAGCATAGTGATTAATCACAAAAACAATATGTAATTATATATGTGCTTTCCGATGGTCTTAGGCGACCCCTGTGAAAGGGTCGTTTGACCCCCAAAGGGGTCGCGACCCACTGGTTGAGAACCGCCGATATAAGGCATCATTACAATCACTGCTCATTTGTAATTTAAAATGCAGTGAGGCCTGACTATAATAAACCAATTTTACCTTCATTTTCTTTCACTATCCTGCATATACTTCTATTGCAACATTCTCAAAATGGCTTCATATTCAGAAATCATTTTTAACTCTATGGTGTTTATCAATGCACCTCTAAAATCATCAGGTCCTTTATTTCTCCTCTGAGTTAACAGTTGATGGAGAATCCCAGCAGAGTGTTAAGGTAGCAATTACAGCAGAATTTTTGAGCTGCAGAGCTGAGTTGAAAAGCAAATTCTGTCTTCTCAAAGCTCAGTCAGGAAACCGAAAGCAAAGGGTGATGTCGTAGCTACCCTGACTGGGTATCTGTAATGAAAATATTGCTGCTCATAGAGCCCTGACAGCACCTCGTCTCAAGTAGTCATGTTGAGGGGGACATATCCATTCTTAGGTTCACGCCTCTGTTCTTTTCCTGGGATGTGATTCACTTTACATTTTGGGTAAGAAGACATCGACCAGATTATTCTTTTTGTTTTCATTGTTATAATCACTAAAGTAAATATGGCCATTATAAATGATTTGGAAATCATTGAAGGGTAGATGAATTAGTAAAAAGTGATTATATGCCGAAACCGGTTTGGCTCAGTGGATAGAGTGTCGGCCTGGGGACTGAAAGGTCGCTCCCAGGTTCTATTCCGGTCATGGGCATGTACCTGGGTTGCGGGCACATCCCCAGTAGGAGATGTGCAGGAGGCAGCTGATCGATGTTTCTCTCTCATCGATGTTTCTAACTCTCTCTATCTCTCTCCCTTCCTCTCTGTAAAAAATCAATAAAATATATTTTAAAAGAAAGTGATTATATATGTCATGCTATTTCATGATATGCTTATTCCAGCAAAAAGAAAAGTTGTCGCAAGATATGTGTTCAGATTCTGCTTGTATCTAAATATTTTATATAATATTCATTGGAAGTTTGCAAGTTAACAGATGAACAAGCCAGCTTTAATCAATTACATAGCTTTCCAAATATCTGACAGCAAGAAGAAGCAGGGGATTGATCCTGAGTCTCAGCCTAAGACTTTGATTTATACAATGTGAAAACTATTTTTCAAATAAAGAATAATGCAGTGATAATGATGATAACAACAATAATAATAAGCCTTCTATATAAATGATCCAAAAAGTAGAATTTGCATTTCTTGGATGTCTGATTCTAAGGGTAAATATTGAATAAGCATTAGTACATTGACTGCTTATGTTCTTAATAACATTTTTTAAAACAGTTGAAACTGAAGCAATTTAATTAACAAAAGGGTTGAGGCAACCAGGTAATATTTTTGCTTACAGGCTAAAAATCACAAAGATGCTGATATAAACTACGTGGCTGCCTCCAGACTCGCAACCAGTGTCTATAACAGGTATACAATATAGTTTTATTGGTTATTTTTTAAAAATATCAATTCAATAATATCAATTCAAATATCAATTTAAATTTATTTAAACTCAAAAGATTTTCATAATATTGAAAGAATTTCCAAGTTCCACATGTTAAAATTTTATAATGTGTGATGCTTATATCAAATACATATCTAAACAAACACTTTGTATAGCACTTCTGAAAGGTTATCATAAGAGTCTAAAAAATAAAACAAACATGGGGTTCATATGATGCAATGGGACAGGTGCCAGTTTTATAAGTTAAATATTCTTTTTAAATTCATCTTTATTGTTGAAAGTATTACAGATGTCTCCTTTGTTTCCCATTGCCCCCCGCCTCACCACTTGGCCCCCTCCCCAGGCCTTTATTGCACTATTATATGTGTCCATGAGTTATGTATATAGGCATATAAATTTTTGGTTAATCTCTTTTCTGGCCTCCCCATTCCTTCTGAGATTCCTCAGTCTGTTGCCTTGTCTAAACAGACTGATGAATTTCAGAGGAAATGGACAGGGATGGGAAGAGATTAGTCTTTTTAAAATAAATATATTAATTAACTAAAAATGAAATATGTCCAGTAAATTCTCTAAAACTGCTATAGCTGGCCAGCCTTAGAGGTTGGATTAGAATGCATCTCTCCTGCTTCTTTTTCCAGCTATTTCTTCAAAATTGTCACATCATTTATATGTTCAGCTGATCACTGAAAATTAGTACATTATGATGACTATATGAAAAATTTAGTGTTCATCTATAAGTTTCACATATAACATACATTTCAGAATTATATTAGAGAAATGTTTAGAAAATCTAAGGGTAGAGTTTGGGTGTTGAAAAGCCATCCTTTTCTATTTGTAAAACTGTGTTCATTCCAAGCATTTATTTCCTTGAATACAGGCATAGCCAATAATAATAAAACAAACATGCTGGTTGAAAAATGGGCAAGGGACTTGACTAGACATTTCTCTGATAAGATATAAAAATGGCTAATAAGCATATGAAAATATGCCTATCATTATTCATTAGGGGAATGCAAACCAAATTCATAATTAGATACTACTCCACGCCTATTAAGATGGTTATTATTTTTTTAAAAGAAAAAGACACAAACAAACAAGAAAAGAAAATAAGTGTTAGCAATGATGTGAAGAAACTGGAACCCTGATGCATTCCTGGTGGGATGGTTGAGAGGGGGTTAAAAAGAGTATGGTGATTCCTCAAAGAATTAAACATAGAATTACCATATGATACAAAAAATCCACATTGGGGTATATACCCCAAAGAACTGAAGTAAGGATTCAAAAAGATATTAATACACACATGTTCATATCAATAGCCAACAGGTTGAAATAACCCAAGTGTCCCTTTGACAGATAAAATTCCATATATACTTATATGGAATTTCATTCATTCTTGAACAGGAAGATAAATTCTGATACATGTTCCAACATAAACAATCCAAGAAGACATGATGCTAAGTGAAATAAGCCAATTACAAAAGGAAAAATATTGTACTATTATACTTACATGAGGTTCCTGGATAATCAGATTCATAAAGACAAAATAGAATGGTGGTTGCCAGGGACTGGGAAAAGGGGAATTTAGTGTTTAATGTGTTCATAGTCTCAGCTGAGGAAGTTGAAAAATTTCTGGATATGGACACTGGTAATGATTGCCCAACAATATGAATGCACTTGCTGTCATACAACTGTATTCTTTAAAAACTTGTGGTAAATTTTATTTTATGTATTTTTTATGACAATGGGCTCTATATGACTTTATAGTATAATTTCACCTCTTCCCAAAACTATATTTTTGAGTTTATGCTAAAAATCAGAATAAACTATTTAGCAGACAAAAGTTTTGATTTTCCCATGAAGAAAAATTATATAAATGCACAATATGAAAATGATTGTCCCTTAAAGTCCCCAAAAGATTCTATGTGGAATGTCCTGATTGTTAGAAAAGGACTTAAATGAGCATCAGCATCTTTGTGAACCAAAGCAATTAAGATTTGTGCTGTTTTGTCTTTGGCTCAATATGTGATTACAGCTAGATTTATTTTCTTTCAGCTGGTCACATTTCTGAGTCAAATGAAACTTTTTATACTAGTTGTTCTTCCACTTAAATTGGTCCTACTCAAAAGTATTTCTTCTCAGGAATGCAAATTGAGCATCACCTTAAACAGAGTCACTAACTTGGAAAAAATCAGAATGTATATTGAAATACACATGGCCAGCTCTTATTACAAATAAGTTCATTCAAAAGTCCTATAATTTTTTTTTTTTGCTTTATCTGTTAAAAAGATATCTGATCTCACTATTAGCTCTGAAGTTTGCCTAACAGTATTCTGCTTTGCTAATATTTCCATCAATGAAATACTATAGTAATTAAGAGTGTAATATCTAATGTTTAATGTATTTGATTTTTAAGTTTAGCATAAATTAAATAATGGTATGCCTTATCTTTTAATAGTTGCCTCAAAATAAGGGAAGCTATGTCAAGGAATGATTATCCAAAAAATATATAGCATTGACATTATTGTGGTAAAAGCAGCGATCTGGAAGTAGAGAATCTTTTGTTCTCTTTGCCATATACGAGCTTAGTGGTCTTGAGTGAGTTTGCTAGTATCTCCGAATGGCAATTAAACTTGATAAATAAGCAGAGTGGCTTTGAATGAGAAGGGTGTGAATTTGATAGTACGCTATCCTGTTTTGTACTTGGTATAACATTTTTTAAATATCAGAACATTAAGATTTCGGAAGTCTCTCAGCCACTCTGTGTAAGTAGGCAAAGGTATGCAGTTGAAACCAACAAACACGATCCATTCCCTCCCAGTTCAAGGGCTTCCATACTTTCCCGACATCACCCTTTCTAGACAGAAGGCTGTGTTGGAACGTTCAGGAAGAGATCGTTTCTGTACACGGAACCGTCCTGGCTCAGGGTAAAGGACCCCTTAGCAGAGTCAAGACTCAGTCTCAACCTTGTCGGGGAAACGTAGCTGGTCAGCACTCATAGTCACTGGGATTTAATCAGAAATGGAACTAAGAAAGTTGTCCAAATGCCATACTCAGGTTAAATATTACCCAAGGACCAAGGTTGGAATTACCATTTTAATAAACAAATAGACATAGCTAAGGAGAATGAGAGAAAATAAGGTCAAAAGAATGTGTTATTACGGTTTTTCCCTCACAGAGTTTATTTCACAGAATCTTATATTTTTCAGTCTTATTAAGTAAATTATACAGGGCAGAAAAATAAAGAGTTTCTTCTCTAAACCTTTATGGCCAATCTGTGAAACATTTTTGGTCTGATATGTCCTGAAGCTAAACCTGATGAGGAAGGTCCAGGAGTCAAGGTGAACAGCCCTGCTCTTCTTTCTCTGAGATTCTGAGTGAGATGCGAAACCTGTCAGTATACAAACTTACTGCCAGGAGCAGGGCAAACGGGGTTTATAAGGAGCTAGGTTCATTAACAAAAATAGACACATTTTTTGCTATTTTCTATCTGTGCTACCTTTGGGAATTTTCCTTCCTTCAAGAATAGAAATTAGAAAGCATTAAGCTTTCCTGCTGCAACAATGCTCAGATTTAGGTCATTCATCTGCCTGACAATTTTGTCTGACATGGAAAATATATTTTAGAGCCAAATATCAAGTTTCCTCAAGACAACATTATGATTTCACAAATATTATACCAGGAAGGTAAAATGAATGTGTGATAGTATTCTTTTATTATTATTATTATTATTATTATTATTATTATTCGCACAAGCAACCCTTAACAAGTATAAGACTAAAGGTTTGTGAAGTTCCATTTGGATTATGTAACCTGGATATGTGGAGCCAATGATTTATTAAGTCTCTTTAGAAAACTGAATTTGAGCTGTTCTTTAGGTAATTTGTGAAAAAATTGTTTCATGTACCCTCCTCTGAAATAAGTACTAACCAACTGAACAAGAACAATGAAAACAGCTAAACATACATTTCCCATATGAAGAACAGTGGCTGTTGGGTTTCGGGAAGTTACTGTGTCACAGCTTTTCCGAAATGGCCCTGCTATGCTGACCTCCCACAATCAATCTCTCTCATTTTATCAACCCTTTCTGAGGGAAACCCCTGGAGGATGTCTTCTGTTTGAAGATCCCAGTCCTCTGGAAGATTCTAGTGATAAATACATAACTTTAAAATATTTTGCCCATTATTTTTATTCAAAAACACAATACATATACATATAGGTATATTTACATCATTCTATATACATTACATTATTTACATGTATGATTCAAACAGATATGTTCTCGATATCACAATGAACCTTTAGAAGTTAATCTAGGTATGATAGGCTATTAAAAGACTCTTAATGAAGAATAACAAAACATACATTTCAGAGGCCTTGAAATTATTTAATTTTTATAGATTAGTGTTATAGACAGTGAATTGGTTAAACTCTTAGAAACTGCTGTAATGAATACTTGCCTAAGTATATCATAAAGGCTAAAGAAAATGAAAAGACTCGGGTAAGGTGTTTAGCAGACGTATTTCATAGTCTTCCAGTGGCAGAAGTGGTATTAAACGCCAAAGAGTGACTGATTTTTGAAACTTTTGCCATTGTAATGTATTTTTAAAGAAATTAAATAGCACCATTTTGCATTTTTTACATAAAATTTATAATAATAAAACATCTTTTAAACATGACTTTGATAAAATCATAAAATTAATTCTTTGAAAAAATAATCCGAAAGAAGCCCAGCTTCCTGTTTTAACATACCTGTTTTTTTAGACAAATGTTTATATTTCAGGAAATAAAATGCATCTTTTTATTCAAAAACTGTGAATAATAGCATATAGCATCTTTAAAATGATACTAAATCTTGGCTTCATCATTGAAAGTGGTCATGAGGCTACAGAGAGAGAATAAAATGTGTGTGTTCTGATGTGGAATACTTTGAATTGGCTATTGTTGCATTAAATATAACATTACATACATTTTCTAGCACTTTATGTATGATTTGTGTAAAGTGTTTAAAAGTGTTTAGAAGGTTGGAAATTCGCAATGTGCTAGGGCATTTTTAGACAAATAAAGCATTTGTCATTTAATGAATGTATAATTTTCCTTCTCCAAAAATGCACTGTGTAATTATTTATAAATTCATTTTGAGTGTGTTTTGCTACTTGACCTAAGATATAATATTACTGTCTCAATCTTATGCCGGTAGCCTTTCAGGAGACAAAGACAGACAAAATTAATTTCAAGGATGTGATAAGAGAAAGGAATCAAGACAATAATTCTTGATTGAATAATGTTTAACAGCTTGCTTAAAAAAACTCTCTCAAAAGGCAATTTTTCTAATTTGTAAACGACTAAAATTATGAAACAACTGTTGAGAAATTAAGTAGAGCAACTTTAAGGAGAATATTTGTGATTGTAGATGCATATGATTCAAAATATTTCGGTCATATTTCTGCAAAAGCAACCTGTATTATGAAAGAAATGGTAATGCAACAAACTATTAAATAAATCTAAATGAAGGAAGTCAGACAGGAAAAGTTAAGAACCATGTCAGCAAAGGATGGACCCACGTGATGTGTTTTCAAGTTTGTTTGTGTGCACAGTCAGCTTTGAAATGTACGCACCCTGGTCTAATGAAATGTAGCCTAGAGGACAAAATTAAGACACAATGTGTTTTTACATTTAATGGAATTCTCAGCAGTGTCTTCAGTCACAAGATAATGAAAACCCAGAGCAGAATAGTGTGCTTATTCAAATCAGGACCCATTCAAAGCCAACAGGAACTACTTTAAAAGTCCCTGTCTAATTCACTGTGTTGGTGTGTGTGTGTGTGTGTGTGTGTGTGTGTGTGTGTTGGAGTTGTTGTTTTTGGAGGAGCTGTCTCTTATCCTTGAATATCTTTATACAGTGCATCTTTAGATGACTTATTTATAAACTTTTTATAACCAAAATAATAACTTCAGTGAGCAACAAAGAAATATGTCACTTTTAAGTGCAAAGATGTACAATTTAGAATCTCAAGGACCCATCACAACACCACACCTTTCCGTGAAGCTAATCCCAGGAACAGAGTAAGATGTCTGCTTTTGCATTCCAGTTTTATTGTTTTTCTGAGTACAACACTGGATGTTTTTTAAAGTAGGCATAAGCATGGAAATAGTCATAATTTTATTTCCCATACATAAGTATTCTACCATGTGATAAGCTAGGGCTTATATGCCTGAACAGTTTCCACATAAATAATGTTTATTGGTTGGTGATGTCAGATCACTGCAGACAAATAGTGTTCATTCTTAAATTATTATATAACACACCAGAATTTTGTTATAGCTGTTGTAATATAAAACAGTTCTCACTCTTTCATTCTGACCATCTTCAGATTAATTTTAAAGAAAGATGTACATTAATATGTAAGATATTTTTGTTTTACATGCTTGTATTGTTTACATATGTTTTAATTTGTTCTGTAAAAACAATTACAAATAATATTTTATATTCTATTTTCTCTGAATCTCCAATTTAGATTCTCCCTCAAGGGGCTTATGAAAGCCTATTCTTTCAAGACTTTTCCTTTTTTATTGTATCAGTTGTGAAACATTAGGCTTAAATTCATTTAGGTAGGAAAACATGCAAATAACAGCAAACAAATATTGCATCTTTCCTTTCAAGATTAGATTTTTGGCCAATTTATTAGTCATAATTCTTGTTTTATTTTCTATTTATACACAGGGAGAGACTTAAACATCAGACTCATTTTCCTTGGAAATGAGTATTAGCCATACTTCAGACCATATCTTGGCAGGCAATAGTCAACTTACAAATGGTCTGCTTCTGAGTGTGAGAGATAACAGAAATCCACTGAGCCCACTGTCCTCTCACAGGCAGAGGAGATGGGGAAAGGCATGTAAGCAGTGAATTTTCAAGTCACACACATAATAGGTCATTCATATGATGGTATATATTTTGAAAGGTATCTTTGCCATAAGTATAATAATTATTTATTATAAATATAGTGATGTATACATATTAAATGTAAGCATACATGTACATGTATTTTTAAAATGAGTCTCCCTTTTTCCTTAATTTCATTCTCTCCATCACACAAAAATAATCACTTTTAAAAGATTAGTGAATATTTGTACTAATATGAAAGGACCAGAGAGACAGATGAGACCACTAGATAGTTTAAAGACAGAGAGTCAGTACTTTCCCTGTAGGTTTTGGTCCTGACTCAAAAGGTTGATATGACCCTAGCCAGTTTGGATAGAGCATCGGCCTGTGAACCAAAGGGTCCCAGGTCCCATTCTGGTCAAGGGCATGTACCTTGTCAGGCCTCCTGCAGGAAGCAACCAATCAATGTGTTTCTCTCACATCAATGTTTCTCTCAGTCTTTCCCTTTCTCTTCCACACTCCCTGAAAATTAATAGAAAAATATCCTCTGGTGAGGATTAACCACAACAAAAAAAGAAAAGGTTGTTATGAAGACCATAGGATTAGTACTCCTAGTTAATTAATTAATTAATTACCCATAAGGTACTTAATGTACAATGTTAGAAAAATTCAAAAGCACAGCCTGGAGCCTGGTGACCTAAGCTCAGATTTCAGATCTCCCACTTACTGGCCATGTGACCGTGGTCTACATGTTTATTATTCCCTGTGTTTCACTTTTGCTCCCTTTCTGTGAAATAAGAATGATGCCTGCCTAATGTGTTTGTAACAAGAATGAAATAAATCACTATTTGTAATGTCCTAAGCATACTATGTATTTACAAAATAAAGTTCTACCACTTAAAAAATAAAAAGTTCATGAGAAGTCATTAGAACTAAAGCATTTCAACAAAAATAAAGTAAATCTAATGATACATATCACACAAGAAGAAAGGAGATAGATAATCATTTATGCTGTGTTAACATTTATCACAAAAAATGCCATTTGAAGTTTCCGTCCTGTTATCTGTGGAGAAGACCCTGATGACATTCCAGAATTCCACTGTGCTAGGTGTGTACTTGCCCCTAATGGGCTCACCTCCCCAGCCTCTGCTAGGAGGTCTCTGATATCTGTGCCTCGTGAGAACTATAATCACCCATGGGAAGCAGCAATACAGCTATAATTAGAGTAGAGACTATTAGAGAAGTAAGTGTTCTTGCTCTAACTATGTTTTTTCAGACTCTGTGTATTTGACATCCATTCATCACAGGGCCAATAACATTAATCATTATTTCTTATTTTCCATTTTTTAATGGTCTGGCATTTGGGAACCTGCAGACTCAAGGAGAAATGGCCCCTTCTGGGGTAGCTAATTCCAAAGGATAAGAACACCCTACCTATAAGCAAGCCTTTCATATCTAAGCCTCTTCATCTCAATCTCACACACCAAGCCAATATTTTCCCTCCCATACCAGACAACTATTAACAACCCCTAGAACCAAAGTCTTGCCTTGATGTTCCTGTGGAAATCCCAATAAAGGTTCTGACTCAGGCTTTCCTCTCACTCCTGTTTTTTATCCTAGATTGCCTTGCCAGAGGCAAAGACCAACAGTAGTTAGCATATTAATGTGAAAAGTCCCACTAGAAGGCTAATGGACTTTGATATTCAGCAAGGCTGAGAATCAGCATACTATTGCCCTGCTGTTGGCCAAATGGCTCAAGGCAATCCCCTAAGCTGATCATCTTTTTACTGTTTACCAAACTTTACCTTTGATATGCCTGTTTGCATTCCTAAAGGACAAATGTGTATTCAAGTGAATAAAAAGCTGGCAGATCCAGGGTTTAGGGGAGCTTCTCTGCTAGAGGGAAGTTTCCACCTGGCTCCCTCAGGTGAAATATGATTTCTAAATTCATATTTCTTGTCTAGTGCTTTCATTTGTGTGTCAGTCCCTTCTACAGATCCTGAACCCTAACCATGCTGGTTGTGGCATCACAGTCGATGTTCGTTCTGTGTCCTTGTGTGAGTCATTCTCTCAAGAAATGTAAGTATAATAAATACTAAATTCTTCTTTATTTTTATCAGTTTTATTGAGAAATAATTGACATACAGTACTGTATAAGTTTAAGGCATACAGCATACCACAATAAGTTTAGTTGACATCCGTCATCTCATGTAGGTTTATTTTTCTTTGTGATGAGAACTCTTAGGCTCTAACTCTCTAAACAACTTTCAAATATAACATACAACACCAATCTTTCAATCACATTGTCTTCTCCATGTCATCACTCAGACCTCTATAAACTTACTCTGGGTGTAAATTTATAGTAGTTCCATTGTGCCACTCCATTAACCCAAGTTTGCAGTGACAGCTTCCAAATGACTTCCTTCGTTTACTGTCAAATATTTGTCTGGTTTTAGCAATAAAATAAAGCCTTCACCATTCTATTGATTTGGAATATTCAAAATTGTGGTACAGTTAATGTTGCATCACATTCTTTGAAAGATATGATTGAGACTTGATCAGTTTTCTCTAAAAGAGAGAGCTGTTTTGGAGGAGAGCTTATATACTAGTATTCTAAGACTATAGCTGATTTAGATATAATATGCCCAATAGCAAAATGAAAGCCAGAAACCAGTGCTTATTCAAGGCTGTCCCATGGTTGCAGCAATGTAATGTTTGCATCCTTTGGAGCAAAGCCAACCTTCCAACCACTGCTGTTCTCACAAGTGCTCACCCTCTCTTGTTCTAATGGTTTCAGTCGTTGCCTCTTGCCTTAGCGACCATCCCTGATGTGGACAGCCTTGGCAGGAGTACATGTGGAAGAGTGACAAGTACCAAACTTAGCAGCAGTTAACACAATAAAGTGACAGCAGGGGATGCCACTAACATGACAATGTGGGAGTCTCAAGATTAAGAGGAGAAAGATATGGCCTGTGGTTGCCCAGGTAATATAGTTGGATTTGGTTTCAGAAAGAAAGGAAACCATTAGTCCAGGTCAGAAAAGAATTTAGGGTGAGATGAGACAGTAGAGAAAACTAGGGTGAGATGAAAGTTGTTAAATTGGTCTCACTGCTGAGAGTCCCCTCGTACCTAGGATGGCAGAATTTTTTGAGAGTACTACAGTAACTTGAATAGTATTTCAAAATATTGAGAAAACACATTTCCTTGTTTCATTTTCTCTAAGGTTTGTCATTGAAAATGCCTTACAGAGATCCTGTTAAATGCATGCTTGATGAAGCAGTAGTAAAATTAAAGTCAAGAAAAATCTTCACTAGCTAATATTTTGTTGGCTAAGCAAAGTCAGTTATTGTCTATCATTGTAATTTAGTTTTCACCAAGTTTATTTTTGTTTCTTCTGGTTTTAATTATGCTTCCAATCCATCCACTTTTATTTACATTTATATTTTAAATCAATGTTGTATATCATTTAAAATTATACATTTCAAAACATCTGGTTTAATTATGCTTTCTCTCTTATTACCATATTTGCTGCAGCTGTTTCCTTCATTCGCTGCTACCAGAAGTTTATTTTACCTCATTTTTCAATTTTGTTTACTTCCTTTGTGCAAGAAGATGTTTTCCCAGATTAGAACAACTATTTTCATTATCATTTTCCTAATAGTTGATTATCTGTTCTATAAGGAAGAAACAAGGTTGACAAAAAAAGTAAGTAAAACCAATAGTGAGCCAACTCCACAGGGAGTTTTGCATGCTCAGTTGGAGAACAGCTGCGCTTGGCCATGGCTTCTATCCTGCAAGATACATAGCACCACAGGCAGGATTTGGGGAGCAGAGGACTCAAAACTATGGGCACAAATGATTGAGGCAATTTTTCTTGCATCTAACACTACCCAGTAAGCCTCACTGAGACCTGTAATAACATAATACTTGTGAAACAGATTCACAAAGAGCTTTCCATCCTTAGAGCTACAGATTTCCAATTTGCCGAGCTGGCAATCTAGGGATAAGAGTTGGGTATCTCCTCTAGCTTAGAAAGGGTACATTGTTTAAATGTTCTCTATATAAATTTGAATTTTAAGCCCAGGATGAATGATATCATTTTGAGATTAAACATAGATTCCATGTTATTCCATTACATTGATACATCAAAAATTAAAATATTACATAAATAAAACACTTAGCATTACTTTCATATGTGTAACTTTACTTCAGAAACCCCTACAATGAAAAAATATTTGTGATATTGAAATAAATGGTGCTTAATAGCCCTAGAGAAGTTTTAAAATTTCATATATTATACCATCAGATCTCCATGACAATGCTAAGTCATTATCTTCTCCACTAAGTAGATGAGAAAGGTGAAATTCAGAGAGTGTAATGGCCTTCTCTTTGCTCCTTTCCTGTTATTAATAATTAGGTTAATTACAATGTATCATCAACTAGGTTAATTCTAACATTATCATCACTACAAGTCTGAGAATGAACTAACAGAAGAGAAAGTTAGAAAGAGTCAGGTCCTCAAAGATGCTGTTAAACTGCTGAAAGAACCACCCCTGAACGCTTTCCCACTCTAGACTTCTTTCAGGCAGGAGCATATATTTTATTGGATTAAACCAATTTTAGACAAAATTCCTGTTACAGGCAAAAATATCCTAAAATGTATATAATGTCTGAGAATGGTATATCCTGAAACTCTCATATTTTCTGGTGTCCCTCAAACCAATCAATCAGTAGCATTCATTGCTTCCTAGGAAACAGCATATTTCTAAAGATTCTTTTTCATATTTAGCAGAGATAATAATTCTAAACAGATACAACTTTATTATGAAAGCTAGGCTGTCACTGAGATTAATTTTTGCACAACAATGCCAAGAGCCTGAAAGTGCATGCCAGACACCATGGAGTGGAAAGCAATGGAGAATTAGGTGAAATCTAGGTTTCCTCCCACTGAGAAAAGAGACATGCATTGAACTACTAGAGAGATCTGGCAGAGAAGAAGGAGTCATTTATAAAACTGAGTCCTTGTGATCAAGAGCCAATTCCAGACTCAGGTACTAAAATAAATAAAAGATGTTAGAGAACAGACTATCTTGTATTCACAACCAAAAGAGTAAAGGGATGATCGCGCACCTAACAAAATGTCCTACCTCAATGTGAAGTAACAATATTTGATGAGTAATAGGCAAATCAGAAGTCAACACACAGAGGTTTTATGGCAGAACCACAGAGACTTGCCCATCTCAGCTCAGCAGTCCAAAAGTCAAGAATGGAAAAAAGCCTGAGGATTCTACTGTCAGGTGCAAAAAGCTACAGAGCACAAGGCCATGGAAAACAGAAACCATGGCATGAACATAGATTTCAGCATCCTCTTCCAGTGTGAAGACCTCCTTTCATTGGCTGGATGATACTTACACTTCCCTCATCATCCCCAGTAACATATAGAAGTGTCCTTAATAATCCAGAGGTTAGTATATTGTGTAAGACTGTAAGGAAAAGACAATCTACATTGTATCACTGAGTAATATTTTTGAGTCAGTATTATCAAGAATAGGAAACTACATTGCAATGAGATGCAGGTGTTTTGGATTCTGATCATTTATACAATGGTTCTCAACCTTGGCTGCACATTAGAATCACCTGGGAATCTTTTTAAAATCCTGATTTCTGGGCCTCATCCTCCGGAAATTCTGTTTCTTTGTTACTAATGTTGTGGCCCCACCCCATAACAAAGAAACAGTCTTATTAGAATCTCCTCAATGACCTTTGATTACTCACCACTGGAAGAAGATCTTGAGCCCCTGTGTATAATGGTAGCCATGAAAGTTCAGAAATGCACTGTCACTATTAATCCTTCAACCATCTTAAGAGGCATCTACCAATGAGTCTAAATTGACTAGGGTTGAAAGCTTTAGTCTCTTAACTGGAAGCTGACTGGGAAAATAAACTGCTGTTAATAAGAATTAAGTGCAGTCGAAGTACAGGGCAAGTTTACCAAGGATGGCCATGATGGTACCTCACAGAATAGGCTCAGAATTTCATTAACAAAATGTGCCCTTATAATGGAGATTCTGACTTATTTTTTTCAGACCAATAAAGTGTGCACAAGCTGGGTAGCAGATGGGTATTCCTGAAGTGGAATTCCTGGAGTTAAGATTGTGAGGCAGTTGTGAATGAGGTTGGCCTCTGGCTGAGGATATTGAGGAAAGACACCCCAAAGTCTTCACTGTGGTGAGGACCACTTCTTGAAACAGAAGAAAGCAGTGTATCTAAAGCAGATGGAAAGAAATAGAAAGTTGTAGAATTGTTCAGGATCCCAAGCTGATTTTGAAAGACATAGTCAGCCACTGAGTGTGAGAAAAGAATACAAAATAGAACATGTTGCTAAGATTTTAGCTTACTAAACTAAATGAAAGGGGATGTCTTAAACCAAAATAGCATTAGAAGAAAGGTTTTTTTAAGGGATGTTGATGAGAATGTGTTTAGTTTTGTACCTAAAAATTTAGACATTTTCTTTTAAATCAGAGTTCCATAATTATACAAATTTACATTTATATTGAGAATCATGAGAAATTTAATGAACAGACCCCTTGCAATGTTGTATGAATATTTAGAGAAACCACAGAGGATGATGAAATATACTCAAGGAGTTGAGGATGGGGATTGAACACAAGATTCCTAAAAAAAAAAAACACAATAATTATTATTTTTCTTTTTGCCTTTTCTTGATTTTTGTTGTCACAAATAAGTATTCAAATGGAGAGCAAGCACAAAGAATTCAAAACAAACGTGTGTTTTAGATGCATGTGTGTATGTATGTGCACGTTTGTGTGTGTGTTCCCTATGACTTGGAGCCAAATGAAAAATATTGCACTTTCTTCCTGATCACAAAGAAGATACGAAACTACCTGTTCCAGACCTCTTCTATTTAAGATCTTTATACACACCCTGCTCAAAACTATAATCCTCAATATACTGTCCTAAATCTGTCCTCAAGAATGGATTTTATTCTTGCTCTTGAATAATGCATAAATTCTAACTTCAACAGAAAATATAAAAATATACTTTTGTGTAGTTAGGTTGTGTGTGTATTTTAAAAAATAAAAGGTTTAAGGTCTTGGCTTCTTGACTTGTAGTTTCAAGTCTGTGAATATTCCTCATACATATCTCAATAATTTAATTGACTGTTTAATTTGTATATCTCGATATGGATATACCACTTGTCATATACCCTGTGTATCCTAGTGCCTAGGATACAGTATGTTGAGTTCAGTAAGGGATTAATTAGGCACATATTTATGAAGAAGCTTACCCCAATGAGGGCAAATGTGTACATATCAGCACCTCTAAAACATGGTAAATTTTCAGATTAATCAACTTATTTTTATCACCTCAGTTAACAATGTGGCTAAAGTTAATTTTACCCAATTTTATCAAAGCAATTCAAAGTTTATAAGCATCATTCATTCACTTAACATATGTTCATCTAAATTACCTAAAGCTCCATCTCTAACTCTTCATCATCAAATAATCACTGTTACCAAAACTATGAATGTTAATGTTATTTTTTGTTTCTTTAAATAACCTAGAATATAAAGTTATCCTTTAAAAATCACTGACCTGATTATATTTCTATTCCAAAGTACATACTTCCATTTGATCCAATGACCTATTTTCTGTCACCTTTTAAAGTAAATAGCTTTGTTATGTGTCCTACAATGATAGCTAAGAAGCAGTAATCTATAGACAGTAATAGATGGGATAGCAGGTCAAACAAAAGTGGGAAAGCAGTCATGCACAGCAAACACAGAGGTACCTTACAAATCACTCCAGGTGATTCCTCCTATAGGACTAACAGAGAAATAAGGCAGGAAAATATTAGCAAACAGATTCAAGAATACGTTAGCATGACTTCTTATAGACCAGTTCTTTTAATTCTATAATTGAACTCAGTTAAACAGCTATTATGAATGGTGATTGAAGTTTTTCCCTCTGAATAGAAATAAATTCATTGCTACCTACTGGGACTGAGGGCTGTTTTCTTCTTATCATAGAGTGAATGTGTTTACATATAGCCAAATTAGTCTGCAGGAAGCATTTTAAGACTTTACTACAGGTGGCATGTGTAGATGGCCTACCAGACCTTTGTAATATGTGGCAGTGGAGCCTGTTCATGAAGTGGGTCACAAACGAGAACAAATGCACTTTTCTATAAGAAAAAAATTCAGACTACAGGAAGTTATCTCATTTAGAGTCGCTGAGGGTCAAGGCCAGCAGGAACTTAGCTTATCGACAGGGAAGCATCTAAGAAAGAAAAACCTCCCAACCTTAGAATTACACTTAGAAGGCAGGGTTATACTTATGGTCTTGATGAAGCAATAGGTCAACTTTCTAGAAAATGTGTATGAGATAAATTATTTTTCTCCAAAAACCTAATGGACTTAAGTAATTTTGATTATGAAGAAAATTATATATATGTGGTTATGTGATAAGTCAAATACAGTCTTCTAATTATAATCTTTTAAAACTTTACAATGGTATGAAAGTGACACACATTTAGTAGAAACTCTACTTCTAATTTTGAATTTTGAATTTTCCTGGGCTAATGATATACAGTATAATACTCTTCTATGATGATGGACAGTAGCAGTGAGATGATTTTGCCTAACTGTAAGTTAATGTAAGTGTCCTGAACATGATGAAGGCAGGCTAGGCTAAGCTATGATGTTTGGTGGATTAAGTATCTTAAATGCGTTTTTTATTTAGAATTTTTTGAACTTAAAAATGGGGTTTTTAGTACATAACCCCACTGTAAGTTGAGGATCATCAGTATATATATTCGGTTATTACTGCAATGATTTTATTGTTTTGACTTTGAGACTAAAATAATAAAGAACTTGAATTAACTGAGTCTAAATTGTGAGGTGCACATTTTACAGATATTTTCTCTTGGCTTTAAAACACCCTTGAAAGGTAGCTCTTATCATCCCTATATTACAAATGAGAATCTAGATCCAAAAATCTAGATTCAAAATGTGTTCCACAACAAAAAAGAAGTACTTGCCCAAATGATAATTCAAACTTAGAAAAATTACTTATGTTTTCTGAAGTTTAAGTTGTATCACAATATATCATACTACTTTCATTTTTTCAACATCAGATATAGATATCATCAAGTATGTTGTTGACCAAATTACATTATATTATTTATCTCAAAAGAATTGTTGCCATCTGGATCATTTACATAAAACAGAAGAAGAAGAAGAAAAACACCTAACAAGACATTTGCACAAGGAAATTACAATAACTCTGAATTAATCTGCAGATTCAGGGCTATTCTTCAGATGCCCATGAAAAATAAGTCTGATGTCACAAACCAGCAAGAGGGAAATGGAACACTAGATGCAATTTTCACAGGAAATTACATTCTTAAAATAATCGCCAAGTATTTTTCTCCTCTCAATAAAATATATTTAACTCTAACAGAAACAAACCAAATCAAGAATGTTATATCTTTTGAGATATAAGTAATTATTTTTGTGGTACAGGTATGCTCTTGAATTTCATTTAAATCTTATGTATATATCTACATATATATATATATATATATATATGTATGTATATGTATACATATATATATCTACTATACGTATAGATATATAATACATATATGCCTATATATCTAGTATATGCATTATATATTCTATAGCACTATATATTTTTATTTTATTTATATAAACTATTTATTGCAATATTATACATTAAGATATTACATTTGTTTATTATATTTTTGTAAATGATAGTACCAACCACAGCTCTAAGATTCATACCTACTGCAATCTGGGTTGGGTTTTTTTGGGGGAAGGGGGTTGGTGTGTTTCTGTGTGTGTGTGTGTGCCACTTTATCACCATCATTAACATCCATGCAAAGTATATGACATTAAGACAAGGTCAGTAACACTAAGACTTAGGATCAATCTGCCAATGTCACGTGCAAATCACTTATACTGATACTGATCACATGGCTGATGCTGAATTTGTAAGATATACTAAAGGAGCTGTTTAGAAGATGGAGTTAAGTGGGGAGACTAAAGGCAGAGGGATCAGCAGAAATAGTTCAATATATCAGATACTCTAAAGTACAATTTAAAACAGTGCCGCACACCTTCAGCTTGCCAGGAAACTATAGGTAACAGGTACCTGGGCTGTTGTCAAATTAAGGTGAGTTCTTAAGCAAAAGCTCCAAAAGTAAATTCATATTTTTCAGCCTCCAGATGCAGAACACCCAGTGCTGGGAATTTATCAGTCTTTTGGGCTAAAAATGCACACATAGGTGGGGATCAATGTCAGTGGAAAGCAACTATTTTATTCTTGTCATAAGCACAGGACAAAAGAAAGAGAATGTGCAGGTCAGTATCTCAGAATGGAAGGAAACATCAAAGCCCATGATCAAAGTTGTTCCCAACCTGACTGATAATTCCAACAACCTGGAATACTTCGTAAGGTATTAACTTATACCACCCAACCTGCCCCATTCTAAACTGCTGGATCTGGCAGTGGAACTCAGGAATGCACACTTTATTTTTAAAAAAAAGCTCCTAAAAGGACTGTAATGAAAAGCCAGGTTTCAGGACAACTGATTTACTCTAACCCTATTCTCTTCTAAAACTTACCACTTTAGACATCTGATATGCATATATCCCAGGTGAGTAGAGGTCTAATTTTTCCCTGAGGGAACATAAATGGAATAAAGGTAGAGGGAAAGGAAAGAAGTGTATCACATGCCTAGCAACAAATATGGTATTAAAAAACAAAAACTGTGTTTCTTTGGCATCACTGACAACCTGGGATGTTTATTTATTTTTTTATCATCACATATAAAGTGCTCATCTTCATGCCTTGTTTTCCCATCTCCAAAATCTCTTTTTTATTTCCAGCATCTTAAGTAATTTGGTCACAGATTCTAGGAAACTGCATGCGCGCGCACACGTAATCCCATAAGCAATTCCACTTATAAGGACCTGAATTTTTTGGAAATCCATGGGAGAAAAGAAGTAATCGAATATCCAAGTTACACATTAAGCTCTCACCAAGAAAAAGGAGAGAAACGAATGTGGTAGGTAAGAATTTGGCTTGGGGATGACGTAAGCTGGATAGTGTATATTTCTGATATGGATCTTTTTGATTCGTTATTATGCTCAATACAACAAAACTTGGCCTGTGGTCCTCCATAGGAAAGAACGCATGTAGTTAGGACACACAAATGAAGCTGCCTAACAGGATTGCTGGAGAAGATTCTACCCATTGAAAGGATTATAAATTAAATATTGTTCACCCAGATGTTAATAATCTTAAAGGCGATGCGTTTTATAGTCCTTGAGAGTGATAAATTGTTTCAGTTTTTTTTTATTATTATCCCTGGTTGTCCCATGTTTTCCTAAGATCCTACAAACTATATCTTGCATATTGTTTGATACCTCCTATTGATATATGTTAATATTGCTTTTTATTATGTGCAACATCAATAACCTCACAGGAGTCACTAAGAAACCCCACAAAATAAAATAAAAATAAATAAATAAAAACCAACAAACAAAAGCCTGAACCAATTTCTTTTGCTACTGAGTTATTCCTATTTGGTTTCGGCTACCATATTTAGTATTACAGTAGGCATAATTGTTGAAGGTAAGTATTTTACAAGATAATTACTTTATGTTTCAATCATCTTTTCTTTAAATTCACCAATCCATTCATTTATTGGTTGATGAAATTGTTTTAAGTGTGTCCTGTATTTCAGACAATGCTCTAGGCCCTGGGGATTTGCCAGGGTAAAGACCACTGCCCTTATGGAGATTACATTCTAATGAGGGTAAACTCTACACATCCATAAGCAACTAAGTCAATGAATGTGCCCAGGAGTGATATGCATTATTTAGAAAACAAGGCAGGGAAAGGGACAGAATGAATTTTGATTGTATGTTAGGTAGGATGATCTGGAAAGTCCCATTTGATGACTTTTTAGCAGAGATCTGAATATACTGAGGGAATAATGCATGTGACTGGTAAGCAACTGTTTCAAAGGCATCAACAAATGTAACTTTTCAGTGCATTGCTGATATGTCTGAAGAAAAGACAGTGGGCAAGTAAGAAGGAGTAAGCAGTGGGTCAAGAGATCCTTTGATGATATGAAAAATCTATGATCCATGATGAAAATGTTGTTTTGCATTTAATGTATAAAATATATAGCCTAACAAAACAGTGAATACATATTTTATATTATGTATTAAAATAATAATAAATAAAATGACTATATAATAGATGATGATGATAGATAGATAAGATAGTTAGTATGTGTGTGCCCATAGTAGTGCATAGATTTTCCTTTCATGTGAACCTATTCCTCAACCCATATTTTCTAGGTGACCTTGTGAATAGAAAAATGTTTGTGGGACTTTAACAATTTTGAAGGGAAAAATATTGCCTTCTCTCATCTTCTAATCTCATAAAGAATGACATGTCTTTGATCCACTTCCAAGAATCCCTTTATGGAAATATAATATGAATTACATTTTATAGATTATTTATTTCTTATTTTAAATAGTGGCTTCACACATTATTCAGATTAAGCATGAAAAGAAAATGGATATGCAAGAGAAAGCCAAGTCTTTTCTCCTTATAAGAAAGATACTATTTTTAATAGTGTAGAGGGGGAAAGTAGGCTAATGTGTGTGATACTATGAGAACATATTGTGCACAATATGCTGTTTACACAAGTGTGCTTTAGCTTGCAATCAAATAAATCAAAGTTCTCTTTACTGTACAAGGATTGATTTGAGTAGGAATATTTCATTAGGAAAGTTTAAGAAGCTGATTATGCAAAACAGGAAGAGTTTTTCCAGCATATAATTTCACTGGACTAAATAATATGTCCCATTTGTTGTTCAAGCTTTAAAACAACAAAATATCAGTTTGCAAAAATGGAAAAAGACCTTGGAGAGCCATAGGAGATGATGAAAATTATCATTACACTTGCACTAAAGAAATTTGCCCTGATATGGCCTCGCCTTGCTCATACTATTTTATATCCTAAAATTAGTCTTAAAATTAGTTTGCAGATGAACATAAACATGATTGGTAAAACTTATGAAAATGGAAAATGTCCTTTTAATATTGCATATCAGCATGTAAATTTCACTACAGTATTAATAATACAATCCACTTAGAATTACTTGGTTTAAAACAACCAAAAAACATAATTGTAACAATTGTATTCTACCCTATGATGGAAGTGTGTGCCATAATTTGCTATATATTCCCACGGTGCAGACTACACCACGGAGACCAAGAAGCACCTGCAGAAGCTGTGCTCTTTCAGGCCACTGGGAAATTATTCAGGAAATGAGCACTCATTATACTGAATGACACACTGGAGTGTAGAAAGGGCAACACAGCTTTAAAAAAGTCTGACCTGAGAGATTATGACCTAAAGTTGTCACCTTACTTCAACTACATATTAGATATCTCTCTATATATAAAAAGCCAGCGACCATAACACCATAACGACCATAACGACCAGAACGACCGGTGGCTATGATGCCCACTGTGGCCAGCAAACTGGCCCAATCAGGGAGTGGGACCGGCCATCAACCTCCCAAGGCCCCTCCCTCCAGCCATCCGCCCCTGATCAGCCTCTCCCACCCCAATTGAGGGCGGTTGGCCGGACAACTGCCCCCCCCATGGCTCCTCCCCCCAGCCAGACCCACCTCTCATTGCCCCGCACCCCAATAGGGGATGGGGCCACCCAGCCACTGTCCACAGCCCCTCCCCACAGCCATCCCCACCCTCGATAAGCCCCCACCATCCCGATTGGCTCATGGCCCCTCCCCCCAGCCAGTTCCACTCCAGATCGCTCCCCCATCCCAATCAGGGGTGGGGCTGGCTGGCCAACCTCCCACAGCTCCTCCCCCAGCCGCTGACTCCCAATCAGCCCTTCTCACCCTATCTGGGGGTGGAGACCGCTGGCCAATCACCCATAGCCCCTCCCCTCAGCCGGCCCAGCCCTATCAGGCCCTGATTGGGGTGGGCCAGTTGGCCAACCTCCCACCGTCTCCTCCTCCTGACAGGCCCGGCCCTGATCCACCTGTGCACAAATTCATACACTGGGCCTCTAGCTTTCAAATAAGAATCCTATTTAGCGATAAAAATAAACCCATGCTTGGATTCAGCTATCTCGGTTTCTGGAAACATGATGGGATATATATTTACATAAATAAATAATATTTATAATGCTATTTTTTACAAAGATAGATATTTCCATAATTAAATTAAAGAACTCATTACTATTTGAAAAGTTATATAATTATATACATCCAGTTTAATGGAGGGAAATAAGCCATCTCCATTATCATGAGTCCCATTGGGAGCCCAATTCTGCATGCATCATTGGCTTAGACAATCACCAAATATTCAAGTTCCTAGAAAATTATACATATTTTCTACTACTCTGTGCAAGTATGTTAATATTTATCTGGTTGTGGTTTTAATCCTTATGCAAAACTCCAAGGCAGATTTTATCATCTCTATTTGATAATGAAAGAAAATTTGCTTCAAATGTTTAATGTAGTAGACTCATAAGAGTTAGAAATTCCTTCTTTATGTCTATGTATAATGTCACTTCATTGCTTTATCCATTTTGTTGATTAATTTTATCTGTCGACTGGGCTGGTGGTACTCAGAGATATTTTTATGTTTCACAGTCATTGCCTGATCAGGGAACGAGTTATATGAACGCCTTACATGAACAGAAAATAATTATCTGACAAATTTTGCAAAATAAGAACTTACAAAAGAGTATTCTAGGATGAGAGTCTCATTTAATGTAATTAATGTAGTATTCAGCTGCAAACTGAAAAAAAAAAAAAAGTTCCATCCTGCCAATATAACTGTGTGGCATCTACCTCAAAAGAGAATTAAAGAAAATAATCCCTTAATTATATGCCTTACCACAGAGTATAAGAAGTATGTTTATAAAAATCAGGAGAACAGTTTATAACATTTTTTTTGGTAGGAGAAAGAAGTCTGAATTAAATTTCAATAAACATTTGTTGAGAACCAAGGATGGGACATTGTTGATCACTGACTATAGGCCAAAACTGGTATAGAAAACAAAGTGATTAACTTCATGGCCCTGCCTTCTAGGAAGATAAAAGATAAGTCAATAAGACACTTTTTTAAAAAATCACAAGTCACATAAAGTTACTTCTAAGACAAACATAAAAAGACACATCAAACAGCCAAGAACAAAGAGAAAGAACCAAAGATTGTTCAGGTCTCTGAAGATATGTCTTTGGAAGCACTAGGAAAGAGCCTGATCTAATTGAGGACGCCTTGGGCTCCCACCACCACATGAGAAAAATCATTCTCCTGGCAGATGTGATGACCCCCATCAAATCACGTGCACGCAGCTTCTGTGAGGTGGTTGGCAAGGGCGAGACTGCAGAGTACCCATTTGTCAGGGAATGTTCTATGTTTTCTTTATTTTACAATACACACGGTCCTAGAAGAGGTTATATCCTGGGCCTTTATCAGATCTTATTCTTATTGTTTCTGATTTCTTAGGCAGAAATGAGGCAGCAGTTTATTTTATAAGTTGCCCACAAAACAAATATTTTGTCCAGAAACTCATGCAAAAATTAGACAGCAGACAGATCATCAAAATAAAGAAAACAGCCCAGACTGGTGTGTTCAGTGGTTAGAGTACCAGCCCAAGGACCAAAGGGTCTCTCAGGTTCAATTACAGGTCAAGGGCATGTACCTGGTACCTGGATTGCAGGTTTCATTCCAGCCTGGTTGGGGGGCCTGTGGGAGGCAGCCAATTGATGTGTCTCTCTCACATCAATGTTTCTTTCTTTCTCCCTCCCCACCTCCTCCTACCTCCCACCCTTCCACTCTCTAAAAAAAATCAACGGAAAATATCCTAGGATTAGGATTAACAACAAATAAACACAAAAGAATAAAGAAAGCAGCAGAGAAAGAAGTGTGAGAAAGAGGAGAACATGCATTGACCTCCAAAGCAGGTTTCTTTAGGTCAAAGCAAATGCATAAGAGTATTGATACCCACTTTAGTGTGTGCGTGTGTGTGTGCGCGCGTGTGCGTGTGCGTATGTCTGTATGTGTGTGTGTGTGTTTGATAAGCCTATTGAATATCTCAAAAGTCCCATCCCATGCTCAACTTTAAAGAAAAAAATAAAAGAAAATAAACCTACAAAGTGATTTGGTGACTGGTGTAATAAGTTTTTAGTAAAATATATAGTGTCTTTAATTTAAAATGTTTGAAACTCCAATTTACTTTTATTTACAGTGAACATACAATTTATTTGTAAATCAAATATTCATACAAGCTAGATACATAGATAAATCCACTTTTAGAAATATTATATATGGATATCCTAATTCTACAAATGTTATAATTAGTAAATCTTTCTTATTATGACTCACTAGTAATTTTGTTCCATAAACATTATTAAAGGTCTTGGCAAAATGAAACCTTATTTTTCTTTAACTTTCAATAATAGAAAGTTGATTTTTAAATGAATTTTTATTAGTGTAAAATAAATCTCTTTTGACATACACTTCTATTAAAATAGTTCATTGTATTCAACCAATGTGATCATTAGGACACATTTTATTACAGATAAACTAGTCATTTATTCATTCATTTACTTCAGAAAGGTTCATTAAACACCCACAATGCAAAATGTTTACTTAATTTTGTTGTTTTCTAATTGGAATTATTGGGGTGACTTTGGTTAATAAAATTATATAGGTTTTCAAGTATACAATTCTATAGTACATCATCTATATATTCATTTTGTGTTTAGATTTGTAACATTTTTATATTACAAAATAGACTGAACCTCATGCCCACACTAGGCCTATATTTATAGTTATAAATCACATTTCTCAGTCATATATACATATCTATCAATCAGCCTTGCTGAGATATTTATAAAATTGTATTAGAACTAATAGTAATATTTCACTACATAAGACTCTTGCTTTTATTTCATCACCTAAGAAGCTTGTTTTTATTTATGAATAAAAATAAAATAATTAGAATAATTCATGGGGAAGGAAAAACTTAAGGTAAGAAAATTAAACTTCTGGTAGCATTTCTCAACATAAGAAATGTCCAAACCTGTAGAGAATTTTTGTAAGAATTTATTTGAGCCTGGCTGGTGTGGCTGAGTGATTGAGCATCAACCTATGAACAAGGTCATGATTAGATTCCTGGTCAGGGCACATGCCCAGGTTTCCAGCTCAACCCCCAGTGTGGGGCATGCAGTATGCAGTTGATCAATGATTCTCTCTCATCATTAATGTTTCTATCTCTTTCTCCCTCACCCCTCCTCTCTGAAATCAATAAAATTGTGAATACACACACACACACACACACACACACACACACACACACACTGGAGGCTCAGTGCATGAAATCTGTGCATGGGAGGGGGGGTCCCTCAGCCTGGCCTGCACCCTCTCCAATCTGGAACTCCTCAGGGAATGTCCAACTGCTTGTCTGCCTGATTGCCCCTAACTGCTCCCCTGCTGGCCTGATTGCCCCAAACTGCCTCTGCTTCAGCCCCCGCCATCATGGCTTTGTCTGGAAGGATGTCTGGAAGAGGTCTGGTCTATCTGGTCTAATTAGCATATTACCCTTTTATTAGTGTGCGTGTGTATGTGTGTGTGTGTGTGTATCCTATCTAATAAAAGAGAAACATGGTAATTAGCCATACCTCCGCTACCCTTCCCATTGGCTAATCAGGGCGATATGCAAATTAACTGCCAGCCAAGATGGCAGTGGGCAGCCAGGCAGCTTGAAGCGGACATGAGGCTTGCTTGCTTCAGTGACGGAGGAAGCCAGTTTCCCCGGTTGCCGCTGTCGGCCTCTGAGCTTGCAGTTTGAAACATTGTTACAAATATAGAATCTAAACAAACTCCAGAAACCTGCTTTCAGCCAGCCAGGATCTCAGAGCTGGAGTTGAAACAGTGTTTCGATTATAGAACCCAAACAAACCAGATACCTGCTTTCAGCAGCTGAGGCCTCAGAGCTAGAGCCAAGCCTCAGAGCTAAAGCTGGCCCAGAATAAAAAAAAAAAAGAAAAAAAGGAGTGGTTGGGAGCTTCAGTCACCCGCCAGCCTGAAAACAGCCCTCAGCCCCTCACCCAGACTGGCCAGGCACCCCAGTGGGGACCCCCACCCTGAAGGGTGTGTGACCAGCTGCAAACAGCCATCCATCATCCCCTCATCCAGGCTGGCCAGGCACCCCAGTGGGGACCCCCACCCTGATCCAGGACACCCTTCATGGCAAACCAGCCAGCCCCCACCCATGCACCAGGCCTCTATTCTATATAGTAAAAGGGTAATATGCCTCCCAGCACTGGGATCAGCGTGACAGGGGGCAGCGCCCAAACCCCCTGATCGCCCTGCGGCTCTGTGTGTGACAGGGGGTGGGGCCACAACCTCCCTATCCACCCTGCTCTGTTCGTGACGGGAAGGCTCCGCAACCCCCTGATCAGCCCTGTTCTGTGCATGACAGGGGGGAGCTCCCCAACCCCCTGATCAGCCCTGCTCTGTGCATGACAGGGTACGGAGCCCCAACCCCCCTGATGGGCCCTGCTCTGTGAATGACAGGGGGTGGCGCCACAACCTTCCCATCGACCCTGCCTTGAGTGTGACAGGGGGCGGTGCCCCAACCCCCTAATCGGCCCTACCCTGAGCGTGACTGAGGGTGGCATCACAACCTCCCAATCCGCCCTGCTCTGTGCATGACAGGGGGCGGCTCCCCAACTCCCAAATCCGCCCTGCTCTGAGCCCGACCAGGGGCTGCACCTAGGGATTGGGCCTGCCCTCTGCCACCTGGGAGCAGGCCTAAGCCAGCAGGTCGTTATCTCCTGAGGGGTCCCATACTGCGCGAGGGGACATGCCGGGCTTAGGGAGCCCCCCCCCCGAGTGCACCAATTTTTGTGCACTGGGCCTCTACTATATATACATATATATATATTAAAGGAAAGAATTTCTTTGAGCCAAACTGAGGACAATTGCCAGAAAATGAGATCACAAATGCTCTGGAGAATGACAGTTTTGCAGCTTCTTTTACTCATTGAAATTAAGGAGAGAACGCAAGGAAGATTACAGGGAGGTGGGGGGAAAGCAAAGCAGCAATTGGCTTACAGGAGAGTTAAGATGATGTGCCCTCTTGAGGGTGACTAAACTTAATTCACAGGTGTGTTAACCTAGACACACAAAAACAATGGACAGGGCTTGCTTAGGACAGAGATAAACCCTTTACTAAATAAGTTATATGCCTGGGGCATGACTACCCTCCATGGACTTCCCAGGTAGGAAATTATGATCAGATCACACTGTGAGTTTACTTTTGGCTAGATTTATTGTAGCACCTCTATTCTGTCCACACATTCTTATTGGGCTACGATCTACATATTATAGAATTAATCCAAATACAAATTCCCCACCCTTAGGACAATTTAAAAAACAACTGCCAGTTTATTTTATGAATTGCAAGGTGTTGCCCACAAAACAAATATTTTATCCAGAAACTTTGTCTCTATGTATAATACCCTTTTGTACTGAGATTTGATTTTTTTTTTTCTCATGAAGCTGCTGTTTTTCTCTTGATAATGACTATATATTCTGGCTAATTACATCCTAGAATGATAGAACATATGCTAAATCTATGGTTTTTTATCACAATCCTATGTTTAATAATATTTGTTTTCAAAATTATAATGAAATTTAGTCTATATAATAATTACAACAATTTCTCCAAAAATATAGCATTCTTTCATAAATTGTCAAATGTACAGGCCAGAGAATAAAAATGTTCATAATGTCAGATATGGTAGAATAGGTAAATATTTTGTTAAATTTAATTTTCTGTTGCTATACATGTATAGCGTCAAGCAATGACCAAAAATTTGTCAAAACCATATAAAAATATTAGAGTCATAAATAAAAGAAAAGAATATATTTTCAAAAGTCAGAGCACTAGACAGAGTTTTCAGAGGAGTGGAAGTTGTTCTGAACACACTCCAGGTAGCTAAGGCCTCCCTAAACCTTCTCCTCCAAGGCATTTCCTGATCTTTGTAACTCAGCAGGCTCCTTGCTCCAACAGAAAATACCTTAACCTTCTGACTTCTCTCCATCATCATTTTGCCTTACCCTTTCTTTCAAGGCTGCATTAGACATTTTAATGGACTGAGTTTTAGTCTTGGAAAATATGTCAATAGCAAAAGGTTAGTGGCTATTTCAAAGAGAAAGAAGCCACGTGGTTGATACTGGATAGGCGTGGGGGCGGGATTTACCTGGCAGATCCTAGCCAACTGATGACATTTTCCTTTTTAATCAAACTCTGTCTTTTTGTAATATGTTTTGATAGGTTTCAGTTGGGTCAGAATATATTCATTCAGCACATGCACTCATTCCCTCTCACAGACCCACTGCAGCTGTTACAACACCTTCGTACACAGTAATCCAGGTAGCCCCATTCAGAAATTATGAGATTAAGCCTACTTATCCAAAATTTGAAACTCTATAAAGTGGTTAAAGTATTCTGGAATAACATAGATACTAAGAACTGTATAGTGATTGAAGATCTCAGAAGCTTTCTTGATAACATCTGGAAAGGAATAGCTCTCTTCCTAACACTCATTATAAAAACCAAATGAAGTTTGACAATCTGTTTGATGCTTCTGTGTCTCTGTATCTATTTTTGTTCATCAGTTTATGATGTTCATTATATACCACAAATGAGTGAGATCATGTGATGCTTGTCTTTCTCTGACTGGCTTATTTTGCTTCAGTGGGAAGGCAGGGGAGAGTTGTGGGTAGGGAGAGGGGTTTAAGAGATCAACCAAATGACTTGTATGCATGCATATAAGCATAACCAATGGATACAGACACTGGGGGGCGGGGGATGTGCAAGGTGGGTGGGGGAGGCCAGGGGGAAGTCAATAGGGAAAAATGGAGACAAGTTCTACTATTTGTAATACTTTAATCAAAACAAACAAACAAAATGAAATGACTAAAGGCTAACACAACTTAGGAAATATCAACCTCATATGGAGACAATAATATCAATAATCAGAAATTAGTGGAATACTTGAAACTTGGAAGAGTACAATTTTGCATATAGGAGAAAAGTGAAATAATGTGCTAAGAGAAGTCACTCATCCTTTCTGGGGGCGGGGGGAGGGGGGGGGAAGCAGGGGAAAGTGCAATTTTAAAATAAAAATCTAGAAAAATCCACTAGTATTTTCAAATTAGAAATCCAGAAATAGCACAAGGCATAAAATGAGGAAACTCTACAGATGAATCGTTTCACCAGCTGCAGAACATTAATATCTGGCATCTCTAAGGGGGGAATGGTCAATTCACAGACACAAAATTCTAAGAATGGATAAAATATTGCTGCTGTTCACAATCTAATCAAACATACTAACTATGGAGCACTGTGATCTTAAAAACATAAATTTTGATTCTATGTGGATATTCAAATTTAATAGAGTGATCCCATTTCTACTACTTGTGCCATTATATTGGAGTGTAACTCTAGTAGAAATTAATGAAAACATCACTCAGTCTAATACATAAAGTACTCTTTCTGACCAAGCCTACAACCAAGACTCAGGTGCTGAAGATGCTGCTTGAACTACATAGAACAGTAACGTATGTACCCACCACAGTGACATCTGAGAGGTTTATCTACAGCTCCATGTTCCGAAGTTCCAAAGGACTTCAGCCAAACCATAACCACTACATGACCTGGTGGGATACTTCCCTCTTTCTGCTGATTCAAAGAAATCTCTGTGACAAGTGTTTTGAAATTGAAAGTAAACCTACTGTGAGAAATCTGGTAAATGTTTACCTACTGGATGAAAAATTGAAAACCAAATGATACTAACTCCATATTTATTTTTATTTTGTATGAGGCCTGACATTTACACAGAAACAAAAGCTGGATTTATGGCAAGAAATTAGGAGAATTCTGTTTTGGGGCAGCGGACAGTGTTTGGTTATAAAAGGTCACATATCTGGAGAGCTAGGAGGCTCCAGAATATTTATAGACCCCACAGCTGCAATTGGCTCATCATTTCAATACTTGTAGAAAGTCCACATCTCTGAGAATTGCAGGGTTCGTGCAGGAAATAGTAATTTGCTCCAAAGAAGGTTGGATTTTGTTTTGTTTTACTTAAAATTTTTACTCAATTTCTTTTAAAAAAATATATTTTTATTTATTTTAGAGAGGAAAGGAGAGGGAGAGGGAGATAGAAACATCGATGAGAGGAAATCATTCATCAGCTGCCTCCTGTAAGCCACCTACTGGGGATCAAGCCAACCGAACATGAGCATGTGCCTTAACTGGAATGGAACCATTATCTCCTGGTTCATAGGTCAATGCTCAACCACTAATCCACACCGGTTGGGCAATTTTTTTAAGGTATTGGGTCAAAATAATGAGAAAAACTTGCTATCAAGGAGAAATCCCAGACTATTTCAAACATCTTTCTCTGGGGACTCAATCTTTAACATACTTTTTAGCATATGCTAGGCAATTGTTAGAGGCTTAATTTTAAATCTTAAACGATTTTAAACAAATTCATTTAAAAATTTATATTTTTAGAAAACAATAGGACAAACCTCTTTAAAGAGATTGTTTCTTATAAATTGGATTTTTATATGGAAGATGAAAATGAATATGCTGAAATGTAATCCACAGGCTGAAGATCAACAAGAGTTACTCACTCTAAAATGCCACAAAAATAATCCTATATAATAAAAGGCTAATATACAAATCAACCAAACAGTGAAATGACTGGTCGCTATGATGTGCACTGACCACCAGGGGGCAGACACTCAATGTAGGAGCTGCCCCTTGGTGGTCAGTGTGTTCCCACAGGGGGAGCTCTGCTCAGTCAGAAGCCAGGCTCAGGGCTGGTGAGCGCAGCAGCAGAGGCGGGAGCCTCTCCTGCCTCCACAGCAGTGTTAAGGATGTCTGACTGCCGGCTTAGGCCCGCTCCCCATCATATGGACATCCCCAGAGGGCTCCCAGACTGCAAGAGGGCACAGGCTGGGCTGAGGCCCCCCCCCCCCCTCCCTGCCGAGTGCATGAATTTTGTGCACTGGGCCTCTAGTTAAAAATAAAATGCCACAGGAGGATTTTGGTGAGACAGAACCAATTTGCAAGACTAAGGCAACATATACATAGTGTGTGAAAAGATAACTCGAGTCTCCCTGGGCTTAGTAAAATGGAATGAATAGTAATAGAATGTCTTGAAAAAAAAGGAATGTTTTCCTGGCCAGATTAATGACGTGGATATATGGCAAGATATATATGTAAAGTATATGATTTTCAAACCACTTTGCTGTACACCTGAAACTAATACAGAATAATATTGAATGTAAACTGTAATTGAAAAATAAGAAAAATAATGGAAGCATGCAATAGACTGAGGTATCTCAGAGGGAAGGGGTGGAGAAAGAAATTAACTAAGGAACTTATATGCATACTAGAGGCCCAGTGCACAACATTTGTGCACTGGAGTGGGGGGGAGTCTCTCAGCCCTGCCGGCTCCCTCTCCCTTCAGGGGATGTCTGCCTGCCTTAGTGTTGCTGTGGAGGCAGGAGAGGCTCCCAACACCACCACTGAGCTTGCCAGCCCTGGCTGAGAGGTGCTTCCCCTGTGGGAGTGCACTGACCACCAGGCGGCAGCTCCTGCATTAAGCATCTGCCCCCTGGTGGTCAGTGCACATCATAGCGACCACTCATTTCACCATTCAGCCAATTTGCATATTAGCCTTTTATTATATAGGATATTTATAACCCAGACATTAGTGCCCAGGGAGGGGGCAGGAGCAGGATGGAGGGGTTTAATGGAGGAATAAAGGGAAATCTGTAATACTTTCAATAATAAAGATAATTTCTTTAATTACAGATAAATAAAAAATAATAAATAAATAATTTTTTTAAAAAGAGCAGTGTCCTCTTAGTAATATAATGTAAAAGATCCAATACCAAGATGCAAGCTCCCTGGAGGGCAGTGTTTGTCGGTCTCAGTTCCTGCTGCAACCTAGCACCTGTTGTATTGTTAATGTCTGCCAATAATGATGCTCAGGGAGCATCTGCTTCTGATAAGAATGACCCATTAAACTGGAGCAGATAAAAATTAAAGAAGGAAAGACAAAAACGTCTTCTTAGTTGTAGCAGGAGTTAAGGTAGATTTTGTATATTTATCTTGTATATTTGAGAGCAGACTTTCAAAACTGTATATTGATTCTCAGTAAACCTTAGGGGCAGTGCCCATTTAGAAGTGTGATTAGCAACAGAATAGAATGTGCCAAATAATGTATTATCGTTTTCTCATTATCCAACAGAATTCCTTTCATATGGCATTGGCACTCATTTAGTATTTGCTTAAAGGTTGAATTGTTGTTTTTTTTTAAAGGTCCAGGTCTAGGACTGTATTTTGTATTACATGCTGTTACACAATATGACAGGTATTAATTACTGACCCACAAAAAGTAGGTGGCAAACACACATAGTATAATTACTGGGGAGTTGCATATAGGTGCTATTTGTCAAAATGTAGACAGGGTGCGGAAAAATCACAGGAAGCAATTCAGCAACACAGCAGCAGGTCTATCAGAGTGTGGCCTAATTAAGACAAGAGGGGTAAGTGATTATCTAGACCCAGGGGAGAGAGTCTAGTAGCAAAGGCCATCTGAAGGGGAGGAGTGATTTTCTTTCAAAGAACTCTGTGGTTCCCAGGCATGGGAACCAGGGAAATATGTACACTGACCTCTTGTTCCTTCACCATTGGCCAAATTCAATTGGTATACAGAGGACAAGAAATTATTTTAATATATCCTGTGAGTTATTCTCCTTACATTGGAAAGAGTAGAAAGTAGTATTAGGGATTAAGTGGATATTACGAAAGCATAATACTAAACTCTTACCAATGGAGAACAATGGAGGATTTGTAATTCTAAGCAAAATACATGTTTTTCTCTAAAGTATTTGATTATATATCTACCAAAGTTAATTGTTTGTTGGAATACTGTATAATACTTATTAAAGTTCTAATTGTTTCAAGAACATTTTGTTTTTTCATAGATCCAACTCAACCAGATTGAAGTGTACTAGAATAAATGAATGATTGAATCAGCATATTCATAATGAATAGAACTTTGCATCACACGGTCCAAAAGCTAAAAAGTAAGCTCACCCAACAAAATATAAAAGATATTCATTTTGTTCTTAGAAATCTTTGTTCATTTGTTCTTATAACCCCCTACACCAGTGGTCGCCAAACTGAGGCTCACGAGCCACAGGCAGCTCTTTGGCCCCTTGAGTGTGGCTCTTCCACAAAATACCGGCTTCTGCGCATGGGCCACGAAGTTTCAATCACACTGTATGTGCACGCCCGCACCTGGTATTTTGACCACTGCCCTACACAATGAATCTAGGAAAAGGAGAACGCTAGCTTCTTACAATGGGTTGTCAGGTGTTAGATATTTTAAATAATGAAATTTCTTTTCCTGTAATAGACCATTATGAATTCATATTTGTGAAGTACTTAAGAAATAATTCAATTAATATGTATTATAGCCATTGGGCATTCATCTGTTTCATTCTAGTCATTCATTTTTATGATCACAAAAAGTCATAGGGGTTCTATATGAAATTTAAATTGCCTTGAAATACAAAAGAAAAAGATTGCTTGCTGTTTCAAACTGTCTGAACAATGACTTATGGCTACATTTCCTCTGGGGACCTTATTATTTAGCACTTTAGAAATACATTGAGAGTAAATTCATAAGCCTTTCCATTCTTGTAAGTAATTAAATGTAGATCAAACTTTATAAAGGTTTTGACTAGGATGGTGTCTACTTCTTTCTTACCCTCATGACTTTATCTGAGATTGAGAAAGCTGAAAGTCATAGAGACCAAACTTACATAGTTAGTGATACGGAGGCTGCATCAGGATAATGCTGGTTTTCTAAATTTGGACCTAGTCTTATCCTAGTGGTTTTCAAAATGACTGCAGGTGTTCTTGGGAATTTGGGGACTCCTACTGAGAAAGTTATTGAGAAAGGGATCATCCTATCTTGACTCAACCAGAGCTTCCCAATGTTATTCTACTTTCTATGTCAGCTTTATGGTTTTATCCATTCTATTCTTTGGTATAGTTTTATGTGGTTTTTAAGTATTTTATGTATTTTAAGTTAGTACTTTGCCACCAAAATATATAAAAAATTATACTCTACATAATAATTTCCAGTATAACCAATATTATTAGACATTTATTTTTCCACTTAGACACTATAGCTATCACGGATGCCATCAGTCCTTATTAAAGAATATCCTTAAGTTTGAAGACATTAAGTAAAATTGTGACTACCATTTTGACATCTCCTATCTACCTTTGAGTTTGGAAGAAATCACTAGAAACTATTCACAGGAAGGCTGTTTTAGGAGGTCAAACCCCAAAATATATTTCCCAGACTCATAGATGAGAGCAGTCGCTTACAAGCAGAGTCTAGGCATATGGGGGTGAGAGAAAACTACTGAACAGTATTAATACTTCAATGATGTGTAGATTGAGTTGGCCAAAAGGGTAGTGGAAAGAATTATCAAGAAACAAATCGTGGAACACATGAGAACAAGGAATTTTGAATCTAAATGATTTAGGATTGTATGTTGTTAAAGTAAGTGGTTCCTGATGACTAAAATTTGGGACCTTTCAGAATGAAAAAAAAAAAAAAGTCCGCTTCTTCTAAACCTAAAATAGAAAATGTGGAATTAAAAAAGTCTTTCATTTTTAAAGACCCCAAAATAATTCCAGACAATAATGGACTATCTAGTTAGTGTACAGTAAAACTGTTACTTGGACAACATGATTCAGTACAATAATCAGGTATGGCCATAACCATGCTTCTCCACGTTACTTGAAGGTAGTTATCTGATTGTTACTTTTGGCTTGGACTTTGTTTTGTTTTTGTTTTTTTACTCCGTATAACCAAATAACCTCAACGTAGCTAACCTCACAAGTACAGCGGAAAAACTGACTACTCATACAGCTCTTGGGAATGGGAGTCCATTTGTAAATATAAACTTAGTCTAATCCCCACACTGTAAGTTCAGAGTGCAGTTAGGTTTTGTATAAAGTATTAAACTAGTACCTTATGTGATACTAGGGGAAATAAGTTTAAATCATAATCAAGATTTAAACTTATTTAAATACATTCCTTTGAGACATAATACATTCTTTTGAGAAAGAAATTAACATTATGCTACACAAAACATCCTATAAAAGTTAATTTTCTTAACTGTGTTCATTCTTCTTTGTGATGCAGACCTCCTAGCTCTTTCTCTGATGTTGTCCTTCCCTCCTCCTGCCTTCAAAGCCTTGACCCTCCTTGCAAGGCCACCCACGAAATCGTTTATGAGAACAGTCCTTGTCATAGATCCACACTCGCCTTCTCAGAGAACTTCCTCCAACATGCTACCTAAGAGTCTGCTTATGGCATTGAGCGTGGTCTGCTATTGTATTCCCTGTCTCTTCCACTTAAATGTAAGATATAGAAGATCAGAAATAGGCTATGCCCAGTGCCTATTTCTGTGCTTTCCACATGTTATTATGCTGGCATACATTTGCTACTCAACAGTGAATCTACTTTAATGGCTCACCACTTAGATAAACAAAAAAAATTCATATGGAAATAGCATCACACTTGGAGATATTTTATATAAACATTAGTAAATAGTGTCATACTCAGATTGGTTCATATGTAGTCAATGTTAGTGTTATAGATGTTGGTTCCTCCAAGGTCTTCTGATTATTTTTTAATTATAGAAATTTAAGGATTGACAGCATCAAATATGCTCTATCTCCAGGTTTTTGTGCTGTCAGTGTGCAAAAATATATATGGTACAATTTTTTAATCTTTATTGTTGAAAGTATTACAGATGTACCCTTTTTTTCCCCCATTGTCCCCATCTAGCTTGCACCTGCCCCAGGCCTTCACCCTACTATTATCTGTGTCATTGGGTTATGCATATATGTATACAAGTTATTTGGTTAATCTCTTCCCACACACCACCCACCCACCCACCCCCACCTTCCCTCTGAGATTAAAAATCTATTAATCTATTCCATGCTTCTATGTCTCTGGATCGTATAATGCTAAGCAAAATAACCAGTCAGACAAAGGCAAGTATCACATGATCACACTCATATGTGGAATCTAATGAACAAAAGAAACTGATGAACAATATATGGTACATATTTTGCATTGTACATCAATGTCAACGGAACTTTACTTTTCAAAGTACTTTCCTCTAATTGCTGATGCATTTCAATGGCCATAAAAACTGGATAGTTGCAGTGATTCTTTCATTGTATTTTTTTAACTTCTTTTTAAATGTTTCAAAATTATCTTTTGAGAAACTCTCTATCCAGAAACAAAGACTTGCCTCATTTTGAAGATTAATGTATAACTACACATAAAATTTCACATGGCTCAATATAATTTATTTGCAATAATATTGTTTATTCTATGCTTTGGAGAAAATAACTTGTAGAATCTCATTTTTTCCCGTATCTTTAAGGAGCCACGCCTAACTCCTTTCAAACCACACTGCACCTTGAAGAATTAATAATTGGGATACGTGCTGCTGCTGAGTTTTGGAGGGGATGTGACTCACCTTTAAACCCAAGGTGTTGCTCCGATAAGAGGGCCACTGATCTGAGACCTGAACCATAACTCCGATTTTCCTGAGCCTCAACCACTACTTCAGTGACAAATGGAACAGATTCTACAAACTACCTCACACCAGTAATGCTTTTGGATTGCTTGTTGTGCTGGCTTGCCGAGCTGAGAGATCTATTTGTCTTCTAACCCTTAAGGACTAAAATGCATTAGACTTTCTACTTCTAATCCAATCAGTGCCATTTTCCCTCTTGTGAGTGACTAGCTGTGTGGAACATCTGTCTGTCATTTTAACCACTGGCTTATGAAAGCTTCAGTGTGATTCAGAACTCTATATACTCCTGGAAGCTGCAATATAGGGCTTTGACTGTCTGGAAAGAAACAGATACCTCAGGAGAAAGTTGTTTTTAATCTTGGTTATTCTTTAGCTGGCTGTGCAAAGAATAAAGTCACTGTGGTCATCACTCTGTATGGGAGAGTAATGGGGAGAATAATTTATAAAAAATATTTTAATTATACTTATTAAATGCAAAATGACATTTTATTAAGAGGTAGTATAATATAGTGGTTAATGATGTGGGCTGAAAAGCAGATTACCTGGGTTCAAATATCAACCAAAACCAAAAACTCACTGTGTGACTTTGGACAAATTACTTGATTATATTGTGATTAATCATCCGGGTTTTTTCATCTACAAATGTTAATAAGAAGAGTAAGTGAATTCACTGAGGAATGCAGGCACTGTGTGTTTATGAATACCCCAAATGTGTATCTATACTTTACCTCAGGATGACCTTAACTAATTGCTTGAAAAACAAATCTAAAAAAAATCTGAATGTGCCCAGTATTACTTGCACATAGTTTATATCCATAATAGTTGAGTGTTCAAGTACCTATAATAATAAAAGCGTAATATTCTAATTAGACTGGATGTCCTTCCAGATGACCTTCTGGACAAAGCTGGGACTACAAGGAAAGTCCAGGTCCCAGGTGCCTGCCGGCGGCCAGAGGGAAGCCAGTTCTGGCAGCTGGGGGAAGGAAAGCCTACTCTTGCATGGATTTTGTGCATCAGGCCTCTAGTTTGAAATAAAATAGCATGCAAAATTTAGGTTAATTTTTGTCATACCAATTTTGTGCTACTCTTGATAGCACACTTGGCTAGAAGACAAATATTTGTATATACTTTCAAAGATGTTTTTGGTGACCAGCTGCTCTGAGCATACTTTTTATAATTGTCCAGGCATGTGATCCCTGATGCAATTTTACTATGAATACTGCCTTTATTTAAGCAAGGGCAGGGGGGAGTTAATCCTAAAAGGCTTCATTGGTAGATATCCATTATGTCTTCCTCTTGGTCCCAACTTCAATGGTACCTTGTAACCAAGAGTTCTCCCATTGCACTGTAGCCCAGTGCCCTCCACAGCACCAGTCACCTTTGCCTAGGAACAAAGGCCAATACTCCAAAAGGAGGAAGCTAGACTAACAGCCTGTGATGCAGCCTGTAAAGATAATAGCTATCGAAATGCCGAACTGCTTACACAAGTGGCCATGTGACATTTACACAAATAATGTACGAGGGCTCAATGTGTTCCACATCCTTGCCAACACTTGATATTACATGTCTTTTTTACTAGAGCCATGCTGGTGGCTATGAAGTGGTGTAGTTTTCATTTGCAAGTCCTTGATGATTAATAATGTTGAGCACCTTTTCATGTGCTTATTAGCAATTTGTATATTTTCTTTAGAGAAATGACTATTAGAATCCTTTGCCCATTTAAAAAATTAGGCTATTAGCCTTTTATTATTGAACTAGAGGCCCGGTGCATGAAAATTCGTGCACTCGGGGGGTTTCCTCAGCCCGGCCTGCACCCTCTCGCAGTCAGGGACTCCTCGAGGTATGTCCACTTGCCAACTTAGACCTTCTCCCTGGGAGATTGGGCCTAAGCTGGCAGTCAGACATACCTCTGGTAGGCTGGGAGCCCTTGGGGGATGTCTAACTGCAGCTTAGGCTTGTTCCCTACAGGGAGCAGGCCTAAGCCATGTTCAGACATCCTTAGTGCTGCAGAGGTGGCGAGAGAGGCTCACATCACCTCCACTGAGCTTGCAGACATCAGCCCGGCTTGTGGCTGAGCAGAGCTTCCCCTATGGATGCTCACCGACAACCAGGGGGCAGCTTCTGTATTGAGCATCTTTGCGATCAGTTGTCCCATAGTTTTGGTCAATTTGCATATTACTCATTTATTATATAGGATTGTAGGAGTTTGGTATTTTTTTTTAACAAGACTTTACCTTTATTTTTGTAGCTTTATTGAGGTATAATTGGCAAATAAAATTGTACACATTCAAAATGTAAAATGTGATGATTGTATACTTGGTGAAATGTCTACCAATATTTAGCCAATTAACACACCCATCACCTCACATAGTAACCTTTATTGTGTGTGTGTTGAGAATGCTTAAGATTTAATCTCTTAGCAAATTTTAACTATACAATACATATTATTAATTATAGTCACTATGCTGTACATTAGATCTTCAAAACTTATTCAACTTATGACTGAAATTTTGTACCTTTTAAATAACATCTTCCCATTTCCCCCACCCCTAAGTTTCTGGAACCCACCATTCTAACCTCTTTTTTATGGCTTAGGCATTGTTTTAGATTTCCTATATGAGTGATATCATACATATATTTCCTTTCTTATCTGCCTTATTTCACTTACTATAATGTCCTCCAGTTTTAACCATGTTGTCACAAGTGATTCTTTCTTGTTATATAAAATAGACTAGAGTCCTGATGCATGAAATTAGTGCAAGGGGCTCGGCCCTCATAGCCCTGGCTTCATCTGGGAGGTCGTCCAGAAGCTCATTCGGTTGTCTGGTCTAATTAGCATATTGTGCTTTTGTTATTACAGATAATTTTATAAGTTATCTACACTAATAAAAGAGAAAGACGCCGAAACCAGTTTGGCTCAGTGGATAGAGCCTCGGCCTGCGGACTGAAAGGTCTCAGGTTCGATTCCGGTCAAGGGCATGTACCTGGGTTGCAGGCACATCCCCAGTAGGAGATGTGCAGGAGGCAGCTGATCGATGTTTCTCTCTCATTGATGTTTCTAACTCTCTATCTCTCTCCCTTCCTCTCTGTAAAAAATCAATAAAATATATTTTTTTAAAAAAATAAAATAAATAGCCGAGACCGGTTTTGCTCAGTGGATAGAGCGTCGGCCTGCGGACTAAAGGGTCCCAGGTTCGATTCCGGTCAAGGGCATGTACCTGGGTTGTGGGCACATCCCCAATGGGAGATGTGCAGGAGGCAGCTGATTGATGTTTCTCTCTCATCGATGTTTCTAACTCTCTATCTCTCTTCCTTCCTCTCTGTAAAAAATCAATAAAATATATATTTAAAAATAAATAAATAAATAAATAAATAAATAAATAAATAAAAGAGAAAGATGAAAATTGACCATACCTTCATGACACCCACCAGCCAATCAGGAGTAAGTATGCAAATTAACCCAACAAAGCTGGCAGGTTAATTTGCATGTGCAGGCTCCAAGAGGCATGGGGTGGGGCAGGGCGCTTGCATTGTCTCCATGGCAACAAATCAGGCATTTAAGGCTGCTTCTGGCCTCTGGGCAGTGTGGAAAGGCAGAAAGGACGCTCCAGGCCAGAGTGAATAAAGTGCCCGCAGCCAGGGGAAGGGAGGCCCATTCTTGCACAAGTCTTCGTGCATTAGGCCTCTAGTCTTTTATAATTTTAAAATTTACTTAACACAAATTTAAAAAATGTTTATATGCTTTTATCATATAAATCTATTATCAAGCAATATGCATGAAATACTTTATGGATACAAGTAAATTATTAAACAGGCTTCTATTTTCCAAGTGTTATTTCTACTTCATATGACAACATTCTGCAGTACAGTAAAAATATATCTTTATATGTTTACCTGTGTTTTTAAACATTAATTAATGTCTTTTTGGTAATCATTGAGACTTTAAGAGGAATAACGTCAACATACTAACTCGTTTTCCTCATTGTAAGCTGCCCAAGGCGGCATGAAGTTCCTGAGTCAGATTCTTAGACTTGTCCTTTGTCATCTCTGCCACTTACTTATTATTTAACTGAGGCTCTTTGACTATCAACCTGTGTCTAGATGTTCACAAGTGGCAATTGAAATTGCAGTGGCTATGCTAGCTCTCTTAAGATATAATTATGTAGTCTGCATAAAGGTTTATTGAAAAATCACAAAGAGTTTTAAAATTAACACTAAGAGAAATAAACTCTCATTATTTGCTCAGGTTGGGTATTAAAATTGGAGACAAAATAAAATAAAAGCAGTGTCAAACCACAAAAAGAATTTTGATCTTGATCATTTTGTGCTATCTGGTCAAATTTAGATATTTTAAAAGAAAGACTTTACAGTGTCACGAGTGTGTTATAAAGTGTATAGGGAGGCTCAGCTTGCTCCTCATTATTGCTATTTGTGGGGCATTTCAGAAATCTGTCAGATCATGTTGAAGATACAAAAAGGAGCATTGATAATGCACCACTTAATTGTGACACCTTAATATTGCATTCCTTTAGCTGAAAGCCCTCACAAAAATTTGATGAGATTAAATTGGGAACCTCTTACTTTGATTATTAACTTCAATTGACGTCGGATCTTTTCATGAAAAAAAAGAAAGTTTTTTTTTTTGGCAACCAGTGCACTTGAAAGAAACTTCTTACACAAATAAACTTATTGGATGCAGCAGGGAATATTATTTTTCTCCTTTGGTGTCAATCACGGCTCTAGGGCAGCAAAAGCTTAAACTCAGTACATTTGGTTCTATCATTCCACTTGCATGCTGAAATTTTAGAGAACAGTCTTAACTGGATGACCCATTACTAATTTTCCCTTTTGTTTTCTTTTTCCAAATGTATAGATTGCTTCATTATAGCCTCATTATTGCAGCTTTCCTTATATATAACTCTTCCATGTTGTTCAAAAGGTGAGTAGTTTACTTTCCTCTCTTACAAGACCTACCTCTTCATTGAAAACCACTCCTAAAAAATACCTCTCACAATGTAATATACAAATGATATATCATAGAACTGTACACACGAAACCTATATAGTTTCATTAACCAATACCATCACAATAAATTTATAACAGTAAAGTAATAAAATAAAATGCAAAACATACCTATAAAATGGCAAATAACAAGTTATATTTGTTTGTTTTTCTTTAATTTAACATTAACTCCAGTCTCAAAGAATGTGTTGCAATCAAATAGATATAGGTATTATAAAACATTATTTTATGAAATCCCTCTGTAAACGCAATAAACTAAAAAAGACTAGCAAATGCGAGTCCATAGCATCTCACTGTGCCAATGTCAGGGCCTTTGACATTGTGGGTTAGCATGCAAACCAGATGTAAAAGAATGAAAACCCTTCATTTCCCACCCTGCCATTCTCCAGGTATGGTCCTTTACAGAAAGGGAATGCAAAGTTGAGTAATTTTTTAAAAAGTTTTCAAATTAACATTTTGAATACCTCTCTACATTGACCTATAAAGCTTTAGAAAGTAATGAAGGTTGTTGGGTGAGGAATAAAAGCAAGCAAAGGCTCTGTATCAATCATAAAAAATGCAACAATACTGCCATCTATTGCTTCAAATATTTCTCTTAGCTTTCACAATGCATATTTTATGTTGTAAAGAAGAATGTATGACTTATATGTTGCTTTTGTTCAAGTAATTTTATACAGAACTATGTAACATGCAGCATTTGAATACAAATGAGAATTTTCATATGATACTATAAATGTGATTATCATTCAATAGATATAATAATTTTACAAAACTACATTTACTTTCTAAGGTTTTCTTTTTTAAACTTATTAAAGGTGTGAATGGATGACAACACTTGGTGAACCAGCTATGAATAAAAGTATGTGACAAGGTAGAAGTTAAATCTTAAAAAATAAATAAATGTATGATTATATGCACAATATAACTATCATTAAAACTATTCACAATGTTTATGAGTATTACATTTACACCATCCATATTTTACCTTTAATGGAGGTCTGCATGAAGAAAAGGAAACAAGGTTTTGAAATCCTTTTCTGTCAGAGGGAGATACAAGGAAGATTGTCCCTGCTCATATCTTTCTACGGGCTCAGCTGGACCCTGAGTTTAAGTCAGCTTCAGGTTATTATATGCTAATCTGCCTTCAGGATTCTGGTATCTACTCAGACCCTGTTTGGAAGAGCTGGGATCCAATCTCAAAATCAGTTCCTGGGAACTCAGAAAAACCTTATAAATAAAAAATGCAAACAGGCTTTTGTTTCTGTTCCTTTTGTTTTGATTAATTTATGCCTTAGAATACATTTCAAGAAGAATGGGCAAACATCTGTATTCCATTTTTAAGTTAAATCTTATTTATATTTATATTTTATTTTCATTTTGTTTCTTCTGAGATTGCACATTGTACCCTGGCTGCTTTGTTGTAAAAGCCTGAATCTATGGGGCAAGTAGAAATTTCAGGAAAGACTGACAAAGTTCTGCCAGGCCCTGAGAGGTCTATACCTGAGGGATGTTGGGTGAGAGAATGCTGGACTTGAAAGGCAGCAAGAAATCTACCAGTCCTATGAACTTAGAAGACAAATCTCACTGGAAGTCCTACATAAACATCAACCCACACCTTCAGGATATTAGCAAAGATGGACTAAGTATAGTTGCAACCTATCTCTCCCAGAAACAGCCATTTTAGTAGGACATTGAGGTGACCTCCCACACCTCTATCTGCTGATAGATTGAACCAACTTTCGTAGGGAATAAACAATGGACTCAGTAGAGAAAAGGATCAGTGAATAAAAGAGTATTCAATACAAATCATCTTCCTTGAAGCATAGAGAGAAAATAAATAGAAAGAATAGATCTGCATATATTGGGTGCATAAAAGATACAGTCAAATAAAGACTTACCAGAACATAATGACAGCATACAAGGCAGAACATTTGTATAAATGCATTTATCACACTTAATCTATTCTTATCCTTTAGTTTTAATTTCATTTTTTATCCTCTCAGCTTCTTCCTTTCCTGCCAATATATTTTATAGCTTACATTTAAGTAGAACTAAATATATTTCTATCAAAGTTTATTTTAAACTAATCCAATTAAAATATAAAAATACAGCTATCAAAGGAAAACTGGGAATAGTATTGATTAATTGTTTCACTTCTACCAACTTTATCCTATATTTTAGAATGGCTTAAAATATAAGTCAGAATTCCTATAAGATCATATGAAGTAAAAAAAATCACATAATATACTCTAAAATAGTGTCAAATGACAAGAGTCAACTAATGGATGCTTAGTGTGTAAAACCGGTTCCTACTTGGTCAACTGGTCATCATGGAGCCCATCCCTGTGCCAGGCCAGCATGCCATTGCTCCTGCACACCTTCACGTCTGCTTCTGAGGTGCACTGCATCCAGAAAGCTACCACATGAATCAGGGAAATGACTTGCCACTGAAACTGAGCTCCAAACCAAGCTCTGAGCACAGTGCCGGTTAAAGCTCCAGGAGGGACAGACAGACCACCGAGATCTCATTACCAAGCACAGGAGCATATTTTTACAACAGCAGAACTTGGTATTCACAAAAGAGGAAAGAGCCTGTTTGGGGTCCTTTATTTTGGAATTGCTCCATCAAAAGCTAATTTCATCTTGACTGTGTAAGGCCAATTTGGCTCATATGTTTCTGTTTTGATAAAGGCATTGGACTAGCATTAAAATTCTAGCAACTCTATGGAGATTACAAAACTTTCTCTAGGCACAAATCTTGTCTTTGGAAAGAATGATGAATAATAAATAATGGGGAATTTCAAAAGGAATTCACTCAACAAAAACTTGAGTGAATGCTGCCTGCCAGACATATGCTAGGTATAAATCATCTTACGCCATAGCAAGTCAGCTAGAATGCAGAAATAATTAACAGGAAATGACAACTGTTATTTAAAATGTCTAATCACCATGCAAAGTTTCAAATTTAGTGAAATTTCAGAAGGGTTTATGACTTATTTATCTATTATGAGTTATAAGACCACAAAATATAGTGGCTTAAAAACATTTATTTTTCTCCAGTCCAATATTTAGGGCGTTTATGATAGCTTGATCAGATGAGGTAACCAGACCTCTTTCATCTTGTACTTCATTACCACAGGTCTTTGTCCACAATGTGAAAGAAAGTTCCACCCAGTGAGAAAAAGAAAAGAGAAGATGGCAAGGTTACTAATATCATTTTAAGAAAATGATCTAGAATTTGACCATGTAATTTCTGCTTATATCCCACTACCCAAACAGACCATTAGGTTATGCCTCATAAAGGCAGATGACATAGCGTTTATTGGGACGGTCAAGTAGGTCCTTCTTCCTACTATATAATTCACTCATCTCTAACCAATAAAAGCAACACAAGGACCCATCTGCTTACTATACTAAGGGAAAATTCCACAATGTCCTCATGATAAGCAATCATCTCCAGCAGGTTTTTAACCCGAATAATAAACTAAATCCTCTTTTAAATGAAATAGAGCAAGGTCATGATAATTACCATGATATTCCCATTGGGAAAATGAAAAGAGAGGAAACCAACATCCTCTGTTCCATAGCCACTGCCAATACATATCATGTGTGAATGTGAAGCCTCTGCCTCAGAATTCAAGGAATTCCCCTTGATGAGATTAAACGGGAGTGCTGGGTTCTCAGAGCATCTTCACTCATTTTACTCTGTAACCACATGTATGATAGTGATGACACACCCTTTTCCTACTAAAGGCACTTCCTGGAAACTGCATGTCCCTTCTACTAGAAATTACAGTCTGAGATGGGCATTTGTGTGTCCTGTTAAAAATACCTTTCCTACTGCCCACCAGGGTGTGGCTCAGCAGTTGAGCATCAACCCAGGAACCAAGAGGTCACCAGTTTGATTCCCAGTCAGGGCATGTGCCCAGGTTGCAGGTCAATCCCCAGTAGGGGCAATCCCCAGAAGCGGGTGTGCAGGAGGCAGCCAATAGATGATTCTCTCTTATCACTGATGATTCTCTCTTATCATTGATGTTTCTATCTAGCTCCCCCTCTCCCTTCCTTTCTGAAATCAATAAAAATACATTTTTAGAAATAAAGGAGGATAGATGTTGGTGGGACCATTGGCTGCCACTTTCAATATATAGACATAGCTTTGAATGTTTATTTAGAATATTTATAGGAGCATAATTGAGGAAGCTAACTGGTTACTCACTTTTAATCTAAATAGTTTATATTGCTAGATTATATTTGATAACAAAATATATAACAAAGTGCAAATGACATTGTGTTTTTCAAACATTTTCAAATCAAATTCAGAGAATAAAAGTCAGTTTTCATTAAACACATAAATATATATTTGTGTGAAAAATGCACAGAATCAGCAAAATATTTTGCTGAAAATTTAATTGAAATAAATGAAGTGTAGTGTTCCTAATTATCTCTAAGCAAACGTCTCTTTCCACCTCTCCTTCAATATGGCCCCTTGTGTAACACTCTCTCAACAACTGATTTTCTGACTAAAATCACATAAAATTCAAAGTTGTTAATATAAATTATTTGGAATCTGGCAGAAGGTATATAGATACAGTGATATTCACCATATCAACAATAACTTATCTTCACTATAGTTGAAGGTAAATCTAGAAAAATATAAAACATTCATAATAAGAAATAGATCTTCTATTTCCGCTTTTCCACACAAATTTCTAAGTGCTTAAACTTATAATAGATCATGTACTTTATCTCCAAATAAGTATTAAGCCAAAAAAAAAATAGATAGATGTCTGTACTTATAAAATCCTGAAACTGATTATTTTTGATACAATCAGCAGATCACAGGAGACTACAGGCTAGTTTATTCCCTGCTTGGATTAGAAATACCTGAAAATTAAAGGTAACTTTTAAATATTTGGAGGTTGGCAATAATGGGAAGGGGTGAAATAAAAATATAAAGAGTGGACAATATCATTGAGATGCATTGTGAATATGGAACAATACATTTATAAAATAATTGGTTGGCAATCACAATTTTGGGTTGAAGAATTCAGCTTTCAGTCTTTAGTATAATATAAATGAGTTAACATAGTTAAATTTAGAGCAGTGCCAGGCACTTAGAAAACATTCAATAAATGTCAGACTTCTGTGTGTATTTTACTCATAATTGTGTTAATTGCTCTGTGTTTGTGAAACATAGAGTAATTGATATACACAACTCATATAAAGATAGCATCATTCTATATTTTGTCTTTATTTGCCATGGATTATTTTTTAATCAATTTCAATTAATAGCATGTAATTTATCTTACAAAAATATTTCTTGTTCAGTCAATTCAAGGTACTGAAGAAAATAAGATATATTGAAATGTTCAGAAGCTCTACATAAAAGCCTACTTACATGAGTATGGGGGAAAGAGAACTGTGAAAGAAAGCATTTGACTGGAATTGTTACTTCAATCAATGACTAATTTGTATAATTACTTTAAATTGTTAGAACCAGAAGAAAAGACATAGGCAATTGACTATGTTACACTTTTCAAGGGAATGTGCTTAGTAATGGAAAATTATATTTATAGTACGAAAGACAGATTCATAACTTTTGAGGTAACTTTATGAATTAAAGATACAGACTTAAAAAACTCTGAGAAAAATAAACATTTAATTTACACTAGGATCACAGTTCTGATATGATATAGAGTATTGGATACTGTTTTGGTGTGGTAGACAGAGTGATGGCCCTCTCAAGAGGTCTACTTTCTCACCCTCCACCCCCACACACAGATATGGTACTATACCTGGGAAGAGGAACTTTATAGATATGATAAAGTTAAGGGTCTTTATTTGGGGAGAATACACTGGATTCTACTTGTTACAAGAGCAATAGAAATCTAACATTATATATATATATATATATATATATATATATATATATATATATATATATATATATATGTTTAAATAATTAGAAGTTAGGTTCTAATTTAGAAAGTACTATCAATCTTTTTATACTCATTTTCCTTAGCTGCCAGATGGGCCTTGTAGTGCCAACCTTCCTACCTCACAATATTATGTTGAAATAACATTAATTGAGAAACTGCATTATTTTTTGTATAGTTCAAGTAGCTTACTTCCATAAGGCATTCACTCAAAAGGTACTGAGTTCCACCCATGTGGATAAAGCATTGAATAGTCAGAAACAAACCCTGTGTCTATGAAATATACATTCCAGTGGTGGGAAGGTAGATAAAATACAAATAAATAGAGCACAGAGTATGTCAGATGATGATCAGTGCATTGGAGATGGGGCAGAGGTGTGGAGGATGAGTATGAAAGGGATATAGGAAACTGGGAGTTGTAATTTTGAGTAATCCTAAAAGTCTCAATGATGGGATATTTGAGTAAAGGCCTGAATGAGGTGAGAGAGAATAAATCTTCTCATATCTGATGGAAAGTGCTTCAGTCTCTAAAACAGCAGTTCTCAACTTTATCATATCTATAAAGTTCCTCTTGCCAGGTATGGTACCATATCTGTGTTTGGGGGGTGAGAAAGTAGACCTCTTGAGAGGGCTATCACTCTGTGTACCACACCAAAACAAATAATTACATATTGTTTTTGTGATTAATCACTATGCTTTAATTATGTTCAATTTGTAACAATGAAAATACATCCTGCATATCAGATATTTACATTACGATTCATAACAGTAGCAAAATTACAGTTATGAAGTAGCAACGAAAATAATTTTATGGTTGGGGGTCACCACAACATGAGGAACTGTATTAAAGGGTCGTGCCATCAGGAAGGTTGAGAACCACTATACTAAAAGGTCCTGAGACTGACATGTGCCTGGATGTTGGAGAGATAATGTGCGTGACTGGGACGGAGGAAGGCAGGCATTGAGTAGCAGGAGATGAGGCAGAATGTAAGTAGGAAGGGAAGTAGAATCCGGCAGATGATTATGGGCTTTCTTGGTCTTAATTAGTACTTTGATTTTATGCTGAGAGAGCAGAGATGCCCTCAGGGTTTTTGAACAGAAGAGTGACATGATTGAAATTGTTTTAAAAAGACTCTCTTGTGTTAAGAAAAAGACCTCAAGTTGGGTGGAGATAAATTAAAAGAATATTGCAATCATCCAGGCCATTGATATTGATGGTTTGGACTAAGGCGATACTCCCTGAGACAGTGAGAAATACTTCAAGTTTAAATACATTTTGAAGGTAGAGCTAATGCCATTTGCCTATGCATTGGATATGACATATCAGAGAAGAAAAGAGTCAGGATGATTTCAAAACCTCTAGACTGAGCAGTTGGAATATGGCATTATCTCCAACGCTGAAGGAAGGGTAATTGGGGAAGATCAAGTGTTTTAGATAAGCAAGTTGGAGGTGCCTGGCAGTACTCCAGGAATGGATGTTTTGTTGGCACAAGCAGTCTGGGCTTTATTGATATGGTCCAGATTAGAAACACAAATCCTCATGGATAATGAAATCATCACTTCATTTATTTGTTACGACATTATCAGGTTTTCTAAGTACATCTTTAGAAATTCACAGTGGTATCTTTAAGTTGTACACCAATTTGGTATCTCACTATTTTAAAAGATTAAGTGGAGCCGAAAGTCCTGTTCCTACACATATTATGTGACAATGCTAAGATAAATAACGTCTGAGCTAAATAGAAAAGCATATTAACCTGTATTATTATGATCGTTCATGCGAATTATTTATATGGGCTTTGGGAAAATACATATTGATTTTGATATTCATGCAAACTCAAAAAAAAGTGGAAAACACTCAATATGTAAATTATTCATTTATGTGAAGATGCTAGTTTATTTTCATAATTAAAATATATAATTTATCTCATTATTCAACTCTAGATTCCACCTTAAAAGTTCACTTCATATTACTTATATACTCCGTGGTTCAAAAGCACTCTGAAAAACTAACTTTTGAGATGCTGCATTAAAGATTGAATTGTGAGGTTAAATAAAGATTATATCCCCATGGTCATTCTAAACATTTTCTTTAGATCTACCACAAAATAAAAGGAGGAGGGTTTCCATTGAATCCTTTCCATTTGGTTTAATATATTTCTTGAAAAGGAGACAACAAGTTTATATGTTTTCTTTGCTGTCATATCAGCAGTAGTGCAAAGAACAATGCTTAATGTTTAACTAATTGAAGAAAGTTTCAAAGAGAAAGATCTGTGACTTGTGACCGAAAAGACAAGCTTGAGATACAAGTTTACTTGAAAAGTGTTGGAGTGAATTTCTTGAAGCCAAAATGTAGATATTATTTTGTTAATCTTCTGTCCAAAATCATCAACAAATCTACATTTCTTCCTTTTTGAATTTTTTTTAAATTTTGTTTTATTGCTTAAAGTATTACAAAGAGTAGTACATATGTCTCCCTTTTTTTCCCCTTGACCTTCCCCCGGCCTCCCCTACCCCCCAGTTTCTTGTGTCCATTGGTTACGCTTATATGCATGCATAAAAATCCTTCGGTTGATCTCTAAACATCCCCCCGCCCCTCACAACTTTCCCCAGCCTTCCCGATGTAGTTTGACAGTCTGTTTGATGCTGCTCTGCCTCTGTATCTATTTTTGTTCATCAGTTTATAATGTTCTTTATTATCCATATATGAGTGAGATCATGTATTTTTATTTCATTGACTGGCTTATTTCACTTAGCATAATGCTCTCCAGTTCCATCCATGCTGTGACAAATGGAAGAATTCCTTCTTTTTTATAGCAGTGTAGTATTCCACTGTGTAGACGTACCACAGTTTTCTAATCCATTCATCTGTTGATGGGCACTTAGGCTGTTTCCAAATCTTAGCTATTGTAAATTGTGCTGCTATGAACATAGGGATGCATATATCCTTTCTGATTGGTGTTTCTGGTTTCTTGGGATATATTCCTAAAAGTGGGATCACTGTGTCAAATGGGAGTTCCATTTTTAGTTTTTTGAGGAAACTCCATACTGTCTTCCATAGTGGCTGCACCAGTCTGCATTCCCACCAGCAGTGCACGAGAGTTCCCTTTTCTCTACATCCTCGCCAGCAGTTGTCATTTTGTGGATTTGTTGATGATAGCCATTCTGACAAGTATGAGATGGTACCTCATTATTGTTTTGATTTGCATCTCTCGGATGATTAGTGACTTTGAGCATGTTTTCATATGTCTCTTGGCTTTCTGAATGTCCTCTTTTGAAAAGTGTCTATTTAGGTCCTAGCCCATTTTTTGATTGGATTGTTTATCTTCCTTTTGTTAAGTTGTATGAGTTCCCTATAAATGTTGGAGATTAAACCCTTATCGGTGATAACATTGGCAAATATGTTCTCCCATGCAGTGGGCTTTCTTGTTGTTTTGTTGTGGATTTCCTAGCCCTTTTGGTGGATATTGTGAATGTAATATTTCTGGGAGAGACAGGGATGTAAAGAGTTAAGTCTTGATTCAACTATAACATGGAGTGGGAATAGAGGCTGTTTTGGGGGGATTGGTAAGCAGCCCTTATTTTTATATGGTATTAAATCAGGAAGAATTTTGTTTAGCATCACCTCTTTTCCTCCTTCAAAGAGGATAAATCCACAAAGAATATTCTTGGGGTTAAAAGGTGCATTCTTCTTACTCTGCTTTTCAGATAATGATGCAAATTCTGAATTCTCTAAATGACTCTAATTAATTTTCTCCCAGAATTAAGGAGTGAATGAAGACTAATGCATCATCTCAAGACAGCAAATACCTTCTTAAACCTAAGTGTATAATTATTATTGATTATCCAGTGTTTTAGGTATTTTTGAGTTGAAAATAAATTAATAATAAATAATAATTAAAATCTCATCAGATTGCATGTGACAATATTGTTACTGATACATGTGGTTTATCGTTTCACATATTCTTTGCAAATATTCAAATGATTTATCAACTTATGTATAAATTATAAAAATTCTGTATATCTAAAATTATTTTATATTCAGTGATCATAAACCTCAAAATTACACCAACAAACCATAGAAATATTGACTCAATTACAAAATGCTAAATTGGATTTTTCCCTTTGATAAGCTTCCAACAAATATCAAAACTCAGGTAATATTAACTTCTTCCAATAACCTAGCCAAACCTAACTAATCCAAATTCCTCGTGTCCATTTTAACCTTTCTACATCTCTGACAGGTGCTCAAACATGAAGTTAGAATTTTCTAAATGACTCAGGAGCAAATAAAATCAACATGGCAAGATTATGAGCACAGGGATGGAGCCTAAAATAAGTCATTTTTAAAAATATGGGTTGTCCTTACAGGTGAGTAATACATCATTATTAGAGAATGCACCACGATCATTATATCTACATGTGACACTTCCCAATTCAGTTGTATAATCTGTAGCATGTTAACAGTGACAGCAAATCACTCTCACTTGCAAAGATAGTAAAGATAATTATCTATAGAGACAAAAATGGGTGATACTCAGCATGAGCTGTATAACTTATATGATTATTCAGAGATAGAGTTGTATATGACATTATAAATACCATATAAAGCATTCTATATAATTTAAAAATTGCCAGTGCATGACAGTGTAAACAATTGATGCACTACAGAGAATGTTGGTTAATTTTTAACATCGTTTTAAAACAGGCAACATTCTAATACAGGACATTATATATTCTAGGGTTTAAGCAATTTTTGAAATAGACATTATAATGAATAGAAGGCGTTTCAGCAGTTATTCTGAATTCCATTTGTTTCTAAGTCCAGTGGGTAAGGGCAATTAGACTAATAAAAAGTATTGAACCTGGTTCCACTATAATTAATTTTCACAATGAAGCCACAAAGGTGAAGATCCAGAGACCCAATTTCTCGCTGCTGCTGTCTAGGTTATCTACAATAAGCCGGCAGAATTAATTTGATGATCCCATGTTTGATTTTATTGTCTTCTATTGTTTTTACTCATGTCTTCCAATGTTCTCTTTGTGGCAAGTGTTCATGGCATCAAATTTATTTTCCATCATAAGGCTGTTAGCTGACACTGCCAGTATGATCAGGAAATACAGTTATATAGGGGTGGGGAAAAGTAGTTCTACAATTGTAATGCAAATAAATAATACAATAATTAATAAAGAATACACTCTGTGTTTTGAGTACTCACAACTATAGACCTAATTTTGCCCACTCCTCTATTGCTTTGGCCAGTGTTCATATTCACAACCACTAGTTGCACTGAAGAGCATTCAATCAACTCATAGAATCAGTATGAAATAAATCTAAATGAAGACTACAGAGTCAAGTGAAAGACAGAATAAGGATGGTTTTTCTTACATTGATTCTCTCTTATCTGGGCCTTTTATTTCTGATTTTTAAACATCTTGTGTGTGCCAGATGAAAAATACAAACGGAACAAGTAATTGTTTGGCAGGAAGGGGGTTCAGAAAAATGTTGAATACAGGTGCTGCCTCTATATACTTGCTCTTAATCAGCAAGCTAAATCTGTCTATTTTACATCCTCTTATCCACTTCTTTGGAAAATATAGATTTATTGTAATAACCCAACTTCTTGGATGCTTTTTAAAAAATCTCTTCAAGTGTCAGCACTTTCCTCAGTAGGCTTTTTGCCAGAGTGTGCCAATTAAGCTCTCGTGAATGGCAAGCAAGAATAAAGTACAAGAAGAATTCACCTCGAGCAAAGGAACATATTTTATTCACAGAGATTTTAAGGTAAAACCATCAGAGTAGATGATAAAATTGAATCACAGTTTGAATTTGAGATATTTTTTGAAAAACTCTCCTGAAATTTCATAATAAAAAGCAAAACATGAAAGCATAAACTGTAAAAAATATTAGTCAACACATCTGTAACACAATAAAAAGGATTAGCCAAGAAATATACAGGATTAGGTAATAATGAAAATGTCAATGTTAATTAAAAAGCTTAAATACCACCTCACACCTGTCAGAATGGCTATCATCAACAAATCAACAAATGACAAGTGCTGACGAGGATGTAGAGAAAAGGGAACTCTCATGCACTGCTGGTGGGAATGCAGACTGGTGCAACCACTATAGAGAACAGTATGGAGCTTCCTCAAAAAGTTAAAAATGGAACTCCCATTTGACACAGTGATCCCACTTTTAGGAATATATCCCAAGAAATCAGAAACACCTATCAGAAAGAATATATCCACCCCTATGTTCATAGCAGCACAATTTACAATAGCTAAGATCTGGAAACAGCCTAAGTGCCCATCAACAGATGAATGGATTAGAAAACTGTGGTACATCTACACAATGGAATACTATGCTGCTGTAAAAAAGAAAGAACTCTTACCATTTGCAACAGCATGGATGGACCTGGAGAGCATTATGCTAATCGAAATAAGCCAGTCAGAGAAAGATAAATATCATATGATCTCACTCATTTGTGCAATCTAATGACCAACATAAACTGATGAACAAAAACAGACCCAGAGACATAGAAACAACAAACTGACTGATAAACCTCAGAGGGAAGACTGGGGAGGTTTGAGAGGGGAAGAGATCAACCAATGAACTGATATGTGTTATGCATAACCCAAGGACACACAGACAATGGGGGTGGGAGAGGGCAATGAGGGAAAATGGGGACATATGTAATACTTTCAACAATAAAGATGTATTTAAAAAATAATAATAATAAAATAAAATGCTCAAATAACTCAGATTCCTTGATATTTGAAGGGTTTGAGAGGGGAAGAGATCAACCAATGAACTGATATGTGTTATGCATAACCCAAGGACACACAGACAATGGGGGTGGGAGAGGGCAATGAGGGAAAATGGGGACATATGTAATACTTCCAACAATAAAGATTTATTTAAAAAAATAATAAAACAAAAAGCTCAAATAACTCAAATTTCTTGAAATGTGTAGATTTACTTGCAATATAATCTTCAGACATGACATTATAATCATTTATATTAATTATATAAGCATTAAGAGTTGAAATTCATTCCCAGTAGAAAATTTTGATGAATATATAACAAATGATTATTACTATTAATTTGAATAATATGAAATACTTAGAGCCAAGTGGCCCTTCTTTCCTTCTCATAGAATAAATGTGAAAATTAAACAACTTTTACTTCTAGGATGTATAAGCAGTCATTTATCTTTTTTCTTTCATTCTGTTGTTAATATTATAACACACAACTCTTACATCATAGTCTTGTATTGCTCAGCTTTTAATATTTATGTTTTGGAAATTTTATATCACAAGAAAATATGTCTTTCTACTATATTATTCAATATATCTGAATAATTCCTGCCTCACATTCTGAAAAGAAAAAAATATAGTAAGCATAATTTTAAACTATTTTTATTGATGGTTCATCAAATTACATGGATTAAATGTGGATAGCATATTGATATTATTTATAGTGAAATAGTATTTGCAAAGATGAACAAAATTATTCTAATATTCTTACCAAAAAAAATGAAATGTCCAGAGGGTAAAGGAAACTCTAAAATGGAAGAAAAAATATGGGAACTTGCATAATGTATGCAAAAATATTACATATTATTTATTGATTACTGGCTAATACATTAGATTTTAGTAAATATTTCAAGTATGTCACCTGATAAGCCAGTTTCTCACTATTGAATTATGATTAAAGGCCACCTGCCCTCACATTAATTGGTGAGTAATTGTTCATCACTCATGAAACTAGCACTACCATATTTAAAAATGTCATTTCCTTGCCAAAATAAAATCAGGCATAATTACACTTAGAAAGACACAAATATGTGATACTAAAAACCAGGTGCTGCCTTCGCATGATCAATTTTATTCTGTTGTTAAGCTTGGTAAGAATTTAATGTTATTACTATCTTTTTGAATGCTAATTACCAACCTCTGAAATTTAAAAAAAACACTAAAATATTTTATACCAAATATGTAGAATCAAGTAAAAAATGCTGAGTTCTTACCTAATATTTGCAAAATATGAGAATATTTTTTCTAATAATAGAGTTAATGTTTTAGAGAAGTTCAAATACATACAACAGAGTAAGATTAGCAAATAAATATCATCAGAGATTCCCCCTGAAATTTATTAGCTTGCTAACAAAGACTTTGAGTGAAGTGTACATTTTAACATTTCCACAAACTATGTAAGTTATCTTCACTTATTTAATTATAGGTACATAATGACTTTTGTCCTTAAAATACTATAAGTTTCAGAGTGAAAAATGTGTGTGTAATTTTGGCTTAGCTGCTCTGACAGTCTTTGAACAGAAACTCTAAATGGAGCATGTCTATCTGCTGCATGATGTATAAATAAACTCAATATAATTCTTTAAAGAGATGTGTGGCATTGATTGCTCTAAAAAATCCTGCATTTGCTCCATCTCCATTTTTCAATTCTTCAATAAGAAGAGAAGAAACAAACGTTGTGCCCTTGAGCAGAATTAGTTACAGAGGATAGAGTAAGAATATAATTAAGAGATGACAAAAATTAAACAAGTGCTATGTAGCAGCCATAAAAGCTTTTAAAATAAGGTCTACAAAATAATAAAATTCAATGTGCTTGTATTTTAAAAGATCTTTGCCAAATTTCATATAACACAGATATTTAATATTTTAAACTTCACCATACATTATACATTTATGTGTTCATTGGAAAAATATTTAGTAAACAAATCCAAGTATTATCCTAAGAGTTGGAGGTAAAGTAAGACAGACAAAGACTGTACTTTCATAGAGCTAATTTTCGGGAAGATATAAGCTAATAATCAAGTACATAAATAAAGCATAGTATCATTTCAGTTAATTAATACTATGTGTTAAATATATAAGTGTGATATAGCTAGAATAGAGTAGGGTTGAAGGGTGCTAGAAATTTTAAGCAGAGTTACATGAATGAGGAAGGGACATTTTAAAAAAGTGAATAAAATTCTGAGATGACTGTGATGGGAACAAGTTCAAATATCCTGGATCTCTATAGTGCTTACATTCACTTAACTAGTCAAAGTCATTTTACAGTTTTTGACAAAGTGATTTATCAATGCTTTAGAAAAGAAAATGTCCTATAAGGATAGATGGGCAAATATATATGTGATGTGACATACTGAGGATAATAATTTAAAAATTATTATTGGGACTGAAATAAAGAGTAAATTTTTCCCCATTTTATTGAATTTATTAGGGTGACACTAGTTAACAAAATTATATAGGTTTCAGGTGTACAGTTCTACAACACATCATCCGTACACTCCATTGTGTGATCGTCATCCCATCCATCACCATTTACCCCCATTCCCTCTTCTACCTCCCTTTACCACCCCCACCCTGCAATCACCACAGGATTGTCAGTAACCATGAATTTTTTTTCTCTCATTTTTTTTCTTTTTTGCTCAATCCCTCCACCCTCTACACCCAGCCCTACTCCCCCGGTCAGCTGTCAGCCTGCTCTCTATGAATCTGTCTCTATTTTGCTGGTTTCTTCATATTGTTCATTAGATTCCACATATGAGTGAAATCTTATGGTACCTGTCTTTCTCTGACTGACCTATTTCACTTAGCATAATGCTCTCCAGTTCATTTATGCTACCACAAAGGGTAAGATTCCCTTCTTTTTATAGCTGAGTAGAAAGGGTAAATTATATCTTTTTTTTAAAAAACAGCACTGCCCACCCCCACCATCGTGGGTCAGTGGTTGAGCATAGAGCTATGAACCAGGAGATCAGGGTTTGAATCCCAGGCAGGGCACATGAATGCCTGAGTTGCACGCTGGACCCCCAGTAGGGGGCGTGCAGGAGGCAGCCTATCAATGATTTTCTCTCATCATTGATGTTTCTCCTCTTTCTCTCTCTCTCTCTCTTCTCTCTCTCTCTCTCTCCCTCCTTCCCTCCCTCCCTCCCTCCTTCCATTCTTCTCTGAAATCAATAAAAATACATTTTTAAAAAGCACCACACAAACAAAATATAATGTGAGCCACAAATGTAATTTTAAATTTTCTCATAGACACATTTTTTAAAAGTCTGATGACAACACCCTATTTAATATCTCATTGGTTTTACTATAAGAATAGTTATGAGTTTACCACTCCAGTGGATAAAACTAAACTGAACAATTAGGCTATTCCTATAATGTTATAGAAAAGGAAAATATGAGACCATGTTTTTTAATATCACAACATTAACTGGTCTTCCTGATAATACAGACTTTAACATACTGGTCTGTTTTATAGCAGACCATTGAGTTTTATTCTTCTAATCAGGCTCTTATTCTCCTACTCAGGCTTTATGTCCACATCGCCAGCCGTAGTCACTGAGCAAACAGATTATCAAACACAAGCCTGCCAGCAGAGTCTATGTGGAAAAAAAATTTGAATAAATTGATTGATGTAATATAGCCTCAAGGTGAGAGTTGACCTTAAATTTAATGAGGCAATCTATAAATTATAATTTTCATTACTATGCATTAAACTTATTTTCAGTATGTACATCTTCTCATTGAAGTATGGAATGCTAATGCCGATGTGCAAGGTGATTTATTCATTGTGTGGTGAGGAACCGGCGAGCATGGTTATGTTTTCCCATTGAATTCTCTTATAATTGCCATTTGAAACCTCCAGCGATGCCTACAATTATGACTTGCTTTCATTGTTCTAAATAAAATATCTCATCATTATCTAAAATATGAAAAAGTAAAAATAGTTGAAAATACAGTGCCCTCAGCGGTCCCTGGATCTGTCTCCTGATTCAACAGTATTTGGATGGAACAGACCCAGGGACGCCCCTTCTCCCAGCCTCCGGCCTCCCTGCTGCGTCTCATCCAGTCACCACCTTCAGAACCACCTCCAGGACCAGCCAACACACCGGCTTCTTTTCTACCGTAAGTCCTTATTGCCAAACAGCCGTGAGCTCCCAAATTCATCAGAATAATTCCACCGAATCGGAAGCTGCCCTCAACCGCCTGTCCCCCCGCCTCTGCGGGCCTCCCACACCTACCTGTCTGGGGGCTTCTATTGCGACCATGAAGATGTGGCTCTGGAGGGCGTGGCCACTTCTTCCGTGAGCTGGCGGAGAAGAAGCCGAGGGCGCTGAGCTTCTCTGAAAGTTGCAAAACCAGCGTGATGGCCGCATTCCCTTCCAGGACGTGCTGAAGCCTCCCAAGGTGAGTGGGCAAAACTCAGGGCCCATGGCAGCCGCCCTGGCCTTGGAGAGGAGCCTGACCCAGGCCCTTTGGAGCTGCAGGCCCTGGGTTCTACCCCAGACCCTCAGCTCTGGGACTTCCTGGAGGACCACTTCCGGGGTGAGGAGGTGAAGCTCATCAAAAAGATGGGCGACAACTGACTCACCTCCGCAGGCTGCGGCCCCCAGGCTGGGCTGGGCGAGTATCTCTTGGAAGGGCTCAGCCTCAAGCACAACTAGGAGCCTTTGGAGCCCAGAGGCCTTTGAGGGGCCCCTCAGCATCCCCCTGGTGTCTCTGGCTTTTGCCTGAGCCTCTCCCCCAAACTACTAGCCATTCTTTTAACCACCCCGAAGCCCTTTCCCATGCATTGGGCCAAATGGAAGCAATAAAGCTTTTTGCGGGGGGTGGGGGGGAGGTGCAAATAAATTTGACAATATACTAGTATTTCATTTAGCCCAATATATCTGAAGTATTATCATATCAACACATAATCCATATGTTTTTTAACTTTATTATTGTTGACACTATTATAGATGTTCTCAGCCCTCTCACCCCCATACACATACCTTTGCCCACCTCTACCCAACCTCCCCCTCCCATCCCCTCTGGACATCACCACACTGAGATGTTCTGTATTTATTTATTTATTTTTTGGTAATGTCTTTGAAATTCAGTGTGTATTTTATGTATAAACAGATCCGCATCCAGACCTACCACATCGCAAGTGTTCAACAGCTACATGTGTCTAATGGCTTCCACATTAAACAGCAGAGAGTTCTAGAGAATGTTCTATAGGAAGAGCATGTCTGACTGTGGAAATCTGAAACTTGGAGAAGCGTAACTAGATAAGTAAGAAAACAATGTTCAATGAGTGCAGGTTAGATTCATAAGGGAAAATGGAGAGGTTTCTATTTAAATTAAGTATTGGTTATACATATCTCTTTGGGAATGGAAATTTGATTAACTGCACTTATTAGAGACAAGCAGATCAAAGTTTACAAAAGAACAAATCAGGAGTTTTCAATCCACTTGACCAAAAGCAGTTTAAGTATAGAAAATTAAACTGTGTTGACTGTTATCAGAATGGCATGCTATGCTTGATTCAGTGAAAGAAATACCTATATTTATCATGTACTTACTTTGTAAAATATATAATATGAAAAACTGTCAAAGGAAAAATTGCATATCAGTAAACTAAAAAACTATGCTTATGAGTTTCAAAAATATCAAATAGCCCTAATGAATAAAAAACAACTCAAAAAAAGGAAGTTTGTAATCAAGGACCACAAAACCACTTCTCACATGGAGATGGATATTCATGGCTTCTGATAATGCTAATCTGAACTTTAAAAGTATTTGGATAACAACTTATGGTACTTTTACAAGCATAGGTAAGGGTGTGTGTGATCTCCAACCACTTTTGACTTCCAACATTAGAGAGGAGTTAAGAGAAAGAGAAATTATTTCTCTACGGAAACAGTGGTTGCTTGGATTTCATTGTTTATAGTACATAGTTTCAGAAAATAATAAAAGGAAACATAAGTGACTAATGAAAATGTAAAGTATCTACATTAGAAATAACAACTAAGAAGTTTTAGACTATGGAATATAATATTACTGATTAAATAAATCTGAAGAATCACTGAACAGGCAGTATAACATTAAAAATGACTCAATAAGAAGAGGAAAAGAGGTATATAATTTGTGGAATTATTGTTTCATAAGCGAATAGACATTTTGGATGTATAGCTTTATCATGATGAGAAAGAACAAGAATATTCAATACAGTTGGGCAATGTTTCTTTATTCAAAAATTGCTTACATAATGCTATTTAATCAAGTTACTCACTAAGGCTGTTTCTATTTACCAAATCAATTAATGGGTTAATGAATGACCCTTAAATAATGGTTTCTCAGAAGGTATTTTTAAGCAATGTTATTCTGACTAATAACTGAAAAGTTATTATTGATTTTTATTTCATCAATTAAATCATATTCCTGTTTTTCACCAAGTATATGTATAAAAGTTAAGTATAATTCAACTCTTAGGAAATGTCAACTGAAAAAAGTACTTTCCTTTGTGAAGTTTCTGCTCAAATTCTTTGCCTATTTATATTGTATTATTTGTCTTTTCATTATTGAGTTGCAAAGTTGTAGGAATTTTTGTTTTATTCAGCTGTTTTATTTCACTGCTTTTAAGAGGTGAATATGTACATGTTCCATATTTATCTTACCTGAGTTTTACTGAAACGCCTTGAATTTGTATGTTTACCTTTAATAAATTAAGGATATTTCAGCCATTATTTTCCCAAAGTTTTCTGCTCCACTACTCTTCTTCACAAAAAAAACTTTACAGATATGTTGCATCTTTTGATGTTACACCACACAAGTCCCTGAGGCTCTGCTCATTTAAAAAATATATTTGGTCTGTCATTTTTCAGATTGCATAATTTCTGTTAATCTACATTAAAATGAATTATCTATTTCTTCATATTCATTCTTCTGTTAAGCCTATTCAATAATTCTTTTACATTTCAAATATTGTGTTTTTAGTTGTAGAATATTCTTTTTCCTCCTATTTACAGTTTCACTTTTCTACTTAAGTATCCTATTTTTTTTCCGTCAATTGTAATGATTATAATAAATCCTTCTCTGCTAATTCCAATGACTTGGTCAACCTGTGGTTGATCTCTATTGATCATCTTCCCTTTCAAGTATAGATCATGTTTTCTTATGTTTTTCTTGGGATAAATTATTTTCAGCTGTGTCCTGTTCATTTTGTATGATTTAAGCAATCATGCTTGGTGCCTACACTTCCTTTTTAGAGAAACAGCCATGTTAGTACAAATGCCAGCTTTTCCATCATTTTTTCAAGAATATCTCATATTTGTAAAGTAGAGGCGTTATTATTGAAAGCCTCTTAAAGCGCTACATTCATTCCTTTTAAATTGCCATTCACACAGATCCTTACCATGCATTCCACTTATCTTAGCAGGCCATCCATTTGGATGGGGTCCCATCAAAACCCTTTGAGGCTAGCTGACATTCTGTCACTAATTTCACCCACAGAAAATACAAACCTCCTGTCTCAAATCCTGGGTGCACCATGTATAGGCTGCTCCAGTTAGCTTCTCATATTCATGATTTTCCAGGAAGTGAAGAGAACATCAGTGCCATTGTTGATCCTCAAATCATGGCATGCATGTCAAGTTTTCCCAAGGTCAATCTCACCCTTAGGTGAAGACATTCCTACTATAGAAGCAAAAGGCAATGGCTCATGTTACTCCATGTTCTACCTTGTGACTATTCTCTAATCCACTTGGAAAAAAAATTAAATTGTGGTAAAATTCATATAATATAAAATATACCACTTTACTCATTTTTTAAAAAATCATCTTATTCATTTGAAGTGTGTAGTTCAGTCGTGTTAAGTATCCACATTGCTATGAAACAGATCTCCAGGAGGTTTCATCCTATAAACCTGAAACTCTATATCAATCCCTTTTCTCTGCCCCCTGCCTCTGGCACCTACCGTTTTACTTTCTGTGTCTATGAGTTTGACTACTTCAGATATCTCATATAAATGAAATCATAGACTATTTGCTTTCTTTTGTGACTGATTTACTTAATTTTCACAAGGATTATCTGTCTTGTAGCATATAACAGTGTTTTCTTCCTTTTTAAGGCTGAAAAAATTGGATTGTATGTATATACCACATTTTGTTTATTCATAAAAGATTAGAAATAGAACTGTCATAGGATCTAGATATCTCATTTCTGGGTATATAGATAAAGGGATTGAAAGGATTGAAAGAAGAATCTCAGAGAGATCTTTGCACATCCATATCCATAGCATCACTATCATAATAACAAAAAGTTGGAAGCAACCCAACTGGCCATCAATGAATAAATGAATAAAAATGTACGGGATTTTTCTAATGTGTTTACAACAGCCTCTTTCTATGTTATACGGCAGCAAAATAAAATAATACTTTGAGTCAGATTTTTTTATATTATTTTATTTAGGTATGTCACTGGAAAAAATATATATGTATCTTATATTCTTGAAACACCCTAACACAGAAAACTGAAAGAGAATGGTATGAAATTTATATGAACATACTCACTTAAAGAGTAAACAAGTAGATTGTATGAATATCCTGGGTCATTTAAATTTTCAGAACATTTACTCAGACCATAGATCTCAAATCCAACAATGTTTACAGTATTCAAATATGGTACTCCACTCCATCTCTGACATTAAGATACATAATCATTTTAAAGTTTTAGTCCTACTGAATTGTCAGTTTAAGTTTAAAAGATCTAAAAAATAAAACCTGTAAGGCATTCTTTATCTCTGTTTCTTCTCTATTCCTCCTTGGGCCAAATCCAGGGAAGGCTCCATTAAATTCCTTTTTCTGTGCTAGAAAGATATTGCAACTTTTGAAAAATATTAGATTTACTTGACAGGTTCTCAAAACTCTGCTCTGTAGGAATTTGGACAATTCTCTTATATCCTCACCCCTGTTCCCCACAGCCTTTCAGCTAAAAGTTAGCTTTGTCTGTTCATTTCTCTAACATGGAAGCAACCACTTTCCAGTTATAATAAAATATATTATTATCCAAATGCATTTTATTAAAACCAGGTGTACTTCTGATCAACCAATTTATTTTTAGCACTTGGGGTCATAAAATCATTGCATGTATTTTAAAAAATATTGATTATACTGTGATAAAAAAAAGCTATAAGGATTTTTCATTTGAATTTGTCAAAGATTAGATATTTAGATGGATATTGAGAATATAGATAAATTAACATAAATGTTAGCAAACAGAAGTTTAGTCTAGGTGCAAATAAAATTCAACAATAAGACCAGGACATGTTTCTATTTTTAAGAAAAATAAAATTGATATACGTTTATATTGAGTGGTGGAATAATTGGATCCAACAGCCAATAATTAAACTCACTCAATCATGAAACCAAAGAGGTTTTAAGGTTTCTTTGTTTCACTTTAAGCTTTCATCATTGGGTTTACTGAAACTTCATACTAAACCCTCAGTTCTCAGCAGGCCCTCTGATTTCTTTGCCCAATAGAACATTGTGCAGTGACACCATGAGAGTTCTAAGGATAGCACCTACCTGGCAGTGTAGCTTTCATTATGTGCTTCTGAGAAGCCAGCCATCAAAGTTTAAGATTCCTTAGAGCACTCTTCTTAGAGAAGGCTTCAGACCTAGAGAAGGATACCCTGTCATGAAGAGGGAGACAGGCAAAGGAGCACCATGATACTCAGCACGTTAAGGAAGAATCTCTCCTTTAAGGAATCCGCCAGCCCCCACAGTCCCTGCCGCCCGATGGATCAGAGGAAAACCATCCAGAGTAAAACATGCTTACTATAGAAATATTGTTAAATTTAAAGGATGGACAGGAAATGAAATTTTTAAAAATTGAAGCGTTCCATATGCTTATGTGGGAGAGACCTGGCAGCTGGATGTCTGAGATAGTTTTGTTGCTGTTGTTGTTGATTACTCTGAGAAGTTACCACAACATGAGTGGCTTAAAACAACATGACTATATTCTCTTGCTGTTCTGGAGGCCAGAAGTCCGAAATGAGTTTACTGGGCCAGAATCGATGTGTCCACGGGTCGTGCTCTCTCTGAGGCCCCTAGGGGAGAATCCCTTCCCTTGCCTTTGCAGCTGCTGGAGCTGCATTGCTTGCATTCCTTAGCTTGTGGCCCCTTCTTGCATCTTCAAAGTCAACAAGGTAGCACATTGCTTTAGTCACGACATTGCTTTGTTACATCGATGACTTCGTCTGCATGAAATCTCCTTTAGCTTCTTCCTTACACCTGTGCTTATATTTTTGGATCCTTTGATAATCCAGGACAGTCTCCCCATTTTAAAATCCTTAATTTAATCATATTTGCAAAATCCTCTTTTTCCTATGAGGTGACATTACTACGTCCCGGGCATTTGGGCATGGATATCTTCAGAGGGCATTCTACAGCCTCCACAGTGACATACAATGATACATTTTGGCTTGTGAGGACAGAACAGGACTCCATTGGAAAGCAAAATTTACCAGAGCAACCAGTGCACAATGACATTCTAAAATTCAATATTTATTAAAAGTGCACTATTTTCCCTTTTAAATTGTTAATACTTATAATTTCAATTCTAATATGCCATGCAAGTATTTCCTGTAGTTGTACCAGAGAAGTGGTATCTAATGCAATTCTAAGGGTATTGCCTTTCTCAGGAGTCTGCCCATCAGGTAGTGTCCTGTACATCCGCCAGCCCTCTTCGCCTCCAGATTGGAAAGAGATGGGATGGAGAGGAGATTCATATCAGACATCCAAAATGATTCTTCCCGCTTACATTAAATATGTATATTTTTTCTTCTTTCTCACAAATTGGACAGGGACATTGGAGTTGAAAAGCCACGCATATATCACCTCTATTCTCTGGTGTTATTCTTACAAATTCAAAGCTGATAACCATACCCTGCTCTGATACCACAATAGAAAAGCATTATGTGGCCAATAACAGCAAAAAAGTCAGTTAATATATAACATTATGCACACATACACAGAGACAAGAACATGTTCTGTAATTATTTTAAGGTTTATTCATGTCTTTTCCCGTTGAATAGTAGTTTTGGGGCAATGTCACCTAGAGGTATTGTGAAAACATTGATGATTAAACCCCACACAAAGGTAGGTGTGGAGTGAGGCCAACATTTTTCATTTAAGTTCCTAGCTAATGCTACTCCTGCAAATCCAGATATCACTACCTTAGAATATAACTGACACTGTGAACTCTTAGTTGGTGTCTAAATAGCTAGATGCAGGAAGCCACTGCTTTCTCAATACTGTCATGAGCGTGCACCAAGGAACGCGGGAAGCTGATGGATCTTGAGCGTGAGCAGGGCTGACGCTAGGCACCAATTGTTCGTGTTGAGATACAGCCTTTTCAAAATACCTCATGGTAGTTTTAATCTCCTTTTATTTAAAATCTGTTGTACAGAAAAGAGATTTTTATGTTATAGCAAATCTCAGTCACTTTGCATACATATTCCCTTTAAGAAATAATAATCCACTTAACAAAGAGGGAAAAAATTGTTCCTTTTAATCATTCTTAATTTTTTAAATGTGCTATTTATCATGATTTTCCAAAATTTTATTCAAGCATACATATGAGTTCTATTGCATTTTGTCCTACAAAACCAATTACTTATAGCTTTACAAACATGCTTTTCCTGAACTCTTAGCCTTGCTGTGAGCATCCAATATCGTAGTAATTACAGAGAGACCATTCAATGCATACTAATTGGTGACAAAAATCAATGAGACTTCGCATTGCCTCCTTATATGAAGGCATGGTTTTCCTTATCACATTATTATGGTCATTATCTGATCATTCTTACTGTGAATTCTGACTGATTTTAAAAATCTAGAATATAAGATAACTTATTTGGATTCTAGTACTGCTTGGAATAAAAGAAATGGGCCAACTGGTGTGCTCCCTACAGCTTCCTTTAGATTTTGTGTTTCAAGAACAGACTCTGTCATCTATATGGTCACCAAAGGTAATATTTTATTACAGAGTTTGGGATGTCAGTTCACAAATGTATTGCCTGATATTTCATGCACCAAAGAAGCAGGACCACCTAAATGTTACCAATAAGGGATTGCAGGAAGTAGCTTATACATACTTTGAGTAAGGGATTGCAAGAAGGAGATAATACACACTTGTAGGAGGAGATGGAAAGATAAATCCTGGAAAGTGAAGCTAAAGGCTCAGTCAGAGAAGAGTCACGAATCAGCCCTCTTGAAGCAGTGGGATCTGAACACAAGTTGGAGCATTCCCCAGAGGTGCCACAAGGGGAGCTAATGGGAGCCATTGCTTCTGTGACATTCAGTGGAACTGGGGCCACTGTGGGTCAGCAGGGGAGTGGGAAGAAGGGCTGGACAATAAAATGGGAGGAAGCCATGGCAGTCTGGACCCCACTGGACTTTATGCATCTGCCTTTCACCTCATGCAATCATGAATCTTTGCAAAAGCAATGGCTCCTGCCTCACCCCCAACTTCCAAACCTCCTGATAATGTCTCTTTCATCAACTCCAGCTCAGAAACACACAGAAAAGGGAACTATGGGAAACCTCCTAGTCACAGGGGCAAAATTACCACATGAAGCATTACTGTTTTTCTACTCTCTTACTGAAATCATGTAAGTGCGTATTCTAATGTGCAAATGTGTTTTTCAATGGTGACATTGTGGGTTTTATTACATTTAATAAATATAAAATTTATACACATATAAGTTTGATGTTAGCATATGAATGTATATTTTATGCACAAACATATCAACAAGCATGTAAATAGTTAGAGATATTGTATGTTTTGCACATAGTCAAAGATCATGGTTGGTTCCATAGGGTTCTTCTGATACTCAGTCATTTCTTTTTCTCTTATGATGAACAACTATCATTGATTTTACATGTGATGACTTTTTGTCTTTAACATGCTAAGTTAAAACCAAGTCTTAAGTATAATTCCAGCTAAAGACATTTATAAATGATCTTGATTTAGTTTTGCAGCCTGCTAAGACAAAGTGATTTTAATTGAACCAAAGACAATGTTTCAACTAACATAAAATTCAGTACACAATCTAACTGGGTAAGATTTGTTATTTCATGAGTTGTGGGGTACCCAACAGGTGGTGAACATGGACAGGGAAAATGAGGAAGATGGGTTATGCTAATTCCGCGGTTCTCAACCTGTGGGTCGTGACCACTTTGGCGGTCAAATGACCCTTTCACAGGGGTCGCCTAAGACCATCGGAAAACACATATATAATTACATATTGTTTTTGTGATTAATCACTATGCTTTAATTATGTTCAATTTGTAACAATGAAAATACATCCTGCATATCAGATATTTACATTATGATTCATAACAGTAGCAAAATTACAGTTATGAAGTAGCAACGAAAATAATTTTATGTTTGGGGGTCACCACAACATGAAGATCTGTATTAAAGGGTCACGGCATTAGGAAGGTTGAGAACCACTGTGCTAATGAATGATGTTAATTCACAATCCTAATTTTAAATGTACTCTCTCTCATTCAAAAAGTTAAAGCAAAATAGAGGTGCTTGGAAAAAGCATTCACAAATATAAAGAAAGTATAAGAGTGTTACACTGAGCAAGATTTTCAACAAAAATACTTGTCATTTTGTAAAAAACAAAAACAAAAACAGAAGCTGTACAATTGAGACGCATTCACATACATCTTTGAAAACTGTGCTTGGTGAGGAACATTAAACCATGGTGATCATTGTGAATTCTCTTGCAAAAATCAGTGTTGATTTCTTGTTACTGTAGCCTGAGTTTATAGATCAGCTTTCACAGTTATTACAAATAAAGTAACTCAATAAGCATGGTTTTGAAAGTATATCATAGTTTTTTATTTTAAAGTTGAGATCCTGAAAATATGTATTGTACATAGATCATGAAGGGTGTTAACTCTTTATCAACAGAAATTATGATAAATTATGTTATTCACCACAAGTGATTCCTCTTTAAAAGAAATAGCTGAAACTAACCCCTTACTAAATACACCTTAGCTTTGAGAAAAACCCTATGATTTCATCTAATAAGAAAACATTAGCCATACTTTACTGAATATATATATATATATATATATATATATATATATATATATATATATAAAATCCAAGTGACCAGAACAACTGGTCGTATGACAAGCACTGCTGCCAGCCAACCTCCTACAGCCCCTCCTCCCAGCCAGCTCAGCCCCCATTTGGTCCCCCCACCCTGATCAAGGGTGGGGCCAGCAGGCCAACCTCCCATGGCCCCTCCCCCGGGCTGGCCCCACCCGTGCATGAATTTGTGCACTGGACCTCCAGTTAAAAACTAAGTTATAAAATCAAGGAGTCAACAATAACTGGACAGCATTACCACCCATGTAAGTTACTTCAGGTCTTTGAATGACTTAAAAAATATATATTCCTTCTTCCTTTTCTCCATTGATTTTATGGCAATGGTTTGAAGAGAGTGGAATTTAGCATTATAAGAAAATATTTGGGAAAGGGAGAAAACAGTAACAAAGAGAGAGAAAGACAGAAAGAGAGAGTGTGTAAATGAAAGCCAGAAGGAGAGAGAGAGAGAGAGGCAGAGGGAGTTACTTAAATGGATTCTGTCTCTTGTTGCTTATTCTAAAGACAAGTTCTGTTTTATCTATTAGAATCTAAGCTCTTCTCTGGCTCTTAAAATTTATATTTCACTTATCATTTCTCACAATCACAATACCAAAAGAAATCTTGGTCCTGATTAATCTTTAAAACATTGTATTCCTTACATTTTCTTCCCTAGGGCTTGAAACTAAAGTAGCCAGGTAAAAGTTATCTCTATGGAAACCAGACAGTAACAGTGAATAGAGATATCAGGTCTCTTTCTCTCATTTTTTATTTCTCTTTAGAATCTACATTCAACCATGCTGTTCTCTGAAGTACAGTTTAGGAAAAACTACTTTTTCTAAATAAATAACTTAGAAAATGTATAATCCACAAAAATTTAAGGAATATCTGACATTTTCTAATTATTTTTTAAAAATATATTTTTACTGATTTTTTACAGAGAGGAAGGGAGAGGAATAGAGAGTTAGAAACATCGATGAGAGAGAAACATCGATCAGCTGCCTCCTGCACACCTCCTACTGGAGATGTGCCCACCTCCTACTGGAGTTGTGCCCGCAACCAAGGTACATGCCCTTGACCAGAATAGAACCTGGGACCTTCTAGTCCGCAGGCCAACGCTCTATCCACTGAACCAAACCAGTTAGGGCTTCTAATTATTTTTAACATAGCTGCTACACAACTATTCTTTCTCTGTTGAAACAATATGTTTTGTTGAAGAAAAATCAATTAATAAAGCTTCTTATGTAACGTAACAGACATGGTAAATCCTAGTTGTTTCCAATGTAATGTAACCAACGCAGACACTGGTTATAGAACAGAGCAATATTTCCAAAGGTACTTTCGCAAAACTGAAAATTATTCTCTCAGAAGGACCATGTCCAATAGCAGAGGCTCAGAAGTCAGACTTTGAAACCCACCACTTAAGGCTTCTATGCTTCACTACCTGCCTTTATACTTATACCATTTCCAACACACTTCACCACTTTATTCCATGGTGTTCTGTGTTGTGAGAGGAAAATAATAGCCCGGGTATGAAGTCATCTAAAATCCCATTTTAATAATTCTGGAAAAATGAAAGTTCTTTGTAAAGTAAGTTAATGACTCAGAATTGTTTAGTTTAGCAGAATAAGTGACATTTTCTAACAGCTTCTCAGTAAACTGTAACTTATTTTGTAAGCCAGGAGAGAAGAAATTAATCATTATTTATGCTGGTATGTATTCCTGGAGGGCTCTTTATTTTCCCGGTTTTCAATACATAGCAGAATGTTAGTTTCCTGCTGAAAGCTGAACATTTCAAATCAACTCTTACAAAAACAAAACAATTTTATGGTAGACTAGATGCCCGGTGCACAAAATTCATGCACAGGGGAGGGGGGTGTCCCTCAGCCCAGCTTGCACCCTCTCCAATCTGGGACTCCTCGGAAGATGTCTGACTGCCTGTTTAGGCCCCACACCTAAACCAGCAGTCGGACATCCCTCTCACAATCCAGCACTGCTGGCTCCCAACCGCTCGCCTGCCTGCCTGCCTGATTGCCCCCTAACCACTCCCCGGCCAGCCTGATTGATGCCTAACTGCTCCCCTGCCAGCCTGATCACCCCCAACCCTCCCCTGCCAGCCTGGTCACCCCCAACTGCCCTCCCTTGCTGGCCTTGTTTCCCCTAACTGCCCTCCTCTGCTGGCCTGGTACCCCCAACTGCTCTCCCCTGCAGGCCTGGTTGCCCCCAACTGCTCTCCCCTGCTGCCCTGGTCACCCCTAACTGCCCTCCCTCCTGACCTGATCGCCCACAACTGCCCTCCCCTACCGGCCATCTTGTGGCTGTGGGCACTGTCATCTTTGAGGGCGTGGCAGTCAATTAGCATATTCCCTCCTTATTGGCTGTGGGTGTCACCATCTTTGAGACAGCGTGAAGGTCAATTTGCATATTCCCTCTTTATTAGATAGGATCACGTATATTTTGCAAAAAAAAAAAAAAAATAGGTGGACTTTTTGTTTATAAGCATCTTTGGAAAACTTTTGTAATGGGCCCTGAGTTATATAAATTACCTTACAACATATGTGTGTGGGTAAGAACACACACACACACACACACATGCAGCCTCAGAATTCCAGTTATTAATTATGACAAAATGTATTCAGAGCATAAAATATATTATGCTATCCTTTAAGTAATTTTGCCCGATTTAATTTTCTCATCATAATAATCATATGAATCAGCTACTATTATCCTTATCTTCAGATGAGGAAATCAAGGCACAAATGATTAAGTCACCCAATGTCATAGAGCAATTAAGTGGGCTTCCAAGTATCATAAATCAAGCAATCTGGCTCCCAAAGCAGATTAATGAATGCTAATCAAATTCTGCATGTTTATTTTTAATTTAGGCACATATGGTAGTGCTGTGATTATATTATAATCAGGGAGTCTACTCATATAAATTCATATTCACAACAAGGATAAAGAAATGGATGGATATGCAGATACACATATGCATATAGATATAGAATTAGAGATAGGGATAGAGCTACATAGGCATGATCAGGTTTGGTATTTTACTCTGGATTTTTTAAATAACTAGTACAAGTCCTCAATCATCCTTGGTACAAAGTTTAGTAAAGCCAGTTTCAAAGACATCAAAGCATTTTCATGGATGACAAAACCATAAAGCTAATTACAGAATTATATATTATTGCTCCCCACATGCACACATGTATTTTTACTTTATAATGGGATGATATTGTACTAAATAATGTTGTTTTCTTTATACTTTTCATGTTTCTGATAATATGTCAATGTGATTTTTATCACAAACTTAATTGGAAATGTGGGACTCACATGTATAAGGATAAGTTTAAAAAAACATACGTAGTAAAAATGGAAATCTAATATCATGTGTGTAGTTTTTGCAACAACAAAGTTGGATAAAAAATCAGTAACAGAGAGTAATAAGCAATTGTTGTAATATAACAAATTCAGACACTGCTTATAGAATACAGATCTCTCTGTCTAACACACAAGGGACTGTTAGCAAGCGGCTAGTGCCAGAATTGTTCATTGCAGCTTTAATAAAGCCAAGACTTTGTAGTAGTTTGGATTCGTGGACTCTGACATGCTGTAGAGGCCACCGCTGAAAGCATAACTACCCCATTCTGCTCCCATTGTGTCAGATTGTGAATGGAACAAACTCCAGCGGTCTCCATCTCCTGATGGAAGGAGTCCAACATTGTTATTAAAAAGCTAATGAGCCAAAGACCAGCAGGCCGAAGAGACTTACTGACACAATGCACCAAGGGAGGGTTTCCTAGAGGAATGGTGAAAAACTGCTAGTCAGGATAGAGGAAGAAAGCGTCTTATATGAGGTTTGGGTTCTCACTTAAAAATTCTAAAGAGGATCTCAGGAACATGAAGGAGGGTCCTGGGTTGGTCGCTGTTTTTGAGATAAGTTTAGGGAAAATGAAAATTTAAGGATTGTGTGTTTATGAGTTGAAGGTGGGTCTCAAATTGGGTAGCCCCATCAGATGGGATCAGCAAAGCAGGTCAGAATGTGTCATTGCATAGAAAGTACTAGTCACTCATAGAGGGGGTCCTTGTGACGTTATGACTGTGGCATAACCAGGGGGAAAATATTTCCTGTGAACTTTTCCCCTGGCTGTAACTGTCTGTTCCCCAGCCTCATTAACACTGGAACTGTTTTTGTTTGTCTGTTTGTTTCTTCATTTTTTAGTGCAAGCAGATTTTTCATCTTTCAAGCCAAGACAGGGGAATTTCAAAAGCAATAAAACAATTTAATTTGCCCTAACTGGTTTGGCTCAATGGATAGAGCGTCGGTCTGTGGACTGAAAGGTCCCAGGTTCAATTCCGGCCAAGGGCATGTACCTTGGTTGTGGGCACATCCCCAGTGGAGAGTGTGCAGGAGGCAGCTTATTGATGTTTCTCTCTCATCGATGTTTCTAACTATCCCTCTCCTTTCCTCTCTGTTAAAAATCAATAAAATATATATATATAAAAATAAACATTTAAAAAAAACAAATTAATTTAATTAGGCTCTAATATTATGTGTTAGCAAGGGTAAATGTGCCCCTTTTTACAGGAGAGAATAAAAAGAATGTCTGGAAACTAAGATGGCGGCATAGATAAACACCGGGAAATAGTCGCCTCCCACAACAATTGAAAATTAGCCCAAAGGACGGAGCAAACATCGCCCAAAACAACAGGAAGGCTGGCTGAGTGTAATTTCTACAACTAGAAGAAAAGAAAAGCACGCTGAGAGCCAGAGGAGCTGCGGAGGCTGAGTGCAGAGGTACGCGGGCGGCTCGCGCGCACGGAAAGGGGGTGGCACCTGAGGACGCAGCTGTCTTTTTGAATCACAAGCTCCCGACTGCTCTGATCTCCAGTTCCGGGAAGTCTCTGGGGACCCAGGACTCATACGGGGAGAGGCTGCTCTCTCAGGCGGCAGCGGGCAAACTTGGGGGCAGATTTCCCTCGGAGGTGCTTGCAGCCATTGCCGGGACACTGAGACGCGTGACTCCGGGCGCAGAGAATCAGCCATTGCTTCTTTCTCTGGCCCTTTGACTCCCTGAGACCCCGCCCCACCCGGGCTGCGGCAGAGGCTTTTGCATGTGAATGCCCCAGAACTTTGCAACCTGATAATTACCTAACTGCAGCCGGGCCAGCCAGACCTGGAACTTCCAAGAGAAGGCCCAAGGCCCCGCAGCGGCTTGCATTGCTTCACAGCTGAGCCTCTTCATAGTTCCTGCTGTGTGGCCTCAGGCAGGGGCTGAATTAGCACCTCCTTAGATCCAGGAGCCACTGTACCCAGTGGTCAGAGGGGGTCCATTCTCCCACTTCAGACACAGCTGCTTCCCACAGCCAATTGGCCTGGAGGTCAATTCCTCCCAGTGATCCTACAACAAGCGAGGCACCAAGAGTGCACCAAGAGTGTCCACCCCAGGTAACTGGGGAGGCTGAGCCACTGGGCCCTACAGGACACCTGGCGCGCAGGCCACTCTATCAACACAGGGAAGCAGCCAAAATGCGGAGACAAAGAAACAGGTCACAATTGGCAGAAACGGAGGAGGCCAGACGACTGGATATAGAGTTCAAGGCCACGTTTATAAGGTTTGTCAAGAATTTTATGGAAACCGCCGATAAATTTAATGAATCCCTCAAGGAGTATGGTGAGACCATGGAGGTCATGAAAAAGGACCAATTAGAAATTATGCATACACTGACTGAAATAAAGAATACTTTACAGAGCTCCAACAGCAGACAAGAGGATCCCAAGAATCAAGTCAAAGATTTGAAATGCAAAGAAACAAAAAATACCCAACCGAAAAAGAAAAAAGAAAAGAGATTCAAAAAATATGAAGATAGTGTAAGGAACCTCTGGGACAACTTCAAGCGTACCAACATCAGAATTATAGGGGTACCAGAAGGAGAGAGAGGGCAAGATATTGAAAACCTTTTTGAAGAAATAATGACAGAAAACTTCCCCCACCTGGTGAAAGAAATGGACTTACAAGTCCAGGAAGCGCAGAGAACCCCAAACAAAAGGAATCCAAAGAGGACCACACCAAGACACATCATAATTAAAATGCCAAGAGCAAAAGATAAAGAGAGAATCTTAAAAGCAGCAAGAGAAAGACAGTCAGTTACCTACAAGGGAGTACCCATCCGACTGTCAGCTGATTTCTCAACAGAAACCATGCAGGCCAGAAGAGAGTGGCAAGAAATATTCAAAGAGATGAATAGCAAGAACCTGCAACCAAGATTACTTTATCCAGCAAAGCTATCATTCAGAATGGAAGGTCAGATAAAGAGCTTCACGGATAAGAATAAGCTAAAGGAGTTCATCACCACCAAACCAGCATTATATGAAATGCTGAAAGGTATTCTTTAAGAAGAGGAAGAAGAAAAAGGAACTCTTACCATTTGCCACAGCATGGATGGAACTGGAGAGCGGATAAATACCACAAGATCTCACTTATTTGTGGAATATAATGAACAACATAAACTGATGAACAAGGACTGATCCAGAGACGGAGAGGCATTGATTGGACTGTAGGGCCTTGGAGGGAAGGTAGGGGAGGGTGGGGGCAAGGGGGAAAGATCAACCAAAGGACTTATATGCAAGCATATAGGCCTAACCAATGGACACGGACAACGGGGGGGTGAGGGGGTGAGCGGGGAGAGGGAGGGTAGAGGGTACACATATGTAATATCTTAATCAATAAAAAATATTAAAAAAAAAAAAAAAGAATGTCTGTCCTCAGGCCCTTTCTGATGCCACAGTGTTGGAGGACATCATCCTTAACCAGGACATCCCTGAAGAACACAGGATGCAAGGGCTGACACAGCGGGCCACACGTTAGGCAGTCCTTTTGACACTGGATGCCTTAGCCAACAATTAAGCTAATTTACATTTTTTTATTTTTTACGGAATCTTGAGTCATTAACAATGGTTTGTCTGAGGTGCTAGTCAATGAGAAAATTAAAATTCCTTGTGCATCAAGGAACATCTTAACTCACAGATACCCAAATTATAAATCAAGACATGTCTCTATATAGCTTCATCTGATTAACCATTCAGACTTTCAGACATTGGGACTATTGTTAGAGAAACAATTATTATTGCAGTTTCCAACCTACCTTTCTTTACTTGATGATAGAATGATATCGTTTTCTCTACTAAGGAGGAGTGTTGTTCTTCCTCCAGAGTACTGGAGTTTCCATTACTCTCTAGAACCACATTATTCCAATTTAAGAGTTGAAGATTTCCAAATCACCTGGGTGATCCAATCGAGGGCAAAAAAATACGTTTGAGCTGTTTAACTTTTGCTTTATCTAAGCATATAGTCTTTATGGATAAAAATTTAAGTCGATTATTTATCATCATTTTCTTTCTTTGCTGTATCCTCTTCTTAGACATGATTCTCCATGGCTCAAGGAGGACATACAAAATGCAGCTAATTTTTTTAATTCTTCCTTTTTAAATCAGAGTATGCCCATCCTCTTAGCAGAATCAGCTTTGAATACTAAAAATTTTTCTAGTATTTCTGCTATTTCTTATCCACCAATAAGATTCCTTGTTTATTTTCTCAAACAAAACTTTTAGTTATACTCAGTGAAAATTTATATTGAGCTATATAATACTCCATGAACTGATGCAGGACCTTAACCTATTTTATGTATTATACATAACAAATTCTTTAGTAATCTTATTCATGTGCAAGATCTATTGGGTTATTTTTTGTGATAAGATGACAGTTATTGCTGTAATTGTAATAATTCAACCAGATATTTTTCATCCTTCATGTAGGAATATCACACTAAGTTTCTCATCATATTGTTAACCCTAAAATAACTGGAAATTTAATTTTATTACACTTCTCTATCCTTGATGACTGAACACAGTTTATATTTTAGAGACAAAATCGTTAGAGAGGCACTTTATTATGGTATCTAGGCTTCCTGTCTTTAATCTTGTCTTTCAAAATGTATTCACGTAAAAATGTGTAAATCAACAACTGGTGAGTTTATTTAAATTTTAAATATTGTATATATGTATACATGTATATTAACATTACATATATACATTATGTGTGTGTATATATTACCTAAATGATTTGGAAAGAATATCCCAAACCAACTACATTCCAACTCAGCAAGATGTCCTGCGGACAAGAGTGAAGACCACAGGCATTGTGGGAACTCATTTCACCTTCAAAGAACTGTACTTCAAGATGTTTGATGTAGGCGGCCAAAGACCAGAACGAAAAAAGTGGATTCACTGTTTTGAAGGGGTGACAGCAATCATCTTCTGTGTGGCCCTCAGTGACTATGACCTTGTTCTGGCTGAGGATGAGGAGATGAACCGAAGGCATGAAAGCATGAAACTGTTTGACAGCATTTGTAACAACAAATGGTTTACAGACACTTCAATCATTCTCTTCCTCAACAAGAAAGATGTTTTTGAGGGGAAAAAAAAGAAGAGTCCATTAACTATCTGTTATCCAGAATACACGGGTTCCAACACGTACGAAGAGGCAGCTGCTTCCATCCAGTGCCAGTCTGAAGACCTGGACAGAAGGAAGGACACCAAGGGGAACTACACCCACTTCACCGGTGCTACCGACACCAAGAACGTGCAGTTTGTTTTTGACGCTGTCACGGATGTCGTCATTAAGCACAACTTGAAGGAGTGTGGGCTTTACTGAAGCGAGTGGGCGTGGAACCAAAGTCATTACATGTGGAGTGTGGAGACCAGACCTCTCCTGCTGTCTCCTTGGCAGCAGCGAGCATGACCGGGACCAGGGGTGGCGGCAGCATGCAGAACTCTAGTGCTCTTTAGCACGATCTTCTGTAGGAGGGACTCTTAATTGACACGAGATGCTCAAGTCAAACATGGAATTGGACAGCCGTAAAGTATGAATCAAGACATCACTTGGATTTCAAAATCTCAGATGTTAGAGCAGATGTGAAGTTGAGGTGCTGCATTCCAGAACTTCAATATGTAGCTTTTTTTTTTCCTTGTTAACAGACCATCAGTTTATTTTTATAAGGTTTTTTTCCCCCCATCAAGAATACAAAATTTTATTTCTTTGTTTGCAAAAGAATCTTTATTAAAACCCACAGTCTTAACTAAAAAAAAAAAAATACATATACACACACATATGTGCACATATAAATACACATGCATACCATTTTTACGAGGTAACCAGAAAACTTCAGAATCACCTAACAGGAAAATTCTATGGTTTATTTACACATACATTTATTTATAGACATCATCCCCAAAATGAATTAAAACAGAATCTATGCCCTATGTAAATAAGGAACTTTAATGCTTCTCTTAACATTTTATAGTATCTGTTTATTTTTCTCAGTCAAGTGAAATTCTACAAAGGAAAAGTCATTTTCCTTTATACTGCAACTTGATTAAGCTTCTCTTTTACAACATGACTGCATAATTCTACAGGATATTTTATGAACATCTAAATTTTACTGTGCTAATTAAATTAATTGACAAGGTTTGGTTGGGTATTTATGAAGTGTTATGAAGAACCCCATTGTTATTACATATTTTAAAATAATTGATAAGAGGTACACATTTACCCCTTGTTAAATTAACAGATTCATTTGGATATTATAATTAATATAATACTTACTCACTCAGTTATAGTCTGTAATTACTCTACATGACAAATCTAATAACATTAGGAAAACCACCAGTAAGTACTAACTAAATCAAATCTGTCTCATTGTGGAGAGAAGATCATTTTTTAAAAAATTTTAAGTAGTACACTCAGATATACATTTATTAAGCTTTTATCACTTGAGTAGCATTGCATTTTTGTGATCACCTATAAAGTACCATTTCAATTTCTTAATTATTCAACATATTTCCCTGATGATGAAAAATAAATTTTAACATTTTAATTACCATAACTTTTGTTTTATTAATCCCTTCACCTTTATCACCCAGACCCATAATCCCTGCTCCCCTCTGACAGCTGTCAGGAAGTTTCATAATTTTAAGAATGTAGTTATTAATCCTGTCATTAATTTTGACTCATTAATTTCTTTCAAGAAATTAAAGAAAAATTAGTCTGTTCTTGTTATTCAAGGAATGATACAAATTGGATGTTAATATTAAAAGATTAGAGAATGGGTTGCAAATAATTTCTATGTTAACAACATATCCTAAGTATGTGTGGTAAAATATCTTTTCTGTAATCAAATACTTTTAGGGGGTAATTTCTTTCCACGTGCTAGGAACTAAATGTCTGGGTCCCCCCCCAAATCCATATATTGAAGCCCCAATTCCCAATGTGATGGCATATGGAGGTGGGGCCTTGGGAGGTAATTAGGTTTAGACTGGGCCATTAGGGTAGAGCCTCCCTTGTGGGAATACAGCAAGGAGGCAGCCATCTGTAAACCAGGAAGAGGGCCCTCACCCATCATCTGACCATACAGGCCCCCTGATCTCAGACTTCCACCTCCAGAACTATGAGAAATAAAGGTTTGTTGTTTAAGCCACCTACTCTATGTAATTCTTTTATAGAAGCCAGAATTGACCAATACAACATTCACTTATAGACATCCTATTCAATGCTAATTTGCAAACTTTTGTGCCTGGTTGCCAGCTTATTCTTGATTATCTGGAATCTATTTCACATATCTGAACAATTTAATTAACTACCCCAAAGGACAGACAATGAGGGTAAATATTTGCAATTACAAATTTCCATTTTCTAAGAGGTTAGCCATCTACTAATGATATAACAAATTTGAATGAAAAATGTTGCTGTAGTTGTCCTTACAAATGTTGATATGGAAGTAAATTATAAAAATAAATTTTAAGAATAAAATTAAACAGGAAGAAAGGGGGTAGAATTGATTACATCAATTTATATTGATTAGCTATTTTAATAATGTCTTTAAGAGATTGGAAGAGTGTGTGTGTGTGTGTGTGTGTGTGTGTGTGTGACTATTGATGTACACAGCAAAACTATAACTGCTATATGGGGCTTTTTCAGAATATGTTATGCCAATCAAATTAGCAATTTTACTTTGATGTCTGAAAAATTAAAATTTTTCCCAATAATACTTTCCTATTAATGGTAAGCTGAATGGTGCCCCTCTATGAAAAATAATATAGGTCCCCATCCTGGAATCTATGAGTTTTATGTTATATGGAACGGAGGGTCAACAAACGTGTGAATAAGTTAAAAATATTAAGATGAAGAAGTTATCCCCAAGCAGGTCCTAAATGTTATCACAATTATTTTTATGAAAAGGGGGAAGCAGGAGATTGGACTACAAATGGGAGAGAAGGAGGTCCTGATGCCGGAGCAGGGAGAAGCAGAGTCAGAGAGCAGATGTTGTGCAGCTGACTTTGAAGATGAAGGAACAAGAAATAGATTTCCCCGGAGCCTCCGGAGGGAGCACAGCCTTGCATAGGACTTGGCTTTAGTCCTCTACGTCTCATTGCAGACTCTGGCTGCCAGAACTGTAAAAATAAATTTCTGTTGTTTTAGGCTCCCCAGTTTTCAGTCATTTGTTACAGCAGCCATAGGAGAGTAATGCAATATTGACATGAAATTAGTCGCTTTTCACTAGTTGGTATATTTTAAGCTTTTAGAGCTACCAGTTTTCCCACCATTCAGGTAGAAAAACCTGGAGGCTATTCACATGCTCTTTCCTTGTCCTTGAAATATCCTCGTCAACATACAAAATTTTCCCAGTGCCCAAATACATTGGACACATATTCTGCAATCCATGTCCATAAGGGAGAAATGGAATGCATTTACTAGTATATATGCTTTCTAACTCTATTAATCAAAGATGATTAAATCCACATCTATCCTTCTGAGCTCAATATGGAAAGACATTTTGCAGTATGTGCTGGAAATCCTCAGAAATGGAGACAATGTTTATTTGGGTTAAAAAAGGCTACTTTTCCCATGACAAAAGTGATTCTGATATGAAGTCCCTACAAAGTACTCAACAACCTATTAATCCAAACGCAGTAAATCTCTTTTTATTTAGAATGGAGTTTCAAGCAACTGACAGGTGACTATTGATCCATACCTGCAAATTCATTTATGATTGGAAAAGTGTCCACATTACTCATTTTAAGACCATTATTAGAGTACACATGAGATTTATGGTTTTTTCCTGTTCTTTCCTAATCATAGCAATAGATTTCATCCCTAACACAACAGCTAATGTTTATTGAGTACTTATTATACGTCAGGCACTGATCAAAAATGTTACACGTATTATCATTTCGTCGTATCAGTCCTCTAATGTTGACGGTGGTTATGTTATAATTTCACCGGCGGGAAACTGAGGAACAGAGAGGTCACCAAAGTTGCCCGAGGGTGCACAGGGGATGAGTGGGAGAGCAGTTTGTCCTTAATCACAATGCCAGTGACTCACTGAGTGTCTGTCAGCTGGGGGTGTGCAGGAGTCTGCTGACCAGCCATCTAGAGATTCTGAAGACAGCAGACAGCAAGCAGGTAGGTAAATACCTCTCCGCTAAAGCCAAACATACACAGTATACTTGTGCACACACACACACACACACACACACAATTTTCAAGCTTCTGATACAGTGTGCATCTGTGATGAACTGGACGGCTGAACACATCATAGCATCAGCCTTCTTCTTAAAGAGTTTTACATTTAAATCCATTACTGCAATAATAATTATTTCACAGAGTAAATAGTCCTCTCTCGAGTTTTCTGTAATTCATTTCCCTGGGTTTCTGTAATTCATTTCCACAAACAACCAGGGTCAGTTTAGTAAAAAGTACACATCCCAGCTGAGACAGGCTGAGTTGGTTTAGGCAGTGAGTGCCGATGCAACTCACTTTTACACAAGGTCACTGTTGAAACAGGCTCTACGCAGTCTGACGCACAGTACATATATCCCACATTTCATGATCCCTGCTCAGACCTCCCACAGGTGTTCAATGCAGGGTGATTTTCCCCCTACAAGGTGCTGCTACCTCAGGCTTCCAGTGTTGCTAGGTTAAGGTGTGGGGATGGAAGATTCAGAAGTGGTTACATATTCACTACTCCTAAAGTTTCCTTCTAGGTGCAAGAGTGTCCACTAGCTTAGTCTTTCTTTTCCCTTTACCTGCTCTCCCATCTATCCGGAACTGGTATGCATAGTCAACTCCTGTACCTTCTCTTTTCCTTTAATATTTGCTTGCTCAAAGATGTCATGTGTTTTCAAATGCTCTTGGATATGCAATAAGACTAATGGTAAAAGTTCTGTTTCTATGGCGTAGGTCTAGGGTATTCTGTGCCTGGGAAAGAGGTCATCCTATTACTGGGTTGCTCTGCTATGCAGTGCATTGTGGAAATACCTAAATCTAATTTTCTGATCTATCCTTTCATTTTAAGTAAAAGTATTATTAGATTTTCATACACTTTTTTAAAAAATATTTCTCAGCTTGTTATTGCTATGCTCCTTACTTTAAACACACACACACACACACACACACACACACACACACACACACACACACACACAACGTTGTAGCCAGGCCAGTGTGGCTCAGTGGTTGAGCATTGACCCATAAAGCAGGAGGTCAGAATTCGATTCCAGGGCAGTGTTCAATTCCAGGTCAGGGCACAAGCCCAGGTTGTGGGCTCTGTCCCCAGTACTGTGTGTGCAGGAGGCAGCTGATCAATTATTCTTTCTCATCGTAAATGTTTCTATCTCTCCTTCTCTCTTCCTCTCTGAAATTAATAAAAATATATTTAACAGGCTGATGAGTTCCAGAGGGAAGGCAGGGGATGGAGGATGGGGAGTGATTAACTGGGGAACTTGTATGCATATATCTATAGCCCAAGGACACAGACAATAGAGTGGTGAAGGCCTGGGAGGGGAGGGTGCAGGGTGGAGGAGGTCAATGGTGAAAACAAACAAACAAACAAAGGGAGCATCTGTAATACTGAAATGAGTTTTAGGGACAAACAGGCAGGTTTAGGGAGTTTTAGGAATGAGGAGGGTTCATGGGAGAGGAATACATAATTGAGACTTGAAGACGCCAGGGTATTTATCTTACTTGTACAGAAGAAAGAGAAATGCCACAGGCAGATAGAAATATTTCTGGCCTAAGCAATTAAAACAGCCATAAACCAAAGACAGACAGAGGTATCACTGGCCTGAGCAATTAAAGTGACCATAAGTTAGACCAAAAGTAGCCCTGACCTGAGTGCTGGGAGAGCTATAAGGTAAGGCTTTCTCTGCCAGCACAACTGGGAGAAAACCATAGGATAAATCAAAAGTGACTCCAACCATCAAGATAAGGGGGAGAAAAAGCAGGGGGGCAGCACCACGTGGGCTTTGAGATTTGAAAATAATTCAATGTAGCAGAATGACCAATGAGGGAGACATGGGGATCCCAAATTAAGGAAAGGGACCAATAAGAAAAGGTCGGATTCAGAGAACTGCAGCATATATAAACCAGAGACAAAGGGACACGAGGGGGATTTTTTTAAAAATTTTCCCATTAGAGAGAGAGAGAGAGAGAGAGAGAGAGCAGGTTTTTCCTATTGGGGGTTGGGGGCTCTCCCCATGGAACTGTTCCTTTTATAAGCTAATGAGGACAGAGCATCCTGGATTTAGCTAGGTATTCAATGTAATCATTTGTGAATACCATCCTCCAAGGTTACAGCCACAGCCTAAAGGGCTTTGAGACAATGGCTATAAAATGCTGCATAAAGATTCATTGTTCTTAAGATAGGGATCTCAAAGTATAACTGGAATAAATTAGATCCATAAACTCAAAATGCCAAATCATGGACTTTTTCAAATTGACAATAGTTTCTCTGCATCGTTTCTAATGATCTCTAAAAGGAAACCCCCATAGGGTAAAGACTCAGGTGACCTCCAGGTGCTTGCTGAGTAGATTCTGAAATTTGATCAGTTGGTATTACTATTGCTTCCTTTTGCGACAGTGCAAATTCTGGCAACTGGTCTACCACTGGCCAATTTCCCTGTGCTGGTCACTGACTATTTGAGGGAGATTGTGCCATTCTGTCAGCACTTGTACTGCTAGAGGGTTTCCTGGGACACAGCTTCGGATGCCCTCATTGTTCTGTGTTCTGTGAGGCTGAGCACCAAATCATGGGTCACTACCAGGCACCTTGTACCAAGCTTGGTTTAAACCAGTGGTTCTCAGCCAGAGATGATTTTTCTCCCCCATGAGATATTTAGTAATCTGGGAACTTTTTGGTTGTCATAACTAGGGCAATGGGTTGCCATTGGCATTGTGATGCCCAGATTTCAAAATCCCCCAAGACAGACCACTAGGGAGCCGAGTCCGATGCAAAAGCACAGAGTCTTTTATTCAAGCCTGGGCTTGGTCCCCCTCTGCCTCCATTACTGGATGAGAGAGAGCCCCGAGTCCCAAGAGAACAAAGGTTATATAGGGCTAGTCATTTTGGTGGGCTTAGGTAAGTGACGTGAGTTACAGAGATTGGTCACTCTGGTCAGGGTTTTACAGCACAAAAGTCAGGAAGTGACCAACACATTCTGAGGTTTGAGCCGCCCCCCACTATAGCCTTATTAGGACCTTAGCTGCATTCCTGGAGCTTCATTGGACCACTCAGGTGGTGGCTGGTGGAGTTAGGATATGACTGGCATTCCTGTGGTCACTCTCAGAAAGGGGAGGGGGTTTAGGCTGAGGGCCCAGCCCTACAAGATAAAGTGGAGGAGATTTCATTTCTGCTTTGTCCTTTCAGCATCTAGTGTGTGGAGACCAATAATGCTGATAAAAATGTAATACAGGGTACAGCCCCCACCACCCCCAAAACAAAGAGTTATCTGGCCCAAAATATCCACAGGGCTGAGGTTGAGAAATCCTTGCTTAAATTGTTGTGGACCTGAAGCCAAACTCCAGGTTTTAGATAACATTATTTTTTATCTTAACGACACCAACTGCCTGATTAAATAAACTTTTTTCCAGTCATCTGAAATTCCCTAAACTCTTTCATTAGTACAGCTAATATGACATTCACATGCCTCCCATTACTCATGGAGAAAAACAATTGTTATTTAGCAGAAGGTTAGTTTCCTTCTGAGCTAACAATGATTGAAGAAGCCATCTGGAACCTTTCTCACTAGAACAGAAAAAAATAGAACAAATGCTTATGCTGAGAGTCCCACTACACAGCAATGAGAGAATGAGGTAAAAGTTAAAATAAGAAAGCAAATCCGCCCTAGCTGGTTTGTCTCAGTAGATAGAGCATCGGCCTGGGCACCGAAGGGTCCCAGGTTCAATTCTGGTCAAGGGCACATGCTTGGGTTTCAGGCTCAATCCCCAGTGTCAGGTGTGTAGGAGACAGCCAATCAATGATTCTATCTCATCATTGATGTTTCTATCTCTCCCTTCCTCCCTGAAATCAATAATAATAAAAAAGAATGCAAATCAAATACTTGAAGAGTACATGGGGAAACGTTCACGTTGATTTAACCTGATTTGAAATTTCAAATTGAATAGAATGAGAGTAATTCGGGAGCACTGTGTGTGACTTTACCACCCTCTAAGTTTGACTCAGCAACTCCAATTTATTGCAGAAGCTATTTTAACTTTAATTTTTAATAACAGCTTTGTAGGTTGGGCAGTCTCAGCATTATTACAATGAATATCATCAACAATAATTAGTTATTTTAATCCTATAATGAGCCATACATCAATATTTTTGAGTTGCTACTCAACTGGTACATAAACAAGACACATAAATCTCTGTAGCCTACACTTGACCATTTCTAAAATTCTCACCCCTTTCTCACTGTCCACAAAGAGCAGGTGCATCCTGTGAACTTGACGCTGTGGGGAGAGATGTGACTGCCGCTGCTGATGAAGAACTGCTCCCGACTCGGGGCCTGTAGAGGTGAAGTCAGAACATGGGAAAGAAAATGTGCTCTGCTTTCAAATGTGCATTTAAGAGTGTTAATTGGTACCAGGTTTGAAAATTTCATTGATTTAGAACACCTATTCTAAGGCTTAAATTCTGGTTATACTACCTAGTTATTTATATAATACTAAAGAACAGGCTTAAAATTGTAAATAGTTTAAAATGACCTCTGAATAATTTATGGAAGCATAAGTCCTAAAGATCATAGAATAACAATTAATGTATTTCATATGCTATTACCTGAGTCTTTACTGTAAATATTTAATTTGTATTAGATAGTGTTTCATGATGAAGAAAGCTCACATTAAGTAGTTGACAAATGAATAAAGATGGGATAATATGCCAAGGCTTAAGAGTATTCTGTCCCTTTCTTTTTTATTGATTTTTAGAGAGAGGGTAAGAGAGAGGGATGGAGAGATAGAAACATTGATGAGACAGAAACATCATTGATCGGCTGCCTACTGCATGCCTCACACTGGGGATAAAGCCTGCAACCCAGGCATGTGTCCTGACAGGGGATCAAACCAGTGACCTCTTGGTTCCTAGGTCAACGCTCAACCACTGTGCCATGCCAGCCAGGCACTTTCTTAATGATGGAAGATCCTTATCTAATGCACTTTACAGAATAAAGAGAATGTGGGACCAGTTCAGGCACCAGCAGTGACATTGGCACAGATGGCAGCCGGGGCGGCACTGCCATGGAGCCCACACCTTCACCAGGTATCAGCACCTTCACGGTTACTACAGGCACAGAAAGCCCCGGTGGAATAGATGGGACATTGATACATACCACAAAATGCCTACAGAGACTGAAGTCTGGAATATTCTACATTTATGTGAGATGCCTTTGGTGGACACTGTGATCCCCACAAAGCAAGTGTGAGCAGAACCAGAAAATATATATATTTGTGTTTATAATTGTCAACAAAGTTTTGCATAGAGTTTGGTGTTTTCCTAGTCATACTTTATTTTCTCCATAATCTAGGAGTCTAACAGGCCACAACTGGTATCAGAACAATTGTGTGTGTATGTTTGTGTGTGTTTGTGTGTGTGCATGTGTGTGTGTGTGACTACAGTATGCACAACTCATCACACAATATCTTTCTATAGAAATCTCATCATAGTTTTGTGTATACATGCTGCCAATTTATTTGAAAAGGGATAGCCCTGACTTTAAGCATGGAATAATGGACACTAAATATACATTAAGAAAATGTTTTGTTTTTCTTTTGGATTGATGGAAAACAAACATTTATTTAAGATACTTTTATGTTCTGAAAAACATACAGTATACTTCACAGGTTCCCCAGATTGCTCTGTTTATGGGATCTTTAATTAGCTCAACAATCATTTTCCAAATCTCTAGGCCAAGCATGTCAAACACAAAGGCTAACATGGGCCAAATAAACAAGGTTTTAGTTTATGTGGGCCACAAGAAAACAAAAGCTTCAATTTTCATAGAAATGTAGGTTTATTTCAATAGAGACAAAGGGCTGAAATAAATGAGTAATCATTAACATAAAATAATAGAACATTTAAATAAAAGTTAATATTTTTTCTTGAACATTAACTTACCAGACACTGAATAACTACACAAATTAATAAGAGTAACACAAATAAACCTATTTTTCTTGTTCTGCAAAAGCAAAATATTTCCTGTTGTGCACACTAAACAAGTCAGTACAAGACTAATGATGTGGCAATCAGCTGCTAAAATAGTCGAGGCTAGTATTAGTAGAGAGAAATGGTGCACCTGCGCATAAGGCGCGTAAGGGAAATGAATGCAACACGAGTATAGCAATCAGTCATTATCGAACACTGTAAGTTCATTATTAATAATTACGTAAAACAGGATATTGTAAAAACTAAGTTATGAAATTTTTATTAAAACGTTTCTTACATACCGTTATATTGGCTGGGCCATGAGTTTGACATGCTTGCTCTAGGGCAGGCCGAAGGAAATAAAGTTTTATTTATAGCAGATAAGCCCACAACTTAAGTATTTCATAACAACTTAACACCTATTGGTACAGAGCTTCTTCTCAAACTTCCAAAGCAAGTTAGATCCTGTCACCTTCATTTTCTTTTCTAGTCATTTCTCAGTCATCACCGAAACCCAATTTCACTGTAATAGGACACCATAGAAAAGTCATTAGTGAACTGGTGTAGAAACCATGAACTACTTTGAGAGAGAGGTTTTTACAGTTTCCAATAAATGTCAGTGGTTCCCCCAATAATTTAAAATAACTCATCGTGCCGAAACCAGTTTGGCTCAGTGGATAGAGCGTCGGCGGACTGAAAGGTCCCAGGTTCGATTCCGGTCAAGGGCATGTACTTGGGTTGCAAGCACATCCCCAGTAGGAGATGTGCAAGAGGCAGCTGATTGATGTTTCTCTCTCATCGATGTTTCTAACTCTCTCTCTCCCTTCCTCTCTGTAAAAAATCAATAAAATATATTTTTAAAAAAATAAAATAAAAAAAAATAAAATAACTCATCATTTACAAATAACCCTTTAAAACAGCAATGTGAGTTAGCTGTGCCACCTCTAGTGGGCTTTGGTGTCCAGTTTGGAAAAAGTAGATATATTTAAAAGAAAATGACAAATAAAGTAAAAATAGAGTAGTACTAGGTGTATGTGCTAAAATGTTTACAAAAAATGGAACCCTGTTGACAGTAATGCTCTTCATTATATACAGAAGCAAATAAAACGTGATGCTATCAAAATAAATTAAATGTGCAATAAATAAAAACCTCATTATTACATGTATATAGTTCTAGACTAACATTTGTTCTAGACTAACATTTGCAAGCCAATCCTGTTTTATTTTTTTTCTATTTTCAGGAGACATTAATATATTATCTAAAACTGTTTGTACAATAAAAGTGAATAAAAACCAGATAAAAAAGTATTTTTCCTTTGATATAAGAGAAATTGTTTGCCTAAGAATTATTTCTGATTAAGATTTCATCAGTATAAAACTAAGCCATATTAATGATTTTCTATTTGTATGTAGCAGTAATAAGAAATTTAATCTAACAATCTTAGCAAATAGAAGTGCAGCACAACCAAAGAGCTGTGTTTGTTCCCTTATAAGCAGATGAGATATCAAAAAATAAATGAAAAACAATACTTAAATATTTCCTGAATAAGACTTAATTTGTATATGCATTTCCCTCATGCCCCATTTTATGTTCCTAGATGTTTCCAAATATCATTAGAAAGTTTTGTCCTTTATTATATTGCTGTCTTTTATATAATGTAATGCAAACATCAAACATGAATATAATCATAAATACATAGATCCCATTATCGTAGTGCTAAAATGAATAGCAATTGTGTATGTGTGTGTATTTGTGGGTATGTACATGTTCCATCCTCTATAGCCATCTTTCTCTGTTAACTGCAGCACCCAGTCTTCAGCTGGTGCCTGGAGTCGAGTCTCACAGGGAATTCGGCAGATCTAGCACTCACGTTGGCAGGTGCCCTGGCCACGGCCCAGCTGCCCCAGAACCCTTCTCCATCCAGCATCCCAGTAAGGAGCTCAGAGGATGCAACAGCCTCTCAGGGGTCATGAGGCTCTAGCTTAACTGTTTCAAGGCCCACTGTACCTCTAGCAATCCTGAGAGCTTCATGGGGCTTCACACCAAATAATTTACATCTCAGGGTGTGTCCTGGTTTCTGCCCTAGAGCCCAACAGCTCTGTTCCTCCCCGTCAAGCACAAATATGCTTTTCTATTGCAATTCAGGTCCATGGTGGTGCACATCTTGTTTTTTTGGGTGTAACCGGTTCCTTTTTTTCTATTTTATCTAAATTTGGTGATTGGAGGATTGAAAAGTAATAGTCTACCATATTAAGCAGCCTCGACTTGGCCAGATGTTTGCAAAGCAGGAGAAAAAAGAATCGGGTTTTCAAACATAAACAGTATGAACTATATTCTATCAAAGGCTTAAATTAGTTTCTTATAGTTTTTGATACAGGGTAGATTAAAGCACTAAACTGGATCTCAAATGTAGAAAGGGTATAAAGAAAATACAGGAAAGTGATAAACATACTTTAAATATTAAAGTGTAAGAAAAGACGATTTTGTTTTAATAAATGACCCCCCTCCCCTCAGGATAATGAATTTCAACAGAAAGCAAGTGCATAGAAATTGGAAGCAGCTCTGAAAACTTATAAATGCCCTTAATCCAATTGATAACTGCCTGACATTAAAGCTTTATGTCAGGCCTGGAGAGCGACACGGGGCACCTGCAGCAGGCTAATAATTTGGTCCTCATTTAAAACAAATTTGAAAAATAGATATTTAGTAGAAGACATAACTTCTTTCTATAAATGCTCATAGTACATAAGCTTGAAATAAGAGGTTAATGGTTGATAGAGAATGTAAGATTATGGTCTACTTTAGCAAGTACAAAGTCCCATACTCAAGAAATGATATGTGTGTATGGCTATATATTCTGCTTATTCACTTAGCCCTTCTCTCTAAGTCCATCATGTCTACATTCTCTACTTTCTCAGTACAATCAATGAAATCAAGTTTTGTGGATATAGATTTATATTTTTCCAAAATTTAACCTCTGTTTCTTTCTTTTGAAATAAAATCGATTTTATTTACATATATACTTTTTAATTTTTATTTTGAAATAATTTCATACCTACATACTAGTAAAAACATTGCAAAATTAGTACAGAGCCTATTTACATATCCAGCTTCCTCAAGTGGCAATACCTTACAAAACCAAAGTAAATTTTCAAAAAGAGCAGATTAACATTGATACAGAACTGTTAACCAATATAGACATTAATATTTCATAAGCTCTCATTAGGTTCATTTTTCATCCTAGAATTCAGTTCCGGATCATGTATTGCATTTAGTTGTTTTGTCTTCATATTTTCCTCCATCTGGGATAAATAATGGGGCGGGGGGGGGGGTGGAGAAGAAGAACCCTGGCTAATGTGGCTCAGTTGGTCATCCCATACACCAAAAAGTCATGGGTTCAATTCTGGGTCAGTGCACATACCAGGTTGCAGGCTCGATTCCCAGTGTGGGGCCTGCAGTAGGCAGCCAATTGGCAATTCTCTCTCATTATTGATGTTTCTATTTCTCCCTCTCCTGTCCTCTCTGAAATCAATAAAAATATTTTTTTAAAAAAGAGTTGTTGTAAGAACCAAATGAGTGATAAAACTTTATGTGTAAATCAGATATTGCACCTGGCATTTTGTAACAGTGATGTAATGGCTCAGTTAAAAATAGATAAAAGAATAAGAGGCATTAATATATAAAGAAAATGTTGTATTTATTACTAAGCTGCCTATGCAAGTTAGAATTTTTCTAGGAGAAAGGGGGAGGCTGATGAGCTCTCAAGGAAATACTCTGAGAAGACTGACTTAAAGTTTTCTTATATAAACCAAAACTTGACCAAAGAAGTGATCACGAATCTTTAACCCTCTCCAGAACTCAATATCATGCAGATCTAAGAAAGCATGTAGGAATGTGACATGGGTACACCTTCCAAGAACGTTGACTACATTTCTTAAAAGATCTAAAAATTTATAAAATGAAAAAGAAAATTTTAGCTTCCTTGTCTCTTCCCTTTATTTCTTATGTAAGTAAATCCTATTGATTTCACCTTTTAAATGTTTCAAACATATTCCCATAAAATCACTTTTACCGCTACCATCCTGCTATGTGCCACCATTACCTTTATTTTAATTGCAGCCTGATTGGTCTCTCTGTTCTACCTCCTCCTTCCATTCAGTGTTTTATCTCCCAGTAGCAAAAATTACTCATTAAGACAGAAGACATACCTTCTATCAAAACCATCCGATGGTTTCCCAACCAATCACAAGACCATGAAAGATCATATGGTTGTGATCCTAAATTATCCAATTCCTGTTACCTTTTTAAAAATTAGACTCCCTTATGGTCCTAGAAGCCACACTGACTCCAAGCTTGTGCCCAACAGGCACGCTTACGCTCTTCTTCATCCACAACACTTCTCTCACAGAGCCATGTGGCTCCACGTTTTCCCTCCTTCAGGTCTTGGCTAAACTGTCTTCTTTCAGTCAACCTTTCCTTACCTTTTGTGAGAGAAGGAATTTTTGTCTGTTTTGGTCCCTGCTATATAGGTAGTGTCTGGGGTGGTTTCTGACATGTAATAAGCCCTCAACAAATATGTAGTGAACAAAGAAATTTTACTAGCTTGTTTATTAGCTACCTTTTGATAACTAGATGTAGCCATGTTAATTCTGTATGTCATCCATGACTTACGTTAAAGGTTGTGTCTTAATTTCAAACTGAATTCCAATATTAAGTTTCTCTCTGTTGTGTAGATTATTCTGCTAAAATATAATTGCAGAAATTGGATTCAATTGAACTGAAATACTAATGTTATCCTGGAGCTTAATATATATTAGCAGCTCTTAATGCTAATGAACAGAAGAATAATAGAAAATATTCTGTGTAATCCACTTGCAAAATATAATACGCTAGTCAAATGCTTTGTAAACTGCTAATGAAAAAACAAAAGGCAATTATAAAGCGATGGCCATAGGGCTGCACATTTCAGGGCTTTCATTTCAGCAAGTGGTGTTAGCATTCAAGAACCTGTAATGCACTGCACGTTCTGCCTGTAACGAAAGTGCTAAGTGCACCCCCATTGCCTTTGTTGAGTGCAAAATTGTTTATCCATTATAACAAGCATTACACCCATTAACAACAAATTTCTTTTCGTAGACCCTTCTCATCCAAGAACATTTTTGATTACTTTAAGCATTCCTTTTTTTTTCTGTATAACATTAGAAATTCTGAGGAATGAAGCACGTAGCATAAACAATTCAGTATTCCAGTTTTCCTAACTTCACACTTGGAGTTGGAGAAGGGATGATACCCAAGAGTTCAGAGGTTTCTCTCTCTTTGAGGACAGTAGCTTTCCTCAGCAGCCAGCCATTCTAAAGAATTGTTTCCTTCTTTTCAAAAATGTCTCCCCCAAAAAACATCTGATCAGTGTCCACTTAGCATACAGCACACTGTAGATTGAATTTGTGGACGTGCTTAGCCGGAATGTGCTGTCAGCATTCTTTGCATTAAACGACCGAACTCAGACTTATGTTTAAAAGAGAGAAGACAACATCTATCATGATTTAAAAATAACAATTCTCCAGAGAACATGTGTATATACAAAATAGAACATATTGTTGACTAAGGGATCCTTGCAGGGGTGACTGCTCTAGGATCATAATATGATCTCACAAGTAATTAAGATCATCAGTAGAAGTATCTCCTCAAACTCATAAAATAATATTCCAAAATATATTTTCCAGAACAGATGGATCACAGACACTGGTCTAAAATCAGCTAACTAAATTAATTAATTTAAAAAAATGAAAATGAAAACATAAAATCAGTTAAATAAAAGGATATATATATACATTAACATATTGGTATTACTTGAATTGTTTTTGTTCTTTAACTCACTTCAGTGTCCTTTCTGATTTTGACTAATTCCCCCTATGAAGCGATCACTTATCACTCTCATGTGCCAGGTGTTGAATCTGAGGCTAGACTTGCCAGAGGTTACTGAAATGGGATCAGATATTCTAGGAAGTTACCCACCTCTTTAGTGATAGCTCCAAGCTACAGTTATGGTGATACTGAATTCTCTGCATTTCCCCAAGATGAAAATAAGCAAATATCTATGGTAACAATGTAACTTAAATATTACCAATGCTTTTGGAATGCTAACTCATCTTCTACACGTGCATTTAAGAGATTTAGTGACTTAATATGCTTTATTCTGTACGATTCAAACATGCTTATTGCAACCAACCTGCTCTGGTAAGAGTGTAAATAACATGGTGCAACCTCAGCTCGGTGCACTGCATCCACCTTCTAGAGTCATTACTAAAGTGTCCTTTGAGTCTAACTTTCTTCATTTAAAAACAAAGACCAATACACTAAAGGAGCACTTTTATTTCCCAAAAGTAACACCCTGGAAAGTTCTGGTGTAGGATTTCATTAGGTAAGGTGTCTTCAAGTGAATAATTGACTCAGTCACCAGATGATTTCTGGAATGTTTCTGTGAAGGCAGCCCCGTATGTTTTCATCTTCAGGTACCAGGGGGTAACATCCCTTATGGATGCCCCTATGTCACTGTTCTGCTTCCACAAGCACAGTGCAAACAGACAGCTCCTCAAGTAGAATGGATACCTTTGTAGCAGTTGTTCATTAAAGAGTTTCTTAGGCAGTTACGCATTTCTAAAAACAAGTTTCCAATCATCACAGACAGAAAGTGGAAAATGGAAATATGCTAAATCATTTGCCAGCTAAAAGATGCCAATCTTAAGTAGTTATTACTGAGAAAATTACAGATATGATTATTTTATTTAAAAGATTATTGGACAAGTAGTATTAGTTATATACCATAAGAGTGACTTTCATGTTATTTTCTTTATAGGGCCCATACTCTTTTCCTATGAATAAATGCAATATTAAAGGAATTTAATTGGGAATTCCAGTTATCTAACATAATTTTTTTATTGATTAAGATATTACATATGTGTCCTTTTTCCCCCATTGCCTTCTCCACCCCCTCAACCCCCACTCATGCCCTCACCTTCCCTGGTGTCTGTGTCCATTGGTTAGGTTTATATGCATGCATACAAGTCCTTTGGTTGATCTCTCCCCCTTACACACACCCACCCCTACCTTCCCTCTGAGGTTTGACAGTCTGATTGATGCTTCTCTGTCTCTGGATCTGTTTTTGTTCATCAGTATATGTTGTTCATTATATTCCACAAATGAATGAGATCTTGTGATATTTGTCTTTCAATGACTGGCTTATTTCACTCAGCATAATGCTCTCCAGTTCCATTCATGCTGTTGCAAATGATAAGACTTCCCTCTTTTTTACCACAGCATAGTATTCCACAGTTTTTTAATCCACTCATCTGCTGATGGGCACTTAGGCTGTTTCCAAATCTTAGCTATTGTAAATTGTGCTACTATGAACATAGGGGTGCATATATTCTTTCTCATTGGTGTTTCTAGTTTCTTGGGATATATTTCTAGAAGTGGGATCACTGGGTCAAATGGGAGTTCCATTTTTAGTTTTTCGAGGAAACTCCATACTGTTCTCCACAGTGGCCACACCAGTCTGCATTCCCACCAGCAGTGCACGAGGGTTCCTTTTTCTCCACATCCTTGCCAGCGCTTGTCATTTATTGATTTGTTGATGATAGCCATTCTGACAGGTGTGAGATGATACCACATTGTCATTTTGATTTGCATCTCTCGGATGGTCAGTGACTTTGAGCATGTTTTCATATGTCTTTCAGCCTTCTGTATGTCCTCTTTTGAAAAGTGTCTATTTAGGTCTGTTGCCCATGTTTTGATTGGATTGTTTATCTTCCTTTTGTTAAGTTGTATGAGTTCCCTATAAATGTTGGAGATTAAACCCTTATCAGTGATAACATTTGCAAATATGTTTTCCCATGCAGTGGGCTTTCTTGTTTTGTTGATGGTTTATTTTGCTGTACAGAAGCTTTTTATTCTGATGTAGTCCCACTTGTTTATTTTCTCTTAAGTTTCCATTGCCCTTAACATAATTCTTTAGCATGAAAAGAGGTCTATGCATTTTTCTTCCAATTCATATAATTTATAAATTGTAACACTGAGAGATTGGCCTACTTTTTCTGAATATCAATGCCAAAAAGACAAACCCTGCCAAGTAACTTAATGAGTAATCTTAATGCTGTCTCTGCCATCCATATGCTGTCTCTCCCTGCAGACATCTACATCATGCCTTAAAAAATTACAGAAGTTTGTATGCCCGTGAAAATTACATGTATGTACACCAGTAAAGAAAAATAATATACTCAATTTATAGCATCCATACATTTGTTTACAAGTAGATTACATTTGTTTACAAGCACACGCCCTTCATAGTTTTTAACAATTTTGGCAATGAACATATGATACTGACAAATACATCGCCTTCTGGAAGGAGAAAGATGAATACCCTGCACATTGATTAAAATGATTTGAGGGAAATCAAGGTGAATAAAATGGTGACAGTGATACATTTGTATATTCAATAGAAATAAGGTTCTCCCCTCAGTTGCCTACAACTTAAAAGGAATTGGATGAGAGGTTGCCAGCTGAGTGATGTGAAGCAGAATCAAAGATGGGACAGTGTCCAGGGATGGCACACTCTCCCCTGGGGAGGAAACCCTACTCAAGGACACCCCAGAAGTCACCCTCTGGTCCACTGCATTGTGACAACCAGCATTAAGATCTGTCCAGAGCAGGCAGCAATCTGGACACTTTTCACATGCAGTTACAGAGATGCACACCTACACTAAACATAAAGGAAATTTAAGACGGGGTGGACAGAGTCCAGGAAAATGGTCAATCTTGTGCTGGTTCCCGTGGGAGAGGAGGGAAAAGGTATGCAATGCTTATAAAGGGAAAATGACATCATCTGGGACATCTTAGGGATCTGGGCCTCCTGCTCTCCTTAGATTTATTGGGGTTGGGGGGGTGACACTGAAGTGTCTCTGGATTTCTGTGCTGGCCAAAGGGCACTTCAGCTCTATTTGAGAAGATTTCTCTTATAGAGATAAATTTACATGGGAAAAGATATAGATGAGATATTGACTAGTAATCAACTTCTTATAACCTTGGATTGGGATTATAATGCCAGTGATGTTGACCCACTAAAGAATGTGAAACAGACCAACCAAAACATATTCTTCCCATAAACAAAAGAATATGTTTATACTGGAAAACTCCCCTAAATCTTATGTGGAAACCTGGCAAAATTTAAAGAGATGTCTTGATAATAGGGCAGCAGATACCCTGGATTAAGGTAGATTCCTAGAAAAAGGTACAACTGTCTAAGCCAAACCTGAGTCACCCACACTCCCTGACCCTAAGCCAGAAGGCTATGGGGGTGTCACTGCTGAATCAAGGAAATCTCCAACCAGAAATAGTCAGTAAAAATGTCCTCATAGTTCGATATAGGGCTCGAATAGACACATTGGAAGTTTGATAGAGACATTGGAAACTGAAAATAAATCCGCCTTGCTCACTGGCTGCAAGCCACCCTCCACCACCACATTAACCTCCATCACCCACCTTAGATGCTCTGAGAAAGAGGTGATTGGGGGTTAGGACCAAGATCTCACTGACTCCAAAGGACACTGAGGTTATGTACGTGCATGCAAGTACGCAGGGAATTTTTACCTTGGAAACTAACAACTGAAGGTTAAGCTACAGCAGAAACAACGTGGACTACAACAGGGAACGATTTCAGTGAACGGTGTGTGAGTGTTTATGCATCTGTATGTCTAGTGCAAGCTGTGACTCAGCCCATTTGCCATGCTGGCCATGTTGAGTCTGAGTGCAAGTTGTAGGAAGGGCATGGACTCAACTCTGCTGAAGAAAGACCAGGCATCATCAGCTGGGGAGACCCCCAAGGGAAAAAAGCAGCAAATTGTCACAGAGGGTTGAAGCAGGCAACAAGCCTGTGAACAGAGGTGAAACACGTAGAAGCAACAATTCTCAGAACTCACCATGGCAGAGGTGGAAAACCAGGGATTGACTAAAAGAGCAGGAACAAAGCATCCGGCAGTATATAGAGGTGACGCATACATAGTACCGCTGCAATAAAAGAATCCCCACAGAGCTAAGAAAAGTGATTCTTCGGAGCCTTCAGAACTTATCTCTAGCCTTATTATGTTTCCTCTGCCCCTGTTCCACTCTCCCAAGCACCAGGATACCTGCGCCTCCTTCACTCTGGCTTCTATGCCCTTTCCAGGATGGAGACTCCTTTGTGTGTAGTTTTCTAGTGTCAACGCTTAGTTGATTGTTCACGGCCTTTTCTCTGTCCTCTGTTCCTAGCATTTAAGCCCATGTTTTATTCATCAACTTGGCATGTCACTCTCCACAGGAAGGTACAAATACGCTCTTCTGTGACCACCTCTTACTTGTCCCACAGGGACAGTTATTTCCTCTTGCTGCCTGCTCCCCGCCCCCCCCCCCCCCCCCCGGTAGAATTATCAAATTTGAGGATCAGAAACAAGATGTGACCTCCCAAGTAGACCACATTAACAGAGAGAACATTTGACTCAGTCAATTTTACTTTATGGGCCTTTTGTGAGGAGAGTGAGCCTTGTTTAGACCAATGTGTAGGGCCAAAATGTAAGTACTTGTTGGAATTCTACTTACGAAGGAAACTATGTAAGATAATGTATAACATTCTAGAAGGAAAAAATGGATGATGTTAATTTTATTACATTTCCAAAACTCTAATCATGGATATAAAAATCGAAATTCACTTATCCATGAACAATTACTGAATTATGCATTTGTATAGCATTTGTTTCTATGGGCTCTAAGTAGTAAATGTAATCTACAGAATATTGAAATGCACATTTTTTTCCCATTTAGGTAATAGTCCCTAACCCAGCCAGACTATGAAGTAGTATTTTGACGGAGGGTTTGTTTGGTGCAGAGAAACAGTGCTATTTTTCCTCCTGTTCAAAATAAAATGTGTTTTTTCTTTTCATTCACAGGGTGCTTCATTATCAATGAATATTCTTTATTCTCCTGTGTTTTATTGTATCAATCCATGGGAATGGGATTTATTTCATTGGGAAAATTTTCTTCATCCAGATACATTTAATTTGCCCATGGCCAACCCAAGAAAAAAGAAAAAAAAAGTCTGCTTATAAGTCAATAAATTTCATTTAACTTATAGAAACTCTACTTAGTTTAGCGTGATAAGCAGTTATAAGAAACAAAGTCCTGTTCATGGCCATCTATTTTGGACATGTCTGCAATGAATTTCAGAAATGAGCATGCAGCAGGCTCTTCAGGTTGACTCTACTATGATAGAGATACATAATTTGGAGGCAATTTCTCTAGTAAATCCCTGAGAAACTAGAAGGGCTGCTCTGTAGATGGGCTCCTAAAAGAGAAGAGATTATAAAGCCCTATAGCATTCACTAAGGTTCATTTTCAAATGCTCTACTCAGTGACTCTTCTTTTCTTACCAGGCCATTAATAATAACATTATTAGGAGAATAGCAGAACCGCAGGCTAGTAATGACTTAACAATTAAATAAAAAAATAAATACTCTCCCTCCCAAAAGAAAGAAACTGCAATATACAGAGACTTTGAAGACCAAGAAAGGAATCTCCCTCTATTGAAATCCAATCTTATACATTTGCCTGCCATTAGTTGAACAGCACCCAAGACACATTTTTCTAAAAAATTAAATGAATGTTAATGGTACTGAAGCATTATCCTAATTTTAAATGCTTTATCAAAAAATTCGAGAATCGGCTCGGCGCGCATGGCTCAGTAGTTGAACATCGACCTATGAACTAGGAGGTCACAGTTCGATTCCCGATCAGGGCACATGCCCAGGTTGTGGGCTCAATCTTCAGTGTGGGGCGTGCAGGAGGCAGCCTGTCAATGATTCTTTCTCATCATTGATGTTTGTATCTCCCTTCCTCTCTGAAATCAATAAAAATGTACATATATATTTTTAAATTGAGAATCAATTTTTTTCTTAGATCTACATTGCTTTAAAAAGAAAGAAAAACAAATATACTGAGAGGATTGAGGGGAGGTATAATTCATAATAGATTTCAAACAACACTAATTTAATTTTACTAAAATCTTCATCTGGTTTCCTTTGTTCCTGTAGCTAACTGCTTGCCCTGAACAGAGGCAGGGTACACTTCCATTCTATGCAATAACAAATTTGATGTGTAAGGCAACATTGCTAGGAGATAGAGCTTAAATGTTCCCACCACTCAAAAGAGGTGACAATTATGTGACATGATAGAGGTGTTAGCTAACACTGAGGTGGCAAGCACATTACAATATAGAAATGTGTCAATTGAACACACACCAGTTGTATACTTTAAACTTGCAAAATGTTACATGTCAACTATATCTCAATTAAAAGCGGTTATATATTAACAAAAGATTACAAGTAATTATAGGCAAAGTTCTCATAGATAGAGGCAGTAACAGAGCCTAAATATAAGTAAGAGAGCAAAGAGATGCCATGTTGTGAACAAACCAACAGCATGTAGTAATTTTAAAACAGGATTGCAAATTACGTGGCAGTCTTCTTCTAAAGAGTGCCGTTTCCTAAAATCTGAGTGGGCTAATAACTGCTTCATACTAGTCAGATGTTATACTATCTGACTAGTATAACAAAAGTTATGCCACATCACTGAATTGGTTTTCTAGGGCTGCCATACCAAGTCATGACACACTGGTGCTTTAGACAACATAAATTTATTTTCCCACAGTTGTGGAGGCTGGAACTCCAAGCTCCAAGCGCTGGTGGGGTCGATTTCACCTGAAGCCTCTCTCCTTAGCTTCCAGACAGCTGCTTTCCCTCTGTTTCCTACTCTATGTATAGGTATCCCTGGTGCTGCTTCCTCCTCTTGAAGGGACACCCATTATATTGGATTAGGACCTCACCTGATGACCTCATTTAACCATATTCACCTCTTTAATGTCCATATCTCCAAACACAGTCTCACTGAGTGTGAGGGCTTCAACATATGTATTTAGGGGGGCACATCTGTCCATAGCAATGACTTTGAGGCTAAAGTATAGTAGACTATGCAGCTTCCACCTTTATTGCTGGAATTTTATTTTATAGCCTTGAATCTCATTTAAAAAGTTCAACTATTCAACTACCAAAAACTGCAGGGTTAATGGAGAGAGTAGCCATTTCTTGTTATAAGTGAGACTCCAGGTGTGCATATGGGTCTATATAGGTTCCATGGATATGAAAATGTTGCAGCATAATGGGACTGACCTCTGGACTCTCTATCTACTGGGACTAAAATTGGAATGACTGGGTCTGATAAGTCAGCTAATTGGAAGATTGAATTTGAAAATGAATTCATGAAAAAATGAAACTGTGAATACGGTTATGGTCCAAGACTGGGTCCTTAGTCTCTTCATCTATTTCTGAACTCTATGTGATATCATCCAGTGATGTATTTTTAATTTTGATAACATTCAGAATGTTGTCTCCAGCATAGCCTGAGCTCTAAACTTCTAACTTGTATTTCAAATTCCCAATCCACATATGTTCATAACCCAAATCTTTACTTTTTAATCAAGTAAATACGAATCCCCCAAATCAGTTATTAAAACACCTAATTTTCCCACACACTCAAACCAGTGAAAAACAGTGTCCAGACTCGCACTTAGGTACCTTCTTCCCATCTAGACCAGCGGTTCTCAACTTGTGGGTCGCGACCCCTTTGGGGGTCGAACGACCCTTTCACAGGGGTCGCCTAAATACATCCTGCATATCAGATATTTACATTACAATTCATAACAGTAGAAAAATTACAGTTATGAAGTAGCAACGAAAATAATTTTATGGTTGGGGGTCACCACAACATGAGGAACTGTATTAAAGGGTCGCGACATTAGGAAGGTTGAGAACCACTGATCTAAACAATAAAACACTAGCCCAAGGCATGATTGTTTCTCACTTGAACACTGCAATGTCATCTAGTTTGGTCATTCCTATGGTATCTCTTGCCCCTCTACTATCAACAATCCACTGATTGTTCAAGGAGATTTAAAAAAAACCACACACAATTTACATCATTTTCATTCCCTGCCAAAACATTCGAATGGCTGCCCATTCCAGTGGAAACTAACTCTAGATCCATTACTTTATTCTACAGAGACTTACTTGATTTCCACCATTTTTTCCTTTACTACACATCTGCATTTTTCCTTTCCTCATCATGACAGGTTTCCCCTTATCCTTCCACTCACAGCAGGAATTGGTGTAAACACGGTGCGCCATTTAACTTCCGAAGGCTGCTGTAAGGCCTGACTGTGAAAACCCCATGTCCTTTTGCATTAGAATAATATTTGGCTTCTCCTTGCTGTTTCCCTTAACCCTAACGTCACACACACACACACACACACACACACACACACACACACACACACACCTGAATTTGTCTGTTCTCCCTTATTTACTTGGAATGGACTTCACCTCACAATAAACCTAGGAAAAATAGAAACACTGAACATTAACTGTCATGCTCAGCATCTAGAAGAGGAATCAGCACATACTAGTAGCCAATGCCTCACAGAATATGTATTTCCAAAATGGACTAGAATAAAAGCAATTTATTCATGAACATATTGTAAAACGCATGAGACTTTTGGAAGCAATAGGCCTATCAGGAAACAAAATTTCAAGTGCTAGTTAAGTATGAATTTGCTGTGTGGCCTTGAACTTCTTAGAACACTTGTATGTAAGTTGAGATAATGAATACCTTCCTAGCAGGCTGATAAAGGAGTTAAATTGTAAGTGCATTAAGTATCCGAGAATGCATCCTAGATTCTATTAAGTACCATGCACATATAGGATAATGCTGTATATGATATATTTGTTATTTTAACTTTTATATTATTTAAAAATAGGATTTGAACTAACTTTACAAAAGGATTTGAACTTTCTAAAATATTTCTGTATTAGTTATTATTTACAGAGACCACAAAAATATTGGGTGGTATATTTTTGGCTTGCTTTAGTATTAGTGGAAATTCTCAAAAAATTTTAACATGGTTAGACTTATCATTCTGCCTGCAAGACTTATGCATCATAATCAGCTCTACCTTTTCTCTATCCTGACATATGGTAAGTAAAATATTATTTTTCCAAAATAGCCTTATACAAAATATATCAAGGAAAGACTAGAAACATGACTGTCTTCTTCTTCAATCAAAAGTACTAAAATTCTTTTGTAAAACAATATATAAATATTCATGGAATTCCTAAGCACAAACGTATATTCCATTTATTTTTATGAGTAACAATTTAGTAAAAGTGTTATATATGTACAACTTTGACTATATAAAAGCAGATGGTTTCTACAAAATGTCATTCAAATGAACAATTCTTAAAATCATTTCATAAAAAGCACTCTCTATCACTTGGATGAATCTTTACACAATTTAAAATAAGTTTGCCCATACCAAACATTTAGGGTTAAGAGCTTAAAACAAAATCCAATGAAATAAAGTGGAGTCAAGTCTTCTTCCATTTCTCATCTCTGTGTTTTTCTTTATCAAGAATAATGATATTGCCAAAGCCGGTTTGGCTCAGTGGATAGAGCGTCGGCCTGCGGACTGAAGGGTCCCAGGTTCGATTCCGGTCCAGGGCATGTACCTGGGTTGCGGGCACTTCCCCAGTGGGGGATGTGCAGGAGGCAGCTGATCGATGTTTCTCTCTCATCGATGTTTCTAACTCTCTATCCCTCTCCCTTCCTCTCTGTAAAAAAATCAATAAAATATATTTAAAAAAAAGAATAATGATATTTTTTCAACAATACTCACTAGCAATAATTGGCTAAGCCAAAACTGAGAGGAAAATAAGAATTAAGAACAGTAACACAGAAAAAATAAGAGACTTCATTTTCTCTTACAAAAGTTTAATTACAATGTGTAAAAACCAGCTAAAATCATTCAATTCCATGTAATAATTGGTTTCAGAGGTCAATTAATTTACTTATCTTTAGCAGCCATTTAAAAAATTGGTTTTGCCCTAACCGGTTTGGCTCAGTGGATAGAGCGTTGGCCTGCGGACCAAAGGGTCCTGGGTTCGATTCCAGTCAAGGGCATGTACCTTGGTTGTGGGCACATCCTCAGTAGGGGGTGTGCAGGAGGCGGCTGATCGATGTTTCTCTCTCATCGATGTTTCTGACTCTCTATTCCTCTCCCTTCCTCTCTGTAAAAAATCAATAAAATATATTTAAAAAATAAATAAATAAAAAATTGGTTTTGACCAACATGAGAACTTGTTGATATATGTGAATAATCTATAAAACAGAATATGTAAATTTGTATTCAATATTAACGAAAGTTGAAATATACAATATTTGCTGTCATTATCTTTATATTTTGTTACAAATTCCCTTTTCCTCAGTCATCTCTAAGTGATCAATGCCCCTTGTCCTGTCTTAATTACACTTCCCTATACCACATGTACCCAACAAAAGCTTGTCTTAAACAAACATCCAAAAGGTTTTTTTCCATCATGTTCATACAATCTTGCCTTAAGTAATAAGTATGTTCATGCGTATGAGTGGGTATATGTGTGTAAATTATATTTAATTTAGTATTCATGTAGAGAAAAGCTTATGCTAAAATCTGTGGTAGTTGTTGGATATGATACATTACTACCCTTAAAGGCATAAAACTAACAAGATCCTCCCTTTGTTGAAAACATAGTCATATGTAATATGTAATCCATACTAACAGTCCTAAACTACGGTTGTCAAAATTCTGCATGATGCAGTCTCCCTCTGTCTTCAGAGTCTCTGTGCCGGCAGTTCCTTAGACCTATTTTTATATTTTTTCCCCTGTTCCTATCCAATTCCTTGATTTCTTATTCTTCACTCAAAAATAGGCATCTTGCCAAAGCCGGTTTGGCTCAGCGGATAGAGCGTCGGCCTGCGGACTGAAAGGTCCCGGGTTCGATTCCGGTCAAGGGCATGTACCTGGGTTGCAGGCACTTCCCCAGTGGGGGATGTGCAGGAGGCAGCTGATCGATGTTTCTCTCTCATAGATGTTTCTAACTCTCTATCTCTCTTCCTTCCTCTCTGTAAAAAATCAATAAAATATATTTGAAAAAAAAAAAAATAGGCATCTTCTTATGGGATTATCCATAACACACAATAGAGAACCATAAAACTATGTTATTCTTATACTTCATCATTTTATAATTATATATTTACCTTCCTGATTAATATTCTAAGGATTATTAACATATTATAAACTCTTTTAAGAATTATGATAGTTGGCATTTAATAAATGACTGTTAAGTATAAAGGATCATCTCATTTTTGTTTTGTTTTTTTAATTCTCACTGGAGGATTTTTTTCTCCCAGTGATTTCTAGAGAAGGTGGTAGAGAGGGAGGAAAGAGAGAAAAACATCGATATGAGAGAGATACATGATTGGTTGCCTCCCCTAACCCCAGGGTTGGAGTATGTTCAACCCAGGTACATGCCCTTGCTTGGGAATCAAACCAGTGACTCTTTGGTCCACGGGCCAATGCTCTAACCAATGAGCAAAACCGGCCAGGACAAATGCATCATCTGTTTTAAAGCTCACAGTGACACACTAGGAATTGCAGAGCCAGTTTGTCTCTAAAGGAATGAGGCACTCTGAATACAGAGGGACTTTACCTTCATAGGGCTTAGTGTGGTAGAGCTGGTTTATATTAATAAAGGAATAGTTAAGCTGATATGTACAAGACTTACACACAAAAAAATCAAATAATGCTTTTTGGAGAGGTACAATTAGAAGAGCAACGAGGGACATGGTTTTAATAATAAATCTAAATGTATTTTAACTCCTTAGGAAAAAATGCTGACTCCATAATCTAAATTGAAGTGGAAAAAGTGGGGGTTTTTTGTTTGTTTGTTTTTAGTTTAACAGACATTTATTCCTTTAGTTGAACAACCTCTACCCACCAAATATATGGTTTGAGATTTGAGTGGGAAGGAAGTTAGGTCTTAAGAGTTTTTATGAGTTTGCTACATGTTTTCTGGAAATCATTTAACCAAGCCTCTAAGACCCATGAAGAATAAGAAAAATTGGTTAAAAAAGGAAACCAGCAATTAAGATTTCAGAACAAAACTACCTATTAAGTCAGCAAACCCAGAATTGGAAATTGGAGCCAATTCTTCTTCTATATTTTCTACACGCCCAGATTCATTCTGGGAAACAGAAGCCTAGTCTACTGTAAGCCAAGAGTCATTACAAACCCGCTAGCCACCTTAAGGGGGGATATGGTTGACTTTATGTAAGAGTACTTTGCTTAGTCCATTTAGTCATATCAGTCATCTTGGGCCAACCCACTATATCCATTATTCCTATAATGTTACTGAGAATAGTTATGGGTTGGTGTCAACACAAGGTTTCCAGTCTAACCTCGGGCATTGTCTATAGTTATTTTTCTAATCCCTGCTCAAACTACCCTCGAAATCCTTACCATTCCACAAACTTCCCAGGCCTTCTATTGTGCCCACCTTAATGTTAAAGCATACCACCACATTATGTATGCCTCTTCTCAGACAGGAAAAAAGTGTTTTAAAACCAAGAAAAACTAACGTTCTGATAGTGCTATGTTCAGATATTAGATAAAATTTTATATTTAGTTAGGCAGTTAGAAAGTATATGGTAAAATTGCCATCATGTCACTATCTAAATTAAAATGGAATGAAATTAGAAATTTGGACCAAGAAAAGGGTCTATAAATCCCAGTTTAATTTCAAATGAACTCATTTAAAAGCTCACTAAAAGCCCCTTATAGCTAACTCTCTGTCCTAGAATCTGTTGTTTGTTATCATATCATGGAACATTGGGTTTGACCACCTCAAGCCTGAAGCACTTTTTCATATCTGCCCTCTTTAAGAGACATCAGATTGTGCAAGAGACAAAACAAAATGGTAGATAAATATAAACAAACAAATCAAAATTATAATTTTACCCCAAAGCTCTCATACATTTTGATAATAAATTACCAAGGAGGAATGCTGCATATCTACATAAGATATTCGAAGTCGATGTAAATATTTACCTGGAACCTAGAATTATTATAAGTATATGTAAATAAAAAACACATAAGCCAATATTTAGAATTACATGTATGGTTCAAATACCATAAAATGCATACTATATATTTTCTCAAATTAGCATGATATTCAAAAAATAGAAATGAGAAGTGACTACAGAAAAATAGATGATTTCTATAAAATGTCATTCAAATGAACAATTCTTAAACTCATTTCATAAAAAGCACTCTCTATCACAAGTGAGTTGTCCATTCCCAGATATACTGCATTGACTCTCCTAAGCTCAAAAAGAATATCACACATTTTATGTGTATCTTGTTCTATAACCTCTCACTGGCTGCCTCAGCTAACTTGTGTGTGTGTGTGTGTGTGTGTGTGTGTGTGTGTGTGTGTGTGTTTATTTCTAGGAAAAAGACCAAAAGAATAAGTCACAGTCCATCTACATTTCTGTACTCCTATGACTGGCTTATCAGAAGAATATACACACTCAGTTTTATGAAAACACAATAATCTTATCCTGAAATAAATAGAAATAAGGATGCCAACTCGAAGAACAAGTAGAGCGACCCCTGGAAACATTTTCCTGTTTACTCCAAACTGTGCAAGAGCTAGTGTAATGTAAAGTGTGTGTGTGTGTGTGTGTGTGTGTGTGTGTGTGTGTGTATATATATATATATATATATATATATATATATATATATACATATAGTTAATATGCTGCCCCAGCTGGTTTGGCTCAGTGGCTAAAGCGTTGGCCTGTGGACCAAAGGGTCCTGGGTTTGATTCTGGTCAAGGGCAAATACCTTGGTTGCAGGCTCCTCCCAGGCCCAGGCCCTGGTCAGGGCATGTGCAGGAGGCAACCTATCAATGTTTCTCTTACATTGATGTTTCTCTCTGTCTTTCCCTCTCTCTTCCACTCTCTCTCAAAATCAATGAGAAAATATCCTCAGATGAGGATAAAAAAAAGAAAAAAAAGGCTAATATGCTAAGTGTCCCTCCAAACATCCAACTGGTCAGTCTGATGCACACTGACCACCAGAGGGCAGACGCTCAATGCAGGAGCTGCCATGACATGCACTGGCCATTTACAAAGAAATGGCACCATGGACCTGGCACCAACAAAGCAACACTCGGCTTCCCCCAACTGGGACACAAACCCCACCACCACCCCAGAGTGACACCCCACCAAATTTCAGCCAATGCTGCCAAGACCCCATGGCACAAAATGCAGCCCACAGCCCAGCCCAGCCTGGAAATGGTCACTGTGGGCACTGGGTAATGATGTCACATAGCAACACCGCCCAGCTTTCTCCTCCTAGTGACTAGCCTCCTTGCAGTTTCTTCAGCCCAGGAACACAACTTGCTTTATAGCCAGGTGCAAACATTTTACACTTTAACCAAATGTCTGAAGCATTTTCCCATGCCTCATCTCATTCGATCCTCACAGAAGACCTGGAGTAGGTAGATAGGAGACTTGGTAGGATCCTATTTTCTTTTCATTAGCTGGAAAACAGAGATTTAGAAAGCTTAGAAACTTGACCCGACTGAAAAGAAGTAAGAAATGGTGGACCTTGAAAATGACTTCAGGATTTCTCACTGTGAAGAATATAGTCAAACACTGCTGCAGTTAAATATTTTACCCTGTGTTCTCCCTGCAAGATCTACAATAATAATCTGCTTTGTGTTGCTATTTACTGCTGTGTTACTTACAATTACCTGAAAGAGAAGTTGGGGTGCTTTACTGGGCTGGAAAAAGTTTAGCTAAATCAGAAAGCAGGTCTAATTAAGTAAGTTTATTATATATATATATATATATATATATATATATATATATATATATATATGACTAAGTTGACTTGCACATGTGTGATGATACATATAAAGTTCTTGATGGCACCAATCACACATATATGTTTCAATCTGTCATTGTCAATCGTGAATTTGGTTGACTCTTTTATAGAGAAAGGGCAAATAGCTATATTTATTCTAATTAATTTCTTTTCAATGTGCATGAATCCATGAACCAGGCCTCTAGTTCTTTAATAACACACCTACATCCTGAATGTTTGTATTAGTGTTTTTAATTAATGTAATATGGTTTCAAGTTGCAATTATTTTAAAGTATATGGGAAAGGAATGCTAATTGTGATGTGCTCTATTTTTCTCTGTCTTTAGTCAAAGGCAAAACATTGTAATACAAGCAGCAATACTTCCTGAGATGTGGGGTCTAAGTGTTGATACAATGGACAGTTGGAAATTCAATTTGAAAATTACACATACTTTGGTCTCTGGCATTTAATGACTAAAAATATGCATCCAGTTTAAAATAAATAACATTTTATTCCAATCAAATGTCTAAGGTTGCTCTTTTGAGAACATCTGTTAATATAGAACTTTTTTTAAAAACCAGAAAGTGTAGAGTTTATTATTTCTTGTAATTTTATATATGGCCTTTATGTTTTAAAGGAGCTAAGTTTAAACCCAGCATACTTAATGTTTTTATAGCTATTCCATGTTTCACTACATGCAAAATATGTTGTATGCAATTGTACAAAATGTGATCTAAGAAACTATGGCCTTCCAAGGATTATTTTCTCCTATTTTATAGGCTGTGGTTTGTCAACATCTACTCTTACAAGGTCTACTAGTATCTTTTGGAATGCATTATCTAAGATCTCGGGTGCTGGAGCAAACCTGGAATAAAAATAGCTCTTTCTTAAATATCTAATTGCAACACAGTATTGTTTTGAAAACACATTCATATTAAAATATGTGGAACCTCACAATATATTTAAAGCAATTAATACAACTCAAACATCAAAATCAAAAAAGACCAGCACCAAAAGTAAAAATATGGGCTATCACTTCCTAAATAGAATACTTGAAAGTAGAATTTAACATTGTACTTAAAATAATAATATTCCATTAGGGTTTATCAAAGAAATAAAATGATGGATCTATATGAAAAAATTTAAATCTAACTCAATATATTCATAAATTCAAGAAGAAGAGCTACAGTAGCCAATAGAGGCAAAAAATAAATGAATCTTGATGCATATCCTATATAATAAAAGACTAATATGCAAATTGACCAAATGGCCAAATGACCGGTTGCTATGATGCACATTGACCACCAGGGGGCAGACACTCAATGCAGGAGCTGCCCCTGGAGGTCAGTGCTCTTCCACAGGTGGAGTTCTCTGCTCAGCCAGAAGTGGGGCTCATGGCTGGCAAGCACAGCAGTGATGGCGAGAGCCTCTCCCGCCTCTGCGGCAATGCTAAGGATGTACAACTGATGGCTCCCAGATGTGAGAGGGACCCCCCCACCAAGTGCACGAATTTCGTGCATCAGGCCTCTAGTTTATGACAAAATTACTTATGAATTAGGAATAAAAGAAAAGTTCTTTATCTTCATATGCTTAGAAAGATATATTAATAAAAATTCTATATTAAACAGAATAAATAATTTTGAGAGATGTTAGCAATTCCTATTAAAGACAGAGACAGGCATCAGAACCCATTATCTCAACTATTTATCTTTTACTGAATCTTAATCAACACAATGCATAAAGGCAACAGCTATAATCATGCATATTGAAAGAGAGAAATAAATCCTCATTATTTTCAGACAATATGGTTTACAAGCTTGAAAAATCCCAAATTATAAAAAAATAGAACTAATAGTGCTTAGTAAGATAACCAAATAAAGTATTAATTTGCAAGGGCAAAAAAAACAAACAAAACAAAACTTGCCTTACTATCTATCAGAAATAGCCTATTACAAAATGTTAATTAAAGTTATTTAATTGGCAATGGCATCACAATCAATAAATATCTAGAAATACATGTGTTTAGTTATGCAAATATTATTTTAAAACACATACTAATTGCCATCAATTATTTTGAGTGACCAGGATATGATGGCATGCCACCCAGAAAAGAATTTTTGTCCCAGTTGTTAGAAGTGCTGTGAGCAACCTTTAGCTGTCAGCTGCCTCAGCGACACAGAAGCAATTTACCCAAAGTCATGCCCTTTTTAGGGTGGCCCACATCCTATTACTGGTAGTAGCAATCTCAACCATTTGAACCAATATGGGACAACTATAATAGACTATTGTAACTCCAGAGTTCTTGATGCTCTTTGCCAAAGCTACTATGGGATCTGCATGAGAGCTTGATTTCTTTTCTGCCCAATCCTTTCTTTCCTCTCCTTTCCACGCATGCAGCTCACACACACACTACTTAATAAATACCCTGAACAGTAATCAACATCTCAATGTCTTCTTAGAGAATCCAACCTAAAATAGTGGGTGCCAGGAAATCAGGTAATAGGATGAATTACTGGAGTTGGACCATGGTCTGCCTGACTAGAAATCAGGTAATAGGATGAATTATTGGAGTTGGACCATGGTCTGCCTGACTATCAAAAAGGACTCCAATTGTTCACATGGTGATTTCAGTTGGTCCTGGCAGGGAAAAAATGCTCCAATTGATGAAATATTAGGTCCTGGAGAGATTCTGGTGGAGAGGAGCCAGTAATGATAAGAATAATGGATTGGATGGCTATTTTTAACCTTCATTAACTGTCCTGAAACAGTGATTCTTAGAGTGTAAATCAATGGATTTACTATAAATGACCACATTTAGACTTTGCCCCAGAGCCACTGTATACAAAACTATGAAAGTGTAGGCCTATCATCTATGTTTGAGACAGGACCACCAAGTTGTACTTGAGTCACTGTTTTAGGACACAATTAATAGTCAGTTGAACACCAGGTATGAAAGTTCAAGTAGCCTGAGGTGAGTCTTGCACCTCCTGTAGTCAGAGAGCAGAAAAAGCAGATGACAAGCCCAGCATTTATTGTCACTGCAGCCAAGGAAGCTACACTATTGCTGATATTACAATATCTCAATCTAGTTTGGGAGTGGGAGTCATCTGGGGTGATGCCCCTGAAAATATTGGATCCATAGACTCCTCCCAATCCTCTGTACCCACAGGAAGGGTACTTTTCTTTTAAAAGCTAACACTCTCTTGTCAAGCACACAAGACAAGATCATATTCTGACAGATATACCAGTAAAGAAATAATAAGTCTTTGTAAGATGCCATCATCAACAGTAAAAGAGTGTTCAAAGGCACGGGCTCACCATGGTTCTTGTGCAGACCACACTGGGGGGAAAAGAGGAGAAAGATAAATTCAACAAAGGTGATAGAGTGCAATTTTGCTGAAGTGCCCATTCTAGACTGCAACCAAGTGGTTGTGCAGCCTGTACTTGTACCCACGGGGAGGAAGGCAGAGAGTTTCATCTTCATTAGGAACTGGGAGGCAATGGAAATCTTTCCCATGGCAGCCTCCTTGGTAAACAAGGAAGCCAAGTGAGGAAATGGCCTTGCAGCATCTTCTTGTCAATCATACATGCTCTTGTGTTCCAGGGGTATCACATCCTGTTCCACCAAGATTCAGATCATTTGTGGCCCTAGCCTTGTTCATGCGGCCTCATCCATTGGGCACTGCCGTGGAGTTCTGCCCCTCCATCACAACACTCCTTGGGGAAAGCAACGCAAAAGCTTCTCTCTGACAAGACAGTATGTGCCCGGTCAGGGACCCACCTTCCTTCTTGCCAGTAGGCCTAAAGCTTAGATTTAGTCTCAACAAAACCAAGCTGGAGACATTGTCTCCCTCAACCCATTTCCATAAGTATTGATCTCCAAAGTACTCCATACTTACTCTGTTAACTGCCACGCGTCCAAAACAGAAACCATCCCCACACACCACAATGTTTTGAATTTAATTTAAAAAATCAATTTGCAATGAATATTATAAAAATAAATATATTACAATTAGGGTGTCCTTGAATATTTTCAGCTGAAAATTTTCACGAGAAAATGATTTGAAAGTTGGTCAGGGCTGCCAGTTAGGGAAAACATTTAAAAAAAAAAAAAAAGATATGCATGGCATGTGGGGAAGGTCTGTCGCTTGTGCCTACAGATGCTTATGGCGCACAATGAGTTAATGTCTTGTACACTGATTATCAGTCTGCTTCATGGAGACTTAATTTTTAACAATGAGCTTTCTATGAAATCTTTGTATATCCTGTCATAATTAATCTCTATGCAATTCTTTTCAAGATCTCACAGAGATTTTTAAATAATGGACTCAGTTATAAAGCTAATAAATGAGAAAAGTAGAGTCATGATAAAGTGCTTGCTTTTATCCATAATGCTATGATGCTTTACTACATGAAAGATCTATACATTTAAAAGGGCAAATATTACTCAAAACTTTTGCTGTAATGAGAAAATAAAAATTTTAAAATTGAATAAAATGAGAGAAGGAAATATGAAATAAGATCAGTTGATAATAATTGAGGCTGAATGATAGACAGGAGTGTTTATTGTGCTCTTTTGTCTGGGTTTGAATCTGGCTGAAATTCTCCACATTAAAGTGCCCTTTAAAAAATAAATTGAAAAATACAAAGTAAAGATGTATAAAACACAGAAAGAGCTAGCTACATAGATATATACAACTCTAATACTTTTAAGGAACATCATTATAATAAAATATATTTTTTCTGGATATAGAAATGTCTTAAAAATAAAAACAGAAACCATAGGGCAGGATGGTAAATTTTAATTCTTTAAATTTTAAGCCTTTCTATCAAAAGAAAACATACATAAAATTTATGAGAATTGACAGCTTGAGGAAAACCTTGCTATATATGTATATAAATGATATTTATTATTCCAAATGAAGTATTTCTATAAACCAAAAAGAACATGATACTCACTGAAAGAAACTTTTGGAGGTAATGGCTATGTTTATAGCCTAGATTGTGCTGATGAGTTCATGGATGTGCACTTATCTATAAACAAGAGCTACAATACGTATACAATTTCTTAGAAATATTATTTAAAATTACACACTTTTAAAAATAACATGTCTATAAAAATAATTTTGAAAAAATTAATGACAAATCACAGTTATTTATATTTGTAAAGCAGAAAGTTTAGTATTGAATAGTTAATAAGAAAAAAATATATTCAACAGAGATAATGATCCTAGGATTAGAAGGTACAAATCTGCCATTTTTACTTTTCTAAACTAAACTCAAAGACAAAGTTTACAATAATATTGCAAAAAATAAAAATAATAATATATTTAAATTGTTAGTTTAATTCAATTTATTAATGAGACATATAAAAACCAGACATATTTGATTCAAATGTATATATATACATATACTAGTATATGTATATATACATATTATATATACAATATATATGTGTGTATATATATATATATATATATATATATATATGAATAATCCATAGTGATGAGTATTTACCCTAGAAATATAAATATGACTTAATGGAAAAATCAGAAATATAATGATACATGATCTTGGAGTTCAAATGAAAGTAGCAGCCCAAGTCTGATTCTGGTGTGTAAAAATTCAAATTGTTGGACAACGTCCCCTTGTTTGGAGGCCTACATATCTAAATATTGTCTGAATTGGTAGGAATAAATTTATAGGATTCAAGTCTTCATTAATGGTAGGTAAAGAAAGCAGGCGGTGATTTATTTTTAAAAAGCTATGGTGAAGAAAATGATCATTACAATTATAGTAGCATATTAGTCTGTAAATAATTTTTCATGATCACAGTATTCTTGTATTCCACCTGAAAAATCCATCAGATCAAATTGCACAGGTTCAGATATGTGCCCAACATAACCTTTTTAATATGTTAACCTAATTATTTAAAGTAAAGTAGAACCACTCAGAAAAACAGTCATAAGCAGTCCATTTTGGAAGAACGCAAAGTCAGCTCTTAGAACTTGAAACCAGAAAGACACCAAGAGAATTACTAAAAACATGGGTCAGACAACTCTTAGCCTCAGAACAAATTGGTCTTGTCAAGAACTATGAAGGCTCTGAGCATTTCCTATACTACCATGCTAACAAATTAACCTGCCACAGTTTTATAGACACTGGCAGGACGCATGAGAGTTTATTACTCACAACAATAGCAGTAGCAAAGCAACATCGTTGCGAGGTCTCTCTGAGCCCCAATTTCTACATGAAAAGGGACAGATGCTGCCGGCCCTCTCATTATGGGGGAAGCACACTGGCATTAGGAAGTGGTGATGTTATAAAGAGAGCTGCTAGCAAGCACTTTCAATCTCTGTGGAGAGAGGCAGACACATGATTACTCTGGAAGGTTAGCACATCTCCAGAGGGAGACATTGTCTTAAACCTTACAGGTTTCCAAGTTATACCAACATTATTGAGACACTAGAGGCCCGGTGCACAATATTCATGCACTTAGGGGGCGGGGACCCCTCAGCCCGGCCTGCACCCTCTTGCAGTCCAGGACCCCTCAGGGGATGTCTGCCTGCTGGATTAGGCCAGCTCATGTTAGTCCATGCCCCACCCTCTTAGGCCTAAACCAACCGCCGGACATCCCCTGAAAGGATCCTTAGTGCTGCTGCAGAGGTGGGAGAGGCTCCCGCCACCACTGCTGTGCTCACCAGCTGTGAGCCCGGCTTCTGGCTGAGTGGCACACTGACCACCAGGGACAGCTCCTGTGTTGAGCGTATGCCCCTGGTGGTCAGTGCATGTCATAGTGACTGGTCGTTCTGATGTTTGGTCAATTTGCATATTAGGGTTTTATTATATAGGATTATTCAGCAGAAAATTAGCTGTATTAACATTCTAAAATGATTTTATGTTATAAAATTTAGAGATTTATTACAGAAACAATTCAATCTGAAATATTATTTATTGAAAATTCATGATGACTATCATATCATCCTATCTAATAAAAGAGAAACATGGTAATTAGCCATACATTCGCTACCCTTCCCATTGGCTAATCAGGGCGATAAGCAAATTAACTGACAACCAAGATGGCGGCCTGCAGCCAGGCAGCTTGAAGCGAACATGAGGCTTCTTTGCTTCAGTGACGGAGGACTCCAACGTTCCCCGCCTGCCACTGCTGGCCTCTGAGCTTGCAGTTTGAAACATTGTTACAAATATAGAAGCTAAACAAAACCCCAGAAACCTACTTTCAGCCAGCTGGGATATCAGAGCTGGAGTTGAAACAGTGTTTCAATTATAGAACCCAAACAAACCAGATACCTGCTTTCAGCAGTGGAGGCCTAACAGCTGGAGCCAAACCTCAGAGCTAAAGCTAGCCCAGAATAAAAAAAAAAAAAAAAGAAAAAAAGGAGCGGTTGGGAGTTTCAGTCACCCACCAGCCTGAAAACAGCCCTCAGCCCCTCATCCAGGCTGGCCAGGCACCCCAGGGGGGACCCCCACCCTGATCCAGGACACCCTTCAGGGCAAACCAGCTGGCCCCAACCTGTGCACCAGGCCTCTATCCTATATAGTAAAAGGGTAATATGCCTCCCAGCACCAGTATCAGTGGAGCCACGAGGCCTCCCGGTACCAGGATCAGCGTGACAGGGGGAAGCGCCCAAACCCCCTGATCGCCCTGCGGCTCTGTGTGTGACAGGGGGCGGTACTTCAACTCCCCTATTGGCCCTACTCTGTGCATGACAGGGGGAGCTCCCCAACCCCCTGATCGACACTGCTCTGTGCGTGACAGGGTATGGAGCCCCAATCCCCCTTAATGGGCCCTGCTCTGTGCATGACAGGGGGTGGCGCCACAACCTCCCCATCGACCCTGCCTTGAGTATGACAGGGGGCGGTGCCCCAATCCCCCAATCGGCCCTACCCTGAGCGTGACTAAGGCTGGCATTGCAACCTCCCAATCCGCCCTGCTCTGTGCATGACAGGGGGCGGCGCCCCAACTCCCCTCGGCCCTGCTCTGAGCCCGACCAGGGGCTGCACCTAGGGATTGGGCCTGCCCTCTGCCACCTGGGAACAGGCCTAAGCCAGCAGGTCGTTATCTCCCGAGGGGACCCAGACTGCGAGAGGGCACAGGCCAGCCTAAGGGATGCCCCCTCCCCCGAGTGCACAAATTTTTGTGCACCGGGCCTCTAGTCTATATATATAAAAGCCTAATATTCTAAGTGTCTGACCAATAGGTCAACCATTTGGTCAACTGCTCAACCAGTTGCTCTGATGCTCACTGACCACCAGGGGGCAGACACTTTGACCAGTAGGTTAGCTTCCTGTTGGGGTCCAGCTGATCAGGACTGGGCAAGTTGGGCCTGACACACCCTGGAGCCCTCCTGCGGTCCCTCCCCAGTGGCCAGCCCCATTGGCCTGATCAGAACTAGGCGAGAAGGCCCTGATCAACCCCAATCGCCATCCAGGCCAAGAGACCTCACCCATGCACAAATCTGTGCACTGGGCCTCTAGTAACTTCATAATATACACCTAAGAAAGTAGCTAAATGAATATTCACATTCCCCTTGCTTGAGAAACATTTGTAACTTGTACATTGCTGGGGTCCAACCCCAGCAGGTCCAGGGGTCCCCAAAGGTGTGGACGGAGTTGGCGAAGAAGGAATGACACGGAGGCAGCGTTCAGTTGATCAGCAGCCTAGCCAGGATCTCCAGCCAAGTTCTGGTCAGGATCTCCAGTGAAGTTCTCTCTAGGATCTCCAGCCAAGTTCTGTGTCTAGGTTCTCTAGCCATGTTCTCTCGCTAGGTTCTCCAGCCAGGTTCTGTGTCTAGGTTCTCTAGCCAGGTTCTCCAGCCAGGTTCTATCCAGGTTCTCCTGCCATGTTCTGTCTAGGTTCTCCAGCCAAGTTCTGTAGCCAGGTCCTATCTCTAGGTTCTTCAGCCAGGTTCTCTTGCTAGGTTCTGTCTCTAGGTTCTGTGTCCAGGATCTTTTGCCATGTTCTCTCCAGCGAAGTTCTTCTGTCTCTAGAGAACGTTCTGTGTAGGTTCTGTGCCTAGGTTCTGTCTCTCTTGGTTCTGTCTTCTAAGTTCTGTCTTGTTACATCTGTATTTATACCAGTTGATTCCAATCCTATCAATCTCTATTACAAAGGTTAGGGCGTTTCTTATTTCCATTCCAGGGAGTAAAGATTATGTAGCTTAAGCATGATTATTCATAGTTAAAGTGATTAATTACCTGCCTGGCACTTAGTTAAGAGATTTTATTCCCTCCCTAACTTCAGGGGAAAATCCCTACCTGGGGAAACAACCTTTCTCTGAGACCTTGGTTAAAACACATAGTGCCAAGAAGGTGAGCAAACATATTAAGAACAGTATGCCATATATGCCAGGTCCCTTGAAACAGCAAGGATGGACCGGCTCCCGGCAGTACATGGCTATGGTTTCCATAAAAAGCTCTACTGAAGACCGGCCGGCCTGACTCAGTGGTTTAAAGTTGACCTGTGAACCAGGAGGTTACGGTGCAATTTCCAGTCAGGACACATGCCTGGATTGCAGGCTTGATCCCCAGTGTGGGGTGTGCAGGAAGCAGCTGATCAATGGTTCTCTTTCATTGATGTTTCTATCTTTCTCTCCCTCTCCTCTCTTCTCTGAAATCAATAAAAATAAAAAAATAAAAAGCTCTACTGAATAAGTTTAAATTCATATCAATGATTTCCAGATAGTTAATAGGTAGGGTATAGAGAGGAAAAAAAATAGTGTAATTGGCTAAATAAGTGAATATATTTTAATACCTTAAATATCCTCATTTTTAAAGTGTAATTGCTTTGATTATTGTTATAGTCTATATCTCAGCATCTAAGTATCTCTAAATATGTTTCTGTTATATAAAAATTTTAATAATACACTGCCGGGAGCCGGTCCATGCTTGCTGTTTCAAGGGACCTGGCATATATGGCATACTGTTCTTAATATGTTTGCTCACCTTCTTGGCACTATGTGTTTTAACCAAGGTCGCCTCTCTGAGAAAGGTTGTTTCCCCAAGTAGGGATTTTCCCCTGAAGTTAGGGAGGGAATAAAATCCCTTAACTAAGTGCCAGGTGGGTAATTAATCACTTTAACTACGAATAATCATGCTTAAGCTACATAATCTTTACTCCCTGGAATGGAGATAAGAAACGCCCTAACCTTTGTAATAGAGATTGATAGGATTGGAATCAACTGGTATAAATACAGTTGAAACAAGACAGCAGCAGACAGAACTTAGGAGACAGAGAAAGAGAGAGAGAGAGAGAGAGAGAGAGAGAGAGAGAGAGAGAGAGAGAGAGAGAGAGAGAGAGAGAGAAAACCTAGGCACAGAACGTTCACTAGAGACAGAAGAACTTCGCTGGAGAAAACATGGCAAAAGATCCTGGACTGAACCTGACTACAGAAATTGGCAAGAGAACCTGACTAGAACCTGGTGACTGAACCTGGCTGGAGAACCTGGACAGAACCTGGCTGGAGAACCAAGCGAGGGAACATGGCTACAGAACCTGGCTGGAGAACCTGGAGAACCTGGCTGGAGAACCTAGCAAGAGACCATGGACACAGACCCTGGCTGGAGATCCTAAGCAGAACCTCTCTGGAGATCCAGACCAGAACTTGGCTGGAGGTCCTGGCTGGAGATCCTGGCTAGGCTGCTGATCAACTGAACACTGTCTCCATGTCATTCCTTCTTCGCCGACTCCGTCCACGCCTTTGGGGACCCCTGGACCCGCTGGGGTTGGACCCCGGCAATACACTAAAATGGTCCTGTGGGTTTTTTTTTGTTCAAAATACAAAGAATCAAAACAAGTAAGCTGTAGCCACTCTATCAATACTTTGCAAAGAAAAATCATTTTCAGAAAGCTGAAGCGAGCAGGGTTAATAAGCAGTGTTTAGTAAAAACATATTGGTTAAATGTTACTGTCTCTTTTTTTAAAAAAAGGAAAAGCTTTCATAGAAGCATTAAAGAATGAAAACCAAGGCTGGGAAGTTTTTTGTTCATGTTTCCCTCCCTCACCACTCCCTCAGAATAATAGAAGCAATTGACACAGAATTTCTACTGAGCAAATTATTAACCAATATAGTAGCTCACATTTACTTAAGTTTCAAATCACTGTTCACAGAGAACTTCAAGTAGAAGCTCTGATTACTTGGTGGTGGAGGTGGATGAAATTAAAATGTTGGGTAAATGCTCCTTTCACATCTAGATTAGAGGAAGCTCAGTGATCCAAACATCCCCGGGCCTCAGCCTCAGCAGTGACTTCTGAATCCCAATCCTCTCTCAGTTACGTTCATTCTCTAGGAGTCACTGTTCCCAAATTACCTGCACATGTGGAGGGAGCTGATTTGGTTGGAGAAAACATGAATATCACAATGTCACCTTTTAGTTCAAAGTGATATAAATATAAACCCCGTTGGGATTAAAAGCACACAATCAATCTGAAAGAAGTAGTGGCTATTTCATCAAATATTAAAAGGTCAAATCAGGAGACATTCCTACATAAGCAAAATTTATTTAAGACATTTTAATCTACTGAGAACTCTTGTTTTTGAAATGTTATAAAGGTCACAGACCAAAATATTTAAAAGAAGCAGTTACCTAAAATCCACTAATATTTTGGAGACATTTTTTTCTGCCCTGTTTTTTTTTTTTTTTTTTACCAGTCACTCCTCCATATGCACTCTCTCTCCCACTGCAATCAAATTACATTTCAAAGATAATCAATAATCTTCTGTTTTCTGAGTATAATATACTCTTTAATTTCTCACCCAGCTCAGTCTCTTTGCAATATTTGAGATTATCTGCTATCACTTTTTCTTTGAAGATCTTACATCTTTGGCTTTTTGATTAATTTTTCATCTCTGAAATAGAATCAGTCTATTTGCTACAACCTCCTAATTCAGCTCCTGAAATCCCCTAGTGTGTACACTTTGAGCTAGTCACACAAAGTATCTCATTGTCCCTCCTTAATAAATCAGGACCTTTGTAAAAGTTGATGATTTCCCTGAAATACTCTCCCTCCTTCCCATCCCTATACACATCTGAAGCACATATTAACCGGTAAAATTCCTGGTCATCATTCAAGATCTAAGTGATCATTTTTCGTATCTATAATGTCTTCCACTCTGAATGTGGGCATAATTCTAGCACAGAGCCTCATTCCCAAGACACAGGAAAGTCCCCAGAAAATAAATGACATCCAATTATAAAATAGATCAAACAAGGGCTTTCGGTTCAGAAGCCCTATATTTAAATCTTAGTTATCTCATACATTTGAAATTAAACAAATAAATCCTTGCATGGAAACCTTTGCTGCTTCATAACAAACAAAACTGGTAACTTTCCTGTAAGAGTTATCCTATATAATAAAAGGCTAGTATGCAAATTGACCAAATGGCTGAATGATCTGTTGCTATGATACTCACTGACCACCAGGGGGCAGACACTCAATGCAGACCCTCTCCCGCCTGCGTGGCAGCCCTAAGGATGTCCCCTGGGAGTGGGCCTAAGCTGTCAGTCAGACAACCTCCAAGGGCTTCCAGACTGTGAAAGGGCGCAGGCCAGGCTGAGGGACCGCCCCAATTGCATGAAATTCATGCACCGGGCCTCCAGTATAAGATAATGTAGGAAAATCACCTGAAACAATCTCTGGAACTTAGTGGAAATTTTATAATCAGTTGCTGCTGTTGCCACTACTATTGTTTCTCTGTTCTTCCCCCTCCTTTTAATAATAATCAATAGTTGCATATATAAAAATCTTACAAAGTCCTTTTTTTGTGAAGCTATGTTATGAATCAAGATAATTGCTTTTCTACCTAGAGAGATACATGGGTATAATGCATTCTCTGAAATCTACTTGGGATTCTTTTTTTCTCCTGTTGAAGGAAGTTATGGAGAGGATATGAATAAGGGTTAATTCAGGAGCTTGACCCAGGCCTGGGAGGAGCCCCACCTCCTCCCCTGTCCTTGGAATGTATGCTCTGCCCACTGGTACCAGAGTGGGAGGCATTTTCAAGGACAAGGCCTTGAGAGAGTAAGGAGTTCTTGAGACCATCTGGATGGTATATGTGACTGAACCCCGTGAAGGCCTTTAGCTAAACTTTAAGATTCTGTCAGGTGGGTGTAGAGAGCTACTCACCTTGCATATGACCCAAACAAACCTCACATGTAAGTTCCCTTGCATATTAATCCTGCCACCTACCAATATGGAGTGGCCTGCCCCTTTCTTGCCCTTTGTATATGGGGGCCCATTTTAGACTTCACCCAGGAAATTACTGAGTTCGCAAACTAACCTTTTGTGATGTATTTCACGGTTTATCTGTCTATTGAATTCTTATCAAGTCAGACATAGTGAAAACACTGTCGCTTTTCTTTAGAACAAATTGGTCTATTCTTCCTCTATCATATTATCTTCTGACCCACAATGAGATCCGTCTGCAACAGCCTGACAATCAATATACTGCAGTAACCAAAATAACCGGTGGCAGGAAGCAGAAGAATGTTGATGTTTGCTTACAGACCTGTCATTTACCTACTTTTCTTCTTCTCCTCCTCTCTCTTTGGGAGTTGGAAGCATTTGACAATTCCTAAAAAGACAATTAAATTTTTAACATTCAGGCATTTTCACCAGTCCCTACTCCAGGCATTCAGTACGACACTTAAGGTTAGTGTGAACTTTTCTTCCACAGGAACCACTAGCCAGGCAAAAAGAAATTACATATTACAATAAATATAATTAAGCCCATAGGGGAAGATGAGTACATGTTATTGATCACAAATGTTGCCTAAAACTACATAAGTGGAAAGATAGGATATTGGTAAATGTATGCTTCTTTGAAGGGTCTAACTGGGAAAAAATGTAAGATTCAAAGGAGAGGAGGGTGAGGACAAAAGAATAAGAGGGGATTTTTAGGCAAGCTTAGGAAGAACACAGGATTCAGCCCGGACTGAAGGAAGAGGGAGAATCCAGCAATTCAACAGCTTGCTGCCTTTCTGAACAACCACATTTTATTTGTTTGAAATAATGAACAGGCTTCTGCAATAATTATAGTCTTTATCAAGATCATCACTCTGCAGAACAACATATTAATCCACCTAATTTCTTCTTATAAAAATGTTTTGCCCATAGACATATAAATATGCTAAAGACCCAGGTCAAGGCCATGAGAAAATTTGAAGGTACCTTAGCAATTAAATAATTTTCTAGGTAACTAACATTAAAAAAATAAAGTCCAGCCCTAGCTGGTTTGGCTCAGTGGATAGAGCATCAGCCTGCGGACTAAAAGGTCCCAGGTTCGATTCTGGTCAAGGGCACATGACCAGGTTGTGAGCTCGATCCCCAGTAGGGGGCATGCAGGAAGCAGCCAATCAATGATTCTCTCTCATCCTTGATGTTTCTATCTCTCTCTCCCTCTTCCTTCCTCTCTGAAATCAATAAAAATGTATTTAAAAATTATAATAATAATAAAGTCCAATGCTCTGTTTACTCCTCAAAGATTTGCTAAGAATATTTCATTTATCAACATCCAGGACACAAAGTCCAAAATTGTGAGCACCAGAGATTTATGGGGAAATAAATATTAGTATCTTGATGAATAATTAGGGCTTAGCAGTTGCAAGCATTTTTATCTATTGATGATGTTAAGTGGTTTTGCAAGGTTAATGAATTTTAATTTGGATGTCATTATCTCACTCCCTCTGCTTTTTCCTATCTGCTGCATAGAAAACTCCAAGCTATCAAGGCTCAGTGCGGGGCAAGGCCAGGATGACCTGCTGTAATTGCTAGTTGACAATGTTTCACAACAGTTGGTCTGGAAGAAATCTGGCCTGGCTGATCTGGCATGGGAGCCTAGTGCAATAACCACAAGGTTATTGCAGAACATGAATCAGAATGTGTATACCAGGAGTCACCCCAGCGATAGAACAGTGAGGTTATGTTTGCCCAAATGATAGCAGCAAGGTCATAGAACTACTCTCAGCATTCTTCCCAGGCAGATTCATTAGCTTAGACTTCTTCAAAGCCACTTAGCAAAGATTGCCAATCACTGGAGAAACCAATTAAACCATGATAGAGGAGGAGGCCATGCTGATCCATTTGACCATATACTTGAGATTGCAGAATCCCCAAAGCTTTCTCCCTTTAAACGTAGTCACAAATCTACGGTTGAATTATGGCCAGAATTGTTTAAAAAAGAGACATTACAGGGGAAATAGACAAAATTTTAAATAATTTTACATATGGGATGGGTGGATATAGAAAATGCTAAAAACTGGTCATCTGGGTGAGGAGCATATGAAAATGGCTTGAATTTTTGTTGCAACTTTTATTGATCGTTAGACATGAAGTAGGAGCAGCCAAAGAGCTGCCATCTTTGGTGCTGTTAGCAGCCTGGATATCGCCCTCATGTGCCCTCCTGTCCCCAGGGCCATGGGAATAGGCCTGGATGCCTGTGAACACTTAATGCTTTCTTCTGTAGTCATCGTCCAGCTTCACTCTCTTCTAATGATCATGATTGATCCCAAAAGATGCCTGGTCATCATTCTGTCTTACACACAATACACACAACAATTTGCTAAAAAATATCGGAGGTTCTTTATTTTTGCTATAAGAAATAATTCTACATTTTATTGTAAATTTCTTTTAAAATGTTTACATGATTTTGATTCTCATTTGTAAAATGTTTTTATTAATAACAGTAATAGTTTCTTAAATGTATCTCCGTCGTATCCCCCACTACTTTTTATCTATGAAGTATCTTAATACTTTGTCCAAATTCAGTTTAAATATTAATTTGCCATAAAGTTTGCAAGAGCTTTTCTTTAGAAAGTGGCCAGTTCTCTTCTGGAAAAACATGATTTCCAAGAATGCATTATAGAACGTTCTGATCCTTGAGGTGATTTTTAAACAAATTTTATTTTTTAATAAGTTTGGAAAGTACTATATATTATATCCTCTCTCTTAGAGATGAAAAAGGCAGATTAACTATTAAAAGTTCTGAAATTCCTTGAATAAATCAAACTTGATGTAATCCAGGTACCTCTAAATATATTTAATGATAGAAGCTTTCCACAATCCGCTAACATTTATTAACAATTCCTAAATTGTATTTCATGTATCTCAATTTAAGAAATACTGCGTTATAGAAAGTATATAAAATTGGTGACTAATTTACATACTACTTTATGACATTCTTCGTTGCATTGAAATTGGCTAAGTTATCTTACCTATTCTCATATATATGAGTGCATTGAGTATTTCTTTGATCTTGCTGAGTCATATATAAAAATCATTAAAATACATGTATTTTAGCTGCAGATTTTTAAAAATATATTTTCTAATCCTATTTTAATATAAACTGGTTTAGTCCATGGCACAAGCCCTGCCCTATCAGTCAAAATATATTTTTAATATATTTTTTCTTGGATCTATTGGTGTCCAAGTACTTGCTTAGTGATATGATTCCATAATGATTTGGTCCACAAACCACACAAAATCCTCAGAGATTTATTAACCTCTTATCCCTCAGGTGATGCACCATTGGCATATGGCAGCATAGTGTAAGGCAATTTATATGTAGGCTATGTATTGCAGATAATGAACCAATTATCTCAGTTATCTATATTGATTAAATTCACCTTCAAGTTGCTTTCTTCTCCAAATCATTGGATGAAGATATACAGGTAAAGGATACATGGCTTTTCTTATTCACTCACCTACTGATGGGCACTTGGACTGTTTCCAGATCTTAGCTATTGTGAATATTGCTTCTATGAATATAGGGGTACATATGTCCTGTCTGATTGGTGTTTCAGGCTTCTTAGGATATTCCTAGAAGTGGGATCACTGGATCAAATGGCAGTTCCATTTTTAATTTTTTGAGGAAACGCCACACTGTTTTTCACAATGGTTGTATCAGTCCTACCAACAGTGCACTAGGGTTCCATTTTCTCCACATCCTCACCAGCACATGTTGTTTGTTGATTTATTGATTATAGCCATTCTGTCAGGTATGAGGTGAAAAATCATTGTCATTTTAATTTGCATCTCTCTGATGATTACAGATGTTGAGCATTTTTTCATATGTCTCTTGTCCATTTGTATGTCCTCTTTGGAGAAATGTCTATTTAGGTCTTTTGCCCATTTTTTTTTATTGGATTGTTTGTCTTCCTTTTGTTGATTTGTATGAGTACTTTATATATTTTGGAAATTGACCGCTTATCATATGTATCATTGGCAAACATGTTCTCTCATACAGTGGGTTCTCTTTTCATTTTGATGTTAGTTTCTTTTGTGTGAAAAAGCTTTTTATTTTGATATAGTCCCTTTTGTTTATGTTTTTCTTTGTTTCTCTTGCCTGAGGTATCAGTGAAAATTCTACTGTGTGAGATGTCTGATATTTTGCTGCCTATGTTTTCTTCTAGAATTTTTATGGCTTCACAACTTACATTTAAGACTTTTATTCATTTTGAGTTTATTCTTGTGTATGGTTAAGTTCATGATCTAGTTGCTGTTGTACTTTTAAATGGAGTCATTCAGCTTTAAAAGATATCTAGAAGCTAAGGTTTTAAACAAAACTATAATTGTTCATTGGAGAACAGTAAAATAAAACAATTTCCTCATCTCTATTGTAGAAGATATTATATTTGATGTGAGATTAGGTAAACTGAAGCATAATTACTGCAACCTTAGAGAAAGCACTCTGAAAGCCTTAGAAAGAAAATGCTGAAAATATACAAACTATTACTATTATGAAAGCTACCTTGATCTCAAAGTTTCTACCTGAAATGCATTTTATTCTCCTAGTTTTGTTTTTCTGAGCAGTTCTACCTCAATACACAATTCCACTTAAATGAATTTATAGCATGTAACATGAACAACTCAGAATTGTTTACTATGTTTTATTGATCTAAGTAAAAGACAAAAATCAATGTTTTTCTTAACAAGCACCAGAGTTGTTGTACAAAGGAAAAGATTTTGTCAGCTTGGATTCCTTGCCAAGCCAAGTAATTAAAACGTTCAAAAAATTGCTAAGAGTTTTTTATGGAACATAAATGTTGATATTTTATGTCTTTGAAAAGGCTATCAAATAACAAGATTTGGGCCAAAAGAAGAAATGTCATCTGGTATCTCCAGTTTAGTTTAATCAAAGAACCTGTGATTAAATTTATCATCAAAAAGTCCATAGCATTGGACTTTTAGAAAATTCTAATTATGGGTGACCATGAAGCATTTAGCATCACCTGTGAATCAGGACTGGTCTGCTCTAAGGAAAGAGACTCCTGGCTCAAGATTTCTCCATGTTTTGGTACTGTTTCTTCCTTCTCACATTTTTATTCAATCTAGCACCAGCCATCATCTGCCTAAAGAACAAAGCGCAGGATGAGGAAATCTTGGCGTACAAACTCTAAAATGAATGAGGGAACAAAATTCCTACAACTTAAAATATTGCCCATTTGCTTCCTAAATATTGACTAACATTATAAAACATTAGGTAACATTATAAAACAAAACATGTACTTAAAAATATGGTTTCAGTCCTAACCGGTTTGGCTCAGTGGCAAGAGCGTCGGCCTGCGGACTAAAGGGTCCCAGGTTCGATTCTGGTCAAAGGCATGTAACTTGGTTTCAGGCACATCCCAGTGGGGGGGGGGGGGGGGGGAATGTGCCCTTGGTTGCGGGCACATCAGCAGACACATCCCCAGCTGATTGATGTTTCTCTCTCATCAATGTTTCTAACTCTCTATCCTTCTCCCTTCCCCTCTGTAAAAAAAAATCAATAAAATATTTTAAAAAATATATGGTTTCATTGCTTTCTATACAAGATGATCTTAACTTCTTTTTTTTTGGATTATAGTGATAAAACAACTCAAATTTATCAAAGAAAACAAAATACACTGTGAAAATCTGCAACAAAAATAGGAAGACTTTGGTTGAAACTTTGATTAAAATAGGGTTGACAATGTAACTCTCGCAACAGTGCTGTATTAGAAGCCATTTATCAGATGACATTGTTGCTTTAGTTCATAATTATAAGTATGAGGAAGAGCTGTCTACCACAAGTGCATCTGTCAATCTTAATAATTTATGATTGATACAAATAATGAATTAAGTGGAGAACTACTAATCTTTTGTATTTAGTAGCTAGATCATAAGATTAAAATATAATGAAATGGATTTGACAAAGTCTAGGGAGAAGAATGCCATAGTAGTTAAGAGCTCAAGTTTTAAGTCTGATAAAATAGATTTAAATTACCTTTCTGATTTATAAGTTGTATCATTTTGAGAAATTCAATTGGTTCCTCTAAGCCTAAGTTTCTTCATTTGTAAAATATTATTATCACACATAGATTGGTGAGAATTAAATATCTCATATATAAACACTTAATTGCTTACAGGACTAAGTCTCAAAAAATTATATATACATAAATAGTATATGTAGTCATATGTATATTTACATATACTTATAAATGCTTTCTTCATATAAGTAGATGGACTCAAAATAGGTTTTGCTCAGAGAATTTTCAAATGATATTATATTATTAAATGGCTTATCTATACATATATAAAAGCCTAAGCGACCATTATGACCAAACGACCAGAACAACCAAAATGACCAGTCGACCAGTCACTATGATGCACACTGACCACCAGGGGCAGAAGCTCAATGCAGGAGCTGCCCCCTGGCGGTCAGTGTACTCCCACAGCCAACTTCATGTGGCCTTTTCCCCCACCCCCTCCCGGCTGGCTGCCCCCCCTGATTAGCCCTGATGGGGGGTGCCGGCCAGCCAACCTCCCATGGCCCCTCACCCCTGGCCAGCCAGCCAACCTCCCCTGGTCCCTCCCCCCCACCAACCAGTCAACCGCCCAGGTCCCTTCCACCCCACCTGGTAGGCCCACCCCGATCGGCCCCAATGGGGGGGCCAGCCAGCCAACTTCCCATGGTCCCCCCCCCACTCCCCTGGCCAGCCAACCTCCCAGGCTCCGTTCCCCCATATGCCTCAATGGCCAGCGAGGCTGAGGGACCCCCCACCTGTGCATGAATTCGTGCACCAGGCCTCTAGTTCCATTATAAAGAGACATGCAAAACTCAAAAAGAAAGCTATTTCTAAAATAGCATATGTATATGCAGGAAAATCATCATCAATATTAGGTTGTATCTGCAATTTTTCAGAAAATCAATTAAAATCTGTTAAGTTAGCTAAAGAAATTAAATATACCAGGTAAATACATTGTGAATCTAATCTTTTACTTTTTGTACCAACTTTGCTGCATGTTTTTCATATATCTGTATGTATCCCTGAGTCACTACACACTATAGCAGTGCCTGCTAAACAACATGAAATTACCCACGGTGTGGTTTTAAAATATGCTGTAATATTGCCTTAATCATGCTCTCTTGGTAACCATAGCAGCTCACTCTACAGCTGTTAGATAAAAGGAATTTTACTCAATTACATCAAAGTTTAGTTGATTTGAGAACTGAGCCTCTCTAGGTCACTGGTAATTTTCTAGAAATGGTCTCTGTAAATTTGTGAGTTCACAGACATTCCATGCCTACAAATTACTTATGCTCTAAGTCTCATTTAAATAAGTCCCTGCTTTTCTCAACAAGCAATTTTATAAAGAAGTGACTGTTATATTGATACAGATCTGTGTAAGAATTACTTAATGTCACTGTGAAGTTTTACTTTTTTTTTCTTAGAGAACAGCACACCAACAAACCAAAGAAACAAATCCCTCTAACATCTGCATTTCACCTAATGAAATTAGACACATACATGATGTATTTTCTTATCTGGAAGGCAAATTATTTCATTCCATAATATGTCTTTAGAATGATTTCTAAATAGCCTTTCTTTCCATATTTTAGATTTGTCTTCTGTGTGCACATTAGTGGTTTCCAATCTGGTGAGGAGATGTCTTACCTGACTCATACTCAGCAGAGTGTACATTAAAACAAGAATATGCCAGCAAAAGTGGAAAATACCTAATATTCTTGAAGATATATTGATATAGGAACTTTTATACTATATCCCCTTATTATTTTCTGAGACTCTTTTCTTGGGTATAATTCTAAAATTTCTAAGCACTGGGAATCTAGCATTTGGTATCAAAAGACAACACTAAGCCTGAGATGAAAAAACTTGCAAGATTGGGGGAAAAAACAAACTGCAGAGAAAATAATTTTTTAACAGAATACAGGAATTATAAAGTTCCTTCTTTATCGCAATGTGCAGACACTCTTATATTTATTAATAATTTATCAATAGATAAAACATGTATCTTTTATACTTCGGATTTCATATTCTGTTAAATTCATAGTGGGCATTACTTGTTCACTACCCAAGTGAGAGCATTTGTCACCCACCCTTAGATGGCTATAAGCTATGCAACATTTTCTAAGTATCCACTAAAAGCAAATGTTACCATTTCCAGTAGCATTAAAGTACCTGACATATGTTTTTATGCCTTAATTTCTTTAGAGGCCACCAGCCCATAAAAATATGGCCCAGCTTCAATCTGGTATAATTTGGAGTCTTTGGATGGGGGTAGGGAGGATTAGACTTGAAAACTATGGAAAAGATCCAGTTAGTCACAAATGCACATGTAAATTCTTGCTACTAAGGTAACATATTCTTTTTGCTGGTTAAAATTAAATCTATTTGCGCCCTGGCCAGGTGGTTCAGTTGGTTGGAGCATCATCTCATACATCAAAAGGTCGTGGGCTTCATTCCTGGTTGGGGTACGTACTGGAGGCAATCAATTGATGCTTCTCTCTCATCAATGTTTCTTTCTCTCTCTCTCTCTCAAAGCCTCGGTGAAGATTAAAAATTAAATCCATTTGTGCAATTGTGTACTAGTAAAGTAGTTGGTCTAAAGTCACCATGCCCCCTGACCTTATAATTAACTCACCTTCTTTTTACTGACATATCCTAATTGTTAACTAGGATCTTGGTTTCTCCAGCAGAAGCAGAAACCTCACATGGTAGGACCATTGTGATTCTTTCTGTCAAGGGTGTGTGAATCTTTCCAACAAGGAAAGTAAAGAGATAATTCAAAGCTGGGTGCCATAATCCATAATCTAAGAGTTAGACAAATTGCCTAGAAACCATGGATAGACTCAGGCTCTACAAATAAAAATAGATGAACCATTTCAGATTATCATAATTTACATGTGATATGTACTATCATTATACCTCACAAAAGTTAAATTTTTAGTACAGCTTAGATTGTGTTATAAATCTGATTTTCCAGAAACACAATAAAATCCTGATGCAGTAAAATAATTTTAACCAACTAGTGTGAAGTAAAACATATTACTTTTTGCATAATACTGAAAATTTCAAAGTATATTTTCAACTCTAGCTGTCTCACTGCCACACCTGTCATACCAGGAATTGTCACCTGTATTGAAGATTTTCCTCCTCAGTACAATCTATCTATATATATAAAAGCCTAAGTGACCGTTACGACCACACGACCAGCTAGTAGCTATGATGTGCACTGACCACCAGGGTACAGACGCTCAATGCAGGAGCTGCTCCCTGGTGGTGAATGCACTCCCACAGCCAACCTCCCACAGTCCCTCTGCCCGACCAGCCAGCCCCAATTGGCCCTGATTGGGACTGGGCGAGATGGCCCCGATGGGCTCAGATTGCTGGCCAGGCCGAGGGACCCCACCCGTGCATGAATTCATGCACTAGGCCTCTAGTTTGGTAATAAGAGCAAACCAACATTCAGCTCTGTTTACTTTTTATTTGTGTGTTGATAATACAGAGGAACAATGAATTAACATTACGTCTTTGTACTCTTTTAGTCAACATTATAGTAACAATAACTAGTCAATGTCTATCCACTTTAGTGGGGCATCCTTACATATTAGTAATTCTGAACCAATAATCCAGAACAGAAATTTCAGCTCAAATGTGTAGCAACGTGCACTTCCCAAGACGCTTGTTCATAGGCACAACTTGAGGGTAGCCATTAGGCTGGTTTCCTCAGTGGAGAAGAGACGATGAGCAATCTTGCTCAGTCCTTGCATTGTTTCAAGTAAAGAGACTTTTATGATGCGAAAGTCAGTTCTGTGCTCTCACTAGAGCAGCCACCTGTATGCAGCAAGAACTTGTAAAACATGCAATACCTGATCTTTCAGTCAGGGTCACTGACCTCTTTTCCTCGTCAAATAATGACAACAGCCAATTGGTGTGAATGCTCTGTCCTGACCCATAAATATAGGTCAGATAATAGAGTTGCGTCTTATTGGCCAGGTTGCATTTTAAGGTCGCATCTGATTGGTTAATTATTGGTACTAAAAATCCTTATATATAGGCATCTGATTTTTTTCAAAAATCAGTTTGAAGCAAAAAGGGTAGGGAATTACTATTAATTTTTTGTAAATCAATCAAAATTATACGTATTTTTGTCAGATTGGCAAAAAAAGATACATTTTTTGTGTGCCACAGAATTTTAGTAATCCAATCTAATAAAAGAGAAACATGGTAATTGGCAATTGGCGTAGGACCGCTACCCTTCTCACTGGCTAATCAGGACGATATGCAAATTAACTGCCAGCCAAGATGGCGGCCGGCAGCCAGGCAGCTTAAACTGAACATGAGGCTTGCTTGCTTCGGTGAGAGAGGACTGCAACGTTCCCCGCCTGCCTTGCCGGCCTCTGAGCCTGCAGTTTAAAAAACATTGTAACAAATATAGAAGCTAAACAAAACCCCAGAAACCAGCTTTCAGAGAGCTGGGATCTCAGAGCTGGAGTTGATACAGAGTTTCGATTATAGAACCAAAACAAACCAGATACCTACTTTCAGCAGCTGAGGCCTCAGAGCTGGAGTGAAGCCTCAAAGCTAAAGCTGGCCCAGAATAAAAAAAAAAGAAAAAAAGGAGCAGTTGGGAGCTTCAGTCCCAGCCTGAAAACAGCCCTCAGCCCCTCACCCAGACAGGCCAGGCACCCCAGTAGGGACCCCCACCCTGATCCAGGACACCCTTCAGGGCAAACAAGCTGGCCCCCACCCATGCACCAGGCCTATATTCTATATAGTAAAAGGGTAATATGCCTCCCAGCACTGGGATCAGCGTGACAGGGGGCAGCGCCCAAACCCCCTGATTGGCCCTGCTCTGTGCGTGACAGGGGGTGGCGCCACAACCTCCCCATCGACCCTGCCTTGAGTGTGACAGGGGGCGGTGCCCCAACCCCCCAATCGGCCCTACCCTGAGTGTGACTGAGGGTGGCATTGCAACCTCCTAATCCGCCCTGCTCTGTGCATGACAGGGGGCAGTGCCCCAACTCCCCAATCGGCGCTGCTCTGAGCCCAACCAGGGGCTGTACCTAGGGATTGGGCCTGCCCTCTGCCACCCGGGAGCAGGCTTAAGCCAGCAGGGCCTTATCTCCCGAGGGGTCCCAGACTGCGAGAGGGCACAGGCCGGCTTAGGTACACCCCCTCACCCCCGAGTGCACAAATTTTTAGTTAGTTTATGTGTGCCAGGAGTTGAAAAAGGTTGAAAATTGCTGGACTAGAGAATGAGGTAAATACAACCCATGCTTAGTGTATGGAGCAGTGGTTCTCAACCTTCCTAATGCCGTGACCCTTTAATACAGTTCCTCATGTTGTGGTGACCCCCAACCATAAAATTATTTTCGTTGCTACTTCATAACTGTAATTTTGCTACTGCTATGAATCATAATGTAAATATCTGATATGCAGGATGTATTTTCATTGTTACAAATTGAACATAATTAAAGCATAGTGATTAATCACAAAAACAATATGTAATTATATATGTGTTTTCTGATGGTCTTAGGCGACCCCTGCGAAAGGGTCATTCGACCCCCAAAGGGGTCGCAACCCACGGGTTGAGAACCGCTGGTATGGAGGGTGAGAAGGGAAAGAGAAAGAAAAGAAATTATAGTCTTCTGTGGACAAACATGCAGGAATACTGTCCTGTTGGAGACTTTGCTAACCACACTGTGCACGGCAGAACTCATTTACTAGTAGAGCATCTCTGACTAACGGGGGAGTAAATCCATAGCATAGAGTTTCATTTTACTGGTCAACAGGAAAGGGTGAAATGAGACCTACCAAAAGGTGAAATGAAATGCGACCCATTATTAGACAGCAAACCATGATAGGGCTTTTCCAATGAAGTTCTAGCTATGTTGACATTGACACTGCTTGCCCAAGTCCTGTGAAAGGAAATCTGTTGACTCACGCTGGTACTTTGGAAAAATAGAATCACACAGTAGCAGTGTTTCCCAAACGTTTCTATGTCACTACATGCAGAGAAAGTGACAATGCTTGTGAGGTGCACTGGGATTATCAGACAGGGCTGCACAGGCCTGAGGGGAGCGGTAGAGTGATCTTAGAAGCCATGGGCTCCGCCTGGCCACTCTGAGGTGGCTTCTTACCATGTGTCTCATCACACTACTTGGGAAAATCTGATCTGATCTACTCAATGAGTATTCCAGCCCATTTATGAACAGTTTGCATGTGTTAAAGAGAATCCAAACCTCTGCTTTTTCTGCAGATCTCGTGTTTATAAGGGCTATAAGCAGAACATCTGGCCACTTAAGAACACTTATACATAGAATTTAAACACATTTGGGGATTTCTGATTTGACATTTCACATGCTGTAGGCAGTGGTGGTGCTAATGATTCAAGGGTGATTATAACCTACTGTTCCATCAGAACTGTAATGTGTGAGCCCATATTTGCCGGGAGCCGGTCCATCCTTGCTGTTTCAAGGGACCTGGCATATATAGCATACTGTTCTTAATATGTTTGCTCCCCTTAGCGCTGTGTGTTTTAACCAAGGTCACCTCTCCGAGAAAGGTTGTTTCCCCAGGTAGGAATTTTTCCCTGAAGTCAGGGAGGGGATGCCTCTCCTAGAAAGGTTGTTTCCCCAGGTAGGAATTTTTCCCTGAAGTTAGGGAGGGAATAAAACCCCTCAACTAAGTGCCAGGCGGGTAATTAATCACTTTAACTATGAACGATCATGCTTAAGCTACATAATCTTTACTCCCTGGAATGGAGATAAGAAACGCCCTAACCTTTGTAATAGAGATTGACAGGATTAAAATCAACTGGTATAAATACAGATGTAATAAGACAGCAAGACACAGAACTTAGGAGACAGAAAGAAGACAGCACCTACACAGAACCTACAGACAGAAGAACTTCGCTGGAGAGAACATGGCAAAAGATCCTGGACTGAACCTGACTACAGAAATTGGTAAGAGAACCTGACTAGAACCTGGTGACTGAACTTGGCTGGAGAACCTGGACAGAACCTGGCTGGAGAACCTAGCGAGGGAACATGGCTACTGAACCTGACTGGAGAACCTGGACAGAACCTACCTGGAGATCCTAGCCAGAACTTCGCTGGAGATCCAGACCAGAACTTGGCTGGAGATCCTGGCTAGGCTGCTGATCAACTGAACACTGCCTCCTTGTCATTCCTTCTTCGCTGACTCCGTCTACACCTTTGGGGACCCCTGGACCCGCTGGGGTTGGACCCCGGCATATGGCGCCCGAACAGGGACCCCTAGGTAAGAACCCCACACTCGGGACGGATAGGACTCCACCGTAGGAAAAGGGTGGATAGTCTTTGCCCCACAATCGGGACGGATCGGACTCCACCATAGGAACAGGGTGGATAGTCTTCGCCGAATCCGTCCACACCTTTGGGAACCCCTGGAACAGGATTCCCCTAGGTAAGCCCCCCCATTGAGAACCCCCACATTCGGGACAGATAGGACTCCACCAGGGTACTGCAGACCCCCCTATAGAGGATAAGTAGGGTAAGAAGGTGGATAGTACAGAACTTAGATTGAGAAGATGTGCCATACTGAGTCCAAAGAAAGTAGACTCTGTATTGATCTTTAGATTAAGAAGATGTGCCATACTGAGTCCAAAGAAAGAAGACTCTGTATTGATTCTTAGATTGAGAAGATGTGCCATACTGAGTCCAAAGAAAGAAGACTCTGTATTGAAGGTAGGCCCAAGGAGCCTTATCCTTAACCCCACTGCAGCCTTTCCACCCCGGGAAAGTGCAGGATTGGCAAGCTCTCCCTGGGGTGATAGATCAGGACTCAGGTAATAGCAGAAAGCGCCAATCCTACTCTTAAAATGGATATAAGAGAGCATTTGGGGTTTTCCTTTTTAATGCCTGCTTTTAAAAAATAAAAAAGGGAGAATTTGCCGGGAGCCGGTCCATCCTTGCTGTTTCAAGGGACCTGGCATATATGGCATGCTGTTCTTAATATGTTTGCTCACCTTCTTGGCGCTGTGTTTTAACCAAGGTCTCTGAGAAAGGTTGTTTTCTCAGGTAGGGATTTTCCCCTGAAGTTAGGGAGGGAATAAAACCTCTTAACTAAGTGCCAGGTGGGTAATTAATCACTTTAACTACGAACAATCATGCTTAAGCTACATAATCCTTACTCCCTGGAATGGAGATAAGAAACGCCCTAACCTTTGAAATAGAGATTGATAGGATTGAATCAACTGGTATAAATACAGATGTAATAAGACAGCAAGACACAGATGTAAGGAGAGAGAGAGAGAGACAGAACCGAGGCACAGAACCTACACAGAACGTTCTCTAGAGACAGAAGAACTTCGCTGGGGAGAACATGGCAAAAGATCCTGGACTGAACCTGACTACAGAAATTGGCAAGAGAACCTGACTAGAACCTGGTGACTGAACCTGGCTGGAGAACCTAGCGAGGGAACATGGCTACAGAACCTGGCTGGAGAACCTGGCTGGAAAACCTAGCAAGAGACCATGGACACAGAACCTGGCTGGAGATCCTAAGCAGAACCTCTCTGGAGATCGAGACCAGAACTTGGCTGGAGATCCTGGCTAGGCTGCTGATCAACTGAACGCTGTCTCCGTGTCATTCCTTCTTCACCGACTCCGTCCACACCTTTGGGGACCCCTGGACCCGCTGGGGTTGGACCCTGGCACATATTAAGTGTTTTCTCCTCAGATAAAAATATTTTATAAGAATCCTGCACATAGTCACTGTGTCTGCTTTTGTTCATGGTCATGCTTTATCCATGCTGAATAGCACAAGTGCTCTCAAGAATTTTCAAGGAAATAATGGCCCTTGATATATTTACAAATAGACTCCAAAGGGTGAAGGGGAAAGAAATAAGCCACTTTCTTTGTCTTGAGAGACCCACCCCCAAACACAGAAGTCAGTGTAATTGACAATAAAACAGTCCCTATGTAATGGACATAAACATTACTATGGAGTCTTGCTGGAGAAACCTTGGGACACATCAGTCATGTTCAGCTCCCCGTCACATGACCTCTTCGTGGTATGTGCTGGGGCAGGAGTTACTCTATGGAAATGGGGAGTGAATACTTTGCTATTTTGAGCAATTATCTGGGAAGCAGGAAAGATAATCTATGCAGAGCAAAGGTACTGACGGCCTTCACATTCCTTTGTCTTTCGTTTCCCCTTCTTTTGTGTGTGTGTGTGTGTGTGTGTGTGTGTGTGTTAATTTAACTAGAGAAGGGCAATATCAGAAAGAGTTCCCAAGGGAGCGTGCTCTGCTGATGGAGTAGACTGTGGGAGTAGTCTGAGAATGAGGAATGACCACAGCCCGGGCTGGGTTATTAGGCAGAAAACAATATTTTTTAACAGCCTGTGTAGAAAGTAACGTAAGTGCCATTAACAATTGAGCTTCTCCAGAAGTAAGAAACACTCATTACTTTCACAATTTTTCTCCGCCAAGCAGTACCCCCGGGCATTAGGAAAGAGACGGTAACTGATGTGTTTTAATATGTGAGCGCTCACGCTCCAGGGGCCCTGCCAGCCCCGCCACCTGGGCAGAGCACAGGCAAAGCCGAACAGCACGACCTCGGAGCACACACACTGCAGACCAGAGACCAATTTGATTCACTCGCTGACCTGCCACTCTGTTGGCTTTTTTCTCTTTATAGATGGGTTTTACTCACTTGTAAGCACCTTGATGTATACCTGCGTACACGTATGCAGAAACACATTTAAATCATATTATTTATAGATCTAAGACAACATAATGGTAAGAGGCCTATCAAAAGAAAAGCATATCAGCCCTGGCCAGTGTGGCTAAGTTGTTGGGCATCATCCCGTGCACCAGAAGGTGGACAGCTCAATTCCTGGTCCAGGCACATGCCCCCGGTCAATCCCTGGGAGGGGGCTTACAGGAGCAGCCAATGGATGTTTTGCTCACATCATCAATATTTCTCTCCCTCGCCCTTCTTCTCTCTCTAAAAATCAATAAAAAAGCTCAAAAAAAGACAAGCATATCAAAAATTCATAATATGTCCATTGAGGTTGTTTTCAATGTCACAAAAATTGTAAGAAAATATAGATACATAGATAAATATGCAGGGATTGTACTTTTATTCTCTTTCCATTGATCTTTAATTCCCTCATAAAACTCTTTACACATAACCATTATCACACTTTACCTCGTGTGTTAACAAATACTTTATTGATTGATCATCTGCCTCCTGAACACCCCACACTGGGGGTTGAGCCAGCAACCCAGGCATATTCCCCCAACCAGGGATCAAACCCTGGCCTCCAGGTTCATAGGTCAACACTCAGCCACTGAGCCATACAGGCTGGGCTATTTTTTTTATTTTAATCTTTATTGTTAAAAGTATTACATATGTCCCCTTTTTTTCTCCCATTGATCCCCTATAGCCTGCCCCCACCCCTGCCACCCTATTGTCTTTGTCCATGGGCTATGTATATATGCATACAAGTTCAAGGGCCATACTTTTATATGTTATAAATTATTATACCACGTATAAAACTTTTAAAACATTACTTCCCGATCACAAAAAAATTCAGTTTTTACCACCATCTGTAGTGACCAGGAACATGTATCCCCACAAAGCAAGCAGCACTTGAGATGCAGCGCCCCTTGGTTGAGTCTTAGGGAGCTGTTCAAGCCAGCCCATGTGAAACTGGCGTTTCTCCAAATGCATGTGAAATTGTGCTTGCAGACTTTTCCCACTGGAGACTTCTGTATTCTGAGACATTAATAACAAAATTTCCTAGGTAATCGTTAACTGTAAAACTTGTGATCAAGAGTTAGATACATACGATGCAGTTTTTATCTGAAAAACAGAGAGGCACAATTTGTCATTTTCTACAACTATTTTTGCTAACCAGGCTTCTTTATCTTAGCTCTGATTTTGAAAGTGACTTAATTTTTCTATAGAAACACACCAGGAGTAGACCCATCAGTTTTCCTTCAATTTCAGCTTCTTTGAAATTAGTCTTTCTTTTAATAGTTCTCCTTACTCCATACCATGCATGGAAGAAGAAGAAAAAATATGTTATGCCATCAAAAATCATAACATTTGCTAATTTCATGATGTTACACAGTAAGAGTATATATTACTGTCTGCTTAAAGGGTTTCAAATAGAAGTCATTAGAATTTTCAGTTTAATCATAATGATGTAATCCTATATAATAAAAGGTGAATATGCAAATAGACCAAATGGCAGAACAACCAAACAGCCAATCAAAGTGTAATATGCTAATGATATGCTAAGGCTGTTTAACTGCTCGCTATGACATGCACTGACCACCAGGGGGCATATGTTCTGACCAGTAGGTTAGCTTGCTGCTGGGCTCTGGCTGATCAGGACTGAGCAAGATGGGCCTAATACACCCAGGAGCCCTCCCGCGGTCCCTCCCTGGCCGGATTGTGTGCAAGGGTGGGTTCCCTCAGCCTGGCCTGCGCCCTCCCGCAATCCAGGACTCCTCCAGGGATGTCAGAGAGCTGGTTTCAGCCCGATCCCACAAGTCAATCCCCTTGGGAGAGCACCAGATGCAGGGCTCATGGTTGGTGAGGGCTGCTGTGGCAGCGCAAGCCTCTCTGGATCGAGCTGATTGGGTGCAAGCCCGTGGCAGGCACAGTGAGTCCGGGATGAGCGGGAGCAGCAGGTAGGAGCTGCAGGTGGCATTGGGCTGTGGGTTTTGGCCCAATCGCTGCAGGCCACCCAGAGGGACCCCACCCATGCACGAATTCATGCACCAGGCCTCTAGTTAAATTATATTTACAATACGAAGATCATATGCGATACCCCACAGTTTTTTTCTCAGGTCCCATTCTGCTTCCCTTTGTGTATGATTGGACTAAGCAAAGGTGATCTGGAGCAAGAAAGCATGACTATGCTGTCTCTGCACGTTCCAGAATATGTTTGGGCAGCAAAGAACTTGAAGGAAAAAAGCTAAATGTTTAACAGTCACTCAGAATGAACAATAACTGACAGGACAATCTCCACAACCTCATCAAAGGTCCAGTCTCCCTCATCTCTTCTTTTTTTTAAAAAGGCTTTATTATTTCAGAGCAGTTTTGGGTTCACAACAAAATTGCGAGTAAAGTACAGAGATTTCCCTTAAGCCCCCTGCTTCCACACAGCTCCCTTACTAAATGTGATTTATAAACATGTTTCTTGACTTCTCTTAATAATACTACTTGTTATTATATTGAGTCATCTGTATTACAGGGTATGGGGAATTTTTTTAAAGTTCCAACAAATAATACATGACTAACATGGTAGCTACTGATCTTATAATTAAAATAATTCTTAAATCAATACCTTTCTATATTTGAATTGAGAGTAAAAATAGTTTTACAGTTCCTTCACCAAGAAATAAAACATTTAGGGATTCTCAAGTGAATAAAATTGTGCCATAGAAAAAGTTGATAAAGTAACATCATTATGTAAAAATTCTAAGACAAATAATCAAAAACTTCTGTGTTTTTTTTAACAGTCAGTTGAATTCAGCAGCCATTTATTAAGCATGTAATATACACCTACCTTAATATTATGCTACCAGGAGAATAGAATAAGAAGATGGCAAATTCTTACCTCTGTTACTTATTGAGTTAATAGAAAGGTAATATTTGATCATTGCATCCATAGTTTTACAATGAACAGATTTACATCTAAGGCAAGAGGAAATAATGTGAGTTTGAAAGCGAAAGGTAAGCAAGACAATTCACAGTGCTTGGTTCAGAAAACACGTGCCCTGGAGAGTCATTAGGACAGAAAGGATAATAATCGTTAAAGTCATGTGAGAACGTGTCATGATCGAATGGAGATTTATCTGAACTTAGAGGAGTGATTGGCTTAGAACAGCAGAAAGGACATAGTCAAAAAAAAAAAAAAAAACACAAGAAAATGTAGAAGGGAGAAAAGTATAGCGTGACAATAAGGAAGTAGACTACCGTATAAGCTACAACAGGTTTTCAAAAATGGTGAGGAACAAGGTAAAGTTATACTACGATGAAAGACCCCATGTACTATGATTATGATTTTGATTTGATCTAAACGGCAATGTGAATCTGAGTTGTTAAGCAAAGGTATATCCATTTCTGCACTCCGTGGTAAGTCTGAGTCAAGTATGTAGTACACATCATTCACCGTTTCATATTGGATAATCGAAACATTGTTTACCTAAGATTCATTGCATAATCATAAAGGGGAACCGCTGCATTTCCACTAGATCGCTCTCCACCAGGTGACTGTCTAGGGTCAGTTGGGACAGTAGCTTGGTCACCTGTACTTACTTCGGCCTCACTAAATCAATAGTCTGTGGAAATTGTCTAAAAATCTATCATAAAGATTTGCTCATTTTCCTAGGCATACTCATAGTAAACTGAAATCAGTACATATAGTTTACTTTTATGGGTTTTATTATAAAAATCTATGGTAACAGACTTTTATAATAAAAAGTCTATATCACCATTTTATTAAAGTCTACGGCAACACGTGTTGGCTAGTGTAGCTCTGTACATTAAAGATTAATTTCTCTCACTCAATAATCTCCCCAGGAGCACAGATATTGATGAATGACTTACAATGCAAGGAAATTTTCTCTTGAGCTTTCACATCTTACCATCTCTGAAGGTATTACACACTAATTAGAGCCCAATTGTTCCTTGTGTTGTATTAACTGAAGATCAATTTGCTAATCACTGAGTACCTCGGGAGCATGACAGGAGTAATACAGATCATCTCTGCCTTTTGCTCCTCAGACTCGGCTGGTGTCTCGGAGGGTGTCAGGACTTGTGCATTGAGAGTCAAGGTTAATGGAGTCGCCTTTTTCAATATGGCAGGAGACCTGCCTGCAGGAGCAACATAATGATGAGCATCTTCTGCTACCACAGGCAGCCGTTCCTTGAGAAGCATCAGCCTCTGCTTCTTAATTTTTTCCTGTAAGGTGTTTCTATGCACCTGGTGGCAAGACTCACAAGTCCCTTACTTGCTATTCAGTGTCATGAAAACGACTTTTTCCCCCCCCTATGCAGACTTAAGAAAGGGGAAGGGGGAGCTATATGTGCTCTTTCTCTAAAAGCCAATTTCTCTTTCCTTAGAAAGATTGCAACAACTGAAAATTCCCAAAGCATTTCCAAGTGCATGAGTTAGAACAAGAAAGTAAAAGTCCCAATAAAGTGTCCATGTGAATGCCACAGGCTAATCTTATTTCCATTCATTTAAACAAATATGCAATGAGTATATCTTTATGTGATCATTGATTAGATTCCTATTCCAAATTAAATGGCCAAATTTATTTATCTTGGTGATATATTCACTGATGTTACTAAATCATTAAGTCAAGTGTATTATCAATCTATTTCTAATATGTGTATGAAAAAATAAGGCATGGAAGTTCTGTGCATTATCAATATGCCATTCTTCTGTAAGTGAGAAATGGAAGCACAGATGTTCAATGCCTATTGAACAGTAAGAAGACTTAATAAAAACAATTTATTTCAAAAATAATTCTGACTTGGACCTTTTCTTTTAAAATATTCATGATATTTCAGTGTGCTATTTGCTAAAATTATTTTAGTTTAAGTCTCCCAAGATTTGGATGGTTGTATTTCCTGAATGTATTGTATCAGATTTTTTGTTTTTAGAAACAGTTCATGAAAATAGGGTTATAGAGGGGAAAAGTGTGATTTAAATGAATGTTGATAATTTAGTATTATTAAATTATTATTGAAAGTGGTAAGAAACATGTGGTTTGAAAAGATTATCATAATCATAAGTGATGAGTCTGGAAAGATTGGCTCTTGGTACTTAATTTGAGAGCATTAACTTTGAGAGTTTAAAAAATAAAGCAAATGTGCGAGGTGATGGATGATTTAATCAACTCAATGGTGAGACTCCATTCACAGTGTATATATTGAATCATCATGGTGCACACTTTAAAGTTATTACCATTTCATTTGTAAAGGAGAGAGATGACAAATGGGCAAACATAAGATGCCTTTCCTATTGTCTCCTTTCTTAATGATGCTGGATCTTTACGACTAAGTGTGGCATATTTTGTTTCCATGCGTGGATAGAATTTGGGAGTGTATTAGTCAGAGTTCTCCAGAGAAACAGACCCAGAGAATAGATGGATATAAAGAATAGTGACCAAGATAGAGATACAGAAAGGAATTTATTATAAGGAATTGGCTCACACAAACATGAAAGCTGAGAATGCCCAGGGTTTGCTTCCTCTGAGCCAAAGAACTAAGAAAGCTGTTGGTGTAAAAAAATTTATCCAATCAAAAGATTTGAGAACTAGGAGCAGCTATGTTTGAAGGCAGAGAAAAGGGTTGTCTCAGCTCAGACAGAAAGCAAATTCACCCTGCCTCCACGTTTTTGTTCTATTCAGGCCCTAAATGGATTTTTTTTAACATTATCATTTATATAACCACTAGAGGCCTGGTGCATGATTCATGCATGGGGGGGGTTCCCTCAGCCCTGCTGGCACCCTCTCCAATCCAGGACCCCTTGGGGGATGTCTGACTGCCTGTTTAGGCCTAAACTGGCAGTTGGACATCCCTCTCACAATCTGGGACTGCTGGCTCCTAACTGCTCACCTACCTGCCTGCTTGATCGCCCCTACTGGCCCCCTGCCAGCCTGATCACTCCTAACCGCCTCTGGTTGCTGGCCTGGTCACTCCCATCTGCCCCCCCTGCAACCTGGTTGCCCCTACCTGCCCCCCCACTGCCAGTATGGTTGCCCCTTACTGCCCCCCACCCCTGCCAGCCTGGTCACCCCTCACTGCCCCACTCTGCCGGCCTGGTCACCCTTAATTGCAGCTCCCTGCCGACCTGGTCACCTCCAACTGACCTTCCCCGCCCCCCCCCCCAGGCCAACCTGGTCGCCCCTCACTGCACCCCTCTGCTGGCCTGGTCTCCCCACTCAGCCTGTTCAGTCATCCGTTTGGTTGCAATGGCCCCTGACTCTTTATATATATATAGATTCCTCCATCATTGAAAATGTAGTTCTCAAATGAAAAAACCCCAAGGTTTTTGGGGGGTTTTTTGGTAGTAAAGGAATAAGTTTCCTTTATATATTAGTCCTGTTCTGCTTTTTCTATGCACACGGAAAAGCAAGCTAATGAATAAAGAATTAAAGTGATTCAGTACAGTTACACACCAGTTATTAGTGTAAAGGGTAACAAAACTGAAGTCTTGTTCTACGCAGGTGACCTAGGAGTTTGCTAAGCTTCTGTCTTACCATCTACGCATCAGGTGGAGATGAGAGAAAGATGGAATTTGCTTATGGAAGCTCTAGTCTTTACTTTTTGAAGGCATATACACTCTTCTGGCCTCCCTTCTGCACATGCTCTTATGTGTAAAGATAGAGGTGAATAAAACCTTACTGTTGCCTGGCAACCTGGGTCATCCAACACATTCTGCATGGGATCCCTTATTTCAGTCTTCACTGGACATGCGGGGCAGTCACGATTAGAAAGAAAGCATGCCTGATTCAGAATGAAACAGAGCATACACACTATCCCAATGGGTGCTGGGTTTTTGCAATATGAACTGAGAGCATGAAGAGCCATATAAACATGGAAGAATTGAAAAAAGCTATTAGTTCCATTTGCCTCATGTGCTATCAACAAAGTTTCTCATCGCCAAAAGGCCTCTCTGTGGGTACTTTACTCCGGCAGAGGGGAAGACAACAGGTTGTGACCAATAGCCTTTACAAACCGGCTGTGAAAGTCATGGCAGTGAGATCAGATGAATAGAGTGGGTGGGGAAAGACAACAATCCTTCAATTAGGACTCCTAGCAGAGTGATTTCCCTGCAAACGCCCTTTGTGTGGGAAGGATTGCAAAGCTGTGCTCCTACTTAACTATTGTTGCAGCCTTTGCCTCTGCTTCCAGACTTGGCAGAGAATCTCTGCTGCTTTGCAGGGGGATGCTGCCAAGGCTGCTTCTATTCCTTTTATTGCGTGCTGGCTCGCCGAACGCTGTCCTGGCACTGGCCCAGATGCACACATATGCCCTGCCACAGCGGTGCCAAGTTCCCTCCTAAATGCCCATTCGTGGTGTCTTTACCTTGTTAGAGTGCGTGCAACTGAGTTTTAAGGTCCACTTCCAAAAAAACCAATTTCAATCCAAAGGGCTGATTCATTTATTTGGACGATGAGGATCCTCCCCTTGACTATTTAATTCCAATGGTTCATTGGAGTTTTATTTCTACTGCTATGTTCTCTCTCTATCAATAGGCATTTAGAAGTTGCCAGATACATGTCATCAAAAATTTTACAATGGTAGTTAGACCGCCGTATTAGATGGCTTTGAGAAGCAAAGGCTAATTCTATTTGGTATATTTTATGCATGGCTCCACAAATATTTTTGTCTCATGTTAGACATTCCCTTGTTTCAAGGGCGATGGTTTAATGTGATTGTAATTTCCATCATATTTCCAAGGCGTCTGCTTTTTTTGGAGAATCGTAGAGGGCCTTCCTCCCCACAGTAGCCTGACCATTGTCACCATGTATGCTCTTTGTTCCAGGCCTTCATCCCACTGCATAATTTCTGCAAATATTTCTGTCATCTGTTCTCTCTCTACGTATAACCTTTTAAGATATCAAATCAATTGCGATGTGTCCCGGGCACTTTTTACTATTAATAAATTCCTTGTCTTGGTGATTGTGATTATTTCAAATATAAACTAAAGCACCTTCTCTTTACACAAATGTCATTTTATTCTCAGAAGTTTTCTCATGATTGCTTCATTATGAGCAAAGGGATCAGAGTAAAGGTGAAAGTCAGGGAGAGCTCATAACTTTCTATCAAGCTCCAAATTAACACACCTTCTTAAACTTTCTATTAGTTCTTTTTCTTGGTCATTAGTTCTTTTTCTTGGTCATTTAATTCAGATGCAAAATTTATTTCCAATGAAAGACATTCAAAATTAATTTCACTGTAACTTTTTAAGAATATTCTTCCCTTATGTATTTACTTTTTGATATTATGTTTTATAAGGATATTATTTTTTCTTGATCAGATTATGTGGACTATGCATTTTAAAACTTGTTCACATATCATAAAAAATAGAATGGTTGGTAAAAAAAAAATTATGCCAAATGAAGAATCTGACTCAAACCTTCAAATTTATTTAATGGGAAAAAAAAAAAAAAAACTCAAGTGATCCTCAGCTCTTTTTTTCTGGGTAGAAACTAAATTGCTCACCTCCAACTAGCCTCCACCCCCACTTTCCCTCTGGCTATTACCACACTGTTGTCTGTGTGTATGTGTTATGAATATATGTTTTCTGGCTTATGCCTTCACTTTTTTCACCCAACCCCTCCACACCCTCCCCTCTAACAGCTGTTCCATGTATCTCTCTATTTATTTTAATGAACACTCCGAATTCATTTTAAATGAAGTTTCTTATTATTAATTTTTCTACCGAATAAATGGATAAATAAATTAATTTATTTGACTTTAAAACTAAAAGTATATTAAATTATATTTTTAAATGTACTCAGGATTTGTATTAACCAGCTATGGTAAGACATACAGACATGGAAAGGATTGCCATAAAGCACAAAATTTTTACAAAGACCCCTAGAAACAGGAGACATGTCACATCAGGCAGAAAGTACCAGGCTCAGTCAGGAGGCAGAAGGAGCTGGCAGATAATGTGGATAAAAGACTTTGTTGTAGTTTCCAAAGGAAGGAAAGGGGGAGGCGGGTTCCTTTGGCTTAGAATTGGCAGGTTGGAATAATTTCAGGGGCTCTGGGTTGGGGGGGTGCTGTCCTGAGTTGTCTGGAACCCCACCCTGTGGTGATTAGGACAAGGGAATACTGGCCTGGACTGCAAGAACTCAAGTGAGTGGGTGGGCTCTGGATGGTTAGTTTGCATAGGAGAGGCATGGGTCCTGAGGGGTTATTTTCTCTCTTTAGGAATTAGCTAACTCTGGGATCAGCAGTCCCTTCCAGTGTCAGCAAGACCCCAAGACATCAAGGTGTCAAAATACAAAGGCATGTTTATGACAGACCTGAAGATTGTTGTCTGTTATTTCTGTTTGCTCGTATCTTCCTCCGTGGGAGCATGAGGATCCCCTAATCCTTTAGTATGATTCTGATAGGGCTTTTCTCCAAGCCATCCCACCATGTCTGCCAATCATAGCACCCCACGTGCTTGAACACAGTGACTGATCTGTCCATAGCACATGATCCCAAACTAGTCTGACTCCTTATCTAGGGAGAGAGGTATTGAAAAGACAAACACATCCATAGATGAAGAAAAAGAGAATTTAAGTGAGAAGAAGTCACGGTGACATTATTTGAACCACTAAATCTAACTGTGTTGAAAATGTTCCCTTCAGTTAGACTTCTCAGGTACGGGTAAGTCAACAGAATGCTTACAATAAAAATAATTACAATATAGCCCTAGCCAGTTTGGCTCAGTGGATAGAGCATCAGCCTGCAGACTGAAGGGTCACGGGTTCGATTCCATTCAAGGGCACATGTCCAGGCTGCAGGCTCAATCCCCAGGGTGGGGCATGCAGGAGGCAACAGATCAATGATTCTCTCTCATCATTCATGTTTTTCTCTTTCTCTCTCCCTTCCTCTCTGAAATCAATAAAAACATATTTTAAAAAGTAATCATGATGTAATATCTTTCACTTAAATTCCACTAGAAATCATAAACAATCACAAGTAGAAATACTAACCTCCAACCCTGACCCCTATTAAAGTAAAGCATTGATGAATGGCCTCAGCCAGTTGTACAAAGCATAGAAAAATGTAATCTCTAGTAGATTCCTTAGTGGGTTTTCTCTGTCAAGATACTGTAGGTATCAATTAAATATGACAAAATTTTATTCTGTAAGAAAAGGCATCATGTTAATATTTTAAAAGATTGAGTATTCTATCTCTGTTAGTATGATCTGTAGCTAATTAACAGTAATACAATAAATTTTTCATGTGTAATATTTTAAGTGGTATATGTAATAATTCAACAGGGTGAGGCAAAAGTTTGACAGCTGTTCGGAGGGAAAAACATCTATACCAATAAAAGACTGGGTTGACCAGTCATCTTCCAGATGTCCAACTTCCTTCCAGACAAAGCCATGGTGGTGGGGGCTGAGGCAGAGAGGCCAGTTAGGGGCGAGATCAGGCTGGCAGGGGTCAGTTAGAGGTGAGATCAGGCTGGCAGGGGAGGGGAATTAGGGTTGATGAAGCAGGCAGAGGCAGTTAGGGGTGAGATCAGGCAGATGCAGTTAGGGGCGATCAGACAGGCAGGCAGAGAGGTTAGGAGCAATCAGGGAGGCAGGCAGGTGAGCGGTTAGGAGACAGCAGTCCCAGATTGCAAGAGGGATGTCTGACTTCCGGTTTAGGACATCCCCCCAAGGGGTCCCCGATAGGAGAGGGTGTAGGCTGGGCTGAGAGAACACCCCACCCGTGCACAAATTTTGTGCACCGGGCTACTAGTAATACAATAATTAATAAATAACAATACAAGCATAAATTCTGTGTTTCATGTACTCACAACTGTAAACCTACTTTTGCCAAAACTTGTATTTATTTATATTTGAAAATAATTTTGATTAAAATTAAAGTACTCATGAAAACAGTACAAACTGGTGAATCAGAAATAATATTAAGTAAATTCTGGCTCCTATGTCTTAATACTACACTTAGAATAGAGTTTCCAATGATTAGAAAAACTAGACTGACAATGGAGCTCTGAGCTGTATGAAGGAGAAACCAGCAGTGCAGAAACCTTGGGGGAACCTCCCTCACACCCTCTTCTGTACTGACCCCCTGCTAGAAAACAACGAAGTCTCATCTTTTATGCTCTATTTCCTCTGCCTGTAATGTAAAGGTTATGATTCCCAGTAGTCCGAAAATGATAAAACAGTCTTTAGATTTGAATCAAGAGATACTTCCCCAGCCCTACGCACCCACCTATATATATATGAAAAAAAAATGTTTCTATTCTGAATTTGAAAAACATTGTTCTTGTCCTCCATTTCAACTTTCCCAAGTCTGACATGTTTCTAAATTATTCATATTTTAATTAAGAGACTCTGTCAGATCACTAGAAGTTTCTCGCCCTTATTTAGGAGTAGTGGGGTTGTAAAGAGTCATGTTAATGATGAAGCTTCTTATTAAAGTGGTTTCTAGTCTCAGGAGGTGGCAGATGGTGATATTGTCAACGCAAGAGGTTTCTGTTGTCACAGTGGTGCCCCTAAATTACTCTCTCCTTGTGGTAGGCATGCTAAGGTGCCACAAAATAAAATGCAACAGCTAATTGCTAAGAGCTACTCCGCACAAAAATGTGAGACTTCTGAGCTTACTCAGCTCAGCTACCAGTCCTCTCATCCTCCAAAGAGATTGTTTTGAAAACCTTATTAGCAACTGATTTAATATTGGAAGGCCTCTAGCTCTTTTGTGACCTAGTCCTGAACAAATAAAAAGAAATGGAAAATAATACATCGGACATTTATATACTCCCCTTCAAGTTTAGTAAATACAATTAGAGCTTCCTATGTACTCTCCCAGCCCTGCTCATTTTGGCCATCCCAAAAACTTCACTTCCCCTTGATCCTCACCTCACTAAATACGGCCAATTCTGATCTTCTTTCTAATATAATAGTTTTGGCTTTAAAAATTATTTTTACATAAATGAAATCAGACAGTATGCGGCCTTTTGTGCATGCCTTCTTTCAAGTAGCATAATGCTTTTGGAATTCATCCACAGTGATGTTTATATGAGTCATTCACTTCCTTTTATTTCGAGTAGTATTCCATTGGATGGATACACTGCAAGTTCATCATCCGAAGGACATTTGGGTTCTTCCCTAGTTGGCTGCTATGAATAAAGCTACTGTCAACATTAAAGTGCAAGACTGTGTATAGGCATTTATTATTCTTGGAAAGTATTTAGGGATGGAATTACTGAGTCATATAGTAAGTGAATGCTTAATGTTATAAGAAACTAGCAAACTGTTTCCAAAGTACTGTAACACTTCACCTTTCTAGTTGCTGCACATCCATGCACAGAAATAAATGCTCATTTAATCTAGCGTGTCTATTTTTTGAGTGCATAATATACATAAACCCTAAGCTAAACAACATATACATATAACCTCTATGAATCTTTATGACAATTCTGAGATACATACATAAATAGCTATACTCTATAAATATAGAGAATGAGGTTTAAAAAGCTTAAATGATTTCCCCAAGGTTCTACAGCTGTTTCACAAACACTGGGACTCTAGAGTCTGATCCGTTATCCACTATGTATTATTATCTTTATTAAATGTAATATATAAAGTACAATAAACGTAAGTCTAGTTTTTCTTTGCATAGTTCTGCTTTATACCTTTTACCATGCTTTAATTTTTAATAGTGCCCCTGGTCACTTAAAAAAATTTCCAGTTTGTATGATAAATTCTATGTTTGCACTATTTATAACAGGTATTATTAACTGACATGATTTATAATGGGCATCTAAACCTAGGGAAAGATGTATACAGTTAAAGAAGATGAAGTCTATAATGTCATTTGCCAACACTTCACTGATTTTTATCACGTTGACTTTTAGAGAAAAGTTACATAATAATGACACTTAACAGAGATTTGTTAGAATTTATCAACTTGTTATGTAACAATTCTAATTCTGCTGCTAGGTACTGAAGAGACAGATATTGAAGGGAAACAGTTATATGAAGGAGTTGACTTTGTCAGATGCTCAACACTCCTTTCTTGCCTCCTCAGCTGTGACTGAGATAAAAGTGGAATAATTAAAATTTTAGTAAGAATCTGAAATTAAGTAATTCTTTGAAGATGGAAAAGTGGAACAAATAAAGAGAATAAGAATGAGAGAAAATGAATAGAACTAATATAAAAGAGCAATGAATACCAGCAAACTTTTTAATCAGGTAAGAATATAGTTTTCAAGAAAGCACTAGGAATATAATCAATGCATTTACTCAGTCATTCCTGAACAGGTACAACGGAGTATGAATTATTATCCTATACAAATGTGAAGAAGATGGTGAATGCAAAGCAGATAATCTTTCCAGGAGGGAGGCCACTGTGTCAATAAAGGTTGTCTAAATAATTTTAGCTCTGAAGTAAAGGAAGACACTGGGGTATTTCAACGAAAGAGAGTATTGCATGGTAGGCTAGTGATTGCTAAATAATTCAGGCACTGCCATGGAGCACATGAAATAAAATTCTCTGCTTGGGCACCTTTGACATTCTATTCCCTTTGCTTGAAAATCTTTCTCCAAATATGATGTGGCTTCCCTTATCTTGGTCACAGAAAGTCACCTTCTCAACGAGGACTTCCATAGCAACTCAATTTACATTGCTAACTCCTGCAGACACACACACACACACACACACACACACACACACACACACACACACACTTCCTAGCCCTTCTCTGCTTGTATATTCCCACTTAGCACTTACTTTCACCGAATATGGCATATATTTTTCTTGCTTAATATTTTAAACCTACTAACATATGAAGCCCATGAAAACAGGAATATATATGTATTTTGTTCACTGCTAATCATCAACACATAGCAGTACCTAGTCATGCTCAGTGGACACCTGTTGCATGAATTAAGAATAAATAAACAATTTGTTCTGCTTCAGTACAAAGGATTGAACGAAGTCATGGGGAATTTACTGGAGTGTGACAGATTAGGCTCTTAACATAAAATGTTAGGTCTACAATCTGTCCCTTTTTGTGTGAGTAACTGCTCAGATCACAATTATAACATTCCTGAAGTGACTGTATGAGCAACTGACAGGAATAATTTTAACCCCTCCAGATTGGATGAGCAGTTGAATTTGAGTTTTGTTTACTTTAATACAGAAAAACTTATGAGTCATGAAGGAGATAAAAAGATATTAAAAGCACTACAAATTATGATATTAAAATGAAGACTGTCTTTCCCTTTGAACTTGGGGCTTGATACTTTAGCCTAACGTAGATAGCAAGAAGGTACTATGCAAAGTGCACTAAATTTAACAGAGAGACACAATTGCCATATGATTTCACTTATATGTGGCTCTAAAAGATAAAATCAACAAAATAACAGAAACAGACTGATAGCTACAGAGAACAAAGTAATGATTTCCAGAGGGGAGGGAGATTAACAAGTATAAATTTCCAGTTATAAAATAAGGCATGGGATTGTAATATACAGTGTAGAGAATAGAATCAGTAATATTGTAATATCTATGTAAGGTGAAAGATGGTTACTAAAGTTACTGTGGCAATCCTTCTGTAAGATATAGATATGTTGGCTCACTATGTCATACACTTGAAACTAATATTGTATGCTAACTATAATTAAAGATAAATAGAGAAAGACCCATAGATAGAGATCAGGCAGACAGCTCTAGGATGGGGGAAGGTTGGGGTGTTGGAAGAACTGAGCAAAAAAGAGGGAAAAGAGAGAGAATTCATGGACATAGACAATAGTGTGGGTGAACAGGGATGGGTGAAGGTAGAAGAGGGCATAGAGGGAATAAAAGGTGATGAAAAAATAAAATAAACGTAAATAAGGATAAATTTTTTAAAAATAACAAAAAGACTTGCTTCTCTGATACCTGAAAGACAAATATTGAACCAAGACAGAAGGTGAGGATGGTTTGGACCCTGGGAGTGAGAGCAGGAGGAACATCGCCCATGGACCCCTTTCTGCACCCTTCAGTAAGGCAGAGGCGATTTAGAATGCAGACATTTGTTCCGAGAGATAAAAAGAAAGCATTTTATATGAGTCTATATGTCCCTAACACTCTGAAATGTAAACATCTTTAGCGTTTAAATATTATGCTACAATCTTACTGACTCAGTAAAAGAGTTTGAGAAAATGAAACAATTCAAGCTCAACAGTGCAATCTGAGACAGCAAAGACCTGCACGTGTTGTTCTGTCAAGTCCTCTTGCTACAATAGCTGTGCCAATTTATCTGAAAAAAAAAATGTACAACTTTGGACTTTCAGCCCATCTAAGAGGAAACAATTTGGATCCCACACCTTACAAATCTTCCAGACCATTAATCAGCTCATCTATTTGCACATGGCAGCTTTATCAGTGCGACACGATTTTTTTGTGCTATGCATTTATCAAACACAAAAATAAAATGAGTTATGAGCTTAATGTTTATAACACTCAGAAAAATAAACATTTGTCTTGAAACTATTGATCTTGAAACTTCCAGGAAATTATTTCATATTAAGCTCAACTCTTTTTTATCTATTATTTCAGAGATCTCTGTGGTTTTGCAAGTAGGCCAAGAGAGAAACATTTGCAGATTCACTATAAGGTGCAGACCTCACACTCTACATATTTTCAGGGAAGAGAAACCCTTTTGTTAATTGAACATTATTCATCATTCCCCTGAGGTCAATGTTGTTTATGTTGTATTAAATTCAACAGAGACAGAATGTGCATAAGACATGGCAGGTCCATTAAGATAAAAATAAGTGCATTCCATTTTAAGGGAAGCTTTTTCACTTGAACCATTATTTCTGACAATTAATAGTCTTGAAAAATACGACTTTGGTAATGTACTAGTAAAACATACTTGTACAATAATGTATTGTTACTGCACCTCTGTTTGTTTCCAACAGCATAGCAGGATTGTAGAAAGTGACTTTGCATACACTGTTTCTAATTCTCACAACAACTCAGCCAAGTGGATACCACTGTCTTGTGTTATGGATGAGGAAGCTTAAATTCAAAGAGGGTAATTGGAAGATCAGATTGCTAAAAAAGCTAATGACCAGGATTTGCAAGTTTTGTTGACTTCATTCATTAGAATATATTATTGGGAATAGTTACTGATGCTGCTCTATGTTATATTCAGACTTAACATGAGAAAAAAACAAAGAAAGAGAAAGTAATGAAGAACTCAAGAATATATACACATACGGGTATACTTAATTAGTATTATGACATAAATTTTAAAAAAAGGACTTGGATATTAGGTAGAAATTAAATAAAATTGAAAGACATTTCAAGAAGAAAAAAACACATCCTTCTAATGATAGCCAGGTATGAAGACTTAAATGTTTCCCAAATCTACTTACAAATCAAGATGACTAACAGAAATTTTTCCAAATGTCTAAACTAGAAAACAAATAGACATTATTAGAAATATGTTGATATAGTTTATTCATTTATACTAATGTTTAAAAATGTCAACTTATAAGTATGGATCAAAAACATTTCTTAGAACTGCCATGTAAATTTAGGTTTTTGACTCTGAGGAAAAAAATCTGTGTTTGGTTAAAGGATATAAAAAGGTCAATATTGTACCACCTAAATTAATCACATTTTCAAGTTTTCCCTTTAAAAATGAACATGAGCTTTCTCATTGTGAGTTTAAGTGCAAATAGTAATTTAGGTACTCAATTCCCTCTCCAGCACCATCACTGATCATCAACCTTTTTTTTTCTTTTCAGTGTTTTAGCTAGTGTAACAGAATTGTTTTTCCATTGTCTGTTCTGCTTACCATATCTACACCTGTCTTTATCAATAGTCTCCCATGCCCTAATGATTAATAACTGGCATAGGAGCATCTAATTATTTTATGTTAAGGCAAGCAGGATTGGGTCTTTTTATGCTTTTGACCCAAGGCTCTTTCCAAACATCTACAGGGGCATTGGAGATACAATAATAGAGTTAATTCCACTGCAATATTTGCTTGATATTATATTCTCTATTTCTGGTTTATAGCCATTCACACATATGAAAAACAAGAGTTTGACTCACATGCACCAAGATACATTGTTAATGCATCTCAAGGTGTTAAAAAGCCTCTATCTGACGTTTCTAATGTGAATTCATTCCTTCTTTGCCTGTAGGAGTAAATTAGAGCCCAACCTCTCTCCATGGAAAAGGCATTTGAGGTAGCCTCCAAAATCTCTAAATCTGCATACAGCTTTCCTAAATGCCTCTGACTTTCCATGGAAAGGCAGGCTGGGTAAGGAGGAGGGTTCCCTCACAACACCCCCAGGGACATGCCACTCTCCCTTGTCCATTCAATTGCTTGCACTTGAGGTCTCGACACCCTTAAGAAAAAACTTAATGTAGAGTGTGGAGCTAGAACTATGTGAAATTCTTCTGTGAATTTTGTTCTTTCATGTCTAGGCTTTTGTAAGCTCTTTAGAAGAATGAGATGAGGGCTTAACATCAGTCATAAGGAGCTTGTTCTAATCTGAAGAAGATTTAACTTCAAAGGCAATTGAGATATGAGGGTCTTTTGTTGGGCAGAGGGGAGAGAAAGTAGGTCAGAAGCGGGGTCAGAGCAGAGCCAAATGCAGGCTATACCGGAGTGAAAAGGAATGCTGGCATCAAGCCTGGTAGGTTCAAGTTGTAATGTAGGGAGGTAAAAAAAGAAAGGTCGTTTTATATTTTTCACATGCTTCATTGGACTTGGATACAAAATCTTTTCCAGAATCGTGTTAAGAATCTGAATTTTCTTTGAGGGTTTTTACTTAGCGATCAAAAAATTCTGAATATTGGATATTGGAATTGTATTTCTTGGAGGCGGAAACTAAGGCCCTTCTCAAATTTAAAATGGGCCACTACAAATTATATGCACCAGAATTTTCTTCTCTTCCCTGCTCTCTTGTACATCCCCACGCCAGAAATTAGGAGAACAAAGAGATGAGGATACAGGGCTGTGCATCATCATTCCATGAACTTCACATGTAATTGGGTCATTACATGGGAATGTTTTCCAAATAATGTAAGATGGAGCCCAGAGCAAAGCATAGAGAGCAAGAAGTTCTGGAAGATCCTCTCTTATGCGAAATGAGCAGTTACTGAACTGAACCCACATAGGAAGTGTAAACCACGTCAGTTGTTAGATAATGCTTGACCCTCCGCTGTGCACTCAGTACTGCTATCCTCGGTGCTGTAGGAAACACAAGGGAGACTTGATCCCTGCCATCAAAAGGTTTAAATTCTTTCGGGGGGAGAAAAAAAAAAAAGACCAAGGCAGTGGTTCTCAACCTTCTGGCCCTTTAAATACAGTTCCTCATGTGGTGACCCAACCATAAAATTATTTTCGTTGCTACTTCATAACTGTAATGTTGCTATTGTTATGAATCGTCATGTAAATATCTGATATGCAGGATGGACTTAGGTGACCACTGTGAAAGGATCGTTCGACTGCCAAAGGGGTCGCGACCCACAGGTTGAGAACCGCTGGACTAAGGCATGTAAACTAATGTTCTCTGAGTGATATATCTTATTTTCCACTACAAAGGTATTGCCTTGAGAAAACATCTACAAAAAAAGCAATTAATCCTCCTCTCCCTAAAAATGCGTTTGATGTATGTAGAGACTTTATCACATGCAAAAATCTTTTCATCTTCAAAAGTGATTATCAGGATTTTTCTACTTCTGTCACTTTTTAATTGATGTATTTTTCTTCTATTGAAGACTGATAAAATGTGTTTTCATTAGCAATTTTGTTATGGCAGAGTTCTGATAATAATTAAATGACAAGTGTTAGAAATTTGTTATTTAAAACTTGAATTTAGTCATTTCAAAATAATTGTAATAGTAGCATTACAAAAACCTCTCACTAATAGGTAAGAGAAAGTAGTATTTTAAAAGAGGTATTTCCTTCATGACTTTAGCTTTCATATTAATTTACATCTGCTTTATGGGTTCATAAATCAAGTTCTATAAATATTATCTCCTCATCTATTAAAAATTTCTATGCATAATAAGATGTGGTAAAATCTGTATTCATAATTCTTTCGATGAATATAAAGTAATTGACTTTGTATGAGATTTTAAAGAATTAAGCACAGCAGAATTTAGTCTCAAACTGAGATGAATAAAAATTTCATCCTCATTGGAAATTTGTCACTGATTGTATACCTATTAATCTATAATAATAAAAGTGCAATATGCTAATTAGACCAGACAACCTTCTGGATGAAGCTCTGCGAAGGAAGCCCGGGTCCCGGGAGTCTGCAGGCGACCAGAGGGAAGCCAGTGCCAGCAGCCAGGGGAAGGAAGGCCTACTCTTGCTCAAATTTCATGCATCAGGCCTCTAGTCACACAATAAGAAATTATAAAAGTTGCTTCTCACAATATTATTAGGATGGTTTTAAACCAAATTCTTTCAATGCAAATGTCTCTTCTCAGTTTTTATCTTTCTTAGGTACTGCATAGTATTTTACAATGTTGCTTTCTTTTTGCCTACAGACTCAGAAAGACGATTATTTTTACTGTATGTAAATTATACCTCAATAAATGTATCTAAAATGAAACATTGGTGCCAGCACAATTTCAATTTAAATAAGTGAGTGCATATTTCATATACTCAACTAAAAATGTGTAAGCCTCTCTTCTCCTCTATGATCTTAACCCATCTGTCATCCAGCCCAGCAATTTCCTTGGAAATGTCCCTCAAATGTGTCCTCTCTGCTTTTCATTCTCGAGGTTCCTTCTCACGCTGTAGCTCTGTCAGTTAGGCTGATCTCCTAGTGCTCTGCCCCTCCAACCCAGTCCTAGGACCACTGCCAAATCCATTTGGCTAACACACTCTTTTTGCTATTGAAATTACTTGCTCAGAGACATAAGAATTGCCTAGGTCCTCTCATTGTCTAAAATTCCTTTTCTTTGCTGAACCTTAGCCTCTGCTCCAGAAAGATTTCCTGTGCACACATTCTTCACGTCGATCTTTGTGCCTTTTAAGTGGTGTCCCCACCATCTGAAATGTCCTCCTCCTCCCAAATCACTACATGTGCGTTTGTGTGTGTGTGTGTGTGTGTGTGTGTGTGTGTGTAAAACCATGCAGATCCTTCATTTCTTTAATATGACCTTTTCTCCTCTCTTTCATTTTGATTCAAACTGGCCTCACTCAGCACCCTGACCCACCCACCTCCCTGTCCTTTGCACGTCCACTTCCTTAGTCATTAAGTTCTCAGGACAACGAGGTTCTGATCAGCATCAAATAATCTTAGGAACAAAGCCTCCTGTCTGGGGACTCCCGAGACAGAGTTTTGGTCAAACTAGAGATAACATCTAGGCCTCAATTGAGTTTCAGCTTCAGGTCTAGAAAAGTGGCAAAACCAGAGGAAGCAATGCCCTAGCCGATGTCAGGGTCAGATGCATTGATCAATTACCGCCTATCTTAGCACCAGCCAGTCAATAGAGACCAGGACCCTGACCATGACCCTAACTTCTTTAGTCACCATGATGAATGACTTTTCCCTTATATAACCCATCCCCGGGAAGCCATCAGGGAGCCAGGTCTTAGAGCATTAGCTTACCCATCTCTGGGCTGGGCCACTACCTAAAAAGAAACCCTTACTTTCTTTGCTGCAAACCCCTATTTGTATCTTATTGGGCGTTCACGTGCACAGGCAAATGGACCCCTTTAGTCCACAAATACGTGTGTGTGATATTTTATATATATAAAGCTTACACATGAAATCTGCAACTTACAAATGGATTCTAAGTGACCCAATTTTTAATGAATTTCCATGACAAGCGTCTCTCTTTTGTCACAGTCATAGTTAGAGGAGGGTTTCCATGGTGGCCCTGGCCAGCCAGGCACCTGAGACTTAGGGGAAGTTTCAATGTTATGAAAACTTTTCAAACCACCAGCTCCTTCCCTGGTCTTTATTGCTCCCAATAAAAACTAGCAGCTCTTGACACAATTTACTCTGCACCATCTTATACGTGTATTACATCAGAACTTGCTTAATAATTTTCTAACTGCTGTTTGACTTAATCATACCAAAACCTGTAGGATTACGAAGTTGCTTTTGATCGTCCTTATTTTTGGATCAGAAAACAGAAAAATCAAGAGATTATGACTTCCTCAAGGTCATGGGATAGAAAATTATTAAAACTAGAATGTGCATACTCAGGTTCACTTTTTTTTTTAAGCAAACCTGACCTCTGGCTGCTTCCTAAAGGGACAAATCTGACCTATGTTTATCGTACCTACATTTTATTAGGCTCCTTTACTGGTTAAGTCAGCATCTACAATTACTACTTCACATATAAAAACGAACACACACAAACAAAAATGATGAGCATGTTAAAACAAAATACAGTTGTATTTCCTAATGGGATGAACAAAGCATAAATATGACAAAGTGCTCATTGGAGAATAATTATTAACCTTACTTTCAGACAATATCAGGTTTGGCAAAATCAATTGGAATATAAATGCAAAATAAGTTGACAAAGACACATTTAGAGAAAAGCAATCATAGTTACTAAGACAGACTATTAAATTATTTTAATAACTTTATAATAACAATGTAATACTGTGAAAAAACAAGGTAATAAAAATCACACAATGTCTGTCTGATTTAGAAAAATATATACAATTTAAATCAGATCAAATTTTATAAGGAGTGCTATAAAATGAATTTATTCTACTAAAATACCTGCTAGAAATAGGGAATTATGTGAATAACTTAAGTTCTTTCAAATAGTCAAATATAAGAACTAAAATGAACAGAAAATTACACTTATAATATGTATATATCAAAGATAGAGAGAATATTAGTTATATTACTTTAGGTTCTCTATAATGATGTTTGATATAGAAGGTTAATCTGATATTATAAATTTTAAATTGGAAAGGGAACATACGTGTGTGCTTGTGTATTTTACTACTGACAATTTTAATGTGTGTATTATTCGGTGTTGTCTGGCAATATGATTTTTCTGCTAGCAGCTGTTTAGAGTTGATACTCGAAATAAACTGACCAAAAATAATAAAAAAGAAATGTGCTCCTCTAAGATTAGATTTGTGCTAAGCACAATGAATATATTGTGAGTATACACCATCATGTGCAGACATATAATTGTCTCACTTTGGGACATACTACTCTACAACGGTGACCATAGGATGGCTCCAGTTTGTCACTCCCTCCTGCTTCCATCCTCTGCCATGTACTTTGCAGCATCCTCCATGGAGTGCTGAGAAGTATAATTTCCTGATGGTGGGATTAGTCAAGTGACTTTCCTTGGCCTATGAACTGTTAGCAGCTGTGACACAATTGTAAGTGTGAAAGGGGCTTGCAAGATCAGGCTTGCTCATTTGGTCCTTCTGCTATTGACATGAGATAGACATGGTCAAAAAAAGGGTAAAAGACACACAGAGCAGGACCAAGTGGTCCCAATGTTCCCAGATGGCTTTAGCTTTACCAGCGAATCGCCCTCCAAACCTAAGATATGAGTGTGTCCATCTGAGATCAGCCAAACCCCAAATTCAAAACTTGAGAGATATTATGCTAAATGATTATTTTAATGACTAAGTTTTGGAGGTGATTTACACAGCAATGGTGGATTGACACAGTGATGACATGATCTTTCAGATCAAGAATTAATCATGTAGAAATTAAGAGAAAATGGAGTAGCTATCTGTGGAAAACAAAAACTAAGTTACTCTGAGGATGTTTTGGTGGGGGAGTGGGGGTTGCCTCTCACACAATTGCAGTAAAAATGATCACATTACAAATACTAATTTTGTCCACAGCTTGAATAGATGTCCTCTAGCATTATACAAATTAAGCCCAAGATTTCTCAACCTTAATTCATTCTTTCATTCCTTTCTCCAGTATATTTTCATACAATAAAATATAACTGAGGAGAGCAGGGCAGGAAGTTCAGATGACAATGACAGGTACACACGATACTATCACATTCTGTAGGAAAAACAAAGTTACATTTTTGAATACTGAACAAAGTCATGTTTGCCAGCAATAAAGAATCAGTCCAAATGACCCCAAGATTATTATCACTCCATGACCAAAAACATGGTTTTCAGAGAGCTACGCTACCAAATACATACATCAAGTCTAAAGGGAAGGCTGTATTCCCAGAATAGCATATAGCCATGACCTCAAAGTATAATAAGAAAATGTAATTTCTTTTGATTAGTAATGTGAATTTAGGCAAGTGCATCCAAATCAACTGATTAGAAAACATGTTTTTCATATACTTTTATTGATTTCAGAGAAGAAGGGGGGGAGAGAGAGAGAGAGAGAGAGAGAGAGAGAGAGAGAGAGAGAGAGAAACAATGATGAGAGAGAATCATTGATTGGCTGCCTCCTGCATGCCCCACACTGGGGATCAAGCCCGCAACCCAGGCATGTGCCCTGACCAGAAATTGAACCGTGACTTCCTGGTTCATAGGTTGATGCTCAACCACTGAGCCACACCAGCTGGACTATTAAGAAAACATTTTTAAAAATAGTTATTTGTCTTCAGTTTAATTTCTCTACATATTACTTTTATCTGAAAATATTAAGAACATTCACTGTCTCATAAAAGCACAGGGGAAAAACAGTGGGGAACAGTATGCCTTTACAAGGAGAATTATAGTGGTGTATGAGTTCTAGAAGGTGTTGCTCTCTTCAAGGTTGTCAAATCCGTGGATTTTTACTGTTGTTGTTCAGGTCCTCACAGTCACAGGAAAATTGCTTAGATAACTTATTTCATGAAAATACCTTCTTTTAATGATATTGTGCAGTTTGAATTGAGAAAACAAAGTAATCTATATCCACTCCAAATTTTTCCCCTCGCAGGATTAATTTCTACATAAATAATACAAGGTTCTATCTTCTAAGCAATATATGAAAGAAAATTCATGCATGACCTCCAGCTGCCTGCATCAAATATATATATATGAAAGAAATATTTTTAAGAAATATGTAGATCATTGGTATGTTAAGAAACTGCTTTGAAAAACTTGTGATGTTCTGTATTATACGAATGATTGACAAAAATGTATCTGACTTAAAAAGAAGGAGAAGAAAATCAAGGCGAAATGTAGAAGGAAAACGTTCTTCAGAGCATGAATGATGATATCTAGAAGCCCCGGGTGGTTGAAGAAGGAAACTTTAGAGAGAAATACTTCAGAGACTGAACGTGCAAGAAGCTATTAAAACTGTAAAGATTGCTTCCCGAGAAACTGCTTATTCCTGAAAGTGAGTGGGGAAATCTTATGGCCGAAAGGAAACAGAATAGAATGAGTTTCCAGTGTGTCTTGGGATTCATGGGTTTGCTTTTCACCCTATTTTCTCACAGTAGAAGATGAAAATAGGAGAGAAAATAGAAGAGTTTGGCTCAGAGATCCAAAAGGGAAGAGTAGTTGGCAAGTTTAGTGAGAAAGGTCAAGTTTTTTCAGAAGTTTGTTTTCCTGTTCACTGGAGTTGAGTTGTTTGCTCTGATGTGTGAAAAGTCTTCAACCTACAAAACTGAGATTCTAGAGGAGAGTTTCTAAGAGAAAATAATGCTGTTTTGTACAGCTCCTTGTAAAGCTAGAAGTACTAGTAATACATAGCATTAAATGCTGGTTCTACACATAAATTATTACATAAAATGGTATGCCTTAGTCCAAGCTTATTTTTAGAGGTACTTTTATGTATTAATGTTATTGGGGATGTTGGAGTGTCCCTTTCCCCACTGAGTGCTGGGGGTGGAGTCCTTATGATATCTCAAGAAAAAGAATTTTCTGTAACTCGTATGGGGGGATGAATGATTTCTATTTGCATGGAATTATATCGCTGGGTTTCCAAAGTCCCATTTCCATTAATCTGGTCCTAGAAGAAATGTAGCTGGGATTCAGTAGAGCTTAAACCTGAGCTGGTATCCAGAGTTTCTGTCTGTTTTGTAGCCAGGCCAGTTCAGCAGCAACACAGCCAACAAGAGATAAGGGTTTGGATAAGGATTAAATATCCCAAATTCCTTGTCCTTGCAGTAGCCATGTCTACTCTGGCCAATGACCTGTCCCCAGGTGTGACTGACAAACAAGTACCTTCCCTGTGTCAACCCAACTTTACTGGGCATGTGTTTTTCTCCCCACCATTGGACCCTTGATGAATGTAAAGTTGTAGCTTCCTGGCAAAGCTGCCCAAATAGTATGCTATAATATTTGTCCTTCCCCTTGCTCCTTTCCTGATATTAATAACTAGGTTAATTGCAGTGCTATCAGTAACATCATCATCATGATCATCATCATCATCATCATCATCATCAGTGATAAGACATTGGAGTAAGAATCAAATAAATTATTAAGAGGTAGCTAAATTTATTTTTGTCTTTTCTCCTTCTGCTCACCACTCTTTACCATTTCTCCAAGACATTCTTTCAAGAGACATAATCTGCTAGAGGCCCTCTTGTAGGTAAGGGTGTTTGATAAGTTAACTGTCCCCCAAATAATCTGTATTTTAAAATACTAAATGGAGAATAACACGACTGCACTGTGGAGTCTAAGAAACAGTGGTTTCTCTGAGCATTCCTCAGAATCTATCCTACGGGCAATCAATAGTTTGGAATATTCCAGATGAGAATGAGTTTCAGAGATGGCAGCTTTGGAAATGATAGGGATGGAGAGGAAAATTCAAAATTGTATGTTCTATAATAAAAATCATTATCACACGGCACCGTCACTTTTAAAAATACACTATCATCCCTTAATTGAATTAAAGGCAACTGGAACTTAGAGAAAACAGCCATTCTACCAGTGCAATCTTCAAAACACAAAATAGTAAAAAAGCACGAAATCATTTTCTCCCATAAGCTGACCACATCCCACCCTAAAAATAATGTAAAGTATCTCAGCCAAGACACAATGTGTTTCAAGCTCTCCGGTATATTTGTGATCGCATATTATCTAGAAAACCGTGTAATTTGTCCTGCATGTTATCATTCTTCAAGGTCCACAATATTAGTACATGATAAAAACAGTAATTCTTGCTTTCTTATCATAAAGTCTCCAATCTTCACACACAGTTCATCTGTTATTTGTCCATTTAACTTGCAGGACCCAGGAATTGAAATTAAGAGGGTGGAGAAAAATTGTTCTTCCTCAACAAAGCCCTAGGAAACTAATATAACATCAAATAGGCATACACACCACTAAGACAAAGGAAGCAAGGGGATGAAAGCTATTCATCAGTTTAAAGGCCATAAGAAATGTGTTTGAAGAGGTGACATTTGGACTGAAATGTAAATTAAAAGGTGATTTGAAGAAGCTGACATTTGTGCTGCTAACTCAATTACAACATGATTTGGAGAAAGATGAACTCTAAAGTGCAAAGCCCCCAAGACAAGGCAAGCTTGGTCCGCCCTGGGAATGAAAAGGCCAGAGTGAATGGAGTAAACTGTGGTCTGGGACAAGGAAAAGACAAGTGACCAGCCATCTGTCAAGGGCTTGGTAGAGTAAGATGTTTGGCTTTTATCATCATTCTGACACAAGCTATGGAAGGATATTAAGCAAGCCACCTAAGTCAAGTTTAAATTCAAGTGAAAATATTTTAAAAGGCACATAGAGGGGTTTTACTTTCTGAATGCTGCACACGTATTATTCTGTAATCATCATATTCAAAAGAGCATAGTCTTTTTTTTTCAAAGTTCCATATGAATTTTCAATATGTGCTCAAAGCTTTCAAATAAAGATGTCATTAGTGTATTTTACTATATTTTACAGGGAGGAAATTTATTTCTAAACCGTCTTTTCAAAATAAGCAGCATGCACAGAAATAAACTTCACTGTATTTCTTATTTCTTTTTAATTTAAATCAAGTTGGTTTTATATTTTGTAGTTATCATCAAGCTCACAATTATTTGGTTAATTTCACTATAGAATAAACATAATAAATGTTTTCAACTGATAATTTGTGAGTGTTGCTTCTATATTTTTCTTCTTTGTCTGGCAATTTAATATAGAAAACAAATTGGTACAAGGCTCTCTCAGAGTGTTAATAATTTAAAAAATAAATATTATTAGTAAAATATAATAAAGTATATTTTGAAGGAAATTATTTAAAAGAAAAATTTTAGACCACTAATATAGATAGAGACTTTAGCATGAGAGCTGAGCATCTGAGAATATTGCATTTTAGACATCTCTAAGGAGGAGCTTAACTTCGTTTTTATTATTTGGTTATCAATTGGGCATATTATCCTTATAATCTAAGGTGAACACTAGTCACAATTTCATTTCATATATTGTGCTAGACAAATTTAAATGTCAGTCATAGCTGTAGGTTGGTGAATGGATATTTGCTAACACCTCTGCAGGAACTATAACTTGTTGGAATAGTAAACACATTCTTCTAAGAAACTCTGTTGGTGTTCAGTATTCAATAGTGTGTGTAGGCATTATGGATTAATTCCTATCATAATATGGGCATCCCAGGACCCAACGTAGCCATGACTATTTAAAGCAATAGTTCTGGTCTGTTCTGCTAGCAATAGGTTGTTAGTTATAATAATGGACTTAATATTTGCAGAGTTATATTTATTGTGCTTAAAATTTTCTCTGACATAGGTCCTTTATATCAGGCTGTAGTTTCTCTAATTTAATTGCTTTGCAAAATGTGTAATTATAAGACTAATCAAAGTTGTCAGGTACTGAAATTCTTAGACTCAAACACATTTTTCTCTCCAAAGTAACAAGGTTCTTTGTATAATGAGAACAGCAGTTTAACTGTTCACTTGGCATACAAGGAGGAGATACAGAAGAGACAGAAATTAACAGTGTCTGCCTACTTCATGCCAGGCACTGTGCCATTTGCTCCAAATCCTTACAGAGCCTTCACACTTTCTTGAGTTGGTTATTATTAACATGACATAATTCACAATACCAATCATTTAAAAATTAAAGCCATATCCAGTCATGTAAATTTCTATCCACAAAGAAATAAAATTTGCTAACTCAAAGTCAGCAGAGAATACATTTAGCTATGTTTCATATGACAATAGAAAAAAAATAAGATCATTATAATAAGTGAAAAAAATAGTTGCAATTTGTAGTTTTCTTCTAGTTTTCAAAGTTTCTTGTAAATCTGCCGACCTATCGTGTCTACCATTCCATAAATTACACATTAACCACACCCGCCTTGACAGGCTCAACTTGCTCAGACTTCCAGAAATAAGTACTTAGATCCGGGAAACTATCTTAGGGTTCTTTCGTAATATGCCTATTGCATAACCCAGTTCCACCCACATTCATTAAGATGTTTCCTATAATTATATTTTTTAAATAATGATGAAGATGTAGTGTGTTTGTGTCTGATTTTCTAACGTGTATCTTTAAAGAACAAAACATTGCAACCCGTGGCCCAGTGGTTGAGCGTTTATGTATGACCCCGGAGGTCCCAGGTCATGGCACATGCCAGGTCAGGTTGCTGGCTTAATCCCCAGTGGGCGGGCGTGCAGGAGGCAGCCAATCAATGATTCTTTCTCATCATTGATGTTTTCTATCTCTCTTTCCCTCTCCCTTCCTCTCTGAAATCAAATATATATATATATATATATATATATATATATATATATATATATATATGAATAAAACATTCCAAAAGTGACTTATGACTGTTACATTCAAATATTTCCATCACCAAAAAACATAGAAGCACAACTCATTTACTGAGCTAAATAATTCACATTTTGAACCTTCTAATTATTATCTAGATACTTTTCATTATTATCCTTGTAAAATAGCAATGCCTTCTTGTTGAAATCTAAAAATTTAAAGACCTAGGCAAAAAGAATTGGAGAAATTAAAATAAACCAACACACTATTCAAAATAAGAGCAATCTTATATGAGGTTTTTTTGGCAGGTAAAGAAAATAATAATTTGGGAAAAGAGATCTAAACTTGGATTTTCAGTCACCTCACAATTGAGAAAGGAAAAGAAAAACAGTTAAACATGAAGAGCATATTATTAATTAGCTATTGGGAAACACTAATTAAAAACTACGTACAATTTCTATAGGATTTATTATGTAACCAAAATAGATTTTGTCTGTGATGACAAAATGCCTCATAATTACCTGAGTTGTATTAAATTCGCCAAAGGAGATTTTAAAATACAATTTTAATATCCGGCCAAAAAGTGAAATTCCCCTAGAGGTTGAAATCATTAGAAAATTTAATCCCTGAAATAGCTCATATCTGTGCCTCATCCTCCTAGAGGACAGACTTGCTTGAGTCTCTCCCAAACCCAGTGTTTTTTTTTTCTCTCCTAGTTTAAACAATAGGTTGCTGCTTTAGATCAATACAGCGAGCAGATTAAGTTGTGAAGCTCAGAAAGATAGAATTCTGTTACTATCCATCTCATTGTATAATCTTTCCACTCTTGCTTCTAGAATTGAATGCATGCCTTCATGAATATCAGATTCAATCATAAATTGCAAGAATAAAAACCAATACAGTTACACATCTTTACTAGTTGCATTTGTGTACATTTTCTCACTTAAATTTCAGGGGCTTTAATACATTCCACCCTTTCCATCTAGTTTCAAAACATTTTCATTACCTACCCCCCAAAAAACCTCTGACACATTCAGCAATTCCATTCTCCCCTCTTCCCAGACACTGCAACCAGCAACCTACTTTCTGTCTCTATAGGTTTACCTATTCTGGATATTTCACAAAAGGCCACCTATTATATGTTAACTCATTTTTGTGATGTTTATTGTAAACACCAAGTAAAAGTATCATAAATTGGAAAATAACATGAACTTACAGCTCTTACAATCCCTAGAGGCTTTGTTTCATGTGGATTTAGATCAAATAAATCTGCAGAAAATAGTGTTTGTTTATTTACAGCTGAGTACATACAGTTGACATGCATCTCCTAGGATGCAATTAGAAAGTGTCACTAAAATAAATCATTTTAATTAATTTTGCTATATTCATATGTTTTATTTCACAATTAAATTATCCTCACTGTGACCCAGGATTATTCGAAGTTTGTTACCAATGTTAATTCTCATGATCGTCAGTTCCACTCTATGAGAAAAAGTACTATTGTTTTCTGTTTTATGGATGAGAAATCTAAGGCATAAAGAGATTAAATAACTCCCCCACATTCACACAGCTATTGAGTGAGAAATCCAGTCAGTGGGGCTCCAGAATCTATCACTGTCAGGTAACAAGATTGCTCTCATTCATTGACTCCCCACTCTCTAAAAGGACTATCAATTACCAATCATTGGCACAGGACTCCCAGTGCCAGGCAAGGGATGAGTATATTTCCCTGCCCCGGTGACTTAGGTCTGGCCTCATGACATACGTCGGTCAACAGAATGAGCAGATGGGATGGATGCACAGTTTTGATCAGAGACTTCAAGAGCCCTGTGTATCTCCACCAGCTCTCCTCTCTGGCACAAGACGACCTGTCCTAGATGGGAGATGTCCTTCAGTTTAGGATCATAAGAAAAGACAGATGGAGAAGAAAAATCCTGCAGCCCTAACAAGCAGTGTGAGAAATAACTAAACTGTTGCTGCAGTAATGCTCTGTAGTTTATGGGCTCCTTCCTACTTAGGTGAAGCCGCAGTTTAGTTTTTAACCACTGGGCTAGATTTTCTTTCAAATGCCCTCTTCATTTACTCAATATCAAAGGAACACTTAAGACATTAAATGCTTTAGTGCTACAGCATCACAACAACATTTCTTCTTGAAAGTAGATGTTACATATATTTCATTTCTCATTTAAAAAATAGATACATTTTTCCAATGACCACTGGATATCCGGTGTATCTTCTGGCCATTTTAATGAAAGCCCTTCAGATAAAAGCCAGTCTACCTTCAAAAATGCAGTGTGTTTAAAATTAAATTGTGTTGTATTTATCCTTAGACTTTTCAAAGAATTTGAAACACTAACTCATTTGATCTTTACTGTGTGATTTTAATATCAATACTATAAATATTCAAGTGAAATTTTCCATATTTGCTTTTTTGAAACCCTGCATGAATATCCACATTATCCATTTGAATTAGTCCAGATCTTTGATGGGTTTTTTTTTTCCTCTGTTTCTTTTTCATTTCAGAAACAATTATCTTAATTTTTTTTCTCAATAGTTGCAACAATCACAGAATACTTTCTAGAATTTAACACAAGCCCTGGCATGTCATAAAAATTTAATAAAAGTATAAAGAATCAATTATTGCCTTAACCGGTTTGGCTCAGTGGACAGGGCGTTGGCCTGCAGACTGAAGGGTCCCAGGTTCGATTCCAGACAAGGGCATGTACCTTGGTTGCGGGCACATCCCCAGGGGAGGGTGTACAGGAGGCAGCTGATCAATGTTTCTAACTCTCTATCCCTCTCCCTTCCTCTCTGTAAAAAACTCAATAAAATATATTTTTAAAAAAGAATCAATTATTGAATTATTGATTAAATAAATGAACATATATATATATATCAATTTATAAAAGTGAGCAGGCACTTTTATTTGTAAAAAATATGGAATTATTAAATGTTTGGTTTTGGTACCCTGATGGATAGTCAAGTTGAAGGAAAATGTCTGGTTTTGAACATTTTTAATACGTTGCACCTAGATCAATGGAGGGTACAAGGTTTTTGGAATGCCTGACATGAAGAATGACTGCTACTGGCATTTACAATGGGCACCTATTGAAAATTCTTTCCTAACTGTGTGTTTCTGTAGCTACCACTAAACAGTGATAAAAAAAAAAAAACCGCACATTCTTTTATTGAGTTTATTACTACACAATAAATTTCCCTGCACTTCCATTTTGTGGAAGTATAAAATGTCATGTTACTGGAACATTAGCGGCACCTACAGAAATATCTCACTGAGATATTTGAACTCTGCCTTGGTGACGTCTATTGCCCTGTTCAGTATGTTGTTCTTAGGGAGTTTCCAAAGAACAAAGCATCAAGGACTTAGGAGAGCTGCAACGGTGGCTTCTCCTCTGGCTGCCTGCTAGACTTAGTCTCTTAATTCAGTAAGTTTTCTGTATATCCTCTCATCCAGTTCCGTGCTAAAGAAATCCATTAAGTAGAAGGGCCTGTGCTTTGTGTTTGCAGGAGGTAAAAACACAGTTCTGCTAACCTAACAGACTAATGTTTACATACATTAAGAAAATCCAACTCCAATATTTAAGGGAAATGGTGTAGAAAAAGTGAGAGAGGGAAGCAACCTAACTATCCTTTCTGGTGTGTTCTCCTCTGCATTTATTTCCTACAAGAAATATGTTCATTTTTATCTGTGGATAAGAACACTGCAATTACCAGACTTGCTCTCATCAGACTTTTAAGATATAAAATGTGACAGGTTTTCCCTCATTTCTGGAATGATTAGCATTCTATTCCTAAATACAGGCAAGCAAGTCATTATCATCAAGTTTCCCTGAGAATCAACAAGCTTCCAATATGCAAAGCCAGCCATGTGTGTGGAATGCAACCTGTAATCAAGACAGAGATATCGTATAGAGTAGGCCAGATATCAATATGGCAGAAATGATCTAAGATTGTGAAGCATTCGCTGTTTGTTTGTTATTATTGTTTTGATTTTTTGTTTTTGTTTTCCCAAGGCCAATCTACTTACAGCAACAAAGACTGATCTATGTTACCACAGTATTTAAGTGATGGCCCTGCTGCAGAGCAGGGTGTGTACAGACTGCTCAGATTTCCAAAGACATCAGTGAGCCCTGAGGATACGCCCCTGGGAATGTCATGTCAGTAGAAGAACTATTTGAGAATGGGTTCATCTTGCTTTGCAGCCCTCATTATTATGAAGCACCACTTCAAACTGTAAGTTTCTTCTCTAAAGCTTAGTGTCTGTTGCATTTTCTTTTCTCAATTTGATTTTACCTGCATGGTAGATTTGATTTCTATTGAAAAATATCTACAAAATTATAGAGGACCAAAAGTGTTTGGTTATGGACTGTCTTACAGGAACAGCCTCTTCCTTTTTTTGAATAATAATAACACAAAAGAGATGAATTCTATAGTTCAGTGTTTTGCTTATACTGTTTATATGATACCATAATATACTATACTCGTGCCCCAGTGCATGTATTCATGCATACTGAAAGGAAATTAATTAGAAGGTGGCCGGCAGGGTGGGACTGGGCAAGACGGGCTGGACACGCCCTGGACCCAATCTCCTGTGGTGCTTCCCCAGCTGGCCACACCTGGGGCTGCACCTCGACTCAAAGTACATCTGTGGAGTGAGGAGGGTTCCTCAGGCAGGTGGGGTCCCTCGACCTGGCCTGTGGGGATCAGGCCGAAATCAGCTTTCCAACATCCCCCAAAGGGTCCCAGATTGCGAGAGGGCGGTTCTCGGGTGCTGCATCCCAGAACTGGGCTCCCTCCTCTCTAGTTCCAGGGTGCATTACTCAAGAATCGGCACTGCCAAGTCACCGCAGCTTGGCAGCTCCTGTGTTGAACGTCTGCCCCCTCGTGGTCATTGCGTGTCATAGCTACCGGCCGATCTGATGGTCAGATGGTCACTTAGCATTTTATATGTAGAGGTAATGCAGATAAATGTAAACTCTTTAACCATCTATTTTCCCAAAATAAAGCTAAGACCTCTTTTTTATTAATATAACAAATATATTATTGTTTTGCAATTTAACTATGGCAATAAGCAAAGTACTAAACAACCCTTAGCGTGTAAAAAAATATATATATATCCATAAACCTAAATATTAAAGAATTCTTAAATAAGTTTTTTCATGAATTATGGGAGGAAAAGTCAGAGCAGGTTCTCACAACCCAATGGGGGGAAAAATAGAGTTATAATACAAAATCATGCACTAAATATATGAGCTTTCACTTGAAGAAAATACTAGGAGTAAAATAAAATAACATTGCAGGATTCAACATTATTTTATTACTAAGTATAAATGATGCTTTGTCCTAGTGTTATTTCTGTTCCTGAGGAGTTAGGAGTGGCTAGGCAGTCGGGGACATGAGTAAGGGAGAGGAATGTAAAGGGGGGATACAGCTGGATACTGTGGACATAGACAGGAATCAGTTTGTCAGCTGCACCCTGGCCCTATGACAAGAACAAAGGGCCCCGATCTCTGGCTGAACACACAGGGTGGAAAAATAGAGGGAACCCTGAAGCTTAAAATACATGAATGTTGCTAGGGCCAAATTTTTCTAACCAGACACTGGGAATTTAGCAGGGCACATATGAACCCATAGACCAGCGGTTCTCAACCTGTGGGTTGCAACCCCTTTGGGGGTCAAACGACCCTTTCACAGGGGTCGCCTAAGACCATCAGAAAACACATATATAATTACATATTGTTTTTGTGATTAATCACTATGCTTTAATTATGTTCAATTTGTAACAATGAAAATACATTCCGCATATCAGATATTTACATTATGATTCATAATAGTCACAAAATTACAGTTATGAAGTAGCAACGAAAATAATTTTATGGTTGGGGGTCACCACAACATGAGGAACTGTATTAAAGGGTTGCAGCATTAGGAAGGTTGAGAACCACTGCCATAGACAGAGGAACTTCCAGGACAACCCATTTGGGTCCCCTCCCTACAACAGGGAGCCTTTCTGTAATAAAACTTTGTTTTCGCGTATCTCTTTGTCCCTGGAATTCATTCTCTGATTTCCACGTGAGACAACGAACCTGGACTCAACTCGAATTTTGGTTTCATTACTATGGCCATCAGCACCAACTTTGTATTTACTGATCCTTTATCTTGCTTATTCTAGAAAATATAACAGCACCCATCTCTCTTACAGTTTGAATAGTCTACCTTTAGAATTTGAGGGGGGGGGGGTGTTTCTATGGAAAGTAACTTCCCAAGATGATCTGATCATAAATTGCTCACTAGACAAGTCATGGTGGGTAGTCACACCCCTGACATGTAACTTCTGCAGTATCAGGCTTATCTTTGCTTTCAGCTGGCCCTGTCCATCGTTTCTATGCACCTAGTTTAGCACAACTTTGACATGCTTCTTTTCAGACTTCTCCTTTTAAGCATAACCACCCTCGAGAGAGCACATAACCTTAACTCTCCTGTAATCCAATTCCCACTTCATTGTTTTTACCCTATATAATATTTCTTATGATCCCTCCTTAATTTCAAATACATAAAAGAAACTGCAAAACAGTCATTCTCAAAAGCATTTCAAGCCCTGCTCCCTCACTGATGTTGTCAGTTTGGCTCAAGTAAACTCTTATAAAATCCGTACAGATTTCTTACATCAATGGGAACATACAGTGAGATTTTTTTCAATAGCTGTAGTTACTTTTGCATTCCCTTCGTACCTATAAACCTGAAATAAGATGATATGCAGAGAAGGAGATCTGAAAATCTGTATGGAAATCTGTGTTAACGTTGGCTAGTCTGGCTGATTATAAGTGAAGATGCATAGGGAAAGACTTTTTGCCATGAGATCAGGCAAAAATCAAAAACTGAAAAAAGCACATCTGGAACTGTGAGAAAAATAACTAACTGCTAGACATCACTGAAGGATGAAAAATATTTGTGAACAAACCAGACAGAGTTGACATTGAGAAATATCCCCAAAACACTACACTATAAAGGAATACATATTTTAGATATAAGTTCAAATTTTCTCTTAAGCTCAATGAACTGCTTGCTCTTGAGAAATATTTAACTGTAAAATTATTTCATCACGTCTACCCTAAAGTGATCTATTTCCAGTAGTTCCCTCCTTTGTCTCATCCGATCCCGCTCAGAAAAGGACATATAAAAATGGGCAAGATATAGTCTACCAACTAGATACAGTACTTTATTGGTTTCATTCCAATTCTTATCTTGCCAGCCTTAAAATATCACTTTTGCTTATCTTCTTGCGTGTTGTAGACATTTAACCACAATAATGTTTATTTTTTTAATGTTCATTTTTGACATTGTGTTGTAGAGTACATGTACAGTTCTACATTTGCAGTTATAGGCACATATGTAATACAGTAGGCATGTGAAAGAGCACTTTATGAAAGTTATTAAAACATTGGAATTGCCTGACTGGCATGGCTCAGTGGTTGAGCACTGACCTATGAAGCAGAAGGTCATGGTTTGATTTCCTCTGGTCAGGGCACATGCCCAGGTTGTGGGTTCAGTCCCCAGTAGGGGGGATGCAGGAGGCAGCCGATCAACGATTCTCTCTCATTAATGTTTCTATCTCTCCCACTCCCTCTCCCTTCCTCTCTGAAATCAATAAAAATATATATATTTTTTAAAAAATCATTAGAACTTAGGTGTTGATAGGATAAAAAGCAATCTAAACAGACATATTTTTCAGAATGAATTCTAAAATATCACAAAACAGGAAACCATGGCCATTTCATCTCAACAACACTCTAGTAATTTGTAGTTGAAACATCAGCCTTTCAATAATTTCTCCCCTGACTCCAGCTCTTGACTGATGCCTAAAACACATGAAGAACACAGCCTCTGACCATTTCAGAAGCCATAATCACTTGGGGAAGAACTAATCCCTCAACTCGGGCTTTAGCAGGTAAATAGAAGAAGCCGTTCTTTTTAAAGGCTAAAAAACAATCATAATCTTTATGTGCTTTTCTCAACTTTAGTACAATTTCATCTATAATATGCTGGAAATTTCAGTGGAAAGGGTATATTTTATGAAGTAGAGAATTTTACTTTTTATTGTCCCAGAATGCCCCTTCTATTACTAACCTCTGATTTTATTAAACCCCACTGTGATATTTCCCTGCAATAGAGCCTATGAAAAGTACAATTCTTCAGCAATTTCATTAAGACCAGCCCATAAACTGCTTCCTGACTTATTATTGCACAGGCACTGTTACTCTCATCATCTCTCCTCATGACACTCACCCTCCGCTATGTCTGAGGAGACAAATCAGATTTGCAATTTGCTGGGCAGTGAGGAGGAATTTTTTTTCAAGAGTCTGAAACCTAAGTGTTATTTACACACTTGTGAATGATGCTAGGTTACCCCCAAAGAGGTCTTAAAAAGTGTTTTTTACTTGGGCCTGCAGTTACATGCAAACAATTGTGGATAACAAGGAGAAAGAACAGGATGTCTATTGCATCCCAATAAGAAATTGAGAAAAAGGGACATATTCCCTTTATGTACTCCTGGAATCAGAATGGGTCTGGCATAGTTTGTGGCAATGGTTTCACACATGCATACATATCTCCAAATTCATCAAGTTGTATACATTAAATATGTACAGCTTTTTTTATGTCAGTCATACCTCAATAAAGTGCTGTAAAAATATTTTTAAATTATTAATGTATTCTTTCCCCTTTTCTTAAACCTGCACCCCAATTTATGTGCAATTCTGGAGTTTAAGTCTAAGCCAGGGACACCTCAATGTCCTACCCACCTCATTCAAATACCTTTTTCTTCCATGGATCTTATTGGTATGATGTGTTTTCTGAGAGAACTTTAGTAACTACTCCAACACCAACCCCTTTTCTCGCTACCATCTATCTTATTTGTCAAAAGGTATGTGGCTCTCTCACTAAAGAAGAGAAATATTCTGTTCACAGGCATCAAATAAGAGAGAGAGATTTTCCTCATGATGGACCAACTATTCAGTTAACCAGGCTACTGTCTCCTTTGTTCTTGAGAAAATGTAGATAAAACCATACCCTTTTTAAATAGAGCATAAGTACAAAATTCTTCTGAGTCATAAACCTTGCAACTTCTGGACCCTAGGGAAAAATGCATAATGGAATTGCTAATTAAGTTGGGAAATATTTTCTGCAGTTACTAGAAGTAAAATTATAAGATTAGCATTGCTAATACTATGAAAAAATATGACAATACCTTATATATTAGTTTGTTATGGCTGCCATAGAAATTACAACAGCCAAGTTGATTTAACAGAAATTTCTTTTCCCACAGGTCTGGGGGCTAAAAGTCCAAGATCAAGGCATTGGCATGTTTAGGTTCTCCTGGGACCTCTCTCCATGGCTAGCAGATGCCTGCCTTCTCCATGTTTCCTCACATGGCTTTCACTGGGAGCTTATGCCTCCCTGGTGTCTCTTTGTGTTCAAATTTTCCCTTCTTATAAGGACACCAGTGATATTAAATTAGGGCCCCACCCTAGCAGTTTATTTGAATCACTTTCATTCTGAGGTAGTAAGAGTTGAAACTTCAACATATGAATTCAGCTCATAACATTCATCATTCAGATACTGGAGAACTGATATAGAGAGAGAGAGAGTGTGTGTGTGTGTGTGTGTGTGTGTGTGGAGAAAGAGAGAGAGGTTTGTTTTAAGGATTGGCTCACATGATTACGGAGGCTGGCAAATCCAAAATCTGCAGAAACTAGAGAGCTAGGGAAGAGCCAGTGCTACAGCTCAAGACGGAAGGTTGTCTGTTGGCAGAATTCCCACACTGCTTTCCTGAACTGTGGATTGAGGGTTGTTATGGTGGAAAAGGCCAAGTGGAAACCACTAGACTGCTCCTACCTAGAAAAATCCTAAATAAAAGATTTCTGTATTCCTGCAGGGATTTCAGACATTAGTGTCACCATCAAGGACTTCAGACATTCAGGGATAGGGTTCCCATCACATCCACATTCAACTCGCCTATTTGACCTGTGCAGGAGGCAGGTAGATCTTGAAGAATGACAATGGATCATCTCCAAGCTTAACCAAATGGTGACTCTGATTGCAAATGCTTTAACAGATGTATTTTCATTGCCTGCAAAGAAATTAATACTTCCCCTGGTACTTGGTGTGTAGCTATTAAGTTGGCAAATATTTTCTTTTTCCTGTTTCTCCGTCCCTGTTGTTAAGGAAGAGTATGTCTGGAATACAGGAGATCCCTTAGAAGGGGCTGATTGCAACCTTGAGGTCGGACCACTCCATGCCCCATCTCCTAGGAAACCTAAAAATTCAAAGCACTGCCACATCATATCCCCTCACAGCCCCTGCTCTGCACACATAGTGGTGTGGCCACATCTTTGGGTTAGGCCCATTCTCTTGATTTCAAGTTTACTTCGGTCCTGCCTTTGAAGGTTCCAGGGATCTCCCTCCACTGAAGGCTCCCACTCTCCATTGTGTTTGGTCAATGCAGTCAGACAGGAGCAGAGGATGGAAGAGCCTTCCCAAAGGTATTAGCGAAGAGACCGGGAACTCAATTGCAAGAACACAGGACAAATCGATTGGAAATGACAGGGTCTTACAATTTCAGGAATTTTCTGTGGAGCTGGGATGTCCCCATTCAATCCAACTATTCCTGGAAGGGGGTGACTCTCCAGGGTGACACAGGGACACAGGCTCCTCCTTCATGTGGCCCTGCCATCTTCAGAACATGTCGCCCAAGGTTGCCCTGGAGACAGTCTCTAAACTACCAAGTCATCTTCAAAGTTTGCCTCCTCCCTCAATTGCATTCCTTTATTCTTTATCATTTGTCCTTAAATAATTGATGTGCTTTTAATGTTGCCCTTTTCTTGACCCTCAATTTATTTCTCATAATTTGAGAAGCAGTGAGTTGTTTCTGCTGCTGGAGGCCTAATGTCAACTAAGGAAGCACTGTATTGTAAATTGCCAAGGTAACAACAAAAGTATTCCTTTATTGTAATGAAACATTAACACAGATCAAAATATTATTTTGTTTTTATCTTCAGTGAAAGCAATCAATGGTGCATTAAATTTCTTACAATGGTTTTAATCTTTCAGAAATAGTGACACACAGTCCCTATGGAGCTCAGTCTAACAAGGGCAAAAATACTCTTACTATACATTTTACACTAATGTTTGTCAATTCTTCCAATTTTTTAGTCACCTCTAGGGTTAGAAAATAATGGGTCTTCTAACATTTGTCATTCATAAATGTCAACTTTCCATCACCAATAAGAGAAATTAGATGATTTCATTTGAAAAAGCCCAGCATATTTGCCAAGAGATATAAACATATAAAGGACAAACAGACCTTCAATAAATAAGCTTTCGCTGGGGTAAACACACTACTCTGGTACAGCCATAGTAATAAAAATAACAAGGACTCAAAGGAATAAATATCAGAAAATAGTGGAAGGGAAAAAGGAAGGAGGGAAGAAAAGCAGGAAGGAGGGAGTATGGGAGTGAGAAAGACAGGAGGAGGGAAGGAATAATTTTGATCTCATGTCCCCAGCACAGTTGACAGAGAATACCATTACTAACATGGGAACATAAGTATTATTGAACATATTGAAATATAAATTCTACAAATCCTTGGTTTTAATAAAGCAGTAATTTTATTACTGTTTGATTTTATGGCTTTCATAATGTTTGATCACGCCAATATTGGAATACTAACTTTTGATTTACGTATTCTAATATTCAGTTACGATTTAATCCAGTTACTGGTAAATTTCCTTTAAAAGGTCATCACAAAAATATGATGGTTGAACAAAACTAAATTCATTTAACTTATAAGAGAGAGATTTCCACCTTGAAATTTGCCAGGAGTGTCTCAAAAGGGGAAATTTCAAGTAGGATATTTGTAAAGCTTAAGGGCTGTCTTTGAGTAATTTAAGGCAGGTTTTTTCAAGGTAGTGAACTGGTTGCATTTGGCAAAGTTCACAAATAGTAGCTTAAGAGTTGGAGACCATGGTGAATCAAAGTCCTGGGTGAGTTTTGATGAGCAAACTACTCTCCTAAAAAGACAGCTCTTTTCCCAGGTGAGCAAACTGTTAGGTTGAATAATTTGGTAAACAAGAATTTTTCAAAGTTGTAACATTATTTACCGCTTTTCAGGCTGATATTCCAACTAAAGAATTTCCTGTAGCAAATTGCTGCTATATGACAGGTGATTTTATGAGTCTGTCCTCCCCCAGGTTTCATGCTTGCGTAGTAGCCTCAATCCAAAACTGCTTCTCCACAGACCTCAGCTGTCTGTCATTCATGAAGATTTGTCCAACATTCAGAGATTGCCAGTTTCCTGAGTCAACTTTCCCATGGCATATTATACATGTCCTATTAACAAACACTTGAAAAAAAAAATTGGAGTCCGGCTAGTGTGGCTCAGTGGTTGAGCATCAACCTATGAACCAGGAGGTCACGGTTTGATTCCCAGTTAGAGCACATGTCCAGATTGTGGGCTTAATCCCCAGTGTGAGGCATGTAAGAGGCAGCCAATCAATGATTCTCTCTCATCATTGATGTTTCTATCTCTTCTCTGATATCAATAAATATATATATTCTCTAATTATTTTTATTTCTCTATATACCCAGCAAGTTTGTGATTGTTCTGAATACTAAGTGCATGCACTTATTTATCATACAATATTTTGAAGCAGCTACATATATTAAGCCCTTTAAATTATCTCAGCATTTCTATATTCGGGCCAAAGCCCATGTCATATCTTCACTGATCAACTGAATTAAAATTGTGTTCCCATCATTTCACACACATCGCTGTATTTCTCTAGCTAGGCTGAAAACTTCTCAAGAGCTGGAATCATGTCTTATGTTGCCCATTTTCCCGTTACATTTAATATTCTATACCCATTATTAAAAATCACTCCTAAAGGACCAACCAAATTTTTAAAAAACCCAAGAGAGTAAGTTCATAGATTGGAATTCTGTACTTCTCAAGAACATTCTAAATTTCTTGTTATTGAAAAATTCTGGGCTTTCTTCCACAGAGAAATTTCCTTAGTCAATATTGCAGATACTGATCTGTGGACACATATAGGTGTCTACCAGAATTTTATGCATCCTGGAAAATGGGTAAAAATAAGGATAAAGTAGTCAGTTTTCATAGCTCTAAGACAGTGGTTCTCAACCTGTGGGTCGCGACCCCTTTGGGGGTCGCACGACCCTTTCACAGGGGTCGCCTAAGACCATCGGAAAACACATATATAATTACATATTGTTTTGTGATTAATCACTATGCCTTAATTATGTTCAATTTGTAACAATGAAATTGGGGGGTCACCACAACATGAGGAACTATATTAAAGGGTTGCGGCATTAGGAAGGTTGAGAACCACTGCTCTAAGGTATGAAACAGAAAACACCCTGCTTTATCCTAAGATTACGTTCATTAAGTGCAGTAGAGTTTAGCAGCCAATGTCTGTTCTGACTGGTGAATTAGTGTAAGCACCATTCCAAGTGCTTAATATTTTGAATATTACTCAGGGAATAAATATATTTTATACATTAAAAGTGTAAATGGCAGCAATATTAGAGTTTAGTTATTTATCTTGGTTTTTCTTTAACATGACTTAGTAAAAAAATAAAATAAAATAAACATTGACAACCTTATAGCAATCGCCTCCCCCCCCCCCCCCGCCCCCTGCCAAGTACAAAAATAGGTTTATAGGCCAGTGAATTTCAAAAACATGAGAATCATATGAAACTCCTTCTTTCACCTCTGCAAAACTCCTTATTGTTAAAAGTAATGTGTTCATTGCCCCCCTTCCTAAATTCTCTCACCTTGTCCAGTCTTCAGGTTCCTATACTGTGTCCTAGTAACTAAAGGAAAACAAAAAGTTTCTAGTTCAGTTTCTTTGCAAAATCCTAAATGACTGGAATTTGACAGGAGCCATGCCATAGAACAAGATAAAAATAAGCACAGCTGCTAAAAATAAAGCTGTCTGAAACGTTACACTTTCTGCACATTATATAGACACTACTTTAAATGTGATAAAAAATTTGAAATAGTGAGGTATGTTGAAGTGTATGTTCATTTTTGCCTTCAGATATTCATAAGCATAGCTATACAGGTATATGTAAGACAAAACATATATTAGTATTTGGAAATATAAATTTAAAATTATAAAATCTTAATATCATCTAGCCTCACCCCATCAAAACTAGCCACGACACCTATATTTATTTTACATTTTACCACACCTAAACCTAAAATATTCATTACCTCCCATTGCTTCCCATTGCTGCTACCAGTGTTCAAAATATCTACTAAAATTGAACCTGGGTCTTCATTTATCAACATCTTGATTTCCAGTTTATCTGTGTAGCTACATAGACCTCATCATTCTCTTCCATAAACATAATAACATTTTAAGTCTCTAGAATATTATTAGATCCCCTAAAGGTTCAAATCTTTTAGAAAAGTTTACACCAAGAATTGCAGACCCCAAACCACAGACTTACTTTCCTTGGGTCATATATTTCTAAGAAGTGAGTCTGTGTCATTTGTCTTGACTCATATATCTCATTCTTGTTTTCTTGTTTCTTTAACTCATGACCAATCTAACTGCCTGTAACACATAAAACCCCTGATAGCTACCAGAAGGTAGAGTCTCATCACAGGATGCTTCAAACCCTTTAGTGTTTTGTTTTTGTTTTATTTTATCCAACTTTATTAAGATGCTAGAGGCCCGGTGCATGAAAATCGTGCCCTGGAGGGGTGTCCCTCAGCCTGGCCTGCTCCTTCTCCCAGTTCGGGACCCCTCAGGGGATGTCCACCCCTTTGGAGATGATCACTCCCTGGGGATTGTGCTTAAGTCAGCAGTCAGACATCCCTCTTGCAGTCCAGGGCTCTCGAAGTCTGGGACCCCTAGCTCCTTACCGCCCACCTGCAGCCAAAGTAGGAGAAGCTCCTGCCACCGCCACTGTGCTCACTGCGTTCACCAGCCATGAGCCCGGCTTCTGGCTAAGCAGCGCTTCCCCTGTGGGAGTGCACTGACCACCAAGAGGCAGCTCCTGCTTGGGGCCAGGGAGGGATGTCAGAGTTTGGCCAGCCAGGGAGGGACCACAGGAGGACTCCAGGGTGTGTTGGGTCCATCTCACTCAATCCCCATCGGCTAGACCCCAGCAGCAAGCTAACCTACCAGTTGGAGTGTCTGCCCCCTAGTGGCCAGTGCATGTCATAGTGAGCAGTTGAATGGCCTAGCTCCGTGGTCGGCAAACTATGGCTCGCGAGCCACATGCGGCTCTTTGGCCCCTTGAGTGTGGCTCTTCCTAAGCTTTAGGAGTACCCTAATTAAGTTAATAACAATGTACCTACCTATATAGTTTAAATTTTAAAAATTTGGCTCTCAAAAGACATTTCAATTGTTGTACTGTTGATATTTGGCTCTGTTGACTAATGAGTTTGCTGACCACTGGCCTAGCTGCTAGCATATCATTAGCATATTATGCTTTGATTGGTTGAACGGCCAGCTGGATGACCAGACACTTAGCATATTAGGCTTTTATTATATAGGATATTTGACCTATAACGTTGTGTAAGTCTAAGGTGTACCATGTGTGGGGTTAATACACTTTAGTTTTCTTCAGTCAGTTGTAGATCTCCATTTTCTCCTACTATCCTTACTAGGATATCACTCATTTGGGTATACCACCCTAGCGGGGGGCCCTAGGGTGAAGTTATGTTATTCTAACTCCAGAATTTCTTCCTAAAGGCATGTCTGTAAAGGAGGGTCTTCTTATTTTCTAACATTATCCTTACTTCCTCAGCCTCCTGTTGAATAGATGGTATTATTAGGGAAATTATCTGTAGATAATGTAGAAACTTCCACTGGCTTTTCCTCTCTATCCCATTTGTAGACATGCTCTTCATTTCTCAAACCTAAAATTCTCAGTTTAGGTGTGATAGTTAATTTTATGTGTTTACCTGGCTAGGTTATGTGTTCAGGTGTTAGTTAAAGCCCAGCCTAGATAAAATGCTTTGAAGGTGATTTTTAGGTTTGATTAACACTTAAATCAGTAGACTTTGAGTAATGCATATTGTCTTTCATAATGTGGTGAGCCTCATCCATCAGTTTAAGGCCTTAACAAGAAAGACTTCAAGGTTCCTGAAGAAGAAGGTATTATCCTCAAGATTGCAATGAAGAAACCCCTTCTGAGTTTCCAGCCAGCAAGTGCCCAAAAGAATTTTTGGACTCAGGACCTAAATCAACTCTGACCTAAATTTCCAGGATGCTGTCTACCTTATAGATTTTGGACTTGTCATGCATCATCTCCCTGAACATAAGTCAATTCATACACCACCTCCCTACACATAAGTCAATTTTTTAAAACAACAGTTCTCTTCCTCTCTCTCTCTCTCATATGGTTCTCTGGAGAACCCTGACAGACACAGTGTGTATGTATTTTGACATGTGTATGTGTACAAAAAGATGATAGATAGATAGATAGATAGATAGATAGATAGATGATAGATAGATAAAGATAGACAGATGATAGATATATGATAGATGAAGCCTGCTATAAAGATAAGCAATAGAAGTTTAAGTAAAAAATAATAAATAAATAAATAAAATGAAGTTTGAGTATATACTTTTTAAGTTAATTACTACACATACGTGGTACAGCATTTAAAAATTATAAGTACACACCAAGAAAGCGCATGCAATTTTCCCACTTTTCATGCTTCTCAGCCTTTTAGTTCTCCTTCCTGTGTTGGCTGTTAATTCCAATTGCCTATGGAACTTTTCAGAGGTAGTATTTGCATGTCTACTAGTAATCACGTACGTGCTCTCACTGCCACACAGTAATACATCACATAGATTGTTTTGTACTTTGCTGTTTCCAGCTAAGAATGTGTCATGAAGATATTTCCATATAAGTAATACATATAGAAAGATCTCATTCTTTTTCATTTTTATCACCATAATGTTAACTCTTTCCTATTGAATTTCATTTAGGATGTTTCTAATTCATTGTTGAGTCAAACAATGCTGAAATCGCATCATTCCAAATATTTTTTTTTAGTGAAAATAATAGTTTATCTTTGCAGTTTAATCCTAGATACGGAATTTCTGAGTCAAAGATTTATGATATGTGTGTGCAATACTATGTTGATATTTATATGACAAATACATTTCTTATTAATACATTTGGTACCATTTTGATAACTAAATAATATTTATTATCATTTGGTGTTTGTTGTATATCAGCATAGAATATTTTTACCCTGGGCAAACAATTAATTTGTAAATTCATGATTCCTGCTATTGTGATACTTTCCAACTTGCTATTTTGGAGCAAATCATTGAAAAACCTTTTCAACACTAAGTACACTCTTTGAGGATAGACCATTAATGTCACCCACAGCAGATTATTGCAAAACTCAGGGACATGATTAAATACTCATACGAAGAGATAACTTGTGAATGTGTCAGGAAAAGTGGAAATCCTAGTCTTAGGAAAAATGTTTTTACTTTTTAGATAAATCAAATCTCCCAGGAGCTATCAAAAAGTGATTACAAGGAAAACAGAGTTGCCTTTTCTAAGAATAGATTCATTTAGTGTTTCTATTTCCATAAAATCCTAAGAGGAGGAGGTGGACAGGTGTTTGACTTTGTTTTTGCTTTAGCACTAACCATTCTTCCATGTCTCGTCTGTCCTCTCTCGGGAACCAGAGCTTCTGTCAACCCTTCTGCTTCTGAGAAGTATCTGTTATTTTGTCAAATGGGAGAGAGAGAGGTCACTGTGCTTGTACTGACAGTGACTACACTTCACGGCAATTTCACGTTATCCATTGTGCATTCATCCAAGATGAACTGCTGGTGATAGTTAGCAGGCGCTGTAGCTGGGAGAGCGGGACCATACGGTGATGCAAGGGCAGGAAAACCATGTCCCTTCTGAATTTCTTTCTTAAACTTTCCCTTTAGTCCACCAACAGCCCCGTTCATTTTATTTTCTAAATGTCTCTCATATCTATCCACTTCTTTTATTTTCACTTTCTTCCATACACCAAGCATCTGTCTTCTTTCCCTCTCCTAACTAACTGATCTCCTTTAGTCTAAAGTGGCCTTCCTTCTACGTAAAATCCTCTGGTTACACCTCTGTGCCCTTAGAATAAGAACTGAACTCCTGCCTGGCTGGCATGGCTCAGTGGTTGATCATCACCCTATGAACCAGAAGGTCATAGTTCAATTCCTGGTCAGGGCACATGCCAGGCTGTGGGCTCCATCCCCAATGTGGGGCATGCAGGAGGCAGCCAATCAATGATTCACTCATCTTTGATGTTTCTATCTCTCTTTCCCATATATATATATATATATATATATATATATATATATATACACACATATATAGAGAGAGAGAGATATTGATATGTATTAATATATATCAATATATATATTAATATATATATAGATTGATTAAAGAACTGAACTCCTAAATTTGATCTACAAAACTGAATGATCTGGCCACTGACTGACTTTTCAGTCTTATCTCTCTCTCTCTCTCTCTCTCTCTCTCTCTCTCTCTCTCTCTCTCCCTCTCTTTCCTCCTCCTCCCACCCATTTTAAACTCAAGGCTTCTTTTAGCCCCTCCTGCTACTTTAAACTCAAATACATAATAGAGGTGTTCAGCAAAAACAGCTAAGTAAAGACTTCCAAATTTATTTTTCCTCCATAAAGGAAATGACAAAACTCACAAGGAGTTTCAGAATTAATTTTCCCAAAACTCTAAAAATTAAGAAGATACAACATTCTTGGAAATGTTCATTCAAGAAAATAACTGAATCTTCCTAGGAACAAGCATTACAGGGATTTCATTTGCCCTGGTTGCATCCCTGACTCTCCGGTTCAGTCTTAAAAACCCACAGCCCACAAACATGGTGAGAGCCTGCAGCCTGGCCGCCCCTGGAGTTGGCAGAGCAGGTCTGGAGCTCCGTCACTGTCTCATTCCGGGGCATTATCATTATTTAGCCTGTCTGGTCATTCCCTGTAGGAACACCCTTGCAAGGCTGTCTTTACTTAACCTGACTCAGAGCTTCCCAGTGAAAAGCCTTTGCCCGAGGCATTCATTTTTTAATTTTAAGTCTTTTCTTTTCCTCTATCTTATTCCAGATACAATTGCATAAAGAAGTAATTATAAATCTGTGTGGGTGGGCACATGGTGCAAAATAATGGGGCTTGTATAACAATAACAGCACAGAGGGAGAAAGGGAAACCAATTATATCACAGCAAAGTTTTTATATGTAATTGAAATGAAGTCGGTATTAATCCTAACTAGACTGTTATTAGTCAAGATGTTAACTGGACTCCCCAGAGCAACCCACTAAGAAAATAAATCAAAAAAAGAATATCTAAAAAGGCTTACAACTCTAGTAATAAATAAACCAATTAAATCTGGGCAAATCATTTTCAAAGACATTGCTCTAAAAAATATACAAATGGCCAATAAGTATGTAAAACTAGATCAACACCATTAACCATTAGGGAAATACAAATCAAAATGACAATGAACTCACACTTCACACATACTAGGATGGCTGGCATAAAGACTACTGAGGATGTGCTGGAGCTGCCAGGATCCTCTCCAGATGCATGACTGATCTCACATTGACTTCTCTCCTGTGACTATTTTCTCCTTTCTGTTAAAGAACCTGCGCATCCCTCACTCACACTTACCATTAAAGCTCACAGCCCCTCAAAGTTCAGCTGATGCTAGAGGGTGAGGCGTGGATAAAAATAGATTGTTTTTAATTTGTTTAAAGTATTTTCACAGAGAAACCCCTGGAGTAAATGCCCATGGCATTATATTTACAATGTTTATATCTATGCAAGCAACACCAAAGGCACACACATGACCTCTTCCTGGTCTCTGGGTACAGAAGGTCATCGAAGTTTCAAGGCATAAATCAGTATGATTTCAAATTTAATTTTACTTTCAAACACTTTGCAATTAACATGAGAACCAAACCAAGCACGAACTCAGTACCTTTCCTGTAACGCCCCTCACCACTACCCCCACCAACTCTCTGTTCATCAGAATCCTGGTGAGAGACGAGCCCCCTCAGAAGTGTTTCACTGAAAGGACTTTAATAATAAGACTCTTTAGAGATTTGAGAAACAAAAATGGAAACAGCAACACTCAGGGAAGCCCTTGCCACTCTAGGCCTGAAGAAGAAAGGGAGAAGAGCAGTGGTACCCATCCAGGTGCCATCAATGATATGGGAACTTTGCAGAATCCTGTGCAGAGGAGGGAGGGGAGAAGTACCCTGTTTTTTTCTCATCTTCTATCACTCTCTTTTCTGCACGTGCTTCCCACTGGCCAAGTCCAAATAGAAGCCAGAAAGATAGAATCTACATGAACTACACTCCTGGGGCACAGAGAAGGAAGAGAGGAGAGCGTCAGCGAACCAGCACATGACCCTCCCTGTAAAGTATATCCAAAGCATTGGCTGCAGTAAGCTTCATTTAAAATTGCCAGCCCTTCTCCATTTAGAGACTGTATATCTTGCCCATCCCCTGTGGCTCACTGATTAATCATCAACCTCTGAACCAGGAGGTCACAGTTCAATTCCAGGTTAGGGCACATGCTTGGGTTGTAGGCTCAATCCCCAGTGTGAGGAGTGCAGGAGGCAGCTGATCAATGATTCTCTCTCTTCATTGATCTCTCTCTCTCTCTCTCTCTCTCTCTCTCTCTCTCTCTCTCTCATCCTTCCTCTCTGAAATCAACAAAAAAATTGACTATATATCTAATTTTAAAAAATAAAGACTATATATCTCATATCTCACCACCTACCCAACTTATTTCCTCTCACATCTTTATTGGAAAAATTTCACTTTCCATTCTTTGCTTGCCTCTAGGCCTCCATTGCTTTCTGTGCCACCAAAGATGGATGACTGTGCTCCCTTACAATGGGCTATCCATCTCTCCAGGTCCACTCTTCTACAGCAAAGAAATAGCTGTAACTTAAGAAGGTCTAAGTTTTCACTGCACTTTAGACTCTGGGAGAGGAAGGAAAGAGTAACAAACTAGAAATAAATATTATGCCACTCAGTCGTCATCCCCTGGAAGGTATAGTAGCTGCTGCCAATTTTAGTTTTAAATATTTTCCTCCATTGTACAGTGTTATGGAGAAAATGGAGCTAAATACAAGGAGGCATATATCTGTTCAAATGTACTCTAAAACAAACATCATTGAGCCATTATTGGCATTTTTTAATTAAATGAGCCCTAGCCAGTTTGGCTCAGTGGATAGAGCGTTGGCTTGCAGACTGAAGGGTCATGGGTTTGATTCCAGTCAAGGGCATGTACCTCAGTTGCAGGCTTGATCCCCAGCCCTAGTTCAGGGCGCTTACAGGAGAAAACCAATCAATGTGTCTCTCACATTGATGTTTCTCTCTCTGTGTTTCTTCCCTTCCCTTCAACTCTCTCTAAAAATCAATGGAAAAATGTCCAGGGGTGAGAATTAACAACAAAATATAGATTGATGAAAAGTAAGTATCTACTGTATAGAACTGCTAATGAGCTGATGGAGCAAAACATCGTGACCCTCTCATCAAAAGTCACTCATTACCTGGTATCTCTATTTCAACCTAGAAAATTCTAAACAATGACAGCAAATCATATGCTCCAGTGTTATTGCTAGCTCACTGTTTGTCTTTTAAGAGAGTATTAGATTGGGCAATGCCAACTGCTAGAACAAAATTTATTTCCCATTTTCCTAACGATTACTGGGGCACAGATGAATTCTTGTACTGGAGACTCATGGGTCAGATTCTTTCTATTATGTGGCTATGTCTTAGGTTCTCTCATCTGCATCAAGACCACTGAAAAAAAAAATAGACCTTCTGTGTTTGCAAGCAAACTCTCTTGCTAGAAGCATTGGCACAAAAATGGCCCACAACATTGCTCCCATGCACATCCCACTGGCTAGAACTTGGTCCCATGGCCACACATCGAACTTGAGAGAGCAAGAAATGTCAGCTGGCTATAATGTGCACCCAAGAAGAGGAAATCAATGTTTGGTGAATAGCTCTACCACATGAGGGTCATGAAAATAAATATTTAAACATTTAATAATGTCTAAATAACGATTTAAACTTTTGCTGTTTCAAGTTAATATTGCTGTCAAGTTAAATATTACAAGATAAAGTAAGGCATTATCTATGTATATTAATTTAAAATGCTGAAGTTTAATTAGTGTAACTAAGCACAAATAATGTGTTTTAAATATTACAGAGACAAGAGGAGCAAAATGTTCTACCATGTTTTAGTATCATTTGCTCATTTAAATTCCTTGAAGGAAAAGTGAACTATGAAGTAATATCTATAATTACAGTAATAAATAGAATAAAACATAAAATAAATTTCTACCTGTCATGACAAAATACTTTCTTAGTGCTTCTGAAGACTAGAAGAAAATTGCTATTCTTAGTAATGAAATACCTTCAATCATTTAAGTGGGAATAATAAAATTTCCCTGATAAGGGAAAGAAAAAATGGAAACAGACAAGTATTCTAAAGTTCAAGATTAGTAACTAATTAATTACTTTTTGTGCTTGTCCTTCTTGTTAAAGTAAAAATCATCTGGTAGCCAACATAAAATTCAATTAAGTTCTCGGTGTTTCTTCAGTCATTTAATCAATTTCTACAGTGCTTCTCTAGGCTAAGCATTGAGCTATTTTGTGACAATAGATGCCTTATTAACAAGATAACCAAAGACTTATGGTCTAGTATTATTAATGAACTTTTACTGTGTGCTCATTCAATGCACAAAACAGTCCTACAGAATAAGTGTTATTACCCCAATTTTGCAGTTAGAAAATTTAGACTCAGAAAGAAGTGAAGGAACACATCCAACTCGTCTTGTGGTTTGTTAGATAGAGTTGAGACCCAAAGCCAAGATCCCGGTCTCTTCCCTTCACTGCTTGTAACCATTGCTTTCCATCTGAAATGGGTTGTTCCTGAAGTCAGTGGGCAGTAAGACTATCTTCCACTGTTTAGCTTACCTCGCCCAATTTTAAATTTGTATTTACTGTTGTAAGGTTCAAAAATCGTGTTCAATATATGCGTAGTCTCACTTCCAACTTTTAATAATACTGTATGTTTTCCTAGAAGGGAAGCATTGTTTTATTCTTGAAAGTGGAGTGCTTGCTGACCTTTTAGTAATGAGTAAACAGTGCCATCTTCTGTCTATGTTCTCATCAGCAATTGGAAATAAAGTCTTGAAAGACTAGGTTAATATCGATCAGTGACAGGAAGCTAGGAATCTGGAGAGTTTACAATCTTGGCAATATGCACTACATCTTTGAACACTTGCAAAGAGGCTAATTGTTTGAAAGGCCTGTCAAGGCAGATTTATGTTAAAAACAGTCCTGTGTGATTAATTATCTGGAAGCTTTGAATATTCATTCAAACAAAGAAGAGGGAGGAGGCAGGAGGAAGACCAGTGACAGTGACAGAAACAGGTGGCAAGTGGGGTCATGATAACACAATAAAGAGAATAAAATAAGCAATCCTCTTACTTTTTCTACCATTTATTTATAATTTCCGCTCAATATCCACCTCTGGAGAAACATGCTTAATCTTGTCAGGTACCTTTTGTCTTAAAAGGAAAAAAAAAGAAAAGATAGAAATGAAATAATATATTTAATCACTTCAGATTCAATACCAGAAAAGAAAAAAAAAACTCTTTCTGCATAGTTATTCAAACTGAGGCACTGCAACAACTTATATAAATGTGGAAATCTTCCCAGCCAGTGCAGATCAGTGGTTGAGTATAGACCTATGAACCAAGAGGTCATGGTTTGATTCCCAGTCAGGGCACATGCCAGGGTTGCGGGCTCGATCTCCAGTTTGGGGCGCACAGGAGGCAGCCAATCAATCATTCTCTCTCATCATTGATGTTTCTATGTCTCTCTTCCTCTCCCTTCCTCTCTGAATCAATAAAAATATATTTATAAATGTAAACGTCTTATAGGGTTGAACATTCTGCTAAGAAACATGTATTTTGCAAATCTATGTTATTTTGGAAAATGTACATTTAGTCTCACCAAACTTTCTAGCCATCCCACAAAATAAAGAAAAAAAATAAAACTCAGTTAATACTGAGTTTTATCAAGAGCTCATTTAAATATTTCTACCTCACAATGATTTTCTTTCATGCAACTAGACTAGGTTTAAGCTTTGTGAGTAGTAGCCACTTTCAGAATTATTTATGATATTGATCATATTAGCTGACCACAAATCAACAGTTCTTCTAAAGAATTTGAAGAAATGGTGGGAAGTCCAGAGGAAAGTAAGTAATGAGGTTGGAGTTCTCTTAGTCAGGGAGCTCCAAACAAGAGCATGACTAAAAGGCAGGGGGACCCACGTCTAAAAGTATGGCTGCTGTGAGGACGCTGCTCTCTATAATCATTGTGCATATTCAGAGGCAAAGCAGGGACAGCATCCATGTGTGAGTAACATACCATGTGTAAATGGAAACTTTCCCACATATCACCCAGGGGAAACAGTTGCTTAATTTTGGGAGAGTTATCTACAATCTACTTCTTTGTGGACATCTGCTTTTTTCAGCTTTGTTGTAAAATTATATATAAAGTGAAACATCTTAATATGTTAGGCCAATCTTTATTTTTTCAGGAGTTGCTCCAAAGAGCTCCCAAGTCCCCAAACACATCCTAAATCATTTTAATTTGAATGAAATGTGATGTAAAGCAATCAGTGCTGGACAGAGGTGGTTGAACTTGGGGTTTTGTGAAATTAATAAGACAATTTAGGAATATGTCTTCAAGAAAGCTGGAGAGCTAAGGTTTGAAGACTGAATATCCAGGCTGGAAAAGACTCATCCATTTCTGAGTGCTCCATGTGAAGGTCTTTAACCTGCCACTATAGTTCCCTCATATGCCCCTCTGTTCTACAGTAGCCAGAGTTGTCATGCTTTAATGTTACAATGTTAGACACACTTTAGAAAACCCAAAATTCCACATTAATTTTCTAGTCAATGCAAAAAAAAAAAAAAAAAAAAAAAACCACCACTTAGCTTTCTGGATTGGCATATCTATTTCTAGAGATTCATTAATGTCAACATTTCCTTATTTCAGTATACAGGGCACTCATTATATGATATTGTGGGCATGATGTGTTGACATATGCTGTGATTACACTGATCCATTTCCCATTTTACAAAACTATAATACTCTCTACCTCTACAATTTTCTTCTTTTAAGTGAAGTTATTTCCTAAAAATTCATAATGCAAATCTTTATGGGAATCGTAACTCTCTGTTATCTTTCTCTGGCGGAAGGTGAGCACAAATCTAAAGGCCTTCTAGACAAGAGTCAAGGCAAGGAAATCAAGGGGAGGACTGCAATCGTTCCAAATGCTCCAAATCTCCTTATTCAGACCCCAGGGGAATGAGGCTTCCCTTTTTTGTACTCGGACATTCCTCCCAGGCTATGATGGAAGGAACCACAGATACATACAACACCATGATTGACTGATTACACCAGCTTCAGAGGAAGTCTCTGAAACAGTAGGCTTGAACTTCAGCCAGAAGCTTTCTCAAGCACACAGCAACCTGTTTATCGATAAGTCAAGTTTCCTCTTGACTTATGTATAGACAGCAGTACTTTTGATTTACTAAGTTAACTTTTCTCATGTTCTTTTTTAAAAAAATATATTTTTACTTATTTCGGAGAGGAAGGGAGAGGGAAGAGAGAGATAGAAACATCAATGATGAGAGAGAATGATTGATTGGCTGCCTCCTGCACGCCCCCTACTGGGGATCAAGCCCACAACCCAGGCATGTGCCTTTGACAGGAATCAAACCCAGGACCCTTCAGTCCACAGGCCAACGCTGCATCCACTCAGCCAAGCCAACTAGAGCTAAAGCTCCCTCATGTTTAAGCTGCCGGGAATCTTTTTCAGGGAACTAACCAGTGACTCACTGTCATCCAATTATTTATAGTTTTATTAGTAAAATGGTGATAGCTCTGTTTATTAATTGCTTACACATGCTAAAAACTCTATTAGGTGATAAAATATGCATGCAGACCTATCAACAGCCTGTGAAGTGTTAAGAACTTTCTTTATGAATAAAGAAAAAGATACTCTAGTTTATTGTAGTCCAGACAGGGAGGTCAAGCTACTTTCCCAATGCCTTATGAAGAGAATATGGCAGAGTTGAGATTCAAGACCAGGTATGTTAGCCTGACTTTCATGTGCATTAAAATTATTTGGGGGAAACATATTAATACTGCTTTTCAATATCTTTTATCTCTAAACCATTCTTCTTTTTCAATAAATTAATCTAAGGGCACTTGCAAGCCTTCTAAAGAAATCAATAGTTTATATTTTCTATTAATCCCCATATTGACTAGGCTTCCACAAGTAATGAATCCATAATGTATTTGAATTACATAGTTTCAATACAAATGTGAGTAGGAGAAGCCCAGTGACTCACAGACAACATAATACTGCCTAGGATTAACACCTCACTTGTCTTTTTTTTCTGATTTATTATGAAATACTTACATCCCAGTGGTTTGATGTATATAAAATGAATTATCATCTCATGTGTTCTTATAGATAAGCCACTTATGTCTGTATTAATTTGTTAGGACTGCCATAATGAAATATCACAGACTGGATCATGAACAACAACGTTTGTTATCTTACAGTTCTGGAGGCCGGAAGTCCACAATTCAGATGCCATCAGGGTTGATTTCTCCTGAGCCCTCTTCTTGGCTTGCAGGTGGCCACCCTCTTGCTACCTCTTCACATTGTCATCCCTCAGTGCACACATGCACCCGGTGTCTCTTTGTGTGTCCAACTTTCTTCTTCTTGTAGGAACATTAGTCAGATTGGATTAGGGTTCACGATTGTAACCTCATGTAGCCTTAATTATCTGGAGAACCTATTTCCAAATTCAGTCTCATCCTATGTACCTGGAATTAGGGCTTCAACATGTAAATATGGCGGGGGACACAATTCAGCCCATGACAGTTCATATAATCAGAAAATTATTGCCTAGATTATTGAATTTCTCTTTGTGTAAAGAAAAAGAATGTCACTGTAGGCTTTGAAACAGTTCAAAGAAGGAGGTAAAAATTGATGTGTACCTTAAACCGTTTGTCACGGTTGGAGTAGGCACAGTTGATGAGTTATTTTGTCTTTTCAAGGACAGTTTTGAGTACATGAGTCACAGAAATGGAATATGGAAAATGCTGTTCCTGTGGCAATGAACAAAAGTGTGCTGAAGCCAAGAAGCCTGGAATTAGTGATGATAGAAATAGGCATCAAGGGATAAATTTAATACCTTAGAATTTTAGTCAAGGAGAAATGACCATTGGATTTAGCAAAATACTTCAGAGGGATTTGGTAAATTAGTAAATACAGCCCAAATGATGAAGAGAATATTTGTAAGAACTAAGAATAATCACTTCAAAAGAAAATAGGTTCAAACTAAGCGAAAAGGGTCAATAAATAATAGCAGCCACAACAAAGACTAATGAGAAAGCATCACAAATAGTTCCTTAGAATATTTAAGAATTTGATGATGTTCAACAAGGAGTCCAGAAAAGTGGCAAAGATAGATTTTAGCAAAGAGTTCCAGGTCTTTGCAGTATAAAGGCTTCAGATGGAGGTGGGCAGGGCACCAGAAGCATCTCTATGGTCCAGAATTAAATAATTGCCCCTCCACTCCTCTGCCCCTTTTATTTCTCCCCAACTTCAGTAGACTCTTGGCCTTTGAGCTCATTTCTGCATTAGGGAAAGGAAGGTCATTCATTTGGGGTCTCTCTCTAAGATGTAATTGCTCTGATTTAGAAATTCCCCGCCAGTGGAGATAAATGTTCAAAGATGGGAGAGAGGAAAGTTTCATATTATACAAGGGAACCCGCAAATCTATTTTCATTCCAATAATCATTTGTAGAATAAATAATTTATCTTAAGATTACATTTTTTATAAAATGAATTTGATGATCAGAAGCAGAGTCATAGCTATGATGTTTCTTTAAATAAAATTTTTTTAAAATGTATGAAAGGTTCAAAAGTCCAGAAAGAGCATACATTTTTTAAACATACTCTAAGAACATACATTTTTTAATAGACTCTTACATTTAAATGTTTGTACACTTCTCCTTTCTTTCTCCCCCCAAAATCAAAACAATAATACATAAATAAATAAATAAATAAATAAATAAATGTTTTTACACAATTTAAGTAGACTACAAGAGAAAATTGATATTATATTTGGAATATTGTTAAGAAGTCTTTAGACAAAAATCTTTCAGGGAATCTTTGGCATATAAATGTGAAATTAAAAATTACATGCTATCTTTAAAAAGATGACTGTTTTCTGTTCTAATGCTATAAAAGATTTAGTATCATGGTGCAGACGTATTATGGACAGTAAGGATATTTTCCTATTTGAGAGAAAGAATTAATGTGGGGTATACTTCATATTGGTGGTCTCTTTAAATTTAAGAGAAAATTGTCCTAACCGTTTTGCTCAGTGGATAGAGGGTCAGCCTGTGGACTCAAGGGTCCAGGTTCAATTCCTGTCAAGGGCATATACCTTGGTTGCGGGCACATCCCCAGTAGGGAGTGTGCAGGAGGCAGCTGATCGGTGTTTCTCTCTCATCAGTGTTCCTAACTCTCTATCCCTCTCCCTTTCTCTCTGTAAAAAATCAATAAAATATATTTTAAAAAATAATAATAATAATAAATTTAAGAGAAAATGTAGCAATTAGAGAAAAGGATTTTGCCCCTAACCAAGAAAGGAAATCACATATTTTTTTACAATTTTAAGGGGACAAACATAATTTAGAAGATATAAATACATCTGATATTAGCAAAGAGCAATTAGAATAGAAAAAGCAATTCAAAATAAAAAAAACACGTAAAAATGGACACTACATTGCAAGGTTCAAAGGAATGTGCATTATAAAAATGAGAACTAAAAATTGTCAGTTTCACAGGGATTTGAATAGTTTCTTATGACTATGAAAATATCTATTAAAGTTTTATGCTATACCATCCAGGAAACAGTTTATTAGCTCAGTGGCTTGATTGCCAATCACTACAGCCTTAGTTAGAAATTAACCTTCATGGCAGTAGCAGATGAAAGAGATGCTGGCAGCCAGAAACTATGTTATAGCACAGTGAAGAGTTTATGAGCATCTAAATCGAAAATTGGACAGAGCCAATGGAGTGGAAGAGATGGATACACTTGACCCAATAGAGTGGTGTCATGGTTATGAATGACACGCCAAGATGTGGGCCAGGGAAATATTGGAGACAACTCTGCAATTTCTAGCTGAGATAACTAACCAAATGATGAAGCTGTTAATTTAGGGAATCAAGATTGAAACAAAATAAAGGGCAAGTCAGATGGTAGGTTCAAGGGAGAAGAGAGAAAAATATGTAATATGAGTAAGGATTTAAACATCATGAATCTAAAGTTCTAAGTCAAATTCAGATGAAAAAGCCTAGTTGACAGAGGGAAAAATGACTATGCCTAGTACAGCCATTTTCTTGTACCCTTTTGATAGGTTTGTCCTGAGCAATTTCTACACAGTTTTTCTTTTCTGATCTTGTTGGCTTGACTCACTGATAACTCCCTCTCATTTCTCTACCTAGTCCTTGCTCCTCATCTCCAAGGATTAAAAAATAAGTCTAAAAAAACATATGCACAATTTTAGGTGGGGAACTGACTGCCAAATTAAATTATTGAATTTGGCTTTTGTTATTTTCATTGAAAATATACTTTATAAATGGAATAGATTTGAGTATTTATTAATAGCTATGCTTTCATCCTGCAATGCTTAAACTGCACAAGAAACAAAATGGGAAGAAGAAAATTGAAAAAAACCTAGGATATTCGTATCTTTTGAAAATAGAAATAAACCTTAAATTCTTTCCCCTCGCTTTTCAGAACATTTTTATGTCACAGGCAGATTTGTACCTGGGTAACTTTACTATTTAATGTGATTATAAAAGGAAAAGGGACATGGGTGGGTTTAGCCTGAAATAGTCACAGAAAAGAAGAAACAACCCCATCAACCAAAAAGCCCAGAGTTTTTGCTGAAAACTTTGGTGACATGTTGACCTTCAGCTCTTTCTATTGATATGAACAACTTTTGTTTATAAAATTGATTTTCCTGTGATTAAAATGCATGACAGGGATTGAGATAAACATTGTTTTTATTACCTGAGAAATATCAGCATAATATTTGAGGTTTTTGTCTTATTTGTGAAATTCATCACTTCATTCTGATTGATTATGTCTATGAAGCTGGAAATTATGGTCTAGGATATTTAATTTATGAAAAGAATAACATTCTTTTCTTTTTGAAGTAATCCTTTTCCATATGAACTAAATTTTAAATGGTATGGATTTATAATTTATAGATTTATTATTCTTGCTTTTTCCTTGATTTTAAAAAACTCCTGCAAATCACTAATACATGTATAACTTGAGTAATTAAAGGTCTTTGAAGTGCTGACATCAGGGTAGAAGTAATTTCTGTACATATGGGTAGTGTTGACATTTGTAAAGTTTAAAAAGAAATATATCTCTCAATTTTATACAGAAAAAAACATACTTCTTGACATTTAGATTTTAAACTTGCAACAGATTAGATTTCGGTATTAGGTATGAAAACTAGAAAAAGTCTCTGCTTACAGTTGAAATGTTAAGACTAGAGCATTAAAATAAATGGCTTTAAGTTATAATAAACATCAGATTCTAGACTCTCAATTAAACTGAACAAGTGATTTCACTTTGGTATCTTAAGTAAAATTAAAATCATATTAAAATATTTAGTGGGAACCTACTCTATCATGGTCTAGGTATTTGTTTCCTGCTTTAAAAAAATAGCCTTTTTTAATCACTAACCTTTCATCCAGCTATCATCCTATTTCTGTACTGAATCAGGGCTCTTGTCAGAATTTTTCATATGTTGTCTCCTCTTTCTGATTTTGCAGTTACTCATCAAGTAATGAAAGGCTGATTTCTACTCCCTCTGCACTATCAAAATAGCTTTTGATGAAATTCCAATGTTCTCCTTGATATTCATTCCAAAGGATCCCTTCCAGTCTTCAGCTTTCTTGATTTTCAGGAGCATTTGGTACAATTAATCATCATTGGAGAAAGAAAAAAGAAGAACTCTCTTATTCTTCATTCTAAAAAAAATGACCAATGGCTTTGTTTCTATTATTCAGTCTTTAACATCAACGATAAGGACTGGCATGATTTTGTTTCTATAGCATCTCCAGTACATCCAGTACCATCCTTGCTCACCATTGTCCAGTCAAACTTGCTTCTTTATTTTCTGAAATTTGTTTGTTTTTTCCCAACTTAGGTTTTTCATAGCTACTTACTTTTCCTAGAATACTCTTCACTATGCTGTTCAATTTTTTTATGATCTTTAAAGATCAACTTAAGTGACAAGAAAGGAAGACTTTTCCTGAATCCCAATTCAAACTTGGGTTTTATCTATTCATATATTTTCCTGGTATCACAGGGAAATAGAGTTTCATTCATCCCTTTATCCTCCACACCTATTCTATATACTCAATACTAGTACATATTTGCATGAATTAAGTATAGGTGGTCTCTGTTTTCAAGGAACTTTGAATCTAATAATGAATTTTAAAAAAATAAAATATTGTGTTAAAATTTATCCTACTAAGTTAAAATGTAGTCAACTAAATTCATTATACTATAACTTCTACATTCCCTTTAAGAAATATATATATATTGCTTAGAGTAAAAAACAAAGTGAAATCTAAACATTGAAAATAAATCAGCCAAGCGAGAGGGGTATGTAGAAAAAGTATTTAGTGTAAATGCAAATAAATGTACAAAGGCCAACAAAGGACACTATAAACAACAAGGTCAACCTAGGGAGTATTAGCATCCTGTGTGACGTCTGTCCTGAAGACTTGCCTATCTTTAACATTTTCCATTGAGTGGTACCATCAACAAGTCTTGATCCTATAAAGAAAGACTCAGAACAGAGTAAGCAGCAAAAAAGTATGCTGGCATCTCCCACCTGTTAATGTAAGGAAACGTTCAAACCTGTAAAGAATTTTTGTGAGTTTATTTGAGCTGAACTGTCAACAATTGACAGGAAGCAGAATCTCAACGTACGGGAAAATGCTTCTGAGAATGGCGGGGTTTTTTTTGTTGTTGTTATATATTACAATCAGAGGAGAAGACATAAGTGGGTTACATGAAATCCATTGGTGATAGAGTAGGGAGATGGCAGGGGGAACCTCTGGGATTGGATAAAAAGTAAAATGAGAGACACATGCTTCTTTTACTTACGTGGGTACAGGATAATTAACAATCAGCAATTAACATGATAACAATCATAATGAAGGAATTTGAAGTCTCCATTCTGGCACCCCAGCGCATTGGTTGTGCCCTGAGGGGTCCAGAAAAGGGGAAGTTATAAGTTACCCTGACATTCCAATGATATGTTATCATAGAAATACCCAAACTCTCTCCTCCCATCTAGTGATTCAAGCAAAGATATCTAGTGTTTGCCATGATTTTCAGTGGAAAAATGCAAAGGAAGATTTTAATTGGCCTAAGTAGGTTTTGTGCCCACTTATTGAACCATCATTTCTTTGTGGAGATGCAAAGACATATTAGATGAGCCTGGATCTCTTCCCAATCCTATTACAGGGAAGAGCAAGATATGAAGGTTGATGTCCTCAAAAGTTCACAAGAGGGAAATATCCCAAAATCCAGATAAAGAAGGAAGAAGAATACAGTCTTCACATTGACTACACTTTAGCTGCAATTACTGAAATTAACCAAATCAATACCAACATAGGAAACTAACACTATTCAAATTAGAAAAATAAAATGGTAAATTGTGATTGGATAAAGCAAATTTTGGTTGACTTTGGTAGTCAGAGAGGTACAAGTTTAGAAGCAGAAGTGAGGAAAGGAATTGAGAAGCTCGGAAAGATACAAGAAGGCAGTCAGTGTTACTGAAATACCATCTCCAACTTAAGCAACAAGTGATATGCTGAAGCCTTTCCTTTCATATCATTGGTAACTTATGGGCTATGAGATTCAGCTTTGCATAATTCAATCTAGTATTCCCAACTCTACAGTACTGCCTCTCCAGGGAAATTAGCATATTAGTCCACAAATTCCAATCCTACATTGAGAGGATAAAAAAAAAAAAACACAGAAGAAAAATAAAAGTCAGGACATGTAACTATCCTGAATCTTATAGTCTCACTGTCTTCTTTTCTAAGCAACTTCTAAGATGTTATTTATTTAATACTAGAGGCCCAGTGCACAAAATTTGTGCACTAGATGGGGTCCCTCATTCCAGCCTGCCCCCTCTCACAGTCTGGGAGCCCTCAGGGGATGTCCTACTGGGGAGCGGGCCTAAGCCTCAGACTGGCCTCCCTCTGCGGGAGGCAATCAGGAGGATCAGGGGAAGGTGTCACTCCATCATCCCACTGCTGCTGCCACTGCCGACCACCGCAGCCACCAAGGTGTTTTCATCAACACAGACTCCAGTCCCTTCACCACGAAAAAATGACAACTTTCTTTAGGCATTTTCAAGATGTCTCTTTCACAGGATATGACATTTCTTTCTTTCTTTGTTTTTTATCCTCACCTGCGGTTATTTTTCCATTGATTTTTAGAGAGCATGGAAGAGGGGGGGAAAGACAGAGAGAAACATCAATGTGAGAGGGACACTTCGATTGGTTGCCTCTTGCATGAGCCCTGAGTGGGGCCCCGGCTCGCGAGGAACCTGCAACCTAGGTACATGCCCTTGATCAGAATCGAACCCGGACCCTGAGGCCTGCAGGCTGAGGCTCTATCCATTGAGCAAAACTGGCTAGGGCAGGATATGACATTTCTTAGCCCCTCCAGCAGCGGACCTTCATTTTTTCCTCCAGGAGTGAGGTGGAAAACCCTAGATCATCTTCTTGGATTCTTATTACCCAAGTTACCAAGAACACTGCACATGTTCAGGGAGCTTAGCCAATGAGCTTAACCAATGAGCGGTCAGAAAAGGTGTTTCCTCTGCAGCTCAAATGCAGGACTGCTGGCACCGCAGTGGCTTGGCCCAGACACCTGTCTCTGTCTCTGCTCAGGGCCTGCTCCAGCTGTGCGGTGGCGGTTTGGGCAGCCCCCCTGTCTCTGGGCCTGTGCCATCCATGGCTTGCCTCACAGTGCACGCAGTCCTCTCCCATCCATCTGCGCACGCAGCCTCCTTCTGAGCCGGTCATGATTGTTATGGCGTCCTGGCTAATTTGCATATTACCTCTTTATACATATGGATATATGTTTTAAGATATCTTTAAGACAAAATTAAACTCTTAAAAAGTAATTTTTTTGTGGTACTTTCTTGGGTCACATAAACTAAAAACGAGAGAAGTGACTTTCTAAATAACAGGCTACAGTGTTTTTTTAAAGCATATGGTAGGAAGAACTAAGTTTCTTTTGACAATTTTATATTTTGTCCCTCACTTGCCAACATGGTGTAGTGACTGTTTGTTTCATCTTGACTGTGTCAACTCAAGGTGAATTTAATTCCAACCAAAGAATTTGAAGCGATAAAAAGCAAGAAATAATTGTAAATCTTAAAGTACATTTTGGTCTTTATAGTATGTTCACATCTCTTTTGGGAACCAACTACTCATTCCCTTCTGTTCTCAAAATGTGGCCATTTAAAGCAACTTAATTATAATAATTTTGCAAACATTTCCTTCCTCATGTACTCATTAACTTAGCTGGAATTGAAATTTTAATAGATACCACCATAACTAGAGTTACACATTTTACATGTAAGTAATTACAAAGTTAGGGCAAAGTTAGAACAAAAATAGCACACCTGTTTACCACCTCATTTGCTGATTAATTAGTAGAATTTGAAGTTAGGGCAGCCTACAGAGTAACAGAGTACTAAATACATTTTTTAAACACCTTTAGAATTTGAATTGGATTCTAGGGTTTGTTTTGTTTGTTTGTTTTTGAGGTAGTATTTCATGTTTAGGAAATATCCTAATTTACCACTCACGATAGCCACAAATAAACAGGAGAAAATGTATTACATGGTTTGAGTGTGGATAATATTGAATAAATTGATAGATTAACGGATGAACTAATAAATATTCAACATAAACTATGTAAAATATAATGAGGAAATTAATATATAAAATGGTTCCTCTGTTAGCCCAATATTTCTGCAATTGACTAGGACACTACCCACTCACTCCCTCTTAAATGGCAAGATTTTTGTTCTCTCATTCCAGGCTCTTTTCCTCTCTTATCTGTGGGCCAACCATCACCTTTCAGAAGGCTGCACAACTCTCTCTGTAATACCTCTCAGAGGACACCAACGTTTGGTAGGTTTTCGTGTGTGAATAATAAAACATTCCCTCAAATCTTAGAAGCATTTGTTTAAGTAAAGAGCGTACTCTTTTGGTGTTTACTTTTAATTGAACCGAGCAAATCATCATCCTGAGCAACCTAATCAATCTTCATAATGGCTGGTGAGATTAACAAGGTGCAAACCAACTAACGCTCAATTGTCTCTACAGTAGTATGTCAAAGATAGGAATAATCTAAAAGGTAGATAAAATTAAATATGCTAACTTGTAGTGTGACTTTTATCCAGAGGTAATTCTTCATTTTTTATACTTCCTAAACCAATAAGCCATATAGACTGGTTTAATTTAATTTTAATAACTCAAATGGTTCTGACCAACTAACAAGCACAAGACATATGCGACGTTGCATTTAATGTATATCGTACTTATGTAACTAAATTAGGATCAATAAAAAATGAACGCTGACAATTTTTTTTAAGGAATCAACCCCATGGTTTGTTTGTTTGTTTTTTCTTTTTAATTAGCAATAATCATGCCTCGGATATAAGAAAGCAGAAGGTTGTTAATTTACACTTTCCAGTCAAAAGATCATTCTCCAATGTATCATTGGCTACGAAACAGCCACTGCACAAAGCTAACCCCATGATTTTTAAAAATATATGTTTTTATTGATTTCAGAGAGGAAGGGAGAGGGAGAGATAGAAACATCAATGATGAAAGAGAATCATTGATTGTTGCCTCCTGCATGCCCCATACTGGGAATCGAGCCCACAACCCAGCATATGCCTTGAGTAGGAATCAAACCATGACCTCCTGGTTCATAGGTCGACACTCTACCATTGCGCCACACTGGCTGGTCAATGCTGACAATTCTAATAAACATTATAATAGGAAATCAATATTGGATATGCAATTGCAATATTCTACATTTAATAGGAGGAATACTAAAACCAACTTATCTTCCATTAAAAGCAAAAACAAGTGTCCTAGAAATATGTGGACTTTCAAAATGAAGCAATAATGATATTCAATATATGTATGGATAATCTACAAATGGAAATATCTAAATAGATAAGTGAAATTTATTTATAGATTTCTCAGGAAGATTCCACTCCATGTGGCCTCAGAGAGCATCGCCTTGATCACAGTTACAATGTGCTCGCCCAGTACATTTACAGTCACACATAATTTAATAAGAACAGCATCTTTAAGTTGGATTTAACAATCCCACTTTCACTAGTGATAAAATTGGAAATCAGAAGTACGAAGCACTTGTCTCAGGACACATAGGTAAGAAATGGGAAGCCCCATATTTAAACACAATTCCGTTTCGTAGGAACTCTCATCTCAGAAAACATGACCATGTCCTGTACAATTCCTTTTAGGCATTCACAACACAAAGGCTTCACTGGCATTATTCACAACCACCAAAAACACTGATTTTTTTTTTCCTTTCAAAAATGGTTTCTATGGACATTACTTTCTATTCTACTTCTACCATTTAAGAAGTTAGTTTTTCTCAAGCATGGATAGAATAAGGCTTCTGAAATCCTTTGTGTGGCAACTTAGCTGATACTAAGAAATGGTTGTGAGCACATACTTTATTATTTTTTAACATTTTTACAACCAAATATATATATATATATATATATATATATATATATATATATATATATATATAATATGTTTTATTGATTTCAGAGAGGAAAGGAAAGGGAGAGATAGATTGGAACATCAATGAAGAGAGAGAATCATTGACTGGCTGCCTCTTGCACGCTCCTACTGGGGACCAAGCCTGCAATCCAGGCTTGTGCCCTGACCAGCAATCGAACTGTTGACCTTCTAGTTCATATAAATCAATGCTGAACCATTGAGCCATGCTGGCGGGGCCAAATATATTTTTTTACACTTGCTACAACGCAAATATTTTTCTCCTTTTCTAACACAAATTTTCATCACCTACTTCCAGTGTCATTTAGAAACGACATATTGTCTGAGCCTTGAGATATTAAGTTGAGTTAAATTTTTCCTACATAGAATCTGCTCCCTAGGGGCTGCATAATCCTTCATCTTTCTAAAATCCTGTTGCTGATATATACTAACTGAAAAAGAAGCCAATGGAGGAAGAAGCTGGTTAAAGATGTGCAAAGGGCAAATCCTGTTAGAATGGACTTGCACTTCAATTACATAACGTACAAGGGACTGGGCAAATTATTGGGCTATTCATGTGACTTCATTAGAGTAAAATTTCACTGTATTGAAGAAAAAATTATTAACTAGACCTTGAAAAGACAGTGAAAGATCATTGTTCTAATGTGATTTGATCCATTTGTATTTCTTAAGCTAGTTTCAGCTATCATAGCTTGTTACAAGAAGTTTCACTTTTGCTTTTCAAGAAATGCCAGATTCCTAAATAACAACAGGAAGCTTCATGTATATTTCTACTGAATAGGGTATATATGTAAAATACATGTGTTTTAATTCTGGTGACTAAATAGTATTTTCTGAAAATTTACCATTCAACAGATTACTTATAACAACGTTATCTATATATAGAAAAAGCCAGTGACCATAACAACCAGAACAACCAGAGACCAGAACACCACGGTCCCTCCCCCAGGCTGGCCACGCCCCCCAGGGAGCAGTTAATGGCGCCTCTAGGCAATGCCATAGGGTGCAAGTTTGATGGGGGGAAAGTCAAAGAAATAGGAGGAAGGGCTTAAGGGTCTGCGGTGTTGGGGTGGTCGGCCTGGAGTAGGTTTGGCGTGTGCTGGGGAAGGAAGAGGAAGATCCAATTGGAAAACAGCTCAGCACAGTACCTTTCTCATTGTGAACCGGGGCACCCCAGCTGTGGACTGAATGGGCGGTTGTTTCATGAGTGCACTTGGGACCATTATGTTCATGGCAGTGGCAGTACTCCCGAAACTTCACTGATTCCAAATAGTAAACAGCTATCAACGTCAAAGAACAGAAAAATCCTTTCCAACTAGAGGCCCTGGACGAAGCAAACACACTTAAGGAGGAGCTAGAAAAACCGGAAGCATGCGACCAGAGGATTGAGGGATGGTGGAGGACGCCTGGGCGCCTACTAGAACCTGAGCCTGTTATTGTGCATGTACATAGTCTGCCCTATAGTCTCAGGCTGCCGTATTTGGACGTGACTTCTGGCTGGAAATTATTTGGATTGAGGTTTGCTGTTCCCTTGCGGCAAGGAAGGTTAGAGTTAAAGGTTTCATTTGTTACCTTGGTTTGAAGCGGAGGAGAATGGGATAGTGACGGATAAGAAACTTTGGAGATAGTGAGGGGCAGTTTGTCCAGACTGTTGAGAGCTCAGAATTAGAGTTTAATTGGGATAGAAATCCTGCTAATAGTGCCCGATGCCTGAAATCTGAGCACTCAGCTTTTAGGTTTTCCAGTTCAAGTTTTTGGAGATAGCGTATTAAAACATTCTTGGTTGGAAAGTGTTTGTATAGAAGCCCATAAGTATTAAGCATTTGCTGTGTTTACCATGCTTAGCTCTCTGTAAGGAATATGGAATAATGTTAAATGCCTCATGTTCGAAAGAAGCTTGACTTTTAAAGTAAAAATAAAGAAGAAATATAAATATTAAAAATAAAAAAAGAAGAAGCTTGAGTTTTAGGAGTGAAATTAGGCAGGCAGGTGAGCGTATAGGGGTGATCAGGCAGGCAGAGAGGTTATGGGTGATCAGGCAGGCAGGCAAGTGGTTAGGAGCCAGCAGTCCCAGATTGCAAGAGGGATGTCTGACTGCCGGTTTAGGCCCAAACCTGCATTAGGACATCCCTCAAAAGGTTCTAAATTGCAAGAGGGTGCAGGCTGGGGTGAAGGACTTCCCCCGCCCATGCATGAATTTTGTGCATCAGGCCTCTAGTCTTAGTGAATAAAATACTAAGCAGTAACGTATTCAAATTATATTTTATTCAAATATTTATATAACAAAGACTCTTTTATTTATTAGCATTAATGTATCAAAAAAATTCATTGAGAAATTTAAACAACAAAATAGCACTTGAAGATTATAAATAGTATGATTCATATTTAGAGCTCAAGTTTATTTTCTTTATTTAAATGAATAGTCCTTCAGTTTAGAAAAAAAGAGTAGAGAAGTAGTGGAGGAAGAATTGGTCAATCCTTGAAGGACCTGTGTTAATAATTCTCTGGAATTATTATGTCACATTAATTATAGAAATACTTGACTTCTGATTGGGGTTGCTGCATAATTTTGAAACGAAGCCTTATGATTTAATAGAAGCCTAGATAAGAAATCTGAAACTCCCCATTTTCTCCTCAGTTGACCTTTTACTCATTATATAAATTTTTAATGCTCTTTTTTGATATCTTATGCTTCTTTTCTTTCATTCCTTCTACAAAGAAGATTTAGCTATTTCTCCTCTAGTCTTTTCAGTGAAATGAAAATCAATTCTTTCTGTACATTTATTCATTTATTCAAATAATTTTTTTTTACATTAAGTACCAGACTTTCTGGCACTGATGACAAAGAAGTGATTAGAAAGTCAAGTCCTGCTCCCATGGAGCTTTTCAGGGAAGTAAAAAGGCAAATAATAAATGAGTTTTAAAATATTTAATAAGATGAGTGCAGTAAGGATTGGAAATATGAAAGTGCTTTGCTGAAATAGAGAAAAATGAGATTATTTTGAATTCAGGGTTAAGTAAGGTCTGCCTGGGAAGGTTACATTTAATCTGATGCATGGATTTTATAAAGGATCCAAAATGTTTTATATGCAGAAAACAACCAATGTAAAGATCTTAGGAGGTACATGGCATTGGAATACTGAATAAAAGAAGGAATTTCAGTGTGATTATAACATAAGGAACTTGATACCTGGGACCCCATTCATGTGGGACAGTGGAAGCAATGGCAAGTAAGGGAGAAACTACTATCTTTAAGACTGATTACCTCACCTAGTTCCTCTGATATTTTGGTTCACTGGTGGCCTATACTTCCCAACCTCCTCTGTGATTAGTTAGGGTCATGTGACTGAGTACAACCAATAAAACATGAGCAGAAATGTTTCATGCTATTTCCTAGCTTAATCCATAAAAATCTCTTACATAATTCTTCATTTGCTTTCCCTAGATTTGATTTATATGTCATTTGTTAAAGCAGACTAAGCCACAACATGAAAGGAACTTTTGTTTCTAAATCACTATGAAGGAAAGCCATGTACTCATCAGGAAAGATGTTTTGGACTTCATGTGGGCAAAAAAAATAAACAGCTACTATGTTAAGTCCCTGAAATTTTCAGGTTTATCTGTTATAACAGCTAGTGTTATCTAACCTAATAAAGTATTTGGATTTTATCCTAATGGCAATAAGATATTTAAACAAGTTTTAAATAGTGTGAGAGTTCTCAAAATTCTTATTTTTAAATATTCTTGGTACACCTTGATCACCTGCCAAGGTAGTTAGCCAAGTTTTTTCATTGTAAGGTTCCCTTTTCCTTTCCATGCTCTATTCTTCGTAAACAAGTCACTAAGCACAGCCCAAACTCAAGGGGTAGGAGTTAGAGTCATTTAAACCTTATCTTTTTGAGAGGCGAGTACCTATCTAAATTGTTTGGAATTCTTCAGCACAGGAGATTGTATTTTCCATGCACTGTATTTGTTTATTTACTCATTCATTTACCTCATTATATACTCATGGGTATCTATTTTATACTCTGGGGTATAATCCATTACCACTTTATTTTGCTTCTTATCTTACTTCAGCTTTGGTCATTGGGAGTTCTTTCACATTGGCTCCTATGTTCCCATGACAAGACCAATCTTTTTGTTATTTGAGAACATCCTTACTTTTGTCACTACAACATGTGCCAAATTTATCTTGTGTATTCCTGCCCCAGCTCTGGAATCATTCATTTCTCCAAGAAGTCCTATTTCGTTTCATTGGAGAATAGATTTAGAAACCAAGATCTAGACACTGAGGGTGTTCATTAGTACTGGGATATCATGCTTATAGGTGCTCTTGGTGAATAAAACTAGAAAATATATGTATGTATACTAAACCATACATCTATCCATCTGTATCTACATTAAACTAAACCCGAATTTCTATTGATAACTCTGACTCTAATCCAACACCACATGTTCTGTTAAATTAGCCTCCCCTCCTTGCTAATCTGTAATCTCTGCTTCCAACAGTGAGAAACCTGGACCCCACCATCCGACATCCATTTATTTATTTGTTCAATCCCAGGAATCATGTGTAACTGTTTCAGAATTATGAAACTGTATTTTTGTGAGAAACAGCTTTACCCACCAGAGTAAAGTGTTTACATACAGTTCCTTTTGTTTTTAATCTTATACTTTCCAATCAAAAGATCATTCTCCAAAGTTACTTAGTTCAACTCCTTTACCTCCCACCACTTTCAGTGAAGATATGTCACATATTTGCCATATAGTTAATTATTTTGTCACCATTTGCATTCCTTCTCAGTATCCCTTAACAGTCTGGTTGATATATTTTTAATTTGCCTACATTAGATTTACTCTTTCTGGTCAAAAAGACTCAGGGTTTTGACAAATGCACAGAGCACTAGGGTACCATACTAGAATGCCATAGTGAAGATCCCCAGCATTCCAAAATTCTCCTATGTTTTCCACAGTTAAACACTACCCTCTCTCCTCCCCAAGGTCCTTGAGTTGAGCAACTGGATGAATTTAATATTATCTTTGAAATGGGGACGGCTATGAGATTATTCAGTTTATATTTATTGAGTCTATGGAACTTCATGACATTCAGTGTCAGCAAATTATTGTTGTATCACGCTCTTGCCATGGTTAGTTTACTCTCTGAATTTCAGTCAGTGTCCCTGGATGTTTCCAAAGGGTGAGGGAGAAGATAGTCACTGAGAGAAGGTACAAAAATTAAGCAAAAGTGACATATTGCTTTTCTCAATTCAGAAAATAAAGCCTAGTAACAGCTATATTCAAAGTCTATGAAAAGGTAGCCTAAAACTTGTGTGTGAGATAAGGTAAACACTGAGTTAAAACTCACTAGTTTTGGAACCAAAAGAATTCATTCCACACCCAGCCTAGGCAGCCTCAATTGTCACTCATCATCTCTGAGGTAGTGTCTTCTCCTCTACAGAGTGCACAGTATCTCAGACACACTAAGCTTAATAAGCTTGTTGGGAGGATTAAAAGACTTGGGTCCTAGCTGGTTTGGCTCAGTGGATAGATGGTCGACCTGCAGACCAAAGGGTCCCAGGTTTGATTCTGGTCAAGGTTATGTACCTTGGTTGCAGGCTCCTCTCCTGCCCAGGCCCTGGTCAGAGCTCATGCAGGAGTCAACCAATCAATGTGTTTCTCTCACAACAATGTTCCTGTCTTTTCCTCTCTCTTCCATTCCCCCTAAAATTCAATGGAAAATTAACCTCGGATGAGGATTAACCAAAAAAAGATAGACTTGGGAACACATTTTTAATATACTTTAAAGTTATAACTTTTATTATTAACCTTCAAGAAACAGAAATAAAGATGACATAGTCACTCTCAAATATGGATAATAAACTTATTTTCCAAGAAGGAAATTGAACGAAGAACAGCATATATTAACAACATATATAATTTTCAAAGTGATTCTTAAAGAAGAAAAGATAATCAATAGCAGTTTCCAACTGAATTCTCTTAGAAGCAGTAATTTTCAAAAATTATATCTTTTGGAAGAAAGAAAATAGCATCAACAGTATACTTAACTAAATGACTAACTCTTAATTTTACCATGAGCGATTGAGGACTTAAAATTAACATGAATTATAACGAAGGAAAAATATAGATTTACCTTCAATCTTTTCAAGGAGAAATATTACTTTGACTTAATTTTCAAAACCCAACTCTTGCTATTGACAGCATTAAGCAATGTGAATAACAACACGTGTGCTATGTGCTCACAGTGTAAATACTAGTTTGGCTTGAGTCCAAGAAACACAATGCTTGCAGTAGTGGTGGATGTGACTGTGCAATGTCAGGCCAGAGTCCAAACATTGCCCCATGATTCTCCCAAGCACACCACAGGAATGAAGCCATTGCAATAAGTCCATCGTAGTAGCCCAACAAGAGAAAAATGATAAAAGTTGTTTGAAGGCACTTTTTATGTCACTTCACATAAAGTATATACATCCTAGAGCAGTGATGGCAAACCTATGACACGCGTGTCAGAGGTGACACGCGAACTCATTTTTTTGGTTGATTTTTCTTTGTTAAATGGCATTTAAATATATAAAATAAATATCAAAAATATAAGTCTTTGTTTTACTATGGTTGCAAATGTCAAAAAATTTCTATATGTGACACAGCACCAGAGTTAAGCTAGTAAGCTAGGGTTTTTCAAAATGCTGACACGCCGAGCTCAAAAGGTTCTCAATCACTGTCCTAGAGAGTGGGGGAAAACATAAAACTGTTTGTAGTTAAAATCTAAAGAATTACCTAGCAATGCTCCACTTCATAGAAAATTCAAAAAAATAATAATTTTAGGTCACATTCTGTAAAGTACATATAAAAAATGGAAATATGTATACGACAGATGCTTGAACATGTTATTTTTTATCCCACCATAATCTGAAATTTTAAGTTGTTATTTCAGTGATAGGCAAAGTTCTTGCAGTGATCAGCATGAAACTTAGTAATTATTGGAAAGAATCTATCATCAAAGTTTGGATAAGACTTTATATATTTTTAAATTCTTTTTCCTAACCCTTCAGCCTCACACTACACACTGCTGTAAAGATAAACAATCTCAGAATGTGCTGCATACCAAACAAGTTAACAGTAAAAACACATCTAAATGTAACGGGGAATGTTGGGCTCTAGGATAATGGCAGGAGTCCAATACACTTTCCAAATTCTAAAGCAGCATCTAATCTACATTTAGGGCACCTGGCAGTGGATCAAATGCTGGGTGGGGCGTTAAGAAAACCGTAGCTTGGTCATGCCTATGTGCCAGCAGTGTGTTGGTGAGAGGAACCTCAGTGATTAACGATCATAACGAGAAGAGGAGAAAGGAGTGTCCTACCATTTGTCCTCTTTAAAGATAATGTTCTACAAACAAGTAAAATTCAAGTAATGATTTCTCAAAAAGAATTGTCTTGAAAGACCTGTTATCCCCTCTGAATGGAGTTTGTAGCCCTCCTGCTCTGTAGACTATGCTGCTAAATATTGAATGTATATGTCCCCCAAACTTCATATGTTAACTCCTAACACCCAAAGTGATGGCATTAGGAAGTGGGACGTTTAGCAAATGTCAGTCCATGAAGGTGGACCTCTCAGCAAGGGAATGAGTACCCACATAAAAGAAACCCCAGAAAGCTCTCTTGTTTCATTTGCCATGTGACGACATGGGGAAAAGACGGACTTTTATGAACCAAGAAATGGACCCTCACCAGACATCAAATCTGCCAGCACCTGGACCTTGAACTTCCAGCCTCCACATGTGAGAAATAAATAGCTTTATTATAAGCCACCTGGTCTATGGCATTTTGTTATATCAGCCTGAACAGACTAAGATATGGGCCTTCCATGGGATGAGCTTCTTCAATTGGTCCTGACACTGGGATTGGCTATAATACAGTCTCTCTGCACAAAATTCCAGGTTTGCACGTGCTATAGTTGAGAATGACTATATAATAGCCTGATACATTCCTTTTTCATATCCATTCATTGCCTTGAATTATTGACATCCTATCTAATAATAGACAAACATGGTAATTAACCATACCTCTACTATGCTTCCCATTGGCTAATCAGGGCAATATGCAAATTAACTGCCAACCAAGATGGCGGCCGACAGCCACGCAGCTGAAGCGAACATGAGGCTTGCTTGCTCCAGTGATGGAGGAAGCCAAGGTTCCCTGCCTGCCACGGCTGGGCTCTGAGCTGCACTCTAAGCTACAATGTTGCAATTATAGAAGCTAAACAAAGCCCAGAAACCTGCTTTCAGCCAGCCGACCTCAGAGCTGGAGCTGCAACAAAGTTTAAATTACAGAAGGTAAATAAATCCCAGAATAAAAAGAAAAAGAAAAAAAGAGAGACTGTGAGCTTCAGTTGCAGGCTTGGTCTGCCTGAAAACAGCCCTCAGCCCCTCATCCAGACTGGCCAGGCACCCCAGTGGGACACCCACCTTGAAGGGGTTGCAGGCAGCCTGAAAACAGTCACAGCCCCTCATCCAGGCTGGCCAGGCACCCAAGCAGGACCCCCACCCTGATCCAGGACACCATTCAGGGCAAACCAGCCGGCCCCCACCCGTGCACCAGGCCTCTATCCTATATAGTAAAAGGGTAATATGCAAACTGACCCTAACAGCAGAAAGACTGGAAATGACTGGTCACTATGACACACACTGACCACCAGGGGGCAGATGCTCAATGCAGGAGCTGCCCTCTGGTGGTCAGTGAGCTCCCACATGGAGGAGCTCTGCTCAGCCACAAGCCAGGCTGACGGCTGCCAGCACAGTGGTGGTGGTGGGAGCCTCTCCTGCCTCCTCAGCAGCACTAAGGATGTCCAACTGCAGCTTAGGTCTGCTCCCCGCTAGCAAGTGGACATCCCCCGAGGGCTGCCAGGCTGCCAGAGGGATGTCTGATTGCCAGCTTCAGACAATCCCCTGGGGAGCAGGCCTCAGCCAGCAGATGGTCATCCACCGAGGGGTCCCAGACTGTGAGAGTGCACAGGCCAGGCTGAGGGACCTTTCCACCCCCCTGAGTGCACAAATTTTTGTGCACCGGGACTCTAGTCTTCTAAATAAACTTTAAAATCCTTTATATATTACACATATACTAGAGGCCTGGTGCACAAAATTTGTGCACTGGGTGGTGGGGGAGAGGAGGGAGAGTACCTAAGCCGGTCTTGTGGCCTCTCACAGTCCAGGACCCCTCGCTCCTTAGTGCCCACCTGCTCACTGCTCCTTACCGCTTGGCTTGCTGCTTCTTAGTGCTGCCACAGAGGTGGGAGAGGCTCCCACCACTGCCACTGCACTTGCCAGCTGTGAGCCTGGCTTCTGGCTGAGCAGTGCTCCCCTGTGGGAGCACACTGACCACCCGGGGGCAGCTTCTGCATTGTCTGCCTCCTGGTGGTCAGTGCGCATCATAGCGACCAGTCATTCTGGTCGTTCTGCAGTAATGGTCGCTGGGCTTTTATTATATAGATGGCCCTAGGAAATGTATGGTAAATAAACTTTGGTGGGAGACCAGGTATCAGGAAGTGCTGGCTATTCTCTCAAAGCAGCTACCTTGTAAGGCACAAGATCACTATCTTCCTACATGGATTTGTGTTAAAAATAATAATTACGACAATAAATTTAATGTTTTATTTTATTTTGGGGTGAGGAAGTTTCTAAGGATAATATGAATAGCTGGTAAAATAGAAAAAAAGGTAAATAATATTTTCTTAAGTTTCTGGAGATTATTACAAACATAATGCATGTAAAGCTTTTAATAAAATGTGCAGGATAGGTTAGTATCTCAGAAGTGTTAGTATAAAATATAATTTGTGGGAACTGGGAGAGAGTATGAGAGACAAAGGAGATAATGGAAAAAAAGTATTGGGTGTCTTTCATAATCCAATACTATTAGTATATAATATTGGGAATTATATGTAAGAAGGCACAAAAGGGGTTCTAGAATTAAAGCACAAAATATGACAGTGATATACAGTATGGTCCCAAATTATAAAAATGTGTTTCTAGGTGTAAATACGTGTGTATATGTTCATGTACCCACAAGATGGGGCTGACCTAAGAATATATGGAAAATATTATTAATGACTTTATCTAAGTGGTAGAATGGAGGGTATTTTAATGTCTTCTTTATATTTTAGAGTTCCTCCATTTCTACTGTGAGTGTATGTTAGTTAGGCAATCAGATAAGGTATCTTGGTGTAAAAAAAAAAATCTCTCTCTAAAAACAATGATGAAATATAACCCAGTCTAGGAAAACTGTGAAGGCATTTCCTAAAGTTCAAATAAGGTTGTCACCCCCGGGAGTAATGTCTGAGTTACCTTATTTCAAGCTAACAAGTGAGCCTGTCACAGCTTCATAGATACTAGTGGGAAGCCATGAGATTCCTGGCTCAGCATAAACAGTAGTTTATTACACACAGCTACAGCACAGGCCTAAGCAGCATCTTGCCCTTGCTTCTGAGCCCCAGCTCCCAGGAGGCAACACAACGAAGGTCAGGTGCTTCCTGACCAAACGGTAGGATAAATTCCAGGAGCAGGACACTAATTTCAGGAAGGCTCTGATCTTACACAGGTGCTCTGGCAAACTTGCATGACCTCCTCTCCATAGAGAGACATTCCTTGTATTATTATTACTCTGGAATTTAAATCTGCTCCAGGGAGAGCAACAACTCATCCTTTCAAGGCTACTTGCTTATGCAAATATCCCGAAAAGAAAATCCAGCAAAAATTGGCTGATGATGCCTTTGTTCAGAAAAATGAGACCCTTAGCAATGAAAGAATTGTCTCCAGATAGAGCCATCTCACTAATTATCTTACCTAATAATAGACAAACATGTAAATTAACCATCCCTCTGCTATGCTCACCAGCCAATCAGGAAAGTATGCAAATTAACCCAACAAAGATGGCGGTTAATTTGCATACATAGGTGCGAAGCAACGGAGCTAAGACTGTAGGCTCTGGCCGGAGTGAAGGCCTGGGTCCCGGGTGCTGGAGGAAAACCGGTGCCGGCAGCCAGGGGAAGGGAAGACCTATTGCACGAATCTCTTTGTGCAATGGGCCTCTAGTAAAGAGATAAAGTGGGTGGATTTGAAGGTGCAAATTCAGTAAAGCACCTTCAGGTGTGGAGACTGTTGTCTTGGAAGTCTGACTATGCGATCTTGGTTAGCATGTACTCAAATATCTGGTATTGAATTTTTCAGTTTTGTTTCTTTCTGACCTACTTTTCCTCTTAATTTATCTATCCAGGAGAATGCCACAAAATATTTCAGTTGGCAGTCAGAGTTTGAATTTACATTTTCACTATGATTGAAACATTTCAATGAATGCTGCAAAGTTTTTTTGAGTAGAGAAAAAATACAGCACAAGACTGCTTGTGGAAATTCATATACACTACAGATAAAGGCATTGGTCTGCTTTATTCAAGACTCCAGAAGTGTTTATCCACCTTTTTTAATTTTATTGCTCACACTTGTCCAGAGGCATTTCATAAAGCTTAATCCAGACAAAATAGCAAAGAAGACAGCATTAGTGACCCTGAGTGCATAAGGCCAAAGCTAAGAGAAATCAACAAATAAAAGCTGTGGTGTATTATGTCGAGTGCAAAAGACTGGTTTTTGTTTTATTTTGTTTTGTTTGCAAAAGATAAGATTTGCTTTGTCACTCTTCGTTTCAAAAAATGCACATCCTTAGGTAATTTTAGGTGAAAAAAATTAAATGGATAAGAAACATTGTTTTACTTTATACTTGTGATTTCTCACACATTCAAAAATACATATATGCTTGATCCCTGTCCACTATAAGTCAAAGAGTTGCACCTTAACTCATAATCTGTAGACACAAGAGTTCATTGACTTCAGAGAGCAAGGAAGTTATGGTACAATTATGAAGAATGGGAGCTATGGTGAGTTAAGCAGTCAGCACTCAGGAGAAAGTGTGAGCTAATGTTTGTGAACACAGACAGACTTTCTCACACTAAGGTGGGGAGAGGGAGAAAATAGTGGCAATGGTTCAGGAAAAAGTAGATTTTTTTATAAACATCTGTTAATAATGGTCACTGATTCATCAATTTACTCATCTAAGGATTGATTGCCTATTATGCATGAGGCCTTATACAAAACAGTGTGTATATGTGTGTGTGCGTGTGTGTATGTGTGTGTGTGTGTGTTATGTGGTTAGCAATAAACTAGAGGAAAATTTAATAGCAATTAAAGTATTGGGTATACTATGAAGTGTCAAATACATTGACAAGTTTATTAATGAGATATAGAAAAATTCAAACTACTTTTTGTTCTAACTATTTGTACAACTGGAGCACTTTCTTTTTAGAGATTTATTTATCTCTATTTAAATCTAAGAGTTGAAATTGCCTGATAACTAATTCACTTTTATTAGTTTATTTCAAGACAGCAGTTGTTCATTTGTGAACTCCTTTTCTTGTCACCTTTAATCCCAAGAGGATGAAACATCTCTCAATCTTATTTTCATTTCATCAGTCTAGTTGCTTTTAAATTAACTTGGGCAGTGTCTCAGAATTAATGATACAAAATATGAAAAGTGAGAGTAGAGAGCCCGCAGATGCCATCAACAGGCAAGTAGTCACAGAAACCCTGTGGCGTGGATTTTAACATTTACATAGCATTTTTAAATACATCCAGAGAATTTGCATACGAATCTCAATGTCTGGTCAAGATCTTCTTCTGGAAAAAAAGACCAAGTGTTCAAAAATGTAGTTTTCTACTTCCTGTACTGTTATAGCAAAGCTCTTTTTGTCTCTGTTCTCTAAACTAAAAATGAATGAGGGGTACAGAATAGGCCTCCCAAGATCCGCTATTTTGACCTCTGAGTTATTTTGAGTTGAATACAATCAACAATTACCTCTCCCTTAAGGAATTTAAATTGTGTAACTCGACCATAATAAGAGTCATTAATAGAAATAACTTATTATGACATATGCATATGGCAGGGCAAACATTTAATTAATGAACACTTGTTCCTCTTATTATCCTGTGAATTACCCATCAGCCCTCTGAAGCCTCAGGCCTCTTTCTTCAGTCCTTAGTTCAAGATGTTATGAAGGTTTCATTTTACCTTCTGTCTCTGTCTTTATCATGTATGTGGGGTTTCCATATTTACATATGTAATTAAATTTGGTTATTCTCTCTTGTTAATTTACCTCATTTCAATTTAATTATTAGACCAGTTGAAAAACCTAGAAGGGTAGAGAAAAATGTCTTCTTCCCCCACAAGAATATTATACACACACATAAACATATTCAAATATCACTTAAACCTGTTCTCTTCTTCCTATTCTGTGGTAAATATATTGCAAAACTGACCCACCCAAATCATTTACTCTTCTCAGTATCATTTTTTTTTTGGGGGGGGGGTTACTTGTGGGTTTTTGGCGCTATCTCTGAATTTGAGTCTGTCCACGTCACTTATATTTGAAATCCCACCTTGGAGGATTAGGAATATTTGTAGATAATGGTGGGATATAGATATAAGCATGGATATAGCAATTGGTACAGATTTATATATATACACTTGGTTCTGTTTCTCTGGAGAACACTGACTGATCTATGTTGCTTCCTCTCACTTTAAATTTATGAGCAATAACTTCAATCTCACCTTTAGTGCTACATGACAAACTATTACATTCTCTTTGTATAGCCATTCAATTTTAAGTGACCAAATCATACTCCCTCCTCTCTTTTTAGTCATCCCAACATTCTTTTCCCAATCCTCATATCACTATTGGATTTCCATCGTATTTACTTGGAAAATAGAGGTAATCATAAATGAATTGCCATACACTCTTGCTTCCATCCTAGCAATGTATTTATATCTATACCATATACTTTGCCTAATGTGTATCTTCCTATCTAAGAAAACAGTCTCTCCATATTTACTATATGGAAACCCTTCTCTGCTACTCAAGTCAATTCTGAAAGTGACCTTTATATTTTCTAAACCATCAGTTGTTATCACTCTACCAGATTAATGCCATCTGAATCAATGTTTTAATATTTCCTATACTGAAAAAAATTAATTTTACTATCACTGTTTTTCAACAAGCCTTCCTCAATTCTCTGCTTCCCTTTAAAGATAAACTCCTCTGCCCCATACTAATTCTATTAGCTAAGAGCAGTTTTTAAAAGTCAATCTGCCTTTGTTTCATCTGAAAAATATATGTACTGATAGCATATACCTCTAAGAATTGTTATGAAGATTAAATGAGTAAGTCACTTAGAAGGATGGTTGGTACATGGTTAACTAAATAAATATTAGATATTTTATAAATAATTTTATAACATACAATCAATAACAAAATATTATATAATCAGATATTATCTTTCTACTCTCTAGAATCCACTCTCATTGATAAGAATTTGTTGTATGAGTATATAAGAGTCCTGGTCAAGGTCTAGTTAAAAAAAAATAGAAACCATGTCAGATGTCTCAAAAACAATAGATTTAATACAATACTTTGTTAATACAGATGTTAGAAAGCTGGTGTGACAAAAGGACAAATTAGTCAGATAGAGGAGGTCAATGGGGGGGAGGGGACATATGTAATACTTCCAACAACACATATTTTTAAAAAATAAATAAATAAATAATCAGAAATAATAAAATGCAGGTAATAGCTATCATCCCCAGGGGAACATTGGGAGGAAATGGAGTTAAAGGAACTGGGACTACACGGAGGTACTGTCATGGAACTTGAGGAATTAGAAGAGCCACTCAAGAGACACCTACTCCAAAACGAAGAAAGGAAGTTAGAGCCAGAGGTGAAGAACTCTGAGTTTTCTGCTACTTTTGGCTTCTGTTCTGCCATGAGTAACTCTAATCAGGGAAACCCAACATGGAGCCAACTGAAAAAGTCACCTGGAAAGTGTATGCACACACCTGGTTCCTGAATTACCTAGCAGAGTAGGAGCTAAGACAGCCGTGGGCAAACTACGGCCCGTGGGCCGGATCCGGCCCGTTTGAAATGAATAAAACTATTGAAAAAAAAAGACCGTACCCTTTTATGTAATGACTAGGGGCCCGGTGCACGAAATTCGTGCACTGGGTGTGTAGGTGGGGGAGGGTGTCCCTCAGCCCAGCCTGCCTCCTCTCACATACTGGGAGCCCTCAGGCGTTGACCCCCATCACCCTCCGATCGCCTGATCAGCCCCTTGCCCAGGCCTGACGCCTCCGCCAGAGGTGTCAGGCTTGGACAGGGGACCCCCATCTCCCCCCAATCACTGGCTCTGGCCCCCGCCCAGGCCTGAGGCCTCTGGCCCAGGAATCATGCCTGGGCAGGGGACCCCCATCTCCCTCTGATCGCTTGCTCCACCCCCCGCCCAAGCCTGACGCCTCTGACCCAGGCTTCAGGCCTGGGCAAGGGGACCATCATATCCCCCCAATCCCCGGCTCTGCCCCCCACCCAGGCCTGATGCCTCGGCCAGAGGAGTTGACCCTCATCACCCTCTGATCACCAGTCACCGGATCGGCCCCTTGACCAGGCCTGAGGCCTCCGGCAGAGGTGTCAGGCCAGGGCAGGGGACCCCCAGCTCCCCGCGGTTGCAGGCTCCGCCCCTGCCCAGGCCTAATGCCTCTGGCCTAGGCGTCCGGCCCAGGCAGCGGGGACCTGCAATGGCAGCCGGGGGCACTGCGATCGTGGGCTCCGCTTTAGGCCCAGGCAAGGGACCCCTAGCTCCTGGGACTGCCAGCTTCGACCGTGCCCAGCTCCCATCGCTGGCTCCACCCCTACTTCCTGCTATCACTGGCCAGGGTGGCAAAGGCGCCTGATTCTCCAATCATGGCTGGGGGGCAGGGCAAAGGCGGCCCCAGGGCCGCCTTCGCCCTGCCCCCCAGCTCTTAGCTCCCCCCTGGGTTTCCGATCACTGTCAGTGGCAGGGGGCTTCTTCCTGCTTTCCCTTTGGCCTCCCTGCATTGTGCCTACATATGCAAATTAGCCGCCATCTTGTTGGCAGTTAACTGCCAATCTTAGTTGACAGTTAACTGCCAATCTTAGTTGGCAGTTAATTTGCATATAGCCCTGATTAGCCAATGAAAAAGGTATTGCCGTACGCCAATTACCATTTTTCTCTTTTATTAGTGTAGATGTTTACTTTGAATTTATATTAGTTCACACAAACACTCCATCCATGCTTTTGTTCCGGTTCTCCAGTCCAGTTTAAGAACCCATTGTGGCCCTTGAGTCAAAAAGTTTGCCCACCCCTGAGCTAAGACATACTAGGTCAATTTCTAGTTAAGGGGCATGTTGATAATTGTGGCTACACAAAGAAATATAACTTTGTTGTAATCATAAAAAAGTTAATGGAAAATATTTCTCAAGATCATTTCATGGCATAGCATCTAAAATCATATTCGTTATTTTACTCATCCATGCTTTTGTGGCAAATTATAGTGGAATTTTCTGCAAGGAAAATGATGCTGAGTCTGGTCATAGGAACATGGAAGTAGGTAGGATTGTAAGCATCTTACCTAATAATAGACAAACATAGTAATTGACCATACCTTCGCTATGCCTCCCATTGGCTAATCAGCGAGATATGCAAATTAACCCAACCAAGATAGCGGCCAGCAGCCACAGAGCTGTAGCAAGCAGGAGGCTTGCTTGCTCCAGTGATGGAGGAAGCCAAGGTTTTCCGCCTGCTGCGGCCTGCTCCAAGCTCCACTCAAAGCAACAAAGTTTCAATTATAGAAGGTAAATAAACGCGTTACCTGCTTTCAGCCAGCCGTGGCCACGGAGCTGGAGTGCAGGAGGCTTTCCCTCCCACCCACCCTGGCCGGCTCTGAGCTCTACTCAGGCAACAAAGTTTCAATTATAGAAGGTAAATAAACCCCAGATACCTGCTTTCAGCAGGCCGCAGCCACAGAGCTGGAGCCTTGGGTTGCCCCTGGCGATGGAGAAAGCCAAGCCCTGGCCAGCTCTGAGCTCCACTCCAGGCTACAAAGTTTCAATTATAGAAGGTAAATAAATCCCAGGGGGGAAAAAAAGAAAAAAAGGAGAGGCTGGGAGCTTCTGTCGCTAGGGAGGCTTGGCCAGCCTGAAAACGGCCCTCAGCCCCTCACCCAGGCTGGCCAGGCACTCCAGTGGGGATCCCCCACCCTAAAGGCAGTGTGGCCAGCCTGAAAACAGCCATCAGCCCCTTACCCAGGCTGGCCAGGCACCCCAGTGGCACCCCAGTGGGGACCCCCACCCTGAAGGGCAAACCAGCTGGCCCCCACCTGTGCACCAGGCCTCTATCCTATATAGTAAAAGGGTAATATGCAAACTGACCCTAACAGCAGAAAGACTGGAAATGACTGGTCACTATGACACACACTGACCACCAGGGGGCAGATGCTCAATGCAGGAGCTGCCCTCTGGTGGTCAGGGTGCTCTCACATGGGAGGAGCTCTGCTCAGCCACAAGCCAGGCTGACGGCTGCCAGTACAGCGGTGGTGGTGGGAGCCTCTCCTGCCTCCTCAGCAGCACTGAGGATGTCAGACTGCAGCTTAGGCCTGCTCTCCACTGGCAAATGGACATCCCCTGAGGGCTGCCAGGCTGCCAGAGGGATGTCTGATTGCCAGCCCGGGGAGTGGGCCTAAACCAGCAGGTGGTCATTCCCCGAGGGGTCCCAGACTGCGAGAGGGCACAGACCGGGCTGAGGGACACCCCCCACCCTCGTACACAAATTTTTGTGCACTGGGCCTCTAGTCATAAATAAAAGAAGATATCCAAGATAATGGAAGGTTCTTACTCATAAATTCTCAAATCCATGATTGTCCTCTAGGTGGAAAGAAATTTGTTTCTACTTACAGGTGGTTCTCATCTTTCTCTTTCTCCAACTGAGTGTTGTAACTATGTGTGTGTGCCTGTGTGTGCATGTGTGTGCATGTGTAATCACACAGCACAGAGGACAGACTGATGCCTGACAACTTGGATTTGAGCCCCAGATCTGGCTCTTTTATCTGTGTGATCTCAGTCAGGTGAATTAATCACAGTGGACCTCAACTATCACAGAAAGAAAATGTTAGTACTTATTTATAATGTGTATTAAATGATTGATATATATGTAAAGTTATTTAGGATCATATCAGACACTGAATTAGCACTCTATAAATGTTACCTATTATTGCTGTTGTTGATTCTGCTGCTGGTTTTTGAAATTTTTCTACCATTTATTTTATCACATACAATTTTTTTTCTTGTTATTTAGTAGTCCACAAAATAACATGATATGTGAAGATTACTAAATATACCATTTTATGGCTTGATATATTTAATTTACTCATCCATTCATTCATTCTAATCTAAGTTTCTCAGCAAAAGCTTCGATTCACTCAATTGTAATTAAACCCATATGAAGTGGAAAGAAAAACACAACAGTTACGCTGGTTTAAATACCTGATTGAACATGCCTATCATTCTCTCTGATGACTGCACCAAAAGATATAATTTTTCTCCCCAACGTTATGCTCAAATATTTAATCCTATAACTTCAGAACGTTTTGTGAATTTTAGCAGGACAGTGGAAGAGGCTTTATCCCTTTCTCAATGAGAACATGCTTCCCAGAAAGGAAAAGCTGGGTCCAGAATTGAGCTTACAGTTTAGTTCCTTCTTTTATAGTCTCTACATGTGCCCAAGGAACTATGTAATACAGTCAGTCACTTCTCTCTTACTAAGAAGAGTGATTAAAGTATAAATTACACCAAAACCGGTTTGGCTCAGTGAATAGAGCATCGGCCTTCGGACTGAAAGGTCCCGGGTTCGATTCCGGTCAGGGGCATGTATCTGGGTTGCGGGCACATCCCCAGTGGGAGATGTGCAGGAGGCGGCTGATCGGTGTTTCTCTCTCATCGATGTTTCTGGCTCTCTGTCTCTCTCCCTTCCTCTCTGTAAAAAATCAATAAAATATATTTTTTTAAAAAAGTATAAATTACATTAGTAACACAAGTCATCAGAGACTTTTATAGATGACAGGGATTGATGATTTATTTTTTTATTAGCTAACCTACAGCACAAGAATAAAGGCTTTCTATTTCATTATTGAAACTTTAGCAAAATCATAATAAAATGACTTCTAAGAAAATTCCGAGAATATTTGGATGTGTGTGCATATTAACCTTATGTGTGTGGCATATGTGTCTTATAAGCATGTGTGTGCTGCACATTTTTTACAAGAGTGAATGTTCTTCTATCAAGAAAAAAATTAAACAAAGTTATCTTCTCACAAACTCCTTATTCCCAATCGCCATTCCAGTTTAACTCCTCTTGGGCACTTAGTTATTGAATATTGCCTTAACTAGTAAATGGTATGTATATTCAATTCTAATATAAAATCCCTTGCCTGGCCAGCATGGTTCAGTGGTTGAGCATCAACCTATGAACCAGGCGGTCACTGTTTTATTCCCAGTCAGGGCAGGTACCCAGGTTGTAGGCTTGATTCCCAGTATGGGGTGTGCAGGAGGGAGCCGATCAATGATTCTCTCTCATCATTGATGTTTCTATCTCTCCCTCTCCTTTCCTCTCTGAAATCAATAAAAAATATACATTTTTAAAAAAATAACCTATTTATGGGAAACAGAGTATTCCAAGACCTCTGAAGACATACCTAACATCAAGATACTTTTAAAAAGTCACTTTGGATTAAATGAATATTTTAAAAAGGATTTAAAGTGTAAAATTAATTAGTTATCAATTTAAAATTAAGAGCTATTGAAACGCAGAAGTAGTTGCAATGAAGTGTGCTACTTAATTTACTATTGACAACTGAACATTTGCTAAGTGAGGTAATAGACTTCTAGACATATCAGCTTATTTTAAAAATCACATTTTTTTTTATTTGTTTAATAAGTTTTCACCCCAAACCACACCAAAGAAACACTATATAGTAGTGATACATTGATATTATGTCAGGAAGAAAGCACATTCACTAGTTTACTCAGCACCAAGGTTTTCATTCAGAGAATATTTATAAAACAAATGTAAACTGTTTCCCTTGTTTAGATAAGTTTAAAACCCCTTTTGCTTTGTGTACCTATATAAAATGGGAGAGATGAAAGAGTAGCATGTACTATGACTTCGGCCTATTGTGTATATTTTCTTTTTCTCAATTTTCTAAGACTTCTGTACTTGGACTTTATTTTTTTTTCTTTATTGATTAAGGTATTACATATGTGTCCTTACTCACCCATTGCCCGCCCCCCCCCCACTCCCCACCTCATGCCCTCACGCCCCCTGGTGTCTGTGTCCATGGGTTAAGCTTATATGCAAGCATACAAGTCCTTTGGTTGATCTCTCCCCCTTACCCCCACCCTCCCCTATGGACTTTGTTTTGCCCTAGAGATCTTTTTCCTGTGGTAGAGCTCCATTTTATTTATTTTTTTAGAGGTAAATCTTGACTTTAGAACAATTCACACATTTATTTGTTTGTTTGTTTGTTTGTTTGTTTTAATCTTTATTGTTGACAGTATTACATATGTTCCCCTTTCTCCCCCATTGACCCCTTCTAGACTGCCCCACCTGGGGCCTTCACCAGCCTATTATCTGTGTCCATGGGTCATGAATATATGCATACAAGTTCTTTGCTTGATCTCTTTCCACCCACCCCCCTATTTTAAAATGCATTTGAATACAAAATAACTGCAAGCTCTGAAAAGACTGAAAAATCTTCAAAGAACAAAGTACAGACAAAAAGAAAAGGAATGAGTACATTAAATTTAGCTATGTTTCATTTTGCGAACAAACATTATTTCTTTGGCTTAAATGACTTGTAACCTATTAAACTTATGGATATTCAGCTGACTTATGCTTTTATCTGTGAAAATTAAATTTGGATATTTGGGGTTAGGATGGTATGTATTATTTTTATCTTTAAAATTAAAGGAAATAGTTTTTTACTTAATGATTTTTCACTTAGGTGTAGAGTTTTTCAGTGATGAAGTTATTAAGAGATGCAGGCATTTACTGATTTTAAACAAATGGTTTTATTTTTAAATTATTTCATGCAGGGGGCAGAACTTACAGCTATCTTCACGAAATAGTGGGATCCAATGCATTAATGGGAATATAAGATATTTGTGCTACTGTTTTTTCTCTGAATTGCCATACATAGGTGGTCACGCAGGGGTGGGCAAACTTTTTGACTCGAGGGCTACAATGGGTTCTTAAACTGGACTGGAGGGCCGGAACAAAAGCATGGATGGAGTGTTTGTGTGAATTAATATAAATTCAAAGTAAACATCATTACATAAAAGGGTATGGTCTTTTTTTTTTTTTAGTTTTATTCATTTCAAACAGGCCGGATCCGGCCCGCGGGCCGTAGTTTGCCCATGGCTGTGCTAGGGGCATTATTTGATTTCTAGTGAAGCAGAATTCAGCATCTGAGCACAGCAGTCCCTTGTAAAATGGTACCTACATCAAATCTAAAAGTTCCAGGATATGTTTTATTGTTTCACATACTATATGACCCCAGTAAAGAGCTCATATGGGTTATATCTTTCAGAATTCTTTTTTTTTTCTAAATATATTTTATTGATTTTTTTACAGAGAGGAAGGGAGAGGAATAGAGAGTTAGAAATGTGCCCACAACCAACGTGCATGCCCTTGACCGGAATTGAACTTGGAACCCTTCAGTCCGCAGGCTGACGCTCTATCCACTGAGCCAAACCGGTTAGGGCTCTTTCAGAATTCTTGATGGTGATAGAGCCTCACAAAAAAGCAGCTCCCTCTCAGCTAAAATGTAATTCAGTGTTTTTTGCCTCTCCAGTGTTCTATGTATATTATATATATCAATTTTTAACCTTACATATAAGATATCAGAGTAAATGGTTTTATAAACTTAGCACAAGACTTGATTGCACATTATCTATCCAGAAAAACAAATAACATAATATGACTTCATCTAAAGTGACTTTTCTGTTACAGAAGTTTCACTTTAGTGCTCTGTTTTGTCAATTCCATTAATAGAAAAATGTTTAACGTGGTACACATTTAACTTCCCTATTTAATATAATCTTCAATATTACAATAATGATGGTTTAAATTAATTTCCTTTTTTAAGAAGGTATTTGTTGCATCTCTGTGTAGTGTGACCTTTTCCTGTTGAAAAAATTTTTTTCAAATGTCACTCAGGAAAGTTTCAATATTAAAAATCTGAGAAAATACTATCATAGATTCTTAGCCTAACAAATTTGATTTTCTATTGAATCTTCAGAAATAATCAAAATAATATCCAATATTCTTTATTTTTAACATACTATATAAATATGTACTTATGTAAAAATATATAGTACATATACTGGGCATTATATGCAATAATAACCATAATATTTACTATAGCATATACTATAAAAACAGATTCATACAAATAAATCTGGGTATTTACATATGATTACAGACATGTATTTAAGGAAAAATATAATTCCAGATGGTATTTTAACTCTGACTTTAGATCAAATAGTGGGGGATACTAACATTAATTACCTTATATATCAGTGATGGCGAACCTATGACACATGTGTCAGAGGTGACATGCAAACTCATTTTTTTGGTTGATTTTTCTTTGTTAAATGGCATTTAAATATATAAAATAAATATCAAAAATATAAGTCTTTGTTTTACTATGGTTGCAAATATCAAAAAATGTCTATATGTGACACGGCACCAGAGTTAAGTTAGGGTTTTTCAAAATGCTGACACACCAAGCTCAAAAGGTTCGCCATCACTGTTATATATCTAGGACACAAAGTTTTCTTAAACAGATACAAATACTTATTAAATCCTTCTTTTTGAAATTGAAGAAATAAAGGACAATATTCTGGTGACTTTAATGAATGTTTTAAATGTGGTGTTTTGCAGTGACACACAGTTAAGTGTCTAGTTTGAAGGTTGTTCCTTCTCATTCAACTTTGAGTGCCCTCAGGTCTTTGTCTTATCACCAGAATATTTTTCCAGGTTGTTTGATTTAGCATTTTTGTGATAACAAACACCTGGTCTGCAGGTTGGCTAACTACCTATATACCTCTTATATGTGCATTGGTTCACTCAGTTTTACTATGAAAATATTAGGATAGACAGAAAAGAAAAACATGTCAAAGAAAATGTATTGACATATGCCTAAGTAGTTACATTAAATTTTGTTTTGGGCCTCCTGCTCAGATAAAAATGAAAACAAGATAGATTATCTAGTTGTCATGATCTGATAAAAACAATATACCAATTCCTCAAATGAGATCATTTTTTCCTGATACTAAATCATCCATCCAATGCATCACTTTAATGGACAATATAATATTAGGTAGAAATCTGAAGTCATATCCTGATAGTTTATGGAGGGAACCTGATGAAATTGAGGTCTCATCAAAGTGAATTTGTTGCTAATGAGTTACCCCACCATGGGGTAAAAAAGTGGCCCTTTAGTCTAAGACTCTTGTTGCAAGTAGCTATTTAAATATAAGTGAATGCATTCAGTTATAGAAATAAAACTGGACACAATAAATAAATTAGCTTCTGCAAGCATTCAGTCAAAAATATTTACAATGGCATCCCCACTTTGATGTGCTATTTTTTGCTTTCTGGGGAAATTTACAATCTTTAAGCTGCTTGACCTTCCTTACTTATACATTATTCAATTTACCATTTATGAAGCAACATCTACCTTTTCCAAATTCTTTGCTAGGGTCTGAGGCTCTAAGAGACCAGAAACTGCTCACTTTTCTCAGTTATGAAGCTAGTGTGGGGTTACCCTATGCCAGTGATGGTGAACCTTTTGAGCTCGGCGTGTCAGCATTTTGAAAAACCCTAACTTAACTCTGGTGCCGTGTCACATATAGAAATTTTTTGATATTTGCAACCATAGTAAAACAAAGACTTATATTTTTAATATTTATTTTATATATTTAAACACCATTTAACAAAGAAAAATCAACCAAAAAAATGAGTTCGCATGTCACCTCTGACACGCGTGTCATAGGTTCGCCATCACTGCCCTATGCAATCACACTCCCAGTGTCTCTGCCGAAGCAGTTTCTGTACTAAACTCACTGTGGCAGCATCTAGCAGGGTGGAAATTTTAAAGAGTCTCTCCTTTTGCAGAGAAAATTGTAGACAGCTTCTAATAAACCATGCTGCCATGTCTGTTTCTAGTTATTTTCATTTCATTTCCAAGTATGACGTATATTCATGAAATGCCAATTTGGCATTCCAAATGTGCCATTTACTTCAGACTTCACTTAGCTCTCCTCTTCCCTGCATTCATCAAATATATACATAGGATAAATCAGAAGGAACATTTCCAAACTCAAAGCACAGTTTTATCAGTTTTTTTTTCCCAATGTTCAAGTGCACAGCCAGATATATCTGTCATTTCTCAAGAATCGCTTAGTCTCAACTTGTTTCATTGTATCGGCATCAGCCATCCTTAATCCCCCAAAGATAGCACGAGAAAGAATGAAATAAATCACGGTCTCTGATTCCTCTCTCTTTCATATCACTCTTACCCGGGAGTGGAGAGATCAGCTTTGATAGTGGATTACTGCATGCCACATGTTCTCATTGCCATCTCACAGATTGGATTTTTATCTCAAAAATACATTTTTCTGATCTGTAAACAGCACCAGCTGAACCCATATTTCTCGGGAACGTCCTGCCACGGCTCTGCGTGTTTTCTTTCTCAGGCAGCCAGTTTACTATAACTCCCTTTTAGCACAACTTCCAAGCATTGGCAGCTGTCACTTGGAGCTGAGCATCCTGACGCTTCACTGCCATTCTGAGCAACTGGAACTTGGTTACGTTGCTGCATCTCCTGACGTAGATGTCAATAAAGTGGCTTTAAGTGGCTTTAAGTGGCTGCTGGCTTCAGGTTACCGAGAGGTTTTGCTATCAGCTATCTTAAGCTTCAAATTAGCAGACTGAGCACATGTGTTTGTAGGAGGTGATGACACTGGCCGCTGGGGTTGAATTTGGACAATATTCCACCGTTACAGCTAGGTGTATGCAAAATGGAATTGGTTAGGGTAAACAGCTTTCTCAAATGTTATGTATTTTTGGTGGGCCAAGGAAAAATTGGCTCTGACTGATGTTTAGAAAAGAAAGCTCCACTTAGTATTAGCATTTTAGAATCATGATGCCAACTCAGATTCAAACATACCCAGATGTCTGCTGTTATCAAGCCATTTGACTGGCCAGGTACCTTTGAGAGACAAGGTTGCATTCATCTCAACTAATTTTTTTAAATTGTCTCTATTCACCTATCCATTCACTAATTTGAAAAAAATATTGAGCATATTAAGAAAAGGCGAGTTCTAAGGAGACCTGGAAGGTGAGTTTATATTTCTTCCGTCAGAATGGCCTAAGAATTGCAAACCACCGTGGAGTTTTCAGCGTTTCATTTCAAAGGCAGACACTGTGCCAGTTATCTGCTATGTATTCAAGGATGAATCAAGCGTACTCACTGTTCTACAGAATTTCCTCCAGCGGTAGAGGAGACGGGTCTGTGAAGAATAACAGCAATGGAATAACTCCTACGACAGAAATATAAAGAAGAGGTTATTGGCATGCACGATAGGAAGTATTTTGGCCTTGAAAGGACCTGGAATATTGTTAGAGAAGCTGACATGAGCTGAGCTATTCATTCATTCATTTAAAAACATGTTTTATGGGTGTTATTTTTGTGCCATGCATTCTTCATTTTCTCTTATAACCTTCCTTAAAAGATGAGTCTTATTTTTTCTCCCCAGGAAAAGGAAGACTTTTACTGCATCTCTTTGGATAGTAAGTAGTCCCTTTAATTCCTTAGCCAACCACACATTTCCTACAGCTAAGTTATTTGGGGCTTAATCCTAATGGTCTAGTAACCAAGAACTCAGGGAAGTGTTATGCTTATTATTACAGTTTTGTTGCAGCAGAGAGAGAATTAAAATCAGAACCAGCGAAAGAAAAGACACATAGGTCAAAGTCTCAGAGGATCCCAAATGCAGTGCTTTCAAGGTTTGCTCTTTATAGAGTCAGTATATGTCACCCTCCCAGCACATAAATGTATAATAATGTGCACAGACTATTGCCAACCAAGAATGCTCTTTCGAGTTCCGTGTCCAGAGTTTTTACTGGGGTTTCACTGTGTAGGCATAGCTGATTGAATCATTGGCCATGTGATTAAATTCAATCTCCAGCCCCCTTTCCCTCCTCAGAGGTTGAGCTGATACCACATGGCTCAAAGCTGGAACCCATTCATTATATGGTTGGTCTTTCCAGCCTGGGCAACCTCTATCCAGAGTCATCGCTCATTAACATAAACTGCACAGAGCCCCACCATGAATCACCTCATTAGTATAAACAATGATCCACCATAAAAGGCAAAGATACTCTTATCCCCTGAGGAATTTCCAAAGATTTAGAAACTACTTTCCAGAACTGGGGACAAAAGCCAGACAAATTCTTTTTTCTTTTTTTGTTCTTTTTAATCCTCACCCGAGGATATTTTTCCATTGATTTTTTAGCGAGAGTGGGAGAGAGAAAGACAGAGAGAAATATCAACTATATGAATACTACTAGCACAAGATCTGAAGCATCATCTGTTGGGAAAAAGGAGAGAAGTCAGAAATTTGTCAATAACATACTCAGTAGGCGTTCATTAACATAATAAATACTTCACGAGTACTTACTGTATAAATCACTGTGCCACAGATAGCAAAGACAACCTCTTGATTTTAAAAAGTTCATATTCCTGAATACATACAAAATTTAGTTGATGATGGCCTGAGAGAGGCAAAAGAACAGAAAGCTATCCATGAAATACTGGGGTCACCATTGAGAATGGCTGCAATTTGAAGAAACAGCAGTGACTGAAACCATGTTAAGTCATGTAAAGAGCAACCAGAAAGCAATTGAGGTTTTAAGAAAGAATGAATATGTGTCAGTGTTAGACTAGCCACCAAGGTCAGCCCACTCTTAAAAAACAACAACACAAAAACCTGTTGATCAGTCAAAGCTGAGCTTACTAAATTTCTAACCCTTAAAAACTCTTAACAGTATCAGAGGGAAGGGAATAAAGGGGCATTTATAGGATTTATTCCCTAAACTCCAGTTGTTTGATGTATTACTTTGAAGGCAAGAAAAGTGATTCGAAGTTCATGTTAGAGTCCATGACATAATAGTTTAAGATGAGTGGACATAACAAGGCCAGGACCTTGAAATCAATCTTGATGAGATGACCATTGTCATGAGAAGGAAGCTTTGTGTCCAGGTGAGCAGGCTGTTGTCCTGATTACACAGCTATTTGCCCAGATGAGCAAACATAGATAAGTTGCTTTGCAAAGATTTTCTGAAACAATTTTTTGATCGGTTAGCAATCTTATCTCCCTGAGTACCAGTAAAATTTCCAAAGCAAATAGTTGTGTTGACACAGGTTGTCTTAGTAACTACTTGTGGCCACTTTCCAGGTGAAGCTAGAGAATATATTAATGCTTTTTTTGTGCTTATTCTGTAAGTACAGAATAGACCTCACCCAATTTTGGGGGTGGATATAGGTACTGATGACACCACACATACACCAAGAGAATTAAGATTCATTACCTGAATTGTGGTTTCTGGGGGGAGCAGGGTAAGCTTCCAAAGCAAGTTATAAATGGCTTGGGAGAGTGAGGAAAAAAATCAGCTCAGGGTTTTTACTGTGGTTAAAAAGTGGGGCAACTCTTTTTCTGAGGAAGACATATCAATGGGCAACAGGTACATGAAAGCTGTCCAATATCACCAGTAATCAAGAAAATGCAAATCAAAACCACAATGATATATCACCTCACACCTGTCAGGATGGCTATTATCAATAAAAAAAGATAACAAGTGTTGGTAAGGATGTGGAGAAATTGCATCTCTAGCATACTGTTTGTGGAAATGCCTTATGGTGCAGTCACTATGGAAAACAGTATGGAGGTTTCTCAAAAAAATAGAAATAGAACTACTATGTTCCAGCAATCCCATTTCTGTGTATATATATACAAAAGAAATGAAATCAGGGTCTTGAAGAGATATTAGAATTCCCATGATCATTGCAGCATTATTCATAATAATTAAGACGTGAAAACAACCAAAGTATCCAGCAAAGGAAAATGGATAAAGGAAATGTGGTATGTACATATAATAAAATACTCTACAGCCTTAAAAAAGTACGTCCACAATATGTACCAACACAAATGAACCCAAAACACAGTATGCTGAGTGGAATTAGCCAGTCACAGAAAAACAAATGCGGTCTGATTCCACATATATGAAATATCTAAAACGGTCAAATTCATAGAGTGAGAGTGAAATGGTTGCCAGGGGCTGGAGAGAAAGGAAAATGGATAGTTACTCACCCGTGAGCACAATGTTTCAGTTATACAAGATAAAGAAGCTCTAAAGCTGTGCAACATGTACCAAAAATCAACAATAGTGTATTATACACTTAAAAAAGGTGTGAAGACAATATATCCTATGTTAGGTGATCTTATCACAATGAAATAAAATTTTAAAAATAATTACATAAATAAAGTGCTGAACGGCATGAAAGAGTAAGTGAGGTTGACCTGAGTGAGGTTTCCACACATGGGAAGGGGCGTATGTGATTTGATGCTCCCTTCAGCAGAGGAATGAACAGAAGAATGGCTCCTGGGGGGAGAGCTATGAACCGAGCCTGAAAGTAGATACCCATGAGGCACTGGGGAAGGAAGCTCTATCAATAAGAATTGGCAAGGTCACATAGGCATGAGAAGATTAGCTTATTACAGAAGTTTGGAGTATTGTGTTCAGTTCAGTTAATTTTCTCTTACTTGGATAAGGTTCATTTTAGAAACTGAAATGTAGATAAGCTGCAAGAGGAAGGCAAATGGCAGAGCTGTAAGGAAAGCAGGATGCAAATGCTAGAAACAGGCAGGGTTTTTTAACTGATTTTATCAGTATTTTTTAAAAAAAAAAAACAACTGGTCATTAGTGATTTTATAACATAACTATTGATGCTTCAGGCCATTCTTCTAAAAAGACAGAAATTGTCAAGGAAAAAGAAAATACTCTACTAAAGTATCTCAAGCTGAAAAAAAAATAGGAAATAATGACGGTTCATGATGTACCTGAATATGTCATGCTGCTCTTACCAAAATCTCATTTCTCAAGTACCAGGAACGTATTTGCTTTTTCACATTTAGATATGCAAAAACAGAAGAGACTACAGAGGTGCTCCAATAAAGTCATGTTGAACTTCTCACACAATTACTTTTGTTATGTTCAAAGCAATTACTTTTGCTGTCAGTGAGAATAAAATATACTGCCACTGAAGACTGCAGAAAAATCAAATACATTCCTGGGAATTACAACATAAGCTGTATGCAAATAACCCCACAAGTTCAAAGGGCCTGTCTTCTCTATTTGTATTACTGATGCTTTTGTTTTAACTTGTTGAGGTTTTTTGTTTTTTTTAATTTCCTAGAAGCTGAAGCACATTCTGTCTACCAGCTTCAGTATAAAATAGCTGAGTTAATACCTACAGTCCTGGAGGGGAAATATCATCAATGCACTTAATAGAAACAGTTCCTTCTAGAAAAGAAAAACATGGCCATAATCATTAAAGCAAATTATACAACCAGTCGTCTTATGAAGATTAACACTTAGATATAGTCTTCTTAGGCAGACTTTGGTGCTGTGATAATTGAATTATCTCACACAAGGGACATATGGACCCTTAAAAAAAATATGTGAATCATAAAGACCTCTTGTTTCCTCGGAATGCAAATATTCTACATAATCAGGTAAACATCTATTTGGCTCTTGCCACTGCACTTCTGCCCTTGCTATGGCTGTAACTGCTTAACCACAAACACAGTCTTATCCAGGTGCAATGCTTTAGACCTAATCTTTGGAAAATTAGTAAACAATACACATACTCAGTATAGTACCAATTATATGATTCATAATTCTTCTAAAACACAATAATCCCCTGTGAGGTGGAGAGAAAACATTTTTATACTTATGCACCATTAAAACTTTCTGAGTAAATTTCTAACATAAATTGAAGACATAGGCAAGTTTGGGAAGATAATTTCTGACTGATTTGGATAGTGAGAAAATTCCGGAGAAATGTATCAGGGAAGCCATACTGTAAAGACATTATAAAAGCTGAGACAATGTTCTTATCTTTTCCCTGGAGAGATTGATATGCATTCTAAAGGGTTAGTGCAGACAGCCTTCCCAAGGATCAAAGCAGCCAGGTTCTTTTTGCTGGCTCCCTCACCCAGAACATAAAACAGTATATGGAGGATAAGATCTGGATCTCGCTGCTTCACCCCAAGGTTAACAGATTGGGGCACCAAAATGTCACATGTATATGCTGTGGGTAAATAATAATCTTCTTTACCCTGGAACCTTTATGTGTGCATTTTATAATATCAATAAACATGGATATTAAAAGTCTATCTTACTTCCCCCCTCCATTCTCTAGGATTTAACTTTTTAGCTCTTTCTTCTCACGTTGATCTCATTTCAAATACAGATCTTATCCTGCTTAATTCCAAATTAAGTTGAGAAAACAAGCCAGAACAATAGTCCAACAGGAATTTCAGAGGCTGTAATAAAACAGCAAATGACCCAATGCTGTAGATCAGCATAAGGGAGACAAATTAACTACAGGATCCAAATTTCTTAGTATGAATTCTTCTATGCTAGTCTCCTAAAAGTGCTGGTAAAGATAACGAAGCACTTCTCAGTTTCTTACCTAAAGATAAGTGATAATCCAAGAACATTGTCCACTCATTATGACACTGTAAGAAAGAAATAGTAATACAGCCCTTACAAACTTTCGAGTAATAGCAGGTATATATTGTTCTCAAGATATGGTGTAAAAAATATCCCCAAATCCTATCGGCTGAGAGATAATTCAAATGTGCAGAACATTGAATTTCTTAGAAATAAAAGCACAAGACCTGAAAATTATTTTATTTTTCCATTTCTAACCCAGAACTTTCTGGTTAATCAAGAATTCTTTATTTAACCAAGCAAATTTATGAATATGTGACCATTTGGAACACAAAGTTTTAATTCTTTGAATCAGACTCTGAGAGTCAAAAAGTCATTTTAACTTCAAAGCATAAACCATCTTTACAAAGATTTACACTGTAGAGTTTATACTGAACAATAAAAATATTTAAATATCCCAGATGATAATGCAAATCATTAACTCTTAGAAAACTCCAAACCCAATGATTTCAAGGCAATTTAGCGAAACACACTAGAAATCTGTTGAGTGGATAATTTTATTGTGCCAACATTTTATTATTTTAACAGTTCTATTTATTTAAGGCCCTGTCGCCTTATGAAAGACATTTCATTTTGTATACTGCAGCTGACTGACGATATGCAACTATTAAATTGCCATTTCACTCCAGAAGGCATTTTTATGATAATTATAAATTATAGTAATAGGTAGACAGGTATAATCAAATTTTCTACATGGGATTTCAATTTTTTTCTTGTCATAAGAACACAAGAGTAACCAAAAGTCATACTTGCATGTTTAGTATAAATTTTTAAACCTTCATTTTAGTTTTTATTCTAATATGGGAAAACAAATTTTACACTAATTTTAGGTCTATACAATTTATGCTGCTAGAAGGCATGATGAAACATTTAACAACATAGTCAATGAGAATTTTTCAGACATTCTATCATGAAGAACTTGATTAATTTTTAAAGTTTAACTGGGTAAATTTTCTATGGATTATTTTGGCTCATTTATATGTAATTGGATTTGTAGTTAATTGAATTAACTATAAATGAGCCAAAATAATGCATAGAAAGAACCAAAATATAGTATAAAATTCCAAAGTCCTTTTTGTAATACCAAGGAGAATATAAAGTCAAATTTGTGACTTCCCCATTGGTAATCATAATATTAACATGAAGGCTATATAATGTGCATATTAAAGTGTGTGCCATTAAAGATTTTTCTTTGCCTATATTAAAGAAGAAAAAAACATGAATATTTTGAGTGAAAAGGAAGGAAAGACAAATTGAGGACAAGTGCAGAGGGAAAAAACAGTACTTGTTGTAAAAGCCTTAGTGTAAAATATGCAAAATAAATTTTACAACTATGACTTTATTTGATGAGAGTTAGATTATCTAGAATTTAATCCCAATCATTTTTTAGGACAAGATTCTAATCCTGCTGTGTGTACATTTCCTCATCTGTCAAAAGAGGACAAAATAGTTCCTACTCAGAGAGATGGAATGAATACTGAATTAATATAAATATGAAAGGCAGTTCAAGCTGTATATGCAATGAATATTGAATCAATATAAACATGAAGGCAGTTCAAGCTGTACATATAATCATTTGATATTATTTAATTCTCACAAATTTGTAATGAATTATAGAGAATATAATAAAATAGACCAGTGTGGGATCTTCAAATTCTGACATATTGACATTTTTTTTTTGCATATTACCTCTTTATTTATTTATTTATTTTTTTAATATTTTTTTATTGATTAAGATATTACATATGTGTACCCTCTACCGCCCCCCCGCCCCCCCCCCCCGCTCATCCCCTCATCCCCCCGTTGTCCGTGTCCATTGGTTAGGCCTATATGCTTGCATATAAGTCCTTTGGTTGATCCTTCCCCCTTGCCCCCACCCTCCCCTACCTTCCCTCCAAGGCCCGACAGTCCAATCAAAGCCTCTCCGTCTCTGGATCAGTCCTTGTTCATCAGTTTATGTTGTTCATTATATTCCACAAATAAGTGAGATCTTGTGGTATTTATCCGCTCTCCAGTTCCATCGATGCTGTGGCAAATGGTAAGAGTTCCTTTTTCTTCTTCCTCTTCTTAAAGAATACCTTTCAGCATTTCATATAATGCTGGTTTGGTGGTGATGAACTCCTTTAGCTTTTTCTTATCCGTGAAGCTCTTTATCTGACCTTCCATTCTGAATGATAGCTTTGCTGGATAAAGTAATCTTGGTTGCAGGTTCTTGCTATTCATCTCTTTGAATATTTCTTGCCACTCTCTTCTGGCCTGCATGGTTTCTGTTGAGAAATCAGCTGACAGTCGGATGGGTACTCCCTTGTAGGTAACTGACGGTCTTTCTCTTGCTGCTTTTAAGATTCTCTCTTTATCTTTTGCTCTTGGCATTTTAATTATGATGTGTCTTGGTGTGGTCCTCTTTGGATTCCTTTTGTTTGGGGTTCTCTGCGCTTCCTGGACTTGTAGGTCCATTTCTTTCACCAGGTGGGGGAAGTTTTCTGTCATTATTTCTTCAAAAAGGTTTTCAATATCTTGCCCTCTCTCTCCTTCTGGCACCCCTATAATTCTGATGTTGGTACGCTTGAAGTTGTCCCAGAGGTTCCTTACACTATCTTCATATTTTTTGAATCTCTTTTCTTTTTTCTTTTTCGGTTGGGTATTTTTTGTTTCTTTGTATTTCAAATCTTTGACTTTATTCTTGGGATCCTCTTGTCTGCTGTTGGATCTCTGTAAATTATTCTTTATTTCAGTCAGTGTATGCTTAATTTCTAGTTGGTCCTTTTTCATGTCCTCCATGGTCTCACTATACTCCTTGAGGGATTCATTAAATTTATCGGCGGTTTCCATAAAATTCTTGACAAACCTTATAAACGTGGCCTTGAACTCTATATCCAGTCGTCTGTCCTCCTCCGTTTCTGCCAATTGTGACCTGTTTCTTTGTCTCCGCATTTTGGCTGCTTCCCTGTGTTGGTAGAGTGGCCCTGCGCGCCAGGTGTCCTGTAGGGCCTAGTGGCTCAGCCTCCCCAGTTACCTGGGGTGGACACTCTTGGTGCACTCTTGGTGCCTTGGTTGTTGTAGGATCACTGGGAGGAATTGACCTCCAGGCCAATTGGCTGTGGGAAGCAGCTGTGTCTGAAGTGGGAGAATGGTCCCCCTCTGACCACTGGGTACAGTGGCTCCTGGATCTAAGGAGGTGCTAATTCAGCCCCTGCCTGAGGCCACACAGCTGGAGCCACGAAGAGGCTCAGCTGTGAAGCAATGCAAGCCGCTGCGGGGCCTTGGGCCTTCTCTTGGAAGTTCCGGGTCTGCTTGGCTGGGCTGTAGTTAGGTACATTCATATGCAAAAGCCTCTGCCGCAGCCTGGGTGGGGCGGGGTCTCAGGGAGTCAAAAGGCGGAGAAAGAAGCTATGGCTGATTCTCCGCGCCCGGAGTCGCGCGTCTCAGTGTCCCGGTAACGGCTGCAAGCACCTCTGAGGGAAATCCGCCCTCAAGTTCGCCCGCTGCCGCCTGACAGACCAGCCTCTCCCCGTATGAGACCTGGGTCCCCAGAGACTTCCCGGAACCGGAGATCAGAGCAGTCGGGAGCTTGTGATTCAAAAAGACAGCCGCGTCCTCAGGTGCCACCCCCTTTCCGCGCGCGCGAGCCGCCGCCGTACCTCTGCACTCAGCCTCCGCAGCTCCTCTGGCTCTCAGCGTGCTTTTCTTTTCATCTAGTTGTAGAAATTACACTCAGCCAGCCTTCCTGTTGTTCTGGGCGGTGTTTGCTCCGTCCTTTGGGATATTTCTCAATTGTTGTGGGAGGCGACTATTTCCCGGTGTTTATCTATGCCGCCATCTTAGTTTCCTATCACATATTGACATTTGAATAATCCAGGAGCAACTCATTGAGAAGATCAGTTTTTCTGAATCTGAATCAGAATTACAATGTTGAGATATATTTCATCATCTGTGGATATTTATATAAATACTAGAGGCCTGTTGCACGAAGAGATTCATGCAATAGGCCTTCCCTCCCCTGGCTGCCGGCATCGGTTTTCCTTCAGCACCTGGGACCCCGGCCTTCACTCCTGAGGCAGCAGAGAAGCCAAGCCTCTTCAGTCTTCAGTTGTCTTCAGTCTTGGTGCCTGCATATGCAAATTAACCGTCATCTTTTGTTGGCTAATTTGCATACTCATCCTGATTGGCTGGTGGGCGTAGTGGAGTGACACCAATTTGCATGTTTATCTTTTATTAGTGTAGACTAGAGGCCCGGTGTGGTCCCTCGGCATGGCCTGCACCCTCTTGCAATCCAGAACCCCTCAGGGGATGTTGTACTGCAGGTTTCAGCCTGATCCCCACAGGCCAGGCCAAGGGACCCCACTGGTGCATGAATCCGTGCACCAGGCCTCTAGTTTCCATATAAGATCTTTAGTTAATCTCTTCCCACCCTACCCCCTACCCCCTTCCCTCTGAGATTCATCAGTCTGTTCCATGTTTGCATGCCTGTGCATTGTCTACCCCCTGGTGGTCAGTGCATGTCATAGCTACTGGTCAAACGGTTGAATGGTTGAATGGTCGCTTAACCTTTTGTATATATACCAGTAGATGGATTTATATATATCAAACACACACACTTCTAATTTCTATAGTAGAGACCTGTCCACAATAAGCTATGAGAAATCAAGCATTGCAGTGAAACAACAACAACAAAAAAAGGTTTATGGAGAAATAGCCATTGAAAAACAGAATAAAAATCTATACTAATAAAAGAGAATATATAATGAAAACATGATTGACATTTGAGCTGGGCTGAAGGCTGTGTGTGTGTCTTCAGGTAAACAGGAGTGTTATATTGAGGGATAGGAGGCAAAGATCAGTCCAGGTGGGGGCATCAAATGTCCTTCCTGTTCTTGTTACTGTGAGATAAAGGAAAACTCACCACATTCAACCATATTTTTCATATAGGAAGAATAAATTTTGTGGGCTGAATATTTCAGTAAAAAAGAAACACAGATTCTTCTATTATACTATAGTACTCTAAACTCTGGCTTAAGCACTGGGTGATTAATTTCAAGGTAGAAATATGTGTATCATTGACTCAGAGTCCTAAAGGGTGCCTCAAAGAATCAAAGCTGGATCTCTAGATTCCTTCCAAGAGAAAAGATCAAAAATACCTAGAAACTTAAATTTTATTATAATTGAGTAACCTTCAATCTGATTGGCAATTTAACATTACAAATAAAAGGTAAGCTTTAATTTACTGGCTCAATATGAGTTGTCAGAAACTGAAATCATTTCCACATTTGCATAACAAAATTTATTATCTGTAATTAACTAAACTTTATAAAATTCATTTTTAATTTCCTCCTGTCAACATATCTGGGAAATGCCAAGTTAACAAGTATTAACATATAAGCCACAACATTAGTGTAGAAGCTACTGGAAGCATTAGATGTATGAAGTAGTCAAGTCCCAAGTTAATTAAAGAGTTGCCATCTTATCACATTGTTCACCTGAAAACATCTGGAGAAATATTTTATATCATTGCTAAGTGACAACAAAATCATGAGGCACCATTTTATTGTGCACACTAATCAACTAAAGTAATCTATTTAATCAACACTGTCTACTTGGAATTCTTGTAGATTTGTAGCACTACATTTTATACCAAAACACAACCTAAATATGAAAATCCAATTGCCTAATTCTCATTGTTCTAATTCAATTTTAATGAGCATATAGTTTTTGTAATTCAATTTTAGAAGCAACAGTTTACGGGGGTATTTTTAAAATCTTTAATGATATTTTAGAAATTAATTTTTTGTCTCGCTCTACTCTTGATATAAGGAGTCATAGGAAGAATTAAAATGTATTTTCCCTCATCACAAAATTTAGCTTATTAGGTATAAAAAAACTACATATATGCCTATAGCCATACTTCAATTTGGCTATGCCATAGACATTAAAAATATTTCTCTTTATGATAATAAAACACTAAAAGTTTTAAAAATTTAATACCAACATAACTCTGTTTTTCCCTGGAGTTGATCAAGCTCTGCTAAATACTCTATCTAGCCATTACAATTTATAGAAAGAAAAGCAGTAATAGCAGGTGGCATTATGAATTTAAATTCGATCCAATGCGCACTAGGACAGCAGGGGGCCCTCTATGTCGGTTTCCTGAATGCATGACACAAACAATATTGTATGTTTTCCAAATGAGTCAGGTCATTACTTTCTACAAAGATTATTTTTCCATTTTACTAGAGTGTTTTTTCCCCTCAAGATACTAGTTTGTTCACTCATCAGCCTTTTTTACCCTGACATAAGAAATCTAGGGTATTGATTATGTAAAATGAAACAAAACAAAACAAAACAGATGCCTTTTAAGGCAGTTTTAAAGGGTCAGCCACCTTAATATCTCCATACAATATCTTATATACACATACAAAGCCAATTACACATCTAAACAATTGTGAACAAAATTTAATTAAGTATAAAATTTACTTACATTTAGATCAGGTAGGAACTTTATATTACTTTTTTTAAAAAAATCAGACTTTTGATAGGCTAGAATTCAGCTTTTTTATAGCATGTTTCAAAAATTTAAAGAGACAACAAGCCTTTAAAATAATTCAACATCTTCTCATCCACTGTTTCCAACCTCAAGAATTGGCAACACCATTTATTTATATATCAATGCCAGAAACTTGGAATTTATTCATCAACATTTGTATCCATGTCCTTCAGATGTTATACACTAAAATTTCCAGATGTGAGACATTTTATTCTTTAAAGATAGACTGGTTTCATTTGTGTATGAATTATCTTCTACTTATTTATTCTTGTATTTATTTAGTTCACACAACAGAGTTGATTTGCAGTATTTTTCTTGTCACTAAATTAAATCTGCCCAGCTGAGAAAGAATCAGCCAGAAGAGTTACATCTAGTGAATATCTAATACTGTTTACCCTGCAATTATCTTGCCTGAAATAACAGGATTATGTACAGTAGTTGATAGGATAATTTGTCTAATATTATCCCATTTTTAAAGGTTTCATCTTAAATCATGCAAAATGCATTTTGACAGCATCTTTAAATTTCTAATTAACTTACAAAGAACTTTTGAAATATCTTCTCAAATGTCATTTTTACATATTTTCTAGTTGTGCTTTTTTTTCAGTAAAAGCAGAGTGGAGCTATCTTTTAATTTCTGTGAAAATTACTTCTATAAGGAAGCTTTCATTCCATCTGTAAATGAGGCATGGGAAAACAGACTTCACATGGTTTCTTCAACCTTTGGATCAGAGTTTATATACAGAGCCTCACCTAAGAAGTTACCTATTATTAATAATAATAATAATAACAATAATGTTTATTATTTACATGTGTTGAGTGCTTACTATAGGTCAGTCTCTGTTCTAAACCCTTTACATTTATTAATTAATTATTAATAATCTGGCAATGAATAGGATTGGAGATTCATCTAACTTGGTTAAATATTGGCATTAAAAAAAAACAAGATAAAAGATTGATAATCTGGCAGTAATTTTTTATACTTAAGGAAAAAATTATCACATTAAAGAAAGATTGAGCTGCTTATAATACCAACCCAAGTATTCATCAGAGGTCAGGAGGCAGCATACTATTTCTTCCACTTACAAGTATTTGTTTTCCAGATCAACGTTTCAGTATTATTTTCAATCATACCCCTAACATATCATTGTAGGATCCTCAATAATTTTAAATAAACTGAACAAAATGTGACTTCTCCGCTGCTGTGGATTTTAACCATTTATTCTGTGCACAAAATAGTACACATTTAAAGCAGGCTTAGGGTACAGGGGTTTGTCCTGAATGACACGGAACAGGTTTACATACCCAGCAAACTCTCTCATCTCTGCTTCCAGCAGTTAAGGTTTTGTTAACACCTTAAGCCAATTCCATTTTTCATCCCTATTCTCAGTCAGGCAGAGGACAACAGAAGGAAGAGGGGAGCACATCAGCAGACTAGATACATGCAAAGGAAATATTTGTTTGTGTATCTTATGCAAATAATAGCTCATAATTCAATGAGAACTTCTCAGAGGCAAGCTGAACTCTGGGATTTGTTCAAACTTCCAAGGAATCAGAATATTTTCTATTATACCTAAAATAAATAATGACTCACCAAACATAGCTTTTAAAATCCAGCCAGAGGTTTTCTTAATATTTTTTTTTCTAAAATTATGGCATTGCTTTTTCCTTTACTACAACACATAAAATACATTTTGTTAAAACCTAAAATTTTGACCCATAATATTGAGCCTAGAATTCTACATAATTAAAAGATCCACTGTAAATGTACATAGAGGTTTAATAAACTTTACAAGATGCTTTCATTATTTTGAAATTACCTTGGTCTATTTATTTGCATAAGCTTTCATGGTCATAATATCCTCCTCTTTTCAAAAGTCTACTATGACTTCAATTTTCCTTCACAGTTGTTAGTCACTCTTCTCAAGAAGAGAAATGATTTGGGAAATGATGTGGAATAGCATTCCCCTGCTGCTTTCAATCCAGAAGATGCTATGGGGTGGAACCCGCCTGGGGGGTCCCTGCTGATCCTTAATGTTCCATCAGCATTGCCAAAGAGTCACCCTAACCAGCAGTTTTATCTATTTCTTTCCCCATGTAGGAAATGCAATTATTGTCTCTGGGTGAGATTTTCACAGAATAATAAAACTACACTCTAAGACCTTCTGAAGATCATGAATAAGAAATTCATTTGCTCAGTCACTCATTAATTATTATATTTGCATATATGTACAGGTATAAATACATTTATCATGCTTTTTCTCTACTAAGACTTATATTAATATGTTGACACTTTTTTATACTGGCTACTTTCATTACACAGAGAAAATGTGATTTTAGAATAAGTCATATTAAAACTGGAATGGAGAGAAACTAAGATGGCGGCATAGGTAAACACTGGGAAATTGCTGCCTCCCACAACAACTTCAAAAATACAACGAAAAGACAAAAGGGACATCACCCAGAACTACAGGAAGGCTAGCTGAGTGCAAATTCTACAACTAGAAGAAAAGAGAATAGCACACTGAGACTCAGAGGAGCTGTGGAAGTAAAGTGCAAAGGTGCGGAGGCTCGAGCACGTGCGCGGAAAGGGGCTGGTACCTGAGGACGCGGAGGTCTTTTTGAATCCGGAGGGAATCACAAGCTCCTGACTGCTCTGAACTCCAATTCTGGGAAGTCTCTGGGGACCCAGGACTCATACGGGGAGAAACTGGACTGTCTGGAAGCAGGCAGAACTCTGAACTTGAGGGCGGCTTTCCCTCAGAGGTGCTTGCAGCAATTACCGGGACACTGAGACATGGGGCCCCTTAGGGAAGGGCTGAGGACCAGCCATAGCTGCTTGCTCCGCCCTTTGATTCCCTGAGACCCTGCCCCACCCAGGCTGTGGCAGAGGCTTTTGCATATGAATGCCCTGGCCCTTTGCAACCTGAAAATTACCTAACAAACTGCAGCTGGGCCAGACAGACCCAGAACTAGCAAGAGAAGGCCCAAGGCCCCACAGCAGCTTGCACTGCTTCACAGCTGGGCCTCATAAGGGCACCTCCAAACTCCAAAAAAGGAAGGGAAATCTGTAGTTCTCTTTGTAGCTCCTGCTGGGTAACCTCAGGCAGAGGCTAAATTAGCACCTCCTTAGATCCAAGAGCCAGTGTACCCAGTGGTCAGAGGGGGACCATCCAGATTACAACTCCTCAGATCCATAAGGGACACACTCAGGGCGCAGACTCAGTGAGCACCAAAGCCCCACTGAAGCAAGTCTTGCCCCAGAAGGGTGTCTTCAGCACAGAAGTTCTCCCACTTCAGACACAGCTGATTCTCACAGCCAATTGGCCTGGAGGTCAACTCCTCCCAGTGATCCTACAACAGTCAAGGCTTAGCTACAAAAAGACTGCGCACAAAGCCCACAAGGGGGTGCACCAAGAGTGTCCACCTCAGGTAACCGGGGAGGCTGAGCCACTGGGCCCTACAGGACACCTAGCACACAAAACCGCTCTACCAACACAGGGAAGCATAAAAAATGCGGAGACAAAGAAACAGGTCACAAATGACAGAAATGGAGGAAAGCAAACGACTGGATATAGAGTTCAAAGCCACGTTTATAAGTTTTTTCAAGAATTTTCTAGAAACCGCCATAAATTTAGTGAGACCCTGGAGGATATGAAAAAAGACCAACTAGAAATTAAGCATACACTGACTGAAATAAAGAATAATTTACAGAGATCCAACAGCAGACAAGAGGATCCCAAGAATCAAGTCAAAGATTTGAAATACGAAGAAACAAAAAATACCCAACCGAAAAAGAAAAGAGATTCCAAAAATATGAAGATAGTGTAAGGAGCCTCTGGGACAACTTCAAGCATACCAACATCAGAATTATAGGGATACCAGAAGAAGAGAGAGGGCAAGATATTAAAAACCTATTTGAAGAAATAATGGCAGAAAACTTCCCCTACCTGGTGAAAGAAATAGACTTACAAGTCCAGGAAGCACAGAGAACCCCAAACAAAAGGAACCCAAAGAGGACCACACCAAGACACATCATAATTAAAATGCCAAGAGCAAAAGACAAAGAGAGAATCTTAAAGCAGCAAGAGAAAGAAACTCAGTTACCTACAAGGGAGTACCCATACGACTGTCAGCTGATTTCTCAACAGAAACCATGCAGGCCAGAAGAGAGTGGCAAGAAATATTCAAAGTGATGAATAGCAAGAACCTGCAACCAAGATTACTTTATCCAGCAAAGCTATAATTCAGAATATAAGGTCAGATAAAGAGCTTCACAGATAAGAAAAAGCTAAAGGAGTTCATCACCACCAAACCAGCATTATATGAAATGCTGAAAGGTATTCTATAAGAAGAGGAAGAAGAAAAAGGAACTCTTACCATTTGCCACAGCATCGATGGAACTGGAGAGCGGATAAATACCACATGATCTCACTCATTTGTGGAATATAATGAACAACATAAACTGATGAACAAGGACTGATCCAGAGACGGAGAGGCACTGATTTTACTGTCGGGCCTTGGAGGGAAGGTTGGGGAGGGTGGGGGTAAGGGGGAAATATCAACCAAAGGACTTATATGCAAGCATATAGACCTAACCAATGGACACGGACAACGGGGGGCTGAGGGCATGAGCGGGCGGGGGGGGGGGCAACGTGGGGATAAGGACACATATGTAATATCTTAATCAATAAAAAATACATTTAAAAAAAACTGGAATGGAGATGGATACAACATGCATATCAAAGACCCACATGAAACTGATCACCCTCAACTTACATTTCAAAAATCTCATTTTTAAAACCTGAGAATAATGCAACCTTTAGAACATCTCTGGCTCTTTTAATCAGTAGCAGGTCTACACTAATAAAAGAGAAAGATGCAAATTAACCATCACTTCGCTACACCCATGCACAATGCCAACCAGCCAATCAGGAGCCAGTAAGCAAATTAACCCAACTAAGATGGTCACAGCCACAGAGCTGGAGCAAGCAAGAGGCTTGTGTTGTCCCCACTGATGGAGGAAGCCAAGCTTCCCGCCTGCCCTGGCAGGCCCTGGGCTCCACTCAAGGCTACAAAGTTTCAATTATAGAAGATAAATAATCCCAGATACCTGCTTCCAGGCTGCCCTGGAAAAAAGAAAAAAAGAAAAAAAGGAGAGGCTGAGACCTTGGGTCACCGGGGGGCACGGCCAGCCTGCAAACAGCCATCATCCCCTCACCCAGGCTGGCCAGGCACCCAAGAGGGACCCCCACCCTGATCCAGGACACCCTTCAGGGCAAACCAGCCAGTCCCCATCCATGCACCAGGCCTCTATCCTTTATAATAAAAGGGTAATATGCAAATTGACCCTAACAGCAGAACGACTGGGAATGACTGGTCACTATGACACACACTGACCACCAGGGGGCAGACGCTCAATGCAGGAGCTGCCCCCTGGTGGTCAGTGAGCTCCCACAGGGGGAGCTCTGCTCAGCCACAAGCTAGGCTGACAGCTGCCAGCACAGCAGTTGTGGTGGGAGGCTCTCCCGCCTCCTCAGCAGCGCTAAGGATGTCCAACTGCAGCTAGGCCTGCTCCCCGCTGGCAAGTGGACATCCCCTGAGGGTCCCAGACTGCGAGGGCACAGGCCAGGCTGGGGGGCACTTTTGTGCACCAGTCCTCTAGTCTATATATATAAAAGGCTAAGCAACCGGCCAAGCAGGTGTTAGGTATGACTCACACTGACCACCAGGGGGCAGACGTTCAATGCAGAAGCTACCAAGCAACAGCAACTTTGCAGAGTGCCCTCTTGGACTCCAGAAACCCTTGGGGGATGTCAGTCTGCCGGTTTCGGCCTGATCCCTACAGGCCAGGCCAAGGAACCTCACCTGCTGGAGGTACCCCGTTCACTCTGTAAATGCCCTTCAAGCCCTGGTGCCACCCCAGGTGTGGCCAGCAGGTGTGGCCAGCAGCGTATAAAATGTGTTATTGGAGCACAGCCAAAACAGGAGGTTGGCTCCAGGGTTTGTCTGGCCCGTCTTGCCCAGTCCTGCCCCACTGGCCATCTTCTAATTAATTTCCTTTCCATGTGCAGAAATTCGTGCACCTAGGCCTCTAGTAATAAAATAATTAATTAAAAAACTATAACATAAGAATTACATGTCACTATATGTATTTAAAAGTGCTGAGATATTTACGTTTAATTTCTAATGATTTCAGCAAGTGGGTAATAAAGTGAAGACATTTTTCTCCATTTTCTCTTCCTTTGATTTCTAGTTATTTCAGACTCCACTTATCACCAATATTCCCAACATTGTTTGAAAACTATAGGATCATTTCACAATTTATACATATATAAAATCATTATGTTGTACACCTTACACTACAACAATGTTATATGTCAATTATATTTCAAATAAATAAATTCAATATGCTGATTCAAATTTAGTTATCAATGCCAATGTATTTGGGTTGCAGGAGTGTTTGCATTTTCAAAAGAGATTCCTAATGGAAGATTATCAAACCCCATGACATCTTTTGAGGGACAACATTTCAGAGCATGGACAACTTGCAAAATAAGCCATATGAAACTGCTGCTCCCATCCATATCGAGGCTAATTGTGAGACTAATGTAAGTAAGGCTTTGCATAAAAGCAAAATGACCCCACAAAGTAACTGAATGCATGTATTTTACTCAATAACAGAACTAAAAATAAATTAACTTGGCCCAAAATTATTTTTATGGTTTAAAAGCAACATGATGTGATAGAGATCATTATATTGCATTTTTTGTCCTTAGAGTATATGTAATTATCAGTTTTCATTTTTGAGCCTTAGAGTATGTGTAATTTAGCCTCTGTCACTTACTGGCTATCTAGTCTCAAACAACGAAAACTCTCTTGCCCCAGTTTCCTTATGGAGTTGGCCCACAGTCCTAATTGAAGCCACTTGTCCTATATAATAAAACCCTAATATGCAAATCGACAGAACAGCAGAACGACCAGTCGCTATGATGTGCACTGACCACCAGGGGTCAGATGTTCAACGCAGGAGCTGCCCCCTAGTAGTCAGTGCGCTCCCACAGAGGATGCACTGCTCAGCCAGAAGCTGGGCTCACAGCTGGGGAGCACAGCGGTGGTGGTGGGAACCTCTCCTGCCTCTGTGGCAGCACTAAGGACCCCTCGGGAGATGCCCACCTGCTGGCTTATCAGCCAGGAGAGGGCCTAAGCCAACAGGCGGACATCCCCAAGGGGTCCCGGACTGCAAGAGAGTACAGGCTGGGCTGAGGGAAGCCCCCCTCCAGTGAACGAATGTCGTGCACCGGGCCAATAGTTAGTGTGTAAAATGTGTTACTGGAGCACAGCCACATTCATTCACCTTTGTATTCTCTTGGACTGCTCATGCCCTATGACGACAGAGTTGAGTAGTTACAAAAGAGACCATATAATCTTCAAAACCTAAAATATTTGCTATCAGCTCAGCCATGTTGCTGAGAGGTTGAGCATTGACCTATGAACCAGGAGGTCATGGTTTGATTCATGGTCAGGGCACATGCCCAGTTGAGGAATCGATCCCTGGTTGGGAGCATACAGAAGGCAGCCAATCAATGTCTCTCTCTCATTATTGATGTTTCTCTCTCTCTCTCCCTCTTCCTTCCTCTCTGAAATCAATAAAACATATATATTTAATAAATAAATAATATGTACTATCTGGTACTTTAAAGAAAAAGTTTGCTGAACTCTGCTCTAGAAGTTGCCAAATCAAAGGAGAATACATATCTCCTTACAGAATCTGACCTTCTGCTAGCATGCTATGCTACTGATTTTTACCTCCCTCTGCAGCTTTCTTTACCTTGGGTACTTAGATTCCACTTTCTCCAGTACACCTCATCTCTCTTAATAGTTCCTTTTTATTCTTTTCCTCTATTCCTTAATCTTAGGGCTCCTAGTTTTCAATTCTACATTTTTTTACATAATCTCCTTCATCCCTCAAGACCAGAAAAATCTTTGCTAGGATATTCTGTCCCGCTCTTCCTCTCATCATACTTAACTCAATACATTACAAAAAATGATTGTGACGTTTTTAATATTTTCCCAGGTGGCTATGTTCTTAGTAATGATCAGCAACTAAAACATATAGAATGCTCAGTAAATGTTTGTGGAGCAAATAGAATGGATTTCTATTTCCACTCTCATTCTCCCCCTTGAAATTAACCTGTAAATTAGACTCCTTTCTTTTGTAAGTTCTCATCAGTGTCATGCACCATAAGACAAATAAAAATGTCCCCCAAGAGCTGTCCCTCCAACACACTGGAACAAGAGTAGTGCTAAGGTTCTCTCTCAAGAGTTGATTCGATAAGCACAGCAATTGCACAAATACATCATACTAAAGTTTAAGTGCTCTGAGAACAAAAGAGAGATAAACAGGGAGACCATCACGGGGGTAACGTGATAGAACTAAGTACCATGCATTCTGAATAATAAAGAAGAAGAAACCCTAACCAAAACAACTTAGATCTCAGCCCCTATCCTTAATAAAAGAAAATAACACAGCTCTCTTAATAGTAACTGGCACCCCCTTGGATAGTAGAAACAGACTATCAAATACGTAGGAACAAAATAGCTCAATTTTCACCCTCATTACGCCATTATATACATGGCCACAGGCCTTTATACTTTCTCTCTGGAGAGCTCCCTACTGCCTTAAAGCATAACTGAAAATAAAAATATGCTCTTGAGATACACAAAACAATTTCCCACTGAAAAACTTTCAAGAACAATTGCCAAATATATAAAAGGTCCCTCAGCAATTGTGAAGGGACTACATCTTAAAACCTGAGTCTGAGATGTGGTTCAAAACTGCCATTGGTATTTGAAATAAAGTTGCCTTTATTTCCCCTCTTTTTTTCCTGAATTATGAGGAGGAACACCAGACCACTTGAAATTAGAACCTGCACGGCTGAGTTTGTTTGCAGATAAAATGAAAGCAAGGAGAAAAACAGAGACATAATTATGACAGACACAAGAATATGGAAAAGAGATTAAACCTTATTAAAATATCATTTCTAGGCATTAGCAGCAGTTCTATAATTAATAACATAACAGTTGACTGCACTAAGCGCCATTACAGAAATTAAATTTTTATTTATGAACAAGAATAATGAGGCAGCATAGAAAGATTGGGCTGGAGTTGTCCTGCTACTGAAGATTAATAATTGCCCAAGGTCTATATTCAGAATTAAGATACACATTTGGTTGCAGAGAAAGATAATTCATGGGGTGTGCAAACACCCTTTAACTCTGGACTGCAATCATGGCATCGAGCTGGATGCAATTTACATCTCACCGTCATTGGAGTCAGACTATTTCTACTGTTGCTTATTTCATCATGTGACCTAGAGAGAAAAAAATGCAATATCAATGAACCAAGAACTTCAGGTTGCTCTTTTAAAAGGAGCTCTTGGCAATATTAATATTCAATACAGTGTTCCTATGGCTGAGAATGAGAGTGTCTAACATCTATGAAGAGATTTCTTTTTCTTGATAAAAAAAAAAGTGACAAAGAAGAATAAAAAAGATGTGTGGAATTTCTTTTAGAAACTATTTAAAGGCTGCTATAGTGTTTTACCCTTGCTTTATTTACCAGGGGTTTTAAAATTTGTTTGATAGTGTTTATAGTCTATATGTAAACTAGATATATTTATCCTACTCTTTGCACAGCTTAGCATACCCATGAACAAAAGTTAAGAAAATGTCATAAAATTGTTTTATTTATAATTACAGTGCTTATTTTATTTTTTTAAAAAAGGGAAATCAACTGATTACTAAAATAAAAGACTGAGAATATGAATTATAATAAAATGTTTTTAATTTTTCATTTTAACTCACCAAATGGCACTTGATATAATTCCCCCATAGTTTTGGTTTTTAGTTATTATTGTTTTTATTGTTGTTTTAGTTATTTGTCCAAGATTGGAACAATTTGAGAAACAAAGAGAACTGTATTATGACCCAAAGCAGAAAAAAAATGTTCATAAGTCCATACTGATATAAACAATTACTTCAACAAATAAATAAGGGTTAAGATACAAATTTTCCTCAAAGAAGAATTCCAAGTAATTTAGGTAGATATTCCATCCTGAAGATGGGGCAGCGTAACTCCCCAGATCTTAATTGCAGGCTCTGAATAGTGACTTCCTTCCACAGAGTGCAGTAAGGAAATCAGAAAAAATAATACCCTTACAGTGGAGAAATCTGACAAACACCACCTCAGCCAGGTGGTCAAGGTCAACATCAACCGTGCTAAGACATGTTGATAGTGCATCAACTATGATGGTTGATCAGAGTTGCCATGATGATAGTATACACTTGGTACCCTTGATATGAAGTGAAGAGAATGACATTTTGCCTCTGTGGTCTCCCTCCCAAAAGAGCCCATGATCCCAATCCAATCATGAGAAAAACATCAGACAAATACCAATTTAAGGATATTCTTCAAAACACCTGGTCAACACTATCCAAAAGTATGAAGAGGATCAAAAAAAATGACAATCTGAGAAAATGTCACAGCCAAGAGGAATCTAGTGACTAAATGTAGTGGAGTACCCTGGATAGGATTCTGGAATAGTGCAAGGGCACTAGATAAAAATTAAGAAAGTCTGAATAATTTATGGGCTTTAGTTAATAATAATGTATCAGTCACTGGTTCATTAATAATGAAATATGTACCATTTTAGAGTAAGATATTAGTAATAGGGAAAAGTGGGTGTGAAGCTATGGGAACTCATTGTGCAACTTCTCCGTATATCTAAATCTATTCAAAAGGAAAAATTTATTTAGAAAAAAATTTAATGCTAAGGCCTGGGCTCCAACAACACAGAGCAATCTCCTTCTTTGAGTGGCACCTGTGCTGTGGGCCCAGTCATCAACATCCAAGTTGTTCCAAGTACACTAAAATGTTCGAATATCAGTTTTTTAAAATGTTTGTGCCAATAAGTTTGTATTAATAGTATAACATTGATGTGAATATAAATAGTGTACATATACTCAATGATGAATCCTTGGACAAGTGAATCTTTTTACAACTATAAGTTTTATGAAATCTAAATACAAATGTAATATATTCTGAAAAAAAATTCAGGCCCTGAGATTTGTGGTTAACATACCAGATCCAAAGACTTTATATGAGAAAAGAATGTAAAATATATCATGAAGAATTTTTTTGCCCTGGCTAGTTTAGCTCAGTGGATAGAGCAGACTGAAGGGTCCCAGGTTCAATTCTAGTCAAGGGCACATGCCCAGGTTGTGAGCTCGGTCCCCAGTAGGGGGCGTGCAAGAGGCAACAGATCAATGATTCTCATCATTGATGTTTCTATATCTCTCTCTCCCTCTCCCTTCCTCTCTAAAATCAATGAAAATATATTTTTTAAAATAACTTTTTTCATGTTGAAATGCTAATATTTTGGAGATTTTGTGTCCAATAAAATTGGATATTAAAATTAACTTCTTTTATTTTTACTTATTAGTTAACCACTAAAAGAATTTTCACTCTGCATTTGGCTGATTTTATATTTGCAGTGCCTGGTGTTGGTCTAAAGCACTAAGCTGTAGGACCTAATGTGAAAACCGTAAGTACTCGTCTGAACTATTAGGACGTTCCGCTCCCTGCTGGCAAAATGAGTGTGACTGATAAAAGATGTCCATGGTCCCTATAAAACATAAATATAAAACCCTCCAGTTCCTTCCCTCTCCTAGGCAGCAACAGAAAGGGGGCACCTTTCGGAACTGGATCTGCGATTTTAAACTTCATTAGCATTGGGAGTCACACCTTGCAAGGAAAGAGCTTGGGCTTGGGAGAAAGTAAGTAAAGGTTTGATTATTTGCTTCCTAATCTGTGTGACTATATGCAGGTTTACTGAATGTCTCTCACTCGCATTTCCCTCAACTATTAAATAGAAACAACAACAACAATAATAATAATATCAAACCTGCATTGCTATGTAAAACATAAATAACCCATTAAATAACTGGCATCGTGTAGATAAACCAGTGTTAATTATTTTTACCAAGGTTAAGTAATTATTCACTTTTTATGAGCTACTTTTAAAGTGAAAGTGATGCCCTTTGAGAACCAAACATTTTAATTCTTAATTTTATTCCTTGATAATAAAGTATATGTTCTCGTGTGGACTTTCCCCCAGACAAACATACAAAATGCTTGGAAAGGTACTGACGCTCTTAAATAACGGAGGAACAGGAAAGCCAACCTGGATAAAATACTGCCTTTGTAACTTAGTTTCTTCCACCTGTAATAGGCAACAGGGAAAACAGCAGAGAACCACTGAAATCCCTGAATGATCGCCGCACAGACGCTCTTAGTACCTCTCTTTGTGCTATAAGTACAGTGCACAAATAATCGCACCATTGCTTTAATATATTTACTTGTTAAATAAAAGATCAAGTTCTAAGAGAAACGGATTTCTTAGCAGTTAGAGTCTATGTTATGAGACTCAAAATTAAATAGCAATTTCCCCATAAGCCAGTCACACATCAGGGAGACCATCGCTGCCATAAATTATGCAACAGGGACAGAACAGTGCTTCCAGAAGCTTTCAGATGCTTCACTAAAAAATGAGAGTTTAATGTTATCTTCATTCTAAACAGAGTGATATAGACTTGGAGGCTAACAAAAGATTTCCAATGTTCTAATCACAGACAACTATTGATACCCAAGTATTTAGCTTGGGAAATAGAAGAGGAAATGTAAGTCTATAGTTGCTTTTATTTAAATCTAATATATTTACCTCACAACTCTATTACTTCATGGCCATCATTTGCATGTATTTTTATTTTAAAGTCTAAACAGAGATGTAAGGGTCTTTTCTTATCATTAGCATCAACGTCTGCATGGGTTTATGAAAATGCATTCCTTTTGTGAAGGAAGAACTGATTACACATTGTCATTTTATTGCTTTACCAAGAAAACAAATGTAGAACAAGGAGCAATTCAAGAAGTGCTAAATGTATGATTGTGAGACACACTGTTGATATGTAGAACAGGGTTATGGAGTAAATCATCGTGTATAAAATTGAGCCCCTTGGCGTGTTTAAACTTTGTTTTCTAGAGTTCAATATTTCTGTATCCACCTTTAAGAAGTTGTGAATATTTTCGCTATGGCTGCATTATAATGCCAAGCATGGAGATTCATCAAGTTCTTACTTAATTTTTTGCACTAGAAGATTATAAGAAATTAAACTTTTATCATTAACCTGTGAGGTTTAATTGGACATTTCTGTCAAACATATATTTTCTTCCTAATAGAACCAAATCTAATTTTTAATGTTCAAAATACAAGATTTACTTTGGTTTTATTAGGTTTTACTTTCACTGTTATTCACTTTGACTCCTTGCTTTGTCTTCTATCCATATGATGAATTTATGATTTTCTAAAGGAAGACCATACACATTGGCAAATTTCATGATCCAAACAGTCTGAGATGTGTATTTCACCATTATTTTATAATATCTGAGTTGTAACTAGAAAGCAGATTACAATTAACCATCTCCCAGTTTGCCCAGCCATGTAAATGCTTGTTATTTTTGTTGATTACATAAAGCAGATTTTTTATTATTTTGGCAAACAAGATACAGAGGCTCTAAACTAAACACCAGAATGGGCCATAAAATTTCTCTGTTAAATCAAGCTCCATTGCTGTCCTGAGAATACATTTACTATAATGTAGATTAGATACATTTTCCAAACCGTTTCAATACATTTTCTTTCCTTTAATAAAAATTGTGTGACAGATGTACTGAGGTCAACATTCAGGTGACACAGATTACAGATCAGGCTTCATTCAAAGTACCAATTTGTTTAACGGGGGCAGATAAATCTAGCAATGTGTGGGAAGCCTTAATGAAATGAAACTTTCTAATCTTCAATCGAGAAATCTTTGCTGGCTCCATTCAGCAGTTGCCATGTAAAGAGAATAATCCTAAGAACAGCAATGATCGTGGAAATTCAGTCCATGTGGATAGCAAATTTGGGTAACTCAGGATGAAAAGATTCTAATTTTGGCCATAAGTATTTGGTTTAAAGTACAGTATTAACTGGATCAGAGTAGCTGGAGAGTTTGCCAAGTGTTTTTCTCAACCACTGACAAATCATTAGTGTTGAATCATCAAGTTCATTGTTTCCATAGACAAAACAATGAAAGAGCTATTTGGAGGTTAAGTTTTCTGATTTAGAAAATTAATTCATATAATTTGGATAATTTCCAATGTCCTCACTCTCTTTGATTTGTGTTGACCAAGGCTAAATTACTCACAGTAGCTTAATGCTTGGTTGGCAGAGAAATTAATTAAGAAGCAGTGGTCATGGCCATCCGGTGTCCTAAATGCCATTCAGACCATTCCAGACCACTTTTATTTGGAAACAAACAAACAAACAAAAAACTACTGCAAACTAAGGGTGTATTCACAACCCTTATGTGAATAAACCATGTAAACATTGAACTTGTCTTTCATTATCGACATAATTAAATTAGCAGAGCACATTGGGAAAGGGTATGAGCATTAGACATGAAGAGCCATAATGTATTTTCTTTATAATTGGGCATTTGTTGTCATAAATCTTTTTGAAAGTGTGGTTCTTTGTGCCTAAGCACTTTACCTACCTCAACCACTGACTATCTTCTAAAATTTACTCTTACTTTAGGAACAAGTTTGAATTAATTCTGAACCAATATCCCTGGTAACAAGCAGACAGTTACATGCTTTCAATCCCACAAGATTATAAACATTTGAAAGTACTATCTGTAATCCACATGTAACTGAAATCACAGTTTCCCTACCCTGAAGATTTTCTCAGGGGTGGTAGTGGGGGGTAGGGGGTATAAAGTCTATATTATGTCTCCTTTATATTTCCTTAATTGGTGAGGGAAGTTAAGCTAAATCTCCTGCTAAATCTTTGTATAATTAAAGATGACCATTAATGAGAGTAACTAGTAAACATTTTTTAGAAGTGGGTTGTTTTTAGAGCTACTCTGGATAAAAAGAGAAAGGAAAGGAGAAAATGCTATGACCTTCAATCTAGGAGTATCTTGGAATTTGATGTTATAGTTAACAAAAAGCTATCTTCCTTAACCTTCAATTAAATCATACTGACTCATATTAGTGGTGTTTCTTTAAGTGTGTGTGTGTGTGTGTGTGTGTGTGTGTGTGTGTGTGTGTGTTCTAAGATTTATTTACTGGATATTTTTCAACAGAAAGACAAGGCATGTCAACCCTGGCAAAATAACCCAAAGCTGATTAATCTTCAATTTAAATAAGCTTAATATAGACCACCCCCCCACGGTTTCATTGTCAACTGAGTAGTCCCTGAAAGGTTAATTTTGTGGGCTATTTTCTGTTTGGATTGCCACAATATCAAGAAGCAAGGACTCCTAAAGTGAAATCATTTCCTTTCGGTAATAGATGGGGTTTTTCGAAAGGGGTTAGGAGATTTGCCTTGGAAGGATGGAAGAATGTCCCTCTCAGAGAGGGAGGATTGATGCTGCAGCAAACAAGCAAGACGTGTGTGTGTGTGTGTGTGTGTGTGTGTGTGTGTGTGTGTGCGCGCGCACGCACACACCCACCTGGATGTACACTTTTTCCTTCTAACTATCGAAAGTTATGTTTCTATATTCATCCAGTTTCAAGTCGTCTCTTCCCCTATTGAAATTCCCTTTGTTATCCCTAAGTCTTCAGTCCTGAGTGCACCATGACACCGCAATCCTGCGTTAATGAAATTCTGGACAAGTAAGTGGTAAGGATGTGAGGGGGAGTTTTGAAACAAGTGTCCTGGTGGCAGCATCTTGTCAAGTGAACAGTCTGAGAGCCATCGGCGGTCATCAGCTAAAAGATAGGGTTGCAGGCAAAGCTGAGAACAGCAAGAAGACAACTTAGGACCGTGCTTGGGACCGATGAACCGATGGAATGAGGCCTTGGAGGCTTGTCCAGTGACAGACAGCCACCCCTCAGGAAGACACAGTGGTTCCAGAGCGGCTGTGAAGGACAGTGCCCAGAGGAGAGAGCAGATACTTGGTTTGCCTGCTCTGTAATCTCATTCTTGCTTATCCAGTACATCTTTGGAATTGATTTATTTTGTCTCATTATTTTCTTATATACAATCTGGTTCTCATATTCAGCCACTTTAAATACTCTAAGGCAGTGGTTCTCAATCTTCCTAATGCCGCGACCCTCATGTTGTGGTGACCCCCAACCATAAAATTATTTTTGCTGCTACTTCATAACTGTAATGTTGCTACTATTATGAATCATAATGTAAATATCTGATATGCAGGATGTATTTTCATTGTTACAAATTGAACATAATTAAAGCATAGTGATTAATCACAAAAACAATATGTAATTATATATGTGTTTTCCGATGGTCTTAGGCGACCCCTGTGAAAGGGTCGTTCGACCCCCAAAGGGGTCGCGATCCACAGGTTGAGAACCACTGCTCTAAGGTAAAGGAATTTGTAAATAATGACTATAGATAGCTCAGCTGTTTCACGACACTCTCCACTTCCCTAAAAACCATGAGGTATTGGCCAAGATTGGCTGCTTCAAAGTGCACCCAGTACATGGGGGCTGGGAGGTGTTTTGTGAGAAATTAAATGGCTCTCTGTTTATATGCTCTTTGGGTATTTTTTAGCAAAGTGCTGCAATAATAAAAAACCAATATTCGTTTATGAATATCACAGAGATGCCTTAAATGAACCCTAGCAGCACAAAGTGATTTGTGTGTAGCATGCTCATTGCCTAATCAGACTCATAAATCTGAGTGAATATTTAATCAGTTAGGTTTATTAGTTTCATGAGCCATTTAAAAGTTTGTCTTGTGATATAAAATGCAGAATAAGTAATAGTTTATAGATTAGGAATTTTCCAAAGGAAACTCACTGGGTGAGTTTGTTGCACAAAAAAAATGAATATGGAATTAATGAAAAGCAATAGAGTAGTGAGCCATATTCTATTTCTAAAAGCAAATTATTTTCTTAGATGAGGAATTATAAGACATACAAACCTTTAGTAAAGATATTTGCATTTCATCACTTTTTTTCCAGTGGGAATGTCACAATTACCATTGCATTTTCTAGTCGATGCACTGTACATACATTATAAAGTGCAATGAATGTAAGTATTCTGTGCAACATTTATGTGACTGATCTAATTTGGCACTTGTGTACCAATTAAATGCAGTTTAATGCCATTGGAATAATCACAGCAAATGCAAATTTCAATAAATTTCTGGTCTTAATAAAAGTAACAGAACTCTTCAAAGAACACAACCACAAACCACTTGGCAGAAAACAGAACAGGAAGTTTGAGGAGGAAGGACCAGAGGAAGTGGGCAGGCATGACTAAGGGACCACTAAACCATAGACCTGTAAATGTTTGCAAGCTGAATCTGAGATATATGCATTGAACCAGCGGTTCTCAACCTGTGGGTCGCGACCCCTTTGGCGGTCGAACGATCCTTTCACAGGGGTCGCCTAAGACCATCCTGCATATCAGATATTTACATTACAATTCATAACAGTAGCAACATTACAGTTATGAAGTAGCAACGAAAATAATTTTATGGTTGGGACACAACATGAGGAACTGTATTTAAAGGGCCAGAAGGTTGAGAACCACTGCATTAAACCAAGACTACTGAAAGTAGCTAAACAGATCCCAGGAGAGTAGTGGGCCTCTAACTATGGCAGACACAAAACTCCAATGCCCCCTGGAAGAGACAAACTGTAATTTCAGCCCTCAAAATTAAGTTAAATTTTATGTGTGCTGTGTTATATATGTGATATATATTTATATTTGTGTGTACAAACAGGGGTGGGAAAACATAGGTTTACAGTTGTGCACACATGAAACACAGTTTATTCTTGTATTATTATGAATTAATTAATGTATTATTTATTTGTATTACAGTTGTAAACCTATGTTTGCCCACCCGTGTACATAGACACACAAAACACTCAAGGAAATACAACACAATAAGTGAGAATCGGGAAAAAAATAATCTTATACTCCTATGCCTTAGATATTGAAAATATCAGCAACAGAATAACTATGTATCAAATATTCAGTGGGAAACCTGGCCGGTGTTGCTCAGTGGTTGAGCATTGACCTATGAAACAGGAGGTCATGGTTTTATTTCCGGTCAGGGCACACTCCCAGGTTGTGGGCTATGGGCTCGGTCCCTGGTCCAGGGTGTGCAAGAGGCAGCCAATCAATGATTCTCTCTCATCATGGATGTTTCTATCTCTCTCTCCCTCTCCCTTCCTCTCTGAAATCAATTTAAGAATTTTTTTTAAATATTCAGTGGGAAGAATGATGAAATTTAAAACTGATCAAGTAAGAAAGGATTATCAGTTTGGGCCAGGCAAATTCAAATAAACAAATTCACAAATATAGAAGAACTTCTTGAAACGGAAATGATAGTTATTGAAATTTAAAATACTGTGAGTGAACTCAACAGCAGACACGCCTGAAGATAAAAATGGTGAATTGACAAAATGGATTTGGATAAATCAGACAAAACTGACACAGAAAGCAGGCCCTGCAGATCAACAGTCTGTGCACAAGTTGTGACGTCACCTCTCAAGCAGAGCTGCTGCTCCCTCCCCCGTTTATCTAAATCTGATCCCTCCATCCAAGCTGTGGCTTCACAGGTCACCCCTTTCCTGCAAAGGCCTCGACCATATCCCATGTTCAGGCCGAGTCTGGGACTGACACAGCTCTTTCCCAGCCCTGTTCCAGGCTGTCACTGACACAGCACATCCTCTCCAGGTGGAACTGCTGATTGCTTCTTCTCTGCTTGGTTTCTGCCTTCCTGGCCTGTACCTGGACTCTACGTTCTGCAGTGTCTCAGTCCTTCAGCGCCCTCGTCTTCCTCCTGCTTCATCTATCTTCTCCCCTCATCACCATTTCTCCAGTTCCCTAACCCCAGTCCATCCTACTTGAGTATTTCACTTCCTCTTAATTTAACTAATACACGCATGCATCGTTGGCTCAGCATAAACACTCAATAATTGTCTGTTGAAGTGGATGCTCCATCTTCCAAATGAACAGGCTGGAGGTCAGGAACAAGTATTCTGTGTATTTTTCTTTACACCTAGCACAGCACTAAGTTTAGAAGGAATATTAGTATACATAATTAGACTAAATAAATATATGAATTCTCTTTATGCGGGTGAATAAAAATGTCTACGTGAGACAGAGCATGTGAAAGACAGAAAAACAAAGACAGATAAGACCAGAAGAGCTATCTGTTCACCCGTGGAAAACTTAATTCAGAGAAGCTTTCTCCTGGATGAAGATTAAATGTTAGCGTACTATGATTCAACTCTTTGTTTTCTAAGATACGTAGGTTAAAAAGTTAGTATTTCACTTATAAAAGTTAAGATTTATATTTAACTTTTGAATATTGGTGGCCTTTGTGTCTAATTTGTTTCCTACTTCCTGGTCGCTTTCTGAGATATGTATTTCAGAATAACATCTCCCATAAACTCAGAGTTTTGATCTTGTTTTTATTTTCTGAAAATGGAATACTTATGTAATTGACCATTGTATTTAAATATTTTTTATTTTACATATAAACTAGAGGCCCAGTACATGAAATTTAGGCACCATAGGGTCCCTAGCAGCTGCTGGCTGCTGGCCAGGTACTCCCTCCCTTCCCCTAGTCACCTGCCAGTGCCAGGGCCACCCTCCCTTCCCCCAGCTGGCCCGTCCTCTGGTCGAACTCCCGAAGAACTCCCGTCGAGGGGACAATTTGCATACTACACTTTTATTATATAGGATGACTTAGATATTTCTGTAGGAGAAAGCTATCCTCAGATAAATCCGTGAAACACAAAGGAAGATAAAGAGACAGGACAAATCACAAATGATCTCTCAGGGCGACATTATCTCTGCGGGTTTGGAGACATGAGTCGGGAACCTCAACACTGATCATCGAAGCAGTGGCAATGGTGACTACCCCTCTCCAAGTTAGACAGCACACGAGCCCCCTGTGAGTCCCCCGACTGTACCGCCTGTCAATAGGCAGCTCACTTTACTGGGCAGCCACTACCCGTGCCAACATCAGGTGTCCCCGCTGGAGTTTTCCATCCTCATTTTCTGTGTCAACACTACACTCAGGAATGACAAAGCCCAGACTGCTCCTCGCAGACCTGGCCCAACCAGAGAACGCTCAGGACTGCACGTGCTGCCTGGGGAATCATGGTGCCCTGGGATGAGGAAAAGAGTTGAGAACAAACGACCATGTGACAAGCGGTGAGAGTTCTCCTTTTTAGGCATTCGCCAGCTCTGACATGTCTATAAACCTTGTGCCCTCTCAGTGTGTGGTACCAGGCCGGTGCTCACATGCTTCTGTTGAGTGAATAAATGCATTCATGAGCGGAATTTTGAATAAGAATATGATGTATATACAACTATGCAGTCTATGGCCACTGTTTGGTAAAAAGGGGGTAATTATTGTTAGCACCCACTATTCATCCAGCACTGTTGGGTGTTAAATGACAGGCAGTCACTGACTGCTCTGTTAAACAACAAGAAAACACAGTATTTTCTATTTTGGTACAAACTTCCTAGGACTTTTTGGTTGGTTAGTCAAACGCCCTCCATCTCTTTTCTTAACATCTTCTTGAACACATTGTATTTTTCACATTTAATAGTGTCAAGACTTCACAGTAGGGTTTACATTTGATTTCAGTGCACAATAGACAATTCCTAAGGCAACCTGCAATTCCAATCCATTAGGCTAATGAATTGCAGCTGCTGTGAGCAGTGGGCATGTCATCTTTTGATAATAAAGTCTGGGAAGACATTAAACATAAAAGTAAACTGAAAAAGAGATATTTTTTCCTTAGGAAAGCCTAGTAAATAGAGTTAACAGAACGCTTAAAATATATATATATATATATATATGTGTATATATATATATATATATATATATATATATATCGCCTATATAATCAAAAGCTAATATGCAAATATGGAACAACTGAACAACTAAACAACCAGTTGCTATGACGTATGCTGACCACCAGGGGGCATGTGCGGAACATGGCAGGCATTGGCTGCAGCGGGATAGTGAAGCAGATGAGCAGGGTCGCCAGACCAAGGTGGGGCACCAGTCGCTGTCATTGGGGCGAACCTCTGGTGGTTACTGAAAATTCTTTGCTTCTGAGCACCGCAGTCCCACCCAGCACTCGCACCTGCTGCTGGGACTGGCTCCGCTCACACCCACTGTGAGCACTGGAGCAGCCGCTCAGCCCACTGCCAGTGCTGGCTCCACTCACACCTGCTGTCGGTGCCCGGCGCCAGTCCCAATCACTTGGCGCCCTCAGCAGGTAAGATCAGCAGCTACTGGCCCTGATCACTCCTGAGGGATTCTCCACCTCCTCCTGCTCCTGAGGTGCAATCAGGGCAGCTGCTGATGCTCACACCTGCTGAGAGCGCCGGCCCCAATCACTCCATGCCATCAGTGGGTGCGAGCAGGGCCAGCACCATCAGCGCATGTGAGTGGCAGCAATGGGAGCGGGACTGCCGACAGACAGGGGACCAGGGGCCATGTTTGGAGGGGCTAGGCGGGGGCACGGAGGATGGGCCAAGACCCGCCCCTGTGCCTACCACAGCCTCGTGGCCCAAAGTTCCTTTCAAGGTGCACAAATTTATGCACTGGGCCCCTAGTATATATATATATATAAGCCTAAGTGACCAAACAACCAAATGACCAAACGACTGAACAACTGGTTGACCAGTCACTATGATGTGCATTTACCACCAGGGGGCAGATGCTCAACACAGGAGCTGCCCCCTGGGGGTCAGTGCACTCCCACAACAGGAGTACAACTTAGCTGGCCAACGGGTGCCAGACACTGGGCTCATGGTTGGCAAGCGCAGCTGTGGCAGCATGAGTCTCTCCCACCTCCTACCAAGTGGTGGCCTCGGCAGTGGGCACAGCAGAGCCAGAATGAGCGGGCGTGGTGTGGTGCCTGGCCCAGGTTCCCACTCCTCCCTGGCCGCTTCACACACTACTACATCCCTTGGGGGATGTCAGACTGCTGGTTTCAGCCTGATCCCCACAGGCCAGGCCTTGGGCCAAAACTGGCAGTCTGACATCCCCCGAGGGGTCCTGATTGCAAAAGGGTGCAGGCCAGGCTGAGGGACCCCACTGGTGCACAAATCCATGCAACAGGCCTCTAGTATATGAATAATTAAATTATAAAATATTGAAAAAGTTACATTAGATTTTTGTTTTGGAAGTCTTGGTTAATCAATATACTTTATTTTCTTTTTTTGTTTTTGTTTTTGTTTTGTTTTGTTTTTTATTGCTTAAAGTATTACAAAGGGTATTACATATGTGTCCTTTTTTTCCCCCGCCCTTGACAGTCCCCTAGCCTCCCCTACCCCCCAGTGTCTTATGTCCATTGGTTATGCTTATATGCATGCATACAAGTCCTTTGGTTGATCTCTTACTTTCAATTTCTACTTTTAAAAAGCCCATTATTAACATGCCTTTGCTTATTTATTACACTTTTTATCATGATAGACTTCTTTCAAGTAGATATTAATAGAGCACATTCTTGAGGCTTTCTTAGCATAAAAAGCTTCTCATGGGGGAAGCAGACCTGCCACGAAAGAAAGTAAAGCATCACCGAAGGGAGTTGATATTTTTAGTTTCTCTGAGTCATTTCTCTGAATTTCAGAAAAGCAACTATATCCTCTTAAATCAATTTCATGGAGTTAAAAAGGAAATTTTATGTTCTCATCACACACCTGGCTTCTCTGCTCAGAACACTGATCTCCTGTCCCCTGTGAATAGACCAGGGCGGAAGCTGGGAACACAAAATCCCCCAGATCTAACCTAATAATGTACTATTCCACTTGCAACTAAAAACCTTTGTTCATGGCATCTGCATTAGAACCTGAATTCCTTCAAAAAAAAGAAAATACTCTTTCTCCTTTTGTAGGAACAGTGTTGCTAAAATATACTGCATAACAAAAATAGCTGGACTTCTCTTTGTGGTTAATACATGTGAAGTATCAATATTTAGGTTCATCCTAAAAAATGACACTCCAAAAGTAACCTTTATCAGGCCTCATCAATGTTCATACACACTCTGCTTTGTTCATGAAAATGAAGCTGTAAAAGGAAGGATGGGGAAGGGAAGAAGAGAGAGAAGAGTGAGAGCAGGGCAGGGGCATGTGTACCACGGCCTCACAGAAGTAGTGAGGGAAAGTGTGAGAGTGTAGAATAAAGCCTTAGAGGCAATGTCTCCGTTTAAAGGATGAAGGGGTGTCTTCATGACTGGGTCCATGCCTTCACCATGAAAGCGCTTAGTTGTTGGGACACGGTGAATGCAATATCCCCTCCTCGCGCCAGCTTAGAAATGTTTATGTTGGTGAGAAGTTTCCTCCAAACCAGGCTTGTGAGGAGAAATCTTTGGGCTTGTGTTAAAGAAGATAACAGAATTGAGAACTGCCCCACCCACTCCCCTTACCACCCTAGGTGGTGGCGATGAGGGAGGCGTGTGAGTCCCAGCAGCCTCTGTGCTCTGTGACATACAGATGCTGCTCAGCACCCCTGGGCTACCTTCCCTCCCCACCAGAAACGGAGTGGCCAGCCTGTTTGTTGGGGCTCCTGCTAGTTCCAGGAGAGGGAACATAAATAAGCCCCTTTGTGGAACAGCAGAGCTAACTGGCTGCCAGTAGCAGGGCTGGCCAGGTGACAGTGATGAATGAAATGAGCTTGTCCTTGGAGCTTGCCTAGGCAGAGGAGAAACGTTCCTACCTGGTTCTGCCCTGGTGTTACCTCCAGAGCAGGAAGGACCCACACAGTGCCTCCAACTTCTTCTGAGAGACAATGGCTGGAAGACAGAGCTGAAAACTACCTGAGAGGAAAGGATTTAAAGAGAGAGATGGACTTAATCTGAAGTTCACGGGCAGTCACCCCAGCAGGTGCAAGGTCAATGGGAGGTCACCAGGAGAAATGACTGTTGATGAAACAGCCCAGGCACCTCCCAAATCTAGAGACCCTGTGTGCGTGGGCCACTGGGGAAAATGGGGGAGGGGAAGGTGGGTTGATCAACCCAGCCTGCACCTTGTGATCACCCAACAACTTCTAACAAGGCTCTGTTGGCAGTGCAGCATGTATTGGGGGCTCTTTAGGGAATCCTATATAATAAAAGGGTAATATGCAAATTGACCCTAACAGTGGAACAACAAGGGATGGCCGGTTGCTATGAAGCAGGAGAGCACCACTCAGCCAGAAGCCGGCTTACGGCTGCCCAGTGCAGCAGCGGTGGTGGGAGCCTCTCCTGCCTCCACAGAAGCACTAGGGATGTCTGACTAATGGTGCGGAGCGGGCGTCCCCTGAGGGCTCCCAGGCTGCCACAGGGATGTCTGACTCCCAGCTTAGGCCCGATCCCCTGGGGAGCAGGCCTAAGCCATCAGGTGTACAACCCCTGAGGGGTCCTAGACTGCGAGAGGGCACAGGCCAGGCTGAGGGACCCACCCTCCCCAACCCCGCTCGCGGAGGGCATGAATTTTCATGCACTCGGCCTCTAGTTTAAAATAATGTACATCAGAACATGGAGCTTCCAATGAGCCACTCTAAGGGCATCAGGGTTGTTAGAACTGATAAGATTGCCAGAAAATGGCCCTTACTGGTTTGGCTCACTGGACAGAGCATTGGCCTGCAGACTGAAGGGTCCTGGGTTCGATTCTAGTCAAGAGCATGTACCTTGGGCACATCCCCAGTAGAGGGTGTGCAGGAGGCAGCTGATTGATGTTTCTCTCTCATCGATGTTGCTAACTCTCTATTCCTCTCCCTTCTTCTCTGTAAAAAACCAATAAAATATATTTTTTTTAAAAATTGCCAGAAAATGGGCTGGGATTGTCACTCTTTTATCTAAATATTTTGACAACCTAGAGGCATATTTATTGTCAGTCATCCTTTTCCTCAATATTGCAAATAAAGGATAATTTTTATTCAGTGGGTTTCCCAGGTAAACTAATTCCCATATCATAAATTAAAAATTGGTGACTGTATCTGTATGGAGAAGCTAACTTTTCCTAAAATCTTTTGATTTTTAATATAGTTAATATTGCTAACTTCCTATATAATCCCTAAAAATAGCTTAAGCATTTCAGTGAAAGTTAAATTTTTTAACACCCTACTTGATCCAATTATCTTTTTATTATAAATATATATTTTTTATTGTTTAAGATATTACATATGTGTCTTTATCCCCACGTTACCTCCAATCCCCCCGCTTATGCCCCCACCCCCCCGTTGTCCGTGTCCATTGGTTAGGCCTATATGCTTGCATATAAGTCCTTTGGTTGATCTCTCCCCCTTTCCCCCACCCTCCCCTACCTTCCCTCTAAGGCCCGACAGTCCACTCAATGCCTCTCTGTCTCTGAATCTTTTGATATGAGTCTGTGACAGAAATACCACAAAAACAAAATTACAATAGTAGTTAGCACTGAAGCTGATAAAATTACAAATCTTTGATAAATTGACTTCATTTTTAACAAAGAATCTTCACAGCTATGATTAATAAAATTATCTTAGTTTGAAGTGAATGTATTTAAAATATTTATTTTCTTTATTATGTTTAAAATTAAAATGATTAAATAAAGTCACTTTTACACAATAACTAGATTTCTAACCTTTTAATTATGTTGTCATAAATTTATTTTAATACTAATAAGGCCCCCGGTGAGGTCAAGACAGCCCTGGTGAGGACAAAACGGCCCCAGTGAGGTTGGGATGGCTCCAGTGAGGTTGGGACAGATAATGGGGACCAGCATAGACTGATGAACAGGGGTAGATGCAGAGGCAGAGAAGCACTGAACAGACTGTCAAACTACAGTGGGAAGCCTGGGGAGGGTTTGGGGGTGCGGGGTGGGGGGTAAGAGATCAACCGAAGAACTTGTATGCATGCATATAAGAATAACCAATGGACATAAGACACTAGGGGGTAGGGGAGGCCGGGGGAATGTCAAGGGGTGGAAAAAGGAGACATATGTAATACTCTTTGTAATACTTCAAGAAATAAAAATTATTAAAAAAAAATACTAATAAGGTCCAATAGAAAAAGATTTCATCTATATTTCAAATGTTTCTACATGCTACACAGAGAACTCTGAATCATTTAAATACTAGAGGCCTGATGCATAAATTCGAGCAAGGGGCTCGGCCCCCGCCACTGCCGTGGCTGCCTCTGCCTCGCCCCCCACCCCGCCCCCAGCTTCATCCGGAAGATTGTCTGGAAGGACATCCAATCTAATTAGCATATTATGCTGTTATTATTATAGATACCATTCTTTAGATTATTACCAAATCCTTAGTGAGCTAATGATTTTTCAGAAACAATGAAACTAAATGTAAAAATACTTTTTCAGCCAACGTGAACTTATACTATGGACTGAAGCTTGCATGAGCTTTCTGCAGGTATACAACTTAAAAACCATCTTCTGGTATTATGTGAGTTGATTGACAACAAGGTATTTTAACAGTTTAAAATATTCTCTTTCAACGGGTTCTGAAATCATGTCTATTGAGAGATATTGATCAGAAAAACAGGAGATAGTCTCCTATGAATAAAAATAGTTCAGACACTTCGCAAACAGCATTCTTTTAAATCCTTGGTCTTTAAAATGGAAATAGAAGTAGACTCCATTTTGTGCTTTGTCACAGTAGCATATGCATGTGTGCAGATAGAACAATAATGGGTAAATGTGTCACGTACTGACTTAATCGTCTCTGTGAAGCGTAGAACAGGTCTTTCATGAGAACACACATCATATAAACCTAAATTTAAAGGTGCAGCGTTCCAAGTACTTCACCTGGTTTTCAGTGAGTCAAATTTCCATTTCTTCACTTTCTTCATTTTTGTCAGCCACCCCCTCCCTCTTTTCTCATTCCAGTTAACATGTTTTCTGTAAATTCAGGGATCTGGATATTGGCACATAGTATAAAATCAATGGTAAATTTAACTTTATATTTCATTTCTGGATTACCTTTCTTAGGCAGGATTGTCCTGTCTTTGTATATTTCAAAAGCCATATTTTGCCTCAGTTTTGTTTCACCTGCTGCAAAGTCTGCATTCTGTGTCTGCCGTATTATAAACAGATACACAGCCTGCAAATAACCGAATTTATAAACCACCCTTAGAAAGCTGACTCCAAGGCTGTTGTTAGAGTAATATAAAGGCATTTTTGAAATCTGTAATTTTTAAAAGATTTAAGTTAAAACTGTTTCTTTGAAGGTTAGCTTGTACCACTCTGGATTGATTGCAATGAAACCATGTAGAATATGGGGAAAGATGTTGCCTTACCAGAAAGGCCTAACACCTGAACAAATCTTTAAAGGGCCCTGACATTGAATGCTGGGGCTTTAATAAAACACACATTGTTTTATTCCAAGTTTAAAATGGTAGTGTAAACAAGGTAACTATAAATAAATCAGCATGTGTAACCAGAAAAAAATAATAAAGTTATGAAAGCAGGTAAGCAAGGATGATAACTTTTAACAGCTGGGTGCATCCTATTGACACTACATTGGGGGACAAAGACATTTTAAAATGTTACATTTTCTAGGGCTTTTATATTTAAAAGGTTGCAAAGTCTTAAGCCAACTAAATTTACCTACAAAGAAAAAAAATCGCCTTATTCTTTAAGGACAGATGCAAAATCCTTATTGGTTGGCTCAAAGAAAGTCTGACAATAAAGGTTATTCACTTAAAAATAAGGAGTGATTTTGACTGCTCTGTTTAGTACATTTAGTTCCTTTCCTCTAAAGTTCCTTTCCTTGTCCTTGAGGTGGATTCTATTCATTCCAGCACAGAATAATCAAGGACAAGAAACATTTTTTGTTAGTTCCAGTATCCGCTATCACCATTTCTGAGCTACCATTCAAGGTTCCTGTGTCATGGAGTGAAATTCGTTCTTTATGAGAACAGGGTGTGTGGGAACATGATAACCTAAACAAGGATGCATCATCCCTTTGCTCTGACACGCCACTTTTTCCTCTTTCTCTGAATTGTATTGAACTAAAGAGTTCATTTTCTCTATGTGTTCTTTTTTTAATATTTAAAACCAACTGTCTCAAAAAAAAATACATCGAAATCTTCCCCAGTTGCAATAGCCTATCTTTAAAGAATGCCTGTAAGGTACAAGCTACCACATTCCGTGGGGGCATGAGCCACTCATTCTTGGATGAAAGGTCTAGATCTATAATATGAATATCCACATAAACTCCCACTTTATTAAAAAAACAAATGCCTGAGGAAAGAGCTGAAAGCTTAAAACAAGTATACATTTCTAAGAACCTTTGCAGTTCCATTTATTGACACTCCCACATTCAAAATGGGCTCTGCCCATTGGGGGACAAAGGTGAGACTCTTCAATGTAAAAGTGTGTGTGTGTGTGTGTGTGTGTGTGTGTGTGTGTACACAAAATTGTCATTTAACATTATGCCCTAAAAGAAACTATTTATAATCAAAAGACATCTGACTTGGAAATAATCGTTTTTAAAATTATCATTGTGATGTGGTTTTGTTTTTTAACTTCGCAGCCTGTGGTTGTAATGATTTAAGTATGTGAAGTTCTTAAAAGAATGCAGTCCTCTGCAAACACATCCATCCATTGTGGTGAGGGAGGACAGCACCTCCTAGCGGTATTTCAAAGAATGATCGCATTAACAGCGGTATTAGCCTTAGTTGTTAAGCAGCCTTGTTATCAATTTATCAGAAACGTGACGATAAAGCAAGTGCTATTAATGCTCTATTTTAGAAAACCCTTCAGCTCATTTGTGTCACAAAGATACAAGGCAGTGAAGAGCAAGCAGCCCGCCATGACTGTCTCTTGACAACTGTCTCTAGTCAGTGTCCCCTCAATAAGGAATTTATTTTGACCGTGGGATCCGTGGTTTATTATTTTGTGGCTGGAAAAAAGACAGCTGAATGGGGGTTTCCAAATGAAAACGGTGACATTTATTGAGAGCAATAATCTTACAAGGAAGCAGGTGGTGGTTTTTCACCATTCAGACAGATGGGAGACCTAAGTGAAGTTATTTTCTTGTCCTGTTAAAAAAAAAAATCAGCCAAAGTAATTCACGCTCTTTTTTTCTGCCTGGCTTGGGCTTTGTGTACAATTAAGTATCAAAAGACTATTTTTCTATTGGGTAAAATTCAACACTGTGTATTGATTTCCTTTGAAGCCACTGCAATTGTCTAAGCCATTTCAAGTTTTTATAGCACCATAATGTCCATTGCGAATTACCAAAAGAGAGTACGGATTCTAAGCAAATACAATTATAAATGTTTATACCAATAATATAATAAACTTTTGCTTTAACCGAATTCTCTAAAATTACTTTTCTATATATACTACAGGCAACAAAAATGTTATAACAATGATATTCATGTCCCTACGCCATTCCACCTATTGGCCTAGAATTTTATTGTTTACCATGTTGTTAAGTATTTAGTTGTAGGAGCCTATCAGCTGTCCCCCAAATTAACTATTTTAAGTGGTTCATTACAACCTATTTTGTTAGCTTTTGCCTGTATATCATGCAGTTATAGTGTGAGAAAAAAATAAACTAAAGCAATAGAGATTCCTGGCTCAGATAGTTTAATTATTTGAATTTTAAGTTACAGCTGCTCATGCAAATTGATAGAAATAGACAATTGCTGTACTCTAAAGGAGCTTCAGATAAATGTCAAGAGGAATTCAAAGGTTGTACTTTCACTAATTTTGATTATTCAGCTTCTGAAACTGAGTAATCCCTGACTCTATAACCTGAGGAAAGGTCGTGGTAGTAAAGACCTGGCAGAAGGCTGGCATGTGGTCACAACAGCCTGTGTGGCCCATAGGATATTCCCAGTTCATCCAGCAGAAGGGAATGGCCAAATGTTCTTTTAAGGGGCCATAATCATATTAGAGGGTATTGAGCTTTTCTTGCTTATCTAAGAAGAAACTTAGGTTTCTAAGTACATTAGCAGATATTTGTTTTTCTATATTTCTAAACACTGACCTCTCTTTTTCTCTCCGAGGTACAATAGTTTGATTTAGATTCTGTGGAAGCTAAAAAAAAAAATGGTACTCTTCCTCCCACTTTCTAAATTCTTCTAGCTGGGCTAATAATTAAATTACCAGAAACAGATTAACGAGACACAATCAAATTCAATCCATGCTCATGGGGAGTTTACAAATGCACGAATATTCCAAAGACAGGAAGGCAACATTTGGTACATGGGACATTTTGGATGGAGAGAAGTGGAGACGGGTATTAGATTTCAGAAGTCCAGGAAGAGCAGAACACATATGGCAAGGATATTCTTGCTGGTGACTCGGAAACAATGGGACACAGTGGCTATGTCACCCTTCCTAGCTACCATACTTAATTCAAATTAGGCGAAGGTGAATATCCTAAGATTTCCTCCTGAGGCAGGGTTTTCTCTCTGAATTTCAGGCAGAAAGAGGGGAGGGGATCAAAGGTTCTTTCGAACTCTCTTGTTTAGTAGCCAGCTTAAAGTCAATATCCCAAAAGGCAGCTTCAAGGTGGCAAAACTTTGGCCCCCTTCAATATCAAACACTACGTCTCTTGCTTCTCTTTGGGGAATGGCAAATACCTGGGGTTTTTTTTAGATAAGTGACCACCATGTAGATTTGCTTCCCTGAAGCACAAGAACATATTATTCAGATAGAAGTTTTTCTTCTGTTGCTTTTTACTAACTCTTTAACACTTTATCCACTGGCGAAAGATTTAAAATTACATTTAGCTGCTGGAATGACCCTTATTGCCACTCTAATATCAGAGGTTACTTGTTTCAACTATTGAATCTTCAGATTAGGATCCCCTATTCTGTCCTCAACCACATTTTAAAAATTGAAAACATGTCTTTTATAAATGTTTAAATTATTTCAAAAAATAAACACAGGACTCTGCCTCACCTGTGCTTTAATTAAATTTATATTTGGGCCCTAGCTGGTTTTGCTCAGTGGATAGAGCATCGGCCTGTGGACTGAAGAGTCCCGTGATTCTGATCAAGGCCATGTACCTGGGTTGCGGGCTCCTTCTCAGCCCGGGCCCTGGTCAGGGTGCGTGCAGGAGGCAGCCAATGCCTGTGCTTCTCTCACATCGATATTTCCCTCTGTCTTTCCCTCTCTCTTCTGCTCTCTCTAAAAGTCAATGGAAAAATATCCTCGGGTGAGGATTAAAAATAATAATAATAATAATAATAATGGTGAAAAAAGGTGAAAATTATATTTGGGAGATAAAGGAAAGAAAAATGTATTTTACCTTGATTTATTTAATGTGTTTTATTTTCTACTAAACTTACCTTGCTTTGCCTGGTCAGAGGCTAACATATTTCTCTTTCAAGGAGATTCATAATAAAATTCTAGAGCATCAATTTTCAACCAGTCTACCACAGCAGACACACTGGTGTGCCGCAAGAACTTTTAAAATATGCAATACCACATGGGGATAAGGACACATAGGTAATAACTTAATCAATAAAACAATTTTAAAAAATATGCAATACCTGACTATTTAGTCAGGGACACTGATCCCTTTTCCCTTAGATTGTCATTTTTAAAAAAATGACAACAGCAACACAACAATAGCTATTTGGTGTAAATGAATCAAAATTATACCTACTTTTTTTGGTCAGATTGGCAAAAAATATATATATATTTTTTGGACGCTGCAGAATTTTAGTAATTAGTTCATGTGTGCCATGAGATGAAAAAGGCTGAAAATTACTCTTCTAGAACAACACTCTGATTAGGAGTGAGGTTGTGGTTAAGATTCAGAATCAATATTGCCCTGGGGGGAATGTCTGTCTGCCCTTTATAAAATGGAGCGTTCAGATGAGATAGACATGCTTCTTTGTAAAAACACCCATCAAAGTTTCTCTGGCAGAACCTTTTCCCCTGCTGTGTCTTTATTGATCCTTTCAGGCCTCACATTCATGTTGGGTGAGTTTGTAGGTATTAATGAGAGGGAACGTGCAGTCCAAAAAAGTTACATATTTTCAGAAGTCTTGAGCTAATCAATTCACCAGACAGAGAAGTGTTACATTTCCAAAATGGCTTAATGTGAAAGGAGACATTTTAGAAGCAATATTAAGACAAAAACAAAGTTGAATATGTGTTTTATGTGTTTTTTTAAAAGATGCTTAATGCACAAAATAAGATTTGTGAATTAAAGAATGTAAGTAAATATCTCTTCCATACAAGAAAAGCTGTGATGGTACATTTTTTGTACAAAGGCGTACAGAAAAAAAGACCCATAAAATTACTAGAAAAACTATGCATAAAGCACAATATTTCTAGAAAACAATTTGATATTATATCGAAAACGAACAATTCCACTTCTGAGATTTATTTTAAGAAAACAGTCAGACCTGTACCCCAAAATGATGCTGATGCAGGTGGAAAGGGTTAACTAGCTCGCTTAAGACAGGAAGGGAGGGGGTCCAGAGAGGATAGAGGCATCTTGGCCTGAGCAATTAAAACAGTCATAAACCAAGGACAGAGATATCTCTGGCCTGAGCAGCTGGGGATAATAAATCTCTGGCCAAGAGGGAAAAGAATAAAAAAAGAGGCCACTTTACTTTTTTTGAGCAGAGAAGCCAGCGGTTTCAATCTTAGGGCTTGGCAGGACAAGGTTGCTAGGTACCAGAAGGTAGATCCAAAGTACCTCCAGCGTGAGCAGATCAGATGAATATCTGAAGGACAAAGAAAAGACACCGAATATAGGGAAAGAAGGAGGGGAGGCGCCGCGTGGGCTTTGGCCTTAGCGGAGTGACCAACGAGGAAAGCACGGGTGTCCCAAGCTGGGGAAGAGTCCAATTAGAAAGGCTCATGTTCAGACAAAGAGCGACCGCCTTTGTAATGCCACAAGACAAAGAAAGCAGCAGCCAGCCCTCTTTAGGGGACCCCTCCGTCCCTCCTTAGCCAGGCGAGACCGAGTAGAAACTTAGGTTTAGGGTGTTAGGGATAGCATCTGCTTGCAATAGTTTCTTCTGCTTGCAGTATAGTTTCTGTACTTCTCACCTACCACCTTTTGTCCGTGGCTTCCTTTTTCGAATCCATCTGGACAAGAACCCGGGAAAGAAATCACCCTGGCATCCTGCCCAATAAAAGACCCCGAATCATAGTGGAAAACTGCTTCTCATAATGACAAATGGAAATGGCAATGCTTACTATCAAGGTAGTAGTAGGCTTTCAGGCTTCCCTGCAGAGAGAGGTTAAGATTAGACAGAAGAGGGAACTCCGGCAGCCGTTTGTCTCCAGAGCTCCACCACTTGCCAGTATTTCCCAGAAATATAAGCATCCTAGAGTCCCCGTTCTTGCTGAGATTACTTTACCGAAGACATAGAAAGACCGTTCAGTTAATATATCAGTTCACCTTAATTCCTGACCAACGTGCTAATCTGGAATACTACTTTTTATTTGGATTAGAAAGATTATAAATGGAGAAAAACTCTTAAAGCAAACTGTCAATTCAAAGCTTTGGGATGGTGCTTGTTTTTGCGATTCCATCATCTGTGCACTTTTCATTCTTTTCTGTTCTCCTTTTATCTCCTGTGAGACAGTATCACAGTCAACAAATTACTTGATTTCAAAGTGGCTGGAAGTTCGGAAGACATCCTCAGCTAGAAATAAGAAATGTTCTCTGCTTTATACAGAACACATAACTGTATGCCATTTATGCTTTTTTATTGTTTTGGGAGTTTTATTTTTGTTTGTATTTAATTCCTTGTTTTACTCTGGATTCCTGCCTGGCAGTTCAGCTTCAGGTACCAAATCCCTTTTCTCTTCGCATGTTCAGTGGTTCAGGCTTCCTTGTAGCTGGCAAGGATCATGGATACACCTGAGCATGTGGGAACAATAGAAACCTGGGAATGAACTTGTGTTCTTATAGATCAATGCAACAATAAAGAGATATGTTTCCAAGAAAGAAACATTGTTACTTCTATTCAGTTTCAAAGAGTGTTAAATCACCTGAGAGAGGAATGTATTTTTAATGGATTGGGTGGTGGGGGGGGTTGAGGGAGGGCGGAAGCACACGGCCCGGCTAGTGTTGCTCAGTGGTTGAGCACTGACCTATGAACCAGGAGGTCACAGTTTGATTGCCAGTCAGGGCAAATGCCTGGTTGTGGGATGGACCCCCAGTGTGGGGCATGCAGAAGACAGTCAATCAATGATTCTCTCTCATCACTGATGTTTCTATCTCTCCTTCAATGTACTCAATAAAATTATATTTTTTAAAAAAACACAGACAATGCTTTTGCTCTATTTTATTTACAAATTTCTTCCTCCAATAAATCTTTGATTAGATGCTAATAAAATGTTTAAAATCTTTCACTATAACTTGTTAATCAAGAGTAGAATCATCATGAACTACACATATATGTACAGATATCTACACTAATAAAAGAGAAAAATGGTAATTGGCGTACAGCGATACTGTTTTCATTGGCTAATCAGAGCTATATGCAAATTAACTGCCAACTAAGATTGGCAGTTAACTGTCAACTAAGATTGGCAGTTAACTGCCAACAAGATGGCGGCTAATTTGCATTTGTAGGCACAATGCAGGGAGGCGAAAGGGAAAGCAGGAAGAAGCCCCCTGCCACTGACAGTGATCTGAAACCCAGAGGGGAGGTAAGAGCTGGGGGGCAGGGCAAAGGCGGCCCTGGGCCGCCTTTGCCCTGCCCCCCAGCTGTGATTGGAGAATCAGGCGCCTTTTCCACCCTGGCCAGTGATAGCAGGAAGTAGGGGTGGAGCCAGCGATGGGAGCTGGGCATGGTCGAAGCTGGCAGTCCCAGGAGCTAGGGGTCCCTTGCCTGGGCCTAAAGCGAAGCCCACGATCGTGGTGCCCCCCGCTGCCACTGCAGGTCCCCGCTGCCTGGGCCGGACGCCTAGGCCAGAGGCGTTAGGCCTGGGCAGGGGCGGAGCCTGCAACCGCGGGGAGCTGGGGGTCCCCTGCCCAGGCCTGACACCTCTGCCAGAGGCCTCAGGCCTGGTCAAGGGGCCGATCCGGTGATTGGTGATCGGAGGGTGATGAGGGTCAACTCCTCTGGCTGAGGCATCAGGCCTGGGTGGGGGGCAGAGCCGGGGATTGGGGGGATATGATGGTCCCCTTGCCCAGGCCTGAAGCCTGGGTCAGAGGCGTCAGGCTTGGGCGGGGGGTGGAGCAAGCGATCAGAGGGAGATGGGGGTCCCCTGCCCAGGCATGATTCCTGGGCCAGAGGCCTCAGGCCTGGGTGGGGGCCAGAGCCAGTGATCGGGGGGAGATGGGGGCCCCCTGTCCAAGCCTGACACCTCTGGCAGAGGCATCAGGCCTGGGCAAGGGGCCGATCAGGCGATCGGAGGGTGATGGGGGTCAATGCCTGAGGGCTCCCAGTATGTGAGAGGGGGCAGGCTGGGCTGAGGGACACTCTCCTCACCCCACCCCCAAACCCAGTGCACGAATTTCGTGCACCGGGCCCCTAGTATCATACAACAGTGCATTTTAATACGGTTTCATTGAATATTTTGGAATATGTAATGCTTATAGCCTGACCAAGGTGAAATTTGGAAATTATTTCGTACCACTCTTCCATTCCTTCTTATCTTCTTCATGTAGTAAGGAAATAACACCTGTTCTTACACTGCAAGTACATAACCTGAATAAATCCATTTAAAATATCTATATCTTTAAGAATTTGGAATTTGCTTTGGTTTCCTTTTGCTTCAAAATGCTTACATTTTAGTTCTTTCAGGATCAGAAAAGATATAATTTTACATCAGAGACTCTATACCTTGTTTGCTTAACATTGATTTAAAAATTCACAGCAAATATGAAAGAACTAAAGATGTGAGTACATGTGAATAGCACAAAGTTAGTATTTGTGCCCAGTGTCATTTGCTAGCTCTGTAAATCTTTCTCCCTATAACTTCCTGGCTGGTGGGGCTGCAGTGTAGAGCCAATGACCACGCCTACCCGCTACTTGGCCACCCCAGAAGAGGTTATTCATCCTCAGCCTAATCATACCATTGCCCTTGATAATCATTTATCTAAAAACTGACATGTTTTATTTTTCCTATTGAAAGGAGTCATTCTGGGAAGCCTATTGGTTTTTTTAAAAGATGTTTGGAAAAAACAACAACAACAAAAAAAACCTTTTTCCTGCCCCTGAATAAGGGTCTGAGGAGCAGTAATGGCTGGAGCTGTGGAAGGCAAAATACAACCATGTGGAAACAAGCTTGAGGTTAAAGCCAAAGTTCTGAGAACAGCTGACCCTCTGACAATATTGCTAAGCGGTTGAACTAACCAGCCATGAAATTTTTCTCTTCCAGACTTCATATTCTATAAGATAAAAATTCCAGTTATCCTACTTCAGGGTTATTTGAAATGAACACATACCTATGGAAACATATGCATATGCATGTGTATATGCACAGGCACATATAAATGTAAATAAATAAAAAATACATAGTATTTACTTATGCACACGCAAAATTGGCATATATGTTATGTATATTTCCCATGATTTCAAAGAAAACATATCTGATTATGAATTGTATCGCCCCACTTTAAAACTGTGATTAGAGCAATTTAGCAATATTTGAAGGAAAGGTATCAGACTCCAAAGTATAGATAAATGTAGTTTCTAAATTAAAGTTTACTAAAAAATATATGATTTTGTAGACAAAAATCCCTTTTAGTGAACTGGGATATTCTTCAGACCACATTGAACTTCAGGTTGGAGAGCTCAAAATAAATGTTCTTTTGTTTCTGTACTTACTGTAGTAGTTATTTTTCTTAAGAACAACATATTTCTAAATTATCTTACTTCTGGAGTATATCTAGTGCAGTTTCATATATCTGCTGAAAATTAAGCGTAGGAAATAAAAACTCACCTAATTCAAAAGTTTCCTAAAGCTATACCTTTAATGACTCAAGTACCTCTAATAGCTTATCATCATCTTTTTAATTTTTTCCTGGGAAAATTATAGGAGACAGAAAATGAGGTGCTTTTAGACTAAAATGAAAATCAGATGAGTTGCAGACCAGAAAAGCCACTGGCAATAAAAGACAAGTTCAGAATGATCTAAAAACAATAAAAGTTTGTCTACGTCTAGAAATACAGAATTCCCAGGGAGAACTCTTAGATGTAGCATGCTTGGCATGCAATGGAGGAGCCATTGCACTTATAGATGGGGCCTGACCCAAATGAACACTCTTTGGAAGATCACTTCCATAAACTGCAGCTCTGCCAATCCTTGCTTTTGGTGAAGAGACTAAATCAAGTCTCCTCCAAGAACCTGAGAAGATCAGATGCATCATGTATGCCAGACTGTCCCACTTTTGTAGATTAATAAATGTCTTATTTGTCTACTCATTTCCCGTGGAACCAAATATTTTTGCTACTGAAGTTCCCAGACATCAGGTTTCACATAGTGTTTAAGGGTCAACTAAATGTTGGCCATCAAGAGCCCAATGACTAGAATACAATCGTGTTAGGCAATCAATGGAAGTCCTATGATTGTCTGACTAAATATGACATATTTGCTTTGATCGATACTACCACTGCATATCTAAAGGCCTACCACACTCGCATTGTTTGACTTTCTGTATCATTCACTCATTCACTTACTCATTAAATCAATAATATTTCTTGACCTTTTCCTGTGCCAGAAGCAAGAATACACCAGTAGATAACTAACTAACTAAATATATATATATATATATATATATATAATCTCTGCCCTCAAAGTGAGAGTCCAGCAAAAGTTAAAAGAATTCACATTCATATAAAGTCTATTACTGTTTATAAGATTCACTGGTCTCGGCTCTTTACGCGTATTTTCCTGCTTTATCTTTTCAACCAAACTTCATGTTATTTTTTTTAATCCTCACCTGAGAAAATTTTTCTATTGATTTTAGAGAGAGTGGAAGAGAGAGAGAAAGAGAGAGAGAGATTGATGTGAGAGAAAAACATTGATTGGATGCCTCCTGCACATACCCCGACCAGGGCCCGGGCTGGGGAGGAGCCTGCAACCGAGGTATGTGCCCTTGACCAGAATCCAACCTGGGACCCTTAGGTATGCAGGCTGATGCTCTATCCACTGAGCCAAATTAGGGCATTCATGCTATTATTAACCATATGTTATAAATGAAGGGTAGGGGGACGATGCTTGCAATGCTTAGATAACCCAGACAGATTCATCTGGTTAACAAATCACTTGCATTAAAACTTTAACCCTAGTCCATTTTACCATAAATTTCATGCTTTTAGGCAAAAGCAGTAGCTCTGAGTACATAATCATCTATTTGGGGAAAAGTGTTAAATACTTCTTGAAAAATAGGGAATATGATAGCTCTTAAATTTTAAGAGTCTTCTTGTTAATTAGTATTTTTCTTCTTTCTAACAAGAAAGACCCTAAAACAACTTTTTAAAATTATTACATTTTACTAGGCATAAAAATATCATTCTATTAGTGCAGGAGATTCAGAAATTTGATTTTTAACTGCTTTCACATAGACACAAAAAATTAAAGAATGTCTATGTTCCACTCAATAATCAAGTCCTCTTGATTAAATGCCATTATTTAGAAAATATAGTAAAAAAAAAAAAAAAAAAAAAGACTCAATTTGCCATGTAAGTGTGGTATCCAACACACATGCCCATTACATGTCCAGCACACTTTTGCTAGTACTTTGGCAAGAGTGTGAAAAATAAATAATTAACCAAAGAAAGATGTGAAATGTGTAAGCTCCTGTACAATGGCCCCTCTGCTACTTCCAGCCTCCAGTAGTAAAAATCCTCAGTGTGGGTCACTATCTCTCCTAACGGGTCCTGGGAAATGTTCTGCTATCACAGAGGAACAAAAGGACAGTAAAATAAATGATCCTTGATCTTATGAAAGTTGTGTAGCTGAGTTAAAAAAATGAAATTTTTTAAATTGTAATTTTGATGGATTTTTATGGGGGAAAACCACATTGATTTGTGGGGCTTTTTCCCATTTACCTCTGAAAATGTATTCAATTTTCAAGATTATTTAAATTACTAATCATAACTTTTGTGAGACTTTCCATGTCAATTGGCATTTTAACTGCATTAAATAGTCTTTATCATTTATAAATATTTAAAAGAGGAAAGACAGCTGCTTTCATGGTTGTTTTACTACAGCGGAGAGAATGGACTATGTAATTTTTAATGGTACACTGTGCTAAAAATAATGCCTGAATAAAACATCTCTCAAAGTGTTTCACTCACTACCTATCAATCACAAAATTTTACCAGGTAAATATTAAATTAGTTAAAAACAATCTTTTGCAAAATAGCCATTAAATAAGTGACTTTCCAGAAAAGATAAAGGTATACGGTTATTAAGTAAAATATAAAAGCATTGCTTAAGTCAAAATTAATTCCATCTATTGTTTCTGTCCGTTACAGAATAGAAATTATATTGGTTGGAGATTTCTGTTTTCTATAGAACTGCCTTTGATATTATCTAGAACCTTCTGCGATCACCAAAATTGGTAAATAGAGTGGAACTCAGATTTAAAATTGATTGAATTATTTCTATGAGGTGGATTCCATACTAGGTGTCCTATATAATAAAAGCCTAATATGATAAGTGTCTGGTCAACTGCTTGGCTGTTCAACCAATCAAAGCATAATATGCTAATGATATGCTAAGGCTGCTCAACCACTCACTATGACATGCACTGACCACCAGAGGCAGATACTCTGACCAGTAGGTTAACTTGCTGCTGGGGTTCGGCTGATTGGGACTGAGCAAGATGGGATAGACATGCCCTGGAGCCCTCCCACACTCCCTCCCCAGCTGGCCAACCTCCAATGTCTATCCACAGCCTCAATCATGCACCAGTGGGTTCCCTCGGCCTGGCTTGGACCCTCTAGCAATCCAGGACCCCTTGGGGGATGTCAGAGAGCCAGTTTCGGCCCGATCCCGCAGGCCAGGTTGAGGGATCCCACTAGTGCACAAATTCATGCACCAGGCCTCTAGTTGAGTAATAAGAGACAAAGGCTCTGTTCTTCACTGAAAGAACTTACATTCTAATTGGGAAAACATGCAAGCAATCTGGACCACCTCACTCAAAATGGAAGGTCACACAATACTTCCCAAGTAAGGAAGATTTGGAGCAGAATCTCCCCAGTTCAGTATTAGATACATGCATCCCTATGTCTCAAGTAAACAGAAATAACAGTTCTTTATTGAGGCTATTAAAATGCCAGGCACATAAAACACCTTGCCAAGTGCTCTGCACACATTAGTACTAATCCTCAAGCCAGCTGTTGGCTTATGCATATGAGATTCTAGAGGAATAAAAAATCTAATATCTTGCCGAAAGTTACACATATAGAATTACAAGGTTAGGATTCAAATCCATCACAATAGCACCCCACTTCCCCATCACTGTCTGCCTAGCTTAAAAGTCACCCTCTCGCCCCCAAAGCACAGAATCCTTCATTGCTGATTCAATTTTTTTCAACCAACAAAAGCAATGGGAAAATATCTAACTTAGATTAAATATTTGTTTAACTACCTTCCTAAGTGTTTAGGTTAACTCTGTCTTTTTTAGGACAACTGCTATTCTGTTATTAATGCCCTTCTCTAGTTATCTTCTGGTCATCACGGATACTCAAACACTCAATGCAGGTAAAATCTGTAAAACAAAGAGCATTCATTTCAAATGAGGTGTATTATAATTAATTTCTAGATTAGAAATATCTTCCTCTGACTTTAATTCTCTATAATTCTATCAAGACAACTTATTCCACAACTTCTCATTCCCTGGTGGAGTTAAGTACTTTCATCTTTAAGTCAATCGGTGAATTCATGTCATTCACGAACAGGCCTGTGTAGATCTGGGGCAACCCACGACCCTCCAGTAGATCATCCTGAGCCCCCAGCTTGAAGAATGTTGGGCCAGAGGGCACTGTAACTTTTACCTCCACCTTCAATATCACTAAATTTCAATTATGAAATTTCTGTCTTTAATGATGCCCAATGGCGCCTTTGAAAGATGAGATTATGCAGCTTCCTTTCACATCGATTATCCTGACTGTGTCCTACACTGACAGTTACCTGATTATATACTTCTAAGTGCAAGCAAATCACAGATACTCAAATGCTTGGGAACCTTCCTATCTGACTGGGATTTAAAGAGATATTTCATATTATTTTTCTTTGTATCCCTAAAGGTAATTCAAAGTATGACACTTGGTAGATACTCAAGTGCTTTCTGTTTAGGAGAAATTCATGAAATATCTCAAATTTTGTGATTTAATCATAGTTGCCCTTATAGAAATTCAGAATGAAAATCAGGCCTTCTGGAATTTTAATACATTGCCAACAACCCTTCTCAACTACAAATATATGGATGTGAATCACAATTCTCTCAGCTAGGGGTTATCTGAAATTTTTAAAAAGTCTTAATAATAACTTATCATGTGCTAGCTCCTGTAATCTTCAAAATGGTATAGGAGGTTATAGAGAAGAAGAAAAGTGTGAAATCAAAATTTGAACTAAGCAGTCTAGTTTAAGAATCCAAGGAAAGTTTAGTTGGGAAATTGAGAATAACTTTCCCAAACAAATAGGGGTCATCAATAGAGAGTTTCTCCCTCTATTCCTCCCGAAGTGTTTTTGGGTAAGTCAGAACAGGAGAACTGTTGTTATAATATAGTTGAATAAATAGTTAAGCCATTGAATATTAACTCTTCATTAATAAAATATTGATGATGTCACTAAATAATGTCATGTTTTTTAAAATATTAATGCTGTTAATAAACTTTAACCTTATATTATAATTAAATATATAAAAAATATATATCCTTACAAGAATTGAAGAGGCTGAAGCACACCCTTGAAGTCTCAATGCCTACTGTTCTATAGTGTGTTATAAACTCCATATAAAGACTAACAACTGAATTTACTCACAAAATAAACAGCATGGTCCTTTTATTGCAGACACCTTCACAATCACTTCAGGCCTCTGAGGAGAGGCCCATCAATCAATCAATCAGACAGTTAATCAAAACACACACTGAAAGTTCTATCAAGGCAGGGTTCTGAAAGGATTTTAACTTCAATTATTTAAACATTAAAGATGCCTGGGTTCTAAGAGTAGAGTTGCTTCTAAATAGAAGATGGAACTATCTTTTATATGAAATACATTGCCCTGTGTTATTCAAAGTGGGGTCAGCCAATCAATCAACTTTTTGAAAAGCAAGTCATTCTAAATGTTTACAAAAAAAACAAGCTTAAAAGAGAGGTAACAATGTAATAACAATGTTTATTTTGTTCTTTTAAAATTTCTACAGAAATGTGTTACATTCAGAAAGATGAGAATTTTAAATGACTCTAAATTACTACAAAGCAATTATACATCGAGGAAGAAATAAGATGAGCTAAAATTGTACCAACCAACATGACTTTTCATCTTGGCATAATTACATATTCAGGCAGGAAAATGTGCACTTTTATATGAAGTCTCAAACTTTCATGTGTCTCTTTCTTGAAGTAATTACTCAAGCCTAACTAACAACCTCTACAGCATGGGGAAGAAAACCCATCTTCAACCTCATCACCTCTATAGGCTCACATCACATTACAAATCTTATTTTGGGATAATAAACTCTTTGTTTTCAATTAGTCAATAAGACCGTAGACATTTATAAATACCTATGTAAGTAAGCTCTAACTTCCATTGCACATCACTTCCATTAGGGACAATTTACATTACTAACATCAACTGAGTAAGTGTTCCAAAGCTAGTGTATATTTAGAAATTAGAGGTAGAGATCATATAAAAGTTTTAAGGTAATTAATTTGGAAAACAAAATGTATTCATCACTAAACAGTTCAATTCTACTTTTTCAAAACTGTTTGAATAACAATTCTTATAGCTTTATTGCCATATCCAATGTTTCAGAGGGAAGAAGAGACTAAATACAAGCACAGAACCCTCACACTCCCAGCAACCTCCCTCAACTCCACTTAGGCATTCTGTGCTCTTAGCGGAGTTGCACAGAATTTCCCAGGACCTGCCCTATCAGGAGTGAGCACTTCTCTTATTGGTTCCTCATTCTGCCACTTATGAGCTGCCTGGCTTTGGGCAAGTTATGACCCTCTCTCTATCCTCAGGGTCCCCAACTGCAAAATAATAATGCCCCCAAACACATAGATGAAATAATGTATGCAAAGCACTGCAAACAGGGCCATAGTATGAAAAATTCCAACATGTATTAGGTATTGTTGGCTTAGTGCTTTACTCTTTTCATATATATATATATATATATATATATATATATATATATATATTCTGATTATCACAGCCACATTGTAACAAGCTAGTTAGGTGAGTATCCACTCCACTGGTCATATTTTAAAAATTGACTCAGAGAATTTAATGCTCAATGATTTGCCCAGGTTGGCATAGCTACCAAATAGTAAACCAAAACTAGGTCCCAAGTCTTTTTATATGTGATCCGAAGCTCTTTCTACAATGCAGCGCTGAGTTCACGGAAACACTCCTGGAGTTACTTAGTAAGATCAGTCTGTGAGATCCCCCACATTTCATATTCCTGACTCTAGAGCAGTGGTAGGCAAACTGCAGCCCCTTGAGTGTGGCTCTTCCACAAAATACCACATGTGGGCGCACACGTACAGTGCGATTGAAACTTCGTGGCCACACTCAAGGGGCCAAAGAGCCACATGTGGCTCATCAGCCGCAGTTTGCCGACCACTGCTCTAGAGTGTTGGGGTACCAGTAAGAGAAGGGATATGGGTTCTTTAAAACCTGGTTGGGTAATTATATTATGGTGTTGATTATGATGGTGGTGGTGAATATCACTAACTATTATTATTTATCATTAAAGAAAAGCCAATTATTTCCAAGATTGCAGAAACACAAAAAATAATAAATGGTTGTCCTTTCATGACACTAAGTTTTGAAGTGGTCTTCCACACAGCAATAGATAACAGAAACACCCCCATTATCTTCAATGAACTGTCTACTCTTAAAACATTATGGGGAGTAATCAGATGTTTATAAGAAATGAATGGGCCTGACCCCAGCCCAGGCTAACAGGAGGAAGGAAATGTGAAAATGGGTACCTAGAGGCGGACAGGACTGGGAGTGTCTTCTGGACAGGACCAGTAAACATAGGGGCTGCCTGGACGATCAAAAGGGAATGGCCGACTTTTTCCAGACCCCTGAGAGGCATCTGAAGGTGTCCTTGAAGAGCTGCCTGAGGAGAAGTAAAAGTCTCTGCCCCTTAATCATTCATTGACTTCATTAAAATGGGAAGCAGTGAAATGATACAGTTGACAACATGATCTCTAGAGTCAAAGCCGGGGTTCTCTGCCTGGCCTCCCCATTTACAAGCTGTGAAGTCTTGGCCAAGTGACTTCAATGCTCTGTGCATCTGAAACAAAGGGGGGTATTAATAGCTCCTGTCTCATAGGCATAATAAATAAGTTAAACCATGCAATTCACGTAGAAGAGATCCTGCCAGTTAGTGATGCTCAGGAAGTGTTGGCTGTGAATATTAATGTGGTTTTCCAGCAACCATTCCATTGCTCCGCCTGCTTTACCATTTTGCAACTTGGCTCAACCCTGACAGCATCACACCAATAGTCCCACTAGAACTCAGGCCGTGTTAAAGACTGGCAATCCTTTAGCTACCTAACTCAGTCCCCTCACCAGTGCCTCACATTTAGCACATCCTCATTTATCTCCCGTCCGCATGCCCCCTTTATTCCTGGCTTCCAAACATACTAAACAAATATGTATATACAAACACATATCCCTCCCTCCATTCTTTCCTTCCAAATTCTAATCTCTGTATGTCTCCTTTCTACTCGTTACAAACATGTTCCACACTTTCCTGAGCCAATGTCCAATCCCAGTAAGTGCTCTGTTGACAATGTCCTCCAGACTGCCACATAGCAATGAATACATCAACCTTTATCCTCCATTTTTTAAATGTTCATTTATGTTCTTACTTCTCCAAATAATACCTTCATACCTTCCTTATTCTTAATTTTCTCATCTGCTGTTTTCTTCAATAGATTACAAAAATGCTCAAGTCTGCACACCCTAAAAATATCCTCTTAAGTCTGTTACTCTCCCTAGTTAATATTAGACATTTCTCAAATGGCTCCACCTCTTCATCTACAAATACCCTGACATATGACTTCTGTTTCAATAACATTTTGGATGCTCTCTTTCAACAGACAAAGTATAAGACTCTTGGTGTTGGGGGCGGTGTGTGTGTGTGTGTGTGTGTGTGTGTGTGTCTGTGTGTGTGTGTGTTCAACCTATGTGTATGTTCTCGTATGTCTCCTTCTCCTAGGTCTCTGTAACATTTGATGTGGCTGCAGCTTTGGTGTTGAGACACTCATTGTGTTCTGTGATACTGTACCTTCTCTGCCTCTCTTACTCAAAGTCAGTGGTTCTCAACCTTCTGGCCCTTTCAATACAGTTCCTCATGTTGTGACCCAACCATAAAATTATTTTCGTTGCTACTTCATAACTGTAATGTTGCTACTGTTATGAATTGTAATGTAAATATCTGATATGCAGGATGGTCTTAGGCGACCCCTGTGATAGGGTTGTTCGACCGCCAAAGGGGTCGCGACCCACAGGTTGAGAACTGCTGCTCAAAGTGAATTGCCTCTGTTGGCTCATTTCTTACTTAAATTATTTATTGTTTTGTTGCTATCTCCATTATCATTTTAGGTTATCATTTGTAACTGGCTGATTTATTTATAGCCTTTGTGCCTAATCATTTTTTAAAGTGTTTAATTTGATTGTGAGATACATTTTGTTCACCACATTTATCACTCTCTTCAGCCTGCTCCTGATGATGGATGACCCACATGTGGTTAATGAATCACCTTGTTCTTGACTTGGTCTAAGGGTCCTGTGGGAGACAGGACCCAGAACCGTTACAGCTGCCATTCTGAAGTCTTTCTTTCCCAACTTTATTGAGGTAAAATGGAAAACTAAAATTGTATATATCTAAAGTGTACAACGTAATGATTTAACGTATGTATGCATTGCAAAAACAATACCAAATTCTGACACCTCACATTCAGAACCCCAGACTCTGGGCCCTAATCCTAAACCCCAAAGAATGCATCTTACAGGTTTTGGTAACACACCTGGAGAACCAGCATGCCTGGTATGTCTGCTAGAATATTCTATATCTCACAGAATTACTGACATTGCATTTTAATGTGTGTGGACTTGTAAAAGTATTGTGAGATTATGTAAGCTGTTTATTTAACCTTTTGCTAATTCAGTAGAAAAATGCATATATAAGTGTATATGTACTCTGCATTGACTGTAGGATTCTTGCAGACACATACAATTATTTTACAGTTATAATGAGAAAGGAGACATTTCCCAAGGTCCTATTCTTAATTTTCTGAAACTTACCCATTTCATATGATTCAGTTTCTTGTTTTCACTATTAAACACAATAAATGTTGTAAGGTTTATTAAGGATGCTTTTGTTATCATTTGAAATAATATGTTTCTTTTGTGTATGGTATTGATATGTTAGCGTACCATGAGCTGCAGTCAATATATGAATATTTATTCTGTACAATCCTTTTTTAAAATCACCTTTGAGATACTAGAGGCCCAGTGCACGAATATGTGCATGAGTGGGGTGGCCGGCAATTGGGGCCGCAGGAGGTTGGCTGTGGAAGTGCACTGACCACCAGGGGGCAGCTCCTGCATTGAGTGTCTGCCCCCTGGTGGTCGGTGCATGTCACAGTGACCAGTCGACCAGTTGACCAGTCATTAGGTCACTTAGGCTTTTATATATATAGATAATTTAGCTACTCTAAACAGCACCTATTCTTACAGTGGTACAGCTTGATGAATTTTGAAAAATGAATACATCCATGTAACTAACCACCATTGTCAAGATACAGGACATTTTCATCCCACCCAAAAGTCCCTACGTGCCCCTGCCATTCATTCTCCAATACAAAGAATAAAGGTATTTTCAATGGTTAGTTATTTGTTTTAACATATTTTCTGGAAGGAACAGGGTTTTTGTTGTTGTTGTTGTTGCTGTTGTTTTAAAGAAAATAGTTAACATCATGTACAGAATGTAAAGAAACTACAAATCTATGCCCATGCATGATCATGGATTTGATAAAAATTATGCTTATAAGAAATATGGGAAAATGTTTCCCTTAGGTATATTCTTACCATTCTAATATTTTTAAGCCATTTTTATACTCATCACAAGAATCCTTTCTTAATATTTTCAACCACAGCCTGACTAAACTTCTCAGGAGGGCAAGCAGGTAGCAACATGCTCATTTCCAGTTTGCTGACTTTACCCAGTTTCTTTTCTGAACTTTTCACTATTATAGGTACCACACAAAATGTTAGATGTCACCCAACATTGCATTATGTTCTTTGCTTACTAAGGTACCATATTTACAGTAGGAAGAAATAAAAACTGCTTAGAAAGTGTTTTACTTGCCACCTGGAACTTCATATCTGTCTTCAACGAATGACCTCTACTGCTTGCAGACTATCACCTCCTGGCATTCTATGATAATATTCAGAAGGCAAAATCTAGTTTTATGTTTCCTCTGACTACACAAAGTTCTTGCAGTTTTTATTTCAATTGGCTTGTAAAGTTATAAAAAGTAAAAATATTGTGATGGCGCTTAACAAGTTAAGGGTAAATTAATGCACGCTCTCCTCTATTAGGCAAATTTGCAATGCTATGGAACATTTAGCACTCTCTCCTGGATAGCGCACAGCGTTTTATATGCAGATGAATCATGGGCTTTAGTGAACTTTTGCCTCACCTATGCCTTAATGCACAAAATAAGCAGTGAATTTTTTTTTCAATTGCTTAACCGATTTGTAGGGAAATAAGCCAATTCACTCCTTCATATGAAACACAATTTCTAGTCATGTCATTGAGGGTGTTCCTATTCAAAGTGAGCAAAGAAGTGCTCATTTTGGTTTCAAATTAAAATGTTTAATGCATTCAACTAATTCTTCATATGAAAAGTGACTGTAAAATCCCAAGCAAACAAATGAGTATAGCTTTCCTGTCACAATTAATGAATAACACTTTCTTATCTTGTGATCGTGTCCATTCATTTGCATTCATTCTGTCCCAGTCAAAAGATAAAAATCATTTTCCATTTTTTAAAAACTTGAAGTCAGCCCAACAAAAGTTATTGCAAAATAATTCATTTTTACCTAAATCTATTGTCCTTCTTGTTTGGAGAGCTTAATGCACAACCTGATTATATCTGGGGATAAATTTGAAAAATATATTTCTAGGTTGCCATAACTTGAACATTTCCTACACGTTTGTGCTTAGTTACTTAGAGACTTTAAAGTTGATCTTCTTGTAAGTTGATTCAAACATCTTAAGAGTATAATAGAATAGTATATGCAGAGGTAAGAGCAATAAAAGCATTTCTCTTTTAAGCAATAGGCTAAAAGAAAAATAAAGACAGAGGGAAGGAGAGGGAGGCAGGCATCGGACTCTTCCAATGCCTTTCTTAGCAATGTTTTTCCACTCAGGGGCTCAGTGTCCCTAAGCCTGTCGAACGCCCTAATGCACATCCCCGATTTTTTATCTGTTTGGTTTCATTTCTGACTCATATCACATATCTTTCTGCCCTTCATCACTTCTTTAGGACCCAAATGACCCTACTTATCACCGTTTCTGCCCTTTATCAACTTGTCTTCCCATGTTTGTGTTATAGCTCTTCCAGAAGAGAAATAGTGTGCAAATGCATCATCTACCACTTTAAATTGCTGGCTCTCTTACCAAACGATATCACCACTTAATTAGAGAAAGGGAGGAGGTAGGAAACAGCAACAACTATTTGTAAGTTCGGGAAAGTCAATAGGAGAACCGGATAAAGGGAGTCAAATACATCATGACAGAAGGAGATTTGACTTTAGGTGGCAAACACTCAACACAATATACAGATGATGTATCATAGAGTTGTACACTTGAGACCTATGTAATGTTGTTTACCAATGTCACCCCACTTAATTTAGTAAAAAACATTTCGTTCTAATCACGTAAAAATACAGTGGGGCCTTGAATTACAAGTTTAATTCGTTCTGTGACAGAGCTCGTAACTCAAATTACTCGTATGTCAAATCAAAAAGTGAACGAGTGAGACACGTGATGCTGGGCTGATGTTGTGGCGTTCACTGTGACGTTCGCTGAGCCAACTAGCGGTGGGGTATCTGAAGCTGCCTCATAACCCGAATTTTAGCTCGCAACTCAAAGCAAAAAATCGGCCGAGAGACGGCTCGTATCTCGAAAAACTCGTTAGTCGGGACACTCGTAAGTCAAGGCCCCACTATACCAACATTTTAAATAATCTTATCTTACCCCTTTATGTTAATGAATCAAAGATAACCCCACTATCAACTAAAACAAATATTTTTATTTTGCTTCAAAATGGTTTTCAAAATACTTGAAGTATCATATTGTGACTTTAAAAAAAAGATACACCAAGATTTACCTACTTCTTGCTATTTTTGCATTGTACATTTAACGCAGGGATCAATGGGGAATGCGGTTAATGCTGGCACTTCCATCTTTTTTATCAGCTACACGCTAATGTACTTTCACGCCCATATTTTGTATTTAGACACGGTGAAGAAAATCAGGAAGAAATAAGCCAGAATGGCATATCTGAGCATCTGAAACTGAACCTAGGTTGGGAGTGCAGGTATATAAAAACTCTCGCCTGCATTGCCATCACAGCGCCCGTGTCATTAGGACTGAGTTAGATGCTTCAGCACGTCTGCAATTAAGCCCCAATGACTCGAGTTTAGGGTAATGTTCAAGCCGGCTATTTACCTTGGACACTTGCTAATTTTTATATCACCAATCAATAAGTCCTATACTCTTTCTCTGTTTATTAACCTATTTTGTTCTTGGGTTATATTCCTGGACTATAAAACCAGAAAGGAAATTCTGACTTGCACATGCCTCTGAATACAAATGGCCTTGTCTCCTCTCAGATGTTATATTCCTCAGAGGATGCAAACAATAATTTAACATTTTTCCAATAGCACAAGCCTAACTTACCCTGAGGAGAAGAAATATTGAAGGATAAGATGAAATTGGATCATTTTAGGAGCATTCATTACTGGATATGCCCAGAAGTCCCTGCGTTCACTTGGCTGCTTTATTCAGATGCTCTGTTCAGAGCTTTAAAATATAAAAGGAAATGACAAAGTTGAAAAAGACAAGAAATTGAACATCATTAACTCATTTACTATGTGAAATAAACTTTATTCAGATAGATAGAGATGTATAGATGTGTACAGGCACACACAATACACTCATTGAATTTCACTTTTTCTCCATGATCACTACAGTATATAGAAACAGCTAAAAATATTTTTAAAGCAACTGAAAATATCCAACCCCAAAATATTAATATTCTTCAGATTAAAAATAATGTAAACATATATAAATAACTCTATACTTTATATACATACTAGAGGCCTAGTGCACAAAATTCACGCCTGAGGGGGGGGGGGGGTCCCTTCATCCCAGCCTGCACCCTCTCCAATCTGGGCCCCCTCGGGGGATGTTCGACTGCCAGTTTGGGCCTGATCCTCTCACAATCCAGGACTGCTGGCTCCTAACTGCTCACCTGCCTGCCTGCCTGATCATCCCTAACTGCCCCCTGACCCCCACTGGCCTGGTCAACCCAACTGCCCCTCTACCAGCCTACTCACCCCCAACTGCCCCCCCCCTTGCTGGCCTGGTCGCCCCACACAGCCTGCTGTTTGGTCGTTTGGTCGTCCCTCACTAACCCTCTGCCAGCCTGGTCACCCCCAACTGACCTCCCCGCCCGCTGGCCTGGTCACCCCACACAGCCTGCTGCTCAGTCATTTGGTCACCCCTCACTAACTCCCCTGCAGGCCTGGTCACCCCACATGGCCTGCTGCTCAGTCGTTTGGTTGCCCCTCACTAACCCCCCCTGCCAGCCTGGTCACCCCTAACTGCCCCCCCTGTGGGCCTGGTCACCCCATGCACCCTGCTTCTAAGTCATTTGGTTGCCCCTCACTAACCCCCCTGCTGGCCTAATTGCCCCATGGAGCCTGTTCGGTCATCTGTTTGGTTGTGATGGTTGCTTAGGCTTTTATTATTATAGATAAATTTATGTTCTGTTATGTGTGTGGCAATAGATAAGGTTTCTACTGAGTCAATTATGGGTTAGCTTGACTTCTGCTTCACTTTTATTTGTTTTAGATCAAATGGCTATTTCTAGCCAAACAGAAAATTCTCCAAACTAAACTACTCTTGGTGCCCACAAGTGTCTCGCCATTTACTCCAACAAGATGTGTCATATCTAAATATGCTTGCTTCTTATAGGCAGTATGTTTGGATTAAAAATGTTTTCCTGCCACACAAGCTATTCTAATTTAACAGCTTTATTGAGATATATTTCACATTCCATAAATTCACCCATGTAAAGTGTATATTTCTATGTTATTTAGCATATTAACATAGTTGTACAACTATCACCACAATCACAATCCAGTTACTTCCCATTGTCCCCACCCCACCCCTTAGTCCTAGGCAATGTATTTTCAGTCCCTATACATTTGCCTCATCTGAACGTTTTCCTATAAATAAAATCACACAATAGGTGGTCTTTTGTGAGTTTCTTTCCATTGGCAAAATGTGTTCAAGGTGCATCCATGTTGTCTCCGGTACCTGTATTTCCTTTCTTTTCATTATCAAACAATCCTCCATATGAACATACCACATTTTCTTAATGTCTTCATCACAGACATTTGGGTTCTTTCCGCTTTGGGGCTACTGTGAATAATGCTGTTGTGAACATTCATATACAAGTTTTGGCATGTGCATATGTTTTTATTTCACTTGGTTTATACTAAGAGTAGAATTGCTGGTTCATGTGGTAACTGTATCGTTGACATTCTGAAGAACTTCCCAAGTGTTTGCCAGAGAGGCTGCACCATTTTGCATTCCTACCAGCAGTGTATAAAAGTTGTGACTTCTCCACAACCTTATCAATAGTTATCTTTTTTTATTACAGCCGTCCTAGGTGGTGTAAAGTAGTATCTTATTGTGTGTTTTATTTGCATTTCCCAATGGATAAAGATGTTGAGTATTTTTTCATGTGTTTATTGGCCATCTGTATATATTTTGGGAGCAATATCAATTCATACCCTTCATCCATTTTAATGGGTTATTTGTCTTTTTATTGTTGCTTTGCAAGAGTTCTTTGTATATTCTAGATACAAGTCCTCTACCAAATACGCGACTTGCAAATATTTCCTCCCACTCTGGTTTGAAGTGCAAAATTTTAAATGTTGATGAAATCCAATTAATTCCTTTTATCTTTCATTGTTTGTGCTTATGATGTCATATCTAAAGAACCATTTAGTTATTTGACAATGGTCTTCTTGCATTCCAATACAGTACTTCTGGACAAAAGACAGTGCTGAAAATTATTTTGGAGGGGAAATGAATTTTTCCTATTAAAAGTATAATTTTAACTCAGTGCATTTATGGCCATGCTATTCCATGTATTTTTTTTTCATGGTAGAATGTAATTTGAAGCCAGAGCTGATAAATCACAGGGTTGTCTATCTGATAGGGCAAATGGAATTTTTTCAAAATTGTATTTGAAAAAGGAGCAAAATATTTGGAATTCAGCATTGTCCACTGGTGAAGAATATTGTCGTAAGGAAAAATTGCACATAGAAGGAAAGAAAGGCAATCCATCAGCTTATGTGCCATTTTAGCTGCCAGCTCATTACACTACATGGCAAAAATCACATGAAGATGTCAGTCTAGCAGAAGCACTGACTCCGGGTTTGGCAGCATGGACCAGGCTAGGAGTTGCCAGAACAGAATTCTCATGTGATGAGGCTTCCTTTCTACTATTTAAAAATGTGTATAAATAAGAATATTTCATTATTACCCAGTATCCATACAATAAATGAGACTCAGGAACCCCAATATCTGATGACTACAAAATATCTCACAATTAATCTCTTTATACTTGTACCTATGTTGAATACGTGGCAGAATATACTGGCCCACTTAAAACATGCCTGTCGGGAGACAAACTTTGATTTATGTTCTTGAAATTACATCCATTTTTATCTCTTAAATCAATTTTGAGCTTTCTTTTTAAATTTACTCTGTATCAAGCATTCATCATTTTCTCATAGAGCTTCCGCCATAGCCCTTTATGGCAATACAAAGAGACTGTAGCAAAAAATTCATATATATTGATTCTGTTCAACCAACAGTGAAGCCCTCTTAGGGGAATTAGTCATTGCTCAGTTGATGTGTATCTAGACAATATGAAATATTTTATTTTCCTTGCTTTTCAGAACTGAATGCCACAAGATAGCTTTTGTGAAAAACCATGAATCCATAATTATAGAATGAGTAGCACCGGGCAACATATGGGACATAATTTCAATTATTGGGAATTTTCTACTAGCCATGAGGAAATTCCATAGGTGATGTAATGTTCCAAGGTGAGCAGATCTCATTTCACACAGTTACCGTGCCTGTCCCTCATATGGAGTCAGATGATAAGCATTTGTTGAATGGAGCTGAAGTAGTTCAGGGTTACTTTTTTCTCCCCTCTGATGAGTTACTGCACTAAAAATGATATTTAGAGCACTCAAACCGGGGTCATAAGTGGTGTATAGACTTTCCTCGGAGAGATGCTAAACATTGCGTTGCTGCTTTTCATGAGCACTGTTGAAATTTTCCCCTATAAAAACTGACTCTGAAAAATGCAATAACCCAAGAACAGAGAAGCCAGATTGCATACATGCAGAGAATTTGTCATTCCAAAAAATTATCTGCTCTCTACGCTACTTATCTATCATCGTAAACCTCTTAGCTGAAGGTACAAGATAAGTGAATAATGTTTGAGAGAGTAAGGACTAAGGAATAGCCAACACAATAACATATATCAGAATGAAAGTGAAAATAAAAATGGTCACCAATCGAAAATCCTGAGCAGCTTTAAATAGATTTTAAAATAGATGGCTCTTGCAAGGTGTACAATCCTTCTGGAGGTCAACATGAAAATATTACCAAAAGTTTGAAAAATAGCCCTATGATTTTACTGAGTAACATCACTTATAGGAATTTATCCTTAAAATACAGTGTTTCACCCAAGGACATTTACAAAGATCTCCTTCCCAACATCAGGAAATCAAAATCAACCTAAGAGCTCATTAATAGGAGATTGCTTTTTTCTTTAGAATCACATGACCATTACAATCAGGTTTTAAAATGCTACAAATATATACTAAGTGAAACACAATATTTTAGTATATATTTATATGGTTAGAAAGATAAACACTATTTGCAGTGGTTTAGGTGGTAAAATTGTGGAAAATTTTATATACTGTGTTTATAATCAGAAAAAATATTATAAAAACACTAGAGGCCTGGTGCATGAATTCGTTCATGGGTGGGGTCCCTTGGCCTTGCCAGGGATCAGGGCCCTCATGGCTGTCTCGCCCAGTCTCGGGGGAGAGACCATGGGAGGTTGGCTGGCTGCAGGAGGTTGGCTGTGGGAGCTCACTGATCGCCTAGCCGGCCAGTGGGAGGGACCGCAGAAGCTTGGCCAGCCATGGGAGGGTGGTTGTGAGAGCACACTGACCACCAGGGGGCAGCTCCTACATTGAACATCTGCCCCCTGGTGGTCAGTGCACGTCCTAGCAACCAGTCGACTGGTCATTCGGTCAACCGGTCGTAAAGGTCACCTAGGCTTTTATATACATAGATTGTTCTACAGTGTGAACCAAATTGTGTAAGAAATATAGCATCTGAAAGCATACATATTATTTCATTTTTGAAGAATATACTCCATAAGAGCAAGGATTTTTATTTTGTTTATATTTGCATTCTAAGCACTAACACACTGCCCAACCCATAGCAAAGGTTAAATAACTGGCCTTTAAATGAACATAATCTATTGATCAATGCAGGATTCAATGGGACTTTCAGTTCTCCCCTCCTAGAATTGTGCAGGATTCCAGCAATTAGCTTTATTTGTGACAAAGGGGCAACATTTTCACAAATCACCCTTTCTTTCTGGGGCGGGGGGGGGGGGGGGGGGGGACAAAAACACTATGGCCTTCCAACCCTACTTATTTAAGTATTTATCCTTCCAAAATAAAAAAGAAATGTACTTCATCTGGGTCTAATTTCATTTCAGAAATGCTATCTTGTCAAAAAAGTATAATTCAGTCAAGTACAAACTAAAACATTTGACTATATTGAATTTACCATTATGGGTTTGTTTCTTCATCTGCCCTTGCTAAAAATAACTGTCATAGTCTGTTCATTGTTGTATGACCTTAGATAGTAATTTGAAAACTCTGTCCCAGGGCCATCTACCTCTAAATATAACAGTAATAAATTCTACTAAAACCAACATCCTGTACTGAAATAAGCCTTCTTAAAGCACACGCCCACCACCACCACCACCACCACCATCACCACCCCACAAACACACACAACCTTTCCTTAGTGATTTGGAAGAAAAATAGAAATGGGCATTATTATTCCAGTGAAATAACAAGCAATATAATGGTACTAAACTACCAAGTACATGTTTAGCAGAATTAACTTGTGCTCTAATGATTTCCCTTCAAGGAATATTTTTTAATATATTTCTATTGATTTTAGAGAGGAAGGGAGAGGGATAGAGAGATAGAAACATCAATGATGAGAGAGAATCATTGGTAGACTGCCTCCTGCATGCTCCCCAGGCATGTGCCCTTGACTGGAATCAAACCTAGGCCCCTTCAATCCGCAGGCCAATGCTCTATCCACTGAGCCAAACCGGCTAGGGCAAGGAATATTTTTTTTAAATAACATTTTTCTCATTGCAATACCTTTCTTTCAAGAGCACAAAAGACTGCTGAATTTATTCATTACTTCTACAATTTTAAACACCATCACCAAGAACAAAAGAAAACATGAATACATTTTATGGAAAAATAATAAGCTGAAGGAAGTCGACCTAGTTGTGTCTGAATTATTACACCAGCTGCTCTGTATGCAATATCTGATGTCATTGTGAAAACCAGAACTCTCAGCTATAGGCACAGAGGGATGTCCACTGAAGTACAATGTAAGCCAAAAAGCTTGTGGTAAGCAAAGACCTGTAGTTAAAACGCACACAATGCTCTAAGTTCTTTCAGAAAACCAGGTGTCAACGTCAATCAAAGGGAGGAACCCATAAGGAAAAGACAATGCTTAAACTGTAGTCAGCTTAGCCACCACAGAGCTTTCTCCAGTGCCTGATTCTGAAAGCCCTCTATCTCCCACAGGGATTTCCCAAAAAGGAGGAAGACAAATCACAACTCTTGAGAAAAGCAATGTCCTTTTCCTTGATAAACCAATAACATAAAAGAAAAAAAATAAAAGATGTAGTATAGTTACTATTGCCTCACTATAGCACTGATCTTTCTCTGTCGAACTTTTTTTATTGTTTTAACTTGTTCTTAAAAACAAGAATTAGAATCTTACCATCCCTAGGCATAAAATCTCCAAATTAACGATTTAAGGGACCTAACACTTTATTTTGTTTTAAAGAGTAATGTAAATCTCTCTTCCACATCTATATTCACCAGAGAACAGGGCTGTTAAAATTCAAGGAGTTGGTTCCTATTCCACAACTTTCTAATTCAGTGATTCCTTCATTTAGCCACTCAACAAATATTAATACAGTGTCTATATATGCTAAAACAGTAATTTAAAAAACCTTATGGATTTCACATGGTAAAATAAACACACACAAAAAAAACATTAAAATAAGTGAATAAATTACATAGCTGTGACAAGGAAGTAAGCACTATTTTAAGAAAGGAATGGAACAGAGAGCCCAGAACTCTATCCACATAAATATATTCAACTGATCTTTGACAAAGGAGCAAAAGCAATACAACAGAGCAAAGATAATCTTCTCAACAAATGGAAAAACTGGAAATTCTTATGCAAACAAAAAAAAATGTAAACCTGGACACAGACCTTACACCAAATCACAGACCCAAATGTAACATGCAAAACTACAAAACTCCTAGAAGATAACATTGGAGAAAACCTAGGTGAACTTCAGTATGGCAAGAACTTTTAAAATCCAATGCCAAGGGCACAACTATTTTAAAAACATTTGATAAGCTTGACTTCATTAAAATTAAAAGCGTCTGCTCTGTGAAAGACAATGTCTAGAGAATAAGAAGGCAAACTACATACAGACTGGAAGAAAATATTGGCAAAAGACACATAAGACAAAAGACTATAATCCAAATATGTGAAGACCTTTTAAACCTCAACAATGAGAAAACAAACAACCTTACTTAAAAATGGGCCAGAGCCCTAACCGGTTTGGCTAGGTGGATAGAGCATCAGCCTGTGGACTGAAAGGTCCCAGGTTCGATTCCGGTCAAGGGCATGTACCTGGGTTGCAGGCACATCCCCAGTAGGAGGTGTGCAGGAGGCAGCTGATCGATGTTCCTCTCCCATCGATGTTTCTAATTCTCTGTCCCTCTCCCTTCCTCTCTATAAAAAAATCAATAAAATATATTTTTTTAAAAAAATGGGCCAGAGACATTCACTGACACCTCACCAAAGAATATATACAGATGGCAAATGCATATTTTAAAATGTTGCACATCACATGTCATCAGGGAAATGCAAATTACAACAAGATACTACCACACACCTGCTAGAATGGACAAAACCTACAACATTGACAACACTAAATGTTGGGGAGAATGTGAGATGACCAATACTCTCATTCATTGCTGGTGAGAATGCAAAATAGTTCAGATTCTTTGGAAGACAGTTTGGCAGTTTCTTACAAAACTAAGCATACTCATACCACATGACCCAATATTTACACTCCTTGGCATTGATTTACCCAAAGGACTTGAAAACATATGTCCACAGAAAAATCTGCACATGGATGTTTACAGGAAATGTGTTCATAACCGCCAAAACTTGGAACCAACCAAGATATCCTTCAGAAGGTGAATAGATAAACTATGTTACATCCAGACAAAGGAATATCATTCAGCACTAAAATGAAATGAGCTATCTAACCCGGAAAATAATAGAGCAACCTTAAGTGCATATTACTAAGTGAAAGAAGTAAAATTTGCAAAAGCTACATACTGTATAATTCCAACTATATGACATCCTGGAAAAGCAAAACTATGGACACAGGATAAAGATCAAGGATTGGGAAGGACTGTGATGAATAGAAGAAGCATAAAGGATTTTTAGGGCAGTAAAACTATTCTGTATGATACCATAATGATAGATACACATTATTATACATCTGTTCAAACTCACAGAATGTACAACACCGTAAGTGAACCATAATGTTGAACCACAGATGTGTGGGGGTAGAGTGTATGTTGGAAATGTCCGTAACTGCTCCCTTAAGTTTGCTGTGAACCTTAAACAGCTTTTAAAAAATAAAGTTTTAATTTAAAAATAATAATAATAAGTTACATGGCCACACTGAACTTCACAAACTGTCAGGAGGAGAAACTTTTTGTAAAAAGAACTAATAAATAGTCATAATGTTATATTAATTATTGATTTCTCCAAATTAAAAAACTGATCATTAGCATTTTCATCAGTACCCTAATCTGATAGCAATAATTAGTAAGTAAAAGCAATATCATTTTCAATATTTAGTCAAATAGCATCTATAATAACTACTCTGCCAAATTCCTTTCTAAATTTAAAAAAAAAACAAACAAACAAACAAAAAAAAACACTTGTTTACTTTCCCTATCTTCTAAATATTCCAAGGTTCCAGAGGGAATTAAGTTACCTCCTGGAACTGTACTTTTTTCTGTCCATAATTTCTTTTTTTAGGGAAATTAGTGATAAATGCCATCTGGACATTGCCTTTTATTATCAGATGTTTTAATTTCTTGATCATCTGCTCCGGCAAGCTACAGTTTGCCTTCAGTGTTTATTTTCCCTGCCCTGAGAACTGTTGGATTGTTTCTGGCATCTGTTCCTGCGCCTCCCTCTGTTAACACAGAGGCAAGCTAAGCTTTGGGGATTTGGCAATGCCTCTATCTGCTACAAATCCAATGCTCTTACCATGTTTTATTACCGCCGCCCTGGGAAACGGTGTGTTAAAGAGCGACGCGCGGACTCGGACTGGCTATCCAGAGGGGAAAATTAATGTTTTTTCATCAAACCGGAGAGCGGGCCTCTGTGTTGGGGATGAAGATGTATCATTTGACCTCTGGAGCCTGTTTTGACAGGTTCCCCCATCAAGAGCCAAGTTTCGGAATTGGGAAGTTTGCTGGGGATCTGGGCACTCCGGTTCATCTTTAAGTACTTTGAGATTTAAGATTTATGATGCTGCCTCCTTCCGCCTCAGTCTTGGATTTCATCTTAGCATGTACAGGGCTTATGATAAAGTAACCAACTCTTCATTACACACCCACCTCATTTCAAATCGGCTTCCCATGCCCGCATTCTCTGGTGTCTACGCTGGTCTCCTCCTTCATGCTGTTAGCGCATTTCATTTACTGACTTATCACTCCCAGGCCGGCCTTTCCCCCCTAGTGTGTAGATAGATGGCAAACCTAGCCTTTGGGAATTATTTAACATCATTTATCTTGTCCGACTTCCCATTTCCTCCCTGTGTGTTTACCCCACATCACTTGGTTTTCTATTTCAAACTAGAGGAAAACATGGCACTTTTATTTTTTAGCTCCTTCTCAAGAGGGCATTTTAAGTGATTTCCCAGAGATTTGAGAATAATTTAAGACAGAGGGTATTCATCCTGAGCCACAAAGTAAACCAGTGGTTTGGTTTGGGATTTTTATTATTATTATTATACTAGTAATGGGATGAAGCAGACAAACTTCAAAACATGATTTCTAAAGAAATGTACAATATCGATAAGATTAACAAAATTTCAGAGTAAATGTGTATACATTTTATTGTCATTTCAGTCTACTTTTTTTACAACTATTATGTTGCTGGTTTTTTTAGCTTTTATCCTCAGAAGTGCTTAAAAACCCCTAGAGAATGTCGTACCCACTTTGACTCTTCCTAGGACAATTGCTCATCTTATGAACATACTAGAGGCCCAGCACATGAAATCACATGAAACCCAGATCCGCCACACTGGCAGGACCCAGGCTCCCTCCCGCCACACCGCGAGACCCATCAATGCACCTCCTGGTGACCAGTCGTTTGGTCATTCCGGCATTACGGCATTATGACCACTGGCCTTTTATAATATAGATATGCAAAATCCTTTTCACTGGTGTGTTCCTTCATCAAGTGCCACACTGTGGATGGGAACATCGTCCTCGGTTCCACAGCTTGAGTACTGTGGCTTCTATATCATGCAGGGACTCATCTAGCAAGCTCTTTTCAGTGATAAGTGAAGAGTTGCTGCCCAATCTGCCACCCTGCATATGTGTGTCGCACACCTTTTGGGGGCAGGATGACAACTCTTTGTGAAAGAAGATTAATAACAATTCATTCTCACCTCAGGGACTTCTCACTGGCAATTCCCTCTGTCTTGTTATCCACATAGGTCATTCCTTTTTTTTTTTTTTAAGGATTTATTCAAAACTCAACTTCTCAGAGACACTTCTCTTACTAAGCTTTAAAATTGCTAACCTCCATTTCCACATTTCAAACACCCCCAATGCTGCCTCTTTTTTTCCCCCATTAGAGTTATTATCATCTGTGTCAGTTCAGGTCTTTCTAGAAGCAGACAACAAGACCGAGTTAGAAGCACAAGAAATTTATTGCCTGTGAAAAATAAAGAAGAGAGGGAGCAGGAGTAGATGGATTGCATAGATGTCTGACAGTTGTGGAAGGAGAGGAAGAAAGAGAGAAGACTGACTAAGAGCTTCAGATTAATGTGAAATTTTGAGCAGTTTTCCATCAGCCCAGCTAAGGCCTCCAGAGCAAAGATGGGCTGCTGAAGGAGTACTGTGATGGGCAGAAATGGGTATGTCCAACTCTTGAGGGCTGCCCAATAAGATCCATAGATTTAGAGTTTCCCAAAGACAGGTATACATCCATCATTTTTGTATTTCCACTGTCTTGCATGTTGCTTGATCCAAACTCAATATAGTTTGACAAATGTGAAAATTCATAAAAGAGATTTCAATATTGCAATAAAAATATTTCCTCCTTTTGAAAGATGCAAGTACCAGAGGTAACTTTGGAGGCTTTTCCTCCTGTTATATTCCTTTTTATGTGTAATGCCATAATAGTTCACAGCTTCAGGTACACAGTGGGTGAATTGTGGAAGTCATCTCTCCAAAGGAGATATAATACCACCCCAGGAAGCTAAACCACATCTTATCTATGCATGTAACTGAGAGCAAAAGAAAGGCTTTTTTCTTAGAGGAAAATGAAATCTCTGGGGGATAATGGGCTTAAATAGACCAAACTTACAAAGTGGCTTAAATCCTACTGCATGTGGATTACATGGCAGAGAAAAATTGCTGATGGGATTCAAGGTCTCGTATCTTCGGGCCGGCTGTGTTCAATTAAACTGGGCTTCTTGAGAAGTGAAATGCTATCAATAAGAAGCCTGTGGGGAGGTTTAATGGTGACAATGCCTCAAAATTCACTGATAAACCATGCACTGAGCTTAACAGATAAGGTAAGGGCTCAAAGTGAACCTGAAAACCGATTGTTTTATTTGCAGACTGTACAGAGGACCGTATGTGGGAGCGAGAACAGATGAGCTGAATGCAAAGGCTGAAGAGCATATAAGACTCTAGAACTCCATGCTCTGGGATTAACAGGGAATTGATCACCATAAGAAAGACATAGACTAATTACTTCTAAAGTGCACTGTATTTCTGCTTTTATGTTAAGCAATGAAGAAACTGGGAATTCAAGTGACTAAATTTATTGACATGTTCCAATGTCCTGTAAATGGTTCTTTAGACACTTAACCATCCCTTAACTTGTGTATTAGTAAGTTTTCTCTAGAGCAGAGGTTCTCAACCTGTGGGTCGCGACCCCTTTGGGGGTCGAACAACCCTTTCACAGGGGTCGCCTAAGACCATCAGAAAACACTTATATAATTACATATTGTTTTGTGATTAATCACTATGCTTTAATTATGTTCAATTTGTAACAATGAAATTGGGGGTCACCACAACATGAGGAACTGTATTAAAGGGTCGTGGCATTAGGAAGGTTGAGAACCACTACTCTAGAGAAACAGAACCAGTAGAAGATATACATATATAGGTAATAGATAGATAGAGATGATAGAGATAGAGATAGAGATAGAGATGATAGAGATAGAGATAGAGATATAGAGAGAGATGAATATCGATATATTAATATTTATTATAGGAATAGACTTACATGATTGTTAAGGCTGAGAAGTCTCACAATCTGCCATCTGCAAGCAAGAACCAAGAAAGCTGGTAGTGTAGTTTCAGTCCAAACCCAAAGACCTGAAAAGCCAATGGCATAAATCTCGGTCTAAATCCAAAAGCCAGAGATCCAGGAGCACAGATATCAAGGGCAGGAGAAGATAGATGTCTCAGATCAAACAAGCAAATCCTCCCTTCCTCTGCCTTTTTGCTCTACTCAGGCCCTCAACAGATTGGATGATGCCCGCCCACACTGGTTAGGGTAATCTTCACTTCCTCTACAGATTCAAGTGCTAATCTCTGGAAACACCCTCACAGACACATCCAGAAATAATGTTTCACCAGCTCTTTAGGCATCCCTTAGCACAGCCAAATTGACATAAATTAACCATCAGAACCTATAATATGTCATTTGCTTGATGACCCAAATGTTCTAAGTCTTGGGTTTTATAATGAAATATTGAATTTTTTTCATTTGATTATATTAGTTATTTAAATCTACATTTTAAAAAACCAAGTTTTAAAATACTGATGTATATTCTTTTGAAATGAACCTATGGAAATTTACAGACTGTATTTTGCTATCTAGACCCACAGCTGTTTCTTAAAAATAAAGCAACCATATAAAGTTTTCCCTCAAACCTGAAATAAAACAAACTATCTTTAATTCAGATTATTGGCATTTCGTAATGACTTTAGTCAAGTGGGAAGATTAAAATTGGAAAACTTCTTCCCTCATTAAATGAAGTTTTTCTCAAGACACACTTAATATACTATTTAAAGAATACAGCTTCAATTTTTAGCTTTGTCTACCATGAATAATAGTACCAGCCGAATTCAGTTCCATCTCTGCCTCAGGCATATTGTGAATTTGAAGTCTTTGCAATTTCTCATTCTCTTTAAGTTAAAAATGGACTTGAAATGTCATAAAAATTTCAACCCTCAATAGAAACTGTCTAGCCCAGCACCTATAGAGCCACTATGTCCTATGTAAGACTCATCTGGAGATTTCTCACAAATGATCTTTATAAATCTGTGATTTAAAATAGCACACTTTAAAATAATAAAAATTAATATTTAACCAAATCATAAAATTGTTGCCACTCATTTGTAGATACTAATTTCACCAATCTTCATTTTGGGAAGATGAAGGATAATAACAGAAGAGAATTAAAAATATCTATTATCTATATATATAAAGCCTAAGCAACCGGCCAACCAGCCAGTAGCTATGACACACACTGACCACCAGGGGGCAGATGCTCAACGCAGGAGCTGAAACCACGGGCATGGAAACATGGAGCAGACTGATGAATCTCAGAGGGGAGGGAGGAGGCAGGAGGGCAGGAAGTGATTAACCAAAGATTTTATATGCATAGTAGAGGCTCAGGGCATGGATTGGTGCACCAGTGGGGTCCCTCGGCCTGGCCTGTGGGGATTGGGCGAAAACCAGCTCTTCAATATCTGCCAAGGGGTCCCAGATTGCAAGAGGGCACAGGCCAGGCCAGGGACCCCACCAGTGCACGAATCCATGCACCAGGCCTCCAGTAGTATATATATTAGTTCAAAAATGTTGCTATTATAAATATTTATAAAATTGTTATTATTGAAAGAACAACCAAAAAGTTAACTATAAATATAAAGATATATTTATATTTAAAGCATTACCTGTAGGCTAACATTTTATCTTATAAAAACTTCACAAAAATTGACAATAAATATCTAAGATCCCCATATATAGATGGGCTAAAATATTAGTGCAAAGTAAGAAATATAGATTAAACAAATGAGTAGGGTATATTTAGTATAACTAAGAGTTATATAAATGGTAATGAGAACAATTATGCTGTTATAGTTTGCTTACATAATTAGAAAGTCAAAACTCTCATCCCAAAGTCAAATGCTAATGAGAATAAGAAAACTACTACACCTGGAATTTTTCTGGAAAATTACTACATTTGTTTTGTAAAACTAAAAAAATATAATTTGAAGTTTGTAAAAATATGGTCAAGGGAGGTAGGACATTATAAAGAATGAAAAAAGGTGCTATTGGAATTTTAGAAACAAGCTGTGTTTTTTATTTTATTTTTTTCTTTTATTGATTAAGATATTACATATGTGTCCTTATCCTCCCATTGTCCCGCAACTCCCCGCTCGTGCCCTCACCACCCTAGTGTCTGTGTCCATTGGTTATGCTTATATGCATGCATACAAGTCCTTTGGTTGATCTCTCCCCTTTCCCCCGACCATTCCCTGCCTTCCCTTTTGAGGTTTCATGGTCTGATCAGTGCTTCTCTGTCTCTGGATCTGTTTTTGTTCATCAGTTTATGTTGTTCATTATATTCCACAAATGAGTGAGATCATGTGATATTTATCTTTCTCTGACTTACTTTGCTTAGCATAAGGTCCATCCATGCTGTTGCAAATGGTAGGAGTTCCTTCCTTTTTACAGCAACATAGTATTCCGTTGTGTAGATGTACTACAATTTTCTAATCCACTCATCTGCTGATGGGCACTAAGGCTGTTTCCAAATCTTATCTATTGTAAATTGTGCTGCTATGAACATAGGGGTGCGTATATTCTTTCTGATTGGTGTTTCTAGTTTCTTGGGACATATACCTAGAAGTGGGATTATTGGGTCAAATGGGAGTTCCGCTTTTAGTTTTTTCAGGAAACTCCATACTGTTCTCCATAGTGGCTGCACCAGTCTGCATTCCCACCAGCAGTGCACGAGGGTTCCTTTTTCTCCTCATCCTCGCCAGCACATGTCATTTGTTGATTTGTTGACGATAGCCATTCTGACAGATATGAGATGGTACCTCATTGTCATTTTGATTTGCATCTCTTGGATGATCAGTGACTTTGAGCATGTTTTCATATGTCTCTTGGCCTTCTGTATGTCCACTTTCAAAAAGTATCTATTTGGTCCATTGCCCATTTTTTGATTGGATTGTTTTTTATTTTTAATGGACTTTATTTTTGTTGTAACATCTTTTGAACAAGAAATTACGTTCATAAATATATATTTCCCAGATGCTAGACTTGTTGACAAATGAATATGATTTTCAGTAGATTCATCCAAACCCTGTCATAGGTGTAGCTTCTGTATGCTGGAGCTACTTGCTTTTTTTAAAGAACTTTTTTTTTTTTTTATTGTATAGCTTCCATTATTCTGTATGCTTTCAACTTCTGAAATGTGCAACATGAAATTTTTCTGGCTAAGATTTTTCTATTTAAATGGCCCATTTGGGGGGGAACCCAAAGGTTTATAGAAAAAGTTATAATGTTTTACAGAGAGCAAAAGGTAGTGCAGAAAGACTGAATTCAAAAATGTTGATTTACGAATATTCAAGGCAAAACAGAGCCTACACTGGATGTTAGCTGCTGGTTTTGTGTAACCTTCATTACACCACAATTCCAAACACTTGAGTTACTTGACAGCAACAGCAGAAACAAGAAACATTGAGCCTTCTCTATGCCTGGCATCCAGCGGCCATTCTCGCATTTAATCCTCCTGCAGCCCTATGAGGAGAGTCTATGATCAATCCCATCTCATACATGAAGAAACGTGGTCTCCAAGGAGTCCAGGAATCTGCAGGACATGGGGGTCCAATCCAAGTCATCCTGACCTTGGAGCTGGAGCTTTGACCTGAGATTCCCTTCCTCTCTGTAAGTTTCTGTGTCACTTCTGTTGGCCTATGTACCATGTGCTTCACTGAATCTCTCATTCAGCCCTAGCCGATTTGGTTCAGTGGATAGAGCCTCAGCCTGCGGACCAAAGAGTCCCGGGTTCGATTCCAATCAAGGGCACGTACCTCAATTGCAGACTCCTCCCTGGCCCCAGTCCTTGTCAGGGCTCACACAGGAGGAAACCAATCAATGTGAGACACATCAATATTTTTCTCTGTCTTTCCCATTCTCTTTCACTCTCTCTAAAAATCAATGGAAAAATATCCTCAGGTGAGGATAAAAAAAAAAATCTCTCATTCAGTAACTATGGTGCCTATAATATACCCTCAAGATAGCACCCATTCACTCCTCCGACAAATCATTCCTGAGCATCTTAATTTAATTTAAAGTGAAAGGTCTTCCCTTCATAAAGCTTGAGGTCACACCTAGCTTGAAAGATTCTATTTGGGGAGAGACATAAGAGCTCTTCTCTTTCCCTAGTGCACTAGTCTGCTAGGCCTCCTCCTCCACTCACCAGCTTGGATTCTGACCCATCTAGGATTAGGCATCGAAAGTGAGAGGATTACAGGCAATTGAATACTATTTTAGAGGGGTGCAGTAGAATGCCCTCTATTGGCGACTTTCTGCTTCCGCCTCAGCCCCTGAGCTGCTGGCAGGTCTTTCTACAGACAGCTCTGGGAGGATCTCTCACTGTGGGCTGTGGGCACAGAAAACACACACATTCACTTTACCATCAGTAGAAGCCATCTTCAGCGCAACACAGCCTGTCTTTTTCTCTTCCCTCTCTCTCTTTGGCAGATGGAGACACACCTCCCATTGCAACCCTTGGGCTCCCTAAAACCAGAAGACACATACAAACTCCTCAGCTCTCCTAGTAATTTTCTTCATTACCTCTCCCTTCCCTAAAATAAAGGGGAAATATCTCTTTCTTCTTACCCAGGCTGTGGTGGAAGGAGAGGGGCAGCAATAGGGAGGGGGCACACAGCATTTCAACAATATTTCAGATAATTCTATTGCTCCAGACTCCTTTTGATGCTAGTGGTTGGTAACCCCTAACACTGGCCCCTCTTTATGATAAATGGCTGCTCTCCACCTATGTGGGGCTAGGGACATTGAGATTCCAAAAATTATATTTTAATAATTTAATGCATAAACTTTCCAGAAACTCTCTCCTGTCCAGTACCAGTTTGCTCTATGACCCTAGGTCCTGACATTTGTGATCTTACACTGATCCTCTCACTTGGAATTGACAGCACAAAGGTAGGATTTTTTAAATGTATTCTCAGTACCTGAACCAGTACTTATGACATCCTCAGTAGATGTTGAAATAAAAGAATGACTCCCTCCAGAAACAAAGGGACTCAACTCAATTTCCCCTTAGTCAATCTCCTTTTAACCTTGAGCTCCTCTTCTGAATCCTGATTAATGTCTCAAACATCTGCTTGCAAATATTAAAATGCATTAATAGGCTCAGCCTTCTAATGTCACTTTGAGAAATTATGGAGAAAGAGATTTCTATAAAATCACAGCTGTCCAGAAATGGAAATTATGCCTCCCAATGAGCTGTCTGTTATTAGACATCTTCAAGTAGGATTGAATAATCAGAAGTTGGCTACACTTGCCCAGCTGGTGTAGCTCAGTAGTGGAGCGTCGACCTATGATCCAGGAGGTCAAGATTTGATTCCAGATCAAGACAAATGCCGGGGTTGTGGTCTCGATCCCAAATAGGAGGCAGTCGATTGATGATTATCTCTCATCATTGATGTTTCTATCTATCTCTCCCTCTCCCTTAATTTCTCTGAAATAAATAAAAACATACTTTAAAATTTTTTACGTTGACTATACTTTAGAGCTCAGTAATGCCATAAGACAATAAAAATATTACTTATTTTCAATAGACATCTCAATTGGATTGAGAAGTGAATTAAGGCATGATACGAAAGGTGGCCTCAAAAATGGCCTTCGATGATTGCTGCTTCCTGGTATTCCTGCTTTTCCTTATGAAATGCAGGCGAACCTAATGATCTTCTTCCAAAGAACAGGATATGACAAAACTGATGGGATGTCAATGCTGAGTTGGGTTATAAAAAGAATGGGAAATTCATCTTGGGTTCTCTCTGTCTCTCTATTGCTTGCTTGCTCACTCTGAGGGAAGACACATATCGGGGAACGAAGGGTGTCCCCTGGCTAAGAGTCAGCAAGGGACTGAGGCCACCTGCCAAAGCCTGGTAGTAAGTAAATGCCGCCAACGACCAAATGAGTGAACTCAGAAACACATCAACCTGCCCCACCCCCTCCCACCAGTGGAGTCTTCGGAGGGGACCACACCTTTAGTGCAACCCCATGAGAGACTTTGAGTGACAGGTGCCCAGCCAAGCCACACCCAGATTTCTGACTCACAGGAAATGGGAGACGATATTATTTTAAGTGGTAATATTTGCGGGTCATTTTCTATGCAGCAACAAAAACCAAAACAAACATTTATACATAAATATGCAAATAAATTGCAATCCATGCATTTTGCTTAGAGAGTAAAGCTTACACATTTTTTTCTAATGTATTAAGATTGTTATTTTTAATAAGTAAAAAAAACCAAAAGGATTTTATATTTAGTGTTGAGTCTACCAGAAATTTGCTATAAACATAACACAGAATTAAATGAATATTTTGAGTAAATAGATTGTTTCATCATCAAAGAATTAATCAGATTAATTCCTTAAAAGCATCTAGCTTTCTATAGCCTCCAAAGGTTTTTACATGTAGTATTTCTCTAATCTCTTAATAGTTCTGTAATGTAGATATTTTATTAAGTTTAATTACAGGCAAGAACAAAGCTCGAAGTTTGTGATCTCATGCTTACATGACTCATACTGCTTGTGTACTTGGAAAGCTCTGCACCCCACCTTTATCCAACAAACCCAGTTTCCCTTTACCTGCCTCTTGGTTTGGTCCCTAACCCTCACAGAATTAATTTCTCCCATCATCTGCACAGACATATTTCTGCTAGAGCTTTCACAGGATCATTATCGCTTTTCCACAGTGGATTCATTCTCATTGACTGTAAGTTTCCATTAAGCAGAAGTGATTTTTTTTTCAGATCCTTAACACCTATTATAATATCTGATATAGAGTAGGTGCTTAATAAATGATTTCCACATTATTGAAAAATGTATTCAATTATGCACTCTTAATGGCAGTGAAATCACTGCCAACAGGGCAAAAAAAACTGGCTCTTGGGGAGAGGGTTGAAAAAAATCTTAAATAATTACATACACAATATATGATTATCAATTTACTATAGTACACAGCAGGTACAGAGTATGTCTGTGAAATTAAATTTCAATGAGGATGAGCTAACCAGAAAAAACGTATTTAAAAAGTCTTCTTGAGCCCTAACCGGTTTGGCTCAGTGGATAGAGCATCGGCCTGCGGACTGAAGGGTCCCAGGTTCGATTCCCGTCAAGGGCATGTACCTTGGTTGCGGGCACATCCCCAATGGGGGGTGTGCAGGAGACAGCTGATTGATGTTTCTCTCTCATCAATGCTTCTAACTCTCTATCCCTCTCCCTTCCTCTCTGTAAAATTTCAATAAAATATATTTAAAAAAAAAAAAAAAGTCTTCTTGAGCCCTGGCTGGTTTTGCTCAGTGGATAGACCATCGGCCTGCAGACTGGAGGGTGCCAAGTTTAATTCCAGTCCAGGGCACATGCTCAAGTTGTGGGCTCGATTCCCAGTAGGGGGCATGCAGGAGGCAGCTAATCAATGATTCTCTCTCATCATTGATGTTTCTGTCTCTCTCTCCCTCTCTCTTCCTTTCTGAAATCAATAAAAATATATTTTAAAAAATAAAGTCTTCTTGGGAAGGCAAAATGAAAAAGGTTGAAAAACATTGTATTAAATGAGTTGTGCAGAGTCCCAGAAGCAGGACTTGGATGCAGATTTTTTTCTTGAGTTCAATGTTATTTTTGTAATGCCACAGACACTCCAACAGTTAATAGAAAAAAACAGAAAGTTAACCAACATAACTTCTCTGAAAACCAAGATAATACATAAGCTATACTTAAATAAGACTAGAGGCCTGGTGAACGAATTTATGTACGGGTAGGGTCCCTACACCTGGCCACGATCAGAGCTGATCTGTGGGGTGACTGGAAGGGTGATCAGGTCCCCCACTTACACCCACTTTGGCTGGCCTGGTGCCGCCCACTTGCCAGCCCTGCTTCCCACCACCACCGGTCTGGGGCTGCGGGTTGGGGGCATCTCCTGCATCGAGCATCTGCCCCCTGGTGGTCAGTGCACATCATAGTGACTGGTTGTTCCGCCGGTTGTTCTGCCATTCAGTTGACTTGCATATTAGGGTTTTATATAGATCTATATTTCTGTGTACCTTATTTTTATTTCATTTCACTATTTAAAAACATCACTCAAAATTTACAAACCTTTCTGTATATTGTGAGCTCATACACACATGCACACATGTGCACAACTATACACATATACATGGGTATACACATAGACATGCATGCACACATGCACACATATACATATGCACGCATCTATACACATACATATGCACACTTAGGCCAGGGATTGTAGATACCTTTTTATTATGTAGGGAGTTGACAGTGGTAATCATTCGATTTGTCCCAGCGAAGCTAGCCTCTGCTAGCATCCCCAGCCCATTAACAATCACCTCCAGTTCACAGTGCAAACGGATCTCCTGCTGTCACGTCGGATTAAGGCTTTCCTCAGCCTTTTTGAATCCCTCCATGACTAAAAATCAATTGGTAGAACTGCACTACAGCTGCCTGTCACCCCTCTGAACCAGCTTCATCGTGACCATTTGTCAAAACCAGTGCCCAACACCTTAGAAAATTTGTCAAAATAATGGTAACGCTGCTCAACATTCAGTGTACAAGAGATTTGTGCAAAAGTCCCTGTCATAAAAAATCCACACCTCAGAATACCGATTGTGAGTTATTATATGCAGAAGGCAGGACTGAGCATTTGCTACCTGGATGATAAAAATCCATGCAATCTGAGTGAAACAATGAGGAAGAAGACCTAGATCCAATTTATAGAAGCCTGAGATCCAGCCTATTTCCACAAAGGCACAGGGAAACCACATGTTTATGCAAATTAACTTAAATGATTCCTTCTTATAGCCACAAGAGATTTTTTTTAGAAACTTAACACATCAAGGTAAAAAAAAAAAAAAAAAAACTAACAATATCTAGGCAGTTTTAAACATCCAGTGAAGTTTTACACTCTCTATGCATATTGTTAATGATGGATAACTTTGACCGAAAGCATCGTTTTCATTAAATATATGTGTTAAAAGTTTACCCTTTCCTCTGAAATAATACCTTCTGCCTAATAAGCTCAGAAATCAATAATATCTCATTTTAATACTCTAATCAGTTTTTGTCCAGTCACTATAAAGAATTGTAAAGATTTAAAGAATGAAAGTGAAAATCTGTATTTTAAATATTTCAGGAGGCACAACTTATTGTGGCTCTTTTTTTTTTCCTAAAAGGGGAAATAAGATTACCCCTAACAGGAGTAATATTAGCTTCCAGCAGCCATTTTATGAATTTTCAGATTTTTTAAACATATTTTTATTTATTTCAGAGAGGAAGGGAGAGAGAGGTAGAAACATCTATGATGAGAGAGAATCATTGATCAGCTGCCTACTGCACGCCCCCTACTGGAGAATGAGCCTGCAACCCAGACGATGTGCCCTGACCAGGAATTGAACCGTGACCTCCTGGTTCATAGGTTGATGCTCAGAGGCAAGGTGAAACTGATTTTTCTTCCAGTTGCATTGTTGGGCCCTATGATGGAACTTGACATTTTAACAATTAATTTTTCCAGGTAAAAATAATTTTTTGTTCATTTCTAATAGGAAGAGAATGATTTGCTTAGCATTATAAAAAGCCACGAAAAAAATGGGTTTCTTCTGGCCTATGAAGAAAGAGAACTCAAACAACTCAATGTCACCTCAGCAAACAGTGGAGTGTTAACAAATGCAACCGATCATAACTCACAAATACCCACATGAGCGCAATGGTTTCACTTCCTTTATTTTTTCAGTTTTTTTATTGTCTCCTTCATAGAAATTTTTATTCATTGATGTGGTCAGATACTATGTCATCAACACCTACATTCTTACAGTAAATTCAACTAGTTATCCATTATACCAAAAGCTGAAGCACTCTACAGATGTCTCTCTTTACTTTCTCAAATACCCACTACTTACCCCTTCCTAGATTTGGAATACATTTGTCTGACCTTAAACCAATTTTTACTTTTTATCCTTTGTTCTGTGGAGCTAAGGGGCCAGTTTACAATACAATGAGCTTCTCTTTCACTACTTTCCAAATCCCCACATTGAGTCCCAAGTGCAGGACATGTGCTCACATGCTGCCGGCCTTCCTCTGCAGCAGATGCAGAGGAGAGGTGAGCTGCAAACGAAGAGCAACCTACAGGGAGTGTCTGGTCTTTCTCAGGCTTCCTTTGTACTTGCTTCTGTAATTGTCATACACTGCTCTCTCAAACTGTCTTGAAAGCATGTTAAGTAAAAATATTGGTGTTGTTTTTCTGCCCAGTTAAAAATATATTTGCAATACTATTTTTATTTGCTCAATATAGGTTTTAGATATGTAAGTTTAGAAATGTTCCATATTTAGTTCTAAATTAGTGTCGCATTTTTTTAATATGGTAGCAGAATTTAACAGGTGTTGGTTCAAAACCTTGGGAACTTCCTGGGTGAAATCTGAAACTGTCCCCGTTCATGGAGGGCAGTAAGAGACCAAAAAAAGAGGCAGACCATTTCAGATTTGTAGGTAGGCAGATAGGTGGATGGATGGATGGATGGATGGATGGATGGATGGATGGATGGATAGATAAATAATTGGTAGATAGGCAGGTGATAAATGATGGACAGATACACTAGATAGATGATAGATGATAGATAGATAGATAGATAGATAGATAGATAGATAGATAGATAGATGATAGATAGATGATAGATAGATAGATAGATAGATAGATAGATAATAGATAGATATAATAGATAGAAGATAGATGATGATAGATAGGTAGGTAGATAGATAGATAGATGATAGATAGACAGATAAATAGATAGATCTGTAATTCAAGTTGGTCCACACTTCAAGCTTCACATCAATCTCAGGATATTATTCTTTCAAAATTATCTTTATATTTCATTATGCTGGGAGCCCTGGACACAAAGATGACCAAATGGCAGATCCTACCTTTATGGAGTTCATAGTCTAAGAAAGAAGAGAATCATTATACTACCACAGACCAAAGGTGACAGAAAAATAGTGGTCAGAAAAGGGAGGAAAAAAGCAGGCTTCTATAATATTGCTATTATAAAATATCATTATATACTTAAATCTGAAATGTCTAGGCTGATTGAGGAGGGGTTTCCGTCTCAGCTTTTTAGCCAAGTTGAGGGCAGGAGGTGTGGGGTGGTGAGGATGTGTACAGACAGCACAGGAGCCCAGGAAGCCCGCCTCATGCAGTGTATGCCCAAGGACTTGGTTTGATTCTTATCGCTGGCACTTACGAACTTTGAAGGATTGGGAAAGTTAATTGTAGTTCAATAACCACGTAACTGATGTTGGCCTCAATCTTCTTATTCCCAACTTGAAACACATACAGCCCCTCTTATAAAGTAAACATTTTTTCTATCAAAAGTCCGTTGTATTTTAATTAAAACTAGTATTTTTCCGTGGTTCCTAGACACTGGGCATTTTCTACGTACTTTATAGCATTTTATCATTTAAAACTCACCAAACCTAAGTCTAATTTCCACGTCACTCTTGAGAAGATTGTAAGGCAAAATACCAAAGCCCCAGAGCTGATCAGTGGTGGATTTTAAAATCAAACCCAGGTGGCCAGACTGAAGAGCCTGCCCTGAAACCACCTCATTATAGTCCCCTCATAGTTCCCATTTTTGTTAATGCATTTGACTCTATATTAGATCAAATATTTGCTCCAGAAGTGACGTTTAAAAGCTTGAGCCACTTTAAAGCATGGCTAGTTCTAAGTAAATACTTTTCAAAGCAAACAATCTGAGCTCATTTTTCCTGTTTTCACCACTGAAACAATTCTGTTTTATTAGATGGCTCAACAAACGTATGACCAACAGTAGTAAAGAAAGAATTCCCTCCCCAAATTGCCATCTGATTTAATGGCATTTTTAAATTTGTGTGGATCTCTGATTTTACTTAGCTTTTAATACTTCATCAGGAGGAATGATGCTCAAACCCCATCAAAGCAATTTTTGTAATACTCCAGATGTGTGGATTAAGCAGACTATCTCACCATTTCTAATTTTCTTGTTCACTACTATCTGCTACTTTCTTCCCAAAATATTTTATGAAAGCATAGTTTTATTTCAAAAAGTTGTTTTATTTTTATAACTAGAAGCCTGGTGCACAAATTCGTGCACCAGTAGGGTCCCTTGGCCTGGCCTGCAGGAGTGGGCCGAAACCAGCTCTCCAACATCCCCCAAGGGGTCCTGGATTGCGAGAGGGTGCAGGCCAGGCTGAGGGACCCCACCAGTACACAATAGAGTCCGGGGAGGGATGCAGGAGGTTGGCCAGCCAGGGAGGTATCACAGGAGGGCTCCGGAGTGTGTCCAACCCATCTCACTCAGTCCCAATCAGCCAGACACCAGCAGCAGGCTAACCTACTGGTCAGAACGTCTGCCCCCAGGTGGTCAGTGCACATCATAGTGACTGGTTGACTGGTCGACTGTCTGTCCCTTGGTGGTCAGTGCATGTCATAGTGAAGCAGTTGAGCGGCCTTAGCATATCATTAGCATATTACACTTTGATTGGTTGATCAGATGACCACACACTTAGCATCTTAGGCTTTTATTATATAGGATAAAATCATTTTGCCTGCCTAAATGGGTTTATAATACATATGCTTTTGCAGACCTACTTTTATTTTTTATTGAGGTATAAAGTACAAGTAATAAAAAAATCACACCTCTTAACAGCTCAGTTTGATTAATGTTAATAAAACACACACATACACACATAATCAGCATATATCCTTTTGCCCAAAGCTACTTTTAAAGCTAAACGTCTTTAAAACTAACACCACCTTTTATGGGAAGGTTCAAACTCAGCCCACTTCTCCATTATTCCTTTGTCTCCCCCTGACTGCTGCCCACTTCTCCTTGGATGACAATGATAGTGGCAGGCACTGGCTGGAGCCAGGATTTGGTGGGACTGAAGCTGGCAGTCCTCACAGCAACTGCAAGCGGCAAACACCAGAGAACCAAGCCAGGGACAGTGCAGCTCTGATGCAGACCTGGAGACGGAGGGAAGGTCTGGTTGTGTCCCAAAGTCAGAGAGCTCAGAAGTACGTTACAAAGTTGGAATTTGGAGTGCTGTTCTAGGAGATGAGACCAACTTAGGAATAAACAGGGCAGAGAGGGGGTGACCCAATGGGGCAGAGAGGGGGTGACCCATGGCGAATTACTTGGAAATATTGTTACTTGTTCTTAATTTTAAGAGACAGCTGACTACTTAGGAAATGAATGGTTTCTAACAAACAGAAAAGAGCTGTTGGGAGGAGGCACGCACCTGACATGAGCCTGGGCCCTCTGCCCCCACACAACACAGTTCTCTCTAATTGCATTCTGCGTGTGTCCAGCCAGCCTCTCACCTTTTAGGTTCATTTTACATTTCTTGCTCTGAGCTCATGCCTGAGCCATCAAGACAGACTTGGACTTCCTGATTCAGGGTTCTGTTTCTTGCAACATGCCTGGCCCCTACTCTGGCACTTCTCCCCTGATCCAACTTCATCCCTGGGACTTACCTATGAAACCGAATGAAAACGCTGCATATGACAGACACTATACCATGAAGATCATCCATATACAATTTAGTGAATATTAACTGAATAAACATGTCCAGAGGAAATGTGGTAAATAACCAGTCTGTAAAAGGGCCACAGTAGAGATTGTTGATTTTGGATGTTTTATTTTTGGTGCAGTACAAGTTCTTAGAAAGTGAGCATTAAGTTGGAATATTATAATTTCTGAAGACAGTACTGCAATCAGTTGGACATAATACAAACACAATGAAGTTTTATTTATTGTAATTATCTAAAGGCAAATTTACATAAATGGTACCGAAAATCTGATGTTTCATTTCTTAACTTACCCAAATAAACACATGGAATCACAAAATGAAACTCTAATTCTCCCTTCATTTCCAATGATCAACATGAACAAGCTTTAATTGGGCAATTTCTCATTTGCAGATGTTTCAAATGTTTAGTTCATTAACTCAAATGGTTTTATCTAGCCAATATAATTTATAAAAGTGTTATTTTTAACAGCAGATAGGAATTTGGTAATAGTTTAGTATAGTGATCCCAAAATTAATTTAAAAAGTCAATCTAAAAAGACATTTAAATTTACTATCTTTCTGTTTTAACAAATGCAAACTTCTTAAAAACGGATTCAAAAATAATGTGGATAAACTGGAAAATGCTTTTATTTTCTTACTCCAATTTAAAAATAATCATTTTCCTTCTCTCTCTCTCTCTCTCTCTCTCTCTCTCTCTCTCTCTCTCTCATATATATATATATATATATATATATATATATATATATATATATAATTTATTTCAGAGTGGTAGGAAGAGGGAGAAAGAGATAGAAATATCAATGATGAATCAATGATGAATCACTGATAGTCTGCCTCCTGCACATCCCCTCCTAGGGGTCAAGACCGTAACCCGGGAGTGTGCCCTGACCAGGAATTGAACCTTGACCTCCTGGATCCATAGGTCAACACTCAATCACTATGAGCCACACTGGTCGGGCTTTTCCTTTTCTCTTTACTATCAAAATCAAACTGTATTCTTTACTTACTGAGTCAAAATTACACATGGGAAAAAAAACTATCAAGGGCTTACAGTAAAGTTAGAATATATTTATGCACTAAGGCTTTACTTGAGATCTTTAAAAAAATAAGTTTTTACATCTCACAAGAAACTTTAGACTTGGAAATATCCATGGAAATATTTTTTTCCAAAAAAATGAGAAATCAGTTATAAAGCGGATGAACATAAATGCAAATTCAAATGTGGAGCTTTTGCTTTTTAAAATCTTATTGACTACTGAGTATTTAGGAAAGATGATTTGCTATTTCTTGAAAGATTATTTAATATTTATTGAAATATGTCCTTTAAATTGACTAGTTCATTATGTGTGTATTCACTCTATCATATTCCAGCAAAGTAAATCTCTATGCCTTTCAAAATAAGTTTTTGCTCCCTTAAATCCTAACTCTATGGAATGATTGCTGTTTGGATGATATTTTGTCCTATAACAATACATGATTTTTTAAAACTCAAATGTTATAATTTATCCTGATCAAACATTTAACTCTAAGATCTATGAAGAAATGTCTTTTAAGGAGGATTTCTCTATTCACAAATGTTCCTTTCTAGGTTATTTACATATGGACAATTGTTTTCTTCACAAGGAAACCAGATCTGCCTAAGGAAATGTTTCAATAAAGCATTTGCTTCAAAAAGATCTTTTCTACCATACGGAATAGACCATTCTAGTCAAAATTTGTAATTATTAAAGAATCAATATGTTCAGCCTCCCTGTGTCTCTCTGTATGATTGGTGCAATGCATGAGGCCTCACTCAAATAACAAGTACGTAGATTGCAAACAAGAGTCTTGAACCCATTTGGTCAAAATGAGAATTCCTTGGATAAGTGATCTTTCACTCACATGCCTAATTTACTAAAAAAAGATAGGAATACTATGAGTTGACCTAGTCATATAACAAGAGCTATAAGAGCTAACTAGCATTTATAGAGGGCTTGCCACAACCCAGATCTTATTTATATCATCATTTTTAATTTTCTGAATAACCACAGTATTATTGAATTCTTACATTGTAAAGCAGGAAAGGAAGCTCAGAGAAGTTATGTACCCCAAAGCTCTCTGTGAGAAATGAATCCAGAAATCAAAACTCAGATCTCTCTATCCAAAGTCCACACTCTTAAGCATTGGCAATTGCCAATCATCAATGATTAACATGTCATGTTTTAAATAGGATAAAATGTTAGACTGTATACTTTTTTGTCAAAATAAATAATACATAAGGAAATAGCGTAGGATGATATTACTGTAAGTACTTTATATATATAAAATATTGCTAGTGTTTACTGAGCACCACTTTCATATAATGTTTTCATTTATTCATTCACTCGATAAACATAAGCTAGTGGTTGTCCTGTAAATTTCTTACTTGTAGGACCTGAAAAATTAGTGCTCATTTCATTGATTTCAAAACAAAGTTTAACATAACTTCTGTCTCAGAACTAATTTTAGCATTGCCTCACCTAAAATCATGTCTATTGCTTCATAATAGTGACATAATGAGACATTGACTCCGTTTTCTCCTATATGGTGACTGAATAGTAAAATAATCACCAAAAAGTGGACATACTTTGGTTGTTGGGTGATCTTGAAAAATACAAGGAACATGCTGAAAGGCATTATTTATAATGATTTTAAGTACATATTTTGTATTTCCCTCTGCCCCTCTAAAAGCTATTCACCTCTAGGGTAAAAGCTTGATACGTCCCGTGCTTTCTCTGCTCATTCAATCTAAAGAGCCACAAAAGCATTCTCAATTCCGTTATGTCCAGCCCAAGAGAGTAATTGAAAATCTGATCTTGAGTTAATGTTTTCTCTCCTCACCAATTTCAGGCTTGCTTCATGCCGGAAGCCACAGTAAGTTTTTTCCCTGTTCATCTTTATTATAATTTTCTCTCCTCCCCATCCTCATGCCAAGCTTGCTAGTAGTTTTATACTTCCTCATACAACTCAGCAACCCCACTCCTAAGTATTCACCCAAGAGAACTAAAAACTGATGCTCATGTAAACTTTGTACACAAATGTTTATAGCAACGTTATTCATAATCACTAAAAACTGGAAACAACCTACATGTCCTTCAACAGGTGAACAAATAAATACATTTTGGTCTGTTCCCACAATGTAATACTATTCAAAAATAAAAAGGAACGACTAAGTTTGCACAAATATATGGGTGAATTTTAATGTGCTTTGCAAAGTAAAACAAGCCAGATGAAAAATGCTCACCTAGAGTATGACTCTGTTTATGTGACATTCCAGAAAATGCAAAACTATATGAACAGAAAAGAGATTGGTGGTTGCCAGGGGTTGGAGATTGTGGTTAAGGGACCACTGAGGGCTTTCTTAAGGTGACAGAAAAGTTCTGTATGGTGCTGGAACGGTGGATACATGACTCTATGAAATCTACAGAACTATACATCACAAATAGTGGATTTCACTGTCACCAATTTTTAAAATATAGTTAATCAGGATGTCAAGGGAACACTAGAGAGAATGCTCTGATAGAATATAACTGCTTGTATTATATAACCTCACTGAAGGGGTAAAGAATAAAATGTCCTAAGTTTAAAAATAGTGTTTCGACTTGGTAGTGTATGTCTGAGAACAAAAAGAACTGCGAATAACCATTGTACTCCCTATTACTTCTTACAGAAGTACACATTAAAAATTCTGAAACAACTTCATATTGTTGATAAATGAGAGCTATTTTTCTCACTGTAGGAGAAAGTTACAAATAAGAAAAAAATGCTAGAATAAAATGGTGTTGCTGGACTGAAGTTGTATGAATTAATATGAATTCATGTTTATTTTAATAAACAGATGGATATACATAAATAGAAATAAGTATAGATATTGGCTTATACATGGGTTAGCAAACATAACATTTCTTCATTTTATCCACTGAAAAGACCCAGAAACAGTGACGCTCCAGTAGCAATGAGCACACCTGGCTCCAAGTATTGGTATTTATGTGTATTTTTTAAGATATCTTTATTGATTTCAGAGAGGCAGGGAGAGGGAGAGAGAGACAGAAACATCAATCATGAGAGCAAATCACCTATTGGCCGCCTCCTGCACTCCCCTCATTGAGAACTGAGCACCCAACCCAGGCATGTGCCCCGGCTGAGAATTAAACCATGGCCTCCTGGTTTATAGGTTGACACTCAACCACTGAGGCATACCAGCTGCTCCAGGTACTGGTTTTTAAATGTCATTCTTCATCAAAAGGGGAATGGTTGACTAGCTCTGGAGCAAGCAAAAGACAAGATGCCCTGGGAGAGTTTGTAGTCTCAGAAACTGAGGAAGTGCTCAAAACACAAATGGATAAACACAAATCAAAGGGACACAGGAGCTGACCTAGAGGCGCCGCCAATGGCAAAAGCTGTAACCAAGTAACCAAAAAAAATAAATATTGAATTATTTATCGAGGAATAAAATAAACATCCAAGATGCTACATTAATATATGAAATGAATGACTGAAATAATAAGCAGCTAGAAAAGAAGGGACAACTTTTCCTTACCAAAAAAATCCAATTCATAAATGTAGAAGAAATGAGATCAATAGAAAATCATTAAAATGCAATAATTGCTTCAGGCAAGATCCACTGCTGAGTGCTCAAATTAGTTGGAGAAACTTAACAAGAAGAGGATATTTATATAGCCTCAAAGTACCTCCCCCCAAATATTTAATTATAGTGATGGATTTAACTATGTCCACAAATTCGGTGATATTTCTCCCTCCAGGAGGTAGAGTGAATTCCCCTCCCAATAGTGTGGCTTGCCTGAGTTACCACCTTCTAACATAAGGAGCAGCAGTTGGCTACTTTTACTGGAACACACATTGGAACATGTTTATGGATCGTCTATCTCGGCTTTCTTGCTACATAGCAGAGTTAAGGCATTTGACAGAGACGATATGGCTCACAAAGCCTGAAATATTTACTATTTGGGGTTATTTGGGGCAGAAAAAGTTTGCAGACCTCTGAGAGTATGGAAAGAGGAAAAGAGCAGCTTTATAATGGATATTACTGGCAGAACCCACCTTACCCAAGTGAGCAAGGTTGGCAATCCTAAATGGTAATTCAGGCTGATACAGTGAATGAGCTGATATGATACAAAGAGCAGTGCATACTACCTCTCTGCTATTCTTCCCAAAACTCCATAACCAGTAGTCATTAAAGTGTCAAGGCCATGAAAGACAAGGATATATGGAGAATCTCACAGGTTGGAGGAGATCAAGAAATCATAAATGCGATGGAATGGATTCTGGAACAGGATGGGAAAGGCTGTAAACTCTGAGCAAAAATAATAATGATAATTTAGTTTAAAATATTTTTTAAAATTACTCAATATTGTAACAATATTAATTTCTTAACCTTGCTATTATGTGTGATAGTAACATTAGGGGAAGCTGAGTCAAGGGTATTTGGGGACTCTGTGTTTTATGGTTGCAACTCTTCTATAAGCTAAAATTATTTCAAAATGAAAAAAGTTTTCAAACAGAAGGTACATGGCTATGGAGCACAAGCTTAAGCCTAGTTAAGGAGCAAGCAAAAAAGTGTCTACTTTGTGGAATCATGACCTAATGGGGGATTATAGGCATAGAGATGCTATAGTCCAGTGATGGCAAACCTTTTGAGCTCGGCTTGTCAGCATTTTGTAAAACCCTAACTTAACTCTGGTGCCATGTCACATATAGAAATTTTTTGATATTTGCAGCCATAGTAAAACAAAGACTTATATTTTTGATATTTATTTTATATATTTAAATGCCATTTAACAAAGAAAAATCAACCAAAAAAATGAGTTCACATGCCACCTCTGACACACGTGTCATAGGCTCCCCATCACTGCTATAGTCTTCAAGTGCAAATGCCCATCTGTGGCTATAAAAGGAAGAAGATCAAAGAAAAAGAAAGAGGCAGATAAAATCTGCTAAAATTATTGGAGCCAGGTGCGCTCTCCTGGATTCCCAGGTTTACCAGCCAAAGAATTCACTTTTACTGCATAGGAAAAGGGCAGCAAGAGCCCTGTTATAGCATCCTGTTACAACAACAAGCTATTCAAGTGGGGTAGCAGAACTTGATCCATTTGTTCATTGGCTGTCATCATTCAGCTATGATGAAAGATTACGGAAAATAGTTATTTGAGGACACAGATACAAAAAAGGCCATAATATGAATAAAAATCTTCATTGACTAGACCAGAGCTCAATGTTGGGTTGAGGATATAAGAGAGAGGAAACTCATCTGTGCGGACATAATTATGGGTCAAACTATGTGTATACCTAGCATTACAACTATGACTTCCTGTTGCTTTACCTGAGAAATGGATATGATAAACTTTCTGGCAGTGATGTTGTGAAGGTGCTGAATGAATTCACATATGTAAAAGCACTTGAGAATTTTTGAATTACTGTTAGTGTTATCAGACTATATACACATAAGATTATTCCTGATGTACTTCACTTAGCCACGTGCTAGAGGTTTAAGACTGCCTAATGCCCACTCATCCATAAAAAGAACAAATTATAATGCTATTGAAAAGATAGGCAGGAGCTGTGGATATAGGAACTATGTCTTATTTACACAAAGGCAGATTAGGTTAGACTCAGTAATGCAGTCAGTTTATCTGCAATAGTTCTTATGTGTGTGTTTTTAAGCTTTCTTAAAGTGACATTGACAGTGAACTGCAGATACTTACCATGTACAATTTGTGGAAATTGGACATATGTATGCATCCACGAAACCATCACTGACAGTGAACATATACATCATCCTCCAAAAGCTCATGTCCTTTTGTAATCTCTCCACTCCTTGCTCCCACCCTCAGGCAAACACTGATCCTTATATGCTTTGACTCAAAACATGAGGTACCAGGGACATACAGTTTTGCCCTTAAGGAAAATTTAGTTTTCATTGAGCTCAAGTTTCCTCCTCTGATTTTTAACATGATACATGAACCTACATCTATATTGTGAAGTGTGTGTGAGGGAGAGAAAGAAGAAAAAGATATTCCCCACATTATAACAAACTAGAGGCTCAATGCACGAAATTCATGCAAGGGGCTCAGCCCCGGCTGCCTTGGCCAGCCCTTGCAGCCCCTGCTTTGTCCAGAAGGTCGTCCAGATGGTCGTTCTGTTGTTAGGTCTAATTAGCATATTAACTCTTTATTATATAAGGTTAGGTGGTGCCCCTTTTCTAATACCAAATAAATACAGAACTACTGTGGGGTTTCTAAGACAAGTAATATGTGTGCAGCCTGCGGGGGAAGTCAGCCTGTTTGTCTGGCAGTTTGAGGTAACTGCACCTGCCAGCGGAACCCTAGATGCCACTCAGCCCGTCACTCTATTTTTATTATCAGTCTCATGACATCTTGGCATTTCTTTTCACAATCTGTGCCTCTTTCAACTTTTTTTTTTTTACAAGAAACTGCAATAGTGTTATCCACTCATGAAAAGTACAACTTTTAATTTTTGATTCAATGATAATGGGGGAAAAATATATAGTGTCTATTCTTCCGGTAGGAATTAGTTCTAAATTCTGATAGGAAAATAAAATGAGCTTAGGAATAACAAAAAGCGAGGCTTCGACACAAAAGAAAAGACATTTGTAGTGCTTTTCATCTTTTCTAAACAACCACAAAACCACATAACATAATGGTTTTAATTGCATGTGTTTATTCCTACATTTTGCAAAATAGAATTCTATATCATCTTTCAATGACTCCGTAGGCTGTAACCTCGTGCTGCTGCAAAATGGAAAGCCCTGAGTCGGTACCTCTACCGATGCGGCTTTTTCCCCACTGCATCCAAGGTGTCAGTAAATGTTTGGTCTCGTCCTCCCTGTGACTAATTCTCTTTTCAACATTGTACCTGAAGTCAGGTCTGTGGACAACTAGCATCCCATTCTTTCCTACTTTCAACTTCTATATGTTTTTATAAATATCATTTCATTAACTTTTATAACTTTCATCTACTTTAAAAATGTCTGTTACAAAGGCAGAAGGGTTTAAAAGCATGACCTTTGACATAATAAACTTGGCTTTAAATTTCGTCTCCTCTACATACGGGCTCTACATCCTCAAGTACGTGCTTAACTTTTCTTTTTTTTTAAATAATGTAAAGTTGGCATACAATAGTATATTCTCTCCAGGTGTGCAACCTGGTGCTTCGACATTTATATACCTTATGATGTGATCACCACAATCATATCCATCTGTCACCGTGCTAAGTTGTCACAACATTATTGACTATATTCCCTGTGCTGTACCCTATATCCCGTGGCTCATTTATTTTATAGCTGGAAATGTGTACCTCTTATCCCTTTCTCCTTTTTCCCTTACCCCACAACTCCACCCCTTACTAAAAGAGGTCCCCCAGGCAAAGAATGCAGGTGGCCTCAAGCAACTAGAATCAGGAAGCAAAGAGATTCTTGCCTAGAGCTTTCAAAAAGGAAGTCAGTCCTTTTGATTTTGGCCTGGTGAAACCTGTGTGGTATTGATGAGCTATAGAACTGTAACTCCATAAATCTGTATTTTTTTTTAAGTACATGCTTTTTATTAAATTTATTGGGGTAACATTGGCCAACATGAATATATAGGTCCTAGGTGTGGGTTGCTATGTTACAAGATCTGTATATTGCATCATGTGCCCACTACCCAGTCTAATCTTTACCATATATTAGGGCCTCTTTCTCCCCCCATCCCCTTCCCTCTGGCAACCACTACACTGCTGTTTGTATTCACAAGTTTCCGTTTTATATCCCACATATGAGTGAAACCTATGGTTCTTAGCTTTTTCTGACTTATTTCACTTGGCATAATGTCCTCAATGTCCATCCATGTTGTTGCAAATAGCCCCATTTCATCCTTTCTTGTGGCTGTGTAGTATTCCATTGTGTATCATGATGCTTAACTTTTCTGAGCCTTGATTTTCTCTTCTGTAAAATATAGAACCTTCAGCATAGAATAGCTGTGAGGTTTAAGTGAGAAAATGTATATGAAGCAGTAACCAGTGCCTGCCACATAGGAAATGATCAGTAAATGGTAGCTCTACTATTCCTCAAATCATGACTACAGTTATAATTACTGGTTATGAACTGGAAGGAAGAAAAAGGCAAGCAAGGTTTATATTCAGATGTCATAATAGGCTCCTACTAGAGACAAAAATTCAGGCAAGTCTTTACTCTTTTCAATATCAACACTGAAAATGTTGTAGAAAAAAAAAACCAGAAAATCAAAAACTCTCCATGTGTGATATTTTTTTTAAGTTTTAAAGGAGGTGTGCAAGTGTTTGCCTCAATGGGCTAATATAAGTGACTATATGAATAAGTTTCTGAGTCATGCCACTTCTAAGCATCCTGCAAAAGCAAGCCTCGGTGCAAAGTCTGTTCAATATAGTCTCTTGTGCTGCCTCTCTCTCCTGCTGGGAAAGGGCTGTAATGAGTGGGCACAAGAAAGTATCAAATAATTATAAGTCTGCAGGATCTAACTTCTTATTCATCGCCAGCAGATGTGTTATCTGAAAGTATAATTTTGATGCCACCTCTGGTGCAGCAGCTGAATAAGTATTTCTGGCTTTAGAGGTAGGAAGCCCACAGATCACAGGGTACAGAGCCTGCCCCGCTGGGGTTACCGTGAATTGAACTATAACACCTGTGTAAAGAATATAATGCTGTACAGTGCATTCTTTAATTTTTCATTTTAAGGTAGGTGGTTACACTAACTTTAAAATGTGTTGCCACTTACACAGAGGAGGAAACTTTATGGCATATTTGCTGTGCATCATTCGTGTAAATATAAAATATTTGAACTTCGACTCTCAAAAGACTTTCCAATGAACATCTAAGAGTATGAGCCAAATCTTATTTAGGGCCAGTAAACTAATTTGGAAACATTATAATAGTTGCTGAAAGAATTTATTAGGCCCTGAACTTGAGGTATTGGGATGAAAAAGAGAAGGAGGATTTGACAAATACTTTGAGAAGTCATACATGTGGAATGATGGAAATGATGGAGTCCAGACGAGGATAATATCTTAAGTCTAAATGACTGTCAGAGCATGAGAGGTTTGTTAGTGTTATATTCCAAGGCACTGAAAATTATTCACAATAGTAGGATTTCTATGTCTTGTTTGTTTTTATACTTAAGAAAATTTTATAGAACCATCTCTAAGTTATTACAAAGCCATTATATAGAGCATAAACAAAACTTGAATCCATGAACTTCCAGCTGGTTGTTCTCCGTTACAACTATTGATCTTTACTCAGTGTTAGTTAAATGACTGTATTTCTCATCAGCCAATGTGGAGTTGGAGAAAGAATAAAACAGCAGTCACTTTCTAAACATTTCTCTAAAGAAGACATACAAATGGCCAACAGGTATGTGAAAAAATGCTCAGCATTAATGATCAGGGAAATGCCACTGGAAACCACGGTGAGATAGCGCCTCACACCTGTAAGGATGGCTAGTATCAAAAGAAAACAAAAGATAACAAGTGTTGTTGGTAAGGATGTGGAGAAACACCCTTAGGATGTTGGAACCCTTGCACAATGCTGGTTGGAATGCAAAATGGTGCAGAAGTATCTATACGTACATTTTATCTTGCACCCTGCCCAAAAGCAGAGCATTTGAGACCAGAAGAGAAAAAACAGCAACAACAATAAAATGTTCCATTCCGAACTTGTCATTGTTATGTGTCATCTTCTGAGATGGTTTATGAAGAGAGTCTAAAACTCCACACCTGGGAGATTTCAGGGGTGGTCCCTTGTCTTCCAGACTTGACTGAAGAAGGCATTGATCTAGGCTGGCCTCTCCCATGTTTCCAGAATTTGCATGTGTGAATAGAGAGAGTTGGCTCCAACAGTCACTCTGCAGTGTCAAGGAGGACAGAAGGTGAAGGTAGAGATACGTGAGCAGGATTGAGGATGGGCTTTGTCTGGTTACACCTGCCCTACAGTACTCAGAGCCTTCTCGAAACTCCTAACTGCAGCAGCTTCTGGGAGAAAGTTGGAGTTGGGAGGATTTGCAGTGGTCAGAGGTTTCTGAGAAAATGCTGGACTTCTTTGTGTTAAATATACTTTTATTGATTACAGAGAAGAAAGGAGAGGGAGAGAGAGAAACATCAATGATGAGAGAGAATAATTGACCAGCTGCCTCCTGCCCCCACAACACACACACACACACACACTGGGAATCGAGCCCACAACCCAGGCATGTGCCCTGACCTGGAACTGAACCATGGCCTCCTGGTTCATAGGTCGACGCTCAACCACTGAACCATGCTGGCCCAGCAAAAGTGCTGGACTTCTTTTTTCAAAGATCATCCTTTTGAGCTACTTGGAAAATAACAAATCTAAGCTACCTAAAGTATAAAGAATAGTTATCTCAACTGTCATGTAAGTTGAAGAAGTAACAAAATATATTGCAAAGCTTATAATGTTCTTAAAAATAAAAGAAGTCTTGTTAAATTATCAGGAATAAAAGCAGTGTAACCCATATTCCCACTTTTTCAGAATTTTAAAATTGTTTCAAGTAATTCAAAATGTGTATAAACCATAAAAGGTAAAGGATTCGCATTCTGAAACAAGATAGACCTGGGTCAATGAGAATGCATCTTCCTAGAACTTGAAATTAAATAAAGTTGTGAAGAAACTTCAAATTTAACTTCTGAGTCACACTGACTATCACAAAATGTTATAGTTACTATAGAATGCCGGAATATCTGTTTGTTTCTACCAATAATATCTCACTTACTATAAAAACAAACTTTATATCCTCAATTCTGAGGTTTTTACATTGCAAATGAATGTATGGAATTCAATGAGAGATTATTATTACTTTCATAAGTGTTACATCTGTAGCTCAATTAAAAGCAAAATTACCTAAGCACCTTTCAACAATACAAACATTCTCAAGTTGTGCACACAAAGGTAAACATCCATGGAGTAATCAGCATTTCAGAGAGGTGCTTCAAGGGAGTAAAAACAAAACAACAATAATCAAGAAAAGCAATTAAAAATGGGAAGGAATGACAAGCTAGAAAACTGACTTCTAAACCTCAAGGGCAGGCACTTCCGGTTTGGGGTTGGTTTTTTTTTGTTTTCTGTTTGTTTGTTTTTGCGTACCTATTTGAAGTCTTTCTTGCTTATTGTTTCTACACTTTTGATTAATAACTTATTTCCTTCATTGTTCAAATTATTTTCCCCAAGCCATCACATTGAAGTACTGTTTTCAAAACAAGCTTCATCATTAAGCTTACAAATGAGGGAAAATAGCACAAGGCCGCCATTCATCCAAATGCAAACTTGGAAGGTTTGCTTAAGTGTTTTATTTCCTCACCTGCCAGATGGCAGTGACAAGAAAAAGAATTTGAGATGTCATAAACTAAATTACAGCAGGCCACAGTGTGCAAGAAAGAGACAAGAGAGGTTCATCAGTTGACAACTGCAGGTCAAAAAAGAAAACAAACAAAAATGCTTACATTCCTGAATGTACGTTAAAATTGAATATTTCCGTGATTCTCTAAAGAGAATAACCAGGCTCCAGAGACCACCAGGCACCTCCATTTCTTGCTATTGCATGACCTTTCCAGACTGCTGCCCACATAAATAATCAAAAGGGGCAAACACTTCCTTTCGGAACTAGCATTGCTTCACCTTCTTCCACCCCCTTTCCCTACAGCCAATGGAAATTCTTTCAAAACAAATGACATCTTTCTTTTTCCAACTGTTTGTATAGCAAAGCCTGTCAGTTTCAAAACAGCAAACAGGCTGCCTTTGCCAACTAGCCCTGACATTAATAGTTTAGACAATGTCCTGGGATCCGGTCCGCTTCTGGCTAGCATATGGCTCAGTGAATCTTTTCTTTCAGAAAAGCCTTCATTCATGAAAGTTTGTTTGTTTGTTTTTAACAGCAGTAAAAATCCTTGCTAGTTCAGAGGACTATGAAATTCCCAGAAGAAAGGTGTTATGTGAAAACATAACCTTTCTGGAGAATTCAGGTCAAATACCTTCCTACAAGTAGTAATAAAGTTATTTACTGTTGTTTTTTAGACCAGTGTTGTTTGCCGATGAGTTTGAATTGAGTGCCTTTCATTTTTTTCAAACCTAACATCAAAAATATTTCTTGATTTTATTTATGTGAAAATATACCAAAAAATGAGCTCTGATGTGGGTACTTTCCCCACTGATATTTTTGTTGTTGTTTTCCCCTTTTTTTTCTTTCTTTTTTTTTTTTTTTTTTTAGAATTGATTTGATGACAGGCCAGGAGCAATATTTTAAATGTTCTTATTTTCCATTTTCTTATTTTCTGATCTTGTGTTATTAGTAACTTCTATACACTTGGAGGGAGGATTTAGTCTGCTTTTCATTAGAATCTTTGAGTTTAATGATCAAGTCATTAATTTTCCATTTTTCTTATAGTCAAAAATACACACTAAGGTTATGCATTTACCCCTGAGCATCAATTTACCTTCATCTTAGAAATTTTTGTGCGCTACAATTTTGCTATTATACTAGCTAGTGCTTTTAAGACTCCCAGACATACCTGACAAGACCTTTCCCTTGGAGAGAGCCCTGTCTCATTTTCATTTCAAAGACATGTGACAACGTTTACAAATGATGTTGGGTCTATAACTTTTGGAATTTGTATTTCCCAGGTTACTGAATAAGATGAAAATCTCTAGGAAACCAAATGGCCAAGAGAAAGAAGGGCACCATATCCTATCTAATAAAAGGGTAATATGCAAATTAACCATCACTCCATCACAAAGATGGTGGCGCCCATAGCCACAAGATGATGGCACCCAGTCCTTTCAGCCCCACCGGAGTCCCCCAGTCCTGGGGGAGCAGCCACTGAGAGTGGGCAGCATGAGCAGCCTGGCAGAATGCTTGCTTTGTTGCTGCGCCTGGCTTGGGCCAGCCCCTCTGGAGCTGGAGCAAACATGGACAGGGACAGGGGGGCTGGCCTGCAGCTTCTGCAACTGAGCTCAGACCCAGAGAGGAGACAGTGGGCCCACCTCCCGTGGAAGAAGCACGGTTCCCTCCCGCCTCCTGTGGAAGCCGCACAGCTCCCATGGAAGCAGCATGGCTCCCGGTGGCGCGCTGTGGTTCCCGCTGGCTCCTACAGAAGCAGCGGATGGCCCACTGAGCGCAATATCACGCAATGGGCTACTAGTATAATTATACCTTTCTGAGCAACCAATATGCTATAACAAAATAGAAGAACTCCACTGAAATATCTCAGCAGATAGAAAATGTCTCCTGAGAAAATGTTATAGAACCCAAGAGGTTTGTGCCCATGTGCACATCAAAGTCAAATCAAACAAGAACAGGAGTTCGAAGCAAAAAAAAAGTAAAGTTTTATTGGTTAAGGAAATGGTGCCAAACTGAGTCACAGGTGAGCTATTGCTCTAAGACAGCAATTTTTAACCTTTTTCTTCTCATGGCACAGTATAAACTAGTTACTAAAATTGTGGCACAGCATGAAATGTATTTTTGTGGATTTGACAAAAAAAATGGGTATAATTTTGACTCATTCATATTGGACAGCTATGTTGTATTGCCTTTGTCATTGTTTTTTATTTGACAATCTAAGGGGAAAGAGGTCAGTGCCACTGACTAAGTACTCAGGTATTTCATGTTTTAGAAATTCTTGCAGCATACCAGTGTGCCTACCACAGCCCACAGGTTGAAAACCTCTGCTCCAAGACATGGCTCCTGATGGCCCCTAGGGGATGGGTTATATAGGGAGAAATCATTAATCATGGTGGAGTTAGGGTCCTGGTCTCCACTGATTGTCAACACTAGTGTAGCTGGTAATGAAGTCAGCCATAATATCACTCTCTGTCTTGTTTCACAAAGGTACGTTTGGTGGGGTTGCTTTACTTTTCTGCGTCTCGCGCTGAAACACAATCGACGCCTAGATGTTATCTCTAGTTTGACTGAAACTTCATCTCTTTGGTCAGCAGGCCCCAGGCTTTGTTCCTAAGATTACTTGATGCTGATCAGAACCTCATTGTCCTGCGGGCTCAGTGATTAAGGGAGTGGATGTGCAAGGGAGCAGAAGACGGGTGAGTCAGGGTGATGGATGAGTCCACTTTGAATCAAAAGGAAAGAAGGAGAAAATGTCAGATTAAAGAAATGAAGTTCTGTGTGGTTACAAAAATAGAGGTGGCATGCTTCTCTGATGTTTAAAAGTATAAAAGATCTTATAGATCTAATAGACCACATACATTATTTTACATAGGCAGATTGAGCCTCAGAGAGATTGAAGGACTTTCTCAAGTTCACAAAATAATTGGTTAGAGATTCAGGACTAAATATTCCCAAATGTAATTGTTGCTTTGTTATGGTAATTAATTTTTATATCTTATTTATTCCTGCCTTTAAAATGAGGATAATGGAGGTACCTAATTCAAAGCATTGTTTGAGAGCTAAATGAAAATATCAGTAAGATGATGAAAAACATGTTTGGCATATCATGTTTAATAAATATTAGCCAGGTTTGTGCATCTACAGAAAAAAATGTTGATGTTACTATATACATCCTTCCTTATGGATAAAACTAGCAAGCCACAAAATCCATTTATAGAGCTACAGAAAGCAGCCATGGACATTGTAATTAGCTAGTTATTAATAACTAGAGGCTGGGTGCACAGATTCGTGCACTGGTGGGGCGTGGTCTGCAGGGATCGGCCTACTGTGGGCGTGCCGCTCATCTGAGTCAGCTGAACTGCACTCCCATTGTGGGAGCGCACTAACCACCAGGAGGCAGCTCCTGCATTGAGCATCTGCCCCCTGGTAGTCAATGTGCATCATAGCGACTAGTCGAACAGTTGTTCTAATCATTCTGCCATTTGGTCACTGGGCTTTTATATATATAAATAGAAAAAGAGCAAAAATAAGGCTAGACATTATAGGCATGGTCATTTGGGAAGTTTCACCAGGAAGCTGCAGTTTTATACTCCCCAGGGAACCACTAGCCCAGTCCCTGCAGGTTGCTAGGGAACAGGACTGGACAAAGGGAGATGGGTATGTGCAGTGAAGTTGGGGTGGCATATAGAAGGTGCTTGCTGACAATCAAACCTGGGAACAAAGATAATTGGCTGGGGGTGGGGAGCAGGGGGAGACAAGGCCACTGCAAGCCTGCAAAAATTTGAGACTACATAATCCCCCAAACAAAGGAGATTGCTCTCTTGGCTCTCTGTTGGCTCTTGGTGCTCTTGTGGCTCTCTTGCACTCTCCCTGTTCCCTCCCTAACCATGTGACCATGCGGACCCCACACAGAATGTACTGATGGACTGCAACTGGAAACACAAATTAAACTGGTCTGTGCAGATATGGAACAGGAACTCTGGCAATGACTTTAATTCTATTGAAGTCACAGCTACACTTCTTCCATGGTATGATGAAGGGAAATGGGACCTTGGAAACTCAGGGGTGTAATTCCACAGAAATAACACTTTCTACAAGTAGATCACCAGGACAGGGGCTCTTATCTTCCTGGTGTCTTAGATGTCTGTGTCTTGTTCATGACATGCCTGCTGGTACCTCCAGAAATTCTAATTCCAGCAGCACCCCAAGAACCCCACTTCCACCAGCAACTGGTAGAATGATAACCTCTCCCCCGTTGATAACAAATTTCTTGCTGGAAAAGCATACATACATCAGCCTTCCTGAGACAGTTCCTGCTGACCCCTACAATGTCTTCTTTTACTATTTCTGAACAGTGAGTCCCTTTCCTAAGAAATGAAGATCAATGGGGTTTTCCCTTTTTCATTCTACTTATTGCTGTTCTTTCCATATTCATATTCCATTATATGTGTGAACAGAATCCCACCACACTTACTAACAGCAAAGAAACAGATTCTAAATTTCTAATTTTAGACACGTTCAACTGGATTTTTCAATGTTAATTTTTAATGTTGCCAACTGCATTAGTATTGCTCACTGTAATTATCAAATACTATTGTTAAAGAAAAATCACGCTGGACAAGAGGAGCAAACAGAAATTGGTTTTTATTTCTGTAGACAAAAAAAAAGGACCACATACTAAACCTGACAAGCTCAGGGAAGGTCTGCATGACAGGCCTTATAAACTCAGAGACCTAAAATAACCACATAGGATGGTCTGGAATTAAAAGTTTTTAACTAAAAATGAGTCATGGTGGGTAGTTATGTCCTAGGCTGCTGTCTTCCTTGACAAAGGTCATTCTTTACCTTAAGTGAGCCTATCTTCTTTTTGCACCTATGATAACAAACCAGTGGAATGTCACAGTGTTCCCCCTTTCCCAGACCTCTCAGAGCATAATCTCCCACCAAAGCACACAACACTTCATTATTATCTTGTTCCCCGCATACCATATCTATGTGCTATAAATGTTAATTGTTAACTACCCTATTCCCACCAATGTAAAAGAAGCATTTATCTCATTTTACTCTTTATTCAATCTCAGAGAATTCCTTGCTTTGCTTTCCACAGTCTCCCTAATCTACCACCCATGAATTTTATGTAACCCTCTTTATGCCTCCTCCTTTGATTCTAATGTGTAAACTAAACTGCAAAACTGTCATTCTCAGGATCATTTTCTCAATCTGTTGAGATTTTTCTTCCTGGAAGTTGTCAGTTTGGCTCAAATAAACTCATAAAAATTCTCTATAGATTTGAATGTTTCTTATGTCGACATCTTAATACTATTGCTAGCAACAGGGAGAGAGCACAGATCCAGTCCTTAACTCTGAGCTCTGCTGAAACAAAGAGTTGGAGAGCTTTTAAGAAGTGGGATGGAGGGAGCAAAGGCCATCTGTGTTTGCTAATTTTCTATATTCAAAGTAAAAGTAAACCTTCTCCTACCTTCATGTCAAAAGGTCGTTTTATAACTTGGAGTAAGGTGTCCACCTAAATTAAGCAACTACCTTCCCACAGAGACCAAGGTGGGGGTAGGGGGACGCTATCTTCCTTGATGATTACATTGCAAAGGCATGATACCCTTTGAAAGACAGTCCTAGGTTGTAAAGGAGCACAGGAAAAATTTTACAGTTACAAGTTCACTAAAGTAAATGCTCCAAGAAAAGAGAGGTCAGGGGGCGTAGAGTGAAGAAGTCTGTCTAAAGCTTAGTCAAGCTGGGGGAATGCAATTGAAGGGGAACAGAATTTGCCACCTCAAGATATGCCTCTTTAGTGATTAACTATTTTTAGTTGATTATTATTGAGAGGCTGCAGACAAAGGAGAATCTCTAAAAACAGAGTAGAAGTTACCTTTAAATGAGCATAAGCATTACTAAGAATAAATAAGAGAAATCTTTATTTGTAAGGATGTCTCCCTCTCTGGACCAAGAAGAGAAGAATGGCTCTAAATTACAAGAAACTCTTAACAATGGAGACAGAAAGAACTTAGGTCTTTGCCCTTATTGCTGTTGCTGTGCTTTCCCTAGTAACCTCCCATTAGCAGGCCTCCCCCCAACCCCAACCCCAAGATCTTTTGTCGTTAGCTAGAAATCTTATTTAAGGTGGTGACCAGGGTCATATTAGACTGTTGTTGTTTCCTGGCTATCTCCCATGTATGCAGGAGGTGTACATATTATTAAATGTATGTTTGTTTTTCTCCTGTTAACCTGTCTTTTACAGTATTACAGAGAATCTCAGCCAAATAAAAACCTAGACAGGTAGAGGTAAAAATGTGTTCCTCCCCTACATCATTGATGTTCAAAATTTAAAACAAGTTTACCTCTTGTCCTCCAACAGCTAGTAATTTAGATGGAAGCAGAGAAAGACAACAATAATAAGCACTTCATTACATTTGTTTAGTTGTGTCCAGCTGACAAAATACTTGTAGTAGGTAGGAACTAAGAATCCAAGGGAAAATATGAATGAATGGAAGCAGCCTGAGCCTTATAAACTCTGAAAACTAACCAGCCAAAGTGATTAAGACAAATCCTATTCCAAAGACCAACCCTGTCAATGAAATATAAATTGAGTAGATAAGAATTACAGACACAAAAGACAAAGAATGTCCAGCTGAAATTAGAAGAGATAGACTCAAGCAATCTCATGAAGCACATGATTATTTTGAACATTTTATAGAAACATCAGCAGGGGGAGCTTTAGTGCAGTTAAATTAGCGAAGTTTCTCTGTCACATGCCCATTTTAAAACTTCAACAAACTCATTTCATGTAAAAATGAGTAATAGAAAAGGATCAAGATGAAATCCTGTATCAAATTCTTATAAGAAAACAGCATAATGAGCAGAATAACATTTCTATACAAAATGAAAGCACACAAAAAGGAAAGCCCACAAAAGCAGTAAATGTTAACATGTATTTTTAATGAGACAATAGGAACATTAAGAAATAACACCAGTCCTAGTTGGTTTGGCTCAATGGATAGAGCGTCAGCCTGCGGACTGAAGGGTCTCAGGTTTGATTCCGGTCAAGTGCACGTGCCTGGGTTGCAGGCTCAATCCCCAGTAGGGGGTGTACAGAAGGCAACTGATCAATGATTCTCTCTCATCATTGATGTTTCTATCTCTCTCTCTCTCCCTCTTCCTTCCTCTCTGATATCAATAAAAACATATTTTTTTAAAAAAAAAAAAAAGAAATAACACCAGATACAAAAAAACAACATACATCAGAATAGAAAAACTCAGAAGTTATGTGATAAATCTCTAGAAAGAAAGTGAAATTAAAAAAAATATATTTCATAAAAACAATACAAAAGACAGAAACACAACAGCAAATAAGCATAAGATAACTTCTTAAGAAAAATAAAATATAAAGTGGAAAAATATTTAAAGTCAAAAACAAATGAGATGAAAGAAAGAGACCAATGAGATAAAAAAAACACCAACCATATCACAGGATATAGCAGGAGTAACTAATAGGGGAGAGGAGAATAAGCACTAAAACAGAAGAAATACTAAAAATGTTAAATCCAGAAAATATTCATAAATAAAAGAATTTGAGGCATCATTATGAATTCATAAGATATTTTATATTTAAAACTGAAAAAGATCAGGAACAATGACTAACTCAATAGCAATGAGAATCCCTAGTCCCCAGATCATGGTCTGAAACACTATTTTTCAAAAAACACTCCAGGGCTTGTTAGAGAAAAGACTGATTCTAAGCCTGTGAAAGATAAACTTGAAATATCTTGTCATACCAGATAGCAAGGAAACTGTAAAAGGCTGTTGGCGTTGAATCAATAAAACAAAGGGACCGACTTGAAAAGCTTCTCCGGGCCAAATGGGACAATTAGAACATCAATGAGGATTTTGCTTTCAATAGATCAAAACACACCAAATGTGTTTAAAAAGTCACCTGTGGAAAATGCTAAGGTATCTGTTCTTTATTTTAAAAGCTAAAAAGGGAAAATTATCTATCATTTATTCTGCATTTTCTATTTTAACTGCACAACTTTGGCTAATCAAAGAACCAATAAAGTGAATTTTTTCTTTATAGACGTATGCTACCTGATAAATAGAGAAATTTAAAAATTTGAGAATCATCTTGTAACCCCTATTGAATTAATTAATGGATCCAGTCATGACTGTTAACATCAAAAAAAGAGAGACAACCAATCATTATGCTTGTCCTGATGGAAGAAAATATTGTCACTTATGAAGTGGTCCTTCCAATAACTGAACCTAAATCTCATTAAACTTCTAGATCAATCTGTCAATAAGTAAGATAACCAGAGGACAGAGTGACTAACAAGTGGGTAGTGTATACAGCATGGATACGTTAGACCAGTGGTTCTCAACCTTCCTAATGCTGCGACCCTTTAGTACAGTTCCTCATGTTGTGGTGACCCCCAACCATAAAATTATTTTCGTTGCTACTTCATAACTGTAATTTTGCTACTGTTATGAATCGTAATGTAAATATCTGATATGCAGAATGTATTTTCATTGTTACAAATTGAACATAACTAAAGCATAGTGATTAATCACAAAAAAAAATATGTAATTATATAAGTGTTTTCCCATGGTCTTAGGCGACCCCTGTGAAAGAGTCGTTTGACCCCCCCAAAGGGGTCGCGACCTAAAGGTTGAGAACCGCTGCGTTAGACAAAGGGATGATTCACATCCTGTGCAAAACGGAGCAGTATGTGAAACTGTAACAAGGGGGAAAATCAATATATGTTATTTTAATTTATATCTATAAATATTATACATAGTACATATATTTTTATAGCTAGAGATATTTTTAAGTGCTTAAAGGCATACATAAAAAGACAAAATTAGATTGCAGCGGCATTGGCGTGGGAAAGAAGACAGGATGGTGGTTCCTTTAGATGGGCTAGCAGTGGTGAGACTTGATTGAGTGTGGGGGGAGCACATGGAAAGTATGTGAGATGATAGGTAAAGTTCTATCTCCTGACCAGATGGTGGTTACAAAGCTGTACATCTTAGAATTCATGAAGCTGTACATTTGTGTGATTTTTTTTTGAACTTATAAAATATTTGATCATTAAGTTTAAAAATTATTAAAGATTCTTTACAAATATTAATTGAACATGTTTAAGTAGGTTTCTTTGCTTTGGGAGCTCTTAAACTCTGAGTGCCTTTAAAATGCTAGTGCATATTGTGAATACTTAGGATGGTGATTTAGCTTGCAACATTTAACAATCTAATTTGGCCAAGGAATCCTTTTTCCCAAAATACCTATTAATAGTTCTCAGGACACTAGTGTTCCCTGAAGCATAGCTCAAGAAATGCTCATTTATTTGATACAGCACTGTAAAAAAACTGTTATCCTGGGTCCTTTAAAAAATATACAGTCAAACCCCCTTATCCAGGGGGTATATGTTCCAAGACTCCCAGAGGATTCCTGAAACTTTGAATAGTACCAAACCCTATACATACTATGTTTTTCTCTCTACATACATACCAATGATAACACTTAATTTATAAATGAGGCATAGGAAGAGATTAACAACAATCTATACATATAAAAGCCTAATATGCAAATTGTCCCCGCAGGAGTTTGACCAGGAGACCAATTGCTCACTATGATGTATGCTGACTACCAGCGGGTGGCACGGAATGAAGGAAGGCCCCGATCAGCCCTGATCACCAGCCAGGCCTAGCGACCCTACCTGTGCACAAATCTCGTGTACCTGGCCTCTAGTAACTAATAATAAGGTAAAATAATTATACTAGTAGCAATAAACTGTAATAACAGTTATGTGAATATGGTCTCTCTCAAAACATCTATTGTGCTCTATTCACGCTTCTTGTGATGATGTGAAATGACAGCATGCCTACACGATGAGATCAAGTGGGGTGAATGACGTGGGCAGGGTAGCATAGTTTACGCTATTTTAAGGGTCCCTTCAACATAGCACTGTGAAGCAGTGACAGTGGACCTGTCATCCCAGGGTATTACTCAGTGACTAACAAGTGGGTAGTGTATACAGCACGGATACGTTTAATGACTCACAACCTGTGCAAGACGGAGAAGCATGGCATGAGATTTCATCAGGCTCCTCGGAAAACCTCACTATTTAAAACTGAAGAGTTGTTTCTTTCTGGAATTTTCCATTTACTATTTTAGGACCACGGTTAACTGCAGGTATCTGAAACCATGGGAAGTGAGAGCACAGATAAGGAGAACTACTATATACTATATCAAAATGCCGATTATCTAATACTAACAACAGCTTAATAAACAGGACAATTTTAAATACTTTGTGTTTGCCAATAAGGAGTGTTATTTAAGCCGAGAATATGCCAGTTTTCATTAGGTAGTCCTTGCCTTCAGTCAAACATAAAATTTCAATTATTGGTTTCTTGGCACTACCTATTGCTTTCTTGATCATTCAAATAGAATAATCTTTTTCTTTTTCTTTTTCTTTTTTTTTAAATATATTTTATTGATTTTTTACAGAGAGGAAGGGAGCGGGATAGAGAATTAGAAACATCGATGAGAGAGAAACATCGATCAGCCGCCTCCTGCACATCTCCTACTGGGGATGTGCCCACAACCAAGGTACATGCTCTTGACCGGAATCGAACCTGGGACCTTTCAGTCCGCAGGCCGACGCTCTATCCACTGAGCCAAACCGGTTTCGGCAAGAATAACCTTTTTCAATAAGAACTTGAGTCTATACTTTAATAGGAGAATACAAAATGAAGGTCAGCAGAATTGAAATCTCATAGTCATTGTAGTTTTATAACATAATTTTGTTATTATTGTAACAAACAGTAGCTATAAAAAAAAACTCATTTAACTTATATTACTGAATCCCATTAACTATGCTCTACCGTAATGTATCATCATGAAAGGTAAAGATGACAGATTTTAAAATAAACTTGCAAGGAATGCAGCAATCCAGCTTGACCTTCCCATGTGAGACCAAATGCCTTGGCTAGGTACTGGGTGTCCCATCGAGACAAAGTCTACATGGGAGACAACGCCATCCCAGTACAAGCCAAGAATGCTATGCGGTCTAGTGGAGCAGGTGAAAATGGACAGAAGCCTTGGGTATGAAGCTAATGTTGCTTCCAGGGGCCAGGTTTCAATCAGCAAAAAATAAAGAAATTCAAAGTAATTTTTACTGAGTAATTCATTTTTATACCGTTTGTCCCTGCTTTTCCCCAAAAGATAAGGACAAGTGAGGATGAGGGATTTTCAGTGTAAGGCTCTTTTCCATAAAGTCAAAGTACTTGGGAAGCTAATATTTTTCTATATACTAGAAAAAGTAAGAAATTAATATGAATTAGGTCATGTCAAAAGAACTCTATTAAATGCAAAATTTTATGACGACCCAAGTGGTCTTTCACCCCTTTAACACCCTCTTCTACTCTGCCAGGGGACAATAGAAGGCTTCTCAGCTGTCTCTGAAAAAATCTACATAGAAATGTCCATTCTCTTTATCACAAAGGAAATTCGTACAATGAAAATTATAAGAAAAGTATTTTCTCCAATGTAATTCATTCATCTATTCTAAGCTCCACAATTAACCGTGGCGAGGCTTTGCTGCATCACAGTGCTTGGGGAGCTAATGCTTGAAGGTCACCTCTGTGAAGGACTGCTTTGTGTAATGAGAGCTTTTAGGTATATTTAGAAACTAGACCCTTGATGTCAAACTACAAAAGTGAGCAAATTGTGCTGAGGCGCGGCAACGTCATACTCATTTAATTTTGTACTAATCTCAGGCAAGCGGCAGCGTTCGATTAAGCTTTTTCTCTTTGTAACTTCAAAAAACAACATTAGTAAGCCATTCAAAGAAAATTAAAGTCTACAGAGGAGATCGGTAACCTTGATTTCAACCCTTTAAAAATAAGCATAATTAAAACAATTATTAAGTATCTTATCAAACTAAACGTATTGCACTGGCAACTGTACTAGAAACCTTTTCAGAAGAAAACTTAGACAGCAAAAGCAGGTATGATGCATGCCATCATCCATTCATTCCAGAAACACAGAGAGCCTTCCAGCTTCCAGGCACTGAGTGTGCTTGCTTCTGGGGAGGCAACAGAATTAAGGAAGATGGAGTCCCTGCTGCCCTGGAGAGTGAAGTCAGAGAGGTGAAGAGGCAGCCCACGTTCCCTCGAGTATTGCGGCAGCGGGAGCTCTGTGCACCTGGAAGGGTCCACGATAGGAACTCCCGCCACAATTTGGGGAATGAGAAGAGACTTTTGGAACAAGTGTTTTCTAGGCTGAGACCTCAAAGATGAGGCATCAGACCAGTGGAAACAGGACAGAAGCACTCCGGGCAAGGCAAACATGTACATTAAATGCCTATGGACAAAAGAGAGTGGGGGGCATTTGGGTAACTGGAAACCAGGTCAGTCTGGCTGAAGCCCAAAGAAACAGAAGAGATGGACAGAATTTAGAGGCAAGAGGGAATTCACCACAATGATTGACACTCATCTAGAGGGCAGGGCAGAACTTCCTGGAGGTTTAAATGACAGTGACAGTTTCATTTGCCTTTGAAAGAACCACTTCGCAAAGCAGGTGTTAACACATGGCTTCAGGAATGACTCTAGTCTAGAAGCATCTTGGGGTGAGAAAATCAAAAGTGGCATAAATGGCATTTGCTTTACGAGGACCAGGATGATGACAAGTTTAATGGGAAAGGTTGATCCATCATAACATATTAATTCCATAGATGTATAATGAACTTTTCATTTGTACTTAGAACTATTTGGTAAATATTTCACTTAATTATATACATTTTATGTATAAACACTGCTATCATCTCTCCATTCTTTGGACTTTATTTGGTTTCTGGCCAAATCATATCCTTTAATTAGAGGATATTTGGAGTACCTCTTTCATTAGAACATAAAAGCCTTTAATCCCATTTCCAGAATATTGACAAACCATACCAAAAGAAGACTTGAAATATATTAAAATCTTCAAAATGCACTGCTATGATTAATCTTCTAAGCATAAAATTTCTCTTATGTCTATATCAGTGAACAGAATAAAGATTTTTGTTCCAGCAACTATACCTACCATTACAAAATTGTTAAACATTAATTAATTAAGCTCAAATGCCCCCAGGCAGGAAACTTTAAAAGTGGGGGTGGGGGGAAAGCCAGCATCTGACCTTCAGGTGGTTGAAACACAGACACAAAAACACAGTTATAGAACAACGTGGCCTCACACTCAGAGATAAATGTGAGGCAATGTGGGTGCACACAGCAAGGGTAATTTATGTACCACAACTTCAATTTCCACCAAGTACAAACCTGAGAATTCAGTTGGATACCCATGAAATGCTAAAAGTCACATGTCCAAGACATTTTTAGATATGAAAATTAACTAGAAATAGTCAATAACCAAAGGTGAGTCTTATTTCAGTTCAACAAATGTTACCCATATTTGAGAGCCTACTCGGTGCCATATGATCTTCTGAGTGCTGAGATTAGAGACCAAGCCCCCAATCCTCAAAGAGCTCCTAGCCCAGTAGAAATTTATATTAAACAAAAGAGTATGTGGAATAGCATAGTCTTTGTTAGAAAAAAATTACAAGCAAGAGCTCAGTCTTTTGCCTGGTATACACCAGTATCATAGGACATTTGTCTTTTTAAATCTGACTTTATTGCCATTTGATATCATTTTCTTCCTAACCATCTTCTTGAGAGCTATTAGATTTGGAAATGACATATCCTGTTTCTAAGGGAGTTTCCACTGGAGTGTTGATTCTTAAGACTTGTATTCATTTCAATAAAAGCAATTTATTTAAGCAACTAAAATTTCTATACCTTCTAAAATGGCCATATAAGTAATTTCATCCATCAGACAGTATCCTTTCCAGAGCACTTGATCTGATTTGAGATTTTTTTGAAGTCACTGTACATTGCTTCAGATGTTGCAACTACACCATATAAGCCAATGAATGGAGTCAACTTCCCATGCTACTTGTGCATGGACAGAGCTTCAACTATAACTCAGACCACAGGGCTGACATATGTCAAGGAACATGCATTTGAGTCCAGATTAACATGTTCTGCTCAAGCACGCTCATGATTTATGGGTTATTTTTATATTACAAAAAAACCCCAATGTGCTTTTGCAAATAAGTCCTATTTAAAGAAAGGTACACAGACCTTTGTGAATTTTTACAAGAGCCCTCTGGATTGAATCTACAATTATTGGACTTTCTACTGTATGCTTACAAATGAAGTATAGTATACCATAATAGCCAAGTCGACCACAACTAGGGCCCTGAATTAAAGGCAAGAATGAGCCACATTGATAGCTCTGAGACACTGCACTTCATGGGCTCGGTGCACAGCGAGGTAGCACAGGTGTTCCTGTAATGGCAGCACAACGGGAAAATGCGGTGCTCAATGGCCTTCAAACTCTCTTACGTGATGGGGTGTGACGATCAGTATCGCCTCCCTCTCATTATGTGAAACACAACTAAAAACATTTGGGACTTTTGGCTGTCCTAAACCAGCTCAAGGGTATATGTTGGGTTTCTTTATCATGCAATCACTTCTGTAGCTGTGTACATGTCTTTTCACAAATATAGAAAATATATTAAGAGCTCTTATTGACAAAGTTTATATTGTCTAAGTAATATCTTCCCCTTCACATTTTAAAATTATGCACCCAAATTCTGCCCCTTTCCCAGTTAGTCTGCAAAAGGTATCTCCAGCAATCTGCTGAGATAGAAAGAAATGGGATGTTGTTGTTTCTTTCACCAGGTGAAGGAGGAGGAGGAAAATGCTGCATTCTAAAGCAAAGTATGAACATTATAGTTGCAAACCACAGACCATTTTCTGCTCTGTGATGGAGAGCAGTTGTCGCTCGGGGATCTCTGGGAAAACGGGCTGAAGCCCAAGAGTGGGCTCTGGGAAGTACTGGGAAGCAGCAGAGCGAGCATTACCAGTGTGTGAACACAGTGACACTCTGGAAGTGCCAAATGCAGACAAGCCTATCTGCTACTGCAGACCATTCATGCGGGGAGAAGATGGGGACATCGCTTGAGCACAGTGAGGCACAGCCACAGCTGATTCTCCTTCCTGCTGGCCTTGCCGAGGGGTCTCCAGGCCCAGTGCCACAGGGCCCTCTGCACCTACCCCACAGGGTAACAGGCACCGTGAGGGACGACATTGCCCACTTCAAGAAATGCCCGAGAATTAACAACAACCTTTTAATGTCCTGGGGGAAATACCATGCTCAAATGTACTCAACAGGGTATTTTAAATTCTATGAGGGAAAAATTCCCTGTTCCCTGATCTGACCTGTTGAGACGCTAAACAATGCACTGCCCTGATTATTTACAAGAACACAGAGTTCAAGGCCTGGGGTGATGGTTGGGTTACACAGGAAACCGTCTATGGCAAGAAAGGCTGCATCTTGACATTTTACAGCTATTTCAGTCATAACGTGGAAGAGAACCTACAACTGACTTTGTAATGGTCACGTGTGAAGTCATTGTCTGCTGCTGACGGTAGCTATAGGCTTTGACCAAAAACTCATAGTGTGTGTCACTTCTCTTTCATTTCTGGAGGCACCATCATTCCCCTACTCGAGGTTCTTATCTGTGCTCCTGACCTATGAATTGGACGTGACAGACACATTTAATTGTCCACCGAGTTCTCTCTTTTCAGAGCAGAAGGTTGGTGCTGAGCAACTAGTCATAATTTGGCACAACAAGCAACTTGCCACCTCACACTAAATATTAAATGAGTCATTTTATTTCCTTGGGTGTGGCCACGGACCATTCACAACTCTGAGCCATCTTTTAGAACTATGTCCGTAGTGGAATGATTTCACTGCCAATTTTGGTTTTGTTGATTTGGGCCCACAGCGGAAAAACACAGTGGAAGACAAAATGCCACCTGGAGGCAGAGCCCAGGCCAAGAGCAACTAGAATTGTTACTGAAAACCTTGCATCTTCCCCATTGGCATGGAATTCAACAGGCTGAGCAGTCAAAAGAGACAATTACCATCTGAAAGAAACAGAAAGGTCATGCTATGTCTCTACCGCTCAGGAATCACCAGAGGTCCCCACAGACCGAAACTGATTCCTCAGTGTGGTATGTCAGATGGCCCACCGTTCAGTTTCTAGGAATTCCCAACATAAACCAGACCGGGACCAGTCTTGGCACTATTCCTCAAGCTGCCTGTGGTGGGAAATAAGCCATTCTCGACTTCTGATTTTGTCTTCCACGCGTCTCTTCCAGCTTTGGGAATCCTAGTAGCCTTTTCTCTCCTTCTTGCTCTTGTTCTTTTCTCCCCCCCTGAGGAGTAACTTACCCATGGCTGAGATTGGAAGGAGAAATTAGGCACCCCAATCTGGCTCCTTTCTCCTCCTTTGTGAATGAACCTACCTGCAGGAAACACTTGTTCCTCTTTTATTCCAGGCCTTATCTTTTAAAGGGTCCTGCCCCAAAAAGTGGAGGAGTCATGGAGTGAGGTGGGGTGAGATAGGAAAGCTTATCTTTGCTGACTAATTGGGAGGTTTTTGTTTTAAAAAACCCTTGACCACAGAAGGGGCACTTTTTGTTCCCCTTTGCCTCACCACTGTCTTTTTCAATTGATTTGGAACAAAGGGAGCAAAGGTGCCATTTCAGGGTCATGGCAGAGACCGCAGAACTACATTTGTTCACAACTTCATGTTCCAGGAGTTTCTGCCATCTGGAAGGCACTTCCTCATTCTTTTCACCTTTTCCAAATCTATGCATCATTCAAGCTCTTTTTCTTTTCTTTTTTTTTTTCTTTTTTTTTAAATATATTTTATTGATTTTTTACAGAGAGGAAGGGAGAGAGATAGAGAGTTAGATACATCGATGAGAGAGAAACATCGATCAGCTGCCTCCTGCACATCTCCTACTGGGGATGTGCCCGCAACCCAGGTACATGCCCTTGACCGGAATCGAACCTGGGACCTTTCAGTCCGCGGGCCGACACTCTATCCACTGAGCCAAACCGGTTTTGGCTAAGCTCTTTTTCAAGACTTCACTTCAACCACAAAACTTTCCAGAGTAGCTGTGATATTTAAATAATGTAGCATGTGTGAAAAGCATTGTGCCTGAAGCACTAGGCATATACTAGGTGTAACTTTTCTTTTTCTTTCTTAGTCACTCACATCTGTATTACTCCTCACCATACACTGCTGGTTTGGTGCAAATTTCTAGAAATCAGTTTGATGCTACACCCAAAGGCCATAAAACTAACCGTGTCCTTTATATCAAAATTATAATTCTGAGAATCTGTGCTGAGTTAAAGCTTAAAGTAGTAAATATTCATATCCCAGAATATATGTTGTATAATGATCACTAAGAAAATGACTAGGTATTATGGCACAGTTATATGATGACTTATTATGCAACATTTAAAATTATCCTGGAAAATTCTTAAAAGGTGATACAAAGTATGTTTATACTTCTTTATGTTCTTACTTCAGTGGCAATTATTCTTTCCTGCAAAATAATATAAAATTAAATGTGTGGCCTTATATGTCACTGTCTTTTCTTTATCATTTTTCAACAGTATTTTTTTAAAAAACTGTAAAAAATTTTGAATCATCAACATTGTTATCATTTTTAAACAAAAAGCTTCATGGGTTGACATTATAAGTATTGCCTTGGGAGGATTTCCTTAGTCTCTGCATTCCGGAAGTTTGTAATTCAAGCTATGCACCACAGCACATAGTAAAAACTCAACATTTATTTGTGGAGTAATTGTGTCAATGTTCCAGGACCTTTATAAAAAATAAAGGTCCCAATATGAAGTTAATATTCATGCAGTATCCAATGCTTTCTCTTCATCTCACACAGAAATATAATGGCAAGTTTGGAGAATAATTATTGTTGTCCTTGTACATCCTTTCATTATTCTTTTATTAAAAAATATCGGTGATATGTGGCCAAATTAATTTTTTAAATGGTGCCAAATTTTCAAATGGTTAAATGAACTTTTCATATTCTTCAAAGACTCAATAATAAAATATATATTTCTCTTCCCCTAAAATAAAATTAAAATTCACAATAACAAAACAAAAAAAATTAAACAAAAAAACAAAATTAAACAAAACAAAAAAAAATAAAATTAAAATTCACAATAACAAAACAAAAACAAAAAAGCTTTGGTAACTAGCATGCTGTATATGGTAATGAGGCTGATTTGCAACTTATTCATGCTTTTTAGAAATCCATCATGCTGGATTTCTCTGCCTCCATATTGTCGACCACACTATCTGATTTGTAGGTTATGGATTCATACTTGAGTGTATTCAGTCACTTGTATGTGTATCTCACCAGCGTCATCTGTTTGGCTGTTAATTCTGTAACCACTCTTTTCCAGAAGGTCCCATTGCACACTTTCACTGGGGCTGGCCTACTACCCTTCTTTTATTTGATTTCCTTCTCTCCCTCTCTCTCTCTCTCTCTCCCTCTCTCTCTCTCTCTCTCTCTCTCTCTCTCTCTCTCTCTCTCTCTTTCATAGTAGACATTTTTCAGGCATCCAATTACTTTTTGTCTGGGAAAAGCAGAGAATTCTTGTTCACCTTTATATTTACTGGCCAATAGTTCTATTACATTGAACTACATGAAATTGCCATTTTTTAGGTAAAATGTTGTCAATTTAAGATGGATCATCTATAAATCTACATTTGTCTCACAAAATTGAATAATTTTGTGAGACAAATGTAGGCCAAATGCTTGACACATAAAGGATTTTTACATGCTATCATTATTCATCATCATTACTAGTACTTAAATCAATTCAGTGCTGTCTATAAGGAGAGTATGATGTAGTAGCTCAGATATTCTCAAGTGTGTGTGTGTGCAATGCTTGAAGAGCCACTTTATAGTGAGACCTCTGGGGATATAATTTAACATTCTTCATTCATTCGAAACTTATTTTTAAATTGCCATCTTCAGGCTTCTTGTTCTATTATATTTATATCCAGTAATGTTCACAAACTAATGTTATCCTCTTTATAATAACATCCCCCCGGAGCATCTAAGTTCTTGAGGAAATAAGTCCAAACATAATGTATAGATATAGATATACCAGGTATTCTAAAATATCATTCTGAAAATATATCAAATACTCTAGTTTACCATTATTTCTCTTCAGATTTTCATGGATCAAATCCATAGGCAAACTCTTTTTCAAATTCCTTTGAATTACTACCCTTCCCCCATATTCTTAACCTGTTTTTATATCATTATAATATTTTAAACCAGTCTCAAAGGATACAGAGCAACAGATAAATTATTTTCTTACACTCTTACTTGATCAGTTTCTGACCTTAGACTTATGACAAGTATTTATGTTAAGAATTGATTTAGGCAAAAATTTCATTCAAAGGATAAACTAATTTGAGAGCCAAACTAAAGGGTTTGCTAAATTATTCGTGGACTTATTTTTTTTTCTTGAAAGTGTAAGTAATTGCTCCTATTAATGAAGTATTGTCATGGAGTATGGGTGGCTTTGGTAGCATACTTGCCGTTGCCATAATTAATTCTCTCTTGGCACGAGCACAGCGTTCATCATATTTTGATGGTGCTCTCGCACACTGTGCCAGAACAGAAGGAAGGCAGTGATTGATGAAATGTTTATGTGACAGATACATTCGCCATATAAATACACATCTGATGAACTTGAAAATTAGCTTTCTGTTTGGAACAGTGGTGCATATTTTAAAAGACCAACTTTGCAAAAAGGCTATTTTCCACTGCTCATTTCAGCTACAAAGAGGATAGTAACATAAAACTCATATACCAAAACGAAATGATTTGCTTTATTCAGCCATTTCAAACAACTGAGGGCAGGAAATAGCAGGAAACTTAAGGCCAGGACACTTAAATTTCAATAACAGGCAAGGAGTGATTTCTTTTTTCGATCAGAGGGAAAGCCAAACATTTTTGTCTAATACGAATATCTGTTGACACTGTTTACTCAAACTTAGGTATCACTTTTTGTTTACCACTTTAGGTATGCTTATTTATTTTTTAACATCCTGGTCTTCACACATTCTAAGTACGCTCTATTTCCAGTTCACCTGATCCTTCATTTCCAATCCTAAAGTCTCTGCCTCTTCTCCCTGCTTCCCCATTAGACTTCCCAAAGGATGACCCACTCCCTTCTGCACCCCTACGGGGCATGTGTCTCTCATAGCCAGCAGGCTCGTCCGGGCTTTCACGCCCAGCAGCTGGGCAGGAGCAAGCAGAAGCCTGCAAGATTTCCTGATGCTTAAGTCTGGAACTGGCCCAGCTCTGACACATATTGTTGACCAAAGCAAGTCACAAGGCTGCCCTATCTCCAAGGAAAAGCCAACCAGACTCCACTGCTTGATGGAAGGAGCTGCAGCCACATTGCAAAGCATACGCTACAAGAAGAAGAAAAGAACTAGGCATATTGTTGCAATCACCCAATCACATCTCTCTTTATTCCAAATGCATTTACTTGACAACATTTTTACAATGCTCCTATCCCTATAAAACCAAAGGGGCCTTGTTGACTAACTTATAACAGACAGAGGAAGTCAGAGTAGATGCTAAAATCAAGGAATAAAGCCAAAGGCAGGAGAAAGGTTACCACACTGTTAATTTGTTATGTGGGTATCTTCAATATCAGTAGAAGTCAAAGTGAACCCTCTCCACGCTACTAGCTTTGAAGTGAGTACATATATTAGTGATTGTTGGGACATGAACTGGGTCATAGGATGATTTTATAAAAATAATACATAAATATTTTTTAATTGGGGGCAATTTTTTACTTTGTAAAATCCTTTCATTTTTAAGGATTCATTAGCCCATTGGATTGAACATAAAAAGGAAGTGTAATGTAGAGAGGATTTTGACATCAGGTAAGCCTGAATTCAAATTTCACTTCTCCAATTTACTACGTTGTGTCCTTTGACTGAGTTGCTTGGCCACTCCAACCTTCTCACCAACCTTACCGACTCATTGTGAGAGCTTCGTGTTGTATTGTTGCAAAGTGAATACACATACCAGGTGTCAATCAAATTTCCCCTTTTCTAGTGTAGTATTCACACTTTGACAGAAATAAGATGAAGCGGGCAGGGAGAAACCCAGGGGGATCTTTAGCCCAAAGCTCTTCAATCTAATAGATTCGTAGACCCACATTTGAGTTCCTAGAGAAAAAATAACTCGATTCATTAAAAGTAAAATTTTGAAAATTCACATTCTTCATTGAGATTATCAACTTCACATACATCAAGTTTCATTTAAATACTACTCCTTCTCCAAACATGTTTTCATGTATGAACTCTTGAAACATTTTCTTAGAATCAAAATTACTTTCTTTAATCCACTATAAAGAAAAATAACGTCAACAGAAATATAGTACTTCAATCCAACCTGCGTGATAAATGAATAGTTTGCACTTTTGCTCTCTTTATGATCTATATCTGTTAGCCATAGACTCCTGAGCCCCTTGATAAGCCATTACAAAAACAGGTTGCTGATAACACATGTGGCAAAAATAAACAAACAAAGAAACAATGCTTTAGTGTTTCTGAAAGTTCATTGGCTACAAGGCAGAAGGAAACCAATCCTTAAGCCACTTAAAAAAGAAAGTTTGTTGGCTTGCTTCTTCACTACCCAAAAGGCAAAAACAAGTCACTGTTTTACAAGGTTGTGAGGCATCTTTTAACAATTTCATAGAAATCTCAACCATCCATGTCCACAGAGTCAAAGTTAATATTGTGTTGCTCATGGGTATTTTGAGGTGGTTGTATACTTCTATTCTGTAAGATTCTTCCATTTATTTCAAAGAATCCATTTGTATGTTGTCCACCTCCTTTGCCAAGGTGAGCGGTTCACTGTGATGCTTTTTTGCTGTGGGCAGAGAAAAGGGCATCCCTGGGGAAAGTGAGGTTTGGCGCTCTCTCTAGTTTTCAGGTGGTGGTCCCAGAAGGAACACTGCCTAGAAAGGATCAGCAATCTTTAATTCTATCAAGAATTTAATCTTGTAATGAAGCCTGAAAATTCCATTTTTGTTAATAGAAAGAGAACCAGCATGAAATGTAGTTCACAAACCATTTCCACTGGCAGCCAGCACAGCCACACTGAGTCATCGCATAATAAAACTGATTTAATTATATTGAAGAGAAGGGGAAAGCAGTGGACTGAGCCAGCCAAATGCAAACAAGGTGCCCCGCTCCAAATCGTGCTGCTGGTAGAGAAGGGCCACCTTTCAAGTGTCAAACTGAGACATTCATCTTTCACTCTGCCACTCTCAGGTGCCCTGACCCGGCAATGCCAGTTTTACTGAAAAACAGCTCTCGCCTGCTGGGTTTCTTATGCATTTTCCCAATGATTTCCCTGGAACAGAGCCTTGATTGTAGGAAAAGCAATAAGTGGCAGGCTCACTCCTTTAGGCTACTCCTTAATGGTTCTGGATGTTTATTCTTATGAATTAATCTAAAGCATCCTCCACTTAAAAGCTAAAGGGAGCCTGGCCAGAATGGATCAGTGGTTGAGCGTTGACCAATGAACCAGGAGGTCACAGTTCGATTCCGATCAGGACACATGCCTGGGTTGCAGGCTCGATCTCCACTGTGGGGCGCGCAGGAGGCAGCCGATCAGGGATTCTCTCTCATCATTGATGTTTCTATCTCTCTCTCCCTCTCCCTTCCTCTCTGAAATCAATAAAAATACATATTTTTTTAAAAGCTAAAGGGATATGTACCAAATTGCACGTGGAGCAAGGGTTCCTGTTTTCCTTAGGGAATTGCATTAACAAACTTGTTAAAAATAACATTATATCAATCTAGATATATATTATACACATAATATGTGTATATGTACATATATAATATGTAACATATAACATATATATGTAATATAATAAACATGGTTGCATAACTGTTATATATATAACATATGTAAATGTGTGGGTATCTGTGTGTGTGTGTATATGAGTGATTAATAGGTTATCCTTCGAACAGAAAGGAAGAATGCCAACGACCAGATTAGAGTCAGGAGACCTGAAAGCTTTCTGTCCACTGAGCTACCACGGCAGATAGTTTGTACCCTTCTATAAAGCTTTCTGAGTGGCCTTTCTCCATCTACAGATTTCTCACTTATAAAATTAAAGGATTAGCTGAGATCATTGACAAAGCTCCTCTCAGCTGGAAATTTCTATAGTTTAAGGTCATTCACCAGGAATCTGCCAGTTACCTAACACCCTGGCCAATATAACCCTAAGCAAAAGCTACATTTTTATTACATTTTTTAAAAGTAGTTTGTAAACAAAAATAAGGCTACAGACAAAAATATATGATCATATCCAACATCCCATTCAAGAACCCTGCAGCAATTTGTTTTATAAGAATTTTCATCCTCACAAAAGTCTGCTTCAAAAATATTGCACTTAAGAATTCAGGCTTTTTCTCATCCTTTATAGGTATTAGAATCAGAGAAGACATATGAGAATCGACCAGTATTCTTTTCATCTTTCCCTCCGTTATATATTTTGATTTTTTTCTTTAGTAGATGATGTCCCATGTGAATAGAATCATTACTACCTTACCCTTAAACTTCCATGGAATTAATGAACTGTTGCAATAGCCAATCATAAATTTGTGTTTATAGTTTGGAGTCCTATCAGGCTTATAATTATTTCAGTGCAGATCTGCTAGCCCAGTGAAAGCCTTCATTATCGTTGGAGCTGAAGAAGCTGTTTGGTTATGCAGAGCCTGTCTTGTCCCTGCCTGTCCCTTCTTGGCCACTGCTTGTAGTAAACATCCTTTTTGCTCCATTTTAATAGAGCTGCCTGCAGAAGGTCATTTATTAGGCAATCACTTGTCTGTGAAAAATTCTAATTACTCAATATTTGTCAACGGGAGGAAAATAGCATTGCACTTGCATGCCGAATGATGGGCCAACCAGAATGCAGATGAAAAAAATCAGAAGTTTGTATTGTTTAATGGGCAGGTAAAGAAATATGTTAAGTGCACATACACTTTGAGGGTTAAAAAGAAAAGATACACTATCAGCTATAGTGAAGATTAAAAAAAATAGCAGAGTTTAGGGTGTTATCAGTTTGGAGTTGAAGCAAAAGAAAAATAATTTATGAATGCTTCAGGGATTTATTTTTCCTGTGGAATCTTAGTGCCCCCTGCTGATCTTGAGAAAATGTTTTTCATTCGCAATAGTTCCTGTTTTTCTTCTAGATAGGGATTTTTCTATTACGGTATTTCTTTTTCAGAGAATAGAGACTCTTTTGTATGTAAGACTCTATCTCAGCAGTACTATCATGTATCTGTGGCTTATTGAAAAAAAGTGATTAATCAAAAAATGCATATTCACAAGTGTTAAAAGATAAAGGGAAAGGAATTTAAAGTTACTACCTGATATTTTAATGGAACCAGTTGAACTTGTTAGTTAAAAAGAAACATAAAGTCACTTAGGGAAGAAGACCTTGACAAAAGTGAAAATACCCAAAGAAATCATCGGTGACCAAAACCGCAATAGTGCTGCTGAGTCGGATGCTTGTTGAAACAGATTGTTCATGTTCTTAGTTCATAACCAGGCACAGGCACATGAGACATTAAGACACAGCACATTGCCAGAGACCACCCATTATTAATAACATTATTTTCCCATATTTTAGTCTTCTCTTGTACATTATGAGTGAGAGAAATATTACTATTCCCATCTGAAAGGTGAAGAAAATGAGACTCATAAAGCTCATGTAGCCGAGACCGGTTTGGCTCAGTGGATAGAGCGTCGGCCTGCGGACTGAGGGGTCCCGGGTTCGATTCCGGTCAGGGGCATGTACCTGGGTTGCAGGCATATCCCCAGTGGGGGATGTGCAGGAGGCAGCTGGTCGATGTTTCTCTCTCATCGATGTTTCTAACTCTCTATCTCTCTCCCTTCCTCTCTGTAAAAAATCAATAAAATATATTTAAAAAAAAAAAAAAAAAAAAAAAAAAAAAAAAAAAAAAAGCTCATGTAAATTACTAAAAAAGTTGGACAACCATTTAATGGCAGAGAATCATCTTAGATTAATTTTAGAACAAAATAAAATATAAATATATTTTCTACATTTCCTCCTCACTCTATCTACTCCAGATTATTTCAAAGCAACTCATGGTAAATATTTAACAAATCACAATCAATATTTCATTATTTCTCTTTATGAATAAGATCTCTTTTTTAAAAAAAAGCATTTTAAAATTTAGCAGAACCAAGATATTTAACTATGGTGTCCACACTCAGGTTCTCTCTGTGTATCAATCATATCTTATATTTTCTTTATTCTGATACTTGAGCATGTGAGGTCTTGATGACTATTCCTAGAGATGGTAAACAACTCAACAGAGAGCATACTTCCCAAATGCAAACCAACCAATCCAGGGTCTATGCCTCCAACCACTTCCTTTAGGAGATGGCACACTCTGGTTCATTATCCATCTGCCCTAATCACCCCAGGGCCAGGTAACAGACAAATAGAGACAGCCCTGTGCCCCAGAGACTATAAAATTATTTAAACTAGCCAATCCTAAACCTGCTTGCCCTCCCTTGTCATCCCTCCCCCCCCCCCCGCCAAATAATAATAAAACCTATTCAAATATTTCACCACCCCACAGCAACTGCAATCTCTTTCCATCAGACTTCAATAAGAAGATAAAATTGGTGTAAAATAAGTGTGTCTTAATCATAGAAATACTGAGTTCTGGGGTCAGTCAAGCACAAAGCATTTTTTATAAGTAAGATAAGCCTTTCTCATTAAGTAAAAAAAAAAGAAGAAGAAGAAGTGCCAGTTATTTCACATCATTAAATAGGTTCATTGACATTCCTGGGTGTCAGAGAGTCATTTCCGCAAACCATCAACTCCCACACAACTCCTGAGCCAGGCTGTCACCCAAGAAGTCCCCACCAATAAAGAGGTCAGACTTTAATAATATTACAAAGGTTTTGAAGATAAAAGATACCATGAAATCAGTCAGGCTGAAATGTTGCAGGAAAAGATATGAGAAAAGAGTAACTTAAAGCTCCAATTTTCCGTCTGACTGAGAAACTGATTTGCTTCAATAGGGTTTTGGTACCTAACATCGCTGTTCCCATTACTAGGGGGAAGAGGTCACCATACAAGTTTCCCATCTGCATTATCTCATTTAATATTTACCATTTCGCTATCCGTTAGGCTTACATCACCCTTGTTTTACGGATGGGGACGTCAAGGCTCAAAAATGGTCAGGAGGTTGCCTGTCACGTTTCAAAACCTGTCCCGATGACACACATCATGTTCCCCCTACTAAGCCCCAAGATAGCCACAAAAACCTCCAGCACTTCAACCAAGGTTGTTACATAGGGAAAAATAATTCCTATATTTCAAATAAATGCTTGCTGGGGTATGTCATTCTATTTTTAATAACAAAGTTGAATGATGTTACAGCTGGTTTCCTATACAAAACGCAAATGTAATGTTCAGCAAAGATCATGCTTAATGCCAGTAGACAATAGTCATCCTCCAGTGTTTCAATGTCATATTCTTTCCATATCTACACAGTGTCTACACTCGCTAAGTCATATCCCTCTGCCCAGTTAGTCTATTCTAGTGCCACGATCCAGTCCAGCACAAGGACATTCTCAGCCCAGAATGACTTAGCCATATTTAAGGAGTGTGTGTGTGTGTGTGTGTGTGTGTGTGTGTGTGTGTGTAGGGGGTGGGGGGGGGGGTTGTTAAGGGGAAGAACACTGAGTGAAATTTGAATTTCAGTAAATAGCAAAGAATGTTTACCATAAAGATGTCCTATGTAATATTTAGGACATATTATACCAAAGAAAAAGTGCTCACTATCTGAAATGCAAAATTAACTACCTTTCATCCTGAAACTATATTTATCTGAAATACAAATCCTATGTAATAATAGACAAACATGGTAATTAACCATACCTCAGCTATGCTTCCCATTGGCTAATCAGGGCAATATGCAAATTAACTGCCAACCAAGATGGCGGCCGGCAGCCACGCAGCTGAAGCGAACATGAGGTTTGCTTGCTCCAGTGATGGAGGAAGCCAAGGTTCCCCGCCTGCTGCGGCCCAGCTCTGAGCTGCACTCTAAGCAACAATTTTGCAATTATAGAAGCTAAACAAACCCCAGATAACTGCTTTTAGCCAGTCCACCTCAGAGCTGGAGCCACAACAAAGTTTCAATTACAGAAGGTAAATAAATCCCAGGATAAAAAAAAGAAAGAAAGAAAGAAAAAAAGGAGAGACTGGGAGCTTCAGTTGCAGGATTGGCCTGCCTGGAAACAGCCCTCAGCCCCTCATCCAGGCTGGCCAGGCACCCCAGTGGGGACCCCCACCGTGAAGGGGGTACGGGCAGCATGAAAACAGCCATCAGCCCCTCATCCAGGCTGGCCAGGTACCCCAATGGGGACCCCCACCCTAGAGGGGGTGCAGGCAGCCTGAAAACAGCCATCAGCCCCTTACCCAGGCTGGCCAGGCACCCAAGCGGGACCCCCACCCTGATCCAGGGCACCATTCAGGGCAAACCAGCCGGCCCCCACCCGTGCACCAGGCCTCTATCCTATATAGTAAAAGGGTAATATGCAAACTGACCCTAACAGCAGAAAGACTGGGAATGACTGGTCACTATGACACACACTGACCACCAGGGGGCAGACGCTCAATGAAGGAGCTGCTCTCTGGTGGTCAGTGAGCTCCCACATGGAGGAGCTCTGCTCAGCCACAAGCCAGGCTGATGGCTGCCAGTACAGCAGTGATGGTGGGAGCCTCTCCTGCCTCCTCAGCAGTGCTAAGGATGTCTGACTGCAGCTTAGGCCTGCTCCCCGCTGACAAGTGGACATCCCCCTGAGGATGCAGGGCTGCCAGAGGGATGTCTGATTGCCAGCTTAGGCCCAATCCCCCGGGGAGCGGGCCTAAGCCAGCAGACGGTCATCCCCCAAGGGGTCCCAGACTGTGAGAAGGCACAGGCCGGGCTGAGGGATCTTTCCCCGCCCCTCCCCCACCCGGCCCCCAGAATGCACAAATTTTTGTGCACTGGGCCTCTCATTTAACTATAATAAATTGGCCTTTATTTTATCTGGAAACCCTAGCTCCAAATCTTCCAAAGAACCTGAATTCATTCTGTGACCTCCTCAGGACATTGCTTTGTACTAAAGAAGAAGAAGGCAAAACCCAGAACCCTGGTCTCCACACATTTTCAGAAATAAATAATTAATAATAATAACTTAATTAATATTAAAAGTAAATTGGATAAATAAAAATGATATGAGGCTCTAGAGCCAGCGGTTCTCAACTTGTGGGTCACGACCCCTTTGGCAGTTGAACAACCCTTTCACAGGGGTCGCCTAAGACCATTCTGCATATCAGATTTTTACATTACAATTCATAAGAGTAGCAACATTACAGTTATGAAATAGCAACAAAAATAATTTTATGGTTGGGTCACAACATGAGGAACTGTATTTAAAGGGCCAGAAGGTTGAGAACCACTGCTCTAGACCATGTCTGTGGGCATTTGCAATCCCATGGCCTATCATGGGTGGAATAGAAAATTGCTGAGACAACCTGCTAGACCCAAATGAGCTTCCCAGACAGAAAAGGCAAGATGACATTCTATTTGCTTTGCAATCTCAGTTCTCCTGAGTCTCAGACTTGGCACTTGATGCCTTCATAATAGATGGCTATGGGGATATAAGAAAGGCATCATAGAAGACAGAAGAGAAGGGTAATTGTCATTAAGTAAACCCAGAAGCCGATCAGTTTCATATAATGCTATTTTAATATATCAAAATAATTTTTATTGTGTATATGGCTCAAATTTAAATCACATTTCCCACCAACAACCAGTTCAAGAATATGACATTGAACTCATTATTTTGGAGAAAGCACCATTTCTATTGCACTGTTTGGAAGAGGCTTATGTTTAATCCACTATAATATTTCTGAATTCTCCTTGTGGGGATTTTAGCCTCTTGGCATATTAGGTTATCCTGGACCCACTAGATAGGGAAACATTCTTTTTGCTGATGTTGTTCCTCTGAGAATAATTCATTTTTAAAGAAAAATATAATTTATTTATTGGAATCCAGACTGCTATTTCTTCACATTACCTGCAAATATTTTATGAGGTCTTTTCTTTTTAACTTTGAAAACTCGGAACTTGGCTCAGTGAAGGCAAAACCTTTTAACTGAAAGATGAAAATGACAGCTGCCGTCTCACAGAGAGTATTAAAAGAGGTTCTGACTTGAGGGGATATTGGTGGTTTGGTGACATCCATCTTTGTATGTATTTCTAGAACAGTGAACATCATATTGTTCCACTTGCCAAAATGTCATAAATTTAAAGCTGGCCTCCAAAAATATCATCAATGCTGGCTGTGAAATTGCCTTTGACTTAATGGAAGAACAATATTGCATACTCTCTTTTGTGCAAGAACTGTTACTATTAAAGAAATTTAAATCAAATCCAGGTTTTTCTGGGCCAATCGTGTACTCAGAATGTCTGAAGACTCCAAAGTAGTTGAGCCAATGAAAACACTTAACGAGAGGTTAGAAGACAAATGCCTCTTTTAATTGACTTAAAAATCTGAGTGAAAGCACCCTGCCCCCAGAAGCTCAAAGTTCAAGGTCTTTCCATTTATAAGACAAGTAGAGTGAAGACAGTATCATGACACATTCACTGTGGAAACGATCAATGAAATAAAAATATCTGAAACCAGAAAATAGATCCCAGAGATTTAGCCAAACACCTTAAGGTTGACAGTGAGGTTATCATCACAAATAGTATCTAAAGAGGAACAGGAAATACCATTTGGGAGGGATTTAGGGACTGGACCTCAAGCAATTTAGCATTGTTTGCACAAAATAATCCTGAAAACTACTTCTACCCTTAAGCTTCCATGCTTCTCTGATTATCAGAAACTCTTATACATTTCAGCATGCATTCAATATGTATTTCAGGATAATTTCAGCAGATGAGAAGAAAATTATCATAAGGAAAGGTTTTAATAACTTATCTATCTTTTAAAATCATTTGTCATTATTTGTATTGTATTATCCTTATATGTATTTTATCCCAATATTTTGTTGCAGATTATTTAAGGTTCAGGTCTTACTGATGAAATTTTACAAGAATTACAGTTAATATCAGGCTATGTTATCATAATTATTTAATTTACATACATTTTCCAGGTTTTATGATCCTATTTCACTGGATACAAATTACATTGTTGGGAAACTAATCATTAAAAAAAAAAAAAAAAAACCTGGCCCTAGCTGTTTTGGCTCAGTGGATAGAGCATTGGCCTGCAGATTGAAGGGTTCCAGGTCCGATTCTGGTCAAGGGGACATGCCTGGGTTTTGGGCTCGATCCCCCCAGTAGGGGCGTGCAGGAGGCAGCCAATCAATGATTCTCTCTCATCATTGATATTTCTATTCCTCTCTTCCTCTCTGAAATAAAAATATATTTTTAAAAAAGAAAAAAACCCTGATTCCTCTTCTTTTCATGTGGACACACAGGTCTGGGAATTCCATTAAGTAGCTAGCTTATCCATTCGTATATGCAAAATAAAACTTCAACTTTATTTTGGTAGTTGTTTATATCATTTAGAGTAGCAGTTTTCAAACATGCTCCATGAACCCCTGGGGGGTCCTGGGCCCCTTTCAGAGGGAGAGTGAAATTAAAACTATTTTCACATGAATGCCAAGATGTTCTTTGCCTTTCTTAATTGATTGACATATACAATGATGATAAAACTGCTGGTGCCTTAACATGAATCCAGGTAGTGGCGCTGCGTATAGTAGTGGTCATTGTATGTGTTAAAGTAAAAATAATAATAATAATTAAAGTTTTTTAAAGTCAGTTTCAGAACATTGTTAATGACACAATAAAAAATTTAATTAAAAAAAATATATAAAGTCTTAACCTTTAATTGAAGTGCTTTTAGATATTTATGTGATAGATTAAATGGTAAATAGCTGGGTTACTAAAAATTGTTTTGCTTTATTTTTCTTAATTTACTTATAATATATACAGTTGTTTAAATCAACTATTACAATAGTGTCTTCTGGCATTTATAATATATGAATATTTTATATATATACATATATATGTATATATACATATAATGGCATAAAAGCTGGGAGGATGTGGACCTATATTGATTCATTACTACATAAAATATCATTTACTGTAAATGAACTGTTAAAAGTTAAGAATATAGCCCAGCTGGTGTGGTTCAGTGGTTGAGTGTCAGCCTATGAACCGGGAGGTCACAGTTTGATTCCCCATTCCCAGTCAGAACACATGCCTAGGGTTGTGGGTTTGATCCCCAGTAGGGGGCATGCAGGAGGCAGCTGATGGATGATTCTCTCTCATCATTAATGTTTCTCTCACCCTTTTCCTTACTCTCTCTGAAATCAATAAAAAATATTTTTTAAAGTTAAGGACATAGATTATAATCCCTAGTTAAATCACTAAGAAAATGGCACAAGACATATAACTAAAATATCAGTAGAAAAATTAAAATGGATTTCTAACATTTTTAAATAATCCAAAAAAAGGCAGGAAATAAATCATAGAGGGTGAAAAACAAAAACAGAGATGAATAAAAAACAATAAAGTGATAGGCCCAAACTCAATCATAATTAAGTTAGACATGAATGGAATAACAATTCAATTAAAAAGGAAAGATTGCCAGAATGGGGAAAAGTGACACAACTATAGTCAATCTATAAGAAATGACAGTTAGATATGTAGCTAGATTTAAAATATATGGATGGAAGAAGATATTCCATGAAATTTTAATTGTAAGAAGAATGCATAGCTGCATTAATGCCATGTAACAGAGATTTCAAGTCTAAAATTATTATAGTGATAAAGAAGCTATTTCATAATGATAAAAAAGTGAAGTCATCAAAATTATACTAATAAAAATATTTATGTTTTTTTATATGAGAGCATCAACATACAGAAACAAAAATTAACAGAATAAAAAGAATAGGCAAATCCACAAAGTTGAAAATTTTTTAAACTCCTCTTTTAGCCATTGATAGATCAACTACACAATAAATCAGCAAGAGAGAGAAGATATAACACTAGCTCATTGACCAGGATATTTGTAGTTAAATTGACATTTTTAGCATGAAAGATGACATATCAGAGTCAAGTCTTAATGATAGTCATATTAATTTGCAATTGCTTTTTTCTAACATATATATATATATATATATATATATATAGAGAGAGAGAGAGAGAGAGAGAGAGAGAGAGTACATATTTCTATTCAAGTATTTCAGAAGCATTTAAGACATATTCAAGAATTAGAGATTGTCCACTAAAAAAAATAAATATAGGTAATATTTGTTTGCATATATGCATGGCCCATGGCCACAGACAATGGGGTAGTGAGGACCTGGCCGGGGGGGGGGCATATGTAATACTTTCAACAGTAAAGAACTATTTTATATAGATAGATAGATAGATAGATAGATAGATAGATAGATAGATAGATGATAGATAGATAATATGTATAACAGCATCATTCTATATATTACAGAGCACTTAAGAATGTGAGCTTTGGCCTGGCCAGTGTGGCTCAGTGGTTGAGCATCAACCTATGAACCAAGAAGTCTCAGTTGGATTCCCAGTCAGGACATGTGCCCAGATTACAGGCTCAATCCCCAGTGTGGGGCATGCAGGAGAAAGCCAATCAATTATTCTCTCTCATCATTGATGTTTCTATCGCTCTCTCTCCCTCTCACTTCCTCTCTGAAATAAATAAAATATATATTTTTTTAAAAAGAATGTGGGCTCTGTCAAGTGAATTTATATAAAAACCTGACTCTGCCTCTTTCTAGTTACATGGCCTTGGGTGTATTACATCATCTCCTATGACCCTTCACTTTCTCTTCTGAAAATGGAGATGATAATACACGTCTCAAAGTTAAACAAAACAGCATCAAAATATTATAGCTGTCACTGTAACTAGCAAAAATAAGAGCCAAACTTACTTTGCATTTCAGTAAGTGAACTTAAATTTGGAAAGTATAGATGAATCCAACTTGTGACAATCACAAGGATCCTTTTGAAACCATTGAAGTCACTGAAACTTTTTCCTGCAAAGCTACAGAGATTAGATCTGAAAAGTTCAAACCTTTACACCAAAGTCAAACCCCCTACAGTTCAGGAGTCTTTGCCTGGAAATACATATGCCCAAGCAGAGTTTTCAATTTGTTTCTTTTTTGAAACTTGTGCAGTTTCCCCTCCATGGCACCCAAATGTTTATTTCCTTCACCAGGTTGACAAAGGATATTGATTTTGGTCTTGAGAGAGTTCTCTCTAGAGAGGTCAAAGGGGTTTATACCTTTTTTTTCTTCTTCTTGATACTGTCTGTTTTAAAATGTCATTTAAGCTGTTGGCTTTTTTAGACAACAAATAAAAAAAAATTATCTATAGCTAGCAAGAGGGCCTAAAAAGATGACAGAAGATAAGACCACCTGCCTCCTGATGGAAATGAAGTTTTAACATGTGTTTTTTCTTTGGGTTGACCTTTCAGTCAAGTGTAGTCCAGTTTTTAAACTACTTACCCAGAATTTTTGAATGTTTTCACTAAGTTTTTTCAAACTGACAGAATTTAGAGTAAGAATGCCTTTATTTTAAGGTATAATTATTCTCATTGATAACAGTTTAGATATTCTTGAATACAATAAAATTTAAGAATGTATTTCTTTTCTAATGGTTTCTTATTATAATGAACCCTCCAAAGAAAAATATTCAATTTCAACTTCAAAAGAATAATTAAACTGTGTAAAATTTTTGTCAATAAAGCCTTTTAAGATTTATTTCAAAGCAGATGAAAGATGAACTCTACAAATACTTGTTTCTCATTTCAAATAAACTTGTTTAACACAATTGCAATATCCAGTAATAATTTTTTCATTTTATAAAATATGAATATTCATATTAAAAAGAAAAATGTTCATCAACAATAAGGAGCATTGCCCCTTATAATTTGTGAACTACACAAAGCTCCTTGTAAACCATAAATTTTTCATATTTTGTTAATGACCCTGGCATAGGCCAGTGTTTCCCAAAATATGTGTATGGAATAATGGTATCAGAATTATTTGGGGGACCTATTAAAGGTACAGAGTCATGGGACCTGTCCCAGTTCTCTAAAGCAGAATCTCCAGGAACGGGTACCAGAAATCTGTATTTTTACTAATATCCTCAGATAATGCCTATGCAAACCACAGTTGAGGCCTTCTGTTCAAAGAGATTTGAGGAATGACAAGAGAGCTTGGAAACACAAAGCCCTCACCTACATAGTGAAACACAAAAGAAAAATATTTTATAGTGTGTTCAATAGGCAGATGCCCCAATTTTCAACCATCACCACCTAGGCTAAATATATATATATATATATATATATATACCCAATAACTTTAGTTAATTATTTTCCTACATCTTCAATAAAATTAGAGTGCAAATTATTAAAAAAAACTAGAGGCCTGGTGCACAAAATTCATGCATGGAGGGGGGGTTCCCTCAGCCCATCCTGCACTATCTTTAATCTGGGACCCCTTGGGGGATGTCCGACTGCTGGTTTAGGCCTGATCGGACCTAAACCAGCAGTCAGACATCCCTCTTACAATCATGGACTGCTGGCTCCTAATCACTCATCTGCCTGTCTGCCTGGTCGCCCCTAACTGTCCTCCCCCTGCTGGTCTGATTGCCCCTTACTGCCTCTGCGTGCCAGCCTGGTCACCCCCAACTGCACCACCCCCCACTGGCCTGGTTTTCCCTAACTGCCCCCCCAACCGACCTGGTCACCTCTACTGCCCCCCCTGCTGGCCTGCCTGGTCACCCCTAACTGCCCCTCCTTCCAGCCTGGTTGCCCCCAACTGCCACCGCCTGCTGGCCTGGTCGGCCCCAACTGCCCCCACCTCCCGTCCTGGTTGCCCCTCACGGCCCCCCTGCCGGCCTAGTCACCCCAGGCAGCCTGCTGTTCAGTCATTTGGTCATCCCTCACTAACCCCCTTGCCGGCCTAGTCATAGGCAGCCATCTTGTGAGGGCGTGAGGGTTAATTTGCATATTACCTCTTTATTATATAGAATAATTTGTGAACTCCCAAAATAAAGGAAAAATGAAGGAACTATGGTCTGGAAATCAGGTATCATTGAGGTAAGTAAAGCATCAGAGAGCTTCCTATGCTATGTAAAAATGTAAGACAATTTTTGTTTATATTACTGTAGAAACTCTGCTTATATTCCAACACCCAACATGTCATTCACTAGCCATGCAGGAAAGGGTGGTGTTGAAGACGGAGACTCGGCTTCACTTTCACTGGCAGAGTTTGAAGTCTGTGTAAAAGCTCCCTGGGGATTTTTTAAACCATAAATAATTTCAAAACCATTTACTATGTGATTTGCTATACCTTCTAAACTCATAGCAGCTAAACCACAATCAATATAATGGAAGTAAATTATGAGATGTAGATGGACGTAAGCATAGCCTCAAACTGCTATAGGTAATTACAGAAACCACGTAAGTGAAGATGGGTTGCTTCTGGCTGCCATGCACTCATGATTTGCTATTATAAAATCCTACACGTTATTGCCCAGGTATTGTAATGGATGTTTGCCAAGTTAAGACTAAGCTATTTCTAATAGTGACTCACACATGTTAATAAAAGGCCTAAAAGTAAAATCTGCTCTTGTAAACTGAGAAGCATGTATATTTAATTTCAGTATAGAGGATATATTCATTTATGTTCATTAGTATTAATATAGTATATTAATTTAAGGAAGCAAAGAAGACCTATAATTTATGAATAATTTTTATTAAATCTCAGTTCTTACTATATGAAAAAGGCTGTCACATAGTCATGCTGTATTACTTACAAAAAGCTCATCTCCCTACACCAGTATTATCCTTGGTTTCATCCAAGATTTCATAGGCTAAACTGATTAGCAGCTCACCAAGAACTGTGATAATTATTCAAAAGAACTAGAAAAGAGAAAACAAGATGTCATGAGAAAGTCACATAAACACCAGTGTTTTATACTTAGGGACTTTGCATCTTAAAACTCATAAAATGAAAGAAAAAAACCACATTGCCTTTTCCCTCAGCTCAGTGAGAGAAACACTTTATCAAAAATTTCTGAAAGTAGGACACCCTGCTGGTTTTATATTATTAAACAGGAAATAAAATGCATTACTTTATTCGAATTGTTTCAAGAATGCATCAAAGCTAAGGAGAAATCAAAGAACTGAAAAAAAAATCACAGCGGTTATCTTCTCCCCAAAAATATCACTGGCTATAATTAATGTAGAGTTGAAAGACAACTGGTAGAAATATGACCAAATCACACACCAAAGCCACTGACATATTTAACTTTCCTACAACCATAATCTCCTAATATCCCTGTCACTGAATAGTTTCTTTTTCTCACTGTATAATAATATGATAATTGTTCAGAAATGACTTCTCAGAATTTTAAGAACTATGGGTGAATCATATACTCTATCTGATTGATTTTTCTGACCAGACTTCAGAGCAAACAGCCAGGTTATGAGTCCCAGTGGTGACTCTGACTCACTCCCATTCCCACAGACATGGCGGTACAGGTGATTCCCTGGCGCTTGGTTCCAGGCCCACCTTGGTGAGGCTGGAGCCCTGTGTGAGCATTCTTGTCTCCCATTAACTGAGCTCATCTCTACCAGAATATGTTTTTTATTCATCATATAAAAATATAACAAAATAAAAAGAGAAATAAGAAGTTTATTCTTTTCACTTACTTTCTCCTAGGCTTGGGCTGGTGACCAGACTATGGTAGTACATAAATCCTTCAGGAGAGGGCCTGATAATACCATGTCATGAATATAGACTCTGAGAGCAGAAGAGAGATTCCCAGGGGATGGGGGATAGAGAGAGGCTGGTAAAAGGGGGATAGAGAGAGACTATAGCTGATCATGCTGCATTGTGTAACTGAAAATAAATATTTTAAAAGCTAATATAGACTCTACATTCAGGCACATTTTGGAATACCCTTTATCAAATTCCAATACAACTTGAAATTTTTAAAAATGTAACAACCAAAGAAATGGACCACTGATGATCATCTCAATTCAAGGTAGTTAGTTGGCATTAGCCTGTTCTGAAGGCAAGATTGGCAATAATTTACATCACGCCAAATTTCACTTCAATAAAGCAGGATGACAAGCAGATATATTTATTATATAAGCAGAAACATTTAAGTTCATATGACCTTTTGGAAATTATGGTTATGCTAATCAGTGATCCCCTAGAGCAGTGGTCGGCAAACTGCGGCTCGCGAGCCACATGCGGTTCTTTGGACCCTTGAGTGTGGCCATGAAGTTTCAATCGCACTGTACATGTATGCCCACACGTGGTATTTTTTGGAAGAGCCACACTCAAGGGGCCACAGTTTGCCAACCACTGCCCTAGAGCAGTGATTCTCAACCTTCCTAATGCCACGACCCTTTAATACAGTTCCTCATGTTGTGATGACTACCAACCATAAAATTATTTTTGCTGCTACTTCATAACTGTAATTTTGCTACTGTTATGAATTGTAATGTAAATATCTGATATGCGGAATGTATTTTCATTGTTACAAATTGAAAATAATTAAAGCATAGTGATTAATCACAAAAACAATATGTAATTATATATGTGTTTTCCGATGGTCTTAGGCGACCCCTGTGAAAGGGTCGTTCGACCCCCAAAGGGGTTGCGACCCACAGGTTGAGAACCGCTGCCCGAGTGGCACAAAGAGGATCTTGTCTGCATGTTCCAAGATTATATTGGTTTGCATCTACAAACTCAAAGGACTTCTTTCAAGCTGTTCTACATTTTGGTTCAATCCTCTTTTTAACAGCACTGTAACGTTTGAAAACAATAAATACGTTTTGATAGCTATCCTGTGTGTCATGGCACTAAGAAACAGATAAAGAGGTGCTGACATCTTGGATGAAGATCATGCTCACTACAAACATGGTCAGCTCCTGGGCGAAGAGTGGTGTGCTCCAGGCAGGAGCGTAGAGCCCTCAACACGCTGAGTGGTTAAGACAGGTCTTAAACACCTTCTTATCTACCATTGACTATGCAAACATCTATTGACTGGGAATGTAACTGGGAAATACTTTGCACAAAAACACAACTCTGATAAGTAGGATAGGTTCCAGAGCTTAGGGAGCAACAATGAATAAAAACAGTCTGGCCAGTGTGGCTCAGTAGTTGCATATCAACCTATGAACTGGGAGGTCATGGTTCAATGGCCAGGTTGCCGGTTCGATCCCCAGTAGGGGGCATGCAGGAGGCAGCCAATCAAGGATTCTCTCTCATCGTTGATGTTTCTGTCCCTTTCTCCCTCTCCCTTCCTTTCTGAAGTCAATAAAAATATATTTTTTTAAAAAGTGAATAAAATTGAATAATTATGTAGAGATAAAATGCTTTATCTCCCACTGCCAAGCAAAAACAAATTTATAACTTGGGAGAGAGAGTGTCAATGTGAGAATTTCTTAAAGGTAGCCTGTATCTTCCCCTCCGCACATAGCTCTTTGTGAAAGAAATTGAGCAGTGGATATGAGTGAGAAGTGTGCACAATATAGGAAGAAAGAGCACCCAGCAGAAAGGGTGCTCCCAGAGGAGTTACACATAGAAAGGAATTGTGGAAACAATATCGTTGTGAATGCTGAAAACATATTTTTCCCATTCTCTTCTCCCCATTCTTACTGCCTCCCACTCCCACCTCTCATGCCAACATCTTTTTCAGCTTTTGTTTTCATTTTGTGTAACAAAGGCCAGGGAAGAATAATGGAACTGACTATGTAAATGCAAAAAATGTCCATTTTTGACCAAAAGGTGACATTACTTCCCACATTCCAACTGGATCTGATTCAAAAGGCGAAGAAAGAAGCTTAATTGAAATATAAAATGAAGAGAGGATATAAAATGTACCTTTTCTTTTCAACAAGAGCTGAAAGTGTGTGTTTTTAATTTATTTTTAATCCAACGAGCTAGCATTTCAGCAAACAAGCTGTTGCTGGTTTTGCCCGACCATCATGAAAAACAATGCAGAACAGAAGTTGCTTTCCGTATGAAATATGGTACATTGAGAAATGTTTACAGTCCAAATGCGTATTCTGGAACTGCCATTATATAGATTTACTTAACCAGCAGTTAAGAATTCTAAATTCTTCTCTCTCCTCTGCTGTCGGTATTAACTCCGAATCTACATCACTTGCCTATTCCTTTGTTTACAAGTTAGTCATCCTTTAAGGCTTCATTAACTCTGCCAGGCCATGAGCAAAGATATAGTGTTGTTCCTGTCAACCTCTGAAGAGCCCATGTGTCTTTATGGTTAAGATGTCTCATATTGTGTAATTGAAAATAAATAAATATTTATTTTAAGGGTATCTGTGTTTGCACTTTAGTCCTATCATTTACTGGCTATATAGTCTTAGGCACATCTATCCCTCAGGTCTTCATCTGTAAATTAGGAATATTGTTATAAGAACCTAATTATATATAGATTTGTTTAAAAATTACTGAATTGCTTCTACATGGCAAAAATTATTCTCACCGCTGGAAAATAGAGTGATCGATAAGACACAGTCTTTGCCCTATACATTCAAATTCTAATAAAGTAGTAACCAAGATAATTATCATGATATGATATGTGTTATAAATAAAATAAAATAAAATAAAACAGGGAATGATGAGTAAAAGAGCAAATAATGAGGGGGAAAATGCAGATGGCATGATCAAAGATGGACTCTCAAAGGGGGTGACAACTGAGACCTGATAGAAATGGACTGAAGAAGTCAGTCAGGTTAGACCAGTGGTTCTCAACCTTCTGGCCCTTTACATACAGTTCCTCATGTTGTGACCCAACCATAAAATTATTTTCGTTGCTACTTCATAACTGTCATGTTGCTACTGTTATGAATTGTAATGTAAATATCTGATATGCAGGATGTTCTTAGGCGACCCCTGTGAAAGGGTCATTGGACCACCAAAGGGGTCACTACCCACAGGTTGAGATCTGCTGGGTTAGACTCTAGAAGAGGGTTTTCTAAGCATGCAGGTCAGAAGGTACAAAGGCCCTAGGCTTGTGGGAGCTTGAATTTTAGGAAAAAAATATACAGGCGAGAGTAAAATAAGTGATAAAACAAATAGTAGGTGAGGTCATTCAACAACTAAGTATGGGCAGTATAGACTGGGCTGGACGTGAACTGGACATGGGCACTGTAGACTGGGCTGGAAGTGAAGTGCACATGGGCACTGTAGACTGGGCTGGAAGTGAAGTGCACATGGCAGTGTAGACTGGGCTGGAAGTGAAGTGCACATGGCAGTGTAGACTGGGCTGGAAGTGAAGTGCACATGGCAGTGTAGACTGGGCTGGAAGTGAAGTGCACATGGCAGTGTAGACTGGGCTGGAAGTGAAGTGCACATGGCAGTGTAGACTGGGCTGGAAGTGAACTAGGCATGGGGACTAGAGACTACCTGGGATGCCTTCAATTTACCTCTAAATTCCCTCTTCACCCTTCTCCATCCTGCTCACTTCAGGAAGCTAACTTCTACTACAACAAAAGAATCCTTTTCATTTGGGTTTGGCCAGTGTAGGGTACCAGCAGGAGCTCAGAAGGCTGGGGGAGTGAGGTAGGAATATCTATCCTCCCCACTCTTCCTTGATGGTTAGCTGAGCTCTTCTATGAAAGCCACAGCTTCCATTAGTTGCCACTCTCTCCAGATTCCTGTAAACTGCTCCCTCTTCGTGTACCTTCAGGCCTTGGGGTGGGAACAGCCTCCCTCCTTTGCTAGGCCCCAGGTTTGTACTCTGAGGTATGGTACCAATTGTTTTCAACTAAATCTGCCTGCAGATGTGTAGATAGTGCCTTTACTAAAGTTTCCTCAAATGACCCAAACTGAACAGGCCATGTCTTTCTTGCCACGACCCTCTATGATGAGCAGAATGAATTAAGGATTTGGAGTTTAATTCTAAAGAATATAATAAAAATCTAAAATGACTCACAGTGTACACAATAAGCACTTTGTATATGCTAATCCTCATTATGATCATCCCGTTTGAGGAAAATGACTGACTACTGCCTCCTCAGGACATTTGAATACTGTGTGACAGGATCACAGATGCACTAAATCACCCTCACTTTTAGCCAGTGGCCAGCCATGTTCAGGTCAAGAGGTGGATTTGTGACAATGAGACCATACAACCTTAATACAGGAGTGGGCAAAAGTAGGTTAATCATAATAATAAATAATACAAGAAGAGCCTTAGCCAGTTTGGCTCAGTGGACAAAGCATCTGCCCGAGGGCTAAAGGGTCCTGGGTTTGATTCAGGTATAGGGCGCATACCTAGGTTGCAGGCTCAATCCCTGACAACCAATCGATGTGTCTCTCACACATCAATGATGCTCTCTCTGTGTCTCTCCCCCTCCCTTCACTCTCTCTAAAAATCAATGGAAAACTTCTAGGGATATACCCCAAGAAACTAGAAACACCAATCAGAAAGGATATATGCACCCTTATGTTCATAGCGGCACAATTTAACATAGCTAAGATTTGGAAACAGCCTAAGTGCCCATCAGCAGATGAGTGGATTAAAAAACGGTGGTACATCTACACAATGGAATACTACACTGTAGTAAAAAAGAAGGAATTCTTACCATTTGCAACAGCGTGGATGGAACTGGAGAGCATTATGCTAAGCAAAACAAGCCAGTCAGAGGAAGATAAATATCACATGATCTCACTCATTTATGGAATACAATGAACAACATAAACTGATGAACAAAAACAGATCCAGAGACAGAGCAGCATTGACCAGACCGTCAAACCTCAAAGGAAAGGTAGGGGAGGGTGGGGGTAAGAGGGAGAGATCAACCAAAGAACTTGTATGCATGCATATAAGCCTAACCAATGACAACAGACAACAGGGGTGTGAGGGCATAAATGGGGGAGGGGGGCAATGGGGCCATAAGGACACATATGTAATACCTCAATCAATAAAGAAAAAAGAAAGAAAGAAAGAAAGAAAGAAAGAAAGAAAGAAAGAAAGAAAGAAAGAAAGAGAGAAAGAAAGAAAGAAACAAGATGGGGGCGTAGGTAAACGTCTGTACTCACCACCTCCCACAACCACATCAAAATTACAACTAAAATACAGAACAACCATCATTCAGAACCACCTGAGAGCTGGCTGAGTGGAAGTCCTACAAACAGAGAAGTAAAGGAGAAAGCACAGTGAAGAGGGGCAGAGGCGCCGAACAGGCTGGGCCGGCACCCACGTGGGCCGCTTTTGTAATCGGGAGGGAGATCGTCTCTGTGGAGGCCGCTCAGAGGAGCAAGAGGTCCCAGCCCCACACCAGACGCCCAGCCCAGGGTCCCAGAGCTGGGAAGAGAAGTCCCCATAACAACAGGCTGTAAAAACCAGCGGGAATTGTGGCTGAGAAACACAGAGGCTGCTGGGGACCCAGCTGTTCCTTTTACATAAAGGGCCCACGCACGAACTTACTTGGTCCTGCTTCTTCTAAGCTCCATGCTGGGCAGTGGCTCTGCGGGACCCAGACACATACAGGAAGAAACTGGACTGTCTGGCACTGGGGCAGGAACTTGGCTTTCTTCCAGACAGGGGTGCTCTCTGGGGTCACTGTTCCTGGGCTGGGACCTCCCCTGTTGCAGAGCTGACTGGAAGCCATGTCTGTTCCATCAGCAGAGCCCACACTGTTTGCTCCGCCCTGGTGATTCCCTGAGACCCCACCCCATCCAATTTGCAGCCTCAGATAAGCTGCAGCTGGGGCAGTGTGCCCCAAACATCAATAAAAGGCCCAAGAGCCAGTACTAGCACCAGCCTGCCTTGCTTCACAGCTGGGCCTCATCGGGGCACCTCCAAGCCCAATACAAAAGAACTCCTGCTGGGTGGCCCAGGCAGTGACTGACTTTGCACTTCCCAGGAGGCCCTAGAGCAGTGGTTCTCAACCTTGGCTGCACATTAGAATCACCTGGGAATCTTTTTTAAAATCCTGATTTCTGGGCCTTATCCTCCGGAAATTCTGTTTCTTTGTTACTAATGTTGTGGCCCCACCCCATAACAAAGAAACAGAATTTCCGGAGGATGAGGCCCAGAAATCAAGATTTTAAAAAGATTCCTAAGACTGGAGAGCATTATGTTAAGTGAAATAAGCCAGTCAATGAAGGAAAAATACCACATGATCTCACTCATTCATGGATAATAGAGGCCATTATAACCTTTTGAACAATAATAGATACAGAGGCAGAGCTGCCTCAAACAGATTGTCAAACTGCAGCGGGAAGGCCGGGGAGGGTTGGGGGGCAGGAGGGAGGCGGGTAAGAGATCAACCGAAGGACTTGTATGCATGCATATAAGCATAACCAATGGACATAAGACACTGGGGGGTAAGGGAGGCCAGGGGATTGTCAAGGGTGGGGGAAAAAAAAAAGGACACATCTGTAATACCCTTTGTAATACTTTAAGCAATTAAAAAAAAGAAAATAAATAAATTTTCATTAAATAAATAAATAAATAAATAAATAAATAAATAAAAAGATTCCTAGGTGATTCTAATGTGCAGCCAAGGTTGAGAACCACTGCCCTAGAGCCAGTGCACCCAGTGGACAGCTTCAGACCATAGCAGATTACAACTCTACACATCCATGAGCAACACACTCAAGAAGCAGATTCAGTGAGCACCCAAGCCCCACTGAAGCAAGTCCTGCTCCATAGGGATGTTTTCTGCACAGCAGCTCTCCCACTGTAGCTGCAGCTGGTCCTCACAGCCAATTGACTTGGAAGTCAATTCCTCTCAGAGATGCCAACAGCAATCAGCGCTCAACTACAAGACTGTGCACACAGCCCACACAAGGCCACACCTACAGTGCCCAGTTCAGGTGACTAGGGAGGCTGAGCCACTGGGCCCTATAGGACACCTACTACACAAGGCCACTCTACCAATTCCAGGAGACATAGCAGCTCTACCTAATACATAAAAACAAACACAGGGAAGCAGCCAAAATGTGAAGACAAAGAAACATCACAAATGAAAGAAATGGAAGCAAACAAATTATTAGATACAGAGTTCAAAACCATGGTTATAAGGTTACTCAAGGATCGTGATGAGACTTTCAAGGATCTTAGTGAGAATGAAAAAGGACCAGTCAGAAATTAAGCATACACTAACTGAAATAAAGATTTATAGGGACTCAACAGTAGAGTATAGGATTCCAAAAATCAAATCAATTATTTGGAATATGAGGAAGCAAAACACAACAAAGTAGAAGAGCAAAAAGTAAAAAGAATCCAAAAATATGAAGACAGTGTAAGGAGCATCTGGGACAACTTCAAGCATACCAACATTTGTATCATGGTGGTGCCAGAAGGAGAAGAGAGAGAACAAGATATTGAAAACCTATTTGAAGAAATAATGACAGAAAACTTCCCCTACCTCATGAAAGTAATAGACTTACAAGTCCAGGAAGCACAGAGTCTCAAACAAGAGGAACCCAAAGAGGCCCACACCAAGACACATAATTAAAATGCCAAAGATTAAAGATAAAAAGAGAATTTTTAAAGCAGCAAGAGAAAAGCAGTTAGTTACATACAAGGGAACGCCCATATGACTGTCAGCTGATTTCTCAACACACTTTGCAAGCCAGAAGGGAATAGCAAGAAATATTCAAAGTGATGAATAGTGAGGACCTACAACCAAGATTACTTACCCAGGAAAGCTCTCTTTTAGAATTAAGGGTCAGATAAAGAGCTTCACAAACAAGAAAAAGCTAAAGGAGTTCATCACCACCAAAACAGTACTACATGAAAGGTTGAAGGGTATTCCTTAAAAGAAGAGGAGGAGAAAGATGAAAAGCAAAGAGGAGGAGGAGGAGGAGGAGGAGGAGGAGGAGGAGGAGGAGGAGGAGGAGGAGAAGAAGAAGAAGAAGAAGAAGAAGAAGAAGAAGAAGAAGAAGAAGAAATTAAAAATATGAACAATATAATGGCAACAAATACATATCAATCAACAATTGAATCTAAAAATCAAAATGAACAAGAAATCTAATGAACAAAATAAACTGGTGAATAAAACAGAATCAGAGGCCTGGAAGCATAGAACAGCCTGAGGAATCTTAGATGAAAGCGGGGTGGGAGGCGGGAGGAGATTAACCAAAGATCTTACATTTGGACACAGACAGTAGGGTGGTGGAGGCCTGGATGGGAACCAGGTGAAGGGGAGCAATGGGGGAAAAAAGAAGGCCATCTATAATATTCTCAACAATAAAGATAAGAAAGAAAGAAAGAAAGAAAGAAAGAAAGAAAGAAAGAAAGAAAGAAAGGAAGGAAGGAAGGAAGGAAGGAAGGAAGGAAGGAAGGAAGGAAGGAAGGAAGGAAGAAAGAAAGAAAGAAAGAAAGAAAGAAAGAAAGAAAGAATAAACTTTTCCCCATATTTACAACTGTAAACCTACTTTTGCCAACCCCTGTATATTCAAATGAAATGTTTGACTCTCTGCTTCATCCTCTCCACATGAAGTTGCAGAATGATGGATCGCAAATAATATGAGTGACATTAATCAAGGCACTCTGAATATGTTAAGAAAAGGTGTAATTCCGTAAAAATGTAAGATGATTACGGGAACATAACAGGGTAAAATTAGTCTTGGTCTCATAGATCACCCCTTGATAAACTATATTAACAGAAAAAAGGCACCAATTAACTGAATAAGTGGATGGCTTTCACACAAAAAGACGAGTAAAATGGTTGAATTTATTGCACCTGAAGCATTGCTTGCACTACAGCATTAAATTCTTGTTTATTCTAAAAAGCAATACATTGAAATTTGTCAGACAAAACATCAAATCTGAGTATACACTGTTTGTTTGATAAATACATGATGTTTCTCCCAAGACTACTTAGATGCCATTTCTGGTTCCTTCATTATAAGATATAAAGAAGAAGGTATTTAATCAAAGTTTAGGTTTTGTATAAACATACATTATATGTGTACACTCCTCTCTAAGGCTCTAGCAATTCCTTCTCATAAGATTGCCTCCAAGATTCTGAGTTCTATGTTTACACAGGCAAAATGCACCAAAGGTTTGAGAAGGAATCTGGTGATTTTGATCAATAGCAACCATCAGTACACAGGTACTTATTTTGAGACTCACTCTTCATTTTATATGAGTTTTAGTCACTAAATTTTAGTTATTTTGCTGATGATTACAGCAAATTGTCAGCTAATGAAATGGAAATTTAATAATTTTCCATGGAATTGGCCATAAGTAGAAAAACTTTAATAATGTGCACCAAATTGGATTATTTAGTCTGAAATAAATATGGCGCAAAGTATAAAGTTTAAAAGTATGTGGTGGAGTTGAACTGCATATAATTTTTTACAAATACCCCAAAGTCAAGGCTGGTCATTCTTTCTACTTATCTTAAGGGAAGAATATTTTTGTTTGTAAAATAAAAGTCCCCTTGGGCAATGAATTCAGTGAAGCCAGTGGGCAAGGTCATTGGGATCTTATCAAATGCTAAGCATCAGAAAAGACCTTCCAGGGGAAGAAGTGCAGCTGGTTTAAGTCCTGTTGAGAGAAGAGACGAGCTTTAAATAATATAGTCCATCCAGAGGTTCAAGGACATGAAGACACAATCTGTCTAATAAATCACTTTGCTTTTATTGCACTGTAATGAAGGTTGATTGAAGTTATGGGGGATTAAAAATAATTTCTTCTCATTTCTACCAGAAACTCTTCAAATAACCCCTATTTATAAAACTTCCTTCTTTAGGCTAATAACGCATTGATCTTCACTCTCAACCTTATGCATTTATGCATTCATTTATCCAACATAAAAAATAGAGTGTCTACAAGCACTAGAAATAATTATAAACAAAGGGACATGATAGTTTATTACACGACATAATTCCTGCCATGAAGAGTATTAATAATCTCTAACTATAAGGTATTAATTTAATATTCAAAAACAAAACAACAAAACATCTATTTTATAGTTACATCAAGAGTCTATAGAAAAGATGAAAAAAATTGAGCATCACATTTGCCATACTTTTTACTTAAGCTGGTATTTATATTCAGTGTAAAGAAGACTATAATAAACAAAAAAGACCAGAGGATGCCATGATATTAATATCAGGTGTGACCTGTTGTGAAATTCATCTTACCTGGAAGGTTAAATCAATCGCAGCACACTGCAGGGAGAGGGCCTTCATTTATACCAGAGGAATTTGACAAGGGCATTTTTCTGAGCAAGGGCAGTGGTACGCATGCATTGCTTGCAGCAGAGAAGACACATCATGTCTCTTCTAAACTGTACTAAATGCACACACTTTTCATTCTTCTCTAAACACTTTCTGAAGTAGTACTTGCATTCCTTCACTTTTAAAGATCGACTTCATTTCCATTGCACTTAGAGCACTTTAGGGCTAATCTTTCAGCAAATGACAATCCTTAATGACCCACTTTCTAAATGGAAAGAAAGAGGAAAACTCATAAAAAAAATTCTCAAAGTACAAAGGCAATTGTACTTCTGAAGTAAGCTCCCATCCAGCTCCATGGTATTCTTAATACTCACAGATCCCTTAGGCTGTGGACTTCACTGGGCTTTAATCTGTTTAAGGGCTGGTACTCCTATCTCCCACTATTCCTTTTGATAAAACAAAATAAGCTTCTGGGGATGGTGCTGTCCCTGCGACCGTAAATTGAGTTACTAATCAAAAGGAGATAAAGAAGAGATGTGATATTGTCAGAGATTATCAGGAAAGAGAAATAAAAACATACAACTTTCCATTCCAGATACTAGTATAGACCCCAGGAGGTGGAGGGTGGGGAGAATGGAAAAAGCAGCTACCCCTTTGGCCTGGATCTAGATCCAGCCAGCAGAGGGCACCCTGGGAGACAGCCTCTGCCCTCTCTTAGACCCATTTACCCTCACATTAGCGCTCACTTTTGTGAGGGTTAGTCCTCCTGCCTTTGCTCCATGCCTTCTTTATTCTCATAGTGTTTCCAATCAGATTAATATCTGTTGAGTGAATATGCTTTATGTATTGGAAAATATTCCCATCAGCAGACAAAATCACACTATTTACATTAAAGGATTCATGAGACTTATTATAAACTAGTGGCCCTGTGCACGAATCCATGCACCAGTAGCTGCCGCTTGCCTCAGCTGGCCGCCCCGCCCACTGCCACTCATAGCTCACTGCCCCACCCTCCTGCTAATCGGTTGTTGTGTGACGGTGTCCCAGCCAATTTGCATATTACCCTATTATAAGTATAGATAGAAGTGCATGTTTTAAATAAATTTAATTAACTTTTTAACAAATCATTGTTTTATCTTAAAAATGATATTTTAGTTTGACAATCATACTAAATTGTTATATTTAAAATAATTGAGTCACATTAAAACCAAAACATCATAATGCTCTAAAAGTTGTTTTGTGAAATTTCTTATTTTTCTGTGTGGGCATCATCCCAAACTTAAAAAAAAAAAAAAAAAAAAAAAAATTCAAAAGAAATAAGCTTTACTGGGTTTTTTTTTTATAAAATTTGCAGTTTTCTGGGACAACTGAAATAAATTTAAATTGGAACTAGGTAAGTAGGTATAGTGAAATAGGAAAAAGCCATAGAAAAAAAGCTATAGAAATTGAGTGCTGAAACAGAAGGCACAAAATCCCTTCTATAGGAACATTATGCTGTTTCCAGTAATTCCCGAGGCTGTGAAAATCAGGGCTTTGAAAAATCATGTCAGTTTCTTGGTGCAAATGAATAGACAAACAGCACGGGTGCTTTAATGTAGCACACTCTCCTGATTACAAATGAAGACAGTTTGTTGTCAGACAAAAGTGGTTATTAGAAGCTCTACACATATTTCTATCTACTTTTCCTTTTTTAAATATATGTAACAGAGACTCTGAAATGAATTTCTATTGTAATAGCATTACGTATTTGATTTCTCTTTTCTAGTATACATTAAATTTCCAATAAGTGTCCTGGATTTTCCTGTAATGTCCAAAAGGGTAGCTTCCAGCCACATGTGGCCATTTAAACTTAAAGTGGCTACTTTACTGAACAGCAGATATAGAACGCTGCCATCATCATACGCTGTTCTATTGGACAGGACTGCTCTGCAGTCTTGCTACTAAAAATGTGCTCCAAGGCTCAGTAACATGAGCCTAACCTGAATGTGTGCTAAAATCTTGTTAAAATTGTGAAAACAAGAAATGAGGCCATTTTTCTTCACGTTAAAGTTTCAGACATGATGCTTCTATCTGAGGGCCTTGTTGAAATGCAGATTCTGACTCAGAAAGTCTGGAAGAGGACCCAGGATTCTGCATTTCTAACAAGCGACCAGATGACATCAATGTTACTGCTCCATGGACCACATGTTGAGTATCAAGGATCTAGAGCAGTGGTTCTCAACCTGTGGGTTGCGACCCCTTTGGCGGTCGAACGACCCTTTCACAGGGGTCTCCTAAGACCATCCTGCAAGTCAGATATTTACATTATGATTCATAACAGTAGCAACATTACAGTTATGAAGTAGCAATGAAAATAATTTTATGGTTGGGTCATAACATGAGGAACTGTATTTAAAGGGCCAGAAGGTTGAGAACCACTGATCTAGAGGAAATGAAAATAATGTGAGAATAGGTTTTTGACCTCAGCAAAGATACCATTTTGGAAAAGGGTTAAGATTTAAACATATTAAGCACTGACACAATAAAGAATTTAGACGTGACTATTGACTTGCAAGAGGATATTTTGAAACCAGTTTTACAGGCAGAGGCCAAACCTTGCGATGATTATCACCAGTGTGATAAGTGAGTACAGACAATATGGACGAAGCACAGAATGCATCATGGTGAGCGCTCAATCTCTGAAAACAGACCAGTTCTCTGAGCAAGAAATGAGGAGACAGGAAAAGGAAAAAATCAAAGGTCTCACCCTGGCTGGTTGCTTAGTGGTTAGAGCGTCAGTCCCTGGATCAAAGAATCGAGAGTTCAATTCCTGGTCAAGGGCATGTACCTTGATTTTGGGTTCACTCCCACCTCCAGTCAGGTATGTCTCTCTCACATCAATGCTTCTCTCTCTCTCTCTCTCTCTCTCTCTCTCTCTCTCTCTCTCTCTCTCCTCTCTCCACTTCCTCCTCCTCCTCCTCCTCTTCCTCTTCCTCTTCCTCCTTCTTCTTCCTCCCTGTCTTTCACTCCCTCTGAAAATCAATAGAAAAAATATCCTTTGGTGAGGATTAAAAAAAAAAAATCAAAGGTCTCATTTGTCAGAAACGCCCACAATTACGATTGACAGGAGTGCTAGGATCCTGCAGAGCTTCAGAGTAAAGGAGAGTTACTCACAGGCAGCAGATCACCATTTACAAAGAACAAAACCTCAAACTATAGTATTTAAGCTAGAAACTCTATTGCTTAAAATATATGTGTATATATACATATATATATATATATACATATATATATATATATATATATATATATATATATATATATATTGATACTTTCCAGAGACCTAAATTACAATGAATATATATATATATATATGGGGAAATCTCTCCCAGTTATCTCTCTTAGATCTCCAAATTTCTTTTGGAAAGCCACCCAAATACTGGTGCTGTGACAGCATCTATCTACAGCTCCCATTCTGAGGGAAGTGCAGCAATCTCTGATGGTTTGCAAAACTTTCCTACACAAAACTCTACTACATTGAATGCACTCAGGTAAACTACCTTACTCATGAGGCATATAAGTGAAAACAACTAGAACAAAGTGGAATTTGGAGGAAGGGGGATATTGAGGTAAAAGATATTTTTGCAATGCACCTTCATAAATAAGTGCAGAGCTAAGACCATCCTAAAACACCAGAAGTATTTTCCTAAAATATGTCTACTATGTTGAGATGCTTCTCACACAGAAGCCTGGACACCTGGGAGAAGATGTGGCTCTAGTATGGCATCATGATCACCATCAGCACTGTCATCATTATCATCACCATCACCTGCTCTGCCCCAGATGTGCTGACGCTCTGCGGTGGTTGATTTCATGGCACTGAAGGAGCAGCAGACTGAGAAGTTGTTCCATCTCTATTTTCACTGCAAACACTGATGACATTACATCCCCTGTATAAATAAAGGAGTAAATATTTAAGAGACAAAATTTTAACTTTGACTTGTTTTGGTTCTTGAGTAAAGGAAAAATATATTTTTACAAAATAATGCAATCTAGTTAACAGTGCGATTTGACCTGCAATAAAACAAAACTGATTATAAATATTAATATTATCATCTCATCACCATCAGCAGCCTTATCCTAGGAAGAAGAAAAAAATATCCCAGGAGAATGATCTAAAGGTATAAAATAGTTGGTCCCCTGAGGTAGATTTTAGTTAGTGCCAGACATAAGGTAAGTAAAAGGATTAAGCAAACGTGTGAGAATAAATGAAAACACTCCTTTGTGGGAAACAGTACTTTAGGAACCTATTATTCTCCTGGAGAAAGTTTGTTTTGTAGACAATATTGTTGAATTGTTTTACATTAAAATTATTTGAAACTTTTTTCCTTACTACCTTCACCCTCCTCTTATCAAATGGGCTTAAAACAATCAAAGAGCAATGCTACGATTCTACTGCCTGCTGGGCTGACCTCCCCACCAAAAGCAGACGCTTCTTTGGAGAGGAGCTTTGTGTCATGAGCAGAAGAGGAAAAAATGAAAGAGTGAGAGTTTTACAGACAATATTCATCCAGGAGATGGTTTTTCTTTTCTTTGCTGGGAGCAAGAAGAGTTATACAATCCAGCCATCACTAAAGACAGAAATTACTTCAGGGAACCCAAAGAGAATGACATGGAGAAATTCTATCACATCTGCTCTGTACAAATCTGTGCAATAGAAATAGGCACAGCAATCATAAGATCAGAGGTGCTGGATAGACAGTTGATGGATTCCAAGTAAAGAAGAAAGAACCCGCTTTAATGATCGCTTCAAACAATAGCAGACAAAAAAAACACACCTGAGAATCAATTCTGGTTTGGGTCTCAGTGAATGACCCATCCAGGATGGGGCTCAGAAGTGAATATTGTACAACAGGAACAGGAAGACTCAGACCCCAGCATAATCCAAAAAGAGGCTGAGGACAAAACAAGCTCACCTATTTCCTGTGTCTTCCACCTCTCAGGTTTTCAGTGGAATAACCAAAGAAATAAAAGGAAATGGGAACAAATCAATCTCACCACAAATCATTAAAAAAGAAGGAGAAAGAAAGGTGGTATTCACGGGCTGGAAGCTTCAGGAATCTGCACTGCACAGACTTCTGTCAGGGCCATATGAAAAGAAGGACCAACCTGAAGGGTCACAAATGCAAAGGAGAAGCCAGGCTGGGGAGTAACTGGGTGGAACCCCCAACTAGGACCCCAATTCAGAGTGATGGGTCCGGCATTGAGCAAACAACCTCAGAAGAGGCTTTGGCAAATAGAAGGTAGGGCGAAGGTGGGCTTATAGACGTGAGAACACAAAACACAGAGTGTATTCTTGTATTATTGATTAATCACCATGTTGTTTTCTATGCGAACAGCTGCAAACCTATGTTTGCCCCACCTTGTATAGTAAATGTTGCCACGGAGAGCAGTGTGCTACCAGCAATCCTGCCAAACTTGTAATTGGTGTAGAGAGATGGCCCAGCGCACGGGACATAAAAATGTCACAGCGTGGTGGTGAGAAGAGTTTGATGCTATAGTTCATCCCGGACAATCTCTGCCAACACTTGAAAACCTCACAGAAATGAAACTGTACTTTGCAAGTGCCTCGGGTGGGGGCATCCTTCCTCTCCTCGCGGACAAGTTCAATCTTGATACAGAAAAAAATTAAACTGAACATAAATTTCTACTTCGTCTGTGAATCCAAAGTTTTAAATGGGGTTCCATAGCATCTTAGCTACAACTATTTTACTTCTCAATACTGGAAAAACCTGTATCTTCTGTAAAGATAAACAGGCAGAAAAATACAACATGTTTAAATTTGTTCATGAGCATGCAGGTCTATCTGAAGGATCAGGGCCGATTTTCATCTATGACACAGCCTTCCTGATAAAAACAGAAGAAAACTTTGAAAGCCTCTTCGTTTTAATGTCCATGACATTTGAAAGGGTGCAACCTCTATAAAATAGAACAGTTAAGGAGAAGTTGGGCTTCCACGTGGAAATTAAGTTTCCAAATATTACTCATTGGAGGCAGTGAACAGCAGATTGGTTGCTACGGAGTGTAGAAATATAGCCTCGCCTCCCCAGAACACAGAAGAAAGGACCAAAGGGATCAATATGGTAAGTGAAAAGATAATAGGGAGATGGGAGATTGAAGGAGTTCCCCTACATTCAAAGTAAGAATTCCAAAAGCATTTGATGGAGAAAAGCTCTCTGCAGAAGCTGAAAAAAGAAACAAAGAAAATAAAAATGAAGATAAGTTTACTAAATCAAAGAGAGCTGAGGCTTTAAATCAAAAAAGGCCACCTGGACATAGGCAAATTTAGTGAAAAATAACAGATGAAAACAGGTCTTGACAATTACAAGAATAAAATAAAAAAAAATAGAAACAAGCAAACACCATCTTGGCAGAAAACCAGGCAACACAGAAAGAAAAGAAAGCCATTTCAATTCCATAATTCTCTTTTACAATTCTATATTTCAAAAGCAAGCTGTTCAACTTCTATAAAGTTAAGATGACTATTGATTTGTACTCAAATGTATATCCAGCCAAGCAATCACTCATGTTTGGAGGCAACAAAGACATTCTCATATTCAAGAACTTAGAAACCATTACCCATGTGCATTATAATTTTTAGGAGCTATTAGAGCAAACTTTGAAATAAATTAGAAGGATTTTTGGTAAGCAAACATCTGTAATTATTAGAATTATTGGCTGAATAATCATTAATGTAGTCATATAACAGCAGCAGCATACAATTATCTAACTGTATGATTCACCATTGACAGAGAGTGTGGAAATATAGAGAGAGGGGACAGAATAAAGAGAGAAAGAGAAAGGAAAAAAACACAGAATGAAGAAAAGAAAGTTAAAAGAAAAGAATACTTATTCTATCATATTAAACAGGAAAGCTTTCTTCAGTCTATGTAATTAGTTTAAAAAATAGGTTCCAGTAGATTTTTATTTAGTTTTATGGTAACAGTATAAAATAGAATATTTAAGTCATTGTAAAAATAGCAAAAAAATAAACAATATATTAATATCAGGTTATGGAGGAGGTGTGGTCACTGGAGATAAAAGAAAAATGCTTTTCTAGAAATGTGTAGGCAAAATCTTCAGAAAAGAATATGAGGGGAAGCAAAGGTTGGTAGAATCACCCCCCATTATCATAAACCCTGTAGTTATTTGTAACTCTTGTCTTACACGATGTTTAAGTGTGCAGTCTACTACAATAAATATATTTTATTCCGCAGTGTTGGTTTGTAATTCTCAATAAATCTCCCATGGCTCCCAGGCTCCCAGGCTCAATGCTGGCTGTCCATTCAACATTCATTCCTTTATTCCCATTCAACACCTATAGCTCAAAAAAAAACTGACCACCACCGCTCCCAACCGAGCTCCAGAATGGATCCTTTCCAGTTTAAGCTGAACAGTTCCGTCCATTCCCCCAGCCACAGTTAATATTCCTAACATACATCAGATCCAGAGTGGGTTGGAGGACTCTTGCTTGGAATGATGGAATAGAATGCTCAGTACCTCCCTCTGAATACTGTCTTGCCATGTCCCCAAACTGCAAAACCCTTTTCAGTAAGGGGAGCAGTCGATAAACAGAGCCAAGAAATGATGAGAAAAGGAAGTCAGAGACAATTGATTGCGAACGGGCTAGACTTCCAGTCATATAAGCCAATAAACCCTCTCAACCTCTGAGCCGCTTCGAAATGACTCTTTTTTAATTGTTCCTGTCAGCATCCTAATTGTTACAAACTCCTTTTGCTGCCCTGTTGAAGGTGTTAAGAAACTCTTGAGTAGGTCAGATCCGATCAGCACTGTTTTCCATCAGTCGGGTGACCCAACGGGTAAAGTAACACCCAATTTGTGGACTGACATACATAGGAAATGATTTAAAGTTTGCTTGGGATTCAGGTTTTGGAGAGATGACCAGTGTCCTAGCTGGAAAATCTGGGAATGCCATCAAGACTTTACAACTCCCAAGACCCTCAGCAATACACACATTGGAACATGCTCTTCATGGATGGCAAATCCTGGAAAATAATCCACTTTTCTTTATGGTGAGGCTACCTTTAAATAACAAATTTAAATAGGAATAAACACAGCTAAAGTCCATCTTTAAAAGACAAGAGTAAAAATAAAAGGCTTAATATAACTTATAAATTGAAGGGGAAAGATAAATAAAGTGTTTTTTTGTGGGCTTCTCTATGCAAAAAATTGTAGTCATCAAAATTAAGGTATGTGTTTGCTTGTGTTAAGTATGATGCTGCTTTTGGTTTTCACTGGATCAAAACCACACTCCTCAGTACCAAGAAAATCCTTCTAGTCGAAACCGGTTTGGCTCAGTGGATAGAGCATCAGCCTGCGGACTGAAAGGTCCCAGGTTTGATTCCGGTCAAGGGCATGTACCTGGGTTGCGGGCACATCCCCGGAGGGGAATGTGCAAGAGGCAGCTGATCGATGTTTCTCTCTCATCGATGTTTCTAACTCTCTGTCTTTCTCCCTTCCTCTCTGTAAAAAAATCAATAAAATATATTTAAAAAGAGAAAAAAGAAAATCCTTCTAGAAATGGTTTATCATATTACTTTCTCTAAAGCAGACTCAGTAGGTGGCACATTCATACGTGGTCTTTAAATGACAAAGAAAGCTAGTTTACCAGACTGTATTTCTCTGTCCTACCCATCGGGAATTGGAGACCTCCCAACTGCCTCATCATTTCTCCCAAGATAGTTGGTTTTGCAAAATCTCTAAAATGCCCAACTAAATACATACCCTGGAGCCCGGCCGGCATGGCTCAGTGGTTGACTGTCGACCTCTGACCCAGAAGGTCATGGTTCGATTCCCAGTCAGGGCACATTCCCGGGTTGTGGGCTCGATCCCCAGTGAGGGAGGCGTGCAGGAGGCAGCCAATCAATGATTCTCTCTCATCATTGATGTTTCTATCTCTCTCCCTCTCCCTTCCTCTGAAATCAACAAAAATATATTTTTAAAAAATAATAAGTATCCAGGACAGAAATTGCCCTGCTGTGCCCTGCTTAATTAATGAGAACTGGAACAGGAGAAGACCATATTTTGAGGAAGAGATAATATGGGTCATGCATCACAAGGAGGAAATGCCACTGGCGCTGAATAAAGAAAACCCCAGGTATCCCTACTTCCTTCCCTCAAAGTAAGCTACAAAATTCCTCCAAACGTCAAACCCCTCTCCTCTCCAGACTTCGCTGTAAGAGTTAAATGCAACAGCACGTGAGAAGTCTCGGCGTCAGATTTATTCCGACTCCAGGGAAGTGCCTTCTATTCGCAACGTCCTCATGTTTCAAATCTTTGATTCCGGGCTAATTTTTTCCTCTCTCCCAGTCTCATTATTTTTCTGCGACTCGGTCGCCTACATCCTCCAGTAATGTGTGTAAGGATGATTTCAAGTAGGGAAATGGCTCACCCAGGGATTTTGAATAATTTACTTTGCTCCGTAGACTGTGGTGTATGTAAATGCAGCAATTAGTATTAGATCATCTCTTGCGGATTTCCGAGCCTAATAATTTTATGATTCATGAAGGGAAAAGTCTGTGAACCTTGGAAATGGGCTCTGAATTGTTTCCCCGGGAGCTGAGGAAGTCGGCAGCGCTGGCCCAATCCACTCTCCTATAGTTTCCAAACTGTCACAGTCGCTCTCAAGGCTTACTAATAACCAGGGACTCACAAAGCGGAGTTCAAAATAGTTATGAATGCGGCCGAGTGTGTATGACCACGTCCTCCAGTGGCTCAGGTTCAGCATGTAATTCTTCAGGCAGAAGCAACACATGTATGACGACGCGTGGTACGTAGGGAGACCACTTTTCACAAACGCAGTCTGATTCTGCCAGCTTTTGAGTTGTCAAGAGGAGCCTTTACAGTGGGGGTGTGGAGGATTGGCAGATTTAGCCCATCTTAGTGCTTCCTCACAATGTTTGCTATGCTCAGCAGAATACAGGCTTTCAGATGTAAAATATGGATCGAGCTTACCCCACTGTGCAAATCAGTACATTAAGCAAACCTAGCAGAAAGCCTTAAGCAGGCAGCCAGAAAAGCTGCAAGAGGCTTTCCTATCAAATGTGATGAGAAGTAAGATTTCTATCTTGGTTTGCCCACCAGTGTATGAACCAGAAATCATGGCCCAGAGACAAGGGGGCTTTGTGGGAGGGCGGAGGGAAAAGGAGTCACCAAGCAAGGTCAATATAAACACATGCTGGTTCATGAAATTTGAAAAAAACTCACTTAAAATAACTCAAACTAAAACACTGCATTAAACATACCATATTAAGCATACAGTACTAAAACTCAATGTTTTTTTGTTTGTTTGTTTATATATTTTTATTGATTCAGAGAGGAAGGGAGAGGGAGAGAGAGGTAGAAACATCAATGATGAGAGACAATCATTGATTGGCTGCTCTCTGCACACCCCCTACTGGGGATGGAGCCCACAACCAGGGCATGTGGCCTGACTGGGAATCGAACGGTGACCTCCTGGTTCATAGGTCAGAGCTCAACCACTGAGCCATGCTGTCCAGGCTAAAACCTATTGTTAATAGAGGATAAACTTCTACCACAAATAAACCCAAATACAGTCTATACTTCTTGCTCCCATGAAAGTCCAGGCAGGCATTCCTTGCTGACAGGCAGTGTTTCCGCAGGTGGGGATGCCAAGCTCTGGCTCCATGAATCCAGCTCCCTGGCATCATTGCCCACATCCAATAGGCTGCTCTGTCATGGCCAGAAGAGAGGAAAATGTAAGGAGGAGGCCCATCCGCTTGGCTAAAAGCCCCAACCTGCAAGCACCATCTTTCCACTCTCGTTCTATTAAAAACTCAAAGGATCCTCCTGACTTCCAGGGAAGCTGAAAGCCGCAGTGTTGCCAAGAGCCAGGAGAAAGGGGCGAAGGAAGTCTGTTGCCCAACAATTACAGAAATAAGAGAATGTATACAATATTCATCGCACACCTAAAAACTCAGGTCGGTGCTACCATTCTAACAAATTTAACTGTTGGGAAAATATTTTAACACATCAAAAGGAAGTTAGATTAATTATGATTCACTAAACAACTATTACTAAGCATGCACTGTCTCATGAAAATATGGCATTAGTTGGAGAACAGGGTGGTAACAAATTTCAGGATACTAATTTTGTGACCTCCAGGAATCATTACCCAAATATAGTATCAATGAGAATTAAAATAACCCAGAGATTTAATGAAAGAAAAGAAGATAAAGTGAATTTTTTTCAGACCTGGATACAAATCCCTTTATTAAAAATGTGAGATTATTTGACCCAGTGATCCCACTTCTAGGAATATATCCCAAGAAAACAGAAACACCAAACAGAAAGGATATATGCACCCCTATGTTCATAGAAGCACAATTCACCATAGCTAAGATCTGGAAACAGCCTAAGTGCCCATCAGCAAATGAATGGATTAGAAAACTGTGGTACATCTACACAATGGAATACTATGCTGCTGTAAAAAAAAAAAAAAAAAAGAAGAAGAAATTCTAACCATTTGCAATAGCATGGATGAAACTGGAGAGCATTATGCTAAGTGAAATAAGCCAGTCAATCAAAGAAAAATACCACATGATCTCACTCATTTATGGATAATTAAGACCATTATAGACAGATGAACAATAATAGATACAGAGGCAGAGCAGCATCGAACAGACTATCAAACTACAGCGGGAAGGCTTGGGAGGGTTTGGGGGTGGGGGCGGTGGTGGTAAGAGATCAACCAAAGGACTTTTATGCATGCATATAAGCATAACCAATGGACACAAGACACTGGGGGGTAGGAGAGGCCAGGAAAGATCAAGGGGAGAAAAAAAAAGGAGATATGTAATACTCTTTGTAATACTCTAAGCAATAAAACAAAATTTTTTAAAAAAATGTGAGATTAAGTGGTAATCTCCTCATGTTCCAATTTTCCTCTTTAAAGAAGTACTGACCAGATTTCCACCTAACAGTTACTATTTAGATTTCTGTGATAAACAACACTTAAAATGAGATAAAATAAAATACTTTGAGAAATTATAGAACTATATACCATTCATGAAGGCATTTTTAAAATACCAATTTTTTCTTATATCAGTTTTTTAATTCTAAGAATAAATTGTATGGTTTATTCAATATTTAAATTATTTTTTTTTACTTAACTAAAAATTTTTTACAATAATTTGCCTCATAATGAAATGTCTTTATTTATATTTTTTCTCAGGGTTACTAACAAAAAAACAAGTATCTTGCAAACTGTCTTGGTTATTTTACTATTTTGAGGCTTCTTTGAAGAGAAATTACATATTATATTTTATTCCCGGTGTTAAAGCAGAAACTTTCTTTTCTTTTGCACTTCACCTCTATCAGTAAAAAGTTTTAACCTTACATGTTTGTATTACATGTGTGTTAATATATATTATTAAAAATTTGCATACTTTGTTGTTGAATTAATATATTGGGTAATTATGCATCTTAAATTCTATAAATGTAGAGAACAGAAAAATTTAAAAAATATTTTAAATAAATTTTATTTTTAATGGAATAGAAAACTTTTTGGTACTAAAAATTGTTTAAAATATTTGCTAATGTATTATATAAGAAAATAACATAATGATTCAATAATATTTTAGTGAGAGCAATGCGATTGATTTTGCTTGCTTTAACTCTTGGAGATTCAGCTATTTAAAGATATTCTAAATTAAGTTTATCTGTATAGTAGCCGAAATGTAAGTCAAAATTGCAAAAGGTGCTTGTTAAAGCTCCAGTATGCAAAGATGTACTTGGGGCGGGTTCATGGGGGTTTGCTTGTTTTTATTGCTTTCTTAATGTCATAATTGGGCTTACAAAGTTTCTACCTGGACTAAGTGACACTAACAGGCACTGAAATGTTATTGTTCACTCTGCCTGCCCTGTCGCGTGACCTTTGGTCTACAGTTTGTTTGGGAGAGTCTCTTAAAGCTTTCTCACTTAAAGAGGCGCAGAAAAATTACACTTTGCTGCCAGCCACTGAAAGCAAATGACAAAGTGAAAGCAATTCCGCGGAAGCCCCTGAGCTGTCAAGTTCACTCAGGTCCCTTGAATGTCTGGCTTAGCTCCTACCGAACCACGTGGGGGCGCCAGAGTCAGCCCACAGAGGATACACTCATAAGCTCACTTCCTTTCTTACATACTTTAAATAAATTTATAGCACCGCCTTCGGTATGTTCGCCGTCACTTTGAGACACTGGCTGAGGACAGTGCATTCCAATTCCTTGGGGATCTTTTTAAAAATGCAATTTCTGATTGAAAAGGTCTGGGTCTGGGGCAAGACTGACTATGTAACAAGTTCCCAGGTGCTGCCCATGCTATTGGTCCATAGACCTCATGTTAAGTTGCCAGAACTTAGAATATAATTGCTTTACAGGGCTAGCAACAGATGATGAATATATTGGTCAGGCCTATAGCAAACAAATCCATAGTCTGAGACCTGATTGCGTACACCTGGGAATAAAAGATCACCAAGAATAGGAAAAGAAATAACAATTTTACCTTAACTAATATTTTCTCGAAATGTAGCTTCATTCTACTACTTCCTAGAACCTGGGACGTGTTTTATACAATGTTCTGACCAGGGGCAAGATTGCACATTGTGGACGGAAAAGGGACCACATGTTAAATCTGACAAGCTCAGGGGAGGCCTGCATGGTGGGTTTGCAAACTCAGAGACCGAAGGTCACCACATAGGATGGTCTGAAATTAAAACTCCTTAAGTAAAAGCGAGTCATAGTGGGTAGTCATGTCCTAGACTGGTATCTTCCTTGACAAAGGTCAACCTTTACCTTAACTGATCCCGTCTATTGCCTACCTTTGGAATGTCCGAGTAATCCCTTTTTCCAGGCCCCTCAGGGCACAATCTCCCATCAGAGCACAGACCACAAAACCCCCGTTGTTATCTTGTTCACCCACATACCAGCTCTAGGTGCTGTAAATGTTAACTGTTCACTATGCTGTACCCACCAGTGAGAAAGAAGTGATTTTCTATTCAGTTTCCTCTTTATCTGATCCCACAGATTCCCCCGCTTTGCTTTCTTCTGCCTCCTTCATCTATCACCAATGAATTTCATGTAACCCTCCTCACACCTCCTCCTTTGATTTTAATATTTAAAATAAGGTGCAAAACTGCCATTCTCTGGAGCATTTTCTCAATCCATTGAGATTATGCTTCCCGACAACTGTCATCAGTTTGGTTCAAATAAACTCATAAAAATTCTTACAGGTTTGGACATTTCTTATGTTGACAATGTACTGTCTAGATTTGCTTAAGATGGATGGTAGGTGGAGGACACACAGCTGGGACTGTAGAAAAATTTGTGGCTTCCTTGGCCATAAAGTATTTGCTTCCTTGTTTTTATCAATGCACTGATAATCATAATTCTGATTCTGACAGTGGTGCTGAAAGGATTATACAAGAAAATGGGGTCAGTAATATGGAATGTTAACTGTCCCCAGCAATCCTCTATGTGCCATGTATTTAGAGAACTTGTCACTCCTTCCTCCTAAGCTCTAGCTACCTAATGTCTTAACTGCCTCAGAAGCACCCTAAAATATTTTTAAATACATTGGGATCAGACATTGTGATGAAGGAGGGAAACAGATTAATTTCCAAATATTGTATGGAATGGTAAAAACAAAACAGAAATTCAAAGTCAGCCTGCTTTTATATGCATTTTCAAAGTACATGCCATTCACCTTGAATTTAGTGTGCTCGCTAAAAAGCAGCCAACCTTGTCTTGAAACACAATAGTAACTTCCGATCTTTTCCATTCCCTCAAAAAAATTATAATTCAAGATTATGTGATGCATAAATAGTTAAAATCTAAGCATGTAATCAACTGACCACTTTTACACCTCTGCAAGTCCATATTTCTTAATGACAAAATATTTTAAGATATTTGTATTAAGAAAGTATAAGATAAGGATAGTTTAATAAAATTCCAAATGAATTATTTTAGCTTTTATTATGGGAGAGAAAACCAGCACACACACCCCCACCATAAAAAAAAAAACCCTTCTAAAATAACTAAATATGCGTGCCATTTCTGAAAGAACTTTTGGGAACATATTCATCCCTGAGGTCTGTTTAAATGTTATGGAGTGTACACAAGCACATGCACATATACGTGGCCTTTTATTCTTGCAAAAAAAAATATTTAAAAAATAAAACTATTTCCCCAAATGCTTCCTTTCTGATGTTACTGAAGAAATACTTGGCTTTATTTTCTGAATAAATGTTAGCAGCACCAAAGATCCCTCATGGTTAGATCATAATAAAGTATGCTAAAAAAAAGAAAAAAATTAAATCCCTGCTGATACAAATCACGTAGTATTTCAAGAATAAAAGGGAATAGAATGATTGGATTAATACTAAGCCAGTCCTCTCTCTATTATAATATCGATAAAGATTTATAAGCATTCTCTTTCCAGTGTATCATAAAAGTGAAAAGTAATCTGTGGTAGCTGTTTAAATGTATTATTCCAATCTGGAAAAAAAGAAAGAACATCTATTGTACATCTAATACATGTTGGATGCTGGGCAAATATCTAAGGCACTGAATGTCACTCATGTAATGCTTTCAAAAAGCCTTGCATGAGGGCAGAATTGTTTCCATTTTATGAAGAGGAACAACTAAATCACCATGACACTGTCAGAAAGCTAGTAAGTTGAAGGAGCGCCCCTGCTCTTCCACTTGTAAAGCAAAACTGGATGTCGGTGGTCCATGGGCAAAACAGCATCAGGATGCACCTCCTGTAGTGACCACACCCCTGCCGTTCTGTCCCATCTGTGTTACAGAAGTAGGGGCACATGACTGAACATTCCAACCCCGCTCCCCACCATCCACACATATATGCATGCCCTGCCTCCAAAGACCTGACAGTGAAAAGAACAAAAATAAAACTTGAAATGGGACAAAACAATAAAGCACGAACTAGCCTAGTATTATGAAATGACAGTCGCACTTGACTTTCTGCTGTGGTGGCATAAACATTAAATTGTTTTCATCTTAATGGGAAATGTGGCCACAATGAGCTACAAACATTATCTCAGGGAGAGACCTGTGACTTTCCCATTAAATGCGGCCTATCCATTTCAAGGTGCCCCAATGACATGTGGGGGCTACTGCTGAAGCTAGAATTAACTAAATAATTCATCCAACTTAAATCTAAGCCAAACTTTATATCTTATGTTAAGGAATAAACAGTAAGGATTCTTGTAAAATCTGTTTCTCCCATGAATAACCATAAATATAATTGACTGAAAATGTCTTTTTTTAGGTGACCCTCTACCTCTTCAGGGAAGTTCAGGGTGGTCCCCATCCATTCAGGTCTCTACCATTTTTTCCATCCTTCAACAGCACAAAACACTAACTCTGTATCAGAGGTCAATTACAGCTCTCAAGGGCTCACAATGAGTCCGGTAGAGAAGGCTGGGAAGACCACATAAGAGGCAAAATTCACTTCCTCCACTTGTTTCTGCTTCCCCTCAGTGTAGCTGGAAGGCTGAGCAGGACCCAGGAGGGTTCAAAATCAGTGCTACTTTCCTTCGAGTTCACAAGAAGCCTTAGCAGAGGGGTCCTCCAGGCTCACACAGGAGCAGGCCGCTCAACCAGGGCTCCAGCGCCGAAGGAAGCATGACTCCAAAGGCCCCTTGGAGCACAGGTAACGATCCAGCATTCTTAACCTGACTGTTTTCAAGTGACAAGACAAATCTTCAGGGGACTGGTTCCATCCTGTGGCTGCGGGAGAAGCTCCGGTATTCAATGAGGCGAGAAGGGAAGAGATAATGTTCCTTTCTGAGTAAAATTTGTCAGGCCTAGATTCCCCTACATTTTCTCTCTGTCTTTCCTCCCCTGTCTTTTCCTTCCTAGGTCATTTATTTCACACACACCATATCCTCTACATTGGTAAACACTGAAACCAAAATGATTTTCTTAAAATAAAAATGAAACTCACCCCTTTGCAGCTCCTGCTATTTAGCTATGCCCACTGTCCCTCGCCCCCAAGTTCCTGTTCGCAGCCCTCCCAGTCCTGCCACGTTACTTGATCTCTGTGGCATCAACAGTTACATAAAGGGATTTGTTTCTCCCCAACCCTATCATCTCTGGAGACTTTCTCCTTCCTCTAAGACTTTCTTTTTCTTTCGCGTAAATCACCTAGAACGATGGACATACTCTATCCACTCAGAGCTGCTCTTCCTATGAAATCAGCAAACCAAGGCTCCTAGCTTTTCACAATGATGTATTATTCTAGACTCATACCTTCACTGCATTTATGAGATCCTTTTAAGGCTGGACAGATGTATGTTTCAAAGCCAGTGAGAAAACCCATTTGATTGAAGCAGGCTGAATGTACAAGAGAAGAAAGATAAATTGATACAGTACGAGTCTTGCCCATCAACACCTCTAACATCTCTCAGCCCATCTGACCGGCCTTTTTATCACTTTGACCTTCATCTTAGACTCCATGAGCCATAATTTTAGTAACATTCTTCCCTGAACCATAAAATTATTTCTCTCTTCATCTTTTCTTATACACAGTTAGCAAAACCCAGTTCCGGTGGATCTTCTCTACTTTCCTCCTTTCTTTGTGTCTATGGTAGCTACAGGTATCAAAGACCAATCCATCCACCTGTGCTGGATTCTGCCTTTCCCCATCTTCTTATTCATTTATACTATTAGCTATATTTTCCCCCTCTAGCATATTCAACCTTTCCCATTGACTTTGAAACATGCCCACATCTCTTTCATCTTACAAAGAAGTTTCATTCAAGCTCTCTTTCCCCAACGACTCCTATGTCTCTCTCCTTGCTACCCTTCACAGCCAAACTTCTTGAAAACATTATCTTCACCCACTGATTTTATTTTCCAACCTCCCTCTCACTCTTCACCCACTCCAATATGAATTCTGTCCCCACCACTCAACCAAATAGCACTCTCCAAGGTCACCAATGTTTCCATTTTGATAAATTCCATGGGTATTTTGGTAGCAGTTAACACAGTTTATCTCCTTCTTAACATCTCTTTCTCTTTCTGGTGTCTTCTTTTCTGACATCTATATCTTCCCAGTAATCTTCCTTCTTAGACTCTCTAGAATCATCCTCCCCAATCCTGGCCATAAATGTATTTCCTTCACACTGCTTATTAGGCTATCTTTTCCTCTCCCTCAACACTCTCTCCCTAGGCATTTCATCCATGCATACAATTAAAACCACTCATCATAGTCCTGTGTCAATTATAAGATGCTTACTTTTTGTTATCAATTACAAGATGCTCACTTTTCCACATCTTAACATCTTTGAATGCAGTTGATGGCATGTCATAGTAGTTGGTGGCTATAATTTCCTCCTTCTTGGTGGCATATAAAATAATGCTGCATTTTTAATTAGTGACATCTTAGATTCAATAAAATAAAGCATTTTCAGCCCTGATCCTTCCTTGAAAAACCAGACCCATATGTCTATTCACCATTTTCACTTGAATGCTTGAAACAGCAGCACTGCAATGACCATTCCAGGGGGCAACATCTATATTGAATTCTATGTGAATGACACCTTCTGGAATTAGACAAGGTGGTAGCCTTGTCAAAACTACATTCAAAACTGAACTCAAATCTCACTCTCTCCCCAGTCTCCCAACTGCCCCGAAATCTACTCTCTTCCTTTGTCCCATCTCAATATTCCTTACCATTGTCTACCTAGTTTTGCATAAGCCAGAGCATTAAATACCAAATTCTATTTCCCTCTCCCACATTCCATAGCATCCAGTTATCAAGTTGATTTTTCATATCTGTCCACTACTTTGTACTTCCTCCAGTACCTCCCTGATCCATCACCTTCCCTAGACTCCGAAGAGTCTTCTAACTGCTCTGAGGACATCCATTCTTGCCTCTTTCCCAACTATTCTTCATCTCATAGCACAGTCTTTTCAAAGCAAGTCTGGCAATGCCGCATCCATGTTTAATACCCTTTGGTATGTACTCATTGCTGCATTTCCGGGTATCCTCCTAGGCTGTCTCCTTGGAGGTTCCACATTTTTTGGTCCCTTCCTATTGCTCAAGTTCACGTGCACATTCTGCTTCTTCATTCCCTAGGTTTCAATACAGTGAATTTCTTTCAGATCTCTAAGAACAGCAAGCTCCTTCTTGCCATGGATCCAGTTCTCTGTGCCTGTAATGTTCTCAACATTCTCCACTAGCCTTACATAGTTCACCCTCATCACCCTTCAGATCCCTGCATAAATATTGTTCCTTCTTTGGGAGTCCTTCTCTGACCTAAACCAGATCAGCTCTCTTCATCACATGCATTCCTTTCTGTATTTTGAATTTTCATATTTATATTTATTATTATACTAGAGGCCTGATGCACAAAATTCATGCAGGAGTAGGCCTTCCTTCCCCCAGCTGCTGGCACTGGCTTCCCTCTGGCACTCAGAACCCAGGCTTCCCTCTAGCCCCAGCTTAGTCCAGAAGGATGTCCAGAATGATGTCCGGAATGACGTCTGATCTAATTAGCATATTACCCTTTTATTATTAAAGATTGTTTGTTATATTTATCCAGTGTTTTAGGCTTTCAGGTCTACATTAGTCTTTCTAGTATTAATATATTTAACCACTGTTATTGAACTTTTTATTTCAATGGTGTTTAATTGTTTAAAGTTTTTCATTTCTGCATAAAATTATTTTCTGATCAATTCCACTTGTTTGTCATTGGTCTCTCATAAATTGCTATTTTTCCCTTTTTGAATGACTGGCTTGCCCTTAATTCTATAATAGTCAAGGTGATGACTAGCAAGTCTTAATCTGCTACTTCTACACCCCTAGGTCTTTATTTCAATTAGAATGATATGTTCATTAAATTAAGACATCTATTATGGTGCCAGCATTCATGTAACAGACAGAAAAATGTCTCATATGGGTCAATTGGAATCATTTTGTTAAATTAACATCTTAGCCTTTTGTAAGAGGGTCTTAGTAGACACTGTTATTAACAGAGATAGGGCACAAATTGAAACGAGGAGTTATTATGCATTACATACTCTGAGCATATTTTCAATTGACAAATCTGTATAGCTGAGCTTTCAAAATATATCTTATCATATTTCCATAGAGCCATTTGCCAATTTGCATCGTATTAAGGATCGTGCCTGTTCATCTGGCTCCACGTATAATAAGGCATAGGATCACGCTTGCGGTAACTTGAGAAATGCTATCTGATTATTTTACTTGTATATCTTTAATGTTCTCTATGCTTTAGCGGTCAAAGATATCACTGAATAAAAGGCCTCTATTCTTCGTTTCAGGAACATTCTAATTCTATATGCTTTAGCCTCTGCCCAAGGCACTTGGCCCCACTCCTGCAGTGGCCAACACAGAATACCTTAACTGGCCAAGCTTTAATCACAGAAATAAAACTCATCCACCTGTGCTCTAGCCCCAGCCTGCAAAAGCCCTTGAATAAGTCACATGGCCTCATCCTTTGTTTTCCCAACTTTAAAATCTAGTCTGACTCACTTAGTCATTATGAATATTTAATATATTAATGCAATAGCATTTTATAAAGGAAGGGCATGATACAAATCCAAAATTCACTTGTATTGGAACAATTTCCATTTTTATCCTCTAGCTCAGTGGTTTTCAACCTTCTGGCCCTTTAAATACAGTTCCTCATGTTGTGACCCAAGCATAAAATTATTTTCGTTGCTACTTCATAACTGTAATGGTGCTACTGTTATGAATCTTAATGTAAATATCTGATATGCAGGATGGTCTTAGGCGACCCCTGTGAAAGGGTCGTTCGACCGCCAAAGGGGTCGCGACCCACAGGTTGAGAACCGCTGCGTCGAGCTATTTTCAAGCTCTTGTTGACACTTGCCTGTTCACCTGTAGTCTTTCCTCCTAGATGTTTCTTCCAGTTGATTAGCTTTCAGTAGAGCACTATCCTAGTCATATCATTCACCAATGGAAAGCTTTCAATGATGCTCCATGACAAATGAGTGAAACGTCCCTCACTTCAGGTCCCCGTGCTTCACCAGGGAGGGGGCCCTGAGCCACAAATGAGAGAGCCTCTGCCTCTCCCTAGATGGGGAGACACTGCATGCACCTGAAGCACGGGGAGGAAGCAATCACAGAGTAAACAGGTGGTAGTCATCAGTAGCATTTTCATCAACTTGATTTCCTTCTGGTGGTCAGTCAGCACAAGCTGTCCACTCACAGAGATACAGGACCTCACAAGGCATCGACCTTTCCCCACCTAGAAATAAGAAGGTCTTCACTCACTCATCCTCCCTGAAAAATGTATTAAAGACCTGCTACATGCCAAACACTATAGTAGATGCTGAAGATATGGTCATAAGTGAAGCATGCTCTTGAAAATCTAAACTAATAAAAGGGTAATATGCTAATTAGGGCAGACGTCTTCTGGATGTTTATCCGGACAAAGTCACAGTGGCTGCAAGGCCCGGGGCTCACAGCAGCTGTGGGCTCAGGCAGCTGTGAGCCCCAGCAGGAGCAGCCTTAAGCCGTCAGTAGGACATCCCCTCAGGGCTTCCGGACTGTGAGAGGGGGCAGGCCGGGCTGAGGGACCCCCACCAGTGCACGAATTTTCATGCATCAGGCCTCTAGGTAAGATATATTTCACCTCTTCAGACAAATGAAATTCAATAGTAATGTATACATTTAAAGTGAGCTCTTTGTAAAAAAAAAAAACAACTCCAAATTTCCCGAGCAATTAGCAAAGTGACTAGGTCACTTTACATTTTTGCACTTGATTCTTTGACTAAAATTATAAAATGTCAGAGCTAAAAATAGCAGCACATGGGTGAAATGTAGAAGATAATCAGAGTTTAAAAAAAGGGGAGCAGGAACTTTCCATGAAACTGTCAGAGGAAGGTGGTCACATAGCATGTGATTCCACTTATATTATTACATTCTCGAAATGACAAAATTATAGAGATGGAAAACAAATTAGTGGTTCTTGGGGGTCAGAGATGGGAAGGAGGGAATGAGTACTATAAATTGGTCACATGAAAGAGATCTTTGTGGTGACGGAATAGTCCTGTCTCTTGATTGCAGTGGTTTTGGCATGAATCTACATATGTGCTAAAATGGTATCACGCCATATGCATGTACTGTACCGATGTCGGATTCCTAATTTGGATCTTGTACTGTAGTTACATAAGATGTAGCCATTGGGGAAACCAGCTAAAGCGTACATGGGACCTCTCTATACTCTCATTGCAACTTCCTGTGAATTGATAATTATTTCAAAAGTAAGAGTTTAAAAGAAAAAGAAAGGGAGCAAGCACTAGGGACTTTCCATGAAACTATCAGTTAAAATATTTGTATAGAAACCAAATCTGCTTTCAATTGCGACCAGAGGTGGCTCTTCGAGTTTTGCACACATGAGCAGTATATTCCTATCTCTTCAACGCTGACTAGGGAACTGTAATTGCATCCACAAAGTATCTGCCAGCCAATTTGTTGATGTTACATTTTTGTGATTGATAACATAAGATCAGGACTCATGTTTAACAAAGAAAACAAAAAGCTTGAAGCCAGCCACCTAACACCTATCTAATGATTGTATTGCCTCTAATTTCTATCACGTAGCTTCTGGTTCTTACCTCAGGTAAAAAGAGAAATATCTCAATTAAAAAAAATTCAAAAACCTTTCCTCAGAAATTGTTAAAAGTGGTATCATTAGAGTCATACAAATTAGAATCGACACAAGAAGTTTAAGATATGCAGTCATTTTTCATGCTAATGAACTAAAGTACCTCTTGAGCCTTTCTTATCGACTGTGGTTCTATTATTTCTGATGAGGTAAAATTATCTACATGTCATTACCTAGGTCCCCTGTGAATAAGGATAATGGAAAGTGCCTCCATACTTTGCAAATGCATTATGTTCTGAAAGAATATTAACATTTTATTATATGTAAGTTCCTAATGGGAACACTTCTCAAGCACTGAAATAATTACTCAGAATGGCTCTCTACTCATAATTGCAACAAATTTTATAAAAATTACAGATTTGGGGAAATATTACTATGTATTGTATTTTGCATTGTGAAGATAGTAGGCATTCTGATTTACTTTCCATATTCATCAAGTTTATGAATACATGGTATGTATACCTATGATTTGGAGATCAGAAGGGCATGATGATAAAATGTATCATTGAATTAAATATCTAGTCCATTACATAAAATATTTATACCTGAAATTTTTTAACTTAACCATAGACATATGGTTAAGTTAAAAAAAAAACTAGCCTGTAGTTGCCTACACATCTGGACTAACTCCAGCATGCACTCTGTTGAGCCATTTTCCTAAGCCATGGCTCTTGAAATCCAACTTCTAATAGCTTCTGTAAGTGAAAATTCAGTACTAGATTAAGAAAAAAAATGCAATGTCTCTAGAACTCTAATTATTTGGAACATGTGAGTGTGAAGAGCTCATGGGAGAGTAACAGAAACCTTCATTTTGACCTAAGGACCAAGCCACATTCTCCAACATGTTTGCAAAAGACCTAGTGCTTTAGGGTTTTTTTAAAAAAAGTTAATACTATGCTTCCTCACCATGTCATTCTTGGAAGACACTCCTGTGTCTACTGCTCTGGAAGTCTAGAATCATAGGAAAGTGGAAATGTTAACTGATTACTAGAAATCAGCATCCCCTTAAATCCAAAGCCATTCTCTTCAAATACAAAGGCCTGTGTACATAAAACTTGACATTTGAATCATCATAAAATAGAAATACATTCAGGACATATTTCAAGTTATGCCTCTTGCTGTAGTTAAATTACCTAAAAATGGGCAATTCCTTTATATAGCAGAGGTACAAGTTCTTCATTATCCCAAAAATTTTATGGTAACACCTTGAACATAGTACTAGCTTAGAAAATTATTTTTAACTAAATGTTAGATTGATGAATGTAATTGACATGTTTTTTAAATGTGCTATTAGTGGGGAAATAGGGAAATAAAAAGTGGTATATCATATGATAGACTTACTGAGGGCAATTTAAAAATTAAAAGATCTATATTAACATGGATGCAGCCCAAAATATAATATTTGGAGAAACCATATTCAAAATACATTTAAATATGCTATAAATTTGTGTAATTTTTTTAAATCATACCAAAATAATATTTTATACTGCTTATGAATACTATATTTGTTTAAAACAATGAAAAATAGACTAGAAGAACATACATTGGATTTATAATAAAGATTTCCTTTAAAGGAGAATAAATTAGGAATGTGGGTTTAAGGTCACTTCAGATATACTTATATTAATAACTTAAAACATGTAACTTTAATAAAATGGAAAATTAAGATGAAATTCATGTCCATCAAAAATTTAAAATATCTTTTAACAATAGTCTTATTCTCAAACACCCTTGCATTTCATTTTATACTTTTATTTTTAAGAACCATTTATTGAGTCTTAGAAGCCAAAAGAAATATGTGTTTTGTAAACTATACAAATGAATGATACATCTACTCAAGGATGCTTTTAGTATTTTTCATGACTGCACAATAACTAATTTGACAAAATGTGAAACTTAGAAATGTGTTTTCTTATAATAGTTATTTCTACCATTCTTTTCTTGCTCTTAAAATTCCAATTGAGGTTGTCCATTAGACATGAAATCCCTGCCATTCAACCTCTATGAGTCAAAAGCAAATATGTTTTCCAGTAAAACAGAAACCAGCGAGCCCGCCCCTCTCTCCTCCCCCAGGAGGATCCAAGTTGAAACTGAGGATGTCATGCAACTCACTGCCCTGTCAGCAGCTAATATGAGTGGAGGTCACTGCTCTCTCAAAATAAGAGGTCAAGCCCAGCCGGTGTATCTCAGTGGTTGAGCATCAACCTATGAACCAAGAGGTCATGGTCCGATTCATGGTCAGGGTACATGGCCGGGTTGTGGGCTTGATCCCCAGTGTGGGGCATGCAGGAGGCAGCCGATCAATGATTCTGTCATCATTGATGTTTCTATCTCTCTCTCCCTCTCCCTTCCTCTCTGAAATCAATAAAAATATATTTAAAGAAAAATAAGAGGTCAAGACTTGAGTCTGAGCAGGTGTTTATTTCCAGGCCTTTTATATCATGAGTATGCTTAGGAAGGCTGCCCTGATTAAAGAGCTTCTCACTTAGAAAACAACTAATTTCTTCTTTTTCCCCACACACATCTTGGTTTAGATGCTATACCATCCTTTCATAGGGATCTGTATGTCTTCCCTCTAAAGGCTGCCTTCCATTCCATAGTTAACCCTGAGTCTAGATAGAGCTGTGAGTCCCCAACTTCTGTTGTCTGCTTCATCAGTGTCTTCATACTAAGCCCTATCTGCCTCAACTGCACAATTATGGAATACTATAAAATTCTTAACCAGTTTCCAAATCTTAAACAGCGTATCTATTCTGTGCAATTCATGTGTTGTGTATATTTTACTGTATTCTTATCCTCTGAAAATTTGTTGCATTTTAAACCACGTAGTTAAATTCTCTAGTAACCAAATTATTTTAGCAAAACATTGCACACATTTATGACGTCTGATTAGTGACTGACTAGTAAGCAAGAGTTAGGATAGACCCTATGCAGCCAGACCAACCCCAATGCTTCCCAAGTTCCCTTCTTGTTGCTCTGCCTGCACTCAACCTAGGCCTGGGGATAACCCCAATCCTGTGGTCTGACTCTAGTATCTCCACTTCTTATCATATGTCTTGTCGTTTTATAGAGGGAGATGTTTTTAGATACAGATCTTCTGATTTTTTTTAAAAAAAATGCACTTTTAATCTCTGGTTGAATGTTAGAATAAGACTGAGAGTGGCATCTACTCATATCCATCCATTTTGATAAATTCTCTGTGTATATTAAAATATACTCCTCACTTTCTATATTGACAGTAGCTGATTTCCCTCCATGAAAGGAACAAGAGTTCAACCAAAAACCTACTTAACTGAATGGCCCTCGTTCTTACACAGGAAAGATTTAGACCACATAAGTCAATAGGCCCCACATTCTGTTGTCCGAGGAGGCATGCCTGAGGACAGTAAAGCAAAGAAAGAATAGTATAGAGTCAGGACAACCACACCCGTTTTTGTACCTTGGCAACAGATAGGTTAGGTGAGCTTTGGAAAGGTGCTCCAAGTTCAAATACTTGTCTGTGTCTCGGTGCCACAAAGGCCATTCTAGTGGCTCATAAGTTTTCTTTCTCTTAAAGAGAATTCTATATATACACAGCATTCCTAAGAGAACATTACACTAAGCTCTAAATTCTTAATTGTCACTGGGACAGACACAGAGATGTGCCACTCAAATTCCCCATTGGTGTAAGAAGTGTGTGGTTGATTAGGTCCAGCTATTGGTTGTTTCACAACCTGCCGGAAGCCGGTCCATCCTTGCTGCTTGACACAGTCGCTGCAGGAAAGAAACATCTGCACAGCATATGTTTCAAGGGACCTGGCGTATATAGCATACTGTTCTTAATATGTTTGCTCCCCTTAGCGCTGTGTGTTTTAACCAAGGTCACCTCTCCGAGAAAGGTTGTTTCCCCAGGTAGGAATTTTTCCCTGAAGTCAGGGAGGGGATGAAACTCCTTAATTAAGTGCCAGGCGGGTAGTTAATCACGACAAACAATCATGCTTAAGCTACATAATCTTTACTCCCTGGAATGGAGATAAGAAACGCCCTAACCTTTGTAATAGAAATTGACAGGATTAAAATCAACTGGGATAAATACGGATGTAACAAGACAATAAACAGCAGAACCTCTCTGGAGATCGAGACCAGAACTTGGCTGGAGATCCTGGCTAGAGATCCTGGCTAGGCTGCTGATCAACTGAACGCTGTCTCCGTGTCATTCCTTCTTCACCGACTCCGTCTACGCTTTTGGGAACCCCTGGACCTGCTGGGGTTGGACCCCGGCAACAACCTACCTCAGTATTTAACCCCAGGTCACACACTCTTCTCAGTGTGTGGTGGTGGCAGCCACTCATCAAGATGATGGTAGCCAGGGTCACGCTTTCCAGCCAATGATTGAGCAGGGCAGGGCTATAGAGGGCTCATCATTGCCACCCAAGGCAGGACTCCTCTACAGGGAAATTTTTGCTCTGGGACTCCCCATCTGGCTGTAGGGATTTGTCAGGTCAGCTCAACCCTACTTCCTGCCTTTTCTTTCACAGGCATTTCTCTCAATAAACCTTTGTGCTCCAAACTCTACCTCATCTTCTTCTTCTGGAAGAAGCCAGCCTACTACAGACACTGATGTAAACAATGTAAAGCTGAGGAAAGACTGTGCAGGACTGGCTCATAAAACTTTTGGTGGAGGCAGGGAAGAAAAGATAGGCCGTAGTGTCACTTTCATTGCCAGGAATGAGAAGAGAATGCAAACTAGAATTTATTGGACACCTACTACGTGCCAGAAACTTTACAAATTTCATCATCATTCAGTCTTAGAACTACTTCTTTAAACAAGTATTGCTATCCATATTTTATAGATCAAATTTTCCTCAAATATTTACTCACACTTTCCTGTGTAGCATGTACTGTACCATGAAGTTATCTGCCTTCAAAGGTGCAGATATGTGCATAGATAATTGAAGTAGATCTTGATAAGTGATATGAAGTGTGTGTGTGGTGGGGCGGGGGGAGGGGATGGAATGAGGCACTTGTCTGCCTGAGACTTTAAAGTAGGTTTCCAAGAGGAATTAACACCTGAGCTGAGTCATGAAGCCTAAGGACCCATTTCACCTGGGATTAGCCAGGTGAAAAAATGTGACCAGGGTCATTTGAGCCAAAGCACCCCATTTACAAATGAGAGGAGAACCCAAGGTTAACTCCTAGGTGCCTTGTAAAAGGTGGAGCCAAGATTCAGACTCAGCCTTGACCCCAAAGATCGTATTTAGTCCACATCCATCAACGTTCAGGACTAAAAATGGACATAAAATTGCCTCTCCATCCTTCACAGGTGTGCCTAGAGTCAATCCTCAGCACTTTGATTATCCAAGGCATGGCCCTTTTGTCTTGTAGTTCCCATCAGGAGATAAATAATGTTCAAGCAAACAACTGACAACAGTAACACTGAGAGTTGTGAAGGACTTTTTCAACTGCCCAAGCTCCCCTAATGGCAAGTTAAATTGGTAGCAAAAATACTTTGAGTTAGAAAATTACTGGTAACAAAGACTCTAGAACAGGGGTGGGCAAATTTTTTGACTCGAGGGCCACAATGGATTCTTAAACTGGACCAGAGGGCCGGAACAAAAGCATGGATGGAGTGTTTGTGTGAACTAATATAAATTCAAAGTAAACATCATTACATAAAAGGGTACAGTCTTTTTTTTTTTTTTTTTTTTTAGTTTTATTCATTTCAAACGGGCTGGATCCGGCCCGCGGGCCGTAGTGTGCCCACGGCTGCTTTAGAAGGTTATACCTAACCTCAGCTATGCTATTTGCTCACATTAAATGTTGACTACCCAGGTATGGGGGGAAGCAAAGAAATATTTTAGTTAATAATTACACTCTCTTAATACAACGTTATAGCCCTCATACTTTTAAAAAAAATTATTACTTTTGTTGTTCTGAAATGCTCATTTTAAGTGATTGCTTAGATTTCATAGAATAAAAGATGCTTTGCCCTGCCAGACTACTGGAAACAGCTTTAGGATTCGCTAATGCAAATGATCTCCTCGAGACTCGCCCCAAATGTTTCAGAGAGAAATCCAAACAATTATTATTAGAGGATATCAATATGCAACTAGGACATAAAATTAAGGAGCCGACAATGAGGTGCCCTTCAGTGCAACCACTTATTTCAGCAGCTGACGGATTCTATAAGCAGAGAAGAGGCATTTTGGCACTGGCTCCCAGGTGCAGCATGCTTAATCATGACTCCTGCAAGGCACTAATTCCTCATTAACTGAGGAAATAAATATTTTTACATCTTTAATTTCAATACTCAAATCAACCAGGAAGAAAATGTATTTTATTTTCTCGGTGATGAGCGATTTCTTCTGTAGAACTAAAGGTCTATGTTGACCAGGAAAGAATTCAAATATCATATCAGGATCATAGCACAGGACTGGATATTGAAGGTAAGCAGCAGAGACCACAGCCTTGACTGAAGCAATGCTGGGAAATGTGCCAGAACTCCCAGTGTCCATGGAGGCTGACGTGGAACTCAAGGTAGGGACTTGGTGAACTAGGAGTCATCGTGGAATGCGGGCTTCCATGCGATGGACATCCAAAGCACAGGCGGGCTTTGACATGATGCAGACATGTGATTAGGGTAGGTAGAATGGTCTGGCTCAGTAGTGGGCCCAGGAAAGGTGGACCGGAAGTTATAAGGTAAATCAGACTCTGTGAGACTCAGCTGTGCTGCCACCTACCCCTGTGGGTAGGACTGTGCAGAGCAGCATCTAGGGTAGTGGTTCTCAAACTTGAGCATGTGTCGGAATGAGCTGGTCTGCTTGTTAAAAATTTAGCTTCATGCCCTGGACGGTGTGGCTCCATTGGTTGAGCATCATCCTAGTCACCAAAAGGTTGCCAGTTTGATTCCTGGTCAAGGCATATGCCTAGGTCACAGACTTGATCCCCAGGAGGAGGAGAGCAGGAGGCAACTGATGGATGTTTCTCTCTCACTTCAATCTTTCTCTCTCTCACTCCCTCTACTTCCCCCTCTCTCTAAAACCAATTTTTAAAAATGGAAAAGGAAACACAAGCAGAACATTACCTGTTACTGTGGACAGAGCTCTGCTGAGGGCGCACTTCCTGCTCTTTTTCCTCTCCCACAACCAGGCATAGACCATCCATTTGAAAAACGCAGCCTCTCTGGACCAAACTAAGAAATTCTGATTCAATGGCAGGAATAGAACCCACAAATATGCATTTTTTTAAACTTGCCAGTTGATTCCGATTTAGGTTGCTGATGAGAAACTATAGTTGAGATGTTAATTGTGAAATAAATAAAACAAAGAAATGATCTTCTACCTGGCAGAATGAAACATAACACAGGGTGGAGCAAAAGTGGGTTTACCGTTGTTTGTTTGAAGAATAATACAAGAAGTAATAAATAATAATATAAGAATAAACTTCGTGTTTTTGCATATTCATAACTATAAACCTATTTTTGCTCCATCCTGTATAAAATATGGCTTAATGGTACAAACAGAAAGAAAGAACGTCACCAGCCTCTCTCACCCTGATGTTGTGCCCAATTACTTTGCCTCCAGTTTTCAGAAGCCATTAAGCAATCGCCTCTTTTTAATTAAAAAAAAAATTAATTCACATAACATTTGAGCTCATAAGACAAGTATTGAGGTGGAAAGGATACTGGGGGAAAAACTGGATTCAAATCCCAGTTTCATTTCTGGTTGAATTTATCATATCACACTTTAACGATAGCTTAGCATCTCAATTTTTTTTTACTAAAAATTTGGACTAACAATAACATCTGTAGAGAACGACTGTTATGAGAATTAAATGAGGAGCATATGCAGCTCTGAGCCTGGTATCTGGTACATAGAAGAAACTCTGCAATTGTTATGAATGAATGAATGAATGAATGAATGAACATTTGGGTAGATGAGAAGCTCTTTTGAAGTCAAATGAATGTTGACAATGTTGACAAACAGGAAATGTTAGCTTTCAAGCTGGTGACAACCATAAGGAATTCTTTCTTTTTAATTACCAATTTATTTCCTTTTTTCAATGTGTTTTTCCCCACTAGGAACACAGAACGATCATTCTTTATTTTTATCCTGCTTCGCTTTGATTTCCTACATAGCCTTGGTGTAAATCATTCAAAATACCCTTTAAACCACAGACCAGCAGAGCCTAAGCCGTCTTTGGATTCCGTACCATTGAACCTTACAAGAAAACAAATCCACTCATTTGGCTTTCATTTTTGTAAACCCTTCCCATCTTCTTTGGTGCTTTTACTAATTTCTAGAGCATGCGTGGTCTGTGAGTAGCTCCACGGAAATTCACAATTATGGGGGGCTGACTTTCATATTAACTCTACAAATGGCTTCATTTAGAGCAGCGGTTCTCAACCTGTGGGTCGCGACCCCTTTGGGGGTTGAACGACCCTTTCACTGGGGTCGCCTAAGACCATCGGAAAACACATATATAATTACATATTGTTTTTGTGATTAATCACTATGCTTTAATTATGTTCAATTTGTAACAATGAAAATACATCCTGCATATCAGATATTTACATGACGATTCATAACAGTAGCAAAATTACAGTTATGAAATAGCAAGGAAAATAATTTTATGGTTGGGGGTCACCACAACATGAGGAACTGTATTAAAGGGTCGCGGCATTAGGAAGGTTGAGAACCACCGAATTTTAGAGGCACAGCGGGCTCATCTGGCTCTCACAGGGAGCGAGGCAGGACTGGATTCCCTCCGCACAGCCCATTTACTCTGAGACACGTGTTGCAGCATGCATTAAGTTCCATTTCTGTGAGTTGGTCTGGAGGTGTAGAACCACACACAGCTGGATGACATTGCACCCTCCAAATGGGAGAAGAAAAATAATGCAGGCCAAAGGACGGGCACAGCAAAAGGTAAATCTTCCAATCGGTGACATCCATGTCGTGCTGTGCGGATCCCCACGCTTTCCCCGGGGAAAAGAAGAAAAGGTGTGACTTGGAAGTGGAGAACACTTTTTTATTTATAAACTAGAGGACCAATGCATGAAATTTGTGCAAGAGGCTCGGCCCCCGCTGCTGTGGTGGCTACCTCTGCTTTGGCCGTCGCAGCCCTGGCTTCGTCCAGAAGGACGTCTGATCTAATTAGTATATTATGCTTTTATTATTATATATAACTTCACACATGTCATTTGATATTCTATACAATGTCACAGGTAGCATTATAATCCTTATTCTAAGGACAAGGAAATGGCTCAGCCAATGTAGCTCAGTGGTTGAGCATCAACCTATGAACCAGGAGGTCACGGTTGAATTCTCAGTCAGGGCACATCCCCAAGTTAGAGGCTCAATCCCCAGTAGGAGGGTGTGCAGGAGACAGCTGATCTGATGATTCTCTCTCATCATTGATGTTTCTATTTCACTCCCCCTCTCCCTTCCTCTTTGAAATCAATAAAAATACATTTTTAAAAAAATAATAAAGATGAGGAAATGGAAACACAACAGGATTATGTAAATTACCCAAAGTCACAAGTTAGCCGACTACAGATCATTCATTTGTCTTAGTCCATTTGGGCAGCTATAACAAGATCCCACAGATCGGTAGCTTATAAACAATAGAAATTTTCCATAGTACTGAAGGCTGAGAAATCGAAGATTAAGGCGCCAGTGTGGCTGCTTTCTGGCGAAGTCTCTGTCTTTGGGGCATGGCTGGCACCTCCTTGCTGTTTCCTCGAGTGGTGGAAGGGAAGAGCTAGCTTCCCCGGACCCTTTCATGAGGGCATTCATCTCATTGCTGAGGGCTCCACTCATAACCGGAGCACTTCCCAAAGGCCCCAACTTCTAATCCCATCCTATTAGACATGATTTCAACACATGAATTTGAGGGGTGACACAAACATTCATACCATAGCATTTTTCTAACTCCAAATCCCAGGTTCCTTCCAATATGAGAATATTTCTGCATATTCATAACTGGCTTGAGGGTTAGCAGCATCCTTAAAAGGAGAGACAGGGAGACATCCAAGGAAAACTCATTTTTTTTCTCGAGTCAATTTTAATAATATGATTCAAATAAACCCCTCTCATCATGTTCTGCTCAAAGGCATTCCGTGAGCGTAACATTATTAATTTATTGTCAGTCACTAACCACAGGAGCTTCGCTTTTTCAGATGGTCACCATTGCCTGCTTGCTTGAGTTTAGCCACAGACATCTGACAGCTGCCAAGGCCAACAGTTTTGTGGGCCCAGGGGCTGAGCTGAACATCCTTTAGCCCTCTCGGTTGAATTACCTTGGACTTGAACGTTCTTAACTTGATTCCATTGCAGCAATCATTTTCACAGAAGACTTGCTGCACACAATTGAGATTTTACATAGTACATAATGGCATTTGTTCTAAGTAAATTTTGAAGACTCTCAAATTCAAAGAATTCTCCCTATAAAATGCCCACAAACATAACCTTTTCCCTCTCCCTGAAAAGGCTAACATAGATTATTTTATTTTCAATTACAATTGACATACAATATTATATTAATTGCAGGTGTACAGCATAGCGATTAGATATTTATGTACCTTACGAAGTGATCACCCTGGTAAGTCTACTACCCATTTGACACCACACATTATTACAATATTATTGACTGTATTCCCTGTGCCGTACTTTACATCCCTTTAACCGTTTTACCCCTCTCCTCAACCCCCTTCCATCTGGTGACCATCAATTTGTTCTCTGTATCTATGGATTTGTTCCTATTCTATTGTCTGTTTTTTGCTTTTTGATTCCACATATAAATGAAATCATATGGTATTTGTCTTTCTCTTTCTGACTTATTTCACTTAGTATAATACCCTCTAGGTCCATCCATGTTGTTGTAAATGGTAATATCTCATTCTTTTTTATGGCTGAGTCATATTTCATTGTATATGCACCCATGTAGGGACTCCCTGCTCTGCATTCTCGAATAAATCTCAGAGGGTCTCTTTTACCTTGTTTTATTGTGGTCTAGCAAGGTCTCTATATAAATGAATGGCAGACTTCTCTGCCCTCAGCTGAGACTCCTTTATTGAGCATTTGATTAAATGCCCTAAATATATTTTCTGAGCTCAGAGAATTGCTAAACACTCCAGGGACGTTGAGCTTCAGCAGGAGATCAAGGTAAAACTCTCCCAAACATCTAAGGAAAGCAGCTAATGCTAATATCTGGGCCCAGGGGAACACCTCCTGCTCCTGTTCTCGCACACCACCTGTGCGCAGACGGAGGATAAGTTTTTGGTCCTCTCACTTCTGGTCTCTCTTTCCATCCACTCCTGCTCCTCAACCCACCCTTTATTAATACCTCCTCATGAGAGGAGTAGCTAGTCCTCAGAAATGGAGATGTTTATGGGCACATTGTACTAAGTTCCTTAAATATTAAAGTGTCCTTGAAGAGTATCTGAGAGGCTCTCTGCCTTTTCCTCCCACTTAATGGATTTGTGTAATAAGCAGATCCAGGCAAGGCCTGACTCTCCAGAACGTTATCTTTCTCCTCTTCTGTCACTCTGGGCATGTATTGGAATAGTATTGGATTCAGAGTAAAAAAGGAATCCTTCCTTTGGTTTAACTAATAAGCTTTTCCTGAGAAAGATTAATACATTGACACTTCACTGTTTATAAAATGCTACTCTACTCCTTTGGCTATTAATCCTCAAGTTTGCCATTCCCCTCCTCAGGCATCCCGCCGGGAAAAGTTCTAGATGGCAGAGTCTTATTCACTCATTGTTGGGACCCCAATGAACACCTTCAAAATACACACCACACCTCTAATCTTCAACATTATTACATTCAATTCTACTCAACTAGTACTGAGCCAACTACTGATGACGAAATCTCAAAATGAAGGAAACTAAATGTATGATGGGAGTTTTGGGGGGAATATTGAAAGTCAATTTGCCTAGGTCCTGAGAACAGCATTTTAATTTCAATATTTTGGTTAATAAAATTAAACCTACCATGATGAATATTCCCTCTGCCTCCCATCCCCAGTAGTGAAGCTATTCCCCATCAAACCTATCTCATAGGATGTCTTAGCTATATCTTAGCATGTGTCACCCTGAAAGGAGTTGTGCAGACAGCGTCTTGGGTACAGGACTTTATTTGATAAGTGATTTTCCTAGGGGGATGGAAGTAAAACAAAGGAGGAGGGAAATTCAATAAAAGGATCCGTTATCAAGTAGGTGCTTTGTGCTTGACCTCCCAGGACCTTCTGAAGACTTCTATAAAATAGGTCTTAGAACCCTCTGCCTGAGGAAAGAAAGCAGAATGCATTTATCAATTGGCTTTCATCCCTGGTTGGGCAAGAGCATCTTCTAGGACATTATCGCCCCCAAGACCACATTGAACACTCGTGAGAGCTAGCAGGTTCTCTGGGACGATGAAGGCACCAGGAAAGCCCTGGGCAGGAAGTTAGAGGAATGTAGTGAAGGCACAAGTTGGAAACTCTGTCAGGAGGCATCTGTGCAGAGCTAGTCAAGTTCTGCATAGAACTGGTGGCCACAGATGTAAATGGAATAAAAGATGGTTCTGTGTCCAAAACAGTCCTCCTCTGGCATCACGCAGTTCCTGGTATGTCTCCCCTTAAGTCCAAAATGCTAGAGTCCCCTTCAAGCTATGAGCAGCCACAGCATCTGCCAGGACCTGACACAGTGGCTTCATGGAGCAATGCCTGTTGCAGTAGTCAGCCTGATGTAGTAACTGATACCCACCATCCATCTCCTTCATCGTGGGTTTTCAATCTCTCTCTGCTGTGGGCAGAATTTTGGCAGCTCTCGGTTGCTTTTCTGGTTGCAAGACCTCGACTTTCATTCTTTAGAAACCTGAGCCAAGGTTCAGATTGATTGAGCCAAGATTGCTCAATGGGCCATTCATAACTGTCATTGAATATGAGAATACGAAGAGACAACTCAGTGAATCCCCAATCCAGACTACTCTTTCTCCCCTGCTTTTAGTACTTAGCCCCAGTCTTTCTCGTGGTGGTCAGACTCAAATTCCCCACCAGTATGGTGACTCCGGTCATTGCCTGCTGGCCCTCTGACATGAGGATCCAAGGCTGGCAAGAGACAGTATAACTTCATTCAGTGGAACCCTCACTGTCTCCCACACTGATGGATTACCTGCACAAGAAAGAGACTTTCTTTTCTGGAAGAGCTGAAGATTGTGAGGACAAATCTGCTCCCCAGGTGAGTTGCTGAGAGTAATGGTTAGAAAGAGCCAATTCTAGGCCTTGCAGATGCCAATATCCCTGGCCAATCACACACACACACAGCCATGGTCTTCAACATCGCCTTTGACCGTGCGTGAGCCCTTGGGCCGCATCTCCTTCGAGCTGTTTGCAGACAAAGTTCCAATGACAGCAGGAAACTTTTATGCTCTGAGAACTGAGGAGAACGAATTTGGTTATAAAAGTTCCTGCTTTCACAGAATGATTCCGGAATTTATGTGCCAGGGTGGTGACCTCACATGCCATAAAGGCACAGGCGGCAAGTCCATCTATGGGGAGAAATTTGAAGGTGAAGCATGCGGGTCCTGGCATCTCATCCATGGCAAATGTTGGACTCAACACCAGTGATTCCGCTTTTCATCTGCACTGCCAAAGCTGTGGTTGGACGACAAGTGTGTGGCCCTTGGCAAGGTGAAAGAGAGCATAAATATTGTAAACTTACTCTGAACAGGCTGCTAAGGAAATTCCCACTTTTATGATAGTTAACAGAAGCCAGCTACTCCAGGATACAGTTGACATGTAGGAAGAAGGTGGTAGCCAAAAAAATCCAGGGTCTCACCTGCTCCCATTCAAGTCCTGAAGGTATTTCCCTGTGCTCCTCAAGTTTATCAATTGTCTTAACAAACCTATCACTACCAAGTCACGGGGCCGTTACAACAAAATTAACTACCCATTTTCAATCCTTAGAATTAAATATGTTTATTACAAAATATAGTTATCATTAAGTGATGTGGATCTAAATATTACTAGCATGGATTTTGTACAGATAGCCTTTTCATCCGCGACACAACCTCCTTCTGCTTCCCCCCCCCCCCTTTGCCCCATCTTTTTCAGACCTTTTCCTTAACCTGTGCTTCAACCTTTCTTCCTTGCAGCCAAAGGAAAAATATGTCCAAAGCCCTTTCAGTGCTCGCATGTTGGGTTGCCAAGCATCTTTGCCGGTAGCCTGGTGGAGAGCACATGAATTTATGCCTCCTACTTATAAGGAACCTCATTCTTTCAAGGCATAGAAATAAAAAATCTAGGTATCTTTTAAAAAATATTTATTTTTTAAATTGATCAAGGTGACATTGGTCAACATGAACATATAGGTTTCAGGTGTAGGTTTCTATGTTCCAAGCTCTGTATACTGCACCATGTGCCTACCACCCAAAGTCAAATCTTCTCTTACACAGACCCAAGTGGAAAGTACAGTCTCAGAGTTAGTCATTTTGCTCTCTGGGGAGTAATATGGTGACACCTGGCCTATTCCTGAGCTTTGTCAGCTTTGTAGTGAATTACATGCAAGGATAGAGAGGAGGATCCTTGCCTACCAGTAAAACACATTTATTTAGTCTCCTTTTCCTACAAAGTATTTATAACCTGACAATCAATGGGTCCGTGCTGCCTGTCACTCCTTGAACCAATTGAGTGGAATAACTGCCGGCAGTATGGGAGAGCAGCAGGCCATCCAAAAAAATCTGCTCTGCCCCCACCATAAGCCAGCTGCTTATATTGGGTAGAAGGACAAAGATTACATGGGGAAGTAGGCAAAAGGGTATGCCAAATGGGCAGTTTACATGTAATGCAGGCTGGAGATTTGCAAAGGCCTGTGGATATGCAAAGGCTGGGGGGTCTTCAAAGGGCTGGCAGCTCTGGTTTCTGCAACAAGGTTGTTAATCTTTCCATGATAATAGACAGCTCCCTGATGGGGAAGATGGGCTGCATTTCCAGGTGAGACCCCAGGCCCCTCGTGCAACTCCCAGCCAGGTTAGAATGTGCCGTCTTTCATCAGGATAAAACAATCACGGTTAATAGAGCATGATTAATACTTCTTACGATTATAGCTGGTCCCCTATATTCTATTTCTGCTCCTGTCATATTAAATGATATGATATAGCCTAAATCTTTATATACTTTATGTAACAAATGTATAATTACAGCAAATAAAGAATATCATGTTTCCTAACAGGGAGTAGAGAGAAGTTTCAGAATACGGAACACAGGTTTTCCACTCAAACCTTTTAACAACATGCTGTTTTTGAACATCTGAACTGGATTATGATTCTGCCAGATTCCTCTGTGTTTCAGCCTTCTGTCTTACATTAAAACATAAGTAGCAATTTCTACTGAGAAAAATTTGGAATAAAGGGAGGAATTTTTCATTTGCTTTATTTTCCTAATTGTGTATGTATGAAGCACCTGCCTATAACATCATTGACTCTTCAAAATAACTGTAGGGAATAGGCATTATCACCCTGTTTTATAGCAGAGGCTGAGAGGTGCTAAGAAATTTCACCAAGGTCAGCGGGACTTGGATTCATATACTACCTGTTTCAGTCCAGTAGTCTTGGTTTCTTCAAAGCCCTGAATGCAGTTCTCAATGGTATTCAGTGTGTAAAATTATCACTAGGGTTTGTAATATTATGAAAACAAAATTTTTTCCTTAAGAATAAATTTAGCACATATATTATGTCTATAAAATCTGTGCCTCCAAGCCTGTTTACTAAACACTTTAAAAACATCTTATAGTTACTTATTTGACTTCCTACTATTTAGACTTACTCAGTTAAGACATTTTACTTCAACATAAAACAAAAAAGGTTGTCTTTAATGACTAATTCTGAATAGTCCACTAACATTACACAATAGGTATTATTCCTACATACATTTTTTTAATATTGCAATCTGGGTAGACTATTGGCATCAATCCTTTTAAAGGACTTAACCTTTTTGTATTTCAAGCCAACAAACCAGAAAAGAAATAAGGATAACTAGATGGGGGAAAGGGAAGTAAGCTAAGGAAGCAACCCAGAAAGGCTTAGAAGAATGGAGTTCTTCTGCCACCTGGTGACTTTTGTGTGTCATAGCCAGAGCTACTTGAAATTATTTTAAGAAATTTCTTTTTTAAGAAATGTTTTGATACGTTTTTATTTCCAAAAGACATATTACTCAGTAAGTGGTTTCCAGATCTTGATGCTCAACACAGTCACCCAGAAACTATAATCGGGAGACCCAGCCCTTGATGCTTTGATCTTGTATTTCCGGGAAGGGCCTAGGACAGTGGTCGGCAAACTGCGGCTCCCGAGCCACATGCGGCTCTTTGGCCCCTTGAGTGTGGCCACAAAGTTTCAATCGCACTGTACGTGCACGCCCGCACGTGGTATTTTGTGGAAGAGCCACACTCAAGGGGCCGCAGTGTGCCAACCACTGACCTAGGATCATTTCCCAATAATCCCAGGTGATAATGATGCAGTTGATTATAAACTGGACGTGTTGGTCTGCAAGCTTTTCACAAACAATTGGTATCTTCTTCTTTCTGGGCTCAAGCCCAACTCCATGTAGGGCCTCACTTTAGCTGGGTGTGGCCACGTGACTGAGCTCTGCCCAATGGAACCTGACTGCCCTCGTCTTTATTAAATGCAGGTGTCTTGCTTCCATTGTCTCCTACCTGGATACCCTGGCTAATTTTGGCACTGGTGGAGACAACCTCTTTCTTAAAACATTTTCTTTGTTGAGTTTAGTTACATTTTCTCTCTTTGTTCTGCTCCTGCTAAACAAACATCATCAAAGCAAAACTCAAAGATCTCACTTCACTCTGACTGAACTGACCTCCCTGCCTCTCCTCCAGCAGATCAGACTTGTGCGCATTAGGGCCTTGGCCAATCTAGTGTTTTTGACTGGAGAGCACCCTCTTCCTCAGATCCACAGGGACCTGCCCCACCTCATTCAAGTCTGTTCAAGTATTTGTTTCTCATTGGCACTCCTATTTACAAATGCAACTTCCTCCCAGCAAACTCCTCATTCTTATCTTGTTTTATTTTACTTACTAGAGGCCCAGTGCATGAAATTTATGCACTGGGGGGGAGAGGGAGGTCCCTCAGGCTGGCCTTTGCCCTCTCACAGTCTGGGGTCCCTGCGGGGAGCAGGCCTAAGCCAGCAGTCAGACATCCCTCTCACAGTCCGGGACTCCCTCACTCCTTACAAACCGGCTGCTCACCACTCCTTAGCACTGCCATGGAGGCGGGAAAGGCTTCTGCCGCCACCACTGCGCTCACCAGCCATGAGCTGGGCTTCTGGCTGAGTGGCACTCCCCCTGTGGGAGTGCACCGACTACCAGGGGGGCAGCTCCTGCGTTGAGCGTCTGCCCCCTAGTGGTCAGTGGGCATCACAGCACTTTTATTATAGAGACTAGTGGCCTGGTGCATGAAATTTGTGCAGGGGGGGGGTGTCCCTCAGCCCAGCCTGCACCCTCTCCAATCTGGGACCCATCGGGGGATGTCCAATGCTGGTTTTAGGCCCGATCCAGGACTGCTGGCTCCTAACTGCTCACCTGCCTGCCTGCCTGATCACCCCTAACTGCCCCCCTGCTAGCCTGATAGCCCCCAACTGCCCCTCCCTGCCAGCCTGCTCACCCCCAACTACCTGCCCACTACCTGCTTGCCCCTAACTGCCCCCCTCCCCGCCAGCCTGATTGCCCCCAGCTGCCCCCCCCTGCTGGCCTGCTTGCCCCTAACCACCTCTGCCTTGGCCTCACCACCATGGCTTTGTCCAGAAGGACGTCCGGTCTCCTGGAAAGTCTCCCAGTCTAATTACCATATTTCCCTTTTATTAGTAGAAATAATAGCTATAACATTCAACATACTGCACAATTTTATTTCTTATTATTTTTATTATCTTCTTTACCCTAAAATACAAAACTTCTTAGAGCAGGGATTTTTGTTTTCTCTACCGCAGTGTGCTCAGAAACAAAACCCATGCCTGGCACATTGTAGGTGCTCAAAAAAATATTCGTATAGTGATGGAATGAGTGTGGGGATGAACGCTGGCTCGTGCGACTGGTACATATACACAAGGGACAATGTTCAGCCTCCCAAGTATTTAATCACACAAAGTAGAATATTTTTCTATTAATTGGTCAATGCATACACCTTTTAATGACATTGATGCAATTATTTTTAAATCAATTTACAGGTAATTATGAAGCATTGATAACCTTTGACCCAGTAATACCGGCTGTGAAATTGTGCTGCACCCAAAAATGTATTTTAAGGTACAGGTTCTACATAGCCATCTGCTGTAACATTGTTGATAATGAGGAAGAACTCAAAGAAACAAAAAGCTTAATAATCAGAAAATAATAAATTAAATTATGTTAATTCTATGCAGTGGACTATTTAGTGGCCATTACAATCATAAAGACTACTACCACCTGGAAAATTGTTTATGGAAAATGCTGTCTTACAATAAAAATTTAAAATCTCTAATTACACAGGTTTTATATGTAGAAAATACCACAAGGAATGCACAAAAACTAGAAAATTGTTGCATATACGGGTAATGAGATTAAATTTTTTTTTTTGGTCTTCATTTTCCAAATGTTCCTATGCTATTGCTCTGGTTTTTACAGATCTTTAGGATTGAAAAAGAAAATAAATTGTCTTACACATGTCTAAATGTTTTACCCTCACCTGATGTGAATTTATTCTGAATTCCAAAAAGTGATCATTGCTTGCTTTTATTGTATTCATCAAGAACAATTTACATCTCTGTGGAAACATCTGTAGTGAGAGTCTTTAAACCAGATTTACGTGCATGAAAATGAGCAATTTTTCCAATAAATGCAGAGTGAATGTAACAGTGATTTGAGAATTCAAGCGTTCTTTCCATCTTCTAATATGTCTGTTCCACCTCACTGCCTGCATGGACTCGTGTTCTAGTCGCTTGGTTTGTACAGATATCCTTGCGTCGGTCATCTTGCCCCATTTTAATAAATAAAACTGTTTACAATTGCTCCTCTTTTACACACATTAGTGCCCATCACTTCAGAGTACACACCCGGGGAATTCATGGAGGGGAGGGGTTTTTCAGATAAAGGAATTCAGGGCATGAGGCCACCCCTCAAAAATTGTTTTTTTCTTCCTTGATACCTGAACTAAGCCATCAGCCTTCACCAGATCCTGGGATTGCTATCACTTTGATCTACTAGCTTTCAACCCAGGTCAGTCCTTACCTTCTGCTTCCTGTGACCTGACATACTATTGAAATTCAGTCTTCCTCCCAGGTGTCTTGCTCAGCAAGCATTTTGGCTGCGGCCTGGCTGCCCTTACTGGTCCCGGGGAAGAGGTGGCTGCTCTCCATTTCATAGTCTTCCATTCGCACAACCATCTGCTACCCTGTCACTCCATTCAATCCTGACAGCTCAAGCATTAATTCGGTGGGGAAGCAGGGATCCATAGCATTAACTCCTTGGTGGGAAACAAAGTCAAACCAACCATTCTTTGATTCTCATCCTTATAAAGCTAAAGATTCATAGGACCAAAATATCAAAAACGAAAAACAAAAATGTTTCCCCATGGGACCTCTGACTCCAGCCCCCCACCCCCACCCCCCTTAAGGAGCATTACACTTCTCACACCATTGACAGGCTTGCCATAGGACTTACTTTGGCCATAGAAATATGAGAGAAAGTGGTAGGTTTTCCTTCCAATAGAAGCCATAAGAGCCATCACATGGTTCTTCCATTGCTTCATTATTTCCTCTGCCTGAAGACTACCAATGTCCTAGACAAGGACTGCTTCTTCAGCCTCAGTCCAGGAATGAAGCAGATCATGTATCCTGCAATGGACTCTTAAAAAAACAAACAAAGCAAAAAACCCTCTCTGTTAGATACCACTAAGATTTGGGGGATCATTTGTTACCACAGCATAACCCAGCCAATGCTGCCCGATACACCTTGCATCTTCCTAACATTTGAGGAGCCAGTATGATATAGTGGGCTAGCTGTGTGACTTTAAGCAAATTACGTAATCTCACTGTGCTTCATCTATAACACTGAAAGAATACCTATTTTGTAAGGTTATTGTGATACATAAGTGAGTAAGAACTTAGAAACACAGAAACGCTGGTACATAATACATGCTTAATAAATCTTGGCTAACACATAACATTGTTACTCTTATTATTATCATTATTATTGTTATTGTAATATACGTGGGTTTTATCCTAATTCAGTATTTCTCGCCTCCAGCAGTGACTGATTCATAGGGTGCTCTATCAGGACCTATTTTCTAAATGTCTTTCATTGATCAGTCATTTCCATTTTGTTTAGTTCCCTCATGAACAATTCAATTAATTTTCTTTCACCATCAGTTTCCCCCCCCACCTTTCCTTTAAAATACATGTTATTGATTTTTTTACAGAGAGGAAGGGAGAGGGATAGAGAGTTAGAAACATCGATGAGAGGGAAACATCAATCAGCTGCCTCCTGCACAACCCTTACTGGAGATGTGCCTGCAACCAAGGTACTTGCCCTTGACTGGAATCGAACCTGGGACCTTTCAGTCCACAGGCCGATGCTCTATCCACTAAGCCAAACTGGTTTCTCTTTTCCTTTAAACTGACAAAGATTTATAACATAATGTAAATATAATCCAAATACCTTCAAAACATTCAGTTCCTCTTTGCTTCTTACCTGAATTTTGTCCTTTCATAGTTTTCAATCTGTTCTTTGCCCTCTACACTACTCCAAATAAATCATTTTATGTACCAACATCTCTGCGGTACAGGACATTCTAGGACGTATATGTTCGATTTGTAAACACTTGGAAATACCTGAAATGGTCGTACGTTATGGAGCCAGAGCCTCAAGGAAAACTTTTTTAGAAACCATTCTTCTCTACTGTCATGTTTTCAAGGATGGGAATCATGTTCTTTTCTATTTCTCCTGCATGGAACAATTACATGAAAAGAAAGAAACAACCTTTGTTTCTTAGAAATCCTTGACTTTGTGTATGGCTTTAACTACTTTACATCTTTCTGGTTTTCCCACACAAAGCATCTTTAATCATCTGTGACAGCGATTTTCATTGCAACCCATTTTCCTGGATTCTGTAAACAGAAGACACATGCTTTAAATTACCAAAATCTCACCTCATTTTTCACTGCAAGAAAATAAATAGGAAGTTTTTCCTCAAAGTGGAAACGGTTCTTTTCTCTTCGGCTTTATAGCTGCTGAAGAGATTTTGGGTTGTTCTTATTCCTTTATTTTCTAACTAGCCACTTGGACTTCAGTTTCTTCCCTAATCCAATATTCTCTTTATTTTGCTGCCCAAATCATCTTCTAAAAATTTAAATTTGGTCACTTCACTTCATGGAGTAAAACTGATGGGAAACATAAGACATTTATGAGAGGCTAGCAATCTGAATCTGTGCCAGTAACCTGCCTTCCAACGCACACTCTTGCTAGCCGATAATTAACTCCATTTGTGAAAGAATGTAGGAGGCTAGCAGCCTGACTCTGTACCTAGTTAATCAGTATCCCTAATGCACATTCCTGTTAGCCTGTAGTCTAGTCACTGCCCCTTCCTTAATTATCTGGTCTTGCAAGACCCGTTTACCTAAATACTCCCATTTTACAGAGGTCATAATCCATGAACCACACACAACCCCCAGAGGGGATTATCAGCTCTGGCACCAGGCCAGGCCCCCATCCCAACCTACGGGACTTTTTGCAAAGCCCGAGAAAGGTCCGGAAGTCTGATCCATATTTGGGGGACAAAGAAACCAAAGGGTATAAAGAGAAAGCTTCCTCCATATTGGCTTGCTCAGGATTTGGAAACAGGCTCCCCTGAGTCACGGTACTAGTACATCTGGAAATAAATGGGTTTTTCCTGTATCTCCGAGTACTTCTGTGTATTTTTCAGTCGCCTGGTAAATTCTGTAACAAAACTTCCATATGATCTCCAACCACAGTAGAATAAAGGCAAATTATTTCGTGTGATCCTGCTCACTAACTGTCCTCCCTAAAGACCCCCCTTCCTCTTGCCTTGTGTTGGCATTTCTTCTCCACTCATCCTGTCTACTCTCTACCTCCTTCCCATTCCCCTTCACCTTTTAGAACATAAATGTGGACATTCTGCACATTTATGTCCTCAACCCTCTACACATTCTTTTCTATATGATCCCCACAGAGACTTCAGCTTTTCCCAAGTTGTCACCAATAACTACCCACAACCTGATTTAGAGCAACACTGTCCAGTAGAAATATAATGAAAGCCACAAATATAAGCCATGTACGTAATGTTAAATTTTCTAGTCGCCATATTTAAAATGAAGAATCAGATGAAGTTAATATGAATAATATAATACTAACCCCAATATATCCAAAATATTATGATTTCGACATAGAATCCATGTTTTTAAAGTGAAATTTATATTGCTGCATGCATTAAAGATTTCTCTGGAGTCTGCCCTCAAAAACACCTTTGGATCCTATCTTTCATATTTCTCTACCCATAATCAGACTCCCAAAGAGGGGTATCAGAGCTTTTCGTCCTTATGCTAGTAATTGGCCTCATAGTTCCAAAAGGACAGTTTCAAAGCTGCATGCCATCTGTGGCCTTAGGTAAGAGGCACTGCACCCTGATACCTTATGTCAGCAGATCAATAGGCAGTAATGAAGGTAATAGACTGGCCATGAATAATTCAAAGATGTTAAGTTGTCAGAACTTCCCAGACCATAGGATTCCTGACTCACATTCATATGTTCATTCATGTCTGCCTTCCTCAGAGCCCGTACCTCCCTCCATGCAAACCCAAGCAGGCAGGTGGCCAGTCACCACTGCTCATGTCAGACACTGAAGCTGAAAAATGCCCCAACTTGCTGCAAACGAGACCCAATCACCCTCTTGACACTATTTTGGCGCTGATGCAAATTCTGATATCTGCATCCTGCCATCTTCATTTCTACAAAGATCTGAGCTGCTTGAAAAGCGTTGGTGTTTCACCTGGGAAAGGGATGGTAGGATCCTGTACTGTATGCCACTCAAGCAAGGGACCACACCCTTCAGCCACTCCCTGTAAACCCTCCTCTCTCCCACACCTTAACTAAAACTATTAGGTTTACTGCTTCCTGAACTGCTCACTAACCAGTCAACTTGCTCTGGTTTTATCTTCATCTCTACTCACCCGTGTAGCCAGAATCAAATATGAGAGGATACTGAAGGTGTACAGTTGCCCATGTTATACATCAAAATGCCAGAGCTGGGAGAAACAATGCTTACTCTCCACACCTTCTCAGAAAGAAAGATCCAGAGCTGCCTAAGTTGGGCTTTGTTGATGAGCTCTTTTCCAGTGAGGCAGGCTAGTAAGAAGCTAGGGAAATTCCTGGACAAGCGGATTAAGAGAAACAGAAACAAAATAGTTAGACAAGGCCAGATAATTTGAGCAATTTAAGGCAGCTAATGAATCACAAGGTTTTATCTTCCCTAACCAAGGACACTTAGGAGCAAATGGTTTATACATTCCCGCCTGCCCAGGGCAGGCCGGCCTTGGTCCCAGTCCCGCTTTGATAACATGTTTTAAAAATAAAACTAACCAGAAAATAACCCTGGCCCCACTATACACACATTTTAATGAATCGACATATTGAAGGACACTGAATATGTCTGAAAATTGAATGAATGTTCTGCTAAGGCCCTCCCTTGAGACCTCCCCTAGGATTGCTCTAGCCAATTATGTTTTTCCCAGGTTGGACTAACTGGCACCTTCCCTATGTCACTCCAGCTTCACTTCGCATGTGTCCATCCATTTCCCCTTTGTTGGACCCCATCCCCGGTGATCCCTTGGGGAGTGTAAAGTTGCAACTTCCTGGTGAAGCTACCCAGATGGCCATGCTTATAATGTCTGGCCTCTCTTTTGCTCTTTTCCTATTACTAATAATAAAGGTCGTTTCTATATCTTCGCTATTGTAAATAATGCTGCAATCTTACAAGGTTATAAATACATGATAAAATCCAGCACTAAAAGGGGTGGGGCAAGTTTATGGGCAAGGAGGATGATAGGAGGGAGTTTGGAATAATAAAGAAAAAAACAACAACGAACAATTAACAATGGTTTACTTTGAGCAAAACTATGAAGAATGTTGCTTTCTTTTTACTTTTCCAACTTCCCCATAATGAGAAGTCATTACCTTGATTATGGAGGTGGGGGCAGCAAGTCCTCCAAACAATTTAATTTTCAAAATAATACTTAAAATACAAAATAAAGAAGCTGAATGGAAAAGTAAACCTTGGGTAGCTGAGACACATACTTCTCTGAGCTGAAAGAAGGAAATAAACAGTTGACCTGGGCTGAGACCTCCCTGTGTTTCAAGTGAGAGTAGGAGGCAGTACAGTCAGTCCTCCAAGATGGAGAGTAAAGAACAATGGGGGGTGGGGAGGGGCGGCTCCAGGACAGGGATTAGTTAGATATTCTTTCAGGGAATCTCAGGGTTTTTTAACATAGAAATGCCTTTCTCTACAGGAGCACTTTTGAAAGAGACAACATAGACCTATCTTTCTTACATGTCAGGGGGCTTTCCAAGTCTTTCATATGAAAATTACAGCAAGTGGCCTCTGATGGAGAGTCCTATTAACGCCCCCCCTCCACCTGAGTCATTCAGGGATTCATCACACCCACAGATCCCCACTCACACCATCATCCCCCATCACCAAATGGTTTGTGGACGTGTGACTACAGGTCTTCTGGATTCTCTCCTCTTCCACTGAGATGAGGTGTCTCAGAAACCACACTCTCAAATCCAAGCAGAGCCTGTACTACTGCATGTGGCCTCAAGGACTGGGAGCCAGTTCTTGGTGATCGCAGAATTAATCAACAGGAACTTGACTGTGTTGGGGAAGTTTTCCAGGCCACATCTTATCTCTCAATTCCAGAGAGGTAATATGAGAAATAAACTAAGCCTACACAAGTATTGCTGTGAAATCAAAAGGGAAGTTATAAATGTTGTAGCAAGTGCAAGCCTGGTGCCATTTCAAATGCCAAGAATGTTAAACCTTTACAGTCAATGCAATCACTTGGTCTTAGTCTATTTCATTTGAACCAAGTAGTCCCCCTAAAGAAATAATCTGGATATGAATACATTCTACATTATAATACACAAGAGGCAGAGATTAAATGGCTTCTTTTTAGGACTTTAGAAACCTGCAACTATACCTCTATAATATGCACCTCTTTTAGAAAATGATTATACCTAAAATTCTCCATTGGAAGATCTTCTGATCTATGTTGTTACTTATATTTGAAATATCTGATTGTTTATGCAATGTAATATTTTCATAGTACTACTTAGAATGTGTTCCATTTTAACAAAAAACTTTCAGTTTCTGAATTTAAGCTTAATCATCTTATAATTATATAAAAATGCATTTTACTGTGATATCTGATGTCATATAATAATTTTTTACTATATACCAGTTGAATCTTAACTAATTTCAGGAGGAATGATCTATCTATAATTCTGCCTTCAAAGTAAAATTCAGCCCAGCCAACGTGGCTCAATGGTTGAGTGTCAACCTATGAACCAGGAGTTCACAGTTCAATTCTAGGTCAGGGCACATGCCCGGGTTGCAGGCTCAATCCCCAGTGTGGCGTGCAGGAGGCAGCTGATCAATGATTCTCATCATTGATGTTTCTATCTCTCCTTTCCTCATGAAATAAAAAAAAATATTTAAAAAAAATAATCTATATATATATATAACACCCTAATATATGCAAATAGACCAAAAGGCAGAACAACTGAACAACCAGTTGCTATGATGTGCGCTGACCACCAGGGGACGCGTCCAGAACATGGTGAGCATTGGCAGCAGGCAGCAGAGCTTGGAACATGGAGGACATCGGCTGCGGCAGGATGGTGGAGCAGGTGAGCGAGGGCACCAGACCAAAGTGGGGCCCCGGTCGCTGTCATTGGGGCAAGCCTATGGTGGTTACTGAAAATTCTTTGTTCCCACATGCCATGGTCCCGCCGGTATTCACACCTGCTGCTGGCACCGGACCCACTCGCACCCACTGCTGGCACCCAACGCTGGACCCGATCACTCGGCACCATCAGTGGATGCGAGCGGTAGCTGCCAGCCCCAATCGCCCCTCAGGGCTTCTCCACCTCCCCCTGCTCCTGCGGGGTGATCAGGGCAACAGCCGCCGCTCACACCTGCTGATAGCGCTGGCTCCACTCACACCCACTGTTGGCGCCAGCCCCAATCGCTCCACGTCATCAGTGGGGCCAGTGCCGTCAGCGCATGGGAGCGGCGGCAGTGGGAGCGGGACTGCTGACAGACAGGGGACCACGGGCCGCGGTGGGAGGGGCTGGGCGGGGTTGCAGAGGATGGGCTGAGACCCACCCCTGTGCCCACCACAGCCTCATGGCCCACAGTTCCTTTCAAGGTGCACGAATTCGTGCACTGGGACCCTAGTAATTAACAAATAAACAAAAAAACAAATTTAATTTTTAACAATCTTTTGTCCACTAATTTCAATGTGTCCCTGTTAATTGAGTGAAGGCCATTCAGAGCATAAGTGAAAGAGCATATGAGTTATCACAAAGTCTCATGCAAGGCATGATTCAGTTGAAGTCACAGTTATGTTATCTAATGCTGAGGTGTAGCCTAAGGATGAATAGTGCCAAACCCCAAAGCCACAGACCCCTGGCTTGAAAGAAGAGGCCCATGTGGGAACCTTGAATTTAGAAGTAAGAACAGAAGACAAGGGGCCAGAGGGTTGGAGAGAACAAGCAGGTTTGGCCAACATTTGCTTGTAAAGATAACCTCTGGTGAAACCTGATTGCATGTGAAAATGATAGGTGATTGGAATCAGGGATGCATGGAGTTCACTTTGTGTTCACCCTTCTATGTATGATAGTAACTATATGTCTTGCTCTTTCTCTCTAAAAAAGAGCAAGGGACCTTTCTTTTATGAACCTGCTTAAAAATATATAAAAATCCAAAGGCAGCTTTCTTGGTGTGAGAATTACTTTATGGCCATTGAATAGAGATGATCACCAGTGGAAATTCTGTACACGGGCAAGTGGGAACGGTCCATTGGGGACATATGTGATCTCCAGTAAATGTTCTCTTATATAGCATAGTCCTCAAAAATGTTGATAAATTTAAGAAAATTGACATATTTGTTCTTCCCTAGGACTGTTTTGATATTTGAATATTTTAATGTCCATTAAATATTCTAAGGCAGGATGCCAGTCAATAACTTTTATGAGTACTTAGAATTTTGAGGAAAACTTAAACTAAATCCCAGAGCTGTGAGGGAGTGACAGGCTCTCCAAAGAGTTCCAGAAAATAAAAGTCCCAAAGACACGTTTTGATTTATAATATGATTTTTCACAGAGTTCAGTGTTCTATTATTTCAACAATAAAAATGGGATGGTGGTTAGTTTTATGTCTCAACTTGACTGAGCTAGCCGGGTGGCCAGATATTTGGTCACACATTATTCTGGGTGTGTCTGTGAGGGTGTTTCTCAATGAGATTAACACTGGATTCAGTGAACTAAGGAAAGAAAATGACCCTCTACCTAGGATAGGGTAGGTGGGCCCCATCCTATCAGTTGAAGGTCTGAATAGAACAGAAAGGCTGGCTCTGGAGGGAGTGAGAGAGAACTCCTCCCTCTCTGCCTTGAGCCAGGACATTGGTCTTTTCCTGCCTTCAGACTCCAACTGAAACATCAGCCCTTTGTGGGTCTTGAGCCTGCCAACTGCTGACCTTGGGACTTCTCAGTCTCCACAGATGCATGAGCCAATTCTTTACAATAAACAAGCAAGCAACAGATTGGTTCTGTTTCTCTGGCGGACCCTCATACACACTAGTACTCCCACCACTTTGATGGGCATATTGAGCATTTGCCCAGGTGAATTGCCCAGCCCGGGTGATGTAGCCCAGTGCCTTACCTGTGCCAGCATTTAACCTATTTCTTGAATGCATGGAAATAGGGATGAATGAATAAACAAACATTTAAATGCATGCATAAGTGAATGATTGAATGCTAAAATGATAAAGTGGTTTCTCAGAATAAAAATGTGTGATTCTTCCATCAAAACGGAGGGTTTTTCCAAAGCAAATCCACAGCTGGCTAGCTTCTTTCATGCACAAAATAAAGCAATGCCCATTGACCCAGAGAGGTTTCTGGACACAGAAGGCTGACTGTGTCCATGTGGACTAAATATCCAGTTGAAAACTGACCAGCGTAGAATATCCTCCAGGTTGGCTGTGCCAGGTAAGAGTGGCCAGTCTGTTCCCCCAAATCAGTGAGTCTCAAGGGCAACATCATTCAAAGCCTCGGTAGGCAATTCACATTCTCTCTACTTTGCTGAGAACAGAGCTGGCTCACTGCAGTTGTCTTGCAACCTCTCCTCCTCTATAACAGACACCATCTCTTAAAATCTAAGAGGAAAAACAAAAAATGGGAACCATGGGCACAATCTGAAAACTTTTCCTCTCCATCATACTAGAAACCTGGGGGGGAAATGAGATCGATTGTTTGAAAATAAAATTTTAAATCAGGTAGCAAGACATGCCCCTTTTATTTTAAACTCTATTAAGAGTCTAGATAGCCTGGACAGTGTTGCTCAGTGGTTGAGCATCAACCTATGAACCTGGAGGTCAGGGTTTCATTCCCAGTCAAGGCACATGCACAGGTTGTGGGATCAATCCTCAGTGGGGGTGGGGGATGGGAGTGCAGGAGGCAGCCTATCAGTGATACTCTCTCATCATTGATGTTTCTAACTCTCCCTCTCCCTTCCTCTTTGAAATCAATAAAAATATTTTTTTGAAGATAATGGCTCTTTAAAAAAAAAAAGAAGAAGAGTCTAGGTAGGTTAAAGGATATTAGAAATGGGTATTTTTAAGTAATTCACCTAAAAGTTATTAAGCGCTAAATCTTAAGTATGAAAACAGGTGATTTCATACTTCTTTCCTCAACCAATCTTTAAGGCAGTTATTATCTTCATAATGAAACTGATATTCAAGTGGATTTAGTAATGTGCCCCCATTCACACTTATTGGGTGTCAGGGTCCAAATTCGTTCCGGTCTCTTTGACCCCTGAAATGTCAACTCTATCATTCTGGCTCTAAACATAATTGTCTGGTAAGACCCATAGTTAGCCATTTTGTGAAGTCCTGGCCCACATGTAGAAGTACTTTTAGTCATTACAGATGTTACTGCAGATATTTAATCAACTAACACCTGTTGACAGACATTCTAGGTTTAGCCGTTTGGAAAGTCTGTGCCTCCTGGAATTTTCTGATACTTCTGATGAAAGCACTGACATCTGGCATCCCTGTGTGCTATCCTAGGTGAGTCCTAATTGCAGGACTAATAGAGGGCACACTCAGAGGCAGAGTTGAAGCGGCCGCCTTCATTTTTATATAGCCTGTGTCTGAGTCAGGAAGAAGACAAAACAAAACCAAAAAAAAAAAATGAAATGCTAACCTTTGAAAATGTTTGTCTGCTTGATTCAATCCACTCTGTTCAAAAGGTGGTGTGCTGGCAGTCACACTGCTCTATAACTTCTCCGCTCCAGCAACAAAACCAGACCTTCACATGTCCCTGGGGTGACATGTGTTGTGTGTGCGTGTACACACACACACACACACACACATGCATTCATTGCCCAATTTTTTCATTATTTCATTGTCTAAGGGTGGGCTCTCCAACTTGAGGACACTTTCAGGAATGTCAAACAGTTAGCGACTTCTGAGTCTTTGTTAGCAAAGCACAATGAATAAACCACAGTTTCCTGCCCCTCGCACTTCACCATATGGTGCTGGTGCAACGAAATGCCAGATGGCCACAACACATCAATTGTTCAAGAATAATATCAGGCACAGTTTGAGTACAAGCATATTTTAATCACATTACTGCTGCTATCCTGGGTGCCAAGAAGCCCTTCAGCTGCCTTCGCATAGGTGCTCTTATGACTAGTACAGATCATAGCTTCTTTGAGAAAGTCTCTCAACGGGTTGTGCTACTCTTAATAATGAATTCCTCTCCATAGCAATGGATATTTATGCCCAAAGCCTAGGACCAAATATTTACTTGGACATTTAGAAAAGCAATATTGAGTACTTATGCCACAAGTCATCATCTTGCCAGTCCCCAATTACATTGCACTGTGTCATTGCTAATGTTGATGCTAGAACATCAAATCCCATGGATATCTCTTAGGGAAGCTAAACTAGCTGAATCTCAGGGTGGAGAGGATACCTAGTAGAGAAACTAACTAGAGAATAAGAGCAATCACAAACCCATATGACATGCCTTAGGTTAGAAAACCTGCTCTTAAATGGAACTCATCCTTCTATTTTGTTGATTCTGCATAGCACAGGTCAGGGATTTATTCCCAGAAGGCACAGACTAAAAGTGAAAATCCACCAACCTGTTCATTGATTTTTATATTAAATAAAAATTTAAGTAGAAATAGTATATGTTCTACTACTTGCCACAAAACTGCAAAGAGTAATTTTATGCCCTTGGGAAGTGACCAAGAGACCTTGGACAAAAAAAAAAAAAAATCAGTATTAATTTTGCAGAACTCTTCCAAGAGAAGAAGATTTTATAATCTCCTTTATAAAATGAGCTTAAGATCCATATAACTGTCTTAAAATGTCGCCACTATGATCTCAGAATTGTGATTGCCAGACACTAACATTTCAGCCAACTAATCTGAATTTTCATCAGTTGCACTAAAGGAATTGGTACAGAATATTTTTTCCAAATAATGTGGATGAAGAATACAGATGAAAAAAAATGTGCTGACGTGCGTTGCTGAAGGACACTGGCCTAGTTGAAGTAACCAGTGTACGGTCTTTATCAATTTCCAAATTGTATAGTAAACTATAAGATAAGGCAATGAATTGTCATTATTACAGGATGTTGAAATATAAATGAATCTTTCCCTAAAGTTCCCACTTTCCTTTTCCCACCTGCTCACCCAATTTAGGCAAATAATGTATTCTGAGTTATTTCCTGAGGATGTGGGTGTGACAGGGTGGGGTGGAAGACAGAAGCTTCCTATAGGTCTCTGGTTTATATGTTCCAAAATCCTAAACCCATGAAAGGGCTGTTTTAAGGGCAAACATGATCTGGGGAAAACCATCAAGATTTATACAGGGAGGGATTTCCCCTACAGACTAGGGAAATAATCTGCTAGGCTGGGGAACAGCAGAAGAAAGACAAAGCCTGGTGGTTTAGAGAAAAACAGTATTGATTCTGCTTTCTATATTAGAACTTCAATGAGGGGGCAAGACCCTGACATAGTTTAGGACACAGAGAATAAATGTGGATATGTGATCCTCTTCTTGGATCATAAACTTGAAGATGTGATGAAGTCACATAAAGTCATAGATTTGCACTGGGGGAAGTCTTTGGCAAAGAATAGCATGGAAGCAGTAAAAAGATGCCCCAGTTCTCAAGCTTGGCATGCAAATAGCAGAGAGACCCACTGGGCCGGAAGCTGAGGTGGACAAGAATGAGAGTTGTCTAGACTGTTTACTGTATGGATCAGTGAGCAAGGACCACACGGAACCATGGACTGGTCAGCAAATATCTGTGTGGACAGATGACTCAAGGACAAGGTGGGTCATCAAACAAAGGCATCCTTTTGAGGAACCTATTTTTCCTATATTCCTACTTTTCCCTAAATAGTAGTGCTCTTCCAGCAATATTTAATCTTGCCTTAGTCTCTCCTCTTTTTTTTCTTTATTTCCCTTCCCTACCAGCAGGTCTAAGCAGTCTTCTCCCTCCCACCCCACCATCAGTGTTTCATAAAGTCTTAGTAGATTAGCATTTCAGAAGGGAAGCTCATTCTTACAGATGAGAGAAGATCCCAGTCCCTTCTAATTCAACCAGTCACACTGGAGTTGCAACAGGTGGGTCATTCCAAAAAGAGAAAGGGAAAAGAACAAGAGAAAGAACCATTCTTTTAAGGTTTTGTTTCTCCAAATGCTACCCATTCCCACTGAACCCTCTACCATCCATCTACCTTGTTGTTTGTCTTTGACCATCAGTGAGAGACTCCATCTAGAAGGAGTACCTTAGGGGAGGGGGCATTGCACTCTTTATTTCTATTAGTTACACTGTGCTTTTAACACATTACAGTCCCTGTAGAGTGGGTGCAGTCCATGGTGAAGTAAAGGGGCAGGGAAAACTTCAGAGAAAAGCACAGCAAAATACTAGTGTTCTGGAAGAACTGCAATAATAAATTAGCGATTAGGATGAGATAATAAGTAGTCAATATACCCATAGCTCTCCCAATATTCTCTTTTGATGTTCTCATCATCTTTTAATCTAGATAAACATGTACACATGGTTATGCTAGGGTGAGGTGAGGGTAGTATACAGGTGTGACAACTCATCCGAGATGTTTTTGAGCCTGAGTCTGAGATACAACTGTTCAATTGGCTTTGCAGAGAAATCCAAGAAGATGAGGTCAGAGGTATGGGATGGAAAACATACACATGGTGCAACTTCTTCACTAAGTTAGGCAACCTGCTCTCTGGAAAAGGACTATTAAGCCAAGACATTCTTCAAGACCGAGGCTGACCAGAGATGCCTTTTAGTCCACAGGGAGTTATCCTGTTATTCTTTCAGAGTTTGAGAAGGCTTCTCAGGAGCTAGGCACACATCACCTTATTCCCTGTCTCTTCTCCCCAATTTTCTCAGGGGAATATTTCTGAATATTAGAGACATGGAAAAAAATGGCATAGTCTCCTTTACTCTCTCCTCATGTAGGGATTTCACAATTAAACTACAAGGGCCCTGTAGAATTCTTTCTCTGTCAGTGATCAACAAGAGACAAATGTGAGTGCTTCAGCTCTCTCACCTCAACAAGTGGTCTTAGTTGAATCTCTCAGAAAAAAGAAGGTGATTGAAACCCTATACTTTAGGCCCTAAAAAAAAAAGGAGCAGAAGAGTGAAGATTGGTTTGGTTCAGTGGCGCTGCCTCTTTTCCTCCCTCCCTCCTCCCCAGAGGCGAAGGAAGCAGGAGGGAGCGCGGCTGGGGAGGAGGGAGGGAAGGAGGAAGCGTGAAAGGTTATATAAGGAAGAGAGAAGGTAGACATAAACTTTTAGAAAGAACTGTGTTTACCACACACTATTGTTATGTCTTTTTTTTCCTCCCGGTATATTGGACTTGTTCTAATGTTATTTTCATGCTCAGTTTGTTTTTTATTGAGGCTTATTTGGTGGATTGTTTGGTTGGTTGATTTGTTTTTCAGGATCTACAAATGTGTTTTCCATGCAAACAACTGGAACTAGTAAAAAAAAAAATTGATATTCCTTCATTCCTCTTTTAATATAGGCACTTACCCTATCACTTGTCTTCCCTTTATAGCTAAGATTCTTTAGAGTGTCTGCATTCTCTGTCTTCACTATCTCTCCCACTATTTGCTCCCCAACCTGCTGCAATGTGGCTTGCTCTCCCTCTAAGCCATGAAGGGCTCTTTGCAATGTCACCAATGAATAAATTATTGCTAAATATATTAAACATTTTCTGTTCTTTATCTAATTGTCCACTGTGGCACAAAAAATATATCTATCATCTTATATGTATATCACCTTAACAGCATTTATTTTTGAGCTAATACATTCCCATAACCAGGACAGTTAAAACTACAGTGTAAAAAAGTGGAGGAACCAGTGTGGACAGCTAGGTGGCAAGTCACAGAAAGAAGTGAGTAGAGAGTTTGCTCCTTCCTGACCGGCTGAGTTCCCCATTACCAATGATGGCAGCAACCAGGACGCTCTCCCCTTGGAATCCTCTTCTTAAACATGCTCTTTCCTCGGAGTTCAGGACACCTCTCAACCCCATGTCCTCCCCATGTACCACTTCCATTGTCTGGACCTCTTGTCATGGCTAATTTCTACTCGTGCTTCAGTCTTTGCTTAAACATCTCTTCATCAGGGAGGCCTTTCATGATTCTCCAGGATTCATTCTATTCCTGTTGCTCTAGAAAATTTACCGCCTCTTCCATAACCGTCCTCACAGCGGTCATTACTCACTGAGTGTCTGTCTTTCCTAAACTGTGATATTCAGGCGGACAGATGACCCGGTTCACTGGCATAGCCCCAGGGCTCACATGCCTGGCACATTATAAGTTGCTTGATAACTATTCCCTGAACTGAAATTTTCTTAGATCAGGTTTCCCATCACATAGTAGAGGGGCATTTGTAACACAGGGAGCATTGAAGGAAGGGGGTTATTATGAAGATAAAATCTCTAGAAGAGCTGCCAAAATGGGCCTTGGAAAGAGCCTGGCAATATTGAACTTACAGAAGAAGAAAGCGTCGAAAGCCCATCCTATGGTAGAGATCCAGGCTCGCTCCCTAGGAACAAGCTGGAATGTGGAGGGAAAATTCAGGGCAGTAATGAGAAAAGACTTTCCCGCAACTGGAACTAGAGAAAAAAAAAAGTGGCATATACCAAAGTGGGAGCAGCTCTCTGCCCCTGCTCTAGCCTAGACAGGTATGATCTTGGAAGGAACGTTTTTAGTGGACAGGATCTTTCCACACTGTCAGGTTTCCTTTCTAAGTGAAGAAAAATTAATACTGTATATCATCCCACTTCCCTCTGAGCCATCCAAATTTAAAGAGGAAAGGTTATATAAGGGAGAGAGAAGGTAGACATAAACTTTTAGAAAAGAACTGTGTTTACCACACACTATTGCTATGACTTTCCCCCCCCCCCCGCCCCCCAGGAATATTGGACGTGTTCTAATGTTATTTTCATGCTCAGTTTGTTTTTTATTGAGGCTTGTTTGGTGGATTGGTTGGTTGGTTGATTTGTTTTTCAGGATCTACAAATGTGTTTTCTATGCAAACATCTTACTGCACTTTTGCTCTTTCTTCTGAATTTGTAGCCCAAGTTTGTGGTCCAACTAGGAGCAATTGCTCAACAAACAGGAAAATAAGGATTGCTTATTGTTGGTGTTTAATCTAATTTTTCAAAAATTCAATAAACACTTCTATAGATGCTCAAAATTTCCAGTCAGTACCCATCTCTTGAGACATGGCTGGTAGCAAGTAGTAGCCTGTCAAACAGTTTAGAGGAGGGAAATTATTTTTGAAAGAAAACCAGGAAGCCATAATATTAGTTTAATTGGTATTATGGTATTAGGGTTAAACACACTTTCTTCATTTAGTGACCATTCCATTTCATATTCTTTCTGTCTGGCCTTTCTTGATTCTCAGTGCCAGGAAAGAAACAGTAATGATGGTGAATATTGAGACATTTGGAATGAAAGTAATTACACAAGTAGTTTTCTAACAAAACAGAGATAGTATTTAAATTGAGATTTTTTTTTCATTTATTCTATTATCTCCAACACTTTTTAGTCTTTTTCTACAATTCAGTAACATAACACATACCCAATAGTGTTTCTTTTACAAAGGGAATCAAGACTTTTTCTCTTCAGAAAATAGTTATTTTGTAAAATTCAAATAAACTCATTTAAAATGAAATCATCACATGGTAATTTTGACTTGAACAAATATTACAGCATGTCAAATTAGAGCATAATTGAGATTACTTTTATCCCTTTTGGTGCTCATTCTCACACCCTTATAGCTAACATTCTAAAAATTAGGAAAAGATTTTTGGGGGGAGGAAATTGATTTTCATGTATGAAAACAAAAGTATTAATAGATATTCTCACTATGATGAGAATGGTTTCAAATTTTAAATATGTTTATCTTGGCACCTTCCCTTTGGACTCTGTTTATCACTTTTATATAGCAAAATGTTTGACTATATTTAATTTACACTACTTCAAAACTTTTTTGATTAAATATTATTACAAATAATTATATTAATCTTACTGGATCCTTTTTAGCAACAGCATGATCATCTTGAAAACTAGATGAGGGAAAACACCAAAGTCAAACCTAAATAATAAATTGAGTGAAAAGTCATAAGTTGCTTATTTGTAAACCTCTATAGTTTTCTTTTTAATTTTTATAAGGAAAAGGATTATATTTTTGGAAGTACAGAACCTATTCCTGTACCTTAGGAAATAAAAGCATAGCCATAGACTTTTTTAATTAGTGGGAAATATCCTATCCCGCCAATCCTTTTCTCCTTAGTATTCTCTTATAGCCACTTTTTTACTTTGCATTATTTTAAGCTAGAATTTATGTTTTAAGTATAGATATGTACTTTGCATTTAACAAGCACTTTACTTTCTCTTCCCTTAACCACCTCTCTTTTTCTCTTCTCCCTCTCTCTCTCCAACTCTTTTTCCCTCCCTCATTCATTGTTACACACCCATACACTACACACAATCTTTTAGAATCCTAGTCAATGACCCATGAAACATTTATTCTTTGTCACTTCCCTTTTTCACTTTTTAGATAAGAAATAAGCTAGTATCTGTTTCTACATAAGAGAGTCCATGGAAATTTGAAGTAAATTTTTAGATGGCTATCTATCACATACACTTTTTTTAAGTATTAAGAAAGTTGAAGGGCGTATCAATTTTGTACCCTTACTCAAACTTTATGTTCATTATTCAAAGGGCCACACATGAATAACAAGCAATACTTGTAGTCTTTCTTCTCAGTTATATTGAAGATACATTTTATTGTGGAGCTCCAGGAGAAGAAAATTAGTGTTTTCCAGTTGTTGACCCAAAATCAAATTTCTTTTTCCAGAGAATTGTCTCATATTTGTTTCTAAAGCAATAAGAGTTCCTCATGTTCAAATGATGTCCAGGGGAGAAAAGAAAGAGGAAAACCATGTAATTGCCAGGAAGGACAATTTTTTTTTTCAAAGCTTTACTGGGTTCTTTCGTTTCCACTTAGAAAGTCACTGAAATGACAAGACTTCAAACAAGGAAATTCCCTTCTGATCATAACTCTTATGGGGTCAGAGAAGCCTAGAAGGTATGGCCTGGAGACACACCCTAGGAGATTCCCATTTACAGTAGTAGCCAATTTCCTTCCTATGTAGAAAACTGACAAGTCCTTATGGAAATAACTTGGACTGTATGTGTCAGATGAAAATACCATGCAATATAACAATAAAAAAGAGAGAGAAGATAGAACATAGAGAAAAGCACAACTGGAATAAAATTCTCTTCTGGAAAAGAATGGACCTGTCTATGAATCCACTTCCTTTGTAATTATTTAAAAACTAGTGACCCGGTGCACAGATTCATGCACATTGAAAGTAAATTAATTAGAAGGCAGCCAGCAGGGTGGGACTGGGCTAGATGGGCCAAACACACGCTGGAGCCAACCTCCCGTGGTCCCTCCCTAGCCGGCCTCACCTGGGGCGGCACCGTCTACGGTCACCACAGCTCAGCAATAAACCAGATTCGGGCTGACAGTGCCCCAGCAACAACATAACCCACAGCCAAAGGTGGAATCGAGTGGCCCCATGAGGAATCGGGCTCCCTCTTCTCTGGTTCCAGGGTGCGTTACCCAAGAACCGCCACTGCCAAGTCACCGCAGCTCGGCAGCTCCTGCCTTGAGGGTCTGCCCCCTGGTGGTCAGTGCGTGTCATACCCACTGGCCGGTCTGATGGTCAGAAGGTCACTCTGCCTTTTATATAGAGAGATTATCCCATGAATTAAAAGGAACAAGTCCAAGTGATTCATTAAAGTAGGGAAAAATATTAAAACAGGGTTATACCTACATTCTTTTATCTCTCTTTCTCATCTTCTAAATCTCAGCTACCACCTACATATATATCACAAAACCATGAAGCATAGCCTGCACAGGAGGCCCCACACCCACACAACTGGAACTCACAGTGGTCATCTTCCCCTTGTCCAGAACTTGGACTATTTACAAATAGGTGCCAGGCTTTCCAAGTTCTACCTCTAAGTATTGAATTTCTTGCTATTTCGAGTAGAGGTGACAAACGAAATATGATGGGTTCAAGGGCCAGAAACATATTTTCCCAATTCTGCATTCCCCAAAGTATAAAACTCACATCCTATAATTCTTGCAAATGGCTCTCATTTTGGAGTAAAGCCTAGGCAAGGATAAATGAGAAGAACTTAGCCAGAGTAAGGCCTGTAACTTCATCGCAGGCTTTACCTGTGTCACCAATCATTAGAACTTTGCCGCGTAGCTGCAGTCAGCACATATCTGTTTGATAGAATAAGGAAGTAAATAAATGAAACCACAGTAGCAAAACATCAAATAAGGTTGATCCCTGGGCCAGAAATATACAATCTTAGAGACATAATTCTTTGAGGTAAACTAAAATAAAATACTGGTGCTATCCAATTGTCTCAGTTATAATTCACCCATATATGACCCTCATCTCTCAGCTGGCAAAATTCCTGCAAGACTTGATCAGGGTTTTTTCCTTTTCCTGAATTCAAATTTTTCTTATTATTAAATAATGTCTTGTATGTTCTAATAAAAATTCCCCTTAGAATTGTAATAAAAAAAAACTGAGGTGCAAAAATAAAAGTCATTTGCAAGGGCCCTGCAGTGACTCAGCTACTGAAAAGAATTCAAATTGAGCTTTCAATATTCCGACATATAGCCCCAAATAGTATCATAATTATTATTTGGCACCACCCAGAGGCCTTCCAAGTGACCCTGTCAAGAATAGAATGTTAGTCATTTCTCAACCAGACAATATATGAAAAGTCTATGTACTTTCTAAGATTAACGTGGTACACTAAGTAAGAATAAAGGAAATGGCCCCCTTTTTCCAATCAATGCAAAATTGCTTTCCTTTTGTGAGACTTTGTATCAAAAAGTTTGGTTTAATAATTTTTTACTGTATCTACAATTTATCTGAGATTTTGTTCAAGTCTTTTCAAATAAAAAACATGAAAATTTTGGAAAGCTTTGCTCAATACCACACAAAACAAAATATTTCTTCAACATAGAATTTTCCACCCATAGATTTTTTCTAATTAATTGCACAAATCAGATTGCAGTGGATTTTAATGAAAGTAATTATATTCAAAATTAATTGCATTCTCCAAATTATGAGTCATAAAATGTTTGTTAAATATCCCATTTTAATGTTCCAGAAAAAAATTTCTACACATTTCTTAACCAGGGTTATGAGGAAACATCTTAATTTGATTAAGTTCCAGTGTCAAATAATTAACAAAAAAAAAGAGGAAAAAACATTTGTTTAGTAGGTTTGTTTTATATGACCCTTAATATTTAATAGACTTAAATCTCATATTCTAATTATCTCTCAATATTATTAAATAAACTTAACTTGACCATAAACACAAATCCCCACATAAGTATTACATTCCTTTAGGGTATAAAACTATTTCTACTCTGATATTTACCTAAGTTTTACTTTTCAGCTACAATACTGACATTTTAAAAAAAGTGGACACACAGTAATGCATTATCAAGTATTTAAGTTTCACACAAGAAATACCAATCTGCCGAAACCAGTTTGGCTCAGTGGATAGAGCGTCGGCCTGTGGACTGAAAGGTCCCAGGTTCGATTCCGGTCAAGGGCATGTACCTTGGTTGCGGGCACATCCCCAGCGGGATATGTGCAGGAGGCAGCTGATCGATGTTTCTCTCTCATCGATGTTTCTAACTCTCTATCTCTCTCCCTTCCTCTCTGTAAAAAAATCAATAAAATATATTTTTTTTAAAAAAAGAAAGAAATACCAATCTGAGTGCCATCCTCAAAGTACATATAAGCTACTAGAGAATAGTGTTTTCACACAGTTTAAGACAGATACTAATCTGAATGGCATAATCTAAGAGAAACAGGAAGAGAAGAGGTCTTTATTGGTTCAGAAACAGTAAAGCCCAAGAAAGGAATGAAAGTTAAGCTTACCTGCTGAAGAATGAGAACAAAGCAGGATTCTAGCTGTTTGGAAATATGAAGGTTCAAAATTCCTGCAAGAATTTATTAGTTTTATTTGTTTTTTCTCAGAGCTCAGCTGTGGATGTAATACTGAAAACTCAGAGCACAGATGTAGATGTAATACTTTTCATCATCAATGTTATGATAAAAACCCTAGGTAGATAAAATTCTATGAAGAAATGAGTGTATAAAAGAAGAAAGAAAACTAAAGACTAGTCCTTGACTACCTCCAATGATTGGGACATGGCAGGAAATAAGAACCAGAGGGGGAAAAGACTGAGGATATTGTGGTGACACAAAAAGAGCTTTTTCAAGGAAGGTTCTCAGCAGACTCATGCAGCTGACTAACTCAGAAGGCTGAGAATTGCAAAAGGCTATTGATTTTCACTAGAAATGGGTCAACAACAAGCAGTTTCAGGAGACTAAGATTCCATTTCAAAGGTTACAAACAAAACAGATCATGTAATAAGCATAGAGTATTTATTGAAAGAGTTGGCATGGAAAGGAAGGAAATAAATTCAAGGTTCATTAACCAGACATCAGGAGCCATAGAAAAAAAGTTGATTTGTTTAAAGTAATTGAACTCTAGGCATGACTAATGGCAATAAAGATGAAGGAAGGAAGGAAGGAAGGAAGGAAGGAAGGAAGGAAGGAAGGAAGGAAGGAAGGAAGGAAAGAAGGAAAGGAAAGAAGGAAGGGAGAGTATCCTTAGAAGTGCTGGTTGTGGTGAAGTGTGGGAGCAATGCCTGAAAAGCTTCAATCAAGGATGGGCCCCAAAGAGAGGAGAAATGGTTAACTTTAGAAATTAGAAAAGAAATAATAGTGATGAACATTTATTGAGCCGTGGTTATGTGCAAAGAACTGTTCGAAATGCTTAACGTGCATTATCTTCGTAGATACTTGTAAAAAACCTTAAAAGGTAAATGGCATCGTTCCCACTTGACCTATGAGGAAATTAAAAGTAAAGAAATTTAATAACTTGTTCAAGATCACCCAGGAAATATGAGGCAGTGTTCAAACAGATTTATCTGACTTCCAGCTCGACCATTGAAAGTCTTTATTTCTGATTAATTGCCCAGTGTCACAAAGCATGAAAGTATAATTCTCACTCAATGTGATTGGTAGAGTTATATTCTTAAAACTGATCTACAGACCCACATAATAAACTCACAACTTCTGATACTAAAAATATAGATCCTTCATATAATGTTTGTTGTATAGAGATATTCAGAAAGAATGAAGTGGGAAAGGATAAACCCTTATTCCTGCCACAGTCTCTTTCTAAGAAGCAGTCATTTGATTTCCATGAATAGGGTGTGCAAACAGATAAATTATTTAGAAATTAGTTAATTATAAGTTTCAGTAATTTTACTTCAAGAAGTGGAAAGAAATCCTTTTCTACCATGCTACCTCTTTGTGGACATTAGGAGTGGTGGGCAAACCCCTAGCTAACCCCTCCCACCCTGACTATCTGACCACACTAACTAAGACTTGCCTAGTTAGGAGAGTGAGGAACAGAAGTTGTTGTTAACATAAACTGATGAACAAAAATAGATCCAGAGACACAGAATCATCAAACAAACCGTCAAACCTCAGAGGGAAGGCAGGTGGGGGGCGGGGGGAGGAGGTAAGAGATCAAAGAACTTGTATGCATATAAGCTTAACCAATGGACACAGACAAAGCGGGGGGGGGTGGTAAAGGTCAAGGCTGGGAGTGGGTGGGGACAGGCTGGGAGAGGACAATGGGGGAAAAAGAGGACATATGTAATAATTTCAACAATAACGAATTTTTTTTAAGTTGTAAATACACAAAAATAAACTCAGAATAGATAAAGGACTTAAATGTAAGAGGGAAAACCATAAAAATCTTAGAAGAAGCCATAGGCAGCAAGATAGCAGACATTTGTCTTAGCAATATCTTTACCGATACAGCTCCTAGGACAATGGAAACTAAGGAGAAAATAAACAAATGGGACTACATCAAAATAAAAGCTTCTGCACAGCAAAAGAAACCATCCACAAAACAACAAGAAAGCCTACTACATGGGAGAACATATTTGCCAATGTTATCTCCAATAAGGGCCTAATCGCCAAAATTTATAAGGAACTCATACAACTTAACAAAAGGAAGATAAACAATCCAATCAAAAAATGGACAACGGACCTAAATAGACATTTTGAAAGAGGACATACAGAAGGCCAAGAGACATATGAAAACATGCTCAAAGTCACTAATCATCCGAGAGATACAAATCAAAACAATGAGGTACCATCTCACATCTCTCAGAATGGCTATCATCAATAAATCAACAAACGACAAGTGCTGGCGAGGATGCAGAGAAAAAGGAACCCTTTTGCACTGCTGGTGGGAATGCAGACTAGTGAAGCCACTGTGGAAAACAGTATGCATTTCCTCAAAAAATTAAAAAAGAAACTGCCATTTGACCCAGTAATCTCACTTCTAGGAACATATCCCAATAAACCAGAAACACCAACTGTGCAGCACAGTTTACAATAGCTAAGATTTGGAAACAGCCTAAGTGCCCATCAGCAGATGAGTGGATTAGAAAACTATGGTACATCTACGCTATGGAATACTACACTGCTGTAAAAAAAAAGAAGGAATTCTTACCATTTGCAGCAGCATGGATGGAACTGGAGAGCATTATGCTGAGAAATAAGCCAGTAAGAGAAAGATAAATATCACATGATCTCACTCATTTGTGGAATATAATGAACAACATAAACTGATGAACAAAAATAGAACCAGAGTCATAGAAGCATTAAACAGACTGTCCAACCTATGAGAGAAGGTGGAGGCGGGGGGAGGCGGTAAGAGATTAACCAAAGGACTTGTTTGCATGCATATGAGCATAACCAGTGTACACAGACAGGGAGAGGTCAATGGGGGGGGGGGGGAAGGAGACTTTTTTAATACTTTAATTAATAAAGAAAATTTTTTAAAAGTTGTTATTAAATTGAAGATACATGTCCATCATCACCCTGAGGCTAGATTTAAAGGATGTTTTCCAATCTTTTCTCACTTCTCTGTAGAACTTAAAGCTGTTTCCCACCATTCCACTTTCAGGAGTGCTCATCTCTTGTACTGCTGGTGGGAATGCAGACTGGATTAATTGACTATATAATCAGCCCTGAATTACTTTCTATCTACCTGGTTTGTTCCTTCTTTTTACTTTTTATTGGCTCCTCCTCATATACCCATCCTGCAAATGTTGGAGTTTACTCTACTCATCCTCTTCTTCCTCTTCCTTCACACTAGCACTAAAAGATTTCATAGGGTATAGACATTTGCTATGAGTGCCCCTTACTGATAGTACTGCTTAAGGAAGACTTGATGAAATGGTGAGCCATCAGAGAACCAGTGGAACCTTCGGAATATGAATACACTTTATTGATTCTAGAATGTCTGAATAACTGCAGGCTTTGGTGAATATATGTTTATGAAGGTTTATGCTTTTATCCCATAATAATCAGTTCCCTTCTAACTGAGTCTCTCTCTAATCACCAGAAGATAACCTACATTCTATTGTATGCAACATGTTACTTGTCAGGGATAAGAAATATGATCCCTCAAAAGCAATCTTTGCTCCATTTATGAGCTATTGTTCTTGAGGTTCCAAACCAGAAACATAGTCTTCTTATAGACTCTTGATATGATCTCTGCATTCATCATTTACCTTAGGCTCTGTATCCTATCGACATCTGGAATGAGGGTTACACATGACAAAGATGACATCTGCAGTATAAGTGAGCAAACATTACTAAAGGAAATGTAGGTCAACCCCAGGTTTTGTTATCCATAGACAAGGAAAAGCAAGATATTAGAGAGCTTTGAAAATGCTGTTCAGAAATAAAGGAAAGAAAGGTGATTCTTTTGATTTCAGATTTTTACCCTTTAAGTTCAGCTCAATCTTTGCTTGAATAACTCCTCTGAAGGCCAATGAAAAGGTTTGTGGAATAAATAAAATAAATGCACTTGTGATATTCTCCAATGTGTTTTCTATGCCTTAGCAAAAAACAAAAAACAAAAAAAAACTTGCTCATAGGGAATTAACTTTTTCATAAGGAATGATACTTAAGGTCTAGGCCAATTGACTTTATAGCTCTACCAGGAAGTTTTGAAGTGTGGCCAGAGGTAATCTCTTTGGTTGTCCATAAACAGGAGCTCAGATTAATCCTTTCTGAATGGAAAAAGGAAAATACAACTGAATAACTTCTAAAAGGCTCTGGATTGCAAATGAATAATGTTTGCTTATGCATTTGTGTTGACTAAGATAAAACCCACCTAATAACATGCATTTCATACTAAAGTGGTAGTTAGGGTCCAGAAATTAGAACCTTGTCTTCAATTTTCTAAAACAATGTTGTTGTTTTTTACTTTCTCCAATGAACATGAGAAACTATTGAATATTTTGAGAAGAGTAATAGTACAATGAGATCTTAAATTCAAGAATTCAGCCTGGCTACTGTGTGGAAAAGAAATTAGAAGGCAGTCAAAAAGGATGCAGGGATCTAATCCAAAGACCAAGGTGGGAAATGATGGCAGTCTTGGATTAATTGGAGTAGACCTGATAAGTCTTAATGGTGGGATGGATTAAAGAATAAAGGAGAGGGATAAAAGATAACTCATATGTTTCTGGCTTTGTAAGAGACAAGTTTGAACTCTGTCACTGTGACTCAGTGAATTCTAGCTATCCTATATTATAAAAGCCTAATATGCTGAGTGTCTGGTCGTCCAGTCAGCCATTCAACCAATCAAAGCATAAAATGCTAATGATATGCTAAGGCCGCTCAACCACTCACTATGGTGTGCACTGACCACCAGGGGGAAGACGCTCCGACCAGTAGGTGAGTTTGCTGTTGGGGTCCCGTCGATGGGGACTGAGCGAGACAGGCCGGACTCGCCCTGGAGCCCTCTCGCAATCCCTCCCCGGCTGGCCAATCTCCTGTGTCCCTCCTCAGCCCCAATTGTGCACCAGTGGGGTCCCTCAGTCTGGCCTGCACCCTCTTGCAATCCAGCACTCCTTCAGGGATGTTAGAGAGCCAGTTTTGGCCTGATCTCGCAGGCCAGGCCGAGGGACCCCACTGGTGCACAAATTCATGCGCCAGGCCTCTAGTAGCTTCATAATTTCTATTCTTCTAACTAGAGGACCTCCCTTTGCCAGGGTGTCCTCATGAATGAGGGATCATGGTATCTACCTTGGAAAGTTGTTGTGAAGATCCACTGCAAAGCCCCCAGTGGTGTGCCTGGTAAAACATAGATACTCAATAAACAGCAGGCACTTTTCCTTTTAGCCTTCATATCTGTTTTTCCATGTTCCCTCTTTAAGGAAAAGGTCTGTGCTCATTTCATCTTTGTTTCTCTAGTCTGGTACATTGGTAGGTGCTCAATAAATGCTTGTGGAATTAGTGAATGGTCTTATGTTACTGGGATGGAGTACAACCACTTATTCATTTATATTTCCCTCTAATAAATTATTATTGAAAGAACTTTGGCAGGACTTGCAAGTTGTAGAGCTGTTCACTTTGTAGTGGGTGGTTTAGTGAAGAGTCAGATTTGAGTTTGGGGATTTGAAGGAATAGCCTGTTAAGCTGAAGGAAATGTGACGACATTACAAATAAGACCAACCAGGCAAAATGTACCACAGACATTCTAACATAAAAGTACACCATAGTTTTAAGTTCATTACTGTGTATAATTTTCCATTACTGGGGGTAAATTTGACAAGTGTTTATGGGATGGGATATATCCTCATTAATGAAAAAAAACCTCATTCACACTGAATCTCAGAAAATCTAGTTTATATGCAAATATTTTCCCCTGCCAATGAATACATTCAATACTTAATTTGTTTGCAAAAGTAAAATTGTCTGGCAACATGCCATTTCTCGAAAACACCTGATGTATTAATCAGGGATCTTCAGAAAAATAAAACCAATAGGATGTATATAGATAAAGACATTTTTTATAATGAAATGGCTGACAGGATTATGAAGGCTGGCAAGATTCAAGATCTTCAGTTGGCAAACAGGAGACCCAGTGAGAATACTGGCACTCTTGATGCCCAGGAAGAGCTGATGTTTCCGTTAGAGTCTGGAAGCAAGAAGAAAACTGATGCCTCAGCTCCAAAGCGGTCAGGCAGAAAGAGTTCCCTCTTCTGCTGGTGGATCAGCCTTTTGTTCTATCCAGGCCTTCAACTGACTGGATGAGGCCCACTCACCTAGGGGAGGGCAATCTGCTCTACTCAGTCTACCAATTCAAATGTTAACTGGCATGTCCAGAATAATGCTTGACCAAATGTCTGGGCACTCCATGGCCCCATCAGTTTGACACATAAAATTAGCTATCACACCTGACAAAGTACAATATTCCATCACCAGGGAGATTTCTGTCAGAACTTAATATGTCAAGAAAGCATTTTTTCACCCAACTCGTTTGCTCTCTTTTTCCTCCCTGCTCTGCTTCTTCTCAGTACATGATTTTTTTTCCCTCTTCTTTATACAAACTGTTGGAGGAAACACTTGGGGATGGAAACTGACATTTGCCGTGCATTTAACCACATATTCTTTCACACTGTCCCTACAAGAAGTAGGAAGGCCAGGAGGACTCGTCCAAGTGGCAACAGCCTTGGGAAAGCCACTGAAGGCCCAACTCCATTGCTCTGCCTTGTCCAAAACTCAATCTGGTCAGTGCCCCAGATTTGGTCAGATTTGGGAACTGTAACTTACAGAAAACTTACAGATTTCTGTACAAACCAGGAAAAAAAAAAAACCTCATTAATTATAATGAGAGGTACAACGGACAAGGGATCCTCTAGCCAATGCATTCCTTCCTGGTAAAGTTATATCAGAAATCAAATTAGAATCCAAATATCGTTTAGTGAATATGAACTCAGAGTAAGTAGGGGTTGATTTAAACAAGATGTTCAATGGCATCAAGTAATGAGTAACTAATGCTACAATTTCAACCATCAGCACCGAAAAGGACAAATCTTGGGAACAAATTTCTTTAGAATTCTCTGCCAAAGTGCACTTCATGGATTCCTTGTTTCTTCTTTCACATGCCAAGGTGACCAGCTCCCTGTCTGTTTAACACATTATTTCTTTTAAAAATATTTAGCAGGTTACAGTCTTATTGGTTTATAAGCTATTCTGTTTTAATAAGATGATATCCTTACTTCTGTTGTTAACTGCTTTCAGTTTTTAAAAAGAATCTCGCTATTTGACTTTCTTTTCATTAATATCCATTTAATCCTTATAATTTTAAAATATATTTTTATTTATTTCAGAGAGGAAAGGAGAGGGAGAGATAAAAACCATCAATGATAAGAGAGAATCATCAATTGGCTGCCTCCTGCCTGCCTCCTACTGGGGATCGAGCCTGCAATCTGGGCATGTGCCCTGACTAGAAATCAAATTGTGACCTCCTAGTTCATAGGTCAGTGCTCAACCACTGGGCCACACAGGCTGGGCCATTTAATCTTTATAGCAATTCTGTTCTGGTAATCTATTGCTGCTTATCACAAACTATAGTGGCTTAGCCTTAGCCGGTTTGGCTCAGTGGATAGAGCCTCAGACTGCAGACCAAAGGGTCCCAGATTCGATTCCAATCAAGGGCACGTACCTCGGTTGTAGGCTGCTTCCTGGCCTGGCCTGGTGAGATGCCTGTGGGAGGCAACCAATCAATGTGTTTCTCTCACATTGATGTTTATCTCTGTCTTTCTCTTTTCCACTCTCTCTAAAAACCAATGGGAAAATATCCTCAGGTGAGAATAAAAAAAAATGTAGTGGCTTAAAACAAGAACAATTTTATTAATGTACATTCTCAATGTTATTTTCAGATTAAATTTTTGGTATAACTAACATTGGATGTTCTAATATTTTTAAATGGTGTTTTGAGACTCTCTGGGAATTTTTGGAAGGAGTAACTTTTATATTTCCGACTAAACAGTCTTCATGAATGTACTGCCCCTTAGACATTTTTACTCCTTACCACTTATACAATCAGATCCCTCCTGTTTTTCCAAAAAGTGATTGGCTAACTCATCTGTTAGACTATCCCATCTTAAGATGTTAGTGATAGTTAAAAACAAAAGGTGATGTATTTTCTTAGGTATGATCATTCTTCAATACCTTAAGGTAAAGGTGTTGATAGCTTTGAAATTCAAACATCAAGCAGTGTAAATAGTAAAAAAAAAAAAAAAAAAAAAAAAAAAAAAAAAAAAAAAAAAAAAAAATCTAGTCTGGGAAGGGAAGATTTGAAGGTGAGGAATTAATTCTGAGGAATTAATTCATTTATAGGCAAATATATACCGACCCACAAGGCAATTCTTTTGAAGAAACTGCCATTTGGTGACAGGCAGACCAAGAAGGTAAATATAAACTTAATAAATAGATTTTTAAGTCACATTAATCTTTATAAAGGGTTTATAATCTCTGGCAAAATTCCCATTCTAACAAGTAATGTGAAATAAAGAACCACAAGGCATTGAGGCATCTAGCCTTAGACCTCAAGCCTCATGACGCGAAGCATTACTTTAAGAATCCCATAAGTGAAATCCATTAGATTCCTGATACTTCATGGTTACTAAATGTTGAGACCTCAGAAAACATTTTTTTCTTGTGCTTTTCCACAGAAAAGCATGGGTACAGAAATTGTTTTTGAGCTATAATGTACATTTACTCAACAAATCTTTGTTGAACATTGCTATATGCCAGAAACTGACAAAGGTGCAAGTGATTCAACAGTGAAATCATGTGGGAACTTTCCACATTTTCCTTTCTTCTTTCTTTCTTCCTTTCTTCCTTTCTTTCTTTCTTTCTTCTTTCTTTCTTTTATTTTTTTATTGTCTAAAGTTTTATATATGTCTCCTTTTCCCCAATTGTCTTTCTTCCTTCCTTCCTTCCTTCCTTCCTCCCTTCCTTCCTAACTCTTTAGCTATCACCATCTTTCTGCTATAGTTAATATTTAAAGGAACAAATTTCAGAGATATAAGGCTGGATTCTAAAAAAAAAAAAAACGAAACAAAAAAACAGTTTTTGGACAGAGAGAGATGATGGAAGAAATGTTCCTATGTAAAGCAGAACTCTGACAGTAGCCACTCTCAATTCCAGATTAACTCTGAGAGCACTTTTTTCCTTAAGAAACTGTTTTTCGCCGAAACCGGTTTGGCTCAGTGGATAGAGCGTCGGCCTGCGGACTGAAAGGTCCCAGGTTCGATTCCGGTCAAGGGCATGTACCTGGGTTGTGGGCACATCCCCAGTGGGGGATGTGCAGGAGGCAGCTGATTGATGTTTCTAACTCTCTCTCTCTCTCTCCCTTCCTCTCTGTGAAAAATCAATAAAATATATTTAAAAAAAAAAGAAACTGTTTTTCAAATATTTGAAATATAATTCTGAAATATTGTAAATATAATCCTGCAATAGTTCGTGAATCATTATACTCCACGTTACTTTTTCCTCTCCCTTCTGACCTGTTGGCCAGTGAAACAGTTTCATTTTCACTTTTTCAAAATGATAGTGTAAAAAACAGAAGTGAAAGTATGAATCATAATATAATCAGGCATACATAGTGCTATATCCATTTATAACTCAGAAAACCACGGGGTATTTCCAAACTGATGTCATTCATAGAAAGAATCCCATGTGCTGTAGAGGAATAAGAAAAATTACGCGGGTCAACTGGGGGATTCAGAACTCATGTGGGATATTCCCAGCTAATTATTTTTATTTAAAAAAAATTATCATGCAGATTAATCTATATTTCAAATGTTTAATTTGATACACATCTTAGAAATTATACCCTGGATTCTGGGTTATACTTTTTAATTCTGATAACTGAGATGGTGTTCACTGAGATTTTACATTAGAAAGCATACCTATATAAGTGGTTTATATAACTCAAGGCTTTCTTTTTATTTTCTTTAAAAAGCTATGTAAATACAAAAATTACCATGAAATTCTGTGTGGTCATTTTACTTATAGAAAATAAACTGTATAAGAAAAAATTATAATAAATATCTCCTCAAATTATTAAAATTGATTCTATTTTATTCTTTTGGGGGAAGAGAAATAAATATAAACCTTATTTTTTCCAGCTAAACATTAAAAGTGGATCTTTCTCTTCTCTTACTAGGTTCAGTTTTTTTAAGAACTTAAAGAAGCTTATAGTATATGTTAAATATTATATGTTTAATATATACTATATATATTAAATGTATTGAATAAATTACTGATATTACACAGATTAAACATTATCTAGAAGATACTTTCTTCCTGATTGTCTACACCTGCTTGGAAAATACCGTGGCTATCTTAGTTCTGCCATATCTGCTGCTGCATTTTCTGGATGGTTGTTTGACCCAGATCCTGATATCCAGTTAGGAGATAAGTCCAGTTGCATCCTTTTCCAATCAGTGAGTGTCCCTGGTTCCCCCTTAGCCAATGTCCTCAATATGGGTGACTCCATAATAGTCACCCCACTCACTGTTCCAAGTAACACCACTAATTTTCTCTTTGGTTCTAAGTCTTATCATGAGCCCAGTGGTTTACCCACAATGTTTAATCCTGATGCCTGCTATGAACCACTTTACTATCCTGAATCTTTCAATGGGGCTGCAGGTGAATTCTGCCAATAGGGTGGTCTTATCCCATGTGATTGAGGAACAAACTTTAAATGTATCAGAAGATTAAATTTCCCCCCATACTATACACAAATAAGATGTCCACATGGATTAAAGACCTAAGACTCGAAGCAACCCTTAAAAGTTTCAGGAAAAAAAATATAGGAGATTATTTCATAACATTAAAGATCTTTAAAAAAAAGATCTCTTAAAAATATAAAATGGTTCATCCATTGTAACAAATGTACCACTCTGGTGGAGATGACTATAATGGAAGAGGCTATGCCTGTGTAGAAGTAGAGGGTATATGGAAAATATGTGTGCCTCTGCTGATTTTGCTATGAACCTGAAAGTGCTGCAAAAAAATAAAGTGCATTAAGAAAAAAAGAACCATTAAATACATACTAAAAGATGAATACATATCATGACATTAACATTTTAGGTTCCCATACATTGGAAATCATACACAAAGTTAAAAGGCAAGCTAGAGACAGATAAATTATTTAGGAGACAGACATTTGAGAAATAGTTGCAATCTAGAAGAAGTAAAAAGTTCCAATAAGTAAGAAAAAGACAAAAATTCCAGTAAAGAAATAAATATAAACTTTCAGTTCACAGAAGAGAAGTTCTGTATAACCAATAAAAATATAGGGGAAGCTATAACTTGCTAGTAATAGAAACATGCAAATTAAAACAAGATACCCTTTTATGTCTGTCCGACTGGAAAAAATTCAAAAGCCTGGCAATGACGAGTGTGGCGGGGAACTAGGGGGAACAGGAACTTTCAAATTCTTACTGTTAATTACTTTAATGTTAATGATGCTTGATGAACATTGAAGTTTTACTATAAGGAATGTAGTTTACATTTGAGAAGAAAAGTATAAGAGGTTGAAAGAGAAAATTAGTATATTTTGGAAAACATTTTGGCAATATCCAGCAAAATTTGAAGCTTATGACCTACAGCAAGCCAACTTCTAAAGTATAAATCCCACAAAAACTCTTGCTCAGGGATACAAGGTTATTTATTGCCACATATTTGTATAATTCCAAAATGTCTTCCATTGGGAAAATGGATCCTCTTAGTTTCGTTTGTGTCCATACCAAGCATGCCTTTCCTCTGCAGGGTCTTACAACTCCCTTCTTTTTTATTTTATTTTATTGTTTAAGGTATTACAAATAGTAGTACATATATGTCTCCTTTCCCCCCACCCCACTGACACCCTCTCAGCCTCTCCTACCGCCCCCCCCCAACACTTGGTGCGGGGGGGGGGGGGGGTGGGTAAGAGATCAACTGAAGGACTTGTCTGCATGTATATAAGCACAACCAACAGAGGCAAGACAATGGAGGGGGGGAAGGGAGGGTAACTCCCTTCTTTATGAAGTTGACAATCAGGCACTGAGCCTGTCTTTTTGCTCCCACCAACTCTTCCCTTCCCTCCCTCCCTACACCTCCTATTCCCTTGAACATCTCTTTTTAGCTTATCTCTGGCCAAGATACCTGGTCAATGCCCACAACTCCTCCTTCATTTTGCCTTTTCTAGAAATCTTGCTTGATTTCTCCTTCAGACTTGGGTGACTGGTGATTAATAGCCAGAAACATTATCCTGCCTCACACTTCCTCATAGCCCAGTACCTGCTTAAAATGAGGAGGAACAGAAAAAGGAAAATACATACAGGGAGAAAAAAGCATAGATTAATAACTTCAAATACTCTCCCAGCACGTTCTTCTAACAAATCTTTGGACACTGATACCCACATGCAAATTGGTGCCTAGGTCTGTGGGTGGGGTGAGGAGGGCGCATGAATATCTGGTGAATTTCTTGACTCATCTGGAAGTTTGGACTCCTACCCATTGAAGGTACATCTTCATCCATCAATAACCTTCTGCTGTCTTTATCTTTCCCACCCTCGGAAGCTGACCTTGGCATAGGTAAGGGCAATACTTCTTCTGAAGCAGATTGTTACTGCAAGGTTGCACATAACTGGTTACCCTGGCAACCTTAAGACCCCTGTTCAGGAAAGAGTGGCTGTCAGTAACTGCAGGCAACTTGGGTGGTCCAGCCATTCTCTTCCTCCCCAGTCAACATCTTTCTTCAAATCTCTGTGCTCAAAAAGTCAGAGGCAGCCCCCTGCTCACATTTAGAGAGATGATAATGAGGTTGGCTGCCATATTGGTGTTCAGCCCTCCCCTCACCCAGTATCCATCTTTGTGGCTTCCCTTTTATGATATAACAAAAGAATAAATAAATGAATGAAAAGTAAATAAACCCCCCCCATGCCTCTTTTAGTTAATAAATGTGAAGAATTGGGTGTGTACTGGTCCCATTTTCTCTTTGGTCCACCACTTAGCCTGTTTTCTCCGGGGGGGGGGGGGGGGGTTGCTTGCCTTTTGTTTTACATTTCAATTTGAGAGAAGTCACTATTCATTAACACACCAGGGGACAAAAAATAATTATGGTAGGCACTTTTTTTCATCTTTCCAGTGAGCCTGTTTACTTAGATCTTCCTATTGCCAGCATCTCCATCTTCTACAAAATGCCTGGTCTCTGTTTCCAGTCCACCTCGAGAAGATAATTTGAAGGGCCAGCTGATGTTGCTTGTTTCTGTGAAGCAATTCCCAACAGCGTAGATCTCATGAGTGAGATCCTCTGTGCAGATACGCTGTGTTTACCAAGAGCCATCATTGTGTTATCTGTCAGCGCAATTAGCTTCCTATTGATTTTGCCATAACCATGCTTGTAGATCAATGAATAACTTCAAGTTTGGTGTCTCCACGAAATAAATGGTTCCACAATCCTCAGCATGTTAACTAAAGCCTTGTTGAGCTTAATGAAGGTACCATTAAACATCTGGCGGAGGTGAAGAAACTACAACACCTTTTGGAACTTAGGGTTCGCATCAGCATCACTAATATGGATCCGGATGACAAATGCCAATTTGGATTCTGTAGGTACTTAGAAGTTGCCAGCTTTTTATTTTTGCCATCCTAGCCATTCTTGTCCCAGTTCAGTATATCGCCTCTATTCCTATGATCGTGCTTACCTTCCTCATAGATAAGCTTCCTTCTAAACATCCTTTGAATAAACTTCTTTTTCAGGGGCTTGGTCTTCAGCTCTGCAAAATTCACTTTTTTTCTTCTCTGCACCCTCATGGTTTCAACTGGAAAGACCACATAACCTGTTTTTTAGGTTTGGCTTTTTTTTTAACAAGTTGTATTTGTTCACTTTACTTTGAATTTGCTTTTATTCATCTCACAGTATATTATGAACATCCTTCACATTTGGGACATTTAAATAACCTATATATCAGTGTGTGTGTGTGTGTGTGTGTGTGTGTGTGTGTGTACCAAAATTTATTCAATTCCCTGTTCTTGGGCATTCAGATTGCTTATGGTTCATTGGCATGAAAAACAACGCTACAAATAGCATTATGTGTATACATGTTCTTTATCAAATGTGATTTTTTTTTAATGTAAGTTAGAATTCTAGACCTGAAATTGTCGCATAACATATAGTTTTAATTTGAATAACTGCTGCCACATTTATTTGCAAAAACAGTTGAAGAATTCACACTCCTACCACCAAAGTAAGAAAATGTTTCCATCCCAGACTCTTTGTCAGCAGTGGTGGTTATTGCTTGTTCAGAACATTTACCAATCTAACAGGTGAAAAACATGGCCTCTCTCTATGGCTCTAACTCAGTATCCTGGGGTAGGAGCAAACATGTAAACCCCAAACAAACAGAAGCATGCCTGCGAATCTGAAATTCTTAGTTGCATGCACTGGTACAGCTCTCCCTCCACCTGACCCTGGTGCGAGACCTGCATTCCTCCTTGCAGAGGCCTGAGAAAGTGAGAAACAGCCCGTGTTTCCTTAATACTGTTTTCTTCAAGCTCAACAGCATTATGTCAACTGTTATTATAAGGAAGGGCCATTGACACACCAGCTTAAAAAGGAAAAGGTGTGTCCACCAGCTAAAATAAATAAAAGAGCAAAGCACATAGAAACAGTTTTAAAACCTAACAGTTACAATAGTGCAGAGGAAGCTGGTAGGGCAAAGCCAAGCGCGATGCTTATAAACTCAGGGGGTCTCCTGAACTTGTTCAACTTAATTTTGGAACGTCAACATAGGACTGCCCTGAAGAGGTCCGAACGTGGCGATGATATTAGAGAGGTTTTCAAAAATGTATACATTGTGGCCCTTCCTTTGGTCCCGCTTGATACCAATAATTTCAGAAGTATTCAGGACTAATGAAAGTGTGACCAAGCAAAAATTAGGCAACACACGAATGTATAGGCATACCTGATTTCATTTTACAGCAAAATAAAAATTGAGGCAATTGTAAAACTTCAGTGCTCTTAGTGTTAAGTCAAAGTCTGTGAGAAATTTTTCTTCGTAAGTGGCAAGTGATTCATCCCATTGAAAACAGTCCTATTAGTTGATAAGAGCAATAAATTCACTTTTAGAGGATTTTAAAGCCATCGAAATGTCCCAAATCTTATCAATCATATATTGAGGGAGAGAAAAGACTGAATAAAATGATGCCACATGGACAGCATTTGCACAGTCACTGAAGGCAGCTCAGGAATAAAATGTTCTACCTAAAACACAACTGTTTTTGGTACCTGCTCTCGGAGACCAGAGCAGAAAACAAGGGTCTCCTACTGTGTAAAATAGGAAAAAACACTACTTAGGATATATTGATGGAAAATACAGTGTAGGGAAACCTTTCTTTCTGGAATAGCATGTGCACCTTTCTATTAGCTTCTCACGTGGTATTGTGAAGTTTGTGAGTATACACGTCAACGTCACCTGTTAAACAATATAAGATTACAGACAGGAGACTCTTTTATTCCTCTTTATAATGTCCAAAATCTAGCACAGTGTCAGGTGCAGAGTACATGCTCCGTAAATGTTAACTCTAGAAACTCAAACATTATATAGGATGTTAAACCACTGGAAATACTGATGTCGTTAATTCTGTTGATACATCAGGGCTAAGAATTGAATTGTGTGAGTTCCCCCTCCCAAATTCATGTGTTGGAGCCTTAACACGCCCCGCCCCCCCACACACACACACCCCCGCCCGAATGTGATTTTATTTGGAGATGGGGATTTGAGGCGGTAATTATGGTTAAATGAGGTCATAGGAGTGAAGTCCTGATTCAATAAGATTGATGCCCTTGTAAGAAGAGGAAGAGAGCGATCTATCCACACAAACACACCAAGGAAAGTTATACCAGCATACAGGGAGCTGCGGCCATCCATGAGCCAGGAACAGAACTGGTTGGCCCTTTGATCTTGGATTTCCAGTCTCCAAACTGTGAGGAAATAAATTTCTGTTGTTGAAGCCACAGTCTATTGTTTTTTGTTAAGAGAACCCAAACAGACTAAGGCAATCAATAACCCAGTACAATTTCTGGTGCTCTTCACTGGTTTCATAACAATGAACAAAACCAAAGAAAAATGGCTTTTCTCAAGTCATAATGATCATCCAAGAATGAATGTTAGCAAAATATTTGACATGTATGAATTTAACAGTAACCGAAAGCTTAAGGATGGTAAGGTATACAGTTAAAAGAGGGAGAAAATTAAAATATAAGTCATAAATTACTTTTAACACACAAAAAATATTTTATTCAGCTTGCATCTCCTTTGACAAAGGACTCTTCGACTACATTTTTTTATCTTTGATAAAGCTTGAAACCATATTGACCTAATGCAAATGCCCCATTCTCTTTTTAGATTTCATCAAAGATTTGTAACAAATTGCGTAAGTGTTAACTTTTAAACTATAGCAGGTCTTATAATCTCATAATGTTAAAGCATCATTTCATTTTAACATTATGAGATCCTATAGGAACCTGCTGCTGTTTATATCAATTGGCCTGTGGTAAAATTGGTTTCGTTATACATCATTTCTCTTAAAGTCAAAGAACTGATCGAGGACCTTAAGTGAGGGTATACTGTATAGCAGTCCCCCCTTATCCAGAGTTTTGTTTTCCTCAGTTTCAGTTACCCATGGTCAACTTCTGTTCAAAAATATTAAATAGAAAATGCCAGAAATAACCATCCATTTTGAACTGTTCTGAATAGCATGGTGAAGCTTCAAGCCATCCCGTTTTGTCCCACCCAGGACGTCAATCATCCCTTTGTCCAGTGTATCCATTCTGTATACACTCCCTGACCACTAGTCACTTAGAGTATGATCTCCATTATCAGATCAATTATCAGCTATTTTGAGGGAAAGGAAGAGAGACATACACAGTACTCTTTATTATTACAGTATATTGTTATAATTGTTCTACCGCATTATTAGTTACTGTTACTAATCTCTTACTGTGCCTAATTTATAGATTAAAGTTTATCATAGGTCTGAATGTACGGGAAGAAACAGTGTGTATAGGGTTCAGTACTATCCACAGTTTCAGGCAGCCACTGGTGGTTTTGGAATGCATCCCAAGGATAAGGTGGATGTATACACTCCCTGACCATTAGTCACTTAGGGTATTATCTCCATTATCAGATCAATTATCTGATAATGCCCCAGTGCAATTTCTAAACTGGAGAAAAGAACCCCTTCAAGTGTTCTTTATGAAGCATAGGATCCAACAGAAAAAGAAATGTCATTTATCTCCTATATGTCTCATGATACAACCTATTTTATGTGGCATTGTTCATCAGAAATTTGCAAACCAAAATTAGCACGCTAGCAGTTGGCAACTTCATCCTCACTATAGATTCTCTGAATGATAGTTGACTATAGGAAGCAAAGGGATTAACTGACAAAGGTGGCACCTGTACCATTGTGATGCCCACAATGAACGTGCTGGTGCAGATTTAGAAATCCAGACCTAAGTTACTTTCTCACAATTACAAGCTTTTAAAGCAGTGACCAGAGGATGTTCTGAGCACAAGGACGCTTGACATTTTTATAACAATGGGAGCGACTTCAGTAGGATAGTGGTTTTTGTTCCTCTGAAGGCAACGACTTTTTCTTTTCTATTGTTCTTCTTCAAAATTTGGATTTACCCCACTCAGTTGCTGGCCTGAACATGCCAGTCATTTCTAGGGCATCCTGACATATTTGTCATCATCATCTTTCCAACAGCTTCAATAACGGTCACAGTATTACATGACCTTTTAAACACTACAACTCTAAACTGTTTTATATTATCGGAGCCTTCTTACTGATAATTATGAGTCCCATGCATTGAACTTGTTGTTTTTTCCTATGGCAAAAACTTTGAAAATAAAATTCTCAGTTGTATTCTTTATTATATCACTTCACCCTAAAATATATGTTTGAATAGATGTTCCATACTGTATAGTTCTGCATCATATAGAGAATGTTTGTAATTAGGTCAGCATACACTGTTTCTAGGCACTGCCAAGGAAACAATTGTGTTATACCCACATTAGAATATTACCAAAGTAACGGGACTGAATGATTCATTGGGAGCGTGGTTGCTGTGCTCAATGCTCCCAGTGGTACTAAATTGAGGGCTCAGAAGACAGATGCAGTTGTGAAAGTCTCTTTGAGTGGTCATAAGGGACTCTCTTCCAAAACACAAAAGCATCGCAAAGGAGAACGTGTTTGACAAAGAGAAAAGAAAATAAGGAAAGCATAAAGGAACAGACTGAAGCCCTCCTCCTCTCTGAGAATGCAGGCTAATGGTCATCCATGAGTCTTAGGGAGAAAAGGAGGCTGGTCCACATGACCCAAAGGGTAAAATAAACAACCAAGTGCTGCTCGACAGAATAGAGCCAGCAGTGTGAGAATGACAGGACATTTGGAAGAGACACCTGGATCTGGAAAGGAAGAACTTGTGCATCTTCAGCCATTGTGCCAGAGAAAAGGAACTTTCATAAAGATCATGAATTTGTTGGCATGGAAAAGAGGAACTCGCTGCTTCCTCTACCAGCTACTGATACAGCGTCCTATATTGTTTCATTCAGCCAGTTAATAGCCATTATTGCTTCTTGAGAATGAGATATTAGAGAAGAACACAACATTGAACAACCACATGATTCCTGTCCTCACACAGCTTACAGTCTAATGAGCAAACAGACCCCCTACTCACCTGCCTTTTCTCCTTTTATGCCTCCTTTGCTGGTTCTTCCTTATCTCCTAACCTCTGGGTTCTGGAGTGCTCCCGATCTCAGTCCCTGTGCTGCTTCTCTCTTCTACCTACACCCTTGTTCTAGTTTATCTCATCCTGTCTCGGGGCTCTAAGTGCTATCCACACACTAATGACCCCTACATTTACATCTCCAATTGGGACCTCTCCTCAGAATTTCAAACAGCTGCCCAACAAATCCACTTGGAAGGCATTTCAAACAGATGACTGAAATTGAACTCTTGATAAATACCTATCAGTCCTTCTCCAGTCTTCCCCACCAAATAATAACACCTTTCTACTTTGAGTTATCAATCACAACTCTGAGTGCCATCTTCAATGTGTCTCCTTCTTTTGCACTCTACCAAAAAAATTGTCAGCAAATTCTAATTCCTCTAGCTTCAGAATCTGTCCAAAATTTGGCTGTTTATCACACATCAACCCAGTGCAAGACACAATTATCTTCCCTATAGCATCACAATTACCACCTAAGTGTCTTCCCTGATTCAAATGTCTGGCCAGCTTCAACATATTCTCCAAAGTGCAGAAATGGAGATTCTACTTAAACAATCCCATAAGTATTTTTTATTTTATTTTTATTGAATTTATTGGGGTGACATAATAAAATTACATAGGTTTCAGGTGTACAGTTCTATAATATGGACCTATACTGTATTGTGTATTCATCACCAGCTATTACTTTTTAATTTTTTATTTTAAAGAGAGGAGGGAGAGAAAGAGAGGAGAGAGAGAGAGAGAGAGAGAGAGAGAGAGAGAGAGAGAGACATGGATTCATTGTCTCACCCATTCATGCACATATTGGTTGACTCTCATAGATGTGCCCTGACCAGGGACGGAACCCACAACCATGGCTGCATTGAGACAATGCTCCAACCAACTGAGCTACCCATCCAGGGCACTATTACTTGTTATTTGCCTTCTATTTTCCCACTTTCCAGTTCATTCATACACTGCTTCTGGTGGTATTTAATAAGATAATATTAAGAATTTGGTCTCCTTAGCAATAAAAATAGACCCTGGTGTATCAAATAACATTTTGTCTTTTTGTATCAGTCCTCAAGTACAAACCTGTGTACATGTTCTGCACCACTAGTTTTTGTGGTTAAGGGCTACTCCTTCCACCTGATTTATCTTTGCATCCTAAGCAGGGGCCTATGTAGGATAAAAGAAGCGCTAGCCAACGAGTACTTGGCACTGCAAATTCATTGGGGTCCATAGATGCTGCTGCCATCAATGATTCTCGGCTGGCCAAGGCTGTGACAGAGACTAAAATCCAACTGACCACGTGATGCATAAACTGTGATGCTTGTAGAACTACTTCAAGTCTTCCTAATGGATTGGGAGGGGTTGAAGTAGTGTAGTGCCTTAAACAGAATCTCCAAGAAAAAAAAGTCCTTATTTTGTTTGTTTTGTTGTTTTTTCAGAGAGGAAAGGAGGAGAGAGAGAAATATTAATGATGAGAGAGAATCATTGATCAGCTGCCTCTTGCATGCCCCATACTGGGGATCAAGCCCACAACCCAGGCATGTGCCCGAACTGGGAATTGAACTGTGACATCCTGATTCATAGGTCAATGCTCAATCACTGAGCCATGCCAGCGGGGCAAAAGTCCAGATTTTGTCTCATTGGCTAATTTCAAGCCATCATCTTCAAAATGTGTACTATCACCTCTCCAGCACACTACTGGGCTATATAAAAATTAATTCTTTTTAAAGAATCAACCCTAATTATTGTTTCCTATGCTTTAATAGCAACTAAACACACCACATTGCAAATGTAATCTTTTATTTTAATTAAAATGTCATCCTATGCCACTCAATACAAGAACTGAGGGTTGAAATTGAGAAAAACTTCTTTAAATGTGTGTTTCAGATTTGTCTCAGATAGGTACTTATTTCCAAAAATTAATTTTTTATTTCCTTTCTCCCTAGAAGTTAGATGAGGCCATGCTCATTGAAACATTCAGAATCAATAGAATCATGTTTTGTTCTCCAGTCAGTGTTTGGACACAAAACTTGCAGGTAGTTTCTGTGATCGTGCGGAAGAGTTGGGATGGAGTGCATGGGACCATTTCTTGTTTTGTTTTAAGTATTATGAAAGCTCTTATGTATTATTTAGGTTCAGACAAATGAGTCAGATCAATGAAATCTGGTGCCTACTTTCAACAGAATGAAAGGGTGTAGTGATGGTAGAGAGACAGTAGATAGATATTTGATGTGATGAAACTAAAGACAACTTTTTTTATACAACAGCCGCAAACATCTGAGGAGTAGGAGGAGCTTCTTTGTCATAATTTTTTGCTCCAAGGAAAGAACAAATATTTTGTCATTTGTCCTGAAATATGTACAATCTTTTTTGTCCTCATTGAGTAAATAATTTTTTGAAAATACAGGGTTGGGGAAAAGTAGGTTTACAATTATTTGTATGGAAAATAATATAATAAATAATAATACAACAATAAACTCTGTTTTGTGTACTCAGAACTGGTGGTGTAATTCCAGTCCAAGCCCCAAAGTCCAAGAACCAAGGGAGCTGAGGGTATAAATCCCAGTCGTGTGGCAGGAGTAGGTCACATGAGATGTTCCATCTCAACATTGAGACAGAAAAGAAAGAGTCTTTTGTTCTATTAAGTTCTATTCATGACCTCAGTAGATGACTCCCACTCACCTTGGGCAGAGTAATCTATTGAGTTAATCCACTCAAATGCTCTTCTCATCCAAAAATAACCCTCACAGACACACCCAGAATTAATGTTCAATCTGGCGCCCCAGGGCCAGCCAAGGTGACATATAAAATTAATAACTGCCCTAGCTGATTTGGCTCAGTGGATAGAGCATTGGCATGCAGGCTGAAGGGTCCCAGGTTCTATTCCAGTCAAGAGCACATGCCCAAGTTGTGGGCTCGATCCCCAGTAGGGGGCGTGCAGGAGGCAGTTAATCAGTGATTCTTTCTCATCATTGATGTTTCTGTATCTCTCTCTCCCTCTCCCTTCATCTCTGAAATCAATAAAAATATATTAAAAATAATAAAAAATGAAATGAATAACTATCTCATAAGGTAATATATTTATTGGTTCCAAGGTTTATAATGTAGGTAACTTTGGGGGACCATTCTGGCTACCACACCATACAAGTTCTCCACTGTTTGGTTTGCCTACCAAATTCCTCAGTTCCAGAGCAGGAATATGAGGGTTTTGACTCTCAGAACTGAGTGAAAGTGTTCACAAACCTCTGTAAAAATATTATTTACTACTTACTTATAAATGAGGATATTCAAATATACTCAAAAGTAGAGTGAACAGTACAAAGCAGTCTATGTACACATCACCCAAGCTCAACAAGTCTTAATATTTCACCAGTCTTGAGACATCTGTTTGTTCACACTCTGCTTTTTCATTTGGATGTGTGTTTAGATGGATGAAAATATCTCTATTTGTGAAAACTAATTTAGGTTCGTATTTTACTGGGAATTGTAATTGTTTTGTATAATACAAATTAAAGAACAAAGGGGTAATAATTTACAAAGCAAAAATAATACTAGTGCTTTCCTCTCATTTACTGGGTAGGAAATAGGATTTGGAGTATTAAAATCTTGCCCAACTTACATAATTGCTGTGATGATTCACTGATATTTGGTATGAATTGTCTCACAATATAGTACTCTCTTACTTCAGTCTTGTGCTGATGTGTAAGGGAAAAGTGAATGAAAGTAGTAGTCAGCTTTTCTCAGAGAATTTAAGAAATGAAACTCAATTGCACAATATTTCTACTTATTTTCTCCTTTTCTCTTGATGCCAAATCTCTCTCAAATAAATAAAAAATTTTAAAAAGTAATAGCACACAATACAATATACAGATGATGTATTATAGAATTGTACACCTGAAACCTATATAATTTTATTCACCAACTAGAGGCCTGATGCATGAAATTCATGCACTGGAGGGGTGTCCCTTAGCCCAGCCTTCACACTCTCCAATCTGGGACCCCTTGGGGGATGTCCAACTGCTGGTTTGGTCCCAATCCCTATGGGACATCCCACTCACAATCCAGGACTGCTGGCTCCCAACCACTCGCCTGCCTGCCTACCTGATTGCCCCTAACCGCTTCTGCCTGCCAGATTGATCACCCCCTAACCATACCCCTGCCAGCCTGATCGACGCCTAACTTCTCCCCTGCTGGCCTGATCGCCCCCAACTGCCCTCCCCTGCCAGCTCAGTCACCCCCAACTGCCTTCCTCTGCCAGCCCGGTCACCCCCAACTGCCCTCTCTCCCCTGCAGGCCTGGTCACCCCCAACTGCCCTCTCTCCCCTGCAGGCCTGGTCACCCCCAACTGCCCTCCCCTGCTGGCCCGGTCACCCCCAATTGCCCTCTCCTGCTGGCCCAGTCACCCCCAATTGCCCTCCCCTGCAGGCCTGGTCACCCTCAACTGCCCTCCCTCCCCTGCTGGCCTAGTTTCCCCTAACTTCCCTCCCCTGCTGACCTGATTGCCTACAACTGCCCTCCCCTGTGGCCATCTTGTGATGGCCATCTTGTGACCTCATGGGGGAAGCCATCTTGTGCGAGGGTGTGAAGGTCAATTTGCATATTACCTCTCTATTATATAGAATGTCACCCAATAAATTCAATAAAATTAAATTAAAAATCTGTTATGAGCATTAAAAAAGTAATAAGTAGCATTGTCAGAGATGTCTTGTTTAGTTGCTCTTAAGCTAATTCAGCATGTAGCTAATGATTCCAAAAATGATTCCCCATTTCTTAGATTTCCTGATTTCCTTCTTTATCCCTCCCCTAATGGTTGGCATTTTAAACTGGTATTATCCTCCAATCAAATATCAAATTTAGACATTACCTATGGATTTTATTATGATATGCTCCTCTCTATTGGGAGCTAGCTATTGTTCAAAATAAATACATATATACCAAAATGAAAGGGGGCAAAGTGTTGGTCTCTTTTCAGAATCAGAAATTATTCTAGTGCAGAATTTCAAGCATAAGGACAGAAGTAAAGTTTTTCTGTAAAAAGAAACCTACTCATGAATCCAACAAATGTTTATTAAGCACATAGTACACATGAGACACTGTTTGTTGCTATGCTAAATCAAAATGATGGAAGATAATCCCAACCCTGATGGAGATTAATAAATGATACTTTACATCAACCACATGAGTGATACAAGGGAAATGGCAGTGATTAAGCAAGAAAAATCTTTATGGAGCAGGTGGGATTTGAACTTGACCTTAAGGATGGAAAGGTTTTCCATAGAGTGTATTTGCACCACCAGTGCCTGTTTTAACCTATAGCACATCTGATGAATATTGTTCACATCAACATATACCCAATATTAACATGGAAACAAACTTTCCCACTAATGAGTAGCCACTTACCTGAGATTTCCTTTCTCACACTTATTTAGAGCAGTGATTCTCTACTTGCGCATGCATCAGAATCTCCTGGAAAGCTTGTTGGAACACAAATTGCTCAGCTGCACCCAATGCCTCTGATTTAGGAGGTCTGGGGTACGACTCAAGCTTTTGACTTCCTAGGTGATACTGAAACTGCTGATCCGATAACACAATTTGAGCCTCTGATTTAAGCCCCCGCTTTGGTGCTTTACATGCTTAGAACGGAACCCTGCTTTGCCACATCCTAGCTGATCTTCAGAAAAGTCTATCATCTCAACACTTGGTTTTCCTATTTGTAAGGTGATGACATAGGTAATGCCAATACCCATCTTGTAAGCCTGTTTTGAGAATTAAATTGAATGATGCATAAAAATCAAGAGCCTGACATTAGTGCCCTGCACTGGATAGCAATGATTACTACTAGGGAAAAAGCTAGTGGGTGAGGGTATGCCAGGTTTTATGGACTGAATGTTTGTGTCCCCTCCAAAATTCACAGGTTAAGACCTTACAGCCCAACATAGTGGTATTTGGAAGTGGGGCTCTTGGGAAGTAAGTAGGTTTAGATGAGATCATCAAGGTGGTATCTCATGATAAGGTTTAGTGCCCTTCTAATAAGAAATGCCAGGGTTCTCTTTCTCTCCTCCCTCTCTGTCTCCTCTTCTCCCTCTTGCCCTTCCCCCCACTAGCCCGCACCAAGTAAAGTCCATGTGACCACACAGCTAGATGGGGGATGTCTGCAAGCCATGAAGCAGGTCCTCACCAGACACTGAATCTCACGGCCCCTTGACCTTGGACTTCCTAGCCCCCAGAACTGTGAGAAATAGATTTCTGTCACTTAAGCCCCCTAGTCCTATTTTGTTATAGCAACTCAAATAGACTAAGACACCAAGGAAATAGTGTGAGATATGGTGGCAAGGGCGGATGGATCATTCCTGTTTGGAGAATGGCAAGCAGCTAAGACAACCTAGGATGTAACTTTCACATGGGGCAAAGGAGGGAGCTATCAGCGGACCTGAATGAGAATTAGGAAGAGCACTGGAATTTCTTGGGCACCACTTTCTCCCTAATTGTCTGGTGTTTCTGACAGTTATTGGCCTCTACTTTCTCTCCCTAAGTGCCCACTATTTCTAGAAGAGCAGCAGGAGTACTCAAATAACTAGCACTACTCCCAAGGTAGAAGAGCAGTGAAAATGCTACACCCAAGGATTCTATTAATGCCCCAAGAGGACCCTCCCAATGAGACTGTGCAGAGACCTACATTGCAAAGAAGCGCTTAAGCATCCTTTTCATTAATGTGGGTCTTCAAGTTGTTTATCCTTATGCTTTGAAATTGACCCACACTGATTTGCAGTTAGTTTTCAATATCCCCTTACTTTAGTAGATAGACCTACTCCTCCAGCTCTCTTTGCTTTGTGATGTTGTGATTAAATGTGTTAGAATGATGCTGTAAACAGGGCCAGTACTGCCACTACATTTCAAGTAGCTGAGAAATTAGTGCAAATATGTAACTAGGACAGTAATACCCCTTGTTGGTGCAATTGACTTGGTAATGGTGCACTAGATCCTATTCAAAACATCACATGAAAATTATTAGAAATGCAGAATCTCAGGTGCCACCCACCTACTGAAGGAGAATTTGCATTTTAACAGGGTTCCCTCAAAATTCATCTTCACATTAATGTTTGAGAAGTATGACCTGGACACTCACACAATTTTAGTATTGCCTTAGGAAAGCCTTTCAATACCTACCTGCTCCCCAAAAACACTCATTCATTTATTATACTTTAATAAAAACAGTGAAATAAAATAAAATATTATATTCAGATTGCTGGAATGTAGGAGATAGGGATTTCCAAGCATGCAAAGACACGAGCATGTAATAGCTAGAACAGGGGTGGGCAACCTTTTTGTGAGTGCGTGCCAAAACCAGCAAAATCTCTGACTCAAAATTCTTCTGCGTGTCAACCCTAATTTTTTGAGAACATGTTATGCCTACTTAATATCTCTTAAGGTATGTGTATGTGAAGAACCTTGAAGAAATAATAAAATTCATTCGAGCGACATAGTATATGATGATGAAAAATACATTTATTTTTTTAATGTATACATGTACACTGATAGTCCGACAGAAAACTTTATGACTCTGTTTGATATTATCAGTGGGACTTTTGCTGCTGCATCACTGATGACAGAGATTTTACATCAGGTTTATATTTCGTGACCTTCAAAGATATGCACGAGCTACTACTTTCATCTGTCAGGCTACTCCTATTACGAGACTTAACAAAATTTATCACTGAGAACAAAGATTCACAAGCGTATGTGGATGAAACCAAAACACTGGTCGGATCTAGGAAGGCAGGGAGAGTTAAGGCAGAGGCATAGAAATTGCTCCTCCCCTCTCTCGTCAATCCATGTCTATGGTCTTTAAGGTAACTTGTTATGTAAAATTATTTATTTATCTAAGATGCACCTACACTGAATTTATCTGAAAAATAAAAAAGTCGATATTAAGAAAAAAATTGTAAATGGAAGATTATAAGAGAGGGTTTCGCGTGCCAGCAAAAGTTACTGGCATGCCATGTTTGGCACGCGTCCCAGGGGCTGCCCACCCCTGAGCTAGAACATGGCGTACAATCATGTTCAATTGTCCTAAAGTTCCTAAACCAATAGAACAAAAAAAGAAATTGGCCCAGTTTTGATCAAAAGATAGTCAAGTCCCTGAATTCTTTATTGTTAAAGCCATCTGCTCCTGGCATAGCCAGAGCTTCAAGGAGATTTCTGTATATTACAAAAAACATGAGAGGCACTGTGTATTAATTACTGACTAGGACGGTGGTGTCCAAATGTTGTTTAGCACCACCTAATTTGGACAACCTGCACCCCCACGGGCATCCTACTCCTTTGTCTCTGCCTGGATTTCAGACCGTCACCTGCTTGGCTTTCTAAGGCTCAGGGTTCCTCTGAAATGGAAGGTGGTCCAAAGCCAAACATCTTACCGAAAATGAAAAATCTCCAAAAGAGGCAATGCAAAACAAAAAGAGAAATGATCCAAATTGGAAGGGGCAAGGGGAGAGAAACAGAGAAAGATCAAAATTAAAGGAAAATTCCATGCTGAAGGCAAACATTTAATTCTTTTATTGCTACTTTCTTCCTCACCACCCAAGCCCAATTATGTGACCTTATCCCACAGTTTGTATTACACATCGTTCCCGGTGGAGATGGATGGGGGGGTGGCAGAATGGTTCCCTTCTAAAAGGGTTGTTCCCTAGAGGGTAGACCATATGGCCAACAAGAACTGTAAAAAAAAAAAAAGTGCAACAGGGAGCAAGCTAGCAAGAAGCTACAGAGTCAACCCCTTCAAATCTCAACCCCTGCTTTTATGACCTCCTTTATTTTATTTTATTTTATTTTATTTTATTTTATTTTATTTTATTTTATTTATTTTAAAATACATTTTTATTGATTTCAGAGAGGAAGGAAGAGGGAGAGAGAGAGATAGAAACATCAATAATGAGAGAAAATCATTGATCTGCTGTTCCCCTGCACCTCCACACACACACTGGGAATTGAGCCCACAACCCAGGCACATGCCCTGACTGGGAATCAAACTGTGACCTTTTGGTTCATATTTCGACACTCAACCACTGAGCCATGCCAGCTGGGCAACCTCCTTTATTTTAAATAAGACCCAAAAGTACTGACCTAACTTACATAAAATTGCCTAAAACTAAAGCGAATTACATATCACCACTCCCCAACCTACTTTTGCCAAACTTATCTTCCTTTATACACTTCCTAAGGTCCAATTACGCAATGCTCCCAGTGAACCAAGTACATTGCCTGATACACAGTAGAAGCTCAATAAACATCTGCTGAATAAACAAATTATGCATCTTTCCTCAAGATAGCTAGCAGCATCCTAGATTTTTGTCCTCCCCCAACCCCACCCTTAGAAATTTTCTTCTTCAGGGTGCACACATGGACACCTTTTTCATGGCATTATCTACTAACCCCCTGAGTTAAAATTCTCTCTTCTTTGTGCTCCCATAGAAATTGCTTGCAATACTATTATAAAGCTTGCTCTATCCTTACTCATATTACATGCTTATACCATCTCCTCTGATGAGGCAAATCAGCCCCCTACCGCAATCAAGAGAAATTGATTTCATGTGTTCAAAGTTAGCTCAACCCACAGGACAATATCCTATATTCTTCATTCTCTAAATGTCATAATTCGCTTTATTCTTTAGAACAAATATGGTGCCTCCATTGTTCATTTTGTTTTGTAAGTAAACCTGAATACCCTTTCACAATTATATTTTGCATTGTTTACTACAACTCCCCTTGTTTTCAAAATGTAAATTTGAATCTCTTCATATGTATGTTTGACCTCCATTACACTTGCTCTACCTTTTAATCAAAACATATACTTTAATCTCTTTTCAAATATATATGTTAAATTTATTTATTTGTAACTGCAAGGATCTCCTTCACCTTTGGGTCCAAAAACAATGCCCGGAAAGATCAGGAGAATCTTGAGTTGTATTCATGTATAAAAGAGATCAACCAAAGGACTTGTGTGCATGCATATAAGCCTAACCAATGGACACAGACACCAGGGAGGTGAGGGCATGAATAGGGGAGTGGGGGGACAATGGGGGGAATAAGGACACATATGTAATACCTTAATCAATAAAGAAAAAAAAGAGAGATCTAGCCCTAACCGGACTGAGGGGTCCCAGGTTCAATTCCTGTCCAGGGCACATACCTTAGTTTCAGGTTTGACCCCCAACCATGGGGTGTGTGCAGGAGGCTAACATCTCACAGTGATGTTTCTCTTTCTTTGTCTCCCCCTCTCCCTTTCACTCTCTCTAAAAATTAGTGGAAAAATATCCTTGGGTGAGGATTAACAACAAAAAATAATTGTAAAAATTGTAAAAATAAAATAAAAAGAGAACTGATGTATAATAGTCCTTTGCTTCTGGCTGGCAGTCAATCCTCCTTGTTTCTCTTCATGTGCCAGATTTTTAAGTCAATGCTGAGTCTCTGGGCTTATTTTCACAGCAATCTGGTGTAGCTGACAGAGTCTGGAACAAACAGACCCTGATGATAGTAGAGGGGGTTATAGGAGGAGAACTCAGGTAACATACGCTAAAATTTCTTGTTGTCCCAGTTTTATGGTCTCCTCCTTAGTGTCTTTCCTTCCACTGACAAGGGATGGCAGTAAGAGCTCCATCGCTGAGCTGTTTTTAGCTCCGAATGGCTTTTGTCCTTGCTGGTAGGGTTTATAGACCAAGCCTATCTGTTTTTGTTGTTGTTGTTGTTGTTTTTAATATATATTTTATTGATTTTCACAGAGAAGAAGAGAGAGGGATAGAGAGTTAGAAACATCGATGAGAGAGAAACATCGATCAGCTGCCTCTTGCACACCTCCTACTGGGGATGTGCCCGCAACCAAGGTACATGCCCTGGCCGGAATCGAACCTGGGACCTTTCAGTCCGCAGGCCGACGCTCTACCCACTGAGCCAAACCGGTTAGGGCCCAAGCCTATCTGTTTGTCTAGGCTCTGTGTCACCCCTTTTCATCCCTTAAAAAAAGTGAAAGAGAAAAAAAAAAGGAAAGGAATAAAAACAAAGGGGAAAAAAGAGAAGGGAGTAAAAAATTTAGGATAATCTTTTTAATATTTGTAAGTTTTGAAAATTTATAATTATATTAATAGAGATGCTCCAACAGCAAGAGAATATTTGAAGAAACAGCCAAGAGAGGAAATTGGCCATGTGCACGTGGCCAATGAGACTCTACAAAGGCAGAGAATTCAAGAACATCCTCCTCTATCCCCCACTTTTATATCTGCATATGACCTGCTCCAGAGAAGCAAGGAGCTTCTCCATCTTGCTAGTCATGTTATCAGTACTTTCCACAGTGGGAGCACATACATAGTAAACCACTCAAAGGAGAGAAAGGAGAGGAAGAGAGAAGAAAGGTGGGAGGGAATGAAGCATTACTTTGCCTTCATTCTATAGAACAAGCAACATTTTCCTTTTGAATAGCAACCACAATCTACATCAAGAAATTGGTATTAGATAACCAATATATTTTTCATCTCATAAGTCTTATATCTTTATATTGACAATAACCAACCTCAGTACTGTTGCTTTTCTTTTTATTTCATATTCTTCCTCAGATAATCTTTACTTCTTTTTTTTTTTGTCTCACCCAAGGATGTTCATTGATTTTAGAGGGAGGAGAGAGAGAGAAACATCAATGGATTCCCTCTAGTACTTGCCTCGACCAGGGATCAAACCCACAACCTTTTGGTTTATGAAAGGTCACTCCAACCAACTGAGCCATCCTGCCAGGGCAATCTTTACTTCTTTGAACATTTCAATGTGCTTGGTTATATTTATTGATAGTATTTCTAGAGCCACTTCAGTATACTGCAGGGCCTCTCATATACTCTCTTAAAAGGTCATCCCTTCTCACAGTAAGGTTACAGGAAAAGGCTAAAGAGTGTTCACAAATTTTGCCAATATATATAGACTTTTCTTTAGTAGTTCTTAGATTTAACAACAACAACAAAAAAAACTTAGTTTTCAATACCTCTTGGGGGTTGCTATGGCATGGGAACATGTATATTTAGAAAGTACCACTTAAAAAGCTATTTATTAAAAAAATTCTATGAGACACAAAAATCACATCAATCATCTGGAATATAATTAGTATTGCTAAATTATTATTGTTGGGCAAAATAAGATTGTCTTCAGGGGAGGGAAATGCCTCCTCCTTGCCTGTAATTTTAAATTTAGTAAATGCCCGTGAGAAATATATTTATATGTATAGTCTTCAAGCACTATAAAATTAAAACTTTAAACCACCTAAACAGAAGGAGGTATGGAACTCAGTGAGGCAATTTATTTGAAACCATGTAAAACTTTTAATGTCAGTTTTCACAGCTCAACCATGTCAACTCATAAATTTGTTTTCAAAGCCGTCTTGAATCAGCACAGGAAGATTTTGAATAGCAACATGGACCAACAAGACTTATCCTGAAGCACATAAATCATTTTGACATATATGTTCATAACAACAGTCTTCAGAAGAAAAGGGAACAGTGAAAGTTCTAAGAAACGGGGCAGGAATACTTCCTAACGTTCAGTGGTTTAGATGAGTTGCTAAATTAGAAGTTGTAAAAGCATATGTAGTTTGCATAAAAAAATAATTGTATTCACCATGCAGACAAAAAGTCCCTTTGAACTTGCTTTATTGGGGGGTAATTTTGTGACTCAAAGAATTCTTCATATTTCCCCAAGGATGCTTTAATCATTTCTCTCTTTCACCCTCCAAAGACCTCAAAAAGTCCATTTGTGTGTCATATGTATACCAGAGACATTCAGAACATATATTTCTTGCTAAACAATTAGGGGTATAAGAGCAAGCCGTTGTGAGTAAATGATAACTTTCCCATATAGTTGAGGATAAGTCCCTTAAAACTCAATATTTCACAATAGCCCCTTAATATTCCTTAAGGGATGGATGTAGACACAGTTACAACCACCCACAGGGCATTTGGGGAGGAGTAAAAGCAATGTCTGTGTGCTCTTGAACCAGAATTAACTACAACATTCTATATAGGGCCTTCCTGGATGGGGCAACAGTCTTTTTCTTCTGTAGTTTTGATTTGCATCCTTGATCAGATGTTCTTCATGCTGTTTTGTCATGCCATTCCGATTGCAGCTCAAATGTACACACACAAACACACAGAATGGAGTATTATTCAGCAATAAAAAAGAAGGAAATTCTGGGTTTTTTGTAACAATGTGCATGGACTTTGAAGCCATTATGCTAAGTAAAATAAGTCAGAAAGAGAAAGTCAAATACTACATGTTCTCACTTATTGGAGGAATCTTTAAAAAAATCTAAAATGAAAAACAGTCAAATAGTAATTGCCAGGGCCTGAGGTTAGGGGGAGATGGGAGATGTTGGTTAAAGGCTACAAACTTTCAGATATGAAATAAACAAATTCTGCGGATGTAATGTACAGCCTGGTGACTATAATTAACAATGTGTGTTATATACTTGAAAGTTGTTAAAAGAGTAGATGTTATCACCATACACACAAAAACGGCAGTTATATGGGAGGATAAACATGTTTTTAATGTATTTTTATTGATTTCCGAGAGGAAGGTAGAGAGAGAGAAACATCCATGATGAAAGAGAACCATTGATTGGCTGCCTCCTGCAGAGCCCCTACTGGGGATCAAGCCCGCAACCTGGGCATGTGCCGTTGACTGGAACTGAACCTTGGACCCTTCAGTCCACAGGCTTGTGCTCTATCCACTGAGACCAGCCGGCGAGGGTGAGGATAAACATTTTAACTAACCTTGTTATAGTTATCATTTTGCAATATACAGGATTGGCAAAAGGAGGTTTACAGTTGTGAGTACACAAAACATAAAGTTTATTCTTGTATTATTATTTATTATGCATTTGTATTACAACTAAAAACCTACTTTTGCCCACCCTATATGCGTGCATCAAATTGTCACATTGTACACTCTTAAACTTACATAGGTTACATGTCATATAAGTTAATACCTCAATAAAGCTGAGAAAAGAAGATTCTGAAATAAATTCTTAAAAAAGAAAAAGAAGATCTGGACATAGAGTTTACAGGCCTTACAGCAGGAGCAAGTTTGGGGTGCCCAAGGAACAGAAAGAAGCCTGCGTGGGTGGATCATAGCAAGTAAGAGAAAAAGAGAGGTCAGCAGAGGACAGATCAGATGAAATCTTGAAAGCCATAGTAAGGAATTGGGATTTTATTCTAGTGTCTGTGTAAGCCACCGAAGGGCTTTAAAAATAGTGATACAATGGAGCTCACATTTAAAAAAGACAGTTGTTCCATATTTGCTGAATAAATGAATAAATACAGATTCTTTATTAACTTTCTCTAAGTAAATATGTCACTTATGATCCCTTTGCAAACTAAATATTTTCAGTGGCCATCTATCATCCCCTTTCACCTTCTCTTAATGGAATCTAAATGGTTTCCTTTGAGACTAAAATAGAGTTGGAAAAAATGTTTCTCCTTCATTTTTATATCATCAATAAGCTCTTTGTGTTAATTTTTAAGTCTTGAGTTACAGTTTCAGTATTGGACGAAGAAAGAGGAGAAAGGTGACGCACTACTCCTCATTTGCTGGCATCCTTGCCTCCACTTTGATCTCTTATTCACACTCTGTTCTCTGTGCCCAGAATGTCCTTTTTTCCCATCTTCTCTGACCAGCTCTTGGTCATTTCCCAAAGAGACCTACTGAGTAATCTACTTCTCAAGGTAGAATACAACTAGTTGGTGGATGACAGCCATTGGTCCATATTTGTTGGCTAAATAGAGTTAATATTTCAAAACCTACACACAAGAGGGATTTGGGATCTTCTGCCCCTTCTCCCCATCTCTTTTACTCCCCCCACCACCCCCCAACAACCAGCAAGACAACAGTCTTAGTTGCCAATAAACTTTCCTTTGGGTGGTCTCTACCTAAGTTTACACTGCGGGAAGGGGATGAGCGAGCAAATTGGGCAGGAATCTCACTGTTGTCCTACATCCAACTCATAAACTCCAATCCAGGTTTTATGAGTAAGAATATTGATACTTTTGATCTCATTTGCCTGACTCTCATGTCTACTCCAAAACTGGCTCTGAATTCAGGACAAAGAGGTTTCTGGAATACCAGCAAGATACAGTGTGATCGACAACACTAAACAGGAAGTTTGGAGACCAGATAGACTTGCAATCCAGTTGCAACTCTACTACTATCTGCAAAACTTTAGATCAGTCACCCAAAACCAATAACTAACTCTTACTTGATGTCAAACACTCATTAAGCACTACATAGATTAATCTTCAAAACAATTCTGAGATAGATACAATTACCAACAAACCCATTTTACAAAGAAAAAGTGGGCAGAGTAAGTCTGACAGCTGCAATATGAGCCCGGCAGCCTGTCTCAACCTCGGCAAGTTTCCATTTTACTCATCTATAAAAGGCGGGAGTTGGCCCAGACAATCTCTAAGATGTCTGTCAACCCCTAATTTCTCTGACACTCCCATTGCCTTGTCTGCCTTCCCCATTTCTCTGCCATTCCCTTGTGAAAGACGGGGGCACCTCCTTCGTGCTGCTATTTATTTCTGTGGAAACTACACTATTTAGTTTGACAATTTTAATTGAATGTTTACCCACACCTCTTAAAATGAATGTAATGCTAATTTTATCAGGTCAACAAGTCTGACCTACATACTTTCCCCAATATTTACCATTTCAACTCTGTCTCTTGCCAGAAGCTGATGACTCTAAAAATCAATCCTATGGCAATGTCTCTCTCTCTCTCCAACTATTATTCTCTCTCTGAAACACATTGTACCTTACTTCTTATTATCTTGTTTGTTTCCATGTGACATACATGCTGACTATATCTGACTATGATTATTCGGAACCATAGTTACACACTCCTTACCAATTGCACTTGTTTACAATTACTCATCCTGGTTCCCAGTAAACTCCTTGTTGTATGGGGAGTGGGCTGATGAGTCTGCTATGGGTCATCATGGCCCTCACCTCGGAGCTGTCATCAGACAGCCCATCCTCCTGGAAACTGTCACAGAATCCTCACTTCATCTAGCATCCATAGGTCCTTTTATCTATGAGTTATAGAGTGCATCTTATTTTTTGAAAGCAGAAATTCGCATAACATGGAATGAACCAGATAACTTATGGCTAGTTCTGGTTGTTTCTTCTTTCATTTCTGTTCTTCCATATGCTGGGGTCCAACCCCAGCAGGTCCAGGGGTCCCCAAAGGTGTAGACGGAGTCGGTGAAGAAGGAAGGACACAGAGACAGTGTTCAGTTGATCAGCAGCCTAGCCAGGATCTCCAGCCAAGTTCTAGTCTGGATCTACAGAGAGGTTCTGCTTTGGATCTCCAGCCAGGTTCTGTGTCCATAGTCTCTTGCTAGGTTCTCCAGCCAGGTTCTCCAGGTTCTCCAGCCAGGTTCTGTAGCCATGTTCCCTTGCTAGGTTCTCCAGCCAGGTTCTGTCCAGGTTCTCCAGCCAGGTTCAGTCACCAGGTTCTAGTCAGGTTCTCTTGCCAATTTCTGTAGTCAGGTTCAGTCCAGGATCTTTTGCCATGTTCTCTCTCTAGGTTCTGTCTCTAGGTTCTGAGGCCAGTTTCTGTCCAGGATCTTTTGCCATGTTCTCTCCAGCGAAGTTCTTCTGTCTCTAGAGAACGTTCTGTGTAGGTTCTGTGCCAATTTCTGTCTCTCTCCGTTCTGTCTTCTTACATCTGTATTTATACCAGTTGATTCCAATCCTATCAATCTCTATTTCAAAGGTTAGGGTGTTTCTTATCTCCATTCCAGTGAGTAAAGATTATGTAGCTTAAGCATGATTGTTCGTAGTTAAAGTGATTAATTACCCACCTGGCACTTAGTTAAGAGGTTTTATTCCCTCCCTAACTTCAGGGGAAAATCCCTACCTGGGGAAACAACCTTTCTCCGAGACCTTGGTTAAAACACATAGTGCCTAGAAGGTGAGCAAACATATTAAGAACAGTATGCCATATATGCCAGGTCCCTTGAAACAGCAAGCATGGACCAGCTCCCGGCATTTTCTCACTTGAGACATTAATTTTTTTTAAATACAAGCTAATAACCCCAAATCCTCTTCTCAAACTCCTTCTGACTAAACCATTTTGCTGTACTGTCTCCAGTGTACATAATGGTTAATAAAATATGTCACCCGAAGACATCTACTAGACCACTTAAGACAGCACTATTTGCAAGTGCCTAAACTGGGAACTAACCAAATGCCTGTCAACAGCAGAATGGGTAAGTAGATTGTGGTATATTTCCATGATATAATACAATAAGAATTGACGAGCTTAACTATTCTCAACAATATGGGTGAGTCTCACAATCTGAGTGAAAGAAGCCCAACACAAAAGAATAAAATTATATGCCTCTATTTACATGCAGAACAAAAGCAGGTGAAAGCAAATCGATGCTGTTGGAAGTCAGATAGTAGTTACCTCTTGGGATAGAGGCTGGTGTGGCTCAATAGTTAGCCTGAAAGGGGCCAACGGGGTCTCTGGGTCCTGGCCATAGTGTGTTCTCGATCCGATTGCTGATCACATGGGGGTGTTCAGCTGATCACATGAGTTCTACACTTTAGGATAGGTGTACTTTCTGTATATATTTTAGAGTTTAATTTACAAAATTTGATAAACTAAAGAAAATAATAAATAAAATTAAAAAAACAAATGATATCTTTTATTAAATACTGGCTTTTGTGCCAATTGATGTTTATCTATGTGCTAACTCATTTCATCTACAGTAATGGAGCCAAATTCAGGATTCGCAAGCAGACGGTCTGGGTGCTGGTTTAAATCTTGACTCTGCTATTTCTACGTTTTATGGATTGTTGTGTGGGGGGTTTTTGCTGCTTTTTCCTTTTTTGTTTTAACTTCCTTAATCCTCAGTTTTTTTCATTTAGAAAATGCAGATAATAGTAGTAGTGACTTCATAAATTTATGTTAAGTATTAAATTAGCAAATCCTTGTAAAGTACTTAACATAACGCCTAGTATGTAGTAGTGCTCAATAAATCTTTACCAAATTATAGTTTCTGGGTTATCTTGCCTAGAAATACTCATCTCTTGTAAACTTATGCATTGTGAGGTAGTCCACAGGCCTTTCACCTTCAGATATTAGAACTAAATAAGAGAGCAGCATGTCATGCTCTGCACAGGAATAAATGAATGGAAGGAAGCAAAAGGGAAGGGGGAGGAAGGGAGGGAAAAAGGGAGGGAGGGAGGGAGGGAGGGAGGAAGGGAGGGAGGGAGGGAATAAACTATAAAAGAATGCCGTCCTAGCATGTGAAGATGGTGACGAGATAATGGTAAGAATGGAAATAGATAATTTGAAAGCCATCAAGATATGTCATCATCATCATCATCATCTGATTCTCTAAAAGAAAATGTAAGATAAAGAAATACAATTGTACTTCATTCTGAGTCCTGAGTTCATTACCATTTTGTATTGTAGATACATGGCAGGCCGAATGTGTAGCGGTAAGACTGCTGACTCAGATCAGAGCACTTAGATTTAAGTCATGGCTGCTTCTCCCTTCCTCAGTGTCCTCTCCTGTATGATAAGGATAACATTAATAGGGCCTACCTCATAGTTTGAGGTTTAAAGCAATTAATAAATAACTTGGGAATGGCCGGCATGGCTTAGTGGTTGAGCATTGACCTATGAACCAGGAGGTCACAGTTCGATTCCCAATCAGGGCAGATGCCTGGGTTGAAGGCTCAATCCTCAATAGGGGGTGTGCAGGTGGCACCAATCAATGATTCTCTCTCATCATTGATGTTTCTGTCTCTCTCTCCCTCTCCCTTCCTCTCTGAAATCAATAAAAATATATTTTAAAATAAAATAAAATAAATAACTTGGAGTAGTTGGCATACAGAAAGCACTAATAACTTTGTAAAAGACAATAAATGAATTAAATGTTCAGGGTTCACTCTGAGGAAAATTATAAAGTCAAAATTTTGTTTTAACTAAACTTTCTTCAAAGTGCTTTCACCTTGCTTCCTGCAGGCCCCCAATGCACATCCCCTGGTAACTCAAAGCCCTCCCTTGAAAAGACTCCACCCAGGCCTGCCAACTCCCTGTCCCAGATCCCCTCCTTAGAATCTTCATAAACTTTACTTGTGCTGTGTTTCATTCCACTCACTCTGAGAGAAAATGTAATCTTTTCTAAGAGATAATAATGGGTGAATCTTTTTCTTTATTTTTAATTCTTTATTGTTTAAAGTATCCTATCGAATAAAAGAGAAACATGCAAATTGACCATACCCCAAAATGCTTCCCATTGGCTAATGAGGGTGATATGCAAATTAACTGCCAACAAAGATGGCGGCCGGCAGCCAGGCAGCTGAAGTGAACAGGAGGCTTGCTTGCTCCAGTGACTGAAGAAGCCAAGGTTCCCCACCTGCCGCTGCCAGCCTCTGAGCTGCAGTCTAAGAAACAATGTTGCAATTATAGAAGCTAAACAAGCTCCAGATAGCTGCTTTCAGCCAGCCGGCCTCGGAGCTTAGAGCGGCAGTGATGGCAACAGTGTTTCAATTTTAGAAGCTAAACAAAGCCCAGATACCTGCTTTCAGCAGCTGAAGCCTCAAGCTGGAGCCGGCCTCAGAGCTAAAGCCGGCTCTCAGTTCCAGTGACAGCCATAGAAAGTAAATAAATGCCAGAATAAAAAAAAAAAAAGATAAAAAGGAGAGGCTGGGAGCTTCAGTCACCCGCCAGCTTGAAAACAGCCCTCAGCCCCTCACCCAGACTGGCCAGGCACCCCAGTGGGGACCCCCACCCTGAAGGAGGTGTGACCAGCTGCAAACAGCCATCATCCTCTCATCCAGGCTGGCCAGGCACCCTAGTGGGGACCCCCACCCTGAAGGGGGTGTGACCAGCTGCAAACAGCCATCATCTCCTCATCCAGGCTGGCCAGGCACCCAAGCGGGACCCCCACCCTGATCCAGGACACCCTTCAGGGCAAACCAGCTGGCACCCACCCGTGCACCAGGCCTCTACCCTATATAGTAAAAGGGTAATATGCAAACTGACCCTAACAGCAGAAAGAATGGGAATGACTGCTCACTATGACACACACTGACCACCAGGGGGCAGACGCTCAATGCAGGAGCTGCCCTCTGGTGGTCAGTGCGCTCCCACATAGGAGGAGCTCTGCTCAGCCATAAGCCAGGCTGATGGCTGCCAGTACAGCAGTGGTGATGGGAGCCTCTCCTGCCTCCTCAGCAGCGCTAAGGATGTCCGACTACAGTTTAGGCCTGCTCCCCGCTGGCAAGTGGACATCCCCCAAGGGCTGCCGGGCTGCCAGAGGGATGGCTGATTGCCATCTTAGGCCCAACCCCCCCTCCCCTGCTTTTCCTCTCAAGTTTGATGGTCTGATCGTTCTCTGTCTCTGGATCTATTTTTGTCCATCAGTTTATGCTGTTGATTATATTCCACAAATGAATGAGATCATGTGATATTTATCTTTCTCTGACTGGCTTATTTCGTTTAGCATAATGCTCTCCAGGTCCATCCATGTTGTTGCAAATGGTAAGAGTTCTTTCATTTTTATAGCAGCTTAGTATTCCATTGTGTAGATGTACCACAGTTTTCTAATCCACTCATCTGCTGATGGGCATTTAGGCTGTTTCCAAACCTTAGCAATTGTAAATTGTGCTGCTATGAACATAGGGGTGCATATGTCCTTTGATTGGTGTTTCTGGTTTCTTGGGATATATTTCTAGAAGTGGGATCACTGGGTCAAATGGGAGTTCCATTTTTAGTTTTTTGAGGAAACTCCATGCTGTTCTCCACAATGGCTGCACCAGTCTGCATTCCCACCAGCAGTGCATGAGGGTTCCTTTTTCTCTACATCCTCACCAATACTTGTCATTTGTCGATTTGTTGATGATAGCCATTCTGACAGGTGTGAGATGGTACCTCATTGTCATTTGATTTGCATGTCTCAGATGATTAGTGACTTTGAACATGTTTTCATATGTCTCTTGGCCTTCTGTATGTCCACTTTCGAAAAGTGTCTGTTTAAGTCTTTTGCCCATTTTTGATTGGATTGTTTATCTTCCTTTTGTAAGATGCATGAGTTCCCTGTAAATTTTAGAGATTAGGCCTTTATCGGAGATAACATTGGCAAATATGTTCTCCCATGCAGTGGGCTTTCTTGTTATTTTGTTGATGGTTTCTTTTGCTGTGCAGAAGCTTTTTATTTTGATGTAGTCTCATTTATTTATTTTCTTCTCAGTTTCCATTGCCCTAAGAGCTGTATAGATAAAGATATTGCTATGACATATGTCTGATATTTTGCTGCCTAATTAATGGGTGAATTTTTGTCAGAAAACATTTCTTCTTTTTGTGTGTTGTTTTTCCTTAGTGAAGAAGTGTAATATATATTTTAAAACTATTATAAAATAATAATGTTTTATTTAAAGTTTAAATAGTAATAACTCTTTATAAGACCACATATTAAACATAGCTGTAATTGTAACTGGTCTTTTTTGTCTTTATTGTTGAGAGTATTATAGATGTCAGATAACATTTCTGATTTTAGCAGGCTTCCTGATATCTGCTTCATAACCCAGTGAATGACACAGATTGTACAAATTTATAGTACCATTTTTTGCCAATGGAGAGATATTATTTTTTTATATTTTTACTTATTTCAGAAAGGAAGAAAGGGGGAGAAAGAGATAGAAACATCAACAATAAGAGAGAATCATTGATTGACTGCCTCTTGCACGCCTCACACTGGGGAGTGAGCCCGCAATCCAGGCATCTGCCCTGACCAGGAATTGAACTGACATAGGGCAACGCTCGACCACTGAGCCATACCATCAGGGCAATGGAGAGGTGTTATTAATCAGACAAACCTTGTCCTTTTGTCCTATTGTGCCCTGATTGTTTAGGAGCTATAAATTTCAAAATAAAAACAATTTCTCTTTTCTAACATTTCATATCCAAATTTTAAAAAAAAGTAGGGAACTAAGAGAAGGAATATTTTCTGATGCTTCTGTTGAGTTTTAATTTCCCCCAGGGAATGGCCAGAAACCTGTTATGTGCAACCCATTCTCTCTCCCATATTGAAAAATTCTATACATGGGTATAGCAAAAGTAGGTTTACAGTTGTGAGTACACAAAACACAGTTTATCCTTGTATTATTATTTATTAATTGCATTACTTTCCATACAAACAACTGAAAACCTAGTTTTCCCACACTGTAATTCCCAATGCTCTGCTTGAAGTTTAGGTGATAATCCCTTCCTGAACACATTCACATGAACACACATATAAAATAGTATAGGACTTGACCGCCATCCCTAGTCCAGTCGATAGTATATTTCCTCAAATTAAAAAATAATAATAATAATTTGATGACTCGACATGTACAACCTGGACATCGGTTGCAGCCCTAGAATCAAAAACAATTTAGTTAAAAACAGAGACCAGCCTGAGTTGTAGAAGCACAGGTTTTGTCGACAATGCAGTCCTGAGGTATCACAGAAGTAAAGAAAGTGATGATCCAAGCTCAGTTCAGAGGACCAGCCTCCCATGTGGTATGCAGCTGCGACCTTCAGAATGGCCCACTTAATCCACACTTGTACTTTAGTCCAAAATGGCATTGAGAGTATTATCAGCAGGCAGAGGGAATCTCTGGCTTTAGGAAATGATTGAGTGGCAATGAAACCCAGAGGTCCAAGCCTGTGGCCCTGCTCTTCCTCCACAGGCATCTGGCCTGCCAGGCATTGATTACAACACAGACTCGTCACAGTTGGAAATCCCTATAGGGGTCAGAATGCTTCACACATTTCCTGGCACTGGGGTTATTCCTCAGAGGGCCAGTGCCAATACATCAGACAGAGCAAACACTCACTTTTCCTGGAGCACAGACACCAGTTACGGAGCAAGGAAAGAATGTCAAATTGTCATTCTAATATGAACACAAAAAATGACTAGGAAGCACTCTGAACATTGGACTAAAAGGTGTATCTGATGATGCAAACCTGCACTAACCAATGACTCAGAAAGGACCAGATATAAACAATTACCCACGCACAGAAAGCATTTCCACGGAGGCTGAATCAGGTCAAGGCTGAAAGTTGGCTCAGGACATCCAGTTCTTGTTCTTCCCCTCTTGTCTGGGCAGAGAGCACTGTTCGACATGCTTTCCAAACCCCTTCAATGTCTGGATTTTATATGTACAAAGGGGCTTACAAAGGGGATTCTATCATCACTAGGCTGTTTCAAACTCTGACTCCTAAAAGTTCCAGTGTGGCCATCTACCCTAAGGTGGCTTTACTGGACAAAAGCTCTGTGTGACCACGGTCCTCCGATTCAGCCCCCTGATTCCCTCGTGGCAGAAGTCCACAGCCAGCCTTGACCACATTCATTGTCTCACTAACCTTTGTGCTTTCCACGCATTCACAATCAGATCTAACCCCCAATGGTCTCACTCTTCCATGAATTTCTATGACCTGAAGAAAGTGCAGGGTAGGACTCTGGCTGCTGTACCTGTGGTGGGGTGTGGGGGATAGGTTGAGATTTTGCACATCCATGGCTTAAAGCAGTGTTGCCCTTGACCTGGATGAGGCCCCTGCCCTGCACCCTATGCTTTAGAGAACGCTCTCTGGCCCCCTTCCCGCCATCCCCCTCCTCAGTCAAGAATCAAACTTGTTCATGTGGAATCTGTGCCTCCCCTTATAGACCAGGCTCTACAGACCAGAACCCTAGAATCAACCTGCCCAGACATCTGTAAGCCTGTTTCCAAGGCCAGAATGACACTCTTCACCAGATGTACCTGCTAAAGGCACATGGCACTGGCCCTTTGCTCCTCCCAGCCCACAGTGGCTAAGGGACTGCACATTGAGGGATATGGATGCCTCTTTGATGTGTCTGCACACCTGTGGGGAAGCCCCTCTCAGCAGAAGAGGATTGATGGCGTGTGAGAATTAAAAAAAAAAAAAGAAGAAGAAGAAGAAGAAGAAGAAGAGGATGCTGGTGGTGGGGAGGAGGAGGGGCTGGGGGCAGCTCTCAAAATACCAGGATGCCACCATTTTAGCATAGAACCCTGGGATGTATGATAAATTGTCACCTGGCCTCCCAGATCAATATAAAAGTATATTTGTCAAGGAAGGAGAACAGGACAAATTTTACTTGACATATTACTCAAATGTTTAAAAAAAAAACACATTTAGGCCTATGGTTTGTAGACCTCAATTTGCACTCTTGTTATGGAGACAATATTAGGGACAGGCCTGCTCAAAGGTATATTTGCTTCAAGTTTTTATTGTCTTTAAAACTTCTTCAAAACTACTCCTAAGAAGTCTGAAGTCACAATTAAACTCTTTAAAATTTCCCTAGGACCAGCAACATTTCTCTTCAAAACAACACGACGCGCAATAGACACCATTCTCATCAATCCCATCTGAATGTGTCCAAGCAATCTCCAGGACTTAGACCTAAACCCTCTCTGCCAGCCCTCCTCTTGTGTCACGTGCTAAAAATCAAGTGGTGACATTTGCCATTAAAGCCAAAATCAATTACCATTGTGCTGGGTGTCACCTAAACATAGATATAACAAAAGTCACATCCACCCTCTAGTCCTGCTTGCTCCCGTTAAGAAGCATTATGTTATTAACAATCCTAAAAAATTAGCCATTTATCATGAAATTCGGGATAAAGAGTAAGAAAGAAATACTAAATAAACTGAAAGGGCTGGCAGGGTTTATACTGGAGAGGGCAGAGATAAAGTAGAGGGATGAAATGTATGGTTTGGAAAGGAAGCAGGAGGGATAAGAGAGAAATAAGAAATAGTCTGAGAGACTGAAGTTGTGGAGGGCAGGTCTGGGCAGAGCTGGGAGTAAGAGAGGAGAAAGATGCCCTCGCCGGTTTGGCTCAGAGGATAGAGCGTCGGCCTGGTGACTGAAGAGTCCCGGGTTCGATTCAGGTCAAGGGCATGTACCTTGGTTGCAGGCACATCCCCAGTAGGAGATGTGCAGGAGGCAGCTATCGATGCTTCTCTCTCATCGATGTTTCTAACTCTCTATCCCTCTCCCTTCCTCTCTGTAAAAAATCAATTAAAAAATGTATTTAAAAAAAAAAAAGGAGAAAGAATCAGGGGTGACTACCAAGTGTGTGAGATATGGAGGATGGGCTATAGTAGATTAAAGATGGCCACAACATTGCCACTACTTCTTAGCATCTTCACTGCTTACTGAAGAGTCTCCTTAAATTCGTTTGGATAGCGCCGGGCCAGTGTGTCTCAGTGGTTGAGCGTAGACCTATGAACCAGGAGGTCATCAGTTTGATTCCTGGTCAGGTCACATGCCCGGGCTGCGAGCTCGATCTCCAGTAGGGGGCATGCAGGAGGCAGCCATTCAATGACTCTCTCTCATCATTAATGTTTCTATCTCTCTCTCCCTCCTCCTTCTTCTCTGAAATCAATAAAAACATATTTTTTAAAAAATTCCTTTGGATCTGTGGCTTGCTTTGGCCAATAGAAAGTGACAGAAGTGAGCCTAAAGCAGTGATGGCGAACCTTTTGAGCTCGGCGTGTCAGCATTTTGAAAAACCCTAACTTAACTCTGGTGACGTGTCACATATAAAAAAATTTTTATATTTGCAACCATAGTAAAACAAAGACTTATATTTTTGATATTTATTTTATATATTTAAATGCCATTTAACAAAGAAAAATCAACCAAAAAAATGAGTTCGCATGTCACCTCTGGCACGCGTGTCATAGGTTCGCCATCACTGGCCTAAAGAGATCGGCAGCGGCCCCTCACACACACCTGGAACAATCGCTCTTAGAACCCGCTGTCATGCGCTGAGAAGCCCAAGCCTCACAGAGAGGCCAGAGCTAGGAGAACTGAGACATTCTGACTGACAGCCTCAGTGGAGCTCTCAGCCGACAGCCAGCAGCACTCCCAGCCAGTGAATGAGCCATCTTGGGTGGTCCAGGCCAAACGAGCTGCCAAAGGACCACAGCACCTGCCAACAGAACTACCACCCCGCTGATCTCACCCACCCAGTTACCCACATTAAGCCACTAAATGTGGGGGAGGTTTGAGAAATGGCAATAAACAACCACAATATGGAGAAAGATAATTTTTAAGACCTTCAACTGGACATTATGGATATATTCCCTTTGTGTTCTCAGGGCACTGCTCTAAAAAGAATTATTTTGCTTTTCAGTTATTTCTAGATGTCAGTTTAGTGTTGAAAAGCAGCAATGAGGCATACGTGCCTTACACATATAACACCATCCAGAATAGTTACCACAAAAATCATGGTTTTCATACCCAGGCAAAAAGGGCTGGATATTTATTCTCACAACTCAAAAAAAAATTAAAAATGCAACAAGGTAAATAAGAAAAACAACTTGGAAAAATTTCCAATGATTCTTAAAATTTGTGGTAAGTACAAATAATCTAAATTCCATGGTTCTCTCCATATTCCTCTCTAAGGAACTCCGTCTCACTGTAAAGGATGTAGAAACTAAACCTCCCTCCCCCAGTGATCTATTGGCCCTCACTAAACACCCAGCCCTCAGCACCTAGAGCAGGGGTCCTCAAACTACGGCCCGCGGGCCACGTGCAAATACAAATATTGTATTTGTTCCCATTTTGTTTTTTTACTTCAAAATAAGATATGTGCAGTGTGCATAGGAATTTGTTCATAGTTGTTGTTTTTTTTAACTATAGTCCGGCCCTCCAATGGTCTAAGGGACAGTGAACTGGCTCCGTTTAAAAAGTTTGAGGACCCCTGGTCTAGACCCATGCTGATATCAGGGTCTGTTAACAAAACCTGGGCTACTCAGCATAGGGGTCCCTACGAGCCACTGAGCATCAGAGTCTCAGAGGACCACACGCCAACATACTAGTGTTTGAGATGTTCAAAGAGTTATACATTCCGATTTAACTGACCATCATAAGCTGGGATTCCTGTCCCTCCATCCAACACGTTTGGCTGCTTGGAAATGGTCACAGCTGCTGGGAGTCAGTTCTATTTCGTAAGAGTGTGCGCGTCTGTTGAGTTGGGATCAGTGGAGTTGTTATCTTCTCTGTGCAACCCAGATCTTTGGTTTATTTGCACCCTGGACTGCCACACCCACATGTTTAAAGATATGTAACTGTCGCCATAGCCCTTAGCCATGTCTGCTTTCAAGTAGGAATGATGAGCTCATGACTGACTCACTGCATTTGCCTCCCCATCAGATAAACTATTTGGTGATGTCATTAAAAACAGTCTCTCTTCTCCAGGAGCAAAAGCCCAGGAGTTCTGTGTCATGTAAACTAGAGCTGCAGCCTTCTGCTTCCTCAGGCAAACTCCAAACTCCGAGGCCCACACGAATCAGCGGGAGTCCTGGAAGATCCAGACACTGCCCATGTGCCGATTTCTGCAAAACCTGAACTGAGCCTGGCCGGCACGGCACAGTGGTTGAGCTTCGACGTATGAACTAGAAGGTCACGGCTCAATACCCAGTCAGGGCACATGCCCAGGTTGTGGGCTTGATCCCCAGTGTAGGGCGTGCAAGAGACAGTCAATCAATGATTCTATCTCTCTCTCCCTCTCCCTTCCTCTCTGAAATCAATAAAAATATATTTTAAAAAACATTTTTTTAAATAAAAATAAAAACTGAACTGAATTCTCTCCTTACTCGGCTCCGGGAAAGCACCAGCAATAGCTGAATTATGTCATCCAGCCACACATCCAAACTGTCTCTTCAGATGTTAGAAACACCTCAGGCCATAAAGTAGAAATTAGCTAGAAATTTAGACTCAACGTCAGAACAAGGGAGACTAGTAATTTGATTTCCCTTCAAATCAATATTATGTAAATATTGGTTCAACATTTTTTGGCAGGAATACGGAGTTAGAAATTTTCCATTCTCATTAATCATGTGCAATTCTTTTCTTATAGTTATTGTTTGCATTATTCCCATGAGAAAGTGTATTGAGAAACAGATGAAACCATTTCTTATGTGAATAATAAAGTAAACCATGGTAGTCCAGTTTGTTCCTAGAGAACTGGTTAAGCCTCACACCCACTTTCTTCACACGTCACAGCTACTTTCATCTCTCTTTTTATGCACAGTCCCTAAAAATATGGCAGAAAGAAACTGCTCCTCCCAACCCACCTCCAAGACCATTGTTGTCTTGGTCATCATTCTTACCTTCTGATTATGAATCATAAGAGCCCAAAAGATTCCTCTTGCCTAGGCAGTCCCCCTCAAAGGGTACAGAAAGGGGTTTGTTGGACCTAAAGAAACCAGAATCCCTTCCATAGGAAGAGGGAAATGAAAGCTTGGAGACACTCACATGTGAATAACATGTGTAGCATCAGATTTTGCTTCAGAATTTGAGTTGCTGACAACTGACAGCTTCAGGTCACTACCAACTGGCGGGTCTGAGAGCAAGTGGCCCTACTTGCAGTGACACGGTATGCTTGGCACGTGCACAGCACCGAAATTCTCAACAGAGCAATTGTATATGTAATTTTTTCCTCTCGAAATTTCTAATATCTAATTTTTCTAATCTAAAATTTTTGATTTCTAGTATTATGGTCACAAAATGGCTGCCTCAACCCCAAACATCACATCCATGTTGCAGATACGCTTTCCTAGAGAGGAGAAGCCCTTCCCCAATTCATGGGAAAGGATATAAATTTGTATATCACTGGTTATTACATGTTAATAACTATTTAGGTGCCCTGCCAGTGTGGCTGGGCTGGTTGCAGTGCCGTCCTGCTCACCAAAGGCTCAGGTTTGGCTCCCTGTCAGGGCACGTTCCCGGGTTTCGGTTCCCACCCCTTGTCAGGGTGCATGAGGGAGGCAACCAATTGATCTCTCTCTCTCTCTCGCTCTCTCTCCTTCCTTTCTCTAAAATCAATAAAAAAATATTTTTAAATATATTTTTATTGATTTCGGAAAGGAAGGGAGAGGGAGAGCGAAATAGAAACATCAGTGATGGGAGATAATCACTGATCGGCTGCCTCCTGCACGCCCCACACGTGGGATAGAGCCAGCAACGTGGGCATGTGCCCTGACTGGGAATTGAACCATGGCCTCCTGGTTCCTAGGTTGATGCTCAACTACTGAGCCATGCTGGCTGGGCAAAAACGTTTTTAAATAATAATAATTATTTAGGGTATGGTTTGCAGGAAGGTGAGTTAACTGGCACCAAATAACTTTCCAACTTACTACCCTGGCCATGTAGTAACCTTATAATCATCTCTCTTAGCAGTTGCTCCCTGTCAATCAAGGAGTAGAAGAATACCCAGGCACAAAGAGCAGTATCCAAGGAGAGAGGGATGTAAACAAGCAAGGAAGGGAGATGGACCTGAATCAGCTGCTGCTTGTGCTCTTCCCAGACATCTCAGCCACATGCAAGTATTCCTGGCTTAGGAGCAACCCTAATGCTTAGATGCCCAGGACAGAGAGTCAATAATACTGGGATGAAGTCTTCTGTGGTTAATAACCCAGAAAGACTTCCTGTATTTTCTTTCTTTAAATATATACATTGATTTCAGAGAGGAAGGGAGAGGGAGAGAGAGAGAGAGAGAGAGAGAGAGAGAGAGAGAGAGAGAGAGAGAAATAGAAACGTCAATGATGAGAAAGAATCATTGATCAACTGCCTCTTGCACCCTCCCCCCCAAAATGGAGATCAAGCCCACAACCTGGGCATGTGCCCTGACCAGGAATCAAATCATGACCTCTTGGTTCATAGCTCAATGCTCAACCACTGAGCAACAACAGCTGGGCGACTTCCTGCATTTTCAAAGATCATTGCATCACTTTTAATATAATGACCTAGGAGATATTTTAAAATTAGTTTAGAAGATCAGAAGCCTCTTAGAAAGGTGATGTTCTAATTTCAGTAAGCATATGTTGATCTTCCCCATATGACATCTTCACATAGAATTGCCTTGGTGTTTCCTAGAAGTGTTGTTCTATTGGTAATGAAACATATCAAATAAACACTCAACCAAAATAAATACCTTTAAGAATTTGTCAGTATTTCACACTTCTAGTCACACTTCATAAACTTTATCACAACCTTTGAATGCACAAAATAATTATTAGTCCACTTAGCATAATGCTTGCTGCTTATTAAAATGTAATAACTGTCAATATTGTTATGCTGCATAACAATATGTTATATTATAACATTGTGTTATAAAGCAAACAGGAAAGAAGCCAGGCTATCAGAATCTATACATATCATTTCAAATCTGCACCTCTATTTATTGTATTTATATTCACACACTTCAGTTGCTACCAAAACAAAGCCAGCTGCTTCCTGTATGCACTACCATGGCATTCCTCCTGGAATCAATTGCAACTTCTTTTGATTAACCAAGAGCAGAATGACTCACTATGTCAATAAGTGTCCCAAACCATAGACACGATGTGGAGGATATGGCAGACGGCAGCAGAACCTACTTAGAAACCATCCACTATTGAAAAGGCATATATCCTAAAGTGTTTCAGTCTGCACATGTCAGGGCACAAAAACAGTCTACAAGTTCAAGAAGATTGAAGTCATATCAAGCATCTTCTCAGATCACAGCGAAATGAAATGAGAAATCAACCACAGTAAAAACACCCAAAAACATTCAAACACATGAAGGCTAAGTAGCATGTTATTAAACAATGAGTGGGTTACCAACGAGATCAAGAAAGAAATCAAAAACTTCCTGGAAACGAATGAAAATGAACACACAACAACCTAAAGTGCGTCAGTCTTTGGACAGCAAAATTACAAAGGTGTTCTAGCTTCCCTCACTCAAAATGTACACCTCAGTGGAGACACTTTTCTGTAATAGTAGGTCAATCTTTTCAGGCCACTGCCAAGTCTCACTGCTTTGCAATCTCATACTGTTTCCGGGACCCTGGTCCACTGGGAGATTAAAGTGGTGCACATAAGTGATCAGCCTTGGTGGTATATTTTACATAACCAGGAAGCATTTTCTCTTTAACAGAACTAATAACAGAACTAATTTAAACATGTACGAATCATGTGTAATACATGGGAGGATATGGGGAAGTGAGCAACAAGAATGACCAGAGAGAGTTTCCCCAGCTCATACAGAAGGAAGAATGTTTCAGCCTCAAATTCAGAACGGCTGCCTCTCTGAATTCTGGTAAGAATCACTGTACTCTTGGTTCCACCATGGGATTGATTAGTCCATCAAAAACAGAACAACAACAAATTCCTATTTCATGGACAAAGTGGCTGTGAAACTTAACAGCACACCTACAAGCACCCAGATACTCCCCAACCACGGTCAAGTCATCAGCTGTGACATTGAGTATGACCAGAACAAAGAATAGCCAAGTAGCATGCAGGACCAGTAGAAGTTAACAGGATAACATAGCTAGTTGCACCAGGTATTATTATAAATGCTTTACATAAAATAACTCAGTCCCCACAATAACCCTGTATGGTAAGACCTTTTATTGTCTCTATTTTAAAGGTGAAGGGACCAGGTACAGGGAAGTTAAGTAATTTTGCTCATGGTCAACCACTAGAAATTAGCAGCCTGTCCCCAGAGTCTGTGATCTTACCTAATATACTGACCTAAAGGTATGTATTCTACCATCAAGAAACTTAAAATTGTTCTAGCCAGTTTGGCTCAGTGGATAGAGTGTCAGGTCCTAGGTTCAATTCCGGTCAAGGGCATGTACCTCAGTTGTAGGCTCATCCCCTCACCTGGGCCTTGGTCAGAGTGTGTGCAGGAGGCAACGAATTGGTGTGTTTCTCTCACATGGATGTTTCTCTCTGTCTCTCCCTCTCTCATTCACTCTCTCTAAAAATCAATGGAAAAATATTCTCAAGTGAAGATTTAAAAAAGAAGAAGAAAAAAGAAGCTTAAAATCAGCCTAAACTGGCTCAGTGCATAGAGCATCGGCCTTCAGACTGAAGGGTTTTGGGTTCGATTCTGATTAAGGGCACATTACAGGCTCTATCCCAGTAGGGAGCATACAGGAGGCAGCCAATCAACGATTTTCTCAGACAAAAAAGATCTGAGAATACATCTCACATCTTTAGTAAGAGATTTTACTGAACAAAAAATAAAATAAAATATTGATAAGTGACATACCATGTTAATAAGAAAAGCATTTTCACCAGAAAACACCCCAATTCTGCATTCATTAGAAACAAAGGATGCAAATACATCTTAGATGAATATTCTCTTTAACTTTATAGAATCCTGGACTTTAACAAAAAATTTTTAATATTTTATCTAAGAGTTCTGAAATTATGCTAAAGACTAGGACTGATTGCCCAGACAGCATGGCCCAATGGTTGAGCATAGACTTATGAAACAGAAGGTCACAGTTTGATTCCCCGTCAGGCCACATGCCCAGGTTGCGGGCTCAATCCCCAGTTTAGGGTGTGCAGAAGACAGCCAGTCAATGATTCTCTCTCATCACTGATGTTTCTCTCTCTCTCTCTCTCTCTCTCTCTCTCTCTCTCTCTCTCTCTCTCCCTCTCCCTTCCTCTCTGAAATCAATAAAAATATTAAATTTAAAAAAAGAATAGGACTGATGAATCCATAGCAGGCTCAAATCTCCCTGTGTGTCAAGAACTGGCCAGCACAGATATCCAGCTATTCAAGAAAGCAGCTCTCTGAATTTTATCTTCCTGATCGGAGAAATGACCTCACCAGTGCAGATAATCTGGCAGGAATAAGAAGGTTCCAATAGAGCAGGATGGCCTTGCTGACTATCCAACCGCCGTAAGAGCACGCTGCAGATAAAGCGACCAACTCCCTTGGGTTGCCCAAGACTTTCTCAAGCTCAGCACTGAAAGTCCCACATTCTAGGAATCTCTGTTTCCTGGAAAAACCGGAACAGTTGGTCATCCCAGAGCCAGAACTGCCTTCAGCCTTGAGCGAGACAGCTGAAGGTTGAGGCAAAGAACAGAGGTTCAGAAAAAGACAGCCTTGTATTGCAGCCCGGCCTCTGCCACTTCCAGTAGGATCCGGGACAAGTCCCTTAACCTGAGACCCCCTCTTCTGTATCTGTAATATGAGGGCAATTGCCCCGTGACTTTTTGAGAAACCGTGAAAAGTTACTGGAAAAGTGTCTGGCATAAAGTAGTTGTTCAGCAAACAGTAGGTGCTATTACTATATTCCAGGAATTCTAAAATCAAACGGTAACTATATAAGCAACTATGTCTAGACAGGTTTTTTTTTTCCTTTTAATTGGGGTGAGAGGAGGTGTATCTATGACCATGATTGTTACAGTTTTTTAAATGTCAATTCATTTGATGGGATTTCTTTGTCAAAAATCCATGCTGACTCATGCCCAGTTGTTATAAGATCACATACTTTCAAAACTCATTTATGAGTAAAATTCAAATCATCTTTCCCAAATTAAATATTTAGGTTAAGAATGTAAGTGCATATTACTGCTCACAGAACTCTTTTCTTCCAGTGGAATTTTAGAAAGAAAGAGGTATATAGAAACATTATTCAAAATGTCCAGTTATCTCAGTAAAACTATAATGTTCTATATTAACCTCGGTTTTTTTCTGATAAGACTCTGGTTTATACTAAGTACAGTATAAACTGTTAGTTAAATGGAAACCAATATATAATCCTATGCTTTAAATTCTTGAAATTGATAAGCAATGATAGGTTTCCCAGAATAAGATCCACTAAATTCTGTGATTTTAATTTTTGTAATGACATTAAAAATCATGTTTCACTGATGATAATTTTTGCATCCTATATTGTTCTCTAAGTACCTACTAAAGTAAATATAATTTGCTATACTTGAACTTTTAATAACATAAATAGGAGGCATTTTTATTATTAATTTTAAAATTCAATGTCTAATTACTATCTTCTATTACATAAGGACTTTAATTCATAATCACGATCAAGTATGGATGGAAGAGTGATGCGCTGGAAAGTCTTTTTTCATCTATTGGGTACTATATTGAATAATCATTTTCAAATATTACCAAAATGTTTATTACTAAAATTATTTTTCTACTTTATTTTCGAATATGTTTTATTGATTTCAGAGAGAGGAAGAAAGAGTGGGGGGAGAGATAGAAACATCAATGATGAGAGAGAATGATTGATCAAGTTGCCTCCTGCATGCCCCCTACTGGGGATTGAACCTGCAACCCAGGCACGTGCCCTGACCAGGAATCAAACTGTGACCTCCTGGTTCATGGATTGATGCTCAACCACTGAGCAACACCAGCTGGGCTACTTCATTTTTAAGACTCATTTTACACTTGAGTGCATAAAATTTTAAGTTTATGACATGATACATCACCCGAAGCAATTATAAGATCCTGAGAGGGAAACTCAAATCGCTCAGAGAAAGTGTGAAATCCCATGTGTTACTGAAATCAAAGGTCTGTCTTGATCAAAATTTTCTGAATACGTTGCAAGTGGATAAACTCGTTCTAAAACTCCCCACCCACATTGTTCTCTGAAGTCCCAACCCTCCCATTCCTTAGCATAGAATACATGTGGGGTGGGGTTTTTTCTCTCAACATGTGCTTTTCAAAAGTCAAATATATAATATTCAATCTTGGGACATTACAGGAAATGTGATGTAGACTCTTCTTGTTACTGCAACATAACACATCAAAATCCCCTCTCCATACTGCTTATGTTCCTTCTTAAAGAGCAGCTCTTTAAGTAGATTCTGTCAATATTTTAAGAAATACAGGATTGCCTTTTCCCTTCACACATTTTTATTACTTTGTGTCATGATTTATTTGTTCTCTGTGCCCAGATTTCTGATACCACAAGAGCCTAGAAAATAACTCCAGATTATACAATTAATGACCATCCTAAGCATTTTCAGCCCAGGGCTCAGAAACTTGGAGCATGTTTCAATTTGGGTAGAAAAGTTTCTGAATAAAAGCCTTTCTTTTCCCAATAGATTACACTTGTAAAGAAAAGTATTAGAACTGTCAGATAAGTACATATTTTATTAATCAATTTTGCTGACAATGTTACAGCATATTGCTTCACAAATGGCTGATTTGGAACTTCAGGAGCACTAAGACTTTCTGAAGTGACTTATGTACTCATATGCTTCTAAACCTTAGTGTATAATCACGTTGCAATTCCATATAAGAAAACCAAAACCAAATTCACCTGAAAGCCCAAGAGAGTGCTTCATAAACCTGTACTTCAATTTAAATCCTTAGAAAAAAAATTAAGCATACAGATTGCTCCCACTCTTCTCTAGCACCCTCAGGATCTCCCGGGATCTCAAACTTCAAACACCTGCCACCAAACAGAACCCCTTTGCTGGAGGGACAAGGGTAAGTGGTTAAGTGTCTGAGAGATCATGCTGAGATATGCATTTTCATCTTCAAGGTATAACTTAACTCTTTGATGAATTGCTGTCTATTGGAAAAATGAACTGAAAGTCCATTAGAGACTTTCTATTCTCCCACTTCATTGGGCTAAGAATTGGCCTTGGTCTTAGGGGCAGATCATTCAGCCAGAGAGTAATCGAAGAAACAAAACCAAGCCCACTTGTTTCATCTAGCACTTACTATGGTATGTCCACTGTTCCTGCTGATATCCTGACAAGTTCTTTTTAATGGCATTTTTTTAAAAAACCATGAAAGTACATATTATTTTATCATATTTCCTCAGTTATCATTTTGCCTTAAACTATTATGGTATATTTTAGATCATCTTAAACTGGTTTATTGTAGTAAGAAATTTTAAATGTTTCTAGGTTGGTTTAATTGTTGTCCACATCTAATTGAAGGTTTAAATCCTTATTTATAGGAATGAACATTGGTGTGCCTGTTCAATAAAAACTAAAGGAAAATGAGAATCATCTGTAATTAAAATAGAATATAACCACATTTTCCAGGTTGCCATTTCAGAAAGTTAGTATCATCAGTGTGCCTTTAGATCATTTTTTCTTTTATTTTAAATCCAGATTTCTAATAGAATTAAATAAAATACTTAAATTGTATGACAAAATAATTCCATACCACTGAAAATTTCTTCAGCCATGACCTAAAGTTTCTGTGATTTGTCGTGAAATTTTCCCCTAATTTTTCATGTATGTAAGTGTAATATAAAAGCTTCTTTTCTGTTTTCATATGATTAATGGCTTGACTGGCATTTTCTCTTTTAAAAAAAAAAGGTTCTCTACTAACCTTCCCTCTAAGCCAGCGGCTCTCAGCCTGTGGGTCACGACCCCTTTGGCAGTCGAATGACCCTTTCACAGGGGTCGCCTAAGACCATCCTGCATATCAGATATTTACATTACAATTCATAACAGTAGCAACATTACAGTTATGAAGTAGCAACGAAAATAATTTTATGGTTGGGTCACAATGTAAGGAACTGTATTTAAAGGGCCAGAAGGTTGAGGACCACTGCATCTAAGTGCAAATAGAAATAATCTTGATTTACTTTGCATCCCTTATAAGAATTTTAAATGATAATGTGAACTGCCTCTTACACTTTGGTTCTGCAACTTTCATAATCCATCTCTAACATTGTTCTTAACTGTGGTAAAGCTACTTGAAATATAAAGTAATGAATGAATTAGCGTTGAAATTTTAAGAACAGTGGCTAGTACCACATAACACCAAGCAGAAGGGCAGTATCTGTTCCTTTTCACTGATGGAAACATAGGAGGGCTCATAATTGCTCACTATGATTATCCCTCTCATTAACAAAGAGGTTAATGGAATGGCTTGCTCAAAAACAAATAATAAGATGTGCTTAGTATTCAAAATTGTGGTTGATAATAGATGAAGGAGAAGGCAGGCCAAAAAAATGTCAGGTCTGGGAGTCAGCTAGGTTGATGGTTATGGAGGTGCATTAGGTGAGGAAGGGATGGACTGAGGGGTGCATTAAATCAACTCCTCTAGAGACAAGAGTGCCTGGGGGGAGGGGGAGACAAGAAATTAAACTTTTTTATTACCTTATAAGAAAAGACAAGCATATTCTAAGGGATCGTGTGGTAGAGAGAATAATGCACCCCCAAAGATGTCTGTGTTCTAATCCTGGAATCTGTGAATATGTGATGTTACATGACAAAGGGAACTAAGGTTGCTATTCAGGTGACCTTAAACTAGGGAGACTTCCCTGGAGTATCTGGGTGGGCCCAATGTCATCACAAGGGTCCTTAAACGTGGAAGAGGGAAATAGAAGGGAATCAGAGAGACAGATGTGACAGGGGGAGCACATCTTGTTATTGGCTTTGAAGATGGAGGAGGGGTCCCCAAGCCAAGCAATTGGGGCAGCCTCTGAAGTCAGGCAGAAAGAGCAAGTTATCACCTTTTGTTTCATTCAGGTCCTCAACAGATTAGATGATGGCCACACAAACAGGGGAGAGCAATCAGCTTTACTCAGTCTAAGGATTCCAATGCCAATCTCTTCTGAACACACCCCCACAGACACACTCAGAAATAATGTTTAAGCAAATATCTAGATACCCATGGTCCAGTCAAGTTGACATATAACATTAACTCTCTCTCTCTCTCTCTCTCTCTCTCTCTCTCTCTCTCTCTCTCTTTCTCTCTCTCTCTCTCTCTCTCTCTCTCTCTCTCTCTCTCTCGCTCTCTCTCACACACACACACACACAAATACACATACACACACATAATTTATTTTATTTTTAAATAGCCCTTATTTTTAATAATTTGTTTTGATTCTAGATTCATGGAATTCTCCCTTATTCTCATTTCTGAAGACTCAATGAGCAAGAAATTTCAGGATTCAGAGAGTTGAATGAAGCCAAACTACTGATTCTCTCTCTTCCAATACCACATAAATTAAAACACACATATCTCAAAAAATAACAACACAAGTTCACCAGTAAACTCAAAAAAGGGGCAGAGTCTAAAAATATCAATTTCTCACCCCAAAAAAGGTACCAAGGAAAAGAACTCAAAGCAGAATCAGTCAATGTGCCATGTAAGTCCTACCCTTACCCCCTCACATCCGACAACAGACTAGTCTGTCATCAAAATCATGACTTTCTAATATCTCCATGTGTTCATTTTCTATTGCTGCCATAATAAATCACCACCAATTTGGCAGATTGAAACAACACACATTTATTACCCTACAGTTCTGTGGTCAGGAGCCTGGTGAGCTCTGCTGGTTCCTCTGGCCCCGATTTCACAGGCTGAAATCGAGTTGTTGGTGAGCTGGGCTCTTATCTGGAGGGAGAGACTCTTTCCAGGCTCACTCAGGCTATTGACAGAATTCAGTTATTTGGGCTGTAGGGCTGGGGTTCCTGTGTGCTTCCTGGCTGTCAGCTCCTTAAAGCCAATTGAACGCCTCATCTTGTTACCCACGCCCCCATCTTCAAACTAGTAACTTCCCCTTCAGTGCTCCTCATGCTTGAATCTCTCTGGCTTCTCTTTCAGGGACAGCTCTTCTTCCTCCAGCGACAGAAAGCTCTTCGCTTTGAAGGGTATATGTGATTAGATTGGGCACTCTTGGATAAGCCAAGGTAACCTCCCAATTTTATGGTCAGTAACTTTAATTACATCTGCAAAGTCCCCTTTGTCATGTAACATAACATACCCGTGTATTTGGGGGATTAGGGTACAGACATCTTTGGGGAAGAGAGCAAACATTCTACCGACCAAACCCCATGTCTAAAAGGAGCTAACTGCAGAGTGGTGAGGGTACCATCTTTCCCCTCTTCTGACTCAGGAATACCATAGATCATTTCTAGAGAGAAATGGGTGGGCAAATGTCAGGAAACAAAACCCAGAGCTACAATACCAACCTGCAGAACCCACTTTAAGTGCAAAGACATTCCCCCCTAGGAATGGAATGCAACCCCCAAGGAGGTAGGGAGGAGCTTGGAACGGCTCCGCTGATTTACACAGTCTTGGCCATGATAGCAGAGCCCAGGTCTTCCAACAATGGCACCACACCCCCTTAGCTGAGCTGTTTCTCCAGGACCCCACTGTGCTTCGGTGCTACAAGAACGTAGGTGGATCCCCAAAAAATTCAACACTCACTCCGTGGAGCAGTGGAGAAAGTCAATGTGTCAAAGGGATGGCGGGAAGGGACATAAGAATCCTCCCACATTCTATCAGAGCAAATAACAGTCTGAGCACAGCCTCCCCAGCATAAGCAAGAGAAAGGAATGGCATGGCAAGCATGCTCCTCGGTATTAACCCAAAAGAGTTGAAAAGGTATGTCCCACAGAGGAAGGAAGAAAGACAGCAAGGAAGGGAGGGAGGGAAGGAGAGAAAAATCACTGGGGAGAGAGGGAAGAGCTAGCATGTAGAAAACAAGAAAAAAAAAGTTGTTTTCTTTATATATAGACATAAAACCTAAGAGAGAAAAATCCCCAAAGTGTTTTAAATTATTTAGAACATTAACAAAAAACTCAAACATAGATTTTTTTAAATGACATGAGAAGTTTGCAGGTTTAATGAAACAATTTGAGGACCTAAATATTATTATCAAAGACCTAATGGATGAATTTTTAAGAGCAGGACATGTCATACACATGGCCACAGACTGAATAACTGACATGGAAGAAAAGTTGGAGATAGTCACAGTGAAGACAGGTGAAAAAGACGGAGATTAAAATAAATCAGACAGATAATAAAAATGATGAAATCTAGGTAAAGATAGTCAGGTATAATTGATGGCTGAAACAGGAAACGCCCCAAATAATGTTGAGATAATCCTTAATGAAAAAATATCCAATAACATTTGTTAAAGATAAAGGCAGACAGCTATAGGGGCCACCCCAGTGGGATTTTACAGTGAGGGGCAGAGATTGGGCTCAACTCCTAACCCAGCACAGGCACATGGGAATTTATTGCCAAGGAGCAGGGTAGGGGTCAGTGAATGGAAAATTACTAAGAGGAAACATCAAGATACAGGAGATTCTGGCTAAACTGACTGGACAGGGTTCTTTGCTGAAGACAGGCCAGGATGACCAGACCTCACCTGAAGGATGCTGAAGGGTGAGGAATCAGATCAGATATCAAGGGTGGGGCTGATTCTGGTTAAACTGACTTAACAGGGTTCTTTCTAAAACTGGATTTTACAAGGAAGGGTACAGGTGGGCTGAAGAGAAGATTCAGGGGCCTGACTCAAGTTGGAAAAGCAAAGGATCTTTGTCAACCTCCTACTCCCCTTGCCTTGTCTTCCTATCAACAGGAGAGACGCTCTACTCAATTCTCTTAGAGGAAAAATATGAAACATCAATTTTATCTTTGTTCCGTCCTTTCATTTCATTTTCTCCAGGGACAGAGTGATTTATCTGAGGAGTGAATTTGGAATCCAGGACTGTAACTGGTGGATGGGTGCCTTTTGGCCCTTGCTTCTGATCTGCCTGTGTAGCCTGCTCTCCATCTCAGCGCAAGTTGGGGAGCTGTCTGGGAGGCATGAGGCAAGGGAAGTAAATCTGTCTCATTCAGGAGGAATGTCAGAAATCTACATGGCCTCAGCCCGCAAGTCATATTTTCTGGCTTTACAGTAATAAAGATAACATATTAAACTTCAATCAGTCTGTCTCCTGGATCTTCTTTCTTGCTTGTTTTCTAGTTTGGGAGGGAAAGAAATGGTTGATATTCATAGGTTCTCCTAAATGCAACAGAGTATTTTTTATTAAAAATATTCAAAGATATAATACAGAAAAATCTTTCTAAAATGAAAAGAACTTGAACATGCCAAGTGAAAGAGTATATGTGTTTCAAGTATATTTGTTGTAGAGTATATCTCACTCCTAACTATCCTTTTTTACTGATTGACCTTCAAGTATAAACTTTTAAAATAGTCACATATCCCCACAGAAAAAGCAAATATCTTTGAGGAGGGCCTAGATATAAGCCAAGATTTCCTGAAGACAACTATCCACAAAGTCCTAGGTGAGTGATATTATTTAACAGAAAAGGCAAAAATGAAGTCTTTTGTTTGTTTCTTTGACATTATACTGAGAAAGCCTTTCTTCTTGGCTATGTGAATATTTGCTCATAATTGTTTTTGTTTTAAATATTTTTATTGATTTCAGAGAGGAAGGGAGAGGGAGAGAGAGAGATAGAAACATCAATGATGAGAGAGAATCATTGATCAGCTGCCTCCTACATGCCCTGCACTGAGGATTGAGCCCATAACCCAGGCATATGCCCTGACAGGGAATCAAACTGTGACCTCTGGTTCATAGGTTGATGCTCAACCACTAAGCCATGCCAGCAGGCCTAACTGTATTTTTTTAAAAATGTATTTTATTGATTTTTTTTTACAGAGAGGAAGGGAGAGGGATAGAGAGTCAGAAACATTGATGAGAGAGAAACATCGATCAGCTGCCTCCTGCACACTTCATACTGGGGATGTGCCCGCAACCAAGGTACATGCCCTTGACCGGAATCGAACCTGGGGCCCTTGAGTTCGCAGGCCAACGCTCTATCCACTGAGCCAAACTGGTTAGGGTCTAACTGTATTTTAATATCTCTGTTTTCCTTTCCTAATTAACAACTAAGCCAACTGAAATCTATTTTAGTTATTATGGAAGCAAAGGATGAATTTTAAATTTAATCTTTTTCTAAATAGTTATCAACTGTCTCAAGATAATTTTAAAATGATTCATTCTATCTTACATTGATTTTAAATACCAGCTTAATGAAGATAATAAAAATATCTGTGGCTCAGCCAGAGTGGCTCAGGTGGTTGAGTGTCATCCTGTGTACCAAAAGGTTGCCAGTTGGATTCCTAGTCAGGGCATATACCTGGGTTGTGGGTTTGATCCCCATTAGGGCACATACAGAAGGCAACGGTTTAATGTTTCTCTCTCACATTGATCTCTCTCTCTCTCTCTCTCTCTCTCTCTCCCTCCCTCCCTCAAAAAAAAATCAATAAAAACATATCCTCAAGTGAGGGTTATTTTAAAAAAAAGAAAATAATCTGATTAAAAACTGGGTCAAAGACCTTTACCGACAACTCACCAAAGATGAGTTTCATATACTTACATATAGCTGTAAGTATATGAAAAGATGCTCCACATCATATGTCATCAGAGAAATGCAAATTAAAACAATGAGATATCACTATACACATATTAGAACGACCAAAATCCAGAACACTGACAATACCAAGTGCTGGTGAGAATGTGGAGCAATAGGAACTCTTATTTATTGCTGATGGGAATACAAAAAGAAACAGCCACTTTGGAAGCCAGTTTGGTAGTTTCTTACAAAATTAAATATCCTCTTACCATACAATCCAGCAATCATGCTCCTTGGTATTTACCCAAAAGAGCTGAAAATGTATGTCCCCACAAAAGCCTGCACACAGATATCCATAACAACTTTATTTATAATTTCCAAACTTAGAAGCAACCAGGATGCCCTTCAGTAGTTGTATGGATGAACTTTAGTACATCCAGACAATAGAATATGCAATGCTTAAAAGAAATGAGCATTGAGAGAGAACCAAGATGGTGGTGTAGGTAACCGTCTGTACTTGCTGCCTCCCACAACCACATCAAAATTACAGCTAAAATACAGAACAGCCATCATCCAGAACCACCGAAAAGCTGGCTGAATGGAAGTCCTACTAGAGAAGAAAAGAAGAAAGCACAGTGAGACTGGTAGGGGGTGCGGAGGCGAGGAAGGGCAGGGCCGGCACCCACGCGGGCTGCTTTTTTAATCAGGAGGGAGGTCTTCTCTGCAGAGGCTGCCCAGGGGAGCAAGGGGTCCCAGCCCCACACCAGACCCCCACCCCAGGGTCCCAGAGCAGGGAAAAGAAGTCCCTACAGGCAGTAAGAACTACGGGCTGTAAACACCAGTGCAGACTGGAGCTCAGTGACACAGAGGCTGCTGGAGGCCCAGCTGCTCCTCTTAAAAGGCCAGCACACAAAATGAACTTACAAGCTCCTGCTTCCTCTGAGCTCCAGTACCGGGCGAGGCTCTGGGGGACCCGGGCACATACGAGGAGAAACTGGTGTTCCCATGTTGGGACCTCCCGGGTCGCAGGACACCATTTCTGCCAGTCAGCCATTTCTGTTTGCTCTGCCCTGGTGACCCCGCCCCACCCAATTTACAACCCACCCAAACTGTGTGCAGCTGTTTTGCATATGAATAGCCTGTCCTTTCTCAGGCTAAAAACCTGTCAAACAATCTGCAGCTGGGTCAAAAGCCCCAAACCTATTAATAAAAGGCCCAAGACCTGGCACCAGCACCAGCCTCAGCCTGTCTTGCTTCACAGCTGGGCCTCATCTGGGCACTTCCAAACTGGATACAAAGAGGAGGAATCTGCATATCTCTCTGTAGTTCCTGCTAGGTGGCCCCAGGCAGTGGCTGACTCTGCACCTTCCTGGAGACCCAAGAGCCAGTGTACCCAGTGGTCAGTGTCATGCCATAGCATATTACAGCTCTACACATCCACAACTGACACACTCAAGAGGAAGATTCAGTGAGCACCGAAGTCCCATTGAAGCAAGTCCTACTCCCTAGGGGTGTCTCCTGCACAGCAGCTCTCCCACTGTAGTAGCAGCTGGTCCCACAGCCAATTGGCTTGGAGATCAATTCCTCCCAGTGACACTAACAGCAATCAGGGCTCAACTACAACAAGACTGTGCAAACAGCCCACAGAGGGGTGCACTTAGTGTGCCCAGCTCAGGTGATTGGGGAGGCTGAGCCACTGGGCCCCATAGAACACCTACTACACAAGACTGCTCTATCAACTCAAGGAGACTTAGCAGCTCTATCCAAAACATAGAAACAAACACAGGGAAGCAGCCAAAATGCGGAGACAAAGAAACATGTCGCAAATCAAAGAAATGGAAAAAAGCAAACTACTGTATGTAGAGTTCAAAACCACAGTTATAAGGTTACTCGAGAATCTTCTAGAAACCTCCAAGGGACTTAGTGAGACTTTCAAGGATCTTAGTGAGAATGCCAAAAAAATTAAAAAGGACCAGTCAAAAATTAAGCATACACTGAATAATATACATTCAACAGTAGACAAGAGGATCCTGAGAATCAAATCAATGATTTGAAATATGAGGAAGCAAAAAACACCCAACCAGAAGAGCAAAAAGCAAAATAGAATCCAAAAATATGAAGATAGTGTAAGGAGCCTCTGGAACAATTTCAAGTGCACCAACATCCAAATTATGGGGGTGCCAGAAGAAGAGAGAGAGCAAGATATTGAAAACCTATTTGAAGAAATAATGACAGAAAACTTCCCCTACCTGCTGAAAGAAATAGACTTACAAGTCCAGGAAGCACAGAGAACCCCAAACAAGAGGAACCCAAAGAGGACCACATCAAGACACATCATAATTAAAATGCCAAGGAAAAAAGACAACGAGAGAATCTTAAAAGCAGCAAGAGAAAAGCAGTTAGTTCCCTACAAGGGAGTGCCCAAAGGACTGTCAACTGATTTCTCAACAGAAACTATGCAGGCCAGAAGCGAGTGGCAAGAAATATTGAAAGTGATGAATAGCAAGAACCTACAACCAAGATTACTTTATCCAGCAAAGCTATCATTCAGAATTGAAGGTCAGATAAAGAGCTGCACAGATAAGAAAAAGCTAAAGGAGGTCATCACCACCAAACCAGTATTATATGAAATGTGGAAGGGTATTCTTTAAGAAGAGGAAGAAGAAAAAAAAGGTAAAGATAAAAAATATGAACAACAAAGTAGCAACAAATACATATCTATCAACAATTGAATCTAAAAATCAAACAAATAAAAAAACTGATGAACAGAATAAACTGGTGAATTGAATAGAATCAGGGGCATGGAAATGAAATAGACTGATGATTCTCAGAGGGAAGAGGGTATAGGGGTACGGGAAGAGATTAGCCAGTGGTTCTCAACCTTCTGGCCCTTTAAATACAGTTCCTCATGTTGTGACCCAACCATAAAATTATTTTCATAACTGTAATGTTGCTACTGTTGTGAATCATAATGTAAATATCTGATATGTAGGATGGTCTTAGGCTACCCCTGTGAAAGGGTCGTTCGACTGCCAAAGGGGTCGCGACCCATAGGTTGAGAACCCCTGGATTAGACAAAGATCTTATATGCATGTATGCATTACCTATGGACACAGACAATAGGGTGGCAAGGGCCTGGAGTGGGGTGGGAACTGGATGGAGGGGAGCTATGGGGGGAAAAAAGAGGGACATCTGTAATAATCTCAAGAATAAAGATTAATAAAAGAAGAAATGAGCATCAACCATGAAAAGATATTGAGTAATTTTAAATGCATATTACTAACTGAAAGTAGCCCATATGAAAAGGCTATGTACTGTATGATTCCGACAATATGACATTTTGGAAAATCCAAAACTATGGGGACAGTATAAAGATCAGTGGTTGCCAGGGTTGGAGTGAGAGGCAGGTATGGATAGATAGAGCGCAGGGGATTTTTAGGGCAATGAAAATACTCTAAATGATACTATAATGGCAGATACATGTCAGTATATATTTGTCTAAACCCCAAAGCATGTACAACACTACAAATGAACTAAGGTTAACTATGGATTTGGAGTGACTATGATGTGTCAATATTGGTTAATCAATCACAACAAATGTACCACTCTGGTTGGGGGATATTGATAATGGGGAGGTTATGCATGTGTAGAGGCAGGGGTTACATGTGAAATCTCTATACTTTCTTCTCAATTTTGCTGTGACCCTAAAACTGCTCTAAAAATAAAGTCTTTAAAAAGCAAACAAGAGTATGAAACTTATCCTGGATATTATTGTTCATCCTTGGACACTTGCCCAGGAGATGCATGGTACCAGGATATTTAACTCCTTAAACAATTATATTAATGTTTGCACACAATTCATTCCTCCCAGAGGGCCGAAGTTGTTTATATCCTAATGTATTCACACCTTTTCTCCGTGTGATATCCCACAGGGGATGTGCAGTCCAACCATCTTGTTTAAAGTCCTCTGCAATAATTTGTCCTTGTTTGCTCCTAACTTAGTACACAATTAAGTTCACTTGTTTAACTTGCTTTCGGTTATTTTGAGTTACTTTTTGCTTTATGTATTTTCACAAGTAATTTGCATGGTTTCAAACCCAAAGTATATCATATGGGTCCTCTGTGTTCTACAAATGGACCCAATGGGAGGGGAACTTCTTGAATTCTTTTAGATCTTTTCTCAGTTAGGGTAATTTGTAAATATAATTTCCAAGGACAGTGGTAAAGACAGCTTGTAAATACAGCAAGAGTAATTATTTAATGAAATAAGAGTGATCATTTAGAGAAACAATAAGAAGAAAGCAACAAAGAACTTTAGGATTTAAGACCATCTAATTTAGATTACCAAGAGTGGCCAAAACTTAAAAAGTAGACAGCAAGCTTTTTCTCACCAGTTGCATTTATCCCGTATTAATCATAATTTCCCCAATGGTCATAGATTGGTAGTCTACTTCTAAAAGTCATCTGTCTGTGCTGCTGAGCTTGGGTTAGCGGTCTACTTACTGTTAGGAAGGCATTTGTTTATGGACTAAAATATTCCTGTAAAGCCTGAGACTCAGTCTTGGCGTAGCCCTTTCCTCTATGGTTCTAAGGCGGCCTTTCTTGGGTGTCTCTTTCAGAAAACACGATATTCGCCTGTAGTTTATGGCAGAGATCTTCCGGCAGCATGAAGGGAAAGTAGAAGGCAGTTCACCAAAAGGCTTAGATTAACTGACTACAGTAACTGAACAATACAGAATGGAGGAGAACATACACACACACACACACACACACACACACACACACACACACACACACGGTGTCCAAAAAAAAATGTATACGCGATTTAACTGCCAATAGTTCAATTTTGAAAATGAGATGTACTTCAATAAACCCTGCCTTTATAATTATTCAAAGTGTGCATGCATTTATATATATATGTATATATGTGTGTATATATATATATATATATATATATAGAGAGAGAGAGAGAGAGAGAGAGAGAGAGAGAGAAAGAGAGAGAGAGGGAGAATCTCTTGGGGTAACAACATAAATATGTGGGTCTACATAATTTTTTAAGGACTCAGATAATTATAAAGCATAATAATTAGGTATTATAAAATGTTTTTCAGACTGTAAACACATTGATAAATCTTTAGGACTTTTTTATTTCACCCCTAAAGTATGAGCCACACTAGTCACTAATGGACAAGTATATTTTATTCTAGAAATGAAGTTTCATATAACTGTTGCATCTTTGTGTCAGTTCTTGTGTCAGGTATTTTTGAGATGAAATGAGCATTGACTTTGAGTAAAGCCGATTGCTGTCTATAACATGGGTGGGCTTCATCTGATCAGTGGACAGTCTTACTGACCTCCCCCAAAGAAATGTAAATTCACCTGACATTCTGCCTACTGACTCCAACTGCACCATCAGCTCTTCCCTGAGTCTTCAGCCTGCTGGCCCACCCTGCAAACTTGGGACTTGTCAGCCTCTGCAATCACCTGAGCCAGTTCCTTAAATATATCTCTCATACAAATACGTTTACTTATACCTGTACATACATATGCACAAATATGGGAAGGAGTATATTTCTACCCACCCTAAAAAAGAGAGAGAGAGAGAAATACATTACAGAAACATATTTTATGTATACTTTCTATGTACTTTTTTTTAATATACTCACTTTCAATATTTGTCTCTAAACTGTTGACAAGCACTAATTGTTGAGCCAATTTTAAAATATGGAACATGCCAAATATATTGCAATATTTACAGCATCCTCCTTCAATACGGTGAGCGATTAAACCATTAGCACTCCCTAGAAACCATCTGCGAAGCCTCAAGGATGAACTGGGTGTCAAAGACACCGGACACTGTCATTTCTCTGAGTTTAGCCTCTGATCTTCGGAAGGCAATACCAAACATTCTTGTGAGAGAAAATTGGTTCTACTAGCAAACGATAAACATAGCCTGTGCTATTTCATTAACAAAAGTGACAATGCAATATTTAAAAAAAAGAAAAGAAAAAGGCAGAGCCAACAATAAAGTACAAGCATTAAGAATTTTAGCACTTCCTAGAATTAAGAGCCCTTGTTGTTTAACTTAAAATAACAGGTGCTCAAGAATTAAAAGAATTCATAAGGTGAGGCTGAAGGAAACTTTCTGAGCAGAATATAGACAAGACAAAGAATAATTATTTTTTCACATGGAGAGCAGACCATCTGAAATAATTTTATAGTTATGAGTCCTTTGTTTTCTATGCTTAAACTCCTTTTATTATCAACATAGCATCTGTCTGTATATATATATATTATATATAAAGAGAGAAGAGTACAATGTTAGATAACAACTTTTAAAGTAATAAACTTTTGCTTTAAATATGTAACTGTGACAGCAACATACAGCCAATGGGAATGGGAGTGGGTGGACCTCTGGGAGTGCTCCCTGAGTCCAGAAGTACCTGATGGGGAGAGAGGTGTTACTGTTAAACTGTCATCACAAGGTGACATCACCACAGCCTAGTGTGGCATCCCAGAAGTGAGAAGCTTGTAGAAAGTACTGCCTCTGGTTTACCACTCTGCCAAGAATTTACTGCCGTGTAGGCTTTTCTGTGTGACATTCCTCTAAAGACATTCTAGCAACGTGCTCCTGGCCAGTGGTGTGGGAAACATCAAAGACCTATCCTACCAGAATCTGTAACCCTCCCTGTGAACAGCACAGACACACAGGGATTTCCCATGACCACCTTGGGAACCTGTGTTTGAGTCGGGAAATGAGAAGGAATTCCTGTGGTCTAAATGCAAGCCACTTGTGATGACTAAGTTTATGTGCCTACTTGGCTAGGCCACAGTATCCAGATATTTGGTCAAAGATTCTTCTAGATATTTCTGTGAAGGTATTTTTGAGATGAAATGAGCATTGACTTTGAGTAAAGCAGATGGCCGTCTATAACATGGGTGGGCTTCCTCTAATCAGTGGACGGTCTTACTGACCTCCCCCAAAGAAATGTAAATTCAGCCAACATCCTGCCTACAGACTCCAACTGCAACATTAGCTCTTCCCTGGGTCTCCAGCCTGCTGGCCCACCCTGCAAACTTGGGACTTGTCAGCCTCTGCAATCACATGAGCCAGTTCATTAAAATAAATATATCTTTCATACATACAAGTTTACTTACACATGTACATCCATATTCTGTTTCTTTTTTTAATGTATCTTTATTGATTTCAGAGAGGAAGGGAGCAAGAGAGAGAGATAGAAACATCAATGATGAGAGAGAATCATTGATGAGCTGCCTCCTGCATGCCCCTCAATGGGCATCAAGCTAGCATAGGCCCTAGACAGGAATCAAACCATGAACTCCTGGTTCATAAGTCAATGCTCAACCACTGAGCCAGGCCGACTGGGTAGCTCTGTTTCTCTTGAAGATCCTGACAAATACACTGTTTAAATTTGCCCTGAGAAAATGTTAGCATTAGATCTATTACCTTGCTAATACCTAGGGGAAGGTATTCAAAACACTGAACACTTTGCACACTAAATTCTGAGGAAATGGTCACTTCATAAAAACTAGTTTAGCCTAAAGGAAAGACAGTTGATGTCTCTGAGCATCAAGGTTTTCTGTGGGGCTTAAGACACACTCCTATTGTGTAAAATGTGCTAATTCTTAGAGTGGAGGACCAGTGCCCGAGACAGCAATGACCTGGGCCCTAGAAACTGACACCCCAGCTCTGTGGATATGCTCACTGTGCTTTGAGGTCTGAGGCATATGTGGTAGAACAAGATTCTGACCTTTATCAAGCTGTCTTCCTCAGATTTCTATCATTACTCATCCTGACCTCCTTTGGGTGACCATTCCTTACAAAGAACCCCAATTATTTGTAAAGTGTTTACATTACCCTTTAAGTGAAGTCATGTGGGTTTCTTGCCTGGCTTAATCACTGGGGCGGCGGGGGGGGGGGGGGGGGGCACTTCCATTTTACTGGCAACAGTGAAGTTGGTTCCCCTAAAATACCAGGGTTAACAAGTGTCCATCTATCAGTTTTGTTTGCTTATCTTTGTAGAAACTTCCCTCTTTCTGTCTAGAGAACATAAACAGAAGGAGCACAGTGGTCTTGGTGGTACAAATTCTTAAGATACAGGCAGGCACAATGAATTCCAGGAATAAAAATAAGGCCACTGTGGCTGAAATACAGTAAGAGTGGGGATCTACATGAGATGAGGTCCAAGGGGGAAGTGGGACCCAGGTGCTACAGGATTTGGCAGACCAAGTTAGAAGTTTGGAATTTCTCCGGAGTGCATGGGCAAATTATCGAAGAGTTGTCAGTAAGGATGTAACATTTCAGTTAGGTTTTTAAAACCTCACCCTGGCTATGTATGCATTACCAGAGGGAAAGGGGGAAGCAAGACAGTTGACTAAGCAAAAGAGGATGGTGGCTTGAACTAGGGTGGTAGCGTTAGAAATGTGGTGTAGAGGTACAGCCCATAGGATTTTTCCAAGAATTGAATATGTGGGGTAAAAGAAAGCAAGATGCTTGAGCAGTGAAGTGGATGGTGGCACCAATTACTGAAATGGGCAAGGCTACTGAGGAACAAATGTGGCCACATAAATCAAAAGCTCCAAACTTCTGAAAATTAATTTCTACTATTTTTTATTAAGGGCATTCGTAAGTCAATGCATTTTTATCAGTACATATATGTAAAAATCTACAAAAATACTATACATATTATATATGCTTTATTATCATCCCTAAACCCTCAATTGGTTGACTCAAAATTGTACCCCTCTTTAGGTTACTTTTGAATAATATACACTTGCTACCCTTCTGTTGGCTCTTGTCTCCTAGAAATGTTAATTTAATTCAGGACTTATTAATTACTTGTGCTTAATACTAAATACTATGCTGAGTATTATGAGGCATAGTAATGCACTAACTAAAACATGAATTGAATTCTTGAAAAAGTTACATTTTCATTAGCAAGATAAAAACAAACTGATGATGCAGCTACAAAATGAAATCAAGTGATAAGTATGAAATACAAAAGCTACTAATAGATTTGTGACAAAAAGTTTAGACTGTAAGGCTGGAAAAATCAGGGAAGACTTCGTGGAAGAATAAATAAATGGAACTCCAACAAAAAGCTGTGTTCAAAAGAGAGGGTAGAAATCAGCAGGACTAAAGCTCTGTTCACTAATATCAAAGATATTGGACACTTTTACAAAAATCACACAGTCCTTTGAGGCTTCAGTGAATACAGCATTGTTGAAAAATTAGGTTTTCTAATTACATTTTTCTAGTAATCAGATCACCTGAAAGGATTTTGTTGCTATTTCAAAGATAACTGAGTCTGGAACATACTGAGCTGTGTTTCCTGTTAAGTACATTGCTGCTATTTCACCTTTTGGCTAGTTCTACTCTCCTTCGATTACCCATTTGTCTCCACCAATGCTAACCCTGCAGCTCAAGACTAGCTCTGGTTTCCACAGTTTACTGTCACTATTCAAGCTCTTCCCTGAGATCCACGTTTTCCCATTTCCTAAGCCCAGCACTGGGCTCCTTCTTAATTTATACTGAACAGAATGGACATTAGAATACTCTTCTTAAAACAAACCTGGAACCCTAGCTGGTTTGGCTCAGTGGATAGAACATTAGCCCACAGACTGGAGGGGCCCAGGTTCGATTCTGGTCAAGGGCACGTACCTGAGTTGCAGGCGTGATCCCCACCAGAGTGCGTGTGGGAGGCAACCAATCGATGTATCTCTCTCACATCAATATTTCTCTCTGTCTCTTCCCCTCCCTTCCACTCTCTCTAAAAATCAATGGAAAAATATCTTCGAGTGAGGATTAACAACAACAACAAAAAAGAAAAGAAAACAGACCTGGAGATGAAGAAGAGGCTGCAAAAGAGCCACTGAGAATATTTAACTAATTTATAAATAAGTCTCTGTGAAGAGAAAACTGGGATTATTTTATTTATTTATAAGGATATGAAGAGAAAACCAGATACCATTACCATAGTCAATGAATGCTATGGACTGAATTCTGTCTACCCTCAAATTCATAAGGGTGGGATCCTGATCCTATGGGATTAGTGGCCTTATAACAGAGAGCGAGAGATCTCTCTCCATGTGCATGCTCTGAGGAATGGCCATGTAAGAACATGGCAAGAAGATGACCTCCTGTGAGTTAGGAAGAGTCCTTACCAAGAACCAAATTGGATGACACCTTGATCTTGGACTTTCCAGCCTCCAGAACTATGAGAAATAAAGATCTGTGGTTTAAGACCCCCAGTCTATGGTATTTTGCTATAGCAGCCCAAGCTGACTAAGACAGTGAACAACATCAGAGTTTGCAGGGTGGTTCCACTCCAGGTGCCTCGTTCATGCACCTGGCCTTCAGCAGACACAGAACGCAGAGTGAGTTGTGACAGTGCAGGTGCTTATAGAAGTCTTCCTGGTCATTTCAGGAGAGAGAGAGAGAGAGAGAGAGAGAGAGAGAGAGAGAGAGAGAGAACAAAGGAGACAGTGGGGAGTGATTTACTATGAATGACTCATCAATTCACCAACTGAAGCTGAGAACAGTCAGGCCAGGGGAGTAGAGATAAGAACACGGCTGAGGTCAGATACTGAGTGAAGTGAGTGCCATGGGGGTGGGCAGAAGAATTTTCTCTGTATATGATGATAGTAGACAGGGAAGCAGAACAGTTCCCTGTCAACATTGTTCATGAACCAAAATATTTTCAGAATCTCAGTTCAGTCCGAAGGCCCTAATTCTTCCTCCATTACATGAAATTTTCCAACAGACTAGGAAAACCGGGCTTCCCAAAACAGAAGAAGGAGAAAGAGGAGGAGGAGGAAGAGGAGGAGGAGGAGGAAGAGGAGGAGGAGGAGGAGGAGGAGGAGGAGGAGGAGGAGGAGGAGGAGAAGAAGAAGAAGAAGAAGAAGAAGAAGAAGAAGAAGAAGAAGAAGAAGAAGAAGAAGAAAGAAGAAGAAGAAATGGGTCTAGAACAAACAAACAAAAAAGTCATTACCAAAAAAGTATAACCATTAAGGTTATGAAAGAGGTGACTACAGAAGGCAGCTTCTCATGAGGCAACCGATGCATACAAATGATTAGAATTAGGACATAGCAATCAGAGCCTGTAACTCATCACAGTAAACACCACGGCTCCCACTCAGAAGTGTGGCTTCATCCTCCCGTGCTGTGGGGAGGGGTGAATGGGAAAGGTCCGGTTGCAAGGTCAATTCACTGTAATTTGTACATTTCATTTACTTGATGAAAGAGAATTTTGAGATTTTTAAACAAGAAGAAAACCAGCCCTTCCTTTGTCCTCTGAAGGGAAAGGCATCCCAACATTTACACCCTAAACCATAACCCATTTCCAGAAGAAATGTGGGTGAGAAAAACACGGATTTCAGATTTGAGCTGCCAAGATGTTACAGACAGTGAAAGGAGTAAAATTAAATTATGATAGAACGAAAAACCCCAACTTCTGATGCTTTGTGACTGAAAAATAAAAACAAACACTATTTATTAAGTCTGACCATCTATGAGGCAACATGTTTAGCCTCAGGCATTCATTGTGGCTGGGCCCCTGGTGGGGTCTAGAGGAAGCCGACTCAACCCACTTCACCCCTAGGGAGAGAAACTGTGTCCATAAATTCACAGAGTAATGAATTCTCTCCGTTTTACTGTCCAACGGAGTGCAGAGTGAACTGAAACTTTGTGCTACACTCAGCAAGTGGGTCCATCCTGAAAAGTTAGTCTAATTATTCAACTGCCGTCTAAAAAGTGTTATCCACTCTGAGAAATGTGTCTCTCACATTCTTACAAAGGCCTGAGCTCCAAGTTGAGGTTAGTACTAAGCTCCCAGGGAATTTTTTTCCCATAATTAATTTTTTTAAGGAGAGAGATTATAGGCTGGTTCCTAACCATTCCTTGATTATTGTGGTTTCATAAGAATCTCATGAACTTCTGGTGTTTTGGGTAAGACTTCTTCATCGGTATGTAGTTGTGCCAGCTGCCACAATCTATTCATCATTATCTATAATAAGTAAGACCAACAAGTACCACTTTATCTGGGAGGTCCTCCGTCTGACCTGCTCAGCCTCTGGTGAACATGAAGAGTCAAGTCAAAAGGAGAAATAAATAAGGAAATTAGCTCTGGATTAGTTTGCTAGGTCTGCCATAACAAGCCTGGTGTCTTAAACAACAGAAATTTATTGCCTCACAGTTCTGGAAGCCACGGGTCCAAAATCCAGGAATTGGCAGGGTTGGTTCCTTTTGAAGGTTCTGAAGGAAGGATCTGGTCCTTCTGCTCTTGGCTTGTAGATGGCCATCTCCTCTCTGTGTCTCTTCACATCGTCTCCCCTCTATGTGTGTCTCTTTCTCTACACACGGCATCTTCTTTTATAAGGATACCAGTCCTACTGGATTAGAATCCCACCCTAAGACTTCATCATAACTAGTTACATCTATAATGACCTTCTTCCCAAATGGGGTCACAATCTATGGTACTAGGGGCTAGGACTTCAGTATGTAAATTTGGGGGAGACACAGTTCAACCCATCACCACATCAGTAGGGTAACACTGTGCCAATAAGCGGCCCTTACCTTCCCAAGCTTTTATTTGGAGCAGGCACCCTGTAGCTATCGTCTTATTTAATCACTATCTCCCTGTCTTGGTCTGCTTAGGATGCCATAACTGAATACTATAGGTGGATGACTTAAACACCAAACATTTATTTTCTCAGCTCTGGGGGTTGGAAAACCCAAGATCAAGGTCAAGCAGGATTCAATACTTGGTGAGGACTCTCTTTCCGGTTTAGAGGCAGCCACCATCTCAGTGTGTACTCACACGATCTCTTCGTAGTGCAAATGTGGAGAGAAAGGGAGCTCTGGGGTCCTTACCTCTTCTTTAATTTTTTTAAATCCTCAGCTGAGGACATGCTTATTGATTTTAGAGAGGGGGAGGGGATAGAGAGGGATTGAGAGAGAGAAACATCAATGTAAGAGAAAAACATTGATCAGTTGCCTTCCCATACGCCCTGACTGGGGGATCAAACCAGCTACCTAGGTATGTGTTCAGGGTGATGCTCCAACCAACTGAGCCACACTGTCCAGGCTTCTCCCCCTTCTTAAAAGCACACCAGCCTTATCAGGTTAGGTCCCCACCCTTTATCACCTCTTCACAGACCCTATATCCTAATTAGGGATTAGGGTTTTGATATACAAATTGGGGGCAGGGCTGTAATTCACTCCATAGCAATCCTCAGTGGAAGCCATTATTATCCTCATTCTACAGATGAGGAAACAGACACAGAGAGGTTAAGCCCCAAGTCCCAAAGCTAGAACTAGTGCAAACTGCAAGTTGGTTGCACTCCAAAAACCCAATTATCTGTCCACCATTACTAGGTGTCCCAAACTAGGACCTACTGTAAGAAAGGGGAAACTTTGAAAGATTTGCAGGTGTCATTAACCAGCAGAGGTATGATTCAGCCTGATGGGGATCAGGATTCCTTTTCCCTCAGCCCACTGACCCTTCTCCAGCTGCTGGACACGACGCCTATGGGCAGGCAGTGAAACTGTGCTTTGGAGTATACGCTGGGGATGGACCTGGGTTTGAATCTCACTTCACTACTCACTATGACCTAAAGCAAAGCATTGAGTCTCTCTGTGCCTCAGCGCCCCTCCCTCCTAGGATCATAGTGAGGACTGAGTTAATACGGGTAAGGAGTTTTAGAACAAGGCCCGACACATGGTACCTGCTGTATAAATGCATTTGCCATCATTTTAGCCATTCTTTTTTGAATTACAATGAAGAGGGGAAATAGGAGCCTTCAGAATAGAGGGTTTTAAGATGCACCCAAGTTCCTTAACCAACCTGGGCCATCTGTTAGTTAAGGACTATGTGTTCTGACATGCATTTAGGGGTTCTAAAACTAATTTTCTGACATGGGCTTAATACAAACTACTCTAAATCATCTTTTTCCTTTGGGATAGAGATCCAAGTATAGAGGACTTTCGCTGGAATCCAGCAGTGGCCCGTCTTATCTACCAAAAAAAAAAAAAAAGCATGAGTCACATGATGATGATGCTAAGTCCATTCTTGACTTCCCTCCTCCTCTAGCCTCCTCCCCTAGCCTCCGCCCCCCTCCCCCCACTTCTTTCTTTTTCCTCAAGGTCTAAAAGCTTATGGAACTGAGGCTCAAGAATGAGTTACTCAACTAGGCTTGCAGTCTAAACGTGCCATGGTTTAGATCTACTGTATCCATTTCTATCCAATGTGTCAAACGACCTGTTCCAAGGAAATGCCTCCCCCCTCCCCCTTTTTGGTAGAATGGGGGAGGGTACAGAAGGAGAGAATGAAAGACGAATTAAAAATGACTGTTGCTCCAGGCATAGGTTCTGGGGTGGGAAGAGGGTGGGAAGGAATACTGGTGAGACCAAACTTGAAGAAGATTCGAGCCCTCTATGCCAGCATCCCCAAGGAGAAATGTGAGTAATAGGCGAGGCAGGAACCTACTCAAACCCACGGGACACATCCCGACCCAACGCCGACCCTGGACGATCATGATGGAAGGGGTCACATGGAGGAGTCACTTGACCTTTTCTCGCGCTGCTAGGGGCCCGCTTGCCCCCCGCCGATCCCGTGGGGCAGGAGCAGCCTCCTGCTGCTTCTCCTCGCCTCCCTCCGCCTTCTCAACGGCAAGGATTGTGTCCAGACGCCCCCGGCACCCAGGCGCAAAAAGTAGCAACTTCCCCTCCGCCCGTCTGAAGGCGCATTTGAATGCGTTTCCCTTTCATTAAGAACAAAGGCTGGAGTCCGAGCCTCGCAGCGCGGGGGGCAGGAAAGTACGCGACCTGTGTCGGGAGCACAAAAACACTCGGAGGGTGACCCACGAGAAAGAGGAAGGGGAAAAACACCAATCCTCCTGGCACTGGGCTTTTTCGACTTTTCCTTTAAAAAGAAAAAAGTTTTTCAAGCTGTAGGTTCCAAGAACAGGCAGGAGGGGGGCGAGGCGGGGGGTTTTACAGAAAAGGCGCCTGGTCGGTTATGAGTCACAAGCGGGTTATAAAAGGGTCGCACGTTCGCAGGCGCGGGCTTCCTGTGCGCGGTCCGCCCGGGCGCAGCGCGACCCGCCGCGTCGGGCGGCCGCCTCCAGCCCGGGGACAGGCGCGGACGTGGAGCGGATCCCCCGGCCCGCCGCGTGGGGAAGACAGGAGGCCGTTCCCGGCCGGCAGGTATGCCCCTGTGCCCTCCGCCCGCCCTCTTCTCTCCCCGGCCGGGAGGCGGCGGGGCTGCGGGACGCGATCGGGGGCGGGGGTGGCGCGCACGTGGCTGCCGGGTGCCCAGCGCGGGCCCCGCGCGCCTGGCGGCGCCGGTCCGCGGGGCGCTGTCCGCCGGCCCTCCTCCGGGCCCGGAGGTCGCTGGGCAGGGACTCCTGGGGGAAGGGAAGGTGCTAAAGACCTGGCGCTCAGCTTCTCCGCCGTTTCCTGACTTGGGAGGGGAGGTACCGACGACCTGGCGCTGGACCAGCTTAGCTGCTGGAGCGGCCAGACAAGTGTGCAGGACACACTTAGGGGCAGGGTGGGTCCCGCGGGCCTGCCTTCAGAACAGGTCTCTTCTGTTTTCTTTTGAAAAGTAAGTAATGATATACTCGAACTTTATAAAAGTTAGAATCATAACATACCATGTCTTCAACTCATGGACTGAGAACTGAGCAAAGGTTCAATGAGCTTCTGTGTTTACTTGCTCCCATTAAGGGGGGGGGGGGTTGATAGAGCGCTTTGGTTATCTTTTTGATTCTCTCAAACCCCTGGTCTCCATCCTCCACATTTTACAGCTCCCAAGGGTGGACCGGGTCTTTTGAATTTTATATAATCTAAAGCAGGCATAGTGAGATGATTATGAATAAAATTTAACCTGGAGTTACTGAAAGTGACAGCTGACAAAGATATAAGTGAGAATCCAATCCTTAAAAACGAGGACCGGAGGCCCAGAGAGGTAAAGTTACTTTTCCAACATCATGCTTCAGATCCAGGATCACCTGTGATTTGAAGAGGCCAAGGGACCTAATGATGCTCATAATTTAGTTTATATCTTGTGTCAAATAAATGCAGTTAAGTGGAGACATACTTTTTACGGGACGTTATGCAGCTACTTCAAGCCAAAGTTACCCCATTCATTACTCAGAAGTCGTGCCTCTTGCATCCCTTAACATAACGTGTAATCTAGATGAACTAGGGTGGCCGAACTCTTAGTAATCAGGCACTGACCTTGTAAAATGGATGTGTATAAAGTATTTCATTGCTTATCTGTGTGAACAGTAATATAAGCTAAAAAGTTGACATGTCCATTTCCTGCCTTTTGTCTAAATTGACAGCCACAATAATAGAAAATTGGCAGGGGAGGTGGCGGTCTCCCCATTTTGCCCCTGAGGATTTGTGGCTCGGAGGCCTTGTGTTCTCTAGTAAGGTCACTAGGTCCTGAGTGTACAGCCTGCTTTTAGGTACGGATGTGGGATGTGGGATGTGGGACGAGGGGGTTAGGGGTGTCGACCACAGGCCTTTTGTCTCTCGGTACAGGCTCATTTCAATTACTTTGCTGCCTCCCTGATTTCGTTCAGGGGACCAGAGCACATTTAGTAATTACTTCTGCTGCCTGGAGTACTCCATAAAGGCCAGTAATAACCAAGTTCCCTCACACGGTGACAGGGGTCAGCTCCCCCTGGCCACAGGACCCAGCTTCCTAACCACACATGTTAAGAAAGAGACACATGAGCACTGGCTGATACCTACACTGCTTCAAGGGAGAACAGTAACACTAGCACAGACTTCTACTCTTGAATTTACTGGGCCAATTAATTCTGTGCGAAAAGAATAACTTATTGGTCTTTACAAAAACAAAGTCCCAGGGGGGTAAGAGATCAACCGAAGGACTTGTATGCATGCATATAAGCATAACCAATGGACATAGGACACTGGGGGGTAGGGGAGGCTAGGGGATTGTCAAGGGTGGGGGGGGGGGAAGGACACATATGTAATACCCTTTGTAATACTTTAAGCAATAAAAAACAAAAAACAAACAAACAAACAAAAAAAGTCCTGCCCTAGCTGGTTTTGCTCAGTGGATAGAGCATTGGTCCCCAGTTGGATTCCGGTAAAGGGCACATTCTGGGTTGCAGTAGTGGGTATGCAGGAGTCAGCCAATCAAGGATTCTCTCTCATCATTGATGTTTCTATCTCTCCCTTTCTCTCTGAAATCAATAAAAAAATATATATTTTTTTAAATCCCTAAGTGCTATGTTCCCTCTATGGGAAGGCCACCATCACGTCTACCTGTGCCAGACATTCTTCTAGATGCTGGAGAGGAGACAGACGTGAGTGAGCCCCACCCTCATGAATCTAAAAGGGAGAGGACAGACTAACAGGACATGCGATGCGATTTCATATTGTTTCCAATGCAGTGACACAAATACTTACACTAGCTAGACTGTGCTGTGAATTTCACCATTCTTCATTTTCCAGTGGCAAACCTTCAGCTTTCTTCACAGCTCATCAAATCAGTCTTCTGTGAATCAAAAATAAATCCACCCAAAAAAGCCCCAGGTCTTTACTTTTGAAAAGTTTTTTCATCAGCTATTCGATGTCATGACTAAGATCTACCATTCCCTTAAAGGTGTTTTTTTTGCGTTAGAGTAACAATTCTTAACTCCTTTTTTTCCTACCTCACATCTAATGGTGATTACCTGTGCTTTTCCCAGAATTTTTTTTTAAATGTAACCTCACACACAATTTTGCATTTGTGTCGGTGGCTCCAGGTTTCCTTGAGTCTCAGCAGTGACCCTCCGGGGGGTGGAGTTTCCTGATCCCTGGGTAAACCTAAGAGGACGAAGTCACTTGAATGGCAGAGTGGTGTGTGGACTTTACCTTGCACCTGGACTGAGCACCTCTGTCCTAGACTCACTGGCCTCCCTACAGTTTTGTGAGTCATCGGCTATGGCTTCGCTGAAACTACTGATTTTAGTAACTTCACTGCGTTGCTGTTAGGCTCCCAGCCCTCAGTGCAGAAGCCTGTCCTGTGGAAAGAGCCGCAGCCTGAGAACCACCACAGGTTTCTAGTCCCAACTCTGTGCCAATTCCCATGGCTCCTTTCTCTAAAATGGGCGGCTGGGACTGAGTCATTTCTGAAGGCCCTTAAACCGATGAAACGCCACCATTCCAGTGTGACTGCCACTGCACTGCACTTTCATGCATCTCCTAAGGCACAGCTGGACTCAGTGAACTCCCATCCGCCACGATCAGAGACAGTCAGAGTAAGTGAGTACCAACCAGCAGAACTGACTAGAGAATGTCTGTCTGTCTTCGACTGGTCTTACTGGCTTCAGAACTGTCCCATTTGCTGAAATTGGATGGAATAAGAAAAATATGAAATTTTAAAAGCCTCTCTTTACCCCCACCTTTTCACTGACTACATCTTATACACAGTATATTCCCTTTATCTCAGACTCCCACATGTTAAATTTGATCACTGCTGTGTAATTCTCACCCGCCATGAAACACTTTTCCCATCCATCTTGTCTTTGGGCTTACGATACTCAGGGCCTTGAGCACAACCACCCAAAAGCAGATTTTCCCTCAAATCAACACACCCTGTGCCTGAGCAGCTCAGCATTCTCACTCACGACTCCGAGATTCTCAGCAAGGTGGTGGAACCCTTTGAACCAAAGGCACCATTCCCACCTTTACACACAATGACACACTCACCAGATAATGAGGCTCAACATTGGCCAAAAGCATGGTTTTTACAGATTGTGAATATCTGTGCCAATTCTGAAAAACAATATCCACATGTGGGTACATAGGGTTAAGGCAATGGCAGAAGGAAAAGTTACTAGTAAAGAGAATCAAACAGCTAATTTCATGAAATTGTGACGCTATGTTTGGATAAGGAGAAACGACTCGCTACAGTGAGTGGTGTTTGTGCCATTTCTCCATTAGTGAGGATGGTCTGTGCACATAATGGGTTCCTGGCTGTCTTAACAGAATCCTTTGCTCCTTTATGTTGCTCAGGTTTCTGTCCTGCGGTGTCTTCCCTGCCAGTGTTTAACCTATTAGGTCACTTGTCTGAGCCGAGTTGCCCCAGGTGTAAGCAGAGGTTAATAAGACTCATTCCTTAGATTGTTATGAGGAATGAGGGAGTCCATGTACATCAAGCAAACTAGTGCCTGCCCCGGGGTGTCTTGCATAAGTGTTTGCAATTATTAGGTGAACATGGATGACCCTACTAAACCAATCTGGAAAGTGAGGCACAAAAACAGTCTGGGAATGTCAAGTGCATGTGGACAGAGTATTCTCTAAAAATTCTTGACAAGGTAAAAAATTGTTTGGTTTTAAAGAGTTAAACAGTTTCGGAATGAATTTTTCTTCTTAACCCAAAGAAAATCTACTTCCGAAGAAACATTTTGGTGTATCTTTGAGCAGTTACTTATTCCTGTTAGAGATTAGGAAACCAAAGAATTACTTTGATTTTGCCTGTACGTGTTTTTCGATAACCTCTGATTTATGTAATGATTCAGTTATACAGTAGTAAGCGTATCTTGACTGTACTTTTAAAACCACACGTGATAGATATAGATACTTGCAGGTGTTCATGACCGATAGCATTGGTGCCGTGGCTAACATCCATTGAGCCCTAACAGTGAGCCCAGCACCTGACTGTATGCTTTATTCACTGTGTCACCTCATCTTCCCAACGACCTTTTGAGTAGGTTCTATCATCATTTCCATTTTTAGAGAAGCAACGAAGACTTAAAGATTTAAAAAGAGGCTTACATGGGCAAATATCACACAGCCAGTAGCGTCGCTGGGGTCAGGTATGGAACCCGGGCAAGTAGAAAACAACAGAATAACACCGCCAGAGCTTTCACTTAGATCCACTAACTGTGTACAGTTGCCCCGTTTGTTTCGTTTCTCTCTGTCCCTGCCCACCTGTCTGTGTATGGCTGTGTCGGTGTCAGACCTGCCAGGCATGTCCTGAGGATAAGGACCTGCTCCCATACAGTGAACACACATGATCACAGCATCCAAGTGTAGTTGTACAAAGACAGGAACGGAAGCTAATCTTTCCCTACCACTTCGGGTGGTTTTCCTGGTAGGAGTCCCCATCTTTATCCTACAATGACTGTACTTGGTGGACTGAGGGCCACGCCTGGAAGCCTCTGAATGTTAACAGTCCATCACTAATCTAGAAGGCCAACAAACCTCATTCATAGATGTCCACATTCATGAGCTTCTACTACACTGATCCTCCAAGAATCTGAATGTCAGTTAAAGTCTTACTCAAAGGCTCCAGTGCAGTGTGATGAGTGCTTTGAGAGGATGGAGAGAGGACTGACCTCCTGGGGGAGGGCAGCGAGGGAGGGTCACACCAGGAGCTGATGGGAACCCAGCCTCCAGGAGTTGGCTGTCTGTGAGAGAAAGAGAATAAGGCCAGGTGGGCAAGCCCATGTGAGAGGAGCAATTTGAAGTGGGTATCTAGTGGCTCAGTGCATGTATGAAGCTTTGTCTAGAGAGGACACGCGCAGGAGCACTAAGCATACCCTCCTTTGATGTGTGAAGGCAGTGAGTAAAATGCCGTGGGGTGGAACAAGTCAACATACGGTGTTTGCCTCGTAACACAGGGCATCCTCTACGTGTAGCATCATAAGAACACTCACTTTTAAGCGGGTGAAACCAAACCTTTTGTTCCCAGAGCTTGCTCAGTTTGTCTGGCATCGTTCTCAATTCACAAATCCTTCCTTGCTTGGGCTCATTCTGGTGTGTAGAAATAGAAAACTATGAACTGTGCTTTTAGACTAGTAATGGACTGTTAACTGACATTTTTCAGCATTAAAAACCAGGAAGTTTTTACTGAAACAAGTTGTAGAACTTATTTACAAACTAAATAACCTACCCATAGTTTTATTATGGACAGTGACTAATACCTTCACTTTTCAGATAAGGCTGTGGAAAAACACAGGTTAGAAATATTTTCCCCCAGAGTCATTCTGTGGAGTAAGCAGGAGAGTAGGCGGAGAGCCGCGCTCCGCGTCCTGGACCAGTGACCTCACACTGGCTCAGCTTCAGGCCTGGAAGTCTGGGAAAATGTTATCAAACATGGATAAAAGCAAAGGGTGGGAGGGAGAGAGCTAGGGGGAGCGGGGGGTGCAACATGTTGCTTTAAATCATGGCTTTTCATTCGTATTTCATATTTACACAAAAGGTTTTCCATATGTCTAACTCATAATATCACACTTCCATAAGAGAGTTTTAACAATAATTTTCTCTTTTTCATTCATAATTTATTTTCAATATCCTGGTTTTTAAAACTGAAAAATGCAGAATAGTCCTCTAAGGCCGATATTCTTTCTCATCTGTGCGTTCACAATGAAGTAGTCACTCAGTATACTGTTTCCATAGTGATCCTGTGATGCCCACATTAGCTTTCTTCTGAGACAGTTCAAAAATACGTCACACACTTAGTTTTAGGTGTTAATATATTACTGGCATATATCTTTAAAAACATTCATTTCCTGAATTTCAAAATTTAGAAAGGTATGTTATATTAGAGCAATTTCATGTGCAAACCAGTCTTTTCAATGAAGAGCTCTATCTTTGGAGTAGTAGGTATCTTTGTTAAAGAGTTCTTAATTAGAACTACCAAGAGAAGGGTTATTAGATTTTTGTGGGAAGAAAATATGCTATAGTGAATTTGTAAATTTTTCCCCAGCAATGGCTTATACAGGGAATATTTCTCAAATGTCAAGTAATCTTATCATTCCCCAAGAGGTCAGGATATTTTTTTAGAAGATGGATGCGGCCAGTTAGTGGCCACTCAATCAGTAGCAAGCCTTACCATCAATCCCCTTTTACTGATGGAACTTGTGTAAACTGAAGAGGAAACGTATTATTCTGCCCCATTTTCTGACAGCACAGAAGTTGACTTGACTTTAGAATCAGTTACTGAGATGTAACACAGAACAATATACTCTACAGAAAACATGTGATAAAAACAAAACACCTCCACAGGAACAAACACACTTCAGAAAAGCAGCCACCTGGGTATTTCTTTTGGTCAGAGAATAGTGAAGGCCTTTTTAAAAGAATTACTGGGAAATTAAACAATGAGGTTTTTAACAGCATGTGGGAAGATTGAAACACAAAGGACTGAACTAAAACTTAGGTAATATTGTCTTCAACACTTAAGTTGTGGCTATTTTATGGTGGGCATGCAAGGATGAGCTCTCAAACTTTTTGGTCTGTCCTCATCTTTCCTCTAAATCACTTTACCCCCATTAGAACTTACCCACCTGGGCCCTCAGGCCTCAGTCCTTGCCCTCTGCTTTCAAAGATGACTGGCTAGCTAGCCCAACAAACAAATCCACGTTCATAGGTCAATGGGAAGGTCTTCTACGCCACCCTTTCCTCCTTCTCCAAATTACTTCATTGCGTTTCAAGAACAGCTTACCTGAAACCTTACCTGCCACCCAGGTCCTCCCCACCCAAAGGAGATGTTTCTAAGGGTAAGACATTCAGACTAGGCAGCAGGGAAGCAGTATGAGAGATGTAGAATTTTCAGAGGAGCAGGTCTTTGGGCATCATTGTTTGCGGTCACCTTCATCTTTTGACTCGAGGTCAAAAGGTAATCAAGAGATTGTTATCCCAAAGAATAACTAAGACAATTCCAAATTTTCTCAGGATCTTGATATTTAGATACTTACATTAATCTTCACTGCAGATTTTCATGACTTAATCCAAACAGCAACTTGAGAATATAGGGAATCAGAATGAGTTCTGGTGGGAAAGCTAGACACAGCTTTCTTATACAATTAATCATATGCTAAGTTGCTTTTAGCAAACAACAATGAATTCCATTTTAATGATTCCAGTTTTTACTGGTACAAAAAATAATAACACGGGGAAAATATTTAAAGAAAATTATCTAAACCATCATTTTAATTTTCAAAAGTGTAATTACATTATTTTTTTCACCTAGAATGGCTTTGGAGCTAGAATTTGTATGACTACATCAATATAGAATCGTGTTTTTCAGTAGAAATAGGTGTACATTCACTTTGTAACAACAAATTAATAGTTTCCAAATATTTATACATTTTGGGGTCAATAAAATCAAGGGAGTCACATGATGGCTTAGTTAAGAGATTCAACCATTATGACTATGGCATGCAGCTTTGGTAAGCAAATAGTAAATGGTTTGTGCTGAGAATAAGCAGCAAAATGAAAATAGAGAAATTTATAAAATTGTGGATGGATATAACTTATGATTCATATAGGAGAAGAGATCCTTAGTGACAAACTTAGGACTTACTCTGCTATGAATATTTCTGATAACATCTTTCCTGACTAATCAGTAAGATAAAAGGATAGCCCTGGCCAGGTGGCTCAGTTGGTTGGAGCATTGTCCCTTACACCAAGAAGGGTGCAGGTTTGAGTCCTAGTCAGGCCACATACCTAGGTTTCAGGTTCAATTCCTGGTCAGGGCACATACCTAGGTTGTGGGTTCTATTCCCAGTCAGGGCACATACCTAAGTTATGGATTCAGTCCCCAGTCAGGGTGAGTATGGGAGGCAATCAATCAATGTTTCTCTCTCTCCCTTCCTTTCTCTCCATAATCAATGGATCTCAATTATGTATAATTCTTCTTCTGCCACTCTACCAGCTGGGCAACTGTACTGATTCCAGAAAGAGCCAGTTCATTTATTATTACCTCATGACATCATCGTCTGTCCAATGCCTTGGCTAACAGATTAGCCGTTGTTGCCTGTGATCACTAATTTCCACTTGGACACAGCAATTCTGTTGCTGGTCAGCTTGAGTCCTCCTCGCAGCCCAAACACACTGAAAAGAAGCACAGCTTCAACACTGGCTGGCCTTCTGGCCATTCTCATGTCTAAAAGTCTACTGAATATACTTTTTTTAAAAAGCCATTCTGGGATATTTCCTCTTTTATCCTGTTCATTGGGGTATGTTTGTCATCTACCGTTATGTTTTCAAGGAGATTCAAGATTGTGTAGCATATTTAGGCAAACTGCTCCTTTCTCTGCAGTTTTAGGAATTCATCATGCCTGAACAGTCCAGGTAACACAGTATCATTGTTTTTGTTTGAGCACTGACAACAAAAGGGGGTTTGCCTTTTATTTCAGCAAACCTTTCATTTCAACCAATAAAAAACAAAAGCTGTTAGAGTTTTTTAATAGTATAGCACATTGTGAAAAACACTTGTCACTTCTCTGAATACTCTAATCAGGCAACTCATATGTATAGTGAAAAAAGATGAAAGAGGGAAAAGATCATACTAAATGTATTTCTTTTAATACATTTGCTCAGATGTCACCTTTAAAGAACAGGAGAGGATGAGGACACATTTGTAATACCTTAACCAATAAAGAAATTAAAGATTTTAAAAAAAAAGAACAGGAGAAAAAATATATGGGTAGAATACTATGCAGCAATTAGCTTTAAATACAAATCAAATCAAGCTCTTTAAGAGAAGCTTAAATTATATTAGTTTAGGAGGAATTAACATTAGGATATTAATATATATTTATTGAATATTTATATTGGCCAAGGTACTGTGTGGAAGGAGGGGGTGGGGGGGGAGTCCTTTTTACAATCTTGACTGAAAATCAGCAAGATGAACTAAAATTCTGAATTGACATCATTTAATTCAAAGCTCTTCATCATTAAAGTAATTCATCTCCGGTAACAGAAAGTTTTTTTAAAAAATCACTATCAGTAAGAATGACATATTTCCTTGGTCTGGAAATTTCCAAGCCACGATATTCTGCCCTATCAAAATATATTCATTGGGGAATTTTTAACTTGATACATTTCTTTTGAACTTAATCACAATTTCACATCTCACTTGGTTTCGTGATTAAATAAAAAGAAGGGGATCCCCCTCTTGCACCGAAAGAGACCACGCACTTGAATGACACTCTAACTTCTAGGTTCTGCTACAGGAACACCGAAACCAGAAGCTGTGGGAGAAATGTCACTTTATCCGAGAGTAGACTCATACGCTAACAGGAAGTAGCAAATTCATCTCTTTCTTTTTTTAATCCCCTCTTTGCTGAAGACAAGTATTTTGAGACACAGCACTCTTTACGCCACACTTCCTTTACGGAGATCAAAGTCCAGGCCACTGGGTGACGCTTTCCCCAGAGGAATCTCTATATAACAGATGGGGACATTTCATGATGGGCTCATTTGTGGGCAAGGCTTTCATTGCCTGTATTCTATCTATCTCCTGAACAAAAAGGTAAGAAAGATAACACCAGCTATTCACTACAGAGTGAAAACCTAGCCCAAATTCTATCTTTGCCTTTTAGCATTTGGGGACTTTGAAGAGTGTTTTTGCTTTTAGTTTAAAGATGACACATGAGTAAATAATTTCGAACTACAGAACAGAATTTAAAACATAAATTTAAAAACAGGCTTCAAATACACTGAAAGGTAATATATATATAATCTTTTAATTGCCAATTTCGCTATGCTTTTCAACAAATTACTTCCTAGGATTTAATCAGTTCTTTCCTTTAAATAGAAAATAAACACTATTTTTGCTTTCAGATGTATATCTATCCAACTTAGTAACTGCAAGTGGGTACACAACCATCTCTCTCTCTCTCTCTCTTGCAGGTGGTGCTCACCAGGAAGGGGAAATCTGTGGTTTGAATTCTTCGTGCCTCATCCTCTGAAAGCCGGCAGCCTGCTGGAGGCTGTATGCTGTTAATGCTAATCGTGATAGGGGTTTTACCTCTGACTGACTCCTACATGTTAGCATTAACAGGGTACGGTGCCTGATACTAGCATTCACACGGAACAGATGTGCTGTGGGAGGAGGATGAAGCATGAGTCACCCTGCTGGAGAGACTGGGCTTTGGGCTTCATTGTAATTTGTTAACCTTCATCTGGTCCCTGGGCTGTTCCACCTTAAACTACGTTTGAGGAGGCAGGTCATTTAAAAGGTTTATCAGCAATATGTATTCCGAATGGGAACATTGTTACTTGAATCGTCAAGCACACATCTTTGTTTTTACCTTTAAAGGAAAACGCATTCATGTCATTTTTAATTCTAAGTTATGGTGTGTTCATTATAACTGCTCATGAGCACTTTCAGTGCTTCAGCTGGAAGACATGGGAACTAAAGACATTCTGAAACAGGTTTCTAGGATGTTTTTGTTGTGAGAAATTAGAAGGACCGCTGTCCTCCAGTTATATCCTGGGTTGTCCAGCAACATTTTTAAAAAGATTTAGAAAAATAGTATTTCCCCCATGTAGTGACTTTCTATTTAGAAAACTTCAGTTTAAAATTAGTACTTTTATACAAATTGCAAGCTATAAAAGTAGTCACAGGGATATAAAATACAGTATAGGGGACATAGTTAATAATGTTATAATAGCTATGTAAAGTGCTCCGTGGGTACTAGACTTTTTATGGCGATCACTTCATAAGGTAGATAAACGTCTAATCACCATGTTGTATACTTGAAACTAATAGTGTATGTCAACTCTAATTGAAAAATAAATTTTAAAAAATACTTTTATTTGAACCTTAAGAGGAATAGAAAGGCTATTACACGGAATTTGTATTTAAAAAATGAAATATTTTGATCAATCAGCATGGCAAATGATGTCTGAGAGCTAACTCCTGGTCTTTTTCCTACAAAATACAAAGACTTGATTGAAAAATTTTGTATCTGAAATTAAGTCCCAAACCTAGGTTCAGTGGCTTAGCCACATCATAAAGCCCTGGGGTCAGAGAATCCACTTTCCTCTAAGCCTGTTTCTTCACCCATGGAACAGGGCTAATCCTTTACAAGGCTGGTGTGAGGCCCATAAGATAGAAAACTGTTTTGTAAAACATAAAGGGCTACATTAATGTTATAATAAGCGTAATCCAACAACTAGTCCTCCCACTTTGTTAGAGACAAGCTATTGATTTGATTGACAGAATTCTTAAGGTTTGGATCGCTATATAATTTTTCTCCATAATTAACTCTATCACTTACAAATAAATAGCCAATTGTAATTGTTAGCATATTTAATGTATACTTGTATTAGCACCTCTTCTCAACATTCTGTCAAACAGTTACGTACTATAACCAAATAAAGCTCTTGAGTCTTTAGTGATTAAAATTAATTTTATGGTCTTTTGCAAGGTACAATCTGTAATTTCAGAAGTTATTCACACACAGAGAGACAGTGGGGGAAAAATTATGAGAATCCTGAGGGGAATATTCCTGACTCCTAGGACATAGTCTTCTCACCGAGGGCACCCCCTTGGCCTAGCCCCATTTCTGTTCATGCTGTGTGAGCTGCCAAGATAAATTCTCCTCTTAACCCTTGGAATGAACATTTGGCGCCATGGAGCTCCCATGTAGGTGTGTCACATTCAAGGGTGTTTCTTGGGACTATTCTTTTTTTTAAAATACTTTTACTGATTTTTAGAGAGGGAGAAAGGGAGAGGGAGAGTGAGTCCTGTACATCCCCCACCGGGGATCAAGTCCACAACACAGGCATGTGCCCTGACTGGGAATCGAACCAGCAACCTTTCAGTGCACAGGGCAATGTCCAACCAAATGAGCCACACTGCCCAGGGCTATTCATTTCATCTGCATGTTTATCAACAAGAGTAGTCCTTATTTTGAGCCCCAGTTCTTCAAAACTTTGTTTGCTGCATAAAGCCACAAAGTCCCAGAATGTTAGGCCTGGAATAAGACTGATCCAGTATGGCCTTTCTGCTGTTATAATGAAACGCTATGACCATCTAAAAGCAATGACTAAGAAAAACTACTGTAGAATGCCTTATGTGAGAAGCACTAGAATACGCTACATGAAATGTAAGCGAGTTAACCTCTCTAAGCCTCAGTTTCCTCATCAGTAAAATGATGAATGTATTTCAGAAGGATGGTAGGCTTACTTGAAACAGTGCATGTGCAGAGCACAATATCTGCAGTAACTGTATGGCACTAGGCGGGGACTAGAACTGTCAGGGATCACTATGTAAATTATATGCTTGTCTAACCACTATGCTGTCCACTTGAAACTCATAAAATGTTGAATGCCAACTGTAATTGAAAAATAAAGAGCACAATATCTATTATGCATTAAGTGTTAAATAAACAGTAACTTTAAAACTTTATTCACTGTAACTGTTTCAATCATCTAAATCAAATATCTACCATCGCAGATCTCCCCAAGGACACAAGCTCCGATCTATCCTTAATCCCATGATGTCAACCCAGGGGACCTTGATTTCCTTGCCAGGGTCTCTGGGTTTCCACTGATGCCCAACTCTCCTCGGCTTCCAGTTCCTGATCTGGTCTTTGATGCAGTCCTCCTGGCCAGTATACCCAGCCATTCCAAAATTCTTGGAACATGAGTAAGACTGGGTGTGTCTGGTTTAGAGGAAGTGTTAAGGAGCGATGAAGTGTGTGAGTCTGTGCGTGTGTGTGTGTGTGTGTGTGTGTTGCAGTGAAAAACAAAGGGTGGCTAAAGAAAAAAGTGGGTTCTGTGGTAGATGGAGAAGGCAAAAAGAACCCAATTTTGTACACAGAATACTGAATTGAATGAGGCACTAAAATATGCAAGACATGGTTTCTTCTTTTTTTTTATTTTAAATATATTTTATTGATTTTTTTACAGAGAGGGATAGAGAGTCAGAAACACTGATGAGAGAGAAACATCAATCAGCTGCCTCCTGCACACCCCCCCCCCCCCCACTGGGGATGTGCCCGCAACCAAGGTACATGATTTTGACCAGAATCGAACCCGGGACCCTTTGGTCCGCAGGCCGACGCTCTATCCACTGAGCCAAACCAGTCACGGGGTTTCTTCTTTTTAAGAATTGAAGAATGTCACGGGAGTTGTCTAGGATCTGACCCATTTTCCCCAAAATTTGCTGAATTAGAGACCAGGCCTTTCCTATTCACTGTCAGCAGCTATATGAACCCAGCAGCTAAAAATACAAAGAAAACAAAATAGAATAAGGAGGGGAAAAGTGAAGTCAGGAGGTTGAAGAATATGTAGAAAAATATTCTAGGAATATTAGAATTTTCCTGAAAATAAAAGATAACCAATATCTCAAAGAAAGTGGGATTACTTGAAAAAGGAACTTTTAGAAAATAAAAAGTCCATCAATGGGAAGTACTCATAAAAAGCTTATGCGGTTCTCAACCAATAATGACTAGAAAACAGTGAAACTAACATAAAATTTACACGTAAGTGTTCAGCTTCCCACTTTGGATTTCAAATTCTCTCATGGCAGTAAGGATAAGGAAATAATGTTCACATAGAGGGGATTTTTTCTTTCCCGTTACTGTTGTGTTTTAAGCTGGACAACACATATTCCTAACCACCTAAGTAACGTGTTTTTGAGGTGGATTTCTCAGATATCATCCCCATGATGTCTTCTGTACCTCCAATCACCCTTCCTTGCAGGGCTCCGTACTTTCCCAGTCCTCCAGCACTAAACGCACTGCACTGTGGTTTCTCTTGGTGTGTGAATGACTGTACTAGAGGACGTGTACCCTTCAGGACTGACCCACCATCTGCACATTCCTATCCCACTCAAATGTTTACTCCCTCAACGCACCATTATTATTCCAAGTCCAACTGTAAAAACAGAAATGAGTTTAAATACGGTGAACATTTCACTTTATACTGATAGGCTCCAAGAGGTGATTTTTGATGAATAAAAATTCATTAAAGCAAATAAAGACTGGAAAGTTCTGCATATAACTGAAGAGAGCTAGGGAAGAGATTCGCACCTCGGAGACTTGTCAAGGTGCAGTAATCCCAGCCTCCCACCACCCCCTCTCCATCCCCCGAGATTGATTCTGTAACTGAGCTCGGATACTAGGCTTTTACCAGGCTAACCAGATGCAAGTGGTTCATAAACCAACTCTGAAAAGCTGGTTTACACCCAGTACTACTGCTGATATAGCAACCAGAAATGACGCCCAGCAGAATCCATACAAATTTAATGTCGGTTTACACACCATTCGCTGTATAATGAGAGGTTCTGTAACATGGGCTGAGTGATTAGATGCCCTGTCGTTGACCTCTTTGGGGAATGGCAGCAATTAAATTTCAGGTCTTGTTATCCCTCCCCCCAAAAACATCCTAACGATCTCAAAAAATCCACCAGACTTGAAAGTTCCCTACAGAAAATGCTGCCCTGTGTTCTAACACCAGCTGCAGCCAATCAATGGCCATGTACTATCCAGACTCAAACTCCAAGCTCCTGTTTGGAGCAGTAGTTACAGGAGGTCAACAAGAAGGGATTGGGTGCCAGTTCCACCTTGCAAAGAGTGCACTGACTAATGAAACAATCACAGAATATCACTGCCATGCTATCTCCCTCTTCCACCCCTCTGCTGCCAAAGCTTTCCAACCATTATACCCAGTCTCCACTTAGGAAAATCCTACCCTTTCCTAAATGCTGTCAGCTCAGCAATTTCTATTCCCTTAGCCCGTGCCAAGCACAGAGAACATGAACTCTGAAAAAGGTCACACCCTGAAATGATCTTTCTCCTCTGTTCTCAAAAGCACAGCGTGTAGCTCTCCTATAAAAGTGCTTCACAATATGCCCCACACGTGTTTTTTGTGTAGGCATTGCCCTCCCTTCTAGATCATGAGCTCCCACAAGAAAGGAATATCAGTTTAAACTTCTCTTTCACTCAGCTCAGGGCCTTGCTCACAGTTGCCTAAGTGGAATGGGAAAATGTATCCAAGTCTCCACTGATCTTGGAAACACAGCCTGTTCTGATGCTGGAGACTATCTGTACCTGGCATACAATCCCAACGTCAGGAACTGTTTTTCCATGTTGACTTGTATAGACTCATTACAGATAGCTCAAGCATCAGTTTGGTTTTCCTAAATTCTGCAAATCAAGAAGGTAGTCTCCATATTTATTTTAAGAAGTTCCATAGTTAAAAATATGTAGCTATGAAAACATATCCTCAATGATTGGCAATAAAAGGATGAATCAACCATAGAGCATACAGTAAATGGAATACTACAGAGCTCTACGTGTATCAACCATCTCTGCATGTTATTACATGTAGCAACATACTAAATGTGACAATATAATGCTGAGTAATAAAAGCAAATTGCAAAAGGACATGTATCATGAACCCAATTATGTTTAGTTTTAAAACAGAAAATTGTATTTGTAAATCATGAAGAGTAAGGATATGCAGGATAGTGTTTCTTCTTGGAAGGAAATGACATGAGGAAGACTTTCAATGAATAGGTAGATATACTGTATGTGTTAAACATGAACAAGATTCTATGAGCAAGCAAAAGAGCTTTCAGAAAGTAAAACATGCTTGACATTAAGAAGTTTACGTAAAAAATATTAGAATATAAATGCAAGAAAAAAAAAAGAATACAGAGAACCAATAAAGAAGATCCAAAATCCAACTAAACGGTGTTAAATAAACAGAGAAAGTAAAAAGGAATAATTTTTTTAAAAGAAAATTTCCTAGAGCTCAAGACAGATGTCAACATTGAAAGTATCAAGGAGATGAAAAAAAAGATAGAGGAAGATATAAACAAGTGGAAGAATATACCGTGTTCATGGGTTGGTAGAATTAACATCATTAAAATGTCCATACTACCCAGAGCAATCTATAGGTTCAATGCAATCCCTATCAAATTACCAATGGTTTATTTCACAGATCTAGAACAAATACTCCAAAAATTTATATGGAACCAAAAAAGACCCTGAAGAGCTGCAGCCATCCTGCGAAAGAACAAAGCTGGAGGGATCACAATACCAGATATCAAGTTATACTACAAAGCCACTGTAATCAAAACAGCCTCGTACTGCACAAGAACAGGCATATCGATCAATGGAACAGAACAGAGACCCCAGAAATCGACCCAACCCATTACACTCAATTAACATTTGACAAAGTAGGCAAGAACATACAATGAAGTTAAGACAATCTCGCCAATAAATGGTGCTAGGAAAATTTGTCAGATACGTGCAAAAAATGAAACTAGCCCACCAATTTACGCCCTACACAAGTATAAATTCAAAATGGATAAAAGGCTTAAATGTAAGATATAAAACTCCTAGAAGAAACCATTTTGAGGCAGCAAAATCTCAGACATCTCTCATAGCAATATGTTTGCCAATACATCTCTAGGACAAGAGAAAATAAACAAATGGACTAAATCAAAATAAAAGCTTCTGCACAGCAAAAGAACCCATCAACAAAATAAAAAGGGAGTCCACTGTATGGGAGAACATATTTGCCAATGATACATCTGATAAAGGGTTAACATCCAAAATATATAAAGAACCTATACAACTTAACAAATGGAAGATAAACAGTCCAATCAAAAAATGGGCAAATGACCTAAATAGACACTTCTCCAAACTGGGCATATAAATGACTAAGAGACATATGAAAAAATGCTCAAAGTCACTAATCATCAGAGATGCAAATTAAAACAAGGTGCCACCTCACACCTGTCAGAATGCCTACCATCAATAAATCAACAAATGACATATGCTAGCGAGGATGTGGAGAAAAAGTAACCCTAGTACACTGCTGGTGGGAATGCAGACTGGTGCAGCCATTATGGAAAACAGTATGGAGTTTCCTCAAAAAATTAGATATGGAACTGCCATTTGACTCTCTGATCCCACTTCTAGGAATATATCCTAAGAAACTTGAAACACCAATCAGAAAGGATATATGCACCCCTATACTTCTAACAGCAAAATTTACAATAGCTAAGATCAGGAAACAGCTCAAGTGCCCATCAGTAGACAAGTAGATAAAAAAAACACTGCGGTACATTTGCACCATGGAATACTACACAGCAGTATAAAAGGATCTCTTACCCTTTGAGACAGCATAGAGGGACTTGGAGAGTATTATGCTAAGCAAAATAGGCCAGTCAGAGAAAGACACGTATTACATGAGGGAAGGCAGGGAGGGTGGGAGTGGGGGTGGGGGGTAAGAGATCAACCAAAGGACTTGTATGCATGCATATAAGCCTAACCAATGGACACAGAGAGTAGGGAGGTGAGGGCCTGTGCTGGGGGCTGGAAGTGGGCAGGGAGGGGTCAATGAGACATATTTAATACTTTTAATAATAAAGAATTACTTTATTAGCATAACCAATGGACTGGGGTGGTGGGGGCTTGCCCAGGGTGGGAATGGCTGGGGGATGGGGGTCAAGCGGGGGAAAAGGAGACATATGTAAAACTTTAGAGAATAAAGAAAAAGTAATTTTAAAAAATAAAAGAATTCCTTGACAGCTGATTCTCATAGCCACTTGGCCTGGAGGTCAAACCCTCCCTGGTATTAGCTACAACAATCAAGGTTTAACTATAAGACTGCGCACAAAGACCACTAGGGGGTGCACCAAGGAAGCATAACAAAATGCGGAGACAAAGAAACAGGACAAAATTGTCAATGGAAGATATAGAGTTCAGAACCACACTTTTAAGGTCTCTCAAGAACTGTTTAGAAGCCGCCGATAAACTTAATGAGATCTACAAGAAAACTAATGAGACCCTCGATGTTATATTGGGGAACCAACTAGAAATTAAGCATACACGGACTGAAATAACGAATATTATACAGACTCCCAACAGCAGACCAGAGGAGCACAAGAATCAAGTCAATGATTTGAAATGCGAGGAAGCAAAAAACACCCAACCGGAAAAGCAAAATGAAAAAAGAATCCAAAAATGCGAGGATAGTGTAAGGAGCCTCTGGGACAGCTTCAAGCATACCAACATCAGAATTATAAGGGTGCCAGAAGATGAGAGAGAGCAAGATATTGAAAACCTATTTGAAGAAATAATGACAAAAAACTTCCCCCACCTGGTGAAAGAAATGGACTTACAGGTCCAAGAAGCGCGAAGAACCCCAAACAAAAGGAATCCAAAGAGGACCACACCAAGACACATCATCATTAAAATGCCAAGAGCAAAAGATAAAGAGAGAATCTTAAAAACAGCAAGAGAAAGAAACTCAGTTACCTACAAGGGAATACCCATACGACTGTCAGCTGATTTCTCAACAGAAACTTTGCAGGCCAGAAGGGAGTGGCAAGAAATATTCAAAGTGATGAATACCAAGAACCTACAACCAAGATTACTTTATCCAGCAAAGCTATCATTCAGAATTGAAGGTCAGATAAAGAGCTTCACAGATAAGGAAAAGCTAAAGGAGTTCATCACCACCAAACCAGGATTATATGAAATGCTGAAAGGTATCCTTTAAGAAGAGGAAGAGGAAGAAAAAGGTAAAGATACAAATTATGAACAACAAATATGCATCTATCAACAAGTGAATCTAAGAATCAAGTGAATAAATAATCTGATGAACAGAATGAACTGGTGATTATAATAGAATCAGGGACATAGAAAGGGAATGGACTGACTATTCTTGGGGGGGAAAGGGGTGTGGGAGATGCGGGAAGAGACTGGACAAAAATCGTGCACCTATGGATGAGGACAGTGGGTGGGGAGTGAGGGCGGAGGGTGGGGCGGGAACTGGGAGGAGGGGAGTTATGGGGGGGAAAAAAGAGGAACAAATGTAATAATCTGAACAATAAAGATTTAATTAAAAAAAAAAAAGAAGCTTGTTGCTATGGAACAGAGTAAACTCCTCTTCAGGCCACTGTGAAATAGCTCGGCCACCCAACAAAATCAGGTAAGATATATTGCAACCCATTACACAAAATCCGCTCTTAGGCCCTGTAATGGGAGATAAAATCAGATAAAAATATGTGGTCTCAAGATTTCTGAAGCTTTGGACACAAATGAAAATTGCCATTTTCGCTCAATTCTCCTCCAACAGATTAATGGAAAAGAAAGATGAAGTGAGATTGCTTTAAAAAAAATAAAAAAACATCAGCCTAGAAAGGTAGCAAATTTATGCTACAATGTCACCAAAGGGAAGCATGAGGTACTTAGGTGTTCAGGTCCAAGATTCTCAATTCACAGGTAAGGAAACGGACCCGGTGATGTGAACTGGCCAAGGCCACCAAGGAGGCCAGGAGCATCTGCTGGACTTGACCCATCTTCTCAGAGATCCTTCCACACCTCTGTGCCTGCTTCTCTAACAGCATAAACCAACCTCTGATGCAGGCTCCTCGTAAGATGCATGCAAATTGAGACTGCATAATTTGTGGCTTACACTAGTATTTCTAGGGAGCATTATTTTAATTTATGATTGTTTGTAAACACACACAGTTTTTTTCTGAACTAATTGAGAAAGTACAGACATGCTGTTCCAGTTTAAATTCTTTGATGTGTATTTCTTAAAAAAAAAACACCCACAAGGATGCTATCTTACATAATCACGTACAATCATCTAGATTAGGAAATTAACATCGACGTAATTCCACCACATAACCCACAGATCCATTCAAACGTTGCCCATTGGCCCAATATTGTCCTTCTAGCTTTCTTCCCCTTTCTGGTTCAGGATCCCCTCCAGAATCACATCACAAGTTTCATTTTCTTGTGATGCTTCATCAATTGTCTTCATATCAGTTATGATGGACTATTAACTCTGAGTGACTGTATAAAGTACAAATGTGGCTTCTAGTTCTTCAGTCCACAACTCATCACATACATAATAGATGTACGTAGTGACCAGTGACCAACCACGTCACTTCTTCTGAAGTGTGTGATCATTGGTTGCCATGCATTTGTTACTCAGCTCACACACAGCAGAGCATGTGGTTGTGTTGCCTCCTCACCTCCCAGCAATAAACTCATGTGCATTTTACAAAAATGAATAGTTGGAAGAGTGAGCTGCTTAACAAAGTACACCAAAGAACTGAAAAGTGATGACACGAGAAGTTAAATTTGAATATAACATAAATGGAGCTATAGAAGAAATAGTTGGCCATGGAACATTGACAGAGCCGCCATTCAAGAAACTAGATCTACAGCCAGAGAAACTTAGCGGAGGTGAACTCATCGACATAAAAGATGACAGTGAATGAAGATATCTCAGAAGTGACACTAGCAAAATGAAAACACCTCCCATTAAAAGAACTCTTGGCACAATATCTTAGAGATATTTCACCACAGTGAGAGTTCAAAGGATGAAATGTTGGAAGTGGATTCAAATTTATAAAGCAGGGTGAGAATGTGCCAAGGCAAACAAAAGGTGCTCACTCTATATTATAAGTTACATGATGAAAAGAAAAAGGCAAGCACTGTTCAAACTACTTTTAAGTTTAATTAATAAAGAAATAAAACACTTTAAAAAAAAAAGAATTCCTTTAAAAAGCTGTGGTACATTTACACCATAGAATGGAATACTATGCAGTGGTAAAAAAAAAAAATGATCTCTTACTCTTTGAGACAGCATGGCGGGACCTGGAGAGTATTATGTTAAGCGAAATAAGCCAGTCAGAGAAAGACACGTATTACATGATCTCACTCATATGTGGATTCTAATGAACAAAATAAACTGATGAACAAAATAGATCCACAGACATAGAAGCATGGAACAGACTATCAAATCTCAGAAAGAAGGCAGGGGTAGGTGGGAAGAAATCAACCAAAGAACTTATATGCATACATGCATAACCCATGGACACAGACAATAGTGTGAAGGCCTGGGACAGGGACTGGGGTGGGTTAGAAAGGGTCAATGTGGGGGGAAAAGAGGACATATGTAATACTTTCAACATTATTTTTTAAATTAATAAATAAGAAATTAAAAAATAAGAAAGTACCAAGGAGAGTAACTGGTTATCTAGTTACAAATGAATTTTAGCATTTTATGCACCAAGAATAGTAAGGACCTAAAAGTGTCCATAGTGTATACGAGTGTGTGGCAGAATGGGAGATGGAGAGGAGGCGGGATTGCAGAGAACAGCCTATATAGAAAGGAATAAAATCAAACTGGTATCAGACTTCTCATTAACATCAGATGCCAGAAGACCACTGAGTTACTGTCAAAGACGTGATAGAAAATTATTTTTCAACCTAGAATTCTATAGCCAAGTTGATCAAATATAAGTGGCAAAACAAAACCACTTTAGACATGCAAGGGCTCTCCCCTTGAATACTTTTTCTTAGGACATGAGAAAGTTAATCAAGGGAACAGGAAGATATGGATGCTAGGAAAAAGGAGATCCCACCCAGGAGTGAAGAAATAAATCTTGATATAAAACCTGTGCATTGGCCAAACAGCCCCGGTGAAGTCGGAATGGCCCAGGGGAGGTTGAGATGGCCCCGGTGAGGTCGAGACGGCCCCGGTGAGGTTGAAACAGCCCCAGTGAGGCCAAGACGGCCCCGGTGAGGTTGAAACAGCCCCAGTGAGGCCAAGACGGCCCCGATGAGGTTGGGATGGCTCCAGTGAGGTAGGGACAGATAATGGGGACCAGTATAGACTGATGAACAGGGGTAGATGCAGAGGCAGAGCAGCACTGAACAGACTGTCAAACTACAGTGGGAAGCCTGGGGAGGGCTTGGGGGTGGGGGTGGGGGTGGGGGTTAAGAGATCAAACGAAGGACTTATATGCATGCATATAAGAATAACCAATGGAGGTCAACGCTCAACCACTGAACCATACCTGACTGGGCTGGATGCTTCCTGATCAATTATTCAATCAAAGTTCTTTATTGTGAGAAACCAGGCGTGAGAGTAACTCTCCCTAAAGGCTAGCCAACCAATCAGGTCAGTGACCATTACTTTCTAAGAAAGGTAGCCTTTCCTATTATTTTTCTTTTTTAAAAATATATTTACTGATTTTTAGAGGGGAAAGGAGAGGGAGCGAGAGAAACATCAATATGACAGTGGAGGAAAAACTAAGATGGCGGCATAGATAAACACCGGGAAATAGTCGCCTCACACAACAATTGAAAAATATCCCAAAGGACGGAGCAAACATCGTCCAGAACAACAGGAAGGCTGGCTGAGTGTAATTTCTACAACTAGAAGAAAAGAAAAGCACGCTGAGAGCCAGAGGAGCTGCGGAGGCTGAGTGCAGAGGTACGGCGGCGGCTCGCGCGCGCGGAAAGGGGGTGGCACCTGAGGACGCGGCTGTCTTTTTGAATCACAAGCTCCCGACTGCTCTGAACTCCGGTTCTGGGAAGTCTCTGGGGACCCAGGACTCATACGGGGAGAGGCTGGTCTGTCAGGCGGCAGCGGGCGAACTTGAGGGCGGATTTCCCTCAGAAGTGCTTGCAGCCGTTACCAGGACACTGAGACGCGCGACTCCGGGCGCGGAGAATCAGCCATAGCTCTTTCTCCGCCCTTTTGACTCCCTGAGACCCCGCCCCACCCAGGCTGCGGCAGAGGCTTTTGCATGTGAATGTACCTAACTACAGCCCAGCCAGGCAGACCCGGAACGTCCAAGAGAAGGCCCAAGGCCCCGCAGCGGCTTGCATTGCTTCACAGCTGAGCCTCTTCGTGGCTCCGGCTGTGTGGCCTCAGGCAGGGGCTGAATTAGCACCTCCTTAGATCCAGGAGCCACTGTACCCAGTGGTCAGAGGGGGACCATTCTCCCACTTCAGACACAGCTGCGTCCCACAGCCAATTGGCCTGGAGGTCAATTCCTCCCAGTGATCCTACAACAACCAAGGCACCAAGAGTGCACCGAGAGTGTCCACCCCAGGTAACTGGGGAGGCTGAGCCACTGGGCCCTACAGGACACCTGGCGCGCAGGGCCACTCTATCAACACAGGGAAGCAGCCAAAATGCGGAGACAAAGAAACAGGTCACAATTGGCAGAAACGGAGGAGGGCAGACGACTGGATATAGAGTTCAAGGCCACGTTTATAAGGTTTGTCAAGAATTTTATGGAAACCGCCGATAAATTTAATGAATCCCTCAAGGAGTATAGTGAGACCATGGAGGACATGAAAAAGGACCAACTAGAAATTAAGCATACACTGACTGAAATAAAGAATAATTTACAGAGATCCAACAGCAGACAAGAGGATCCCAAGAATCAAGTCAAAGATTTGAAATACAAAGAAACAAAAAATACCCAACCGAAAAAGAAAAAAGAAAAGAGATTCAAAAAATATGAAGATAGTGTAAGGAACCTCTGGGACAACTTCAAGCGTACCAACATCAGAATTATAGGGGTACCAGAAGGAGAGAGAGGGCAAGATATTGAAAACCTTTTTGAAGAAATAATGACAGAAAACTTCCCCCACCTGGTGAAAGAAATGGACTTACAAGTCCAGGAAGCGCAGAGAACCCCAAACAAAAGGAATCCAAAGAGGACCACACCAAGACACATCATAATTAAAATGCCAAGAGCAAAAGATAAAGAGAGAATCTTAAAAGCAGCAAGAGAAAGACAGTCAGTTACCTACAAGGGAGTACCCATCCGACTGTCAGCTGATTTCTCAACAGAAACCATGCAGGCCAGAAGAGAGTGGCAAGAAATATTCAAAGAGATGAATAGCAAGAACCTGCAACCAAGATTACTTTATCCAGCAAAGCTATCATTCAGAATGGAAGGTCAGATAAAGAGCTTCACGGATAAGAAAAAGCTAAAGGAGTTCATCACCACCAAACCAGCATTATATGAAATGCTGAAAGGTATTCTTTAAGAAGAGGAAGAAGAAAAAGGAACTCTTACCATTTGCCACAGCATGGATGGAACTGGAGAGCGGATAAATACCACAAGATCTCACTTATTTGTGGAATATAATGAACAACATAAACTGATGAACAAGGACTGATCCAGAGACGGAGAGGCTTTGATTGGACTGTCGGGCCTTGGAGGGAGGGTAGGGGAGGGTGGGGGCAAGGGGGAAAGATCGACCAAAGGACTTATATGCAAGCATATAGGCCTAACCAATGGACACGGACAACGGGGGGGGGTGGGGGGGGGGGTAGAGGGTACACATATGTAATATCTTAATCAACAAAAAATATTAAAAAAAAAAGAATAACCAATGGACACAAGACACTAGGGGGTAGGGGCTGGGGGAATGTCAAGGGGGGGAAAAAAGGAGACATATGTAATACTCTTTGTAATACTTCAAGAAATAAAAATTATTTAAAAAAAAAAAAAAAAAAAAAAGCCTGTGCATTAAACCCAGAAAGCAAGTATTCAGACCAGAATGGGAAATTTTTTAAAATATATTTTTATTGATTTCAGAGAGGAAGGGAGGAGAGATAGAAACATCAATGATGAGAATCATTGATCAGCTGCCTTCTGCAAGCCCCCTACTGGAGACTAAGCCCACAACCCAGGACCCTTCAGTCCCTAGGCCGACACGCTATCCACTGAGCCAAACCAGATAGGGTAGGAAGAAATATTTTGGCAAAATATTTTTAATATCTCGACTTGCCCAAGGCATGGGGAAACAGGTACTCTCAGACTCTGCAGTTGGGACTGTCGTTTGGCAAAAGCTTTTAGAGCAGCAGTTCTCAACCTGTGGGTCGCGACCCCTTTGGGGGTCGAACGACCCTTTCACAGGGGTCGCCTAAAACCATCCGAAAACACATATATAATTACATATTGGTTTTGTGATTAATCACTATGCTTTAATTATGTTCAATTTGTAACAATAAAATTGGGGGTCACCACAACATGAGGAACTGTATTAAAGGGTCGGGACATTAGGAAGGTTGAGGACCACTGTTTTAGAGGCTAGGATCTGGTAGCATCTGTCACTAATTCCACTACCAAAAACTATTCCTACAAAAGTACTGACACATAAATAAGAATATATGAATGAAATTACTTGGGTTCAAATTCCAGCTTTACTACTTGCCAGTTCTATACTCTTTCAGTTTCCTTGTTTACCAAATGGAAACACCTACGAAACGGGTTGTGAGGATTAAATAAAAGGTTCCATGTGAACCACCAGTATATAAGAAATAATCAGTTAACTTAGTAAATAATCTATCTATCCACAAAACACTTGCCATTGTGCATAAGGATCTTAACCAAACCACTTTAAATGAAAAATGGAAATAACTAGCATGATCCTATTTGTGTTTTTAAAAGATGGCATCTGTACTTGTACATCTATATATATAAAAGGCTAAGCGATCGGCCGACAGGCCAACTGGCCAGTAGGTAAGATGCACACTGACCACCAGGGGGCAGACACTCAACGCAGGAGCTGCCAAGCGACAGCAACTTTGCAGAGTGCCATCTCGCACTCCGGACTGCTGGTTTTGGCCCGATTCCTTCAGGCCAGGCCGAGGGACCCCACCTGCCAGAGGGATCCTGCTCACTCTGCAGACACCCTTGGAGCCCCAGCACCACCCCAGGTGCAGCCGGCTAGGGAGATACCATGGTAGGTTGGCTTCAGGGCATGTCCAGCCCATTTCGCCCAGTCCGGCCCCGCCGGCCACCTTCTAATTAATTTCCTTTCAATATACATGAATCCGTGCACCAGACCTCTAGCATATTTATACATGTAGAAAGAGACTAGAAGGAGAAAATAGGCCAAAGTGTTACATCTGGGGACTGTGAGGGGACAGATTATTTCTGTGTGAAATTTTTATTGTGAACAACATGAGCTGTTTTATCCTTTAGGGAAAGAAAAAAATAAACATCAGTATAAATCTTAGGGAGAAAGAGATAGGTGATCTTTATGAGCACACACAAATATTACATAAAAAAACCTTTATTTTAATTTACTATACATGTTTAAATTTTAGGAAGCTACTAGGTAGATGCACTTTCATCTGCAGGTTTAGTTTGATCTTCAGTTACCTGTAAAAACATAAATAGCTTTACTTTTCTAATAAGCAGTTTTCGTTTTATCCTTCACCCACCATTTAAAATCATTCCATAGTCCTTCTCTTACAATGACCTTTGCCTGTCTCCGTCAATAGTAATTATTACTGAAAGTTAAGTAGAAAGAGAAGAAAACTTAAAAGGCCAAATTCTCAATATAAATTATCAAGTAAAGCACAATGCCATTAAAAATATAACCATATAACCTAAGGCGATAGCTAGGCTTCTCCAGTTTGTCATTTTATGTTTCATCTATATATATATATAAAATGTGTGTGTGTATATATATATATAAAAATCATTAATGTAAGAAAAACACCAGCAGTGCTGTGACAAGGTATTTTAAATCAATGTATTTTGTTGGGAGGTATAATTCTATTTTGAACATAGAATATTATAGACTTAGTACTAATAGGTATCTGTATGTTCATACAGTAAGTTCTCACTTAATGACGTCAATAGGTTCTGCGACTTTACGTATAAAGAAACCAATTATACTGTAGGCTAACTGATACAAACAACGGTTAAGTTTCTACAGCATCTCATCTTTATAACAAAACGTTAAAATGAAGGAAACATTCTGCTGTATATCTACTCTATGTCACTCAGACACATCAAACAGGACTAATCCATTCCTTATCACCCCAAAACCTGCTCCACCTCCTGCATTATCTACATCAATGAAGGGCTCTACCCAGTTGCCCACGCCGGGCATTGGAGAATCCAGTTCTCTTACCTGAGAGTCAATCAACAGTCCTACTAACTCTACCTTAGTAACTTCCACAGCCATTCTCGCTGCCATGCCTGAACTTTAGAAGCTCATGCTGACTTAAGTTGCAGCTACTTTCCACACCACCCTCAGAATGAGCTTTTAAATGAATCAACAGGAATAGCTGCCAATAGGTCACTTTCTATAAAAATTCTCATGACCCCAATCACCTTCAGGAGGGGGATGCAAATGCTAAGCCACCTTTAGGAGGGGAATGAAAATTCTAAATCGGGGAAGATGAGCCCTTGATATACTGTTTCAACAAACTGCTTTGGACTCATCACCCACTCTACATGTGCCTGTACATTCAGATTCCTCTTACATTCACCATGCTCTCCTTACCTCCATGCCTCTATACAAGTATCACCCCCAACGCATCCCCCAGAAAATTACCCGCCTGGCCCACTTTTATTCATCTACTTTAAAACCAGCTTAAGAGCCACTGATTGCTGAGAACCTTCCTTAACCAACCCCCCAGTTTGGTTTGGGTTCCACTCCTTTGTGGGAGCCCCATAGGTACACCTGAACTGTCTGCTTATGTCTAGTTACTACATTAAAGTAACTTCCTTGGAGAAAGCGAATTGATTTTATTCATTTTTGTTTGTACAGGTCCTGGCATGAAACACTCAATAAGTCCATGTTAGCTGAATCAATGAATCATATGTTTAACCTACTCTTTTTAGACAAGTAAAATGGACAGAAGAAACCTGAACCAGAATAAATGTTTCTACTAGATAGTCTAGGTTCCTGTGTCTGCTATTTTTCTGCATTATTTCTTGCTTTAAAGTATTCAGTTATTATCCCTTCTTGAGTTTCCCTTAATTTACACTCATTTCTTCTCTTTCCTTCATCTAAAATCATTGTAACCAACCAAAAAGACAAAGTTATTCCATCCATTCAAATATACTCTCATCAAAATTACATAAATTTTACACAAAACCATATGGCTAACAATAAGTTCTACCTATAAATTCATTAATAAAAACTAAGTTTAAACATCATCATAAAAATAATCAATAAATAATTATTGGGTAAGCCCCTGTGTGCCAAATGTTAAGTTCAAAATTTGGGATTATACATTCATAACAAGCCCTGAATGGGTTAAAAGACTGAGTGTAAATGCACTCACTAGCAAAAACAAGCAGAAAACAACATGAGGAGGTATATAATCATGCCGAAATTGTACAAATGGATATTTGGTAAGCAAGTACTCTGAGAATGTTTCATGGAGAAGGTGAGACTTGGGTGAGGTATTAAAGAATGAGTAGGATGTAAATAGACAAAAGGAGAATGGGGCCGAACCGGTTTGGCTCAGTGGATAGAGCATCGGCCTGCGGACTGAAGGGTCCCAGGTTCGGTTCTGGTCAAGGGCATGTATCTTGCAGGAGGCAACTGATCAATCTCTCTCATCGATGTTTCTAACTCTATATCCCTCTCCCTTCTTCTCTGTAAAAAATCAATAAAATATATTAAAAAAAAAAGGAGAATGGGAATGAAATCCAAATAAATGGAAGAATTGTGGGGAAGAAATGAATAAACTTGAAGACAAGTTTGATGTGTGCTGATTAGCATGTTTGCAAGCTTGATGGAAAATTAGGGGAACTAGGAAAGGCTTCATGCGACGCGGCTGGATTACTCAGGACAGCTATCAGATAATTTAAGTAAAACATCAAGGCTTAACCTATGAAAGGATGAATAGGGACAGTAATGGTCAAGAAAAATCATCTTTCCTACTTATGAAATCTAAATGGTAATGACAGCATAAACTACAAAAACACAAGTATTTAAATTTGTTTTTCAGGACATTTGCATATTTAATGTCAATAGTCAAGACAGCTTTAAAATATATCTGACAAATCTTAATCCTTAATGTTCATTAGGTATACAAAAATATTACTGTAAGATCCAATTAACACCATTACAACCTTTAAGAACTATTACTACTATATAGAATATTCTTATTTCTCTTCAAGTTCTATAGTATCATTTCCATAATATTAATAAACAAACTCAAAAGAGGATTACAAACTACAACTTTTCTCTTGCCAAAATACTGCTGGGTAAACAACCACAGAACTGCTTTAGCTACTGAGACAACTAATTTTTTCTTTCTTTCTCTTTCTTTTTTTGTTGTTGTTGCTTAATTTCAATGAATATGTCTTTGTAGAAGAATACTCATTGGCTGTCAAAAACACTTACCAATTTCCGAGACCTTTCCAATAGCTTAGTCCATATCGTAAAATGTGCCTTGAAAAGAAAAGATTTACTATGAAAAATAAATCAGTAAAGTTAAAATAAAAGGGGCTGAGTCTTTATATATATTGATTTCAAAGAGAAAGGGAGAGAGAGAAAGAAACATCAATGATGAGAATCATTGATCAGCTGCCTCCTACATGCCCCGTACTGGGGATCGAGCCCGCAACCCAGGCATGTGCCCTTGACCAGAATCGAACCCAGGACCCTTTAGCATAGGCCGACACTCTATCCACTGAATCAAACCAGCTAGGGTGGGGACTGAGTTTTTATACAGGTTTTAAACACAATAAACACATAAAAAGTCAGTACTAATGAGGCTAAATGTTTATAAACATGGATTAGAGTAGGGGAAAAGGTACCATACAGAACAGCTGCTTTGTTTGGCATTTAAGAAAAAGTCTTAAGCCCTGAATATGCCATTCTTCCTCTGCTGTTCTTAATCACTACCGTCACTGAAAGCATTCCTTATAATGGGAAGAAAAATCTGCCCCACTTGCCCATAGATCAGGGGTGGGCAAACTTTTTGACTCGAGGGCCACAATGCGTTCTTAAACTGGACCAGAGGGCCAGAACAAAAGCACGGATGGAGTGTTTGTGTGAACTAATATAAATTCAAAGTAAACATCATTACATAAAAGGGTACGGTCTTTTTTTTTTAGTTTTATTCATTTCAAACGCGGGCCGTAGTTTGCCCACGGATGCCATAGATTATGGTTCTTTCCTTAAGTAGCCAATTTCAACATGCTAGAGGTCATTTTTCAAATCATAATCAAGCACAAGGAGAAGTTCATTTAAGAACCAACTGTGACATCTTCACATTGAAATCTAGAGGATTCAGCAAATCACCCTCAAGAACAAGTAAAAATAAGAGACAATAGTAAAATTGTGGAGTTAATTTCCTTAATCCTTAACAATCGTATGTAGCAGAGGATTAATCATTAATTAATCATTAAGGATTAATAAAAACTGTCAAAATGCATAATGACCACATCAATCTTATTAAGTCAGTTGAAGGCGTTACTGAGGGACATGGGTGGGCCAGTGACCACTTCATAGTGAAGGAGCTGCTAAAACTTACAATAAAAGGTAAAATTACTAACTATGTACATGTCAATCCTTCTGGGGAAAAGACCAGCAATGGTATGTTTAAAGGGAAAACCACGCCTGACTCAGGCAGAATGAACAGCTGGTGCAGAGACCTTATAGCAGGGGTGGGCAACATCCAGCCCTCGGGCCATATAAGGCCCCAGAAATCAGCTGGTCTGGCCTTGCCAAGGCAACCGCAGGTGGGACTCGAAATTCAATAAATCTAGGAGCTTTTTCATAGCCACATAAACTTAAATTAAGTCAATTATATTAAGTGAATGATGTTATAAATATCCAAGGAATATAAGAAAAGAATTAGCAAGGGTTAGAGCAATATGGAACATGACAGGCTTTGGGTCATGAATAGACCATCAAAATTAGGAAGAACATGCCAAAATAAGGCCAAAAAGCATTCCAGATCTTACCAGTGTGCACTTCAATATTCCTCATGCACCCTCTCCTATACCAAATTGAAAAATTCTAAATGCTATCTCAATTTGTTTCATTTTTCTAATTAATGCTTCTCCCTCGAATTTTCTGTTTTTAAATCATAAACTCGAGTTTATAAAATATCATCACACAATTTCATGAAAATTAAAATGTTATGTCCTTCATATTGCTATAAAAATCAAGACTAGAATTACACCCATACCCAAATTGGATGACCTGAAACTTTCACTTTACTTACTCTTAAGTGAACAGGTAAAGAGAGACCCTGGAATCTTCGTACAAGACTTGACCCGGTGGCCTGCAGATTGTGAACCGCTGACACTTCAAACTGGGAACAAACACTTGTTCTTGGAATAAGAGGACCTTCAGTCACATCAATGAAGTCACCAAATCTGATTTGATTTTAAAAACAAATAAAACCTCAAAATCAAATGATTTACAAAACATTGGGGGGAGGGGGGGGAATCTATCCATTCTCTTTGCTGCTACGTCCCTAACCAAGAGCATTCTACATGTCTCGATTCAGGCTCCAATAGCCATGACATAAAAATCTCAAGTGAAGAGACTAAACTTAAAGTTAAGTGAACCTTCTTCTAGATTAGCACTGATATAACTAGAGATTTTTAAGGTCACTAAGCACATCATGCTATCAAGTGGTTCCAATATCTGAAACGGACAGCCTACATGCTTACAATTCACTGCAGCAGAGTTTAGAATTCAGTATATAGGACAGAAACAAAGAGGAGTTTTCTAGAGGAAAAAGTTAAGTCCAAATCAAGGGTTTGAGGGTTGAGTAAACAGTCGCTGACCATGAAATGAGTTTGCATAATGCGTTGTCTTACCTCTCTCATCCCCGAGTCGGAAAGCACATTCCAGTTTAACTTACTTAATATATATAAGTAGTAACTAATTAATCAGATTATCATGTGCAATTCATAATTATGAATATTTTGCTCAACTTCAAAATTATCTCTTAAAAATTACATTTTTAGCAATGGTTTTCAACCCTTGAGATGCAGAAATAAAAATAAAATGAGGAACAGAAACCACAACTGTTTCTGAAAATAATTTAAAACTCCCAATTACTACTATATCTAAACAACGAACAAAGCAATAAAATAAGGTAATGAGAGTAACAAAACAGGACACAAGTTCATCTTTTTTAGTTGTATACTACATTCAGGTAGCAATAAAGCTAACCTTACTATAAATTAGCATAGCAGCCAATTTTTCTATTTTCACTTACCTGTGCAGCTTAACTATTCTCTCAGGATTCTGAGATGCTTTCTCTTCTATGAGATCTACTTTATACCTGAAAAGCAGCAAAAAAAAAAAAAAAAAAATTTAATTATAAAAATACAAAAAGGATTCCAGCGAGTGTGGCTCAGTGGTTGAACCAGAAGATCAAGGGTTTGATTCCCGGTCGGTGCACATGCCCAGGTTGCACATCGACCCCCAGTGATCAATTATTCTCTCTCATCATTTATGTTTCTCTCTCTCTCCCTCCCACTTCCTCTCTGAAATCAATAAAAATATATTTTTTTAAAAATACAAAAAGGAGTTTAAAGAAACCCTTTCTCCTTCTCCTCAGCCAGTGTTTGAGAGAACAGTTTACATTTAGAATGGTTTACAGTCCACTTACTGCCACACCCCTTCTGCCAGGGTCCCAAACATCACTGAGGGAGCCAATTCCCTTGCATACTTATGCCTCCCGACCCACCTCTAAGAGACGCCCCTGTCCCCTGGGAGCCAAAGCCAAGCCCGATCACTGACACATGAGCCATTCAAAACTCTTCTGATCTCTCAAACTTACCCCAAAACCATCTCCTCCCTCACACATTCAGTTAAGTTACCAAAGTCCTGCACGCCTCTGCTAGACTGGCAGCTGAGTATGGGAAAGGCACATCCTAATGTACGTGGCATGAAAGCCAACAGTGCCGTCCACTAAGGTAGCTATGGAACACTTACATGTAATCAGTTCTAACTGAATGTGCCTCAGATTCACCAGATTCTGAAGACTCAGTATGAGAAGGAGAATATGAAATATCATTACCATTTTTAATGTGGAGATGATAACATTTTAAATATTTTAAATAAAATGTATGATTAAAATTAATTTCCCTTTTTTAACTTTTTTTAATGTAGTCTCTAGAAAATTTAAAGATAGCTCATTATATATTTTTTTTAAATATATATATTTTTTATTGATTTCAGAGACGAAGGGAGAGGGAGAGATATAGAAACATCAATGATGAGAGAGAACCATTGATTGGCTGCCTCCTGCACGCCCCCAACTGGGACTGAGTTCACAACCCAGGCATGTGTGTGCCCTTGACTGGAATAGAACCTGGGACCCTTCAGTCCACAGGCCGATGCTCTATCCACTAAGCCAAACCGACTAGGGCAGCTCACATTATATTTCTATTGGGGAGCATGACCCTAGAATTTTGGCATGGTGATCTGATATGTTCTGATAATCCAAGTAATTTCTTAGAGAATCAGTTGTGGTTTGGTTCTGCAGTACTATTTTTACTCTCATTCAGTTAAAATAGTGTATTAGTACTGGTTTATAAATACACTGGTTCCAGAATATGCTAGAAAATGCTTTAGGAAGAGTTCCACAGGTTAATACATTTGAAAATTATTGTTTTCTATATCCACTTTGGGAAGGTTTACAGTAAATTTTTTATGCCACTGTTCTCTGAATTCAGTATATGTTTTTCAGCAATTAATGTCTTATAGAAGAATACTCCTGTAGCATATCATTCTGAAAAATGCCAAGGAGGCTTTCATGACTATTATAAGCTCAATTTTTTTATATTTTTCCAACAAAATTTGCTTTTAGACTTTTTTTCCTGAATTTTTATATTCAGCTTTTAAGAATATAAAAAAATATTTTTTTTCCAATCCTCATCCGAGGATATTTTTTCATTTATTTCAAGGGGGAGAGGGGAGAGAGAAATATCAATGTGAGAGAGACGTATCATTTGGTTGCCTTCCACTGTCACCTTCCACATAGGGGCTGGGACTTGACCACGAATCAAACCATCGACCCTTCAGTGCACAGGCCCATGTTCTAACTGTTGAACCACACGGGCCAAGGCAAGAATATAAAAATTCTTAAGAACTGAATTTTCTTCATTACATATAACTTTGGGAGGTTTAATTTTGCTTTAAAGAAAGCCAACACTTACCTGTTGTATTGAAATATTTCTAATGCCACTTTTGCATCAACTTCCAGAGTTTCAAATGGGAGGTCTTTATAAATTAAAGTATTAGCATCTTTTGTGAAAGAACGTAGGTTCTCCTTAAAGATGAAAAGTATTAACATTTGTAACTATTTGCTTAAAAGTATCCTATCTAATAAAGACAGAACATGCAAATTGACCATAACTCTGCAACAAAGATGGCAGCACCCACAGCCAATAAGGAGGGAATATGCAAATTGATGCGACAAAGATAACAGCGGCCAGGCCAGGACACAGGCGTTCTGCCCAGCCCTAGTCACTCCAGGCCTCTGGGCAGTGCGCACGCAGGCACTGAGCAGCCAGGGCCAGGCGGGACACCTGCTATGAGGTGAGGGGTGCGGGGGATGGAGGGAGCTACAGGAGGGCAGCAGGGCCAGAGCGAAGGAATAAGGCGGCTCTGGCCAGAGTGAAGGTCCTGGTCCCAGGTGCCGGAGGGAAGCCGGTATCGGCAGGCAGGGGAAGGAAGGCCTATTCTTGCACGAATCTTCGTGCATCGGGCCTCTAGTTTCAACATAAAGCAAATTAACTAAATTATATGTTTAATATTGTAAATACAACTAAAACAAAAGCAAATCAAATTTGTCAGGAAAGGAAGTTATTAATTTACAATAATTAAGTATTTGGATCATGAAATATAGGGCTAGCAATTTCTCCCAACTCTATAAACCATAAAACTTGCAATTTATTAGTAATTAAGATGTCAGCCTGTATAATAATTAAAGATAATCCTATAAGAAATGTTAACAATTTCATTCAAATGAAATAACCTCATAAATATTAAAATGATATAACAAGTAGGAATGCTAGTAAATAGTAAGATACAAAAATCTGTTTACACGATGAGTAAAATTAAGCTTTTTAAATGCATATGGAAAAATTGTTTATGTGATTCAGAAAGTTTCACTAGGAAACATAATGCCATCATTAGCCCTGTGCAAAATATACCAAGCTGTACTGTGGGCATCCAAGTTTAAGGCTCTAGGCCCCCTGCCACACATCACCCAAGGGAGTTGATCTTCTATATTTTATATTCTGGTCATCTTGAAAACCACTATTTTAAGGAGCAGTAGAAACAGTACAAGGAAGACAGCATTAGAAGCAAAGGTCAAGCAGAACATAAAGCTTCCACACAACTGACCATGCTGTTGTGAGTGCCTTTGTTCATATTTCTCTATCTTAAATTCACTGAAATAGCGATAACATTAGATAGGTAGATAGATAGATAGATAGATAGATCCATTCCTTTAAATACCCTCAATTTGCAGTACCATTCAACAAAACATAGGAATCATTCTACCAAAGAAAAGCACAGACTCTAAAATTAATACTCCAAAGGGTATACTTACTCTTGTTGGCATCCACTCATCAAGCCTCTTATCCAAAACTACATCATAGCAGAAGGCTCCAGCAATCACTGTAAATCCAACCAAAATAAAAAGCAAAGTCAGATCTGTTAGGGTAGAAAGTTACCAATTTGCAACAACTGAATATTTTAACCATAAAATGAAGGGTTAGCAATCTCTCCCAACTCTACAAATTATAAAAATGTTACCAGTATCCCAGGTGCTTGCCAGAGTTCTACCAACTTTCCCCCATCCAGAAAATTAACTAGTTTTGTACTTAAAATCATTATTGAGATTTTCAAATATTTTTGGTTGTACACACTTCTACATGTTTTAAAAATGTGATCCTAGTACACATACTATTGCAAAATCCTAGTTTTAGCAAAATTACAAAAAATATAAACTCTTTCATCTCCCCAAAATGATGGCCCTCTCCAAAGTTCCAAAGTCGTGGCCTTTTCTAGTGACACAGTACAACTGTAGCTTTCTCCAGAAGTCTATTTATACTCCCATTTCCTCATCCTCTACATGTCAAAACTTGGAAATAAATGCTTCAAGTGGTAAGAAATAAACACAGAGACAATTAAATTACACAAAATTCACATTCAAGAGAAACATTCTCCTCTAATTCTATTACATTAACTATTGACTTCCATAATTAGGATGGATTTTGTTGCCCACAATAAATGAAATATAGGTATGATGGTAATTTATACTAGGTAAAAATTATAAATGAACTCTGTACAACAGCAAAGATAGGTACCAAAATATTCAAAGATTACAAAAAGTATATTTATATTTATATGTGTACATTACCAGGCACTTCTGGAGCTCTGACCAAACTGACCAAGTATTCGTCTTTGAATGCCCTCTCTATCACACAGCCCATCATCATGGCACAAGACCGCCAATAAGCCTAGAAAAATAAGTGTACAAAGATTCACTGAGATCTATTCAACATTAACATTTAGGTTGACTCTTGACTTCGGAAACATTTCTCAAATATCTGTCCATCCTCAGCACATAGCAATAATGACCATCAGTCCATAACATTATCTGTACCAAACTAAAACCACAAAAGGATGAAACACCAACTTCGTGTTGTTAGCAATGTTTCTGTGCAAGATATCAGACACTATGTTTATCAACCAATAGTTTTATTATCTGGTAGTAACTTTACTTCTCACCCAGGATAAAGTTAATCTGTTAATAAACACATGCTAAAGTAAAATAAATATATTAATATATACCTGTCTATAACATATATAAATATGGAGGGAAAACTCAACTTTCTGGTATTATTTATGATTCCTATCCTACACCTAACATCATGTACATCACTCACATTAAACATATTGATAGCAAAGCAACCTCATTTTCCCAGCACTCTTTGATCCAGACAGCCTCATACAGTACCATGCAATGAACTTGTCAGAGTCGTAAAGAGAGGCATGAGTCCCACACACCTGCCCACCTTATGCCCCATACAAGCACTATTATAGCTGAGCACTGGACTTTTATCAGCCCTTTTCCACATCCGAGGACAAGAGTGGGCTCACCTGGCTGTGTGGCAAACTGCTCCAGAACGTATTCCACACAACCACATTACACACACTAAAAGTATAAACACGGGCCTTGAAGGCAAGTAGAGAAATGTACTTCCTCGTCTATGCGACATAAATGTTTGTAATGCCTGGTGAACAGCAGAGATAGAATGCTTGGGTTCAAATCCAGGCTCCACCACTTCCTAAACAGGTAACCTTGGTCAAGCGAGTGAACCTCTCTTTGTCTCGGTTTATTTATCTGGAAAATAGGGATAATAGCACCTATTTTACAGGATTTTTATGAGGATTAAATGAGTTAATACCTATAAATCATCTAAGACAGTACCTGATACATAATACATATTCAATGTTGGCAAATACTATTGTCTGTCATTTTCTCATTTATGTATTTCATTTCGATAAATATTATTAAATACCTACTATATGCCAGTTAAGAACAGACATGATCCCTGTCTTCCCCATACAGACATGATCCCTGTCTTCACAGAGCCAAATTAATTTTAATTTTGTACCTAGAATTTAAATTAAAATATTATATCTAGAGACATTAGCCAAGTGTTGTGAGGCTCTAGAAGAAAGAGATTAATTCCAACAATAAGCAGCTAAGGAGGTTCTACAAAGCAGGTGGCATTTTAAAAGATAAACAGGATTTTAACCGGGAGGAAAGAAAATACTCAGAGTTGAAGGAAGAGCATCAACAAAGGCAAGCCGGATTGCACAGGATAAATTATGACCAAGTCCTCTAGTGTAGCCGGAGCAAAGGGGAAGTGGAAGACGCAGTGGGAGGTGAGGCTCGAAGGTAGCCTGAGGTCAGATCACACAAGTCAGTTCCTGGAAAGTCATGTGAACAGTCATGTAGGCAAGTTCTTTAGGGGTAAGTGACATGAACGTTAGTCATGTCACTTAATAAAACTCTTATAGGACTATAAAGAAGGCTTTATTATTTTAAAAAAATGGGGGGGGGGAGGTGTGGGGGGTTGAAGGCAGAGAGTTAAAAAGTTCTTGAAATAATCCAGAGAAGATGGTCAAAGGCTGCATTCCAGCAGTAGCATGGGAATAAAATACTCACTATATAGAGGGTGATCAATAAGTGTCAATTGAACAAAGACATAAATGTAAAAGGCATGCCATATCATTTCCTCAAATCAAAATACAGAGAAATGGCCGAAACCGGTTTGGCTCAGTGGATAGAGCGTCTGCCTGTGGACTGAAAGGTCCCAGGTTCGATTCCGGTCAAGGGCATGTACCTGGGTTGCGGGCACATCCCCAGTAGGAGGTGTGCAGGAGGCAGCTGATCGATGTTTCTCTCTCATCGATGTTTCTAACTCTCTCTCTCCCTTCCTCTCTGTGAAAAAATCAATAAAATATATTAAAAAAAAAATACAGAGAAATGGATGCTACTGGTATTATCTAAACTATGAAAATGCCTAACCTAACAAGTAAAACACAATCTGGTACATTACATTTGACCTTGGCTATATTGGCACATTTCATATTCCACAGAAAATAGATTTTCCTTAAAAAGGAGAAGAAAAACATTGGGTGTGAGGGAGGGGGAAAGAGAATATGGAAACAGAAATACCTTATTAACTTCTCCCGGATCACGATCTTTGAAAGTAAGAAACTGAATTTCACAGGACTTGGTCAAAGGCTTATACATGTCCCACGGCTGTCCGTCCACAAGAGCCAGAATGGACTTCTTGCAGTACCACTCACTTAAATCTAGAAGTTTAAAATAGATTGAAGGTTAAAATCTAACAAAATTCAAAGTGAGAAACTACACGTTTAAGTGCTACATTACAAAATAAAACAATAAAAGGCAAGATTCTGCAAGCTGTCTTTTTTTTGGACATAAAAGTATTATATATTACATCTGTAACCAATAAAAAATACTATCCAACCCACCCAATATATCCAAACCATTTACAAAACTCATTAAGGCTGAGTCAAGTTTGAAATTAACTTGTCAATCATTAATTAATAAAACGATTTTCCAAGAGCTACACTGAAATATTCAGAGAGCAGCAGCATGGATACATTCGGGTATATGCACAGACATATAGAAGGAAAAATGTATAACTATTACTTTCACAGTAAATCGGTTCTAGGTGTGTTTGGGGTCTTGCTCCCAAACTCTCTCTTACTTCCCTAATTAGATGGTTTTCAAATACACAGCTACTCAAAAAAGTGGTCACACTACAGGGTCTAAATTATCATCCACCACATCAATGCCATAAGGCAGGGACCGTGTCTACTCTTGCTCACCCATCAGTATGCCCAGAGCCTAGCACCAGGCCTGAAATGTACAGGGTACTCAGCGTAACTTCCCTGACACACAGAAGGCATGAATGACAAGCAAGCCTCAGGGCAGGGGTCATGCTGAGCGGTGTTCAGAAGCTTCATTCATCTCTACTTCGTGTGAATAAAGCTCCTTAAGGGCCTGAGCTTCTCATATCCTCCTCTGTAATCCTAACACCTATCACACAGCAGAGGGTCAATAAATGCTCAAAAGACAAGTAAGTAAACAATGATCATAAATACTAATTCAAACGCCAGAGTAAGCAAACACGGAGAGCGTACACTTTACGGCCAACCTAAGCAGATAGCTGAGGTCACTTGAATGGAGTCATCATCGAATTTTTCCAAAAGTTTGAACGACGCAGCTCGTCACATACAGGAGTGAGCACATGGGTGTATATCTATTTGGGGTGGGGGCTTTCTAAATTTAAGTACCACCAGTTCTACCAAAGCTACTGTACAGCATTCTGATCAGAAATAAACACAGCGGTCCCGTTCCCTTGGCTGCCACACCAAGTCTCACACGGTGCGGCTTCCCCCTTCGGATGTGAACACACAAACATGTTCACCCCAATCGCATCCACCCCGAGGGCATTCCCATGCTCACCTTTACCACATGCATGCCAAGGTAAACAGAAAGGCCGCACCCCAAGGGGCAATGGTAAGGAGGTCACTGAAGTTAGCCTCTGAGGACTAGGAAGGCCAAGGAGCCCAAACAGCTGTCACTGCCGCCAGGGCAGTCCCCCCACCCCCAATGCTCTCCTGAGACCCTCATGGTGACTTGTCACCCAAAAGGGACAAGCTAGCCGGGCCAGTGTGGCTCGGTGGTGGAGCGTCAGCCTATGAACCAGGAGGTCGCGGTTCGATTCTCGATCAGGGCACACGCCCCGGCGTCCTTTGGCTTGATGCCCGGTGTGGGGCGTGCAGGAGGCAGCCGATCAATGCATCGCTCTCATCATTGATGTTTCTATCTCTCTGCCCTCGGCACTTACGCATCGCACAACTGTAGGGCGTGGACACGTTTTTATTCATCACGAACGTGGTGCCAGCGTCCGTTCTCCCCACGAGCCGAACCTCGATCTTCTCGGTCCGGGGCGTCAGCGATGACTGCCGGCCTTTCTCCCGGTTGAAGGCGTCGTTCTGCATCTCCATCAGCGCGGCCGGCGACGGCTGGGACGCCGTGGATGTGGCTATGCGTCCTGCGTGGAAGTTCCGATGGATGAGGACGCGGGAGAAATGAGGACTGTAGCCCTGGCCTCCTCCCGCCTCACCATCTTCCCCCAACGAGGGAATTCACGGGACGCAACAGAACGTAATCATGGAGGCGCCCACCAGCCCCGGCCCCGCCGGACCCCCAGCTCCCGCCCGGGGTTCACCATGCGGGGCAAACAGGGACCAGGAAACGGAGCCAAAACCAGAGCCGCCCTTGGGGGGGGGGGGGGGGAGCGGTCGCCCCGACAAGGTCCTGGGGACCGGAGCCCGGAGGTCGCGCGCCAAAACTGTCCGTATCTGGGCGAGAAATGCCAGTTTATTTTAAAAACCCCAAATAGCAGGGCTTGGCAAGGCGAGGCGAGTATTGCAACGGGGAACAAGGACACGCTGCACCGGGACGTGGGCTCCTTTCCAGCGGCTCCCCAAGCTCCTCCAGCGACCCCCCTCCGGCCCCCGCGACCCCCGGACGCCCTGGGATCTGCACCCTCCCGCCCCGAGGGGGCGGCCGCCGCAACCGGGGCTCAGAGCCTTCTCCGCCTCGACCCCGCGGACCTCACGGGACCCGCCTCCGGCCCAGTCTGGGCAGACACCATCCTCTAAGCCTCGCTGCCCGTCCCCCGGCCGCTGAAACTCACTCCAGCCAGCGCCGCCACCGGGGACGGCCCGCCAGAGCCGCGACCCGCAGAACCCCACGGCCACCGCCATCGCTTCCGTCCCGGCCGCCGGTGCCGCCGCGCGTGGGTCCTTCTGGGTCCTCCTTCCCCCGGAAACGCTGGGCGCGCACTCGGGTTCCGGGGACAGTTCCGTTCCGGGCCCGCGCTCGGGCTGCGCGCCGCCGTCTGGGGGCGGGGTCGCGGCTTCCCAGGAGCCGTCGCTCAAGGTCGGGCGCACGTTTAGGGGTGCGGAGGGGAACCGGGAGGTGCCGGGCCCTAGGGAGGCCGGTCCGCCGCCCCGCGGGCTCTGCGGGAATCAAGGGTGTCTTTTGGAGCCGCTGGATGCCACACGCGTCCTCATCCTCCACCGTCTGCGGGTTCGAGCCCGGCCCAGGAGCGAAGTGCTTGCTTCCCGCAAACAGTATACTTCTGGGGAGAAACATGGGCGAGAGACAGCTTCCGTTTACTCTTGCTTTCGTGGTCAGCCCGGCTGGCCACGCGGGTGACATCTTCTAGTTTGTGGCTTAACTCTCGGTTTTGCAAAGATGGGTTTTTAAGTCGCTTGCAACGTGTCTGTGCCCGGGGGCTCCCATTTATGTAGCCAGAATGTCTCTTGTTCACTTAATAGACTTTTGAGTGGCCCTGGCTGGTTTGGCTCAGTGGATAGAGCGTCAGCCTGCAGACTGAAGCATCCCTGGTTCGATTCCGGCAAGGGCACATGCCTGGGTTGCGGGCTCGACCCCAAGTGGGCGGGGTACAGGAGGCAGCCGATCAATGAAATGATTCTTTCATCATTGGTGTTTCTATCTCTCTCCCCCTCTCCCTTCCTCTCTGAAATTAATAAAAGTATTTTTAAAAAAATAGATATTTGAGTGAATGAATGAATGAACGAACGAATGCCCTTGCAAAAAGTTGCAGAGCAGCTGTTTAATTCCTTTGTCATACCAGAGTATTACTGCTATAGAAGGAAGCATTCCATAGGTAAAGCGTGGCAATGCTCTTATTCAGACCTAGCTGGTTTGGCTCATTGGATAGAGCATCCGCCTGGGAGCTGAAGGGTCCTGGGTTTGATTCCAGTCAAGGGCACATGTCTGGGTTGTGGGCTCGATCCCCAGTAGGGGGCGTGCAGGAGGCAACCAATCAATGATTGTCTCTCATCATTGATGTTTCTGTCTCCCGCTCTCTTCCTCTGTGAAGTCAATAAAAATATACATTTTTTAAAGAAAAGAAATGCTTTTATTCAAAGTTGTTCAACGCTGTGACTTTTCTCGAGGCGTGCAAATTTACAAATACAGCCCTTGGTCTTTTTCCCCTCTGCTCTTTGACTTGCAATGGGAATATACTACCACCAGGGGGAAGCACCGAGCTAAGGAACATATGCTGCAGCTATAAGAAGACGGGGAACTGGGCTAAAATGGTTATAAGGCACAAACTCCAGTTATGAGATAAGAGTACTAGGGATGTAATGTATAACATGGTGACTACCATTAACAGTGCTGTGTTGTATATTTGAAAGCTGCTAAGAGAGTAAGTCCTGAAAGTTCTCATTGCAAGGAAGAAACATTTTTTGTAACTTTACAAAGTGATGGATGCTAACTAAACTTAGTAATGATTTTTCAGCATGTACCTTAAACCTAAGCAGTGTTGCATATCAGTTCTAAAACTGAAATTTTAAACAGACCCCATACCTAGATAGCTCCGTCTCCATGGCCCGGAACTTATTTCACAACTGTGCAGGGAAAGTGTAATTATCTTCACTTTTAAAGTGAGAAATGCAAGTGTTTTTATCCAAATATTCAATTTTACATTTTTATTTTTTTTTAAATATTTTTATTGATTTTTTACAGAGAGGAAGGGAGAGAGATAGAGAGTCAGAAACATCAATGAGAGAGAAACATCGACCAGCCGCCTCCTGCACACCTCCCACCGGGGATGTGCCCGCAACCCAGGCACATGCCCTTGACCAGAATCGAACCTGGGACCTTTCAGTCCGCAGGCCGACGCTCTATTCACTGAGCCAAGCCGGTCTTGGCTCAATTTTACATTTTTAAATTAGTGCCCATGTACTTGCTTGGAAAATAAAAAAAAAAAAAATACATTATAAGCTACCCAGTGAAAAGTCTCTCCCCCAGCTCTTTTCCCCACTCACAAGTTCTTACCAAAACCTCCCATAGGATGGCACCATTATTTGACTTACCAGAGAGAGTTCTTGATGTCTCTCTCTCTGATAATTCAAATATATACAGAGAGTTAAATAGGTAAGGATTTTATTAGGGGAAATACCTGTGAGAGAAAATGGGAAGGAGCCAAGTAAGATTGACCACATGCGAAATGGAGAAGGAAGGAAGATAGAGTGGAGGCATTCTTGAAGACCTGTGCAACCTAAAGATTCATTGGGGAGGGGGGGGGGTCTTGAGCCAAAGTCCACCATCAGAGGGGCCCCAGTGTCCCAGGAGCAGGGATGCCTTAGAATCCCACCACATTCAGTCTTCAGCTGGGAGCTGGGTGTGGGGAAGTCTGAGCAAACATGATGGATTTCAGTTCAGCAACTGGGGCCTTTGGTCAGTCATGCTCCCTGTGAGTGAAGGTCGGTGAAGCACAGATAAGCTGTATTTCAGAAATCAAACAATGAAAGAAGCACTTGCTGTGCGTTTACATTCCCTACATAACACACACGCCACACGCGTACACACACACACACACACACACACACACACACTTGTATCAGTTATATCAGGGCTCAACATCCTACGCTTCCACCTGTCCTGACAGGTGAGGATGGACTTGCTACTCCTGAGAAACGAGAGAAAGAAGCAGGTGCAACCCATGGCTTTTCTTTCCATTCATATGTAACACCCTGGGGCCCAATGGTACCTTTACTTCAACATCATTCCTTCTCAGCTCCTCAGTGGGCCGAGGTGGCATGGAGTGTGTGTGTGTGTGTGTGTGTGTGTGTGTGTGTGTGTGTGTGTGTTCGGTTTCTGGAGAAATGAAAAACAGTCAAATATAAAGATGTACACATAGTTCGCTTCTGCTACCACTCCTTAAACCATCTCTTTCCTCCTTACGCCTCAAGGAAATCTTACCAGCTCTTTCCCAGCTGTAAAGAGAGCCAAGGATCCAGATCCCCGAGGTATAGGCTTTCTTGTGGTAACATTTTCTGTTTCATTTGACAAAAATAAAAAGTGTGTGTAAATTGTGTTAAGAAAGCCAACTTTTGCATTTCTTACCCTCAATGACAAATAATGTTTAGCACAGTATGAGTAACCCAGTGAGCCTGAAAAATCATAAATTAAACCACAAGTTGAAGGGACTGTGGGTAGTAAGGATCATTTGTTCCACCCCCTCGTCTACCACATAGAGAAGATGAGTTACAGAAAGACTAGCGTTTGGCTCAAGGTCATACAGAATGCTAGTGTAGCATCTGAGATAATTAGAAACACCAGGGTATGCGGAAAATGCCAGGACTCCTAAAATTGGCATCTGCTCTCTAAAATGCTCTGAGTCATCCCACGCAGCAGCAGCCACACCAAATCCTTCATGTCATAGTTTTGTGAGCACTGCAAGAATTCTGCTCCCATTTGCTTAGGGTTTCAAAGATGTACTAATCCCCCAAACACATGTTAATATGGATGTGCTTTGATGAAAAGGGACAGATATATTCTTCAACTTTTCCTTCACCCCACCCCCATCCCATTTCACACTGAGAAAGCCTGTTAGACCGCCTACAAGCTCACTTAGGGTCTTCTAGGATGGGGGTTCATGGCTCCTGGGAGTGGGATAAGAATTGGCTAAGGTAATGCTCTTTTGATGAAACAAAATACTTTCCTCCAGAATCCTCTTTTCTTAATTAGACATAACTTTTTTCCCCCTGCTTTAAACTCCTGAGTTTTCCTGTCTTATTCCTTATCCTTTGGCTATGACACTTGCTGCCGGGGTCCAACCCCAGCAGGTCCAGGGGTCCCCAAAGGCGTAGATGGAGTCGGCGAAGAAGGAATGACACGGAGACAGCGTTCAGTTGATCAGCAGCCTAGCCAGGATCTCTAGCCAAGTTCTGGTCAGGATCTCCAGTGAAGTTCTGGTTAGGATTTCCAGCCAGGTTCTGTGTCCATGTTGTCTTGCTAGGTTCTCCAGCCAGGTTCTCCAGGTTCTCCAGCCAGGTTCAGTCACCAGGTTCTAGTCAGGTTCTCTTGCCAATTTCTGTAGTCAGGTTCAGTCCAGGATCTTTTGCCATGTTCTCTCGCTAGGTTCTGTCTCTAGGTTCTGAGGCCAGTTTCTGTCCAGGATCTTTTGCCATGTTCTCTCCAGCGAAGTTCTTCTGTCTCTAGAGAACGTTCTGTGTAGGTTCTGTGCTTAGGTTCTGTCTCTCTTCCTTCTGTCTTCTTACATCTGTATTTATACCAGTTGATTCCAATCCTATCAATCTCTATTTCAAAGGTTAGGGCATTTCTTATCTCCATTCCAGGGAGTAAAGATTATGTAGCTTAACCATGATTGTTCGTAGTTAAAGTGATTAATTACCCACCTGGCACTTAGTTAAGAGGTTTTATTCCCTCCCTAACTTCAGGGGAAAATCCCTACCTGGGGAAACAACCTTTCTCAGAGACCTTGGTTAAAACACATAGTGCCAAGAAGGTGAGCAAACATATTAAGAACAGTATGCCATATATGCCAGGTCCCTTGAAACAGCAAGCATGGACCAGCTCCCGGCAACTTGCCTGTCCTCACTCCTCTCCGTCCAATCTTGAACTACCCTGAAAACCGTGCAAAGCCACCTACACCCACTGACTAACTCATAAAGTGCAGTATGGTGAGGGAATCAAGCCTAGGTTAGTTCCCACGCTCCTTCTCCTCCTCCTCCTCCTCCTCCTCCTCCTCCTCCTCCTCCTCCTCCTTCTCCGTTTAATATATTTTCATTGATTTCAGAGAAAGGAAAGTAGAGAAGGAGATAGAAACATCCATGATGAGAGAGAATCATTGATCGGCTGCCTCCTGCACGCCCCCTACTGGGGATTGAGCCTGCGACCCTGGCATGTGCCCTAACCAGATATCACACTGTGACCTCCTACTCCCTAGGTTGGCACTCAACCGGTGAACCACACCAGCTGGGCACATCTCTACTTCTTAACCCCACGACCTTGTGTTATAAAAGAGTAAGCTAGGAAAATTCCAGGACGAGCAGAATAGGGAAACTCAGATAGATAGTTAAACAGCAGTTTGCTGTCACCTAGAAAATCCTATCTTCCCTAAACCAAGGACACTTAAGAGTAAAAGATTTGCACTTCTCCCCAACCAGAGGGTAAATAGCTTAAATCACCCTACTCAGGGAGACAGATACTAGAAATCCAGTTAGTGCCATTTGCCAACCACACCCAAGGATAAATTAAGAGAATAAATCTCATTTGGGTTCATCAGCAAAGGTTGATGAATACTCTACTGATCCTCCCCGAAGACCTACCCTAAATGCTCAGCCTTAAAAGCCCCTGAAAATGAAAGTCCCAGCATGCTCTCTCTCTCCAGGGAGCACCCGTGTCATTCCCTTCCCCCTTTCCTTTCCCACAGGCACATACCTCCTACTCCAAGGGGCCCCAGGAGACTTGCAACCAGGGGAGCAACAGGTAGCGGCAGCTCATCCTGGGCTCACCCCCTGGACCCGTCTCCAATGCCCCCCTTTTCTCTGGCTCCTTGGTGAACCAAAGCAGCCCAGCTAGGCTCTCCCATTGCTTTGTCTATGGCATAGACTCTATGCGCTTCCTTGTTTGTGGGTCCTGCGTGTGCTTTTGCTGCAGTCAGTAGCTTCTTGCTTGCTTTTCTACACGTTGTCTCTCGATTGAAATCTTTCCTTCAAGATAAGAACAGAAGTCTCGTCCTTATATTACCTCAAGGTAACATTTGGACAAGTTGAACCGCCATAGCAAAAAGCTACATTTTTCATACGTCTTTGAATCTGTGACTGATGTCCAAGGTCATCGCCTCTAATCTACCATCTTTCTTTCTTTCCAAGAAATACCTTTCTTGTTTTATATGCAGAAGCTTTTTAACCAGGCTTGGCATTTAGTGGTTGGAGTCATTGCAGAACATGCAAATTCAAAGCCAGTAATTTTAGCTTCTTATCACTCTGTGGTTCAAAGGGCTGGATTTTATCTCTAAATTCTATTATAAAGGCTTGTACGACACAGTTGCATATCTTCAATCAGAATGAGGTGGTCTAAATAGGCTCTTCGCTGTTTGCTCCTTTAGATTCCTTCTCTCTTAACAAAGTTTACATTTTTTGTTGTGTTTACATTGTACAAGTGACATAATCTCTCTATAAAAATTCAGACATTAAGGCCCTAGCCACTTTGGCTCAGTGGATAGAGCGTCAGCCTACGGACTGAAGGGTCCTGGGTTTGATTCTGATCAAGGGCATATATCTGGGCTGTGGGCTCAGTTCCCAGTCAAGGGCGTGCAGGAGGCAGCTTATCAATGATTCTTTCTCATCATTGATGTTTCTCTCTCTCTCTCTCCTTCTCCCTTCCTCTCTGAAATTAATAAAAATATATTTTAAAAAGATTCAGACATTAGGAACATGTAGAGAATAAAGTATGAATGTCCTCTTTTCCACTCTCACTGCATTCTATGGCTCTGGCGATATAGCTATATCTCAGATATTCTTATTTTTCAATCCATTATTTAATATCTAATTGCTCCAATCTGACATTAGTCAGGTTATTCAGATAAGTCTCTACATAGAAGTGGCCAGGCAGCGAAATGTATGGACAATAAGAATAAAGCAATAAAACTCCCTGAACAATTCTCTCTGTGACAACTGTGGGAGTATTTTGATAACTGTTGGCAGCAGGGCACTGCATGTGATGTGGGGAAGGAAACCTTGGCATGCAAACAAGCAAATGGTTTGGCGACAGTTTATTAAATTTCTGCCATGCTTGCAAATGCCAGTGACAATTTCTCAGACTACAGAATTACTAGACATGACAGGTTTAAGAATGTTTCACAATTGTCATCAAATAAATCATCCTCCAAAATTAGAAATTATTGAACTCTTAGAATAATTGTCACTATTTTAAAAAAGTTTATGAATTTAATTTGTTCATACCAAATGTTGCCTGGCCATAAAATCAGAGGCTAACGAAAGGCATCCAAGGAAAATTATAAGGCAGTACTACTGGTGGGTTTCTATCGGATTATTACATCTTCTTCAAGGCAAAGTTAACCCCCATTTCTTCCTAAATGTATAGCTATAAATGCCTACATTAAAAAGTGTGTCAAATCAATAGTTAACTTCACACATTAAGGAAGTAGAATAAGGACAACAAAATAAACCCAAAATTAGCATAAGAAAGAACATAATATGCCCTAGCTGGTTTTGCTTAGTGGATAGAGCATTGGCCTTCGGACTGAAGGGTCCCAGGTTCAATTCTGGTCAAGGGCACATGCCCGGGCTGCGGGCTTGATCGCCGGTGGGGCCTGTGCAGGAGGCAGCTGATCAGTGATTCTCTCTCACCATTGGTGTTTCTATCTCTCTTTCTCTCTGACATCAATAAAAATAGTTTTTTAAAAAAGAAAGGAAATAATAATGATTAGAGCAAAAATCAATGAAATAGAGAAAATCATGAAACCAAAAGCTATTTCTTTGGAAAGATAAAATTGACAAATCTTTAGGAAGACTGACTGGCCCCACCCCCATCAAAAGAGAGAGAGAGAGAGAACATAAATCACTAAAATCAGGAATGAAAAAAAGCACATTATTACCAAACTTATAGAAATAAAAGTGATTATAAGGAAAACAATGAACAACTGTATACTAACAAATTAGATAACTTAGATGAAATGGGAAAATTCCTAGAAAGACACAAACTACCAAAACTGACCCAAGAAGAAGTAGAAAATCTGAAAAAGCCTATAACAATTAAAGAGATCAAATTAGCCACTTAAAAACTTCCCACAAATAAAAGACCAGGTTCAGGCTACTTTCCTGGTGAAGTCTACCTAACATTTGAAAGAGAGTGAATACTAATTATTTACAAACTCCTTTTTAAAAAAAATATTTATTTTTATTGATTTCAGAGATGGAGAAGGGGTGAGAGATAGAAACATCAATGATGAGAGAGAATCATTGATTGGCTGTCTCCTGCATGCTCCACACTGGGGATGAACCCACAACCTGGGCATGTGCCCTGACCGGGAATCGAACCGTGACCTCCTGGTTCATAGGTCTATGTTCAACCACTGAGCCACACCAGCTAAACTACAAACTCTTATAAAAGATAGGTGGGGCAGGAATAGTCTCCATCTCTTATGAGGCCATAAATGCCCTGATACCAAAACCAGACAAAGACAAGGAGATAGAAGGGGAAAAATCAACAAAATACTTGCAAACTGAATCCAATAATGTATAGAAAGATTATATATTTTGATTAAACTAGAGGCCTGATGCACGAAATTTGTGCAAGAGTAGGCCTTCCTTCCCTGGGCTGCCAGCCCCGGCTTTGTCTGGAAGGTCATCCAGAAGGACTTCCGGTCTAATTAGCATATTATGCTTTTATTATTATAGATGGTATTTATCCTAGGAATACAAGGATGGTTTAATATGAAATCAATCAATGTAATAATCTATATAATAGAATAAAGAACAAAAAAAAAAAGCACATGATAATCTCAATAGATGCAGAAAACCCACTTGCCAAAATCCAAGTAGCTTTTTTAGACATTTTCTTAAAAGCCTCCATGACATTTCAGTACCATTGATATACTGTATATCTGGTTAAGCTTTTTTCACCCTCCACACAAAATTTCTTCCCTCTTTGGGAGCAATATTATGCCCACTGAGAGTTCATGGCCTGGAATATTCAGACTTATATGATAAGAAAATGTAGGATAAGCCATCACCTCAAATGCCACTCTTTCTACAGCGTATTTATTGTCAGTGGCAGCAAAGGATGCAGCTATTCAATGACATTGGACTACCGCCTTGTTCTTTATTGTGGTCCTCTGATCAGCAGCACTACCATCACCAGCCTCACCTCAGGGCCGCTGGATCAGAGTCTGCGTTGTAACCAGGTCCTCTGTCGATTCAGATTCACATTAGAATCTGAGAAGCACTGGTTTATAGGACAGTGTACAATCCCCCCTCCGTGGAGAAACATTAAGACAATGTGTGAACGGAAAAATTATGTGTAGACCCTAAAAGTAGTTAAGTCCTCCCCCCGCCTCTGACACCCGTTTTTCTCAAGTTTTGACTATGCAAGTTTATTTCTTAAAAGGCATCAGTATTATTTTTTGAACCCAGAACTGGCGGTCATTTGTCTGTCTGTCTGTCCGTCTGTCTGTTTGCTGAGAAAGGTTAATTTTATTTACTTCTCCTAAGCAAGTGAAATCCCCATGAAGTTGTGTCTCGATGCCTTGCCTCCCATTTTTTCTTTCTTTTGTTCTTTATCTCCTCCAAAGCAGGGGTTGGAGAGAGCAAGATAGAAACAAGTCAAGGCCTCTGTAAAATGAAACGCATTTTGATAGTGATCGTTTTTCTGGGAGCCAGTAACATAGTAAAGAGTTTTTATCTATTATACTATTTGGAAGAGCCAGCAAGTTTAGCGTGGGAGAGAGCATACCAAATTCATCTAATACACTTTGGCTCTTTATTTATGAAGATCGGGTTAATTTTTTATTCTTTTTTTATGTTACATATATGAAATTTTGAAGTGTGTGTGAAACCTTTCAGCCATACAGAAGAGGAGAAAAAATAGTATCGCAAATGCCATCGACCCACCTCCTAGGTTAACCCTTTTTCACATTTTGCTCCTATATTTTTCTAAAGTATTTTAATATTTTACAGATAATCTGACATTTTTAGAACCCCTACCTTTTCTGTGTATCTTTTTTTAATGGCATTTTATTACAGAAAAGATTAATTATGTTTATCTAAAACTGTTGAGGTTAAACTGGACGGGTTTTTCAGTACTACAAAGCTTGCATTATTATTCTCATCACTTTTCCCCCTACTAACAGGAGACAGGAAAAAAAAAACTTGGACCTGTTGAATTAGCCTGAGTACCAGCTGAGACACTATTTTTGGTGTTTCCAGAGGGGCTCTGACAACAGAAAGCAAAGTTCTCTTTAATTTTAGACTATTAACAAAGGCTGTGGTCAAGTTAGGCCAAACACTGAGCTCTCCTCATCGAGAATGCGGTGGAAAGATCTGGCTACATACCAGCGGCTTTTTCTAATTAAGAATCTCAGTCAGCCCGGCTGCGGAGGCTCAGTGGTTAAGAGTGGACCTATGAACCAGGAGGTCACAGTTCAGTTCCAGGTCAGGGCACATGCCGGCTGCAGGTTCGATCCCCAGTAGGGGCTGTATAGGAGGCAGCCGATTAAAGGTTCTCTCTCATCATTGATATTCTATCCCTCTCACCCTCTCCCTTCCTCTCTCAATTAAAACATTAAAACATTAAAAAAAAAATAAGAATCTAAGTCAACATATTGAAGTTTTTGAATGCAGAAAGAGGGAAGGGAGAGTAGAAAAGAGAAAAGTGGTGATAAGAGGAAGATCAGAAGAGAGGAGAAAAGAAGTGGATGGTTTTATAAACTCCAACTCAGATGCTATCATCAAGGCAGCTCTTTCTTCTAGCTTCCTAATTCCTTGCTAGTCTATCATACTAGATGTACTAGGACAAAATTAAGTATGTCTTTTTTTTAAAAAAGATATATGGTTTTATTGATTTTAGAGAGAGGAACAGAGAAGGAGAGAGAGATAGAAACATTGATGAGAGAGAAACATCCATCAGCTGCTTCCTGCATGCCCCTCACCGGGGATCAAGCCCGTCACGTGGGCATATGCCCTGACTGGGCATTGAACCATGAACTCCTGGTTCATGGGACGACGCTCAACCAACTGAGCCACACCAGCTGGGCAAAATTAAGTATGTCTTAAAGAGCTTGTAAGAGAGAGACAGTGTGTGTTTTCAGTGGCTGAGGGGAAGGAGGGGGCAAGAGGGGAAAGGAAAACATCTGCAGCAGTTGAGTGCAGGTTGCTTATCATAGCAACAGCTCTCCAGCAGCAATATGACCCGGTATGGTCATCAGAAGACTTGTTTATTTTTCGTTTCTGAATTTGAAGACTCAAACGTAAGAGCAGAGTATTTTATAGTTGCCAATGCCTTTAAAATCACCTCCTCAGTCCCAGTTTCCGTATGCGAGGAACCACCGTTCCAGAGTGGCTGTGTGAGAGTGCCTCCAGGAGGAATGATGTTGTTTCTGGACAGACCAGTCTGTCTCCACTTTGGATTTTTACTGCTCCAGGATGTTTAGTCCCTATTCCAGGAAGGCATGGCAAGGGTGGCCATTTCTGCCGTGACCTCATGGGGCGTTTCAGAAGTCTCACTATTCTCCACCATTGTGTTCACTGGCTCCAAGCCAGCAGACATGCATTCGAACCTCTGTCCCTGTGACCATTCCCAGCACTTCAGGGAGCCATAGCCTGGCTGTCGTTATAATAGTTCACATCCACAAAACATAATATTTTTGACAACTGCTCCAATTCCTAGGAGCACTCACATCTATAAGGCACTACACAAGCCTTAAGATTCAGTGAAACATCGAGAGGGCTTTAAAGGCGATCATATGGAAAAGAAAAAAAAAAAAAATATATATATATATATATATATATATATATATATATATATATATATATATAAAACTTCTCCAGAAAAACATCAATCTTGGCCTGTGTGGTGGACAGAATGCTGTCACAGTGTTAACAGCAGTGAAACTAATTGTTAATCTGCTGCTGCTCTTCCAGTCAGCTACTTTACATCAGGGCCAAAAAGAACATTCTAGCAAGACTAAAACTATCCACCTGGTCTAAAGGGGACAGATCCAGGAACACAGTGCGATTCTGAAATCTTTGGGAGTGAAAAGGCATCATTCTGTTCCTTGCCCATCCCATCCAACTTTTGCCCTAGCAAGGTAGATCAAGTTTATTCGTGTTCTCTAAGCCCTTCCCAAAGGTCTTTTTACTCTCTTAGCTTTCTCAAGTTTACTTATTTTATTTATTTTCCCTCGCTCAAATTATTTAATTTTTAAAAAATTGGGAGTAAACGTGATTTTTTAAAAATATGTATAGCTGCTTTATTTATTATAGCAGTATTTTCCACTGATTTTTAGAGAGAGTGGAAGAGAGAGGGAAAGACAGAAAGAAATATTGATGTGAGAAAAACACATTGATTGGTTGCCTCTTGCACACACCCTGACAAGGGCGGGAGCTGGGGAGGAACCTGCAACCGAGTCATGTGCCCTTGACCCGAATTGAACCTGGGACCCTTTGATCTTCAGGCTTATGTTCTATCCACTGAGCCACATGGGCTGGGGCTTTATTTATTTTGAATTAATCTTTATTGTTGAAAGTATTACAGATGTCCCGTTTGTTTGTTTTTTCTCATTGACCCCCTTCACCCTGTACCCACCCCTCCCAAGCCTTCATGCTTTATTGTCTGTGCCCATGGGTTATCCTTCCCAAAGATCTTAAAGATGAAAGAACACAGTTGAGATGCTGGTAAGAAAAGTTATTCTAGCCCTAACCGGTTTGGCTCAGTGGATAGAGCATTGGCCTGCGGACTGAAGGGTCCCAGGTTCGGTTCCGGTCAAGGGCATGTACCTTGGTTGCGGGCACATCCCCACTGGGGAGTGTGCAGGAGGCAGCTGATTGATGTTTCTCTCTCATCGATGTTTCTAACTTTCTATCCCTCTCCCTTCCTCTCTGTAAAAAATCAATAAAGTATATTTTTAAAAAAAAAGGTATTCTAAGTATAGAATTTCATCAGCATTAAGGATTTGATTATGCATGAAAATTAAAGATTTATGCAGACACATCAGAGAAATATGTGCTCAGGATTCACAGTAAACACCGAGTGAATGATAAGCAGCCTGTTTTTGCTACATGTTCTCCCATTTATCTGCCTTGCGTGGGAGTACATGCTAAATTCTGTACTTCAAAAGAATGCCTGAGGACTAGGCCCGAATAAAAAGGGCTACAGTAAGAAGAGAAGATAAAAAGAAAAAAAATAAATGGGGTAGAGTGGATTCAATCTTCTTTCCTGGACCCCAAGACAAATTAACTGAAGTGCAAAATGTATTTTTAAGTCATGTTTTTCTTTGTTGGCATAATGGCAAAAATACTCTCTTGGCCAACAGGCAGGGAATAGAATACACTAGTAAAGACTCATGTTTTTCTGTTGCCAGTTTGGCCATATGAATCAGGAACTTCAAAAATGCCCTGACTTTTTTTACTCACCAACCGCACTGAGGCAATAATCAGACAAGAGTACAAATATATCAAGATGTGCATCACAGCTTTCTTATTTTAAATTAAATTTGCAGGGATAACATCGGTTAATAACATTATATAAGTGTCACGTGTACAAGTTTGTAATAACACAAGAGCATTACACACTACTGTGTGCCCACCACCTGTCTAGCCTCCTTTCGTCACCATGTATTTGATTCCCTTTACCCTCTTCATCTTTCCCCTCCCCCGACTCCCTTCTGGTGACTACCATACTGTTGAATCTATGAGTTTGTTTTTTGTTTGTTTGTTGCTTTCTCTTTTATAGCTCACATGTGAGGGAAATCACGCGGTTCTTCTCCTTTTCCATCAGATTTATTTTACTATAATATTCTCAAGAATCACCCATGTTGTTGCAAATGGCAATATCTCATCTTTTTAACGGCTGTGTAGTATTCCATTGCATATATGTACATCTTCTTTATCCATTACTCATCAAAGTACACTTATGTTGTTTGTGAATAATGCTGCAATGAACATATATCTTTACCAATAAATGTTTTGAAATTTTGAGGTAGATACCCAGAAGAGAGATTGCTGGGTCATGTGGTAGATCTAAATTTTGAGGAACCTCCACACTATTTTCCATAATGCTTGCATCAATTTACACTCCCACCAGCACTGTGCAAGGGTTCCCTTTACTCCATATTTCTCCAACACTTGTTATTTCTGTCTTATTGATAATAGTCATTCTCATAGGTATGAGGTGGTATCTCATTATAGTTTTGATTTGAATTTCCCTTACAACTAATGATGTTAAGTATTTTTTTATATATCTGTTGGCTGTCTGTATGTTTTCCTTGGAAAAGTGTCTATTCAGGTCCTCTCCCCATTTTATTATTTTTTTTTGTACTTTTTAATTTTATTTTATTTTCTCTCCATTTTTTAATTGGACTGTTTGTTTTGTTGTTGTTGAGTTGTATAAGTTTTTCATAAATATATTGCAGTAGATTGATTGCCTTGGAAAGGTGGGTAGAAGCGTGGCAGTAGCATGGCAGTAACATGGCAGTGATGTAAAGGCTTTAGATATAAGCAGACTTGGAATCATGTCTTGTTCTGCAGTTAACCAGCTGGGTGTCCTAGGGGAATTTATTGGACCTCAGTCCAACTCTTTTCCTTCGTATGGATAATCAAAGGATGTAATGAAAATAGAGTACTTAGCAATGAGATTGCCGAAAAGACATATTGAAGCTTAAAGGGACTATTGATTTTAAAAAGATATTGTTGGGTGTTATAGACTGAATATTTGTGTCCTCTGAAATTTTGTATGTTGAGATCTGAATCTCAGTGTGATTATATTTGGAGGTGGAGGCCTCAAGGAGGTGATTAGATCATGAGGGTTGAGCCCTCATGAATGGGATTGAAACCAGCCCCAATGACCCTCAGGGCTTTTTTGCCTGCCTCTGTGAAGCCAAACACAGGACACAGGTGCTGATGGAAGGAAAGTGATTTCTTCAGGTAACCACCTGAAAAGCTGGCAGGCTCATGCCTTCGCATCTCAGGGCAGGCAAAAGGCTTTAATAGGGGGTTTGTGGGGAGAGGGGAACTAAGGAATTCTGGTGGTATGCAGTTTCGAATTCCAGCTATCAGGTGGTTTTGATATTCACTTCAGTGTGTGTCAGCATCTGGTGTTTGTTTTTTGTTTGTTTGTTTGTTTGTTTTTCTCTCTGCCAGTTTCAGTGATGATCTCTGGGTACAGGATGTTGCAGGCCTGGCCAGCCATTGGCACCTGCTGTTCTCCTGTGGCCGAGGCCAGCAAAAGGGGAACTGGAACTGCTGCTGCCTGTAACATGCTTGTAAGGAAACTGTCAGTATCCGTTCCTTCACCAGTTCATTCGTATATTTTCTTCTAATTCCATTTCATGGGTTGGTCAGAGTAGTATAAAGCTTTATTCCCGCCCACTAGCATGGCTCAATGGTTGAGGGTCAACCTATGAACCAAGGGGTCATGGTCCAATTCCGGCTCAGGGCACATGCCCAGATTGTGGGCTCAATCCCAAATTGGGGCTGTGCAGGAAGCAGCAGAGGTACAGAATAATCACACTCTTGTCAAAGATACACAGATCTATATATTCATTAGTAGCTAAATAATTATTGAGCATTTACTAACTGACAAGCACTTCATTAGGCAAAGAGAAATATAATAATGAGCTAAAAATTCAATGGGCCCTGACTTCCTGGAGTCAACAGTCAACAACTGGTTACTGATTGTGATCAATTGAGTATAAAATCCCAGTGATGATGCCAGAGAGGAAGGGGGTAGTGAAAACAGACAATAGCAGGATTTGATCCATTCAGAAGAGCAGGGATATTTCCTAAAGAAATGGCAGTTGAGCAAAGACAGAAGGATAAGTCGGCCTTGACCAGATGAGATGGGGGTGAAGAGGTTCAGTGCACAAGCTAAGCACATTGAGTCTGGAGTCAGCCAAGTGCCCTTCCAACCCGCCTTCTGCCGCTCACCAGCTCCTGTGATTCTAGGCCTGTCACGCAATCCCTCTGTCCCATCAGCTTCGCCTGTAAAATGGAAATGTATATGTATTTAATGATTGTTATGAGGAGTGAATGAGATAATATGAGAAGTGCTTAGCATAGTACCTAATATATAGCAAATATTCAATAAGTGCTAGATAGTACTTAAGGGGGAAAAAAAGAATAGAGATCCAAGTGCAAAGAGGGAACAGTGTATGCCAAGGCCCCATGGGATTGTAATAATAAACAAAAAGAAATGAAGCCCTGATGTACAGTAGTCTCCCCTTATCCACGGGGGATATGTTCCAAGACCCCCAGTGAATGCCTGATACCTCAGAGAGTACCAAACCATATATATATATATATATATATATATATATATATATATATATATATATACATATATATATATATATATCCCAAAAATGTATACGCACACTTTGAATAATTATAAAGGCAATGTTATTAAACTATATTTCTTTTTCAAAACTGAGCTGTTAAAGTGTGTACACAATTTTTGGGGGACACCTTGTATATATACTATGCTTTTTCCTATACAGATATACCTTTTCACTTAAAGGGAGCACCTTATGGCTTCTCTTTGGCATATCTGAATTGCTAGCATCAATGCTCTTGCACTTTGGGGCCATTATTACGTAAAATAAGAGGTGCTTGGACACAGGCACTACCATCCTGAGACAGTTGATCTGATATCCCCGCTGGCTATGGAGTGGCTAACGAACAGGTGGGTTGTGTATACCGTTTGGATACTCTGGGCAAGGGGATGACTCACATCCTGAGAGATTTCACCACATTACTCAGAACAGCACACAATATAAAACGTACGAATTGTTTATTTCTGGGATTTTCCATTTACTATTTTCAGACCACAGTGGACTGAGGGTAGCTGAAAATATGGGGGGAAAGGTTGTGGATAAGTGGAAACTACTGTATATTCTGTTTTCATTCTAAACGCTGCTGGGAGCCATTGAAGGTTATATTCCAAAGTCCCCGTCATCCTCCCTCCCCACCTTTGTGCGACAGCCCCACTCGGGCTCTCTGGTACTTGTCACCAGGCCTTTCACATACTGTTCCCTTTTCATAGGCTGTTCTTTCCACCTATGTCCTCCTAGTTCCTTTCTTTATTTTTTTAAGTATTTTTATTGATTTCAGGGAGGAAGGGAGAGGGAGACAGATAGAAACAGCAATGATGAGAGAGAATCATTGATAGGCTGCTTCCTGAACACCCCCCACTGGGGATCGAGCCCACAACCTGGGCATGTGCCCCTGATGGGAATCAAACCGGGGACCCTTCAGTCCACAGGAAGACGCTCTACCCACTGAGCAAAACCAGCTAGGGCCTTCTAGTTCCTTTATATTTCAGCTTAAGTGCCACTCCCTGAGAGAAGCCTTCCCTGGTCTCAACTAGATAAGCACCTTATGAATACCTTCCTTGGTACACATGCTCGCTGTGTCTGATAGGTGTCTGTCTCCCCCACCTACATCTCCCCAGGTTGAGACATTACCTATGATTGCACACAATTATGTCTCCAACCAGTGGCTGGTCTATAGTAGGTGCTTATTTCATACTGGCTAATGGAAGACAGAAAGGATGGAAGAGAAGGAGAGGGGGGAAATGTGGAAAAATTGAGGGGGGCGTTGTGGAGAGGTGATGATATCAGTACAATTTAGACTTGATTTTAATTTAAAATTTTTAAAATCAAATTTCATTGATTTTGAGTGGTGCATCTAGGAACAGATGTTCTAAAAACAGGGAAAAGGGCCCTAACCAGTTTGGCTCAGTGGATAGAGCATCGGCCTGCGGACTCAAGGGTCCCAGGTTCGATTCTGGTCAAGGGCATGTACCTTGGTTGCGGACACATCCTCAGTTAGGGGGAGTGCAGGAGGCAGCTGATTGATGTTTCTCTCTCATCGTTGTTTCTAACTCTCTATCCCTCTCTCTTCCTCTCTGTAAAAAAATCAATCAAATATATTTAAAAAAAAAAACAAACAAAAAAAAAAAACAGGGAAAAGGGATTTGAAGTTTAAAGAAAGGCAGATCACACCCAGCTGGAATGGCTCAGTGGTTGAGCGTTGACCTATGAACAGGAGGTCACGGTATGATCCCCGGTGGTTTGGGATCACTAACTGTCAATGTGGACAGGTTACCAAGTCTGAGTCGCCTTTAAACCCAGACAGAGACATATGATCCAGTCGCAGCCAGCCAGACTCCCAAAACCAGCTTCCCGTATCCCCAGGCTGCTTTATACCCAGCTGGCCACTCAGAACAACCGAATATTGATCATGCAGAAATGAGATTCTTGATTTGGCATCTGGAGTTTATCAAGTACTTAGCGATATCTGTCAGTCATAGATAGGGTTATTAAAACATGCATCCTCTCACCTTTCCCAAGCTTCCTCCTTCGGTTGTTGCAGAGATCCAAAGAGAAAATGCATGTGGAGAGATTGTCAAAACATCAAGTGTCAAACAAACGAGTATGACTTTGCCATTATAGAGATCAACTGCCAACATTCAGGGTGGCTTTTTCTTTTTCCTAGAAGGGAAAGAAACATTTCATGGGAGTCCATCTTTTCTGATACCTCAGTGAGGCTTGGAAATCAGACAAACCTGCGTTTAAACCTGGCTCAGTTATTTTATAGATGCCTAGTCCTGGGTCAGGGGCTGAGCTTTTCGAAGCCTTTGTTCTCATCTGTAAGATAATCAATAGCACCATCTCACCTCACAAAGTTGTTTTTTAGATAATGCCTGTAAGAGCTGTGCAGTGCCAGGCATATAGTACTTAATAAGTGTTCATGTTTAATATCATCACTATCTTTAGTAGTGTTCTGAGGAGCAGTGACCCAATGGAAGAATCACAGAATCGCAAATCTTTCAGCATCCTCTCATCCAGGCGATAGCACCCCAGATCCCAGATGTTGAGTTCGATGGCAGAACTCCCTGCAACCCAACAGAGCGTTCTTGCTCTCCTCACTCCCTCCAGAATTAAGGGCATTTATTAAGTGTAGTTGTCCTTGGCAAGGGATCTCTGGAGGGACAGGGAGGATAATTCTAACTTGGGTCAAGTTCTATATGAGATGGCAAATCCATTCCGAGACAATGTAGAGAGATCTACCCTAGGGACTGCCCAGGAAAGACATAGCTAGGGTTCATTCCAGGCCTGCGCTTTTCTTATCTTGCTGTGTGATCTTGAGTAAGTCATTTCCCCATTTTGGCCTTATCATCCTTAACTCTGAAATGAGGGGTGGGGTTATGTAAGAAGGGCATGGAGTTAGAGATTGCCTCCAAGTTCTCGCCACATTTCCGTTGTTATGATTCTATGCTGGTAGACTAATTGGTGCCTGTCCATCCTTTGTTTGCTCCTGGCAAATGTTCGTTAAATGCTAGCTCCTCCCCCAAGTAAATTCCATTTTAAAAATCATTTTCATATTATCTAAATCCCTATGAAATTTCTAATTGTCATTCAACAAAAAAACAACAACTATTAAGTCAATAGTAACTGCGCTTTAAAAAATAAAGAAAACATTAACAATTAATTTATTGATCACTGGTGAACGCCACTTAATTGGCAGGTAGAATCACCTTAGTGATGTTGAGTAATCTAGACAAAGAGAACGTGAAAGGAGGTAAGTTCATGCTTGTAGTAATTAGAACCAGGTGAGGCTAATTTTCTTCCCTTTTGTTTTTTCAATATTTTATTGATTTCAGAGAAGAGGGAGAGGGAGAGGGAGAGATAGAAACATCAATGATGAGAGAGAATTATTGATTGGCTGCCTCCTGCATGCCCCCCACTGGGGATGAGCCTGCAACCCGGGCATGTGCCCTGACCGAGAATTAAACCATGACCTACTGGTTCATAGGTCAACGTTCAATCACTGAGCCACGGCTGGGCAAAGCTTATTTTCTCTTCTTCTTCTTGGAAGAAAGTTTTGAGCACAGAATTGTTATAATGTACTGGAAGAAAGATGTCCCTTTGGGAGAGTAGCAAAGGCTACAGGCTGGGGACACCGTGAGCTTCTCTGAAGAGGTTTACTTATCTGGAAAGAACTGTAGTTTGAGCGCAAGCAGAAATGTGCGTGTGGGCACATCGGAATGGAATGTTGAAACCAGGCTTATTCCAGAAAATGATCGGAGGAAGTAATGATGAGGGATAAGTGAGTAATGAGGATCTCATTAGATAAAGACCTTAAGTTCTATCCATAGGAGTTAAAAATTTACATGAGAGACACTTGGGAATTATGTGGTTTTGAAAATGGAAGATTTTTTCCCCCCTTGTCTCTAAATTGCAGTGTGTGGGCACACTTTTTCTCCACACCCATGAGAAAAAATAACCCATCCAACACAGAAATACCAGATCTAAAATGCTGCGAGGAGTCACTTAATTTAAACCCAGCCCTTCTCTGTGTTGCTTCTTTGAGGCAAGGTGCTTGGAACATAACTGCAAATTCAGAATTAGAATGGGTGGAAAGAATAAATAATGGTAAGATGTCCTAAAGCACCAAGTCCCTGTGTATGTTCACCTGACAAAAACCACTTTTAGTGTCAGAGGAAAGCGACTATGACATGTGCAGGCGGGGGAAGGACAGCATCATCATGGAGACCAGGACAGACTTATCCCAGGCTCCCAGGCTAGGGATTCTTAGAAGCAGAACAGTCGTGAAACCCACTTCCAACCATTCATTCATGACGCAGAATCAACTATTGCTGTTCTCCTCACCGTCCTGCTGCTGTTTGTCATCATTTCATTGTTTTTATCTTATGCACTAGTTTTATACTTTGTTAACTAAACAACACAAGTCTGTGAATTCTTTCTGCAAGTTGATTTAAGGCTTGCTTTCTCTATTGTCTAAGACAAGTGGTCAATGCCCTCACAATGATTAAATGCAGAAGATAATTCTCAATCCTTTTTTTCTTTTAGCATTTGACACTATAAAGACCTACACATTTGGTTCCTGATTCTCCCCCAGTTCCTCTCATACTTTTTAAACTGCTCTTTCTTGTGTTCTTTCTATAGGTCTTCTTTTTATTTGTTTCAATTGTGTTATTAGACTTTAATTCAGTGGTTCTCAACCTTCTAATGCCGCGACCCTTTAATACAGTTCCTCATGTTGTGGTGACCCCCAACTTCATTGTTACAAATTGAACATAATTAAAGCATAGTGATTAGTCACAAAACAATATGTAATTATATATGTGTTTTCCGATGGTCTTAGGCGACCCCTGTGAAAGGGGCGTTCGACCCCCAAAGGGGTCGCGACCCCACAGGTTGAGAACCGCGGCTTTAATTGTTAGAGCAGTTTTAGGTTCACAGCAAAATTAAGCAGAAGGTACAAAGATTTCCCATATTCTCCCTGCCTCCACATGTGCCCTGACCAGTAATCAAACTGGAGATCTCTTGGTGCGTGGAACAAGGCTCAACCAACTGAGCCACATGGGCCAGGGCTCAATGTTGTTTTAATTTGCATTTTCCTGATGACATATGGAGCATCTTTTCATGTGCTTATTTGCCATATTCTTTGGTAAAGTGTCTGTTAAGATCTTTGACCTATTATTTAAACAGGTTGTTTTTTTCCTTATTGTAGAGTTTTAAGACTTCTTTGTAGCCCTGCCTGGTAGGGATCAGTTGTGGGGGTCATCCCATCCTCTTTCTCTCTCTCCCTCTCTCTCCTAAAGACCAATAAAAACATCCTCAGGTGAGGATTTTAAAATAAATAAATATTTTTAAAAAAAAGTTATCAACAAACCCAAGGTCACCTAGATTTTTCTCCTCTGTTATCTTCTAGGATTTTTATATAGGATTTTTTTTTAGTTCTGGATCAGTGATCCATTTGAGTTCAGTTTTGTGAAGTATGTAAGGACTGTGTCTAAATTTTCCTCCCCCCGCCCAAGAGGTCTTTTTCCTACCTCTTACTGCATTTATTTCCTTAGATTTATCTCTAGCTAAATATTTACTTTTATCCTGATTGCTCTCATTTATTCACTCTCCTGTCTCCTAGAAAAGTCCTCAAATACCAGTCCATGGACTAGCAGCATCAGACTCAGTCAGGGTGTTTATTAGATATACAGGTTCATAGGTGCCCCCGAGATTGAAACTTCTGGGACTCAGAATTTTAACATAATTTTAAGCAGGGAATCATATTTAAGGCTTGTAGGCGATTCTGAGGAGCGGAAAACCTTGGTGATCACTGTTCTAGGAGATGCTGATGATATTCACACTTATTTCTTTAGTCAGTCCTAAGGGTTTCCTAGACCCCAACATAAAGGCACACTCTTATCCTTGACCTTGAACAAGCCATTGTTACAGGACTAAAGAGGACTAAAAGGGTCCATTTGCTGCATGCACAAAGCCCAATAAGACACGAACAGGAATTTGCAGACAAGAAAGTAAGGATTTATTAAGGGATGGCACCAAGCCCAGTCACAGATAACTCATGCCCAAAGACCTGGCTTCCCCATGGCTTCCAGGGATGGACTATATAGGGAAAAAATAATTAATTATGGTGACTAAAGGAGTTAGGGTGGTGGTCTCTATTGATTGGTTGGTGCTAGGGTAGGGAGTAATTGATCATTGCATATGGTCCTGGTGTCAGCCATGGAGTTGCTCTGTCCAATTTCACAAGGATTTATTCTGTGGCATCATTCCGATTTCCTGTCCAGAGCTAAAACACAACTGAGGCCAAGATATTGTCTTTAGTTTGACTGAAACTCTGTCTCTGTAGTCAATAGACCCAGGTCCTTGTTTCTAAGACTACTGGAGGCTGACCATAACCTCACTGTCCTGAAGGCTTAACGATTAAGCAAGGGAGAGGGAGCTGGGTGAGTCAGGGAGCTGGGTGAGGCCAGTTTGAGTCAAAGGGAAAAAATCAAAATAAAAGGCCAGATGAAAGAAAATAAGGTTTCTGTGCAGTTACAAATTTAGCATCTCTCGCCCAGTTTTCTCTTCTACAAAGTGAGAATGATAACATTTTCTCCCTCCCTGAGTTGTTGGGGCATTGTGTATTGCACTATTCTGACTCCCCCATTGAAAAAGTACTCAATAAAAAACAGCTGTCATTATTTTCTGTCCTCCTGTAGCACTTACCATGTGGTAAGAGACGTCTTCCCAGATGGGGCTCTCTCTCTCCTCAAGACTATGAGCTTGTTAGCAGCAAAGACACGGTCTTGTTCATCATTGTCCACCAGCATCCGGCACATGGTAGCCATTTGACAAATGCCTTGACTGGGTGACAAATACATAACCAAGTGAAGCAGTTATTCACACAGTTCGTCACAGAATATTTTAAAATATGTCGTGTGTGTGTGTGTGTGTGTGTGTGTCTAGGGAGGAACAAAAGAGATATAGAGTTGTGGCAAGAATAAGAAAAGAGGATGCCAACAACTTTTCTTACGAGACATAGCATCTTTCTATTGTGGATGGTGGAAGGGCACCAGGTATTAGACGGGTGGGGTCAGGCAGGACCTGGGTTCAGCAACCTCCGTACTTGAGTTCTGGCTAGGAAAGAATTCAGAACCAAGACTCAAACTATAAGAGAACATTTATTTGGACAATCTCAGAGACAGAAGAAGTAATCTGTTGAAGAAATTCGTTTAGGAAACAAGTTATAGAGGTAAAGCAAGGGCCCTTGGAGCTTGGCACCCCCAGAAGTTCAGGGGGAGGGGGAAGATAAAGCCTTAGGGGTGAGGGTTCTCCCAGAAGGCAGAGTGCACTGGGTCCTAAGGGTTTTGAGGGTGGAGCGTTTAGGGGAGGTCCCAGGGGAAGATCGCAATAGAATGTTCAGCAGCTTTCCAGGTGTGTCCTTTCAGGGTCTGGGTCTCCACTGATTGGTCAGCACCAGGGCAGGGGGTCATTAGTCAATGCAGCTGGTCCTGAGGGCAGCCATGGGGTCACTTGTCTGGTTTTGCTGCTTTTCTGGATCTGGAGCTGAAATACAGCTGAGGCCTAGATGCTATCTCTAGGGAGGAAAGGTCAGGGAGTCCAAAGGCATGACCACCTATAGGCTAGGGGAAAAAAGGTCACCCTTGGGACCAGGCCCCACCCTACAAGTGCCCTTTGCTAGTCACCCAGGGCTTTCCACCCTGGTGGCCTTCTGAACTTGGCCCGTCGGCCTTGCTCTGCGCATGTCTCTCTAACTGCCTACCACATTTCTTGTTAGTGCCCAGAAAAACTGGAGTAAAACTGGAGTGAGTCTCTGGTTAGATCTGTGCCCCTTCTCTTTACTTGACTACAGTATGAACTCTAACATTTTTGCCATTTAAAAAAAAAAATTATTGATAGGTTTTCTTCCTTTTTATTATTAATCATTATCATTATTATTATTACTATTACTATTACTACTACTACTACTAGAGGCCTGGTGCACAAAATTTGTACACCGGTAAGGTCCCTAGGCCTGGCCGTCTATCAGGGCCCATCAGGGCCTTCCTTCATTCTGTGCCACCACCCCCTGGTGGTCAGATCACATCATAGCGAGCGATTGAACTCCCGGTCTCCAGGTTGAACTCCCGAGGGGACACTTTGCATATTAGTCTTTTATATATATAGATTATTAGAGAGGATGGGAGGGAGAGAGAGAGAAAAATAAAAACATCAGTGTGTGAGAAACATTGGTCTGTTGCCTCCTGCACATGCCTGACCGGGGATCGAACCCGAAACCTGGGTATGTGCCCAGACCGGAATCGAACCCTCCACCTTTTGGTGCCTGGGACCACGCTCCAACCAACTGAGCCACACTGGCCAGGGCCATTTTGGCCCCTTTGACTTTCCTTTCTGGGCACTAAGCTTCAGTCACTGTCACCAAGGAAACAGCAGCGATGCCTCCTTCCTCACAGCTCTGCACAGCTACACTCTGGTTGCTTTGTCCACTGAGCTACTAGCTACATTCTTTGTGTGCACACCCCTAAGTCAACGGTCCTCTACACAGAACTTTGCCCATTATTTTACCTTTTAAAAAAAATGTGTCCCAAAAAAGTAGATGCCTACCCATTTCTTCCTGGCAATGGCCTTTTTCCAGACCTGTTGGTAATCTTAAACGGACCAGACATTTTTGGGTCCCTTAGGTGCAAATATAAAAATTGCCTGTTTAGCCTTGTGGCGTGGGCAATATAAGGGAGGGTCCATTTTAAAGCATGCAACAGAGCATGCATAATGGGTTTCCCTTTTAAAAGCACGGTAGACCAAAAATAAACCTGAGGAAGGGCAGCTGTGGAGTTCGAACATGTGGAAAACGCCACAGGCGGCCGTTATGTAACAAGGAACATGCTAACTCTTTCACGCTTTTGGATGAACTTCCAACTCCGACACGTGAAAAGCTAAGGACACAAAACACACCTTAGCTCTCGGAGGAGCAAACGGCTCCCACTGAGCAGGGGCCAGAGCTATTGCTCAAATCGGAGACCGGCCCTCCAGCACCACCCTTGATTGCTTTTTTACCCTCCTATCTTATTTCTTTTTTACCCTCCTATCTTGATTGCTTTTTTTTAACCCTCGCGTCCCAGGCGGGGCAGGCGAACCCCATCTCCCCGGAGCGCCTCTTCGGCTGCTTCTCTCCACGCCAGCAATCTCCCAAATCTCTCCACCTCTAGGCTGCAAACCCCAAAAGTTTTGCGGCAAAGGGGGCAAGAGAGGAGACGGAGCCAGGCCGGCGTGCCCCACCCGCCCCGGGGCCCGCACCTCCCGCCGGGCTCCCGCCTGCGGGACAGCTGGCCGTGGGCGCAGGACCAGACACAAAGCCGATCAAACCCGGCGGCGGCGGTGGGGGCGACCCTCCGCCGCTTCCCCTCCGCTCCTCGCCTCCTCCCGCTCCCTCCTTAGGGCCCGGCCCACACCTCCTCCGGCTTCCACGGCCCACCCCTCTCGCCCACCCGCTAACCCCCCAAGAAAGAAAGGCCCCGATCCCCCATCCCAGGGCTGGGGAAGACCGGCCAGGGGCAGCCAGCGCAGAGGGCGCCCCAGGCTGGGAGAAACTGACGTCGCATCTGCGTTGGCCCCTCCCTCCCATCCCTTCCCCTCCCCGCCCCTCCCACGGCTCCGGGAGCCTCTCCTCTCCCGCCCCAGAAGTTCAGGGGTCCCCGCTCGGCCTCCCGCGCTCCGGCCGCCGGGACCCTCCGCCTCCGGGAGCAGCCACCTCGGTCCCCGCGAACATGGCGAGGAGGAGCCGCCGCTGCCTCCTGCTGCTGCTGCGCTACCTGGTGGTCGCCCTGGGCTGTGAGTGACTCGGGTGCCTGCACTCGCCCTCGAACCCTCCCGCGCGGGACGCGGCGCCGGTGCAGGGCCGTCTCCGACTCGGGGCGCGGGGGCGCCGCGGGGCATCGGACTGGGCACCCTGCGGGCCTGGAATCGGGGGGGCGGGCGGGCGGGCGCGGGGGCCCGAGGACTCGGGCTTACGGTCAGTAGCATCCGATGCAGTCCGTTCCCGTTAGAGAGCGTGAGGGTCCGCCCCAGCCGGTTCTCTCCCCTCTGGCAAAGTTGGGTTGAGTTTTCCCGGCCCCGGGGACGTGGTCGGAATGCAGAGCTCGGCAGCTACTTGTAAGATGCTGGGATCCCAAGATGGCATCGCTCGCAGGCAGGCGCCGGCCACACCAAGTCTGGGAGGAGGGGGCCGTGAGAGCGTGTCCGAGGCTACCGAGGGTCCGCGCCGTGCCGGGATGTGCGGGGCACGCGTGGGGCTGGGGTGAGGGGAGCTCCCGGCTGCTGCGTCCCAATTACTTGTGTCCTCTGCACCTGCACATCTCCATTCAGTGCGGGCTGGGCTGGGGGCCCCGCCAGCTCTGCGCCCTCCAGGGGACGTCGGAGGGGACGGTTGTTAGAAAGAGGCCGAATGTCAAGGGGGGGGGGGGGGGAGGAGACATATGTAATACTCTTTGTAATACTTTAAGCAATAAAAAAGAACAGAAAGAAAGAAAGAAAAGAAAGAAAGAAAGAAAGAAAGAAAGAAAGAGGCTGAGCAGGGCTGAAGGGTTGGTGGAGTGGCGGGTAGACGGGAGGGACGTGCCCCAAAGCCGCTTTCACGGGATGGTTCTAAACAGGATTTTCAAGGATTCTAGGTTCATGAGATTTTAAGTCCTGGGGACGTTTCCTATTTTGTTTTCTTCCCGTTAACTTTTTAGGAAAATGGAGGAAATGACACTGGATCTTAAGCACTTCAGCAATAAAGTCCCTTTTCTTTCGTGTTTGTTTTTTTTCCTTTTGGTCATTTTTCTTTCCTTTTCTTTTTTCTTTTTCTTTTTTTTTAAATAGAATAAATTATTGTTGCTATTCAAGTTCTGGTAAGAGACTATTTAAAATAACCTGCCAGATGAGCGTCTAATACCATAATGCGATGACTTTTTCTCACGCTCTTATTGCCGAAGTGAGTATTGCTCAGCTGAGTGTGATGGGATCTCTGGCCCTTAGAGAGGGAGAAGGTGCAGGTGGTCTCAGTAAATGGGGCCCATGCTGACCTATATGATAGAAGTCACACCAGGGAAGCCAAGCCTCACAATCAAACCAGGATATCATTTTGCAATATCAAGTGGTGTTACTTTGAAGACACAGAGAAACAAAATGCACTAATGCTGAAAGGCAGCAGAGTCAGGCTGGAGGAACACTAACGAGACTGCTGAGAAAGTTGTGTATCCGTGGACCATCCTAAATTTCAAAGAAAACAGACTGTGACTTCAGTGTAGAATTGTCACTAGTCAACAGCAGAGAAAACGGTTCTCGTGTGCTATTCTTATTCAGTCATCAGAATGGAAAGGATACACCCCAAATCTGCGATTGTAGCCAAGAAACAACCAACACAGGCTTGGGTGGATGAGCAGGGTTACCTCCTCCTCAAGCGCTGGGTAAATCTCTCACTTTGGCCCCTTTAATGCTGATTCCTACAGGGAATGAATGTGGAGGTGTGTGGGGTCTTTTCTATCTTGTTCCTGGGACGCCCAAAGGCCTGGCATTGCAAGAATGTCTTCTTTTCTTTGTCTTTTTCACATACACTTTTAAAATTTATAACAATTTAGGTTTAAAGAGAAATTGCTAAGATAGTATAGAGAATTACTATTATACAACACCTACTTTCCCCTATTGCTAACATTTTACATTAGTATGATACATTTGTCACAATGAATGAACCAATATTAATATATCATTATTAACTAAAGTGCACACCTATATTTCCTATATTCTTACCTAATGTCCTTTTGTTGTTGTTCCAGGATTTCATCCAGGATACCATATTACATGCAGTAGTCATGTCTCCTTAGGCTCCTCTTAGCTGTGACAGGCTCAGACTTCCCTTGTTTCTTATGTGAAGTATTTTGTAAAATGTACCTCAATTGGTATTTCTCTGTTGTTTTTCTTAGAACTAGACTTAATGGTTGTGGGGGTTTTGGGTTGTGTTGTTGTTTTGGAGGAAGGTCACAGATGTAAAGTGGCATTTTCATCATATTACTCTAAGGGTACATACAGGGTGTCCTCAAGAAATGTATACGCACTTTGAATAATTATTCATTCCATGGGTTAAATCTGAAAAGAAATAAACATCAATTGAGCTATCAAAAAATAAACAAACATGTATATACATTTTTTGGGACACCCTATACCATGAATATGACTTATCATTGTTATTGTTAACCTTCATCACCTGGATGAGGTAATATATAGCAGCTTTGTCCACAGGTTATTTCTTTTTTTTCCCTTTCACGCTGTATTTTTTTTAAAGGAAAGTCATTAGGTACAAATCACACTTTAAGGAAGAAGAGTTATGGTCCACATCCTTGAGGATGGAGTATCTCCATAAATTATTGGAATTCTCCTTGGGAGATGTGTCTACCCCTCCCACATTCATTCATTCATTTATTCATTCATTTTTTATATCAGTATGCACTCATGAACATTTATTTTATTCTTTAGATTATAGTCCAATGCTATTTTATTTATTTTAGTGCTCAGGTTATTTCAGCTTTGGCATTGAGTTTTTTCAGTTGGTTCCTTATGTCCCTTTGAGATATCCCCACCACACACACACACGCACACACACACACACGCACACGTTTTCAACATTGCTTTTCTTTCTCACATCACAAAGTGTTCCACACTGATCTTGTATATTTTCTGCTCTGGTCCCAGAATCAGCCATAACTCCAAAGAATCCCTGGTTTCTTCCATTGTCAAATGGTATTAGAAACCGAAATTTGGGCAGGAGCTATGCTCATTGCTGGTAGGGTGTTGTTGAAAAACAGGAATGTTGCTGTTTCACTCTACAATCCTATTTGTGACCTATCCACTCATGTCCAGATCCAGAAACAGAGTGTTGAAAGCTCCCATGTATATCAGACACTTTTCTAAGGACTTTCTTGTATATCTCTTTTTAAAGTCTCAACCAACTCATGAGAAGGACTGTATAACTTATATACATAATGACCCCAAGGCTCAGGAAAGCTAAGTTGCTTGTCTAAGCCCACTTATCGAGGCTGGAAAGAGATAGAACTGGAATTTAAAGACCTGAGAATTTTCTTATGGATAACTTCTTATCTTTCTATCTGAGTGTTTAACCCTTTTGCCATCTTTTTCAAGAAAAGAATGGAGTAGACTTAGTGGAATTAGTGGCTTTCTTATGTTCTAATTACATACTTACATTTTTAACATTCATCCAAATATAACTGTACCACTCTTCTGTCTCAATCTTACCATGTATAATACCATGCGTATTCCATTTTTTATTTCTGTGTGTCTTCCTTTGTAGTCTGGAAGATTATTTTTGTTCCTGCTGCTGTTATTTAAACTATGCTTTGAGTGTATCTGTTGATATATGGACATTTATTTGTGTGTTTAGTTGAATTATATTTTTATTTCTCACCAAAATGGAATCTGCATAAGGTAGAGAATTTCTTGATGTTTGCTCACCACTGGAGGAGGTCCAGGGCTGAGCAAAGTGTCTGGTATAAATAAATGCGTATTGATTTGGGGAGAGTTAGAGTGGGTGGAAGAAATGGGAGAAAATAATGATTATATTCTAAATCATGAAGCCCTAAGTAGGTGGGATGTCAGTTTTCTCTAAGGTGATATTTAGGCTGATACCTCAAAAAACAAAAGAAGTGAATGTTTAGTATGAGGGGTAGGAGGACAGGGGAGAAGATGTCCATGCATTCTGGTATCTTTCAAGCCCAAGGAGTTGCATGTTAATGAGAGCAGTGTGCTGTTGTCGACTCTGCATGACTGGCAGTAGCTGGTCCTTTGATTGGACTGGAACCTAAGCCAGTCAACTTGGCCTGAATCATCTGTAATCTCTCAGCAGCTGATAAGGACTGTGGGGTGAAGGTGGGCGGGAGTCTGGCTCTTCTGTAAAATTACAAGGTTCCTCCTTTGTGGTGGAACTGACCCAAAATAGCAACTGGGAGAGTTCTGCCCCCTGTAAACATTGCTAAGAACAAAGCTTTATAGTGAATTTGCTGAGGAGAACTGGTTCCATCCTGCCATGGACGTCTTATCTGATGAACATAAAGGTCAAACTGGGCTTGCTGGTAGACCCGATAACCATTTCCAGACAGCAACAGAAACGACCTTTTAAAAAAGCCACGTCCTGGCCAGTGTGGATCCGTTGGTTTGAATGTCATCCCGTGCACTGAAAGGTCACCAGTTCGATTCCCAGTCAGGGCAACATACCCAGGTTGCGGGTTTGATCCCTGGTCGGGGTGTGTGTGTGTGGAGACAACCAATTGCTGTTACTCTTTCACATCAATGTTTCTCTCTCTCTCCCTCCCTCCTCCTTCCTCTCTCTCTAAAATCAATAAAAACTTTTTTTTTTAAATGGCAAAACAAAAACATCAGCATAAATAGAACCTGGAGTTTCCTAAGGCTGAAAAGACTCATTATTCCTCCCCATGAGTAGTTTAATGAGAGGAGCTCATGTGAATTTGCATGTGCTTGCTCTACCCATGCTTTCCATCGCTTTGGTTCTCTCCTGGGGATCTTTTGGGTGGAGAAGATGTCTTGGACCATAGACACTAGGGGCAGCTTCTATTGTTGGCAAGCAGACTGGCAGAAAACAGTAAAGGCCATCATTTAAAATATCAATTCTTTTCATCTCCTATCAAATAAGGGCACTAATTATGAGTCAGTGCTTTGGTATAGTTGTATTGCCAGATTGATGTTTTGAGGAAGATGAGGGTGAGGATGGAAAGGGAGACTCGGAATTGGAGTCAAGTGCTTTTTTTAGCAAAAGCAGAAAAAATAAACTTTAAACAACTTAAAGCTAGAGGCAATGTTTTCTTGGAAGGTGTTACTGCTAACCAGGCAAGAACTCAGAAGAACAACCCAGCTGTATTAGTTTCTTATTGCTGTAGTAACAAATTATTAAAAATTTACTACAACACAAATTTATTATCTTAAAGGTCTAGAGGTCAGAAGTCCAAAATAGGCTAGCATCAAGATATGGGAAGGGCAGCTTTTCTTCTGGAGGTTCTAGAGCAGTGGTTCTCAACCGTCCCAATGCCGCGACCCTTTAATACAGTTCCTCATGTTGTGGTGACCCCCAACCATAAAATTATTTTCGTTGCTACTTCATAACTGTAATTTTGCTACTGTTATGAATCGTAATGTAAATATCTGATACGCAGGATGTATTTTCATTGTTACAAATTGAACATAATGAAAGCTTCGTGATTAATCACAAAAACAGTATGTAATTATATATGTGTTTTCCGATGGTCTTCGGCGACCCCGGTGAAAGGGTCGTTCGACCCCCAAAGGGATTGCGACCCACAGGTTGAGAACCGCTGCTCTAGAGAGACTTTTCGTGCCTTTTCCAGCTTCTTGTGGCCACCTGTTCCTGGTCCTATTCCTCCAGACTCAAAGCCAGCAATGCCAGGCTCCATAACCCTGGTTCTCTCTCTTCCGCCTCCCTCTCCCAGAAGAACCCTTGGTGGTTACACGGGCCCACCAAGGCCATCCTGGATAGTTTGCTCATCTCAGGTCAGCTTGTTAGCAACTTTAGTTCTGTCTACAGCCTGAATTCCTACTTACCGTGTAAGGTAACATACTCACAGGTTCCTGGCAGTAAGATGTGGACATCTTTGAGGGACCATTATTCTGCCTACCACACCAACCCAAATGAGGATATGCACAGCCACCGTGTCATCAATATTGTGGCCAAGAATATTCTAGATCCCACGGAGCAATGGTAACTTTTACCTTTAAGTTATAAGTCATAGGTTTATATATATACTAGAGGCTCGGTGCACGAAATTCGTACCCGGGGTGGGGGGGTATCCCTCAGCCTGGCCTGCAGGGATTGGGCCTAAACTGGCAGTTGGACATCCCTCTCACAATCCAGGACTGCTGGCTCCTAACCGCTTCCCTGCCTGCCTGCCTGATTGCCCCTAACCACTTCTGCCTGACAGCCTGATCACCCCCTAACCACTCCCCTGCCAGCCTGATTGACACCTAACTCCTCCCCTGCCAGCCCGATGGCCCCCAGCCACCCTCCCCTGCCACGCCCCGCATCCTCCCCCAGGACCTGCCTCCTCTGTGTAAGGCAGTGGAGACGCTGGGACCAGCCTCCTCCACCCTGCGTGGAGCTGTGGGACCCCCAGGCCTCCCTCACCGCATGGAGCAGCCGCCGGGCCCCTCCTCTGCTAGCATGTGGCCATCATGTGGCAACATCACACACGAGAACCACCTAGACTTTTAGTAATACATATATATAGTGAGTTGTGTTTCAGATTGCATAGTCCAGTGGTAAAGAGCATGTCCTCTGATGCTGGACTCTATGCTCAATTTCTAGCTGTGTGACCTTGTACAGGTCATTTGACTTGTGTGCGGGTGTACCAGTCAGTTACCCACGGGTAATGGTGGGAATCCCAGCATGTTTCCTCCACCCACTCCACTCCTCACCCCCTTCCCATCTAATCAACAGGCATATATTTACACCTGCTACTAGCCAGGCACTTTGACTACTGGACATACAGTGGTTGGTGAACACACATCAAGAAATTTCTTTTCTTATGGTGGTTTAGGAAGAACTAAATGTGTGTACATGTATATAGCACATTTAGACAACTGGTACTGATATTATTGTTAAAATTTGGGGCATTGTAATTAAACATTCACATTCTCACTTAATGGGTTTCCTCCATTTATGGGGGTCATATCCAAAGACATATAATGGCGTTGTTTCATAATATTATACTCATTTAAATTGCTTATTTTATTTACTTTTATTATTTTAAGAATTTATTTTAAAATGTGGTTTTATTTTGTTTTGTTTTTTTGTTGTTGTTGTTAATCCTTACCATAGGATATTTTTCCATTGATTTTTAAAGAGAGTGGAAAGGAAGGATAGGAGAAAGAGAGAAAGACACATTGATCAGTTACCTCCCACACAAGGGACCAGGGATCGAACCTACAACCCAGGTATGTGCCCTTGACTAGGAATCAAACCCATGACACTTCAATGTGCAGGCAGATGCTCTAACCACTGAGAAACAGTGGCGAGGGCTTAAGATGTGTTTTTTAAAGTGTTATTACTAAATATACCATCTACATTGATATCCAAGTCTATCTATGAAAAGAATATGCTAACTAGGTAAAGAGCCAGTTCAATTGGAGGCAATAGCACTCACAGACGTCCAAGGGCATGAGCAAGCCTGAAGAGTGTGAGGGAATGAAAGCTCCTTGCTGCCAGGCCTGAGGACAGGGGAGGGCAAAGCGCAGCACCCAGGCGCTGGAGGGCCTTGTGGGACACAGTTAGGATTTTGCATTTATCTTGAAAGCAAAGAGAAACCATTGAAGGCAGTTCAGCATTGAATATGAGTCAGATTTGCATTTCAAAAAGAGAACACAGTGGGTGGGAGATGGAGAATGTGCAGGATGGGGTGGGTGGGCAGTTGAAGTGGGGAGAGGTGCCATTGGAATGGTCCAGCAATTTATAAGTACTCCCATACAGCTTATTAAAATATATGCACACACATATACAATTAAACATATACCCACAGACCGTTGTTTTATATTTGAAATGCAGCGAATTAAATGAAATCAGGAATTTGAGGAATTCTAAAATCATGTCACTGGGTTTCTTTCTCTTCAGGTCCCAACATATGAACATGAAACAGTAGCTCTTTTTATCTTCACTCAGTTTTGTTCTCTTTCCCACTGCTGGGTTCGTCTTTCGTTTATATGAAGTGTTGCCCAGTGCTGGTGCACCCTTAGGTGGGTTATATGATTTGCTTTGATGGAGAGAAGAGTGGCCATCTGTGATACTAAGTGTGTGAATGCATGAGAGAGAGAGAAAGAGAATATGAGTGTGCTCAAATGAATTTCTGCTGACAGGACCACAAAACCCTATTCTCAGCACCTTCAGGTTTCAGGCCAGTGAGCAGGTCAGAACTGTTCTCCAGTTTGAATTGTTCTTACATTTTATTTTATTTTTTAATTTTTTATTTATTGACTAGAGACCCGGTGCACAAAATTTTGTGCACGGGTAGGGTCCGTAGGCCTGGCCGCGATCAGGGCCCATCTGCAGGGCGACCGGCAGGGTAATCGGGCCCCCCCTCCCCCGCTGGCACCCACCTTGGCCAGCCTGGGGCGTGCGGGCTGGGGACAGCTCCTGCATTGACCATCTACCCCCTGGTGGTCAGTATGTGTCATAACAACCGGTCGTTCCAACAGTTGTTCCGCTGTTTGGTCTATTTGCATAGTAGGCTTTTTTTAAATATTTTTTTTTATTGGTTTCAGAGAGGAAGGAAGAGGGAGAGTGAGATAGAAACATCCATGATGAGAGAGAATCACTGATCAGCTGCCTCCTGCAAGTCCCCCACTGGGAATTGAGCCCACAACCTGGGCATGTGCCCTTGACTAGAATCGAACCTGGGACCCTTCAGTTCACAGGCCAACGCTCTATCCACTGAGCCAAACTGGCTAGGGCTAGGCTTTTATTATATAGGATTTGAGAGAGAGAGGGAGAAGTTGATTTGTTGTTCCACATATTTGTGCACTCACTGGTTGATTCTTGCATGTGCCCTGACTGGGAATCGAACTGTGACCTCCTGGTTCATAGGTCAATGCTCAACCACCGAGACACACTGGCCGGGCTGTTTTTAAATGTTATACACAGAAAACTCTGTTGGACTTCATCCTGTGAAAGTTTCAAGACCTACACTCTGCTCTCCACTGTGTTGGCCCAAAAAGTCTTCAGTGGGTATGCTTGTGAGCTTAACAGACAGGAGTTTTGGCTCCCAACTAGAGTCTTGCCTTTCTCTCAAGTTTTCATTTGTTTTGTTGCATTTTGCTTTGTTTGAGTTTTCCAGATTTTGCAGGGGGACGGTTTGGGACAGATTTGTCTTTATATTTGTACGGAGTAGACGAGCCTGCGGGCCTTTCTCTGTGTGAGGCATTTTCCGTTTGCTCGCTCTCATTTTGTCACAACAGTCACCTGCTGTTTTTAATTTTAGCGTCGCTCACACTGTAAAAACGTGGCAACTACTTTATTATGGACATAACCAAAGACAAAAAATAGATCATTGTTAAGTGCCTTTACTTACATGTTTAAAAATATGTACATGGTAAATTGACACTGCACAGAAAGGATATAAAATGAAAAATACAGTTCCTTTCTAGCCCTCCGACTTCTATCACAAGGAACCCACTCTTAGGTTTCTTGCATGGAGATCCAGAAAAATCGGGGGGGGGGAGGGGGCGGTGAAATATAGCTGCAGCGTATATGATATAGTTTCTTTACAATTTAACATCAAAATGTACTCTGCGTATTCTCTTCACCTTTCGATGAGTCAAGTCATATTATGTGTAGTATTCTTCGCCTCCCTGCAAACATTTACTACTAATAAACCGGCAACCAAGACTAGGGCTCACAAGCAGGACTCATGATCCCATCTTAGAGGCCTTTAAAATCCTAAGGCAGAAAGCGGTAGGGGCTACCTTCTAGTTAAAACCACCAAAAATAAGTCATGAAACAAAGTGATATAGCAAAACAGAGGGAAATACACTCCCCAAAACAGTGACCAAATCTGGGAAGGGACAATCCCAACCCAGACCCAATGGACAAGGCCAAAGAAGGGGTAAGGACCAACGCCCAGGGCGGACTGAGGCGCCAGCACCAGCTGAGACCAACACACAAGTGCAGGCTGGGCTATTTTTAAAGGAGACCAAGGGAGAAGTAATGGCCACAAATAAAAAGGGAACATGTTGAACTACGGAAAGTGCTAAATTTGAAAAGGGAGAATGGTGCTAATGTTCTAAGAAATGCTCTCGAGACACTTTAAAATAGGATGGGATTCTAATCAGAAGTAGAACTGACACAATGGCGTAAACAAGAACTCAAGTGTAAATAGACAGTAATCTATTTAATCCAATATTCAATGAATTAGTCTATTATTTAATACAATCAGGTAAACATGCAGCGAGCATATCAAAAAATATATATGATAAAAAATCTACATAAGCTGGTTGGACTCATGTGATCATAATACTTTGGCTCCATATAATGTTTTTGGTCCCAGAACTAGTCAGGTGCCTTTGTGCCCCGTGTGTGTGTGTGTGTGTGTGTGTGTGTGTGTGTGTGTGTGTGTTGGGGGGGGGGTGGCAGGGAGGGCACGAGGGAGGGGGAAGTGAACCTATGCCATTTACCACAATATGTTTCTCTTCTCCAACCCCCATCATCTCTACGTTGTTGTCATTGTTGCAATGTTCTCCACGTGGCCAGATGCAATTTCTCTCTGAAGGCCCAACTCCAAAATCCCTTGCCTCTTCTCAGAAGCCTTCCCAACTCATTTGTTCTTCAAAGCCAGTCACCTGCATATTGGGTCCCGGTGCTTTGGGTATGTTCCTGGTTCTTTATGGCGCTTTTTACATGTGCATCTCTCTGTGTTTTGAGTTTGCTGAGGGCAGAGACAACACACCTTCGTGTCTCTAGCACCTAGTGCAGTGCCTAGCACTTAGTGATTCTTTATAGTTAAAGTAGAGGCCCGATGCACGAAATTCATGCAAGGAGCTCGGCCCTCGCAGCCCCAGCTTCATCCAGAAGGTCGTCCAGAAGGACATCCAGAAGGTCGTTCGGCTGTCTGGTCTAATTAGAATATTATGCTTTTATTATTATGGATGGAAGTGAGTAACTGGGTATGTAATGTTGGTTTATTTGTTTCTTGGCTTCATAAAATTACATAACTCATTTTTTTAATATATATATTTTTACTGATTTCAGAGAAAAAGGGAGAGGGAGAGAGAGATAGAAACATCAATGATGAGAGAATGATTGATCGGCTGCCTCCTGCACGTCCCACACTGGGGACCAAGGCTGCAACCTAGGCATGTGCCTTGACCGGGAATCAAACAGTGACCTCCTGGTTCATAATTTAATGCTAAACCACTGAGCCATGCTGGCCAGGCCATAACGTTTTAATATTAAGAATCCCAGGACACATGTAAATTTAACAGTCCCTAGTGAATGCATAATTTTACTCTTTTCTTAGCACTCCCTCCTTCCTGATTAATTGTGGCCTCCATAGAGTTACAAGAAAATAAGGAGAGTGGTCTGCCTTTTAGGGTGCTGAGACATTTTTCTGATTGCCTGCTGCTTCCTTGAGTTAGTAAGCATTGATTAAAAATAGTGCCTCCTCACAAGTTGCCTGAGATATAACACAGCATGCGATGTTGGAAAGTTGTAAAGGTGCTCTCTGGAGCAGGGAACTGCAGACTTACCCATCTTTTCTGACACTTGTTGATGTCACAGCAGTCCATGACTTATAACAGGAAAAAGTTTATAGAGAGATGGGAGGACAGGGCCTGACAACGTGACCTTTATTTTCAAACTGAAGATGGTTCCCTAGGCGTTCTTGTCCAGTCATCATAGCATCTTCTTGTGGGATCTTGATACCTGGTCATTAGCCTGAAAAATTCTCCCTGGATTCAGGTGACTCATCATTTCGTTCCAAGGGTGTCATCTCAGAGTTCAGCATTCGACAAATGCTTAGAATAGGCACATCCTAAGAATCTCGGCTTTATTGAGCTACTCCCCCAGAAAAGCTTTCTGAAGATGCTGGAATCTTCCAGCAACCCTGTTGGCAGCACTGTCTTCTAACTTTTTTGATCCATACCCTACTTCTTATACAAAGAACATAAGTTTCTGGTTATAAATTATATACATGTATTTCTGTATCGATATAATACATTAATTATCAAAACATCTACACTAATAAAAGAGAAAAATGGTAATTGGCGTACGGCGCTACCCTTTTCATTGGCTAATCAGGGCTATATGCAAATTAACTGCCAACTAAGATTGGCAGTTAACTGCCAACAAGATGGCGGTTAATTTGCATATGTAGGCACAATGCAGGGAGGCGAAAGGGAAAGCAGGAAGAAGCCCCCTGCCACTGACAGTGATCTGAAACCCAGGAGGAGCTAAGAGCTGGGGGGCAGGGCAAAGGCGGCCCTGGGGCCGCCTTTGCCCTGCCCCCAGCCATGATCAGAGAATCAGGTGCCTTTTCCTCCCTGGCCAGTGATAGCAGGAAGTAGGGGTGGAGCCAGCGATGGGAGCTGGGCATGGTCGAAGCTGGCAGTCCCAGGAGCTAGGGGTCCCTTGCCTGGGCCTAAAGCGAAGCCCACGATCGCGGCGCCCCCCGCTGCCACTGCAGGTCCCCGCTGCCTGGGCCAGACGCCTAGGCCAGAGGCATTAGGCCTGGGCAGGGGCGGAGCCTGCAACCGCGGGGAGCTGGGGGTCCCCTGCCCAGGCCTGACACCTCTGCTGGAGGCCTCAGGCCTGCTCAAGGGGCCGATTCGGTGATTGGTGATCGGAGGGTGATGAGGGTCAATTCCTCTGGCCGAGGCATCAGGCCTGGGTTGGGGGCAGAGCCGGGGATTGGGGGCATATGATGGTCCCCTTGCCCAGGCCTGAAGCCTGGGTCAGAGGCATCAGGCTTGGGCGGGGGGTAGAGCAAGCGATCAGAGGGAGATGGGGGTCCCCTGCCCAGGCATGATTCCTGGGCCAGAGGCCTCAGGCCTGGGCGGGGGCCAGAGCCAGTGATCGGGGGGAGATGGGGGTCCCCTATCCAAGCCTGACACCTCTGGCGGAGGCCTCAGGCCTGGGCAAGGGGCTGATCAGGCGATCGGAGGGTGATGGGGGTCTACGCCTCTGGCCGAGGCATCAGGCCTGGGCAAGGGGCAGAGCCAGCAATCGGAGGGGTCTGGGGGTCCCCTGCCCAGGCTTGATGCCTGGGCCAGAGGCATCAGGCCTGGGCTTGGGGCAGAACCAGTGATTGGGGGAAATGAGGGTCCTCTGCCCAGGCCTGACGCCTCTGGGCAAGGGGCCGATCCTGCGATTGGAGGGTGATGGGGGTCAACGCCTGAGGGCTCCCAGTATGTGAGAGGGGGCGGGCTGGGCTGAGGGACACTCCCCCCCTACCCCCACCCAGTGCACGAATTTCGTGCACCGGGCCCCTAGTACATAAATAAATATCAAGTGAATGAAATTAGCTTCTGGTAGATGTCTTTAGTTTGAATTGATACCTACTCAAATAGTAAAGAAAATTGATGTATAGAGTTTACTTTAAAATTCCTCAACAACAAAAAGAATATATGAAATAAATGTGGCAGAATCTTTATAACTGTTGAATTCCGATAATAAATACAGGATATGGGGATTTGTTGTTCTGTTCTCTCTGCTTTGGTGGATATTTGAAATTATTCATAATTAAAAAAGTGTTAAGCCCATAAAACAAAAAACAGAAGAGCATGATAAATATAGAATAGAAATTCTAATATTCCCTTTCTTCACTCCTCTGGATTTTCTTGTATGCCCCACCTTAGAGTCTACTGGTTTACAGAAAAAATAAATAGACCAAAGTGAGTCTACTTGAAATATTTGAAATATGTTTTCCTAAACTCTTCACTTTAACCAAATTTTATTTGAACAGCTCTCTTTTTAATCTATGCAGTCTATTTCACACTAGCAGAAAAATAAAATGCCTTAAACCAACACATACCCTGTCATTAGCTGGAACTCCAAGACGCCAGGTTATACAGCAGTGTGTTAGTAAATCCGCTGTATTAATATAACAGCTGCATGTTTATTCATGATGTAGTGTAGACCCTTCAGTTCATTTCACTTGAGAGGGACTTTAATATTTTATTTCCTAAAATGTAAAAGTGACTATTAGGTTAGTGCATGTTATATTCATGAACTGATGGCAAGAAAAGGTAAATGCAAAAGAGAGTTGATTAAATTCCCATTAAAATTTTTTTCTCTGTATTTATTTAATGGAAACTGGTTCAATCAAACCCTTTTGGTCCACACTCTGGTTCTTGTAAACAACAAAAGAGAATACTTGCAGGCTTCCTACAGGGTAAGGGTGTATCCAGCATTGGACATATCAACTCAAACACATTTCAAAATTAATCATACTTTATCCATTATTCATTTAATGTTCAAATCCATGTCATTAATAACTTAAATCAAGTACCAAATGAGTTTTTAATATGATTTAATTTCCCATAGTCTCTTTAACCCTGAAGATCTTAAGGCTGTCAGGATTCTAGAGAAGAGTGTGGATATTGGGAAAGAATGGAGGAACTAGAGGCAGTTCTCTGCCCCATTGGAAGCAGCCTAGTGCCCGTGTCAGCAGCTCATGCCCACCATCAATGCAGTCATTTATGTCAGAAGCTGTTTCCATGCTGGGTTGCATTTTCCCCAAATACACTATGAATTTATGAGCAAGGGAATGTGATGTCACTAGAGGAAGGAGTTTCACTTCACCTCCCATTCCATTACCTCTCAGTTTTCAAGTGGAAGAAAGATTGTATTAGAACCCCCTAATAGAATTTATATTTAGAATACATATACATACATACAATTGATTTTAGAAGAGAGGGGAGAGAGAGATCGAAACAGCAATGATGAGAATCATTGATAGGCCTCCTCCTGCACCGGCCCCCCTCCCCACACACACACACTGGGGATGGAGCCCATAACCCGGGCATGTGCCCCGGCCAGGAATTGAATTGTGACCTCCTGGTTCATAGGTCGATGCTCAACCCCTGAGTCACACAGGCCAGGCAGAGTACTGATTATTTTAATAAATAAGTTGGATCTCTCTCGATTGTACTATTTCATACATTCAACTATTTACCTTTCACAGTGAGATACCAAGATCTGCTGAGTGACAATGAGACCATCAAGATTAGCCTCTTTCATCATGTGGCTACATTGTCTGAGGAAATATATTTCTGATTATCTTATATAATAAAAGCCTAATATGCTAAGTGTCCAACTGTTCAACCATTCGACCAGTTGCTATGATGCACACTGACCACCAGGGGGCAGACACTCTGACTGGTAGTTAAGCTTGCTTCTGGGGTCTGGCCAATTGGGACTGGGTGAGATGGGCTGGACATGCCCTAGAACCCTCCTGCGGTCCCTCCATGGCCCCGATCGTGCACCGGTGGGGTCCCTCGGCCTGGCCTGTGCCCTCTCGCAATCCAGGACCCCTTGGGGGATGTCAGAGAACTGGTTTCGGCCCGATGCCCGCAGACCAGGCCAAGGGACCCCACTGGTGCACGAATCCGTGCCCCGGGCCTCTAGTTAGAAAATAAAGGACAAATAATTTTGGAAGTGGGACACAGAAATACTTCCTTTATAGAGCAAAGCTGTCTCACCCATGAGTGTGTTGAAAACAAATGTTTCTTTTCAGAGGACAACAGACTGATACTCTTTTACCTAAAACAATAGCAGAGTTAATTACGTCTTCCTGACATGGTGACTTGAGTATGTTCACACTGATTGGGATGGTGGGCAGAACCACCTTCACTTTTTAAATGGTTAGTTTTATAAACTATATTTCTAAGTATCTTTATTTTGAAGGTGGACTTTATGATTCACATTTACAGGAATTATATTCCTTAACTCTCATGTTAACATCCCTGTGCAGTACCTAGAGCTATTTTTATTATCATTTCATAAATGAGAAACAGTCTTAGGATGTTTGTAGGGATATACAGTGGCAAGATTTGAAGAATTTACAAGTGCTGACTCTAAATCCTATTTTTCCCCTCCATGGGAGACAAGGATACTTGGAAAGTGCAAGGAAAGGAAGAAGGCAGAGGAGATTTTAGGGCAAATGAAGGCATTTTCTGGTTGGTGTTCACTCTGGCAGACTGAAGAAGGCCTAAGAGGAGGAGAGAGGGGCCTCTGTCTTGTTATAGATTTAGAATCAGCATGCAGTGAGGGCAACCTCTCTGTAATAGTAAGAAAATAATGCAAATGTTCTGGTTAGAATGTGGATAATGTTTTAATTATCTTAATGTGTTATCAAATGACTTTTTGAAATTTAGTGTATTTGCAGTGTGGTTGTCTCCTATACAGGGTGGGGCAAAAGTAGGTCTACAGTTGTTCATATGGAAAATAACACAAACCTCCTAGCTAATAAAAGACAAAAAGGGTAATTAACCGTACCTCCACTATGCTTCCCATTGACTAATCAGCGAGATATGCAAATTAACTGCCAACAAAGGTGGCGACCGGCAGCCACGCAGCTGAAGCGAGCAGGAGGTTTGCTTGCTCCAGTGATGGAGGAAGCCAAGGTTCCCTGCCTGCCATGGCCTGGCTCTAAGCTCCCAAAGCAACAGCTCCAAAAGCAACAAAGTTTTAATTATAGAAGCCAAACAAACCCCAGATACCTGCTTTCAGCAGGCCGTGGCCTCAGAGCTAGAGCGAGCAGGAGGGCAACAAAGTTTCAATTATAGAAGATAAATAAATCCCAGAGTAAAAAAAAAAGAAAAAAAGGAGAGGCTGAGAGCTTTAGTCACAGGCCAGCCTGAAAACGGCCCTCAGCCTCTCACCCAGACTAGCCAGGCACCCCAGTGGGGAACCCCACCCTGAAGGGGGTATGACCAGCTGCAAACAGCCATCAGCCCCTCACCCAGGCTGGCTAGGCACCCAAGCGGGACCCCAACCCTGATCCGGGACACCCTTCAGGGCTAACGAGCCAGCCCCCACCCGTGCACCAGGCCTCTATCCTATATAGTAAAAGGGTAATATGCAAACTGACCCTAACAGCAGAAAGACTGGGAATGACTGGTCACTATGACACACACTGACCACCAGGGGGCAGGCACTCAATGCAGGAGCTGCCCTCTAGTGGTCAGTGGACTCCCACATGAGGGAGCTCTGCTCAGCCACAAGCCAGGCTGATGGCTGCCAGTACAGCAGTGGTGATGGGAGCCTCTCCTGCCTCCTCAGCAGCGCTAAGGATGTCCAACTGCAGCTTAAGCCTGCTCCCCGCTGGCAAATGGACATCCCCCGAGGGCTGCCGGGCTGCCAGAGGGATGTCTGATTGCCAGCTTAGGCCCAATCCCCCAGGGAGCAGGCCTAAGCCAGCAGGTGGTCATCCCCCGAGGGATCCCAGACTGTGAGAGAGCACAGGCCAGGCTGAGGGGACCCTTCCCCCTCCCCAAGTGCACAAATTTTTGTGCACCGGGCCTCTAGTATATAATAAAAAGCTAATATGCAGATTGTCCCCTCGACCAGGAGTTCGACTGGGGGATGGGGATGGCCAGCCAACCATCCACAGCCCCTTCCCTCAGCCCTGATGGGGTGGGCCTGCTGTACCCTACCCATGCACAAATTCATGCACCAAGCCTCTAGTAATTAACACATTGTTTGCGGGTAGTTTTTATCGCGTGCTAACAGGTGACACGGGCCATATCTGCTAATTTTTTGCGCAAATGGCAACGTTCAGTAAAATTATGATAACTTTAGTTTACGTATTTATACGTTACCCGCATTCTACCACTAGTCTATAAAAAACATATTAATATGTGTCCCCCACTCTACTACACTGGTAGAACGTATAAATACGTTTCCCGCATACAATGTGTTAATAAATAAGAATATAAGAATAAATTGTTTCATGTACTCACAACTGTAAACCCACTTTTGCCACACCCTGCATAAATGCCTTCCACATTCACAACTCAAATTGAAATCAAAGTAATATTACACTGGCCCTAGCCAGTTTAGCTCAGTGGATAGCCAACCCGAGAACTGAAGGGTCCTGGTTCAATTCTGGTCAAGGGCATGTACCTTGGTTTCAGGCTCGATCCCTATCTCTGGTTGGAGTGGTGCAGGAGGCAACCAATCAATATGTCTCTCTCACATCAATGTTTCTCTCTCTCTTTCTCCACCCTCCCTTCCACTCTCTCTAAAAATCAATGGAAAACTATCCTCGGGTGAGGATTAACAACAACAAAAACAATATTAACCCAAAGGGTAAGCCATAAGCCTGTAATAAATATTGCATGATCTGAAAATATTGTTAAAATAAATGGAAAAAATGTTGAACATGAGCACATCCATGGGATTTATCATCATATTTAGTCAACGTAACAGCATCACAGATCATTTAAAAGGAAAATAGAAGAGTCCTCATAATTTCCTGGCCTTTTTTCTAAAAGTAAATGTCAAAAGAACACATTTATTTGCCTTAAGTAAAAATAAAGATTGTTAGAGATCATGTATTTCCTAGATTTTGTACATGTATTATTTTTTGAGTTGCTATGTGTTATCTGATAGTGGAACACAAGGATGTTTTGTCTTTTAGCTCACTTCTTTGGTACCATTTTGTAATTTCTTTTGTCTTTTGCTATTTCACAACTTTAGTTTCCATGGGAACGGGATCCGTCAGACCGTATTCGGGACTCACTCAGAATGTGGCGTCAAGGGTTCCTAATTAGGCTTCAGGCACTTACGGCTGAGTTAATATGAGTCTCTGTGTTACATCTTTGAAGGTGCAGACAACTGGGTTATGATTTCATGACAGGTTTGCATTTTCAAATATTTTAATCAAAGATTTGGATCAGAGGACTTTAAAATCATTTAAGTGTTGTAGAACTTGCTGGAACAAAACCAAGTACATTTAGGCATTCTGCTCTTGACAGATGAGGAAACTGAAGAGACACCGGTTATCACAGTTAAACTCACCAACGTCGGTTAAACGTTCCTCAGCTGAAAATGTTACCCTTTGAAATACGGCGTATTGTGAGTAGGAAGAATTACACTGGGCTGCAATTTAAAGCAGCTAAGTAATTAAAAGTCAAGCGAGGTAAGACAGAAAATAACAGCATTGAAAAGCCTCCAAACTGTACAAAAAAGGTCTTGAATAAATCCTGTGTCCTCTTAGGTAGTTTTGTTGTGTCCACAGAAGAAATGTCCAAACCTGTAGGGAATTTTTATGAGTTTATTTGAGCCTAACCGAGGTCAGTTGCGATGGAGCAAAATCTCAATGGAATGAAAAAATGCTCCCTGAGAATGGCAGTTTTGCAGCTTGTTTTATTTATGTTTATTTTAATCCTCACCGAGGATATTTTTCCATTGAGTTTTAGAGAGAGTGAAAGAGGGAAAGACAGAGAGAAATACCGATGTGAAACACATCGATTGGTTGCCTCCTGAACGTACCCCAACCAAGACCCTGGCTGGGGAGGAGCCTGCATCCGAGGTATGTGTCGTTGAGCGGAATCGAACCCAGGACCTTTTGGTCTGCAGGCTGACGCTTTATCCACTGAGCCAAACCGGCTAGGGCTACAGCTTATTTTAGACATTAGGGGAGAGAAGGGGTTACATGAAATCATGGATGGTAGATTAAAAGGGTGGAAGACAGCAAAGGAGGAAATCTCGTGGATTGGATAAAAAGTAAAACAGAGAGACACATATTTTTTTACACTGGCAGGGACTGGATAATGAACATTTACAGCACATAGAGATGTATGTAGGCAACAAAATAACAAGGAATTCTGCTCTGAGTGGTGGAGATTGTGCCCTAAGGGGTTGAGAAGAGATTACTTTGACATTTCAAGAGTATGTTGTCTTAGATGCAAAAAGAGAATAGAAAGGTCCACTTAAGAACAAGACTGACCTTCGGCAAGGAGGCTACAGGCCAAGACATAACCCACGCTTCCTTAGGACTTATGTTCAGACCATCCGATGTGGCAGGCCTGCCATACTGGCCTCTGCAGAACTTGTCAGGTTCATTAACCTGTGGCCCTTTTTCCGTCCACATTAGTGAGAACAAGTGCCACCAGTGGACTATAAAGTACATCATAGGTTTTACTCTTAAAAATTTACTTTGATGCACTTGGCCAGCATGGCTCAGTGGTTGAGCATCGATCCATGAACCAAGAGGTCACAGTTTAATTCCCGGTCAGGGCACATGCCTGAGTTGTGGGCTCAATTTCTAGGCAGCGATCTATGTCTTTCTCTCATGGATTTTTTTTTTCTCTCTCTCCCTCTCCCTTCCTCTGTCTCTAAAAAAAAAAAAACAAAACAAAAAAAAAAAAAACAATAAAAACATATTTCAAAAATTACCTTTGTGCTCACAGTACAAAGATTGTCTAAGTGGAGACCGCTCTCAAGTCTATAAACAGAGCTTCCAGTGTCTTCTAGCTGAGAGTGTGTTCCAGTAATTCAATAGGGAACTCCCAGCAGGAGGGGTGTTGCTGCCCCAGGGGGCGCTGCGGAGGTCTGGTGGACTTATTTGATGGTCACATTGATCTGATTGGTGGGTCTATTCATTTTCTAGGCAGGGGCCAGTGCTGTTAAGTTTCTGTGTGCCAGATGACATTGTAAGATGAAGACTTGCCCTGTGTCCCTCATCCTTCATCCTTTCCCAAGCCCCACTGCATGTTCATGTAAATGAAAACTTTATAACTAGTATCTTAGCCTATAACTACACTATTTTACTTGTAAACACAATTTTTTCCCCCTGCACAGCCTTAACATATAACTAAATATGCACGTTTCCATCGAATGGCTACAGTAGCTCTGTTCTTCATTTCCCATACTGTTTGGAATGGCTCCTGGTCTTTTCCTCTTAAATCTCGTTAACATTATATGTACAGGCTAACATTTGATTTTTTTTTATTGTGTCTTCTAATGTACTCTCATGTATAAGCATTTATAAATTGAAATATATTTTATTTCACTATAAATAGTATTCCTTTTATCTCTATTTAATATTAAAGGAGCATTATATTTAGTTTTCCTAGTTTCATATCTATATACATACACACATATATACATACTAGGGGCCCAGTGCACAAATTTGTGCACCTTGAAAGGAACTGTGAGCTGCAAGGCTACGGTGGGCACAGGGCCCGTTCTCGGCCCATCCTCAGCGCCCCTGCCTGGTCCTTCCCACCGCGGCCCCCAGTCCCATCTCTGCCAGCATCCCCCTGCTCCCACCACTGCTGCTCCCACGTGCTGATGGTGCCAGCCCCACTCGCACCCACTGACGACGCGGAGCAATAGGGGCTGGCACCAGTAGCGGGTGCAAGCAGGGCATTCAGTCAGCAGGTGCAAGCGGTGGCTGCTGCCCCGATTGCCCCCAGGAACAGGGGGAGGTGGAGAAACCCTCAGAGGTGATCAGGGAGGCAGCCACCACTCACACTCACTGACAGCGCTGAGTGATCGGGGCCAGAACTGCACTCACTGACGGTGCTGAGTGATTGGGACCGGCACCAGGCACCAGCAGCAAGTGCGAGCGGCAGCTCCGGTGCCGGCTGCAGATGAAAGTGGGGCCAGTGCTGGCAATGGGTGTGAGCGAGGCCGTCGTGGGCAGTGGGCGCGAGAGGCGGCTGCCGGCCCCAATCACCCCTCAGGAGCAGGGGGAGGTGAAGAAGCCCTGAGGGGCGATCAGGGCCGGCAGCCACCACGCACACCCACTGACATCGCTGAGTGATTGGGGCCAGAATTGCACTCACTGACGACGCCGAGTGATTGGGACCGGCACCGGGCACCGGCAGTGGGTGCAAGTGGGGCCAGTGCTGGCAGCAGATGCAAGTGCCAGGCAGGACTGTGGCACATGGGAGCAAAGAATTTTCAGTAACCACCAGAGGCTCACCCTGATAACAGCAACCAGCACCCCGCCTTGGTCTGGCGCCCCCGCTCACCTGCTCCAACATCCCACCATGGCCAACGCCTGCCATGTTCCGCGCTCTGCCGCCTGCTGCCAATGCCCACCATGTTCCGCACATGGCCCCTGGTGGTGAGCACGCATCATAACGACCGGTTGTTCGGTTGTTCCACTGTTCAGTCTATTTGCATATTAGGGTTTTATATAGAGAGATATAAACATGTACAATATGTTACCTATCAATTTTGGTTTAGTAGAGTGAAGCAGGCATCAAAAATTTATTGCCACCCTACCTGGTTTGGCTCAGTGGATAGAGAATCAGCCTGCAGACTAAAGGGTCTTGGGTTCGTTTCTGGTCAAGGGCACATGCCTGGGTTGTGGGTTTGACCCGCAGTAGGGGTATGTGCAGGAGGCAGCCAATCAATGATTCTCATCACTGATGTTTCTATCCCTCCCCCTTCTCCCTTCCTCTGTGAAATCAATAAAAATATTAAAAAATTAATAAAATAAAAATAAAGGACTGTGGAATGCAAATTACAGTGGGCACCTGGTACATCATGGGTGACTTGAGCATAGGCTTTGTGGTGGGTAGTACCTGAAGGGAGGCTGGAAAGACAGGAGCCAGGTCTGAAAGGCCATTGGAAGGAATTTGGATTTCATCTGAATGCCAGGGGAAGCCTTGGAAGGAAGCTAAATATGATCAGATTGTACTTTAAGAAGCTCACTCATGTCCAAGTGAGACTGCATTGCAGACTTGTCCACATCTGTCTTGGTTCTTAGCTGTTGGCCTCCTGATCCCAAGGAAGAGGAGCCCCCCCTTTGAAAGCTAATTTCTTACCTGTGCTCCTGATGCTCTTCCTCCAGTTTCTGTGGGTCCTTTGCTACAGAAGTTTATCCCCTCTCTCATCTTATCTTCAACTTCTCTTCATCACTACCTCTCTGATCACAGGCTGGAGAATGCTCAAGTCTCTACAATTTTATGAGTGAATAAAACCCAGCATGATTCTGAAACCGGACAACCAATGGGTCCAGATTGCCTGTCACTTCTTCAGCCAATTCAGCAGAGACAGGGTGGATTCATATATGAGCGTTTATTCCAGTCCTGCCAGCAGGATGGGAGAGCAGCAGGTCAGCCACGAAAATGAACACATGGGACTACATCAAAATAAAAAGCTTCTGTGCCACAAAAGAAACCATCAACACAACAACAAGAATGGCTATCATCAACAAATCAACCAACAACAAGCTCTGGTGAGGATGCGAAGAAAAAGGACCCTCGTGCACTGCTGGTGGGAATGCAGACTGGTGCAGCCACTGTGGAAAAGAGTATGGAGTTTCCTCAAAAAAATTAAAAATAGAACTCCCATTTGACCCAGTAATACCATGTCTAGAACTATATTCCAAGAAACCAGAAACACCTATCAGAAAGGATATATGCACCCCTATGTTCATAGCAGCACAATTTACAACAGCCAAGATTTGGAAACTGCCTAAGTGCCCATCAGCAGATGAATGGATTAAAAAACAGTGGTACATCTACACAATAGAATACTATGCTGCTATAAAAAAAGGAAGAACTCTTACCATTTGCAACAGCATGGATGGACCTGGAGAGCATTATGCTAAGCAAAATAAGCCAGCTGGAGAAAGATAAATATCACATGATCTCACTCATTTGAGGAATATAATAAACAACATAAACTGATGAAAAAAAAATAGATCCAGAGACAGAAGCATTGAAAAGACCATCAAACTTCAGAGGGAAAGCAGGGGAGGGCTGGGGGGTGGGAGTGAGAGATCAACCAAAGGACTTGTATCCATGCATCTGAGCATGACCAATGGACACAGACAATGGGAGTGGGGGCATGTGCTGGAGGGTGGGAATGGCCAGAGAGAGGCCAATGGGGGGGGGGGGAAGGAGACATATGTAAAACTTTCAACAATAAAGAATTTTTAAAAGGGGGCGATTATAGTCCTTGGATTTAGACCACTCAAGAAATCAGGGTAACTAATTCTGAGCAGTCTTCCCTGACAGTTGTAAAATGCAACTGTTGAGCAGTGCCAAGCCATTGTTTCTATGGTCTGTACTTCAAAATAAATGCTTCTTGTTCCTTTGGCTTCCTGAAGACTAATTAAAGGAAACATGAAGCAACAATAAGCTGGAGGATTCCCCTTCGTTTCCACATCTCTTCTGGAGGCATTGCTGCTAATAAAAGTTAATTAATATATCACATGTATGCAATGTAAGAGCTAAAGTTTCTATGAATCTTCATCAAACAGGAGAGTAGAAAAATAAAATTGATCCAACTCTCCTATTTTAAGAATTGAAGTTTGAGAGAGAGGTAATGTACGTGAGCAGGTGAGCTCTGAGTTGTTGGTCTATAAAATCTTTAGTATTTTAAAGGTTGAACTATCAGATAATAGACTCTGCAGACTGCTTCCTTTATTGTGGGTGGTCAAATCTAGAAAGCTAAATGAACTCATTAATAAGGAGAAGTCCATAACGGTGTGCAGAGATGGATTATTGGAGCTCTCACTAAGAATTTTTTTTTTCCATTTCATTTTTTCAGATTTTACAAAATGTGTTTACATTGCTAGGCCCTCCCCACCTTACCACAGGGCCTTGGGAAGTGCCTGTGCAAGTGAGAACCCCAAAGCTTAAACCTCATTAAATTCCTGGTCAGCCTGCCTGCCTTTATGTGTCTATTCATTATATCTATAACACTTTTAATTCAGAAAAAAATTGAAAACATTAGCAGTGCTCTATCTTCATTAAAGAAATGCAAAGATCACCCTGACCTCGTAGTTCAATTGGTTAGAGCATTGTCCTGATATGCCAAGGTTGGGGGTTTGATCCCTCATTAGGGAACATACAAGAATCAACAAATGAATGCACAAATAAGTGGAACAACACATTGATGTCTCTCTCTCTCTCTCTCTCTCTCTCTCTCTCTCTCTCTCTCTCCCTCTCTCTCTCTCTCTCTCTCTCCCTCCCTCCCTCCCTCCCCTTCTCCCATCCTCTTTCTCTACAATCAACTTAAAAACATTTTTTTTAAAAAAAGAAATGCAAAGATAACTTCATTTGCAGGTTATAAATTTAACAAATTGGTGATATTAGAGAATCTTCTTGATACTTTTTATGCTAATCTCTATAATACACAATTTGTATTCATAACTGCATGTTCATGCCTTCAAAAAGTAAAAACTTTTGATGCATTAAATTGTTGCAATTCCCAAAATTCTCTTAGTAAGGCTGGGCATAAAGGTATAAAGACAGTTTAAAACAAACGTCTGGTTCCTGTGGGAGGTGCAGAGAGCTGAGTGGATGATAGAGTGCTGTTTTCTCACATGTGTTGCTTTAGTGGATTTATAAATATCAACTGACTGCGGAATAACCATTTCACTCTCCCTTGAGCTAGACAGCCACTGAGCAGTGTGTCTCAGCTGTCAGAGGACAGTCGGTGCAGGGATTCCCAGATTCCCACATGCTGGTGATTCAGAACCAGAGTTCAGAACCCAGAATCCAGAAACTCAGTTTTAACACTTTGCCCAGAGCTGATGAAAACTCTGGAGAGCCCTAGCTGGTTTTGTTCCGTGGATAGAGCGTTGGCCTGTGGACCAAAGGGTCCCAGGTTCAATTCCAGTCAAGGGCACGTACCTCTACCTCCGTTGCAGGCTCTTCCCCAGCCCAGGCCCTGGTTGGGGGGCATGCCGGAGGCAACAAACCAATTGATGTATTGCTCTCACATCTATGTTTCTCTCTGTCTTTCCCTGGCTCTTCCACTCTCTCTAAAAATCAATGGAAAAATATCCTTAGTTGAGGGTTAAAACAAACAAACAAACAAACACAAAAAACTCTGGAGACATGATTTATAGTGCCTGCTCTGAAACAGTATTTATGTGACAAGTATATTAATATGTTCATTTCTGCTGAGAATTATAACTATCAAATACTGGTGGTTCTGGACTTTAAGTCTTGAAAAACTATAGTGAGTTAGTAACTAAAGTTTCAGAACCAAGGGCAGTGAATGATGTTAAATTAAAATGTCATCAAGCACTCAAAGCCGGATGCCCCATCTCCACTGTAAGGATGCACCTGAGACACAGCTCAGACCACATGAGACAGTGAAGAGAGACCCTCTCCCATTTTAGTGCTCTTCGCCATTGCATCACGTTTCTATTTTACATCTGACATCTTTAATAACAGTTTCTTATTTTACACTAATGAAGCTCTCATGCTATTGTTTCTTGGTGTCTTAATTTTAGGGGAAATCAGTTAGCACACAGAATGATCGGCATGGCTTCCACTGAGTATGTGATTCTTATTGGCATCAGATTGGTACAATGACATATCTTCATTTCGTCTTGAGAGTCTACTGGATTTGAGTTGACTGTTATCATCTATTTAAAATCTAGAGTTAAGTCCTGGCTGGTGTGGCTCGCTTGGTTGGGCATTATCCCATGCACCAGACAGGGCACATGCCGGGTTTCTGGCTGGATCGCTGGTAGGGGGCATGTAGGAGGCAGCCAATAGATGTTTCTCTCTCATGGGTGTTTCTCTCTCTCTCTCCCTAAAAATCAATTTTAAAATATTTAAAAAGTAAAATAAAACATGTGGCTCATAGCATTGGTAAAATAATTGCATTTGGCTGAGATTGTCATTTGGAGGATATCAATGAAAGTCCTCAGAAAATTTAAATAGCTTCTTTTGTTTCCTACTGGGGACTAACTACCTGGTGAGGTTCAACCATTGATGGCCTTCCGATGCTATTGGCCACCATTAAACAAGTGAAGATGTGCTGAAGGACTTTTCTTTGACCTTTTTTGAGAACTTGTTTTACTGTAAGAAGTTAATTTATTTACTTCATCTCTATCTAATATTACTCCAAAATTTTAATTATCCAGTTGTTTGGGTAGCAGAATGCCATGAAAATTTCTCTAAATTTACGAATGCATGCAACTTATATGAAAACGACTTTATATTCCGTTCTAAAACACGAATCGTCTTTCTTGTCCTCAAATGGTTTTTAAAACAGAAAAGGGGAGGGGACATAAAACTTCTGTGCAGCATGTAATAAACATACAAGTTTAATTCAAATTACTTCATTCACCGTAAACATCCTCCCACGAACATTTTCTCTGCTAAAAATGGCAATCGGTTATATACACTCCGAATGATATCGTTGCAGCCCTAAGGCTTGACAATGGACGTGAAGCCATCTGCAGAGCATCTGGCAGTATTGTGTTTAGTACCAGTACTTTCTCACAAAGCCACTAGTTTGAGAATGGCTGGGCAGGGCGAGGGGATACCCTGTGGAGCCAGTAGAGCTAGATATAGATGTATATCTTGGCTTCCCTGCTTTATAGCATTGTGACCTTGAGCAAGAGCTACTTAATGTCTCTCTTAGTCCTCACATCTGTCAAATGAGGATATTAACACAGTGGAGTCACATTTTGCTTAGATGTTAGGTTCTTAAGGGGAAAATTTATTCATAGTCAAATCACCCTTAAATTCTTTAGGCCATCATTAACTCACCAGAACATCATTAACTCACCAGGACATCAGCTCTAAAAGTTAAGCACATCTTTTAGTTTTCCTTACACTTTGATGTGGCTTCCCTTTCTCTAAAAATAGGGTATCAATGTCTCATTAAGAGGAAGGGCCATGGATGGACATGGAGAGCATTATGCTAAGCAAAATAAGCCAGTCAGAGAAAGATACATATCACATGATCTCACTCATTTGTGGAATATAACAACAACATAAACTGATGAACAAAAATAGATCCAGAGACACAGAAGCATTGAACAGACCATCAAACCTCAGAGGGAAGGAAGGAGAAGGTGGGGGGTTTAAAAGATTAACCATGCCCTCGCCAGCTTGGCTCAGTGGATAGAGCGTTGGCCTGTGGACTGAAGGGTCCCGGGTTCAATTCTTGCCAAGGGCACATGCCTGGGTTGTGGGCTCTATCCCCAGGGGGGTGGAGGGTGCAGGAGGTAGCCGATCAATGATTCTCTCTCATCATTGATGTTTCTATCTCTCCTCCCTTCCTCTCTGAAATCAATAAAGAAATATAAAAAAAAATTAAAAGATCAACCAAAGGACTTATATGCATGCATATAAGCATAACCAATGGACACAGACACTAGGAGGGTGAGGGCATGTGCTGGGGGGTGGGAGTGGCTAGGGACAGGCCAATGGGGGGGAAAGGAGACATATGTAATACTTTAAACAATAAAATAAATAAATAAATAAATAAATAAATGAGGATACACCCATTTAAAAAAAAAAAAAAAGAGGGCCAGAATGTCCAGTTTGAGAGGTTAGAAGAGAATATGTCTGTTTGCCTGTCTCCCTCTCCTCCATCCCCTCCACACCCTTTAGACCAGGGGTCCTCAAACTACAGCCCTCGGGCCACATGCAAATACAAATATTGTATTTGTTCCCGTTTTGTTTTTTCACTTCAAAATAAGATATGTGCAGTGTGCATAGGAATTTGTTCATAGTTTTTTTTTAAACTATAGTCCGGCCCTCCAACGGTCTGAGGGACAGTGAACTGGCCCCCTGTTTAAAAAGTTTGAGGACCCCTGCTTTAGACCTACTATACTTAAATGAAGAGATAGATGAGTATCTTATCTAACTCCTAATTCCTACCTCAATTTATAAATTTTAACATATAAATATTATCCGTAATAAATACTGGGTGGTATTATTTTGTTACTGCTAACCCTGTGCATCTTTCTTATAGTTGCTAATGTAATTGTATATCAGTGATTATTGAGACAGGAATTTTAGGGGAATATAGGCAGGCTTAGGGATTTTTTAGAATTGGGGTCCATGGAAAAACCAGGGAGAAGGTACATTTCCATAACACAAGGAAGCCTGGTGCAGTTACATCTCCATAAGACAAGGGAGCAGCAACAGAGACATTTCCATAAGACAAGGGAACTGGGAGTAGCCAAAAAAAAAAAAAAAAGGTTTATATTTACAAAACAAAGAAGGAAAAAAGCCCAAAAGGAATAGGAGGACAATGAGGGAGGAGGGCCTCAAAAGTCACTATAGTAACCAATTCGAAAGGGAATATTGACCCATCAGAGGAGATATCAGGACACAGAAACTGCAGCCTTTATAAACCATGGAAACAGGAAGTCGGTGGGACCCTTTCCCCCTCCCCACATGGGGGTCTGTTCTGTGGGGCTCTTTTCCTCTCCCCACGTGGGAGTCTGTACTTGTTCTTCAATCAATCTCCACCTTTGCTATACCACTTTCTGTCCGTGGATTCATTCTTCGACTCCACGGACAAAGAATCCGGGTTCCAGTCCAAAGATTCCGTATCATTATCAAAACCATAAGGCAAAAAAACAACAACAACAAAAAAAAAAACCACACAAAAAAAACCCACAAGGCTATTAATTTTTACTTTGGATAATTTATGAAATAATTTATATCCAGTTTTTATAGCTTGCTTGTGTGCATGGTAATCTCTGTAACATATCAATTTTTGCTAAGTATGTTTTTAGTTAAAAGCATTCATTTAAACAACACTTTTATAATAAATTTTAAATTTGTGATACTGTCAAATGAGTGTTTATTTTTAGTCAAATCGGATTATTTTAGGTAAGTGATAAACAATGTAAGAACTTTTATTCTTACAGTTGGGGAGGGGAAGAAGCACAAAGGTTTCTTTTGACTTGGCTGGGAGTTGTTAGCAGTTATGGAAGTAATCATCTCTTAGCCTCATCTTATGAATTTCTGCCAGAGATTTTGGCACACACCCATAACTATTAAAGATGTTTTGTAGCTAACCTAACTTTAAAACAATCGCCGACCTCAATCAGCAGACAATTTTATTTGTTTTCCTATTTAACTTGTTCTGGAAAATTGAAGGGAAAATAAAAATCAGTTCAAGAAAGCAGCCAACAGAGACTATCCCTAACATCTGTTAGTGAGATGTTTATACAAAATCCAACATTTTGTTTTCATAAGAAGAGTTATTGAGTGCAAGTTTTAAAAAATTAAAGCTGAATGCCAAGAGTAGGAAGGCTGAAACAAGATAGAAATCTTATGATACATAAATTTTTTGTAAAGATTTAGAACTTTGTCTTTAGTAAGTTTAACAAAAGTAACCACACATTTTAATTCTTTTTACTTAATTAAAAGCAAACCTTGCCAGGGCCGGTTTGGCTCAGTGGATAGAGCGTCGGCTTGCGGACTGAAAGGTCCCGGGTTCGATTCCGGTCAGGGGCATGTACCTGGGTTGCGGGCACATCCCCAGTGGGAGATGTGCAGGAGGCAGCTGATCGATGTTTCTCTCTCATCGATGTTTCTAACTCTCTATCTCTCTCCCTTCCTCTCTGTGAAAAATCAATAAAATATATTTAAAAAAAAATAAAAAATAAAAAATAAAAGCAAACCTTGAAGTGAATAGAATTAGAGGAAGGAAGGTAGCTAGGAGGAGATGCTTAAAAATCACATAAATAAATATTCAACTACCTATTTACTAATTCATGAAAACTAATCCTCATTTTAATTTTTGTTTTGTTTTTACCTTTATAGTTTTGCCAATTCAACCAATCCTCACTTTTTTAGTGTCTGGGACACATTATTTTTTTCTGCTCAAATATATACATATAAAAATTATGGGGGACCTCCAATCTGAAGTTAACAGCTGTTATTTTCCACAGAACTTTTAAAGTGATTTTTGAAAATTTAAGAAACTTTTCTCAAAGGAATGTTAAGCAAGTGGAAAAATTGAAAAGGTGGGAAATGATTTAACCCAGTCCTAACCTTCTAACCTCAGACTGAATGAATGTTCACCTCGAATAAAAGCTGGCCCAAGCTTCCTCAAGAAAATAAACACGCTCAGTGGGCCCTGCAGTGTTTGAAAAGTTCAAAGATATGATGATGCGAAGGGAACACAGAAGATCTTTTCCTATTTTGCCCAGACTTTTCCTTCAGCTTGTTTCAAGGGAATATGAGTCTTCATTGTTTTGTCTAAATAGGACTAAAATCCTTTAAAAATGACAAACACCAGTCCTCATTGGTATTTCTCTGAGGGCACTAATTTACATGTTGCTAAAGGAGAAAAGAGACTTTTTCAAAGTGTGCTTTGAAAGTTTCACAGAATAATGGTTTGGAATCAGAATCACTGGCAAAAAAAGAAAATGCTATTATTTAGATGTAGGTAGAGAGCAACAAGAATACATGAGGCCTTGGCTTCCCCAGCTCACTTAGGAGGGATCTGGCTTGGCCAGCTTAGTACTTCCCTTCCTCTGTTCTCTGAAGATCCGGACCCGCCTGTAGACTATGGTCTACACAACAAAACTGGGGAAGGAGAGGAGAAGCTGGAAAAGAAAGGCACGGGGGCAGAGGGAAGGGGGGGAGTTAGAGGAACATGTTACATATTCTAGTTTGGGACAGAAGTATATGGGAAGGAGAAGAAGGTTATTTAAAAAGATTGCTTAGACCCCTGCCTATGAACCAGGAGGTCATGGTTCGATTCCCTGTTAGGACACATGCCAGGGTTGCGGGCTTGATTCCCAGTGTGGAGTGTGCAGGAGGCAGTTGATCGATGATTCTCTCATCATTGATGTTTCTGTCTCTCTCTACCTCTTCTTTCCTCTCTGAAATCAATAAAAAAAAATTTTTTAAATGGTACACTACCATAGAGAATTGTTGTAAGAGTCAAGTAAGTTAACATTTGTAAGGTGCTAGGAATGTCGCCTAACATCTAAGTGCTTAATAAATGTCATCTATTGTTCTTTCCCCTTCCTTCCTCCCTCCCCCCCTCCCTCCCTCCCTCCCTCCCTCTCTTTCTCTTTCTTTCCTTCCTTCCTTCCTTCCTTCCTTCCTTCCTTCCTTCCTTCCTTCCTTCCTTCTTTCTTTCTTTCTTTCTTTCTTTCTTTCTTTCTTTCTTTCTTTCTTTCTTTCTTTTCTTTCTTTCAAGATGGGTTGCCCAGGGATTGAACCCGAAACCTAGGTATGTGCCCTGACCAGGAATTGAACCTGAGACCGCTCAATGTATGGGACTTTTCAACCAACTGAGCCACACCAGCCAGGTCTATTGCTCTTTCTTAAGAGCCCATTAAGATCCTGTTCTCCAACTCCCTCCTCTCTACCATAAGGCTGGGAGAAGGTATGATTTTTCTTAAACGTTTGCATCAGCTATGATTCATTTCCATTTCCCTCATAGTCAAGGTGTCCAGATGTGGAAAGGCTGGAAATACACTGCTTTTTCCTCTCTGGTTTTGGCTTCGTACATCCCTGCCTGAGGCAAAGAACTCTTGGCTGCATAAGGTGGGGGAGGACAAATATTCCAAAACATTGTCTTGTACGGCACACAATTCTCAGTCTATAGATGGAAACTGATGAGTAAATAGATGGAATGATGTTACATCATGGGCAATACCTAAATTTCTGGCATGAGTGACCATGTGGATTGTAGTGTCTTTCACTGTGATAGGATTTATAGAAAGAAAACAACGTTTAGGGGTAAACATATGAGTTTATTTTTGCCTATGAGTTTGTGGTTCTTACAGGAAATGGAGATATAGATAACCTATAGAAAGAGCAGTTTATGGATTTAATCTCATCATCATCACTGTATAATCTCAGGAGATAAATTAGAGTTGGATATACAGATTTAGGACTTTTTAGCAAATAAATGGTTGTTGAATGAATGAGAGTATAAGACATTATATAGAAAGGAGTTAGTTGAATCAGAAAAGCCATTTCTGGATGGATGGATGATGGATGGATGGGAAGAACCCACAAGGGTTACAGAATGAAGATTAGTCATGTCACACAATCCAGGGAAGTCAACAGAGTCGGATGTCAGAGAGAGATTAAGTAAGATAAACACTGAAAACTGTCCATTGGATAAGGCAACGGTGGGTCATTTCTGCCTTGGCGAAAACAGGCTTGTAGATCTTACAAAGACAGAGGCAGATGATAACATGAACAGCAAAACAGCACTCCTCGTACATTGTAGAAACATAGTCAAGAAATAACCTTTAGGTTTTTATGATCAGTTTAATTTGGTCTTAGGTTATTTCATCTATGAGTTGGGGGTGAATAATGAATAGCAGCAGTTGGATCATTTTACCTAAATTGTTTTCTTAAGCTAACCAGCAAGCATGCTTTGTATTCTGACTTTGAAGTAATTAATGCCAGTCCAGTATTGCATACTTATGACACCTTCCCCAGTGAATTGCTTGCTTTCAGGAAGCCTTCATTAGTGTTGGTGTGACCCAACCCCATTTACTGGATTCCTCTCAATAGTATACAGTGCGGAAGGGTATTATTTATGCATTCAACAAATATTTATTGTGCCTTGATTTATGCTAGGTACTAGTCTAGGTGTTCGGGCTATGTCAGAGAGTACAACAGGTAAAAATCTTTCGCAGTAGCATTTATATTTCAGATATATATACTTATAGGAAGTGATTTAAATTATTTTTAAATATGGTCATGAAAGTGACGGTAGAATGACATCCATAACACAAAGTGATACATAGCAAAGATTGAATTAGAAAGTTTTAATTCCTGGTTCTGCTACTTGGTTGTTCCAGTCTTAGTATGTCTATTCATAAGGTATATGAAAGTCAATAACTATGTTGTATACCTGATGCTAATAGAATATTGTATGTCGACTGTAATTGAAAAATAAATTTTAAAAACTTTAAAAGAAAGTAAGAGATCAACCGAAGAACTTGTATGCATGCATATAAGCATAACCAATGGACGCAAGACACTGGGAGAGTGGGGGTGTTGAGGGCATGTGCCAGGGGAGGGGAGGCCAGGGGAAGGTCAATGGTGGGGGGGGGGGAGGGGGAAGGAGACATGTGTACTACTATTTGTAATATTTTAAACAATAAAATAAAATTTAAAAAAAGTAATGTCTAGTACAGCAGGTCACTCTGAATATTGAATTTTATAGAATAAAAGTAAAGTATGTATGAACACTTTGAAAGTGAAATTTTATATAAGGTTATGGGCATGATGATACCACCATCATCATCATCACTGTATAACTCTCAGATCACATTAGCCACCATAACTACCATAATGACCCATTTTCATATGATGAAGGTATAGTCAGGGGTAAGGTCCTAAAGTAGTTTATATCCTTGAAAGAGGTGCTAAAAATTAGTAGTTTTTACTTGGGGGACAATATCCTCTGACACAAGATTATATATTAGCTGAATTAAGGACATACATTCTTGTTTAACAGTCAGGCTTGTGAAAGGGTGTTGTTTTTTAGGGGACCCTAATAGATTTATGGGTTCTGCTTTGGGAAATGCTTAAAAGGTAAAACCACAATACAGAACACGGAAGAGACATATAATGGTTTGGCTTGGTTTTTCTTATTTTGATACTTTAAAACTTATGTGCTGCGAATTACATGAAACTGTCACCAAACTTGAGGCCTGTTTTCTTTAATATGGCATCCCGTGCATCCCATTCAAACATTTTAAAAAGACCTCTTGCACTATTTTAATTATCCTATCTGTTTTAATCTTCCAGGTCCTAAGACCTTTGGATTGTCTGACCCAAAAGACCATCAAGTAATCACAGCAATAGAGTATCAAGGTAGAGTACCTTACTGCTTTTCACAGACTGTTTTGTTTAAATCACCCAAGAGTATGGCACATGTGAAGTTGTCTTTCTGTTTGTCCAGACCTTCTGCCTCACCTCACACTAATTCTTCTGCCTAAAATGCCATTTCTGCCTTGGGAACTCTTTTTCCACCTCCTCAATGGAAATTTTGGATATGCGATGGAAGACCTGATGTACAAGGAAGGTCTCTTATTGCGTAAATTATCTGGAACAAAGCAAATCTAATTTGTGAAACTGGGGAGATGGAGATCTTGAAAGTTTCCAGTCAGGTAGATGTGGTAAATGGAGATTAACACCGCAAACCTCATGCTATTTAATATATTTAAAATGGCATGAATATAGTCTATTTTGAGGTACCATTTTGCTGTTTATTTTAGCTTCTTCAAAATATTTTAGTTTCAGTTTTGCGAGATGAAAAAATTCTGGCGATTGGTTGCTCAACAATGTGAATATACTTACCATGATTGAACTGTACAATTAAAAATCAAGATGTTGTGCTAGCTGTTTTGGCTCAATGGATAGAGCGTTGGCCTGTGGATCAAAGGGTCCTGGGTTCGATTCCGGCCGAGGGGACATGCCTGGGTTGTGGGCTTGATACCCAGAGCGGGGTGTGCTGGAGGCAGCAGATCAATGATTTTCTCTCATCATTGATGTTTCTATCTCTCCCTCTCCTTTCTTCTCTGAAATTAAATATATATTTTAGAAAATCAAGATGTTAAATTTAAATTATGTCTATTTTACCACAATTTAAAAAAATGTTAATGGTTTATATAGCCAACAATTTATAAGGCTTTTATAAGTTTACCTCAAATATTGACTATCTACTACTTTTCTGAAGTCTCTTTTACCTGGAACACAATAATCCTAGGAAAATAGAAGAATGACTGTTTCTTCAATATCATACTTGTTGAGGCAGAGATGGTAAGCATTTAAGAAACAAGTCTTGATGTCTGATACTTCTTCTTTAGGCATGTCGTAGGTTCCCAGAGGTAGAGAGAGATAGTTTAAAGGAAAGAGCAAAAATTATAGGTGAAGACTGGGGTGTGGAGAATTAAATGAATTAGTATTTAACCAGTACTTACAGTAGTACTTGGCACATTCTGTTATCTGTGATTATTTAGTAAAAACATGCTATAATAAGAGTCAGCCTATCATTCAAAAATAACATCCCTTAATAACAAATTACTTACGTATTTAGAAAGTTCTAATATTTTACGTAAGCTAATACAATACTCATATCATGGCTTAGTTTTAAATGGGCAGAGGTGGGAAGAGGAAATGAAAGATTGGAAGTAATTTGGAACTATGGAATGTACGTAGAGGAAGGATGAGTAGGTCTGGAAGAGGTACCAAAGACACTGTCAAGGCCAAAACAGTGAGCACATTGAGAGGAAGATGGGTCAGGGTGCTCATGAGGGATAAGGAATGAAGTTAGTTTCTCCTACTTTTTACTTTCCTGGAGGTTCTAACTGTTGAGTGCAACAGGATACCATGGATATACATCCATCCCTGCCCCCTCGGCCCTATGCCATGATATCTGAATTAGAATGCCAGTTATATTCTTTAGTCTTATATTCCTTTTTAAAAAACTTACTGATGCCCAAACCAGTTTGGCTCAGTGGATAGAGCGTCGGCCTGCTGACTGAAGGGACCCAGGTTCGATTCCGGTCAAAGGCATGTACCTTGGTTGCGGGCACAACCCCAGTGGGGGGTGTGCAAGAGGCAGCTGATCGATGTTTCTCTCTCATCGATGTTTCTAACTCTCTATCCCTCTCCCTTCTTCTCTGTAAAAAAATCACTAAAATATATTAAAAAAAAAAAACTTACCGAGCTCTGGTTGGTGGGCTCAGTGCTTAGAGCATCAGCCTTCACCCCAAGGGATCACAGGTTCGATTCCCCTGGCCTGGTCTGGGCACATGCAGGAGGCAACCAATCTATATGTCTCTCTCACATCAGTGTTTCTATCTTTCTCTCTCTCCCTCCCTTCCAGTCTCTCTAAATATCAATGGAAAAAATACCCTCAGATGAGGATTAACAAAATAATAATAATGATAATAAATAAAAAACTTATTCAGGCAAAATTCACATAACATAAAATACACTGTGTTAAAGTAAACAATTTAGTGGCATTTGTACATTCACAATGTTGTGCAACCACTACCTCCATCTAGTTTCAAAACATCACTCCATACTAAAACTCTGTACCATTTACATTACTTTAAAAAAAAAATGTTTTTATTGATTTTAGATAGAGAGGAAGGGAGAGGGAGAGAGAGAGAAACATTGATGTGAGAGGGAAACATCAATCAGCTGCCTCCTGCATCCTCCCTGCTGGGCATCAAGCCCACAATCTGAGCATGTGCCCTGGCTGGGAATCGAACTGGTGACCTCTCGGTGCATGGGATGACGCTCCACCAACTGAGCCACACAAGCTAGGGCTACATTACTTTTTAGTGTGTGTTTTATGTTTACTGCAGAAAATTCTTCTATAATTTATTGCAATCAAATGTTTGTCTTAGTCCCAAGTAAGTATTTTTCTATCTTTTGGTTTCACCTCTGCACCTTTTAATTAAGAATTACATTTTGGTTCCGTTTTATATGTGCCCCAATCATTCCAACTTGGCTCTCCATAAAGCAAAAATAAATTCCTACTTCTACTTTTTAGTTTTAGGATATTGCATACAGTAACTTGATTTTACTTGCAGTCTAAAATATTTTATGATTTATGTATACATTAGAGGCCCGTTGCACGAAGAGATTCGTGCAATAGGCCTTCCCTTCCCCGGGCTGCCAACACCACTTTTCCTCCCGCACCCGCAACCCAGGCCTTCACTCCTCCGGACGGAGCCTTCAGTCTTCACTCCGCCACTTCGCCCCTACATATGCAAATTAACCCAAAAAAGATGGCGGTTAATTTGCATACTCTCCTGATTGGCTGGCGAGCATAGCAGAGGAATGGTTAATTTACATGTTTGTCTATTATTAGTTAAGAGGTGTTCCATCCAATTCATTCAGCATCTTGTCTCTATCACTCTGATGTCAATACCAGTAAATCATGAATTAATTCCTTCTTTCCAGTACTGCTGTTCTCTATCACTTCCCACAGTGGTGCCAAAAACAGAATAAGACTGAAAAAAAGGTGGCTCTACCAGGCTTTTAAATTATATGAACAGCCTCATGTAGAGTATCCAACCCCGAGAGCTATAAATTGGGGTTTAATAGAATGCTTTTCTCCACAGAAGTAATTTGAATTCTTCACAATTACTTTGGTAGTATCAATTCTCTTCTTGCATTATATAAGATTTTGATGATTTTAACTTGCGCACAGAGAAAACCAGAAGATAGTCAGCAGTACAGAATCCTAGAAAAACTAAAATTCATAGCATAGCAAAATATTTGTGCCAATGCTTTATCAGAACACAGAATTAGCCCTCGCTGGTGTGGCTCAGTTTATTGGGCATTGTCCCGTGCACCAAAAGGTTGCCAGTTCAATTCCTGGTCAGGGCACATGCCCATGCTGTGGACTCAATCCCCAGTAGGGGGCGTGCAGGAGGCAGTCAATCGATTTTTTTAACAATATATTTTTATTGCCTTCAGAGAGGAAGGGAGAGGGAGAGAGATAGAAACACTAATGATGAGAGCGAATCATTGATCTAGCCAATTGATGTTTTGATCTCACATCAATGTTTCTCTGTCTCTCCCTCTCCCTTCCTCTCTCAAAAAAGCAATCAAAAAACAAACAGGCACTAAACTTTAAAAAAAACAAAGAATTACATTTTCTCAATCTAAATGAAATAAGCATTTTAATGGAAAAACTTGGTGCATTTTTTGTTTCAATGTGCCTTATTTTGAGAAAATATGATTTATCTCTATATTATTTTCTTTGTTGTCTCAAAGGTAATATTTTAGTTAAAATCTAAGTGATTTCTTAGGTGAATTTGTAATGGCAATAAAGTGTGGATTTCTGTCATGTCGAGACAGTCTTACCACTACAACTAAGAGAAGCTCCTCATGTATGAAAGTAATAATGACCATTTATGGCGCATGTACTATGTGAAAAGTGCCATGTGCATCCAAGTACATAAATACATCATCTCATTTAAACCTTACAACAACTTTACCTATTGTGCAAGTTAGGTAATTTGCACAATATCACACAGCTGGTATTTGGCAAAGGTCTAACTTCAAAGCCTGTGCTAAACTACTGTATGATGACGTAATGACCCTGAGGGCTAGATGCAGAATGATCCTGGCCTTGAGTGTTGACTTTTGGCTGAGAAGAAAAAGGAGAGTCCCTGGTAATTATCTTTTAAGTTCACTTGGTTCTTTATACCCAGATGTTGATCCCAGATTTACTGTTCCTCACGGGTCTGGGGGTCAAGGTACTGGCACCTCAGGATCTGGGCCCTGGCTCATCCCTTGCTTAGAGCACACCCAAAGAATCACATGGCAAATTCTAAATTGGAGTTCTAGGACATTCTAGTTAGAATTCTAAGGAATTCTAATTCCATCTTTTTTGTTATTATTATCTTATTGACTTCAGAGAGGAAGGGAGAGAAACATTGATGTGAGAACATTAATCGGCTGTCCCTGCACGCCCCCTACTGGGGACCTAGACCGTAACCGCAGCATGTGCCCTGATGAGGAATCGAACTGTGACCTCCTGGTTCATAGGTCCATGCTCAACCACGGAGCCATTCAGACAGGATTGAATTCCATCTTTTAAGTGTTTGTTCAAATGTCACCTTCAAAACGAGGTGAACTCTGACTACATTCTTTTTTTAAATTGCACCCGTCCCCCAGAATTCCCATGCCTCCTGTACTCTGATCTACTCTATTTCTATAACACTTATGCTAATATACTATATAATTCACTTCATGATTTTCTGACCTCTTGCCAATTGTAAGATCCAAAAGGACAGAGACCTTTGTGTTGCCCCTTGGCACGGCTCCAGAACAGTATCGGACGCACGCAAAGTACTCAGTGTATTTCAGACAAGTTGCACAGACCATTTCCCCACAGTTCATGTGCTCAGTGCGAATGAGGCTGGAGTGGAGTCCACTGCATTTAGGAAAATCCTTGGTTATGTTTTCAAATGTAATTTCTGCAAAGGTTCCCCATAGAGCAGTGAGGAGAGAAATTAGGAACAGTGGTGTGCATGTGTCTAGTTAAATATGTGAAACAATTGAAAGTAAATGTATTCCTAAGAACGAGGAATATGGGCTAAAAATGAGTGTGGGTGTGTGTTTAATTGTTGGAAACTCAACAAAATACGGGAAGGAAACCTATCTAAAACTCAACACTCCGGAAAGTCCCCACCCATTCTCCTTAATCAACAGAATGGAACTGTGTTTCCTCAGACCAGTTCCTCAGCACGCGTTTGTCTTTGCAGTCTAACTGTAAACATGTCTGTAAAATGATGGCTCTCTGTAAGGTAAAACCTGCTTTTACATCTTTAGGCATCTTTGAAAACAACTTTGGGGTTTTTTTTCCCCTTGCCTTTCTTTAACCTACTTTCTATTTTCCCTTACCTTTTATTCTATTTCTATAATTCTATCAATACATGTGGAACTAAAAAAAAAACTTTAGCAAGCTACATAAAACAAAAAGAAAAATAATCTATCACACAGAAATCATCACTGAGTTAATATTTTCATATATATTTATACAGGCTTTTTGTTCATACCTATATGAATATTTTTAATACAACCAGGATAGTATTATAAGTATTGCTTTCTAATCTACCTTATCATGTAATATCCTGTTGGTGTCTTTTTTAATGGCATTAAATCTGTTTACCATCAAAATCAGACATATGACAGAGTTTTACCATAATTTATCTGGATTGTGGTAAGGAATAGGGTTCACCAACTTGTTAGAAGACAATATTGGGTTTGTATTAAGCATTCGGAGAGAGGGTAACCAAAGAAGGGATCTTAGTGGGAATGTAGCCAGTTGAGGGGACGTTTGTGCGTGTGCACAGCGTGGCCTGGGCTGGACTTGGTGCCTCTGCTGGGCACTGGTTATGAAGCACGCTCAGCTTACCGGCACCCTGGCGCTCAGCACATTGGACCGAAATGGCATCATCTGATTTGCCTCTTTTTCCAGACTATAAAATCCTCAAATCTGAGGCTGGAAAGGATAAGATCATTAATCATTGCTGCCATTTTAAAGTACTTACTGTGCATACATTATTGTATTTGAAGACTCACAAGAATTTGAGATGTTATCTTACTTTACAGATAGTAACTGATGCCCAAGAACTAGGGGAAGTAACAAAGTGTCACACAATTATTATGTGGAAGAGCTATAATGCTTTCAGTTTACCTTTAGGTTAAGCCATGTGGTAGATGTTAAGGTAATTTATGAATAAATAGACAGATCGATGGATGAAATGAATAAATGGATGGATGGATAGAATGAATGAATAGAAATACAAAGGAATAACTTAAGGATGTTAAAAATTCATTGCCTAATTAAGTGAAATATAATTTCAGAGGGACAATTTAGCAACTAAGTTCTTTTGTTGTTGTTTCTAGAGGTTATTTTAACCTGCAAATTCCCAAGGAAGACCCCGGCCTCCAGATTAGAGTGGAAGAAACTGGGGCAGAGCGTCTCCTTTGTCTACTATGGCCAGGATCTCAGAGGTAAGAAGCTGTGGACTCGAGGTGAGAGCAAGAGCATAAACACCAAGCACAGCTGCTACCCTTTGGTTTACACATGAGAACAGGACACAGCTGGCTGCTGGAAATATATGTATGTATGTGGGGATGAAACCAACAGTGAGTGACGGAGACCTAGCACACAGCCCCGAAACGGAGAACACAGCGCAGAAGTAGGCGGACTCCACTGGGGCCCTGGACCCTTCATGGCTCAGCTCAGGCCTCCAGGGTGTAAAATGCAATTGTTCTTCCTCTCGAGAGAAAGGAAGACAAGATGGTGCCGGCGGGATGCCGGGTCACTGCTCGGTTGTAATAACTTGGTTGTATTTCAGCATCTCCATCACGGCAACGCTTAGGGAGTAAGACTTCGAGGAGGGTACATGCAACTGCCTTTACCCAGTGCCTTCTCTTCTTATTTTTTATTTGTCTTACATTTCTACTCCCTGTTCTTCCTATTGAACATGGGACGAGCTTTTGATTTAAAGTGTTGATGGATGAAAGAAATGCTAGGATGGCTGGGATTTGTTGCACCATAACTCAGTGGTTAGAGCACAGATACAACAAGTCAGGCCATGCATTGATCGCTCTAAGGTGGGTGATTAAAGAAAATAAGTTTGAAATAGCAGCACCCATATACAATTTTTAAGTTAAGTTTATTGATTGAAAAATAACTGCTTTGGGTACTGAATGAAGTGACTTGAGGAAGGTAGTATATAGACAGTGACTTGCATTATTATCAACAACGTTGTCTTCTCTTTCTAAAAGGTGACTTTAAAGATCGAGCTCAGATGATGGATTTCAGTATCAGGATCAAAAATGTTACAAGAACTGATGCCGGGAAATACCGTTGTGAAGTTAGCACCCCAACTAACGAAGGCCAAAGGCTGGAAGAGAACACGGTCACTCTAGAAGTATTAGGTGATGTACTTGTATCTGTGTGATTGCTGCTCCCTGCCCTCCTCCCCATCACCCAGCCCTGGGGGCAATGGGGCAACTCAGGGCCCAGGCAGCAGAGTCACAGAGACCACCAGCACCATCTTTCCTGCAGAGTCTCGACCATTTCTCACTTCACCTCATTGGCTGATGAACTGTGACTATTACTAACTCGTGATCACAAAACCTCTCTTCATTCAAGATGAATGTAAATCTTAATGGCCCTACACTGTACGTAGGAGCATTTTCCTGCAATAGCTTTCAGCATATGTAGTATTTCTCCTACCACACAAGAGAGTATCCCATGAGATGATAAAAAAAAAAAAACCAGTAAAACAAAAAGGTAGGCCAGGGGAAGTATTAGAAATTATTTGGTAAAGAAAAGAAATTAGCATTTATTATGCAGCTGCTATGCATCAGGCCCTTTCAAATATGTAATTTTACTTCATTGTCACTGACAACCTGAGTTTCACAGATGAAGAAATAGAAGTTAAATGGTGTTCCCAAGGCCACACAGCTGGTAGGGTCAGGATTTGGAGCTAACCACAAAGGCCTTATGGTTAATTACTGTAGAAATCACTGATGGATATTAACAGCTTATGATTACTGTTGATAGAGGAACATGATCTTTGCTCCTTCATAGATGTTAGTATAAAATACCAAGCAAGAGGAATAAAATCACTTCTTTTTGCCTAGCCGGTGTAGTTCAGTGGTTGATCGTCGACCTATGAAACCAGGAGGTCATTGTTCGATTCCCGGTCAGGGCACATGCCTAGGTTGCAGACTCGATCCCCAGACTTGAAAGGGCCTGATGGGGTGTGCAGGAGGCAGCCCATCAGTGATTCTCATCATTGATGTTTCCATCTCTCTCTCCCTCTTCCTTCCTCTCTGAAATCAATAAAAAATAAAATAAAATCACTTCTTTTTTCTATATACCCCCGGCTCTTTCTATAATACTAGTGACATACTAGTATAGAAGAAATCCAGAAAACCTTGCAGGGGAATCAGCGGGAGTATTGGCCTTCTATTGCTACATAACAAGTGATCCCAAATTTAGCAGCATGAAACCCCACCCACTAATTAGCTTGCGGTTTTGCAGCTCAGACGTCTAGCATGACCGACAGGCTCTCTGCCCAGGGTTTTACAAGGTTGAAATCTTCAGTCTGACAAAAGAATGGCTAATTGTGCTCGTGCTTTGAATCTTTCATTTTCCCTTTTGTGATGAGCCAGAGAAAACCACGTTTAGAAGAGTGATTGAGGAGGTCAGCCCCTGTCAGAAACAGTGGATTTTGGACCTTAACTGCATCTCCTAGATCCCTAGATCAATGTTTGCTGGAATAAATGAGAGAAAGTATATGTATACCAGGGCTGGGGAATTTGGGGGACTGTCTTAAAATTCTGCTCACCACTTAGAATTCTGGGTTTAAGTTATCTAGTAAAGTCTGGTTTACTTACAAATCCCTGCGGCCAGATTCTCTAATTTGGCCAGTTCTAGGTATAATAGGATTTTTTTTTAAAACTATATATTTTTATTGATTTCAGAGAGGAAGGGAGAGAGAAACATCAGTGATGAGAAAATCATTGATTGGCCGCCTCCTGCTCGCCCCCCACTGGCACTGACTGGGAATTGAACCGTCACCTACTTCCTGGTTCAGAGGTCGACACTACCACTGAGCCACACCAGTCCCGCCCAGAATAGAATCTTAGTTTGAGTACTGAGCCTGAAAAAATACACTCACGTTTGATTTCTTTTGAATACAGTTGGTAACAAAACATTAAAACAATTGGTGAGGGAGAAAGTAGAGATTGCTCATCTGAAGAATAGTTGTCTGCTAACATCATGCTTGCTGTTATAACAGAAAAGTACTCTCAGCGAATGGCTTAACATAATAGAAGTTTCTCATGGAGGTCAAGTCTGAATGGTTGGGGCAGAGATTGTAGTGGTGGAGTTATATAATTCTACTTGATGAGATTATTAGAGACCCAACCTCATGTGGATCTGTTATCATCAAAACACAGCTTTCCGAGGTCACCATGTGTGTTGACACCTACTTGGTAGTGGGAGGGGGTGGGGAGTGAATGAATGGAGAGTCAAGCATGAGGCCTTTATGGAGCAGGCCTGGAAATGGCACAGAACTCATGCACATGACCCCATCAGGCAGCTAGGAAGCCGGCAAATGGTCTAGCTTTGTGCCCGTGAAGAAAGGCCATAGGTCTTTCGAACAAGTAGCCAGTCTCGCTCACAGATGTCTGATCAATCTTCTCCTGGCAGTTAAAATCCTTGTTTGGCTTATAAATAACCAATGCCATTTGACTCCCGTCCCTCAGTGGCTCCAGGAGTTCCAACATGTGAAGTCCCCAGTTCTGTTCTGAGTGGAACCGTGGTGGAGCTGCGCTGTCAAGACAAAGAAGGGAACCCGGCTCCTACATACACGTGGTTTAAGGACGGCACCCGCCTGTTTGGGAATCCCAAGCTCGACGCCCAAATCACCAACAGCTCTTACACAGTGAATACGAAGTCTGGAACTCTGGTGAGGGCATGGCCAGCCTTGGCCCAATAGCTGTTCGGCATTTGGAGGGGAAAAAATAATTGGAACTTAAAATGATGTAGAATAGAGGGCTGATATCATTGCTTGTTAAGTGGAGATAGGAGAGGGCAGAAGGAACGATGGGGGTGCATGCCCAGAGAAGAGAGGGGAAGGGCTGGGACCGGAGATGGGAAGACAACAGACGACCGGGGAGCTGAGCACACAGTGAGCTGGGACAGAGCAGGTTGATCCATGATGACGGATCAGGTAGCTCACCCCAGGTAGTATTTACAGTGTCAGGGAGATGCACAGAAACTCTGGTGTGGGGAGGGGGGGTGCCCTTACCCCAGTGCCAGCCATGTAGGAATAGCATTGCCAACCTATGATAGGATGTCTGTGTCATTAAACTCTTCCATAACTAGATCATCAACAATTGTATGATCTGTATCAGTGATTTAAGAATCTATGATTAGATTTTCTCATTGATGGAAAATTTCACCTTTCTAGGAACACTAATGGCAACCTAACAAACAAACTCTTTAAAGTTAATGACATTTAAAAATTAAAGTATTTTTACCTTTTTGTCTCTGACGTGTAAGGTAGAGATGGGAAGTCAAAATCAAGATCATTAAGCTTGAAGCTTTCTTTTTCATTCCCAAAATTTAATTTGTCAGTTTTAAAATGTCTGCTTTCCCATACGCGGAGTTACTACCACAACCACTATCAAAAAATCTTAAAGGCCCGGTAATAATAATTTTGATGGATTTTAAAAGGAGGATATAATGTTTCCTTTCATGCCTTCAACCTACAAGTGCATTATAACATTTAAAAACTAGCTCCTCTGGCAAATAAAAAAGCACATTGATAAATTGGCTAAATAACAAGCATATCAATGGATGTGGCTACCCCTTGAGGAAGGCCACGCTCTGGCCCTCTGGGTGTCAGTAGGGTGAGTCAGCAGGTCCTGGTGAAACTGGGCAGAAAACTTGCCATCACACTTCGCTATATTTACTTTTCCAGTTTATTTTTTCTCAGAGCAGGTGATAAAAGCCCCAAGGCGAGTCTGAGATGATAACATTCACTTTCCTCAGTTACCCTTGAAGTATCTTGTGATGACAAGGGCAGAACCGGCTTAGGTTTTGAGAAATGAGCAGCAACCAAGATACCAGTGTACGGGTGATGGTGACTTCCTTTTGATGACCAGTTGTCATGTGTTGGAAGATCATTGTTTTAGTCTAACTGATTGTTTACGCACCCTCGGCCTTGAGCTCATGGCGAATATTGTTGAAGTATTCTGACTTTTGGGGGAGTGAGAGATGCTTCCGTAGAGTTAAAATAAACGAGGAAACACTTTCATCCCACCACGCTGAAGTCTACAGAAAGGGAGAGTGGGTGGGTAGTGAGTAAAGAAAAGTGAGAGAGGAAAAGGGTTAATAAGAACCTTGGCTATTTTTAGGAACATACGTTGCATGAAGAGCAAAGACCAGGAGCAGGTGCTTCTTAAAGGTTCTTGGCTCTCATAGCTAAGCAGTGACCGCTGCCGGACTGAGGTGTGACAGGAGGCATGAAGGAATGATTCCGAGCACCCTCTTCCCCTCTGTGCTGGACCTTGGGGGTCCTCTACCGAGTCCAGATACCACTGCATTCACTCCCTCTTCCCTCCCTCCCCTCCCTCCCTCCCTCTTTCCTTCTTTCCTTCCTTCCTTCCTTCCTTCCTTCCTTCCTTCCTTCCTTCCTCCCACCCACTCTCCCTTCCTTCCTTCCTTCCTTCCTTCCTTCCTTCCTTCCTTCCTTCCTTCCTTCTTTCCTTCCTTCCTTCCTTCCCTCCTTCCTTCCTTCCCTCCTTCCTCCCACCCACTCTCTCTTCCTTCCTTCCTTCCTTCCTTCCTTCCTTCCTTCCTTCCTTCCTTCCCTCCTTCCTCCCACCCACTCTCTCTTCCTTCCAGCCTCCTACCTTCCCTCCTCCCTGTCTTCCTATCTGTCTGCCTGACTTTCTCCCTTCCTTGAAATCTTCCTTTCTATATTTCTACCTCCCTCCCTATCTCCTCCCTTCCCTCCTTCCCTTCTACCCTCTCCCCTCCCTCCCTCTCCCCCTCCCTCCCTCCTTCCCTATCTAAAATTCCCAAGGGGATAAAACTATCAATAGCAAGAATGAAACCTATACCAAAGTCTTACCTTTCAGTTACTTTAGCAGGGAGTGGAAGGAGCAAGGGTTGGACTTCACGGTTTTAGAATTTTCAAAAATTCTACAACTGATAGAATTTGTAATCCTATGAACCACATCGATTATGATTTTCCCAGGCTCCACATTCCCTCCTGGTGGTAGTGCTGGCTCTTTAGAAGTGCTCATATGTGCTGCTGCATTGAACTCAGTGTGGCTTCGGAGAGTGTACCAGCCCTTTCAGGCCAAGAAGGCCTTCCCTTGCAAAGGGGGTTAACTAGGAGAATTAGAAGTACCTAGAACACAATGTACTATGAACTTTAAAAAATGCCCATTGCTTTCTAACGGTACTACTTCCCCAGTTTCACACACAAAAAGATACTTCTCCATAAATCTTTCTCTGTCAAATTAAGCGGGGGGCCTAGCTATTTACTCCTTGAAGCTGTGGAAGATTTTTGAGTTCATAGTAAAAATACAAAGTCTTAAAGTCATTGAAAAGGAAAGACCAACTTACCACAAAAGTTCAAGCGACATGGTTATTTTAGGAGCCTACTCACAGATTTATTGCTTAAAAAAATACATTGATTTTTCTCCCTTCCACAAAATTTCAGCAATTTAACACTGTTTCAAAACTGGACAGCGGAGAGTATTACTGCGAAGCCCGTAACTCTGTTGGATTTCGCAGGTGCCGTGAGAAACGAATGCAAGTAGGTAAGCATGAACTACTGGGAGGAACAGATGGCTTGCACTTAGGAGGTGTAAGGAGCCGGGGGGTAGGAGGAGCAAGGGGTGGGAAAGAGCTGAGTGGTTGGGAGGATAGTCTGGAGGGAATGTTTAAAACCAGCTTGATGTAAGGAGCAAAGCTGCTTTTTTTAAATCCATATACAATGCTAAATACTCTTGGCTTGTTTGGGAGATGGATGAAAAACAGCATCTTTGCTCCTTGTATCCAATTCTGGCTCTGCCATGTACTAGCTACACACTCTGCGGCGAATCATTTGACCTCTGTGCCTCAGTCTCCCCAAAATGGAAGTAATAATATGCCATCCTCACAGGGCTGTTATGAAGATGGAAATAATATTTGAAAGTGTTAGAGTAGCGCTGGCATATTGTGAACACTATATACGTGTTGTCTGTTTACTTGTTACCAGGTTATTGTTGTTAATTTTGTTGATCTTGGGAAATACTGTTAGACTTACTGCAAAGGAGATTCTCAAAAAAGATGTTGAATATAATTACGGATCTAGGTTGCTATAAAAAGTAGCTGCTGTATATTATGTTACACAAAATGAGCTTCTTAAAATCCAATAAAATTAGGGCTCAGGAATCTTCTCAGATTATAAGAGTTTCAGAACAAGCATATTGTTTTTTCATTTTATTTTTAATAACTTGGTTTCATTCTTCCTGTGTGAAAACTGTGTGTTTTGAAAATGGAGTGTAATAGAGAGGGCTGAGCTGAGATGGTACCCCAAGGGTTTAAAGGTCATTCCCGAGGGCTGCACCCGGAAGCAGAAGAGTGAGGTTCCCCTTGGTTCAAGAGCTTGTCCTCAGCATTTTGGGGTCAGAAATTCATTTTTCCAATGTGCTTAGGAGTATGCAGATACGTGTGCAGTAATGTGTATTGTTAAGTACAGTTAAATTCAGCACTATTTTTTAAAGAAAATATAATCTTGTTAGATTTCAGGGTATCCTAAAGTATAAGATATTCAATAGCACATTTTAATTTCCACAAGCAAGTTTGAATTTCCAGTGTTTTCATTTTATTTTTTTAAATTCAGGGATACATGTTACCCACCAAATTCATTCAGGTGTTGATATTGATAGTCAAACAGGAGCATTTGATTAATTATTAGAAACTATCTCTCTCAATACTGCTTTGGAGTTATCATTAGGAAAATTCATCACAATCTGTTATAAAAATTAACACAATCCGCCCTAACCGGTTTGGCTTAGTGGATAGAGTGTCAGCCTGTGGACTGAAGGGTCCCAGATTCGATTCCGGTCAAGGGCATGTGCCTTAGTTGCTTGCACATCCCCAGTTGGGGGTGTGCAGGAGACAGCTAATCGATGTTTCTCTCTCATCGATGTTTCTAACTCTCTATCCCTCTCCCTTCCTCTCTGTAAAATATCAATAAAATATATTTTAGAGGAAAAAAAAAATTAACATGATCCAGTGTTTTCCTAACTTCATTCATTCATATATTGTCCTCATGGTTTTTACCGTAAACTGTACCACTTACATTATTACTATTTATTTTTTCTTTAAATGGTCGTATTTAATTTTAATGCCTAATTTACCTACCTCTTAAAAAGTAATATCTGTGATAATTTGGTTTTTACATTCTAGTTACATTTTTCTAGCAGATACAGAACAGATAAAATACATAACAGATAAAATTTTGTAGTTTGTGTTTTGTTAGTAGTACCGCTTTAAGTTACACATGAATTCCACATATGTACTCTTTCTGGTATAAGTTAGTTTAAAAGTTAAAATTAGTTTGTTAAATGCTCATCCATTGTTCCTAGGTATTTCATGCCCTTGGTTTGGAATTTATAATTTGAAATACACAAGAATTCCTGAAATCTCATGTTCAGTTTTCTTTTTGAATTATCATTAATAACAGGGGCCCTCAAACTACGGCCCGCGGGCCACATGCAAATACAAATATTGTATTTGTTCCCGTTTTGTTTTTTTACTTCAAAATAAGATATGTGCAGTGTGCATAGGAATTTGTTCATAGTTTTTTTTAAAACTATAGTCTGGCCCTCCAATGGTCTGAGGGACAGTGAACTGGCCCCCTGTTTAAAAAGTTTGAGGACCCCTGATGAATAACATAACCAAAAGCAGAACCTGTGAACTGTTCTAAAGAAGTTTTTTCTGAAGTATAGAAAGTATAGGTAATCAGCAAATTATCTTTTGAACCATGTCCTAAAAGTGAGTTATTTACTCAGACTTCAAAAGCATGAAACTACCCATGTCTGTGGTACAGCTGCAAACAGAAGCTGTTGGAACTTTTTCAGTTGAAGGACTGCATCTGTCCTTCTATTGGACATGAATTCACTCCTGGTTCATGTTGCATTCCAGATGATCTCAACGTGAGTGGCATCATAGCGGCCGTGGTGGTAGTGGCCTTAGTGGTTTCCATTTGTGGCCTTGGTGTGTGCTATGCCCAGAGGAAAGGCTACTTTTCAAGTAAGTGGTTTCACCCTTGACTAGACAGATTCCCGTGGGGAGAGAGTTTTCTTATGCGACACCGTTCTCTTAAGCGAGAACATTTTTCTGGAGGCTATTTTTCGTTGCTTTTTCTGTAGTAGAGGATATCCAAGATGACCTGCAGGTGGGTCATGAAGCACCTTGGCAAACATAGGGAGCAAAGGCAGAGCTGCCTCAGCCCAACGTTCCGGGAGGCACCACTGGATACGCAGGAGGCTCCTTGGTGTGGCCTAGTGCAGCGATACCAAGAGATAGTCAACGTGGCTGGGTGTTCACCACACATTTACATGCATTGAAGATCCTTTTCAGTTAGGAATTGTATATCGCAAGCGGTAAATTGATTTCTGGTTTTATGATGAGATATTTCATTGAAATCTGCCAACTGTTTTATCAATGGATAACAGTGGAATGTTGAATGTCAAAGTTAGCACAACTGTATGTAGAAGAGAATTATTCAGTAAAAACTAGCAACCTGTTATACTGCAGTTGCTTCTGAACAAGGCTTTTAGTTCTTCGTGTTTAGACCTCTGGTGATGCTAAACCCCAATTTGGTGATAGGTTTGATGTAAATGTGTGAGATTTAAAATGAATCTGTTTCATTCTCTTAATGCATTTCCTTTTTCCTTAGTCTTTAAAATTACCCGAGAGCTCAAAAGCTGTAGAACTCCCCCATCAAGTCCATTGGGAATAGTGTATGAAGTAGAATTTTTAACGGAATAATACATAAATTAACAGCATAAACTAGTTTTAGATCCACTGTCTCACAGTGAACATTAATTTTGGAGTTTAGGTTTAAAAGAAATATTCTATACAAAAATAAAACTTAAATTTAAAAGGGGTTTCTAATAATAACACCTATAAGTAGATATTGTCATAAAATGTTTCCATGAACATGGTCTCAAGGATATTCTTTACAGTTAAGAACTGTTCTGTGAATGAACAATACTTGTTTTTTTGCTTGGTACTACAAACTAGTCCTGTGTAACTTTATGAACGGAATCGGCTGAGTCCCCCTGCTGGTCACCAGTGAAAGAACAGACAAAAGATTGCTCAAAATTCTTGTCATCTTTATCTCTACTTGCAAAGAATATATAAGTATTTTTTTGAAGATTTGGTAAACATTTTTTCTTAAAATAATGAATTAAAGAATTGATTTGGGTGTTGGTAGTTCATTAGCTAAGAATGTTACTCCATTTTCGTCTGGCAGAAAATCTAAGAGAACCATTTTCTTGAACTTGCATTTCAGACAGGGTTGGGCAAACTACAACCTGTGGACCAACTCTGGCCTGCCACTTGTTTTTTTATGGCCCATGAGCTAAGAAGGGTTTTTACAGATGAACTCTGGCAATCTATTTGAAAATAGGGAACATTAACTTTGAACCTTAATTAAGAGAAATGTTATCTTCCCCAAAGGAGAATTCCATTATTCTGTTAACACAAGAACTTATTATTATATTTAAAATTTTAAACAATAAAAGTTTTTGGAAGTTTGTTTTTTCTTTCTATATAATTACCTATGTGATAACCTCAATTTCACCTCTTGGCCCACAAAGTCAAAAATATTTGCATGTAGCCCTTCACAGAAAAAGTCTGCCAACTCTTGATTTAGAAGGTGCAAATGTCAGCAAGTGAGAATCAAGATTGAGAAAAAGAAATGAAGCTTAAACTTAATGTTTCTATGGACCTGTATTGTGCCATTTTAACTCTTGTACTAATGATATATACTTATTCTTTTGTAGAGGAAACCTTCCAGTAAGTATACTTTCTTTAAATGCATGCTTTTCTTCCAGACCAACTAATTTTCTGTTAGTCACCTGTTCAAAGCCAAATGTGCAAAGTTGAGTTAATCTGTGAAGGTTTTTAATCCTATGGGAAGTGACTGTGACTCAAGTTCATCAAGAAATATATCCCACCTCATGCCTACTTGTCAATGATGTTTGACTACCTAGAGACGAAACACATTTGTTCATTTGACTGCATAGGCATTTCCATAGTACTACTATAAAAAATAGATTTGCCGTCATTTGCTAAATAGAAATTTTCCAAGTAAAATGTAAAATTTTATTTAACAGTCATGTTTACATTTAATTAAATACTGATTCTTTGCCCAACACTGTCCTAGGGACTTGTGGTGACACAGCAGCGAACAAAACGGGGGGGGGGGGGGGGAGACACACGTCACCCCATAACCATAGTCACCACATAAAAAACTTTCTTTCCTGGGGAAAAATGAAACTCGAGATTATAATCTCAAGCCTTCAAAATGTTAAATGTCTGCAAGTCTCTGTTTTGCATATTCCACAAAAATCCTTAGTATACTAGCCCTAGGCTATAACCAGATACACAGGGCTTCTCTCTCTCTCTCTCTCTCTCTCTCTCTCTCTCTCTCTCTCTCTCTCACACACACACACACACACACACACACACACACACACACTAATATTGTGTCGCATGGCTTTCTCTGTGGATGCTGCCTATAAATAAAGGACTTCAGTTGGGATTTCTGGCTTTTTCTTGTACCTGGCTACAAATGTTCATCTTCCTGTTGAGAAAATGTATGGAGGTAACATTGACTGAATGAGGGTATGTGTTTCAGACTTGGAAGTGATCATTGTACTAAACGTCTTTTATATTCCACAAACAGGAAGAGTAACTCTGCATCTAAAGCCACTCCAATGGGTCAAAATGTGAGTATTGTTAACGCGTGTTTATAGAATGGATGTGTTTAGGGAATAAGGCAAGGGAAAGAAGTAATTATATAGAAGTAATGGGTTTGCACTTTTATTTCTTTATTTATTTAATATATTTTTATTGATTTCAGAGAGGAAGGGAGAGGGACACAGAGATAGAAACATCAATGATGAGAGAATCATTGATCGGCTGCCTCCTGCAAACCCTCCACCCCCAACCCCGACCCCACATTGAGGATCAAGCTCGCAACCCAGGAGGTGCCCTGACTGGAAATTGAACCATGACCTCTGGTTCATAGGTCAATGCTCGACCACTGAGCCACGCCGACCGGTGGATTTTCACTTTTAATATACTTTGTACAGTGTCTACCATGGCCTTTCGAAGGAGCTGAATGAATGTTAGCTTCCATCCCTGTCTGCAGTGGCATGATGCAGTTGCCCGGTATTTGTAGAGCGAGGAGGCTTTACCACACCATTATTTTTTCTTGTGGTGTTTTCTATTATTAGTCAGCCTTAGGGCTGGCATTATCCACTTCATTTTATAGATGAAGAGATTAAGACACAAGTTCTCAGAGGATTACAGTGGCTGAGCTGGGAACCAGGCACCTCGATTGTGTCAGCTTGACCAAGCAGCTCACTTCCGCACAGCTGTGGTCCCAAGACACTCCTTGGGTTAGTGAAAAGCACTGAGAAATTTTAAGGATGTAGAATATCCTCTGCTATTGCTGAAAGGAGAATCTCGGAAATCCTTGAAAAGATGCAATGATCATCTAACTGAGATGGCTAAGGGAACATAATTTAGACATTTGGACCCTGGTGTACTTCTGCATCTGTAAACCCAACAGTAAAGCCGTAAATCCATTGCTCAGATTTCGTAGCTCTTTGGGTGTATATTCAACTCTCTATGTCATTTTTCAAGAACACAGTGTGTGTGTGTGTGTGTGTGTGTGTGTGTGTGTGTTCCAATGCTTTTAGAAGCCTAAGCCCTTTCTAGAGAAATAGAGCACTGGTTTTCTGAACTCCTTTTCCTCTATGGCAGGGATTCTCTTAAATTTCCTCTCACTGGAGCTTGGGGTGGGGCATGGGCATCAGTATTTTAAACACTTGGGTGATCCTGCTGGACACTAATGTTGAACACCCACAAACTGCTCTATAGCATTTTTTTCCATCCAAAGATTTTTTTACTGTTAAATTATTTATTTATTCACTTTTCAATTTATTTTTTTTATTGATTTCAGAGAGGAAGGGAGACGGGGAGAGAAATGGAAACATCAGTGATGAGAGAGAATCATTGATTGACTGCCTCCTGCACATCCCACACTGGGGATCGAGCCTGCAACCCAGGCATGTGCCCTGACCAGGAATTGAACCGTGACCTCCTAGTTCAGAGGTCAATGCTCAACCATTGAGCCACACCGGCCGGGCGTTATAATTCATATATAATGAATTCTTATAATTTCACATAATTCTATTTTTTGGGGGGGGAAGGCTGCCCTGTGCAATGGATAATGCTTAGCAGCACCCCTGATCTTTACCCACTAGATGCTGTAGCACCCGCCCCCCCCCCGTAAATAAGAGTTACCCTGCTCCAATTCCCACTCCTGTTGCCTTCCTGTTTAGGAACAGTTTCAAAGACAGTGTCTCCTCGTATTTATTTAATTCACCATAAAATAGATTTAATTCACTTTGTGCTGGTTTGAACCTATAAGATTCTGATACACATAAGATTTATGTAGTTCTTTAAATATAAATTAATACTGTATATTTAAACGTGGTTTTTCTTTCTTTTCATAGGATTTCAAGCACTCAAAATCCTTTATAATTTAAAAGAATTCCACCTCTGAAATACACCAATACCACAGTTGTTCACAAGTTATTAAAAGATTATAACACTCTGCTTTGTCTTACATTTGCAAAGAGGTACATAAGGAGATGACATTGGTATTTTATTAAAATTTTTATGAATACTAAATCACTTGAGATCGTTATTTTAAACAGTCTGGGCTTCTGGTCAAGATGGCAGAGTAGGAAAACACTATACTCACCTCCTCCCACCCCACAGCGACATCAAAATGACAACTAAAGTGCAGAACAACCAACATTGAAAACCATCTGAAATCTAGATGAACAGATTATGTAAAACTAAGGATATACATAAGCCACTTCCAGGCTGGTAGGAGGGGCAGAGACGCATGACGGGCTGGTCCCACACCCACATGTGGCCATTAAAAACCGGGAGGATATCTCAGCTGCATAGGTCCCCGCTGAGGAGCAAGGATTCCCAACCCCATACCACCCCCATCCCCCAACCCCAGCCCAGCTTCCAGTGCTGGGAAGAGAAGTCGCCATAACTCCTGGCTGTGAAAGCCAGAGGGAATTGTGGCTGAGTGGGACGGAGGGATGCTGGAGTCCCAGGCATTCTGAAAAGCCCACCCACAGACTCACTGGGACTCACTGGCTCTCAGCTCAACACCGACAGCAGCACAAAAGGACCTACAGGAAGAAAGTGAGGAGTCCGGCATCAGGGCAGCTGGACCGGCAGCTTCCTCCCAGACACAAGTGCTGGCAGAGGCCGCTGTTCCTTCGCGTAGCCACCCTCCCCTGCACGGAGCCGGCAGGCAGGTGCCATGTCCGAGTCTCCATCAACCTGGCTGACACTGTGCACCAAGGCCGCCTAACTTCTGGGCCCACTCAAGCCAATCCCAGTGGCTTTTCCATACAAACAGCCTGTCTTGGTTCATACTGTGAACTTTCCTAAAATCACTCAGAGGTTCACAAACCCCAAACTAGCAGCATCGGGCCTTGGTGAGGTGCCCTGTGCCTCTCGCTAAGCAGCCCAAGCCTGGCACTAGAGGTGGCCAGTCTCAGTTCTCTCCCGGCACCTGCAAGCCCAGCACAAGTGGCAATCCTCTACAGATCACTTTGTAGCTCACACCGAGGGACCCTGAGCCCGGCACAGGCAGTTTCTGACTTTGGCCTGTACCTCCCCTGAACCAATATACTTGATATACCTGATGGCCAGCTTCAGACCACACTAGTGCCACTCAACCACCTCCACAAACAGTGCGTTCAAAAGGCAGACTTGGCAGGTACTAGAGCTCCGCTCCGGCAAACCCTGCTCTGTAGTCAGTCCCTGCACAACGGCTCCTCCACTGAAGCCGTTCTCACAAGCAGTCATCCTGAGGGTCAGTCCCTCCCATTGACATGCCAACAGCAACCCCTCAACTATGACACGAGGGCACATATATCCCACACAAGGGTCATACCTGGAGCACCTGGCTCAGGTGATTAGGGAGACCGCACCAGTGGGCCCCACCGGAAACACAGAAAACCTATTACATAAGGCCACTCTATCAAGACTGGGAGACCAGCAGTTCTACCTAATACATAGAAATAAACACAGGGAGGCAGCCAAAATGAAGAGACAAAGAATCATGTCCCCCAAAAAAGGAGAGAAGAAAACTCCAGAAAAAGAACTAAACAAATATGGAGAGAAGCAATCTACCAAATGCAGAGTTCAAAACACTGCTTATAAGGATGCTCAATGATCTCAGTGAGAACTTTAACAAAGGGATAAGAAACATAAAAATAAAGATAGAGAACAAGTCAGAAATGAAGAATACAATAACAAAAATGAATACATTAGAGCAGCGGTTCTCAACCTGTGGGTCGCGACCCCTTTGGGGGTCGAACAACCCTTTCACAGGGGTCGCCTAAGACCATCGGAAAACACATATATAATTACATATTGTTTTGTTTTTGTTTTTGGTGTTTTTTTTTTTAAGAGTACCTCTTTTTTTTTTATTGCTTAAAATATTACAAAGGGTATTACATATGTGTCCATTTTATCCCCCCGCCCTAGACAGTCCCCTAGCCTCCCCTATCCCCCAGTGTCTTATGTCCATTGGTTATGCTTATATGCATGCATACAAGTCCTTTAGTTGATCTCTTACCCCCCTACATATTGTTTTTGTGATTAATCACTATGCTTTAATTATGTTCAATTTGTAACAATGAAATTAGGGGTCACCACAACATGAGGAACAGTATTAAAGGGTCGCAGCATTAGGAAGGTTGAGAACCACTGCATTAGAGGGAATCAACAAAAAGTTAGATAAAACAGAGGATTGAATCAGTGATTTAAAAGATAAGGTAGCAGAAAATGTCCACTCGAGCCCTAATCGGTTTGGCTCAGTGGATACAGCCTTGGCCTGTAGACTGAAGGGTCCCGGGTTCGATTCCAATCAAGGGCACATGCCTGGGTTGCAGGCTCAATCCCCAGTAGGTGGTGTGCAGGAGGCAGCCAATCCATGATTCTCATCATTGATGTTTCTATCTCTCTATTCCTCTCCCTTTCTCTCTAAAATCAATAAATATATATTAAAAAAGAGAAAATGTCCAATCAAAACAGTGAAAAGAAAAAAGAATTTTTAAAAAATGAAGATATTATTGTGAAATTAATCCTCCGAGCATGCAAGTATAAACTGCATGCACTCCCTGTACATATTTAGAGGGTTCATAAATACTGTGACAGATGCAAAGGGGACTCTGGTCTCATTTCCACCAGAATCCTCTTTTCTCCCCTCATATAATCCTTATTCTGCTGCTCATTTATCCACAGAAGAGAGGTTGTGGGAGTGGCTTCTTATACCCAAGGATTTGTACTCTATGTTTACTTTCATTTCTAAGAACTAAAAGCAACAAGAAGAAAAATTCCTCCTGACCAGAGCTGACTCAAGAGAGCCAAACACAACCCCAGTGTGTTATTTCACCCAGACCTGCTTGTGGCTACTTCCTTCCCCTAAGGCCCCTTTAAAGAGGACCAGTGACCTGGAGCCTGCAAACAGAACCCTGTGGATGCATTTCCTGTGGGATGGTGACTTCACATCTGTCTCTAACAATCAGGCAGGGAAATTTGGGCTAGGCCAAGTCCTTTGGTCTTACGGTCTGTGGATTGCAAATCTTGCTAATCACAAAGCTGTGGCTACAGAGGGGAAAAGCAGTTATGTGACAAGTAAAATGAGTTGAAGGAGTTCACTGTGGCTCCCTGAGCTTGTACCCATCCCCTTGCTACATCCAGGGCACAGGAGAATGGTGGCTGAAGTGAAAATGGGTCTAATCATCTGGTTTCTCAACTGATTAATCACAAAGACTTCCAGCTAGTGTCACAAAGTGAAAAGGTCAACAATCCATCCTATATAATAAAAGCCTAATATGCTAAGTGTCCAGTCATCCGTTCAACCAATCAAAGCATAATATGCTAAGGCCGCTCAACCACTTGCTATGACATGCACTGACCACCAGGGGACAGACAGTCAACCAGTTGCTATGAAGTGCACTGACCACCAGGGGGCAGACGCTCCGGCCAGTAGGTTAGCTTACTGCTGGGGTCCGGATGATCAGGACTGAGCGAGACAGGCCAGACATGCCCTGGAGCCCTCCCGCGGTCCCTCCCTGGCCCACCTCCTGCTTCCCTCCCTGGCCCTGATTGTGCACTGGCGGGGTCCCTCGGCCTGGCCTGCACCCTCTTGCAATCTGGGATCTCTTGGGGGATGTCAGAGAGCTGGTTTTGGCCCGATCCCACAGGCCAGGCCGAAGGACCCTACTGGTGCACGAATTCATGCACCGGGCCTCTAGTTTAATAATAAGAGCAGTTCAACTATGTTAAAAGCATAATTATAATTTGTTTTGATTTAATTTAATAATTGATTTTATTAATTCCTAATAAAAACAAAATATGGCCAGGCTATTTCCAGTTCTGGGCAAATCTGGGTGCAAAGGTCCCTCGCTACTTTTGACAACTTTGAACATGGTTAAGCTGCTTTTAAATGAGTCCATTCTCACCCTGGCCGGCTCAGTTGGTTGGGTGTTGTCCCTTGCATGGAGAGGTTGCCTGTTCATTTCCCCAGTTGGGGCACATGCCTGGGTTACAGCCTTCAAGAGGCAGCTGATCAATGTTTCACTTTCACATAGATGTTTCCCTCTCTCTCTCTAAAAATTGTAGAAAATAAAAAATAAAGGCATACATTATTTTAGCCCAATAAGCACAGCAAATCTCAGGATTCACTGGACAAATAACTTAAGCGCTCACTGAGTGTCTTGCACGTGCCTGGACACCAGGTCACTGGGAAGACACCTGTAGTCAAACTACTTCCCAACTCCCCCCTCTGTTTATGGCATTCAATGCTTCTCATCAATCCCCTTCAAACATTGTCTGGAAAGTGCCAGATAGGTATTTTAAGAGCTACACACCATAGGCCATATGGTTCCTGTTATAACTATTCGACTCTGCCCTTGTCCCATGAAAGCAGCCTTAGACAATAATAAACAAATGGCCCTGTTTGTATTTCAATAAAACTTTATTTACAAAAACAGCGGGTCCTGCAGTAAAATTGTGCTATATAAGTAACAGGGCTCTAGAATCTTTAATAGCAAGTTTTGTTTTGTTTTCATTATTATTGTTGCCCTTGTAACAAGGTTTATTTTTAGTTGGGGGTTTAAACTAACTATAACTGGAAAAATTGGTTGGTTGTCAGTACAGCTTAGCAAAAACTTCCTTCATCTCACAGGTGGTTTTATTTTACAAAAGTCTACATCATAAAAATAGATGAACTCGGTCAACTTTTTAGCCCATTTAACAGTGCAGGGTAAGTCATCCACCTATTGTTCAGTGAAACCCAGGAAACTACACCCTCTTATCATCTGCAGCTACAAGGCTAGCTCTTTAGCTGCCTGAGATTAGAATCTCATCATCTCTCAGTGTGGATGCCCACCAACCTCTCAAACACTGAAAAGGGGGAAAAGCTCTGAAAATAAAAAGCCACAACTATTTATTGAACATTTCATATATGTCAGAGGTGGGGGAGGATGGAAGAGAGGGCATATAAAATCTCATTCATCTCAATATTGTAAAGTGGGCGATGTCCTGTTTTACGGATGAGGGTCAGTGACTGCCAACTTCACAGAGCTAAGGAAGGAATCGGGGGCTATGTGCTGGCTTTTCTCTGCCCCCAACATTCTTCTATTCAATTTTCAAGTTCTTCTCTTATACCTTACTTCCCCTCCATCCTCAGGAATCTCTGGCCCCTCCACCCTGCCCTAGTCTCACAGTCTAAAACATTTTTCTCTCTCACTTTTCTCTGCTACCCAGTCTAAATGCCTTGGTGGACCATTCATTCTCGTCCACTTACCTCTCACCACAGATGCCCAACTCTCTCATCTTTCCTAAACTATTGAAGCCAACCATGATGAGTCCATTTAAATTCTGTCACCATCACTCCTGCCCTTTTTCTCAATCTCCAGTTTTTAATCTCTCATTTATTCAAACTCCGCCATTCATTGACTCATTTGATAATGTCACAACTTTAATCCTTTTATCTCAGGCTTCTGTTAATATCTCATCTTTTGTCTTCTAGGAACTTCTTCCTTCAAATACCCTCTATTTTAATCATAATTTCAATCTCTGCTATTCTAAAGGCTCCTTGGCCTCTAGTCTCTCCCTTCCCCCACCCTGTCAGTTACTGCCCAATTACTCTGCTAAACAATGTCAGCTCCCTTCTCCCTCCTCTTGCTAAAAACCTTTCACTCTTGTTCTTTACATAGTCTGAGTTCTAAAGTCTAAACTCCTTAGCTTGAAATTCAAGGCCCACCCCCACACATGCACATCTTGGCGTATTGTCACTCTCCATCTGTTCCACTACTCCTCTTTGGTTGCCTTATGCACGCATCAAACGGAACTAAGGACACTTTGTTGGTGGCAAAACGGCACCAGGTGTTAGACCTCGGTTCAGCAACCTCGGTACTTAAGTTCTGGCTTAGAGAGAATTCAGATCCAAGACAAACTATAAGAGAGTTTATTTAGACAGTCACAGAGGTAGAAGAAGTGAGCTGTGGAAGAAATGGGCTCAGGAAACAAGGTACAGCAAAAGAAGGGCCCTTGAGTTTAGGAGGCACCTGGGGGAAGGAGGTTGGGAAAGGCCCCGCCTTGCTCCATAAAGTAGCACTGAGTTCTCCATCATTGAGGAAGAAACTGGTCTTGCAAGGCGTGTCAGGCCATAAAAACTATGAACAATGCACTGCCCTGAGGCAGGGGGGGAGGTCATTATTGCTGGCCCCAGGAAGATTATCGGATATGGCCTGGGGGCCCCCAACACCTGGGGCCTTCCTGTAGCCCAGGAAAGGGAGTGGAACCATATCTGCAAGACAAAGACCCCAGAAGGTTATAAAAAGTGAAGCCCTCCGCATGTTACTTCACTGTGATTTGGAAATCATTCCCGGAGTCCACTAGTGTTAATGAACGGGGTTCCTCCCTTTCTCTAGGAAGCGTGCTTGGTATTTCTTTGGTCTTCTGCAACATCCTGAGGGCTTTTATCTGAGGTCTCCAAGGATCTCAATAGAATATTCATCAGCTTTCTAGGTGTGTCCTTTCAGGGTCCAGAGTCGGAGCAGGAAGTCATTAGTCAATGTGGCTGGTCCTGATATCAGCCTTGGCAGCCCTCAGTCTGGTTTTGCTGCTCTTTTGGGCCTGGAGCTGAAACACACCTGAAGCCTAGATGTCATCTCCAGGGGTTAATAATTAAGGGAAGGGCTCGTAGTTTTTCCCATGGCTGGGGCTCTTGGCCCTGGTGACCTGTTCCTGGTAAGATGACAAGACCTCGATTCTTGTCTTCTTGAAGGAAAGATTTCAATCAAGAGACAGTGTAGAAAAGCAAGCAAGAAGTTACTGACTGCAGCAAACGCACACGTAGGACACTGAAACAGGAAGGGCACAGAGCAGGGATGGCGAACCTTTGAGCTCGGCGTGCCAGCATTTTGAAAAACCCTACCTTAACTCTGGTGCCGTGTCACATAGAGAAATTTTTTGATATTTGCAACCATAGTAAAACAAAGACTTATATTTTTGATATTTATTTTATATATTTAAATGCCATTTAACAAAGAAAAATCAACCAAAAAAATGAGTTTGCATGTCACCTCTGACACGCGTGTCGTAGGTTCGCCATCTCTGGCCTAGACGAAGCAACAGGAGAGCCTAGGCTGGGCTGCTTTGGTTCACTAAGGAGCCAGAGAAAAGGGGGGCTTGGAGACAGGTCCAGGGGGTGAGCCCAGGATGAGCTGCCGCTACCCGCTACCCGTTGCTCCCCTGGTTGCAAGTCTCCTGGGGCCCCTTGGGGTTTAGGAGGTATGTGCCTGTGGGGGAAGGAGAGGGAAAGGGAATGACAAGGGTGCTCCCTGGAGGGAGAGTGTGCTGGGACTTTCATTTTCAGGGGATTTAAAGGCTGAGCATTTAGGGTAGGTCTTCAGGGAGGATCAATGGAGTATTCATCAACCTTTGCAGATATACCAAAATGAGATTTATTCTCTTAAATTGTCCTTGGGTGTGGTTGGCAAATGGCACTAATTGGATTTCTATTATCTGTCTTCCTGAGTAGGGTGATTTAAGTTATTAACCCTCTAGTTGGGGAGAAATGCAAACTGTTTACTCTTAAGTGTCCTTGGCTTAAGGACTTACTAGGTAGCTGCATACTGCAGTTTAACTGTCTGTCTTATTTTCCCTAATCCACTGGTCCTTGAATTTTCTAGCTTACTATCCTATAACAAGACCGTGGATAACAGCCATGACTCAAAGCACAACTATAACATTCAGCTGGAAGGAAGAGCACTTTCCTGGGCAAAATTTAGCTATAAATGCCGAGTCCTATGATGTAGGGCATGGGAATACGGAGCTTACGGCAGTATTCTTGCAGTCATTCACAGGTAGAATCCTTCAGTTGACATAATGAATGAAGAGATTGGAATGTTCAAGCAAACTCCAAATAGTTGCAAGACAGATAAAAAGATGTGTCTTAAAAAACACATGTGAGATTATAAAAGCTAAAACTCAGCTGAGTGAGGGAAGGAGGGGAAAAGGAGAGGAGAGGAAGTTTGTGCCGAAAGGGTCAGCCCTTCTCTACTGGGACTGGCACTGTTGACCCCAGGCTGCTTGGTGGCCCAGGTGGGCGCAGAGGAACTTTTTCAGGGGAGGCTGGAGAAAGGACTTGAGCACTAGACTTCCTGGGTTACCTTTACATAGTGCGGTAATTAAACATCCAATTTGTCTCAATGCCTACAATTATTCAAATAAAAGTAGTTCACCTTAACTATCGAAGGGAGGGAGGGAGGAAGGGAAAGTGAGACACACACACATGGATTGGTTGCATCCTGCATGTGACCTGGCCGGTGCTGGGGATTGAACCTGCAACCCAGGAACGTGCTCTTGACAGGGAATTGAACACTCGACCATTTGGTGTGCAGGTTGATACTCTAACCACTGAGCAACCAGGTCAGGACTTATTTGTGGACCTTTTGAAAAACATAGTGCTCAGGATGACATGGCATAATAAAAATCTATTTCTCTTAAGTAAACTAAACTCATAAAGGCTGTTTCTTTTACTTTACTTTTTTTTTTTTTTAAAAAAAATATGATCTGAGGATTTTTTAAATTGATTTCTAGAGAGTGAAAGGGAGGGGGAGACCAAGAGAAACACTGCTATGAGAGACACATCAATTGGTTGCCTCCTGCACAGGCCCTGACCAGGGATGGGATGGAGCCTTCAACCAAGGTAAGTGTCCTTGACTGAAATCGAACCTGGGACCCTTCAGCCTGCAAGCCGATGCTTTATCCACTGAGCCAAACCAGCTAGGGCTCTGACTTCACATTTTAAAATAAAACCTTTAAAGGCTCGTTAAGACCCATACTTATTTTTTAGAAATCTTGTGGAAAGTATCACATGTTCCTCTTCCCCGCCCCTTGACCTCTTCTAGCCTGCTCCGCTCCCTGCCTCAGGCCTTCACCACCCCATTGTGTGTCCATGGGTTATGCATACAAGTTCTTTGGTTGATCTCTTCCCACCCACCCACCCTGCCCTCCCTGATTCCAGTGTGACCCATGTGTCTCTGCATCTATTTTGTTCATTTGATCCCACATGAGTGAGATCATGTGATACTTGTCTTTCTATCTGGCTTATTTCACTTAGGACAGTGATGGCGAACCTATGACACGCGTGCCAGAGGTGACATGCGAACTCATTTTTTTGGTTGATTTTTCTGTTAAATGGCATTTAAATATATAAAATAAATATCAAAAATATAAATCTTTGTTTTACTATGGTTGCAAATATCAAAAAATTTCTATATGTGACACGGCACCAGAGTTAAGTTAGGTTTTTTTCAAAATGCTGACACGCCGAGCTCAAAAGGTTCGCCATCACTGGCTTAGGATAATACTCTCCAGGGCCCTCCACACTATCTCGCTATCTGAAAGGGTAAGATCTCTCCCTTTTTTTTTTTTTTTTTTTTTTTTTACTGCTGCATAATATTCCAAGGTGTAAATGCACCACAGCTTCTTATCCACTCATCTACTGATGGGCACTTGGACTGTTTCCAGATCTTAGCTACTGTAAATCGCACCCTATGAACACAGAGTTGCCTACTGACTGGTGTTTCAGGCCTCTCAGGATGTATTTCCAGAAGTGGGATCACGGAAGACTGTATTTATTGGCACAGGTCAGAGATTGTCAGATATAAAAAGGCACAGCTGTTTTTCTTTCTTTTTTTACAGTGTGAGAGCTATCTGTCGTTACTGAAATTCAGACGTGCCTGCTCTGTCACTTATCCAGCACACATCTGCTGGATCCTCCATCACTTGGGCAAAACACCACCATACAGCCTGATCTTTAAAGGGAATGTCCTTTGTAGAACCCTCTCCACTGGCCCCCAGCTCTCCCTCCTCTCTCTGTAATAGACTGGGACCATAAGCTGTAAGGGAAGAGGAGGGACCTGGGTTACTGGGATAAAAGCATTTAATATTTGAGAAGATAGAAGTTAAAACACAATGGATATTCCCGCACATAATCAAAATTATACCGAGTTTCTTGAAAGAGCCATGATAAAGGATTTAGAAACTGTTTCTTCAAGTCGTGGTGGAGCATCCCTCTGCAGCAAACATTCCTGAGGTCGGTGGCTCCCCTCGGGCTGCAGGTCTCCAGAATGAAAAGGATGCCCAGCACATGAGAAGAGTCCGGCAGGTTACAGGCAAGCTGTACCCAATTTATCCAGTTCTCCACATGCTTCCTTATCACCAGACGGGACGACTGAAAAGTAATGCTAAAACACAGAATTCAATACACTCAAGCATACACGCAAAATCACCAAATAATTTATTTGGAATCAGAATGAAAGAACATTTGACAGTTGTTGAAATGTATGTTTCTTCTGATACTTCTGATCAGTAATACAACTGATCTAAGACACACGACCAGATACATTTTACATTTCTTCAGGACTGGGGTTTTTCCACGACTTCAAATTTGGGATCTAAGGGGAGGAAAAAAAGGTTAAAGCTTAGTCTAGTGCAATAAAATGCCTTATTGAGAAGGCTTCAATATTTAACTCGTCAATCTTCTGATTTGTTTTTTTAGTAAATATCTACTGTTTCTAAACATCTACATGGAAATATAACAATTGCTGAAGATTTATTCAGCACTATCATGAGCCAGGCTATTAACTGACTCTACATATATCATTTAACTAAAACCACCACATGAGGAAGGTATAATTCTCTCCAAATGTCAGATGGGAAACAGGTATCAGTTAACTATCTAAGACTACACAGTTCGTAAGTGATATTGTCAGAGGATTCAAGATCTGGGAGTTTGATTTCAGATCCCCATTATTTTTTTTATTTCCATATATATACACACATATATGTATATATTTTATTGTCTAAAGTTTTACGTATGTCTCCTTTTTCCCCAATTGACACTCCCCGCCCCCCCCCCCCCCCATTTCCACCCCGGGCAGGCCCCCACCGCCCCAGTGTCTGTGTCCATTGGTTATGCTAATAGGCATGCATACAAGTCCTTTGGTTGCTCTCTAACCCCCCTCCCCTACCACTTGTCTCTGGATCTATTCTTGTTCATCAAATTATGTTGATCCTTATATAGATCCCCATTATTTTAAAAACTCTATGTTGTGATCTCCTATACGAGGGGTGGGGAACGTCCAGCCTACAGGCTGTATAAGGCCCTTGAAATCATTTGGTCTGGCCTGCCAAGGCATTAGGGGTGAGTTAAATAAGTGTTTGACCAAATATAGCAAGCTAATTTGTAAGTTGATAATTTTGTATGGCCCGAGAATGATGTTATAAATATCCAAGTGGCCTTTGGCAGAAAAACGGTTCGCCACCTGTGACCGATACCAATGGCAAATGTTTATCCCAGAGCTTCCCATGCACACACCACTGCCCTAATAAATCTACATGTAATTGACATTTATCCTCTAAAGAACTAAATATAAATAGGTATACATATTTTCCTTTTAAAGTGATCTCCCACAAGGAAGAATCTGATTAGAGATTTACCTTCAAATTTGAAGTCTGGGAACGTATTCATGTCTGCTTTACCATACATCTGCTTAAGCTTAAAAAGCTCCTTCTCCATGTCTTGCTGATACTCTGGGCCAGCATCCACAGGTCCTCCAGATGACCTGTGTGTAAATGAGCAAGTAAAAACCAGTTTAGGTGCTGGTTACAAAACCAAAATTATTCCCTATTCTCAGCGGCTTTGCCATTTAGAAGAAAAAAATATGTTGCCGAAACTGGTTTGGCTCAGTGGATAGGGCGTCGGCCTGCGGACTGAGAGGTCCCAGGTTCGGTTCCGGTCAAGGGCATATACCTGGGTTGCGGGCATATCCCCAGTGGGAGATGTGCAGGAGGCAGCTGATCGATGATTCTCTCTCATCGATGTTTCTGACTCTCTATCTCTCTCCCTTCCTCTCTGTAAAAAATCAATAAAATATATTTAAAAAAAAAAAGAAAAAAAGAAAAAAATATGTTTATAAACATTTATGCCATAAGGGAGTCATATGATATGCTTCAAAGACATGGTTTAACAAAAAGCTACTCAGTTGAGAGGGCACTTTTGCTGAGCTAATCAGAAAAAACTTCATTAAAAAAAATGGCATTTGTGTGCCCTGGCTGAGTGGTTCAGTTGGCTGGGGCATCGTCCAGAGTACCTGGGTTGATTCCAACCTAGGCACATACCTAGGTTGAGGGCTCCATCCCCAGTTGGGGCACTTACAGGAGGCAACTGATCAGTTTCTCTCCCACATCTCTCTCTCTCTCTCTCAAATAAAAATATATCCTTGTGTGAGGATTAAAAAAAAAAAAATGGCATTTGTGACAAATCATGCATTTGCATTAGATTAAAAAAAAAAAATTGGGTCAGAATTTGAGACCTAAGACCGAAAAAGCAGAGAGATGGAGGAGATAAAGCATTGGCTTTGAGGGAATATTAAGCAGTTTAGATGAAAAAACCAGCAGGATCCAGATCGTGGGAAGCCTGAAATGTTAAGCCTGGGAGTTTGTATTTTATTTGCAAAGCAATAAAATGACATACCAGAGTTGCTTTGGGAAATAAATATAACAACCAGACCAATTAGATTTACTTAATCCTTTGCACAAATTCTTTGGCTTGTCATAATGTTACCGCCTGTCTATCAATGCACAATAAACAAAATATTTACAAGTGAAAATTCCATCTAGGGTAATAATATTTTCACACATATCTATGATATAGGCACAGGGTAATATTTATGTTACAGAATTTTCACAAACTATAGAGACAGCTCTAATTTAAGAACTTATTAATGGTATTTCTTGTTTGGACCCAATTTTTTTCTAGATCAGCATGTGTAATAAAATTTTCTGTGATGACAGACATGCTCTCTATATCTGTGCTAATATGGTAGCCACTAGCTACATCTGCCTATTGAGCACTAGAAATGTGGTTAAAGTGACTGAGAAACTGAATTTTTACTTAAACTTAATTGTAATTAACTAGAATTTGAATAGTCACATGTGAATAACAGCTACTGAAGTACATATACACGCAGTTCTTTTTTTATTTTTAACTATATTTTTAATGATTTCAGAGAGGAAGGAAGAGGGAGAGATAGAAACATCAATGATGAGAATCATTGGTTGGCTGCCTCCTGCACGGCTCACAATGGGGATCGAGCCTGCAACCCCAGCATGTGCCCTGACTAGAAATCCAACAGAGACTTCCTGGTTCATAGGTCAATGTTCAACCACTGAACCACACTGACTGGGCCAAAATGCAGTTCTTGAAAGAACTTTCAACCAGATTCTTTATGTCTGTCTTCCAGCTCTGGGATCCACAAGCTTTAGAAACTGCTTTGAAAAGATCCAGTCAGTCTCATCAATGTACTAGTTACTGATAGGTGATAGCTGTTAAGACTTGAATGCATTCACATCTGATTTACCATATCTGGTTAAGCATAAAAAGCTCCCTCTTCATAAATCATCTACCTCCTCTTTTTTCATACCAAATTTCCTAGTACACTGTGATCAAAATTGTCATCCTAATACACAGCAATATTGTTCCACCTCACCATCCTACTCAAAAATATTTCTCATATATGCTTTCATATATCTTAATTGTCCAGTCTGTAATCAAGGCCTTCCATAATTCCTCATTCTAACCCAATTCTATCCTTTACTGCTCTCTACATTCTTTATGTATTCTATAGTCTTGGAAAATAGTATTATACAACTTCCCAAATGTGCTTTCCAGTTTTCATGCCTTAGCTCACACTATTCTTTCCTCCTAAAAGATATCCTCTTCCCACCTCCATTTATCTTCACACCAATTGTTTGTAACCTGAGGCAGACCCTGGGTATGTCTATTAATGGCGTTCTATGGTTTTGAGAACTCTTTCAAGCTATAAACAAAATTATGTGAGTAAAGTCTTCACTTTTTAAAAAAATATATAATTTATTGATTTTTTTACAGGGAGGGAGGGAGAGGGATAGAGAGTTAGAAAATTCGATGAGAGAGAAACATCGATCAGCTGCCTCCTGCACACCCTCTTCTGGGGATGTGCCCGCAACCAAGGTACATGCCCTTGACCAGAATCGAACCTGGGACCCTTCAGTCCGCAGGCTGATGCTCTATCTAAAACCGATTAGGGCTTCACTTTTTTTTTAAGGTAGAATGATGATATATCCTTTAGCTATAAGGATATGTCCAAAATAACAAAAGATTTAATGGAACTCTTCCTGGAAACACATATAAAAAAAGATAAAATTCAGGACTTAAAATAATCCAGAGATAATGAACCTCTATGCAAGGGATCAGCTCAGTAAAGGTCTTAGACACTTTCAAACACCAAGTAATTTTATTACCACCTCAAAACTTACATACTTTAAATACTTATATTTACACATGGTCGATTATCCACCCACTTACTGTCGCTTAGTTTTGTATTCTCTAATCTTGTCCACGAAGAGTTTCTGTAAAGGATCAAGTTCCTTATTAAATGCCACTGCTGTAACTCCGATATTCCTCCGCAAATGGACTGAGACTGCAGACCGGATGACAGAAGAGAACCTGAAGAGCCTCTGAAGAATCATGGTGACTGTTACTGGGGGGGGGGGGGGGGGGGGGGGGGGGAGGCAACACAAGGTTAATATATGTTAATATACATATAATTGTAAAATGCCTCTAATTCTCTTAATTGTACAGGACTTAAAGCATACCAGAACTCAGTGAATGCTGAGGACAGTCACCCGATCCCAACTCCATTCCCCTCTCCTCTGCCCACTGCAAGTTTTTACTTCTTAACCCGAAGACCTGGGTCCCAGGAGCAGTCAGGAACTCAGGCCTCTGTGTGGCCCCACTAGGGTTACATGCAGAAAGAAAGCACAGAATATGGGATGGGGTGTTTCCTCTCCATGAACTTAGTCTTGGATCAGGGAAAATAGTCAAACTAGGATGTTGGAAAGCTACCCACCCCCAGAGGAAAAGAACAATCCTGACCTCCAAAAGAATGTGCGAGGATTCTGATAGCCTGGAAGTTTCTACTTGGAAGACGCACAGAGGGAGCCTGCCTGTTACAACTGCAAATCTAAGTCCTGTTACAACTACAAACCTAAGTCCAACACAACCAGCAAGGGGAAATAGCAACAGGCCAAGGAAACGCACCAACAAAAGAGGGGAAATCATGTGGTACAACCTAATCAGTGACTTAGAATATGTAAAGGAGATCAAATTCTGATTTTTAAAAATAAGGACTTCCAAATCCTTAGAGCTAAAGGACATGCTTTTCTAACTAAAAATTTCAGGAGACAAACTGATCTCAGTTGAGATCTCATTTAGTGTCTTGAAAGACCAAATGCAAAAAATCCAAATTACAACAAATATATGCAAACAGGAATTCCAGAAGACAAGGAATAGATAAGGAGACCATAAATAAGTAGAAAAAACTTCCGTTAAATTAAAAAAAGACTGAGTCTAGTAAAGGGCTTACCAAACTCTTATTGGAATGACAAAAGAGTCACAACTCAATATAGCCTGGTACAGTTTCTGAACCTTAAAGATGAAGTAAAAACCTGACATGTTAACGCTAACATGATCCCTCCACCCCCACAAATTAACTAATAATAATCATCATAATCATACTGATACCGGACCCTATTAAGTTATATTACTACTGCTCAAGGTATGGTCTGTAGACCAGTGGCAGCATACAGATTGTGTCACTGGTCTATAGCAATACAAAAATTGGAAATGAGCATTTAGAAACTTCTAAGCAATTTGGTATATCAACATAGTACAGGCCCGGTGCACGGATTCATACACCTGTGGGGTCCCTTGGCCTGGTGCACGATTGGGGCCAGGGAGGGACCAGGATGTGTCCCATCCGTCTTGCTCAGTCACAATCATCTGGACCCCAGCAGCAAGGTAATCTACTGGTTGGAGCGCCTGCCCCCTGGTGGTCAGTGCATGTCATAGCAACTGGTCAACCAGTCGACTGTCTGCCCCCTGGTGGTCAGTGCTCATCATAGTGAGCAGCCTTAGCATTCATTAGCATATTATGCTTTGACTGGTTGAACGACCGACCGGACACTTAGCATATTAGGCTTTTATTATATAGAAAGGATGTCTGCTGAACTTAATAAAGTATTAGAGTTTGTATTTTGTGTGTCTTCATTTTGTCTTTCATATAATTTTCCTAGGAATTCATTTTTATTGTATTCTTCAAAAATATCCACAAACGTTGGGGGGAGGTAGAAAGCCTTTTACCACAGAGAGTTAGAGAAGCACTAAGCTAAAGGACAGTAGAGTAGCACAGTTCTGGAATAGGAGTGGGGGTACACTCTAGGAGATAGTTGGCAATGTCTAAAGACATTTTTGGCTGTCCCTAGAAGGGTGAGTGTCACTGGCTTCTAGTGGGTAAAGGCCAGGGATGCTGCCAAACATCCCATAACAATAATGGACTTCCCACAACAAAGACTTATCTGGTCCAAAATGTCAACAGTGCCAAGGTTGAGAAGCCCTGGAAGAGCACATAAAAATTACCAAAAGACATTACACAATCAACAAAATACCCTTCACCTGCCAGGGTGAAAGCAAACTATATGAAGGAATTAAAGAATCCATCATATACCATTCTTATATCCCATGAGTGAAAAATACTTGGGAAAAGACTTTAAGCAAACAAATGACCTTAAGCTGCTACATATTTCGAATCCCATTTTACACACACAGAAACCGAGGTTTAGAGGCAAGTACCTGGTCTAAGATTACACAGTAGATTCTTACTGGACACAAGCATATTTTAAAAATTGTGCAATTCGCCCTAACTGGTTTGGCTCAGTGGATAGAGCGTCGGTCTGTGGACTGAAAGGTCCCAGGTTCGATTCCGGTCAAGGGCATGTACCTTGGTTGCAGGCACATCCTCAGTAGGGGGTGTGCAGGAGGCAGCTGATTGATGTTTCTCTCTCATCGATGTTTCTAACTCTCTATCCCTCTCCCTTTCTCTCTGTAAAAAATCAATAAAATATATTAAAAAAATAAAAATTGTGCAATTACATATATATATATATTCCTTTCTGGCAGCTTATTCATGTTTAACACTCAGCAATAAGGTTATCTAATGTTTGTTCAGCCCTAGATATTTCGAAAAGTAGTCCCATATACATTCTCTCCTTGCACCCGTGGGGCACTCCTGTTAAACATTACAAGGTGTTCTTATCTCTGCTTTACAGGTAATAAAACTATGTCTAAGAAGGCTATTAAATTGCTCATATTCCCACAGTTAATTTGCTCTGACTGCAAAAATCATGCTATTCCTACTGCAACATGAGTAAAATCTATTTTTTTAATTATATTTTTTATTGATTTATTTACAGAGAGGAAGGGAGAGGGACAGTTAGAAACATCGATGAGAGAGAAATATCGATCAGCTGTCTCCTGCACACCCCCTCCTGGGGATGTGCCCGCAACCCAGGTACATGCCCTTGACCGGAATCGAACCTGGGACCCTTCAGTCCGCAGGCCGACGCTCTATCCACTGAGCCAAACCGGTCAGGGCTGAAATCCATTTTTTTTCTTCGATTCCTGAGTACTGATGATTCCGAAATCACGTCTCTAAGTTTGTTTTTCCCTGAACTCCGTACATTCAACAGCTCACGTCCCTTCCTAAGTCCTTTAGGGCCCTCAAATTCATCTTGTCCAAAAAAAATGGAACACATAATCTCATCTGTGTTTAAACACACAGTGAGTGTGGACTGTCCCCCGGCCCGCGGGAGGCACGAGCTATTACACAAGCAGGTGTGAAATATCAGCCGTGATGTTTCCTACTGGAGCAAGACACCGGGATGAGAGCCAGGAGGGGCCGCGGGAGGCCGTGACACCGTCAGGAAAAGACTGGGGGGGGGGGGGCAGCAGGAAAGGGACCAGCACGTGCAGAAGGAGCACGGCTCTCCTGTTGACAGGGATGCCGACCAGCCGGAGGGCAGTCCTTCCGCCGCCTCTTCACGCATATATATCCTTTACAGATCGATACTTTTTCTTTTTTATCTGTTGATTGCAGAGGGATAACGGGAGAGGGAGATCATCGCCTTTGTTGTTCCACCCATTTGCGCATGCATTGGGTGACTCCTGCATGTGCCTCGACCTTCGACCCCGGTGTGTGGGGAAGACGCTCTGACCAGCCGGGCTGCCCGGCCAGCGCCCCTCGAAGCTGATTCTCAAAGTCAACTCGCAATCCGCCCGTCGGGACCGCCTCTTGCCTCCGGGAAACCCCGCGGTGTTCGCGCGCGCACTCTGGCCTGTCCCCGGGTTCAAGCACCAGCCCCCCCCCCCCCGCCCCCATCCCGGCCGCGTCCTGTCCCCGGTGGCTGAGGTGTCGGACTGTGCAGAAGAGTGCAAACACGGCCGCCTAACACAGTCTTAGCACCACTTATACTTCTAGGAGGGCTGCAAAGCTTTAAGATGAGGATCACCATGATCTGCCCTAAACAGTTCAGAACAACCTCCCGCGAGCCCAGCTTGGGCCGGCCTGGCCGAAGACCTGCCCCGCGAGCATGACCTTGGGCTGCCCCAGCCGGGAACCCCTCGCGGCCCTGCAGCCCGCACCACCCCGGCCTGGCCTCGGAGCGGGCATTATCATCCGGGCGATCCATGGAGCCCACTTGGCAAACTCCAAGGCCGAAAGGCTCCGGCGTCTGTATGACCTCGGGACCGGCCTGAAGGTCTCCGGGCCCCAAAAGCTGCTCTCTCATGCAGGGCAAAGGCAACAGGCAGCCCAGTCCCCGGAGAAACACTCAGCATCGGAGTCCCAAGAGGCCCAGCCAGGCCAGCTACCCTCCCAGTCACCTTGTACTCAGTCCCGAGCTGCCAGAGCCGCCGCCGCCGCCGCCACCGTCCTACTTCCGGCCTTGGCTCCGCCCCCTCCCGCCGACACGCTATCGCAGTGCATTGTGGGCTGCCGTTTCAGTCGGTCGGCACTCACCGGACAGGAAGCGTCTCAGAGACAGTCTGCGACCGGACGGCTCTAGGTGAGGCAGAAGGCAAACGGGAGGAAGTGGAGGGTAAGTGCTTCCGGGTCCCCTAGCGGCTCTTCCGCCATCTTTCCTCCTCCTAACTTGATCTGCTCCCTCTTTCCCTTCTGGAAACCTTCCTATGTACGCATGCGCACTTGGCCCGGCCTGTCCCTGAGTTCAGTCCTTCCCGCCCCGACTCAGCCAGCAGTCCTGCTCCTTGGGTTGTTGAAGTGTATGAACGTCCCGACAAAGTGCCAGTGTAATAACACAAAGCGGGCGGGGGCGTTGTGCTCCTTTGTGCCTCGTGAGCCTCCGTTGCCTCGGGGCGTTCGTTTCGCGCCACCTGCTGGGACTTGTAGTCCCGAGCCCGGGGGTGCCTGGGAGGCGGGAGGGGGATTGGAGTTTCTCAGCGCCGATTCCGCGGGAAGGGCCCAGGGGCCTCACACTTGGAGTCGCGGGAGCTGCAGGTTTTGCCGGGAGAGACGCCGCACGTGGAGCGCGCGCCGCCGCTGTTCTCCGCCGGCTGTGGAGCGCGGGCGGGGGCGACCCGGTTGGTTCCGGAGCGGGTGAGTGCGGCCGCGGGAGGGGAGGGGAGCACGGGCCCCCGCGGGCCGGCTTCGTTCCGGGGCCTGCTCCCCCAGAGCGGCCCCCCCGCGGCCGCCTCTGTGTTTTGTTTCCGCTGGTCCCCGGCGCTGTGACTCCCATTTCCGTTCGTGGAGACTTGAGGGAGCCGGGTGGGGAGGGGCGGGAGCTGTGCGGGGAGCGGAGGGAGGGGCGGGGGGCGCGCGGCGCCGGGCGGGGGAGCCGCGCGCCCCGGGCCCTGGCGGTCCGGGTCCCCGGCTTCGCGCTCCGCTCCGCCGCCGCTCGCTCGGCTCGTCCGCCGCCTGGCGTGGCCACGGTCCGCAGTCTCCGCGATCGGAACGGGATCCTGGCTCCCGGGGTTTCACAGGAAGAAGCGAAACGAGTGTCGCCGCCTCGGCGATGGGCTCTCCTCCCGGTCCCGTTGTCTTGCTCGAACTGTCCGGTCGTGGCATCCGAGCCCCTTGTTCACGCTCATGTTGTCCGTGGGGCCTCTTGGAGGAAGTGGCAGGAAGACGCGGGGAAACGCTGGGTCCGTGTAGTTTGCCAACTTCGGGAGTGCCGTGCGGGAGCCTCGTCCGTCCGTAGTGGGGCCCCGGTTTACGGGGTGACGGCGGGAAGGCCGTGCATGGCCGGGGGTGAGGGTCCGTCACCCGGCAGCCCGCCCGCGGGAGGAGCAGAGATGGGGGACTCCCTCGCGCAGAGCGAGGCGCCGGGCGGTGCTGGTCCTGCCAGCGCCGTGTGGTCCGAAACTTCAGGAGAAGCGGATCCGCTCCTCCCGAACCGCTGTACGGGATCGGCCCCTGGTCGGGGTCTGGTCCGGACGTTGCAGCCGGATGGGTGTTCGGACGAGGCGGGCTGAGGTCGTCCGCCTGGGCCGCAGGGTGGACGGGACTGCGTGTCCCGAGGGGCGGATGGTCTTGGAGGAGGAGGGTAGATACCGAGCTGGATGCTGAATCGGGGCTGTTCATAAGAGGATGTGGGGCTGAATACGAAATTAAACCTCTTTCATTTTTCTCCAGTTTTGTTTAGAAAATTTCAGCTCTACGGGAAACTTGAAAAATTATACAATGAAATTACACAGTGAACGCCTTCACCTGGTGGGGGGAAGTCAGCAAGCCTTAGTCAGCTTTCCCTCGCTCTGCAAACACACACAAATACACGTTTTACTTTTTTCCCTAACTTTTAATTTTATTTTTAAAATATATATATATTTTAATATATTTTATTGATTTTTTACAGACAGAAGGGAGAGAGATAGAGAGTTAGAAACATCGATGAGAGAGAAACATCGATCAGCTGCCTCCTGCACACCCCCCACTGGGGATGTGCCCGCAACCCAGGTACATGCCCTTGACCGGATTCGAACCTGGGACCTTTCAGTCCGCAGGCCGACGCCCTATCCACTGAGCCAAACCGGTTTCGGCTAAAATATATATTTTTTATTGATTTTGGAGAAGGGAAGGGAGACGGGGAGAGGGAGAAACATCACCCTTGGACAAGCCCTTGCCTCCAGTCCCACCGTGGGGTTGGAGCGGGAACCCTGGCAGGGGCGCTGCCTGGGATGGAGCCTGTGGCCTCCTGTTGCATGGGCTTCAACGAGCCACACTGGCCGGGCTGTTGACTTTATTTTTAAAAACAAAAACTTTTTATTCGGGTATTTAACAATATTTTTTAGTTTGAGAAAATGTTCAGTTAATCAGGTAGGTACTCTTAGATTACATTTATATATGTTAAATGCACATTTTGTGTATTTTTAATACATGTTGTATGTTAAATATAGGTAAATATTACATATAAGTATTGCCCTTACTGGGAAGAGTTGTCCCAAACTAATAATGTTTTCCAGTGAAGAAGACTAATTCTCAAGTTTTGCTTTTTTAATATATTTTAATTGATTTCAGAGAGGAAGGGAGAGGGAGAGAAAGATTGAAACATCAGTGATGAGAGAGAATCCTTGATCGGCTGCCTCCTGCAGCGCCCCACACTGGGGATCCAGCCTGCAACCTGGCGTGTGCCCCTGATGGAATCGAGCCGGGACCCTTCAGTCCGCAGGCCGATGCTCTATCCACTGAGCCAAACCAGCCAGGCTAATTCTCAAGTTTATCTGTAGCTGCAAGGGAGAATATTAAATGTAACTGTATTTAAAGAATACTAGCCTTTTCTGGACTTTTTAGTTTATTTCCATTTTGTGAAGGGTTCTGAACCCCAGGTGAGATTTAATCTGGGTGAAACCAGGGCAGCCCTTAGGTGGAAAGGCTCCAAGTGATGTTCTCTTCTCCACTGTAAGTTTTGTAAAAGAATCCTGGTTCCAGAAAAAGAGCTAAGACCCACTCAAGTAGTGACATCAGCATTTTGGACCATTTCCTAATCTCTTACTGTCAAGGCTAAATTTAGAGACCTGAGAAAGAGAAAAGGATCAATTTAGAGACTGGGCATTTTTTTCTAGAGTATATGGGTTTTTTTTGGGGGGGGGGGCACCTTCTAGGGACTGATCTCTAACTTTTTTGGAAGATCACAGGATAAATTTCTTTTTAACAAGTCCCTGTTTTAGTGCTTATATTATGGGGAACACAGGTAACCCTGCTGATAAGCCCTAATTTAGGGCCATGTCTCGGCCTCTGGTTACTTTTTCATATACTTTTTTATTTTTCCCAAAGTTCTGGGAAAATTCAATTGTTTCCTAACCTTTTAAAAAATAAAATTGGTTGTGGAGAGAGGAGTGGACCTCTTTATAGGCCCTGAAAATAAAACAAAAATATCTTTTAAAAGTTCTGTTCTGCTATCAACCTTACTATTTCTCACTTTTTCCGTACACAACACTTTTTATAATTTTTTTCTTCTTTTTTTGGTAAGAGAACATTTATTGGGTATATTACAGAGATAGAAACTGTAATTCTCAGAAGTAATGGGCTTAGGAAACAAGTTACAGAAGTGAAGGAAGGGCCCCAGGAGCTTGGGAATGAGGAAGTTAATGGTAACCTGCCCGGGGCCAAGAGGGGGAGGGGAAAGGCAAGGCAAGGCATGGGCTCCCTAGGGAGAGGGCCCACTCTGATTCTGTGCGCGTACATTATTTCCTTGTTTTTAACTGCTACTGAAGTTTCATGGTGTCTGCTCCTTTCACATTTTCTTATATCTCAGTACTTTCTTACCATGGATATTGGTTTGTTTTTTTTAATATATGCTTACTGATTTCATAGAGGAAGGGAGAGAGAGAGACAGAAACATCAATGATGAGAGAATCACCCATTGGCTACCTCCCGCATGCCCCACACTGGGGACCGAGCCCACAACCCAGGCATGTGCCCTTGACCGGAATCGAACCCTGGACCCTTCAGTCCGTAGCTCTATCCACGGAGCCAAACCGGCTAAGGCACCATGGATACTTTTATTGGCTCCAGCTTCCAGCTATCCCCAACAAAGCTACTCTGAACATCCTTATCAGTCAGTATCTCTGGAATGCTTATCTAAGGGCACGTGCTGGGCCACAGGTATTAGCATACTTGCTTTGAGTAAGTGCTGCTAGAATCTAGATTTTTCTCCAGATTAGCTGGACCTGTCTGTACTTCAACAGAAGCAGAGGATTCTTATGGCTCCACATCCCTGCTTATCCTTTTCAGTAGTCAACACTACATTTTTCACACACACACTCAAGGTATAAAGTTTTTGTTTTAAGTTGCATTTTTGAATGATTTGAGTTTGAACATTTCTTTATATCCTTAACCATTTTGGTTTTCTCTGTTACTTCCCTTTTCCTATACTTTACCTGCTTTTCTAATTTGTCCTGACTTTTGGGGGATTGTTACCAATTTGCAGGAATTTGCTGTCTATTCCAGTTATTCCCTTGTCACCTTTGGATATCGAAAATATCTTTTCTTAGTCGTTATCCTGTCTATTGAACATAAATCTTAATTTTTATATAATCAAATACATTAGTTTTTTTCTTATGGTTTAATTTTTGGAATGTTAACAAATTATTTTTTATTCTTAAACCATAAAAAAAATCCCCACTATTTTCTTCTATTAGCTTTATAGTTGTGTCTTTCACATTTAAGCCTTTAGGGCAGTGGTTCTCAACCTTCCTAATGCCATGACCCTTTTATACAGTTCCTCATGTTGTGGTGACCCCCAATTTCATTGTTACAAATTGAACATAATTAAAGCCTAGTGATTAATCACAAAAATAATATGTAATTATATATGTGTTTTCCGATGGTCTTAGGCAACCCCTGTGAAAGGGTCGTTCGACTGCCAAAGGGGTCGCGACCCACAGGTTGAGAACCGCTGCTTTAGGGGACCTGGAGTCAATTTTATATGGGCGACTAGAGGCCCAGTGCATGAATTTGTGCACCAGTGTGGTCCCTTGGCCTGGTCTGCGGGATCGGCCGAAACCAGCTCTCTGACATCCCCCAAGGGGTCCCAGATTGCAAGAGGGCGGAGGCCAGGCCAAGGGACCCCACTGGTGCACGATTGGGGCCAGGGAGAGACATGGGAGGTTGGCCAGCTGGGGATGGACTGCGGGAGGGCTCCAGGGCATGTCCGGCCAGTCTCACTCAGTCTAATCAGCTGGACCCCAGCAGCAAGCTAACCTGCTGGTTGGAGTGTCTGCCCCCTGGTGGTCAGTGCATGTCATAGCAACTAGTCGACCAGTCGACTGTCTGCCCCCTGGTGGTCAGTGCACATCAGCAAGCAGTTGAACAGCCTTAGCATATCATTAGCATATCATAACGACCAGTCGACTGGACACTTAGCATATTAGGCATTTATTATATAGGATGATAGTTTCTAAAACATTTTTTTTAATAGAGTGCCTACTAAGAGTGAAGTACTGTTCAAAGTATTTTGTATACATCTGTAAACATACTAATATCCCTTCAAACCAGGTGGAGGTTATGTTGTCCCACCGGGTCACCACCTGTTTTGATCTAGTGCGCAAGATAAATAACATAATTTTACAAATAGTGTGTTAAGGAATAGACTTTATTAGGGAAAGGGAAGTTCTGCTAAGCTAGGGTCAGAACAAAAGAAAGCAAAAGTTGGCTAGAGCCTAGGCCAGTGATGGCAAACCTATGACACGCGTGTCAGAGGTGACACGCAAACTCATATTTTTGGTTGATTTTTCTTTGTTAAATGGCATTTAAATATATAAAATAAATACCAAAAATATAAGTCTTTGTTTTACTATGGTTGCAAATATCAAAAAATTTCTATCTGTGACACTGCACCAGAGTTAAGTTAGGGTTTTTCAAAATGTTGACATGCCGAGCTCAAAAGGTTCGCCATCACTGGCCTAGGCAGTCTGCTAGAGGTGCATTCATTATATGTATTTATTCTGCTGGAGAACCTCAGCCTCTTACTGGTCTTCCTATAAGAGGATGTGGGAGCAACCTTAATAATGTGGGGAAAATAAGACCGTTTTTATACCAGGCATTCTCGATTTGGGTGCCAGCTAATTATAGGCCTGAGGAGAGGTATAGCCCTTTCTGAAGTGGAAAAGAAGACTTTCCTAGTCCTACAGTAATGGAGTAGCTCAATGTAATACAGTAGACATGTTGGTAACTGTTTTGTTACTTGATTTTGCTGTTTTAGAATGTTATTCTGGCACAAGATATGTAATTTATAACAAATCATAGCTAGGATTAACTTTAATTTTATATCACTCTATCAGTACAATGCTAATAAAGTACATTCTTCATCCTGCTAATACAGTACAGCTTTTAGGTAAACACTAATGGTTCATCTCTATGTTGATTTTTTTAAAAAATATATATATATTTTATTGATTTTTTACAGAGAGGAAGGGAGAGGGATAGAGAGTTAGAAACATCGATGAGAGAGAAATATCGAATGGCTGCATCCTGCACACCCCCTACTGGGAATGTGCCCGCAACCCAGGTACATGCCCTTGACTGGAATTGAACCTGGGACCCTTTAGTCCGCAGGCCGACGCTCTATCCACTGAGCCAAACCTGTCAGGGCTCTATGTTGATTTTTAAGCTGCAGGTTTGAAACTGTTATTGAGACTGACGTTGCTATTATATAGTTGACATACCTTTCATTTGATTTTGAAGTAACTTGAGTTAATTTATTGACTGAGATTGGGCTGAACAAATCCCAATAAATCCAACAGAACGATGAAGAATTCATGTCAGGCTAATAAACACCATGTAAACCAAAACTAGTTTATCAGTATCATGTGGATTTTCTTTTATGTGTGAAGATTACTTCCTCTTGTTGTACTTACTCTCTGCTTTTATTTGAATTGGGTCTCTACTTCTTGTGTAGCATTTCTATTTGTGCAGATAATTTTAAAATGTCTTAAAATTTAACTCTTACAGGGCTGAGCTTTTGAAGTACTTCAACCATGACGAAAAGAGAAGCAGAGGAGCTGATAGAAATTGAAATTGATGGAACAGAGAAAACAGAATGCACAGAAGAAAGGTTGGTATTATCTGAATTTATATATTACCCACATGCATTAAAATTAAGAATCAAGCCAGAGTTCTTTTGGGGCCTATTTTTTTCCAGCTGACATTAGCATTTTGGGGGATAATGTATTGCTTTTTCCTCTGACTTAAAGAACTTGTAGCTGGGAGGGAAAGATAGTTTTAAAAGATACTAATATGCCCTAGCCGGTTTGGCTCAGTGGATAGAGCATTGGCCTACAGACTGAAGGGTCCTGGTTTTGTTTTGGGTCAAGGGCACATGCCTGGGTTGTGGGCTCAATCCCAGTAGGGGGCGTGCAGGAGGCAGCCGATCAATGATTCTCTCTCATCATCGATGTTTCTATCTCTCCCTTCTTCAAAATCAATAAAAATATATATTTTTAAAAAAGATAGTAATATGCATAGCTAGTTATCAAGCAATTGATTGTGATGGTTTTTATCCCTCAGGGCACTGTTTGATTATTTTTTCTTTCATTTGTGCTGGTTATTTTGATTTCCTATAGAGTTTAATTCCCAATCTGAACTAATGCAACAAATATCTAAACGTAACTACTGTGAACTGTCAGGAGTCTATATGAGACAGTAACCTGCCCTTGTAGAGGCCACATTGTGTTTGAGAAGGTATACAGGTTTATGAGTAATTATGTGCGCAGTACTAAGCATATAGAGCAGTGAAGGGTGTTAGTTCTTGGGATAGTAATAGAATATTACTCTATTAAGGAAGAAGGGCAGTGGTTGTAACTTCAGAATCCAAAGGGAGAATATGGGTAAAAATAGAGATTTGGGAGTTAAGAAGAAGGCTAGAGTTAGGGCTAATGGTCCTGCTTTATTCTGTGAAGCAGGAGAAGAGATAATACACTGAAAGTAAAAAGGACTAAAGAGTAGTAGAGAACTTCTTTATAGTAAAAGTTTAGAATAACTGCAGTGAGAATGGACCAAATAAGAGTGAATAGGATGTTGAGTGTTTAGAGTACAGCTAAGATTTTAGACCTTAGGTTTTAAATAAAATTGTTTTATTGTGGTAAAAACGCTTAACATGAGATCTACCCTCAACAGATTTTCAATGTACAACACTGTGTATTTAACTATAAGAACCATGTTCTACACAGATCTCTCGAATTTATTCATCTGGCATAATTGAGATTTATACTAGTTGTTTAGCAACTCTCCCTATTTTCTGCCAGCTGGCTGTGGTCACTCATACCACCTCCTAGGTCTACCACCTCCTGGCTCTAGGTCTTAGGAAAACCCCACGTTAGCTGTCCTCGGTCATATCCTTTGCCACCATACCCTGGCACAGGAACATTTTCCTGACAGAAAAGGTCATGACTGCCCAAGAGGCCTTAATTTGTTTGATAGAGAATTTTAACATGTTTCACTATGCTATTTTCTCTAACAGAAGAAACAGTAGAGACTACATGTCTCTTTTATTCAACAAATTACCTCAGAACTTGGTTCTGGCTTCAGGGTATTTCATGTGTTTGCAGTTAAGCTGTCAGTCTGGCTATAGTCATCTGAAGAATTGACTGGGGCTAGCATGTCTGTTTACCGGATCACTCATGAGGTTGGTGATATGACTGTTCACTTCCTGACCGCATGGGCTTCTCTGTAGGGCTGCTCATGATGTGGCAGATGGCCTGAGAGAGAGCATGCTCACCAAGATGGGGAGCTGCAGTGTTGTTTTACATAGCCTAATTTAAGAAGCACTATATCACTTCGGACTTAGTCTTTTGGCAGCACTAGTTGGTGATAAGTCTACCACTGTGAATGGTGTCTATGCAGACATGAGTTTCAAAGACAAGAAATGTGTTTTGATATTCAGTTTTGGTTTGAGTGTATTGTTACTTTAATTTTCAGGGTAAAAATGTAATTTTTAACCATTAAATTATTTAATATTTAGCATTGTAGAACAGACCTACACAGGTGAATGTGTAAGCCAGGCCATAGACATCCATGAGCCAATAGGCAATTTAAAGAAACTACTAGAACCAAGACTACAGTGTTCTTTGGATGCTCATGAAATTTGTCTACAAGAAATCCAGGTAATCTTTTTATTAAATATATATCTTAGTATTTAAGTACATATCTGAAAGTCAGAATTACTTTTTGTCATCAATTTGTCATTGTGTGAAATGCATTCACTATGAGGTGATATGAGGGAAAAAAGCACTCATACTTAAAGGATAAAGAATTATGAGTAAAGGTATTCATATCTAGGTCAGGTAGTAAAGTCATAAGTTCCTTAATAAATTTTGTAATCAGAGATTTAGCATTAACCCTGACCTTAAATGTGTATAATTGGTTACAAGAGAGATAACAGCAAGTATCCTATATAATAAAACCCTAATAAGCAAATTGACCAAACCGCAGAACAGCCGGCAGGAACAACCAGTTGCTATGACGTGCACTGACCGCCAAGGGCAGATGCTCAACTCAGGAGCTGCCCCCAACTGAGGGAGCCGACGGGCAGCAGCAATCCGGTCCGGGGGCGGGCCGGCCAGTGGGTGGTGCCAGGACGCCAGCCAAGGCGGGTGTCAGCAGGGCCCCCAATTGCCCCACAGATGGCCTTGATCTCTGGCCAGGCCTAGGGACCCTACCCTATATATTGTGAATAGTCTCTTAGATTTAAAAATTAAAACCTGGCAAGACTACTCTAACACTGAAAAAGCAGGATGATGCAGCGATGACATACATGGACTCTGGCTGGCACATTTTGTGGTCAGCCCTGATTCTGACACTTATAACTGTGTGACAAAGCCAATTACTTAACTTCTCTCTGCTTCAGTTTTTCCACACATAACATGGGGAAAATGGTACTACTGCCTCAGAAGGATCATGTTATGTACTACTTTTTATAATCAGGGCAAAAAAAAAATGTAGTTGCCCATACAACAGCAAAATGCCTTTCACCTGTGTGAAAAGTATGGTCACTGGTGCATGCAGTTTCCTGGATTGCAAGAGGGATGCCCGACTGCCAGTTTTGGCCTGATATCCCCTGAGGGGTGCCGGATTGTGAGAGGACGCAGGCCAGGCTGAGGGACTAAATCCCCCTCCCCCATGCATGAATTTCGTGCACCATGCCTCTAGTTATATAAATAAATTTATTTAAATTGTCCCCACTAAATAAATATTCTTGCTTTTTAATGACAGATAAATTACATTGTTTTCTACTTTAAATACTTTTACGGAATAAACAGTTGCTTTTTGGCATTATTTAAAATCCTAAACTAGACTCTAGAGCTAGAGAAAACTGTAATTTAAAATAAATTCTGTTCTTTATGTTGTCCTTAATTACTAACACAGTGGTTAAAATATTTTAAATTTTGGCAAAGAATTACATGTGTTCTTATAATTTAATTAGTATACTTTAGTGATTAAGTATAGTTTGATATATCCATTTTTATTAAACCAGATGATTATGTGAAAATGATCTTAGTCCTTTTACCCATATTTAGCTGGATCCAGAACGAAGTTTATTTGACCAAGGAGTAAAGACAGATGGAACTGTACAACTTAGTGTACAGGTAATGGCTTACCAAGGTAAGTTAATTTTTGTGTAGTTATTTAAAACTGCACTCATGTTTTTCTAATATGAGAATTCAATTTTATAAGTTTTGGGTGTTTTAGATGGTTGTCTAAATTACTTAATGTGATATAACCAAATATTAAGGCTTTTGAATTAATTATTTTATCTGTCAAGGTTAAGCAGATAGTATCACACATTTTACCTGGTTTAATCAGCAAGTTAGGGTAGTAAGTCACAGGATCACAGAGAGGGCTGGAAGAACAGGTTCTAGTTGGCTTTCTAAGATGACTCAGCCACATTGCAGTGTGGGACTGACAATTGCCCTGCCTACCATAAGCTAGAACCATGCTTCCTTTTCAGTGCTCCACAGAAGCCAAAAAATGGATGCCATGTGCCTGCTTATCCCCTCTTAACTCATTTCTCAATAGAAGGCTCATGCCAGTGGTTCAAAGCAGCCGTGGGCAAACTACGGCCCGTGGGCCGGATCCGGCCCGTTTGAAATGAATAAAACTAAAAAAAAAAAAAAAGACCGTACCCTTTTATGTAATGATGTTTACTTTGAATTTATATTAGTTCACACAAACACTCCATCCATGCTTTTGTTCCGGCCCTCTGGTCCAGTTTAAGAACCCATTGTGGCCCTCGAGTCAAAAAGTTTGCCTACCCCTGTTCTAGAGCCTAAGTCACATTGGGTACCCTTGCTGCAAGGTGATCTAGACTCTGCAGTTTAGCACAAAAAGAGAAATTATGCAAAGGAAGTTGCTTTATTCTCTTCCTCACCCCCACATTTTTTTTTAACCTATTTACTAATAAGTTGCAGGCATGTTTCCCTTCTATTCCTAAATATATGCATTTTCTAAAAATAAGGAATTCTTTTACATGACCACAGTACAATGCTCAAAATCAGGAAATATGAATTGACACAACACTGTTACATAATACTAGAGGCCCGGTGCATGAATTTGTGCACTGGTGGGGTCGCTCAGCGTGGCCTGTGGGATCGGACAGAAACCAGCTTTCCTACATCCCTTGAAGGGTCCCAGATGGTGAGAGGGCGCAGGCCAGGCCGTGGGACCCCACTGGTGCACAACAGGGACTGGGAGGGACACGGGAGGGCTCCAGGGCATGTCTGGCCCGTCTTGCTTAGTCCCAGTTGGCTGGACCCCAGCAGCAAACCTACTGGTCGGAGCGTCTGCTCCCTGCTGGTCAGTGATGTCATAGCGACTGGTCAACCAGTCAGTTGTCTGTCCCTGGTGGTCAGTGCATGTCATAACGAGTGGTTGAGTGGCCTTAGCATATTATCAGCATATTATGCTTTGATTGGTTGAACAGACGACCAGACACTTAAAATTTTAAGCACTTTAGGAGTAGAGGCCCGGTTCATGCATGGGTAGGGCCCCTAGGCCTGGCCAGAGATCAGGGCCAATCAGGTTCCCCACCTCCCTGTCTCCTCCTTGCCTCCTTCTCTCGCAGCCCATGTGCCACCACTGCGCGGTTCCCCCTGCCTCCCCGCCACCTCCTTCCCTTGCTCCCTCAGCGCCCTGCCACCACTGCTGGTCATCCGCCATGTTCCGTGCCACCTCCTTGTGGTCAGTGCACATCATAGTGTGCGATCGAACTCCTGTTCTCCTGGTTGAACTCCCGAGGGGACACTTTGCATATTAGCCTTTTATATATATATATTTCCAAAGTTGTATTGAATTGTTGTTTTTATCATTTAAAAGGACTCTGTTAAATTCTCTAGACAGATTGCTAAACATTTAAAATGGAGTTTTGCTCTACCATTTTAGAACATACAACTCAACTAAATTTTGTTAGTGAATTTCATGTTTTCATCTGGATATTTTTTAATTCACTGTTAAAGGAATGGAACCAAAGCTCAACATCCTTGAAATTGTTAAACCTGCGGAAACAGTTGAAGTAGTCATTGATCCAGATGCTCATCATGCTGAAGCAGAAGCACATCTTGTTGAGGAAGCTCAAGTGATAACTCTTGATGGCACAAAACACATCACAACCATTTCAGATGAAACCTCGGAACAAGTGACCAGATGGGCTGCCGCCCTAGAAGGTTACAGGAAAGAGCAAGAGCGCCTTGGGATACCGTACGGTAAGGAAATACACAATCACGTGTTAGGGTGAATAATAAGAATTAAGCTTGTCATAGAAGATACTAGGGTAAGCTATAATTTGTTTTAAATGTAGAATTTTTAGGGAGAATATTGATTTTCTGTATTTCTCCTCTTTTTGGACTATAACACATGATGGACAAATACTGTCCTGGGTGCTAAGAATACAAAGAAATACAATCCGTCTTCACTTAACAATGGGGGTACATTCTTAGAAATGCACCATTAGGCAATTTTGTCATTGTGCAAACACAGAGCGCACATGTACAAGCATACAGGCTATAGCAGTGGTGGTGAACCTTTTGAGCTCGGCGTGTCAGCATTTTGAAAAACCCTAATTTAACTCTGGTGCCGTGTCACATATAGAAATTTTTTGATATTTGCAACCATAGTAAAACAAAGACTTATATTTTTGATATTTATTTTATATATTTAAATGCCATTTAACAAAGAAAAATCAACCAAAAAATGAGTTTGCGTGTCACCTCAGACAGGTGTGTCATAGGTTCGCCATCACTGGCCTATAGCCTGTCACACACGTAGACTGTCTGGAATACTGTATTGCTCCTAGGCTGTAGACCTATAATGTATCATGTGACTGTACTGAACACCGGTTGCAATTGTAACATAATGGCAAGTATTTGTGTATCTAAGCATAGTAAAGGTACAGTGAAAATATGGTACAGAAGATAGAAATGATACACATGAGTGGAGTTTGCAGGACTGCAAGTTGCTCGTTGGGAGTCAGTGAATAAGTGGTGAGTGACTGTGAAGGCCTAGGGCAGGGGTGGGCAAACTTTTTGACTCGAGGGCCACAATGGGTTCTTAAACTGGACCAGAGGGCCGGAACAAAAGCATGGATGGAGTGTTTGTGTGAACTAATACATGTTAACATTGCTGCTGGTGAAGGAGCGGAGGGGAGAGCAAGAGAACCCTCCGCTCTTTCGGCTCCGGATAGAACAGCTGAATGGGCCGGATCCGGCCCGCGGGCCGTAGTTTGCCCACGGCTGGCCTAGGGAGTTACTATACACTATTATAGACGTAATCTCTTTACCCGTAATTCACCAAAAGAGCTTATTTCACCAATAAATTAATCTTAGCTTCCTGTATCTTTATTACTTTTAATTTTTTTAAACTTTTCAGCTCTTTTGTAATAGCACGTAGCTTAAAGTACACATTTTACAGCTGAACAAAAATATTTTCTTTAGATCCTTCTATAAGCTTTTTAAATTTTTTATTTTATTTTAACTTTTTAAACTTTTTTTGTTAAGAACTAAGACAAACACATGCATTACCCAAGGCCTGCACAGAGTCAGAATCATCATAATCACTGTCTTCTACCTCTACATTTCGTCCGTTCTACTGATTGGTCTTCAGGGACAATAAATAACTTCCATGGTGCTGTCATCTCCCATAATAGCAATGCCTTCTTCTGGAGTACATCCGAAGGACCTGCCTGCGGTGTTTATTGAGGAGGTGTCACTCTTTTTAGAAATATATCTATCGTGGTTTGCTTTTTAAAAAAATTTTTATCATAAGTTTATTTCTAAACAGATAATGAACATTCCTCTCTGTTAATGGAAACCTTTCAGTGTTGAGGTTCATGTTTTCAAAGTTTTTAAGGAGCTTGTTAAGGTCTGCAAAAGCTTCTAAACCCTTCACTGTCAGTTTTTTTGGGGTTTCTTTTTCTTCTGCAGTTTCCTTTTCTCTTCTTCTTTAGCTATGCGTTCCTGTGCCAGATCCAACAACTTCTCATTAGTCAGTTCCTCGGAAACCACCTCTAGGAGCTCTTCAGTGTCCTCCTCTTCCACACCCAGGTTAAGGCGTTTGCCATCTCAACCACAGCTGTTGGCTTTTGCAACTTTTGTACCACACAATGTTAGAATCATTACAGTGTCACTAGGTGATAGGAATTTTTCAGGTACTGTTATAATCTTACTAGAGGCCAGTGCACAAAAATTTGTGCACTCGGGGGGGGAGGGAGGGGTCCCTCAGCCCGGCCTGTGCCTGCTCGCAGTCTGGGACCCCCTCAGGAGATAACGACCTGCTGGCTTAGGCCTGCTCCCGGGTGGCAGAGGGCAGGCCCAATCCCTAGGTGCAGCCCCTGGTCAGGCTCAGAGCAGGGCTGATTGGGGAGTTGGGGCACTGCCCCGTCATGAACAGAGCAGGGCGGATCGGGAGGTTGTGATGCCACCCTCAGTCACGCTTAGGGTAGTGCCGATTGGGAGGTTGGGGCACTGCCCCGTCATACTCAAGGCAGGGTCGATGGGGAGGTTGCGGCGCCATACCCTGTCACTCACAGAGCAGGGGCCCATCGGGGTTGGGGCGCTGCACCCTGTCACACACAGAGCCACAGGGCGATCAGGGGGTTGGGGAGCTCCCCCCTATCAGGCACAGAGCTGGGCTGATCACGGGGTTGGGGCGCCTTTCCCTGTCACGAACAGAGCAGGGCGGATAGGGAGGTTGTGGCCCTGCCCCCTGTCACACACAGAGCCGCAGGGCGATCAGGGGCTTTGGGTGCTGCCCCCTGTCACGCTGATCCCGGTGCCGGGAGGCCTCGTGGCTCCGCTGATCCCGGTGCTGGGAGGCATGTTACCCTTTTACTATATAGGATAGAGGCCTGGTGCATGGGTGGGGGCCGGCTGGTTTGCCCTGAAGGGGGTCCTGGATCAGGGTGGGGGTCCCCACTGGGATGCCTGGCCAGCCTGGATGAGGGGATGATGGCTGTTTGCAGCTGGTCACACACCCTTCAGGGTGGGGGTCCCCACTGGGGTGCCTGGCCAGTCTGGGTGAGGGGCTGAGGGCTGTTTTCAGGTTGGCGGGTGACTGAAGCTCCCAACTGCTCCTTTTGTTTTTTTTTGTTTTTTTTTTATTCTGGGCCAGCTTTAGCTCTGAGGCTTGGCTCCAGCTCTGAGGCTTTGGCTGCTGAAAGCAGGTATCTGGTTTGTTTGGGTTCTATAATTGAAACACTGTTTCAACTCCAGCTCTGAGATCCCCGCTGGCTGAAAGCAGGTTTCTGGGGTTTTGTTTAGCTTCTATATTTGTAACAATGTTTCAGACTGCAAGCTCAGAGGCCGGCAAGGCAGGCGGGGAACATTAGCTTCCCCCGTCACTGAAGCAAGCAAGCCTCCTGTTTGCTTCAAGCTGCCTGGCTGCCGGCTGCCATCTTGGTTGGAAGTTAATTTGCATATCGCCCTGATTAGCCAATGGGAAGGATAGCGGAGGTACGGCTAATTACCATGTTTCTCTTTTATTAGATAGGATGGTATACTGTCATAAATGTGGTCCATTGTTGACTGAAGCATCGTTATGCAGCACATGATTGTATATAAAAAAACGTATACCCTTAGGGTATAAACAGTGTAGTTGCAGTGAGAGAAGGTAGATGAAAAAAGGTAATTTCCATAATGATAATGTGTTTTTAAGCTGTTACATGCTATTAGCATCTCAAACAGGTCATAGTGGGATTTATTCTAGACAAATTATTGGATAGAGAAGGACATTCCTGACAGGAAAAGTATGTGGAAAACTGGGAAGTGGGAGTATGCATGAGTAGTGAGGAGATGTAGTGGATAAGAAATTGTTTTGTAGCCTTATAAAACCCCAGTTGAAGTGTGTGTGGGAGGCAACTGATGTTTCTCACTTACATTGATGTTTCCCTTCCTCCCCCCCCCCCCTCTCTCTTGCATTCTTCCTACCTCCCTCCTTCTTTTCCTTCCTTCCTTTCTCTAAAAATCAGTAAAAGCATATTAGGTGAGGATTTAAAAAAAAAAAGATTCTCAAGTGTCATTATGTATAGATTTGTTTCTTGGGTCTCTTAAACTTCTCTGAAGAATTGGCCAAAAATCTCTCAGGAATAGAAGGTTGGCATGAGGAATTAGGGTTAATATGGATGTGAATGCTTCATTCTGGAAGTGGAAAGGGACATGGAAGGTAGGGAGGTAGAGAGGGTATCACTCCTCAGTTTTTTTAGATTTTATTTTATTTAAAACTAAAGGCCCAGTGCATGAAATTTGTGCACTGGTAGGGTCCCTAGCAACTGCTGGCCGAGGCCTCCCTCCCTTTCCCCAACTGGCCCAGCCCTTTCTCCCACCCCCTGGTCGAACTCTTGTTGAGGGGACAATTTGCATACTGTGCTTTTATTATATAGGATAGATTTTTATTGATTTCAGAGAGGAAAGGAGAGAGACAGAAATAACGATGAAAGAGAATCATCCATCTGCTGCCTCCTACATGCTCTCTACTGGGGATTGGGCCTCCTGGGCATATGCCGTTGACCAGAATCGAACCCAGGACCCTTCAGTCTGTAGGCTGACACTCTATCTATCCACTGAGCCAAATTGGCTAGGACTCACTCCTCAGTTTTTAGACTTTTTTTTACTGAGTTCAGTTTTCTCAGTCTGTGCTTTGTCTCTCTCCCTTGTTTTCACATGTGTGGGGATGCTTCCATTCAGTTGGCTCCTGAGAATGAAGGAGAGGCCCTGCAGGTACTAAACATACCACATACTTTAAATCAGTCTCCACATGTTTCACTTAAACCTCTCCTGCCAATTGGAACCACCATGACCTGAGCCAGTAGGGGTTCTGTAGGCAGGAATACTTACACATAATTGGTATTCTCCTTGATAGATCTTTTAGGTTATAGCTTTTCCTACTTTGCTGGCTTTTCACTCTGCTTATTGTCTTCAAAAAATTTGTGGAAATCTCCCAAATCATTTCTCAGCTATATTCCTTTGAGTTTTCATCTCTTAAAAAGTCCTTTACTGTCATTTATAGGAGTCTTTGAGAAAAGAAGCAAGCATAGCCAATTAGTAATGTCAAACCAGAAGTACTGGTATCCTATATAATAAAAGGGTAGTATGCAAATTGACCGAATGACAGAACGACTGATCTCTATGCTACGCATTGACCACCAGGGGACAGACGCTCAATGCAGGAGCTGCTCCCTGGTGAACAGTGTGCTCCCACAGGGGGAGCACCGCTCAGCCACAAGCCGGGCTGATGGCTACTGAGTACAGCAGCCCGCCTCTGCAGTAACACTAAGAATGTCCGACTGCAGCTTAGGCCTGCTCTCCACAGTCGGACATCTCCCAAGGGCTCCCAGACTGTGAAAGGGCACAGGCTGGGCTGAGGGAATCCCCGCCGTCCCCCTCCCCCCTCGTTGCACGAATTTTGTGCACAAGGCCTCTAGTTATTTCAGAAAACAAATCAGACTATTTGTAACTATTTCTGTTTTCTCCTAACTTTTTAGATCTTGGTACTTTTTTTGTTTCCTTTTATCCAAAATGAGCTTTCATAGACTTTTGTTAATCTTCACCTGAGTATATTTTTCCATTGATTTTTTTTTTTTAAGAGAGAGTGGGAGGGAGGGGGAGAGACAGAGAGAGAAACATCAGTGTGAGAGAGACACATCAATTGGTTGCCTTCTGCACACCCCAACCACGGCTAGGGATTGAACCTGCAACCAAGGTATATGTCCTTGACTGGAATCAAACCCGGGACCCTTCAGCCCATGGGCCGACACTCTATCCACTGAGCCAAATTAGCTGGGGTGCTCTCTTAAAGAGAAGAATGGTCTAGCATAGTTTTTCTAACCATCTGCACCCCCTCCTCTCTTATTTTTAAGCAGTATTCAAATATAGAGCCACTTGTTTCTCAATTCCTGTGTCCTTACTCCACTTTTATTACCTGGTCTTGCTCTTTCCTTTTTCTTGTACTCAGTTTGAATGCCTCTCCCACCAGTTTCTCCTCTTTGTGGTCCACTCTCTAGAAGTGACTTTGGCTCAGTTTGAAAACGTCACAGGTGTTACACTGCCCTAGCCCCGTAAACCTTACCACAGACCTTGGTATTTGCTGCTGTGGGACTGCGCAAAACTACTTTGAGTTGCTGCTTTCACCTTGGCCTGTTGTGCTTTTAAGGAATACTTCCTGACTGTGTTAGGTTTTCCTGCACGCACAATGGATAATGTGAGATGTCTCTTTGCTTCTCCCGGTGCATTCCCCTGCACAGATGCTGGTACTATGGAGGGCTTGTGGCTACTACTGCTTTGCCTTCACCTTGCATGTATTTTGGGGTCCATGGGATAACTTATCTCCTGGTTTTATTGTAAATATTAATGGATTTTTTGTTTTGCTCTCTAGTTGCTTTTATTTTTATTTATTTATTTTTAAAATATATTTTATTGATTTTTCACAGAGAGGAAGGGAGAGAGATTGAGAGTTAGAAACATTGATGAGAGAGGAACATCAATCAGCTGCCTCCTGCACATCTCCTACTGGGGATGTGCCCGCAACCAAGGTACATGTCCTTGGCTGGAATCGAACCTGGGACCTTTCAGTCCGCAGGCCAACGCTGTATACACTGAGCCAAACCGGTTAGGGCTCTAGTTGCTTTTAGTGATTATTTTTTTTTTTTAATTCAGAGAAATTTAAAACTGCTGCTATCTTCTCAGAATCCTCCTTCCTTAACTTTTTGTGAAAAATCAAAATAATCAATTCTGTGGTTATTAGTCCTGTATTCTTATATTGATTATGTTCATTTTACTATAAATTGGCTCTTGATAAGTACCTAAATGTTATTTTTATCACTTATTTTCATATTGAATAGCATGCATCTTGATGGCATATAACCACTATCATTTGGATTGATCATCTCCATGCATCAATACCTATACCAAAATTAATTCAGCTAGTATTTATTAAACCTCTGGGTAGAATGCTGTTAGGTCCCAGGATACAACAATGAAATATTTATATGTGTTGGCCATTTTTTCATTTGTGAATTTAATCAGTAAAAAGTGATGAGGACATGAAATTACTTGGATTCACCTTTTGTAAATTCAACAAATGTATGCACAAGGCACTGTAAGTTTTGAAGATAGAATGGTTTACATGACACAGTCCTTGTATTTAAGACCTTAATGAATTATAGGTGAAGAAAGCTAAGTAAAGAGGCAGTTAGCATGTTATATGGTAAGTGCCACCATAAGGGAAAATGCAGAGCTGACAGCTTTTTACAAGAAATGGATGGGAGGAATGAGTACTTGGTTCACATTTTGGATAAGTTAGCTCCTTAGAAACACCTCCTCCCCCCCCACCCCCTTTTTTTTAGTGCACCAGATCCTACACTGCTATAGGACAATTTTTTAAACTTGGATATCTTACTCCATAATCACATATATTATTCCAGTTGGCCCACTGGAGAGCAATTTAGCATTTTGTTTTTCTTGATAAAATTTCAGACTAACTGATGTATAACCATGGGAATCCATCAAAAATTTAGATTAAGAAATTGAAAAATAGCTACCAAGAAAATGTAGCATAAAAATCTTTTTACTTTATATATTGTTTATTTACTTACTTGGGAGAAAAAGGCTGTTTGGATTGTGTGTGTGTGTGTGTGTGTGTATGTGTATGTGTATTGACAAGTTAACTGTAAATGTATATAATATCTAAGATGAAACTAGGCCAGCCGTGGGCAAACTACGGCCCGTTTGAAATGAATAAAACTAAAAAAAAAAAAGACCGTACCCTTTTATATAATGATGTTTACTTTGAATTTATATTAGTTCACACAAACACTCCATCCATGCTTTTGTTCCTGCCCTCCGGTCCAGTTTAAGAACCCATTGTGGCCCTCGAGTCAAAAAGTTTGACCACCCCTGAACTAGGCTAATGGTAATATTTTTTCTTTTTAGATCCTATACAGTGGTCTACAGACCAAGTCTTACATTGGGTAGTTTGGGTCATGAAGGAATTCAGCATGACTGATATAGACCTCAGCACACTCAACATTTCAGGACGAGAATTATGTAGTCTCAACCAAGAAGATTTTTTTCAGCGGGTCCCTCGGGGAGAAATTCTCTGGAGTCATCTGGAGCTTCTTCGAAAATGTATGAATTGGAGTTATTACCTATTTACATTGTAACTTAGGTTTAATTTTACATTTTTACCTTTGTTATTGTAATTGCTTATTTTATTGATAATAGCAATAATACTTAACATTTATTAACTGGATAAGGCTGTGGTAAGAGTTTTATATGTATTATCTTATTTAATCTCCGTATTAAGGCTGCAAATCACAGAGTGCCTATATGGTCTTATTATAAGCTTTCAAAAACCTCTCTCTGTCCATGTTGTGCCTTCGGCTTTGAGAGATCCCAGGAAAAAGATGAAACTCTTTCTGAGAATTAGGGCTTAGAGGCTAATCTTACCGGTTGGTCATGCCTGTGCTATGTAATGGTGACTCTCTCTTTTGCCTTTTTAGGCTAGGGCACCTTTGTTCATTTATAGTCACAAATAGAACAGTTTCCATTTCAGTAGCACCTTTTACCTCTTCAAGGTACTTTTATAAAATTTGGGAGTGAGGGGGAGATCTGCCACAAACATAAGGCATGGATTTTTCTTCAAGGCAGACAGCAGTTCTTGGGGAAAATACTCAAAACTAGGAATCTGGATAAAACGATAGCATCTTCAGTTTACGGAAAAATTAATTATGTTTCAGGCACTGTGTTCCTGAAAATATTTGCTTTTAATCCTCAGGACAACCTCATGAGGAGGTGGTAGGTTGAGGATATCTCATTTAAACATGAATTAATGTTCAAGTTAGTTGAATAACTTAACCAAAGTCACACATCCAGTAAGTGAGTGCTCAGATCAGAATCCAGATCTCTCCTAGGCTAGTTCCATGTCGTTGTTTAAACTCCCGAACTCAGGACCCCCAAAGAAAACTTCGATCTGACAGGTGGGATTCAGACTTCTTTTTAGTCCCCCAGCCCTTTCCAGCTCTGTGTGTCTGGAACTGGGTCCTGGCATGGTACCTTAAGTAGAACTGTGTTGGGAGCCCAGGTCTCAGAACTCACTGTCAGTACACATATGATTGCTGGTGGGTACAATTCAATTTCAAGACAGAAGCTTCGGAACAATAATGGGCAGTAAATAGGCTAAAGTAATAGAGACTGGGAAGCATTCCTCTTGTTGGAAAGGTAAAGAATAGCATCTGAGTAAGGAATAGCAATAGATGAGTAACGAATGGTTCTCTAATGGGTTACGTTAGGGCCGTTTACGATGTACTCTTATGTTGGGAGCTATATTTGTAGACATGTTAAATTATCTAGTGTAGTTGTGACATTTAGGACATTTACAGTTTTATTGAAAATGTATCTGTCTTTAAAGCTTTATCAAATTAAAGCAGTGTTACTAAAAAGTGGATATTAGAACAAATTATTAAATTATGAAGATTTCTCAGATCATGTTGAGGGAGCCTTTTTGAAGAGTATATATAAATAATTTCAATGTGGTATATAGTCTCTTTTCTGATCTGATAATGAAGATTTTCGTGTTTTACATGGTTTTATATAGATAGATAAATAGATTTAGATATAGATATTTACATTAGAAATTACTCTCTGAATAATGAACTCTAAAAGAAATTGCAGCTGTCCCTGCTACTTCTCTTAAAAATATCTGTTCGTTATAAAGTGATTATCAAATATTTTTTAAAGTTATCATTCCAGTAAGTTTCAATTGTTTAATGTTTTGCTTTTTTGTTTGTTTGGTTTTGCTTGTAATTGTGGACTTTCTTATAAAAGGATCAAATTTATTAAGTTCAATTTTACTGGATTGGGGTTTACATTCTGGTTTTAAAGGAAAACAAATTATGTGTGTTCTTCAGATGTATTGGCAAGCCAGGAACAACAGATGAACGAGATAGTTACTATTGATCAACGTGAGTATTCATGCCCATAATATACGGCCCATTTGTCAATAAGAAATGTTTCCTTTATTCAGTACTGTGAGGTAGTAAAAAAAAAGAACAAACTAAATATTTATGAAGTATTTTAGATATACAAAGAAAAAATAAACGATAACCACCACATATATACCATAACACCATACCTATTAAAAACTAAATCTTTATATGTAAAATCTAAACTTTACCAGTTGTAGATCCCATTTTAAATGACTATCCTGAAGTGGATGTTTATCGTTCTATGTAGATTTTTACCAATTATGTAACCATAAATACTTTATAGCATTGTTTTGCACATTTAAACTTTTTGGGTAAAGGTATGAGACTTAGCCATGTTGATACTTACTGCTCAATTTTATTCATTTTCACTGTTGTATATTCAACTTTGTCAACATCACTGAATAAGCATTTGTCAGAATATACATGAGATTCTCTGATTGTAATATCATCAAGTTTCTACCTTTTCAACCTTACTAGGTATTACCAGTTTTTTCCTCAAAGTGGTGTTATAAGTTTATACTCTCATCAGTAGTGGAATGTGAGTACTCATTTGTCCACATTTTCTCCAGCATCTGATAAACCATTTTTTTTTAAATCATTTTTTTTTAAATATTTTATTGATTTTTTACAGAGAGGAAGGGAGAGAGATAGTTAGAAACATCGATGAGAGAGAAACATCGATCAGCTGCCTCCTGCACATCCCAAACTGGGGATGTGCCCTCAACCAAGGTACATGCCCTTGACCGGAATCGAACCTGGGACCTTTCAGTCCACAGGCCGATGCTCTATCCACTGAGCCAAACCAGTTAGGGCGATAAACCATTTTTAATGAACAAATATTTTAAGACTGTATATACATCACTAAGTTATTTAAAAAATAAGACCAACTCTTACTAAGTTGAGATTCATGAACCGTAATGCAAACAAACATCATACCTTATCCTTGGAACTTTTTTTGTAATTTTGTTTAAAACTTATGGATTAAAGCTTTTTGAAATGAGGCCTTTTGTTGATGTAATTAGAAGGGCATTCGTTAAACTTAATTGCATTTTATGTCTTTCAGTAGTTTTTTTCCTGCTTGTATTAGAAGTGGAAACAGTTTTTTCCCTTGTCTTTATTTGCAGCTGTCCAAATTATTCCAGCATCAGTTCAGTCTGCAACACCAACTACCATTAAAGGTATAAACAGCAGTGCAAAGGCAGCTAAAGTACAAAGAGCTCCAAGGATTTCAGGAGAAGATAGAAGTTCACCTGGGAACAGAACAGGTATTTTTGCATTCTTATCTGGTATTTATAATATTTATCAAATTATGTATGTTTTGTTTTATTTCACTATTAGAGGCCCGCTGCACGGATTTGTGCACCCATGGGGCCCCTCAGCCTGGCCTGCAGGGATCGGGTAGAAACCGGCTCTCTGACATCTCTCAAGGGGCCCCGGATTGCAAGAGGGCACAGGCCAGGCCGAGGGACCCCTCTAGTGCACGATTGGGGCGGGGGAGGGACCGTGGAAGGGCTCCAGGGCGATCGGCTCTACCCCAGCAGCAAGCTAACCTACCTGTCGGAGCTTCTGCCCCCTGGTGGTCAGTGCATAGCATAGTGACCGATCAAACGGGTGGTCGGACACTTAGCATATTACGGTTTTATTCTATCGGATGTGAACATCTGAGTATGGCCTATTTCTCTGGCAGTGCTTAGACAGTTTTTGGAAAAACTGTGCTTTTAGCGTGGTTGAGCTAAAAACCAGGGAGCCTGTTGGTTGCCTTTTGCCCTCTTTTAATTCATAGCACTTTGGTCAATGCTTGTCCCTGTCAATTTAGGAAACAATGGCCAGATTCAGCTGTGGCAGTTTTTGCTAGAACTTCTTACTGACAAGGATGCTCGAGACTGCATTTCTTGGGTTGGTGATGAAGGCGAGTTTAAACTAAATCAGCCTGAACTGGTTGCACAAAAATGGGGACAACGTAAAAATAAACCTACAATGAACTATGAGAAACTCAGTCGTGCATTAAGGTAAGATTTATTACTTTTTAAATATCAAGCTTTTCTAAAAAATGGCTCCTTCCTCTAGGTGTGAACACTGTGATGTAATGGTGTTAAAATCCTTGACTTGTTCACAAGATGTTTTATATATATGCTAAAAATTTTCATACTTACGTTAAAAATGGCTTCTTTATTTTTTTATTTATTTATTTTTTATTGCTTAAAGTATTACAAAGGGTATTACATATGTGTCCTTTTTTTCCCCCCGCCCTTGACAATCCCCTGGCCTCCCCTACCCCCCAGTGTCTAATGTCCATTGGTTATGCTTATATGCATGCATACAAGTCCTTCGGTTGATCTCTTACCCACCTCCCTCCTGCCCCCCAACCCTCCCTGGCCTTCCTGCTGCAGTTTGACAATCTGTTTGAGGCAGCTCTGCTTCTGTATCTATTATTGTTCAAAAGTTTATAATGGTCTCTATTATCCATGAATGAGTGAGATCATGTGGTATTTTAAAAATGGCTTCTTAAAAAGATTTTTAGTAATAATTTTGAGGTACATAAAAGTTTTTTTTATAGATTATTCTAAGGTTATTTGCTTTTGTTTATCAGGGAATGCCTTGATTTCTTCTTTATATCTGAAGGTTAACTGTGAAATAGATTATTCTTGGCTGGCAATTCTTACCTTTCAATATTTTGAGTGTCATTCCACTCCAGGCCTGTCCCGTAATCTGCTGATAGCCTGATGGGGAAAGTTATTTGTTTTTATCTGATTTAAAAGCATATACTACTCTGTTTAAAACCAACATATTTAATCTTTGAGGTTTCTATTATTTACATAACAGATAAAGATGCTGTCATTTGCATAGGTGCATTGAGCAAATATGCAAAATGTTGTCTTTTTATAATTGGATGCAAAATGGTGGCCAGTTTTCCTGTTTTTTTCTCCCCCTACAATCTGCCTAAATCTGAATATCCAACCTTTACATTGATAGAATTGAAATGGAATAAAAGTACTTATAATTTCCCCTAAGTAGTATAAAATTTTTTTGATGTAATTGCTATAAGAAATTATATTTGTTACAATGATAGAAATTCAGTGTGTGTTTTTAAGTATCTGGGAAGTAGTATATATAGGAATATCATAGAATTCTTTTATGATATTATTTTTTTAAAAATATTTTTAAAAAAATTATTTTTGAAGAGTGAATGTAGTAAAGTAGTTCTGCAATTTACTTCTGTATTTCTAAATATCATTTATGTTGCTAATTCACATTTCCCTTGGATATTGTGTATGAGTTTCATAGTGAGAGATTATGATCATGATGCCTGTATTTGTCAACAGTAGAGTGAATAAATAAATTATGGTATACAAGAGAATATACTGTGTACCCATGAAAATGAACTGTTGTTGCTACAAGCACTGGTACTAAACCTCGTAATACAATCTTCAGTGAAAGAATTCAGACCCCCCCCCCCCCCAAATCCAGACCCGTTCATATCCTCTATGAATGCATTTAAATAGTAAAGTGCAAAAAGCAGAAAAACTAAGTTACAGCATTTAGGATGCATTTTTGGCCCAGTCGGCATGGCTCAATGTTTAAATGTCGACCTGTGAACCAGGATCATGGTTCGATTCCCAATCACATTTTTGAGTGGTAAGACTATAAATAAAAGCACTGAGATTACTATCATGAAACAGGATTGTGTTTACCTTTGGGGTGGGGGAAGTGATGATTGGGAGGAGCCATGGAGGGGATTCTGGGGTGCTGGCAGTGTTGTTTCCTGACCTGAGTCATATTTAACAGGTGAAAGTGCAATTTGTAATCACTGAGTTCACTTTTTTGTCCTTTTTGTTTATGTAGTATATTTCACAATTTAAAAGGTTAAAAAAGTATTTTTTTTTTAAAGAGGGAGGAAATAAATCATGACCATGAAAATTCAGGTACTATGTACCTTTCAACTTTCCTCATTTTAGAGAGGGGACAAATGCAATGAATTGGTGGTGGTTGTGTAATTTATCTACTAGATTGAAGGAAGTATTAAGTAAAATTAAAACTTATGTGTATAAATTTTTTATCACCTCTTGCCAAGAAACTTAAGACTGTACCAACTTAATTTTTCTCTTTGAAATATAAAACCACTTCCCTTCTTCATTTTCCTTTTTTCTATGGTGTCTGCTTGTACGGCCTTACATATTATGTAGAAACTAGAGGCCTAGTGCACAAAATTCGTACACTGGCAGGGTCCCTAGCGGCTGCCAACTGCCAGCTGGGTACTCCCTCCCTTCCCCCGGCCGGCCCCATCCCCTGGTTGAACTTTCGGATGACCTCCTGGTCGAGGGGACAATTTGCATACTATGCTTTTATTATATAGGATTTCCTTAAGAAATTGAAATGCCAATAGCATTTTAAACTGGATGCCAAGCATTTGGTGGTTTGTAGACTGAGATCTAAATTATGTATTAACATAATTGACACAAAAGGGAAAACAAGATTATAGCCAATGTTATATATCTTACTGGGAGGAAGTGAACATGACTATTCTGGGTTTGCTTTTCTGCATTTAGGGAAAGATGACATGATTTCCTGTGTTTAGGTCAGTCATTTCATTAATGCACTCAATTAAATGGAGTGACTTTTATAATAAAATCCTGCTAAATATGGTAGTTTATACCATTGGTACTTTTTCAAATGTTCCTTTTGTAATAAGTTACTAACAACTTTTGTCAAATGGGTGCAAATAGGCAGTGCAATTTTAACACAAAGGCTTCACAGTCTGCCGGCCCAGAAGTATTCACTTAGGAAGCCCCCGCCCCCCCCCCCCCCCCCCTTTATTGGAGTTGGAATTGGCAGGGCATAGTGGTAAATAAAGTCTGTTTTCCGAGTTAGATATAAATTCTGTTCTATTTCCATCTCCATAGAAAGCAGCAATAAACTAGACTTCTAGAGCAGTGGTTTTCAACCAGTGTGCCGCAAGAATTTTTATGCTATACCTATTTAGTCAGGGGCACTGACCTCTTTTCCCTTAGATTGTCAAATAAAAAATGACAACAGCCAACACAATAGCCGTTTGGTGTGACTGAATCAAAATTATAACTTTTTTTTGTCAGAATGGTAAAACATACTTTTTGGTGTGCCTCAGAATTTTAGTAATTTATGTGTTCCATGAGATGAAAAGGATTGAAAATCACTGTTCTGGAGTGATTTCCCCAAGGCTTAGAAGCATTGTTTCTTAATGATGTACTTCCCGTTTTTCTGTGTTGTTTCTTCTACCCTGTTTACTTATACTTTTTTTTTTTTTTTTATTCTTTTGAGGTTCCCTATTGGGTTTGGTGAATTTCTCAGAAAGGAAAGTCTTTACATATTAACTGAAGGCATGGTTACACAATATAGGGTTTTGTACAAGACAGAAAAGAAGTGTGGACATTCCAGCAATCCATAGGATATATTAAAATTTTCTTTGCATTATATGGATTCTTAATTGTTAACATAGCTTATATTTTATAGAGGATTATGTGCTAGTTATTGTATGTTTAGGCACTTTGCAAAGGTAATCCTTTTAATCCTCAACAGTTCTATGAGGGTAAGTACTGTTAAATCTTATTTTATAGAAGTGGAATAAAAGCTTAGAGAAAATGTGGCTTTCTTCTGGTCACAAAGGAAATTATAAGTAAAGATGCTAGATTTCAAATCTCAGCATTCTGGTTCTAAGCCCCTGTCCATAGGTTCTGTTGCTGCTCCCAAAGTTTTTTGTTTTATTTAAAAATATTTCCTTTTAAATCAGTGTTTTATCCTAATTGTGGAAAACATGCTTTGAAAATGTAGTATGTAAAGTTTTGGAGTGCTGAGCATTGAAATTTTAGTAAGTAATGTTTTGAAGTTTCCTTGCGTAGTAACATTTAATATTTCTGTATGACTTCATGTTAAGTTCTGTTGTGATAGATGCAGTATTCTCTTAGTCTTCTGCGTCTGGAAGAGTATGAAATACTGTGCGAAGCCCAAACTCTCTTTTTTATACAGTACTGATGTGTTTTTCTCTTTTTAAAGGTATTATTATGATGGAGACATGATTTGTAAAGTTCAGGGCAAGAGATTTGTGTACAAGTTTGTCTGTGACTTGAAGACTCTTATTGGATACAGTGCAGCAGAGTTGAACCGTTTGGTCACAGAGTGTGAACAGAAGAAACTTGCAAAGATGCAGCTCCATGGAATCGCCCAGCCTGTCACAGCAGTCGCCCTGGCTGCAGCTTCTCTGCAAGCAGAAAAGGATAACTGATCCCAGGATCTGCTGGGATTTCAAGGTCTTTCTTAACTCTGAGAGCACGCATTGCTCTCACCTTTATTACTGAATTTGAATCTTCCTTTATTTCTAAACTGTACAGTCTAATGCATGATTTTTTTTATAAATATTTCATACTCTTGTGAATTTGGATCTTTTTACTTTGAGCATATATTTTAGAATATAAGTATGTTACAGGATCACCACAATGGCTTCAGTATGAAGGCAGGTTCATTGTGGGTAGTTTGTTAACAGTCAGGAAAGCTAAACTGGTCAGTATTAATGTCTAGCCCTACCAAAAATAGCCAGCAGCATCTGAGGATGAAAAATAAATGAAGTATCTTCAGGAAACAGTCTGGCTTAACTATTTTTGAAAGTATAACTGTTTACCCTCTCTGCTGCTTTAGATGTTACTTTACATAAAACCAGAAAATGGGACTTTAACAGCTAAAGCATGTGTGCCTGTTTCATCTAATCAGGCAGAGCTAAAATAGTCATATCAAATAAAAGTATAATATTAATAAATTACTAAACTAATAGTATCAAGTTATTAAAGTAATTTATATATTTGCAAGCAAAGGACAAAGAAGTCAACTGGCAGAAGAGCAGTGCTGAAGAGGGAGACCCAGGTTTAAATCTGGCTCAGGTTTCTGTATAGATTCATAATGTTAGGTCAAGAATTTAAATTCTAAGAGAGGCATTGAATCTAATAAACCAACTATTACAAAAATTTTGAAATGATCTCTGTTTTTCCTGTCAGAGATCTAAAAAACTGAGAAGGTATACCTCAGCCAGAAAATTGGTTTGGCTTCTCTCTCTCTCTCTCTCTCTCTCTCTCTCTCTCTCTCTCTCTCTCTCTCTCTTTAATTACCCTTTCATGCTGGTTTATTATGCAAAACAGCTTACTTACATGGTCATTGTGTTTCTGATGAAATGAAGACTTTAAATCAGTCATCAGTACTTCACCTTTCAAGATATTAGGAAATTATTTGCAAATAGTTTAAAAAGAAAATTTTACCTCCAGTACAGGCAGTTTTCTCTTAAAGCAAAATTGTCCATTTATTTAATTTTCTCCTTTTGAATATTTATATATCTGAGTACACAGATATCTGCATACATGTCCACTTTACCATTTCCTATAAATACAGGTATACACATATATGAAGACATAATATTCAGAAGGAAAGATATTTCAAAAGGTAATAACTCACTTTTTTAATCCTAAAAAATTAATTAATTCTTTTATATATGAAACTCTTTGCTTACCACAAGCTAACACTAAGCAGAAGTGGCTAGAAATATGTATCTTTTTTGTTTGCTTGCTCGCTCTCCTTTCTATCTTTTGTTTTGTTGTTTGTTTTAAGGTATTATGTATAAATCCTGATGTGAGATACTGGCAAATAACTTCTAATCCTCTTATAGCAGAAGATTTATTCTCAAATATTACTTTATGCACATTCTCCCTCATCATTTACTTTAAATTCCTTCCTCTAAACAGCTTTATAAGGGTTGGTGAGTGCTTTTGACTAACCAGGAGGAAAGGGCCCTGGTAAGACAGGCAGCGTGGCATTGCTAGCAGTTGCTGCCATCAGTGTACTAAGTAGCGTTTGGAATGGACCGCAGGAGACAGGGCTCTTAGGAGCAAGGAGAGGAGAGGTCTGTGATCTCCTTGTCTGATAACCTCAAATCATAATTTCAGTGCTGTGCTATAGGGCTACAAAGTATAATGTCGGTCCATTTATATGATGTATTAAGTCCTTTAAGACTCTGCAGGACACACCTAAAAAAGAATAAAGTTTGTAACATCCCACTGTTACCATTTTATAAACACACACAAAATAGACTGACAGATTATTAATATATATTGGGTGCAGTGGTTGCAAGAATATCTGAGTAGACTAGCAATAAGAAATAATAACAAAAGCTCTACTTTCAGATAACCAATAGCTAAAAATAAGGTTTCATATCATCCACTTATGGCCTAGGGTCGTGGTTGGCAAACTGCGGCTCTTTGGCCCCTTGAGTGTGGCTCTTCCCAAGCCTTAGGAGTACCCTAATTAAGTTAATAACAGTGTACCTACCTATGTAGTTTAAGTTTAAAAAATTTGGCTCTCAAAAGAAATGTCAATCATTGTACTGTTGATATTTGGCTCTGTTGACTAATGAGTTTGCCAACCACTAACCTAGGGAATTGACAAATCACTTATAGTTCTAAAAAAATTACACTATTCTGATATATTTTCAAGAGCTTAAAATACTTGACTTTTGAAATGCTTTTAAGGTGACATTATGTTAACCTTTTAGCCAGGATGGCAGACTTCCTTTATATCTCAGTTATAGGTGTGTGTGTATACATTTTTTTATTTTTTTTAAAGCAAGGAACACTCACATTTCTTTGAGAGCCCAAAGTCAAATTATTATTTCTTCTGTAGCATTTCTCAGATGCTTAAAAACAATAACACATTCTCCATTGTTTTCTCTAAGTTTTTATTGCTCATTATAATTTGAACAGAGACATTTCTCATACATGATCACACCCTTTTCTTTTTTCTCCGTTGCCTCTTATCATTTTATGCACCATAACATAGGTAGTTCCCCCATTTGATTCAAGAAATTTCTGTTACTTTGTGTCAGGTTACGGTAAACGATTTTCACTGTCCTTATTGAGGTTACAGTTATCAGAAAGTCAGGTAGTCTTTTCCCATATTGAAAGATTATGCAAGAAAATATAATTCACACTATTCATTCTTCGTTATGTTTTTATGTATGAATTTTTCATAGGAGAATTTACAAAATATTTAAAGGAAGAAAGATAAAATTATTGGTCATCTTTTATACCTTAAGTACAAGAATAATGAAATGTTCACTTTCGTTTTAAAACTTGTTTTCCACATGAGGTTCTCACTGAGCCACCTTTATAGGTATAGAACTAGCCTGAAGGTTAGAGATTTGTGTTGGCTTCAGAAAATCAAATTAGGCAGAATTGCTCTGCTTGGTTGATCTTCACATGAATCAACTAATTATATTCATTTTGTATCAGTCTATGTCAGTTAATTAGGAAAATTTGTTTAGTTGTTTTTCTCCCCTGATGAATGGTGAAACTCAAGTATGATATTTCTTTAAAGATTTGTACCTCCAGATATTTGCAGCAAGGTCTGCTATTTTCCATATTCATCATTTTATGCTACTGCCTTTAAAAAAGAACTAGTGTATCTTTGAAATAGCACAAAAATGTTTTTAAATTCATAATTGCAAAACAACCTGTGACTGACTAAATGTCTTCATATCTAGGAAGTATAAAAATATTGATATTTAGTGATATTTCACTTGTTGCCAGAAAAAAAAATTCTCAATTTTTTGTAAAAGGGAGGAGGATTTTTGCATACATTTTTACTCTTTAAATAAAGACACTTATGCTGTCATAATAACAATAATGTATTTCTTTGTGGTTTTTATTTTTTTTGTAATTTTACATAAAACAGTTATTTTCTATTTTTACTCAGATAAAAATATTTGTGCATAAAATGTAAAAATAGTAAAATGAGAAAAATAAAACTATTATACATTATATTTCTGTGTTAGAAGTTTTATTCCTGCAAACAGTCTCAAGTTATAGGGATATTTGGTTGGATGAAAATATGACAGTTCACACCTGATGTATATATCATTCCCACATACTTTAAAACCCTCAATTTGTGAAGAACAGATGTCATGAACTAAAATTGAGTGATAGAGTTTAGTCTTTAAAATGAATTAATGAATGCATGAATGCATGCATGCATGAATGAATGAAACCCCATCCACAAAGCCAAACCGTTGTAGAGTAACTGAAGAAATGTTAGGACTGAGTGTGTCAAAAGACAAGCCAATGATTATTAAACTAGAAATTCTTAGTGAAGTCTATTTCTTTTTTTATTAAAAAAAAATCACTTATCCATGTTGGCTGAGTGACAGCAGGATGCTTCAGCCAGGACTGAAGTGTAGAGGAATCAAAGAGGACAGGAGCAAATGGCTTGTGCTCTTGATTATGGTCAAGCAGTCGTCAAACTTTGGCATACCTGAAAAAGAAATCAGTCTGAGTGAAATAATAAGTTGCTTTAAAAACACAGTCTAATTTTACCTGGTTTGAAGTGATGTATATTTGTTCTCCCCAAACACTGATAATATATATAAATATATATATTTTTGGTGGGACTTTAAACCTGAATTTGTAAGTCAAGAACATGTTTAAAATGCTTTCTTTTACCAAAGAACTTGTATGCATAACCCATAAACACAGACAATAGTGTGATGAAGGCCTGGGCAGGGGGGTGGGGTGGGCTATAAGGGGTCAATGGGAAAAAGGGGACATATGTAATATTTTCAACAATAAAGATTTAAAATAAAAAGATGTTTTCTTTTTATTACTAGTAAGCTGCCTGACTTAGAATATGGCATATAAAACTTTCTGAGGTGAAGGACAACCTTTTTATTTCCAAATGGTCACAGACTGAAATTTTCGTAAAATAAAAAAAAAATGAGCCCTAACTGGGTTGGCTCAGTGGAGAGTGTCAGTCTGCGGACTGAAGAGTCCTGGGTTCAATTCTGGTCAAGGGCACATGCTCCGGTTGCGGGCTCAATCCCTACCTAGTAGGGCTCTGCAGGAGGCAGCTGATCAATGATTCTCTCTCATCATTGATGTTTCTATCTATTCCTCTGTCCTCCTCTCTGAAGTCAATAAAAATATATATTTTAAAAAAATTGAATTAGAAGGGGCAGAAGGAAATGGGGAGTTGTTTAATGGATACAGAGTTTCAATTATGGAAGATGAAAAGGTTGTGGAGATTGGTTGCACAGTAATAAATGTACTTAATGATACGAATGGGTAGGTACACATAAGCATGGCTAAAATGGTAATTGTATGTTATGTGTATTTTACCACAAATTTGTTTTTAAATATGAATCACTAGAATTTAAAAAAAAATGTAATTCACCAAATTAACAACATGGGGTGGGGAGACATGGTCATTCATCTGAATAGGTGCAGAAAATGTGTAAAATAAAATTCAGTATCCATTTATGATAAAAACTGAGCAAACCAGAATTAGAAGGGACCTTGACAGGGAGTATCTGAAAAACCTACAGTTAACATTGTACATAATGGTTTGTTTTTCTCCTAAGATTTGGTGAAGGCAACAAGATATCTTTTTAATACTGTACTGAAGATCCAACCTATGAAATAAGTAGAAAAAGTATGCATACTGTAAGAAATTAAACTCTTTGCAGGAGACAAACATTGAAAATCCTAAAAAATAGATAAACTACTAGAATTGATAAGTGAGTAAGGTAAGGTCCATGGTCAATAGACACAATTCAGTTTTATTTCTACATGCTAGCAACATATAATTGGTAATTGAAATGTAAAAGCTATCACAGTAGAATTAGAAAACATGAAATACTTAGGGACAAACAAAATTTGTACAAGACTTGTACAATAAAAACCACAGAAATTGGTAAGAAATGAAAGAAAATCTAAGTGGATGGAGATATCCCATAATTGCAAATTGGAAGACTCATTTTTATAAATGTTAATTATCCCTAAGTTGATGTATAAATAATGGAATTCAAGTAAAAATTCTGGCAGTCTTTCTTGTAAACAAAATTTATGTGTCAAATTTATGTGTAAATTCAAGTGACCCAGAATAGCCAAAACAATTTGGAAAAGAAAAATTAGAGAATTTACACTATATAAAGCTTTGCTATTTAAAGCTAAAGTAACTAAGATGTGGTATTGAAATAAAGGTAGACAATTCAATAGTTTAAAGGATAGTCTTTTAAAAAAAAAATAAATTTCTTTATTGATTTAAGAGAGGAAGGGAGAGGGAGGAAGAGATAGAAACATCAGTGATGAGAGAGTCACTGATTGGGTGCCTTCTGCATGGCCCCCACTGGGGACCAAGCCCGCAACCCAGGCACGTGCCCTTGACCAGAATCAAACCCGAGACGCTTCAGTCTGCAGGCTGACGCTCTATCCACCGCGCCAAACTGGCCAGGGCTAAAGGATAGTCTTAAATGTTAGAACAACTGGATATATTTATGGAGAAAAATGAACCTCAATCCTTAACCTCATATGACATCCTATCTAATAAAAGAGAATCATGGTAATTAGCGTACGACCGCTACCCTTCCCATTGGCTAATCAGGGCAATATGCAAATTAACGGCCAGCCAAGATGGCGGCCGGCAGCCAGGCAGCTTGAAACTAACATGAGGCTTGCTTGCTTCAGTGACAGAGGACTCCAGTGTTCCCTGCCTGCCGCTGCAGGCCTCTGAGCTGCAACTCTAAGCAACTATGTAACAAATATAGAAGCTAAACAAAACCCCAGAAACCTGCTTTAGTCCGGGCTTCAGCTAGCAGGATCGCAACATTGTAAGCAAAGGCCAGAAACCTACTTTCAGCAGCTGAGGCCTAAGAGCTGGAGCCAAGCCTCAAAGCTAAAGCTGGTCCAGAATAAAAAAGAAAAAAAGGAGTGGTTGGGAGCTTCAGTCACCCCCAGCCTGAAAACAGCCCTCAGCCCCTCACCCAGACTGGCCAGGCACCCCAGTGGGGACCCCCACCCTGAAGGGGGTGTGACCAGCTGCAAACAGCCATCATCCCCTCACCCAGGCTGGCCAGGCACCCCAGTGGGGACCCCCACCCTGATCCAGGACCCCCTTCAGGGCAAACCAGCCGGTACCCACCCGTGCACCAGGCCTCTATCCTATATAGTAAAAGGGAATATGCCTCCCAGCACCGGGATCAGCGGAGCTGCGAGGCCTCCCGGCACTGGGATCAGCGTGACGGGGCAGCGCCCAAACCCCCTGATCTCCCTGCGGCTCTGTGCGTGACAGGGGGCGGGGCCACAACCTCCCTATCCACCCTGCTCTGTTCGTGACAGGGGAAGGCGCCCCAACCCTGTGATCAGCCCTGCTCTGTGCCTGATAGGGGGGAGCTCCCCAACCCCCTGATCGCCCTGCGGCTCTGTGTGTGACAGGATGCGGCGCCCCAACCCCCCCCCCCCCACGGGCCCTGCTCTGTGTGTGATGGGGTAGAGCCATAACCTCCGCATCGGTCCTGCCCTGAGTGTGAGAGTGGCGGCGCCCCAACCCCCTGATCAGCCCTGCTCTGTGGGTGATAGAGGGCGGCGCCCCAACCCCCTGATGGGCCCTGCTCTGTGCGTGACAGAGGGCGGCGCCCCAACCCCCTGATGGGTCCTGCTCTGTGAGTGACGGGGAAGTGCCCCAACCCCCTGATTGGCCCTGCTCTGTGCGTGACAGGGGGTGGCGCCGCAACCTCCCCATCGACCCTGCCTTGAGTGTGACAGGGGACGGTGCCCCAACCCCCCAATCAGCCCTACCCTGAGCGTGACTGAGGGTGGCATCACAACCTCCCTATCTGCCCTGCTCTGTGCATGACAGGGGGCGGCGCCCCAAGTCCCCAATCGGCCCTGCTCTGAGCCCGACCAGGGGCTGCACCTAGGGATTGGGCCTGCCCTCTGCCACCCGGGAGCAGGCCTAAGCCAGCAGGTCGTTATCTCCCGAGGGGTCCCAGACTGCGAGAGGGCACAGACCGGGCTGAGGGACCTCCCTCCCCCCCGTGCACAAATTTTTGTGCACCGGGCCTCTAGTATAAAAATAAGATGGATAAAAAAATGGATCATCAACTTAAAAAGGAAAAACTCTAAAACTTACAGAAGGAAACTAAGATGGCGGCATAGATAAACACCGGGAAATTGCCGCCTCCCACAACAATTGAAAAATACCGCAAAGGACAGAGCAGACATCATCCAGAACTACAGGGGGGCTGGCTGAGTGTAAATTCTACAACTAGAAGGAAAGAAAAGCACACTGAGAGCCAGAGGAGCTGCGGAGGCTGAGTGCAGAGGTACGGCGGCTCGTGTGCGCGCGGAAAGGGGGTGGCACCTGAGGATGCCGCTGTTTTTTTTGAATCACAAGCTCCCGACTGCTCTAAACTCTGGTTCCAGGAAGTCTCTGGGGACCCAGGACTCATACGGGGAGAAGCTGGACTGTCGGGCAGCAGGCAAACTTGAGTGCGGCTTTCCCTCAGAGGTGCTTGCAGCCGTTACCGGGACACTGAGACGCGCGACTCCTTAGGAGAATCACCATAGCTGCTTTCTCCGCCCTTTGACTCCCTGAGACCCCGCCCCACCCAGGCTGTGGCAGAGGCTTTATCATGTGAATGTACCTAACTGCAGCCGAGCCAGGCAGACCTGGAACTTCCAAGAGAAGGCCCAAGGCCCCGCAGCGGCTTGCATTGCTTCACAGCTGAGCCTCTTCATGGCTCCTGCTGTGTGGCCTCAGGCAGAGGCTGAATTAGCACCTCCTTAAATCCAGGAGCCACTGTACCCAGTGGTCAGAGGGGGACCATCCAGATTGCAACTCCTCAGATCCATAAGGGACACACTCAGGGAGCAGACTCAGTGAGCACCAAAGCCCCACTGAAGCAAGTCTTGCCCCAGAAGGGTGTCTTCAGCACAGAAGTTCTCCCACTTCAGACACAGCTGATTCTCACAGCCAATTGGCCTGGAGGTCAATTCCTCCCAGTGATCCTACAACAACCAAGGTACCAAGAGTGCACCAAGAGTGTCCACCTCAGGTAACTGGGGAGGCTGAGCCACTGGGCCCTACAGGACACCTGGAGCGCAGGGCCACTCTATCAACACAGGGAAGCAGCCAAAATGCGGAGACAAAGAAACAGGTCACAAATGGCAGAAATGGAGGAAAGCAAACGACTGGATATAGAGTTCAAGGCCACGTTTATAAGGTTTTTCAAGAATTTTATGGAAACCGCCGATAAATTTAATGAATCCCTCAATAAGTATAGTGAGACCATGGAGGACATGAAAAAGGACCAACTAGAAATTAAGCATACACTGACTGAAATAAAGAATAATTTACAGAGATCCAACAGCAGACAAGAGGATCCCAAGAATCAAGTCAAAGATTTGAAATACAAAGAAACAAAAAATACCCAACCGAAAAAGAAAAAAGAAAAGAGATTCAAAAAATATGAAGATAGTGTAAGGAACCTCTGGGACAACTTCAAGCGTACCAACATCAGAATTTTAGGGGTACCAGAAGGAGAGAGAGGGCAAGATATTGAAAACCTTTTTAAAGAAATAATGACAGAAAACTTCCCCTACCTGGTGAAAGAAATGGACTTACAAGTCCAGGAAGCGCAGAGAACCCCAAACAAAAGGAATCCAAAGAGGACCACACCAAGACACATCATAATTAAAATGCCAAGAGCAAAAGATAAAGAGAGAATCTTAAAAGCAGCAAGAGAAAGACAGTCAGTTACCTACAAGGGAGTACCCATATGACTGTCAGCTGATTTCTCAACAGAAACCATGCAGGCCAGAAGAGAGTGGCAAGAAATATTCAAAGTGATGAATAGCAAGAACCTACAACCAAGATTACTTTATCCAGCAAAGCTATCATTCAGAATAGAAGGTCAGATAAAGAGCTTCATGGATAAGAAAAAGCTAAAGGAGTTCATCACCACCAAACCAGCATTATATGAAATGCTGAAAGGTATTCTTTAAGAAGAGGAAGAAGAAAAAGGAACTCTTACCATTTGCCACAGCATGGATGGAACTGGAGAGCGGATAAATACCACAGGATCTCACTCATTTGTGGAATATAATGAACAACATAAACTGATGAACAAGGACTGATCCAGAGACGGAGAGGCATTGATTGGACTGTCGGGCCTTGGAGGGAAGGTAGGGGAGGGTGGGGGTAAGGGGGAAAGATCAACCAAAGGACTTATATGCAAGCATATAGGCCTAACCAATGGACACGGACAATGGGGGGGTGAGGGCATGAGCGCGGGGGTGGGGGGGGTAGAGGGTAACATGGGGACAAGGACACATGTAATATCTTAATCAATAAAAAATATATATATAAAAAAAAACTTACAGAAGTAAAACAAGAACATTTTCATGAGTGTCGGGTAGCAAAGTTTTTTTTTTAGATAAGACAAAAAAGCTAAGTCCAGAGATAGCAGTAAAATACACTATAGCATTTTTAAAAACCTTTGTTTTTTGAAACTTTAAAGTGGTTTTGGAAAAAATACTTGCAATGCATATGTTTTGCAAAGTTCTTTAAAAATACAAGAAAAAAACTCATGGATGTACACAATAGTGTAATTGTGGCAGGGGCATCGGGTGGAAGTGAAAGAGAGGGCAAATGGGAGGTAAATAGACAAAATATATATGGAACCCTTTTCTTAACAAGAAAATGCAATAACATGGCCAAAAGATTTGAACAGACACTTCCAAAAATATATAAAAATAGCCAATGAGCATATAAAATCTTCAGCATTATTAGTCATCAGGAAATAAAATCACAATTCAGTATCACTACCCATTATAACTGCTGAAAGCTAAAAGTCTCACCACGCCAAGTGTTGGTGGTGACAAATGAACATCAGGCAAATAGTTGGTGAAAATGTAAAATAGCACACTACTTTGAAGTAGTTTAACATGTTTTTGTCACAACCTAGCAGTTCTAATCCTAGGCATTGACCTAAGAGAAATAAAACATAAATCCACTGCAAGACCTGAACACTAATACTTATAGTAGTTTTATTCGTGATGGCCCCAAATGTAAACAAATGTCTTTCAACAGGTGACTGAATAAACAAATGCAGAATCCACGGTGGAAGTACCACTCAGCAAAAACCAAGGCGGAGCACAAGAAAAATGTGAGAGTTGATGAGCGTATCCTACATTTTGCTCTGTGTTACACAGGCGGACCATTTGCCAACACTTGTTTAAATGGACACTTCAAGTGGGGCCACGTGGCTATGTAAATTACAATAGAGTTAAAGTTGAATTACTAGAGAAATGAAATGAAGAAAGATAAAAAATACCCACTTTTAAAAAATTAGTAGGTTCCGCAGACATAAAATTTCTCTGTCAAATTGCTATAATTGCTTCAGTATCTGTCCTTGTGTCCTTGTGGAGACAGATCACAAAACAGTTCACGGACTGACACTCATCTGCAGACTCCTAGTCCTATGATACCAATATTATGAGGAAATGAGTTAATATCCACTCTAAGAATTGCAAACAAAACCGTATATCAGGACTGCAGCTGTGCAGTAGCAAAGAGGCTGAAACTGAGTCCAGAGTCCACTTGCTACACTAAGTCACAGGACTTTGTTATCCCAGATGAAGGGGTTCCGTAAAAGCACCAGTCCTGTCCAGGGTGTCCCCAAGGGAGCTACGTGTACCCCCAGGGTGTGTCTTCTAATTTCCCGTAGCTGCCAGGTGTATAGGACTCTAAAGTTCTGGCAATGTACTCCATGTAAAGACAGATCTCAGTTAAGACTGATAAGTTGAGGGGGTTCTTTAAATAGATATCGGGTGTAGAAGGGTCCATGACATAGCATTAAACGCAGAAGGAGCCCAGTATAAAGGAAGGACTATGTTGGATAGGCAAGTAAAGAGAGAAAACAGAAAAGAGGAGAGAGGATGAAAACAGCCAGCGTGTGCCTTTAATTGAGAACATTAATCATGTTCTATTTTAAAAAGCAGCCTTGGCTATGGCATGCTAATATTTTAGATGTAATGAAACGCCAAGCATTAATGTTTTTTTATATACATTTGCTGTGTTATGTGCAAGTTTAAACTATTGACTTAATGTATTATTATTTATCCTATATAATAAAGATGTAATATGCCAATGGTCGTTATGCCATGAAGTGTTATGACCAACTGCGAAACGACCGGATCATGGATCAGCAGGAGGGAGCAGGGCAGCAAGCTATGGGTGGGGGGTGGGAGGGTGGTGGGGGGGTGGGAGCTAGAGGAGGGCCGGGCAGCAGGCAGATAGCTACTGGAGGTTGGCAGCGAGCTACTGGCTAGCTACTGGCACATGGATTCGTGTGCAGGGCTACTAGTAAATCTACACTAATAACAGAGAAACATGCAAATTAACCATCACTCCGTCACTCTGCTACACCCACCAGCCAATCAGAGCGACTATGCAAATTAACCCAACAAAGATGGCGGTTAATTTGCATGCACAGGCACAGAGCGAAGACTGAAGACAACTGAAGATGGCGGCAGCCACGGAGCTGGAGCGAGCAGGAGGCTTGGGTTGCTCCCAGCGACAGAGGAAGCCAAGCTTTCCGCCGGCCCTGGGCTCCGCTCAGGGAGGGGCTGGGGGCCTAAGTCCCTGGGGGCAACCCAGGCCTCCATCCTGCCCTGGGCTCTGCTCAAGGAGGGGCTGGAGGCCTGGGCTCCACTCAAGGAGATGGAAAAAAAAAAAGAGGAGGGGCTGGGAGCAGCTGGAGTGGAGAAGCCAAGCCTTGCTGCTGCGGCCGGACCAAAGCCCTGGGTCCCGCGTGCCGGCAGCCAGGGGAAGGAAGGCCTATTGCGTGCAAAGGGCCACTAGTCTATAATAAGACTCCATTAAAAAAATTCTGTCAAAAACAAAAACAACCCCCCCCCCCCCCACACACACAAATTTGTATATTCTAAATTCTCCATAATAAAAATATATTGCTGTAGTCACACTGCTACTTATGGTCAAGTGGGAGGAAGGGGGTGCTATGGTCTGCATGTGCGTGTTCACCCCTCCCCTCCAAATTCATACATTGAAATCCTAATGCCCAGTGTGATGGTATTAGGAAGTGGGGCCTTAGAGAGGTGATTAGGTCTTGAGGGTTTCTCTCTCATGAATGAGATTATGGTCCTTAGAAAGGAGGCCTGAGAGAGCTCTCTCGCCCCTTCCACCATGTGAACCCCCTAGAAGCACGCAACCTGGAAGGCCTCCGCCTGACCATGCTGCCACCTCAACCCTGATCTTGGGCTTCCTGCCTCCAGAACTGTGAGAAATCAGTGATATTTTGCTAAGGCAGCCAGAACAGGCTAAGACAGGGACGGGATATATTTTCCCTCCTTAAACAAATGTAAAACAAGAAGAAAAAAAAGTAACGACATATTTTGGATATTGGACATCAGGTAGCACAGGCCTGGGACCCTAAGAGGGGGAAGCCAAGGAGGGAGCCTGCGATGTCCCAGCTCCCTGTGTGGTCTGAGACTCCAGCATGCAGAATGGGACAAAGGGATTTAGGGGGCGAGGACTGGGGAGCTGAGGCAGCCAGCGTTTGCAGGGCAGTCACAGAAAGAAGAGGGCTGCACAGAGAGTCTGGGAGACCTGAGGGGGGCCCTGGAAGTGCTCAGCAGAGACAAGAAAGACCCACCTGCCAGGAGCAGGAGGAGAAATGCTTGGAGCTCACACGGGGCCAGGAATAGTTATGCTCCTACCAGACAGAGAGGAAAATCTTGTCATTCATGAGGATGAGGTATTGAGTTCAAAGAAGACTAGCTAAGCTCAAAAATCAAGCCTAGTTCCAGAACAAAGCTTAAGATTACCTGTAGGAATAAAAAAAAAACAGTAAAGTATTGCTTATTTGTATTATTTTTTAAAAATCTTACTTATTCTTTGAATTCCAATTAAAATGCCAACTGATTTTCTCTCTTTAAATTCTTGTCGCATTCTTTTTTTTTTTTTTAATATATTTTATTGATTTTTTACAGAGAGGAAGGGAGAGGGATAGAGAGTTAGAAACATCGATGAGAGAAACATCGATCAGCTGCCTCCTGCACACACCCTACTGGGTATGTGCCTGCAACCAAGGCACATGCCCTTGGCCGGAATCGAACCTGGGACCCTTGAGTCTGCAGGCCGACGCTCTAACCACTGAGCAAAACCGGTTAGGGCATCTTGTCGCATTCTTTACGGCCATGAACACAGTCTATATTTCATAGGTTTTATCCAAATGTATGTAAAAGGTTTAGTAGTATTGTAAATTCCCAGGAGACAGAAAACACCCATGGTTCATGCATATTTGTAGTCCAACTTCCATTGTTGATGCCTTATGTATCTGATTTTAAAATATATATCTGCCTAATAAATGAATGACTATTCCAATAAAGCTTATCCATAAGTAGTAATATGAATTGCCCATTAATTTTATAATACTGTAAATTTATTTTGAAATCCATTACTTTTTTTAATGTGAATGACAAGTGAAGAATCACTCATATCATTATTGTGCCAGGATGTTTTCCAAGTACGAGTCAAAAAATATGGACTAATTAGATCTCTTAGTTCTCTTGGTTATTTTTATAATAATAAAAATTGTTTTTATTACTTATATAGCAATTCGAAAGCTCCCTTTTCAAATGCAGCTGGGATGACTGTTTTGGTACTTATCCAAGGATTATTTGCGCAGTACTTGTAAGTAATGTCGAAAAATATGAGTTTGGGGGTCTCTGTGATGCTTAGAGGTTCCAGTTCCCACTTTTTCCAGTTGATGTCACTATGGCAAAGGTATCTTAAACATCTGGCCTAAAGCAAGAGAGGGGGGAAGATATCCATCTCATAACTCGGCTGAATCAAGAAGCATATATTTTGGGAGATGCTGCTGAACTAAGGGTGGGGAACAGGGCAAAACATCTGAATTCATTCTGGCAATCAGAAGGGCTGAGTGAATGCATTTATCTGCTCAACATGAGTCAGCAAACAAATAAACAACCTATACTGAATGTGGAAGTTGCTGATATTGCTGCTCTTTGCAATGACACAGCAGGTAAATCCTCCCACGCTCTGAGCTGCCATGGTGCACGGAGGTAGCTTTTTACAGCCTGTAGTCTTGCTTCTGCACAAGCAGTAAATCGACATCTTCAGGTTGTATTTGCGGCAATGGGCTGTGTGCTGGCTCTCTCCCTGCAGGAAATCATGAGGAAGGCAGCCCACAGAAGACCACGTTTTGTATTAAAAGAAGTGGTCATGGTTCAGAGTGAGTGCACATGAACAGAAATTGGAGAAAAAAAATGCCAGGGCACTTTATGGCTCCAAAGTAAATAACGTCCTTGCATTTTAGTGGCTGTTTAAGGATTCTATTTTTTCGTGTTAGTTTACGTGGCAAGGTGAAGGCACCTGGTAACTAAACCCTGCTTGTCAACAGGCATTTACTGGGGATTGTTCTGAAAGGGGAAACATGTTTTCAGATGTTATTCAGCTGTGCTGGGAGGCAAGCAGATGTACCCATTAACACTCCCCACAGAGCATATTGTGATGTTCACAAGTGCGAAGTGCTGGCGCTGAGTTACACAAAGGTTTTCTGTTAGGAGACCTGCCTCCACGGGACCAGGATTTGAGAACCTCCTTTCAGACCCTTTCCCCGTTGTCACACTTGATGTGAAAGGCCATTTTCCTGGTTAAGATGGTAAGTTGCATTTTATCCTTCTTTTAAAAAAATGACTAGACTATTCTTTGTTGTTGTTCTGCCCAAAAGTAGGTCACACCCTGTTTAAAATTCAATATTCTATAGCAAGGTACTGGATACCCTCAGTGAAGAAAAGGTTTAGGCAAAGATGAAGGCTATTCAGGTCAATGTGAGATGTCATTGGTACTAACGCCACCTAATCAAGGAATCCCATTTGCAACCAAGCTGGAACTCAACACATCCGCTAAGAATTATTGTTTCTGTTTTCTAATTTTTTAAAAAATATATTTTATTGCTTTTTTACAGAGAGGAAGGGAGAGGGATAGAGAGTTAGAAACATCGATGAGAGAGAAACATCCATCAGCTGCCTCCTGCACACACCCCAATGGGGATGTGCCCGCAACCAATGTACATGCCCTTGACCAGAATCGAACCTGGGACCCTTCAGTCCGCAGGTTGACGCTCTATCGACTGAGCCAAACCAGTTAGGGCTGTTTTCTTATTTTTTTAAATATATTTTTATTGATTTCAGAGAGGAAGGGAAAGGAAGAGAGAGATAGAAACATCAGTGATGAGAGAGAATCATTGATTGGCTGCCTCCTGCACACCCCCTATTGGAGATTGAGCCCGCAACTCAGGCATGTGCCCTCACTGGGAATAGAACCGTGACCTCCTGGTTCATAGGCTGATGCTCAACTGCCGGCAGAGCTTACTTACTCTTTCTGTTTTAAACCTATGAACTAGTAATAATGATGAGCGTGGAGGACACTGTATTTGGAACCCTGCTGGGAAACTCAGGATTGTGCAGCCCTTCATCACCATCAACAGCGTGGGATGATGAAACTCTGTGGGTGAGGCTCATGGTGCCCAGAGAGAGGCGCTCCGGTCTGAGCTGGAGAAATTGGGGAATCGGTCTCTCCGTACACTCACAGGTGTTTCAAAAACAGGCACTGAAACCAGGAAGTGGGTTTTACAGGCACAGAGAGGACGTAGGTTTTCATGCCCTTGACCAGGACTTGGTTGCAAATGGGATTCCTTGCCTGGGTGGCAAGGAAGACAGGTGCTTCCTAGAAATTATCTGTGAAGTAACTTCACCTCATGAAGGAGTCTGACGGAAAAATCCCCTGGAGTGGGACAATGATAGTCACAAGGGTGAAAGGAAGAATGAAAAAAAGAGAGAGAGGAAGTGTTTCCTGGCGAATGGTCCTTGTGAAGCAAATTCTGTCAAATTAATCTTGGTTTTCAAATTTGGGTTTACTATTGATGGTAAGGTAGCTGGGTGTCTGCTGGGTGTGTGTTGAAGCATTTTCTTAAGTAATTAATTTCCCCTGTGATCTTTTGGGTAATTTTTTTTTTTAAATCACAAGCTTTCAACAAATATTAAATGTTTACTCTGTGCTAGGAGATACGAAAGAAGTATTGACACCCCTTTCCAAGGCCAAACTGCTTACCATTTGCAAGACAAAATGAACCCATGTTAAACTGAGATGAGATTCCTAAAATGTTGGGATTTCATGGAAGAGAAAAATTACAAAAACGATACAAACAACAGTATGTCAGTTTGCTAGGGCTGCCATACAAAGCACCAGAGACTGGGTGTCTTCAACAACAGAAATTGACTTTCTCACAATTCTGGAGGCTAGCGGTTCAGGATCAAACTGTCAGCAGGGTTGGTTTCTTTTTTTTAAATATATTTTTATTGATTTCAGAGAGGAAGGGAGAGGAAGAGAGAGATAGAAACAACAATGATCAGAGAGAATCACCGATTGGCTGCCTCCTGCACGGACCCCACTGGGGATCAATCCCACAACCCGGGCACGTGCCTTAAACCAGTATCAAACCCAGGACCCTTCAGACTGCAGGCCGACGCTCTATCCATTGAACCAAACCAGTTAGGGCGGGCTTGGTTTCTTAGGAGGCCTCTCTCCTTGGCCATCTTCTCCCTGTGTCTTCACATGGTCTTCCCTCTGTGTGTGTCTGTGCCCTAATTCCCCTTCTTATAAGGACACCAGTCATATTGGGTTAGGGTCCAGGCTCATGACCGCATTTTAACTTAATTACCTATTTAAAGACCCTCTCTCCAAACACAGTCACATTCTGTGGTATTGGTGGTTAGGACTTCAACATACAAATGTTGGGGGAACAAAAGCAGCCCATAGCAAACAACAACAGCAAACCCACAAAACAGCTCTAGGTGTCTGACTTATGGTTTTAAACTTTTATTTTGCCAAACGAGGAATTTAAAAAACAACATATGAGTTTATCATGAATTAATGAAAGAATAATTTATTAGCAGAAAAAAAAAGAGGTAGTAAGGATATAATCAAGGAATAAAGGAGTATTCTTAAACTAAATGCATTTATCTTTATAACATCTTGTTCATAAGTGACTAGGAACTGAGATTTGTCCTTCTTTTTAGGGCCAGTAAAATCTTGATATTTTTACTAGTGACTGGTGCTGATCTGTCAAAATAGAAGACATATTTATTGTAACTTGGTGCCCTAGCTAAAATTTGCTTTCAATGTTTTGAAAATCTTAATCACACTGGTGGAAACCCCGTCGGAAGTGAAGACCTGAACATAACCTGAGGCCTCTGTTCTGGGGAAGCCAGCAGCAGGGATCATTTGGCAATGCATATATTAAGCAAATGTGTGAAACTGGAAGAGGAGCGCCTCTAGATGTAAAACAGTCTGTGTAATAATAATTGAAGTGAGCCTGGACAGCATGGCTCAGTGGTTGGACATGGACCTGTGAACCAGGAGGTCACAGTTTGATTCCTAGTCAGAGCACATGCCTGGGTTGTGGGCCTGATCCCTAGTGCAGGGTGTGCAGGAGGCAGCCACTCAATAATTCTCTCTTATCATTGATGTTTCTATCTCTCTCCCTTCCTCTCTGGAATCAATAAACAATATATATATTTAAAAAATAATTGAAATGTGTGTGAGAGAGACACACAGAGAGAGATGAGTCAAAGCAGGGTACCTTTGTAGAGAGTGTCATATTTCTCTATTTGAATGTAAACTGCACTATGCCTATGATCTGCTACTCTTTCTGCAGGAGTGAATGTGTGTGTGTGTGTGTGTGTGTGTGTGTGTGTGTGTGTGTGTCGTTTTTGTTGCTTCTGTTATCTGAGAAGTTGTTCATAAGTCACCAGGAACTAAGGCTTGATGTTGGTGAAAACCACACGCAGCTCAGACGTCATCTCGCATGAAGAGGGAACTGAACTGGCCAGATGCAATTCAGTCCAGATGATGCTGGTCTGTGTGTGGAGCTATTAAAACAGATCATTCATATTTTCAGAGATTTTTTTGATGGTGGTAGTAATGTGTGCTGATGTCACTTCCTACTGAGACTCTAGGACAAATTCAAAGCCTTGTAGCCAAGGCTTTTATTGAACAAAGGGGATATTCTTACCATCAATTATCCTAAGAAGAAATGGATTCTAAAGGGGGAAGTTAGGATTGACAATTCAGTGGTTAGGTTGTCTTGGAATCCAAGCTATTCTAGAGGAAGATTAGGGAGGAAGTAGGTGGATCCCAGTTCTGCTGTGTAGATCTGCAGCGGGTGAGGTGGGTGCTAATGTCAGGAGACAAGCTGAAGGGCACTCTCGGGGCAGGGCTAGATACTCTGTTCTCAGGCAGGCTGGTCCCATGCACCTGGGAAGGATGACCCTTGTCTGAAGCGCTCTGAGAGCAGCAGGTTCATTGATAGCTGAAGTAAAACTGCTCGTCTCTTGCATTGAAATCACTTTCTGTGACCTTGGGTAAAGTCTTATCAAACACTGTAACCTAGCCCAGCCTCGGTGGCTCAGTAGTTGAGCACTGACCTATGAACCAGGAGGTTACAGCATATGCCAGGGTTGCAGGCTCCATCCCCGATGGTGCAAGAGTCGGCCGATCAATGATTCTCTCTCATCACTGATGTTTCCATCTCTCTTTCCCTTTCCCTTCCTCTCTGAAATCAATAAAGATATGTGTGTGTGTGTGTGTGTGTGTGTATAAAATAAAAGGCTAATATGCAAATAGACTGAATGGCAGAACAACCTTAACAACCAAACAACCAGTCACTATGACGTGCGCTGACCACCAGGGGGTGTGTATGGAACATGGTGGGCATTGGCCATGACAGGATGGTGGAGTAGGTGAGAGGGGGCATCAGTTCAAGGTAGGCGCTGGTCGCTGTCATAAGGGTGAGCATCTAGTGCAGGGGTGGGCAAACTTTTTGACTCGAGGGCCACAATGGGTTCTTAAACTGGACCGGAGGGCCAGAACAAAAGCATGGATGGAGTGTTTGTGTGAACTAATATAAATTCAAAGTAAACATAATTACATAAAAGGGTACGGTCTTTTTTTTCAATAGTTTTATTCATTTCAAACGGGCCGGATCCGGCCCACAGGCCATAGTTTGCCCACGGCTGATCTAGCGGTTACTGAAAATTCTTTGCTCCTGTGCATTGCGGTCCTGCCCAGTGCTTGCAGCTGCTGCTGGCACCAGCCCCACTTGCACCTGCTGCCAGTGCCAGAGCCGCTGCTTGTATCCACTGCCAGCGCCGGCCCTGCTTGCACCTGCAGCCAGCCCTGATCACCCCTGAGGGCTTCTCCACCACCCCCTGCTCTTGAAGGGTGATTGGGGCAGCAGCCACCGCTTGCACCTGCTGCTGGCGCTGGCCCCAATCGCTCTGTGCCATTAGTGGGTGTGAGCAGGGCTGCCAGCAGACAGGGGACCTGGGGCTGCAGTGGGAGGGGCTGGGCAGGGGCACGGAAGATGGGCTGAGACCCGCCCCTGTGCCTAATGCAGCCTCAGGGCCCACAGTTCCTTTCAAGGTGCACAAATTCGTGCACTGGGCCCCTAGAGTGTGTGTGTGTGTGTGTGTGTGTGTGTGTGAAGAGAGAGAGAGGGAGAGATAAAGACTGTATCCTGTCTTAGTTATGCTGTGGGCAATTAAAGAGTTGGTTCCATGCCTGGCCCATGTATGAAGGATTTGCAGTCTTTACACAAGATAACATACTGATTCCAATGTCGTTTATAAGATTTACGTTTTGTTCCTCATGGTTGTTTTTGCATTCACTGAAAAAATACTGCATTAAAATATTTTTACCTCAACACTGGGTTTCCTTTTGGTGCCTCTGTAGACTTGGCACCATAGTTTCAGTTCTGATCCTTTCAACTCAAGTTCCAGGGTCTGTTTTACAGTGAAGACAAGGAGATTTGTTTATAGGTTCACAGAAACTGAAACAAAAGATGTAACAAGAAGGTCCTGTATCACAGTAGGAAACAGCTTAACAAAACACATATGAGTATTTCATGATTCTAAGAGCTATCAGCATGTACTGTATATAAAAACGTTCTCAGTAAATGATACTCAACATTGAGTGTGGAGGAAAGAAAAGAGAGAAAAGAAAACACTCTATGTAGCCTTTGGAGTGGAGATGGCAGTCTAAATGTGACACCCATGTCAACCAATCACTGACAGCATGAAATTCTTGGCCTAAAACTGTGCATTCTGATATGTGTTTATGGTTACTTTTGGATATGGCACCAGGGCAAGTAGAAAATATTTCTACCCACTTATGACAGAAGACTCTGTCATAAAATGCACCATGTGTGAAGTGGTAGTGTTATCTGAAGATCATCTTAGTTTAGTTAAAAATGTACATTGCAAACTCTAGAGCAGTGATGGCGAACCTATGACACGTGTATCAGAGGTGACACGCGAACTCATTGTTTTGGTTGATTTTTCTTTGTTATATGGCATTTAAATATATAAAATAAATATCAAAAATATGTCTTTGTTTTACTATGGTTGCAAATATCAAAAAATTTCTATATGTGACACGGCGCCAGAGTTAAGTTAGCGTTTTTCAAAATGCTGATATGCCGAGCTCAAAAGGTTCGCCATCACTGCTCTAGAGCAACCACTAAAAAAATTAGAAATATGATTGACATGATAAGAAAGGAAGTAAATGAAATCATATATAATACCCAATCAAAACCAAAAAAGGCAGGAAAAGAAAGGCCAAAAGCAACAAAAAGAAAAAAGTTACAAACATGGAAGACATGAATCCACGTATATCTATAGTCACTACAACTGGGCATGTGGACTTTTCTGAATTCTCTATATTATTGGGGCAATTTTTCTGTAAATTCAAAACTGTTATAAACATAAAGTTTATTTTGAAAAATTATGTGGCTTGAGAAGGTGATGTCATCACTAAGCAATTCGGTAGGACCTGCTTTTTTAGCGAGCTGAGCGAGCCGTAAGAATAACACTGACACCTGTGCATTTGGGATGGCTCAGATCCCACCTGGCCAAGGCCTAGGCAAGGCATATTTTGGGTTCCTTGAGTATGAACTTATCCAAGATCTCTAAGCGGTCACCTCCCGTCCATTTCCAAGGGGGGTAGGATATAAATAAGCTTATAGCTTTTAAAAGATCAGCTATAAAGAGGACACCAAAGCAAAGACGGAGAGAAAAGACAAAAAGGTTATCTCTGGATATAGCATTTAAAAGTGAAAGTTCAGCATGACCGAGACTTGAAAAAACTGCTTAGGCTCACAAGAACTGGCCTTTTTTTTTTTTTTTAAAGTAATTTTGAAAGAGAGATAAGAGGAGCATGGACCATATAGAATTAGCTTTAGAAAAGAAGAGGCCCTGCACAGTCTTTGCACAATTAGCAGTTCTCTAGCTAAAAAGATGGATGTAAAAAAAAAAAAATCTGTAAAGGCTCTGCTAAGAGAATCGGGCTTAGGATGTTCATTTACAGAGCTCTCTCAGCCAATAGATGTGTCGTGTATGCATGTGTGCGTGTCTTTATTTAGACTCACATGCACAGGACATCCCTTTGAAATAAGAACCAAAGTTCTTTTAATTGATAACATATAGAAACACACAGCTTATTGCTTAAAAAAAGCAACTCTTAAATACACTACAGAAAAATGAAAGAGTGTAAGATAATAAAAACCTTTTTATAATTGGGACCAAAAGCCATGCGGTGATTTTATTCACCACTCCCTGTCTTCTGTTATTTGAACAGTAGCTTGTCTAAAATAATTAGAACAAACTCAAACACCATCATCATTGTTGATATGATAATAAGCTAGAAATCAGTATGATGAAATCTGGCTTGAACACTTCTCAAACATGAGACTTTGTGTTATACAAAAACATTTCGATCACATTAACGTTTTAAAATCTAGAGCCTTAACATTCCATTAAATGTAATGCCAGAAGTGCATACTTGAAGTAAAGTTTCCACTTCAGCATGGATTTTGTTGAAGAAACTGTCAGGAGCCTCAGACCCAGAGAGATTTTAAAACAGAATGAAGCTAAAACTAAAAATATGTTTTTAGAAAACACACACACACACAAAACGGTATTCCTTGGGCATGAATTTTTTCTCCCCTAACCAATTGCTATAAAAAAACACACACACACACACAATAAGATACCCCTCCATTATCCTAGCAGCTGCCAAGGAGTGAGATAACCCATCTCCTGGTGTTCTGTTTTCCTGCTGCTTTCTCTACCTGCCATTACTGGTTTGGCAAAATATTTGCCCTTTGAAGTTTTACTTTTCCTCGGTGGTTGTCGCCATTCTCGAGACAATGAGAAGACTATGAGTCTGGATATAAGTCCAGTTTTCACAAAGAAAAAAACTCACCAGCCACTTAATGAAATATTTAGTGGGCTGTTCCTATATACAGTCTTTTAAGATATCCCCGATTGGCCATTGGACACAGTGTTGTTATAAACTCTTATTTATCAGAGCTCATGGTTTTACTATGCCTTTCAATACTTTTGAAAGACTGTAATAAAATATTTCAACCATTCCAATGTGTTTTCCTGTTTACATTCTTTGATCCTGAATTAATACAGAATTCCCACTCAAGTGGGTGCTAACTTCACTCTTTTAGACATTCCTTTGGTTCCAAACCCAGAGCAGTGGTAAAGTATAAATAAAAAAATAAAAAGACCTGGCTACTCTCACAAACAAAACCAAGGCCCATGCAGACTAGGAACTGGCAAGAAGTGAACGAGCTGAAGCCCCAGGGCTGTGGGCAGAGAGAGCTGGGAGCTTTGCTCATAGAAGAGGCCAGCGTTAGCTCACCTTTGAAGCAAAGGCTGGTATGGATCCTCTGTCTCTGAAATATAACTCAGAATTTCTGTGGGTAACTGTTGATCCCCAGGCAAGAAGTAGAGCTGTTTCATTTAAAGATGGTAAATTATTCTCTGTTTTATCCTGGGGAGTTCAGCTTGCTGTGAATAATCCTGGGACAAGCATTTTTGGTAAATAATTTTTGTCCGCAGGGACAAAATTGATTATTGATTATCTCCTCAGGGAGAGATTCCCAGCTGCAGAATTTCTGGGTCAAAAGTTTAGCATTTTTTACTTCCAATGCACTCACTGGTGGAGAAAAGACCATCCCAGCACCAGGTCCCAGCAATCAGGCACTAGTCACCCCAAGATTACACGGAGCTAGAACATAACTGATACCGCCAGACCACACGTCCCTGCTCACTCCGTCACTGCCAGGAGAACAGACTTCTGCGGTCAACCTTTATGTCTACGGAAATCCCAGAATTTACTGTCTGAACCTGGACATTTACTAAATTGCATGTCAGTCAGGGTGATAGATGTGAACTGGGAAGCCTGGGGAAACTGGGGAAGTCTTGTCACCCTCATCATGACCCATGTTGTTCAGAACATGTTCCTCCATAAATCGAACGTGATCCTCTACATCCCTCATCCTCACCTCTCTCCACATTTTTACTGTGCCCTCCAGGTCTGCAATCAGCAGATCCTCATACGTTCAGTCTCTTTGATAAATGCTTCTTTCACTTCCCGAATTCACCCGAAACCTGGCTCACCCTGTGAATGTCCTTCTCCTTTCAGATCTCTCAAGTGGCGACTATTTTCTGTTATTATACTCCTTGTAGAGCAGGGAGAGATTATGAGACTTATAGTTTTCCTCTTTGCTTTCACTGCCATCACCAAACCATTTTCCTACTCTTCCTGGAGGCTGGGTGGAGGTGGAGGGAGCTGGGGGTGGGGGTTCACCTGCATCTTGGAAGCTTAGGGCTAACCGACTTGATATTTTACCCTCTTCTGCCCTCCTTATTGCTGTCATTGCTATAGCTCCTCCTTATGTCTTGGGCATCAACCTTTACTTTCACATTGAATCCCGTCCTAATGACTGGCAACTTCAACCATCAATGTGACCGATCGGATATTTGATGCTATTAATGTAGTTATTGTTAGTTGTTAAATGTGATAAGGTAGCATGGATATGTTTATAAGAAAGAGTCATCATTTTTTACAGATGCATTCTGATATATTTACAGATATAAAAATGGGTGTCTGGATTTGCTTCCAATGATAACAGAATATTGGCCATGAGTGAATAATAGTTTAAGTTGGGTGCTGTATACATGCAGGTTTACTATACCCTTCTCTCTGCTTTATTTGATGTTTCATTTTCCATAATAAAACATTAAGTGAAATCTCAGTAAGTGTTCTAGTCAACACCATGACCCTTCAGTTTCTTGACTTCTACTCCACTTGGACCACTCAGTGTCATGGTCATACTTAACCTTGTCAAGATTACTACTTCCAAAATCTCCATTTCAAGCCTTTTACTCTCACACCACCACTGCCTGTATTTCAAGCTCACTTATTCTAGTAAATTCCAGCATCCTCAGTATCATCAGGATCCCCATTTCATTGACCCGACAACAACTTTCCCACTTGTCTTCCAGCCCTTTTCTTTCTATAGTCACTTCCCTCCTACTCTCTTAAATGCCATTATGGAAAATCCTTGCAATGCCCTCAACTCCCTTGCTTTTTTTCTTTCTCACATACTTGACTAATGGACTCTCAGCACCCGCTGAATTCCACCATCTGCTAACTTTGGGTCAATTGAAAAATGGACAAATGACTGGGATAGACATTTCTCCCAAGAAGATATACAAATGGCCAGCAGGCACATTAAAAGATCCTCAGTATCACTAATCATTAGGGGAATGCAAATGAAAAGCACAATGAGTCACCATTAGGATGACTATCATAAAACAAAACAAAACAAAACACTAGGAGCTAACAAGTGTTGAGGGGGATGTAGAGAAATGGAAACTTTTGTGCATTGTTGGTAGGAATGTAAAGTGATATACCCAATATGAAAAACAGTATGGTGGTTCCATAAACAATTAAAAATATTTTAATAACATATGATCTAGTAATTCCACTTCTGGGTATGGAGCCAAAAGAATTGAAATCAGGGTTTTGAAGAGATGTTTGTACATCCATGATCTTAGCAGAGTTATTTATTTTATAATAGCCAAAAACAGAAACAAGTGTTCATCAATGGATGAATAGTTAAATAAGTGTAGTATATACATACAATGGCATATTGTTCTGTCTTAAAGATGAAGGGAACATGAATGAAACTTGAGGACTTCAAAAGCTAAGTGAAATATGACAATCACAAAAAGACAAATATTGCATGATTCTACTTATTTGAGGTGCCTATAGTAGTCAAATTCATAGAGACAGAAAGTAAAATGGTGGATGCCAAGGCTGGGGGAGGTGGCTATGGGGAGCTGTTTAATGGATACAGAGTTTCATGCAAAGTGAGAAGAGTTCTGGAGATTAGTTGCACAACAAAGTGAATGTACTAACACTTCTGGACTGTACACTTAAAAATGGTTAATGTCATAAATTGTATGTTATGTGTATTTTACCACATTTAAAATCTTAAAAGAACTTTGGTACAACTGCTTTGGAAAAATTTTGGTACTTTCCTATGAAGGTAAACAAACACTTTACGTAAGATTCAGCAATTCCACTGCTACATTTTACCCAAGAGAAATGAAAATACATCCTCAAAATGACTTGTACACAAATGTCACAGCAGCTTAATGAATAGCCCCAAACTGGAAAAGGCCCAGGCACCCATCAACAAGTAGATGAATCAACAAATTATGATATTCACACAGTGGAACACTTTGGCAGCAAAGGAGAATGAACCATTGATACACCCAACGTGGATGAATTTTAAAACATTATGCTGAGTGAAAGCAGCCAGAACAGAGAGTCCTTACTATATCATTCATTTATATGAATTTCTAGAACAAACTTAATCTATAATAGTGGAAAGCAGATCAGGCCAGCGGGAGGGGACAGGAAATTGACTTCCAAGGGGCGTGAGGAAACTGTTCAGGGCCATGGAAATGCTCTAAGTCGTGGATGTGTTGCTGACATATCTGCAGGTAGTATTGGAAGAAGCACGCAATGTTCTTTCTCCATCAAGAAAGAGAAAGCCCGTTTTCCAGATTCTGCTACAGGCAAAGAGCGACAGTAGGGAATTTTCTCCCATATACATTTGGGGGCTGGGGTGGGACACAAACTTTCAGTCTATTGCAAGTACTACCTCAGAAAGGCAGTAAGTACTACCTCATGGTGGAGCCTGAGCAGGAAACCAGACTATGGGTTTAGAACCAGCTCAGCCAATTACTAGCCACATGACGTTGGTTAAATTACTTACATTTCTTTGTCTCACTTTCCTCATTTGTAATATTGGGGTAATAATACCTACTAATATTGAGTTGTTGCAAGTATTAAGTAACTGGAAGATATAAAGCTCAGAGTAGGATTTAATAAGTGGTACATGCACATTAACTCGGTGCCCGCTGATAGCTAAAAATGGTTTATGGATGTCCGTTACAGTTAATAATGTTGAATATTGATTCACACATTTTGGTCTTTTTTTTCCCTTTGGGGAAATGGCTGTTCAAATCCTTCTGCTCAATTGTAATGGTCCATCAATATTTTCTCATTGTATTTAAGCTCTTTATGAACAAAGGCTGTGAAGTGTGTCTATTATTCTTTGCTTTTTATTTGAAAACACATCTTAGCCTATTATTTGCATTTTTGATTTATTCATAGCATCTCATTTTTTTTCTATGCCTAGAAAATTCTCTCCCATTATTATATCTGTTAAAGTTTCTATTTTCTGTATTTTCTCCTTCTCCCCACCCATAATCTGGAATCTATTTTAGCAACTAATATAAAAGCTTTGAGCTCCTTGTAGGAGAGGACCAGTCTCAAGAGTGCTCATTACTCTGTTTAATAAATAACACTGATGTTTCTAAAGAGATAACTTGGAACTACACCTGTACATCAAAGAATTCATCATCCAGTCTCCTCAAAGAATGAGGTTATTACTAGAGAAGTAACCATAATTGCCTGAAAAAGTTTGAAAAGCCACATAGTGAATGTTAGAATAGAAGCTCGCTTCTTACGAATGAATACCATCTCACATAGACTTCCTTCGGGACCTCAACCACTGAGAATTGTTGCTGTGGGTCCCTTTGCTTTCATGAAGCTGAGCTGAGTGGAGCTTGTGTGTGGTGTCTGATCTCTCCTTCCGACAGAAGCTTCCTCAATACCTACCCAGCCCTATTGCAGACCAGGGCCCGAGACAGACCTGTTGCCCACCATTTCTGCTGGAGTTCTGCTGTAACTTGTGTGTAGGAAGGAATGGAAACCTGGAATTTTCTCAATGGACAGGCGTCAGACTTATAGCCTTCTACTTGAGCCCTCAGCAAGTGGTAGTGGAGTAAAAGCCATTATTATTATTATTATTATTATTATTATTGTTAAATTCTTTATTGTTTAAAGTATTACATGAGTCTCCTTTTTCCCCCCATTGACCTCTTCCCCGCCACCCCTCCCCCAAGCACAAGCCCCACACCCCTACTGTCTGTGCCCATTGGTTTTGCTCATATGCATGCATACAAGTCCTTTGGTTGATCTCTTACCCCCTCACCCCCCACCTTCCCTCATAGGTTGGACAGTCTGTTCGATGCTTCTATGTCTCTGGTTCTATTTTTGTTTATGTTGTTCATTATATTCCACAAATGAGTGAGATCATGTGATATTTATCTTTCTCTGACTGGCTTATTTTGCTTAGCATAATGCTCTCTAGGTCCATCCATGCTGTGGCAAATGGTAAGAGTTCCTTCATTTTTACAGCAGCATGGAATTCCATTGTGTAGATGTATCACAGTTTTCTAATCCACTTGTCTGCTGATGGGCACTTAGGCTGTTTCCAAATTAAAAGCCATTGTTTAAGAACTCTGGGAGGAGTTCATTTCTATTTAGGATCAACTGACATTTGGAAGATATGCTAAGATTTTTAAAATCTGAAAACCAGTTCTGTCTTATAATTCTGCTTCCTAAAGACTGAAAATAGCAACAACTGATGAATGATACTTTTGTGGTGGTCTCCTTTCCTTTAATTAGCTAGGGAATGATTTTGACTCCACATGGGACGGTATCCCTGCAGCTGTGTTCCTCAGTGCTGCTTCCTCAAGGGCTGGGGGTGTTCTTCTGGCCTTGGATATGGAATCCTGTTCTTATGCTGCTTCACCATGATTTCTTCGTGTGTTTGGGTGAGCATCAGGCAGGGGCTCTGGTCTCTTCAAAGAGAAATGCTAGAGCAGGATAAAGAAGAGGAAAGCTAGCCTGCCAGACTCTTGTTAATGCAAAGATTCTTTTGTGTTCATGTGCTTGGTGACCTTGAGAGGGACTTGAGTGCAGAATAGATTATTCAGAGGTTACCTTGGTTTTCAAATTAATAATTAGTGTGTTAAAGAAGCACTTCCAAAGGTCTTGCTCTTAGTTATCTTTAGATTACAAATCGTATTATTCTACTTACAAGTCTAATAAATGTTAACAATCACTTTTAAGGGGGTGTTGTGGGTAGAGTAGTGTCCTCTCCCCAGTTCATGTCCACCCGGAGCCTCAGAATGTGACCCTGTTTGGAAATAGGATCTTTGCAGATGAAATTTAGTTAAGGATAAAGATGAGATCACGTTGAATTAGGGCAGGACAGAGAGAGAGCATCCTTATCGAGACGGAAAAGGATACAGAGAAGAGGACCATGCAAAGATGGAAACAGAGATCCGTGTGATGATACCACAAGCCAGGGACAGCCAGGAGCCACCAGGAGCTGCAGAGGCCAGGACGGATTCTCTCTGAGAAACTGTAGAGGGAGCGTGGCCCTGCTGACACCTTTATTTCACTCTTCCAGCCTCCAGCACTAACAGACGATCAATTTCTGCTGTTTTAAGCCACACAGTTTGTGGTACTTTGTTATAGCAACCCTAGAAATGAATACCTAATCCTTGGTTTCATTTACAAACTTAAACTTCTTTAAACAATTTAAACTGCAGTTTAAAATATTTGATGGTTTTTTTAAAATACTTTAATTATCTGACAAATGAACCTTCTTAAGCACTTAAAATTTATAATCTAATAATTAAAATGTATTAATATGATGTATCCTAAATCTTTTTATTATTTCAATGTCATAAGTTCAGTAAGAAGTTTTCTCATTCCTTTGAATTATTTTTCTCATTCTCACTGAACTCACTAAAATAATGAGTGCAAATTAATTAATCAATCAATTAATTAACCACAAGGCTGAACTGTTTTTGTAATAAGCCAATGTTTTTTTAAGCATCACAAGTTTGTAAGTATCAAATGCCATATCCATTTTCCTTCAGCATAATTCAAAAAATAGTAATAGTGTGGGCTTTATTCCTTTGAACACTTCTAGATTTAATTGTGAGACGTCCCAGAAAACACCTGGGTGAAATGGCCTAACAAATAGAAATACTGGCCAGGATGCTGATGGATTGATTATTTCCCAGTCCCAACCTCTAACTCAGCTTTCCCACAGTCAATATTTTGTGGTTTCCAAAGTTGGTGAAGGCAGTTGTCATTTCCCTGGTATATTAGGTAGGGCTCTCCTGAGAAACAGCACCAATAAAACATACAGATTAATTTACATTTATATTTATACTAGAGACCCGATACACAAAATTCGTGCATGGGGAGGCCCTCAGCTTGGCCTGCCCCCTCTTGTAATCCGGGACCCCTTGGGGGATGTCTGACTGCCAGTTTAGGCCTGATTGGGCCTAAACTGGCAGTTGGACATTTCTCTCACAATCCAGGACCCCTTGCTCGTAACCACCTGCCGGCTTGCTCCTTACCACCCACCTGCTCACTCTTTACCGCTTGACTCGCCACTCCTTAGTACTGCTGTGGAGGCAGGAGAGGCTCCCGCCACCACCACTGCACTCACCAGCCATGAGCCCGGCTTCTGGCTGAGTGGAGCTCCCCCTGTGGGAGTGCACTGCCCACCAGGGGGCAGCTCCTGTGTTGAGCGTCTGCCCCTTGGTGGTCAGTGCGTGTCATAGCAACTGGTGGTTCTGGTTGTTCTGCCATAACGGTTGCTGGGCTTTTATTATATAGATATTTATTTTTGGTGAGGAATTGGCTCACGTGGTTATGGAGGCTGAGCAGTCTCATGATCTGCTGTCTGTAAGCTGGAGACCCAGGAGAGCCAGTGCTATAGTTCAGTCTGAGTTGAAGGTCTGAGAACCAGAGGAGCTGATGGTGTAGGTCTCAGCCCAAGGGCAGAGAAGAGAAGTGTCTTAGCTCAGACAGTTCAGGAAGGAAGGCATGAATTCTCCTTTAATCTGCCCTTTGTCTATGTAGGTCCTCAACAGATTGAATGATGCCCATCCATATCAGTGAAAGTAATGTCCATCAGTTCAAGTGCCAATCTCATCCAGTAACACCCTCACAGACCACCGAGAGATGATGTTTTAGCCAAACACTGGTCATCTTTGACCCAGTCAAGTTGACACATAGAGTTAATATCTGAGTATGCACATTTCTTCAGAGGGGTAGACTCTGCCATTGAAATGATTAACATTTGATCTGGTCCAGTGAGCTTGGTTGATGAGAATACAGTGTTGATGAGACAAAGGTACTACTTAACTCTAATGAGGGAGAACCATCTCTCCCAGGCCAGATTAGAACTCTTGACCAGTTATCATGTTACCAATTCATACCCATCCATCATTGCTATAGGATAAAACTCAAATGTATTGTTTGGCATCTCTAATAATAAGAAATTCATTCTCCTACAGAGAACAATTTTTACAATAATATCTAAAAATGGCTGACACATCATTCAGACATCAATCTTGTATATGTTTTTTCCAAAACAGGAAGACCACGACTTGTGACATTTCATCGTTGGGCGATGGTAGAAAGAGATACAGAAGGAAGTTTTGACTTGCTAACTCTTGGAGACAACTCCCCTCTCTCTTTTTTTTTTTTTAAATATTTTTTATTGATTAAGATATTACATATGTGTACCCTCTACCCCCCCCTCTCCCCGCTCAACCCCTCACCCCCCCGTTGTCCGTGTCCATTGGTTAGGCCTATATGCTTGCATATAAGTCCTTTGGTTGATCTTTCCCCCTTGCCCCCACCCTCCCCTACCTTCCCTCCAAGGCCCGACAGTCCAATCAATGCCTCTCCGTCTCTGGATCAGTCCTTGTTCATCAGTTTATGTTGTTCATTATATTCCACAAATAAGTGAGATCTTGTGGTATTTATCCGCTCTCCAGTTCCATCCATGCTGTGGCAAATGGTAAGAGTTCCTTTTTCTTCTTCCTCTTCTTAAAGAATACCTTTCAGCATTTCATATAATGCTGGTTTGGTGGTGATGAACTCCTTTAGCTTTTTCTTATCCGTGAAGCTCTTTATCTGACCTTCCATTCTGAATGATAGCTTTGCTGGATAAAGTAATCTTGGTTGCAGGTTCTTGCTATTCATCTCTTTGAATATTTCTTGCCACTCTCTTCTGGCCTGCATGGTTTCTGTTGAGAAATCAGCTGACAGTCGGATGGGTACTCCCTTGTAGGTAACTGACTGTCTTTCTCTTGCTGCTTTTAAGATTCTCTCTTTATCTTTTGCTCTTGGCATTTTAATTATGATGTGTCTTGGTGTGGTCCTCTTTGGATTCCTTTTGTTTGGGGTTCTCTGCGCTTCCTGGACTTGTAAGTCCATTTCTTTCACCAGGTGGGGGAAGTTTTCTGTCATTATTTCTTCAAAAAGGTTTTCAATATCTTGCCCTCTCTCTCCTTCTGGTACCCCTATAATTCTGATGTTGGTACGCTTGAAGTTGTCCCAGAGGTTCCTTACACTATCTTCATATTTTTTGAATCTCTTTTCTTTTTTCTTTTTCGGTTGGGTATTTTTTGTTTCTTTGCATTTCAAATCTTTGACTTGATTCTTGGGATCCTCTTGTCTGCTGTTGGAGCTCTGTAAAGTATTCTTTATTTCAGTCAGTGTATGCATAATTTCTAATTGGTCCTTTTTCATGACCTCCATGGTCTCACCATACTCCTTGAGGGATTCATTAAATTTATCGGCGGTTTCCATAAAATTCTTGACAAACCTTATAAACGTGGCCTTGAACTCTATATCCAGTCGTCTGGCCTCCTCCGTTTCTGCCAATTGTGACCTGTTTCTTTGTCTCCGCATTTTGGCTGCTTCCCTGTGTTGATAGAGTGGCTTGCGCGCCAGGTGTCCTGTAGGGCCCAGTGGCTCAGCCTCCCCAGTTACCTGGGGTGGACACTCTTGGTGCACTCTTGGTGCCTCGCTTGTTGTAGGATCACTGGGAGGAATTGACCTCCAGGCCAATTGGCTGTGGGAAGCAGCTGTGTCTGAAGTGGGAGAATGGTCCCCCTCTGACCACTGGGTACAGTGGCTCCTGGATCTAAGGAGGTGCTAATTCAGCCCCTGCCTGAGGCCACACAGCAGGAACTACGAAGAGGCTCAGCTGTGAAGCAATGCACGCCGCTGCGGGGCCTTGGGCCTTCTCTTGGAAGTTCTGGGTCTGGCTGGCCTGGCTGCAGTTAGGTAATTATCAGGTTGCAAAGTTCTGGGGCATTCACATGCAAAAGCCTCTGCCGCAGCCCGGGTGGGGCGGGGTCTCAGGGAGTCAAAAGGGCGGGGAAAGAAGCTATGGCTGATTCTCCGCGCCCGGAGTCGCGCTTCTCAGTGTCCCGGCAATGGCTGCAAGCACCTCCGAGGGAAATCTGCCCCCAAGTTCGCCCGCTGCCGCCTGAGAGAGCAGCCTCTGCCCGTATGAGTCCTGGGTCCCCAGAGACTTCCCAGAACCGGAGATCAGAGCAGTCGGGAGCTTGTGATTCAAAAAGACAGCCGAGTCCTCAGGTGCCACCCCCTTTCCGCGCGCGCGAGCCGCCGCCGTACCTCTGCACTCAGCCTCCGCAGCTCCTCTGGCTCTCAGCGTGCTTTTCTTTTCTTCTAGTTGTAGAAATTACACTCAGCCAGCCTTCCTGTTGTTTTGGACGATGTTTGCTCCGTCCTTTGGGCTAATTTTCAATTGTTGTGTGGGGCGACTATTTCCCGGTGTTTATCTATGCCGCCATCTTAGTTTCTCCCCCTCTCTTTAACTGACTCATTTTTTTGAGGACTAAAGCTTTAGCTCTGCCCTTCACCACAGACCTATTCAAGGAATCATGTACTAGTGTGACCCCAGGTTCTACTACCTGCAATAAATCACTTGTGACTTTCCTTCAAGCACCTTATATGGGTTTGAAATTATACATTTACTAGGTAGATTATGTGATTACCATTTTAAACTATGCCTCAGTTTCCTCATGTATAAAGTGGTGATAATAACAGTATCTACTTGAGAGGGTCAAATAAATGACTCTACTATAAGAAAGTGCTTAGAACAACCCTGAAACTAGTGTTATATACATGTTAGCTATAACTTGTTTTAACTCCTTCTTTAAGATTGTTAGCAGTGAACCAATATCTCTCTCTCTCTCTCTCTCTCTCTCTCTCTCTCTCTCTCTCTCTCTCTCTGTCGTCACTAGTGTATCCCCAGGGCTAAACTATAGTGCCTGGCCAAGAGTGGTGCTCAATAAATGTTTGTGAGTGACTTACTAGCAATGGAATGAATACATGGAGTGACTGACAAGGCTTTGCCTTGCCATTTTGGGCTCTGTATTGTTGTTTCCCTAAACTTTGTAATTGAAGGATTAGGAGCAGCTGGCTGCTTGTGTTCATAACCCAAACACAGAAATAACTCAGCAGGTCCTTGTAGGAGACAGCAACCACCACAGCTTAGACCAGAGGTTCTCAACCTGTGGGTCGCGACCCCTTTGTCGGTCGAATGACCCTTTCACAGGGGTCGCCTAAGATGATCCTGCATATCAGATATTTACATGACGATTCATAACAGTAGCAACATTACAGTTTTGAAGTAGCAACGAAAATAATTTTATGGTTGGGTCACAACATGAGGAACTGTATTTAAAGGGCCAGAAGGTTGAGAACCACTGGCTTAGATGGATGAAGTTTATGTCCACATTAGCTGTTTCCATCAAGGAAACTTGCTTATAACATTATTTTTAAAATGTTAGACATTGAAAAGATTGACTATAAATCCATAATTTTCACAGCCATGCGCTTCACAATTTCCTTTACGCTTACAAATAAAGAATGAAAAAAAAAAGCAGAAATGTATTGATACGTGTATAGGAAGTCCTCTGCATTTGGGAAATCTCTAGTCAAGAATTCATTTAATTTGCTATAATAACTCATGATTTCCTTCTCAGAGTTAACTTCCTGTCTCTCGTAACCTGCAGGTGTGCTTACAAGGTGAGGGAGGAGGTCAGTGGAGTTGAGCCCATCCTGATCAACAGCCCTGGTTCTGGTGGCTGGGACAGATGGATGCACTTGGTTTGAAAAGCTAGAGCTAATCTGGTGGTTTAACTTGAAGTGTAGTTTTCCAGAGTTATAGTGTTGGGCACTAGGTTCCACAACCAGCCAGAGGAATCCTGTTATCTTACTACCTATGAAAGATAATATTAGAAAACCCAGCCACCATTTTTAATATTCTGTATATGGGATGTTTTGAGATTCTCCATTTAGGGAGCCATTTTTCTTAAAAATGAAATTATGGCCCACACTTCTCTCTGTCCTCCACTTGCTGTCTTTGAAAAAAAAAATGATGTTTCCAGTCTCCACAAAAGCAGGAAGAATGACAGGACTCAATAAGGAACCCTAGAAGACAGGAAGTATCCACAGTGTAACCTTGAACTTAGTCTGGCTTTTGGGGGCTCCCAGGGTTTGAGCTATAGCATGCTAAAAACTCTGCTGTTATCTTTTATTTCCAGGTAGACCATGAGATGCTTATTAAACAATGAATTCCTAAAAGATTGATCCTTGATAAACCCTTCATCATGACAGTCTAACCCAGCCATGGGCAAACTACGGCCCGCAGGCCGGATCCGGCCCGTTTGAAATGAATAAAACTAAAAAAAAAAAAGACCGTACCCTTTTATGTAATGATGTTTACTTTGAATTTATATTAGTTCACACAAACACTCCATCCATGCTTTTGTTCCGGCCCTCCGGTCCAGTTTAAGAACCCATTGTGGCCCTCCAGTCAAAAAGTTTGCCCACCCCTGGAACCCCATTGTCTGTCACGTACTAGGGGCCGTATAACTGAAATGAAATTTCTCTGGTTTCTAACCATTCCTGACCTTTTAAGGAGAATTTTATAATTTGATAGATCCTCCCCTGCCTTCTACTCTGGTCACTCAGATAAGAACCCCCAACGTTTTTGACGCATCTTGTAAATTTCATCGCAAACAGTAAAATCAAAATAGGGCATCTATTTCTCTGTGGATCCTGTAAGGAAAGACAAGAAGCCATAAATCTGATAGATGGTTGTACTGGCCATGTTTCAGAGTGTGATCCTGTGTGAACTTTGACCTTACAAGGGAAGGAGCAGCCTGTGGCTGATTGTACCATAGACCAGCCAGTCAGGTGATTCCCAGAGGTGGAGTCCTGTTGGGTTTCCAGAACACCCTAACGACAGTCTGTGTACTTCATGCATTGGTGTATCTGAGATTCTTCCGTGTCTTTTCAGTTACTATTTTAACTCATCTCTTTTTTTGAGCTCTGATGATTGAGACTCAGTTTCCTGTGACCAAAAAACCTTGACCAAGACGATGGAGATAGGGTTTTCCCAAGATAATGGGTCTTTCCTGTTAAAATTACAAAACACAGAAAAACACCCCCTTTTTTCACATTTCATTGGAAATCCCCACAGGCCTTTACAAGGAACTGAGGAGGAGGCAGGGCTCTGAGGGCTGTAGACACATTTATGAAGTAGGGGATTATGGGGAGTAATGGGGTGAGGGGGAGAAGTTTGATTTGTCATGTTTGCTGATTTTCAGGTATAAATACTCCAACCGTGATGGTTTAAAGCTAAACTGGTTCAGAATTGTGAGGAAATAAATGTCTGTTGTCTAAGTGAAAATAATAAATAGAGCTAATTTGGTTGTAAAATAGTTTAACAACCAATTGACAAAATGTGTAAATTTAACAACGGATTCTTGCAAGCCAGCCAATAAGTGCATGCTCTAGTGCAACCACGGAGAGACTAGGGGTTGGGGAGGGGAAACATCCTTGAGGGCTTTCCTCCTTTCTCTCTTCCCTTCTCATTTTGCTCTGAGTGGTAAGCAGTGGGGTCTCATTTAGAGACTGAGTTATCTCAAATGTGAGGAGGAAAGAGAGCAGTGGCTAACTACTGAGGGAGAAGAGCAGTTGAGAAGGGGAACAGAGCTCTGATTCGTAAGTAAAGAAGATTAGTGGCATAGGGAGCAGATGCATTGGGGGATGGCTCTTTATTTTATTCTTGGTAGAGTCACTTGTGAGGTAAACATGACGCAAGTGGCCCCCTACTTAAATGTATCTATCTCCCCGCATACATTTTACCCACGAGAGGTTTAATTGGGTCGATAATTTCTACCTGTAATGTGTAAACAGGCCAGCAGTTAGAACAACTCCAGACATACACCGTGTCCTGAAGGAGTTCAGGACATGGACGTGCCATCCCAAACTATGCTGCTTTGTTGTGTTGTTTATTTTGAGCTGAAAGCACTTGAAAAACAGCAAATGCAGGGAAAGACTTTCTCAAAACTCCTCTAGATGCCTAAAGACAGATCCTCCAAAGGAATTCAATGGCCGAAGACTCCCTACGGGGGAGTTTCACCAACCAGGGATGACTTGGCTCTTATCACAAGGGAGGAGACTAGAAGCTGACACCACACTCAGACAGACTTTGTCACAAATTATCACACCTCCCATCCATTTTTCCAAGGACCCATTCATCTTTCATGAAAATCCTTTCCTCTCCTTTAGGTGGTCTCCATCACTCTCCTCCCATTATTAAGACAGTAGACAAGCTCTCAAATGTCACCGGTTTTGGAGGAATTTACTTTCTTTTTCCTGTACACATTGTACTAAAACTTAACAAACGTGTAGACATTTTCTTCTGCTAATCTGTTGTTGTCAGTTCATTTCATAGCATCAGCTATTGGGCCTAGGAGGGGAGAGGGAAATCTTTTCTCCCCTTCAGTTCTGTAGGGAGAACCCTCTAAACTGTTCAACATGGGAAACCCTGTGTGTAAACAACATCGAAGAAATTAACCTATTGGCGGTACACATCTTTTTTTTTCCTGATGTAATTTTTAAAAAATCTTTATTCCCCCCATTAACCTCTTCCAGGCCACACACCCCCACCCAGGCCTTCACTACCCCATTGTCTGTGTCCACGGGTTATGCATATATGCACACAGGTTCATTGCTTGTTCTCTTCCCACCCACCCTCCCCTGACTTCCCTCTGAGGTTCAACAGTCTGCTCATGCGTCTATGTCTCTTGTTCTATTTTTGTTCATCAGTTTATGTTGGTCATTAGAGTGAGATCATGTGATACTTACCTTTCTCTGACTGGCTTATTCCCCTTAGCATAATACTCGCAAGGTCCATCCAATGCTGTTGCAAATGGTAAGAGTTCTTTTTTTTTTTTTTTTTTTCATTGCCGGGTAGTATTCCATTGTGTAGATGTACCACAGTTTTTTTTTTATCCACACACCTGCTGATGGACACTTAGGCTGTTTCCAAATCTTAGCTATGGTAAATCGCGCTGCTATGAACATAGGGGTGCATATATCCTTTCTGATGAGTGTTTCAGGTTTCTTAGGATATATTCCTAGAAGTGGGATCACTGGTGAAAATGGGAGTTCCATTTTTAATTGTTTGAGGAAACTGCACACTGTTTTCCTCAGAGGCTGCACTCACTCCCACCAGCAGTGGGTGGTGTCTTGATGTCACTCAGTTGATCGGTTTTCTCGTCTTAATGACATCACCCTGTATGGGACAGTTTCAACCGATGGACTAGGTAGTTGGTTTTCTGAAAGAACGCAAAGAACACCAACATAGGTCCATCTTATTTTGTGTTGACTCCCATTTTTAAAAAACGTTTTAAATGAACTTTAACTTTTAGCACTGGTTTAGATGACAGAAAAGCTGTGAAGGTAGTACAGAGAGCTTCCCTGTAGCCCACACCCAGCTTCCACTGTGATTAGCATTTTACATTAATATGGTCCATTCCTTGCAATTAGTGAACTGATGCTCATGTAGCACTATTAACTAAAGTCCACCCTGTCTTTGAGTTTCTTTAGTTTTCCCCTAATGCCCATTTTTTTCTGTCCCAAGAATCCCATCCAGGAAACCACATTACATCAGTCATCATGTCTCCTGAGGTTCCTCTGGGTGGTGACGGTTCTCAAAATTTTTTTTTGGTTTTTGATGACCTGGACAATTTTGAGGAGTACTGGTCTGTTAACTTTGTAGAATATTGCTCAATTGAGATTTGTCTGATTTTTTTTTTCATGGTTAGACTTAGGATATATTCCTAGAAGTGGGATCACTGGGGTGATGGTTTCGAGGGGAAGACCATAGAGGTCAAGTGCTATTTTCATTGTATCATATAAAGGTACATACTAACAATATAACATCACTCTTGACATCGATCACCTGGCTGAAGAGGTGTTTGTCAGGTGTCTGCACCGTACAGTTGCTCTTTGTTTTAACCACTATTTTTTTTATTCTGGGGAGCTATGAATGCAAGGAATACCATGCATTCACTGGAATGCTCAGTGGCTTAATCTTTGTACTACAGCTCCTTTCCTCTGAATACAGCTGGTAAGCCTGACTAACCATGAAAGTCCCATGGTGATTTAAAAGTCCATGTTCCTGAGAATTCTGATTCATTTGGACAGGGAGGCCCTGGGCACTAACCCATATTTCTAAGAAGCACAGGTCATTTCAATCCAGTGGTCTGTAGACTACATACACTTGGAGAAAGTCCTAACCTGCAAAGGGAAGGCAAGACATCCTGGATATTCTCAGAAGTTGCCATTTGCAGGTGTCTGCTGCAGAAATCGAGGACAATTTTCTTTTGAGTTGCCCTTTTTGGCCTTGTCCAGGGCATAACGTGCAATTAGTCTCGGACCCAATGCTTTCCTCCTGTGAAAAGCACTTCATGCCGGGTGGTCAGGGCCACCTTCCATGTGCTGTGAGAGCATCTGGCCAAAACCGACATCCCATGTTCATGCAACTATGTGTGGGCTTATACAGCAAAAATGGACGAGGAAATAGGTTCTATACTGCAGTGGGGAGAAAAATGTTGTTATTAAAGTAAAACCTCAACTGATGAGCCACATTCATATTCCGTAGGGAGAGCAGAATTCATCTCGTGGAAAATTTTATTCTTTGGTTTAGAAACACTCCTTACTGGACCCTGTGGTTATAAAACAACATGAAGTCATTCTGATTAGAGTGGCGGTGGCAAAGGGAGCTGAATTGCTCTTTAGGACAAATCAAACGGGGGTCCTTCCTCCCTGGGGAGGGAGAGGATCACCTAACATGGGGCTGCTACGTGGGCGTCCTTTGACCAGAAAGGGTAGGTTTGAGATCCCGGAACTTAGGGAAGGGCTGCAGTGACACGCTGGGAGAGTGGGAGGTTAGAGGAGAGACAGTTGGCAAGAAGTTCCCTGGAGCAGAAAATGCTGAATCAACTTGAGGATGGGTGCTGCCCGATTCCGCCTGTTGCACATCATTCTCCTTTGGGCTGATAAAAGATAAAGGGCAGCATATTTACATTTTTAAGAGTTTATTCCAGCAATGTCCATTCAAATCATTTGGCCACCAATCTAGCACATAGAAAGGAGCTCTGAGGAGATATAGAAAATGAGACAGAAGGGAGTGGGAACAGGGAAGTTATGCTAGGCCCCAAACAAACAAATAAGAAAGGGATTTATTTAAACGGAATGATTACTGTAATTGCAAGGTTACCTTCCTTTAGGGCAGTGGTCGGCAAACTGCGGCTCGTGAGCCACATGCGGCTCTTTGGCCCCTTGAGTGTGGCTCTTCCACAAAATACCATGTGTGGGTGCACACGTACAGTGCGATTGAAACTTTGTGGCCCATGCACAGAAGTCGGTATTTTGTGGAAGAGCCACACTCAAGGGGCCAAAGAGCCGCATGTGGCTCGCGAGCCGCAGTTTGCCAACCACTGCTTTAGGGGATGGGATGGCAGGTGCTTATTAGGCAGAGCAGATGATACACACCTAATTGACTGGTTTAAGACACCATTTCTGGAAGAGCCAAAATGGTAAATTAAATATCAATTGAGTGACATGGGGCTTAGCATAAACGACTCCGTTTTGGGCCTGTTGGCTTCTTTTTAACAATCCTAGTCCTTTATACATGACAGCCTTGTGATAGTGGGTCACATTTTGGGCCACAGGAATGAGGCAATTCAGAGAGACCTACCACAGCGTGAGGAGGTAGAGTTAGAGGACCCGACATGATGGAGGAGCAGATAGGAGCAGGAGTTTTGTCCGGGACTCCTCAGAATGAGGGAGGTGCTGGAACCCCCACCCTTATAAAACCATAGGCTTTGAGTGAGTTGATCTGGTCCCATTTAAGGACTTCTGGGTACACTAGTCAGAGATACCCTAAAGATTCTCCGGTCTTCCTGCAGATCTGAACGAGGAATCGTGAGGGAAACTTGAATAACAGATGGATAGGTCCTTATCATTCTCTCCCCTGCCCCCCCAACCCCCCCCCCCAGTTATGTTTTTCTATTCTCTGTGATTCTTAATGTCAACACAAGTGCTGAATTTTCCAATAAACTATTGCTTATGAAGCAGGTAGTATTTTATTATTTATGATTTTGTTCAACTCCATCATCTATTTTAAATACAAAATAGTTGTTTTTGTTTTGTTTTTCTGTTGCTAACAGCAAAATTCTCTTGCACGGATGTATTTCTTTACACAGACAAAGATGTTGAGCAAGGTGTGGTAGGTTAAGTACACAGATGTTGAGGAGGATGGATAGAATGATTACTATAATGTAAGAAAGGAACCAAAAAAAATTGTCAGGCAAGCGAAACCAATCTACAAGCTAGGACAAGTAAGACATAAACATGAAAGTGTGTGTGTGTGTGTGTGTGTGTGTGTGTGTGTTCATGGCGTAGGAGTGGGAGGAGGAACAATGGACAGAGGAGAACATCATCTTAGAATAATTTCTCATAAACTAGTTGCTCTGTCACTTCTAGCTCGGATAGCTGGGGTGGAGGCTGGTGAGCCTTTTTGCAAGGGTAAAATGTTTAATGGAGAACAATAGTTTCAAAAAAGTCAATGCTTTCATTATTGTTTTAATGTTTCATCTCTTTGGGTTGTGTATTAGTTTTCGATTGCTGCTGGAACAAGTGCCCACAGACTTGGTGTTTTGAAAGAGCACCCTTCATTGTTCTGTAGCTCTGTGGATTCGAATGGTGACACAACACGGGTCAACCTGGGCTGAAATCCAGGTGTCTGCAGCGCCGGCCTTCTTTCTGGAGGCTCTTGAGGGAGAATCAGTTTCTTTGCATTTCCCCAGATTCAAGAGGCCACACACCTTCACTGGCTCATGGCCCCTTCCTCCACCTCCAAAGCCCTCAATGTTGCATCACATGGTCCCGTTTTCTGTCATCACAGCTCCCTCTGGCTCCAGCTGGGAAAGGTCCTCACTTTAAGGACCTCTGACATTAAACTGAGCCTCCCCAACTAATACAGGGCAATCGATATTATAAAAGGCCAGTGGCTATAACGCTGTAATGCTGGAACGACCAAACGACCGGTCACCAGGAGGTGCATTGATGGGTCTCATGGCGTGGTGGGTCTCGGTCTCATGGCATGGTGGGTCTTGGGGTCCTGCTGTTGTGGCAGGTCTCAGGGTCCCGCCGGTGTGGTGGGTCTGGAATCCCACTGGCGTGGCAGGTCTTGGGTCTCGCGCCTTTTTGTGTGCTGGGCCTCTAGTCTCCTTAATAAAAGTCATTGATGTAATCATGCATGGGAAGTTTCTTTGCCATGTAATGTAACATATAACATATTCTGGGGATAAGGACACCTTGAAGGGGTGTTATTCCACCTACCACAGAGTGACCCTAGATTTCATATCCCAACTCATCCATTTTCTTGCCAGTCACTGATAAAATTAAAAAAAAAATATATTGATTTCAGAGAGAAAGGGAGAGGGAGAGAGAGATAGAAACATCAATGACAAGAGAGAATCATCAATTGGCTGCCTCCTGCACTCCCTACCCTGGGGATTGATCCCACAACCCGGGCATATACCCTGATGGGACTAGAACCATGACCTCCTAGTTCACAGGTTCAACCACTGAGCAACACTGGCTAAGCTGAAGAAGTTGTTTAATGTGAAGTTGTGAAGAAGTTTGTAGCAAATTAGAATTTTATGATTTCTTGCTTATAATGAAAAGAAGTTAAGAATTAAACTAAATTGTGATCCCCCTCCCATGAATTATTCAGATTGTTTCATTTGATAGCCTTGGCATATAACTGATGTGGAATCCCCTGTCTCCTTCACTTGCTACAAGTAAATCAAACAACCAGCAACAACTGTCTTCTTCTTGAATACAGTGCCCCCAGCGGCAAAACCCTTGAGTTAGGTAACAAAAGCAGGAGAGAGGTGTCATAACTAAAGGAGAGATGGGTCAAAAGAAAAGAGCTTTGTTTAAAGATGAGCTATCTGGATGTGCTACACACCCAGCACTGAAAATGAGCAAGTGGCACTGAGGGCAGAGGTCAGGGCTGACTCGGGACCACGCACTCACTGTACAAGGGGACCATTTCCTGACTCAATGTTGAGCGAATCTGGGTGCACAGAGGTCTTTGCTGAGGTTTTGGCACCAGTGATGATGGGAAGAGCCTTCTGAGGAAGTGCTCTTTTGAGACGTGTACTCAAACGCCTTTGGACCCTCCTGCTGTTCTCAGAAGAAGGTTAGATTCCTGACCCCCTGCTGGGTGACATCTGTCCCTTTCTTCAGTTTTGCAAATCTGGCACTTAAATAACTTGTGAAGATTCATTACTTCCTTTTTCCAGGCCACATATTCAAATAAGATCCTTGGAATGAACAGATTGGTATAACCCAGAATCTCCTAAGATAATTATGCAAACCAAGTCCTAATCATTACCAGTGGGATTAGTACAAATTTTTAAAGGAGTCAACTCTGTTTTGTTTTTAAATATTGGATACTGAAATCCAATTTCAGCATCGGTAACTGTCTTACCTTTTTGTGTGAATGTTGGTGATATGCACTGATACAGAGCACAGTAGGAGTGCATAATAATTTTACAAGCCTCTGGTGGTGAGAAAGGTCTCTATATAATCTATTGTGTATTATATTGTGCATATCACATGTGGTGATCCGAGGCAAGAGGACTTGTGGGTGTGGTAAAAATCAGTCCGAATGGCTGGCCTGTGTTTTCTTCTTTGGGTTCTCGCAACCACACCCGGTGTGTGTTGGCATAAGAACAGAGTACATAGTCACGACCTTATTGGTTTGTCAGCAAGTACATGAGTTCTACTTTCCCTGAGAGTCATAACAACAATAACCCCTTCCGAGGGCCTTGCTGGAAATGACCAGAAACCAACTTCAAAAGAATTTGGAAGTAATCCCCAGTAGGAAGGATATCAGTTTCCTATGACTGCCATCACAAGTGATCACAAGCTGGGTGGCTTTAAACAACAGGGGCATATTCTCTTGCAAGTGATGGAGGTCAGAATGCTGAGATCAAGGGCTTAGCAAGGCTGGTGCTTTCCGGAGGCTCTGAAAGTACTCCAGAGTGTACTCCACGTCTCTCTCCCAGCTTCTGATGTCCACAGTCCTCGGGGCTCCTTGGCTGGGAACTGGCTCACTCTAATCTCTGCCTCCATCATCTCATGGTATACTTCCTGTGTGTCCCTGTGTCCCTGTGTCTTTATATGGCCTTCTTATAAGGACCCCTGTCCTCAGAATTAGGGTCCATCCCAATTCAGTATGACTTCATCATAATTTGATCACATCCTCTAAAACCCTATTTTTAAATTTGTATCCACCTGAACTGGAGGTTAGGACTTCAGCATATGTTTTTTGGATGACTCAATTCAACCAACGACAGAAGGTTATTGAGAAATGTGTATTTAGATGAGCTCAGCAGAAGAGGTACACTTGGTACTGGGTACCAAATTATAACTTTGTGCATTTAAGCTTTGGTCAAAGCTGGGGTCTTTCTGGGAAAATTAAAAATCTCACAGATTTGTTGTTGTTGTTGTTGTTTTGGTTAATCCTCATCTGAGGATATTTTTCCACTGATTTTTTTTAGAGAGAATGGAAGGAGGAAAGACAGAGAGAAAGAGAGACATAGATGTGACAGAGACACATTGATTGGTTGCCTCCCACAGGTGCCCCAACCAGGGCTGGGGATTGAGTCTGCAAGTGAGGTACGTGCCCTTGACGGGGATCGAACCCAAGACCCTTCGGTCTGAGGGCCAACGCTCTATCCACTGAGCTAAACCAGCCAGGAACCCATAGATTTATTATATGCAAAAATTTTTGGTAGCAAAAGACAGGTTAGCTTACTCCAACCATGTCAAACTTGCCGCCTACGGCCTGCATGCCTTGTTTATTTGGCCCGTGTTAGCCTTTGAGTTTGACATGCTTGGCTTACTCTGTCTAGCACCAATAGCACTTTCCTCTCTTCAAAACTGGGCAAATCTGTCCTGGAAACTGGAAATCCCTGTGGAAACAATGCTTAACATTCCAGAACTACTGAAAATCAGTCAAAACAGTGGTGATTTTCAGCACACTGGATTTTGGGTGCGTAGCATCTCTTTCATCAGAATGTCCAACTCTCAGACCACCCACCTATGTGTACTGAGGCTACAAAGGCTTTTCCCTGAAGACCCCATCCCATCATGGTACCTGGGATGCATCAGAATTTATATCCTTTATTTTAGGAAAATTTCCCAATCTTGGCCTTTTGTTTTTGTGTGACTTATATGATGAAAAGTATTCAGAGTATTAAGGACTTTCAATAAATACATCAATTTTTTCCCTTTCTTACAGTTACAGGGATTTGCCTCTGAGAGTTGTGTATTTTATTGTTTCCTTTGGCTTCATTTTGTTTTATAATTTAAGAAATTCTGGTATGATTGCACATCTGTGCTATCATTTCCCCTAGGCTCAAGGATGTCACAGCAGACTGAACTCTTCCCTGAACTGAATTTCTGTCACTGGGGACCTGAATATTTTGGAGCAGACCAGGACTAATAATTTTCATTTACCAGCTGTCATAAATAATTCAGTCTGCTAAATTCCAAAGCATTAGCAGGACGGATGAGCAGTCCTTTGAAAGGGAAATTTTCAATATCAATCGTTCCCTCTTATATCAGTGTTCAGAAATACCCACTAACACATTTTGGAGAGCAGACAACATTGGTAAGTAATGGGATTAGATAGTGCTTTCCACATTTCATGTTGACCTGCATTCAGATGGAAGTTAGGACTCAGCTCGTATTTCCTGAAGGCTTGGTGTGTGCAGAACAATGCATTGGAGACCCTGGAACTGACAGAGGATCTAAGCTTTGAAGTATCCCTGCCCTCTGGGATCTTATTGCTTCAACTCCCCAGAATAAACCAACCACAATAATAGCAGAGCACTGGGGAGTGTATGAGTTTCCTTCTGCTGCTGTAACAAAGCACCACACATTTAGGAGATTACAAAAACAACACAAATTTATTATCTTACAGTTCCAGAGGTGAGAAGTCTGATGTAGGTCTCATCGAGCTTAAATCAGAGTGTGGGCATGGCTAGATTCTTTCTGGAGGGTTCTAGAGAAGAGTCTGTTTTGTTGTCTTTTCTAGCTTCTGGAGACTGCCCATGTTCCCGGCCTCATGTCACCCTTCCATTTTTAAAGCCAGCAATGCCTAGTTAAGTCTTTCCCACGTCTCAAGACTCTGACACTGATTTCTTTTGCCTCTTTCTTCCACTTTTAAGGTCTCTTGTGATCCACTGGACCCACCTGGGTAATCCAGGATGATCTTATTTTAAGGCCAGCAGATTAGCAACCTTAATTCTATCTGCAACCTTAATTCCCCCTTACCATTTAATTAACATATTCACAGATTCTAGGAATTAAGGATGTGGACATCTTTGGGGGACTGTTCTTCAGGGTCTGACAGGGAGCAAACCTATGCCAACGGTCAGTTATGTGTCCTCTTCTGATCAGAATGGTAGGAGGCTTTGTCTGGAACTGTTCTGCTCAGTAAATGTATTTTATTGAGTCACTAGAGGCCTGGTGCACAAAATTCGTGCAGGGGTAGGGTCCCTAGGCCTGGCCGGTGATCAGGGCCAATTGGGGCCTTCCGGCTGTAGGCTGGGGCCTTCCTTTTGGCTGCAGGCCAGGGCCTTCCTTCCCCTGGCTGCCAGCTGGGGCCTTTCTTTGTTCCATGTCGCCCCCTGGTGGTCAGCGCATGTCATAGCAAGCAGTAGAACTCCCAAGGGGACAATTTGCATATTAGCCATTTATTATATAGGATTCTGGTACTGGGTGGAGTAGAGACAACTCAAATCTCAAACTATGCTCAATTTTTGCTTTTTTTTCTCCATCATTCCTCCTAAATCTGAGCAGGGAATTGTAGTAGTCTTTTCGTTTAGCTGGCCAACTTTTTTTTTCCCCATCCTCACCTGAGGATATTTTTCCATTGATTTTTAGAGAGAGTGGAAGAAAGAAGTAAAGTCAGAGAGGAATATCAATGTGAGAGAAACATATCAATTAGTTGCCTCTTGCACACACCCCCACCAGGGCCCGGGCTGGGGAGGAGCCTGCAACCGAGGTACATGTCCTTGACAGAATCAAAACCAGGACCCTTTGGTCCACAGGCCAACACTCTATCCACTGAGTCAAACTGGCTAGGGCTCAACTTTTGATTTTGAATAGTAAATTTAAAAATATTAAGTAGGGCATCGAGCAGAAATTGGATTAATTCTTAGTGATAGTTTTGACCATTCAGACAGAAATGGACAGTGGAAGAAAAAATTGGTCAAGTACATTGCAGAAGAATGCAGTGTGGTGATAACATCCCCTCTCTGTGTAACACTCTTTTTCAGAGCTTGCCAATCTTTTTCTGGTATTACATATAATTTGGTTTATCTTTCTGTAGCAGATCCCCCATAGAAATGCCTGACTGGGACATACTCTGACTCTCGCTTACATGGCCATGGCCACACTCCCACCTCACAGAGCCAGTTCTCAGCCCTGCTGAGTGGGCAGCAGGCCCATGGTCTCCCTCTGGCTATGCTGAATACCTACTCCACAAAGCCCATTAGATTTTCTCACGCAGGAACTTGAAAATGAGACTCAAAAACTCTATTTATCCAACCCAAAGATGAGTCCTAATGTAAACTATGGATTTCAGTTAGCAATAGCATATCAATTTTGGTTCATCGATTGTAACTAATGTTCCACACCAACACCAGTTGTTACCATAGAGGAAACCGTGTGTGGGAGGAAAAGGGGGTATGAAAACTCTTAGTACTTTTTGCTCAGTTTCTCTGTAATCCGGAAACGGCTCTAAAAAATAAAATCCCTTTGTTTAAAAAAAGAAAAACACCATCTAGCCAGCTTCTTTTAGGCTCCAGGTTTGGGGGCCACTTAATTTTCAGGCTGTGTGGCATAAATGAAAGGTGCGTGAACATGATGTGTGTAAGCTATGGCAGCTCATGCTTCGTGGGCAGAGGCAGATCCAGAGTTCTCTTCAGGAAACACACACACACACACACACACACACACACACACTGGAGTGTGAAATAGAATACTTATTTGGAAGAGCCCTGAAAATGAGAGATCCTTAAGCTTCATTAACTTGAAGATAAATCTACCTCGGCTTGTGCGTGCAAGGAAAGCAGGTGTTTAGAGAGAGGCTGAAATAAGCAACTCAGAGAGATGGAGAAAAATCTTTTGAGTTCCTCACTTCCCAGTGAATGTTCCCAACAACTGGCCCTTTTTAGTTGGAGTTGGCCCGTTGGAACCAAACGACCAGCAGACACAACATCCCCTGTGAGGAGGAGAGAAGGCAGTTGGACGTGGTTCAATGTTGTCAATGGCACAACCGAAGCAGAAAACAAAGTGGGGACTTGTCCGAGGCACACAGCAGAGCATGGCGGGCTCAGACAGAGCCTGCTTCTATGACTCGGTCTCGGGGTCCTTTCGCTCTCTTCTGAGTCAGGTTAGCAGCTCCTGAAGGAGCCAGTGCCTCGGGATCTCATTACTTATTCCCTGCCCACATGACTCGTTCCGAGAGCTCTTGAAATTCAATCCCATCACAACTGGAGACAGAGAAATAATGAACAGAGAGGAGCAGGGGTGGGTGCCATCAGAGGGTGACATCTCTGACAGCATGTCCGCAGGCCACTGTTCGTTCCAGTTCTTTATTGAGACCCTCTCTTGCCTCCGCTGGAGTGATTTGCAATGAGGGTATTTTTGAAACTTTCCTTCTGGGAAGTTTCCTCTGCACTTTGATGTGACAAAGGAAGCGCGAATGGCCTTCATTTACGGAGAATTCAATAGTCGGTTCCTTAACCCCAGAGTTAAGATACAACTGGACAATGTGGCAAGAGATGCGGCAACACGCATCAGAGGCATGTGAGAAAGAGCACATGCCGGGAGTGCTGGCCAATTATTGTGGCATCACTCTGGGTGGCGGTGGTTTATGCTGTGACACTATCATTAGCGGTGGCCCCTGGGCACTTGTTGTTCAAATCCATGGAGGTAATTCAGTCCCTTTTTACTGCGTGTATCTTGGCAGCTGTTAACTCCAGACTAAGAACAGAATCTCTGAGGGCAGAGAGAAAAACAAGTGACGTGACCATTTTCTGTGTTCTCCACGCACAGGTACGTAGTAGGTGCTTTCAGGTCAGTGCTGAGCACCTTCTAGGCACTAGCACAAAGGTCTTGAAAACAGCCCTGCAAAGGAGGAAAGGTCCCTTCCCACACCGAGGCGAGGGGAGATTGAAGTAAGGTGTGGACAGTTGGGAAGTGGTGGACCTAGAGCTTAAACCCGGGTCTCTGACTGCAAGGACCCATTGCCTGTCTTCTGCTCGATGCTCTGTCATAGTACCAGCCTAATGCCTTCCCAAATGGATTTTTTTTTCTTGTTGTTTTCCCTAGATTTATTTTATTTGAAATATCTTTTTAAAATAATTCTTTACTGTTAAAAGTATTATGAATGTCCCATTTTCCCCCCATTAATCCCCTCCAGCCCATCCCCTGCCCTAGGCCCTCACCGCCCCATATATGCATGGCCTCATCTGTGTCCATGGACCATGCATATATGCAGACAAGTTCCTTGGTTGATTACCTTCCCCGCCTTCCCTCTGAGATTCCGCACTCTGTTCCGTGCTTCCATGTCTCTGGATCCACTCGGCTCATCCGTTTAATTTGTTACTTAGATTCTACATTTGAGTGAGATCATGTGCCAAATGGATTTTTTGAACCTAGATCATGTCGTCCATCTTTGCATCTGTAACATTGATCTCAGTGCTTAACTGCTCAATACATGCTTCTTAAATGAATTGAATGAATGAATAAATTTTAACTCCAGCTTTGATCGAGTTGCTCGGACTGGCATACAAGGTGGCCATCTGGGCATTTGGTGTCCTGTCTTGTGCCAGAGGTGTTTCTTGAAAGTTAATGCATCTCAGCACAGTGACTCAAGTGGCTTTGTGGGTCAGAGCCTCCTGGGCAAGGGCCCATCTCCAGGAATCCTTGTTTGATGTTATCTAGGGAACAAACTAGCACACTGTCACTGTTTCTTCTGAGGCAGACAGTTGTCTCCTGGTCAAGAGTGTGTTATTGCGTTTCAGCTTCCCTACTTTGGTAAAGAGGGATTTGGGCTTATGGGTGAGCGATTCAGCACTGGGTTAATCAAACATTCTGCACAGCATCGATGTTTTTGAAATAATTTTTGTGAATTCCTCTCTGCTTCTTCCATTTAGCACCTCCTACGCCTTGGTAACTCCATCTCCCGACACTTGTTCTTCAATTTCTCCTCCACATTCCCTTTCTGCCTCCTGACAACTCTCTGGGGAAAAACAGCCTCTCAAGGTTTCTCTGTCAAGTGTTTCCTGGAAATGCGAATGGAATGAAGTTTTCAGGTCATTGCTCTGGAGAAAGTGTGTCTTCTCATTACTCTGTACTATTTGCTCACGTTCCTAGTCTAAACTCTGAGGGTGACGCTAAATTCACACCCCCTTTTTTAGGCCTATTTTCTCTCAATTATATAAGCAAGCTTACGTGTGCTTTTTAGGGCTTTATTTATTTATTTATTTATTTATTTATTTATTTTATCAGTTTTCATGTTCCCCTTTTGTTGTCCAATAGAACAAGTGGTCTCCTATCAGTGGTTGAGGTAGACCTACCTTGTCTCCCACACCCATACCACATAATTCTGCTGCCTTTTATGTGGGGAGATAACACTCAACTTTTAGATTTATTCACATAAGTAACACCAATGACCAATGTGTGAAGATCACTGGTTCCTCCCATAATACTCACATCTAGGGGATGTCCTCTGTTTCTAATTAGTCTTTAATTAATAGCACTGAGTCTTCCAGCAATGACAGACTCTAGAGTTCCTTCTTCGTTGAAATGGTATAGAAACCCAATAGGAAAACCAAATAACTCAGGTGGGAGAAAGGGACTCAGAAAAGTTCTTTTTCCCGGCGGAGGTCCCTCAGGGACACCGAGCCAACCTCTTGGGTTTGCAGACCGCAGCTGAAACCCACTCTGCAAGGTGCCAGGAAGATGAGCTGACTACAGCCCCTTCCCTTGGGGAGCTCACAGTTGAGTGGGGGAAACGTTCCACGCTTACCACACGGCTAGCTGTCCCACAGTGTGATAGTTGAGAGGCAGCACAGTATGACAGAGGAGACAGTGGCCATTGGTTCCCATTGGGACCACAATCCTGGTTCTTCAACTCTCTGTGATCTTGAGCAGATGAGTGAATCTCTCAAACTTTCAATTTCTGATCTCTAACATGAAAATAATGTTACCTACTTACTTTTTCCAGGGTTCTCGGAAGAGTGAGAGATAGAATAAGCTACAATGACTTTAAAGTAATGAAATCAGTGCCTGGCTTGTTGTAGTTGAGAGTATTGGTGAAGCTAGTACTCAGGACAATACTTAATGTCGAGTGATTTCTATGTAGTGGTCACAGGGCTAGTTTCATGGCATCTCAGTCTTCACTAAACTTGTTTGTGAGGTATCATACAGATAAAGACTCTCAAAAACTTGCTTACCATATTACCATTTGTGTGTTTACTCATTTATTCAACAAATGTTTATTGAGGACCTCTTAAATGCCAGGCACTGGTCTAGTTTTAGGGGATACCCCAGTGAGCTCTGCCCTCATAGAGCTTGCATTCTTTTATTTTTTGTTTTTAGAGAGAGTGGAAGAAAGGGGGAGAGACAGAGAGAGAGGGAAACATTGATGTGAGAGAGACACATCGGTTGCCTCCCACATATGCCAGAACAGAGCCTGCAACCGAGGCATGGGCCCTTGACCAGAATTGAAGCTGCAGGCTGACCCTCTATCCACTGAACCAGACCGGCCAGGACGGAGAGCTTGCATTGTGATGGAGGAAACAGTCCATAAATGATGTGCTAGTTGGATGGTGGTCCAAACAATCTCCAGAAAAAATAATCTTCTTGGCACTCAGAGGATAAGAGAAGTGATTCCTTGAGCCAAGTCAGACTTTGACTGTGGGGTGAAATATCAAAATTAAAACCTGATGGTCATCTCAGAGATTTACTTCTGCTTTAGAGATTAGAAATTGAGATTTGTTTCCTCAAAAGAGTCATTTCGTAATCTCCTATGAACACAGTGCACTGATGACCCCTGTTTGAGGCTGTGGGGGGCCAGGGAAGACATCACTCTTCAGCATTTACTCAGCTCGGTGTGTATAGTAGCCCTTCATGGACTTAAAAATGCCACCGGGCTGTGGAAACAAGCTACCACAAGCCGGAGCCAGGTGGAGAAGTGAGTACTACAGACGGAGGAGTAGGTCTGGCACTCTTTCAAAAATTCTTTAGATATTTTCCACCAGAGTTAAGAGGGGAGGCCGCGTGCTGGGAAGGAAAAGGAGTGGGGTGGGAGTCTCTGCTCAGTTTCTTTGCTATTCCTCCAAGCAGCTCCGCTTTGGCCCACATCAATCAGTAAAGGGTGCAGATAACCACATCTACCCTCCTTAGAAGGTGGTTGCAGGGCCTTGTCTCACCCCACAACCCATCAACAGTAGCTCCTTAAAGTATTTTTCCCCATCACATGGCACATCCTCTGAGATGTACAGGAAGTTCCTTGTTCATCATCTCAGTTCAGTTCTGGTAAGGTTTTCACTTGCCCAACATGTTTGTATGTCCTGTATAGACTGAGATCTTGGGGAGAGGTCTCTTGACCCACTTTTCTTTGAATAAGAATCTCATTTATGTGACATTTTATCTTTTCGTTCTCTAAATCTATATATATTTTTACATGAAGCTCCTAGAAGAGTATTTGGTGCCTTTGTCCTGAAGTCCATTCCTATATGCTTGCTTTCAATTGTCTCATAGACCCCATCTCTGAAGCACAGCGACAGCCTCTTCCTCCTTTAGCCCCAGCAGTATTCCATCGAGCTCTTGGCCTCACATCATCACCATGCAGTGTGGTCCCCAAGGCCTTGCAGTCACGGATGGCACCCCACTGCTCTGGATCCCTGGTCCAGCCAGGGGGCCATGTGGCATCATCACACACTTGTCACTTCCTTGAACCTCAGGGAAGCCTGTGCCACCCCCTCCTGTGGGGTTAGTTCTGCAGCTGAGCATGACTTTTATAGCCGGCTCTCATCTCTTTCATCTCATTCTCAGCTATTTCATATCCTTGATTTCCTCTCTCTAATATAAACTGTCCTCAGGATATTGCTTTATCTGCATCCCTCTCAAGTATAGGATATTTCCTTTCCCCCACCCCATACCTCAGGCTAGTCGGTGTCTAAGTCAGTGACAATGCCAATGTCAGACCATTGCTCAGCTGCCCATTTATAAAACCCCAGCCCTCTTTCAACCTATGGCCTCTGGTTTTTCTACCATCTACCCCCACTTTGCTGTCACTTTGATTATTCTTTTTTTTTTTTTTCCCTTCATGCCAAAACTTCTCTATTCCTACTCCTATTATCGTCCTTGCTGATGTCGACATGCCATCAATCACTTTAACTTCTAAATTTTTCTTACCTCCTTATTGCCAAAGACTTTTTCACCTATTTGTTTTCTTAACAACTATTAATTTTTAGAGAGAGAGGGAGGGACAGGAATATTCTTTTCTCTCACTAGGATGTAAAAGTTAGCTTTTGCTACATAATCAACTCTTCCAAAAGCTAGTGGCTAAAAACAAAAGCCCATTTATACAGCTCCTGGTTCTCTATGTTGACAATTTGGGCTGAGCTCATCTGAAAAGTTCTTTAATTCTTGGCCTGGCTCATCTGATCTCTTGGCTATCTGTGCTTTCTCATGCAGCTGTGGTCAGCAGTTGAGGGGGCTAGACTGTCTGGTTTATGATAGTCTCAACTGAGATGACTGGGATTACTGGAATGACTGAAATCTCTCCACGTGGCTTCTCCTCAGGTCAGCATGGTGTATGTGTAATTTGAAGAATTCCAAAAGCAACAAAAGAAAAAGCATTCAAGGTTCTTGAAGTGTAGGCGTGGGCCTTGCCATACTCTATGGATCAAAGTAAGTCATCATGCTAGCACAGATTTACAGAGTGAGAAAATAAATTCTACCTCTTGGTAGAAGGAGATGCAAAGAATTGTGATCTATTTTGCTATACACCACGAGGATTCAATTCACTGACTCCACCTCTCTATCACTCCCTGACTTCATCTTCCTTCTTACCCAGCTTAGATGTTTGAATTCATAATTATAATCATTCCTTTGAGTCTACGCCCAAATGATTTATCTTTCTCTCCATTTACTACAACCAATTTCAGAAATCCGCAGCCCTAAAAAACCATCTCTTTTTCCTTTGCCTGTGTGCATGCTGCTGAATATCACTGGGAGAAAAAAATTCATGTAACTGCTGAAACGGGTTTTTTTGCTCAGTGGGTAGAGCTTCGGCGTGCGGACTGAAGGGTCCCAGGTTTGATTCCGGTCGGGGGCATGTACCTGGGTTGCGGGCACATCCCCCATGGGGGTCGTGCAGGAGGCAGCTGATCGATGTTTCTCTCTCATCGATGTTTCTAACTCTCTGTCTCTCTCCCTTCCTCTCTGTAAAAAATCAATAAAATATATTTTAAAAATAAATAAATAAAAAATAAAAAAATCATGTAACTGGGCTAACTTTAATACTTGTGGACAGAGTTTTGAGTTGCTTTAATATTCATTCTTCTTATTATTTTCTTAAATAATTCATGGCCCAGAAGGCTTTGACTTTTTGTTCCTCTCTCTCCCTCTTCTTCTCTATTGTAATAAAAAAGGTGGGCAGACTGAGCGGGAGCTGTCCCCTTTTATCTTCTATTACTTCAACGTTGTCACACAGGTTTCTCCAGAGGCTTGCTGTAATTAGGTTTGATTGATTGATACTTTCTGAAAGGCAAAATAAATTTTATAGCTGTATAGGTAAGCTTTTCAAAAAACTTCCAAAATGTGCTAGTTATGAAACCTGCCTTGGACCCATGACTTTCCTTGGAGCTGGCCCGAAGGTTGGTGACCCGCATGGTGTAGTCAAGTTTACCACCATCAACAAGCAAATCGTTCTTCTCTGTCTTGTGCTTTCATTTTGATATTTCTTTCTATTAGAGAGCAAAAATATCTAGTCTCAAAGCCTTCAGAAGCAGTTAGTGGTTGCCTAGCAACATAATTCCCAGCAAAGTTTGTGGTTTCCTCAGCAGAAAAGAGGGGGAAAACTCTCTCTCTCTCAGCTCCCTGTGAGCCTCTTGCATTCTCTCAGTATATTGATCTCTGGCTGATTGAAACCATATAAAATGATATATATAAAGACTCAGACAGTCAAGTGTGAATACCAAATAGGATTATTATCTCTCATTAAAACTCATTCTAATCCCCAGCTCAATGCAGTATCTTTGCAGCCAGGATATGAATCACTGGTCTCCAATTTCTGGTATATTCTTCTGATGCAGACAGAACTGCAAATGTCAGTCCCCAAAAGCAAATGAATCACCCCCCAAATTCTTTTGTTCTTTCTTCTGGAGATAAGTGGCACCTGTTTTGCGGTCTGTTCTTGGCCCCCTATCTCTCACTTTGCAAAGCTGCAAAGTTGGCATGTTGGAATCTGTATTTGTGATTGACTCTCTACTTGCCAGTGAGTTTATCTACTGAGTTTGTTTATTTTAGCTATTACTGCACATACTATTTGTTATGCACCTTAACTCTTTCTCCTTATTTTTATGTTCTCAAAACTTTTTTTTAGAGAGAGAGGAAGGGAGGAAAGGAAGGCTAGGGAGAGAGAAAGAAAGAGAGCGAGAGAGAGAGAGAGAGAGAGAGAGAGAGAGAGAGAGAGAGAGATTGGTTTGTTGTTCCACTTATTTATGCATTCATTGGTTGATTCTTATATGTGCCCAGAGTGGGGATCAAACCCACAATCTAGGTATATTGGGACAACGCTCTAACCAACTGAGCTACCCTGCCAGGGCCTGTTCTTAAAACTTTTGTGTCTGCATTTGTGTTCTGGTTATTTCATCTATGAGTTGAGTGATCCTGGGTAAATTTAATTGATATTCTATGACTTAATTTCCCCATTTGTAAAATGGGAATAAAAAGAGAACCTAAAAATAAAATAAATTTATGAAATATTAAAATGTCAGGCACATCGCAGATGTTCTATAACATTAGTTATATTAATACCAACAGTCTGTCTCCATCATACACCATCTTATTTATGTCTTGCTCTATTCTGTTTTGCTTTGCCTGAAATGTCCTCTCCTTTGCTTATGGCATAGTGGTTGAGAACATGGGCTTTGGGATGAGACTGAACTAGGTTTGGCTTTAGGGCATTTCATGTATTAACTGTGTGACATTGTTAAGAGCTTAGCACAATGCTGCAAAAGTGATTATTATCCTACTTCTCCTTCAAGATCCAACTCAGGGGAGATCACCTATGTGCCAGCTACTAAGTTAGCTATGAACTTACCTTCTGTAGTTGACTTTCTGGGTACAGGAGTCTGCAGCCTGCATTACTCTCTTGCCTGCAGGCTTCCTGTTCGATTCTACCTACAGGGGGCGGGAGAGGGAGATTGTGGGGCCGGAGAAGGAAGAAGGGACTGTCCCTTCCTGTTTGTCTTCTGGGTGCTGCCCTCTGGCTGTCTGTTCCTGGGAGCCAGTAACATTTCTTCACCTCACCTGAGATAACTTAGACTTCTCATTTTATCTCCTCACAGGGCAGGGACTAGGGTGAGGTGAGGCTTCGCCTCAGGTACAGAATTCGAGAGGCCACCAAAATTCTCCGGAATTCAGGTAAATCATCCTATATAATAAAAGGCTAATATGCAAATTAACTGAACAGTGAAACAACCAGTCACTATGACGTGCACTGACTACCAGGGGGTAGACGCTTAATGGAGGAGCTGCCCCCATGGTGGTCAGTGCGCTCCCACAGGGGGAGTGCAGCTCAGCCAGAAGCCCTGAACTGGACTCATGGCTGGTGAGCACAGCAGCAGTGGCCAGACTACAAGAGGACCCCCTTGAATGCATGAATTTTGTGCACAGGTCCTCTAGTCCTATATAATAAAAGGGTAATATACAAATTGACAGAATGGCAGAATGACCGGTCGTTATGATGCACACTGACCATCAGAAGGCAGACAGAAGCCGGGTGAGCACAGCGGCAATGGCAGGAGCCTCTCCCGCCTCCGAGGCAGCGCTAAGGAGCAGTGAGCAGACAGGCAGTAAGGAGCAAGGGGTCCCACCCAGACTGTGAGAATTTTCATGCACCAGGCCTCTAGTATTCTAATAAAATATTAAAATCAAAGTGAAGTGCAACAAAACCATGATGAACAAGATATCAACATTTGAGAGACTGGGGCCATGCTGAGCCACATTAGAGTCTGAGGGAAAAGGAAAAATATGCTCCACTGGCTTCAGTAGAGACAAACTCATAGAAATATGTTCAAAATCTATTTTTTTTCTTATTTCATTTTCAATTGTGAGAACTGCCCTAGTTGACCAAGGGATGATCTTAAATAATTTTGTATTAGCTTAAGCTAATGTAAAATGATAGTAAATTAGGTTTTGGTTATAGAAGTAATTTAAACTTAAATAACATTGTGAATTTTAATGTACCTATTTTCCAATATCCGACTACTTTAATGTTTCAGGAAAAGTCACCATTTAAAAAATACCTAATATCATGTATAGATGGATGCATAACTTTTCCCTCTGCCTTCAGGCTTCCATATGGTGTAGCAGCCCAACGCTGCCTTTTCACTTACCTTGTCCAGAATTTTATATTAGTTAACGATTCTTTATATTCACTTCTCTCTGTCAAAGTAGCTGATGGACCCTGAAGGATGGACCTCCGAGTGAGAAATGGACTTCTTCCTGTTCTCTTTCCCACTCCTCTGAGCACTATCCCACATCTGTACTTTGCTCATTTTCTGAATCAGATGAAATAAAGGGTGTCCCAAAATTCACGCAATATTTGAATTTTGCGTGAGCATTAGCAACAACAACAACAAAAAATAAAAGCCTAATTTTACTTGGTTTATTGAATTAGATTCTAATATCTGTTGCCCTTTGATTTCAATCCCTTCAATTTGATAAGCATTACCAAGTACCAATTATGGCCCAGGAGCAGGGACAATGAAGACCAATGAAGACCACGGCTTTGCATATGTGCCAGCAAAGCCATGGAGGCCATTTACCCGATGTGCTATTTCATCCATAACCCTATACTATATACTTTATGAATCAATAAAAAATTTACAATTTTTAGTTATAAACCTGTGTTTTCTGTCAAAATTACTTCTTGCGTGAATTTTGGGACACCCTTTACAAGCCTCCCTTCCCCACACATACATTCTGCTCTTCAGTGCAAATCCAATCCATTGTTCAAGACCCATGTCACGTGCTCTGAAATCATTCTTCACCCCCCACTAAATGAATGTCTTCTCATTTCACTGGATCTTAGAGCCATTTGGGCATTCGTGCCTGTTTTGTGGTTATGTGTGCGTATTTCTTATTTCTTCCCCACTGCACATCTGGAGCTCAAACCTTTGAGGGTCAAGGACTGTCCTGCTGGTCTTACTCATCCTTGAGCTCTGGGGCATGATGCAGAGAGAATTGCAGACACAGCTTGGCCATGGAGAGCCGGCATTTGGCACAGAGGCAGAAGCAACACTATTAGATGTTTAAATTATTTTTTTTTCATGTTCCCAGTGGTCTAAATGTTTCTTCTTCTTTTTTTTTTCTATCTCTGCCTGGGTACTCAGTTTTGATTCTTGAAAGGGATAATTAACGCCTCTTCTTTGTTTAGCCTGCTGAATACTGGGGGCCATTTGAAACAGTCATAAGCAACAAACAAACAAACAAAAAGAAACACACAAAACAGTCATAAGCAATATCTTCCCTGAGTTAGAAAGAGAGTGATTTCCAGGAAGCAGACTATGAGATATTTGTCAGTGGGAGCCAAACAGTCCTGGTGTGAATGGCTTTTCCTCGCAGAAGAGATGAGGTGTTGGCAGGATCCATTAATGAAGGAACCATGGTAACTCGGACCAGAGGGGATATTCTGCTTACTTCTATAGCAATGAAAACACCTTCCACACAATTGAAACATTAGGAACGGCCCATCCCTAAAAAACAAAGACCCCCACAGGCTCCAACTTTGTTCTTTTCGAAAAGTCTGCGCCCACGGAGACTGGGGGTATTTTCTCAGAAGTTTGTTTATTTATATAGTAAAAAATGATATCTTCAAACTGGAGAGCAACTGATTCCAGACTACAAAAAGAATTTTCCAAAAACAAATCCACGAGGTCAAGTTTCAGCGTCACAGAAGGGGTAATTTAGGCAAACTTGGCCAACCACAACAGACAACAGCAGATTAAATTACTGCTTGGAACAGGAATTTGTGTTCCTAGACCTCAGGCAGCCCTGGAACCTCCAGTGCAGTCTGAGCTGAGAGCTTTTCTCGAGAAGTTCACATTTTAGGCTCTTTATCCCCAAGGGGTAGAGGGAAGGAACAGAGTAATGCAAGTCGTAGAGGAGACTCTGACCCTTGACTGCATTTAGGTGCCTACCGTTATGCCTTACTTCTCAGACGAAGACCATGGCTGATTTAATTCTCATCAGAGCAGCATTATTTATTGCAGAATGGATGAAAGACCCAAAGGGTAATAGTGGTTTCTAGGCCTTCAAGGACCACTTCAGAAGTTCAGTGGGGTTTTCTTTTAGAGTTAGACACATTCAACTCTCCTGAACCACAGGATATTCTCTGCAGTGCACTGATGTAGGTAAGAGACCTGATGTGCCTAGACACACCCAAAGAAAAACAAATCTGTATTTCCCTAGGTAGGTTTCTTTATTATTTTACTTTTTCATCCATCCTTCCATCCATCCATCCATCCATCCATCCATCCATCCATCCATCTATGCAAGTCCTTACTGAGAGCATACCATATGCCAACACCATGCTGCTAGGAGGTGGCTGGTGTGTAGCATAAATAGAAAATGCATAATCTCTGCCCAAGGACTGGCCTTGCTTCCTCAGACTTCAAGCCTGGTATGCTTGACATATTCCCAGATGTTTGGAAGGCTCTCATAAAGTGATAGGCCTCACAGGGAAACCTTTAGATGTCTCCCATGGGCTACTCAAAGCATCAGAAATTGGACCTGAGAGTTTCACACAAAAAATTAAAGTATTCCAAGTGGCTTGTTATCTTTAAAACAAAACGGAAACCAGTGGTTTGCATTAGGGGTGATTTTGCTGCCCAGGAGACCTGCTCCAATGTATGGAGACATTTATGATTGTTGTGGCTGGGAGGGGGTAGAGGAATTTGCCAGGGATGCTGGTGTTACAAGACAGTACTTCTAACAAGGAAACCTAGTCCAAATTGTTAGGAGAGCTGTTTGAGAAACCTTGTTTTTAACCAATATGGCCATAATCACTCATTTTTTCCTATTTTAATCAAGTTGGGCAACTTATTTTGAAAACAGATGTGATATGATACTTGCTGAGTATCACTGTACATTAACAATGATGAGCTGTAACTGGAATTTAGTCCTGCCTGACTCCAGCTTGGGGGCAGGCAACGCCTTTTGATCTTCAACTTCCTGCCTCTAATGGCCTTAGCAGAAATCCTGTGCATCTGCCCAAGTCACCTCTCTGCTTCTTCTTCTGAAAAGTTCTGGGAGTTTAGTTTCCCTACTTTAGTGATATGGGATCTGAAAGTCAAGATAAGGCTTACTCAAGGTCACCCAGCGGGGCTTGCCGACCAGCTTTCTGCCTCCCCCCCCCCCCCCCCCGGGCTACTCATTCATTGGTCCCTGCAGGGGAAACGCACAGTCTAAATCCGAAGAGATCACTGCCCACAGTCCACTAAGTGTGAAGGTGAAGTTTAGTCAGGCAGGTGATTTATACTTGCTTATTTCCTTTAAAACCTCGATGGAGAACAGAGCTTTCAGCTAGGACGACAAGGAAGGAAATCCAATATTTTTAAAGCTCTGTTGTTGTTATTCCTCTCCAAGTATGAAAATATTTTTTGTTTAAAAAGTCTGTGTGCCTGGGGAGGCTCGGATGAGAATGAATTTTTGTGGAGTCACTAACTCATCACAATTTGTTCAAACAGAAGAGTCTACCGGGAATCTCCTGATGGTCAAATAATCCACGCAAACCAAAGAACTGGACTGCAAACCCAGGGCCAAGGAGCCTAATGCGGAGTGTAATAGACTGACTGGTAGGGAGTTTCTAAAAAGCGACATGAACCCACTTGGTTTGGATTATAGGGATCCTAAATTACGGTGATAAAATTTATGAAAGTAATGGAATTGCTAGCTTAGTTAGGCCAGTCATTTCTTTTGATTATTATGGGGAGGGGTGTGTGTGTGTGTGTGTGTGTGTGTGTGTGTGTGTGTGTGTGTGGAGGGGTTACAATTTACAGTATATAGAGACCAGGAAGTATCCTCTCTCTACCTTCCTTTCTTCTGATTGTTCTTATTTTTTAAAATAAATATATTTTTATTGATTTTGGAGAGGAAGGGAGAGAGAGAGAGAGAGAGAGAGAGAGAGAGAGAGAGAGAGAGAGAGAAACATTAATGATGAGAGAACCATTGATTGGCTGCCTCCTGCATGCCCCCTACTGGGGATGGAGCCTGTAACCCAGGCATGTGCCCTTGACCGGAATCAAACCTGGGACCCTTCAATCCACAGGTCGACACTCTATCCATTGAGCCAAACTAGCTAGGGCCAAGTGTGCTTCCTAATTATCCTTTCATCTGAGTGGTGTCTGCCCTAATTTCTTTTGCTGGATATGACACGTTTAGGAACCCAAAGATATGCTTTCTAAACATGGCTATCCTACAAGCTAAATAGCCCAACAAGGCATTTTCTTCTTTTGGTGGCAGCCAACGTTGTCTCGCTGCAACTGGAATTAATCAATGTAGCCCAATGTTTATCTGTCTGCATCTTGTTTTAAGAAATCTATGAATTATAGGTTCTGAGCTAAAAAAGAAAAAATAGAGCAAAACCTCTAAAATCTCAGAGGGTGTGGCCACAGTTGTCACAGTTGACTAAATTGCTTGTATGTGCTCATAAATTTTATTTATTTATTTATTTTAAAGGGAGAAGGCCCCCAGTTTTTAGCACATTCTCAAATAGTCCAGGAACTAAAAGAAATTGAAAGCCACCTCTGAACATCTGTGTGGTAACTGATACTTACTGAACTAACACTAGAATGTCAAGTCCACAAGGACAGGCATTTTGGCTATTTTGTTCACTGCTCTGGCCTGGAGCATAGTAGGTACAGAATGAATACTTGTTAAATGGAGGAATGAATCACACAAAAGCATTGCAAGATCTCAGTATTCTCTTAAATAGCTAAAAAAAGACCACATTTTATTTAATAAGAATGAAACGTTGTTGATTTAAAAAAAAACCCCACAAAACCGTTGCCCTGGCCGTTATGGCTCAGTTGGTTGGCATCATGTCCCATGCACCAAAAGGTTGCCTGTCCGATTCTGGTCAGGGCACATATCCAGGTTGTGGTTTGATCCTTGTTGAGGTGCATACAGGAGGCAACAGATTGTTGTTTCTCCCTTACATCAATGTTTCTCCCCCTCCCCCTCTTTCTCTTTCTCTCCCCGTCTCCCTTCCTCTCTCTCTAAAATCAATAAAAACATATTAAAAAACTATTGACCCAAATCTGATTAAGGTTAATTAAGCAGAATGGCTAGAGATTTTAATTTTGCACGTATTTGGCTGATTGGCAGTTTCTCTACTTATAATTTCATCCATCAGCTCATGTTGCCTAAGAAGATCTGTGGTTTTTGCAGATTTTGTAATACCTGCTCATTTGTCAATTTTCTGTGAGTCTGGACCAGATTAAGCAGTTCAGTCAATCTTCCTCTTCCAGTTGCCCTTGCAGTGTCTCCTTGTGGCAAACCTCTGGAAATTTCATTTATTCATCCATTCATTCATTTATTGCCTACATGTGTTTCAACAAGAATGTAACGATTCCTCTGCCGTTCCAGGGTTTGGGAAATTTTACAAAAGAAAAGTTTCATTTTATTCCTCCAACCTCTACATTCACTTCCCAGATGACTTTTGGTGCTACAATTGGGTCAAATGAACATGTATTTAGTGTTAGTTGTAAACTTTTAATAATTAGACAGTTGAGGATGCCAAGGAACATGGTATATCTGTATAAGAATATTTAGAATAAAACTCATTTGTTTTCTTAACAAATACATTTTACTGAATTTTGATTTAAAAAACCAAATGATGAAAGAAATAATAGTATCGGTGATAAAAGACTAATAACATAAATTAAAAAGTATATGTTAAAGAACTTCATGCAAATTGTTTAACATTATTGCCATGTCAAAATTGGTGAATTAAAGGGAAATAGGTGATTATTAAAAACAAGCAAATTGGCCCTAGCTGGTTTGACTCAGTGGCTACTGCGTCAGCCTGTGGACTGAAGGGTCCCAGGTTCAGTTCCAGTCAAGAGCACATGCCAGGGTTGTGAGCTCGATTCCCAGTAGGTGTGTAGTAGGCAGCAAGTCAATGATTCTCTCTCATCATTGATGTTTTTATCTCTCTCTCCCTCTCTCTGAAATCAATAAAAATATATTTTAAAAAATAAGCAAATTGGTCAGAAGCGAATTACAAAGGCCATAAAAAATATAGGAGCCCAAAGATGTTTAGTTCTTCTATTTTGGGCCCGATTTATTTCTCTCCACAACACTGCCAATAAATACCTGCCAACAGTGAATTTCACTTTTCGTTCTCAGTCTCTGGCCTACCTGGTAAATTCCGTTATAGATGAACTGTTTCTTAGTTTATGTTTTGTGTCATTTTAATCTAAATTGATTAAAATTGTGACACCTTGAGGTTTTCATTAGCAATCGTTATTGAGTCCCCGTGAGGGCTTTTTACTTTTTATAAGTAATGATGGATTACCTTGATAACCATCCAAGGAAGAGACAAGGTCCCACAGACTCTAGATTGTTTGACATCTCTGCTCATTTCTTGTTCCATGTAATACTGTTTTTTAATCTTTTACTCTGCAATAATTTCAGACTTACAAAAAGGTGCAAAAATAGAACAGAGGACTCCACTCAGCTTCCATAATGTTAACACCTGACATAAAATGATAGCACAGTTTTCAAAATCAGGACTATGGCAGGGTTTGCTCTACTTTTCTATCTTATCTCATTAAGTCTCCATTTCTCCACTTCAGAAAAAGCAAAATAGAAAGAGGAATCTACCCATCAGAGGCAGCCCTGGGGGATGGCTGTCACTCCAGCCCTCTCCGTTTGGCTATCTGGATTCTTCTTTCCCCACAGCACTGGGCTCTGTGATGCCCAATGGCAGTGCGTTAGCCCAGGGTTCAGCATGCTGGCTGGTTTCTGTAGTAAGAACTCTTAGAATCTTCTTGTTGAGGCAAGACAGTAGGAAGCTAGGGGGATTCCTTGACAAGCGGAATAAGGGAAGCTGTGACAATATCATTAAACAAGGCCAAATACTGAGCAATTTATAGCCACCTACTGAATCACAAGGTTTAATCTTCCCTGACCAAGGCCACTTAGGAGCAAATGGTTTACACATTCCAGACTGATTGGGACAGAATGGCCTTGGTCCTGGCTCCTCTTCAGTGACGTTCCTTAAAAAAGAAACTAACCAGAGAATAACCCCTGGCCCCTCTATGCACACATGTTGATGGATCCACCTATGGAGGGGCGCACCTGGAAGCTAATGACTATCCTGTTAAGACTCTCCCCTAAAACCGCACCCCTCCCCGCCCCCCGCCCCCCCCCCCCCCCCCCCCCGGATTCCGCAGGCCAGAGAGAGATAAAATGCCTCAAGACAAAGAGCCACGGTGCACCCTCGCAATGCACCCTTGCAAGCAAGAGCATGTCGATGCCTTCTGTCTTTGCTGTTTTTCTCCTAAACTCTAAGGGACCCCACGACTTGGAACCAGGGCAGCAGCAACTCGAGCTAGGCTAACCCCGAACCTGTCTCCCAGGCCCCCTTTTCTCTGACTTTCCCTCTGCTGTTGCTTTCTTTCCCTTTGTCTCCCTGTCCCCAGCTTTAATAAACATGCTCTCAAAAGCCACTTGGCCTCCTGCTGTGAAATCTTCCCCACATGAAGGCAATAGCCACACATTACCGCTGGCCTTAGGCAGACCCGCCCTGGGCCCAGACCCTGTCCTGTAACATTATCAGGGGCTCAGATTAATAATCCAGATCTCAGTCTCATGCTGATTCATACTATCTACTTAACATGAGGTTTACCTCCTTTTTAGTTAATACTATTCCTTTATAATAAAAAATGCATCTATATCTTGTAGTATGTTCAGCCTGGACATGTATGTCAAGATGGTTCCAAACTCTAGCCTCTGGTTTGTTTTGGTGATTTTCATACTGCTTAGATCTGGTGATTATTTCTAAAAAAAATAAAACAACCCAAGATTTATTTGAAGGGTCACATTTCTAGCTCATGGGTTCTTGTTATTGTTCTTCTGCAGCCTTGTTTTGCTGTGTGTGCGTGCGCATGTGAGAGCGTGTGTGCGTGTGCGTGTGCGTGTGTGCATGTGCGTGTGCATGTGCGTGTGCGCGTGTGTGTGCGTGTGCGTGTGTGTGTGTGTGTGTGTGTGTGTGTAGCATCGCACAGGGAGCTGTTGGTTTGGGGTCAGGGCCATCCATCTCAGCTGTCTCTCACACCAATGGCAAACACAAGGGTGGCTTTACGTGTTCCACGACAGGAGACAAATCTCTCCGGAGGCGTCCCCACTGTGGAGTGGCAGAAAAACCCATGAGCAGTTTCATGCTGACCTCTCTCGCTCACAGAGCTTTGTTGGCAGGAAGTGCCTTGGTTTTCTTGATTGAAGAAAGGAAAGAAAAAGCCAAATGGAAAACGTTCAAGGATCCGCTTGCTATTCAGATGGGAAAAAATTTATTTCCAAGGATCACATGGGGCATCTCTAAGATCTCTGTATTTACGTTACCATACGACCCCCTCCTTACTCCAAGGAGGGAAAGAAACCCGCTGCGGTGTGTCGTCCTGGTTGTTTAAACACCCATCTGAGTGTGTTATGCCCAAATTTCAAGATCCCCAACAGACCACGCGAGGGAGCCAGGCGTGTCCGATGCAAAAGCAAAGAGCCCTGTATTTCCACAGACCCAGGTCTGGCTCCCAGGCTCGCAACGGCAAGACGAGAGACCCTCGTGGGAAAAAAATGGGGTTTTAATAGGGGGGTGGAGTGAGGGGAGGGGAGATGACTGTGGGCCCTGCCGATTGGCTAGGTGCAAGTCGGGTCTTGTTACACAGGATGTGGTCATCTCCATGGCGCGCACGTCCCCTGATTGTCATTGGTTAGTTTAAAAAGATTCCGGGCGTGGCCAGCAGAGGCCTGGGCTTCCGGGAAGAAGGTACTTTCCTGAGCACATGGCTGCTGCCCCAACATGGAGGTAACGGGGCAAGATGGAGGGCATAGCCCTTGCCCTTTCAAGTGAAATGATTAGAAATCGCTAGGTTGTGTCTGGTGGAGGCAACTTGAGCCTCTGGCCCCTCAGGATTGAATCTAGGAGGTAATCGAAACAGATAATTACTTCCTTAGCGTTTGCCATGTCTGCACTGCTTTCTGAAGACTCCACTCTGCCAGGGGGAGAGAAGAGACAAGATCTAACGAGCCATTCTTGCCTGCCAAGTTTTCCCTTCTTTCCACGATGGAAATATGACTTGGCTGGGTGGGTCAGATCCAGTATTTCATCATGCCAAGAGAGACTCGCCTGCCGGGCGGCCAGAGTAAACATTCTCCAAGTCTTGGCTGGTCAGCAAGCCCAGAACCTTCACCCGATTCCCTGCAAACCTTTAACCAAAAATGATTTGTTTATCATGTTCTTTTCTTTCCCTTAAATCAATCTACTCTTATATGTGGAAATTAAATAGATTTGTGTGTAATGAGCCACTTGCATTTGCCAAGCTTATCTGCAATCTTAGGAAATCGTAGGAAATAGTCAGAGAATGGTAGAGAGAAAAATGTTATGCAGGAGACGTTGGATTGTTTGGGAAATGTTTCATCGGAATAGAGATCTATTAGTGTCAAATGGTTAAGCCAGCAAAAGGCAACAACATACATTAAAACAAAAATCAGGTCTGTGTTTGAAACTGCAAGCTGCAGGGTGTTTTTTCAGCCATTCTTGCCTTCATTATATTTTCATCTTTTCGCCTCTGGGCATTAAAATGCAACTAATCCACAACTCACCGAACCCATCAGCATAAACAAACAAACAAAAAAATGAATGATCAGATGACACATGGGTGGCACTGAAGTCAGTTTAGTATCATGCAGATGTAATGGTCATGTTGGTGTCAGAGCAGTCTCTATCATGATAGATTGACCCATTTTTGGACTTTAATTCTGAGTTCTTTTCTAGATGGCTACTGTATGTGTGTACTTGAAATAAAACATCTGTGTTCTGTTCATTTTTGTTGTTTGTTTCTGGTTTTGCTTTTTTCTCAAAGTTTTCTGAGAAAATTGTCTGCTTTCTAGGACAGGAAAAGGAAAATTTCCCTGTAGCTGTCCTTTGAGTGAGAGCATTCTAATTATTTCTTTGCCACCAAAGCACACGCTGCCATGGAAATGATCACTGACAGAGGAGGTAGGCGTCTGCCGCTGTGGTTTCGCCTCCATCCCCCCACAGAACTGCTGAGAACACCCCCTCCTAGTCTTGACATCTGAAAGGCAAAGCTCAGAATATGAGCCCCCCACCCCCCAGCAGTGCAGGGACAGCCAGAGTGTCCTCCTGCCCATGCTGACTGAGGCCCAGTGCACCTGCAGCGCTATTATAACTGAGACAAGAAAACTCTTCCTTTAATCTTCTTCTGGAAAACAGAGGGGAGAATATCACCATCATATGTGTTTTCTTTCCTATTTGTTCCTGAGTTTTTGTCTTTTAGACAAGACAATTGTGAGAATCAGAGGGTCCTTCTTTCCTTCCTTCCTTCCTTCCTTCCTTCCTTCCTTCCTTCCTCCTTCCCTCCCTCCCTCCCTCCCTCCCTCCCTCCCTCCTTCCCTCCTTCCCTCCCTCCTTTCTTTCTTTCTTTCTTTCTTTCTTTCTTTCTTTCTTTCTTTCTTTCTTGTACTCATAGTGTGCACCTTGAGGGTGGGAAACCAGCTTTTCTTGGCAACCTTGCACAGACCATCCGCACTGGTCCCTCAGCCTGGCCTGCGCCCTCTCACAATTCGGGACCCCTCGGGGGATGTCTGACTGCTGGTTTAGGCCTGATCCCTGCAGACATCCCTCTCGCAATCTGGGACCACTGGCTCCTAACCGCTGGCCTGCCTGCCTGATTGCTCCTAACTGCTCGCTTGCCTGCTTGATCACCCCTAATCGCCTCTGCCTGCCTGCCTGCCTGATTGCCCCTAACCACCTCTGCCTCAGCCCCTGCCGCCATGGCTTCGTCCAGAAGGATGTCCGGAATGACGTCTGGAAGGTTATTCGGCTGTCTGGTCTAATTAGCATATTACACTCTTATTGTTATAGATATTGATTTCCGTGAGGAAAGGAGAGGGCGATAGTAACATCAATGATGAGAGAGACACATCATTTGGTTGCCTCCTGCATGCGCCCCTGACCAGGCCCAGGCCAGGGAGGAACCTGCAAGTGAGGTACATGCCCTTGATCGGAATAGAACCCAGGACCCTACAGTCTGCAGGCAGACGCTCTATCCACTGAGCCAAACTGGCTAAGGCTGAGGGTTTTTTACTTAAAAATAATTCCTTCTACTATATTATCATTAGCAAGTTTGAGTCCCAAGTGGCCTCCATGGTTCTTCCAACAATTTCATGCCCTGCCAAACATCGCAGGAAAACTGGGAACAGAGGCTCAGTCTCTTGGCTCAACAAAATCACATTTACATGGTTAACTCTGCTGGGGATGGTGCGGGGAATGTCATAGCACGAAGATAATGTGGGAAAATTATTTCAGTCCCCTGTCTGTGTGGCCTACAGAGAGGTGACTTTCTATTCTACCTTATTCGCACCTTGAAGTTAGTCCTTTCCTGACATCATTTGGAAGCAATACAAAACGTCTTTATACAACTTGGCAGTTCAGATGGATTTGGCCTCGGCAGCCCAACATGGATCTTAGGCCTTTGGGCAAAATTCAGGGGACTAGAATGAGACAGGTAGCTTGGACACCTAAGGGTTATTTCTTCATTCATGTTTCTGAGCCAGCCATAAAGTCAAGTGCAATGCATTCCTCTTCTCTTGAAGGTAGAGATACAAAATCTTCAGCCAGAGACATGTCCAGAGACTCGCAGAGTCCCTGAGCCGCGCCCTGTGTGCACACTGGCTGTCAGGGAAAGCTAAGCGGTCAGGGTGAGGTCTCTGCTGAGTTCAGTGTTCTTAGATGATCTTTCTATTTGCAGAAGAACCTGCCTTCCACATATGCAGGGCTCTTCTGAGTAGCGTAAGCTTAAAATGATCCTGAAGAGACCAGACTGTTAGGTCTGACCAGAGAATTGAATGGATGCCCCCTCCCCTGGGAACTGACCTTGAGGCCACTGCACAATGGACATTCCACTTGCTTCGACCACATTCCACTTGCTAAGACCATTATCTCTCCCCTCCGGAGTTTCCCAGAATCCAGACCTGCACAGAGAATTCTCCGCCCAGAAAAAATCCCGCCTAGAGTCCTTTAAAAACCTCTGACTCCCCGTCTTTGGGTGCTGGCACCATTTTGGGGCTCATTCCAGCTGGTATCCAGATGACCTAATAAATTCATAATGCTTTACCCCTTTTGGCCTCGTGCGTTCGTCCTTCAGCGACCCTAACACAGACATGTGATTATAAATACACCCTGAAATTGGCAAGGTGCCCGTTCCAGGAACTCATTTCACTTAGGCCCATTTCTTTGCAGATAATTTTGCCTCCTCTATTGTTGAAGCTTATTAACGATCAGGCAGGCCTTCGGTTGAATATTCCTGAGGTGTTTCTATTGCTCTGAGTTGGTCATTTTCCTCTCTCCTATTCAGTGTCTACATTGCAGGGTGCAATTCTCCAAAGCTTTTATCTTAATTCCTAAGCAGAAGTAAAATTCTCCAGTAATAGGTGTAATTTTCATCAAATGATTGCTTTCCTATTCTTATTGTTGGAGCTCCATGCTCGATGTGCAAGGGCTGCTGGCCGTAGATAAAACCCTCTGGTTTGGAAGGATGAATAAAACCGATGAAGCAATTTAGAAGCTTGCTTTTGCCACCCAAGCTTATCAGAAGCCTGTTTTCTGTGCCAGGCCGGCCAGCCGTGCGAGGGTGCCATCTCAGAAACACGTCCTCCAGCCCTCCGAGCTGCCCCCAGTTCTGTGTGGGGTAGACATAAGCCTTCCCTACTGAGCCCTACCCAAATAGCAGATTTGTAGCAAAATAAAAACTGTTAGTGTACAATCGCGGTTTGGGGTGGCATTATCTAAGTGCATACAGTAAGCACTCAATAATTTTTAAATGAGTGAATAACCCAAGATGAAGCTACTGTGTCCGTCTCACAAACTGAATGATGGAATCTCGCATTCACTGCTAAGGTCCCCGGTTTGGAGAAACAGCCGAGCCCAGAAAAAGCTCAGTGCAGGGCGGTTAAACATTGTAACGTGCTTGGGAGCACATAAAACAGCTTCTCCAGGAATACTTGGTCACTTACTTTGGAAGTTACCCTAAAACCTTTTCAAAAAGAAGGCTGTTAGCAATGAGGCATGGCCTGCCAGTTAGCTTCAGAGCCTGTCATTTGCAAGGAAGGGGGTGGAGGACAATTTTTGTTGCTTTCATAGCCACAAGGGAGCTTCGTATTCTGATTTGATTTGCAAATATAGTCTACAGGATACTCATTTGTATAATGAAAGCACGGGGATTACATAAGTTATTTGTGCTCCGATTTTTCCTCTATGCAGGAAGCCACACCACCCTCAGGCCCTTGTGTCTGTGGGTAAAGGAGAGGGAATACAAGAGAATGGATGCAGGGACCGTTCAAGAATCCTCTACAAGAGAATTATCCCTGAGCGGCCAGCCTCGGAGGAAAATGCTGTCCATGGTTTGCCCCAAATTTGTCTCTCTTTTTCTATTTCTCTCTGGCAACGCACAACACTCGCAAGTCCCTCTGGGTCCTGTGGTCCTGTGGGAGGGCACTCCCATTACTGATGGGACTTTCACTTTGCAAAATCAATTTGGTGCCATGAATAAGGAGATAAGAATGAAATATACCCTCTACTTCTCAGACACTCTTCTGAGTAGCTAACAGTTATATACCATTTACTGCATATCACACAACGTTCTAAACACTAAATATATTAACAAATTTAATCCTCAGGACTCTCTTACTAAGTCCTATTACCTTATTTTACAAATGAGGAGACGGAGCCCCCACTGAGGCAGAGCCGGACTCAAAAATCTGTGTTCTTGACAATGGGGCAGTTGAGGGCCTGGGATGGGGTGGGGGATGGGGCCTTGAGAGAGGGTTGGAGGGGGTCAATGGGGGAAAAAAGAGGACATATGTTATACTTTCAACAATAATTACTTCAAAAAAGTCTGTTCTTGAAGCAGATACTAAACTGCCTCTTATTAAAACACAAAAACTGAACAGGACAGTAATTTGCCTGTTAACAATATTACAAGCACTAACAACATTTCTGTTTGAATGGTGGGATTGTGAGTGAATCCTCTTTTTCTGCTACCTTCTGTATTTTCTGGATAATTAAAACATGCATTAAAACAAACATAGTAATCTGAGCCTGCAACTCAGGGAAAAGGTTTAGATTTGAGCTTTTGCTTTGTACCGTTATAACTAGCATTTTCCATGGGGCTGAGGTTAGGAGCTGGTGCATAAGAGAGAAAGCTGAGGGCAGACCTTGGGGCCCCCCAACCTCCACAGCAGCGGTTCTTAAGACCTTTCATGGCTTATGCAACTATGGTGGGGGCAGGGGCTTATTAAGCATGCAGACTCCCAGGTCTCCTGAGATGATCTAATCAGGTCCAAGGTGGGGTCCAGGAAATTGATATTTTTGGGGGCAGGACTTACAGGCAATTCTGATGCAGGTGAAGGAGAAAGGCGTTTAGGAGACAGATCTGATGAACAGCACCCCAGGGAGGACTCAGGTAGGAGACAAACAACATAGGGCCAGGGAGCCCCAGGGCTTTGGGGACAACAGACATAAAACGACTTAAAAGCACGTTGTGATAGAACAAGCGGTTGTCCACCCCGGCTGCTTGTTAGAATCACCTGGGGAGCTTTTAAAAATGCCAGTGTGGGACTTTGTTGGTCATGGTGCTTAGTGACCTGCAAGTAGAGAAAACAAACAAAACTCAGCAAATGCCAGAAGAGCGCCCCCTACTGGTCTCTGCAGCCACCACAGGCCACGGGGCGCAGAAATCGGGGCAAGGAGCCTGAAAATCCCTGGGAAAGAGGGGCGGGGAGCAGGGGACTTGGAGGAAAAGCAGACAAAACCACCCCAAAAGAGAAAGGGAAGCAAGATATACAAAAATAGTGACCCTGAGGGGGACCTGGTAGCTCAGAGCCCTGGCTACGGAGAGGGGCTGGGGCGTGCAGGGCCAGAGGCTCAGACTTGGAGACGCACGGCTTCTGGGGGCAGCAGGGTCCGTGGAGAAGAGGGGGTGACCTGAGAAACAGGCAGCGAAGGAAAAACGAGGAAAATGAAGGATCCTCCTGTAAACAGGAACAGGACGCATCAACCCCTTCCCTCCAACCCATTCATCAAAGACGCTGCACGGGAGAGCAGAGCGCCCCCGGCCCACCAATGACCAGGACCAGAAAGCCACAGGCCCGGCTGGCTCAGAGGTTGAGCGTCCACCCAGCACCCAGGAGGTCATCCATTAAATTCCCTGTCAGGGCACATGCCTGGCTTGTGGGCTGGATCCCCAGTAGGAGGCGTGCAGGAGGCAGCCAATCAATGAGTCTCTCTCATCATTGATGTTTCTATCTCTCCCTCTCCCTTCCTCTCTGAAATCAGTAGAAATATATTTAATAAAAAAGAAGAAGAAAACAGAAAACAGACCATTTCCACAGAGAACAACAGCAAAACGCCCCAAGTTGTGAATGGAAGATTCTCTGCGGGCCAAGTCTCCCACCCCCAACCACCATAAAGTTGAAGAAAACTGTTAACACCCCATATTAATTAAAAATTCCCCCACATGCATTTGAATCAGAAAGACAAAAACTAAGGAGAGAAATCAAGGCGGGGGGGGGGGGGGGGGGCGGGGCGGGAGGAACCCAGAAAGAAACAAAATGAGAGTTAATGGAACTCAGGAAAGAAATGGAAGAAAATCACAGAACCGTATCCATGACGAAGAACAGATTATAAGGTGCCCGAAGGGTTCAAATAAAAACGTAATAAAGGCTATTGAATAAGAGAAGGTACACAACCAAGAGAATGAAAAATTAGATAAAGAAAATAAAAAGGATCAGAGAGGAGGTTGAAATGGAAACGAGGGAAAGGAGGCCGAAAGTTCATATTATTCCCCTCTCCAAATAAGAAAATACCAATAATGGAATAGAATATAAAACTCAAATCCAATAATCTGAACAATAAAGATTTAATAAAAAAAACCCTCTAATCCAAGAGAAAGTTCCAGAAAAAAAATGAACTGACTCTACCTGTTGAAAGGGCTCAGGAAGGGGTGAGTAGTTAGGAAAATTCACCACAAATAATCAACTCTGAGACATAGCTTTGTAAAATGATTAGATTTAAAGATACAGGAAAAACACTCTCCGCTCCTCCAGGCTGACAAGGAAAACACTAGGAAGGAAAGAGAATTAGATTGGCCTCAGCATTCTCAAAAATAACCCACAAAGCAAGGAAACAGCCTGGAGCAGCATGGTCAAGAAACGTAAGGAAAAACAAGCTGCCCTCAAGTTTTAAGTGATAGAAAATCAGTTTTGAATTGGCCAGAGCTGCAGGAATACTGTCCACATGGCTGCTGCAGGGGAATTTACTGGACGGTGAGCTTCATGCAACCAAAAGATGCCTGGGAGCCAAGGACTGATGGAGCATCTCATCTCCCTTACTGGACTGTAGGCTAAGACTGAAATAGGGTGGGTTCCTGGGTTGAAAAAAGGCAAACATTCACGTAGAGCAAATGCAACTGAAAAACATGGGAGAAGAGAGAGAACAGGGGGGAAGTAGAGTAAGAACACTGACGATTGTGTAGGTGGGAGGTAGGAGTCAAAGGATATCATTTAGAAAAGAGAAAAAAAGGTTAAGGAAGAAATAAGAAGTTAAGAGCACTATTAAAAGTATTAGTACAGAAGTAACCACTAGAATGAAAATACAGAGCTTCCTATAAAACACACACACACACACACACACACACACACACACACACACACACGCGCGCGCGCGCGCAGGCCAAGAGCCCTCCCCCCAGTAGAGAGAGTAAATGCAATACACGCAGTAATTACAACATGAGATATTACAGAATGGAGAGCAAACATAGCAGTCATATCATAAAACTTATTTTCAAATCGGCTCATAGAGCAAAAACCCAACTCTGTGCTTATGAAAGACAGACACACACTTGACAGGAAGAGCTGAAAATAAAAAGTGGGCAAAGCTCTATTGGGCAAATGGAAAGAGTAGACAACAGGGTTGCAATCCTGAGAGCAAAGCAGACTTTAAGCCCAGAGCTAAAGACACAAACAGAAAATTCGCAGAGCTATAAAATGGCCCTTGAACACATGAAAGAATATCCAACTTTACTCATGAAAAGATATATACACATTTACACTTTATCGACATGCCATGCTGCACCCACCAGGTTGACCACGCCAAACTCCTCCAAAATCTTATTGGTCTTTGGCTTGGGCAACTACGACCATCATTCTATTTGGTCACACGTTGGTTTTGTGTAAATTGCCCATAGAGTAATCCCCAGACCACCTGGAGAGTCCTCTCAATATCCCTCAATTTGAGGAGCAAGATGATAAGACATTATCTTTTCATAATTCAAATATATATACATGTGCTTTACTATATTCCTCATTAATAATCAAAGCTAAAGCTTGCAGTTCCAGGGACTGAAGGCTGTCCTGGGAGGAGCATCCTGTTAGGGAAAGTTGGACTTCACTTCGTTAGTGTCACTGGAAACACAGTTTTGTCAATTTTACCGTCAGCTGCCTCTCTCTGGGTCAGGCAAGAGGCAGCTCTTGCTCCTATGTATAAACTGCCGCGAGCTACACGCCATCACAGAGCAGTCCAGTCCAACTGCCTTTAGCGGGATGAGGACGCTTTTGTTCTCATGAAGACAGGATGCCCTCAGGTATGTTTTCATTGAGCCTGTTCATCGTGCCTGGGGACGTGATGAAGCGATTTTGTTCAATTTTCTGTGCTTAGTGTTTTAGTGTAAAAGGTCGCAATCTAACTGAAAGGGTGCTGGCTGACCCTCCCGTTCGCCTGATACCAGGCCCAACACTGCAAAAACACGTTGGCTGTGTTTTTTTTAATTTTCATTTATTATTATTTTTTAAAATAATTTTATTCATTTCAGAGAAGAAGGGAGAGGGAGAGAGATAGAAATAGCAATGATGAGAGAGAATCATGGATCGGCTGCCTCCTGCACGCCCCACACTGGGGATCGAGCCCACAACCCGGTGCCCTGATGAGAACTCGAACCGTGACCTCCTGGTTCATCAGCCGATGCTCAACCGCTGAGCCATACTAAGCCGGGCTTTTATATTTTTTAAATAACCTTAGTAATTAGCTTGGAAAGTTTCTTTTAAAAAAATATTTTTATTGACTTTCAAGAGGAAGGGAGAGGGAGAGCACGATAGAAACATCAGATGAGAGAGAATCATTAATTGGCTGCCTCCTGCACGCCCCACACTGGGGATTGAGCCTGCTACCTGGGCATGTGCCCTGACTGGGAATCGAACCCTGACCTCCTGGTTCATAGGTTAACACTCAACCACTGAGCCACACCAGCTGGGGTGTGTTCTCAGACCTTTGGAACAGCAGTTGGACAGGCTTCCTCAACTGAAAAATCATGTACTTATGACTGTTCTAAAGTAGATATAGTGCAGTGTGGTTCTCAAATGGGTATGACTTTGCTCTCCCTAAGGGACATTGGGCATTGGGCAATGTCCAGAGACATTTTTGATGATCATACCGGGGAGTGGCTACTGGCATCTAGTTGGTAGAGGAGAGAGACGCTGCTAAACATCCTATAGTGCCCAGGACAACTCCAGCAAGAAATCATTTCCTACAAATTATGTCAATAGTGCCAACGTTCAGAAACCCTGTTTGCTAGAAAATTGGTTATCAGCTGGTCTTCGTTTTTATTTCCCTGGAACTTTTCCTGTCTTATTTGGGGCTGCTATGGTCTGCCATATGTTTGTGTGCCCCCCAATTCCTATGTTGAGATTCTAATGCCCAATGTGATGGCAGTAGGGAGGGCATTGGGGGTGACTAGGTCATGGGGGTGGAATCCCCATGAATGGGATCAGTGACGCATAAAAGCAGCTCCAGAGAGGCCCTTCCCTCTCCTATACCATGGGGGCAAGGGGACGTCTGTGGCCTGGAAGGGCCTTACCGACCAGGCTGGCCCCCTGCCTCAAACGTCCAGTCTCCAGAACTGTGAACAATAAATGTACCATATTTTTCTGTGTATAAGACGCCCCCCACTTTTCCAAACCCAAATTAAAAAAACAATATTTAAACATTTTGCTGGTTTTCCCCTTAAGGCCTTCTTTTTGGGGGGGCACCTTAAGGAGTTGTTCTTCCTGTTTTCTCCATTGTCTGATCATATACTCAGTGGGAGGAGGTCCAAATTGTCTCCCTGCAGCTCTATTTCCATGCTCTTTTGCATAGCTGATTACATTCAGTTTGAATTTTGCAGAGTAAGACAATCGCTTACTGGTATTTATCTTCTTATTTTTTGACATCTTTATGGGCCCAGAAGGCTCTGGTCCCTCTTGCATCTGTGCACTCTCCACCTCCACCTCCACCTCCAATTACGGCATCAGCTGATGTCAGAAATAAGGCTCATGATTGGAGGAAGCCTGTTTGACAAGTTCCCTCCTTGGCTGCCTTCCATGTATAAGATGCCTCTGGATTTTCAGTCTAACGATTTTATTTTTTTAAAATATATTTTATTGGTTTTTTACAGAGAGGAAGGGAGAGGGATAGAGAGTTAGAAACATCGATGAGAGAGAAACATTGATCAGCTGCCTCCTGCACACTCCCCACTGGGTATATGCCCGCAACCAAGGTACACACCCTTGACCGGAATTGAACCTGGGACTCTTGAGTCCACAGGCTGATGCTCTATCCACTGAGCCAAACCGATTAGGGCCAGTCTAACGATTTTAGAAAAAAATAGTCTTATACACGGACAAATACGGTATAAGTACATACACATTCATGAAATGGGATTTTGTTAGAGAACCCTGAATGGACTAAGACACGGACAAACTTGAGGACCAAGATATTGGCAGCAAAATGCTTTGGGTCCAGTAAAATCTGCGTTATACGTATGAGGTATATTACTAGCACCAGGGATGCACACTGGCCCCAAATTTTCCATCTCAAACTTACAACTAAGACACAATAGGTGTGGATGCCCAATATTAGAGAACATTTGGCTTCTCACTCATCTTTAGGTGGTGGTTACCATGGAATCACTCACACCAGCACAATGGCACTCCTCCAAGAATGTATTTATTTACATGAAAACACCGTTTTGTACAAATTGAAGACAAATCTTAAAGAAGGGGTTGTCCAGGCATGCCGTCCCCAGTCCCTGATTTTGCCCCTTCCCCTTTCCTCTTTTGGTATCACAGCTAGAATGTCCTAGACTGGTTAAAGGAAACAAACTAAATCTGCCTCTTTTCCCCCCACCTAAAATAACTCTCGATATTGAATGTCCACCGTCATCCTTCAAAGAAAACTCTTGCCCAGGGTTATTTTATTTAATTTATTTATGGAATACAGTGTAGAAAGCTATCATGGTCATAAGCAATGACTGTACAATCATCCTGCAGAAATTTTTTTGGGGGAGAATTCTTGTTAATGTGAGACCCGCAGAGCACTCCTGCTCCCCCCACCCCCACCCCCAAGAAAAGTGCTTACAAGGAACAGGGATTCTTTTCTTTATCAAAGATCCAAAGATACATGGACCAAGAAATTTTCAAATCTGAATGCCTAACGTGTGCACATAAAACAGGCACAAAGGAATCGACGGGTATCCTCGTAATTCCTATATCACAAATATAGCAGAAGCAGCAATCTGTACAGTAAAATGCAGTCATGGAAAAAAAAAAGGTCTCAAAATCATCTGGAATACTTAAAAACGTGTAACTCCAAAATGCATAGTGATCAGGAAAAGAATACTTAGGCAAAGAGAAGCAGCTACACTCCCACGTCCACATGAAGCATCCCTCATCGATTTCTTAAAGCGTATTTCAGGTAGGACTTAATTGGGTCACAAACCACAAGAATAATATACAACTGGCTAAGGGGCTACGCGATAAATAACCAGGAGAGTATCTAATCATGCATTAGTCTGATACGGCTAAAGTCTTTACAGTACACAAAACCCATTCAGAATGTGGTGGAGAGACCAAAAGGTAAAGAGAGAGAGAGAGAAGACATTACTGATCTGTGGATTAATTCAAGTTCAGGCATCTACTTGTGTTACAGCACAGCTGTCAAAAAGGTGGTCATGAGTAAAGAATAAAAATAAAACGGGAGGGTGTGTTGCTTTCCACAAGAGTCTGTAAATGAACACCGATGGGTGGTGAAGCAATGGTGTTTGCTGTCCCACGTCAGAGGCTGCTGCGGCGGCTGGTCTAGTTCTGCATCTGCTCGAAGAACTTGTACGTTGGGTTTTCATAGCCGTTCTGCTGCATCTTGGAGAGGTGGCGCTCCTCGGGGGTCACGGCGGCGTCAACCTGGAAAGCGAGTGCGAGGAAAAGTGAGTGAAAAGAAGCACCAACTTTGAAAGCGTGCGCATGGAGAAGCCCAGATGGCCAAGGACACCCACTCTCTTCTCTCTCTTCTGCACTTGGGCATCTGGAGCGGAACCCAGTGCCCACCAGTGGCGCAGATGCACCATCTAGCCACCAGGTGGCGCTTCAAACCTTGAAGTGTTCATTGGTTATTCCCTCAGCTCAACAGTAACGGGATAATACATCTAGTGTGGAAAATATGTTTTTTTTCCCCTTCTCTGTTGGCTCAATACAAGACAAGAAAACCACAGTGGAAGGCTGCTTTCCTTGAAAGTGTGGTGGTAAACTAGGAAAACATCCAAGAGTATCGTGAAGAAATTCAGCAAAGGATACGGGGAGACACTCAAATCTAGACTGTGTATTTCTCTCATGTTTAATTGGTCCCCGTTTTTACCAAATTTAATAGGTGGAGGAGAGGTCTGAGAATTAATGTTAACTGAAATAACAATGCATGTACATCAAAGGGTTCTTGTTTGGCAGAGACAGGAAAAATTGAACAAGGACATGCTGTTCTAGATTATAGATGATCTTTTTTTTTTTTTAAGTGAGCACTAAGATAGTGTATAAGTATGTCCGGCTAAAGGTTTAAAAATAGATCCTCTGTTGATATGGTGCTTTATCTCTAAGATTGGCCGGCAATTGTAAATGTGTTGTGTCTGTCCCCCGCGCCCCCACTTTTCCCCGGGGTCACTGTCAGGACAGGGCTGGGGGGAAGCATGCCATGTACTCTGCACCCTGGACACGGTGTGTTCATCCCCATACTGGGGGAGTGCTGTTCAGGTGTCTAGTATATTGGCTGTACCTCTCACAGTGCCCAGAAGAGAGGAAGTACTGACCTCTTTGCTGAATGAATTGAAGCTTAGTTTTGTAATTCTTTTTACAATTTCTCTTCTGTGAAAGCATTGCAAGATGAACAAAAGCAACAAATTTAATCAGAACGAAGAAGTAGCATGTTTTCCAAAGAAAAGTCAGGATGTAGTGTGCAGAAGATTTTTTTTTTTCTCAAGGGCACCTTTTTATTCTGCACTCGATGGAATTGGGGTCCCCACCTGATTCCCAGGAGAAGACGGTAGGCCTGTTCCCCTCTGCGGAGCGCGGCAAAGCGACACCCAGCTCCTCTGCGGGGTCCCCGCCGCAGACACAGCCAGTCTGGCCTGGTTCCGACCCTACGCTGCTGTCCCATCGCCACCCAATGAAGCAAAAAGCCCAGGGCACTGGTGTTGGCGCTAAGACACCACGTCTAGGGATGGAGCTCGATAGGACACTGTGACTAGACCACACTGTCTGATGAATGCGTTAGCCTAAAGACTGGTGCAGCCACGATGGAAAACAAGAAACTAAAAATAGAACTACTGCATGATCCAGCAGCTCCACTTCCGGGTATTTATCTGGAGGAAATGAATTCACAAAGCAAAAAAGATATATGCACCCCCATGTTCACAGCAGCATTTCAATATCAATAGCCAAGACATGAAAACAAGGAAATGAATGAATAACAAAATGAGGCGCATGCATGGGGACACACACACACACACACACACAATTATTCAACCATGAAAAAGAAGGAAATCCTGCCACTTTCAGCAGCATGGATGGCCTTTGAGGGCATTACGCTAATTGAAATAAGTCAGATTGAGAAAGACAAAAACCGGGTGATATTAATTATATGTGGAATCTAAAACAACCCCAAACTCAGACACAGAGCACAGTTTGGTGGTTGCCAGAGGCAGGAGGTTGGAAGCGGGTGAAATGGGCGAAGGATACAAATTTCCAGCTATAAAATAAGTCAGTCATAGGGTGTAATGTCCAGCACGGTGACTGTAGCTAACAACGGAATTGGACATTTGAAAGTTGCTGAGAGAGTAGCAAGAAAAAAACCTGTAACTACCCGTATATGAGGCGATGGATGTTGACTGAACTTATTGTGGCACTCATTTCGCAATCTATACCTGTATCAAGTCATCATGTTATGGACTAAAACCATTACGTTCTGTGTCCATGAGGCCTCAGTAAAACTGAGAAAAAGATGTGTCAATATTTCCTGTCTTCCCCATGGTCTCAGGGTGATCCTCAGAGGACACTGTGCGAACGCATTCTCGGTGTCCCTGTCCTTGTGGGACTCATCACAGATGTTCTCCCATCTGCGGCAGCGTGCTGTGCGAACTCGGGCATCTCTTTGCTCTGGGCCACCGCTGACCTAACGTTTCAAAGAATTTTTTAAAAAAACACACACCACCTTGTCTGCCCAGCGCTGCCACATCTCCACGTGTAGAGAAAAGCATCATGCTGCTTGACTGCTGAAATGTACAGCTGCACGTCCCCCCGGAGCCACGCCAGCCCTCGCACCGGCTGTCCACAGGCGTCCGCACGCATCAAGGGCAGAGAGCTCCTGGCAGTGCAATAGTGTATGTGCCTTTCCGAGTGCAGGAGCGCGTTAGAGCCCTGCCAGGAATGCCAGGCTGCGGGCCGCGTGCAGTCCAGGCGTCTAACTCGCCTGCCTTCTCATGCCTCTCTTCTACTTGCTAATCCTCTACCCGGTGGCCAAGAGGGCTGACCTCAGAGGGCCCGGAAGCCACAGGAGAGAGGATTATCCTTACAGAATGGCACCCGAGGAGTGCGGGTTGTGGCTTTTTCACCCCCAAGCCCTTGAGAGTGTAAAGGGAAATGCTGAGTCCCAATGTGCACGGATAAACCTACCACTAAAGGAGGAGCGTGGGGTGGGTTCGGGGGGGAGCCTTCCTCTCCGGCAGGGCTCAGCGACCTGTCACTCACGGCTGAGCGACACTGTGCGGGCCCCCACGGAAGGCCAGCCCACTGCGGCCCCGAGCAGACAGAGCCTCTGCACCAGCACATTAGTATTAGGCCCCTTGCCTGGCCGGTGTGGCTCAGTGGTTGAGCATCGATTGACCTATGAACCAGGAGGTCAGGGTTCGATTCCTGATCAGGACACATGCCTGGATTGCCGGCTCAGTCCCCAGTAGGGGGCATGCAGGAGGCTGCCGATCAATGATTCTCATCATTGATGTTTTTATCCCTTTCTCCCTCTGAAATTATCTACACTAATAAAAGAGAAAAATGGTAATTGGCGTACGATGATACCCTTTTCATTGGCTAATCAGGGCTATATGCAAATTAACTGCCAACTAAGATTGACAGTTAACTGCCAACAAGATGGCGGCTAATTTGCATATGTAGGCACAATGCAGGGAGGCAAAAGGGAAAGCAGGAAGAAGCCCCCTGCCACTGACAGTGATCGGAAACCCAGGGGGGAGCTAAGAGCTGGGGGGCAGGGCAAAGGCGGCCCCAGGGCCGCCTTTGCCCTGCCCCCCAGCCATGATCGGAGAATCAGGCGCCTTTGCCGCCCTGGCCAGTGATAGCAGGAAGTAGGGGTGGACCCAGCGATGGGAGCTGGGCACGGTCGAGGCTGGCAGTCCCAGGAGCTAGGGGTCCCTTGCCTGGGCCTAAAGCGAAGCCCACGATCGCGGCGCCCCCCGCTGCCACTGCAGGTCCCCGCTGCCTGGGCCGGACGCCTAGGCCAGAGGCGTTAGGCCTGGGCAGGGGCGGAGCCTGCAACCGCGGGGAGCTGTGGGTCCCCTGCCCATGCCTGACACCTCTGCTGGAGGCCTCAGGCCTGGTCAAGGGGCCGATCCGGTAATTGGTGATCTGAGGGTGATGAGGGTCAACTCCTCTGGCCGAGGCATCAGGCCTGGGCAGGGGGCTGAGCCGGGGATTGGGGGGATATGATGGTCCCCTTGCCCAGGCCTGAAGCCTGGGTCAGAGGCGTCAGGCTTGGGCAGGTGGTGGAGCAAGCGATCAGAGGGAGATGGGGGTCCCCTGCCAAGGCATGATTCCTGGGCCAGAGGCCTCAGGCCTGGGCAGGGGCCAGAGCCAGTTATCGGGGGGAGATGGGGCTCCCCTGTCCAAGCCTGACACCTCTGGCGGAGGCGTCAGGCCTGGGCAAGGGGCCGATCAGGTGATCAGAGGGTGATGGGGGTCTACACCTCTGGCCGAGGCATCAGGCCTGGGCAAGGGGCAGAGCCAGCAATCGGAGGGGTCTGGGGGCAGAACCAGTGATGGGGGGAAATGAGGGTCCCCTGCCCAGGCCTGACGCCTCTGTCAGAGGCGTCAGGCCTGGGCAAGGGGCCGATCCTGCGATTGGAGGGTGATGGGGGTCAACGCCTGAGGGCTCCCAGTATGTGAGAGGGGGCAGGCTGGGCTGAGGGACACTCCCCCCCCCACACACACCCAGTGCACGAATTTCGTGCACCGGGCCCCTAATATATATATATATAAAACTAAGTCCCTTAAAGCAGAAAAGGAGCAATAGAACAATGACATCAGGGACAGAAGCCCCATCTGCCCACTGGGCAGGGACAGCCATCACTAGCTGAGATGACACCACACACGCACATTTAACATTCCCTCTGGCTTTCTGGTTAGAGGGCAGCAGTAATATGTGCTGTCTCCATGTGGCTCTGGGTGGGGTGTGGGTCTTCCTGAGACCCCGGGGCCCTGACGGCACCGAAGCGTGGCTTCAGCTGGCAGCATCCCCTGGAGGGCTGAGCCCAAGCAGCCCATCCGCCTTGTCCTCACATGGCCTCGGGGAGACCTTCTGAGCACTCTCCCTTCTCCTTTCTTCCTGAACTTGATTTTTTGGAGCCACTTGTCCCTTCACTGCATCCAGAGGGATCTGTAGCCCAACCATCAGGCCTCGAGATAAATTCTACTCGGGTCCCTCAGTTTCTAGCTCTCCTGTGTCTCCAGGGTAGCAGGGTAGGTATCTGAAGCCAGGGGACACCACTTTTAATTTTATTCTGGATAGCCCCCAGCAGGGAGAGTGTTGACGGCGGTCCCTTTAATGCAGAGCACTGAGTTAGGCCAAAATCAGAATCCGTGTCCCTACAATTTTCTACCTCAGGTCATCCAGGTGGATAACGGGAGGAGGATGAGATCAACTAAAATGTACGGAATAACAACAGAGTGTAAGACCATCAAAGGAGCCAGTCAATTAAAGCAAAGAAAAGAGCAACCGAGTTTTCAAGCCTCTGTTTTGCTCTCCCAGTGACCTCCTGGAGTTGATTTCCTGTCCAACTAAGTAAACGTTCCTTTTCTTAATTACAATCCTCTCTCTCGGGCAGTAGTTCAGTCATGTTTAATGCCTCCATGGAGCAGTTCTTCAGGCTCTGGAACCTGTGCTACGCACTTCACCATCATTTTTGATGTTTTCCTCGGACCTTTCAATTTCTCTTCTGGCTGCTGGCTTCGAGAACGTGCGGACTCTGGGTCCACCCTCACTTTCCTTACCTTTGCTTCCCATTTCACCTGACCACTCTGTCCAACTTCTCTACTAGTGGCTGTTAAGTACTCCGTCCTGGGTCAACTTCTTGCCAGGAAAAAGGACCCCTAAGGACATAGTATTTTTCTAGTGTTACCAGTTTGGTGGCACATTCATCAGAGAAAGTCATACACCATAACCCCACAAAAAGTTAAATAAGCTACTCTCTTCCTATTTAGATAATCCATGAGATGACTGGGGGTGTGAGGAGACGTCTGGTGTTCGTTATCAGATCCGTGAAAGGAAAATGTTTTCCACCCTGTAATCAAGAATTTTTGCTCCCCTCCCCTAATTTTTAAAGAATTGAAATGTATTTGACATAGGACATTATATAAATCTAAGCTGTTCACGTTAACTTGGTACATGTACACACTGCAATATGATAGCCATTGTGGCGATAATTAGTGCCTCTATCATCTTAGAGAATTACCTTTTCTTTTCAGTGGTTGGAATAAATTCTACTCTCTTTGCAAATTGGATGATTACAATATTGTCTATATTCACTATACTGTGCATTCGATCTCCAGGGCTTTTTTTACTACTCCTTACAAATCTGTACCCTCCAACAATATCTGTCCTAGCGGTTCATAGGTCGACGCTCAACCACCGAGCCACGCCAGCTGGTCTGTCCCTGACCCCCACTAAAGGCAAGGTCTCCATTAGGAGGAGGAATGCAAAAAGCTACGATATATATTTTCAAGTATCCACCGTCAATGGATATCTGTGTAAGTCCCACCCCTGGCTAGTAAATAGAACCAGGGGTCAGCGGGCTTTGCAGGACCAATTCAAGCAGGAGTCACAGTGGATAATTCAGCTGGAGCCAGGCTCTGCAGCCACCAAGGAAGGGCATCCGATGGGGAAGCAGTGTAACGGAGGGCCATGGTGTCACTGCTTGAGGCACAAATAAAGCACACTCCTCTCCTTGGGAGACCGTGGTTAATGGCTCACAGAATGACTCTCTGGCCCTATGGCTAAGCAAATCATTAAATCAATGTTTACTGCTTATCCGCTAACAACTAAAGCTAGCAACTGCTCATTTCCAGCTGGGAACAGCTCTATTAATAACAATACCAGGCTCGTTTTCATTTCCCATTTCCATCATCGTCTGCCGGAATCTTTCACTCTAAGAATGAGAGATGCCCTGGAGACCACGGCCTTCGTCATGGTTTCTTCGGGCAGCGATAGCGTGAAGTACAATTGTACTGTCCCCACAGGCTCCAGCCAGTCCAACTGCAACTACTCATCTACCCATTTTTGTTCTTAGTGAAGTAGGATCAGTCACTAATGAAGCAGATTACTCAGAGCTGGACATGAACTTGTTTCTGGGTACTCGAGTGTGAGAGCCTGCTGAGACGGACGGGGAGCGTTCGTAGGAGAATCACTTCCCTTGAGGGTAGACTCAGTGGGCCAGGTGAGACAGCTGAGGTGCCCAGGCTGGGCTGCAGCTCTTTGCCCAAGTTCTACCACCCCAGCCAGCCTATAACCTTCTTAAGCGCGGGGATGGTGGACACACCTTGGATGAAGTTGTGGTCCAACAGGGCTTTACACAGCTCAGCACGGAGCTTGACAAAGCGTTTCTTCAGGAACACAAAACGAGGTGGGATACTCACTCTAGAGAGATTTCCAGTTGCTCTCAAGAAGCTAGCAAGATGAATTATCAAAAGAAGAGCTGCATAACTGCCCTCCCTATAATTTTGTTCCTTGAAGGATGCCTCTTGGCTTAAAAATTATTTCCTTTTTTTTTTTTAGAATCTGTGTTGAAGTGTCAACTTCTCTGATATTTCAAATCCAAGGAGACGTTCCTTGGGAACCAAAAGAAACATTTCACTTAGGCAGCTATCAAGTAGACTTAAGAAATACTTAAGATGATTCTTCTATGTCTGACTCAGTCAGGAAAATTTAACACTCAGGTTCCCAGCCTCCTATCTGGAAAGCCTGTTTCCCTGGGTCTGGGGTAGGGCCAGGGAGGGGTGTGTCCTTTCAAATAAGTCCCTGGTCAGTCCCTGGCACAACCATGGCAGACAGCCTCTGCGCCAGCCCCCTTCTCTGCCCAGCATCCTTAGCTCTGATAAGGGCTGAACTGTACCCCCCAAACCCATACATTAAAGTCCTAACTCCCAGTACCTCACAATCTGATTATATTAGGGACAGGGTCTTTAAAGAGGTAATTAAGGTTAAATGAGATCATTAGGGTAAAACCTAGTCCAGTAATACTGGTGTCCTTATGAGAAGAGAAGGTCAGGACGCAGACACACACAGAGGGAAGAGGTGAAGGTGGAGACGAGCCATCTACGAGACCTTGATCTGAGAAGTCCAGCCTCCAGCTCGTGAGAAAGTAAATTTTTGTTGTTGGAGCCCTCAGTCTGTGGCTTCGCTATGGCAGCCCAAGCAAACCAATACAGCAGGTCCCCAAACCATGTCATCTCCTTATAAAGTGGATGAGATGCCATAGAAACTTGACTTTTGTTTATATCGATTAGCCTATTGGTAAAATTGGTTTTGTTGTATGTCGTTTACACTATCGATGCATTAAGAGAGGACTTACTGTATGTGGCCTCTGGCATCAAAGACAGAAGCTGCCTCTTGGATCGACTTATTAGGCCAAGGCAATTAAAACACAATTACATTAGGTCAATTTAAAAAGGCTTTTGAATTACTCAAGTATGAACAAACTTTTATTTGCCCAGACCGGGAATTGAAATGATACGCAAAACTGTTTTGAGTACAAGTGAGATAAACCAATGCTAGTAATGATGTATCTTATACTGTCTCATAGGACACAAGCTCAGAAATCCTAAGAAAAGAGCAATACCCCAAACTTAATGATGCTGTCACTGCTGATTTTAAGTGCTCCCCCTTTAGTTTGCCAACCATTCAATTCTTTTACATTTTGCTACCCGCTCCCTGGATGCATTCATTCATTCATCTATCTGCTCTTTAGCACATCCGTACCCGTATGCACAGAGGAAATAAGACTCAAAACCAGTTTTCATCAGTAGCTACTATAAACGAGTCGCCTGGAGATGTTAGGGGCTGAACACAGTGAGGTGTCTGGCTTTGCCACAAATTTAATATATTTAAACTGCTCCTGCTCCCCCATAATCAAGAATGGTTCGGAGCATGTTTCCTTGGGTTTGGTGAGAAATTTAATGCACTGGGATATATCTGGACATTTCTCTGAAGGAAAAGCCAATGCAGAGGAGGTGGGAAAATGCATACTTTGACCTTGGCCCTACTTAGCTTGACATTGAGCAAACACTTCTGTCTGGGTCTCTTTTCTCATCTACAAAATGAGAAGCTCAGTTTGATTCATCACTGAGATCTCTTTCGGCTCTAAAAATCTGACACTTCTCAAGGTGGATTAATTGGCTGTCTCGAATTGTTTTCTAAGAAATTATATGCACCATGAGTGTCCTTCCCCCACAACTGTATTTGAAAAGCATAAAAAGAACTTATTCGTAAATTTTATTTCTCAATACTTTGTGTCATGGGTTTCAGAAGTCATACTCGAATCTTGCAGCTTACTCTAGTTTGTTGGTGTAACCCACTACCTTCTGTGCTGTGCACAGCATGTCAGTCACAGACTGGACTGTGGGGAGAAACAGTCTCAAGGACATGACTGTGCAGTGACCGTGGCTGTCACTGGTGGGTCTTCTCTCCTGTACATGTGCACTAAATGGCTCAAAACTAGGCTATTTCAGGTGAAAGGGCAGGGCTGCAGACTGAACATCTTGAATAACCATGTATGTTCTGCTCAGCTGTCTGGTATGACATGATTTAAAAAATGTACATATATTTTTATTGATTTCAGAGAGGAAGGGAGAGGGAGAGAGAGATAGAAACATCAATGAGAGAGAATCATTGATTGGCTGCCTCCTGCACGCCCCACACTGGGGATCGAGCCTGCAACTTGGGCATGTGCCCTGACCGGGAATCGAACCGTGACCTCCTGGTTCACAGGTCAACACTCAACCACTGAGCCATGCCAGCTGGGCATTACATAATTTTTTTGCAAAACTTTAAAGGTAAACTTTAAAAAACTTTACTGAAAATTATTAATTACTATTACCTGGTTTTAGTTAGAGGTCAGACTATTTAAGAAACAAACAAAAAAGTCTGGGAATAAATGTGTTTAGATTTGGGGGGGGAGGGGGAAGCAGTCTTGCACTTCCTTTATTCAATTTTAAGTTCTGCCACTTTTTTCCTTTCTTTTAATGTTGGAGGAGACAGGCGTTATGATTCATAGTTTGCTATTTCAATACGAATGATGAGAAGTTGATGTAGCAGCGCCCAACCTCAATGCCCAATAGTTCTTATTTCGGAATGAATAAAAACCAAAGCAAGAAACGAGCTGCAACTTGGGAGCTCTATGCAGGGATACAGATTTTTTTTCAAAGAGAAATACTTGGACGATCCTTAGCCTAATGCCAAGCGAAACCATCCCCTTGCAGTCTGTCATTCCCACTGGCAAACACGCAGCCCCGTTTACTTACCTCCACCACACCATGATGGATGGATGTGTACTGTTTCTTCTTCAGCATCACCAAGGTGATGACAATCACTGTTGCTATGACAACACCGCCCACCATGAGCCCAATGATTGCTCCTTTGTTGGAACCCACATCTTCTGCAAAGAACACCTTGAAAAACAAATCAAGAAAAGGGGTTGTAACCGCACAAGACATTTTGATGAGGTATATGGACAGTTTCAGAATATTCACTAGCTAGCTCATGCTGTAAGTTTGAATGGCTGGTCCCACCATTTTTTGGTGTGTGCTTGAAACAAAATCACACATTCCGCTTACTAAGAATGACATTTATAGTCTACAGAACGATGGACAATGGGTGGCTTCCCAGGTCTAGCAAGTCTACTTTCACCCCACCTGTCCCCAGAGAAGCAAAAAACAAGCCAAGGGACCCTGAAACCCTTTGGCAGGTGGAACATTCACTGAGAGGTGAGACAGCAGCTTGGCTCTATCAAAAGCCGAATAGTTATGAGTCATGATTATAAAAGGAGGTCAGCATTTTCCTAGTCACAGCAGGTTTAAAAGGGGAGGCCTGATGCATGACAACTACGCCTTAGGTGCTTTTCAAACCCGCAGATGCCCTAATTTCTCTAGCACAGCGATTTCCAACTGGTGTGCCAGGGCACACTCTGGGCCCCCCAAATTTTAAAACACACCATACCTGATTAGTCAGGGGCACTGACCTCTTCCCCCTTAGATTGTCAAGTAAAAAAATGACAACAGCCAATACAACAATAACTGTCCAGTGTGAAGGGTCAAATGATACCTTTTTTTGTCAGATCGGCAAAAAATATAACATATATTTTGGTGTGCCGCATAATTTTCATCGTTTATGTGTGCCATGAGATGAAAAAGGTTGAAAATCACCACTTTAGAGGAACATCAATATACGGGAATAAGCATTCCCACACAAAGGAGTTTAACAGAAGAAAAAGGATGTACTATTACCCACTTTTAGCTGCGACAATTCAGCAGGACACTAATTAACCTTGTTTTAAAAGACAGTTACTTCAAAGGGAAGTAATATGCAAGAATTTTAATAGTCACAATAACTCATGCTTTCTTACTACGCTATCTCCAGGAGCCCAACTAAAATCGTTGCTGTTTATTTGGATTAAATATAGAAAGAATTTGGAGGCCATTGTGAAGAAGAAATTTATTCAGTATGATAAACTTACTGTACTACACTCCTTCCTACTGTTTATAAAGCAGGCCATTCTTTCTCAAATTTAACTACTTGAATGGAATTTTAAGAACAAACTGCAACTTGTATCATCTTGTTGCATGATGATCTCATGCCAGGTCGTTAGCCTAACGACTACTAAACATATTTCACATTTGTTATAAAGTTTAATGAAAATAGTCCCCTACATATTGTTTTCATTGCATCTCAAGGGCAGTAAAATGACTGATTTTCGTAATGAAAACCAACAGTCTAGCAATCTAAAGAGGCAAGATAATATACAGCCAGTTTCTATGAGTTTTACTCATGGTCTATTTGCAACAAAATTAGCAGCTGCTCATAAATATTCCACCTTCCTCAAGAATTTGCTCGCTCAACATTATTGATAAAAAGCAAATCATTAATTAGCTAGTGATGCAAGTATGAAGCCATCAGGAATAAAGGCATGTCTGGACATCTTCCTGCGTCTTTAAGAAAATACTGTAATTTTGTAATATTCATAGCACTAATTACAGTGCATTATCTTATCAAGGAGCTCAGTAGAGGGAGCTGATTCTCCTAATTGCCACCGCCGCCATTCGTCTCTGTCATGTTATAGGAGCCAGAGTCGGTGTAATTGCAGAGACCGACTTTTATGACACGGGCACCAGAAAAGGCAAATCCGCACATTAATCTCCAGCTCTGAGCCCCACCGGCTCCAGCTCTTCAGAAGCTCCCCCAGTTTTTCTTTTAACCTCTTTAGCATCAGCCAGATGAAGAATGCCCCCGATTCTAGAATAACTATACGGATTAACTTGCCAATGAAAACCACGCTCCACAAAGCTAAATGTCCTTTTACCACACCCCCCCACCCTGTCCCCAAATTATGGGAGTTAAAAATGCAAATCTGAATCTCAAGTCAGTTTCTGATGTGTTCCAATAATTTAGAGTGAAAAGTTGAGGCATAAACAATACATTAAAGGCATTTCTTTGGGAGTTTAATAGTTGAATTTATAAATTTTATTTGTGAATACTGGAAAGAGATTTCCACTTGGGGAAAAAAAAACACCAAAAAAAAAAAAAATTAAAAAACCACACACATAAACTAAAACAAAAATAAGTGCCTGAGATGAGAACTTCTAATATTATTATCATTATGATAATTTTATTATCATTTCTTGTTCACCACTGAATGTGTAATGAAATTGTCTCCTTTATTAATGTAACCCCCCTACTATGCTTACTGATAAGATGAAAGGAAAGCTAGCATAATGCAGGATTTATCTGAAGCTTTTTGTAAGGGATTCTTCATGACTAGAGCTGCCTGCCAAGGAAATGGCTGCTTTTTGATTTACTCGAATTCCAATATTTGGGGGGGAGGGGGTGTGATTTTAGTCTGAAAAGGAAGCTGCCGTTTTTCCTTTTCCAGTCTGTAACCAGCAGCACCCCTGGGAACAGCCTGCAGTTGGCTCACCTCCAAAGAGACACCAAGATCCGACCCCAAATCCTACCCCTGCAGGAGAACTTAGAACAGCGGTTCTCAACCTGTGGACCGCGACCCCTTCACAGGGGTCGCCTAAGACCATCGGAAAAACACAGATATAATTATATAATTACATATTGTTTTTGTGATTAATCACTATGCTTTAATTATGTTCAATTTTGTAACAATGCAAATACATCCTGCATATCAGATATTTACATGATGATTCATAACAGTAGCAAAATTACAGTGATGAAGTAGCAACGAAAATAATTTTATGGTTGGGGGTCACCACAACATGAGGAACTGTATTAAAGGGTCACAGCATTAGGAAGGTTGAGAACCACTGACTAAGAACGAGGGAGTTGGAAGCAACGAAGAAGCAAAATAGAGACAGTCGAACAAACAGGCACTTAGGTGAGCGAACAGCCAGAATAAAAAGTGTTGCTGATGCCACGCAGTGTTTGCACGTGTTTGAGATTTTGATGCTTCAAATCAAACTATTATAAACCTATTTTCTTAAAAAAACAAAACAAACCCACCAGAATGCAAGTTGATTAGAATGGCTGCTATAGTAGACATGAATTCTACTTTAAGCCCGGCATAGGCTTTGCTGCCTTCAGACACAAAGAAAGAACTACCGCATAAAGAACCTCTCTCTCTTTTCTTCACATTTTTGTGACGATCCTAGAAATAGGAGTTTTACTGGTGTTTTTAATCTTTTTCTTAACTGGATCGATGAACAAGAGCTGATATGTCATTTGGCGAGACAGAGGGGAGGAGAGGCCAATTATTCTACGCACCAGTTTTTGATGATGAACTTCGTATCCCGAGTCGTGGCGGAACTCCGCGTCCATCTTCACCTCAGAGATCTCTTCCGTCTTGATATTGGTCAGCCCCGAACCTGCATGGCACCATAAGCGTTACACCCTAATTAAAGCACACAGACAGCCCATTCATTTTCTCTATGAACCGTAACGCTACAACACGGAGGCCACCGGAAACCCTTTCTAGGCCTGAAGTTGGATGAAATGAATGACTTTTTTTCAAGAAAAATGGCACCCTATATATACATCCTTAACCACCACCTATTTTAAACAAAACATTTTTTTTAAATATTAAAGAAATCTGAAGCTAAAGCTTTTACTACCTTTAAGCAGATATTATATATATTTTTTTAAATGGGGAAAAGCAGAGCTAAACGCTAGCTGGGGGGTTGCAAGGTTTGTTCCTAGAATACGCTGGCTTGTTTTAGGGGCTTATCAGTTGGCGTATTGCACATCTTTTTTACATGTGCCCACAGTCATTCAGAAAAAAATAAAAAAAGCCTTTAAAAATGAACGTTCATTACCTGGTAGAACAAAACTGCTACTTTGAGGCTTTGTTCCGTTACCAATAAATTATGTCCCTGTATCTATGCAGTGAGGCCGTGTAGAAATCTCATCATTTATTTAGTTAAGTGATTTAGTTAGCGATACCGAGTGTAATTGGCTCACGGGCTGAATAAAGAGCTGCCGTACATAATCTTTGAAAATGCTCCTTTGCGACTGACTTCCTTCTCTACAAATTGCTATGACTCTTCCACCGATGATCACAATGTATTTCACTTTTCAAATAATAATAATTTGAAGTCGAAATGCAAAGTCATTTTTTAAGACAAATAGAGGCAAGTACAAAGCATGAGATTCTACACTGTTGTATTTCAACATCCAAAGTCAGGATTTTAGGATGAGAAGGGCTTTTAAAATCATGTCCTCTTGGGTGTTCCCAGCCCAGGGCTAACTCCCAGCTCCTGCCTGAACAGAGGGCGAATATATCCGTTTGCTTCTGCTTTCAGACAGAACAGCCTTTCTTACATTACCCCCAAATCTGTTTGTTGTAAGTTCTTTGTTCAGCACATGACAAGCCCAACCCTGCCTTCTGCATTACAGCCTTGAACAGATCAGATGCCCATGGAGAGCCAATGGGTCCTGCTGATTCTCCTCTTACTTGGGCTACACATTCCTGGTTCCTTCAGCTCCCCTGGGACTTAGGCTCTTGCTCCGAGTTTAGTCCCTCTTACCACCTTGTCTAAAAGGCCTGTGAAACTCGTCACACCCCTCGCTGGAACAGAAAAGCAGTGTCCCAGCATCTGACGCTCTGGCCTAGCAGCACAGCCGAGGAAGGTACAGAGGATAACTAACTGGACCAGAGGTCTGGAACCCACGCGGGTTATGACCAATCACCACCCATTTCTTGTCCAGTTGCTCAGTTTCCATTTAACAGGCTGTCTGAAGAGACTCAAGATCGATCTCAATCTACAGCCGGGTTGTAGATGGTAACGCTCCCGTCTTTCCCTTCTGCTTGTAGGAACTACACTTTCTTATTCCTACCTTCCCAGGTCTTCTCCTGCTCCCCAGACTCCACAAGGATCATGGAGAACAGCTCTGTGAATTCACGTTCAGGTTCTCTTAGCCTGCAATTTGTCTGGGTCATAATGATTTGAACTTGGGTGGAGATGGGCGACAGTGTTAAAATAGATAAAAAAAATCTGGTGGCACTCCTCTCTTTGACTTGCTTCTAATGAATAAAATTGGTGACAGTGATGGGGGGCGACTTCTGAGGCTGGGTCGTAAAAGACATTGCAGCTTCCTTTTTATTCTTTCTCTTGGTCTGGGGAAAGCCAGCCCCCATGTTGTGAGGACATGCAAGCAGCCCTATAAAAAGGTTCACCTGGTGGGGTACTGTGGTCTCCTGTTCATAGTCATGTGGGGGAGCCATCCTGGAAATAGACCCACCAGTCCCAGTCACGTTTCAGTCCTCAGATGACTGCAGCGCTGGCCGACGTCACCCATACAACCCCATGAGAGACCCTGAGCCAGAAGCACCAGCTGAACCCTGCTTAATATCCTGAGTATCACAGGAATTGTAAGAAACTCAATGCTTGTTGTTTTAAGTGGCTAAGTCATGGGGCTATTTGTTACACAGCAGTAGATACCTAATACAAGGGACTAGTGGCTCTTTATTCTTATTTATTTTCTTGCTTTAAAATTATTAGCACTTTCTCCTAAGTTTCACTTCATTTGGCCTTAATATTTCTGATACTAATTTTTATTGGGCTGTGACACTAACACTTTTATTCTTACTGGCTGTATATTTTTATTTTTCCACAAGCACTTTTAAATCTGAGATCTTTGTAGAACCACAGTGATTTCTTTACACCTCATCCTTTTTATTTTTCTGTCATGAGGGTATAGCAATGAAATAGTTAATACTATACTTCTGAGATTTTTAGAAAAGTCTTTTGAATGGTTTTTTTCTTTTAGATCTGTGAGACCAAATAAATCACGTCAAAAAATAAGGAAAAAAAAATGTTCTCCTCACTCAAAAATTTAAAAGCCCACATTATTTCTCAAAGGATACCAAGAATACTTTTGATCATAAAAAAAAATTTAATTTCATGTATCAAGTCTGAACAACGGATAATTATAGCTCAACAGTTTAAGAGAGTTTCAGCCCAAAGAGCTCTTGCTAGTTCATTTTTGCACAGCATTTATAATATAATCAGTGAAAAGACTTTCTGTACATTAAGCAAATCTCACTAAGAGGGGAGAAAAGTTAATAAGCTTGCACGTAGGAAATATCAATGACAATACGTTGACACCGCGTGTAATAAAACATGATGGGCAGAGTTCAATAAATCGCAGGGAGCTCTGTTTACAGGCTCACCAGATGCAGCGTCCGGGTTGTGCTGACTGCATGTTATGCCCTGGTGTGCCCCCAGTTTACTGAGTCCTGGCCAGTGAGGAGAGTCTGTGTGCACCTGAGGGAAAAGAGAGGCACAACCCTCAGGACGCCTCTCACGTGGTGTGGGGTCAGGGCCCCGTTTCCTTTTACTAGGACTGGAGAAGGGTGGTAATAAATTACAGCGGAAAAGCTCTCTTTCCGCCCATGTGAAGAGGCTGCTAATGTATTTTTCTTCTTTATTCTCGTCAAATGGTGTAATTTGTCCTCCGGAGTCCATTTTTTGCTGGAAATAAGCCACAGGGAGTAGCTGTAATGGCCACTAGGCTCAAAAATCACCACTGTGCTCACTACCTGACTCTACATTCCAGTCACAGTGCCCTGGTGGCTCAGCTGTGAAAGTCAAGGAGAAGTCATTTTCCTCAGCGGTGATTCTACAAAAACCCTTTACGACTCGTTTCAGAGTGATAACAGTGACTATTCAAACACAATGGCATGATATGACAATCCCGGGCGAGGATTTCTAAGTTTGGAAAAAATCTAAAGGTATAATTTGGCGCCTTAGACTCAGGCACGTAGTCTTATCAAGTGTGGTGATGGAAGAACCAAAACTAATGCTACAAAACATGGGGAGAAATTGGTCCAACCGCTCAACAGATTCACTACAAGTATAAAAATATAGCACACCTATGTCATTATGCATATCCAGCAAATACCACTATTCATAAGCATGCCTTCACTAGCATCTTCCTCACTTTTCTGGGCATCCTTTCCCAGCCATGACCTTCTTCTATTGGGGGAACCCAAGCCTTACGTTGTATAAGAAAGGCAGCTTGGCCTAGGCTGTGCCCTCCTCTGCAGAGAATTACTCGCCTCTTCTTTGCCAATGGACATGCCTCAGATTGTTCAAACCCTTCTCAGAGCTCATCTCCAGCATTGCCCGGTGAGCACACCCTTTGTTAGTGCCCCATCTGCTCACATCACCGACATCCTGGCTCACACTGTATGTTCTGTGTATCCCTGCCTTTCTAACTCCATCTCATCTTTCTGAACACACAAACTGTGTGTATCTCTTCAATTTCATTCTGAGCAGGGAACTTATTTAATTTCCTTTGACCCTCCACGGCAGTTAGGGCATCGATCTTTGTGAAATATCAAAATGAACTATTGCTATTGTTACAACAAAGACTTTACATAGACCTTCTTTCCATCTATATATTACTTCTAAATATTCTCTAGCTCTTCCCTAAAAGCAGAATGTTTTTGTTTGACAATATATGGAAAAGTCTTATTCATGTCAGATTATTTTGTTTTTTAAGAAAAGAAAAATAATTTGACTTTGGTGGTATTGCCCCTTCCTGGATATTTCAATAGGAACATATTGGCCCAGCATGCCCAATGTAAGATCTACATAAATTTTAATTCACATTTTAATGTTTGTAGATGAAAAGCATCTCTTCCTTTAAAACTAAAGCAGGAAATGCCATGAAAAAAAGGCCCGAGGCAAATGACCGACCTGGGCTGGTCTCGGTTGCGGTTAGAATGAAACTGACCCTCCGCCTTGGCCCCACCCATAGGCTGAACATGATGGAGTACTGACTGCTGGCTTCCTGACATTCACTTGTGTGGCACCCGCAATAAGGAAGACATGAAGGGAGCCGAAGCTGTGTCTGACTTACTCTAATTCAAGTTCCTCTGAGAAGCCCTGCAGACGGAGATTCATAAAATCAATGAGATTAGCTGTCAAGATGTCACTCCACTGTCCCTGCTGCCCTGTGCATCACAGTGCAGAGGCATGAAAGACGCCACAAGTCAGACTCGCAGCCCTCAATGATTGTGGTGGAGGCAGAAGTGGCCCGAGCCTACGAGAGGGGCAGAGCGTGCTCCTGGCCCCGTGGCTGACTATCTCTGAACCTGGGTCCTCTGTGTGTTCACATCTTCAATGAGGTTCATTTCTTGTCCTATGATTATGCACAGGGACATTCTGAGGCTAAAGAACAAAATAAACACGCAAAGGTGTGCCTTGTTAGGAGTCAACTCTCCCCAGGACACACAGGGTTGTCAGCTCAGTCACTTCTCTCCTCTTTCTGAGCTTTGACAACACGGCCTGTGCTCAGTTGGGGGAGGTTGAGGGTGGCGTGACCATCAGGCATGCGTGCTCCTCTTGTGGTGTGACATGATTCTTAAAACGAAGTTTGAGGCACAGACATAGACTAAATACAGAGCAAAGAGTGAAAAACCATTTCTGCTTAGTGCTTGGGAAACGGTAAGAAAGAAGTGTCCATTTTCGGTGTGAATGGGAATGTTAAGGCGTATGAGAAATAAAGGGCTTGTCTGTAAAATTTTGCACGTATAGCCCTTGTGCCATTTAGCCACGCACTGAGAATAACTCAATACAACCCACAAAAGAGGCAATGCAAACCTTTCCGGGTTATGGAGATAACTCCAATTCTGATCTCTTTAGAAAGTCAGGTCTCCCTGAGGAACTGGTTGGAGCCTGAGCCCAGTTCAGTTGGCAAAGACTCATCACGATTCCCAATAGGAAAGCCTGACATGTTCATCGCAGCAATCAACCCCGCCACCAGACAGGGCCTGCATCTGCGTGGGTTTCCATCCCTGAGGACTGACAGGGCCCTACAGAATCCTCTCCCCTTAAAAAAGCTTTAGAAAAAGTTGGAAGGCCTCTCTTCTTGTTGGAAAAGGAAAGCTCAGAAAGAAAGAAAGAAAGAAAAAACCCATAAGAAATGAAGCGTAAGGAAAAGCAAAGGGGAATTTTAAAAAGTTTGGTTTCCACGTTGTTTCAAACCCGACTTCTCAGCACCAGCATTTTCGAGGCCAATAACGAAGAAAGGGGACGGCGTCTGCTCAAGCTCAAGCGAGAGATGCTGAGGGGCAGGAGGGCCCCGGGCTGTACCTGGTCGAGTGGTCAGTCCTCGGTCGGCAGCAGGGCGGGCGTCAACAGGCTCGACTGGGCGCAGGAAGCAAGATACACGGAAAGCAAACGAGACAAATCAAGATGGTAAGTCGAGGCTCCTGAACACAGAGCAGGGAAAAGCATGTGCAATACACAAGTTATAAAAAAAAGGAGCAGTTGGCAGAGAACCACAGTGAGTGAATCCTGAACATCAGGAGCAGGAGGGGAACCACTTCCAAAGGCTTCGTTTTCTCACAAAAGCACTCACCAGGACGCGCAGAACATCAAAGAGAAGCTGGAGGAGGAGGGGTGCAGGTTTTCCTCTCAGAGAGTTTACAGCTAGTTTCTTGTGTGTGTGTGTGTGTGTGTGTGTGTGTGTGTGTGTGTGTGTGTTTATGAGAAATAAAATATATTATACCCAGCCCAGCGGAAAATCTTAAAGATATCTCCTTTTACCACCGCCCAATCTTATCTTATTTTACAGTTAATTAACTACAAAGGACTCCGTCCAATCTCCAGGGGAAACGCAAATATGAACTTATCGGGAGAGAAAGGTTTCCCCACATCACCTGCCACAGAGTGAATCGAACTTGTTCCCGGTGTGAGGGTAAGAGAGATAAACCAGGAAGTAAGCCAGCCCGTCTCTCGATGCCTCTCTTTGTAAAAGCCAGTTTCCACGGAAGAGATGACGTGCAGCTGACATGTGTGAAATGCGGATACTTCCTCTCGAGTTTGCTGGCTTGCACAATTCCTCCTGTGCGAGAGCTCTGGGTCCGGCCCAAAGGAAACAGTGCCGGCGGCACAAGAGTGCCCACCATTGTTTGCCGCTGCCTGCTGTTTCCCAAGTGCTTCTGATTCTCAGAAATGTGAACTTGAACTTAAACACGGGTCTTCAGAGAAAACAGGCAAGGGAGAGACACAAAGCTTTCAGGATTAATACATGGAGAAGGGGCAAATGAAGCCGAGAGAGGGGAAGTGAGTCCTGGGAAATAGAAGGGTGGGAAGGTAAGGTGGGGTGGCGAGGTGTGCTCCATGGATCAGCAGTTTCAAGAAGATCATACGGCCGCCCAGCTGTGTGGCTCAGTGGTTGAGCATCGACCTATAAACCAGGAGGTCAAGGTTTGATTCCCGGTCAGGGCACATGCCTAGGTTGCAGGCTCGATCCCCAGTAGGGGGCATGCAGGAGGCAGCCTATCAATGATTCTCTGTCATCATTGATGTTGTTATGCCTCTCTCCCTCTCCCTTCCTTTTTGAAATAAATAAAAATATATATTAAAAAAAAATAAGACCATCAGCTTACTCATGGGCACATCCAGGCATGCAAGGAGGGATTATACACGCAAATCGATTTTGAATGCCACATGTTGTCAGGAACAGTGAGGGGAAAGAAAGTGACAGCATGCCAAGTCTTCAAAATATCAGAAAATCGTGTTTCTGAGGATACTAAGACGTTGGGACGAATCCGAAGAGAAATGCGGTTTGGTGCTTCTCCTGCCAGCAGTGGCGTGGCAGAGGAGAGAGGACAATGGGTGTGATTTGGGGCAAATGGCCACTTCCGTGGCTGTTTCTTCACATGTAAAATATAAACAATAACATCTGCACTTTCTAACTGCAGCGAGAAAATAAGTTAAAACCTGCTTCGGACACTCGCAAATACTATAAAACCACATTCATTCAACACCCGCTTTATGAACTATCCTGTACCAGGATTGCGGTGAGGCCGACTCCTCTCTAGCGCTTCATTCACGTATCAGATGAAGACGTACTTCCTGCTGCAACTCACCAATACACCTGAGCGATATAGTTTCTCTGTAAGTTCATCTTTCCCCTCATCTGCAAGCGCGGAGCGTCAGGGATTTTATTACTCCTCGTAAAATGGAGTTAAGGGAACGATTATTGTACTTCCTGAGTGTCCTCACAAGGGCCCCAGGTGGTGCTTCAGGGGAAGGCAAGAAGGTACGAGAGCCCACTTGCAGAGCCAAGAAGGAACTGAGGGGTGAGCACACGGCTCAGGGGTTCAGGGGGAAGCAGCTGAGTCTGGGGCTTAAACGCAGCCCGAGCAGCTGGCCCAGGCTCAGGGTCCCCTTGAATGCCACCACTTATTTTCGCTGTGATCCTAGGCAAGCCACATTCTCCCTGATTCTCTGTTTGACCAAGCACCATTCCACCATTACTTAAGGGAATACTGACAAGTATCAAGTGTGCATAGAGAAATGTCCAAAAGGTGTAACCACAAAAAACATTCATCAGTTATTTCTGGGTGAGGAGACCGTTCCTGTAAACTTTTCTGCCCCCCCCCCCCCCCGTTTTTAATGTATAGGGCAGTGATGGCGGACCTATGACACACGTGTCAGAGGTGACACGCGAACTCATTTTTTTGGTTGATTTTTCTTTGTTAAATGGCATTTAAATATATAAAATAAATATCAAAAATATAAGTCTTTGTTTTACTGTGATTGAAAATATCAAAAAATGTCTATATGTGACACAGCACCAGAGTTAAGTTAGGGTTTTTCAAAATGCTGACACGTCGAGCTCAAAAGGTTTGCCATCACCGGTATAGGGTATTATTTGAAAACAGTAATAAAAACTTTTCCCTTTTTTTAGGAAGATAAAACAATAATAGCTTTAGTGACTTATTCCCTAGCCTGCTTTCACAGTCTGAGACTGATTCAGTATGAATTAATATTGAAAAAATAAGTAACTCTTGTGTTCAGTGAGCAGACATCAAGACATTTTTAAAAAGACAATTATGGCATCATTGGGAAAAAACAATGCACAGAGACAAGACAGAGGACTGCATTATTTTCCAATCTACTACAAACACTCTCTAGTTTTTCAAATGGACTATTGCTCGTTAAGCCGGAAGGTGATATCAATAGAGTGAGTGTTCAAAACATTTTACATGGGCAGACCAGTCAATTCAAAACAAGAAATAGATCACCTTAAAGAGTTAAACTAAAATGTGAGCAGAAATGTGAATTTCTCTGCCTTCAGCCGCTTAGAATCAGAGCCTTCCCTCCAAGAGGAGACACACAGAATGATTGAAATTCTGGGCCTTTTGAGTTTGTTAGTTCTGGCGTTGCTCGTAATAGACCAATTCTAAGCTAAATGCTGCCTCGCACATCTCCCCACTCGGCCCAAGGTGATGCAGGAATCAGGAGGAAAGCCATTTTACACAAAGAGAGGCCTGAGGAGGACCGGCTCTCAGGCTTAATGAAAGCCTTTATTAAATCTCGGTTTCACTGCTGACGGTGATGTGCTCGTTGCTTTTTTTTATGGCCGAGGAAAAGCAGAGCAGAGGGAACGTCACTTTGCGATTATATACACGCAATCTTACAAGACCTGCTGTGCCTCCTTGAGCCCACTCGGGTCTTTTATGGATGTGTTACAGACAAAGAAGCCGACTGCTGGCCACAGGGGCTTGCTGGTGGCCACTGCAATCCACACTGATCTTCCTGGCTGGCCAGCTCGGGCAATCTTGAGAAAGAACAAACTCAAGTGCTATTAACACAAACACGTTTAGTCAGATGACTTCACGATCCACGAGAAAATAGTAGTATAAACACCAGCTTCACTTCAGGTTAGCCAGTTCCGTTGTGAGGACTGGAAAAAACACACACTAAAAATCTCTTCAGGCAAATCGCAGCTGGTCGAAGAGCCTGAGATATTGGAAAGCTGTGCTTGTTTATTTTTTTTTTCTTCAATATAAATTAAAAGAATGCCCGGGTGTCTGACCCTTTCTCTGGACTTCATTGATTGTTCTTAGGAAAAACAATACATTTTTGGGAAGCGTTTGAAGTGACGATGATAAGGATTGCATGAACAATGGAAGGAAATCCTTTGAGAATTCTAGGTATTTTCAATAGCTCCGTGTGTGAGCACATGTCTGTAAGATTAACAGGAAACAGGGCTCCGGAAAGAGGGAGGACAGGGAGATGAGACAGAAAGGGTAAGATTTTAGGCCTGAATCACATTAATAAATTTTAAGGATATACTGTTTGGGCCATAGAGTGGTTATCTTTGATACAAGCTGGTAAAACCTCTCTAGTAAGATCCTGGTTCTATTTGAAGAAAAGAAACAAAGAAAAAAAAAAAGCTACCGTAAAACATGTACTATGTCCCAGGCACTTTGCTAAGAACTTTACCTGCCATCTCATTTAATGCTCACACCCTAACTTTAGTTAGGATTTTACTACTTCGTCTTTCTTTCTTTCTTTTTTTTTTTACAGACTAGGAAACAGCAGGAGAGGCTCTGTAACTTGCCCACAACACACAGCAGAGCTGGAATTTAAACTCTGACCCGCTTCATTCAGAAGTGGGGGTGGGGGCGGGGAGCACCGTCCTGTGGTGCGGATGGTGGGGGATGCAGAGGTGGTTTTGGTTGTCACTAGACTGGCGGAGGGTCGGCACTGCTCGCTTTTAGTAGATGGGGACGGGGGATGCTAGGTGCCGGGCACAGGGCAATGCCACAAATAAATTGTCCTGCGCCCTGTACAATTTCTTATATTCCTGATTTTGTGAGTCCAGACTTCACTCCGTTTTGTAAACACGCACAAAGCATTTTTGCACAGTTCTTACTGTAACCTGGGTATTCCAGGAGCTCACCACTGGGTAAAATGAGGGGAGACTGTTTTATTTAGAGCTTTCCCCAGAGTGACTCACTATTTGAGAAAAATCACATCATTGCTGCTCGCTGAACCGGAGTCATGCAATCAGCCCGGAAGCAGTCTGCATGGAGGCCAGACACCTGCCCGTGCCATTTTCATCTAGCGTCCAGGCTGAACACTTACATGTGGAAACACTTATTATAAATTAGATCCCTCAGAGGGATTCTCCTCCTAAATGTTGTTAGTCCATTTTATTTTAAGATTCATCATTAAGAAGGCTTTTCGAAATGTTTTAAAAAAGGGTGTTGTATCTGAAAACAGTGAGAACCAGAACTCAAGCTCTGAGATCTTAAATATTATTGTCTCCAATACTTTTATCTGAGCTTTTCTTGTTTATCAACAACAGATCTTTATTTAACAACAATATCAGCTCCTTGGATGTAGCCTAGGCCAGTGGTCGGCAAACTCATTAGTCAACTGAGCCAAATATCAACAGTACGACGGTTGAAATTTCTTTTGAGAGCAAAATTTTTTAAACTTAAACTATATAGGTAGGTACATTGTTATTAACTTAATTAGGGTACTCCTAAGGCTTAGGAAGAGCCACACTCAAGGGGTCAAAGAGCTGCATGTGGCTCGCAAACCGCAGTTTGCCAATCACAGGCCTAGGTAATTCAAAAACTCTATCTGGCTCAAGCATCCAGAAGCACTTGGTGATACCCAAGGGCCTGGTGTGTGTGTGTGTGTGTGTGTGTGTGTGTGTGCTATTGGGAATCTGAGCCCAATGGCCACAGACCTCTCCTGGAGTGAGTCCACATCTGAGCAGAAGTGTATAGTCCATTACTGCTCTGGGTATCTCCAAATTGTACTGTTCTGGGCCTTCCAAAAAGTGCTCATTTTGGGGACATCCAGTATAGTTAATCCAATCTTCTTTCTTTAGATTATTTAGCAAGAGGAAGGGGAAGGTGGGAGGGAGGTCATGATGGTGTTAGGATTTATTTAGGAAGGTGCTTTGGTGACATAGTTCCTTCCTATCATTTCCACTTAAAAGGAACAATCCTTTCCGCCCTCCCCCGAAAAATAGAATGGATCAATTTAGTTACTATTTCAAAATTTTCATATAAGCATCATGCTTAATAGAGTGCTTATCATTTTAATGGAGATCTCATATATGCATATGAATACATATAAGTCAAGATAAAATATTTAGGGCATATAAAGGCAGATTTATTTAACTGTTGATATTATTCATAGTACTAATATGATAAATGCCAAGTTCAATTGACCTCATTAAAGACACCAAGGAAATGTGCAGGCTGCTATTCATATAGGAAGCAGTTACACTCTCAGTATCTGACAGAGTGGGAAAGTAACGGGAAAATTTGGAATTCAGGAAACGCAGCTTATTCTAGGCTGGCACACTTGCTGTTCTACAGCGTGTGATGTGGCACTCGGCTCACTGTATTTCACTGTAGCCACTGAATCTCAAAAGTTACTAGTAACAGGAACAGGACTGGAGTGTCTTTTATTTTTGTTAAACTCTGTACAGGCACAGTCCACATGTCTAAGAATTAACAGCACTTAAGAGACACCATGTATTGTAACAAGCATGCACCATCATCTCTGTAAACTCATTTTATTCTGCTGCCAATTTAGCCTACTTTGGCTTTCTAAATCTCTTTCCACAAACTTTACCATAAATAAATGATACATTTTAGTATCTATTATTTGTGTGTGTGTGTGTGTTCATAAAAATGATTTAGGTAGGTGCTGAATGATATTTTATCCTATTGTCCAAGTTCAATAAATAATGGAAAATATTAAATGGAAACATTTCATTTATTAAAGCTATAGCTTTGGAAAAAATGAAAGGTCTTAAATTTTAAGAAATTGATAAGAAATTCTTTATAAAAATAAGAGCATAACCTATATATTAATTTTTTTTTCATAAAAAGCTAACTCTGGGACATAAACAACACACCAAACATTTAACATTATTTGGTATAAAGGGCATTAAAGACAGTAATTGTCTACCAGAGAAGTTTGTTACACTTCAGACATGTTCCCCATTTCTCCCTCAAACAACCCGATGTTCTAAAGGAAAAGAGGAAATCTCAAGGACATTCAATTTACAAAGGAGACCGGACATTTTCCACATGCAATTATCATCAGAGAATGCATGACAAGAATTTTAAATGGCCAAAATGTATCTGCCTATAAAAAATGACAGAACAGCACTCTTTTACAATTTAATAAGAAAGTCTTTGATAACTGAAAGTCCTTAAAATTTTTACCTCTATGTGAGTAAGAATTTTTTTTTTTACAAATGGTAAAGTCTTAATTATTTTTATGTCATGAATAACATTGCTGTTCATATCTTGTATTATTACTATAAGGTACCTTTTTTCAAGCTAATAGAACAATTTGGGGTGGTTACTCACATTATGAAAACAGTTTATATGAAGATTTTCCTGCAATGGTTCTTAAAAAAAAAAAGGCTCTCCAGTACCCTAAAGGGCTAATATTGGTTTTAGAATTAGTCTGAACAGTAAGTAACAAGACTGCATTTTGAGTTAACGCATACTACAAACATCCGTATTACAAATATTACCACCATCAAAAGTTGCTCCTTTAACAAAGAAAATCACAGGTAAAATCCTGTGTGTTCTTGAAAAACATGCTATTAGTATCTCAAAATCAAGGTGTTCCTGTGTTCAAAACCTTCAACATCTGAACATGTAAAACTGCTGTGGAATAAAAAAACCACACCTAATATGCTCTCACCTAAATAGATATTAATTGAAAGTTTCTACTAAGAAATCTGAAAGAAAGCTCATTAGCTAATGTGCAAATTTTTAGACAGAGAAAATCTTACTTCTCTGCACTATCAGAGGAACAAACACTTAGGCCAATGTGCATCTGCATTTTGACAGCTGCCTTATAGTTCACTTTCTAAATATAAAACTGTGGACATCTTAAGCAACAGTACATGTCCTAAGTGGTTCTCTATCTTTGCCTTTAACATTTAATGCAACCTGAAACTTAATGAATGAGAATAAACATCTGAAATGAAAACTACGGTGGTTCCTTTCAAACCTCCATTTATGCAGGCCCATGGGAAGTTCTCTCTTCATCGCCTGTCCGTTTTCTTAGTGGACATGCTAGGCCACTCTCTCCTAAACACAACTTGAATCTGGTGCTTTCATTCCAGAAGCAACAAAATGCCTCTCAATAAGGAAGTATTTTTAAAAGTTCATACCCCCCTTCAGAACATGAGAGAGCTGTATATACACATCAGAACGCTCTTGTTCCAACTGGGCCTCTTACCTTCGTTTTCTGTATTGGCTGGCACGGAGTCAACCCCAAAAGGATGCCAGGGCTGGAGTTCGTCCAGGCTGAAATCGCCATTCACGGGAAGAAGCTCCACGGTGGTTTTGGTTTCGGTCAAAGACGGCATGAGCGCATCATTGCCATAACTGATTCTCGGCTCACTGATCATGTTGGCCAAGACGTCATCCGAGTAGTTTTGCTCTTTCTGCAGCAGCTCATCTGAAACGGGACAAAGTCACGATCTCATTGAGAGCTGGGGGTCGGTACCATCATCACCTCCTTGTTACAGATGCGAGAACGGAGGCACATGGTAGTTAAGCCGCTTGTGCAAAGTCTTAGCTAGCAAGTGCCCGAGGCGTGCTGTGAGCCCAGGGGGAACGGCTTAGACCCGGGCTGATGCTCCTTCCAGTGGCGAAAGAACTCCAGAGCTAACCTGCCATTTCCTCCTCTGAGAGATTCTCCCAGCAAACTATCATCACCGGACTCCAACAGTGTGCTTTGGTGATGTGCTAGCCGTGGGGCTGTGGTAATATGCCAGGCAAGCCAAAGGACATACACAGCTGGTGAATCCCTACCCTTTCCCTGAACACGTGTAATGACCAGAGTAGCTGAACAGCTGGGCAGCCTGCTCCGTTCTCGAACAGTTCTCATAGTTTTGCCTTGAACAAGTCTGTCTTCCCCAAAGGCTCCCCTGCTGCTGCATGATGTTCTACTGCGACAGAGAAACAGTCCCCTTGCCCTCTGGTCGTGGCCTTGGACCCATGAAGGTCTGCTCCATCCTCCTCTTCCCAGAGCTAAACATCCCACCCTCCCAATGGGTCTCCTGTGATCTCGAAGCAAACATTCTGCCTTCATCCTCGGCTGCTTCTCTTTTCAAAAAATGCTACCAGGTACCCCTTTATCGAAGGGACTAAACACATTCTACTTTACGGAACATAATCGACTTAGCTGAAGTTCTTGTAGACTAGTGAAAACTCCCCAATTATTCAGTATTGAAATGCATTTCTATAGAAAAAAGAGCTTGGAATATAACCTCGTATCAAGTATAACTAGAGCTTTTAAAACAGGGCATTGCAAGATGTGTGAATCTGCTATTATATTGCCAAAGATTCACCAGGATTTCCTGTGTGACATATTTAAAAAAATTAGACACTCATAAATAGCACGTGTGCTGTCAATATTAATCAGAATCTCATTTCCCAATCATCCCTCCATCAAGAGTTTACTGTATTATATATTTCAAATCAGTCAATGGTTACTATTTTGGTTGTAGAAAATAAATTCAGGATTTAAATTTGGTTTGTAATATTTTACTGTCACCCTCCACCTTCTCCTTTACATCGACAAATAATTATCTGAAAAATTAAAATTCTGTTCAAATATATCTATTAAAAGAATTTCACAGAATAGAATTAAAGCATGAGATTAATATCCTTCTATGGAGCTGGTTTTATTGCAAGATATTATTTTAAATGGTAAAACCCCAAGCAAATCCGTTCCTTTGAAGTCTGATTTGAGTTATAATAGGTATCTGTTCACGGTGGGCCATTCTAAAATTCAGTATTTGACGCTTGCAGTGCTCTTTCCCACCCAGATAAAAGGCTCCATTAGATTTCTTCCAACTTTTTCATGTCTCGCAGAGTCACAGGTAATGGCCAATAAGTTAGCCAGCGTCGGCTTTAATAAATTAAATGGGCATTTCTTTTATATAAATCTTATGCTTGTGACTGTTAAACATGTAAAATACTAAAGAAGGACCTTCTGGAATGATTACTGGTGCTTCCACGTTCATCCTGAGAGGGAATAACCTTCACCAGGGTCTGCTTTTGGCTCCATCCGGCACCATGTTGTTCTTGGAGCCTTTGCGGCATTATAACTCCCCTCCTTCTCTTTGTCTTGCCTACACAGTACTAAGCTTGTTTTTTTTTTGTGTGTGTGACTTCTCTGAATAACTCTTCTGGCTACTTTTTTTCTACTGTCTTTATCTCTATAATATTTTTCTTGTACCTCTTTCTGCAATTCTTCTTTAGAAATCTCATTTACTCTGAAATGCTAAGGATCCTCCCTTTGGATGATTCTGAAAGGTATGTCCCCAGCTCTGACCTCTCCCTCCCTCTCTAGTTTTTATATTTCTAACAGTTTGCTAGATCTGTTAACTTACATCGTCCATGAAAGGATGTACAAAACTGTGTTCAAGGCCCCATGCCTAACTGTGGCAGAACCATTCTGCCAGCCACATGTGTGGAACCTTCAGAACCATCTGTGACTCTATTTATATCAAGCACAACTCCTTTTAACTCCATTTCTGGATTCTCTTAATCATCTCCCACTCCCCTTCTCCAATGGCCACTGTGGACCATCACTACTGTTTGTCTGGATAATTGTGATGTTCTTCCCATTGCTGTCCCTACTCTAAGTTGTATCCTTCCTGGTTCCCCAGACCTGTCTCTGATACTGAGAAATGGCTCCTCCCATTTCAGTGGTAATGTATATTTGGTCTTCCTTAGTGGAGTTCCTAAAACCCTTGGAATTTAAGTGGTGAGAGCTGTAAAGGTGTCTTTTGTTATGTTAATGAGATGATTGGAGGGGTGGGGGGGGGTGGGGGGCGGCTAGGTCCCTGAGTCACTTAAGGTGTGAGTGAGGCTGGTCACCAGAAGAACCATGTGATTAGAAGGTTGTAATTTTCAGTCCCATCTTCCAGACCTCCAGGGAGAGGGGAGGGACTGGAGATTGAGTTCAATGACCAACGGCCAATGATTTAATCGATTATGCCCAAGTATTGAAACCTCCATACAGTCCCCAAAGGCAGGGTTGGGAGAGATTCTAGGTGGCGAACAAACACAGAGATGCAGGGAGAGTGATGCCCTGGAGGGGGCATGGAAGCTCAGTGCCCTTTCTCCACAACGTACCCTATGCATCTCTTCCATCTGGCTGTCCCTGAGTTATATCTTTTTATAATAAACTGGTGATCTAGTAAGTAAAATGTTGCTCTGTGTGTTGTGAGCCATTCTAGAGGAATAGAACCCGAGGAGGTGAGTGGAACCTCCAGTTTATAGCTGATCATCAGAAGCCCAGGGGACAATCAGGACTTGCCATTGACTATGGTGGGGAGAATGGGGGTGGGGTGGGGTGGGGGAGCAGTCTTGTGGGCCTGAGTCCTTAACCTGTGGGATCTAATCCTATCTCCAGACAGACAGTGTCAGAATTGGGTTGAAGCGTAGGACACTCAGCTGATGTTGGAGAATTACTTGGTGTTTTGAGGGGAAATCCTGTACATGGAACTGGTGTCAGAATCGTACCATCACACCTGTCTCAGACTCAGCATCTTAGAAGTCTTGGATTATTCTCCAACTGGACCATGCATTCCCATCATGACACCTCTGTTCTCTGTTCCTGCTGCCTGAGAAGCCCATCTCCACTTGTCTAGAGTCTGAACTCTCTCAAGACCACCTCGAACATCCCCATCCTCAGAGATTTTCCTCAACAACTTTATGGGGCAGGCATTCTTAGCTTCATGGGACAGAAGTCAGGCTGGGAGATGTGAATGAAGCTCTTCAAGATCCCACGGCCTGTAGACATCCGTGTTGGCATCCAAGTCCTGGGCTGCACAACACCAGCCTTCCCGCATGGAGCCCCTACCTCTCGGGCCTCCACAGTACCACACACAAGAGGGCCCACTCTGAGCCTCATCAGTGGAATGCGCATTTACTGAGTAAGTGGAAAAACCAGGCAACATAAGCACAGCTCTATTCCATCATACAGGGTTGCAAGCCGACTTAAACACTAGCCCCGTGGAAGGATTATTGCTTTTGTCCCCTGAAACAGGCATTTCCCAGGCATGGGAGTTGGGAGGGCTGTACCCACTGCAGCCATGGGAGTAAAGAGGTGGAGTAGGCAATTGTCACAGTGGAAAACCTTACATCTGTGCTTCATATAACATCCAGGGCATTTCGGGTGGCGGCAAATCAACAAATCGGAGGGCAGTCTTTTCTCTTTTATCTCTTATACAATTGGCAGGAAATTTCCTCCAAATGGCTATTCAAACGCTCAGCCCCACGATGGTTAATTTCCCTGGTTTATTATTATACTCATTTTCAGAAAATGACAGAAGGAGATATTCAAGAAATGTCATTTTTTTTTTTTTGGCAGAGTGAAAAAGCATTTAGGTTTTTATTTTTGGTACAAAGTAGCGGAAATCCACATTCCCATGTCAATTAAACACAAGAGACTCAGAAAGCACCACCTCTGGTAATCTCATGTGGAACAAAGAAAGTCCCTGTGGTTTTCAGGGACAAAAAGAGGGGCGGGGGGAAAAGATGGATTTCTGCGAGCTGGGGTAGGATTCAATTTTGGACAGTCCAGAGCAGCCAGCTACCTCCTGATGTTATTAAGGGCTCAGGACTCTACCGGTGGCTAATACGATTGGCACTGGGCAATTCTGCCTGTGATAAAAAAAAATCCAGAGCCAAACATGATTATGTCATTGCTCATTGTGAGTGGGACTTTGTCTTTGAATTCCGTGGTGAGACTAATCGCACAGAAACCACACTTCTATGTGGGTGGCCCTGATGGATTCTCTTTTCCCCCGAATTAATGCAATATTTTATGAAAATGCTTTGATGGCATATATTGGGGATTTCCAAAGCTTTTAAGCATCTGCATTTGCAAAGTGCCGTGTTACCTCTGGAGTCAAATATTTTCTTCCCTTAATACCCAGACACATGAGCTCTGCAATTAAGACTGGAAATATTTAACTGAGTTCCATGATGGTAATATTTAATCTACAGTTCAAACAACAGCAGAGGTACTTCATTTCAAATACTAAACATCCAGCGAAAACCCCCATCAGCTTGCCCTTGTGAAAATGTGTTGAAGATGTGCAATAAAGAGAACAAAACAAAAATACCTCATCACTCAGCAGTCGCTATAAATATTTAAAATATTTTAAAGAAACTAACATCAAAAGAAACAACCAATAGCAATGTCATCTTGGTCAAATGACTAAATTGTTTTGTTTTTGTAGAAGCAACAGACTCGCATGATTTTGGAAAGAAACAGCCTCATCAAAGAGCTGCTCAAGGGGAAACAGATGAATTCTAATATTCTTCTCTTAATTATTCATCTGCCACTTAAGCCCCTCCCCAAAATTTAACTGCCACATTGTAGGATTCAAGAAAATAGAGTTTACCAGCATTAAACCGGTTCTCTTTTTACAAGCTTCGGTTGTGATGACTGGTCTACCTCTTCCATCCTTTAAACACATTTGGGGCGGAAAGGACAATTTCCTAATCGGAAAGGAGGTTTGACTCAGCCTTGGCCATGCCAAGCACAGCTGGCAAAGCGCTGATGTGGAGACCGGTGTGAGCCTGAGGTCCCCTGGGCTTGCTGCTTTTTCTTTTGTATGAGATTGAGGCGGCATCGCTCTTATTAATTTTTCCCATTTTCTGATTCTTCTGGTTCCCGGTACAAAAGTATGTATTTATCAGCAGCCTTTTCCCCAAACAAAAATTTCCTTTCAACCTTATCTAACAGGGGATTATTATATGACCGATTCTTGTCTTTTAATAAATATTTACTTATGTATCTGAAAGGACCGGAGATTCCACCTCTGTACAAAGTACGCCCCTCCCCCTGCCCCCCGCCCCCCAACTGCCACAGCTGTATTGGAAGTGTTTATCAAAGGGATGTAATTTTTTCCCTATCTAGAAGCTCTACTGTAAATCTGTCATCCATTCTAGGCATTTTGTCCACACCAGCACCGAGATTGGATTTAATTTTTCCATCACAGTTCTGGGCATGTCTGATCCATGGCTCAGCATATCACTGCCACACTGTTCATTGTATTTTACACCCACGGCCTCAGAAACCCCCTAGGCCAGCCGTGGGCAAACTACGGCCTGCGGATCTGTAAAAAAAAAAAAAAAGACCGTACCCTTTTATGTAATGATGTTTACTTTGAATTCATATTAGTTCACACAAACACTCCATCCATGCTTTTGTTCCGGCCCTCCGGTCCAGTTTAAGAACCCATTGTGGCCCTCGAGTCAAAAAGTTTGCCCACCCCTGCCCTAGACCTTGCGTTCCTCATCCGCAGAATCAGGGGAGGCCTAATTCCGTGGGCCTCCCCCCGGACGGGTGGCAAGCAGAATCTCAGATCCCTCCCAGGACCAGGGACACGGACTCTGGAAAAGGATCCCCAGGCGATTCTTAGGCACATTATAGTCTGACCACAAGTTGTACAAAGGCATCACTACACAATGGCCTCAGCTACCGCCCCCCCCCCCCCCATAGAAAACAGGCCTCAAACCAAAACAAGGTGTGAACAAGGAGTGCCGCCAAGAAACAACAGCGCCATAAAAATCCGCACCCCGCAATCTCTCAAAGTCATGCTTGTAGAACCCAACCCCTGGAAGCGGATCTTTCACGAGGACATTTCTGAACCAGAAAGCCGCAGGGAAGGAAGGGCTGCTTCTGAATTTCCGTGTCTGCCAGACCACTTGTCAGGAAGTGACCTAGGAGCCAGAGCAGGGGAGTGTTCAGAAGCGTGTCAGAGTCGTTCAGACGCCGAGAGAACGGAGAGAAAGAATGTTCTAAGAGTGTAGAGGGCGCTCCATGCTCTCCCCTCCTGAAGACCCGCCCTCGCTGTGAGCACACTCACTTCTAGGCACGGACTGACCTGTAGTTCAGCGGAGCAGCCTGTTTGAAGTGCTGATGTGGGGAGAACCTTTGAGGTGAGTCTTGTACATTAGGACATTTCAATCGGTGGGATGGCTGCCCTGTGATGGAACTGTCATGCTAGGACAGCTTGACAGCATGAGATCGACTGCACCTGTGACACCTTCTGCGGCCTTTTCAGATTCACTAGCTCATTGGACACCCACTACAATCTTTACGGTGGGGCTGCCACCCTCACTGACGGTTGAGCAAATTGTGTCATCCATCTTGAGAAATGCTTTTAAAGTTATCAAGTGGCAGAACTGAGATCTGAACCCAAATATCTCGACTCCTAGTGCAACCTTCTCACCATTCCATGAAAAATTCCACTTCTTCGAGAACATGGCTATTTAATCTGACTTGTTACCCATATCATATAAATGTACACACCTCTATCATCACAAGCACCCTGTTTTGCATACATTATTTTTGACAGATTTAGAAAGTGACGAATGCAGTGATATTTTTTTTCTTCCTATGAGGAAACCAAAGGTAAGAGCCTTTAGCCATAGTCCAAAGTCACAGCACTTCTGGATGGTAGAGCAAAGCTGGAAAGCCAGGGCATGCCCTCTCATACAACCATGAGCTGCTCCCTTATCTAAGCCAGGCCTTGCTTATGGCTTCCATTTTGACACGCCCCCCCCCCCCCCCCCCCCACACACACACACAGCAGGTCCCCGCCGAAAGGTATCTCCTTTTGACTCCCTCTCCGGGTGATGGGCATAGATATGATAGCTACACAAACTGCCATTAGCTTTCCCCAATTTGGAGTAAAATTTAAGATAATTTAGATGCCTTTGGGGTTTTGAGTTATTTATGTATTTATTTAATCTCACCTGAGAATATTTTTTCCATTGACTTTTAGAGAGAGTGGAAGGAAAGGAGGAGGGAGGGAGAAAAGGAGGGAGAGAGGGAGAGAGATAGAGAGAGAGAGGGAGAGGGAGATCAATTGATTGCCTCTGGCACACTCCCTGACCAGGTCGGGAATGAACTTGCAACTCAGGTATGTGCCCTTGACCAGGAATTGAACCTATGACCCTTCCGTTCATGGGCTGATGCTCTAACCACTGAGAACACTGACAAGAGCAGGTCCTGAGTTATTCAAAAGGTTGATTCTGCATGCTCAGCCACCCCAAATATCCCTTTGTTTGATTTTAATTACTTAATTGATTAATTTTGTTAATTTATTTTTGTCTTTTTCCAAATATCCCTTTGCATCAGGGGTGTAGGGACTGGACAACCTCAGTGGAAACAGCCCTGTATGGTGCCGCCCCATTTCCCAACTTGGGGAAAAATTTCATAGACATCATCTTATCCCAGAGCAATGCTGCTCCACAAATCTACTTTTTATTTCAACCTGCAGAAAACTGGGCCAGTTCTCTTATTTTTAGCCACGCTATCCATCTTGAAAATCTCTGACGGTCTTAAAATTCAGCCTCCACGTCCGAATGTGGGTTTGTTTTTCTTTCGGAGTTCCTTGGACACGGATTGTAAATGGAGCATGCTTTACCCACTTAGGACAACAAAGAGTCCCCGGAGGGGATGCCAACACGGCTCCGCATCACTGTGAGAAGATCCCTCATCGCCAGTGACATTTTCCTGAAGTATCACTTGCCCGGCATAAGACCGAGAGCACAGAAAAAGTCCCTTTTCATTTAAGATAAATTTCCTCTGGACTTTTAAACATCGTAGATCAAACAACTCAGTTCTACCAATGGCATCGAGTCAGAAATCAAGATAAAAGGCAGGCAGGCCCCCCGGCACCTCAAAACAGATGAAAGGGTTCCTTCTTCGTGTTTCCTCCTGGAAACTGTGCCCACGTGCCAATCCTATTTCTGGCTACATCGGGGGTCCTGCTCTGCCTGGGCAGTAGGGCGCCTAAGCAGTCCTGAGGGGAACACTCTTCTAAAGGTCACACCAGAGCCAAGTTTATTTATTATGGAAAGAATTTCTGAACGTATGCCGCGTTGAGGTTATATTCACATATACAAATCGATGTCCTTGTTTTGAGGAAACACATACTGAGGAATTTAGGTGTAAAGGGCCAATGTATCTGCAAGTTACTTTCAAAACCAGGAATTTCATGTAATATTTTCAGAACTTTGCTTTAAGTCTGGAATTGTTTTAAAATAAAAAGTTCATGCCCTGGCTGGTTTGGCTCAGTGGATAGAGTGTCGGCCTGCGGACCAAAGGGTCCCAGGTTCGATTCTAGTCAAGGGCATGTACCTTGGTTGCAGGCTCCTCCCAGGCCTAGACCCTGGTTGGGGCTCCTGCAGGAGGCAACCAATGGATGTGTTTCTCTCACATGAATGTTTCTCTCTGTCTCTCTCTGTCTCTGTCTCTCTCTCTCTCTCCCTAAAAACAAAAAAATCAATGGAAAAATATCCTCTAGTGAGGATTAACAACAACAACAACAACAACAAAAACACAAAGAAAAGAAAAGTACAGTCCGGTGGAGCTAAAATTGTAGCTCCAGCTTTAACCTCTATTTATCTGGATTTTTCCTCTCGTCAGCAGATATAGTGAACGTGCATATATGACCATTAACATAAGCAGATATAAACCATGCATCCTATGCAAAAAAAGGAAAAATGAATGTGATTTTTATGCCTCCTGACTCTTACACATAAGGCAATTCTTTCATGTGGTTTTCAACCCAGGAAACAGTGGTCTCTTCACAGCCTAGAAGCAAAACTGGCTAGAGATGTGTACTTTCATGGCTAAGCTCAAGGAGTTTTAGACTAATCAGGATCATGTGGAATTCTCTCTGCAAACATGTCTTCAAGAGCCTAACCGTGAGGCGTAAGCGATTCCTTTGCGATTCCTCTTTTAATGCAAACCTAGCAGTTGGTACTAATTGCAGGAGGAACATAAATTCTGTGCAAAAGAGGTGGAAAACAAAAGAAATAACAACGATTCACCTGCAATTCCACCACCAGAGCAAACCGAGAGCCATTTTGAAAAACAGTTTTATCCTCTGCAGAATTGATTATTTCATCTCTTCCTATCATCGCTTTATGACCCAAGTTTTATGACTGTGGTCAATGAGAGTAAACGCAGTGAGGTTACTAAGCACGCAGAGGCCCCTGGGACTGCAAGTATCAGGTTTGAGAACACAGATGGAATTGTGAGGATGAATTTTTCTCCTATTTCATTCCACAGCACGTATTTTTCCATTTTCTGGTGGGTTGTTCTGCATAGTTGGTATAGTTTTTTGTTTGTTTGTTTTTACTTCTAATTAAGTTCTCAGATATAGAGTAAATGGGAAAACAAAATAAAATCTGAGGTTTGCACTACCTAGGTCAGTATCACATTTCATTTTTCAAAAACTGCTGATGCCTTTAGTGAGCACAAGAAAGCAAAAGGAGGGAGATTATTGCTTTTTAAAATTATTTTTAATCCTCATCTGAGGATGTATTTTTATTGATTTTTAGAGAGAGGGAGGAAGGGGAAGAGAGAGACAGACATCATTTGGTTGCCTCTTATATGCAGCTCGATGAGGATGGAACCTGCAACCTAGGTATGTGTTCTGATTGGCAATCCAACCTGCAACCTTTTGGTGGATGGGATGACCCTCCAACTAACTGAGTTACCCAGCCAGGGCGAAGAAGATTATTTCTGAAAAATACTCAAATACAGTTTTACTTCCCTTGCACATATTTTAATAAAGGCAACGTCATCCGGAGGCCTTTATATAATCTGGGCCCATCCTGTCCTGGAGCCTTTGCTGCTGGTGTTGGGGTGTCTGGGCATCAATCCATAATGTCTCCTTTCTCACCTGAGCTCTGCACCAATCAAGAGAGAGCAGGTGGAGACGAAAGCCTCACCTTTATTTCTCATGGCCCTTACTAGGCCATGCGCTGCTTTCTTTGGGGAGTGAGTCACGCAAAGGGCACATGGCTTGTAGCTGCATGCAGACTGGATTTCAGCTTCCCTGTGTACCCTCAGTTGCACCTGAAGAGGGAGAGAGTCTGAGGGGTGCCTCTATAGCTTGGTCCTGTCCAACCTGCACACTGTAAGTGCTGGTCCTTCTGATTGGCACCCTTTCCCAAACTTGTGAAAGTCTGTCTTACCTGGGTAACAGATATCCTGGGGCGGACCCAAGGAAACCAAAAGAATGGGAAACAGTGCCTCTCCCAACAGCCAGCAATCATTCTCTGCTATGAAGGAAGTGCATTCCAATGGATTCATCTGGTAAATGCTCAATTGACGGACTTTATCTTTAGAGGGACGTATTGGTTAGCAAAGCCTCTTAGCTGATGGTAGAAAGTGAAATTGTCAACATCCATACTTAGTTAATTTCACTCCAAGAGCCTAAAGATTTATGCTGATAATTATAATAAGGGGACCAGGTAAGTATGAATAAGATCAGGACAAGTATAAATATATACATGTCACAAGGGAAGGCTTGCCTGTTCTTCTATCCATCACAGCATGTTTGTATACATGCTAGATCATTGGAAATGTTTATTTCTACAGATTTAAAACACACACACCAACCCTCTCTGCTCTTCTGCACACTGGCCTGTTCGTGTTTACTTTAACACAAAACTTGCTCTGCAGTGCACAATTCTGCAAGAGCAACGATCCTTTCTCTTCTGCATTAGCTGATTTATGTTATCACTTAACAATGCAGGGGAAATCGAGCCTGGTGACGGAAAGTGCTTGGCATCTGGGGCCTGGAGATGGATGGAGAGTGTCTGCCTTCAGGGAAGCATTAATAGTGCAGGAGTGGGAGGCTGAAAGGACTCCCTTTAAGGAAAATAATCTGGAGCCAAGAAAAACAAAACCATTTTCTCATTAATTAATGAGCTCATTCATTCATTCATTCAACGGTTCAGAAATCCAACCATCTCCCATCTCCTAGGCCAGTGCAATAAATAACTAAGGCAATTCCTTTTTACTCAGAGCTCATGGTCCAGAGGAAAGATGGACATGAAAATAATTCCCATAAAAGTGTTAAGGTAAACAGTATGAACAGAGCGAGTGAGGAAAAAAAAAAAGCTGGGATTGTGGGGCTGGGGATAGTGGTATTACAGATTTGCTGAGGAATAGACACTACCGTTGTAGTAGATGTAAATGCACGTACCAATGAGCAGAGGATGAATTTGCCGAGAGCTGGGACTATGTTGGCTGCTGGGCACAAGGGGAGCAGCTTAAACAGAAGCCAGAACTTGACGTTTATGGGATACAGAGGGCAGAGAAATTCATGACCCGCACCGGGAGTATGCAATTAGCAAAAATCCAGACTACAGGAATTCTACGGGTTGAGTGGCCAGCAGGGATGGGGGTGGGGGGGTGGGGAAATCTGGGGATTATAAGATCCGTAAGTGGCAGGTCAGCATTAAAGAAAGGGGAAGGGGATGGTGGGTAAAAATGTATGCTAGAGTGATAAAGCCAGAAAGACATTCAAGGACGAGATACAAGGAAAAACAGTGTGACTTTGATGGTGGTGGTGAAGCAGAGTAGAGGTGTGATCGGGTGGATGGTAATATTTTTATTCTCGGCCTGAGTTTTGTCTGTCAGAAGGGCAGATATAGGAAAGAAGCACAGGTTTTACTTAAGGCACGTAGAATTTGCAGTATTCCAACACATCGTAGTGGCAATGTCTTAGGACCATGGAAAGTATGGGCCGGGAGAGCTCATGTCTGTGCTGAAACAGCTCCCAGGGAAGCACTGGAATGAAAATGGGAGTTTTCTAGACTTCAGAAGAATTTTGTAGGGTTTTTGGGAAAAGGCTCACATTAGATTTCTCCTAGGGGATTTTTTTTTGTATATTGAATTCTGCTAGAGAATGAATGGTTCCACCCACAACGAAGTGCCGTGGCTTTGATAAAAATTCCTTAGAGTCTAACAGCCGTGGTTAACAATAACATCGGATTGGTGGTTACTGTTCATATCCAAACAAAGAATTATGGGTCTTTTTTTTTTTTTAAGTTATTTCAATGTTAGTATCTATGAGGTGATTTTTTTTTTAAAGCAATCTTATTTTTTTTCTTTTAATTCTGCAAAGAACAAAGGAGAAAACTGTGTAGGAAATGGAAAATAAAGCAGACCCAACCTTTTTGCTTCCTTAACCGTGGATTCGCCTTCTTTTCAGGTAATGGTGACGTGGAATGGGTTGGTATCCCCGAGGCCAGCGCCACTTTAACTTGCCTCGTGAACTATGGATCCTGGTGCCAGAGGTGTGTTCCACTGATCATGTTGGAAAATTGCCCCAGATGGCCACCTCCTCACAAGAATGGAGGACCCATTCATTCCACTGCCTGAGGCAATCGCTTTCCATGATGCTCAGCTTCCAGCCTCATAGGGGAGACCTTACCCGAGTCTTTCCTTCTAATCACTTCCCAGTCTCAGCACTAGACCTCATCCCAGCCCCCGATGCATCTCCAGTTGAAAATTTACAAGAAATTCTAGTAATTTCTTCTCTTTAAAAATGTTGCTTTAAATCTTATTTTTATTTCAGCACAGCTAGCCTTTTTTTCCTACCCTGCTCCAAAAGTCTCAACTCAGAACTAAAAAGCCAAAGCAATAACAAACCAAACCAGACTTTATCTAAATTATGATACACTATATAATGATCAATTTTGACCTCTGAGTTTTCTACTCTTTACTTTTACATAATGAGAGTAAAAATATAACTACCTTTCTTAGAATATATAGTATTAAAACAGGATATCTTCAATACTATGTCATTAATTCACCTCAAAATTTTAGAGTCCTCTCCACTAATTACCATAGTGTTCCAACAGCCTTTTTTAAAAGAAGTGATGTAAGCAATTTGAATATACTTTATGCTCCACAACAAATTAAAAAATGATTCACATTACGGTGCATTTATATATGTCTTTTCATCTTCCAAGTGCAGTAAACATTAATTAACCCCAGCAAATTAAAACAGCCACAGTTTACAAATTTACTCATTAATCAGCCTCAAGCAAATGCAAAGCATTTAAAGCCTTTCACAATTTGTACCAATTAAATATGCAAATTATTCTTTTTATACAAAGAGATCATCAATTCAAGACAAGCAGAACCTGACTTAAATTTGATAATGTTTCAGGGAGAAACTTGGTCAATTTTTCAAATTCACACAAGTCAAGGGAAAGAAAAAGCTAAACTGCCTGATATAGGTTGAATTATGTTCCCCAAAATGGTATGTTGAAGTCCTAATCCCTGATACTTGTATGGCTCATTTGGAGATAGGGTCTTTGCTGATGCAATCAAGTAAAGGTGAGATCATACTAGAATAAGATAGGACCTCAATCCAATATGGAGTAGGGTGGACTCTCCTGGAATAAGGCAGGCTCTTGATCATACTGGAGAAGACACACAGAAACAGAGACAAAAGGAGAATACTGACTTGAAGATGAAAGCAGAGATAGGAGTGATGTCTCTACAAGCCGAAGGAATGCTAAGGGCTGTAGGCAGCACCAGAAACAAGAGAAAGGAATGGAACAGATGCTCCTCAGAGCCTTCGGAGGTAGCACAGCCCTGCAGATGGACCCCCTGATTTTGGACTTCTGGCCTCCAGAATGATGAGAGAATCAACTGTTGCTTCAGGCAAACCCAATTTGTAGTAATTTGTGATAGCCACCCTAGGAAACTAATACACTGCCCATAAGTGAATATTAACCATTTGCTGATAATATAACCGTTTCTCGCTCTAATAATTGCATTGGGGTAGAGTGTGGTTTCTTGGTGAGCTCTGCATTCAAGGCTGGGATAGGGAGACAGGGGGAGAGGAATAAGAGAGCTCTATAATCTAAGAGTTTAATTTAGCCCCATCAGTGCAGAGATGTTCACGCTCCAAGCACCAGAAAGTGTTTCAGTGGCGACTAAATGTTGCTTTGTTTCAGCTCTCAGCTCTCTCTCCCAACACCCTTCTACAGGGCACACATCCACCTGCCTTTCTTGGCCATCAGTGGCAGCATGGCTTATCCTGGTAAGACCATGGGAATTTTGGACACCACTGTCAACTCTTAAGCTCAGCAAGGAAATAGAAGGTCTTTAGTTTCAAACACCTTGGAAGCACAGAGGTTATGTCACATCCTCTCTAAGACACCAGAAGCTGAGCTGTCCCTGGCAGCAAAATGCATGCCCGATGCCTGGCTGGTTTAAGGTTTTACTAACTCCAGGGTGATGACATGAATGCCAAAATTGAGTCTGCTGTCATTCCTACGCTCAGCAACTAAGATGAGTGAATTTGGGACAGTGGGAGTCATCCATAAAATTCAGCATATCGATTTCACTTTAGGGGTCATTTTTGACAAGCTGATCTTCACAAAAAAAATTCTCTCCAGGAGCCTAAAAGAGTATAGATAAATTAGCAAAAAGAAAAGTTTTCAAAAGCCTTCAAATCTCTTCAGGTTAAATATATGCTTTATATGCCAAAGAGGTCATACATTAGAAGTTCATACAGGCAGAGTGAAGACTGCTAAAGCGAAACTTGGTTTCAATGACTTAGGGTGCAGAAGCAGGACAAATATCTTTCATGGTCCCTCTGACTTTCTGGGGATAAAGACACCATCCGTGTACATTAAATAGCTGAGGACTGACAAATACTGAAGAGGGGGTACACTGTGTCTATCCAGAAGCGTGACGTAGCCAACTGTTTATAAACTAATGTGTGTTACCCCAAAAGTCATACATCAAAGCCTTTAGGCCAATGTGACTATACTCAGAGATAGGACCTTTAAAGAGGTAAAGTTATATACAGTCATAAGCATGGGCCCTAATCCACTAGGACTGGAAAACAAAGAGACAACAGAGATCTCTCTCACTCATGCACAGAGAAATGGCCATGTGAAGACACAGCAGAAGGCAGCCATCAGCAAGCCAAGGAGAGAGGCCTCAGGAGAAACCAAACCTGCAAAGACCTTGATCTTGGACTTCCAGCCTCCAGAACTGTGAGAAATAAATTTTCTGTTGCTTCAGTCACACAATCTGTGGTATTTTGTAATAGCAGCCCCTGCTAAGACATCCACCTAGTCCTACCCAGATAAAAGGAAGACCAAAGGTCAGAATAGCATTTTCTATGGAATTTTTGTTTCATTCTTCTTCTTTTTTTTGAAAAGGTAAAAGCTGAAGATGAGAGAAGCATTGTAAATTACACATCGGTTGGCAGGGCTGTGCAGTGAATTTCATGTCCTACCCCTTTCCTAGAAATGACAAGGAAGGGATCTATTTCAGATGTGGCCCAGTTGGAGGTTTGAAAGTATACTTGACCTTTGAGGATTTTCACTTCCTTTACTTTTCATGGCCATTGCCAAGAACATTCTCAAGTGCTCTCCTTTGCTCCCTTCCCTCGCTGCAGGCAGAGGGAAAAATCCAAATGACAGTTTCCCCATGCGTCTGGGACATTTCCAGCTATGTGGTCTATTTGTTTGGGGGGGAAACCAGAGGAGATTATGTACAACTTCTGTGCCAAGTAACTATATAAAATACTTTAAGAAGCAGAGGAATATAATTTGCTTTCCTGCATAACCCGCAAAATATTTATACTCCTGCTTAACAGAGAGAGCTGCCTCTCAGGCCAGGCTCCTGGAATTGGTGCTCAGCAGGCTTTTCCCTGGTACTCTTTTTCTGTCAGTTCTCTAAGATGACACATATTTCCCGAGCTGACATCAGGCTCTGTGACAATCCTCCACGTTTAAGCTTTCACTATGTGTCATTTACAAGGTTGACAACTCCAGGCATATTTTGTGGATTTTCCCTTCCATGCCTTATTAAAATAGTATCACTTTGGAATTGAAGAGAGCCGGAACAGATGATCTAAGTAACATTCCAGTATTCATAATACAAGGTTAAGAATCTAAGGAGGGAGGAAAAGATTTTGGTAAATAGAGTAGCAGATTTACAATTTCTGAAACAGCACACAAAAGAGCAAATGGGGGAAATGTTATAAAGTATGGCGTTTTCTGACTGACGCCTGCCCTGTGCTTGCATTGTTTAATCCTTTTAGACAAATAGTTAATCAATGTGAATGATCAGTTTATGCCAATCCTTTTCATAGCTAATAATAAGCCTTAACTTAGATAAATAAAATATAGCCATCAACTCTGTCACACCTAAACAAATTCTCTATATGGTTGAACTTCAAGCTTAATAATGCTTCACTGTAATATTTTACATAATCTCAGCTTTGGAAATCAGCACCACTCGGAAGTCACATGGCTAATTTACCAGGATATACTGATTTTCACCGAGGATTGCCATTCTTAGTTCAAGACCATTGTAAATACAATTTAGGTATCTAATCATGAGTTTGAAAGCCTCTGAAGAATTACCTGGGGAGATAAGGAAAATGCAGATTTCTGTAAGTCTGAGACTCTGTATTTTAAGATAAGAATCCCTCCAAATTATTGGGCTTCACTTAGCCCTCAAAAAATAAGAAACAATCAATGGCCCAGCCAGCGTGGTTCAATAGTTGAGCCTCGACTTCTGAACCAGGAGGTCATAGTTTGATTCCCTATCGGGGCACATGCCAGGGTTGCAGGCTTGATCCTCAGTGTGGGGCATGTAGGAGGCAGCCAATCAATGGTTCTCTCTCATCACTGATGTTTACACACACATATATATACTGTATATAATAGTATATACCTAATATATACACTGAGTGGCCAGATTATTATGACTGGCCAGATTACTATGACCACCCCCTCAGTACTTCATTGACACTTTCAAAAATACTGAATATTGAAAACTTCCTAAGCAAATACTCTCAAGGTTTTATTATTATTATTTGCATAACTAATTCACTTCATTGTACTGCTGGGGTGGTCATAATAATCTGGCCACTCAGTGTATATTTAAAAGAAACAATCAATAGCTTCCAGAACCATTTCCACGGGGAGTGCATTTTTCCCTAGGAGAATTTCAGATGAGCTCTCAGGTACCTTTCATGTCCTAGGACTTACAGCAACCAAACCAAAGACTTCAGCAAATGACAGAAACTCTTCTCAGACTATTGGCTGATGACACAAAGGTGCAGAAATCACGCAGGTCAGCGAAGAAGGCTCAAGGTATGATTGGAGATCATCAGCTCATCCCACAGCCTCCCCTGTGTGGGTTCCAAGGGTTCCAAGGACCTAAAGCCCAGATTAACAAGGCCTTATATAAAACTAAAATATCAGACTCAGTTCTCCATAGAGGGCTCTCTACTTTTTATTTTTTAAAGCAAAAGCATTATATAATTTTTACACTCAAGTATTTGAAGACCTGCTTTGATTTCTGAAGGGGTTTGAATCCTTAATCTGAAAACTGAAGTCTGATTCCACCTGCCTGATCCCTGAGGAGGTGTTGGCAGCAGCCGAGTGGACACAGGTCCACCCTGAATGAGGGGCAGGGCCCATCTCTTCATTTCACATCAAAGAGACTAAGGGAGCAAGGCCTCTCCTAGTTTTATACAATACTCGACTGACATATGGATTCCACACTAACAGATAGGCTCCTTGGCTCTTTTTAGGAGGGATGACGGTGCTAGTACATCTACAGACGGTCAGCCTTAATTCCTCTTCTTATACCTGAAGCAGGTACGTTAGGTAGAAGAAGACTTCTCCCTTAAGATGGGGAAAAAAGCACTCAAGTGTTGAGAGAGTGGATTTCTGCCAAGAGGAAGGTGAGGGAAATGAAGGAGACTTAGCCTGTGAACTGTAAATACATTCTGGTAGGGCCAATGCACCTAAAAAGATACTTCCCATAGCCCCTGTCTTTTCCTATTCCTACTTGCCTTCAAGTAATTTTTTGTTGTTCTTTATTTCCCTCATAATAACCAACATTGTCAAGAGCAATCTGGAAATTGTTCAAGTCTGATTCTTAGAAGAAAATTGAGGGGTTATTTATCTTAAGGTTACTGTCCTCAAAACACTTCAATTTGGTTGGTTTGCTACAAGTCGTCATTCTCAGTATTAAAATAAAATCGCTAAGAACTTCCAGAGCTCTTTTTGACTGACATTAAGCACCCTAATAAATAGGAGGGGAGGACAGCAACAGTGTATTAGGAAGGCTCTTTCCTTTTTACCAGAATCCCAGAGAAACTGAGCACTCTTGGGCAGGGGGGGAGGAGGGGGGCGGTGACAGGAGAGGTTAAAATCTTGCAAGAAGAAAACAGATGACCTAGCAGTTCCACAGATTATACTTAGACTGGAGGCTTAGACCATTTCTACCTAAGTTTCCTGAAATGTTGCATTTAATTTCCCTATAAATTTAGGGGCACTGAACCCCAAATTGAGAGAAATATAAACAGGAGGCTGAGAAAGGGACGTGGAGTCTATTATACATCTTTTGTTTTTTCTTTGTTATTTCAAAGGTAGTTAATGCTTATCCAAAAAATATTGATATTCAGGGTATCAAGTGACAAGTAGAAGTTCCTCTTTCCACACATGTTCAGTATATCCATAGAAATATGGTGCTAAATTAGAAAAGACCACATTTTAATTTATTAGGTGGAGTCAAATAGTCCCATAAAAAGGTTGTACCATGTACTGATCGGGAGCTCATGAAAGTTCCTTTACATTTACTCTTCTCATGACAGAGAATGATGCATTTTTAAAAGTTACCTTGATAATTTAAAAAATTAATACTTATGCTTTGATTTGTATTTTTAACGACAAGAACCTGTTCATTTTTTTTTATCCATGACTGCTCAAAAATTATGTTTCTTTTTCAGCGAATAGGAGGTGTTGTATTTTGTTTTTGTTTGTTAATCCTCAACCAAGGATATTTCTTTTACTTTTATGATTTATTTTCTTGTTGATGCCCTTTCTTAACTAACAGTCATACATAAAGATGCTTAAAATGCTCAGTAGCATTTTTCCATTGCTTTTTAAAGAGAGTAGGAGAGGGAGAGAGAGAGAGAGAAACATTGATGTTAGAGAGATACATCAATTGGTTGCCTCCTGCACATGCCCCACCTGGGGTCGGGGATTGAGCCTGCATCTGAGGCTTGACCGAAATCAAACCCTTCAGTCCACGGGCTGATACTCTAATCACTGAGCCAAAGCAATGGAGCTGTTGTATTTTATAATCAAATACAACAATTCATTTAGGTTTTCACCTCAAACATTGTTTGTGTTATGCAGTTTTTATCATGTGGCTCTAGAACACAACTGTAGAGGGGCGTTCAAGTCCATCTACATAGATAATACTTTTCTTACAGTGTATGTCACATCAATGAGGGCGTGCTTGGCAACTTTCCTTTAATATACTGACTCTCATTTGAGAGTAAACCCATTTTTATTCTTTCAAGGCTCAGTAATCATCAACAAAATGAAGACAGGTTTTTGCAAAAGAAAACTAATTTAGCATGTTAAACGGCAATCTCTCTCTCCACCCTCCCACACACCCTGCCCCAAGTCTGGAATGTGAAATTTGGTTTGCTTCTAGAGTTTTCTAACTAAAAACAGTATGAGATGCTAATAAGTATATCACATTAATATGATATGTTCCCTTTGGCACCTCCAGCTCATGCCCCAGGAAGTTCCTTCATAACTTGGCAAAGCCTCAGAAGCTGTAGGCTCAGAGCTTCACTTCCCTATTACAGCCTCTGCAAGAGAAGAACTGAACAGTCTGCCAAGGCCGGGCTGGCTCAGGCTATGGCTTCTGAGAGGCATGAAACTTGCAGCTGCCCCTTCTTTCCATAAGAGGACAATGTCTCTGGTCTCTACTGGCCTTAGGAGCAGCTTTATCAAGTTCAATGGCAAAGAGGAAACTGAACACATAGTTCTTCTATTTGCTCGCAAGGGCTGGACAGGCTGATCTAAATGCCACCCAAAGCAAAAGTAAAGAGGCACGCACAAGACAATACGAGGAGTCATTACTTGCTGTTTCAAAGAAATACATAAGATTTAACCCTCCCTTTCATGAGCACAAGTAAATGAATATTTATAAAAAAACAACTAAGCACACTAAATAAGCTACTTTAAATCCCCTTTCTTAGGTCAACGGATCTGTCAACAGGCAGTTGAATAAAGTAACAACCTGGTCTCGGTCCTTTGACCATCTGTCTCTCGCTCCAAGTTCAAAAGGCTCTTCTGAATAGTGTTTTGATTTACACTGAGTCAACATTCCTTTGGACATGCCTCATAATCTGGAGCAGGTTAACAGAATGATCACCTATTTAAGATGAGATATTATACCCCATTGTCTATGACTTACTGCCTAAAGTAGCCCACAGTGTATATGACAGAAGAACTGTTAACAGAGAGAAATGGAATTTACTTGGGGAATACCTTGTAATAATTATTTGAGTTGAACAGCAAGATGCAAATTACCATTCCTTCCAACCTGTCTCACGTGGGAACATATTCCTCTCATTCCCAGTTAGTCTTTGTGGAAATATATTTCCAAATTAGTCTTAATTTGAATGTCTCTATACTCAGGGTGGCAAAGATCACTATGATTTTTATTCTCCTCTTTTTAAATATGGACCTTGCTGGCTGCTGCTTGTGAAAAACAAAATAATCAACCCTTGTTCCAGTCTAAAATCATTGGTTGTTCCCAAGACTCCATGAATATAAAACCAGGACACATCTGCTGTAGGGTTCCATGCCAGGAAGCGGTCTAGCAGCCACCACTGTGGTCTGACCTCACTCCCCAATCATTTTAGTTAGGATTCCTTTTTGGATGTTTATTCAAATTATAGGGCCATATGTCAAAGCTGGTGAGTTAATAAAAAGAACCCTAGAACCGCACTGACTCATCATAGAAACCAGCAGAGCTGGTGTGGGAGGCACTGCCTCAGGCTTCACCCACTCGGTGTAAATGCCCACACACACACAAAAATAAGAGAATGGCATGAAAACAGACTAAACTACTCTGCCACAGTCATGATTCAAAGGAAAGCTCACAAAGATATTTGCTTGAGTTTCGTCAAAAGATACATGTACCCCGATGTTCATTGTAGCAATATTAACAATAGCCATGATATAAAAACAGCTAAATGTCCATTGATGGATGAATGGATAAAAGATGTAACACACACACACACACACACACACACACACACTCAATGGAATTCTACTCAGCCATAAAAATAAAATCTTGCCATCTGTGACAACACTGATAGACTCTCAGGGATTTATGTGAAATAAAATAACTCCAATAGAGAAAGACAAATACCGTATGACCTCACCTATATAAAATCTAAAAAACAAAGCAAACAAAACCAAAGCTCATAGAACAGATTGGCGGTTGCCAGATGAGGAAGGTAGATGAAATGAGTGAAGGGGGCCAAAAGGTACAAACTTTCAGCTATAAAATATGCCATGGCATGTAATGTACAGCAGGTGACTAGAGTTAATGGTATATATTACATATTTGAAAGTTGCTAAGGGAGTAGATCTTCAAAGTCCTCATAACAAGAAAAAAATAAATTTGTAACTATGTACAGTGATGCATGTTAACTAGACTTATTGTGATGATCATTTCACAATGTACATAAATATGAAATCACTATGTAAAGCTAATATAGTGCTATATTTCAATTATACCTTAATTCAAAAAGATAAATAAGATAGAATGAGTGGTTTTATTTTGGAAGAGCTAACTGTCTTGTTAAGAGGGGTACAGAGATAGGCATAGAGGTAGGCAAACAAACATTGGCCATATTTGTAATTCAGGTAACAATATTGGGGAAAATATGAAAAGAAGCATTGGAACTATTATAAAACCAAAGAAGAAACACATCTTTGGTAATTTACGATATAAATAAATGTTCTTGTTTCCAAATACTTAAATCAGCTATAAACTATAAAATCTACGTACACTTAAAAGTAATTTCTTATGAAAAACAAAGAAAAAAAGCAGAATCCTACATAATAAAAGGCTAATATGCAATTGTCCCTACGGGTGGGAGTTTGACCGACCAGGAGTTAGACATGTGCTGACCACCAAGGGGCAGCACGGAATGAGGAAGGCTTCAGCCAGCAGCTGGGGAAGGGAGGCCCCGGCTGGTAGCTGACAGCTGCTAAGGACCCTACCCATGGACGAATTTCGTGCACTGGGCCTCTAGTAAGTTAATAATTCTCTCTTTACTTTCATGATTTCTTTTCTTGTTGATGCCCTTTCTCAACTAACAATTATGCATAAGGATGCATAAAATTCTCAGTGGTAATGAATGCTCTTTTGTTGGTCTGGCTAGTGCTGTAAATATTCTATTTTAAACCTAGACTACTTTGAATTCATTAAATCCCCAAATCAATAGGTTTATTAGGAACAGAGAATGGAAACACTGTCCTTGAAATCCGCATGCTGTGTTTTCTCCCAAAGAACAGAAAATGTGATCAAGTGGCCACAGTCAAATTGTAATAAGAAATTATAAGCATTCGTTCCTTAGCAGAAGTTTCTTGATCTCCTGCCATAGATCTCAATCCTACGCCATTCTGGATTTGTTCTGCTCGAGATTCCTGCCAACATCTGGTTTATAATAACTCATGTTTTTTATTAATTTTGAATGCTAAAAGAAAAAAAGCACAGGGTAGGAGACAATTATGCCTTCCTGTCCCCTTTCCTTCCTCCTGCTTTTCTCATAAATTGGTCATTACAGCATTCTGTGAAAGAGCCAGCTCTAAATGGAGAGCTACAGTATTTTTAGCCTTGAGGTAGCTGCAAAATGAAGCACTTTGATAAATAACCTCAGTGCCAACAGTAAGAGAAAACGGAATCCTTTTAGCATAGATTTAAGGGAGACTACAGAGGGCAAAAAGGCCCAATCATTTTGAAATAGCAATTTGACAAAGCAAAGGTTGAGCTGAAAAACAGAAGAAACAAGGGGATTCTGCCTTTTTGAAGGGTTCAAAGGTGATTAAAACAGAACATGGGCATTGAAGGGGAGGTATATTTTCTTTCAAATAATGATTCCATCATTAGCTGAATAAAAAATAAAGTTCCAAAGAGCCACTTTTAATAGTAAGGGGGGCTCTAGTCTGTTTGGCTCAGTGGATAGAGAGAGAGCTGACCTGAGACTGAAGGGTCCTGGGTTCAATTCCGGTCAGGGGCACGTACCTCTGTTGTAGGCTTCTCCCCGGCCCAGGCAACTGGTTTGGGCGCATGCAGGAGGCAACCAATTGATGTGTCTCTCTCACATCGATGTCTCTCTCTCTCTCTGTTTCCTCCCTTCTACGCTCTCTAAAAAGCAATGGGAAAATACAACTGAGCATTTTAATGTATGATTGTTAGTCAAGAAAGGGCATCAACAAGAAAATAAATCATAAAAGTAAAGAGAGAACTGTTAACTTATTCTGCTTTTTTCTTTGTATTGAAGGATGCTTTTCAAACAATAAACCATATTGTACAGGTTTTATCTGCATTTTAGAATACTACAAAGAACTTCCAAATACCTCTCAGCTTAAACAATTAGCACCCATGATCAACCTTATTTCATGTATATTCCTACTTTGACAGTGAGTCATTTTTAAATGTTCCTTCAGATGAAGAACAGCTACAGGAAACAACTAAAAACTCAATTCAGAAAAGCCACTCTCCCCAGGGAACTCTTGCTTCTTTAGCTTTGGTGTTAGGAGTTTAAATGGTGCACGTGTCCAATTAATGGAAGTTCATCATTGCCAGCTTCTCTTGCTATTGGAAACAACCATTTAAAAATAAGGCAAGAAAGATTTTAAAAAAGGTTATCTCTCAGGATTCAGTATCTGGTATACTTACAATGACAAAAATATTAGAAAATAACATGCTGCTAATCCAACTTAATAGTTGAGCCTCTCTTTTTTTCAGAAAAAAATTCCATGATTCTGATGATCTGCATATCCTCCCTGTCACTGAGATTTGAAGTTTACTGTTGCCCTGTTCTTAGGCATTTTGTAACACTCAAGATATCTGAATCTCCATCTGTTCTGTGGATGTATGACTCATTAGTGGCCATGGCTTTAGTACTATCTTGCTGAATAAAAAGCTCCTGATAATTTAATTAGAAAGACTCAACCATAATTACTGGGTGAGAGTAAATTATTAGTGTTCATCAACTTTCTAGTCCTGTGCAATGGCTTATTCCTCTACAGTTTGGTACTATTGACAACACCTCAATTAAAGCCACACGTACATGAAAATAGTTTGTTACGAGAGCTACAGGCAGAGATGCACATATCTAGAAGATCTGAGCTTCAGTTCATTTAAGAATGTGATGATTTCTTTGATTTTTGTCTCTTCTGCAACTTATTGGAAGATTTTCTTATACTTATTTAATATACAGTATTTTAAAGGCTCCTTATACACGGCTATCCTACAAATACATCTAACAAGAATATTCAGTTCTTCAAGAAACTTAATAGAATAAAAGTTAATTGGAAATCCTGTCTTCTATCCATGGTGTAGACTAAAAACTCTACTGACTCTCCTCCTAAGATCTTGCTCAACAGTGAATTCCCCCTTTTGAACAAAAGCAAAGATGATGTAGTTTCTTTTCAAAGAGTGTAATCTGAAGTACACTTGATTCTGTTTGTTAACACACAGGACTAATCAGACCATCATCATCTGATCCACGCCAAACACTTGCCTGATGATAATACAAACAATATTTACAAGGAAGTACTAAATTAGAAAAGAAAGAGTAGAATAGCTTTGGCACAAAATGTAAAAAGCAAGCCAGGAAGTGCTTTGGACCATTGCAAGGAGGAATTCCTGTAATGGGTCTACCGATCTATAATATCCTGGCTGTTCTGATTTCAGATAACCTGCATCTATTTCCAACCCAATTAACAAAGGGCAGGATTTATTACAGAGAGAGATATACTACATGCATATTGATTATTTGTGGACAGTTTATGCACCAAATCTCCAGGGTGACATACATTTCTTTTATGTTGAAAGATTCACTAGCATAATTGCCATCCATGTACTTTTGTGAGGTAAAGTTAAACAAATATGGGCATTTGGGGCTTTGCAAAGAATTATGTTATGTGATGCTTTATTCCTTTTTCCAGGAAAAACAGGGAAGGGAGAACTTATATATGTCACTAGGAGAACTAGGGACATAAAAGGTAGTGGGAACACATGTCAGTTTCCTGGTTTTGATAATGTATTGCAGTCATGTAAGATGATGTTACTATTGGGGAAGTGGGTGATGTGCACACTAGACTTTGCATTATTTTTCCAACTTCTTATGAGTGTATGATTATTGCAAAATAAAAGTTTAATAAAAGATTATGGGCACATCGTTTAATTAAGTTTAAACAATCACGTGGTTCAGACAATAACCATGGCTATTGTGGGCAGGGGGACGGGAAGGCTTCCAAGAAAGATGTCAGCTACTGAATCTAACAACAACCTCAAGGTCAGCAGTCACAATTTCATGCTTTTGCTGTGCTACTTATGATCAGTGTGACATAGGCTAGTAACTTTCTAAATTGTAAGTTTGAGCCCTTCACCTATAAAACGGGGATATAATGCGACACACAGGTGACAACAATAGAGCATTAAAAGATGAAGGGTTGTCTTCATTAAACTGTCAAGTACCAAAGCACCGTGAGAAGACAACTGCTGACAAGTAAAATCCAATAATAAATGGTTCGTTACTGCACAGATATATCCTAAGTCAACTTATAAGTATCCATATATTTGTGAGTATGGATAGTGAAGACCCCATGCAATTGCTAAGGGGAGAGCTAGTGCCAGCCCCTAAGAGTGTCACTTTCACTGTAAAAGGGGATCTGCTCTTTTTCCTTCCACACATGAGAACACTGGTGTTTGCTGATGCAGATGAACTCCTTCTCTGATGTCCTCCTGCAGGAGCAGAGTAGGTTGATACGCACAGCATCAAAAGAACAGCTTACTTACCAACTTCATCCTGGATCTCCTCGGCCACAGCAGGAACGTTGTAGAGGAGGGAGAGAGACTGGTTCATGCGCTCGTAAATCACACGGAGGTGGGTCATCACCTGCATCGAAGGAAGACAGTTCCAGGTAAGCCATCTCTGGTATAAGGAATAGCTATTTTCCTTACCAAGCACCACGGACAGATACAAACTTCAAAGTGAAACTGACAAAACACGGCTGAAACTTTTACCCTTAAAGGGCATCCTTATGTTCTTTCTTCTCCCATTTTTTTGTTCTCTGACTTTAGAGCTGCTTTAAACTCCCCGTTATATTGTATGCTTGCAACCATAAAGTATAAAGTGAACTAAAAAGATCATTTCATCCAACTCTGATTTCTTACTACCAAGGCCCCTAAATAACCTCTGATGTCCTAGTTATATTTCTTTGCAAATTTGGAAATAGATGAGAACATATTTTAATTCTACTGGATATTTCATGCAACACAATATAGATATATTTTAAATCCTTCTATTTAAAGAAATGTAGGAATTTCATGTTTCCAGAGGTAGATGCCAGTTGGGAATGGAGGAATATAAAACATACTTATTACAGGACTTATAGGCTCACATTATACCCAATCATTGTGAGTTTCTGATTACCTACCACAATGTAGTTGAACCGATTTTAGAGGTTTTGCTTTTATACCATTTGTGTTCTTCATTTTAGTCATGAGATTAAAATGGTTCCTTTAAGAATCAATAGCAGTAGACATTGAAGATTTTTATATTCCTTATTCATAACTCAGAGTTGGACAAACCACATGTTGCCCTAAGACAGTGGTCGGCAAACTGCGGCTCATGAGCCACATGCGGCTCTTTGGCCCCTTGAGTGTGGCCATGAAGTTTCAATCGCACTGTATGCGCACGCCTGCACGTGGTATTTTGTGGAAGAGCCACACTCAAGGGGCCGCAGTTTGCCGACCACTGCTCTAAGACATGCCTTTAGAATTTACCAGCTATTAAAGAGCAGTTGCATAAGAGCCAGAGCTCCTCTGGGAATAATGAAAATCTGGCTCAAAGACCAAGAACACCGGCTGGTCAAAGCTGCAGGTGATCACCAGGCTTTGTGCTCACCTGGGACCGGATCTGAGCAGCTTTCTTCGGATCCACCATGCGCACGTGTTCAAAATGCTTTAGGGTGTGCTGCCTGTCTTTCTGTTCAGCACGGACATACTTCTTTAGCATGTTGAACACATGACGAGGCTGTGGGCAAAAACAGAAAAATTCAACTTTATGCAAAATATTGTTTCTTCCAACGGCCTCTGGGTCAGAGGTCCCGCTCATTCATCCCATGGTATGAAGGCATTGCGAGTCGTCTCTTTGCAATTCTCCGTTCCAAACATTAGTCCCATTCCTTTGTTCATGGGCAATTACTTAGTCGATTGGTCACTTTCCATTTCTAAAAGGTCATTGAATATTTGATATATATGGTGACTATCCTCCTTAATCAACATTTCTTATTAAACAGCAGCATTCTGCTGTAGAAGGAGAGTTGATTTGGGAAGTTAGATTTAAGTTAGGTCCTTCCCTTTTTCCACCCAAATATATACATGGGCCTATGAGACCACATTTCTATAGGCACAGTCTTAATGGTTATCTCAGCAGTAATGTTGCCCAAATAATCCCACCATCAGTAGCATGTAACAGTATACTAACCAAAATGAGGAAAATAAGAGGCAACTTAACCACTACTCACTTGTAGGCCAAGAAATAACTGATAAGCTCTAAGAGACATTAGATTTTCCAATGCGAAATGGTAGTTATTTTATTTTGAAATTTAATTAAATTCTTCCTATGCCATTCGATTCTAATTTTTTCAGCAACAATTAAATTTCTTCTTAAGTGCTTCTATGATTTTCTAATAGGTTCCATTTTTATTCCAATCCTACTTGAAACATCCATCCTCATAAAAGAAGGACAAAACTTCCTGTGTCTTCAACAATTCCACTGCTATATGCATTCTACTGTGTGATTTTATAAAATGTTTTCCAAAGATACACACTTCTTCTTCATTAAAACAAAACCATGGGAGCTCATGTCAGGAATAGAATTTTGGCGAGTTGAGTAAACCCAATTATTATTAAGTTATGAGTCATGGGCACCTTGAAAAGCGGTTGGAAGGTACAGAATTTATTCCCACACAGAGGGTTTGGGGGGCGGGGAGACAGAAATGGCAATATCTTAGGGGATATGCCTCCCCTTCTCCTTTTGCTTGTTTAATGGGGGGCCACCTCCCTGACATCCCGGGTGCAAGCGGTGTTCTTCCTCTATGCTCCCATGAAATGCTACGCAGATCCCCATGATTGCACTTAACAAAGTCTATTAAATTATTTATGTTTCTGACTACCCTCTTCAACTGTGAGATATTTAAGGAGCAGTTTTGTTCTGGCTCATAGGAGGTGCCCTGTACTTAGTAAGTTGCTTAATGTCCTCCATAGGCCACATTCCTATACTTAAGAAAACAAGTAAGTAAATACAATAAGAAAATAAACCTGCCCTCATCCGCCTTACTTATTTTTATCCTAGAAGAAAGGTGCTTCTCCATAATCTCAAAAAAGCTTGATGTATATAGCTTTTGGCCACACACCATTAGAATTCTCACTTGTACTGTGAAATCGGTTGAATCTACAAACCAGAGAATGGTCTTTTCAATCTTAAAAGAAGAAGAAAAGTAGTAAGAGGTGACAATTGACAAACTACATTGATAGTATATATATTTAAAAGACGAGAGGCTTACATACACTAATTTGAAAAAGGCAATTTTTAAATGGTAAGCACCTAAAGGCTGACTACTGTTGAATGTGAGGAATTCCCCCTGCCCCCCTCCAAAGATCCCAATGCACTCAAGAGGCCTCCTTAAGTCTTTTCATGGTTCTATTGTCCCCAATTCAAACATACTGGTTTATACAGGGTGTCCCAAGAATATGAATATATATATATATACACACACACACACTCACTGTAACAGCTGGTAGCTCAATTTTGAAAATGAAATATATTTTAATAAACACTGCCTTTATAATTATTCAAAGTGTGTATACATTTTTTGGGAAAACCTATATATTGGTGATGCTGCAAAGAAACTGGGAGAGATGTGGACTAACACTGCTGCATATGACAAGCCATGTGCAGAAGGCTGCTAAGCTGAAGGAAAAACATGAAAAATATATTCTTGTATTAGGCTATGTGGCTACAAAAGGAGTCATCAAGGCTGAAAAAGCAAGAAAAAAAGAGGAAAAGAAGAAGATGAAGAGCATGAAGAGACGGACGGAAGAAGATATGATAAATAAGCTAATTTTTTGGTCTGTAGAGCATTTAAGTTCCCTGTACACAGCTCACTGAGGGATGTTTTATATGCAGCATTGGGCAATTGGGATATTATTACACTTGATTCTTGCTTGTCATTGAAACCGAGGCCTAAAAACTCCCTCTAGTTCTATTGCAATTATTCGTCCAAAGTTGGAGACAGACAGGGTTGCATCTCATTGTATTTATCTATGATGTCGCTGCTCCTCACGCAACTGACTGCCTTAACCCTCTTTCTTAGTTGCTCTGTTTCATTTTCTTTCCCTTGAAAAGGCTTTACTATTTGAAGAATTTTTTAAAAAGAGCTCATGTTAAAAATACTTCGATCAAACATAAGGATTATTTTACATCATAACTTCCTTTTTTGCAGGTGGTTACCATGAACGTTTCTGAACGGCATTTTATCCTGAAAGAATGGTCATGACCAAGTGTGTGCGCCAGGATATAATGGCTCCAAATTGGCCGAGGCATTACTGCAGGGGGTCCTCAAACTATGGCGTGCGGGCCACATGCGGCCCGCCAAAAACATTTATCCGGCCCGCCAGGTGTTTTTGCCGCCGCTGTGTGCATAGGAATTTGTTCATAGTTTTTTTTAAACTATAGTCCGGCCCCCCCAACGGTCTGAGGGACGGTGAACGGGCCCCCTGTTTAAAAAGTTTGAGGACCCCTGCATTACTGTATTAAGTTAAATTTCAGATTAGGGAATAGAGAGACTTTTTTTTTTTAAACTAACATCTGGTCTCACTGTGTCTTCTACTACCACCACACACAACACCCATGCCCACAGGCTAATTATTTTAAGTTAAACATCAACTTTTAAATGAATGAGTCTCAAAATGACGTAAATCTCAATTTGCTCATGTGTGCAATTAAGACAACGGACATTTTCCACATAGAATATGCGAGTATTAAACATGTTCTGTGTTACTTACTGAGCATAATGCTTAATCCATAGCAGGTTCTCAAATCGCACTTATTTCTTCTACTCACTACTTGTTTCCAACCCCCACTTTTCTTTCAGCTAAACAATAATAGTTCAAAACTTATGGACTGCTAATAGGAACAAGACCATGTTTTAAGTGCTTTATGCTTAGAAACTCATCAAGTCTTCAGATCAACTGTAGGACAGGGATAGCTGCTCACCCTGCTTCATGGATGAAGGCAGCAAGGCACTGAGGGCTCCATAGGGGGTTACACACTCAGTGGCAGAGAAGTCAGTGGGGGAGCAAGAACAGGTAGCCTACTCTCCCAATCACTAGTGATCACGCCTTTCCAGGAAACTCTAAGAGGGACCAAGCGAAAGACATTCTACAAAGTAACTTCCAGCTTTGGAAACGGGAATAACTGAATGGTTAGAAAAGAGAGTATGTTCTAAGAGTCCTTGCCTGGATTTCTAGTTCGTAGGCGCTCAGATAATATTCTGAGACACACTTATATCTTCTCTCTCTCTTTTTTTATATCTTCTCTCTTAATTGTGCAGGAAAACACCCAGAGTTAGCTTGCTCAATCTCACAATGACTGTCCTTGGTTTTTGACACTCCACTATGCGTTGGCTAACGCGTCGGGGAGGAGAATGAGCAAGACAGGAAGGTTAATCTGTTTCGGATTACTGGAAAATGATGAAAGGTATTTGTTCAAAGTTAGGCTTTTGTGACAGTCACAGATTCCAGTTCCAAATCCATCTTTATCTTTTATTGAGACGGATAATTAAATGGCGAACGTGCTCACAAGTTTCAAACCGCTTATCTCATTTAATCCTGACACTTCTTACATGCTTCAGAAACATATTCCGAATGTGCCCCCCTCTACGTCCCTTCAGCGTGACAGGGGACAGCGGCACATCCGGCTTTCCTACTCCCAGGCCTCCGTGTGGCTTTGCTCTCCCTCCCAGGGAACAAAGCTCCTGCAGAAACAACGAGGCCTCAGAGGAAGCAATGACCTCATCTGTTTATGTGAGCTCACATACACACTGTGTGTGCATCCACATACACATGAGCCTTTTCTTCCTCGTGCCTGCGCCTCGGGCCATGAGATAATTCAGGAAGGCATTACCATGTCCCCCGAGAAATGAATTACAGGGCTCTCTGCTTGGTTGATTTAATCAAGCAAACACATTTCTAAGAATTATGCTTAGAGATGAAAAATAGAAGAAGCAGATTAGCTCTTATGTTGGAGTGGGCAGAAGAATCACACCACATAAAATGTCGGTTATGTCCACACCTCAGGAAAAAAAATGCAATTTTTAGTTAAGGAAAACAGATAACATTTCCCTACTCTGTAATGTTTTCATTTTCTCTAGATTATAAAAACAGAAAGAGCTCTACCTTGGGTCTTTGATTTGTGCACATTTCAGTTAAAAAAAAGAAATAATTGCCTTTATAACTTTTAGCCAGAATACAGATTCCCAAGGCTTAAAACTAGCTATCTCCAGAACTGTATCATGTATTGCAGAATAACAGGAAATCCCGTTTGTTTAGGGCATTTTATTTTACTATTTTAGGACAAAGACAAATGTCTTAATATTTTAATTAAAAACACAGAAACACTCAGAAATGATGGGGGGGGGCTGGTATCTTTATAGAAATATATTCTCTTAAAGTAACTTAGGTATTAGTATTGTCACAGTGCTTATATTTAAGACAGGATTATCGTTAGGATTAGAAAAACAAGCATTAAGAATTTAGTAGCTATTGATAGAAATTGAGTTTAAGAAACATATTTTTTTACCTCTATGTGTAGAATTTCAATCATTTTCAAATCATGAAATCTTCTATAATTAGTAATAACATTTTTTCCGCTAATTTTTCCTTATTTCACACTTAAACATTCTATGTATTAACACTAAAATCTGGTTTTATTGGCATTAAATGGCTAATATTAAAATTCATAGCAAAAAAACAGGGATAAAAAGAAAATCTGCCTTAGGGGACTCATTACATCCAATCATATTTATTGTCACTAGTGTTTCTGAACGATGTTTATACATAATTACCGAGTATCTATTCGCATCTGATGTGACACTTTACAGTTTGCACTAAATTTCCTTCACAATCACACTGCCTTTGAAAAATCCACCAGGAAGGAATTTCTTAGAGGACTAAGAGTAGGTGATACTAAAATGGGTTAGAGTTAACCTGAAAATAGACTTAACCTGAAGATTTACATTTTGGAACATGGACCATTTTCCTATTTTGGAAAAATGATATAACCTATCTCTGGCTGCTGGTACAGTTCCTGGCACAGTATTTCCCCAGAAAAGACTTAACAGCCTCCATAGCACTTCACACTAGTGTCAACAGGAAGATGAATTTCACTAATTTCAATGTCAATAGCTCATCTCCTTATGGCTTGCGTTTTGCTATCAGGTTCATGTAGGTGATTTTGAAGGAAATTTCATGGCCTTTCCCTATGAGAGATCAATTTCTTTTAAAAAAAACATTTCCCCCACTTTTCAGATGCACTGCCTTTTTCACTTAGTTCTCTAATGCAGTTTCATGAATCTGTTCTCCCTGGACTTGGCATTAAGCAGGCACACTTGACCGACCCAACGCCAATCGCGACGGAATGTGCAGACTTTCATCCCGCGGTTCACGTGGGCGGGATATCAGAACAGGACTATTCATCTCCATTGCCCTCCTCTGTGGTTTCATGCTTGGTCCAGGAATCTGGCATCTTATCAGAAGAAACTTGTGCCTTAAGCCCCTTCTGAACGGGAGGACATGATCTGTCAAGAGCCTTTAAAAGCCCGGGTGCAATCCTGCCACGGAGGAGGAAGTCCATGAGTCACTGTGTGGGGAGCACCCTAGCCTTTCCATGTCACAAGGGAGTTCATCAGAAAGCCCTCTCCTGAGGCACTGAATTGCACCCTAGAGGTTCCCAACCCTGGGAAGGGGGAGTGGATCACCTGCCACGAAAAAGCAATTCTCTCCTGTTTTCAAAGCAGGTTCGGGCCCATGATTTTCACAGCTCTGCACCTTGGATTTCTAGAGCATATGGAGAGAAGGCACAAAAGCTTTGTGTGCCGATGAAAAAACACAGCGAAGAGAGTTGAGTCTCTCTGTGCTCGTGATGGTCTCTTGGTTTTCAGCATTTCACACGGACCCTCACGATTGCATGACAAAATTCTGAAAACAAAGCAAAATAGTACCCCCTAAAAACAAAATAGCCCCCCTCCAAGACAACACAAAAAATTCCCTGAGCATTCAGGGAGATGTCCATGGGGACCTTTGCACTACACCGTGTTGACCTTTAAACCTAGGAGCTGAGCTAAATTTTTGAAGTCCCCTGCGAAATTCACCGACATCCCCCAGAAGAGCACGGAAATGATTTTAGTCGTTATTAAAATGAGTGTAAGGAGGCAAAACACAATTCTGTGACAAGCTGAATACAGAGGTCTCAAGAGAGCAATGCAGGAAATGACAGTCGATTCTTGTCCCGCTGCCCCCCATCAGCTTCCTGAGGTGTGAGAATATGGTGGCATTAGCTCCATCCCTCCTGGCACATCCAGATTACTTTTGGCTCTGGCCTTGGGCTGTGACCGAACATGGCAGCACCCAGGCAAATCGCAGGCCATCTCCCATCCCTCCCCGGTCCCCATGGAGGCAGGCAGATGACTTCCTCATGGGAACGTGGCACTAAAGCCTCCATGCATCCCATCCTAACAATATAGTCTATCCTTTCTCTTCCTAGGGAGGACGATATCTTTCTGCTTTACAGTTTCATCTCAACCTTCAATTAATCCTTTTGCTTTTTTCTGATTATGTCTAACAGAAGCAATAACAATGTTAACTGTAAAAGGGTAGGAGCAAACCCCGATTTGCAGATGGAGGAGGGAGAATCCATTTAATTAAGTCACTTATTCCAAGTTACAGGTTATAGTAGATGGCAAACCTGGCAATTAAACACAGGTGTTTCTAGTCTACTATAAAAGGTAGGAGAGAAGGATAGTTCTTCTTCTTTTTTTTTTAAGAGAGAGAAAGGGAGAGGATAGAGAGAAACATCAACGAGAGAGAATAATCGATCAGCTGCCTCCTGCACTCCCCCTATGGGAATTGAGCCTGCATCCAAGATGCATACCCTTGAGCAGAATCAAACCTGGGACCCTTCAGTCCAGTGGTTCTCAACCTTCTTGCCCTTTAAATACAGTTCCTCATGTTGTGACCCAGCCATAAAATTATTTTCATTGCTACTTCATAACTGTAATGTTGCTACTGTTATGAATCGTAATGTAAATAGCTGATATGCAGGATGGTCTTAGGCGACCCCTGTGAAAGGGTCATTCGACCGCCAAAGGGGTCGCGACCCACAGGTTGAGAACCGCTGCTTCAGTCCACAGGCTGCTGCTCAATACACTGAGCCAAACCAGTCAGGGCAGAAGGGTGGGTCTTACCTTGTCACTCACCAGTGACCTTTGGTCAAAGCTGGTAGGTTGCATAACTCCCTCCCCGCGCCCCACCCCCGAATATTTTGCTAGTTCTTAGGCATAATTTATTTTGGTTACTGTGACATATAGGAAATACATATTTGGTCTCTGCCCCCAGAACTTGACATAGAGTTCCCCAAACTGTCATTTCCTGAGTGACAGGAGCATCTTTTGTTATAAAACGTGTATGTGTTGGTGAATCCGCAGGGGTGCAATGTGGATGATGTGCTCAGAGGGGGAAGGCAAGCTCTGCGCCCCTTCCCACCCACCTTGCCCATGCATCTCTTCCACCTGGCTGTTCCTGAGTGCCATCCTTTATAAGGAATCACATACAGTTAAGGGGAGCAGCCATCTGAGTTCTGTGAGTTGTTCTAGTAAATGATCAAATCCAAGGAAGGGGGGTGGGAGCCCTGATTTATAGCTTTTAGATCAGAAGTGATGACCTGGGACTTCCAAAATGGGGGGTGGGCAGTCATGTGGGGCTGAGCCCTAAACCTGTGGGGTCTATGCTAACTCCGAGTAGTAGCACAATCATTTAATGTGAGAGAGAAAAACACCCCACACATTTGGTGTCAGAGTATCAAGCGAAGAGGTAATAGTTTTTCTTCAGCTACAGGGACCGCAGCTATAAAGGACTGAAGACAGCTTTAAGAACTGAAATTTAGGACCTGCTCAAACCCTGGGATTTGTGCTTTTGGACCAACTTGAGCACACACTGGATCTAGAGCTTACCGCAGCTGACGTGAGAGCAAAGCAGTGCCAGAAAGCGTTCGGACTTACGTCTTCAATCCTCATGTAGCCAGTGAAGCCTGCTAGAGCTCTGAGTGATGCACAGGATTATTAATGTGACCCAGACGGCAAAGCCCGCACAGATTGTAAACAAAAGATGTTTTAAGGCACCACAGACGTTTGTGAAGAGTTGTCGAATGGGTCTGACCATCTGACAAATGCCAATTGTGACATATTCTTGATTTCTTCAGAGAGAGTTGCACTAAGATGCTTTAGTTTTACATATGCATCACTTGGATTTTGGCATTTTTGCTTTATACCCCCTCTCACTGGTTACCATTTTCAAAAATATTCACATGTATATTTTTACTTTCACCCTCTCCACGTACTCTACCTAACTTCAGTACCCCTGACATACTAAAAATCGTAATATAAAAAACCCCTCAAGATAAAGCTTAGAAAAACCCAACCATTACCTGGGGGTCTTTAAACTGAACTTCACAAAATGAGTGAACTTGGAAATCCAGGCATAATTCCTGTGCAGCGTACAAGCTTCAAGGGAGAATGTCTGGTTGCTGTCTGTTCTAGAGGATGGATATCTGTAATGCTGGATAGCTAAGTTAACACTGGATCATTAAGTAATGGGCCATGGCCTGGCCGGTGTGGCTCAGTGGTTGAGCGTCCACCTATGGACCAGGAGGTTGCAGTTGGATTCCCAGTCAGGGCACATGCCCGGGTTACAGGCTCGATCCCCAGTAGGGGGCATGCAGGAGGCAGATGATCAGTGATTCTCATCACTGATGCTTCTATCTCTCTCCCTCTCTGAAATCAATTAAAAAAAACCCCAATGTGCCATGCATTTGTCTAAAAAAAAACCCAAAACATTTATGTTTTCATGAGTTTTCATGTCAAAGACGGAATGAAAATAGAGATCAACCTGTAAGTATATGCATGAACCCTTCGCTGGAACAAAACGTGACGTCCCGGCGCTGTGTGTTCTGACAGCATCTGGTGAAGAGCTATTGCGACTTGCAGGCAGTGACTCTGTGGGGCTCTGCTCCGGAGGTAATCCGGGTGATGAATAGGGTCTCAGAGGCTCAGGACAGCTTTCAAGCGAATGCCTGTCTTACATACTTCTGCATTTTCTTTTTAACTTAATTCAATTAAAAACAGAACCCACTATGGTCTCTGGTTACAAACGCCCGGCTGGTCTTTAGCAAGATCTGTCTATTAAACTTGGTAAAGACTCAAGCAAGGGAAGGCGGTAAGACCGAGACGCATTACCAAAATGGCATGCAAACTGCTCAGCTTAGTTTGTAGGATTCGGCTCAATAAACGCCAGTTTTCCTGTTCTTCCTTCCACCCCCTGTTTGTTACTGGTCTGTCCTTAAATGCTCTCGAGTTAATGAGTCCCCTGGTTGCTCATCAGTTTTTACAAGTCTCAACTTAAATAAATGAATGCTGACTGAATCGTTAACATCAGGCATAGTATAATTATTTACATTTCTCAAAGATGATTTCTAACCCAGCAGTCCTTTAAGTATATTCTGATCAGCTTGACAAAATTTTGAAAATATTAAAAATGTGAGGGTGGAATGTCTTAAACATCTTAGTATTCATCTCTCTCAGGGCCTTCAAATGTTAAGAACCCAGCAAATAATTTTTAACTTATTTACCATCCATTATATTGAGGAGTAGACGTATCCTATTTACCTTGGAGATATATGCTATCTACATATATTCTATAAATGCTTCATTTTTTTTTCTTTTGTGACCAAGCGTGATAAGCACCTCAATTTCACTTTTGCTTTACAAAACTTAATATTTACACCAACAATCATGTTGGCTAAGGACTGATTTAGCTGGAACCTCCCTAGGCATTCACTAATTTTCCTGTCACAACACAGCCATTAATAGCTACCCTTTCTTTTTTCCGGTGATTGTTTCTTATTCAATATTTATTGCCCTGTTGTTAGAATTAATCAAATAATGTTAAACAAAACCTCAAATAAGGTCAAAACCATGCTCCTTAAATGGTAAGTTTCACAAATCATGACATGAATGTTCTACCAAATAATTCTATACAGGAGTTTTTCAGGAATTTGAGGGAAATTTAACATTTGGATGAACTAATCAGAAATGAGAAAGAAAAGGGTGCTAAAGACGCTGCCAAAATTTTTTCTCCATTAAATAATGAGAGTTTGAATGTGAAGCATCAGTTATAAGCATGAAATTAATTTTAGTATGGCCGACATGCTGCAATCATGAGAACCTGGGAAAACACAAAACAACACTACGGGCACACAGATACACAGACCAATGGACAGGAATACACAAAAATATTTCCAAGTTCCTACTTTCACATAGAAAATGCTTAAAATTCATTAGAGTAAGAATAATGATTAGGATATTGTCTAACAGAAGATTTACACAAAGTATCTGTAAAGACTCAAAAAATCTAAGAATTACAAAGAAAGATTTGGTTATTCACCTCTCATCTTTAACACATTTCAATTCTTACTAATAAGGAGCCCCTAAGTTTTTGCAGGCCTAAGTCTACAACAGGAAGTTGATTTTCAATAGAAGTTCCTAGCCAGCCTTTAGTTTCACTATACAGGATCCCATTTAATGCTAATTTCTCTTCAGATCTCAGAGAATGTTGACTAGACAGGCAATGACAGTTACAAGTAGGAAGGCTCAGATAGTGTTTAGCTCATATTTCATGAGGCCATACATGATGAATATGACCTGTGATGAAGAGACCAGAAGAGCAGGAGGATTGGTTGTTAAATAATAATTTAGGTTTAAGTAGTACTTAGGTTTGGCAGCTTGAAGACCTCCAAAGTTGAACTATGTGTGATGAACCTTTGGGCGGGAGGGGGGGGGATTTTAACTTTTCTGGGGGGTAAAAAAGCCCAACTCTTTGATTGTCCATGAAACTTTTATTAAAGTGAGTAACTTGGAGGGGCTGGGTCTTAGAAGAATCACTAACCCTCTATACACGAAGGGTTTATTCTAAGTGGAAAGACCCACCTGCACTATACTTGTATTCCTGGGGAAATAAAACTGTGTTTAACTATTATAATATTTGAAATATAAATATATAAATGCTAAATATGATTCAAGCATGTACTTTTGCATTGGCCTTTCAGTGTATCAGTCGGTAGGCATGTAATTTATTAAAAAGGAACTTCGGAACATAAAGCACACACAGGCGTGAGGACTCACACATGATAGAACAAGGAACTTTAGCTGAACGAAACATCATCACGCAATACCTCCACGCTTGGGTTAAAAGTCTAGATGAAAGTGTGGATTAAACCTGAGCTTCAAAGGCCCTGGGAAAATAAACCCATGTTGTTGCTGGTTCCCATGTTTGCAAAGTTTGGGACTGGATGGTCAGGGTAAAAGGGACAATTATTCTAAAGGTAATACCAGCTATAGAATCTACAGAAAAAAACCAGACTAATTCATCCTTATATTCAACTTTTACTGAGTATTTCATATCTTTCAGAAACACGAGGGAGATCTCAGAAATAACTATTTCTGGCTCCAATGCAAGATGTGACCGTTCTCAGGTAATAACCGGCAAGCTTTTGATTTATGTCTTTCAACAGCAATAAATAAAAGTCCTCACGAAGGGATTTAGAATTTTCTCGCATTTTTCAAAGTGCAGAGCTAAGTGCCTTATCCAGTAGTATGCTAGAATTTAAACAGAACACTCAGATAAAGACGGTAACAACAAAAATGTCAGGTAATGCCACGACTGCAGGCCTGTGACTAGCTGGCGCCAGTTGGTAGTACATGGGAGAATTTTATGCATTTCCAGGTAAGAACTCAACAGGAATCCCTACATCAAGCAACAAGAATCTGATTTTTTAAGACAGTAAAAGAGTTCTTCTTAACCCAGTTTTAACTTCCAATAAAATGCCATCTAATTCGATGTGAGGTGATCACCAGGCCCAGAACAAGCAGGATTCTGACCAATGTAAAAATATCCCCTTTGCTGGCACAGAAGCTTTGGCAAACATTCTTCTTGTCTGTGTCCTTCCTGTGATGGCCGATGGGCTGAACTGAAAGATTTGAAGTGTGTGCACTCGTGAAAGACTCCATTCAGTCCTCGTCTTATTTTTAGCTCTATCAACGACCATTTAGCAAAGATCTTACTTCAAAGATGGGACTTCCAGCTGGAATGCTTCGCTAAATGGCAGCTATTAATGTTCTAGTCTCAACACCCACCACCCTGTCCTGCTCTGGCAAAGGATCCCGATGGTCCCACCTCTCAAACCGAGTCCCCTAGAAAAAGAGAGCAACCACAGAACTTTTTCTCCAAAGAAACAAACAGAATTTTACAGAGCACAGCTGGGACGGAGATTGTTTCTTTTTTTTCTTCTTCTTCTGCATAGAAAATTAAAATGCTAATGTGAATATTCTTTTTCAAAAGCTTTTTGTTCAGCGAGAAAGCATGGCCTAGGAAGAAACCACTACAGTGGTCAACTGTGATTCACAGCTCCACCCTGTCCACTGCTCGTGGTGTCACCCCGGGCCAGCCACTCAATCTCAGGGACATGATCAGTAGAACAGGATCAATACTATCTTGCTTTCTGGAAGAGCACCAGGAGCTCTTTCTGGCTCCTCAAAGCTTCCTCTGCTGTAGCTTTACCACAGAGAGAAAAACCAAAATGATGACAAGAACTGGGGCAAGTCGGTGGCCTTTGGTTTAGTTACATAATGTGCACATACATAGACTGCCACTTCCGGCCAAGATCAAGTAACGGGAAACAGGTTAACCTGCCACCTGTAACATCCAAAAAATGGGGAAAAAAATAGAATTATGTTTCTACAACATATTAAATGTCAGATGAAGAACAGTGAGCACTGAGAAATGGGAAACAAATGAGGTGAGCTCCACAAATGCCTAAGTTTACTGCCTTGAGCTTCCGGGCTGTGATTCCGGGTCTGGGAGCCCAGCAGAGCCTAACAGACTCTCAGAGTTGAAGACATGGAGTGAGAGTCTAGGGAGGCAAAGGCGGCTTGCAGTCATAGGAGGGAATGTTGGAGAGGAGGGGGTCGCTCAGAGAGCAGCCAGAGATTTGTAGATGATGCCCCTTGAGAATGTAGTTGCCTAAGATTAATGCATGCATGTAAAGAAACTAACTGAGGCCACAGAACAAAAATCATCCAAAAGGATTAGAGCTAACGGTGCCTGATGTTCACACAGGGTTAGGAATAATACCTGTTTGTACTATCCAGGTGGCAAACCTCAACATGGTAGATTACTCAGAAGGATTTTCAGGTATACAAAAATGTCCAGCACTCAACAAGGTAGAATTCACAATGTCTGAGAACCAATAAAAAATTATTGGGCATGAAATGATGCAGAAATATATCACATATAAAAAGAAAAATTAATCAGAAATAACCCAAAGCTGACACAGATGTTAGAAGTAGCGACCAAGGATATTAAATGAGTTACCATAATGTACCCTATAAGTTCAAAAAGTTAAGATATGGAAGATATAAAAAAACAAAGAAACAAAAACTCAGATTAAACTTCTAGATAGGAAAACTACCATGTTTAAGGAGAAAAATAGCCAGATGGGATTAATGGCAGATTGACATTAACTATGGCACATCATAATCAAATTGCTCGAAGCTATTATAAAGAAAAATCTTAAAAGTAGCAAGATAAAAAGTTATATTACATACAGAGACAAAAAAAGAAAAGGATAACACCAGTATTCTTTGGAAATAGTACAAGTAATTAACAATGGAGCATCATCATTAAGGTACTTAAAAAACAAACGAAAACTCCATTCTAGAATTCTATCTCCAGTAAAAATGTCTTTAAAAAATAAAGGTGAAATAAATATACTTTTTAGACAACTAAAGCAAAACAATTCTTCACCAATCTACCTGAATTAAAAGGAATTTTAAAGGACGTCATTCAGGTAGAAGGAAAATGATTCCATATGGATCTACATAGGAATGAAGAGCACCAGAAATATATATAAATAACTACATAGATAAATAAATACTTTTCTTCTCATTTAAAACTCTTTAAAAGATAACTGACTATTTAAAGAAAAATAATAATATGAAAAAAGTGTGATGACAACAGCTCAAAGATAGGAAATGGGGAATGGAAAATGGTAAAGACATTTTGTAAGGTAAAGACAACAGCTCAAAGATAGGAAATGGGGAATGGAAAACGGTAAAGACATTTTGTAAAGACATAATGTAAGGTTCTTGTAATATACATGAAGTGGTGTATCACTGTGAAAAGTTCAAAATATTTTCTACAGACCCTACAGCAAACACTAAAATAACAAAATAGTTATGGCTAAAAAGGCAACCAAGGGCATACAATAGAATTATTTTTAAAAATTCAATTAGTCCAAAAGGTGGCAAAAAAGAAAAAAAAATAGGAAACAAAGAACAGATAGGATAAATAAAAAGCTGGTGTAGCTCAATTAATACCAGACATAGTCATTTCAGAGCAAAACATAGTACTCGGCATAAAGAAGGTGTTTGATAATATAATGGGGTGAAAGAGCACCCAACCCTGCACGTTTATGTAGCTAAAAACAGAGCCCAAAATACACAAAGCAGAACCTGATAGCATCACATGGAAAACAGACCAACCCACAGTTCCAGTTGGAGATTTCAGCATCCTTCACTTACTCATGGGTAGTATGGGTAGACCTAGTGTACACACACTCATGTTCAGAATATTCCTACGCCCGGAGTAACCTCGCCCACAAACCTTCAGCGAGGAAATCTATACTTGCATTGCTTGGTCAGCCTCTATGGGCATCTATCACTGAAAACCACACATGAGGCTCCTTGCCGCTGACCTCATGATGGACTAGGGAATATGGGCGCTGCGCTGAGCAGGAAATTCTAGTTCTGGTTTCTCTTCTTCCGCTAAAAATCTTATAACTCGGCCAGATGTCAACTTTTCTTGACCTCAGTGACATCACATCTGATGAGGGGCTGGTCTAGGTTTCTGGTTCCCCGATTGCATCTCTACCGTGAGAGGTCACCATGCCTGGGATGTCAACTCAAGCCAGGCCGTGCACTCTGAGCCCCTGGGAGGCCTGCCTGCCTGTCTGTGGGAAAACGTGTCTGCGGTGATGACAGCTCTGCAGAGGCAGCTGCCCTGTGACCCTTTAACCTTCAACATGGAATGAATGAACTCAGGGCAAACCTCTAACCAGTGGTGCTCATGGCATTTCTCCAGACCTCTTTCTCGTGGCCTTGCGTGCCCAGAGCCGGAGGCCCTCTGCCTGCTGGGAGGGGGACCTACCCGAGGGGGGACGGCCTGCAGCGCGGTGATGTAGTTCTCCAGGGCCAGGCGGCGGCGGTCGTTGAGCATGGCTTCCACTCTGGCCATGTGCGTCTCCACCAACTGCTGCCTCTCGTTGGCGGCTTCCTGCTCCAGAGACTCCACCTTCTCCTGGAAGTGCTGCCGTCCAAACACATGCACATGTCAATCGGGAACTGAACAAGTTACATGGGGCAGCAAGTTTGAAATTTGTTTAAACGGACATCAAATTTCACTCCATTCAAAGATTTCACAATCATTCCCAACTTACATTTCTCATTATAAATCATTATTTTATGTGGCCCCTGAAGACTGATTCGACTAATGAAAATGTAGGATAAGTTTATGTATTCTTGAAAATCTACATCACATTGCATATTAAAAAAATATTCCTCTCTTAGAGTATTTTAATTTAAGGAAATGACCATGATAATCTCTCATTTACTTAAGGTAATTTTGAGAGGGGCTGCAGTTAAAAATTCTAATTACATATTTTTTATTTTTTGCCAGGGGAAGAAGCAGTGGAAGATTTTGGCAGCCCAAAAGATATATTATTGATTAAAAAGTAGACCGCAAAATAACAATGTGAGTTTTATGGAAATGAATTATAACTTGAGCTAATTGGGAGCAAATATAAGGCAGAGTTTAAGCAACTCAATTACTAGACAATGATGAGCAGTAATCCAAGTTGATGAGAATATGAACAATCACAAATGAGGTTCCAGCAGACAATAGGAAACATGAATGGGGGAGGAGGTTGCTGGCATGCACCTCTTATGAGAATGGGCTCAGGTTTTACCTGGATAACTGCTTTCTTATCAGCTTTAGGCAAGTTCTTTGCTTGATGTTCTGCCTCTTCCCATTCTCTCATGACCTACAAAACAAGGAAGCATTTAAATTTAAAGTCAGTTCTTTTGTCAAAGACAGATTTAATGAGATAGATTATGTTTTTCTCCTACATTTGACATTGTACATAATTACCACATTCCAGTTTTACCTCAGTAGTATTTGACCTCCCACTAAGATGTAAATCTATCCTGTTAGTACAATGATCGTAAATATTCAAATTTATTGCAGCAATATGGCCCTTTGAAACAGAGGTGGTCTTTTTTTTTTTTCTTTTCCTGAGAAAATGCTGAAGGTCATTTTACTTGATGTGCACAAATGTTGACGATTCATAAAAGGCATCTATTTCCTGAACAATGCTTTCTAACATTAAATCGAACACATTGGTTTTAGTCTTTTGGGAAAGCAAGTTACAAAATTTCAAACAGTAGATGTGTGTGTGTGGGGGGAAGAACATATAACATTTTATGCATGCGTAGACATACTGTGAACACAGCACCAAAAACGTAGTACATATTGGAGGGAGGAAAAGACTTTAGGAAAAACACTTCTGTTGTCAGAAACCCTGAGATCCAACCCAGGGTAATTAGGGCCCTTTGCTTGTCAACCCACACTATAAACAGCCCTAGATCCCTCTAGAAATTCTCAGAAGTACACATTATAACTCTCTGAATGCAGCAAACAGTATTCTTGGCAAGTAATGCTAATTTAATGACCAGGCTCATCTGTTTTGTAGAAAAACAAAGTCTCCTCTCATCCTTGATGTTCACCTAGGATTTCCCTGAGATAAGTTCACTCACTGATCTGAATGCAGCACAAGTCTGCAGCTGTGCATATTGTTGGAAGAAAACAGGTTGAGATTCTTATCACCTATGGCTGCCTTTTCCTTTTCAAGTGAACTACTTGCTGTCCATTGGCGTGGTGTTTTGGGTTTTTGTTTTGTTTTGTTTTAAAGTGCAACTCCTAACTGAGCTAAGTAAAATGAAGAACAGAAAGTTCAAGAAAGCAAAATTCTGGTTTGTTAACAGATGTTTACTGGCAAACTCTGTGGACTTCCAAACCAGGAGACAACTTGATTTCTTTATTTATAGGTATTTATCCCTAAGGAATTGATTTTTCCGATGACCTTCAGGATCACAAAAAAAGGGGAGGTTTGGAATAAATAACTATGAGGTAACACCACATCAAATCACCAAGTGAGTTTTTAATTAGATACTTATTGTGTATTAGCATTAATTTGTTGTATAAGATATAAGACAAGTGCCCCCATGTTGTTTTCATGAAATTATGGGGTATATGCTCTACTACACTTGACAAGCATATTAAAAATGACCTAAAGAGTTTGCAGCAAAATTGGGGAAAATGATCCATTGCTATGAAAAAGAACAGAACATGGAAGAACAGAAACATATTGTCCCAGATGCTTTGGTGTCTCCAAGAATTAATGAAGGGCACCTGCGGGGAGGGGCTAGGGAAGACTACTTTTGCTTTTATGGATGAGATAAGCCTTGCATTGCAAATATTTCAATTTCCTGCTTCAAGAATGTTCTCAGTGGCGGTACTCTACCATGAATTCTTCAGGCAGGAATCTCAAAATTAGTTTGAGAGAGAAATCAAATGTTTCACTGGAAGGTGAGAAACTTATTTCCCAAAGTAAATTTGCACAATCTCACCTTGTATATTCAGAACTTTCATTTCGAGCAAAGAAATCATGAAATAATTAAGGAGATTTATTTAGCTAATAAATTGAAAATAAGCATTTCTAGAGAAATAAAATTTTGATTTTTAGATAAATTTAATTATATCCTACACCCTCAGAAAGAAAACAATTCACCTATAACATCACACTAGGTTTACTACTATAACATTACTGCTGACCTGCTAAATATCAGATCCAGTACTTAGTGCTTTACAAAATCTATCTCATTTAATTGATTCCTCACAACAGCCTGTGAGATTAGGCATGGCCACCCTTATTTTTGAAACAGGTTAAGTTACCCACTCAAGGTTATGCAGGGAAAAAAGGAAAAGGAAGGATATAAACCAAGATCTGTGTGGCGCTAAATATCATGCTTTTGTCCCCTGTGGCCCTACAGGCAACGTTCTAACATGGCAATTCTAACAGATGAGCTCATTTTATTTATATTTGGTGACATGAGGAAGGGTCATTCCTAGATGATGATGCTTATCTTAAAAATAATACATTTAGAGAAAGGTCAACTTTCATTTTAAAGAACTTCATTTTAAGGATACATTGACACTGATAAATTCATAAGTAATAAAAGTACTTATAAGCCATTCAGCATCTTATAGTTGATAGATTCTATTCATAACATATGGCAACAGAAATCTACAAATTAAGAGTTATCATGAACCACAACAAAAAACTGAAATACCAAAAATTACCCAAATCCTCTGTATCTGTAAGAAAACAACAAAAACTACAAGAAGAATTAATTTAAAGAACTACTTTTTAAAAAATAAGAAATGTTCAGGATCTAGCCTTTGAGGCTGTGGCCAATCTTCTTATGAAGCAATTTCCCACTGCATGGGAAAAGTACTAGCTTCATCTGGATTTATGGATCTTCAAATACTGGCAGTTTCATGCAGAGAAATGACAACTAATACCAAGAGATTTAAGAGGCAGGCAAGCTTAGAGTCAAACTGTCCCCAGAATTCAGTGGCACAGATCACAAAGATAAATGTTGATCTCAGGCATATCACTTTCCTGTGACTAGCTGGATCTGGCTGGCTGCATTCTCTGCTGTAGGATAACATCTCTCACATTATCTCAGGTATAGCTAATGGCTAAAAGATGAAGAAAATCTATTAAAACGTAGACAAACTAAGTCATGTGTTAAATAGATGTGCTGAAACAAAATGAAGTTCATAGTCTGGGAGAGATTGATAATATCTAAAAATTGGGGAGCATTTGAAATCAATTCTCTTAATAGGCTCAAAATGATCAAGATACATTGGGGAAAATAACTCAGGATTTGTATTAGAAAAAAAAGACTAAGTAAGGTCAAGAAAAGAAACACGAGGTTAGTAAGGTGACATAAACTTATAGGGACTAAATGTTTACAACCCAGCTGGAGAGATAAGACACACACACACACACACACGTATGTATATAAAATAATCACTAATAAAATTGGGGATCAACTATGTCGAGCTGAATATAAAGTAAGAACAATGACTGTTGGTCCCACTGCGAGGATTACGTGGGGTGTAAGGAATGGGTGAGACTTATACTGTGAGGAGCAGTAGAAGGGCATTTCCAGAGGAAGTGAGTGCAGAGAGCGATGGGAAGGCCAAGATGAGCTGAGCACGTGCAGAGCGGGGGGGGGCCAACAGGTTTCCTGCTGCCTGTATGAGGATGGTAGCAGTTGGGGGCGGAAGAAAAAGCAGGAAATCTGGAGTTGGGAGCAGGGTGTTGGGGTGTGAGAACAGGCACTGGAAATGCCAAGCTGAGCATTCAGTATTTATCCTTGTTCTTTTTCTTTTCTTTTGTCCCAGATGTGGCTTTTGAGGGCAGTGGAAAGCCCCTGTAAGCTTCATAAACAAGAAGTGAGAGAGTTGAGCTTTAAGGGACATCAGCTCGGCGGCTCTAAGTACTACGCATAGTCATCCTTGCTTTTGTAACAGAGATTACTGATCAACTTGTGTCTTTCCTAAAGAAAAATCCCATTTTTCAAAAGAACTGGTTTCAGATGAAACATCACTATTCCAGTATAGCTGGCTTTCTAGTTCCACTCGCATTTGAGTTTTCATTAAGAACTGCATTGTATTCCAGAGCCCAAGTATTGCGATTATGCACCCCCCCCAACCGCCCCCGCAATGTTATTATCCTAAGTAGTTCAGGTATTGCGGTCACTCTCTTAAAAAAAAGGGATTGTGTTGTGCCTTTCCAGATACATTAGTAGGTCTATGCTTTACAATGTAGGTTCCATTGTGATTCAGGTATGGCGAGGCCAACACATCAGGAGACGACTACCAGCGAGAAGATAGTCTCTTGCCCAGTTTTCAATGTGGCACATGGGAGAGCACCAGAGTCGGTCCGGAGGCAGAGCGTGAGAAGGAAACGCGGATAAGAACCTTTATGTGGTTTGGGAGGGAAGGAATGAGGGAGGCGGGGTAAAGTGGCTAAGTGGACTTAGGATGGACTAGTTTGGATTTTGAGTGGCTGGTTTGCACGGGAAAGATGTGTTTGCAGGCCAGTCATTTGCTACCTCTAAGAATTGGCTCGCCCTGGGAGGGGCAGTCTCCCCAGGGTTAGTTAGGTCCCAGATATCAAATCATTGGAAAAGACAGAAAATAAAAAGGCATGTCTACGATAGTCTACTAATAACCTATGTTGATCTTAAAAATATATATGTGGGACTAGATGAAATGGTTAGTATGCTTCACTTTAGTTTTAAGTTTTTAAGGCCTTATGAATGAGCTTTGTAAGTAATGACTGGTCCAATGATATAATCATAAGGTATTCAATACAAAAATATTCTTCAACACTAACTAAAGAATGTTTTAAGGGATTTTAAGTTACAACATGATGGTCACAGGTACTCTATATACACAGAGTAATAAAACCATCGAGAATGTAGTAGACATATTGAATTTCTGCTTACACAATCCTATGATACTTACTATACCTGGGTCTTTACTAGGTGAAATGATGAGGAGGATAAAACCCTCCTCTCCAAATCAATACCTTATAGAAAACATTGAAAATTAAGACTTTAAATCTTTAAGAATCTGGATTAAATTAAAGACTCCTACCCACCCCTAAATATTTATTGGTCACTGAGCCCCAGTGCAGATTCTGAGGCAGAGGCCAGACCAGATTTCCCAAAATTGTAGGGCTGAAGCACGAAAAGAGTCACATTACCTGGGACATCCTCTCTCGGTGCTTGGCCTCCAGCCTCTCTTTGGCTTTCTGGAAGTGGGCGTGTTCATTCTCATCTCCAGGCGTCTCCAGGTACTTGTCCACGGCGTCAGGGGTGCTGGCTGCGGTGGTAGGAACTGCAAATGGAAGGGAAGGAGGTTTGAGAAGAGAAGCAGAATATCCGATCGTTTCAAAGAAAGCCCTATTTTCCATTATTCCAGAGCAAAGAGTTTAGTACAGAAGCACACACACGATGTTAATGCTGCTGAAGAAAATACCATGAGACACTCCCCAGCACAGCAAGATGTGTGTCATCCCTCCCAAGACTCAGGTGAAAGAAAATCTTGAAAATTGTCCGTTTTGTGATTATAAGTATTATGTTTCACATTCTTTGCAAAACAACAGGCATAGAGCAAAACAGTTGGTGTTTAACACAGACATGTTGTCCTAAATTCCTATGCTTAGCAAAATTAACTTTTGTAACCTTGAAAGTAAACAATGGTATCCATTAAGATCCCTACAAAACCCGAAGACATCTCAAAATTAGCCCATTGTAGAATAATTGCACCTCAGAGCAAAGGCAAATCCCACAACTGTGTATTTTAGATAGCTAGATTACAAGCCATCTTTTGTGAGAAAATATTTTAAACATTATTTAAAAAAAAAAGCCTCAAAAAGTCAATAAAGGCATTTTTGAAATAAAAAAAAGACCTTTCCACTTGCACAAATGAGAACAAGTTCAAGTTCTTTTGTCACACTGCACTATGGCAGAATGACAAATTTAGGCAAGTCACATTTTACATTTTGAATAAATAAAAATGTTTGGGAGTCATAGTCCCTGATTAGGATAGCCATAGGCTGTGTGTCAACCATCCACGGCACCCTCTTTGGAAAAGTGGAATCATAATAGTTACCATATGCGTAGAAAAGTTCTCCAACTCTTGTGTTAGTTGAACTACAACTTTATAATAGTAAGAATAAAAAATTTATAAAGAATGAGCATGTGCAGTACATTGAACAAAATTACAAATATTTCAAGTAGTAAACCTTTTTTAAGCACATGGAAATAAACACAAAGCCTGCACTATGTATTTATTCCATTTGATCAAGAAATACGTCTCTTTTGGTAAATCCTTGGTAATGACCTCTGTCCCTTCAGCTGGGGACTTTAAAGGAAAGCAGTCTCTCTTTTAATCCTTAATTCAAACGAGTAAGCCACTGATGCTAACCACGCATCTCAGCTAGTGTGAGTGAAGTTCTCCTGTACTCACGGCAGCCAGCCAACCAGATCCCTACCCAGCCAAGGACTGAAGAAGGATGACACCTCTTGATATTTCAAAAGGAATTTAGTATTTCATTACCACTACCCTGCAGCTGCTGAGGGGGAAGGAGAGAACATTTTAAGGAGGAGTTTGCGCCGAGAGCTCAGCTCATCTTCTGTTTCTCGAATATTCCTACGTTCAAAAGACACTGTCGTACCGGGCCTGGCTGCCACCGTGTGAAGTCCATGGTGGACCAGAGACAGCACACCCAGGGTGGTGACAGGAGCTGGAACACCTGTGCCTCATGTCCCCACCCTTTCAAGGTGCTTCCTTTGGTCGCTTGAACCACGTAGGAAGGGAAAACAAACGGGCTTTAGGAGGGCGTATTTTTGTATTGCTTTTTCAACTTCCACAAAGCGGTTTGTACTGTCCAGACACCTCTGAGGTCCCCTAGGTACTGTGATTTGGGCCAGATTTCCACGTTGGCCAGATCATAAAGCCTCCATTCATTAGTGAGTACTGTGCCAGACACTCGACACATGTTCTCACTTAACATGTGGGGAGAAGAAAAAATTGCCCTGCTACATATCTTGCACAGAGGGGAAATACTATCATTTGCTACACTCACTCACATCCCCAAACACACACAAATAAGTCTGAATTTAGGATTAGGAAAACCATGAAAGGCTCTAAAGTTAATATTTAGCGTAGTAAAGGGCTAATCCATTGACTTACCGAGGGTACTGGAAAGGGTTTGTTTAGGTTAAAGAATAATATGAATTGGCCCAAAATACACTTTGTTATGACATCTGTCGGCTGTACCCCCCCCCCCCCCCCCCGCTTTTGCTTCTTGGTAAATGACCTCTTAACAAGCATTCAGCAGCAGGATTCTGGAACAGGGGGGGAGTGAAAGATCCCATAGACTTTGAATGTGAACAATCTTCCAGCCTCCAGCCCCTGCTCAAACATGTTCATTCATAACTTCTGCAAGCAAGCTTGCTGGGTCGAGTCACCTTTCCAAAGAAAACTCGACTTGAAACTCCGTGTTAAGCATTTCCTAGGTTGAGACCTCTAGCTGCCAAATCCTCAGCAGCACTACCACCATCATATGCGTGTGATTTTCACTTTCAGGTGACCTTCATATCAATTTTCTTAGTCTCTTAGCAGCCTGGCAGAACATGCAGGGTGTACACCTGGAGCACGGGTGTCTATACGTAATGCCACATGAAAAAAATACAACAGGAAAGCAGTTCCAGCTCCCAGCACATTACTGCCTCAAGGTCATTCAGCTTCCAAATCCCAGTGGAACTGTGAATGAGAAAGGCTTTTGATCTAAGCCTCAACCCTTTTTCTTTTTGCAACCCTGGGAGGTCGGAGGTTATCTGAGAAGCTGAGACAGTAGCCAGGATGTTGACTATGCTGCCTGGGGAGTGCTTGCTCATTCCTTTATTCCTCCAGGTAACATTACGGCTTCTACTTTATGTGAGGCAGGTAGATGGGAGAGACCAACGAACAAAGACCCTTGTCCTTGTGGAATTATGTTCTAGTCACTAGAATCTAGTGAGAGAAACAATCACCTCAAAAAATAGTAATTCACATTGTTAAAATGTGATTTGCATTATGGAGAGAAAGAGAATTAGAGGTGGAGGAAGGGGGTGGGGGAGGGGAGAGACCATAGCAGTAGGAGGTGGGCAGGCTGGGCTAACTGAGAAGATGACCTTTGTAAAAGAAGCCAACCCCCCACCCTTCAGGCACCTGCTGTAAGAACAGGGCAGGCAGGTGAAGAATCTGGGGCAAAGGCCCTAAGAGGTGAGAGTGCCTGGAAAATTCCAGGGCCAGCAGAGTCAGTGTGGCACGAGCTGGAGAGAGAGAGAGTAGTGAGAGAGGCAGAATAGAAACGGGGGACAAGAGCCAACATGGGTTGTTTCAAGGAGGGAAATGTGATGTGATGTGTTTTAAAGGATTTCTCTGGCCCAGCCAGTGTGGCTCAGTGGTTGAGCATCGACCCATGAACCAAGAGGTCCCCAGTTGGATTCCCAGTCAGGGCACATGCCTGATTGTGGGCTTGATTCCCAGTAGGGGGTGTGCAGGAGGCAGCTGATTGATGTGTCATTGATGTTTCCATCCCTCTCTCCCTCTCTCCTCCTCTCTCTTAAAACACAAAACAAAAAACATATTTAAAGGATCACTCTGCTAAGGGACTAAGCAGCAGGGAGATCTTTAAAGAGTAAAAGACAAAAAGGAGGGTGGCTTGGAAAAGTGGGGGGGGGGGTGAGGCGGTGAGGATCTCATTGCAGGTCCCTCCCTCCATCCCCGCCCCCAACACACACAGATGACAAAGATCAGATTGACTTCTCTCACCACGCAGCACTGTTAAACCATAGGTAACCAGGTGCTAAGGGAGATACTGCTTTCAGCTGTGGGTGAGGGTTCATTTCAGTTTTACAAATGATGCACCAAGGCTTGTCACAACACTTCCACCTCACACTGCTATCTCCCCTGAGGACCTGCAGAGCTCTTTTTTTGGCGGGAAGGGGGGAGCTGAGGAGGAGCAGGTTTGCTTTCAGTTTATTAATGAAACCTGGCGCTGTACCCAATGTGCCTGCCACAAAACACACCATCATCATTGGGGACATAAATGCCAAGGAAACATTTCCGTCCCTGAGTCTCCCCTGAGAAAACTTTAATTATAAGGAAGGGTTACTCCAAAACAGGTGAAAACGGGTGTCTGCAGAACGCAGTAGGGATCGCCCTCCTTGTCTGTTTGTAGGACTTCTGTGTCAGACACATCATCGAATTTCAGTTTCCACGCACCAAATACTCATTTATTTTTCTTTCTTAGAAATATGTTTTTATTGACTTCAGAGAGGAAAGATAAGAGAGAGAAACATCAATGATAAGAGAGAATTATCGATCGGCTGCCTTCTGCACGCCCCCTACTGGGGGATCAAGCCCAAAAGCCCGGCAAGTGCCCTGACAGGGAATTGAACAACCTTCTGGTTCATAGGTCGATGCTCAACCACTCAAATACTCATTTTAGTTCTGATTTTGTAATCACTGCATTGTACTTTGTTTCATAATCATACTCAAGACAGCAAGAATATGGAGTCCAAAACTAGCAACAACATGAAAAATTGCCCCAATCATTCTGATATTTGTTTTTCCTCAATCTCTAGGGTGACACATAAATGTATAGTCATCATGGGCTCAGGATACAAAAAGAGGGATAATCCCACCCTCAAGCTGTGACCACCCACACCAGGGCACAAGGCGAATATCCCCTTAAACAGAGGCCCATAATGGCATCTAGTCAATATACTAATATTAGAGGCTAGCAGGGAAATTTGATTAGTTTCCTTTTGCTGGCGGAGAGGCAATGTATTACCTCGATAGCATTGACAATAGAAAGTGAAAGTAAATGAAGACCCATATAAGTCATTGCCTTATCACCGAAAATGCTATTTTATACAGAGCTGTCAATACTGTCAGTTGAAATGGATGTGATTTATGTGAGAGGGGGCAATGGGGATAATTTATATGGAGGTGAAATGTAAACCTGTAGAGAACGATTTTACGTGAAAATGTAATCTGAAAGCACGGCAGAGCTTTGCAGACTGCCACCTCAACTTTCTTTTTTTAAAAAAGGGCTCCATTTCTCTAATTCCAAAACAGCTACAATTCCCAACGCAGGCAGAACTCAAATATCTATCGCCGCCTCCCAGTCCGAGTTGGAGGAAGCATTTATAACATGAAAATAGTTTGTGATCCTTAAATGTGGTGGACACTCTCTAAAAAAAAAAAGAAAAAAGAAAAGGACAGAGGCTCTTTCCCCGATATGCCTTTGTATCATTATTTTATAGTCTGTGCGATCATGGTTGGCAGACCATCAGTGCATCATGTGGACACAAGATAATAAAAATGTAATCTATGCTGTGTTTACTCTACGATAGCCAAGCTACATTTCTTTTTTATGTCTTATGGACACAGACTGGCGTGGGAATTTTGTCAGTTATGTGAAAGCAGCGTGAAAGGATGAATGCCGGTGCTATTTGTATTAATATCTACATCCTACTTAACACAGTGCACCAAAATGGAAAAGAACCCTGAAGTCTGAATCTAAACTATATCTATGAAGCCATAGTGATAATAACTGGCATCTAGATTTTCTTAACCCTCGGCTACTGCTTTTTCATCAATTTGTTGGAAGCAATTTTCAACTTCATTACGGCAGATCATAAAGGGGTGACCTGTCACGGTTGCTCAACACTCAACAGATGAGTTCAAAAAGTCAAAATCCTCAATATTGTCCACTTTCCTAGAAACCACAGTAGGAAAAGCCAGTGGAACTGCTAACCTCTGTGGAGGTCTTAAAAGGGTGAAGCCAGTTTCATTTGATACCAGCCTTCCACAGCAAGCATTCCCTACTCATGTATATTTCACTTTATATTGTTATTTAATCCCATCACATACCTGGGTCTCATGGCACCAATGAAACTGTCACGTTATTAAAACAGGGTATTTGGTTTACTTTGTCGGTGTCCCTTACACCACCAAACTCATCACCAGCACATCCTGGGCTCAAAAGTAGCAGCTTTTAGTAAACCAGAGGTTGGCCTGCTGATCTCTTTCTAAGTAATGTTTTATTGGACACAGCCGTAGCTATTCAGTTAGCCTTTGTCTGTGGCTGCTTTTAGGCTACAACTACTGAGTTGAGCACTTGTAACAGAGACCATATGGCCTACAAAAGCCTAAGATACTGACTCTCTGGCCTTTTAGAGAAAAATTTTGCCAACACTTTATTAAACTGCTTACTCTTCTCTGCAAATAGCTAAAGAATAGAGCACATATATGGTGAACTCTTTACTTTTTTTTTTTTTTTTTTTTTTTTTTTACTGTTCTGAGTAAATGAGCTTTTTGTTTTTCTTCTTCTTTTTAAATGCTGGTTTGCAGAGCAAATCAATTATTTTCAACGTTAGGGTTTCTCATCATGGTAGCTCAGAGGAAAGGGCCGTTCTTTTGATACTGATCATTTCTGGATACCAAAGATGTAGCTTCTCATACTCATTAATCTAATAGGTTTTATTGGCACTGATGTGACATATAATTTAATGCACCGCCACGTCTTTTAATGCTAGTAATTGTTTTTAATAATGCTTGGCAGTTTTATGAAAATGTCACAGTTCCGTTAGAATTAGGGAGTGTGGTAACAGAAACTAACAGTTGCTGTGTTGCAATCGGAAGAACAAGCACGTCGCGGTGAAGCACAATGGTTCAAGTCTGGCCAAAGACTAAATGGCCCTGGCGTTATGACAGGACAACTGCTAGGGTGGCACATTCCACTCGAAGGCCACGCAGTGCGTTATCTACAGTTTGCAAACTGTGAGCTTCTGAGGCAACAACCTTAGAATCTGGGGTGGTGGTTTGGCCTGATTTGGTACGTTCTCTGGAAGAGGGCTAGGCTATTCTATCTGGGCCATGTGGATGGGAGTAGACATCAATTGTTTCCCCTTTCCCAGTCCCGCAGGAGGCCAGATCTGCACCTGTACAGAGACCCTATATGGCCATGAACATGCAAGTAACAAGGCTACGTGGCATCGCTGCAGACGTCGTCCTCTAGCACATGCAGGGATTCTGTGAAACGAGGAAGACACGGAACTTCTACGTAACTTACAAATACTGAGAGCTATGATAGCGGTCTCGCAAATTCAATTTCATAAACGTCTATTGAGAACTGGAGGCTCCTGACATTCTAACACGTCAACGTGCCTTCAAGTGTACAGAAAACGCACATATTTACGTCAGCCTTGTCTTATCTCTGAATCAGGTGTGGGCACACTACCAGCCTCAGCAGAGGGTCTCAACTGGGGGTGATTTCAACCCCCACCCCTAAGGGCACATGTGGCAAAGTCTAGAGATATTTTTATTTTTTATTTATTTATTTTTTAAAAAAAATATATATTTTATTGATTTTTTACAGAGAGGAAGGGAGAAAGATAGAGAGTTAGAAACATCGATGGGAGAGAAACATCGATCAGCCGCCTCCTGCACATCTCCTACTGGGGATGTATCCACAACCCAGGTACATGCCCTTGACCGGAATCGAACCTGGGACCTTTCAGTTCGCAGGCCGACGCTCTATCCACTGAGCCAACCTGGTTTCGGCTCTAGAGATACTTTTAGTTATCGCAGCTAGGACGGTGTTACTGGCATCTCATCGATAGAGGCCAGGATGCTGCTCAACATCCTCCATGCACCCACAACACAGAATTATCCAGCCCAAAGTGTCAAGAGGGTTGAGGCTGAGACCTTGCTTTAGGTGTTGTTTCTACCACAACTCACCGCAAGGAAAGGAGCAACATGGGTCATCTGTCATTCTCTTTAGTTAGGCCCCTTGGTGTGGTCAGCTGACTAAAAATTGGCCTGATGCTCTTTGTGAGATTAAATGCCATTAAGGAGTCAGTTTGTGAAAGAATACTACAAGCAGAAGATCATAACTAATTCATAAATATTGATGTAGTAGGGCTACTGTTCACATACATTGCACTGGGCAGATTGAAGGTGAAACTTTTGCATTGTCCTAAACCCAAATGGGCAGACACAAAAGTAATGTCAGACACAATTCGGGTCTCACAGATTCTTTCTCCCACGTGGGGAAGGAGCTTTTAAAAGGATCCAAATGCATATGCAGTATATGAATAAAATGAAAGCTCTTAGCCTCACACCTCTACAGTTTCTATCAGTAATTTAGATTCTTCCCTATGACAAAGCCCCAAATCCAGTGTCCCTTAACATTGCACTGTTCAAAATTGTTTTCTATGACAAAGATTTGAAATGTAGAAATACCTAATTATAATAAGTCCTGACAGGGAAATTATTGTACTTATAATGCAGACCATCACACATTTTCAATAATATGTGCAATCTTATATCGGTTTAACTGGAGAGCCTTTTCTATCTCATTTCACATTTATTATTTGAATAGCAGCAACTCAGACTGAGAAACCCGTAAATCCAACGACCTTCGTGAAAAGAGATACCCTCCAAGTAGGTTGGTTACGGAGCTCCTGGTTGGGGAAGGAGCCAAGTGCAAGCCCAAATCAAAGGGGCTTGTCCACCTTTCTAGTTCTGGCTAATTTTCTCCAACTCCAGTCTGCTGTCTGCATTTGACCTCCAGATGACCATGACTTTTCCAATTCAAATGTGCAGCTTTGCTATAAATAATATAGTATAGCTGTGCAGGCTATAAATAACTAGAAATTATATGCTTTCCCCAGTCTGTTTATACTAACACTGCAAAACCCTTCACTTGCTGTGACTGACTGGCCTCTGTAGGGAGATTAAGAAAATATAACGGCAAAAATCACACTTCACCCTCCTAGAATGGAAAAGAGTCAGGATCCCAAACACACTACAGGTAGATGGAGAAAGTCCCTGGGACAGAGAACATTATAAAAAAACGTTCCAGTGTCTGTTTGGAAGAGTTGAGGACACAAGTACTTCAAGAAAATAAATTTATCAAGTAATAATGTTCATTTCCATTACCTAATGAAAGTAATGGAAATAATAAAATTATTTTGTATGCTAAAGTAATATAAAATAAAACATAAAGTAAAAATAATTGTTTTGTAAAAGGGTTGAAAGACATTTAATTCATTGAGGCACGCTATATTCATGGCATTTATGAAAAACGTTTTTAGTATTTTCCATCCACTTTCTACTATCTACTGTATTCTTAAAATGTGCTTCTGAACCTCAAATATTATTTTTCTACTATAGAAAACAATGTCAGAACCAAATAGTTGGCCATTTGGAGCATGGGGCACAGGCATAATATCATTTAGCTTTCGACCTGGTCTTGCCATTTTGATGGCTGGGGAAAAGTCACTAAACTCTTAAAGCCTCATTTTCTCATGTGCACAGAGGAAATGAGGAAAATGCCCACAGTGTTCCTCAGAAGAATAAATGGTCCATGAAAATGCCACGCAGATCAATGTATTATCAATCTTACATGTAATATCTATATTTTCCTCTACTCTTTCTATGTCTACTCACTTCCAATACTCTTTGAAAGGATGCTTTTTCACAATAGGAAATACTTTTATTGTGGTAGTAAAAACCACACTCCCTAAAAGTTATAGATAATCTGAGTGCATTTGAATTTTATGAAGGCCAGTAAAAAACTTTTCTGCTAACATCCTTTGTAAATTACATAATTCTTCAACTATAATTTTTTCTTTTTTGAAAAAGATAATTGTTTTAATCAATGTTGAGACTAGATTTTTTTTAGGATAATACAGAAAAATGCTAATTTTCTGTTGATTACCAGAGGGAGAGGAGGGTGGGGTGAGGTATATGCACTAGTACCTACAGTTAGTATAATGCATGCACATTGCATATTGTTTCCTGGGAAACAAGTCACTTATAAACATACTTTCTTGTTAAACCATTGGCACCTGTGAGCTTTAAGAAACAAAACAGTGATACCAAATAAAACCCAATAGCAGTGTTGTATACACAGTATTTTATAGAACTATACTAACTAAAAAGGACCTGATCGGAAATAGAAGCAGCTTAGTCAATGCCCTTAGCCGCACAGCTGAAGTTATCTGGCAAAATCAGACATCATTTCAAGCAAGGCAATGGAAATAGACATCTTATTCAAAGACAGGAAGGTGTTCAAGAAACACAGAACCATGCAAAGAAGGTGACGATACTGGACTTAAAACCAGCCATGCAATGTACTCCTCCCCTCCTTCCCCTCCAGTGAATTACAACGTACGTTTAACAGGATCTTGGGGAAGAGGCTCCTGGGTAGTCTTGAGTAAACTTTGGGACACTATGGAGAAAATAAAAGAACATAACTAAAAACAAAAATAGAAACATGGGAATGAAGGCTGAAACTCACATGATTCCACTAACCAAAGGAAAAATCAAAAACAAAGTCACAGAACTAAAAACAAAAACTAAACAAATATCCTGAGTTTTGGCCCCAGCATGGACCCAAAGTCAACAGATAAAAATAAGACATGTTTGCACAATCACACCTTGGAATCCTGGGTACTTTGTCTCTGATAGTACATCCAAGTCCCCTGTTGAAGGCTGCTCCCTGGCTCCCATTCTCCCTTAGCGCCCAGCATCACCCGTTCCCTTCCACCCATTCTCCATGGCATCTCTATCGTTTCATCCGTTCACAGGGCGGCCTCCGGCTCTCAGCTCTCGGCTCTCAGCTCAGGCTATTTGTTGAGGCTTCACTCTTCACTTATTCGTCCACCTTTCTAACTGACCCTCAGCCTCTCACGTTTACTTTCTTGATAAATTATTCTGTAACCCACTTCCCTTGAAACTGAGCACTGCCTGGCTTATCCATTACATCTCTGTTGGGGGCATGAACCTTTTGTAAAATCTCAGCAAAATGAGTGCCATCCAGGGCGCCTCCAGAGGCTCCATCTGACTCTGGTGCCCGCTGGCTGCTCATGGTCTGAACCAAACCAAACTGATCAAATGGAGAGGGTATGTGTAGGGGCTGCCATAGGGTTTGCTACTGCTGTTGTGTGTGTGTGTGGGGGGGAGGGGTGGGGGGTGGAATTAGTGTTTCTAACTCTTGAGGTAAATCCATCACTGCTAATAATTTTTAAAACCCTCTTTCTTCTACGTTATATGCATACATATTTAGTAGCCCCCCCCCCCCAAAAAAAAATCCACCTGGAAAAGAAGGAAAGAGTTGGAAATATGCCAGGAAATCTCCCCTAGCAGCGAAACCAGTCAGAATCCCTTTCACAAGGGCCCTTTGTTCAGAGGGTCCAGGCGACAGAATCCCCTACAAGTTCCGGGTTACCTGACCTAATTAACTTCTTTGTTTGAAACTGAAGGAGTTTTTTTGTGCTAGAGCTTCAACCGTCCAATCCGAGCCAGGAAAGACGCCCGTGGGGCTGCCAGTCCCTACACCTGTTCTCACACAGGACAGCTCTTCCACGGGAGACCAACGGGAACTTTCCCATCAGATTCCACTGGGGTCCTGGGCTTCACCAGAGAAGGTCATTACGGTGCAGGTCCTGCTTTTGTTTAGCTTGAGCCTCTGTTCACACCGGGAAGCCATTTATATAATCCCCATCACCCCAGGCAGGAGACAGTGATGTTACCCTCACAAGGAGGGGAGGAAAGGCAGGAGTCTCTCAAACAAAACAAGTCACAATTACTGATTTTAATCTTCAATTGATCAGGTTGCATAACTATTTCTTGAGTAGTTAAAACTTCCTACTCACGAACAAAAAATCAATAAAATAAAGTTGGGGATTTAACGTGGGAGGCTGTTGAGAACAGAAGTCCGGATGCCCGCCGTATGACTTCCTGAGACCTATGTCTGTGGAAGAAGTTTCAACTCGCACTGAAGTCACCTCGACTTCATTTATTTATCCCCCAGAATTATGAACAGCTTCAAGTTCAAGAGAAAAGGCTTTGGAAATGATATTCCCTGAGCCTTATGTCACTGAAGGTTTCTAATTTAAGTCAAGAGTTGTCATCTATTTCCAAGAGAAGACATATAAACCCGGCATTGCAAATGTCCACGTGTGAGGTCAGGGGTCACAGGGCCATGGCCCCCTTCTGACATTTGAAGGGCATGTGCTCAATTCAGTCCCATTCCCTCCCCAACCACAATAAAAGTCCCACGTAATGAAATAACTCAAAAGTACTCAGTCACAAAAAATAGCCTTACCAATGCAACCGGAGCATCGTCAGCCGGGCTTGCAGTGGTAAGCCTTATTTGCATACGTGGAGCACATGCACAGACCCACGCACACACACACACACGTACACGGACAAACACATATGTATACATTTGCAGAAGAGCTGAGAAGGCAAAACAGCAACCCCAGCTTGGCTTAAAGAGAAGCACTTAGAAGTCCCTAGAGACTGCAAGACGTGTGCACCACAGCTAGTCAAAGGACACACCACGGCCATGCTGTGTTAGAGAGAGACGGAGATGTGTGCTCATGGTCGGACATCCTGGAGGAGATGCCCGGCCATTGGAGAGGTGGACAGAAATGGGGTTAGTGGTGGCAACAGACCCGTCCCCAAGAACCAGGAAAACCAATCTGTTACAAGGAGCAGAGTCAGTGGCGAGAGAGACGAGAGGTGGCCAGGCTGGAGGAAGGTCCACTTACTGACGCTGCCACACACGGCCATGCAGTACTCCTCTGTGTCAAAGTTGTTTCGGTTGCCGCCACAGCCGCCGTAAAAGAAGGGGGCGCACTTCCCCTCGGTCACATCAAAGTACCAGCGGGAGATCATTGCTCGGCATGGCCCCGTCTCGGCTTGTTCAGAGCACACCTCTAGTCAGAGGAGATGTGGGGAACCACATTTAGCATGAAAAGGTACCGGCTCGCTGTTCACGCACATGTTCACTTTCTTAACGCATGAGTCCTCCCCGGGGTCACTTGCACTCGGTTCATTGGGCAGTGTCTGCCAAACTTTTACTGAGGAATTTAATGACCCAGCAGGATGACCTCAGAAACAAAGCAGTGCATTCAGAGATGGTTTCATGTGCAGCTCTCAGTGGTAACAAGAGGGTTCCAGCCGAAGGTGAACCAATCTTTCAGCTGCTTTTGGATTAATATGAAAGGCCTTGAGGTATCTGCACATCAAAACATTTCTTCACTTTGAAAAATAAACTTTTCCTTTATAATAACTTTAAATTACTCTGCAGGTAAAAGGATTGTGTCTGGTGAGGATGCAAAAACTTAAATCTCTCACAAATATCTGATTTTCTTTAATAACAACTGCCTTGACTGGAAGCACAAAATAATTACACATATTTTGAAGGTGATCCAGCTGTCCAATGACTGATGATATTTGAAAGTATATGTAATATCTGTCAATGTGACTTAATGTCAGTTACATTATCTCTAATGAAAAAACACACTATTATTTGTATATTTACCTGTTCCTTGAACAATAATGTTCCAAACAATAAAACATAATCAAGCAACTCTAATTTGTTAATACATACCATGCATTGTTTTACATTCAAACACATCTTACCTGTCACCATGCTTTGACACCCTCCCTAATTCCTGATTGACTCAAAAGTGTAGTAAACACTTCCATTTTACTTTGATTAGAATAAGAAACCTACCTCCCATGTATATTCCATGGATATGCCAGGCTGCAGGAAGGATTACAGAGAGCCTGCTGATACCTTAGTAAACACAAGTGTCTTGCTTATTCTTAACAGAACATGGGAAAGCAACCTTCTTCTAAAAGATAAAAGCCATACAAAACCCAGAGCTCCCAAATGAGGAGTAGTCAAGACTGACCATAATCACTCAAAGACAAAGATCCACAAGGAGGGCAAAGAGAACTACTGTTTTGCTTCCCCATACACACCACTCATTGATCTTTCCAACCAAGGCGAAGAGCTGCTGGCAAAACCACAAGCTACTGCCGTCGTGATGGTGTCAACAGAGTTGGGAGGGGCAGTCAGCCCTGAGCCCCAGAGATGAGTGTCAAACTCTCTGCAGGAGAAATGTCCAGGGTACAGCTATGCAAGACGACTCCAGCTCTCTTAGATGGTTTTCAGATGGAACCACCAGGCTCCAAGAGCATCAAGTTCAATTATCACTCATTATTAAATCATCTCATTCCGTACTGTTGCTTTGGAAGTCCATGCTATCCAGGCAACACAATTTAGTTGTTTTTATGCATAGAATTCTCTTAGAAGACAAAAATCAGCCAACCTGTTGAGGTAAGTATCCCACCCACTAGGCAATTCGATTTATCTTCCCCAAATTAAAGGACTAGCATTCCGACTTCTAAAGGGTAAGTTAGTTTTGGGGGGTCTAATTCTCTCTGAGTTACTGACAAAGCAGCTTTTGGGCTGCAGTGTGAAAAAGTAAGTCCCATGTGTGGGGTATCTGCCAACCACAGCCACCAGCTGTCTCCACTCCTGGACTTTATAGCTTTAGTTGTAATAAATAACAGTAGGTTGGTTTTCCCCCTTCTCTGTATCTCCCTCACCAATTTGTACACATGCATGTAAATGTTTCTCTTTCTAAGAGGCATAACACTTATCATTCATCTCTTCCCCAGGCAGCACTGATTCCAACAAAACTACAAGGCAATGGTGTGTTCTGAGACTCCACTTGGTTGGCATTGGCACGAGTCACAGGTAGCCATGCCCAAGGAAGGCATAGAATGTATGACCCGAAGTCACAGGAGCACAGGCAACAAGTCACCATGCCTCAACAATGCAAACTGATCCTCCCATTTTTATGCCTCTCAGAGCACCAAACACATGTCTTCTGACACCTGTCTGCCACAGGCCCCATTACACATCACAGCTCTGCAGGCCAGGAAGCATGTCTTTGCGATATCTCCTATGCACTAAATAAAAGTGGTAGAATTTCAGGTGGGTGCAAGTAATGAGATGAAAGAATGACGATCTATCTGTGATAGATATTTGCCTGTGTAAACTAGTAACAATTTCTTACTTCTGATAGAGGCAAAACCTCTCAGTCCAAAACTCAAATGACATTACAATATACTTTTGTTTTCCTATACCAAGCATGAAACATAATGACATATCCATTTTTTATAGTATATTAACTTGATTTTTCTTCTGTCTTTTTCTAAATGGCTATGAAACCTTTTGTTATAATTAATGTGAAGAGCCCCAATCATTAAGAAAAAGCATCCAGAACTCAAAATCCATTTATATGCCAATTAAGTAAACAGAAAGAACTACAAGATGGATCCCCTATCCTTGCTGAAATCTCCAGAGAGAGTCTTACTGCATGAATCAAAAAAAGCAATGAAAGAGTGACAAAATCTCCAACTGGAGAATGTTTGGTTGGCTCTTGAGACATTATTGCAGCTGCTGAACTCCTGATCTGGAATGGCCTCAAATAGCTTCATGACTTTGGTGTGGACACTGGGGACAATGTTTCTATGCCTTTTTGATCTTTGTAAGGTAGGTCCTTGCTGAGATCTGTGCTGGTTTCAACACTAAACTGCATTTGGTAAAAACCAGTATTACACAAACACAAGGTAGAAGCAGAGCAAGAGCTCCCTACATTATATAAAATGATTATGTAATTCACTGTCCAAAATGTAATGCTTAATCATAAAATATTAACTCTGAATGGATTTCAAATTGGAGCAATTTTTTGTGGACAACCAAAATTAGAATGCTAATTTTACACTTTTTAAAAAAATCAGCATGAAGATAGCTGTGAAAGTGTCAAGCTAGAACAGGGAGAAAAATCCCCACTTTCAAATATATGATAATTATATTGCCATTTTCAAAAGCAAAGTTAACAGATTAGCAAATAATTAGCTTCAAATAAGCACTAACTGAAGGATAATTTTAGAATAATGGAAAGCTTTTTATTATTTCATTTTAATAATTAAATTTCAACTATTCTCAGACTATAGGAGTGTATGTAAAATAAAAGCCTGTATTACATGGAATGTATGAAGTTTAAATTTATAAATAGCAACCACTTGAATAATCCAACTTACTAATCAAATTAGAGTTATTTACAAAAAGCTAGGAATTGAATATTCTGATATTGTAAAAAAATTATGAAGCATACAAAAAAGTTATGAAGCATAGTTTCTCCAAATGCTGCAAGAATATATGCACAATTAAAGTTCATACAAATATATCTACATTCCTTTAACATATTTAAAAATATGTTAAAATTTACATATTTTGCAATTTTAACATAGAAAGGGTAAAGGAAAGAAGACAAATATAATTTGATCTCATAAGTCAGCTCTTTAATGTTAACAATAAAATAAAATGAATATAATAACAGGGATACTGAAATATACTAGATATGCTTATCTATACTAATAAAAGGGTAATATGCTAATTAGACTGGGCAACTGGCCATCTTCCGGATGTCTGACTTCCTTCCGGACAAAGCCATGGTGGTGGGGGCCAAGGCAGAGGCAGATAGGGATGATCAGGCCGACAGGGAAGGGCAGTTGGGGGTGAGATCAGGCCAGCAGGGGAGGCCAGTTGGAGGCGAGATCAGGCAGGCAGGCAGAGGCAGTTAGGGGCCATCAGGCAGGCAGGCAGGTGAGCAGTTAGGAGCCAGCGGTCCCAGATTGTGAGATCTGGACTTAATCCCTGTGGGATTGGGCCTAAACTGGCTGTCAGACATCCCCCAAGGGGGTCCCTGATTGTAGAGGCCGCAGGCTAGGCTGAGGGAACCCCTCCCCCCCCCTCCACCACCACACACACAAATTTTGTGCACTGGGCCAATAGTATTTAATATTTTGAATCAGTGTCTATATATCTACCTAATCATACAATCCATTAAAAATGAAAACAAATGACCCCAATATAATTTATACTAACTTTAGATTTTAGCCTGATTAAGTTATTGTTAGTAGTGCTATAGGATGAAACTTCATGAGCCTAAGTTATTAGAACTGATCTTATATTCTGTTAAAGAATGAGTAGACAGATTGTGTTTGATTCTTATGGATCAAAATTTTTTAAAAAATCAGCACACTAGAAAACTGGCTATTTTTTAAGAATTAGAATTTTTTTTTCACAAAGTAGATACTTTTAATGGAAAAGAGAATTTATAATGTGCTTGCAAATATGAGCAAGTAGTCATAAAAAACACAGCCAGTAGAAAATTCCTCTGATCAGGGCAATAAGTTGTCAGATATTTATTACCTGCTAATCATATTTTACTGAAAAGAGGCATGTAAAATTAGGCAAGCAGGCTCCAACTAAAGTCTCATGACAAATCTCATGTAAGCCTGAAATATGGGCTGAAATATATAAACAAATGAAGGGAACAGCTGTGCTAGTAATGAAATCACTGACTCATTATGACGAGTGCTAATTTGTCACGGAAGTCTCTAGAAGATATGTGCAGTAGATTTGCCTTTAACTGAATTGTGTTGATTCTCTCGGGCTATCCAATACATCAATCACTCTAAATATACCTGACCTGATTCTCATGTCCCTCCATGATGGAAGGCTATTTATAAAACACCACCTGAGGAGATGTACTTGTAAAGTACACATCTAGACTATTAATCAGCACGCTTGTGTCGATGGTGTTGGAAAGCACTGACAACAGAGCACCACTATGACTTCCCGATACCTTTGTTTCCTCTTTGTTGTGGAATAAACTTGTTTTTCTCTAAGCTGTGTGGCTAGTCTGAAGTCCAACACAGTATGACTGGAAGCTCTAAACTCTGAATGAGACAGGAGAAAGTGATTTTTCTTATTGAGTCTGAGGGAAGATGTGGTTGTCTGCAAAAAAACAAAACACTGATTTATGCTGTTTGCCAATGTCCATGGTGTCAATGCTCCCTCCATTGGAATGTCACGCTACCAATGGTTGTGGCTCACAAAATTCCTCAATACTTTAATATCAGCATTTATAGGCTAGTAGGAGCTGGCTGTGCCACACCAATGAGAGGCAATGGGGCACAAATGAAACTAGAAACAATTATATAGGGAGGGAAATTCTAAGAATTTTCTAATTTGCTTGGTCTTAACAGTTGAATTATTACAAAATTTCTTAGTGCGTAGACATATCAGGGTTCTTTCATGCTTGGTGACATTTGATAATATATTAAGAACAACACCATGGATAAGGAAGATCTTCCCTTTTAGTTTCTTAGTCCCTGCCTCTCCCTCCTAAATCTGCACAGTATGTGGGACATGAAATGCTACTAGAGACTATTCTTGGAACAGCTGCCCAAGGACCGGTAGAGCCAGCACCGCCTGGTTCTCAAGACCCGCACTAGACCTACTGGTTCAGGATCTGCGTTGAGCAAGTGCCCGGGTGACTTGCATAAATATTGTTTGAGAAGCACCATAATCAACCACACCTTCTTTGTGCAGTTGAAATGTCAAAAATAGACGGATGAGATTCAATCACTTTGTAAGGACCAGAGGGAAAAGATTAGTAAAAAGCTGCATAGGTTTTAGCTTATTAAAAGAAGCTCGCCCATATCTAGTGAGGGACATAACATACTTTGGTAGAGTTGTAAGAGTCAAATAAATATATGTATCAGAAACTTAATTTTGCCTTGAAGTTCTGTCTTAAGCAACATTAAAGCAGCTTTAATACGTTTGCCCTAAATCCAATACCAATAATAACTGTCTTACTCATATTTAAGTCTATGAAAACTCAGACTTCTCAGAAATCTGAACTTAATATTGTTCTTGCAATATGCCATAACACTAGAAATATCAAAGCTTTTATTTTCATTGGGAAAAATAATGAAGAAAGCTGACAATCCAGGCAAGATCACTAAGCGTAGACTGGACTTCTTTTATACCACTTCTCTTATTGCAAAAAAATAATGTGGATGCCGCATTTAAGCCTTTTATAATTAAAATGACAATTTGTTGGCTTATTGTTGGCATTTCTAATTCGTAGTAAACATTAATTCTCTGGAGGATCAGAATACATAATGCTTATAACCATGACAACTGTAGCACCTTGTCAGCTGAGCACTTACTGTCTACCAGTAACTGTACCAAGTATTTCCCACGGATAACTTCACTCAATCCTCACAAAATGATTAAAATGAGGTAGGTATTATTATAAACACTATTTTACAGAGGGAAGCAATGAGGCCCACCTATTATACAATCGATACAAATTTACATAGTACGTTGTAGAGCCAAGATTCGACTCTGGGAAGTCTATTTTTGTAAAACAAACTGAAATACCATGGGCCAGGCATATATGCGATCAGTACCTAAAATGAATCATCTAAAGTATCTGTTACAACAAACATGCATCTACACTACACACGTGAAACAGACTTGCCAAGGTTACGTAACTGGCCCACACCCACACAATGATCAAAAATCCTCTCTCAGATTTTGGAGATGCTTCAGTAGGAAATGGTTGAGCATTTTGATGAAAAATGTATATGACTACGTTAAAAATTCATATTACCCTACTACAATAAATGTTAATAATTTTAAACAGTTAAGATTGTAAACTTTTTTCTTTTCTGTATAACAGTGGCTGCAATATTAATGCCTGAAATTTTCAATATTAGAGCTTACTTTTAAAAATTCAACATTGAGATAAGAACAATTTTAGAAAAGTATCTGAGATTTTAATGAATGTATAACTGGCATATTATGGAAAATTAGGCAGAAAGTATTAATTCTTAAAAGTTGTACCCAGAAATCATATAAAGCAGGTGAGAATACTGGTTAGAAAATATTCATTATACTATTGTATTAAACTGTTAAGTTCTAAACCTGAATTTCAATAAAATTTTAAAGCTAAAAACATAAAAAAAGAAAATAAAATAATCCTCTTAAACACTCTACTTGGTCTGCCATAACAAAAATACCTTCATGAAATGAACTAGACATACAGTATGTGAAATGTAAAGAGCTTTGTAGTATTTTCCTAATGATCAGTATCAGAGGTTTTTTATAAAGGCCCAGATAGCAAATATTTTTAGCTTTGCGGGTTATATGGTGTCCACTCCACTCTGCTTCTGTACCATGAAAGCACCCACAGATAACATGTAAACAAATGGGTTGCCTGTGTCCTAGTACAACCTTTTAATTAGATTACAGCAGTCGCCAACATTTTGGACCTCACAGACCACCAGTGGTCCACGGACCACTGGTTGGCGACCACTGAATTAGGAAACATGGCCATAGTTTGCTGATTCCCAATCATTATGCTCAGTGTGAAATAACAGTAACATGAATATATGCCTATAGCAAAGGAATACACGGTTATAAGGGAGCACGGGGTGATCTGAAATAGTGTGTATTTACAAGCAAAACAGCAAAGTTTTGACAAGAGTGTAGCAGCTTTGTCGCTACCGGCAATTTAAAAGAAAAGCCTCTAGGCGTCAGTGGCCTTGGCTTTAAATGGGAAAGTAGTTTCTGCAGCAGAGTTACAAGGACTCAGAGACAGAACCATCACCCTAAAGGGCAAGGGGAGGGGTGATTCTGAAAACACAAGAATCCCAGCCCCAGCTGCCACAACCCTGTCAGGGCCAACTTCCCATCACATCTTCCTTCCACTGTGCCCAGCAATCAGCAAGGACAGAGGGACTATCTGCCGAGTAAGTGAACCTAAGGAGGAAAACATTATGCTGGATGGACAGAACTGGCTAGATTACATCAAAGATTATGTCATTTATTACAATATACCTGTTTCAATGAGAGTTAAGTTCATGAAATTAACCCTGATGCCAGAAATGACCCTGACATCTTGGGTCTATGGAGTGTAATTCCTTCTCAAAACAGAGAAAATTAGGAACAAGTGTCTAAATACACTATTGCTTTATTCAAATTGGTATTGGCTTATTAGATCAATATCCAAGTTTATTTTTACTTTTTTTAACAACTCAAAACAATGAATCCTAAAGCCTAATGGATGTGGCATTGTGCGCTCTTCCAAGTAATACCTTTCTCTTCTGGAGTCAGTAACACGGTTAGGACTGATATCTTACATTTGACGTCACTGCTTCTGATACAAAATGGCTGGAAATTTTATGACCCTGCTGAAGTGTCCCATATTTTTCTTCCCTCTGCCTATTCCTTTCAAATTTTAACTGGTTACGAAAGTATTGAGTTTGTTTTTTGTTTTTGTTTTTTATGAAGCACATTAAGGACTCGTGTCAGTGGCAATGTATTGGTAATGAAGAAATAATTTTCTTATTAAGTATGGTTGTAAATCACATTTTCTCTCAGGCACTGAAACATAAACATTGAAAACTAGATTATAAGTCTCTTTCAATCTCTCTTCTTTGCAGGTCGCTTCTGATTTTCATTTTCAGCACAGGAGCAGGCTACTTGTAATTAGGGTTTTGTAAAGTTAGGCATCACCCATGCATTGCCTTTGGTCTCCATCAGGGAAGCACCATTACTCCTCTTCTATGCCAAACAAAGGAGGGAGAAAACGGGCTTTGTGGAGGAAACGGGCTCTATGTAGCTGGCCCCTTCAATGTTACCATCCCAAACTGTACTCCTTTATTGAAATTAGCTGGGAATACAGAACACTCTCTGATATGGACACAATATACCATAACATGTCTCTCCCCTGAGGCCTCCTTCCCAAGAAAGACTTGCTTCCATTATAAGTTTTGGCCATTTCAGGCGTCTTAGATGGGGATGCATGAATTCCCACTGAAGGCTCTTCTATTTCTGGTATTAACAATCAGTACCTTTAAGTGACCAGGCATTTGCTTTTAGAAAGTTGTTTTCATCCTCTTCTTGCCATCAACATTATTAACTTATCTTTTAAGGCTAGTTTCTTATCGTAGCTCTACCCTGAAGATTTTTATAATAAGTAAGTCATCTTTTACTTGCCTCTGTCTTTCTATAGAAAATATTATAACATATGTCTTTTCAATTTCTATGTTAATCTATATATATGTAAAAGGCTAATATGCAAAGTGTCCCTGCAGGAGTTTGACCGGGAGACTGGGAGTTCTATCATGCTATGATGTGCACTGACCACAAGGGGGTGGCACAAAATGAAGGAAGGCCCCCACTAGCAGCCAGGGAAGGGAGGCCCCAGCTGGCAGCTAGAAGGCCCCGATCAGTTCTAATCACTGGCCAGGCCTAGGGACCCTACCTGTGCATGAATTTTGTGCACGAGGCCTCTAGTATAGAATAATGTTACATTTAGAGGAAAACTGAAGCAAAAAGAACTGAACATATTTAGAACATAACATAACAAGATTGTACTATTGCAAGTACAATGCAATATGGGCTTGGTCTGCATATGGGCTTAAGTTTGTGTGACTTATTTTCATTGTACTACATGAGTTATGTCAATTCCTATGAATTTTCATCATATGATCCACCGAATCTAGAAAATGGCTTATACCAAACAGGGGCTCCAAAAGCTAATGCTGAATAAATGGGCATTTATTATTATATAAATTGCTGTCTTGATGGAGACACAAGAACTTCAATGTTACTGCAGATTACTAGCTGTTGTTAATTTGTAGTCACATGCCTTTCAGGTTTCAAAAAGAAAAGCCCTGAAAAATGTCTTTCCCTACTCGGAAAATAGAAGCTAACAAGTTCATTTGGCTAGATCTGCCACAGATAGTCCTACTAGGTGTATGAAAAATATGTGGAAAAGGATTCCACGGGTATTTGAAAGTAGTGGATCAAAGTGTGCATTTGCTTACATGTGTATCTACTTACACAAGCACGAATGTGCTAAATTGAATACAAAGCTGTCATTAAGTAGGGAATGATAAAAAAATCAATCTTAGACTATATCTTTCTTTTTTTAAAAAATATGCAATACCTACAATGTTTTAAGCTAACTCTGAGCATTTAACTCAGAATAATCTCAGTTTTAAAAGCTACATTGAAGAAATGCAAAAACTCAAAAACACTATGTTAAGTGAAAGAAGCCAGACACCAAAAGCCCATGTAATCCTCCTTATATTAAATGTCTAGAAAAGGCAAATCTGCCGAGACAAAAAGAAGATAGTAGTTGCTCAGGGCTGGGGTGAGAACAAGGATTAACTATGAATGGGTGTGAGGAGGGATCTTACTGAGATGATGAAAATGTTCCAAGATTGGATTACGATAATGGTTGTACAATTTGGTAAATGTATCAAAGCTGCCGAATCACACACTTATATACTTAAAATTAGTGAATTTCATATGTAAATTGCACCTCAATAAAGTTATAAAAATGCAACAAAGAGAAGATACCATAGTGATCATTAGGAATCTCCGTGAGGCAGAGAAAATATCCCATTTTAATCTCTAAAATATAACTACAGAGCCAACATAATTTTTACCTTAATAAAAAGCGAGAGGAAAACTTACACTGTTGTAACATTTGGGGTAGACATTAAAAGTATTTGCAATATATCGAAACTCAGTAACTCCCTCCATAGTCACTTGATCTAATTCTAGGACTATCTTTTACTGTCTGTAAAACATATAAATACCGTTTAAGAAACTCAATCCAAGAACTCACTAGTTGCTACAATAACATTTGGTTGCTTACCGAAAGCTCAATGCTTGCTTTTATTTCATTGGGACAAAAAGGAAGCCTTGGGGCTCATTCAGTTCCCAACATTCCCAATAGGAGTATTCATTAAACAGAGAAAGAAAGTCAACCTCTCTGAAAAGGCACCATCACGTCCCAATAAAATAAAGACAACACAAAACAGCCAAGTTAAATTCCACAGCAAAAAATAATGTTATATTCACCAAATATCCCTTTTCTTCTTTCATGCAATAAAATTGCAACTACTCACTCAACTCCTATTTATTGAAACTTTCTATAAGCCAGACACTCTGCGCAATACTAAGTAAAATCTAACCCTTGCCCTCAAGCTCATAGCCTAGGTGGTGAAAGAGGTAACACACAATCGAGTGTAATACACACCCACCGCCAGGGAAATACCAAGAAGGTCACCTAACTAACAGCCGTTGTCAACACTTGGTTAAATAGGGTTTTGCAGAACAAGCTGGGATTTGCCAAGTAGCACATACAAGGTACAGAAGAGACTGTATCCTAAGGACTTCACATTCTTGGAAATGAATTGGTGGACTGCTTGTTAACCAAAAAGAGTTCAACAAGCATAAGACCTGTTGATTGAATTTTGTTTTTGGTTGGGAAGACAGTGGCAGTAGACTGGATAGAAATGTCCAATGTTGCTATGATGTTTTCATTTTCCCCCAAGAAAGAAAATCCCTGTCAACAGTGGATTACCTCGGACCACCTCTTCCACAGACTCTGTGGTGGTGGTGGTGGTCGTGGCGATGCTGGTGGTTCTCTCCGTGGCCTCTTCATAGGGTTCTTCAGTATCTTCCTCTACCTCCTCACCATCCTCATCGTCTTCATCGTCCTCAGCTTCTTCTTCCTCAACATCAGCCACTTCCTCCTCCTCTGTGACTTCCACGACTTTGTCGTCACTGGAGCAGGAAAGAGAAGGAACAGTGAGGGCCATTTAAACAGGTTTTAGGAAAGGAAAAAAAAAATCAACAACAGGCATGCTGGAAATTTGAGAGGGACTGTGCACTGAATTAAAAATGCACACGAGGTGTGAAGCCAGCAGGTCCAAGTATGATCCCAGCTGAGTAGGTCTGCAACTTTTTAACCCTTGCCCACAGCTACTCTTAGTTTATGCAGTTGAAGAAAGAAGATATCATGATTCCAACTATCTGACATTCTGGAAAAGGCAAAATGATGGAGACCATAAAAAGCAGTGGTTGCCAGGGGTGCAGGGTAAGAAGGAAAAGAAGGAGGGGCGGAGCTCAGTGAACTGTTAGGGCAGTTTATTACTCTGTAAAATGCTGTAACCGGGGACACACAATGCAAATGTTAACAATAGAGGAAATGGGGGGAGGGAGCCAGGGAAAAAGGGGGTGGAGAGGAGGTCTCTACTTCCTGCTCACCTTGACTGTAAACCTAAACTTCTGTAAAAAATAAAGTCTATTAAATGGGAGGGAGGGGATACCAAACAGAGTTTATTGAGTTATGGAGATGACTTCTCATAATGTATATGAAAATACCACACAGATCTGCATATAAATACTCAAGACGTGTAGGTGGAAATAGATTCAAATATTGCTATTAAAAGTTTAAACTGGAAATGAAGGGGGAAGAAGAAATGGTTTAAATAAATCTATACTACCCCATGGTAGCAATGTCTACTGAAAGTTTATAGTTGTGCTCCTTAATCTTATTACTTGTGTAAGCTTTGGAGACTATTGGGTATTTAGTGGTTCTTAAATTTCACTGAGTATCAGAATTACCCAGAAGACCTTAAAACACACCACTGGGCACCCTACCCAGAACTTCTGATTCAGTGGGCCTAAGATTCAGCCTGAGAAACTGCATTTCTAACAAGTTCCCAGATGATGCTTATGCTGGTGATCAGGGAACAATATTCTGAGAGCCACTGAAATATGCAATACTGAGAATAATAGTTAGGGAGCCAGTAAGTCACAGTATACTTGGGAACTAGACCAGAAATAATATTTATGGCATTAAATAGGTATACTACTATACAGTAATATATAATGGTGAGTTTTAAATCAGCAGTTTGGGAGGCAAAAGAAGGGCACATCTGGAACAAAATTACAAAGTCCTACTAAGATATCCTTTTGGCAATCATGTACCTGCCAGCGCAGAAATGTTTGAGAGCATTTGAAAGATGATAAATGAAGACAGGAATGAAAAGCGTTAAATGGTGGAAGTCCATCACATACCATCTGGCCAGATAAAGAAGAAATAGATGATTCTTCCTCCTTCAGATGACAAAACCAATACAAGAAAAAGATGTAGAGGTGGTGGAGTTTTTTGACATAGCGAAGCTTTTGCCCTGGGTCTTATTGGACAAGAAACACCACAGAAACAGGACTGAGGGCTGCCATTTGACATTTAACTCTTCCCAGAAAAAGAGACAGCGGGGGAGAATTATGACCTCAATGCCGATTCTTGCCTGCAAGGAGAAGCATATTGATGAAGAAGGGAGAGGAACCCTTCTTCTTGGAAAGTTTGTGTCAGACCCAACCCAGAGCCTTGGAATACTAGTGTGAGTTGGGCAGATAGAGAAAATCAGATTTCAAATATATTGGGGACACAGAACAGGCTTCCCTGATCTAGAAAGACAGAAAGGAAGGCGGATACAGGTTTTCAAACAGTGAAAGTCTGACAGAATAGCCACAACTAATTTTGCTGAGGGTGGAAAAGGAAAAGATATGTGCAGAGATGATATAGCATGAGAAGGAATTTCCATTTCTAACTCAGATTTTAAAGATCTTTTATAAATGGAAGGTCAATAAAAATGTGTATAACCCCCAGTGAAATGCCTAATTCTGATTCAATATGATGCAAGGGGTAATAAATACATACAAAAGTGGTGAAGCATGTGTCTAAAAAATAGAATAAGGAGAAGCTGATTAAACTGAGTTAACATAATAATGAACTATTAGTGTATTGACAAATGAAGTGTCAATACAGAAGACCTTGCCCTAGCCAGTTTGGCTCAGTGGATAGAGCGTCAGCCTGCAGACTGAAGGGCCCCAGGTTTGATTCTGGCCAAGGGCATATGCCTGGGTTGCAGCTAGATCCCCAGTAGGCAGCATGCAGAAGGCAGCCAATCACTGATTCTCTCTCATTATTGATGTTTCTATCTCTCCCTCTCCCTTCCTCTCTGAAATCAATAAAGAAATATATTTTTTTAAAAAATAGAGAAGACCTTAATCAGTTATTTTAACATTTCCTACTCCATGGAAACCTGTTCTCTTTCCCTAATATGCTTGAAATCTGATTTCCACAAGAAATGAGTAAGAAGAAGAGTAAGAGAAAACATTGGCTTTGATCATCAGATGGTATAAGCCTTCATCTGCTTAGAGATAAATGGGGTGCAATCATTGATTTCTTAACTACCTGATTTCCTGCACAAAAAGTCTACCACTTGAGACAACATCGCAAATAAATCCTAAACTTAACACTTGTTCAGATGCCCCAAATGTCACCTAGTCTACTTCCATATCATTTGTGTCCTATAGAATCTCAAGTTCGTACTACTTGTGAACAAAGATAACCGACACAAGACATCAGCCAGTTTATTATGTGTGAGCTCTTTTATGTTGTCAATCAAATAATAGGCACCAATGCTAGTCATTTCTTCAAGTTAAGTGGAAAATTCCGGGAGAACAATCAAATGAAACCAGTATTCTCCTTAAACTATGAGGGTGCATGAGGTCTTGAAGCACAACTGGAGCGATTGGCAAGAACGTAATCCCAGGTTAGGAGAGCGATGTGCTTCCAGAGGTTCTAAAACATGACCCAGGAACCACCCTCAACCTCCTCTGCTATGACTTGAATGTTGTATAAAGCTCCAAACAGAAAGCCTGTGTTAAAATGATTGGGGTACAGCCATGAACAAGAGCGGAATATGCCTGTCTCCATCACCACATCTGCCTGAGCAATTCACAGGCATAATAACAAGAAACAGACACACATAATAGTTCAGCTGGCGGGGGAATTAGATTACTAGGCCTAAGAGAACGCAGGCCCAGTCCTTATTACCATAGCATTGATTTCTGGAATTAAATTTAGATGTCCATGAATCCAGTTAGCTATTTGAACGCTATTAAAACAGTAGCACGCGGTTATGTTTTAACACCAAACAGGCCAACATGACCACTGCCAATCGGAGAGTTTATAACAGCAGGAAGGACAGAAAGGGGAAAAAATTATTTTTCCTCCTTCTCTTCTTTTTTTAAAAAATATTTTTATTGATTTCTGAGAGGAAAGGAGAGCGAGAGAGAGAGAAAACAATCAAAGATGAGAGAGAATCATTGATCGGCTGCCTCCTGCATGCCTCCAACTAGGGATTGAGCCCATAACCCGGGCATGTGCCCTGACCGGGATTCAAACCATGACCTCCTGGTTCATAGGTCAATGCCTAACCACTGAGCCATGCCGGCCAGGTGCTCCTTCTCTTCAATGGCTGGAAAGCTTGGCTCTGTGATGTGACTAAGGCGAGTCAGTTTTGGAAAGCTGCTCACAGGGCAAGAAAACATGAGAAAGGGCTATTTATGGACATGCCAGGCTGGGCAACAGAAAGCAATTTCTTTATAAACAGACAGCTCACAACAAAATAAGCCCTTGGGGACACAGTGGGATAGTCACATCACATTCCCGTCTGTCAATTTCTAATAGAGGGCCTTTATAGTTTTTAAATTCCAATCAGGAGAAACACTTCTAACGGAGAAGGGAACTCTCTGAAAATGCTGGCCATCTCAGAAGTACCTGCGTTTAATAAGAAGGCTAAGGGGTCATGAGCAGAAGCATATTCAGTCCTACTTAACAGTCAGGGCTAAAGATCCCAGAGGTTCTAAATACCACAGTATTTGAGATAGGAATGGGGCACACAGAGCCCATGTAGCCATGTGCATGTTGGGAAAGAACACTCCCAAATGGAAGGAAGCTGGGGAGGCTATCTTGTTATGAACAGTCTGTTCACAGGTTTGCTAAGTGTGTTTCAGCACTGATGGTGAGTTGCACATGAGGTTGGACTCTAGGACTTGAGATGCTATGAAAGTGTGGTCTTCACCATCCTGTTCCTCTGATTGGCTCTAACCGCATTAAACTACTGCAACTGCAATGTTGCTACCTTTTGACGACCTTGTAAACATTTTCTAAGTGCTTCCGCGTGTGTGACTCCATGGCTCCAATTTTCCAATAATAGGGACTATAAATTATCCTGAGAACCACTGAGGCTGACCCATTAACACTCAAAGGATGTACCAACACTTAAAATGAAACAAATGAACAGCATGATCCAGGAGGCAAAAGATTGGAACTTTAATATATCATCCCTTACTTACTAGTAAAGCTTAAGATACCATGATTCTTCAAAACCTATTTCTGAAATATAATCTATAATAATAAAAGCATAATATGCTAATTAGACCGGACAGCTGAACGACCTTCTGGATGTCCTTTCAAATGACCTTCTGGACCAAGCCAGGGATGCGTGAATTTCGTGCATCGGGCCTCTAATTTGAATATAAAATTGAAGGTCTTTGAATAAACAGAAGTTGAAAAGTAGAATGACTTTACTGCTATTTGAATACTTACTGAATTTCTATTTAAAATAACCAAAAGAGCCCAAAGCAATCACACATTAGTTTTCCAATCCTAGGGAATCATATTTTCTAATATTTTCTGCTTCCCTAAAATAAAAAAAGAACTCCTACATATTTAAATTCATCAGATAAGAATGCCATTAGCTGTTTACCTTTAAAACCTATTTTAATAATGTTCTCAACCTCATCTAGGACAGAAAGTGCTTAAGGAGTTATTATTATTATTGATTACAATAATTACTAGGTGTATAATACTTTTAAAAGACCTAATTAAAAAGAAATTTGTTACAATAGCCATGATCATCAAACCAGAGGTGGGGGATTAGTCATTATGCCAAAAGGAAGGTTTTCTATCTGACAGTGTGAGATTATGGGTAGGGGAGTGATTGGACCAAGGAAACATTGCTTATTAAAATTTTGCTGAGTTCTTTGTGATAAGATCCTGCTACTAGTTTAGACTAAGAGAGGGAAGCATCGTGCACTCACTATAGTTTGACTTCCCATTCTAGGGCTCCTGGAGGCCAACTTCTATAAAACCGACTTCCAAATAAAGATCCAGCATGATGTTTATTGTTATATCAAGTAAAGGACACCTCTTTGGGCATAATATGCTAATATGTGCATCTTGAGGCAAAGGAAAAACAAGTGAAAAATAAAGAATTTTAAAGGCCACCTTTACATGTAACAATGGGAAATTCCATCTAAATTAAACTAGAGATTTTCCAATGAAGATAATCTTCAAATGTTGGTTTCGACAAGGAATTTGTGTCTGGGGGTACTATTGCCAGAAACCAGTTAAAATCATAAGGATCTGAATTTTCTTTTATTCCCACTATTTTTTTTTAATTTGGAAAATTTAAACAGTTTAATTAAAAGACATTGGGGGATAAAGAAAGATCGTTCATGTATCAATGGAATAAAATTCTCTGCACTGAATAATCCAACTCTCCAAATAATTCCCTAGAAAGGAATTGTTCCCCAGATCTTCTGATTCTGCCATATGCTGTTACAAGGACAGCTTCTGCCATCAGGCCCTAAGCAAGGTGGTGATACTGCCACTGCCAGGTGAGCTCAGATGGTAGCAACCCAACCCTGAACGTCAAAGGCATCCCACCTCCAGCCATCACCTGCCTGAAAACCAAATTAAGCCCCACCGGCTTGGCCATACATCTGTAATCTGGTTAAGGCTATTAAAGTGCTTTGTTTTTCTTCTTGACATACATGTGGCCCACGCTTATTAAATACAGAAAGTCAGCATTTTTTTTATTAAAGTTGGCAGCCAGCTCCCTCAAGAGAATGCAAGCTTCTGCTACTCTCCTATTCATCATTTTCAAATTAGTTTTCTCATTTAAGTACAAGACTCAGGGATACAGTTACAGCCTCAAACAGTGCTAGTAGCTGCCAACCCAGCAGCGTGACTGTTACTTCTCAAAGCCATGAGCTGTTTCATCAAATCCAATCTTCCTTGACTCATTCCCTGGCAAAGATGGGAGGCTGTAATTTATCATCTGTATGATTCACTTTGTATTCCTCTAAAGTTGCCCCCCACCCCCGCTTGAGTCGTTAATACCACTTACAATGCAAGCAGGAAAGTAGCTGAAAGATGATCACATATTCAAATAATTTCAACTCCAGAGATCTAAATAAGACCAACTCAAATAACACTCTCTAAAATATAAACAAACACTTATACCCAATTTTAAAAACAGATAAAAGTACTGGTCCCTAATAAGCACGCATCCTCACAACAGCCTGAGTTCAGGTATAGCTATGTCTGTTTCTACATCCCAAGCTACTGGGAAAGCAATGCGTTGCACCACGTATCACATGATTCAATCACAAGCTTTCACAAAGGGCAGACAATGTATTTGCAAAACGCACCCTCCATACTACCCACTGGTGATTATTTCTGAGAAAAGCTCTTGGAGCACACAGACCATAGTTAAATGGGCTTTCAACTCTACCTAGCAGTGTGCCACTCACAAATCAAGCTTTACCAAGAGCATTTTATGCTGATTGCAGTAATGACCATGATCAAGATTTCTTTCCTTATGCTGAGCATCAGCTTGTGTGGGTCTCTGCTCGAGTTTCTGGGAAATGACTGAAAATGGGCTGCCTCTAGCATTATTAGCAACCCGGTGTGTTTCTGGAACAAAGGTAACTCCTCCACCCCTCGAGCTTAATAAATGAATACAAAAAAATCTCATATTCGGGCTCATGTGTAGGATAGAAAAAAATGCTCCCAGTTGCTGTGGCTAAGTCTTGTATTTATTATGTCACAAGTTCTACCAGAAAGGTAGTTCAAGACATTGAAACCATATTCCTGTTATTTACACTAGAACTCCACCAACAGCTTCCATTCAGAGTAAGCTTACCATTGTTATGATTTGTATTTTGACATGTTACGTTGGGATGCAGTTAGTGGATTAACATTTCCCTCCATAAATACTTTTAACATGATGGGCTTACACACTGTATTATTAGCTCTGTTTCTACCTTATTTGATTCAATAATGACAAATCATCTGGAAACAATAATAACATTAAAACAGTCTAGCTATTGATCAAAGGGAGATGTAATTTATATATATATTTCTCTATGTTTATAACAACCCCATTCTCTACAAAAAAGACATCTCTGTGGAACACTGCACATAAATAATGAATAAGACACTTTTCTGTCCTTTTTAAGAGCATTAGATTGAGCAGATGTCTGCTAACGTAGAAGTAGGGTCTATAAATTCTGTCACCTCAGGAACCCCAGTTGCCTACTACCAACAAGAACGTGGAAAAAATCACTCACTCACTTTAGGAACTCTGGGTTAAACGATGCTTTTCCAGGGGAATAAGTTAGCCCTCTACAGGTCCTGGCCCTTTTCTAGGCATGTGTAACAGCGTACTTTTTTCTTTCTTGATATTTTTCATCTGTACTAAACTAATCTAAAGCCTTAGACTCAACTTCCCCACCTCCATCCTCCTGAAGGCTCATTACTAGGGCAGATTAAACAACATGGACTCAACATATATTATACTAGAGGCCCTATGTACGAAATTCGTGCAAGGGGCTCGGCCCTCACAGCCCTGGCTTCCTTCAGATGGTTGTTCTGCTCTTTGGTCTAATTAGCATATTAGCTCTTTATTATGTAGGATTATCAGTAAAAGTGAAGCATTTTGCATTTACCTCAAATATATTATGAATCATTCAATCAAAATTATTTATTGGCCTGAGACTTTGTATGCTCAAAGGTGAATGAATTAATCATTTTTAAAGTTATGATTTATATATGTTCTACAGGTAAAATTAAGGAAATGTAATTGGATGAGAAAAGTGCATATTGTTAAGTACAATTCTAATGCAGAATTAATGAAAAATGAATTTACAGAAGGTTTTGGACGAATTTAGCATTTGAAATACTGCCTGTAATTTTTGCTTGGCACAAGAAAAAAAACTAAACGCTCAAGTATAGATATATCAGCATAAATCTATTCCCATTTTGGAAAAGCCCAAATAAAACTCATTAAGTCATTCTACAAATAAAAATTGACATTAAAAAGCTGTGACCATTAAATGGATTAACATATGCAAGGTGTTCAGAAAGTGGTTTGCACATAGCAAGGCCACATAATATCTATAACTATTACTACTCATGCACAGAAAAGGGTATACAAGATAAAACCTAGTCAATATCTTCATGAAACTCACTAACTGGAAAACCCTGAAAGTTGGGAGTATGGAGAGGGGCCACATTATTAAAAATAATATCATCCAGCATAGGCTAGTACACATTGACCAAATAAATTCATTCACTACTGCTACCTCACTGTAAATGGGCATAAACATTATTGAAATACATTTTAAGTGATGTGAAAAGACTCACATCTTTTAACCCCCAAATCCTACCTTTGGAAATCTACCTTAAAGCATTTATTATGGAATATGGGAAGAAATCTGAATTCATTAAAGAATTCAAAAACATGGCTTCACAAACATAACAAGCAAAAAATGTCTGACACTGGTGACACGGATAAACAAACTCTGAAGAAACATACATAATTAAAGGAATTATAAATGCATTTTAAATGTCTTAAGATATTATTTAAAAATAAAAATATTACATTTTTACCACAAATACATAATAAAATACACAAATGAACAAAACAAAAATGAATAGAAACTCTGAACTTACAATAAGTTTAAATTATAGGTGATCTTCCCTGACCCACTGAAAAATTATCATACTTTCAACAGTTTTCTAATTACATGTAATAGAAAAATATTTCAAGTGGAGATAATCTTCCATGCCTCTACATACACCAAATATTTCCAAATATGATCTGTTTGTCCCAAAAAAAAAAGGCCAGTATTTATTGTAGTCAAAATGGACAGCACTATACTAATAAAAAGAAAAATATTTGACGTAATGATTAGAATCAATGAGGTAAATGGGTGCAAATAAGAAGCTTTAATCATCCATTGTATTAGCACATTTTTGATGATGATATTTTAACCTATGGATGCAGTTATGAATAAATAAATCACTGGGGTTGATGAAATACTGACAGAAATATTTCAAGTCTGAGACTGAATCTGTCAAAATCCTAGCAAGAATATATGAAATATTAAAAACAAGACAATGGCCTTCAGACTGGAAATGTTCCATACACCTCCCAATCTTCAAGAAAGGAGATGCCAAGGAGTACAGCACCTATAGGACCATCGCTCTTATTTCCCACCCAAGCAAAGAGATGCTTAAAGTGATGCAACTAAGGCTTCTACTACCTTATGTGGAGCAAGAAATGCTGGAAGTTCAAGCTGGATTCAGAAAAGGTAGACACACTTAAGACAGGCATTCACTGAATACTGGTATGCTTTATAGAATTTCAGGTTAGCCTATGTGTTTTAGATTGCAATAAGGCTTCTGACTGTGCCAATCATGAAAAGCTATGTGCTGCTCTGAGAGGAGCAGGCATGCCTGAGCACGTGACTGTCCTGATGCGCAACAATGCAGAGAGGCAGAATGGTTTCCTGTAGGCAAGGGTGTCAGAAAAGGGTGCATTTTCTCTCCTTCTGGGTTTAATCTGTACACAGAACATATATGAACAAGTGGGCTAGACTCAGAGGAAGGAGGAGTGAAAATTGGTGGAAGAAATATCAGTAACTTAAGATATACAGCTGGTCCAACCAGTGTGGCTCAGTGGTTGAGCATCAACCTATGAACCAGAGGTCATGGTTCAATTCCTGGTCAGGGTACATGCCTGGGCTGTGGGCTCAATTCCCAGTGTGGGGCGTGCAGGAGGCAGCTGATCAATGATTCTCTCTCATCATTGATGTTTCTCTCTCTCTCCTTCTCCCTTCCTCTCTGAAATCAATAAAAAAATATATTTAAAAAAAAAAGATATGCAGCTGACATCATCTTACTGGCAGAAAGTAACAATGACTTGAAATGACCTCTGCTGATGAAAGTGAAAGTAGGAAGTGCCAAAGCAAGACTGTATTTGAACATCAGACGAAAGTCATGAGGACAGAAGCAATACACAGCTTTGATAAAGACAACGAAGGCACTGCTTACCTTGGTTCAGTCATCAATTCAAATGGAGACTGCAGCCAAGAAATCAAGAAAAGGCTGAGAATCGGAAGGGCAGCAATGGAAGAATTAGGAAAAAAATCACCAACAGCAAAGATGTGTCAATAGAGGTTAAGGCTAAGATCATTGACACTCTCATATTCCCAATTACTATATATGGATGGGAAAGTTGGACAGTGAAGAAGACTGATGGGAAAAAGTTGATTCATTTGAAATATGGTGCTGGAAGTTAGCTCTACAGATACCCTGGACCCCTGGTCAGCAAACTGCGGCTCACGAGCCAAATGCGACTCTTTGGCCCCTTGAGTGTGGCTCTTCCTAAGCCTTAGGAGTACCCTAATTAAGTTAATAACAATGTACCTACCTATACAGTTTAAGTTTAAAAAATCTGGCTCTCAAAAGAAATTTCAATTGTTGTACTGTTGATATTTGGCTCTGTTGGCTAATGAGTTTGCCGACCACTGCGCCTGGACCATCAAAAAGACAGATAGGCAGGACTTAGAGCAAATTAAACCTGAAATATTGCTGGAGGCAAAGATCACAAAACTGAAGCTGTCCTACTTTGGGTACATCATGAAAAGGCAAGGTTCTTTGTAAAAGGCAATAGTGCTGGGAAAAATAGAAGGCAGCAGGAAAGGAAGAAGACCAAACACAAGATGGACTGACTCCATAAAAGCCATAGGCGTGAGTCTATAGGGGCTGAGTGGGGCTGGTAAGGATAGGACACTGTGGACATCCTTCATTTATAGGGTCACCAGTTGGAGTTGACTCATCAGCACACAACACACACAGGCAGTTATGTTTAGAAGGTTTGTTTTCATCTCAATCGTTTCCATCTGCACAAAAGATCTATTCAAGACACATACTCCTGGGTGTTTGCTTTTCTGTCCATAGGAGATCAGGGTTAAACAAATGCTTGCAATGGAAATATTTTTTTTTTTTTAAAAGAATACTTGCCCTAACTTCCCAGTACTGAAAAAACTTCTAAACCAGTTTCTCAATCTTGGTTTTATTGGCATTTCTTGGTTGTGGGGCTGTCCTTTATATTGTGGGATGATTAGCAACGTCTCTGGTCTCTACTCATTAAATATTAGGAGCACCCCCCGCCCCCCAGTAGTGATAATTAATAATGTCTGCAGAAATTTCCAAAGGTCTCTTGGGCAGCAGAATTGCCCCTAGTCTAGAACCATCGCTTTACACTGATGTTTATTTATTCATCTTTAAAATCACACGATGCCTGCCAAACGCTAATGGAGTTGAGCTAGTCTCATGACTATAACTTGAACTTCCTGAAATTTTGCCTACTGTTATTTTTAATAAAGAGCTCCAATTTGACACTAGGGAACAAAAAAATGCTTGCTGGGATAAATAAGAAAGCCACTCTAAGAATGGACTTTTATCCAAAAGCTCAAATGGAGATAAATCTTACTTTCATGTATGATTCCAATTTCATTTTATTCTATTTTATTTCACTCTTGAAAGCAATGAAGAGACATTCAAGAAGTAACTGTAGGAAAGCAGCTCAACAGTTGTAATACATATTCCAGAGGTCCCAGCATTTTTCAATGTTTCTAGCTTTAGAGACTCCTGATGCAATTTCACTTAATTATTGCTTGTCTGGAATGATATTCCTTAGTAGTTTCTGTTTTAAAGCCAAATTTGTTTAACCTCAAGTTACCAGTTATGTCTGTGTATGCATTTGATGGGAATGACAATTCAATTCAATTCAAATATTTGTTGAGCACTTACCTTTATGCATTTAGCTACTTGGCTAGAAAGTTAGCCAAGTATCTTAATGTATAAAGTCACACAGATCCCATAACAAATGTAAACTCCTGATCAGCAGGATATACTATTAACTCTTGGAATACCATCAGGGTCCACTGGACACCATTTTACCTTTTGAGTTTCATTTTGAACAGTTTTATCTATCTGCAAGATTGACATTTCTGACTTTTCTACTCTATTAGAGAAATTTTACTTTTTAAAAGTCAAATAAAACTGTATCTTGTAATTACCATCTCAGTCCAATGGAACATGTTATATACTTCATTTTTCTATTTTTGTCATTCCACAAGAATTATTTCATGATTACTCATTAACTATTTCCATCTCTGCTAAAAAGGACCAAATCATGTAACAATGAAAGAATAAAGGAATTGCTGATGATGTAATAGAGGTTATCACAGTTTTATTACTGTGTTCCCAAAATATTGCATCATCTTTCAAAAAGGCATATAAGAAGCCTAGAGACTTTCATTGAATATAACAGAAAATCAAAGAAGTTCATTTTCCACATTGGCAAATAGAAGAAATTGACAGGGGATATTTCACAATTATTAGACAAATCAGGAGATGGATGAAATTGATCACATAAGCAAAACCTCAGACCATCAGTTTTTAGATGATGATATCCTAGATGGATTTTCTCAAGCTCAGGAGCTGAGCAATGCATTTCTTAGAACAAAGAGGAAATATAGTATTCTCATGCACTTGGTTATTCAACAGGAAGGAAGACATCATTCAATATTTTATGGAGCCCTCACTGGTTTGGCTCAGTGGACAGAGTGCAGGCCTGCAGACTGAAGGGTCCCAGGTTCAATTCAGGCCAAGGGCACATGCCCGGGTTGCAGGCTCAATCCCTAGTGGGGGGTGCAGGAGGCAGCCGATCAATGATTCTCTCTCATCATTGATGTTTCATCTCTCTCTCTTCCTCTCCCTTCCTCTCTGAAATCAATAAAAATATACAATTATATATATATACATATATATACACATATATCTTTTTTTTTTGGAAAAAATAGGAGCCAGCCATTGACAATATTCTTTCCTCTTTTATGATACTTGTGCAACACTTATATTTGTGAAACAAAATCTTTTTGGCACCATTCAGAAGTAGACAAATACCAAAGGCAGAAGTGTGTATAAAAAGTGATTAGAAGAACTAATGTAGACATAAAAATGATTGGGTTATGCTTCTAATAGGTTTCCAAATTTTTATAAATCCAAATTTGAAAAGTATTTTGCAACTGTGGACAGAAAATGGATGCTCTCACTTCAACAAAATTATAAACTCTTAAAGTTTTAAAAGTACTGATTTTTGTTTTTGTTTTTTTTACAATTATCAAGTGAAAATGAAAGTGCGAGAAAAAGACTAAGAAATATGATGAGCCAGAACCAATTAGATATATTTGAAGTGTGGAATTAGATTTATAATATGGATCTATTCCGGGTCCATGCCTGGCAGGTGAATAGCAGTTGCATTAAAAAAAAAGTGCCCATTCCAGAAATTCCTACCTTAAAAATCTGGACTTATATATATATATATAAATTTTAATTCAAATTAAAATATTTATGATATTAATTCTTATTAAAATTTCTAAATGAAGTTATTTCTCACCATCCCTTCATTCCTATTTCTGTAAATCATTTGCAAAATATTTTTAATATATGAATAAAATAATAATAATATAAAGAGCCCACTGTACCTAGAAAGTCATTGGTGCTGGGCTGGCTTTTCTGGCACAGAGATGGGCAAGAGGAACATCAGGACAAATTCAGGTAAACGGACCCAATGAACATTGTAGGGCAGCGAATTTCAACCTCTTTCATCTCATGGCACATATAAAATAATTATTAAAATTCCACAGCACATCAACAAAATGTATTTTTTGCCGATTTGACAAAAAAAGGTATAATTTTGATTCATTCACACCCGGCTATTGTTGTGTTGGCTATTGTCATTCTTAAATTTGAAAATCTAAAGGAAAAGAGGTCAGTGCCCCTGACTAAATAGTCAGGTATTGTATGTTTTAAAAATTCTCTCAGCACACCGCTATGTGGAAGGTGATAAGTCATCAAAGTAAGGATAATTAGGTACATCTAGTAACATTAACATCCCAGATGATGTCACAGCATGAATAAGAAATGGAATTAACAGGTAGGGTTACACGACTTGAGGCATCAACCTTAGAAAACTCAGCAGCGATTATAAGAGAGAAATTATTTTTTCCCGGATAAAGAAGATTGAGAAAAGTATGTTCAGAAAATGCAAAGGGTATGAACAAGTCCAGGATATTAGAAGAAATATGTAAAAATGGTTATCTATTGAGCCTCTTCGTGTTAGAAATGATTTTTAAAAAGGAGGATAATGAACTAAAAACCTTGACTAGGGGTGTGGGGTGATTATGAGGGAAGGATACAATTCACTAGGACCTGATGAGTGTTTCAGGTTCAAGATCAGAAGGTCATGATCAGAGAGGAATGTCAAGGCTGGAAACCCCATGAGTATAGTATTTCTAAGAAATGGCAGTCTCCAAGGGATGACTGTGGAGTGGACAGCAGAAATGCAATATACATGACGGTGACTAGGAAGGAGCCGGCTAGCATTTCAACTGATTATCAACTTGGATGGTAATATAAGGAAAAGACACAAATAGCTAGTGTAACTACATGACCTAGTTTGTCTGGGTCCTTTAGTTTCTGACTGTGGTCCTAGTGTCAAATCTGGTTTGGATAATAAATTGTGTAGTTGCCTCAGTAGTAGGTAATGCAGTAAATTAAAAGGAGAAAAAACCCAACAGTGTTAAATAATAATACACTAGTGTCCTGCAGTTCATTAACTGTATAAAGAGGACAGATACTGGTATAACCAGAGAGATGGAAATCAAAGGTGCAATTGCTGAATGACAGTAATAAATAAGGGGGGCTCGGGGCCAGAACAAGAAGCCCTGTTGGGTCTTTTTCCAGGATGAGTAAGGGGTGCAAGAAAGGAAGGGGCCACTGAGAGGGTTTCATCAGATGTTAGTGATGCTTTCAATTTGATGAGCGATTTGGAAGAGGTGTAGGAGGAAAAGATCAAGACACTTTGATATCCATTCCCAACAAAAAGCAGTTTTTACAAGACATAAAAAAATGTGCTAAATTAGAAAGAGGATCTGGTAAAAGTGTGTCACTCTCAAGATAAAGCAAAAAGACCCATTTTAGTCACAGAAGTCTTCGCATCGCTGAATATAGATATTTGCCTTTAATTAAAAATAAGAATTTGTAGGTTATGAGATTAAGATCCCAAAGAAAAAGTGATAAAAATATATTTCTTAGCAATCAGGAAACCAAAGACAGTTAAAGAACTTTAGCAAACATTTATAAATGCTTCTGACTTCATTCACAAAGGAAAAGATAAAAGGCAAAAATACAAAACAACACACACACACACACACACACACACACACACAACCCTCACAAAAAGAAAAAACAACCCCCCCCAAAAGACTAAACCTTTCTTAACAAAATTCAAATGTAGCTAATGACTATAAAATAATCCCAAAGTAGTATTTAAAATTTTTTTCTAAATTACAGATCAAAGCAGAATGCCCTGCCACCCAACTCAGATTTCAATCCTCAGTAGCACTGCCAGTGACTTAAAATATCCATGGAATTTTGATCCCAACTTTTGAGATTAAAATAGTTAAAAGTGAGTCAATGCTGGTTGTTCAATTACATTAAAATGAAACAGTAGGCCATAAGCCTAGTAGGACTTCATGATCAGAATTTTTCTATAAAAGCAAACTTTGACGGGAGTGGGTAGGAATCCTTTTAATGAGAAACAGGAAGATATATTGACAGGAGAAACAACTCTACGCTGGAGGTTTCAGCATCCGAGAGAGCCCATCACAAAGGCCAGCTCACCTCCCGTCGGCGTAGTCTGCATCTGCTCCACCCCACCAGACATCCGAGTCATCCTCCTCGGCATCGGCTGAATCGACATTGTCACTTTCCTCGGCCAGCGGGCAACATACAAACTCCACCCCTCGGAACTTGTCAATCCCGCAGGGCAGCAGCATGCCGTAGTCGTGCAGGTTGGTGCTCTTCTCACTGCAGGTCTAGGCAAGGGAAGGAGGAAAAAGAGAGATCAGTAGAGTAGAGGTTATTCTCTGTAAGAAAATGCAAATATAATAAGCGACACACAGATCCGTGAGAACCAATTTTACAATGGAATGGATCATTTGCTTTTTGCTCAGGCTATCTTGGTACCTGTAATATTTAACTTGATCACTTACTTAATAAGGTTAACTTTTTGTGTTACAGAAAAGAAGAGGAACAATAGGAATGGAAACCAACTGGAAAATAAGGTGTAGAAGCCTGCACTGGTGAACACATGTAAGAGAATCAGTGCTTTCTGGCTTCATTTGTGCATCTAGATGTGACCACTCCTCCCCAGCCAGTGTGGCCGTCGACATATGAACCAGGAGGTCATGGTTGGATTCCAGGTCAGGACACATGCCCGATTGCAGGCTTGATCCCCAGTAGGGGGTGTGCAGGAGGCAGCCGATCAATGATTCTCTCTCATCATTGATGTTTCTATCTCTCCCTCTCGCTTACTCTCTGAAATCAATAAAAATATATTTAAAAAGAAAAGAGAAGTGACCGCTCCTTGTATACCCCCAATTCACTGCAATCTCTACTACGGATGAGTGTTTCACTCCCTTAAATCTATCTTATTCTAGAAATTCTAACTCTTGGCTCGCCTCCAGAATAACAATCCTGGGAAGAGAAGAAATTGTTCTCTGCAATAAAGCAGAAAATACAGTCATTAGACATTTCTCTTTAGTATCTGCTTGCTTTCCTGGGATTTGCTAAAGTTGCACAAATCTAAATTAACATGAAGCTTTGAAAGCATCCACTGCTAACGGAGGAAAGATTAATATTTCAACACATGTAGGAAGGTAAACAATGAAAATAGTAGAGTGCATTTTGACCTCGTAGGAATTAGAGTCATTTTTGTTTCTTAGCAACAGAAAAAAATTTTGTGAAAACTCAAGAAGAGATGAAAAATGAGGTTCGCAGATGGATAGCTGGGCTTGAAATTGCCTGGCTTGTTTTCTTCCAATCAACAAGATGTAAAACACATTTTTATACACAGAAAATTTTGTTCTACGATAAATGAAGACATATTTTATTAAAGGCAAAATTAATATGAAATCTTAGGTAGTGTTTTTTTTGCTCAACAGCTATAAGGTTGTGATCCAGCGGTTACACTGAGGCAGATGGTGGTTTCTCAACCTCAGTACCAATGAAATTTTGCATCAGATAGTTCGTGGGTTGGGAGACTGTTTAGCAGACTCTCTGGCCTCTAGCCACCCAATACCAGTAGCACCACCAATTCTAATGTGAGGACCAAAAATATCTCCAGACATTGGCACATGTTCCTGGGGAGGGATGGGGAGCAAAACTGACCACCGTGTTAGATGAAGGACCCTAATTCTAGGGGACTGATAGCATTTCTCACACAAAAGCTATACTGACATTCTGAAGTTTTTCTAGTAAATTTATGTATCCAAAAAAAAGCACATTTTAAACATAGTAATAGTAAAGAGTGGCATTGTATGCTAATTGTCTCACGTCTTTTATCAGTTTTGCCAAAAGCAGTGGCTAGCCAAAGCCAGGATTGGTGCCATGGACTTACCTACTATGGAAAAACGAAGGTGGTAACGTGGCCTGGTGAACACAAACCTGCACTGCTTCATTTAGGAACTGAATTCTAACTAGTTTTCATGTTGGTATTGGACAAGCTATTTCATGTCCCACGACAGCATACCCAATAAATAATTTAAAAAATGGGTAAATCATTAAAACTGTATGTGAAAAAGAAAACAATACGTAAACAAAAATAATTAGAAGAAGAGCTACATTTTAAGGTCTAGAGGGTATAAGATTATAATTTCTAATTTACAAAATGTGGCACCGATACACAATGAATCTAAAGAGGCCCTGTTTTTTTGACTCTTTACAAATAATCATGGATAAGGCTTATTTTTTAATAGTAAAAGAGAACTTATTTATCAACACAGCTGTTGCCTCGAAATACCACACCATTACCCATGTCCATAGGAAGTCTTCACTTTAAAAGAGAAAAAAAGGTCTGGCTGGTACCTCTTTGGCGACGGTGTGCCAGTGAAGGTGGGTCTCGCAGACGTCCATCCTCTCCTGGTGTAAGAATTTGCACTTGTCGGGGACGAGGAGCGCATCACTTACAAACTCGCCAACTGCAAGAAAGGGAAACAGTTTCATGTCACTCTGTCTGCATCACCGTGTTCTTACCTCAGGGATGGTGTCCAGGAGGGATGGACTAACAGGAGTCAGAGAAGTTAATCAGCTTTTGGAAGGATGAAGCCATCAATCCAAGAAAGCTAGGACCTTAACACGTTGAGCCCAGTGTCCTTAGCAGCCCAGTTCTTGGCCACATCAACCTTGGTGGTTAAAATACTTCCCACATGTTTTAAGTAAAATCTTTAAGAGGAATCTCTGAGTGTAAACTCAATCACAAAAGAGCTGCCATTCAACGGCAGCAAGGGTAAAAAGTACAAATTGACATTTCCTAGGCAATCATTTCAGCTGAATCAATCCAAGTCATTGCCCACCCCTCCTTCTTAGACACTTTAATCTCTGTGTAAATGAATAGAAAATTTAGCATTTGTCTACTTCTTAAACAAACCAACAAAATCTGTGTATACACATTTGTATTATATATGTTTATATATGTAACCACACATATATACACATGGAGTTTAATTAAATTAAATTATAAAAACTACTTTGACTTTTGCTGTTTTTTTTTTAAAAAAATGTATATCATGCAAATTATTTTGAGCATTGCTGGTACTGCAGATATAAAGATACTACATGAAGTCCTACAAAAACTCACGTTCTTCTGAGGATGAACGTTGAATAATTACAATGTAATATGTGAATTGTGAGCTTAATTTTTATTTGTCTTATTCACTAGTGTATCCTTAGCTTTTATCAGAGATTCTGTACACAGTAGGCATTGAGTGTCTTGATGAATGAAGGGGTTATATGCTGCAACAGAATTGAAGAAAAGTGCGGGGCCAGCATAGCGAACAATTCTGCTTGGGTGCACTGGGACACAGCTCAAAATGGAAATAACATTAGAGACGAGTCTAAGTCAGCGGTTCTCAACCTGTGGGTCGCGACCCCTTTGGGGGTCGAACGACCCTTTCACAGGGGTCGCCCAAGGCCATTGGAAAACACATATATAATTACATATTGTTTTTGTGATTAATCACTATGCTTTAATTATGTTCAATTTGTGACAATGAAATTGGGGGTCACCACAACATGAGGAACTGTATTAAAGGGTCGTGGCATTAGGAAGGTTGAGAACCACTGGTCTAAGTGGATGAGTAGGAGTATGCTATAGAGAGAATGAATGGATGTTCCAAGATGTAAGGATAGTATCTGTCTTGTTTAACATTCTACTCCCAATCCCTGACCCAGTTCCAGCAAACATGACCACACTGGATGGATGGGTAAACGGATGGATGGGTGGCAACTTTAGTGAAATGAAGAGTGGACTAGTGTCGCGAGGCCATGAAAGCAGGAAGACCACGGAGCAGGGCACTTCAAGACCAGATTCCAAACGAGGACTCCAAGTGAGCAAAGAATACAAGTTGTTCACATAGCAGCACAGAAAATAATTGTTTTCTTTCATAATATGCTACATGAAATTTTCTGAAGTGCCACATACAAAGTGAATAAAGGCCCTAATAAGGAGTAGAAGAAACCTTTTCGGCTACTTCATACAGCAGGGTTCTTTAAAATTCTCTGCCTATTAGGGCATTTAAACTTTAGTCCCTTTTTGGCTCAAATATACAAGATGTCTCAAGATATTTAAGTATTTACTTTAATAAATAATAGTTAGATAAAAATCTAAGCAAATCTTAGGGGATAAAGAACCTCTCATCTTATCATTCCTTAAATCTTTAGGACAGTGGACGAGGCCTGCAGCATGGATGAATTACAGAGAATGTAAGAATTTAGGAGACACAGTGCACCCAAGGGCTGCAGGTGCCGCTTGTGGGAAAAGAGGCCATGAGTCCTGGGCACCAATTCCATGGCAGTAGCTGAGGCTCCATGGGCATCATTGCATCTCAGCTGTGTGAACCTCTTGTAATATAAATGACTAGTGTCCTGGTGCACGGATTCGTGCACATTGAAAGGAAATTCATTAGAAGAAATATTTTAATATCGCTATTTGCATCTTGCTAATAAAAAGAAAATAGGATTCTACCAAGTCTCCTATCTACCTACTCCAGGACTTCTGTGAGGATCAAATGAGATGAGGCCCAGGAAAACGCTTCACAAACATTTAAACTGTGAAATGTTTGCACCTGGTTATAAAGCAAGTTGGGTTCCTGGGCTGAAGAAACTCCAAGGAGGTTAGTCGCTAGGGACAGGAAGCTGGGTGTTGCTATGTGATGTCATTACCCGGCACTCACAGCTACTGTTTCTGTTTCCAGGCTGGGCTGGGCCGTGGGCTGCATTTTACGCCATAGGGTCTTGGCAGCGTTGACTGCAATTTGGTGGGGTGTCGCTCTGGGGTGGTGGCGGGGTCTGTGTCCCACTTGGGAGAAAATGAGTGTTGGCTTATTGGCACCAGGTCCGCGGTGCTGTTTAATTTTTAAATGGCCAATGCGGGTCATGGCAGCTCCTGCGCTGAGCGTCTGACCCCTGATGGTCACTGCGCATCACAGCCACCAGTCGGACAGTAGGACAGATACTTAGGCTTTTATATATATAGATAGGGGCAGAAATAGAATATTGGGCACCAGCTATTATTGTTAGAAATATTAATCATGCTCTGTTAACCGTGATTGTCTTGTTCTGATTAAAGACGGTACATTCTAACCTGGCTGGCAGTTGCACAAGGGACCTGGGAGCTCACCTGGAAATGCAGCCCATCCTCCTCATCAGGGAGCTGCCTATTATCATGGAAAGATGAATGACCTTATTGCAGAAACCAGAATCGGCAGCCCTTTGAAGACCCCCAGCCTTTGCACACCTGCAGGCCTTTGCAAATCTCAAGACCTGTGACCTGCCATTGGGCATATCTTTTGCCTACTTCCCCATGCAGTCTTTGTCCTTCTACCCAATATGAGCAGCTGGCTTATGGAGAGAGGCAGAGCAGATTTTTGAGGATGACCTGCTGCTCTCCCACACTGCTGACAGTATTGGAATAAATGCTCATATATGATTCAACCCTATCTCTGCTTTATTGGCTCAAGTAGTGACAGGCAGCACGGACCCATTGATTGTCCTGTTACATAAACCCCTCTTCCCAAGTGAGCGATGCCTGCCTTGTGTCTGGGACATGCACCCTCTGGAGATTATGACCAAGTGACCCATAGATAAACATCACCTAATAATGCAAGTGACATCACATTTTCCTTTTTTTTTTTTTTTTACATAGAAGACTATAAAATAACAACAACAACATAAAACAAAACACCTAAAACCCAGATGAGATGGAGAATACAAAATAAAAATCATTAAATCCAAAGCCAATACACCTTCCCCAGGTGGACTCTTCATGATTTCTCAGGACAGGCAATGAACTAAAGCTGTTAGCAAGAATCCCAGATGCCTGAGTTATCCAATTTTTAAGACCACAGGAAGCCAGAAATGACCAATGGCTTGAAGATGCTTTCCTGGTTTATTAGTTCTGGCCAGTCAACTGTATTGCCATATTTACAAATGTTTGAAATACTAAGTGATGTTTTTCTATTTTACAACTACTATAAAGATGACATGCCTGGCCCAAGGTTATTAAATCAGTCCATGAGTCAATCAGGAGCAGATATCAGATACACTTGACTTTGGCCTGACAGAGTTCTCATGGCAATAACAGGGTAACAGCTGCCGAAAACAATGTGCCTTTGTCTTGTTTTACTTGCCCTCGGGCCAATCTGTTGAGAACTGGCTTTCAATGCAAAGTCAAAGTCACAGGAAGATAATTACCTCCGTAAAATCTAATGTTCACCATAAGAGCATGTATTGCTTTAAGTTATGAAAGGATACTTGAATTTTTTAAATTTGCAAAATGACATTTCATTGAGTTTTGAAAATACACTCTTAGGTTTCTCATATTGTGCATAGCCAATAAATATATGCTCCCCCTGCCATGAGATTGTTCTTTTAAAGGATTAATATTGGTTATTTAATAAGCCCTCAGGACTCCTGGCAAAACAGAAGACTCATTGTACTCTAACATTAAAGTAACACTTAGAATGAATCTGTGTTTTTACAGCCCTGCCTATATTATTTTCAAAATTGAAGAAACATACACAATGTTACACATCAAATATTTCAAGCAATTAAAATGCAAAAAAAAATCTATTTTAAAAATGATAATAAAGAGCCCTGGCTGTAAGCTGAGTCAGTCAGAGTGTTGTCCCAGGTACGCCAAGGTGGCAGGTTCCATCTTCGTTCAGGGTACATACAGGAAGCAACCAATGAGTGAGTGCATACAACAAATAGATGTCTCTCTCTCTCTCTCTCTCTCTCTCTCTCTCTCATCAATAAATAAAAAATTATAATTAAAAGTTAGTGGTAAAATTATAATGAACCTTTTCTCACAAACTGACTTAGTGTAACATGATTTGTTTTCTCTTTTAAAAATTCTAACAGAATCTATGATATGAGAGGAAATATACAGGAACTCTCTACTCTCCACTCAATTTTGCTGTGAAACTAAAATTGCTCTGAAAGTAGTTTTTAATGTAAAAAAATCTGACCGAATATACCTGGAATTTCCATGTAGAATTGTGCATACTTTTATTTTTTAAATGAACCTTCTGTTGATCTTACCTTTCAGTTTTTTTTTAAAAAAAATTCTTAACAGAATTCAAGTAAAAGAAATGAAAATAAATATCATAATAAGAAATCATGCTTCTGTTTATGCCAAACTTTAGAAAATTTGGCACTGCATAGACAATATAATCCTAGTGGATAAATTCATCCAGGTACACTGCGAATATTTACTGATAACCATACAACCTGATTTCTTGTTTTAAAAATTCACAATTCAGGTTTCTCTCCCCCAACCCTAATGGATAGGAAATTTTCAAAGCTAATGAACAGGATCTCTGAGTTTGGCTTCCTTTTTGACTAAAAAGTCTTGGCAAAGTCAACAATGATTTCAAATTCAATTGGGCCGCCACAGCCTCAATCCAATGGTTCTTTGGTGGTTGTGAGAGGATAGTCTAGCTCAGTGATGGCGAACCTTTTGAGCTCGGCGTGTCAGCATTTTGAAAAACCCTAACTTAACTCTGGTGCCGTGTCACATTTAGAAATTTTTTGATATTTGCAACCATAGTAAAACAAAGACTTATATTTTTGATATTTATTTTATATATTTAAATGCCATTTAACAAAGAAAAATAAACCAAAAAAATGAGTTCGTGTGTCACCTCTGACACACGTGTCATAGGTTCGCCATCACTGGGCTAGCTCATATTACATCTTTTTGCAGATGTGAGGAAAAGAGCCCAGGTCAAGTGGCTTGCCCATTGGGCCAAACGGTGGTAGAACTGGCCTAAAAACCTGGATCTCCAGACTCTCCATCTGACAGTGACAACTCAACTCACTGTCAATTTAAACTCTGGTCGAAATGGTTTATTTGGCAATTCCCTTTGGTTTTTTAAAAGTAGAGTCACTTTTAGACTATAAAGTACTTTAATATTATAATACACAATGGGGTCAATTCAACAGTAAAACTAGACTTAAGTTAGCTCACAAACCATATAAGACAGTTGGGAATGCACTGCGCTCTCTGTAGACTAGAACACAGGATGAACGGTGGCTTACAAGACAGCATGGATTCTCTGTCCCACATGAGCAGTCTGGTGCTGAGGCTGGGGCTACTGCAGTACTCAATGATGCCCTCGGGACCAGGCTAGGCCTGTGTCTCTGTACTGCCACCATTAGCAACTTGGCTTTTTTCCTCCTCATGTTCTGTGGTCACAAAATGACCACAGAAACTCAAGACATCATGTCCAAATTACAGAAAGGAAGAAGTACAACAATGTGAACATACTTAACACTACTGAACTGTACACTTTTAAAAAAATGGATAAGATGGTAAAATTTATGTCGTGTGTATTTTACCACAATTAAAAGACAAACCATCTAAAAAGTGTTTCAGAATGCAATAACCAGAAACTTAAAAATTAAAAAAAAACTTTCTATGATGAGCTATGACATAAATTTTACTGTATTACCCATTTTACAAAAATACAGTCCAGCCCAGCCTACGTGGCTCTGTGGTTGACAGTCGATCTCTGAACCAAGAGGTCACGGTTCGGTTCCTGGTTGGCGGGCTAGATCCCCAGTATGGGGCCTGCAGGAGGCAGCCAACCAATGATTTTCTCTCATCATTAATGCTTCTATCTTTCTCTCCCTCTCCCTTCTCTCTGAAATCAATAAAAACATAATTTTAAAAAAAGTGTACAGTTCAGTAGTGTTAAGTACATTTACATTGTTGTGTAACCGTGCTCTTTTCATCTTGCAAAACTGCAACTCTAAACCCATGATCAAGCCCCCATTACCCTCTCCCCTAATCCTCTGACAACTGGCATTCCACTCTCCGTCCTTATAAATGTGACCAATCTAAGCACTTCATGTGGTTTGTCCTTTTTAAAAATTAAAATCAAATCCTTCAAGCCTCTTTCCCATAAGCCTGGTGCCTTGTCCCATGGATTTGTCACATTGGCACCATCTCAAGGATTGAGTACCTTTGACCACAAGTTGCTCCTCTTTTGTCTTTTGCTTCTTTAATCATGGAAGATAGAAAACAGGGTAGAAAGAGTTCTGTATTTGAAGCCAGAGGAGAAAACAAGGCAATGAATGACTCAGGAGAATGAAGTGACTTCCATATATGAAAAGGTGAGGCTAATAATGCCTCCTTGCCAGAGAGGTTCAAATAGAATGAGGGACAAGAATAAAAATTAAAACCAAACACGATTTGGTTTCATTTTGAGAGGTCTTCCCTGCTACCACCCAGTTTTGCTAACTATCATTGCATGCAGTTCCATGAAAGATACAAAAGAACAAAGACACACTCTTGCACCAAGAGAATACAGACCAGCACAACCCAATAGAAATATAATGTGGGCCACATAGGTAGTTTTACATTTCCAGCCACATTAAAAAAGTAAAAAGAAGTGGGTAAAATTGTTTTTGTAATATACTTTATTTAACCCATTATATCCTAAATATTGTAACTTCAACACTCAATCGACGTAAAAAAGTATTATGGCCCAGCATGTCAAACTCACAGCCTCGGCATGTGGCCCGCCGGCCGTCAATTTGACATGATTGGTTCAACTCTCCAGTATCTGGTGTGTATTTTACACTTAAAGCACAGGCCAGCCTGGACTAGCACGTCTCAAGTGCTTACGTGGCTAGCAAGCAGCAACACTGGGCAGTTCTAGTTTCGTGTCAAATTTTAGAGATCAGGAATATTTTTCAAGGAGTGATGAGTTGAATGTGGAGAGGCTGAGGCTGTGGGGGGACATCTGAACCCAAAGATACAGGCTTAAACAGAGAAAATATTGTAAGCTCGAATACACTGAGAAGATTATATCTACAGTTCTGCCTGCTATTAGAATACCATACATTTCAGTCATGGAGAAGACTACCACTAGAATTTAATATTACTGCCACTAACCCTATTTATCAGCAGGGCTGCCCTTCTTCTCTCATTTCTCTTTTGCAGTTCTCATATGATACGTTGTATTTATACGTGTGCAATTAATGTGGATGCAGAAATGTAAGTAAGGTCTCTTTTACACCTAAACTTACCTATTGTTATTCTATATTTTGAGAGAAGAACAGAAAGGCAGAACTGTAGGGTTATCACCCTAAATTCTCTATTTTGACTCTGGAAAATACAAGTATCCTCACTGGCTGCTTTCTCCTAACACTTTCTTTCCTTCTGACTTATTAAAAAATTCATAGCTTGATAGATTTTAAAGATGAAATTAATTAGGGTTATATATGGGGCTTTTAAAAAGCCACATAATTGCTAACAAAATACCAATCAAGCTGATGCATAGTGAGGCAAGATAACCACCAGTTATTACCAAAACCCTAAATTATACGGAGAGGTAAAAATACACAGCATGCTTTTTCCACATCCCAGATTCGGAAAGCCGTGTGAGGTAAGCTATAATCAAGACAGGAAGAGGCACTTTCCCACACCAACTTTACAAAAGAGTTTTCGACTTTCACTTTCAGGCTCCTGACTGTTCTTTCCAAGCCATTACCATCTGACCTGGCTCCAACAATCTTCTCCAACGCTTCTTCAAGGTCAATAGCAACAAACACATTAGTCTCTTCTCAGCCCTCAAGTTCCCTGTCCGCTCTACTGTATTGCTTTCTTCCTTAAATTCAGTCTTCTCCTCTGACTTTCCAGCAACCGAGATAGCACTTGCTTCCCCATTCTCTCTCTCTCAAACTAGCTGTTCTTGCCCTCTCACTGACTCACCTTTTAATAATTTTGATTATAAGTAAGACTGTCCTCTACTCTCTGATCTTACTTTCTCACTCAGAGATCTCCTCTGTGCCTAAGGATTTAATGACCAACTCTGCCTTCAATGTTGACCTTTCCGTTATTTCCATTCCCTTGCTGGACACCTGCTTAAGAAGGTATTGTTTTTAGCAAATGTGCTAGATTAAAATCAAGTGCCAACTGACCATCAAGTCCTGGAACTGTACCCCAAAAAACAATAAGCAACTCTTCCCTGGGTCAACATCTATCTTATGTGGAAGCAAGAGAAGGAAAAGAACCAACATTCAACACTTTGGGAGAGCCCAACCAAAATGGTGGCACTGCAGAACAGATTCTATTTGTATGGGAAAACCAGGTCCCCTAACGCTATGCTTCTATTTTCTCAATAAACATGTATCACTGATTCATGCCCCTACCCCCATAGGTTATAGCTCTACTCCACTCAAACAATCCGTATTCCTGAGGTTGGACCTCAGATCACGTCACACATAGAAATGTTCTGAAATTCTGAACTCCGGTAAACCACTTGCTGAGTGTACAGAAACCATTCCTTCTACTTCTCCCTTCCTTTTCATCTACAACTACTCATCGGCCCTACGTCCCTGGACTCTTCATCACTCACTAAGGTTAGCAGAGCAGGTTCCACTGCCTGCATTCCATTCTCCTGCCCATCTGGTGTAGGACCCGTAGCACATACATTCGTCACCGGTGCTTATAACCAACTACCCTTCTTCCCTGCTCATGATGTCCAGCCAACCTCTCTCCCAATGCCGGCTGCCACACCGTGCTCCTGAGAGCTTATTACCTGTCCCTCTGGATTCTCTTGTGTCTAGCCTAGACTTGAAATGTCTAGTTTTAGGAGACAGTGGCATTGCCTCCAAATGATCAGAGCGATAAATGTTTTATATTTCAGGGGTTTTCCAACTCAAAACTTCTCAGAAAAAAAAATTCATATCCTAAAGATGCAAAACTACAGAAGGCAAAAAGGAAGTAGATACAGAGAGAATGAAGAAGAAAAAATAGTTATCATGGCATTTAACAAAAGAGCTAGACAGGAAATAAGTTTGGTAAGTATTTGAAATTTAGCACAACCTTTTACTGGTATTAAAACATTGTTTTAATATCCACAGGCTTTGTTAAAATATGGAAGAAAAGATTAGAGTTCTGCCATTGTACCCTCAATACTACCTAGGGAGGAATGACACAATGTCTAAAAGAATAAAACATATAATAAATATACATTATTTGTTAAGCTCTTCGATAAAAATATGTTTCAAAAATCACCCAGCTCTACTTTGAGTTGTGTCAAAAACCATGTAATCTGTTCAAGGGGGGATGGATCCCAGCTAAGTTAGACCCTCTCCCTCTGTTCCCACTCCGCTGAGAACTTAGAAATTGCCACTCGGATTTGTAAACAAGGCTTAATGTCATTGTAAATCAATTAGCCAGGGGTTATCACTCCTGAGAGAGCGGAAATAATTAAGTTTCTGGACTCCTAAGGAGGAGAATCTGGGGCAGGAAATTGCATTAAGGCTTCCAAAAGGCGTATCGCAAATTATTTAGCAGAAAACCCGCCTGGAAAAGGTCTGATCCCACTTCTCGAATCCAGTGTCTTGTGATGGCATCTTGGTCTGGCCCAACTGAGCAATCTGTCTCTACCGGCTGCTGCTCACAAGTAAAAGCTAAGAAAGTATTGTGAGTCTCCGCAGTAATGGAACAGGAAGCCCACATTATAACAAATACATAGGGGCTTGATAATAAGGGGGATACTGGAAATCTGTTTAAGGATAACTCAAAAAAAAAAAAAAACCCTTAGAAAATTTAAGGTCTGTTAAAAAATATGCACACCTCGGCTGGGGCTCAGTTGGTTGGAGCATTGTTCAGTACATCAAAGAGGTTGTGGGTTCGAACCCTGGTCAGGGCGAAAAGAGGAGGCAACCAATTGATGTTTCTCTCTCACATCGATGTCTCTCGCTCTTGCTCTCCCTCTTTCTTTCTCTCTCTGTCTCTCCCCCACCCCATCCTCTCTAAAATCAATAACATCATAGATCCTTGGGTGAGATTATTTTTTTGTAAAAAGCACAATTTAACACTACTGATCAGCATGTATTAAAAACTATTTCCGTGTTGACAAAGTCCCCTGTGTCACACGGAGTAGAACACGGCTAATCTTGAACCCAGCAATTTTCTTTCCTCACTGCATCTTCAATCATGAATGTAAATGAAAATTTCTGCTCCCTTTGCTACTTTTCTGCTTGACTGGACTTTATAATGAAAACGTCTGTTCCTTTCCATCGGAGCACAAGTGTCATTCAAATTTTTACACACACAGGCAAAGAGTGAATGCGTTTGTTTAGATGCAAAATCATTTAAATGTGTCACTACAAGCCACTGCATATTTATGGATGTTGCAGTTTAAGATTCTCTTAAGCCATAAAGCCAAGGCGTCTAAAGAAGGTGCATTCAGCCTGCAAACATCTTCAGACTAGTTCTGGCCCTCAACATACAGTCAGCCCCGCCCTCCTTCAACCAGAAAGCCATGGCACTCTGCCAAAGCCCGGTCCATTACCAAAGTCTTCTGGGTCAACAATCCAGAGTCACTGAAAACCCCACCTTCCACTGACTGCTCCTGAGAGCAAATATTTTTAAGGGTAAGCATTCCAGGCACGCAGAAGCTGAGCGTTGAGATCAGACTCAATTGCTCCAGCCACTTCTCTCTTAATGCCCAACGAAATCAAACTCCATCTTAACTAGTCTTCCAAAGTGCAATCCTGTTGCACACAGAAGGCACACAAAGAGTGTTTAAGAAGGAAATCTCTCATTTCAGATTTAATATGTATCAATGAGGAAATTGTGTGATTAAGGCTTTTAATTACTGCACGGGGAGTAATCCTAGAGTAGCTCTCATTCCACCTAATACAGTTTCGGTCTTCCACTTAACATGATAAGGATGACCTAAATCTGGATGAGGGGAGAATTATGTTTTGACCGGAAATGGTGAGGTTTGGGGAAAATACTGATGAAAGACTTCTGATTTGGGGTAAGACTATCTGCCTATCAGAATCTTCTAAGAAAAGTGTAAGTCATTTCTCACTTTCTGTCAAAACCAGACATTCCAATGATGCAATCAGGCTAACAGACCGTGAGGTCTCCATTATGTAAGCTGAAGGTGAGCTATTTCACGGTGTGATGAAGTGTTTACTCAAGGTTACCCACAAGGAAAGCATGTCTGCACGCTTCCAGCTAAAAGAAGTAAGAGGTGAGTTCCCTCTATGCCCTGGTACCCTGCCCCCTCATGCCATTACCTGATCCTTCTGGATGTTTCATTTTTGGTTGATGCTCCAACTGTCTGGATATCTCAAAGCCTTACCTTTTAGGTTGCCATAACAGGGTACTGGCTATTTATATAAGTCCTTAGAAAATGTGTATTTTGAAGACATATATGGGCCAAGAGGGCTGATCATTTGAAAGGCCAACTGTTGCACCCAGTAAGTATGTCTTTGATCAAAGTTCTCATGGGCAAATGAACATTCATCAACTATAACAATTAAATTAAATAATAGGTACTATGTACATTTTCTTGGACTTCGAAGAACTTGCTAAGACCATCTTATCATTCTTCACTCATGTAAGCAGCTGTTTAACTGACACTCCTACTTTAAGACAGCTCTCCATGTTTTGCTTTCAGATGATTTAAATTGATTCTTACACATCTCCTTACAGTGTAAGATGCTAATCCTAACACTGAGATCACATCTAAATAAAAATATATGTTTTGCAAGAAATTTTATACTTAAGTTAAAGTATCTAAAAATGCTTTTCAAAGTCAAATTTTGAGAGAGATTATGCATATCCTCATTTCTTTTAAAAAAATGTGGAAAATGCAAACATGAATATTAGTACTTCCTAGGGATTTAAGCTTGATTCATTTTATTCTTGCATTCTAGTTGTAGTTAACTGGCAGAAAAAGCAAAACAACAGCAAAAGCCCTGGTGGGAGGTGTATTTCTGTATCAATAGCAGGGTCTCTACATTAAGCCCATTTAAATCTAATTAACTCTTATGTATGGGAATCAGAGATCCAGGAGACCTTAATAAAAGCTTGAAAACAATCTTATCCTTTGCCTAATACAGTTTATTATACCAAATGGCACAATATACCAACAGAGGCAAATGGAATAGACATGTCCCATGCTCATGTGTCCTTTGTTTAAAATTCACCACTTATTGATAAGGAAACTGGTGCACATCTGAGATGAAATGTCCACATGAGTTAAGAGCCGACACTGTGCACTATTCGCTGAATCTGCACACTCTTACCCTTCAAAGTCAAGGCTAATTATCAGTACTCTGGGGCCATATCAAGTCTGATGGCCAGTAAATACTTGGAGGCCGGCCTGGGTAGAGTGACCATCAAGCCAGGCCTTTGGGAGACCACTGCACTGATGTGGTTTCCTTGAAAGTATGTGTATTGTGAGAAAATGAACATCCCAGGAGGACTCCTATAAAACACCAACCCTGAGGATTTCTTGAGTGGGTTGCAGAAAAAAGAGGGCCACAGAAAGAGAGTCAGCAGAGAGAAAAACAGAAGCTACAGCCTAATTATGGTGTGGGGTGAAGGCAGTGATCAACAGGCTTAGATGCCACTGAAAGGGGGTAAAATGTGTGTGATGGATCTGACAACCTACAAGGCAGCAAAGAGCTCACTCACTGGAGTTGAAGGGATGGATGCCTGATAATTGCTGTCTGTAGAAAGCTAGAGGTGACTACCAACCGTATCATGAAGCACAGCTGTGAATGGGTAGAGCAACAGTGGAAGTTAAAGATATGGGCTTGCCTTAGCTGGTTTGGCTCAGTGGATAGAGTGTCAGTCTGTGGACTGAAAGGTCCCCGGTTCAATTCCAGTCAAGGACACATGCCTGGGTTGCAGACTCAATTCCCAATAGGGGGCATGCAGGAGGCAGCCGATCAATGATTCTCTCTCATCATTGATGTTTCTCTCTCTCTCTCCCTCTCCCTTACTCTCTGAAATCAATAAAAATATATATATTTTTTAAAAAGATATGGGCTCAAGTAACTGATATGAGGGCCCAAGGGTCTCTGGTGAATAAGAAAATAAGAGGAGGCTAAAAATTACTGATACATGAAATGGAATAAAGGGTCTATGGACCAAAGGTCTTTATGAAGTCCAAGATCAGATACAAAGAAGACACGGAACCCACTGACGAAAATATGGGCATTGATTGATACCCATGATTTTAGACCCAATTCAGAATTTTGCCTCAAAATTTAAAATGAGAACAAAGGTGGCAAAATAAACTCAAATTATTTAAATGGCAAGATACAGAATAATGTCTTGGCATACTGAACATGAGCCTATTACTGTATCTAAAATATGATTAGAGAATTTAGAATATCATAAGGCTTCCATTGACAATTAATGCTAAGTTTTTAATACTGTAGAAAGGGTCATATGACCTTCTCACAGGAATCCAGCAACACCAAGCTGATAAAAATATCATACAATAAAGAAGGGATCTTAAGTGACAGTCAAACCTTTAAGAAGCAAACAAGGCTATACCATATTCTGGCAAAGTAGTTAACACTGAGGGGAAGAGTTAGGGAACTCTAGCCGGGTAACATTCTTAAAAATGGTTTCTTTTATAACAATCCTTTATCACTAGAATGAAAAGCTAAGAGTACTGAAACGATTATAAACTAATCTAATGATATGTTTTATCTCTACACACAGATGCCTCTGGTATACACTGGCTTTAAACTAGAAACATGTAAGATAGGTAGATCCTATTACCTACAGGTAAGAGTTTAATGTATTTTTATTCAGATCCAAAGAACCTAAGTTTCTTCCTAATCTGAGATTCCTGGAACTTCTTGGTTGTTAAATAAGACCTGCCCTTCCTCAGTTGATCAATACTGGCATAAGTAAATGACATTTACAGTAATTCCAGAGATTTTTTTTTTTTAGGGCCGTGAAATGGCTGCTTTACATCCTTTGCCTTCCTAGTAGTTAGGCTATTCCTTCTTTTAACGTCCCTTCCCTTTTACAATATTCATCCAAGGCCTCCATTCATTCATTCAATATGCACTTATTAAACACCGCCATGTGCCATGACATGCAAAGCTCTGGGGATCGTTCAGTGAATAAAACAAAAGTCCCGTTTTCGTAGAGCTTCCGTTTAAGACACAAAACAATTATTTCCACATGTACAGCCTCTGCAGGGATGCCTCCCAGTGCACAGCACCGTGCACTGTTATTCCCAACGCAGCTCTCTGATTAGTCTTTCCCCTCACCCGGCCCTCAGATCCACTAACTATAAACCTTTCTCCCAACCTATTACCCGCTTGTGGGTTTGCTATTAACATTCAAAGATGATGAGTACCTATATTGCCTGGTTACTGTAGTTTATGGAAATGTTACTCGAGAGTATAAACAGTGCTTTCTCTAATCTAATTGCACCATTTATTTCAAAAACTGACATCATGAAATAATTTAATCTGAGGCACAGAATATACACCATAGCAAGGACCAAGGAAGTAGGTATGGATATATTAAAGGTGATTATAGCATATTCCTGACATGTGCAAGATAAATAAAACCACGCTGAATGCTCAGGTATTTTTCTGGGCACCACATAAAGAAATAACCAAGTGAATTTAATGTCCTTCTAAATAGGAAATGTGATTTTGATCCTATTCCAAATTTAGATAATGAACCATCTTGGTTCTATTCTAATTTTCCAACATTATGTACCAAGACGACCAACACAAACCATTGTCCCTGGAATAGTCTTCAAATAGTCTGATTTAGATCTTTTCATTTTCTCTATCTATGTCTTAGAATCCATAGCATGCCTCACTTTCTTTCAAGAAGTTTCTACCATATGCTCCAGCTCACACTACTGTCTCCCTAACTCCTGTTCTTCAAGCAGTTCCACATCTTACACAAAAAGTTCATGTCGACTGTTAATAAAGTGCATTTTTAATTAGGATTGGAAATTTAAGCAGATTTGCGGTTGGGGGAGACCTTCTGGGGAAGAGGAGTCCAGTTTTAATCGTGTTGAGTTTGGGTCCCTGAACAAACACCTGCCACTAAATTATTAGAGAAGATAAGCATGTTTCCATAGTAACAATAATCACAACTACAACCAGTGAAGCTGTGCTCTGCATTCTGTAAAATATGTATAAAAGTAACTTTATACATACATAATCATAAAGTATACCCTAGGAAAAGCTAATATCTTGTAAAGTCGATAGATACATAACACAGAAAAAGCTCAGTTGAGCTTTACCCAACTCAAAGTTAGCTCGCAAAATAAAAACACCTCTTTAGCAGCGATATGACTTACAACTTTTTAACTTAAAAGAAAATTTCTAGATTAAAAAAAAATGCCTGGAACCCTTCAATTCAACTTATTCTGCCATAGGTGTACTTGATAAATTTCTCTGTAGCAAGAAGATGTGATAATATCATTCACGGCCATCTCATTTAGTTGTCTCTTCTGCTATATATCCCTACCTTTCTAAAGTCTCTCTCCATGATTTTTCCACCTTAAGCCTCCCTACAATGGAGAGTGAAATTTCACATCTGACCCCTTCCCTTCCCACGATCTGTCCAGTGCAGCTTCATCGCCTGCATGGCATTTGCATCATGGCTGTGCTGACTAGCCCATACATGACTATGCCAACACTGCTCAGACTTGGGCAAAGACGGTTTCTTTCTTTTTATTTTTAACCTTACACCTTTTTGTCATTTTTAACTTTTGGGTTTTCTTTTTCGAAAGCTAACGCATGCTTCATTTTACAGTTTGCTTCATTTGTGATGCATGGTAGGTTTGATCGAGCAATCGAATCAATACCTCTCCCCCGGGAGCTGGCTTTTCAGGCCATTTCACTATGGACGTTCCCTTTGCTGAGACCACATTTCACTTGCTGCGATCATATCTCCCCTCCTGGTATGCACAAAGAAGTCACCGCCCAGAAAAAGCCCGCCAAAAGTCCTTTAAAAGCCGCTGACTCCCGTCACTGGGTACTGGAGCCATCCAGGCTCAGCCACCTGGTGTGCAGATGATCGAATAAATTCATAAGCCCTCACCACTCTGACCTGGTGCGTTCCTCCTTCAGTGACCCAACAATGCAACCATCAGTACCGCATCTTTCCCGAACTCTGAACCCGAGCTCTAAAGCTCTAAGTGCAGCCAAGCCCCCCAAGTGATGCGTCAAGACTGTTTCCTTCCTGGAGACTATCCTCCTGGGACCCTCCCCATCCTCCTCCAATCAGGCCTGGCAACAGCTGTGCATCAGTTTGGAGAGCAGCCAGGTTTCAAAGCTAAAGCGTGAGACTCAATGACAGGGGGGAAAAAGCCTCCTGGGGTACATCACCCAGCAAGAGCTGAAATTTATCAAGGGGATTTCAAGAGAGGGAAGTTTAATGAAGCTACTCACTGATGGCTGTGATAAAGAGAGAGAGAGAGAGAGAGAGAGAGAGAGAGAGAGAGAGAGAGAGAGAAAAGAGAAAGAAGAAATAAAGGAAGAAAGAAAGAAAAAGAAAGAAAGAAAGAAAGAAAGAAAGAAAGAAAGAAAGAAAGAAAGAAAGAAAGAGAAAACACCCAGAATTTTTCCCTAGACCAGTGATGGCGGACCTATGACACACACGTGTCACCTCTGACATGCGAACTCATTTTTTTGGTTGATTTTTCTTTGTTAAATGGCATTTAAATATACAAAATAAATATCAAAAATATGTCTTTGTTTTACTATGGTTGCAAAGATCAAAAAATTTCTATATGTGATACGGTACCAGAGTTAAGTTAGGGATTTTCAAAATGCTGACACGCTGAGGTCAAAAGGTTCGCCATCACTGCCCTAGACTCTATAGTAACACTAACATTGAGAACATTCTGTGTCAAGTACTAAAACTTGAACATTTCAAACATACCTTGATACTGCAACTGAAATATGTGTTAACTCAGGCTTTTGATTCACTGTCATCTTTTTTTAAAAAAACATAATGCCACAATGATTTATTAAAGTTGTGGTATATTATTTTTACTGATTTTTAGAGAGAGAGGAAGGGAGAGGAAGAGAGAAACATCAATGATGAGAATCATTGATCAGCTGCCTCCTTCACGCCCCCTATTGGGGATAGAGCCCACAACCAGGGCACGTGTACTTGACCGGAATTGAACCCCGGGGACCTTTAAGTTCGCAGGTTGATGCTCTATCCACTGAGCCAAACCGGCTAGGGTTTCACTGTCAACTTTATGACGCTTCTTATGGTCATGATGCTCTTATGTGCATACTTTTCCTTGGTGTATTTTAGTCAATTCTTTCATTAAGTATAAACACCAAGTTACTTTTTTGAAATGTCTTACAATACTTGAGGAAAATGATTTTTTCCTAATTTCACCCCCAGAATTCCTGATGTAATTACTCTCTCCCACTCCTAGACCAAACTTCTGACAGAGGAGGGAGCGCATTTCACTTACGTTCCTGGCCACACACCTAGGTCAATACTTACACAATCTATACTAATAAAAGGGTAATATGCTAATTAGGGTGGACATCCATCCAGATAAAGCCCTGGTGGCTACGAGGCCTGGGGCTCAGGCAGCTGTGGGCTCAGGCCTCACAGCCACCATGGCCGGAGTGGCAGCAGCAGCGGGGTAATGGGGGTGGCGCCTTCTCCTGATTAGCCAGGTCACCTCCTGCAGAGGGAGGCCAGACTGTGGCTTAGGCCCTCTCCCCATGGGCAGGCTGGGCTGAGGGACCCCCACACCCATGCACAAATTTTCGTGCACCGAGCTTCTGATGAATATATAATTACTAGTCATTTTTGTAGAATTTATTTGTCTGTGAATAGTCAATAAAATGTTTCCCAATATGGAAATTTAGAGAAAACATTATTTTAAATAGTCCCTTTATTACTAACCAATAATAAAAAAATATGGGTTTGTTGTTTTTTGGGTTTTTTTTTTTTTTACTCATTATCAATTTAAAAAACATAGCTAAATGTAGGGGTATCTTTAAACTCAAGATCACAAATCAGTATGAATACTTCCCTCCATGTTTTCAGGTGTAATTAAATAGCACATTTATTTTATTAAAGCAACTAGAAGATTTCCAAGACATTCAGCCAATAATTGAGTTTAAGGAAAAAGAGAAGCATGATATTTATCATAGCATCGTTTATACTAGTAATGAAAGAGACCCAAAATTTTACCTTTGGGATATTGATTTTTTAAGCTGGTTATAAAAAAAAAACAACCACAACAATAACAACTCAGCACTGGCCAGGTGACTCAATTGGTTGGAGCATCCCCCTGTATACCAAAAGGTTGTGGGTTCAAGCCCCTGTTAGGGCACATGTGGGAGGCAAACAATAGATGTTTCTCTCTCTCTCTCTCTAAAAATCAATTTAAAAAACAACACCAAAAAAAAAAAAAAAAAAAAAAAAAAAATCGGAGAACCAAGATGGCGGCATAGGTTAACACCGGAGTTTGCTGCTTTGAACAACTACTTCAAAAGTGAAACTAAAAGACAGAGGGACATCACCCAGAACCACTGGAACGCTGGCTGAGTGGAAGTCCTACAACTAGGAGGAAAGAGAAACGCATACGGACACTCAGAGGAGGCGCAGTGCTGAAGTCAAATTCTGAGGTGCGGAGTGCGCGCGCGGAGCGGGCTGGCGGCGGAGGGCGCGGTTGGCGTTTTCAATCGGGAGGGAGTCGCAGACTCTGAGCTCCAGATCCGGGCGAGTCTTTAGGGACCCAGACTCAAACGGGAGAAGCGGGACTGCCTGGCTTTGGTCAGAGCGAGTGCAGCTTTCCCTCCGAGCTTTGCAGCCATTGCTGGGACTCAGAGAGGCAGAGCCCCTGGGGACAGGACTGAGAGCGGCCATAACTGCTCTCTCTGGCCCACCCTGTTGATCCTGTGCGACCCGCCCCGCCCAAGCCCTGCACACAGGCATTTGCCGGATAGCCTCAGGCAAAGGCTAGATTAGCACCTCCCTAGAGGACAGAAGTTCTCTCACTGCTGACACAGCTGATTCTCATAGCCACTTGGCCTGGAGGGCAAACCCTCCCTGGAATTAGCTACAAGACTGCACACAAAGGCCACTAGGGGGTGCACCAAGGAAGCATAACAAAATGCAGAGACAAAGAAACAGGACAAAATTGTCAATGGAAGATCTAGAGTTCAGAACCACACTTTTAAGGTCTCTCAAGAACTGTTTAGAAGCCGCCGATAAACTTAATGAGATCTACAAGAAAACTAATGAGACCCTCGATGTTATATTGGGGAACCAACTAGAAATTAAGCATACACTGACTGAAATAAAGAATATTATACAGACTCCCGGCAGCAGAACAGAGGAGCGCAAGAATCAAGTCAATGATTTGAAATGCGAGGAAGCAAAAAACACCCAACCGGAAAAGCAAAATGAAAAAAGAATCCAAAAATGCGAGGATAGTGTAAGGAGCCTCTGGGACAGCTTCAAGCGTACCAACATCAGAATTATAGGGGTGCCAGAAGATGAGAGAGAGCAAGATATTGAAAACCTATTTGAAGAAATAATGACAGAAAACTTCCCTCACCTGGTGAAAGAAATGGACTTACAGGTCCAAGAAGCGCGGAGAACCCCAAACAAAAGGAATCCAAAGAGGACCACACCAAGACACATCATAATTAAAATGCCAAGAGCAAAAGACAAAGAGAGAATCTTAAAAACAGCAAGAGAAAGAAACTCAGTTACCTACAAGGGAATACCCATACGACTGTCAGCTGATTTCTCAACAGAAACTTTGCAGGCCAGAAGGGAGTGGCAAGAAATATTCAAAGTGATGAACACCAAGAACCTACAACCAAGATTACTTTATCCAGCAAAGCTATCATTCAGAATTGAAGGTCAGATAAAGAGCTTCACAGATAAGGAAAAGCTAAAGGAGTTCATCACCACCAAACCAGGATTATATGAAATGCTGAAAGGTATCCTTTAAGAAGAGGAAGAGGAAGAAAAAGGTAAAGATACAAATTATGAACAACAAATATGCATCTATCAACAAGTGAATCTAAGAATCAAGTGAATAAATAATCCGATGAACAGAATGAACTGTTGATTATAATAGAATCAGGGACATAGAAAGGGAATGGACTGACTATTCTTGGGGGGGAAAGGGGTGTGGGAGATGCGGGAAGAGACTGGACAAAAATCGTGCACCTATGGATGAGGACAGTGGGTGGGGAGTGAGGGCGGAGGGTGGGGCGGGAACTGGGAGGAGGGGAGTTATGGGGGGGAAAAAAGAGGAACAAATGTAATAATCTGAACAATAAAGATTTAATTAAAAAAAATAAAAAATAAAAAAAAAAAGAAGAAAAAAAAAAAAAAAAAAAAAAAAAAACATTTGTTCCTATATGCAATTATTATATTAGAAATTAGAACAGATTCTTAGTAAATGGAATTAATGGGCTAGCAAATGTTATGGATGTTTTTTAAGGCTCTTGATACATATTGCTAAGCTGCTTTTCAGAAATATTACACTAATTTATGCTCTCATTAAACATGAATAAAAGTACCATTCTCATCCAATCTGACCACTGGAACAATAAGCAGACATCACAAATGGATAAAAAGCATTTTCACTATCATGACAAATACTTAGGCCATAATAGTAAGTAGAGGAAAAAACCAGAATACTAGTTGTAGATTAGGTTATATTCCCAAATGTATAAAGATATATATTTGAAAGTGATTACCAAGAATGGTGAGACTATAATTTTTTAATATTACAGTTTTATGTATTTCACAAATAGTATGTATTGCCTTTATAAAATAATTTTAAAATGAGGTATATATCATAATTCTATTTTTCATTGTTCAAAATTTTCTACAATAAACAAGTAACTTGGAATAAAAAAAAAAAAAAAAAAAAAAAAAATCCTCAGGTGAGGATTTTTTTAAAAAAGAAAAAAAACTCCAAAGGAACCTTTGTCCCTGTCCCCTCCCTCTCCCTTCTAAGAGATTCAAGAGGGAAAGAACTATTCCAAGAAAGCTTAGGGAGTTTGCATGAGCAGCCTAATTTGAATTGAGTATGGTGAATGAGAGGACTTGAAATAGGAGCCTGTTTACTAGGTCACCCCAGGCAAATTGTTTCTGGGTTGCCTAGCAAATATTTACCTGCCCGGTACTTTTAGCTGTTCCTCAACTGCCTGTGAATCACCCATTCTCACCTTTGAAATCTCGGCCCCTAGCTCCCCTTTCCTCCTTTGTCTAAAGTGACATATATAACCAAATTTATCTCATTGCGTTTGGCATTTTCATGCTTATGTGAATTCCCCATGCCCATGCATTAAAAATTTGAATTTCTCCTTTTAATCTGTCTCTGTTAATTTTATTTTTAGCTCATCTAGAAGAACTTAGAAGGTGGGAGGAAAAGTATTATTTATTTTTAGCCCCACAATAACTATCACCACAACAAAATAAAGGAAATTATCTAAATAACCAGAAATAAAGGATAAACACATTAGTGTCTGGTATAATAATAGTTTGAAATTGTGCTTTCCAAGAATATTTGATTTCATGAATAAAGTGTTATAAAAATGCTAAGTGAAAAAAACTAGGTCATAAAACAGGAAATAAGAATGTTATAATGTTAAAAATAATATAAGCAAAAAATGTGCGCAGAAAAACAGAGACTGCAGAAAGCAGAACGATTTGGGTTTTTCTTTCTGAGTTGTGGCTACATTTTCTAACTTCCTACAATAAACATGTATTACGTTTGCAATCAGAGAGATTTATTTTAACTACACCAGTGCATTCTTCGCATGCGCTGCAAATGAGATACCCATTGACTTCACTATTCACTTTTCAATGCATCACAGAGAAACACTGGAACAATGAGATTTCTTTTTCATGCCTGTCATCTTGGACCTGCATAGATGAATTCTGTTGTTTTAAGAAAACACTGACAACAGGGCACACCTATAGGGCATAACAGCAAATTTTCAAAGATTGTTAATGTTCACTGTAAAGACTCATGGTAATTGATGACTCTTGAGTACATCTCCAGTAAAAAAAAAGAAAAAGGCAAAATTAAGCATTTAACTAAGTACATCATTCACACTGTCATAATTTTTATCTCAGACAAACGTAAGTTATTTATAGTCCTAGCAAGAAGATTTACGTAATAGCAGGCACAGTAATTAAAATGAGAAGATGGAAAAAAAAATTAAAACCGGACACAGCAAAAACCACTAAATTTTTCTCTCCAATTTTGATTTATTAAAAAAAACACTTTTTGCCGAGACCGGTTTGGCTCAGTGGATAGAGCGTCGGCCTGCGGACTGAAAGGTCCCAGGTTCGATTCCGGTCAGGGGCATGTACCTGGGTTGCGGGCACATCCCCAGTGGGGAGTGTGCAGGAGGCAGCTGATCGATGTTTCTCTCTCATCGATGTTTCTAACTCTCTATCTCTCTCCCTTTCTCTCTGTAAAAAATCAATAAAAATATATTTAAAAAAAAAAACAAAAAAAAAACAAAAAAAACACTTTTTCACCTTTAGAAAGCAAATCACGCTGGAGCCAATTAATAACCGAGGGTTCAATGGAGAACTGGGAAAAGGAGGAAGGAGGTTTAACCACTGGTCTTGGTGGGAGACTTACCTAGAAGAAATCACTTCTATGGGTTTTCCTATTTAACCAAGTAGGAGGGGCTGCGCCTTAAGTCCTTCCCCACCCAGATAAGGTAAATGGGATTTCTCCCCATTCAACAATCCCCCCCCCCCCCGCCGAACCAAATTAGCTCCCATATGAAAAATTTGAAAATAAAAAATTAAGCAGGATCAAGAATCTTTCTGAAAAAAATTAGAGATGCTTAATGCTGCTTAAGTCTGGTTGAAAACAACAATGGAGACATTTCTTTTAATTTGGCAGCACGGTGATTTTAAAATAAAATGTTTTCCCATAAGAAGTTATTCCTACTGTAAAAAACTCATAAAGCATAGGTTAAAAACAATCACTCTGTGTGCCTTTTAAGCCTGTTGACTTTTTTCCAATGGACCACTATCTGATGATAGACTTCATAATTCATCCTTTTTATGATAAAAGCTACTCATTTACTTAGGAAAGGAATAGAAAAGGGCTTACGTAAAATCAAAGTCACCTGTAATTCCACTGATTGGAGACACAGACTAGTAAGATTTCTCTCCCATTCATATTTTCTTTTATATAGTTGAGAATCAGGCTCTCTATACTCATTTTGAAGTATGATTAACTTGGAATGAATACTCAAAGGTCCTATGTGGAAGACCACATAAAAAGAGTCTACTGTCTCTCCAAGGATGGCGATTAGCTTTTCCTGATGAAGAAATGTCCGTAGTTCTGGCATTCCTTATGTGTGCATGGCATAGACAATCCTTAAAAACATAGAACATTCAAGAATTTATATCCCTCTGGTGTGCAGAGACCAGGTTCATCAAGCATCACTCCCATGGTGTGCATGTATGTATAACCCCAGCACATGCATCTCCCAAGACTTCATATGTAGTTGGATCTACAGAGTGCAGAGGTCCATGAAGACTGGAGGAGGCATAGGTACTGACACTGAATTACTGTACAGGGGCATATAGGCCTTTATAAGATCATTAAAGTCTACATTCCCCATCCCTATTCCTAAAATTAGGTGAAATCTTGTGTAACATTCTTGAATATCGCGCTGCTGTGTCTCAAGAGAACTGTCGTTTAGTATAAATTAAAAAAAACTACTCTGGCCGGAACCGGTTTGGCTCAGTGGATAGAGCGTCGGCCTGCGGACTGAAAGGTCCCAGGTTCGATTCCGGTCAAGGGCATGTACCTGGGTTGCGGACACATCCCCAGTAGGGGACGTGCAGGAGGCAGCTGATGAATGTTTCTCTCTCATCGATGTTTCTAACTCTCTATCTCTCTCCCTTCCTCTCTGTAAAAAATCAATAAAATATATTTTTAAAAAAATTAAAAAAAAACTACTCTGGCACAGTATCTGTCAGAATATCTAAATACATGCTTTTCACACTGAAGATAGTTGTAGCTAATCCACACAAAAGCCGCCACCAAAACACAAAGTATGCTCGTCTTAAAATGTTATTAAAACAATGTAATTCAGAATTAAGGTGAATTGAATACCTTCAATTTTTCATCTGACCATAGCTGAATAGCTTCCTGGTCATTGCTACTTGTATATTTGGAAAGCCTTGAATATATAATGAAATAGAATGACATTTAAGGTAGTAATTCTTGAACTTCTAATTCTTTTGGTTTAATTTAATCTTTGCCCCCCCGCTCCCCCTCCCACACCTCCATAGATCAGTAGTAATTTGCCTTATGTGATGCACCTTGCCTGTACTGGACAGAGACAAGTGCAGAGGGCACCAATTTCAAGAGTGGATCTATTACACCATGTAGAGTAGTCATTCAAATGCAAAGGGGTTAAAAGCTTCACAAAGAAAATATCCTCCTTGAGTAGTGATAATGATGTGCTTAAATCCCACATGAGACAATAAAATGTTATTATGATTAAGACAGATCTTATACTGCAGAGGGGAGGAGGGCGGGGTCCAGAGGCACAATCAAAAGCAAAGGGAGAAATGAGAAAGCCCACCCCTCTCCCACGGGAAATCATTCACTCCATGGGAAGAAAATGGCAACAGCAACAGCAACCTAATACCCGTTCCCCATCTAGACAAGGAATGCAAGGTACTGAGGAGCAAGTAAGCCCAGAGCAAACACAGGGATTAGAGAAACACAACCCAGAGCAACATCAGCTCTGCATCAGCTAGAAAGATCAGGAAGGTCGCATGCCAGACGTAACAGGCATTTTTCCTCTAGTCGAGTTTTATTTTGAATTGTAATGTGCTTAATATTTAAGACAATTTTATTTTGTTTTCTAGGTAGCACCTTTCTGAGAATTAATTTCTGTAAAATAACCTTTTTTGTCTAAAAGATATATTTGGGTACAGCCAGTGAGGTTAGAGGTTAGAGGATACTTAGGTTAATGCTAAACAGTAATTCTCTGTTCAAGCAGCAGGTAATCTATCAGACTGTTGCCTGTTACTACCATAGAGTGGAACACATTATTGGGTGGGAATTTATCCTGTTTCAGAGTCATGGTTGTCTCTTTTATAAACACAACTGTGAGTTTTTTTAAAAAGTGTTATTTACTGCCTCTAAATCAGTCTTTCGTCCATGATTTTATTTTGATTTTGTAAATCAGGTGGATATTTGCTCTGAAACAATCTTGTGTGAATATTGTAAGGGACATTGGATTAAGAATCAAAGGATCTTTGGCGTTGGTCCTGCTTCCGCCACTAACAAACAGTGTGAGTTACAGCAAGAGATTCAATCCCACTGACTCAATATTTGTGTCTGTGAAGTGAGATGACTTAGGATGAAGTTTCTCTAAATGGTGGGTAACACTGCTTATCATGATAAAAACAAATATTTTGACAGTTAATCATAGTATTTTCATGAAATCTTCTGACTTCATGTTTATATCTGAAGACATTTTATACATCTTTTGTTCCTTTTTACAGTGTTTTTTTTCCCTTCAGTTTCAATACCCTCTTGCCATAGAGTAGAGCTTTTCAGAGGTGGGGAGGTGCCTATCTGCCACAACCAAGTGGCACTAGGTAGTGAGTTACAATCTTCATGTGGGTTCCACCTTCTAGTCAATTCTAACATCTCTGATTAGAATTCTGAGGCAGAAAGTCTAAGCAAAATGATATACGTTCATCTGAAACAAACGGCAATGTCATACGCCATAATACTCATCCAAAGACCTAGTATTCATTCCCAGTAAGATTAGTATCTAAAAAAAAAGTATTTGAAACATTTCATAGAATGGGAAAGTGAGAACCAACAGAAACTAATCATTTAACAAGGCCTAATTAACGAGTTCGTGATTCCTTCCTAACTTGTGCTGAATTATATGGTCTCTTGGTATAACAGCTAAGATACTGCTTTTCCAACTCTCTTCATCACTACCCTTGTGAGTAAATCCACCAGATGAAATCATACTAATGCCCATTTTTTTTTTCTATGAACATCTCAAATTATACACATGCATCAACAATAGCCTATGCTCTAGTGATGATATTCATATTTGCACAAGTATTACAGAGAGCTCCAGAATCTCCAATAGTTATCCTTTTTTCCTAAATTTCCTGTTGGGACTTTTTTTTTTTTTTAATTCCTTTTAGCCTGGCTGGCATGGCTCAGTGGTTGAGAATCAACCTATGAAATAGGTCATGGTTCAATTCCCGTCAGGGGCACGTTCCCAAGTTGTGGGCTGGGTTCCCTGGTGGGGAGTGTGCCGAAGGCAGCCGATCACTCATTCTTTCTCATCATTGATGTTTCTATCTCTCTCCCCCCTCTCCCTTCCTCTCTGAAACTAAAAAAATATATATATATTTTTAAAAAATCCTGTTAAATCATTGGAATGTATAACAATATTTGTCTCCAGATGTAGATCGCTATGTTTTTATTTACAACCATCCTACTGGTGAATAAACTTGTAGAAAACATCTAGATGCTAGCCAACAGATCAGAGACTGCTGATTCCCACAACTCCTGGTTACATAAAAATATCAACAAGGAAGAGACTAATAACCAAGTCAGATTAAATGTGGCAAAAGTATAATACCACACAAAACAACTCAATTTTCTAATGAAAAGGTAAAGTGAAATCTGAGGTCAGTGAGAGAAACACACATTTAAACCGTAGCGATCACACTGTTTCCTCTATTTTGATGTGAGCAGGGGAAAAAATAAAAAAATCCCCCAATTCCAATTCTCCAGCTATGGCCAAGCAGGAAGAGCAGTCAGCTTTTGTAGGAAAGAGATTAAGAAACTAGCCCAGCCGGCATGGCTCAGCGGTTGAGCATCGACCCATGAGCCAGGAGATCACAGTTAGATACCGGGTCAGGGCACATGCCAGTATGATTTTCTCTCATCGTTGATGTTTCTATCTCTCTCTTTCCCTCTCCCTTCCTCTCTGAAATCAGTACATTTTTTTTTTCTTTTTAAAGAAACTAGCAAAATGCTGGAGCTTCACATAAGGACTGTTCTTCTGCGAAGTCAATGTCAGGAAACACAAAAAGCCTTAATTCTGCAAGTCTAGATAGTCAGTGTATGTGGGAATCACCTATAGAATTTGGTAAAATTAAGATTCCTGGGCTCCACCACCAGGCACTGTCATTTAGCAGTCCTGGGATCGGTCCAAGAATTTATCATTTTGAAAAACACCCTGGGTAAATTCATTCTGTGCCAGGGAATTCAGAAATAAGTCTCCTATACTGTCGGAACACAGGCTACTGTAACAGTCCAAATTATAATTCAATATCGAGTGGCCACATGCCAAACAAGAGTCTGTGTTTGAGCTAATCAGAGCATCCTTCTTTCTCTTCCATCCCCAAAGATCAGGGCCAGGCTGGCCGGCTCACCTAAGCAGCGGTAGGGGATCACCATGTGGCCGTGGGTCTTGCACTGCTTGCGGCCCCTCTTGCACCAGTTCTGGATGGTCACTGGCTGGTTGGCTTCCACCACATTGGTGATCTGCAGTTCAGGGTAGACCTGGGAGCACACAAAAAGGGTGCATTGTTACCTGCGGCAGCGGCTGGGATAAGCAAGCACCTGATCCATCACCACTGTTATTCTAATGTATTACTTTTTAAAAAAGCTTCAATCTTTATTTTGAGAGTATTATAGATGTCCCTCTTTTTCTCCCCATTGCCCCCCTCCACCTAGCTCCCACCCCGCCCCAGGCCTTCACCACCCTATTGTCTGTGTCCATAGGTAATGCCTATATGCAAATAAGATCTTTGGTTAATCTCTCCTCGTCCACCACCCCCTACCCCCCATACCCCACCCCCTTCCCTCTGAGATGCGTCACTCTGTTCCATGTTTCCAGGCCTCTGATTCTATTTTATTCATCAGTTTAGTTTGTTCATTAGATTTCTTGTTCATTTATTTTGATTTTTAGATTCAATTGTTGATAGATGTGCATTTATTTTCTATCCCCCAACACTCAAGCAGGCGCATGTCCAATCAAGCTTAAGCAATTCAGGGTAAAGAAAAATATGCAATTAACCAATGGACATTAGACATTGCGGGGTAGGGGAGGCCAGGGGATTGTCAAGGGCGGGGGAAAAAAAGGAGACATATGTAATACTTTTTGTAATACTTTAAGCAATAAAAAAAAAGGATAAAAACAAACAAACAAAAAAACACCTGAATTCCAAACTCAATCATAGCGTGTGTTTTTACCAGTCATCACGAAGGACATAACAGATAAAATAAAACTAATTTTAATTTATTTGAATTAAAAATTGAATGGGGGGGCAATGAGGGGGTAAGGACACATATGTAATACTTTAATCAATAAAGAAAAAATAAATAAATAAAAATAAAAATGAAAAAAAAAGAAAAATATGCAAGAGACAAGCACTTAATCATTCCATTCCAAACATTAAGCAATGTGCCTTTTTGTATTTTATAGCACCTACTCAGGCTTAAAATATTATCTTTCCAAAGGAGATAAAAAATAGAAATGGGGAGGGGACACTCTCTAAAGCACGGGGTCATTTTCAATGCAAAGTAAACTGGTGTGAGGATTGTATTCTGTAATGTTTTAAATAAATATTATATAGTAGATTCATGGAGGTATTACCTTCACTGAAATTCAACCCATCCATATCTTACCCATTGGGCAAATATTTTACACACAGGCTATGACACATAGCAAGCTTTCGATATAAAAAGCCTTCTTTTTATTCAAAGTAATTTACATAAGGATAACTTATCCAACAGTTATCTGGGCTATCATTTAGATAAAGATTGAATTTATGGATCTCTTCCCTTGATAATTAGCTACAGCCCTTGTCTTTGATTACTGTTCTCAGTACATCATGGTGTTTATTGGGCACTTGGAATGAAATGTAGCATTTGGATCAACCAAAATATATTTGTAAAATATCAAACCACTTTTATTGATTAATAATGAGTAGATATTTGAAAGAAAATATAATCATAAAACTTTCTTTCTAAAGTGGATTTCCCCTTGCATAAAGCTTGCATTTCATCAAGATACTGGTTTGCCAGGTAAGTCCAGTGAAGAGAAAGAAGCATTAAGAGACTTGAAGGGACTCAAGAAGAGTAGAAGGGGGAAGTCCCTCTCCCCGACAAACGCCTATCACTAGTGAAAGAAGCCAATCTGAAAAGGCCCCCCGCTATGTGATTCCAACTCTGTGACATTCTGGAAAAGGCAAGGGGTCATGATAGTAAAATATCAGTGGTTGCCAGGGGTGAGGAATGAAAAGGAGCACAGAGGATTTTTAGGGCAGTGAAATTATTCCATATGATACTGTAATGGTGAACACATACATTAGCAAAAACTCAGAAAGTACAACCAAGTGTGACCCCCTAATGTAAACTCTGAACTTTGGGTGATGATATGTCAATGTAAGTTCATCAGCAATAACAAATGTACCACTCTGGTGGGGAGGTTGGTAATGGGGAAGGCTGTGCATGTGTCGGGGGCAAGGGGTATGTGGGAAATCCCTTGTACCTTCCTCTCATTTTGTTGTGAACCTAAACTGCTCTAAAATAGACTTTAGTCTATTTTAAAAAATTAAAACATAAAGTCTATTTTAAAAAAAATAAGGCACCAATCAGGGTAGCATAGGGTAAATTTAGTGTTGAAAGCTTATGCTTGAGAACACACACACACACACACACACACACACACACACAGAAAAACAATGCCAGTAACTTAGCTCCCAAAGGAAAATCTACCTTCCCTTTATTTTACTTTCTACGTAAGTATCTTAGCACAACTACAATGCATGCATTTCAGGCTCAGATAATGCTCCACTCCAAAATGCCACTAAACATTTAATAACCCCGCGGCCTTTTTCTCTATGAGGACAGGTGAAGTGGTTCTTTGCACAGGAATATAACTCTCCCACCACCTTTCCTTGTTTATTATCTCACAAAAGTGCAGCACTCATGACTCATAAACTCTGTGACACGAGAGAATTCGCCCTGAGGGAGAAGACTTTATGTGCCCTAAAGGGTGAGTTACTGCATTTTTCTAAAGGGGTTCCAGCTGCCACCTCACAGACATACTACCCCGCTGAGCATTTTCCCAGGAGCGCTCGGTTTCCCATAAACCCCGTGGCAGGCAGTCAAGTCACATTTTCTTCTTTTCAACTCAAAACCACAGACTATTTGGAGGGTACAAGTTGACAAGGAGGAAAACTGGATCTCTGGTTTGCGTTGCAAACCATCCTCGGTGTCCTGGGGTGAGAGGGGGTGTGACAGAGCAGTCATTCATTCCGGCGCTAATTTTCTAGCAATCGGGCCTCTCACCCAGAGATGACCGGAGCTTCCCGAAGTGACCAGCCAGATACAGAATGTGCTTCCGTTCCCACCACAAAAATCTAGGGCATAGGTCATTTCCGGTGTTTCCACTTCTCTCTCCAGAACACCGACAGCGACAACTGGTAACATGTAGATGGAGGAGATTAGAGAATTTGAACCACGTGGATCCCGAGCCTGCTTTACCTGCAGCCCTGACTCCCCTGTTACTCACAGATAAGAAGTCATTCATTGGGATCTGCCAAAGATAATACAATTGTGCTGTTGTGACATCATGTTTACTTAGAAAGGGGGAGGAACATCAACAATCGAGGTCACAAAATTTCTCCTGGAATGCAGCCAGTCCCAGTTGGTCGAAGTGATTACCACATGGCACAAGCAGCCCCCAACTCAGAAAACAAACAACGGAACAAAAAACATAATGAAAAAAATCATGGTCAAGTTTCTGGCGAAAATCCCAAGTACTACATACCTAGTGTTTTGTCTTGTTTGTATTAAGCAGCTCCAGTATATGACCAGAGACAAATAAGCACTTAATGTTGAAACAATAGCAGAGCTTATAGTTTTAGGCAAGAGTAAAGATTAAAATAATTAGATAGGCAAATGTGCTTGTGGTAGTAAGTCCCTGACTCTTCACCATAATTAATCACAAGCATCAGTTCAATGTTTCATATTTTCTTTGCTGGATCTCAAATCGTCACATAGGAAGGAAATAAGGATATGAATCCCTTCAGCTATTTAATTTGCAAAAAACTGACATTTAAGAAAGCCAAAAACATGTAGTTATATATACAGAAATATAAAAATATGTCCCCAACAAAACAATTCTCCAACCCCAATTATGAGTAATGATTTCTTTGATTATTAAAAAAACTAGAGGCCCGGTGCAGGGGATTTGTGCACTGGTGCGGGACATGGCCTGCAGGGATCGGTCCACTGTGGGAGTGCACTGACCACTGTGGGCAGCTCCTGCATTGAGCATATGGCCCCTGGTGGTTGACCAGTCTTTCTGGTCATTCCGCCATTCGGTCGCTGGGCTTTTATTGTATAGGATAGACTTTAGATAACCACAAGGCACATTAATAATAACATAAAGCAGCAGCAAATCGAGGCCTCTGTTAGTTCCTTGAAAAGCAAACTGTCCTCAGTTCCAACAAATCTTCCGGAATTACAGCTGCACGAATAGATCCATACAATGTGCTCCAAAAAAATTAAAAAATTAAAAAAAAAAAAGAGAGATCTCACCTAAGACCCTTACATTACACCACACTGTGCATACCAAGCCCATTAGTATCCTCCCATGTGGGCAAACCCCCTCCATCCCCTGTACCATAATGTGAATCCCTCTCTCCTCCTTCAGGAATGCTTTCTGGTATTTATCACAGTGTGCCTCACATTTGTGTTAAGTACATAGCTGCACCGCCTTCCCAGTGAAAATGCACTTTCCTGAAGGGCGGAAGGCACAATCTGGCACCCCGTTGCCTCCCTCTGGCGCCCCACATTCATTACCTGTGGTTTAAGCTCTCAGAAGGCTGCCAAGCCCCTCTTCCTCCCATGGAGCCCCAACCCCCAGCCCTATGGAGAACTCATTAGTGAGCAGTTGAACTCTGCAGCTCCATCCAGAAGGCTGATTACAGCCAAAGAAAAGCAAACGGTAAATTGCATTCTCTTCCTCAAGAGTTCTAGACTAGCCCTGGCTGGTTTAGCTCAGTGGATAGAGCGTTGGCCTGTGGACTAAGGGGTCCCGGGTTTAATTCCGGTCGGGGGCACATGACTGGGTTGCGGGCTCGGTCCCCAGTGGGGGGGCGTGCAGGAGGCAGCCAATCAATGATTCTCTCTCACCACTGATGTTTCTATCTCTCTCTCCCTCTCCCATCATCTCTGAAATCAATAAAAAAATTTTTTTTAAAAAAAGAGTTCTAGACTAGTATATACAGGCTCCAGCTGGATGAGGGGACACCTGACTGGCAGGTAGGCTAAGCCATGGCCAGAGCTAGTGCATCTCTGTGTGAAGGGGAACAAGGTACCTGGAAGAATCAGCTGGTCTACCACAGGAGACTAGGAAGATGTGCAGAGAAAGAAGCTAAGATGAGAGAGTCTAGTAGCTGAAACACAGACAGATAGACAAGACAGAGGATCAGACAGGGACTGCCTGATTACGTATTAATCCATGGAGGCGTGGTGTGTCCCCTTCATTAGATCCCCTTTAAACATAAGCCACGTTGTAGCTTTATTTTGAACAAAACCCTAGAAAAAGGCCTGGCTCAAATGCTGGTTCACTAACACACCCTCCCTGATCCCTTCAGTCTCTGTATCCAAAGTATTTTATCCAACCACATTTCCCTGATCACCGACCACTTTCTACCATCTCTGACACTTACGTGTCCTATCAAACTATACACCCCTTAAAGGGCAGGACCATGTGATTCATTTGTGTGTTCCCCTCAATAATGGCCAAAACTACGATTGCATAGTAAGTGCCTAATCACTATTTAATGAATATTTCTGGTTAAGTTCAGAATGCATCATGGGAGGGAAATTCATTATATATTAATCTCCCACTGGGTATTATCAATGTCTCTCCTAAATAAGATAATATAAATAGGATAATATTAGAGTTAGATTATGAGCTTTTGAGAAAATACAAGCATCTCCATGTCTTCCAATATTATATTTCCAAGTATGATGTGGCATCTTATTCAAACAGTGGCATCTTATGTAAAAAGCTGCAGACTGATATTAATAATTACACAGCTGAGGAAGAGGCTTAGAAAGAACTAAGAGTCGGTCTCTCACTTAGGCTAAGAGGGCCCATCAGTTGGTCCAGGCACCTGAAAAGCGCCTACTCCTCTGGCCACAGAAACATGCTTCATCTTGGAAAGCTAATGTATCTGAGGCTGCAGCTGGTAGCCTAAAGTGGTTTTGCCCATTACAGAAAAATACCTTAAAACTCGATCACCATCAGAACATTTTCATTCCAAGTTTAAAAAATCTACGAAGTCCTTTTTCTCTCTTTTTCTATCCAAATTGGAAATATATTAATCTCCAACAAGATGACATTTACGTTGTTAAATATGCAGAGCAAGAAAAAAAATTGATGATATTTAAGAAAGCCAAGAACATGTAGTTAGATATGCAGAAATAGAAAACTATTTCTTAAAGACATACGTTGTCAGAGTTCTATAGAAAATTTCCTCTATTTCCAATATTAAGGGCAAATGGGGGAAACCCTTATACTAAGGTAGTCCCTTTTGCAAACAAGCCATGTGGAATAAAGAATTAATGACAAAAGTCTTGTTTACACACAACTATATTCCAAAAGACCAAGGATACTTCAAGAACGCAAAATCAAATGTGGCTAGGAAAAGTCTGAAAACAGTTAATGGCCAGGGTCCTGGGAATTGTTGCTAATTCTGAAAATAATTTACTTATAGTTCTTTCTAGTCTTTCCACTTCTGAAATCAATTTTTAAGCATATTCTCAAGGATGTTTCTTTTCTTTTAAATAAAAGTGCAAGCAATTATGTAATATTAATAAAATGACACTAAATATGTCAGAACTCAATAACATTCATCTTAGTCAATTTACAGCTCTGCAGAAGAGATGAGCTACACATCTGCACAGGGTTCTTGTCCAAAATAATGCTGACCTTGAAGGAAGCAGGAAAAAGCACTGCATTTCAGACAGATCCAGGAGCCAGTGACCAGATTTGATCATTGCTGAAGTGGAGTGATAGGTACATGGGGCATTAGACTATTCTTGCTAATTTGTATATGTGGCTTGGAATTTTGAATGAAAGAGAATGAAAAGTAAAGAGTCAAGACAATGTTTATGTACTTTCATGATGCTTAAAATTAAAGTAAAAAACAACAAACTATCCCAGTTGAAACAGAGTCAAATTTCTAAATTTACATTACAAGAAGAAGAAAAAAAGCAGAAACAACCAAGATCCAAATTGTATATACATGATGGCAGTTGGCACGAATAAACATTTACATGAAACCAAAAATAAAAAAACGCTGCAGCGACATGATATAGAGGTGGCCTAAACAAGGGATCATTTCCTTTGAAAGCTTTTACCGACCGATTTCTTTTTCAAAAAATATACTCAAGAGGAGGATAAAGAAAACATATAATAACTGAGGGTTTACTATGTGCCAGAATCATTGCAAATGTTTCATGTTAGTAATGTCACCCTCTGTCAGTGGGCAACTGCTCTATTTCACAGAAGATGAAATGATGGAGGTGAGACTTGGTGAAAGTAGGAGCCATTTCTGAGCACTCCAGGAGCCCATTAAGGGTAAGTTTTAAAACAAAACAAACTCTGTGTCTGGATTAAAATGACAAACTTTCTTCTTTAAAACTTTCTGGAATGCAAAGAAAAAATCCTATCAAACTGTTTTCAATGTAAATTCTTTTCATCACGAGGGCTACTGGAAACGGAATGACTAATTTAATTGAGAAAGAGAAGTAGAAACCAACCGAAAACATTCTCTGATTACAATGTAATGAGGTGCTGAGAGGCAATGAGCAGCTGATGAAACACGACCGTAATGGTAATAACAGGACGTGTGAGCAGTGCTGTGCTTGCACAAGGAGGGCCTAAAGCCAGGACGGAAAATGCAGCACTCGGGCACTAGCTGATTTCCCAAGAATCTGACCCAAGTTTGTTCCTCACACTGTCTATAAATGTACGTGTACATCCATACATTTATACTCAGACTTGGAAAAGATTGTCCAAGAACCTGGTTTAATATCACTCTTATTCCAAAGTGCTGAATGTAAAAGCAAATTGGTGGGGAGAAGGGGTGTCACCAAAATAAATAGGGCAGAACACAAATGTGAAAACACAAACAGATGTGTGCACGCGTAGCCTCGATTCTCATTCCCTGTTAATTTATGCAAATTGTCTTATATTTCTAAGTAAAGTGCCAATTATAAAAGTATAATATGACTGCAAATCGGTAATAATTGAGTATGCATTTAGGAACGAGATAGATAATAAGAAGAAATGTCAAATCAAACAGTAATTTGATTAAATGATTACTGTGTAAAAAAAGAAAATCCAAACTGGTTTTATCTCACTGAGCTCCAGATACTGTGATTTGTGCAATTCCTATTTTTATATAGATCATTAATGCATAAAGTAGATCTGTTCTCACATTAGGTGGCTGAATACTTCAATGCAAAAATTGTTTCACCTAACAGGAATTTTTGAATCTTTCCCAAACCACCATGTTTATGTGCCTGTACTTTGTCAATTTTAAGCCTACAAAGGTGGGTGGTAGACACAGCAAAATCACAATGGCCAAGGGTGCGGCTTCTGCCCTCAGGTGGACAGTGTGCCCTCGAAATTGGTTACATTGAAAGATCGCACGTGTCCTTTGTTTTGTAAATGATTTTAATTTAAATAAGGTTGAGAAACAATTCTTATCTGGGAGTCCCAGATTCGGTTCTATATTTTAAGAGTAGAAAGCTGGGCAAAGGAAATGGCTCATCAAATGGGCAGTTTTTGTTTTATTCAGACACTGGTATGCTTTGCCTGGCGATCCTGTTCATTTATTGACAAAGACAACCGTTCATTTAGAGCAAGAAGGTTAAAGAAACAGAAAACACATATTGTTTGCTGTGGAAAAGAAAACACCTGGGGAAAAAAGAGTGTGCCCACCATCTAATAGAAGGGATGATAAACAAGCCACATTCACGTCTTTCTTTCCCAGCTGGAAATCTCTGCCAGCGCTTGAGGCTTAACCTGTTCCAAAGTCCCCCCAGAGAGCTGTTCCCCCGTGTGTTAGCAGAGCCATGGACACCTGCTCCAAGCCCCTACCTCACCCAAGGGTGCTCTGAAGGTTAGGGATAAGGAGGGTGGCAGAGCCTGTGTTTTAAGTTCTGTCCTTAAAAAAAAAAGAAAAGAAAAAGAAAAAGAACAGTGCTGGTGCTCAAACAACTTCTCAATTAATTTGACAATTTTTAACTTGTACGACACACACTCGTCACACCTACACCTGTGTATTCCTATCAAAAAGGGAGGTCTGAGATTGGTGAGGCAGCTCTCTGCATTGCTCAGGTGTCAAAGAGCAAAGGCTGGATATGAAGGGAGGTCTGTCTGACAGCACAGCCCATGTTCCCCTGCACTGCACTTGACCCCAGGGGCTCCCTTGTCACAGCATCTGGTGCACCGTGCGGTGGCCAAGCAGGATGCTCTCTCACGTCCCTTTTCTCACTAACACCTTGAGATTTGAATTCCTTTCTCTCCCCAATGTAACCTATCCTCAAATTCAGGCTAATGCTTCTAAAAGTGTCTTGACCAGATAAAAACAATGTCACAGCTCTTTTTTTTTCCTTTTTATTAAATGTATTGGGGTGACATTGGTCAATAAGATTATATAGGGTTCAAGTGTACAATTCTATAACACACATCTGCATATTGTATTGTGTGGGCCCACCACCCAAAGTCAAATCTCCCTGTCACCATATATTTGACCCCCTTTACCCTTCACTACTCCCCACCCTCTTCCCTCCCGGTAACCACCATACTATTGTCTGTGTCTCTGAGTTTTTGTTTATTTGTCTTATTTGTTCATTTGTTGCTTTCAGTTTTATATCCCACATATGAGTGACAGCATATGGTTCTTGACTTTTTCTGACTGACTGTTTCAGGTAGGTACCCCAGAAAAGGGGATGCTGGGTCATATGGTCACACTATTCTTAATTTTTTGAGGACGTCCACACTGTTTTCTATCGCGGCTGTACCAGTTTACATTCCCAGCAGCAGCGAATAAGGGTTCCTTTCCTTCACAGCCTGTCCAACACTTGGTATCACTTTGTCTTGTTGATAATGGCCATTCTAACAGGTGTGCGGTGGTATCGCATTGCAGTTTGGATGTGCATTTCCCTAACAGCTAGTGACGTTGAGCATCTTTTCATAGATCTGTTGGCATTTGTATGCCTTCTTGGGAGAAGTGTCTGTTCAGGTCCTCTGCCCATTTTTTGAGTGTTGTTGCTGAGTGTATGAGTTCTTCATGTATTTTGGATATTAACCCCTTATCGGAGCTCTTTCTTATCTCCAGAATCAGACTGCAAAACCCCAGACTTATAATCAAGACCCTCTGCTTTACAGCCACATTCCACCTTTTCATTTTCTAAATCCCCTTTTCAACTTATCTACTTGTGTATGTATATAAGCTCTTCATGAGTCAAGAATGGTGTCTCCCCACCATTCAGCGACACGTGACACAAAATACTCTCCTGAATGCACTCAGTAAATATTTGTTAAATTTGCTTGAATTAAATTTGGGGAAAAACAAGATTCTTTAGATGAAGAAACAAAATACATTTCAATTTTTTTCTTTTCTCATCCCAAAGATCTTGGTTTAAATAAAACTGTTTGTTTTTAGAAAAGGAAAAAATCTCATTTCATTCAAAAGGACAATAAAAGCTAAAGATTCTCATTTCCCCTCTACCCCCTTAGGTTTTAATATGTTTCAATGGAATATTATCCTAGTTTTATTCTATTTCTATTTATAAGACTGCTAGTGCCTTAGACCAATGTTTGGGTACTATAGCAGTTCATTAAAGCAAGTGGCCACTTTAGGCTGTTAAATGATGAATAATTTATATAGTTATTTTCAAGTTGTTTTCATGATGGCAGCACTTTCTGCATCTCATATAGAACAGAGGAAAGGAGCTGTTTTCTATTAAAGGACCCCAGAGGAAAATAATAATTGAGGGAATGTCTGTTGTGGTTCTCTCTTATTGCACACAAACTACCCCAAAACTTAGTGGCTTTAAACGATAAATATGTCTTAGAGTACACAATTTCGGTGGGTTAGAAGTCTGGAAGTGGCTTAATTGAGGGATCCGGGCTCTCACAAGGATGCGGTTAAGACCTGGGCCACAGTCACGTGAAGCCTTGACTAGGCTACTTCCAAGTGGTTCATTCACGTGCCTGTCAAGCTGGTACTGGCTGCTGATAGGAGGCCGTTCCTCACCATATGTACATCTCCCCGGTGCCCTGGGATGTCCTCATGACAGGCAGTTGGCTCCTGCCACAGCAAGAGTTATGCAAGGTGGAAACCATGTGTCTTTTCTGAATTGGCCTCAAAAGTCACACACAACATCACTTCTGTAATATCTCATTGATTATACATGTCAGCCCCTCACAGTATGAAAGGAGACTACACGTGGACATGAATACGGGAGGGAGGCAAGGATTATTGGGAGCCAGCTTGAAAGCTATCAACTACATAATAATATACAATTTCTCACAGTTCTTGAGCTGACTGGGCAATTCTTCTTCGCCTGGTGTTGTCAGCCAGAGCATTACAAGGAAGGCTGTGAGGTCCCACCTGGCCCTGCCCAGGTGGCTGGTGCGGGCAGCTGGTTGGGAGCTCAGGTAGGGTTATAGATGGGAGGCTCCATTCTCTTCCATTTGGGCTTCTCCACATGGCTGCCTTTCCAGAGCATGAAAAGAGAAACTTCTAGAACTTTTTAAGGCTTAGACCCAGAACTGAACCAGTGTCACCTCAACTCTATCCTACTGGTTAAAGCAAGTCTCGGGTTCAACCAAGAGGATAGCTGCTGAAGGCATAATTCATCGACAGCCCACAATGGGACCTCTTACCACAGCATCACATGAAGAAAAATCTAGGGCTTGCTTAATACTTTCAGAAAGCATACTTAGTGATTATTTAGTACTAGAGGCTCAGTGCATGAAATTTGTGCACAGGTAGGGTCCCTAGCAGCTGCTGGCCAGGACCTCCCTTCCCCCAGTTGGCCGGCCGGCCCCACCCCCTGGCTGAACTTCCCAGTGGAGGGGACAATTTGCATATTAGACTTCTATTATGTAGGATATATAACTGAATATTTAGTCATGTACATGTTCATCACTCTACTATTGAGTATATATCATAGCACTTACATCTTAAGTAGGTAAACACAAACTGAGGGCAAATTGGACTATGGGCCAACATTCCCCCAACTCTCACCTAAAAATCTGTTTAGAATTCCGTCAATGGGAAAAAACAGTCCCTGCAAAAGGAAACCACGGCTCTATTTGAGGGGAGGCTCTTTTAGGGCCCATTCTGCTGCAATCCCCAGGCCAACAAGGCCATCCACAAGCACTTTCTAAATGAATGACTACTAGTGTGTGCTGGGTCAGAGCTGTTTCAGATAAAATGCTTTGTTAGGCATGACCTCTAGAAACAGTTATTTTCAGCGACACCTTGGGTCTGTAATCCTTTTGCCCATAGAAACCATAATAAGTCCTACTGTAGCTCCGGTTGCCACAATAAATTACCATACACTGGGTGGCTTAAGCAACAGCAATTTATTTTCTTCTAATCCTGAGGAAAAAGTTTGAGTTCACGGTGGCAGCATGACCAGGTTCCAGTAAGAGTTCTCTTCCTGGCTGGCAGATAGATGGCCACCTTCTCCTGTGTCCTCACATTAACTCATTGTGCGAGCAGGGAGACAGAAGACAGCAAATTCTCTGAAAGTCTGATGTCCCTTCTTATAAGGGCACTAATCCCATCATAAGGGCCCCACCTTCATGACCTCACCTAACCCAAAGGCTCCACCTCCAAATACCACCACATTAGAGGTTAGGGTTTCAATATAAGAACTGGGTGTGGGAGGTGGAGGAGAGGGGTGCACAAGCGTTCAGTCCATAGCAGTTTTCAATATATATTTGATAAAGTTACAAAAGAAAGTTCTCAAATGGCGCTGACCATGCTAATATGAAAAAGAAAAATACAAAGACGGGCAAATATCTGAATGATGACTGGGCAGAAGTATAACTTATTACTGGGGGAAAAAAGGGGAGGGAAAACGCAAGGCACCTGGAATTTGGAGGATTTGGAGTAAAATGCAGATTAGACAAATATTCAATTTAAACCCTAAGTTTGGAACTGTCTTCTCAATAAAACTTTATATGGGTTTATAACCAAGAACAAAGGTAAAACACTCAATTTTTCTCCCTAATTTTGACCTTGACTAATGATAGCGCAAGAGAATCAGGGGCCAAATTGATAATATTCATAAAAATAACAGCAAGGAACACAAATTGAGAGGAACATGATGCTGCAAAGATAGACTAGATAATTCATCAAAATAATATTTGACACATCATATCAAGTTAAGCATCAACAGATATAATGTGCAGCTTATATGGGCAATCCTTTGAAAAAACAAATTTAACAGTGAGTTACACTGGTTAGCAAAAGGTCAAAATGAGGTCACGGTCATGAGTTCAGTTGGTTTCTTTTGTCCTAGGTCCACAGGCTGCTAACAGCTGCCCCTCTGACTCAGCCAGCTGTCTCTAAAACAGAGGCACTGAATGAGCACGTGGAGAAAAAAATCTACTCATCCCTATTGGGAGGAAAATAATCAGTAAGTGAGTAGCACTATAAATGGTAATAAAATAGTCATGGTATCTGTATATTTTTTAAAAAGGAATGCGCACAATGATAGATGATAGAATAAGTTGAAAATATCTTCATGGTGCAAAAATGCTCATCAGTCTGGAATTCTATATCTGATTAAACCATTGTTCAATAAAAATGAGTTCAAAATGACTACTAGTGATGCTGGGTAAGAGCTAAATTTCAGATAAAATGCAACTTCTAGAAATAACTAAGATGACAGACCTCAAAAACAAAAGAGGAATAAAAGTAAATAATATAGGAATAGAGATGCTTTGGTGAAAGAATTGGTTGTAAACAATGAATCCAGTTAAAGACAGAACTTGTAACAATCTCTTGGGAACTTATGCCAAGAGAACAGATTATAATATGACAACATTGAAAATATGAAGGTAATATAATTTACAAAACCTGTATGAAGAAGAGGTAGAAAATTTGTGCATTTTATCTGTGGCTTCCCTAATAGGGAATCAATCAATACTGTCTAAAATAAAACATGGAGTTAAAAAAAAAAAGAATGAAAGAACATAAACGTTTTCCAACAACGCACATAAAATTCAATCTTATAAACAAAAATTATTCATTATTTCTAATTATAAAAGAAAAATATCAGAAAGCCTATAGAGTGGGAAGTGGGAGGAAGACCCTAAAATATCAATAAGGAATGTCCTTCTAGGTAGTTCAGGATGCACATTCAATAAAAAATGTCAAACACTGTTGGAGTAAACATCTATTCCCTCCTCTTCCCCACACACATACTTTCCCCAAAGCTGGTTAAAAAAAGGAGGCACCATACATGTCCTCAGCTACCCACTCTCCAACCCATAAAACTTTTCTAACACACTGTGTGCTTCTAAGCTCACTGTGTTGGACGGGGTCATATTTTTATGTTGCCCCATGCCATCTTCATCCACTTTCTGGCAAGAGCTCCTCTCCCCACACCATGTGGCTCAGGTCTAGCTGTCAAACAGGCCACACACCCGCCTGGCCAACACAGGCCAGTCCCAGTACTGATGCCAAAGGTAGATGTGTGACCCAAAGCAGGGCCAACCAGAATCCCTCCTTGGAGTGTTAATGCACATAATGCAGTTGGGAAGCCAAGCGAGGATGACACCCGCCCAGAGCTCCTGGCTGCCACCTTGCCTGGCCTCCTCGAGAAAGCTCATCTCTGCAGGAGGTGAACGAATGTCAGGGTGAAAGGACAAGCAGAGAACAAGAGAGAGCCCGATAGAGAAACCCCAGGCAGCACTGAGGCTCAGGTCTAACATCAGAGGAACCAGCTTCTGGATGTCTTCATTAAAATTCTATAAGCTACCCCAGCCCAAGATCCTTCCCATCTGCAGTATGAGCTAGTCTCATGTGTAAGATGCTGAGTGAGCTTCCAGCATCTGGCAAACATAAGCTGGCGAATCAACCCACTATTTTCCCCTCTTTTCCAAGACTTAGCCCATCACTAATCCACTGGATCCCATTTCTCCCTAGATACCTGAGCCTAGTTTTCTTTTGATGGACAGCCATCCTTCTCACAGTTTGGTTTAAGCTTCCTTTGACTTAAGTTCCTTCCCTTTAAAAAAACAAAGATACAACAAAACACCAAGTCTTTCCCCTTTCCATGAACTGCCCTCAAACTCTTGGTTTCTAGTTTTTTCCTCAAAGAAGCCACAGATGTCTTCACTACCTATTCATGCATTCTTCCTGTCACCTACAGCAATTGGACTTCTATTCCACTGAAATTGCTATCGGAAAGATCAACAACCACTGACCTTGGATTTGCCAAATTAGAAGAATATATTGTTATAAAACACACATATCCTAGAATAGGCAAGTGTCTAGTGCAGCGGTTCTCAACCTGTGGGTCGCGACCCCTTTGGGGGTCGAACGACCCTTTCACAGGGGTCGCCTGAGACCATTGGAAAATGCATATTGAATATATAATTACATATTGTTTTTGCGATTAATCACTATGCTTTAATTATGTTCAATTTGTAACAATGAAAATACATCCTGCATATCAGATATTTGCATTACGATTCATAACAGTAGCAACATTATGGTTATGAAGTAGCAACGAAAATAATTTTATGGTTGGGGGTCACCACCACATGAGGAACTGTATTAAAGGGTCGCGGCATTAGGAAGGTTGAGAACCACTGGTCTAGTGAATGGGGAGTAAAATGCCTGGGACTCCACGTATTTTAAACTGAATTAATACGGAAGGAGCACCCTGAACAAAAACAGCAAGGAGACGGGGAGGAATTGCACAAGGGATAGAGAGCCTGATGGGTGAAGACCTCTTAACTTATCAAAGTCAAGTCAACAAAGCGAAGTGCGGACAGATCAGTGCTTTCTGTAAGTTGCCCTTTTTAATAAAAAAAAATGAATATTCTCTTTTACAAGAAGGATGCATTAAAGAATGAATGAAAATGTTAATCAATAGAAGAGGGGGGGCAAAGGATGTTTCTGAGCATAACTTTTTTACAGTTTCAATGTTTTAACACTGTAAACATTTTCTGTTTTCAAAGAGTAAAATGAATAAGGAGGGAAAACTGAACACAAGCAGAAATAAAGGAACTAAATATATCAAGTTGGTAATATAAATAAACGTAAGTCTAGTCACTTTTACACACAATAGTTTGAGCACCTGTACTGAGATACGCTAAAGGTAAAAGGATGTACCGAGATATCTTACATTTTACACAGTTGGTTTATTAGTGGCCGGAGTATGATATCCTTTTTAAAAACATTTATGCATATGGGAGAGTAAATCATCAGGAACAAAGATTTTCCACTGGGAGAGCTAAAATACCAATATTTAATGTCAAAAACAGTAAAGGCAGGAGTCCAGCGTGGCCGCCGGCGGGACTCACCTCCTGGCAGTACTGCAGGATGCCCTCCTTGGTGCCGATGCAGGTCTTGGTCCCCGATGGATCCGACTCCCACTTCCCATTCTGCACATTCATGTGCATGTTCAGTTTGCCGCAAAACATGGCGACCTGGGGTTCAGCAAGCAGGCCGGCATTGCCATCAGTGGGCACCTGGAAAAATAGGTTTGGGTTAGTTATGGCAATCCACAGTTCTGGGGGTGAGACGCCAGGGAACGTGGGACTAGGCAACCAAAGCAAGAATAGTTCTATTCTTGACAATTCTCCATTGTGAATTAGTCCCGCCTTTAGCATTCCTTGAAGTTAATTATGATGCATGCTACATACATCTCTAACCTCCTGTAATACAGTGCTTTTTTTTTTCTTTTACAGTAAGTGGAGAAATTAGTAATACTGAGAGGAAAGTAGTCATTGAAAAGTTTACATATTTGTTTCTACATTTTCCCCTGGCAGATCTCGTGGTGCCTCCTGCAAGGTTCTGACAATAAAATAAGATTTTTTTCTGAAATAAATATACCCACTCAAGAGGGAACCATATTCTCACCATGACCTCCACCTGGCTCACACAAAGAACAATGCCAAGGCCTGCAGGTCACACTGTCTCAGCTCCTAGAGCTGAAGGCCCAATGGTAGTGTGCACTATTAGTTAGCAAATGACTCCATTATAATTTTTTAAAAAAGTATCTGTTTATTATTGATTTCAGAGAGGGAGAGATAGGAACATCAATGATCAGAGAGAATAATTGACTGGCTGCCTCCTGCACACCTCATACTGGGGATCAAGCCCAGAACCTGGGCATGTGCCCTGACCAGGAATTGAACAGTGACCTTCTGGTTCATAGGTTGACATTCAAGCACCGAGCCATGCTGGCCACACTCCATTATAATTTTTTGAACAGAAAAACTACTGTGGTTTTTTTTTTTTACCATGTCCAAATGTGACTGAGTATGTTGGCCCTTCGCCCATTTTTTCCCCCCTGCGACATTTCCTTGTTAACACTGCCTCAGCTCTTGAGTATGTTAAGGATGCTGGTTCCATCCTCCCAAGCACAGTGCAAGCAGGCACAGGTCTTCCTCAGAGCCCAGCACAGCGCCCGCCAGCTGTGCAGTCAGCTCTGACAGGCCTCAGGCATTCTTACCCCAGGCAGGCTAGCATTTCAGGAAAAGAACTCTGAAAAAGGTGCCCTTCTGTATTTCCAACCCTTCTGCCCACAGGTATTCCCTTCATGTAAATATTTTTAAAAGGGAAAAGGGAAGTAATAAAAAGTATCTGTACTCCCTCACTTCATAGGTTCTGGTATCTTAAAAGGAAAAACGATCAGCCAAAGATGAAAATTAACCCCCCAGGAGTGAAAGTGCTCTTCCAAACCAAGGAATCACAAGGCACGTTTAGGAAAATAATTCCTCCCTTGTTAATGCCAGCTGCTGAGGACATGTGTGACATCCACGGCAGGAAGGGGTGACTTCCAAAAAAAGCCGTTCCGTGGTAAAGAGCTGGGTGATCCTACAATAACTTGCATCACTTCTAAAAACTGTTCACGGGAAGAAAAACACCCCATAAAATAGCACTGAGAGATTTCAGTTAAAAAAACACCACACACACACACACACACACACAAAACCAACACAAAATAACAGAAACGGCTTCCTGACATTTCTTCCCACAGAAATGTAAAAATAGATCACACATCTGTCCGCGCTGGTCATCGGCATATGTTTTTTGTGCAACCGCAACAGAGGATTTACTTCCTTTAAAAAAATCTGGCCCTGAACCCAGCTGAGACTCAGCCCCGACCAGCGTGCAAAAACTCTGGGCAAAATCTCTAAAACCACATTCCAGGTAACGTTTTCTCCATTTCTATTCCACTTTGTGAATCATATTCGATTAACAAAACTTTGCCCCTCCATTGCCAGATGGAACGATCAGTGAGGCCACAGTATCAGATTGTCAGCAGGAATCTCTGGGACCCCTCAAGTTCCCAACTTGGGTCTCTTGACAACTACCATTTCCAAGCCAGAAAGGGAGAGGTCATTCTCCAATGGGTGCAAAGAAGTAGCCTGGGCAGAATGCTCTATACACTGACGTTTCAACAGCTTTCCTGAGGGAGTGAGAGGGAATCCAATGCCTTGATCCTAAAAATCAGAATATGAATTTTGTCAGAAAATGTTTTAAATATTTTTTATTTGATTTCAGAGAGGAAGGGAGAGGGAGAGAAAGATAGAAACATCAATGATGAGAATCATTGATCGGCTGCCTCCTGCACACCTCACACTGAGGATGGAGCCCGCAATCCGGGCATGTGCCCTGAGCTGGAATTGAACTGTGACCTCCTGGTTCATGGGTTGACACTCAACCACTGAGCCATGCTGGGTGGGCCAAATTTTGTCAATTTTATTGAAATAAGTAGTAAGATATTACAAGAAAGTCAGATAACAATCAATACCAATAGGTATGGCCCTAAATTAGATGCTACGGAGGCTATAAAATATATTTACAATATATATAAATATGTAAAATTGATTTATTTGTATATAAACTCTGAGACTTACCCTTCAGGAATTTATAATCCAGTAATGGAATCATCACTGTATTCCCTCTGGAGATTTTATTCTGCTCAAACTATTCCTGTCCCAAAGATTTCCAATGTTAGCAGAATCTTGGAACCTTACCTCTAACTAAACAGAGCATAATGATCTTTTATGACAACTGGCAATTATTTTGTTGAATGAATCCCCCTCTCGACCTCAGATTCTCCACAATCTGTTCCCTATAGTTCCTACCTCCTTGTCAATACAAATGCTCTTCATTCCATAGCCTCCCCTCAGGAACACGGGAATGCCAATTGCTCTCCCGGTGGTGGCCAGCCTCCAAGGAGGCCCCAATGAGGCCTGCCTCCTGGTCTTCACATTGTCAGTGCCATCCCATAATGTATCAGGGTTTGTCTGTGCAACAAATAGAATCTAGCAAAAATGAGGCGTGTCTTCCAAGACAAGGTCATATAGGGCACCTCGCTTCTTCCTCACTCCCTGGGGTCACCCGCTGTGGGGGTGAGCTGCCATGCTGGGAGGACACGGAAGCAGCCCCATGGAGAGGCCCATGTGCTGGGAACCAAGGTCTCCAGTCCACAGCAAAGTGAGGGAGCTTGGAAATCTCCCACAGTCTCAGGCAAGGACGGCTGACACTTCTGAAAACTCAAGGACCGGGAGTGAGAGCCACATAGAACATAGTCCCAAGTTCCTGATAATAAATGGCGTCTTAATCCATTAAGTCTGAGGTAACCTACGAGCACAGAAATAAGACCTCATATACTCCCCCTTTTCTCCAGCTCCATGATACATCCACAAACAGCCTTTGATCTCCTCTTTTTAAAAAAATACATTTTATTGATTTTTTACAGAGCGGAAGGGAGAGGGATAGAGTGTTAGAAACATCGATGAGAGAGAAACATCGATCAGCTGCCTCCCCCACACTCCCCACTGGGGATGTGCCCGCAACCAAGGTACATGCCCTTGACCGGAATCGAACCTGGGACCCTTGAGTCCGCAGGCTGACGCTCTATCCACTGAGCCAAACTGGTTAGGGCTCCTCTTGAAAAAAAAAAAAAAAATCAAACTTGCCTCATTCTATTTAATCTCTGGAGCAAGAGGTCAGCCATTTTTTTTCCAAAAAAGGACCAGATAGTAAATATTTTAGGTTTTGTGAGCCATACAGTCTCTGTTGTGACCACACAAAAGCAGCCTCAGAGCATCCGCAAAATGAGCGTGACTGTTTTACAATCAAATGTTATTTACAAAACAGGCCATACGCCAGCTGTGGCCAGTGGGCCACAATTTGTTAATCCCTGCTCCAGAGGAATCTCCTTCCATTTTCTTTCAATTAAATCAGCTGCTGACTTAAATAAACACTCATTGTTACCACTTTCTAACCTGCTTCATAAACCCCCTATAATCTGGTTTACATTCCCACCATTTAAACGGCTTTCTCCAAGGTTTACACATGACTTCCTGTCTGAGAAACCAAACAGGGTCTTTCTTCAGGACCTGTCACTTTTCAACTTCTTTGCCGTAAACGAATTCTTCCTTGGATGTCTGTTTCCTTGGCTTCTGACGGAAAGAAATATCCTGGCTCTTGTTACTTGGCTCTGATGATCTCACCACTAACTTGCAGTCCTCCAATTCACAGCCTAGAGAAGTCCTAAAGATCGGACCATCGCTTCTCTTTTACCTATTTTAATGAAAAAGTCTTGGTGATCTCATTCTTTAACTTCTCGCTGCAGAGAGGCAACCCTGATATATCAACAACAACAAAAATGGCAGCAGCCAATACTTCTTTCTTCATTCATTTCGTCTGAGTAGACAACACATGCTAGACATTGATATAGTTTTGAGAACAAAGCAATAAACCATGCCAAGTCCTTTACCTGACAACAGGGATGACCAGCCATTCCAGTTTGTCCAGGACTGAAAACTTGCCAAGAGGTGAGACTTTCCATACTAAAAGTCCCTGGCAAGCTGGGACAACTGGTCACCCTATCTGACAAACACATCATTTTTCCTACTTTGACTTCTAACTTCTTTCCATTCTCTACTTTGTTATCCTTCCCTCTTCTTGACTTTGCAGTTATTTTAATGTCATCTGTTTGCATGTCTGTACTAGTATATGCTAACTACCAAATGGTAATCCTTTTCATATCTCTTCAAACGAATGGATTACAGCCTTATCATACTGTAACCGCACAGAAACTCAATTTCTTTACCCTGACCCTTTCTCCTTCCTGTCCCTCCAACTCCCTTTTTAATCATTAAGTCCTTAGGACATCAGATTCTGGTCAGTATCAAACTGTCTTAAGAACAAAGTCTCAGGTCTGTTGACCACAAAAGCTAAGTTTTGGTCAAACTGAACATAACAGCTTGACTTCAGCTGTGTTTCAGCCCCAAGCCCATGAAAGGGAAAGGACCCTAGGAACCACACCTTCATGAAACCAGAGAGAACAATGCCATGGCTGACATCAGGACCTGACACAAACATCAACTACTCTCTGCCTGGGCCCCAACCAATCAAGAGCCCAAGACCCCAATCCTTTAGCCACCACGATTAATGCTTTTCTCCCTATATAACCCACCCCCTGGAAGCCATTGGGGAGCCAGGTCTTTGCGCAGTAGGTTATCTGTGACTCAGGGCTTGGTGTCATTCCCTCAACTAATAAATGTATCCTTTCTTTGCTGCAGAATCCTGTTTGCATTTAACTGGGCCGTGATGTTCCCAGGTGAATGGACCCTTTCAGTCCGGTAACAATATTACTAAAGAACATCTTTAACTGCCTCAAGCTCTTCATTTTTACCAATGAGAGTTCAAACCCAAACATAGATGCATCAGTTCTTTTAGGGTTTTCAACCAGCTATCTAATATTAACCATAAAAAATAAATGTATAGAGGGTGATCATTATCATGCCCGATTTCCTTAAAGTGGAGATTATTTAATAGTTCAAACTTTGATTCCTCAATAATTAGAGCAAGTTATTATACTAGAAATTGAAAAATGTGTCATATGTGTAGATTACACTTAACATGACAAAGGCCCTTCATAAATAAATACTTAAATCACAAAAACATGATTATCAGGCAAAAATTCCTTCCCAAACCAACACCATGTGCATACAATCAGATCAGACCAATTTTCTGCGAGATAACAAACTGAACCGGAAGCTTTTCTATTCTTACTGAAGGCCACCTGTAAAGATGTCTATGTTTTAAGTAACATAACCCAGTTGTGTTATTGGCTCCATTAATTAAAAGAAAACAAATAGTCCACCAGCTTCTCAGCTAAGCCAGTTAAGAAACAAAGCCAAGATTAAGGTTCTAGGAGTAGTCCACTCTTTGGCATTGAGCCAGAAGGAAACCATTACCAGCCCAGGTGATCATATAGGAAATAATACTTAGCCATCCAAGGGCCCAAGAGGTTTAATCAAATCCCTTTTAATCATCCCGAATGATTCCTCAAAGAAATGGCTTAAATGTCACACACAGGGCCCTATTTGGGAGCTGTTAATATGGATACTCCTAAAACTAAAATCTTTGGGTCCTAGTTTACGTTACTTGCTGCCGGTGAAAATACATACTCTGTCAAGATAATTATTTCTAACTTTTAAAAAGCATTTCCCTTTTCGGTTGAGAAGAAATACAAAAGCTCTAGTAGATGGGAACTATAACCCCTTAAATAACTATTACGAGTTAATTTTGTTTTCATCTTAACACTATCTAAGGTAACATAAGGTTACTTTGCAGAAATCTGAGACACCACCTAGAAGATTGGAACCCTGGTTGAACCGGCCAGTCATGGTCTATGCATTTCTGAGACCAAAGATGAAGATAATTCTTGTAACATTGGATGACTTTGCACTGACATCATGAGACCAGAGATGCTTTCCCATGGGAAAACAGTGTTCTGAGACAATGAACAAAATAACGGGCTCGAACAATGGAGTGTCCACACATCGCCTCAGAACCAAAGGGCTATTTACAGAATGTTCTGAACTACAGAGATGTAAATATTGCACCGAAAAATGCTGCAAAGCTTTTAAAAATAGTCCTCTGCTACCAGAAAAATATTTTAAGGTCACAATACATAAATAGAGTAAGTACAGAAGTGAAATGGACTTGCCAAAGCAAGTTAGGCTAAAAAAGGGCTTTAAAGAGGCTCAAGGGGAAAGGAAAATAACATATAGACCAAATCTAGGCCAATCTGCAGAGATGAACTAGGAAACCTACAGATGAAATTGCTGCAATTTACAAGTGCAACACCAGCTTCTCCTGCTGTCTTTCAAACTGGGTGTTCCCTTTCCCCAAAAAGTTTCTCTTTATTATCATCAAGGAGATCAAAATTCCTTATAGAGCAGGCTTGGCCGCATTCCTCCCCGCACAGGCCCAACTGAAAGGGAAAGGGAACAAGGAGCTCTCTGTTTCCCTGGTTGAAAAGTCTCCCTTTGCAAGGAGGAGGAGGCGCGGATCCATAGCTTACTTGCACCCGTGGATTTATGTGATTTTAAGGTTTGTAGCTAATGAAAACCACCTGGTTTCTGCATTTCAACAGACTTCTCGCTGGTCTGAATAGTTGGCCTCATAGAACGGGGACTTTGGTCCTTTTTAATCAGTTCACAATTTCCCCGGATCGGATGCTTGTATAGCATCTCTTTAAAAAACACAGTGATACTATTTCTATCACATCTGCGGTTTCCTCCAATAAAGACAGGTTTGCCCTAACCTGGGCATGACTCAATGATAGCCCACAAAAATGCTGTTCAACTTCATTTGAAAGCAACTTTTCCATTTTCCACGTAATGAACTGATTTGAGAGTGAACTCTTTTCAAGAGGGACGCAAGTAAGCATCACATAATGCTTAACATAAACAAATGTTCATTCTGTAAAGAAAAAGACTCTGTACAGTTTTCCTGTTAGTGCCAAAAAAACACACCAAAAACACACACCAAAAACAAATCTTAAGCAGAATCAGAACATCTGCAATAGCCCAATTTATCTCAGAGGAGAGCTCACATTAAAATTAGAATCACAGGACTGGAAGAATCTGTAACATCATCCATCCCAAGTCTGGGAAGGAAAAGGCTCTGAAAAGGACCTGGCCAAGGCCACAAAGTTATGAAGAGGCTGAGGGTGGAGTTGGACCTCTGTCAAGGGTGTTACTGACGTGATCAGGCTAACTCTGAAATTAACAAAAAATTGCAATTTTCCAAAGTTTTGCCCTAGCGTGTGTGTGCGTGTGTGTGTGCGTGTGTGTGTGTGTGTGTGTGTGTGTGTTTGTGGTGAGGAAGGATGAAGAAGCTAGTCAAAGCATACAGAAAAATTAAATGTAGTTACTGAAACTATACAGTTTTAATTTACTTCTGTGCATTTGGCCAAGTTCCTCACATCCACTATTTGCTGCATGATTATTTCAGAGCTCAACTTGCAGGCTAAAAAGATTTGCCACAAAAGTGAGTAAAGAGAGAAAAAAAAATTCCTTTCAGAGGACAAATCCACATATTTCACTCCTCGAAATTTGCCACTGTTGACCTGGCTTCAAATGACAAATTCTTGCTCCTTGATGAATACTTGGCCTCTGCTGATATTGATAAAAAGTTAATTCTTAGCCCTAGCTTGTTTGGCTCAGTGGATAGAGCCTGCGAACTGAAGGATCTTGGGTTCGATTCAGGTCAAGGGCACATGCCCGGGTTGTGAGCTCGATCCCCAGTAGGAGGGCATGCAGGAGGCAGCCAATCAATGATTCTCATCATTGATGTGTCTACCTCTCTCCCTCTCCCAATCTGAAATCAATAAAAATATTTTTTTTAAAAAGTTAATTCTTACATGGGGACCCACACATTGAGGCTTCCCCAGTGGCCTGGCCCACACCACAAATCTCAACCTAAGTCAGCTTGCCCTTACAGGAAAGACCTGGCAAGGAAACCCAACACACACCAATCACAATTCTCAAATTTAGCGCTGGCTAACTCACCTTACCCTAGAGAACAGGACCTGCTAGCCTCGTGATACAACCCCTGACCTCTTAGCCAATCATACCACTTTCCTCCTTGCCTCTCCCAATGTTCTATAAATCTTGCTCTTGTCCCAAATCCCTGGGAATAATACTCTACTGCTGTGAGGCACTGTACGTCCCCAACCCAGGGATGGTTTCCCCCTGAATAACAAAGTCATTATTAAATTGTTTTAGTTTTGTCATTTGATAATATCAACCATTTCTTTCTTCTCAAAGGTAGGTTTTCTAAAGACCCCAAACTCCTTCCATCTCATAACAAAGCTGGTAAACAATTCTTGCTGCTGATGCCCAGTAGGAAATCAAGAGTTCTTTCAATAGAAGCCCTTGTTATTCAACATCCATGAAATTAGTTGCCTACTAGGGGCCCAGTGCATGAATTTGTGCACCTTGAAAGGAACTGTGGGCCACAAGGCTGTGGTGGGCACAAGGGCAGATCTTGGCCCATCCTCCGCACCCCTGCCCGGCCCCTTCTGCCATGGCCCTGGTTCCCCTGTCTGCTGGCAGCCCTGCTCCCATCACTGCCACCGCTACCGCTCCCACACTGTGATGGCACTGGCCCCACTCGCACTGCTGGAGCGGAGCCATTGGGGCTGGCGCCATCAGCAGGTGTGAGTGGCAGCTGATGCCCCGATTGCCCCTCAGGAGCAGGGGGAGGTGGAGAAGGCCTCAAGGCTAATCGGGGCCAGCAGCCGCAGTTCGTACCCACTGACGGCACTGAGCGATTGGGACTGCACCTGGCGTAGGCAGAAGGTGTGAGCGACGACGTCTCCAGCACTGGCTGCAGGTGCAAGCAGGGCTGGCGCCAGCAGTGGATACAAGATCACCCCTCAGGAGCAGGGGGAGGTGGAGAAGCCCTGAGGGGCGATTGGGGCCAGCACTGGGTGCCAGCAGCGGGTGTGAGCGGGGCTGGCACCGGAAGCAGGTGCAAGCACCGGGCGGGACCACAGCGTGCAGGAGCAAAGAATTTTTAGTAATTATCAGAGGACTGCCCCCATGACAGCAACTGGCACCCCTCCTTGGTCTGGCACACCTGGTCACCTGCTCCACCATCCCACCACGACCAACACCCGCCATGTTCTGCGCTCTGCCACCTGCTGCCAACGCCGCCATGTTCTGTGCACACCCTCTGGTGGTCAGCACACGTCATAGCAACCAGTTGTTTGGTTGTTCCGCTGTTTGGCCTATTTGCATATTAGCCTTTTATTATATGGGGTATGTGGACTATCCCATGTAAAATGGGCCTAATGTGCTCTTATGCTGGTAACAGTCTTTCATCATCACTGACGTAGAAATGGCTTATTTGTTTCATTATAAGTTTTACTAGCATGTTTCATATAACCACCATGCAAAAACATACAATAGCATCATCTTTATACTATTTTGTTTTTCTCAGTGTTGCTATATCTATTCAGCCTTGACCTTGTGAACACAAAATCAGGAAAAGAATTAAGGGCAAAAATCGAAGTGTCTCCCTAGGCCTTTCCCTCCATTATCTCATTTGACTCTCAGAAGAACCAAGATAAATCATCTCCAACTCTACTTAGATACTTAGAGAGGCTCAAAACCTGTCTGGCTGTTACTCCAAAGCCCATGCTTGCTTTTTTCATAATAGGCCGATTGGCATTCCAGCTACTGGTTCTCATGCCTTTTATTTTAAAATCTGGAATATTATTTTCAAATTACTTTTCCCCTATCATAGCAGTATTTTACAGCTCTTTGTCACTAGCTTTTAAAAAATATTTTTTAGAGCAAGTAAAAGGGGAAGCAAATTCAGTTTGAATGCTTAACCTGCATTTCTTGAATTTGAATCACTAGATGTTAACATCTAGTAACTTTTGATGACTTCCTCTTTAAGAAATCTTCCCTGAAATGCAAATGCAAAACTTCTAAATGGGTTTTTTCCTTAAATCAGAAGCAGCCAACTGAATGTGCAAGAGTAGGGTCTGGAGTTCCCAACATTCCCATGGTTAATGCACATTCATTTCCTGTTAGCTTAACTAATCTGTACTTTCCAGTTTTACAACAGTAAGCATATACCTACATATGTATGTCCCTGTATATTTGCCTATTATAGAACTACCAGTATAGCATGCAGCAGTGCTAATAGTAGTAATCAACACACACACACACACACACACACACACAGTTTACTGGTAGATCAATTAGAGCAGATCTCAAATGACACTGCTTTTGCTAAAATCTCATTCTAGAGTTATTGCATGTTGCTAACAAGCTGGAGGACTTGGAAATTGAGCTCCTCAGAGATGTTGGTTTGAATAGCATTTGTCTCTAAAGAAATTTGATGGTAACAAGTGAACCATTTTCCAGTGTAATTTACATAAGTTCTGACAGCTCGGGCAGATTAGCATGCAGCACATAATGCAACACAGAAAATTCAAATTCTATTCCTCCTCTCCATTTTAGATACAAGAGATATTGTATATATGTTCAATTTCTGAAGTTCTATTATTTTCTATCCAAGCTCAACCAAGATCGGCTGGCCCACAGGCCTGTGAGCTATAATAAATGTTTATTATCTTAAGCCACTGAATTTTGGGGTGGGTTGTGGCTTTGCAGCATTATTATAGGAAATAAACTAATACAGGCATGCATTTGATAGGCAAAAATAATACTAAGTAATAGCATCAGGGATGAAAATTAGTTCAGAAGGTAGAAAGTTTCACATTGAGTTTTTACTAGTATAGTATACACAAGATCCCGTATTTTGCTTGAAACAATTTTTTGAAGTAGTACAAGACAGGAAAGGCACAACTGGGTAGCAGTTCTATAAGAAAAAGTTCCAAAAGTTTTAAGAAATGAAAAAAAGCAAAAAACAACTAATGCACCCTTATGCTTTACAAATAAGGGGGTCCTAGGAGATCATCAGAAATGTTGGTATGTCAAATCCCATCTAGAAGGATGTAGTATTCCCATTTTTAGATAAACACTAAAAAATCGCACAAATGTTACCTTGGAAAGAAACAAAAGTGTATCAGGACAAATTTTATCAAGTTTTAACTTTTTTGGGGGGGATTGGAAACAGGAATTTATTTCCTCACTGTTCTGGAGGATAGAAGTTCAAGTTCAAGGTGTCAACAGGGTTGGGTTCTTCTAAGGGCTTTTCGCCTTGGTTAGTAAATCTCCATCTTTTTTCAAATTTTACTAAATTTTAAAGAAAAGAGGATAGCCCTAGCTGGTTTCGCTCAGTGAATGGAGTGTCGGCCTGAGGACTGCAGGGTCCGGATTCGACTCTGGTCAAGGGCACATACCTCAGCTGCAGGTTTGATCCCCAACCCCAGTGGGTCCAGGATGGTGCGGGAGGCAACCCATTGATGAGGGTCTCTCTCTCTGTCTCTCCCCGTCCCTTCCACTCTCTTTAAAAATCAATGGAAAAATGTCCTTGGATGAATATTAACAAAACAAAAACAAAAAAAGGATAAAATAAGGGTCGAAGACAACATCTGAAGGAAGAGCTTTGTTGTTTTTTTTAAAATATATTTTATTGATTTTTTACAGAGAGGAAGGGAGAGGGATAGAGAGTTTGAAACATCGATGAGAGAGAAACATCGATCAGCTGCCTCCTGCACACCTCCCACTGGGATGTGCCTGCAACCAAGGTACATGCCCCTGACCGGAATCGAACCCGGGACCCCTCAGTCCGCAGGCCGACGCTCTATCCACTGAACCAAACCGATCAGGGCTGAAGGAAGAGCTTTAAATATGAAGGACAGTGATGGGGGGTGGTTGTGAAGGAACCTCATGAGGTGCTGAGTCTCACCAAAGAGCCTCTTCCATAAATGGACACCCATCCATCAGGGTGTCATAAATGGCCCCTCAATTTGGTGGGAAGTGTGATGAGGTTAACAGCTTTCAAAAGTGTTCAAGCAGAAGGACTTTGTGCTCAAATAAAATTTTATGGGAAACCCTCACACCTCAGTCCTCTTCCCGTCAGAGCATGGATTGCAGCCCCCACAGCCTGTGAAGCACTGGCCTCCTGAATATTGATTTTCCTGTCTTTTCTATTGTTAGCCTATGTATGGGCCTTATTCCCATCCACGCTTAAAAATATGTGTTCCCTTTTGCATTTTTGCAGAGCTCTGCATTCTTACAAACTCTCCTTCCTGACATAGCTCAAGAAAATGACTATACTGCTGAGTACCCTGAACCTGGACTGTCAAAATAGGGTGAGCACTAGCCACGTGTGGCTTCTAAGCACTTGAAATCTAGCTAGTTCACGTGAAGAACTGAATTTTCGTTTGAGTTCATGGTAATTAATGTAAATTTAAGAACCAATTATTCAATCCTATCATTGAAAAACTTTGCATTATGTTTGAAATAACTTGGACAAACAAATCACCTTTTTTGACGGTAATTTTATGAACGCTACAACATCAAATTTTTCTAGTAAAAATGTAGTGTCCCAATTGAGATCGTGGTTAGTATGAAAAGCTATGTTGTAAGCTAGCTTATTAATAAATTTTATATGCTGGAATAATTATCATTGGATTAAGTAAAATATATCAAATTAACTCTAACTTTTATTGTGACTTTTTACAATGTGGCTCCTAGAACAATTTTAATTACATATGTGGCCCTACTTTATATTTCTATTGAACAGTGCTGCCCTAAACGTGGCACACAGAAGCCAGTACAAAACTGACAACACAATAATAAATTATGTTCATGTCAACATATTACCCGTTTGTCTTTTATTAATCTTATTGTACACGTGTGTCACTACCTCTTATTCTTTTTTTTATAAACCCTGGAAAGTCAGGACTTTAGTTGGTTCAACAAATCAGCACATTTATATCCAGAAACAGGATAAATATTTGATATTTAATGTATTATATGAGGCAGGGATCAGATAAGAAAATGGCTCCACTATGGCACCTGAACCATAATCTCTTGGTTTTATCTCCTAGATTCTAGAATCCAGAACTAAAAACAAAGAGGGGAGTAAGACGATGCTGCAGACACAGACATTGCAGCTTTTAAGGGTATGGCAATCAACTGTCGCCATTTCTAAATCTGATTGATATTGTGGGCTTCACTTTTCTTCCTTCTTTTATACATCTGTAAATAATAAATAATTTTTAAGTGCACAGGATTTTAAAAATTAAATGCGTTTGTTTTTACTCAATATGTTTCTATAAGGAAATGTTTGAAATCTCTAAAGTCTAATGCTATTAAACAGACCATGCTCCTGCTCATGGTTCACATGTGGCTGTGCGAACACAAAAAACCTTATTCTAGTGACGCTTATACCAGCAAAGACCAGGCAAGCTGCATCACCAAATACTCACTCTGCTAGCATCACAGTCCACCAAACAGTTTGTGCTTGTTGAAATCCAACGAACCAAGCAGTGAAGGTTCTTGCCACACACAGTCCGGGGCCCAGCCCGGTCTGGGAGGTGGATGTGTGTGCAGAGAACAGGGTGGGGTGAGAAATGGGGACACCTGGAGTTCTGGAATGTTAGGTCAAGCAAGTCAGTCACCTGATACCGCATATCAAGATCAAACCTGATTTCACCCATGGGGCACCAAACAAGTCCCAAAAGAAAAGCCTCACCATCACTTGAGTGCACAGACACAGTCAAATAAGCGGAATAGTTATGAGCTAAAGGCAGACTTTTTTTATTTTTAATTGCCTTAGAATACACTATCCCCACATCATTTGCAAGCTGGGTGGTTATGACTACTCCTCTTCTTAATATTAAGGCTATGGATGTTGCCATGACATTTGTGATACCTCTCATCACCTGCCAGATGCACTTATCTTTTATGCAATTATCGTATTCATCACTATCCAATGACACAGCTCTAAAGTGGACTTCTACTTGGTCAATAGGGCTTTACCTAGAGCACTTCCAATGGGTATTCTAGAGCATAAGACTTATGCTAGCATGCTTAAGGTACAACTAAGTACAAATTTTAAAGTTTTCAGTTCTTTTTTCCTCTTTTTTTAAATTTCATTTTACTGTTTAAAGTATTACAAAGAGTAGTACATATGTCTCCTTTTTTTCCCCATTTACTTTCCCCCAGCCTACCCTCTCGCCCCCTCCCCTGGCACATGCCCTCACCTCCCACCCCCACCCCACAGTGTCTTATATCCATTGGTTATGCTTATATACATGCATACAAGTCCTTCGGTTGGTCTCTTACCTCCCGCCCCCACCCTCCCCAGTCTTCCCGCTGTTGTTTGACAGTCTAGTCTGTTCCATGCTTCTTTGCCTCTGTATCTATTTTTGTTCATCAGTTTATAATGTTCATTATAATCCACAAATGAGTGCGATCATGTGGTATTTTTCTTTCATTGACTGGCTTATTTCACTTAGCATAATGCTCTCCAGTTCCATCCATGCTGTTGCAAATGGTAAGAATTCTTTCGTTTCTACAGCTTTATTTCTTCTCATTTACCCACTGCAGTGTTGACCCAACTCGTAAAGTATACAACTGAGGAAACAGAGCACCAAGGGATCAATAGATAGAGAAGGGAAGAAGTCTTTGAACAAGCTACAGGTAGGAAAACAATGGAAAACAAACTTCCAGAAAAGGTAGTAGCTTTATAAATGGAGCCACTTTATAATCTAGTTAGAACATGTACAGGGAGGCCATACTCACACACCTGCATCTTAGAGTTATCCAAACTCCTTGGAGAAGAGAAACAGGGCATATTTCTCTACCCTTTGTTAGCTCAGAAATTCACCCTTTACAGCCTCTACCACACATCAGGCTGCAGGCTAATGTGAAACCAAGTAGGGGGAGAGACAATTAAGGCTAGAATGTGGAAAGGTGGTTAATGGGATTCCTCATGTTGGGCTGCAGTGAGAATGCTAGTACACATATCTGGGCTTGGTACATTCAAGACTGTCCATATCCTTTAATATCTTTATAATTTCTAGTACTAAAATGGGAAGAATCCTACTCATCCTCATTTTCCAGGTAAGTTAAGGTCTAGTACTGTTCTCCAATGTGCATTCAAATCTCAAAGCAGCTCTTGGGGGGACAGGGGGCAGACACATCAACTTCAACCCTACTATAGAAAGTCTTTCCATCTGATTTCTTACAAGCCTGAGGTGGAGTATTCAGAATACTTTGAGAGTCAGTTGGCATGCTGTTATCAACACCAAATTTAAAGCATTTTAGCACGGACCCATGAGATCCCATTTTATAAAATGATACCAACCCATCCTTGTCATGGGATTTTCAGTTAACAGTATGAGCAAGATCATAGTGGAAGAATAAAAATTAGCAAAATTTATCAAGAAGTTACTGAAAGGTCATTAAAGCAAGTCGCCTGAGCGGTGATCAGGCGAGTGGGAACAGAAAGAAGAGGGACTATAAAAATGTATTCCATGAAAAGTAATTGAGATAGAGAATTCAGATATTTACCATTTACTTCTTGTTCTTACCTTTTCACTCATACACAGATATGCACACACATTCACATTTATGTATAGACTAGAGGCCCAGTGCACGAAATTCATGCATGGAGGGGGGGGGGGTCCCTCAGCCTGGCCTGAATCCTCTCCAATCTGGGACCCCTCAGGCAATGTCCGATTGCCACTTTAGGCCTGATCCCAGCAGTCGGACATCCCTCTCACAATCCGGGACTGCTGACTCCTAACTGCTCACCTGCCTGATTGCCCTTAACTGCCTCTGCCTGCCTGATCACCCCATAATGCCCTCCCCTGCCGGCCTGGTCGCCCCTAACTGCCCTCCCCTGCCAGTCTGGTCACCCCCTAACTGCTCTCCTGCCGGCCTGATCACCCCTAACCAACCTCCCCTGCCAGCCTGATCACCCCCTAACTGCTCCCCTGCTGGCCTGATCGCCCCTAACTGCCCTCCCCTACCAGCCTGGTCGCCCCTAACTGCTCTCCCTTGTCAGCCTGATCACCCCTAACCACCTCAGCCCTTGCCACCATGGCTTCGTCTGGAAGGACATCTGGATGGATGTCCGGTCTAATTAGCATATTACCCTTTTATTAATATAGATAATAAGAAGTCACCTAGAGTCTGTTAAAACAAGAAAGATTATAAATAAGTACATTATATGGAATAACAGTTTGAATATATGTAAAGTAGATCGAAGAATTCATGGTCTTAGAACTTTTCTATTTTCAGAATATTTATAGAACTATTTGAGGAAGAGGACATGAAATATTTATTTTTGATAAGCAGAAAGGATATTTACATTATAGCCTTTGGTTTATTTCCTCTCCAAGCTGCATAATGTTTACTTATCTACTTTTCCCGTCTGCTTATAACTCTCATACTAATGTATTTTTATTACTAGGACTTTTGGTATAGGAGAAGCCCACTTTGCAAACATAATAGAAATTCAGAGAGAATATTAAATTGATATTGGAAAAAAACTACGATGACTTTCAAATAGCAGCCCAGTTCATTGTTAAAATTGTATTGTGTTACCTTATCACTTTTAGTGTAAGCCAAGTTTATTTCCCAGGATTTTAACATTGAAGAATACTCAAGGTTCAAGTTTCAGGCTATTTGCTTGACAAGAGTGGGTAGATTATCCTTCTTAAGTAAGGCACCAAAGCATTTCTCAAAGAGCGTGCCCTCTCCACAGCCCTAAGATACCCTAAGAATTTTTCAAACGCGTTTCTTGTCAGAATAAAGACTATTGGGAACTACAATACGTAGGAGAAAAGAATTCTGAGGGAAAGATAGTAAGCGAAGACACTATTTCCACTTTCTTGGCTAAAAAAAATAAAATGCTTTTACAGAAACAATAGATGACTAGGAGTCAAAACAACTCTTTTGGAGTTGCTCTTCCACTCACTTTCAAGGTCAGTTTCAGTGACACAACATCTGAGTCAGTTTTTTAATTCTGAAGTGAGGACAGAACTCAAGGAGCTGTGTAGAGGCCCCAAAAGGATCCATTCGAAGGTGATGTAAAAGTGACATTGGTACAAGTGTGTGGGATGAGAATGCCGTTGATGGCACACCTGTAAGTATGCACCTAGTCTTAGCGGTGAGAGTAGGAGGAAAAAGATATCTAAACACTTAAGTGAGTAGAACAAGGATTCCTATTCCTTTAACAAATTTTAAGGTAAATACAAACAAGATGAGAGTTACTGCTTCATTGCCCACCAAGATCCTTCTTGCCCTTTACAATTTGTGTCTCCACCTCTCCACACCAGAGCACTCAATAAATATTTACAGAAAGCATTAAGGAATGCCCGGCATGAAAAGGAATAATAATAAACTAGAACGTAGGAAATGTAATCATTGACAAAGGTGTGGAACATTATCAAATGAATTCCAGCTGACATACTCGAGAGATTTCTTACTGTGGCACCAGCAGAGTAATTCCCTAATGTGAGACAAGAAAATGCAGCGCCCACACCCCAGTCTTTCCCAACTCCCCAGTTCAACTTGGTCAAGAACTTCAGGCTCCTCTTTGGGGGAGGAAATGGTGCAAAAAACAAGGTAGCTTAGGATCTTTGTGCCTCAATAACTTCAATGTTCGTTTCCCGACTTTCTGATAACACATTCCTGAGAGGTGCATCATTTTCCAATTCAGGCGGCGTTAAAAAAAAAAATCAGATGACCTCACTAGACTCCAAGAATGGCACAAAGAGCGCGGGCAGCCAGACTTCTTTAATAGAGCATCCAATCAACGATTTAAAAAATTCTTGCAGCTAAAAGCCCTCCGCAGCATGAAACTGATGCTCAGAGATTTCCTTGTAACCTAACCCCGTAAGTGAAGGCTTGTGTAAAAAAAATACACCTGAAAATACTAGGAGGAAGACCAAAATGAATTGCTGAACAGCTAAGCCGAATAGCATAAGCTGATGGTTATCAAACACTTGTCCTTCCCATTTCAAACAGACCAGGTTTCAGAGTTGTTTGATTCCAGGGTTAAGTTTCAGGAAACTTCTGGCTTGATGCCTTATATGAAGATAAACATTTCCCAGGCACTGAACACATTCAAGACTGGAGATGCAGGTGTGACCTCAACATCCCTGACTTCAGTGGACATACAGGAATGGAGTCAAAAACAAGGAGGCTGCACTCACTGATAAAAGGTGTTCAAGTGATAAAGCAAGGGCTGGTTTGGTTTGGAGGAGGAGGAAGATGGAGTTTGCATAGTGTGGGCAGACCAAAGACTGCAGCAGAAAATGTACATAGGCTGAATGTGGGGAAAGGAGGAATGAAAGGTAGCTCAGGGTTAGGTGTGAATGACCTTGGATTTGTAACAAATGCCCAAAACCGTGGGAACAAGTGTCACATTTCCAAGAAAGCAAGAGCAGCATCCCATCTGTGTATGAGAGGGGCCCATGGCTGCATGACATCTTTCGTGGGCCCGTTCCTCTCTACTAAAATGTTAAAAGTTGTATTTTAGGGCTGTGTTGGTGTAAAGATGACTGCAATTTAGGCTGGTTTCCTTTATATTTATTCATTATTGCAGTCATTTTGTTTTCTTCTGGTTTTTAAAAGAAATTAAAATGGAAATATTTTATTGAGCCTCTGAAGATACTGTGGGCCCCAGGCACTGTGCCTACACTGAATAATAAAATCAGCCCTGGGGTGCAAGCAAAGGGGAGATGGGCCCGCCAAGGCCCTGGCATAAGCGTAAGCACCAGAAGTAGGACAATGGCAGAGGGGGCAGAAAACGGAAGGGGACAAGATTGCGGGGCTTGTAAATTTCAGGAGAGCAGATGGGTGGTGGTGGTGGGGATTGATTTCGTAGAATCTTTCCAACTAACAACAACAGGAGCCGAATACCTGGTGCTAGAGATTCAAGTTTGTCCCAATGGGATGGAAGAAGAAAGGAATCATTCCAATCCCTGCTTCCCTGATTGATTAGCAATAATTCTGCCACTACTGCGGTGTGCCCCACGTCACACCAGGAGTTCTCGCAGTCAGTATGGTAGATCAATCCACCCACATGTCATTGCCTTGGGTGATGGAAAAGTATTTTAATTTTCAAAACTAGCAGATGTTTAATGGAGCTGCGCAGGGCTGCTGTTCCGTCACGGCTCATGGCACTGATGTAACATGGGGGGGGAGGGAGGGGAATGTTCTGAAATCTCGCATTGCTAACCCATTCCTGAACCGCAGGAATATCTTTCTGACATCAGAGGAATAAGCTTGCAATACAGGGGGAAGAGCTTGCAATACAATCTACATCCTGCCCTTGAGGAAAAGAAGCGTTATATTCTGTTGGTAAAATTTACGTTCTACCAATAAATCTAATCATGGAGTGTTGACATCAGCAAAACTGTTTAAACCAATTGGATCAAATAAGTCAGAAGTACACAGCTGTGTATCTCTCTCTCTCTCTCACACACACACACACACACACACACACACACACATGTCAGCAAGTGAATTCAGCATCCCATTAAAACTCAGTTGCTCATGGCATGTAATTCCAAGTAGTAAGAATGTTGAATAATTAGAATGGATACCTTTTCAGACTTGCTAAAAGGTGTTTCATAGGCATGGCTCTTTTTTCTAAAGAGGGAACGGTGTGGGTGTACACCTAACACTAAACTAACTCTCAAATATCCACTTGCACTTGCTTTCTTTGATGAGTACAGTCAACCTTCAGAAAAGAGGTGCTGGAACCCAGCAGCTCTCCCCGTGCTGTTCAGCTATGCAATGGCTCTCCCTTAGGGAAGGCTTGTTAACCCACAGGGATCCTAAGCCACCTTGCTCTGTTGAGCTCCGTGAATTGTTTCTAGGTGGAGGCTTAAGGTGAATGGTCACACTTGGGTGGTGCTTTTGGTAGGCAGAGGTGAGGGGTGTTACTAAACATCCCACAATGCACAGGACAGACTCCCTCGAACTCCCCCAATTAAGAACTATCTGGCCCCAAATGTCCATAGTACCTAAGTTGAAAACCCTCACCTAAGCTTTTCCCCTAGGGCGAGAGAGTCATGTCTTACTCATTTCTATATTCCTAGGGTAAGAGAACAATATTGGCACTCAGATATTGGTTGAACTGAAGATATGTAAAAAGTATAAATATATAAATTCTATGAAATATAGTTTAGTTTGCCTTCCACAGATGCAAATATATATGTGTTGATTTTTTAAAGGTACCTGGGATGTCAAAAGTGATTAACATTAGCCAGATAAACCCACTCACCCCCAAGGTTGGCCCATGATTGTTTTGCATATAGTAATAAAAGTAACTTTACTGTATTAACTCCCTGTGGCTTGATCGATCTATAGCAGTAATCTATCAATGAAGAAGTCATGGTAGTTAATTACCCAACACACACACACACACACACGCACACACACACACGCACACACACACAGATAGTGGTAACTGCTTCTGAGCAAAACTCACAAGAAAGCAGGATCATATGCTCATAACCAGGGTTCCAAGACTGAGAAATCCATCCAGATCTTCTCTCCCTGGGTCAAGACTTTCTAATTCTAGCCAATCGTTTCACAATAAATGATTTAATGAAAGGTTGAGAGGGCTAAACCCCCGAGACCCCATTGAACAAGTTATATAAATCAAAAGCCCCATGAAAAGACATGACAAAAAAAAGTATTTCCAGAAACATCTTTGTGTCCTGTACCTGTCACTATGAACATAGTCGTATCCATCCCTTGGCTATGGCTCTGGAGACCTCGGGGACGTACAGATGGTTCAGGGTGCCTGGGGGAGGTAATGGCTGAGGGAACCCACACCTGAAGGTACCCATATGAACCTTGGAATCGAAAGGAAAAAGGTCAAATTCTGTATCTCACATTTATGGGATATTCAGGGGAAACCTCTTAACTTCAACTCTTCAAGTTAAAATCTCTAAAATAGATATATTAACACCCTACCTCACAGGTTATTATGAGGATTAAAATTCAATAAAATGGATAGAAAGTAATTTGTTTTGAAAAGAGCTCATTGGAGGCATGGAACAGACTGACATACCTCTATGTGGGGTTGGGGGGACAAGAAGAGATAAATTAAAGAACTTACATACTTATATGCATAGCCCATGGTCACGGGCCATAGGGTAGTAAAGACCTGTGTGTGTGGGGGGAGGGTAGGGGTTCGGAGGAGGGGGGAATGAGAGATACCTGTAATACTATCAACAATAAAATATATTAAAATAAATAAATAAAAAGAGCTCATTGACTCAGGAAGAAGCATCTAGCAGGAAGAAAGAAAGAAGGAATTCCACGATGAGAAACTCCCCGAGACATGTAGAGAGACTGAAAGAATGCACACACCGCACTGGGAACCCACTGAGCGTTACCCTTACCAAGTCATCTGCTGTTTATGCAGGAATCCTGAGAGAGGATTTTCTGCTCCAAAGAAAATGCTGACTATATAACTAGCTATGACACACTGGTTTAAAGAATGTCTTATGCCACTTGAAACACGCAATCTTTCCTTATTTATCTGCAAGGTATCTGTCTGCCAAGTCGTTTCTCAGAGAGACGAATTAGTGACTGGTGACGACAGTGCAGTGCATGCGGCCGCATTCCCAGCCACAACTGCGATCTCTCCGTGGCAGACCTGACTCACCAAGTCGGCATAGTATTTTTAAGCCATCGAATGAGATATTTTAACTCGTGGCAATTTGGGCTTTTTTCAAAGTGTCCAATATGCAGTTCATGATGTTCACTCTTGACGGTGTAAAATGACAACTGGGTTAAGGAGACGTAGCAAATTTCAAGATGTGAAGAATTTTTTGATTTGCCTGTTTAGCCACAGTAGTAAATTCAGTTTTTATAATGAGCTTCTCTTATGTAAGACAATTTTGTTGCAAGCTCAAATAAATTATTAAATACATCACCAAGGAATGTATACTCAAAATGGCCCAGTGGAGTTTAAGACATGTCTTTCAAAGTATTAATATACACTTCATTTAATTCCTAATGCAGTGTTCTCAAAAATATTTTCCAAAAGATGCTGACTTATTTCTTGATTAGAGGCCTGGTGCACGAAATTCATGCCCAGGTAGGGTCCCTAGACTCGGCTACCTTCAGGGCTGATTGGGGCTTTCTGGCTGCCAGACAGGGCCTCTCTTCCTTGGCTGCCAGCTGCCGGCTGGGGCCTTCCTTCCTTCTGCACCGCCCACTGGTGGTCAGCACACATCATAGCGAGCAATCGGTCTCCCGGTTGTACTCCCGTGGGGAAAATTTGCACATTAGGCTTTTATATAGAGAGATGATGGGGGACATTCCATTGTTAAACACAGATGGGGAAATGGATCCTTAAGATGGATATTGGATGGAAGCTTTGGGAAAAAAATCCTATAATAAAGCCAATTTATTTTTTTTTTTTTACACCAGAGTTTCCATTGTAGCATATTTAATATATTTGGAAAAGAATTTGAAAAAAAAATTATGAGATCTGAAATGGATGATCTAGTAAAAGTTAGCCTGATCATGTTGAGTAAACAAAGTAAATAAAACCAAAAACAAGACTTAAAGGGAAAACAGCAGTGAATGTTACTAGGTGCCCATGGAACTGATTATAATAAAGCATCAGATTTGGCTCCTGACAAAGTCTTATGACATATGGACTAGAACACAGAGCAAGAAAAGAGAATGAAGATGTGTTCCCAAATGCCCCAAATATTTCAAAAGCAAACGATGAGCATTCAGAAAATGCAATAAAGAAAAACTGAAGAACTTTATAAGGTCCCAATGCAAAACTCTAGGTCTTTTGCCTTTTAAATTATACAGATAAATCGAATCAGAGTGATTGTTAAAAGGACACTTAGATGTTCATTTAAGACAGTGGTTCTCCACCTTGGCTGCACATGAGAATCCCCTGGGAATCTTTTTAAAAATCCTGGGCCTCATCTTCCGGAAATTCTGTTTCTTCGTTACTAATGTTGTGGCCCCACCCCATAACAAAGAAACAGAATTTCCGGAGGATGGGGCCCAGAAATCAGGATTTTTAAAAAGATTCCCAGGTGATTCTCATGTGCAGCCAAGGTGGAGAACCACTGATTTAAGAGAACAAATTCGAGAAGGCTGATGACAGGTGCATGTACTTGAAGCACATCCCTGGATTGCCAAATCACAAAACAATCACAAATCAGAACTAAGAAAAGAAAAGGCAGGAGACCGGGATGTCATACCTCTGAACAGAAGCACATGCCTGAGAGGAGAAAAAAAATGAGTGCTTTTGTGTGTACAACACAGAGCATGAGTTACCAATACTGACTTCACAACAGAGAATACACGACTTCTGATTTTCCCACTTTCACACAAGTGAGAGAGGTCAGCCCGATTCCGAAACTAAGTTTACCTTGAAGAGCCTTGGAGGCCCTTCACAGGCAGTTACACAGGTTTTGTGATACTGGGGAGCCCATCCAGGGTGACAAATGAGAAGCACCTGGGAAGTAAAAGATACTCTAATACCCAGAACGTCACTATTTCTTAAATACGGTTATCCTCAAATAACATATTAAAATGTGATGTTAATTTTATCTATAAAGAGTCTAGAAAGTGTTCAACATCACAAAAAAACCAGAGCTATTACACTTCCAATTAGAAATCATAGACTGTAATTATATGAAGGCTATATTACCGACAAAACTAGACAAAACATACCATTCTATAACGTTTAAGACAACACAATTTCTATTGTTGTTTTTTAAAAACAAACACTATAATTAGGCCCTCATAGTTATTCACAGATCAGATTGAACTCCAAGTTTTCAAACATCTATGAAAGAAAACAAGTTTCTGTTTGAAGATCACCAGATTACTGAGTGTTTCTCTGGTGGTGGCCCCCCGCTAACTTTTCAAGGGATGAGAAAACTCTGCAGAAAAAAAACCCAAGGACTTCCTCACGAGAGACACACTTTCTTATGAAAATAGTGGCTTATAGCCAAAAAGCACACCAACGAAGGGTTGTCTTTGAATTTTCGGTACATGCCCTGAGAATCAAGTACCTCCCCATATTTTTACATAACTCAAAAAATCCTCAAGAAGACCTGTTTTAGATATTCAGAACATTCCATAAGACATTGTTTAACATTAAAATACTTAGAATGACTCAACTATTTGGCTAAGATTATGCTACAGGCAAGTTCCTGTTTCCAAATGTGTCATGTCTGGACAGAACAAATATGTGAGTTTTAACAGCCAAAGACTTCACTCCTACTTAGCAATTCATATTTTTAGATTAAGTCTTACCTTCCTTCCTCCCTCTCCACCACAGAAAAGAACAAAGCAGGAAAAAAATTCTACTTAAAGTCAAAACCATCTTTTAGATGGGAGTTCACGACTCAGAATAAGTTCTATTATTTTCCTTTAAGTATACCTATTCCTGGGTAATATAAATGTACATTATTAATAAAGTAGTAGTGAAAAAGCCTGTAAAAGAAAACGCTTTATTATTTACCCAAGGAGCACCAAGGTTTTCTAGCAAAATGTGACCATTTTATAGTTCACAGTGGTTCTATAAATGTTTCCCCTTAATAATAACTGAGTTTAGAACAATATAGTTAGCTAGTCACTCAAAATATTTGTTGGCTCTTTTACTAAACCAAAACAAAGATGATCAAACTCTTACAGATGTCAACTGTGTAATGGAGGCATGCTTAAAAAGAAAGGGGGATAAGGAATGTCTACTGTACTAAGTAAAATTTCAGCATGGAAAGACAATATTTTACAGCAAAAAAAGAGCTACTCCGTAATAATTGAGAAAAACACCCAATCATAACAAGCTCTTCTGAATTATAAAGCCTAATTTTTTGATAACTAACTTGAACTAATACCTAATTCAAATAATTGGGGAGATCCAATTACTGTTCTCATCGGTGAGAAATATTAGTATATAATATAAATCTTATATATAACATGATGTGGTGGGAAGATGGCATAGTCAGTCTGAGAAACCATAAAAAAGTTGACACCCAATGTAGACAGCTGGGTGTCTACATGTTTAGGGATAGTTAGGTTTTTCTACCCAGATCTTGTTTTCTAAAACAAGAAAAAATACTGCAAAAACCTCCTTATCATATTAAACAGCTATAAACAAATAAGCCAACCATCTAATTTTAATTTTTAAAGCTTTATTGTTTAAAGTATTACTTATGTCCCCCATTTTCCCCCTTTGACCCCTTTCGTCTGCCCCTGCTCCCCGCTACCATCTAATCTTTAGATGGTTGCTGATCTAGCTCTGTTACTTGATAAAATATTCATCTTGTAAATAGGGACAGTTAAAAATAAACAAACTCAAGTTAAAACTGCTTTGCCATGGTAAGAAGTTATGACTCTTATCTGGCATTTGAGGCTCATCTGAAATGACTCAGTTTAAGGGGAAACAAAATTTGATATTATGTATGCCGTATGCCAGAACTCTGATTTTAGTTCAGCTTTACATTTAAGTCTACACCTTGTTCCTATTAGGTACTTCAGCAGCTAAAACTCATTCTCACTAAAATCTATAAAAAACGAAGGCCTAGTGCACTGAATTACTTTTAGTCCAAAATACAAAAGTCACTTCTCTTAAGAAATTAATTCTAGCTCTCCCCCACATAAAAAAATGTCTGTCCCACTCCAGAACTATCACATAACTCTACATTTCCATTATGCAGTCGATGATATCTGTCTTTACCCTGTAATCCTGAATCCACTGGCATAGTGCTTCCCCAGAGAACACACAAATATTTGGTTACTTCAACTTAGTTTTTTAAAAACATTAAATGATGTTAGTGTTTTTAAAAAACCATTTTAGTGCTTTGAGTTTTAAGACCATTTTACAACAGAGCCCTCTTTGAGAGCCTATGTTAAATTTTAAGTATATAGATCCCAAAAGTCAAAATGAATTAAGGATTGGCTTTATTTGACACAAGAAAGTGAATAAATGAATATGTGATCTTCCTAGTTAATGTATTCTACATGAAAAGTTCACTGCATATACTTCATTGTCGAAACGCAAATAAAAAAGCAGATAAAAAGCAGATAAAAAAATCTGTTAGTTGTGAATAATAGGAAGGGACTTATTAATAATGTATGTATCAATCTTTATTAACACACATGCCCCAACATCTTGATTTTAGGAGTAGTCCAATGTTCGTGTGATGCTAGATCCAGATTAAGTTTGAATGTCTTAATCATTCATTACAATAACTAGGGAGATAAATCACTAGATTATGAAGTGGTGTACAATCTTATTCCACATGTTTTTTGGCTAATAATTGATTAACAATTAGAAAAAGGAAATGCTTCCCTTACAATCTCAAACCAGTAAGAACCAATATATGAACTTTTTCTTCCATTAAAATACATTATGGCTAACAAGATAATAAATCTCTCTTCCTGGCTCTGATCTGGAACTTAGCTTGGTTAATGACTGTGATTTCGGACATCTACCAAATGACATTCAACCTTTGATACAGACTTGACTGATGCTGGAATTCCTTTGCAGGAATTTCCAAAGCTGCTAAAGAAGTGCAATATTAGGAGGAAAAGCAATGTTTGCCTATCTATGATTATTTACATATTTGCTTCCGTTTCTAGCCCATATTTTATACCCTCTAAGAAGTACCATCCTAATATAAACTGTTAAACAAAATTACTGGGAATCATATATATAAAAAAACCATCACTATTATTAATATCTGCAAATAAGATGACCCTGGCTGCAAAGCAATTAAAAGTCAGCTTAAGAAATAGTTAATCAAGCAACATGGTGAATAAGATCAAGGCCATTTCCTGAAGCAGAATGAAAAAAAAAAAAAAAATTCAGCCACTCTGGAAATTCTTCCTATGGGATTTTTCAGCCCTTGTTAGTTAACACAAAGTGTGAATGCTTTCCTTTTCAAAACAATTTGCTCTTCACAGCAATTTTCTAAGTGCGACTCTAGGAGTAAATATAGAGCCATTCATTTGCTCCCTTCAGTTCCCAGCTCCTTTCCCCAGAACAGTGATGATAATAACTTTCCATAATTGCTTTGTAAAATGGAATAAATAAAAATTCAGAAACAGACTATATGCTTTTAACACAAGATTTCCAAAGACTTCCCCCCAAAATCTGCTGGGCATTTCCTTCGAGTAAAGATACTTCGTTTTTCTTACAACTTAAAAGTTTCCAAATATGCGAGGCATCCACAAGATTAAAAATGAAATTTTCACCATTCCACTTTTAATAAGAGACTAACAAAAGCATTCACCATTTTTAACATTTCATCATACTCTCTGCATACTAGTATATACAATAGTGCCCATCTTCTGATATTGCTAAGGAGTCCTGCACTTTTGCTGGTGAATAGGCAGCAAGAGGTATCATCCCTTATTATAATTATGCTGTGTGCATAATCAGATAGCAAGCCAAAGATAAGACCAGGATTAGAATTGCCTTCTTAAATTCTTAGCTTATCAAGAAGATAAAGCTGGCAAATGCCTGACCTCTTCAGCAAACCCCAACTTCCTCTATGGGGGGAGGGGGGATGCAACAGAAAAAATAGAGGTAGGAATATGTGGCCTTGTCTTTGAGAAATAGTTTTGTCACATACACATCTGTGATCCTCTCATCCTGCACCCCATTGCCTCTCTGAATGAACACACACACACACACACACACACACACACACACACACACAATATAAAATCATCAGGCAATCGCAGTAAACCAAGAAATTAAAAAATCTTTAAAAAACAAATAGATGGTTTGATGATTCCACTCCATCCTGAAGCCATCAAACTCTAGAAAATGTTACTTTTCAATGTACACAAGCTTATTGAGGTTCTCAGCAATGCTTTGCTCCTTAAGGAAAACTGAAATCGAATTGCAGAAAGTCTAACTTCTATAATTGATGTGCGGCATCTTTGCCAATTTGATTCATAAATAATTTCAAAATGTGGATTTTTAAAGAGCAGTTTATTTGCCTCAGTCCACCTACTCTATTTTTTTCAGGACTGATAATTGTAAAAATTTGTGCTGATTACTTATTTTCTATATATCTAAACTTTCAGCAAACTATAGGGCAGACAATGGACCCAGAACACCGGCTAGTTGTTTCCTGAAAAAAATAAAGCTGGCGTCTAACCTAGGTTCAAGTATTGGCCCTGACTCCAAGGCAAATCTGTCTTCTCCTGCTACATCTGTAAAGTGGAAGCACAACTAGCCCCCTTAGACCACTGGTTTTCACACTGTGCTCTCAGGAACCTGGGGTTCCTTAAAGATGCCTCAGTATTTCAAGGTCAAATAAGAAAATAGGTTTATAAGGTTTCAATGAAAGTAAATAGGTTTGAACCAGATCAGCTCGGGAAGATGGGGGTGTAGGTAAATGCCTGTGCTCGCCACCTCCCACAACCACATCAAAATTACAACTAAAATACAGAACAACCATCATCCAGAACCACTGGAGAGCTGGCTAAATGGAAGTCCTACTAGAGAAGAAAGAAAGCATACTGAGACTGGTAGGATGTCCGGCACCCACATGGAGATCTCTTCTGTGGAGGCTGCCTGAAGGAGCAAGGAGTCCCAGCCCCACACCAGACCCCTAGCCCAGGGTCCCAGAGCTGGGAAAAGAAGTCTCAACAGGCAGTGAGAACTACAGGCTGTAAAAACCAGTGCAGATTGGGGCTCAGTGACAGAGGCTGCTGGAGACCCAGCTGCCCCTCTTAAAAGGCCACCACACAAACTGAACTTACCAGGTCCCACTTCCTCTGAGCTCCAGCACCTGGGTGAGTCTCTGGGGGACACAGACACATACCAGGAGGAACTGGATTGTCTGGCATTGAGGCAGGAACTTGGGGGTGGCTTTCTCCCAGACGGTGGTGCTTGCAGGAATCATTGCTCCTATGCTGGGAGCTCCCCAGGCACAGGGCTGACTGGCAGCCATTTCTGTTTGTTCTGTCCTGGTGATTCCCTGAGACCCCGCCCCACCCAATTTACAACACTACCCAAGCTGTGTGCAGAGCTTTTGCATATGAATGCCCTGTCCTTGCTCAGGCTAAAATTTTCTCAAACAAGCTACAGCTGGGCCAGGGAGTCCTCCTTGCTCAGGCTAAAATTCTCTTAAACAAGCTGTAGCTGGATAAGGGAGTCCCAAACCTATCAATAAAAGGCCCAAGACCTGGCACCAGCACCAGCCTGCCTTGCTTCACAGCTGGACCTCATCTGGGCACTTCCAAACCTGATACAAAGAGGGGGAAATCTGCATCTCTCTCTGTAGCTCCTGCTGGATGGCCCCAGGCAGTGGCTGACTTTGCACCTCCCTGGAGACCCAAGAGCCAGTGTACCCAGTGGACAGCATCAGACCATACCAGATTATAACTCTACACATCCATGAGTGACACACTCAAGGAGCAGACTCAGTGAGCACCAGTGCCCCACTGAAGCAAGTCCTTCTCCATAGTGGTGTCTCCTGCCCTGAAGCTCTCCCACTGTAGTTGCAGCTGGTCCTCACAGCCAATTGGCTTGGAGGTCAATTCCTCCCAGTGACACTAACAGCAATCAGGGCTCAACTATAACAAGACTGTGCAAACAGCCCACAAAGGGGCTAGAGTGCCCAGCTCAGGTGATTGAGGAGGCTGAGCCACTGGGCCCCATGGAACACCTACTACACAAGGCCACTCTATCAACTCAAGGAGACTTAGCAGCTCTACCCAATACATAGAAACAAACACAAGGAAGCAGCCAAAATGCGGAGACAAAGAAACATGTCACAAATGAAAGAAATGGAAGAAAGCAAACTACTGGATATAGAGTTCAAAACCACAGTTATAATAAAGTTACTCAAGAATCTTCTAGAAACCTCCAAAAAAAAAAAAATGGAAAAGGACCAGTCAGAAATTAAGCATACACTGACTGAAATCAAGAAGAATATACAGGGATTCAACAGTAGAGTAGAGGGTTCTGAGAACCAAATCAATGATTTGAAATGTGAGGAAGCAAAAAACACCCAACCAGAAGAGCAAAAAGAAAAAAGAATCCAGAAATATGAAAATAGTGTAAGGAGCCTCTGGGACAACTTTATGTATACCAACATTCACATTATGAGGGTGCCAGAAGGAGAAGAGAGAGCAAGATATTGAAAACCTATTTGAAGAAATAATGACAGAAAACTTCCCCTACCTGGTGAAAGAAATAGACTTACAAGTCTTGGAAGCACAGAAAATATCCCAAAGAAGAGGAACCCAAAGAGGACCACACCAAGATACATCATAATTAAAATGCCAAGGGCTAAAGACAAAAAGAGAATCTTAAAAGTAGCAAGAGAAAATCACTTAGTTATCTACAAGGAAGCACCCATACTACTGTCAGCTGATTTCTCAACAGAAATTCTGCAGGCCAGAGGGAGTGGCAAGATATATTCAAAGTGATGAATAGCAAGAATGTACAACCAAGATTATTCTACCCAGTAAAGCTATCATTTAGAATTGAAGGTCAGATAAATAGCTTCATAGACAAGAAAAAGCTAAAGGAGTTCATCACCACCAAGCCAAAATGTTAAAGGGTATTCTTTAAGAAGAAGAAGAAAAAGATAAAAAATATGAACAACAAAATGGCAACAAATACATACCTATCAACAATTGAATCTAAAAATGAAAATAAATGAATAAGAAATCGAATGAACAGAATAAACTGGTGAATAAAACAGAATCCGAGGCATGGAAATGGAACAGACTGATGATTCTCAGAGGGAAAGTTGGGGGGGAGAGATTAAACAAAGATCTTATGTGCATATATGTATTACCTATGGACACAGACCATAGGGTGGTGAAGGCCTGGGGCAGGGTGGGAACTGGGTAGAGGGAGGCAATGGGGGAAAAAAAAGAGGAACATCTGTAATAATCTCAACAATTAAGATTTAAAAAGAAAAAAAAGAAAAATACAACATGATAGATAAATGGACAGGGAAAAGTCCCAAATTATAAAGTCCCAAGATTATAGGGAAAAAAAAAGGCCTGCCCTAACAAAAGATAAAGAAAATTAAAATAACAATAAAGTATCAGTTTATAAACAAACAAACAAAAAGAAAGTAAATAGATTTTTAAAAATCTATTTAAAGATTGGGTTATGCTATCTTTTTTTTTCTTTAACCCAAGTGAAAACCTGTGCCTTATACTTTGACTAAAAATGTTAAAAGTAGAAATCACACTTCAAGTGTTTTAGAGTTGCTATAATTTTCACTGTCACAAACAAGTAGTTGGGAGATGGACTGCAAAATATATATTTATTTATTTTTCCCTAACATTCAAATAATATAAGTCAGAGTTTTAAAAATATTACTTACCAACAATATAAAAATATTCTGGTCACCCATCCCAGGGATAAATGAAAAGATAGGGGATCCTATTTCTGTTCTTTTAGTGGATATGAGTCATAGTTGTCCCTAGGATTTTACTGATGAAGTAAAATAGGTATTTGTTTTATAAACAAAACGCTTCTCTTAGGGAACTCAACTTCCTCTTTGGTGAGAGCTGTCTGATAGGTATTTTTGTGGCTCTAATGAATACTTTAGAAAGCTCATAAGAGATATAATGTATTTTTACCAAGATTGTCTAAATTAACACCAAAACATGTACTAATATCTGTTGCTGTTTTTCTGGTCTATACTGTTAATAATTATAAAATCTTGCATCAAGTTCTTCAAGAATCCTATGGGCAGAAATATTTACAGGTAAAATAATATAATGCTTGGGACTTCCTTTAAAATACTACAGAAAACAAAAAAGTGGGGTATGTGTGTGTGTGTGCCCACACATGTGCTGGCTGCCAAAACAAGGACAAGAAAATGTGGTTAATTGTTGAAGCTGGATGAGATATTTGAAATTTTCTATAGTAAAAAGTTTTAAAAATTATTTTGGAAAGTTGTCAGGTTATATAAACAGTGCACAAATATTATGCATGTTATAAGACCAAAACATAGGCTTAAACCAAAGGATTAAAAGAATTTATAAAACGACATTCTCTCAGTTACACAATTTGTCAGTGGATCGTTTCCAATGGCTACAACAATACAGTATCCTGTTATCCAATATTTATCAATCGCAAACAAATAGAAGTGACTCAAAAAGCAAATTGACTATCTGGGCTGGACTGTGGTTCTTAAGCTTGTGTACATATCATATTACTCTGAACCATGATTTTAGGCGGGGTCTATACATTTTAATGTAATAGAAAAGGCTGATCAATATATCAAACTGCAGGGGCTACAAGGTGCTTATCGTGATGCAAGGCAAGTAAGTGTGAGAAATAAGTCAAGGGAAAGGTATGTTAATGCACAAAACCAAATAATTGAAAAGAAAAAGAAGAGCCTAAGGTAGATCTTCCTTGACCTTGAGGAAGAATGCATTTTATCGTGTAAATATACCTTCACTTCAAAGGAAACTCGTGATCAAATAATCGAGTAAAAAGATGTCATCCTTTTCCTTGAAAAGGATATGAAGGGTTGTTTCTTCTCGAAACTCAAACTCTGTCAACATTTTAGTGATTCTCAAAGTTAGCTTCCATCAGAATCAACCAGAGGGATTGCTGGGCCCACCCCCAGGCCACATTTTGAGAATTATGGGCTTATTCCATGATCAGTTCCCGCATATTACCAGATTTTAAAAACAGTAACAATTTTTAAAAACTCAATGCACATTCTGTTTTCGAATCTCAGAGGGAAAGAAGGGGATGGGGGAAGGGGGATGGGTGGGAAGAGATCAACCAAAGAACTTGTATGCATATATGCATAACCGATAGGCAATAGAGTGATGAAGGTCTGGGGGGGAGGGCTGTGGCGGGCGCTAGAAGGGGTCAATGGGAGAGAGGACATATGTAATACTTTCAACAATAAAGCTTTTTTAAAATTACACATTCTATGAGAAGCATGTTATTAAACTGAATTTACAGGCAGAGCAGGAGTGTTTTGTGAAGAGAATTATCACCCTGGTGAGAGAACTGCATTTCATAGATTAACGAATTACATAAGTACAAATAATTTGGAAACCTCATCGGTACTTTGACAGTTATAAACGTTTACAATGTTGTAACTTACAAAAAGATACTACTACCTGAGAACAGAGTTCCGCCTTACCCAAACAGACCTAAAGCAATGCCTCCTTCACAGAACTCAAACAGCTGATAAACTCAGAGCCAAGTCCTCTAAGTGGTCCATCTGAACCTGGGGGAGAGCTGTCTCCAATCACCTTCAGTTACAGCAGCAGCTGTGGAATGCTCCCTGCCATCAACAAACTGTTGCTACAGCAACCACAAGGAACCCACAGGTCAGAGCTTCCATCCTCGGTGAGTCAACACAGAGTCAACATAGAACTAACCCAACTACCACCAGGCACAGCAAGGCCTGCTATTTAGGCGTGGATCACAGGCCCTGGGCCAAGTTAAGAGCCAACAATGGGCAACCACAGCCTGGGCACAATCAATTTCCTTTTGTAAATTTCTTAACACAAAGCCCAGTGTCAGGGTTGGGGAGGAGGAACAGATCCTAAAGAGCTGCTGGTCAAATTCCGTCTAAGGTTTACCAGGGATTTAATCCCCGCTAGCTGCTTCCTACAAACCAGGCCTCTAAACAACAGCTGGAATCAAGATGACATTTCAGGTTTCAGCAAATGCAAAGCCTACTGCATCTGCACCAGAATGAGAAGAGTTTAAGTTAATCAATTTTAGGAAAACTGTTAGGCAGATGATAACTAACACAGCTACTCAGTGGGCAGGTAACATAACACCTTTAAAAATCTGGTTTAAAAAAATAATAGGCTACATTACTTTTTTCTTTTTCTATATATTTTATTGATTTCAGAGAGGAAGGGAGAAGGAACATCCATGATGAGAATCATTGAGTGGCTGCCTCCTGCATGCCCCCCATGGGCTATTGAGTCCGAAACCTGTATGTGCCCTGACGGGGAATCGAACCGTGACCTCCTGGTTCATAGGTTGATGCTCAACCACTGAGCCACGCCGGTCGGGCTCAGGTGCTCATTTTCACCAGGCGTCATACTCACTTCTCTGCAGAAGCATTTCAATCCTGTTAGATGTTCCCCTCGTCAAAATTAAGACACTGTCACTCAGCATCACTTAGAAAGTAATAAAAACATATCCTACCGCCCTGACCGGTTTGGCTCAGCGGATAGAGCGTCGGCCTGCGGACTCAAGGGTCCCAGGTTCGATTCCGGTCAAGGGCATGTACCAGCACATCCCCAGTAGGGGGCGTGCAAGAGGCAGCTGATCGATGTTTCTCTCTCATTGATGTTTCTAACTCTCTATCCCTCTCCCCTCCTCTCTGTAAAAAAATCAATAAAATATATTAAAAAAAAAACCCCAACATATCCTACCTATATTTCAGTAATAGGCAGAACTTATGGTGAAAGAGTCAATACTAGATTTTTATTTAAAAAAAAAAAGATGATTTTTTTTAAAGTCACTGCAGTTATAAGAAATTGAAAAATCTTTAAGGTCATAGTCAGCTTTAGAAAAATTCAATACCACTTTACTTACCATAACCTCCAACTTTTATAACCAATGCGGAATGGGAATGAATTCTGATAATAGCTTTAATCATAAAATGAGTCAGAAAATCAATTTTAAAATAAAAAGTGCTTAAATGGGAAATATTTAATATTTAAACAAACAAAAAGGATAAGTAACAAAGATGCCTTCAAAAATAATATGTTACTGGTTTCTGTCCTTTGTGACTCTCCCATCAGAGCTACACAGAGGCACTCTGGTTCGGTCACTTCTACATTAAGTTCACAAGAGCTTGGGGTTCCAACCTCAGCCCTATGGTTTACTATGATTTGGGGCAAATTATGCAGCCTTGCTGAACCTAATTTGTTCATATTTTATTCTGAATACTTGCCCTCTTTTCTTATGAAGCTATACAGACATTACTAGATGAGTCATGCTACAAACATCCTTGTAAATTAGAAAGAACGTCCTCAATGTTTCATATATTTGGTTTGTATCATCCCTGATACCATTTCAATTTACTGGTTTTTTCCCCTTTGTTGTTAATCCTCACCTGAGGATAATTTTTCCATTGAATTTTAGAGAGAGTGGAAGGGAAGGCAGGGGGTGGGGAGAGAGAGAGAGAGAGAGAGAGAGAGAGAGAGAGAGAGGATGTAAGAGAGACACATCGATTGGATGCCTCCTATATGCACCCTGACCAGGGCCTGGGATCAAACCTGCAATCCAGGTAGGTACCTGCCCTTGACCGGGAACCAAACCCCTGGTTTCTGCCCTTTGTGACTCTCCCATCAGACACAGAGGCACTTTGGTTCGGCCACTTCTACATTAAGAGCGGCTCCGGCTGATGCTCTAACCCAGTAGTTCTCAACCTGTGGGTCGTGACCCCTTTGGGGGTTGAACAACCCTTTCACAGGGGTCACCTAAGACCATCGGAAAACACATATATAATTACATATTGTTTTTGTGATTAATCACTATGCTTTAATAATGTTCAATTTGTAACAATGAAATTGGGGGTCACCACAACATGAGGAACTGTATGAAAGGGTCGCGGCATGAGGAAGGTTGAGAACCACTGCACCACTTGGAAACACAGGCCAGGGCTCAATTTACTGTTTTAATTCAGCATGAAACTGCACCAATACTATTTTCTATCTTAAGCAATGTCTATAATCTCCCATATCCAGATAGTCATTGAAACATTCATTATTAACTTAGGAAGGTGTACATAAAACCTTCATTAAAAAGTCAGTTATAATTTCCACTTGTTAGGAAAATATGAAATCTGATAAAGACAAATATTTTGTCATGGCCAATTCTTTTCAATAACTTTCTGGGTTAAAATGCAGAAAACCTAACAGCTCTCAGTATAGTAAGTTCAGTGGGGGAGAGAATACTTCCATCAAATTGTTTTCTTCAGCCTTAGCATGGTAATTCCATAGCTGGCATTAGTGCCAGTCTGAGAAGCAGTATTCCCAGCATCAACACTAGAAATTTTGGATGGAAGGAGTGACTTTTTGAGGTTCAATGTAGGTCAAATGAACCTGAAGTAATAATTCCCGTTTCCAGTACTTTCAAAAGCGAGTCATGATAGGAGAATCAAGTTACCCATGAAAACAGATGAAATTCACTGAAATGACCTAGTTTTATGACCCAATAAAACGTGCCACTTACAACTTTATAAAAGTATCATTTCTTAGAAGAACAACGGGGAAAACTCTAAATATCACATCGAAATGCATGTCTTCTTCAATGAGAGATGCTTTCAATGGAATGACAGTTGTCTCTGGGGACAACCGTTTAGGAGCTGGCTGGTCACCTACCAGGAATGACAGAACCAGGGAGTTATACACCAAGATGAGGTGGGACATTGTGGTAGGACCCCTCTCAAGTGTCTACTTACAGTTAATAAGATTCAAGCACAGAAGGCAGTAATGTAAAAAGGAAATACATACTACCTTCTCCCCCAACCCAGCTCACTGTCCAGAGGGAAATTTTATTAGATTTACTTGAATCTTTCAGGTATGTCCTATGCACATAAACTTTGTTTTATAATATATAAAGTTTTCCTATTTATTATAACTGCTTTCTGCAAATTTCTTTTTTCACTTAACACTTTTTCATTTTTGACAGTATAATATTCCAGTTTGGTAAAAACAGTGAAAAAAATGTGTTTAATACAAATAATGCTCAAGTAAGGTCATCTGTGGGCACTTACACAGTACACTGTGACACTAATGCCTACATCTGCTAAATTGCCAAGTATGCACATAAAGTTTCAAATGATTGCTCTTGAAAATTTTTGTGCCATTGACAAGAGAAGAAAATGTGTTTCTTCACATTCTTGCCAATTCTGGCAAGACTATTAAGGCTCTGCCAACCAGATGGTTAAAAAATGTTATCTATTTAATTTTTATTTCATCTCCCTGGTTACTAATATGATTGAGCATATCTTCATAGGTTTATTGGCTATGTCTAATTTTTTCTGAACATCTGTTAATTTTTTTTCTTTTTGGTCCATTTCTTTTCAATTCTTTCATTAGAGGCTCATAATGAGACACATATGGATAAAATTATATGACTGATTTTTTTTTTCAAAATAACCCAGTGAGAAAATGAAGAATGGGGGACAGGGGGGGACAGATAAAACATGATAAAAATAGGTAATAAAGTTGGTTATAAATTTTTTAACTTTTGAAGCTGGGGGACAGGTACCTGAGGATTCATAATATTATTCCCTTTTGTATATGTTTTAATTTTTTTCATAGTAAAAGTTATTAACGTGTTCAGCTAATTTTTTCTCTTAAGATGTTCATATCTAGTGTTTCTGAGCTGTAAGAACACTTTATGAATAAAGAAATTTGCTCTTTGTTACAGACTCTATAAGTAACCACCCAGCTTCTTTCTACGGACACGTAGCCCAATATTATTTATTTATTTTAAATACATTTTATTGATTTCAGAGAGGAAAGGAGAGGGAGAAAGAGATAGAAACATCAATGATGAGAGAGAATCACTGATTGGCTGCCTCCTGCACGCCCCCTGCTGGGGATCAAGCCCCCAACCCAGGCATGTACCCTGACTGGGAATTGAATCGTGACCTCCTGGTTCATAGGTCACACTCAACCACTGAGCCACACCTGCCAGGTCCCAATACTATTTATTGATAATCCATCTTTTCCCCCCTGCTGATATAGAAAACCACCTTTATCCTGCACTAATTTCCAATACACATACACATTTCTTTCAAGATATCCATTTTGTCCCATTGATTTGTCTTTGCATGTGCTATGCGGTTTTAATTTCCATACCTTTACATTTTTCTTTAGGTTCCTTTTCTCAGGCTATTCTTACCTAATGATTTTTCCAGATGACTTTAAATAATTGTGAGGATTTTCCCAGGTGCCTGTTATATTTATGAACATCTCTTTCTGTATTGCTTCCTCCCAAACACAGTGTAGCTTGGTTCCCTCTTTCACATCAGCATATTTTCGTGTTTCTACCTGAATTCCCTTGGCATACTGCTAGCACACAAATGTTAACTAATTCTTTTCTCAGTGCAAAAAATATTTATTGAGTTATTGTTCAAAGGTCCAACTGCCAAAACCGACTCGTAAAACATTGGAACACCACCATTTATATAAGCCTTATTTTTATAAATAAGCACCTGACCAGAAAGTCAATAAAGGAGCATGTCATAATCAGCCTGAGGCAAAGGGTTTTAAATATAATACACTAATGTTACTCACAAGCACTTTAGTTTTACTTGATCGGCCTGCAGCTTCATAGGGACCTGAGACTTCTTAAAGAAGAAAAGTATCTTTCATGTGGCTTGATCAATGTATTAGAAATAACCAGCAGCGGGCATCTGTTTTCACAGGGCAACTGTGAAATTAATCCGCGTTAAGTCGGCCTCAGAGCACTTGGCCTCGGCTACAGGATGTGGGTGTCACGGCAGCGCACAGACAACACCTGATAGGGCCGTTCACATGCCAGGTCAGAAGTTAGAAATGGAGAAAAGGGAAAGTCTATCCTGGAATCAAAACTTCAAAAACCCAGCGGTCTCTTGGGTTGGTCTTGAAAAATTCAATCCCTCCCCATCCAGATTAACGCCCCACCCTAAAATAAAACCTTCCCCAAACAAAAAACAGACTGCTCCTTTTGTGAAGGAATGCAATCTAAGTGTTACTCGAAACCGCCCAAGGTCCATGTTAGCTTCTCCTGAATCTAATGTCAGAATGAGCTGAGTAGAGAAAAATACTGATAACATGTGACCAGAAGTGCCCATTTCTAATATACAGTCAAGGCTATTTCTAATACACAGTCAGTGCTATGTGTGGCCGGGTCCAGGAGATGCCAGTCCTGCTTCTACCCTTTCAAGAAGCTTCTTCAGATGCTAGAAGCCACAGATCCCTTTAGAAAGATCTCTCAGCTGCCTCCTTCCCAGTCCCCTTTGCTATGTGGTAAACAATCCCTTTGTTTTCCAAGGAGCCTGCGGAGAGAGATCTTTGATAGATAGCAGCCAGGGACTGTGTGGCTGTCTCCAGCTGGTCCAAGCAGGCCAAGCTGTCACTAGTGCGGGGTCACTGCTGAGTGTGCCAAGGAGGGCAGGACCAGGAGGGGCAGGCAAGTGGACAGGCCGGAGAGCTGCCTCCTGGATGCACATTCTTTAGATTCCTTTCCAACTGGTTTTCCTTCTGGGTCCAAAGACATTTTAAACTCTAACAACCAGACTACAGAGTTTATGCAGAATTTTACATGAAGTCATTCCTGTTTTCAGAGATCAAAAATGTGACTGATGAACTGCTGAGATGCTAAAGCCTTCCAGCCATCTGATAGCACTGAAATGTGACGCTAGGCAGAGCAGTGCCCCAGGCAACTGGGCCCTCCCAGCCTGGGCATTTTCCCAGGGGTCAAGGACAGTTCTGAAGGGTCCAAGAAGAGATGTTATAAAGAGGCTTAAAATGAAAAAAAAAAAAAAGAAAAAGGAGCCATTATTCCTTCAGGGCCTACTATGGACCAAGCCCTAGGCTTGGTATCTTACTCCTAATTCAATTTTCTTCCTGACCAACAGAGTTACAGATACTTGGTAGATGTGGAAATTTGGGTTTAGGGAAGTTAAGTCATTGTCCTGTGGTTGTAACTCCAGTTATTAAGCATTGTGACTCAGATCCAAGGTCTGGATGACTCCATCATCCACAGTCTGGATTGTTTTATTTGGGATTGGGAGGAAGGGAAGGCATGGAATTGGGATGGAAAGAGTTTTTGTGGAAGAGGGGGGAGAAGACACATGTAGAGACCTCAGTGCTCTGAAGTCCGTGCAGGTGAGGGTGGAGGGAGGGAGGCCAGCCAGGAACGGAAGCCTGAGCAGAGTGGTCTTATTTCTTATGAAGCAGCCACTGTAATGACCTGTGTCCTCCAGGAGCTAACTGCCCAGTCCAGGAGGAAACACTGGCCCCTCCACCCATCCTTCCATGCCGCTACAGGCAGGAGAGCTGAATGGTTAAGAGCCCAGCCGCTGAAGACGCTGGTTGTGGGCTCTCTCCCAGCTGACATTTCACCAGCTTGATACATGAAACAGCAAAATAGGAGATGCCTTATGGGCTACTGCTGAGGATTATTCGAAAAAAACTTTCAACCGTGCCTGGCTCTTAGAAAGAGCTATCTACCTGATTATTATTATTACTACAAAAGCCCAGAAAGCGTCTATTTTTACATCTGACAGAAATAGAGGCGTTTATTCCAGAACTAACAAATCACAATATGACATGAGTGACTGCCAAGTTCCTAATGCGAGTTCTTTCGGTTGCAACCAAAAAAGCTCACAACAAACCTACAATAACTGTAAGACAGTATTTCTTCCTGTCTTAACATTTTAAAATGCATAGGCAAAGACGAAGCATTATATACCCTAAGAGTTCTTCGAAATGTTTAGAATACAGAATGTCTCCCATAAATTCCTCTTGGTTAAAACATACATTCCTCTCCATAACTGAGTCTATTCAGTATGGATGTATTTACCATTTGTTTTAATAAATAATTCATCAAGGTGAACTTGTCATTGATAAGTTATGTACACATACTTGGTGGGATGGTTGTTCATGTATCTTCTCAGACACCCCAGCATGCTCCCACCTCACAGCCTTTGCATTTATTGTTCCTTTCAGCATGGATACTTAAGGAAAAGAAAGAGAAGTTTTTCCTCTACCCTCTTAGGTTCAGAACTGGGGTCATGCAAATTAAACTGGCAGGCAATAGATCAACAGGAGAAAAAGCATACACATTTTCTTTCATGTTAGTATTTTTACCTGGGGGTGTGGGAAGGGAGCTTCTCAGAAAAGAAGTGAAAGTCCCAAAGAAGCAGTTAGGCCTGAAAGCTTATATCCCATTTTAACAAAGAGCAGTAAATTGTGGAGACATGAGAAGACACAGGAAAATAGGATTGGGCTCCTGGGGGTGGCATATATTTATTATATACTTACAGTATTGTATTTATTTAAAATAAGTGAAGAAAAAAATAAGGAATGTAGTCTTTGCTCCAAAAAAATCTATAATAGAAAATATAATAATATAAACAAAAAATTATATGGGTCTGTCTGAATGGGCTCCACAACCCTACAAAGGGTTCTATGGAACTGACATCTCAACACACTGTTAAACTTAAAGACAAATCTAGTGCTTTTTTTGTGGCTGAAGACTTCTTTCCTTTGTGGCTGAAGATTTCTTTCATTTTGTGGCCTGAAGATTTCATAGAATACATGTTTCTGACTTTTTTTTTTTTAATATATTTTATTGATTTTTTACAGAGAGGAAGGGAGAGAGATAGAGAGTTAGAAACATCAATGAGAGAGAAACATCGATCAGCTGCCTCCTGCACATCTCCTACTGAGGATGTGCCCGCAACCCAGGTACATGCCCTTGACCAGAATCGAACCTGGGACCTTTCAGTCCGCAAGCCGACGCTCTATCCACTGAGCCAAACCGGTTTTGGCTTCTGACTTATTTTTTAATCACAGAAAATCAGGAGCAACTTTAACAGCGGGGAAAGGGGAAGGGGAACCCTTTATTTACATCTGTGTGATCACATAACCCAACTAATGCTCCCATTGAATGGCTCTAGTCCACTAAAATCACAATTTCACCGATGTCTACGTTCAAGCCCTGGCTATGTTTGCCTATAAAGTCTAACAGTTCTTATAACCAAACTTTTCCTACACAACTGACCTTAGAATTATTAACAAGACAAGAGACTGAGTTTCTAAGTTAGGTTTTCCTTATTTCTTTATCTCTATGGTGTATGTTCATCTCATTTTCTTTAAATTACAGTTGGAGGACCACTGTGTTAAACACTTCTTGAGAGCAGCAATTTAGATCACTGAATAAGTACTAAAAATATTAAGAAGTATTTGGCTGCAATCCTCCCCTACATCACCATTTCCGGCCTAACTCTGAGTTGGAAATGTCACACACAAAAAGGCACCCATCTACAAGTATATAGTCCCCACTGCTCTAAACAGATTCACACATCCATTAAACATTATATTTAAAAAGAGCTTATAATGGCATGAGATTTATTGTTAAGAAATAAAATGCAGGATATAAAATGGAATGGACATACAACAGACATTCATGGGTGGTAAGATTATGCATGTTTTTATAAGCTACCTCCAATGCATTTGTAGTAATTTTGTAATTCAAAAAATGTACTTAGATATAATTTTAAAAAAGACACCCCTCTAAACATTTTAAAGCTATAAACTTCTGTTCCTCTTGATGATATTTAATATGAAAAAATAGAAAACTGCTAAAAAGTTAAGGTGGATTTTTTAAGTTCAAAGACAATTTTTAAAGTATAATTGACAATTGCCAAAGAAAATACAGATATCCATGTACTTTTAACTCATTCCTGCAAGCTGTGAATCCTCTAAGTATCGTCCTATGTCTCAACATCTGCAAAATGCAATTACTTTCATCATGGAACATGAAGAAAATACAGTACATGCTTAACTTAAAGATCAGTAGTGCCTCTGTGGATGAAGCCTAGCCCCAGATGAGAAGTCCTAAGGTTCAAACAGAAAAACTGTTAGGTTTAACACTAAATCTAAAATTACTACACCTAAGTCACATGAATAAGCTGACACTCCCTTCAACACACACTCACATGATCTACCACATCAGGGCTGATAAATATGTTAGGAATGAAGTGGAAAACAGCTTCCAATTCTAAAAGTTCACCCTCCATGCATTTTCATGGTGTAAAACACTTTACAGCAGCAGTAATCCTGGGAGCACAGCGAGTCCCACCTTCCCACCCCACCACACCATGAGGAAGGAAGGCTTTCTATGTTTGCTTACATTCTGGGGATAAGTTCATGCCGGAGGTGCACTGGACTTAAATTGTCAAAAATATCATACTTTAAGTATAATTGGGCAAGAACTATGGACACACTCGGGCAGCCATCCAAACAACGAAAGAAAGGAAAAAAAGCTTAACTCCAGTGTTTCCAGGAACAGACAACAAAAATGTGCTGCCCTGTTGATCTTTCCTTTCAGTGGGCAGCTGACATCTCAACCAGTGCTCGAGTCATATACCCTGGGTCCCAAAGGGTGCCCCCAATCCAACAACAACAAACTGATCGCTGGAGCCAACATCACCTCCACAGAGAGAGTAGATATACCTGGTAATTTTACTGACCCAGCCAGATCAGGTCATGCCTTCTGCAGTGGGCCAGATTTGAAGGCTCCTGGCTCAATACTTAGCTGAGAGCAATCAGTTAACAGTAACACACAGAGATATGGACACAGCCACATGGAACAGAAGAAGCAAGAATCAGGGAGATGAAGAAAGAGACTGGAAGTCAGAGGACAGGGACTGGGCTCTGACCCTTAACATTCAAGTGATACCGGGCAAGTCAGTGTCTCCAGATCCCAGTTTCCTCATCTGTAAAATGAGGGGGCTTAGAAGGTCTTATGGATACGACCTTCTCCAAAACCTGATTCTTTCCCTAGACAGTAGTAGGTTGAGGTGTTCCTTCCACGGCCACACTGTCCAATATGGTAGCCACATGGGTACTTGAAATGTGGCTGGTCTGATTTAAGATATTTTCTACAGGTAAAATTTTGAAGACATAAAATGAAAAAAAAAGTGTTTCTGGATACAATAAAACATTAAATTAATTTAAACTGTTTCTTTTCCTCTTTTATGTGGCTACTACAAAATTTTAAATGACATTTTGGTTCCATTATACTTTTATTGGACTGCATTGTTTTAGATTCAGGCCTGAGCATTTAACGAAAGCCCAAAGGAATTCTGAGATGAAATGACCCCATCTGAAAGGAACATGGCCGTTCCCTGGCTCTCCACCATTAGGCTTAGAGCTTATCCTATATAATAAAAGGGTAATATTCAAATTGACTGAATGGCAGAACCACCAGTCACTATGATGCACGCTGACCACCAGGGGGAAGATGTTCAACGCAGGAGCTGCCTGCTGGTGGTCAGTGTGCTCCCACAGGGGCGCGCCACTCAGCCAGAAGCCGGGTTCATGGCAGGCGAGCTCAGCGGCGGTGGCAGGAGCCTCTCCTGCCTCCACTGCAGGCGGGCAGTAAGGAGTGAGGAGTCCCAGACTGCCAGAGCCCCAGACTGCAAGAGGGTTGTGTGACTGCTAGCCTAGGGATCGGGCCTAAGCCAGCAGGTGGACATCCCCCAAGGGGTCCTGGACTGTGAGAGGGCGCAGGCTGGGCTGAGGGACCCCCCACAAGTGCACAAATTTCATGCACTGGACCTCTATTCATTTCTATAAAACACAAATTACTGTTTTAAAGCCATGCTTTTGTTCTCTTATTTTAGTCACCAGCAATAAGTAAATAGGAAATAGGATTGGGCCTTCATATAATCAACATCACTTCATTTACTCTGGGGATAAATCTTAATTATCAACTGCAGGCTTTAAGCATAATCCTAAATGGATATGTTTTTACACAGGCACTTGTATCGTTATCCTTTAAATTGAATACATAATTAAAATAATAATTTAGTTTACTTCATAAAGATGATTATAATCTTTTCTTTTAAACTCCCTTTTGAATTCAATAGGAACAACTACAGTGAACCACATTTCTCTGATATCTAATTAAAAACGTTTCCACTAATTATTACAATCTGTATCGATTTATTTAATGTGCTTTAAATGGTCAGAGAAGCAGAGATGGTTTCTAAAGAGCCTGTGCACTTAGAAACACGACAGACTGAACGCAGCCAGTAAAATATTTATAAGGTTCAGGTAAGTTGAGAATATTCTTCTCTGAACATATTCTTGGACTGCCAACTTTTTCAATTAAGGGTTCTCACATAATTTCCTGTGAAATCAACTACTGAAGTCAGTAAAGCAAGCTAACTCTGCAATCTAGAGGCAATGAAAGGCACCCCTATTTCAAATTGGTCTTAAATTATGGTCAGTAATTATGTCAAATATTTTCACATCTATAAAAGCACAACAGAATTCAGACTAAAATATATACACTTAGGAGAAATTTTCCTAAGAGTTTATCAAATTATATAAATTATATGACCATTAGAAAATTATGCAGGGACTAAAGAATACAATTTTCTTATATTTTCAAATTCCACCTAATATAATTTTTAAAATTTTCAAACTCACATCATGTAATTATTACCTACTTTTTTATGGGAGAAAAAAATATAATTTCAAGATATGACCAAGGTAATAGATGAGAAATATACATTCAAACTAATATTGACTACTTTTTCTCATTATTATCAACAACTATTCCAGACACAAATTGCCATCCGTTTTTCTGAAGGCAGTATTTAAAAGTGAAAAGATAAAATATTTTCTTGATAGATGCTGCAAAACAAAAAGAAATGCCAAGATTTAGCATGATCAAACTTAAACTAAGCTTTCGATTACTCTTAGAACAAAGGGTTCAAAAAGAAATATTTAGAGAAGAAAACCAAAAGCAGTTTTTGAGGACCCATGGGATTTTAGACAATCCCTTTTTGACAGAATCATGTGCAATATGGCAAACTATTGGGACATATCTTAAATAAGTTTTTTGATACTATAAACTCCAAACACTCTCTAACGTTGATGATTCTATCAAGCCTGCTCGGATTCTAGTTTTTCCCCACATTTTTTTTTTAAATATATTTTATTGATTTTTTACAGAGAGGAAGGGAGAGAGATAGAGAGCTAGAAACATCGATGAGAGAGAAACATTGATCAGCTGCCTCCTGCACATCTCCTACTGGGGATGTGCCCGCATCCCAGGTACATGCCCTTGACCGGAATCGAACCTGGGACCTTTCAGTCCGCAGGCCGAAGCTCTATCCACTGAGCCAAACTGGTTTTGGCGCACATCTTTATTTCATCACATACTTTCTGGTAAATATCTTCATTTGACCATTTCTAGAATAATTGACATGAATAAGAAATTAGGTAAGTAATGAATTTTAAGATGACAGCCCCATTTTTACTGATGTAACTATTAAGGATCATTTCCCCCTTTTCCACGTCTCTTTCCATTCTGTTTTAATAACACAGGTGTACACAAACAGATCTGAAAGGTTGTGTAGCGCCAGAAATGAAGTTGAACATGGAGGCAAATCTAGCTCACAAGAGGTTCTCAGTTTCATGCTTTTCGAAAAACCTCAAAACTAGTTTTATCTGCTATCCCTTTCAAAAAACAAGCACAACAAAGTTGCTTTAGGGACGTCTCAAGATCAAATCAATGATAGTTTGCTAGCAGCAAGAATAAACTGACACTAGCAGAGCCAGTAGAATTGTCCCTTTTTGCATCATTCTGATTAGAAGCATTTCCCAGAAACACAAGTCTAAACCATCTTGGGCACAATTGAACAGAGTAAAGCTCAGCTCTTGGGTGTTCCTGGCATAAAAATACAACAGCATTCCTCATCTCTTCCTCCACCTTTCCCCAAAGATGTGCTTCCTACATGCTTAGGTAGCAAAGAAGTGAGCAAATTCCAAAAACCTACTGTAATTACTCATGGGAAATCCTTCCTTTAGTTTGGTTTGAATGGTTATTAATCTACACATTTTCCTCTACATCCCAGAATGCCATTTGTTACCTAACATCTCCCCTCTCCTTGATCCTTCAGAAGAGAACCTGGAATGTATTTCTAGTGGCAATGTTCCCAGCTAATGGACCACATGTACCAGCCTCCCTTGCAGCTAGGTACTACCATCCTGCTAATGAGATTGAGCAGACATTGAGAACCTCTGCAAAAGATCCTAAACCTAACTGGCTGAACCACTGTCATCAATGGCTACCCCCACTGTGGGAACATTTAATAGTACACCATTGCTGAGAAAATGAAACTCAAACTCATCAAGACTTTCAAAGCTCTGAATCCCCCACAGACCATCCCATCTCTGCTACCCACATTTTCATAGCTTCCCATTTTGAATCTCTACACTCTCACTGTTCCTTTTGCCTGGAAGCCCTACCAGGCCCCAGATGACCTCCACTCATCCTTGGAATCCAGAGAAGGCTGCCTGCGTTCTCTATGAAGACTTGTACATTCTTCCAGTGTAGTCTTTGGCACACTGTGCTTAATTATTTCTGCATCTCTTTTTCTTGCCATCAATCTACAAAATCCTTCAAGGCACAAACTGAGTTATTTCTCTGTTTACTCACAGCCCTACCTACATACCAGGGCTCCTGTCACTGAAACACAGAAAGCGTCCAGTACATGTCCATAAAATAAGTGAGGTTTTTAAAAATTCAAGATAAGGGGAAGAAAAATACAACGAGGTAAGTTAATAATAATACACCACACACAATGGAGTATACAGAGGTTGTATTTTAAAGTTGTATACCTGAAATGTATATAATTTTATTAACCAATGTTACCCAGATAAACTTACTTAAAAACCCACGACTTTAAAAAAGTGTCAGTATCACAGAAAGTCAAGCACAAGTGCCCTGACAAATCCTGGAATAGAGACACAACAGAGAAATACATAATTAAACATCCTTCGCCAAACCTTCCCCTCGTCTGCTACCAGAATAAATCGATCTATAGGTTTGGGTTTATGTTTATGCGTTTCACTCTGAAATGAATGAGCAAACAAGCAATGAGGTCATGTGTCAGATTTTTTTTTTTAAATAATAAATAAATTAACACATTGTAATAAACCCTTAGAATGCTGTTTTCAACCAGTGCCTTCTTTTTTCTGCAGGAAAAAACAACTTACCACTAACATTTTCCCCCTCATTGCTTTATTGGCTATTTATGAAATCAGTAACTACAACTAATAACCTACACACAAGAAATACTCCAAACAAAAACAGTATTTCCCATCTGTGTCCTTACACCAAGACCCAGGACATCTGCAATGACACAAATTTGACCTTTGAGTCCAGCTCACAACAGTGAAGTGAAATAGTCAAATGACAAATACAGTCAAGGAAAGGAGTTGCCTGGGAACGACACAGGTCTGCATCCTATCTTAAGTATGCTCTCCCTGCCACTGAATTCGTTATCTTTGTCCTGGATATCTCAAATGGCCATGCTGATAACGCACTCGTTCCCGGGACAGGCACTGTTGCAATGACATCTCTGTCCAGCAGCCTTTGCTTATACTTCTTTTTAGCCATTGAGTCACCTGGTACCCTCAGAGGACTTCCGGCTCTCATACTTGACTGAGCAAGTATGCAATGATCCCCAAATGGCAGTTTTGTTGCAAATGTACTCTTGAAAGCAGAGCCCTGGGCAGTTCCTCAAACTAGTCGCAATATGTGAACGGCCTTCACATTCAAACACACTCTCAGTTAGCCAACAACTATAGGATTTTTAAAGCTGACTTACTTTTTGTTGGATTTAAATTTTCTGGATTCTGTGGTGTAAGGGGATTTGACACAATGCAAAACATCAAAAACAAACCTGAGAAAACACTAGGAAGATACAAGGCTAATCATAATGACCTCGATTAGATTTTCAATGCCTATCAAGTTAATAGCATATAGCAAACCTTCGAACTTGAAAAGTACAGTTCTTTTAGAAAATAGAAGTAACAAAATTCCAATTTTTTCTTACAGGACTAATTTTGATCCTGGTTCACGCTAAAGTAAAAGGTAAGTATTAGCTGTAAAAATGGCAAAAAAGCAGCAAAATAAAAATAAAAAAAAAGACAATGGTAAAGAAAATTTTCATTTTAATGACCATTCGGTTTGAGTCCAATACACAACATTTTCTCTCTAAAATCCACTATCCACTACTTATTCCAAGAAGATCATTTCTTGGAACCCTCAACTGAAAGTGTCTCAATCAGTTAGAGAATTGACATATTTCAAGAATGAGGCATTCCTTTGCTGGACCAACTTCTTAAATAAAGAGTTGCAAATAACTGGTCATTATTAAGTTATCGACAGCATTTATGAAACCTTTTCACAACAAACTGTTCTAGAATAAAGGCTGAAAAATAAATCTTATTTAAGAGAAGTGAACTCAACTTTCAAGAATCAAGCATATAATTATTTTTCACCACAATGTAAAATGGCTAGAGCACTCACTGAAAATACTTTATAAAAAATTTAGTAAATGTAAGGCATTGTGGTAAGTGATAAAACAAATGATAGGAAACAGTTTGTGATCGCAATCAATATTAACTTCTCCTCCTCACCATTTTTGGGTTTTTTGTTGTTGTTGTTTTTTTAAATATATTTTATCGATTTTTTACAGAGAGGAAGGGAGAGGGATAGAGAGTTAGAAACATCGATGAGAGAGAAACATCGATCAGCTGCCTCCTGCACATCTCCTACTGGGGATGTGCCCGAAACCCAGGTACATGCCCTTGACCGGAATCAAACCTGGGACCCTTCAGTCTGCAGGCCGACGCTCTATCCACTGAGCCAAACTGGTTAGGGCACCATTTTTGTTTTTAATATTTAACCAGTCCAAAGTAGATCCTCTGTCCACCACTAATATACGGTTCTCTTCTCTTAGATCTCTAAGTTTACATTTGGGTGGTGACCGGATCAGAGACCGTTCCTGGTAATACCACATAAAATACCACAACAGACTTCCACATAGCATACCCCTTACCCAAGTCCTCCACTACTTCCTCTTTATTTGGTCTGCCCCTTATTATACTGTAAGCGCCCATAAGAGCAGGGAGCCTTAGATAAATATATTTGTAAAATGAAGGAGTCAATTTCCTTTACTGGGTGTGCCCATGAAAATCTAGGTTTTTCTGTGTATAAAAATAACCTAGTAATTTATCTATAGAAACTAGATTTTCACTATTAATTGCTAATTCATTTAATAAATAAGTATCTGTGAATAAATTATTCTTAGAATGATTAGTCTGCATATTTGCAAGTTTTTATGGGAGCTTCTTAAGTTAAGAACTCATCACCTCTATCTTCAAACCAATATACTGCCATGGAGAAATTGTATATTTGATTTAAACAAAACATAGTAAGCAATTAAGAGCATCAGTATTGGGAATATTTGCTCTCCAGTACCACTTTTCATATGATAGGTTTTAATGTTAGTCTCTGAAAAGTTAAACTAAGATTTAAAAAATAATTACATCAGTTTTAAAGGCTCACCCTTCAAAATAAATGCAGATTTTTTTGAAAGATGAAAAATCAATAAATATGGTTACGAAATAGTGCACATCTATCTTTATCATATGAGCCTATTAATTCCATTACAAGATAACTGAGTGGTTACTTATAAAAACAATAATTATGCTTTGGGAAATTAATCCAATAGGAAGAACAGATTAAAAAAAAAGCCCTTTTGGGATTAACCAAGCCTCAATACTATTTTATTTTTACTTAAAAATAAAAATTATGTTGCCTCATGAATTTTATTGTAAGCATGTGCAGAGATGAAAAACTAAACAGGTGAGTTTGCGGTAACCGAGGATAAGAGGTCAGGTCTAAAGCACCAAATCTAGCTCACGGGTGGGATTAAAGCTCTCGTTTTCCTTCCAGTGAAATGGCTCCACAGAGTCAAACCACATTACAGTCATGAAAGTGTTGAAATTTAACAAAGCAACAAGAGTAGTAATACATTTCTTCACTTAACACAAATGACTTTTCTTAATATAGCAGATCAGTCATTCCCATAAGAGTCCTTTTAAAGGCTTAAAAGTCAATTATCAGTTTCTAGGAGGCCTTACAGTCTTCAATGAAGATGTGGGTTTCCTGGATGTGAATTGAGAGCATAGGACAAATTATTAGGTTCTGTAAGAAAGAGCATGAGGCACAGAACTATTTCCCATCAACAAAATAAATCATCGGGGAAAAAAACACAACTTTTATTGCTCAGTCAAATGTCTCAGCTAAAACTCATCTGAACTTGGGAAGAAAAAAATAAAAAGGTAAAGACCCACGTGGAAATGAAGAGACACACACACTGTTTGGGGTCCATCAGACCTTCAGAATTCTAGATTTTGTTCATCTACAAAACCGGCTTACTGTTCTTTTCCTTTTTCTGACATATTTATCTTGCGTTTTCCTTATCTCTACTCCATGACCCATATATACTCATATGTGGTTGTGATACCATCTCATTCATTCCTCCCTTTATCTACTCTGGGCAGGATGGTCACTCCAAACATGGCGGCGAGAATTACAGCTTCCACTTGAACCCACTTTCTTTGGTTGAGCAGGACAGTGATCACTGGTGTAACAAAAGCCCACAGAGATTCCTTGGGACTTTGTTTATTAAATCTTCAACGTGTCGCACACTTTAATTACCAATTTCCTGTCCTCTCTAATAGCCACAGCCTAATTTTGAAACTGAGATTGAAAATCTCTTCTTGTATAATGAGCAAAAGCAGGCTAATTTCACTATAAAGTTTTATAGATGTGCTGGCCATCATCTGACTAGTGGTACCTTTTCTCTTATTTTGAAAAGGGATGCCTTACAGAAATGCTGCGTTCTCAAGCAGTCTGCTTCTTGGTTTCCTCCTCCTCTCGTGCAGATCATTTCAAGCTTCCATTCCAAGACCCAAATTATTTTGCTGGCACAAGAAATCTTCCACTTTTGCCCAGATTGACAAAACTTGTTTATTCACTTTTCTGGCAAAGGTTTTGCTGAAAACTAAACCAGGGTTGTTCATCGCTCCTTGCACACAGTCAACTAATAGCTCAGTTACTAATCGAGCCAGGAAAATGAAGACACGGGTGTGTGGCAAGTTGCCAGTATGCACACCTTTAAAATGGGTCTTTTCCATGCTTTTCCCACATTTATGTGCTGTCTAAATTTTACAATGGGCACGAATTACTTTCATGTATTACAAAAAGTCAGCTGACATATAAAATGTACATAAGGACTTAAAATTTTCTAACATGTGCTCTTAAAAATTTTATCTGTGGTGTGTCTTTCTATTTATTTATTTATTTTCTAGTTTTAGTTATTTATTTTTTTTGTTAATCCTCCCCCGAGGAGATTTTTTCCACTGATTTTTTAAGAAGAGGGGGAAGGGAGGGGAAGAGACACAGAGAGAAAAACATCCATGTGAGAAAGACACACAGATTGGTCGCCTCCTGCATATGCCCCAACCGGGGCTCCGGGGATCAAGCCTGCAACCAAGGTATGTGCCCTTGACCAGAATTGAACCTGGGGCCCTTGCGTCCACAGGCCAATGCTCTAACCACTGGGAAAACCAACTAGGGCTGTGGTATGTCATTTTTTAATTTAAATCAAAATCATTTGTTCTTATAGAGAACAAACTGCCAATTTCCTATCTTAGCTGGCTGTTAAATACACTAGTCAGTAAGAGAAAAATCATGTAGGTCTTTTTAAACTTTCAACTATGAGTGAAACTTAAATATATCCATTTTACATCACCATCATTATAGTGTAATAACCAACACACAGTGCTTACTAGATGTCATCATGAGATATATATATATATACACACATATATATATAATCAATTCATATCCTGTTTCAAGTACTTTACATAGGTATTAACTCAATTATCCTCAACAACCATAAACATTATTATACCCATTTTACAAGAAAAACACTGAGGCACAGAGCTAGCCCACAGTCAACAGCTCAAAAGGCACAGAGGCAAGATTTAATTAAACCAAAGCCATCTTGCCCCAGTCCAGGGTCTTGATCAGTGTGGACGCTACCTTCCCTGGGCATGTGAGAACCTCAGACTCAGACATCTCTCTGGTAATGAAATCAACATGACGAATATGGGAACCATTCCACACTTTCCATAGACCTGGGCTTTTAGAAGCCTCTCATCTTCCCCATTTCAACCACTACCTTCTTTTATAAAACACTATAATCCTAGCAAAGTTCAAGCTAAATCTGTATTGCATGTGTGTTTTTTTTTTTAACTGTAGCCACACATACTAAATCAAAATAAAATGCCCTCTTAGCTTCCTTTTGTAAGCTAAGATGTCACACATGTGAACCTGAATCCTCTGTATCTACCAAGCATCACATTTTTCATAAAACTATAATTGATGAACATGTCCAGACTTTTTTTTTTTTTAATAAATTTGCTTTAATCCTAGAATAGTCATGATAATTCAGGGTTTTTTTTGTGGAATTCTACGTTTAAAAAGGTACCAGTAAAGCATATCTATTAATCAGAATTAATCTGAAGAGGAAAATTCACCGAATGTTTCTTTTAAAGAAAAACACCACTGTCCCCACCAAAATGGTTATTTCTTAAGCTATCCATGCTAAACCGGGATAGCTTAAGAAATAGTTACATAACATTTTCCTCTTCACTTCGGTTTCCATTTGCAAATTCAGTTGGAGGGTTTAGGTCCTGTTTGCTTTTCTTTCCACAACAGAAAAATTAAGTAATAGACACTGCATTTCTTAAACTTGCTACTCGTCCAGGGGGTGTGCATTCCTTCACCTTAGCTTCCTCCACCTCCCCCCTCCCCATCTCCCCCCAGCCACTCCTGAAGGGGTATCTGTACATTGGCTGGGCGACACAGGGTGACAGCATTCCCAAGGGTTTGCAGAAGATGGGGTTTAGCATCAATCCCACTCCGCACATTTGCATCTGGGACCCCACTATGAGAAGGAAACCATTTCACAGTTAAGTGAGACACAGAGAGGCAGAAAACCACCAACACAAAAAAACAAATGAAACTGCACTTTCTCCACCTTCCCCCTTGCTGCCCAGTGAGCTGTGTTTTTCGTCATGCCCTTCCTGAGTCACACCTGAAGACCCAGAGCTCTCAGATCCTGCTTTCCTTGACCCTCCATTCCCCACTCCTTTCCACAATGTTCCCGTGCCTTTCCTCTCCGTCTCAGCATCTGTCACAGTTCACGAACATACATTTATAATGATTTCTGTCTAGTCTGTCTTCCCCACTAGACTGGAAGCTTCATGAAGGAAAAGACTGTTTTGTTCATCGTAGTCTCTTCAGAGCTGCGGGACAGGACTTGGCTCAAAAAGAGAACAAATAAAAATGTCCTCACTAATGGGTAGGCAAAGACATGAATGAAATCAATCTCCACACTTGCTCATCTCTCCTTTTTTAAGAGCCTCATCTGCCCTAGCCAGTTTGGCTCAGTGGATAGAGCTAGAGCGTCGGCCTGTGGACTGAGGGTCCTGGGTTCGATTCTGGTCAGGGGCACGTGCCCAGGGTTATGGGCTCAGCCCCCAGTGGGGGGTGGGCAGGAGGCACCAGATCAATGATTCTCTCTCATTGTTGATGTTTCTCTCTCTCCCTCTACCTTCCTCTCTGAAATCAATAAAAATATATTAAAAAAAAAAAAAAAAGAGCCTCATCTTCGCCTAGCTGGCTCTAAACCAGGCACAGGGAAAAGAAAGACAACAAAGCCAGCCTCACCCTCCCGGGTGAGTGTGACTGTGTGTGTGTGTGACTATGTGTGTGAGTATGACTATGTGTGCGTGAGTGTGACTATTTGTGTGTGAGTGTTGCTGTGTGTGAGTGTGACTACGTGTGTGTGTGACTATGTGTGTGAGTATGACTATGTGTGCGTGAGTGTGACTATTTGTGTGTGTGGCTGTGTGTGAGTGTGACTACGTGTGTGTGACTATGTGTGTGAGTATGACTATGTGTGCGTGAGTGTGACTATTTGTGTGTGAGTGTTGCTGTGTGTGAGTGTGACTACGTGTGTGTGTGACTATGTGTGTGAGTATGACTATGTGTGCGTGAGTGTGACTATTTGTGTGTGTGGCTGTGTGTGAGTGTGACTACGTGTGTGTGACTATGTGTGTGAGTATGACTACGTGTGCGTGAGTGTGACTATTTGTGTGTGAGTGTGAGTATATGTGTGTGTTGTCTGGGAGGAGAAAGGTGGAGAGAGGTATGTAAACAAATACTGCAAAATGATCTAATGTCCATTCCCCAGACGCACATACAAACCTGGCTGAAAATGAACTACTAGGAAATTCTCCAGGATCATCTCATCCTATTGTTGTTACTTTATTCTTTAAATATACATATTTAGACTTAACCCTTCCACTCAGAAACCCACTTAATCTGTTCTTTCCTCCTGGTACTTAACACTTTCTATTTTCTTTTATAATCACGTGCCTGTCCTATTTACTCTGCAAACTTCTTGGGAGCTGGAGTGGGGGTGGGAAGCATTGAGGTATGTACAAACGAAACCTTACATCCTGGAGCTTTACAAGGAAAACACATTGATAAGGTTTATCTTTGCATTCCAAAACTGATGCAATGAGGCAGAGATCAAAGAGTATATTAATGCTAGATGCTTTGCAAGTCTCTTAAGGTAAATACTTGTCCCCACCTAGGTCATATGTGCACAAACAGGATGCACATTTCTGCTGAATTTGATCACACTTCTTCAGCGACAGCTCAGTGGTCACATAAAAGATACTCTTATTTCTAGAATGACTGGCAACATTCATCTTCACACAAATATCTGCACAGAAATCTCTCACATGCCACAAACAGTAACATAACATAGGAGATCCTCCAGCAACAGGGGGAAAGCCTTATCCATAGACCTAACCTGTTTTCCTTCAAACCAATATGCAATGGACCATGTTGTTTTCCTTTCTCCCCCCCCCCCCGCCCCCCCCCCCCGCCCCCCAATTGGCTATTCCTATTTAACCTTGTGATCATTTGAGTTGCATGTTCCTTTTCGTTTCCTCAGTCAGAACCGGGGATTGTCAGTCTCTCTGGAGTACTAGTAGCATCACAACTGCCATTAGGCGCCTCTGCTGGTTAAGGTTGACAAGAGAGAAGCTTTTGTGCCCTGCTGGTTATCACTGATTAGCACGAAACTCCTAATAGATCACCATCAAATCTTGGCTTCACTATTCTGCGTGTAGGTGTCTGCCGTTAGGGGCAGTACGCAATATGGATAGGTGTCTACAGTCTATGAATTAGCATCACTATCAAAGCAGATAATTGTGATTAGGTTAAACTCCCCAAATATAGGAAAATACAACTTTAAGGAGAAGCAAGTTTAAGGAAATAAGTAAATAAATATCTGGGCTTTTGAAACTCATCCTCTATGGATACGCCAGGCAAAAGCATCAACCCACTGTAATAATGCTTCCACCCAGAGCTGAGGTCCATTATCACTACCCTTATTGGTTTCTGTTTTAGGGACACCCACAGCAGACCTGTTTTCCAAGCCCACAAAGACGGGCAAGTCATAATTCCATCTTTCCAGTGGACACGGATACAGCTGGGTAAGTCCCCCTGAAACCTCATTAGGGTGAATTACCCACTCTTCCACCAAGGCTTCAAAATGGGCTAATCTTTGAAAGAGGTTATAATAACCAGTGAAAATTTCCAAAACGATGGCAGAAAAAGCAAAAAAAAAAAAGCATTCAAAAGGCCAGAAAATAAACTGAATCATAGTTGCTTACACACTGCCTCTTTTTATACAGGAAAAAATACTTGCTCGGAAAAGTTAAATATTTTTTTTTGACGAAAGCTTCAACTATAAAGGTTAAGATATGACTTAAATTACGTAATTTGTGTTCTTTAATATGTAGTAAAAAATCAAGAAAAAAATAATTGTAGGAGTAGGAGTAAATTTAAGTCATCGGAGAAATGAGAGTTCCTTTCATTAAATTCATTTTTTAAAAAAAAATATGGAAACCCATATTTGTCGTAACTAGCCCTAAACCGGTTCCTGAGCCACTTGTAGGTAAAAGATAGAAGGGGGAAAAGTTCAATGACCCCATAAATTGGGGACTAAAATAGTGTAATGATGTGATTGTCTGTACAGTCTCGGTGAAATTACAGAAAAACACTTGTCCAGAAATAGCTTCTTTGGAAAATTACCACGAGGTAGGGGAACAGGAGGGGGGTGGGGGGTTGGGGCGGGAAGGTTGCAAAAGGTAAAAAACCCACCGACGGGAAATACAACCTCCTCTGCGCCCACCCCCTCCCGCCCCCGACTGTCAGGCAAACAACTTCTAAGCATCTTTAGAGAAAGAAAAAATAGTCCTTTTGCACCCGTGTTGGCTGCGTGGTGGAGAGGTGGATGAATGGGGAAGCCTTGCTATACACCTAGTGGCGGGTGCATTTCACAGGCTGCAGCCTCCACACAGCTTTTCTTTGCTGCACTGCAGAGGCGCCATCTTCTCCGTCTTAATCTTCACTCAATGCAATCCTTTTATCGGTACCCTAAAAAAAAGACTCGGGGGACCCTCCCCAACGGTCCCTGCCCCCAACGGGCGCTCCAGCGGAGTGCCCCGCGCTGCCAGGGAGGAGGCCGCGCCTGAATCAGACAAACGCCTCCTTTGACGCCCAGGAGGGGAGAGCTCGTGACTCCGCACCACCCGCCGCTGCCCTTTCCATCGCGCACCCCGCTCTCCGCCGATCTCTCCCCAAGGGCTTTACAGCCCAGCAGAGAATTAGCAAGTCACCGAGGTGATGGGGGGCGGGGGTCCCCAGGGCTCCGCCACGGCGGCCCCAGCAGCGCCCCAGCCCCCACCGGGCCACCGGGACAGGCGCGCAGCGCCAGGAAGGGAGGCGGGCGGGAGCCCCGGTGGCGCACAGACGAGCGCGGCTCCATCTACCGCGCCCCGGGCTGGCGAGGGCGGGGTGTCGCGGCTTTTGTTCCCGGGGACCTGCTCCCTCTCCGGGGAGAAGCTGAAGGTGCGAGCGAACGCCCAGGGCGACCAGGCTTGGGGGAAGGTGCGAGGTGGCTGTGGGTCTCCGACGCCTCCCATCTCTCCAACTTAGCACAAAAGGGAGACGCAGAAATGTACAAAGTTTGCCTGCAGAAGGCGGTGCGCGACCCTGCCAGGGGTCGCCCTAGGAGGCCGCCGCGAGCAGCCGGGAAGAGGAAGGCAGAGGAGATCGGGCAGGGACGGGGTGGCGGGGCTGCGGAGAAAAGGTGAACCCGGGCGGAAAAGGCAAAGGGAAGCGGGGGAGGGAGGCGGCTTCCCGAGCCGTCCCGACTCCTCGTCCCCAGGGCCCGAGAGAAAGGGCAGGGCAGCGATTCCGATGTGGGGACAGGATCCAGGGGCGCTGCGTTTTCGGTTTCACCCCATGTGCTCCATCTGCATGGCTCTCGCCTTCCCCGGTCCCAGCCCGCGGCCGGGAGGCAGGGGCTGAGTGAGGGGCTGAGCTCAGGATCGCCTCCTCGACTCGCCCCGCGAGCGGCGCGCACCCGGGAGCCAGACGCTTCGCCCGCTCGCTCTCCGCGGGCTGGAGCGTGCGTCCCCGGACAGGGCTGGGCCAGAGGCGAGGATGCGCAGCGCGACCGCAAGCGGGGGCGTTGGGCGCGGAGGGGACCGGGGTCCCCTCGACTGCCCCCGGCTTCTCTGGATTGAAGACTTGGGGAGGACCGGCTCCACACCGTCCCCCCTCCCCCCATTCCGAAGGGCGGCACCCACCTCCAGCGCCCGAGCCGTCCAGGCGGCCAGTAGGACCAGTGCCAAGCCAGGCAGCATCGCGACCGTGCGCTGGGCACCGAGTGCGCTGCTGTGCGAGTGCGAGCCGCCGCGCCCTTGCTCTGCCGGTGCCGCCGCCGCCGCCGTCTCCGGTGGGGCCTGCGATCGCGCTGCTCCGGGTGCTCCTCTCCCGCTGCTGCCGAGGAAACTGACGGAGCTGGAGCCGAGCTGCAGCGCTCAGAGCCCCGCGAGTCAGCTGATCCGGCCCACCCCGCGAGGCACCGAGAGAGACCCCTAGCGGACGCGCCGGGGTGCTGCGCGCTCGGGCCGGGAGGGGCCCGCGCCCGGGCGCCCACAGGTGCGGCGCCCCCAGCTCCTCCCGCACCCACCCCGCGCCTCCCGGGCCGCCCGCCGCCTGGGACCCGGGCGCAGAGGGAGCGAGGGGCTGGGGCCGGGAGAGGGACAGTGCGGGCGCAGGGAAAGGTGAGTCGTAGGACGTCTCGGCTCCAGCAGAGTCGCGAGCGCTCCCGGCTCGTTCCCTTGAGCTCGACTCACCCGACCCGCAGGCCTCTCCCCGATGCGGATAGAAGGGCTGCTGCCGGGTGCGTTTTTTTGGCCGCACATAGGTTTTTGCGGCGGTTTGGAGAAGTGGGGGAGGAGTTTTTAAAAGAGAATGGGAACGAGATAAGCTTAAAGGAAATAGAGTATCTTCCTCTCTTGATGAGCGAGCAGAAGCCTTTTTTTTTCCTTCCCAGTCAAAAGCAGCCACAAGCAACCTGGAATTTCTATCTGTAGTACGAACCAAAGGAGACAGGAGCCCGACTAGTGAAGACACTGGCGACCCATTTACTTACCCTTGAAAGAAAGGTTTAAAAATATTTTTTGTTGTTTATTTGTTGCGATTTTTTTTTTGTTTGCTTGTTTTATTTGGGGGGGGGGGATTTTTTTTTTTTTTTTCTTAAGAGAAGGGGCCGGTCAGCAGGATTTTTTGTTGTTTTGTTTTTTGTCAGACAGGCATGGAACATACATCAGGCATGGGGATGAAGTGAAAGTTAAGAGGGAAAGGGTCTGTAGAGATGCTTCTTATTCGACCCTGTGCCTGAGAACTTCAGACCTTAAACTCTGCCCTTCGTCTTCATTGTGTCTAGAATGGTCAAGAATTGTCCAGATGTATCCCCTCCTCTTGTCCTGAAGGAGCATTGGTCACCAAGCCTCAGTCCACAGTGGGGCCAGGGGGAGGGAATGTGAGGGGCCAAGGCTCAGGCAGCGGGATGGTGACATGCTTCCTGAGAAGTCAGCATTTATCTGCCAGCTGCCCTAAACCTTTTCCTCCCCCGCCCCTCCAATCCTGACCCTTGGATTACTTTTAATAACAAGTATTTGTTATCATGCAGTACTTCTTTACATGCCTTGTCATTTACTTACTACAAAAAGCCCCTGAGGTCCTTGCTATTATTACTCCCACTTATGTAAGTCAGGAAACTGAAATTAAGGAACTCCCAAACCTGACAGCCAGTAAATGACATGAAGTTGGTACTGCAGGGAAAATCCCAAGTGACAGCAAAACCCAGTTGCTTCCGGAACACATTTACCCAGCACCATAGTTCCCCGACTGTCCCAGAATGGTTTGAGCAATTGAAGACATATGCATGCAAAGAGAAGTATGATTTGAAGATGGGGAGGGAGCAGGACCCACCACAGATTTTGCAGGGTCTAGTACAACATGGAAAGGCAGGACCCTTTTTCCCCCCAAAATTAAGAATTTTCAGTTGATGACACATTGTTAAACCACCACCATGGGGCTCTTCTGAGTGCAGGGCCCTGTGTGACTGCACAGGTTGCATGCCCACGAAGCCAGTCCTAGGAGGAAGGAAACACTTTTTAAGAGTAAGGGACTTCTACTGAGCATGAAATTCAAATATATAGAAGCGAGGTTATCTATAATAATAAAAGGGTAATATGCTAATTAGACCAGACGTCTTTTCAGACGTCCATCCTTCCTTCCAGACAAAGCTGCAGCGGATGGGGGCTGCGGTGGAGGTGGCAGAGTCCCGGACCTCTGTGGGTGAGGGGGGGCCGGGGCCAAGGCCCTTGCAAGAATTTCGTGCATCAGGCCTCTAGTACTCTATAAAATGAAAGTTCCTAGATTAAGCGGTTTCCCTTCCCACTATTGAAATTCACCACACTCGCACATTCCCTGGACAAGATGTTCTCCCAGGGAAGGTGATTAGCGGCTGACTGTCAGAATGATGGACAGTCCTTACATTTTCTCCCGTTCCATTACCACTCAAGAGATCCTGATGGTTTTTATTTCTCAGCCACGATCTCTGTTCTGTATTTAATGCCATTTCCTGCCCCGAGATATTTTTCAGATTTCCTGAGCAGAAAATAAGGGAACATCCTTAGTCAGAACCCTACAAAAGGATCAAGCACCAGTTGGCAGGAATCTCCACAACATTCCCAACCTAGACTTCAATGCCTCACCTTGGAAGGTGTTTGCTCTCCCTTCAAAGAGTGGATTCTGTCTTTGGGCTGTTCTGGCTTCTATAAAGTTCTTACGTCATTCCCTTTTCTTGAACCTCCCACTCCATTGTCCCTCTACCTCATGACCAAGCAGAATAAAACTTTTCCACACACATATCTTCACACACTTGCCAGGAATTTTCATGCTGCTTTTGCCTCCGGCGTCCTCTCTTGTCAAGCTAACACAGGCACTTCCTTTAAGAGTTGTGCAGATAGCATGGTTTCTGGTTCCTTCCAAGCCCTGGCCATTCTCCTCTAGATGTCTTCTGGTTTGTTTACAATGCTCTATGACTGCTCTGACCACCTCAGCATGCCGTAGTCTGTTGCCCACCTCATGTGCAGCCCAACGTTGCCATTTGATTTTGTCAACTCAGGCTGGTCACCCTCACCATCAAGTCTCCCAGATCTGTTATGCATAGTGCTGTAGCCACATCTCTGTTATCTTATGATTAGGATGTTATCTGTGCCCCACAAATATCACCCCAAACAATCTTAATCTAAGCCAGAAGATGAGCCCTCTATTAGTTTGCTAAGGTTGTCAGAACATAGTATCGTAGACTTGGAGGCTAGACGTCTGAGATCAAGGTGTTGGCTGGGTTGACGACTTCTGAGGCCACTCTCGGTGGCTTGCAGATGGCCTTCTCTGTGTCTTCACATGGTCTTCCCTCTGTGTGTGTCTGTGTCCTCATCTCTTATAACGACACCAGTAAGTACAACTTGTATAGATTTTTTTGTGTGTATATGTAAGTTCATCAAAAGAAAGTTAGAAGTATAGACCTATAGCCCCGAGATTGGTAAATTAGGGATGTCAGGAAGGGGGGGTGGGTCTCCCTGCCCCAGGGGATTTGCTAGCAACTTCAAAGAGGAAAGAAAAGGGAGCTAGAAGAAGGATGTTCAAAGGAAGGACCTTGTAAGTGCATTGAGGGCTCGTGATGGGGCTGATGAGTGGGAGCCAGCAGTCGGGGGACGTGTTGATGTGTGAGAAGCAGAGGAATGCAGTCAGATAGAATGGGCAGCACTAGGCTGCTCCTCACTGCAGGTTTCCCCATCAGTCTGACAAGCGCTAACATTTCTACAGGAGGGTCTGCCAGTGTGGGAGGTTCAGGGAAATCTGAAGGGTAAAAAAGTTGGGATCAGAAAGAATAGGAAAAGGGCATGCTAGAGGTTCCAGGTATGCCCATAGATGGAATCTGTAAAAAGGTTGTGAAAAATTCATGTTTACTTGAGACTTGTGTTGGGTTAACTTTTCATGTCACAAAGGAGGAGGTTAGAGGTTAAGCCAGCCAGAAAGAGGTGGAGAAAGGAGGTTTTGCACCTGGGTATGTCTCACCTGGGCACGATCCATTTCAATTTTTAAATAATAATGGAAATACTAAATTAAGATTTTTGTTCGTTTTAGTGATCAGAAGTACATGCAACAGGAAGAAGCTTGAATAAAGTGAATGAAGATTAAAGGAAAGGCGAATGAGAGATGAATGTTGGAGATGTGACTGCGGTAGTTTTCTGTGATAATTGATGGTCTGTCCCCAACAGAGGAGCTGAAACCTATTCAGATGAAGTTAACATATTACAAAAGCGTTTTGTTGTGTTTACTTATAAGAACCCAATAGTCACGCGAAGATGTAATATTTGTGAGATGAACCCTAAGTACCCCAGGAGATATTGTATGAGAAAGAAGGGAATTATATCTATTACTCACAGTTATTAAGAATGACAATTTTTGAAAAACGAAGGATAACATCTTCTAGCACAATTTCCAAACTGTGTACCATGGAACTCTGTAACTAAGTGTGCAAAAATGAAAAGAGTTCTGATATCAAATAAGTTTGAGAAACAAGTGGCTAAACAAAATTTAACAATAGCTTTACTTTCGAATGCCTACCACCCTTTAAAATGCTACCATGCATTTTCAATTTTAAAGAAGGTAGCTGTTTATGCAACATCCCTGTCTCTCCCTGATTTTGTTTTTGTTTACTGCATTGAATCCAAAGAGTAAGCTTGAAGGCATTCTAGTGGACTCTCAGATTTCTTCATTAAGACCCTTGTAGGAGTGAAGGGATATAGTATACATTTTTGTCAAAGCAGATGGGTTCTTTCCATTGAAAGATGTTTCCATGCATGACCTTGAAGATACAATGGGGAAAAAAAAGTAGAAATATCAGGCTGACAGACATTTTAAAGTAAGGCATAGAGGATGCCACATAAAAGCATTCTGAAAGTATAAAGTAGGAGCCAAAATGCGTATTATATGGAAGATACTGGATGAGACTCTGAATATTTTTACAATACAAATGTGCAAGTATATGACCAACTTCTTCCCAGTTTCAGGGAGAAATAGGACAAAATCCAATTCACATGCTTCTCTTTAAGTTTTCCTATGTGAAAAGGAAAAAGTATTGTGAAGTTTACAAAGATAAGCCTCAGGATAAGACTGGAGCGCACTGCACTGCCTTGAATCTTCTGGGACGATGGCTCCGAACAACTGCTCAGGACCTCTCTGAAGATGAGCGAGGGCTTCCGGAAGGAGAATTGAAGGAGACAGCGGTTGGATTGATTTTCAGAAGCCCTTGCTGAAATGTCTCATACCACCTAGGCTAGGTAGAGAGCAAAGGCATAAGGAGATATAGAACTCTCTCAGTAAAAAAGGGACGCATCTGGCTTTCCATAGTTTTCCTCCGTTAGTCCTCATTGAAAAATCCGTTTACTGCTAGTGATGCCAGGTGTCCCTGTCGGCCCTCACTGCTGCACCAAAAAGAAAAAGAAGGGAAAGGTGTAGGGAGCCTGGTCTGGAAAGGAATGTGTTTATTTCTGTTTTCCAACTATCAGTGAAAACAGTCTGTTATCTAAGCCTTGCAAGGTCAGGGGTCCGAGGAACCACCTTCTTCTGACCAAGTTTGTGAAGCCTGGTCAGAGATACTGACTAAATTAAAAGGGGAACCAGGCAGGCCCATTTCCTTTTGCACAGGAAAGGTAAAATGAGATGGAAGGGAACTGGAAAAAATGGCAAAACACAAATGTTGGTTTTTCTGGAGCCCTAGCATTTACCCTAGCTTACATCTTGGAAAACAGATTTGCTGAAACTCAATTGTATCATTTCAGCCTCAACTACTTGGGAGCTTCTGGGGAATTTGATTTAAGAAAAATCAGATTCTATCAACATTGTTTGGTGCTTTTCCATCAAAAATCTCTAAAGTCCAAAAGCCATATGCACACCGTGTCTAGAAGAAAGTAGACCAAGATATTAGAAACCAAGCTGGAGTAACTCAAGTCTGTGTGTGTGTGTGTGTGTGTGTGTGTGTGTGTGTGTGTGTTTAGGAAATGAACTTTATTTTTTTTTAATTTCTTTATTGATTAAAGTATTACATATGTCAAGTCTTATAAGGCTCTCAATAATTCAAGCCCCGGAAACATCCATGAGATATGTTTTTTCAAACAAGGTAGAGAAGCTCAGGCAAGCCCTGGGATGTGCATCCACTCCAAGGCTTGCTTCTTTTTGAATTCGTCTTCAGTGGTAAAATAGTTCAGTGTAAGATTTAATCTCCATGAACCAAAGCACAGGACAACCTAGAGCTTTACTTGTCCCTTGGGAGTGAGAAGCAAATTCATCCTCACTTTTCACACTTAAAGAGAAGCTTTGGGTCAGGCTGGCCCAGAGTCCTTTTCACCTCATTTCTGAGCTCCTCTGGTAAGGAAGGATTTGATTTAACACAATTTTCCATCAGTCTGAGCAAGCCAGGGTGCTTTCACTGCCATCCCATAATACCCTACGACTGAACCCTTTCACCTCCAACCTTCTTTCAGTTCCTATGAATTGAAGAAGAACCTAGAATTACAATGTTTAAAAGTAAAGCGAATGTGGTGCATCAGGCCAAGCCTTTCATTTGATGAATACTCATTGGCCACCCAGAGAAGTAGGGTAACTTGTATGTGGTCATGTGACCTTTTGTGATGCTTCCCAGACCTGGTGATCTCACCAGACCCAAGTCATGAAAACAATGGGCTGAGAAGACCAGTCATACTTTATGAAGTAGTGCACTTTGCCTCATCTTTTAAAGTTGCTTTATCTTTCTAGAAGCTTAGAGTGAACTTAATTTTAATAATATATTTTTTGTTACTTGATATATGCTGAATATTATCATTTCAACATGTAATCAGTGTCAGAGTAATTAATGAGATGTTTGACATCCTTTGTGAATACTTAGTCTTCAAGGTGTGGTGTGTATTTTAGCTCATCTCAATTTAAAGCAGACACAATTCAAGTGCTCAGCAGCCACATCTGGTGATGGCTATTATAATGGACAGTGTGGGCCTAGAGGGTGATAATGAAGATGTAAAGGTGGCATTATTTCTATAATACATTCTTTCCAGAATACAAATGCATTATAATATACTCGATTATTTATATTTATAACCCTTTGTTAATTTGACATGCTTTAAAATTATTCTGATCCCTCTACTGAGATAATATTAGAATCTTACTTTATGCATAGTATTCCTTAAAGTCACCCCAAAATTTGATATGCTTGCCTTGGACATCTTTCTGTAAGTGTGTAAAGATAAGATTATGTAGTACCCCTCAATTGTAATGTTTTTTATTATGATTATCCAGCTGGGTCTGACTATATCTAATTATGTTCTTACCTAACCCAACATAGTTTGTCCATAAAAGTATCAAGAGAATCATATGCTCTATTAAAGTCCAAATATACCATGCCAGCCACACTTCTCTAATAGAGGTCGGTGTGCATGTATTTCCTGGTGAACCTGCCAGCGCAGCTTTCAGAGATCCCTGTTTTTGTTTTTGTTTTGCTTTTTTTGTGGGTCCTTATGTGAGTCTTTAAGTAATCTAGTCTACATGCTTCCTCTCATTTGTGTGGCGGTAATCTTATTTTCTGATAGCTGAAGTTCCTGATTTTGGAGGAGAAAGGAACATGAGAGTGAACAACCACTTGCCATTATAGATGACAGCAAAGCGAGAATTGATTTACTGGACCTGGACTTAGTATTCTAGAATATCACAAATAAGAAGGAGCTTGCATTTATTTCATGGAGGAGCCAATGCCAAGAGATTGGCCAGTCTACTTTCAAAATTGCCAAAGTGGGTTTATGGAAGACAATGTCTAGATCAAAGTGCACCAAGGAAGATGAAAAAGTGGTGTGACACAGAGAGAAGCAGCAGAAACAAAGAGTGTCCTCAAACATTCTCACATACAAATAGCAGGATGCAGCCTAGGGAATAAAACTTGGGTGATGCCTGTGATGTCTGCGCACCAATGCTCATGGTGTATGACACACACAACCTGATACTTTAATACAGGGAAGTAAATAGGGCTTTAGTGGAAGTTTAATGTTGGTGGAAGAGGACTGACAACTAGAATTAGGAACAAAAGCATGGGTCTTTTTCAATAGAAACTCACCTGGGAGTGTGCAATTGCTCACTTAGAACAAGACTTAAAAGCTCCCTCTTCAAGCAGGCAGCTTGAGTAGTCCTAGGCCCCGGAGAACTGTTTGTCATTGCCTGGGACATTAAGGCCAGATTTTAAAACAGGATTCTCACATCATTCCACGCTGAAACACTGAGCCAGGTTATTTGTCTTTATCAGACATTCCATACTCTCCACCTCTCTTGTAATGGTTCAAGGCATTTCCGTCCACCACACTAGACTTCAAGGACACAAATTGTGAACAGAACACAAATATTGTGAATCACACATATCTTTAAATCTGGGTCTATTAGTTTCCACACCATCACATCATGGCAATTAGCTAAGCTTAGTGTCATGTCTTCCTCTATAAAATGAAGTAATATAATCTACTTCCTGGGGCCTTTATGAAGCTTAGAGATGACATGTCCCAAGTGCTTGGCACACAATGAGCATTCAATAAATGCTATTGAAACTATGCCTGTGGCTTGGACAAAAACTTTTTCAGACACACACACATGCACACACAGGCACACATGAGCTCCCAATGTGACAGTTGGCTAAAACAGGCTCTTAGTGAGCTCTTGTCGGGTCCTTGAAAATTAGCAAGGTGGCAACGAGAGCCCAGCCTAGGACACATTCAGCAAAAGTGAATCTTGTTAACATCCTGGGAGAATTCTGATGAGAAGCCTTTGGTCTGAGATGTTTTCAACTTCCTCTCTCTCTCTCTCTCTCTCTCTCTCTCTCTCTCTCTCTCTCTCAACTAGAGGCCCGATGCAGGAAGATTCATTCAAGAATAGGTCTTCCTTCCCCTGGCTGCCAGCACTGGTTTCCTTCCAGCACCCAGGACCTGGGCTGCTTTGCTCCGGCCGCTTCCACCACCCACCGGAGGCATGCTCTGAGCCACACTGCACGGTCGCTTGGAGCACAGCCCCTCCCCTGGTGTGTGTGTGTCCGCTGGGGCTGGGGGCGGCACGCAGTCCCCTCCCGCCCATCTGTGCATGCAGCTCCTCCTGAGCAGTCGTGATGCAGCCTCCTCGAGCGGTTGTGATGCCTGGCTAATTTGCATATCACCTGTTATATATATAGATAGCTTTCTTGAAGTATAATTTACTACTATACAATAAACTCAATTAAGTATACAATTCAATGGTTATTAGTATATTCACAGATATGTACAACCATCACTACAGCCAACTTTAGAACATTTTTATCACTTCTAAAAGAAAACCATATCCTTTAACTATCACTCCCCCCCCCCTTTCCAGCCCTAAGCAGCTGCTACTTTATGTCTCTACAGGTTTCCCTGTTCTGGACATTTCATATGAATGGAATAATAAAATATGTGGGGTTTTTTTTGGAACCTGTTTTTTTCTCCTAGTATCACATTTTCAAGGTTCATTCATGTGGTAGCATGTATCCATACTTTATTCCTTCTTATGGCCAAATAATGTTCCTTTGTATAGATATGCCACATTTTGTTTATCCATTTGTCAGTTGGTAGGCATTTGAGCTGTCTCCTTTTGTCCATTATGGGTAAACTGCTATGAGATTTCATGTACAAGTTTTTGTGTAGATATATGTTTTTATTTCTCTTGGATAAATACCGAGGAGTGGGATTACTGGATTTCAGCCGTCTTTTAATGCTCTTATTACTGGACAGGTCAAGAGTTAGTGACACCATCCTCATCTTCCTAAAACTCTTTTTGTTATAATCCCGTTTTCTGGATGTTTATTTACTCAGTTAATAATCTGAACAATTACTGCAAATCAGGGAATGTTCTAGGCATTGGCAACTTTGGTAGGTTTGTCTCTTCAGGGTCTAAATGGAACCTGACAGGAGAGTAATGACTTTTCTTTGCTGCAGACATAACTTTAGACTACCTTCTGCAGGAAAACAGAAGGAGCCCTTAACCTGCATCTTTCTTGGTTATCTAATTAAGCTATCATCATTCCTTAGCTCCTCTCACAGAAGCTTCTTGTTCATGCTGCTTATTTATGCATTCATTATGTATTCATTAATGTCCTAAAACATTCATTCAATACTAATTTATTATGCATCTACACTCTGTCAATCACTGTGCTAGACTTGATGGATATAAAGGCATTCATTTCTTGTCAGAGAGAAGTAACATAAATAGGTTGTTATAATACAACTAGAGGCCCGGTGCATGAATTCGTGCACTGGTGGGGTCTGGCCGGCCGCCCCAATCAGGGTTGATCAGGCCAGGCTGGTCTGGTCAGGGGAGGGGCCGTGGGCAGTTGGCCCCACCCCCTGGTCAAACTCCTGGTGGAGGGGACAATTTGCACATTAGCCTTTTTTATATAGGATGTTGTCTGATGAGATGTTCCTAACCACTTTGGGGCCACTGAGGAAGTCTTCCTGAAGGTGGAACGGGGGAGTGTGAATGTAGAGACTGGAGTGAGGGTGGGAAACTTTCCAGGAAGAGGGAACAATTTAAGGAGACACAAAAGTGGGAAATATCACGGTACAAGTAGTTTAGTATTGCTGATCATAAAGTGCTTCTGGGACAAAGAATCTTCAGAAGGGAAATGCAGTTACTTAATATGTAGCCTGCCAGTGGGAATTCATGATTAAGATAAAAAGGATTGTGAAATAATTTACAACTGCTCACTAAATAGCTGTGTGGCATCAGACAAGCCATTAACTTCTCGGTGTACCATTTGTTATCAAATGTTAAGTGGGAAATAGTTGACATGAATATGTCCTTTCAAAAGTAACTCATAAATTGCTTTAAAAAAAAAGTAAAGCCCTAAAGAACTTCCTAATATTTTCCCAAATGTAGCCAAGGCTTGGCTAGATAAAACTGTATAAATTAAAAGAGCTATGGCATAGGTTAGATCCCAGATTCAACAGATTGAAATGAAGCTCTCTGAAAAAAGGAAGCAGATGGATTTCAAACCTGGCTTCATGCCCCAATGATACTGACTGCCTAGAGAAGAAAATTCCCAAACCCCAATTTCAAGTCTGCACTTATCCTTCCCCAGCTCCAGCCTCCAGGATTCATGAAAGGGCATACCTTTCATCTGAACCAAAATCCTCCTCCTAAGAGTTGTTTTGGAACATGTGTCTCTACAGATTGTGGGTTGTGGATCGTGAGCTTATCTAGCTCTCCCATAGAACTCATAGTACTCACTTCTTCACAGATAGAGTGGTTGCTATGTTCTCCTGTAAAATTTGTGTATTTCCAGATCTTAAAGATCATATAGGAAGTTCTATCAGCATCTGTATCATATATTATTCTTACATGAATGCTATCAGTGGTCACTACTTCCCCTCTTCTTTTTTAATAGCTCTACATCTTTATCCTTAATCTTCACTTATTGCCTCTAGGTCAAGGCAGCCATACACAAGCAAATAGATGCTCCAAGTTCCTCGATAACCCTATAAGTTGGGCATGTGCCAGCCTTCAGAACGTCTGTTTCCCATCATTGATCCATATTGATAAAGCAACAAGGAAGACCAGAGCGTAGCCTTTATGTCTGTCCATAACGGTCTCCAAATGATGGACTTGGTCACAAATGTATACAAGCACAAACGGGAAAGAGACAGGGCTGTTTCTGTTTCCTCCAGCCCCCTGAGCCTCCTGCGAGGCGCTCTTGCTTCTTTAATAGCCATCCCTGTGAAAGAGGAGCAAGCAATCTGTGGCATGGAAGAAGGCATGATGGAACCTGTGAGACACAACATGTAAGGGTGAGAATGAAAAAAATGGAGGCGCACTGTAAGTCAGAGGACAGGTTTAAATGGAGTATCTAAGGCTATGTTGCCAAATGGCTCTAACTTATAATAGTGCTCTCTCCATCACAACGCTCCCTGAGAGGGCCTTTGGCAAAGCGGGCCCATGACCACTGATGAAAGCAAAACTCCCACCCATGTGGTAAATCTGCTGTTGACTTAGGTGGTACAGAATTACCACTACTTATGACATCAAAATGTGAAAGCTGCAAAATATACTGACATTTTGCACAGTGGTTATCGTTCTCATGAAATGCGATTTCCAGAATTGAATTCCTGGGATAAGACTGTGTTTGGAACTTAAGGTTTTATTACACACACCATTTAAGCATTCTCTTTTTGTCTGCTTTATAATTTTTTAGTTGTCCAGTGTCAAGTTACTAATTACTGCAGTTTTATTGTTTTACATAAAATATTTACATATTGAAAACATGATTCATACATACACTACTAAGACAATAAAGCTCAACCATCTATCCATAGGTAGTTCAATTTTTCTTTGGTAAAATTCAATGTCATAAAAGAAATCTGGGATCCACCCCCCAGCTGCCGTGAGCATTCGCTGCTAAAGGCCACAGCTGCACACCCTGCCCTTTTGCCTCAAGGTAGGACAATTTTTGTGGGGTCACTCTTATTCCAAAACTCCTTACGGGATCAGGCTGAGACTAGACTTCAGCTGAAACCGCATCTTTGCTTCGCTTCACCCCCACCCTACCCTGTGCTCTTATAAATTTCTTCTGAAACATTCCTTCAATAAGCCACTTGCATAAGGATCTCTAGCTCAGGCTCAGCCTCTAAGAAACCCCATCTATGACTGTCTGTGAAAACATTCATGAGTCTCAGATGAAAATAAATATTGAAAAATGTTAAAGTGTTTTAAACCGTTCTCAGAAACAGGACATTTATAAAGTAATAAAAATATCAATTTAAAAGATAAAATATGCATAGATGCTTGATAATTGTGACACCTAGTGACAGAGCAATGTGGAAATTGTATGCAGTTATTGACATTAAGTGATAGAAGCATGGAAAGTCAAAGGTTATCCATAGATGACCTCTGTCAAGAACAAATGTGTACAACCGTGAACTTATGTTCAATAGTCATGACCTTGTTGGCTACATCCTGTTTGACATTTACAGAAAGATGTGTGATAATGGGATTGATGAATTCATTAGCATTGTGAATCATGTGGAAAAAGAATCTTTAATATATTTTATTAAGTGTTGAATAAAAACTGTTGGTTTGGAGAGGACAAAGATTATACACATTTTAAATTGGGTTCTCAAAGGGCAATGAAATTGAAACCATCATATTTTACCCCGAATGATCAAGGGATGGGATGCAAATCTTTCTGTCATGTTGTGCTTATGTGGCTGGTATGGCCAGAGGAGTTTATGTAAGCCCAGAAAAGCACAAAAGAGGGAATGAGCAGAAAGGGAAATGCCAAATGCTGAGTCAGACACAGGACAAGAAGTTCTGATTTTTCAAGAGAAAAAGACTACAGATTTGAGATTGAGGTTCATTCATTTATTGAATCCACCAGTATTTAGAGAGCACTTCTTTTGTGCTGAGGTCCGGTGCTCCTTCCTGTGGTTACAGACATGAAAAGGCAGAAATGAACCCCCACGCCATGCTTGCTGTGTTGTTATCATTCCTGGTCTGACTTCCATGCTTTTTGCAAATTATTTCTGGAGTTTATAGGCTCTGACTACATTTGTGTGGGTTCCTGGGTTTTCAAATATATAATAATGTCTAAGCTCTTCTCCATTACCTTAAACTCTTTAAGGGGAATTACACAGTTAGTTCATATTCTAGAATTGCCACAAGGAACAATGGGCACCCCTCCCCCCGTGCCCTCTCTAAACAACTCTATAGTCGTGATTTAATGGGTGAATATTCTTCACTGCATTATCTGTACCTTAGTTGTTTTTCCTTGAAAAAATGAAAATGCTGCTTGTATCTCTAGGACCAAGTGTTAGCATCCAGGCTGTAAAATTCTTTAAGATTTTTGGAGACTAGAACTCTGATGTGTGAGATGTAAGTCCATCTTGTGTCGTGCATTTGAGTTTGGTGTCTTGATTTATTTATTCTGCTCAGTCCTCAGCCATTCTGTATTTCAGCAATCATAGTGACTATTAGAAATGGACCCTCTAAAGAAGAGTAGACACCTGATTTTTTTAAAGTAACATTTTATTTAATGTTATAAAGAGCTCTTCACTTTTGACATTTAATCTCTGAGAAAGTTAGCTTATGTGGGACAAATTATGTTACTTAGCAACCCTTGTCCTTTCATCACACTGTTAAAAGCTTATATTCTACAAACAATTCACACAATGAAACAAAAAACATACATTATGTGCATTAAAAACATTAACAATTTAATTAGTTATATCAAGATTCATAGCTCATTTGTTCTAAATCAATACTTAATATGCTAATTTGTAGGAAAGTTAAATTGTTATTTCTAAAAGAGCCTTAATAAGCAAATTAATTTAGATGTATATTGAAGTAGTAATGGTATATTTTATAGAAATTCTACATTTTATGGATTCCATTCACTGCTTCAATAATACATGTTTCTACTATGTTTCCTGATTCATTGGTCCCCTAAAAATAGCCTGGATTTCTAACATGATTTATATTACTGGGTTGGTCCTCAGGTATGCATATCAGAAGACAAACAGAGGCATCTGAAATGGAGAAGGCTTTCATGATTTCCAATAAAGAATACATGTTCTTAGCAGATGCAAAAATAAAGCCATAAACTTATCCACTGAAATAACATGCTTGGAGTGGATAATTTCTACTCTCTCCTGTAAAAAGTTCCTGCCAATTTAAGACAGGTTACTGACAGTTTGTTGACATACATGAAGTCCTCTGATAAGCAAACCCCCCCCCTCCCCCCAAAACAGAAACCCAACCCACAAACAAGCAAACAAGAAAATAAAAAAACCCCTGCAAACCCAAGAAACAAAGCACAAAGAACTCTACAAGCACGGTGAAAAAATGAAAAAGAAATTAGAGGGGTTTTTTTGTGTGTTTTTTTAAAAAAAATTTTAAAAATATATTTTATTGATTTTTTCACAGAGAGGAAGGAAGAGGGATAGAGAGCTAGAAACATCGATGAGAGAGACTCATCGATCAGCTGCCTCCTGCACAACCCCTACTGGGGATGAGCCCGCAACCAAGGTACATGCCCTTGACTGAAATCGAACCCGGGACCCTTCAGTCCGCAGGCCGACGCTCTATCCACTGAGCCAAACCGGTTAGGGCAGAAATTACAGTTGTTGATTTGCAATTTAGTTAAGACAATACCCTGAATGCAAATAAAGAATATATAAGTTCAAAGAAACATTAGAAACTGTCTTGCTTGGTACTCTAATTTTATAGGAGTGGAAACTGGAACATACTGAGGTAAGTGATTTGTCGAAGTCATGGTTGGATTGTGGCAGAGCTGGCTCTTGACCTTGTGCTGCACCCTTTCCATTGCATAAGGTGCCTTCTATGACCAAAGGACACATTCCAGTTACGTGTAATTGGTTAAGAAAGACCAACTGAAAAAGCGGTAGCTGTAATCACACGTGGGCTGAAATAACGATCTATCCAAGACTGGTGGAGAGAACACCATTCTGAAACACCCATCTCAGACTTGGCAAGCTGGAATGGCAATCTGCACCTTTATTTTTACCAGTTATCAATCACTGCTATAATGAGGCAAACGCTATCAGTGATATTTAATTATTGAATCAAATTCTAAAAAATTATACACATGCTTAAATTCTGTACAAAAGAAAGAGGTTGTATATTCTTCAACCATAAAATTCTCTCCTTTCTTTTGATTTGATGCGAGACTCATTTGTTTCATAGTCAAATCTGTATGAAAATAATTCAGAATGGTCAAAACAAGGACTTTAACAGATATCATTTTGTAAAGCTCTGAAGCTAAATAGAGCTGCACTCCATTGAATGATTTTCTCAACTTCTTAGGTGTGGGGTTGAGGATAGATAATAGCTAAGTCAAATTTAATTTGCTCAATTCCTCTCCATTCTCTTTATTATTTATATCATATGATAAATTAATTCATTTTTATTTGTTTTAATCAGTTTTCATCTAAGCTCAGGAGAGTGTTTAGAATAAGGATATGACTAAAGATATGCAATTTCTTATGGGTTACACATATTAGTTTTATTTTATGTGAATTAAAGTTCATCTATTTGATCCTCTTATTAATATGTACCAAATATTTATAATAATTCATTAGGCTGAGTTTTTCGGATACAATCATGAAATTGGCACCCTGCACAGAGCACCCTTCCATGGGTTTGATCTCTCACTCTTCTAGGATCTGGCACCCCACTCTGGGTAGCCTTCCTACACACATGAACCTGTCACTCTCCTCAGTTTCTGCTGCCCTGAGCTGGGCCATTCAGCTCCCTAACCCCCATCCCTGATGGCCTGCTTGTCTAGTTGCTGGGCCCTATTCATTGGACTTATGATTAAACTAGAGGCCTGTGCATGAAAATCATGCACTCGGGTGAGTCCCTCAGCCTGGCCTGCGTCCTCTTGAGAGAGGGGAGTGGGCCTAAGCTGTCAGTCGGACATCTTTAGTGCTGCTGCTGCTGCTGTGCTCGTCAGCTGTGAGCCCCACTCAGGGCTTCTGGCTGAGTGGCGCTCCCCCTGTGGGAGCCCACTGACCACCAGGGTGCAGCTCCTATGTTGAGCGTCTGTCTCCTGGTGGTCAGCACGCATCATAACCATTTTAAGTCATTTACTACTTTACAGAGTAAACATTTTGTAGGAGGGATGGGGATCTGCTTCCTCAAAATGTAACTGCTAATGAGTCAGACAGGAGCACGGCAAAGTCAAGAGCATCACACAGAAGCAGGTCATGGCAGAATTATAGGTGGAACCACAGGGGGCACTTGTTTGAGGCTCCAGTTTAACCCCCCACCACATCGTGTCATTGATCAATGGTCACTTCTTTCTGAGCAGCGTGCCTCTAAGATTTGCTATATTCTATTGAACAAATGCAAGAATGCCATTAACTTGATGCCATTAACAGAATTGTTATAGTCGATCATGTCAAGTTCTGCTTTAGAGAGATTTTTGACTTTATGGATCATTGATTTGACAAATCAAGATGAGTCCTTTGAAGCTCTCGTGTTTTATCAGGCTGCTGCTGTTGTCTTGCATACTCGATGAAAGCATCTTTCTTGGAGTCCAGACGCCTGGGAGGGGACCAGTGTCTCTTCTTGATGAACTGGCACAGCTACTTATTTCTGTTGTTCATTCCATGAGGGAGAAGACCACTTTTCACTCCTTTTTGAATACCACTGCTGAGAAGTGTGCCTCTATTTCACTCTGTGGGATAGCTGAAACAATTTAAAAATAACATTTCTTCAAGAAAATGTTAATACGTCAGGGACCTATGGCTTATGGATTTGAATATTGGCACTGCTACTGACTAGCAAGGTGGCCTCCATTTCCTCATTTGCAAAATGGGGTATTATTATTACTTCACAAATTTTTTTTTCTGAGTCTCAGTTAAAAATATTCAAATTAAAGCCATTTCAATATCTGAAAGTGCTATGCAAATGCAGGGCATTATTAGTATTTTGTACAAGAGACATTTATTTAAAGGTGAAACAATTCAAGTGAAAAAATCCAAGTGAAAGCAAAGTAATAATATAAATAAAATTTCCTTAAAAACTCTTGAGAGAATTTTGGTTTGGGAAATGTAAATTTACTTTCGGATTTAATGAATGCAAATGTATTTACTCTTTTTGTTGTTGTTAATTCTCACCCAAGGATATTTTCCCATCGATTTTTACAGAGAGTGAAAGAGAGGGGGAGAGACAAAGAGAAACATCAATGTGAGAGAGACACATCGCATGGTTGCCTCCGTACATGCCCTGACCCGGGCTGAGGATTGAACCTGCAACTGAGGTACATCCCCTTGACCGGAATTGAACCCTGAACCCTTCATTCCGAGGGCTGATGCTCTATCCACTGAGCAAAACTGGCTAGGGCTATACTAGTATATATTCTTTCAATGCTTAAGTACTTATTATAAATTTTAGAAAGTTTCAAAACTGTTAATTTCAGCTCAAAATAATCCTCATGTCAAAGAGGCATATTTTGGGGTGGCAAATTCTGACCTCTTCAGCCTGTTTGGGAGAGTTGTGGGCTGTGCTGCAGTGAGTGGGTTCAGAGAAAGTCCTAAATTTGAGAGACACCAAGCATGGCTTGAGGTAGGCTACCGGTCACTTGCATGGAATTGTCCCTCACAGCCGTAATGAAATCCCGTGAGCCAAGGGATGTGGCTGAGGCAGGACAAGCATCTACTACAGGGACAAAAGCAAACAGTGTCAGAGTCATTACCTAATTATTTATAATAGAGGTGAAGTCATGTCACAGCTGTGGGCTCCCAGGCCATAGGGAGTGGGGAATGGACATTAAAGGCATTTCTCTAGCATTCATCAGAAGAGAATGCTATGATTCTCTTGATTAGTGTTGAGTATGTAAATTGCTATATTTCTATAATGGCTGAAGTCTAACAGGCCATTTTAGTGAGAAGGAAGTAGGTTTTCAGCCACACAATGACATATGTTCTGATCCCAAGTTCATTAAGCCTCGTCTGATCTGTAATTTGGTGTTCTCGATGGGGCTAACCTCAGGAAGGGAGTGTCATGTGCAAATGGCCATTTTTCAAATAAAACTCCAAATAAAATGGAGCAGCGTAATTGAGTTCTGGTTTGAGGCTAGTCTCTTAGAGGTGAGGAGTTGCTCCAGACTGCTGTGATCATTCCAAAATCTGCCTTTTATAGGGTATTGATTATTGCAAGATGGTTATTTTTAAGAAACAAAAGATCAGGGAAAAAAACTTTGACCTTCCCCCTAACTACCTAAAGGAATTTTGTGGAAGGCCTGTTCCAGGAAGGGAGATATCATCATAGAGAAGTATTGTTTCATGTGAACTAGTGTGCTAGACATGGAGGAATCTAGCAAGGCCCATTTGATAAAAGCCCTCAGTTTGTCTCATTGTTAATGATGGCTCAGCAAAAATTTATGAACCAAACATTTGCATTTCTGTCTCCATGTGAATAGTCTTCTTGTCTTTTGAAGTCCCAAACCACATCCCTACCTTCCTTTCCTTAGCTCAATATGGCATATTAAGGTTCATATGCCATATCTTAACTGCTTGATCTGTCCTTGGGTAATCCCCATATGTACATATGTAATAAATTTGGTCATTTTCTTCTGTTTATCTGTCCCAGGTTAATTGGATCATTAGTCCAGCTAGAAGAACTTAAAGGGTAGGAGGACAAATTATTTTTTCTTCCCTACAGAGACTTAATATCATGTTTCAAATCTCTATCATCCCAGAGAAAACCAAATAGCTATAAACTAAAGGTTATTAAGGTAATAACTATTTCATTGGATGTGAGATTTTGAATCACCATCATCATTCATCTAATCTGCATCCTTCCTTTTACAGAGGCTCCTAGGAATTTAATAATTTACCTGACATCAAATAGTTTATTTTATTTTTTAAAATATATTTTTATTTATTTCAGAGAGGAAGGAAGAGGGAGAGAGAGATAGATACATCAATGATGAGAGAGAATCATTGATTGGCTGTCTCTTGTGCACCCCGTACTGAGGTTCAAGCCCACAATCCAGGCATGTGCCCTTGACAGGACTCAAATCTGGGACCCTTCAGTCCACAGGCCAATGCTCTATCCATTGAGCCAAACCAGCTAAGGCCCAAATAATTCATGAGTGGACTGGCTGGGACCAGAACTTGCTTCTCCTGGAATTCAGTTGAATATTCTGCAACAATATCATAGATAATATGCACTTGTTAATTTGCACAATCAGTATTTTACTGGGCTTAATGAAATTCCTCTGACACCTTTAAAAATGTGTGGAAAGACAAAAGAAGGTAGGCATTTGGAATGTTTTGAATACCAAGGCCAAAACTACACAAGTAAATGACAAGGGTTAAAAACAGAATGCCTTAACAGTCCGCTGAATAAATCAACCAAAGTTAAAACATTCATTTAACTTGCCTGTGGAAATTTTCTTTCTTGAAATGAGAGATTCCTTGGGCAAAAGAGGTTAACAGATAAGCACATTTACCTCTTGCCATATCTGGAAACAGAATGTGCTGCATATCTATAGTAATAAAATGATAATATGCTAATTAGACCAGGAGACCTTCCAGAAGACCTTCTGGACAAAGCCATGGTGGCGGGGCCGAGGCAGAGGCAGTTAGGGGCAATCAGGCCAGGAGAGGAGGACAGTTAGGGGCAAGCAAGCTGGCAGTGGGGGGCAGTTGGGGGTGATCAGGCTGGCAGGGGGGGCAGTTGGGGCCAAGCAGGCCAGCATGCAGAGTGGTTAGGGGCAATCAGGCAGGCAGGCAGGCAGGTGAGCAGTTATGAGCCAGTGGTCCCGGATTGCGAGAGGGATGTCCGACTGCCTGTGGGATCAGGCCTAAACTGGCAGTTGAACATCCCCTGAGGGGTCCCAGATTGGAGAGGGTGCAGGTTGGGTTGAGGGACAACGCCCCCCCCCCCCGCATGAATTTTGTGCACCGGGCCACTAGTCCTACATAATAAAAGGGTAATATGCAAATTGACCTTAACAGGGGAACAACTTGTAGCTATGATGCACACTGACCACCTGGGTGCAGACACTCAACGCAGGAGCTGTCCCCTGGTGGTCAGTGTGCTCCCACAGGGAGAGCTCTGCTCAGCTGCAAGAAGGGCTGACAGCGGAGAGCACAACGGCGATGACGGGAGCCTCTCCCACCTCCACAGCCATGCTAAGAATGCCTAAGTTGTCAGTCAGACATCCCCTGAGGGCTCCCGGGCTGCCAGAGGGATGTCTGACTGCCAGCTTAAGCCTGATCCCCTGGGAAACAGGCCTAAGCTGGTAGGTGGATATCCCCCGAGGGGTCCTGGACTGGTAGAAGGCACAGGCCGGGCTGAGGGAACTCCCCCACCACCCCAAGTGCATGAATTTTCATGCACCAAGCCTCTAGTTTATTCATAAATATGAAATAGAAAATTACACTTTTTAATCCAAGGAGTGCCCATGGTGTGGGCTCCAGACTGCTGTGATCATTCCACTTCCGGGCAGGCCTAGGCATTACTGTCAAAGAAATTTCTGCAACAAATGAATGTGCCAGTCTCTGAAATTAGATTCCACAAGGTGCTTCATGATTTTGGCTTATATTTTTTTGTTGCTGGGAAAATGGAATTTCCACTGTTTCTTTCTGTTTGGCATCAGCCCCAGGCCAATAGCTCCTTGTGGCTAGCCAAGAGTTTTCCTGTTCTGTTTGGGAAGGAGATAGAACCTCATTTTCCTCTATACATCTCCTAGGAATCACTCAGAGTCCTTGGAGTCACCCTGCCCAGGAATCACACATGAAGAACTATCAGCCCAACACAGTGGGGATGATATAGACTCTATTCAGAATCTCTTGATCACACAGGACTAAGGCTGGGTGTCCATGGCAGTGAGTGATGCCCAGGAGTAGAGGAGACCTTGATTGTATTCAGAGCAGCCAAAGGAACCCTGAATTCATTCTGGCCCCCTCAGGGGGCACACATCAACAGGTAGCTGGGCTCCTTGGACTTGTTCCTTCTGCCAGGGATGCCCTATTCTGTCCACAGGCACTTGGAAGAAATGAATAATGAGAGGATGTCGACAGAGGGACAACAATGAAGACTGATGTGGCTTGTTCCCTGGAAAGGTTAACAGAAATAAAAGGGTATGATTTATTAAAACAGAGTGAAAATGCTTGTATGTGGTATAATTATTATTTTATAATAATATTTCAATTATTATTTTTAGAATTAACATTTTTATTCATATTTATTGAATGAAAATGAGGCACAAGGTGAGGTAAGTGCTAGAACTAATGCTGAATAATAAACTAAAAAAACAAAACCTTTTCATAATGGAAAATTTCAAACAGATTCAAAGAGAGAGACTAGTGTAATGAACTCCATGTACCCATCACTCCGCTCCAACAATCATATAATTATCAGTACACAGCCAATTTTAATTTGACCTGTACCCACTCTCCATCTCTCTTCACATTGTTTTGATGCCAATCCCAGAGATAATACTGCATCTCTATTAAGTTTATCTTTAATAGTGTTGATGAAAGAACACCCAGCCTTAGGAAAAAGTTTGATAGTTTATTTGAGCCAAATCGACCTCAGTTGCTAGGAAGCAAGATCTCAATGGATTGAGAAAATGCTCTGAAGAATGGCAGTCTTGTATATGATAGAATCAAAAGAGGAGCTGTAAGGAGGGCTACATTAAATCCATGGGTGGAAGATTAGGGATGCAGGAGAAAGCAATGTAGGGCAATCTCTGGGGCTGGATAAAAAGCAGAGGGAGAGACACACACTCCTTTTACATTGGTGAGTGCAGGATAGTTAATGATGGACACAAAGGCAAAGATTGAACCTTTGCTAAGGAAGCCTACAGGCCTAGGTCGTGATTATCAACCATGACCAGTTATTAGTTAGAAAGTTTTATGTTCATACCACCCTGTGTGGTTACTTTTGGACTCTGGGTTTGTAAAAACCACTATTGGCTTCCCCTGAATTTGTCAGGTGTAAGGAGCCCCTTTTTCATCCACAATAGTTTTGATAGTTTTTAAACCTAATTTTAATAAAATTACTACATCTGAAACTTCATAATTACTTAGCATCATATAAGTCCAATCTGTGTTCAAATTTTACTACTTTTCCCATAGTTGGTTTGCTTATATGGTAATCCATATGAGCCTCACATTGCATTAGGTGAATAGAGTTTTTTTTTTTTTTAAATATATATTTTTATTGATTTCAGAGAGGAAGGAAGAGGGAGAGAGAGAGAGAAATAGCAATGATGAGAGAGAATCATTGATCGGCTGCCTCCTGCACGCCCCCTACTGGGGATTGAGCCCGCAACCCGGGCATGTGCCCTTGACCAGAATCGAGCCTGGGATCCTTCAGTCTGAAGGCTGACGCTCTATCCACTGTGCCAAACCGGCTAGGGCTAGAGCTCTTAAATATCTTTAAATCTTCGGTAGTTACCAGTCTCTTTCTCTTTTTGCTGGCCTTTGTGCTATTGTTATTTAAAAAAATAGTTTGGTTTTCTTTTTTTTTTCTTTTTTTTTTCTTAATTAAATCTTTATTGTTCAGATTATTACATTTGTTCCTCTCCCCCCCCCCCCCCCATAACTCCCCTCCTCCCAGTTCCCGCCCCACCATCCGCCCTCACTCCCCACCCACTGTCCTCATCCATAGGTGCACGATTTTTGTCCAGTCTCTTCCCACATCTCCCACACCCCTTCCCCCCTCCCCCAAGAATAGTCAGTCCATTCCCTTTCTATGTCCCTGATTCTATTATGATCACCAGATTATTTATTCACTTGATTCTTAGATTCACTTGTTGATAGATGCATGTTTGTTGTTCATAATTTGTATCTTTACCTTTTCTTCTTCTTCCTCTTCTTAAAGGATACCTTTCAGCATTTCATAAAATACTGGTTTGGTGGTGATGAACTCCTTTAGCTTTTCCTTATCTGTGAAGCTCTTTATCTGACCTTCAGTTCTGAATGATAGCTTTGCTGGATAAAGTAATCTTGGTTGTAGGTTCTTGGTATTCATCACTTTGAATATTTCTTGCCATTCCCTTCTGGCCTGCAAAGTTTCTGTTGAGAAATCAGCTGACAGTCGTATGGGTACTCCCTTGTAGGTAACTGAGTTTCTTTCTCTTGCAGCTCTTAAGAGTCTCTCTTTGTCTTTTGCTCTTGGCATTTTAATTATGATGTATCTTGGTGTGGTCCTCTTTGGATTCCTTTTGTTTGGGGTTCTCCGTGCTTCTTGGACTTGTAAGTCTATTTCTTTCACCAGGTAGGGGAAGTTTTCTGTCATTATTTCTTCAAATAGGTTTTCAATATCTTGCTCTCTCTCATCTTCTGGCACCCCTATAATTCTGATGTTGGTACGTTTGAAGCTGTCCCAGAGGCTCCTTACACTATCTTCGTATTTTCGGATTCTTTTTTCATTTTGCTTTTCCGGTTGGGTGTTTTTAGCTTCTTTGCATTTCAAATCTTTGCCTTGATTCTTTCGGTCCTCTGGTCTGCTGTTGGGAGTCTGTATAATATTCGTTATTTCAGTCCGTGTATGTTTAATTTCTAGTTGGTTCTTTATCATAACATTGAGGGTCTCATTAGATTTGTTGAGGATCTCATTAAGTTTATCAGCGGCTTCTAGACAGTTCTTGAGAGACCTTAAAAGAGTGGTTCTGAACTGAATATCCTCCATTGACAATTTTATCCTGTTTCTTTGTCTCCGCATTTTTTTATGCTTTCTTGGTGCACCCCCTAGTGGTCTTTGTGTGCAGTCCTCCTGTAGTTAAGCCTTGATTGTTGTAGTTAATACTAGGGGGGTTTGACCTCCAGGCCAGCTGGCTGTGAGAACCAGCTGTGTCTGCAGTGGGAAAACTTCTGTCCTCTAGGGAGGTGCTAATCTAGCCTTTGCCTGAGGCTATCTGGCAAATGGCTCTGCGCAGGGCTTGGGCGGGGCTGGTGGGTCGCTCGGGCTCGGGATCAACAGGGTGGGCCGGAGAGAGCAGTTATGGCGGCTCTCACTTCCGTCCCTAGGGGCTCTGCCTCATAGAGTCCCAGCAACCGCTGCAAACCTCGGAGAGAAAGCTGCCTTCGAGTTTCGACTGAAGCCAGACAGTCCCGCTTCTCCCGTTTGAGTCTGGGTCCCTAGAGACTCGCCCGGATCCGGAGCTCAGAATCTGAGACTCCCTCCCGATTGAAAGCACCAACCGCGCCCTCCGCCGCCAGCCCGCTCTGCGCGCACTCCGTACCTGAGTATTTCACTTCAGCACTGCGCCTCCTCTGAGTCTGGGTATGATATTCTCTTTCCTCCTAGTTGTAGAATTTCCACTCAGCCAGCCTTCCTGTGGTTCTGGATGATGTCCGTTCCGTCTTTTAGGTGTGTTTTGATTTGGTTGTTCAAGGCAGCAATCTCCGGCGTTAACCTATGCCGCCATCTTGGTTCTCCTGAATGTGAAAAATAGTTTGGTTTTAAAGCAAACATAATTTAAACTTATATATCAATGTTATTGTGATTGGTTTATTTGTGTTAAAATGATTAAAGAAGACAATTCAGGTGCTGTAGACAACCTTTAACTTCAGGAAGGACATAGTCTTCTTTCAGAGAACTGCAAAATGGGGCAAGAGGCAGGAAGCTTTTATGGGCTGAACGTAAAAACAAGGAAGAGACAGAACACATCTGATAGCGAACCTTGTTTGAAGTGAAAGGCCCTGCGTTGGCTTGGCGTTGGGGACGGCCTGACTGGATAGACTGTGTTCCTGGTTAGGATATATTCGGTAGAGCTTCCTGTTGGAGATAAAACTGCAGTCACATCGGTAGCAAAGGGCTTCATAAAATACTCTGACCTCCAATGCTGGCATAATTTCCTGTTGTTCTCAAAACCTGATATGTTCTTGATAAATTTCATTTTTTTCATCAAGTTCTCTCAGATAAATAGATGTGCTGAGGCTCGGAGTGTACTTGTCGTTCTTGCATTGGAATGTCATCTAATAGAATACAGTTCCACAGAGTTGTTTAGATAACATCTCTTTGGATAATATTAGGACAAATAGATTTGTGTTTGTGAACCACGAATTTAAGCTTCATATATTATTCCTATGTTGTATTATTTAACAAATATGGGCTAGGCCAGTGATAGTGAAGCTTTTGAGCTCGGTGTGTCAGCATTTTGAAAAACCCTAACTTAACTCTGGTGCCGTGTCACATATAGAAATTTTTTGATATTTGCAACCATAGTAAAACAAAGATTTATAGTTTTGATATTTATTTTATATATTTAAATGCCATTTAACAAAGAAAAATCAACCCAAAAAATGAGTTCGCGTGTCACCTCTGACAAGCGTGTCATAGGTTCGCCATCACTGGGCTAGGCACTGTCTTAGTGCTTTAATTATAACCTAATGTAATAAGAATTCACACTATAATTTTGAAGTAGTAGGATTTAAGTGATACTAGTGTGTACAGTGGTCTTGTATCAAAGACATTTACTATCTGGCCTTGGTTGGTGTGGCTCATTTGGTTGAGCATCATCCCTGCACTGAGAGGTTGCCCTGCCAGGGCACATACCCTGGTTGCAGGCTCATTCCCTAGTGGGGGGCATGCATGAGGCAGGCATTCAATGTTTCTCTTTCTCCTTTCTTCTCTCTAAAATCAATAAAACATATTTAAAAAAGGACATTTACCCATCTGATTTGCAGTGGTCATGGGTACATGGGAAATGGGCTTAGGATTCAGATACAGATTGGTTCCAGCTTTTCCTGGTTTGGAAAAGCTGGTTGTAGACCTTGGACATATTATTTAACTACTCTGCATCACTGCTTTCTCAATTATAAAAAGGTGATAATAGTATATTACCTCCATAATATAGAAAATCACCTTCATGCCATGTCTGGAACATACCGACTGCTTAAGAAATATGACGCCCTTCATTGCACTGCAGGAAGGAATTAGGCGGCATTTTGCGGCTTCTGTGTGCTCTGCCATGGTGTTATCGAGCTGGGAACCTGTCCTATTTCACCTCTTCTTTCTTATTCCTCTAGTCGTCCTTTATTCTCCATGCAGCCAGCCCCTCCTACAGGAACAGTGCAGCATGATACCGTCCCCATTATGTCATTAATTTTGCACAGAAGCTGCTGACAGCTGACCTCTCCCGCAGCAGCATTCACTCCCTGGCCTTAAACACTTCTCACCGAGGTGCTCACTAGGCCTGAGCATTATTCTTCGTCCTCCTTCTGCTTCAGTGCGGCATCTCCTCAGTCATAGGCACATGGGCAGTTTGGCTGAGGTCTATTTCTCTGCTTTGCTCAAAAGGCACCACTGACCTTTCTCATTAGCTGGGCTGGAGACGGCTGAGCTTGCACGGAGGAGGCCCAGCCAAGAAATAAATCGGCCCTGTTTTCTGCTTAGCCAGTCACCGGGAGTCAGGAAAAATCCCACCAACAGTCCATGAATCTTCCATTTCCCTCCTGAAGGGATGTGAGAGAACAGCTCTCCAGGGTTTACATTCCTGAATGCTTGGGGAGGGTTTCTGCTGTCAAGTTCTTGTCCCACGTTTGATGTGGGTGGCAAGTATGAGCATCCTGCAGTTAGGGGTGAAATTCGATTTGGACTGGGACAGGGCAGCATTGGTCAATAGAGTATGTAAATCATCTTCAGATGAGCTGGAGACAGTGTAACCCAAAATCCCCCCAAAGAACATTAGAAAATGGAGAGACTTTATTCATGTGAAACAGTTTGCAAACCAGGGTAACTCAGCCTCGGGTGGAAACTGAAGGGGCGCTTGGCTGAGACAAAGCGGAGGCCATTTTTTAAACAGAGAGTTCCCGCCCAGGTTCCCGATTAGGTTCATTTATGTAAATGAGGTCTCCAAATTCGCAGGGTTCTGATGTTTCCTAATTGCACAGTGCTGACAGGCCACGTTCTGGGTGGTTGTTATGGAGCAGTTCTGATTGGATATGGCAGGTCTCCGTTCATTAGTGGAAAGAGGCAACCAGGGCTTCCCTGCAGGTTGACTCCGACAAGGTAAGCAAGTGGGCATCGCGCAGGAGCCGAGAGTTCAGCCTGCGGTTCTTCCCTGCATGCAGAGTGCACGAGGAGCCCCGTCAGGAAATAGCAACTAGACTCTCATTATTTATAACATTTGAGCCCTCAGTTGACCATGGGAGTCCAGCTCAGTAGGTAAATTCTTCTCAAGTTTACATCAAGGGAATCTTTCTTCTCAGGGTCCACCAAAGGTTGCATTTCTGAGACTGAAAACCCACAGTGAGCAGAAGTGGGCCCACGAGTAAGCTCTGGAATACATCTAAAGTGTTAAAGGGAGAGAGTGGAATGAAGATCATGGAGTCCATCGTTTTATTCCCCATAAAATTTACATTTCAGCGTATCCAAAAGCCCAGAGAAAGAGCTTCTCCAAGCAGTGAAACCAGCAGCTCATAGACAAGCACATAATTTAGGAAGCTGCTCTAGCCGGGAGGTGAGAACACAACCCCAGGCCCCAGGACCATAGAGATCTCTACTAATAGAAGAGTGCAAGAGAGGTTGGCAAAGGTTGAGAAAGGCTTTTCACTTCTGAAAATCAGTATTCCCTGGCTCACCCGGAGCCAGAGCAGCTGCAGAGTTGGAATACAGCAACCCAGAGCAACTCTGGGAGTCACAGCTATAGAAAAGACCGACAGCTCAGTTCCTAAAATCCTGCCAGATCTATCATGCCAACAGGCCAACAGGAAATAGCTGCTTTTTCGCAGGTGAGGTGAGGCATTGGCCTGTGAATTTCTTCTTAGGTGTTAGGCCAGTGATTGAGAGTGAACATTCAGATAGCTTGATAGTGATCTAATATAGCTATAACAACCGAGTATGGAATCTGTGGGTTTATATTGTATATGTCTTGGACTTTTGGGGTTTTATTTTACTTTTAAATACAATTTAGAAGAAAGATTGGCCGTTCATCACAGATTGTTTTTAATGACCCCTCATGTTTGTTTCTCCCCAGCCCCTCCCAATACCCTTATATCCATCTTCCACTACTTGCATCCACACACAGAAAAGCTCACAACTTCTAGGTCTCAGGTTCTTCTCCTCCAAAGGTACATCTCCAATTCTGCACCCAATTCCAAGGTGCAATCGGTGCGTTTTGTCTTAGTCATTTTCCGGAAAATGGTCCAAATGTACATTTTCTAATCAGAATTGTAAGCTGTGGTTCATATGGCAGCACTATAGCTGAAGTGGACTAATTTTCCTACAATTACTAATTTCCTTGTGCCATTTAACCTGGCCAGCCCGGGGTATGTAAACCACCTCAGCTCTTCAGATGAGCTGGGGATGGTGTAACCCAAACCAACTGGTGTAAACTTGGGTTGCGGGTTTGATCCCCTGTTGGTTTTCTCACTGCAGTCACACCGTGACCAAGTTTCTGCCTTTTGCTTGGTCATTTAATGTCTCAGGAGGTGGTGTTGAGAGGCACGAGGAGTCTGGCCCACCTGGAGATGAGTTGGTGTGTTTACTGAGCTAACAATGAATTGACACGTCTCAGGAACGATTTCCCATCGCATCTCAAACCTTTCTCCATCCACCAGAGAAGATGAATGCTACCATCCTCTGAGGTAGCAGAGGACAGTCACATTGCTGCCAAAGACAGGTTTTTACATTCTCAACTTCCTCGAGAGAATATAGAACTAATTGGTGCGCGGCAGGAGGAGAAGAAATTTGGCAGAATTGGCAGGTGTGAACGTTCTTTCTTAACATCGTGTAGCCATCTAGGAAAAATGACAGCAATGTCCTGGTATGAGCTGTTTTCCACTGCTCGGTGCTGGCCACAGCATGACCCTCTACACCAAATGAGAAGGCATGCGCTGCTGTGAAAAGAGCTGACAGATAAGATTTGGTTCTGGGAACTGAGTCTCATGGCACCATGCAGGAAGCTAACCCATTAGCTGTGATCTTGCAAACATTCTGGAATTCTGAGATGAAGTGGTTTGATTGCCAGTGTGTCGCATAAAGAGGCTTTGGAGTAGCTTTAAAAGGCCCCATAGATCAATATGAAAATGAAATGTTTCAGTCTAATGAAAACATTCCACCTGGAGGAGAATATATTCAACCGTGTAACGTGCACACGTATGCGTGCATTAGTGTGCGTGCGTGTGTGGGGAACGTCAAAAATCAAAGGATGTGAGCATCAGTGTGAGTGAAAAGTGAGAGCCAGAAAATATCCAGGTGAGTTATAATTATCAGTAGACCGATGAATTGTCAATGACACAGAGGTGCTTTATGATCCTAGGCAGGCATTTAGGTAAGAATCGTTTTTCCTGGCATAGCATTGTGAAGTGGTTATTAACCATGTCCATATCCTGAAATTTGTTGGGCTAAGAAAACCAGTTGTTGCCCTGGCCAGTTTGGCTCAGTGGATAGAATGTTAGCTTGCGGACTGAAGGGTCCCGGATTCTGGTCAGGGGCATATGCCCGGGTTGCAATGATCCCCAGTTGGTTTTCTTAGTGTACACAATATAGTCAAACACTGCTGCAGTTAAATAGCGGGTCAAATTTCTAAGCTTTCTAAATCTCCATTTTCTAGCTAATGAAAAGAAAATAGGATTCCACTGAGTCTCCTATCTACCTACTCCAGGACTTCTGTGAGGATCAAATGAGATGAGGCACGGGAAAATGTTTCACAGACATTTGGTTAAAGTGTGAAATGTTTTCACCTGGCTATAAAGCAAGTCATGTTCCTGGGCTGAACAAACTACAAGGAGGCTAGTTGCTAGAGAGAGGAAGTCAGGCGTTGCTACGCGATGTCATTACCCAGAGCCCACAGTGACTGTTTTAGGGCTGAGCTGGGCTGTGGGCCGCATTTTGCGCCATGGAGTCTTGGCAGGATTGGCTGTGATTTGGTGAGCTGTCACTCTGGGATGGTGAAATATATATATTAAATAAAGTACATATTATTTAATAGCATCATATCTATATATATAAAAGCCTAAGCGATTGTTAGGACCAGTTGACCAAATGACCAGTGTGCTCCCACAGCCAACCTCCCGCAGTCCCTTCCCCCAGCCGACTGGCCCCTATTGGCCCCCATCAGCCCCAATCACTGGCCAGGCCGAGGGACCCCACCTGTGCATGAATTTGTGCACTGGGTCTCTAGTGTTATATAAATGTGTTAGATAAAAATATAAACTAAATACTTATTTTTAGGTCTGACCATTGTGTTCATTAACCATGGAGTGAAGCAGCATTCTATATCACTGTGTATATGTGCTCAGACTTAAACATTAAGTACTTTCCTTATGTTACATTTTGTGTGCTTATCTTGAATTGCCTGTGGCACAGGGTTGATTGATATTTTCATATCATGTCAAATATTTTTCTAAAAGTTAAATGAACACTTTCTTTTTAGAGCAATCCATTCTATTGTCCTAGATTACACATAAAGATCAAAAAATATATTTATAGTTATTGTGCTAGGTTTGTGTCATTTAATATCTAGTTGCAAAACGAATTCATATGCATTTCTGAGCATACCCATTTATATAAATATTTCAAAAATTAAATTATATTAAAACAATTAAATTTCAAATGAAGGAAAACAAATACAAATGAAATGGAAGATGATAGAAAAGCAAGTGTTTCCTGACCTCTATTTGCATTTTTTGTACTCTTCTTTGCTGAATCATATGCATAATACAATTACATTTACAATGAAGTTTAAAGTAAAGTCAAATGTCTTATTTTGGAATATTAGAGTCTGGCTTTAGGAGGCCAAAGGGAAGCCCTCTCCTTTCAATCAACAGGAGAAGTGGAATCTTCCTCAGTGCAATGTGGTAACATTTATAGCTCATCACTAGCAATTTCTCTCTATCAGTGTAAGATTTTGCCAGTGGATAGAAATCTGCTTCCTTGCTTTCGGTGTCAATCAGAAATAGCATCCTGGCATTTCATTTTATGTTTCGCAGACCAGAAATTTTTAGCAACCTGAAGACATGTGACTTGAAAACATGAGCAGTGTTGAGAATTATATTCTCTTCCAGTCTTCAGAGCTAAAGGGAATTTGAGTTGAACAATTCCCAGTGCAGCACAGAGAGCTAGAAAATATTAAATTCACAGTTTTTACGGGTTTTGCCATTGAAAATTGACTTTGGAGGTTTTTCGGAGTGAGGAGGAAGGGCAAGAAATCTAGGAGCTTGGAGTCAGCAGAAACCGTGTTGTCTTCCCCTCACTGCTATTTTTCTAAGTAAAATAGTTCATTAAAATCTCAGGATCTCACCTTTACAGTTTCTGCAGCTGTAAAGCAAAAGGTTTGAGTAGATAAACTCTAAGTTCACTAATTTGATCCTCAGATGACACTATCCATAATTACACAGATGCATAATCTAACCCTAAGGAATCTCCAAACTAATTTCCCTAGTACAATATTCATTAGCTCTTTTGATGGCTGTGTACCATTCCTTTTGTGACTTTGACATTTCCTGATGTGTGTGACCTCTGACCTATTACTGCTACATCCTGAATCAGGGCTTTGGCTGAGCAGAGATGGCCAAGTGCAATCCTTATGACCTCGGGAGGCTCAGAATTCCTCACAGGACCTTGGAGAATTCATGTTTGTGTTGGTAAAACTCTCTGCGTGGCCTCCCTTGGACAATAGAGGAAATGTGTGTTTTGACAGCTCCAGCTTCAAAATGCTGCTCAGCAGGACTCTAGCTGTCGGTGTTGGGACTGAGAAGTACCAAGGGCATCGTCACCGTTTCCTATAATTGGTCATGCATGTGTGACCAATACTCTTCAGAAGGCACGTTAGATGGACCAGCACTTTGGAGGCAGAGAGAACTAAATTCAGATCTCAGCTGCAACAGCTGGCTGTGTAACCTGGGGCTATTGACTGCTTTCTTTTGTAAATAGGCATGATGGATTATGTGAGATCAGATTTGGAAACCGCCTGGTATGGCACTGAAGATTCAAAGAGTATTCTTGTGCTGCCCTTCCATGCTGTGTTTACTCTGTTACAAATAAAAGCAACTCAACCTATTAGACTTCTAGCAACCTGTTAGAAGATGTCAGCATCTTCAAAACTGGTCTCCTCTTTTGACTCGAGGCATGCCACCTGCAGCGTTTTGAACCAACTTCAAGGACATAAAGTACTTGCAAAATACTTGTCAATATAGACTCCGAGTGGTTCTCTGCACTGTTAAACACAAAAACACACAAAACAACCAGACCAAAGAACACGAACAAGCCATTTACAACAGGGTTAACACAAATGGCCAATAGTTATGAAAAAATGGTCCAACTCATCCATCATCAGAGAAAGCCACAATTTAAAAAGATAGCTTTCTTGAGATATAATTCACATACCATACCATTAACCTATCAATCATCTATATTTTAATGATTTTTAGTATATTCATAAAGTTGTACAATCATCACCACAATTAACTTTATAATATTTTCACCCTCAACCTTAAAAATGCTATACCCATTAGTAGTCACTACTTTTTCCACCCTCTCCTACTCCCGGTCTGCAGCCCTAGGCAACCTCTAATCTACTTTGTCTCCATGATTTGCCACTTCTGGACATTTTACATAGATTGGAATCATACAATATGCTATCTTTTGTGACTGGCTTATTTTGCTTAGCAAAATGTTGTCAAAGGTTATCCATACTGTAGTATGTATCACTACTGCATTCCTTTTTTAAAAATAGAACCTACTTAATTTTTTTTTATTGCGGTATAATTATATAACATAAGATGTGCCATAATTAACCATTTTAAATCCACAATTCAGTGGCCTTAATTACACTCACAATATCATGCAACCATCACCGCTATTACCAAAACATTTCATCAACCCAAACATAAATTACAACCTTTAAGCAATAACTCCCCCCCCCCCCCCCGTCCTTGATAACAACTTCTAATCTTCCTTCTGTCTCTGAATTTGCCTAGTCTAGATATTTCATATTAGTGGAATAATGCAATATTTATTATTTTCTCTCTGGCTTATTTCACTTATATAATGTTTTCAGGGTTCATCCACATTGTAGCATGTATTATAACTTCATTCCTTGGCTCACATGAATAAATTCACAAAAGATAGGTGTTGGCAAGCGTGTGGAGAAAAGGGAACCCTCATGCACTTGTTGGTACAGCCATTGTGGAAAAAGTATGGGGTTTCCTCAAAAATTAAAAGTGGCACTACCCTTTGACCCAGTGATTCCACTTCTGGGTATATATCTGTCCAAAGAAACCAAAAACACTAATTTGAAAGAATATATACACCCCTATGATCATTGCAGCATTATTTACAATAGCCAAGGTATGGAAGCAACCCAAGTGCCATCAATAGAAGAGTGGACAAAAAGTGGTGGTATCTATATCTATATCTATATCTATATCTATATCTATATCTATATCTATGTCTATGTCTATGTCTATGTCTATGTCTATGTCTATGTCTATGTCTATGTCTATCTATCTATCTATCTATCTATCTATCTATCTATCTCTATATATATATTAGAATATTACTTGGCCATAAAAAAGAAAGAAATCTTACCACTTGTGGCATCATGCATGGACCTAGAGGGTATTATGCTCAGTGAAATAAGTAAGTCAGTCAAAGAAAGACAAATACCAAGTGATTTCACTTACGCGTGGAGCTAAAGAACAAAATAAATGAACAAGCCGTATGGAAACAGACTCATAGAGAACATTTTGATGGTTGTCAGATGAGAGAGGGTTTGGGGGACTGGGTGAAAGAGGTAAAGGGTCTAAAAAGCACAGAATGGTAGTTAAAGAATAGTCATGGGGAAGTAAGTAAAGCTTAGGAAATACAGCCAATAATACTGTGATAACTATGTATGGTGCCAATTGGGGCACTGGAAATATTGAGGGGAACATTATGTAAAGTATATGATTGTCTAACCAGTAAGCTGTCCACTGGATACCAATAGAAAATGCAAATGCAAAAGAAAAGAACTTCATTCCTTTTTATGAATGAATAATATTCCATTGTATGGATATAACACCTTTAAAAAATCCATTCCTTTGTTGATAGAGTCTTGGGTTGTTTTTACCTTTTGGCTAATGTGAATAATGCTGCAATGAAAATTAGCATACAAATATCAGTTTGCATTCCTGATTTCAATTCTTTTGGATATATAGCTAGGAGTGGAATTTCTGGGTCATATGATAATTCTATTTGAGTGTGGCTGCGCCAATTTACGTTCCTACCAGTAGTGTATGAGAGTTTCAATTTCTCTATAACCTTAGTAATATTTATTATCTAACTTTTTGATTATAGCAATGCTAGTGAGTGTGAAGTGATATCTCACTGTAGTTTTTATTTGCATTTTCCTGATAGTTGAGTGTCTTTTCATTTGCTTACTGGCCATTTGTAATTGTTTTTTTTTGTTTGTTTGTTTTGTTTTGTTTTGTTAATCCTCACCCGAGGATATTTTTCCATTGATTTTTAAGGAGAGTGGAAGAGAGAGGGAAAGACAAAGAGAAACATCCATGTGAGAGAAACACATTGATTGGTTGCCTCCTACATGAGCCTTGACCAGGGCCAGGGCCAGGGCCTGAGAGGAGCCTGCAACCAAGGTACGTACCCTTGATCAGAATCAAACTGGGACCCTTTGGTCTGCAGGCCGACGCTCTATCCACTGAGCAAAACAGAGCGCCATTTGTAATTGTGTAACTGTTAGTTGAAGTGTTCATCTTTTCCCCTTTGTGTATATGTATAAAAGGAGATGTCAGCAGGATTACTCATACAAGTGAACAGTGCTTATCTCTAAGTACAGGGATTTGGGATTATTTTTTTGTTTCTTCTTTCAGATTTTCTTTACTGTTAGAACAAAAAAAATCAGCATGCATAAGAACAATAATAAAACTACTTCCAAGAGAAAGTAATTCTGCTCTGAACTGTGCCTATTACACTTTCCCCTTCCTCTTAGGAGCATTCCACTTTCATCTGGAATGCCTACCTTCAAGCCACAAGAGAACCCAATAAACTAGAGCAACATGAAGAGAGCTGGTGTAACAGAAATGTCTGAGCCTGTTTTCATTGAATTTCCTTGCAATAATTACACAAGTTTAATTACAGCAGATAAATTAAAATCAATACATGGGAATCAATATGCACAAAACAAAATGTGCTTGTTTTACAGGTCCTAATAGGGTCCCAAATAGAAACTGTTTGCTAGCATATGATTCTAGCACATCTACCTTTGAATGGAAATTTGTGGGGGATGATGAGAGAGGAATATAGAACATTTTCCTATCCTGGCACTCAACATCATCCAAGAGCATTCAGTTCATCCAGGCTTGTTCTGAATTGTTCGTGCTGTGTCATGACTTCGTACATATTGTTCTGTATTTGGCCAAGGGCTTCCTTCCATTTTAAATTCTTAGAAAAGTCCCACTGTCCTACCAAGGTTATTCTCTGGGCTTAGATACACATCTACATCTCCCAAGACTGTGCCTAGAGGTCAGCTTCTTGCTTGTCTATCAACATGGTTTCAGCAAGTTTGTCATGGAATATTGACACTTGCCAGTCATTGATTTGTTAGAAGGTTGCTTTAGCTGAACCCACTGTCACAGAAGTAATGAGCTAATTATTAACATTAATAATAGAAAGGGGGCTAAGGGAAGGCCAGCATGGTCATCTGGGCAGTTTCATTAGGAAGCTGCAGTTTCACACTCCCCAGGGACCCACTGGTCCATTCCCTGCGGATCGCTGGGGGAAGGGATCCAACAAAGGGAAGATAGATGCATGCACAGTAATGTTGGGGTTTGTGTAGGGAAATACTTGCCTGTCAGACTAACCTGGGAAAAACACAATTGGCTGGAGGAGGTGGAGCCATTGCAAGTGTGTGAAACCTTGGAAGGTTAAAATCCCCAAAGAAACTTCCCCTCGCTTGCCCCCTTGCCTGCCCTTGCAGTCTCTTGTTTTGCGACCAGCACTAGCCAGCCACGTTCCCCTTGAAGTTGCATGGCCCTTGGCCATGCAGACTCAACACTCAATGGCCTGCAGCTGGAAACACAAACTAAGCTAGCCTGATGCTGGGCCGGACTGTGCAAAGATGGAGCGGAAACTCTCGCATTGGCTTTCATCCCAGTTCTGCTGAAGACGAAATGGGACTTTGTCCTTGGTGGGATGGAGGGAGATGGGACCTTGAGAACTCAGGGGTTTAATTCTGCAGAAATAAAACTTTCCATGAGAACTCATCCTCGTGTGGGGCCTCTGGAAGTTCTTATTCCAGTGGTACCCCAAGAGCTCTCCTTCCACCGGCAATAGATGGGAACACAGAGAGTACCCCACTAACACCACCATTAAAGCTTCCTTATACTTTCCCCAAGAAATGGAAATATCCCCTCAGTACATTAGAACTCATCAGGTCATCTTTATATTCCGTCCTTTTCCCTGAAGATGTTATTTTTTTGGGAACATTCCATTTTCTGCCTCCAGTGTGGACTGGTGATTGATTGTCTAGACTTCTCTCTTCACCAGCATCCAGGGAATTCCCTCTTCCATCCCCTGGATTGGATCCTGAGAGGCTGAGCTTCATGGGGTCTTCATCCTGTGCAGTTACACTTAGAAGGGCCCTGCATTTGGTTTCGTGCTCTGCTGTGGCCACCTTGAAATTCTTCATAAGTTTTGAATATGACCTGCTATGTTTTCATTGTGTACTGGGTCCCGCAAATTATGTGGCTGGTTCTGAATAGATGCTACATTTCTGTTTTTCACTTTTTGGTAAACTGTGTCATTTGGGGGCAGCACCCACTATGGTAGCTTCCTGAGTAAAGGTAAATTAGAAGCAACATTTTTTGAAATATTGCATGTCTGGAAAAATCTTCATCTTATTCTCATATTCTAATAAGAGTGTGACTTAATGTAGAATTCTCAGTTGGAAGTCATCTTCTCTCAGGATTTTGAAGGAATTGCTTTATTGTTCTCTAGCCTCCGGGTACTTCTGTTAAGAAGGCAGATGTCCTCCTGATTCCTGACTTGGGGATAAGACCTATTTTTTTCTCTCAGTTACAGCTTTGCATCTACTTCCAGGCTTTATTGCCATTGTCTCCTCTCATCTTGTTTTTGCAGGTGATTTTTTTTTTTTAAATCATCATTGGAGCAGTATTTTGAGAAAGAACAGGTGATATTTTAAATCTGAGCCACTTTAAAAGGGCTGTGTCACTTTTACCAGCTGCCTTTTCCTTTGGTATGCAGAATTAGGTGGGATAATTTGCATAAGAAACTCCAGTGCTTTCTGAAAGAGGTACTAGTTTTTTTTTTCAAAATCAGTGTTAAGTAAACCTCTGCAATGATCAAGGGCTGCAGACAAGAAAGAACCCCAAGAACCTTAGAGAGATATTCACTTGAAGAAGAGAGTAGACTACACTGGTGAGCCAGTGCATATGGAGCAAGAGCAGAGAGGACTCTTAGAACACCTTTGACAATCCAATATAGAACCACTCTCAGCCATGATAGTTTTGTCAAGTGCTATGTCAAGACTGAGGTAATGGCGTGTAATGGAGTGCCCTTAGGAGTGGCCCAGAACACCCAAAACTACAAGTCTGGACACTCGGATAAGGACTCCATCTGGACACCGATATGAATGGGACCTCCACCCCTGGTGGCTATAAGAATTCAGGGCTCAGACCACCCAGCGAACTTGCCTGTACTATGGGTCACGGTTGGAGTCCTGCCGGACTTCCACTCCATGGACATGTGCCACCGCTGCAGCTGCCTGGCTTGAGATGGATGCCCGTTTCTCCACCGGGGGACCACCAGGTACTGGGACTTAACTCCAAATGCTCGCTCTGCTTGCTTCTACCACTAAGTTTTCTCTCTCTGTGTAACCTGCATGTGATTCTATTGGCTTATTGTGGGGAGGTCTCCTCTCATAAAGCTGCCTTTGTGGAAAGACACAAACATGTGTGAGTGACTCCTTTTGGGGACACTCCCTCACTCACGACGGCCAGTGATGCGACTGTGCTGCCAGATTAAGGGTTGGCTGCAGGTTGGCTGAACAAAAGAACTATCTCCTTGGCTCCCCAGGAGATGTACTGAACCACTTCCCTGTGGCTTTAGCCATTATGTGGAATGCCAGCAATACCCTTGTACATACATTTCGCACCTGTTGACTCCATTAGGGTCATTGAGGACCATTTTGGGTTCTAATCCTGACTCATTTTGTAATCTCTGGTAATTCACCTTTCTGCAGTGCAGTTTTTCCAATCCATTCAGTGATTATTATGATACATTCTCCCTCCTGGTGTGCAAGGATGTTTGGGTGGCTCATTTGATAATTGCTATAAAGCACTTTGACTTCCATAAGATTTAAGTGGGATTATTAGTTAGAAAGTCGTTTTGCATTGGTTGAGTCTCTGGTTCCCATTTGTAGTTCAGCTGCTTTTCTGTGGCTTTCCCAACTCCAGCCTAGTTCCCTTTACACATTTGCAAGGATGCAAGGGCATCCTATCTTGTATCCCAAATGGTGGTTCTATCATCAAATTAACTCATTGGATAGATGTGAGAAATTAGACAAGTTAGAGATTGCAAGCCTGTCGTAAGGTGACTAAGAAAAACGAGTAAGGTTGTTTGAGTAGAGAAAGGTCATTAACGTGTTACCAAAATCAATCAGGAACACAACCAAAATGTATGTTCATTGGCACTTGATATATGACCTGTTAACACCTGATGTTTTTGGGTCTGCTAATGAACATGGGCCATTGGTTCCAGAATGAGAGAAACTTCTTAGTTCACATTGTTTGATACATATACTTTTGGGTCTGTTTTGATGTCTGTGATTCAGTTTTACAGAATTTTCCACCAAAGGATAATAACTTTATGGAAAATATGACCTTCTCTTTATGGAGTAACTAAGCCATTGCATCAGGGCCTTCTCCATATACTTTTGTAAGAATGAAACAACTGTGTGATTTTCTGGAATTCTAAGTCTTATTTTATTCTTTCAGGTTCAGAAATAATGTTGGATATTGGTTTAATATGGGTTTTTTTTAGAAGTTTTTATTTAAACAAATCTACAGCATACAAGTATTTATCTTATGACTTAAGCTTTCATGGCTCTAAAGAGAAGTTTAAGATTGGATTGTACTTGCAGTTCAGCTCTCCCTCCCCTGAGAGCTGAAGAGATCTGATGTCTTTTAATATTGAGTCTTCCCATCCAGAAACATGGTTTTGCCCTTCTATTAATTTAGAGCTTCTTCTACTTTCTTCAATACAGTTTTACAGCATTCTTCATACATGCATATTTCTTATTGGATTTAATTTTAACTATGTTATTTACTTTGCTGTTATGATGGGAAATTTAAAGACATTCTAAATGGTTATTTCAGGTATAAAAAAAGCTACTATGAATTCTTCTATGTCGATCTCATGCTTACCCAACTAAATTTTCTCTTGTAAAAGTTTAGTAGAATCTCTTGGGTGTTCTAGATGAACACTCACATCGTTTGATAATAATATTTTTATTTTTTCTTTCTAATATTATACCTAGTTTTAAAAAATATTTAAACATTTTTTTAGTAAAAATCTTTTCCTAGTAATGAGTACAGAGTGTGTCTTTTGTGGTGTTATAGTCCTTAAATGCTAAGTGTTTCTTCCTTGCTCTTATTTGTGGTTGAGGTTCTAGCCTAGATGGAACTGTTCATTGCTTTTGCAGTGTATTTTTTCAGCCCAAATGAGGATCCCTGTTTATCTGGCAGTGGATGCAAACTCTTACCACCTTTGGTGAGTCTATAGGAGAAGTGTTCCACAGCATGGCTAGGAGGGCATGAAGAAGGCTTTTATTCTGAGAAGAAGGCTCCTGGTAGGTTCCTCCTGGCAGACAGAAACTCTCCCTTTCTTTTTGCTCATTAGCCATCCCGGTGGTCTCGCCTGTCAGACTTCTTAGGAGGGGGTACTCATAATTCTGTTTGTTGTCTTATCGGCGCCACTCTCCAGGGAGTTACTGAAAACTCTGCCACACTCTCTCTCCTGCCTCCACTGCTTCTGATGGTGGCATTATCTGCAGTTCTGCTCTGAAGAGCACTATTTTGGGATGTTTTATTTGGGACATGCTGCCAATCTCTTTGCTGTTGCTCTGTTACTTCTAGAAACCCCTATTTTTACAGTCTGGTGGTGAGCCTTGTTTCCAATGTTGTTATGAATTTGCCAACTGGATTCCTTTTTGGAGGAAGTGTTGGATTGTATTTAGGCACAGACTTAATTTTAGATCCTTTTTGATTAATTTTTATTCTCGATTAGGGATGGTGTCATCCAGGCTTGCTATTTGCTCAAGAGCTGAGAGGAGAGGGAACAGGGAGTGACTGGGAGTGGCACCTTCCTTATTCACTATTTAAAAGAATAAAAAAATTTTTTCTTATTGTAATAAGGGTTACTATATAGCATAGGAAACACAGAAAAATAAAAGGAAGGAAAGAATCATTCACAATCTTATAATTACTGTTGCTGTTTAGATATATTAACTTTCAGTCTTTTCCTTATGCATAGTTTAACATTCTTGTGATTATATTCTTTATAGTATTTTGTATTTATTTTTCAATTTACGTAGTAAAAAAATATTTTCTATATGATTAAAAACACTTATGATTAAATCCTTACTTTAATAACATCAGAAGATATAATCAAATGAATCCTACAAAGGAAATATGTCCCTGTGTTGGGCCATTTGGGTTAATTTGGTAGTTGGCTGTTTTATATTTAAGAAGGAAATCTAATTTATATATATGTATATATATTTATTGTTTACTTTTTTGAGATATAATTTACAGGGCAATGTACAGATCCTAAGTGAATGATTTGATGGGTTTTGATCAATGTTTACATCCAAGTAACCATCACCCCAATCAGATAGAGAATATTAACTGGACTCATTTTAATAATGCAGTAACGAATGCCTATAAAAAGCCTCGCCATATTTGGATTATTTATTTAGGCTATGATCCTAGAAGTGAAATACTGTGGCCTCATTTTATGAAAAACTTAAAGGACATTTTACCTTCAAAAGCTTTCCAGGGGGTTGGATCAATACCAATCCCCGCCAGGCAGCAGGAGCACCAGCCTTCCTCAGGCCTTTCTCTGAGATCCCCGTGACAGGTTGTGACTGGCTCCCAGCAGGGAGGCTCCACTGTTTATCCCTGAAAGCAAATTGCGACTCGGTCATGTCAATACCTGTTTCCACCGACTGTGGCTTTGTGTGTATGTGTGTGCATATTAGTGTGTGAACACTTGCGATTTCTGCTTTCAGTGGCCTCGCAACACTCTCCCCACAGGCAATGGTTACCATAGCCCAGCCGTGGTTAGCCCTGGCACCCTCATTCATGCCATATCTTCCTGATGGGGCCACTCGGTGGCATTTCTGGGTCTTCTATGAAAGAAACTGAGTCCCGGTTAACTTCTCTCCTGCCCCAACTGATGCCAACACCTGCCCAGTCTGCTTTCCTAGCCCTTCTTTTCCTGTTTCCATTTCCATTCTCACTGCCATATGTTGGCCCTTTATGATCACTTACTTAAACAGTTTCGGTTGGTTCCTTCCTCCCTACACTAATCTGTCTGCCCCATGGCTGCCACATCTGTCACACCCAGACATTTGATTATATTACACTGCTGCTCAAAATAAGATTCGATTGAGTGAGGATATCTATCTATTATCTATCTATCTATCTATCTATCTATCTACCTACCTATCATCTATCACATTTTTTCATCCTTTCGTCTGTGGAAGGACACAATGGCTGCTGTCCATGCCTTGGCTGTTGTGAATAATGCTGCAATGCCCATGGCAGTAGAGATGCCTCTTTGAGATAGCAATTTTGTTTTCTTTGTATATATACCTGGAAATGGAAGTGCTGGATCATATGGTAGTTCTATTTTTAATTTTTTGCGGAGTCTCCCTACTGTTTTCCATAGTGGTTTCACCGAATTACATTCCCATCCACAGTGCACAAGGGTTTCCTTTTCTCTACATCAAGCATGTCAAACTCGTAGCCCAGGGGCCGCAAGCCTCACTTATTTGGCCCGTGTTAGCCTTTGAGTTTGACATGCTTGCTCTACATCCTTGACAACAATTGTTATCTCTTGTTTTTCTTATGGGAGAATTCCTAACAGGTGTGAGGAGAGATGTTTATTGTGGTTTGATCTGCTTTTCGCTTACGATGCAAGCAATAGCTGGAAAAGTACAGAATACAGTCCCTCTCCATGCTGGAGAAACAGGAGGAACAGGGAGAGACAGGGAGGTGGGCACTGTTGCCCGCTCCCTCTGCTTTGTACCCAGGTGTGTAGCTGCAGGGGCTGGGGAGTGTGTGCTCCTGCACTTGATTAAAAAATGCTTCTTTGTTTGCTATAGTCCTGGGGGACTTGGGAATGCAGGCCCTGCTGGCTCTCAGACTGGTCCCTTTGAGCCTCCCTTGGTGGCTGAGCCGAAGGTTGGAGCACTAGCTATGTGGACAAGCTCCTTCCAAGGAGATGCTGGAGAAGCTCCTTCCAAGGAGATGCTAGAGACTTGTTTTTTAATTTTTTTTATTGATTAAGGTATTACATGTGTGTCCTTATACCCTCACCATATACCCCCCCACCCCACTCCTGTTTATGCCCTCACTCCCCTGGTGTCTGTGTCCATTGGTTATGCTTATATGCATGCATACGAGTCCTTTGGTTGACCTCTACCCCTTACCCCCACCCTCCCCTACTTCCCTCTGAGGTTTGAGCATTTGATCAATGCTTCTCTGTCTCTGGATCTGTTTTTGTTCATCAGTTTATGTTGTTTATTATGATCTGCAAATGAGTAAGATCACGTGATATTTATCTTTCTCTGACTGACAATGAGGTACCATCTCATACCTGTCAGAATGGCTATCATGAACAAATCAATAAATGACAAGCACTGGCAAGGATGTGGAGAAAAAGGAACCCTCGTGCACTGCTGGCGGGAATGCAGACTGGTGCAGCCACTGTGGAGAACAGTAGGGCGTTTCCTCAAAAAGTTAAAAATGGAACTCCCATTTGACCCAGTGATCCCACTTCTAGAAATATATACCAAACAACTAAAAACACCAATCAGAAAGGATATATGCACCCCTATGTTCATAGCAGCACAATTTACCATAGCTAAGATTTGGAAACAGCCTAAGTGCTCATCAACAGGTGAGTGGATTAGAAAACTGTGGTACACCTACACAATGGAATACTATGCTGCTGTCAAAAGGAAGGAACTCCTACCATTTGCAACAGCATGGATGGATCTGGAGAGCATTATGCTAAGTGAAATAAGTCAGTCAGAGACTTGGTTTTATTGTTGGAGTGAGGCAGAGGGGGCAGTGTCCACGGGCTCATTCAGGCTCTGGGAGGATCACAGTCATCACCTCCAGGCAGGCTCATTAGAAGCTGAACTCTCAGGTTGCAGCTTGCAAAGGATGCATCAAACCCCTTTTAGGGGAAGACTAGGAGATGGGCGTTTCTGCCTCTCTCTCTGCTTTGGACCCTGAGGAGATGGCCCATATTAACAGCCACGTTGTTTGCTTTAGTCCTGTGGGACTTGTGGTTGAAAGCCCCGCTGGCTGTCAAAGCTAAAAGATTTAGGGAGGCCATCCCTCCGGCGGGAGTCTGAAAAGGCAGGGAGTTAGGTGTACAGTGCACACCCCCTTCTCCCCAGGGAGAAGCTGGAAGTTTGGGGTACCCTCCTGATTGTATGTCCTGTGTGGGGGTGGGGTGGGGTATATGGAGAGAAGGTATCTTAGCCTTTCCTACCGGTTTTGATGTGGGCATTTTCTCAATCATCCATGTGTGGGCATCCCTCAGCGAGTTTCTGAGTTTCTCTCAGGGGGAATCACTTCCTGTGAAGCTATACATTTGGTGCGTCTCTGGGAGGAGATAAATTCAGGAGCCTCCTGTGTCGCCATCTTGGTCTGGAATCTTAACTAAATGTTTATTGACTAAGTGAGCCATATGGGGAGAGGAGTTGGGATCTGGACTAAAAGATTCAACTTATTTTAATTATCAGGAAAACACCTCAGTTTAGCATTTGTCCTTTTAAGCAAGCAGTTACCATTTGAGACAAATGGCAAGCTGTTTAAGAAGTCCGAGGACTGAGACGTTTCTGTGGGGTACTCTGGCTCGGCCTCTACCTCACCTCTAGGACAAGACCCTGAAGGTAGTTTAGAGCTTAAAACAGAGATACATAGATCAGTAGAGAGATCTGTTTTCTCTTATTGCCGAAAATATACAGGAAAACGGAATTAGCTTCTGCCTGTAGTATTTCAGCCATGCCTAAAGGCAAGCTCCCTGTCCGTAACCTTTTCTCACCATGGGTAGCCATTTTAAGTAAATATTTGTTAAAATATCTCACAGCTCTATGTCTTCAGCTGCTAAAATAGTAGATTTTAAAGATAGATTTCCTTTTCTATGGTGGTCTAATATTTGCTAAACTTGTGTGTGTGTGAGTGTGTGTGTGTGTGTGTGTGTGTGTGTATGTTTACATCTTATACAATCTTGGCAACACTTGTAGTTTTTATTTATTTTGAAACTTCTTTTTCACTATCACAATTTAAATAGACAATACTTTCTTGTACACTTAAAACTTACATTGTATGCCAACTATATTTAAAAAGAAATTTAAAAAATGAACATATTAGAAAAATAAAATTATTGATCTGGAAAATAAATATACAAAGCTCCCTGTGTGAGATATGGCAATTATGTTGCTAGCTCCTTTGTGATGTTTCTAAAATATGTCAATACCCTATATAGCGAATAGGCATTGTTTTATTCTCCTGCTTGCTATCAAAGAAAAGGACCCCCCCCCCCCCAGCAAATAATCTAATTCCTTACCCCTTCATCCATTTCAGAACTGGGAAATTTGTAAGTGATAAGAGCTGCACATAAGGGGAAGACGTGCTGTCTTCTCCGAGGCCTGGGCACTCATCCTGGGGAACAGCGGAGGTGTGTGTCGTCTGCTGCCCACCTGCACGGTTCAGCTGAATAAATTGGCCTCACGGAGAGGGAGGTGACAGCAAAGAGGGCTCCTGCAATGTAGTGTGGCTGTCGCAGCTTAGTAAGGGGTTGCCAGGGAAGCAGTTTTTAAAAAACAGGGGAGGAGAATTGTCAAGGTTTGGCTCCTTGTGAAATTTGCCTGTCAGAACAGATGATGCATTTGGGCGTAACATGCTCCCGGTTCCTTCTGGCAGTTTTCTCCCTCATTTTCAAGACTTTCAGAATTTTGCTGAAACATAATTTTTGTAGGGACTTCTCCTCTCACACGTTGCTCTATGGAACATGAGTCCTGAGAAGGGAGAGATTGTGTGTAAAATGTCCACTCAGGGTTTAGAATCAGGCCGGCCAGAACAGCAAGCCCCTCCAGCATCTTCCCACTCTTGTTTTGAGGGCAACTTCCCACATCTGCGTCAGTTGGTCTGCACTTGGAAGAGGATTTGACATTGTTCAACCAGCTCAGAAGACTGTTGGCTTTCTTCTGGGAGTGGCCTGTGAAGTGACATGAAGAGATGTCACGGAGATGTGATATGGAGGTAATTATGATGTACTGTCCATGAAACCACATGGTCTCTAAACTCTTGGGGACTTTTCTGTTTTAATAGCAGGTGAGCGTTTAAGGGTAGCAAATGAAACATTCACCCAGAAGAGTTCATTAGCAGATGCCATCACATGACTGACATTGTATAGTGCTTCAGCCATTGAATCCTTACCATTTTGTTAAGGAAGTTGATATTATTATTCTGATTTTATAATTGAAGCTCTGAAGATCAGAGAGAGTGCATCCATGGTAAGTGATGGTATCTGAATGAAATCTGAAATCTGGTCCATAGAGTTTTCTAGTGTCTAATCTCCCAAGCAGAAAAAACACACCACAAAAAACCAAAACACAACTCCATCCCTGAAGCACATGGCTTTGCTTTCTCTGAAACAGTGGATAGTAAGGTGGTGAGGCAGGGATGGGGAGTGGCAGCATTTATATAAACAGAGGGAGAGATGCCTGTTTAGATTTGGAATCTCTGTTATAAATAGAGCATCTTCTTTGATTTTATTTCATAGTTAAATGATACAAGTGAGTGGAAAATAGGCCCCATTCCAAGATCTCATCTCTAATTTCCTGCTAGAAGCTCTAAAACAAAGGTGACTTATCATTTACCTTAATAGACTGTGCTATGTATGCATCCACAGACAGCAAAATTCCAATTAAAAGAGTATTGATTTCTCATCAATTAATGCCATCCACTCAAAATCAATGGTCACTGAACTTCTTTCAGTGATTTTTATCCTCAGCTCTCTTGGCTACTTACCATGGACGGTTCTTTTGCTATTAACATAGTTTTCCATTTTAGTCTGCTTAGCACCATTAGTCATTGCAGATGAAAGTCGGTGGAATCTCATAAACATGAATGCCTTGCCTCACCTACTCCCAGAGGTAATTTACATGCCCTTCTTCCTCTGATCTCCAAAGCAGCTAAACATCTTTAGTTAAGCTATAAAGAGAAATAGAATTTCTCTGGAATAGCAAAAACAAAATAAAAACAACAACAAAACCAGAAAGTAAGGCAGAGAACATGAACTACGTCATGGGGATCAATGACATGATTGCTACTGTCCCTCTCTGAGGGGCTCCCCTAGAGTGCTATGCTAATTAAATCTGAAAGGGAGACAAATTGGGAAGCCAGGAGATGTCAGGCTGAAGTCTGGCAGGAGAGAAAGAGGAGCTGGGGAAGCTCAAGGAACACGCATTTCAGAAGACAAATGTGATCACTGTGTGAGGCTGGGGTGGAATTGATCTTCCAATTCAATGGCTGGCCTGAGGCTGTGAAATCACCTGTGGCCAATCAAGATATTATTGTGACTCATGCTAACTCTTCAGACTCCCGGGATTGCATCCTATTTCGTCCCATTGGTGTCCCAGCTGAAGTCCATTAAGGAAAAGCAATTGAGCAGTTTCTTCCCACGTTGGCACTTCTATTCTGAAGAGAATTGTTCATTTATTTAATTAATGTGTGTATCCTGCATCAGGTGCTCCTGATGGGAAGGAAAGCAGAATTCTAGAAGTGTATTGAGTGGCAACATTACTTAGGGAGCAGGAAACTCAGGTTCTAACCCTAGCTCTGTCACAAATTGGTTGCAGGTCATTTCATTTCTCTGTGTTTGCTTTTCTATCAAGAAAATTGTACCAAATAATTACATCTGCAATTTTACTTGTCTGATCAGGGGTAGCCTCAGATTTCTCATCTGTAAAGATGGGAAAAAGGATATGTCTCTCAAAGTGTTTATTCTGCTTTCTTCATTTTTTTTCTATCCCCTACTCTCACACCCCTTTTTTCATCTTCTGTGATCTGATCAATTCTTTGGGAGACAGGGCCCTGCAGACCACATCACCAGGGTTTCCTTGCCAGTTAGTTGGCTTCTAGTTGTTGTCAAAGAGAGGCAGTGGTGGGGATTGGAGGGTGAAGGAAGAGAGCGGTGAGATATCTCTTCCAGGTTCCTTCTTGCTGTAGGCCATATTTTATGGTCATGGCTCAGCCACTCATCTACAGTTTTTGTTGATGGTTCTGGCTTCATACTTCCAATTCTAAGCCTCTGAAACCATCCCCAGCTCTTATATCTTTAGGACTAGGTGTGTTAAAGGCTTACCACTATTTCTGGTCTCTGAATTTTTAGAATTGGATTCTGGTTCCTAGTGGAACCCTGGATGCTAAAAGGTTGTTATTCTTTTATTCTTCAACAAATATTTATTGATTCTACTATAATTCAATAAACTCAAGTGTTTACTGCTATACTCCTATTACATAGCCCAGAACCTGGCATATCGGATCAAGAAATATTTTTTGAAAGACTACCTACCATATAGACACTATACTCGCCCTTGGTGATTAAATGGTGGACAAGACGGACAAATTTTCTGATCTCATAAAGCTTTCAACCTAGCGATGAGGATTGAGTGAGATCATACCTATCTACTGAGCAGACCCATCTAAGAAATAAGCTTGGATTTTTTCCTCCTCTGTCAGTTGGTCATAAAGAACCCTTCCAAGTGGCCAAAGGTGTAAGTTGTGGGAGAGGTGATGCAGCAATAATCATCATAAGTCACCTGATTAAGCAGCTTACTTGTGTGCACTGTCCTAGCTTGCACATGATCCAGGATTTACCATTTTCATTTTATAGTGGTCTGTTGCTGGACTTGCCCAATCTTTTAACTTAGTGACTATGATAGCACCCAGTTCTTGATGGTTCAACTACATGATTTCTTGGGGTCTTTGTATCATCATTTTTTATTTTTTATCCTCACCCCAGGATATTTTTCTATCGATTTTTTAGAGAGAGTGGAAGAGAGAGAAAGACAGAGAGAAATATTGATGTGAAAGAAACACATCGATTGGTTGCCTCCTGCACCAGCCCTGACCAAGGCCTGGGCTGCGGAGAAGCCTGCAACCAAGGTACGTGCCCCGGATCGGAATCAAACCCGGGACCCTTCAGTCCACAGGCCGATGCTCTATCCACTGAGCCAAACCAGCTAGGGCTATAATTCTTTACTGCAGACTTAATAGCTTTGCTCTAGAATCCTGTGTATCTCTATTACATTTCTCCTATTTGGAACTACCATGAACTCCACATGGTATTTTTTTTTTTTTTACCATTACACACACATACCTCTCTAGGACCATAGGGCCTGCCAAGCTGTGGGAAGCATATATTGGACATACTCTTAGCTTCTCTCAAAGCTACCAGCTTTCTTTGCTACCTGCCAAATAGGTCAAAGTAGAATTCCCCAAATGGGGCCCTGTATGCATCTAAAACCTGAAAGGCTTTGTAGGGCCAGATTGCAGTGCAGTTAATAACATCCTACTGAGAATGCATAAGATGAACTAGAATGAACACTGGAACCTGAATACATTTTCTCTTGCATATCAATTTCCATTCAGTTCACAGACCAGATATTTCCAACATTGGTCAAAGCCATGGTAAAACTGAACGTTCAAATAAATATTAAAAGCTCCAACAGTTTCAGCTACATGAAATGTAACATTTTGTTTATGCTTATTATTTGGCACAGCTCCTGCTGTTCCTGAGAGCATTTCAGAATATGCTTCTTTAATTTCCTTTCTCTGCCATTTTCACTTCATTTGTTCTACCACATTTACTTTTCTGCAGTTAGCTGACAATATAAATAGAAGCACAAGAGGTCAGAAGTCTACCCCAAATGCCACTCCAAGCATGGACTAGTGACTGCAAATACCATGACTTCTGCATTACGTTTTTCTCTCCTTCATATTCCTAATGAGGCTTACCTGCTTTGGATCTCCGGAAAGAGGCTAGGTGGAAAATTTCAGCAATTCTTGCCTTAGAGAGTGTTGAAGCAGAATCTAGTATGCACTGTTGAGCAGGTAGAAAATCTAGTAGATAAAACGGCAAAGCTGTTAAGCTTCACCCGAATGAATGCTTTAGTTGAGCTGGCTTGGCATCTGCTCTACAGATTGGCTGTGCAGTTTGGATAACATTTTATTATCATCTTTTCCTTGAAAATTATGCTAAGATCATGATCTGCTGTGAACTTTTAAAAAACATTTTCTTTTTATGAATCAAAGACCACTATCTTCTGAATAGTTTTCCCGTTGGATTGGGATTTTAATTGGCTGGCAGAAACAATTACTAACGCGAAAGAACCTTCTTTTTCTGCTCAAAGAAAAGATACAGGCGATGGTTAAACTGTATTGACTGGTGACCTGGGACTCCCCGTCCACTTAGTGAAGGAACCGGGTCTTGTCTTACTTGAGGCTTTGCTCTGCTGTGTCATCTGCTGAAGCACGTGCTCTGCCTCCCAAGTGTATCACTGACAGTTCCTATTATCAAGGGCAGGTAGGTCAGAGTCATTGGCATCTGTGTGAATGATGAGTCCTGTTTCATCATAAATAACCTGCATATTTATGGCCCAGACTACTTATTATTCTAGAACCTTCCTATTCATAGATGCAATAAGAACAGCCCATATATCCATTTTGCCATAGTGGAAAATAACCTCAAATCTCACTCTCAATATTTTAGTTGCAACTCCTCCTCCCCCCAAAAAAAATTTCCCCCCCAATGTTGGAACGAGTTCTCTGAATTTCTAAACATAAAAATTTTTTCAAATATTCCACATAGCAACTGAAGAAGAGGTGGTGCTTTAACCAGTCTTGGAAGACACCCTTTAAATTAATCTCTGGAGCACTGGGAAATATTGAGAAGGAACGTTCTAACTTTTCAATCCTAGGTGAGAATATTTACAACACTAGCTTCAAAATCACAGAGGATGGCCATCATATGTTTCCTGGGAGTGTTAATACTCTGCACAGGGATCCCTGCTTTTTAAACGGAGCTATGTGGGGGCTGGGCAACAACTGTATCACTCCCCTTAAACTAGAACTCCCACAGCTAGAGACTAGAGAAAGCCCTGAAACACAAGAGGGAGGGAGCACAAGCCGTATTTCTGAGGCTGTTCTCAGAACACATCATTATCTGGCTTTTCTGTTTCAGTAATTTGTAAGCAGGCTGCCTCCTCTATAAACAGACCAGCAGGAGAGCAGAAAGCCATGTGAGTTGTTGCATCTCTACTGGCTGGGACCCTGGAGACAACATCAATTTTAATGCATTGCAATGTGGGGCTGTCTTGGAGGGGATGCTATTTGCAATGTGACCATTGGAAAAGCCTGGGCCACTTCAAGAAATGTGGAGGGATGTTCATTTCATGACACTTACTTGCCTGGAATGTTAGCGAATGGTTTTAGCTATCGTTTCCAGCCAGCCTTGGGAACAGAAAGGCCAAGTATTAATGTAGTAATTTTTTGCTCCGTCCTGCTATGAGCACTACTTATTTCATACATGGCTATGGTAAAGGCCCCAGGCTGAATTTCAGCCATGCTCATCCTCTGTGGGTATGACTTGAATCCTGAAGGTGCTCTTTGAGAGGGTAGTGGAGGCCCTGAGAGTAGTATGTGTCTATCACCTGTACCCTGGCTGGGCCACTTGGCCTTATCCTGGACCCTAGAAAGAGGAGTTAAAATAAAATATAGAACACATATTAAAGAGTGGTCTAAAACCTCTGCATGGTATTTATTGCACGAAATATTGCTTCGAGGTTTTACTGCAAGGGATGGCCTTAAATGAGGGTGACGCGTGCTTGCCTATTGACAGGTCAGGAGGCACACAGACCCCTCACAGAACAAAGTAAGGTGGTGTCATGTCCGGTCAGGCCCACCTGGACTTGGCTGTGAGGGAAACTGAAAAGGCCACCAGCCATGCTATTGGGCACTGAGCCTTGGTGTCAACACAAAAAGCACTATGCCCCTTAGGCAGGGACTAGGAGGCTGCCTGGCAGCTTTTCCGTATTTTCTCTGTTATTCGTGGTTCTCAACTAGTGGCAGTTTTTCCTGCCAGAGGACATCTGGCAATGTCCAGAGACAGTTTCAGGAGTCACAGCGGGGGCGTTGGTGGGGGATGGAGGATGTTGCTACCTCGATCCGGTGGGTAGAGGCCAGGGATGCTGCTGTACATCCCACAGTGCCCAGGGCAATCCCCTCCTCCCCTTCAAAACAATGAATTGTCCCGTCCAAAATGTCAATAGCACCAAGATCTATGACTAATTGGAATTTATGGCTGTATCACTATAGTGGTTTTGAACCAGAAAGGAGAAATATGCAGGTGTTTCTGGACAAATGAGCTCATCCATTCCACAGGCACATCTGAAACATCCTGATGAGGACTCCAGAGCTCTGTGAGAGAGGGCTTCAAAGTGAAGACAGATACTCCTGCCAAGAAAGGCGGGTGGCGAGCCAGATAACTGTGATCTGGGAAAACATGGAATGCTTATAAGTGTCTCCTGCATGTCCAGCTTTGTTCAGATTTGAGCTTTATTAGCATTTAATTTTTAGTCCAATAGTCACGATCCTTTTGTAGGCTTTCACAAATCCTTTGTAAGAGCTGGACCTCATCCGGAAGGTCAAATACCTGATGCTAGCTAGGCATTGCCAGTTACTTGGCAATTTTATTCCTTCTGTAATTCAGTTGACACCTTTTGACCATCAGGCATTCTAGACATAAAGGAGACAAGAATAAGACAGACTCAGTTGATGCTCTCCTGGAATTAAAATCTAGAGGGAAAAGATGCCTGTAAATGAAAAAATTTTTGAGTTATGGATTCATCACTATTTCTGTAATGGACAAGTAAGAAAAATACAGAGTATAATGAAAGTGTATAAGGGCGATCCTAACTCAATTTTGGCTTTTAGATAGTTTTCCCCAGTGAATGGATGCCTTTGTTCTGCTTGCTTGGGCTTCCTTGCAGCCTGGCAACTGGGTTTCAAGAACCAAATCCCAAGAAACCAAGGCTGAAATGCATGGTATTTTATTATCTTCCAGCCTTGAAAGTCAGGTTGTCTGATTTCTGCTATCATCTTGGATAAGGGAGTGATACAGGATTTTTTGGACTGGAAATGCATGGTATTTCCCTGGGCCGATGGTCTCCCAGGCTCTTGTCTGGTGAAGTCGAAGAATGCAATCATGAACGAAAGGTGGTATAGCAAAGGAAATTTATTGAAGAATAAGTATAGACTCCCACATGGGGAGATGGGGGAAGAGTCCCACCGAGTTCCTTTTTCCATGGTTTTTAAAGGCTGCAGTTTTTGTGCCTTGATATCCCCTCTGATTGGTTGCTATTCCCCTTTGATTTGGCCACTATAGTAACTCCTGAGCTCAAAGGGCAAAACCTCATATGGGACATGTGAAGTCCTCCTCCCTCATTGTTCCTCTATTCCCTCTGGGCTTTCTCCCTCCTTCTTTATTTTGTAAATATAGACCTTTTGGCTACTCCCAGTTCCCTTGTCTTATGGAAATGTAACTGCTGCCTTTCCCAACTCCCTTATCTTATGGAACTGTAACTGTTGCCTCTCCCAACTCCCTTGTCTTATAAAAATGTACCCTTTTGCAACTCTGTAGCCTGCTGTTTTTTCTATGGACCCACTTAATTTTAAAAAGTCCCTAAGCCTACCTATTTCACCCCTAAAAATTCCCATTTCAGAAGTCACGAGGGTCTAATAAGTTGCAAAGACTGGGCGACATTGGCACTAGAACTTTATGGGAAGGTATGTTCAGATCCCATTGTAAGAGAAAAACAAGCAGGGTGGGAGCTATTGTTGCAGCCATATTTGGAAAATGCAGTCAGCTGTAAGCAAAACAAGAGTGAATAAGTATAAACTAGGGTTTAAATCACTTCTCTTTTTTGAACAAAAAATAAAACTAAAGAAATATAGAACTAATGTAAAGATTCCTCTAAATATAGATCATATTAAATCTATAAAAATAATCAGTGAAAGGAAACCAAGATGGCGGCATAGATAAACACTGGGAAATAGTCGCCCCACACAACAATTGAAAATTATCCCAAAGGACGGAGCAAACATCGTCCAAAACAACAGGAAGGCTGGCTGAGTGTAATTTCTACAACTAGAAGAAAAGAAGAGCACGCTGAGAGCCAGAGGAGCTGCGGAGGCTGAGTGCAGAGGTATGGCGGCGGCTCGCGCGCGCAGAAAGGGGGTGGCACCTGAGGACGCGGTTGTCTTTTTGAATCACAAGCTCCCGACTGCTCTGAACTCCGGTTCCGGGAAGTCTCTGGGGACCCAGGTCTCATACGGGGAGAGGCGATTCTGTCAGGCGGCAGCGGGCGAACTTGAGGGCGGATTTCCCTCAGAGGTGCTTGCAGCCGTTACTGGGACACTGAGACACGCGACTCCGGGCACGGAGAATCAGCCATAGCGTCTTTCTCCGCCCCTTTGACTCCCTGAGACCCCGCCCCACCCAGGCTGTGGCAGAGGCTTTTGCATGTGAATGTACCTAACTATAGCCCAGCCAAGCAGACCCGGAACTTCCAAGAGAAGGCCCAAGGCCCCGCAGCGGCTTGCATTGCTTCACAGCTGAGCCTCTTCGTGGTTCCTGCTCTGTGGCCTCAGGCAGGGGCTGAATTAGCACCTCCTTAGAACCAGGAGCCACTGTACCCAGTGGTCAGAGGGGGTCCATTCTCCCACTTCAGACACAGCTGCTTCCCACAGCCAATTGGACTGGAGGTCAATTCCTCCCAGTGATCCTACAACAACCAAGGCACCAAGAGTGCACCAAGAGTGTCCACCCCGGGTAACTGGGGAGGCTGAGCCACTGGGCCCTACAGGACACCTGGCGCGCAGGCCACTCTATCAACACAGGGAAGCAGCCAAAATGCGGAGACAAACAGGTCACAATTAGCAGAAACGGAGGAGGCCAGATGACTGGATATAGAGTTCAAGGCCACGTTTATAAGGTTTTTCAAGAATTTTATGGAAACCGCCGATAAATTTAATGAATCCCTCAAGGAGTATAGTGAGACCATGGAGGTCATGAAAAAGGACCAACTAGAAATTAAGCATACACTGACTGAAATAAAGAATAATTTACAGAGATCCAACAGCAGACAAGAGGATCCCAAGAATCAAGTCAAAGATTTGAAATGCAAAGAAACAAAAAATACCCAACCGAAAAAGAAAAAAGAAAAGAGATTCAAAAAATACGAAGATAGTGTAAGGAACCTCTGGGACAACTTCAAGCGTACCAACATCAGAATTATAGGGGTACCAGAAGGAGAGAGAGGGCAAGATATTGAAAACCTTTTTGAAGAAATAATGACAGAAAACTTCCCCCACCTGGTGAAAGAAATGGACTTACAAGTCCAGGAAGCGCAGAGAACCCCAAACAAAAGGAATCCAAAGAGGACCACACCAAGACACATCATAATTAAAATGCCAAGAGCAAAAGATAAAGAGAGAATCTTAAAAGCAGCAAGAGAAAGACAGTCAGTTACCTACAAGGGAGTACCCATCCGACTGTCAGCTGATTTCTCAACAGAAACCATGCAGGCCAGAAGAGAGTGGCAAGAAATATTCAAAGAGATGAATAGCAAGAACCTGCAACCAAGATTACTTTATCCAGCAAAGCTATCATTCAGAATGGAAGGTCAGATAAAGAGCTTCACGGATAAGAAAAAGCTAAAGGAGTTCATCACCACCAAACCAGCATTATATGAAATGCTGAAAGGTATTCTTTAAGAAGAGGAAGAAGAAAAAGGAACTCTTACCATTTGCCACAGCATGGATGGAACTGGAGAGTGGATAAATACCACAAGATCTCACTTATTTGTGGAATATAATGAACAACATAAACTGATGAACAAGGACTGATCCAGAGACGGAGAGGCTTTGATTGGACTGTCGGGCCTTGGAGGGAAGGTAGGGGAGGGTGGGGGCAAGGGGGAAAGATCAACCAAAGGACTTATATGCAAGCATATAGGCCTAACCAATGGACACGGACAACGGGGAGGTGAGGGGATGAGCAGGGGGAGGGGGGGTAGAGGGTACACATATGTAATATCTTAATCAATAAAAAATATTTAAAAAAAATAATCAGTGAGTGAAAAGTTACAGATTCTAGGAACCTAGGAATTCTAGAAATACAATAATAATTTATTAAATTTAATCTTAGGTTCAGATTTTAGATTCTTTGAAAAATTGTGTAGGTTCAGGCAGGACCAAGATGTTTAGGTCCATTTAAGACCTCATAGTCACCAACAGGTTGCTATAAGCCCAGAGTAGTTTTGGAAAAACAAAAGGGCTTTGTTGTTAAAGATATGCTATTTCTTTGCCTTTTTCCCCTCCACTTATGAGAATGAAAACTTCTTAATCTTGAGCAAACCAAATGGAGAACTCAGTGTGACTCCATTGCAGTGTTGGGGCAGGAGTGGGATGGGGTGGTGGCCCCCTGTGGTGTAACTGAGGTTGGACAATGTGTGTGGAGAATACAGATGGCTTTTCTCACTGTGACCAGCTGCAAAGGTGTTTCTTCTGGGTAAATTCATGACAGCAAAAACATTAACTTTGTCTTCTCTGGCACCATTTGTCTTTGGTTAGTTAGTTATTTCAGTAGAACAAAAAATGCTGAACTCCTTTAGTTATGTAATTACTAAATTACTTGGCTATGTCTCCCCAAGAATGTAAGACAAAGCTGTTTTTTTGCAAAACAATAGTTTTCTTTCTCCCTAACTCCCCTCCTCCGCCCCCCCCCCCCCGCTTTTTTTTTTCTGGTTAAACATTAAATTATATGAGTAAGAGAAGGTGTTAATGTTTACCAGAGCCACTGGGAATCGATGCATTTTTGTTTTAAGACACCTTGTAGTGTTACTTCTCGCATGGATATTTGGAGAAAGAAGAGGAAAGAGCTGAAGGAAGTAGCTTTAATGGTGAAAATTGTTTTGAAATCATTTTTTTTTTTTGGTTGCAGAATGTTATATTAATTTAGGAAATAAGCTTTGCATTTAAAAAAACTGTAATTTAGAATAAAACTACATTTAATAGAGGAAAAGCTAAATGTGTGTTTTTGAAATTTCTAAAATATTACATTTAGACAGTTTTTCTTGTAGTTGCTCAGGTTACAGACTTCCTTTTTCTATACATAGAATGGCTTAAAATCTCTTTTCTGTTCCAGCTCTCCCTGAAGATTAAATCTTGAGAGAAACAGAGAAGCAAATTTTCTTTTTGCAAATTTGTGAAGAAGAGCATTCAATTAAAAAAATTGCCAATCTAAAATAAAAGATGCAGTGGAAATACAAGGTCCTTGGCACTTCATAGGCTAAAGAAAATCAGGGAGAGGATGACACAGTATAATTAAATAAAGGAGGGAGATGTCCATGAATCAGTCAGGATAAGAAGATAAATCAAAAGACCAAAGGAATAAAAAGATTTTTGTACATATAAACCTTTTTTAAAACAAAACAAACCTGTGTGTCTAGAAGAGAGTAACAGTGAAATATTAAGTGGGAGTATGTGGAAAAGAACATTTCTAGAATATAAAGAAATAAGAGATATGCACAGTAGGTATCTGAGCTGCACACAGTGTATGTGCTAATATCAGGGCCTCTTTGCTCTTCATTTGAATACAAGATTAATAGAAGATACTAAAAACAAAAATTTACCCTCTCTCAAGCCAGTAAAAGTGTGAGACAGTTTTTCTAAGTCATTTAGCACCGTGACCAGATGGTTAAAGAAGATAAATTTTAAGAGCTGATTTTTAAACTTTAGAGGAAACTGCTGCTGGTGTTCAGTTTGGTGCACTTCATAGTGCACATTTGCATATGAGAAATGCTTCCATAATATTGTAGTTAATTTACTGGGCAAACAGCATGAATATGTATTGTGGCTTTATGGTGCCAAACAAAACTGGTTGATTTGATAAAATTATAAGTAAGTTTGAGGATGCAGGAGAAAAGACTAATAGATCAGTTATATGTCAATTTGCAAAAGAAAGAAAATACTGGCCTACTCCCCAACTCCAACTTTGCAGTTGGTTGAATGTACATTGTGCAGACAAAATGTGACTGTGCTAGTTCTTGGTTATTGATTAATCCTCCTAAAAGAGTAAGCTACTTGGTTGCTTTAACAATTCATTTTTTAAATTGGCAAAAAAAAAAAAAAATCCTTGAAAAAATTCTAGACATAGGTAAACACAGTCTAAATGCACACTCATATAAAATGTAATCGATATTTGGAAAACCACACTATCAAGGCATCTATTAAAGTAGTGAAATAATAATTAAATTCTCTAGTTATTAGAAAAAACGACTGGCTGGCTAATTAAGCAAAAAATATCTTTCACAATGCATATTTGATTGAATGGATCTGTTACCCAACCATTTAATGGATGGGACATTAAATGAAGGAACAAAGCTTTCCGGTTAATACTATCCACATGACTTTTAGGCAGGCACGGCCTCTGTTAGGTACATGTGTTTGTTTGCAGTGGACGTTATTGTTGCTTCTCCTCTACTCTAAAGAAGCCACCAATCCTGATAGTTGACCTGAGCTCCAGCTTCAGAAGTGGCTTGTAATTGGCTTAGCCCAGAGTGCAATTCCATCTCCCTGGTCCCAGGCATTGGTCCAGAATGCCACATGACATGAGTTGTTCCAATCAGGGTGAAGCCCGTGGCATTTTTCAAAGTTTGGGAGAAGTTATGTCTCCTTCTGAATGATGTTGCATCTTTATGTGAGGCCTGGAACTGCTAATGGTACTTGGCTGTCAGGAGGAGAGCCAGTCTCAGGATAAAGCTAAGGAAGCACCAGGATGAGCAGAGCTCAGTGAATTATAGATAAACAGGCTGGAGTCCTAATCAAACCATACCAGAGGCCTAAATAGTCTCTGTACTGCATTGAGCCAGTGCATTCCAGTTTAAGCCAGTTTGTGTTGGGTCTTCTCTTACTTGCAAATAAAATCACCCCAAGAAATCCAACAACTCAATAGCACCAAGTCCAAGGACCCTTACTGGCCTTTGGTCTACTTTCCCCTGCCCACTCTATATACATACAAATGCCCATACCAACATCTTTTCCAAAGCTCTTTCTAAGTTTGAGATATAGAGAAGATTAAGGGTGAAACAAATTCTTCATATTTCCATATCTTAGCTTTGGAAAACCTTCAAGTATTTGTAGTTAGCCAACATTATTTAACATTCTATTTTAAAATGATTATAGAATTTTAGGAAGTTGCAAAAGTAGTGTATCTTTTACCATTCACAAAAATTAACTTAAAATGGATTAAAGACTTAAATGTAACACTGGAAACCATAAGACTCCTAGAAAAAACACATAGAAAAAAGTTACCTGATATGGGTCTTGGCAATGCATTTTTGGACATTAGTCCTAAAGCATAAGCAACATAACAAAAATCAATGAGTGGGACTACATCAAACTAGAAAGCTTCTGCACAGCAAAAAAAAAAAAAAAAATTATTCAGCACAATGCTAAGATAACCTATGGAATGGGGGAAAAACAAACCCCTTGTCAGCCATATGGAATCATACAACTTGTTAGCAGAAAAAACAAATAATCCAATTAAAAATGGGTGAAGGACCTGAATAGGCATTTTTTCCCAAAGGAGATATATGAATGGCCAATAGGTACATGAAAAGCTGCTCAACATCACTAATAATTAGAGAAATGCAAAACAAAACCACAATGAACTATCACCCCACACCTGATAGAATGCCTATCATCAAGAAGACAAGAGATAACTAATGCTGGTGAGGATGTGAAGAAAAAAGAAACTTTGTCCACGGTTGGTGAGAATGTAAATTGGTATAGCTACTATGGAAAACAGTATGGAGATTTTGAAAAAATTAAAAATAGAGCTACTATATGATCTAGCAATTCCACTTATGGAATATATCTGAAAATGAAAACACTATATAACTGCATTCAACTTTCACGTCAATATTTTTAACAATGAGGGGCCTGGTGTATGAATTTGTGCATCAGTGGGGTCTCTCAGCCTGGCCTGCGGGATCAGGCCAAAACTGGCTCTCTGACATTCCCCAAGGGGTCCCGGATTACAAGAGGGTGCCGGAAAGGTCGAGGGACCCCACCAGTGCTCGGGGCCGGGGAGGGACACAGAAGGTTGGCCAGCGAGGGAGGGAATGTGAGAGGGCTCCAGGGCATGTCCGGCCTGTCTCACTCAGTCCTGATTGGCCAGACCCCAGGAGCAAACTAACTTACCAGTTGGAGTGTCTGCCCCCTGGTGGCCAGTGCACATCATAGCGAGTGGTTGAGCGGCCTTGGCATACCATTAGCATATTATGCTTTGATTGGCTGAACAGCCTACTGGACGACTGGGCACTTAGCATATTAGGCTTTTATTATATAGGATAGCCAAATAGCCAAGACATGGAAACAACTGGTGTCCATTGACAAATGAATGGATAAAGAAAAATATTATACATATTTTGCCAAATGTCAATTATATTTCAATAAAACTGGGGGAAAAAACAACAAAAAAGCCCCAAATGTTTTGAGTAGGAACTAAAGGGGATACTCATAACATACTTTGCTATTTATGTACTGCTTTTTTTTTTCTTCCATATTTCTAGTGCTATTTCTCAAGAACCAAGTGAGGTAGATCTTTATTGTTTCGTTTGGTCCAACGCATGAGAGAGGGCTTCTGGGTGGTTAAAAGAATGGCTATTAGTTTGGGGGAGACTCAGGTAAAAGCCAGAGACACCAGGGGATGCAGAGGGGCCCCTCAAAGGCCTCTGGGCTCCAAAGGCTCCTAGTCATGCTTGAGGCTGAGCCTTTCAAAGAGATACTCGCCCAGCCCAGCCTGGGGGCCGCAGCCTGCGGAGGTGACTCAGGTGTCGCCCATCTTTTTGATGAGTTTCACCTCCTCACCCTGGAAGTGGTCCTCCAGGAAGTCACAGAGCTGAGGGTCTGGGGGTAGAACCCAGGGCCTGCAGCTCCAAAGGGCCTGGGTCAGGCTCCTCTCCAAGGCCAGGGCGGCTTCCATGGGCCCTGAGTTTTGCCCACTCACCTTGGGAGGCTTCAGCACGTCCTGGAAGGGAATGCGGCCATCACGCTGGTTTTGCAACTTTAAGAGAAGCTCAGCGCCAGAGCCACAACTTCATGGTCGCAATAGAAGCCCCAAGAGAGGTAGGTGTGGGAGGCCCGCAGAGGCATGGGGTCAGGCGGTGGGAGCAGGCTCCACCTCGGTGGAATAATTCTGATGAGTTTGGGAGCTCACGGTTGTTTGGCAATAAGGAGTTAAGGTAGAAAAGAAGCCGGTGTGTTGGCTGGTCCTGGAGGTGGTTCTGAAGGTGGTGACTGGATGAGCCGCAGGAGGGAGGCCGGAGGCTGGGAGAAGGGTGTCCCTGGGTCTGTTCCATCCAAACACTGTTGAAGCAGGAGACAGATCCAGGACTACCAAGGGCACTGCCTGAAAGAAGTAGATCTTATTCTCATTTTACATATGAGAATATTAATAAATGGAGAAGTTAAGTTTCTCAAGTTCATACACCTTTAATGGAAGAGACAGGATTTAAATCTGTGTAGTCTGGCTTCAGAGTGCACATTCTGATCCCTAGAGGACTATAGCTAGCATGGTAGCGTTTTCATCTTGAGGATGTCTAGAACATGAAACTATGTTTAAAAAGAAGAGCAGCATATCATGTGTGTGTGTGCACATGTGTGTACGTATAAGCGTATATCTGTTTAACTTTTGTGCATACACAACCTAACTCCCTAACTTGGTTAAGGATTTTGTGTTGGTTCCATAAGGGGAAAAAGATCCTATCAGGCATTAGTGGGCTCTAACCCTTCACTGTTTCCTTTCAGGCTTCACTTGGATCTCTTTACAAATTAATGTGTGTACAAATAGCATGAGACAGCCATCACGTGCGGGGTGCTGCCTCTGAGAAAGGCCACAGACGATAGTCTTAAAACTTTAATGAGCAGAGTCCAACTTGGCAGCAGTTTGCATATCATCATGAACTCTCTCTAAAGTGGATGTTTTCTTGTGTCATTTTTCATTTCTCTGAGAGGTTAATTTAAGAACTACTGTGCACCAGTAGTTGAAATTGTTACTTTATTCTTTCCCGCTTTATTTCTTTCCCATTCTTTTCCTCAAATATTTTCTGTAAAAACTGGTCTGAAAAGAACGTTGAGCAAAACATCATTGAATGTTACAATGTTCTAAAATTCAAAGCCATCCTTGCTGGCATAGAATAAACAAAAGGTATTTTCCACTATAGAAATATGTTTTTCTTATTTCGCAATAGATACATTGAGATACATTAGCTGCATCATCCTTTAAATAATTTGAAAATCTTATTCTTTTCATACATAATGTGAAATGTCTTAAGGAATTGAACACTTTCAGTTTGGATGGGTAAGTCTTTTAAGGAAAACATGCACACAGAGGATAGTTTTTTGCCATCCCTTACAGATTTCCTGTCCTTTTTTGGATGTTGAAAAAATGAAAAATGTTAGCTTTTTTTTTTTTTTGCAGCAATTACAATGCTTTGAAGTTGTATTTTCTCTTTTAATTATAATGACTTATTGAGATTTTTGAGATAGATTTTTTTCACCATCTAAACTGTAGTTCTTATTTTCTACCCATTCTTCTGCTAATTCTCCCTTACATTATTTCATGCGAGTACTTGTTCGACTTTTAAAGGCTACCTTTAGTTTAAGGATGTATACAATATGATGACAAGAGACTTTGAGGGTTGGTGGAGTCATGCAACTTATTCTTTTAGTAAACATGTAGAAAAAACATTGGGGCACATTCAGATGTACACAAAACAGGAGTTCTAATATTTTATGTATTTGGTAAATATGAGAATGCTGGAAATGCAAAGCAATGGTAGTCCCAGTTGGAGTGACCTTCCCTTACAACTACATTGGCTTTAGAGTCGGTCTGTTGGCATGGCCCCAGAGAACCTCACTTACCCCATGACTGCAAAACCCTGAACTCCACTGTTTTCATCAGGGTCATTGTAATTCAAGGACATAAGACATGGAGGTACAGCCATAAAAATCACTTCTGTATATATTAATAGATCTGACTACAGCAAAAAGAGCTGGATTTTAAGTAATTTTTCATTTGTATCAGAGAGAGATGAATATTTTATTTTGAACAAAGGTAGAGAGTATGGTAGGAGATTGACAGAGACAGCCAATATGATCTATCCTTTTGTTTGGATATAAATCATAGATTGCCAATAATAGACTTTGATCATTTCTTGGGGTAAAATTTATCCTCTTTGCAATGAGCAGACATGCTCTTCTTCACTTGATTTCCCAGTATACTCCTGGTTCAGTGACTTAATCACATAATACAGATTATTTAAATTAGTAAGAATTATCAAGGAGTGAGAAATCTTGATATTTTCTCCTAGTGCTTGAAATAATGCACAAAATTCCTCTTCTATTTTAAATGGAAGATGTGGCTTCTTCGAATCGGGTTTGCCAGTTTGCCACCAGAACACAGGTGTTGTGAAAACCACCACTAAATCAAACCCCAAATGGGAAAGGAAAAGAATCACATCGACTCATCGTCATTGGACACGTAGATTCTGGCGTCTACCACTCCTGGCCATCTGATCTACAAATGTGGGGGAATCCACAAAGAACCACTGAAAAATTTGAGAAGGAGGCTGCTGAGATGGCGAAGGGCTCCTTCAAGAATGCCTGGATCTTGGATACACTGAAAACTGAATGGGAGTGTGGAATCATCATTGATATGTCCCTGTGGAAATTCGAGACCAGCAGGCATTATGTCACCATCATTGGTGCCCAGCACACATAGACTTCATCAAAAACATGAAGCACATGTTCATCAGGCACATCGCAGGCTCACTGTGCTGCCCTGATTGTTGCTGCTTGTGTTGGTGAACATGAAGCAGGTATCTCCAAGAATGGGCAGACCCGTGAGCATGTCCTTCTGGCTTACACACTGGGTGTGAAATTGCTGATTGTGGGTGTTAACAAAATGGATTCCAATGAGCCTCCCTACAGCCAGAAAAGATATGAGGAAATTGTTAAAGGAGTCAGCACCTACATTAAGAAAATTGGGTACAACCCCAACACAGTAGCATTTGTGCCAATTTCTGGTTGGAATGGTGACCACATGCTGGAGCCAAGTGCTAATATGCCTTGGTTCAAGGGATGGAAAGTCACCCGCAAAGATGGCAATGCCAGTGGAACCACGCTGCTGGAGTTCTGGATTGCATCCTGCCACCAACTGGTCTAACTGACAGGATCCTGCATCTGCCCCTCCAGGATGTCTACAAAATTGGTGGTATTGGTACTGTCCCTGTGGGCCAAGTGGAAACTGGTGTTCTCAAGCCCGGCCTGGTGGTCACCTTTGCTCCAGTCAACGTTACAACTGAAGTAAAGTCTGTTGAAATGCACCATGAAGCTTTGAGTGAAGCTCTTTCTGGGGACCATGTGGGCTTCAATATGAAGAAGGGGTCTATCGAAGATATTCCTCTGGCAGTGTGACTGGTGACAGCAAAAATGACCCACCAGTGGAAGGAGCTGGCTTCACAGCTCAGGTGATTATCCTGAGCCACCCAGGCCAGATCAGTGCTGCCTATGCACCTGTGCTGGATTGTCACACAGCTCATATCACTTGCAAATTTGCTGAGCTGAAGGAAAAGATTGATTGTCCTTTTGGGAAAAAGTTGGAAGATGGTGCTACTTAGTTTTTGAAATCTGGTAATGCTGCCATCGTCGATATGGCTCCTGGCAAGCCCACGTGTGTTGGGAGCTTCTCTGACTGCCCTCCGCGGGGCCATTTTGCTGTTTATGACATGAGACAGACAGTTGCTGTGGGTGTCATCAAAGCCGTGGACAAGAAGGCAGCTGGAGCTGGCAGAGTCACCAAGTCGGCCCAGAAAGCTAAGAAGGCTAAATGAATATTATTCCCTACACCTGCCACTCCAGTCTTACTCAGTGGTGGAAGAATGGGCTCAGAACTGTGTGTCTCGATTGGCTATTTAAGTTTAATAGTGAAAGGCTGGTTAATGATTACAATGCATCGTAAAATCTTCAGAAAGAAAAGAGAGAATGTTTTGTGGACCATTTGGTTCTTTTGTGTGTGTGGCAGTTTTTAAGTTATTAGTTTTTAAAATCAGTACTTTTTAATGGAAACAACATGACCAAAAATCTCTCACAGAATTGAAGACCCATTAAAGTAACAAAGTTTAATGAGAAAAAAAACCCTCAAAAACAAAACAAACAAAATAAAGGGAATATGTCGTTACTGAATTGAACAACTTACCTGAATGATATGAGATGACACTCAGTCAATAGTGAATTTTTAAAAAATGATTTAAAAAATAGTCAATAAATATTTTTTGAAAATAGGGATTTTTTTTGGGGGGGATAACATTTTTATTAGATGTAACTTTTCTTCCTTTTTGGTAATAGTTGGAAAAATCAGATCAATGTGGAAACATATACAAGCAGATTTAAACAATTAACAAAGTTCAGACTACCTCTGAATGCTTGCCTAGGCCAGAGTATGCCAGCATTAGGCATTATCAGAAAATATTGCTCTTCTGGAGGAGTTGAGGAGGTGGTGAGATGGGAAGACAGATGCATGAACAATCTATATATCCTATATAATAAAGAGGTAATATGCAAATTAACCCTCATGCCCTCACCAGGCCGGCAGGGGGGTTAGTGAGGAACGACCAAACGACTGAACAAGCAGGCTGTGTGGGGCAACCAGGCTGGTGGGGGGGCTATGAGGGGTGACCAGGCCAATAGGGGGAGTAGTTGGGGGCAACCAGGCCAGCAGGGGGGGGAACAGGGGCGACCAGGCCGGTGGGAGGGTCAGTTAGGAGCAACCAGGCCATCAGGGAGGGGGCAGTTGGGGGCGACCTGGCCAGCAAGGGGGGCAGTTAGGGGTGATCAGGCTGGCACACAGAGGCAGTGAGAGGTGATCAGGCATACAGGGGGGGCTAGTTAGGGGCAACCAGGTAGGCAGGCAGGTGAGTGATTAGGAGCCAGTGGTCCAGGATTGTGAGAGGGATGTCCAGTTGCCAGTTTAGGCCCAATCACAGGCAGTCAGACATCCCCTGAGGGTTCCCGGATTGGAGAGGGTGCATGTTGGGCTGAGGGGACCCGTCCCCCCATGAACGAATTTTGTGCACCAGGTCTCTAGTCTCTCTCTCTCTATATATAAAAGCTAATATGCAAATTATCCAGGACTCCATAACAGTCACAACCAGCTCAGGAGGAGGCTGCACGCTCAGGGGGGCCTGCCCCTGGCCCCAGCAGCCACCGTGCAGGCCCAGAGCGAAGAAACAACACTCAGGGGGGCCTGCCCCCGCTGGGAGACAGCACACCAGCAGTCCTGCCTCTGTGTGTGAGTTGCAGAGGAAACACCATTTCTTACCGCTCATTGGCTAAGCTCCCTATATGTCACTCACAGTGTTCTTGGTAACTTGGGTAATAAGAATCCAAGGGTTTTTCCACCTCACTCCTGGAGGAAAAAATGAAGGTGAATAGAGCCTTGGCCTGTGGACCTCAGGGTCTGGGTTCGATTCTGATCAAGGGCATGTACCTAGGTTGCAGGCTCCTCCCTGGCTGGGGCCCAGGTCAGGGCTCATGCAGGAGGCAAGCAATTGAAGTGTCCCTCTCACATTGATGTTTCTCTCTGTCTTTCCTTCTCTCTTCCATGCTCCCTAAAAATCAAGGGAAAAATATCCTCAGGTGAGGATAAAAGACAAAAAGAAACATCCTATGAAAGAGACATCTTGAAAATGCCTAAAAAAGTTGTCATTTTTTTGTGGTAAAGGGACTGAAGTCCATGTTGATGTAAACACCTTGGTGGCTGCAGTGGCTGGCAGCCGTCAGTAGGACATTCCCTGAGGGCTCCTGGACTGTGAGAGGGTACAAGCTGGGCTGAGGGGACCCCCACCCCATGTACGAATTTTGTGCACTGGGCCTCTAGTCCTATCTGCCGGGGTCCAACCCCAGCGGGTCCAGGGGTCCCCAAAGGTGTAGACGGAGTCGGCGAAGAAGGAAGGACACGGAGACAGTGTTCAGTTGATCAGCAGCCTAGCCAGGATCTCCAGCCAGGATCTCCAGCCAAGTTCTGGTCTGGATCTCCAGAGAGGTTCTGCTTAGGATCTCCAGCCAGGTTCTGTGTCCATGTTCTCTTGCTAGGTTCTCCAGGTTCTCCAGCCAGGTTCTGTAGCCATGTTCCCTCGCTAGGTTTTCCAGTCAGGTTCTGTCCAGGTTCTCCAGCCAGGTTCAGTCACCAGGTTCTAGTCAGGTTCTCTTGCCAATTTCTGTAGTCAGGTTCAGTCCAGGATCTTTTGCCATGTTTTCTCGCTAGGTTCTGTCTCTAGGTTCTGAGGCCAGTTTCTGTCCAGGATCTTTTGCCATGTTCTCTCCAGCGAAGTTCTTCTGTCTCTAGAGAACGTTCTGTGTAGGTTCTGTGCCTAGGTTCTGTCTCTCTCTCTGTCTCCTAAGTTCTGTCTGCTGTTGTCTTGTTACAACTGTATTTATACCAGTTGATTCCAATCCTATCAATCTCTATTCCAAAGGTTAGGGTGTTTCTTATCTCCATTCCAGGAAGTAAAGATTATGTAGCTTAAGCATGATTGTTCGTAGTTAAAGTGATTAATTACCCACCTGGCACTTAGTTAAGAGGTTTTATTCCCTCCCTAACTTCAGGGGAAAATCCCTGCCTGGGGAAACAACCTTTCTCAGAGACCTTGGTTAAAACACATAGTGCCTAGAAGGTGAGCAAACATATTAAGAACAGTATGCCATATATGCCAGGTCCCTTGAAACAGCAAGCATGGACTGGCTCCCGGCACCTATCTAATAAAAGAGAAACATGGTAATTAGTGTACGTCCGCTACCCTTCCCATTGGCTAATCAGGGCGATATGCAAATTAACTGCCAGCCAAGAGGGGGGCCGGCAGCCAGGCAGCTTGAAACTAACATGAGGCTTGCTTGCTTCAGTGATGGAGGAAACCAACGTTCCCCGCCTGCCTTGCCAGCCTCTGAGCTTGCAGTTTGAAACATAGTTACAAATATAGAAGCTAAACAAAACCCCAGAAAACTGCTTTCAGCGAGCCGGGATCTCAGAGCTGGAGTTGATACAGTGTTTCGATTATAGAACACAAACAAACCAGATACCTGCTTTCAGCAGCAGAGGCCTCAGAGCTGGAGCCAGAGCTAAAGCTGGCTCAGAATAAAAAAAGAAAAAGAAAAAAAGGAGCGGTTGGGAGCTTCAGTCACCCGCGAGCCTGAAAACAGCCCTCAGCCCCTCACCCAGACTGGCCAGGCACCCCAGTGGGGACCCCCACCCTGAACCAGGACACCCTTCAGGGCAAACCAGCCGCCCCCCACCCGTGCACCAGGCCTCTATCCTATATAGTAAAAGGGTAAAATGCCTCCCAACACCAGGATCAGCGGAGCCACGAGGCCTCCTGGCATTGGGATCAGCGTGACAGGGGGCAGCACCCAAACCCCCTGATCACCCTGCGGCTCTGTGTGTGACAGGGGGCGGGGCCACAACCTCCCTATTCGCCCTGCTCTGTTCGTGACAGGGGAAGGCGCCCCAACCCCCTGATAAGCCCTGCTCTGTGCCTGATAGGGGGGAGCTCCCCAACCCCCTGATCACCCTGCGGCTCTGTGTGTTACAGGGGAAGGCGCCCCAACCCCCTGATTGGCCCTGCTCTGTGTGTGACAGGGGGCGGCACCCCAGCCCCCTGATCAGCCCTACTCTGTGCCTGATAGGGGGGAGCTCCCCAACCCCCTGATCACCCTGCGGCTCTGTGTGTTACAGGGGAAGGCGCCCCAACCCCCTGATCAGCCCTGCTCTGTGCCTGATAGGGGGGAGCTCCCAACCCCCTTATCACCCTGCAGCTCTGTGTGTGACAGTGTGCAATGCCCCAGCCCCCTGATCGGCCCTACTCTGTGGGTGATAGAGGGTGGCGCCCCAACCCCCTGATCTGCCCTGCTCTGTGTGTGACAGCGGGCAGTGCCCCAACTCTCCTATGGGCCCTACTCTGTGAGTGACAGGGCGGAGCTCCCCAACCCCCTGATTGACCCTGCTCTGTGTGTGATGGGATAGAGCCATAACCTCCCCATCGGCCCTGCCCTGAGTGTGACAGTGGCGGCGCCCCAACCCCCTGATCGGCCCTGCTCTGTGTGTGACAGCGGGCGGTGCCCCAACTCTCCTATCGGCCCTACTCTGTGAGTGACAGGGCGGAGCTCCCCAACCCCCTCTTCGACCCTGCTCTGTGCGTGACAGGGGGCAGCACCCCAACCCCCGGATTGGCCCTGCTCTGTGCGTGACAGGGGGTGATGCCGCAACCTCCCCATCGACCCTGCCTTGAGTGTGACAGGGGGTGGTGTCCCAACCCCCCAATCAGCCCTACCCTGAGCGTGACTGAGGGTGGCATCACAACCTCCTAATCCACCCTGCTCTGTGCATGACAGGGGGCGGCGCCCCAACTCCCCGATCGGCCCTGCTCTGAGCCCAACCAGGGGCTGCACCTAGGGATTGGGCCTGCCCTCTGCCACGTGGGAGTAGGCCTAAGCCAGCAGGTCGTTATCTCCCGAGGGGTCCCAGACTGCGAGAGGGCACAGGCCGGGCTGAGGGACCCCCTCCCCCCCAAGTGCACAAATTTTTGTGCACCGGGCCTCTATTATATATATAAAAGGCTAATATGCTAAGTGTTCCTCCACCTGTCTGACCGGTTGCTATGACACATACTGACCACTAGGGGGCAGATGCTCAATGCAGGAGCTGTCAAGCTGCAATGACTTGGCAGCGGTGGTTCTTGGGTGACACACCCCGAAACTGGAGAGGAGAGAACCTGATTCCTCGTGGGGCCATGCAATTCCACCTTCGGCTGTGGTTTATGTTGTTGCTGGGGCACTGTTGGCCCCAAATCTGGTTTACTGCACACTTGTATTTGCATTTCACACCCTGTACAACAGCTACTTTGCCGAGTGCCCTCTCACATTCTGGGACCCCTCGGGGGATGTCGGAGAGCCGGTTTCGGCCCAATCCCCGTAGGCCAGGCCAAGGGACTCCCACCTGCCAGAGGGACCCTGCTCACTCTGCAGATGCCATGGGGGGAAGGCCCATCTTGCCCAGTCCTGCCCCGCTGGCCACCTTCTGATTAATTTCCTTTCAATGTGCATGAATCCATGCACCAAGTCATTAGTTAACTCGATAATTAGATACATCAAATTGTATGGGAACAAAGAGGAACGATTTGTTTATCCAGGTTGAATAATTGGGAAGGATAAAGAAGAAACACCATGAAGAAAAACACAGAAATCTGAGTGTTCATGCCACTGATCTGAGGATGGAGAGCAAGTGAGCTGCAAAACATTGTGTGTAAGAGCAGTGGGAGAGGACCCAAGTGCTGGACTAGGAGAACCCTGGGCCAGGCTGAGGGAGTCCTTGCTGTACTGGGAAGGATGAATTGTAGAGGGAAGAGTGGTTGAGAGACTTTATCATGGATGGTCTTTCTCTTAATTGAGTAGACCAGTGGTTGGAAAACTGCGGCTCGCGAACCACATGCGGCTCTTTGGCCCTTTGAGTGTGGCTCTTCCACAAAATACCGACTTCTGCACATGGGCCACGAAGTTTCAATCGCACTGTACGTGTGCGCCCGCATGTGGTATTTTGTGGAAGAGCCACACTCAAGGGGCCAAAGAGCCGCATGTGGCTCGCGAGCCGCAGTTTGCTGACCACTGGAGTATATTAATGAATTGGCTTTGATAAAAATACTGAATTTTATTGACAAAAATATCTACTCAATGTGGAATGCTTATTGACAAAAGTTTGCATCAAACCTTATGTTAGAAGGCGTGGCTTTGCACCCCTCCCCCGCCTAATAATTTGCTTTTACTTCCAAGCAGATAATGGTTTATTTAAAAAATGATCACAAATTCACTTCTCCTGACTAACCAGTTTTGTGACATTTGTATACAAAAAGAAAAAAAAAAAGAAGAAAATATTGTTTGGCCTCAATAAAAATTTTTTTACATAATAGATTTTGACAGAAAATTGAAATGATTATTCAATTATTATATAAAAATTGATATTCTCATGGACAAAAAATTTCTTTTTATCAAGAATTGTTATGTTCTTAAGGAAAATAAACATATGTTCCAAAGCCATAACTTTTTGGTAAAGAGAATGCAAGTAATGCCAGTTTTCCATGATGATGTTATCTAGAATTTTAGTTAGATCAATAAAAGAAGACTTGCAGTGATTAAGAAATAGCAAAACATTTGGAACAAGATAAATTGTAGTTTCCAAAAAAAAAAAAAAATTTAACATACTTCACTAGTTATTCCAAGGTTCTGTGTGCACATGCAGAGCTTAAAAGGCAAATTTACTCAGATTCTTAAAGTGATAAGCAGTCCTAAACATGAATATGTTTCCTCCCTAAAATCACCACTGTTTTTGTAAAGTTTTCAACAGATTAAATAAACTTTATTACTTGGGGATAAATGGTGATTAAAGGATACTTGACATTGGGTGGTATATAGTTGGTGTCTTATAGAATTGTACAGATCAAATATATGTATTTTTATTAACCAATGTCACCCCAATAAATTCAATACAAAGAAAATATAACTATTTTTATGCTAAGTGAATAAAAGATTTATACACATTTTTAAAAAATATATTTTTATTAATTTCAGAGAGGAAGGGAGAGGGAGAGAGAGATAGAAACATCAATGATAAGAGAGAATCATTGATTGCTGCCTCATGCATGCCCCACACTGGGGATCAAGCCGGCAACCTGACCATGTGCCCTGACCAGGAATTGAACCGTGACCTCCTGGCTCATAGGTGGATGCTCAACCACGGAGCCACGCCAGCAACTTGGCCATGTACCCGGACTGGGAATTGAACTGTGACCTCCTCATTCATAGGTTGATGCTCAACTACTGAGCCATGCCGGCTGGACAACACATTTTTGATATAACAACCAAATCCTCTTTCCCTAAAAAAAAAAAAGAAAAATAATAGGAAAAGGGTTGGATATATCAGAACAAAGTCAACAAAAGGCAACAAAGACTTATATGCAAAAAAAAAAAAAATTGTCAGCATTCTTTTGTAGCTGTGTGCCCTGTTTGGTGGGTAAAGAGCTCTGACAAGAATTTGGACCCCTGCCAGTGGGCTTGCCTGGTGTACTGTGCACAGACACCCTGCACGATAGGTCAGTAGGATTCATGCTGTTGAGTCAAATGCCACACCTCTCAGGCCTAACAAGTAAGTGCAAACCTAGCATGCAAGCAAAAACATTCCCACTCAGAAACCACTGCCTTCCTATCTGGTATTTCTTACCTTGTGTCCTGGGCGGGAAACTCCAGTACAGAACTCTGCTGTTGTCCCAAACCTGGAGTCATCCCTGTAACAAAAATTTGAGTGCCTTCTGTGTTCCAGGAAGAAGCTGTAAACAGCGCACGCAAGGCTCCCACTCTTAGAAAATTTATGAGACAGACATTAATGAAAAAGTTCAGAAAGAAACAAGATAATCACAGATTATGATCATTGCTATGAAGAAAATCGATAAGGTGATGCCTAAGAGAATAACTGGTGCAGAGGCCTGCTTTAGAGAAAGTAATGAGAAGAGTCAATAAAAAGTGACAGTTGAATCAAAGACCTAAAAATAAATGAAAGCCAGGGGAAGAAGATTCAGTGGAAGAACAAAGCCCCTGAAGGAGGAAAGGGCCTTTTATGTTTTCCAATAGACATTAGAGAGCATTTCTTTTTTTTTAAAGATATTTTTATTGAGTTTAGAGAGGAAGAGAGAGGGAGAGAGAGATGGAAACATCAATGATGAGAGAGAATCATTAATTGGCTGCCTCCTGCACACCTCACTCTGGGGATGGAGCCCGCAATCCTGGCATGTGCCCTGACTGGGAATCAAACCCTGACTTCCTGGTTCATAGGTCAGTGCTCAACCATTGAGCCATGCCGGCCGGGCAGTGAGCAATTTTTAAATGCCAAGCTCAGTGCCAAATGTAAGTCATATCCTTGATGTAACAAGGTGTTTTGGAGAAGTAGGGGAGACACATATAAATGCTATAACTTAGGTTGCAAGTGAACCATTGGTGAGTTAAGGGTGGCATTTAGATTGAGAGGTTCAGAAAAATTATAACTTTTATTTGGGTTCAGGGGAGATGGAAGAGAGAGGAACTGCAACTGTCCAGGAAGGAGTTAAAAATATTGGCATACTCCAAGTTGATGCTGTTTGTTTGAACCAATCAGCAAGCAGTTAAGTTGAGTGATAGTTTTCTGTGTCTACATCAGGAACATTAAGATGCCACATAATGACCAGTTGCCCATTCCAATTATTTAGGGTATCCTTGCCATCATGTACTAATCAGAACTTTCCCCGGATTCACCATTTCTGGGAGACTTTTGCTCAGATACATCTTGGTAAGATTTCTAGTCCAGGAAAGCCTAAGTGAAATGACCAACAGCAAGACTTGATAGCTTTCGTTCAGTAATTGTCATGGGAAATACCTGGTCCATTGAGATCCCTTTGTCTTGGCCATGTTCTGAGACCATGGGGTGGCACTGATGTCAATTATATTTAACCTTAGCTTCCTGTAGCTCATGTCATTTGAGACAGCTTGACCTTTGAGAATCTGATGAAATTGGTCAGAACTCCTTCCCACTGACGGTGGCAGACCTTGACACTGAGCATCATATAAAGCTCCAAGGGAGAAGTGTGGCTCACATTTTCCCAATCATTATTTTTTTTGTCTCAAAGACTCTGATTTTGCTGAAGAAATTCAGGAAATGGCTCATTTAATCATCTCAAGAAGAATTCTGGTCCTTTTCCTCATGGAGTTGCTCCCATAGAGGAACATTGAGCACACAGACATTTGTGAGTGTCGCCTACCTCCCTGAAGACTTGGGCAAAGGAAAGGGAGGTTCCACTCCAGCTTTACAGCAGATGATTTTACAGCCTCACAGCTGTTGAGTTCACTACTTGACTTTCTGTTTCTATGGGGTCCCTTGGGCATGTCCATTAACTCAGATGTGAAACTTTTGCCCATTCCTTGTCTCTTTTTTCTTCTCCCCTTTTTATTTCTCCCACTAATTCCAACAGAACGCTGCAAAAATGCTTGCAGATATTTACTCCCTCGATGAGGACTTGGCACTACTAGAGTGGGTGGCTGTCTCTATGGTGAGGCGCAAAAGGCTTAGAAAACAAGGTCTGCAGTCCTCACTATTGCAGCCATTTTTTTTTTTTTTTTTTTTTTGTCTGACTCATGACCTCTGGAAGGGCCTTGTTAATCTGGGTGTGCTGCCTGAAAGAAGAAAACCACCATAACCAATTTTTTTCATGCCCATCAGCCATTAAATTATTTTTTAAAGGGCAAGCTAGTTCTCCAGATTGGTTGGAGATTATGAACATACATGGAGGGAGAACAAAAAATGTCACATGGGCCCAGCTGGCATGGCTTAGTGTTTGAGCACTGACCTATGAACTGGGTGGTCACGTTCCTGGTCAGGACACATGCTTGGGTTTTGGGCTTGATCCCAAGTGTGGGGTGGGCAGGAGGCAGCCAATCAATGATTCTCTTTCATCATTGATGTTTCCATCTGGCTCTCCCTCTTTCTTCCTCTCTCTGAAATCAATAAAAATATTCGATTTTTAAAGTATGGGTCAAGCCACTACTGGGAAGACAGCATGATCTACATGGGTCCGTCCTGATAGTTGGAGTGAGAGGGTGTTCAGTGCAGGACACGGGGCCCTTTCAGGCATAGAGTGGAAGGAGAAACTGCAAAAGACAGGTTTGTGCACCTTACTGTGTGTGGCACAGTGCAGGAGACACATATACTGGAGTGGAAATTTTGCTTAAGGCTGACTCTTTTATCTCATAACCCAGTCTGATGCAGTGACCCCATCTGACAAGAGAGGGATTTTGCAGACAGATTTCCCTGGGATCTTGCCGAAGTGGAGCATCTTGGAGAACCTTATAATGTAGCTAGAGGCAAGAATCTGTACTAAATAGAGAGTTTGCTGCCTTGCTTTTCATTTGCCCGTAAGAATTTTCACAATCAATGTAGCCTATAGGACCCTCCTCTAAGAACTCAGTAGCTCACCTTACCTCTTCCTTATTGATTTACTTCAATTTCTAGTTTTAGCAGAGGGAGGTTAGTCATTAGTTTTTCCAAATGCAGCAAAAACAGTTAGTTAAAAATGCTAGGGGTCTCAATTGAAGGAATACAATTATTTGGTATTTTGTTTATCTTCAGAAAATCTAGCAATCCTCTGTCATTAAACAAAAAAAAACCATGAATCATTGAGGTTAAGGTGCAATAATTTATGTATAAATTTCTGATACTGCTCTTAGGATTTTTAAAGTATGGTAATTCGATCTTTATTTTTCCATTAGGTTATACATTTTGGGAAAACTGTTACTGATTCTTATATATTTAAAGATAATTATTTATGAATTTATATCTAAAAATTCAAAACATACTGAATAGGGTTAAAACACAGTTAAAAGTGCCTTGAATTATCTCCCACTACTCAGATAACTACTTGGATAACCATGCAGAATGATCTGCTATTAATATATTGTTCCACTTCTTTCTAGTGTTTTCTTTTCTATTCAGATATATTAGTGCACATATATATACATACTACCCTACTTGTATATGGTATATGTTTATACCTAAACCAGGTTTGTAGTGTGTTGAATACCGGTAAATAGTTTTAAATGAGGCTTTGGCACCTAATAATTTGGCATTGAGTACTCTCTTTTAATGGATGAGGATACAGACTTAGATTCTGGCCATCATGGGCTACATTCTAGGCCAGTGATGGCGAAACTATGACACCTCTGACACGCGAACTCATTTTTTTGGTTGATTTTTCTTTGTTAAATGGCATTTAAATATATAAAATAAATATCAAAAATATGTCTTTGTTTTACTATGGTTGCAAATATCAAAAAATTTCTATATGTGACACGGCACCAGAGTTAAGTTAGGGTTTTTCAAAATGCTGACACGCCTAGCTCAAAAGGTTCACCGTCACTGTTTTGGTGGGACAGGCAGAGAGTGAACACAATAAATAAATAAGATATTGGACTTCATAAGTACTAAGGAGAAAAAAGTAAGGGAGTTAAGAAATGCTAGGGGGAAGAAGTGGGTTGTGGTTTTAGATAGCATGGTCAGGGGAGACCTGAATGATTTGAATAAAGGTCTGAAGAAGGTTGAGGGAGTGAGGCATGTTAATATCTGTAGAAAAATAGTCCATTAGAGGAAACAGCAAATAGATGGCCCTAAGGTGTGAGCATGCCTGGAGCATGAAGGAGTCTTAGGAAAGCCAGGGTGTCTGAAGCAAGGTGAGGGAGGAGAGGAAGAGAAATACGTTCAGAGAGGTAACAGAGTCCTAGATTACACAGGAACTTGAAGGTTTTTGGTGTTTGCTTTGATTTTGATGTGAAATTATCAGCGAGTTTTTAAAAGAAAAATCTCATCAAAAGGATTGTTCTGGCTGCTGTTCTGATAATATAGTCTTTAGTAGGATAGGATGGAAGCAGAGACTGGGGAGGAGGTTATGCAACAATCTAGGTGCAAGATGATTATGGCTTGGACCCTGAGTCTTAGTTGAGGAAGTGTGGAGTAATGTTCAATTTTGGATATATTCTGAAGGTGCAGATGACAGAATTTGCTGATGGAGGACAGAGGGGAGGAGTTATGGGCAGTTCTACGGGGTTTGGGCTGAGAAACTGTAAGAATTGAGTTTGCACCCTAGCTGGTCTGGCTCAGTTGATAGGGCATCAACCTGTAGATTGAAGGGTTCAATTCAATTCTGATCAAGGGCACATGCCCGGGTTGTGGCTCAATCCCCAGTAGGGGGCATGCAGGAGGCAGACTATCAATGATTCTCTCTCACAATTGAAGTATTTTTTTTCTCTCTCTCCCTCTCCCTTCTTCTCTGAAATCAATAAGAAATATAATTTAAAAAATAATAAGTTTGCTATTTACTGAGTTGGGGAAGTGAATGAGAAGTTTCTATAAACAGTGACCAGAACGGATAACTGAGTGCTGGAATGCATTCTCCTTGTAGACTTGGAGGTATGAGCAGTGCTTTGGCTGGGAGTAAGTGCTGTGCGCTAAATTTTGCCAGGCACCAGACCCAATGAACTGTCTGTTTCTGTAAGCTGTTTTCAGTGAACTTGTAATTCCATAAAACTAGAAGACAATGTACCAGTCTACTCAACTGTCTTCTTTTTACATGAAATTTTGTGTGCAAGGGATCTTCATGCTTTTAGAGGGACATAAGGCATGCAACTTTGGTTTGGTTGAAGAAGTCTGTTATTTTTGCACTGTACCTTACGGCTACTATGTTTAGATTCTGAACATGGAACAGAATTTACCATGGTTATTGTCCAATTGTTTAGATGGTAAGAAATGCCACCTCATCAGAGAGGTCTTTCCAGACACTAAAATAGCTACTCTCTCCTATTATTCTCTACTAGATTCTTTCACACAGCTAGAACCATTCATTGTTATTTAATTATTTGACTATGTATTATCTATCATCTATTTATCTATCTTTATATCTATCTATCTATCATCTCTATCATAATCATCTACTTATATTATTTGCATTTGGGTTTGCCTGAAATTTAAGCACACCTATAACTTTGCTATAGTGTTGACTGTATGCCCCTAGCTTGCACCTACAACCAAGTGGTTCCTCCAGGTAGGTTACTTTCCGGCATCCTTCCCAATCCTGTGAGACCCTTCGGAATCCAGCATGTCTTCAGGGAAATGCCTCCAAAGCAGGACAGTTACTGGTTCCTGTAAAAGGTCTAGCCCTCAGCTGCTGCCGTTCTCCATTATGTTCTTGTTTCTGGCTTGCTGCATCTTATCCTATTACCTATGCTTTTCATTTTAAAGGCCATCTTCCCAAACATATACAAAATTGTCAGGGGACTAAAATTTTCATTTGCAAAATGATCAGGGAGTACTTTGTGCTATAATCTAAAATGCTTCTAATAGTTAACTCTTAGGAAAGTCTGGCTCTTGATGCAGACATGGTATATGCAGCAGACATCTGCCCAATTACAATATTGGCAATAGAAAAGCTTTTTTAAGTCCACACCTCATAATATGCTATTGCAGGGAAATGCTTCCTTGCGGTTTCCTTAGAATCTTGTCTTTAGCTCGACAACAAAAGGCAATTCTCCATTTCTATGCAGCAATTTAGAAAATTGAAATTCCCCTTTTAAGTTTGAGAGGACAAAAGAATAGTTAAGGGTATTCGGTTTGAGATAATCACAATGCCCGTGAAAGCCAAAGTTGTTTCTTATAATGCAATAACCACTGCATTTTAAATGAGAAACACAGATAAGTCTTATTCTGTGCAGAGATGAATACATGTATGAAAATCAAATTTTTTTTTGTAAGTGAAATCACATTTACATTTTAAATATGTAATACACATAGGCTACTTATAGGATATTTTGTGTTAGTAAAATGTCTATTTCATATAAATAATTGTTCAATACTATTTATAAATATGAATTCAGCTCTTTAACTACAATAGTGAATTCATTTAAAAAAGAAACATACATAATACACATAAAATCACACAAATTGATAACATAATTTCAGGAAGAATAGAAACAATGCCTGCTTGTAAAGGGACTGGTATTTCTAAAATTGCAAATATATTTGATATTTGAAAAAATATCCATAATATTCACATCAAACTTGTTTCTTAGGAAGTTTTAACTGAAGAATTTTGTCCTTTTATCACATGCCATCATATCCATAACTGTTACTGTTGAAGTAATTTTGAACCCTTGTCTTAGTCAGTGAGAAGTTAAATTCATTCTCTACTTCTTTAAAATTGACATAAACCAATTCTTCCTTATGAACTAAGACTAAAACTGTCAACGTTGTCTCCCTCTAGCAGGGTTCCTATTGGTTAAGTAAACAAAGAGATGATGAGTAAATATAACCTATTTACCACCGTAAATCTCTTTTTTTATTGTATGGAGTCTGATTATGAAGGTCAAATCAGATTTAAAAAATGAAAACACCTTTGACATCTGGAAAACACAAAACAAACATACATTTTTATTGTTCTTATCTGGTTAGAGATTACACATTATATTTATTATAATGGGAAATTGCATTCATTTAAATCTATACATATTGTAGTGTGTTGAATGGTGGCCACCCAAATGATACGTCCATGCTTTACTACCAAGAACCTGTGAATGTGAATTTATTTGGAAAAAGGGGTCTTTGCAGATGTAATTAAGTTTAAGCTCTCTAAATGAGATGATCCTGGATTATCTGGATGACCCCTAAATCTAATAACAAGTGTCCTTGTAACAGAAGACACAGAGAAGAAAGCATGTGACTACAGAGATAGAGATTGGAATGATGCAGCCACAAGCCAAGCCACATGGAACCTCCAGGAACTGGAAGTACAAGGGGGATTCTCCCAAGAGCTTTTTGAGGGGGTGCAGTCCTGTTGACACCTTGATTTCAGACTTCTGGTCTCCAAATTGTGAGATAATAAATTTCTCTCTGTTATTTTAAGCCACCAAGTTTGTGGTAATTTATTATGGTAGCCCCAGGAAACTAATACACATGTCACAAAGGCAGAGAGCAATAAGCTACAGAAAACAAATGACCCATTGTTATTGGTTCGTCATGCTGGGCCTTGAAGAAGACAACAAAACATTGGAATTGTTCATCTCTTGTGCTTTCCATGGAAAGGAAAACTCTGATAAGTCTTGTACCTACTTCTCCTTCCAAGATGTAAAATATTTAGTTGTTAATTTTTATTGTAGTATAGTACACATCCTAAAAATAGTACACAAATCTCAAGTGATGAATTTTTACATATTTATGTAATGCACACACTTGAGTAAATGTAACAGCCACCAACATGAAGCTATAGAACATTTTCGGCATGCCAGAAAGCTCCCCTTTGCATCTAGTCTATCAACATTCTCCTGTCCACAATTTCCCTCCCAAAAACAAATCTTCTGACTTTTTTCCAAGACAGATTAATTTTATTAGTTATTAAACTTTATCAAAATGGGATCATACATGCTCTACTCCTTTGAATCATTTTACTCTTGATTATATCTTTTTAAAAAGTTCATGTTAGTTATATTAAACAGTAATTCTTTTTTTTTAACTGCTAGTCCAGTGAATATTCCCCAAAATATTTACTTATTTTACTGTTAATTGACATTTGGGATGTTAGTGTTTGATTATGAAAAAAGTTGCTATGAATTCTTGTCTTGTTTTCTAGTGGACACTTGCATTCATTTCTCTTGGGAATATATGTGGAATTCTTTAGTTGTAGTAGGCATATATGTAGTTTTAATAGGTACTACCAAGTACTATTCCAAAGTTATCGTATCATTTCATATTCCCACCAACAATATATGAGAGTTCCACTTGTTCCACATCCTTGTCAACACTTAGAATTGTTAGCCTTTTAAGTTTTAGCCATTCAGGTAGGTATTTGGTGGAATCTTATTTTGGGTTTTGATTTTCACTTCTCTTGATGTATTAAGTAATAACGCTAAGCATCTTTTCATATGCTTATTAGCTATTTTGATAGCCTCTCATAAAATGCATGTACTTATTGAAAATTTCTTTCACTTTTTACTCATGCACATCAAGGGCAGAAATAGTCACTCCTTCATGGAGGAAATTTAATTTTTCTTTGCACTGATTTCTTCTCAGAGAACTTTAAATCTTCCTGCATTTTGTGTTCATCTTTATATATATTGTGGATTTGACTCTGGTTCTTCAGTTTTCCTATCTTAATTTTAGTTTTTAAAATGTTTGTTTGAATAAAAAACTATTTTTATGTTGTCTGCTTTCATAATGCACAGTCCTTTGAATGGGTATATAAAAGATTTATTACTATAGATAAATTATTAATATTATATACTTTAATATAATTGTTATTATATAGTGTTAATATCATATCCATATTATTATTTTTTAATTAAATTTTATTGGGGTGACATTGGTCAACATGAACATATAGGTTTCATGTGTGGATTTCTAAGCTACAAAATCTGTACATAGCACCATGTGCCCACCACCCAAAGTCAAATCTTCTCTTGTCACCTCATATTAGGGTCCCTTTCTCCCCCCAACCCTTCCCTATGGCAAACACCATGCGTTCATAAGTTTCAGTCCATCTATGTTGTTGTAATGAATATGAGAATAAATGACTTATATGAAGTTGGCCACCAAAGATTAGTGCTTGAGCCCCCCCCCCCCCAACTACTCAGGTTTCCCTTTTTCATTCCACTGGATTTTGTGATCTGTATAAAAACTGTTCCATATTTTCTTTTTTAAAATTATTTTTGACTAGAGGCCTGGTGCACAAAAATTTGTGCACTCGGGGGGATCCCTCAGCCCGGCCTGTGCCCTCTTGCAGTCTGGGACCCCATGGAGGATGTCCACTTGCCAGCGGGGAGCACGCCTAAGTTGCAGTCGGACATCCTTAGTGCTGCTGAGGAGGTGGGAGAGGCTCCCACCATCACCACTGTGCTGGCAGCCATCACCCTGGCTTGTGGATGAGCAGAGCTCCCCCTGTGGGAGGGCACTGACCACCAGGGGGCAGCTCCTGCATTGAGAATCTGCCCCCTGGTGGTCAGTGTGTGTCATAGTAACCAGTCATCCCCAGTGGTTCTGCTGTTAGGGTCAATTTGCATATTACCCTTTTATTATATAGGATAGAGGCCTGGTGCATGGGTTGGGGCCAGCTGGTTTGCCCTGAAGGGTGTCCTGGATCAGGGTGGGAGTCCCGCTGGGATGCCTGGCCAGCCTGGGTGAGGGGCTGTGGGCTGTTTTCAGGTCGGCCACACCCCCTTCAGGGTGGGGGTCCCCACTGGGGTGCCTGGCCAGCCTGGGTGAGGGGCTGATGGCTGTTTGCAGGCTGGCCACAGCTCCTTCAGGGTTGGGGGGAGTCCCGCTGGGGTGCCTGGCCAGCCTGGGTGAGGGGCTGAGGGCTGTTTGCAGGCTGGCCACAGCCCCATCAGGTGGGGGGCCCTACTGGGGTGCCTGACCAGCCTAAGAGAGGGGCTGATGGCCATTTTCAGGCTGGCCACGGCCGCGGGCTGGAAGCAGGTATCTGGGATTTATTTATCTTCTATAATTGAAACTTTGTAGCCTTGAACAGAGCTCCGGGCCAGCAAGGCAGGCGGGAAGTTTGGCTTCCTCCATTGCCGGGGGCAACCAAAGCTTCCTGCTTGCTCTAGCTCTGTGGCCGCCACCATCTTAGTTGGGTTAATTTACATATTTGCTCCTGATTGGCTGGTGGGCGTGGCTTGTGGGTGTAGCAGAGGTACAGTCAATTTGCATGTTTCTCTTTTATTAGATTAGATTACTTTTATTAACACATTGTGTTAATAGAAAATGAAGCCATTGTAAGTTATTAAGAGAAGTAACTGTTTCTTGGTTGTTTAGAATATCATGGTGTGTATTTATGCCTTGGGCCAAGAGACCCATCGACTATTTAAAATTCATGTGTTCAGGACATTTGGTATATATTATGTAAAAATAAATCCCTTGGGGAATAAATAATTTGCTTTTAATATTAAAACACTTTATCTTCCTAATTCAAAAGGTTGCTACTAAAAAGCTAAAGCTGAGATTTGCTTAGTTTCTGGATTTTTTTTGGTGTGTTGTTTTATTGGGAGATAAAAGGAATTGCCTAATGTTGGAGTAAGCATATGGCCTTCACTTGGGAGCATTCATAAGATTTTTATAGAAAGTGTAGAACATTAAAAATTGGATTTTAGGTGTTACTTTCTTGGCCTTGGTTAGAGGACAAAACAATTAAACAGTAGTTTTAGGAGCACTGCTGATGTGTAATATTTATTTTTATTTGCTGTTCATTTATATTTAGTGCAAGTTGTAAAACTGTACAAGGCTATCAAGTACCAGTAAGTTTAGGAGTGATCATGGGAAATAGCTTTTAATGAAGATTCTTTAAAAGATTCACTTTGAAGTGTATTAAAGACATATTCAGCTGAGTAAAGCAGCATCTATGCATCATAGACTTAATTCATACATGTGCTTGAAGAAAGAACCCAAAGATCAATACCTGAAAGGAGCCAGACGAATGAAAACACATGGTAGATGAGACTTGTTTTGTACAAGACCAGAGAAGAAATATTTAAAGCTTGGTGACAAATTAATATGGTCTGCTTTACATTTTGCCTACTATAGTAAGGTTACATCTATTTCTAGAATTTTAATCAAAGCCAGTGAAGAAGAAAAATAGGCTTCCAGAAAAAGGAATCTTCAGCAAAATATTGTATTCTCAGGGGGCTATTATCTCTACTTTACAAGGACCTCATCTTTGAGTTTTGTTTTGCAAACTACATACCTAGCCTATGAAGTTATGATAAATAATAACATCATGATACTAAAACGCCTTTAGTTTTTTCCTTGAAAAATGTTGGAATATATTAAAAAAAGAATAACTGGTTCTTAATACATTTGGTATTTAAAAAATATATAGTGGACATCACTCTAGGCATTTAAAAACAGCATATTGATTTCATGGATATTTGCACATGAAACACGAATAAAGGGCGTAGTCGCTGTTCCCGTTGACAGTGTGGGTTGAGGCGGTTGGTCTGGCTGGCTAGGTGAGTGTCCCCTGCTTTTGTCATAGCTCCATGTGTCCTTTACCAAAGCTTTGCAAGTGACGTGAGAGGCATCAAGGACTATGAAAGGACACTAGCAAAACAAAGCCGGATCTTTCTTCGGTCCAGGATAGAGAGCAGGGGCAAACTGTGGGGCCTGGGCCGGCTGAGTTTAATAACACACCCTGAGTAACAAACAGCAAACAACACAGACCTCAGAATCAAGAAGTGGTTGTGACTCTGAGAAACCAGAGAGCTCCTGCTTGGTTAAAATAACCCACCTTCAATCAGTTGCACAAAGGTCTATTGCTGCAATTTGATAAAAGTATTTTAGAACTATACTCACCATCACTTTCTTGGGACTTTTTTTCCCTCTATTTAATAAATTAAACTGAATTCCTGAAGCCCTAGGGGGCTTTGCACTTGTAAATAATGTTATGGCTTTATTGATCAAACGTGGTTAGAATAGCCATAGTTTCAGTACAGTAAACCTACTGTCAATAACTTACTGATCATAAAGCTAATGTCTTTCATCAATGTCACAGCCTCGGTTTGAATGTATTCCGTCGGAGACCATTATTCGAAGGGGAACCTACTGAGTCACGTAACTGGAAGAGTAATAAAGATGAATGGTGTGCACCATCCATTTTCACACTCCAGCGAAGGCACCGGTGGGTGCAATTTAAATGCAGTCAGAAGATAAAGGTCATGTAATATAACATGTTTTATACAATGATGAATTATTGTACACTTTGAACAAACTGATTTCTATATTTATTTTGGTTTCTAACTATGTAATAATTTTAAACAAGAGTCTTTTCTTTTAATTTTAACCCTTGAATATCTAATTTCTTATATACTGTCAAAGTGAAATAATAATACTGACCTCATTTATGCTTGGTGCTGAAGTGCTTATGTATTGAATTTAGATTAGAAGATTACATTAGTACTTTCAAGGAAAGTACAGAAGCACTTTTAAAAATGTAAGGTAAACTATATATATATATTAGTTATTCTTTGTGTTTTTTTAATTAAAAATATATTTCTATTGACTTCAGAGAGGAAGGGAGAGAGAAAGAGATAGAGATGAGAGAGAGAGAGAGAGAGAGAGAGAGAGAGAGAGAGAGAGAGAGAAAGAGAGAGAGAAAGAAACAGCAATGATGAGAGAAAATCATTGATTGGTTGCCTCCTGCATTCCCCACATCAGGAATTGAACCCCAACCAAGGCATGTGCCCTGACTGGGAATTGAACCATGACCTTCTGGTTCATAGATCGATGCTCACCACTGAGTCAGGCTGACCAGGCTCTTTGTGTTTTTTCAAGCATTTCCTTTCCTTGACTGAAGTGAGTAGCAGCAAGCATTCTTTACTCCTGACCTTGATACCAATTCTGATTCAGCCGAAGGGTAAATTGGGAGATTTAGTTCCACCAGGAAGTAGAATGTGATATAATTATGACAGACACTGTCCTGGTCATCTCTGTGCCTGGACAACCAGTGCATCCTTCTGTTGAGGCAGCCCAGGTCGTGGGGTTGGGTTTGTGTCTCTGTGTCTCTAGCACTGCAGTTTCCTGTAGCGCCTGGAACCCAACCCTGAATTCCAGCTATGAGGCCCAGGCACCGATGACTCCCTCGACTCCCTCATGATTCTCTATCATCCTTCCTGTACTGCCAGCTACTGGATTGTCATTCCCCTCTGGGCATCATTGGGAAACAGTTTTGTCGTTTATGTTCCTATTGGTCTATCTCCCATCCTTTCTATTGACCCTCCTTAGCCTGTGGGCATAAGGGGACTTCTCTACATAACCCTAAACAAAATATATCAATTTATTGGCTACTCTTACAACAGAGTTGAGTATCTAATGGTCTCATGCGTGGACTTCTCCTTTTCCCCTCTCCAGGTGATACTGAAATCCTAGTGTTTTGTGGTGGAGCCTGTCTGAGATGCCACAATATTTGTATAAGCATTTGGGGTTTTTAAAATTCTTTAGTATCATGATTTGAATCCCAGAGGTACCTGGCAAGTGACTCCCCACAACATCATACGGCCTCATTTCCACAGAGCCGTGTTAGAGAAATGAGCAGCATCACAAGGTCCAAAGTATTTGACAATGGATTTTTCTCCTTTGCTTAGATCAAAATGGTCTCTAGCCATCAGATATGCTCATGTAGGATTAATTTCTGATTAAAAATGATATGTATGAGTTCTGGTTTTATTTGCCTTCTTGGCAATAAATGTCTCCATAGAGGAGTTAAATACTCAGTTGCTGCAGTATCACCATTGTCCATATTCTGCACAATGGCATCATCACAGTGGGACTCACATTTCTTGTTTCATTTTTGTTCCCTTTCAAACAATTTTATGTCTTATAATACAATGGTCGTTAAAAACTTTGAAGCGTGAATTGAAAGCCTTACAAATTATTATTATGCCTTCAACTGAGAAGGGAAAAAGTGGAAAGCATTAAAAAAAAGGTAGCTCTTGTCTTCAAGTTAAAACTAGGGATATGGGCTTAGCATTACAACACTTCTCCTGGATAATTTAAATAATCGATAGTCATAAAACTGAGCTCAAAGGTGAGCCCTTCTCTGATACACAGGAGGAGGAGTGATTAGGGTGATTAACTAAAGGCATTTTCTCCAGATTTTATTCTTGGCTCTGGCATAGATTTTATTGCATTTCTTTTCTAAGCCACCATCCACTGTGTTGCAAACACAGCTACCTTGTTGTAGCTAGGCAGCTGTGAAATGAAGCATAGTCTCTACTCTGTTGAGGGAGAAAATCATTTTCAAACCTCTTATTTTACATTCTTTTGACATTTGGATAAAAACAGTCTACACCCCCTGGAAATTATTGTTTTTCAGTTTCATTTTCAGACCTGATCTCTGCTTGCTATACTCACACACAATCGCGTTCCACATTCTGAAGATTATTGAAGGTACTGCTCACTGGCCCTTAAAATACATCCTTCAAATCTTGTTTTTTTTTTAAGTACTGTCATCTCTATCTCCAGCATATAGTAATGGGTGGAATAGTCAAAGATATTTGCCTAAAAATAAGTTAGTCTTGAAAGCTACTTGATGTTGTTCAGATGATATGAACTGGCATTTAAAAAATGTAGTACGTTAATGGGCACGTAAGTGAAAATTTGTTAAACTAGCTGTATTAGGACAGGATGGATTGTGCTACAGTAGCAAATGAGCCCTAGAATCCTGTTGAAGATATACAATGATTAAAGATGAAAACAGATTTGTGTAATGATTACAAAAACTGTTTCGGCTCAGGCAACTCTCTAGGGAAGCTCCTTTCTCTGTGGTGACCCAGGAACATGGGCCATTTGCTTCTGGTGGTCCTTCCATTTCAGCACCTGGCTTCCATGGTTTGTTCTTAAAGAGAAGATAGGCTATTGAAGGCCACAGGTAGGAAGTGGTCTATATTACTTCCACTTACAGTTCAGTGCCTAAAACTGGCTTTCTCAACCTGGGCACTATGGCATGTTGGGCTGACTAATTCTTTATTGTTGACTGACTCCTATGCATGCTGGGAATGTATAGCAGCATCCCTGGCTTCTTCACACCACATGCCAGTAGACCTCTGACAGCTGTGATAAGCAAGGTATCTTTAGACATGTCTCCTGGTGCTGGTGGGGTAGGGAGGAAGCAAACTTGTTTGCAGTTGAAAACCATGGAGCCAGAACTGCTCATTTAGCTGTAACTGAAAGACTTGGGAGAAAATGGTCTTCTTGTGTTCATTTGAATAAGAGGAGAACTAGATGTGGATATGCACTAGTCATTAGCTAACGGAAATAGAAACCTTTAGTCATTTTACTTTAAACACGTGTGAAAATGCTACTATAATTTTAGCATAAAACACATACTATTACATGCCCAAAGTAAACTGAACACTTCTTAAGTGTTAATTCTATTTTATTAACTGTAAAAAGAAATATTAACAGTGAAAATACATTGAAAAGATTATTAAGGAAGTTGAGATTATAATTATTGTATTTGATGACAAGAGGCTTAAAGCAAATATTAGCTATATCGTAAATATGACTGTTTAGAGAACAAATTAGTGTTACTGTGAAAACTTGTTTAGCATCTTTGAGCATATGTTTAATGTTGAAAATAATTTTTTAGTAGACATTTCTGGGATAGATTAATTCAATGCATACTTGTTCACACACGTTGAGTTTGGAAATTTGTTTTGTAAATGTGTTGCTAAATTGCATATTTTAGTTATGGATTAAATAATATATATTAATCATATGGTAACTAGTCAAAATCCTTCCAGTTACAGGGATAGGAACCCGGTGAAACCATCTTCTGGGAAAGATAGAAGGAAGGGAGAAGGAGAAGGGAAGAAAGAGGGAAGGAGAGGAAAGAGATGGATTTATTAGAAGGAACTCCTATTGTACAATAACAAAGGACTGTTTTTTGTTCATGTCACATTCTGGATGTGGCTCTGCTCCATCTATATTCTCATTCTGGGACCTGGGGATCTCCTATCTCAACCTTGCGGAAGAAGAAAAACAAACAAACATATAACCAGGTGATGGTTCTTAAAGTTCCTGCTTGGATGTACCATAAAAAGCAAGCCAAGAGGCCAAGCTTGATGTCAATGAGTGAAGGAAGTATCACTCTCATAAGGAGGTACTGTTAGATTCTAAATCAGCGAGCTGAACATAAGATGCCTCAATAAGCCAAATTAATTTGGAGTCGTTTATTACGCTTGCGGGCTCAGAGGAATAATGCTTCCAGAGTCCGAGCAAAGCAACATGGAGGAAGTTTTCCCTTTATACTTTTCTAATGTCTTTGTCTCTTAAATATGGGGCTTCCAGTCCTTTTGCAAGTTTTCAAAAGAGCCCTATGTATGCCTAGCAGATATCTTGCAGGAAGCCTGTAGCCTTGAGTACAACACAGTTCAGTAGCCTTGAGTAAAGATAACTAAAAGGCACCTGGTTTGGGGGTAGCTAGGACAGCAGCGGAGCGGCTTGCCAGGTCAGACAGCTGGGCTTATTTTCGCTATCATTAGAGCAAGCACGTTTTACAGAAGCCAATCGTAGCAGAATTAATTCCCAGAACAAAGGACTGTCTATGTCGAGTGGACATTTCAAACAGCAGTTTGTATAAAATAGAGGTTACTATGCTTTGGTACTGCAAGCAACATGGCCACTAGAGGACATAGACTCCTCTAAGGCAGAGGGCTACAGATCATTATGAACAGTAATAGAATCACCCGAGATGTTGAGATGGATTCTTGAGGATGGGGATAGGCCTCAAACTGGGGCCACAATTGTAACCATCTCTGCTTCTTTCTGTTTTAGAGGCATTCTTCTGAAATTTGGAAAGCAGGATGAAGTCAATAGCAATCCTAGGTTTACACTTCTCTTATTGGTAACAAAAAAGAGAAGAACTTTTGTCCTGGGATTAGTTCTGAACACCCCTGATGGGCTGATTTGTTGGAAGGAGATTTTGGCCTGGTACTGGCACAAGAACAGACATATAGATCAATGGAATAGAATAGAGAATCCAGAAATCGACCCAAACCACTATGCTCAATTAATATTTGACAAAGGAGGCAAGAACATACAATGGAGTCAAGACAGTCTCTTCAATAAATGGTGTTAGGAAAATTGGACAGATATGCGCAAAAAAAAAAAAAGAAAAGAAAAGAAAAAGAAAAAGAAACTAGATCACCAACTTACGCCATACACAAAAATAAACTCAAAATGGATAAAGGACTTAAACACAAGACAGGAAACCATAAAAATATTAGAGGAATCCACAGGCAGCAAAATCTCACACATATGCCCAAGCAATAGCTTCACTGATACAGCTCCTAGGGCAATGGAAACTAAAGAGAAAATAAACAAATGAGACTACATCAAAATAAAAAGCTTTTGCACAGCAAAAGAAACCATCAACAAAACAACAAGATAGCCCACTGCTTGGGAAAACGTATTTGCCAGTGTTATCACCTATAAGGGTTTAATCTCCAACATTTACAGGGAACTCATACAACTTAACAAAAGGAAGATAAGCAACCCAATAAAAAAATGGGCAGCCCTAACTGGTTTGGCTCAGTGGATAGAGCATCGGCCTGCGAACTGAAGGGTCCCAGATTCGATTCCGTTCAAGGGTATGTACCTTGGTTGCAGGCACATCCCCAGTAGGGGGTGTGCAGGAGGTAGCTGATAGATGTTTCTCTCTCATTGATGTTTCCAACTCTCTATCCCTTTCCCTTTCTCTCTGTAAAAAATCAATAAAATATATTTAAAAAAAATGGGCAACGGACCTAAATAGATGCTTTTCGAAAGAAGACATAAGGAAGGACAAGAGACATATGAAAACATGCTCAAAGTCACTAATCATCTGAGAGATGCAAATTAAAATGACACTGCGGAACCATCTCACACCTGTCAAAATGACTATAATCAACAAATCAACAAACAGCAAGTGCTGGTGAGGATGTGGTACAAAAGGAACCCTCCTGCACTGCTGGTGGGAATGCAGACTGGTGCAGCCACTGTGAAGAACAGTGTGGAGTTTCTTCAAAAAACTAAAAATGGAACTCCCATTTGACCCAGTGATCCCATTTCTAGGAACATATCCCAAGAAACTAGAAACACCAATCAGAAAGGATATATGCACCCCTATGTTCATAGCAGCACAATTTACCATAGCTAAGATTTGGAAACAGCCTAAGTGCCTGTGACCAGATAAGTAGGTTAGAAAACTGTGGTACATCTACACAATGGAATACTACACTGTGCTAAAAAAGAAGGAATTCTTACCATTTGCAGCAGCATGGATGGAACTGGAGAGCATTATGCTAAGCAAAATAAGCCAGTCAGAGAAAAATAAATATCATATGATCTCACTCATTTGTGGAATATAATGAACAACATAAACTGATGAACAGAATCAGATCCAGAGACAGAGAAGCATTGATCAGACTGTCAAACCTCAGAGGGAAGGTAGGGGAGGGTGGGGATAAGGGGAAGAGATCAACCAAAGGACTTATATGCAAGCATATAGGCCTAACCAATGGACACAGACAACAGGGGGGTGAGGGCATGAGTGGGGGTGTGTGGGGGGAATGGGGAGATAAGGACACATATGTAATACCTTAATCAATAAAGAAAAATTTTTTTTAAAAAAATTTAAAAAACAAAATAAGTTATATCAATATTATTAATACCATAAAGATATCCACAATATATTTTATGCTAAAAGCAAGTTGCAGAACAGTACATACAATATGATAAAATATGTGTAAAAACAAACAAAAAAAAGAAATTGAACTTGTTACAGTTAAAGAGCTTATGAATTTGATTTTGTGAAATTTTTTGTCATATCTTTCTCATTTTATTGGGATCTTCAGGGAAGAGCAAAATTAAATTCAAATGTTCAATTGATCATGTAAAAAAAGATTTTGCTATGTACTAACAGGGCTGATTAGCCATGTCTGTGTGGCCACTCTATGTGGTTAAAAGTAGAACACTGAGACGTTGTCCAAGTCACATCTGGAATGGGGTGGGGAGAGTATTTCTCTAAAGGAGGGTAGAGATGATGTTGTCAGAAGCAGGTGTGGGTGCTGGGAAGACCAGAAAAGATGCCTATTGTATGTAGAGATGATACCACTAACATTTAGTAGACCAGAATATAAAGAAACAATATAAAAAGTCTTTAAATGTTTGTTCCACTAGCACCATAGTTACACAAAAGAACTTTGCCATAATCAAGATGTAAAGGTTACAGAAAAGCTTAAAAATCAATTTAGGGGAAAATTAATTCCCCAAATGTTCCTTATAAACCTTTGAGTAGGGACCCAGAACAATAAAAGCTTATTACCCATTAAAGTAATATTGTTAACTTGGCAAAGAAGATAACTTAAACTTGCTTTGCTCTTGTTCCCAATTATTATTGCTTTCCCCTCCAAAATTCTTTTGATGTACTGAGATTCCTTAATGTACAGAGTTGAAAAAGGATCAGTGAGCCAACAATTACATATTGTAGCCATTTCCAGACATGTTGGAAATAAAGAGGAGCTTAAATTATAGTCATTGACTTTGAAGTGTTTGCAGGTTAGATGTAGAGATAGAAGCATTGAAGTGAAAAGATAATAGCACATGGTTCTGTATGACAAATACCAAAAAGGGTAGAGACACTGAGCTATTCACAGCCAGGGCCTTTTCATCCATTGGCCAAGGTAGTGCAGGAGATCATAAGAGGCAAGGCAGGCTGTTGGAGCTAATGCAGGACAGTGCTCATTGTGGTGCAGGCTCCATTCCCAGGGAACATGTCTGTCCAGGCAGCCAGGTGGATGGTTGGCAGCAGGTTCTGAAAATTTAACTTTGCATATTAAGGTAGTGCTTCTCAACCCGGGGCGATTTGGCCCCGGAGAGAACATTTGGCAATGTCTGGAAATAATTTTGGTTGTCACACCAAAATAGATGGTTGAATTGTCCTACATTGCACAAGTCAACCCTCCCCCCCTGCCCCCCAACAAAGAATGATTCAGATCAAAATGTCAATAGTATAAATGTTGCAAAACCCTGCATTAGCAAGTTCTGTCGAGATGAGGTAGATCTGGACTAGGGTGAAATATAAATAAAAGAAGAAATATATATTAGAGTCATTGCAGTGAGTGAACCCAGGGCGTATGTGCATGATTGGGTAGAGCCTATAAAAACCTTGTCCTGAAATTCCCCATTTTTATTTCTTATATTTCCATTTGGGCCCATAATTGTCCATCATCTCCTTGACTGATGAGATCCTAACAGGGCTATTAGAGTTAGAAGGCACCCTAGAGGTAATCTAGATCCTGGGTCAGGAAAACTCAAAATGTCTTCAATGGCTACAGCAATAACCAAATATACAACGCAGTTCAGATGCAAACTTAAAGGGAGGCTCTGTCAGCTGAGAGAACTGAAAAACCAAACAAAACACACCATCCCAGTAGCAATGAGATTACCTAGGACCTGGATCTTAGTTTCAAATACCATTCTCCAATAAAAGGAACCAGGCTCTTGGAGAAATGGATGATTCTAGGCCTGGGGAAATATAAAACGTAAGCCTTGAGCATCTTATAGTGCCAGCAAGCAAGAGTGCTACCCACCCTCTCCAACCCACGTACCTGCATTGCGTATGTCAAAAGAGAACAGGATCCAATGGAAAAAGCTTCAAATAGCAAATGCTAGAACAAGTTGAACAACAAAATAAAGTAGAATTGGATTATACCCAATGTATAAAATAAATTTCCATGAGTCCATGCTGATATAATTAAGCAATAGAATCCATTAATAAAGGTGGAGAAGAGACAAATATCCCACGTAGGAGAATTCCAAATAATTTGTGCTGATATTTCACTCCTAGGAGAATAATTACTTACTCCATAAGTGTGTGCTACACATACTTGTTTCTAAAGTACACAGTGTGGAAAGGAGGAAAAAAGACTAACTTTACAATGAGAAAGTTTGACGAATACAACTTCAGCCAAGTGATCAGGTTGATATGAACAGTCATAAATCACGTTGATTGTATGTACCCTTGATATAATATGATGAGAATGGCACTTCACTTCTGCAATTTTCCTCCCCCAAACCTGTACTTCCAGTCTGTTTAAAAGAAAAACATCGGCCAAATTCCAATAGATGAGCATTCGACAATATCTGACCTTACTCAAAACTGTCAAGGTCATCAAAGGCAAGAAAACGTCTGAGAAACTGTCATGGCCCAGAGGAACCTAAGGAGACCCGATGATTACATGTGATGTAGTATCATGGATGGGATCCTGGAACAGAAAAATGACACTAGTCAACAAGTACAGAATTTCAAGCAAACTAAGGACTTTAGTTAATAATAATGTATCCATATTGGTTCATTATGCATAACAAATTCACCAGACTAATATAATCCTATATAATAAAGATGTAATATGCAAATGGTCATTAAGCAGTGAAGTGTAACAACCAGATCACGGATCAGGAAGAGGGTGGGGCAGCGAGCTACGGGTGAGCTACTGGCGAGCTACTGGCCCACGGATTTGTGCATAAGGCTACTAGTATGGTAATAATAGATGAAATATGGTAATAACAGGGGGTATATGAATACACTTCTAAAGAATGTATTTTATGTTCGTGTGCTATGCTCATTGCTCATTTACAAGAATATCAGTTCATCTCAAGTGCATTAATAACATCAAAGTATTCAACCTATCTGGTCAATTTTTCTGTAAATCTAAAACTATTAAAAAAATGAAGTCTTTTCATTTAAAAATGATTTCAGGGAGGGAGTAGGGCTATGATGTACCAGAAAGTCAATATTCTGCCTACATAGCATTTGCAGGGCTAAAAACATTACAGATGGGGCTTGCAATTAAACCTGGTCCATAGCTGCCCAATGTGTAACCTCCAATCTGGTTAACTTCCTTTATTTTGCAGGTGATAGGATCGAGCCCCATCAGCAGTGAAAGGTTTATGAAGCTGCACAAGTATCAGTTGCAAAGTCGGGCTCCTGGAAGCCAACTCCCTTCACTTCTGGGAGGCGCTCTTTCCTGGGAAGCCAGCGCTGTGGGGGTGATGCTGACCCAGGGAAGCGTGTCAGACGTAGTAACCGGAACAGTTCATCTTTGTTGTTCATTTTTAGATATAGTATATGTGATTAGGCCAAGACTGAAGCTTATTACACCAGAAAAACAGAAATGAGGAAACAGAATTCTAAACACCGCCAAGTTATTAGAAGAGCAGCTTTAACATTTGTCAAATGTTTTTAAGCAACAAGGCAATAATATAACATAATTCTTTACCTTGTCATGAAGTTCACAGCAGCTAAGATGGATGAACAAAAAACAGTAGGCTTGTGGGGTTTAAAACATTTTTCTTTACAGTGCTAATAAAGAAAGAATAAGTGCAAAATCTGGGCATTGATAAAAATCTGAAATTGAATGATACACGAGGAGATATTTAAGTAGGAGTCAACTTGCAGGCTAATTTCTAACATAACCAAGCTGTAATTTTATGACTATGGACATGACAGAACCTGATGATGAATTTAGGGAAATGTTGCTGTGTTTGAATACTTTGATGTTATTAATGCACTTGAGATGAATTGATATTCTTGTAAATGAGCAATGAGCATAGTGCATGAACATAAAATAGATTCTTTAGAAGTGTTATTAATCATCAGTTTGAAAATGGACTCCTTTTATTTTGAAAAATTGGCTATAATTTTACAGACTTTCAAAAGTCAATTGTTGATTTAAAAAAAGGCATACTTAATGGGAAGCAAGCGTGGTTTTCCTTTCATCATCAAATCAAACGTTTCGAACTTCCCAGACTGCTCCAATTTCCCATCTTCTTTCTCTTGTGTTAAAAATTGGTAATATTTGTGAGCACTTCCTGTGGATGATTTTATTTAGTTCTTAATGCAATCCTCAGAGGAGGCATTATTGTTTTACTGCTTTAAAGACGTGGACTGAAGATGACCTAACTAGTAAGTGGCAAAACTGGGAAACAAGCCCAGGCTGCCAAGCTCCAGGGAAGATCGTGGACTTGCCCCCTGTGTTCTAGGGGCATACTTTAGTTGTTTATAAAAATGAAAAACTGGCCAGATCATATCCATGTAAAATCCTGCAGTGGCTTCCGGTTCCTATAAGGAGCAAGATTCAGGGAAGTCTTCCTCTAGGAACCTTTTGCTGCTCATCACTACCCCCCAGAGGAGACCACATGGCCTTGTTGCATGTTCCTGTTAATATCTTGTGGTATTTACTTTATAGCACTTATCATGAGTGCAGTTATATATTTGTTTATCTGTTCAATACCTTTGATCCCATAGTCTGTAAGCTCCCTCAGGACAGAGACACATAATTCATCTTCGTCTCTCCAGCATGTAGATGGTCTCAGGGACATAGTAGGCCATGAGGAATATTTGTTGACGGAAAGATGGTAAAGAGGAATTTATTTAAATGTGACAGCATAACATCTGGATAGAATACCTTCCAGTGGTTCTCAACCTTCCTAAGGCCGCGACCCTTTAATACAGTTCCTCATGTTGTGGTGACCCCCAATTTCATTGTTACAAATTGAACATAATTAAAGCATAGTGATTAATCACAAAAACAATGTGTAATTATATATGTGTTTTCCGATGGTCTTAGGCGACCCCTGTGAAAGGGTTGTTCGACCCCAAAGGGGTCACGACCCACAGGTTAAGAACCGCTGCCTTAGAACCTTACTCTATTCACAGTCCATGTGGGGGACTATCTTATATAGTGAGACTCTTACTTTCACAATTAAATGTCCTTGGATAGAGTTCTAAATAGAATTGTTTTTTACTGATGTCTATTCTTCATGTAGTACTATGAAAGTGGGGAATAAGGATATCAAAGTTTACTATGTATATCTTTATTATTTTATTCTGGCATTACCGCACAAAAATATTTAATTGCTATAATCATTGGATTACTATTATGGTTTTTTCTGGTTGTTTTTTTACTTCTATATATATTTAAAAATTCCCCAAATAATAAAAGCACAGATATATATACTTATCTTTATGATCTGTATATCTGCCTATCTACCTATCATCTATTTATCTAACTATCTGTGTATGTATGTGTGTATCTAGGTGTAGAGAGAGGGGGCAGAGAATAAAATAAACCCTATATACTCATTGTCCAGCTTCAGAGCTTATTAATATATGGCCGTTCTTGTTTTATCAATACCCCTACCCATTTCCATGTCTACATTGTATATAATCAATTCCCAGATATATCATGTTGTAAATATTTCAGTATGTATCTGTGTAAGAAAAGGACTTTAATATCTGATACAATCATAATACCATGATCTCAAAAAATCTAATATTTCCTTAGTATCATCAAATGTCCTGTTAGGGTTCACATTTTCCCAATTGCCTTATAGAACTTTTTAGTTACTTTTTAGTTTATATGAATTGGGTTCTATATAAAATCCCCATATTGCAATCGGTTGATATATCTTTTAAACTAAAAGATTACTTGCGATTTTCTTTATTTGCGTATTACCTAGAGTCAAATAAAACATTCTCACTTTAGAAAGAAATAGTTTAGCCAATAATAGTAAACCCAAAGTTAATTCCATGTTTGTATTCACCCTGAAGAATTGTTAGTTCTATTAAATAACTAGTGTTCCGAGTTGTTACTTGTAGTATTTAACCGATTTTGAATCAGATAAAGTGATCTTCGTCAAAATCTATACGGCCTGACATCAGGCAATTGGGACCAGGATGGAGGGAACAGAATTTTGTGCAGAAAAAGAAAGTTCCCCTCCAGTAAGCTGGATAAATTTTTTCAAAAAGCATGTTGTTTTGGCTATTCCATGGCTGACGGAAAGGGCTAAAGAAAAAGGTGGATTACCCAAAGAGAGAATCATGGCAGTCTTTCATAGTGTCAGAGGATGATGGGATTTCTCATTTTTTCTCTATTGCTAGCTGAAGCAGAGTGTGAATGGGTGATGGAGTAACTTACAAAATAGAGAAATAAATCCTGCTAGTCTAAGAAGTGCACTGAATGGCAAGATATAATCTTGTTGTGAATGCTTTGTTCTCTGAGAACAGCATGAGGAGTTTATTGATTGAGAGAAGGCAGAGTAAAATAAAAAATTTCAAGGATATTTTCAAAAGTTTTCACATTATGGACATTTTGGATATTGTGTATTTGCTTTGTCTGGATAGCTGACATCTCCCACTTTTCATAATCTGTATATGGCTTGGTTTATGCTGAACAACTCCTTTCTCACACCTATCTATTTGTCGCTGTTTATCTTCACATTTTCCAAGGATTTCCTTTACTCATTCTGGTTCCATCATCCACTCTAAACAGGGAATCTGCTACTGACCACTATGAGTAGTTTTTCCAGTAGTGGTAAAGGGACGATGCTTAAATTAAAAGCCCTCATTTCCAATACAGCTAGTTAGGGTTATAGCCGTGGCTTTGGCACGAAGCAAAGGAATGTTTTCTACATAAAAGTCAGGCACTAAGCAATGCGCGCTGATTCTAGCCCAGTGTTCTTTCATCTGTTCACTCACTCATTGGACTGGTTCTTGATTACAGTTACTTGTTCATCTTAAAACAAGATGAAACACTGGTGTCTGAGTCTTACTCTAGAATCTGATGTAATTGTTCTGCACGGGGCCTGGGAATCCATCTGTTTAAAAGCACCCCTGTGTCCAGGATAGAGCAGGTTTGAGCACAGTTGTTTTAGATGCTGGATACAATGGCAAACCACCCAGATAACGTCCTTGCTCACAGGAAACCTACGTTCTGGAGTGTAAAAGGAGGACCATCAACACATGGAGAAGATAAATTCATCTAGTGCCAAGTTCAATGGGAGGACTGAAATAGAGGGAAAAATATAGAGGTACTGAGAAGGAGCTACTTTTGAACAAGTGGTCTGGGAAGCCGTCTTGGGGAGGTGAGAATGGAACAGAAACTTGAATGAGTTTATATGCTCAAGAGAAGAGAAAAAGAGAAGGAAAGTTTTTTTTTTAAAGATTTAATCTTTATTGTTGAAAGTATTACAAATGTCCCCTTTGTGTTTTTTTCCCATTGATCCCCTCCACCCAGCACCCGCCCCTCCCAGGCCTTCACCACACTATTGTCTGTGTCCATGGGCTTTGCATATCTATAATAATAAAAGCGTAATATGCTAATTAGACCACACAGCTGAACGACCTTCCAGATGTCCTTCTCGATGACCTTCCAGACGAAGCCTGGGCTGTGAGGGCCAAGCCCCTTGCACGATTTTCATGCCTCTAGTATGCCTATAAATTCCCCGGTTAATCTTTCCTCATCACACCCCCCAACCCCAGCCTTCTCTCTGAAATTCATCAGTCTGTTACATGGTTCTATGTCTCTGGTTCTATTTTATTCATCACTTTATTTTCTTCATTAGATTCCACATATGAGTGAGATCATGTGATACAGCATGGATGGACCTGGAGAGTATTATGCTAAGCAAAATAAGCCAGTCGGGGAAGGAAAGTTATTTCTCAGAAGATGGATCAAAATATGTAAATCTCACTTATGCTAGTGTTGAGTTTTATTTTCCTTAGAAGGTTAAGGGTCAGGACTTGAACTTTTAATAGTTTATTTTTATTGGACACCTTCTTTATGTCAGGCATTGTGCTAGGCATTGGGGGTACAGGATGAATAAGGCACAAAAAATGTTTAGTCTTGGGCAGCGCGAATGAACATAATCGATACAGAATGGGACATGCTAGCACAGAGGGAATGACAAGAAGGAGCTCTTGGCCCATCAGTGCCTTTCAGGCTCCCTTTGGCACATAGGGACCACTCAGCCTATTTTCTATTTAGCAATTCTTTTCACCTGTTTTGACTTTTGCCTTTCATGTTTTAGAAAAGTGGTTTTAAATGAAAGATAGAGCTGATATATATTAGGCAACTGTACTGATCTTTGGGTAGAATTGATCAAGTGAATAATGTAGCATAAGAACATTTATTTTCCTATCGTGCACTGCTAGGTTTTATAGTGATTCACAGTGAATATGATGTAGTTAGTTCCTTGGGTAAATTTAAGGAAAAGTAGGTAAAACAGACATTATAAGTGCTATAATAAGGCATGCAGTGTGTGGGCAAGTGGAGGAGGGAGTAAAGAATTTAAACTGATAATAAACCTTGTTGGGGTCCAAGGTACTCCGGGGGGATAGTGCTGGCTCTATTTATTTTTGTTCTATAAGATGGCACAACCAAGATGGAGTGGTTTTTGGTGGAACCTCACTATTAAGGTGATAACTTTGGTCAATAGTTGATTTTAAGAACATCTTGGTAGATAGTTAAAGGAATGCTTATCTTTAATAAGTGTATTCATTTGGGTTTTCTTTCTATATCAGCAGTTCTCAACCTGTGGGTCGCGACCCCTTTGGCGGTCGAACGACCCTTTCACAGGGGTCGCCTAAGACCATCCTGCATATCAGATACTTACATTACAATTCATAACAGTAGCAACATTACAGTTATGAAGTAGCAACGAGAATAATTTTATGGTTGGGTCACAACATGAGGAACTGTATTTAAAGGGCCAGAAGCTTGAGGATCACTGTTCTAGATGGTCTTTTCCTTGTGCTGCATTTTATTTCTAGTTCAGAAGCAATTCTGGATGCTTTTTTTGTGGTTCATTAACACCCTAAGGTAACATTCTGTGTTTGGCTTGAACAGAAACCATGAATAGGACTTAGAGAAACAAGCACAGATGAAAACAGGAGTTGGATATTAATAGTAATTTCACAACACCTTTCCCCTCTGGGAGTTTAAAGCATCTTTAGAAAATATAAACAAGGATACTGAGAATTTCCAGTGGGAAGGTGACGAAACTCATTGCCTCCACTTAGAAAGGGAGTTTTCCCTGAGAACCTCTGTGGAAAAGAAAAGTGCGGTGATATGACCATTTCATAAAGAATGTTAAGGCAGAGACCATACAGTTTCATGTCTGTTTCTCCTGGGCCTTTGAAAATTTGTAGCCACAGAGCTGGGAACCAACAGATGCAGATTGAATGGAATTGAATCATTACATATTTCTGTTCAGTATTCAAAATCTATCTTCTAGGGCAATCTTTTCCTAAAGTGAAGAGTATTATGTAGTTGGTGTTTTCTTCACCTTGAACTGAATTATATAATTTTCTCACAATTACTCTTTTTTATTTGTTTGCAAGAAAATTTTCCATCTTGTTCAGATTACTACTTGAGTCCAAATCTATAATTCTCCTTTATTGTCAAAGAGAGTGAATCTCTGTCTTGTACTTTATTTTTGTCTACGTCCGTTTCCTACAGCTCAAGAGTCATCATTTGGGTGAAGTCTGTCCCACAAAAACAGCTATTTTGTTCAGTTCATTGCAAAAGCTCAACCTTACTTTTATACTTGGTATATTATAAAGTTACTGTTTTATTTATTTTAAAGGAGATTGAAAGCAAAGTGGAGAGTGATGCAAGTAATGGAAATTTGATGGCTATCTATTTTCTAGAAATTTTTCATCAGTGAGTAAAGCAAGTAAATAATGTGGTTCTCTCTAGATTTAAAATGTTACCACTAATGGCTTATGTAAGAGTAGATTTCAGATTTAATTCTAGGGAGCAGTATTGAAAGCACACTATAAAGCTTTTACCTTTCATTGTAGTGAGTTGAACTCTAAGAATTCACTTTCAAACGTGAACAATATAACTGAACAACATAATGAAAGCCTTAACATAAATAAGCAATTGACATTTGCAAAAGAAGAAGCAATATAACAATTCATCCATTTAGTTGCTTAATACATATTTATCAAGGGCATAATATGCACTTAGATGGGTTTGTTAGAGGTTTCCTGACTTTGAATATTACTTGGGCCCATTTTAACTCACATTTTACAACGTTAAAGAGAAAAACAGCATTCAACTGGAAGAATTTTCACTGTGTGCTTTTCTCTGTTTTGGTTTCCCTTCCCTCACTATATTCTGGGCTTATTTTTCATGATTTGCTTCAAAGCTTTGCTCTCCTAGAAAGGCCTTACAGTGGAACATTCTGCCCCTCACTAACGCAGGGGCATTAGTGAGGGACAACCAAAGAATGTTCATTCAACAGCATCCTCCTCTATGGCCTTCTTGTGCTATGGAGGCCTCAGAGAGGAATACTTGAATAGCCAGCCTCTCTTGCAGCTAGAAGTGGCCAGGTGACATAGTGAGGACTAATGAGATACAGAGGAGAAACTGACTGCCTTCTCTTCCTCCTCCTCCTTTCTACCTGGAATGTGCAAATGATACTAGGAGGTCAAGAAGCCACTTTGTGACAGTGAGCTCAATAATCACACACTAAAGATGGCAGAGCTGGCATAAAGGAGGTGCCTAGTTCCTTGATAACATTATTTAATAAATATACCAGCCATTGATCATCTCTTCCTAGATTTTTTTTCTGTAAGACAAAAATAAATTATTTAAACACCTGGATATTGGGTTTTCTGCTGTGCACAGTCTAATACATTTAAATAATATACTCAATCCATCCATTCTATATTGGGTTGAATTCAAGGTTCAGCTTTCTCCAAGTTTAGGATGTTGGAAAAAATCCAATTGGTTAGATATCCTCCTTTCCCCCTCCTCTTCCTTCCTTTCTTCCAATTCAAATTCTACTATTAGTACTTAATGTAATACATTTCTCTGAATTTCTTGTTTTGAATATGTTACATATTTTAAAAGATGTGTATAATTATGCATGATAATATTTTCAGAAAGCCTATGCAATCTTCTAAAAGTGTATGTTTACCATCTGTATGGCTTGGTGGTTGATATTATGTCATATGATACAAAAGAATCCTTAAGACTTTAGTTAAAGGTCTCACAGAAAAAATATGAATCAATATATGAACATGTATATTTTCAAAATACTTTGTGAGTATGACAACCACATTGCCAGTCATTTTCTCTGGAGATAAGTTAACATGTGTTGAATAACAGTGAATCTTGATGGTATAGAATAAACATTTCAGGGACCATGACAACAGGTTCTAGTAAGAACTTGAGTAAACCTAAGAAAGTTGTTTAAACTTCTAATTTATAAATAGAAATATTCTTCAGTAGATTGTTGTGAGAATAAGTCAGAATAATAGATTGGGATAATACAATGTAGTACATAAATGCAAAATATAAAACTATTAACTATTAATAAAAAGTATAGAGTCTGAATGTCAGCATTGCTTAAACTCAAGGGAATTTGTTGTCTATGCAGGTGGGATTTAATTGTTTCTCTTATACATTCCTTTTGGGAAATAATATCAATGAAGACATTAAAGTATGAATAAAAACCCCATTTTTTCCTAACAACATTTCCAACTCAGATTTTGTGGTGAGTTTCCTAATAAAATTGATCTGTGTAATGTATACGGTAAATAAAGCATGGTGAAAACATTAAAATATTTCTTTCTGGGCTGTGATTGGGCTACTAAGAAAACTAGCTTCCAGGAAAGTTGGCAGCAGAGAAAATTATTCTGGGGGAGGGAAGTTCTCTCACAAATGAATGCATTGAACACATTCACTTCTTAGGAAATAGAGAAGCAAGAATAGTAGTTCAGCCCAGCTAGTGTCACTCAGTAGTTAGCATTGAACCAGGAACCAAGAGGTTAATGGTTCCGTTCCCCATCAGGGCACATGCTCAGCTTGTGGGCTCGATCCCCAGTGAGCTAAGAAGGAGGCAGCCAATCAATGACTATGACTTCCTCTCTCATTAATGTTTTTCTCTGCCCTTCTCCTTTCTTCTCTCTTAAAAAAAATATATTGGAAAAAAAAGAATAGTAGTTCAAAAGAAATGGAATCTGCTATCCTATATAATAAAAATGTAATATGCAAATTAACCCTCATGCCCTCACAAGATGGCTGCTTATGACCAGGCCAGCAGGGGGGTTAGTGAGGGATGACCAAATGACTGAACAAGCAGGCTGTGTGGGGCGACCAGGCCTGTGGGGAGGCCATGAGGGATGACCAGGTTGGCGGGGGGGGGGCAGTTGCAGGTGACCAGGCCAGTGGGGGGGGGCAGTTAGGGGCAGCCAGGCAGGCAGAGGGGGCCATTGGGGGTGACCAGGCCACCAGGGGTGGGACGCAGTTAGGAGTGACCAAGCAGGTAGGCAGGTGAGCGACTAGGAGCCAGCGGTTCAGGATTGTGAGAGGGTGCAGGGTGGGCTGAGGGGGTTTCCCAACTCCCCTGTGCACAAATTTCATGCACCGGGCCTCTAGTAATCATATAAAGAAGCCAAAACATTAAAAGAAAAATCTTTTTGTTAACTTTTTGTTGTCTTAGTGCTTCATTCTAGCAAGAGGTATGGGAGAGACAAATAAGTCGAGGTGGCAACTTCCCCCAGCTCAGGTTTGCCTACGTAGACTAAAAAGACAAGTATAATCCAGATGGAAGCTCTGCAGGTTGACTTGAAATGCACATAGATACAAGTGCTTCTTTGGGAACGGGGAAAGCCAGCATGTGTCCTAACTCACAACTGTCTCAAGTTTGGAGAAGAATAGAGTTTTCTCTTTAGAATGTGTGTTCCAAAGCCTTCTAACCTGCTTTTATAGCAGATCTGTCTGGCCTGAAGTGACCCCTTATTAAGATAGGAATAGTTTTATCCTGGGTGGCTTCTAGATAAAGTATTTTTTTTGCATTGGTCATGATTATTTTGTGTTAAATATATATGGATTTCTTAAAATATGTCATACTAGGATATCTAGCTGGGATTTGTAAAAGAATATACTGAACTAGGTCATCTCCACAGGTATTTCCCATGAACAGTCTATTCCATTTAAAAATAAAATGTGAAATTATATTTTATTTCATGGGTTACATTTTTAAGACATATCTCATCTCTTAAAACAGTAATATTCATAAAGATTTATTTACTACAAATCACTTCATGCAAATTGAGTAATTTATGTAATTTGTAATTAAATTAAGCTCCACTTATTTCAAACTCTAATACATTTAAATTTAAATTGCATTTTGGAAAAAGTAAAAAGGACTGAACAATACATTATAAAAGAAGATGATTTTAAAATATTGAAATATTTTATGTAATTGTTTTCCTCCCAAGTTCTATTCATTAAGCTGATTTCCTTAGAAACTTTAAAGCTTTGCATTTCCACACAGACTTCCTATCAGAGTATGCATGTTCTTGCTGAAAACAAGAATCTACACATTCTTTACACATAATGTAACATGTAGTGAGGCTTCACAGTACATTTTCGCATTTCTTATCAGGACACCTCAGTATCTGATACTTACTAATGAATGCTCCATGTGTGTTTATGGCTTAGACCATCATAATTGGAGAGAAACAATCTCATTTCAATTATTAATATTTGTTTTGCATGTATGAGACCGAGTGTTTATTTCCTATACAGTCACTATAAAGCTTGCATTTGCTGTTAGTTCTCATATCTCTTAGCTGGTGGCTGGTAAATGAGCAATAACCCATAAGAAAATCTGTTAGAATTGGGGGAGGGTGAATAAAACTTTTTCTGAACTACCTAAAAATAAAACCATAATGGTTAAATCATCCAAACAATTCATTATGATTGATAACAAAATGACTAGATTTGATTGGCTACTAAAATGATCAGTTATTTGACTAATGTGGTCAATTAGTGACTTGAGATAGTTGAGTGTCATTGTTACAATTGACATGAAGAATGGATTTGGAATTAGGAGTGCGTGTGTGTGTGTGTGTGTGTGTGTGTGTGTGTGTATGAAGCATATATAAACTAGAATAAAAATGCTTTTACTTCAAGAATAGTGAGCCAAATATACATTACACATAGGGCTCTTTTGGCAACTTCAGATCTCTTGTTCTATTCTTGGTGGCAATGCAGTTTTTCATAGACAACTAAATGGTTGCCCATAATATAGAGCAGTAAGTATTGTAAAGTATGAATAAAGTGCTAGTGTCACCATAAAACCATACATAGTTTTAGCTATATACAGATATAGCTCTGAGACAAGAATACACATTAAATGTCTTTAAAAAGTCCCAGTAGGCTGAACATGATATACAATAATGGTTTTAATATTATTTGAACATATTTCCTTCACAAAGCATATAGGGTTGTGAGGTGATTTTGCCATTATGCTAACACATAGAGTGAACTTACACAATCTTCGATGATATAGCTCATTATACACCTACATATAGCCCATTTCTCCTAAGCTACAAGCCTGTACTGCATGTTACTGTACACAACAATGTGAGATGAAACCAAGCATAAGGAAAAATGATACAGTCAAGAGATGTGTGAACCCAAGATTTATGAGGCTAAGGCATACTGTTTTACAGCACATTTTTGCAAGTAGAAAGAGTATACTAAAATAATGATATTAAGTATAGTACAGGAAATCAACATCAAATATTATGAACTGTACACAATTGTACGTACAGTACTTTTCAGGATTGGCAGCACAGCAGATACGTTTACACCAGCACCACCACAAACATGTGAGTAATATATTTTGCAATGATGTTATTATGACAGCTACAACATCACTAGGTGATAAGAACTTTTTGGCTCCATTATAATCTTAATGTGACCACCATCATGCATGTGGTCTGTCATTGACCGAAATGATGGTGCCTGACTGCATTGTCTAGACCTCAGGGTATTAAAAGTAAAATAGTTATGAGAAAAGAACAGGGAAGCAGAAATGAGGAAAAGAACTGAGAAGTCTTTGTAATTTGGAAGAGGTGGAGATAAGATGAAGGTAACTAAAGAGACAGAGTTTTAAATGGCCATGTGGGTGAAGACCTAGTCAGTGGCAAGTGAAAGAGATTATTAATCTTGGCTGAGAAGCTGCAGTCATTGTGAAGTCTGATGGTCCTACCCAGAGTTATAATTTCATGACTCAGTAGGATAAATTGAGTTTTAATATACATACATGAACCTTTAGAAGAGAGGAAGTTATATATTTTTTAAGATAGTAGATAAGTAATAATAGGACATCTGAGCAGATTGTAACATTTTTCTGTAGACTATTGGACTTTGCCCTATCCAGGCTGAATGTAGTTTTTCCTTCCAAAATATACTCTCACATATAATCCTTGAATAAAACATGGATATCTCTTTATAAAATATCAGCAGTTGCTTCACACTGTCCTTGAAGACAAGTGCATAAACAATGCTTTTGTTGACAGCTTACTATTGCCATTTCATTCTAACCCATCCACCAGGGTTCTGGGTATTTGTTCTTGGCCTTCTATGCCTTGGCTCCAATTGTAAATCCCCTTGTCTCATGTGATAGTTGATATCTAGCATTTCAGACAACTCCCAGTGCCTATTCCATCCTAGTTTCTCAATTCAGACCCCTTCAACAGTGGGTCTGGCCAGGACCGAGCATGAGTTTACTGTCCATTTTTTTACTAGGTACATCTCGTACCCCTAATTTTTTTTTAACTTAAATGTTTTTCTCCTTCACAGAGTCAGTTTTCCTTCCCTGTGTTAGTATTTCTCAACTTCACCTCCTTTGGTGTTAGCTGGGCCCTTCTCTCAAAACTTCATCTCTTCACAAGTGTTCCTAGCATATTTTCCTACTTACGCATTATCCCAGCTGCAAATTCCTCCAGCCATCTCTTATGGAAGCAGATGTTTATCAAATGCAAAGAGATACCAATGTTAGAATACATTAAAAGAATTTAGACTCATAGCTTATTCTCAGAAGATTGACCTTAACGGAATGTTAAGCTTCTATTGGGTATTCAAATAACTAGAGTAAAACCTAATGTTATGCAGACATTTATCATAAAGAATACAAACCATCAAATTAAGTCCCTGAATGATAAGAGCTGCATATTATAATACTCTGTAGTGACATGATTAAGTTATGGTCATTCAGTCTGTTTCCTGACACTAACATAAAAATGAGCTTCTCTGGGTCGTGGAAAACTGAATAATTTATTTTGGTCATTAATAGGGTAGGCGAGTATTTATCTTTATGGATATATATATATATATATTAAATATTAACTAATTTTGAAAATTATTAATGCCACTGTTGCAAAGAGATAAAGACAGGGGAAAACCCATAGCCAGATTGGAGTTAAAGTAACAAAGACACAGATGGTACATTGAACCAAAAGTCAAGATAGTCATTCTATCTATGGAAGCATCATTTGGAGAAAAACCAGGGAGATAGTCCTTAAAGTCAGAGTCCTCACCAAGGAGCGCACTTGTTTCAGACACTGTCTGTCTAGGAGAGCACCGTTGGATGAATATTTCATGACAAAATGCATAATCATTATGGATTCTCAAGACTAATTAACATCATACTGAAATGTATGTATCAAATTTAATCATTGTGGGGATATAAAATATTTAAAGCAAATTAAATATATAAACCATGTATTTAAAAATATAAATAAAATTTATTTGCCTAGATTCTTTTAAATTAGGGCATTTTTGGAACTACTACACCACTTTAAGGCTTCTGAAATGCTAAAATGTATGCTTCTTATTCACTATAGGCTCTGCCTAGGGAATAAAATGTAAATGTAGTTCTTCTTTCTGCTGTATTGCCTACTAGCAGTTCGTAGTTTGATTTTCTTCAAGGGGAAGACATGAAAAATAATGTGAACCAGTGACATACTGGAGTTAGGACAGCTGAATGTTTTGACTTTGGCTTTTACTGTAATTTTAAGTAATTGCACCGAGAGGCATCACTTACAATAATATCACATAAGATACAGCTTCATATAACCAGGACATTTCATCTCTTGTGTATATGAATAGGAAGTCATTTATAAGGAGAAGGATAAAATTAAAAAATCTTCATATACCCAAACATTTGTCCCCAGTAGCCAGCAATGGGACCTGTGGTACTTCCCATGGGTGCTAATTCCAGAGAGCCAATAGCACCATGAGATGAAATAGCCCCAGAGCCTAACTTGGAGGCACAGGAGTCCATAAATAAGCACCTGGAATCCAGAAATCTCATATTTTCTACTCTTCCTTATAATACCTAACACCACAATAATCATTCAGTATGCTCAATATTGAAAAAATGAAATTATGAAGCTCTTCATAGTCTTTACAATTATAAAGGCAGTAAGATGGTGGCTATGGTCTAAAAGAAAATATTTTACAGATTGTGAGAAAGAACTCTCTGGATCAAACAAAGTTCATTCATTCATTTATGAATTTATTTTTCAGGCATTTGTTGAGTACATGATATGTGCTCTCAAATAGTAAATATGCAAATAATGTAGTTACAATGCAAGAATAGTAGGTGCTATCTTTGTGTAGGGCTGATATTCTGGTGGTAGTCTCAGGAAAGTCTGCACCAAATATTAAAACATTAAATTGCTTCTTTACGTGTTGATAGTCACTGTTACAGGTCCTCCAAATGACCCTTTTCTGTCCTGTTTCCCTGACCCCTTCTTAAGATACCCTGTAGCTCACTTGGGTCTAGCAACTAAGAATTAAGATTTGACATCTGGCACAGTCAGGGGTCTCTATGACCACCCCCACCCTTCCCCCAGCCACCACACTAGCACAACTGTGATTGCAAATTCTGATTGGTTGGTGCCATCCTGTTCTTAATCATTTTAAATATTTCTCCTGTGTACCTGGTGGAAGAGCAGTGTTTTTCAAACTTCATGGCTCTTTAGAATCAATACAGGTGACTGAACCCACCCGATAACTCTCAAATGAGCACCCCCTTCCCTCCCCCGCGCGCCAGAACAACAAGGTGTACTAGAGGAACATAGCTTAAGGGTATTGCCTGCTATCCAGAAAGGAACTCATCAGTTAAATAATCAGACTGTTGTCAAAGCTAAAGAATAAATTCCAAGCCAGTGGGTCTCAATCTTGACTGCTCATTGGACTCACTTGCACCTAAAGAAAAAGACAAAACACAAACCAAAAAACAAATCCACAAAAACGGATATCAGGGTCTTGCCCCCCAAAGGCTGATTTAATTGGCTTGGGGTATGGACGTGACACTAAGCTTTTCTTAGTGCTCCCTAAGGGGTTCATTGCAGCCAAAGTTGAGAACCACTGCTTTAAGCAGAGACTATAACTAGGTAGAACATCTAGCCTTGGAAATAAGTAGAAAATGCTTGGAAATAAGAAAAAAAAGATGTGAAAGTATGAAGGTATGTTGACAATGAGATGTGTGTGCAAGAGGAAAAGAGACTAAATAAAGAGGACATCATAAAAATAATCTCATAACTAGACTTCCTTAAGGTTTTCCTAGATTCTAGCAACTTTATCATTGTTATTTTGGGCTTTCTTCAACATATTTCTGGGTGATTGACAGATTTGGCAATTCTGACCATGAAGGTCCTGGTCTATAATATGTCAGAGCTTTTAGCATTTATAAAAACAGCTCACCAGCTCTGCTTCCTTCTGTCTTTGCTGCTTCTTTCCCTAACTCCCTACTGAAGGCCCAAGTGTTTCCTGGTGACCTAAAGATGGTCCTTCCAGTCAGAGCTGTGAAATCAACTCTACTGTTTGGTGTGTCTTGGAATGAAGTTGTGGTGAGAACTAGCTCCAAGATCCAGGGCCCTGGGGGCAAGCCATGGCTGCTTCTGCAGCTCCAAACTTGTTACAGCTTTAGTAAGTGCTCTTCCTCTAAATGCTGGCCCATTCCCTGGAACCAGGCTTCTGTTGTGTTATCAACTTTGCATTGTGACTGCATTCCAGCCAGAGACCACCAGGGGCACACTGCTGGACAAGTTGGTTATTACTTGCTTCAGTGAAGGAGAACATCCACCATAGGAAACCATGCGGTGTCTCAGTAGAGGGTGTGAGCAAGACCCTCTTACAGGACTTGGGCTTTGGTTGAGTAGTTGGGGGAGAGTCTAAGAAACTGAGTGTTCCCTTTAGGTCAGATGCTCTCAGAAAGTAGGGGCAAATCTATGATAGGGTATCAATAAATCTTATCTGTGTAGAGGCCAGACTACAAAGAAGTAGCAGTCACTCCTTTTGGCCATTGGTAGGTATTTGATGGGTGACACGGTGACCTTGGTTTCATCTGTGCTCAGACAGCATTATGAAGTAGACTTCTTTTTCTCACTTTACCCTGGTCCCTGCTGTTGTTATTCTATGAAATCAGTGATGTCTGACAGGATAACAGCACGGCTTAGCTCAGCATGCAAGACCTCCGGCTGGATGTCAAGGGCTATCTTTTTCTTCTTCCTTTCTCAGTAGTCTGCATGGTTTTACTGCCCAGAATCCCAGTTTCTTTCTAGAACGAAGACAGGTGTGTTGGGGCTGATACTGCGCCCGTTTCTAGGCTGGCCCCCTTACTGAGAGAGGTGGCCGTGGTGGTCCTCAAGCCAATAGTGAGGGTGCTGCTGAGGGTGGGATAAGGCTCTGAAACCTTGGAATCTGACACCCTGTCATAGCCTGCCTCCTTGGTGCTTGTCAAACCTTCCCCCCAATATTTGAACAGGGCCCACTGGTAGCACCTCTTGCTTCTATCAGGCCCGTTCTGACAATCCCATTGGACAAGACAGTGAGTCTGCCAGCCCAGCCTGTGCAGCTGGGGTAGTAGCACAGGGCTTGTTGTGGTGACTCACTTGCCTCCTTTTCAGCACACAGCCTTCTTCTTCTGGCAAAGCAGTGCTCTCCAGCCTCCATGTCTCACATCTAAGCAAGTCCACACGGGGAAAAAAAAGATTTACACTGAGCCAAAATGTATCTCTTCGAAACTCTCCTAACTTTGTCCTGGTTTTATCTGAGAGTCCTTCAATTTTGTTATTGATTATATGCCTGCTAAATGAGTAAATCATCTCTCACATACTAGAAGTCAGACATAGGTAGCCTTTTCCTTTGTTTAGGAAGTTTGGAAAGTTATAAGCCAATGTGGACTATATAAATGAAGACTGGGAAAGGGGCATGGAGCAGATATGAAAGAAAGAAAGAAGTTAATTAATCTATACTAATAAAAGGGTAATATGCTAATTAGACCCGACGTCTTCTGGACAGCCTTCTGATAAAGCCACAGTGGCGGGGTGGTTAGGGGTGATCAGGCCAGCAGGGGAGAGAAGTTAGGGGCAATCAGGCCAGCAGGGGAGAGCAGTTTGGGGAAATCAGGCAGGTAGGCAGGTGAGTGGTTAGGAGCCAGCGGTCCAGGATTGTGAGAGGGATGTCCGACTGCTGGTTTCCCGGCAGTCAGACATCCCCCGAGGGGTCCTGGATTAGAGAGAGTGCAGGCTGGGCTGAGGGACCGCCCCCCCATGCACAAATTTCATACACTGGGCCTCTAGTAGAAAATAAAATTCATGACACCTGCAAGTTCAATGATGAATGAGAAAGAAGTATTCATAGGCCTTTATAGTTGCCTAATCATTCTAACTTATGTTCCTGCCCAAAGCAAAAATATCCTCTGCCTCTCTGACATAATCACACAGCTATCATGGAATATTGGATGGTCCTATCACAAGGGATATGAAATAGAAAAACTATAACTGGAAGGTTGTATATAATAGGAAGAAATTAAAGTAATATTAAACTGATCTCTGTAAAGAGAAACAATGCCCAGATTTTTCCACTGTATTAGAAAGGAACTCTGAAATGCACAGAAAAGGCCAGCCTTGCTCAAGGTCGCCTGGGACCTCAGGGTAGAATGGGGGCGTGAATATTTTTCACACTCTATCTACCAGATCATTATGTCCCAGTAGCAGTCTACATGCAGGCTGAAGCCATCCTACAGCACGGGTAGCACCACACTCACTGCAAAGACTTGCAGACAGCAGAATCACCGTTTCAGGAGACAGATTTATAGCTGTCCTTAATGAATCCGAGTAGTTGTTTTTGTCTGTACATGAATTTCTTTAGTATGGAGAAACAGAATTAAGCCTTAATAACCACCTCGCAAATGTTGACTGTTTTGAGACAAGTCTAGCTAAAAAGGAAATAGAATATTTATGAACTGCCATGAAAGAAAAAAAAATCTCTGCAAGATTCACATTTGGACTACAATGCAATAAAGGTGATTTTATGTATTATTCAAAGGGACTGTTTTGGGAACTGGCTACTGTGGTGATTCTGAGAATGACCTATATAAATAAAGTCAAATTGGGAGGGTGGACCATGCTGTCTTTACATAGAAAAAGTCATTTTAGTTTTTAGGACGTACTAAAAACTAACATGGAGATTATCACTTGCTTATTTTCTTGAAAAACCATTGCCATCGTACTGCGCAACAGAACAGTACAGGCCAGTAGTTGGATTCAAATCCAAAGGACCATTTATACACACACACACACACACACACACACACACACGTAATGGCTGCGCAACATATTTCTAATTATCATATTTATAGACATTTGAAAGAGGCTAAAGGTACCTACTATTACAATGTAAAAGATTAGACCTGTAATTGTCATGGTCATATGAACTCTAGCATTCTACAGGGTTGAAACCAAAATACAATTACAACCTTTATACTTTATTAGACCTTAACAATACACCTGATGTAATGCAGGTCTTTGTTACACTTTTTCTCCAACTATGTTCTGTCTGCCTGGAAATGATGATGATGTTTTGAAAGAGGCCATTAGAAAACCCAAGGACTGAACTTTTGGTGACAAGTGGGTGGGTATTTGGGGCCAGGAGTGAATAAATGGTGGCAAGAATAATGTGTTTTCTGCATACACATAGCTTAGGAGAATGTTTTCCTGGGAGAGCACTTTCCACCTCCTCTACTGAGTCATCCAACCCACTTCTCCCTGTGGGATGATGCGCCAGTGCACAGAGCATTCCAATGACAATCTCCTACCACACCATGCCCAGCTTCCTCTGCCTGCTTTCTTATACTCTCTCAAGACAACTATAGGATAAAGAGAAGAGTCAAATTTATTGATGCCCATTCCATCCCCAGGCGAGGTGTGGACATGGAGCTCCAGTGAGTAATTTGGCGCCTCACTTCTATAATTACCACATGAGTGACTAATGCATTCTTGGGACATCTCCAGGACAAAGCAGCCCTCATCCGTGGTATGATCTATGCTTGTTCACATACGCAGACCTTGTTGTGGCCTGCAGCTCCCCACTGGCTGTTTCCCTTAACTGTCAACTGGATCCCCAAACAAGCTTTGCCCTGTTGGGAAGGCCTTGTTCTCTCATCTCGAGGACTGCTATCCCACGGAGCCTTTATCCTCAGCAGCTGGTTTGTGGCAGAAATGTTGCTGACGTAGCAGATGGCTTTGATATTTCTGAAAACCAGCAATATCTTTGCCATTTCTACCCCACACTCTTAGCTACTATTTCTTCTTCTGGTGGTCTGGGCTATTTTTAGTAAACCTGTATATTCTGATGATTTTTCTTAAATATCAGAACAGGAATAGTTTACTATATAAATACCCTTGTGGATTATAAAGACACCATATTAGGGCTCTTTCACAGAAAACCCAAAAGCTGAGGCAAATTTTGTTTGGCATGATGGATTCTGAGATGAATTAGAATGAGCCAATAGAGTGTAGATTTTCAATATTTGAAGTTATGAAGTATCAGGCGGTGAGATGTGGCTAATGGATTGTGCTAGAAGAAATAGAGTCTAATATTCATGGTGTTTGAAACCTTTTTAAAAAGTAATATGCCATTGAGTAATGGTTATCCTTATTGAACACAAGAGAATGTGAGAGAAGGTGAGTATAATTGGGTTAGAGAATATTCCCCGGCAGTGACTCCAGAGCCAAAGCAAAACAAAGGTGCCATAACAATGTGATGATCTGGGACCCACTCCAGCTATTCTGAAAAATTAAAGCAGACTGATTTATTCTTCCTTGCTTGCCCCATGCAGGCAGGCAATGTGAACAGCCTCTTAAACTCACTAAATAATGGTATAAAATCTCTGCTTTGCTTGGGCTGTATGAGTACAATTTTGGAAAATGCTCATTCTGGAAAGGACTGCACAGATGGGCAGGAAACATGAGTAATGGTGGCTCCACAAGGTTCAGCCAGCTTCGTATGCGTCAGCATCCCTCCCCAAGCCTGTAGGACTCCCTGATTGAGAATGTTCATTGGGTTTGCTGGCAAAGAACAGGGGAAGACCCTGCCTCCAGAGTGTCACAGTTAAAACACAGTTTACTAGATACAAATCCTTCCGTTTCATGGTAGCAGTAATGATCACAATAGCAGTGAACTGTTTAGCTAATTGGTTCCTTTGCATGCCAGAATCAGAATTCTAAAGCTGGGATGAGAACATAGAGCCATATGGACGGAGGGAGTATGTAAAAGAGATGGGAGAAATGTGTGAAGGTGATCATGGGATGTCCCAGGTTGGGCAAGTTGAGTGAGGAAAACCAACTTGAGTGTGAGGTAAAGGGGGGATGGATGGGAAGAAGATACACACAATGAACAGTAGAGCAGAGAGGACTAACTCTGTGGGTTCTTGTGGGAACCTAGAGGTGGAGGAGCATTGGGTACAGGATCAAATTTCTAACTCTTGTCTGCCCTGCTTGATAGCATTAGTAAACCCTCCAAGATAATGCACTGCTGGAATCAAAAGGTTCACTTAACAATGGAAAACAACTTATTCATTGAAGTATATTCTGGTAACCCTACTATTAATCTGGTTTTCTGCCCCCAAGCACAGAACAAGTATCGTTAAGAGAACTTGGGTAATGTCAAAAAATATTTAACAACTAAATGAAATGGCCACCATACAATTAGAATAGTCATAGAGCTGGAGTATTTGCTGGACCATGGGGAGGTGGGGAGGGCTCAGACGTGGTGCACAGGTGATGGGGGAGAACATTTGGGGATCATTCTAATGGTACCCAAAGATTTCATATTTTCATAATGAGTCATACCAGCTAATTACAAGCCCTCAAGACAACCAACATTTCTATGAGTCACACAGTGAAATAGATTTGCCAGTAGCAGATTGGGAGTCCATTTCAGAAGCAGCAGTAAAGTTTATAGAGCCAAGGAAAGGGCCCGTATCTGAGACCCTTCTCACCGGTGAAGGCTCTTTACCCTTTATCAAACCACATTTGTTAATCAAATTAAACAAGTCATTAAAAAGAATCTTCCATTCCCTTTCTCTTCAATGGCAGAGAGGAATTTTAAGGAAAAAGTATAGATTCAATGGAATTGATTAAAAGGTCACATTAAACACAGGAACATTAAAACACAGGGCAAGTTGATCTGGTCCTTTCAGATGTACGTCTAAAGTCTTTTTTTTTAAATTTTTTTTATTGCTGACACTGTTATAGATGTCTCCATTTCCCCATCCACCATTGCTTGCCTCTACCCAGCCCTCACCCCCGGTCCCTCTGGATATGCCCACACTGTTGTCTGTGTCTATGTGTCATGCACATATGTTCTTTGGCTAATCCCTTCCCCTTTTTTTCATCCAGTCCCCCCTCCCCACTCCCTTCTGACAGTTGTCAGTCTGTTTCCTGTATTAATGACTCTGGTTCTATTTTATTCCTTGGTCTATAACTCTAAATTCGTAAAGTGTTCACTAGTAAATACATATTCAGAACAGATATCGAGCCCAGCCAGGGATACAGTAATGGCCTGGTGATTCAGATTACTACTAGGAACTGTAGCATCCTTGATATATTCGAGAATAGTGCTAATTCTTAGTGTTTGGGTTCCAAAGCATTTTGGAAACATTTGGTAAATGCATGAAAACATACATATGTTTATTTGGACAATATGTGTAATTGTCCTTGAAAACATGTATCTAATTGGCTATTTAGTGACTATATAACTTGGGTCTTTTTTTCCTCAAGAAACAGTAGGTGGTCAAAACTTTAGGAAAATATATTTCACATAGTGTAGTTCAGTGATATGCCTGTGTGTCTTGAATATTTATTGCTCTTTCCTAATGTAAAATGCATTTATCTATCCACTTTCTTACTACCTCTACAAATATTCTTTTTTTTTCTTTTTTAGGCAGAATAATCTTAGTGATTTTGTAAAAAGAATAAATAATTCAGTATTAGTTAAAAATATTTTAAAAATTTTCACCCAAGGATATATTTTTACTTATTTTTAGAGAGAGGAGAAAGGAGAGAGAGAGAGAGAGAGAGAGAGAGAGAGAGAGAGAGAGAGAGAGAGAGAGAAACATCGATGTGAGAGAGAAATATAGATCAGTTGCCTCCCGTATGTGCCCCAACCCAGGATCGAACCCAAACGAATCAAACCCGAAACGTTTTGGTGTATGGGAAGATATTCCAACTAACTGAACAACCCAGCCAGGGCCAGTATTAGTTTAAAAAATTGCTTTAGAACAACACCTCAGGAAGAAAAAGATTTCATGAGTATCTTTTCACAGAGAAATTTTCTTTGTCTTTAAAATAAAATATTCCACATGTGAAAAATATGTATGGAGAGGCTGAGTCAAGCTCAAAGTAACACTGTGAGGTAGAGTCTGATATTAGAAAAAGCTGTTTTCGAGGCTTTTTGTGATTTTATTTAACAGACATCCCACCTGATTCTAAATTTATTTCCCGAAGCAGCTAAGCTTCTGGGAGAGAAATTATACTTCAAGCTAAGAGTTTACAAGGAAACACACAGATACACTCACAAATCACAGAGTGCAATCCCACACACACCCTCCACTCGATAGACTACTAGAATTTCAGATGAGATGAGTAAAAATGTAGAATTAAAGTGATTCTTCCAAAATTACCACGATGAATTAATAAGCACTGCTTGCAGTAGGGTTTTTAAATCCATCTTTTATGGACCTGTATATTTAGCCCCTTTTGGTGTGACAGACATCCACTTTGATTTTCTGCAGCAGGCAATTGAAGACATGCAATTGGACTTATTCTACTTCTGCTTTTTCCTTGCTCTAGTTCAAGGAGGAATCCAGGCTTTGAAATTCCTTGCTGCATGGATGTCAGCCTGGCAGAAAGCATAAGTAGTATTAAATTCAAAGCTTCTTTTTTGTTTTATATAAAAATGTCAGCCCTTCAGAAGAGGTGGAGTCTCAGAGTTGATGAGGAATGAAAGAGGGGATCTGAAAGCCCGGAAAGATCTAAGTTGGAGAACAAAGGGGAGAAAGGACCACAGGCCACTTGGGTTAGAGACCTGAGCCCTGCTATCGGGTAGCATCAGGGAGAGTGAGGTGCCCTCAGAAGGAATGGCGATGTTTTTCCAGACTTACCCAAATCTCTCTGCCCTAAGTGAGACCCAGGGGCTGAGATACAAGACACAAAGAGACAATAATAAGTGTATTTAGAAGTAGAGTGAAAATTGAAGGATCTTAGTACCTTTCCAAAGGCTGTGACTTTGTTTTATCTTTATCTTTGCCTTATACAAGAGTATGTCTGTATCTGTGTGTGTGTGTGCATGGAGTGGGAATCCCAACGGGATGGGTCATAGTTGAACTAAGTTAATTTAAGGAAATAAAAATGGGATATTTTTCTCCCTTAGTGTGGACTAAAGTCATTGCAACCACAGACGACCCTTAACTATTATACATAAAGAACCAAATCTTTTGGCTTGAATGTAAATGGCAGCTGTTAGTTTTCCAGGAAAATAAATAACATCACACTTATGTTTTATCTCCTGGAAAGTTACTTCAGGTCAAATGGTGCACATAATGTGTCTTTCTTACCCTGCCAAGTGAGTTCATTCTATTGTTTTGACACTTTCATCGCCTAGAGAGGTGCAGTGAACGTTACTCTTTGCTAAAAATCAAAATGCACTGATTCACTCCACAAATGTTTACAACCAGTGTTAACGTACTCTGAGTCGACTATAGACCAGACACTGACCTAGGTTTAGAAATAGGAAGGTTAACAGCACACCCAGCTCTCAAGGCCCTCAGTGGCCCTGTGTTGACAATCTACTTCATCCCCAAATTTCTTCCCCTGTGGAGGAACTCTTGTATTTAACAGAGCCAACCAATGGTGTCCCAGATTCCAATGTTTAGCCAAGGGAATGCTTTTCTTGAAGATAAATTTTCACCTAGAGCTTCTCATTTTCCATCATGTCCTCAGACTGCACATAGCTGGCATGAGGAATATGAGCATATGCTAGAAATGACTATATTTTACCAAAAATATAAGCCACTCTTTATATTTGCTATGGGCTTACGGATCTCCAAATAATATGATTTCAAGTAAATTTACACTATAAGGCCCTGCCAGCTCCTAAATATTTACCATACTAGTCATTATCTTTATCAAAGATCCCTTCATCCTCTTTGGTGGGATTATTATCATCTACAAATAACCTCTGCTCTTTTTAGTCATTCAGCAATCTGCATAACATGCCAGAAGTGCCAGGAACTGGGCCAGGCGGTGGGGTTAAGGATGAAGACCATCCTTTCTACTTTAATTAAGTTCAATACCTTTTCTTGATTATATGAACATATTCTCAGCTCCTTTCATTTTAAATAAATACACTTAAAATATTTAGTTATGATTCAGCAATATGGAATGTGAGGAAAAGTTCAGAGAGATTTTGTAAGTGTATTCTAAAATGGGCTTTGCCCTGAAGACTTTTTATTTTACTGTGCAGCATTTATTTCCTCTCTTTCAAGATGTTTGTAGCAGAAAGAACAACGTGGAGATTAAACATCAGTGTTATTCTAAAGGCAATCATCTGCAAAACTTAGATTCTCTCTACAATGACTTCCTTGAAAAGTTCAATCACACAATTGGTTTTTCTGTCTTCAGAATAACAAACAGCTTATTTGACTGACTCACTAAACTGACTGTTTAGTCACTGTTGAATGACGTTCCCCTTAGGTAGGACAGACTGAGAAATTGTTTCCAAAGCATTTGGGACTTACAGCTTTTTTTTTCACCCCAAGTTTCACCACAGCTTCAAGACTATCCACTGAGCTACCAGGCATCTTCTAGGGCACAGACTTTCCCTACAGAGTTGATCACTTTCTTCGTCCATTAACCCCTCTCCAGAGAGGTACTTCAGTTGCTTATTGTAGGATAACTCACCTGCCTGGCTGGTGTTGCTCAGTGGTTGAGTGTTGACCTATGAGCCAGGAGATTATGGTTCGATTCCTGGGCAGGACACATGCCCAGGTTGCAGGCTGGATCCCTAGTGTGGGGTGTACAGGAAGCAACCTATCAATGATTCTCTCTCATCATTGCTGTTTCTGTGTCTCCCAGTCCCTTCCTCTCTGAAACCAATAAAAAAAATATTAAAAAAAGAGAAATCACCTTGCAAATCACTTCCACTCCTTTAATCCACGAATTTTCTCATTTCAGTCCCAATCAGAGGTCAGAATGTTTTCCTTCCATTATTTAGCATTTTAATTCACTCATAGTCATTGTTCAAAGATAACCTGGTAAGTTTTCACAGGGAGAAATTTATGAGGCAGTGTATGACACTATAGTTCTGTGCCTTACATGGTTATCACGGCTCGCAGGGTATCAGTCTGAGTTGTTGATCAATAACTGGCCATATATGGAATAAATGAATAAAGAAATGGTTGAGTGACTATAACCCTCAAATCAATGAGCAGTAATGAGTATAAGAGTTACTAAGTGACCATATGCCATAGAAATTACTTAAATATTTTTTAGTGAGTTGCATTTTTCCCCAAGTAGGAAATATTTTCATTTCCAATGTTAGCCAACTTAGGATATCCTAAGTGCAGTAACCCAGAGCCAGGGAAAGTGGGAGTTCTGAGGGGGCTACTATGGTAAGCAGTTAGTTGATGGTTGGAGAGGGCTGTCCAATAGAAATTGTAGCCTTGGGTAGAGGGTCAGAGCCAATTTGTGATAACCTGGCAGGAAGGTTGTTACTGGAATAAAAATGCTTTCCTCACTGTTCACCAATTTTCAAATTTTTGGCAAATGTCTTCTACTGGCTAAATTGGAAGCCAAAGTTAGAGGGCAAGGCAGCCTGTTGGTACAGATCTTCAAGGTTAAAGTCTTGGGGTTCAGAGAAGAGTGGAAATGGGTGAAGAGTGGATCTGGAGGGGCAACCCATAAATACCCAGATGCCTCTCTATCAGTGGAGGTGGCTAGGTGTAGTCTACAAAGTATTAACATGTTCCTTCTTATCGATATATGTGCAGAATGAACAGTAATAGGGAAAACATGAATTTCAGTGGTGAAAGTTCAACAACAACACCAAAGAGTATTGTAACAAAAAATAAAAATAGAACTGCAATCTATTTTAGATCCCTAATGGTATAATTTGTAGAAAATCAAAGTTGAACATTATTAATGTCCCTCAACTTTGTTTAATAAAAGGCCTAAAAATTGTCCATATAATTTTTTTTGCCACTTATATTTAGAAAGGAAAAATATCTTCATTTTTTTCCTCTCAAAAGTAAAAGTTCCTTAGGTTCTTTAGGATTGGAGAGTGATACAAGGATTCTTTAAGGGAGTACTTTCAGAAGAAATCTCAAGGACAAGAAGGTAGCAGGACAGTGCAGGGGAAGAATCTAAATCGAGGTTTGGTTGTCTAGCTCAACCTGACTCCACAGGGAGCTCGGGAGCATGGGTGATACCACGAAATTGCTCTGCAAGGATAAAACAGTCCTTAGGAGAGGGCTATGCTGGTGGTGGCAGAAGCATACCTCCCAGGCATCTCCAGGCAAGGGATGTCTCCTTGGCTGACAGCAATTATCCAGAAGAGGGTATATCTGTGAGCCACCAAAAACCAACACCAGCAGCTGGAGGATGGGTGCACCGGCCCAGTAAAGGAGATCTGGGTAGGGCAAAACATCTACTAGATACCTATAAGCTTGTAGGCAGAATCTTTCCAGTCATGAATATGCCTGGGCATAGACCAGGGGTGGGCAACCTTTTTGTGAGTGCGTGCCAAAACCAGCAAAATCTCTGACTCAAAATTCTTCTGTGTGCCAACCCTAATTTTTTGAGAACATGTTAAGCCTACTTGCTATCTCTTAAGGTGTATGTATGTGAAGAACCTTGAAGAAATAATAAAATTCATTCAAGTGACAAAAACACAGTATATGATGATGAAAAATACATTTATTTTTTAATGTGTACATGTACACTGATAGTCGGGCAGAAAACTTTATGACTTCATTTGATATTATCAGTGGGACTTTTGCTGCTGCATCATGACAGAGTTTTTTTACATCAGGTTTATATTTCGTGACCTTCAGAGATATGCACGAGCTACTATTTTCATCCGTCAGGCTACTCCTATTACGAGACTTAACAAAATTCATCACTGAGAACAAAGATTCACAATTGTAAATGGAAGATTATAAGAGAGGGTTTCATGTGCCAGCAAAAGTTGCCCACCCCTGGCATAGACTGATTTCATTATGGCTATGCCACTCTCTACTGATTAAATATCAGGCTGAGAGAGTTGTTTCTGATATTATTTGTTGTCACTATTGTTATTGTGTTGCTTCAAGTAAAACCTCAATTAACTGTGGCTTTGAACATTATGGCAGTTCCTCAAATCACAAATGAAGTCAGACCAGTCCCCAGTACAATTATAATTATACTAGAGGCCCAGTGCACAAATTTGTGTACATTGAAAGGAAATTAATTAGAAGAATGCAAATGTAAGTACAGTAAACCAGATTCGGGGCCAACAGTGCCCTAGCAGCAACATAACCCACGGCCAAAGGTGGAATTGTGCAACCCCATGAGGAATCGGGCTCTCTCCTCTCTGGTTTGGGGGTGTGTCACTTGAGAACCGCTGCTGCCAAATCACCACAGCTTGGCAGCTCCTGTGTTGAGTGTCTGCTTCCTGGTGGTCAGTGCATGTCATATGTACCGGACCGTTGGACAGCTGGACGTCCACTTAGCCTTTTATATATATGGATTGTAACAACCCCAAATCAAGATTCCTACAAAACTTTTGCAACTAGGATGAAACAAAAAGTTAAATAGGAACAAAGAAGAATATATACTGATGTAAGTCATTATTTATTATACATTTGAAAGCAAGGTGAATAATAACTTCCTAATCACATGCTGTATAACCCTGAAGAAAATGAATAGATAGCAGACTATCTTTGCTGGTATGTAAGCAGTCAATGATTTTTCTATTCATAACTTTTTAAACTGTGATACTTTAATGCACGGTGTTGCTAACTTATTTTTCCCAGTGTCATTTGTACCAAGTTACCTAAAATCCATCACAGTTGAGAACAGGGTCTAGACAGTTATTATGAGACAATCATAAGGAAAGCTGGCAAATAAAAAAAAAGACAGCGAATAGAAGTGCTGATTAAAACAACAGTATGGTTTATGCAAGACTTCTTTTAAATTTTTATTTTTCAAATTCCATCTTTTGGAAGACACAAACCACACTAAAATACTGTAGCACTGAAAGTCAGCTTTATTGTATAGGTCAGAATAGGAAAGAGGGAAGGGTTGCATTTATTCATAGACTGGCTTTGGCAATCTAATTAAATAAATATGTCAGCCTATTTGAATAGTTTTCTTACCAGTGAGGAAAGCAAATGCTCTATTTCCTCGAAGCCAGACATTTTATGCCATTGTTGAAGAAGGACAAGTCAACCCTTGCTGAATAAATGGTTTCGTCAAATCTGTATCTGATTTGAAGAAGTCAAGTTTTTTAGGGGAACTAAAAATGTGAAATGCACATAGTCCAGTCCTCAACATAATCTTTCCCTCTGTGTTTACAGAAGAACTAGTAGTATTTCAGCTTTAGAGTCATTTGCTATTGTCTTTTGCACCAAATATGTGGATAGATAACTGCTCAGGGTGCAGCTAACTGAACATGAAGAAACTAGTTTGTGCTCTAAAGGGATCTAAACAAGCCAAAGCCTAAATGATAACATCTGAATAAGTTATGGAGAAAGGGAGGAGACGGAAGCATGGGAATTAGTCCCACACGGTCGACACAGAAGTCCAAGTTCCAAGCAAATAAACTGAGTGAGAGGATGGTGTTTAGAACACAAACTTTTCCCTGTCAAAGGGGTAGAGAGGATGAAAATTGGCCAGGTGCATTCATGCGGCATAAAAAAGCCAAATCAACCCCATCAATTCTGTAAAAACAAAACCCAACTCCGCATGAACGAAAGACTGGTTAAAACGTTCCAAGCTTAGACCTGAACGACTCAGTTTGCTAACACTGCATTTCATTAAGTTCAAGGTGGCATGATTGTCCTTTCTTTGCAGTGATCATGGTTTTTGTTCCTTTTTAGCCTCTGCATCATGTGCCCCTCTGGTAAGGCACTGGCAGGTAAGTGTTGTAGCGATCCTTTTCCACGAGGTGGGCTCCAGTCCATACAGTTTGGCGAGGTGTGGAGCGACTTAATTCCACTAAAAGCCTGGAGCTGAGGCTGCATTCTCATATTCAGCACAAGGGATGCCTTCTGGGCGGTGAATGCAACTTTTACATCCTTTTCAATTTGGCTCTAAAATATCTCTGACCATAATTGTCTGACTGATAATTTTTTCGGATGGACTGTTTTAAGTGTTTTTCACCACTTCCGATTAATGCTGAGAAAGTTCTTCATTAAGTCATTGTTGTGGTAGAAAATCCAGAATAATGTGCCTTTGGTCTTAAGCATCTTATTTTTAAGGTCATTTTGGCGTTGGAGCACAACAATGCTTGGATGTTAAGTCCCCAGCTAAGGATTAAGTCGGGCAGACGCCTCCACCCATGTTATTTCTGTATCTCCAACGGCCTGTCCTCCTCCTTCCACCCACCACCTTTCCACCTCTTTCAAGGCCCAACTCAATGCCTTTTTCTCCCTTTGAACCTCTGTAGTCACTCTAGTGCTTCGCAGCCACACTGGTAAATAAAAGTGCATTTATGGTTGCACTTTTGAGCTTCCTCACCCCCTGTGGGGCTGTGATTCTCAAACTCTAGCCTGTTTCAACATCGCATGGGGGCTTGTTAAACCTGGATGGTTGGGCCCAACCCAAGAGTTTCTGATTCAGCAGGTGTGAGAAGGGGCCTGAGAGTTTGCATTTCTAACAAGTTCCCAGGTGAGGTAGATGCTGCTGATCCAGGGATCACACTTTAAGAATCTCTGCAGTAGGGAATCCCCTTTTATCCTTCTCTGCTTGCTACATTCTCCCCTCACCCCCAGGAAAACCTTTTGTATTTGTATGGAGTATATATTGTTTTGTTACAACAAACAATAAGTCATTTATAAATTTTAAAAGTGAATATTTAAAGAAAATATTTAATTTCTATCAGAGCAAGTCAACTCATAATTAATTGTGCTATATCCCATCAAGAAAGTAAAAGAAAAACTCCTCTTATTCTTGAGTATCCACTAGGGGTCTATAATAATAAAAGGGTAATATGCTAATTAGACCGGGAGACCAGACATCTTCCTACCATCCGATTTCCTTCTGGACAAAGCCATGGTGGTGGGAGCTGAGGCAGAGGTGGTCAGGGGTGATCAGGCCAGCAGGGGAGGGCAGTTGGGGGCCACGAGGCTGGCAGGGGAGGGCAGTTGGGAGCCATCAGGCTGACAGGGGAGCGGTTAGGCGGTGATCAAGCGTAGGCAGGCAAGTGGTCAGGAGCCAATGGTCCCAGATTGCAAGAGGGATGTCTGAATGCTGGTTTAGGCCCCATCCCGCAGACATCTGGCCTAAACCAGCAGTCAGCCATCCCCCGAGGGGTCCTGGATTGGAGAGGGTGCAAGCCAGGCTGAGGGATCCCCCACCCCCATGTACGAATTTTGTGCACCGGGCCTCTAGTATTATAATACTGCTTAACCCAGGTATTCAAGTCCTTCCTCTTTCGTAAGTAAAAGAGTTAACATTTTTCCTATTTTATTAATTTATTGTTTTGGGGTTTGTTTGTTTTTTTGAGAGAGAGAGAGAGCGAGCAAGCGAGAGACTTCAACTTGTTGTCCACTTATTTATGTATTCATTGGTTACTTCTTGTATGTGCCCTGACCAGGGATTGAACCTGCAGCCTTGGCATATGGGGACGATGCTCTCACCAACTGCGCTCCCCAGCTGGGGCCTTCATTATTCCTGTTTATTAGATGAGGAAAACTGAGGGCCAGAGAAGCTGGATGACAGCAAGTGAAGGAACTGGGCTCTGGATCTAAAATCAGGGGACCTTCACTACCAAACGTTTAAAGGTAGACGTCACCTTTGGTATTTCATCTTCGTCAGAGCATCACGGCCGAGAAGAAAGGATATTTCAGCAAGAACTAAGCAGGAAGCATTTGGAAGTGCTTAGGCAGGGATGAGATACCCAAGTTTCAAATTTGACTTTCGACACAAATGAGATTTGTCAGGTTACTGCTGATCTTGCCTTTCATTTATTTCTCTCAGCAGAATCTACCCCAACAATTGACCAAAAATCTTGGAAGTGACCCAACTGTCTTTCATGGAGCATCAGAGGTGGCAGCAGTGTTAGAAATCAACTCTTGTGACATCTCTATTTTAGACAGGAACCTGAGGCTCAGAAAGGCCTGAAAACTGAAACACAGCCACTTGGGACTTGGCAGGGCTGGGACCTGAATCAACTACCAGTTTGGCCCAGGCAGGCCATGCTCATTCTCATGAATGACTCAGTGAGACATTGAACCAGCATTCCTACGTGACCCAGTTTATCAGGCAGGTGCTCCCACCAATTGCAAGCTGGCATAGGCAAGATCCTCACTGATTCAAAGTTCCCCAGGTCACTTTTAACGGAACAGCCAGTCATGCCATTCTCATCATGTCTTTTTGGAACTAGCTTTCATTAACGTGTTCTTTTACATCAGGGAGATCAGATTTGCCACATTCTCTCTCATCCTTCAAGACCCCTCTCCATATCACCTCCTCCATGAGTGCTTCCTCCTGGTAGAGCTGGGTTTCTCTAAGCTTGCACTCTCCCTCACAAGTTGTCCTGCCTCACTTCAGGCAGGGTAGCTGCATTTGTTCACCACAGACTGGGTGGCTGTAACAAGAGACATTTATTTCCTCACTGTTCTGGACTCTGGAAGTCCACTCCATAGGATCGCTGCATAGGCCGGAAGAGGGTTCCTCAGGGCCCTTGTGGCTCCTTGGTGTTCACTTGGCTGCTGAATACCTTCCCATTCCCTCTTCCCTTAAGGTGGACAATTAATTCACTTTGTAATATTTGTGTGATCTTGATCATTCTTGATCCAATGGGTGGTGCCAGTGTGCATCATGACAGCCCTCGTGCCTTCTCCTAACGTTGCTGGAAATCTCTGAACGTCTGATTTTCACCCAAGTCAAAGCTGGTAATGAAGTCTTTAGGTCAGTGGTTCTCAACCTGTGGGTCGCGACCCCTTTGGCAGTCGAACGACCCTTTCATAGGAGTCACCTAAGACCATCCTGCATATCAGATATTTACATTACGATTCGTAACAGTGGCAACATTACAGTTATGAAGTAGCAACGGAAATAATTTTATGGTTGGGTCACAACATGAGGAACTGTATTGAAAGGGCCAGAAGGTTGAGAACCACTGCTTTAGGTGGTCATTGGTTTACTTTTCAAATCTTCCCTTCTTTCCTGGAACTAAAGGCACAGGCTCTCTTTTATTAGCATCATTCTTGGCTGCGATGTCGACAGTGGCAAGTTAGGAGCTCCATTTGCTCCTCTAAGTGTCCTGTCACTTAGATACATTTCAGGGCACTCCTTGGCTCCAGACCTCCCTCTGGAGTTTCCTCAGCTGGACTAATTTGATATATCACCTCAACGAATCCCATCAGCCGGGCCCGATTTGGAACTGAGGGTGAAGATAGTTTATAGGGGCAATAACAACAGAAATGTCCTCTCTGAGACAGGCAAATAATTTCCTCTCTGCTCCAGTCCAGGAGCATTTCCCTTAATCTTTTTAATGCCCGAGGAGCTGCTGCCTCCTGTGTCCTGAAGGCTGTTTTCTTCCCTGAAGGTCATGCACTGAAGGTAGAGCAGGCTCTTCATTTCTGCTCTGTTGGGAAGGCACCCCATTTTATTTGGTTTCATTTGGCATCTGTGTTAAAATGACTTAGTGGTGAAATATAGGATTCAGAGTCACTGGTGGTCCAGGTTAAGCTAAGGTCCCATGTTGCCTAATCAAAGGGTCCTTTAGGCCTGAACCAAGCTGGCTTTCTGGGTCCCTTACTCACTGGGCAGGGCGGCTGATGACCCATGAACCTACTAACCCAACTGTGCCCCGAGGCCCTCAGCTCTGTTGGTAACTTGATTCCCATTCTCGCTATATTTCTGCAGGGTTCATCTCTTACCTTTTGTCCTACACTGAATTACCTATCTCTCCACCTTTCCTTAACCTCCCTGGGAAAGACTCCAGTCACCACTCTCCAGTCAGCTGACATCTTCCATCTCTGAGAAATGCCTTGTCTCAGGGAAGGAGGTGTTAGAGCTGGACTGGGGTGAGCGCCCCCTTGAATTTTTACTGACTTCAATGAAATCTATTTCAACACTATTTAATCAATGCCTCTGTTATCATTGTTTAATAAACATTTTTTTTTCCTGTTTAAAACAGTCCCTGAATTTAGTTCAGTAAGTTCACAGTTCTGCTGCACCTGTGTCCAACTAGCTAGCCTTGCACTTTCTCATCTCTCTTTTTGGATGAAGATCTGTAGTTCTCCGCTGTCAATACTTTAAAATATACATATATATATATATATATATATATATATATATATATATATATATATATATATAATTTATTTCATAGAGGAAGGGAGAGGGAGGGAAAGAAACCTCAGTGATGAGAATCATTGATCGGCTGTCTCCTGCACACCTCGCACTGATAATCATCAGTCTGTTCCATTTCCATGCCTCCGATTCTATTTTATTCATCAGTTTATTCTGATCATTAGATTTCTTATTTATTTTTATAATCAATTGTTGATAGAAAATGTATTGGCTGTCATTTTGTTCATATTTTTTATCTTTTTCTTTTCTTCTTCTTCCTCTTCTTAAAGAATACCCTTTAACATTTCATATAATACTGGTTTGATGATGATGAACTCCTTTAGCTTTTTCTTGTCTGTGAAGCTCTTTGTCTGACCTTCAATTCTAAATGATGGTTTTGCTGGGTAGAGTAATCTTGGTTGTAGGGCCTTGCTATTCATCACTTTGAATATTTCTTGCCACTCCCTTCTGGCCTGCATAGTTTCTGTTGAGAAATCAGCTGACAGATGAATGGGCATTCCCTTGTAGTTAACTAACTGCTTTTCTCTTGCTACTTTTAAGATTCTCTCTTTGTCTTTTTAATTCTGATGTGTTATTTTTATTATGATGTGTCTTGGTGTGATCCTCTTTGGGTTCCTCTTATTTGGGACTCTCTGTGCTTCCTAGACTTGTAAGTCTATTTCTTTCATAGGTAGGGGAAGTTTTCTGTCATTAGTTCTTCACATAGGTTTTTAATATCTTGCTCTCGCTTTTCTTCTGGCACTCCCCATACTGCGAATGTTGGTTTGCTTGAAGTTGTCCCAGAGGCTTCTTATACTATCTTTATATTTTTGGATTCTTTTTTCTTTTTGCTCTTCTGGTTGGGTGTTTTTTGCTTCCTCATATTTCAAATTGTTGATTTGATTCTCAGAATCCTCTAATCTACTGTTGAATCCCTGTATATTCTTCTTTTATTTATCAAGAAAAGGTGACATATTTTCTTTATTAAGTATCATGGAAGACTGGAGTTTGGGAGACAATAGGAAACTTTATAAAGATATTAATTCTTTATCAAATTAATCTTTAGTGTGATTCACAGCATTAAATCAGTGTACATATGTTTAAATCTTTTTTTTTTAATATATTTTATTGATTTCCCACAGAGAGGAAGGGAGAGAGACAGAGAGCTAGAAACATCGATGAGAGAGAAACATCCATCAGCTGCCTCCAGCACATCTCCCACTGGGATGTGCCCGCAACCCAGGCACATGCCCTTGACCGGAATCGAACCCAGGACCCTTCAGTCCACAGGCCGACGCTCTATTCACTGAGCCAAACCGGTTTTGGCTGTTTAAATCTTTAAGTCAAAATTTTCACCAGTGTTTCACATAAAATGCAGTAATTACATGATGAATAAAACTACCTCAAAAAATGAAATGTATCCTTATCTTAACCAAGGGAAATTTTAAAAAGATTATAATATGAAACTAGAAGGAAATAAAATCTACTTTTTAAAAGAGGATGTTCAGATAAAGACCTATCCCAGCATCAATCTTATATATATATACTGATTTAAATTCTTAAATAATTGATCTCTAGTTTTTTATTAAAAAAAGCTTTACTTCTGATATTTTATTCTATCAGTTTTTTTAGTGAGCAATGAAGTAAAAATGTCACATAATTACACTTATTTAAAAATATTCTTTTTAGTTTCAAAGACATTTCTGTAATAGTCATATAAATCAGCAACCATAACAAATTAAATCCAATTATTGTTGCCTTCAGTTCATGCAAGAAGCTATCTCTTAATTGTATGTTCTTTCTTTAACTACATTTCCTAAGATGGCACATTTTACTTTAAGATCTGGGGGGGTGGGGGGGTGGGGGGGTGGATTAATGAACCTTCTTAGTTTCATCATTTAGCATTAAGTAGCCGGTATGCCCTTCACCTAGGTTTACTAACACTGAACTTGATTTAAGATTATTATTTCTTTGCCTAGTCTCCATGTGTACCCATCTTCATCTTACTACGCGAAGACACCTCACTTGATATTTTCTAAATCATTCCTCCCAGGTATCTCTCTTATTCTTGCCTCTTCCCTCAATTTCTTCTCTGAGGTCAGAGGTCAGCAGACTTTTTCTATAAAGAGCCAGAGCCTGTATACTATTCTTTATACCAGTCAGTGTATGCTTAATTTCTGACTGGCCTTTTCCCATTTTTTTTTGGAGGTTTCTAGAAGATTCTTGAGTAACCTTACAACCGTAATGAAAACTTCCATTCAGCCAGCTTTCCAGTGGTTCTGGATGATGGTTGTTCCATATTTTATTTTTTTTTATTTTTATTTATTTATTTTTTAAATTTTTTTTAAAGATTTTTTTATATATATATATATATTTTATTGATTTTTTTACAGAGAGGAAAGGAGAGAGATAGAGAGTCAGAAACATGGATGAGAGAGAAACATCAATCAGCTGCCTCCTGCACATCTCCTACTGGGGATATGCCCGCAACCCAGGTACATGCCCTTGACCGGAATCGAACCTGGGACCTTTCAGTCCTCAGGCTGATGCTCTATCCACTGAGCCAAACCAGTTTCGGCTGTTCCGTATTTTAGTTGTAATCTTGATGTGGCTGTGGGAGGCGACGAGTACAGGCATTTACCTATGCCACCATCTTTGTTGTATATCGATATTTTTGATGAAAACGTACAAGGACACCCTCAACTGGATACCCTCTGCCAGTAACTACCTCTTTCAGAATTCTACTATTTTTTCCTCCAGAGTCATTTTTAGTGAACTTGTAATGAATGGGATTTGGGGGTATCTTTATCATAATCACCTATGTGGTGCATGGATAACTAGACCATAAAACTTTAATTGTAAAGCATTATATTTACAATTTTGCCTTTCCTTCAATGTCTACTGAATAATTTAGTTTTGTGCTGTTGAGATTCTTGAATTAGTTCATTCTCTTCATAGTGAACTTCTTTTTTATTAGCTATTGATGTCTGCATTCAGATGTTGTTAGGAGTCTGTGCAAGTTCTTTTTTTTAAAACTTATTGTTATTGTTAAAAGTATTACAGATATCCCTCCTTTTCCCCCCTAATAACCCCCTCCACCCTGCCACCACCCCTTCCCAGGCCTTCATCACACTACTGTCTGTGTCTATGGGTTATGCGTATATGCATGTAGGTTCTTTGGTTAATCTTTTCTTGCCCTTCCTCCCCCTTTCCCTCTGAGATTCATCAGTCTGTTTCATGCTTCCATGTCTCTGGATATATTTTGTTTGTTAGTTTATTATGTTCATTAGATTCCACATATAAGTGAGGTCACGGGATAGATGTCTTTCTCTGACTTGATTATTTCACTTAGCATTATACTCTCCAGGTTCCACAGCAAAAACAAACAAACAAAAAAAACACAAACCCACAAAAAAAAACACCCATCAACAAAATGAAAATGGATCCAACTATATGGGAGAACATATTTGCCAATGATATATCTAATAAGGGGTTAATTTTCAACATATATAAAGAACTCATACCACTTACTATTGATCCTTTTCACTACTGCTAAGGATTTTCCACCTCAGATGGTAATCTTGTCACCCTGACCTTGAATCGGCCCCATAATCCTTTCTTAATAACATGTTTGGTAGGACATTTTATATATTTATTTATATTTATCAGTGAGATATCCAATGCATACATTGCATACATATTATATAAACACTGGGGGCCCAGTGCACAAAAATTTGTGCACTCGGGGGGGAGGAGGGGTGCCTCAGCCCGGCCTGTGCCCTCTCGCAGTCTGGGACCCCTCGGGAGATAACGACCTGCTGGCTTAGGCCTGCTCCCGGGTGGCAGAGGGCAGGCCTAATCCCTAGGTGCAGTCCCTGGTCTGGCTCAGAGCAGGGCTGATTGGGGAATTGGGGTGCCGCCCCCTGTCATGCACAGAGCAGGGCGGATTGGGAGGTTGCAATGCCACCCTCAGTCACACTCAGGGTAGGACCGACTGGGGGGTTGGGGCACCGCCCCCTGTCACACTCAAGGCAGGGTCGATGGGGAGGTTGCGGCGCCACCCCCTGTCATGCACAGAGCAGGGCCAATCAGGGTGTTGGGGCGCTGCCCCCTGTCACGCACAGAGTAGGGCGGATCTGGGGGTTGGGGCGCCGCCCTCTATCACCCACAGAGCAGGGCCGATCAGGGGGTTGTGGCGCCTCCACTGTCACACTCAGGGCAGGGCCGATGGGGAGGTTATGGCTCTACCCCGTCACACACAGAGCAGGGCCCGTGGGGTGGGGGGGTTGGGGTGCCGCACCCTGTCACACACAGAGCCCCAGGGCGATCAGGAGGTTGGGGAGCTCCCCCCTATCAGGCACAGAGCAGGGCCGATGAGGGGGTTGGGGCACCTTCCCCTGTCACACAGAGAACCACAGGGCAATCAGGGGGTTTGGGCGCTGCCCCCTGTCATGCTGATCCCGGTGCCGGGAGACCTCGAGGCTCCGCTGATCCTGGTGCTGGGAGGCATATTACCCTTTTACTAGATAGACTAGAGGCCTGGTGCATGGGTGGGGGCTGGCTGGTTTGCCCTGAAGGGTGTCCCAGATCAGGGTAGGGGTCCCCACTGGGGTGTCTGACCAGCCTGGATGAGGGGATGATGGCTGTTTGCAGCTGGTCACACACCCTTCAGGGTGGGGGTCCCCACTGGGGTGCCTGGCCAGTCTGGGTGAGGGGCTGAGGGCTGTTTTCAGGCTGGGACTGAAGCTCCCAACTGCCCTTTTTTTTTTTTTTACTCTGGGCCAGCTTTAGCTCTGAGGCTCCAGCTCTTAGGCCTCAGCTCCTGAAAGCAGGTATCTGGTTTGTTTAGGTTCTACAATCGAAACTCTGTATCAACTCCAGGTCTGAGATCCCGGCTGGCTGAAAGCTGGTTTCTGGGGTTTTGTTTAGCTTCTATTTTTGTAACTATGTTTCAAACTGCCAGTTCAGAGGCCTGCAGCGGCAGGCGGGGAACGTTGGAGTCCTCCGCCACTGAGTCACTGAAGCAAGCAAGCCTCATGTTAGTTTCAAGCTGCCTGGCTGCCCGCAGTCATCTTGGCTGGCAGTTAATTTGCATATCGCCCTGATTAGCCAATGGGAAGGGTAGTGGTCGTACGCTAATTACCATGTTTCTCTTTTACTAGATAGGGTGCTTTAGATAGCTCTCTGAATTGTTAAAATATAATAAGCACAACATCCTGTATTTATTCCGGTTAGAATAAAAAGCTGTCTATGGAATAAGAAGTTGACTTTTTCAGACAATTATTTTCCATGTCACATTCTTCTTCTACAGTGCCTGCTATTCTGAATCCAGGCAGATCTTCCCTTTTTGAATTTCTGATAACCAAGGACATTTGTTATTTTCTGTGTAATCTCTACAGACCTTATAATCCAGTTACTAGTGCCCATCTGACATATTAAGTGATAATTGATTCCTTAATGGGCATTGCCATGAACCCGTTTCCATTTTTTATGCCAGAACACGTTTCTTTCAACAGCTGCATACAGCTTTCGAGCCTTTTCTTTTATGTCTAATTTCTTTCTGTCTGTTGTACTTTTTGCGACTTCCAGTTAATTCCTTAGCCTCTATCTTCTGTCCCCGATCTGATTTCTAATGTCATGGTCTCCAATCAAGTATTTACATTTTCTTGCCTCACTGATTTCTTTTCAGTCATTAAATTTTAATTTTAATATTTCTAAATATGATATTTTTAATTAATGTTACTTCCACCTAATGCTGGAGCAAAGGTGTATTCAATAATATTTTGGACATATATTGAAGCAGGGGGTCCCGCGGGGGTGAGGCCGACAGAGCCCTAAGGAAGCATGCCCGACTCCGGAGACCCGGTTCAGTGATGCAGATCTAAGTTTATTGTGTAAGTGCAGCAACATATAAACATTCTGGACCAATCAGAAGTTTATCCTTAGGGCAGCTAATGGTAGGAAAGATCAGGGTACTATGTAGGGGCTCTAGGGGGCTTGCTCAGGCGGGCGCTGCCACTTCCTGGTGTGCCGAGGAAGCTTGTATAGGCGGAGTGTGCTCACACCATTGCATCTGCCACTGCACTGAGATAAATCTCCTGAGCTCTTCCCACAATATATGTATATATTGTGGGAAGAGATGTTTCTTCTATGGATTCTGGAATAAGCTTTTCTCCAGTGCTAAAGGACTACTTAAATGAGAATATTTTTAAGACAGCTAGTTTAGGATTAGAATTCTAGAAGATACTCTGGGAATGGCGATTCCCTTTCAGTCTCACTGTGGAATTTCATGAGCCACAGCTGGTGAATCAGGGAAGAGGATTTTCTCATGAAGGTTCACTTTCCTGAATTCCTCACATCCTGCTGTTAGTGCCTATTCTGCCTGTTCACAAGGCCAGCTGTAGTTGGGGGTGGATTATTTCGGAACTTTGCAGCTGCATGTAATAGAAACTGAATTTAAGCTTTGTTAGGCAAAAAGGGTCATGGGACTGTATTAAGGATTCTCTTGCCACCCAAGGTCTAGAATTCAGGAATGTCTGGAATTAAGGTTAATGCTCTCAGGATTCTCTCACTTTGTTACTTATGCACATCTAATTTATTCTTTTCCCCCAAAGACATGCTTCTCATTTTCCCATGGCATAAAGAGGGATTTATGTTTCCACAAATCAAACTTTTCAAGAGAGATTGGCTCTCTCATTTCCAGGTCCAAAATTCCCATGGAATGAATCAGTATTCACCCATCTTGTGTGAGGTTTTCACTCCTAGGCCTATACAGAAGGTTGAAGCCTTAGGGAAGATGGGGTTAACCAAATTTAGAACAAAGACTCACCTCTCCATCATGACCTGTGGCCATGACAAAGAGTTACCTGATTTTTATAGGGGGCTTCTGCAATAAACATCTCACAAGGAGGACAGATAATAAAAACCTCTCCCAGGCAACTGGTTCACACCTTCTACTCTCTTCTAAAACTTCTAACATCACCTCCCCATTCCCTAGTCTCAACTTTGCTTTTCATTCCACTGGAAAATAAAAGCAATAGGAGAAAATTCAACATGTTCCATTAGTAAAGCTAATACTTCTTTTCTTTGCCTTAACCTCCAATAACCATGGGTGATCTGTCCTTCCTTATTCTATCTAAAGCCAATTCCTCTACCTCATCATTAGTTCCCGTCTTCTCTCTGCTACTTCAGGACTTCTCTCTTCCTGTACCTCCAATTTTCCCTCTTACTGCATCATTCCCATCAACATACAAATGAACCATAAAATCTGCCATTAAAAATAAATCCTCCCTTGACCCACGTGCTCCTCTAGCTACTACTCTGATCCTCTTGGAAAAAAAACTATTTATCTCTATTCTATGTTTTTGGTTACTCACCTTTCATTCTTCTTGAACCTCCTCCTGTCAGCCTCCTCCCCCACTACTTCTCAAAAACTGCTCTTATCATGGTCACCAATGACTTAAAGTTGTCAAATTTAAAGGTATCTGTCACAGTTGATCAGTTCTTCCTTCTTAAGACACTTTAAATATCATGTAAATAAGAAATGTGATGTTACATTGAACACCTACTTGATGATGTTACATTGCTGTTACAGGTCCACATCACTAAAAGATGAATGGTGGAAATCTTTTAGTGAATACATTTCATAGTGATTATTATACAAATGTTTGCTGTTGTTATTTCTAGGCTTCTCAAACATACCACATCTAAAATTAAACATTTTCTCTTTCATCTTTCTCTCACCTCTAAGCCACAGAAGACATAGACAATTATAAACATTCCTAGATATTTCCTTCTCTTCTCGAACTCCAACATCTCCTCTCCCATTCTTTACTCTCAGATCATGATCATGCTTCTTATTTCACTGAAAAAAACCTACTCCTCTTGTTGAGTTTTCCAACTCAAGTAAAGGCATTTCGTTTCCCCTAGGTACATAGACCAATGTCCTTGGTGTCAAGGTTGACCCATTTTTCCTTTTAACAACTCACGTCTAATCTGTCAGCAGATCCAGTTGGTTCTACAGAAGTTAATGTTGTGGGTTTTTTTTAAACCACCATTACCACCCTACACCATTTATTTTTTTGATTGGGATAATCTCACATGGATAACTGATCTTCCAGTGTCAACCTTTGATCTTTTTAATCTTTTATCCTTCGAGCAACCCAAGTGTCTATTGTCTCCTTTCCTTAGTAGAGTGTCACCACTGTGAGAACAGGTTTTGTTCGCTGCTATTCTCCCAGCACCTAATATAGAGCCTGGAACACAGAAAGCGTGCAGAACAATGTTAGATGAAAAACTCCACTAATGTGTGAGCTCACGGACAAACAAACCAACACCTTGGCTTATCAGCTTTTGTATTTCTTATGCATAATATACTGTCAGACAAAGAGTAGGTGCTCAAAATGCATTTGTTCAGTGAATCCCTGAGGAGTAATACAGGGAAAGCACAAATTCCTCTCTCTGCTCCTTTCACATGCTGTCCTTTTGATCCTCTCGTTACAAGGGCACTGTAAAAAGTCAGAGAGATAAATCTCTCCAGCATTACCAAGTGATCATTTGTAGGGATGAAGAGCTGCAGATGATAGTGGATCAAAAGGGCTGGAGTAGGGAATTTATTGAATAGAGAGTGCAGAAGCAGAGCTGCCTGGGAGATTGTTTACAGGGAATGAAGGCACAGACTTTCTACATGGGAAGTTATAACATCTCTTACTTAGGAACATGGGGATCTGTGAGCTTTCAGAAGCTAAAGAAAAAATAAGCCATGACTTTAGCATAGTAAGAAATAGCTTTGTTTTTTCCTCCCCCCCTCCATTCATTCTTACCTTCCTGTTTGTTCCATTCCTTTTTCTTTTCTTTATCTACTGTATCAAGCACTTATTACCTGCCAGGCATATGAATAAGTGCGGACACAGACAGGATCCTTGTACTTATGGAGTTTATTGCACTGGATTGGTGGGGCATGGAGAGACATTCAAGCTAGGAAGCACACATAGAACAAAATGGTAAAAGTTTTGAGGTCATTACACGAAGATGTAGGTACACCTGACGTATTATTTCCTTACACGTAGAGGAGCATCTAAAGGAGAGTGTGGGGAAGGAGGACATTGCCCAGGAGATTATGAGATTTGATCTGGGTTTTAAAAAATCAGTAAGAATCTTCTAGCTGATAAAAAGGAGAAAGGCATTCTAGATAGAAGTGACAGCAATGTGAATATGCTGAGAATAAAATAAGGTGTGTTTTTAAAACTACAATTGTCCCATATATCTGAGGAAGAGATGACATATTTGGGTAATTAAGAAGCTAAAGGTAGATAGAAGCCAGAATATAAAGTTTATTAAAAGTAAAATGAGATGTCTGAACTCATTCTGGGTGCTCTAGAAAGTAATATTAGGATTATAATCAGGAAAGTAAAATAATCAGTTTTTTATGTGGTAGTAAGATAACATTAATAAAGGGAGGGTTTCCTTATTTATTTAGGATTTTTTCAAAGCATTGAAATTTATTTTTAGAGAGAGAAGAAGGTAGAGGGAGAGAGAGAAACATTGATATGAGAGAGAAAAATTCTATCAGCTGCCTCCTGCATGCCCCCACACTGAGGATCAAGCCCACAACCTGGGCATGTGCCTTGACCAGGAATTGAACCAGCAACCTTTCGGTGCACAGATGATGCCCTGCCAACTGAGCCACATCAGCCAGGGCCTATGAGGATTATTTAATGTGCCATACAATGCTCGTGACTTTAAGAGCTTAACTACAGTGTCTCATTTAATTCTTCTAACAAACATTTGGAAAAGTATTAGTAGGTGCATACCAGCGTTAAGAAAACAGAAGTTCAGAGAACTTTCTCTGAAGAATATGGCTAGTGTGTGATCAAAATTCTTAGGCCTCTCACTCAAAATCCTGAAAGTATCGATGGGGTTGGGGGTGGGGAGAAAGGCATTCTAGATAGAAGTGACAGCAATGTGAATATGCTGAGAATAAAATAAGGTGTGTTTTTAAAACTACAATTGTCCCATATATCTGAGTAAGAGATGACATATTTGGGTAATTAAGAAGCTAAAGGTAGATAGAAGCCAGAATATAAAGTTTATTAAAAGTAAAATGAGATGTCTGAACTCATTTTGGGTGCTCTAGAAAGTAATATTAGGAGAGAGATGGAGGCAGTCAAAGGGGGTAAAGAAGGGAACATCTGTAATACTTTCAACAATAAAGATAAATTTCAAAAAGTCCTGAAAGTCTTAATCACCATTTTCATAATTGTGACTAGAAGAGAGGCTGAAGGGGGAGCGTGGTACAGTAGATACAGGAAGATGAGTTAGTACCAGGTGAACCTGGAGTGAAATGATGAGAGTCTGAACTAAAGCCACGGCAGTGGAGATTGAGGGAAACAATAATCTTGAGAAAAATGAAGGAGATATAATTTATAGGATGGTGACTAATTGGATGTTGAAGGGCAAGTAAAAAGAGAGTTTCGAATGTCGGGTGTTTGGCCATGTTAACTGGGTGGAAGGTAAGACCACTCATTCATAGAAATATAAGAAGATCTGATTTGGAAGGGTCCAGTTGTGTGTTGAGTTGGCGGGAACTGTAAGACCTGGGCAGTTGGATACACAGGAATGAAACCCAGTAGAAGGCTGTGAGCTAGAGGACAACTCTCAGCACATACACGTGGATAAGCTGACCAAGGGATGGCTGGCAGACTAATTAGAATAGAGGACTTAGGAAAGAGCTGTGGAAACCTAAACATTTAGTATGTTACAAGGAGAAGAAAACCTGTAAAAGGGGTATGAAAGGAGACTGAAGGAGCTGGAGCAGCCAAGTTGCAGGCTAAGGGAGGTGTGGGATGGTGGCTAGAGCAAGGCGGGATTATGGGAAAGATTTTTGGGAGGAGCTAGGAAAATGATTTGGGAGGGGATGGACTCCAGGGAAATGTTGAAAAGATTATTTTTTTATAACAATAATGTTGATAAACATCAGAAATAGATTTTTAATTTGTTTCAAATGTGCTGGTGAGGTGGGGATGGAGAGATGCTTCACCTTTATTCAGGTTTGCAATCTACACAAATACTGTTACCTTTTAAAGTAGAAAATAGGTATTTTCCTTCCTCCCTCCCTCTTTGCCTCTCTTTCTCTGCATTTCCTAGAACACAGGAACTTGGAGAATGGAGGTTCAGTTTTAATTCCTCATCAGTAGATTTTTTTTCCTTTTGCTAAGTCAGTATTAACAGTTCCCACCACAGTGCTGCCAGTGGAAGATTTTAAGCTGGGGTAGGATGTCTGTTTGACACAGTGTTGTATCCAGAGTTATTAACACTCTCAAGCTGACTTTCTATTTCCATGTCGATCCTTCCTTTAGAAGCAGGATGGATCCTTGATTCCAGCTTTAAATCCCTTCGACTGAAAGATTAAACATTGTAATATTTCAGATGTTTCAATACAACAATCAGAAAAATGCTTCTCCCTTTCTTAACTAGCGTAGGGGAACATTTATAGTGGGACCACGGTGAGCATTCTCTTCATCTTTATGTTCATAAGTGGAGACTTCAGGTAAGATGCAGTTCATTGATTTCAGAAGCATTGAATTGCAGTGGGAGCAGGTGGGGAAGGGAGCGGAGATAATGGGGGTAAAATGGATGGAACGCTTCCTCAGATGGAGTTCGTTACCTCCGTGGCAGGATGCTGGAAGATGTAGAATTACAGGTTGACTCTGCCCTTGGTACTTGTACACAGGCTACAACTTTTCCTGCGAATAAGTGAGACCATCTGCACTTTTGTCACATCTGAGTGCCAGTGACCTCACTCTTAGGCATGTCAAATGGCTTAGAACAAGTGGCATTTTCTCATTCTGCCAGGGGATGAAGCTAGTCTTCCCTGGACTCTGTGGTTGTTCCAGTAAGGAGGACTTAGACCAGCTGGGCACCACTGACCATCTAAGGACTCAACAAAATCTCCATGGTCCCTTCTGTGGATACTCAGTGGCAGTTAAAAAGCTGATATCAGCCTTGTCATCAGCGGCTTTTAACTACCACTGAGTATCCACAGCAGCCAGCACTGGATATTTTGCAAAATGGCGCACGTGCTACAGAAAAAAGGTATGGTGGTTCTTCAAAACATTAAAAGCACATGATATAGCAATTCCAATTCTGGGCATACATCTCAAGGAATGGAAAGCAGAGTCTCAAAAAGATATTCACATTCCCATGTTTATAGCAGCATTATTCACAATAGCCAAAACGTGGAAGCAACCCAGTGCCCATGAACAGATGAATGAATAAGCAAAATGTGGTATATACATGCAATAGAATATTATTCAGCCTTAAAAAGGCAAGAAATTTTGCACCTGCTACAACATGGATGAGGACATTATACTAAGTGAAACAAGCGAGTCACAAAAAGACAAATACTGTATGAGACCACGTACATGAGATATCTAGAATAGTCAAATTCACAAAAACAAGTTATAGAATGATGGTTGCCAGGAGGAGTGAATGAGTGGGGAGTTGTTTAATGGGTATAGAGTTTCAGTTTTGCAAGATGAAAATGTTTTGGAGATCGGTTGCTTAACAATATGAATATACTTAATATCACTGAACTGTATACTTAAAAGTGGTTAGTACGGTATATTGTATGTTAAAGGCATTTTATCACAGTTGAATACAAAGGATTATTGGGGAGTAACATTGGTGAAAGAAAAAATGAGGAAAGAAGAGGATTAGGCAGGGGAATTATCACACTGTGATGTAGACCTGACCATCGTTATCAGGCAATAGCAGCACAGGAGCAAAGATTGCCCCTGAGAGGGGGCTGTACTGGGTGGAAATGGGAGTAAGGGTGAGTTTCATTTTCCTTTAGTTTGCATTTCTGTGTTTTCTACATTCCTAACAATTAATAAAAGAAACAAATTATTATTATTAATCAGAAAAGAAATAAATTATTATTATAATATATGGAAATCAGTAATCTCAACTGTTGAGCAATTAATTACTAATTAAGTAATTGCTCTGCCATATTAGTTGATATATGTCAATTTGATATTGCATATAAAATAGACATCAACCTTATTGCTTTCTTTAATTTTACCCTGTATCTCTACTAGAGTATAAAAAGCATTCAAATGGATTACTGCAAAGATACTAACACCATCCATACACAAACCTCTGAAAGCATCATCTTATTTCTGTTGAAAAATGGAGTTCTCATAGCAGGTTTAGGCAGTGGTGGTGACTTCCAGAGCAGGCAGTGGGGGAAGCAGGAAGACAGTTAGGCAATGTCATTCCGCGATGTGGGTCAAATGTCGTCAGATCCTCACATGAAGGGAGCTTCTCAGAACAAGATGCAAGAGTAATCATCAGAGTTATGGCTCTTTAAACTTTACATTTTTTCTTAATCCTTACCCAATGATATGTTTCTATTGACTCTAGAGAGAGAGGGAGGGAGAGAGAGAGAAATATTGATGAGAGAGACACACATCGATCAGTTGCCTTCCATAAGCACCCTAACCTGGGATCAAACCCACAACCTGGGTATATGTCCTGACTGGGAATCCAACCCATAACCCTTCCTTGCATGGGATGATGCTCTGACCAACTGAGCCACACCAGTCAGGCTAAATTTTAAATTATTTGTGGGTTGTATACCTGGATCCTGGGTAGTTTGGTGCAAGAGGGCTTCATTCACAAAAGAATAAAAATTTTCTAATTTCAATTAGGGCAAATGTCTAAGGGAGCAAAGCAATTACAGAGAGAACTACAGACCAATGGTTGCGAGAAATGCAGAGCTGTTGGCTTTTCTATATCTGTTAGGTATAACTCCACTGTGGTATTGGGAATTCATTCATGCAAAACTGCATAAGTAAAATATTACTTATTCCTGCAAACTCACAAAATAGTAGATCAATAAACTGCCAGGAGACAGAAAACACTGAGTAATCACTTGTATCAAGCTGAAGCTATTCCTGTTTCACATTTCTGGGACCCAGCTTTATATCTAATTAAGCAACTGAAATGATTTATGGACTTTAACATTTACTTTAAAAGTGGAATTTGAAGGGCAAATTTGTCTTTCTCAGCTCTACCTGTTCTAATTGGAATCTTAAGTCACCAGTGATGAGACTCAATACAAACTCTAGTTAACGACTCGCCTGGGTTTGGATAAGGGTAAACTGATCATAGAATAATTTACTAAAATCTTGGTAAGATTTTATTTTTTTGGTAGCATTTCCTCTTTTATTTTTTTAATGGCTGATGGGCATGGATTTTGTTTTTTTAATATATTTTTTATTGTTGATAGTATTACAGATATCCCCTATTCCCCACACCCCTTCTCCCAACCCCCCCCCCCATGTCTTTAAGCTCTCTTAACCCTGTGGAAGTTTAGGAGGTGTCTTGCTTATTCTTTTTTTTTTTTTTTTGCATGCATTCATAAAAAGCTTCTGCAGCTAGGCACTATTCTGAGTGCTCATGATATTGCAGTGAATAACACCCAACAAAGAGTCCTGTTCTCAGTGAGCTTAGCTTCTATTTTGGGGGGGGGGGTGAAGGGAAGATAAGCAAGTAATAAAACTAATAAGTGAATAAATTGGACATTGGAAAATGATAAATTCCTTAGAAAAGAACAAGGTAGAAAAGATATAGGGAAAAGAGGGCGAGGAGAAGTGCAATTTTAAATTGGTAGAACAGGGAAGGCCTTCATTTGAGCAAAGACTTGAAAGAGGCTTGGGGTGGGAGATGTAGAGGAAACAGCAAGTGCGAAGGTGCTGCATTCAGTCAGCACAGAAGACCGATGACCCAATCAAATTGGATACTTGGAGGAGAGTTGATAAGTGGTCATTTACAAAGATGTTGGTAGGTTGTAGGGAAATGACAAGAGACAACCTAGTCTTCAGCAGCTAGAGACAGTGGGGGTGCTATAATCATCACTAGACTTGAGTGAGTGACTGGAAATTGGTTATTGGAACTTGGAGGAAGAGACAGCTGTGTTGAGAGTCTGCCTGAATGGAGCTGTGACCTTAGGTTGAGTGATGTAGACCTGTGACAACACTGCACAAAGGAAGCATCAGAAAGGAGAGGAAAGGAAAGACTTGAACCTCATGCTCATTCCCTCCTTCAGATCTTCTGCTGGGCTCTCCATTGGACAAATCCATTTGGAAGAAGAGCGCCAGGGAGACCACTCCATCAGTCATAGGTTTCATCCTTCCTGGGCACAGAAAAGAGATGAGAAGGGTGGGGTGGGTCTGGAGGGTTGGACTAAAGATATATGAAGCAAGATCTGAGGCAAGATCATGGCTGAAGTGAGGAGGAATAGCAAGGATGCCACTGTGATTACAGAGGAGCAATTGAGTTGAAAAGTGCCAGGAAATGAGGTCTGAGAAATAGAGTGGAATTTGATGGGCATTGTCAGGGATTCTGAAGTCCTTAGCTCTTACTATGAATGAAACAAGGAACTATTGGAAAGTTCTGCATGAAAAGATGACATGAACTGACATATCCTGAAAGTATCTTCCTGGCTGCTGAGTTAAAAACAGAATGCGGTGAGGCAAGGGTAGAATTGGAACACCAATGGGAACAGTATTGCCTAATCCTGGAAAGAGAGATGGTGGTTTGGACAGGAGGACACAGTGGAGCTGGTAAGAAATGGGTTCCTGAGTAAATTTTCAAAGTAGAACCCGCAGGACTTGGTGACAGACTGAATGGAGGGTGTGCACAAGAGGAAAAGAGAGGAGTCAAGGAATCAAGGATGGCTCCAAGTTGGAAGGATGTAATTGCCATTGCTTGATTTAGAGAAGACTGTGGAAGGAGCAGGGGTTTTGAGGAAAGCTCAGCAATCAGTTTGGACATGTTGAGTTGGAGGTGTCTGTTAGGACATGAGCAGGCAGTAAGCTTTATGAATCTTGAGTTTAGGATGAAGGTCTTACCAGGAGATAGAAATGTTGTGTATGTTAGTGTTAGATGGCATTTAAAATCATTAGACAAGATGTCATCACTAAGGGAGTCAGTATGGAGACAAAAGAGAGGGAGAGAAAAAACTGGGAAATGAAATACTCCCCAGGGGAAATCAACAAAGGAGGCAGAGAAGGAGCTGCCAGTGTAGCAGGGAGAAAAAATTGAAAAGAAGAGAAGGTTGTTTCCTGAAAAATAGGTGAAGAAAGTGTTTCTAGGAGGAGGAACTGATCAACAGTGTCAAGGGCTGCTGACGAATCAAGTGCAATGAAGATCTAGAATTAGCCATTAGCTTTAGTAGCACGAGGTCGTTAGTATCCTTGATACCTCTGGATTTCATTGAGCAATGGGGAGGGAGAAATTGGTTAGAGAGGATTTAATTAGAATGGGAATGGAAAGATATATATTGGAAATAATTAGTATAGATTTCTCTTAAGAGTGTTTTACTTCAAAGGTGAGGAGAAAAATAGGGCAGTAACTGGACAGGGGGGAGCCAAGAGGGATATTCTTAAACAAGAGCTAAAACAGCATGTTTTTGAAAAATAGGAATGCTCTAGAAGAGACGAAAAATTGAAGACGCAAGAAAGAGAGAAGAAAAGAGAACTGCTGGACAATGTTTTGGGGAAGACAAGAGGGAGTGGAAGCTACTGATCAAATTGAGGGATTGTCCTTAGATATGAATACAGACAGTTCATTTATAGAAATGGTTTTCAACCGTGCATATTAGAATCACCATTAAAACTCTTGATGTCCACCTCTCATCCCTTAGAAATTAAGACATAGTATCTAGGAGAGGATACAGCATAATCTTAAAAAATAGTTCTTAAACCTTAGCATGTAACAAAAATCACTTGGAGAACTTAGTGAAATGCAGATTTGGGGCCCTCCCTTAGATGTCCTGATTCAATAAGTCTGAGTCAGTCTGAGGAGTTGCATTTCTAATACCCAAGGTGATACTGATGCTGCTGAGCTTGGGACCACTCTTTAAGGATTGCTGATATATAGTAATAGGAGCAAAGTTGTATATGGGTTTCAATGCTAGTAGACTGGCCAATGCTGTGCTGGCCAGAACTTGAAAAACTTCTCCTCTGATTATTAAATATTCTCAGTAAAGTAGAAAGAACAATCATAAATTGGGAGAGTCAAAGGGTGGGAAGGTGTCAGAGATTCAAAGAAAGAGGTCAAGTTATCTTATAATCACTTAGTAAACAGGAGTGCTAATGGTCTAAGGAAATGTAGCATAATCTTTTGGCAGCAATAGGATCCACAAGAAGTTGGAAGCCAAAATTTAAAATGAGATTAACCAGCAATTGTGTCCGTTTTACTCTAGCCTGTATTAGTGCATAGATGGAAGTGTAGAGAAGGTAGAAGATGAATTTAATCAGGTTTTCCCTAAAGGGTGTTACAAAGTGAGAAGGGAATAAGGAATTGAGAATTTGTAATAATTGAAATTGAATTTACATTTTGGTAAGGAGAAAAAAAAAACCACTAGGAGAATGAATGGAAAGATGATAGAGTAAAAGGAAAGAAGATTTTTTTTTTTTTTTTGGAGTAGAAGGATTGTTGTATGTTGGAGAATAGAATTTTTGTAATTGAGATTAAGGAAGAATTGCATTTATTTATTATGCCCAGTCCTGGGTTATGACCATGGGAGTTTGTAGTTGAGGCATTGTTCAGATTAAGATTTTAGAGGAGAGAAGTTTAATGATCTGAGAATCCAGCATGCTGGGAAAATCATCTATATGAATATTTAAATCATTAGAGTGAAAGATTGAAGTAGTTTTGAAAAGAGAGTAACAATAAACTAGATTCTAAGGATTTTGAGAAACAAGAGGGATCCAGAGCTGGGGATTTTAGGGAAGATAAAATGCTGTGAAAGTGGCAGTGAGGGCCCAGGAGATCACTTCCCAAGCTCCCCACTCAGGGTATGGGATTGTGGGAGGAAATACTACCTCTTGAGAGGGATTGAGTGGCAGCGTACTACCAGGGAGATCCAGGTCTTAGACTAAGAAGAACAAAAATGCCCCAGGGGAGAGGTTGAGATAGTTGAGTTCCAGAGGACACTGTGGGAGAGTTGAGAATATAACAGGCATTGAGGATATAACAGGCATTGGGACAGACTCGGGGATATGGAGAGATGTGGAGATTAGAGAAGGTGAAAGGTCACCCGGGGGTTGGACTTTCTTAGGATGATGCATATAAATAGTGGAAAGGGCCATAATTTGATGAATCCTGATGATCTCAAAGCAGAGTGGTGTTGCGTCTTTGAATATTGAGAGGTAGAGTAGGGCCTGAGACACCCCTTTATGGCTTCTGAGTAGATGTGTGGAGGCCAGAGAGGGGTAGTCTTACTCTGAGAATACAAAGCTCTCTCCTGTCTCCTGAATATGGAGTCTTGGGTGTGTGGAGAGGGGATGTTTAGCTTGAAGAGCACAGCCAAAGTTATCTTAATTAAAAGCAACGATCTCATAAATGTTGCCAGATTCGGAGAAAAGAAACTCTAATGATTGCATGGAGAAGAGAGGCAAGATTTTTGGGAGGGCTTACTCCTTATTTCTGATACATAAGACATGAACAATAAAATGAAAATGTAGAGAAATTCCCACCAGCTACCCATCTCTCAGTTGGTTAGTTGGTTTTATTGTTCTAGCTTTTATATATTTTTTAGACATTTCTAATAGCAATTGCCCATGTATTTGCTTTGGCTTTGACCCGCACTGTGTAAGCATGGCCATTAAGATTTCTTGGCAGAACCCTGAGCTTTAGGCAACCTCAGATATTTTGTTTTGGTGTTCCCTTAAACCATAATTTCTCTGGATTTGGTGGGTTAAAATTCAACCCAACTTGTACTCATTAAGTGTTTTTGGTGTGCACAGTAATTGCTTCTGTCCTCTGGGAGATGCAGAAGAATGCTAAGATGCTTGCTAGCTTAAATGAAACTAGATGTTGTTTTGCCTTTCTCAGCATTTTTTTCCTGCTGAACATTTCCAGATAATATCAAAAGTGCATCCTGAGCTTAAGTTTGTGTCATTATGGCTATTATTAAAATTAAAGTTTATAATTTAAGAAAAGGCCTGTACATTTTGAACATTAAATTGTAGGTAGAATAACATCTGCCTTCTAACCAATTTAAAGTCCAATTTACATATGGAAAACAAAGTGACCTTTCACAAATGCTAATGAGATTATGTCCTTTCTTATCTCAGAACTCTCCCAAAGGCTTTGCATCAGCGACTACAAAATACAAAGAAAATGCCCTACATTTCCATCATGTTTCCCATTGCCCCTGCACCTGGCCACACCAGTCCTTGCTGTTTTTGAACATGCGAGGTATGTTTCTACCTAGATCTTTGCCCTTGCTATTTCCTTTGGCTGCAATACTTTCCCCCAAGATGTACACAGGCTTGCTCTATTATTTTAGTCAGGTCTCTGTGCAAATATCATCTACTCAGACAGGACTTCCTGGATGATCTTATTTAAATAGTAACTCCCCACCTCCTAGTACTTGCTACCTTTCTACTATGTTTATCATTCTTTGAACTCGACAGCCTTACATTATATTATAATGTTTATTTGTTTATTCTTGTTTCCGCCAATGAAATGTAAGCTTCCTGAGTCAGGGATCAATTTTTCTGCTGTGTCTGGGTCACCTAGGACGCTTAGAACCCAAGGTGAGGTGAGCCCGAGTTGCATCACCCTCCAGGGAGAGTGTGATAACAGGAAACACTTGGCAGATGGCCTGGAGTTGTCATGTTTTTCTAACAGTACTTATGGTCTAACTAAATATTTCTGATTAGGGAACAGAAAAGATATTTTAAACATTTTATTTTTTTTATCTTTTAAACCTTATGGTGATGAGCCAGGCCCATAATAAGTGCTCAACAATTTTTGTTTAATCAATGAATTAATGAATGAAAGAATGTATATTCTGAGATATGCAGAGATCTGTTACAAATTACTAGGTCTTCAGATAATTTCTTATTTTGCAACCACTATTCCTCTAATGCTAAAAGTATTATTTATTAAGACAAAGAAAATACCTTTCACTTTGCTTTATGTGAGTATAAGAGTGATTGTGACATTCTTTATGGCTTACTTAGGCCTACAATTAAAAGAAAAATATAAGTATATTTTAAATAATCAGAGATATGAACTTTTACAAATATACTTAAATTGTAGTTTGAGAAGCATTTAAAACAAAAATAACTGCATTTTTAAGCTTTCACATAGTGACTCTGTAACTTAAAAAACATCCTATATAATAAAAGGCCAGCCACCATCAGTGTAACGACCGGAACAACCAGAGACCAGAACCACCACAGCCCCTCGCTGAGCTGGCCCCATCCCCAAGCAAGCGATTAGGGGTTATCAGCAGGCAGGCAGAGTGGTTAGGGATGATCAGGTAGGCAGGCCAGCAGTTAAGGGCGAGTGCACAAATTTTCATGCATTGGGCCTCTAGTATCCAAAATAAAGACATATCCAAATATAAGTTAAAAACTTATTCATGTTTAGAGTATTGTATTCTTCCATGCTTCAATTTTTTTTTTATTGCTTAAAGTATTACAAAGGGTATTACATATGTGTCCATTTTATCCCCCCGCCCTAGACAGTCCCCTAGCCTCCCCTATCCCCCAGTGTCTTATGTCCATTGGTTATGCTTATATGCATGCATACAAGTCCTTTAGTTGATCTCTTACCCCCTACCTCCTGCCCCCCAACCCTCCCCGGCCTTCCCGCTGTAGTTTGACAATCTGTTTGAGGCAGCTCTGCCTCTGTATCTATTATTGTTCAAAAGTTTATAATGGTCTCTATTATCCATGAATGAGTGAGATCATGTGGTATGTTTCCTTCATTGACTGGCTTATTTCACTTAGCATAATGCTCTCCAGTTCCATCCATGACGTTGCAAATGGTAAGAGTTCCTTCCTTTTTAGAGCAGCATAGTATTCCATCGTGTAGATGTACCACAGTTTTCTAATCCATTCATCTACTGATGGACACTTAGGCTGTTTCCAGATCTTAGCTATGGTGAATTGTGCTGCTATGAACATAGGGGTGCATATATCTTTTCTGATTGGTGTTTCTGGTTTCTTGGGATATATTCCTAGAAGTGGGATCACAGGGTCAAATGGGAGTTCCATTTTCAGTTTTTTAAGGAAACTCCATACTGTCTTCCATAGTGGCTGCACCAGTCTGCATTCCCACCAGCAGTCATGCTTCAATTTTTAATGTAGAAAAAATTAGGGTTTGACATTTTTGGATATGAAATTCTGTCCTCCCTTTCCTACGGTGATTGCTTAACTCTTCTTTCTCTCCTTTGCTTTTCACACAGGATTTCAGAAAAGATGTGTGTGGATAAAGTAGGAGCTTGGGAAGAGCTTGGGTTTCAGGCCCCATTTTGCCTCTCATTAGCCATGGACCTCGGGCAAAGCACCTGACCTTTCTATGTCTCTGAAAAAAGGGTGTTCTTAATGGCTTCTAAGATGGCATTTTGTTCTTCAGGTCTCTGGGTTTATGGAGTCCCCAACAATTCACTCCAGATGGGATTTCCTGTCTCTGCCACACTCTACTCCACTGATGAGACCAAAGTCAAGTGGTTGCTTTTTTAAAATCATTTTTTATTTTCAATTACAATTGACATATATCATTATGTTAGTTTCAGGGTTACACTCCAGTGATCAGACATTTCATAATTTAATAAACGATCACCCAAATAAATCCTGTGCCCACCCAGCACCATGCCTAGTTATTAGAATATTATTGACTATATTCCCTATGCTGTACTTCACATTCCCAAGATTATTCTTTAACAACCAATTTGTACTTCTTAATCCCTTCACCTTTTTCATCCATGCCCTGTTATCATTTGGAACCCTAATTTTTGGCCACTCTTTTCAGTACCTCAACTTTAACTGTATTCATATCCTTGCAGTTTTAAAAAATATTAGTTCTTATTAGGAAAGCACTTGGCTTATATAAGAGATAAGTAGCAGTAACAAGAGTTGAATACTTTCATGCATGAGAATGAATGGGACAAGTTGTTGTGTGTCTTTTTGCTGAGTTTAATATGCTGGGTTTAATTAATATAGTTGGAGAAAATGCAGGACAAAATCAGGGCTTGTCATTAGAGCACAGTATTGTACTCAGAGAAGAGCGTGAGTTCTATAATATGCATTTTACATGTCAAAATTTTCATAGATGTCAACTTTTCTAAAATCAGTTTTATTGAAGTACAATTTATAAACAATATAATGCACATGTTTTTAAGATTTATTATTTTATTTTTTTACAAATGTATTTTATTTTTCCTATCACCATTTATCCTTCCTAAACCCTCTTCCACCCCAACACACACACACACCCTCCCCCTGCCATCACCACACTGTTGTTCATGTCCATGAGTTCTCACCCCATTTTTTCTCTCTCTTTTTTTTTTTTCTCAATTCATCCATGCCTCTGTCTCCACCATTTAATTGTGCAGCTCTTGAAGAATACAGGTGTTAAGACATGATCCACTGAATGTGTGATCTGGGGTCCGGTTCTAGAGATTGGATGTCAGTCTGCAGGCAAGAGGGAACCATTTGAAAGACCTTTAAACAGAGGAACCTGGTGGCAGTTGAAGGCTGTATTGCAAGAATAAAGAGCTGAAAGAAGGAATCAGTTTAAAGAGTCTTGTTAGAGTCCTTTTTATGAGGATTTGGAATTGGGAAATGGCAATAAAAGAGGGAGGGGCCAGAGTGGAAATATATTTAAAAGATAGGTTTAGTGACCAGTTGTATATAGGAGATGAGGAGAGGGAGATTCCCATAAATCTTTTCTGTTCAGGCTGCAGTAACAAAATACCAGAGACTGGATGGCTTAAAATTTATTTCTCACAGTTCTGGACGCCAAAGTATCTGAGATCAAGGTGTTAACATATTTAGGGTCTGGTGATTCTCTGATTCCCCTTTCATAGACAGCACCTTCCTCTGCTGTGTCCTCAGATGACAGAAGGGCAAGGATATCTTCCTGGCTTCTTTTTTAAAGTCTTTATTGTCTGGAGTATTACAGATGTCCATCTTTTTCCCCCATTGCCTCCCTCCACCTGGTTCGCGCCCCACCCCAGGCTGGCGTCACACAGTGGTTGAGTGTTGACTATGAACCAAGAAGTCACGGTTCGTTTCCCGTTCAGGGCACAAGCACAGGTTGCAGGCTCGATCCCCAGTGTGGGGTGTGCAGGAGGCAGCTGATCAATGATTCCCTCTCATCATTGATGTTTCTCTCTCTCTCTCTCTCTCTCTCTCTCTCTCTCTCTCTCTCCCTCCCCCTTTCCCTTCCTCTCTGAAATCAGTAAATATATATTAAAAACAAACAAACCACTCTCTCCACGGCTTCTTTTGAAAGGGCACTAATCCTTTCACTGGGGCTTCACCCTCATGAGCAAATCACCTCCTGCAGGCTCTGTCTTCAGGTACCATCACACAGGGGGGTAGGTTTCAACATATGAATTGGATGGGAGGGGTACAAATGTTCAGTCTATAGCACAGGATAACAGGGAATTTTAAATTAAAATATTGCTAATATTCCTTTCTATTTCACTTTCCTCTGCCACGATTCCTTTTCTACAGCATAAAGAAAGCCACAAGGTCAGAACAGTGGCTTCAGAATTTATCTCTATTAGATGGAGACTTTGACAAATAATAGACATTTTCACTGTAACATACAGACATTTTAACATAAAGCCTATTTTAATGATTTTTATGTATAATCAAGTGGCTTTAAATTCTATACAAAATTATAAGAAGACCGACTTGGCTAAAAATCAAGAAAATGTCACCATTTTGAAGGGAAAACAAGTAAAATGTACAATGTGGGAAGGCTGGGAAGGAAAATGGGGAAAACATTTGATGATGTCATCCTGCTATTGAGTTGATGCTAATATTCTGTCAATGATTAGTATGCAGACATTATCTAATAAATTGCTCTTAAAAAATAGAATTTCTGATGCATCCAATGTTCCAAATTCCTTTTGGCTTCTCTGTACTTTATCATATTTTATTAGATTTGGAAAGCTTTTCAGTCTGGAATAGCATATTCCCCATATGTTTAGGTAGAGAAATAAAAAGAGAAAGAAGGAAGACATTAAATGAAATAGAATAAATAGAAATAAGTATGCCTCATATTATCCTCATATTATAGTTATAATTGTAGTGTATATTTGTAGCACCTTCACTCTTCACATTTCACTTTCTTATCTTTTATTTATGACAAGAATGAGAAAGCAACATCATCACCTTCATTGTACAGGTAAAGGAATTGAGTCCATGATATTTTAGGTAATGTGTAAGGTTTTATAATTTATAAGTGGCCTATCTTCATCTTGACTTTGGTGTCTTAACTCTTTAAGCAGGGTTTATTATTCCACTGTGTGTATTTTTCTGGGGGGAGGGTATAGTTAGCAGAAGTCATTAGAGGATTAGTAGAGAAAAACATTATTCTTTTTAAAACCAATTGTCTCTCTTGAACTCCATCTTGCACACCTGAAATTCAATGGCAGTGCAAAGTGAACTGACCAAATTCCATTACCCTCAGACTTTGTGTAAATTTTCAGTAGGTATGAGTCGCTCTGACCACTTCTTTCCCCTTTTAGGAAGAAAGCCTTGGGCATATATTAGTTTACCTCTTAAGTATCTGATTGGTCACTGGATTGGTTTCACACACCCAATTCTTCTGACACTTGGAAAGTAATGTCAATGAAAAAAGGCTGAAATAAGAACTTCCCAATGTGTACCTTTTGTCAAGAGTTTTAAGAATGAAGTCATAATGGAAAAGCAGGCTCACTAATTCCCCATCTTCATGGTTTCCTACCTATTGAATTAGTGAGTCACCCCTCTGACACCTCTTTGGCTCCAGTCTGGCTTTGTCTCGTGCAGACGGGACTCAGTTGTGCTTTGACTCAACTGGCTGCTGCTCTGACTTGGTTGGTTCCCTTTGTCTCTCCCTCTGCTCTGCTGCTTCTTTCCAGAATTGCAGCCAACCCTGACTCTTCAGCAGTTTTTAACTCCAGCTGCTCTTGGCTTCCTGCCTCCTGACCACTCAAGTCTGTTTCTGTCTCCTGTGCTAGCCCAGAGTTCCCAATCCACATTAACATTCCCTATCTAGCAGGTAGTATGCACAGGTCTTTTGCTCCATTTAAGTTAAGACTTGCCCCCCTTTTTAGGCACTTGAATCCAATCCTTTGGGGAAAAGGCCGGTGGACAATTCTTACTAGGGTGCTTTTTTCTCTTCTCACACATCTGACTGTGCCTTTTGTGAGGTCTGTATTTTAGCTTTAAATGAATATATTACTATTCTAAAGGTTGTAGCACGGTCACCATGTTAACCTTCTGGGCATGGGTGGTCTTAACTCCTCACGGGGCTTGTGCATGTGGTTTCTGGGTCTTGCTTTGGAGAGCTCCACCAGGAAGTGTGAATCAGATTGAAGCAAAACTCCTGGTTGGACTATTGATGGACAACTGACAGCAGATCTGATTCCCAGCCAATATCCTGTGAAAGCATCACTTAAAGGTGAAGGGCCTGATTCCTCACCTAGAATACCTTTTCCATGTTAAAATGATATTATCCATTAAAATATCACATAACCCCAGCCAGTTTTGCTCAGTGGATAGAGCGTCGGCTTGCAGACAATAGGGTCCTGAGTTAGATTCCCGTCAAGGGCACGTACCTTGGTTGCATGCTCCTCCCCAGCCTGGGCCTTGATTGGGGTTTGTGCAGGAGGAAACCACTCGAGGTGTTTCTCTCATATTGATGTTTCTATCTTTCCTTCTCTCTTTCCCTCTCTCTCAAATCATTGGGAAAAATATCCTCAGATGAGGATTTAAAAAAATCTTTTTTAAGAAGTCACATAAAATTCTAGCTGGCTGTCAAGTACTTGTAGAGACACATTCTTGTACTGACATAAACATTTCCATAGCCATGCTCCGGCAACCTTGAGACAGCTGGTACCAATGTGGGAGAGGGCAGAGCCTTGAGCATCAGTACTAGCTGTTTGACAACCGCTTTCAGCAGTAAATTAAAGCTGAAGGAGTCAAATATGAGAAATGCCACATTTAAGATGACAAGGCCATATCCCAGGGGGGTAAGCTTGGGATGGAACCCCATACTTCCTACTGGGACTTCTAATAATGCAAGGTAGTGGGAGGATGGGCAAACCAGGATGGAGAGGAACCATGGGTGATCACAAAAGTGGCTGTTGGCACAAATTATAGTGCTCAACGGGATCTGGCTATCTCAGCTTGACCTACATCAGCCTACATTCTCTTTCAGGAATGGATGGTGGGTTAGGAGCAGTGAGAGGAGAGCCAAGTCTGAGGGTTGTTGCAGAGAAAGGGAAGGAGTAGTGGAGCTCACTCTTAGGTGTGAACTTGAATCGGTTAAAAAGAATACAAATGGCGGTGCAGCACCTACAAGAGAAAGGGGGAGGGTGTGGCTATCATCAAGGCCACAGGTAAGAGGTCAGGGGGTTATTTATAACGAGATCTCAGACCTACTACAGAAACAAATTCTCAGTGGACAAGCAGCTGGCTAAGGTTCTTCTCAGGCCCATTATATGGCAGCTGTGAAATAGAACTAAGACAATTCTAGATTATAATTTCCCATGTAAGGTCTTTCTTGATAGAGATGGACTCAGTCCCTGGGGGTGGGGGAACTGACTCTTTGACTGAAGACACTGACTCCTGTAAGAGAAGGAGGTGTGGGAGGGAGTGGCAGGTGCAGTGTGGGGAGATAGGGTGACTAGCCTTCCTGGTTTGCCCAGGACTGAGGGGATTCCAGGGACACGGGGCTCTGACTTGTAAAAGTGAGACTGTCCTGTTTTAATTGCTGGTCACTCCATGAGGTAATGTATTTGACAGTCTTGATCAAATGCCTTCTCAAGTGTTCCTCACAATTCAATAAGGGAATAATAATATCTTTACACAAAATGTATGGTAAAATGTGGGATTGGTAGTAATTTGGGTGAAAAACTAATATTAACTTGATTTTTACTGCCATGTTTCATTAGAGAATCTTAGAATCCTGGAATTGAGAAGGAAATGAAATGTCAATCTCTCATTGTCTAAATGATAAAAGCAAGACCCTTGGAGATTAGATAAATAACTCAAGTTTGTGTGGTTACTTAAGGGTCTCATATTTTGGGTCCAAATTCTTTGCATGACCTCATCAATTTTTTTCTGCATCACCTAAAGACTCTTCCTTTTTCTCTTGGCAAGAACCTTTAAGAGATTAGACCCTATGAGGTCTCATAGTCAAGCCATTATTCTGAACACCTTAACCTTACACAGTGCTGTATGTCAATTATAGCCTAATGAAACTGGGGGAAAAGAGCCCTTGCCACACATTGGCTAGTTGTTCTTCTTCAGTTAGATTCAGCCAGCCTCCTTCACAAGGTTATCGCTAAATCTACTATAGAACTCTAAGAATATCAGGTTGTAATATTTCTATGTTAAGTATCACTATTACTAGTAATAGCATGACTCCCTTTACCACCATTACTGCAGTAGGAGGGGAATATAAGACAATGCTTATTTCAACCCTAATTTCTTAGGTGGATAGTAATGCAGATAATCATGAATTCGAGGAATCCAGCTGTAATTCTTGGCAACTAGATATCTCTTGTGGTCCCTGCTGTAAATCTCTGGGATGGATACTCAGCTCTGGGGCCAGACAATTTAGTTTTTCCTACATGTTGTCAGTTTGGTTACTGCCTCGGCTATAAGGCATAGTCAAGTCTTGCAGAGGAAAAAGAATTAAAGTACTGCACAGTGGCCAAAGCGTCGACTCTGTAAACTGTTACAAGGGAATTCCATACCTGCAGAGTGAGTGAAAACGACAAGTCTTTACGCTTCAAAGTTTACAGGAGCAGATCGATTTCAACTGGAGGGTCAGCCTGTCATATTTCATTCCATATATTGTCAGGTCCATCATGTCTAACATGCCCAGAGCAGCTCCTGGGGGGATTGTCTGCTACCTGGAGTCACAAATGCAAGAATGTTTTGAACAGGTCTACGGATAAGATGTGTTCATACTTTAAATGTGCTTCAGGTGTTTATGGTGGAAAAATAGGCAGATTCCTCACTCTTTAACATTTACTTTAGAAGATTACTCTTGAAAAAGCTTCTTGGTATTTCATCTGGCCCCCTTCCAGGTTGAATTGAGCATAAGTTTGATCTGGGTTAAAGGTTGAAAGTATAAATTCATATTTTGATGCTTGAACCTATGAAATCACCAAATGGCAGGTTAAATAATTTAATATCATCATCAGTGACTTTGTTTTGTTAACATGACATCACAGATTCAATTTGCTTGAATTGGCTGACTCGTTTGCTCAAACAATGTCCTGGCTGTTTTGGAACTGAGTAGGTACTGTTTTTTGGTGAGAAAAATTCTCACTAGTCCCAGGAAAACTATGAATTTTTGGAATGGCGAATAAAGAAAATGGGGATTCAAAACAACGTATCTGGGCCTGAGAGTGTATTACCTATAGTAGTATTGAGTGACAGGAAGGGCAATTGATGCTTCAAGATTGAATGGTTCATTCCCATAATTCCAGGGAATATTATTCCAAACTGCAGAAGCTCACCTTAGTATTGTGAATCTCCAGGTAGTTCTAAAATGTCCCTTGATGACCAGTGGATAATCTCTCATGGGGAATTTTCTCGTTTTAATTTGGTTAATGTTACCTCTATCATGCTCTTACATAAGCACCAAGTTCAATGTTATATAAGTGGTAATAACCAAGAGTTTCAGGCTTCAGTAAATATACAGCCTATTAAATACAAAGTTCATTGCTTTTGCTACTTAATAAGTGGTTAACTTAAAATAGTTACCTTTTTGTTGGCATAAAAGACCTTGCATGTACTTTCTAAAAACAATTAAAAATTAGCTTCATGAGAAGATCAAATTTAGATGGTTAATAAGCCCATACTGGGAACTGGGAGATTGCTTTCTCAGACAGAGTGAGAGTTTTTCTCTATAACATATTGCTTTTAATAAAGAAGCAGCCCCTACATTAGCTATTCCAACATTCATTACGAAGGAAAACATAATAAAACATATCTTGTCAGATTAAAAAGCTCCTGGATCAACCTTTGCAAGACAAAGTGGAGCTCCTGAATAAATAGATTATATTATGTAGGGAAATGCCAGAAGGCAATTTTAATTATGCTTTCTGCAAACATGTGATAGTATTTCCCATAAATTATTGTAGGCGAACCCTGGGGACAGAAACCAGCCGTGTGTTTTTAGGGTGGTCACATTATGTGGTTGTTCTTTTGCATCTCTGCTGTGCTTAAGAATGCCTGGTTTTATCATTTTCCTTAATTTGATTCAACTCGCATTTGATTTTATAGCTTTGTCAAGAGTAAAATATTTATCTAATCAGTCAGACACAGAAAGAAAATACAGTATAGAGGACACATTGCATGGTTTGGCCACGTGCAAAAGAGCAACACCTTCTTCTTGTGGACACAATGGTGTGAAAACCATCACACTGTGTGAGCTGGGTAAGCCAAACACATCTTCTAGCCTTGGTTTTACCATGTCAACATGGGAAAATCGTAGCTAATGCTGCTTTTGAAAATATGTTGCAAGAAAATTGCCTGAAGTAACATAAAATATGATAGCCATGCTTTATGCACAAAGAGATTTCCTAAGGTTTTCATTGTAAATCTAGATTATACAAACAAACTTAAATTCACTAGGAAAGCTGTTTATTTAAAATGTAATTGATTCATGTTCCTATAAAACAGATTTTCACATCTCATGCTTGCTTAAACCACAGCAGAGACCACCAACAAAGGAAACCACTGTGTTTATAATGAACTTAATGAGGGTATGCAGAATTTTCCATATTTTGTGATATGAAAGTCTGTTTTGTAGCCAAAGTTGGATCTGACAGCAGAAGCACTTGGGGCCATTTTGAGAAGTCTACCCAAATCAAGGAATTCTTCCTTTGAAAGGATCCCACAAAATTTATCTGGATTCACCTTAATGTATTTCTAGAACAAAACTTCTGCATAACATACCACAGAAAATTAAAATGCTGTTGCCAGTAGGTTTAGTATGTTGTATGATATACATCTTCCCACTACTTTTTATATAAAATCAGTTTGAGGTCAGCTGAAATAGCTTCTATCTAATAGTTTCATTTTAACATTTCCAACATGTAGTGTCTAAAATGTAACTAAGTTAATATGATGATTGCTTTCTGAACTACTAATGCCTTTCCTATATAGAAAGTATCCTTTATGGGCAGATACTCTGTGACAAGTTTGACTTTTTTAGGTAATTTCTCAAAGTGACAATCATAGCATATCTATATTATTCCCCCTGCCCCCAATTTATATGACTGGGATAAGCCTGAATATTTCAGTATTCTCACAGTAAATAAGATGTTCTAACATTAACAAAGGATAATTTTATTCGTTTCTATTTTAATATTATTTAATTTTAAAATAGACAATATATTTACATGGTTCAACATTGCATAAAAGGATATGCATTGAAGGTTATCTTTTCACCCATCTCTTTCAGCCACCAGTTTCATTTCCTGGACACAAGAGTGTCACTGATTCCCCGGGTTTCTTCCCAGAGAAATTCTATGCTGCAAATACAAAATGTACATCTATGGATATATTCTATGTGCTGGGGACCCTCTAATGAGCTATGTGGAATGTATTTCCCATGTGGTGATAACTCCCTTCTTCTTCCGTATTGTGCCCACGTCAGATGGTTGAGTGGTTTCCACAGGTGTACCAGGCAGTAGCAGCAGAGAGGGCCTGGGACCGAACATGGTAGGTGGGTGGTACGCTGAGAAGAGGTGCCACGAAGTCATACTTGTGTTGAGGTGGTTCCTGAGTGACCACATGCAGTAAAATGTTGAGCCAAGAGGACATGAGAAAATGCATAAGAGATGTCCAACGCATGGTCTGACTATGCATGATACCTCAAAGTTAAAGAGGGGCCAGATAACGGTTGTTGATACAGAAATTCTAGCAGGGACTCAGATTTCAATAAATTTCTACAATTTTAGGAGATAACTCATCTTGAGACTTTTCAAATCATGGATTAGCTTTTTTGACTAGGCTTTCCTAGTAGGCTGTGTGTGTGTGTGTGTGTGTGTGTGTGTGTGTGTGTGTGTAGTAGAATATGCATAATAAAATTGACCATTTTAATCATTTTAAGTAAAATTCAGTGGCATTAAGTGTAGTCACACTGACGTTCAACCTAATAGGCTTTTGTAGAAGTGCATGATAGAATTTTTAAATTTTTTTGCTGATGTCAAAAGTTACTGTTTTATACCTTATTTTTTTTCACTTGAATCCCCAATATATCAAAAAATGTATGACTCTGAAGTCTTTCTGCATATCCCATGCCATGAAGATCACTAAAAGCCTGTGTTTTGTTTGGGATTCTAGAACTCCAAAATAATTTTAAATGGCCACTATTTCACTCATTGTTTTGAGAAGCGTTAGGTTTAGAAGGATCTGGACATGCATTATTGGTATTGTCCATAAGCCTGGGCAACATCAAATTGTGCAGAGATCTTTCTCCTAAGCCCAAAGGGTGATCCTTGACAGGCACTGGCCTTGGATGACAATTGGTTGTGCCTTTTGATTATATAATCCTTAGACAGAGTATATCTTTGTACCTTTTAGTGAGTTTGTGCACTAAAATAGATACTATTTTTTCTCCTTTCAATTCACAATCCTTAAAACATCTCTTGAGAAAAGAACTAGTTTCTAATAATAGGCTGTATCTTATGGGAGAAAGGCTTAAATTCCAAGGATGGGAAGCATTTTCCTCTCAAGAAGCATCTAGCCTTCCTCTCCCTAGGATGAATGAAGCTTCTCTAGTGGTGCCACACTGCACACTTGTAAACTCCTTTCAGCAACATCAACTCTATGGTTGTTGACAGACATATGCGTGCAAGCATGCACACAAACACGCGTTCACACATACAAACCACTGGTCAAGGATCTTACAGAAAGTATTTGTCAAATGTCTGTTCTAATTGTAAATAAATCAAATCAGTGTCACCTTCCATTCTGCACACACAACAATTTGCTGCAGGTTCCTGTCTTTGTTTAGCCTGCTATAACAGAATACCACAGACTGTGTGACTTATAAAAAATAGAAATTTATTTCTCACAGTTCTGGATGCTGGAAATCCATGTTCAAGGTACTGGCAGATTCAGTGTCTGCTGGGAGTTTGCTTCCTGGTTCTTTTGTATATTGATTGATTTCAGAGAGGAAGGGAGAGGGAGAGAGAGAGATAGAAACATCAATGATGAGAGAGAATCATTGATCAGCTGCCTCCTGCATGCCCCCTACGGGGGATTGAGCCTGAAACTCGGGCATGTGCCTTGACTGGGAATTGAACCATGACCTTCTGGCTCATAGGCCAACGCTGAACCACTGAGCCACACCTGAGCCACACCAGCGGTCTGTTTCCTGCTTCGTAGACAGCTGTCTTTTCCCTATGTGCTCACTGGGTGGAAAGGCAAGGGAGCTCTCAGGAGTCTATTTTCTAAGGGCACTGATCCCATTTATGAGGTCTCTGTACTCATGACCTAATCCTCTCCCCAAAGCCCCACCTTCTAATACCATCACATGGGGGATTAGGTTTTCCATATGAATTTTGTGGGGGACACAAACATTTAATCTTATAACAGTTCCTAAAGCATCAAGTGTAGGCAATTTTCTGTATGACAAAATTTTACTCATCTCACATGCTCAGGTTGAGTCTATCATGAGGTCTTTGGGGAAATAACGTGCTAGGTTTTCTGAACATGCAGTCTTTTTTTTTTTTTTTTAAAGGAATCTGTGCTTAACATTTTTGACCTTTCAATTGAAACATGAGTATAATTGTTCAATGACTTTGGCATGTCGGAACTAATCCAAAGATATTATTGTATCTGAGATTTCCTATGTTTTATCAAAGAGCAAGAGAAACCCTCTTCACATTATGAAGACCACGAATATCAGCAGCTTCCGAGTTATTTCTGTGTTATATCTTACTGAATTAGTCTTTATTTTGGCCATTGAAATATAAATTCAGCCAAGGAATATTATAAGAAATTATTATAACTTTTATATACATGCTTAAGGTAGTCTCTCAACTTCAGTACTATTGACATTTTGGGCCAGATGATTTTTTATTGTGAGGATTATAGGATGTTTGGCCTCTACCTACTCCAGCTGTGATAACTCCAAATATCTCCAGATGTTGCCAAATGTCCTCTGGTGTGCAAAAATATCTACATTTTATAAACACACACATATATAGGAAAACCCTGATTTAGGCATGGTTTCTAGAGCTAGTCTCAATGCCAGTTGAATAAATCGAAGACATCTAGGGCTGTAGCATTGTTAAAATATAAGAATACTTTATACCAGTTGTGAGTAGGAGCTGTTCTGAGTCCTCCAAATACTTCTCTCACCCTGCTCTGTCTCCTCCACATGACCCATTTTCACCTCCCTTCTATCTAGAAACTCAAGGCTTAAAACTCTCATAGCAAGGGGACTCCAAGATCTGTCTTATCGATTGTTAAATTTTATTAACTATTATTTTGTTTATTTTATTATTTATATTGTTTTTGTTGTCACCCCATTCTTACAACTTAGAAGCAACTAGGTTCATCACACCCCTCAATTCACAGTTGAGTCCTAGAACAGAAAGTCAAATTACTTCCTTTGTTATCTTGCTAGAAAAATGCTATATTTTTCTCTGTTCTACGTATGCATCATTCCTCTTCAAAAATGACTGCATTCCCCTTACCAATGATCTCATGTTAAACCATATTCTTGTTGGAGTTTAGTTTTAAGATAGACTTGTTATGAGAGTCAATGGAAAAATATCCGGAGAGAAATTGCTACTCAAACTTACAATGTAAATATAGCTCCAGCTGCAATGATAACAAAAGCTTTGTCAACTTGCACACAATGGAGTCAATGATAGTGCTTTGAATTCATTGCATGGTACTTGTCATTCACTGACAAACTGCTAGCACTTCCCCACAGATTTACAGACACCGACAGACATATTTATTCAGTAGTTAACACAGCTCTCAGCCATTTGCAGAATTATTAGGCATTTGAGTATTTTCTTGTAGGTTCCTTGGATTTCAGAGAAATCTTTTTTGTTTGAACCTAAAAAAAAATCCACTTCTGCTTATGCCTTATGTTAAGAATTATGACCAACTGAAACTTCAAAAATTAAAACATTTCCTTAAAACATGTAAAAATATGTCATATTAATTTATCTACAGTTAAAACTTGAAATAACTATTGTTTTTTGGTTATAGAAATCAATGGACTATTTATTGTGAAAAATAAAATCTAAAAAAGGAAGTAATAGTACTCTTTCATCTAACAACCCAGAGATAACAATTTTTAATCCTTTTGTATATATTCTTCTAGATTTTATATGCAAATAGTATTTTGATAAAAAGAAAGCACACTGTAAATCCTTCTTTTTCTGCTTGATATAATGTGGACATAAAATAGTTTGCATGGTTCACTGGTGGTAGCTGTGGAGTATTGTATTGCATAGATGATAGTTACACGTTTGGCCTTACTGATGCATAGTTATATTGATTTTCTTTTATGTGATATTCAACATTGCTGCTATGATTCTCATGCATATATCTTTGTGTGTTTGTCCTTTATTTCCTTTAGATCAATTCCTCAGGGTGATATCATGAAGCCAAAAGATACCCACATTTAAGCATTTGGATCTGCCCAGTGTCCATCCTAATAGGGCACAAGTGCATCTGTACCCCATATCGCTACTAGACACATCCTAACCTTTGGAAATAGGTTTTCAACACATGAAGAAAGCCACCCATATTTTGAAATCTTGGTTTAGTCTGACTGTGAAAGTTTCTGATTGTGTCTTCTTAAGCAACGATTATAAAATTCAACATCTTCCCAGGTAAAATCAGTTTAAGTGATAATAGAAGGTTGTCGTGAAGTCCAGTGAGATGAGAGAGTAAATTATATGTCTGGTTATTGAGAAAGTAGACTCTATCAATTTACCTTATGAGAACAGTATCGACTCTGCAGTGAAACTGACTTGGGTTTAAGTTTCTCCCTTAGAAATTCTGATGAAGAGCAGGGGTGGGATTTAAGGTATTGCATTATTTTTATCACACTCAGGACAAAGAATAACCTCAGCCTCACTTTATAGTGCTTCTGATGGAGTTATTTTTGAATCCCTTTTCTCCACCTGTGTTTTAGAAGCCAGAGCCCAAGTGAAACACAGTTTGCTTTTGGGTTTGATGTGAGATGGTTTCCAGAAGCCTGGCGATAGCTCTCAGTCATAATGACTCCAGCCAGGGACAGAGCCTCTTCTCTGGATCTGGGTAGAATGACAGCTGATGACACACTGGACTTTAATTTTTACATATACTGGTTCTTGGAAACTTGGACAAAGCAATAGTCCACGCTGGATAGCTTAACAATTTACAGATGAGGAAACTAAGGCTCAGAGAAATTATGTAATTTCAAGAAGATACTGCAGTTGTAAGCAGTGGTGCTGGGATTTACATACTGACCAACTCCAAAGTCCACAGTGTGTTCACTGCACACTCTCTCCTCTTCCCTCCGCCGCCCTGCACTAACCTTTCGTACCTTTTTAGCCTGATCCGTAGACAACTTATGTTACAGAAGAGGAAAAGTAACCCAGATTCTCTTTCATAATCATTGACATCTAATGGGGGTGAGGATAAACTGAGTCAGAAAGGAAGGCAGCTATCATAATAACAGACTAATACCTCATGATTTTGTTCAGGCCATATTTTATAAACCATTCCACCACTTTTATTTTTATTTTTTATATTTTTATTGATTTCAGAGAGGAAGGGAGAGGGAGAGAGAGATAGACACATTATTGATGAGAGAGAATCTTTGATTGGCTGCCTCCTGAATGCCCCTTACTGGGGATTGAGCCTGCAACCCAGGCATGTGCCCTTGACCAGAATCTATCCCAGGACCCTTTAGTCTGCAGGCTGATGCTCTCTTCATTGAGCCAAACTAGCTACAGACATTCCACCATTTTTAGACAAATAAAAATTGTTCAGGGATCTGTAGTTAAGACTGCGTCTTCTGTGCACAGAACCCAAAGGAAAGTATTTTTTCAACCATATTCATTAGTTGGGATGTTCCAAAACATATATTTGGAAGCAGCAGTTTACATCCTTTTGGAGTATTTTAGAGCACTTTAGACTCCTTTCTCACCCCTTTCCCTCTTTCAGGGAAATTCGAATGTTTTATTTTTCATCAGCTACTTCCTAGGAAATTGAATGGTTTGGTAATTTCAGATTTGGGTTCAGTTAAATTTCATTCTGTATGCATTGAAAAGCTTGAGTGTTCCTTCATAACACTCAGAAACATCAAATGGGATTAAAAAGTCAGAAATCAAATGACATTACTTTATTATAATATAGTCATTCAACCACTAAATTATCATATTTTGGTTCTGAGTCATGAGGCCGCATTGTTATTTCAGGAAAAAAAAAAAAGTTTGAGTAGAGAGATAGCAGTTTTCTTGAAAATGTCTACATTTATCTTCTTTCCTTTGACTCATCTTATAAGGAGAGCATTGAAAGTTAGAAAATACCATGAGCTATTGACACATAGAACCCAATTCTTTTCTCAGGAAACAATAAATTGGATGGTAGAACATTTCAGAGAGAAGACTTTGGCTTTTTTAAAAATGAAAACAAAATTTTGAAACCTAATCTTGTTCTAGGAAATCTTATTTTTGGGTGTACCTCTAGGGGGCAGGCTAAGAAGGTCTGGATAGAGTTTGACCAGTATTCTCCAGGTATTAGGGATCATTTTGAATTAAAAGAAAATCTTTAGGGAACCACTTTGAAGTATTCCTAATTTTATTTCATGTTGCCTCTCTGCAAGCCGCTCCAAACTGCTACCCAACAATCCAACCATGCCCCCAGCCCCCTCAAGATCTATGACAGTGACCCAATTTCCAACATTCTCTTTCTCTTTTGTAGTCTATGAATATCCGTTAGGGATGTGCTACACAAAGCAATGTGCTGATAACTTAATGCATGCCGCCATGGGACAGATAACCATGGCCTAATTTTAAGTGGTCTCAGGCTACATTTTTGCGTATATGCCTTAACCCATATATCTTTTCAGAGCTCTCAATCTCACTCCGCCGCTAAGCACCCCTATGAGCATAAAAGTGCAGTCACATAGATGAAAACTGAAGAGCAATGTACAAGTGTTCAATAATAGAGCAAAGAGATATGTATTATACAATTTTGCCATTTGAATTAAACACTTGAATTTTAGTAAATATATATATATATATATATATATATATATATATATATATATATATATATATATCTCACATGTATGACTCAAAGTCTCCCAGTGACTTTGACTTCCCATTTCACTCAGGATGAAATCCAAAATTTTTTACCGTGACTTACATGCTTGACCCGATCTGTTCTGATACTCATGCAACATAATCTTCCTTTTGCTCACTCTGTTCTAGCCCCAGTGGCCTCCCTGCTCTTCCTCAAATAGGTGGAGGGTTTGCCCATCTGAGGTTCTTATCTTCTGCTTTTCCCTCTTCCTGTTACATTCATGCCCTGGGTATTTGCAGGCCTCACTCCCTCATCTCCTTAAGTTTTCTGCCTAATGGCATTGAATCAAGAGTCCGTTGATCTTTTTGTGTGTGTGTTTCTTTTTATGTGTAAAAATTTTAATCATTATAAAAGAAATAGTTCATAAAATTTGTGTATTTTATTTTTTAGTTTAATTTTATTGTTTAAAGTATTACAAATAGTAGTACATATGTCTCCTTTTTCCCCCTTTGACCTTCCCCCGGCCTCCGGGGTGAGGGCATGTGCCAGGGGGGTAGGGGAGGCAGGAATCTTTTTGTTTTTAATAAGTCTTTTATTACCCCCCCACACACACACACACACAACTCTGTCATTCTCTTTCCTTTTACCTTGCTTATTTTCTTCAGAGCCTTTTCACAATTGATACTATTTCTTTCTTTCTTTGTATTTGAAGTTCCAGGGAGTTTTTGTTCCCTGGAAAATCCCCAGCACCTAGAATCATGACTGACACATAGTGGGTGTGCAATCAATGTCTGTTGAATAAATGATTCTAAAGAGGGTACCCACAAATGTTCCAGGCTTACTGTTGGGGAACTTACCAGAAAGAGGTTATTGTCTTTTTCCTGTGAAATCTACCAGCCTTATTTTATTTTTAAAATTAGGCCTGGAGTTGCCATTATATCAATGGACTCATTTGAATACATTTTTTTTCCCTCCTTAATATAAGTAGAAATGCTGCCTCTACTATTTTAATTTTAATGCTTTGTCATAGTTATAGGGCTTGAGTTAGTTAAATACATGCTCAGGATACATAAAAAAAAAAAACAATGTTTTTATTTCCAAAGATATTCTTCAAACATGGTGACATTAAACTGTGCTGCTTGATTAGATTTTCCCCTAACAAATGGAGACCTAAAAAGGACTTATGTCCAATATCAATTATTCATACTCCAACAATTTGTGCATCCATGAGTTGGCCTCTTGACCAACAATACACTGTACCTTCACCCTGAATAGAATGCAGGTTGCTGTCAGGTAAAAATATATCCTGACTTGAATAATGGATATTTGCATTTATCCCTGGGAGGCAGGCACACCAGGCCGTCAGTTGGGTGACACATAGCTGTCAAAGCAAAACTGCATAGAGAGAGACCAAAACACTGCAGTACTTGAGATATTCCTGCTGTTTAACCAACAGTGACTGACATTCGGAGGAGAGAATGGAGGTAGAACATTTATTTATACTCCCTTGTTCCTTAGACCAGCGCAGTCAGCTGAGCAATTCATTGCTAAAGGCATGTGTAAGGGTCATTAAACATTTCAAAACTAATCTACTTCATGTAATTGAAGATTTTTATCTTTTGGGTTGACTCTGAGGTACTGGAAGAAGGAAAACCTTAGGAAAAATGTTGGCCCCTGTGGTCTTTGCGGCAGGACGATTCTCTGTTTCATGTGATGGTCTTTGGCGGCGCTGATACCACCCCTCTTTGTGAATCATGCTCTGTTAGGGAAAGCAGAGCAGAAATGAAGTGGAAGGAAAGGGAGATAGATTTTTGAGATGGTCATTTCACATTGAAGAACTTTGGGCTTAAATCTAATTTTTCCCTTACTAGAGCATTCGAGCAACTCCATTCTATACCTTGGCTTGTAGTTCTATAAAGCACATTCAATAATGAATTCAACCTATACTTTTATTGAATGCCCCGGTATCTTACTGGGTGGTGGGTATAGAGTTATGATTAAACAGACATGCCCCTGGTTTTAGGAAACTTATAGTCTAATAGAGAAGGGGGACAGAACAGAAACAAGTGAACAAACAATATTTAATTACATTTTGGATAAGTGCTGGGAAAACAACTCTGGAAATAGTGATGCAGAGTAATGGTAATGGGTCGTTGGAGATTTATTCAAATCAGGTTGTCAGGGAAGCCTTACCTTATGATTTGGTATTTAAACTGAGACCTGAACAATGAGAAAGACAGGGATCAGCATGTGCAAAGGCCCTGAGGTTGGAAAGAGCATGGCAATAACAACCTGAACCAACAATTGAGTAGAGAGGTGGCATAATGTAGAGGATAGGAGCAAGGACATCAGGGACTTGCTGGTTGCCACCAAGTTGGCTCATCACCAGTTGCTGTGAACAAATCTCTTCTCTCTTCAGTGCCTGTTTCCTCACCTAAAAATAAGGGGGTTACCTAAGAATATTCCTATGGTGCCTTATAGCTCTGAGTTGATGGGAATCTTTTTATTGCCTTATTCATTTTTGAAAGCTATCACACCAGAATTTATTGGTCCCTCATAGGATCACAGAACTAAAAATGATCTTAGGAGATTAGTCTAACACTTTTATTTTGTTTTTAAGAAAATAGTGGCCTAGAGAATTCTTCATTGTCCTGAAGCCGGTTAGTTGTAGAGCAGAAACTACAGTTCAGGTTTTCTGCCTAAGTTGTCAAATAAATATGTAATCAAACCCAGAGAAGTTGAGAAAAGACTGTGGTCTATGTTATTTATTTATTTATTTATTTATTTATTTATTTATTTATTTAATATATATACTGATTTCAGCAAGGAAGGCTGAGGGAAAGAGAGATAGGAACATCAATGAGAGAGAATCAGAGGTAGAGGGAAAGGGGTCGAGACTGGATCCAGAAGGTCAAGGGGGAAGGTATGCAAAACAGAAAGGTTTAATACAAAGGTTCCTTTTAGCTGTTTTTTTCTATTTGACACTTTGTTCATCCCACACTTTTGTGTATCTTACGTTACCATATATTTGCTCAAAAATTATTATATGACAGAGAGACATTTGGCCCTTATTTTGGTTTCTATTGACATATTTTCAAGAACTTATCTACAGATAATCAAAATGACAGTCAATTCACATAAAACCTTGAAATAAATAAGTCCATCTAAATAGTTGATAAAATTATTCTTAGTTCACTTGAATTTGGCTAAACAATAGTTTAGTACTACTTTATGGCTACTTATTCTTTACTGGAAGAAATGGGTTATTTATTGAAAACATTGTATTTTGGCCTGAGCAGTGGTTTGGCATCGACCTATGAACCATGATTCGATTGCTGGTCAGGACACATGCCTAGGTTGTGGGCTTGATCCTCAGTGTGGGGTGTGCAGCAGGCAGCCGATCAACGATTCTCTCTTATCATTTCTGTTTCTTTCTCTCCCTTCCTCTCTTTTAAATAAATATTTTTTACAAAAGAGAAAACATTGTGTTTTGTGTGTAGTGCAGAAGGCAGTTGCCCATGGCGAGCTTACACTGTTCACTCCCGATGTGTCTGAAAGACTGAATGGTGGGGCAAGCCCACCAAGCTTTCACTTGCATGAGATTATGAAGTCTCCTGGGCAAAGCTCACCTACAGGAGGAGAGAAGCAGAGTGATGTTCCCATCAAACGTTCCAATCTTCAGAGGAGAGGAATCTTTTTATGTAATAAAGGTACAATGTTTATCACCACCATTTGTCCTAAAGCTCTTTCCAAATAGTATGTCTAAGTATGAGGGACAGGAGAGGATATTATGTCAAAACTGAAAGCAGTATTTTCACAAAATAGCCCCTGAGATATTGGGAACGTGAAGCATTGCTGCTAGGAGCCCAATGTCTTCAGTAAAAGGAAAAGAGGTATTTCCCCATTTAGCTCCGAATACAACATTTTCTTGGTTTGTTGAGGACTGGAGAGAACATAGGAAGCTCCAGCACACTGGAGGCTCTCCCTTTTCAGTGGGCCAGGCCTCAGGGTGTGGCTGTCGTAATTCTAATGACACCTGGGGCCAATAGCTTTCAACAACAGCCAGAGAAAGACACAGCATCCCAGTCATTCTCCATAATCGCTCAGCCACTGGGGTAGTGACATTGCAACGTGAAAGGTCCTGCAGTAACATCGATGCTGGTGGCTGGGCACAACAAACCAATTCACACAGCTCAGTGGTGGTGCTCAGCAGCATGGCATTGCCAAGTGATCTTCATGCAATCCAGTGGTTGGCAAGTGTCTAGTCAATAACAGTAAAGGGGATCTTGAGGAAAAAAAAAAAAAAACCCTGTAAGATGCAACCTGGTAACAGAGAAGCCAAAAAAAAATACCTTCTGGGGATTCCCCAATATATGGGTTGTACTTTGCAAGAGTCTGGAAGTCCTACAGTAGCAAATAAGCCCAAGATAGGTAAATTATCATTGTTCATTATAATGCTGTGGCCTGGAGAACCACAGACTTTGTAAATATTTTAATTTTGACATTCATGCATATGTGGCTTTGTGCTGGGTAAGAACTATTTTATTCCCCGATTACCATAGATCTCTGCTGTTTAGGCAGAAGTATCTGGAAGACTACTTTTAACCCTTTTCTCATTGAAAAATTCTTCCCTAAGTATTCTAACATATTATTATTATAAAGTTTAATATTTTATTCCTTATAAGTATTTTTTCTTTAAAAATTCTGCAGAGATCTTGAGTTTCTGAAAAAATGTATAACAGCCCTTAGCCGGTTTGGCTCAATGGATAGAGTGTCAGCCTGTGGACTGAAGGGTCTCAGGCTTGATTCCAGACCAAGGGCACATACCCAGGTTTCAGGCTCAGTCCCCAGTAGGGGGTGTGCAGGAGGCAGCCGGTCAATGATTCTCTCTCATCATTGATGTTTCTATCTCTCTCTTCATCTCCCTTCCTCTCTGAAATCAATATATTTAAAAAACAACAACAAAATAAAACGTATCACAGAAAATCAACAACCCATTCCATAGGACTTGAGATATTTACAAAGTAGACACCAATTTTTGCAATTTACATTGATGTTTACCAACATTCACTACTGTTCCTTTGAAATTAATTAAAATTTCACATCATTTTGTTGACGACCCTTTTTTTACCCCTTTCCCATTACTATTGACTCAATCCTTTGTTCTGATCAGGAAAAAATGTAGAACATCCACAAAAAAATGTATAGTGGTTTCGGCCCAGGTAAAAGTCATGACCTGGGAGACAGATGGGTGAAGTTGTCTGCGGGGACCAGGTGTTGTATCAGAGATAAAAGGTCCTTTTACTCTATGTCTCATCCATGCTGCACATAAAAACTGATGGAGACTGAATGGTGAATGGCAATAGTAGGACAAAGCGAAGGATGTGAGTCATTAAGAGTGTTCAAACACGTACAATCATCCACTGGAACTGAAGCCGTGCAAAGGTAGCTCATGATCAGCTCCAAGGTTGCCACAGGGACCTCTTCCAAGCAGAAGGTGAATACAGACATATTTCATTAAAAGTATATTCTCATTGAAAGATTTTTTTGAGAATTATGAAGTGATACATTTACTGTTTCTAAACCTGCAAAATGGGGCAATAGTAATTCTTACATCATGAAACTGGAAGATGAAATGTAATTAAATGTAAAGTGCTTAGAACAGTTCCTTGCACTAATCCTGGCCTCCTCTCTCTCCACCCACCAAAAACTATTGTGGTTATTAATATGATTTAAGGTGACATATTTCTAGGGATGATTCCATTGAGAATCAGTCTTTTTTACAATGTTTTTATTGCTTTTCAGAACTTGGATAAATGCACTTTTACTCTTTATATGCGTCAAATCATAATAGCACAAAAGTTGGTAGCCATTTTATGACCCATTTCCAGCAGTTTTTGTCTTTTTTTTGTTTCACTTCAGAACATTCAATGGTGTCTTATCAACAAATCCTGAAGAAATTGCAGTGTGAAAACTATGGCATCCTATTTTAATAAAAACATCTTCAGTGAATTCTTGGGACAATGCTTCTGAAATATAAAGTACGTTAGGATCCATTTTATGGAAATGTGACTTATGAGGCAATTCTTTTCTGATATTTAGTTGGTATTCCTTCTGTGTAAAAATAAGCCAAATTTTAATCTAAAAGATTACAAAAGTGCCTCTCTTCAACTGGCATGCTGTCCTGTTCCCATCGAATGAGTCTATGAAGGTGAGTGTGTTCATGAACTTGACATGCGCTAACACTGTGCTTAGTGACTGAATCCAACTGTATCTGCATTGGCACATGTCATCCATTAAAAACTAAGAAACTATCGCCCTCTTGTTCAGTTCTCTTACCCATACCTTAGATTATGAACCCTACTGAGAATATACTACTCACTCTCAAATTCTTAAAGTTATTTTAACATGCTTTCATGTCAGATATTATTTGCTGACTTAATATAGTCCATCATTTATGTCTTGTTCCACTTATTGTATAGTTACCCACTGGGGAATACAATGCCCAATAGACAGTTTTTATTCTCAAAGACCTTATGGTCTCAGAGGGGAGACAGACATTTAATAAATCTGTGAAGGGTATAAGAGGGCTACAAAACAAGCTACAGGAGAAGTGAGAGGCCCATCCGCAGCAAGAAGATGAAGGAGTGAGAGATCCAGGGGGTGGGTCCTCCATGTACATTTTCACAGGCAAAGCAGAAGGAATCAAACTTCTGAACGACTTCCAAGTTGTCCCCAAACGAGAAGATAATACACAACATGTGCGATGATGAAGACACTGACTCACAATCAGATACAAACATGGGAACATCAGATCATTTGGTTCTCTTTGGATTTTCATCTGAAAAAAAAATTTAAACGATCCATCCTTCGGGCCATGGAAACAATATGAGGGCTCTTATTCACTTGTCACCCACGACCAACTGTGATTCAGAAAATGATTCCCCTGCCTCCTCGTCACACCAAGCAATGGCAGGAGGCACACACTCAGACGCTGCTCATCCCTGGGTGAGAAGATGGGAACAGCACAGAAATAGGAACCGAAGAGTCTGACTTGGAACAACTTTTTAAAAACCAATTATGCTTAATGTGCCCATAGAAGGCAAACATTCCTGGCACGTGTTTCTGCAGTCCCAAACATTGCCTTGGGTGTGTTTTCCATTTTCAGCGAAGGTATTCAGGGTTAGGTTTGGTAGCAACGTGATCCACGGAACACTCATCCAGAAGTTTGTTGAGGAATGCTTTTCTGGAAGATGACTTATCTTAGAAGGGGCTGAGATCACGTTAAGGCTTGTTTATAAGGTATGTGGTACGCCTCACTCCTTGCCGAAACACGATGTGCTTTAGTGTGGCTCATTAATGAAGTTCATGAGAAACGCAAGTGTTCTGTGTCATCTTCTAGATATTCCTTAGGAATGTAGCACTTACCCAATTGAAATGGCCCGTGAAGGCTTCTGGCTCCATTCTACCCATCAGCTCTCTAAAAGCAATCTGATCCCAGTCAAGCACAGCCCTCGGATTCTTTCAGCTGTTGAGTTGGTCCAACCTGTAGGAACAGTGGTTCTCAACCTTCTGGCCCTTTAAATACAGTTCCTCATGTTGTGACCCAGCCATAAAATTATTTTCGTTGCTACTTCATAACTGTAATGTTGCTACTGTTATGAATTGTCATGTAAATATCTGATATGCAGGATAGTCTTAGGCGACCCCTGTGAAAGGGTCATTCAACCACCAAAGGGGTCTCGACCCACAGGTTGAGAACCACTGTGTTAGAGGAAAGATTGCCTAACGTCCAAATAATGGAGTTCAGGAATGAGATGAAATATCCTGCGATGGTAGGCTGACCACTAAGAGGGCTCCAAATGCTCTCACCCCTGCTGTTCGTGTGCTGGTGTGGCCCCTCCTCTTTTGTGCAAACTGGACCTAGTGACCCAATTCTAAGGACTAGCACATAGCAAAAGTGACAGATGTCACTTTCAAGATTAGGTTTTACAAGTCTATGCCCCCCCTCTTGCCAACACTATGTTTTGCGGACATGCTCCCTCATGCTATGCTCTGCTTGCTTGCTCTGGGGGAAGCAAGCTGACATATCTGGAGTTGCCCTGTGGAGAGGCCTATCTGGCAAGGAATTGAGCTTGGAGGCAGAGCCTTCCTCTGTTGCACATTAAGATGACTGCAGCCTGTGAGACTCCCTGAGCCAGGGGACCCAGCTGAGCCACAACTACACTTCATTTTCTATTGAAACTAAGATAATAAATGTCATTGTTTATAGCCAAAAAGTTTTCAGATGATTTGTTACACAGCAATGGATCACTACTACCCTTGCTTATAGAAGTGGTGAGGCTTGGCAATGGGGGCACAGAGTTTGGAAAGAGAATGGCATATATATTTGTGTCTGTCTGAGCCACCAACCAGACAGAATCTTTATGACAGATGTTCTGCATATACTGTTTACAATCATTGCAACAACCTGGCAAGGGTGGTGTTGTTCACATCTTTTGGATAGACTGAGATTATGAAAACTCACTTATTTGGCTCAAAACACTTAGCCAGAAGGTGACAGAGATGAGAGAGAAACCCCAGTCTTTCTTATTCAGAAACCTTTGTTCATTTCTCTGCATTAATGATTCATAAGAGGTAAGGGCTGGGTTCACCCATAAGAGCTTTTTAAAGCTAGTTATGTCACTTTTTCCTTCTGCAGGTCCCAACACAGTTTGCACTGAATCGTGCCACAAAGTGCCGTTGGACCAGAAGAGCATTGAACGTACACAAGTTCAGCTCTACTCCTTGCAGCGTGGGCCTATAGTTTGAAAATTAAAATTGCACATTTCCACCAGGTTCTGATTGAGGATCTGGTAGCCCTTAGCAGCCTCTCTGGTGATTAGTAAGATGATCATGTGACTGGCATTCTGGTGTTGTTTTAATTAAGTTAAAAATAAAGCAATAGCACCCAGAGCCCCACTAGTTGCTGGCCTCATCACAGTGTGATGTGTGCCAGATCCTACCCTGGCAGCAGCCCCACATTGGCAATGGGTTTGGCTACAAGGAGAAGTTGGGAAGAGAGTGGGTGAGTAGAGAGTGCAGCTTTCATCTGGTGGTGGCAACAAGACTATGAATTAATAGAAGAGTACACCGTAGTGCCACACCTGAGGAAGATGAAGATGTAGGTGGCCCTCAATACTCCTCTCAGGGATTCTAGGGCTGAGCAGGGCAGCTGCAGAATTGATTTGACTCTGAAAATAGGCTGTGGTTCTGCCTCACCAACTCCTGGGCCGGGTCCAGGGTCTCTCATGGGCTGTAGATTCAGCCCATCAACTCTTATAATAGCTTCCTCAGCCCTGGCTCTGAGTGGGCTTCTCATTGCTCATGAGCTTTCCTGCAGGTCACAGCCTTACTTCCAGAGCAATGGCCTCCTCACACACACTGGTGACGGACATCGCCATTAGCTTGCAAAGCCAACTCCTGGAATAGATGACTGTCGAGGTCTCTTCTTCAGCTCCTTCCTGCTACCTCATTGCGTTTCACATAAAGGATTTTTCTAGAGCAGTACTGCCCAATAAGGTTGCTACTAGCCATGTGAGGCTGTATAGCATTTGAAATGTGGCCGGTGAGAGGGAGGAAATGAATTTGCCATTTAGTTTAATTTGAACTCATTTACATTTAAATAACCATATGTAGGTAGTGCCTAATGTGTTGGATAGCACAGTCCGAGAGGCTGTCATTCTTTTGTTAGTGTATTTTTGGCAAATATTAATAGAACATTTTCTATGTGCCAGAATGTTGTATGTATTCATCCAATTTGCACAAAACCTGAGGAAGCCCTTTGTATGATTTATATTTTCCAGAGCAGAAAGTTGCATTTTAGAGAGATGAAGTGGCCTGTATTAGATCACACAGGCAGGAGACAGGATTGAAAATAAAGTCTATCTGGCTCCAGTCTTGCGTTTTCTGTACAGAAGAACAAGGCTAGATCATCAGGAAGGAAGGGCGAAACAAAATAGACACAATTAAAATATAACCCTTGTTATAATGGGTTGTTTCATTTTATTGCTTATTGTAAACATTTTGGCCTCAGCAAATACAGTAGTTTTTAAATAATCATCATTCAAAGCTTTCACAACAAATACTATTTTCCCCCAAGATGTTTCATCTGTAAAAATAATCAGTGAGCTCCAAAAGTCTATCCTGATAATGTGCACATTTATGCTATTGTGACACTAAATACAAATAATAAAAATAGTCATCTCTGGTAGGTCTATGGGTTTGTGATATATTTTATGGGAGGCCATAAAACGACTCAAAGAAGAGAGATGGTGTGGACGGAAATGGCTCCTATGTGGGTAATGATTGCAGACTATAGGAGGTGCGTAATAAATGTTTATTGATGGTGAAGATGATGAGAATTCAATTTCCACTGGTCTTTTCCTCTCCATTTTTCTTGAGAAATATATGGTGCATTTGCAACCAACATTCTGCAATTCAGTCACAGAGACCCCTGCACTTTGAGCTGCACAGCTTCAGTTGGATTGGGTCTGCTCACACTTGCAAAGAAGAGAGATGAATGAAAGCGGAGGTTCTGTGAAAATTGTGCTAAATCTCAGTCACTAGAACAGGCTGGAACTCTTGAATGCACTGTGTCTTCATGAGTAGGACAATTGTCAGTGCCTAAAACCAAGCAAGTCATTGAAAACTCACTAGTTTTTAAATCTCACTGGCAGTTAAACCGTATTTCAGGCAGATAGATGTATTTGTAAGTAAAATATGCTATGTATATTAGCTACTAAATTTCCTAACTACAAGAATGGGAACTATAATTTATACCTTAAGGCATTTTGTTTGTTTTATTCAGCAAATTTTTAGCACTGTTTTGGGGTTTCACTGAAACATGACAATGATGTCAGCTTAAACATTTTATATTTAATTGCAAAGTGATACAAAAATTTAATAATCTAGTCCCAATATTTTCTTAGTGTAAATATTAAATACATGAAAAGTACAACATAAAAACATAAATGTTAAGGCCACTGGCAGAAAAATATGGCACATTAAAGTTATTTATTAACAATGTTTACACCTAAAGATAGGCATTTGATAACATTTGGATTTTGGCAAAAGGCAACAAGTTGATATTAATATCCTAACTTTTCCATTAACTGTGTAACTTTTCAAGAGAATAGATTATCAAAATATCACAAAAGAGAAATAGAAATTTGTCCAAGCTATGGCTGAATGGAAATCCACAGAACAGAACCCAAACTTCATTTCTTCCTCTTCTTTTTTTTCAAACCTGTATATCTTCATGGTCAAGTTCTGAGACTTTTCTTCCTGACACAAAAAGAAAATATTTGACTTGTGATCTTTTAATCTGAAGTGAAGAATTTGTTGCTTATGGAACATTTTTTCCCACCATTGAAATAATCTTTATCATAATACACTAAGTAAAGCCAGATGATTTTTAGGTGGCAGTAATTAGCATTGAAGAGTTCTTGGCTTCAAGCAACTTTGAATCCCTTTGATCCTGTTTTAACTCTCAAATCAAATAGGTAAGATCCAACTATTCCAGTAGTTTTTGGTTTTGGAGGCATACAAATCTACCCCACACCTGCATATAACATGAGCAGAACTTTGAGGAGCACCTTCGACCATTTGATTGAGCTAACCCTTCTAGAGCAAGTCTCTCACAGATCGTCAGCCAGGTTCTATTTGAAGCCTTGGCAACAAGGCGCTTCACAAAAGCCCTGAAACCAAAGTTCCTATAACTTCCATCCAGTGCTTCCAACAGAATAAAGCACAGAGTAGGTTCTCAGGCACTTGATCAGCATTTGCTGATGAACGGAAGAATGAATAACTCTAGTTCTGACTCTTAAAGCTACGTGGAATACAGACTCTAATGGTTTCTTTATGTACTCCTGTCTTACATAAATCTTCTCTTTGGATCAGTGTTGCAATTCCCATAAGCAGCATTATCTTCAGGTATTTTGTGTATCTCATTACTCTCCTCCAAATGTGCTTACGTTGATCAGTAGATCTCTTCAAATGTGGTTCCATCAAACCAAACATAATACTCCAGATGGGGTCAGCTCTGAGAAGGGTTAAAAACCCTGTATCTCTTAGCCTGGATATTGCACTTGACGCATTGTTTGACCCAAAGGACTATTCCTCACAGCAGTCCTCTCCTGTCTGTTTTTGAGTGTAGGCATTCTATTCAGGGCAAGATGTGTGGCTGGCACATATTCTCTTCCGGGAGAAAGATTATTTCCTTGAGTGTCCAGGATAAGGAGGGGGTGGAGAACGCTGTGCTGAAGACGGTGGGGTTGGGGAGTAGGGAGGAGGCAGTTCTGCACAGTATTCCATCTCATGGTTGTAACTATAGGGAGGTGGTGCCACTGAAAAAGAAAAGGAAAAGGGCATCAGGCACGTAGCAAATATTTGAGAATCCACCATGTTTATGCCACTGGGCTAGGTGCTTTGAGAGGGGACATAATTTTTGCCTGCAAAAATCTGAGTTTTATCAGGCTGAGGGCCATTGGTCAAAGTATTTAGGGTTGGTGGCTTAGGCTAAGTTTCTTGGAAATATGATGTGAAAGGACAGATAGAGAAGAGACTAGAAGATAATTCAAGTTTGAGCAAAAGCACAGAAACAGGGGAACATTTTTTGTACAAAGCATAAAGTACACGGAGGGGAGAAATGGGAAAGATGTTGAGGAATTGGATAGTATTATCATCATGGTGGACTTTGAAAATCACATAAAGAGTGAACAATGTACAATTAGCAAGAGATTTGTTTTGAATATTCTAGCGAATGTGTCTTTGCAGTATGAATTGAGGTGGATCAAAGAAAAAGTGAGATGATGTAAGAGCTATGTGAGGGATTATAAGGGACTCATGGTGGTGTATGTGGTGGGGGTTGGGGGGGGATCATAAGAGCCCTTAGGCAGCTCTGAGAACTGAGGTGATGACTGGGTAGGTGGAGAAAGGTGTGGAGAGTAAAAAAGGGTGTTGAAGTATTGGACACCCAGTACTGGGCTCCCATACTTGGAAGGTCATGGAGCCATTACAAGAACAAGAAAAAAAAAAAGAGAGGATAAGCAGGTTTGCAAATAAGGATGAAGAATTTAGTTTTCTAAATTTTGAGAATTTTTCTTAATTTTTCATTGAAATACATGTCAGTGTGTTTTAAAATCACATTTAATACACTCTATTATGGCTATGTATGGATGTCTGTTTGTAGTGATCTCAACCCCATCTCTAGGGTTGGAAGAGAGGTACCCCTTGAGTACATGATATCTTTAAGAACCCAGCCATTCTTCAACAACTGAGCAAACCCTCACCAGGCCCTCTGATGACTTGCCAGTACTTGAATCATCATCCAGACCATGATTCTACTTGGAATTGCATGTTGAATTGCTTACTGTGAATGTAGCCTAGTGTCATAATAATGCAAAAACAAAACCAAAAGCCAGGTTCTTAACATTAGAATGGGAGGAGAGAACATGCACCATTTCAACCACCTTATTTCTAAAGTGTCTTCTAAAATGTGCTTGTACCAATATGATTATGACAGCGTTCTGACAGCTGCATGGGCACACACCAGGCTTCACCCTATTGGTAAACACAAACTGTTTCTTTCGGTCCCTTTTAGTTGGCTGACTTCACCAGAAGTTGGATGACTTGAGCCATTTACAGATCTGCCCATCCTCAGGGATATGAAGGAGTGGGATTGAGTCACTTAAGAAAAGAGGAAGATAGAGACATAGTTCTGGCTGGGATGTCCTCTAAGGATTTCTCTGGTCAGCAAAGGCTCTGCGAGTCTCTAGTGGTCTGAGCAGGTTGAGGGCTTCCGACAAGGACAGTGCTCGGTAGAGAAAGCAGCGATGCTATCTACAGCTTCCCCATGGCTGCTTTAGACCTGTGGAGGCTGGGCGATTTCAAGCCTTGTTTCTACAATCAAATGGAATAAGTCCTGTGGAGTCTAATCACACATTCCCTCTGCATTACATCCACTCCTTTGCTTCATTCTGTCCAGGAGGACTGAGACAGAGAGATTTGTAATGAACTTCCTCCAAGCTAAGAAATGCAGCCTCCATGTAAAACAGGAAGCTGCAGCTGGATACCCACTGAACTGCTTCTTTCCAGCATGTGGTTTGAAGTTGTTTTAATATCCAGGCTTTTCCCTGCTGCCCACGTGAGGAGCGCACACTGGATGAGTCTACAGATTGACTGCATCACTCTCTGTCCTGAAGCCGCAGCACGCGGCTATGCCTCGGTAACAAAGCGTTTATGTTTTGCCATCTGCATAAAAACTGCCGGAGGACATTTCAGTGAGATTCCCCATGGTTTCCACAGCTGCATGTTGAACAAGAAAATCTAACATATGAAACAGTGTTCTTGCATTCATCTAGCCTTTGAATTTCGATGAAGGGATAATAAAATGCTGAAGAGCGATATTTGGGCTATCCATCATGAAACAGACATGGCACATCGTTTATGGTACCAGCTACTGGCAGACATTTTTGAAATAATACTTGTATATCTGTGGGCTGTGCTATCTTTCTTTCTTGCAGATAATAAGGTTTCACTAGGAAGCAACTTTGCACGGTATCAATTTTTAGAATTCCGGATTAACTCTAAAAGGATTTGTTCTTCCTTAAAGGTTAACTCGTCTCTAAAAGATATATGGGTGCAGACGGAGATATGGTGCCTTAGAAATTCTTTTATAACCGATATTCCAATTTTCTGACTTAAGTAGAGCAAGCGTGCCATTTATCCTTAATGTCATTATAGTTGTCTACAATATTAGAAAATGTAAGGAAGCTATGAATTCGTAGGAGAAATTTAATGTTTTTCACCCACTCAGGCCAACATTTCTAAAGCAAATGTAAAAGGAAGATGCATAGTGTTATAAAAACTATGCAACATTATTTTAGAAAAATTGCAAACAAAAATTATCTATAATTTTGTCACCACAATTTAACAAAGATTATCTTTATATATTCTCTTTTAGTCATTTGTGTTTTTTATATCCTTGTGGTCATATAAAATGTTATATGCTTTTTTGTACTTTGTGTTAGAACATAGTGCCTTTCATTGTGCTATATATTCTTCATAAACATTATTGTTAATAGCTGCATATTATTCAACTGATCATTCTCTTGTTTTGAGATCAACAATTTATTATTATTATTATTATAAATAACGGAGTGATAAATGTCTTTCTATACATAGACTTATATTTTGAATTGGTTATTTAGAATAAAATTCTAGGAATCACCTAAAATTGCCTGTCACTTACTATTTTTGTCATTCTTGTTTTTATTTTTTACCTGGTAAAAGCTTCCTCCCTTCTGCTCATTTTGTAGTCTTCATTTTGAAGATTGCTTACGTCATGGTGTTGGTTTGTTATCACCTAAATTATCTGCTTTAGTCATTCTTTAACACAAGTGACCCTGCTTCTCAGTCCCTTGAACATTTTTGTCTTCAAAATCATTCTCTCACTTTGTAACCAATAATACTACCATTTTGCAAATCTGAACACAACTCTTTATCTTTCTAGAAGACACATTCCAAAACAACTTGAACCTCACCTGAATTTTCAATTTACTGACATTTAAAAATTGATAATTTAAACTGATGTCACCTCTTTTCTGTCTTCATATCTTTATGCAGCTTAGATTTATGGTCCATCACAGAAATCATTTCTGTGCATCCATCATCAACTTTCTTTTCTCTTTCTTTCTCCATTGGCTGAGGAAACTCCAATCCTAATTAAATCCAACATTTTGGCTACCCAGCCCTGTATCTAGGAGCTTAGAATAGGAGGATAAAAATGCACAATAGTGCTGATTGATTCTTAAGTGTGCAGGATGTTGGTAGTGCCTGAAAATTGTAATTAAACAGATATTATTCATTCTACCCAACATGACAGGAATAAAAAAACTATTTCAGAAGGTCACTGTCCAGAGTGTCAGGGATAGCAGATTACCTTTTCTTGTTAATCTCCTTCCCAGTGCAGAGTAATTATGTTCACTGTTGGGTTCCCCACTGAGCACTTTCAAGGGGTAATGTAACCTTGGCTAAATTATTTTCTACTCACTTATGTGGCCTCAAGACTATCTCTATTATCGCAGGGTTAATTAATTACTGTGGGTAAAAACATTTTATATTTCCACACATGGAAGATTTTGAAAAGCCTTCAATTCTACTCTGAGTTGCTTCCTGATCCTTTAAGTAAAAGCTTAATTAGTGTCTTTGAGAAGGAAATGAGAAGTAATCAAGCACATTATGTCTTGAAGACCTTGTCTTTTTGCAGTAAAAATGCTTCTACCATGAGATTTATTATGTTTCTTGTATTAATCGGTTCTCAGAATCATACATTTACTAAAAATGCAACACACCTCTGTGATCTGCAGTATTAATGATGCCACTATAACATGTAGAAAACATGTTTCCATGTATGAAATAGAAAGTGCAAACCTGAAAAAACACAAGACTTCACATGAAAATATTTTGTGTCTTCTACTCTAATTTTATAAATACTATTTTTAAATGTTTTAAAAATTAATTTTAGCCCAGCCGGTGTGTCTCAGTGGTTGAGCATCAAGCTATGAACCAGGAGGTCAAGGTTCAATTCCTGATCAGGGCACATGCAGGCTCGATCCCCAATGGCAGATAGATACACTGGAAGATTGCTCACTGTAGTCAATGAGACAGCCATGGAAAATATGAATATCTTCCAATATCAGGTGGATTTTATTATTTGTATCTAAGTAATCACCAATAAAAGCTATATAGTGGGGCCTTGACTTACGAGTGTCCCGACTAATTAGTTTTTTGAGATACGAGCCGTCTTTCGGCTGATTTTTTGCTTTGAGTTGCGAGCTAAATTCAGATTACGAGCCAGCTTCAGATACCCCACCGCTAGCTGGCTCAGCGAAAGTCACAGTGAACGCCACAACATCAGCCCAGCATTCAATTCATTGTAATGGTGAAAATTGATTTGACATAAGAGTAATTTGAGTTACGAGCTCCGTCACGGAACGAATTAAACTCGTAAGTCAAGGCCCCACTGTATTTCCATCTACATTAATTTAGAAATACACTACATACTTGGAGATTATTCCAGTGAGTTTCTTTAATTTTTTAAAATTATTTTATTGGTTTTTAACAGAGAGGAAGGGAGAGGGATAGACAGAAACATCAATGAGAGAGAAACATTGATCAGCTGCCTCCTGCACACCACCCCACCGGGGATGTGCCCACAACCAAGGCACATGCCCCTGACTGGAACCGAATCTGGGACCCTTCAGTCCGCAGGCGAACATTCTATCCACTGAGCCAAACCAGTTAGGGCTCAGTGAGTTTCTTTAATGTTTCCTCTCTCCAAGGAGTAGAGCATGACGCTTTCCTGAGAAGCGAGCTGTTTGCTTACCAGGATAGGAGGTGATGGCATTGATGCGGGCGGTGCCGAGGACGCCCACCCGGGTCCCGCGGTTGTTTCTCATGCACATGCAGATACATATGGCGATTCCAGCAATGACCCCCATGATAAATACGATTCCAAACACAATACCGGCAATCGCCGTGCCCCTAAAAAAGGAGCAACGAAAGTACATTTATTAAAAAGTCTCATAAGGATTCTTCAGACTTTCAAATACAGCTCAATGACTATATGACAAGTGCTTTTTTTAATGAATGTTCTTAAGGAGAATGTTTAAAAAAAATTCCCTGGTTTAGTTAAATAGTCTTGTGCATTCCAATGAATAAATGAAAGTTACAAATCTTCAGGGAATTCTCTTCCAGAACAGTAAACTCATCATTCAGATTCCGGTTTTAAAAATTCAGGTATTTATAAAAAACACAATTCTCCTGATATGTTCTCTAAAAGAATAATTAAAAAAACACACACATTCTGCCATGTACTTCAACATCAAATGATTTATCTGTTTTCTGTAGAGTATATGTGTTTAATGAAGACAATTTGATACATGTCAAAATATTAAATATAATTTAACATTCATCCTCATTAAAACTCTTCATATAGAACTAGAATTTTTCTTAATAAAACAGAAAAAGAAAAACAAACATTTAAAAAAATTTATACAGAGAATAGTTATGCCAGATTCCCATTAGATTCAGCAACAACGTAAACAAAACCTTTATTTTATCAATGTTAATGTTTTTCTCCAGAAAGTTTTTTCTCATGCAACATCACAGAAAAAAAAAAAATGCTGCACGAAAGAGTCAATATTATCATTCTGTGTAGAGAATATGATTTGGATGAATCTATTTGTCCACCATTTTGGAAAGTAATGGGGGAAATCTTTAGCAATATGCAAATTTTCAATAGGCAGTATCATTTGTAGCAATGCATCCTAAAGAAATACAACACATATAGGTACAAATAATGTACTAAGGATATTTATCCAAGTGTTGTTGCTAAGAGCAAAATATCAGAAACACCCTAATGTTCCTAAAAAGGGAATTGACAAAAAATGACAATATAATACATCAGAGAATGAATCCTATACAATGATTTAAAAAGGTGAAGAGGTTTATAAATTGAGATGTTCAGGATACATGGTTAATTGAATAATAATAATACAACAAATGAAAAGTCAAATGTCAACAGAATAAGACCAGTGTCAACTGAATGATTGCAAGAGGATAAATTGTATTTGTATCTATCACATTTTTGAATGTATAGATAGTGATTACCTTGTAGAATAGGAAAATAAAGCAAATTTTAATTTGTGTACTCTCCTTTAGCAACAATTTTCAACTCTATTGGCATTTTTTAGTATTTTCTTCTTATTTCTCAAAAATATTATTATATTCCTTTAAAAAATTTTATTTCCAAGTATTAGCTATTGGCTTTTCTTACAGTTTTTGGGATTGTAGATTCTTCAGACAAAACTAATCCTTCATTAAGTCAGTCATTAGTATATATATATTACCTTGATATTACTTACTGCTGAGCCATTGTTACCTTTAATTTCTCTTACACTTACACTGATTTTTAAGGTATATCCATGAGATTCCATTTTTTTCCATAAACCTATTATTACTCCCCTTTCTCTGTCCCCAAATACTTAGAAATCTTTCAATTATCAGTTACTTTTGAATGCTCAGACACAGGGACAAACACTTTATCAGTTCTGTTTTATCCCCATGGTGATTTCCTTCAGAGCCTGCCATCTCCAGCGGTGCTTTTTGAACCTGGAACTGTTTCTAGACCTGCTTATGGTCCATGGATGTCAAGTGTCTGGACCGCATTCTTTCTCTTTCTTGGTGAACTGCCCTGTTCACTGAAGCACATTCCTGAGTGGCTTCTTAAAGAAAGGTTTAAGGGAAATAAATGTTTCAGGGTCCTTGCATGCCTGGAAGTGACTTAATGCTACACTCACTTGGTAGTTTGACTGAGTATGGAATGCTAATCTGAAATACATTATTTTTCACAAATATGAAGGCATTATTCATTGTCTTCTAAAATTTGGGATTGCTATAGAGAAATCCCATAGCATAGTATTTACTTTTCTTTGTGTGATACTATTTTTTCTTTCCCTTTCTGAAGTTCTTATATTTTCTTTTTACTCCTAGTATTCTGAAATTCAATAAAATGCTTGGATTAAAAAAAAAAAAAAAGGCCAGACACTGTAGGAAGCAACCAATCAATGGTTCTCTTGTCATTGATGTTTCTATATCTCTCTCCCTCTCCCTTCCTCTCTGAAATCAATAAAAATATATTAATAAAACAAGCTGTTAATATTGAATTGGTATATATTTATATTCATTAATGCCTTTTAAAACACAGAAAAGTAGCTTCATTTTGTTTCCTTGGCAGCTCCAGCCAAAGTGCCTGCTCTGGAGGTCAACAATGAGGTTGCAACTACTGTGTTAGGTTAGGTTTCTTAGTAAATCATAATTTTGGTGCCCTTGATCCTCTGATACCCATTAACAATTGAAAATTAGTTATTTAAGACGTGGCAAGGATAAATGTATAGTATAATTTACTATTATACAAAAAAATACAGTAACAAACTAATCTTTCCGCATATAAATAATTTGGTTTGCTCAGCTGTTGGAAAGAGACAGCTATCAATTTGAGCAATTTGGCATCACAAAAACCTTGAAAAAAATGTAGGGGATTCTTTTTTTGAAAGAATGCATTTATTTCAGGGTGTGCACATTTTCTGGTTACCAGAAAGACCAAAGTGTGATTAGCCTCACTTCTGACCTCTGGGGAAGGGGGCAGGGGCTGGAGATTGAGTTAATCCCTATTGGCCGGTGATTGAATCAATCACACCTGCCCAAGGAGCGCTCCATCCAAACCCTTACATGGTGAGGTTCAGAGCATTTCTGGGTTGGTGATGGGAGCAGTCACAGGAGCTCTGGACCCTCCACTTCCCTTCACCCACACCTCGTTCTATGCATCTTTTCCATTTGGCTGTTATCATATACTGGTGATCAGGTAAGTACAGCATTTTCCCGTGTCGTGTGAAATGTTCTAGAAATTAGTTAAATCTGAAGGAAGGGGTTATGGGCATCCCTGAGACAGAGGGCTGTATCTAGCGGCTTGATACTTGTGACTGATATTTGGAGCCAGTGCAACCTAGTGGGACTGAGCCCTGAGCCTGAGGAGTCTGATTCTAACTCCGGATAGTTAGTGTTAGAATTGTATTGAATAGCAGGACATCAGTTGCTATGAGAATTGGTTGGTGTCAGACGTCCTTCTCTGGTTGCCCAAAATCTTGATAAATGCATATAAGTATCGGTGTGTATTGTCAAACTCCATGGGTGGGTATTAAACACTTGCTTAAAATGAAAAAGTTTTGAACAAAATTATAGCTTAAAACTTGCACTAATATTACACTTTATAATTAAGATATTAAATGTATTTATAGTGGCTCTAGTGATACTATGAAACTGTGGTTTATAACAATGCTTAGAGATAAAATAATTTATTCCATTAATAGATTTTCATAAATAAAAAGATTCTGATAAATGTTGTAATTGTTGAGAGGAAAGCAAGATGGCGGCATAGGTAAACACAGGAGTTTGCTGCTGTGAACATCCACTTCAAAAATACAACTAAAAGACAGAACGGACATCATCCAGAACCACAGGAAGGCTGGCTGAGTGGAAATTCTACAACTATAAGGAAAGAGAAAAGCATACTGAGACTCAGAGGAGGCGCAGTGCGGAAGTAAAATACTAAGGTGCAGAGTGCATGCAGAGCGGGCTGGCGGCTGAGGGCGCGATTGTCATTTTCAATCGGGAGGGAGTCTCAGGCTCTGAGCTCCAGTTCCAGGTGAGTCTCTGGGGACCCAGACTCATACGGGAGAAGCGGGACTGTCTGGCATCGGTCGGAAATCGAGGGCAGCTTTCTCTCCGAGGGGCTTGCAGCGATTGCCAAGACACTGAGAAGCAGAGCCTCTGAAGGCAGGACTGAGAGCAGACATAACTGCTAGCCCCGCCCTGTTGATCCCATGAGACCCGCCCCGCCCAAGCCCTGCAGGGAGGCTTTTGCTGGATAGCCTCAGCCAAAGGCTAGATTAGCACTTCCCTAGGGAGCCAGGAGCCAGGAAACCCAGAGGTCAGAGTGGGACCATCCAGTTTGCAGCTCCGTGGAACCATAAAGGACACACTCAGGGGGCAGACGCAGTGAGCACCAAAGCCCTATTGAAGCAAGTCTTGCCCCAGAAGGTTGTCTCCAGCACCAAAGTTCTCCCACTGCAGACACAGCTGATTCTCACAGCCAATTGGCCTGGAGGTTAATTCCTCCCAGTGATACCTACAACAATCAAGGCTTAACTACAACAAGACTGTGCACAAAGCCCACAAGGGGGTGCACCAAGAGTGTCCTCCTCAGGTAATTGGGGAGGCTGAACCACTGGGCCCTAGAGGACACTTAACACAGAAAACCACTTTATCAACACAGGGAAGCATAAAAAATGCAGAGACAAAGAAAAAGGACACAATTGACAGAAATGGAGGAAAGCAAACTACTGGATATAGAGTTCAAAACCACACTTTTAAGGTTTTTCAAGAATTTTCTAGAAACTGCCAATAAACTTAATGAGATCTACAAGAAATCTAATGAGACCCTCGAGGTTGTGATAAAGGACCAACTAGAAATTAAGCATACACTGACTGAAATAAAGAATATTATACAGACTCCCAACAGCAGACTGGAGGATTGCAAGAATCAAGTCAACGATTTGAAATACGAAGAAGCAGAAAACACGCAACCAGAAAAGCAAAATGATAAAAGAATCCAAAAATACGAAGATAGTGTAAGGAGCCTCTGGGACAGCTTCAAGCGTACCAACATCAGAATTATAGGGGTGCCAGAAGAGAGAGAGCAAGATATTGAAAACCTATTTGAAGAAATAATGACAGAAAACTTCCCCTACTTGGTCAAAGAAATAGACTTACAAGTCCAGGAAGCGCAGAGAACCCCAAACAAAAGGAATCCAAAGAGGACCACACCAAGACACATCATAATTAAAATGCCAAGAGCAAAAGATAAAGAGAGAATCTTAAAAGCAGCAAGAGAAAGAAACTCAGTTACCTACAAGGGAGTACCCATACGAATGTCAGCTGATTTCTCAACAGAAACTTTGCAGACCAGAAGGGAGTGGCAAGAAATATTCAAAGTGATGAATGCCAAGAACCTACAACCAATATTACTTTATCCATCAAAGCTATCATTCAGAATTGAAGGTCAGATAAAGAGCTTCACAGATAAGAAAAAGCTAAAGGAGTTCATTACCACCAAACCAGTATTATATGAAATGCTGAAAGGTATCCTTTAAGAAGACAAAGAAGAAGAAAAAGGTAAAGATACAAATTATGAACAACAAATACACATCTATCAACAAGTGAATCTAAGAATCAAGTGAATAAATAATCCGATGAACAGAATGAACTGGTGATTATAATAGAATCAGGGACATAGAAAGGGAGTGGACTGGCTATTCTTGGGGGGGAAAGGGGTGAGAGGGATGTGGGAAGAGACTGGACAAAAATCGTGCACCTATGGATGAGGACAGTGGATGGGGAGTGAGGGAGGAAGGTGGGGTGGGAACTGGGTGGAGGGTAGTTATGGGGGGAAAAAAGAGGAACAAATGTAATAATCTGAACAATAAAGATTTAATTAATAAAAAAAATGTTGTAATTGTTATAATAATATTCACAACACACTTTTAGGCTCAGCACTCCAAAGAGTAATTTGATATAGATATTTTATATGGTTTCACTATTAATGTTTAAGATAAATAGTAGTTATGAAAAGAATATAATTGTAATATTTCCCTTCTTCTCTGACATGATCAATTTACAAAAGCATTTTATAAAACAGTGTAATATGAGTTAATTTTTCTATTATGATAAATTATAACTGAAGGAAAGTATTTAATCTTTTTTATCAAAGGAAATATTAAACAATTCTATTTATTTATGACAATTCATGTGTGATGAATGAAAGCAATGAAAAATATCATTCCAAACTGTAGGGATGGAAGTAAAATGTACACATGAGAAAAATAAAATTTGGCAAAATTCTTCAGATTATTCCATGTTCTTAATAGTTCTTTCTTTTGGCCAATGCATTAAAATATTGTAATGAAGAGAGTAGTAATGATTTCTTTTTAAAAAAATATATTTTTATTGATTTCAGAGAGGAAGGGAGAGGGAGAGATTGATAGAATATCAATGATGAGAGAGAATCATTGTTCAGCTGCCTCCTGCATGCCCCACACTGGGGATGGAGCTCACAACCCCGGCATGTGCCCTGAACAGGAATCGAACTGTGACCTCCTGGTCCATAAGTGGACATTCAGCCACTGAGCCACACTGGCTGGCCTGATTTCTTAATACTTGGTTGTATATACAGTTTTCTGACCAGGAGGATGTTTTTGTGAAATAGAATCCAATCCACTTATTTTAGCCCCAGAGCTGTTTATACTGCAGTGGCTGACTTGCTCACATTCTCTCATCTACTCCGCAAAGGTCATGGAGTCGCTTCACTCTGTCAGATCAATGGACAAAGTCTTATTGGGAAGCAGAGAAAAGGAGAGAGAGGATTCCCCGAACAGTTTGGAGACTGAAGCCCTGAAGCCTGATGGCCAGATTGAATTGGGGAGGACGTGAGAGGAGAGAGTGTAGCGTGTCTTCCATGTGGGTGATTGCATATGGTTCATAAAACTGTGTTGAAATGGAGACTATATGAGACACGCGATCATAAGCTAGATTTAAACAGAAATTGCATGAAGGTTTCCCTGCCTTCTGCCTCCCAAACCGAAAAATCCCCAATTACTGCTAGATAGGATTCTCTCCTTTCTAACGCTTTGGCACAGCTCACCCTTTTGAAGTAACCTTTGCTGAAACTTCACACTGAGGTAATTACCTTAATGTATGATGATTACTTTAGACAGGGCTTTCTTCTTTTCCTTTCTAGGCCTTTTTATCATAGTTTGAGTGGTGGGAAAAAATCACGAAGCAGTTTCTCAACAGTGACTATGAGGATTTCTATTGAAAATCTATTTGTTGAGATTTAAGTCCTAAGACGTGAGGGATGGCATCTGATTATGAAAATACAGAGCCCTCAGAGTAACCTACTTTCCTTTCCATCGACCGCAGCGTGGAGAGTTTCAAGTGAATATGGAGGCTCCCACAGTTATTGACCTGGCAGAATAGCAGCCACCTTTCAGACTTACACGTTTAAAAATTTAATCAGGTTCCTGTAGGACTGGGGTGGATGCTGGAGGTGGTAAACCTTTCCAAATTAACTGCTGAAACCGTAACAGACCATGAAGGCACTATGGGCCCCTGGCAGTGAGCACACATGCTCTCTAGCCCCGTGCTTTCTCCTGGGGCGCTGCCAACTGCTAGGCCGTTCATGACAAGTGGGCCTGCCCACCCAATGATTGTGATCCTCTTCCTGGACCTTAGCAAGGCCTCACCCTCTGCTGGACCAGGCTGTGCTTGATCAGTGTCTGCGGGGGAGATCCCCTGTGCGAGGCCTGCCAGGGACCTGCTCAGTTCTGGCATTTGTTATCAGCACACAACTCTCCTGAGCGTGCGACTTCCAAGCCCCAAAGCTGATCACACTCATTCAAAGCTGATCACACTCACCTGTGCCCACCTGATGTGGTTGATCAGAAATGCCACACTTTGGCTTCCCTGGAGGATGTAGCCTCATGCTCATGTTAGTGATTCTTAAAGCTGTTTAAAAGCACTCCCTCCTCATCATAGCATCACTATCATTCTCTCTCCCTGTAGGTGGCTGCCTCTATATAGCTCCAAACAGTTTCTGAGGGTTTTTTTTTTTTTGTGTGTGTGTGTGTGTGTGTGTGTGTGTGTTTTGTGTTTTTTGGTTTTTTGTTTGTTTGTTTGTTTGTTGTTGTTTTTTTTGCCTTACCATTATCCCTAAGAGAGAAACTTATTTCAACCATGTCTCATTCCAGTGGAGCCAAGCTCAGAGAAGGGATGCGATTGGCCGGGGCTGGAGTTAAGGACCCACCTCTCAATCCACTTGGCCAAGGCCAGGAATACCGTGATTGACCCAGCTTTGATCAAATGCCTGTCCCCAGACCTTCAATATATAACCAATGGAAAAAGGCAATGGGAAGAGAGGTAGTCTATTCAGGTGCACAGGCAAAGGGTTTGGCAAACATCACACACACTATAACTCTGTATAATTGGCATTATTAGGATCCCAGGTCCAAGTTGTCCAAGTTTGAGTTTGTAGATGTGAGCTAGAATTATCAAGAATGAAAGACAGATCGAGACAAATGACCCCAAATCTCAGATCTGTCTACCCTTCACCAACATATATGTGGCACTACAAAGTCAGAAAGTAACTCAGACAAGTTTGCAGGTATGGGAGTGTGAGGATTTCTAGTGGCCATCTGTTCTAGCAGACACTATTTTTTAAAAAAATATCTCAAGGTTAGAGAAAATCATAAATTATGTAACACCAAACATTTTTTAGTGTCTACCCTGGTCTAGATATGATGTTGGAGATTCAAGGAAGACAAATACTGGGGAAGACACAGACACGCATGCATGTAATAATAATGCATGGCATTGAGTCAAAGAGGAAGCACTGACAAAATTCTATAAAAACAGAGTACAGTGCCTAATCCAAATGTGTTAGCACATGTGCAGGCATGTGTGAGTGTGTGTGTGAGAAGAAGGCATGTGTGAAAATGTATGTGAGCAAAAGAGGGGGTGGGTATATATGTGTATGTAGGGGGTACTGCTGGAGGATGGGTTCCTGAGGTGGTATCTTCAATCTTAAAGGAAGATTAGGAATGAATCAAAGGGATTTAAAGGGATTGGAGCAGGAGCACATTTCAGCACAAAAGAACAACATGCAAATGCCATAGAAATGTAATATATGTATCATGATGGGTTTAAGGGACAGTGAGAAGTCAGGCGTTTCTGGAATAGAGAAGGGGGAGGTGAGGCTGGAGGATAAGAAGGGGTTGGGGGGCTGGTCAGGAGGAGGGTCTTCAATGACATGGTGAAGAACTTGGCTTTTTTGCTGGAGTGTGTAGAAAACAGGTGGAAATATGTAAGCACAGATCCGCCTAAAAGGAATGCGGAAAGTGGATTTGATAGGTATCAAACGGTTCTCAGGGAGCCCTATTAAAAGACCACTGTAGATGTACCACAGTTTTTTAATCCACTCATCTGCTGATGGGCACTTAGGCTGTTTCCAAATCATAGCTATTGTAAATTGTGCTGCTATGAACATAGGGGTGCATATGTCCTTTCTGATTGGTGTTTCTGATTTCTTGGGATATATTCCTAGAAATGGGATTACTGGGTCAAATGGGAGTTCCATTTTTAACTTTTTGAGGAAACTCCATTATACTGCTATAAAAAAGAAGAAAATTTTACCATTTGCAACATCATGGACGGACCTGGAGAGCATTATGCTAAACAAAATAAGCCAGTCAGAGAAAGATAGTTATCACATGATCTCACTCATTTGTGGAATATAATGAACATAAACTGATGAACAAAAATAGACCCAGAGACAGGGAAACACCGAACAGACTGTCAAACTTCAGAGGGAAGTCAGGGGAGGGGGCGTGGTAAGAGATCAACCAAAGGACTTGTATGCTTGCATACTGGCATAACCATTGAACACGAACACTGGGGAAGTGGGGGCTTCCCTTGTGGGGGGGGGAGTGGCTGGGGAGGGGTCGATGGGGGAAAAAGGAGAAATATGTAATACTCTAAACAATCCTATATAATAAAAGCCTAATATGCTAAGTGTCCAGTAGTCCAGTGGGCCATTCAACCAATCAAAGCATAATATGCTAATGATAAGCTAAGGCCTCTCAACCACTTGCTATGACATGCACTGACCACCAGGGGACAGACTCTCTGACTGGTAGGTTAGCTTGCTGCTGGGGCCTGGCTGATCAGGACTGAGCAAGATGGTCTGGACACACCCTGGAGCCCTCCTGCAGTCCCTCCCTGGCTAGCCAACCTCACGTGTCCCTCCCTGACCCCAATCATGCACTGGTGGGGTTCCCCGGCCTGGCTTGTGCCTTCTTGCAATTCAGCACCCCTCGGGGGATATGTCAAAGAGCCAGTTTTGGCCTGATCCCGCAGGCCAGGCCGAGGGTCCCCACTGGTGCACAAATTTGTGCACCGTGCCTCTAGTAATAATAATTTTAAAAGACCATTGTAATCTGGTCAAAACATGGTAAGATACTGAACCTGATAATGGCCGAGGGGCAGGGGAAAGGGTGGCGAAGAGGGAGTGCAGGAACATAAAACATAGAAGGTAAAGCTAGTGGTGGTTTAAGGTCATCAAGTTTAAACTTCTAAAGATTATTTATTATACCTCTATGCTCTCCCCAGGCACACAAAGCTTTGGACACTCCCAGTACTTAAAAGGCATTGACTGGTGAGACAGTTTATTCCAACACAGAACAATACCCTGGAAGTGTGTGACACTTCAGCATGGCTCAGTTCACCAGGTGTCCTACGTCCCCCAAAGAAGGGGCCTCTGCAGAGGGAAAGCATTAACCTCTTGTAGGAAAGGAGAGAAGTGTTAGGCTCAGAAGATGGCAGAGAGGGGGCAGAAATTAAACTCCGCTCACTCTCCTTGCTTACTGGCCTGACTTTAACCAAGTGTGCTTTCCAAAATGAATATGTTTATAAAAGGCATATGCACTCTCTAATATTGTATACACAAACTTTTAGCAGAATGTGCATGTATTGATAGGAGGGTTTCTTCATCTGTATAATCAATGAACTCTTAATTGTCCTTCTCTGAAACAAATGTTCCCAAACCTCCGGAAAACATAAGTGAAAAATAATAGTCTTTGAGTTATTCTTAGATTGCTACATGCAGTCTAATCTTCTGCTCCAGGTTTTTGTGCTGCTAGAATCTAATTGGATCAGAGAACGCCTGAGGTCCCCTTCAGCTCCTCAGTAGCACTGCTAATTAGCAGAAATTCCACTTTAATAATACAGCTGTTGCAGGTCAAGAAAAGAAAGCGAAGCAGAGGTGGAAATCTCAGACTAATGAAGATACAAGAAAAGATTAGAAGAGTTTGAAATTTCTGTGTGATAATTAATTCCATCCCAACAAGAACCAAGTTCTATGAATATTGGCGAATTGTAATAGAAGCTATCCTGACTTATTCACACAAATCTCTCCCACAATATTGCCTCTAATTCTGAGGTGGGAACAGATAACGCTTTTCCATAATTTTTATCTCATTTATTGTCAATTTAAGCAACAATCTCAAGTCTGTAGAGATGTAATAATCATCCAGGTAGCATTAAGTATTTTATCTAAGTAATTAAAACTGCATGTACTTATTCATATCATCTATCTAGCTCTCACTTACTAGTAATTATTTCTACTTTGAAAGATATAGCCTTGTCCCGAAGTTATTGGCTAAAATGGCTATACCATGACACAGTGCTTGGTTTGGAAGGTATTGTACGTGATTTTTTTTTAAGAGCACAAATGATTCAAAAGTCAGATTGATTCTGTGCATTTTTAGGAGCAGCTAATATAATGTGCTTGAAGGTTTCACTGTATTCTTTGGCATCCCAATAGGCTAGGGAGGGGCTCCTCCCTCTCATTGCCATGAACCATGTGTGTGTTTGGAGAGATTACGCTGGGTATCAGAGTGGCAGCCCACCAGTTTTGTCTCTTTTGAGTGCCTCTGAAGACAGGCAAACTTCATATCCTGTTCCATCTGGTAGGACAGAGGAAAAGAAGGAGAACTGGACTGGGAAATGACAGCTCTCCTACTGGAGAGAAAACTAATTAGCTAATAAAGCTGTGTTGTCTGGCAGAATAAGGCAAACTGTAGTTATTCAGGTAATTATCTTGCCAGTGTAGACAAGCAAATAGCAAATTAGAGTGTGGGTGTTCACTATAGGTCAGCGATTTACCACCTTTTGCATCCCATGGCACACATAAACTAATTACTAAAGTTCTGCAGTACACCAAAAAAAATAGTATATTTTTTGCTGATCTGACAAAAAAATAGATATAATTTTGATTGACTTACAAAACAAACAAACAAACAAACAAAGGCAGTGCCCTCGACGGTCCCAATCGGTCTCCTGCTTCAACAGTATTTGGATGGAACAGACCCAGGGACACCCCTTCTCCCAGCCTCCAGCCACCTTCCTGCATCTCATCCAGTCACCACTTTCAGAACCACCTCCAGGACCAGCCAACACACCGGTTTCTTTTCTACCTTAACTCCTTATTGCCAAACAACTACCAACCATGAGCTCCCAAATTCGTCAGAATAATTCCACCGAGGTGGAGGCTGCTGCCCACCGCCTGTCCCCCCGCCTCTGCGGGCCTCCCACACCTACTTCTCTTGGGGCTTCTATTGTGACCATGAAGATGTGGCTCTGGAGGGCATGGGCCACTTCATCCGTGAGTTGGCGGAGAAGAAGCCGAGGGCACTGAGCTTCTCTTAAAGTTGCAAAACCAGCGTGATGGCCGCATTCCCTTCCAGGACGTGCTGAAGCCTCCCAAGGTGAGTGGGCAAAACTCAGGGCCCATGGAAGCCACCCTGGCCTTGGAGAGGAACCTGACCCAGGCCCTTTGGAGCTGCAGGCCCTGGGTTCTACCCCAGACCCTCAGCTCTGTGACTTCCTGGAGAACCACTTCCGGGGTGAGGAGGTGAAGCTCATCAAGAAGATGGGCAACACCTGACTCACCTCCACAGGCTGCTGGTCCCCAGGCTGGGCTGGGCGAGTAACTCTTCGAAGGGCTCCCCCTCAAGCATGACTAGGAGCCTTCGGAGCCCAGAGGCCTTTGAGGGGCCCCTCTGCATCCCCTGGTGTCTGGCTTTTGCCTGAGCCTCTTTCCCAAACTACTAGCCATTCTTTTAACCACCCTGAAACCCTCTCCCATGCATTGGGCCAAATGGAAACAATAAAGCTTTTTGCAGCAAAATAATAATAATAATAATAATAATAATAATAATAATAATAGTTACCTACCATTTTTGCTCTAAAGTGACTCTTTAAAAAATCAGGTGCCTACACTTGTATACAGTATAAAGATTTCTGGTACCAAGAATTAACCAATCAGATGCAAGTTTATTATGGGACATGACCAATAAGATGCAACTCTATTATATGACCAATATATTTACAGTTGAAGATGGAGCATGCACACTGGACAACTATTGTTGTGTTGGTTATTGTCATTTTTTAAAATTTGACAATCTAAGGGGGAAAGGTCAATGCTCCTGACTAAATAGCCAGGTTTTTAAAAATAGCCATGTTTTAAAAGTTCTTGCAGCACACCAGTGTGTTGAAAATCACTGCTATAGATGAAAGATTCTTCTAATCAAATTAATGCAGAAATTGGGCAGAAAGAGGCAGATCCAACAAGGAGAACACAGCAACAGGGAATTAGGGGGGTGACCATCTTTACTGCCACAGATTTATCTGAGGCGGGTGAGCGAAGGCAGCGGGGATGTGGAAGAGACAGTAAGAGCCTTGTGCTCCTGCGTCTTATCCACTCACCACCTTCAGAACCACCTCCTCCACATTTCCCAGCTTCCCCGGCTTCTTAGAGGAGAGAGACTTTGTGACAAATACTCCCTAAAAGAATATTAAAGGAAGTGCTGCATCCATTCCGGTCAAGGTCAGTAAAGATTTCGTGTTTCTTCCTCACCTTTTACTATCCCAGCTTGTCTGTGGTTCTGGAACCATCCTGGGATGGTGAGCCTACAGTATGGAAGGAGACCAAGTCCCTGCGTCACAGCTTGAGAGAGATACAAACAGCTTATGTGTTCAAGAAACGAAGTGGTATTGGGCTAAGACCCTGAGATTTCAGGGCTTATCTGTTTTTGCAGAATAGCCTAAATATCTTGACTAAGGTATGGGTGTTTTGATTCAGAGCCTAGGATGTGGATTTGCCATGACAAAGTTTAAATCCTGTTTCTACCACTAAATGAGCTCTGTGACTTGACCTCTCTAAGCTTCAGTTTGGGGGGGCAAGAATCTTGCTACCAGAATGAGACATCATAAAAGGGTTTCAACTCAGGAAATAATTATGGAAGTCCAGGAGTGGGCCCTGGAAATGCTACCTTCCAAGGAATCAGGTGTGGCTATTAGGCTCCCTGAGTTACACAGCTGCTCCTGAGTGGGTCAAGAATATGAGCGCCAGTCCCATTATGCCTCAGAGTGACACCCGTGGTCCTCACCTCTGGTTTCACGTTAGATTTAAATTAAATCACGCGCGCGCGCGCGCACACACACACACACACACACACACACACACACACACACTACTGATGCCAGGGCCCTAATCCAAATGAATTAAATCAGAATTTCTGGTGATGAGATCCAAATATTCTTATATTTTTTAAAGTCAGCTGCTGGTGCTAATCTAGAGTCAGAGTTGGGCTGTTATAACGAAGAGGTCTAAAGCTGCTTACGAGCTTTCCGTTTCAGCCGAAATTGGTTAAGAAGGTGAAGGACAGGGCCAGGGGGAAGAAACATAAGGTTGAATCTGATATGTGGAACTGGAAAAAGAGGTGATTTTAGCAGCAATTTCTCACCAAAAAGGATAGTAATTTAAGTCAAAACATTTCTGTTTACAGAAATGAAATAGAAGAAACGTCATTATGTATGTGACTATTATTTTCTTTCCAGTCCTCATTTTATTTCATGTTTTCAGTCTACTGAATGCATTTGAAATATGGGGAGAAATCACGGGTGCACAGGTGCAAAATGAATTTCCAACATAGAAAAATATGTCTGATTGGTAATACACAAAACTAGGAAAATGTTAACAAAAGTTAAAAAAGTACAGAAACTGAACAATTGTTTGCAATCTTTACTGCTCAGAGATAGTCATTAAAGTATATGTCTGGCTCTATGAAACAGGCGGGCCAGTGCTTCCCAAGTAGGGAGAAAATTTAGTCCAGCAGCCTGGAATTGCCAGATTGGTTCAGACCCATTATTTATCCAACATCCTGTTCTATTGCTGACCTAAACCACATCCAGCAAGAAAGATCAATTTTCTAGAAGATTTAAGTAAATCTCAGTGAAAAGGTATACTTTAATTTCCTTTAGTCATTTATAACTGTTACTAAAGTTTCTCCTAAGCAGTTTTTGAACTGCTTTAGTCCAGTGGGATGACAAATTTGAAAGCATCTGCTCGTAAGGAAAGGTATTAATTGGACAGTAACATATTAATCTCTTAGCTTTGAGGATATAGAAAGGTCATTAAAGAATACTCCATTCACTTACACTAAATTGAATGGGTGCCAAGGGATTTTATTTTTTCTTCTTTACTTGGCATCAAAGTCAACAATCTTAATAATTTTTCTGGCCCTTCAAATATTCACACACTTGCTTAGATTTAATTTTCAAGTAAGCCTCTTTTCACCAATGCACCCTCATCAGGAAATCCAAATCATAAAAATTCCAGGGAATAACACCAATAACTTATTTAATGTAGAGTTTGGGATTATGTCCATCATTTCACCAGTTCATGACTTCAAGACTGTTGCATCAATCTTCTATCACTCAAGCCACAGAACATAAAATAAATCTAACAAGAATTCGGATTTTGTTCTATTGAACAAAGGTCAGTTTTTAAAAAGCAAATCCGCTAGCATGCCTACAAAGAAAAATGATCATAGAGCCTTTTGGCTCTATTCTATAAATCTTGGCCTCTTTTCCCCCCCATCTGCTACTAGCAGATAGTTTGCTGCTTGTATTTGTACCTAAGGGAAGTTCTAGTACTACATGGGGCTAAGAAATATAACTTGGTCTTTTACTATTTTAAGTTCAAGTTATTAAAATGCCATGGACTCAGTGAAATGTGGCTCATATATGACCAACCTGAGAAGGAGTCACGCATACTGCTTCTGACAACAATATTGTGATAATCTAAAACTAATAATTGTTTTTTTGATAATAAATCCATTTAAGATCAAGGCTCCCTAAATGTTATGTTTTAAAATGCCTAAGAAGCACACAGTCTTTTCTACATTGAAAGACAAGCAAAACATGGCTCTTTTAGGCAACCATGTGTAAATATTGATTTTATGCTCTCCACTGAATGAAAAAGTCTGAATTAAATCTCAAATTGAGTTCCCATATGTCATTTTTGTCATATATTTTCATTTGGTTTGAAATTTCAAGCAGCTAAATTTGACATCAGCTTTACAATATTTTCATCTTTTACATTTCAAGAAAGAATGAGTGCTGAAAGCTACCCATTGTCTACACTGTCATGAAAGTGCAGCAGGGAACACAGAAGGCTGATGGACCTTGGGCTTTAGCAAGGGCTAAAAGCTATGCACTGATTGTTCTGTGGAGATAATAGTGGCTCAAGGCAATCCCCTAACCCAGTGGTCAGCAAACTCATTAGTCAACAGAGCCGTATATCAACAGTACAACGATTGAAATTTTTTTTGAGAGCCAAATTTTTTAAATTTAAACTATATAGGTAGGTACATTGTTATTAACTTAATTAGGGTACTCCTAAGGCTTAGGAAGAGCCACACTCAAGGGGCCAAAAAGCCGCATGTGGCTCTCGAGCCGCAGTTTGCCAACCACAGCCCTGATAATTTTTTACTGTTTACCAAACCTTACCTTTATATGCGTGTTTGCTTTGCTAAAGGGGAAATGTGTATTCTAGTAAATAAAAAGCCAATGGTCCAGGCATTCGGGGAACCTCTCCACTAGAGAGTAAGGTCTCCACCTGACTCCCCCCAATGCCTTCTAAATTTACATTTCTTGTCTAGTATATCCGTTTGTGCACAGCCCCTTCTCCAGATCCTGAATCCTCACTGCAAAAGGTTGCAGCAAATGAGAAACAGATCTCTTCATATATTTGTCCACTGTGGATATAGTACCTATTCAGATGTTTGTCTGGGAACTGTAGATCCAGAAAGTGTCTCTTTTGAATGATACCAGGGAAGGAAAACAGTTAGACAAGATATTAAGAAATATGAAAGAAATGATAATGAAAATGAGCTTTGAAAGGTGAGTTGGTCAAGGAAGTAAAAAAAAAAAAGTATTCAGAAAGAAAAACAAGCCATGAGAGAGTGAGAGAGAGAGTAGGGCAAATATTAAGAGGAAACAGTTCAGTAAAGTAAGTACTATAAGTAGCTTTGATGGCAGGAAGATGTTTGACTAATGGTTGCAGATGAGACCAGAGAGCTAAACTAGAGTGAGTTCATAAAAGGCCTTGAAAACCACAGTAAAGGGTGACTGTATAGCGGAGAGGTCAGCGGCAGGAATAGAGGTGTGTTTCAGGAGAATATCCATAGACTAACAAATAGCTTGCAAGAGGCAAGAATGGAGAGACAGGGTCATCAATTAGGAGTTTGCAAAAGAGGTGAGGAAAGGCATGGGCAAGTACAGTGGATTGAATGATGCTCTTCAGAAAATGTGTCCGGTCCTAACTCCCAGAACCTGTGAGTGTTATCTTATTTGGAAAAGGTCTTTACAGATGTACTGAACTTAATCTTGAGATCAAGAGATCGTCCTGGACATCTGGATGGTTCCAAACCCAATGACAGGTATCCTTAAAGAGACATGCAGGAAAGATTTGACAGACAGAAGCAGGCAGTGTAACCACAGTGACAGAGAGTGGAAGAAGCCAAGGAATGTCAACAGCCCCCAGAAACTAGAAGAGACAAGAGAACATTCTCCCCTAGAGCCTCCAGAGGGAGCCAGGCCCTGCTGATACCCTGCTACCTTGATTTCAGACATCTGGCCCCAGGACTGTGAGAACAAGTTTTTGTTGATTTAAGCTACACTTTTCGGTAATTTGTTATGGCTTCAACAGTAAACGAATTCAGCAAGGCAAGAGAAAGCCAAGGCAAGGGGGAGGGAGGGGACACAGTGCATTTGGGACACTGCAAAGTATGGTAGAGCAGAATGGCTGGGAGTCCATGAGTGAGGCCAGACATGAGGTCAACCGACAAGCAGGAGGTTCTGTTCGTGAAAAGCTGCTGGGTCCGAATGCACAAAATATCAGCGAGCATGTGAAAATGACTGAAAAAGAATTATGTTCTTCAACAATGGGAAGAAAAATGGGAAAGGGTGGGGAAATGCAGTATTTTCTTGCTAGAGGAAGAGTCTATGGCAGTGCAGGCAGGGACGGGGCAAGGGCTGAGTGAGGGAATTTCTACCCTGGTCAAATAAAAGGCAGTGTCTTTTCTTGATTTTAATATATTTTTATTGATTTCAGAGAGGAAGGGAGAGGAAGAGAGAGATAGAAACATCAATGATGAGAAATTCATTGATTGGCTGCTTCCTGCATGCCCCACATTGGGGACCGAACCTGCAACCTGGGCATGTGCCCTGACCAGGAATCAAACCATGGCCTTCTGGTTCATAGGTGGATGCTGAACCACTGAGCCACGCCAGCTGGGCCAAGACAGCGTCACCCAGTGACTTTGTTATGGTAGCCCAAGCAGACTAAGACACTGCTGTTTCCTTTGCAGGTAGTCAGGGAGTAGATGAAAATGTATAGCAAGTTTGATAAGAAGACTAAGTTACATTTGTAGAGCAATAGGAGAACAGTAGGTTATTTATGAATTTAAGCATTTCAAAAGAAAGATATAGTCACAGTGTGCTTCTTATACACTAATTACGTTAAGCTGTAAAGCCCCGAGCAAATAGAAAATAGTTAAATTATTTTGGCCCTTATAATGTCTCTTGGTTTTTGCACCTACAAGGATGAGATATCACAGTGTCTGTCTTTCCTTTTATAGGCCACTGATTCCTTGTATTCCCGAAACAAGTGTTATAAGTCTATTTATAAATTGTTTAACTCCAAATATATTTCCTTTTTTATCCTGTTTGTCTCCTTGTTGTAATACACCTGTGAGCTGTAGCCAATGTTAAAGCTAAGATTTAATTTATCTTTAATGCTACCTGTGGGACAGGTGGTGCTCTGCTTCTATAGGTGCATGCTTTTGTCGATGAATTTTCTTCTTTTTATTCTTTATTCACATGTGCTAGTTTGTTTTTGTCCAAATGTTTATATTCTGATCTATAGATATGGTCAAGAGGGTATTTGCTCTTTTCAAAAGTGTCTGTTTTATACTTGATTCTGGAGGTAGATGGGAAAAGGAAAGGAAAAAAAATTGGATATAACTCCTAACAAGTTTGGCATTCTCCCTCCCTCCCCCGCAAGATTCTCCATTATAGGAGAGAATGTATGGGGACCTCATTTATTTAGGATATTAGTGAGATAATTTGGAGTCTGTTCTTGAGTGGTGGGATATACTTTCAAATATCCAAGTCCTGCCTTCCTAAACCATGTATTTCATTCTTTTAAAAAGGGAAAAGTAATTTGAGGTATATGATCGAAATTGAATCAAAATTATATTTTAAGAATGCATTATTGAGCACTACATGTTATTGATTAAAAATTCAAAGGTGATTAAACAAGTCCTGAATGAATAATAAAAAAGAATAGTCTAAGTTAAGAAATAAATTTTAGGTTAAACATCTTTCTTTTAACTCCTCCCTCCAAGATACTAGAATGTTCTCATATATGTCTCATCAGACATGTCTACATTTCTTCTACATTCTTCTTTTTTCCAACCTCAGCATCTTTATCTGATTTCTGTTCATTTTTGTGTCCTTCCCAGTCTCTATCTGCCTGGAATCCTGTTGCCTAGAGACCACTCTTGAAGAACATGCACTGTCACGGCCTCTTGGAGATTTAACATCTAATGAGGAGCTGACAGAAATCATCAGCTTGTCTTGAGAAGGTAACATTGTTAAAAAGTCACAATAAAACACTTGTCTGGATATTACCTACTCAGGTTATCATAACACTTAAGTATAGCAGTCAGAGGAGAAAAAATACCTTTGGGAAAATTGGAATTTTATAACTCCTTGCAAAAGGGAGGTGTGATAAAAATTAAACTCTGTACTTTTTAAAAAAATAAGTGAACATTTTAGGCCTCCCCACATTGCTTATCTATGTATATATAAAACCCTACTATGCAAATAGACCGAACGGTGGAACAACTGAACAACTGAACAACCGGTCACTATGACGTGTGCTGACCACCAGGGGGCACACGCAGAACATAGCGGGTGTCAGCAGCAGGCGGCAGAGTGCAGAACATGGCAGGCATTGGCTGTGGCGTGATGGTGGAGCAGGTGAGCAGGGGAGCCAGACCAAGCCAGGGCGCCGGCTGCTTTCATGGGGTGAGCCTCTGGTGGTTACTGAAAATTCTTTGCTCCTGAGCACTGCGGTCCTGCCAGGTGCTTGCATCCACTGCTGGCACCGGAGCTGCCTCTCGCACCCACTACCCGCACCTGGCGCCGGTCCTGATCGCTCGGCACTGTCAGCAGGTGTGAGCAGCGGCTGCTGGCCCCAATAACCCCTAAGGGCTTCTCTACCTCCACTTGCTCCTGGGGGGCGATCAGAGCAGCAGCCTCCGCTTGCAGTTGCTGACGGCACAGTCCCGTTCACACCTGTTGCTGGTGCCAGCCCAGTTGTTCCGCCATCAGCGGAGTGGTGCTAGTGGGGCCGGCGCCCTCAGTGTGTGGGAGTGGAAGCAGCAGGAGTAGGGCTGCTGGCTAACAGGGGACCAGGATCTCTGGTGGGGGAGTCAGGCGGGGGCATGAAGGATGGGCCGAGACCCACCCCTGTGCCCATTGCAGCCTCGAGGCTCACAGTTCCTTTCAAGGTGCACGAGTTCATGCACTGGGCCCCTAGTATATTATAATTTTAAAAACTATTCTAAAGGCTCTATTATCTGTATTTTAGTTCTTCTGTGGCCCTATTGACATTCTCTTTATCCCAAGGGCATTTTGAAACAGCAAATTCAATAAAATGGCATAAGAACAACTGTTAAAAAAAGTCGACAATAAAGGAGAGAAAACACAGTTATAAGAACATCATGTCAGCAAAGAAACAATCAACAAGAAACAATCGACAAATGAAAAGGCAACGGATGGAATCAGAGGAAATATTTGCAAATCATGTGTCTCATAAGGGGTTAACATCCACAATATATAAAGAACCCATTTAACTCAATAGAAAAAAACCCAAATGGGTAAAAAAAAACCCTGAATAGACAGACATTTTTCCAAGAAGACAATCAAATGGCTAAGAGGTATATGAAATGTGCTCAGCACTAATCATTTGGGAAATGCAAATCAAAACCAACAGTGAGATACCACCGCACACTTATTAGAATGGCTGCCATCAAAATGACAAGATAACAAATGCTGGGGAGAAGGTGGAGAAAAGGGAACCCATGTGCACTGTTGGTGGGATTGTTAATTGGTGCAGCCACTATGAAAAACAGTATGAAGGATCTTCAAAAAATTAAGTAAAAGCACAACCCCCATATGATATAGTAATTCCACTTTGGGGTACTTATCTGAAGGAAACAAAGTCACTGCCAAACGCACACCCATGTAGAATCTTAAGAACAAAATAAACAAACAAACAAAGCAGAGACAGACTCATAGGTCCCCAAAGATGTTTTTGGTTCCACGTTCAGAGTCAAAGCATGATGCGATCGATGACTGAGCTCGGCGGTTTTAGTCTGAAGCAGCTCTCCGTGTTTCTCTAGCATCAGTGTCTCCTCTGCCCTGAGTCGTACACCTTAGATACCTGCCCCGGATGCCCATGCTGTGAATCCTTTCATTGGAGGGAAGAGAAACAGGCTCCAAAAGTGCATGATCTCTGGAGGCTCCCTACCCAATCTAGGTGAGCGCCCACTTGCTAAAATGACCCTGGTCCCTCATCTGAGCTATTCAAACAAAGTGCTCTAGGTTTATAGTTGATTGCAGAGAAACTAGAATCATTCCTACCACCATCCTTTTCATAACAGTACCAGTGAGCTCCAAGCTTGCATTTTCCCACTTGCTGCACAAAAGTGCGAAGAGTATAATAATTCAACTTGGGAAGAACTCACAGAGTAGCTCTGAGAACCCTCAGCCCACAGGTTGCTGTGATTTCTCACTTTTCTCTTCTAAAGGGTTCATTTTACTTTTGACTTTAAAATTCTCACTCAATTTTGACAGGAGACATATGACTCAGTTCTTTACAGGACCAATCCTGTAAAAACAGATGAGTCAGCCACCAGTTATAACAGCACATTATTGCAGTATTCAGCCAAACATGCCTTATGCTGTCTAGAGAGGGCTTTCAAGTTGATGAGGCAAAACCAGCAATGCCCCAACTCAGAACATATGTCGTCCTGTAATAAGAAAGAAAAGAGCCAAATATAAATACTAAACAACACTGTATTCCGGAAATGTAATCCCTTAAAAAATACCCGGCATCTCTACTTCCCCCATGATTTGATTATTAATTTTAGAATAGCTGCTCTCTTAAATGAAATCTGTTTTCATACAAATTTCAGAATTCAGATCCCCATAGGAACAAAGAAACCAGGAGCTGATTTTTCTCAACAAGTTCCCCTTTCAAAGCCAAAGCACAGAGTGCACAAGGAAAATAAGCTTAGCTCTAAGAAGAATGGTAATCATCTAATACCAACGGCTGCAAGCCAAAAAAAGAATTACAAAGATAAATCAATCTGGAGCAATAAAATGCCCCCCTCAAAACCTGAGTAAGAACAAGTTCAACATTAAAGTACTGTTTTTTTCAAGTTTCCATATAAACTGCTGAAAGAAAAGATTACATTTTTCCCTCATGAAGTATATGACTGAACAGTGCCACTTTTTACCCAGTGAGCATCCCAGGATGGATGGGTGTCGAGATATAGGCATGCCATCTTTTAAATTCCATTAATACCAGGCAACAGAGCTAGAATGGTATTTAGAGCTATGAATTCATTCCACATGGGCTGAGCACCTACTGTATATCTACTATGTATGGCTCTGTGTTAGGGGTTTGGCACACAAAGAGTTGTCTTGGGTGAGTGGGGGTGGGGGAGTGAGGTGACAGATGTAAGCTCAGTGTCACCATTGAAATATTTATATATGAGGAGCCCTGGAGGGGAGATCAGGGAAAGTTTTACAAATGGCATGACATGTAAGCAGAGGCTGAAAGCAGTAGGAATTTGCCAGTTAAACAAGATGAAAAAATATTCTGGCAGAGGGCATGTGCAAAGTCACTGATGTGGGAAATAGCTTATAAAGTTTGTAAAACAATAAGCAGTTTGGCGTGGCTGAGGCGAAAGTTGCCATCCTCTCCCGCCTTATTTTCTCACAGTACCAGAAAATGCTTTTTGTACTTCTCTGAAATATCTTAATGGGAGATAGTGGTGTATTGGGATGTTGGTAAAGTGCTGATAGCAGCTGTAGAAATAATTGAGATGAGAAGTATTAAAATAGGCGGAGCTTATGCTGCTGTGACAAACAAGCCCAAATCTCAGTAGCTAAACTGAGAAAGTGTATCTCTTCTTCCACCAAAGTCTACTTAAGTCAGACGACTCACCAGGAGAGCTCTCCTCCATGCAATGACTCAGGGATCCAGGCTCTTTGCATTGAAAGGTCCCACAGAGGCGTTTAGCTAACCCAGTACGGAAGTGGTGCACAGTGTTGCTCATTGTGCAATGATCAGAGCTATCCCATGAGTCCACTTCACTACAAGAGGGCTTCCTAGGAAGCGTAGTCTTCTATTTGCTCTGGAAGGAAGAGACCTGGATATTGGTGAGCACTCCTCAAGTCCACCAGAGCAGCCCCAACTGGCACTGGGCAAGACAGCCCCGATAGGCCCTGATCACCGAATTTCATGCACCGGGCCTCTAGTGCACAAATAATGTAGTATGAAACATGGAAAACCCATCTGCATGAGAGAAAATAAATTACACTCCCATTTATATTAATGTTGATAAAGTTATCCCATTGTTAGAGCCATAGAGAATGGTTACATTTCTAGATCTGCCAGTTCATAGCTGTTGTAACTAAGCACTGAAGTTAGGAGCTGTTTATGTCTGTGTATTATATGAAAGGAGCAAGAAGAAAATGCCAAGGAAATTCAGAGGTTGAACAAACATTTAAGATTACCAAAAGCACAAGTTTGCTGACTATGAAGACACTTTTGTGTTATGGTTGCCTGCAAGCGTGGATGAATCCAATATTGGCAGCTTGTGTGGTATCTTGTGCTCTGTTTCTGTTTTATGCAGTGTTGTAAGAAAACAGGACTAGGTTATTGCAAGGTGAATGCTCCTTTGTCTCCACATGCTGACAACTCATACTATTGCCTTGACTCAAGGGTTGGGGTTAACACCCCTGTCCCCCACCCCAAAGATTGTTGAGAATGATTGCTTTTTTTCTCTTAATCTGCCCTGGTTGGGTGGCTCAGTTGGTTAGAGCATTGTGTTGACACTCTAAGGTTGCTCGTTTGATCCCAGGACAGGGCACATACAAGAATCAACCAAATAAATAAGTGGAACAACAAGTCAATCTCTCTCTCTCTCTCTCTCTCTCTCTCTCTCTCTCTCTCTCTCTCTCTCAAATTAATAAATAAAAAAATTAAGTACTAAAGAATAATATATAAATGAAATTTCACTTTCTTAGATTACTCTCTGTTGGCAATTTTTTCTTCTGAAGTTTGTCCCCACATTCAACCCTTTTTGTGTGTGTGATTTGAGTCTTTGCAGTTAATACAATTCTTTCAGGCCGCTGGAATTATTTAGAAAGAAGCAGCCCTCGTAGGCCTGCAAACAAAAGGGTCCCGGGTTCCATTCCAGTCAAGGGCAAGTACCTCCGTTGCAGGCTCCTCCCAGGCCCAGGCCCTGGTTGGGGCTCCTGCTGGAGGCAACCAATTGATGTGTTTCTCTCACATCAATGTTTCTCTCTGTCTTTCCCTCTTTCTAAAAATCAATGGAAAAATATCATCGAGTGAGGATTAAAAAAAAAAACAAAACAAGCAGCTCTATGAAATGGAAGAAAAGGTTAGATTATAATTTAAAGGTAGACTATGGCTCTTTGTTCTACACCACTTGTAAAGCCAATATGAGGATCTGAGTCTAAAAATACTTTCCATACCACTAATATGTACAGACTTATTGTCATACAAGCTGTTTCTCAAAATTTTAATAAAACATACTGATTTGCATCCTATGATCATGTATCCTTCCAAGAATTTCTATTTAAATAACTGCATACTTTCTTGTGCTACATAATTTACATCATTGTGACAGTCCTATTGTCCAAGGGCCCTTTGAAAGCCAATTTGAATGGGAGAGCAAAACATATTTAGGATATTTAAAAATTATATTAACAGAGAATTTTCTCATTTTATAAATAGTAACGTATTTATTAATGGAAACCTAAAGGGTACTAAATTATGAAAAAATAATTTTGAGTTTGCAGTGACTATAAGAAGAGTCACCATTATGAAAGCAAGCTAAAACTAAGAAACATATTCTTTTGAAAATTGCACCTTAAAATTATTGATTGCAGAATATCAAAATGATGGATTTTGCTAGTTGATAAGTTCCCTAGTTTTGATAGGTATACAGAGGCTTCCCAAAATATAATCAATTTTTAATTATCTATGTACATAGACAACAGTAGCTGTGTATATTATGTGCCATAATGGTCAAATTTAAAGCTGCTTATATTGGTCCCTAGAATGTGTTACATATTTTAAGGGCTATTTACTTGAGAATTCTTTGCTTAACTTAATGTTAAAATTATTCTAAAGGCTGGCAAGTAATGAAGGGATTCTAGGGAATAATAAAAGAAATGTTTAGCCAGGATTTAATAAATCACTAGGCTAATCTATCCAATTTTAATTTTGACTACCATCAAGGTTAAAAATAATGTACCTATCAATAAAGAAGAAAATAGAACACCCTATACTAGGATTATCTGAGCCTATTTCTTCTAGAAGCCATTTTTTACTTTTCGTGTTATTATATGCAATTTTAATATGGTATTACTTCTAATCTTTCAAGTACTGCTGTCAGAAAAAACTAATTATTTCCCAGAAATGGGTTGCTATTAAAAAAATATGCAGCTGAAAACTTATTCATTTAGTCATATTTAGTTTACATAAAAATATTTTTTTTATTCTTTCATGTAGAAGAAAAGAGACTCAGATGGATGGGGAATTGGACATATTGGCACAGGTGGGAGTAGAGGGTGTTTGTTGAGGAGGGGAGAGGGAACCCTAAAATTTGAGATAGCACAGACAACTCTTCATTAAACCTCTAAGAGACCTCTGAAAATTTCTACACAGGCATATACAGGCATTTCTCAGGGACTGCTATGGATTGAATATTTGTGAACCTGCAGGATTCATATGTTGAAGCCCTAATTCCAATGCAATGACATTTGGAGGTGGGGCCTTTGGAAGGTAACTAGGTATAGATGAGATAATGAGGGTATAACCCCCAGGATGGGATTAGTGTCCTTATAAAGAGATCATCGAACTGACTCTCTCCCTGCCCTGGCCCCAGTATAAAGGAGGCTGTCTATAAATCAGGAAGAGAGCCCTGGCCAAGAACCCAACCATGCTGACTGATCTTGCCTTCCCAGTATCCATAACTGTGAAAAATCAATGTTGGTTGCTTGAGCATCCAGTCTATGACATTGTGTGATCACAGTGTGAGTGGACTATGACCTGAATGTTCACATCAGTGTTCCTCTCCCTCGGCCCTAAGATCTTGGCCCACATCAGAGAATCTTTGTGTCTCAGCTCCAGCACTGCCTACACACAGCTATGATAAAGACATTGGATCTTTAACAAGAAAAGGCTGCTTTCAAGTGTGAGTTATGAAAGCAGAAATCAGCACCTGTGGACCTGCAACCCTCTGAGATCCCCAGATATGGCTGTCCCAGACACAAACTTCTTAATCAATTGCTTTTATCTCTTCACTTGTGAAAAACAGAAATTATGCTACTTTATTCCTTATAGCTTCATACTTTTTGTTCCCAAGCTGCTCTCTCCCTAAAGCTCAGCCTTCCAACACACCAAACAATGGTTCAACTTAGTTCCTCACCAATGGACTACTTAAGAAAGAGTTCTGAAATTAGGCAGTAATTCTTTTTTTTTTTTTTTTAATATCACTGAAATCTTTTCTCCTGAAATTGAGTAGATCTGGTAGAACTATCCCTGCTCCTTCACTCAGGCCTGTCTGAGGTCAGTGGCAAACACTTTAATGTAGCTCTTAAGATTAGAGGTAAACTCAGGTTTGGGCAGGAGCATGTCTTCTTATTCATTTTGGTTTCCTCAGAAGGAATTAAGACATACATGTTAGGTTGTCCAGCCAATCTGTTCATTCATCTGATCATCTGATTCAACAAATATACTGAGAGCCTATACTATGTGCCAAGAGCTATTTTAGATGTTTGGAATATATTATTAAGATACCTATCCTTGAAGAGACTACATCCTCGAAGGAGTTGGGGAGCAAGCAATAAACATAACAAATATATATTTATAGCATAAATAAAGTATAAATATTATCCAAAGCTATTACATTTCACAAGGAATAAAATAATGTCAGCAGGATAAGGAGGACCAGGGAAGGGATACAGGTTAGCTGAGAGACAAAGAAAGACTTGAAGGTGGTGAAAGAGTTGGCCAAGCAGACACCTGGACAAGGCCATTCCAAGCAGATGGCCCAGATAGAGCAGTTGCCTATGGCAGTTGTCAGGGTGGTTGGGGAGAGTGCCTAAGGGGAAAGATGGTAGGAGATAAAGTCACAGGCTGAGAGGCCTGAGGGACTTGTAGGCCTTTTAAGGGCTTTGGCTCTTACTCTGCATGATAATGGAAAGTGCTAAAAAGGGTTGTGAGCAGAAGAGTGACATAATCCAACCCTGGGATTTTGAAAGCTATCACTCTAGTTGCTGAGCTAAGAGACTGTGGGAGTAGGGTTAAAGTGGGAGAAATTGCAGTAATCCAGGTGAGATATTTTTAAGAGATAAAATCAGCATTCCTGGTCCCTACTTGAATTAACCTATCATGCTCTCTATGCCAGGCTAAAATGGCTTTAGAAGTGTACTAAAGGCATCTAATTAAATAGATGCAGCAGCACTGGCCAATAAGATATTCTCAAAGTTGTCTTAATTCTTAAATTTTGTAAAGAGCTGGTACATTAAATAGATACTGAATTCAATAACAAATTCCAGTAAAATTCATCAGAACCAATGCATCTAAAAGGAACATTTAAATTCACATTAATTAGTAATAACAAAGAACAGTCTCCTTCAATGTTTTTGAATTTTGACCATGCAATAGTATTACTATCTATTTTTTTTGTAAAGAATTCCTGATGAACTGCAACTATATTTTTCTGTGTATAAGATGCCCCCATGTATAAGATACCCCCCACTTTCCAACCTAAATTAAGAAATCAATATTTTAAACATTTTGCTGGTTTTCCTCTTAAGGCCTTCTTCTTTTTTGGCATCTTAAGGAGTTGTTCTTCCTGTTTTCTCCACTGTCTGATCATATACTCAGTGGGAGGAGGTCCAAATTGTTTCTCTGAAGCTCTATTTCTATGCTCTTTTGCATAGCTGATTACATTCGTTTTGAATTTTGCAGAGTAAGACAATTGCTTACTGGTATTTATCTTCTTATTTTTTGACATCTTTATGGGCTCAGAACACTCTGGTCCATCTTGCATCTGTGCACTCTCCACCTCCACCTCCAATAAGGGCATCAGCTGATGTCAGTAACAATAAGGCTTGAGATTGGAGGAAGCCTATTTGACAAGGTATAGGCAGCTACGCACCCTCGTGGCTCCCTCCTTGGCTGACTTCCATGTATAAGAAGCTTCTCAATTTTCAGTCTAATGATTTTAGAAAAAAAATAGTGTCTTATATATGGAAAAATATGGTACTCTATTGAACACTTGAGTATCTTATTCCAAAGAGAATGATCAACAAATTGCTGTTCCATTGGGTCCTGAATACATGCTACACATTTGAATATATCTACTCTTAGCTCATCTGTGACATAGCATCTGAGTCACAGGTCTATAGTATTCCAAAGGAAAAAAACATGATGAAACAGAATCAAATATTTACTCATGTTCAGGAAGCTAAGGTAGCATTTGTAACATTTCTCTCTCTTTTTTTGAGCTTCTTGTTGGCTGTTTTGTCCTTCAGAAAAGAATCTGTTGTGGTATAGATTGAAAAGGTTCACTGTCATCCTTGTACAGATAAAGTCTATCCGAAGTGAAAATTCACCAAGTTTTACACTGATGCTGTATTGTTCTATGTAGTATTCTCCCCAAACTATATGCTGTAGAGAGCAGCGATTTTCAACCGGTGTGCCACAAGAATTTTAAAATATGCAACAACTGGTTATTTAGTCAGGGGCACTGACCTCTTTTCCCTCAGACTGTCAAATAAAAAATGACAACAGCCAACACAACAATAGCCTTCCCGTGTGAAAGAATCAAAATTATACCAATTGTTCTTGTCAGATCAGCTAAACTTTTAACATATTTTTTGGTGTGGCACAGAATTTTAGTAATTAGTTTATGTGTACCATGAGATGAAGGTTGAAAATCGCTGCTCTAGAACAAAGAATTCACCTTTATTTATTAGCACATTTTAACCAGCCATAGTATTAGACACCTATACTATGAGAATAGTAGCAGTAGACAATGTGGGCAATAATATAAACACAGAGGAGTTTTATTGTATATTATTTTTAGAAATCTAAAAAAGTATAGTCTTGACCTATTTCAGGAGTGGGTTTAAAGGGACCTGGTAACCTCTAAAATTATTTGCAAAGTCACACATTGATATGAATCTATTAATTGATCTATTTTTATCACAATTTCAAAGGCACCTGTGATGACAGTCCACCTCAAAAAACACTTAGAAGAAAATATTTTATTTCACCTGGTATAGTGTATTTGTTTTTTACGATGGAATAAACCTTCATTTATTTCAACCAATATTCATGAACACCCACTATACACGGAGGATACAGTGATGGGGGGAAAAAAAAGTCTAGGCTCCTGCCCCTGAGAATCTCATACTGTATCAGGAGAGATACAGACACAACTCATAATCATATACCATGAAAAACAGTATTAAGGAAATGAATTCAAGAGCAGTTTTATCCCCAGGAAAACTGAATTCTGCCAAGGGTTATTGAGGCTGGAAAGATGAACAAGATTTCCCAGGCATAGCAAGAGAATTAGAGTGTGAGCATACTATATTGTATTTCATCGCCTGAATATCCCACAATTTACTTTTTTTCCTCCTTGATGAATATTTTGGGGTTTAGTTAGTTTTATTTCTCTCTCTCCTGACCCCAGTGAACATCTTTGAATATGCCCCTTTCACCATGTGTCAAAGGTTCTACTGATTTACATTCCAATTACTGGTGCAAAAGAGATATTTTTATCATTTCTTTTTACTTTCCTTTAAGCTCTATTGCTGTCTTCAGACTTCCTGAGCTGAATGCTTAACTCAATTATTTTCAATCTTTTTAAGATGATCCATTTTACTCTAAGTAGTTTGGTTGGCATTTCAGAAAACTTCATATAGTTCTTTTGATGCTATCGAATTCAAATCATTTTTATAATTTCCATTAAGATTTTCTCTTTAGTCTATCATTTATTTATGAGCAATATATTCCCCCCATTTTCTAAACTCAGGTATTATAATTATCTTTAGATGCTTGATATTTAACTTTCATTGTAACACGGGTGGATGGTCTGTAGGATATTATTTCTTGATATCTGTTTAAATTTTCTTGGTAGTCATAATTTGTAAATGTGACATATATTCACATATATATAATTTATATATATACTAGAGGCCCGGTGCACAAAAATTTGTGCACTCGGGGCGGAGGGGGGGGGGGTCCCTCAGCCCGGCCTGTGCCCTCTCGCAGTCTGGGACCCCTCGGGAGATAACGACCTGCTGGCTTAGGCTGCTCCCAGGTGGCAGAGGGTAGGCCCAATCCCTAGGTGCAGCCCCTGGTCGGGCTCAGAGCAGGGCTGATTGGGGAGTTGGGGTGCCGCCTCCTGTCATGCACAGAGCAGGGCCGATGGGGAGGTTAGGGCTCTACCCCGTCACACACAGAGCAGGGCCCGTGGGGGGGGCGGTTGGGGCGTAGCCCTCTATCACCCACAGAGCAGGGCCGATCAGGGGGTTAGGGCACCGACACTGTCATACTCAGGGCAGGGCTGATGGGGAGGTTATGGCTCTACGCCATCACACACAGAGCAGGGCCCGTGGGTGGGAGTTGGGGCGCCACACCCTGTCACACACAGAGCAGGGCCGATCAGGGGATTGGGGCTCCGCACCCTGTCACACACAGAGCCGCAGGGCGATCAGGGGGTTGGGGAGCTCCCTCCTATCAGGCACAGAGCAGGGCTGATCAGGGGGTTGGGGCGCCTTCCCCTGTCACAAACAGAGCAGGGCGGATAGGGAGGTTGTGGCCCCACCCTCTGTCACACACAGAGCCGCAGGACGATCAGGGGGTTTGGGCACTGCCCCCTGTCACGCTGATCCCAGTGCCGGGAGGCATATTACCCTTTTACTATATAGGATAGAGGCCTGGTGCACGGGTGGGGACTGGCTGGTTTGCCCTGAAGGGTGTCCTGGATCAGGGTGGGGGTCCCCACTGGGGTGCCTGGCCAGCTGGATGAGGGGATGATGGCTGTTGGCAGCTGGTCACACACCCTTCAGGGTGGGGGTCCCCACTGGGGTGCCTGGCTAGTCTGGGTGAGTGCCTGAGGACTGTTTTCAGGCTGGTGGGTGACTGAAGCTCCCAACCGCTCCTTTTATTCTTTCTTTTTTTTTTTTTATTCTGGGCCAGCTTTAGCTCTGAGGCTTAGCTCTAACTCTTAGGCCTCCGCTGCTGAAAGCAGGTATCTGGTTTGTTTGGGTTCTATAATCAAAACACTGTTTCAACTCCAGCTCTGAGATCCCGGCTGGCTGAAAGCAGGTTTCTGGGGTTTTTTTTAGCTTCTATATTTGTAACAATGTTTCAAACTGCAAGCTCAGAGGCCGGCAAGGCAGGCGGGGAACGTTGGAGTCCTCCGTCACTGAAGCAAGCAAGCCTCATGTTCACTTCAAGCTGCCTGGCTGCTGGCCGCCATCTTGGCTGGCAGTTAATTTGCATATCGCCCTGATTAGCCAATGGGAAGGGTAGCGGAGGTACAGGCTAATTACCATGTTTCTCTTTTATTAGATAGGATAATTGATTTCAGAGTGGAAGAGAGAGAAAGCGAGAGATAGAAACATCAATGATGAGAAAGAATCATTGGTAAGATGCCTCCTGCACGCCCCCTACTGGGGATCAAGCCTGCAACCTGAGCATATGTCCTTCCCTGGGATTGAACCTGGCACACTTCATTTAGTAGGCCCACACTCTACCCACTGTGCCAAACTGGCGACATATATTCTTGAAAGAAAAGTGAAGTCCCTGCTTCTTGGTGCAGAGTTTTTAACCAACATATTTACCTGTCTTCTCATCATCTAGATCAGCCGTGGACAAACTATGGCCCACGGGCCGGATCTGGCCCGATTGAAATGAATAAAACTAAAAAAAAAAAAAAAAGACCGTACCCTTTTATGTAATGATGTTTACTTTGAATTTATATTAGTTCACACAAACACTCCATCCATGCTTTTGTTCCGGCCCTCCAGTCCAGTTTAAGAACCCATTGTGGCCCTCGAGTCAAAAAGTTTGCCCACCCCTGATCTAGATCCTCACAAATTATATTTCTGAAAAGTCTATTCATTTCTGAGAAGTGTGTTAAAATATCCCATTGGCATGATTGTGCATTGTCAATTTTATTTGTGGGTTCTATCAAATTTTGCTTTAAATAATTTAAGATTATATTGATAGATAGGCTTAGGATCATGTATCATTCTCATGATAACTGAACTGGTGGGTAGTGCCTTCCGCTCTATAAGTAATAAACATCCTTGCATAATATTACCTTTGCTTTCAATTTTCCTTAATAGTGCTTTATGCTTTAAAGATTTTTTTTTGTCTAATTAACTTTATATTGTCATGCTTTCTTTTGATTAATATTTGCATGGTGTATTTTTTTCCTTTCTTTATTTTCAAAGTTTCGTTTGTCTCTTGTAAAAAACTAATAGTTGGATTAAATGAAAAAATCCAACCTGAAAATTTTGGTCCTTTCATAGATGATTTAGCTGGTTTACCTTTGTTGTGATTACTAGAGGCCCAATGCACGAAATTCGTGCAAGAGTAGGCTTTCTTCCCCGGGCTGCTGGCACTGTCTTTCCTTTGCACCCGGGACCCAAGCTTCCCTCCGACCGCCAGCAGGCATCTGGGACCCGGGCTTCCTTCGCAGCCCTGGCTTCATCCGGAAGGTCATCCAGAAGGATGTCCAGTCCAATTAGCATATTATAGTTTTATTATTATAGATAATAATTTTGGCGCTTTCTCCTCCATATTGTTTGTGTGTGTGTTTTAAACCATGGTTTCCTTTTGGTTGTTTTTTCCTCTCCTTTTCATCTTCTTTTGGATTGATGAAATTGATTTAATTTATTCCTTTTTCTTGGTACTACTTCAGAAACAATACATCATATCTTTATTCTTTCAGGATACTTAACATGCAGAGTTGACATAAATAAATCTAAAGTTAATTTGTATCTCCATTTACTTTCCAAATAATGGAGAGATTGTCTCAGGATATAGGGAAGCATGGGAGACTTGGTTGGAAAGTTTGTAAGGAGGACATTCCGAAAAGGGGAAGCGTGCTGAAGGCAGCCCACCCTGTCTATCAGAATTCCGACTTAGGGGAGTGCCAAAGGTGGGCAAGAAGGATGACACCCTCCAGAGAGCAGGCGGTGAGCGGGTGATTGGAAACCGAAGGTTTGGGCCTGCAGAGCCAGTGGCAGCATGCAGCTATGGGCTGCATGGGCATCTGCAGAGGGAGTGGAGGCTGGGGATGCACTGCCTGTAGGAGGCCTTTGGTGCTGGCAGGAAGCCTTTAGGGCTCGGTTTCCTTGGTTAAAGGGCCCGGGAAAAGATTACTATCAGGCCAAAGCTGCAAGGTTGTTGGTAGATTTTGCATTCTTGGTGGGTGCTCTCATTCACACGTCTGACCTTCTCCAACTCCATGCACCTCCAGTGCCCTCTACTGAGAAAGCTCAACATCAAGCTCACTTTCAAAGAAAACGTATTGAAGGCGGAATATAGAACTAACAGGCAATACATGGATAATTGGCATGGAGACGTGAGAACATTCTCTTTGACATCCCTTTTCTGATGCCCTTTATGAATTCCTCAGTTCCAATTTCCAATTCACTAAGTCTCTCTTCAACCATATATAGATCTCAGTCTATGCAATTTTCCTTTTATCTCAATGTCACTTTTTAAAAAAAACTTTTAGGATCTTTAATTATTTCTCTTCTTTCACCTACTTCTTTTTCATTTCTGCCTGCTTTTCTTTGTTGTTCTCTCAAAATTTTTCATAAAGTTCCTCTATGTCTCTGAGAATCTTTAAACTATTTATTCTGAGCCATTTGTCAGTGCTTCTTTGCAGCTTTTTCAGCTTCTCTGATTGGTGGATGAGCTGACCTCAGTCCATAATTGCCACAGGTTCAAGCAGTGAGTCTGTTTCCCAGCCCCATTGTCCCCCATCGCCTCCCCCCCCCACCCCCGCCCCCATAAGTGCAATACTTTGGAATCTAATTCCTAGCCATCCCTGTCTGCTTCTCTTCCTAAAGGCTTCCATGGAGATATTTACCCTATTTTTGAGCCCTACTATAGCTTCCTAAGTAAAAATAGTTATTCTTATGTGTACATGGAAGCTTATCATTTTTCTGAAGGGACCCACTTATTGATTAAAGCTATCCTAGGCTATCTGACCCTCATGAACCTCTATAATCATTGTCTACATTTAAAATCATTTTACTCTGGCCAAAACCGGTTTGGCTCAGTGGATAGAGCGTTGGCCTGTGGACTGAAAGGTCCCAGGTTCGATTCCGGTCAAGGGCATGTACCTGGGTTGCGGGCACATCCCCAGTGGGAGATGTGCAGGAGGCAGCTGATGGATGTTTCTCTCTCATCAATGTTTCTAACTCTCTATCTCTCTCCCTTCTTCTATGTAAAAAATCAATAAAATATATTTTAAAAAAAAAAGATGGACTAGATGAATTTAAAAAAAAAAATCATTTTACTCTGCTAACATGGTGAGTGGTTCCCATTGGTTGAAGAGTTTTACTTTAGCTTGCTGAAATAGCCAGAGGGCAGTCTGTAATCTATCTATCTACCTATCTATCTATCTATCTATCTATGCCTAATGACTGTTACAACCGGTCAACTGAACAACCGGTCAACCGGTAGCTATGATGCACATTGACCACTAGGGGCCAGACGCTCAACTCAGGAACTGCCCCCTGGTGGTCAGTGCGCTCCTACAGCCAACCTCCCGCAGTCCCTCCCCCTGGCCAGCCGGCCCCGATCAGCCCGGATGGGGAATGGGTGAGACAGCCCCAATAGGCCCTGATTGCCGGCCAGGCTGAGGGACCCCACCCATGCACGAATTTGTGCACTGGGCCTCTAGTTTACTAATAAATTGTTTTACAGCAGTTACATTTTAAATCTCTTATTGCAATATAGAAATGACTTAAATGTTAAGACCATGACAGGCATTTTGAATTATAATTTATTTAATGAATATGATCATTCAAGCTGCATTCAAAATAAGTTATATGTTTTTCAAATAAAAATTTAAAAAAGGAATCCAACTTCAACTACAGGATTCCAGGAACACCTATTTCCACCTTGGTATCCTGGCATAAGATTAAAAACAAATGAACAAACAAATAAATTTCAATCTCAGATCAACAATCTAGCCTTCTCTGGTTGCTTCCCTCTCCAGAGACTTCAGCCCTAACATGTGTATGTCTCTTTTTCTACTACTTCTTTTTTAATCCATGGAGATATTTACTTATTTTGGGGCCCTACGATGACTTTTTATTAGCTGAGTAACTGTGTGAAACTTGTGTAGAGCTCTTCACCTTCTTGAGTCTTTTTAAAAAAATCTTTAAAGTGATATAATAATTCTTATCCTTACTTCAGGGTTCTATGTATCAAAAGAAATAAGAAAGGTGAAAACACTTTAAAACTCAGCAACTCCACTTAAGAATACATCACATGTCCTCCAAACACTATGGCCCCATTAATTCTCAATGTAGGCCGAGAGGTCCTCTCCTGCATGAAAGAAGCCAAGAATTCAGGCCAATCACTCATAATGAGTTAGACCAGAAAGTAGTTGACCCCAAAGATAAAGGTGCTCTGAACTCTTCTATTTTTTTTCCTTGCACATATGCTGGTGTGTTCATAACATGACTGATCAGAAGTCAGGGAATGGCTGCCCCCATGTGACTCTGTTCTGTCCTGGCAACCTATGAAAGGGCATTTGGACTAGAGCCAGAGAAAAGGCCAAAGCACTGCCCGATTTCCTCTTTTCTTTCTTCACTGTCCACAATATCAAAACAGGTAGTCTTGTCAATACAGTGAGGCTTAGAATTTGGAGGTAACCTAGCATGGTTTCCAAAATATTATGGCTTTTATTTGTTTTGTTTTTGCAGGCATGGAGTTGTGTAAGCTCAGTATATTTTAATTATGTAAAATAATCCAAATTATAACCAACAAAGTCAAATCTCTTTTATTTTTCTCAATGACTGTGCTGTAAACCTCAAAGGTAGAAAGCCAACTCAGAAAGGATATCTATTAAGTAGCTGTTTACATTCTTCCTGAATTTAGGAATCTTTCCTTATGGACAATTCTTGATTGTTGAATACATCTGTTTTCATCATCAGGCAAAAATGGCCGATGCTGGGATGGATATATTCCATTCCATTGCTGCCCCTCAACGATTCTTTTGCATGAATATGGCCATTTGAATGATTTATAAAGAAAGTTCAGCTCCTCTGGAACACTGCTATGTTACAAGGGCTTCTGCTGCCAAATTCAAAGCTAAACTCAGGTTTGACCTCAAACTTTCATAGGTCCTGGGTGAATATTTACACTTAAAATGAGTAAAAATCTAGAAATGTTGTTGAAATCTGGTCAACTGTCTATAAAAAAGAGGCAAATATCATTAAAGGAAAACTATTTTGACAGAATAAAAATATTTATTTTAGCCAACATATTCTTATTAATTATTTTGGTTAATAACTAAATTATTGCTTTTAGAGCAAGAAGGTTTCCATTTAAACAGTTTTTATTTTTTGAAATTTCTGTTAGGTAAAAACTTCCAGAAATTTGTTGATGCAACTTTGGAAAGACCGTGAAATGGAGAAGAAAGTGAAAATTTAATATACAATTTAGTTCAATCTATTGGGCCGGTACTTGCATACTTGGAGACAGGCAATTTCCTGATCATAAATCAATTTGACCTAATGTTATTGAAGAGCTTGGTTACTGATTATATGTGGGCTTAGAGGAGAAAGTATACAAGAAAAGAAAAAACATTCAAATAGGTCTGTTACAAGCCTTTTCAATAAAGGTTTTGCTGAGGCAGGCAGGCCAACACCATAAAGCTTTACTAGTTTATTATCTATTTCACACCTATCTACTCCATTATTAATAGCAAACTGAGATGTAAAGGTGAAATTAATTACTGAATCAATCTGTCCTCTCTACACTTTACAAGTATACCATACCCATATTACTTATTTCTCACAACAATGCAATAGGTATGTATTGTCATTGCTACTTAACATATAAAGTAAGGTCCAGAGGGGGTTAGTAACTTGCCTAAATTAACCTAGTTAGTAAAGTGGCAGAGGTGGCAATTCAAATAGAAATCTGCTTAGTGCAAAGCCCATCTGTGTCTATCTCATCAGATTTTCCTACATATGTTCCCTTTGAATATTTTTAGAAAGATTTAGAGTTTTATGAAATAAACTAGAGGCCTGGTACACAAATTCATGCACAGGTGGGGTTCCTAGGCCTGGCCAGGGATCAGGGTTGATCAGGGCCGTCTCACCCAGTCCCGATCAGGGCCTGCCGGCTGTGGGGAGGGATAGGAGAGGGACTGTGGGAGGTTGGCCAGCTGTGGGAAGTTGGCTGTGGGAGCGCACTGGCCACCAGGGGGCAGCTCCTGCATTGAGCATCTGCCCCCTGGTGGTCAGTGCATGTCATAGCAACTGGTCGACCAGTCATTCTGGTCGTTCGGTTGTTAACGATCACTTAGGCTTTTATATATATAGATGAGTTTCTGATAAACTGGATATAAATGATCTTTTATAGATTAAATGACATACTAACATATATGGGGCAATCATTAATTTGAGTGCCATGCATTACATTTATAAAGTACACAATTCACAAAGAAAACAGGTCACCACAATTTTTATTTAGATTTTAATACAAAGGCGCACTCATGGCTTTGTCTAAAGTGGATGAAATCTGTGTAAAACATGGTTTTGTTTATGGCAGCAGCAGCTGTTAGCATGGGAATAAGTCCACACTGTTGTAGACTTGGAGTGTGGCTGTACCAATAGCATGGCACATACAAACACAGATCCTGAAGGCACAGGAGAACATGGTTGACACAGTCCCGTTATTATCCATCTCTCTTTCATTTAATTTAAAATTATTGGCTGCAGTTAGTTTTTTTATCAGAGATCATTTTGGTTCAATGGTATTAATCATTAAGCACTTAAGTTGTTTGCTGGAATGGTTGAAGGACAGAGGTGTATTGGGAGAGATTAAGAGTTAGCCCTTAGACCTTTGGTAACAGTGGACTTCAAAATGCAGAAACCAAGGGATCTTGAAAGCTCCTTTCTTGACAATTTGTTATTGTACCCAACTCATCTTTTCTAGAGACAACGATGAACTGTGTATCAACACTAGTATATATCCACAGGAATACTGACATGTTAGTATTGGTAAGCAACTCCATAACTATGATAAATAAATGAGTAGTTCTTCCATTGGAGTCTAGAGCTAACCCTAAAAGCTATATTATTTGGGGTGCAATGTGAAGCTTAGATTTGTCAGTCAGTTTGCTCGTGTTTGTGTGTTATGAAAGTCATTGAAGTTGAGACACTGTTTATAGAATTCAGGCTATTCACAAGCAGCCTGCATGATTGTTCTGCCATAATCCTATATAATAAAAGTCTAATATGCAAATTGACTGAACTGCAGAATGACAGGTCACTATGACACGCACTGACCACCATGGGGCAGATGCTCAATGCAGGAGCTGCCCCCAGTGGTCAGTGTACTTCTACAGGGCGAGTGCCACTCAGCCAGAAGCCAGGCTCATGGCTGGCGAGTGCAGTGGCAGTGGCGGGAGCCTCTCCCACCTCTGCGGCAGCACTAAGGTTGTCCAACTGCTGGCTTAGACCCGATTTCCATGGAGAGATCCCCCATGACTCCTGGACTGCAAGAGGCACAGGCCAGGTTGAGTGACCCCCCCTCCCCGGCCCCTGAGTGCACAAATTTCATGCCCCGAGCCTCTAGTAAAATTATGTTTTGTTTTTGTTTTCTTAATGGAGAAATTTTGCTGGTATTCAGAAGTAGAGTACTGTCTTATTTTGGCCACAGTATAGGCAGCACTTTCAAGAACTGTTCATGAAAAAATGTCAAGCTGACTGTTGCTATTGCCAGTGGTGGTGGTATGTGAGTATGTGTGTGCATGCGCTTGTTTTCTGTTCAATGCTTGGCATTGGTTCTGAGAGTGAAAAGACTGTAAAATTGAATCTTAACAAACACCATTTTACATAACATAGCCAGCCAAAACCACTTATCCTTTCATGGCAAAAGACCTAGAAGCTTCTGTTAATAATTTAGGACTCAGGTGTACTTGCTGTAAGATTGATTCAAATGACATAAAATTCAAGATCATATTCCAAGTAAATGGAGGTTCAAGCACACATGGCATGCCATTCACTAATATTTCTGTCACTGCGTCAGCATCTGTTTCAAATCAGTTCAAGTAATTTGTCAACCAGAACCTCAGAACAATGACCTTGCACAAATACTTGGCCAATATTTCACTACTATCATTTGCCTGTTTATTTGTCTGATTTCTCCATTACAACTCTTGGAAGGCAGAAATGATGTCTTCTTTCTTTATATCCCAGGGAACTGGTTGACTTCCTTTATATAATAAGGGCTTGATATAGGGTTCCTGTTAAATGAGTGAGTCAATGAATATGAGTTGCTGATTTCTCGCTTCATCGCTCAGCTGCAGATTGGTGTCCACACATTGCATCTCCACATTGTGTTAATGTGCTGAATATTTTCTTCTTGGCCCTCCTGACCCACCTTCCGCCCTTCTCCATCTTGCTCAGTATTCAGGAAGGCTGACCCATAACAACTGAATCACCAGTCCTACTTGCCTTCTGACTTCTGTTTGGGTTTGGCCAATGAATGTTTGCTGTAGGAGACTGCAGGTTGAAAGTGAGAATGAGATCTATGATGCTCTGGCTCCCTGCCTGGTCAGTCCCTCCAGTTGGCTGCCTTCCCTAGACCGCCCTTCTCTCAGGAGAAGTCCTTTTCCTACAGCGACTCTCTCTGAATTTTGGTAAATGCTCCCCCTCCTCATCTCTCTCAGGCTTAGGGGTGGTAAAGGTGCTCTGCCCTGATAACCCAGAATACCGCACCATCTTGTGCTGGTTTCTCCAGTCCCTCGCTGCACCTTTATTCAAGGTCTTTTATTAAACTCTTCAAGTTTCAGTTTGAGTATGCTGTTTTCTGCTGGGACCCTCATCTGGTATCATAATAGTTGCATACATAGATCTTATGTAATTAATTTTATTCCTTACATTTGCAAGAAAATTAGGGCTATTTCTATTTTGTAACTTAGCTGTGATAGAAATGCATCTTGCCTGGAACTTGTATTATATTCATTCATTTATTTATTCATTCATTCATTAAATTCTTTCTCTTTCCCCTTCCTTCTTTCCTTCTTCCCTCCCTCCCTCTCTCTCTTCCTTCCTTCCTTCTTTCTTTCCTTCCTTCCTCCCTCCCTCCCTCCCTCCCTTCCTTCCTTTCCTTCCTTCCTTCCTTCCTTCCTTCCTTCCTTCCTTCCTTCCTTCCTTCCTTCCTTCCTTCCTTTTTTCCTTCCTTTCCCATAGTAATTGCAAATTTGTCCGTTGGCACAGTAACTGCTAGGTGTAATTCCTGATAGAGCAGAATACCACAGAGAAGTTCTGGCCCAAAGTGAGTGCCTCTGTTGGATAAACAAATAAATCTGTGTAAGGGGGCCTTTGCGGTGAAGGTTAAAGGGGGGAGGGGGAGTTATAAAAGGAGAAATGGAGGAGGCTCAGCTCAGAATATGTTTGCTATTGTAAAGAACAGTCCTATTGAAGTTTTGCTCTTGTATTCATTTGTGTGGAGTGAGGGGGGTTGGGGGAAGGAGGCAGAAATGATGAGACCTCTGCTAGTCTACTAGACCTCTGTTGTGAGACCTCTACTAGTACCAAGCCCAATGACTCTGGAGTGAATTCCAAACCAGGCTTTCCTACAGCACCCTCTAAAGTCTAGGAGACTCTCTCCTCTCATTTGTTTTATACACAGTGTCTGCATCCTGAGGGTTCTTTCCCTTGCATGTGCTGCCACAGAGAGTCACTGGCCACTCTCAGATCCCACTCTCCAAGGACTTGCCTCAGTTTCTCCATCAGGCTCAAGCGTCAAGGGAACCCGGAGGCACCGCCGCCCGAGGATATGTGTAACTTGCTTATCCAACAGACCAGCAGTGAGCTTGTGTGGCTCCTTTGCCACTTAACCCGAAGTTGCCAGAGGAGCATGAAGAAGAAGGAAGATGTAACATATTGTTGAAAGTCATACAGGAATTAAGCCCTGCTTTTCTATGAGATGCTTACACAAATAGGTAAATGTATACAGTCTATGTGAATTAGGAAATGGTGCACATTATCAAAGGAAGGCAATGTCAAATGATAAGATTCCAAAATTAGGAACCTAAGATTTTTGGGAAAGTGCAAGTCACCTGAACACATTTTAAACACCATTTTATCCATACTTCAGAGGTTTTCCTTTTAGAAAAGAATGGTAAGAGTCACTCTAATGTGATTATAAAGGGCCTTTTGCTTTTAAAATTCAATACTTGGGTAGAAAGAAAATGAAAAAAACTTTTCCCTTTGATTTTTGTCACTATTTTTGTCACACTAGCAACCCCGAGACACCAGAATGGAAATGTACCTTTTTCTTGATGTTACCTGGGCAACGCAAAATCAAGTCCCTTCCCAGACTGTTTTCATCTGTGCCTTAATCTTTACCTCTGCATTCCCCCGAAACCACATCATTTCTGTATTTTCCAGACTTAGTCTCAACTTTCTTGACATTACATTTACTTGTTCATTAAAAATGTATTGAATACCCACTGTGCGCCTGGCCCAGACAGAGACGTTGCACTCATGGAGTCAAAGAAAATAAATAAATATTTGGAAACACGGATAATAGTAAACACTGTGAAGGAACAGTCCAAGTGTAGGGGTATAAAGCTAGGGACCTTACCTGGCAACTGGGTTTAGAGATATTTTCTTAGGGAAATGATGTTGGAGGAGATTGCGATGGATGGGAACACATTGGTTAGTTGAAGAGTAAATGAGAAGGTCTAATAAATGTTTATGAGTTAGAAGAAAGGCATATGCAGGGGCCAGAGAGTGTGTGGTGCTGAAATATGGGATGGATATATGCAGTGTTTGACTTAAAACCCCTGGACTTCAGGCAACTTATGACTAAGATCAAGGCTCAGATATTACAGGGTCCAAGTTGGCTTCCTCTGTCCTATTCTTCTGTGTGGCATCCATCTTGGTTCACAAGTCAAAACACATGAAGAGCAGATGCAGGGAGGTAGACGGTAGAGATTCTAGCTGATGCTGCAATACAACCCACCTCAAGCTCTCAGTGCTTGGTCCAAGTGAGCTTTATCTAGTGCTCAAGCTTTGTAACCAAGATGGGTTGATAGGAAGGGGTTTTTGTCCTTTATCGATACTCAGCAGCCTAAGCTGGCAGGGGTTCTACTGCAACAAAGAGCACCTGCCAAAAGGCGAAACAGTTCAGAAATGTTTCCAGAAGTGCTGCACAGTTCACTGGACAAAACAAGTCACAGGGCAATGCTTAACCTCAGACTACAGGGGAGAGGGAGCAGCCTGCTACCAGGAGGCTGAGAAGCAGAAAGGCAGAAAAACTCGGTGAGGAACAGTAGTGTTCACCTTGGAGATGAACCTTAGTTTATCAGATATTGCTGTCGACGGAAAGAGCAAATAACTGGTGCCCTGCTTGCAACCAACCCATTTTCTAGTCTTCTCTCCTTTCCAGCCCCTGGCTACTGCAGAGATGAGTGGGCATGGGTGGGGCATTCTAATGGATGGTAATGTGAGGGAGTGGAGGTCAGAAGGCATTGACTAAGCAGTGCAACGTTTTATGAATGGAAATAGGTAGAGCAGATAAAAGACCGTTTCCATCTCTTTGACTTCTCTACTTCCTGGAAGAAGGAAATGAATCATGTTGTCCTTATTATATTCTGCATGTCTGTTGACCTTTTTATTGAAGCTGCCATAATTGAGTTTCCAAGAGCTTCTTTGTATTCTTTGTTCCTTTGTACATGGTGCCGTGGTCTTGTGTTATGGATGCAATAGCGTCTCTTATTTCTCTTAGGATATGAGTGCTGTTTCTTTCACATGTGTATTTTCACACCACTTTGTTTCTCTCCCTTCTTTGTTTCTTATTTGACTCTATTTTGTTTTGTTCTGTCTCGGCCTTTCATGGTAGAGGCTGGCCTCAACTGTCTGGTCTTCCTTAGATGTCAAATAACATTTGAGAGTGAGGCCTGGAAGTACCCCTTTTGGGAGCATGAGTGTGGCTTACTCATTTGTGAGTCCCGCTGTAGGACTGCTACTGTTCGTTTGTTTGGGGGAATCTCCAAATGCCTGTATCCATAATTTAGGGGTTCTTTACTGTGTGTGTGTGTGTGTGTGTGTGTGTGTGTATGGTCCTCTGGTGAAGCCTATGAAAACTCTGTTTCCGAATGTTTTAAAATGCATGAAACTAATTAAATAAAAATCTTAAAAGTTAAATTTGTGTTATAGTAATATGTGCGTCATTATTAATGCATCATATAGTAAGCTTTAGAATTGTGTCTAATAACTGTTGTTGGGTCTAATAACTGATGAGTGTACTTCAAAGAAATGTCATAAGAAAATAACAGTGACAAAGGTCACAGGTACTGCCATTATTATGGTGGTTTGTTTTCTACATTCAGAAATAACAGAAGTGCTAACTTTCAGAGGATAGTAAAAACAAAAATGCATTATTATTCTCATTTGAGTTCACAGACCCTCTGGTTAAAAATCCCTGCTGGAGGTCTATACTTTTGGGTGGATTGTTTTTTTTTTCCAGAAGGCAGTACCAATCTCCCACCTCAAGTTCATATGCCTGGCTGCAAGCCTTTCTGGAGCTTTGCAGGGAGCAAGTCTCTCTTCAGTGGGAAGATTTTCCCATAATCCCTCTGATTTCAGCACAGTAACGCATCCTCTGTCCTCAGCAATTCTTCGCTGTTTCCAAATCCAGAGCCTGCCAGTCAGATAAAAGCTCTCCAAAAGTGGACCAGGTTTTCTCTAGGTGGAGTAGGGCTAGAGAAGGAATATGGAAAATCTAACTCCTCTTTTAGAGATGCTCAATCCAAACTCCCTTTTCAGTCACTGTCCCCCCCTCTGTTTTTTTTTCTTTTGCCTTTTAAGCATCAGTTGCCACCAATTCATGAGATTAGCTATAGTTTTGTGTGAAAATGACTTGCTTTATGACTTTTTTGTCTCAACAGACTCAGATCATTATATTTTTTAGTTTACAGTTACCAGTGGTTAAAGTAGCCCAGATTTCACAATGTTACTTACGTTGTCTGTTGTCTTTTTTTTCCTTGTGAGTTTTTTTTTTCTTAATTATTTTATTGTCATTGCTCTGTAAGTCTTCAGGAGGAAGTACAGATAGACATTTGCATTCAATCTATGCTGTTTAGCAGAAGCTTTGGTGCATTCATACATTCATAAGCAGCATTTTATTATGTCTGAATTCACATCTTTTCTTCCGCTCATAATAGCATATCTACTTCTCTCTGATTTAATATAAAAGTGAGTGGAAAACAAGGTTGATATGCAATGCCACTGCAAAAAAGACATCTATTTTGTATTTTAAAGAAATCATTTCTTAAAAGAACTAGTCAGAGACTCTCCCTAGGTGCTTTTAGTATCTCTCCTTAGGACATCAGATTATGAGTTCCTCAAAGGCAACAACCAGAGGTATAGGCAGTTTCTTCTTCTGGTAGAAAGGTAAAAGTGGAGTAGGTTCTATTGGTACAGCCATACCACAGAAAACAACCACACATTCTTGACAATATGAAAAATACATCCTGAAGTCACTAGAGAGAAACTAAAAGCAGGCATAAATTGGAGGAGAGTCAAAACTTAGAAATAGGAAATGGGATTGTGTGAACTTCCTGTTTGATAAGACATTTGCTCAAGGGCATACCCCAGTCAGATTAAGCAAATTGGCTAAATCTTGGCTACAACCCACAGCAGTGCACTGGTTTAAGAATCACAGGACAGAGTTTAGGACAATCAAAGTAGAGGAAGGTGGGGGGGAACGGGGAAATCAGGGAAAGGAGAAACGACAAAGGGAAAGGACATTAAATTTTGTACATAAATTCTGGGAAAAGTTTCAGAATCACCTCTGAATGGCTCATGCAAGGGGCAAACTGCCAGCAGCTCAGCCAAGGCTTACAGAAAGGAACAGAGTTGTGAGCAGCTACCCACTGCAGGAGGGACCACGCCTGGTGGTGAGTCCTGCCGTGTTAACTACCTGATAAAACAAACAAAACATCAACTCTGAGGAAGTAACAGAATTCAGTTTCTACCCTGTATTTTTCGCAATGTTCGGGACACATCTCAAATTACTAGGTATATAGTATGAGGAAAGGAAGTTAAAGGCCTGCAGGACATTTTCTCCTGTCCAAAGCATCCATGGAGACATCTGGTCCACGCCAAAAGGTCCTCAAAATTTGGTCCTATACATAATGTCTGTGAGCATATTTGGTCCACACCAAATGGTCCTTGATATTTCGTCCTGTCCAAAACTACCATGCTGAGGAAATGTCTTGGGTTCAAGCAACCCATAATGGTCATTTATCCGTATGGCTTATAGGATTAATATATTAAAAATACTATATGTTTGGTTGGTCCAATAATTGTTCTGTGGCCATATTGCCAATAATAACCCTGCTTGTCTCGGAGGCCTTGTTTGTTGTGGCACATGGGTTAGGTAGATGGGTTGGTGTGAACCACATGTCTCCATGAACATTTGGACTGGGCCAAATGTCTGCTCATCAATTAAAGAGACTAATTATGAGATGACCCTGATGCTAAAATTAGCAAACAAGGATTTTAAGGTAGCTATTATAACTACATTCAGGGTTACAAAGGAAAATATGTTTCTAATAAATGGATAAACAGGAAGTCTCAGCAAAAAGATATTAACTATTAAAAAGAGCAAAATGGAAACTCTAGAAACGAAAAACACAATATCTGAAACAAAAAATTCCACAGGTGGGTTTAACAGCGTACTGTAAATGAAAGAAGAGTCAGTAACTCGAAGATAGTTCAATCAAAATTGTACAATGTGGAGAACAGGCAGAAAAAAATATCAGTCTCAGTGATTTGTGGGACTATATCAAAAGGTCAAATACAAATGGAGTTTCAGAAGGAGATGAAAAAATTGGATAATTCCAACATTTGAAGAAAAAATGGAAGAAATTTTCTGAAATTTACAGATTAGGAAACCTTTTGTAGAACAAATAGAAACAAAACAAAACAAAACAAAATAGCCTTGGAGGTCTATGACAGTTAAACTGATGAAAGCAACAGATGAGGAGAATCTTGAAAGCATTCAGAGGAAAAAAAGACACCTTTACACAGACCGGAACAAAAATACTAGTTTCCAACACTTCTTAGCAGAAACACTGGATGGCAGATTACAGTGAAATAGCAGCTTTAAAGTGTCATATGAAAACAACAAACTGTTAATCCAGAATTACATAAGGAGCAAAAATAACCTTCAGGAATAAAGGTGAAATAAAAGCATTTTCAGGTGAAAAGAAAAAAGAAAAGGTAATTCTTCAGCAGACCTTCTCTATGAGAAAAGCTAAATGAATTTCTTCAAGCCACAGGGAAATGATGCCAGATAAAAATTAAGATCTTAATTTTAAAAAGTATTTATGACTGTTTAAAGTTAAAATGATAGCATATATAGCATATTATGTAATAAACATAAAAAGCATAGCATAAATGGTAGGAAATAAAAGACCTATAAGATTGCACTAAAAAAAGATTGCAAAATTATTACATTTTATGACACCATTAACTTTCACAGACTGAAAAAATAAGGATGTATATTGTAATCTGCAGTGCACACTAAAACAATAATACCAAAAGGTAAGCAAAAAAGCCAATCAATAACTTAAAGTAGAATTTCAAAAGCAATTTCAATTAACTCAACAATGATAGGAGCAGAGGAACACAAAACAAATGAGACAAAGCCCTAAAGCATAGATTAAGAAAATTATGATCTAGTTAGTTTTTAATTTCAGAAAAAGTTTGGGTCATATTTCTGTGGCCTTTAATTCTCTTGATATTTTTCTTAAAATGCAGTTTTTCAAACACAAAAATAGAGAGCTTTAAAAATACAATATAAAATGCAAAATCATACTAAAAAAATCTTTCTGTTACTGAACAGGTTTGGTTAAATGTATCCGTCCTTCATCATCCCAAAATCCAACAATTGTAGTGATAACAACAGCAGCAACAACGGCAGCTATTTCTGCTATAACATGATATATGCATTTCTGAGAAAAACTCAAGGTCTACAATATCATGAATTAAAAATAATATGATTTATGGGAGAAACAGGTTAGAAACAGACCAGTTGATATCTATGCCACTTGCTAACCAAAGCTATTGGCGATCAGTGTTTCCTGGAGTCTGAAGCATGTAAAATTTTGGGGACACTTAAAAGAAAATATGTTAGTTTAACTGCCTGACACAACTCAGCAGTGTGAATTCTGAACGTTTCACTACATTTTTTTCCCCTGCAAATTCTTTGAGCTCCTCTTCATAAGACAATAACTTTGCAATATCTTTTTCCAAACAGGGAAGAGAAAGATAATATAGTGTTTCATCTAACACAGTGATTTTAAACTTTTTTCATCTCATGCCACACATAAACTTATTACTAAAATTTTGCAGCACATAAAAAATGTATTATATTTTTTGCCAATCTGACAAACATTAGGTATAATTTTGATTCATTCACACCAGACAGCTATTGTTGTGTTGGCTGTTGTCATTTTTAATTTGCCAATCTAAGGGAAAAGAGGTCAGTGCCCCTGACTAAATGGTCAGGTACTGCATATTTAAAAAATTCTTGCCGCACACCAGTGTGCTGGTACATACCAGTTGAAAATCGCTTCTCTAACATGATGGATTGAAATTTGATTTGAGTTGTTTGATTATTTTGAGGAGCCATTCCTGTATCAGAATGGCTAGCAATAACTTAACTATACTTGGAAGCATCAATGAACCACATAAATGTATACTAAACTTAGAATAAATCTATCCACAATTCCACTTCCCCCGGCTGGATCCCTAAAATGGTGCAGCCATTCCAAAGCCCCTGGGGAAGAAAACATTGAAATAGAAAGAGACCGTGGTCTTAAAAGAAATAGCCAAAATATTTTACTATGCAAGTGTTACAAAAATGCCCCACCATGTGAATGTGCCATCTTAGACGCAGTGAAGGGGCCCATGCAAGATAGGAGCTCTGACAAGAAAGCTGCATTAATGCCACAATGGACTCTGCTGGGCTTGGAGTACTCCAGCAACTGTAATGGACATTAAGGGAAAAACATGCCCAGCTCGGGGAGGAAGTTCACTGTGGCTGGAGGCTGCCTTAGAGGATATTTAAAGGCACAAAAAACAATCTGGTGGGAACGCCAGCATCCCAGCACTGAGGCAATGCAGATGAAAGTGCTATCTGCCAGAAGTTAAGAGCTGAGCAAGATTGAGGGTACAGTTTCTGGCTGGGGGACCCCAGGTACCAGCATTCATTTTGATTTTTCCTAAAATAGAGCAAGAAAGGGTCCAGCCTGTGCAGCATTTAAGCTAAAGCTTTTGTCCTGTCTGGCTGAAGATTGTAATTCTATTCCCACATTTTTTTTTTACTGCCTTTGACAAGAAAAAGTCATGTTTAACACAACTTTCCTCTTATAGTAATACCATTCCCAGAATCACCCATCATGAAAGTGCTAATTGATGTAATGAAAGCATACATTGGCAAAAGATAGGCGGTAGGTAATAATTACTAACCTCCAGCTGCTGTCCTAAGTGGTTCATAAGTATTAACTAGTTTATTCCTTGTAGCCACCTATGGAACAGATTCCTGTGTTACCACCATTTTACAGTCCTATTTTAGGTAGAGGTAAAAGCCTTGTTCATTTGACTGTTTGTGGGCTTACTGAGAACCCACTGGTTCTCGAGTAATTTCAAGAACTCTATTCAATTACTTTGATTAAACGTGAATAAATCTTCATGGCATTTGATTTTCAACACTCCAGGATATTTTTACCATAGTAAATTGAACTAAGCCTTTATGTAAGTCTGTGTAAGTATAAAGAAGCTATAGTTCATGAAATGACAGTTTTATTATCCTATATAATAAAAGCCTAATCTCTATATATAAAAGCCCAGTGACCAAAGGGTGGAATAACCAGAACGACCAGTTGACCAGTCGCTATGATGTGCAATGACCACCAGGGGGCAGACACTCAACACAGGAGCTGCCTCCTGGTGGTGAGTACACTCCCACAGCAGGAGCAGCCACTCAGCTTACGGGAATGAGCAGCTCTCTCATAGTGGGAGCAGCCACTCAGAGGGCGGGTCCACAGCTGCTCGACTGTGGATGAGCGATTCTCCCACAGCGGGTCGATCCCTGCAGGCCATGCCCCCACCAGTACATGAATTCGTGCACCGGGCCTCTAGTATGCTAATAAAAGCCTAATATGTCCGGTTGTCTGGTCGTCCGTTCAACCAACCAAAGTGTTATATGCTAATAATATGCTAAGGCCACTCAATCACTCATTATGACATGCACTGACCACTAGGGGGCAGATGCTCAACATAGGAGCTGCCCCCGGTGGTCAGTGCACTCCCACAGGGGTGTGCCGCTCAGCCAGAGGCCAGGCCTCCACAGCAGTGCTAAGGATGTTCAACTGACGGCTTAGGCCCACTCCCTCCGCCCTGGACTGCAAGAGGGCGCAGGCCAGGCTGAGGGACCACCCCCCTCTGAGTGCATGAATTTCATGCACTGGGCCTCTAGTATCTCTTAAATTGATAACCAAATAGGATAATAAGAGTCCCAAATAAAATGTTTTTGATATGGTTTACTTAGACCAGTGTGGTCCAAGGGTCATTTGTTCCAGAATCTCCTAGTGGGAGATGGTTAATAAAAATATGCATTTCTTTACTACATTTTGGATCTACTGAACTTGAATTCCTAGATATGGTCTTGGAAAATGTTTTTAGCAAGCACTCCCAGGGGTTCTCATACTAAAGTTTAAGAACCTCTAATTTAAACTAATGTAAATGCTGTGAAATTTCTATGCTTAACAGACATAATTATTGTATCACAAGGCATTTACAAGCTTGAATGTTACTTAAAAAATGAATCAATATATTTTTGTTTCTTCCATGCTAATATAGGCTTACACGTGCTATTTTAAACAAATGATATAATATGGGGGGGGGGGAAACTACAAGATTTTGCAGATCTTTAAATCAGATCATTGATGGATTGAAACACCTGGGGGTTGGTCTTCCTAATAGCATAATCTGAAAAGTAGAATAGAGTTCACTGGCTTTAAATGAATCATTTCAGGATAAACTCTTTTCTCTTATGAGCTACTTTCTCCCTTATGACCTAATTTCATTCTAGAAAGAAATGAATTTTGGGGTCTTGCAGTTCTGTGTGAGCTCTCCCTTCTCATCAATATTAGATTAGAAGAAACATCCAGGATCATTCTTTTAAAAAGTTTAATGAATTTTTAAAAATGTATGAATATAGTTGGAAAAGCCTGCTAGTGATTAAAGAGGCTTGGTTTTAATATTACACTCATTTCCCTTCCAAAATTCTCTTCCACATTTCATGAGGCAATAATTCTCCTAATTAGCCCAAGTTGAAATTAATTATTTTAGTCATTTTCATCACAACATTTAATTATCGACGCTCAATTTTCTAGGGTTTGTGTCCATGTCTCTCTTCCATGTCACCTACAGAACGCACTTTCCATCCAGTATGTTAAATTAATATTTCTACCATCATTGAAATGGGTTTTTAGTGCACTACAAAAATGCATACATGTGGGACATCTCTGGGAAGATTTCATTTCCTCATGGAAGTGTTTATAAAAAAACACAACAGATTATCAAGTTTTAGATTGGTTTAGAATGGGAATAGAGTAAAACTAAGCTACCATTTATTATATGCATTAATTGGTATGACTCATAATTAAAAATAAAGAAGAGAGCCCAGTCAGCATGGCTCAGTGGTTGAGCATCAACCTATGAACCAGGAGGTCACAGTTTGATTTCCAGTCAGGGCATATGCCCAAGTTGTGAGCTTGATCCCCAGTGTGGGGCATGCAGGAGGCTGCTGATCAATGATTCTCTCTCATCATTGATGTTTCTATATCTCTCTCTCCCTCTCCCTTCCTCTCTGAAATCAATTAAAAATATTTTAAAAAATAAAATAGCGAAAGAAAGGGAAAATAAAAATAATTTCATTTAACCCTGTATGTAGGTTAACATACATGTTTTGTTCTTTTTCTATTGTAAACTGAGTTTCAACAAACAAAATTAGTTTCTTTACTTGGTGTTGATAAAAACAAAATGTCAAAATTTTTAATTTCTCCTTTTGATTGTTAGTTCTTCCTGGTTGATTGATCCTTTACACATTAAGTCACTTTTTATGGCTGGTAATATTCTCTGCTCTGAACTTTGTGTTACATTAATGTAACAACAATCCAATTTTATTTTGCTTAATGTTTACATGGTATATCTTTTTCCATCCTTTCTCTTTTATTCTTTTCATGGCTTAATAGCTCATTGCTTCCTCACCGCCAGCTTTATCAAGGTATAATTGACAATGAAAATTATATATCTTTGATGTGTACAACCTGATGGCTTGATATACATTAATAAATAATGATCACAGTCAAGGTAATTAACATATCCATCACCTCACATAGCTAGCTTTTTCTTGTGTGTGTTTGTTGAGAAAACTTAAAATCTAACCTCTTTGCAAATTTCAATTACACATTAGTATTGTCCACTATAGTCACATTATCCAGTAGATCTCCAGAATTTATTCATCTTAGATCACTGAAACTTTGTACCCATGACCAACATCTTCCATTTCCCCTCCTCCAATACTTTTAACCTACTTATATCATTGTAGTTGAAGTGAGTTTCATGAAGATAGGACAAACTCTGCCAGTTAAAAATACCCACTCGCTATCCTTTATTTTAGTTACTGTGTTTTGATCACTAATTATCGATGTTGGATTTGGGTCTATTATGTTATTATTTGCTTTCTGTTTGTTTTCTTGGTTTATCATTTCTTGATTCTCCTTTCCTGCCTTCTTTTAAATTAAATTGCACTGTAGGTTTTTAGTTTATTTGTGTTTTGGGCTATGTTTAGTCCAGAGTGGAGTAAGCAGAGGGGAAAAACTGGTAAACTCATGGCTAGTTAGGTGGTACTTCAAATTTTGGTCTTGTTCACCGATCTGCTTACTATTCTTTTCTTCCCATATACCTGAAATTGCCGGCTCTGCACATTCCACCCAAATTCCATAGCTGCATTCAGCGGGAGGCAGAGTGAAGTGTGCTTTTTGTCTTACCCCAAATTGGAGCCAATTCTTCCAACAAAAGGTAATGAAACAAAAACTACTGCAGACACTGTGTAAAATATAGAGCATGGTAAACTGGCTGTTTAGAGCCAACAAGCTGTGTAAAAAGAAACTCATTCTAGAATTGATAGACCTCAGTTGATCCTTGGTATGATCAATGATGTCTTATTCAGCATGCCAGCTAGCATTTATTGCCATCACTGAAAATTCATTCAATCTGGCAATTGTTGCCGATGTAGGTTGTGTATAATATCATCAGAGGCATGTCATTGCTCGTTTTATTCTTGTAAATCTCCTAAGCACTTGATATATTGAAAGAACTTCTGATGAACACATTTTCTAAAAATGCCCAATCAGGGTAATTCTAAACTTTTCCATGCAAAAGCATGCTCGAGGGTATGGAGTACTGTGACCACTGCTGGAATGGCTAGCAGGTAAACCACTGTTTTGTGCATAAATTGTTGTGGGCAAGTCATCAGTAGAGACAAACCAGTCGTATGTACAATGTGCACTTCTGAAAAGTTGTGAATAAAATAAATTTTGAACAGTGAATGATCTGGAGCTCTATAATGAATTATTTTATAAAGCAAATTACTGCCCTCTGATTTTTGGTATGTGTTATGCTTATATAGTATTTTTGTTTAGACTGGTTTCCTCTAATGGACAAGTCAGTCTAGGGCAGTGGTCGGCAAACTCATTAGTCAACAGAGCCAAATATCAACAGTACAATGATTGAAATTTCTTTTGAGAGCCCAATTTTTTAAACTTAAACTATATCGGTAGGTACATTGTTATTAACTTAATTAGGGGACTCCTAAGCTGGCCTTTGCTAAAAACGTCCTCAATCTGATTGAGGTATGTTGGCTGAGGTCGACCCCTTTCAACTCTCCCATCCACACTCGTCTTATATACTAGTTTCGTCTATCTCCTTTCTGAAAATCAACTTCTGCGCATGGGCCACGAAGTTTCAATCGCACTGTACGTGTGCGCCCGCACATGGTATTTTGTGGAAGAGCCACATTCAAGGGGCCAAAGAGCCGCATGTGGCTCGCGAGCTGTGGTTTGCCGACCACTGGTAGGGCAACAAGGCAGATTTGTCTACTTAATGCACATGACTTTGGGGGCGGCATTTTGCTTTTAGCAACTGCTGGGCAGCGGGGCATGGTGCTTAATTAGCTACCTTTGCCATCATCAGGCCGCAGTCACATTTGATTCAGTAGATCGTTTGTTTCAGTCAGTGCTGAGAGTGCTCCCTGAGGCGAGACGCCCATGCTTTGGTCTAAAGACCAGGGAGAGAGCCTCCCACCCAAAGCCATGCTCTGCCGGTCAGTGCTGAGCTTCCAAACGACCTTGGGGGAGTCACTTTGCTCCCATTGCTTCCATCTTTTTCCAAGCTCCAGATGGTTTCACCACCCAATGTTTTCACTAATGACAGAGAACACTTCCAAAGCCATTCTAAGTGCTTTTATGTACAGATTTTTCTTTCTTTATGTGCAAATGTTTCCTCCAGCTTTATTCTCAGATATAGGTAACCTATTACTGCTATTCCTTTTAAAAAATATATATTTTATTGATTTTTTACTGAGAGGAAGGGAGAGGGATAGGGAGTTAGAAACATCGATGAGAGAGAAGCATTGATCAGCTGCCTCCTGCACACCCCCTACTGGGGATGTGCCCACAACCAAGGTACATGCCCTTGACCGGAATCGAACCTGGGACCCTTCAGGCTGACAGGCAGACGTTCTATCCACTGAGCCAAACCGGTTAGGGCCTATTCCTTTTTTATAAATGAATAAACTGAGGCTCAGTGATATTAGGAGAATAAAGTTCACACAGCATAAAAGAGGAACTCACAACTTTTATCAGTTGTCCTACAACCTACTATCACTGAAACCACTGTGAATTAAGAACACTCACAAAGAGTTGTTTCCTGAAAAAGGGCAAAGTCTATTTATTTAATATATTGCTCAAGATTGCCAACTGCATAGTGGAGTTTTTACCATTTATTGGATAAATTTAAATTCAAATATTTCCCTCTGGGTAAGACTTTGAAGACTGATTTTGTTTCATTTCTGGTGTTTGTAGAGGGAAAATGCTGTATCAACATTATGCAGTTGGTTATTTGCAACTACAGGTAGCACTTATTTTCTCTGCAAAAGGCAGCAAAGCATAGAGAGCTATTGTTCTGCCTACCTTTTGGGCAGTGTGAATTCATAAAGAGTATGTGTGAGGTAATTTGTCATATTTTTTTCCTGTTTTTGTCAGCTTGGTGCAAAGGCATAAAAAGGCTTTCTTCTCGTTACCTGTAAGATTTTTCTTCTTCCTGTTTTTACAAGAAAGGATGTCGACACTAGAAATTCTGCTCATCTTGAGTTACTATGCGTTAAGGAGGCAAGGCTTGCACCCATGGCACTTTCAGATGGAATCCTATTACACTGCAGGGGCTACCATCGCCCTCTGAAATTGTCATTCGTCATGGGTGTGTTCATCCTAACATTTTACATTTCGGAGGCAGCTGCATGTTGTGTTCTGACCAGCAGCTGCCCACCAGAATTCTTCCAAGAAAATGGGATAAACATCACTCTGTGTGTGCATAATTCTTCCTTCCACAACATTATCAATAAGACATTTTATTTCCAAAAATTGCGCAACTGAATGGAGTTGTACAGCAGCCTGTTGCCTCAATAGTCACAGGCAGGCAGGTCACACTTCCTCATTGATGGACCACATTCAAATATGTGCTGTGTCAATGAAACATGACAATAGGTAAAAATTATTATAACTAAATTGGCATTTGAGTTCTAATCTTATTATCTGACTTTTAATTTATTGTCATACAAAGTGTGACTAGAAAGTGATCACTGAATCAATCCAATGGAATGATACCTGATTTGTATTCTGTGAAAATAAATTCTAACATATTCAAATTACAATTTGGTTTTTCTAAGCAAATATATATCCACATGGTACATATTTATTTAGAACCCACAAAATGTCAGATTTTTCATGTTTAGATAGAGGATTGGTCTGCATTTAGTGACGTATCATCGATCACTGAGTGGCCAGGCCCTGTACCTTCCACTAAGTTGTCAGATTGGCTTCATGTCCCTTCGTGGTCTAGAGCAGCGGTTCTCAACCTGTGGGGTCGCAACCCCTTGGCGGTCGAACGACCCTTTCACAGGGGTTGCCTAAGACCAACCTGCATATCAGATATTTACATTATGATTCATAACAGTAGCAACATTACAGTTATGAAGTAGCAACGAAAATAATTTTATGGTGGGGTCACAACATGAGAAACTATATTTAAAGGGCCAGAAGGTTGAGAACCACTGGCTAGAGTGTGGAAGGTCAGACAGGTAATTTAGGAACTTGAATAAAGTCATAAATAATAATATAGTAGGTAAAAGATAATGTATGGCAGCATATAAGAGAGAATTTAATCCAGATATTGAGGGTAAGAAAAGGCTCACCCCAAAATATGGTTTTAAAACTTCACAAGGTCACAGAGCAACGAATAGCTTCCATTCTCCCATCCTGAAAGCTTCAGATTTTCAGGAGCTGGTGGGGAGCAGCAGAAAGAGTCCAGCACATGTATTTTTAAATGCCGGCTCATTAAAACTAGTAGCCATGTGAATTCTGAAAAAAGTTCCCTAATTCTGAGCCTCAGTTTCTTTATCTCTACAGACTAGAGTAATAATACTTAGGTCATTAGGGCTACTCTGAAGATTAATAAACTAATATAACCTAAGCATCTGGAACAGGAAAAGGATAAATAAATGGTAGTTCCCATGACTTTCGTAATCCTTGCCAACACCAAACAGACCTTCTCTTATAATACCCAACTCTGATTTCTATCTAAGGTAGTCCCTAAACCCTGGAATATATGACCAGATATGATTGGGTACAATCAGGATACCTGAAGATGGAGCCTTACATCAGCTGCTTTGTTATGGCAATGTATGCAATTCACACGAACTAAAAGACCAGCACTTTTATTTTTTATCATAATAATAAAAGGCCAAGAGGCGTCACGACCAAAACTACCAAACGACCAAATGACCGGTCACTATGAGGTGCATGGAGCACTTCTCGGGCCCTCCCCCACGGCCCACAGGCTCTGATCCAGCAGCTGGTGGGCAGGTAGGGCAGCGTGCGGGTGGGCGGGGCTGTGCAATTGCCTGCACTGGGCCTCTAGTATAATATAAAACACAAGAAGAAAATAAAGTTATTTACTATTCCTACCACCACAGGAAGTGTCTTCAAGCTTATTAGGGAAGGACAGATTAATTTTCATAGGGGTGAAGGAATTTTGAAAGGATGAGGGGCACTTGAAGGAAATAGATGTAGAACAATTTTCAGGAAGCTGATCAAGTAACTGGTATAGAACATAGGATATCTCTGTCCTTATTTATAGAAATAAGTTACTGAGACTTTTTCCTAAAAACTTAATCTATGCCTTCCTAAAAACAAATTATGATTTTGACATTAGACTTAATTTGCAAAGACAATTCTGATAGAATTGAATATAGATTTGACTGAGAAAAGTTTTAGACATTTAATAACATAAAGTTTGCTTTTTATAACATAACCCATAAAATGTAAGTGTATGTAAGTTTCTGAGAATCACTGACTTTCTTCTTATATTAAAATCATTTGTTAAGCCCTAGCAGGCTTGGCTCAGTGGATAGAGCATCAGCTGGCAGACTGAAGGGTCCCAGGTTCGATTCCAGCCAAGGGCACATGCCTGGGTTGTGGGCTCAATCCCCAGTAGGGGGTGTGCAGGAGGCAGCCAATCAATGATACTCTCTCATCATTGGTGTTTCTATCTCTCTCTCCCTCTCCTTTCCTCTCTGAAATCAATAAATATATTTTAAAAAAATCATTTGTTAAATTTAAATTAAGTTCATATATTTTTAACATTGTTAGTTATTTATCTTTATGTCATTACTAAAACAAAAATAAGACTCCCACAGACTTTGGTTTGCTTAATATGCTCCATCCAGAAGTGTTCTTTTCCTGAGTACTAAGAAAATTTAAATTTAATTAATTTAAATGTGTTTACCAATGCCAAAGGCCTTTCAAAATGCATTATGTTTCTGTCAGTATTTGCATAGCCTCATATGTTTTATTCAGAATGCTCAGCTACTTAATGAGCATAGAACCTCAAATGCCATTTGAAAATATGAAACCTTTATCTTTTAACTTCGTTTTGCTTTCATGCATAACATGACTCTAAAATCACAGTTGTGATATTTAGTAGCTGTCTTTGCAAAACTCCAGGCAATACATCTTTCACATTTCATTGAGAAGAAAAGAACCTTAATCCCACCAGGATCTTCATTATTAGTTCTTCCTCTGGACTTTTCCCCATGGGGATTTTGAGTTGGTCAGATGTCTCTCTGATGAATCCCTAGACAGACCTGCATCTTACAAAGGCAAGCTGGAAGAGCAAAAATCTATTTTTGAGGAAGGGGATTAAATCTTACTTCTTGTCATCTGGCTCACTGTGTCCAATCCAGTCATTACTGCTTCCTATTCGATATTGTACAATTATTCTCTTACTCATGTCGTAGCTTACCTTCACTTTCAGTAGTCTAACAGTAATTAGCCACTCAACTGCACTCTCTATTCCCTTGAATTCTACTAATTCTAAAGACTATTGTAGAAACCACATCTTTACACTGGATCCTCTCTCTAGGGAATGCCAATTCAATTTCATCAGCAGCAAAAATTGAAATAGCCTATTCCATATTCATCACAGATGTTTATCTTCCGTGGACAAGAGCGGCTGAATGAAATGTTTGAGAATCAATTGGATGAGAAATTGTTTATTTCTTGAATTGGCCCAATTCTCATTTTTAAGCATAGTGAGGCTTTAATCTTTAGGTAGTTGCTTTTGTGATAAAAAATGTCAAAAATGGCAAAATGATTCCAAAGTCACACAGTCTGTCATAAATGGTTCTAAATACTGTAACAACTCAAATGTTTATTCAAAATCTTTTCTCTATGGAATGATTAATTATCATCATTATTTGGTACCTTCTCACCTATATCCCTTGTTTCAGTGCTAAGAATTTGTTCTTTCTATAAAAAACCAGCTGTCTTATTTCTAGAAAAATACTGAATTATTTTGTTTCAATTGTGTTAGGCATGACCAATAAATGTATGAAATGTACCAATAAAAGTATGCAAATGTAAGAACTTATCTTTTGACTTAGCGACCTATTCTTATGTTATATTAACCCTTTGCAGTCGTTTGTCTACTCTCAGCCACCAAAGCTTTTTTTTTCTTTTTTTTTTAATATATTTTATTGATTTTTTACAGAGAGGAAGGGAGAGAGATAGAGAGTTAGAAACATCAATGAGAGAGAAACATCGATCAGCTGCCTCCTGCACATCTCCTACTGGGGATGTGCCCACAACCCAGGTACAAGCCCTTGACCGGAATCGAACCTGGGACCTTTCAGTCCGCAGGTCGACGCTCTATCCACTTAGCCAAACCGGTTTCGGCCACCAAAGCTTTTTTACTGTTCCAGTCGTATGTCTGCTCTCAGCCACCACAGCAAGGAACCGTATGAATCTTAACTCTATTCATTCATGTATCAGTTCATAATTTCTCTGAAAGCTCTTAAGTGTCTAAGCGACCTTGTCACGAACCAAAACATTGCCCTGACAAATCGGAGATATCGCAACTCAATATAAACAAACGCGGTCGTTCCACCCTCGCCATGCAAAACACCCTGGCGAGTCAGTCGCCTTTGGAGAGTGAAGAAATCGACAAGCTTCGGAGATACTTCGCAGAATTTCAAATAAAGCTTTACATATTACGTTTAACTGTAATCAGGCATTCTCGCTTGTTAAGATATTTAAAAATAATACTCCAAAATGGCAAAAAGAAAGTTACCAAAAGAAGTGTACTGCGAATCTGAAAGTAACGATGAAGAGTTTTATTTTGGCACCTTGAATACTGACTCTGACATAGAAAGTGATAACGTTTGTAGTGATTCTACTAGTAGTGACGTAGTTCCAAAAAAGAATTAATAAATCTTGTTTATCCTTCATAATCTTGCATGTTATGTATCACTGCTCTTTCAATGGAAATTAATTCCGACCAGTACGACACCCATGTCCAAATTTAATACGACCGCAAAGGGTTAAAAGGTTACCCTTACCTCTCTAGCAATGCTGGGCAACATGGCTTTTTACAAACTGGCCATTGCCTTTCTTATATCTTTGTTTTGAAAGCACAAATCCATCTGTCTAGAAGGGCTTACCTTTTTTCACTGTCCATTTGCAAATAAAGTTCTTTCAAAGTTCTGTTCAAATTTCATGTTTATGAGGTTTTCTCCAAACATTTTTTCTAGACACACACACACACACACACACACACACACACACACACACACACACTCTGCACTGTTTTCTCTCTTCCTGGCCCTCCAATAGCACATCATGTATTACTTCATCAAATTAGAATGTTTTGCCTACACTCTCTTTTCTTATTATAGAAGATCCTCAAGGTCAGGGTACATCCTTTATTCATCTTTGATAATCTAGCTCAGTACTGCCATGGTTATGGCACACACTATGTATTTGTTAATAACTGATTGCATAGTATATGCTGACTTCTGTAAAATTATTCCTAAATTCTGGAAAATAACTACTACTTTTCTATATTGAAAACATTATCTGTGACCATAATGACTTAAGTAGAATATTCTATTTTAAATAGACATATGTTAAATAGATTTACCGTGGTGATCAAACCATTACCTTATACACCTGAAACTAATACAATGTTATATGCCAATTATATCTTCATTAAAAAGGTAGATATGCTATTGTAAAACTTTAATTTTTAAGGTTTTCCATGAGATACAAGTAAATTTTAAAGCTACTAACCACAAAAGGAATAAAAGGGGGAGGGGTCAATTTATTTGTAAAAATTAACTCATCCAGGGAAAATAAGGTTTTTTAACTCAAAGGTAAAAAGAAAGTTGGCTCTTGTGATCTCTTCAAAATGAGTCTTAATGTTTAGTCTGCAAAACAGAGCAGAGTTGAACTAAAGAGAATTAAGGGTGAAACATGTGTACTCCGATCATTTCAGAGGGTGACTAGGGGAGCACTCAGCAACCATGATACGCGTTCCAGACCTCACCAGTTACCAACAGTCTAGAACAGGTGTGGGCAAACTACGGCCCGCGGGCCGGATCCGGCCCATTTGAAATGAATAAAACTATTCAAAAAAAAAGACCGTACCCTTTTATGTAATGATGTTTACTTTGAATTTATATTAGTTCACACAAACACTCCATCCATGCTTTTGTTCCGGCCCTCCGGTCCAGTTTAAGAACCCATTGTGGCCCTCGAGTAAAAAAGTTTGCCCACCCCTGGTCTAGAATGACCCAAATTGTACTCTTTTTAGCTCATTGTAAGCTGAGCCAAGATATTTTCTATTTTTAAACAGACAAAAATAGAAGCCAATTTATAAAGTTGTTCATTTATGAGACAAAACATCCATTGTGTTTATTGCTTTCTTCCTTATTACTTTTCTGATAACCACAAAGATTTAATTTTCTGTTAAGATGATTAAAATGATTTTGCTAGGAATGTGCCTAGATGCTTGGAATAGAGAAAGCATAGCTTCTGAGTTCCAAAATAGCTATATTTGAAGGCATGTGCATGAAAGAACTTTCGTAAGCATTCTTGGACTGATATTTTTTCTCTCAACCCCTCCACCCACACCCAACTTAAAAAAAACAACAACTTTGGGTGGAGTTAAGAACTCTTTTCAAATCTTAAACAATAACTGGAAATCCTGAAAATGTATTCTCCTTTATCCAGTGGGGAAAACATTTTAAAGTACCTCCTCCTTTTTCCCCCTAAGAATTGTTTAGCAAGGGATTTACTTAGGGGTTTCTATTTTGAACAGAAAATTCAGTGTTAACTGCCTGAAACATAATGCCATCTGTCTCAAAGACAAAATCTCCCCCCCCCCCAATATTACAAGTACATGGCCCTAATAACCCAGATAAATATATCAATTCAACTACTTCTTTACTTTAATTAAGTGGTGAAATTAGTGACTTAGAATATGTACCATTAACATGTGAATATGATTGCAAATTAAAACATATCAAGCATGCCTAAGCTTAATTTTTAAGTATTCTGATTAATAAATTATGTCTCACATATATATTTACCAGGGTGGCGGGAGCTATCAGATGAGAGACAAAGGCACAGAGCACGGTGTAGTTAGTGGACAGGGAAATGGGCCAGGAATCAGAGGACCAAAGAACCACAGAATCACTCTGATGTCAGCTTCCTCAAATGTATACCACCTGCTGGGACCACTCACACATCTACCCAGCACAGCAGTATCTGGCATGTGGAGACCACTCGAAAATAAAATTGGAACTTAGTCATAATGTAGTTTAAATGTGAAGTGATATATAAATGTGCAACAGCATTCATTACATACTTACATTTAGGGTATTCTGAGCTAATTCCTATAACTAGCATTCTGACCATTCCCTAATGTAAGAAGGAAACTTCATCTCTTTTCCACCAAGTCTTCCATGAAAAAAAAAAAATTCAAACATTTTATTTAGAGTTTATATGCATTTCAAACATGCGAAAGTTCCATCCCTCGGTCTTTATTACAGCCTGCCCTTTCTTACAGAACCATGGCATTCTTCGGGAGGAACCGGAAGCCTGCTGCTTTTGGTCTCATTCAGAGAGACAGGGTCTCCAGGATCAGCCCCAACATTGAGTCTAGAAAGTCTGTTACACCAGGTTTTCTATTGTCAGGAAAGGGATGTTGAGTTATATGCCGTCGCAGGGGACAACCTTTAGGTTAGTGCCTAATCTTTCCTGGTTCCAAGCAAGCCCTCATAGGGCCTGAGTGAAGCCACAACAGGACAGCATCTAAGTCATCCTGATGTTCACCTGATGAATAAGAACTAAGGAAAAACAGAGGAGCTAGACGCTTGCAGCTATCTGAAAGACACAGGCAATTCCGACTCAGAAAAGGCTTCCCTTCCTCATTCTCCCTCTGATTTCCCACCATGCCGGTCTGTGCAGAGAAGCTGAGAGGTGTATACTTTTCAGACCTACGACCCTGAAGGCAGTTCCTGCTTCTCCATTTCCCGTTGACTAGATACAGTGGTTCTCAACCTTCCTCATGCCGCGACCCTTTAATACAGTTCCTCATGCTGTGGTGGCCCCCAATGTCATTGTTACAGATTGAACATAATTAAAGCCTAGTGATGAATCACAAAAACAATATGTAATTATAGATGTGTTTTCCGATGGTCTTAGGCAACCCCTGTGAAAGGGTCACTAGAAGCATCTCTAAAATAAAATGTTAGTTCGTTATGGAGACATGCTTAACACAGGCGAAGTGTGTATGTCTCATTGCTTTTCGTAGTTGGTTATTACTTTACGTTGCTGACGCCTAGACTATCTTGGCTCTAAACTTGGTTCCTGAAGTTGCTTTATATGCATTACATAGAAAATTGACATTTCATATCTCAGCTGTTTTTATTCATAATGTCTCTTTTCCAGGATATTTACTGAAGGAGTTAGACAAATACATGGATGGCAAAATAAACTGGCTATAATTACATGACAAATTCTAACTTATAAACGTTGTAACAAAGCAGGCAGCGTAATTTACAATGTTGAAAAAAAGATCAGTAATATGAATAAGGTCTACTTTAAACATTGTTATTATTTTAAAACACAAATTAAGCAACAATCAAGGCAATTTATTTTATATATTAACTTATACATGTTGTCCAGTAATATAACATACTAGAGAGTGATGAGGATTTAGTATCTCCAGTACAGATTATATGTCAACAACCACTCTTAAAAATTTCTTGCCAATGCCTATAACAGTACATTTTGAAACCATCCCTGGACATGGGAAAGGGCATCAATATTGCCAAATTTGACCACTACTCACGAGAGGATATTCCCAATATAGGCGTAGTAGGAGCAACAATAGGGCGTGGTCCCATCACAGCAGTAAGATCTGCAGTCTTTGCCACACTGAGCAAGGCAATTGTCTAAAAAACAGAAACAACATATCCAGTTACAGTTCTGAACTCACAACTTCATGAAAAATTATCCCATTTCATACCTTAACCATTCCTCAGTGGATTTAGATTTTTGTTTAACGTACTCAGAATGGTAAAACATTTGTAAACATCTGAACTAATCTTCCTTCTCTATTAGATATAAAGCTAGAAAGGCAAAGACCATTCTTTGAATCACCTGCATCCAGCACCAGAGTTGGTGGTCAGAATTGAATTAGACAATGAAGGGAGGAATGAATGACATAACTAAACGGTCATTCAATTTGTCAACTGAGTTCTCATAATAATTCTTAAATGGTCAAGTCTTTTGACTTTAGGGTATTACTTTCAACTTCATTTAATGGAAAATGTCATTGACATGAATAATGTCAACTGGAAATAATTTTAAAATAATGTACAATGATCACGGTTTGCTTACATATGGTAACACAAATAAGTCTGCATATCTTGTCAACGTATTTGGATTAGAAAATACGAAATTTCCCTAGATAATTAACTTGTGGAAAAATTAAGAGTTTAATGTCAGGTTGAAGAATCAATAAACTATGAAACAGCACTCTGTGATGGGGGGAAGGTATTTTCTGATTAAAAAGGACATTTTAGAGTTAACAAAACCAAATTACTATCTTTTTTTTGCCACATGTTTTTGGTAAGGAGAATTATACCAAAAATGTTGAATAGAAATTACCCTGGCTTTAAAAAATTCTTTATTCCATCTAAATAATTTATGTTTAACAGGTTAAGCTTACCATTTAGTTATGGTTAGTGGTATACATTATAATGGATATATGAGCTTCAGGTATAGTATTAGGAAAACATGAAGTACAGCCTGATAATTTAAGTTAGATGTTCAAAATTCACAAAATAAGTCATTTCCAACTCAATCTCTGAAGGTAATAACAATTTTCTAAATTATGTAAGGCTTTTGCTTTCTTGCTCAAGTCACATAAAAATATAAGATGTTATATTTAGGTCTACATGCCCAATTGATTTATCTGGAAAGAAAAATTTTGCTTTTGCTTTTAAATCAACTCCTTGCCAAGATTAACTTTTACAAAAGGATGTGACCAAAAAGTAGCAAAGTTCATTCACCTTTACCAATAATGTGTGGCCTTTGTGGAACAAGATAAAAAAGTTCACATTTTCTTTCCCCCAACTTTATTTCTAACTTCTAAATTAACAAACTTTAATGTCTTCCTCTGGGATGGGGTAAAAAGATAGGGGGGGGAGGATAGTTACCTTTGTAAGATGCAGTAACTCTGCTTAAATTTACTTGAAAATTTTGAAGATAGAAACACAATCTAATGATTTATTGACTGTATGCTTTTTGCAGAACGCATCAAACTTTTAAAGGCTATTTATTTTCTCATTTTCCCAGTGAATGTTTACTTTAATGCTCTCATTTTTTGTGTGCTGTTTAATTAATTCAAATATTTAGGAATGTTTTGCTTCATGATCTTAAAAGCTATAAAAGACATTGAGATACAGGCAGAGCTGATATCCTCATCGGAGGACAACCGATATGTAAGCAGCTTTATGAGGTGCCTTTTCAATGACATCCAGGACAGGGATCTTATTAAGCACTCCATGAATATTAAAGACACAATTACTACTATTGCACTCAATTACTCTTAATGTAGGGACATGCTGATATCAAAATATTTTGAGCCAATGTGACAGGAAACCAAGCCCAAGATCTTGTAGCCAAGAAACTGGCTTTTACCTGCAGCAAACATCTCCATCATGTCACACATTGTTCATGATTTTTATGGCATTTTCCAGTGCTCCTGTCTACTTCCCAGAATTAAACGACTGAAAAGGGCAGATTTAATAGCTCGGCAAATACATTCACAACCATGGCATTTCCAGACTGAGGTTCCAACAACACCTCAAAGCTTATTTTGATATGTTAGTTGCTTTCTCCACTTAATTTGAGACTAATTCTACAAAGATCAGAGTCTGAACAATACAGGAGCGTTTTCTCACTTGTAAAAAAAAAAAAATGGAACATTTTTATTGTCTTCAGAAAACAAATAATATTGCTTCTCATATTCAAGGTAATATCCTTGAAAATCAGCCAATGCAAACTTAGTTAAAGACATGAAGATCTGGATGAAGGTTTCCCACCCCCACCCCACCTTAAGGAATGTGTCCTACAGGAAAAACAGCAGCTGGCTGCAAAGATTTGCTCAGAACAAGGTTCTTATAAACTACAGCTAAGGATAAGAGAGGAAGGAAAGGGAGGGGACAGAAGTCACTCTAGCTGAGACTGCAAAGGCAAAACCTTGGCCAAATCCTGTCTTTGTAGCCTGTACTGGGTGTTGGATAATAATGTAAACACTTCACTGGGTCTCATTCCAGAAGTGACTCCACAATACAGCATGATGCTTCAGGTATAGAAACTTGCTCGTATCTCCTTAACAAATGGGCCAGGAATTTAATGCGTTTGCTTTGGGATTATAATTCAGGTTATGGACAGCACATCTACTTGTGTTTTTGTCCCATTAAAACAATTAATTTAACAGGGTGTCTGAACTATTCTTACTTCTGTAGTGTTCCCTTATCTCATCTCAATCCTCACTTCCAGCAATAACTCTTACTTCCAACCAAACTGAATTATCTATTTTTGTGAAGACACATCTCGTGGTTTTTGCCTTTGTGCATACTATGTCCTATTACTCCATCTCCAAGACCTCCCTATCTTTCAAAGGCCTAGTTCCTAAAAGTCCTACTCAATTCAGTTTTTCTGAACAAATATTGATTGCGTTCCACTTATGGGCCAAGCGTTTTGCTAGTCTCTGAGACTATTAAGCTGAGCAAAACAGACATCGTTTTCATGGAGCTTACACTCCTAGGCCAGCAATCAGGCCCGCTCCTTTGAACACCAATAGCACGTGATTGTACCTCTCCCGTGACCCATTTGGGTAATGGGCACACTATCTCCTAGCCAAGACTCAGAGGAAGACCTCTGTCACTCACCATATCTCACTCAGCAAATATTAGATGAATGAATATGGAAGCCTCTGATATAAAAAAAACCTCTGCGATAAAGAGTTCAGGAATTAATACCAAAGAACACATTAACTAAATATTTCTTATCAAAGACAATAAGTCAACTTAGTATTTTTGGCTTCAGATTGTGTATTTTGTAGCTTAGCAGGGAGAGATGTGGAAAGAGAGAAGAAATGGATGGAGAGAAAACTTTCTGAACTAACCAACCAGCTCTGCGGAAGGGAACCTGGGGAAGGGAGCCAAGAGAAGGAAAAGTGTGCAAATTAGAAGCTTTCTCTTCACCACAAAGTATAGAATAAGACAAAAGAATAAGAAAAAGTTGTTATCAATGGTGTGGTTGAGTAAGAGCAAATGAGGTTATTACAGTTGCATTTGCTGTGTTCGATTTTCTTATTTTTGTATTCTCTTGATAAAGACAAGGGGTAGGAAAGAATTATCATTACTTCAAAGAAACGAATAAAGAGATAAAACAAATATGAGTGCAGTTGATTCTGTTAGTCCCTCAAGTTCTGAAACCTTGTATGATTTAAGTAAAAGAAATAAGTGTAAACAGATTAGAATGTGAATTCTTCTCATTAAACAGGAAGTGCTTTTCCTACTTTTATAAATTTCTTCATTTTCCCTACAGGAAAATATCTTTGAACTAACTTATGGAAACCACTAATTTGCATTTCAATAAACAGACTGAAAATTTCCATAAGAGTTATTGTGTGTCACTTCTGGCAGAGTTGAAAGAGGAATTCAAAGCTTTTGATGTGCAGATAATGTTGAAGAACTCTTCATTTCAGCTCTCCTATCTTTATAGGCACTTAGAAAAACAATCTTTCTATATATTAAAAAGTAAATCACACTGCTATACATAAATTTAGTATCGCAAGGTCATGGGTACCAGCCTCTGGTTTTCCTCATAGGAAATTAGAGACAGGGAAAACCTTTTGCCAAAACACTTCGCTTTTAGCTTGTGTTGTGAATAGAAAACAGATGCAAAAACCCGTGTGTAATTAACTTTAGACCTGAGTAAGGAATGGAAGGCCAGATCATCGGGCTCCAGAGCAGTAGCTAAAGAAGAAAAGCACGTTGCCTCATCAGTCATCAGCAATGCTCACTGAGAGGAATTGGGAGGAGGGACATGAGGGGCCCTTCACTACAAACAAGGGCTCAACCAAATCCACGAAAACAGACTAGACTCCAGGTGAATGTATGCCGCCCAAAAACCTTATGTTTGACTTCAAAGCATCCGATTGCCCAGGCGACTGCACTAGAGAATCGGCCTCTAAAGAATAAAAACAAAGGTCTCAGGGTTTTTGCTTCCAGAGGGAAAAAGCGGAATATTCAAAACGCGAGGGTGGAGAGGCAGTGCGGAGCCTGCAGTGAAATGCAAAAGTCACCACTCTGGTTCGTTGGAAAACGTCCGCAGTACTCCTCAGACTTCAGGTGCTTTTTAAACATGTTTTCCTTCCACCCCGTAGCCTCCAACCGCCCTGATTCCGGAGTCGTGGATACGGACACAACTGGATAATGTTCCGTTATCCGGAGAGTAAAATCCCCTGAGTGTGGGGTGGGGGTTCCAGGTTGCTGGGTGCAGAAAGGGAAAGAGAAGTAAAGAACAGCGAGGGGACTTCAGAGGAAAGGGCACCATAAAGGAAAGGAACAAAACCAAACCGCGCGGAGGTGGAGACCAGGGTCCCCTTCTCCGGGGACCACACCATCTTTGCGCTCCCGGGGCGTCGACTCAGACCGCGTCGCCCCGCGTGGGACCCAAGCGGGGCCCCGGGGACCCCCATCCCGCTCCCCCGCCCTGGGTCACTGACCTGCGAGCACAGAGAGCAGAACCAACTTTGGAGGCAAGAGCCCTGGACCGCCGGGCAGCCTTCGCGCGTCCATCCAAGCCGGTGGCCGGAGGTCGCGCGCCAGGCCAGCCGGACAGACAGACAGACGGGAGCGGCTGGGAGCGACGGCAGAGCCCGGAACGGGAAGGGGACGGAGGGGATGGAGGGGACGGAGGGCGGTCAGATGGAGCCGGCAGTGCTCCCGGGAGGGGGGTCGCGCAGAGACCTGGCCATGGCCCGGGAGCCTTGGAGGGGAGCCCGGGGGCCGCACCCGGCCGGCCGCGCTGGGGCCGAGGTCTCTTTGTCTCTCCCGGCGGGGCCCTGGCGGCGGGCGAGGGGGGCGATCGTGTGTCCTGGGCTACCCGGGTTCACGTTTCATCGCGGCCGGTGGCACCGACGCGGGCTGGGGGCGGAGGTGGCCCGACTCCTCCCCAAGTCCCAGTTCTTCCTTCTGCAGTGACCCCGGGAGCAGGGCGCTCTCCTGAAAGAAGGTCCTCTACCCCTGGGCTCGGGCTGTTGCTATGGGGTCTAGCAAGCTCCTTTTCGCCCTGACCTCCACTCCATTTTTTTTCCCTTCCTTTTGAAGCCATGGATAAGAGATGAAGAATCCTATTTTGTGTTTTTTTTTTTGTTTTTTTTTTTTTTGTCTTTAAACAAATGAAGGGCATTTTCAAGGTGGCAGGCATTGGACAAAAAAGGTAGTGATGAAAATGCAGGAGAACTGGAAAGTACACATCCAGTATATGGTAGCTCCACTGAAAGCTGTTAAAAAAAATTGTTTATTTGTTAAACATCCAAAGCACTTCCCATATAATTAGGAAAAACAAAAACCAAAAATGCACACCATGGTCACTATTGTTTGACAATGCTATGGAGTTAGTGGCCTATGGGATTAGGCAAGAGAAAGAAAATGGAATTATAAAAGTTAGAAGGAAAATTATCACTTGCTGATGATATATGCGTTTATACATGGAAAATCAAAGAGAATAAACTCTAAAGCTCTACTAATACCGTAAGCTAGAGGTGAATGACTAAAAATTCAATAGCATTCTTTTAGGAAGTGAAAAGTCAGTTGGAAAGTTCTCAGTTATATGCACGAAGTAATAAAAGGCATAAGCGAACAGAATACTTCTCTTGACTAGAAAATTCAATAATATGAAGATATCAGTTTTCCCTCAATTAATCTCTAAATATGGGAATCAAACTGAACTCAGCAAAAATACCAGTATGATTTTTTTCAAACCACTCTGAATCTAAAGATTACCCCCAAAAAATGGACATGTAAGATCTATTAAAAATGAGTAAATGAGCTGACAAAAATATTTCACAAGAGGATAGGCAAAATAAATATTTCAATTAACTAAACAGAAGTTCCCAATTTATGTTGTTCTAAAGTAATATTAGCGTAATTTACACTTTGGCAAAGGAACCCTATCATCCATACTTTCAGTATTTTCTTTTCTTTTTTGAGGTAGGTGGTGTATATTCTCATTTATTCTTTGTATGCATACATAACTTCACATAGTTGAAGTGTAATGTCTGCTCAATTTTATACACTGACTTTGGTTCCGTTAACATTGTATCCTAAACAGTTGCATTATTTGTACCAGCTCCATAATCTTTACAGTCAGTAGCTGCTTACAATTCCAGTAGGTCATGTCAGCATATTTTACTTAGCCTTTCTTTATTGCTGCAATTGTCTTCTTACAGTTCTGTCCATTTCCACTTTCTCGTAGTCAATCCGTCTTCCAGGCATTAGCCTGTTTAATTTTTTAGAAGTAATATCAGATCCCCCATCCCACTGATTGGATTTTTTAATGGATTTCCTTTTCATTTTGAATAATATTCAGACTCCTTACCAAAACCTACAGTGCCATGCACAGTTTGGCTCCCGTCTGTCTTTCTGATTTGTCATCACATGTTCATCCCTCCTTTGTATGATCTGGCCACAGAGCCTCTTGGCGCTTCTCAGAAGTACCGGTCGTTTTCTTGCCTCAGAACCCTAGCTCATGCTATCCACTCTCTCTGCAGCAGACCTCTCCCTAAATCTTAAACTTTGAGTTCACCTAAAAGGTCACTTCTTCAGATTTCTGCCTTGATCATCTTCTGTTATTATCAATTAACACACTGTATTAATTTAATATGACTTCCAGGAAATTCTGATGTATATTTAAATTTGAGAACCGTTCGTCTAGGAAATTGCTGTCCAATGAAAATATCACATGAGCCACATACGTATTTTAAGTTTCCCATAGCCATGTTAAAGAAGTAAAATGAAAGAGTGACATTAATTTAAAGATATATGTTATTAACTTTGGTCCATCCAGAATATTATTATAACATATAATCAACATAAACAATTATTGAGATATTTTGCATTATTTTTTATATCATCTTCAAAATCCTATGTGTATTTTACATTTAATATCCTGTTTTAATTTGGATACTAAACTTCTATCAGAAAACCCAATCTAGATTTTGATTTCATAAAATTTACAGTTGAAAAAGTAGATACACATACCAAAGTTGTTCCAAATATACCTAAAAGTTTTCTAATAATGAATGCAGCAACTGAGTTGACATTTTAAATTCATTTAAAAATTTAGTAAGTCCATTGCTCTAGCCATATTCTGAGAGCCCAAGAGGTGCATAAAGCTATTAGCTACCATATTAATTGGCACAAATCTAGCAAATGCCCAAATTGTACCACGAGGAACTTACCTGAGGACTCTGCCCCTTGGGCACCAAATGCTACTACAAGAATCCCTATTACTGGTCTGTCTCTGGCCTAAGTGACTTTTTTGCAACACCACAGCACTCACAAAAAATATAGATCTCTGTATGTCTTTGTCTTTATGGAACTATCTTATTTATTCTCTTATCAGTGCATGTGACTGGAAGGGCCATAGTCACAGCCCTGTGATCTAGCTGCAAGAGAGTCTGGGAAGGGTGGGGGCAAGCTGGGAGAGGTCAATGGAGGAAAAATGGGACATACGTGATACTTTCAACAATAAAGAATTTGGGGGGAAAAAGAGAGAGTGTGGGGATGTTGAGTTTTGGCATCTTCCTTGGGGAGGCTGGTCTATGTAGGTAGAAAATTTGCAAAACACTGGAAAGGTGCTCTAAGAGTGCTGGGCAGTCACAGAGGTCTGGAAAACATCCACTGCTTGTCCCCACTACAGGGTAAGCTCCCATCTCAGGGATTTCATCATGTTGTTCAGGGATAATTCACCCAGAGCTTTGAACTTAGTTTGGCTCAAATGGCAGTGCAATGGTTTTTGGCTTAATCTAGAAGTTTATGGTTCACACCAAAGAATATGAACTAAGAAATATAAAACATGTGCGTTTCCCTGTCTGGGGAAAATCAGTTTCAATATGACCCTGCTGTGAGGAAGACATACTCTTATCTATTTGCTTTTAACCTCTGCTACTGCCAGGATGATTTTTCTGATAACTTCCAGGGCCTTCTCTGGATGATAAGTTAAAAATGGAACATGAATGATAGCAGAGATGAAGGGTAGAATGACCTTGAGTGCACAGCAAAGAGTGATCCAGCTGGTGATGTCAGGAGATGTGTCCATCAGGAAGCTTGCTTCCCCAGACTCTTAAAGAGAAACTGACTTGACTGCAGGCAGGTGTAGTACCAACTGCCCTTTCTCCACCACAGACTTTTTGTCTGATTAGCAAGGACATCTGATTCAAGAGTAGTCAATCCATAGACTGGCAAGCAGTTTATGGCATTACTTGCAGCAAAAGGTAAGTTCAGCCCATCAGATGAATTCAAATTATGAAATACCAAAATACAGCAATAGTAGAAGCTGAAAATATAGGAGGGTGAAATGAGGAGAGAGAAGGCAACTGTAATGGGCCATTTGCTGGCCTGTGTTAACAAGAAAGGAGTAACTATGATTAAACAGAAGCAAAGGTGTAGAGAAAACGTTAAATGTGCATATGTGTACATTCTGTTTTAAGTCTATTCAGGCTGCTATAACAAAAACGTCATAGACTGGTAGACTTATAAACAACAGAAATTTGGTTCTCACAGTTCTAGAGGCTGGAAACGCCAAGATTAAGGTTCTGACCACTTCAGTTCTGGTGCAACCCCACTTCCTAGTCAGCTGCATCCTCACATGGTGGAAGCAGGTAGGGAGAGCAGTCAATTTTCTGAGGGCACTCATCCCCTTCGTGAAGTCTCCCACCTCAGGACCTAATTACCTCCCAAAGGCCTCATCTTTTTTGTTTGTTTTTTTGTTGTTGTTAAATCCTCACCTGAGGATATTTTCCCAGTGATTTTTAGAGAGAGTGGAAGGGAAGGGGAGAGACACAGAGAGAGAAACATCAATGTGAGAGAGACACATTGATTGGTTATCTCCCCATGCTTCCTGGCCAGGGCCAGTCATCAAGCCTGCAACCCAGGTACATGCCCTTGACTGGAATTGAACCTGGGACTCTTCAGTCCATGGGCCAATGCTCTATCTATTGAGCCAAACAGGCTAGGGCAGGCCTCATCTTTTAATACCACCATTTTGGGGGATTAGGATTTTAAATATGAATTTGGGGGGACACAATAATTCAGATCATAACACATATGTATACACACATGTGTGTATACCCATATATGCACACATATATTCACATGTTCACACCTACACATATGGCTCTGGTTGTTTCCTTCTCCTAGTATACTCTTTCTAGGTCTTTAAATGGGAAAACTTTCATTATATCCTCTAATTATGTTTTGGGTTTGAGTCAGATGTCATTTATTCAGTGGATCTTCCCTGACTTCCCAGTCTAATTTTGTATTCTCTGTTTCTGTCCTCACCACCATTCATTTCTAACTCATCACAGTCTTTTATTTTCTATACTAGAGGCCCAGTGCACGAAATTCATGCAAGGGGCTCAGCCCTTGCAGCCTCGGTGGCTTGCCTTGACCCTCGCAGCCCCGGCTTCATCCAGAAGGTTGTCTGGAAGGACGTCTGGAAGGTCATTTGGATGTCCTGTCTAATTAGCATATTATGCTTTTATTAGTATAGATAGCACTCATCACCCCCTGAGATAACTTATTTGTTGATGGGTTTACTATGTACTGTCAATTGTTCCCTTGAATTTAAACACCATGAAAGTTGAAGTCCTAATATCATACACACTGCTGCAAGTATGTACAGTGTCCCCAGTGGTCCCTGACATAGTATGTGTCCAGGGGAATAAATGTATGTTAAAAGAATATGTGATAAGTATAAATGTATATATGACATACATTGCATCAGGTTGGTAGGTAGAAAGGAAATACTGAGAACTGCAGTGATGCTCAACTCTGAAAATAGTGAAACACACGTACAAAGACTTCAGGACCCTACTGCTCAGTGCCTCAGATCCACCTTGGCTCCTGCCGTTTCCTGCTTGTCCTGAGATCAGACAGTAATTCAGGGTCAAAATTATTGGCATGTCTCGGTGCAAGCCTTTCCAAGTCACATTTTATTGGTTAAATTAAGGAGTAGAGGATTTTTCTTTTATCTGTCACTTTCTCTTCTTTCCTTTGGCAGCAATACTCCGATTTCTCTCTAAACTAGTGCTTCTCAACCAGGGAAAGTCCTCCCATCCCCCTTCAGGAGACATCTGATAATATCTGGAGACAGAACTGGGATGCTTCTAAACATACTACAATGCGTAGGACAACCCCGCCCAACAGAGTTATTTAGTGCAAATGTCAATAGTACTGAAGTTGAGAAACGCTGCTGTGAACTATCACCCCCATCCATTGTTCTTATACAAATGATGCAGTGTTTGTTTTGACCCAAATATAAGGGTTTTATGCCAGTTATTATAATAGAAGAGTTGGAATAGAGAAATCAAGTTAATGCTAGTGATGCTTCTCATGAATCAGCAGATGATTACACGCACGTACCTACTCTTCCTCCCAAAGTCCACGAAAGAAGAATTAAGGGGTAAAAGTGTGTTGATTCATAAGGTCAAAGAGAATAAGACAAAACATATCTGTAGACAAATATTGTCATGAATTTTGGAAGCTAGGAAGTCAGTTGAGGAAAAGTATCTGACCTGGCAGGGGGCAAAGACACCTTCGCTTGAGCATCTGCAAAAGGTACTCCAATTGCAATGTTTAGAAGTTGGAGGTATAGATGCACATGGATGGTAGTGATAGAAAGCAGGAGCGAAATGAAAAGGATTGGTTTAAAGTGAGTATATAAAAATAGGTGGACTCCAGGTCTCCCTGCAGCCATGAAATACCAGTTGCTATGCTTTCCTTTCTCTCTCCCTCTTTCATCACTTCCCCTTCCCCCTAGCCTCATGAGCACCTCATATTTGGACTCTAGAACATTCAAACAAGAGAATTTCTGATATCAGTGAAGTCAAGTGACTAGGCTAATATAGGCAGGGGGTTAGTGATATGAAATGATGGTGTTGGATTTAAGCCTTGTTAGTCTTGGTAGACCGCAATAAAAAGTTCAAACTTTATTCTAAATATAGCAGAATGACTTTGAGAGTTTCAAGAAAAGGAATGCCAGGATTTGATGTATCTTTAAATTTTTTTTCTCTGATTGCGGTCTGGAAAGTGGACTAGAAAGAAAGCAAGGGGATAATTTTGGAAGCTTTTTTTGTATTTCATGGTGATTTGGATCTGTATGGTGGCAGAATAAATTAGAGAAATGGATGACTCAGCTCCCATCATGAAGGTAGAAGAACAAGAAAAAGCTGTTGATGGACTCTATGTAGAAGATGAGGGTAAGAGAGGGACAAGAGATGACTTTTAGATTTTTTTTTAATTGAATAGTGAGGCAGATGTTAGCCATCCACTGAGATGAAGAAGGCTGAGAATGGAAAGGTTTGGAAGTGGAGGGTTGGGACAGTTGAGTTTTGCTCTTGTTGAGATGCCCCTTTCAATATCCAAGTGGAGCTACCAAGTAGGCAACTGGGAGATGGCTCAGGATCAATGCTACAGATATAAAGTTGGGACTCATCAGTCTATTAATGGTGCTGTGGGTTGAATTGTGTCCCCTAGTCCCCAAAAGATATGTTGAAGTCCTGACTCCCAGTACATCAGAATGTAACCTCTTTTAGAAATACAGTGGGGCCTTAACTTACGAGTGTCCCGACTAATGAGTTTTTCGAGATACGAGCCGTCTTTCGGCCGATTTTTTGCTTTGAGTTGCGAGCTAAAATTCGGGTTATGAGCCAGCTTCAGACACCCCACCACTAGCTGACACAGCGAACGTCACAGTGAACGCCACAACATCAGCCCAGCATCACGTGTCTCACTCATTCACTTTTTGATTTGACATACGAGTACTTTGAGTTACGAGCTCCATCACGGAACAAATTAAACTCGTAAGTCAAGGCCCCACTGTATGATCATTGCAGATGTTAATAGTCAAGTTAGGATGAAATTATACTGGAGTGGAGGAGGCTCTCAATCTGATCAGACTGGTGTCCTTATAAGAAGATAAGAGACACAGAGATTTGGAGGAGAGAATGCTATGCGATGATTCAGGCAGAGACTGGAGTGATGCAGCTGCAAACCAAAAAAAGCCAAGGATTGTCAGCAAACCAACAGAATCTAGGAAGAGGCAAGGAAGGATTCTACCCTACAGACTCAAAGGGATCATAGCCCTGCTGACAACTTGATTTCAGACTTCTGGTCTCCAAAACTGTAAGACAAAACCTTTCCGTTGTTTTAAGCAATCTAGTTTGTGTACTAGGCTATGGCACTGGCCCAGAAACTGATAAGATGGTATTTAAGGGCAAGGACCTGGCGAAAACATTCAGTGTGAGAATATATACAGGAAAGAGAGCTAAGAACTGAGCCATGAGGCATTCCAACTGGGAAGATCTATGGCTTTGCCCCAGTTTCTGGCTGGTTTCTGACTCCGGTGGAACTTCAGTGCTTCCTCCCACATTGACAAGCTTATTACACCCTACCCAGGCGCTGAAGACATGTGTCATGGTTCCCCCTGGTGTTATCTTCATGCCTCTGTCTGCTACAATGACTCATGCCAGTGCTGCCTCACTAAAATGAGAGAAAGGCTGGCAACCTTGAGAAGTACCACTTTTGTTACCATATGTTAAAGGAGTTTACGGAATTGTCCGATTCACAACTAATAAACAATGGCATCAGAATATTAAGATCAGAGTATTTAAAAACTCATTATTTTTAGTTATAGTCTCACTATAGCTTCTTATGCCAATAAGAGGGAGCCTTCACATCATTGTGAACATGGTGATATTCTGCGTTAGGACTCATAGGCCCTTTTATAACATCTGATGCAATCCACGTTCTAAGTCATAGGCATAATGAAGACCGTCCCTTCAACATAGGGCATTCAAGCTAACGCGGGGGCAATCTTGCCTTCTGTCTACTGCAGTGGTTCTCAACCTTCTGGCCCTTTAAATACAGTTCCTCATATTGTGACCCAACCGTAAAATCATTTTCGTTGTTACTTCATAACTGTAATGTTGCTACTGTTGTGAATTGTAACATAAATATCTGATATGCAGGATGGTCTTAGGTAACCCCCGTGAAAGGGTCGTTTACCGCCAAAGGGGTCACGACCCACAGGTTGAGAACCTCTGGTCTACTGGAATCAGTGCCTCTGCTCTGCCGTTTATCAGCATGCACACAAGGCTTCTCATATATGTATTCCCTCTTGACTACAGCAAGATTGTGCACTTTAACGCTGGTTTTCCATCTTCCATTTCTCTATGACCATGCACTTTATTATTTCTATGTCTTAATGTGAGAAGCAGGGGTGCAATAATATTTCTCTTTTATAGAGTTCATTCACACTCAGGAAGGCGAAGCGGCTTCTTTACTAACCATCCAGAAGTTAGTTGTGGAATTGAAAGGAATCTGTTTTCCCCTATCTATTTCCCAGATCATAGCAGGGGTTTCAGTTTTCATTTAGAATCTTTGCCCAGACCTTTATTCCTGAGCTTCCACCAGCTTTTCTGTCCTTATAAGGCTATTTCATCCACTGTGTTCTGACTTCCATCTCCTTCTATCTCCTAATTATAGCCCTCTTAAGAGAACATTTTTCTCCATGTATCTCTTATTCAGCATCTTAGCACCCCTTCCTTTATTCTCTGGCTCTTTCCTGAGAATGTAAACAGGACTGCAGATGTTATAAACTGAAAAACAATGTAGTCTCTTTGGTAATTTTAACTGATGTGTGTATGTTTTTGGCACAGCTATGTCTCTACAGGTTTTGTTGCTTCTCTGAGAGATGTGTTTCTGCTTTATGAATATACAGGGATTGGCAAAAGTAGGCTTACCATTGAGAGTATGCAAAAACAGTTTATTCTTATATTAGTATGTATTAATGATTCCATTATTTTCCATACAAGGAACTGAAGATCTATTTTTTTGTCCACTCCTGTATTTATAATGTAGTCTACTTGTATACTATAATTTGCTCTTTAACATTACATGTATTCTTGCTTGAACAGCTGTTTTCTGGAATGAGGATCTGAGATGAAGAGGACTCCAGGAAAGAGATATAGATATAATTTTTAACTTACACTGGAAATACGCCAGAAAAGGAAGGACACTTGTTCTTGTGCGTGAACATTATTGTGGGCCTTTGATTTCTCAGCAGTGGTATTGTCTGAGACTGAAGGACCTGGATGCTGAGGAATGACTTTGTCCCGAGCACCACAAGGTCACTGGTTCGATTCCTGGTCAGGGCACATGACAGGGTCATGGGCTTGATCCCCATTAGGAGCCATGCAAAAGGCAGCCCATTGATGTTTCTCTCTCTCTCTTCCTCTCCCTTCTTCTCTCCCTAAAAAAACAAACAAACAAAAAACACACAAAACAAAATATAAAAAAATAATAATTAGCTGATTTTTTAATTTTTCTTGAGAGTGTGGCTTAACTAAAAATGATTATTGATTATAAAAAAATACATTATGCTTCAGTCCCAGGTATGGAAATATTGACTATTATTTTCTAGTATAAAATATAAATCATGATATTAGAATACAGGATATTAAAACATTGTTTCATTTATTATAATCAAGGTCCCAGGTTTTATATGAACCCATATAAACAGAGGACAGTTTGGGAATTTTCTAATTGTAATACAAAGTACAATAAAGACGACGACCTAAGTGTTGGTAAGTTAAGGCAACACTGGCAGGAAATAATAGCCCAGTACCCTTGGGAAGGTTGCTCAATCTTTTTGACTCACAGTATTCACAGTTGCAAAATGGAAGAATTACTTTAGTGAAGATCTTTTTTTTTTCATCTCAAAAGCATACATAGTTCTCTGCTGGGTGCTAGCTCAGGGTGAGAAGGTAAGGGATTCAGTTGGGTTGAGGGTGGAGGGAATGGGATGGAGAGAAAGTTCTTAAAGGAACTCTCCTCCTTCCCTGCCCAAGGAAGATGAACTACTATTCTAAGTGGTCAGCTTAATAGTAAGTCTTGAAGTCAGATCGCATCAGTCCTCCAGCGAGGTTTGTCTCCTTCATTACTGCGTTGGCTATTCTGGGTCTTTTGCCTCTCCATATAAAGTTTAGATTCAGTTTGTAGATAGTCACACAATAATTTGATAGGATTTTTATTAGGAGTGTATTGAATCTATAGATTACATTGGAAAGAACTGACACTTTAGTAGTATTGAATCTTCCTATCCATGAACATGGAATATCTCACCATTGGTTTAGTTCTTTGATTTTGATTATCAGAGTTTTGTAGTTTGTACGTATTTTGTTAGATTTATACCTAAGTATTTTACTTATTTGGGGTGGTAATGTAAATGGTATTGTGTGTCCTCTCTCACCACCACTGTTCAACTTCATATTGGAAGTCCTCACTAATGCCATAAGACAGGTGAAAAATCACATACAAATCAGAAAGGAAGAAATAAAGTTATCTGTTCACAGATGACTTGATTGTGTATAAAATCCAAATGAATGGGAAAAAACTTTTAGAATGAATAAGCAATTATTGCAAGGTTGTAGGATACAAGGGTAATACACAAAAGTCAGTTGCTTTCCTGTATACCAGCAACAAGTCTGTCAAGAAAAATATATTAACTTTATTTTATGTGAAAAATTTTATAACACCTTTCTCCAGAAATAGCTTTATTATTTCTTTAATTATATATAACTTTAAAAACAACCTTTGAGAGAGAAATATCTTGAAAGAGGAATATACAGTGCATGCTCTATTATAGGAAGCTTAACCTATTTTCATGATAGTTATATTTATTACCACTATAATGTGACTATATTACCAACTGACATAAAGAAAAAAATGAAAAAGAAAAAGAGAGAATATGAGAGAGGGAGAGGTTATTTCTGGTTTGAGATTATTATGTTTTTGTTTTTCACTGATTAGGACATCACTATAGGTAATATAATAAATGTTTGTCTTCCATGACCTTATTTTTAATCTTTCAAGTAACAGGATTGGGGATAAAACATTTTATATACATTGCTGGCTTCTCAAGCTTCATCACTATTCTAGGAGATAAAGCTGGTTTAGATGACAACATTCCTTGCATTTAAGTTTTTCTGTGAGTATTTTGCTAAGAATTCAAGTCATATACATTTTATTTACCTGGAATAAATATACCTGAATGATAATGATTATCTTGATTTGTAGAATCATTTCTTATTGCTATTGATTCTTAAGATAGCTAGAATTTTATTAGCTAGCCTTCGAGATCCAATATAAATTTAACTTATTAATATTTTAGGAGGGAAAGTATTTACCAGGTGTCCATTTTTGTGGCTTCTACATTAAAAAAAAATTATCTTTATTGTTGAAAGTATTACAGGTGTCTTCTTTTTTTTTCCCCATTGACTCCCTCCACTCCACACCAGTCCCTCCCCCTCCAGGCCTTCAGCACACTATTGTCTATGTCCATGGGTTATGCGTACATGCATATAAATTCTCTCCCCACCCACCCACACACCCCTGCCTTCCTTTTGAGAATCATCAGTTTGTTCTATGCTTCTATGTCTCTGGATCTATTTTGTTCATTAGTTTATTTTTCTTCATTAGATTCTACATATGAGTGAGATCATGTGATACTTGTCTTTCTCTGACTGGCTTATTTTGCTTAGCATAATACTATCAAGTTCCCTCCATGCTGTCTCAAAGGGTAACCCACTCCACTTTCAAACTGTATCTCCCCATTGTCAGTCAGCAAGTAGGTAGGGAATTAAGACTAATTTTATTAATACACAAAACATAACATAATTAAGAAAATGTATAAAAAATTAAAAAGCTGCAATTTTCATAATGCAATTAAAAGCGAAAGAAAAATGATTTTTAATTATATGCTCATTTGAGTTATGTGTCATAGCTCCCCAAGAGAGATGTCTGTGTAGACCCAAGTACTGGCCTCAGTAATTCATTATGACATCATGGGGTGGTGTAAAGGGAAGTAAAATTGCTACTCCCTCCACCTGCTCCTTCCTTTTTTTCCAGGCCTGGGGACAGAATATGATAAAATATGGCCCTTGCTATTCTCAATCAAAGATTCAATCCTTGTTTCAAGTGTGTGCTCAATTCTGGAGCATTGGGTAGGGGAAGGATCTATTATTGAACTGTTTCTTATAGTGAATTTCAACCACTTCCTCTTTTGAGCCCCATCTGCTCACTCATTCCATTCCTCAGCTCTTTTGTAGTTCTGTAGGCCAGCACATGCACTTTGGGGAAGGCAGGTAGCTTTCAGCTAAATCCTTTATCACGTTTCTGTTTCCCTATTTCTAATTTTTTTTAACATGTCTGCTCTTGTCTCTTTTTTTTTATATTTTATTGATTTTTTACAGAGAGGAAGCGAGAGAGACAGAGAGTTAGAAACATCGATGAGAAAGAAACATCGATCAGCTGCCTCCTGCACACCTCCCACTGGGGATGTGTCCGCAACCAAGGTACATGCCCCTGACCAGAATTGAACCTGGGACCCTTCAGTCCGCAGGCTGACGCTCTATCTACTGAGCCAAACCGGTTTCGGTTGCTCTTGTCTCTTTTACTACTTTCTTTGTCCTTGTGAGATGATGGCTTTCTCCTTTTGTTGTTGTTGTTTATCTCTTTACTGTCATCTTGGGTAGAGTCCTGAGGACAGCATGGGAAAATGCATCTGTGCAATCTGCCGCTCTAAACACCTGCCCCTGAGACAATATATTGAACGAGGGGAAAATAAGTCTTGGCTCTTTGCTTTGCTCTCTGCAGTCTGCCCCCTTCATTTCTGTCTCACTTATGCCTTGAAAGATACCTATAAAGTTTTCAACCAGCTGTCAGTTCATCTCCACCAAGGCATTACTTGATATCAGCTTAAAAAAATAACCTATGGCCCTAGCTGGTTTGGCTCAGTGGATGGAGCGTCAGCTTGCGGACTGAAGGGTCCCAGGTTCGATTCTAGTCAAGGGCACATGCCCGGGTTGCGGGCTCGATCCCCAGTAGGGAGCAAGCAGGAGGCAGCCGGTTGGTGATTCTCTCTCATCATTGATGTTTCTATCTTTCTATCCCTCTCCCTTCCTCTCTGAAATCAATAAAAATATATTTTTAAAAAAGAAATAACCTATGGAGGAAATATATATATATATATATATATATATATATATATATATCCAAAAGAAATACATTCTGTTTTCAGTAATATAAACAATATAGAAGGATACAAAGAGGTAGCAGAATTTCTTTTAAATGGGAGTCTAAAAAGACTTTAAGACTATCAAGGAATAAATAAATCTTAATTGAAAATTCAGATTGAGTCAGTTGTTCAGGAATAGAAGATTGTCTTCAGTCTAATCTAATTAACCTGTATCAACTCAGAGAAACTGCTCTCTGAGATGTAAGCAGCAGGTATGATATTAACCAAAAGTTTCCTATTGTAGATAAACAACCAAATGAATCAAAAGAGGAGTGCATCTCTTTTCCAAAAAAGTTTGTAGTTTTTACTCTAGGCTGCTTTTTTATTAATTAGCTTAGATGACATTTCTAAGTAATGCTTATACTTCAAAAGATTGGTAGAAAAAAATCCATTTTTTTTACAATATGATGGACACATCATAATCACCCCAAATCCATAGTTTACTTGGTGTTGTGCATTCTGTGAATTTGAACACATGTATAATGACATGTATCCATTATTGTAATTAATATACAAAGTAGTTGCACTACCCTAAAAATCCTCTGTGCTTGCCTATTAATCCCTTCACTCCCAACCACTGATCTTTATACTGATCCATAGTTTTGGCTTTTACAGAATGTCATATAGTTGGAATCTTACAATATCTGGCCTTTTCAGATGAGCTTCTCTTACTTAATAACATGAATTTAAGATTCCTTCATGTCTTTTCTTTGTTTGCTAGTTCATTTCTTTTTCCAAGAATCAGTTCAAATTTATAACAAAGTACATTTTGAAAAGCACTTCAGTTAAAGGCATAAAAAGAGGTTAAGAAAATATCCTGTTAGTCAATTGTATGAAATAGCTGAAGAAAATTACTAAGACATCTCTCTTTTTTTTTTCTTTCTTTTTTCATCCTCATCTGAGGATACTTTTTCCATTAATTTTTAGAGGAGTTGAAGGGAGAGGGAGAGACAGAGAGAAACACCGATGTGAGAGAGACATATCAATTGGTTGCCTCCGACATGCCGCTCCCAAGGTATGTGCCCTTGACCAGAATCAAACCTGGGGCCCTTCAGTCTGCAGGCCAATGCTCTATCCAGTGAGCAAAACTGACTAGGGCAAAACATCTCTCTTTTGGCTTACTGTTTATCCATATGCCTTAAAACCTTGATAGCTAGAGAGATCCCAGCACAACCTAAGAAACAAGTTCTTGAATGTTCATAAATTCCTGAAAAAATAAATTCTTGAGTGTATTATTTCTCCATAAAGAAGACAGAAAATAAAACAAACCTCCCAAATCCCAAGGAAAAAATAAGCAGTAATTAAAAATCTATTATTAAACAGTGAGAGCAGCAAAATTTATTTTTATGGCCCTTTGGAAATATTTTTAAAGCTGTATATGTAGCAATATTTACTACAAGCCAGCTCCGTGTACAGAACATTCCCAAGTGAAAATTTTAGAAATTTTATCAGGTGTTAAATCTTTAACAGGGAAGCTGACATAGTAATAGTCTTAAGTCCCCCTAGGAAAACACCTTGTTTAAGCTGTCATCCTCTATTACCTTAAAAAAGAAACTTTCTAGGTTAGATCATCTTTCTAGTTTTGATCTAGCGTTAAAGAAATATTTTTCATATTAAACACTTAATGACTATTGGTGTCTGGGGTGCTGAGCTGAAGGTAACGAGGCACAGAACAAAAATTCTGACTTAATTGCAGAATTTCCCATGTTATTTGAAATGTTAATCTTATCACAAGTTTTCCTTGATCTACCTTCAGGAGTAAACCTCAAACAGGTCTGAGGTCTGGATGGGCTTAGAAAAGAACCTGGAGATTTTACCTCTGCCTCTCAGAAAACATTTATAAACGTGCTGGATTCATGTTCCTGCTGAGGAGGCAAAACCACTGTCTCTGTCTTTCCAACAATTCAGTGGTGAGAAGGAGGGACAAGAGAGCCTAAAACCCCTAAGTGAATGTGCCAGGAACTTCTCTCACCTGGTTGTACTCTTTCTCTCCATAGATGGAATCATGCTCAGTTACGCATCCCTAGCTCTTCCCACAATAGTTTTGGGAACTGAAAAAGTGTAGCTATGTGTAACCTTCTCCGTATGCAACCAAGTCCATACATTTCCATATCTTTTGCTATTAGCTCAGCTTTTTAACTGTATTTGTTGGCTTCTTTTTATGAAGGACATCACCCTTTCATTGTGATGATAATGCACTGATTTAGAGAATTCAAGACATTGGAACATTTTATTGGAAATAGGTCTGCCTTCTAGAAGGATAAGACTTAGCCTAGCTTTTCTATTAAGATCCTGCCCTTCTACCTTTTCTTCAGTGTGTATTTTCAGTAACTGTATTCGTTTGACCACTGGAAAAATCTCAGTTATCATCTTGGACAGTGGGGGACTTCCACTGTGTCAGACCTCTCTGGTTTCTCAGGGACATGTTCTGTGACACCTGTCTCTCACAGTGAAGTGCCAGATCTCATCGTACCAGCCAATTATGTTCATCTCTTCCCAACTTTTCATTCATCAAAGTCTAGTCAAGAGCATGAATCAGCCATGGTGGGAGTGTTGACAACATTGAAATTGATCATAGCTACAAATGCAGGCTTTCATTGCCTTCTCTCCCTATGCAGGTGGTTAAGCCTTTACCAGCATTCCACTGTCCCCAAATTATCTATATGTCCATACACATTTGAATCTATGTAAACATTATGTTTTAGCACAGATAGTAAAAAAGATCAATCTGAAAATGTCAAAGCAACTTCTCTAGTCCTGAGAAAAGATCAGATACTCTTCAATAGTACCAGTCCCTCACTCATCATGCTTAACTGCTTGCAATGCTGATTTATGGAATCAAGCATCTGGAAGTTCAGCTGCTTCACTGTTTCCCAAATATTCTAGCTTAAACTCTCGTTATTCTAATATATTTTCTGAAAAATCTCATTAGGAATTAGTTGTATCACTTCTGAGACGTCTAGTACCATCAGAGGAAATTTGTTATTATTACATATTTTGGACATAATATAAGACACAAGAGATATTATAATGACCACTCAAGTATCTGTAGCCCAGATTAAAGAAAATTAATTAAGGCTTCACTGCCTGTCATTTATGTCTCTTTCTTTTCTGCAGATGAAATTATTATCCTTCATATGATGTATATAATTTCTATATATTTCTTGATACATTTTCTACATAATATGTGCTAATCTATTACTGCTTTAAATATTGATTTTTTTGCTCAATCTTATATTTATGAGAATTATCCAAGTACATACAAGTAGCTCATATTTAGTTAGTTTTAGTGCTATATAACATTCAATCTAAGAATATATGTCACAATTTATTCATTCTTCTAATGCCAAAATATTTATGATGTTTTGACTTTTTGTTTTTATAAAAACTGCTGCTATAAACATTTTTGTAGAAGTCTCCTTATATACATATCTGAGAATATAGTTAAAATATATAAATGGGACTGGTTTGGCTGAATGGATAAAGGGTTGGCCTGCAGACTGATGGGTCCCAGTTCAATTCTAGTCAAGGGTACATGCCCGGTTTGAGGTCTTGATCCCCAGTAGGGAGCATGCAGGAGGCAGCCAATCAATGATTCTCTCTCATCATTGATGTTTCTATCTCCCTCTCCCTTCCTCTCTGAAATCAATCAATTAAATAAATAAATAAATAATAAATAATAAAAATATATGACTGGTTGTGGAATTACTGGTGAGTAGAGACTGTGCCTCTACCACTTTCTTAAATATTGCCAAATTGCTCTTCAAAGTAATTATAATAATTTACATTCCATTCAGCAGAATGTTTCTGAATTCTGGTTTCTGAATAATCTTTCCTAAATATGCTGTTAGGTTTAAATTTTGACTGGTATGATGGATGTGAGATTAATGAAGTGGTTTTAAATAAAAGAATATCTACACTAATAAAAGACAAAGATGATAATTGACCATACCTTCGCTACACCCCAAAGCCATGCCCACCAGCCAACCAGAGCAACTATATGCAAATTAACCCAACCAAGATGGCAGCTGGCAGCCATGGAGTTGGAGCAAGTAGGAGGCTTGGTTGCCCGGGTGATGGAGGAAGCCAAGCTTCCTGCCTGCCCTGAGCTATCTGTGGCCTCCACTCATGGCAACAAAGTTTCAATTATAGAAGACAAGTAAATCCCAGATACCTGCTTCCAGCCAGCCTCCACTGGAGCTTGGGTGGCTGGGGGCCATGGCCAACCTGCAAACAGCCATCAGCCCCTCACCCAGGCTGGCCAGGCACTCCTATATAATAAAAGGGTAATATGCAAATTGACCCTAACAGCAGAACAACTGGGGATGACTGGTCACTATCACACACAGTGACCACCAGGGGGCAGATGCTCAATGCAGGAGCTGACCCTCGGTGGTCAGTGCGCTCCCACAGGGGGAACTCTGCTCAGCCACAAGCCAGGCTGATGGCTGCCAGTACAGCGGTGGTGGTGGGAGCCTCTCATGCCTCCTCTGCAGCACTAAGGATGTCCAACTGCAGCTTAGGCCTGCTTTCTGCTGGCAAGTGGACATCCCCCAAGGGCTCCCGGGCTGCCAGAGGGATGTCTGACTGCCAGCTTAGGCCCAATCCCCCAGGGAGCGGACCTAAGCCAGCAGGTGGTCAACCCTGAGGGGTCCCAGACTGTGAGAGGGCACAGGCCGGGCTGAGAGACCCACCTCCCTGAGTGCACAAATTTTTGTGCACTGGGCCTCTAATAAATATATATATATATATATATATATATATATATATATATATATATATATAATTATTATTATTATTAAACACAAAGTAGCAGAAGAACCCCAAATTGACAAAACCCAATGCACTTCAACAAGGGTAAACAATGGTATACTCATGCACCAGAATACCACTTAGCAAGAAAAAGGAACAAAATACTGCTCCATGGAAATATGAATAAATCACACAATGGTGATAGAAATCACCATGCTGGTCATCTCTGTTAATTGTAGGGAACTGCCTGACAAGGGTTTAAAGACACTTTATGGACTAATGGAAATGGTCTACATATTTTGGGTGTTGGTTACACAGGAGGGCATATTTGTCAAAATAGATTGAACTGTACATGTAAAATAGAATATAATTATACATCAGAAATTTTAAAAGAATATTAATAGAAAATAAAATTTTAAAAATAAAACCATATTGAATATGAACTTCACAGCTTTTCCCCACCTTCATATTAGGAGACGAGTATTAATTACTTGTGCAGCTACCAGGTTGTCTTTTTATTTTATTATTCTTTTAAAAACATATGTTGAGCAAGACAATGGAAGCAACTGCAAAAATTTAGGAAGAAAGAATTAGGGGGAACTGAGTGGAGAGAGAAGGGAATTGGGAGCAACAGGCTTTGCCATGTTGTGTAAGATATTGAAAGAGAGTCTCAGATAAAGAGATTTTTAAACATTTTGCTCAGAGTTAAAAATACAGTCCCTCTTTAATGCTTTCCAAAAGCAGCAGTAAAAATTTAAATTGCCTTCCAATCATTTTTAGATGTAACACTGATGCTTTATCTAAATGTATTCTCTCTACTGAGTTAGACCGGGAAACAGTGTCTCTTGAGACACACTAGTGGAATATGTTAAATTATAGTACATTCTTGTGACTATTTTTAAGACACATAAAACAAGTTTTAGCATTTTATTCAAATCCTAAATCACATCCACTGGTGAATTTATTTTAAATTAATTATACAGAAAAAGTGTGACTTAAAAAGTAAATAATAAAAAATGAGGTATTTTATTTTGGAAGTGAATGTATGTGGAACTTTGAATACTATGGCATGGACTATATTATGGAAAATATATAAAAGCAGCTTTCATTATCTGCTTTTGGATATCTTGCAACTTGTAATTTTTCCCATAATTTTGTGTTTTGTTTTTAGATAAATAGGATAGGCCATTTAAAATTATTTCAATCATACTTTGTAAATACACTGTAAATTCAGGTAATCATTATTTCCAAAGGCAAAAGTCAAATTAGAGGTATTTCATCCCTGGGTTATATCTTTTTAACATTGATTGTTAAACTCAAAGAATCATTTTAAAGTGATAGTGAAGAATTTTGATCTTGTAAAGATTACTCTAAAGCATAATTTTGGATTTTCATCTTTTTTATATGCCTCTCATTATCTTTAATTCAAAATAAATGTTTCTTATGCTTCTTGCTTTTAACGAATGGTCTAAAATGAGTAAACATCACACAGGGTATGACTGATATTAAAAGTAGTAAAAAAAATTAAAATGCAACACCCTTCAAAACTACCATGGTGTTCAGTAAGGTACAAATGAGTCACAGATCCATGAGTATTGCTCAAGGGCATATCAGACCACTCACCTAATCTCTACCAGCTCACTTCATGTTCCACTGTAAAGAGAAATTAAATGTCGTTTTGTGAATTGATTAACAAGACAGAAATGGGAGTTGTCATGGACATTTTAGAATGCTTTGACTGACTTCTGGTCATTCACAAACCATAGGTTGTGAAAAGTTTATCTAGTTCATGCTCTTAATGTTGGGCAAGATAAAAGCCCTGTAAAATAGCATCCTTTACCCTAATTTCCTAAGATATGTAACAGCATAATGTGCAAAGATCATGACATGGTAAACGTAATCCAAATGATTATATATTTTTCAATTGATTAATAAGATAGTAAGGCCTGTATATAAGGTTAATCTGTGAACAAGATAATTAATAACAAAATGCACTTCTGGGTATTTGTCCCAAAGAAATTCAAAACAGGATCTTGAAGAGATATTTGCACTTCCATGTTGACTACAGAACTATTCAAAGTAGCCAAGAGGTGGAAACAACCCAAGTGCCTATAGATGGATGATTAATAAAGTAAATGTGGTCTACACATATAACATAATATTTTTCAGCCTTGACAAAGAAGGAGTTTTTGTCATATATAGCAACAAGGATGAGTCTGGAGGACATTATGCTAACTGAAATAAGTCAATCACAGAAAGACAAATTGTGTGATTCCATTTATATGAGAGACTAAACTACTTAAACTCCTACAAGTAGAAAGTAGAATGGTGATTGCCAAGGGCTGGAAGGAGGGAGAAATGGCAAGTTGATATTCAATGGGTCATGCAAGGTCAAAAAATAATTATAATAAATATAATTCCATGCTTATTATTTGTAGGCAATTGTTTGTATGAGTCATAGTAGCTGTGAGGGAACAAAACAGCCCCTTAAGGGGTTTGGGATTTAAGGGCAAGGAATGGCTGTTATGGACAGGTTTACCAGAAGGCAGACTCTGAGGCTGGCTTTAGTGTTCAGAAAGCTGCTGTTGGGAATGCTCTTGGGATCAACACTGTGGGAGAGTGAAGGAGGTAGACCTAGACAGGGAGAGAGGCTGAATTGTATTGTAACCACAAGTAGGTGTCTGCCAACTTAACAGGTAGGTGGAGCTGGTTGGCCTTATAGAGTTGATTCGAATAGGACCAAGCAGCCCAGGCCTCCATATCCTTAAATCTGTCAACCATTGGATGCCTGGAGCCCCTAGTAAAGGGATGTGAGTTTGATCTTCTGTGGAGGGTAACTACATGGAGGAGAGTGGGGAGGAGAAGCTCACTGTTGGGAAGAAGCACATTTGTCTGGAAAGGAAATCCATGTGTCTAACCAGTGTCCACTAGAGGGGGTTGAGACAAGCTATTTAGAACTGAAAGTGTTGCAGAAAGTGAAAATAGTGAAAGAGGGAAATGAATGAACCAGAAGTAGGTAGTAATGTTGCCCTTTCAAAGATCAAAATATATGGATTAGAATCTAAGACTATATTTTTAGTCTGAAAAGAAGTTTGCACAAATGAGAGTTCATACACATGTCTGTCTGTGTTTGTGTGTGTGTGTGTGTGTGTGTGTATTTTTTTTTAAAAAAATATATTTTTATTGATTTAAGAGAGGAAGGGAGAAGGAGATAGAAACATCAGTGATGAGAGAGAATCATTGACTGGCTGCCTCCTAGACATGTGCCCTTGACCTGAATTGAACCTGGGACCCTTCAGTCCACCGGCCGACACTCTATCCACTAAGCCAAAGCAGCTAGGGCCCCATGTCTGTATTTAACGTTGTGGTGTTAATCTAGGAATTTTGGTTTACCTGAATATGGTTTGATATATGTTGCAAGCACAATGTATTGTTATTTATGAAATAATTGCCATTTTATATAAAATCTATTGCTTTAGTGCAACTTTCTGCCTTTAGACCTGTGGCTACATATTTGTAGTGTCAAGATAATTATCTATCTCCCTGATGCATGTTTTACTTATATATCAGAAGCTCCTAATGACAAATGTTTTTTACTCTCTAGTACCCTCTTGGAGGTTATAATGGTACTTACATATCCTCCTTGTTCATACATAATACATGAATACTGCAGAAGTAGGCTATTGAAGTATTTCACTTATCTCCTGCATCACCTTTTCAGTTGATGTGTAGTGAATAGGAACTTAATATGCAGATGTTTTCTTCCACATTTATGCACCAATTGCAAATCTAGGTTGTGTATACATAAAAGAGAGTTTAAGGAAGCTAGTTAAATTTTGGAATAAACAGTGTCCTAGGTTGGATTCTAGTGCTTGCTCTGCTATTAACTTTGTGGGGGATATTGATCAAGAAGCTTTATTTATTTGGTCCCTTTTATTATTTGTAAAATTCAGTGTTGGATTACTTGATTTATAGTGACATTACCCAGCCCTCATTTCATTGCCTGTTGAATGAGTAGATAGAAGTTTTCTATTAACAATATTCATGTTGCCACCAAAGAAAATGAATCTTTTCTTATTCACTGTCGCTCAACCTACACGGGCACTTCGTGGTGCACAACTTCAGACTTTTAGTTTGTTTCATTAACCTAAATCCAGTCCAAAGCTGTAGTAAGATCAATTAGGTACTCTTATAAATTCAAATGTTATAAAATATAACAGTTGCATTACTTCCTATCATTGATCAAAAATGCCTAACAACTTTCCATTGCCACCGAGGGCAAGAAAAATTCTAACTCCCTTTCAGACCTGTTTTCTCTGTTCCCTATCCTACGCCCCAAGTAAGAAGACAGTTCTCATGCTCCCATGAGGACAAGGGGAGGGACCCGGATGTACATGTGAATTGTTATGTGTCCTCAGGAGTCTCATGGGGCTCTTGTCTAGCTGGGCGCCTGCTGTGGTGTCTACTGTGGTACAGCAGGATGCTCTGCTAATGCCGGGGTCTGCGTGTCCTCCCAGTTCTGGTTTCTGGAGCTCTGACTTCTGGCTACTGGGTCCTTGTGAGGCATACTGGACGGTCTTCAGGCACTAGCTGGATATCTCCTCCAGAGCATCCTGGAGCTGGGGACTCAGTGGAGTCTTGAGTGCCACCTTTACCTCCCAATCATTTGCAAGTGACCCAAAGTTTGCCCCTCTGTCGGATTCTTTTGACTTCCTGGGTTATTTTATTTTATTGAAAGTCTGGAGAGTTGGTCCAAGTGTGAGCAATCATCTGTTGCCTTCTTCAGACCCATGTAAAACTAGGAATTTCCATCACACCAACCTCAAATATAAGAGAAATCGGTTTGATAATGTATCTTCTTCCAACTCATGATGCCAATCTGCCATTTCCGGCCTGGAACACATAGGGTCATAGGTGACCCTCTTGTCAGGTGCCATAAAAATTCCCCCAGGTTCTGTTGGGGACAAAATCCTACAGCTCTGGGCTTGGTTCCTCAACTTCTCTGGCTGTTTGTTGCAGATTCACCCATTACATAAGTCTGAACATGAACATCTGACCTTCTGCTCATTCTTTTCCCTCAGACCCCACCTGGGACCCTGAAAGTCTCACCCACTTCCCTATGTGTCAGGCGGAGACTTCTCTGTGCATTCTGTCCTCCAGCTTCTCATAGTGGGGTTCACCTTTCCTCTTCCCTGGAGGCCTGGTGGCTACTGATAAGATGTGTCCTTTGGATGATATTTGAAACATATCGTTCTCCTTACTAAAGCATGTAGTTAAATCTCCTCAACACGGAAGGTCAAGCTGCTGCATCTTGTATTACAGAGAAGGAAAATGCTACACAGACCCCTTTAATTTTGATGGCCATGTGTATCCCATTGGGGATGCTGCTCTGACCCACTTCCTGGTGACCCTGTGGGGCTACTGGGCTTAAGCTTCTTCAGCAGGTCCTGCAGGGCAAGCCTCTCTGCCATTTGGACCTTTCGAACCAGGAGAATCAATGTGGCTTGAACTTTTTATAGCTGATTGGATTGTTCTGTGGTTCCTGTAGTGAATCCCAGTAGGAACAGTATTGTGAGGCCTTGAGGACAGCATGTTTAAAATTGTGTGTGGTGACCCATTAGTGAGTTGTGAAATCCATTTACAAGGTCTTGAGCAACATTCAAAAAATATGGAAGAGAATAGAATAGAAAGGCAAATATCAGTGAACATAGCTTATAGTAAGGCAACATTTATTAAATGTGTTCATTTTGTTAAAGGTCTTCGTGTGTTGTACTGGTTTACAAATTAAAATGCATTTCTTACAGAGTTCTGAGGTCACAATTTTTGAAAGCCATTTTCTTTAGGGTATCTGAGGAACGTCCTGCCTATTTAGTCAAATAACTCTTTTTTGTTGTTTTGTTTTTAAGAAACCTCTCTTGGCTTGGAACTGGGAACTGGAAGGTAGAGACCGGGTCCGGGATGATAACACGAGCGGACCATGTTGCTCTTGAGGAACTGGGCGTTATCTGAGCCACCAGTCCATCAATGAAGGCCCGCCCAGCACTACCATCAGCTGGAGGTGACATATTTTGGATGGGGCTCTAACTGATCCAGGGCACACACTGAGGAATGGGAGCAGGCTGTTCTCACTCCCAGTGCACATCCTTTGGCAGAACTGCCACCTGTCCCAGCACCCACATGGCGAGAGTCTCCTGGGGAGTTCCATTTCACCTGTTGACTAAGAGAAAAAAAAAGGAAAGAGAAGAAGTTCTAGTTTACAGATGGTTCCTCCCAAATTCTAAACTGGCTGTGAGTAGAGGTGCCACATTCAGCCATTTGGGGGAAATTTGAAAATACTTCATAAATTGGGAGCTCGATAGTGACTCAGATACATTTAATTTGTCAGAAATCATACTTACTCTCCTTGTCCTCTAGACTCAACAATATGAATGGAAGTTGGAGGTATGCATGAGGCCTGAAGAAATATAGGAATACAATCATTATAGAAGTCCCAGAGGTGAGTACTCTGCTGTAGGTTTAAGAATGACTGAGGTTATTTGGGAATAGTTTTTCAGAAGACATGAGATTTGCCTTGCTGTTTAAAGGGCGAGAGGAATGCAGTGCAGTGTCAGGAAGGATGAAAAAAGCTGCTGCAAGCTTTGTGGGGCTCAGAGGGCAGGTAGATAAGTGGAAGACTGAGAAAGTTGCCCAGAGGACCCACAAGTTAAGCTGGTATTGACAGTGCATTTTTGTGTGTGTATTGTTTTCATTAATTTTTTATTGTTGAAAGTATTACATATGTTCCCCTTTCCCCCTATTGTCCTCTCACAGTCTGCTCCCACTCCCCAGCCCAGGCCTTCACCACCACCCCCTTTGTCTGTGTCCACTGGTTATGCTTATAAGCATACAAGTTTTTTGGTTGTTCTCTTACCCCCCTCAAATTCCCCGCCCTTCCTCCCCTGCCTTCCCTCTGAAGTTTAAGTCTGTTCTATGATTCAATGTCTCTGACAGTGTTTTGTGGCTAGAAATATGATAGACATTGGCACAAAAGGATAAGGTAAGAAATATCAGCAGAGAAAAGTAAATGAAATAAAAAGTTTCTGCTTGATACAAAAAAGTTTTTATTTGATTCAAAAACATAAAAACATAAAAAAATAAATATGTGCTTAGAGGATTTTAAATAGCAAACATTGATTAAAGGAAAAGAAAACAGATTATTAAGCTAACAGAATATTCTAGAATATTGGTAAATTATGCTACAATGATGTAGCAATTAGCAGGCTACATTTATTTAATGTATATATTAAGATAAATAATATTTGATGGCTTTTGATATTTAGTATAATAAGTATTACCATTTATAATTATTCCATATCCAAATAAGGATAACATCAAAATTAGATATTGATATATTTGCATAATATATTTTTATAATCTTTAAAACTGATTGTTCTTTAAGAACTAATGTACTCTAATGGCTCTATTTCTGTTTAGAGTTCCTAGTCATTTGTCAATTTGACTCTGTTTTATTAGAATTGGCTATATCTTGACTCTAGGTTTTTTCCATCAACCAAATGTTCTTCGTGGACAAGTAAATTTGTCTTTTTGGAAAATGTAAACCTTACCCATAAAGCTTTTTTGTCTAGAAGTTATATAATTTATATTATACATTTGAGTAAAATGTATAAAAGTACATTTCTCTAGCTATTCCATAATTTTATTTTCACAGCATTAATTCCATCATTATCAAGCAAAAGCAAAAAGGAATAAAACAATTAGTATTGGAGGGGACTGTTAATGTCTATGCTATGTATATACTCGAATGTCATGCTTTTCCTTCTGCATCTCATAATTTTAATAGATACAAAGCATTTTATAAACCTCCAATATGGAATGGATGTATTATGAAAGAATTACTTGTTTAATGATAGTACAAAATATTTTCATTAACATCACTCTGGTTTGCCAGACGCATGATGTGATTGATTTAAAAACATCAGAAAATCTCTCACCTAATTATGCTGATGTAGACAATGGACCATGAAAGCTCCAAAGAGATTTATTCTAGTTTATTGAATAAATAGGTATTTATTCCTAATGAAGTTATTCCAGGTTCTTGGGTGAACATTTATTTTAGACTTTCCCCTCCCCAAAGTTTTAAATGCATTTATAGGATTGTAATACAATTGTAATATTAAATGTAGTTTAGCATTACAACCAGAGATGTTAGATTATTCAGTGTTTGAATACTGAGAAGAGAATTGAAAACCAGTACTTTTTCTAAAGATAATCCTTTAAATAACCTAGTGAGTAAAGAATTATTGTCAATTATTCCCTACATTTCCTCTTTCACCATCATCTTTTATGAAGAAAAGAAAATATATTTTAAAAGCAACAAATACCTGAAGGATTAATATAAATACATTTTATTCATGAAAAATTATTTAAACTATAACCATTCTCCTTCCAAATTTAATCCTCAAAGCAAGTGCAAAAACACAGAGAGAGGACAGATGTTTTTCTACGCTGTTTGGTCATACAAATTGGATTTTATTGGACTCTTAAAAGAGTTCTTTTGTTGGATTTACATTCATGTTTAAGTAACTAGACCCCAAGTTCTCAGAGTTAGGGTCAAATAATATGTTTCTAATTTCATGAGTCGTTTAATGCAGATCGATCCCAAATCCTCTAACACTGTATGTTCCTATAAGAAACTCAGATAAGAGCATTATTCCACTTAAATAGGGAGCCGTCTTTTATGTCCATAAAGCTCCTCCTGAATGTAATCAGGCCTGTGTGAGGCTAGAAGATAAATGGGATATGGGGAAAAATGATAATCTTACCCTCTGCTTTTCCACTAAAAAACAAAATAAAATGCAGCATTTCTGTGTCTTGTGAAAATGATGTTGCTATGGAGACTGCCTTTATGAATCCAAATGAAATTGATGTTAGCAACACTCTTCTGATTTTGAGTTCCCATGAGTTAAGGTTGCCTCTCCTTCTCTTAAACCTTCTTATTCTTTGTTGAATATGCATAGGGCAGCAGAGCATGGCATGTAAATCCGTAGGATAGCCGTTTTCCCCATAACAAAGTAGAAAACATGGAAATAAAGCATTGTCATTTTCCAAGAAAAGGACTCATTTGCACATTGTAAGGAGAATATGCATAAAAAATGGCTTTTCTTACTTGCTCTGCACATGGGTAAAGAAGAAAAAGCATGAGAAGTTGGAAAATTATCTTTCTGTGTTTTTTATGTGGTGAAACTGCATATATAATATTTAAACATGATCTTTGTTGAGTTACAAGAACTAGAGCTTACATTTTCTCAATAGTATTTTATCTCCTAAAATTTATAACAATAACAGATGTCCTGTTATTTGCTTCCATAAACAAACACCATCTTCTCTTTCTAAATGTTACTGCAACCCAAATTGCATTATTTAGGAAGGTGAGAGAAAAACTCACACCTGAACCTACCCAAACCAAATCGAAATGTTTCTTAATGTAGACTCTAATGACCAAGTGGAGAAAGACCAGAGTCTTTTCCCTCGATTAGGAGTTTTAGTAGAGTGACTCATTTTAATTGATGAAGTGTTCATTTTTAAATCATGTTCTTTTAAAGCTGGAAATTTGATTAATACGAAAGTATCACTTGGGGCATTTTCTCCCTCTCAGTCCTCAGGGCATCTTGTGTGCTTCTTAGAATGTTGGCCCACTGCGGTAATGACTTGCTCTCTTATCTACGCCTTTTCCAAACTGTGAGCTACAGGGTTCTAGGCTTGTGTTCTCGTTGTCCTTCCTTCCCAGCACACTGCATAGTGCCTGGAAAATGGTGAGGGAGGGGACCCTCAGTGGTCATTGAACACACACTAATCAGGTCTCTGCCAAATACTTGGTGAATTCTTTCCATCTCTTCTTTGAAATGTCTCTTTAAAACGTTTGATCCTGGTGTTCAGTTGAATGTATACATCATATGCTCAGTTTCCTTTTTTATTCCTAGAAAAAATTTACATGCCAAGTGAGACCACATATAATTTTCTCTAAGATTTCGGGGATTGGATAGGTATTAGGAGAACAAGTAATTTAAGTCTTACTTCAATAACCAATTCAAAAGTAGTAAAATATATCAAAACAAACAAGTACAAAACTGTGTTGGGAGAACAGATAATGTCCTGTATACTTGTAATATGGCAGAGTACGTGCTGTGGGGGATACATATGAAGAGACAGCTAAGGACTATATGTCTTCAAGTAAATTAAAATGACTTTAGCCAGAGGGAAAGGGGGATGAGGGAGGCAGAAGTGGACAGAGGGGGGATGAATGGGGATGTAAACAGACTTGACTTTGGTGGTTGACCACACGATGCTATATGCAGATGTTTTGATTTGCACACTTGAAACCTGTATGGTTTTGTTAACCAATGTCATCTCAATAAATTCAATTAAAATGACTTTAGAACATTTTTTAAAAATTTATTTTTATTGATTTCATAGAGGAAGGGAGAGGAAAAGAGAGATAGAAACATCAATGATGAGAGAGAATCATTGATTGGCTGCCTCCTGCACAACCCACACTGGGGATCAAGCCTGGAACCCAGGCATGTGCCCTGTCTGGGAATCAAATCATGACCTTGTTCATAGGTTGATGCTCAACCACTGGCCAGGAAACTTTAGAACATTTTTATGAAAAAGTGGGGGAAATGTGAACTGTTTTAGAGTGACACTTCATTAACTATATGGTTGTTGATTTCATAAAATTACTCTCCCTCAGGATTTGTAGGAGGTCTTTACTTGTAGTTTTTCCTTCATCTATTTTCATGGTTGGGCATCTTCTTATCTAAGGCTTTCTCCAAAATTCTGTCCAAAACAATTAATTTTCCTTCTAACTGAATTACCTTTGTAAGTACTGCATCAATTTTTCTGTGTGTTTTTTTCCTGCACATATGCTGATATCCTCAACATCTGCCAAGGCTCCTAAAACTTAGCTCATCTTCTCTGCCAAAATACCTTTCTCTCTTTAAGCTATCTACAGATGAGGTACAATGACAAAGAAGATGAGATCAAACTAATAAGGAAGAGGCCATGGTACATTGTTTTAATGATAAATATGTTGAAAACTATTGTGAAAACTATAATACTACAAAGATTATTAATGGCAGCAGTCATAGAGATAATTTTATGAAATTTTGTGTTTATATTCAGAAAATTATCTGTGCTATGGAGATTATTCAGATCTAGTTCTGCACATTTAAAAGAAAGGTACAAATAATAAATAGGAACAATGAAATGATAACATTTTCCCCAATAAAGCAGGTGTCTGGGGTCAATATGTATTCTATCTAATGGCCTAAGTTTCTTTTTTAAAAAAATATATTTTATTGATTCTTTACAGAGAGGAAGGGAGAGGGATAGAGAGTTAGAAACATCGATGAGAGAAACATCGATCAGCTGCCTCCTACACACCCTCTACTGGGGATGTGCCCTCAAGGTACATGCCCTTGACCAGAATAGAACCTGGGACCTTTCATTCCGAAGGCCAATGCTCTATCCACTGAGCCAAACCGGTTAGGGCAGATGGCCTAAATTTCTATATCTATAGAACATCACAAAAGTTAGTCTATATATCAGTAATGTTTATATAATGGCCTAAACAGTCAGAGAAATACACAATCACCATTAAAAGCTGTCAAAGAAATATTAAGTATATGAAGTAATATCCCTATCATTTGGATCATTGCTTACTTAGTATAATTCATTCCCTTAGAGAACTGGATATTTGGGGTTTCATTAACACATTCAATAAATATCTTGTCATTTGAGGACAAGCATTTGTATATGGTGTTGGAGTATTATGGAATATCTAGAAAGAAAATTTCATGTTAATTTATTTTATTGCTGACAATATTGGCTAACAGTCAGGAGGCATATTACCACTAAATTGAATATGTCATTTATGAACAAAAGACAATTGGGAATTGATTTCCACCTTGCATAGGGGGAAGAAATCTACTCTTTTTCTCAGCTGTCTATTATCTCTGAGACATTATATGCAATGATAATAAAAATCAATAGGACACACACTGAGCTTGGAATACTCAGCAATAATTTTTCCAATCAGAGTTCTGCCGAATGAAATGAAAGAAGCTCATGACATCTGGTACCCTGTACTCGTTCCTGGCTTCTGTCGATGCTGTGGCCTGCAGATGGGAGCTGGCTGCTGCGTTTTGGCTTTCTTTGAACTTATCATGGGAATCGGATTTACTCACTCAAGCCCTTACCTAATTGTTACTCTGCTTTCAGGACTGTTGCCATCAATGACTACATGATGCTCAGGCCACTACATTCTTATGCCTGTCCCTTTTATACAGGCAGATTCTAATGCTTGATGGAGTCACAAAGTATCACTGTGGGAAAATGACCAGCGACTTCAAGGTTTCAGGACCTCCAGGAACTGTAAGGAGAACTGGATAAATTGCATTTGGTGGGTTACTTGACAGTTGATTTGCACAAAAGATGCCATGGGATATAGTGAAATAATGTGTTCTACTTAGGGCAGGCATGCTCAGAATAAAAACACACTAAGCTCTAATCTCAGTAAGGCGTCATAGGAAACAGGACAGAAGTTCAATGGAGTACCTCTCTTGGCCTTTTAATATATAGTCAGTAAAGCATGTTAAAGAATGGCTTCACATGGAGAAAAGTTTCTTTTTTAATACAGCTTTAGAGGCCTTTATAAGATAACTAGAGGCCTGATGCACAGGATTCGTGCACTGGTGGGGGCTTGGCCTGCGGGGATGGGTCGCTGTGGGAGCACTGCTCATCCTGGTCAACCGAGTAGCTGTGGACCCGCCCTCTGAGCGGCTGCTCCCACTGTGGGAGCACCACTCATCCCAGTCAGCCCAGTGGCACTCTGACCATCAGGGGGCAGCTCCTGCATTGGGCATCTGCCCGCTGGTGGTCAGTGCATGTCATAGCGACTGGTTGACCAGTTGTTCTGGTCATTCTGCTGTTTGGTTGCTGGGCTTTTATAGGATATGGGAAGGTTGTGTTTAACTACAACAAAGTAGATTCTTATAACATTTTTTCTTATTGTAAAAGCTAATAACATTTAAGAAATATATTAAAAATAAAAAAGAAGAATATAAAAAGTCTACCATTCCTGAAATAAGGTAACATAGACTTTCCACATTATTACATATGTGATTTTTATATACATCATTTATGCACACATTGTTTTTAATGAGAATAAACTATACTGTAATCTGCTCTTTTGTTGTTAATTTAGCAATGTATTAGTATTAATGTTAATGAAAACATTCAGTAATCATCATTTGAATGTTTGCTGAGAATTAATTAGTTTTACTGATAGATCCTGATTATATAATCATTCCTTTGGTGATAATCATTGAAGTTTTTTTTTTTTCTACCCACCACCCACCTTCTCTCATTTTCTTAATTATTTTAGAGTTAAGTCATGCTAAAATGAAAATCATAACAGCTATGTGTGATCCCTACATGGTTATCCTCTTACATAAAATAACTAGAAAAATGAGTGGTGAATCTAAGGGTATGTACCATGGTGTAGAGATCAGCAGGACTCAATAGGGCTCCAGCATATAACATCTATTCTTTTTACTACTATCCCTTTAAACTTCTGCTGTGAACACGTTCTTTTGTTCTACAACTGGATGAAATCTTAAGCATGTCTCATAGTCTTGCAGAACCCCTTTAATTAATAAACAGAACCTTGTTTTTGACTTTAAAAAAAGTTTATATTTTAAAACCTGGAAGAATGTTATGGTCTAATGTGATCAGGTGTTCCTCCTGGAAGTAATTGGCATTCTTGATAAAATTCTCCAATTCTCTAATAGAAATTAATAAATTTATGAGCCCCTCCTAAAATTCTAATAGTGTTCAACCTCAGAAAGAGCCTAATGTCATTTAACCAATCTCACAAAGAGCCTATAATATTTAACCAGCCATTGCATTATATTTCATCCAATTTAGTGACTACTGGACAGCTACTTTCCTCCATAGAATGTCCCTCCCTGAGGAATTATCTGAATTGTCATGACATAAGCTCCTTTCTTTGTGACAAATTTCAAGAAAAACTCCAACATGTGTTTATAATCAATTTTCTCTGAGACGATATTTTAATAAACATGAGAAAGTTTTATCTGTGAGACTGAGTGGGGTTTATTCCAAGTAGGTAAATACAGATTAAAAAAATATCAGGCCTGGCTGGCATGGCTCAGTGGTTGAACGTTGACCTAGGAACCAGGAGGTCAGGATTTGATTCCTGGTCAGGGCACATGCCTGGGTTGTGGGCTTCATTCCAAGTAGGGGCCATTTAGGAAGCAGCAGATCAATGGTTCTCTGTCATCATTGATGTTTCTCTTTCTTTCTTTGCGCTGAAATCAATAAATTATATTTTAAAATCAGCATAATCTGCTGTTATTGAATAAAAAATAAAGGTCATGTGATCATGTTGTTAGATACAGAAAAAGCATTTAGTTAAATTCAACACTCATTTATGAAATGATTAAAATAAACAACAAAACAAACAAAAACTCCTTGCAAATTAGAAATAGAAAGGAATTTTCTTAATCTGACAAACAATATTTTAAAAGAAACCTATAGGAAAAATCATATATCATGGTAAAATATTGAAAATATTCTCTTAAGATTATAAACAAGATAACGGCGCTTTTTTAAAATTCAGTATTTTAATTTGGTCCCCAGCCAATAAGGTAAAAAATAAATAAAAGTAGAAGGATAGTTAAGAGGGAAATAAAAATTTTATTATTTGTAGAACAAGATGATTATGTTCAAGAAAAAAAGTTACTTCATTTAAAAACTCTTAAGTTAAATAATGATTTAAATAGTGTCACTATATTGATGATTATAAGTTTGTTTATACACAAGCAGGAAATGGAATAGGAGAAAAAGCTTACAAGAAAAATATCTATGTATATAAAAGGCAAGTGACCAGAATGCCAGAATGATTGGAACAACTGATCGTTATGACATGCACTGCGGTTGGCCAACCGGCCGATCAGGGGGTGAACCCCTCCCCCACCCCCAGCCGGCTGGCCAGCCAACCTCCCACATCCCCTCCATCTCCCTGCTGCCTGGCCCAATTGGGCCCCCATGGGGGCGGGATGGCTGGACCCCACCCATGCACGAATTTGTGCACTGGGCCTCTAGTGTAATAATAAATCTAAATAATAATGTGCAAAATATCTTAAAAATAGCAATTCACTAATAAAAGGTGAGTGTTTCTAATAAATAGATTAAGCTCTTTGGATAGTCACATGAAAAAAATGATCTTGATCCTAACTCACAATATAGTATTTAAAGGGAAATGAAACTAATGAGAAAAGAAGTGGAAGTATAAAATAAAGAACACCTAAAGCAAAGAATTAGAAATCACTCATTGAACAGGTTTAAAAGCAGAAGACATTGTAGAAGCTCATTAATAAACTTGAAAGTAATTGAAAGTATAGCAACTGGGACACAAAAAGGAGAAAAAACCCTGAAATTATTGATCAGACCTGGTGTTATAGGATGAATTGTGTCTGCCCTTCCCAAATTCGTAAGTTGAAATACTAACCTCTGGTATCTTTGACGTGACCTTAGTTGAAAAGGGGGTTATTGTAGATGTAATTAGTTAAGATGAGTTCATATTGAATTCAGAATAGGACTACAATACAATATGACTGATGCTCTTATGCAAAGGAGAAATTTAGACACATACACACAGGAAGAATGCTATGTGAAAATGGAGGCAGAAATTGATGTGATTCATCTATAAGTCAAGAAGTGCTGGATTGCTAGCAGACCACCTGAACACCAGAGAGAGAAGTCTTCTCCACAGTCCTCAGGAGGAACCAATTCTGCAGACTCCTTGACCTTAGACTTCTAGCCTCGAGAGCTTATTGTGAAACAATAAATTTCTATTGTTTACTCAGCACAACACCCTCTAGGTCCACCCATGCTGTTGCAGATGGCAAGATTTTAATCTTCTTTATGGTTGAGTCATATTCCATTATAGGTCAGACAGAGAAAGACAAATGCCATAGAATTTCACTTATATGTGGGATCTAAAGAAAGCAAAGGAACAAGCAGAGTAGAAACAGACTCATAGATAGAGAGAGCATCTGATGGTTGCCAGATAGGAGGGGGTTAGGAGGAGGGGTGGAAAAGGTGAAGGGATTAAGAAGTACAAATTGGTAGTTACAGACTAGTCCTCGGGATGTAAAGTATAGCATAGGGAATATAGTCAATAATATTTTAGTAAGTATGTATGGTGTCAGACTGATACTAGATTTATCCGTGTGATCACTTTGTAAGTTATATAAATGTCTAATCACTGGGTTGTACACCTGAAACTAATATAATATTGTATGCCAACTGTAATTGAAAAAAATATTTAAAAAAATTTTATTGTTTAAGCCATCCAGTTTATAATACTTTGTTAGGGCAGCCACAGAAAATTACTATACATGCAACCCCTTCTTAAAAAATCAAAAATAAAACTATAATTTTTAAAAGTGGTCAGAAACAAAAGATTCATTCACAGATCATGCTAAAATTATTTATGTAACAAAGCTAGACAAAAATATATGTTACAGAAGGTATTGCCAAAAAGTCTGAAGTTGATGCAAATGACAAGAACTTTATTTTTTAAAATATATATCATATACGACTGTCAGCTGATTTTTCAACAGAAATTTTGCAGACCAGAAGGGAGTGGCAAGAAATATTTGAAGTGATGAATAGCAAAGACCTACAACCAAGATTACTCTACCCAGCAAATCTATCATTTAGAATTGAAGGTCAGATAAAGAGCTTCACAGACAAGAAAAAGCTAAAAGATATCATTACCACCAAAACAGTATTACATGAAATGTTGAAGGCCATTCTTTAAGAAAAGGAAGGAGAAAAAATAGATAAAATATATGAACGCTAAAATGGCAATAAATACATATCTATTAACAATTGAATCTAAAAATAAAAATAAACGAACAAGGAATCTAATGAACAAAATAAACTGATGAATAAATCTGAGGGACGAAGGGGGCAGGAAGAGATTAACCAAAGAACATATGCATATGTGCATTACCTGTGGACACAATAGGGTGGTGAAGGCCTGGGGTGGGACTGGAATCAGCTGGAGGGAGGCAGGTGGGGGGGCGGGTAATAGAGGGCATCTGCAATACTTTTAACAATAAGATTTTTTAAAAAATAGATATCATAATCTATATATATATAAAGAGCCAGGGGCCATCACTTCTGAAACAACTGAACGGATGACCGAACAGGCTGAGTGGGGCGACCAGGCCAGTAGGGAGGTTAGTGAGGGACGACCAAATAACTGAACACCAGGCTGCGTGAGGTGACCAGGCCAGCAGGGGCATTAGTGAGGGATGACCAAAGGACTGAGCAGCAGGCTGCGTGGGGCCATCAGGCTGGCAGGGGGGCCAGTTAGGGGCGATCAGGCTGGCAGGCAGGTGAGCAGTTAGGAGCCAGTGGCCTGGATTGTGAGAGGGATGTCTGACTGCTGGTTTAAGCCTGATCCTGGGCCTAAACTGGCAGTCAGACATCCCCCATAGGGTCCCAGATTGGAGAGGGTGCAGGCTGGGCTGAGGGGACCCCTGTGCCCCATGCACAAATTTTGTGCACCAGGCCTCTAGTTGTATCATAAAAATATTTAAAATTACTTTTGTTTGGTGTGTTTCTTTAAATGAAGAGAGCTTTTCAGTGGATAGAGTGTCAACCTGCAGACTGAGGGGTCCCAGCTTTGATTTCACTTAAGGGGGCACATGCCCAATTTGCAGGCTTGATCCCCAGTTGGGGGCGAGCAGAAGGCAGCTGATCAATGATTCTCTCTCATCACTGATGTTTCAATCTATCTCTCCCTCTCTCTTACTCTGTGAAATCAATAAAAAATATATTGAGGAAAAAATAAAATAAACAAAGAAAGCTTTTTAAATGGTGCTGAGATAAATGACACTCACTAGGAGCAAAGTGTGAAGTAAAGAAATGTCATTTATCATTAAGTGGTTTTCACTATTAAGATTTTGCATTTTTCTGGCTCCAAAACAGCAAAATACCACATCCAAATGTTTTAAATGGAGCTCAAAATATCTTTAGATTATTGCAGGAGGAGCTGTGAAATTCAAATTTCCTCCTTGTGCTTCTCTGGTGTTTCAGAGGAATAGAATCGGTGGGTGAATTTTTATTAAGATGCCTTTTGAGTTTGAGGCATTTCACAGTGAGTTATTCAGAAGGCTCATTGTTACCCTTTTACCAGCTCTCATTTGTACTTTCCGGGTCAGGGACCAAAATGGAGGATGCTTTGCGAGTCAGAGTGACTGCGCCATAAAAGATGTTAAAGAGGCAAAATTGCATGCTGGGTGAATCTTTAACTTAATTAGATACTAGGACTTAAAGGGTTTACTTTTGTGCCTAAAAAGTAATACAACTGCATACTCATGTAGAGCATTCATTGACTACCCAGTACAGATTTTTTCCCCTGAGATAATAAAATTTTAGAGGGGAAAAATAAATAAACCCTTCTCTTGGAAGCAAAATACATACATACTTTCTGCAGAATAGTGAAGCATGTGCATTTCCATCAGAACAGGACCTACCTACTTTTAAAAATATCTCACTGATGCTTACAATTTGAGACTGCCATTTTCAAATGGCAGTCGCTACAGGCCATTCATCTTTGTGGGCAGAAAAAGATGTTCTTGCATCTATTTTCCCCTGAAACTGGCTGGCATCCCCCCCCCATTTTTTCCTTCTCATAGTGAAATTGAGAAAAAGGAGTTTATGAATTTCTGCTGAACATTTCCATTTGTGCCATTTTTAACTCTATGAGACCATGTCACAGTGAAACTACAGAGTATTCCGAGAGACTTTTCTAAATAGATTCACTTGACAAGTGCTTTTCTACTGTCCTTGCTTCTCTTGATCACGCTGCCTTGAAATACAGCATTCTGGAGTATTGGCCCAAATCTGGCCTACCATCGATGTAGATACATGTCTGGTCTGGATGTTTTGAAGCATTGCTGATGGAAACTCATACAAGACAAAGGTCAGAGGAAAGTTATTCAGTGACTCCACATGAATTTACTGAGAATTTACTAGGCAAATGACTATCCAAGGACACATGAGAGGTACAAAGACAAATTAGCTTAGAAATTGATGTAAAGGTAGGATGACAGATTGTGCAGGTTGAATCCCAATGAGACTATCTGTAGCGTCGGATTTTCTGCTTTGGACTGAAAAATGCCTTGTTATGTCAGCCGTGTGACCTCACCTGGTTAGCATTTTCAAGTGCAGTGACTCTGCTGAATATTTTCCATTTATTCCCTCAAGTTCCACATTTGAATCTTTTCCTACACTATGCCCCAGGACGCTGACCTAGACCATAGGGTCCCTGTCCTCTGGATTCAGGCTGGATCCAATCAATGGGAAGCACAGATAGAGAGTGAGGTTTGCTTATGTTATTTTCCAGGCTCCCTCCTTGGGTATTGGCTGCCTACCTCTGCTGGAGGCTAGAGTTTCTCTCAGGAATTTGTCTCCATACAGATGCCCTTTGCAAGTTCGTCACCTCTTCCCACTCTCTTCCCCTTCTGAGAGAGCCTAAGAGACTGTTACGACCAAATGACCAGAACTACTGGTGGCTATGACATGCACTGACCACCAGGGGGCAGACACTCAACACAGGAACTGTCCCCTGGTGGTCAGTGCGCTTCCACAGGCAAACTCCCACGGCCAGCGTACCTCCCCCAGTCCTTCCCCACAGCCAGCCGGTCACCCTCCCACGGCCCCTCCCCTGGCCAGTTCCCCCCCCCATGCTGGACGGCCAATCTCCCATGGTCCCTCCCCGCAACTGGCCAACCTCCTGTGGTCCCACCTCCTGTCCCTCCCCCGGGCCAACAGGTCCCAATCAGCCCAGCCCCAATTGGCCTGGCCCCGATTGGCCCTGATCGTTGGCCAGGCCTACCTAGGGACCCCATCCATGCACAAATTTGTGCACTGGGCCATATATATGTATGAAATTACCATATATATATATATATATATATATATATATATATATATATATTTACCATATATATATATATATATATATATATGGAATTACCATATATATATATGGAAACATAGACACAGGCAACAGTATGGTTATAAGGAGAAAAGAGGGTGTGCGAAGTGGAAGTGGGCAAAGGGGAGATCAATGGGGACAGAAAGGGGCTTGACTTTGTGTGGTAAGCTAGCAATGCAGTATGCAGGTGATGTTTTCTCGAGTTGCACATTTAAACCTGTGTTTATTAACCAATGTCATTCCAACAAATTCAATAGAGAATAAAATCTTTTCAAATTACTCAGTTGCAGTGTGGCATCTTTTCTTTCCAGGACCCTACCTGATACAAAAACTAAACTATGGTTTGGATATGTGCCTATGAAACCCATGTTTTGATGTTAGTAGACTTGTAATTATACGCCCAAGGATTCCATGGCGAAGAAGATGCAGAAATGTGACTGTGACTTTAGATACTTGGTTCATGGATCATTGAATACTCAATGACTGCAGAAAAGAGCTAGGCTGACATTGTTCACATTTTTCCTCAAAAGCAGAGATTCATCAGAAAGAGATTGGGATGATTTAACCTCATGGAATGCTCCCTGGTTTATGCAACTACAGTAAAAATGTTAAAAATCGGTGGTTTGTGGCCCTGGACAGGTAGCTCGGTTGGTTAGAGCATCATCCTGATATGCCAAGGTTTCTGGTTTGATCCTGGGTCAGGGCACATACAAACAAGAAGCAAACAACGAATGCATAAATAAGTGGAACAACAAATCTCTCTCTCTATCTCTAAAATAAATAAAATAAAATAAAATAAAAAATAGATGGTTTGCCATGTGAATTTTTAATGATTTTCCGGGTTTTAAAGATAGGGGATGAGAAGTGTGTGTGTGTGTGTGTGTGTGTGTGTGTGTATACAGAGTAGTCACAGGGATTATAGTTTATCCGAGTCCCAGTTGTTGGTATGGAAACATAAATATCTATTCTAGTAAGATGCAGATATATGCTCTGTTGTTTGACATCTTGGCCAAAATATTTCCCAATTACTGGTGCAATGAGAACAGAATGGACCATCTGTATGAGGGCAAGGTGAACAGGTTTAAGAACTACCTCTCTTCTTTTTAACTCATTAATAAAATGATAAATTGCTAGCTAGAAAGAAAAAAAATAATCCAAGGAGGATGTTGAAAAGAGGCATTTTTTGTTGTTGTTGTTCTTAACAAGGTACTTATTTTATTATTATTATTATTAGTTAAGGTATTACAAATGTGTCCTCATCCCCCCCCATTAGCCCCAACCTCCCCGCCCCCCCTGCCCTGCACACTCATGCTCCCATCCCCCTGTTGTCCATGTCCATTGGTTTGGCTTATATACATGTATACAAGTCCTTCGGTTGATCTCTTCCCCTTACCCCCGCCCTCCCCTACTATCCTTCTGGGGATTGATGGCCTGATCGCTGTTTCTCAGTCTTTGGGTCTGTCCCTTTTCATCAGTCTATGTTGTTCTCTATAATCCACAAATGAGTGAGATCATGTGGTATTTATCTTTCTCTGACTGGCTTATTTCACTTAGCATAATCCAAGAAGGATGTTGAAAAGAGGCAATCTTTAAAAAACTAAATCTATATCCAGGACATCATCAAGAAATCAGTATGTAAAAACAACATGATGCTTAAAAGAGGAATTGCTATAAATTCTGCACCACTCTAAGTAAAGCAACAGGTATAACGATTTTCAAGGAGGGTATGTTCAGAGCTGCTTAGGCAGTAGTTCCCAATGCCACAAGAAACAAAAAGGGCCATTTTGATAGGCAGAGAAAATATGCTTTTGGTCTCTCATGAAAGAGAGGACTATGGTTATTGATGATTTTCTGAGGAATGGTGAAGTGGCAAAGCATGTGTAACAGGTGACCCATTTTCTTCCTGTAAGTCTCTGATGGGCAGTGAGTAAACTTCTGAGAACTGACAAACTCATTGAAACTCCCATGTCTATTGATTTATGTAGGAAGAAGTTCTATTACCAGACTGAACTGGAAATAGGAAAGAAATTAAAACCTTGGGAAGACAATGGACAGCTGAAGTTACAAGAAAATCTTTTATCTTTGTGTTATCTCTCATGAAAAATAAAATAATTTCAACCAAGTTGATATAAAAATGGACTTTGATTTCCTGGTCTATGATTTATGATTCTAGGATAAGTGCCTGTTGAATGGGATAGTCCATTTCATGAGCTCTGGGGTAAAAGTTTGACAGGAAATGTGTTTACCTGACTGACCAAATGGACTGTTGAAATGAAATAGGAGACAAAATAAACACAATTATAAAAACCAAAACAAAATATGATCTGGATCCTTTGGGAAGCCACCGCTAAGACACAAAAAGGTAACAACATGGCTGATTGAGATCATTCTCTGGATGAAATGATATGGTTGAGCTTCTGAGAGATCAAAGTTAAAGGCTTTTTGTTTTCATCAACCAGTGATTATTTCACAATAAGTAAATAGGCAACCTTCTATCCGTCCACAGAACGTTAGTGAGCTTGACCTAGAAATGGAACAGATCTAGTTGGCGCTGACTTTTCCTTTCCATAAACACTGTAATCATTCATGGAGGCATAATAAACTATATGCAAAGAATAATTAAAGAAACTAAGGAGAGTTTAAATGAATAAATTAGCCTTATTTCCAAAGTGTATAATATTTAGGTGATTACTATCTGTGACCACAGGCTTAATCACTATCTTTTGAGAGTTTTGGTGTCCTTTACAACTTCAGAACATCCCATAAACCCCAGACTTCTCACCTTAAAATGACAGAGTTTCCAACATCAGTAGGAAAATGGTATCATGGGGCAGCAATTTTACTACTGACTGTGACTTCACATAAAATGATATCCTTAAATATACTAGTATAATTATAATCAGGCAGGAGTTTAATTATATTTGTGTTTTAAGTTATAATATTACAAATTTTCTATTTATAATTTTGCAAACCCGTAATGAACAAAATGTTCTAGTTTCTTTTTACATTCTGACAGAACATATGGTCAGAAAGGAGCTACAGCACAAAGCTGATTTTACTTGCAATTTATTTCTTTGGAGAGGTGCCATTTTCTTCAAGAAAATGATTTATCAATTTTGTCAGAAAGTATTGACTGCTCTCTTGAGCAACTGGTCTATTCTATTTTTTTTATTGAAGTATAGTTGCCATACAAGATTATATTTGTTTCAGGTATACAACATAGTAATTCAACATTTCTATACCTTACAGTGTGACCACCATGGTAAATCTAGAATCCATCTATCACCATATGAAGTTATTGGAAGCTTATTGACTATATTCCCTATGCTGTAATTTACATCCCTGTGATTTACTTTATTTTAACTGGAACTTTGTATCTCTTATTCCCCTCACTTCCTTTTTTATCTATTCTCCTCACTACTCCCCTCTGGCAACAACCATCAGTTTGTTCTCTATATCTGTGAGTTTGTTTCTATTCTCTATATCTGTGAGTTATTTTTATTTTATGGCTACAGTAATCCACTCTAACCCATGATTCAGTTATCTGATCTACTTGATGTAATCACGTTTCTTCTTTTGCGGAGTAGAAATCTTGGGTTCTTATTCACGTCTCATCTTTAGTCAATGGAAAAGTCCCCCAACATACATCTTGTTCATTATCCTCAATCATGGCTTCAGCTTATTTTTCTAAAATTCATGCTCTTTTCACTTCATAATTAAATGTTGAAAATCTCACTGTGCTGGGTCTATTTTTGCAAGTCAATTTACATCCTTTCTGAAGCAAGCTGGTCTATAAATAAAATAGATAAATGATCAGTGAGTGGATAGATAACAGGAACCTAGAATTTAGTCTATATTCACCAGCAGAACCGCAAAGATGTGTGGTGCAGTGGAAAGTCTAATAAGCTACTTCACAGGAGAATTGATGCTTGGTTCTTATTCCACCCTTAACTGGCCTTGATGATTTAGAGAAGTCATTACATTTCTGTAAGCTTCAATGTTCTTATTTGTCAATAGGGAGAGTGATGGGGTGATGTGCAAAATTCATTCCAGCTTTCATAATATTAGGAGACTGAAACATATCAGCAGCAAAACCTCCTAGGAAGCTCTCATGCGGAAGCATGCCACTGATTATCACTACCATGCAGAAGTTATTGCTGTTTTCTTATTGCAACAGAGAAGTTTTCTTAGGTGGAAAATGGAGTTATCAGATGAACAACACCGCCTCCTGGTAGAACTCCCTGAACATTCATTAGTCTAAATCCATGGTCGGCAAACTGCGGCTCGCGAGTCACATGCAGCTCTTTGGCCCCTTGAGGGTGGCTCTTCCTAAGCCTTAGGAGTACCCTAATTAAGTTAACAACAATGTACCTACCTATATAGTTTAAGTTTAAAAAATTTGGCTCTCAAAATAAATTTCAATCGTTGTCCTGTTGATATTTGGCTCTGTTGACTAATGAGTTTGCCGACCACTGGTCTAAATGGTCTCATCACTGTCATGGGACTAAGGGTGGAGCTGAGTCTTCAGTCTGATTATACGTTACTACAGGTACGAAAAGGTTGGTGACAGATTACTGATGAAATATGACAGAAATGATAGGAAAAAAACTTAGAAGCAGCCAATTATTACTAAAGATTACTTTTAATGAACATTTTGGCTTGTTTTCTACAATGTAAGAAATCCATCTTCATACACAAGTGTTTAATGTACAAGTTTCCATATTTAACATGCTTTCTTTTTTTAATTTAGTAGATTTTCCTTCTTTTTGTAAACTTAAAACTGCAAGACTAAAATATCCCTTATCTGGTAAATTTGTTCCCAACTATAAATTTGTAGGCCAAAACTTCCAAGGCCACTTTAGAATAGGAAGGAAAATGGACAGGTTTTGTTTGCCAATGCACCCATATCCCAGTTGTGAGTGTTGGCTACGAACAGCTACTAACTGTCTTTTTTGTGAACGGCTCTGGGTTGATAGGAGCCACTTCATCTCTCTGGAAAATACCCAAGGGGTTAGGCTATTCCCAGGTAAGCAGTAGCCAGAAAAGATAGAAAAATGATAGGGGTGCAACAAAGAGAAATAATATTGAAAATATTAATGGAATATAAGTAAAATTTTTTCTCTTGGTGCCAATTTTTAAGAGATTGATATTCTTAACAAATAAAGGAATAAATACTACACTTCAGAAGAATTGATAGTTTGTGTAATCAATTTATCAATTTTTAATTCATTTTCATCAGCTACACTCTTCTTTCTGAAATGCAATACATTTTAGGTCACCAAAGACTATTATCCTTCAAGCAAAAATGAGGCATGAGGAGTTCAGTTTATTAAGCCTCTAATATCCAAATTAGTAAATATTAAACCACATGTACTGTGTCAGTGATGAACATTCGCACTACACATTCTTTAGCCAGGCAAAACTGTTCTATTACTAGCTCCACTTACTAGCTAAAATTTTATTTAAACTTTCTGTTCTTCAGTTTTACCAGGTAATAAATGGAGGAGATAATAAGGCTGTCTTACCGGGTTGCTGCAATGATTAATTATAATAAAATATGTAAAACACTTGCCTGCCAAAAGAAAGCAATAAATATTAAGTTTTATGTCCTTTCATTCTCTCTTCTTACTTCCCTCTACTCTTCTCTAATTTGCCCTTCCTTTCTTCCTCCCTCCCTTCCTTCCTTCTTTCCTTCCTCTTCTCTTGTTTCATTCATCCCTCTCTCCACTTCCTTTTCCTTCCTTCCCCTTCCCTCTTTTCTTTGGATATGGGGATGGCGAGTCTCCATGAACAAGTGGATGGTCTAATAAGTGAGAATTTACTTAAAACTACAGGCCTGGTGCATGAAATTCATTCATGGGGGGCGGTGGGGGGGGGAGTCCCTCAGCCTGGTCTGTACCCACTCCCAATCCAGGACCTTTCAAGGGATGTCCAAGTGCCGGTTTAGGCTCGATCCTGTGTGGATCAGGCCAAAACTGCAGTTGGACATCCCTCTTGCAATCTGGGACTGCTGGCTCCTAACTGCTTGCCTGCCTGCCTGATCACCCCTAACCACTGGCCTGCCTGCCTGATAGCCCATACCCACCCCCTGGAGGCAGGGCCAGCGGGGGGGAGGGACCATGGTCATTCTGGTCATTCCACCATTTTGGTTGCTGGGCTTTTATTATATAAGATAAGTTAGTTAGCAAGCCCAGCTGGCATGGGTCAGTGGTTGAGCATTGACCTATGAACCAGGAGGTCATAGTTCAATTCCCAGTCAGGGCACATGCCCAAGTTCTGACTGTATCCCCTGTGTAGAGTGTGCAGGAGGAGCTGACCAATGATTTTCTCTTATAATTGATGTTACTATCTCTCTTTCTCTCCCAAATCAATAAAAAATAAAATAAATTAGCTAAATTAAAATATTCAAATTTTAATTTCCTTGAGTAAATACTATAGCTTTAAAAAGTGTAAGTATTTTTCACAATTAAGATGAAAACATACCTGAAAACTACACTGTCTTATATTTGATTCCAGCCTCATATTGAATTGACTAATAATTCTATTGAAATTATAATAACTGCTTAGCATCCTAAATATCCACAGAAGCAATGACCAGGAAGATCCTACTGCTTCTTTCATCAAAGAAGCTACAATTTTGCTTTATCTTCTTACCAGGTGGCCTCTTCTAAGATTCCTACCATTTTGAAATATTATATTTTATTTAGATTGTACACTGGTAAATGAAGTGTACACAAACACACACACAAAAGATTTGAGGGATTCTACAAAAAAAATTAAGATTCTTGGGCATTTCCTATTCTTAAGTTATAGAGCTTATGAGAATTAAAGAATTATAGGATGTTAAAAATGAAAATTATAAAGCTGTTTCCTATTAAAATACGTTGAAATGTGTTAGGGTGTTTGCATCATTGACAGAGAAAAGCACATTTGAAAAACCCTCTACATATCAAGATTTTGCTTCTTTCCTTTTCACTCCCCACCTTATTTTCTGCCACACTATGTTCTGCTTCTGCTCTTTTTGCTACATTTTAAAATATGTGGATATTTAGATATTGCTAAGGATAAATAGTATTTACATTATTGCCAACAATAAGCCAAGACCCAAAACATTGTGAAACCAGTGTCAAGACTTTTTCACTCCCTTTTACTTTTTTTTTGGAAAGAAAATTCCATACACATAGTAGTTAAACACATTTGTTGGTTGTAGGTAATCATCTCATAACATTTCTGAGCAGCGCCACTACTTTTGATTGGATGACCTCATTCCCAACATGAAATACCAAGAAAAGAATCCTCAGTGCCCTCGAGGTTGTGTGGAAAACCACTCAAGAAACCAGGAAGACGGGCACCTCACTTATGTGGATGCCACTTCAAAATCTGATGTGGATTTTCCAACGTGGTAGGTTGGACATCTTCCTCCAAACCCATCTGAATGGATTGTGGCATCATCACTGGGTCCTGGAGCAGGGGCTGCTTGCCCAGTTCTAGTTGTGAGAGTAGAAGGATGTTTTTTCATAAAGTATTTTCAAGAACTAGCCCAGTAAAGTCTCCATGTCCTGTGGTAGCTATTAGAAGCCCACGGCATCCTGACTAGGGCCTACAAACCTTCATTGCACACCTTTCTTCAACCTAGTGTTCTCAAGGCAGGGCTTCTAAGCCTTCCGCAGACTCCATTAGAAAATGCCCTCCGTGATTACTGACCTCACAACTACAGCGCATCTCTTTTGGATTTCAGTTTGTAGGACCCAAATGCCCAAGAAGCTCGGTTATATGAAACTATGGTTGATTTCATTGTTTTGCTGTTTCAATACCTCTTTTTCCCAGTAAACGCCACAAAAACACGCACACTGTCACAACTGGGCCATGAGAGGATGATGGAATGTTGTTCCCCGAAGTCCCAGGATGGCTATTTCAAACACCCAAGGGCTATTCCAATCACTCAAGCCCTGAGTAGTGTTTCACAAGACGATTACCTGGGTGAGTGTGCAGCTATTCAGATCTGCAATCCTGTGTCTGCTTAAATCTCCAAGGAATTCTGTTTTTCTCCCTCATCTTAAAAGAGGGTACTGATGACTATATTATTTCTAACATATTAAAAATTGCATAAATGAAAGCTGTTTAAGCAATTTAAAACCACCACAATGATAGCATGAAACTGTACAGGAATCCATTCAAGCCGAAATTTTAAGACCTTTGTATTTTAAAACATTGGTGATAAAGCTGGGTATATCTTCCCTTAGGGGAGAAAAGCCCAGTGACTCTCATGTCAGGATGAAAATTATATTTCTTTACTTAGTTCTCATAAGCATATTTGATTGATAATTTAAATTAAGGAGGCACTGGGAAAACTTTACTTTGCATTGCAAATGGAGCAGGGAAATACATGATTCAGTAAGAAAATAAATTTAATAGTTGTGAACATAAACCATATCACTATAAAGGTCAGAATACTCTTTTCTCTTCCCAGAGCAAATAAAATCAAAATATCAGTAAAGGTATCCTTTTGGTATTCCCAGATAATGCCATAAATAAGAAGAAACCTAAGCAATAAATATTATTTTTTAAAGAGTCATCCTCTTTCCTGAACCTAGAACTGAAAACAAACAAAAAAGCAAGTTAATGCTACTTATGAAGATACCTAATTTACATATAAGTAAAAGTTCAGTCCTATGAAAATTTTTCTTTAAAATTATCAGCATAACCCTAGCCCGTGTGCCTCAGTTGGTTGGGCATTGTCCCATGCACTGAAAGGTTGACGGTTCCATTCTCGGCTGGGGCACATGCTTGGGTTGCTGGCTCCATCTCCCTTAAGGGGCTTGCTTGCAGGAGGCAGCTAATCCATGTTTCTCTCACATTGATGTTTCTGTCTCTCCCTCTCCCTTCTTCTCTCTCTAAAAATCAATAAAAATATTTAAATAAAATAAAATAATCAGCATATATTATATTAAAATAATATAAAACTTAAGAAAACAATCAATTTTGTCCTGGTTTGGTTCATTTCTATTAACCATTTTGTTAAGTGTTTCTAAACTTTCTCTGTTAAATCTGCTAAAGAAAAGTCTTCAAAACCTAGGAAGTTGGTTTGACACAAATAAAATGACAATCTATATAGCTCCCATAATTAGCACACTTTGTGCATAAGAAGAATCTAAAATAATTAGAAACATCGTTTAAAGATTGTCCTAATACCTTGAAACATGAAACAGAAAGATTTAGCCAAATTATCACAAAAAATAAGCTGTTTTAAAATTATTTTTCCTTGCACAATGTAAAATTCACATCCAATTACATTAAAAAGATATAAAAATGAGCTTGGGTTCTGCTTCAGTAATCTTAGAAGTCAGCCCTTGAGCATAACCAGGCTTAGAAGTTCAATCAGCACAGGAGCCTGACTGGTTTCTCCTGACCTGAAGACCAACCCAATTAAGAGAATATGAAACTCATTTCAACATTTCTTCCCCAATATTATTAGCTTAAATGAAAGAGCAAAACCCGAGGAAAGGTACAACCAGAATCCTATCTGGTTGTGAAAAGTGAGCTATTATTCCCATAATAACTTAGACATAGCTTCCATTTTAAGCACCTGAGGATATTTCAGAAAAGTCTTTATCCTAACATCAGGTAATCAGAATCCATCTAATGTTAATAGACATAAGGCAACTTATAGTGTCATGGTTGATACCGACTACTAAAATGAGGCATAATTCATTAACCTTTAAGCCAGAACATATTATCCTTAACTTTGCCTGGCTTTAATTCATGTGAATCAGCTACCTTCTGTGTGCGTTCATCTCCTGTGACTTCAAACCCTGGCCTTCTGAATCACTGGAGTTTAGGAAACACTACATATCTTGCTTTATTTCCACCATTTTCCTAACTCGTTGGATAAAATGTATTGTTTATTCTGGTGCTCATACTTTAAAAGGTAAAATCTTTGATTCTTTATTGATTCACATCCTCCCTCCTTAGCTAACCTGTCCATCATTTTACTTTAGATTTCATACTCACCGTTATTTTCTTCTCAATAGCCAAATTGTATTTCTCAATTTCTACCTCAAATCATTGTGGATTCATGTTACCCTAAGCAACTTAAAAATTTCTAGAAATTTCAGCTGGTCCATACACAACACTGGTGTAATGATGTCATATTGCATGTCTTTTAAGGTAGTTTGGAGCATTGACTGAAAAAAGCAATGTGCTCACCATAGGCGCTATACATATGCAAGTTATTATGCTTATTTGTCATTTGCTTTGTTTCTTTAAATTGTAAGCACAAACGCAGCAGGAACCTTCTTCTGTTAGCTCTTTAACAACCACTAGCAAACTCATAGGCAGAACTCAATAAACTTCCAGTTATGGAAGTTAGCAGATGTTGAAGAAAATCATTTAAATTGTTCCTCCCGTTACGAAAATACACATTCCAGTACTCTCCGCTTTCTGTAAAATTATAGTAGGAATGGTAATAACCTAGCAAAGAATGACTTTCTATATCTGTGTTTAGAAAATAAGGCTGAGAAGGCTTATTTGGGGGTAGCAGAGTGGTATTGAATTTAAGTGAAAAGCAAGAGGAAGAAGCGATGATGTTGTCATCTACTTCTGGCTTCATTACTCTGAAGAAGTTCCTTTTCCTTAATGCATGTACTCAACTCCCTGAATGTTAATGAAAGTGGTGTGTGCCCAATGAGGGGAGAAGAGAGCTAAGATTAAAAACCAACATCAATGATGCACATTTAATGAACTGCTCTTACAGTTTCATGCACTACTTCTTTAAAATTCTGATTTTTTTTTTTGAAGGTACATTAGCAGTGTCTATTTGGGGCATAGAAGAAGTTCAAAGTGAAGAAAACACTTGCTTGAAAATTAAACAGTGAATAGTTTCCACTGCAAACAAAAACTGCTGGTCTTGGAGGCCTATTTGAAAATTTATGATTTTGATGATTATTAGAGAAGGTGGGCATGAGACTAACAATGGTTCTTCTGAGTCATTGTTATGTGCATTTGCTCATCCACGTCTAAACTATATTATTGTGCTTTTTTGTTACATTCTTGGGTTTGGAGAGTGAATGGAGTATTCTAACTGGATGAGGTTTTAGTCAATTGTGAGATCATTTGTTTTCCCCTCCCCTGTAATTTTGGAAAATCCCACTCAAATGGCATCATCCAACATCAGCATAAGGAGACCAAAAGTCCTGCTCCCATATATTATGATATTAACAGTAATTACCACATTTCAAAAACTCTTTAATGAAGATACATCATTTGATCCCTTCTCAATAATTTGGTATATCATTGGGCCATCTTTTCTCACAGCATACCAACAATGGGGCTAGGAACATCACTTCAGTTAAAATTATATTAGGCAAAATTAGGAAAGTGAATAATGTATGTGAAACCCAATGATCAATATTTACATTACCTACTCTTCTAGATAATCTATGTCACTGTCCCTCCAATTGCCATGGATATTTGAGAGGTGAATATCATTATACTTACTCCACAAAATGATTAATCCCAGCTTCCATGAGGTGATGATTCTTTAAAGCACCTTTTTCCTAAAATATGATCTTGGATCACAGACATCAGAAATATCTGGGTTCTTTTAAGCTGTTGTTTCTTGGTCACCAATTCTGGGATTTTATTAAGTAGATAAAGTTGTGGCTTAAATACTTTAAATTTCTTTTGGCCACGCTTGCAACTGGTAAGTAGACGTGTAAAAAATAAACATTGATGAAATATATAAGCATTACCGGGCACCAAAACTTGTTAATTTATATTTTCTGTGTGTATCAGAAAGACATCGATTGTGATGGAATTCCGAGCCATGTGTTTGCCTTACCAGTTGCTACATATGTAGCGCATATGAAAATTTTAATTGTTACATAAACAATTTTTGCTATTGAAATGGTGCCAGGAAACAAATGTTTTAATATCAAATTTCAAACAATCCCTCCTCCATGTGGAGTAAATTCTGTAAGAATAGCTCACTATTGGCTGCTAATAACACTTTTTACATCAGTTCTGTTAAAATCAAACATTCAAGGGCTACCACTGTGCATTTCTGTAATTTCATAGTAAACAGCAGAAAATGAAATAATTTTAGTTTTCATTACTTCACATTGTATTTTTTTACCTGAATTTCTTTTCAATTCTCACAATAAGGACAAGGAGAGGGAGAAAGAGAGCTTGGGATGAGAACAAGATAAATTTTCAAAATTTCATTTTGAGTGTATGTTCCATTTGGCCCATAAACCTTTGTGATTCAGCCTTTATGATCAGTCAACTTGATCAGTCACCTAAGGACAGATGGAAGGAAAACCTTCCCTTACTCTAATGCAGTCATTTAATGATTACCTAGTCCATTCAGTCCTAAGTGAAAATTTATTTTTATTTTATTCCTAATCACCTACCTTTCACTGATGAGGCAAGCAATTTGACTCTACCTGAACTCAGTATTGTCCTTCTACAGGAAAGTAATGAGATATACATGCCTCATATAAAACTTTCACAATAGAAAAAGAGATTTTAATTTTAAAAAAGCGCTTTCTTACCAACTTGCACCATGTTTCTTTTCAGGAGTTATTAACAAGATTATATAAGTACCAACCTGAAATTGCTATGGTAGATGGTTATTTGATTTTGCATTCAGATCATATCTTTTATTTGTATTTGAAGCATTTAGGATCTGGTTTATGAAGCACTTTTCTGTGACTGTTAAAAGTGGAGACCCAGAATAATATAACCAAGCTCTTGAAATTGCTTTATGCTAATATTTTAACCTTATGGAACTATACTTTATCTTTCTCTCTTTTGAAATGGAGAGCCTCAAAGAGATGCATAACTTCACTTACTCATTCTTAGCAAAAGAGAATGAGATTACCACGACAGTGGGAGCTTTTAAGACATTAGGGAGTTAGAAGAGTGGTAGTTTCTGTATCAAACGCTAGGATTGTAACCACTCCTCCCCCCTTCCAGAATTTTTTCTCTGTTGATGTTTTATAAGTGGTTTGCTTCACAGCACAGATGTTTTTATAGATCAGCACCTGCATATTTATGCTCGTTTTAATCTATATTTATATGACAGCCATCAATCTAAAAATCAAAGCTTTCTGAATCATAAATTGGGATGAACTCAATTAGCCACATCAAAAAAGTTTGATAGCAGAAGTGCTTCAGAAACTCTCAGACATGAAGACGGGAGAAATCATTGAGTCCTTACACACAGTGCCTGCATCTTAAGTAACAATTATCAGTTTTAGAACAAGAAATAGTAGATGTTATAGAAATTACTAAAAAAAAAAAAAAGGCTACATTAGAGTCCCTGTCCTAAATGTTTTTGTAAACCAATCAGGACTTCAAAGTCGACATGACACACTAAAAGGGGTTAGTCGTGGCTGGTGAATATAAATGAACATAAAAGATTTGATGTAGGAATGACTGAACTTGACCTAATAGACGGTGAGATAGAAGCTTGTCAATGAGATTTTAGCTGTAGAAGACTACGTATTGCATAAGCTTTACAGTTAACGTGTATGACCAGAAAGTAAAGGGATTTATAGAGGCAAACCCTACAACCAGGAAAAGAAAGAGAAATGTTGACATTATTCATTCAGTGTATTGCTCAATCAAAAACAAGGTAACACACTCGTTGAGAATTGAGCATTTGCATTGAACTTCCTGTGGTTATGTAGTTCCTGGGCCCACTATTCTTCTCTTTCATGTTTTTTCATCTGTAAAGTGGAAATATGACTAGTCTAGCATAATGTGATGTTGTGAGGTTTAAATGAGATAACCCATATAAAATACATAGCATAGTGCCAGGCACATAGTAAAATTTAAATGTTACCTCTGACTATCTTCATGAACTCTAGTTCCCTTTCAATTCTGGAATTTTTGAATTATAAAATTGGAAGGTATTTTTTATTGTTTACCAATAAAGATGTATGTTGTGCCTTTAAAAATAAGACCATAAAAGATGGTGAATTAGAAATGAGATACAGGAAAGGAATGCTTTTCCCCCTAATGTTATGTGCTAGATGTTGATGTACCATAAATAAATAAATAAATAAATAACTCAACCTCTCTAAATTAATTGACTATTTTATAAAGATATATCATCTTTCACCAAGGAGTCTGGATTAATACCAATGCATCACTTCTATTCATTCATTCATTCATTCATTCACCCACTGAACAGTCCTTTATTTCATACTGACCACATCTCAGACCAATGCTAAGTGTTGAAAACACAAGGACTAAATCACACAAGATCTCTGACTTCAAGAATCTGGAGCTCTAATGGGGTGAAAAGATACGTAAAGAGAAGTTACAATGAATTGCCACAACAGATGTGCTATTGCAGGAGTAAACCCAAATGTAGGTGTTAATTCAAGAATTGGACTTGGATAAGCAGACAGGTAAGGAAGTGCATCTCTGAAGTGAGAACACATGACCTGAGGCTGGAGATGTGCCCGGGAGGCCAAGCTTGGGAATGGAGAGTAGCTTAGTGCAGTGAAACAGGGACATATTAGCAAGGAGCTTCAATGGCAAACCAATACATTTGAACGTCTGAAAATTGATAGGAACCAATGAGGGATTTTAAACTGGGAGTAACTGTGGGGCAGTGAGGAGAATAAGCTAGATGCTTATGCTATACCGCTGTAAAAGAGACCCACCAGGTGATTGCAGTATTCTAGGTGAGCGATAATGGGGCTAGAAATGCAGGAGGGGATTAAACCACACACATACACAAAATCTTTGAAAGGGAGTCAGCAGTAGAATCTTCAGCCCACATAAATTTCACTGGAAGAGGTAGTACCTTGTGATTTAGTGATTATTGTACTATAAAATTGAAGTTACTGTATTTTTGGCATAAAACCATAAGTACAAAAGTTTGATAAAGATACTTAAAATTTGATTTACTTGTAAACTAGCCTATTACTTAAAGAAGTTAGCTGAGAAACAAAAATGACTTTTTCCTTTTAGTCAAGGTTTTTTGAACCCATAGGTAATAGATGCCTGGATGTAAAATTTGCACATTTTGCTTTGTGCTCAGCTTTGCAGCCATGTATCTAAGATAGAAAACCAGGTGGTCATACTGCAATGTATTTTGTGGCACATTTTAATGGAAAATGACCCACGACTTGGACTTATATGATCTTTACTCATAAATATATATATGAGGATAATGCCTCGAAGCTCCTACTTAATGCCTTTTATGAAAAATGTTCACATTCTGGGAAGTCTTTCATTCAGAGCGGCTGCCTGGGAACACTGATGATCTCTGAGGAGAAGCTGTGAACAGACATAGGCATTTTGTGAAATGACGCAGTTAGGCAACTAACAATCCAAAGCTCAACACAGTGGCATCATCTTGCTGTCAGAGGTGGGAACTGTCTCTGCCATTTTCAGAACTTCGAAAAATTATTTTACCTTTCTGAACAGATATTTCCTCATTATTAAACTGGGGGTGCTATTCCTATGTTGTTAAGTTGTGATGAAAGAAAAGCATGAAGTAACCAAGTACAGTGACATTTCTTTCCCTTCACCCCTTCTCTACTCAATTACCACATTAAGGTTACCACAGCAAGGTTACTCTTGGTAGACCACCAATTAAGTAGGACACTGGTTTTCAATTATTTCAGGACTATACCAAAGTGTTGACAATGCTGAACTTGAACTTGCATTTAAATTTGTTTTTTAAATTAGCAATATTCTTTATATCTCAGACATGAAGACAGGAGAAATCATTGAGTCCTTATACACAGTGTCTGCATCTTAATATCATAAAGACTAGTTGAAGAAAGAATCTCAAATCATAATTCAGAGCCCTTGACATTGTTTGCCTGTAGTTATTTGGATTCACCTGACCATGACTGACCCCTCATATCAAGGCAGAAGTGAAATGAGATTGGATAGAAAGAGCTTTCCTGGAGCAAGGACTCTGGCTGTGGCCCGTCTGGCTAATGGACAAACATGGGACCCAAGGACTTCAAGCATCTTTACCCATAGCCCAAGTAAAAGGAAACAACACAAGTTCATTGTCATAAAAGAAGATCTGTGTGAACAGCAAACACAACTTCAGGAAATGTCATGGGTATCAATTTCTGTGGATGGAGGGCAGCATCAGGGCTGTGCATTTATAGCCAATACTGAGGAGAGGGTTCATTTGAGTAAAAATAGTAGGTTCGGGAGAAAGAGAGTCACATGCAGATCATAGGAGTTGTTTGATTCTTCATCAGGATACAACCTAAAGATTTCCTGATGGAAAAAGGGCCTGCAGCAAATTAGATAATTTGATAAAAACAAACAAACAAACAAAAACACATGTCACCCTCTTCATTTAAGACTAAAATATATACAGGAGTGGGCAAAAGTAGGTGTAGAGTTGTTCGTATGGAAAAAGACATGCAGGTTATAATTTTTACAATAGCTTTATTAACTCTGTGTTTTGTGTACTCACAACTATAACCTACTTTTACCCATCCCTGTATAAATGTCACTATGAATTAGAAGGCAGCTATCTGCAAGCCAGAAAGTGGGCTCTCACCAGAAATCAAAACTGCCAGCACCTTGAACTTGGACTTTCCAACTTCCAGAACAGTGAAAATCAATGTTTGTTGTTTAAGCTACCCAGTCTATAGCATTTTGTTATAGTAATCTAACCAGACTAATGAAAACATTTTTACTAGAGAAAGCTCAAAGTCACAATAAATATCTTCAGTTTTTATAGTGAAAGATGTCTGTGCAATCAACATGCTGAAGGCTCCGGAGTCCCATAGGTCTTCATGTGTTCCTTGTTCTAATTGTTGCTTCTCCTGATGACTGGCTGGCTGTGAAGTTGGTTTATCAATCATGGTTCTTCGTTGTAAACAACAGGAAGCTACTGGATTAAAATAGCAAAAAATATGTTTATTCAGAAGATTTGGGCTAGCTGATCAAGGTTAGACTCAAAGCCTTGGAATATTCCCTTAAATTCTGCTACTCTGCTGAGAAGCCATTCCAGCTGCCACCAGATACTACTAGGTACTACGGTTAGCACTGCAGCCAAGTAGGCAGTCTTTACTTCTGCATGAAGCTCAATCCTAAGCCATTGATACCACCATCAATGCCAGAGAGAAAAGGCAACCTCCCTTTTCTTTTCCTTTTTGTGTCATTAGTTCTGATTGGCAGAGCCTAATGTACATGCTTGTGACTAGCTGCAAGGGAGGCTGTAAAAGTATTGAACATTCTTAGTACTCCTAGGGGGAGAAACTCTGTATACTCTACCAAGGCTCAAAAAATGGAGAATTCTTTAAAGAAAAAAGGTGTTTAGTTGTCAGTACTCAAATTGCTTGACAAATGCCCACTAGGTTTGAATGTCATCTCTCTCCTTGTCAACATTACATCTTCAGTGACTAAAAGTGTCATCTCAACAACTATTTACTAAACAAATGAATGTTTATAGAGAAAGCACATCAAGTTTAAATAATTTCAAATCATAATTCAGGGAATTTTTATGTATACAGAGAACAAACTGGCGGTTGCTAGAGTTGGCAAGGAGGGGATGAGCAAAATGGGTGAAAGCTGTCAAAAGCTACAAACCTCTCGTTATAAAATAAATAAGTCCTGAGGATAAAATGTACAGCATACTGACTATCCTATATAATAAAAGCCCAGTGACTGAAACAGTGGAATGACCAGAATGACCAGAGACCAAAACAACCATGGCCCCTTACCCCGGCCAGCCCTGCCCCCCCAGCAGGGACCCCTCTCTGATTGGGGGCATGGCTGGCCTGCAAACCACCCCCTGCCCTTTGCCCCCCAGCAGGGACCCTCACCCTGACCAGGTGCCCCCATCAGGACAGGCTGGCTAGCCCCCACCCATGCACTGGGCCTCTATCCTATATAATAAAAAGGGTAATATGCAAATTGACCCTAATGACGGAATGACCAGAACAACTGCTCGACCAGTCACTATGAGGCACACTGACCACTTCTCGGTCCTTTTCCCTGGCCGGCAGGCTCCGATCGCCCAGTGGCAAACAGGGAACCAGGGGTGGGTGGCGGGGGATACGGAGGATGCCAGGCCAAGGCCCCCACCCCACTAGTCGCCCCATGCAAAGAGGGCAACCCACAGGGGGTGGGCAGGGCCGGCAAGTGTACGAGAATGGCTGACCTCTTTGTCCCTTCCCCTAGCCATCAGGCTCTGATCGCCCAATGACAAATGGGGTACTGGGGTGGGTGGTGGCAGGAGGTAGGGCTGATGAGTGGGTGGAACAGCTGACCTCTCGGTTCTTCCACCTGGCTGGCAGGCTCCGATCACCGGATGGTAAATGGGGAACCAGGGGTGGGTGGCAGTGGGGGGAGGACCCTAATCGCATGACAGGCCTAGGGACTGTACCTGTGCACGAATTTTGTGCACCAGACCTCTAGTAGTTAATAATACTATATTGTATATTTGAAAATTACCTAGAGAGTAGATCTTGAAAGTTCTCATCATAATTGTGGTGGTGATTTCACAATATATATATATATATATATATATATATATATATATACACACATATTGAATCATGTTATATACCTAAACTAATGTACTAACATACGTCAACTATCCTATATAATAAAAGGCTAATATGCAAATAGACCGAATGGTGGAACAACTGAACAACCGGTTGCTATGATGTGCACTGACCACCAGGGGGTGCACGCGGAACATGGCAGGCATCAGCAGTAGGAAGCAAAGCTCAGAACATGGTGGGTGTCGGCCACAGTGGGATGGTGGAACAGGTGAGCGGGTGTGCCAGAGCAATGTGGGGAGCCAATCACTGTCATGGGATGAGCCTCTGGTGGTTACTGAAAATTCTTGGCTCCTGCGTGCCATGGTCCTGCCCAGTGCTTGCACCCATTCTCAGCACCTGGTGCTGGTCCTGATCGCTCAGCACTGGCAGTGGGTGCAAGCAGCGGCTCCAACGCTGGCAGCGGGTGCGAGTGGGGCCATCGCCTGCAGCGGGTGTGAGTGGCAGTTGCTAGTCCCAATTGCCCCTCAGGGCTTAACCACCTCCCCCTGCTCCTGAGGGGTGGTCAGGGCAGCAGCTGCCATTCACACCTGCTGCAGGTGATGGCCCCACTCGCACCCACTGCAGGCACTGGAGCCGCTGTTGCACCCACTGCCAGCGCTGACACTGCTCGCACCCACAGCCAGCGCTGAAGCTGCCGCTTGCAACTGCTGATGGTGCCAGCCCCTCTCGCACCTGCTGCTGGCACCGGCAGCAATAGCTCCACACTGTCAGTGGGTGCGAGCAGGGCCAGCATCATCAGCACGTGGAAGCAGCTGCAGCAGGATGGTGCTGCAGGCAGACAGAGATTGGGGGGCCATAGCGGGAGGGGCCGGGCGGGGGCAAGGAGGATGGGCTGAGACCTGCCCCTGTGCCAACTGCAGCCTTGAGACCCACAGTTCCTTTCAAGGTGCACGAATTCATGCACTGGGCCCCTAGTAACTCAACAACAACAAAAAAGAATGGAACGTTTTATACAAACTCAGATGTTCTATTTTTTTATGCTATGAGATTTCTGGTTAGAAATTAAAATAGATGATTTTAAAGGATCTTTTTAGCCAAAATTATCATTAGACAGAATCCCTCTTCTCACTCTTGTTTACTTGTCACTAGCTGTAGCTGAACTGCTTAGCTAATTCTTGGTAATCCTTTAAGCCTCTGGTTTACTTGCTGTCTTCCAGCGAGGCTTCATGCCTAGTTGATATCCTGCCCACTAGACCAGTGATGGCAAACCTTTTGAGCTTGGCATGCCAGCATTTTGAAAAACCCTAACTTAACTTTGGTGCCGTGTCACATATAGAAATTTTTTGATATTTGCAACCATAGTAAAACAAAGACATATTTCTGATATTTATTTTATATATTTAAATGCCATTTAACAAAGAAAAATCAACCAAAAATATGAATTCACGTGTCACCTCTGACACATGTGTCAGAGGTTCACCATCACTGCACTAGACTATAATCTCCTTGAGGTCAGGAATGGTGCGTCTGGCTTGCTGTTGTAGTCGGCACCCAGCACAATTCCCGGTGCTTACTATGCATTCAGTGCATGTTTGTTGAGCAGATGCATAAAATAATTTTCTATAGGCACCACCCTACTTATAACAAATTGAAGAAATGATGAAATTCATTGTTATTATAGACATTCATGTGGTATGGGGCAGATCTAACTTTCCATTATGTGGTTTGGTTTCTGAAAAGTTATTTATTCAAATCTCTCATAGAATTAGAGTCACACACAACCCATTATATAAATATATTCATACCATCTCAGAGAGCCATAGGATGACAAAGAACATATAATGGTTGTCAATTTTCCTTTAAAAAAAAACAAAAAACACCCGATCATAAGCATCTGTTTCTCATATTGTTCATTTCATGAGCAATGCAGCAACTCTGCATTTAAATAGGAAAATTGGGTGAATGCTAAAATCAGAACCTAACATATTTTGAATCATTATTTGGTAAGTCACTCAGAAAGAGTCTTAAGGACACATCTCTATTCCTGTGTGTCACCCTGGGCCTGCAAATAAGGATTCCAGGACACTAGTGATGGCAATATAAACGTGGCTTTGGTTTGTTTTGGATGATTTAGAGGGGGTGGTGGAGAAGGTAGAACATGAACAATTGAAATTAACCACATTCTTAAATCTTTTCTTCTGGCATCGTTATTGCCCTGTATCTGTGACTTCATGCCATTTTCCTCTTTCCACATTTCCTGGCCTGGCACCATGTTCTCCTTTATGACATCAGCACTAGTCCTACATCTGCTGATGACGTGCATTTACATTGACCTCTGCCCCTACATGCTCTTTGGTCATCTTTTTCATCTTTCGTTTACTATCCCAAGTAATTATTCATATGTCGTTGGCTTATGGTTATGGATGGCCGTGTCCGCTGGCTATGCAGCACCCTCACGTTGGCATTCTTCTGGTCGTTGGCATCTGTGGATGGAGCGCTCGTGCTGATGGTCCTCGCGGCTCTCTGCCGGCCCCATGCTGCAGGAAGCTGCTCTCAGCAAGCTGCCCAGCTAGAGAGGAAGTAATGAATCATTTGCTGAAGAGTAAAAATCTAAATCTTAATGTGTCAGCCTTCACAGCAGTGCTTGCATTTTCTTCTGGGAATGATTATTTGGGGGGGGAACAGGGGAAGGAGAAGAAAAAAGAACGATAGTACTTAAGGTCTAAAATGCAGGATAGTAAAGATTTTGGGAACAAATGTAGTTTCCTGATGTGTAGAAGGCCTAGTCTAAGCTGATGTCTAGTTTAGGACCATCCATGAATTTCTTTGATGATCCAATACAAAAAAAAATGAGTAAACATTTCAAAATGATTGACTTGTTGTGTTTGAGGGACTGGGCAGCCATTATCACATTGTGCATATGGCTACAGCTTGAGTTGCTTCTTGGGAATTTTGAATTTAATTAAACAGGAATAAAATAAAGCTAAAAGGTCTTTATTTCTCCCCTTTTTCATCATCATAATAAAAATTGATCTAGAAAAACATGCATAAAAAACTTATAATTAAAAGATATATGTCAAATTTCCAAATTCTAACTTAACATTAAAATATTTTCTCTTCTTTTCTTTTTTCTTTCCCATTGAAAAGAGTTATTGAAAACTAAACACAAACTATCCACTCCCACAGCTCATACAACGTGCATGTAAATAGAGAATATAGGTCATCTTTCGACTTACAGATTCACCAAGTACATGATAAACTTTTAATGACTTCAACACTAGGGAGGAAATGTATTACCTACAATACATGGGTGTCATTGGAAAAACAATCCATTTTGCTTTCTAGACCAGTCGTATTATTTGCAACGTTGTTATGCTTTTTCATAAACTGAAGAACATAGCTCGTCTGAAGCTTGTTACGGATGCAAGTAAACATTTTTTTAAACACAGAATATAGCTAACTGTGTGAGGTGCATGCAGGATGAAGCCTAGAAAAGAAAATCACTCATTAAGAGGGCCACTGACTACTGCAGCAAGAAGCAATAGAGCGTCAGCCATCACATTTTATGGCCACGAATGGAGGATAAACACGAAGACCATGGTGCACTCTTGTAAATGGTATGACTTGTAAATGTCAGCGAGGACTTATTTAACACTAAAAGGTTATAAGAATTTGCGATGGGAGTTTTAAAATTCAACCAAGGCAGCTGAAGGTTACCTAAGGAAAGGGCAGCTATTTATAGCATAGCAGGCACACACACAGGTAATGTACAATATCAATGGACAAAAAAAGAACCAAACTCAGTTCTAATTGGAGGGCTGCATTATATTTGGTATTCTAGAAAGCACAGGTATTGAAGGCTGTGAGTTTGGCATTATGAATATTTTATCGCATACCTTGCTTATATTCACAGAAAGCTTGAGCTAAATATAAGCAGCGTATAGGTAGAGGCAGATTGCAAAGAGCAGCCTGATAGATAAATGCAGTGGAGAATACACCCTTCGGATGCATTGCAATCTCTTTCCGGGAAGCTGGCTCAAAGTTTAGAGTTGCAACATTTAGCTGCACACAGTGCTCATCTCCCCACCCAGCCATGTTAAATAGGGCTTTATTGTTCTGGGTGTCGTGCTGCAAACATAATCAGGAAGGCTCTTGGGAGTTTTCAGAGCCACATCTTTATATCTGCAGAGTTTCTTGGAGGACAGTCAGGACATTCTGACCTGAGCAGAGAATCAACACAGTGTAACAGGGGCCATGGACGGCATGGATGACAAAGAACAGACCTGAGAGATGGTCTGGCCACTTTCAAAGCAAAATTCTCTTTGAAGGGACTAGTTTTAGTTTCTCTCCATGGATTTACTTCAAGTTGAAAAGAAGAGAGAACTCCATGGAGAAGATAAGCATTGTGTTCTGAATAGGCTGTCATAGTTAAAAATGCAATATCCCAACTTTTACAGTACAAATTTAATGAGGACTTTTCAGCAGAAATAAAGCTTGGGATACTTTGTTTATTTTTATTATTTGTATTTTCTAATTACAGTTTATTTGCACTGTTATTTTGTTTTGGTTTCAGGTGTACAGCATGGTGGTTAGACTTTACAAAGTGTTCCCCCGATACATCCAGTACCCACATAAGCCAGGCATGCTTTGTATTTCAAACACAAAGTCATTATAGTATCCAGGCCTCTTTACTGGTCATAAAGAAAAGAAAGAGGAACTAACCTGCATGTTGTCCCTTCAGCCCCTAAGAAGTTCAGTGCTTCATAAGCTTCCCAATACCTCACAAAATTAGCAGAGCAACTTGCTGGAGGCTTTCAGGGGGCTCTGTTTACTGGCTTTTTCTAGCTCCTAGCATTTGCCCCCCTTCCTTGGCTCCTGGCCCAGCATATCATTCTGACCTCTGCTTTCATCATTGCAAATTCTCTGAATTTGACTCTCCTGCCTACTGTTAGACAGAAGGACTCTTGTGACTACATCAGGCTCACACAGATAATCAAGGATACTTTTCCCACCTCAAGATTCTTAAATTTGGCACTCTTTCTCTCCCTAGAGCACACTCCACACCTTTCCCTCTTTCTTTCTCCCCCGCACTTTCTGTCTTTCTTTATCTTGAGCTCCAAGGGCCCTACTTTTGCCTTTGTTACTTGTTTCTTGGGCCCACGCAGCCCAGCTGGCTCACTTCTTCCATGGCTTACTTCTTATACCGCTGTGATTTTTTAAATACACTTTCACTTGTAAATGGAGAAAGAAAGAAAGGGAGAAAGAAAGAAAGAAAGAAAGAAAGAAAGAAAGAAAGAAAGGAAGGAAGGTCATTAGATTCATCACATCTGCAAAGTCCCCTTTTCTATGGAGGGTAACATATTCACAGATTGAACACTATAATGTGGACATCTTGAGGGACCATTATTTTCCTGACTACACATGAATATTATAGAAATGTTATATCATCTCTGGCCCTATTCTATATCTACTAGTTTACCTTTATTATCTATTACTTTGAAACTCCTGTTTCAAGACTGGAAATGAGGGGAGGTGGCCAACTCGATTACAGAATATTCAGGGAACATGAATGACATCATTTAATTAAGGTCTTCCAATTCCATCCACACAAACCTCTCCTCAACATATCTACAAGATAGCAAAATCGATTTCAGTATAAAAGGATTCGATGTTAATTTCCTTTTCTGCTCTATTCCAACGTGCTTGTGTCTTGCAATGGTGCCAGTGAGCTGTGAAAAAATGGATTGTTAGGGCAACATTTCTGAGAGAGGAAAGGAAGTGGGGGAATTGATTCACATGCAGGATAATAAAACTATGATTACTAAGGAGAATATCTCCTACTTAAGGAACAATGGGATTGTAATTATTGAATTGTTCCTACATAGAAAGACCATCCAGTGGAATTACAGGGACCATGGCAGGACGGGGCCTTTTACCATCCTGCTGACCATCTGACATTGGCACGACCATTTTCTATTATCCTGTGTATATTGACATTTTACAGTAATGAAATACTAAGTGCTCATATCCGTGCCTTCAGGGCAGCTAAACCAACGATGTCATGCAATTTACCTACTTAAAGCTGGTTCTGTGAAAGAAATCACTACATAAACCTGTACTTCCCAAATTTTATATTCTAGTGAAAATTATTTTGTATAATTTTCTCAATTATATTTTATATAATTTTCTTAATTATATTTTATATAATTTTTCTACTTTTAGTTTATGAAAATAGTTCCCATTTTGTATTAAAACAATCAATTTTGACACTTAACAGTTCTGACCTGAGTTGCAAAGCCGCCTCCAGATATTTAAGTAATTTTTACCGGGGCTCTGGTTAATGAGCGTAGTCTCTCTCCTTCTGTAAAGGCCGCTTCTTTTACGTGTGCTCTGGGGCCCAACCCCTTTCATTGTTATGTCTGGGTTTTTTTCTTTATTGATTAAGGTATTACATATGTGTCCTTATTTCCCCATTGCCCCCCCACCTTTCCACTCATGCCCTCACCCCCCAGTGTCTGTGTCCATTGGTTAGGCTTATATGCATGCATACAAGTCCTTTGGTTGGTGTCTGTGTCCATTGGTTAGGCTTATATACATGCATACAAGTCCTTTGGTTGGTGTCTGTGTCCATTGGTTAGGCTTATATACATGCATACAAGTTCCTTACCCCCACTCTCCCCTACCTTCCCTCTGAGGTTTGGCATTGTCATGTCTTGATCCTGCATCCTTAAATCCTTCCTCTCTGCAGGATCATTTTCTTTAGCAGAGAAATGCCCTGTAGTATCACCAATATTAAAACCAACACTAAATTAAAAACAAACAAAACTTCCCTTGATACCTATCTTCTCGATGCAATTTCTCTCCACTCCTCAGACCTTGTTCATTTTTCAAGGGCTGTCTATACCCACTTGATTTACTTCTTTGACCAATACAGTCTTTTTTGAGGCTGGAAGTATATATGTTAGGCAAAAAGAAAACACTTAGAGAATAATATAATGAGCTCTCATATTGGATTCTCATGTAGTTCGTACCTAATGTGGTCAAATCTTAACATTTTGAAAAATAAGCTTCATAACTCTTTTTTCCCCTTTTATGAATGTTTACTGTCTAAATATGGCTTAGTTTCTTCTTATAAAACATGACTTGAGCATTACATTTGTTGAATTTCAATTTAAAAGAATGTCTAAGGCAATTCTTATAATTGAAAACAAAAAGAGAAAAATTAATACAAATATGCTTTTATATTGCCTACTTGCAAAAAATAATGAAACTCTACTAGAGAGCTGTTTGATATTACTTTTTATCTTTCAAACATTTTCTCTTAATACTAAAAAAATATACAAATCATTTATATAAAACTAAATGCTGGTTACAGTGTATATAAGCACAATTCAGCATATGCAAAATTACTCTCCCACCCTGATTAGTTACTGAAAACCATTAAGAAAAGTTCTTCACTGGCAACAGTGTTCAGCGCTTCACATTAAGTGAACATTAATGTGTTTTTTTATATCCTCTTAGCTCTTAAGTGATTCATGCCTTTTAAAAGTTAAATAATTCTACAGAGACAACCCCTTTTTATACCTCCCAAATCCCACTCCACTCCTCCCTTACCAAGGTATCAAGGCTGCTCTGCATTGCTATCTATGACTTGTCTTCTTTCTAACCAGCTTTCTCTTTTCAATCCTACCTGACTTCTCTACTCAGATGTCTCACTCTTGTCAGGTTAAAGATAACAGAAATTGGACTCCTAGCCCTTATAACTTGCTTCTCTTTTTGTCATATCAAAGCCAATGTTATCATGATCCACCTAGTTGTTTAAGGCCAGAACACGAGTATCTGTCTTGACTCTACACTTCTGCTTCTCCCTACGTTTAGTCTATGACAGTTGTTATGGATTCCATCTTCCAAGCATGCATGCTGGCCCCTGGTCTGTGTGCCTTCCCATTGCTCTGCCGTCCATTGAAGGTGGCTGGTTCCTGCAGTCTCAGTTCTCCAGGCTCCTGTGTAAGCTGCCTTCTAGCTGGACTTTGTTGATGGGAAGCACCATGGGGTGAGTGACAGTGGGAGAGACCTGTAAGCCTCCTGCTTTGGGCAGCATCCCCTGCAAGAAGATGCTACAACCCCTGGCTGCAACTCCTTCTGAACTGGCCCATGGTTCCCACGTCCACCTGATGACACAGCCTTGGATTCTGCTAACATTATATCCTCCCTAAGCCCTCCAACCTTGGGAGGTAGTGGCTGCCTGATGGTGTTAATCCCTGAAGTATCCCACCACCAACTTCTGTTTAGCTTCTCATCAATTCCATTGGAGGGATAACCAATTCCTTGCATTAAATTGAAAATGCTCGAGGATAGCTCATGATTTTGACCACACTGGCTGACATTTTTCTTACGTCTGAGACAGGATGTGATTTGTCTTTGGGTTGCCTATGCTGTGTGCCCTGCTTTTTCCATCCCTCATTTTAAGATATTTTGAGTGAATTCTGCTTTTCTGATTAGACCCTGAATGACACAATATATTTTTCCTCTGTCATGGAGCCTTCCAATTTGTATTTGTGCTTTCCTTCTTAATTTCATAATCCATTCTTTTTACAGTAAGGCAGAAGATAGCATTGGCTAGTGTAAACCCTATGTCGGCTTTCTCTGCACTTAGAATGATAGACAACTTTTCAACCTCAGCCTGCACTACCCTTTCCTCCTGCCCCCTCAGTACTTCTACTGAAAATGACCAAGCCCTCTGTACTTCAGCTTTGGTATGTGCTGTTCCACTGCTTAAAATGCTGTTCCCGTTTTTTTTTTTTTTTTGGAAGATGGCGGCGATATAGGCAGACGCGTCCCAGGTCGTGTCCCGGAGCAAATGGAGTCAGCAGCTGAAACTAGTAACACCCACACCGAATTGGCGAAATTGCTCAGCTGGTGAGACGGTTTGCAGCCGTGAAGAGCAGAACACCCCAGGAAAGCAGATCGAAGCTACAGCAACCTCCAGAGCACCACACCCTCTGCTGAGGAACAGCAGCTGTATGTGAAGCCTCGCCCCACCAGCCAGAAGAGCCACCTCAGCTGTGAACAGCACACACCAGAGGAGCTGCTGCCAACTGAAGAGCAGCTGCTACCGCAACCGCCCGAAGAGCAACCACAGACCAAGGAGTCACTGCCACCAAGGGAGCAACCACTGAACGACTCAACGTCTAGATATGTCAGTGAGATCAAACATGGGTAGACAAAGAAACCCCCAAAGGAAAGAGAAGGAGGGCTCTCCAGAAAAGCAGCTAAGTAATACAGAGGCATGCAACATGACAGACAAAGAATTCAGAATAAGGGTCCTAGAGTGCATAAACCGGATGGAGGAAAAAATCGACATCCTCTGCAAGAAGCAAGAAGAAACAGATGAAAAAATCGATAACATATGGAAGAAGCTAGAAGAAACAGATGAAAAAATCAACAACTTAAGTAAGACCCAAGAAGAAATGAAGAGTGATATAGCTGCAATGAAAAACTCCATTGAAAGTATCAACAGTAGACTAGGAGAAGCGGAGGACCGAATTAGTGAATTAGAAGACAAGGAAGCAAAACACACCCAAAATGTACTGCAATTGGAGAAAAAAATTAAAAGACAGGAGGAGAGCCTAAGGGAGCTTTGGGACAACATGAAACGAAACAACATACGAATAATAGGGGTACCAGAACAACAGAAGGATGAACAAGGATTAGAAAACCTATTAGAAGAAATAATATCAGAAAACTTCCCTGAGGTGGGGAAGAAAAAAGTCACACAAGTCCAGAGAGTCCCAAACAAGGTGAACCCGAAAAGACCCACACCAAGACACATCATAATTACCATGGCAAATGTTCAGGACAAAGAGAGAATCTTACAGGCTGCAAGAGAGAGACGGAAAGTTACATACAAGGGATCGCCCATTAGATTGTCAAATGATTTCTCAACAGAAACACATCAGGCCAGAAAAGAATGGACAGAAATTTACAAAGTGATGCAAAGCAAAGGACTGAATCCAAGAATACTCTATCCAGCAAGGCTATCATTCAAACTTGAAGGGGAAATAAGAAGCTTCACAGACAAAAAAAGGCTAAGGGAGTTTATCACCACCAAGCCAGCAATGCAAGGAATGCTAAAGGGACTGGTATAAAAATAATAAAAAGCTCAGAAAGAAAACAGCCACACACACAAAAACAGAAATGGCTACAAACAAGTACCTTTCAATAATAACTTTAAACGTAAACGGACTAAATGCTCCAAACAAAAGACATCGAGTGGCTGAATGGATAAAAAAACATGACCCATACATCTGCTGTCTACAAGAAACCCACCTCATTAGAAGGGACTCACACAGACTGAAAGTGAAAGGATGGAAAAATATCTTTCAGGCAAATGGAAAGGAAAAGAAAGCTGGGGTAGCAATACTTATATCGGACAAAATAGACCTCAAAGTGAAGGCCATAACAAGAGATAAGGAAGGCCATTTCATAATACTAAAGGGATCAATACAACAAGAAGATATAACTCTGGTAAACATATATGCACCCAATGCAGGAGCACCCAAATTCATAAAAAAACTTCTGGAAGATATCAAAGGAGAGATCGACAACAATACAATCATAGTAGGGGACTTTAATACACCACTGACAGCACTGGATAAGCCCTCTAGACAAACAATCAGCAAAGATACAGCAATCCTAAATGACTCACTAGATCAGATGGACTTAATAGACATCTTCAGAACACTCCACCCCAAAGCCAGGGAATATACATTCTACTCAAATGCTCATAAGACATATTCAAAAATAGACCATATATTGGGTCACAAGCAAAGTATCCCCAAATTCAAGAAGATTGAAATCATAAAAAGCATCTTCACAGACCACGATGGCATAATATTAGAAATAAACTACAATAAAAACAACCAAAAATACTCAAACACCTGGAAGCTGAATAGCATGCTATTAAATATTGATTGGGTTACCAATGAGATCAAAGAAGAAATAAAAAACATCCTGGAAACTAATGACAATGAAAACACAACAATCCAAAACCTATGGGACACAATGAAAGCAGTCTTGAGAGGGAAGTTTATAGCTCTACAGGCCTATCTCAAAAAACAAGAAAACATGGTAGTAAATCATCTAACTCTACAACTCAAAGAATTAGAAAGAGAGCAACAAGAAAACCCCAGAGTGAGCAGAAGGAAGGAAATAATAAAGATTAGAGCAGAAATAAATGACATAGAGACCAAAAAAACAATACAGAAAATCAATGAAACCAAGAGCTGGTTCTTTGAAAGGATAAACAAGATTGACAAACCTCTAGCCAGACTCACCAAGAAGCAAAGAGAGAGGACCCAAATAAACAAAATCAGAAACGATAGAGGCGAAATAACAACAGACCCCACAGAAATACAAATGATCGTTAAAAACTACTATGGACAGCTCTACTCCAACAAACTAGACAACCTGGAGGAAATGGACAAATTCCTAGAAAAATACAACATTCCAAAACTCAATCAGGAAGAATCTAAAAATCTCAACAGGCCAATAACTATGGAAGAAATTGAAGCAGTCATCAAAAAGCTTCCATCAAACAAAAGCCCAGGACCAGACGGCTTCACAGGGGAGTTTTACCAAACATTCAAGGAAGAACTAAAACCTCTCCTCCTCAGACTACTACAAAAAATTCAAGAGGAAGGAACACTTCCAAGCTCATTCTATGAAGCCAGCATCACCCTAATACCAAAACCAGGTAAAGACAACACAATGAAAGAGAACTACAGGCCAATATCCCTCATGAACATAGATGCCAAAATCCTCAACAAAATCTTAGCAAATCGGATCCAGCAGTACATCAGAAAGATCATACACCATGACCAAGTAGGATTTATCCCAGGGATGCAAGGATGGTACAATATCCGCAAATCAATCAACGTGATACAGCACATAAACAAACTGAAAGAAAAAAACCACATGGTCATATCAATTGATGCAGAAAAAGCATTTGACAAAATTCAACACCCATTTTTGATAAAAACTCTCAGCAAGGTGGGAGTAGAAGGATCATACCTCAACATAATAAAAGCCATATATGACAGGCCCACAGCCAACATCATACTCAATGGGCAAAAACTAACACCATTTCCCCTAAGAACAGGAACAAGACAGGGATGCCCCCTCTCACCACTCCTGTTCAACATAGTACTGGAAGTGTTAGCCATTGCAATTCGGCAAGAAGAAGAAATAAAAGGCATCCAAATTGGAAAAGAGGAAGTAAAACTGTCCTTATTTGCAGACGACATGATATTATACATACAAAACCCCAGAGACTCCATCCAAAAGCTACTAGACTTAATACATGAATTTGGCAATGTAGCAGGATACAAAATTAACCCCAAGAAATCTGAGGCATTTCTATACACCAATAGTGAACTTTCAGAAAGAGAGATTATAAAAGCAATCCCGTTTACCATTGCACCAAAAAAATTAAGCTACCTAGGAATCAACCTAACTAAAGAGGTAAAAGACCTCTACTCAGAAAACTACAGGACGTTGAAAAAAGATATAGAGGAAGACATAAACAGATGGAAGAACATACCGTGTTCCTGGATTGGTAGAATCAACATCATTAAAATGTCCATACTACCCAAAGCAATCTATAAATTCAACGCACTTCCCATTAAAATACCAACGGCATACTTCAGAGATCTAGAACGAACTCTCCAAAAATTCATCTGGAATAAAAAAAGACCCCGAATAGCTGCAGCAATCCTGAAAAAGAACAAAGTAGGTGGGATCTCAATACCAGATATCAAGTTGTATTACAAAGCCACTGTTCTCAAAACTGCCTGGTACTGGCACAAGAATAGGCATATAGATCAATGGAATAGAATAGAGAGCCCAGAAATCGGCCCGAACCAATATGCTCAATTAATATTTGACAAAGGAGGCAAGAACATACAATGGAGCCAAGATAGTCTCTTCAATAAATGGTGTTGGGAAAATTGGACAGATATATGCAAGAAAATGAAACTAGACCACCAACTTACACCATACACAAAAATAAACTCAAAATGGATAAAGGACTTAAATGTACGACAGGAAACCATAAAAATTCTAGAAGAATCCAAAGGCAACAAAATCTCAGACATATGCCGAAGCAATTTCTTCACTGACACAGCTCCTAGGGCACTTGAAACTAAAGAGAAAATAAACAAGTGGGACTTCATCAAAATAAAAAGCTTCTGCACAGCAAAAGAAACCATCAACAAAACAACAAGAAAACCCACTGTGTGGGAAAACATATTTGCCAATGTCATATCTGATAAGGGCCTAATCTCCAAAATTTATAGGGAACTCATACAACTCAACAAAAGGAAGATAAACAATCCAATCAAAAAGTGGGCAAAGGACCTAAATAGACACCTTTCAAAAGAGGACATTCAGAAAGCCAAGAGACATATGAAAACATGCTCAAAGTCACTAATCATCCGAGAGATGCAAATCAAAACAACAATGAGGTATCATCTCACACCTGTCAGACTGGCTATCATCAGCAAATCAACAAACGACAAGTGCTGGAGAGGATGTGGAGAAAAAGGAACACTTGTGCACTGCTGGTGGGAATGCAGACTGGTGCAGCCACTATGGAAGACAGTATGGAGTTTCCTTAAAAAACTGAAAATGGAACTCCCATTTGACCCTGTGATCCCACTTCTAGGAATATATCCCAAGAAACCAGAAACACCAATCAGAAAGGATATATGCACCCCTATGTTCATAGCAGCACAATTCACCATAGCTAAGATCTGGAAACAGCCTAAGTGCCCATCAGTAGATGAATGGATTAGAAAATTGTGGTACATCTACACGATGGAATACTATGCTGCTGTAAAAAGGAAGGAACTCTTACCATTTGCAACGTCATGGATGGAACTGGAGAGCATTATGCTAAGTGAAATAAGCCAGTCAATGAAGGAAAAATACCACATGATCTCACTCATTCATGGATAATAGAGACCATTATAAACTTTTGAACAATAATAGATACAGAGGCAGAGCTGCCTCAAACAGATTGTCAAACTGCAGCGGGAAGGCCGGGGAGGGTTGGGGGGCAGGAGGTAGGGGGGTAAGAGATCAACTAAAGGACTTGTATGCATGCATATAAGCATAACCAATGGACATAAGACACTGGGGGATAGGGGAGGCTAGGGGACTGTCTAGGGCGGGGTGATAAAATGGACACATATGTAATACCCTTTGTAATACTTAAAGCAATAAAAAAAAAAAAATAAAAAAAAATAAAATGCTGTTCCCTCTGTTTAAAATGCTGTTTCCCACCCTGACTTCTAGCTGAGGGTATTTCATTCTTCAGGATTTAGTTTAAATCACCTCCTCACAGATCTTCTCTAATAACGTATACCAAAGTATATTAACTTGTTAATGGTTTTTGGAGAAACTACTTTTTTTGTTGTTAATTCCTTGGATGTTAGCACTGTTTGCATGTATTTAGTCACTTATGTGTTTACTGGTTCAGTGATTTTCTCCACTTTCCTCCACAGGTTGGAGGCTCCATGAATCTGGACTCATGATATATCTGTCCACCATCATGTCCTTGTTGCACCCAATAGCATCTGACACAGACAAAATGAACCATAAGTATCCTATCTAATAAAGAGGGAATATGCTAACTGACTGCCCCACCCTCAAATATGGCAGTGCCCACAGCCAATAAGGAGGGAATATGCTAATTGACTGCCCCACCCTCAAAGATGGTGGTGCCCAAAGCCAATAAGGAGGGAATATGCTAATTGACTGCCCCACCCTCAAAGATGGTGGTGCCCACAGCCACAGATGGTGATGCCCAATCCCCTCAGCCCTACTGGGTGGCAGACATGTGACAAGGCCGGGCCCTCCCCCAGGCGGGCCCGGCCGCTCCACGCGCCTGCCTCCAGAGTCCCCCAGTCCTCTCAGCCCTCCAGCCACCCAGGGCCGGCCCGAGGTGCAGGCAAGCCTTGGATGGTGGCTGCCCAGCCACCCAGGGCCGCCCAAGGCTCAGGTAACCAGGGCCAGCTGAGGTTTGCACTGTTGGCAGTGGCAGCAGCAGAGGTGTGATGGGGGCGTCTCCTTCCCCCGATTGCCAGGCCGCCTCCTGCTCCTGAGGGCTCCCAGACTGTGAGAGGGGGTAGGCCCTGCTGAGGGACCCCCCCTCCAGTGCATGAATTTTCATGCACCAGGCCTCTAGTTTGTGAATATATGTTAAACTCATAAAAGGGGGATCCTTAGAGTTTATTTTCCAACTACATTGATAACTAGACTTGAGATTAAACATGCTGGAGAATGGCTCATGATTTTGCCTGTATTGGTTGGCATTTTTCGCACAGACCCGCGCCGGGTTTTGGCTCCTCTCCGCCTTGCCTCTGCTGTGCGCTCTGCTTTTGCTGGGGCACTTCTCATGGCCTCTCTGCATTGGATCTGGACAGAAAGCGAAAGAACACCAGACAAAATCTGGAGCTAACTCTCTTTGAACATAAAGGGATTTTTCTGAATGGAAAAAAGTCTCTTTTCAATAAATCACCAGGAAAGCATATTTTCTTTGCCTGTGTGCACGATTCTTCTTCTTCACAGCAGTCTCTCCTAAAAATAGTCACCGACTGCGGTGGAAAGTGAGTGAAGTGGACTGGTGGCCGCTGATGCAGAGCTGAGGGCTGTGTGCAGAGGCGGGGCCGGTTTGGGGTGGGCTCTGAAGAAGGAACGAACCATCGGTGGACTGCACATGAAACGACATCCCACTTAAACTTAGACGCCTGAAATGCCACCTTTAGGAGTCATGTATCGTTTAACTTTTGCAGATATCCTTCCTTAAAGATGAAAGACCAAACCTTCCAGGGTCTATAATTACCTACCTTTCTGTTTGAACAATGTCTTGTTGCCTAGGAACTGGGGTGGCAGATCTGCCATAAATACATCTTCGAATCATCTTTTCTTTCTGGATCAATTCTCCCTCCTCGCCCCCGCCAGACACACACACACACACACACACACACACACACACACACACACACTGCTTCTATTGTTATGAAGGTTCATTAGACTACCTGCCCTATTTGGTACTTGTTTGTCTCCAATATGTACAAACTGTATATGCCCAATTAAGCATGAATAACATGCTCTAGTTTCCACTTTTCTTTCCATTTCTTATCTGATAGAACTTGGCTCCTGTGGAAAACATCTATTTATGTATCCAGAAAGAATACGGTTGAAGGGTGATTTATCTAGCATTCTCTGAGCTGAAGCCCTTCTGATAATTTTTTCACACATAGTGCAATGAAAACTAATGTTTATAATGACGCTATTAAACAAATAAACCTGAGTCATCACAAAATTAGCCAATTAATCCCATAATTCTATGCACCAGAGAATGGAGCCTCTGAGAGTTTATCTGCCCCCAAGCCCACGGTAAACCACAGGCCTGGGACTGGAGTTTGAGGTTTCTGACTCCCTTTCCAAGGTGTTCATGATTCACTCCTTGCCTGAAATTTCCTTCCCGCCTCTAATGCTGTCTCTTCACAATTATTCTCTTATTAATCTCTCAGTTCGAGCCGAAAGTTACCTCTGTGGTGTTTGAATGCCAAAAGCATTACCATATTGAGGTCTTTTATCTTGATACTTAGTCACAGGGATGGCTCATTTAATAAACTAAGATGACACATCCCTTTCAAAACTTCTGTATACTCACAACCATTGGTTTTGAACATTATTTTTCTTTTATTAAACCTTTGATTATGTTATGTTCGCCTGCAAACAGAATACAGAAACCCCTGTAAACGAGGTCGGTAATAATCACACAGACACTCACGCAGTCACCATGTAGTAAGAACTAGCGCAGGACCTATCCAGGTGAAGCTCCTTCTGTGTTCCTTTGTCTTCCTCCTCCCTCTTAATGTTCAGCATCTTTTTCACTCTCGAGTCTCTGAAAATTCCTAATCTCTATAGGGTCCATGGTAATCCTGTTCAGTGCAATTAAGCAGGAAAACTTTCCTTTATCATATTGTATTCATGAGTTAGTTTATTCATTGAAACTGTCATTCAGTCAACCCTTAATGCATACTGATGCTCTACCAGGTACTGCGCCAGGAGATAAGGAGTGATATTATACTACATTAAGTAATAGAATTTTATGCATTACAGGATTGGTTGTGTGTGTGTGTGTGTGTGTGTGTGTATTACCAGTTTATCTTTCTCAAGATATATTAACTGTTACCAAAGGCTATAACATACAACAGGACATTATAGGTTTCTTTGGCCTTTAAATAGTAACAATGTTCACCAATCATTGAACATTAATCACAGTGCGTTCTAAGCACTCTGTGATTACTATCGCTTTTAATCCCTAGGATAACCTTATGAAATGGTGTATTATTTGGGGTATGTGAATTGTTCTATCAAGCAAATCTCAGTGACTTAACAAAGGGAAGTTTATTACTTGCTCATTTCACAATCCCTTTTCTTCAAGCAGGGATTCCAAAGCCAGGGAATCTAGTCTTTTTCAAGCTAGTATCTCTGCCATCAGCATCCCTACCCGAGCCTCCACTTTCTCCACTGGGTCTTTTGCAGCTGGACAACCAGTAAAGAGAACACATGAAGGGGCTTGTGAGACCAGCTTGGAAATGGCACACACCCATTCTTCTCACCAAAAGTAGCAACAATATCAATTGGATTGAAGGGGATCTGGGAAATAAAGTCTAGATGTGTGCCCACCGAAAGTGAAAATGTTTGGAAAACTCATAGTATTTTCCCTGCCACAATTAGGAGTTATTGTTATTCCCAGCATATAGGTGAGAAAGGCAAGGATTCAGGAGATAAAATGACTTGCTTGTGGTAGGCAACTTGTGGAGATGAGAGTCTAACGCTGAGTTCATGCCCTTACTTACTGCATAATACTGTCTCCTAGCTAAACCTTGAACAAACTGATGTTAATTACACCAGTGGACTTCTATGTTGTAACCGTGTAACAAATGAGAAAAACACAAATGGCTTTCTTTTCTTTTTTTTAGTAATTGACTGGTTGCCTATGTATTTTTCTTAAAAAATAAAATAGCATATCCATCTCTTGCCTTTTTTATCTTTTGAGTCATTGATTTCCAAGCAAATGATTTAGACTTCATAAATCAGATGGAAACTAATTATTTGTTTTCAACTACATCAGTTGTAATTAATTATTGGGCAACTTGAGCATTTTCTGATTTTGTTTTGTGGAATTTAGAGTCAGAGTTAAATATAACCTCCCTTAATGATGACTAAATTAAAAGAAATTATAGTTGTCTCATCACTATAGATAATTGGGCCATCTATATGAGGTGCTTCCAATTTTGAATTAATTAATTTAATACTTTTTAAATAAACTATATTGATGCTTTACAACAACGTAGGACTAACTAAATTACTAGATTAAAAATGTTATTTCTTCATTTTCATGACAGTGACATACACTTTCCCCTAAACCCTGTCTCAATTTCTGTTATGTGCCTGTGGTCCTCTAGACTGTCCAGGAAGCTGGGTCATTCTCCTGTCTCACACCCAAGGTCTGGGGGACATGAGAGGGGGTTTGAAAGCCCTGGGACTAGCATCCAGGAGTTCGGCATTAGAACCAGGACCAGCAAGAAACTGCAACAATACTTTCCAGCACCAGGTGGCGCCCTGGCACCCAGTCTCCAGTCAAGGGAATGCCACCCATTCCTGTGCTGAGGTATTAGATGTGTTCCCCCTTCATTTGTGTGCACCACTAGCTGTCAGTTAGCTACACTCACCTATCAAACAGAAGTGATGCCTATTTGTGGTCTGAGGCAGTGTTCAGGCTTAGATAGGGCTAATGGTTACAAGAGAATTCATAATCCTGCAGAAGCAGAGGATGGAGACAACAAACCCTGGGTGATATGTTGATGTTGTAGAAAACAAATCCTCAATATCTGTGCTTTGAGTGACTTCCAGATGTCCCAACACCCCTCCCAGCTCAGACAGTGGTGTTGCTCCCTCTGATCGCCGCCCCCCCCCCCCATACATCCAATAGAACCCTTGCTCCATATTCTCTTTAGGGTGCTGGTTGCCCTTCTGAAGATGCTTTTGATATTAAATTTGGTTAGATTTCATCAGGAGGCACCCAGCATGATTTGCTCCACCCCACAAAATGTGGCTTATACAGTCCCCATCCTTCCCTGTGTTGTGGGAAACATGCAAACTATACGTTGGGTTGGGTTGCCCCTTCTTGTGACCTACTGCTGGTCCATAATATGAAAGCCCAGTGCTAGGCTTCATGGAAGAAGCCAACATCTCCCACTGAAATTGATCATCTCCTTTTTTAGGCAAGGGACTAGGTCAGCTATTAAGCATGCTCAAGACACATTAGCATTTATTTTCATATAATCAACATCAACTCAGGTGAAATTAGTCCTCTTTAAAGACCTTTGGTTTGGAAGGAGTTTCATTTTCTTCTTTTTCCCCCCAATCTTTATTGTTGAAAGTATTACATAGACCCCCCTTTTTTCTCCCTGTTAACCTCTTCCAGCCCGCTCCTAGCACCACCCCCAGGCTCTCATCACCCCATTGTCTGTGTCCACAGGTTATGCATGTATACATACAAGTTCATTGGTTGATCTCTTCCTACCCACCCTCTCCTGCCTTCTCTCTGAGATTCAATAGTCTGTTCATGCTTCTATGTCTCTGTGGAAGGGGTTTTATTGTTTGTAATACCTGGTCTTTGAAAGGTAATCTGTAAACAAATACAATAATGAGAATTGGTTTGGATTAATGTCATTGTGAAAATTTAGGTTTAAGTAGGTTGCTTCTGAGTCAAGCAGAGTGCAACAGAAAATCCAGGTTCATGTTGCTTACAGCTGCTGCATTTTGCAAATCTATCCATTTCAAATTGTAGGCTTACATAAATCTATCACTTGGTACATTAAGTAGCTCAGAATTACTCACAGTTTGGCTATTAACCCCCTTTTTTTAATGCAACTCGTGTTTTAGAAAATGATACTCCAGTATAACTTATGGAATTTTATCTAAAATTAAGATTTCTAAAACATGATATTCTCTCTTATCTCAGCTTTAGAGCCTTCCCCAAACAGTAAAAATGCCTGCATAAAAATAAAATATTGCTAACAGACGTAGTAGTCGCTGATTATGGGTTGAATGCGCCACCTTGTGGTTAGGTAAGAAAGTTCATGTTTTAGCTTGTAATTTAATATAAAATTCGTCTTCTTTTGTCCTTTTGTATTAGAAGGACAGCTGCTGATGGTGAAATTATCCATAAGGTGTATATAGATCCAAGAAGGTGCCATGATATGATGGTTGCAGAAGCCATATTTGGAGGTATGCAGTAGACTCAGCAAATGACACTGGATGCCACCTGGTAAAACATGGCCAAATTGAACACCAGGTTGTAGGCTGAAAGCTTTACCTCTGTTCAGAGACCTTTCATAAGTCATTCTACATAGTAAATTAATATAACTAATACCAGCACATACAGTCAAGAAATAAATAAAGGAGTGTGTGTGTGTGTGTGTGTGTGTGTGTGTGTGCAGATGGGGCAGAGGTGGAGGACAAGAAATTACAACCCTGAAGATAGAAGTAATTTAGCCATAAAGGCATGGTTCACAGCCTCTACTTCCAGAATACCCCCTACTTGCTTACAAACCATGAACCCTGTCTCTTGGAGAAGCAGGAAGGAAGGCAGGTCCCCTTGATACCTAATGAAAAGTTCCAGCCTCATCAGCTCCCTCCAGAAGCGGGTCATCTCCACCCGCCCCCCCTCCCCCGCCCCTCCCAAGAATTATTTCTCCTTTTCAGCAGTGCATTTTACAGGCACAGCACATCTCAGCTAATATTTGTTGCCTTCAACATTATCTGCTTTATTATTTTCTATCTTTAGTAAAAATAGCTTCTGACAACAAAGTGAGGACAGCAGTCTTCCTGATTCAAGGAGGGAGGTTTGCGGTGTGTTCATATCTCAGTGTCTTTCTGTCTTTTCCTTAACAACGTGAGACTTAGAAGGAAGCCCCAAGCCTGGAGCCTCTCCCCGTCCCTTCTTCGCAAGGAGGGACTGCTGAGGCCTGATTCCCGCATGGGAACAGACATTCCTACAGCCCAGTTTGACCTCTTCAGCACTAGAGGAGAAAGAAATGTTTTCACTAAATGTATTTGCCTATAATATTATATGAACCTGATGTTTAACATAATGTCACCTATATAGAATATGAGATTGAGAAAATTATGACAGTTGGCAGTCTGGTTGGGAGATTGGAAAGTGGAGGTGATTACAAATATATAGCATTTTTGGAGCCTTAACCACAGGCCCAGTGATTTTAAATAACTTTCCAAATGGGAGCTCTTCTAATAATCACAACTCTATAAAATGGGACTACTAATGCTCCCATTTAACAGGTGAGGAAACTGAGGCACGAGGTCATAGTAAAACATGCCTAAAGTCATCCAGCAGAAAGTGATAGAGTCAGGATTTAAACCCAATGTTCTTCCGCCTCCAGCATCCACGCTCTTCATCTTTTTGTGTAACAGCATAAAATCAACATCGCTCCAAACTGCTATTAACTCAACAAATGTTTGTGAACTCAGACTGAGAGTCCGGCCCTGCAACAAGCACTGAGGGTGCAGAGATGGATGACCCAGGCCCAGTGGGCAAGTCTCTAATGAGTCTTTCTCCACCTTTGAACAGAGCCATGAGAAACTTCCAGAACCACAGCTTTCGCCCACCTCGCAGTTCCAACAAATGGTGTCTAGACACCACATACCTCTGAGTGGCTGCCTTGCCAGCAAGGAGGTCACAGGGCACAGCAGCCACCAGCACAGTGGCTGTGCTGGCAGTGGCTCTGGCCTGCTAACTGGGACAGGTGCAGAGGGTGATGACAGCAGGCCACCCACGGAGCTCTGGCACCCGGAGCAAAGGCATGAAGAGCAGGAAGAAGAACTCAGACGGGGCTAGACTCCAGCTCAGGCGATCATGGCTGGGAAAAAAGCACGCGTAGGCCAGGGGCCATGCTGGGATGTTCCAAGAAGAAAAAGTTGGTCATTTTCAGACTGGGAATTCCCCAATCTCTAAGCAAACTAGAGAGCCTCGGGAGATGTTTACACATATATAGCCACAAACTGGCCAAACAAAACGATCTCACAACACACACACACACACACACACACACACACACACGCGCACACACGCAATCAGTATCATGGCAGAACTGTGGTTCTTTCTAGGGAGTAGAGGAAGAGCCTGTTTCAGGGAAGACTTTTAAAAAATGTTATTACATTTTTTGGGGTGACATTGGTAAATAAAATGACAAGTACACACTTCTGTTATCATCATCTGTATATTGTATTGTGTGTTCACCACCCAAAATCAAGTCTCCTTCCATCACCGGCTACCCTACTACCTCTCCCCCAACCCCCCTCCCTCCCTGGTAACACCATACTATTGTCTGTGTCTATGAGTTTTTGTTTGTCTTGGGAAAAGTCTTTTTTATCTTGGCATTTCAAATGGATAGACAAAAGTTAGGGATATATATGGGGTGGGCAAAAGTAGGTTTACAGTTGTTCCTATTCAAATAATACAATAATGGAGAGAATCAAGATAGCGGCATAGGTAAACACCTATACTTGCTGCCACATCAAAATAACAACTAAAAGGCAGAACAATGACCACCCAGAACCGCGGAAAAGCTGGCTGAGTGGAAGCTCCACAACTAGAGAGGTGAAGAAAGCGCATTGAGACTGGTAAGAGGTGCCGGCACCTGACTGTGCTGCTCTTTTAATCGGGAGGGAGATATAAGCTCCCCCTTGTTCTGAACTCCAGTTCTGGGCAAGACTCTGGAGACCCAGGCACATACTGGGAGAAACTGGACTGTCTGGCATTGGGACAGGAATGCGAGGGTAGCTTACTCTTAGAGGTGCTCACAGTGATCATTGTTCCTTCATGGGGGCGCGGGACACTGAGATGGGGGGTCCTCTCCGGTGCAGGGCTGACTGGCAGCCATTGCTGTTTGCTCTGCCCTGGTGATTTCCAGAGACCTAACCCCACCCAATTTACAACCCCACCCAAGCTGTGCCCATCGGTTTTTGCATATGAATGGCTTGTCCTTTCTCCATCTAAAACCTGTCAAACTCCAGCTGGATCAGAGAGCCCCAGAACTTCCAAAAGAGGGCCCAAGGCCTGGCAGCAGCAGCCTGCCTTGCTTCACAGCTAGGCCTCGTCTGGGCATTTCCAAACCTGATACAAAGAGGAGGAATCTTCAGATGTCTCTGTAGCTCCTGTTGGGCAGCCCAGACAGTGGCTGACCTTGCACCTCCTTGGAGATCCAAGAGCCAGTGTACCCAGTGGTCAGAGTGAGACCATACCCCATTACAACTCTTCCCATCCATAAGAGACACACTCAAGGGGCAGACTCAATGAGCACCAAAGCCCCACTGAAGCAAGTCCTTCCCCATAAGGGTGTCCCCTGTGCAACAGATCTTCCAGTGTAGACACAGCTGGTCATCACAGCCAATTGGCCTGAAGGTCAATTCCTCCCAGTGATACCAACAGCAATCAAGGGTTAACTACAACAAGACTGTGCACACAGCCCACAAAGGGGTGCACCAAGAGCGTCCACCTCAGGTGACTGGGGAGGCTGAGCCACTGGGCCCTATAGGACACCTACCACACAAGGCCACTCTATCAACTCAAGGAAACTTAGCAGCTACCCAATACATAGAAACAAACACAGGGAAGCAATCAAAATGTGGAGACAAAGAAACAAGTTACAAATGAAAGAAATGGATGAAAGCAAAATACGGGATATAGAGTTCAAAACCATGATGATAAGGTTATTCAAGAATCTTCTAGAAACCTATGAGAAATTTAGTGAGACCCTCAAGGATATGAAAAAGGAATAATCAGAAATTAAGCATACACTGACTGAAATAAAGAATAATATACAGAGATCCAACAGCAGACTAGAGGATCACAAGAATCAAGTCAAAGATTTTAAATACGACGAAGTAAAATACACCCAACTGGAAAAGCAAAAAGAATCCAAAAATATGAAGATAGTGTAAGGATCCTCTGGGACAACTTCAAGCGTACCAATATCTGAATTATGGGGGTGCCAGAAGAAGAGAGAGAGCAAGATATTGAACATCTATTTGAAGAAATAATGACAGAAAACTTCCCCTACCTGGTGAAAGAAATAGACTTACAAGTCTAGGAAGCACAGAGAACCCCAAGAAAAAGGAATCCAAAGAGGACCACACCAAGACACATCACAATTAAAATGCCAAGGGCAAAAGACAAAGAGAGAATCTTAAAAGCAGCAAGAGAAAAACAGTTAGTTACCTATAAGGGAGCACCCATACGACTGTCAGCTGATTTTTCAACAGAAACTATGTAGGCCAGAGGGAGTGGCAAGAAATATACAAAGTTATAAATAGCAAGAACCTACAACCAAGATTACTCTACCCAGCAAAGCTATCATTTAGAATTGAAGGTCAGATAAAGAGCTTCACAGACAAGAAAAAGCTAAAGGAGTTCATCACCACCAAATCAGGATTATATGAAATGCTGGAGGGTATTGTCTAAGAAAAGAAAGAAGTAAAAGGTAAAGATAAAAAATTATGAACAACAAATACATATCTATCATCAACTGAACCTAAAAATCAAATGAATAAAAAACCTGATGAACAGAACAGGCTGGTGAATGTAATAGAATCAGGGGCATGGAAAGAGAGCAATCTGACAATTCTCTGGGGAAGGAGTTGTAGGGGGTGTGGGAAGATATTGGACAAAGAGCTTACACCTGTGGATGAGATCAGTGGGGCAGGGGGGGACAGGCCTGGAGTGGGGTGGGAACTGGATGGAGGGGAGCTATGGGGGGGAAAAGAGGAACATCTGTAATAAACTGAAAAATAAAGATTTAAAAAATAAAAAATAATAATACAATAATGAATAAATGATTTTACAAGAGTAAACTCTGTGTTTTGCATACTCACAACTGTAAGCCTACTTTTGCCTAACCCATGTATAGAAGAAATACAGTATCTCAATTTCATTTATGAGTTGATTTGAAGAGATCATGAAAATATTAAAGGGAAAGAAGTAGACATAGGCTGCTCACTGAGAGAAGCAAGTCAAGAAATGTGTGACTGTCCTGGATTCTGAAGGTATAAACTTCATCAGCAGAGCTCATTTACTGTTGTAAGCATTGGCAGGAATGTTCTAGAACACCAAGAGGAATGGGAGAAAGTCACTTGATTCCAGAAATTTACTGTATATTGTAAGAGGGAAAGTAATTGAGAAGTTCAGAAATATTTGAGATTTCAGTAAAGAGGCATCCATTTTTATGAGAACTAGTGGATGTTAATTTGCTTTGAAAGGTCTAATGCAGGTACTGAATTTAAATTCTATAATGGCATGTGACATGCATTTCTCATTTGATCTGTTATGATATGAGTGGGGCTTAAAAAATAATAGACATGGCCCTGGCCGGTTTGGCTCAGCGGATAGAGCGTCGGCCTGTGGACTCAAGGGTCCCAGGTTCAATTCCAGTCAGGGCGTGTACCTTGGTTGCGGGCACATCCCCAGTAGGGAGTGTGCAGGAAGCAGCTGATCGATGTTTCTCTCTCATCAATGTTTCTAACTCTCTATCCCTCTCCCTTCCTCTCTGTGAGAAATCAATAAAGTATATTTTAAAAAAATAGTAGACATGGAAACATGAGTCTTTACTGATATGCTAGAATAAAAACAGTGTATATGTTTTGTGTTATATAGCTTTATCTTTTTAGTTAGGAGCCATTAACAATTGCTTTCTTAATCTATACCTTTACAGTTAAACCATGAGTTGAACATCAGATACTGATTCATTTTCTTCCACCTCACATGTTATCAGTAAATCACAGACACTAAGAACATTTTAATAAGCCACCTTCCTTTATTTCAAAATCTTGTACTTTGCAATGTATTTTTTTTTTAATCACAGAACACCTGACAGCTACTCCATTGCATTTGGAAGTTGCAAGAATAAAATTAAGATAATATTCATGAAGTCTATCGAGACCTTTGTTACAGAGATTTTAGATAAACATTTCACTGTAATTAGAAGAAGCCAAAGCAATCTACTGAAGCCCCACAACATTTATTTTTTAATTGTAAAAACTTGAAAACTATTTGGTGTTGGCATAATTGTGATGCGTAGATTAAACACGCAAAAGTCAGAGATGAAGTAAAGTAAACTTATTTGCTAATGTTTGTATTTGCATGTGTGTGTGTGTGTGTGTGTATTAGGATGACTGATGGCCCACAGAGATATCCAGGTCCTAATCTTTGTGAATGTTGCCTTATATGGCAAAAGAGACTTTGCAGATGTGATTAAGTTGAAGATCTTGAAGTGAGAAAATTAGTCTGGATTATCTGGGTAGGCCCAATGTAATCACAGGGTCTTTGTGTCAGTGAGGATATCTATGTGGAATTGGCTCATGTGATTATGGAGGCTGAGAAATCTCCTAACCCCATGTTGTTCAAGGGTCAACTGTTCCCTTTTTCTGGTCAAGCAGACATTTAGAGGGACACAAAAGTTGTCTAAGCTTCAGTTTGCTGATGAGGCACCCCGGGCAAGAGCGACCCCATCTTGAGCCTAGAAATTTATTTCAACACAAGCTATAAGCAATTCAGAAAACTATGGAGGGAGACAATGGAATAAATTATTAATAGTTGACATCAATTAACACATTAAAATATGCTTGTCATTTAACATCTGTTAACTCTAATCATCACAACAACCATGGAGGATAAATCTTATCATCACCATTTTTCAATTGGGAAAGTGAGTCTAAGAAGGGTGGTATATTGCCCATCTTTTCACACAGTAAGTAGAGATAGAATATGAATCCAAACATAATCCCAAAGTCCTTAATTTGAAGAAGGGAGAAGGTTTATCAGCAGTCCCTGATATCAACTAGTGGCCAACGTCTTTTCTTTTACCAGTAATTCTTAGCCCCTCATTGAACCTAGAGGCTATCCTGTCAATAAAAAAGGATTCTATGAGTTTACTTGTTTAATTGTTCTCTAAGGCTTTTAGCTAAGAAGTTTTGAGCTCCTTCTTATTTTGATTTGAGCCCAAATGAGGATGTGTTGATCCCTGGGTTCATTGAACAGGCAAATTCCATTTCTACTAGATATAGATTTGATTAAATTGACCTGGTCACTGGCTACTGTTCTCTGAGCAGTAACCTCCAATGTATTTTTTTAAACCTCATCCAAGGATATCCTATCTAATAAAAGAGTAATATGCAAATTGACCATCACACCAACACACAAGATGGCCGCCCCCATGTGGTCAAAGGTGGCTGCCCCCATGTGGACACAAGATCATCACCACAAGATGGCCAGCAAGGGAGAGGAGTTAAAGGTGACCAGGCCAGAAGGGGAGGGCAGTTGGGGGTGACCAGGCTGGCAGGGGAGGGCAGTTAGGGGTGACCAGTCTGACAGGGGAGGGCAGTCAGGGGTGACCAGGCTGGAAGAGGAGTGGTTAGGGGCAATCAGGCAGGCAGGTAGGCGAGCAGTTGGGAGCCAGAAGTCCTGGATTGTGAGAGGGATGTCTGACTGCCCATTTCAGCCTGATCCCACTGGCAGTTGGACATCCCCCAAGGGATCCCAGATTGGAGAGGATGCAGGCTGGACTGAGGGATACACACACACACACACACACACACACACACACACACACACACACCCGTGCATGAATTTCATGCACCGGGCCTCTAGTATTTGATATTTAGAGAGAGTGGAAAGGAGGGAGGTGGTGGAGAGAGAGAAAGAAAGAGAGGTCAAACTCTTTGTTTTCTATTCTTATAAAGACACTAATCCTACTGGATGAAGGCCCCCATCCTCATAACCTTGTTCCCCATAACTACTTACTTACTCCACATACAGCCACACTGGAGGTTAGAATTTCAATATATGAATTTGGCGGGGGAAGAGGGAGAAATAAACATTAAATCCATAACAGAGTATTGAATAAATACATAAAAATAATTTAAATATCTTTGCCCAATTCAGCCTTTCATTAGATGTAGTAGCCAAGCCATATCCACTTCATTTAAGAGCTATAGAGGCAGTGGCAAATCCTGTGAAAACTTCCACTGATTTAGTTCTAGGCTCTCCTTTAAAATTAATTATTTCCAATGCTGACTCTTCTGCTGACAGAACACACTCAGAATTTCTCAGCTAGTTACCTTCTTTCTCCTTCACACATCACTACCCATGCAACAATCCAAACACAGTAGAAGGAGAATGTCATGATTGGGAAACTCTCCAAGCCCATTGGAGACTCCTTTCAATATCTCTAATTTAATTTTGTCTGTTAATGGCTTAACTTCAAAGGAAAAACTAAAATGTACCAAGCAAGTTATGTTATAACAGATCTGAATTTACTCTTGAAATATAAGCCACTCCCAGAAATTAAATCAGTTCAAATGGTAAAATTAATTGCCCTTGCCCAGATCTGCCAGCTAGCAAAAGAAAAAGAGCCAGTACTTATACTAAAAGTAAGTATAATTTTGGACTAGTGTATGACTTCAAACACTATGTGTTTTTTTTTAACTTCTACAGAAAATCTTATGACAACAAATTAAAGATTTTTATATGCTTTTTTTTTTTATTGCCTAAGGAGATACACATAATGATATAGTGGTTTAACCAAAGTGCTTCAAGATATTATCCACAATTGCAGAGATAAATTAGCAGGGATATTGACTCAACATTAGCAAGCAGTTTTAAGAATATTTTCAAGGATAGTTGTAATGTATGTCCTTCAAACCAATGTCACAATTCTGATCAGGCTGTAAATAAATAAATAAATAAATATAAAGGAACTGCTGGGCTATGAGTATGTTCTGGCAATTGTTTATTATCTCAGAATGGACTGAGATTGTTCCTGGAGTCTCTGATATAATAGATACTTTCTGTCCTAAAGGATGGCACCTCATTATTCATAGAGATTTCTCATAATTGAGGCTTTGGTTATACCTTTAGACTCTATTCCAGCATTCTAAGAAGTTGGCTGCCCCCAGATGGCACAGGGGGTTGACATGAGACACTCCTAATAATAGGGGTAACTCTAATTGTCATATACAGTATTTAAATTCCAATTTTACCCCCAGGGACTGGAGAAATGAATACTTAGTGGTGTGTGGATGCAGTGGGCACACTATAAGACAGGACTCCATGGGCTTACGTGGACCCATAGGCTTCCCGCCCTAACAGGGGGGCCAAAACAATGCTTCGGGTCTCTGATTATCAATGTCAGCTCAGAACCTGTATCCAATAGCTCTCCAAATATATTGATGTTTTCCCTTTCCAAGCATACTGCCACCTGTGTAAATGGCAATAGGTCCCCTTCCAGTGGTTCTCAGCCTTCTTAATGCTGCGACTCTTTAATACAGTTCCTCATGTTGTGGTAATCCCCAACCATAAAATTATTTTCGTTGCTACTTCATAACTGTAATTTTGCTACTGTTATGAATCGTAATGTAAATATCTGATATGCTATATGTGTTTTCCAATGGTCGCGACCCACAGGTTGAGAACCGCTGCTAGGCAAAGTCTTAGAAAAATAGTTATGGTGTGTATTTGCTATGATGTTACAAGGTCCTTCCTCTTAAGGATTCAACCACCTCTTTATTCAATGAACGAATCATGGAAAATTAGCAAAAGGTCATTTATTTATTTCAGAAACAACCTCTAGCCTTCTATTCTTCAATTCTTTTTCCTTTGGTTATAGATGATAAACACCATCTTATTGGCTGCCCATCTACCTTGGTCTTGGGAATACTGTGTTTGGTTAAAAAGCTTCAAAATGTTCAGTGGATTATGGCCCTTTGTCTGTCCCTTCTACCCAGCTGTTCATTATGGTAATTTGGCTTTCAAGTTTATGGCCATGTGCTTTTTATTTCTTCAATGCCCCATCATCCTCATGGCTGTTAATTATCCTAGCTCTGTGACAGGGTCTCCTACCATGATATCATCCCTGACCTGGGGCAGGGGGAGACCACAACTGAATTCTTAGTGATGCTGGTGCCCCTCCCACCAACACATTCCTGATGGCCTTGGAGAATGGTGTATCATCTGGGTCTTCTCCTGGTTCAAATGATCTGGCGTTGCATAAGGTAGCCATTCCAGCATGTCCGCTCTCAGCCTCTTCATTCCCTCCTCTATTATGTGTAAGAGCAAATCAGGCATTTCCATTTTGTTGAGATTTTACTTCAGGCTTCTAAAAGTAACCCTAGCAAGAAGTTTGCCCTACCTCTGAAATAGCTGATTGGATATTAAATCCTGACTGCTGAGAGCTAGGGCCCATAATCAAGGAATTTTTATTTCTCAAGTCTTACATTCCTGATCAAATACCTTCAAAATCCCATCCCGGGGTCCACCCCTATCTCTGACAAGCATATGCCAACAAATTCTTTCATCATATAGTATCTTTCCTCTCTTATCAGGACCATCATATCCCCAGATCTTTCAGACTGGGATTTACAGTAGTTATTGACCTACTTTTACAATTGCAGGATAATTTAATGCTTTTCTGTTGTCTTCATGAAATTCTTTTTTTTTTTAACCATTATTGTTGAGAAAATTAAGTCCCCTCCCCACCCCCACCCCCACTGACCTTCTCTAGTCACCCTCCCCGACTGTGCTCCCCATAATTCTTAACAATTTTGGGGGGAAAATGGACTAGTATTTTATTTTGCATTGGACCTTGCAAATTATGTAACCAGACCTGTCAACCTTACCAGCAACATCTAGCTCATCAAGAATGAGATTAAATGTCGGGCTATCTTGGCTAAAATATTTAGTTTGTTTTCCTCAGAGACACTCCAGCCAGTTTTTCAACAGCTGTTTAACTCCACTCTGAAAAGTTTCCCATTTACAGAGACTAATCGTCAGCTCACTTCTATTGAGATATTCAATATTTATATTTCCACTGGACTCTATACCCCTTTAAATCACTACTATTTATGAGAACACAATCTCTGCTCTGGAAACCCAACAAAACAGTTTGAGTTCATTAACCAGAGTTGTCACGGTCAAATGCATAGCATTTAATTTCTTTTTAGCTAGCCAAAGGGCAGTTTATGCTTATAATAAACACACCTGGCTACACCTATATAAATATTACTGATCAAGTAAAAAAAAAAAATGCATGACTGGAAGGGAAAAAGCCAACCAGATCTGTAGAAAAGACCCAGATGAATGTGGAGACATATTTTCATTGCCTGGGTTTGATAATTCAGGATCTTGTTTCAGGTTCTAAACAGCATTTCCCCCACGCTGATTACCTCAGCTACAGGGGGTCCTTTGCAGAGTCTTAAATGTTACCACACAGCCATTGTCACATCCGATAGTTCAATTTCTCCTCTAACAAAAGGGTCAAGAAGAACTAACCCAGGTCCAACTACAGACAATCTTCTCTAGACAAACTCCTGAGAGGCAAAATCATGGCCATGGTAATGACCCTGATATTGTACATTCACATCCTTGCAGGCTGACTTGTCCACCCTGTGCCAAAAGTGGGTACTGAGAAAGACAACAGTACCCCCATCGCTGTGAGCTGAGCTGGCCTGGTTTTAACAGCTAAGCCATGGTGCTCTGCTGGGCAAAAAGAATGTCATAGAGCCCTGGCTGGCTGCTCAGTGGTTAAAGCGTTGGTCCTCAGACTGGAAGGTCTCGGATTCAATTCCCTGTCAAGGGCACCTACCTCGTAGGTTCCCGTCCCTGGTCAGGGCTTGTGTGGGAGCCAATCAATCAATGTTTTTCTCTCTCCCCCTCCTCCCTCCCTTTCACTCTCTCTAGAAATCAATGGAAAAAATATCCTGTGGTGAGGATTTTTTAAAAATGGCATAGGACACTTCGGACAAGGTCACCCAGTGACCATGATGGAACAAGACAAAAGCAAGACCACTTCATAGTCTATCTGAGCACAGCCGAAATCAAGAACATAGTCCAAACCACAAAGTGATCAGGCGTCCCCTCCCTTAGCTGCATGAGTGACTGGTGTTTCTTTATCTACCAATGACAGCTTTACCTTATTTAGTTCCTCCTGCCTTTAGATAAAAAGTATTGATATACCCAATAACAGAATTGCCCTTACTTTCAGATAGCACTCAATTCAAAGCAAAACTATACTTCCTTGTACCCTCTCTAAAATCATGTAATGTAAGCCCCAGTTCTACAGTACCCCCTACCCCCTAACACTCTTTCCTGGAGATACACTATAGCTCACCCTGTGAGTTCTCCCTCATAGCAACCAGCCAATAAATCTAGCTTTGTATGACTACCAGTGTGTTCCTGGTGAGCTATGGCTAGAAGGCACTGGTAGGTCTTATCTCAGGAATTTTGATTATATCCTTATTTGTATGGCTATTTGTTAAAGTTGGGCTCCTCACAGAATTATAAAGACAGCAGGAATTGTGTTGGTTTTGTTCACACTGAATTCATAAAGCCCGCACAAGGCCTGGTATTTTGTAATCTGTAAATAATTACTTGTTGGATGAATGGGGAAGAAAGGAACTCTGAGAACGGAAACAAATCAATATATTTGACTTGAAAAAAGTTTTAAAAAATGATCCTCTTTACTGTGTAAAACTCCATAAGCAAATTGCACCAAGTACGACAAGGTTAGAATCAATATCCTTACTTTATAAAGACTTACCTTAAAAATATAGCCACTACAATGAGATATTATTTGGCCATAAAAGGGAATTATGTATTGGTATATACTACAGCATGGGGTGAACCTTGAAAACATTATGCTAAGCGAAGGAAACCAATGACAAAAGACCATTTAATATATGATTCTATTTATGTGAACTGACCAATAGGTAAATCTGGACAAAAAGTAGATTAGTGGTTGCCCAGGGTTGAAGGGTTAGGGAGATTGGAGGGATAACTAAAAGGTAGGGTTTCTTTGCCTGGCCGTATTGTGAATGCGGAGACATTGAAAAAAATAAAATAAAAAAAAAGGTAGGGCTTCTTTTTGTGTGGACTAATGAAAATATTCTAGAGTTTATTGCAATGATAGCTGCACAACTCTGTAAATCCTTTAAAAACCATTGAATTATCTAAATCAAGTGGGTAAATTATACAAAGTATATAAATTACATCTTAGTAAGGCTGTTACAAAAAATGAGCATCATTATAGCATTTTACATCCATTAGAGTGATACCCCTGATGTTTTTAATGACATGGAAACACACTGTTAATATAATGCTATGCAAAATGGCAAGACACAGAAAGGAATATAACATGTGAGGTAAAGTATATTTATACACACAGAGAAAGTCTAAAAAAGAAATACTCTAAAATGTCAATGCTATTTATATCAACAGATTTTTTATTTTCCATTGCATAGTTTACATATTTTCCAAATATTTAATAATGAGAAGATATTACTTATAATAAGAAAACTATCACAGAAATATTTAGCTATAATACTCCGATTTGTTCTCAACATAGCTCAATTGCAAAATAGAAAGCTTTGGCTTCTCTCAATGTAACCATGCCTCACAGAGAACACAGGAAATATATATATATTTTTAATATTTAATAATCACTTCCTCAAGAGAATAGCCTGCCAGAAATTAACGCTTTCTAATGGCATTTAGCGATGACATTTGAGTAAAAATTACCAACAGAGTCAAAGGCAAAATTCTAATTTTTAATAACTCATCTTAAGAATAACATGTCCTTAAAGAAGACAACATAAAAATGCTCATCATTCATGCATGACTTCCCAGAAATTTAAAAACAGAAAAAAACCCTGATTTTAAAAGTACAAACTTGTCCTTAAAATATAGTTTAAGAAAATCTTAGTTGGTACATAAAAACTCAAAATGTAAACTGTAACATTATATTACAGGATTCAGTTGGCTGCTAATGTGGTTATTTAGATATGCACATAATAAATAAGCAGTATAGTCCCTATCTTCAAGGAAGTGCCATGCTAGTTGGGGACATTAAAGACAGGTTCAAAAATACATAAGGATCAATATTGTCTGGAACAATATGTAGTCAATAACAAATTCACCTTCTGCATGTGAACTAACATTAAGGATACACAGCCCATGCAAGGGAAGCAGCCCTGCAATCCCTCTCTTGCAAACCAGGTAGTTAGACGAGGAGCACATCCTACAGTAAGACTAAAGGCTCTTCTGGACACAGCAATAGATGTCATTCTCCTCCGAGATGGTCTTAACTGACCCAGCTGCCTTAATTCATCGGTTCTCTTGTCAGAGCATTCTTAAATACGCCTCCCTGTCTGCTTACCTCTGCATCTATTTCCCTGCTTGCCATACCTTGGTTTTGACCTTGATTTTAATGCTGCCTAGAATTTCAGTTTGGTAGGGGCTACGGACTGAATGTTTGTGTCTCCCCAAAATCCATATATTGAAGCCGTCACCAATGTGGTGGTACTTGGACATGAGCCTTTGGGGGGTAAGTGGGGTTAGGTCATGAGGGTGGAGTCCTTAGGATGGAAGAAGAGACACTGGAGAGCTTGCTTGCTCTCTCTGCCATGTGCGGACACAGCCAGAAGGTGGCAGTCTGCAAGTCAGGTTGAGAGCTCTCACCAGAGCACATCATCTCCGTGCCCTGGCCTCAAACTTCCAGCCTCCAGAGCTGAGAAATGCATTTCTGTTGTTTAAGCCACCTCGTTGATGGCATTTGTTATGGCAGCCCAAGGTAATACAGTAGACTTTCCCCACTGCTCTTTGAAGAACTTACTTTTTAAGACATCTTGTGTATTGAAGTTTTGGTAGAAAAATGTTGAGAAAATCAAAGGGTAAAATTACCTGTAACTACTGCAATTAGTGTCTGTACATTTTGTAAAATTCCATGATTAAAAGCAAAGGTTTGCCTTGCTCTCATTTTTAACTTATATCTTCTATAAGTTTTACAGCTTAATCGCTTGACACCAGAAGAGCTGATCAATTCTCTTAAAATAGAGATGTAAAAAGTCTTTTCCCGAATGCTATCTGCTCTTTTTCATTATGATGAGATAGAACCAACCTGAAGAATCAATGGCTTTGCTATTTTTTTATTGCTAAAACAGTAATTGATAGTGCTTGGCACAAGTTGTCTGGGAAAGACATTTATGCATATGGAACTGCACTTATTTAAGTAGTTAGTACAAATCACTCTTTCTAGATCATTTATTTGATCAGCTTCATAAAACCGCCTTCCATAGTAAGTCAGCTTGGCAGGCACATGGCGATCATGCGCTCAGAACTCAGTTCCTGTTCTGTCCTGTCACTGAGGTTTTCACCTGTCCTGGTGAGCAGCTGGCAACAGATACTACGAACCTTTTTCTGAGTCAAACCTTGTTTGTCAAGCTTCATGGTGAGGACCTTTGAGTCCTCATCCAAGCATGAGGCAGGAGCTGGCGGCGGTAATGTGCTTCCTAACACCCTGTCCTGCTATTCACACAGTGCCTGGTTTCCAAAGCTAAGAAACTTCAAGTGCTGTCTCTAATGAACAGCAGAGCATAGCTGTTATCTCAGTCCTGGAGGAAATTATCCCGCTGACTTGTCTGGCATAGAGCTCCTAGCAGCATCTTGGTAGAAAGAAAAGACATTCCCAGAAGATAACTTGGAGATGCGCTTCTGTGGTCATTTTTCTAAGTAGTTTAAATGCAACATTTGGATCAAAAGATTATGTGATGGCTGCAAATTTCAGTTACAGGGCCTGAGTGCCTAATAGCATCCCCTTCACGGGACTGTATTCTGATGTGCAGCTTTGGACTTCCGAGCAAAGCCATTCAAATCCGCGGTTGTAACACTACTTGTATGAACACTGCGCATGGATGTCATGGCTCTATTCTTCCAGCCGCATAGCCCAGGAGAAAAATGTATGTAAGAACTTGGAATGACCAAAGGCTTTGGATGGTTGAATAACTGATATATTTCCCTGTTTCAAGCGAACACAGTTATGACGTGCCACCTTTTCCTGTTCACGTTGGATTCTAAGATGCGTCATTAGGTCTTGTATTAATGCAATGTTAAGGCATAGCATATTTGTCTTTTTCCTTTTAATTCTGTTTTCTTCCTTTGCTGTGTTGTTATTTTTATTATGCTACTCTTTTTAAAAATACAGTTTTATTGATTTCAGAGAGGAACAGAGAGGGAGGGAGATAGAAACATCAATGAAGAGAGAGAATCATTGCTTGGTTGCCTCCTGCACGCCACCTACTGGGGATGGAGCCCATAACTCAGGCATGTGCCCTGACCAGGAATCAAACCCTGAACTCCTAGTTCATAGGTCAATGCTTAACCACTGAGCCATGCTAGCCAGGCTATTAAGCTACTCTTTACCAATAACTCTCTTTAAGTGCTTGTGTCTTTATAATGGGAAAATAAAAATATATGATTATTTGGTCTTTAAAATTAACATTAAAAATGGGAACTGTGTAAAGTTACATTGATGTGTGTATCTCCTAAAGGCCCACCTCAGGAAAGAGAGAAATCAGCACCTGTCTAACCCGGCAGGGCAAGGCAGACCAACCCAACCCTCCTCACATAAACAGTAGGACAGGCATTGCCGAACGCTGAGAAATCTTGTTTGTAAGAAACAAAAAGCAATGCTGGCCTTCTTCCTCTCAACAGTATGTGACATTTCATGAAATCTAAAGGCAGTTGTAACTGCAAACACAGGGCTCATGAAGTTGAACTCAAGTCTATATGAAGCTTTAACAAACACCTTGACTCTATTTCTGCGGACTTATGCGTCAGGTATGAAAAAAAATCTGGTGTGTGATTTTATTCAAACTTTACATACCATGACAAATTAAAAATCACTAGGTTCAGAAACTCTTCAATCGTGTTAAAATGTAATAAATTTTATGTACTTAATTTCTGGTAAAAGAAAAAAAGAACACGAGTTTGATGCAAAAAAAGGGGGGGGGAATTGGGCTAGAATTAACTTGTAAATATAAACCTTTTTTTCTTGTCTTTTTTTTTTTTTAAAGCAATTCACAGTAATTTCCGTCATTCAGTACAGCTGGTCTATTAAAGACAAATTTTTACAACTTGTCTTCATTATCTATTCACTTGGCATTTTTTCCAAATGTCCAAAATGCTGAAGGAAAGAGTACATGGACATGAGGCAGAAAAGTCTTTCTAGATTTCAGGGTATTTCCATGTGGGCTCCTGTTTTCATTAGGATCATGATGTGGCGAATACCCAATATAAAGCAAAAGACCTGACATTACCTAGAAAACTGCAGACTGATCAACCAAGAACCAAGTCATGTGCTTTGTCTTTGTCTTCCAGCCTGACATCTACATCCTGCCTTTTCTTTATGTTTTACCCCTGAATACTTATTCTCTATGACGCATCCTGTACTTACAGATGAGTGCTGAGCCCTTCTCAGCAGAGGAGGCTAGCTGCCAGGTGGTGAGGTTTTTTTATAAATAGAAAGCAAGACATGAGAGAGTTTATTTTCAGAACTAATCACCCAAACTCCATTCTACTAGACATGACAATAAAATAGGCTTACCAGAAAATCTTTATAATTGTCACAGACCTGGATTCTAGGTGTTTGGATTTTTCATATAGTGTAGTCAATAGGGTTTAAAGCGATATTTTATGTAGAATAAGTAATATGCACCCAATTATTGTGCATTAATTTTAGAGCCATATATGAATTTAATTTATTTAAGTTTTATTTTTGGTAACAACTTGGATGCATTTCCAAGAATACAATAAGTATATGAAATGAGTTTGCTCTTGAGTTTCTCACTGAACAAGCCTGAAAAACTTGTAGAAAGATTCTTGCTTAGAAATATAGTATCTCCCTGGTTTTTCTTTCTGACATAACTACACCACTTTATCCAGTAGTGTATCTGCTTCCATGGAACAAATTAATTTCAGGAACATGTAGAATATTAACAGAGGAATTGGACAACCTCTTAGCCATTCCCACTCAGAAGTTGTAAATTATAATGAGAAGACATTAAGCAATTAGGAAATACAGAGTAACTGCTTTAACATAGAATGATTATGTTTCTAGGAATTTATATGAAAACTAGAGGCCTGGTGCATGAAATTTGTGCACAGGTGGGGTCCCTAGGCCTGGCTGGCGATCAGGGCCGATCAGGTTACCCACCTCCCCACCTCCTCTTTCTCTCACGCCCGTGTTCACCGCCACTCACTCCCAGTTCCCCATCCCAGCCCAGGGCCCAGCCCCAATTGGGTGATCCTGCTGGCTGGGGGAAGAAGCCAATCACCACCGCAGCAGGTGGGCAATGGGCAGATCGGGGCCTGCTGGCCAGGGGGAGGGACAGGGGAAGGGACCCGGGAGGTTGGTTGCCAGCCTTGAGGAGGGAGCTAGTCCTTGGCCCTCTGGGAGAGGGGCCGCATCTGTCTCCACCCACCCCCGGTTCCCCGTCCCAGCCAGGGGGCCCGGCCCCAATCAGGTGATTGGGGCCTGCCAGCCGGGGGGAGGGACTGGGAGGTTGGCCTGCAGGCCCCATTGGCAATCGGGGCATGCAGGGTGGGGGCAGTTCCTGCGTTGAGCGTCTGCCCCCTGGTGGTCAGTGCACATCATAGCAACTGGTGGTTCCAGTCATTCTGGTCATTCCGGTCATTCTGGTCATTCTGGTCATTCTGTCTTAACGGTCGCTTAGGCTTTTATATATATAAATGATATGCAAAAGATACCATTGTGCAATTTTTAATATTTGACAAAAATTGTAAAAAGCATCAGTGTGCAATGGTAAGGAATAAGTGCATGCATCATCTGGGGGATCCTTTCCCTAATTTTCTGTGTAGGATTACCTTTTTCCTGCATCCTATGTTGTTCTTGGTTTTACTTTTGTTTTGCTGGATTAGATTTTCCAACAGCTTCGTGAGAAAGATGCAATAAAAAGATGCAAATAAAGTGACAAAAAAAGTGACTTTTAAAAAAGATTTGTGTATCTGAAAATGGCTTTAATTTACACTTACATTTAATAGTTTGGAAATTGCATTTACTTTGAAAGACATTTTCTGTTAGAGTTTTGTATCATGCTTTTGACTTCCAGCCCCCAATGTTAGTATTGAGAAGTCCTATGTCGTTATGATTTATCATTCTTTGTATGTTACTTATCTCTGCGTTCTGAAATTTCAGTCATATGCATTAGTGAGATTATTCTTTCAATTTTGTGTTTGGCCCTTTAAATGTAGAATGTTTTTGTCCTTCATCCAGTTCTAAAGATTTTTCCAATATTGTTTTCTAATATAATTTTTTACCAATTTTCTTTGTCTTGAACTAGACATTTGACTTATTACAATGATCATCTAGCCTGGCTGGTGTGACTCAGTGGTTAAGCATCATTGATCTATGAACCAGGAGGTCACAGTTTGGTTCCCAGTCAGATTTCAGACTTAATCCCCAGAAGGGGTGTGCAGGAGGTAGCAGATCATTGATTCTTATCATTGATGTTTCTATCTCTCTCTCCCTTTCCCTTCCTTTCTGAAATCAATAAAAAATATATTTTTAAAAAAGAACTGATCATTTAACTCTCTTAATTTTTCTTTAGAATTTTGCATCACTTTCTATTAATGTTTCATTTTATGGACTATTTCCTCAAATTTATTATTTATGTATTTTATTATTTTTTGTTCTTGTCATTATATATATATTTTTTAATTTCCAGAAGCCTATTCCTTCTTTAAATTTTGCTTTTCACTATTGCATTTATTACTATTATACTATTTCTTATATCCAAATCTCTAAATTTCTCTTTCATATTTTCACTTGTTTTTAGTGTTGTATTTTGTGCAAATTTCTTAGTTCAAATTTATTGATTCAAGTTATAAGTCTAGAGGCAAATAGGTGGTGAGGATGGGTACTGAGGATAATCAGTCTTGTCCTATATGGTAAGTGGTTTAGGGAGGTCATTACACTTTTCTCAGGCAATGCAGGGTTAATCCCTTGAGTCGGGGATGGGTGGAGAGGATGCTGCTTCCACTGGCAGAGAAGCCTTACCAGAATTTAGAGACTCAATGTCCCTAGCTTCGTCAGGGTTTTCGCACACATCCCCATCCCAGCTTACAGGATCCCAGGATTTTTCAACCACTGCCCTCACTGTAAAAGTAGATGTCCTGTGTGGCTCAGAGTTCAACTTATGCTGTAATACATACAGCCAGTCACAGGATGAGAGTCTGCTTTTGGTTCCAGCAATCTCAGTCCTCAGGAGATAAGGGTGACCTTCAGGGCACACAAAGAAGCTTTCCCGTAATTTATGCGGCACTTGAGCTGGAAATTCCAATGCTAAAACTCATGCTTTTCCCAGCTACATTAGGAACATCCAGGCCATTTTATTATGTTTATTAGCTTCCCAAAATTGTTTAAAGTATCAGATACATAGTCACCCAGCTCAGGAGTATCCAATGGACAGATTTACGTATCTTTATTGCAAGATTATGCCGTTGACTTTTGTGACCTATTTATTACTGGAGAGTCATTACTATTTTTGAATCTGAGCAGATTAATGATCCCATTCCAGAACCCTCTAAACAAATTTAGAAAACTCATCCTTAATTTTCTGTTCTTCTCAGTACCAGCGTTAACAGTGAATGGCACCAGATGTTAGACCTTGGATCAACAACCTCAGTTCTTGAGTTCAGGTGAGAAAAAATTCAGAGCCAAGATACTCAAATGAAAGTGAAAGTTTATTTAGAAAATCACAGAGGTAGAAGTGAGCCAGCTAGGCTCTGTGGACTCAGGATACAAGTTACAGAGGCAAAAGTAGGGTCCTTGTTGCTTAGGAGAAAGAAAGACAAAAACAAAACAAAACAACACTTGGAAGGAAATGGAGAAAGGCATGGCATGAGAGCATGCCTAGGAAGGAAGGGTGTGGGGAAAGGCCCAAGTTTGGGGAGGGAGAGGGAGAGGGAGAGAGAGAGAGAGAGAGAGAGAGAGAGAGAGAGAGAGAGAGAGACAGACAGACTTGGGTCCTTTGTCTTAAAGGCTTTTATCTGGAGGTCTTCACACAGGATATTTATCAGCTTTCCAGGTGTGTTTGGGCCTGGAGCTGAAATACACTGAGTCTAGAATCTAGAGTAGACTCTAGATGTCATCTCTAATTTGAACAAAACTCTCTCTGTGGTCAACAAATCCATGGCTCTGTGCTGGGCTCCTGCCCCAGCGGGTCCAGGGGTCCCCAAAGGCGTGGACGGAGTCGGCGAAGAATGAATGACACGGAGGCAGCGTTCAGTTGATCAGCAGCCTAGCCAGGATCTCCAGCCAGGATCTCCAGTCAAGTTCTGGTCTGGATCTCCAGAGAGGTTCTTCTGCTTAGGATCTCCAGCCAGGTTCTGTAGCCAGGTTCTGTGCCTAGGTTCTGTCTCTCTTCGTTCTGTCTTCTTAGTTCTGTCTCCTGCTGTCTTGTTACATCTGTATTTATACCAGTTGATTCAGTCCTATCGATCTCTATTACAAAGGTTAGGGCGTTTCTTATCTCCATTCCAGGGAGTAAAGATTATGTAGCTTAGGCATGATTGTTCGTAGTTAAAGTGATTAATTACCCGCCTGGCACTTAGTTGAGGGGTTTTATTCCCTCCCTAACTTCAGGGGAAAATCCCTACCTGGGGAAACAATCTTTCTCAGAGAGAAGACCTTGGTTAAAACACATAGTGCCAAGAAGGTGAGCAAACATTTTAAGAACAGTATGCCATATATGCCAGGTCCTTTGAAACAGCAAGGATGGACCGGCTCCCGGCAGCTCTGTTCCTAAGATTACTTGAGATGGATCAGAACTTCATTGTCCTGAGGATTTAATGCTTAAGGGAGTGATCATGCAAAGACTTGTATGGGAGTCACATGAGGCTATTCTCTGGCCCCCTTGTTCCTCCTCTAAGGGGGTCTACACCACATGACAAGCAATATGCTAGGGGAGGAAAGGTCACGCTAGGGGCAGGTCCTATAATACTTGTTCTCCCAGTTTTGCCTGTTGTTAAGCACCCAGGGCTTTCCACACTGGTGACCTTCTGATATCTATCTATCTATCTATCTATCTATCTATCTATCTATCTTTCATCTATTTATCTATCTACTTACCTATCCTCTAGATTTATTATAAGAAATTGGCTCATGTGAGTATGGAGGCTAATAAGTCCCCAAAAGCTGCAGTTGGCAAGCTAGAGATCCAGGAGAATCAATGGTATAGTTCCAGTCTAAGTCTAAAGGCCTGAGAATCAGGATAGATAATGGAGTAAATTCCAGTTTGAGTCCAGGTTCAAGGGCAGGGAAAGCCAATGTCCCAGCTTGAAGATATGCAGATAGAATTAATTATTGCTTACTTGGTCTTTCCTTTTCTTTTCTTTTTTCTTTTTTTTCCTATTCAGGCCTGAACATCCATCGACTGGCCCAGTCAAGTTGACACATAAAATTAACCATTATAGGTTTTATTTGTAAGATATTTTTTCATAATTCTTTATACACATTAGAATAGATGAGGGATGATTTCCCATAAATGTTCTGGGAAAACAAAGAATTCTTTATCTACTAGTGAAAGACATTTTATATGACATATAATATTGTCATGTTTCATTCCATGGTATATAAAAGATTTTTTTACTATAATGTTTTCATTATAAATTTAGCCTTTTAACAACATGAAATGTCTTACTTTATTCCCTTTAATGATTATTAAATTAAAATGTTTTGTCTGATATTATTATTTTTACTTGTGCTTTCTTTTGTTAGTGTTTTCCTGATAAGACATTTTGCTTTTTATTTTATTTTATTCCTAAATTATGTGAGTAATCCTATATAATAAAGAGGTAATATGCAAATGGACTGTCACACCCTCAAACAAGATGGCTGCCCCCATGTGGTCACAAGATGGCTGGCAGGGAAGAGCAGTTATGGGCTATCAGGCCAGAAGGGTAGGGCAGTTAGGGGTGACTGGGCCAGCATGGGAGGCCACTTGGGGGTCATCGGGCTGGCAGGGGAGGCCAGTTGGAGGCAATCAGGCCAGCAGGGGAGCAGTTCGGCATCAATCAGGCTGGCAGGGGAGTGGTTAGGGGGTGATCAGGCTGGCAGGCAGAAGAGGTTGGGGCAATCAGGCAGGCAGGCAGGTGAGTGGTAGGGAGCCAGCAGTCCTGGATTGTGAGAGGGATGTTTGACTGCCAGTTTAGGCCTGATTTCACAGGGCAGTTGGACATCCCACAAGGGGTCCCAGATTGGAGAAGGTGTAGCTGGGTTGAGGGACACCTCCCCCAGTGCATGAATTTCATGCACTGGGCCTCTAGTCTATATAATAAAAGCCTAAGTGACCTTTATGGCCGAACAACCAGAACGACCAGTTGCTATGATGCACATTGACCGCCAGGGGTCAGACACTCAATGCAGGAGCTTCACCCTGGTGGTCAGTGCGCTCCCACAGGGGGAGCACCACTCAGCCAGAAGCAGGGCTCATGGCTGACGAGTGCAGCTGCGGTGGTGGGAGCTAAGGAGCGAGGAGTCCTGGACTGTGAGAGCCCTGGTATGATTGGCTTCAAAGTGCAGCTGCTGGTCACTTAACTCATTCCACAGGCACAGCTGCAGCATGAATTTGATTGTAGGTAAAATAAGACTCCACCAACTTTTAGACATTCTTGGAGAAAATGATATTTGTATCTTTAAAATTTCAGGACATATGGTTGTAATGTGCCATAGTAATTCTATAGTAATAGGCTAGTTTTATATTGTTAGGCCAGGCCCATGTAGTCAGCAGTATTTTTGCTGTCCCAAATTTTAGCCTTGTGTCCAAAACCAAGGAGGAAACTGTGGAGAGGTTAGCCTTTCATTCCTGTGGCTTGTCCACAAGTTCTAGTCACTTATTACATGGTCTAGAGTGGACTTGGGCTTGACCAATGCACACGAGGAAGAAACCTTCCTTAGGAGTCAGGTTTCTCAGACTTAAGCAATGTCTTGTGAAGAGGCAGTAGAGGCAGACACAGGGCCCGGCCCCAGCACAAGAGGAAGTGTGGAGCTGGTGACACAGGAGCCACTAGAACACATTTCTATTCCTGGCCAAAGGAATTTTGACCGGAGGTGACTCTGAAAGAGGTGCCACATGCATAAGGAGGTTTCTCCCCAGACATGGCAAATGTATAGTAAATTACACAAAACTGGTACATGTCCCATGGCCTAACTTCAAGCTGGGAGGATATTTTTCCTCTTGAATGTGAGTTCTCAGGTTCTGCATTCTTAACCTCTGGCATTGACCAACTGGCATTGACCTTGTGGCAGAAGTTAAATGGTTTTCTCCTTCTCTCTGACATTTTGTGTGCCTGACATGGCTTTTAACATTGAGTACCAGATGCTAGAAAGATAATTTTGGCTAGGATGATCACTGAGGAGCTAGGGATGGCGTTTTTTCCAAACATTGTTGGTATGAGATTAGTGCTAAGGTAATATTGTGTCTTTTATGAGAACTTTAAACTTTAAACTATAAACCAGGCTCATGGAGTAGGTGCATTAAATTAGTTGAAGCTGTGTGGTTATGGAAAGTATTGCACACATTTCAATGAGAAAGAGTCCCTGACTGCTGAAGGTAGTTCTCCACCATGCAAACTAAAACATTTTTCTGAACCTGAGTAAAATAAGAAATTTGATAGGATGATTTTTTAAGTATTTAAGTTGAAATTTTTGAATGCTGAATTTTCATTTGTGAGACTAAGAATGATTTTGGATTTCAACATCTTTGTGCTTTAATTTAGAGAAGTCAGATTTAAACTTTTAAATATCTGTTTTGGAGGCTGGCATCTCTATTGGGCTAGAATTTTTTATTATTACAGGGACCTTTTATGGACGTTAGTATTGAGTATTGCTATGTTATTCGATTTCATTCCAGATAATTGCTTCTGGGTGCCAGGTGCATAAATCGCAGAGGCATGACTTCATTGATTTGGTCCTTTTACTGTAAAAGGAATGTTGATCAGGAGCATTTTAGGTGAGTTGAGCCAGGGTGATGGTAAATGAGGCCTTGACTAGGTAGGTCAATGATGGTGATGATGAAAGAAGCATAGTGAGTGCAGAAGGCAAATCCCCATCCCTGCCGAGTCTCCGTTAATGTGAGAACAAACTGAAGCCCTGTCCATGATGGAAGAGATCCAGTGTGATCGAGCTTCCCCTTGTTAACTGGTTACTCCCATTTTGTTACGGTGCCAATTTTGAAAAATCGACATTGTCTCTGCCACTGGCCATTTGCAAAATTAGAACCGGTGGTAGTTCGAGCCACTCTTTGTGGGGGACGTTCATGTCGTGGTGCCCAGGCATAAGCTCCGACTCTGACATCATTGCCACATGGTGCCCACCGAGCAGGCACGGGCGGCTTGGGAAAGGGAGAAGCTCTGTACATCTACGGAACAAATCACCTTGTGCATCACTTTATTAAGAAGAGACTATGCAATTGGTGCCCTGTGGGGAACATTTACATGGGACACAATTCTTCTCCTTACACATATTCTTGAAAGTCCACGTCCACTTAGGTGCCAGATGTCTTTGCAACCAATGCAATCATTCTTTCTTTCAAATCCCTAATTATCTAATCAACCATTAGTTGCTGCCCATGAATCAGTATAAACACTTCTGACTATCTTTCCTTTCGTGCAAGGTATGCAGCCAGAAGAAAGTTGTATTCTGCCTACCCTCCTGTCTCGAGGATATCTGTATCCTATAGCACTCTCAGTCTTTCTCAGTTTTGAGCTCTTTATAAACCAGATTCATTTTTTTCCTTCCTCTATCAAATGGTCATGGAGAACTCACTGTTAAGCCAGAAATGTGGAATAAGGGAGACAAGGTAAAGCAGGAGAGGTAGAAGCCCTGAAAGTAGGAGCCAGCTGCTCTGAAAAATCACTTGTGCCTTTATTTATTTTTATTTAAAAAATAATTTGTTATTGATTTCAGAGAGGATGGGAGAGGAAGAGAGACATAGAAACATCAATGATGAGAGAGAATCATTGATCAGCTGCCTCTTGCACACCCCACACTGGGCGTCGAGCCTGCAACCCAGGCATGTGTCCTGACCAGGAATCAAACTATGACCTCCTAGTTCACAGGTCCATACTCAACCAATGAGCCATGCTGGCTGGGCACTTGTGTCTTTAGAGCTGGCCTTATCCTGATCTTGTTTATAACTGTTCTCCCTGATGATGGAGTATTGTTGTATTCACACATTAGTTTATGTAATGTCCCATGATCAGGAATTCTCTTTATTTAAGGAGAGAGAGAGAGAGAGAGAGAGAGAGAGAGAGAGAGAGAGAGAGAGAAGAAGAAGAAGAAGAAGAAGAAGAAGAAGAAGAAGAAGAAGAAGAAGAAGAAGAAGAAGAAGAAGAAGAAGAAGAAGAAGAAGAAGAAGAAGAAGAAGAAGAAGAAGAAGAAGAAGAAGAAGAAGAAGGGGAGGAGGAGGAGGAAGAGGAGGAGGAGGAGGAGGGGGAGAGAGGGAAGGGGAGGGGAGGGGAGAAGGGGGGAGGGAAGGGAAGGGGAATAAGAATTTTTTTTTTTTTGCAGAAGAGAGTATGGATTCTCTAAAATCCAAAAGGGCACTGTGGCTCTCCTACCCAGATCTGCCACAGCCTCACAGAAAATTCTGAACAACTGCAGATACTGGGGAAGTATTTTGTCTGCTAGGTTATGAAGCCCAAATGGCAGAGAAGCTTGTGCTCCAGCCTGGAGCAGATGGACAGCCTTTTTTTGATCTGATCCCTATTCAAAGCTGGCATCCTCACAGGACACTTGGTTAATGGGGGAAAACAAACTCACCCAAAATTGTTTGCCTCCCAAATCTAAAGAAATGTAAAGAAACTTTATGCCGCTTTCTTTGAGGAAAGGGGTACAAGATAGAATAAATTATAATTCACATTATATTGGGATATATTTATCTTTCCCAGTCCCCTGGACCTTCTAAATCTTCCCCAAAGCAGCAAACTTCTGATTTTTGTGAGATTTTATGCTGCCTCATATTTGTCTTACCAAGGAGCCAAAGGTGCTAACTACTTCTTGCTCACCAGTTCCTCCTGGCCCATTTTATCAAGAGAATAAACCAGCCTAGATCCTGTGGGTTGGTGAGATAATCAAGTTCTTGGGGAATTAAATAGCAACAGAGAATTTATGCCATTTTAACCAGACTAGTGAAGATACATGACTGCCAATGACCAATGAAAATAAATTCTCCCGCTGGTCTTTACTGAGCTACAGAGAAACAATAATTGCATAGCAGGAATTTGCAGCTCTGTTGACCTAAAAAAAATCTGGGCATTTATTGCAATTTCATTTACCAATTTCATTTAAGGTCAATCTACTTTCATTCCCTATGTTACATCTGTCAACTATAGATGCCATTCGGCAAGTGAAATAAGATTGTACAGGAATTACCACAGCTTCATCTCTTAAGCCTTTAGACAATGTAGTGTTGCTTTCGTTTGTTCATCTTGTGAGCTCTCTCACCATAATGGCTCTCACTCTGAGTTTCAGGGGGACAGTGGGGTCTGGGGTTTTATGATGAACTGCACATTTAGAGTCTGGGTTCTCCATTCTGTGGGATGCAGTGAACAAATTCATGGAACCCTTGGCCCCACTGTGAAATGGACTTGGGTCAGAATATTAATAAACTCCAACCCTACTTGGTGGACCATGAAGGTGTCTGGATCTATAAAGATTGGTATTAGTTTAGGTCTAATAGCCACTAACAGGTATGAGTATTTCCCTTTACCATTATATATTCACCTTAATACATAGCGGACGGTTTCTTTAAGAAAGTCCAGGAAGAAGTACATACTAGTGGCAGTGTTAATGGAGCTTTCCAGTATCCAGATTCCTCTTTATTCAGGAGTCTCTGGGTTTGCTATACAGAATAAGTCTGGAAATTAGGTAACAGGTTGGGGCTCTCTGTCATTATGATTCAAACCTAATCTCCAATCATTATGTATTGAGGTTTTATATGATCAGTTACTTAGATAAATGGGAACCTTAGGCTACTTCTCATCCAATTCAGTTTTAAAAGTCCATAATTAATTTGACACCTGCCACAGGTTCTTGAGGTTAAAACATTGTGGTTACCACTCTGGTCTTGCTGCTAACTGTGGTAACTACAACCACAATGTCTCTAACAGTTACTTGCTGTCACATAGCCTCTCTCACTTCTGAACAAATTCCCACTGGAGACATAGAGTTCAATTCAATGGTAGCATCCTCCACGGAGGCAGATGTTGCCAATAATCCAGCCACGTCTTGTTAATCTCTGATCTTGAATCACAAAGGTGTACATGGCCAGAATAAAGTGAGAAGTTCTCTCAGTGATGACCTTAAAGTGTTGGAGTGCCCATAGTGCATTTTTATTTGCTCTCTTGTGCATTGTTACAGATACAGACTGGAGGAGGTCATCCTACTTCTATCACCCGAGTTTTGGCAAAACTTAAGAAAGCTGGACTCAGAGGCAATTTCTATTTCAAAAACAACAGAATCAACCTGTGGGTTGAATGCATAAATAAGCTCCTTGCTTGAACTTATCTAAAGATTATGCAAGTCAGCAAGTTAATGCACAAATATGTGCACAGAGTTTTAGAATCCTAGCAACAAATAAGATGTACATCTCCTATCAGCAGGGTAATCTGATGCTATCAGTTGGCAGGCTTGGCATACAGTGCAATGACACAGGCTTCAAAATACCTCAAGGGACTTGGTTGAGCCTTGGCTCATAGAAGAGTATTTCCCAAGGGTGATGGTGTACTCTTATACAATAATGCCACAAGTCTCTGCAGCACCACTCGTTCTAACCCCACCTTCTTGACACAGAGAAAATATACAGTATTGTATGTTATTCCTGCCTGGGGTTGACTCTCAGAATTAATTTACCTTCTCGGCCGCAAGATGATGTAAACATAAAATATTTATGCATAGAATTCCAAAGGGTAGATATCCAGGGCTCATCTGGTTCAGCCCTATGATTGCAGGCACAGCGATAAGAAGGCATTTCCCAACCACTAGGTTGAATTCTATGCCACCTTGTATGTCTTATTCTCATTTTCTGTTCCAGGCTGTAGTTGAGAAAAATAGGAAATACACAATCAAGTACTGATATATGGATTTTATTAATGTTATACTGAGAACCATTACATTATGATTTTTATGTCAGGATCAGAAAAACTGACAAAAGAAATGCACATAGTAATGATATATGACAGGCCATATGAGACCAATAGATATAAAATCATTTTTATTTAGTTGATTTTAAAGAAATAAAGGAAAAGAGAGAAACATCAATTTGTTGTTCCACTTATTTATGCATTCATTGGTTAGTTCTTGCAGTGCCCTGACTGGGGATTGAACCCACAACCTTGGTGTATGAGGACAACACTCTAACCAAATGAGCTACCTGGCTAAGGAAGATATACAATTATTGATAAACAGAATATTAAGATCAATTTTAGAATGGAGATGGGAATTTTTTGAAGACAAATAGTTTTGTGTTTTTTTAAATATATTTTATTGATTTTTTTACAGAGGAAGGAAGAGAGATAGAGAGTTAGAAACATCGATGAGAGAGAAACATCGATCAGCTGCCTCCTGCACATCTCCCACTGGGGATATGCCCGCAACCCAGGTACATGCCCTTGACCGGAATCGAACCCGGGACCCTTCAGTCCGCAGGCCGACGCTCCATCCACTGAGCCAAACCGGTTTCGGCTGAAGACAAATAGTTTCTAATAAAATGTGTTCTGTATTATTTCTGTGCTATGCAACAACTTACCACAAATTTAGTTGCTTAAAACATCACATATCTATTATTTCACAGTTTGTATGACCAGAAGTGCAGGCATGGCTTAACCAGGCCCTCTGCAAGGATGCAATCAAGGCATTGGCCAGGTTGGGTTCTCATCTGGAGGCTCCACTAGGGAAGAATCCACTTGAAGCTCGCTTAGGTTGTTGGCACATAAAATTAACCATCACCTCCCTCTATGCTATTTTTAAGAAGCAAGCTGCCATGAGTCCTACAGCAACAAGGAAATTCATTCTGCTTCCTCTCTCCTAATGTTCTCTTTTGCCTGGAGAACCCTAACTAATAGAGATTCTGAAGTCAGTTAGCTACCAAGATAGAGCCTCATTTAACATACTAGGAACTCAGTGCATGAATTCGTGCACCTTGAAAGGACCTGTGGGCCACAAGGCTGCAGTGGGCACAGGGGCAGGTCTCGGCTTATCCTCTGCTTCCCCGTCCCAGGGCTTGGTCCCCTGTCTGCTGGCAGCCCTGCTCCCACCGCTCCCACTGGCTCACAGCACCGGTGGCGCACAGGAGCAAAGAATTTTTTATACCCACCAGAGGCTCACCCTGATGACAGAGACTGGCTCCCCGCTGTGGTCTGGTGCCCCCACTCACCTGCTCCACCATCCCTCCGTGGCCAATGCCTGCCATGTTCTGCGCATGCTCTCTGGTGGTCAGCGCACATCATAGCAACTGGTTGTTTGGTTGTTCTGCCGTTTAGTCTATATGCATATTAGGGTTTTATATAGAGAGATGGTAATGAAGAGGGTGACTTCCCATCACCTTTGCCATATTCTATTAATTACAAGCAACTTCAAGTCCTACCCATACTCTGGGAGAGGAGATTGGGGTATGAAGACCAGACCCTGGAGATCTCTGGGGCCACCTTAAAATCTGTCTGCCACATCTCCTCTACCTTTAAGTGAAAAACATGTTCCAATAAGGGCTACCTCCAGAAATTTGGCTTTGTTGCCAACTGTGGAATAAGATTTGTATATATTGTTCAGTCTGATGAATAATTATGAAAACTTACCTCGCAGGATTTTTGTGAGGAAAATTTGAAAAAAAATATCCACACATCATAGGATAAGAGTGTGAAAGCTTCCAGAACATATTAAATACTTGGTAAATATCATTTTCACTTCCAATTAGTAAAATGAAACATCCAAACTGGTGTCTACTTGAGAACCCTAAATTGTTTTTAAAATTGACATTATTGAACTGACTAAAATCTTTCACTTAAAATAGGATTCAGGCAAATTCAGACAGCCAAAACAATCTGCATAATTTTTTACTCTACTCTAAGCACTTCTACTTCCTTCATGATTTGCATGTGGCTGGAAATTGACTGATATATGCGGGAAACATATGTAAATAGAGGCATATTTTTTTCTTGTTCCTATTGGAGAGGATGGGGGAGAGATAGTGCTGTGGACTGGCCCATTATAACCTTAACCAGGATAGGATACTGGGAAGTCAAGCAGACTTGCTATGACATTGAGCTAAAGCTATAATTCAGAGATTGAATTGAACCTTATAAGAAGAATCAGCCCTAGCTGGTTTGGCTCAATGGATAGAGTGTCACCTGTGGACTGAAGGGTCTCAGGTTTGATCCGGTCAAGGGCACATGCATGGTGGCAGGCTCGATTCCCAGTAGGGGGCATGCAAGAGGCAGCCAGTCAGTGATTTTCTCTCATCATTGATGTTTCTCTCTCTCCTCCCTCTCTGAAATCAATCCTATATAATAAAAGCCTAATATGCAAATTGTCCCCTCAACCAGGAGTTCCACCAGGAGTTGGACTGGGAGTTCAACCAGGGGGCGAGGCTGGGCGGCCAACTGTCTGCGGCCCCTCCCCCATGGCTGGCCCTGCCTCAGCCAGCAGCAGCAGCAGATGGCCAGAGGAAGGGAGGCCACAGGCAGCAGCTGGCAGCGGTTAAGGACCCTACCTGTGCATGAATTTTGTGCACTGGGCCTCTAGTAAATTTTTTTTTTTTTTTTAAAGAATAGAGGCAGAGCATTAATGAAGGGATTCTAACAAGTAAGCAGTATGGGTTGTAATCAATGGCCAAGAAAGGAGTTGCAAGATAACTAGAACATACCCAGTGGAAAAACAGTAAAACCATCTGTGCGAAGCTAACTTCATGGACGTATGACCCATGTAGTCACTCAGAACGGCACACTAACAAAGACCCAGTGCTTATCTTAATGTTCTGCCATCGTCATCTTGAAATTCCTGATAGCTTTTTAATGAAGGGCCTCTCATTTTCATTTTACAAATTTTGTTCCTGCATCCAGGGCCCAAGTTTTGATAAAGGTGAGGGATCAGAGATGGAGTTTCCAAGCAGGATGGCCTCAGGGGCAGCTGGAGTGAAGGTCAGAGCCACATGGGCACTGGTAACAGGTAAATGTGAAAAGTCACCTCGAGTCACCTGATACTGTTCAGGGTCCCAGAGTTTACCAACTGGAGAGTTTGCAGAGTCAAAGAATTATACCTGTACTTTTTGTTTTTTATTGTTGCTACTCAAGTTGGGTAGTTCTTTTAAAAGTTTTGTTAAGAATGCTCCTTCTCTGACCTCCTACAAATATTTTGTGACTCTGCTTATTAGCCTTCTTATCAGGCTGCCAGACTTATAATGTTCAAGGGAACAGTTATGAATATTTTAATGGGGGAAACCAGTTTTACACACACACACACACACACACACACACACACACACACACACACCATGTGTTAATACCCTAGAAACAGAATTCTGTTACTTTCAATGTCATATAAAAATGAAGGCTCTCTCTTATGTAACACATCATTCTGTGATTTGTTCAATGTTTTATAAAACCAAAACTTTTTGCTTAGGTATATTTTTAGGCATGGTTTCCAAAGGCATTCATATTATCTATAAAATATTTTGAAAAGCTATCAGGTAGCAAGAATAAAAACAAATGAAATAAACAGGCTTATTTATGGATTCATTTACTATACAGATAGTTTCAGATGGTAATTCAGAGTTACAGACAATTTATTCTGAAATTTGTAAATAATGTGCATATTACTCTTCTAACAAGGGTCTTTTCCTAGGCCTGTTCTCTCTCTCTCTCTCTCTCTCTCTCTCTCTCTCTCTCTCTCTCTCTCTCACACACACTCTTATAACTTCACACAGATACATTTCTAGTTCATATCTCTTCATCCATCATCTGTATTTACTGTTTGAACCAGCAATGGAAAGAGAATAGGAAAAAGTGGCCCTTCAGCAAGAACCCATAATGATGAGTTAATGCTTTTCAATCCAGGGTCAGGAAGTAGCATGAAATTTACAATCTGTACTGTGTACTGATAATAGCAAATCCACTAAGTGAGGCTCTTTCACTCTCAGGGTGGGGTAGAGGTGGGCTGTTTGGAATGTAGCCCATCATTATGCATACCTTTTACCTCCCACCCACTGAGGTGACCTGAATTAGCCTCATGGGACAGACCAAGGGTGGATTATCTATGTGGTCATATTTCATTCCTTGATAAGTACAGACTTAATGAGTCTCATTACCTCATCTAGACAAAGGTTTCATTCAGAGTAGATTAAAAAAAAAGTCTATCACCACCACTAACATAAAGCAAAAGCAACATGCCCCAACCAGATACACAACAAGGCGCACAGCAGTTATTTCAGCCAGAAAGATACAAGGGTGGTATCTCAAACCTCCAGAGAATGTATGATGCTGCCCATGATCCCGCACCCTTGATGCAACAAACTCTCAGTAGCCAAAAAGGAGCAGGAGCCCTCACAGGGCAGGTGTTTCTGAGTCATCGGAGAAGCAGACAACCCACAAAGCAATACTTGGCTCAGAGAAGATTTTTAATCTGTTATTTGCCCTAAAGAATCTGTTAAGAATGTTTCTCATGAGGTGAAATCAATGATTAGTCATCAACTAAAAAACATGGATACTTCCCTCCAAATGGCTGTGAAGTAGCTTTTACAAGGTGACACATGCCATCTCACATGGCCAGCAGCAATGCCTTTGTTCTTCCCGCTCTGTCATGTCTACCCAGTTTGGTCTTACCCTCTGAGACTGGATGACCACTCGACCAGACCTATTATTCCAGAATTACAAAATACATCATATTAATAACATGGGAAGAACATCCACTACGTAGGATTAAAAAATGTATTTCATACCATGAAAAGGATACCCATTGCATTTTAGTGCTTCAGATACTTTTGGAACCATTCTGGCGAATTATAAACTCTCTTGGATTCCTAGGAGCAAATTAGATAGATGGTTTCAGTAATAGAACAATAGCAACAGCAAGGCTGCTTCATGACCATCCTTTGTGTAAAATCTAGAGTGATTGATATTTGAGCTTTCAATGTTTTCTAATTCAATCAGGCTGAAATAGCTAAGTGTTTCTAGTACTTAGTCATGTTTAAACATTAACCATTTTGAAATTTTCTCCTCATTAGAACTTGCCTTGGTAAAAACGTGACAGTTTGAATTTGTATAAAGGGTAGTTTACAGAGATAAGGTAACATACATACATACTTATGCACACATGTATATTAGAATACATTGTCATATCTATTATATAGAATGTCTAGAGTTTTATAAATTGTTTGCTCTTTTTCGTTTTCTGTTCTATAGACAAAGATCATGTCAGGCCATGGGTCACAAAAGTGTTTCAGAAAGTATGTTCACTGCCAAGCCTCCAAGGTCAAGTCCAGCCTTAGCGTGTGAAGGTCGGGCCAGGCTCAGCTCCAACTTCTCTAATGAACTCTAATGGGCTTGTAGTCTGGTTCCTAACAGTGGCTGAAGCTTGGGGTTTCAGTTTTCACATCTCAAAGACAAGGAATACACTTCTTAGCTTACAACTTCAGAAAGTTATTTGAGAAACAAGAAAAATGCTTGGTTGGCTTGAAGGCATTTTTGAATCTATATATTTCACAAGCACAGGTTTTGTTGTCCACAGCTCTATAGCTATTATTTTGAGAAAAAGAAAGTGTTTACGTTTGAACATAAATTGTTCAGTGGGAGATTTGTTTTTTACAATGTTAACATGAAATCGCAGCAGAGAAAAAAAGGTAAATGAGTCATACTAATCACAGGGAGATGATTCCTTAGAAGATAGAGACTGTATTTCCAACATACAATAATGCCTTGTAGAAACGTAATAAATATTAAGCACATTTTCAATCTTCATAGAATAATAGCATGTCTAAAAAATAGGTTAAGAAGTAAAAGTTTTCTTAAATGTATTTTACCATGAAAAAAATCAAACACAAGAGGGCATCCTCTACATTTGTTTTAAAAGATTCCCAAGTGGATTTCATATACAGAGTATGTGTTTTTTATTTGATCTAATAGTGCAATTATAGGAGCTATTATGTGCATGTGACAGAAATATTACCAAGTATCATAGTCTTTGCACATTATAATCTGTTAGGGTCTTTATATTTTATTCATAAAATATTTTCTTCTATCCATAAAACACTCTTTAGTGATCTATAACTCCATTTTGCCTTAAAAATCATTTTATCATACTTGGTTACTTAAAGTTAGAAAAACTTAACAAAACAGTAATATGAACAGAGTGATATGTAAATACTCTGAATTTTAAAGCTTTAAAATATAAACCTAACAAAAGCTTTCAAATGTCGCACTTACCTATCCCCTCTTCCCCATTTTGCCTAGCAATTGCTCAAACCCTAATTCTCTCGATACATACAGAGGCAACATAGTATGATTTAAGAAGCTGGATCCCTAAGGAGAGGACTAGCAAAAGAAATTTTTCTAGATCTGGAGTAATGAGCAGCAAGTTACTAGAAACTGCACTTAAGTTGAGTGAGAATAAAAAGAAAAATCACAGAAGACTTATCCCATCTGTATCCCATCTGGAACCAAATTTTGGAATACATAGGGGTATACATTTTAGCAAGAAAAGATAGCCTCGTGTGTGTGTGTGTGTGTGTGTAATGTCAGTGATGGTGAGAGTGTGTGTGTGTGTGTGTATGTCAGTGATGGTAAGAGTGTGTGTGTGTGTGTGTGTGTGTGTAATGTCAGTGATGGTGAGAGTGTGTGTGTGTGTGTGTGTAATGTCAGTGATGGTGAGAGTGTGTGTGTGTGTGTGTAATGTCAGTGATGGTGAAAGTGTGTGTGTGTGTGTGTAATGTCAGTGATGGTGAGAGTGTGTGTGTGTGTGTAATGTCAGTGATGGTGAGAGTGTGTGTGTGTGTGTGTGTAATGTCAGTGATGGTGAGAGTGTGTGTGTGTGTGTGTGTAATGTCAGTGATGGTGAGAGTGTGTGTGTGTGTGTGTAATGTCAGTGATGGTGAGAGTGTGTGTGTGTGTGTGTGTGTGTGTGTGTGTAATGTCAGGGATGGTAAGTGCTAAGAAAGGAAGAAGGCCAATAAGGCAGGAGGATAAAGGGTGCCGTTTTGAACAGTTGTTAAAAAGGTCTTCGTGATAAAGTGATATTGCAAATAACTCTGTGATAGCATTCAAGACAGCAGAATAGAAGGTGTAAAAATACTGAGGTGAAGCATGTTTGGAGCATGTTAGAGTAGTGAGTGAGCAAACCTTTGGTGGGATATGAAATTAGAGAAGTATCAGGGAACAGATTAGGCAGGGCCTCGTAGTTCCTTTGTAAGGACTTGGCCTTTATTCCGTATGGGGCGGGGGACAGATAGTGGAGGATTTTGAGGAGATGAATGACTTGATCTGACATTTGCTTTTTTAAAGATTACTTTAATCAAGTACAGTGAATTGATTCCAGGCCTATACAAAAGAACCAGTAGGAGACCATTCTAATGTTGCAAGTGGGAAATGGTGGATTAGACCAGACTGGTAGCTGTGACGACAATGAGAAATAATTAGATTCTGGATAGAGTAAAAAAGATTTGTTGAGGGATTGGATGTAGAAAGTGAAAAAATTTGAGGAATGGAGGAGTCAAAAATTACTTTAGCCCTAGCCGGTTTGACTCAGTGGTTGGAGCATTGGCCTGCAGACTGAAGGGTCCCAGGTTTGATTTAGGTCAGGGCCACGTGCCTTGGTTGCAGGCTCCATCCCAAGGCCTGGTTGGGGTGCATGTGGGAGGCAACCACTTGGTGTGTTTCTCTCACATTGATGTTTCTCTCTCTCATCCTCCCTTCACTCTCTTGAAAAATTAATGGAAAAATGTTCTTAGGTAAGGATTAACAACAACAACAAAAAATGACTTTAATGCATTAGGCCCACGAAACTGGAAAATAAAAAGAATGGAGTATACTGAGATGTGAAAATCATAGAAGAACCAAATTTGAAGCAGAAGATAAGGAATTTGGGTATTTTGAAATGCCTATTTGACATCTGAATGGATATTAAATAGACAAATAAATATATTAGTTAGGAGCTTGGGGGTGAGGCTAAGACTAGAGATTTAAATAAGGAGCCAATTGAGAAAAAATTGAATTTAAAGTCATTTGGGCTGGATACAATCTTCTGGTATGTTGATACAGAAAAATAGGGGTTTTAGTACTTGGACAAAATTAAGAGAATCTTGCAAAGGATACTAAGAATGAATGATTACTGAGATAGGTGGAGAGCCAAAAGAGAAAAATCCTAGACATCAACTAACAAAAGGTTCAAGGAAGACAGAGTGATCAGTGGTATAAATATGTCATATTGGTGAAGTCAGATGGGAAATCACAGATGAACTTGTCCAGGGAAGTTTTGGAATTGTGGTGTGAGAAAGCCAATGGTAGTGGGTTTAAGAGACTGTCAAGCATTCTTTCACCAGAAACATGATAGACTAGTTGTTCTGAAAAACTGCCAATGAACTAAAATTGTGATAAAATATAAAATACAAAAAAAAAGGATTTTAAAAAATTCAGGTGAACTAACTAGAAAGTACAAGTTTTCCTGAGAGCCAACAAAGAAAGAAAACAGAAGTCAAACAGGTAATTAAGTGCTGAAGGCAGTAGCTGTCTTAAAAGTATCTACTTACATTTGTGACTTAGGTCTTCATCTTTAACAGTCATGTAGAAGACTGAAAGTAAAGCCCAGGGTATGTCCGGGGGGGGGGGGGGGCTTTCTGATCAACTTCCTTAGTAGATGGTTAAACTAGAGAAAAACTCATCCCATATAGTGAAATGGCTTTGGCCTTGGCACAGGGTGATGGAGGTGGTGTTGATGGTGGTGGAATGGGGAGATTTTTCTCTGAGACTCTGTAATAAAACTCCTGTCTTAAATTAGAGTATTTAATTAATACTATTTATGTTGTCAGAAATACTTTAGCTAACAGTACTAGATCCTACTTTGCTGCAGTCAGACAATGATTGATTTTTTAAAAACTCTGGCTCTTTAATTGTAGGAAAGGACCATATAAAACAAGGATAATAGAAAAGTCAAAACTAAAAGACTGAAACCTCATATGACAATATAACACTACTTAAAAGAAAGGTGGTGTTGCTATGTTATAACCAGACAAAATAGACTTAAGTAAAAAAATATGTTTAGAAATAAAACAGACCCTCTACAAAATAATGATTCACTTCTCCAGGAAGGTATAATAATTTTAAAGTGTTATGCAGCAAATAATACAGCTTCAAAATAGAAAAAAAAAATATTGGTAGCACTGCAAGAAAAATATGACAAATCATGATTATTTTGACTTTTTTACCAAAGAAGTCCTTAAAGGTATAGAAGATTTGAGTTAATCAACATATAAAACGGACAATACATCCAATAACTGGACATTGCATATTTATTTTCAAAAACACATTAATGAAAGATTACCTCATACCAAAACACAGAGAACATTTCAGCAAATTTCAAAGATTCAGTTTTTTAACCACTTCTACATTCTTTTAGGCAGTTAAATTAAATATTGATTTTAAAAAATATTAACAATCATTTTGTGTGGTTAAAGTTTGCCAGTCAAATATTTTGTGTCAAAAATAAATTATAGGATAAAGCAGAAAATACATAAAACTGAATGATAATAAAAATATGATGGATATGCTAAATAGTGGAATACAGTGAAAGCTGCTCAGATGGGGTCATGTGTAGCTTTAAATACGTAGGTGAACAAATGAACAAGTATCTAATTACAAAGTTGGCTAGAGTTTCCCAACAGACTTGTTATTGGCCTTTAGGGAAGAAAAATTATTTGTTGAGCAGGAATGTCCCAGGCATTGCAGGATAAATATCAACCTGGCCCTCTTCCACTAGATGCCGATGGCACTCTGGAGTTGTGAAAACAGAAAATGCCTCCGCACATTTCTACATGTCTCTAGGTAGGAGATATTATCTCCAGTTGAGAACCATCGAGTTCGACAAAGAACAAGAGATTAATCCCAAAGAGAGTGGAAATAGGAGATAAGAACAAATAAAGGACACAATAAGAGTAAAATAATGCATAAAAATAATAAAGTACAGAGGATCAAAAGGAATTTTTTTTAAATACTTAAAAAACTAGTATAAGTTTGTTCAAGAAAATAGTAGAGAATATGCAAAAAAGGTATAAGAAATCAATGCAGTGTACATAACTATAGACTCAGCAGAAACTAAAAGGATGATAAGACACTGTTGTGAAAAACTTCATGTCAATAAATTTGAAAATAATATACATATATATCTATAATAATAAAAGCATAATATGCTAATTAGACTGGACATCCTTCCAGATGACCTTCTGGATGAAGCCAGGGCTATGAGGGAAGCCCAGGTCCTGGGCACCAGAAGGAAGCTGGTGCCAGCAGCTGGGGGAAGGAATGCCTACCCTTGCATGAATTTCATGCATTGGGCCTCTAGTATCTTACATATATATCATGTGTGTGTATGAGAGAAAAACAGAGATTTTTAAAAACTTCAGGCAGAAATTTGAATATTTGGGCTATTCTTTTTGGGTAAGAATACAGAAGAACTGGGATAATTTAAGATCAGAAAAAAAATAGGGGTCAGACGTGTGCTTTCTAAGCTACTGTAAGAACTTATGTTTTGGGGAAAATGGCTGAACTGTCCTGTTATGCCCTGCCTATTTCATTAGCCTTGGAAATATATATATGAAAGCAACAAAAGTGATAGAGTGGGCTTGCGTTCCCCAACAGGAAAAGCCAGTGGATCTTTATGACCAAGGACTCATAATAATTAGACTTCCTGTTGCACAGAAAAGTGCCAGCTTAATTGTTCTTATTTATGTCTTGAACTTAAGCCTGGGACCTACTCTGCCACATAATGGAGTCCATTACAGACCTTTCATATTTTGAAGGCCAATTTTTAGTTAGTTGTACACTGGTACAAATGAAGGACTCATATTTTGGATTTCTTTTAATCTGATAATGCCTCAACAAAACAGAACCAAAGGACGTTTCACCTAAAAAACACTGCCCACCCTTTAGTGATAACTCTTCTTAGTGCCAGATTTCATGGTTTTAAAGCTGGAGGCATTTGAAGTCAAACATTTGACCAAAGGGAGGTCTTGTTCAAACCTATACCCTAATTGAAAGCAAATTCCTACATGCAAGGTAGTTATTGAGCATATTTCTGTGATACTGAAAGCTAATTCTATTTCTTTGGATTTAAATGTCTTATTTAGCTAATTTACTGACTAACATGCAATAGATTTGGATTTTGATCAAACTGAGGACTCTTCAACTATTTCCCTTTCCAATTAGGTTTTAATCTCTGTTCCAAAGACTTTCTGTTATCTTTTACTTAATCCATAGGCTTCCTATATCAGTAAGTTGTTGCTGAGTAACAAATTATCCTAAAAATTAGTGTTTTAAAAAAAACAATCATATATTATTTCTCACAAGTTTACAGCGTGGCTGATGAAGTCTTCTGATCTTTCCAGGCTTGGCTGGCCAACACTCGACTCTTACTTTAAATAGTAAACAAATCCAAATTTTATATTTGATCCTGCATTTGTCAGGGTTCTCCATCCTTAATGTACTCTTCTGGAATCCCTCAGTATCAAAGTCTGTGTTCATTAGGATTCTTCAGAAAAACAGGGGCAAGAGGATGTGTATATATGTGTGTATAAGATTATGGAGGCTGGCAAGTCCAAATCTGCAGTGTGGGCCAGCAGTCTAGAGACCCAGGAGAGTCAATGTGCAGACACAGTCTGAAGGTGGTCTGCTGGAGAAAGCCCCTCCAGCTCAGGAAGGCTGGTCTTTTGTCCTGTGCAGGCCTTCCCAAACAGGACTAGCCCCGCCCACATTACAGAGGCAATCTGCTTTCTCCAAGTTCACCAGTTCAAACACTTAATCTCATCCAAAACAACCTCCAACTTGACACATAAATTAACCATCATGGCTATTTGAGGCTAGATGAAACTATGAGACTGGGTATTCTTCCAGTACTTAAGTAGGAAATTAACAAAACAAAACAAAAACTTTATGATTATCAGTTGAAGAGTGATTCCTCTTTCATTTACAATTGAGTCACTTCTGTGGGGAATCAGGAGCCAGGGAGCACAGAGTGGTTCTCTGATTGCTACTCTCCCTGTAATTCCTCTTTAATCCATTACAATTATGTATTTATCCTGGGCTGATGTGCAAAAAACTTGTGATACAACATCTTGTGGTAACAAGTTCATACAATAGTCATTATGGTTGGTTGTCTCTTGGAGAATAAACTCAAATTAATGTATAATCATGTTATTACACCTTAAATACACTCCAATAATCATTTTTCATGATTTAGCAAAGTCATGTATGTGCTCTTTTCCTAAATTTGTATAACTTCCTTATTTGGTTTATTCTTTGTTTTCAGTGACTACTTTCAATCTCGTATTTTCAAGGTCTTCCAAAATGACAAAATTATACTGTTTTCTTCATAATTCTTATACACATTATTGTTCTGTAATGAGGAAGAATAAAATTCTGAGATTAAGAAGAAATTATTGATTCAAATAACAAGCAATATTGTGTACCAATTTAAACATTTATTATATTCTAACCATCCTCATCTGGCCATTTCCATTTATTCCCTGCATAGACGAATGTCTAAACTGCATGAATTGATCGAACAGTGGACTTGGGGTAACATTAGCTTGAAGTTTATCTAATGAAGGGCTACCTGTCCACCTTATACCACTTGTTCTCATCAAAGCTATGGCACCTGACTGATTCTGCATTGACAAAAAGAGGACAGACTATACAAATATCGATAGTTTTTCTATGTTGGCTCCTTAGCTGCCTTTGTGAAGAGAATCTCCCTATTGGCTTAATTTTTAAGAAGGAAATTCTAGTTATTGGCACTTATATCAGCACCATTACTAACAAGCTGAGTTAACCAGCCACATATTGGATGCCAAATGAAGTTCCAGTGTTATTACCAGGGGAAAGGATACCTAATAAATAATAAGAATGCATTTGGAAACAATAAATAGAATAAACAAAACAACCAAACAAAAAATACTTAGTTAAAATGTTCTCCAGTTTATGTGATATAAATCCAGGGAAAACATCATCTACTAAAATATAGAAAAGTGTATATATTTAAAGGCCTTCATAATTTATTTCTGCTCCATTAATTTGAAATGTTTCTCTAACTCACTACTGTGTTTTTCCATGTTTGCTGACTCATCTCTTAAACAAAACATGTTTAATGTACTGGGTCAACATGAACTGTTGAGATTAATGAAATTAAGTATAATTAATCTACGTGAAATAATTCAATTATAAGAAGGAGCATTTGGGTGAATCTAAGAAGTTTACTATTTATTTTTCTCAAGCAATTTTGTGTCAAGAGTTCTTATAAAATTGATGAGACACCAAAACTTAATAGCTTTTTTCAGATTATAAAAGTATATTGCAAATGTATTTTCCACATAAAATTGTTTTCCTCATTTTTATTTATAGCAATGTTATTAATCAGGCTTTGTTCTGCAGTTCCACAGTGTATTTTGTTTTATGAATGCTCTTTATAGGTAGTGATTAGCCACTTGCTTTCCATTTTTAAAGGAATTTGAAGATGATATATTTATATAATACACATTTTTGGTCCACTTCAAAATAACACATGAAAGAATATTACTATTCTTTTCACTTAGTCTAAATTTTGGCACAATAATTCATAAGAATGCAAACATTCCATCTTCAAAGCAATGTAAGAAATTACTAAAGGGCCATCTTCAGTTGATTTCCACTATTCAAATCCACTAGCATAAAATGAAGGACCCATAGTCTGGACTTCTTTAATCTGATAATGCTTCAACAAAACAGAGCCAAAGATCATTTTAAAATATTGGTGCCTATGAAAGTCACCGAAGTAACACTGCCCAGGCTTTAGAGATAACTATCCTTAAACCATGTTTCATAGTTTTAAAGCTGGAGGCATTTGAAATCAAACATTTGGTCAAAGGAAGATCTTATTCAATCTGCTGCCCTGGTTAAAAGCAAAGTCGCATATGCCAGGCCAAGTTATGGAGCATATTTTTTGTGATATTGAAATCCAATTCTATTTCTTTGCATTTAAATGTCTAATTTAGTTAATCTGCTAACTAACATGCAAAGGATTTGGATATTCGTCAAACTGAGAACTCTTTCACTATTTCTCTTTCCAACCAAGTTTTAATCTTTGTTCTAAAGACTTGGTTATATTTTCTTAATTCGTAGGCTTCTTTATCAGCTACTTGTTGCTGAGTAACAAATTATCCTGAAACTTAGTGTCTCAAGACAAAAATCATTTACTTTTTTCAAGTTTACAGATTGGCCAGTGAAGTCTTGTGACCTTGCCTGGGCTTGGCTGGCCAACACTAGACTCTTACTTAAGTCGTAAACAAATCCAAACTTATTGCCATCTCTAGGCATCCACCTGGGACTCACTCTTATATCTATCCGTCAGCTGACTGTTAGCTGATTTAAGATGGCCTCGAGTAGGAAAATTTTCTCTGCTTCATATGTTCTTTCATTCCTCAGTAGTTTATTTGTGTTAGGTGTCCCCAAGACCTCTCCCCTGTTTCAATAATTCACTAAGAGGAATCTCAGGACTCAGCATATGGACACACTCATTGCCGGGGTCCAACCCCAGCAGTTCCAGGGGTCCCCAAAGGTGTGGATGGAGTCGGCGAAGAAGGGAATGACACGGAGACAGCCTTCAGTTGATCAGCAGCCTAGCCAGGATCTCTAGCCAGGATCTCCAGCCAAGTTCTGGTCTGGATCTCCAGAGAGGTTCTGGTCTGGATCTCCAGAGAGGTTCTGCTGTTTATTGTCTTGTTACATCCGTATTTATACCGGTTGATTTTAATCCTGTCAATTTCTATTACAAAGGTTAGGGCGTTTCTTATCTCCATTCCAGGGAGTAAAGATTATGTAGCTTAAGCATGATTGTTTATAGTTAAAGTGATTAACTATCCGCCTGGCACCTAGTTAAGGAGTTTCATCCCCTCCCTAACTTCAGGGAAAAATCCCTACCTGGGGAAACAACCTTTCTCGGAGAGGTGACCTTGGTTAAAACACACAGCGCTAAAGGGAGCAAACATATTAAGAACAGTATGCTATATACGCCAGGTCCCTTGAAACATATGCTGTGCAGATGTTTCTTTCCTGCAGCGACTGTGTCAAGCAGCAAGGATGGACCGGCTTCCGGCAATTCATGCCTATGATTTTTGCAGCAATAGAATATAAAGCAAAAACAAACGTATGTGGGCCAAAGTCCCAAGGAAACCAAGTGTGAATCTCCAAGAATCTGCTCTTAGTAGAGTCATATAGACTGTGCTTAATTTCTCCAGTAATGAATTGTGACAATGTATCTGAACTGATGTCTACCAAGGAATTCCACAGCAACTCAGGCTAGGGTTTTGTATTAGAAGTTGGTCATGTGAGCACCTTTTGTGTGGCCCATACCAAATTCCAGACTTTTACAATAACAGCAGGTGTTTAGCACAAACCACATTTTTTGCACAAAGATCTGATGCACAGTGAGCCACTCTTATTCATTAGGGTGGTGGGAACATTCCCCAAATCCAAGTTTCCACACGACAGTTAAGGTTCCATCTTGCAAGCAGGTATTTTCAAGGAGAGCAGTCTGGGCACTGCTATGTTAATTTTTTTTTTTTTTCTGGGCACTATCCCAGGCTTGTCCGCTGGCTAACGTTAAAGTTCCAAGAAGGCAAATGAAAATTCAAAAGGCCTTTTGCAAACTAGGCTAGGAATTGGCATCTGCTTACTTCTGACCTAGTCTACTAAGCAAGCGGTGTCTGAAGATTCAAGAGAAGAGGATACAGATGCCATCATTTTATGGAGCAGCTGCAAGTTTCATCACAAAGGGCATAGGTAGTCATTCATTGGGGCCAAGATGTAATCAATATGACACTTCCAAAACTTTTACTGTTGGTCTTAGAAAGTTGGAGAGAATTCTTTATCTTAGAAAGTTGTGCTAGTGCACCTTGCAGTACCATTCCACAGTGAGCTTCTATCCCAGTTTCTCTCTAATCACCTCTGGATAAGATTATTGTCATTTTCCAAAAGCTAATTCTCAACCTCAGTTCACTATGGTGTCGCTCACAAAGCTGAATGTGTTGGGATGACCAATGTTTTGGTTCTTTAACTTCTTTATCCTTAATGTGTGGGTTTGCAATGAAACAGCTGCTCCTTCTCAGGGACTTGGGAGATTACTCCTTAGGCAATCCAGAAGGGATCTCCCTCAACTCCAGCTCCAGAGACTCAAAGTGCCAATATCCTACTGATGAGCTGCAGTCACAGTCACACCCAAGAGCTTTGAAAACTCAATTGGACTTAGTTTGCTAAAGAGCAGCCAAAGCCAGGACCAACTCCATCACTGGGAGCCCAGTTCTGTAACTTTCCAAGAGCTCATCCAGAGCTTCTTGGGCAACTGGTGAAGAATACTTCAGGGAAAATTCCAGGACAGTCCAATACAGATCACAAATTCTGAGTTTGGGGGAGACTGATTACATGGACATTAGAAATAATTGATACCTAACCCTCATTCCCCTTGACATTTTCAGGCTAGCTATGAGCAAGCCAGTGTATGTCACTGGTGGGAGATCTTTATGGCTTTTGTTGGTAAAACGTCACAGCTGTAACTGCTTCTTTTTAGTGGTGTACAGTCTTAATACCCAAAATAGCAGATTTAGCATGGACTTTAAAGGAACATTCCTCTTAGGACTCTTTCCCGGACAATATAATTCCTCCCCCACGACATTTCCTTGGCAGGACAATCTGACCAACTTTGTCTCGGCCCAGACATGACAACACTTAACTGCTCTTTCTCATGAGCTAATGAACTGTTCTCTCTGATTAGCTTCTTCCCGCACTCATTTGGCCTGACTTTTAAAGCTAATTCAACAATTTCATGCCTGATAATATGATTTTGAATAGGGCACCATTCCTTTAAAGAAAGATGTGTGTATAATATTTTTAAAGGTTTAGATGTCAGGGTGAATTTTTGATAGAAAGGTTTTCATTCTGTCCATAAACCCCATAAATGTATAACTTAATAACCAAAGTAAAAATACACATTGGGATACTTGCATTTAATCAAAACTGATCTGTTTTCAGTTAAGACATTTTTTACATTATATTCTTTGCTAACATTGAATAAGGAAACATTTCTATGTTGCGATTTGAAGTAAATTATTTTAAAAACAAATACACAGCTAGCTTACATTTGAATAAATATAAGAAATTCACTACATAGAATAATGTATATGTTTTATCATATAATCAATCATAAATCAAACAACCTTGCTTAGTGTTGATTTGCAGATGAAAAAGCCAAGACAGAGTTTAGTGGCTTAGTTAAGAACATACTGATAATGAGTAGTAGGTTCAGCACTGGAATTTAGTCCTGTCTGACTCAAGAGATCAAGCCTGGTTTAAAATAGTCAGTATTCTTAGACATATATCAAATACTAACACATCGTGTGTGTGAACACACACACATTTAGATTGTATTTGGACACTTCTAAATTTTTTAAAAGTTACCCCCAAAATGACATATTTATAGTCTTCAAACAGTATTATTTAATACTTTAATCATGCATTAAGCCACTTAAATATGCTATACTGACTGTATTCTGGAATGTTCCCTCAGATTCTAAGACGTAGAAGAAGATTGTTGCTAAGGCTTTATTATTTTTTTTCCAAAATGATGACTCTTGGCAGTCAGAATATGATTTTATTCACAGGAACATTGTCTTAGGGAATTTTCTTGGTAGGAAAATTTTGAAGAGAATTTATAGAAAACACTGCTCAGAAAACTTCCTTTTCAAGGCCGTCTGTAAGAAGACTGGCCTTGTCAGAAAAAAGCCTAAGAAAGGATTCCAAAATGAATCATGGAGACTTTCTCAAAAAGATTCTAATAAATATTAAGAACATACACCCTTACTTGGAGATGGATTTAATTTTATTCCATGAAATTTTATCTAAAACAGTATAGAGACATGCTATTGTGGTTTCTTCTTTTTTTAAAACTCTATTCTTCATGTCTTATCTTAGGAGTTGGATAGTGGGAGACCTGAGTAGAAGAAAATATATCTTTATTTATCCAGAATAATTATGAGTGGGTTGGCCATAACTTGAACCCCTACCCATCAAACACTGGTCTTACAAAGACATTATGGAAAGTTAAAATGTCCCTTTGGAGATGAGGGTGAGGTAAAGAGCAGCTAGAGATTGCTGTTTGTTTGTTGTTTGACAAATTTTCTTCCTAGTCCAGATTCCTGAAAGCAACAGAACAGAAACCCTCAAGAAGTAACTTGGATTTTGGAGTGCATCAATTTCCTACCCTACAGCACATCCTAGACTCAGAGCCATCCTTAATGACTCTCCTTAAAGATCCTCCCAGTGGTTCTCAACCTGTGGGTCGTGACTGCATTTAAAGGGCCAGAAGGTTGAGAACCACTGTGTCTAGTGTAACATTATCAGGACGCATGGAAGCAGGAGGGTGCACTAGATCCAGAGAGAGAAAGCCAAACCTTCATTCTACCTAGAGGAAATAAGATGATTAACTAGCATGTATTTGAAACATGTTATAATCCAAGTACTGTATAGAGCACAGAGCATGTATTAATTTAACAGATCCTTTGAGTACTTTTATTCTCTCCCTTTTACAGATTAAGACACTGAGAATGGAGGTTGGGTAACCTATCCACATTAACACGGAGTCTATGTAATGTAGCCACTTGAGCATCATCATTATTTCTCCGAATCTTTTCCTCCTATTCACTATACTATCCTACTAAAACCGATGCGATTGAGCACATATTCTTGGAATCACCTTTCACTAATAGGGACCCAGGAGAGCCTGCATCAGACCATACAGACACTCACAATTCTACTGTTAAGGTCCTCCTGTTAAGAAGAGAAAAAGAAACTAGGAAGAATGAGACATTCGTGCCAAACCAAAATTAGTGTCACTGCAATGACAATTCACGTAGTATGAACTGAAATAGTGCAGAATGCGTAGCCCCGCGGGACATGAATTACTGAACCCAAAACCTTTTCTTAATCTTGCCCAAACTTTTCTACATCACAGCAAGAACCCAGAATTAAAGTGAGGGCTCCCTACACCACATTCATCTTCTTTACTACACTTTTATTGTTCTCATCTAGTCTTCTCCTTTCTCCTCTCCTTGGGATGGTTTGTGTCCTTCTAATTATATCTTTTTCCAAAGTTCTTCTCTCCTTGGACCTACTGCCAAAAGGTATGAAATGTGCTTTTTCCACACTGGAGCTGTGAGGGATACAAATCAGAAGAAAGAGTGCTGAGCCTGTTTCTTTTCTTGTATTTTCCTCTGCACTTACAATGACTGTTTTCACCCATATACTTTCCATGACTGCTTTCTTTGCCAGTCCCTCACTTCTGCCATATCCCACCTTCAGAACTTAGAATTTGAAATTTTTGCTTGAAAGAAGAATTGTGAAAAGCAATTTATCTGCAAACATTCGGGTAAAAAAAAAAATCAATAACCAGAAAGCTAACATTAAGAAACTCAACTTTCTAGATGTAACTTTATAACTAGAAAAGTTCAGTGTGGAGCAGAGATATCTCAGCTATGTGATATGCTTGGTTCCCGTCATCAGTCATAGCCATTTGAGACAACTATGTACTTTCAGAAAATAGTGCTATCAGACAACAACCATTAGTGGAACGAGTGTTTGAAAACCCCTTGGGGACTAATGGTTGCTCTTGGGAGCATGCTGCCCTTAGCCCAATGTATCCATTCAGAGTCCTTTCATAGGAATTTTGTCCTAGTCTATTCAGAGATATTTTTTTCTACAACTTCTAGAACATTCGATTTGCAATCTCAATGGACCACATGTTTTAAAACTGTGTTTGGAAAAATTTTCTCAGCCTTTGAGATTTCTGTTTCCTAATTTACAAAATGAGCAGCTTAAATCAGACCATTCCAGTTTACCAGCATAGTCTGTATCCAGGCAGGCTTTATGAGATGTTATAGTGACAACACCGAGCTTTCATTTGAAGAAAATATGTATATAAAAAGAGAAAAAGGCATCCATTTAGATGATTCATGTGCAATTACAGCCACTCAGGCATCTCAGACATCTGAGGAACTGTCAATTTTTGTATGACTATATAAACATTTTCTTAGGAAAATGTAGCGATAGGATCCTACCTTATCCACAAAACAATAAACACATATTTAGAATTTCTTTATCAATACTTAGGGAGCTTAACAGTAAATGGAGTTCAATTTTTTTAAGTTCCTTTTAGAAAACTCTTGTATTAGAGGAACATAAATTTAAACTTCTTAAAAAGTTAGACTCCTCCCATTTCACACCTTAATTTTTTTTATTTGCCTACATATTATGTGATCTTGACTTAAAATATAAAAATGCTTTATCATTATTTCTATCTGAAATTGCTGGAGATTATTCTCTATTTTCAAGTATAATTCCACATAATTTTCCCCATACAAGCAGAATTTATTTAATATTGATTTTCTAGATATCAGGTAATAATCAAATAATTATAATAAAAGTTTGAGTAATAATTTACCTCTCTTAGCTCATTGACCAGTCAGTTACTAAAATGCACCTCAATATTCATAATATAATGAAATATTTTAATATAATGAATGCTGAAGCAATTGAACAAAAAATTCTAGTGTTTAAAGAAACACTTAAAAGTCAAATTATTGCAGAATTGACTCTTCAACATTTCTACCGATGACCACATGGTCTCTTCTGGAACATTTCCAGATCTCACTGCTTCATGAAACAGATGTGATTGGTAAGAATTTCCATGGACTGAACACTGACTTTCTCTCTTTGGTCCAAATTTTGTCCTCTGGGCCAACCCAGGATAACTCCAGTACTTTTTTATCCAAGATAGTACCTCATATATAATGATAGCTACTCTATTCTCTATAAAATTCTCCTTTACAAAATAGTTGTACAAGCCCTAAAAAATAAAAACTTATGGTTTCTTTGGACATATAAATTATGTCTAATTTATATTTCACATATTATTAGAAAAAATACATATTCGTTTTTAAGGGTAAATTTCCCAATCAAATATTCTAAATATATCCCATATCTAAGTCCAATATTTTTATCATTTTAAAGCTTGCATTATAATATTAACATAATGCAAGTGATTTTAATATTTCTTACTTTAAAAAGATCCAGTAATAGGCTTCATTCAATATGAAACATTCACCATAATATTTTTATCTTTATTGATTTAACATGAGACATGGATGGCTGATCCTTTGTTTTACTAATGATTTCTTTTTGAGAATGAGAGTGCTTGTTTATTTTAGTCTAAAAATAACAAAATTAATCTTAAAGAATACAATAGACTATCCTATTGTCTTTGCTACAAAAAAATGGAACAATAAATTACTTAGGATGTACTTGTTATTAGTGAACAAAACATAAAGTGAATGAGGTGATGTCCTTAACAGATAAGTATGGCTCTCACGATGTTAACAAATTCAGACTTTCGTCTCGGAGTGGCAGACTCTCATATCTTAGTTTTTATTTTGTCCCTACGTTCTTAGGAATTATTCTATTTGACAGATATCTCCTGACAGGCAATAATCTAGAAACGTAATTTCATACCTTTTATTTTTAAAGGGTGGGCCCCTTAGGTCATTTCCTTAGGATGAAGTAATACCATGAGAAAAATAAATGTTCTTCCTTGGCCTTCAAATTGACTGATCTCCTGTTAATGCTAATTTCAGTTACTAATGTATTATTTACATTGTTAGCAAACTTGATAATAGACAGGTTGTCTGAACTTACCTACAGCTTCGAACCATCATCTCCAAAGCCTTTACTTTCTTTGCCTTTCTTACTTTCCTTAAAAGCCCTCTATATCCTACACATCCTCATTTTTGTAATTTCCTCCATATTTTTTTCTTTCTTTTTTTTTTTTTTTTCACATGTCCCCTACCATCCACTGCTAACGCTTGTGGTCTGGACAGTTATGTTTGTTTATATTTTGTTTCACATTTGTGTTTGGTCCATGGTTTACATAATTGTTCCTAACCTGAGTTGCCTTGGCGTTAGCAGTCAAGTTGGCAAAGGATATTATCAACAAATTACTCTGCTAAAAGTAGATGTACTCAGTCTGGGCCAACTTTCGGCCGTCAGTTACAGCCACAGACGACTGCAGGGTCAGCTCCTGCCCTCGTATTTCTTACGCACAATTGCCCTGGAAATCAGCATTGATGCAACTGGGGCCCAGCACGCGTGCGTCCGGGAGCGTTTGGCGTGGAAATCGTTGACCACAGAACTTGGCTCGGGATTTATTTAAATGGGGTACCTCGCGTTGGCTTACAGGAAAGTGGAGAGAGAAAATAAAGAAAGGAAACGTCTGCTTATTTTGGGGTTTTCCGGGGGGACCAAAAGCTTAAAGCCCCGTAAACAAAACGAATGGACGGATTAAAGGAGAAGTTATGATATTATCTCAAAACACAGGAAGTCTACATGATAAATTTAATTCCTTACCATTAAAAATCACCAATAAATATATGTAGGGCAGAACATTGATGATTTTGTCCATTTTTAATGTATTTTCAGCATATTGTTAAATCTATCCAAGGCCTCCCTCGTTTCCCTTCCCAACCCTAGTGTCAGGAAATGACTCTGATTTCATCCCTTGTAAATTCTCTCATACCCTGCGCTGTTGTTCTCAAACTGTCCTTGGCTTTATACTTGATTTATTTTCTATTCTGTTGCATGTGAAGGTGTCTTTCTTTTTTTTTTATTTTGTTTTTTGTTAAAGATTTTTAAAATATATTTTATTGATTTTTTCCAGAGAAGAAGGGAGAGGGATAGAGAGTTAGAAACATCGATGAGAGAGAAATATTGATCAGCTGCCTCTTGCATACCCCCTACTGGGGATGTGCCCGCAACCAAGGTACATGCCCTTGACCGGAATCGAACCTGGGACCTTTCAGTCCACAGGCCGGTGCTCTATCCACTCAGCCAAACCAGTTAGGGTTTTATTTTATTTTAAATATGTTTTTATTGATTTCAGAGAGGAAGGGAGAGGAGATAGAGATAGAAATATCAGTGATGAGAGATAATCATTGATCGGCTGCTTCCTGCATGCCCCATAGTGGGGATTGAGTCAGAAACATGGGCATGTGCCCTTGACCAGAATCAAACCTGGGACCCTTCAGTCTGCAGGCCAATACTCTATCCACTGAGCCAAACCAGCTAGGGCAAGATGTCTTTCTTTTTTAAAAAGACTCACCACTCATTGGCTCACTTGATCATGTCCTCCCCTAAATCTTTGAGGTGATAGCTCTCTTGGTCATTGTCCCTATCTTCCATCTTCCCTCTGACTTTGCCTTCAGAGTTTTACATGACTGCTAGAAATTTTTAACAAAAGAGTGCTAGAAACAGAGATTCAAAAAGGATAGCTCAAGAAGAGGTAAGGCAGCCCATAATAATATGAAGGCAGAGAAAGTGGAATGAGAGATCACACCATTAACCTCAGACACAGAGGCCATGAATCCTCATTTCAGGGTTCCATGATCATCTTGATGTGCCCACTCAGTTTCTTTCGCCTTTTTTTCTTCAAGTCTTTCTATCAACTGGTTCTTTCAATGTCTACTGTGAGCAACTTTTCTTCCCAAGCTGCTGCTTACTTGTACTTATGGGTCCGTCACAGGCTCTCCTTGACAACAATGACTCATCTTTTCGGATACGTTCATCCACTAATCCTACCGCTGCCAACAACAGGATTCTCTGCGCCTCCTTAATTCAGATATTTGAGAGTGAGACTCACTGATGTAATTCGTACCTAATTGGACAGAGGATTTTCTTGTAGATTAGCTCATGGGCTAAAGTTACACTGTTAAGTGCTTGTCCCTGATGCCCAGTTTTTGTTAGTCACTTACGGTTAAGGTGAACAGAATTATATAATAATAAACATTGATACCTAAGGCCATGAAGAGGATGAAATAGCTTCATTTATGTGGGTCTGGGAATATTTCCAGGCAAGTTTTTGAGTGTATGTTTGTCATGGTCTCTTCTGCCATCAAATTTTCACATCGCCAACCTGTGCTTCACTCACCTTGAGAGAAAAATTTAAGGGGGCATCAAAAATTTCAACAATCAAGATAGATAATATTTTAATGCAACACTTTAAAAAGTCAAAATTCATGCAAAAATACCTGGTGAACAAAATATCAAGATATTTCACTGGTTTTTCCTTTTGTCCCAGGCTCCAGTGTGGTTCGCCATGGCACTAACTGCAGATGCTCTAATGAAAATAAAATGAAACTTTGACCTCTTTAATTATAATTTCATTTCCATAATCTTTCTTGTAAGCTAAGTTTAGTGCCTTGAAGTCTATTTCTCTTGAATCATTTTTGGAAGAGCAGTATTTGGAAATTTAATTCTACATGGTTACCAGTGAGATCCTAATTCAGAGCAGAGCCAGTGATTATATATAACTAAAAGGGTTCTCACTAAGTACGCTCATGGTTCTTGTCAAAATTGGGAGCACAGATGAAAGGGGAATGCTTCAGACCACCGGAAAAGCATAAACATTTTTGGAACAATCACACACACACAAAAAGTGTTAGGGAATCAGAATAGGACTCAGGGTTCAATAGAACTCTTTAGGGCACAATGAGATCTAAACATGCGAAGTGATGTTTTGGAGGTAGTAATTCCAAAATGATTTTAGACATTCCAGTGAGGGTATCTCATTGGCCATTGAATGTAGGATTCTGAAGTTAAGAGGAGAGCTCTGACCAGCAGATATGAATGTGAGGGTCTTCAACATGATGAGGGCATTTAAAGCCAGGAGATGAAATGAAACCACGAAGAGAGTTAGTGAAGACACACAGGAGGAAAGGCCCACTCTGAGAGATTAGGGAGAGGAGACTGAGGAGGGCAGCCATTCGGGAGGAGAAAATCTATAATGTGGTTTCCTGGAAGCCAAGTGAAGATGTACTTTCAGGGAGCGAGGAGTGATTCCATGTGTCAAATTCTCCCAATGGGAAAGAAAAACAAGAACTGTGAAGTGACCATTCACTCGTCCCATGAGTCCTCTCTCTAAGATTGCTTAAGTAAGGATCAGGAAAAGGAATTGGGGTTCAAGAGAGGAGAATAATCTGTGTATCTATCTGTGATTTTTTTTTCTGGTGTAGATTCACCTCATAAGGCTGTGCCAAGCTTCATGGGAATTCCCTTTATCCCTCACAGTATCATGTGAGACCTTTCCAAAGTTTTGCTCGGGAGAATGGCTTTCTCCTCCTAAGATCTGCCCTCTGGGGATATATGTTTCTCTATTAGTGTCTCACCATTGAGAGGGGCAGGACCCTCTTCCAGGACTTCTATCTAACTTCCCAACCAAAACAGTGAACGTTGGGATTTAAATGTATTTAATACATAACAGTGTAAATTTAAGGTGTATGACATATTGACTTGATATATTCATACACTGCAATATAATTGCCATTGTAGTCTTAGCAAACATCTCTATCAGGTCACATAATTAGCATTTCTTCTTTAGTGATGGGAATGGTAAAGGTCTAGTCAATTCCCATGTTTGATGTTGATAATACAATATTGTGCCTATATTCACTACACTGTGCATTAAATCTCCAGGACTTATTTATCTGCTAGTTACAAGTTTGTACCCTTAAACAAAATCTATCCTGTTCTTGCACCCCCAATCCTACCCATGGTAACCACCATTCTCCTCTCTGTTTTTATGAGTTTGACTTTTTTTGATTCCATATATAAGTAATATTATCCAGTATTTGTTTTTGTCCAACTTAACACATTTAGCATAATGTCTTCTTGTGTGTGTGTGTGTGTGTGTGTGTGTGTGTGTGTATGTGTGCACGTGCACACTAGTACATGGTTGGAGGAGGATTGTGGAGAGGGGTTATGAGAAAGTAGTGGAAAGGCTGCCAAAAGAATTCTTTCTCTAGAGATAGCTAGAAAGAGAACATAAATAAACAGTGATTCATTCTTCGTGATGCTGTAAACCTTGTACAGCAGGCCATATTTACGTAGGAGAGAGGCCTACGCTGGCTCCAGTTGTTTGTGAGAGTGTAGAAAAGCTATTGGATTGAGCCCTCATTTGACTCAGATTATCAGTCCCTGAGACTGTCAGTTTTACTTTCCTTGAGAAACTTTAAAAAGAAAACTACATACAGTTAGGACAAATAGAAATTCATATGAGATGATGGACTATATCCAGAAATTAGTATTTAACTTTTCAAGGAACTGCTTATTAAACTAATTTCTCACTCTTTGAAACACATGGTGTTTCTAGTTGAATATTTCTGAGCAAAGACATATGTCTCTTATTCACTCAAATAAATCATATGCAGACTATATCCTAAAAAACATTGTGTTTTTAATAAAGTCATCCACAATGTATTCCACCCATATCTATCTATCTATCTATCTATCTATCTATCTATCTATCTATCATCTATCTATCTCTATCATGCTAATGTAAGAGTATATATCAAAGATTACAGAATCTTTTGAAATTCTTCTGTATAAATAAATGCAAACTATATTTCCATTTGTTTCAGAGTATCTCCATGAAACTGTCAGAAATAGATTTTGGAATTTGCACAAGTAAGAAATTAAAACCTGATTGCAAATGCTTTCTTTTTTTTATATATAATTTTATTGGTTTTTTACAGAGAGGAAGGGAGAGGGATAGAGAGTTAGAAACATCAATGAGAGAGAAGCATCGATCAGCTGCCTCCTACACACCCCCTACTGGGGATGTGCCTGCAACCAAGGTACATGCCCTTGACCGGAATCGAACCTGGGACCCTTCAGTCCCCAGGCCGATGCTCTATCCAGTGAGCCAAACCAGCTAGGGCTGCAAATGCTTTCTTTTATTGACATATATTCAATGTTTTCATGTGACAACATTTCAAATTTCCTTCTCCCAAGCTAATCAGAAGATGTCCTTTCTTTCCCCTAACTCTGTCCTTAGAATGGGACCAGATATTAAGAAAAACAAAATCACCAATGTGCCCTTGTGTGTTACTCATGGATTTACTGGTTTGGGGCTGAAAGTAGCAGTACTTTCCTTCTTGCTGAAACTGAAAACCTGAAATTACACAGCAACTCAAGAAAGGATTCCAGAGGTTGGAGGAAAGGTCTTTTTTCAGGAAGGAAGTACTGGCAAGGCATTCCAGTCTGACATTGTCCAGAGTTGCAAGATACATAGTGTGACTTCTATGGCCTCTGCCTACTCCAACTACAAACAGGGGTTTGGAAGTCCACCCAGAGATTCTGTTAAAAATGTAAAGAGCAGGGGGAGGGGTGGTTTTCAACCCTGAAAAGCCTGGTGATGTTCTTTTTCTTGATTATTTTTGATTCTTGTAGTCCAGTTGCTACCCAGATGTGCCTTTCCACTGACTGAAAGAGGCAGATGGAGAGATAAACAATTCTATTTTAAGAAATAGTGACCTGGGAATCCATAAGCCATTTCCTGAAGCTTTATAAATTGTCATTGTTGTGTGTGTGTGTGTGTGTGCGCGCGCGCTCAGCACTAAACTGATACAGACCTACCCAAAGATGCCTAGACAGCTACTCAGATAAACACACAGTTCACGGAAACACAGACACACAAACCCATTTACACATCCTCACACACATACCCTCCAGAGACAAGTTTGCAAAACTCCAACTTAGCTACTTTTTCCAGGTCAATTAGCTCTCCAGCCTGAGCCATCACCATCTTCCCTGCAGTGGTCCCTGGCCAAGTGTGTGAATCCCAGTCAGACTTCCTGGGTTTGAATGACCTTGGGCAAATCATTTCCATCTGCCCTTCTGCTAAGTGTTCTTAATATAAGTACCTGCCTGCAAGGATGTGTGGGGATTGACTTAATTCCTGTAGAGCAAGCATGTCAAACTCAAAGGCTAACCCAGTCCAAATAAATGAGGCGTGCGACCCACAGGCTGCGAGTTTGACATGCTCGCTGTAAAGTGTTTAGAACAGTGCTAATACTCAAGAAACATTACCTCCAGCCATTAGGGGATCTACTGGTTTCCTATTGCTGCTGTAACAAATTGCCAAAACTTAGTTAAAGCAACACTAGTGTGTTGTTATCTTTCATTTTTGTAGGTCAGAAGTCTGACATGGCCTTCACTGGGCTAAGGTGTCAGCAGGTGTGTGTTCCCTCAGGAGACTCTAGGGGAAAACTCAAGTTCCTTGTTTCTTTCTGCTGAATAGACCACCCTTGGTTCATGGCTCCCTTCCTCCATTTTCAAAGCCAGCAGCATTGCATCTCTGACCTTCCTCTATCATCAGGTCTTCATCTAACCACAGCTGGTAGAGGTCCCCTGCTTTTTATTTATTTATTTATTTTAATATATATATATATATATATATATATATATATATATATATATATTTCTATTGATTTTAGTGACAAAGGGAGAGGGAGAGAGAGAGAAACATCAATGATGAGAGAGAATCATTGATTGGCTACATCCTGCACGCCCCCTACTGGGGATCAAGCCCACAACCCAGGCATGTGCCTGTGACTGGAATCGAACCTGGACTCTTCAGACTTCAGGCTGACATTCTATCCACTGAGCTAAACCAGGTAGCTTGAGGTTCCCTGTTTTTTAAAGTCTCATGTGGTTACATTGGACTCACATGGATAATCCAGGATAATCTCAAACTCTGTAACCTTCACCACATCTGCAAAGTCCCGTTTTCCTTGCAAGGGAATATATTCATAACTTCCAGGTTTACAACAGGAACATCTTTGGGACAGAGGGCATTATTCTGCTTAACACAGTGGGAGGTATTGCCAATGATAAATCTTAGTGAAAAATGCATTCTTATCAGATTGACTATCCCCTATGTTCTATCCATTCATCCCTTCATTTAACACTATACTGCATAGGCCAGGCCTTGTGCTGAGCAAGCCTGTGTCCTCCTGGAGTTGGCAGCCTCCTGGAGGAGCCACCATCATGGTCCAAAAGGTATAACAATTGATTGTAAACTAGCCCCTGATACAGTGGATACATACAACTGTCAGATCTAGATATTGCACATTCACATATTTGTTTTCTCAATCACTCAACAAATATTTATCGAGTGCTTATCATAAAAAGGCCACTCCACAAACGGAAATTGCTACAAGCTATGACATCAGTTGCTCTCAAACAGACGAACCATTATCAACATCCCAGGAGAGGCTTTCTGAAGGCTTCTCGGGCACAGGGTTCCTCACCCAGGGCATACGCAGGGACTCCGGGAGTTAGGCCTTCCTGGCAAATGCATGCAAAGTTGTGCACGTCTGTGTATCTGTATAGTTAACCCAGGCAGGGAAAAGAGTTCATGGTGATGATTCAGTTCAAAAAGGAGTCAATGACCCACGAAAGGTTCATCGTGACAACTCCAAAGTACTGCAGTTTGGGGAGGCAGAGAGCTTCTTCCTCAGTTTCTCTATTTGGCACCAGCAGCTTTTCCATGGGACTGAATGAATGATGGTGGCAAGTACTTGGGTCCCCCTTTTGAGTTATGGTCACGCCATCACACTCCCTTGTTGTTATGATAAATTCTCTTCTGTCCACTTCGTTCTTACACCGTTAGTGCTAAGCCCAACTGCTCCGCTTATCCATCTCCCCTGTGACACAGGAAGATTCAGAGAGAGAGCAAGGGAGAACTTGAAGACTAGCTCTGGAGGCTTCTTCGCTATCCTGACCCTGGCAAATTGCCCTCTTGCTAGCCCTCCGCCCTCTTATCTACATCCAGTTACATGTTATAAATCATGGGTGGAAAGAATCATGTGTCTCAGAAAAGGGACGAGCTGAAGACTGCTTTTAAAGCAAGGACCTATGCTTGGCACATTCCCACTCCACCTCCCCAAAAATCAATCGAGGAGAGAAGCAAATGAAATTATATTCTTCTACGGGGATTACATAACCAAGCACGCCCTTCTCTTGCCCCCCTTTCAAAGCTGCACACTAGGAACAAGCGATACTTCTTTCAGAGAATACACTTAATTCCTGGGGGTCAAGGCCGGCTGTGGGTGGTGTGTTCTGTGCTCACATTTAGAAATGGCTCTGGTCCAGGCTCTGCAGACCCACTGCTTTAACTGTTTACTCTTCCCTCCTCTCGCCTGTTTCTGAGAAAAGGATGAGGCTAGAACACGCAGTCCCCTTTCTGTATATTTCAGTTGTCTGCATATTTCAGATGGCGCTGCCATCCATTCCGGGCGGCCCCTCCCCCACCAGACCTCAGGGCAGCGAGGGCCTGGCTGCCTTTGCAGACCTCTCCCCGGCTCCTAAAGAGCTCACGCAGTGGAAGTCTAAAAGTGGGCGGCAGGTGAGTGACGTGTCCTACGATGATGAGTAAGTGCGTGGGCTCATGTACATTGTACAGGGGTTGTGAGCCGAGCCCATTTATGGCTTTGGCGTGCACTTTTTGCTGCTTCGTTTAAAGGAGTTTCCTTCTCTCTCCTTCCCAGTCTCATGCTTCATTCACAGGGTCATGCATGATGCTACTTTCATGTTAATCCATTTGGAAGGTTTCCAGAGGCTGAGAAAGAGAAAATGCCAACTAGGGAGTTTACCCAACGTCATTTAGTTTTCTAATCCCTAGAAAATTGATCTATGCCAACGGTCAGATGAGTAGGCCCCTGGTCAGAGCCCCGCGCTCTGTTTAAATTCTGTTTTCTCTCTAGTGGGCTCTTCACGTCAGAGCCCTGGAGAAGGATTGCACTTAAACAAGTTGCAAATATCACATCTGCTAAGAGCCAGAGAGGGACTTCAGGAGAAAACTACTGTGAAACAAGGATGCAATTATCTCAAATTAAAAGCAGTTACATGATTAAGTTCGTGTCCTGCTCGCCACAGCCTCAGGACACAGTGGAAAGCTCCGATGATTCATTATGGTTCACATGTTCCGTCTCAGTGACAAAACTTTTAAAAAGAAGATGTTATGGCCCCGATTTTTAAAATACTTTTTCCTACATGTTCAGTTGCTGGACACAAATAATAAAAGGGTGGTGTTGGGGGGGATTCAATTCTGAATGCATTGGCAAACGAGAGAGTATCAAAAGAGAGAAAATGATGAGGGTTTTCTACAGGCGCTGGTGGGGAGAATTATGCAACTTCCCACTATGCAAACTTTTGTAATTGTAGCTTCTGATGCCTTTTAAGGAGAAAATACCATCGGCCTGCAACTTGAGAGCTTTTATGAGAACCATGAAAGGGCTTTTCCTTTGCTCACATCTGTCTTCATTTGCTGGGTGTATGCTGGGGATTTCATGCCGGTTAGCTAAATCTAAGAAGCCAGAGTCCTTCTTAAATCTAGCAAATGAATATATCCTTAGGCCATATTTATATATAAACTTACATGAGAGGAAACTTACCCTGAACTGTATGGTCTTTATTATTTGTGTCCATTGTTCCCAATAATAAAAGGACAGAAATATCAATATATGCAGCGTCACAGACTCTAATTAGAGCTTTGGGTTTATTTAAATGGGCAAGAAAAAGGATTATATTTCAAGTGGCTTTTTTAGACATCTTTACCATATTTCCATGTCCAAGTAGCTGGATGAATACCTTAAAAAGTCTGTGTGTTTGTTTTATTTATTTGTTTGTTTTTTGGTCTTTCCATTCCAGGCAGTTAGTAACATGGGATTGTAGAGCTTCGGTTTTATGACAACTTCACCAGGATCTCAAAAGTATTTTTGAAAATCACATCTTTCAGATAATCCACATCACAAGCTTTGCTATTTCATTTTATTGGCTCATCCATATTTACTCACCAACTGAATTTTCTATCATATCTATATTTCCGGTAGGAATGTCTCTGTTTACACCAAATAAATAACAGCTGAGAGTCAGATCCATGTGCTGGGTCCATACTAATTTATATTTGGTGAATATTCCATAGATTTTAATCTCTCCGGTATATTTTTCCCCAAATTAGGCCATACTTAACATATTAACCATTAGAATGAAAATTGTAAAATCAAATGAATAATTAACCAGCCAGATCTTGGGTACTGTGCAGACCCAGTCACAGATCCCTAGGGGTTGAAGGCCTGTTTTTGTGGGAAACCAGAAATGTGTGGCTATGGAGCCATTAAGTAAGAAGATTCTTCTTGAGGAGATATCATTTCTTTGTAGAAATGAAATACCATGCAACATGTAATTGGCAATGTAATTTGAGTTTTGATAAGATATTGAGTTTTATATTTAGTATTATTAGCATTGTTATTCATGTATGATTCTAACAAATATGTCCAAATGGCAAATGCCTTAAACAGTTCTCTATTTAGCATTGCAACAGCTTTAATTCTGGCATTCAGAAAAGTCTTAGAATGCCAATAAAACTCCACAATTATACTAACAATAATACAATGAAAAAATCTACTCCTTCTTCCTTTATTCTTGTCTTCCTCCTATTTCCTCTCTTCCTCCTTTCCCTTCCAGCTTTAGCATAACCCACTCCCAAGCTGCTCTGTGAATTGAGGGAAACTTTCCTTTTTCTCCTGGAGCCAGTGAACACATCTTAATTTGACAGGGTGCAGTACAGCCTCACAGCAGCAGAAAGTATTGTGCACCTACCTTTAGTCATCCCTGATCACATTTCAGAAGTTGCTTTTGTAATATTGTGTGGCCTCCCTTTCATTTCTTTCCCTGCCTTGCCTTAATCACTGTTTAACACTGTCTACAAATGTCTTCCCCCAACTTGGCAAAGAACATCTCATAAGAAAAAGTATATATAAATGCAAGTGAAAATAATAATTTTTGAAGGGGTATATTCTGGCCAAGTAGTGTTTTTCATCTATAAATATAGTTTCTGAAACTCCCTCCCCGCCCCCCAAATTTTAGAACCCATTCTTTTCTTTTACATCACATACAACATCTGTTGTACTTTTTCTCCAAAGTGACCAAACCAAGAGTAACCCCCATGGACCTTTGATGCTACCTACAAGGCTCTTCCCAGAAGCTCAGGTGGGACATTGTGCCTATCGGCTTCCTTTCTTCTGATAGATATCTATTTAGTTAAGCAAATTACTGCTAAGTAGTCTAAAATGTGATGGATCAAAAGAATTAATGTACTCAGCCTTGGCCCACCTTATTCACTCAACTCTAGCCCCTGGTTGACTATCAGGCAAATAAGAATGAGTCAATACATAAAACCAAATGAAAGAACTGATGCAGACCCACTCAGGGAAATCATTTTGGTGTGGAACTGAGTGGTTCTGGCAGTAGAGAGCCCAAGCACTTGGATGAAACAAAATGCAGTATCATCAGCTGAATCCCTAACATCTACTATGGAGTTGTGTGCTCAATGAGCTCCATGAGCATTTGATGGATGGAACTCCCTTCCCATTCCCACTCCATCTTAGATGTCCACCTTTGATTTGCTAAGGGAATCTAATCAATGCCAACAACTCCTGCCAAAGATCAGGGATGATATTCAAAATATTTATTAATTGGTCTAGGGTGTGCCTCAACTAGTCAGCATCAGCATAGGCTATAAATATCCTGCACAGCTTATCCATTAAAAATCATCAGTGCCCACAAACCCTGTGACCTCAACCCCCTTGCACCCAGGCCTCTCCTCTTCCCCCTCTCCCCCCCACCCCCCCATGGAGACGCAGTAGTCTTTAAGAGATATGAAGAGATCTAGCCCCTGAACACATTATTATTTTTTTTTTTTATCAGCCATCTTAGAAAAATTCCTGGGAAATTTGTCAGAATCTATGTAATCATCATTAATTTAGCAATCCTCAAAGGTAACCCAGAGTTCATCCAGCTGCAGTTTATTCCATTGATCACAATAATCCACCCCACCCAGAACTTTCCTCTTGAAAGGAATCTTCTTAGAGTGGCCATCTGGATTGTATTATTCTAATCAGAGTGTGTGGTACATACAAGGTGCAGACGCTATTTCCACTGACAACCCGGGCTTGCTAATTCTTGGATGTGCTTCCTCCTCACCTTTCACCTCTCTCTTTCTCTTATCTCTACGGAATGGGTGGTTGATGGTTTTACTAAAATTAAAAAATAAAACTGCAATCAATTATATTTTCTCTGCATAATGCACATGTCTGAAAACCGCTGCTCTACGCATTAGGCCTGGAGAGCTAAAGCTGAAAACAAAACACCACGTTCCCACTTGGAGATAATTATATAATCTGGGAAAGCTTCAGCTCAAGCTTGGACGTGGCCTATTTGCCAAATTGCAGATCAGCGTCCCCAAACTGAGCTTACAATTTTTCTCTTTGTTTGAGTTTTCAGGAGTTTTTACACAGCTGCTTACATATTTTCATGTGTACCCATGAATAAATAAGTTTGAATATCAATACAGTACAGTGATTATGAAAGTACAAAGTTACTAGCAAACATGATCGGACAACTGGGTATTAAAATATTTCTTTTTTTAGGGTTTCTAATTTCATGTCACGAAAGCCAAGGAATTTTGATTCTCTTTCATAACTTAGATAAGGGCGAAAACATAACATTATTCAAGTGCCAATCAGTTAATATGTTAGGATATTATTATCCCCATTGCTATTGCCCTGCTATAAAATGAAAAGAATAAAAAGTAATAAATGCAAATTTATTGTTCTGTTTTTCAAATGAACACTTTTGAGTCAAGGGATCCCAAGTAATTAATGAGTGTTTGATTTTTGTTCTGTACCAATGGGATGATCAAACAAATATTGGGAAGCTCTTTTTTATGTCATTGTGTGACTATGTGAAAACAGTAATTTAGAGTTGTGTCAGTTAAGGCACAAGGGACAACAAATGTAGAATTGAACATGTTCCAAACGTATCAATATAGAAGCCAACATGCTACATGTGAACAGAATAGTGGTTTAAGTAAGTAAATGATTTTTCATACATAAACAGGTCTGAAAACTGACAATCCAGTGCATTTGCAGATGTCAGCAATTCCACTGAGGAACCAGGTTCCTTCAACTGTCTTTACACTACATTTGACCTCATGGACACAAATGACTCTCATTCTCGCATCACATCCTCATTCCAGACAGAAAGAAGAAGGCAAGTACACAGAATCCTGAGAAAAAGGACATCTACTGAAAAAGGCTGCTTGTGACTTATTGGGCTCAAATTTTGAAAAACACAGCCTAGCAGCCATTTCTACACAGGGGCCTCTTCCTCAAACTATACTTCACCAAGAAGCCTGCACTGAACTACCTGCCTTTGCACTGAACTGTCTGCCTGCACTGTATTACTGCCATCTGAGCCAGCCCTTATAAATAAGACCCTGGAGTCCTATTTTAACCAATAGGACTTTTCCCATCCAATCCCAGCTGCACAGCTATATTCCAATCAGTTTCTTCACCAACCAATCAGAGCAGCTCAATTCTGACCACTTTGGACCAATCAAACTGTGAACACTTGGAATCTTCATTTGCATGAGGATGAACCAATCAGGGACCAGGAGCAGGGACTTCTGTCTATATGAGCCAGTTCACCTCTAGCTTAGAAAGGCGCTTTCCCTTTCCACTAAAGGTTGACGACTGCATTTCCCTGGCTGAGTTGAAGCATGAAAGACATCTCACTGGAGCAGACTGGAACATACCAATGCAGGCCAGAGCAGACTGGCATAGAACTGAGCAGACCAGCAAGGAATAGAGGAGCTGTCTAGCTGGAGAGGGGCCTGGTCCCAGGGCTACCTCATAGTGATGCTATTGGTTGACACTTTTTTGCCATTCACATTTGAGGAGCATTCTATAAATGTCATAATCCAAAACTGTTTTTACCTGGTCACCTCCTAGCAACAAACAAGAATGAAAATTTTATCTTCAATTTTGGTAGGCAAGTGTGAAGTGATTTGAAGCAGAAGTTGAATGAGCCAGCTCACACTATCTGCCACATATGCTGTTTATGGATAACATGTTTCCTCAGACCACACAGATTTTAGGACAAAATTATGAGTCATAATAAGTCTCCCTGCGTGTTTCTCTAACATCTTCCCCATGTGCTATCCCCAACCTAAAGGAACCTTCATCATTCCTCCTAAATATTTCCGAAGTCTCCAGAGGATGTCTTGTGAGTATGCACCACCTTGGCTCAGAAATAGATCATGTATGTCCCTTTTCCTCATTTCCTGCACTGGCTTCACACCATGATCAGAAGATGAGATGTTTGACATTTCTACAAGTGCTACAAGGCAGTGTCAGTATATCCTGTTGTTTCTTATTACTGCTCTTATTGGAAAAATTGCCTTGAGCAATTCCTCTGCAGTAGCTATCCCACACACAGCATCCAAACCCATAATCCAACTGATGCTCACTGTTTTCCTCCAGAGTCCATGTGTGAGGACAGACCTCAGGAGTGATGAGTATTCCTCTCCTCACCTTCGAATCCCATCCTCTTTGTGCACTCAGTTCTTTGCACAGTTCTGCTTGGGAAGTTCTTCCTGGTTCTAGTTTGGTCCACTCCATGGAGCTCAAGTAAAATTGCATAGAGCATGGCCATGGGACGACACAAGTAGCAGAGAGCCTGCCATATTCCAATGAACCCTCACGCTAGTTCTTGGGACAATTTTCTTGGACCATCTTCATATGCCATTAATTTTCTCTGTGGGTGCATTTTCATCTTAGGGTGCTTGCATAAGCCTTATGTAAACTTCCCATGGCTTACCAAAATACCCTCTGAATTATCTGAATCAAGGGGTAAATTTAAATTAGGCTGCCAAGGTGGGTTCATTTATCTACCTTTGTAATAAAGGCTAAGTGCAATATATCTGTCTTCAGCTTAACTCCATTCCACCACCATCCCCATATATCCATATTTTAAGCTGTCAGAAGAATTTTACTATTCAAACTTCAGGTTCCATACACATTTGCTCTCTGCCTCTTATGTCAAATCAATGTACCTACGCTCTTGAAATTATGAGCATAATAGGTCACAGAGTGTTCCGTTATCCAGAAAATCACAGTTTACTGTCTTAGATCTTTTTCTGCCTCTCTGCATGGAGAAGAAATTTGATGAGCTACTTAGAGAGACCATCTTTACTTTTGAAAACCTCCTTTAAGACAGTCCAAGGAGCTCTTGTCAGGTGATATTTGTAATAAAGAGGAACTATTCCCTTGTGCCTACTCCTCTCCCCAAATCTGAATTGGATGCCACAGGCAAAATTCTGCCTGGGATGGGGAAATACCTGGTCGTGTTGTAGAATCAAAGCATGGAGTTAAGAGATGAGACATAAAAAGAAGTGGAAGCCAGAGCATCACTGCAGCTGATGCCAATGATAGCACAACTGTAAAACAGCTGGTGAAGATCAGTGCTGAAGACGAATGCCTTAGAGCCCATTAAGTTCAGACAGGAAAATCTAAACTGGAGTTAAAGATACACACAGGGACAAAAACTGAGTACAGGTAGAATAATGGCTATTATGAATGTGATATTCAGAAAGTGCCCACCTCCATGCATAAATTGGATTTTTAGCTTTCCTGGCACAAGGGAAGCTACTTAGATCGAGAACAAATGAGATAATATTTTAAACTTACCATATCAATAAGTGCTCCTGAACAAGAAGAGTGTCTCCTCTCCACGTGCAATTATCTCCAGAAGGATGAGAAATGTATGTGAAGTGGTAAAATGGGCCAATATTATGAAGGTATGGGTTTTAAATAGCCCTTTTACAATCAGAAGAGACTTCAAATAGAATAGCAAGTACAAAACAATGGCTCTCTAGAACTTACCATTTGATTTCACTATTGGACCATTGTGATCCATTCCATAACTGAGTGCCCAAGGCTTGTTTGGAGTATTAACTGGGTCATATGCCTACCAAGAAATGACTTTAATTTTTTGGCAAGTAACCTTCTGAGATGCTAAAAGGAACTTGAAATAGATAATTCACCTCAGATGGGCTGTGCTCTGTATTTCCAGAAACCAGTCTAAATTTTTTTTTTCCCTTTACTCCATTAGGTCAAATCCTTATTAATAAAATGTGTGCTACTGGAAAGATACCTTTGTTATTTAATCCCTGTGTGGTCATTTATATTTGGTGTGCATAAATGTCAGAAAGATTAGGAAAAAGAATATAATTCATGAACAAAATGCGCTTTTATGCTCCTGTCACCCTGCCAAATTAAGTATTATGGTTGGAAATTTAGGGTGGAGGTTCACTTTGGAAAAAAGGAATCAAATTGTCCTCAGAGTTTGCTTTTGTCATCAAAGGGCTTTTAAGCCTTTGGATGGATCAGCAATTCCTGATTTGGTAGTAGAGAATATTCATACTTAGCACAACTACTGCAGAATTCTAAAGCAGCTTGGTTAAAATTATTTCCTTGAACCAGAAGCTTTTTTCACATTTTTTTCCCCAGTATTTAATTTGGTGGCAGTCAAAATAAGATGGAAAAATACATTCTCTACATCAGAAACAAAGCTTATTTGAACGTACCTAAATGATGCTCTCTTGATGGGCTTTTCCTGTCCAAATCTATTTATGAAAGATTTATTAATCTCCAGATTTTAAAACAGAGAGGAAAATTACAATTTTTTTTAAGTGATGAAAAATGTACCTGACATTCATTTATCATTAGTGTTGTTATAAGGACAATGTCTTTCTAGCCATAGCCATTTAGGGTCTGAACAGATGTCAACTACGATCCTCTTGGAAAGTCTCACTTGGTTCATAAACCAACCAAACCAGATCTAATTTTGCATTCATATTTTTCCTAAGTTTATTAGATGTTAAACTTGTTTTTTTATTTGAAAAACAAACTTACTTTTGAACACTCATTTTCTTTTCTTTTTTAAAAATTTTTTATTGATTACGGTATTACAAATGTGTCTTTACCCCCCCCCCATTGTCCCCTCATCCCCCCATACTTGTCCTCACCCTCACCCTCTGTTGTCTGATCAACCAAAGGACTTGTATGCATGCATATAAGCATAAGTGATGGACACTTTCATTTTCTAAATTGAAGTAGTGGCATTTCTTTGACCTGTTCAATCATCCAAGGTGTGAAAGACACTTGTTTACCCAACGGTACAGTGGCTGAGAGGTAAAGACACTGGATTTTATTTTTGTGCATGCATCCTATGGTGACAAAATTTGAGATAGGTCAAGAAGAATTACCTAGGAGATTTAGTAGTTGTTTTTATGCCTACGTCGATAGGCTATAATAATGGTGCTTTGCTAAGACGATCATAAGACATTTTTCTATGACAAATATTCAGCATGAAAGTATTTCCTTGAGTCTTCACATACATTCCTCAGATATTCACCAACTACTCTTCCCTTTATAGGTCTTTAAAAGGCAAATTCATCATTGCTATTTTATGCTGTAGAAATTGCCTTTCATCATCACTTACCTTTATGTCCAAGGTCAAAGCCCTTCCCACTGAAACTCCCAAACTACACACCAAAAAGAAACACAAAGAAACCATTGCAAGAGCTTGAAATCAGTGTTGAAAACATCTGGCTGACAGTCTTTTCTCCCCGGCTATGTTCTAAAGTTGTCACTTATTATTCATATAAATAGTGAGCAGGACTTGGTATCTGAATGTTTATTTCTAGTCCCTGTAATGTGCACATGTGAGTTTTGCCCAAGTATTTATCACCACCATCTGTATGATAAGAAAAATAAATTTAAAGTTTCCATGATTTAATTTTATTTTCTATTATATATGATCATAATACCTGTTTTAATTATCTTGGGGCTTATTGTGAGGACAAAAAGAATATTTTTTAAAAAGAAAGCACGTGAAGAAACTTAAACATAAACACATTAAGCACATTTTTATGTATGCATAGCATGTAAAATTGTACCGTAAGCTTGGCAACTGAGTGTGATGGTGTTTTTACCACCAAAACTCTCATTGTCATGAGTAATGTAATCCAAATATTTTAGTTCCTGGTGAAAGAGTCAAAAATAAATAAGACAAGCACTGCATGTTAATTCCGGCCATGGAGCTTGAGCATAACAGAGATCTGAATGAGTAAATCTGGTTTGGTGTCAAGCCCAATAAAATGAAGAGATGTGTGTTGATGGGCTGTGTTCCCTGCTGAGAGAGTCGTTTGAATTTGGACAAAATAATATTCAGTTTCTTTTTGGATTCATTATTGCTCCTGGATTCTCTCTAATTTGAACCTTGTAGGGGTCATCTGTGCCTCTGTCATCTCTAATACTCGATGCTTCAATGAGTCACACTTCACGCTGCCAGGATGACCACCCAGAAGTCCTGTTTATGCAGGAACTGACTTTAGCAGAGGAGTTCATCTTAAGTCCTGAGCAGCTGAGGTGGGAATTCCACAATGTTCTCCTATTTTTTCTGAGCATGGGAGGAAATAAGACCATCTATCAGGTCTGATAACCATGTGGCAGTTCATCTGTTAGAATTCTTTTTGTTTTACATTTAAGTACAGCTGCTATAAAATATATCCGTTATGTTAGTTTCAGTATACAACTAGTGATTTGATATTTTACACCTTACAGTGCAATCGTCTACTAATTCTGGTAATTATGTTCTCACTGCATAGCATACATTGGACTGTGCTATAGTGGGCATGCATTTCCTAGAGTACTGTCTAGGCCAGTGATGGCGAACCTTTTGAGCTCGGCGTGTCAGCATTTTGAAAAATCCTAACTTAACTCTGGTGCCGTGTCACATATAGAAATTTTTTGATATTTGCAACCATAGTAAAACAAAGACATATTTTTGATATTTATTTTATATATTTAAATGCCATTTAACAAAGAAAAATCAACCAAAAAAATGAGTTCGCGTGTCACCTCTGACATGTGTGTCATAGGTTCGCCATCACTGGTGTAGGTGGAATATAATGTGTATGTCAAGAAAGTCAATCTACACATGAGTGAGGAAGTTGAGATGGAAAGATATCAGAAATAAACCATTAGAAAATTTACATCATGTTGTTTGTTCTTTCTACTTTCTACCTGATTTTATAATCTTACAATTTTAACAACTAAAATATTAGAAAAACAAGATGGGCCCTATTGGTTAAGGTAATAATAAGAGTCTTTAAGACTTGGAGAAGATTGTGGAAAATTTTGAAATGCAGAAAAGAGATTATAGGAATATTGTTTCGATGAAATGCAAGAGCTTTTGCAGCGGTTCTCAACCTGTGGGTCGCGAACAATGAAAATACATCCTGCATATCAGATATTTACATTAAGATTCATAACAGTAGCAAAATTACAGTTATGAAGTAGCAATGAAAATAATTTTATGGTTGGGGGTCACCACAACATGAGGAACTGTATTAAAGGGTCGCGGCATTAGGAAGGTTGAGAACCACTGCTTCAGAGACTATGTAATCCTGCATCTTTATTTTTTTGGCTTAAAATGACACACATTTATTTTTTTATAGTTCTGCAGGTTTGAATTCTGACACAGGTCTTACTGAGATAAAATCAAGGTATCAACTGGCCTGCATTCCTGCCAGAGGCCCTGGGTTGGAATCTGTTTCCTTGATTTTTTTTCAATTATAATTGACATCCAATATTATTTTATACTAGAGGCCCAGTGCATGAATTCGTGCATGGGTGGGGTCCAGCCGGCCTGGCCCCAATCGGGCCAATCAGGGCTGGGCTGGCTTGGGGGAGGGGCCACGAGCAATTGGGGTGGGGGGGGGGGTCAATTGGGAGTGGGGCCGGCTGTGGAGAAAGGCTGTGGGCAGTGGGCTGGCTGTCCCCACCCCCCAATGGGGTAGGAGGGCTTATCAGGGGTCAGCGACCAGGGGAGGGGCCGTGGGAGGTTGGCCGGTCAGCCCCACCCACGATTGGTGTGTGTGGGGGGGGGCGGTAGGGGGTGGAGCTGGCTGGGGGAGGGGCTGCGGGCCAATTAGGGGCAGGGCCAGCCAGGGAGAGGGGTGCAGGGGGTTGGCCAGGAGCCCCGCCCCCTGATCGGGCGGTTCGCTGGCCGCAGTGGGTGTCATAGTGACTGGTCATTCTGGTCCTACGGCATTCAGGTCACCAGCTTTTTGTATATATAGATTAGTTTCAAGTGTGTAGCATAGTGGTTAGACATTTATATAATTTAAGAAATAATCATCCAATAAGTCTAATATCCACCTGGCACCATACATAGTTATTACAATATTATTGACTATATTCCGTATGCTGTACTTCACATCTCCATGACTCTTCTATAGCAACCAATTTGTACTTCTACTCCCTTCACTTTTTTCACCCAGCTCCCACACCCTCTCTCATCTGGCAACCATCAGTTTGTTCTCTGTATCTAATAATCAGTTGCTGTTTTGTTGTTTAGTTTTGTTTTTTAGATTCCACATATAAGTGAAATCATATGGTATTTGTCTTTCTCTGTCTGACTTATTTCACTCAGCATAATCCTCTTGAGGTTCATTGTGCCTTCATCCTTAACCATGTAGAGGTAGAAGCTAACTTGTAGAAATCGGTAGAAATGGAAATAGTTCATGTCCATGAAAAGAAAATTGGGTCCCTGGGATTGCAATTGATGATCACCCTGTGAAGATGAAGCAGTTTTAAATGTTCTGTACCCATTCAGCATTTCCACTGTAAATGGGTGGTCCTTCAAATTTTTAAATCTGTTACAACCATCTCACTGTTCCCTCATTAATTAACTGAGTTAAACAAAATCTTTAACACATATCTGATTTATAAATATAGGAATGATGCTTTTATCTTCTTTTAAAATTCATCCTTTAGAAAATATATAAATATATCAAGCTTTCCATCAGTTTTCTATAACAGATAGAATTCATTACAACAACTATTTGATAGGTTCAAGATGAAGTGCAAGATAAGAATCAGGGAGATAGAGATGAGGGAAGGATACCATGGCACTCTGCCATGATTATCGAAAGGCCACTTTCAAGGGTGGAGATGATGAAGCTTCTAGATCCCAAGGGAACTGGGTGGAGGAGAAGATGAAACTGATAAATTGATAAAGTGCCAAAAGTAAACTCAGTTTTATAATGTCACTTTTAGCAGACCCCATGCATTTAAGTATGATATTCATTTTAAATTTAACTAGCTAAACTTTTAAAATTTGTATTTAGCTGTATTTATCCTTTATAATTTCTATGGTCATAGATTGTATTTTCCCAAAATGGCTGCAACAATACCTCCTATTTCACATTCTCTGCTTACAGTATAATGCTGACATACCCCTTTATGGAAGGTGGTGGTGGTGGTGGTATGTCCACTCCTTTCCTATTAATCTAGGTAAGCCTATGACTTTGGCAGAAGTGATGCAATATGACTTCCAAGGCTATATTTGAAAAGGCATTCTCTTGAGACTATTGCTCTTGAAATCCAAATACTATGTTATGAGGAAACCAAAGTATCTTAGGGATAGATCCACATGAAGAGGCCCATGTGGAGGGGAATTGATCCACAGATGAGCTCCCAGCTGGTAGCCAGCATCAAATTCCCAGTCAAGGATGAGACATCTTGAAAGTGGCTCCTTAGGTTCATGTGGAGTTGTTCTAGCTGACTGATGTCTCATAGAACAGAGATGAACCTATTCTATGAAATCATATTCAAACTACAGATTTGTGAACTAAATAAATGATTGCTTTTTATTGCTACATTTTTAGGTGGCTTGCTTGTAGCAATGGACAACCAATATTTCTTGCTGTATCAGTTGCTTCTGAAAATTTGCATTTTGAATATTTCTACTAAATTATATAACTCTTCTAGTAAAATAGCAGTATAAAAATGACAGTGATATACTAAATGTATCCATATGAATGAGAAATGGAGACAAATGTTAAACTCATATAGCTCATATTCTTCTTGGGTTAAGTTGGAGCTCATGTTTTTTACTGTAGTCATATGACAATTTCAAGAGCAAATTCAGAAGGATCGTTTGCAATCACCACTATTATACATGAATAAATATTTAGACTGAAAATTCTTGTGTGTATTTTTCTGTGGGGGTGTATCCTCTAAGGGGTTTATGCTACTCACTACAATGTGTACTTTGGCTCTTTTAAATCCCACTGGCTCAGGATACAGACACTATCATTGTCTTGAGGCCCTTAAGTTCACATTCATTGGATTTCTTTACCTCCTTCCAATATTAATCCCAGTCTAATCATCTTTCTCTTCTGAAATTCAGGGTATCTTCACCAAACTCTGATAGCTACTAATTTTCTTTAGCCCCCTTTGCAGGATCTCTTGCCTGCCCAAAAGAGAAGTACTTTTTTTATTCTGGTAAAACACACAATACACAATTTACCATTTTAATCATTTTAAGTATATATTTCAGTGACATTAATTACAGTGACATTGTTTTGCAACAATTACCACCATTCGTCTCCAGAACTTTTTCATCATCTCAGACAAAAACGCTGTACCCATTAAAAAATAAATCCCTATTTGCTCCTTCTCCCAGCCTCAGTAGCACCATTCTGCTTTCTATCTTTATGAATTTGACTATTCTAAGAACCTTATATAAATGGAATCACACAATATTTGAACTTTTGTCTCTGTTCTTTTTTTTCTTCTTCACTTAGCATAATGTCTTTAAGATTCATCCATGCTGTAACATATGTCAGGATTTCATTTCCTTTTTGTGGCGCATAGAGAGAGACAAAGACAGACATTTGTTGTAAGGAATTGTCTCATGTGATTGTGGAGGCTGGCAAGTCAAAATCTGCAGGGTAGTTCGGTAGGGTGGAGATCTAAGGAGGGGTTGATATTGCAGTTAAAGACCTCTGAGGGCAGTCTGTAAGCAGACTTCCTTCTTCCTTGGGGAAGATCAATCTCTTTTTTTTTTCTTTTTTTTTCTTTTCTTTTGTCTTCTTTTCTTTTAAATCTTCATCTGGGTATATGTTTTTACTATTTTTTTTTTTAGAGAGAGAGGAAAGGAGAAAGAGAGAGAAAGAGAAGCATTGATGTGAGAGATAAACATTGATTGGTATATGTGCCCCAACTGGGGATTGAACCCACAACCTAGGTATGTGCCCTGACCAGGAATCGAACCCAAAACCTTTTGGTGTATGGGACAATGCTCCAACTAACCCAGCCACCTGGCCAGGGCAAGGCCAGTCTTTTTCATAAGGCTCTAACTAATTGGATGAGGCTCACCAACATTATGGAGAATAATCTGCTTTACTCAGTCTACTGATTCAAATGTTAATCTCATCTAAAAACAATACCTTCACAGCAATAGGCAAGCATATTTGACCAAAAATATCTGGGTACTGTGGCCTCACTAATTTGCACATAAAATTAACCGTCATAATGATGCACTTCCTTTACAAAAAAATGGATGGATTTATAGAAAGCTTAAATTTTGAAACTTCTTCAGGTCATCATTCCTAGCCTGTGTTTTATCTTAGCCATTCATCAGGTTTCATATTACTCATGAGTTATTTGTATGTGCTTCCAAATATCTTTTAGCACACATTTTATCTTGACAATTGAATTACATTTTGCTTAAAGCTTGGGTCAAGATTTATTCTTTTAATATCCTACCAATACCACCTATTATAGCACTCATAGAAAAGGCAGTGTTCAGCAAATACTGATATGCAGCCTCTGAGGCCTTACGCTAATGCTGACTTCCTTCCTGCATCACTAGCACACCTTCTGTGTATCCATCACATTTTCATGGAATCGTGGCCTACAGTTAATATCTCCATTCTATCCCAAGTTCAAAATGGTTCAATGGGCTGGGTTTTTTTTTTTGGTTTTTTTTTTACCTTTTCTTCTCCATGATTTCCCTAAAAGAAACTCTTGTCCTAAATTCATTTCTACCTCTAAGATTGTGTTTCATTTCCTGCCATAGCTCCCAGAATGCCATTCATAGCCTATCCCAATCCCACCCATTGTTTAGGGCATAGTTCAAATTCCTTTTCCTCTGCAAATCCTTTCTCAAGCATCCCAGTCTATAATCCTGTCTGTTCATGCTATTAACCATTTTATTTGTAACTGTTACTGCTAGTAGCAAAGCATATATTACATTTTGTTGTTGTTCAGTAATTTTATCTGAAGTTGACTTCCCAAAGGAGAACATTAGTGTGGAGAAATTCATTCTTTTATCTGCCTCACCTTCCCCTAAAAAACTCTATACAGAGAGATAATTAGTAAACATTTTGAAAAGAATGAATTAACTGAAAGGTACCATGACCCTATTCAGCATAAGATCAATTCTGCATATTTCTGAACTTTATCTTGGATTTGTGGTAAATGTATGTGTGCTATGTAGGGCAGCGAGTTAGTTAGTTTTTGACTTTACATTTATATATGACCTTGGGAACAACTTTTTTCATTTTTAATTACTGGCATTTTAACAATCACGCCAAAATTTTCTCTCTTGAGCGTTTTTTTCCTACTTGAATTCAGAACTGTTTCATTGGTATGATGAAGAGTCTCATGTCTCTTTGGACAATCTCCAACCAGAGTTATCTATACATGATACCTCAGGGATCCTCTTTACAGACCCAATCTGGTTTTCATTCCACAATGCAAACAAATAAACCATAAATTAAAGTACATGGGAAAACACATGACCTAAGCATTTCTGCAGAGAACTCATGTGCAGCTGTTTAAATCTGTGCAGACCTCTAGGTCCTGTCACAGTTCCATTATTAATATTTTGTATAACATACTTCCTTTCGCCGTTTCTCCTTTTCAAGTTGGTCTCACATTTCAGGTGGCACACTGCAGTGTATGTCATTTGGAGGGGAGGCTGGGAAAATGACACAGCACTTCAGCACTACTTTTATGTCCCAGGATGTCAAACAATTACAAATGTCAAGTATTTTTAGTCTCCGCATCAGCACTGTTACAGGATTCTGGGCTCCCAGTGTGCTTTTCATCCCCAGGGTACAAAGTCACAGTTAGTCATTTCACGAGGGAATAAAAGAGCTTTGCAACCAAATGACATTTGGTTTCCAAACTGTGTGCTAAATTCCATAAAGCACTGGCAGTCCCAGCAACTGGTTTTTCAAACTTCATACGTATTCCTTTTCCTTAGTAAGTACGTATTCTAAAGCGCTAGGGAAAACTTGCTCATTGTTCAAGAGGTAAATACGCAGGTTTTAAAAATAATCTATTATAATTTTTGTTAGAAACATGCAGGTTTTAAACCTTATTGAAACCCTAGAAAATGTAGGGTTTCGATACAGAGACTTTGTTACTGCTTGATGAGATTAAAGCAATCAGTGGAACAGTTCCCATTAGTTCCACTAGAGGTCTCAGTTCATATTGCTTTTTACAGGGAAAGCTAAGGTACTACAGTGTGCATGCTCTGCTAGCAAAAAACTGCTAAAAAGAAGAATCACCATAGGAATAACAGTACTTCTTAGAATCTTCGTACTTTTTTTCAAGGTTTACATTTTCATTGTACATTTTCCTTTACAATAACACCCATTATTTTAAAATATCCTTTTTAAATGTTACAATACGTTTTGTGGACTTGAAGAAATAGAGATAACAATGTGTTGTTGTTTTTTATGTGAAAAAAATCACAACACATGAGAAATATATAGTTGGGTTAAAAATAAAGCACCCACAGTCTTCATTCTTTTTTATTATTATAATTGGATATTTCTACAAGTTCTCACTTTCTTTTCTTTTTATAATATATTTTTATTGATTTCAGAGAGGGAGGGAGAGGGAGAGAGAAAAACATCAGTGACAGAGAATCATTCATAGGCTGCCTCCTGCACGCCCCCTACTGGGGATAGAGTCCAAAACCTGGGCATAGGACCTAGACTGGAATTGAACCAGGGACTCTTCAGTCCGCAGGCTGACGCTCTATCCACTGAGCCAAACCGGCTAGGGTGAAGTTCTCACTTTCTGTATTCAGACTGATCAGTTATAAATGTGTTATTCATTTTGTAATTTATTTTGAAATGGGAACTAAGGAAAGTTGGAAAATGAAATTTTGATTTCAACCACGTAAAAAGTATAAGTAGCAGTTTAGGACCTTAGTCATTTAGGATAGCCATCACCATCATCAAAACTGTCTCAATTATCATGAAAATAAAATGTCTCAAAGGATGTTCATGAAGTTAGGAATTGGTTAAGTTTCATAGTAACAATGCCATATATATATATATATATATATATATATATATATATATATATATTTACTCTTAATTCAATATTTGGAAAGGTAGATTTGTCCTGTATCATAGAATTCACCACTCATATTGTTTGTTGCTATTGTAGTACCTTCTACCTGGATGACTCGTTTGTCTGCTTTTGTTAGAGTTGATAAACTTGTCAGCTTTTAGAAGCCCCTGAGGCCAAATTAATCAAGATCAGTTCATGTTATCGAGAAACCTTCTAACGTAACTGAATTGTGTCTATAAATCAGGGTGGGATTGAAAGCCATGTGCCCCAGATATTAATGTCAATAACAGTATACTACCTCTCTGGTGTGCCAGGAGCTTTACATATAATATCTCATTTATTTTAGAACAATCCCTAAAATCTTTATTTTACAAAAAAATGAAGCTGAAACTCAATAAGATTAAGTCATCTTTAAGCTTCCAAAGTAATGAAATAAATGTACAACCACAGATATGTCCACTGCAGTAGCAATAAGGGGGAAGATTCCTCTGTAAAGTCCCTGTGGCCATTGTAACTGCAAAATGTTGGAAGCGACGGTCGCTCTTAGCAGGAAGCCCACATGTTTGTCAATGAACAAAACTTCTACTGCGTTTCTACTGTGCGTGCTCTGCAATTCCAGGAACCTGACAGGAGGGAGAGTTAGAAAAGAAAAAGATGTGGTTTGATCAATAAGAAACATAAAATCCACTTACGGAGAGACAGCTAAAGAGCATAAAATCCAGATGAGCACTTTTATGGGAAATCTGTGCCTGCTGGAGGGTTTGGCACATGAAAAATGATATACACAGTTGAAAGTGAAAAGCTTTAAGTGATTCGGTGCTAAATAAAGGTCATTTAAACCAAGTCTAATATTTCTTTTTCAGTAAACAATTCAAATGACAGTATAATAGGAGAACATTTTTTAAAAAGTGTTTTAAGGAAATGGCCTGGACCATCACGGTGACATCTGCCTCTGTGTGCCTCTCTGTGAGTTGAAGTCCAATATCAGGATATAATTAATTACAGATGGCGTTCGGCTTTCCAAATTGCCGGCCAGTGACAGCTATGAAGCCAGAAAAAGATCCCAGACTACAAAGATAAAATAATCTAATGCTCTTACCTTATTGAAGAAGTCCTTGAGACCTGCAGCAATTAAGCTTGCTCAAGGTCACATATTTAATTAGTAAAACACCCAGGATTTCCAGTCTTGTTCACTGCAAGTAGAAGGGCTGAAGGAATGTTTGTGTTTGATATTCATAGAACGAGAGCATGACAGGAGCGTCATGCTGGAAAACTGTAATAGCAGACAAAGCATTCTTGTATACACAGGGGCTGATTATTTTTTTTAACTAAGATTTTTGAGGAAATTGTGGGTTTACTATGAAGAGCTTTAATAAGCCCTAGGTTTTCAGGAGGGGAAAAGATGAGTTTGTGCATAGATCTAAGGGAGTCTGGGTTCTTTGTGGCTTCAGTCAGACACACAATTATTATCATAAAGTAACTCCATTTTCTTCTAGTGCATATACAGCGATATGCATGTATATTTGCTAAGTATACTCTCTCTGCCTATATATTTATACTCTTATCTGGGAGGACCAAAGACACATTGTGTGGCATAGATTTGGATGATGAGACGAAAGACACCAATCAGTATGGAGAACATCATCTAGAAATGCAGATGGTCCCTTGAGCAGCATACAGTCAATCAGGGCAGAAAGAGCTGGATGTAACTAGGAACAGGCTTGATGTCAAAGGTCTTTGTTAAGAGGACAGAGCATCTTCCATAGCCTCCCCACTAACCTTTCCTCATTAATGCTGTCCCACACTATCACTGCTACCTTCACATCTGCCACCACACGAAGACTGGACTGTTTACTATGTACCAGGGGCTGGTTTGAGCACTTTGCAGGTATTACACCAACGGCATAAAGTAAGTTATTATTCCCATTATTCCCATTTCATAGATGGGAAATTGAGGTAAGGCTGGGATTCCAACCCCAGCCGCCTGATTCAAAATTTTGCATCTTCAGCCACCATGTCAAGCAACCTCTCACTAGAACTGACTTCTTTTTAACAAACCAAAGTCCCCATTCGAAAGCTCTGTGGCCCTTTTAAGGTTGTTATTTGGGAAACACATACACCTTTTCTAGGAAGGCTGCCCTGGCTTCAGTGGTTCTGGATTGGCTCCACTGGAATCACCTTTGCAGCCTGCAGCTCATTCTTTGAATGTTGCCTGTGGTAGCACATCTGTCTTTGAAGGAGGTTTTAATTTTGGATACAACCAAAGTCCTCTGCAGCCAAGTGTGATGACTAAGGTGGGTCTCCAAGCTGGGTGTTGCCATTTTTGGTCAAAAATGAAACATGGCTGGGAAGCAAGGAGACAAGTTGCTTCTCTCAGTTGGCTCTGAGGACAGTTCCAAGGAAGAGCTGGGTCCTTGGAGAAGTAGCTGCTCTGGGCTCATGACTCACAGCCCAAAGTAATTAAACTTGGGGAAGAGAGGTGTCCATTTAAACATGTGAGTTTTGGCGCATTTAATTCAAAGGTTACATCACTTGCCTCTGTAGCTTGGTTTTATTTGTAATATCCAAAGATTCTATCCTGGCTTCCGATAACTTTTTACAAAACTAAGTCAACCCATCTAGTTGAGTGAGCTGGCATAAAGCGACAAGGCAGGAAGCATCTTTCTGGGTGTCTTATACATACTCTTTATTCTTTGCTCCATGCTGGAAGCGCTCTCTGGTCCTCACTGGATGGATGCTGCCACCCCATCCAACTGGTGGTGGCATCTACGCATTCAGTTGCCCTTATGAGGAGTTGAGAAGAGCAGATCACATGGATCAGCCGCCTGGGCTACTGGTATTCCTTCCCCAATATCTAGAACATACATGTAATAAACAGAATGTTTGTGTTCCTCCCAAATGTCTATGTTGAAATCCTAACTCCCAGTGTGATGGTCTTAAGAGATGGGGCCTTTGACAGGTGATGAGGTCATGAGGGTGGAGCCCCCATCAATAGGATTGGCGGCCTGCTGAAAGGGACACCAGGGATCTCTCTTGCCTTCTTCCTACCATGCGAACAAGTATACTAACACGTTGGTGGCATGCAGCCCAGAAGAGAGCTCGCACCAGAACCCTCCGACCACACTGGCATCCTGATCTCAGATGTCCAGCTCCAGAACTGTGAGTAATAAATGTCTATTGTTTATAAGTTACCAGGTCTCTAGTACTTTGCAACAACAATTCAAACTAATGGCCTATTTTAATTCTATTTAACCTGGTGTCAAGCCCACTGTGTCCACTCCTCTGAAATGTCTTGACCCTTTGACCTGCAGTGATCTCTCCCTTCTGTAATTCTGACCTTACATTATGCATGCATGCAACTCATGGGACTCGCTTCCTTGTATTGTTAATTAACTTTTCATGTGCATATCTTTTGTTTCTCCTGTTATATTGTAAGACTGAAGGCAAGATTGTCTTTCTTCCCTCCCTATCTCCATATCTCCCTCTCTCTTCCATCCTTTTATCTATTTATTTTTCTTTGTTGCTTTTCTTATGGGCAGCTTCTGAGTTTGTAGGACAGGGCTTTATACAAAACAGGGTCTCAGTGGTACTTGCTGATTCTTACCCATATTTGTAACATCAGCAGAATGATGATCTAATTGTCTGCCCTGCTGATTTATCTTCTCTACTATACTTTTCTTAAGAAAATACTATGTTGATTTTTTTCTTTTTCTTATTTCTTGAGCATATACTTCTTAAAGATGTGTAATTATATTTCAGGGAAAGAGAGACTAAATTAAACATTTGTATTATTTATTCAAAGTGATTAAGGTAAAAATATATGGCCAAGAATAGATCCTATTTTCTTAACAAGTGATGTTTTACTTAAAGATACGTTGTTAAAATATAAAGGACTTTTCTTGTCAACCAGAAAACCTTTGTGGTTGACAATTTGATTCTTCAGCAGTCTCTGTCAGTGTATTACTCAAAAGTAAGCATTTGCTTTCACAGTATTAGCTTCCCCTCTCTTTTGGGTTCTGAATATAAATAAGTGTAATATCCAGTAACCTGAAGACAAACAACTTCATTGCTATTGATGCTCTGTAATTAACAAAACCTCATATTTTAGATTGTATCCTTTTCGTGGTTACTGATCATTTAAGTCATGATATGTTAGAAAGAATTAATGGCAAGGTATTTTTCTCCCTAAAGTCCCACAATTGGTGGATGGCAAAATCTCTCAGAAAGACAAATACTGAGTTCTCTAATTCTGGTCTGTCCATAATGCTTTTATCATTCTTCGGTGAAATTATACTTTTGCCTTCCCCCAGTGGTGCTGAGAATTGAATATTACCATGTTTCAACTGTGCCTGTGATTCTGTGTAGTCCAAAGTGAGGCTTGGACATGTTTATGATTGTATGGGATAAAAAGCTTTTCCAGGCATTCAGCTTCCTTTACATTTTAATCTTGTAAATGTTTCACACGCACATGATTGTCAAAGAAAAAAAATGCAATTCTAGCTGTTATGGTTTTTGGTAAATGGCTTTTTTTTAAAGAAAGGAAAATGGGAAAGCCTAGGCCAGAGGCAAATAGGATATTCAATTTCTTTAGCAATCTGATATAGCTGTGTCTTAAATTCTGAGCTCCAAAGAAAGTCAGATTGAAGGTCCATATGAGGAAATTCTATCACAGGGTATTAACAATGCAGAGTATTAGAGTACTGGTATGAGCGCAAAAGTGTTTTAGTTAGAAAAGTACAGGGTTTAACTAATATCCCACTTCTACACGAAATTATCCTAATGGTATAAAGAACATTCCAGAATATCTTGTACTTTGATAAGTAGATAATATCTCTATGGATCTTTAAGAGCAGAGGACCCTGCCCAAAGACTTGGAGATCTAGCTTTTGTGATTGTGGGTCTTCATTGTTCAAAATGAAGGCATCCAGCCAACTGCCATTTGTTCAGAATTTGTTTATCAAGATGCCAATGGTGCGGTGTATGCCCTGCTCTTCTTCCCTGTCCCCTCAAGTATCCTTTGAATATGTCCTGTTTTATCAATACCTCTGGTTTGCGCTGAGACAAGCCAAGCCTGTTACTCCTATTCTCCTTAACATCTTGGGTGAAAATGTTGAAGGTGAAAGATTCTGGAAGATTCAGAACTGAGGAAACCAACTTGAAATAAGTGAAAAGTCAGAAAGACATTGTCATGTCCCTCCCTGCAGGCATTGCTCAGCTGCTGCGTTCTTTATTCGGGGCACTTCTCTGCTTTTATGAAACACTGCAGAGACCCGCTAAGCTCTTAGCCCACTTTATTGAAGAAAAAAGGAGAGAAACTCTGAACACAACTAATCTAACCCATCTGGTGAAGAGCTTTAGATAGAAATCAGAGATCTTTGATCCTGGCCCATTCACTTCATCTTTCACTGAGCTCCCTCATCTTCAACTTCAAGGTTGTCAAATGTGGCCTCTATCTGGGCCTGCCCCTGCATTCCTGCTTCAGCAATGGGCCTGCCTCCCTCAACTCTGGGAACTAAGAATCCCGCTAAGTGCCTTCATATTAATTCTGTCTCTTCATCTTCACTCAGATTTACTTTTATATATATAAAATGTCTATCTATCTATCTATCTATCTATCTAGCTAGCTAGCTAGCTATCATTCTTTGGTATATACTTCATGTAGCCATAAGAGGGTTTTTTGTGGGTTTTTTTTTTAACCATTAAAATTGAATTCTAGACATGACCAGGTGGTTGAGTTAGTTGGACATCATCCTATACACCAAAAGGTTGCAAGTTCAGTTCCTGTCAAGGCATATATCTAGGTTGCAGGTTCTGATCCTCTCTCTCTCTTTCCTCCCTTCCTCTCTAAAATCAATAAAAATATCCTTGGGTGAGCACTAAAGAAAAAAAATGATTGAATTCTGGATACAGGCAAGCAAAACATGGCAGTCCCATTTTCATTCTCTCTACTTAATCTTCTTCTTGGTGCAAAATAAAAGTTCTAGAAGCCTATAATATGAAACAGTGAATATTTTAATAGCCTATGATAATATTTAAATCAAGCTTCTTTAAAAAATTGATATATTCGCCATTTATTACAAAAATTTACTTAATTGCTTTATATCTTATCGCTACAAATACAAATACGATTTTTCTCCCTTTCTCTCTTTCTATCTCTCCCTTTCTTTTTCTTTCAGTTTTCACATGATTTACTCTTGCACTCTGTCCCAAGCTGTTCTAGAGAGTGTTTTAGTGTCTTTAAGTATGTGTACTTTAAATACATTTATTCTCAAAAAACATGTAAAAGAGTAGAAAAGGTCAAAAATATATATCCTATCTTAAATGTGTTTTTTTTCATATTTTCTAAAGGATTCTTCTTAAACACAGAATATAAAGATTTAAGCCAATCAAATCAGTCCATTTGTGTGTGTTTGTCTTGGTTGGGTAATCTTTTATTGTTTCTATGTTCAGATCTCCTTCCTCATCCAGTAATAACTATTTATATTTACTAATACTTCTTAAGGTTTCCATTTAAATGTTTTAATTTTTTATGTAACTGGAATTTAAGTTGCTGAATGGTCTGAAGAAGGCTCTAATTTTTCCCCCCAAACACATTTTTATTTTTTCATTTAAGGCTATGTTTGGGATGATCTTTTTTAGCTCACAGATTTATGCTGCTAACTTCATCATATATATATCATATATATCGTATATATCATATATACATCATCTATAATTTGGTTATGGTTGCTAAAGCTTTATTTCAAAGCTTTTTCACCCATAGATTTGCTTGTTAATAATTCAACAAGTACCACTTCTTTCTAATTGCAATTTTATGGTACATTTTCAAATCAGGTCAAACAAATATCTTACATTGCACTTTGTTCATAGTTGCATTTCTCTTATCTTCACAAAATTGATTTCCTCAGATGCATTTTAGAATCGTGCTATCAAGTTCCATAAATTTATGAATGGCTAGTGATTGGAATCATTATATCTACTCATTTTAGGACAAAATAAAAAGGTTTGTGACTTAAAGAAATTTGTATGCCTCTTGCTTTAATCTAGTCTTCTTTTATGTCTTTGTAAAGTTTTGCACTTTTTTTTTTTTTTTTTTTACATATTTGGTTTGCTCTTACCTAGAGAGAGGTATTAAAGACAAATAGAATTGTTCTTACCTGTTGATTATCCTTTGCATTTTTAACAATTTTAAATCGATACTTAGATGTTCTACTATCTTGGACAGATATTTTATTGTAGATTCTATTTTTAATTCACAAGAAATGTCATTTTTTTATTTTGCTTAGTGTTTTTCCAACTTCAGTGTAATTTTGGCTGATATTTTATTCCAACATTTTTCTGTTTGCCTGATAAACCTTTGCACTTCTTTGAAGAAATGTCATTTTGATTTAAATAGTTCCCTTTCATTTGTCATGTTATTGGATTTTATTTTTAAGCACATCCTGAAGGTATTTGTCTTTGAATAGGAAAGTTTAACAATGTATTGTCAGGATAATGTGATTGTAATTCGGTCACCTTATTTTTTGCTTTCCATTATTTTCTTTATGGATCAAATATTACATACATCCTCTCTCTATGAAGAGAGATGTTTGGGTATTTGCTTCTAAGAAGTATCATTCATTTATATTACCTAATTACCAAATTAAAAAATGAAATGATGTCCTTTGATAACTCCAAATATAAGAAATTTCTATCCTTCAGTTATGATTTTGTTGATAAGCCAAAGCATCTTCCATGTTTTACTGTTTGCATCTCTGCCAATATCATTTGAGCTCACTCATGTCACAAAAGTCTGTGTATGGCAGGACAGACTATGCTTTATACTGAGATACCTTTGGTCAATTTTCTTGATAGATCTAGCACCCCCACCTTTGCATTAATAATTTTTGCTTTTTCTTTCATTTAAAAAACCAATGAGATTAGCAAATTGTGGGTGTTGTTTATTATTCCTAAGTCATGTAAAGACCTCTTCTAAAGGCAGATTAAATAAGGAGCAAAAATTAGGAACGATTTTTGTCCATTTCTGCATGAAAGCTCTGATTCAAAAATTTTGCTTGTAGTTGGAATGCTAGAGAAAGTGCCTATTGAGTGCTTTCCAAATTGAGTATTTTAATTAATATTCAGCATTATGCCAGCTCATCATTTATATCTGTACCATGAGCGAGCACAAAATAGTTCATCTTTTTAAGCAGGTTCCTGATCAATCTCACAAAACCAGATGTGTTTTGAACTAAACTCTCTTTGCTGTCAAAATTTTTTAACTGCTCGGTTTATTGATAAAAGAAAAATCTCATCAGCAAAGGGCTAAAAACATAAAGTGGTGACTTAGAAAGTTGTTTGGCATTGAATATGCAGAGAACAATGGAAAACCTTTTGACTGTTTTTATCTTTGTGTCCTGAACTTCAGTCTCCTTGGCTGACTATGTCAAATCAATGCGAGCCTTTTCAAAGACACATTAACTCATCAGTGAGTTGGGCCAGATCTGAAGATGACTTCTTTATATTGTGGGTTATCATTTTAGGTACATTTATCTCATTTTATCAAATAGCTTGTAGAGTGATTGAGGGTGAGGGCACATCGCTTACTGAGTACCATAGTAATGTTAAGCAAAAACGTAATTGTGGTAGACATCACCTTAGACCACTGGTGATTAAGCACATGGCCAAATCCGATGGCTAACGGAATTCTATGGGACCACAGCTAGTTCCCAGTGTGAAAAGATTTGACTTTTACTTTTTGGCTCAGAGGCCCAGGAAGTAGTAAAATATGAAACCAGAGACTAACCTGACTCTCCCTTCCCCTGCCCTGCTATCTGACTTATACACCTGGCTCCAAAGAATCTTACGTTCAGTTGCTCAGAGGAAGAACACTGCGTAATTCTGAAGGGCGAATTATCCTCTGAAACTGAAGTTAGCAAGTTACATAGAACTATTTGAGGAGACTATTTGAAGGACGGTGAAGAGAAAGATGAAGTGTGAAGTTGGAAGTGTATGTGGCTAACCATATAATCCAAGTCTTCTAGTGCATCAACTATTTCCTGGGAGAAAGGTAGGTACTTTGGAAGAAGTCTATACTTTTAAAACAATTGATGTACCATTTAGTACTTAGAATACAGTCATTCACAAAAGTCTACCCGGAGTGTCATTGGTGTTCCAGGGTGTCTCTACTACACCTCAGGTATTTCTGATGAGAAAGTGGGACATTTGGCAGGCTCCACTTACCATGCATGTCTATTAATGTAATTTAAGGCACCGTTTTCTACTCAGTAGTTAAGTACTTTCTTTTTTTTTTTAATATATTTTATTGATTTTTTTACAGAGAGGAAGGGAGAGGGATAGAGAGTTAGAAACATCGATGAGAGAGAAACATCGATCAGCTGCCTCCTGCACATCTCCTACTGGGGATGTGCCCGCAACCCAGGTACATGCCCTTGACCGGAATCCAACCTGGGACCCTTGAGTCCGCAGGCCGACGCTCTATCCACTGAACCAAACTGGTTTCGGCAGTAGTTAAGTACTTTCATATAACATCATGTGATATAGTTGAGGAAGACATATGAATTCCACATACTTCCAGAATCCCATCTTTTCCCACTTTATTTATGGTATACATCAGAGGTCAGTAAACTATACCCAAAGAACAAATTTGGCCCACTGCCTGTTTTTGTAAATAAAATTTTATTAGAACACTGCCATACCCATTCATTTATGTGTTGCCCATGGCTGTCTTCATGCTACAACAGCACACTGAAGTAGTTGGGGCAGAGATGGTATGGGCCACAAAGCCAAAAGTATTTATGATCTGGCTCTTTTACAGAAAAAGTCTGCCAATCATTTGTATATATTATACATGAGTAACAAACCTATCTACCACCAAAGATACCATACCTTCCTTTCTTTGCAACAATCACACAATCCAGGATATATAAAATACATTTCATTAGAATGAAATCTTATTTCCAAAGAATTTAAGAAAATGTCCATTCTTCAAATTCAGTATTTAAGCCTCGGATTTCCTTCCTAGAAATAAATTCCCACTTAAAAAAAAATACACACATATTCGAAAAGTGTTCTTTTATTATTTCTAGTAACATATATTGTATAAATACTCTATTTTTTATATGCCCTTTTACAATCACGGTATAACTTAAGAGTTTTATCATTAAAAAGAAATGTATAAAAATAAATATGTTATTATAGGCATTTATTACATACTATAGTCCTTCTCAGAAGGAACACACAAACCAATACTTATAAAGTACATAGAATTTATAGTAACATATTTTACTATATACACATGGAAAAAGTCATCCTCTTTCATAGTAGAAGAGCTGAACAGACATTCACCAGGATATGACTGCTGGACCAGCTGCTGGGGATGGACCTGCTACCCCTCAGTAGCCTCCCCATCATGAGACAAAGGACCTCACTGTCCCCAAACACTGGGGACCCTGTTGCGCTCACCCCTTTCTTGTTCTGGCATTACTTCCTTGTTTGCGTGATCTCACTGACTTTCTTGAGACTCAGACTGGTTTTTCACATGCACATTCCTAAGGTAGGCTTACACAAGGAGGGAAGGAAGGTGGGAGGTACCGAGCTGGGGGTGCCTCCTCTGGATTTACCAGCACCCGATACATCGCTGCTGTTTTCCCCCTAGAGACTCAGTGCATTTTTACAAACACAGGACTTGTTTCTTGGTCATAATAAATGTACAAAGACGGGAGAATGGCGCAAAAAGGTAATGATGGAGTCACTGGACATGCTCAACTTTTTTCTCCATGGTGGACATCCTTCAGTTCTTAACTCTCGGTAGAAAAGATGACATAAACATTCTCTGAAACCATCGCAATCATAAACAGTGCTGGTCAAAGCTCCTCTTTGGACTCCTTTCTCCCTCCATTGCGAGTGACATAAAGTAAGCCACACCTTAAGCTAAGAATCTCATTGTTCTCTTGCTTTGCCTCCCCAACCCCCAGGACACCATGTATTGAATCAGTACCAGGGAACAGGGATTGGAACATCACCAGCAAGGTCTACTGGATCCCTCCAGCCTTCTTGATTTCAGTGCCTCAGCCCTTCCTCACCTCATCTTCCCCTCCACACTCAGCCCGCTTAACTGCACTCTGCCATGGTGCAAAAGTCTATGTAATGTTTAGGCTTCTTTAAAGGATCGCAGCTCTCGTGGGCCAGCACCCCCCCATCGTGGGCCAGACACTGCAAGGTCCTCTTTTTGTAGCCCTTCCCACAAGTCTTGGAACAGGGGGACCAGTCCCCCAGCTGCCAGTGGGGGCAGGGCAGGTCCGCGCAGGGGCGGGTGCTGGCTGGCTTCACTTCCTTGGCACACTCCGAGGCAGGCTGCCCGTTGAGGTCTCGGCACTCCACCCGTCTCCTCTGCACCCCCTGCCCACAGGACTTTGAGCATTCGCCCCACTCTTCGATGACCCACTCTGAGAAGGTAGGGATGGCATTGAAAGGCTCCTTCTTCTTCTTCACGAAATAGGTGTATTTAATTTTCGGCCGGAGGGCATTGCCCACTGTGAGGACCTGGATGGTCAAGGGCTCCTTGAGGGGGCTGAAGCTGCGGATTCTTTCCAGCGCCGCAGAGGAGCCGCTGTACCTCAAGGCCGTGCCCTTGTACGTGATGTCCTGCTCTAAGGTGGACAGGGTGAAGTCGCCATTCAGGATGTATGTGCCATCGGCGGCTTTGATGGCGAGGAAGCTGCCAGTGTTTCTGGATCCCCTCTGGTTCCGTTGTTTCACTTCAATGTTTGTGGCTCCCGCCGGGATGGTGACAATGTCATGATAGCCAGGACTGCAGGCAAGAAGAGCAGATAGAAAGATCGCTCATTCACTGGCTCTTTGTATGGTTTAGCTAATCATTTAGAAGACAATTTTTACCAGACCTGTACAAAGGAACATCTAAATGATAGGATCTTTGGGAGTACGGCTTTTTCAAACTTACTTTGAACTGGTAGCCGATCCTGATATTTTCTTGCATGTGGATCCATTTCCTCCACAAATGCCACATTTGTCAAATTTCTTTTTGGAGTCTATGATGCGATCACAACCAGCTTTTACACACTGCCCTTGCACGCACACAGAGGTGGAGTCGGGGCTGCATGGAGTACCATCTACCACCTGAGAAAGGAAGAACAGGTATCTGGTGTCACACACTAACCAGGTTTGACATGGAGCTACATGTAGGAAACTACAAAATTTTCCCTCATTAACCTCACATCTCCGATTTCCTGACCATTGCAATAAAACGGTACTCTATACATGCTATATACTACCCTTCTCTGTCTTTTTTCCCCATAGTACATACAGACATCTGAAAAAATCACACATTTTTTATTATTTATTGACCTATCTGACTTCTACCTAAGATCAATGAAAGCGGATTTTTTTGTCAATTTTTCACGGCTGTATCCTCAGGATAATGCCTGAATAAGTAGGTGCTGAATAAATCACTTACTAAATATTGAATTTGCAAGTGGGGAATATTTTTATGGCCTACAGTGATAATGACACATGAGATTTCAACCAAATTTAATACCACATTTTACCTCAGCCAGTTTATCCCCTAAGTACAACAGTAATATGATGCTTTTGCTAGTTCCATATATGTTCTTAAACACAAAAGGTATCAAGGCTCAGACTTCCATTTTAGTAAGTCTGTTTGCACATGCTCCTGCTAGTCAACCAGTAATGAGTACTTTGGACCGTGCCTGGGCTATTTTCCAAAACTACTGGTTGGCTGTCATGCTAAAACATCATTGATCTAGCCTAGTAAAGGGCTCTTGTTTATAAGAATAATAAGAAATTGCAAGAATCCTCAGTGCTAAATTCAGCTTCATTCATCACTCTAAACAATACCAAACACATCTGGCTGAGGTATGCCGAAGAAAATGAAGTCTAATTTGAAATTGAACACATTAATATACAGATTAAAGAAGTGCCTATAGGTTGCATGAAAAGGTAGCGAGCCAAGGCGTTGGGTCTTAGGCAAAAAGTAAGTGGAAAAGTTACTACCTTGGGCTGCAGAACGAAGAAGTAGCCAATGCCTTTGGCTTGACAGATGAGCTTGCACCTGTCCTTTGGGGAGACCCCAGCGTATTTGGGTGTCCACTCCACTGCGGGCCCACTCCCAAAGGAAGCTTTGGAGAACTCGTTGTGTGCCTCGCACTGCTCCTCTCTAAAGGTTTTGCCTGGAAAGAGAAGGATAGAACGGCATTATCAGTCTCCATCCCTTCACTGCCTCTTGGGGGGCACAGCTTTTTCGCCCATTTTCACTCACCGTTGTTGTCTGGACAGTCCTCAATGTTACATGATCTGTAGCGCACTCGCTTGCCTTCACAGTACTTCCCTCCGTTCTTGGGGACTGGGTTGTCACATTCCCTCATTGTGTACTGAACGCCTCCACCACAGGTTCTCGAGCAATCTCCCCAGGGTCCCCATGGCCCCCAGCTTCCATGAACAGGTGTCTACATGGGGACACAAGTCATCAGATTAGAATTCTCTACAGAGACCTTCTTAGGGAATAAAAGAGAAAAATACGAGATAAAGAATCAATTACGAAAAGAATCTATCTTCCCGGCCCGAGAACAGAGTTGGGGTGTTTAACGTGCCATCAGACATTTTGGCATCACTCTATTCGATTCCGGATTTGAAAGGAGCATGAACATGAGTAGGAAACTCACATCAAAATGCTTCTTGTCAGTCTTGTTCACACACTTGCTGTTGACACACCATTTCCCTTCGCCACAGCTGGTGCCGTCCGCCCAAGGGAAGTGTTTGGTTTGGCACACCAGCAGCCCCCCAGAGGTGCCCGTGCACCAGAGGGTGGTGCACGTGCTGGCTGCATCGGGGCAGTGTTTGGAGTCTTCCCCAAACGTAAACTGGCACTGCCGGTTGGCATCATACAAGGTCCCAGGAAGGTCAGAGGGGAGCTGCATGGGGCTCTGGGGCTTGTCCATCAAACATTCCCCTGCAAAAACAAAATAAACAAAAAGCCCAACTATTAACCATTATTAATAAATGATAAATGAAAGCATGTAGGGGGTAGATCAATTCCAGCAAATATGTATCATAAGAGATAATATATAGCAAAGCTAGTTAAAGGCTGTCAAACTTTTGGAGAAGATGCCAGAGAAATTGAAATGAAGATAAACTGAAATGAAGACATTATCCTCACTGGGCTATTTCTGCAATGACAGGAAATGACTGTTCTGCTAAAAATTCAAATTCATGTATCTTTTATTGGAATTAAGATCTAAAAAGGCATGCGCTTGGCAGTGAAAGTAATCTTGAAGGAAAATATCAAGAACAAAAAAAGAAAAAATGAGCCTGTTTAATTAGAACTTTACATACAGGAGGTTGGATGCCACGTGGAAAGAGTCGTTGGAGCGTCTTACCGTGACCGTTGTCCAGAAATGAGGTGATCATGTAGGCGCTGCAGGGAGACCAGGGCTGGCTGCGGTCCAAGTTGGAAAGCATGGACGCCATCAGGTGGGAATCCCGGTTGACATTGATGCTGGCACACTGCTTCGCATCATCGTGCGGCATGTTAAACACGTGGCCTAAGAAGCAATCCGAAACTCACATGAGAACATAGGTAAATGTGCAGCATTTTATTCCAAATAGGGATATTTCTAGAGAAAAAAAACACCTGTTTTGGAGACAATGTCTACACAATGTCTACATTTTAGAGTGTAAACAAAAATGTACAATCTCCAAATGTCCATAGCTCCAATGATCTTATTGGTATTCTAATAAAGATGATCATGTTTAGAACAATTAAAACATATTTTCTGCAATTTCTAAATAGCCCTAGCACCTAACACAGCAATATAACCTACAGACTCTCTCAAATTAATATCTTGTTTTTCAGTTTGCATTCGTAAACTGAGCTTAGCTCTTACTCTAAAACAGACTCACCCAATTCATGGGCTGTGGTGAAGGCAGCTTGTAAGCCATCATCTTCGATGACAGAGCAGCTTCTGCTGGGATCACAGACAGTTCCAACATCAGCCATCCCGAGGGTGTCACATGTCTGGGTGCCACACAGGTCCTACAAGGACAAAGGTACTTCCTGATTAATAGGGACATCCCATGAACTTTGGGATCTGTCGGGGCAAGGTGTATCTTCACATATGTCTTGGAGCATCTACATTCATTGTTGCTGAGCTGTCCTTTTAGGGTATTCTGTGTGACTTTCACCAATATTTTTTCCTAATGCTATTCAAACAGGACTGTGCAACTTGAGCTATTATAATTGTAGAAGAAATTAGGAGATGGACTGAGCACACTAGCCAATTAAAAAAATGCAAGTGCCGAAAACTGGTGACATGCCTTACCGACATTTGTCACCAAGTGCACTCCCCAGGGGGCCCTGTCATACTTAGCCCTGTCTTCCTCTCACCTGCCTGGTGAAAAGAATCGCCGTGTCATAGTGTTCGGCATCTCGGTCACTGGGCGGGTTGTGCTGTTTCTGCCAGTTGCAGAAGTTGCGCAGAGTGAGGGCCGCGTTGGAAGTCACTTCTGGTCCCTTTTGTTCCTCATAGATGACCAGGATCTTCACGACCACCAGGCTCACCGAATTGCGAATGCTGGGGTGCTTGTACAACCTGGCGGCCACCGAGAACAAGGTGAGGAGGTAGTTCTTGAGGCCACTGCCGTGGAACTCTGCCATGGACTGGTCAGCCACCAGCATGGTTTCCACATAACGGGGGCTGGACACAAATCGCTTCTTTCTCACGCTCCCACTTCCTGGAAAGGAACAAGAAAGATAGTTTGCTCAGGGGCAGTCTAGCCGAGAATAATCACCTCCCCAGTGTATATAAGGAAAGCCTAACCAGTCATGGCAAATAAAACAGAAATACACCCAGGGCAACAATAACAAAAATATTTGCATCGCCGTTCACCGAAAATGTTATTTTTAAAGTTTTCTCCTTTACTTTAAATAAAATGGCCATGTGCTCCTCTGAGGGGTCAGGCTTTGCTTTTAAAAAATGTATTTGTTAATTTTTTATTTTTATTTTTTTTTGGTGAGCGGGATTTCTTTAGTCCTCCTGCAAATCCTACCCTCAGAACAAGGCAGTATGTACACCTTCCTCCCCAGCTGTAGTAAAAAACTTGGAGCAAGGGCAGCAGGCAGAGGCCCTGAGTCACTCTTTCACAGGCCAGGGCTCAAATCCTGAATGAGATCATCGGGCTCCACGTGGAAGGCCCAGGGCAGGGCTGGGGCGTCTGCCAAGGGGCCGGCCTCCAGGAATCTCTCAGCCTGCACTGCTCTGCAATCTCATTCCAGGGGTCCCTGGGGTGCGCTGCTCCTGCCAAATCCAGGCAAAAAGACCACCCACCCTGCCCAGCAGCCTATTGCCCCACTCCAGCTGCCCCAGGGAATTAAGTCCCTGCCTCGGATTTAGTCCAGGGCCCTTCAACTCCTGAAACTCGGCCCCCAGGGAACTGGGCTGTGTAACCACCTAACTGCTTCAAGGAGCAGATGTGCTGGGGAGAGTGGAGAAATTCTCAAACAAGACATGCGAGGAAGTTAAAGAAGAGCAAAGGCACCAAAGTGAGAGGATGGAAAGAACTGGACAGTAAGCACTCCACACAACAGGGAGGCAGGGGAAGGAGAAGCAGGATTAGCGGTGACTAACGTTCAACAGAGAGCAGAATTATGGCCGCGAGAGGGAGCGCAACCCGGGATGCCGGGTGGGAGGCGCGGGGAGGCGGGGCCAGCAGGGCAAAGACCTCCCAAGCAGGTTCTGCAGAAAGCCGCGGCCGCCTCTAGTCATCGGGGTCAGACTCTTGAATGGGGAAGGGGACCGAGGGCGGCCGCACAGAGGTCGCAGCGCAGCCGTGCAGTCTCGAGGGCTGCCCATTTCGAGGTCACCAGCGGCCCCGTGCCCTCCATCCCCGCCCTCCTCTGCGCACAGGGCGCGCGCACAGGCAGCGGTTACAAAACTAGTGCAAAGTTGCAACGCGACCAAAGAGCCCATGCACGGCCGGTACAGCGACATGAACTGCATGGGAAGAAGTTGCACACGCTCACACTCGACTAAGGTGGAAAGAGTCGCATGACCAACTCTCCCTTCCTGGTCTAAAGGCTTCGCCTTAGTCAGCAGAAAATCATTGGGTTGTCTGTCCTGTCTCGATCATTCATTATTCCGGCCAGCGGAACTAAGTGCTCTGGCAGGACCTCAAGCCTCAGCGCTCCCCGCCAGGTCTCCATGCTGCCTACAAACTGGAGTCTACTCTTAGGTCGAGTCGCGCAGAGAGAGTGGGGAGAGGGGGATGAATGGAGACACAAGTGAGAGTCATTCTTCTGGGACTGGTACCTGTTGGCTGCCCCGAGCTCTGCGGCGCGGGGTCCCTCGGCCGCAACTGAGCCCCGGAGTCCTCGCCCTCTGGCCCCGCGCCCCTCGCGAGCTGAGTCTCCTCGTCTGTAACCCCGCACTTGGCCCCGCCGCCGCCCCGCCGCCGCCGCCGCAGGAGATGGAACTGGGGCCGCGTCGGCGGCTCCTCCCCGGCGGCGGCAGGGGCGAGGCGCACGGTGGCGGCGGCGGGCGCGGGCTGGATGAAGTACTCCTCGCCCTGCAGATAGAAGGCGCCGCGCACGCCCTCGCACAGGCTCAGGGCCGCGGCGGAGCTGGGATCGCCGTTCACGGTGCCGGAGTAGAAGCAGTGCGCCAGGTCGCCGGCGGGGTCGGGACTGGGAGCGTCGGACCCCCGCCTGCGTCCCACGGTCTGGAGCGTGAAGCCGGGCGCCAGGAAGCCGCGGTCGGGTTGCAGTTCCAGGCTCAGCTGCCGGCCGAAGGCGTCCAGGCGGAGGTGCGTGTCCCTGTGTCCCGGGTCGCGCTCCACTGTGGGCAGCACCAGCTCCTCGTCCTCCTCGGCGGGGCGCCCGTGCGCGCCCGGTAGGACTAGCAGTGCCGCGGCCGCCGCGAGCAGCAGCAGCACGGACGCGGGCTGCGGACCCCGAGACCACCTGGCCAGCTCCGCCTTCCCCATGTCGCCGCCTGCGATGCGCCTTCGGGACCCCGCGGGGACCGCCAGCTGCACCCGAGCCCCCGGAGGCACCGCGCGCCGCAGCGCTCCCGGCGAGGAGGCTATTGTTTGGGTCGGGAGTGCAGAGCCTCGCTGGCCACGCTCCGGATGGTTAAAGTTCAGTTACTATGACTCTTTGCAAGTTCACGGAGAACCAGCCGCACTCGGGGCTCCCGGGGTCACTTGGGAGGAGGCGCTGCAGTGCAGCCTGCGGACGCGAAGTTTTCCTCCGAAGCGCAGAGTTGGAGGCGCCGCGCAGCCGGCGCTGGCGGGGTGGCTGCTGCGAGGACCCGAAGCGCCCGGGGACGCCTCTGGGGTGGAGGCACCGGGCCACTCGGAGATCGGCGCCGGGAGCCCCTCTTCGGCTTCCGCCTGGACCGGGGTGCCGCTCGCTCTGCGCCGGGCTCTGCCCTCTCGGCCGGACCGCGCGACCGGGTTTTGAAACAGCCCCGGGCTCGGAGCGGCTTTCCTGCGAGTGCAAGAACCGGGCACTCGGGACCGCTCTTTTATAGCTTGCAGGAGGCTTCGCTACCCCCTCCCCCCTTCCTCCTCCCTCTTGGCCGCCTCTCCACCCGAAGACACCGCCCCCTAAAGTCTGTGCTAGACCGCGCTCTGCGCGGCGGGCCGGGCGGGGGAGGGGGAGGGGGCGACCTCCGCGCTGGCTCCGCGCCACCGGCTCGTCCATCTGGGGGCGGAAGACGCCGGTGGGAGGAAGTGGGGGGGGGGGGGGACTGTGACCAGTCCTTCGGGCGTCTGGGGCTGCAGCGGGGAGAGGTACTCACTTCCACCACGCCTGGCCCCGGCCGGCTTCCCAGACCACCCGCCCTTCCCGCCGCCCTTCTGGTGCGGGAGCGCAGTCCGCTCGTGGGGCTGCCGCTCCCCGAAGGGACGATCGGGGTGGAAAGCGGAATCCCTTCTCCAAGATTTCCCTGCCCAGGAACTCGCCCTGCGAGGCCCCCCTCTCTAACCCCCCTACCCCCGGAGCCCCCGACTCCCCAGCCGTTTCTAGAAAGACACCCCACCGCTCCTCGCCATCTCCCTAGCCTGCCAAGGGCCGGTTTGCTCTCTCTTCGCCCCAATTTTTCTCGGGGAAAACCCCCACCCCCCAGAAAGCATGCTGGGTGCGGGGCCGGGAGACACTTCCCAGGCTCTGGATGTTAAAGTGCGTGTGCATGGACCTTCCCCCCGACTCCTTCCAACATCGTCTCCCCCTCCTGCCGCCTGAGAGCCCTCCGTGTGCGGACCCAGGGTCACACTTCCGGAAGAGGTTATCGGGGCTCGGTTCAGCTCCCTAGAGCCCAGGGAGGGAACTGCGCTTTCTCTTCCCATCCGAGAAGTGATCGGCTCCCGCCCCGCCTGCCCGCCTCCTCCACCCGCGGCGGCGGCCAGGCGGGCGGGAACCTCGAGGGACCCCGCTTCTCCACGCGGGGACCTGCGGGGCCGCTGGGGCTGGGAAGTGTGCGGTGGGGACTTGAGGAAATCGGCTTCCTTCCGGGCCCCTCCCTCTTCCCATCAGGAGCGGGAAGGGCTGCGTCCGCGCTACCGGAGCGAGAACAGCTGAGCCTTTCCACCGTTAGGTCCCTAAGAAAAAGCTGAGCAGTTCTTCCATCCAAGCGGAGGGAGGGAGGGGCTCCGTGACACAGAGGAAGGAAATGTTTCATAATGCGTCCACTGGCGGGGAGCCGCGGGGACAATGGTGGGAATGGCCGCCGAAACCCAGGCGGACCCGGGCCCCTCCAACTCGCGCGCTCCGCTCCCTGCGCTTCCAGGGCCTCCCGCCCCACCGCCCCCTCCACCCCCACCCCCACCTCGCAGTTTCCACCAAGTTTCATCTGGGCCCTTGGGCCCCTGCCTCGCTCCTCCGCAGTCCTGCCAACTTCATTCTGTCCCAGCAGGAGGCATCCCCTTCACCTCCAACGCACCCCTCTTCCAATTTTTTTGCTTTCAGAATACTTTCCAATGTCCCCTCTTCCTCGGAGAGTTCTAGGTTACCTACTTGGACAATCAGATCCAGAATGTTCTCTCCACTCTTCAGCAGAGTTCAAATGAGAACCAGTGGCACCGAGAAGCAAACACGCTTCGCTCTGGGAAAAGTGTAGCAGCATTCCCTGGTCCCCACACATTTAGGAATGAATGCACGTTCTACAGTGTAGTTTTTTTTTTTCTGAGGTCCCCGTCATAATTACCTGCGGAAAGATCAACGCAGGAATGACATGTGTTTTAACAGCAGCTCAAGGCACCTCAGTCACCACCCTTTTTCCTTTGCTCTTCCTTTCTCCCACCAACATTTGGCCACTGGCTCCGCCTACCTCCTTCCACCCAGTCTCTCCTTCACTGCCCTCTCTCACCCCTTCCATTCCTCCTTCAAATCTGATGTTGACAGACACGCACCCACGAGTAGCCCATTCATTCCCACCTTGTCTAGGCCTGACTGTTTCTGTCCATCTTTGAGGGAAGAGATGGACTCCTCTCTCAAGTGTCATTTCCCAAACAGCCCCACTTGTCAGTTTGGTTCCCAGAGGTTGTTTTGCCTGCCACCCCCTCTAGTCTCTTACGGGGTTTTAACACCCCATCTTTAAAAAATGATCTCATTTCATATGTTCTTTCCAGCTAGAAGAAATGTTGGATACTTGGGAGAACGTTTCAGGAAAAGTCGCTTTACCGTTACAAGAAGATACTGACCAGGATGGATGGTGAAAGAAAGATGGCAACGCCGCTATCAATGCATTTCAAACCTCTTGCTTTAGAGTAGCGCTCTGAAAACTATGTAACTATGTAAGCTGGGACCTCAGAGGGGCTTTGCAATGGAGATTTCAAATGCTTGAGGTGGTCCAGGGGCCTGGAGACTTAACCGAGGACTAAGGGTAAAATGTAAGTTCCTTGAATTGGGGCATGATGGGAAGTTCAGAAGACCGGCAACCCGTGAAATGTATTCCAAACTGCCACCTCCCTTACATAAACTTCAGCTTTTAAAATATATGAATGCAAGCTTGGCCTTTAGTTCATTTCCACCCTCCGTGCATTCTTACTGGAAGTTTGTTTAATTCAAGGCATAGATCTCTAATCCTGGGTGGTTTATTTCAAATGTATTGCAATTTTTGCATATTTCATGTTATATATTCAAACAGAGCTGAGAAGCAAAAACAAAACAGAGAGTTAAAGGCAAACGGATGGCCAGGAACATGGCTTTTTTATTCACTAGGTTTCTCTCCAGATTTCTGTTCTTTTGCATAATGACTCCAATCTGTCCTGCACCTGTAGTTCTGGGAAATGGTTCTTTTTAATCGCTTCAACAGAGGCATGGATGTAGGAATTGCCAATTACTAAGCTTGAAAAACTCCATCCATACGCAGAAGAACATTTAATCTACTAACTTTTTTTAAAAAAAAAACAACAAAAAACACAGCACTCTTTGGGCGTTCGTGGTATTACATAAACATATACATATAACACATGTGTATGTTTAACAAAATTGTGATGTGAAAAAGATATTTTACTGTGGAAACAAGACCAACAGAAGTAAAATGTGTACATGACACTAGTAAAAATGACATGTAATATTGAGTCTTTGTAAGTTTCGCACTCTCCCCCTATAAAATATATTTGCTCCTTAATTTGAATGAGCACCAAAAAGATCACACATTGTCCTAAGCCCTACCATACTTCTGGCTTTCTTTTTATAGAATACACTAGAGGCCCAATGCACGAAATTCGTGCAAGAGGCTCCACCCTCACGGCTGCGGTAGCTTGCCTCTGCCCTCGCAGTCCTGGCTTTGTCTAGAAGGTCATCTGTAAGGACTTCCGAAGGACATCTGGCAGGTCATTCGGCTGTCCAGTCTAATTAATATATTATGCTCTTATTATTATAGATATGCACTTATACAATCATAAACTTAGATATGTTTTACTTTACAGACCTTAACCAGTTTTGATTATTTGTAGAGAGGAGCTAACCAAAGTTAAAATATTTGATGAAAATATTCTTACAATGAACAGTTTGAACTTTTACAAGCATTCTTGTCCTCTATTGACAGAGAAATGGGAATGTTTTGAGCATTTTCAAGTAAAAGAAACAAGGATTAATGCTTGCCTACATCTTCGGTGTTTGCATGTGTTTCATATAGTATGACACGATACTCTACTCATAATTCCTAAGAAGTCTGTATCAAATTAAGTATTCAACAAGTAACCACAAAATGAGGTACACGCACTATTAGCATTGTTTTAGTGAAAATATTGTCTACAGAAATGATTAATGTACCTATTTCTTTTAAACATGTGATGCTATGAATTCATATTTTCATACCAGAGGATTTACCAATTAGAAATGGGAAAGCTGTTTAGTGATCCTTCTGGGAACAGATGGTCTAAAGTAAGATTGAACAAAATGGACATTTCATTTGATCATCAATGAGAAAATAGATACCAAACATTTACTTTAAGCATGCCGTATACTCAGAATATAACAATATTGAAAACAGAAAAATGCATGTAAATTGTATTTGGACTCCGAATGGCTATGACCCACAAATCAAGCACTTGCTATAACTGAGAAAAGTGTAATTTGTGCAACCACTTTCCTTGTTTCTCAGATATTGAATTATGCCTCAGCGGAGTTGTCTTCAGACAAACCAAGTTGGGGGCTTAGAAATGACTGTGGCTCATAATGTTTAATCAAATGCCTTTTTGGCATTTTAACTATCTAATTGTGTGGTCGGTTATGAATGTTGTCAGACTCATTACTGCTGTTGTTTCCAATGATTCAACTTCATTTAAATTCTAAATAGGAACTTTCTGGCAATAACAGTTCCACCTTAAAAGATTCACAGCTTTTAGTACCTCATTCAGCCCACGAGGTGGCGATGGTCTACAGCAAATGACGTACAACTCAGTTTTTCTTAATATCAGGGGTCATGAAGTTACAATGTCAGTCATACCTTTTCAATCTCAGTTAATGCAATTTTATCAAATTTTCTTCCACCTTTTGGTATCACAGAAAATACCTTTTAAACATGATAACTTTAAGTGCATTTACATTCTTGAAATAATAAAATGCCTTCTCCACTTTTAACAGAGCCACTTTTTAATCATGTAGCTCTGTTAGCTTAAACCAAAAATTAAAAAAAAAAAATCAAACTTTAAAAAAGGAAAAATAACTCTGATAATACTGTGGATCACTTTCATGGCCACATTTGAGAGCTTTATGCAATTCAAATAAAAAGATCGTAGACATTGCAACCCATGAAATAAAACCTCATTAATTAAACAGATATTTAAGTGCCTACTGTATGCTGAGTATACATTAATGCTTGATTATCAATGCTAAAAGTTTTATACTTGCTAAAGTTAACTCGTTTTCTTGGTTTAGAGATTTCCCATAGCAAGAAACAAAAAAAGAACTTCAAGTGGGGGAAAAAAGTGAGAAAACGGTCTACCACCAGGTGGTGACAAAAGATAAAATTTAAAATTGCTCAGAAGGGCAAGTAATTCATGCAGATGTTTGACTGCTCTAAATGCAAGTGACTTCCAAATGTCCAGTGAAGAGAAAATCATATGCTGGTGAAGTTTTATTCCTTGAAATGAATCAGTATTAACACAATATCCCTAGCTTAAGAAATTCTGGAATTGTAAGTGTGGAAGCGGATAATTTTAGTCAGCAGAGGGCGCATGAGACTGAAGAATAAGAAAATTTAAAGCAGCTTTCCCCTCCACCCAGCTTACAATTTATCAATTATCTGATGGAGATGGAAGTTGTCCTCCCCTCCCCCCAATACAGCTGTTTGAGCAGAGACTGGAAGTCAGTTGTCTAGGTCTTTTGGAAGTGATTATTGCCAATGATAAAGAGCAATAGCTGATGATTTCTAAGCTCCTTTCCTAAAGGATATGACTCGCCAAGGCTCCTTTGTATCTTACTGATAACCAGTGACTGAATTATGAAGTATTGCGGTTCATTGGCGATCCACTAGGGAAGTTAGAATGAGTAGCTCAGAATCAATGGCATTTGAGAATCTTCAAAGTGCTCGGCTGTGCTTCCTACCAGCAGCCTCAGCTATCTCAATTGCCACTCTTACTCTTTTTCTTGTTCTGGCCATTTCCCACATCTAACTCACATTTTGACATTGTTTCTGCCTACCTGCTTTCACCCAGGTTCTCTTTCACAGCCCTGTCTCACCCCATTCCATTTCTCCTTCAGGTCTGATATTGACAGACACCCTCATGAGTGGCCCCGTTCATTTCCACACTGTATAGCCTAACTTTTTCTGTTCATCTTTGAGGGAAGAAATTGACTCCTCTCTGCTTCACAAGTGTCATTTCCTAAACATCTAAACATCCCTACTGCTCAGTTTGGTCTCTGGACTTTTTTTTCCCTTTCCTCCTCTGTTGCAGCCATAGAAAATGACAGTTGCTCAGTCTCCTGGTGTCAGTGGATAAGGATGCTGCTGGGCACACTGACCTAGAGAGCTTTCCTGTCCCAGTGGCTCTCAGGCCATCCTGAGAACTGAGGGCAGAGCTATCTTGTACCCCTGTACCAGTTGATGGTAAGTTAGTTAGTGTATCCATGCCCATTGGCAAGCTGGCATCTAGACAGTCTCTCTAAGCAGTCGGCTATTGAGAATGTTAGAGCTGGAAGTACTTCAAAGCAGCACCATGACCAAGTGTGGGAAGCCCTCCTATCTCTTGCACTCAGTGCACCGAGAGCTGTGAGGCAAATCTGTATTCAAATCTGACACGACCACATCCTTCCTCTGTGGGCTCAGGGGATCGATTGTTCCTGAGCCTCAGATTCCTCATGTATAAAAGAGATAACAACAGTCTTGACTTGAAGAGTTGTTGCCAGATTAGAGATGTGACTGGCACAGAATTGTCAATGGCTAGGTCAATGATGGCGAACCTTTTGAGCTCGGCGTGTCAGCTTTCTGAAAAACCTTAACTTGACTTTGGTGCCGTGTCACATATAGAAATTTTTTGATATTTGCAACCATAGTAAAACAAAGACTTATATTTTTGATATTTTATTTTATATATTTAAATGCCATTTAACAAAGAAAAATGAACCAAAAAAAATGAGTTCGCGTGTCACCTCTGACACGCTTGTCATAGGTTCGCCATCACTGGGCTAGATAAAATTGATGGGTGGCTTTGAAAGTGGTAGCGAAGGAATGGCAAAGGGATCAGGGAGACTGATTTCTGACAAAATTGTCTCATTGCCATAGGACACAGCAGAGGTGATAATGAGGTGAGCACACTTTTTTTTTTTTTTTTTTTTAATGAATGAAGCAGGTTGGTTTTCTCCCTTTTGGAAAGATCACCTTAATGGTTGAGTAGTACAAAAAGCAGAGCGACGTTGGTGCAAGTGGATTAAAGCTATTGGTGGTGTAACAGTGTAGGAAAAGAAAGGAAGTACGAAATCATTAGGCGTATAGTCTGAAAAGCAGGAAAAGAAAAACCGAGGCCATAGTTTCCAAAGTGCAGGGCAACAGATTGAAAAGGGTATACAAGAAGACTTCCCAAAGTTATCAGCTAAGGAGTCTGTTTATGAACTGCCTCAAAATCAAAGTTGCCGGGGTTTATATCGATTTTGCCTTTTACCATCCTGGGCATTGCTTTTGGGACCCAATCGGATCCATCTAAAAACCAACTTACCCCAATGGGCGGCCTATTCCAAAAGCCTGTGCCGGACACCTTGTTGCTGCCTCACATTCTCCTTTCATTTCGGGCCAGCGCTGCCCTAAACACTTTCAGGCAGGTGTAACCTGGCGATATGTCATCTCAGCCGCACCCTGTGTCTTGAATGCTTTCTCATCTGGGACTCCTCGAAGCTGCAGAATGACAGTTCTGCAAATGCAACTGGGAAGCTCAGTAGATTTCATTAACAGCTTCGTGGCAGCCTTGGACCAGAATGGGGGCCAATGGGAAATGGTTTCTCTTCTGTCCCTTGGGAGACAGAATAGAGGTCCATTATAAACGCCTCTTCAGAGGGTCCTGAGAGAATCAAGCCCCAATTGTCCCTAGCAGTGACCAGCTTGATAATACACTGTTGCCTTGCCTTACCCCCTTTTCTGTCTTAGTCTTGCCAGGCCCCCTCTCCTGTTTCCTAAACTTGCTTCCATGCTCTTACCACCCCCTCCCCTCACCCCCCGCCCAAGGGCTGCCTTCACACCAGTTCATTTCTCAGGTTCTGCTTTCTGGGCTCAAGTGAGTCTAAAGTGATGAGCATCAGAGATCCTGTAGTGAGACTGCTGGCAGATCAGACAGCGATGAAGGTCCCCTTATGGGTGGTAAGTGAGTGGTAAAGTCTGAGGCAGGCAGTGGCATGACATTTGTGAAGATTGCCACATTGGATAGCTTTTGATAGCTGCTTCAGAGCACAGGTTGCAATATATGGTCTGTGGGATGGGCCATCCCCCTGTTTTTGTAAATAAAGCATGAGTGGAATAAAGCCACGTCATTTGTTGAGGTGTTGTTTCTAACTGCTGTTGTGCTACAAAGCAGAGTTGAGCAATTACAAAAGATGCATGGCTCACACATCCAAAACGTGCACCACCTGGCCCTTTATGAAAGTAACTACTGGGCCAGTGCACGAAATTTGTGCAGCAGTGGGGGGGGGGTGTTACCTCAGCCCAGCCTGCACCCTCTCCAATCGGGGATCCCTTGGGGGACATCCCTCTTGTAATCTGGGACCACTGGCTCCTAACCACTCACCTGCCTGCCTGCCTGATTGCCCCTAACTGCCTCTGCCTTTCTGCCTGATCGCCCTTAACTGCCTCTGCCTGCCTGCCCAATTGCCCCTAACTGCCCTCCCCTGCCAGCTTGATCTCTCCCCTAACTGCTCTCCCTGCCAGCCTGATCTCCCCTACCTGCCTCTGCCTGCCTGATCGCTACTAACTGCCCTCCCCTGCCGGCCTGATCACCCCAACTGCCTCTGCCTCAACCCCCACCACCATGGCTTTGTTCAGCAGGAAGTCTGACATCCAGAAGATGGCTGGCCGACCCAGTCTAATTAGCATATTACCCTTTTATTAGTATAGATAGGATATATAGGATAGGATTGCTTAAATGGGGGGAGGGGTCCTTTTTCAGCAAGAGGAGATACTCTTGGCAGACAAAAATACATAATTCCTATATCTGGACTGATAGCCAGCCATATGCACTATATTGCCAAATCGGTCATTAAAAAATTGAACAGCTTTCTTACACCTTACACCAAACAGCTGTTGCCCTTAAAACTACCTCTCAGCCCCCACCTTAGGTTCTGCCTTCGCATTTCACCCAGATTTGGTTCTGATTGGTAGGTTTCTATGCCAGTCAACATCAAAAGCTCTGCCTCCTAGGCAGCCATTGGCTCCTCGCAGTTCACCCACATTTGGTTCTGATTGGTTGGTTTCTATGCCAGTCAGCATCAAAAGCTCTGCCTCCTAGGCAGCCATCGTGTGAGGGTTAATTTGCATATTACCTCTTTATTATATAGGATTGTTGACCCACGTTACAGAAGCCGTGAAAATTTTTAAAAAGAGACGTTATCTTTTTAAACTCTTAATTTCAAGATGTGCCATGAAAGTCACCTTTATTCCCTAAGGCCTGAGAGTAGGCCATGCTGCAAATCTGAAAATGCATAACCTTACAGTCCTAATAGAAGGAGTATGGGACCCTGCGACAGGAGATGCAGACACTGGGTGGATGAGCCTGAGAATCTTGACCCCACCCCACAGTTTCCTGGACCCTCAGGTTGTCAGAGGCAGGTCTCAGCCCCTTGCTTGCTGCATGCAGCCCAGCAGCCTCTGTGGCCAAGAGGCTGTAGAGTTCTTAGTCAAGGGAAGTGCTTCTCTTCAACATTTGCCCATCCCTTTCATTCCTAGCCTCTTAGGCCAAGTACAAAACTTCCTGGAGAAATTTTTAGAGAAACATTGGCCATACAAATGGTGGTTCTCAAGTATTTTCTAAAATTTAAGCAGGAAGCAATATTAGTTAGTGGCATTGCATTAATTAGAGTGATGTGATCAAATTACATGTGCATAAGACAGACTTACAACAGTATAAAACTTTATTATAATGTTGTGAAGTTTTTTCCATAATTAACAAAAACTCCATCAGAAAAATGCAGAAGTACATGACGTTTAGGTTAATGGTATGACATGGAGTATGTGCAGTTAACTAGCAGGGAATTCTGGTGGTCTGGACGTGATAGGCAAATCAGAATAGTTCTAAGTGCCTTATGAGGTCTTTGGTGGATGCCCACTCAGCATTATTATCAGTGGGTGTCTCAATGAGATTTCCAGGCGAGGAGAAATGATTCCAGGAATCTTTCTGTTTGTCTACCTGATGATCAAGGGAGATTGGGCTGGGAAAACACTGTGGGTACATGTGTAGGGGAGTAACTCATACTCTGTATTCCCAATTCTGTTTTCTGGGCAGTGGGTCCCAGCCGTCCCCTGCCAGGCTGTGCCTTCCCTTTCATGCCACCAGTAAATTAGGAACTCTTGTCCACTCAAGGGACTAGGCAGAAGGGAGCCAGTAATGAATGATATGTCTGAATTAATATTTTTCTACGGTTTTACCATGATAGTACCTGGTATTTATTGAGTGCTTAATATATGCCATGATCATACAGGGTGTCCAAAAATGTATACACACTTATTATACATTATGCATTCTAATGGGTTAAATCTGAAAAGAAAGAAACAGCATCAATTCAGCTATCAGCTATTAAAGTGTGTATATATTTTTGGGGCACCCTGAATATATGTGCTAATTATTCCTCATATGTAGATTTATTGCTGTTAATATCTCTGTTTCACAGATAAGGTAATTGGGGCACAGGGAAGTTAGGAAATTTGGCCAAGCCCACATAACTTGATAATTCATGGAATCAGGTAATCTGTTCTTTTATCCTTTCATGTAATCAAAGCACAACATGTATACACGTATTTAAAACTTTTGAGGGTGGTAGGAGTACAGAAAAACTGCGACTGGGTTTAGAGTCAGGGAAATTATCTCAGACATGCAGCCACCTCCTCAGTGCCCTCAGTCACAGAGTCACAGACTCTCTGGAACTTAGTTTCTCAATCTGTAAAATGAGTGGGTTGGACAGCTACAGCTTGACTGTTCTACAGCTTTACAGCTTGCATATTCTGTAACTACAAATGAAAGTTAGCACTTGGAATGACTATCCATGTCCAGGTTGCTGTGTCTTTGTTTTAATGGCATAGCTCTGTTGCATAATCAGTTAGTATTTTAGATGCTGCATCCTGGGCGAGTTCATTATTCCTTAATGAAACTTTTCCTCAACTAGAACATTGTTCAGGTCTAAAACTCAGACACACTATGTTCTGTTTCTAGAAATCCACTGTGGCTAATGGTATTATTGTCACCAGTGTCAGGAAACAATGAAGTAAGTATCAAATGCGACTCTTCTGCCTTATACAACTCAGCCTCTTACACAACTGGAGAAGATGCTGGTGAAAGGGGATGTAGTTTCCAAAAGGATTCAGTGCCACATTTTGTAGATGCTATAAAAGATCCTATATATGTATATGTGTTATATAAATGTATAAGCATATATATCAGAACAAAGAAATGAGTTCCAGATTTCCATATTGTATCACTGAGGCAAGAAACATAAAATGATGATGTGGTTGTTATGACTTTTTAACTCTTTTTAAATTTCATTTTTCAATAACAGTTGACATTGAATATTATTTTATATCAGTTTCAAGTATACAGCATAGTGGTTAATTATATAATTCATGAAGCGATTCCCCCAATAATTCAAGTACTCATATGACACCCTACAGAGTTATTACAACATTATTGACTTTAACTCTTATTTAATTAAATATACTGGACTTTGAGTAGATAAATGTAATGGTTTCTGAAAGTCATCAACATCACCCTTCTTATCGCTAGCATGTATCGAGTACTTATGGACACACTGACCTATGCATTTCACATATATTACAGAGCTTTGCCAAAGAGCCATTCCTAAATGTCTAAGACAAAGTTTCCACTAAGAAGGGATACACATGTGGTAAACTTTAAGAATCAATAAACTTTTCTGTCTGGAAGAATGTGACATTTGCTCAAATTCGCTGTGCAGCTGACATTCACCCAAACTCAAGGCAACTGCACAAGCTATATATACTTCCCATTAGAAATTAGAGCTCCAATACAAGGAAGCAGGTGAAAGTGGAAGGAACATTACACCAGATCTGCGGAAGCACAGGTGTGCAGCAACTGAAGCAGGAGAGCACATGCGGCGTAATGATGAGAAATACTGTAGTGAGAGAGAGGCTCAGGGGAAGCATCTTTTTCTATTTTTTCCAAATTGGGAATTAAACCAAAAAGAAAGTAGTGGCATTACATGGAATAAGCCAAAAGTATAGAGCAAAATAATATATTTTTTTTTAAGAGAAAAGCTTTTTAACAAATTAGTCTTCTAAGTCAGATGTCGTTTCTGACTAAAGGGTCTCAGGATAGAAAATTGAGACCCAGCTACCAAAAAGAAAAGCAATTCTTACCTGAGGTTTAAGAATAAATTTGATGGTTTCAGGGACAATGGAAATTCATACTTTGAGAATCAAATAGAAGGGAAAAAAAAGTAGTTTTTTGCCCATCAGCTTATATTCTGTGTTGATCATTCAAATATCTAATTAATTGCAGCTTTGATTCTGGGTTTGTTTCTTTCTGCTGACTCTCATATAACATGGCTTGCTTTTGTTTTGCTTTGATTTTGTTTAGATAAACAAATCACAGATAAACATCTCTTAAGATCATAGCCATTTTCCCCTAACACTTATTATACTATGTTTTCTTTCCCTCTTAACATTTTACATTTGAGTGTATATTAGTTAAAAGAAGTACAACAACCTTGTTATTTTACAGGAATATTATTTACTATAGATGGCTTTTGAAAACTTCCAAGTCCTTCACTGCAGGCATAATTGGGTGTCTTCTACAAATGTATTCAAATAGTAGCTTTTGAATGTCCTTAGAGGTACACAGGGATATGGCGAAGGTAGAGGGGGTAGAATAAAACGGATGAACAAAACAGAACCAGAGGCATGGGTACTTGGAACAGACTGACAACTGTCAGAGGGGAGTGGGGACAGGATGAAAGAAGATGAGGAGAATTGCCAAAAAACCTATATGCATAACATATAGACATAGACAACAGTGTGGTGAAGGCCTGGGAGGGGAAGGAAGGGCAGGGGCTGTGTAGAGGTGGGCAAAGAGGGCATCTGTAATAGTGTCAACAATAAAAACTAAAAACTAGAAAAAAAGATGGAGCCATTAATCTTGTCCTAGGGCAGTGATGGCGAACCTTTTGAGCTTGGTGTGTCAGCATTTTGAAAAACCCTAACTTAACTCTGGTGCCGTGTCACATATAGAAATTTTTTGATATTTGCAACTATAGTAAAACAAAGACTTATATTTTTGATATTTATTTTATATATTTACATGCCATTTAATAAAGAAAAATCAACCAAAAAGATGAGTTCGCATGTCACCTCTGACACGCGTGTCATAGGTTCGCCATCACTGTCCTAGGGCATGAAGGGGTCGGCAGGTTTCACAAAGAGGAGGTGGTAACCACAAACCATCTGATTTCAGTTTTACTGACTGAGTTCATACTTCCTGGGTGGTCTAAAGACTCAACATACAATTATTCAGTGTAAAGTAGTCCTTGGCTAGTAGTGGCCCTTGGACCTGGCAGGGCCATACAAAAGCTCTCTTGTCATAAAACACCAGAGCTCAGGGTCAGATAATATCTACAGCAATATGAGCTCACAGTGAAAACAAAATCAAAGCAAAACAAAAGCAGGCCATGTTATATGAGAGCCAGCAGAAAGAAACAAACCCAGAATCAAACCTGCAATTAATTAGATATTTGAATGATCAACACAGAATATAAAATCATGGTTTGAAAATAAATGTCCAAAGTGAGTCTATAAAAAAGGCCAAATATAAATTCTGAATAAAAATGGGTTTATTAGTAGATTAGACAAAGATGAAGAGCAAATTTGTGAACTAGAGAGAGATCATGGAGAAATTTCCAAGAATACTAGTATAACATAGTCCATAGAATGGAAAATGGAAAAGACAATTTAAGAAAAAAAATACACAGATTATCAGATTAAAATAATTACAGAATGGAACCATGTACATAAGCTATATATGAGACATATAAAGTAACACGTATTATATATATATATATATCCTATCTAATAAAAGAGAAACATGGTAATTAACCATACATCCGCTACCTTTCCCATTGGCTAATCAGGGAGATATGCAAATTAACTGCCAGCCAAGATGGCGGCCGGCAGCCAGGCAGCTTGAAGTGAACATGAGGCTTGCTTGCTTCAGTGACAGGGGACTCCAACGTTCCCCACCTGCCGCTGCTGGCCTCTGAGCTTGCAGTTTGAAACATTGTTACAAATATAGAAGCTAAACAAAACCCCAGAAACCTGTTTTCAGCCAGCCAGGATCTCAGAGCTGGAGTTGAAACAGTGTTTTGATTATAGAACCCAAACAAACCAGATACCTGCTTTCAGCTGTGGAGGCCTAAGAGCTGGAGCCAAGCCTCAGAGCTAAAGCTGGCCCAGAATAAAAAACGAAAAAGAAAAAAGGAGCAGTTGGGAGCTTCAGTCACCTGCCAGCCTGAAAACAGCCCTCAGCCCCTCACCCAGACTGGCCAGGCACCCTAGAGGGGACCCCCACCCTGAAGGGTGTGTGACCAGCTGCAAACAGCCATCATCCCCTCATCCAGGCTGGCCAGACACCCCAGTGGGGACCCCCACCCTGATCCAGGACACCCTTCAGGGCAATCCAGCTGGCCCCCACCCGTGCACCAGGCCTCTATCCTATATAGTAAAAGGGTAATATGCCTCCCAGCACCGGGATCAGTGTGACGGGGGCAGCGCCCAAACCCCCTAATCAGCCCTGCTCTTTGCCTGATAGGGGGGAGCTCCCCAATCCCCTGATCTCCCTGCGGCTCTGTGTGTGACAGGGTGTGGTGCCCCAAACCTTCCCCCCCCCCCACCACAGGCCCTGCTCTGTGTTTGATGGGGTAGAGCCATAACCTCCCCATCGGCCCTGCCCTGAGTGTGACAGGGTGCGGCGCCCAACCCCTTGATCTGCCCTGCTCTGTGTGTGACAGGAGGGAGCTCCCCAACCCCCTGATGGGCCCTGCTCTGTGCGTGACAGGGGGTGGCACCGCAACCTCCCCATCAACCCTGCCTTGAGTGTGATGGGGGCGGTGCCCCAACCCTCCAATCAGCCTACCCTGAGTGTGACTGAGGGTGGCATCGCAACCTCCCAATCTGCCCTGCTCTGTGCATGACAGGGGGCGGCGCCCCAACTCCCCAATTGGCCCTGCTCTGAGCCCGACCAGGGGCTGCACCTAGGGATTGGGCCTGCCCTCTGCCACCCGGGAGCAGGCCTAAGCCAGCAGGGTGTTATCTCCCGAGGGGTCCCAGACTGTGAGAGGGCACAGGCCAGGCTGAGGGACACCCCTCCACCCCCCCACCCCCCCCCGCGAGCGCACAAATTTTTGTGCACTGGGCCTCTAGTATATATATAATAAAGGTTGGAAAAAGATATGCAATAAAAACTCTAACAAAATTTATGTGTTATAAATACTTATCCCAATCTGTCACAAACTTTTTGAAGTTCCAAATGGCATCTTTAGAAAAGCAGAAGCTTCCTAAACAAAGGTATGGAATAGAATGGCTTAGGAGAGGACAACTTTATAAAGGAAGCTTTCTGCAGACCTGCCTGGTAAGAATAAGCCAGCTAGATTGAAATATGTGAGGAAAGACATCTCATATAAAGTCATGAAAATGTTCATCAAATCTGCATATTACATTTTCTTCTCAGATAAAGGCAGCTTGTAAAAAATAGGAAGGAAGCAAGTCCAGAAAAGAAGATACTGCAGAGAGAGAAAGAAGGGGACAACTCCAGGGGTGTTAAAAATAGGGAGAGTGATTGGGAAAGATGGGCGGGGAAGAGAGGTCAAAGGCCAGACCCAACCTTTGGTTATACCTTGGAATAGTTAGAGTCTTTCCAGATGAAAGGAACACACGTGTGACTCAAAATGGCTTAAACATGAAGGAATTTTACCAGTTTATACAGGTAGAGTTCAGATATAAGGCAAGAGTTGAGTCTGATACCATCAGGGCTTTAGCTCTTATTTCCTGCTTTCTTAGCTTTGTCCTCAATAGAGACAGAGATAGAGACAGAGACAGAGCTAGAGATAGAAACAGAAATAGAGACAGAGATCAGTAAAGATAGAGCTGATAGGAAGGGATATATAAGGGTGTAAGCATATGTCTGTTATTTCCAGGCTTTTCTGTTCCCCTTACTCCCCCAAGTTTCTGGGTTTGCTTACCTGGCTTCTTCCCTTCCCAGCTCTTTGAGACAGGGTCTGATAACCAGTTCCTTAGACTGGTGATAGAAGTGAAGAAGGGCAGATGGACAAAGGGCACCGAAGCTAGGCCTGGAGGTGGAGCTCTTCTGGAAATTTTATAACATCGTAGAAAAAGAGAATCCAAAAGGCATGAGAGATGATTAGGTAAAAGGGGGTATTTTGAAAAGAGCTTCTTTTCAAAATACCTTTAATATTACAGTCTTTTAAATAAAATGCTTGAGTTGTTTTGGGAAAGAAAAAAAAAAAACACAGAACTTTTTAATTTTAATGACATACAAGTTATCAACTTTCCCTTTCAGGATTAGAGTTTTCTGAACCTTGCTGAAGAAATTTTACATAATCCCAGGTCATTGGGTTTTTCTCCACTATTTTTCCTAGATTTTTTCTAATTTTGCCTTTTATATTTAAGCCATAATTCATTTCAAATTAATGTTTGGATATGTAAATAGAAGGAGGGACAGATTTTATAGTTTTCCCCATGACGATTACTTGGATCATCAGTTCTGGAGGGGCTTGGCAAGGTGGTTCATTGATGATGGGTGTTACCAGCCGGAGCACCTGGGGCTGGAGCGTCTATTTCCAAGATGGCTTCTTCACTCACAGGTCTAGTGCTCAGGCTTGTTGATCTCTCTCTCTGTCATGCTATCTTTATCTCCACCTTGTATCTCACCCCCAATGAGGGTTTCTCAGTGTGCCTCGGGATTCTCATTGACTGGTTGGACTCCGTACACAGAACCTTGTATTTTAAGAGAACAGGTGGAAGTAGATACCCCATTTATGGTGCAGAACTGGTAGAATGTCCCTTCCTGCACACTCTACTGGAGAAAGCAGTCACAGGAAAGCTCAGATTCAAAAGAAGGGATCCTGACCACATCTCCATGGAAGGAGTATCCACAAATGTGTGGCCATCTTTAATACCACAGCATCATATTGAAAAGAATGCCCTTTCCCCACTGAATTACATTAGCACAGTTATCATAACTTGATCATTTAAAAATATATTTTTAAATTAATTTCAGAGAGGGAGAGGAAGAGAGAGAGAGAGAGAGAGAGAGAGAGAGAGAGAGAGAGAGATGGAAACATCAATGATGAGAGAGAATCATTGATCAGCTGCCTCCTGCATGGCCCCACTGGCGATCGAGCCCACTACTCAGGCATGTGCCCTGACCGGGAATTGAACCGTGTCCTCCTCATTCCTAGGTCCATGCTCAACCAGTGAGACACACCTGCCAGGCTTAAATGAGCATTTATATGTGAATCTATTTCTTCCCTCTTCTATTCTTATACAGTTAAATATATATTGGCCACATGACCCAACAATACTATTTCTCTGTGTTTTCACAAGATAACTAAAAATCTATATTAACAAAAAGCTTTTTCATGAATGCTTATAGCAACTTTATCTATAATTGTTCAAACCTAGGAACAATTCAGATGTCCTTTAACTGGTAAATTGTTATGTATTTAGCAATATAAGGGACAGCACTATTGATTTACACATGGATACATGTTAAATACATTTTGCTAAGTAGAAGAAAACACTCAAAATACTACTTAATTTATTTGTATGCTATTATGAAAAAAGAAAAATGGTGAGGATGGAAAATGGATCTATAGTTCCTAGAGGTAAGGAGTAGGGTGAGATGTTGACAACAAAGGGATAGCATGAGAGAATTTGGGGGTAGATGACACTCTTTTGTATCACAACTATAATGGTGGTTACATGACTCTATGCATTTTTCAAACCCATAGAACTGTACACCACAAAACGAACCAAATACAAAATGAGCAATATGCAAATAATGCATGATAGTCAGCAAATGTGTTTCTTATAGAGGTATGGGTTAATATTTCTGATACTACTTTATGTGTATGCGTTATAATTGAAAAAAAAAGTACAGATATTGTAGAAAATGAAATCCAAGTTTTTTTCTCATTGGCTGAGAAAAACCTTACAAATGAGTAAAGGGGGATAGGTAAGTGTGTGAGCTATCAGATGTGAAGCCATGACCAACAGGGCTAAGGTTCAAGGTCTGGAGAAAGGGTTGATGCACAAATGGATATACTAGACAAGAAATATAAATTTAGAAGGCATAAGGGGAGCCAGGTGGAGACCTTGCTCTCTAGTGGAGAGGTTCCCTGAATCTCTGGACCCATCAGCTTTTTATTTACTAGAATATACATTTGCCCTTTAGCAAAGCAAATAGGCATATCAAAGGTAAAGTTTGGTAAACAGTAAAAGGATTACCAGGTTAGGGGATTGCCTTGAGCCACCATTGTCTTGACAGAACAATCAGTGCATACCTTTTATCCCTTGCTAAAGCCCAAGGTCCATCAGCCTTCTGTGTTCCCTGCTGCACTTTCATGATAGTGTAGACAATGGGTAGCTTCCAGCATAAGTGGACCCTGTGGTGTTATATTGGAGTTGGAGATATTTGTATGAACTTGTAATGTATGTATATGCACACATACACACACACACAAACTTGGCTCTCATTTTATGCCATATGTTTATTTATATTTTTTGATATATACACATAGATAAATGGATACAGAAATAAATAAAATGTGTATGTACACATGGGTCAGTATACATACACATATTTTTGTGCTCTATATGCTGAGAGGATTTAAAAACAATGACACTCTGAGCCCCTATATCATCTTTAACTTGGGAAATTGCTCCCCATTTATTTCTGCTGGGATTTATGATGAATTTTCTGGTTTCCCTGATGATCAGTCCTCTGCTTTAAGAACCCAAAATCAGGAAAGAATGAACCATTTTCTTGGTTTGGCATGTATAAAATTTGCACTATTTGGTATTTTAGGCCCTGGGCAAACTTAGTCACACCCTTCCCTTGCGTATTCTAGGCTACAGGCCCCCCTGGAAGTATTGCTCTCTATCCTGCTGGTAATGATGTAATAGACCAACATGAGGACACTAGTGCTCCTGGGACGTTTCACTTGAAAAGTGTCTGATCCTGCCTATGTGGTTATCATGAAAGCAATGACACTCCAGTAGCAATAAGCACATTTGGAGCCCAGATATTTTTCTAAATACCATTCTGCAATAAAAGGAACCAGGGCTCCTTGGTGAAGTGGTTTATTCAGCAGGGAAAATATTAGATATGCTTAGAATATCTTGTGGTACCAGAAAACAAGGTAGTTCTCCAAACAAAACAAAACAAAATAAAACAACACACAAAAAACACACAAAAAAACCAATCCTAACATAGATTAAATATATAATTTTATGAAAACAAAAAGTAGATTGAAGAACGTATGCAGTATCATTCTATTTATATGAAGTTAGAAATATCTAGAAGTGGACATATATTAAAGGATGCTAGCATATGTGGAGATAATATAAAGACAATCAAAGACATGATAAAAATGCACAATATTTTTCTTATTTGCTAAAAATAAAAACACTGTTGCACTTTCAACAGCTAAGTAGCTCCCATAATCAGGAAGACTTCATTTCTTTATTTCACATTCATCTTTCCACTGTTGCAATTAATTCCATCTGTTTTACATTCAGTAGGTCTAGTGATTGCATCTTCTGGGTAGTAGCCAAGCTTAGAATTGAAGATTGATTGTAGCTTTCTTTCTTTAGAGCAAATAATTCCAAGTCTTAGAGATAATGTTCTCTAATCATTTGGCCATATTTGTTTTATTTCTCTGGTCTTCTTTTAGTTTTCCTTATCTTTTGACTTGAAAACCTTGTTCAGTACAAAGCTGTGGAATTGACTACTCCTGAGTATAATGAGTTGGAGACCTCTTACCTCTTGGATGCTATATCCTCCCTGATATCAGTTAGAAAAACCACATATATTGGTTCCAAATTCCATTTCCAAAAAAATCTTTAATAAGGTAGCACTCTATTCCACAATTCCTTAGATATACCCATGCCATAGATCGGTGAAGTTTTTCTTTTTCTCCACTTTTTCAGATCAGAGTGTCATTCTTATTTAAGTAGATAAGTTGTGTTTTTGATGGCTCAGATAGTTTGCAGTCATGGAAACATCTTTCTATAAAGTGCAAATAATACTATAATAAATATATGGAATATAAATTCCACTTTTTTCAGAGCATATATGAATTTATTATTACAGTATTTTCATATATATGCTTATATAATAAACTAAATGTAAATTAATAACAATGACAGCAAACTGAAACTAATATTTACACTAGAGGTTCCAAAGTTACTAAAATCAAAGATATTATTAATTTTTTTGAAGTTTTGTAAAACCTCCTGACAACCTTCTCTTGCTAATCTTTGGCTCTGGTTATGTCTGATTGTGAGCCTTCTTGCCTGTGACCTCAGCATGTTGGATACATATATTTCCTCTACTTATCTTGCATTTACTGTCTTTTTCTTCTGTTTTACCTCTCCATTGACAATGATTACCAATTGCTTCAGCTAAGACATAAAATTATACTATAAGCTTGTGAAATTTTTCTGTGAGCTAAGTTAACTTTTTGGGGGGTTATGGTTTTTAATAATCTAGTTTGGTGTAGGAATGGGACTTTGGGAGTCAAGGTAAATGGGTGGGGCCCTACCTGCTTTGGCTCAGTGGATAGAGAGTTGGCCTGTGGACCAAAGGGTCCCGGGTTCATTTCCAGTCAAGGGCACGTACCTCGGTTTCAGGCTCCTCCCTGGGCCTGGGCCCTGGTAGGGGCTCATGCAGGAGGTGACCAATCAATGTGTTTCTCTCACATCGATATTTCTCTCTGTCTTTCTCTCTCTCTTCCACTGGCTCTAAAAATCAATGGAAAGTTATCCTCTGGTGGGGATAAAAAAAAAAAAAGATAAATGGGTGGGTAATACGCCAACTATACTCTTTAATGAATGACGTATCTGAGTCGATGGCAGGTACTGGGTAATAGTCAATGATATTTTCCATTTCTATCCTAAAACAGAGAGATCATTACTGGTCATATTTAGAAGTTTATTTTTTAGCTTATCAGATGTGAGTGGGCAAGTCCGTCTGTTGTGAAATTTTGAGAGCAGATTTCTTATCTCACCTGGAATTCAAACCACTTTATTAAGATATAAGAAGCAGAGGACGTCTGTTCCAGCCAATACGTTCTTTGCAGTGCATTGATGTCATTCATGGAATTTGTATTACGAGACTTGGGTTTGGGTTTGAACTCCATACTCACAAATGTGGAGGCATCAGAAAACCCTCTGCCTTGGGCTGTCCCAATGACACAGCTCCTCCGAGCAGACACAGTTGGCCACTGACTTGTAAGTTTTCTAAAAGGGAAAGAGAAGACATCATTAAATCAACATTGATGGGAATGTGAGTGTTGGGATTTGTGTCAGGGTATAAGGATAGAGCAGATGGGATAGACAGGAGATGATCTTGGTTCAAAAACTCTAATGAGGAAACTTTACAACGCCTACTTTACTACAGTACATAACTGAACAGAGTTCTTGTTTAATAAGCTGTATAATTCACGTGAAAGGCTAAGGGTTAAACTTGATATGCTAGACCTCAATTCACACACACACACACACACACACACACACACACTCATTGAATTTCCAGTTTTCAAATGTTGATGTTATGTAATAACAAGACCACCCAAAAGGTGGCACTAAAAAACAGATAGTCATTGTGTGACCTTCAAGGGAAAAAAAAGAGAGAGAGATGGTAGCAAACTTCAGCCTTCTTTTAGGTTTAACTGCATACGTCGTCCCCTTGCCAGCTTGTAAATATTAAGCAGTTAGTGGTGCTGAAGTAGGACTTCTATTTCAGTCCAGCCTAAAACATTTGAAAAAGGGTTTGTCTTGTGGCCATGTATGTTTCATGTAATATCTCTTAGCTTTTAATACCAAGTGGCCCCTTCTTTTGTCATCACGAGACATTGGCATTTGTAGGCTCATTTGCTTTTTTTGAGTCATGTTTCTACCATAAGCTTTGAATGGACAAATGATCTTATCTGACTCCAAATGTATACGTTATCGCATGTCTATGGGCTATAGAAAATGCTAGTAGAAAATATGATGTTAAAACTGATATTTACTTTTTGCTTTTTTTTTGGCTTCTATGTAAATAACCAAGGTATATTAACACATTTATTTCAAATTGCTAATAAAATTTTCTATGAAAAAATTTAGTGGTAATTGCACATTCTAATAACTCACCAAAAATATATTAGCATCACCAAATTCCCAAGTAGTAGCTGTACTCTAATAAAAGTAGAAAAAAGCCCATTATAAATACTGATGACAAATATGCTTAAATAAATAATACAAAAACAATATACTATCCCTAGCAGTTATTTGGGAGAAGCAATAAATGATATCCCATTTCCCACTCAGCTTCTTTATCAATTAAGAAATACATTAAATGAGTCAACATATGGAGAACAAAAAAAAATAATCCTTATTACAGTTAAAACTCAAATCAGAGAAAGTGTTTTGCATCTGGGAGCATGAGGGCTTCTTACTTCTGAATCCCAGACTTAGCCTTCCTCACCTTGTCACAGCAGTGCTGGTCTGTGCAGGCTCTCCCAGCAAACACAGACCCACAGAGAAGTAAAGCTATTTCTGTAGAGAAGAAGATGCTGGCTGTAACTTGCTCAGGTCCTCCTTCCAAGCTCACCAGTTAGATAAGCTGTGTGGGGATGAGTGAGGGTGTGAGGGAAGCTGGGAGTGTGACAGTGGGATACTCTCCAGATAGAAGGAAAGGCCAGGAGTAAAGAAGTATAATCTCCCCATACACAAATGGCCTTCCTAATGAAGAGGTTTTTGTCCTCTCTGAAAGAGCCTTACACACTCTCTAATAATAGAGTGCTAGGTTGCAGGGGGAATTTATCTTCTGCAATCACTATTATCATAGAATTCTTTATAAAACTACTAGAGGCCCAGTGCACAAAAATTTGTGCACTCGGCGGGTTCCCTCAGCCCAGCCTGTGACCTCTCACAGCCTGGGACCCCTCAGGGGATGTCCACCTGCTGGCTTAGGCCTGCTCCCTGGAGGATCGGGCCTAAGCTGGCAGTCAGACATCCCTCTGGCAGCCCAGGAGCCCTTGGGGGATGTCCACTTGCCAGCAGGGAGCAGGCCTAAGCTGCAGTCAGACATCCTTAGTGTTGCTGAGGAGGTGGGAGAGGCTCCAACCACCACCGCTGTGCTGGCAGCCATCAGCCTGGCTTGTGGCTGAGCAGAGCTCCCCCTGTGGGAGCACACTGACCACCAGGGGGAAGCTCCTGCATTGAGCATCTGCCCCCTGGTGGTTGGTGTGTGTCATTGTGACCAGTCATTCCCAGGCGTTCTGCTGTTAGGGTCAATTTGCATATTACCCTTTTATTATATAGGATGTTTCTATTGATTTCAGAGAGAGGAAGGGAGAGGGAAAGATAGAAACATCAATGACGAGAGAGAATCATCAATTGGCTGCGTCCTGCACATCCTCTGCTGGAGATGGAGCCCACAACCCTGGCTTGTACCCTGACCAGGAACCGAGCCCTGACCTCCTGGTTCATGAGTGAACACTCAACCATTGAGCAATAGCGACCATTTTGCTTCATTTACACTAATAAAAGACAAAGATGCTAATTGACCGTACCTTCACTATGCCCCAAGCCACGCCCACCAGCCAATCGGAGCAACTGTATGCAAATTAACCTAACCAAGATGGCGGCCGGCAGCTACAGAACTGGAGCAAGAAGGAGGCTTGGTTGCCTGGGCGATGGAGGAAGCCAAGCTTCCCACTTGTGCTGAGCCGGTGCAGCCTCGGCTCATGGCAACAAAGTTTCAATTATAGAAGACAAATAAATCCCAGATACCTGCTTCCAGCCAGCCTCCACTGGGAGCTTGGGTGGCTAGGGGCCGTGGCCAGCCTGCAAACAGCCATCAGCCCCTCACCCAGACTGGCTAGGCACCCCAGCAGGACCCCCCGACCCTGAAGGGGCTGTGGCCAACCTACAAAAAGCGCTCAGCCCCTCACCCAGGATGGCCAGGCACCCCAGTGAGGACCCCCACACTGAAGGTGCTGTGGCCAGCCTGCAAAAAGCCCTCAGCCACTCACCCAGGCTGGCCACACCCTCATGGGGTGAGAATCCCTGCTGGGGGTCTTGGCCAGCCTACAAACTGCCATCAGGAACTCACCCAGACTGGCCAGGCACCCCAGCAGGACCCCCTACTCTGAAGGAGGTGTGGCCAGCCTGAAAATGGCCTTCAGCTCCTCACCCAGGCTGGCCAGGCACTCCTATATAATAAAAGGGTAATATGCAAATTGACCCTAACAGCAGAATGCCTTGGAATGATTGGTCACTATGACACACACTGACCACCAGGGGGCAGATGCTCAATGCAGGAACTTCTCCCTTGTGGTCAGTGTGCTCCCTACAGGGGGAGCTCTGCTCAACCACAAGCCAGGCTGATGGCTGCCAGCACAGCGGTGGTGGTTGGAGCCTCTCCTACCTCCTCAGCAGTGCTAAGGATGGCCGACTGCAGCCTAGGCCTGGTCCCTGCTGGCAAGTGGACATCCCCTGAGGGTTCCTGGGCTGCCAGAGGGATGTCTGACTGCCAGCTTAGGCCCGATCCTCCAGGGAGCAGGCCTAAGCCAGCAGGTGGACATCCCCTGAGGGGTCCCAGACTGTGAGAGGGCACAGGCTGGGCTGAGGGACCCCTCGAGTGCACAAATTTTTGTGCACCAGGCCTCTAGTTTTGTTATAAATGTCTATGAAACTATGTAAACTTTTATTCCATTTGACTCTATTCTAGGAGAGTATCTGCCATAATAGCTCAGTCATCCTCTGGCTCCTTGTATAGCTTTCCATTATTTTTGTATGAATTCATTTACTCAGAAAATATTGTCCAAAATGTTACATATTTCTTTGACTGTAACACACTCGCTTAATTTGTCCTATCTACACTAATAAAAGAGAAAAATGGTAATTGGTGTACAACGCTACCCTTTTCATTGGCTAATCAGGGCTATATGCAAATTAACTGCCAACTAAGATTGGCAGTTAACTGCCAACTAAGATTGGCAGTTAACTGCCAACAAGATGGCGGGTAATTTGCATATGTAGGCACAATGCAGGGAGGCGAAAGGGAAAGCAGGAAGAAGCCCCCTGCCACTGACAGTGATCGGAAACCCAGGGGGGTGCTAAGAGCTGGGGGGCAGGGCAAAGGCGGCCCTGGGGCCGCCTTTGCCCTGCCCCCCAGCCATGATCGGAGAATCAGGCACCTTTGCCGCCCTGGCCAGTGATAGCAGGAAGTAGGGGTGGAGCCAGCGATGGGAGCTGGGCACGGTCGAAGCTGGCAGTCCCAGGAGCTAGGGGTCTCTTGCCTGGGCCTAAAGTGAAGCCCACGATCGCAGGGGCGCTTCAGCTGCGGGTCCCCGCTGCCCGGACCGGACGCCTCAGCCAGAGGCTTCCTGCAGGGGCAGGGGTGGAGCCCGCACGATCACGGCGCCCCCCGCTGCCACTGCAGGTCCCTGCTGCCCGGGCCGGACGCCTAGGCCAAAGGCGTTAGGCCTGGGCAGGGGCGGAGCCTGCAACCTCGAGGAGCTGGGGGTCCCCTGCCCAGGCCTGACACCTCTGCCAGAGGCCTCAGGCCTGGTCAAGGGGCCGATCCGGTGACTGGTGATCAGAGGGTGATGAGGGTCAACTCCTCTGGTCGAGGTATCAGGCCTGGGCGGGGGGCTGGGGGTCCCCTGCCCAGGCCTGATACCTGGGCCAGAGGCATCAGGCCTGGGTCGGGGGTGGAGCCGGGGATTGGGGGGATATGATGGTCCCCTGCCCAGGCATGATTCCTGGGCCAGAGGCCTCAGGCCTGGGCGGGGGCCAGAGCCAGTGATCGGGGAGAGATAGGGGTCCCCTGTCCAAGCCTGACACCTCTGGCGGAGGCGTCAGGCCTGGGCAAGGGGCCGATCAGGCGATCGGAGGGTGATGGGGGTCTACGCCTCTGGCCGAGGCATCAGGCCTGGGCAAGGGGCAGAGCCAGCAATCGGAGGGGTCTGGGCCAGAGGCATCAGGCCTGGGCTGGGGGCAGAACCAGTGATGAGGGGAAATGAGGGTCCCCTGTCCAGGCCTGACACCTCTGTCAGAGGTGTCAGGCCTGGGCAAGGGGCCGATCCTGCGATTGGAGGGTGATGGGGGTCAACGCCTGAGGGCTCCCAGTATGTGAGAGGGGGCAGGCTGGGCTGAGGGACACTCGCCCCCAACACACACCCAGTGCACGAATTTCATGCACCAGGCCCCTAGTTTTTCTATAAAACCAATTCTGTTGGTTTGGCTTCTACTTCAATTATGTTTGATGCATTAATATATGAAATGTTGTCCTACACAATCCAGGGCTTTTTGGACATCTATAGTTTTGTCAATGTTTCTATGTGAGTTTACAGATCGATTGAGTCAATAGAAACTTTACATAATTCTAGAAAATTTACTTGTTTGTTGTAATAAATTTGTTAAATTTAGGGTTGGCATCTTTAGCGAGTCCTGAATCTGTACAATGTCTAAGTATTAAGATGTTTCCTGTGTTTACAAGTAGAATGTTTCAAATGCATTCTATGCAAATCCTCTGTGTAATTGGGTCAGTAAAAAAAAAAGATACTATATGAATTATTTTATGTGTATTCATTCAGCTCAATAACCATTTATTGAATGTTTTCATGTGCTGGGTGTTCTATTAAGCATGTAGAATACAAAAATGAATCAGACAGACTTTCCAAACTCAAAGAATAGAACTTTCCTTCTGAAAAGGAAAGCATACAAAGGAACAGAAAATTATAATATAGAGTGAAAATGTGTGCATTATAATACAGAGAGATGTGTGCACAGAGGTTTGGCCAGAGTGTTTTCTGTGACAGTTTGAAGAAGAAGCTGCTCTCTTGGGCCTGGGGGGTAGGAAAGTAGGAGTTCTTCAGGTAAAAGGCAGTCAGGGAGCAGGAAGGACATTCCAGGCAAAGGAGCAGCAGGTGCCCAGAGCAGAGGAGGAGATAATGGTGCTGGAAGGACCTGTAAGTAGTTCAATATGCTGGTAGCACAGGATGGTGAGAGATGAAGCTCAAGAGACAAACATGAAGCCAGAACAAGATAGGCCTTGCTTTTCATTTGTTTGTTTAGTTACAGCTCACTTCGTTCCAGAAAAGTTTTCAAGTGCCTTGAAGGGCTGAGAATACCACCCAAAGCCATTTGGAGCTCTTCGAAGACGTTGGCGAGCCTCATGGGGAAAGCAACGTCATCCGATTTGCACTGTAGGAGGAAAATGCTGTCATCTTAGAGAATAGATGGTAAGGAGCAAAGGCAAAGTCAGAGGGGCCAGTTACTAAGTTGCTAGAGTTAGTTGGTTGATAAATGCACTGGGGGTGGGGGGTGGGGGGTGGGGGGTGGGAGGTGGGGCTGAATTAAAGGAGAGGCTTTGGTGATGGAAGGAAGTAAGAGCTCTAAAATAAGCACAAGTACATGGTTTGCTAATACATATTTTATCAATGAATGATTTGTAACTAATCAGATGTGTGGGGTGAGGAAGAGAGAAGTCAAGGATAAATTTCAGTTTCAGGCTTGGGAAACTAGGTGGATGACAAGACAAGTCTTTGCTTGGATGGTGAATGCATTCCTTCTGAGCTCTTTGTATGCCTGGGAAAAGTAACTGTTGCTTATAGATGAATCTTGAGTCTACAGTAAACCCTCTGGGAGTAAGTCAATGTCTTCCTTTTTTTCTTATACATTTTCCAGCACTGGAAACAGTACTGATCACACAAAACAGGATCCATCATCTTCATTCAATTGTAAACAATTCCGTGAATCTAGCACCCAGTGCCATCCACCGAAGAATGACTGACATGTTTTAATTGAGTACCAATTGGGATTCTTTGATTGTGTGCGACAGAAACTGACTTGGACTAACACGAACCAAAGAGAACTGTGGTGTATTATTGGAAGCCCTCAGGCATGACATAACGTCTGGAGAAACAGGCTTGGAAACAGGCAGTAAGGGAGGCAGGTGCAGAGAACAGGCGGAACCGCAGGAAGTGTCCTATCGCATGAAGGGGCGAGTCAGGAAGCCACTGCAGAAATGGACAAACCACAACAACTTTCCGCTCTTTTCCTGTGTTCAAGATTCAAGTTCCAGAGAGCTCTAAATTATTGCTCATCTTGAGTAACCTCCACTGCCTCGCTAGTGCCGGGTTGGGCCCCTAATTATAGTCCCACAAGAAGGGAAGGGGTAATTCCTCAAACATTTAAAAATCATGGTGTTCTTAGGAAGGAAAAAAAAATGGAGGCTAGTCAGCCACATATTACAAATGTCCACTTTAAGCTGATCATAACTTCTGTTGTATGCTGTTTAGAAAAAAGTCTTAGACATAAAAATGAAGATTTATAAAGTATAGGCATAAGAATTTTATTTTCTAGCTAAAAGGAACTTGGATCTTCAACTTAGCCACTCTCTTTGGCAACTTTCATCTATTATTTTGCATCTAGAGAGCAAAATGGACATTTGAAAAATAGAACACAAACACTAAACTGAGACACCCTAAGAAGTCCTAGGCTTGGAAGGAAATATATCAACTTTACAGGAGAAATTGAATAGGCTGGGGGTGGGGTGGGAAAGAAAACGTGAGAAAAAGGAGGAACACACACAGAAGAAACATCCAGCCCTATTTGGATAAACTTTAGAACAACATTTAAACCAAATCTCTCTCTGGAGTGTTGGGAGGGAACACCCGACACTAATTACAGGACTAAGATATGCAAAAAGCCACTTCAGGGCCCTGGGGCCCAGCTCAGTCATCCCAGTGGTGGCTTTTAAGATGTGGTTGTGGTTGTTTGTTTGGTGGTAGAGAGAGTTTAAATTTACTTCCACTGGTCTTAGTAGATGTTGATATTTCTTCCATCTCTAATCTCCCTCCAGAGCTAGGGGGATACCTGTGCCAACGATGGCTTTGTTTGGTATGCAGACAGTCCCAGTGCTCCAGAGTCAAATCACCAGGAAGGATGTTTATGGAAATGTGGGAAATAGGACTGCAGGCCTGTTTGAAGTTTGCTTAGAGATCTCTGGAGATCCCTTACCCCACCCCTTTTGAGAAAATAAAGGGACTACTTTTATGTTTGATTTTTGAAAACCATGGAGGGATTTTACATTGTATTTTATTTGAAGCCACCATTTTGATGATGTTCCTGTTTTCTTTCATTTCTAATACACGTTTGAAAAAGTAAACAGCAATTTCTCTTTTTACTGTAAACGTAGACGAGCTCAACCTTGAGAAAGCCTGCATTTCTTGCTAGGGTAGAATCCAGATGAGACATACATATGATGGGTGAAAAGTACTTTATTAAAAACCTAATTAGCATTTTCTGTGAGAAATGTGGTTTTGTTACTGTATTAGACATATTATGTACTGGCTTAATAAATCTATAGAGTTGAGGTTATTAAGTTACTCTCAAAAATCTGTTTTTCTTTTCCCAAACTATAGAGATGGCCTAGAAAATAAATAATGAATTCAGTTCATTTATTTACACTTATTTTTAAATCTCATGGGTGTGGTTTTTTTCTTTCTTTATGTAGAAAAGATGATTATGGAACAGCAGATGGGAAGAGGTAGTCTTCAAAATTTAGAGATCGGATGTGTGAGCTAAGGATTAACTTTAAATGATTTTAATTTGTCACACAGAAAAAAGACCTGACTTATTCTTTTTGCTTCAGAAATGTTTCCCTATTCTTATGGCTAGGAGAATTCATACATTGCCAAGGATTCATGATGACATTAAACATAAGTTTATAAGTTGTATTAGACAACCTTTTAAATTTTTTTTCAAAAATGAACTATTTATGTCACTATTGTGGTCAACAATGTAGTCAATGATGTAAACCAGACCGCCTGGATTTAAATGCCAACTCTCAACTATAGAATCAGCCACCATCCATAAGTTGAAAACAAATGGTCTTTTGCAGAGCTATAATAACTATGTATATTAGTTGATGCAGAAAAAATCCAGAAATTTTACTTTACCAGTTGCTTTTTCATTTGATGGTTCTAGAGAAAGCTATGAATGTGTGTGTGTGTGTGTGTGTGTGTGTGTACATCTGTGTATGTGGAAACATGTATGGATGTAATGTATTTATGCATGTATAATTCATAAAGCTGACAGTTCTAATGAAGATTAATTTAAGGGTCTCAATCCTACTAAGCTATTCTAAGAGGAAAACTTTCATTGATGATCGTAATGCTGCTATCCCAACCCATTTCACATGGGACAGTGATGTCATGGTTGAGCCACTCTGCACTAGCTCCTTTGTCTAGCATAGATTACTTTTCGTAGGACAGATGAGATGAGTTGGTAGGTGGAGGTGGAATGGAATTCAAGATAGATTTCTATTTGTTTTATAAGCTCTTACTTCAGTCTGGGAGGAGGATATGATTAAGGTGAGTGCTGAGATATTATCCCATAAATGGCAATCATTATAATTTCTAATATGGAATATAGAAGGGCATGTTGGTAATGAAGAGTTGGTAATTCAACTTGGGCAAATTCTTGCAATTAATTCAGCCTACTATTGACAACAAAATTGTATGGCTCTCTGTGCATTTTTGGGATTATTTCAGGACAAGTTTGAAATGGAAGTTACTGGACCAGAAGCCATTTTGAGCTATCTACCAAAATAAAAAAAAAAATGTATTCCCTGGGAAATGCCTACAAAATTACATGCATTCATGATTGTATTTCATGATAATTTTTCATGGATAATAAGTGTCCTTGATCTAATAACAAAGGAATAAATTCCCAACTTCAAAAATGTTGTCAAATCTGAGTTTATTCCAGTATGAAAGTTGACTTTGTATGTTTGTTTGTTTGTTTTTTGTGGGACTTTTCAGGGGTGGAGTGGGAGAAGAAATTGTAATGTTACCATAAGAAAGTTTTACAATCTTGCCTTATTTTGAGAATTTACATTTCCTGTGTTACTGTGACTTTATTTGGGTGGGATAATACCAATGGCACTTATTTGGAATTTGAGAAGTTTATAGTAGATTTTTCATTCTGACACTTGTACCAAAACTATTTAGAATTCTCTGAATTCTCCTCATGGGTTCATTGTCTGTCTATTCATGCCACACTGAGGACATCATTAATATATGGCAGCCCATCTGGAAACTGAGGGGCAAGGTCAAGTAGAAGTCATGGAACATTCCAGAAAGACCAAAATTCTAAATAAAAACAGCTTAACTCAGAATGCTCTTCAGCAAGTGATGATTGTTTTGGCATCTGCAGCAACGTCTGCCATTAAGAAGCTTTCAACAAGTAGATTTTTAAAAATCCTTCACTTCTCAAAGAGGAGTAAGAATTTCATTGACTGTAAGCATTAGATATAGGCATTCATTAATTCGGAGTGTTTTCCTGAAGGTCACACATTGTCATTATTCTTTGGTTCTAGCATTACACTGTCCAATATAGTAGCTGTTAGCCAGGGGTGACCACTGAGCTCCTGAAATGTAGTGAGACAGATAAATATAATTTTAAATTTAATGTTAATTCCTTTAAATGAAAAAAATTGAACATAAAACATCTCATTAACATATTAATGTTGCTCATGAGTTGGGAATTGTCCCTTCCTCCTCTGATTTCTGGGCTTATGTAAAATTGCTTTTCTCTCCCTTCAATGTTTAATAGAATTCACCAGTGAAGGCGTTTGAACAAGTACATTTTCTGCTGGACACTTTTTCCCCTCCACTGGTTTTCAATAATGTGATTAAACTATGCTTTCTTGTGGTTTTCTTTGTCTTTATCCTGTCTGTTCAGTTTCTTAGATCTGTGGATTTATAGAGGTATTATCCAAAGGATACAAAAAGTTTCAGTTATGTAACATGAATAACTGCTAGAGCCCTGCTGTACTGCACAGTGCTTGCAGTTAATTATACTGTATTATATACTGAAAAATTTGCTGAGAGATTAAATCTTATTTAATCTTTCTGGCCTTATCACTCAATAATAATGTGTAAAGAGGGTGGGAGAAACTTTTGAAGGTGTTATATATGTTGGCATAGGTTTGGTGATGGTTTCAAGGTTGCATGCTTATCTTCAAACTCAGGTTGTAACACATTAAATATGTGCTTCTTTTTGTTGGTCAATCATACCTCTAAAAGCAGTTTTAAAAATAATTTGGAAAACTTTTGACCAGTCTTTTTTTCTTTTTATTTGCCTTTTCTTCTTCTTTTGTTGGCACTCCCAATTTTTCCATAGGTAACCAAAGTTCTATTTATTTCTTTTTCAACTCCTCACCCCGAGTACTATAGTTTGCATTTCCTTTGCTATGTTTTCAAGTTTATTAATCTTTTATTGTTCAGTCTCTAGTCTGCTATGAAGTCCATTCAGTTAATTTTCCCTCTCAGATATTATGCTTTTCAACTCTAACAATTACGTTTGTTTTCTTAAATCATTCATTTCTTTTGTCATTAAGTTCTTGTTTATATTAAAATCTTTGACAACATTTATATTCTTATAATGTACTTGTCTGCTAATTCATCATCTCTGTTATTTCTCAGTTTATTTCTGTTAAACATTTCTCCTGATTATGAGCTAGCTACATTTTTCTGCTTCTTTCCACAGTCAGTAGTTTTTATATAATTAGAGATATTATAAATGTTATAGTGATAAGGGTACGGATTTTATTGTCTTCATTTAAAGGATACTGAAGTATATTTTGACAGTAAATTTACTTACTTGTGTATTATTTTGAATTTATCTTTGTGCTTTTTTAGGGTGGCATAGAGACTAGCTCTGCAATGAAGACCCCTTCTGGGGTCTCTATTGAATGCCTCAGGCATTCACCAAGGTTTCTCCAATTTGGGTGTTTTGTACAAATAGTCTCCCACCCTTGTTGAGTTTTGGGTTTATTCAGCTTATAGCTCCAGAGTAGTTTTTATTTTTGCCCCTTCTTGCATTTTACTCTCTGCATTGCTTAGTTTTATCCTATGCTTGTAGTGCTCATCTAAGGTCTTAAGGGGCACCATGCAGGTGCATAGACCTATATCTTTGGCAGTTTCCTTGTCATTGGTACCCTACCTTGTGGATCCAGCTGCCTCCTGTTCTCTAAACTCAATACCTGTCCCATGATCTCAGTGGGACGGCCATGCTTTGCTTGAGTTTCTCTTCCCTGGCTTAAATTTAGGAAGTGCTTCCAGGAAGGAAGTTGCACTGATCATATAGTTCACCTCATTTGTTTCCTTTCTCTCAGGTATCATGGTCCTGTACTGCCAGTTGTCCAATGCCTGGAAATAGTGGTTTCACATATTTTGTCAGTTTTCTCATTTATCATGGGAAGGCAAGTTCAGTTTCTGTGACTGTCACAGGAAGAAGACTCAGTTCTTTGTTAACTTTTAAATATCTGTTTTGAAATTTAATGTGTCAAAATGCATGATAGTATACTTTCAAAATCCACATTTGTCATGTATACTGTTGAAAGTGGAAGTAGTAATAGAAACTTTCATGTTTTGGGAATTCTTCCATATCTCTGACTGTCAGAATAATAATATGGCTTCAATTTTGATAGCGGCATTGAAGCTTAAAATCTTTTAGCAAATTCACCAAAGCATCCTCAAAGCAGCCAAATGTTTTTTTAAATTTCTCATTTATAGTTTTTAGAGTTAAATTCATATTCTTTATATTGAATTAGTACTGCTGGGAATGTTTCATTTCTTTGTGTTATTTTACATACTAGAATCATAGTTTTTCATTGAATTCCAAAGCAAATAAACAGAAAGACAAAAAAATTTAGAATATTGGCATGTGTACACACACACACACAATCCTGTATGAATGTAAACTTATTATTTTAATATTTAAATTTTTTTATTGATTTCAGAGAGGAAAAGGGAGAGATAGAGAGAGAAAGGGAGAGGGGAGAGAGAGAGAGAGAGAGAGAAAGAGAGAGAGAGAGAGAGAGAGAGAGAGAGAGAGAGAGAGAGAGAATATGAAACATCAATGATGAGAATCATTGATCTGCTGCTTCCTGCATGGCCCCCTACTGGGGATCGAGCCTGCAAACCCAGCATGTGCCCTGACTGGGAATCTAACCTTGACCTCCTGGTTCATAGGTTGATGCTCAACCACTGAGCCACACCGGCTGGGCTGAATGTAAACTTATTTGCTCTCTTTTTGAGTCATTTCGCCATGCAAGTAAACATACACAAAAGGGACAACTAAATATTAGTGCCCCCTGGCATATAATAGATAAGGATGAGTTTCACTGTTGTTGTTGTTTTTCGGAAACTTTAAATAGTGTCTGTCCCCAAATAGCACTTTAAAGAGCCCTCATTTCCATTCAAAGACACGTATAACCAATGTTGCCAGCTCTGGTCAGAGTCTCACTTTGATTCCTTTATCTACTCTCACTCCTTATGTCCTATCTACCTACTCTTGCCCTAAGTCAGACTGGCACATCACAAAGGCAGCACAGGGCTTTCCAGGTGGTACAATTCCACATCTCCTAGTGAGGACTAGAGATCCTGTGTACTGCTGGGTCCCTGAATCTCAAAGAGGTGTTGGTTTTGGTCGATGCCTCTGGTGGCAGGAAAAGCAACGAGAGAGGTGGGCATGGTACCACGCTTGCTATGAAGTGCATAGTGAAGTTTACGGAAATATGAAGTGTTGTGAGGACATGAATGCGGACTTAGTTCCTTTGAGTCAATAGATGAAAGACTGCTGTTAACAGCACTGGCAGGTAATTTGACTTCCAGTCATGAATTATTGATCTCGACCCATAAAAATGCAACAGGACAGGTGACCACACATTTGCTAATTGGTGTTGGCATCATCAGCGTCTGGTCACCTCTCTGTGTCTGTGTTTCCTTCCGCAGGTAAATAAACTAACTCCAGCTGTTCCGTGTCAACTCTTCCAACAAGCTTGGACCTTGGTTCTGATTTGGCTCCATGCACACCAAGCACTGTCTCCACCCGAATATTTAGTTTGACTTCTTTTTTCTCAGGTCCGTAATACTCATGAGTGTTTCTCACATGATTTCAACGTATTTTCATCCAATTAAGCAAGCGTTGAGTCAGCACTCAATCTAGCTATCTCGGGTCTGTGTTGTCCTGGACTAAAGGGGTCTGTTTGCCTGTGGCCCATCAAAGCCCAATCAAAGGCAAACAGGAGTTTGCTGCCAAGAAAGTAAAGGTTTATTTTTCAGGAAGTGGCACCATGCCCAGCGTCACAGGTGAGCGCCTGCTCAGAGACCTGGCTCCCAGAGGGCTTCTAGGGGATGGGTTAGACAGGGGACTACGGGAGTTAGGGTCATGGTTGCGGTCCTGGTCTCTATGGACTGTTCAGCACGAGGGGAGAGGGTAGTTGAATATTGTTAACGGATCCTGAGGTCAGCCATGACATCACTCTGTGAGTTTGCAAGGGTGTGGTCACTGGGGTCATTCTGCATTTCTGGCTCAGGAGCTGAAACATAACCGAGGCCTAGATGTTATCTCTAGACTGAAACTCTGCCTCTTTGGTCAACAGACTGGAGGCATTTTTCCTAAGATTATTCGATGCTGCCCAGAAAGAACCTCATTGTCCTGACAGCTTAATGATTAAGGAAGTGCACAAGCAAGAGAGAAGGATGGCGAGGCAGGTAGCTGAATGGGGCCCAGAATCAAAAGGAGAGAAAGAAGAAAAAGTCATATTAAAGAAATGAAGTGTGATTTCTGTGTGATTACATCAGTAAGACAGAATATGATGCCATATTAGAAAGCATTTGTAAAAAAACTACACAGTACTATTTTATGTGTAAGAAATTATTATCATTTATCTAGAAACTTGAGGTTTAGAATTATCTTGAGGTATTTAGAACATGTTAGGTGTTAGCATTATCTGGGACCAGGATGTACATGTTGATCATCTCAAGTTTTCTCAGATCCTTGAGACCACATTCAGTGAAATTAATAATAAATAGTTATCGGTTGAGCCAAGACATGAAGTTGATTTAGAGGATGGAAATGGGACCATTTGCAAGGTTCTTCCACTTGGAAGATGTTATTTCTCTGTGTTTTTTCTTCTCATTTTCCTATTGCTATTAAGTTATTCATCTTATTTCAGAGCTAATACTTTTTTAAAAAATATATTTTATTGATTTTTTACAGAGAGGAAGGGAGAGAGATAGCTAGAAACATCGATGAGAGAGAAACATCGATCAGCTGCCTCGTGCACATCTCCTACTGGGGATGTGCCCGCAACCCAGGTACATACATGCCCTTGACTGGAATCAACCTGGGACCTTTCAGTCCACAGGCTGACGACAGAGCTAATCCTTTGCTATTTTTGAAAAGCTAATAAGAAAGATACAGAGAGAAATTACATGAAAGAAAATTAAATGGAAGGATATAGTATGGGACCAAAAACTCAAGGAGTGAATGTACTTGAGGCTTCAGGACTTTTCAAAAGTAAGGAATTCTAGATCCCACTCCGATTGATGTTTTTCATTAGGCTTTGTCATCGGCATTTCTCAACTCACCTGGGTATGTCTACTTAATATTTGAATTCAGTTAACTGTGATCTCATGTTCATTTTATGATTTTAACACTCACATTAACAATACACTTATCAACGTTAAGATGCCATTTGATGGGATTAATAGTTATGCAAAAGATCTACATGAAAATAAAATAAGGTTATGACTTCTTAAAGTAATCCTCTCAGATATTTATATATTCATATTCAATTTAGGGAAAATTATAGTTTTTAAGTTCTTGTTACAGAAGTCAAAGGAGTAAACATTCATTCTCTTTCTCAACTTTCCCTTCTCACATTCTTTCTGTTTTACTCAATGTCTTTCTGTCTCTATTTTTACTCATGACTTGATTTTGTTGGTATATTCAGTTTGCCATTCATTCACTAAAATGACTGGAAGTGAAGTTCCTTTAGAAGTTTAGCACAAACACCACTGGTTTATTTCAGTGGGAGTCCATCAACCAAAGGTGGAAAAAATTCCAAAAAAATTCTATTTGCTGGAAAATTTGCTAATAAGCTTTTGGTTACTCAAAGACTTGCTCACAATGTGGGATTTGAGGGTGGGGGCCTGGGTGGAGAGAAGACAAAATATAATAAACACAACAGAAAATTACTGGCATCAAACTAGAGTGCATTAGGAAAACACGAGAGAGAACTGTGAAAACAGTCTTTGTACTTTGAAAAGTGGAACGTTTCAGAGATGCCGATTATAAAGATTGGAACTAATAGCAGTGGCCCAAAGCAAGTTTCTGATTCAGTCCTGAATTTGCACATTTTATTCTTCATTCATAAAGAAATCTTAGTTTGCAAACAGGATGTATACCAGACCCTTCAATGATCTAAGAATTTCATTTACATAGAAAATTTATGTAAACACATGTCCTTCTTTTAGAGTGAGAAAAGACTTAGCTAAACTGAAACAAATAGCATTTACTATAGCTTATCTATTTTTTTAAAAATTAGAAATGTAAAGCGTATGAATGAAGCATCAGATTTTTAATTAAAAACATATTTTAGCATGTTTTCTCTTTTTCTGGTACATTTATTTTTTTCTTCCATTTGTTGACTCCAATGTGAATTCAAATAAGTTCTTGGTTTATTTGACTTTTGATTTTAAAAAGCAAGGGATGAATTTCAGTCCCTAAATTTGGAAACATGTCTTTGGAGTGAGGTCCTTCTAACTTCTGTGAGGGAGGGGCAATTAAATTGGCTCTTAGAGAAAGGGTATGATTTCAATAACAAATGGATGGGGTAGAGTTCTCCCATACCAAGGGAATGGGATCATGGAAAGCAAGAATGTAGATGTGGTCAAGTCATTTTTGATGAGTGAGAGTGACCTTATAGTGTAAGACAAAAGCAAAAGAGGAAAGTTAGGAAATTAGTCATGTGCATCACCCCAGAATGCCAGGACTACGAGTTCTATTTGAATAATTGGCCAATGGCAGACATTGACAGTTTTAAGCTCCATGGAAAGGCAGTGGGTAAGCTAGAAAAAGAAAACAAATGAAGAAAGACTAAATGCCTATGGAACAATTCCTTATGCTATACATTTTATAGTTATGTCAAATTCCCCACTATGCAGATAGGAAAACTTGAGTTCAGAAACGTTGAAAACTGCTAAGATCTATAAATTTAGCATTCAAATCCCAGTTTGTTGAATGAAAGCCTAACCTTCAATAATGACAAGATGCAAGAGATACTTTAGAACCAGAGATCTGGCAGAAGGCACAGAGATTGGGGGCAGGGATATTAAATGGAGGCCTCTAGCCTGCATCTAGGAAGACCTCATGAACTATGATGTTAGAGAACATAGGGCAAACACCAGAATTCTAGTTTGTTATTTTTTCTCATTATCGAAGTTAATAGGATTTCTGGGTTAGCATACTAGCCATACTTAATAATATACCTCATCTTAACTTCCCATTAAAATATCATAATGATACACAAACAGAGAGGCTGCTGCACGATAAATTAAACACAAGAAGAGATCAAGGCCAGATTTTTTTCTAATTGTATCTCTGGTGTGGCAGATTTGAAAAGCATAATCTTTAGCTATAGGATCTGGGTTCCAACCTCTGAACTTGGACAAGAGAAAAGCCAGCCAAGCCATTAGGCAAACATGTTTACCTCTCCATTACAGGTTGCTGACTTAGATTGAAGGAGCTATTCTTCTGGACACATAGGCATCGACTTCTGAGTGGTAAGTGTACTCAGATCCAAACTCATGAAATTCAGAGCCTGGTTCTTTCCTACCTTTCTTCTGTATGTGTATCCATTTCTCTCTTAACATTCACTGAGAGATTACAAGTCTCAGGGTACTAAAGGCCAGGAATTAAAGGGGGCTGAATGTAGATAGAGATGGGAAAATGTTGCTAGTAGCACACTGAAGATATGAAGAGCTGTGAACTGTATCTGATTCAAGCATTGTCAGAGCAACCTACTGTTAGCATCGAAGAAGATGCAAACTCAGTTCACCACGTGCCCTGTCATATTTCACCAGATGAGCAATGCATTATGCACCTCCTCTTGGCTTTTAGGTTCATTGAATCCACATTCAAATGGATTGTGAGAGAGGCTGCTCATCCTCTACATTGCAAAAATCATGTATGGGTGACTTCAAAGATGAGCCACTAAAAACTAAACCAAATCAAAGCATGTGACCTCTGATAGGAAAATATAGAATAAGAACCAAGAATGCCAAAACCGGTTTGGCTCAGTGGATAGAGCGTCGGCCTGCGGACTGAAAGGTCCCAGGTTCGATTCCAGTCAAGGGCATGTACCTGGGTTACGGGCACATCCCCAGTGGGAGATGTGCAGGAGGCAGCTGATCGATGTTTCTCTCTCATCGATGTTTCTAACTCTCTACTTCTCTCCCTTCCTCTCTGTAAAAAATCAATAAAATATATTAAAAAAAAAAAAAGAACCAAGAATGTTGCCACAAAGGCATGCAGGAGTACTTTGCATGATTAATCTCCTGAAGGCATTAAAAAAACATACCAACACCTGGGCCTCAATGCCAGAACTTCTGAAATTATTAGTGTGGAGGTTGGTCTCTGAATTGGTATGTTTTAAAATGTACCACATAACTCTAATGCAGCCAAAATTAAGAATGTGACTTAGCAAGAACATCTCTCCACAACTGTGCTCCCCTCACTGAATGGTACTTTCTTGATATGGCAGAAGAGAAACCTTCAGTAAGAAAACTCTCAGTGAACCATTGTGTTTCTCCTACCTTCTTGGAAATGCTTCTTCTGTAATGCGTATATTATAAAATGCTCCAAGAAAATACACACTATTTTATTTTATTTTATTTTTTAAAAATATTTTTTATTAATTTCAGAGAGGATGGAAGAGGGAGAGAGAGATAGAAACATCCATTATGAGAGAGAATTATTAATTGGCTGCCTCCTGCATGCTCCCCACTGGGGATTGAGCCCGCAATCTGGGCATGTGCCCTTGACCGGAATCGAACCTGGGACCCTTTGGTCCACAGGTCGTCCCTCTACCCACTGAACAAAACCAGCTAGGGCAATACACACCATTTTAAAACATCAGAGCCAAAAAGAAAGTGAGGTAAGCTGAAATTTCATGATGACCTGAGATTACTTCTTTGCCCCTTTTTTATAGAATGCACTAGAGGCCCGATGCATGAAATTCATGCAAGAGGCTCAGCCCCTGCCACCACATCGGCTGCCTCTGCCTGGCACCCCCCCCTCCCCGCCCCAGTGGCCACCTCTGCCTTGGCCCCCCACCGCCATGGCTTCATCCAGAAGGTCATCTGGTCTAATTAGCATATTATGCTTTTATTATTATAGGTTGTCATTCCAAGATTGGTTGAGTTCAGACTAACAGAGAGCAGTTCTAATGAAGACAAGGACCTCGAACTGGGACAGTTACACAGGGAAGCTGGCTGGGCTCTGTTCATGGTCATGGAACCCAAAGAGTGCCATGAAGATCTAGCATCACCAACCAAAAAAGAAGTAAAAGTGTTTTCCTGGACTGTTTTCTTCCGAACTCGCTGGCCCTCAGGTGTTTTATCCATGAAGAGGAAAGGTGATATGATTTAAAGCTTCCTTAAGTCTGATCTATACATGATCATATTATTTTTAGTATTAGAATTTGATTAGCATTAAGGACAACAAATAAAACAAAAAATATGTTCTACTTACGTTTTAGCAGTTACTTTAAATGTCATGGATATTCCAGCATCAGATTCGCAATGAGGTGAGTGAAGAACTTGCACGTAGCACCAGCTTTAAGGAGGGGGAGGTGCCAAAAGACTCAGTAATTTAAAAAAAATCTTGTGTCACTTTAAAAAAAATCAAAATTAGTACAAAATATCTATGATGAGCAAAATATCACTAATCAAATAAAAATAGGCTGCATTTTAAAATTTAGATTTGCTTAGTGCAAATTAATACTCATAGTGTTTGACTGGGTTAATATTCAAATGCATGTTTATCAACCATTCATACAATAAACATGGAGTGATTGCAAATACAAGGATGTTGGAAATATAGTCTTGGACTTGAAAAGATTTATAATCTAATGTGGGATGGTGAAGTCTGTGGGGTAGGGGAAGAAGCAGACACATGCAATTAATTTTAAGACAAGGCAAAATAGAAGAGTATAATAATACAAGTACCCATAATATGGGTATTTAGAAGATAGGGCTTTTGACAGAGAATGTGTGTGTGTGTGTGTGTGTGTGTGCATGTGCATGCACACACCTCTATGAGGTAGATTTAGGCAGTCTTCATGAAAAATGAGACTTTTAATTGCGTAGAGTGTTTTTAGGAGAGATGATGGAAAGACAAACTGAAGGAGTGAAGTGACAAAGGCACAGAGACTTGGGAATACAGAGAAAATTCAGGAATTCAGGAAAGGAGACAGCTTTTGTGGCAGAATCGTAAGTGTGCATGATTTGCTACAATAGTCAGACTTGTGGCTGGAAAAGTTGGTAGGAATTTGAATGTTATAAGTACCCATCATCAGCTGGATTCCAGAGTCTGGTCCTCCGGGGTGAGGAACAGAGCTGTAAACACCCTTTAAAGTTTGGAGTCCCCACAAATGAGAATCCACTGAGTTTCTAAATGCAACAGTGTTTGGGAAGTTGGTAGCTCTGACCTGGTAAACTTCGCCAAGAAGGTTTAGTTAAACATCGAGGGAAACACACTGCCTCCAGAATTTAGCTTTGAAATGACAAAAGCCACTATTCACTCCCCATCTATGTCACGTGCACAGTGAATCAGAACAAAGGTGACACATTTTTAGCGATTGGCCTCAGGTTGGGTGGCTCAGGAGTGATACCATTCACTGTGTAACAGGTTTTTGAATGAAGCCAGGATTGACTCTTAGGATGGAAAAGAATTTCTGTGAGAGAAAAACAAAGCACATCAAAGAGCAATCATTTTTCAAATCGTACACTCGCTTCTGGAGATGTAGCGTTTTTGGCTTTGACTTGAAAGCTGTGGTGTTGAGTCTGGGAGGAGGTGGAAGGTAATGGCTGTAGACAGCAGCAATAAACGAGAACCTCAGGAACCCTTCTGGTTTGGCATGATGGAATCCAGCGGCAAGTACACTGTATGTATCTAAAATGAATAATAACCTCATAAAAATGTAAGCAAATTTTGTTGTGTGTCCTCCCCTGATCTTACCTGACCTTAACCATGACACTTGTGACTCTCTCTCTCTCTCTCTCTCTCTCTCTCTCTCTCTCTCTTTCTCTTTCTCTCTCTCTTCTACTTAATTTCTAAGATACTGTGTATTGTGTTTCCTTTTGGGTTTTGACCAAATTTCCATCTATTGATTATTGGCAATTTTCTTACTACATTAGAATATTGTGGTTGGAAATAAAGAAAAGAAAATCCCCACTTTTTTCTCTTTTGTCAATTAGAATAGAATTAGGGGTGTTCTTAATGGCCAAGTCTAAGAATGTATAATTTGGCTCTATAAAGCCCGTATTTAACTCTTATTCTTAAACAAAAATATTTGAAAGGGAAATAAAAGCCCAATATCTATAGCTAGTGACTCATATGAAAGTTGGACTGGGATTGTTTATTGTATGACTGTATTTTAGTATTATTTAGAGTTCTTGTATTTCTAGAATTCTCTAGAAACTAAAATATGCTCACTAACAGTGCTTGCTATTTAAAAATAAGTGCTATTTGCACCTAAAATAAAATGTTGCTTAAAAATGCTCTTGAAGGAACAAAACTTTCATTCTTCTCCATTTCTTCATTTGGCTATATGGAAAACATTCCACTGAGCTCATTCAGAAAATGTGCAAACCTGGCTTTGGGCGCAATACTAATTTTCTAAAGTGGATGGGCCAGGACTGGTTTCCGTACATTTTTTGCAATCAGTTGCACGTGGCTGGAAGACTAACGGTGATTTATAGTAATTGCCTGTCATCAGTCTATGCCATGCTCACCTGCATAATCCATCAATTGTCCCAACAATGTCCAGAGCTCATAACCTCTCTGAGGTTATTTGGTTCTTGTGTGAGGAAACACACGCCAAGTGCCAATGTTCCAAGAATGAAGCCCTGGCCCCCTGTGCCTGCTGCTCCAACTGCCACAGCAGCAAGGAGAAAAGAGTCCCAGGCATGTTGCCTCACAGCTAATTGGAAGGTAAGAAGCCGTCCCCTGAGATTGCGCATTACACGGGCAGAGCAGGAAGGCGTGGTCTACTACGGCAGGGTTCTTCAACCTCACCACTACTGGCATTTAGGATGGGGATAATTCTTTGTGGTAGGGACTGTCCTCTGCAATGCAGCATCCTTTGATTCTACCCACTACATGCCCTACCCCCGGCCCTGTGTTGTGACAATAAAAAATAGCCCCAAACATTGCCAGCTATCTCCTAGGGGCACTCAATTTCTCTGGAATGAGAACTGGATTGTAGTAGGGGAAAAGTAAAATAGCTTTCATAATTGGCCAGCATTGCGTACTCAATGCATGACGTCTATAGCAGTCTACAGCATGGAAAGGAATAAGACAAGTATTAATTAAATATATTTAAAAGTAATGTATATGCACACAAAGCATAGATCAACACTTTTAGAAAACTTTTCACTAGAGAAGGGAGTGGTAAAAATAAATCTCCACAGTTACAGTATTTCTGAAGCACCTGTATTTGGGAGAAAAGTGAATGGTAGAAAGTTTTTCTACATTGGTTACTATTTTGACCAACTCACTGATTTTGTTTTATTTTTTTTTCCAACTCACTGATTTTAATTCTACTCTTCTGTTATATAAAATAATTATAACTTTTCTTCCCCATGGTAGTCCATCAACTATTTGAAAGCATATACTCTATCATTCTAAAGGCCCTTTCCAACCTTTTTATCCTATAATATAGGATTTAGTTTTAAGTTCCTTCATCTTTCTCATTTCTTTCCCCTAATAGAGACAATCTATTTATATTATTCTTAAATTATGATTCCCAGGGTTGAAATGAGAACTTGAATCAATTAGAAATGCTTTTGTTTGCAAGAAAGAGAAAATTCAGTACGAATTTAAAACTTTAAAATATGTTCTCACAAAATAAGAATTTCAAAGATGGTTGATTGTTAACATTAGTTCAGCTGTTCCAGGACCCAGTTTGTCGCTGATTATCTGTCCTACACTTGTTCATACAGAGTAAAAAGGGAGGGTAGAAAGGATGTTAGCACCAGCAGGATCTGCAACATATATTATCACCGTATAATAGGAAGAGCATCACTGTATATATACAGTGTGTATGTAACTGCATCAATACACTTGAAAAGCCTAATTGCTTCATACTATATTACATGACAGCCACTGTATTTAACTATATTGTAGAAACTATTCCATTGCAATATAATTTGTCTCTCCCTATCTTGAGATCATTGATTACTGGAACCCTCTATTATTTGTTATTGCACCCTAATATTATTAAAGCTTACATACATAAGTAATTACTAAAAATATTTTAAAATTATCCATGTATATAAATATGTCCTCACCTTAAGAGCAAAGTTTTCACTTGCAAGAAGTTGTTTATTAGAAAATTTCTATTTACAACATATTTATTTTTCCTTCTGCTACACTGGAATTTCTTGTGGAGGTCCATGAATTCTCTAGAAACTGTATATTGTATTTTGTGTGCATGTGCATTTAGGAAGTGAACCACAGCTTTAATCAGGTTCTTAAAGAGGTATTTGGCTCAAGAAATTGTAAGTTCTTCATACAATATGGATTTTTCAAAAAAGGAGAAATAGAAGATCAAAGGAAAAATACTCTGAGAGGAGAAAACTGTTTGGGAAATCTAGACAGCCAGAAAAAGCCTCTATTTGAAGAGATTTCCATTCTTAAAAGTTTAAAAATGTTTTAAAAAGAAAAAAAGTATGTTCAGTGACAATCCTGATTTCATATTAAATTCTATCACTGAGTTCCCACAATGGAGACTAGTTAATGCCAAAATCCAAAAAAACGGTTTAGGAGTCTAATTCCTATTGGCTTATGAGTTTAAAAATAATAGACTCCCAAAATTAAAATGTATTTATTCTTTCAATAGGATAAAGATGCAATATATAACTGTCTTTTCTATGGGTTCTAGATCCATTTTCAGCAAAAGCCTTTTAAATTCTATGTTGATGGATTTATACAGATTCAGCAAATATTTGACTGGCCCACAGTAGGACCAACGTAGAGGAACTGGTAGGATTTAGGAGTGAGGTCTAAAAACAGGAACAGGAACTTGACCACAGCTACAATAAAGAGCCAAATTAAGGAGGTAGACACATTTATTCTGTGGTACATTTCCTAAGTCTTCATCCTCCTAATTAGAGGGATTTTAGTTTCTTATGAAATGACCTGCAGGCGACTAAACAATTTATTATGCTATTGTATACACTCAGCTTAATATATTTTGGAAAATAAAGATGTCCAATTTCCACATGTACAACTGATACCAAAAGCTTTCTTTGCGGTCTTAAATTGGAGGCCGCCTTAAGTCAGACACTCCTGACCCATGCACGTTGAAATGATTTTTCAGGGAAAGGCATGCAGACTCAGAAAACAAAACAACAAGAAAAATAACAGTGAGAATCAATTCATCTTCCCCACCCAAGGAAGAAGATTCCCTAGAGTCAGGGCTGGTGCACCAAGTGAATTAGGACTGTCTGACTTACTGCCTGTGGCTTGCTTGTTTTGTACTCAAATGAATATCGAGGGTAATAATTTCCACTTGATTGTTAACTATTATGCTTTTATATTACTAAACATTGTTGTTTTTAAAATGAATACTTCCATTGATTTGAATGTTGAAATACATTTGCAAAGAAAAATAGACTTTAAAATGCTGATAACCAAAGTGCAAAAAATGGCATCTTTTAACTTCCGGAAAATCAAGGAAGGATCTTTGAGTGTCACTGGTTTACACACTGGTACATTTTTAATTAGTTGTGTTAAAATGGGATACTCCAGGGCTCCCAAGTCTCTGCCATAAGAATTTCAGGTTCTACTTGGTTCTCTTGAAACATCTGCTCTTATATTTTTTAATATATTTTTATTGATTTCAGAGAGGAGAGGCGATTAAAAACATCAATGATGAGAGGAAAGGGGATAGAAACACCAATGATCAGCTGCCTGCTGCACACTCCACACTGGGGATCAAACACGCAACCTGGGCATGTGCCCTGTCTGGGAATCAAACCTTGACCTCCTGGTTCATGAGTTGATGCTCAGCCATTGAGCCAAGCCAGCCGGGCTGGAAACACCTGCTCTGGGAACCCTGAGCCACCTTGTGAGAAGACTGACTGCAATTTGCTGAAGAGATCACGGGAAAAGGCTGAGACTCTGTGAAAAGGGAGGGGAATAGCTGAGACTGACATTCTCTCAGTCATGGCCAAGGCACCAGACATATGAGTGAACCTGTGTTGGGTCCTTCAGCCCAGGCAAGCTCCCGGATGAATCTCATCAAATGACCCCAGGCGATGTGAAGGGCAGACACACGAGCCTTGACACAGGAAATCAATAAAATGTCATCTTAAACTACTAAGTTTGGGGGTGATTTGTTAAGAGCAATGCATAATCAGAACACCTTTGTTACCATTTTAATTTATTTGATCAAAACCTTTCTTTAATGCCAAAGAAAGATTTCTTAGTTGCATTTTGGAAAACATTAATCCAGGCAACCGATCCCCCCCATCCATAAACTCCCATTCCTTTTGCCCCTGTTTTCAACCTTGTTTTTGCTTATTCATATCACTGGCTACAGATTCTGATTTTACTAATCTGTCCTTGAGTCAGAGTGTTTATATGTCTAGCAGCCCAAGAGATTCCCTATCAAAGGTAGCTTAGAGGGTCTTATTCCAAGACATTGCGCCAGTTCTAGTAACTCAGATTCTGTGTTTTTCTTTTGTACCCCCCTCCCTCTGTACTGTAAGCAGTCCTAGTAACTGCGTCTTACCCTGTTCGTTCTGCTTACGCACCTAATTTGATAGCCTTTCTAATACTCCACTGTAAATTGGAATCTTTCCTGGTTTTCATTTTCTGTTAAGTACTGTAACACATTGCTACACATTTTACATTTTAAAACAGTACCAATTTATTCTGTCACAGTTCTACAGATGTCTAGGCTCAGCATGACTCAGCTGGGTCTCTGCTCTGGGTGTTACCAGGTGGGAATCAAGATATCAACAGGGCTGCCTCCCTTTCTGGAGGATGTGGGGATGAATCTGATTCCAAGCACCTTCATATTGTTGTTGTAGTCTAGTTCCTTGCATTTCTAGAACTGAGATCCCTGTTGCTTTGCTGGCTGTTGGCTGGGGGTTGTTCTCAGCTTCTGGACACCACCTGCATTTCTTGGCTTGTGGCTCCATTTCTCCATCCTCAAAGCCAGCAGTGGAGTACAAAATGCTTCTCATGCTTCAGAATGCCTCTGATTTCTCCTTCTGCACTTCTCTTCTGCTGTTAAGAGTTCATATGATTACATTGCCCCCCTCCCCTCTCCAGTTAATCCAGGAAAACTTCCCATTTTGAGGTTTGTTGGTTTAGTGACATTGATTCTTTCTGCAAAATACTTTCACAGTAGTATCTGGACTAGTGTTTGATTGAATGATGAAGGGATGAGAATTATGAAGGAAATTCTTTGGAATTCTGCTTCCACCACATATCATCTCAGGAACTGAAGATCTGTCTTAAAATCAAGCCCCAACCAGTTTGGCTCAGTGGATAGAGCGTCAGCCTGCAGACTGAAGGGTCCCAGGTTTGATTCCTGTCAAGGGTATGTACCTTGGTTGTGGGCACATCCCCAGTAGGAGGTGTGCAGGAGGCAGCTGATCAATGTTTCTCTCTCATCAATGTTTTTAACTCTTTATCCCTCTCCCTTCCTCTCTGTAAAAAGTCAATAAAATATATTTTTAAAAAATCAAGGATCTGAGTTCTTGCTACCACCCATCTCTTCTGGTTTCTCTACTTTCCTGGCCTAACCCTGGTTTGCTTTTTGTCTTAAATGTCAGTGTCACACATTTAAAATATTTTCAATATCCCATTTTGTCCACTTGAAAAGACACTGTTGACCATTTTCTGAACTCCCTTCATAATGATTATCTGCCTGGACTGCTATCTATTCATTCATTCGTTCACTCATTCATACATTGTAAAAGTTCTTAGTAAGTACTTATTATATGTCAGGCACCTTTTAGGAGCTGGCAATACGGCAGTGAAAAAAACAAAACAGAAAACAAAACAAAAACAGCGCCCTCAAAAATATATATATTTGTGTTCATATATGCATATATGTGGTATGAAACATAAAAAATGAGCATATAATGAAATTTCAAGTGTTAAGTATCATGAGGAACAATGAAGGATGAATGGTTCTAGTCAGGGATGGCCTCTCTGAGAGATAACATTTAAGCACAGGTGTGAAGGGAGAGAAGAAGCAAGCCTCTCTCTGGGGAAGAATGTTCTAGGCCAGTGGTTCTCAACCTGTGGGTCGCGACCCCTTTGGCGGTCGAACGACCCTTTCACAGGGGTCGCCTAAGACCATCCTGCATATCAGATATTTACATTACGATTCATAACAGCAGCAACATTACAGTTATGAAGTAGCAACGAAAATAATTTTATGGTTGGGTCACAACATGAGGAACTGTATTTAAAGGGCCAGAAGGTTGAGAACCACTGTTCTAGGCAAATGGTTCTGGACAGGATTCCTGCTTAGCACAGTAAGTAAACAGCAAGAAGATAAAGCAACTGGAGCCCTGGGCCAGGGGGGAGAAAATAGGAGAGGAAGTCTGATAGGAGGCGGGACCCTGGTCCCATGGGGCTTTACGGTCATGGAATGTACACTTTTTCATTTTGACTAAGACAAGAAGGGATGGGAGACATTTTTGCAAAGGAGTTAAATGATCTGACATGGACCTAATGTGTCTTGCTGCTGAAGAAAACAGGAGGCCCTATTACGAAGCATTTGCTGTGGTCCACGGTAGAAAGATTGATGGCTTGGACTACGGTGGCAGCCGTGCAGAAGCTACGAAGTGGCTGTTCAGCATAACCTTGAAGGAAGGGACAGCTACTGCTTATTCCTGTACACGAATATTCTGTCTGACTTACCTGCAGTGGGTCACGGCTCCAGTCCCTTCTTCACTTATATAGGTTCTTATGTCTTTTGTATTTTCTGCCTGATCCTTTCCCGCTCTCAAATCTGAGCTCCCATCTCAAAACTGCCCACAACAATACAACTAAGATCTGAGGAGCAAGACAAAACATTTTTAATGGGCATATAGAGCAGAGGAGCTGGAGAGTAAAGAAAAAATGTGGATACATTCCTTATAATGTCTAGGAGGAGCCAGACTTACCAGTATTTGGAATATGAATAAATTAGCATTCCCAACTCTAGAAATATATATATATGTATATATATTTTTAACCCCAAACTAGTTCAGCCACTGCTTTGTGATGAGTCTACTTACAAGCAACTTAAAAAGATACTTTCCTGCTCTCCAATATGTAGATGTTTTTAATAATAAATAACAAGAACAGCAAAAGGTGGGTAGCTACAATTCAAGACAAACGCCATAGAAAGCTGAAATAGGGGGACAAAATGAGGTAGGCGTCTAGAAGTGGAAAGAGAAATCTATATTACAAATATTATAACTTCCTGTTACAAGGAGGTTCTCGGAGTGTTTCCTATCTTCCTCCTTCCCTGGGAACTGCCCCAAAGGATTAATCATTCTGGGGTTTGATGCTATTAACCTATGAGAGGGCCCTGGAGTGGAACTAAGGAAAAGCAATGCCCCTTCGCTTGTGTCTACATTAAGACCCATAATATTTCATTCTGTGGGAAAACATAAGTTTAATTGAACAGATTAAACAATAATATATCAAGGAACACCCTACACAATCTAGGAATTAAAGACAGTTTTGACTTTCCAAACATCTCTAGTTCCCTTTCTAACCATCTTCTTTGTTCATTCTACTCCAAATCTAAAATCTACCCCCAGGGCCATTTTTATGCCTTGGACCTTGTCTGAACTAGCTCATTATTAGCTGTGAAGGAGTTTGTAAGGTTAAATACCATAAGTTTTTGTTTTAATCCTTCCGAGAAATTTACTAGTTTTCTAAATCAAATTCTCTCTCCTTAAACAACAGTCCTTTGTACACGCTAAGCTCTTGCCTCTAGTCTTGCTGCTTTGCCTGATTCTCCAGAGTTTCCTTGCCATTTTTATTGGAATTTTAGGACCCCTCTTGGTTTTACACAGAAGGCCCACACATTAGGGCATCTAAACACTTCCCCTCATTTCTCTAACTAACACAGTCCTCCACCCAACCTACAATCCTTCCATCAGGCTCACAGTCTCTAAGGATTTAAGACTCTCAGTGCTTAAAAAAGCTAATAATTGAAAATAAATGTCTAAAGTGCTTATAACAGTGCCTGGCACTTGGCAACAGCTAGATGACCATTAACAGTTATTATGATGTGATAGTCATCCATGATATTGGACTCTTAAGACTAAGGTCAAAATGGTCATGGAGAAAAACATGTGGGAGAAAGTTGGTGAGGTATTTACCTCTGGGCCTGACCCAAAGAGATGTTCAACAAATCTTAGCCATTTAGGATGGTTCTTTATGTATGATATTTTTAAAAGTATAGGTGTCTTAAATAAAAAGTAGACATCTTACTAAGAAGAAAAAATACACAATTCTGCAATATTGTTTGATATGAGAGAGAAATGGAATGTTTGCAATGCATACTGAATAGTTAGGATTTCAGGTTTAAAAGGAAATGATGTCCTTAGGAACCTAATACCACACATTTGTGTTAATAAATAGGGTTTTGCTAGTGAATGTCAATTCTTATTGAATTTCCATGCATGCATAGCTAGAAAAAGTGTAGGTGATCCAAGTAGATAATGTTGCTTGCTCTTTTAATTAAATACCAACACTTTGATACTAAACAGACCTAGGGGATGGCAGCCTGGTAAGAAGACTTGCAGCAATAGTTCCATAGAACCTTAAGACAGAGAAAGTATTACTTGTCTGTGCCGAAGTGGATGAGGGATGGTAGAAATTATAGAGAGCCTAGAATTTCCTTAAGACCTAGCTGGGTTCTACTGCTATTATAAGAATATTTAAAATAAATGGACAATAGTTTCCAGCTCTAAAACATATTATATGCAGTACATACTTTACCCTAGTTTACAGTTTACATTTATTATGCTCACTGAAACCACAAAGCCAATGTTTAATTTTACAGTTTGAAGTCACACATAGGGAAATGCTTTACAAAATAGGATATTGTTCCTCAATGAAAAATATTACAGTATAGGTCCCAAATGACTCAGTTCAAGTGCTTTACCCGAATAACAGAGCTATTGTGGAATGCAGGCTATAGGACATAGTAATGCTTTCAATAGTGGATTCCGGTTTGAAATTTGCCAAAGCTGAAGAGACATTTTAAATGAGATCTGTCTTAGATTTCAAAGATTTTTTGCTTTTTCAACTGCATTATATTTACAGAAAGATGTCATTACTTCTGGAAAAACAGGGCTCATAAGCAGCTTGTATTTTACTGCTTATATACATGTAAATCTTCACTGTTTTATTCTACCTTGCAAGCACCTTTCAAGAATTAAAAATACTCAGTTCTACCTACGTAGATTTATTACCTGAATTTATTCACAGACTTGAATACAGAAACCAAATATTTGTGCCACTGCTCACATCAAATTGAACATATTTCTACAACCTGTTTAGTTATCGGCAATCTATTTACAAAGCATGTGCATGATTTTCTCTGACAGACATGTGATACTAAAATGTAAGCAGTGTTTGTCAACTCCGACATTTATGTCATGCTAAATGTATAATGCAAACACACCATCCAGAGGACTAGGCATTTCTTAGTCAAAAGTCTAGTCTCACAAAGTACACAGAGTGTGATCTAGTCTCAATATGCTCTCGGTGTGGGGCGGAGTGTTTCTAATATATTGCGAATTATTAAAGCTAAGACTGAGATACAGTAGCCATGTGTTTACTATAGACAAAAAATGTTGCAAAGCTTAAACAAAGTCAGGTGAAATATACATAGACATTTGTTTGTGTCTAAGAACCAAATAAGTATGTTGAAAAGGAATGTTTGAGAAGAATTCTGATGTCTTAGTAAAGGATGAAACATGACCTCTAAAAGTCAGCTACTCCAGCCTGCTACTCTTCAAGTTTTGATGTCACCTGAAATATTTTCGATGTACATACAGCTTGTGTCACTGTACCCTGCTGATCAGAATGACCATTAGATGCAACTCCCTTAACTTTGAGTATCAAGGTATGCCCAGCCTTGACAAAAACAGAAAAGCCAAAACAAAACTTAGTTCTTTCTTGAAAACAGAAACATCACGTAGAATAAATAGTAACTCAGAAATACCACATTTGATAGTTGATCACTGAAGATGTTAGCACCTCGATAGGAAATTATCATTGTTTATTGGATGTGCCAAAGGAAAATGGAAAAAAAAGAATGCCCTGTTTTATTTCTAAATCACAGTTTTCTCACAGTGTTAGACTTAGTTCACTCTGATGTGACAGTGCCTTATAGGGCGATGGGCCACTATTGCTTTTTCATCCACCTATGACTGTCTGCATGGACCAGTTGGAGCTATGGCACAAGGACCACAAACAGCAGACTTATTGCTAAAGTGCTAGTATATTAGGAAGGTGCAATTAACTGCGTTAGCTAGCACATACATTTAAATCTTATTCTCTTGTAAAATCAGCATCTTCTAACAAAATATGTATTTTTTCCCCACAAAATCTGTATTGAGTTACGGTATTATGGCACCAGAAAGTCATTTCCCAGACTAAATGCTTTTCTGGTCTGAACACCATGTCTATTTCCTTGTATTATTTCACTAATGCATGGGTTTTATTTCATTATGTTCCCATACATTAATTGACCAGAACACAATTTTGAGCTATCGATTGATGTGTTTCATGATGATATAACTTGAGAAGTCATTTCTGTAGTTCCTGCTAGCAGGAAGCTCTTAGAAAGACTGCTTTTTTTCCAGTGGACTAGTGAGTTCAGTTGATCTACTTGTTAGACAATCTAAAACTACAGGTTGTTGGTGAATGAAAAAAATAATAGAGAAAACATCCAAGTTCCTTTTCTGCGTGTCTAAACGATAAGTCACCTTGACCCAGAACTTGGTTCTATTACAGCTTTGGATCCTCATTTCTGTACTCATGGTTATTCATTTATTTTGTAGCTTTGAAATGTTAAAAAGATAAGGTATTCTTATGGTCTCAAGTTTAATTATAAATAGGGTGGTAGTATTTACCAATCCTGCCAATGAGATTTCACACTCAGCCACAAACTATCAGCAAAATTTGGTCATTATCACATTCAATCTTATTTCACAAACAGTGAACTCTAAGTCATGGCACAAGTCCTGAGCTTTGTTAAATTTGGCTGCTATCCTCATCTAAACCACAACAAATGTCCCTGATAATATGGAAGGAGTCAACGGGAAAAACATTAGAGCCAGAGTTTGATCTGGCCAATTGTGTGTCCAAGGATGCTTTGCCTTATTGCTGTGACCAGACTGTGAAGTCATAATCAGGGGTAAGCTGATGTGACCTGAGAGGTCCCTGCCTGTCCCAAGCCCTGTTAGCACTCCATGAGAGACATTGGTAGTAGTAAAAAGTCACCCTTTATCAAATTAGACCCCATATTTGTAGAACCAGTTAGGACTGCTAACAGTGGAATCAATTAAATCCAATTTGTTTACTCTCATCTACAGAATTCTATAGATACTAGAGACTAAGTGATATTCATTTTTAAAGCAGCAAAAGGCAATATTTGGTTTTATTATCATTGATATCACTTGGAGGTTGTGTGTATACAACTTTCATATAACTCATCAACAACTCTTTGTCCAAGTTTATCAGTGAAATGATAGACGGGATTCTCAACTGTGTCTCAGCTTCAGTGGGGAGCTTCCAGGTTATCTATGTACCCAAGTTTAAAACTTGGACCAAAGTTACTTAAATAAGTGTTTGTTTTTATTTGTGACTTGGAAAAATCAGTATTTATGGAACCCAAAAGACTTGTTAATATAACTACAACTAATGAACACTACTGATCATGAAATATTAAATTAATGTCTTAGAAGGGAAAGCTATAGTATCAGAATAAAGATGCATGAGGAATATATACATATACACCTGTTTCACACAGAAAGCTCTCTGTAAAAAAAAATACAAAAGCAAACAGTGCTGTATATTATGTAAACTCACAAAGTGTACTTCATACACAAACATGAAGCATAAATTAAAAAAGAGGACAACAGCAAAACATTTTAAATATAGAATTTTCACATATTTTTGTTAAATAAGAATAAATAATTTTATCACACAAATTCACATACCAGTTGCAAAAACAATAAATTACTTTTTTTCAGTGCTGCAACTTTGTTTGTTTGTGATTAATCCCTTAATTCTTACTTTAATGTGATAAAACTGTTTCCACAGGAAGGCAAAGTAAATTGAATTCATTGAATAAATTCAACCAATGCCCTTAAGTCCCTAAAAAACAAAGCAGGGTTTAATTTGGCCTTTACTGTTCTAGAAGAAATAAATGCTATTTTTTTCTGGGCTACCTTTTATTTAATAAAACTTAATCTGGACTGTTTAGTTTATGAGTGAGGTTAGATTCTTACTAACCTGAGCATTTTCAGACAAACTTTTTTAGGAAGCAGCCTCTAGCATCATGAATCCCAGATTCTTTATTCAATATGCAACTACCATAAGTGAAAGGAATAGTCCTAAGTCAAACTGGGCTGAACTAGGTTGTGTGATAGAGGATTTTCCCTTTGCTTATCATTCCTTATATCCACCAAATACTCAATTTATCTGACTTCAGTTTCCAGTCTATATCCTATATCACTTATATCAGGAGTTTAGACATACATTCCTTAGTCAATCTATTGATACTCATGTAAAAACAAAACAAAACAACAACAAAAAATAAACACCAAAAAAATAAAATAAAGAAACTTCCTTAAAATCATGGAATAGTGGTTTATTCATTCTAAGCTTTCTAGGATTGTTCAAATCAAAAGTGTAAAAGTTCATTATTTGGGGGAAAATGAATCGTTGATAAATCATATTAAAAATCTATGAATCCAGTATAGAGAAGCAGAGTAGGAGACAATCATGTTTGCTCTTCAATTATCTTTTAATGTTGCTGTCAATATACCCACAAAAGATAAAATCAAACTTTGTCAAAATTGAATTACTTGATTATAATTATTTTGAAATTTGTAAAAAATAATGTTGGCCTCTCTAATAATTCTCTCTGCATAGTCAAATGGTCAGTATGATTTTAATTTTTTTCCTGACTACTCTGAATAGTTTTGTTCCCTGTCCCTGATATCAGGTTGATCTCCATCAAATGTAGGTTACCTGGCTTGTATAGGCCTCATTTCTCCAACTGATAATTTATTAAGAAAATATTACCACATCTAAAGCAAAGTCAGTTTATAAAAATCCAAATGATGGTGATCAGTTTTGTAAAATAATTATTTGTTCTACCAAATAATTTCTTAAGAAAATACTTAAAACAGTGAGACCCACTGAAATGAGTGTGATGTTGCAAGATGAATTACATAATTACTTTATATTAAAAATATCTTCTAATAAAAATAAACTCTCATGAGCTTAAGGGAACTCAAACAATGGTCCCCTAATATCCTTATATGCAAATCTCCACAATAGGCACATTTGGTATTATTATTATACAATTTTATAAAAACAATTGGCTTTGTGATATTTCACAAAGAAAACAAAATCCAAATGAAATGAAACACTTTAGATTTTCTGAGCTATGGGGTGAAGGGATACAGTTTACTATCTAAAAAGAGATTTCTGGCATCTGATTGCAAAAATTTTCCATGTCTAACTATTAAAACTTACAACCTGTCTAGACAGGCTATGAAAATAAAAGCAACACACTTCTCAAAAATCATCATATTTCATCACTTAAACATGTACTTGTACAACCAAATGCTTTCCGATTGGGAAAAATCTTAAGTGCAGTATCAGTATACTTGGATTTTTTGTAAAAATGCAAGAAATTATTGCCTATATGGTGTGGAAACAGTCTTATTAATAACCACTTTTTTCTTGCACTAGCCACATTAATGGTAATCATTTCTAGATGTAGCTAACTACCAAGTGATCTTTAATATTCCTATTAAACTAAGTCAACAAGAAGTAGAAAGCCTTGAAGATCTTACCCAACCTTTGAACAAAACAAATACGCAAAAACAAACACATTTTTAAAGGCTTGCTGGTAAGAGGCATACCAGTAGTGAGAGTGTTGAATGTGATTAGAAAACTCTTTGCTGGGTGTATTTCATATATATTACACATTGTGAGATACCAGATGAGAGCCACGGAAAGGGAAAGCAATTGTGAAAATATACATGGAAAATATGGTGGACTGTGATTTTTTGGCCCCTTTTAAATTCTAACAGGAGCGAACTAATTTTTAGGCTCGTGAATACCAATAACATACACACACGCAAACACTATTTCTACAACCTAATTATGCAATAATTTGGCTGTCTGCCTGAAAAAATACAGGCCATCAAATGTTTACGCAGATGGACCCGTGTATGTCTTTAAATGACTAGATACACTGAGATCCTTTTCCTTTTCGGAATTTCTAGAAGATGCTTGCCGTCAAAATGATTTTTGACTAAAATGTGATCTCCGTTGTCTGAAAGGTTACTAAGTCTTATTAAAACAGCAGCAAGGTCTTAAATTTCCAGTAAAACATCCACAGCTCTTTCCAGAAACTGGAAGGAGTTGAAATAGCTGCAGACCTACTTTGGTCAAGCACTTTTTTTTTTTATATAGAAATATATATATATATATATATATATATATATGTACATATGTATTTTTTAATAGAACCAAGTGATATAAAGTGACATACCAAGGGAGAATGTATTTACAAACAGTACAAAGAAGCTACTGTGTACTGTGGGTGAAAATGACTACAGTGCCTTTGAAGACCTTCTGTAAGAGGTCGGTGACAAGGGGGAGGCTCTTGTTCTGCCTTCTTCAAATGTCGCCTGATTCTACATTCATCATGTTTGTTCATGCTCATCGGCCCAGGGGATGTTGGCCAGCTCCCGCGTTTCTCCTGTCTTCCGGGGTCGCCACTGTCCCACGAAATGGTGCACACCTTCGTGTGTCGCAGAGAGCAGATTCTGCCCATAATCGGACCCCTGTTGACAAGGACTGTGAAGCGTGACCTTCTGCGCCCGAGGCGGACCTCGTGTCCACCACGACGGATCGGCGATGACTCACCCAGTTAGCTCTGCGTCAGAGCAGGCCCGCGGGCTAGCATTTCTTGAGCAGACACTGCTTAAACGCGGAAGGCCTCTGGGAGAGAAGACATCCCTTCGCTAATTTGCGGTTCCCATCCTGGCACTGCACCGTCCGGGTGTGCCAGCCCGTGTCGCAGGACCGGGAGCAGGCGAGCCACGGGCCCGTCACCCACTGCAGCTGCGGGGCGTGCGAGCCCACCTTATTGCTGCCATGGTGAGTCACAGAGTTTCCTTTCAGCGTGGACTTCTTGGGGACAAAGAAGCTGTAGCGGACATCCAGTGCTTTCGTTGGGTCTGTCGCAAGAATCTGCACGATGAGAATTTCCTTGGTGGCGGCGTAGCCCATCCCGTGCAAGAAGTCATCGCGGTGGCTCCAGCCGCTGTAGTTCATGACCGTCCCGTTGAGGTCAACGATTGTTTCCGACGTGGAGATCATGTACTTTCCGTTGATGAGGTACTCACCGTTCTTCTTCTTCAGGGCTAAGTAGGCAGTGAATCTGGTCTGGTCTTTGGCTTTGAACTGTCGGACTTTTATGTGCGTTGCCCCTTCGGGGATCCTCACAACGTCAGTGTAACCCTTACTGGAGGCAGGAATGTCCACAGGGGAGACGGAAAGAGAGAGGGAGAGAGAAAAAGAAGCAAACACTTAATAAATGGATAAACCAAAAGAGATTCTCTAAAAGTCTTACCTTAAAAAAAAAAATCTTACTTTAGGGTAACACAAAGTTTCAATGTATTTAAGAGTGTACTTTAAAATTGGTTTCAAAAATTATAATTTTTTTGCCCTGGCTGGTGTTTCTCAGTGGTTAGAGCATCAGACGGTGCACTGAAGTGCCTCGGGTTGGATTCTGGTCAAGGGCATGCACTTGGGTGGCAGGTTCAATCCCCAGCCCCAGCTGGCGTGTGAACAGGAGGCAACCAATTAATGTGTCTCTCTCACATCAATGTTTCTCTTTTTCTCTCCCCCTCCCTTCCACTCCCTCTAAAAATCAATGGAAAAAATACCCTCTGGTGAAGATTAACTAAAAAATAAATAAAATTTAATTTTCTTTAAAAAAAATAGAATTGCGGTTAGACTATTATATACATTTTTTATTAGATGTTCAAAATTAGGGTAATGTTAGCAACCTGCCTTTGTTTTAAAAATGTATACTCACTTCACTTAAAAATTTACAAAACATAACACATCCTCATTAAATCCTGTCGTCTTTACAAAGCTCCTGGATACTCTTCCGGAACAACCTGGGATAAATGTAAACACAAACTAACAAAAACCTGCCCTCAATCTCCTAGAAATCTTTAAATTAACTTGTTTACATATCAGAATCACTTGGGGATCTTTTAAAAATGTCAATCCCCAGGCCCCAGACCAGTTCAATCTCTGCCCTTCAGGACAGGACAGAGGCAACAGTAACCTGGAGCTCCTCACGTTGTTCCAAACGTGTAGATTAGTTGGGGAAAGAGTTTCACAGACTAGAGACAGGGTGGAGGCTCTGCTGCCCTTTCTACTAGAACTCTGGATTCACTGGGTGACCACTGCTTACGAGTATCATCAAAAGAAAAAAAAAATGAATCTTTAATGCCTGAGCAAATTTTCCCAAATGCTTAGCGTCCATGAAGCATCCTGATAGAGTGAGCGAGGCTTTATGGTGGGTGGCAAGAAAGATAGGTTGCCAAAGATCCATTATCGGTCCAGAGAAATGGGCAAAGGCATAAATGGTGCTAATCCCCATAAGCTACTGGCAGAGGCTAAGAAAGGAATGCTAATTAAGCAACAAGGAGCTACCCCAGAGAGAGGGAGTCATCTATTGTCCAAATCTTTGCCTCTATAAGTAATTTCATAGCAAGGTGTCCCTTTGTTCTACTTTCCTAGTTATTTGAATAGAGATAAGTAAATTGCTTATGCAGTTTGACTAATGGGTGTAAAATTTAATTATTTACTTTCAAATTCTTACTCAAGTTCAGATTGTTGGGGCAACTGATTCATACACTAAAACTCCACCTTGTGTTTCCCCCTGAATTTTTTTTTTCTGAATTGGAAAGGAGGCTCCTCCCCTGGGAAGCTCCCATCTCCTGGGCATCTGGTCTATAGTGACTGGCAACTAGGTGTCAGACTTCTGTGTTGAAGACAGAAGATGCAATGCTGATGATGCTGCTTATCCATTCAACTTAAGCCATTATTTTTATTTTTGTAATACACTTTGGATTATACTTCATTACAGGACTTTTTTGTAGAGATGATGTGTAAACCTATAGTAGCTTCACAAACAAAGCTAGGAGGGCTGCTGGAGATATCTTGTCTTGTGTAAAAAGCATAGCAAGTGGGCATAGATTATAGCATTTGAACAATTTCGCTCCAGCACTGATTTCATGGTAGTGCTGGGTTTAAAATCCAGGCCTCCTGACCCTGAATCTGTGCTCCTTTCATCATCTCCCCATGCATATAACCCTTACCTCTGCCATTTGTATTTTATAACAATGAAATGAAAATAAGTTCTGGTTATATTCAGATACCAGACATGGTATAAAGGAGATTAAGAGGGAAAGGTAAGGGAATCAGGTAGGAGATTTTGTTTGTTTTTAATCCCATTCTTTACAGTCTGTGTCATATTCATGAGAATCACTGGGGACTGTCAGCATTGCAACAGGCTTCCAAACTAAGCTCACAAGACCAGTACATGAATTAGTGCCGTGATTTCTTGGTGCCTTGGTAAAAAATAATTCTCTTTGTACTCTTCCATTTTCTTTACACCGTGCTGGACATCATTTAACTTCGGACATCAAGCATCTCCCCTGGCTACCATGAATGAATGCAGTTGTTTTCATTTAACTGTTGGGAAGTATGGCAGGCAGGACAAGGGACTCTTGTTTGGTGCAGGGCTAGGTCCACAGGACTCAGAACAGTGCCTGTTATAGGGGAACAGATTCATCCTCCATACTAGGCAAGCTGTCATGGCAGTGACGTTCCAGTGAGGGGCAGTCAGATCCCCGGCTCCTCCCCGCAAACAAAATATGTGACAGTATCTACTGATAAGAGCTGTGAAGAAACACAGAGCAAGGTAAGAAGGTAACAATGGGGATGGAGGTTTTCATTTAGGACAGACACTACCTGGGGAGGTGACATCTGACAGACACCTCCAGGGCTTCTTAGGAGAAGCATGGCTCATTAATTGGGGAAATGGGTTCCAGGCAGAGGACACAGTGCACACTCACCCGCTTGCCATGTTTGAGAAGCTTCGGAAAGTCCAGTGAGGGTGGAGCAGAGCCAGAGAAGGGAAGGGATAGAAGAGATGCAAAACGGGGCAGAGCCAAAACTTTTAGGACCTTATAAGTTACAAAACAGTGAAATAGAATCCATGGGAGGGTGTTGAGCCAAGGAATGTCATGGTCTGACATGTAACAAATGAAGGCTCTCCCTGCTCTGTGAAGAAGAGGCTAGAAGGGCAAGGTGACTGGAGACCTGTGGGAATACTGTTGGATTGGTCCAGGCAAGAGGCAATGATCACTGGATTGGGGTGGTAGTGATCTTGGTGGTGGTGAGGGGCAACCAAATGCTGGATATATGTTGGAAGTGGGACTGACAGGACATGCTGATGGATGAATGTGGGGTGAGAGAGAAAATGCGGAGTAAAGGATGACTTCAAGCTTTTGCACCTAAGCTGGAGAAGGACTGAGTTGGCATTTGCTGATGTGAGGAGAACTGAAAGAGGGTAGAATTAGGAGTAGGGTCATATTCCTGAAGAGGTTTGAACTTGATGAAATATTTTAATATGCATCGCCTCCCTTGATCCTCAAAGCAATAATAATTTGCAAGATAATTAGTATCATTTCCATTCTACCGTCAGGAGTTCTATAGTAAAGAAATTTAGTGTCTCTTCTAGGGTCACATGGCTAGTGAGTCACTGAGCCAGAGCTTGAGTGCAAATATCCCAGCTCCAAGATCAATGTTTATTTAATAAATCACACCAGGCCAAGATGATGTATTTGGGAGACTTAAACAGGCCATTGGTATCACATAATATCATCTTGGGCAAAGCAATCTGTGATTGGTCATGTTGCATCCACCTGTTGGCATCATGAAACTCTTCATCTTTTTATGTTATGTCAAATATGCAGACATTGATTGTCATTACAAAAAACTTAAAACATTAAATTTAGCATTCAAAAAGTAGTTTATAAGTTTATATAGGAAGAATGTATAACATATAGGACATAAGGTATATTTAAAAAAATGTTATTTCTCATTTGGTTCCTGAATTATTTCTTTCCCTCTCTCCTCTCCTCTCCTTTCCTTCCTTCCTCCCTCCCTCCCTCCCTCCCTCCCTCCCTTCTTTCCTTCCTTCCTTCCTTCCTTCCTTCCTTCCTTCCTTCCTTCCTTCCTTCTTTCCTTCCTCCCTTCCTTCCTTCCTCCCTTTATTCCTTCCTTCTTTCCTTCCTTCTTATTTTCATTTGAACAGATGGCCTGTGCATCCCATGAGCTAAGTTATAGTCTTACTCTGGCATTCACCAACCATGTAAAATTGGGTAAATCCTACATTTTCAGAGTCCCAGTTCCCTCATTTGTAAAGAAAAAAAAGGGTTAGACTTGACCATTTTTTAAATCTTTTTTTTAATTTTTATTTTTAATTTATTGATTTCAGAGAGGAAGAGAGAGGAGAGACAGATAGAAACATCAATGATGAGAGAGAATCATTGATTGATTGCCTCCTGCACGCCCCCTACTGTGGACTGAGCCCGCAACCTGGGCATGTGCCCTTGGCAGATTCGAACCTGGGACCCTTTAGTCTGCAGGCTGATGCTCTATCCATGACCCAAACCAGCTAGGGCTAGACTTGATCATTTTTAAGCTGTCTTGCACCTTTGAAATGTATAAAAATGTAGGATATAATTAGACTTGCAGGTTTTTCAACCTAGATGGCCCAACACAATTAGAGGAATAATTATATCACCAGAAAATAGGAATAGCAATGCATATATTAATTCAGAATAAATTCTTCAGCCATACAAACTTTTATCATATCCAAGATAATTTTTTACAACAATATGGCACACACTTGCTTTAATAAAACCTTATTGTTCGTTTGTTTGCCTATCACTCTCCAGTTAAAGACAACACAGCACATACCTAAAGACAATAGGCATGCTTTCCCAATTGCACTCAGGATAAGAGTGTTCTGGTGAAGAAGAAAAACAGTCCTGCATCCAGCAGACCCTTTAGCTGACTCAGCCATCCTAGCTGATAGCATATTTTATGCCAGAAATTGGTACTTTAAAAACTTACATGTTTAAAGCAAGAGTGTAATCAAGGACCATGAGAAGAATCAGGAAGCAGACATTACTCTTTATCGAGTCAGCTGAAACCAGGAAAGTTAAAATTGGACTGTTGTCTATACCACAGCAATTACCATTTTTCAGTAAGAAATGTTTTCTCAAGAAAAATACAGCCCAATGAGAGCGGGCTTGTCAAAAGGAAAGAAGAGCAGGTGAGATGGAAACCAGCCACCCTTCCCTACATTATGGTTCAGGAATGACAGACCTGCAGGATATGGCTCAAGTGCAATGTCACTGCCTTTCTTTAAGTGTTCATACTGCAAGACTTTGACCTCATGGCCACCACAACTCACCTGCTTCCAGAGGTGCCATGAGTTTCCACTGGGGAGAAATGTTTTCATCTCCTCTTTTTCCCTTCTCATATTCGTAATGTGTTAGAGCCCTGCTAGCCCTCCTGTCACAGATAGTTCATTATGTCACATGAGTCCTCCTTTATCAATTTTGCAAGAGTCTAAAGCTTCATTCAATTCACATACGGGCAATTGCTCCATCACATTACCTTTTTTTGTTGAAGGTTCCAATAATCTTCGTGCAACTGGAGTTGTCTCCTCCACACACGCCACACTTGTCATACTGCAGCTTTGAGCCAATGATGCCATCACAGCCCGTCCGCACACATTTCCCCCGGACGCAGACGGAATTACTGTACGGCCTACATTCCGTTCCATCGGTCACCTGCGTGGGAGAAACACGTTAGCAGTGGGCAGAACTTGTGCCCACGTATTAGCTTTCTTTGGTAAAGGACCACATTCTAATTGCTGAGTTTTGAGTTTGATTGGAATAGATAGTACATTGAGAAATAAACAAAGAACCAAAAAATTATAGTTTTCAGGAGCATCTAACTGAAGAATCATTTACATGTTGGCAGAAGATCTGAGCTAAGTCTCAGTTATACACTTTCTCTCTTGAGCTTAACTCCAAATGTGTTGAGACACCCAAGGTACTCATCTCCATTTCTCTATGCATATCACGTTCCCATTGTACAGCCTCTCCTTATTACCCTGAGCGAAGTGATCTTTCCACTCAGCCTGTGGGACTGTCACTTGCTTCAAGAGCAGAATATGAGCAGGAGATCTTTCTTTGTCGCATAATTATTAACATAGCAGTAAATCTGAAAACCTAAACCTGGCCTCCTTCAAAACCATGTAATGGTTGGAAAACAGTCCCTGGTGTGTCAAACTGAAAGATGCTGAAATTGAGACAAACAAATTAGTGTAGGAAAAGGGATCTCGGGAAGTCACTGTGAACTACTTACTAGAAGAAAATGACTTAACTATATATATAAAAGCCCAGCAACTGGAACAACGGGAGAATGATCAGAACAATCAGAATGACCAGAACAACCAGTGGTTATGACACACACCACAGCAGCCAACCAGCCTGATCTGGGCCCTGATCACAACTCCCCCCCCCCCCCCCCGGCCTGGCCCCCAATCGGCCCCCAACACCCCGATCAGGGGTGGGGCTGGCTGGCCAACCACCTGCAGCCCCTCCCCTCAGCTGGCCCTGCCCCTGACCAGCCCCCAACACCCCGATCAGGGCAGGGCCAGCCAGCCAATCACCTGTGGCCCCTCCCTCCCACTGGCACAGCCCAATGGGCCCCCATAGGGGTGGTCCAGCCGGCCCCCACCCATGCAGAATTCGTGCACCAGGTCTCTTGTATATTCATAAAGCTAGTTATAAAATAGAATGTGCATGGACTACTTGTGGTTTGTGCATGTGAGTGTAGATAAATAACATGTCATATATATATATATATATATATATATATAGAGAGAGAGAGAGAGAGAGAGAGAGAGAGAGAGAGAGAGAGATTTTGTATTTGTGAATATACAAAAGTCTTCATACATGTGTGTGTATGTGAGTGTGTATATACTGAAGTAGGGTATACTTCAGCAGGTTAACTGCTGTCTAGTTGGCTATATTTCCAGGTGATGTTTTTGTTTTTATTTCCCTCTACTATTTTTAAAAATGAAAATGTATTTTTTTGAAATAAAAAATATAGTTTTAAACTACATTAGTTAGAAATGAACTTATTTTTCAATAATGTGTCAGAAATATCTGAAGGTCAGGTACAGAGGTGGATTTAAATGTAGCACCTGCTGTGAAGGGATGAAGAAGTACAGATTGGTAGTTTCAAAATAATCATGGGGATGTAATATATGGCATAAGGCATATAGTCAATAACTATGTATAGTGCCAGCTGGGTACTAGAAATATCAGGGGAAACACTTTGTAAAGTATGTGATTGTCTAACCACTATGCTGTATACCTGCAACTAATACAAAATAATATCGATGTAACTGTTACTGAAAAAAATTAAAAAATAATGAATGTAGCATCTGTTTGCAAATTAGATAAACAGTATTAGATAAATTGCTGCATAATATTGATTGTGAGAAGTAAAGCTGCAGTAATTTAGAAAATGTTCTTCAGTGAAAAATAAGGGATAATTCCACACGCATATATTATGTGTACAAGTAGAGGGACATTGACTCATACTAAGAGTGCAAGGCATTTAAAAGTCTAGTTCAGAGACAATAATCTTGAGGACTATCTTCATGAATCACTACCAAAATTCCTAAGTAAATGATCAAGGGATAGAAAAGCTTTCTTGCTATGTAGTCCCCTTTACAAATGTGCCTTGGGAATACCAGCTGTCTTCAAGGCTATTTTGAACTTAAGGTAGCATCTGACCTGATCTGATGAGTCACCCTTTTCAAAAGCAGCTTTTAAAACATGTACTGGTTCTGCTTATAAAAATTTTGTATTCATTGTATAAAGTTTGAAGATAGAAATTATAGAGATGAAAATAAAGTCCTTCTAAATCTAGACACCCCTCCCCCCCAAAATAATGACTGTTTACAGTTGGTGTCTGTAGGCTTCCTTCTGCCAAATGATTTCCACCAGCGATGCCTATTATGTCTGGACAGTTACTTACCTTTGGAGAAAACACCACATAGTAGCCAGTGCCCTTGGCCCTGCAGGTCAGCTTGCACACGTCCCCCGGCAGGACGCCGGCATACTTGGGAACCCATTCCACAAATGTTTTGACTCCTTTCGCATCAGACTGATATCCATTTTTGGCCTCACACTGCTCATGACGAAAAGATTTACCTAAAAAACAAACATGTCACGTTATTACTCTACTGTTCTGAAACTCACAAACATCCTTGTGACTGAACCTGGCTGGAGAACCTGGACAGAACCTGGCTGGAGAACCTAGCGAGGTTCAGTCACCAGGTTCTAGTCAGGTTCTCTTGCCATGTTCTATCCAGGTTCTGTAGCCAGGTTCTGTCTCTAGGTTCTTCAGCCAGGTTCTCTCGCTAGGTTCTGTCTCTAGGCTCTATGGCCAGTTTCTGTCTAGGATCTTTTGCCATGTTCTCTCGCTAGGTTCTGTCTCTAGGATCTGTGGCCAGTTTCTGTCCAGGATCTTTTGCCATGTTCTCTCCAGCGAAGTTCTTCTGTCTCTAGGTTCTGTGTAGGTTCTGTGTCTAGGTTCTGAGTCTAGGTTCTGTGTCTAGGTTTTGTGTGTTGTTGTCTTGTTACATCTGTATTTATACCAGTCGATTCCAATCCTATCAATCTCTATTCCAAAGGTTAGGGCGTTTCTTACCTCCATTCCAGGGAGTAAAGATTATGTACCTTAAGCATGATTGTTCATAGTTAAGGTGATTAATTACCCGCCTGGCACTTAGTTAAGGGGTTTTATTCCCTCCCTAACTTCAGGGGAAAATCCCTACCTGGGGAAACAACCTTTCTCAGAGAGGTGACCTTAGTTAAAACACATAGTGCCAAGAAGGTGAGCAAACATATTAAGAACAGTATGCCATATATGCCAGGTCCCTTGAAACAGCAAGGATGGACCAGCTCCTGGCACTTGTGCATTTAAATAATTTTAAGAAGAGGCTGTTTTCTTTCAGAGCCTCTTTACATACCAGTGTCGAACGACTTTTATTTATACATGGATTTGAAAATAGCAATTATTTTCTTTCAACTTCCTGGATACTCAAATGTTTATAATAATAATTTTAAAAATCACTCATGTAGTTGATATTGATTTGCACACTGGTAGAATGATGAAGTTCAAGATGAACAGGCTATTTCACCAGAATAGCTAGAATAGGCTATTCTAGCCCTGTCCATGACTGCTAGAATAGGATTTGCAGGTGACACATGGCGGTTGCTGACACCTGGGAGCGGCGTACCATTCGCGGGGCAGGGCGTAACACTGCAGGATCGGTAGATGGCCCTCTTTCCTGTGCAGTAGCGGCCACTGTTTCTGGGTGCTGGGTTATTGCAGTGGCGATAGGCAAATTGTACTCCTCCCCCACATGAGCGGGAACACTGGCCCCAGGACCCCCAGGACCCCCAGTTGCCATGGCTTGATGTCTGAAATAGAAAATAGAAGACATGTTAACTCAGAAGGGAAGAAAACATTCAAATGTACATTTGGACATCACTTGCATATATGACAATGGACACTTCATTTAGAGTTAAATTGTCAGTGAATGTTCTGGAATTACAACGTGTTTCTGATTCTAAGCAATTCATCTTCTCTGCTTCCCCTCTCTCTGGCATTAGGGAGTGGTTCTCAACCTTCTGGCCCTTTAAATACAGTTCCTCATGTTGTGACCCAGCCATAAAATTATTTTCGTTGCTACTTCATAACTGTAATATTGCTACTGTTATGAATTGTAATGTAAATATCGGATATGCAGGATGGTCTTAGGCGACCCCTGTGAAAGGGTCGTTCGATTGCCAAAGGGGTCGCGACCCACAGGTTGAGAACCGCTGCACTAGAGGTTCTGAGTGCTTCACCCTAAGCACTTAGCGCACTGCAAGAATGACCGCCTGGCTTCTCTGACCATTTTAACTGACGCATCCCGACACTGCACATTTCTGTCCATCCCCACTGAACCCCGCTTGATGTTGTATCCACTCTGATCTCCTACCTTTAACAAAAGGTATGATGCTAAAGATTTTGCATGGCACCAGGTGTGAGTTCCTCATGCTTGTGTACCTGTTCTCCCTCTTTCGCACGAAAGTTCTGCAGTGCCTCTGGCATCACACATCCTGTCTGTGACAGACCCTCTGCCACATGCATCCATGTACTTGACCTGGGGGTGGCTGAATTCCTAACTAGATTAGGGTCTCAGGGCTGAGAGAGGGAATGTGGCGGATATTGAGGTGCACACACACCACATGCACACACACCACGGGAAACGAAGAGCCCTGTCATGACACCCCAGGCCTATTATGCTGGAAACATTGCAGCACGGAAGCTGTGACTCTTAAAGGAAGAATATTACAAACTCCTTTGTGGAGGGGACTTGTGAAGAGCATTCGTGGGCTGCCTGTGTCAGGGGATCTGAGAAGGTGTTAGCCTTTGAAGATACAGGCCACATGCATATGGCATCATTCTTCTAGGGCAGCCATCTGCAACTGGTATGCTATAAGGTTTTAAAACATGCAACACCTGTCTATTTAGTCAGGGGTGGCCTCTTTTCCCTTAGCTTGTCAAATAAAACATGGCAATAGCCAACACAATAATAGCCGTCTGGTATGAGACATGGATACAGGGAACAGGCTCACAGTTGTCAGAGGGGAGGATGTTGCGAGGGACTGGATGGAAGAAGGTGAAGGGATTAACCAAGGAACATATATGCATAGTCCATGGACACAGACAACAGTGTGGTGAAGGCCAGATGAAGGGGGCAGGGGTTGAGTGGAGATGGACAAAGTTGGGGGGGGGGGGAGGATGGAGGACATCTGTAATAGTGTCAACAGTGAAAAATAAATAAAATTTAAGAACAGGAAAAAAATTATACTTTTTTTTTTTTGGTCAGATAGAGAAAAAAATATGTTGTGCCACAGAAGTTTAGTAATTAGTGTATATGTGCCGGGAGATGAAAAAGGTTGAAAACCGCTTTTCTAGGGACTGTGGGTGAGTGTCAACAGAAACTTTGGGCCTTAAAAATGAAGGTGGCAGCCTGGCTGGCATGGCTCAGTGGTTGAGCATCGACCTATGAACCAGGAGGTCACGATTCAATTCCCAGTCAGGGCACATGCTCGGGTTGCGGGCTCAATCCCCAGTCTGGGGCATGCAGGAGGCAGCTGATCAATGATTCTCTCATCATTGATGTTTCTATCTCTCTATCCCTATCCCTTTTTCTCTGAAATCAATAAAAAATATAAACAAATAAATAAAAGGGGAAGGCAACAAGAGAGTTTCCTCTTTAAAAAAATGAAGGTGGCAGTTGCTGACATAAAGGTGGACTATTTGGGGGCGGGGAGGCAGGGAGGAGTGTGTCCCTGGAGCAGGTGTGGGCTGCTTTAGCTGCTAAAGATAGATGAACTTGCTAAGCAGGGGAAGTAGGACGATTTGGGCTCTCCCCGAGTATGTGTGAGGACCATGAGTCAGGTCTATTGCTATTTCCTTAATGAATTCAAAAAATGCAGTCTCATAACATGGCTAAGAGAAGCCTGAAAGTAAACTTCCCCACAGTGGGTCCTACTGGGTCTCAGGCAGGTAGAATCTGGGCTGCACCCTTATTTGTCACCGGACATAACCTGGGCAGAGCACCTGTGGCCTGCATTTCCTCCAGTTTTTCCATGGCTGGACCTGGCTGCTGTGGTTAAAGGAGGAAGCAGGAAATAGCTCTCTCAAGAAAACACAGTTTAACTAGGAAATGAAGCCTCCTGCTGACAGCCCCACACATGTCAGGGGAACGTGCTCCAGGTCTTGGTCTCCAGGCATCGCGTGGCAGGAAAACCACTTACCGAATAATATTTTTTCTTGGTTTTGTCCACACACTTTCCCTGCAGGCAGATCCTCCCTTTCCCACACGGGGTCCCTTCCACGGCGGGCAGCTTCTTGGTCAGACACACCATCTGGCCCTGGCGCACCACGGCGCACCAAAGGCGGGCGCAGACGTCCATGCCAGGGCACACCGAGTACTCGGGCCCGAAGGTCAGGTTGCACTGCTGGGTGGCATCGTAGGTCTGTCCTGGGAGCTCTTCGGGGCCCAGGATCTGCTTGCGAGGCAGGTCTAGCAAACAGTTACCTGAAAGAATAACCAAGATTGACCAGTGCTCCGTGTGTAGGTTTTAAACCACTAAAGTCACGGATCTAAAGATGAAGTGCTCCAGCCCTAGCAGGTTTGGCTCAATGGATAGAACCTCAGGCTGCAGACTGAGGGGTCCTACGTTCGATTCCGGTCAAGGGCACATGCCCTGGTTGCGGGCTCATTCTCCATTTGGGGGGGGGGGTGTGCAGGAGGCAGCCGATTCTCTATCATCATTGATATTTCTATCTCTCTTTCCCTGTCCCTTCTTCTCTGAAATCAATAAAAATAGATTTAAAAGATGAAGTGCTCCAGCTGATGTTGAAACATGATGCGCCCACAGATCTGCAGTGTGATGCCCTCGGGAAGGGACTTCATGGTGTGAGGCTGCGTTCCTCCATGTAATGTATTAACTCTAGGGTATCTATAATGATGGCAGTGGCATGATTTAATAAATGCAGTTTGTAATAATTTGTTGTGAAAATAGCCATTGTGCTAAGAGACTAAAAGAAATGGATTGCCTGGCCGGCTGGCATGGCATGGCTCAGTGGTTGAGCGTCAACCTATGAACCAGGAGGTTGGATTGTGGGATGTGCATGAGGCAGCCAATCAGTGATTCTCTCTCATCATTGATGCTTCTCTCTCTCTCTCTCTCTCTCTCTCTCTCTCTCTCTCTCTCTCTCTCTCTCTCCCTTCCTCTCTGAAATCAATAAAAATATATACATATTTTTAAAAAGACACTGGGATAGATCTAGAGGAAATAAAATAATGGACATAACAGCAACAACAATATATAAACATTTACATCAGTAAGAAATAGTGTGCCCTTGGCACTCTATTTATACCCCATTGTCCACTTTCAACTTCTCTCTTCCTCATGTGCCTTCCCTTGTCCCCTTCTCATTAACTCCATAAATAATAAACAAGTGGATCCCTCTTTCATTCTTGCACTCACTGAAAACAATGATAATGGGTATGATGCCCAACGTATTTGGTTAGCACCTACAATGTCCTAGTAAACATACTAGATTTGGGAAAACAGAAAAATAACCCAGATCCAGCCTTCAAGGCCTCCCAATAAAGTGAAAGAAATAGACTAAATAACGTATTTCTCCCAGACTGATAAGACTTGGAATAAAGGGCTTTCAAGAGTCACAGAATAAAGGAGGAGTGGGAAAAATCAAGAAATAATCTTTGATGATTTGGGCCGAGACCCAACTTTTACTCTTCTCCATTTTTTCCCCTTTGTGTCAGTTTTTCATGTAATTCCTATTTGTTTCTTGGAGTGTGTCTGCCCCCCAACAAGTTGGTGCCCTTATTACAGAGTAATATGGGGAGTATATAGTGAGCTGGGGGTCAACAGAAGCCACCACTCCACGTGAATGATGCAATCTCAGAAGCTAAAGCCTACCTGCAACACGCTTCTCTAAGAATCCCTCCTCAGGGAGTAATATCATTGATTATCTCCCGTGATTTGGGTGCATGCACATTGCCCACCATTTTCTGTATTTTTTTTTATTTACTTGATTTTAGAATTTACTTGCTGATGATTAAGAGCACTAAAAATAACAAAGATTTCTTACACATTTACACTATTCTCAGCTACTTAAATGTATTAGTTTACTTAATCCTCATGAGAACTCTGCCAAGCAGACTCTATTGTCTCATCATTGACCAACTTACTTCTGCTTTGCACGTGGATAGATTTTTCTGATTTTATTGCTGAAGGGAAAGCACAGGTAGGGATCCTTTAAATGGTGGGTATTGTGCCTCCTGGTAGAAACACCAGGTCTAAAGTCTAACTCTGGCAAAACACTAAGGGCTGAGTGTTCTTGGCCAACTTAGTTAACCTCTCCCTAATTTATTTTTCAAGCTCTGTGAAATGTTTCTCTTTTCACTGTGACACCGTAAGGGTAAAATTAACTAAAAGAGATATAAGAAGCCAGCAGAAAAATACAAAACAATGGTAGTTGCTATTAGGTCCAGCATCTATAACAACCATTTAGAAATATTCGAGTTATTCTTTTTGTTCAACAAAATAGAGATATTTAAATCCTACTTTCCACCGAGAAATTAAATACTCAGCACATTTTAAATATACTGCAAATGTTTTTACAACTACTACACTCACATTTCTTCAAAGTGAATACCTTAGAATGTGTCGATCTGTGATGGAGGCATTATATGAAAATGAATAAAGAGCAAAGTTCCTATTTAACTTCTGGGCCAGAATGTTTGAAGAGGTAAAACTTCTTAAGGCAAGCCAGAAAAAGCATTAAAAAAGAAGTACCCAGCCAAAGAGAACTTGGGGAGAAAAACATCGAGTTAAAAGAAAAACATCAACATCAAGTCAATAGGAAAGAATGATAGTAAAACCCCACGAAGCTTTGTTTAGGAGATGGAGGAAGATTGGGCCCTTTGGAACCCCCTGGAAAGCCTATCTTCATTGCTACATAGAAAGAGCATTGTGTAAACCAGGAAAAGCTCAACAGATTGCTGATGTTAGGAGACTGTCCACGGATCTCTGAGACAGCAAGAATGCTTTCCAATTCTTCAAAAGTACTGCTTTAAAAAAAACATTTTAATTTTACTAAAAAGCACAGACCATAAGACTGGGTAACTAAATATTAGCTGGGAAGTCTTTACATGTGCGGGTGCATGTGGCAATGGTCTACCTGGCATGGCTCCAGCCAAAATAACTCCCCACCTCTCTGTGGACATGCAGTCACCGACATCCTTTCTACCTTACTGGTAGATGATGAATGAAAAGAAATGTATAATGCAAACAGTTTGAAATCAGCTTACAAAAAGGCAAGTTCAAGAGGTGACATCTCTTTATAACACTTAACACCAAAGTATGAATTTTAAAAATGAATAACACATTTGTTTTGCTATGAAAAATTTGGTATCTCTGCTGCATGGTTTTCGGGTAGAGGTCACGGGGGGTGACCTTTACTTGCTTAAAGTGACTTATTTCAGAATTGACATTAATGTATTACTCTGATGTTCTCAACATTAGGATTTGATGCTGCATTCCTTTCTTTTTACTCTGAAATGTACAGTCTGTCGATTTCATTTATTTGTTGAATTACATCCTTTAGCTATAAAATAGGTACAGGCATCTCTACCAAATGGCAGACTGTGCCACAGAACAATACAAAATAAAAAGCCTTATTCTGAATCTCACAGGATAAAATATTTAAAATCTCAGTAATAGTGGATTGGATATAGATTTTCCATCTTAAAAATTGTGTACGTTTTGGGGGAGGGATGAAAGAGGAATTGATCAAACTTTTAGTATCATTCATGTTAACCTCTAAAGGTATTCAGTCTACAGTTGACTTTTCTTGCTCATTTTTACTTTTATTCTCAGCCACTTTGTTACATTTACTTAATGCGCTTTTTAATTTACCTTTGTCTGAAATCCTATCTGGGCTTGGCTGCCCACATTGGTCTGTTTGCTGTGTTCCACAAACTGCCAAGTTGCTTTTTCCTTTCTCCCTCTTTTTTCTCCCTCTCTTTTTTTTTTTCCTTTCTTTTGTTTTAAGATTTGGTGCATATAAATGATGGTTTCTAAAAGGTATATGAATGCCGAATCATTATACTGTACACCTGAAACTAACATGATATTGTATAGCAACTATATTTAAATTTAAAAAAGAGCCTAGCCTGACTGGTGTAGCTCAATGGTTTAATGCGGACCCATGAACCAATAAGTCACTGGTTCTATTCCCGGTCAGGGGTCAGGGCACATGCCCAGGTTTCTCTCAATCTCCAGTAGGAGGCATGCGGGAGGCAGCCCATTGATGATGTTTCTCTCTCATCACTTTTTGTATCTCTCTCTCCCTGCCTCTCTAAAATCAATAAAAACATTTTTAAAAAAAGAACTTAGAAACAAACAAACAAACAAACAAATAACAGGATATAAGTGCAGAGGCACTAGATATTAAAAACATAATGAGGATGTTATAAACAACTTTATGCCAATACATTTGGATCGAGATGAAAAGAAATTGAGCATTAAGATCATATTACTAGCTTTATCGTCTATATTTACAAGGGATTTCTGCAATTGATTTTCTAATACTATTTTATCTCCAAAAGTCTGTGGTTCAGTAAGTGACTGTAAATGAGACCTTCAAATATGCTCCAGGTTAATGTTTCAAAGCTGTCTCTCGGTTTTCCTGGGCAGCCTGTGTCATGGGTGTACACTTGAGCTGTGGCTACTAGTACTTAGGTGGCAGCCTTTCTCATCACCTGGCACTGAGACTTAGGGATACAGTGGGAACTGAGCTATTGTTTCTGGCTTCAAGGTTACAGAGCATTTAAGCAAGGAAATTCAATAACCTGCTTTCACTGCACAATTTCTCTGCCAGTGCTTCCCTTTATTTTTGAGGATCACACCCTAGCCAGCTTGCCTGGAGCTAACTTGTATAAACACGGCAGAATGTCTTCAAGTATCTCGGCCAGGTTGGTGGGGGCTGGGGATCCCCATGAGATATGGCTTCTCCTTTTCTGAATCACAAATGTGCAGGCACAGTTATTTTCAAGTGTGCATACTGACTTTCAATCATAACCGAATTGCTACATAGTTCTTGTTGGAACTAAATCAGGAAACACTCAGTATTAATGAATTTTAATTTGGCAATGGTTGAGTGCTATAAATGTCTGGCTGCTTATGGCTAATAATTTTAAAAATAAAGCAAATGATTTGCGTGTAATCACACTCTAAGACCTCATTTCTCCAGCATTGCTGGAGGGAGACAGGTGAGCTATTTTTTTTACCCATAAATAGATTTTTCCAGATAATAAATTCCTTAGGCACCATCTAAAAATTGTATAAATTTTGTGAGAATATCTATTTAAAACAGCAGTTGCTTTACTGCCTTTATATTGGTGTCAAATTTTAATCTTCTTAAAATAAAGGAGTATCAATTTTTGTATCATGCTGATACAGAGGTACCTTCACGGATCTTGCTGGTAGGATAGGGTTTTTTTACTTTTGGCAAAATGGTGCCAGATCTTTAAGCTTTAAATGTTTTAGGACCACATCTTACAGCTTTTCTGGTTTCTCCCTTATTGTCAAACTAAAGGCTCAGTGCACGAAATTTGTGCATGGGGGGGGGGGTGGTCGGACATCCCTCTCACAATCTGGGAACGCTGGCTCCTAATTGCTCACCTGCCTGCCTGCCTGATTGCTCCTAACTGCTCTCCCCTGCCGCCTGCCTGCCTGATTGCCCCTAACCACTTGCCTGCCTGCCTGATTGCCCCTAACCGCCTCTGCCTGCCTGCCTGATTGCCCCTAACTGCTCCCTGTGGGGTGGGGCCAGCTGGGGCAAGGGGCCGTGGTCATTCTGGTCTCTGGTCATTCTGGTCATTCTGCTGTTTCAGTCACTAAGCTTTTATTATATAGGATGACATCATTTCTTGCTTTCAGTTTACCTGTCTGAAGTGCACCCCACCCCCGCCATGATTATATTATTGTTTAAAATATTTGGTGGGCAAGAAAATTAGAACAAAAATTAGTAGCTTGGCCAGCATGGCTCAGTGGTTGAGTGTCGACCTATGAATGAGGTGGTCATGGTTTGATTCCTGGTCCAGGCACATGCCTGGGTTGTGCCTTGATCCCTGGTGGGTAGTGTGCAGGAGGCAGGTGATCAATGATTCCCTCTCATCATTGATGTTTCTATCTCTGTCTTTCTCCCTTCCTCTCTAAAATCAATAAAAACCATATATTTTTTAAAAAAGAAAAAGAGAAAAAATAATTATTTCTACTAAATATGAATAAGTGGGCTCTGATGGGAAGCCTGAGTAGCTCTCTATAAGTAAAGTGAAAGGATTTTATGATATGATTTCATTATATCAGTTCAGCCTTCTGACAAAGATGTGTTTGTTTGTTTGTTTTTCCATTGTCTTGGACTTCAACTTTCTTCTTGGTTCTCTCCTGAGCTCTGAAGTGGAAGTGTCAGAATCTCATTCATCTGGAAATTGCATTTACTAGTTCCGACTGCCACACTTCCACTTAAGTCAGTTTTCCAGGTTGCAATTTAAAAGTTATTATATTATTTGAATTCACATTTACAGAGAGCACTGCTCTGCATGCTATTTTGAAATGCACATAGTTGAAAGCTTTGCCATTGTATCATAGGGCCTTTCTTTCTTTTTTCTCTCTCCTTATTCTGAAATTACTTGATTCATTATAGGCTACTGAAAAAGGCTTTGTTGTTAAAACGCAAGACTGCCTAACCAATATATTTTAAAGTGAGAGTCTAAGTTTCATGAAATGAATAAATCATCTAAGAGAATTTGCTATCAAAATTCAATTTAGGAAAATGAATTTAGTTATTTAACATATAAATGAGAAATTCAGATAAGACTTTATCATTGCAAGTGAAGTAGGTCTGTTTCCACTAAAAATATGTTCTTGGTTGTTATATCCCATGAGATCCTTTGGAATAGACATAGAGATATATAAAACATGTAAATTAGTTGCAAAAATTTAACAAATCTGGACTCTTTCAAATACAGAAGTAATATTAAAATATGAAGATAATACTAAAAGCATATTTACTGCACAGAAAGTAAGATCATGGATTCCACAAATGTGAAATAAATGAATCATTCCAAAATTATGGCAATAAGAAATAAAATTCTGCACAGCATTGTAATTAACTGACCTAATACTTGCACAGGGAAAAAAATTTGGTCCCTTTTTAGCCATAAGTATTTGCTGCCTTAGCAACTAAATCCACCCATTTAGTGATTCAAAGTTTAACTCAACATTTTGGAATGTGTAACGTGTGATGCTGAAATAAAATATTAATGTGATTTCATTTTCAGAAAGCCTGAGAAAAAAAAATCCCAGCAAAAGCAATAGTAAGAGTAGAGAATACATGCTTGGCTGGCGTGGCTCAGAGGTTGAGTGTCGAGCTATGAACCAAGAGGTCACACAGATAGATTCCCAGTCAGGCCACAGGCCTGGGTTGCAGGCTCCAACCCCAGTGTGGGGCGTGCAGGAGGCAGCCAATCAATGATTCTCTTTCATCATTGATATTTCTATCTCTCTCTTCCTCTCCCTTCCTCTCTGAAATCAATAATATATCTATGTTATATTTTTTTTTAAGGCATTTGGAAGAAAGAAAGAAAAAAGAGAGAAAGAAAGAAGAAAGAAAGAAAGAAAGAAAGAAAGAAAGAAAGAAAGAAAGAAAGAAAAAAAGAAAGAAAGAAAGGAGAATATGATTCCACCCAAGGGGGACTTTACTAGACATTCACTTGATCCATGTAGACAGGCAGATAATTAAATAAACATTAATTTTGGGAGTTTATCAATATTTAATCAACATTGTAAACTGAGCTAAACAGAAAATTACCACTTTATTATTAATCTAAAGGAAAAGCCTAGTTCTTTGAGTCTCAGTATTATCTCAAATCTTTGAGATATTGAGATGTCCTTTCAATGAACAAAGAACATGTATTTTGTATTGAGGAAAATTTTAAACCAAGTTGGGCATGGACTATATTCAGAAATAGGAAATTTTAAAATTCCCAAGTGGATAAAGCATTTCCACTAACAGAGCAAGAAAAATGAGTTAATGAACAGATTTTGCCTATAAGCCACCAAAAGACATGGAACAGATTTTATTTTTGTCTGAAAAAAAATTAAATTTTTAATTGTTTTGACATTATGGAGTCAATGTTGAAGATGGTGATCTCACTAAGAAATTACAAAAATATTAAACCCTAACTTTGTGGAACTAGGAAAAAGCAGTTATTACAGATTCTCTTTATCCAACTTTGAAGCAATCATTATAAGTTAAATTTATGGACAATCATTATGCTCAACAATGTCTGTCATATTCAATTCAACCATGAGTTTTACAAAGAGACAAATTTTAAGAGAGAAAAAAGCCACAAGAAATGAGAATATGTCCTTTTCTGTAATATGAGAAACTTGAACTAAGTGGTCTCTGAAGTTCTCTTTCAGCTCTAATGGACCTGTTCTCCAGTGTTTCTAGTATTTTAAAATAATAAGGAATGCTAGGAAATTTGCAACTTCTTGTTTCAGATTACTTATGGGTCAGAACTTACTTCTAAAAACTGTTACTTCCTTAGCGTTTTCATAAAATTCACTAATCCTAGGTTTACACAATTTAATAAAGCATGCTGTGCTCTTGAACTGTGTCTGAATGAGAAAGCCAAAGATTTTCGTTTGAAGTTCTTGAAGTATTTTCCCACCATTCAGATGGATTTTCTATTTCTGTTCTTCAGTTTTTACTCCACTTTCAGGAGAATCTGCCATTACGATGAAATCAAATTCATCCAGTGAATGTAAACCTTTCCTGCCTTTCTGTTGCCATAAAGAGAATCTGACAGAATTGTCACCTACACCTGAACCACACCCCTATAATAGGCATGTAACAAGTAATCCTGCGAGTCGTATTAATAGCAGGGATATAAGATGTCTGCCAGCATTCTCACAGGAAGCCAGTGGTGAAAGAAGGAATAAAAGCCAGGCTTTCAGGCCACGAGCTTGGCCTTCTGTGTGGTCTCCCACATGGCTTCTCTTTTGAACTTTTCAATTCAAAAGCAAAAATATCATTGCTATAATGCCACCAAGGATGTTGGCATTATAGCCCAACAGACAGTCAGTTCTCTTGCTTCTTTTTTTCTTCACACTATCTAAACATCCATTGTCTTAGACGGCAAGGTGAATGTCATGAGGATATCATGAAGGAAAACTCGTAATAATCCTAAGTTTTGTTTCTGAGCCTCTGTTGTCCTGGACAATACCTACCGTGGCCATCGTCCAGGAATTCTGTGATGGTGGCTGAGGCACATTTGGACCAGGGCTTGGATGCATCGATGCTGGTTAGGATGGAAGACATTAAGCGCTTATCTTCTGTGGAGCCAAAGTTCTCTTCACAGAATTTGGAATCGTCATGGGAGAGGCCAAGGAGATGTCCTACCGGAGAGATTACAGGAAGTGCGGATCAGAGTGACTTTGCGACTCTACTTTTCTGTGTCAATTACACTAGCACTCGATTTCCTCCCCCTCCCCAACAATTGTACATGAGTTCATTGTAACTGCCTGTCTCACACAGAGACCGGACCCCCGGGGAAATCAAAGCTGCATATAGTTAGAAGCAGTCACTTTGGGTAAACATTTAGGGGAAATATGAAAATGACACTAAGGAGTAGATGTTCCCATAATGCATCTGGATCACACATGCTCAATGATATGCAGAAATGAGGCCTTATTTAGAATCAAGAATTTGCAAGACAACTGTGGGATTATGTCATAGCCCTCACTACATATTATTGTGATTATTTGTCTAATTTTCCATCTTCTCTGGTCAATCAAAATCCCCATGAGATCAGAGAACATTTCCCTCCATTGACTGTTGAATCCTCCGTATTTAACTCAATGTTCTGCAAGTTGTAAACACTTAGTAGATGGCTTCTATTTCCTTAGCCAAGTAGCTGTATGAGATGAGTGGGGGTGGAGTGGGAAAGAAAGAGAAGTGAAATGAGTAACTTTCTGCTTGCATGCAAATGTAAGCTTGTCTCACCCTTTCATTTCTCTTTGTTATTTAGGGAGTTATGAATGTTTACTAATCTCACACATAAATGGCAGTTTCATTTACATTTAAGAAAAGCCCAAAATACCAAGATGCTCATCATGGAGTGTTAGAGCTTGAAGAGAAAAGAAAAATATTGGGAAGGTAAGTGATTGTCTAAAGCCACTCAGCTAGGTGATGTTTGTACTTATCCCTCTCAGCCATGTTTCCCTGGCTCCCAGTCATTGCCATCTCCATTCTACAAGACAGATATTATATCACAGAGTTCATAACCACGGTCTTGTAATCCCACTGAATTATTTATCACATCAGATTAATTTTTACATAGTCTACAGATAAAGAGTCATTGTCCAATAAATCTAAAATGTTCTGCAAAAATAAATTCGGGGCAGCAGTGAAGAAACTCTGAAAAGTAGGAAATAGATACTCCTGGTAGCATTTTTTGCAAAAGTTTATAGAATCATACGCAAACCACTACACAGGAATGCAGGACATCCTATAGAAAAATGATGGCTGCTTTTTCTGTGGGTTTCTGAATGCCAAAGGCAAGAACTTGGATCATTCCACCAAAAGAGTCCAGTGTGTACCAGTAAAACCCAACAGAGATGAAGTCTTTCACGCATTCCAACTACTTTTGGCCAACTTGTTAAATCACCAACACCTCAAAACAAAGTTGTCCACTGAGCAGCTGGTTGCTGTTGTGGCTGAAATGAAGTAGCTAGGACTTGGTGACCTTCCGAGGCTCAACATGTTCATGCTATTTAAGCAGTTATTTACTTCAATAGCATTTACTAGGCTAGCAAGTTTTCTTAGGGAAAACCTCCCACCAGCAGTCACGTTTTATTTGGTAAGGAACATGAAAGCCCATCACGGTCTGCAAAGTGCACCCCAAATCACATGCAACAGGAGATTGGAGGGGTTCTTCCAGTTTTTTTGGGGGGGGAATGTTGAGTTTTCCAGGGAACCCACAGCTCAGCTCACAGAAAAACAGAATCTGTCATTCATGCCCTATTGAACGTGGCTTAAAGTTACTTAGTACATCAAACACGGGTTGAGAATACACTCTGTACTGCCTGAATTTTTCCAAGGCACAATGTTTCTCAGCGAACACTGGGATTTGTAGGGAAATTTCACACTTGAGTTTTTCCCCCTGGCATAAATGAGAGGGGAAATGGCTTAAAGTGACCTCTGCAACATAATATTTATTTTATATTTTAAAAAAAGCATGTACCTTTTGCATTCTATTTCATAGTCATATTTATTTAAAGGACTAAGAGCTTTTTTCCCCCCTCCAAATCTACATACATAAATAGCACTTGCCATGTGCATTTTTATTAAGGGATTGTCACTTCATATGGAGGGTAGGTATTAGGTTTCGGATTTAAAATGCAGGCCATGTGGCAAATACCAATTTAACTTTGAGGGGCCTGGGAGAGTACCTCAATTTTTTTTCTTTCATATAGTGGTAAGGCATATCATTTTAAAGATTTCAGTTATATAAGCAAAGCAGTTGATTTTAAAATTCTTTGGTATAATTTTATGAGTATTTTGGCATGCTACTTGGCATACTATTGTGACTTGTGCACTCCCTACATTTACTAATTTAGCACTGCAACTTCATTTCTGCTGAAGATACAGATAAGAAATTCTTATTTGGCCCTCAGAGAACATTGCCATTCTGAGCATGAACGAATCTGAGTCCCACTTCAGCGAGAGCTAAAAGGAGATGGGAATTTTGTAAGATCCTCAAGAGTCGGTCAGGAGCGGACTTGCTTGAGCATCCATTGAAAGAGGGGCGGACTCTTCGGAGGGCAGAGGAATGGTCCCTCCTCCATGAAAAAGTATGTCAGCTGGCTGGGACAGGCACGATCTCTCAAGGGCAATGAGAGTCATGGGCAATCTGAAGACCTTTTAAGCGCCCAGAGAAACGGGCAGCCAGTTCCACAGTAGCTGGAGCCAGGGCACAGTGAGAGAAACCCATGTGACTTCCCCGCAGGAGCTGGACAGGAATGAAAATGGAAGATCAATGTGAGAGATGTTGGATCCCCGTCAGGAAAGACGTGACACACATAGCAAAGGCTGTGAGCAGGAAAAGTGGCGATTTGCAAATGGGACCCTCCAATCATTATGCTAAGACATCCAATGCCAGGCATGATATTTGCCAATACCTTTGAGCCCTAAAATGGCAAGGTACATATAAAAGCATAAGCTATTTTAAATTTTGTTGTTGTTCATCCTCAGCTGAGGATATTTTTTCCATAGATTTTTTTTTTCAGACAGAGTGAAAGGGAGGGGGAAAGAAAGAGAGAGAGAGAAACATCGATGTGAGAGAGACACATTGATCGGTTGCCTCCTGCACACATTCCTACCAGGATTGAGCCTGCACCTGAGGTACGTGCCCTTTCCCAGAATCAAACCCAGACCCTTCAGTCGTGGGCTGATGCTCTAGTCTAACCATTGAACAAAACCTGCCAGGGCAGCATTACCTATTTTAAAAGGACATTCTCAGTAAAGACAACACACAAGAATACTAAAAGCTGACTCAAAGAGTAAAATCCAGAATCTAGGAAATTTAAAAAGCAATGTCCCAGCTGAAAACAATATATTTCAAGTACATGATGTGAAGGGGAATCAGAATATATCATGATGTCATTGACTGCCTAGGACATTGCCTTTTCCAGTGAGAGTTTGCTCATAAATCACTCACAGAGATTTTTTAAATTACAGATGTGAATGGGAGATTAAGCATTTCTCTGACGAGCTGCCTCCAGCAGGCTTAGCATGGCTGATATTCATCCATGTGCCCCAGAGAATAAAACAGCCAATGTAAGAAAATGTTGGAGAAATTGTTTACAGCTCTTTAAAGTGATTCATTGTTGTTTTCATCAAATATGTATTTTATGATGAGTTTTTAGAACAGAGCGAAGTTATTTGAGGGGTGAAGTCTTGGAGGGGGCAGGGGCATGGGTTCCAGAAAGTCACAGAAAAGCCATTGTTACCCTGGGAAAGAGAGAGAGATACATCTTTCTCAAGTCAAAGTATAGGAAAAGAAAGAGAAAGAGGTCTCAAAGCAATTTTGGAGGGTAAAAGAAGATATTAGAGAAAGTTTAACCAAGTTCCCTCAGTAAAACAGGAAGTGAAAACTCCTAGTGGATTTAGGGCAACAATTCACTATTAGGGTTTCGAGTAGAGGTTCCGGAGTCTTGATTTATGGAAAAATTAGTATTTGTATTCGCAACCATTTATAATTAGTATATTGTAAAAGATTGAAGAAGTTCATTTGCTTGAACTAAGTTAAGCAATCTTGTTTACATTACTATTTTTATTAGTGAATCTCTAATTCTCAATTGATGTAATTGCAAACTTCTCACCTAAAATCCTGAGGCAATTAAGGACCAAATACACTTGCGTAGTGGGTGCACTTGCTAATGGTATTTGCATTTATACACTAAATAAGGAAGAAAAGGTATTAGAGAGGTCAGAGTAAAATTTAGAGAATCATGTAACTGTCTGATCCGGTATTTGCTCAAATGAGGCAGCCACCAGAACTGTATCTTGCTGTTTAAAATCAAGGTGTAATTTGTAAGTGCTTTTGGAGAAAATACTGATCTATTTATTCTTAAGAGACACTAAAGCGCATCATAAATACAAAAGTCATGCTATGAAGTGCCCATCACCCATCAAGAAGGAGTTTATTTCAATTATGCTAAGGGAATGCATTTCATGGTAGATTATGTCAAAGCAAAGACTATGGGGTAAGAGTTTGAGTTATACTGTTAGTTCAGATAGCAAACAATTAGTCACATGATACTTTTTCTAGTATGATAACCGTCTTTTAAAATTGGCAAGTGGATGTGATTGTATTAAATAAATTTCATCTCTAATGTTCAAAATATAGATTTTTAAACCACCTTGCCTTTCTAAATTCACAAGTGAATCTGCTGTTAGAAAACCTGAGACAATGTTCACCTGGGTAAAGACATGCTACTTTAAAGGAAAATGTTAGTTCAGCTTCTTATTCAGCTCAGGTATTACTGTACAACCAGGGCTGACTTATAACATTAACCTCAGGAAGGAAATTGGTTGTTTTTCTAAACTTTGGTCTGCAAGTTAAACAGAATTTCAGGCTCTTGACCCCAGAGTGACCAATGGACAAGGGGACACAGCAAGCTCCTAAAATGTGTCACAAAACTCTGTAATGTGTTTACTTAAGAAAGCATTGGTCAAATGAAGCATCTGTCTCTTCATGAAATCATGTTTTTATTTTACCTAATTTTCCAGCTTGGATTATTGAGGTGCAAGAAGGTCATGCCAAGGGGTTGAAAAGTGAGTCAATAGCTCAAATGGGATCAGAATCTAGAATCCTTGAGGAAGACATCTAGGAGCTCCAATAGCAGGAGAGCTCATGTGCATTCAAATGCAGTTTTATGTAAAAATAATAAAACTCTAGAACTCCCATTTCAAAACAGTAAACATAAATGGCAAATACTGCATCAATTGGAAGGAACAAAACTTAATTTTTTTTTTTACCTTATAACTAGCTGTGTCAATATCCTTCTGAATCAAATTCAAGATTATCGCCTTCAAAATGAGCACCAACAAACCATTAGAGGATAGTATCAAAATCTTGGGGTCTGTGGTCAGATGAAATGGGTTAGAATTTTACCAGTTTACTAGTTGTTGACCTTAGACAAGTTTAGAAATTTCTCTGTATGTCAGTTTCCTGTCTCTTGGGTGACTCATTAAAAGTGCTTACTTCATGGTGTTTTGTGAGGACTCAATGATATTAAAGATGCAAAGTGCTCAATATACAGGCCTGACAAATATCTATTGCCCAGTAATTGTTAGCTATTTTGTTGTTCTCATTGACATCCTGGGCTTATTATACTTTTACTTATGAGTATTCCAATACTCAGTCATTTTGATGAATTTTGACATTTCTAGACACTCTTGATTTGGGAGAGAAAAGGACATTTCTTATCATAAGGAGAAAAAAATCATGCATTAAGTATGTGAGATATTTACTTCTTAGGCCACCTTCAACTAGTTGGGTTTCCACATATGGCAGACAATCTATAGGCCTCCCTTAAAGAAATATTAATTGGGATTTGATTTATAAAACAAACAACTGATGCTAAACACTAAATCTCTCAATGCTGCCAGACCTACAACAAAGTCCTATTCCCACCTTTCATCTGGGGGCCAAGAAAGACACAGTGTGGCACTGGCCCAAACTGGATTGAAAAAATGCTCAGTTTGTGTTGATTAAAGCTATGGTTTTGGGGGGAAATACCAAGTTTAATCCTAGCTTCCTTTCATTTCACATCTCACAGCCAGTCCTGACATCTGATTCTGTGCACTTGGCGTTGGTCTATGGTGTTTCCAGGGTCTCTGCAGCTTTTCAAAACACGGCCTTGTTTAATCTAATCATCCATGGGAGCACAGTCCCACGCAGATCAGCACAACCAGAGAACGCACTCTAACCACAGCAAAACGCGGGCAGCTATGCTGTTGTGTCTCAACCACTTCCTAGGTCTCCAGCCAAACATTTGGCTTCAGCTTTTTCAGTTGCCTGCTTTCAGCTGAGGAAGCATTTTGGAATCTTTCATGGTGAAGAGAGTCACTTAGCACATTTTATAATTAACTACCATAAAGCAAAGCTTCGGCAAGTTTGCAAATCATGGATTTCATCAGTCTAAATAAAGTCAGATTGTCCCCCATGCTGTATTAGAAGCTGGCCCAACATCAATAAAATTATTATTTTGAGCAAGCATGTGTGCAGCAGGTGAAATCTTTATTATTACAAGCCGATAATAAAAGTTTGACAAGTTAAAAATATAAACTCAAAATATAAACCTACATTCACTTGGAACTTTCTCCAGTTCACATTTGGATTGTAAAATGGCTGTAACCACATTCCTGCCTCCACTCAAGGAACAGAGATGGGGACTGGGTTCTTGATGGTTTAAAGCAACTTTCATAAATGTTCTCAAAATTTAGTCAGTGTTTACATGCACATAACATCGACAGGAGGAAGGCAAAGACTTGCTGCCTATGGAGAATCTAAGGTCATCAAAATTTACTTTCCAGAAGCCTGTATGGGCACCAGTTGAGTAGGTACCTCCAACATCTAGCTCTTTCTTAGAAAGAATTAGCAGGGAAAGAAAAGTATTCCAGTTAACATGCGGGGCATGAAAAGAGTCACTTTCCCAATTGTTCACTTAACCCACTTCTTTCTGACTTTAACACCATGGATAGAACAGGTGCCAGAAGGCACTTCAGGCTGGCCTCTTTATCTTTCCTGTTAATTCTCAATACAAACATGTTTCAGATGGAGGAGGGAAAAGAACAGAGAAAATTCTGATTCAAGTACAATGGCTTTGTGTTTTAAACCACTATGTATAAAAGAGGATGCAGTGGGGCACTCCATGAGAAAATTTAAGTCGGTTCATGAAAGTGTTATTCTGAACCAAATATATCCTTTAGAGCAGTGGTTCTCAACCTGTGGGTCGCGACCCCTCTGGCGGTCGAACAACCCTTTCACAGGGGTCGCCTAAGACCATCCTGCATATCAGATATTTACATTACGATTCATAACAGTAGCAACATTACAGTTATGTAGTAGCAACGAAAATAATTTTATGGTTGGGGGTCACCACAGCATGAGGAACTGTATTTAAAGGGCCAGAAGGTTGAGAACCACTGCTTTAGAGCTTATAGAAGAAATAAAAAAGAAAACATATGGAAACAGCCTGGACATTTTCTCCACAGCTTATGTTTTAAGCTAGTAACATATTCACAGTCTGTGTACATGAAGCAAACTGCACATTCTGAAATGGGCTCAAGGAAATTCAAAACACTCTTAGCGAACCCGGGGATTCACAAGGTTTTTCATCACCAGACATAGCCCGTATCGTTAACCTCCAAATCTGGGAGGTAGTATATGTCTAATAAAAGGGAAGGGAGGAAATTACATGAGAAGGATGGAGTAGAATTAGAATCCAGAGCATGAATAGCTCGTTACATGGCCTCATGCAACAACCTAAAAATAAAGCACTGGAAACAGACCCAAGAACACACTGGCTGTGGAGGGGCGACTGTAATCACATACAGATGATTAGGAAATATTTTGTAAGGTTATCTTCTCTAAGTTTTGTAAGGCTCAGACTTTATAACACATGTTCACAATTTTTTAGGCAAAAAGTGAAATTAAAGAATAATAAAGCAATTAGAAAATGAATGAAAGCCAGATCTCTTTATGAAATGGGAATTAAATCCATATTCCTCCATGCCCAGATCTTATATGTCTCAGATGGGGCCATATGTCGTGCAAAAAGGAAAATTAAGTAGGCAGAGTTTGATTGGAGAATGAATTATAGAGAAGTTTAAAGAAGTAAATAGAGGTGATTCAACCAAGAAATGAAAGGGGGGACGGACAGGTGTAGTCATATGTCAACAATTCAGGTTTGATTTTTCACATAGAAACCCACATTTCTCCTACATCGTTGTCTTGTAAAACGATGTTCAATATTCTTGTCCCATTAAGAAAAGTTTGTATTGTACACATTTAGTTTTAATAAAACATCTGTTTTCATTGGTATCTGGCTGCTCCCCTTTCAGACGGTTGCATCTGTCTGTGTGACCCCAGACCCTTGGTTTAGGATTCAGGAGGGCTGGGAAAGGTGATGCTGGGCGCCTTTTCATCCCAGCCCAGTTGGCTTGAGAGTCAATGCAGCCCCAAAGAAGATACACTTACTGCTGCAGGGTGCTCTTCCAGGGAAGTCTCCCAGATGCTGTCCAAGTGTGAAAAGGGATCAGTACAGGATTGAAGGAAGTAATAGCCCTTCCTTCAAGAAGTTTCTAATCTCTTCTTTAGAAGATCAGGATTTGGCTCATAGTCTTATAGATGGGTGATGCCAAAATTCAGCTCTGTTCCTTATTCCTCACCATCCCTCTACCCAGACAGAGAAGAACCACCCCCTGCCTTCCCAGGGATTTAGAATCTTATGGGGCTTCTCTCACTCTGAATAATGGTGATTAATTACTGGTGTTGCTTTTTAAATCTTCTGTTTAATTACAATCCTCTTGAGTATTTGGACTAATCTCTCTTAGGTTCTGATGCAGAATTGGAAGGTTGCCAATTCTTGGGCAGCTTTCATGTTTCTGCCTCTTACTCACTCATGGACACAGAGACATGTAATAAATATTGAGTTAGGATCTATATGAGGTTATAGTTTTGTTTTTCTTTTTTTAATCCTCACCCAAGGACATATTTTCATTGATTTTAGAGAGAGAGAAAGAGGAAGAGAGAGAGGGAGATAGGGAGGGAAGGAGAGAGAGAGAGTAAGGGGAAGAGAAAGAGAGAGAGAGAAAGAGAGAGAGAGAGAGAGAGAGAGAGAGAGAGAGAGAGAGAGAGAGAGACTGCCTCATATACCCGACCCTACTGGGGCTTGAACCTGCAAACTTTTGGTGCATAGGACAACACTCCAACCAACCAAGTCACCCAGCCAAGACGAGGCTGTAGTTTTAATTACTTTAATACGCATGAGTGAGAGACAGGTGAAGACATAATCCCATCCCTGAAGCTCAAATGGCATATGGATCTTAAAAATACTTTCAACTCTTCTAGCCCAGCACAACAGAAAGCCATGGATTCTGAGAGTGTCTAAATGACGCACCTGACGTAAAACACAGAATACTAAGACAGAACTGGGATTTCATCTCAGATCATGGGTTCCTTAAGCTAAAGATGCTCAATTCATGAGATGTTATATTGAATTATTATCAGCAGTGCCTCTGAGTGGTTATTTAGGCAACAAATACTTTATGTTTGTTCCTTTTTTTGTTTAGATGATAAGAAGAGTGTCAGTTAAGAAAATTAAAGTCATGATTAACACACAAGAATTGAAATTTGACTACAGATCTCTATTTTACTGCTGCGATACACTGATGCATGCAATTAATTACACCTTTGATTTGAAGTATTTAAAGAACACATAGAAGCAAGAAATCAACACCTTGTGGAATATTCTTTCCCTACGGGGAATGTGAAAAAAATTTTTTAATTTCTATTTAAAAATTAGAGTTTCAGCTTAAAAAATGAAATCTATTTAATAAAATACAGCAAAAAATAACAATTATCAAATCATACTCTGCCCTTCCAAAAAAAAAAAAAAATGATGCTAAAAGGTGATACATGCATTTAAAAATGGAAATGAACTATTTAACTAAAAAGCCAAACAGATGATTATGTGGATAACGATAACAGCTGATATCTATAATTTACCCAATTTGGTCCTGAAAATAACTCCATGAAATAGGCAATGTTGTTCCTATACTTCAGATATAAAAACTGAAGCTTAGAAAGTTTAAATAGTAAGACCAATGTGACAGAGATAGAAAGTACTTTAGCAAGAAGTGAGCCCAGACGTGTCTAATTCTAACATCTAATCCTAAGTACTTAACTAACCTCTCATTTACCTACCTAGTAGCCTATATCAATGTTAGAAAACACATATTCCTAACTGCTGGGATATTTTTCAACAACTAACTCAACCCTAAACTTCTAGTTTTAGGATTTAGGTGTGTTTCGTATGACAAACACACCAGCTAAGTGACATTTTAAAACAAACTCTGTTGACCACTGAGCTTGGCTTTGCTATTAAAAACAAGACAGGCATGTTTACCATAAGCTATTGATTACCTTTGACAGGACCAAGCTTTTATCAGCCACAGTGGAAGAAAACATGATAAATTTGTGTGCAAACCGCTTAGCCCTGGATGAGTCAGTAGAGTCTTGAGTAACTCCTAAGAGGAACATCTCTGCATTCCTAGCCAACTGTGACAAATCTCCTCTACGAGTCATTTAAGGATGCTTAAAAGACAGTGGCAGTAGCAAATTTCTCTTATGCTTTTAAATGACAAGTGTCAGACAGGAAACATCTACCGTGTGCCTGACTTTGCCTTCCGTCTCCCTTATTAGTTAACCCCGAAAGTGCAAATATAAACAAATTTAATCCCTAAGGCCGCATCTGAACCAGGAGAAATCTGGAATTCATTGCCAAGTATTTCAGTTCCTGCTGCAGCTGTTACAAGTGTTTGATTTGGCGAGGGAAGAGAAAGGGCGCTGCATACCAATTTCGTGAGCCACAGTGAAAGCTGCGTGGAGGCCATCGTCTTCAATCACAGCACAGCTGCGCTCCGGAGAACATATGGTCCCAACGTCTGCCATTCCCAGGGTGTCACATGAATGATGCCCACATAAATCCTTCCCAGGAGAAAGAAAGAAATCATTAAAATCAATTACCAGCCAGAAGGGTCCACCTTGGAGAACCACTTGCTCACTGCAAAAGGCAGCACGGGGGTATGTTTATGGTATCACCTGTTCGGCTCTGGAAATGAGCCAAAGACAAACTAATGGCATCGACTCTTCTAAGCTTCTCTGAGCCCCAGAGGCACAGAAGGATGAGGGGACTCAATTACATTTAAAAAGATATCGGAGGATGGTAGCTTGTCCATTATAGTAACAGCTGGAGCCTTCACCGAGCGGGAGCCCATGTATGCAGACACATATGTCATGGACCACTTTCACATACAGTCATGCTTAGGAAAGCCTTAATAGTCTGACCTAGATGCATGCTAACTTTATCAGAAGCCCCGCCTAATAATGTATTTTCCATCACAGGGGCAAATTACAACCACATATTTGTGGCAGAATATCAATATATCAGTAATTTGGATAGGAAACTAAATTTTAATCTAAAAGCATGATTCCTTGAAAGAGCAACTCTTAATTTCCAAATTGAGTTGTAATTTCATGTCTTCAGAAATGTATGCATTTAATGAAGCATTTCTCAACCAGATCCGTACTCGGAAAATACATGTTATATATTGTGTTTATATAAGTGAGCATATGCATTTTTCTGGTGGGAAGTTGTATATTAAGAGATTCTTAAAGGGGAACATGATCATCCCCCACTAATGGTTACAAGTTATAGATTTAGATAAAAGAGACATCAATAGACAATTGAAAATGGAGAAGTGTAAAGAGAAAATAGAAGCCAATTTTTTTTGCCTGATAGATGTATCATGATGAACCTTCCCTTAAATGCTATTTGAGTATTAATATACATTAGAATTTCTTGTGCTTGCCTATGGTTGTCAATAAAAATTAATTGACAGTGTGCACATTTATATCCAAAAAAGCAAGATAGTACCCTAGTAAGCCATAGGTAAATAACTGGAGAAAAGATTTTTTATAAAATTATTAATTACTATGAAAGATGACAATGTACTAGTTGAAATAACATGCACAGTTTCTAGTACAGCTATCATCTTAGTATCCCCACTACCACAATATCTGGCTTATGATAGGAGCTCAACAAACATTTTCTGAATTGAGGTGAATTATGATGTACAGTCAGACGCAATGTAGACCTCACACACCTTTAACAAGCTATACGCTAGCTAAGCTAGTAAGACCTCAATGGACTTCTGGAAGCCAGCACAAGATGTTATTACTGCATAACTAATGCCACCTCCTCATTGTCAACATATTCTTCTAACTCTTCTCTATTTTGCTGCATAAAAATCCAACCACCGTGAAAAATATTTAAATGATATAGCCTATGATCTCTCTAGTACATTTTCTAGTACATTTTCATTTTTTACTGTGTTCCATGCATTATGAAATCCCAACTGTGATGAATTACACTGTGGCTGCCATCTTATTATAGTTCCAGACAGTGGAAATCTCGGCCAAGGAGGCTTGGTGAATCAAATCACCAAACCAACAGTAGCCTACCAAAGTTTCCTGTGTAACCTTATATGTCATCCTGTGGGATCTCAAATTACAGCTGTTGAAAACAAATTAGTAGTTTTTAAAATTGAAACTGGAACACACTTTTGCATAATAATAAGTCTTAGATTTAATAATATAGTACAATACATTTTTTAATCCACCCCCCCCCATCCTTTTAGTAGCTTTAAGACCAAAAGTCCAGGTTAAGTTTATTTCTGCACACACATACTTTTTAAAACCAAGACTTATGTTTATCTCCACAACGGAGATTCCTTATCTTCAAGTAGAATGTTAAAATTCAATATTGTTTCCCCTTCTTGCCCCTTACTTCATTAACAAGTTTGAAGAGCCACAGCAAATGGAAATGGTCCTCCTGTTCTGAACAAAGTTTAATCTGGATTTTTAATTTCTATATGTGTGCTGGTAATCAATTGCTCATTAGAGGCCATCAGTCCTCCTTGTCATCCTTGAATTGCATTAAATGCATTTGGCCCTTTGCCATGGAAATGTGTGCATGTGACAAAATAATGAACAGAAGCAGCTATTTTTTTAAAACACACTGATTAAACCCCTTGATGACATAGTCACACTATATTTCTGTAACTATAATTATGTAAACTGGCAGTCTTTCCATTTAATTCACACAGTTTCAAACACTGGCAGCCCCGTTATGATTTCATCCTCAAGATTCACAGTAAATGCATGTGTTTCTTTGTGATCCAAGGTTCATTCCAATGTATTAAAACTCAACTTGTGCATCAAATTAGTAAGAGTATAGCACATCACACTCACGTCTATTTTTTGTGGTGATTTATAGCAATATTTATAGGTGAGAATCTTATTTGAAATTTATAGGAATGTGTGTTATTATTCACAGAAGAATACTGTTGGGGCAATAGCATTTATCTATCCATCTATCTGGATTTGGGGAGGGGATAATGAAGAAATGTGAGTCACATACAGTATTCACCCAAGAGATAAATGAATTAAAAGTGCTGACAAGAGTTTTTCTGATTGATTAGTGTAGATATGAAGGTAAATTACATCTTTGTTATGTTAAAGGGGTTCTTTTCATACAGGATCAATATTTTATCACCATGGTGTAAACAGACAGTAATGCAATGGGAGATTTAGTAAAAACTAAAAAGTGAGGGTTGCAAGAGTATGCAGAGATTTAACAAGTGGGCTTGTGGTGTGGCATTGGCCAGGAGATAAGACCGGGACATTGTATCTAACTCAAAAATAGAGCTGAAATAGTCAGCAAGACTGATGAAGACTTGACAGGGAGGTCATTGGCATGGCGACCATTCAATGGTTTGGCCATTATGAATATGGCAATATCTGTGACTTATGGAATTTAGAAGAACTACTTGTTCCCCAGACCTATTCCTGCAGTTGGAGTTGGGGACTGGGAGCCAGCAAAGTATAAAACCTTAACAAGCAGATGCCGAGAAGACAGTACAACTTGGGGAATCGTGGTGGTCAGGACTGGGTGAGAAAAATGAACCAAGCCGGTGTGTGAACATGCAAAGTGAAACAAATGACAGGAGATGTAGGATTTCTTGCCTTGCTCAGGAGACAGGTCTCTCTGTACCGCTAAGAAAAGGAGCTAAAGGAAACACATGCTGATAAGAGCACAGATCATCACAACTGCAGTAACAGCAGCCAGGATGAAGGAAGAATACCTTGTAGAAGAGAAAAATAACAGCAGCTTCTGTTTCTCTGTAAATCACCACCTGGGAAGGGCAAGTGTGGAGCTCAAGGGGAGGGCATAAAGAAAAGTTCAACTAGCCTCAGATGTCTATCTATCTCTCTACCCAATTCCTAGGAAGAGGGATTGATAGAAGATTAGTCTGATGTGGAACATATTTTAGCCATAGTATTACACAAACATACATTTACACACCACAATCCCCCATACCTGTGAATCCAACTCTTGATGTGTCATTTGGCTTTCTGGCTATCCCAATTATAAAGGCCTCGATTTGGATCTCGGTAGAGACTACATTAATTGTGTCTGTTGGTCCACCCATTACAATAACCCATGTTTATACAATCCCTATCCATGCTTCTGATGCAACTAAGTAATACCCCCCCCCCCCCCCCCCGCCACACACACACACACACACAGAGCCCAGCTGGATTAGGAGCCAAGAGATCCAAGTGCATTTATTCCTCAAACAATTATGGTGTGCCCACAATCTGCCAGACACTGTGCTAGGTGCTGACACTGTGGTACACAATAAAATAAGGGCTGATCCTGACCCTTAAGAAACATGAGGATCTGGTGGCAAAACAGATACGCTATGAGAGGAGCAGATTGTGACATGCTGTTATGAATAGATTGTTGAGGGAGCGCAGAAGAGGATTTGGGGGAATCAATAAAGGTATCTGGAAGGAGGTAATTGGATCTTGAGGGATAAACAGAAGGCTGACAGTCTCAGAGGAAGGGTACTCTAACAAGGAAAGATTGGTGAATCCATCAGGAGATGGTGAATGGCAGGGTCTGTTTTGGAAATGACAGAAAGTTTGTTGGGGATGGAGTAGACAGGATTTGTTAGATTCAGGGGACTTGGGGAAGCTGGAAAAATAGTCTGGGTCCACCCAGAGTTCCATGATAGGAAATTTTCCCTGATAAATGTGTAGTAAGAAGAAGGGGGAGAGGAATGGAGCAAGTTGGGGACTGAGGGAGTAGATGCTTGGAGGAGTCATTTTGGAGAACAGAATGAAAGCTAATTGGAGGTAACAAATGGAAGGTCACTGCTTTTTAATACTAACTCTATTATTAAGAATCATTATGTAAGTCATTTATATGCTTTCAGACAAAGTTCCTTCATCATTAACATAAGGAATTTGGACCAGGTGATCTATATGGCTTTCCAACTATACATATGTTAGTATGCAATGAAAACATTCAATTTATAGATGGAGAAATTAAAGCTCAGGGGCAATAAGTGTTCAAAGTGGGAAGCTTGAGACTAGTGAAGCTGACATTCAACCTATGTCTACAGACTCCAATTCCTGAACCTATTTTGCCATGGTACTGTTAGATCACCATATATGTTATTCTTGACATTACTCTTATTTTTTGCATTCATAAATTGTGCTTGGTCAAGCAAATTCCTTTTTTGCAACAGATAATACAGCATAGTCTTTATCTCTATGTTCTGTTTGGTATAATTCAACAATTTAGAGGCATACTAAATATACAAAGTGCACAAAGTTGTTCCAGGAAAGAATATAGAAGTGCAGGATAAGAAAGCAGTGACATCATTAACGTTCCTCTCTCTCTCACCTGCCATATCTGATAGGTCACTGTAAGTCACTGACTCCATCTACCAAAAGTCTCCTGTAACTGTCCTCTCTTTCTCATTCATTCTATTATTCCTTCCTGACTAGACTATCACCCAAGGCTGGTCCCATTGCCTCTTGTAACTTCCCTACCTATATGTTTAGACCCCAGATCTTTTTTTAATATATTTTATTTTTCAATTACAATTTACATTCAATATTCTTTTGTACTAGTTTCATATGTACATACACCATAGTGGTTAGACAATCACATACTTTACTAAGTGTTCTCTGATATTTCCAAAACTCTAATTCAAAAGAATATATGCACCCCTATGTTCATTGCAGCGCTATTTACAATAGCCAAGATATGAAAGCAATCCAAGTGCCCATCAGCAGAGGAGTGTATAAAAAGGTTGTGGTACATATATACAATAGACCCCGGATCTTATAAGATTCCTCCATTCCTCCAAAATTTAAAAGACACAATCTTAGCCTCCATTCATCCATGCACAATGCAACCCAAGCTTCCTGTCAGCCTCAGCTGCACTTTCATGATCCATTATTCCTTTCATATCTCATCAATTTTGGCCCCAAATCTTAACCTCAATATTCCTTCTGCCAAAAAGGATGAATTAACTCACATCCACCTTAATTTACACTTCTTAATTTGATCTCTGCTTCTCTATTTCCTGGTGCCATTGCTTTCATTTAGACCACTCCAAGTCTCTTCTTGAAGATTACTGGATCCACACAACCATATAGGCCAGAAGGTTTTTTCCAGAACACACCTCTGGTCACTGTTGCTTCCTTCCATAGATATTCTTTGAATTTAGTTTACAATTTGAGCTCTTTAGCACAATGCTATAAACTGACTTGGGTTCCCCCAGCCCCAAATTTGTATGTTGAATCCTTAAATCCCCAGTGTGATTGTATTTGGAGATAGGGCCCATAAGGAGGTAATTAAGAATTAAGAATAAATGAGAACATAAGGGTGGGGCCCTGATCCATTAGGATTAGTGTCCTAAAGGAAGAGATACTATAGTTCTCCTTCTCATTCTCCCTCTATAATTTGATTGTTATTGTCTTCTCTAGATTAACCTATCACCCGTCCACTCTGATATTGTCTGTCCTATCACATATCACCCCCTCCATTTCACAAAATCACCATATTACCTCTGGGCCATGATCGTTTGGTGTGTCTGCAATGCCTGTCTCCTCCTTATGAGTCTGGCTAACTCCTACTCTTTCTTCCAAATTGAACCAAATGGGTCAGTCAACCTCCTTATGTACTTGCATGATATCTAATGACCTCATCTATCATAAAAGTTATCATGCTGCACAGCAATGACCCATTTCCTTATCTCTTTCCTTAAAGGATTCTTAGGAAAGTGGCCACTTTTTAAGCCTCTGAATCCCTCTCTGCCTATTAAGAACATATTGAATATCTGCATATTTTAATTATAACAGTTTTAGGTTAGAGAACACTAGATATAGACCAGACAATCTTCTCTGTCATTTGTCATCTGTAGCTCTTAAAAGATGATCTCTATTTCTCTTTGTATAAGGGTCCTTCTCTGTCAAACCACAACAATGATACTAGGTTGCAGATTGTTGAGAGATTCATTGTAAAACTGTTAATGATTATGGATAGTATGTAAAAAATGCTCATTGAAAGCTGGGTGGTTCCAAAAAATATCTAACCATCCTTCAATGGTCAATTCAATTGTACATGTGCAATGAAGCCTGTATAAAGATCCATAGATAAAATTGATTGTTCCCTCTCCTCTCCTTTTGCAGACTTTGTTTTTAGCTCAGTTGTAGCATTGATTAGAGTTTCCTAACATTAGAGTGACTTATACATTTATCTGCTTCATCTCCCCTGGTTATAAGACCTGGTGGGAAGGAACCGGTATTTTCAATCTGCAGTATTGGCATGTACTCTATGAGAAAGACAATGAAATAGGTTCTGTGTATTGTGCTATATTGTCTCTAATAGATTTTAGATTTTTCAGAATATTCTTCACAATGTCTTTATTTTTAATTGTTATATAATTGACTTATAATGTTATATTAGTTTCAAGTATACAACATAATGATTCGACAAATGTACTTATCGTGAAATTATTACCACGGTAAGTCTAGTTAACATCCATTTCCACACAATGACAGTTTTTTTCTTGTGATGAAAATTTTTAAGGTCTACTCTCTTAGCAACTTTCAATTCATCAATCATTTTTCAAATGTCAACTAGAGCTGCTCAATCTGCCCCAATCTTCCCATTTCTGAGTTATTTTGCCTTTAATTAATTGGGGTTGACCCAATTATAGGCTATAAATCCTTGCTAAGGGTTCATTTTGGTTTTAAGTGGGATTTGAACTCAAATATGAGATTGATTTTGCCAGTCTAGTCAGCAAGCAAATAAGAAAAAGCACATCCTTCTGCCTCCTTCAAGCATCTGGCCTCCTTGTAGGGCCCCCTATTGTCTGAACCTAACAAGAAGCCAGATGGGAAAGAAGAAACGCTATCAGTGGAGACCCCACCACAGCATTATAACACACAACATAAAGAGGTGTTAGCTGAGAGGCAACTGCCTATTGACTGCCACACTGATAATTAATAATGAAAGTGAATGAACCTTTTATATTGCATAGTCTCGTAGCTGGTTCAATGGCAATCCAATGCTTTCCATCCACGAATGAGTGAAGCTTTCATTGGTGTTGTCCCAGTTGGGGGATGTTAAACAACTGCCAATTTTCTCATCAAGCAGGTAGGGGTTTTGCTTCTAAAGAAGAGTGCATGGTCTCCAAAATGGGCTTAAGAGTTTATCTTTAAAGAAACTACTTTCAAATAAAAGAAGAAGCTAGGAATAAGGAAAGAACTCTGGAAAGTACAATTAAATCCTGGGGAGATTGGATTTCGGCTGCTTGATGGCACAAGTGGTGTGAATTCCAGCATAAGTGCCATTCCAGAATGAAAAACGACTCTTGGGCCAGAAAACTGACTGGTGCTAAAGTTTCTCTAATTAGTACAGTACTGAGTGCTGGGGGACAGTCCTGACAATGAAGCGTGTCAGTTTGATAAATGAATTACTAGCGCTATTCTGCTGACTCCCGGACACAACGCTCAAGGTGGCCTCGGCTAGTAAACAGGGGTGGAAAACACATCCTCACACAGTTGCTTCATGCCCAAAAAACAAGTAATTTAGCAGAAGACAGCTGGACACAAAATTTGAACAGAGCTCAGAGCCCATCAAAACATGGATTTCATGGCTTGGCGTCTGGCTGCTAAGCAACGGATTTATGACATCAAAACAGAGTTGTAAAAGTAGGATCCTGGTGCCAACTCTGGGTAGTTCCCATTGAAAAGAAATAGCTGCGAACACATTTCTCTAGGTCTTAAGAGATCTGATTTCCCTGGGATAGGAGAGCTCAGATCATTTCTCCTCTAGTTTTCCACATTCTGAAGCATTAGGTGGAGATTAACTTTGCATTTTTGAAGTACACTCAAGTGCATGCTGCATAAGGGTCTCAGAGTATTTTTCTCAGCTCCTTAATTAATAGCACTCTTTTAAATTAGGTGCATGTATGCATAACACACATGCTTTTCAGATATTTGGTTCTCATCCAGTTTGATGTATATACCAGAAGGCCAGCCCCAAACTAAATGGCAACTGTTTCACTAAAAGTGTGATTCTGCTTGGTGAGGAGGCCAGAGAGGGCCCATGCAAAATGCTTTCCATGTGTGGACCAAATAAGAAATAAGTGTTACTATGATACTTATGAGCAATAAGATAGACTGTTCATTTATTTCTCCCTTGCGTTCATCTATTTAAAATATACTGGTAGGTTTCAGAGCTTGGGAAATAGGAAATGTTAGCTACCCAAACTAAAAACAAATCCAGAAAAAGCAACAGACATCATTTAGAATCACTGACTGGTTTTCCCTTTTCCAGGGAAGCAATTAGGAAAACTGTGGGACAAGAGGTAAGAAGTAACAGTCTTCTATTAATTTTTTAAAAAGTATGGAATGTGCATTTGCATTTAAAAAGGAAAGTGAAGCATTAAAATGACCTACTCTTTGGAGCAGTTTGCCTACAAAAGTATTTTTCCCTTTGTCTTTACAGAACTTCCTTCCATAAACTCTCTGGAGCCTCCTTCTTGGCAGCCTCTTGTGATGTAGCAAAGCAAGAAATCCAGACATGGAAAGTTGCTCAAAAAAAAAAAGAAAGAAAGAAAAGAAAGAACTTGGAAACCAAAGAAGAAAGAAATAGTTTTACAGAACTTCACACTGAAGGATGCAAAACAAATGTTCTTCCGTTTCAAAGGTGAATGTTGTGCAGAGAAATGAAAGGATGTTTCCAGGAGATCAGTTCATGAGGAGACAGATTTTCCATGGTGCATAGCACTGTGTCCTGCTGGGTTCTCCCTAAGCTGCTGCCCTCTGCTGTCTTTGTTTACTTGTGGTTTACATTTATGTCTACCCCAGAAACCACAAGTTTTTCTCCACTCCAAATTTATCAACACGTTTTCTTCATGCCAAGGGTACCTTAGTGAAAAAAAAAAAAAGGGGAGGGGGGGAATTTGGTAGTGGAGCTCTGTGATTCTAAAACCTCCTGCAAGCCACCATTGAATGTCCTATCCTAGCTCTGGTTGCTCCATTTCGTCCCAAGGTTTTGCATACTCCTTCAAAGTTTCTAATCCTTCATCTATACTGGGTGGATCGCAAACACTTAAAGAATGAGCTTTAAAAGTCGCTTCTAGCCAGGTATCTGAGAGGCACAACTTAAAACTACCAGTTAGAAAAGAGTTGTGCAAATTGAGGCTCAGAGCTGAGCAAGCCAGGCTCAGAACCAGCCCAGACTTTGGTGTCTGCATGTCACACTCACATGGTGTCTGATGATTGTGCAAATAGAGATTGTGCAAATAGAACCTCTGGGCCTATAAAGATCAATGTCTTTCCCTTTCTGTAACCGTCTTCCTTAAAGGAGGAAAACATGAGAAAACATTCTGCCCCATGTCTTAACTCTGCCCAGATCTTTCCACACTGGAGCTTCAGAAACATTCATCCCAAACACAAAAAATGTAAGCTGAGTGTGACCTTTCACTGAGCAGGCAATGCTGGCGGTGCACTGGGCATCCAAGCCAAAGGCGTTACCAAGAAACCTCACAAGATTGGGTTTCTAACCAAGGAACCTCACAAAATTGGGTTTCTACATCCTCCTCATCCTCCTGCATTCTTTCCTTCCCAGGAATGAGATTCCAACAGGGTGGACATGCAAGAACCTCATCCGGAAGCCAGACTGACTAAAGAGTCCTTGCTTCGGAAACTCTTCCCTCAACTGAATGTGGAAGAGGCTTAAGTACGAATGTATAAACATCACAAAGGAAGGTGATGGATAAAAATGACTACAGTGGATGGCCCATCAAGCCCATTCCATGGAGTTGGACAAAGTTCTATTTTCCCTGATTTCCAAGACACACTTGCTTTTCCCCTTTCCCACTTAGCTATCTTCATTTCCCCCAGCATTCTAGTCCCTTCTTATCCTATTGATGCATCCATGACACCATATCTTGGACTAGAGACATCCTGCCTGCCTGACTGCCTGATTGATTGATTGATTGATTGATTGATTGTCTAAGCAGCTCTGGTTCTTTAAGGCTGGGGCGGCTGCTGGGGTTACCCTGAATACAGGAGCAGAGTGGGTGTCCTGCAAGAAGCAGGTCAGCATGTCCAGAGGGGCAGGTGGTTTATGGAAGACGCCAGCAACCAGTATGGCTGTCCCACGGCCCGAGCTCCGTCCACCCGGCTGGACCTACCTGGCGAGTGAAGAGGATGGCGGCATCGTAGTGCTCCTCGTGGTCGTCCCCCAGCTGGTTGTGCTGGTGCTGCCACTTGCAGAAGTTCTTGAGCGTGGTGGCCGCGTTCTTGCTCACCTCCAGGCTCTTGTCCTTGTCGCCCAGCACCACCACCTTCACCACGGCCAGGCGGATGTGGTTCTCGATGCTGGCGTGGCTGTACAGCCGGTTGGCGATGGAGGCCAAGGTCAGCAAGTAATGCTGCAGGCCCCGGCCGTACAGCCGCGCCATGGACGCGTCGGCCACCAGCAGCAGCTCCACCTGGCGGGCCCGGGAGATGGAGCGGCGCCGCCGCCGCCACCAGGTCTGTGGTCCCTGGTCCCCGTCCGACGGCGGAGCCGACCGGTCCAGGAGCTGCGGCGCCAGCGTCCAGCGTCGGTCCGGGTCCGGGCTGCTGCGCCGCGAGGGGCGCTCGAGGGGTCCCGTCGGGGACGCGGGGGTCTCGCAGCTCGCGCGCGGCGGCAGGGCCTCGAAGCTGAAGCCCTCGCGGGTGTAGGCGTGCAGGACCCGCGTGGACCCGTCTCCGTACACGCGCCCGACCTCCGCCTCGGCCCGGGGCCCGCGCAGCAGGGGCTTCAGGGTGTAGCGTGCGTGCTTGACGGCGAAGAAGCCGTCCAGGCCGCCGCAGAGGTCAAAGACGGCCAGGGACCGGGGGCTGCCGTCCACCGTGCCCCGGTAGAAGCAGTGGCCCCGGTGGCGCGCGGTGGCGCTCGGCCCGCCTCCCGAGGGCACCAAGCCAGCGGCGCCCACCGATCCATCCCGCTCCAGGTCCAGGAGGAACCTCCGGCCGCCCGCGTAGACGAGGTAGCCCACCTTGCCGCCGCCGGAGTAGATCTGGTCGATGTTCTGCACCAGCCCGCGGCTCCTGCGCTGCGGCGCCAGGGGGTGCGGGTGGCCGGGAGACTCGGCCCGCTCCCGCGCCTCCTCCCCCTGCCGCCGGCGGGGCTGGGCGGCCGCAGCCGCTGCCGCAGCCCGAGGCTGCCCGGCTTTATCCTGGGCAGGTGCGGCGGCGGGGCCGGCGGCGAGCAGGGGCAGGCGGAGCGCGCACAGCAGCAGGGACGCCCACCTGAGCAGCATAGTGCGCTGCCCGCGGGGAGGGGCTGCGCGCGGGGACTTTATGGGTATTTGTTATTCGCTCTGGAAGGTGCCGGGGCGGGAGGGGTTGGGGGGGGGGGGGCACACACTCGCTTGCAAGTTGAGTCAAGTGTCCTGGGAGGGGGACCCAGCAGCAGCGCCGGCCCGTCCGTCCGGGCTGCCGTGCCAGCGTGCGAACTTTTCTTTGTTGGTTTGTAAAATGTTTGGATTCGTGCTCCGGAAAGAGGGGGGGGGGAAATAATAAAAAGGAGAAAAGCCGGATGGTGGAGATTCAGCAAATATGAGAAAAAAGGGGGAAGGAGGGGGAACCCAAATCCTCCCCAAATGCAGCCACGAAAAGTAAGGAAGGTGATGTGCGCCGCCTCCCGCCCCCGGGACCCGTGGGCAGCGGGGGCTCCACGCTCCGGAGCTCACTTTCTTGCTTTTTGGGTGGCTTTCTTCGACTCGAAGGAAACCAAGAGGAAAGGAAGCAAGAAAGAGAAAAAGGCCATAAAAAAATTAAAACAAAAACGCCGGGGGCGGCCTGCAGCGAGCCAGCGAAGCGGCGCGTTCGTGTCCCCTCGGGTGCGGTGTCCTCCTGGCCGCGGTCATCCCCAGTCGGCCGCTGCGAGCGCCGAGAGCAGCGCGAGCGCTGTGAAGATGCGAGGAGGTGGAACAATGAATTTATAGCGGCATGCCATCCTGCAATGGCAATTTCAACAATTCGTCACTGCAAGCTGCCTCTTAAAGGGAGAGCTTCCCCCACCACTCCCACCCTTCCCGGTCCGCGCCTAATCAGATGGGGGAGGGCGGGCGAGGGGGGTGATCGAGGAAAGGGAGACCAGGAAGGAGGAAGGAACCCGGCGAGGTGGAAGGAGGGAGCAAGGACGGGGGGTGGGGGGCGGGGGGAGAGCAAGTATTTGGGTAAGAAAAACAGAAGATTTCCTTGGCCTCATTTAAAGCCACAGCAGCTCCGGATTCGTCTGATATTTCACAACGAATTGGGGTTGGCTAACCTCGGCTTACCTCATCTCCTGAAGGGGTGTTTGGTGTGTTTTGAAAGTTACTGAGACATTTCAAGTCTCTCCCTGCCTCCTTCTCTCCGGCTTTTCTTTCCTTGGGTAGGAAATTCCTGCCGAAAGTTTTTCCCCTTTGCACACCCGCGCGCTCCGGCCTCTTAAACGTTGCCACTCCATCCACCAGCAAATGGCTTTCGGCTTCCCATGCGCCCCCCGCGTCCAGCTTCCCGTGCGCCCCCTGGTCCCGCGCGCCACTCGCCTCCTCCCAGCCGTCCCGGGACCGAATTTCTCCCCCCTCTCCCACCCCCCACCTCCCACCCCCATTCCCGGGTCTGAGGCTCCCGACAGTCGCCAGTCTCCGGGTTAGGGCTCCGGGTGACTAACTTCTCCCAGCCACCAGCAGAGGGGCCGGACCGCCCGAGTGCCGCAGGCGCTTCCTGGCGCGTCGCTGCGCCCAGAGCGCTTCTGTGCCCCCAGCTGGGCCGCCCTCGGCCTGGGAACTCCACGCCTTTGTGTGCGAGCCCTGGGCTCCCCCCTTTCTCAAGCGTGCTTTGCATCAGTGCCCACAATCTGTCACCTAATCCCGGATGTCTGGAACTTCTTTTGCTTTGCTTTAAGAAGGCTGGGCCAGAAGGAGTTAACTCTTGAAGGGAATTGCGCTCATTTTTTAAATATGTGTACCCACACTTTTCTTCTTTCAGCCTAAGTGATAATAAAATGATCAATACTGCTATTGGCATTTATCTCTCCTAAAACAACTAGTTATCGCCCTAGGCTCTGACTTGCTATCATTCTCAGAAATTCCTTTCAGGAGAAAAAGAAGACTTGGTTGGGGTGGGCTGTAGGGTGATGCAGATTAGTGCTTCTTAGTACCTCAGTGGTACTGTCACTGTGCCTTGGTTGTCCCTTCTTTGTTGCTTCTGATTGTCCACTCTAATAGGAAGAAAAAAATATCCAATGACTTTGTAGCCATTACCTGGTAACTGTCAGAAGGCCTACTGTAGGCGCAGGAACATCCTCCTCCCGCCATTATTCCTCACACAAATAAATGAATAAACGGGTGAAAAATGGATCCGGCATTATTAGCACACTTCTGTCTTTCCTTGTGTGTTTAACTTACAGGGATGTGGAGGTCTCAATGGACCCCCAACCTGCTGGTGGTATTCCTAGATCCTTGGTAAGCGAGCTGATCGCTTTTCACGGAGAGGATCAGGAGTCCTGGGCTGATGTGAGGTCCTCCGAGTGGGAATGAACCCCAGGATGGAATCCTGGAAGTGCCCAGCGATGGTTCCCATGGCCTGTGCCTGGTGCAGCCTCTGGAGCATCTGGGTGGCATGGGAGTGAAACATGTCCTGAGTTTAGTTCACGTTTATAATTGAAGTGATCACCGAGGTGGGGGTTTACCCAACAACCCCCAGTGGATTCTGAAATACCTCTAGAACTGGGAGGAAGTTGCTGTTGCTGAAGGCCATTGTCTTTTAATCAACCACCCCCTCAGTGTCTCCTCAGTCAGCGAGTTGCCCAAGGCCAATACTACCAGTTGAATATTTTGAGGAAACAGACATTCAGGATAAGTATAGAAAGGAGAACCTAGGTTTCTGCAGGCTTCTCTGTGCCGCCAATAGCCTTCAAGTGTTGTGGGTTTGTGCCTAGAGAAAGCAATGTCTCTCCTGCCAATGCCAGTGAAAAGTAGTCCAATATTTGACACTAAACACCATCTCTAAAACAATTTCAGTCATTTTAACAATTTCATCATTGTTACTCAAGGGAGCACTTTGATAGGCAGCTTAAATGACAGTGGTTTACATTTATTAATTACAACTAGAGGCCCAGTGCACAAAATTTGTGCACTGGGGGGGGGGGGTGTCCCTCAACCCAGATTGCGAGAGGGCATAGGCCAGGCCAAGGGACCCCACCAGTGCACTATCAGGGCCAGGGAGGGCCAGCCAGGTAGGGACTGCAGGAGGGCTCCAGGGCATGTCCAGCCCATCCCGCTCAGTCCCGATCAGCCAGACCCCAGCAGCAAGCTAACCTACCAGTTGGAGCATCTGCCCCCTGGTGGTCAGTGCATGTCATAGTGAGTGGTTGAGCAGCCTTAGCATATCATTAGCATCTTACACTTTGATTGGTTGAACAGAGGCCCAGATGATGGGACACTTAGTATATTAGGCTTTTATTATATAAGAGATTATTTAGCATGTAAAGAAATTCTAACTGAATTTTCTTCTTAGTGAACGTTTTTCTGTTCTTTCTAAAACACTACATTTCTCACATGAATCATGTCTCTGAATTTTATGCCTAACTCTAAATTTAATTTAATAATGCATTTGTACTCATACAGATTATTTAAATGTTTAGAAATACATTGAAGAAAATGATAGAAGCAGATAGAGCTCCAAATGTGAACATCAAGAACTAAATATTTATAGAACCATATATCCACAAGGTAAGGAATTCTTCCAGTTTATAAATATAATGAGAAATTCTTACATATTCAGATAATTTCTACTTGGATTTAACTTTATTTTTTGTAAAAGTAATTTGGATACTTTATGAAGTACATTTGGTGATACTTTTAAAATATAACCCTAGTGGGTTAGGATGAACTGCTATGTTCCAAAAAGAATTCATGCCTTTCAGTCCAAGGAAGTAATTTGCACTGAATGAAAGTAGCTTGCAATTATTTATTTATTTATTTATTTATTTGACAGTAGAACGACAAAATCTATTAGCAATCACGTTCAAGTGGACTAATGGCTAGGTTATTTCATTATTCCGGGTAGCAGTTTTACTTGTGCATATTTAATGAGGAATTCCCACTGGGTTTACAGAGTGTCTGATCAAACCTGAGACATAAGTTTACATTTTCCAAAAGGAGGAGAGACTTTTGCTGCCGACTGTTACAGTGGCAAGTTATCTTGGAGGCTATTTAAGGCAACTGCCTCCACTTACCAGTGAGAAACTGAGAGTAGAGACCGAAGTGCTTAAAGAGCCCACAAGTGGCCAGCTCCTCCGAACCTAAATCTCTTCCCTCCTTGATTGGTGCTCAGTCTACAACACCTCTTAAAACTTATCCGGTTCAACAAATATCCTTCGAGGGACCGTTGCAAAGTGCGCCGTGAGGGTCTCTGAAGGCGTGTAAAGATGAATAAGCCATGATTAATGTTCAGAGCAGCTCATGGTTCAGAAATGGAGCCAATTTCCCAAGAGAGACTTGGAATTTGAGCCGAAAGCTACAAGTATAGAGGGAAGAAAGCAAGAGAATGGCTCCTGCAGGTCCTCCAAGATTTGTGTCTCCAGTACAGCTTCACTCCACAGGATTTGTGCATCCTTGTAGGTTGTATTTTCTCCAATTTCCATTTGCCAAAGTATCATTTCCTTCCTCTCTTGCATCTATGATTTTAACAGGAAGAGTGAGGAAGTAACAGACAATAAAACATTCCCCTCCAAACAACACCTGCTCCTTACCTCCCATGTAGGAGAGCTGCAGTCTCTCAAGATCTCTACCTGTTGTTTTTTTTTCTCTTCCATAGATCTTGCAGTATTTTCAGCTCGTGACCATCATCTTCCTCAGTGGGAGGATGGTAGAAGCTGGGAGCCGAGCACTCCACCAGGGCTTGAGGCCATGCAAGCCGCCCGAGAGACCTTGGGCCAGCCTTTTCCTCCACTGTCACTTAGCTTTGCCAATTCTAGTTTTCATAAGACTTTCCTCAAAACCACAGGTTATTTTAGGGACCTCATATAAATGCAATCAAGCAGTGTTTGTTCTGTGACTGGCTTATTTTTCACTTATAATATCTTGCAGGGCCACCATGTCATCACACACAAAATAGTCAAACTCACAGAGGCAGAGAGTAGAATGATGGTTGCCAGGGGCCAGGGCAGGGGAAGTGGGGAGTTGTTACTCAATGAGTATAAAGTTTGAGTCTTGCCAGAAGAATAAGTTGTCAAGATCTGTACAACATCGCGCCTGCAGTTAACAGCACTATATTGTACACTTCAAACACTCCTAAGGGTAGATTTTGTGTTGGTTCTTACTACAAAACCAAACCAAACGGAACATAACACTTTGGGAATAAGAAAAGGAAATGGATGAACTATGCTAGCTTTGATAGGAATCCTGATGTTGTAAAAGGTGAAACTATATCTGAACAGTCCTTCTCTTCTTTTCCAGCCTTTTACCTCCATCTGTATCTCCTCTAATGTTCCTCAGTGGTCCAACATGCATCTTTAATATATATTGATTTCAGAGAGGAAGGGAGAGGGAGAGCAAGATAGAAACATCAATGATGAGAGAGAATCATTAATTGGCTGCCTCCTGCATGCCCCACACTGGGGACTGAGCCCACAAATGGGGCATGTGCCCTGACTGGGAATCAGACCATTGCCCCCTGGTTCATAGATCAATGCTCAACCACTAAGCCACACTGACTGGGCCTAACATGCATCTTGATCTTGACACACTGGTACACGCCCACAATCTCCCACACATTAGACACACCAGGCATGTCAGTATGGGTGTGCTCACACACACTCATCCAAACTCAGTTTCCCCTCTAGGCTGCACAGATGGTGAGTAGAAAGTCCTGATCAAAGCTGAGATAAAAGGAAAGGGGGTTCTACCAACTCTACCTTGCCCCTTGCAAACAAAACTTCCTTGGGACCTGCAGTGTGGACATTTTATTTTTCCAGGGACCGTTCCTGCATTCCTGATAAAACTCTCAACATTTTACCTGCTATCTGCTTAGAAGCAGGCCCTCTGTGGTGATGGATAACATATGCTTCGGAATCAGTTTTACCTAATAAAAGAAAAGAAAATTTTGGAAAAGCTACATTTTCATTTTTTTATACACAGGAATTTTATACTGTCTAAAAGTCTTCGAATGAATAATGTACATGTGTATTATTTAAGACATACAGGTGCTCTTGGTAAAGCCAAACCGACAAGTCAGTTTTATGCTGACCAGCTGTGAAATGTTGTTTTAGCTTTTCTCACGCAATTATGTGCATATTACTTGCTTTTATGAGTTCCCCCAGTTCTGCTTTTTCCCTTTATTTTCCGGAAATCATCTCAAAATCAAACCTTACTGGAAACACATGGAAAATCAGGAATTTCCAGCCTAGAGTAATTCGAAACGTTTGAGGTTTTTATTTTTTCCTACATGATGGCAAATTCAAGCAAAGATTTCAGATTACTGAATGAGTAGTAGTCGTAGTTATAATTGTAGCAGGTAAGAACTCTTGGTTCGCAGCCCTGCAATTAGGTGCTTAACTCAGGAGTATCACAGTCTTCCTTGAAACTATCCAATCTTTCCCTATGAACTGCATTTCCCTTATTCTGATAGTAAAGTAACCTCATTGGCGACTACCTCATTTACCCCTGCAGGTAAGAAAATGAAAACAGTATCGGCCTAATCAATAAGGCTGCCTCCCACCCATGACGCTGGGGTCACTGCAAGTTGCTTACATGGTTCAAGAAAAAGATACACAGTATTCTTTTCCCATGACTACCCGTAGACTATTATATCTCTCGAATACACACCTCCCTGATCAGGTACTAGCAGGTGGAAAAGCAGTCATCCAGGTTATGTTCCTACATGAGGATGGAGGTTCAGGGAAAGGCATTGCAGGTTTTTTTTCTTTTATTTAGGTGGTGTCACTCCTCTTATCATCCTCCTCCCTACCGCTGAATCATATTGGAAACAGGAAGGGACAAGGCCACCATTGCAGGTGGAATGAAGGAAGATTTGATTCTAAATCCCAGAAAGGAACCCCTTGTGGGGCAATCATCATGAACTCCCCTTTCACCACTAGCTGAAGTGCTTCCAAGTCCCAACGAGGTTGCCACCTCTGACCCTTGAAGATAGGGGAAGATGAGCGTGAGGCAGCAGGAAGCCAGTAGGATGTGGGACTTGACCGATGTACAGTTCAAGGTACTAACCTTGGTCCAGTTTCCTCTATTCTGCTCAGAAGCCAGACTCTCGATTTTGCACCTCTCTTTCTCATTTTGGGAAACCCTTCCAACTCAGCAACACCCTTTCCAGTCTATGTTAGCGATGAAACAAGATTTCCCCTGGTCCTTCAGGCATGGGATAGGGGGCTACAAATTCTTTCAAGAACAGAGGGGGGTAGGAAAGCATGAGGACGTGGTTCTATTGCAGAAGGAGCCCTCCCTCACTGCATCTGCCCACAAAGGTGATCAGGCCCTTGTCGGCCCATGTCAGTTAGGGCCCAGATGTTTTAGGTGAATGTTGAATGAGATCTGGAAGAATTCTTTTAACTCGTGACTTTAGAATTAATTGCCTATAGCTAGTTGTGAATTACTAAACATAATGAACTAGATCATCTTTAGCCTGTTTTTAAGCATCTCAGATCCCAACTCATTCCTGCCATAGCATTAACCAAACAGGTCATTATTTTATTCATCTGTTTGCTGAAGAGATGCCTTTCTTTTAGAAAAATCAAATGAGGCGCAGATTGACACTAAAGAAGGTGGGGGCATTAACAGAGGGAAACTGTCAGGGATACTCTCACGTGTATCACACAGCTAACTCTACAGAACTTTTTAAAAAATATTGGTAGTCAGAGGATGAAAGGGAAGACTATCCCAATTGGCCTCTTTACTAGCTTCCAGTCAAACAATTTACCATCCCCCAAATGCAAAACAATGTCTTGGGATGATGAGGTGTTTTTGTGTTCCCTCTTCTCTCTTCATCATAGACCTTGTTTTTGTTTTGGTCATTGACTAGTCCAATGGTTGGGTTCCTCCCACACAGGTAAACGTTTTGCATGCTCAAAATAATGTTTCAGAATTATTCTTGGCCTTCCTCTCTTCCTTCTTTCCACACTCTTTTTTTATTCTCCTCCCTCTCCCTTTCTTCTGTATCTGTTCTTCCCACCAGAATGCATGCCCCAGGAGAACAGCAACAATGCTTGCCTTTGTCACCATTGTAGCTCCAGTTTCCAGCTCAGTAATTGGCAAATAGAAGGTAAAACATTTAGGTTAATTATTTTTTAAAGGTTTGTTGATATTTGTCTATCACACTTAACCACTCTTTCTCTAATAATACAGTCATACCTCTTCAGGGAAATCCAATCCACATATTTGAATAAAGCTGATCCCATTCCTGCCCCCTTCCTATAGGTCTGGTCACTTGATACCAAACCTGGCAACTCTGAGTGTCCCACCGATTTGGCCATGGCTGTTGTTTCCAGGAAAAGCTCTGCCCACTGGAGTCCCACTTGGGACATTTCCCCAAGTCAGTAGCCAAATGTACTCTTTCTCCATGATCGGCAGATATAAGACCATGCATTACAACAGAAATCTAACTGCAATAATAAAACCCATAAATCCTCAATGATCTCACACAACTGAAGTTTTGTTAATTGCTGTAATAAACACCATGAAATTCTCAGTGGTTTTACATAATCAAATTTTATTCTTTGCTCATAGTACAGTTCTTTGTGGGGTGATAGCAGTCTATGCAATCATTCAGGAATTCAAGCTTGTTTCATTCTGTGATCCTACTCCATCCCCTACCTGTTTCCTCGAAGGCAGACTTGGAAAGGGAAAGTCGACAAGTCACCTTCTCTTACTTGCCTCATTCTACAAGTGGCATACTTCATTTCTGTTTGCAGTCCATTGGCTAAACTAGCCAAATGGCCCCACCAAGATGCCAGGTGTAGGAAGGCATCAGGGGAATATAGAACAGATGTTAGCTCAAGAAGAAAGGGGGATTAAAAAAACCCCACCTCATTAGTCTCTGCTGATTACCATTTATTTACCTTAAGGATGTTGCCAAATAGAAACAAGACTAAGAGTAAAGCCAAGCAGTGGTGAGAAAGAGAACAAGAGGGAGAAAGTAAGGAAGAGGGAGAAAGAAAAAAAAGAACAAATAAAGAGAGAGAACACCATTAAAACCCTTGAGTCAGCAATGTCAATAAAATACTCATTTTTGTTTATGCTGGTTTAATTAGTTTTGTCAGCAAAAACGGATAGGATTTGGATGAGCACATTCCTGTTATGCTTGCCATATTGTCTAGTCTCAAGCCCAATGCTTTGCATATGGTAGACAGTTTAAATAATTTTTTTTAAATGTTGATTTCAGAGAGAGGAAGGGTCAGAGAGAGAAACATCTTTGAGGGAGAAACATCAATGAGCTGCCACCTGCATGGTCCCCACTGGGGATAGAGTCCACAACTTGGGCATGTGTCCTGACCCAGAATTGAACCAGCAACCTCCTGATGCATGGGACAATGCTCAACCAACTAAGCCACGCTGGCCAGGCTAAATAATTTTTTTGAATCAAAGATTATAAAAATAAATACTCATTGTTAATATGTTAGCTATCAAACTTATCTCATACATTGTTCCTAAAAGTTGTCATCTCAAGTAATTAATAAATGCACACCAAATATTCTATTATTGCATATCCTGTTATTTTGTTCTGTGTGCCTCAGCTGTGCATGTCTCATGTTGGTTTATATCAAAATTGCCAACACATTTTATCTGGGTTGATATACTAATTACAGAATTTTTATATTTATGATTAGTTAAAATGGAGATTTTCATTGTATTTCTGTTATTCTGAGTTTGTTTAATCTTATTAAATACTGCAAATATGTGAAATTCTGGAACATAACAACTTTCCAGGGTGCTCTGAAGAGAAAAGTAGCTCACCTGCCTCTTCTCTGTGCCTAACCCAGTGGGGGCACAAAGGCACTGATCACATAGCTCTTAGTAGCTAAAGCAGAAAGCCAGAGCTGAACATTATGACAACCTCCCACCCCACCCCCGCACCACCACCAAACAGTAAGGCATGGAAGTAGCAAAAGATGTACACTGTGCTAACTTCCTATATGGTTGGGCACACCCATCCAAGAACAACCATGGCAACAAGTCAAAATGCCCAAGTTTATATGCCAACCTAGTACTGTTTGTGATCCTGGGGAAGTTATGTAGACCCTTTGTGCACCTGATTCCTCATCTGCAAAGTGCGACAATTGTAACACCTACCTTACTGGTCAGGTTAGGAGGGTTGGCCTCTCATACCCAGTAGGGTTTTTATTAAGATTAAGAGTTTAAATATGTATGAAGTACTTGGTTCATAGCAAAGAAATAATGAATGTGTTATTACAATGGTGATGATGATGATGATGATGATGATGATGATGATGATGATTCCATGTTAGCAGCTGAGGACTTCGTTTTAACTCTTTCATGTCCGTTTATATTTTGGCTGAAAGAATGTATCTCAGACTTCGTTCTGATAGGAGGTTTAGAAAGAGAATCACTCCGGCTGTGAAGAATAAAGATATTTGAGACATTCCTGGTGCTAAAGTTGGAGAAAAGCTTGATGCAAAGTAGAAACCTCAAAAGGTTTTAGAGAGATGCACCTTCTAATGCTCATCATCTCTGATGTCTATGTGAACGGTAAAGAGGAGTGTTCAAAACCATTTTATTTGTCCCAGTCATGTCCTCTGGTGCTTAAACTCCTGGGTAGAAGTAAAGTCATTTATGTGCTTGTCTTTCTCTCCCTCCTGCCATCGCAGAGTGTGAGAACTGCTACCCGCTTCTACACAGGCCTCCAGCATCTAGCACATCAGATCTTATGGTCTTGCAACAACAAAAAAATTTTTTTCTGCAAAAAGCTTTATTGTTTCATTTAGTCCAATGCATGGGAGAGGGCTTCAGGGTGGTTAAAAGAATGGCTATTAGTTTGGGGGAAAGGCTCAGGTAAAAGCCAGACACCAGGGGGTGCAGAGGGGCCCCTCAAAGGCCTCTGGGCTCCAAAGGCTCCTAGTTGTGCTTGAGGCTGAGCCTTTCAAAGGGAGATTCGCCCAGCCCAGCCTGGGGGGCCGCAGCCTGCGGAGGTGACTCAGGTGTCGCCCATCTTCTTGATGAGCTTCACCTCCTCACCCCGGAAGTGGTTCTCCAGGAAGTCACAGAGCTGAGGGTCTGGGGTAGAACCCAGGGCCTGCAGCTCCAAAGGGCCTGGGTCAGGCTCCTCTCCAAGGCCAGGGTGGCTTCCATGGGCCCTGAGTTTTGCCCACTCACCTTGGGAGGCTTCAGCACGTCCTGGAAGGGAATGCGGCCATCATGCTGGTTTTGCAACTTTAAGAGAAGCTCAGCGCCCTCGGCTTCTTCTCCGCCAGCTCACGGAAGAAGTGGCCACGCCCTCCAGAGCCACATCTTCACAACTGCAATAGAAGCCCCAAGAGAGGTAGGAGTGGGAGGCCCGCAGAGGCAGGGAGGAAGGGTGGTGGGCAGCAGCCTCCACCTCGGTGGAATTATTCTGACGAATTTGGGAGCTCGTGGTTGGTGGTTGTTTGGCAATAAGGAGTTAAGGTAGAAAAGAAATCGGTGTGTTGGCTGGTCCTGGAGGTGGTTCTGAAGGTGGTGACTGGATGAGACGCAGGAGGGAGGCCAGAGGCTGGGAGAAGGGGCGTCCCTGGGTCTGTTCCATCCAAACACTGTTAAAGCAGGAGACAGATCCGGGACCACAAAGGGCACTGCCTCGCAACAAAACTTTGCTTAATTCTAATTAAATCAATTTCCTCTAATCTCAGAAGTTTTGGGTGAGGAGAGACAAAACAAAAGCTATTCAATTTCTGTTTATTTTTTATGATCTTGGTCTGAATTGAAGAAAAAGAGAAGGAATTCTGGCTTATGACAGTAATCATGCTATCTGTAACTGTTGGATAGAAACTTGTGCATTCTAGAGGCCCATGTCAAGAAGAGAATTCAGGTGGTGATAAGATATTGGCTTTTGGCACTTGTAGACTCAGTAACTCTTATCTTTCTATCCACATGATGTAAGATATTCAACCCTTAGGATTAGTGGATATGGTCCAATTCCCATTTCCAGTCGCTGGGTGGCTCCTGAAAAACTTACTAGTAGATATATAGCAATGTGTAATTTGAAATGTGTCTGCCTGTGCAGTTGCCTGGCATTTCTGGTTCTGGGTTTTGTTTGCTTTGCTTTGTTTTGTTTTGAATACCCATTGTCACATAACAAACAGCTAAGGTAAAGAATTAAGCAAAACCTAAAACCACAATTCTTTGTTTCTTTAAAAGAGACCATCCCAAACCACAGAATATGACCTTATTTGAAAATAGAGTTGTTGCAGATGTGATTAGTTAAGATGAGGTCATCCAGGATTAGGGTGGGCCCTAAATTCAATGACTGGTGTCCTTATAAGACAGACAGACAGACACACACACACACACAGAAGATGGGCATGTGAAGATGGAGTTCTGAGCGATGCAGCAGCTGTAAACCAAGGAAGGCCAAGGATTGCTGACAGCCACCAGAAGCTAGAAGAGACAAGAAAGGCTTCTTCCCTGGCGTCCTCAGAGGGAGTGCAACCTTAGTGACACGTTGCTTTTGGCCTCCAAGATATGAGAGAATAAATTTCTGTGGTTTTGAGCCATAAAATAAAACCCCATAAAGCTAAAGTTTTTTTCTTCTTCTTCTTTTTTAAAAGGGACATTTCTTCAGAGGAGGTAAGTATTTTGTTGGTGTAGAAGTGAAAGTGTATGACACTTGTATTTTAAGGCAGAACAGAAATTGAATATATTTCAAAAGGGAACTCAGTATGGCTCAGATCTACCATGCAAACCATTTTACTTATGCTGCCCAGAGGTACAGTGGGGCCTTGACTTACGAGTGTCCCGACTAACGAGTTTTTTGAGATACCAGCTATCTCTCCGCCGATCTTTTGCATTGAGTTGATAGAGTAATTTGAGTTAATGAGCTCCTTAATGAGCTTGGTCTCTGGACGAATTAAACTCGTAAGTCAAGGTCCCATTATATAAGAAAAGGAGGTAAAAGGGATGGCGACCCCAAGTGGTTCATGCAATGCAGAGCTTGCTCACCGAAGAGATAAACATTTGGAAAAGTTGCAAGATCATGAAATGTGCCGTTAACACACAAAGAGCACCAACTGTGAATTTCCATGGAAATTAGGTTGAAGAGAAAGTCAAGAGTGCAAACACTCCTACCAAGCTATAGGCACTGAAGGCAAGAAGAGGCAATTGGACTGAGCGTGCCTGGAGCAAATGCTGGTTTGGAACATCCAGAAGCATTTTATTTTTTGACACAAGGGAAGTCAACAAATGCATTCTTTGGATCATTGCTCCAGAAGCGTTCTTTTGAAGAAATGGAGTTTATATAGAGGGGGAATAACATGTTCAATAAGTGAAAATGCCTTCCAAAATATTCATTCATCCATGAGATGGGTAAGCAAACATGAGGATTTAAGGAGGCCAAGGATAGACTGACTCATCCACTTTTGTGGCAGGGTAGCACATTTTGGGATTAAGACTCACTTGTTTTTCTGTTCTGTCATTTCCGAACATTAAGGAACCTGAATGAGAACTCCTTTAATGTTTATTGACATTCCATTAAAAAGAATATGAGGCATGGCCAATTCTTTTATTTTTTCTTTAAAAAATGTTCACAAATACTTTGTGCTAAGATGATATTTTAAAATGTGTGGGTTGTCAATGTTTTCTTGACATCTATAGAGGGTAGAACACTTTATACTTTTTCTTCATGTTTCTGCTGAAACAGGAAAAATAAACTTGCGTCCTCTAGACAGAAGTGGATCTCAAATATGTTGCGGTCCGCTTATCCCTTTAACAATTATTGAGGATGCCAAAAAACTCTGGTTTATGTGCGGTCCTCAATCCGTGACCATATATATTGATAGCTACCCTAATAGAAAATAGAACTCAAAAAATAAATATTTATGTATTTAGTAATAATAACCTTTTACATGCTAATGTAGGCAATATGTTACTGAGAAATTAGAAATCATGAAAATAAAACTATTTTTAAAATATAAAACTATTTTAATTAATTCTGTTGTTCTAGGCTGAGGTCTTAATGAATGAAGGGGACTAAGTGATGTCACAGAAAGGTCACTGCCATTGAACAAAAATGTTTGATTCACTCACAAGTCCCCTAGAAATGCCAGACACAGCTAGCATCGTGGGTCCACAGAGAGACATAGGTTCCAATCAGGAAGGCAGAGCACAAGCTGGGGAGTGCGTAGGCCCTGGCTTTTATTGGGCTGTTTACAGGAAAGAGGCGAGGCAGTGTGGGGTAAATAGCCTAGGATTGTCTAGTTGGAATAATTGTGGTGGACTCTAGGGATGTAGATGTGGTTCCTAGTTGCCTCGCACCCAGCCCTGGAATGAGTAAGGGAGAGGAATATTGTCATCTGTGGTGCGCAAGCCGGATAGAGGCGGTATGGCTTTGGGTTGCATGTTTGCATGTCAGGGCATGTTCCCCAACTGAATCTCTTTATATCTCTAAGAATTGGCTAGCCCTGGAAGGAGCAGTTTTTCCCCAACCGGAAAGGTTTTTAAAGGTGTCAAAACATCATAATATATAGTAAATGAAAAATATAGGAAATACATCCAATAAACTGCGTACAGTTGGAGATAGTAACTTGGAAGAAAGTATTGAAGAATTTATATAGAGAGCATCTGTCTTAGTTCATTTGGGCTATTATAACAGAACTAGAGGCCTGATGCACGAAAATTTGTGCAAGAATAGGCCTTCCTTCCCCTAGCTGCCGGCACCGACTTCCCTCTGGCACCCAGGACCCAGGCTGCTTCCCTCAGGCCTCCTGCAGGCACCTGGGACTCAGGCTGGCTTCCCTTGGGCCACCTGCAGGCACCCGGGACCTGGGCTGGCTTCCCTCCAGCCCGGGCTTCATCAGGAAGGATGTCCAGAATGATGTCTGGAAGACGTCGAGTCTAATTAGCATATTACCCTTTTATTATTATAGATACCATGAACTGGGTGGCTTATAAACACCAAACACTTATTTCTCACAGATCTGCTGACCCAAGATCAGCATGCCAGCATAGGTGAATAAGGCCCTCTTCTGAGTCACTGACTTTTTATTGTGTCCTCATATGCTGGAAGGGGCTAGGGAGCTCTGTGGGGTATCCTCTACTAGGGCACATCCCATTTATTAGAGCCCCATCCTCATGACCTAATCACTTCCCAAAGACCCCCATCTCCTAATATCATCATGTGGCATTAGGACTTCAACATATGAATTTGGGGAGGACACATTCATGCAGACCATAGAAGCATCACAGAGAGCAAAATAAAAGAGATGGTAAGAGTTGTGGGCTTTAGTCAGGGAAGGTCTAACAGAATAGGGAATAGAAAAAATGGTAAAGAAATCAACGAATAGAAAATATTTGATATGTTTTCAGACTTCATCAGATCAAAAGTTTACTCTAAATAATTTCTATTTAGACTAATCAGGCTGAACCTTTCTAATATTAGTTTATCTTAATGATCACCAGAGTGGGGCAAACCCAGATTTAGTAAACTTTGTCAGCAAAAAAAAAAAATTTTTTAACAGAAAATATTGGATTAATATTTTTAAAGGACTTAGGGAAAATCATTGTAAGCCTGGAATTTTATTCCCAGCTATATTATTTTCCAAGAATGAGGGCAAAATAGATATTTAAACAAAATTTCCAAGACTAAGAAATTTTACCATCAACCAACAGGCCCTTAAATAGAAACTGTTAAAAGATGAAAATAAGCAAGAAGGAAGGTCAACACTGAGGAAAGGCATAGGATACAAGGTAAAATGATGAATGCAAGGTTGATATGATATGCTGATCAATATTTCGAATTTCAACATAAATGAAAAACAACATTTTGCATGCTTTCTGTTAAAGCATTTATCTAAAATAACACAGTGGGGGAGATTACTATAACTTTAATTTAGAAGCCAACCTGAAAGAGTGCTCAGTGGCCAAAGATGGAATAATTTGAGCAACAAAATAAATAAAGTATTATTGGATTATAACCCAAAGAACATAATAATTATCTAAGAGTATATACTAATTAATTATACTGGTAGCCCTGTGCACGAATCTGTGTGCCAGTAGCTCACCAGTTGCTCGCTGCCACCCTCCAGTAGCTCTCCGCCCACTGCCCTGCCCTCCCCCCCAACCCCCTCTCATAGCTTGCTGCCCTGCCCCATCCTGTAGCTCTCCACCACGCACTTGTAGCTCGCTGCTCCACCCTCCTGCTGATCCGTGATCCGGTCGTTATGCGGTCAGTTGTTACGCTCCACAGCATAACGACTATTTGCATATTACATCTTTATTATATAGGATTATTGAATAAATAAATACAATGGAGCAAATTTCCATATAGAATTTCACATAAAGTGTCAATATTTTCTCTCTTAAAAAGATGAAGCTTAGCTCTGTATCCCTTGAGTTGGGTTGCTCTTTGTGACTTGAATCCAATGAATAGAGTTTAGAGAGGGGGAAAATACCTTGATAGTGGAGAAATCTTACAAACACTACTACCCTACCAGATGATCAAGGTTAGCAATGCCAATGATAAGTAATGTTGATAACATGTACCCTTGATGTGATGTGATGGGAATGACGTTTAATCTTTTATTTCCGTAGTCTTTTTTCCAAACACCTACAACTTCAGTGAACCACAAGAAAAACACATTTGGAAAATGGGGGACTAATATTGCTAAGAGCATAGAGAGGACAGGAAAGAAAGGGGAGTTCTAAGGAGCCCAGAAGCTTAGTAGTGAAACAGAAATGTAAGTATAGAAAAATAAAAATGAGAGAAAATGAAGGTTGATTCAGGCTCAGTTAGAGGGATGAAGAGGGCTAGTGAGTTTCTGAAGCTTTAATAGTGAAGAGAGAAGAGACGGAACATTAGGTAATGTGTGGCAATATCCAGGTAGAACTTAACTTTAATGTTAAAAAGAGAAAATTGATCTGGGAAAGCTGAAGGGAAAGAGAAAATAAACAGCTTTTGTGAATGGTGATGATGTTTTGCTTTAGGAAACTGAATTAAAATTTGAGTGTGTTTATGTGGACCAGAACTCAGAGTAAGTAACACGGGGGTTTCTAGGAAGATTTAAACATGATGCTAAAAGGAAATAACTCCCTTTTAAAATCTCTCTCTCTCTCTCTCTCTCTCTCTCTCCCTCCCTCCCTCCCTCCCCTCCCCATATATACTATATATATGAATGACATGGGGACTTCAGCTTCAAAAAGGAAGCTTAGAAGAGATGCTTTGACCAGATATAGGTGTGGCAAGAGGGAATTCCTAGAAAGCACTGCAAGTCAGAGTTGAGGCCTACATATTTTGTATCAAAGACATCACTCTTTCCCTAAGTTTTCTTATGCTCTAAAAAAATTCAATGAGGCACTTGTTTTAACTACAGGTGGTTTCCTCACTTACAGCACTTTGACTTATAATGATTCACTTGCTCAGTGCTCTGCCAATTACTCAGGGTCCTGGCAGGAGGCCACACATTGGCCCTACTTTCAGAGATGCATGCATACTTGGACCCTGTCACTGGGGTCCTTGACTTCAGATGGCTTCCTGGCAGCCTGTACAGCTCTCTCTGCCTAGGGTTCTCAGTCTCAAACATTCCCTGTCAAAAATTAATAATAATAATAATAATAATAATAATAATAATAATGTAGGATACATACATAAGTCCTTGTTATTCCTGTTTCTGCATATATTCTTTCATTTTGTACCAGTTGAGGCCAATAACCAAATATTTACTGAGCACTTACTATGTGACAGTCACTAGTGTAGTCTCTTTGGATAGATGATTGTATTTCATCCTTTAACAATCTTATGACAAGGACATTATAAGTTGTATATAAGTTGTAGTTTGCTTATACATACATTAAAATTTTGAAAATAATGTGTAATTTAGCTAAAACCAAAGAGCTAGTATGTGGCAGAGCTGGCACTAATCCAAGTTTTCTGATCCATATCTCATTCCTACTTATAAAATACTAGAGGCCTGGTGCACAAAAATTCATGCACTTGGGCGGGGGGTGCGGGGGGGCATCCTTCAGCCAGGCCTTCACCTTCTCACAGTCCGGGTCCCCTCAGGGTATGTCCACCTGCTGGTTTAGGCCCGCTCCCTGAGGGATCAGGCCTAAGCTGGCAGTCAGGTATCCCTTTGGCAGCCTGGGAGTCCTCGGGGGATGTCCAACTAATGGCTTAGGCCCCCAGTTAGAGCATAAGTCCTGGTTTTGGGTTTGATTCCCCAGGGCAGGGCATGCAGGAGGCAGCTGATCAATGATTCTCTATCATCATTGATGTTTCTATCTCTCTCTCCCTCTCCCTTCCTCTCTGAAATCAATAAAAACATATTTAAAAACAAACAAGCAAAAAAACCCCAAATTATTCTTCATAAAGATGTAATGGTAAATTATTTGAATTATGAAACATTTAAAAATGTTGAGAAAAGCATGATGAAATTATCACCCCAAAAAATATCTTAACAGTCAGGCAATTATAATTTTTGTGCATCTTATTCCAGTCTTTAATTACATAATTTTATGAATTATATTTTTTATCACATAGATTTTTTTTAAATGCAAAAAGCCTTAGAGTTAAAAATAGTATGCCTATGATTTCAGACCCATTAGTTCTTGTCCTCAGAAGCAACTATTTCAAAATGTTTAGCTGTTGCTTTTGATATTTACTTCCATATTGCTAGATAGTATGTTAATATTATTATTATATATTTTTAAAATTTTTTAAAATTTTTGTTTTATTGCTTAAAATATTACAGAGTAGTACATATGTCTCCTTTATTATTATTATATTTTTAATCCTCACCTGATTATATGTTTATTGATTTTATAAAGAGTAATGGAGAAACAGAGAGAAAGAGAGAGAGAAACATTGATGTGAGGGAGAAACACTGATCAGTTGCCTCCTGTACCCAACCCAACCAAATCTGCAATCTAGGTATGTGCCCTGACTGGGAATCAAACCCGCAACCTTTCGGTGTATGGGACTACACTCAACCATCTGAGCAATCTGGCCAGGACAATGTTATTTTTTTGATTTACCAATCTTAATCACCACCCAATAACGTCATATGCTAGCTAAAGATTGATCTTTTATATAGCCCTCTTACCCATTTTTTCCCCTATATGTACCCAATAAGGTTAAACAAAATTTTTAGATGAAACCAGTAGGTTGTGAAGGTTTTATTTCCCCAATATATAGGAAGCAAATTTGTTGGCTGAGATTAAAGAAGGAGAAGAAGATGTTGGAAGTTAGAGGAGAGAGAATATGAGAGAGTAAACTAGAGATTAGGAGAATAAATTGGTTAATCATTCCATTTCAGTGTGTTCTTGAGAAGGTAAGGTGAAGATAACAATTCTTGCTGTCAATTTTGCATGCTTATAAGAACAACAGAAATAATTTTTAAGAGGATAGAGTCTATTATATTAAAAATGCAGCCGAACCGGTTTGGCTCAGTGGATAGAGCGTCGGCCTGCGGACTCAAGGGTCCCGGGTTCGATTCCGGTCAAGGGCATGTACCGCGGTTGCGGGCACGTCCCCACTGCGTGCAGGAGGCAGCTGATCGATCTCTCTCATCGATGTTTCTGACTTTCTATCCCTCTCCCTTCTTCTCTGTAAAAAATCAATAAAATATATAAAAAAAAATGCTTATGACTATGCAATGAGCTTTCATTTAGCTTAAATATTTGGGAAAATTGTATACCTTGGTTTAAAATAAATAAATATACTAGTATATTGAATTCCAAAGATGTGGGGGCACCTCTAGTTAAAGTAAACATGTTCTCTACTTACCTCCTTCTAGCCAACTATAGGCAGTACCCATAAGTATGCTAAAGCCAACTTATAATAGAAAAATTATGTTTTCTCCAAAGAACTAAATTTGGCTCAAACCCACATCCCCAAAATAAATATTTTGAATAGTTAGGGATCTTAAGTAGTATTTTTATGAGGTAGTTGACTGTGCTAGGAATAGCATGGCTTTTGGGTTGAAGACTCACGTGTTTAGCTTGAATCTCAACTCTGCCAGGTAAATTTCCTCATCCAATAAAATATCCCAAATAATATTTTCCTCATCTATTAAACTGAGAAAATGACCAGTTTCCACATCTATTACAATAACATTTCCGTTTCGGCAATGTTGGGAGGAGTAGAAGTCATTTTTATATAGCACCAGGTACTTTGGAGGCCTTTAATTATTAGAAATAGCTTTGCTGCAGAATTACAGATTAGCCATGTGGCGGAATCTTCTCCAGGATGTTATGGTGAAGTTTAAACTCTGCTCAGGTTAAGGATAGGAACATTTTACACCCATGAAATGCAGCATTCTCAGTGCATACAGGAGGCCAAATACCATGTAACTCTTGCTATGAAAAGTTTCTCCATTATTTTGGTTTATCTTCTTTTAAACTAAGGTATCAAGTTTGTGAGGTCTTTGCATGTGGCCACTACCTTTATTGGCCTGTGAAGCATTGGATGTTCATTAATCTTCTATATATATAAAACACCTAATATGCAAATAGATCGAACGGTGGAACAACCGAACAACTGAATAATTGGTTGCTATGGCATGTGCTGACCACCAGGGGTGCGCGTGGAACATGGCGGGCATCCGCAGCAGGTGGCAGAGCGCAGAACATGGTGGGCATTGGCTGCAGTGGGTTGGTGGAGCAGGTGAGTGGGGTGCCAGACCAAGGCGGGTTGCCGTCAATGGGGCAAGCCTCTGGTGGTTACTGAAAATTCTTTGCTCCCACATGCCGTGGTCCCACCTGCTGCTGGCACCGGAGCTGCTGCTCGCACCCACTACTGGCGCCCAGCGCTGGTCCTAATCGCTCCACCTCCCCCTACTCCTGAGGGGCAATCAGGGCAACAGCCATTGCTTGCACCCGCTGACAGCACTGGCCCCAATCACTCTGCGCTATCAGCGGGTGTGAGCGGGGCCAGCACCGTCAGCACGTGGGAGCCGTGGCAGCGGGAGTGGGGCTGCCAGCAGACAGGAGACCAGGGGCCGCAGCAGGAGGGGTTAGAAGGGGGTGCAGATGATGGGCCGAGGCCCACCCGCCCCTTTACCCACTGCAGCCTCGCGACCCACAGTTCCTTTAAAGGTGCATGAATTCGTGCACTGGGTGCCTAGTAATGGAGATAAAGGAATCACTATGCCTGTGAACTAAGAATGATGCTGGCTTTCAAGCAAAAAAGAAAAATAATCATTGTTTTTTGTATCTGCCTTTTCATACAATTGCAGCATAGGTGGGAATAAAAAGAAGACTATTCTGGTTTATTTCCTCGGCCGTTATTTTTTTTAATTGTGTTTGGATCACATATAAATGTAATAAGTATCTCATAGTATACAAAGATAGCGATGCTTTTCCTGTATAAGAATCACTGAATTACAAATGCAGTTGTTGTTGTGTTTTTTTTTTAAATATATTTTATTGATTTTTTACAGAGAGGAAGGGAGAGGGATAGAGAGAAACATCGATGAGAGAGAAACATTGACCAGCTGCCTCCTGCACACCTCCTACTAGGGATGTGCCCGCAACCCATGTACATGCCCTTGACCGGAATCGAACCTGGGACCCTTCAGTCCGCATGCCGACGCTCTATCCACTGAGCCAAACTGGTTTCGGCTGTTGTTTTTTTTAACTTCTAGGTTAAGTTTGAGCGTGGCATTTAAATGAAGTACAGTACTGAGTGGTTATCTTATAGCTGTAAATATAATGAAATGTACATGTCAATAAACCACTGTACATTTTCACACATTGATAAAGTCCAAAATATGCATATATAGCAGGAGGAGGAGATGCATATGGCATATCATTTATGCTTAAAGCCAAAACATGCCAAAGTCAACCAATCATTGAAAAGTTTCCAGCTTTCGTTTGTATTCAAGGAGAAAGAACATTCTTATTGACAGCTGATTTACTCCTTATTTTAACGACTCTTCACATTCCTCACTTCCACAAGTTCCACCCTCCCAAACCACACCTCTTCGCCTATCTTCCTTTGCCACTCTGCCAAGACACTAAAAACACAAAACAAAATAAAATAAACACAGAGTTAAACACTCCCTGTGCGACTTACTTCCCTCCTCATCCTTCTTGTATTATTTGACCTTCTTAAGGTCCTGGAATTGCTCCAAGCTGAACATCACTAGCCAAGAGCCTGGACAAAGTAGGTGGATGAGTAAATATTTATTAGGTGAATGAATGAATTGTGTCAACAGCCCACGAGTCCCCCCTATCATTTGTTTTCAGTTAATGGCATTGGCATTCGTTCATCTGTTGCAGAAAAAAACCTGTGGATTCTTCCTCATTCCTGACATTTATTTGGTCAGCAAGTCCTGGCAACTGGACCTAAAAAATAATTCTAAATCCATCTCCTCCTTCCTGTTCACTTTTGTCATGTTATCTCACCGGGGTGTTGCCATTGTTTTTTTAACTGATCTCTTTTCTGTCTCACCCCACCCTAGTTTTCTCCATAGCTTCTAGGGTGAACACATTAAAATACATACATATAAAAAACAAAAACTAAAAAACAAATATGTGTCTCATGAACCCTTGATCATTTACTACATTAACTATTGAGAGCTCCCATTTCTTACATGAATAAATCGATAATCTTTAGGCCACACAATAAGGTCCCACATCACTTCCTACTTCATTCCTAGCCTTTCATTCATTCCAGATGCCGGTCAAATAGAATTTCCTTCCATTCGTTTTTTATAAATTTATCTTTATTGTTGAAAGCGTTGCAAATGTCACCCCCCGCCCCGTTTTCTTTCCACATTGACCCCCTCCACCCTGCACCGGCCTCTTCCAGGCCCTCACCACACTATTGTCTTTTCCCAAACACCCTTTATTTCTTATCCCTGCTAGTTTAATGACCTCCATTCTCTTATTTATCTGGACAATATGCATGTAACCTGTAATTATAGCAAACACCTTGTGGTGTGTACCTTGACTCAAGGAGAAACTGACCTTTCTTCTTTTGTGTACCTACTTACTGTGACAATAAAGAGGTGCTTTAATAAATCAGACATTCCTCACTGGGTAGGCCATGGTGGATAGTTACACCCAGGCCTTAGTGAAAGGCTTGTAAGCCAGCCCTGTCCATTGTTCTTGTGTATCTAGGTTAATGCACCTTTGAAATGTCCCTTTTCAGAGACTTCCTTTGAAAGGATGACCACCCTCAAGGGAGCAGTAATCTTAACCATCCTGTAACCCAATCCCCGCCTTACCTTCTCCCACTTTCTCATAAACTTTCTTACATTACCTCCTTCATTATAAATGCCTAAAAGAAACTGCAAATTGTTATTATCCAGAGCATTGGAGATCTTGTTCCCTGACATATGTCATCATTGTGGCTCAAATAAACTACAGGGTTGGACGTTTCTTATTCAGATAAACTGTCATTGCAAAGGCTTGTCCTTACTCTTGACAGGTCTCTGCCTCCTCCTTGAGACTGTGACAATCTCTCCGGACGAATCCTCATTTTATTCTTCTCTCTACCTACACTAGTTTCCTGTGGCTTCTTTAAGAAATAATCACAAACTTGATAGCTTAAAACAAATGAACTTGTTTCCTCCCAGTTCTAAAGGAGGAAAGTCCAAAATTAGTATAACTAGGCCAAAATCCAAGTGTCAGTGAGGCTGTGCTTCCCCAGGGGACATGAGGAGGTGATCTGTCATTGTCTCCTCCAGCTTCTGGTGGTTGTCAGCATTTCTTGTTTTGTAGCTGCATCACCCCATCTCTTGCCTTCTTATTAGTAGTTACCTTGCTTTCTCCTCTGTTTGTGTCAAATCTCTCTCCATTTCCCGCTTGTAATAAGGAAAAATGTGATGGGATTTAAATAACCCTTAATTTAGTCACATCTGCGTATACCTTTCCCCCCTAAATAAGGTAACATTAATAGTTTCTAGGGTTTAGAGCCTGTTATCTTTGGGGACCACTGTTTAATTCAGGACAATCCACTCTGGCCCCCAAAGTTTCATGTCCACACCACACACAAAATACACTCACACCATCCCATCATTTCCCGAAGTCTCAACACATTACAGCGACAAGTCCAAAATCTCATTTAATTATCACTAGATTAAAAGTTCCAAATCTCATCACCTAAATCTTCTAAGCCATCCTGAAGCAAAATTCCTTTCTATCTGTGGACTAATAAAATAGAAAACAATTTACCTCTTCATAAAATATAATGATGGGGCAGACATAGTATTATAGTTATAGCAATTCCCATCCCAAAAGGAGAATATGGAGGGGAGACAGAGGTCACTGGTCTTATGCAAATTCAAAATCCTGTGGACAAATTCCATTTGGTTTCAGGGCCTGGGAGTAATCCTCTGGGGGTTAGAGGCTGTGGCCTCTGTGGCTCCACCCTCTGAGCCTATGGTGCCCGCCCTGTGTCTACTCTCTTAGCCACTGCGCCCAGGGCTCTGGCCTCCAGGACCAAGTCCCGGCTTTGGGGTTACACTTTGTCTTGAATGGCAGCACGTGATTGCAGCTGAGTGGTTTCATCCATCTGTTTCTTGATTCTAGAATTTTGGGACTCTGACAACCTTCTTTCATTTTCTCCCGCCTCTTTCAAGTTCAGTGCAAGCTGACAGATATAACGTTCTTTAAAAAATGCCCTGGCTCTCCAGTGTGTCATGGGGATTCACTCCATTAGACAAAGGTGGCCTGCGAAGACCTCTCCTGTGTGATTCCATGTCTAGTCCTGCCTTCCGCTGAGATAGCTGAGGAGATCCACCAGCCACATGCCTACTCTCTTCAGCACTAGCAAAACATTGTCCATTTGACCTTTGCCCCCAGAACATACTTTTCTAACGGTGAATCTCTAAATTTTAGCTTTTATTTATTTTTTTTCCCCAATCTGGATAGGCTGAGAATGTCTCCATTATCAAATACTGGTTTCTTTTTGTTTAATAGTTCTTTCCTTAATTAACTCAGATTTTATTATAAATAAAGTAAAACACACACACACACACACACACACACATGTTGCATCTCAACACTTTGCTTGAAATCTCCTCAGCTAAAAATCCAAGTTAATAGCTTACAAGTTCTGCTTTCCACAGAACTATAGGCACAATTCATCTAAATTTACTGCCATTATATAACAAAAATTGCATTTTCTCTAGTTTCCAATAACATGTGTCTCATTTCCTTCCAAACTCAGCAGAACTGCTTTTAACATCTATATTTCTACCAGCAGTTTGTTTAAGGCAATTTAGACTTTTCCTATCACGTGTCTCAAAATTCTTTCACCTTTTACCCATTATCCAATTTCAAAGTCACTTCCATGTATTTACTTATTTGTTACAGAAGTATCCCACTTCCTGGTAACAAAATCTGTAATGGTGAAATTTCCACCAGAGAAACAGAATAAATAAAATATACATATATTAAGATACTAGAGGCCCAGTGCACGAAATTTGTGCATGGCAGGGTGGGGGGGGGGGGGGAGGGGGCGGTGTCCCTCAGCCTGGCCTGCACACCCTCCAATCTGGGACCCCTCGGAGGATGCCTGACTGCCTCTCACAATCTGGGTCCCCTGGATCCTAACCGCTCACCTGCCTGTCTGCCTGATAGCCCCTAACCACCTCTGCCTGCCTGATCACCCCTAACTGCTCCCCTACCAGCCTGAACACCCATAACTACTCCCCTGCTGGCCTGATCTCCCCTAACTGCCTCTGACTTGCACCGCACCTGGGACCCAGGATTCCCTCCTCTGACAAGTTGCAGGCAACTGGGACACAGGCTTCCCTCCCTCTGGCTGGCCACAGGCACCCAGGACCTGGGCCGGCTTCACCTGGGCCAGCCACAGCTGCAGGGGACCATGGGCAGGTGGCTTTGCCCGGGCTGCAGCCGCCCAGGACTGCGGGGAGGGTGGCTTGAACCTCTCCTGGGCCACAGCCTGGCTGGTCCCCATTCCTCTCTCCCCAGTGTTGAGTGTCTGAGCAGTTCCTGCATGAGGGCATGAGGGCACGAGGACACGAGGGCACAAGGGCACGAGGGCGTGAGGACATGAGGGTGTGATAACCATTTGCATATTAGCTCTTTATTATATAGGATTTATTGCAAGGAACTAGTTTATGCAATTATGGGGATTGGCTTTGTCAATTTAAAATCCATAAGGCAGGCTTTCCGGAAGTGCAGGCTGGAACTCTCAAGCACAATCTGAAACTAGTTCACAGGCAGAATTTATTCTTCAGGAATACCTCAGTTCTACTCTTAACCCTACCAGACTGCTGTACCGATTTTTTGGTAATTTCCACACAAAGGTGGAATATTGGTGCTAGATGAAAGGTAGATGAAAGGTAGACCTATTTTCTACAATGTCTCCAAGTTCCATCTTATTCTAACCACTTGTTTGCATGTAACTAACATTTTTCTATATCATGTTGGTTTTTCTCTTTAATGCTCAGGAGCCCAGGTATAGGGACAGTTAGGTTCAGGGCCTCAGGTCTGGTAAGATTAAGGCCTTTCAACTGATTGAATCCGGTCCACCCTGATTATTAAGGATACTCTCCTTTACCCAGTTCAACTGATTATAGACTTTAACCACACCTACAAATTATTCTTCACAGAAACACCTACATCACTGTTTGATTGAATGACTGGAGATGATAGCCTAGTCGAGCTGATACACAAAACGGACCCTCATAGTGCTCTAGTAGTTATGACAGGTTCTAACACACAATGGGCTCTCAGTTCAAATATGCTGAATAAACAAATGACGATGTCTCAGTTGATGAGCCTTCTGCAATAGTTGACTTTCTGTGAATCTTAAATTCTGTGGTTAGTTTCTTACCTAATGTCATCACTAACATATTTCAGTCTCTATGATCATGCATGCCATTTTCCAATCTTAGATCAGCACTACTGTATCATTTTCCCTTTCCTAATCTTGATTTATAGTCATGATGCCTTGAGCATCGGTATAGAAAATCATGATTAAGAGAAGAGAGGGGCTCATACTGAGTCTCAAGTATTTAATAAGTATAAAGACATGAAATTTTGAAATGGATTCTTTTATTTTTTGCACATTAGAAAATTATTTACTTGAATTATCTCATCTTAGTTATCACTATTTAACATCTTTTCCACATTTGTTCTTTTTTTTTTTTTTAACTCCCTCTGAGAATCATGAATCTGAGAAGTTATCCAGTGATAACTTCCTATGCACAGTTTTTCAGGTTCTCCTAAAAAACTTCCAATAAGTCAAATCAAGTTAAATCCTCAAATTATTCAGTATATGAACTAATCTTAAATTAATATTTTAATATATTGCATGTACCCCACATACCTTTACCATCCAATCAAATTTGAAATCTTTATTCTCAACCACTTTGAAAATAAAAATTTATATATATATATATATATATATATATATATATATATATATATATATGATCTCTTTTAGTTTTCCTGTTTGCCATGAATTATCAAAGATTACTTATGGGGACTTGGCTTGTTCTCTGACATTTCATTTGAGTCCCTACAATTCACCAGGACTAGACACTGTAATACACTGAAAAGTTAATGCCCTTCCCTATTTTTTTCCTTATTTCAGGCTTCAATTTTAACTAAATGAATTATTTAACTTTGAAAATTATTGTCTTTGATAGAGAAAATGAAAGTAATATATTAGATGAGTTGTTTATTCTGCTCTTTGAACCCCAGCTTCTAATCTTATACAAATTGATTATGTATGTCATCTGTTTGGATCTTACTCAGAGTATAAATAGTTATTAAATAAGTTTTGTTGTTCTTAACATTTCTCAAAAGCCTTCATTTTCCATTCACTTTCTTCAGTAACTTTTCAATTGTAATTTTCCCCTAGGAACCACTGCTTATCTCTTTTATGTTGCTGTTTGGCAAATATTCATGGACCTAAAAGCATTTAGCTCAGATTTATAAATTGCCTTAAGCACATCAGCATTTTTTTTTCTTCATGGACATAATTTTTAATTACTTAGAATTTCACTTCTTTATGTCATCTGCTCTCTTAATACTTCCTCCCTTCCAGAGTTCCTATTCATGTGGTCATTCTTATACTCTTTTCTGCACTGTTTGAAATTCTGGTCATTAAATGTAGGATAGATGTTTGAAAGGATAAGATACCAGGCAATATAGATATTCTAAGCTATTAAAACTTACAACTTCAAATTGGGTCAACTACTCAGGGAAATCTTGATCTTGTTTGGTGTGAACATTTGAGTAAAGTACATTCTGTGGAATATTTTAATCTGAGTTTCCGTTAAATTGACTGGAAAAATGCCAAACCAACCATGTGTTGTTCATGATTTGTTTTTCCACCCTACCTCCTCCACTGTTACCCATATTCATCTGACCGTAAAAGGCCTTCTAACTAGGGCAAACCCATCCGTGTTTGGGTTCCTCAAATGTTTCAAAGCTATTTTTCCAACTGTTGAGGTTTGGCACACTCTGGTGAGCTTTTTGCCAAGATGGTTATTTTTTCTTTTTAATTTTAAAATCCGAGTGTATTTCCAGGGAAATGCAGCCCATATGTTTCTTATTTACTTGTATATAACTCATAAAAATAGTTTCTAATAATTATTTTGTATTCACAATATCTGTATGCTATTGGTTAACCTGTGCTTTGTCAATCCAGAAATGTTTCCCCTTTTGTATTTTAACTTTGCTAAAAAATTTTGAATCAGATTTGAAACACAGATGGGCCAGAAAATTGAAAGGTTGGCAACATATATTTTTCTTATTACCCTTTAATAGAAATGAATGTCGCCCTTTTGCCCATTTCAACAAAAAGTTAGGTCCATTCAAACAACTAACAAGTAACACATGTCATAGTCTGTTAAAAAGCAATCAGGAACAAGTTCTTTATATTGTGTTCCTAATTGCTTAGACCCACTTATTTTGGAATTTGCCTCCTTTTCCACTCCTCGAGAGAGAGACTTTTTCCAGAAATAAACACAATGCTAGTCCTCAAGTACAATTCATGGGGATTCTTTTCATTTTTTCACATACACTACACATTCTGACTTGAAGTTAAATCTTGATGTCTGAAGTTACTAGCGCTTGCTCTAAGTTTTAATGGTGTTCTCCCTTTCAACTTAATTTATCCGATCATCATTCAATTGAACTCTTGTACAGGGTGTGTTTCCCTGAGTGTCCCTCTGCCACCATCAGCACACTGTGGTCACACTCCAGCCCTCACGCTGTGTCTCTTTTAACAGGACTCTCTGTATCCATCTCTCTCTGCCCCCATCCAGCCTCCACACAGCTACCTGAGAGATGGAAGAATTGTGCTGTGTGCTTCATGAGCCCCAGTTAACTTGTCTTTATCCCAAAGACAGAGACTTAAATCTCCACAAGATTAAAAATAATCGGTATCCAGCGGTCACAGCTCAATTTTTGCTTTCAAATTTCTAATGAACACAATCAAATCCATTTAACTGTGACAATGCACCAATATAACCCTGGAAGTTGAGCTCAGGGATCCACCTCAGTTACCTTTTAAAAGTCCGTAGAAAGTGAGCGTGGTATTGTTCGTGAATCAGCCAGCCAGCAAGAAACAACACATTTGATGATGATGATCCAGGGAAGCTTTAGTAAAGAGATTGTTTGCAAATGAGTGGGCAAGGTGTGGGAATCAAGGGATGGTGCATGGTAACTTGGGGTAATTGGCATGGTAACAGTAGGGCATGCGTGGCAGGGAAAGAAGTGGGATCAACTTCCACAGTCTGGGAAGGAGAGAGTCTATAGAGTGTCACCTAAAGAAGAGGAGCAGTGATCAATGTAGCCAGCCTTAGGCAACCCTACAAGAAGGCTACAGAAGTAAATACTTTAAATTTACTTACCTCTTCTTTTTTGATAGAAGATTGTCTGGGACATATCGAAAGGACCATCGAAGACTCCTGCTTAGCAAAGGTACAAAGGGGACACGGCGCTGACCAAACTTATTGGGCTGGATGGTTCTAGGTGACTTCAGCGCTTAGGTAGTTCACTTACTCCTACTACCTCTCTCAGGTCTTGCTGGTTGATATTTCCTATTGCATGAGGTCGATGGACGTACTGTAACATCAGGGTAATCTCATGCCCCTGATCGAGTATGGGGAACAGAATGCTCAGTGTATCAGCCTGAGAAGGACTATCCTGCCAGGAAACAGCCTTCGGAGAATAGATTCAGTTATCGTCCAAATCTCTTTGGATCACAATCCTCAGATCTAATTATTACAGGCATCACTCATCCCCTGTTCGTACATACCCATTAAGAGAACCTCTGGTGAAAGAGCACAGGCTAAGAAGTTCAATACTCAAGTGCAAATTTGGGGTTGGTTCTTAGAAAAGCCATTTAACCTTTCTTAAGCTTCATGAATGCTTAAGTGTTACCTTGTCATCCATTCTTTTATTTTTTTTAATCACTCAAAGTTCATATATATATATTTTTTAAAAAATATATTTTATTGATTTTTTAGAGAGAAGGGAGAGGGATAGAGTGTTAGAAACATCGATGAGAGAGAAGCATCGATCAGCTGCCGCCTGCACACCCCCTACTGGGGATGTGCCTGCAACCAAGGTGTATGCCCTTGAGCAGAATCAAACCTGGGACTCTTCAGGCCTCAGGCCGACGGTCTATCCAGTGAGCCAAACCAGCTAGGGCAAAGTTCATATATTTTTAATTTTTATTTTTGGAACTAAAATATGTTAGAGGTAAATGTGATTTGAAAGCTAAGCCAATTGCACATTGCTTCTCAATCCTGGCTCATTCTAACCATCCATGCAGTTAAACACACACACACACACACACACACACACACACACATACACACACAACAAACAAACAAAAAAAACCCCTAAAAAACAATATAGATGTCTGGGTTCCAATTACAAAAACTCTGACTTAGTAGGTACAGGATGATTGCTGGTGCTGTGTGTTTATAAAGTTCCATAAGTGATGTTGGTGTGTGGTGGGGCAGTTGAGATACAGTATTATCAAGTTGAAGTGATTGCTTCTGGGGCTACACAACACCCACTTCTCTCTGCCTCTTAGTCCCTGCATCTCTGTTTCTAAATATTATATGCCCTCAATCACCTTCCTGAGTTTTTGTTAGAGCTATGCACTGCTGAAGAAATAAGGAAGGCAACAAGCCCTGGGCAGATTTAAAGGTCAGATATACTCTTACCCCTACATCATGGTTTTTAAATTGTGTTCTGTAAAACTCTAGGTTTCAACAAAATTGATTCTGACTTCTATCAGTGTTTGATTTAATTTATATATATTTTTAAATGATTCAAGCCCCCCCAATAAAAAGTACCATTACCCTTAATTCAGCTATCTATGAATGTTGCTGCAGATTTCACCTTTATACATACTTAAATATCTAATAAATTTATTATTGTTTAAGATGGTTTAGTTTTGCACTATTTTTTTAAATAAATTAGTCTGATGCATATGGACTAAAGTAAAATAATATGGAAAAATACTCTTTTGATATTTATAATCAGAGAGAAAATCAGGAGCATCTATTCAATGGACAATTGGATCACAGCTTAATTTCACATATTAATCTCATAGCCTCTCAATGTGACAATTTGGTAGTGACTGCAAGCATTTGTTATAGATATACCAGGCCAATATGAGACCTTAAGTGATTCAGCTTTGAATCATAAATTTGTCACTATGAGGTTTTTCATGAATTTGAGTTGGTTTAGAGTGTTCTGAGATTTACAAAGTAAGGCGCTTAAAAAACTGGTGATGTTTCAATTGTTTATGTGTGTCCCATATTGTCTCAAAAACTGTGTGTATACATATTTTCTCAAAACACGACAGAGAAATAAAATACCAAGGTTCGTATAAAATGGAAACAGACACAGGAATAACCCACACTTAAATTATTTTGTTACTCAACACAGCTTTATTTTCTCATTGATTGACTCTGCCATAAATTTTAACTTGCCAAACAAACTCATACCAATAAATACTACTTTTATCTGATTAATAATTCTAGTAACTGTATGGGTGAGGTCTAATTTACTAAACATTTCGAATTGTGTTCTGTAAAACTTGCTAAAAAATACAACTTTTGCTAATTATCCATCTTGTAGGTCTATGTCTACAGAGAACATGTCTAATAGGAAAAAAAAAGGATAAATATATAGCATGAGCTGGCTGGCTGAGCCTTGGTGACCATGATTGCATTATTTTATTCCAAAATAAAGTTTTTATTTTCCAATTTCTGTATCAGGGCTGTCTAACTACCTCTATTCTTTTTTTAAATTTTATTTTGTATTTGTTTCCCCATTTGTGATGCAGTTTCTCCATTTATTTTTTCAGGCAACTAGTTTCTCAATAGAGAAGGTGGATGTCTGGTTCACTAAATTACTAATTTATTCATTCAATAATTATTATAAGCCAAGTGCTGTTCTAGGTATTGGCTATAAAAAACTTGTAGAGATTTTTGTGTTCAATCATTATATGTCAGTGGTTAATATCCTTCTCTGCGAATAGCCTTTTAGGTTTTTGTTGTTGTCATTGCTACTTTATTGTTCTTTTCTTTCTCTCTTAATGTCCCTTCAAGGTATACAATCTACATTACTTTCCTAAGTCATCTAATAATATTTCTTTAGAAAGAGAACTGAAACTTGGATTCCTATGAAAGTGACTTATTGACAGAGTGGTCTCAGAAAGGATTTTTAAAGGAACAAGGAAACTAGAATGGACCAGAGGAGAACCTAGGCAAGCATATTGCTCAGAAAAAGTCTAGGTTGATCCACATGAAACTCTGACGTGTGAATTATATCACAGGGGCTGTTCAGCCAGAGGCAAAGGGGGTGAACCCTTAGGCCCTATTTCATTAGTCACTGTCTATGCAGCAACCCCATGGGCCTAGAGGTTTACCTTCCATTTATGTTCGGGTGAGTCAGTTCCCATTATCCAATGCTCATCTTCTGGAGAAGGGTGATGGTATAAACTGTTAGCAGCAGAATACAGTGGCTCAGTAAGAGGAGTTTGAATAGAGCACCCAGAACTTATGTTGCAAATATTTTTGGAAGTGGATATATTTCATTCTATACTAGGAATATGATTTTTGAAAAGGATAGGTAGAGGCCTAAGGACACACATCATGTAACAGCACTTGGAATTCAGGCTCCCAGGTAAATATTATCCTAGGAAAACATCAGCTCCCCATGATCAGTTTCCTCCTAAAAAATTATCATCCATATAAAATAGGGCCAATACAGTACTCTGTTTTTACCATGGAATTGTATAATTATAGCGCCAAAGTGACTCATGTGTCCAGGGCTATAAGGTCTACCATTACTCCATCCCACACAACAATGTGGTATGTAATTATTGGGGTATCATTACCAGACCCCAAGTGCAGCACCCACATTGCTCTACCATCAGACCCCAGTAATGATAAGAGAATAATGGAATTACCATGGCAATCCACACATTGTTACAGTCTGTGATGGAACAGCAGCCCTAAACATGGAGAGAGTTTTTGGTATCTCTTCCCACATTTCAAATACAAGTTCACATGTGCATACAGTAGTAGACACCAAGAATTCTCTAAGAATTGAAAGCTTTCTTATGACTCCACAGGCTTTATCCATTAACTTGAAGACCTAAATTCACCATTCCACTATTATCTAATTACCAAGCTGAACCCTCATACAGTATGGGCCATAGAACTGAGGCTACAAACAGTATAAACACCAGAATGCTAATGTTGCCTCCCAAATACATAATGTTACAGAATCATCTCCAAAGCCTATCTATTGGCCCAAATCAATAGTTCACATGTGGAACATTAGAACAAGTTCAGTTAGATATTTATATGCTTCCACCATGCCCTGACTAACCAGCAAAAACTCTATCAAGACTAAATTTTGAAGAACAAACTGTTACTAGGTTCTAATACTGCTAAGACACCATGAACTCTTGCCTCTGGAACAACATATTAAAGGGATTAACCAAATTGTCCAAAATACATCACATCGGGCCAAGATACACTATTGGACCAAGGTGCCACTGAGACCAAACCACATCCACATGCCATTTCTATGCCAAACAGGCCACAAACAGAAGTCAGACGCCTGACTAGTTGCGCAACAACAGCGCTAGATGCCATAAATCTTCAATAAATGTGCAAAGGGATAAATAAGTTCAAACCACTGGGCCCAATCCACAAGCCTTTACTATTGGCAATACCCAAAAGAGATCTCTTTCAGCTTCTCCTGGCAACATACCTTTAGATTAAATGGATGCACTTAGCCTTGCAATGGTCTGTGCACTGCCTTCCCCTCTAACCAGGCTCAGGTTAAGGTTTGGCAAGAACTCAAGACCTTTGACCAAGTTCTTGCCAAGCCCATGTCCAAGGAAACTCTGCTGACTCTTCCCCTTAAGGGAATTAAGATTCTGGAATCCTAGTCTCCCTAATGATAATGACTTCCTTCCTAAGTACTTAAGTTTGGATTCAGTTTCCACAAATTGTATCACAAGTCTCAGATCAGAGGAAAAACATATCTGATACAGGTAATTTTTCATTCTATTTTTTTCTATGGCAGAGATGGGTTCTGGAATGGTACCTGCTTGGCAAGCTTCCCAAATGATCTGTTCATAGATATTAATAGCAGTTCTGAAAGAAGTCACTCCCTAGCAAATGACAAGCTCACTAACCAACTCCCCAGGAAACAGTAGCTTAGGAGTGCCAGTTATGTGCCACACGCAGTGTGGGGATAAAACAGTAAATTGACAATGGACCTTGTCCCTAATGAGCCCACAGATGGGAAGGGCACATAAAGCACATGCCCCACAGATTAATCACAGTGTCAATTGGAGGTGAGCATGCAGTGCAAAGGGAAATAAGTGGAAGGGATGATTGTGTTAGCTGGCAGGATCAAGAAAGGCATTATAAGTGAAGATATCAAATGTTTAAAAAAATTTTTTTTGGTCTAATTCTCCTCTAAGCATTTCTTATGAACACCAAAGTCATTCCCTTAGCACAATTTTTATTAAAGAGGAAGCAATCTTTAAGATAGAAAAATGGAAAAGACCACAAACCCAGGACTTGGCCCTAGATACACCCACAACCTGATAATGCCCAAGCAGGTGGTCTTGCCTGTCTAGACTAGTTGGTAATATGATCAATTAGTGCTTTTCTCTCTGTGGTTGAGCTTCCTTGTGGTGTTCCTGGGAACTAGTATCTGAGGCTCCTTCCTTTGTTCACTGCCCTGGCCTGGATAGCTATTTCCTTGGCAGATGGCTTGATTTAAGCCATTATAAAGTTTGTTAGATCCTGTAATATTTCCACAGGGGAGACCAACACTCCAGGAGACTCCAGGCCACAATTATTCCTCAAGCTTGTCTGTAATCAACTTAACATTTGTGAACCAAGAAATTCGTCAGCTAATTTTTCTCTGAATCATTTGCCACAAAACCAGTTGAGTATTGTTAAAAATGTAGATCCCAGAGCCTCACTCTAGAAAACTGAAACTCTAGGGTTGTACGTAGAAATTTAAATTTTAACAGATCCCTTGTTAAGTTTTATTCACATTAAAAATTTGAGAACCTCTCCTTTATTCTATCAACATGATCAAATGCAATCAAGGTACACTTGGTTAAGTCAATTGATTAATTCATGTCTGCTATGTATGCCATCATTTAGGGGTCATTCTGGCTCTATCTGCATTGCAGGATGACTGTGAGAGTTCAAGCCTATGCCAGTGTAAACCATAATTATTGAAAAAATCAACATGTCTTCATTATGTTTACCTAATTTCCTGAGTTCTGACACCCACACCAAAGTCTCTCATAAAAACTAAACCTATATAACCATTGACACAATCTGTCAGCTCGCAAGGATGTTCCTTGTGAGTAGAGATGATCCTAATAACGACATAAGGGGGTCAAGCTTTACTTGTATCACCTTTTCTTTCAGTTGCTATAGCACCCAACTTTACTGTCTTAGGTCTGCTCCTCCTGATAGTTAGGCCACTATGGTGTTTTCTGAGATGAAAGGTCTCATTACTGCTACCCTTTCCCTTGGTGGAAATGTCTTTCCAATAGGAAGTCCCCTCTCCATGATGCCGACTAGTTAACCTGATAAAAGAATATGCACTAGAAATATTTATTACTTTTTTCCCTCCCCTTCCCTTCCCTTCCCTTCCCTTCCCTTCCCTTCCCTTCCCTTCCCTTCCCTTCCCTTCCCTTCCCTTCCCTTCCCTTCCCTTCCTTTTCTTTTCCTTTTCCTTTCTGGCTTTAATATACTGTCCTTACCTTGTTTCCCAACTTTCTAATAGTTTTCACACAGAGAGCCATGGCAGGCTTTTATGAAGCTGTTTTGGGTGATTAAGCACCTTTGGCCACTCTCATCAGAACTGATGCAGGCAGTTCTACCTACCATCAGTTCCCCGGAGACGGTGAGAGCCCTGCTAAAAGCTGTCATACCTGAAAGATGAATGTGATCCCCTGGGCATACACTCATGGCTGTCCGAGGAACTGAGAATGGAGGCTTTGGCAGCACTGTGACTGGGTTTGGGTCCTGGCTTTCTATTTGCAAAGTTAGAAAAATGGAGGTTCTTCACTTCTAAAAACAGTCAATTTTCTCTTTTTTAAAATAAGGACCTCAATGCTTATCCTACAGGTCGTTCTAAGGATTAAATGAGGTTCTCAGAGCAATATCAGGCACGCAGAAGAAAAGAGGTAGCTATGTGTGTTCTTGCTGAAAATGCATAAAAAATCAATTCGCAGAAATTAGATCAACCTGACTTCCATAACTTTAGGATCTTCAAAATATGACTTAATAGAAATATAAAACAAAGTTTTAATATCAACAAATATTAGTTTTACCATCACTTTGAAGTATAACTTAATAGTTATCTAAATTGGGCTCATATTCTAATATAGTCAGATATCCATAGTTTATGGGTAAATGCTGTATGAAACAATTCCTAAGAATGTATTTCAAAAATAGTAAGTAATTTCTTTTTTGTGTGACACTGCTATTTCCAAGAAGACTTTTAAAAAACAAACAAAAATCATTTACTCAACCTATTCTCTCCGTTTTTTATTTCCTACTTAGACAAAAGAAGTGATTTTCAAGTATTTAGCATGTGTATTTATGGACTAGGGAGCACGATTTTATGCTATTGAATTTTTGACAACATATCCTATATGTGTGCAGTCCCTCTCTCACTTTCTTCTCACATTATACCCAAAACACTGGATTTTAGAACCATGTAGAATTACCATGTCACTCCTGCTCAAATATAAGTAGTAAATGAAATTGTTCCATTTCAATAAAAAGTGCCACTACAGAGTAGAAATTGAAAGCACTTAGCAATGAATGTGTTTTTACTATTGAGAAAAATTTCCACATTAACAAAGCTACAAGTTTCCCGTTAGTTTATGAATACCTCATTTTTTTTTAAAGAGTAGAATATTAAACTGAGGTCATAACTTTATTGAGAGAACCAAAATTATGAGAAAATAGAACATATTTTGACATTCTACTATGAAAATGAAATGGGCAAACTCTACGGCTAATTACTATCATTCATTAAGTACCTACCTGCCTGAGACTTGCTATGCATTCTAACATTCAACTGTAATAATATCTCTAAGGAAGAAATATTCTTATCCCCATTATGCATTCAGCTAAATTGATTTGCCCATCGTCATAGTTGTAGTGAAGATGGGAATTGCTGTTGGAACCCAATTCCTTCTGATGCTAAAACAAGGCTCTCCCTCCAGCTCAGTGAGATGGAGTCAAGCAAGGGAATGTTTTGAGAATGTGGTTTCTGGGAAAGTTCCTGATCCAAATATTCTTTCACCAATGACTACGATGCTTGAAATTTCTCCAGAGGATATTTATTTCTGTGAGTCTTAAGGGATTTTAATCCATTTAATCTCCCACTAAAATCCGAACCTTGTGCTCAAGGTTAAAATGCCAGAGCTTTAGTGAAGTAGAGGGGAAAGAATTATGCTGAATGGGCAAATGAGAGCAATAATGAAAACTTGTTACTTTCGCTACTTAGAAATTATGCCTTTTGGGTTGTTGTTTCTGCCCTTGCTATGCAGCTTTTAAAACATGGAATTTGAAGAACAAAATATTTTGCTAAGGGAATGATTTGTAACATTCGCATTTTAGAAGAGCCGTTGGATATTGGCTTTGATGGAGTGTCTTAAAAGTGGTGGGAAGTAGGCCTTAGGAAATGTTCAGTGGTAAACAGATGGCACTGGCTTATAAAAACCACACAAATCTGGAAATCAGCTCTATCTCTACCTCATGCACACACATTACTACTGCTCTGCTGGGTTACAGTAAAGGCTACAATTATTTTAAAAGGAAGAGTCTTGTTATAATTGTAGGGGTCATGGATATATATGAATGTATGTATTTGTGTGTGTACATCGGTGTGTGTTTGGAATCTGAATAAATGGTTTTATTTACAAATTTTCTGTATGCACTGGCAAAACAGAGGCGAATGGAAACATAAACTAATTATTTGGATGATTCAAGTTAAAGTGATACCTTCACTTCAAACATACAGTTATTTCTAAGTAAAGGGTTACTTGCTTTAATTACAAATACTTTCATATGTAGACATTTGCCGTACATGGACTCCATGAATTGCTTTTCAAGTGAATTATCAGATCTCATGATGGATGGTGATAAAAACTTTCACACGTAGCAAAACATGTTGACATGGACACAAGTGTGGTGACTGCCAGGGAAGGGAGTGGGAGGATATGAAGAAGGGTGTAAGGGGGATAAATGGTGACAGAGGAGATGTGACTTGGGGTGGTGAACACACACTACAGTGTACAGATTATGTATTATGAAATAGTGTACCTGAAGCCTGCATAAGTTTGTTAACCAGTGCTTCTCAGCTCTAACGCCCAGTGCCTGCTGACTCAATAGGGAGGACAGAATGCAGGAGTTGGCCATGAGATAGCAGTTTATGAAGTATAAGGTGGTTGTGCCATTGATAAGGCTTTAATCACTGTGAGATTCTGTGTCTTACTTTGACATAATGATTTATGTTATCTTGTTGTCATAATGATTTATGTCACATTGATTTAAAGTATAGTAAATGATCCTATATAATAAAAGCGTAATATGCAAATAGACCGAATGGTGGAATGACCGGTCGCTATGACACACACTGACCATCAGGGGGCAGATGCTCAATGCAGGAGCTGCCCCCTGGTGGTCAGTGCACTCCCACAGGGGGAGTGCTACTCAGCCAGAAGCCAGGCTCACCTCTCTCACCTCTGCTGCAGACAGGCAGTAAGGAGCAAGGGGTTCCAGACTGTGAGAGCCCCGGGCTGCGAGAGGGATGTCTGACTGTCAGCTTAGGCCTGGTATCTGGGGGAATTGGGCCTAAACCTGCAGGCGGACATCCCCTGAAGGGTCCTAGACAACAAGAGGGTGCAGTCTGGGCTGAGGCACACCCCTCTGCCCCCAATGCACGAATCTCATGCACAGGGCCTCTAGTTATACTATAAAAGCAAACATTTTTGTTGATCATAGAAAATGAGTTATATATTTGACTAATTTCCTATACTGTAAATTCCATGGTGACAAGGACTTTACCTTTTGTCCACTATTCCTATTAGAATATGAAATACATACTTAGTAACCAATGACTGTTTGTGAAACACATTAGTGGACTTTGAATAAAGTTTGCCCAGAACAAATAATATAACTTGTTCAGGATACATATCCTGTATACAGTGAAAAAGAATCATTTATTTTCTTACAAAGAAAGAAGATTTAACTTTTTTCAAAGCTGGTGAATATTTAATGAGCTTTGCTGGGAAAAATCTGGATTAATTTGTTTAGATAATGAAATATTTAACTTATTTTTAAAACTGCTTTTGATTCAGAGAGTGCAAGCAACCAATCTAAGAAGTTTTGACAAGAGAAAAAGAAATTTAGAAAGTCACTTTAATATAGCTGAGATTAATCCAAAAATATAAAACAGAAGAATATATAATATATAGTTCCTGAATAATACCCATTTGGGCTTTAGTATATTCTACTCCCACCAAATTTGGATATATAAAACAAAGGATAGAAATGATATTGTTTGGTTTGAGTAAAGTATTTTATTTTCACTAAAATACCTGTGTGTGTTTTGTTGTTGTTGTTGTTTAGTTAAAAAAGGAGAAGCGAAATGAAAAGTAGAGTTCTAATTGCTATTAAGTGAATACCACCTGGAAATTACACATAAACTTTCAATGGGTTAGAATTATTTCATTTCTACCCCTTAAAATGATGACCTTGTTCCTTTAACACAAGTCATTGGAATAACTACAGGCTTCTGCAATATTATCAGATGATCCTAAGTCTTTTCTTTAATGGCCCTGTCAGCATTCTGTCCTTGGATTTCAAGAGTAGTCAGCATGAAGTAAAGACTTGTTATTAAACAATGTTTCTGGCAGATTTTGTTTGTCTCACCCTTCCTTAGTTAAGAATTTGGGGCTTTCTGAATCACTTACAAATAAATCTTTTGGATAGAAATAGCAAGAACCCATGTTACATTTCTGGTGTGCTTCCAGGAATCTCATTCTTAGAATCTGATGTATTACCACCAATTATACACTAATAATCAGTGATTGTGTGTGTGTGTGCATATGCATGTGTGTGTTTCTAGATACCAAAGATAATGTATTTTAGCCATTCATATATATTTGGCAGCAAAACAGAGTATGGCTTAAAGCAATACATAAGTAAGAGCAATACACAAGAAATATTACTGAGCCTTGGCCGGTGTGGCTCCATTGGTTGAGTGTCATCTCATGCACCAAAAGGTCACTGGTTTAATTCCTGGTCAGGGCATATTGCGGAGTTGTGGGCTTCATTCCCAGTAGGGCATGCAGGAGACAGCCAATCAATGTTTCTCTCTTATAGATGTTTCTCTCCCTCTCCCTTATTCTCTCTCTAAAAAATAAATAAAAACATTTTAATAAGAGAAATATTAGTCTCACAATTCACCCCCAATATCACTTACTCTTTGAAAGCAGGCAATTTTACAACATATTCTTCAGCTGGCAAACATATGGCACATTTTTTTTTTCTGTTTCTCCTTATTAGTTAGAATCGCTAGGAGAGATTCTTTGTGGTAATTATTAAACAAACATCCCATTTTGTTGAGTATTATCTCATGGCTCACTTGGCAGAAGTATTTGAGGAGCGAATACACAGAAACTAAAGATCACTTACAGGCCTTATAAGGAACTTCTGTGAGACTGTATATACAAGTTGGATGTTAAGTTATAGTGTTTCATGCTTTACTGGAAACACAGCCTTGACACATGACTTATAGGAATCAATACTAATGTTACATTAATATTAGAGTCAGCAGACATGAATTCAACTTAGACGTCAGGCAATTACTAGTTTTCTTTGATTCTGAGATAGTTACCTCAATTTTCTTTTTTTGTAAAAGTCTACAACATGGAATACATGTTGGGTGATAATAAGGTGCTCTATTTAAAAGTAAAATAGCAAAACAACTTAATATTAAAAAAAAACTATGAGTTATTAAAAGAAAAAGTAGAAATTTATCTTTTTGACCTAGAGGTTGGGAAGGATTTCTTAAAACATCAATGGCAAAATTACTGATACTTTGATAATATAAGAATGAAGGATTTCTTTTTCAAAAAGGACACCGCAGATGATGTTAAAGACAAATTGCCAGAATGGAACAAATATTTGTAATATGTAAAACTGAAGAAGGATTAACAAACACATGAATAAAACTCATGAAAATCAATAGTATGGAGACAGCAATACAGGGGTAAGCAAAAGTGGGTTTATAGTTGTGAGTGTGTGAAAGAGTTTATTCTTGTATTATTATTAACTAGAGTCCAGTGCATGAAATTTGTGCATGGGGGGTGGTGGTGCCCCTAAGTTCGGACTGCACCCTCTTCAATCTGGGACCCCTCGGGGGATGTCCAACTGCCAGGTTAGGAATCGGGCCTAAACCGGCAGTCAGACATCCCTCTCACAATCCAGGACTGCTGGCTCCCAACCGGTCACCTGCCTGCCTGCCTGATTGCCCTTAACCTCTTCTGCCTGCCAGCCTGATCACCCCCTAACCACTCCCCTGACAGCCTGATCTATGCCTAACTGCTCCCCTGCCAGCCCGATTGCCCCTAACTGCCCTCCCCTGCAAGCCGGGTCCTCTCCAACTTCCCTTCCTCCCCTGTAAGCCAGATCGCCCACAACTTCCCTCCTCTGCCAGCCATCTTGTGGCGGCCATCTTTGACCACATGGGGGCGGCCATCTTGTGTGAGGGCATGACGGTCAATTTGCATATTACCTATTTATTATATAGGATTAATTATTGTGTTATTTATTTGTATCACAACTGTAAACCTACTTTTGCCTACCTCTATTTAAAATAGGCAGTATCTATGAATAGGAACGTAGAAGAGGAAACACAAAAGTCTGACAATCATATGATAAGATATGCAGGATATTTGATATTAGAAAAATGCACATTAAAACAATATTGAAATATAAATTTATATATCTAATACTGTAAAAAATAGCAAATATAGCTAATGTCTAAGGTTATGATTATGGAGTTCATCTGTCTGAATGGGCTAGGGCTGTGGTTGGCAAACTGCAGCTCACAAGCCACATGGGGCTCTTTGGTCCCTTGAGTGTGGCTCTTCCTAAGCCTTAGGAGTACCCTAATTAAGTTAATAACAATGTACCTACCTATGTAGTTTAAGTTTAAAAAATTTGGCTCTCAAAAGAAATTTCAATCGTTGTACTGTTGATATTTGGCTCTGTTGACTAATGAATTTGCCGACCACTGGGCTAGGGTAAGCTATGAAGATGAATGACACCAAAAACTTAGTGGCTAAATATACTGAAAGTTTATTCGTCACTTCTGTTTAGGTATGTTATAGTGTCAGCAGCAGTCCTTTGTTAAACACACTCAGGGACCCAGCTTGGGCAGAGAGTAAGGGAGGGGATGGAGTTGGGATGGGGCCTGGGTCTTTGTATTGGCAGATAAATGACATATGACAGCACTACCCACAATTCATTGCCCGGAAGTATCCATATGTCCCCAACCACATGGAATTAAAGGAACCTTCATGCATTTCTGTTGGAAGTGAAGACTGCTATACTGATTCTTCAGAGCAACATGGCCATTCCTTGTCAAGTTAAGCTATGGCTTTATCTCTTCCCAGTGTTGACTTTTCAACAAGAGGACAGCACTGAGGACAATCACTTCTCCAATGCTCTGAGCCTCGGTTGCTGTAGGCTTTAGGTGTCACTTCCTAGAATGCCCTTTACTGCACTAGACCTTTTTAAAAATTGGAAAGATATCTTTGCGTTGGAACTACCAATTCCACTGCAGTCAGACACCTGGATCTTCCTGGATCTTTCTTAAGGAATAAAAATTGTTTAAAAGGTGTCATTTTTTAAATAAAATAACAACAAAAATTAAAATGAAGCATATCTCTTGTGTAGATGTTCCTGCACAATACATGAATAATACATGACAAGTAGTAGTCTTAAACTACCTACTCTTGGTTTAAGAATGGGATCTTTCTGCTCACCTGGGTGACACTGACCATGAAGGGAGAGAATTTTATCTAGCTCCTCTGTAATCTTGTTGCTATTTTTGGTACTTAATGGGTTCCTCCCCTTTCTTCCCATCTGCATGATTCCCATCTACTCTGTGGTCCATGTACATCTCATCCAACTGTGCCTCTTGAAGAATCATTTGCTTAAGTTGCTTGAGGCAAAGAACAAAGCTTAAAGCGAAAGTCATTTCTAGAATGAATCTTTTCCATTCATATTTCTGAGCAATATTTGCTCAAAGTCTTAAGGATATAATAAAAAAAATATCTGTGGTTGCTGGCCCAAAGATGCTCATTGAGCCCTTGAAATAAACTTTTGTGAAGTCTCTTTCCTCATGCTAGGAGCTAATTCCTTTGGAATGTCAGGTTGTCGCTTAAACTGATCATTAAATATGAAAAATTAAGCTTTGGAGAGCCATATAAATAAAAGTAAACAAATTCTTAACTTCTTTAGTGTTCTATACCTGAAGAATAGTTTATTTCATTTAATATCTACAATTTCTTGATTATAAATTTCTGTATTTTCTTTTGCCTGTTTCTTTCTAATTTGACTGTAAGTCCATTTGAGCTGGAGTTGTCTACATTCTGTTTTACACTGTGTTCCTGTGGCTAAAAGATAATATGTGCTTAATAAATATATGCTTATTGAATTACCAAATAAATTCTCTGGTTTCAAAAAGAAGATAAAAATTCATTAGAGCTCTGAATATCCAAAATATAAAGAAAAAACAGAAATGGAAAAACTTGAATTTAGGATACTAGAAATATTAAATGATGAATCAAGGAGTTGGTACCCCGAAGGACTTATTAGTCAGTTCTATTGTTTTGTTTTGTTAATCCTCACCCAAGGATATTTTCCCATTGATTGTTAGAGAGAGTGGAAGGGAGGGGGAGAGACAGAGGGAGAGAAACATTGATGTGAGAGAGACACATCAATTAGTTGTCCCTCACATGTGCCCCGACCAGGGACAGGGATCAAGCCTGTCACCTAGCTACTGCCCTGGACTGGAATAGAACCCAGGGCCCTTCAGTCCATAGGCTAACACATTATCCATGGAGCCAAACTGGCTAGGTCGGGTCAGTTTTATGGGCTGAATCTTATCCCCCATAAATTCAAGTTCATGTGTTGAACTCCTAACCCTCACTATTTCAGAAGATGACGTCACTTGGAAGGAAGGTCACTGCAGATGCAATGATTTTAGATATGGTTCTATTGGAGTACAGTGGGCCCCTAAGCTAATGTGACTGATGATCTAATGAAAAGAAAAAGATTGGACACAGTCAGGCACACGAGGAGAACACCATGTGAAGATTGGAGATATGCTGCCATAAGTTAAGGAAGGTCTAAGATTTCTGGCAAACCACCAGAAACTAAGGGAGAGGCATGGAATGTATTTTTCCTCACTGTTCTCAAAGGAACCAACCTTCCCAACATCTTCATTTGGGGCTTCTAGCCTCTAAAATACCTGCTGTTTAAGTGACCTAGTTTGAGGCGCTTGTCATGGCATCCTTAGAAAACCAGAGCAGTCAGTAATAGTGATCTTATTTTTAAAGGCTGACAGAGGCTGGGCCAAAGTCCGTAGCCTAGACAACAGTTACCCTTCTTACTCAGAATCAACTAACTCAGGGAAGAGACTTTTTTCGACATGCAATTTGAAAAATCTAAGTGGTGGCTGGTTTATTACTGAAAGACTAGGGGGTGGTGTAGAGAAAACAAAAAAAAGCTGGTTGAGTTCATGAAATGTTTCTATTTTGAAGGTACCAATTGCTAGAGCCTAATAGTTACTATGCAAAGGTTTCCCATGATTAAGTTATGGTACAAAGACATGTTTTTTGGTACCCAATCCACTTGCCTAATTTTAAATTGAGGGATCTTAGTAAATGCAGTGGGTACCCAGGAACATTCAGACCTAAATTAAGAGTAGGGGTCTCGCTCAAACTGGTTTGGCTCAGTGGATAGAGCATCAGCCTGCGGACTAAAGGGTCCCAGGTTCGATTCCGGTGAAGGGCATGTACCTTGCTTGCGGGCACATCCCCAGTAGCGGGTGCACAGGAGGCAGCTGGTCGATGTTTCTCTCTCATTGATGTTTCTAACTCTCTATCCCTCTCCCTTCCTCTCTGTAAAAAAATCAATAAAATAATTTTAAAAAAAGAGTAGGGGTCTGAGCCCTGGCTAGTGTGACTCAGTTGGTTGGAGCATTGTCCCATGCACCGAAGGGTCGTGGGTTCCATTCCTTTTTGGGGCACAAGCCCAGGTTGTGGGTTTGATCCCTGGTCAGGGCACATACAGGAGGCAACTGATATTTTGATGTTTCTCTCTTGCATTAATGTTTATTTTTCTCTCTCTCCCTCTATTCCTTCCTCTCTCTCTTAAATCAATAAAAACATATCCTCGAGTGAGGATTTAAAAAAAAAAAAAAGGCAAAGGGCCTGAGAACCTTAACAAATGGGGGAAATTTTACTGCTGAATCTTACCTAAAAGACAAAGGCTATGCTGACTGTTGGGAATACTTATTCTCTTATCTTCATGCTTTTCTCCAGGGGGGCAATCAGAAGATAGGATTGGGAACTTACCATGGAGTACCCCTTAGGAGACTTAGTCCAGCACAAACTCCATCCTGACACACAAGCAAAAAATAGAAGGCAAAATATTTTTATGTTGCCTTCTATAGGAAATTTCTACAACAAAATTTATTTTAGCTGATATAGTTGGGTCTTTGATGCCCTATCTATAAAATATACATAAAACAATACAGCACATGCCCATGGTTGAGGAGGGAATTTTTCCATGTTTCCTTGAAAGAACCCCATTGATAGTCAGCTTTTCTTCTCATCAAAGATTGGAAAAGAAGCAGTGAACCCGAATGGGGCATTTGAAATTAGGTGGAGACTGGAAGCTGTTTACAGGACTTTAAAAATTTTTTTGGTACAGTCGCTTTCCCACATCCTATTCTGACTATTTAAACTTCATGTTGGCCATTCAGAGCAAGGGAACATTTGTAGGGACATGTTAACCTGTTATGGAGACAGCTGCCCTAGCATTTGGGGCTTGTGTGGGAAGGAATGCCTCAGCCACAAGCAATTCCTGTTGGCATTCATACTAAAGCAGCATCTAAGAAGATCCTTCTACCCTTCAAAGTGTAAGAAAACACAAATTTAAAAAAGAGCTTACTCATTCCTGAATACTTCAAAATAACTTCCACTTAACTAGTTAAGGCAGGGAGTTTGTGCTTCGGAATGCAATAAGAACGTTTATGATCATGCTATTTTCACATTCATTTTTTATTGAAATAGATATTCAATTACCACCCTAATTTTGGAACTAGGTTCTGATGCAACTCTTATGTTATTAACAAGATCTATGAAAATAGCAAAGGTAGAATAATATGGTATGTGTAGGATCAAGTACAACAGTGCCAAAGGGGGAGGCATAGGAAGATTCAGAATCACTGGTTCCAGCCACTGACTGGAGACAAGACTACCTATCCAAAGCAAAAATTCATTTATTTTCCTTTTACAAAAATATGTGAACTTTGCTTTGTTAATTTACATAACGTGAAATTCTTTCTTCTTTTTCCCCTTCAAGAAAGAAAAAAATATCAGTTATTCACTTAATGAACAAACTGAATTACCAAGCAAAATAGAGACAGACTCATAGATAGAGAGCAGGCAGATGGCTCTGGTCGAGGGGCTGCGGGGGGAGGGGAGGTGTTGAGGGATTGAGCAGAAAAGAAAAGAGAGAGAGAGAGAGAGAGAGAGAGAGAGAGAGAAAGAGAGAGAGAGAGAGGACTCATGGACAACAGTGTGGTGGTTTCAGGGAGGGGGAAGTGGAGGTAGAAGAGAGAGGGCATAAAGGGGATAAATGGTGATGGGAAAGAGAAAATAAAAAATAAATAAATAAATCAGTTATTTCAAAGAGTATCTAAAAATGAGTTAATAACCATACATTTGCACAGACAGAACTTTATTTTTGTCATTCTGTTTGTCTAAATAAATGAAAAAACGGAGGTATCCAAACCGAATTTTTCCTCTGCTGTTATTAGCCATCCAAATATTTGCGTTCTCATTGAGTTAGGGTTTTAGTCTAAGTAGCTTTCAATATGCTAAAAGAGGTAACTTAAACTATTAAGTGCTGGTAGAGTTTTTAATTAAAAAATTTATTATGTAGTGGTGCAGGTTAATGAATAGTTATTCAAATATATGCTAATTAAAATGTTTTTAATAGTATTACATTTACTAACATATTTAAATAAATAATGTTGCCCAAAGTTAAACTTTTTTTTTTTTGTTCAGAGAGAGGAAGGGAGAGGGAGAGAGAAATAGAAACATCAATGCAGACAGAGAATCATTGATCTGCTGCCTCCTGCACACCCCCTACTGGAGCTCACAACTCTGGCATGTGCTCTGACCGGGAATCAAACTGTGACCTCCTGGTTCATTGGTCTATGCTCAATCACTGAGCATGGTAAACATTTTTAAAATTATTTCTTAGATTAAAACATAAGAGCTTTAACGATTTTAAAAAATACAATCTTAATATATAAAAAGCCAAGGGCCGTCATGACCAAAACAACCAGATGGACAACTGAACAGCAGGCTGCGTGGGGTGACCAGGCCAGCAAGGGGTTAGTGAGGGACAACCAAATGACTGAACAGCAGGCTGCGTGGGGTGACCAGGCCAGCAAGGGGTTAGTGAGGGACAACCAAATGACTGAACAGCAGGCTGCATGGGGTGACCAGGCCGGCAGGGGGGTTAGTGAGGGACAACCAAATGACTGAACAGCAGGCTGCGTGGGGCAATCAGGCAGGCAGGCAGGTGAGCAGTTAGGAGCCAGTGGTCCCAAATTGTGAGAGGGTGCAGTCTGGGCTGAGAGGAACTCCCCCCGACCTGTGCACAAATTCCATGCACTGGGCCTCTAGTACAAAATAAAACAGACTCAATTACCACAAAGCATATACTTCTACATATATGAAAACATATAGTGCTTTGCTGTATAATTTTTACTAAGAACCACTATAATAAATTCAGAAAATGTGTTTGTTCTTCAAGAACATGTTTGACTTTAAACATAATAGAAAACTTTACAATGAATAAAATTTAATTTTACATAAAAATGTCACCTGAAAAGATATCAATTCTCAGTCTGTTAACTTTACTGTAATATGGTAATTGGTAAAAATTACAGAAAAATACACCAGACTGAAATTACTTTTGAGAACATGGACCAATTAATATATTAGGGTGGAGGTGGGGTCATACTTTAGTAAGAGGGGAGGGCCTTCAGGTCTTCTAAAGAGGACTGCCCAGCTGCCATCCTCCACATCTCAACCAATGTGCTTCATTTGCCTGAAAACACTACCCTTCCCAACAAATAGAGGATAGGCCATCATCACTGGCCACAGGACTAAATGGCCAGATCTTGTCATTCTCTGTTTTCCTGAGATGTCAGTCACCTCATTCTCCTGTGTACAGTGTACATTATTCTGATCCCATCTCCCACTCCCTACTTTGATCCCACTCACTCAGCATTATTTTTATCCTTCCCAGGGTTTTGATAATACAGCCAAATTTCTTCTATGCTCAAGCTTTTTATGAAAGTTTTCTTCGTTTTGTTGCTCTGAAAACTGGCTCATTGCTGATTACACAACCTATCCTATTGTGGTGTCAAGTGGCAGCCATATTGCTCCAACAAACTTGGTATCATGGACCTAGAGATGGACAAGGCACGCTCTTTGCTGCTTTTAGAGCAGCGGTTCTCACCCTGTGGGTCGCGACCCCTTTGGTGGGGTTGAACAACCCTTTCACAGGGGTCGCCTAAGACCATCAGAAAACATATAATTACATATTGTTTTTGTGATTAATCACTATGCTTTAATTATGTTCAACTTGTAACAATGAAAATACATCCTGCACATCAGATATTTACATTACAATTCATAACAGTAGCAAAACTACAGTTATGAAGTAACAACAAAAATAATTTTATGGTTGGGTGTCACCACAACATGAGGAACTGTATTAAAGAGTCACAGCATTAGGAAAGTTGAGAACCACTGTTTTAGAGCTAATGAATAGCCTTGTTTTGGGACAAGTTTTGCCACTAACTAGTTGATTGAACCGAACACATCTCCTCACTTCCCTGAATCTAATTCTTCATCTGGAATTTAAAAGAATTGAAATAATATTTCCCTGGGGACACAATTGTAATATTATATAACAACTTTACACCACCAGTTTTGAGTGAAAGAGTTAAAGGACTCAGAGCCACATTTCATGATCCATGTTTGACAAGAACTTTGCTAACAGATGTGGGGAGGGACAGCTTGTGGAATGCCTTGAGATAATGTTATGTTATACCAAAAATATCTACTTGGGTTTTTAGAAATACCAGACATTTTAGTAGAGTCTGGAATTTTTGCAGAAATGTTTCACATAGGATCTGTCATTCCTAATGTGCAAAGTTTGATGTGATTTCATCATGGAATATTTTATCCTTTCAAATATATTTTTAAGAGACAGCCTTGAGATATAACTCCTTTCATAAGTTAAGGAATCTTCATTATCAAGTGTAGAAATTTGCTTAATTTCAGTAGAAGAATAATATTCTGAATTTTATATGTATAACATAATTTAAATATATATGTTACATATGATATATATTCTAAAGTATTTCATGTGTATATGAAATACTTTCAATATTGAGACTGATAATTTATATAAAAGTAATTTATTTAACTAGTCTATTTTAAATTAAATTAACCAAATTTATTTAGCTATTTTACTAAGGCAAGATAATGTTAGCAAATGGACTACCATTACTACAACATTGCTTTTGTTTTGTTTTGGTAAACATTTTGCTTAATTAGGTCTTTGAAAACAGATCTTTAGAGTTTGCTTTGCAGAAAAACCCAAATATTTCCCTGAGGTGACATGAAAACTTAGTAGCAAAACAGAAAGAGTAGCAATCAATTAGCAGTGCACAGAACGCCCTGATCGGTGGCCAGCTGTACTCTCATAAATGACACGTAGAAGCAAAACTGAAACCTCCGTCACAGTGCATTATGGATCAATGCGCTCATCACATTCTGTTCAGGGAAAACAAACAGAACAACAAACAATTTTACAACCTGCACTGAAAACAACCCAAAACATGACAAAGCAAAGCAATATAAAAGAGTTGTGCTCTCCAGATCCAGTTCCACCCCAATAAACAAAACCTTGGTAATTATACCAAAAAAAAAAAAAAAAAGAGAAAAATCCTGGTTTGATGGTTCATTTTATATGTCAATTTGAGTGGACCACAGGTGCCAGATATTTGATTGAATATTATTTCTGGCCCGTCTGTGTGGGTGTTAATCTGTTAAAGACCTGAATAGAACAAAAGACTCAGTAAGAATTCTCTGCCTGCCTGACTGTCTTTCAGCCAACACAACCTTCACTTGGGGACTTGTACTAAGACTAGAATTTACAGCGTCAGCTCTTTGGGTGTTCAGTGCTTCAAACTTGAACTAGAATGATACCATTGGCTCTCCTGGGTCTCCAGCTTGCTAAGTGCAGATCTTGGACTTTTCAGCCTTCATGAACATGTGAGACAATTCCTTATAGTAAATTTCTTCCAATAGACCCATCAATAGATCTTGATGGGAGCATAGCAAATTAGTTAGAAATGAAGAACATGAAAAATGAAAAATAAGTGGGTAAATATAAATTAAAATGGACTACTTAATATAATAATAAATTAATAATTATAATAATATTTGTATGATTTTTAAATCACACAAGTGCATAATTCAAAGTTACCATAAGGTAGTATAAAAGTTGAGGAGAATAAATGGAATTAAAATGTATATAGCTAATACTATATTTTCAAAACTGATGAAAAGAGATGGTAAGACAAATTCACCATCATAATTTGAAATTTATATACACTTCCTTCAATAACTAGTAGATAAAGCAGACAAAAATTCCTTTTGAGCTAAAATATAATGACAATATTACATAATTTTAGAATGCTGCTATAGGTGTACTTAGAAGAAAAATTATTACATATACATTCATAAGAAAACATGAAAGTTAACAATAAGCACTTTCATGCAAAGAAGCTGAAGAAAAATGCTAATAAAGTGGAAACAAAGAAATAAAAAGTAAATGACAAAAATCAATGAAACAAAATAAAGACAAAATTTGCTTGTTTGAAAATACTATTAAAATTGGTAATCTAACAAACCTGTATTTGACTTAAAGAAGAGAGAGATAATGCAACTTGTTAAAGAAATACAAAGGCTATGTCTATGTCTTATAAATATGAAAATACATGAAGACTATAATCATATTAAGTGAACCAATATCTTAAAGACTACATTACTGAAACTGACACAAGATGGAAGGTTAAATGTAAATTTGTTCTATATATTTTTCTGTTTTTATTTATTATTATTTTTTCCATCATCATTTATCCCCCATATACCTTTTTCCACCTCCACCCATTGTCCCACTGGAAAACTCCATGTCATTAAAACAAAACAAAACAAAACTCTTTTAGGGATAGAAATAAATTTAATATTTCCCCTAACTTTTAATGACAAACATACGTTGATGCCAAAACAAAGCATGGATATTTCAAGTAAGAAAAATTTGCAAGCATTTTTTATTCCAAGAACATAGACACGAAAATCTAAAATAAAATACCAACAAAATTAATCCAGTAATGTATAAAGTAGTACTTGTTCTAGTAATGTATAACATTTGTATATCAATCATTATAACTTATTGCATTAATAAAAAATGAAGAAACATAGAATCATCTGCTTAGATGTAGAAAATATTGATAAAAATCAACACCTATTTCTTTTTAAAAAATCTATTGGCAAACTGGTAGTAGAGGGGAATTTTATTAAACTGTTAAGAGGCATGTATCCATTGGTTATTGCAGCCTAATAAATCACCTCAACACTCAATGACTAAAATAATACATATTTTTTGCTATTGATTGTATTGGTTAGATGATTTACAATGCGTTTGAAATTAATAAGTATAAAATAAAGAATTCAAATAATATCCTTTAAAATAGCATCAAACATAGGAAGTATCTAGAAATAAATAGTATGAAATATGTACAAAACATCTAAACAAAAAATTATAAAAGAAACATTGCTTAAAGCAAGGAAAGTGAACAAATCAATGCCTTAATGTACATGATTATTGATTGGAAGACTCATCATTTAAAGATATTAAATGAAATACAATACTAATCAAAATCCCTGAAGGTTTTTTTTTTTGTGTGTGTGTGTAGATTAAAACTATATATGGAAATTCAAACAGTCAAGAGTAGCAATAATCTTAGAGAAGAATGAACTGGAGAATTTAAATTACTGGGTATTATGTTTTACCATAAAGATACAGTAAAAGCTGTTAATACAATCAAATAGTCCAGTGGAACCCCCCAAAGGACCCACAATGATACATGCATATAAACAATCACATCATTTATAACAAAAGTGCCATTGAAATGTAGTGAAGAAAGCTTCATATTTTAAGTATATGATGCGGGATAAATTGGGTGTTTCTACAGGAAAAAAGTAAACCTTTTCATTTTCAGTAGATGATGCCAGGTCAACTGGATATGTAAATGGAAGAAAAATTGAGTTCAACTTTTTCCTCACATCTTACATTGTATATGAAAACTAATTCCAGATGCATTGAAAAGGTAAATGTGAAATGTAAGGTAATAAAGCTTCCCTCCAAAAAGACTACTTTTATGGCTACAACTTGAATGAGTTGTTTTATTTATTTTTTTATTTTTTGTTAATCCTCACCTGAGGATATTTTTTCATTAATTTTTAAAGAGAGTGGAAGGGAGAGGGAGAGACAGAGAGAAACATCGATGTGAGAGAGACACATCGATTGGTTGCCTCCTGCATGCACCCCAATCAGGGCTGGGGAACCTGTAACCAAACTATGTGCCCTTGACCGGAATTGAACCTGGGACCCTCAGTCTTGTGTCTGATGCTATATCCACTGAGCCAAACTGGTTAGGGTTGAATGAGTTGCTTTATAATTTGATTGTGAAAAGTCAATCATGACAGAATATATGCTATACTCTCTGATGCCATTTACATAGAGTCCCCCCCCCCCAAACATACACACACACACACACACACACACATACACACACACGCATACACAAAACACTATCCAATGATGCTGGAAATCATAACAGTAGTTACCTTGGTTGGCTAATTACTGAGAATTTGTACCAGGTTTCTTCTGGAGTGCTGATTGTATTTATAATACCACTCACAATAGTATAAAGAAGAATCAGATGCTTATGAATAAAACAAATGAAAGATGCGAAAAACTTCTATTCAGATTCTTAAATATAAAGATTATGGAGAAAAATGGGAAAATGACTAAATAAATAACGTGATCTTTTCATAAGCTGGAAGACTCATTATTGTAAATACATCAACTATGTCCTCAAAATAATAAATGTAAAGCAATCACAATCAAGTAATATTTTTCTATATTTCAATATCAGCTTGTGTCTGCTATGCTTCAACTTAAAAAATAGTACAAAAAAGGAAAATAACACATAAAGTGAATTGTAATTACCTACAGAAAAGAAAAAAAAATAGAAAAGAGATATGTTGTAGCTGGTTCTTTCACATTTAGAAGATGAGGATGTATGACTATCTCGATATGGTGCTAATGCATTCCAGTCCTTGTGTCAAATTTCTCACCTTCTCAAATTGCACGAGCGCAGACATTTTGGACTTTTATACCAATGACATTCTGGAAAATGGCCTTACCATTCCTCAGTAATGTTTTACAAGTGAACTTGATGTGGAAAGGATCGCTGGCCTGCAATATATTTGTTTGATGGTAGAACGGTTAGCAGTCTCCTCAGTGACTCTGCAGCACAGTGATATGAATGTGAATAAGTATCCTGAGAGCCATTATAATGCACTTCTCTACCCCATGAGATGCAACCAAAAGGAAAATTGGACTGAAAGTGTCCTGTTATCCTACTGTTTCATTTACAACCAAAATCTGTGACTGAGCATAGCATTCAGCATGCCCATATGTAAAGAATTTATGAAAGTGAAATGACTTAAAATAAAAGGTATTCTATTTACATAATAAGTTCATAATTTTTGTGTTAGTCTACACAATATTTTGTGGTATTATTGAACAGAAGATTTGTGAATCATTAGAGATAAATTAATCCAGCTTCTGCTTGACAGAATTTCTCTAACCTGTGGTTTTCTAAATTCTCTTTTAACACCTGTAGAGACGGGAAGGTCATTATTTTATGGGACAGTTTATTACATTTTTATAGAATTCTATTATTAGGAGACATGCTAATATATAATCTGTTTTTATTTAATTTATATTTATTGTTTTTAATTCTTCCCTGTAATGCCACATAGAATACAATTTTAATTTCAGGCAAAGTCATATATATTTTTACATTGTTTACAAAGTATTTAGTCTTCTAGATAAAATCAGGTTTAAAAATAATCTAGTATATTTTGAATTAGGCAATAGATTGTGTTCAATGAACATCAAAATCAATGTCAGTTGTTAGCACTTTAATTCTCATAGAATCTTAGTTCAGCTCGAATGTTATTCCTGGTAGTTTTATGTTTTCTTTAAATTTTATATTGTGAAGAAATAATTTGAACATCTAATTTTTTTGTAACATGAAATGTAAATACAATTAAAATTTAAATATTCCTCAAAAGGTTGAATTTGATTCTTAGCTGATAAAAGAATACAGTATATTTTTTCTCCTTCACCAACCAATATGTACAGCCTGACGGACACACAATTATCTTTATTACATTGGTATAAACTATTTATTTCAGTGTCTTTCCAGTCATATGTTAAGGAAAGAGTCATCTGGAATGAATGAATATTGAGAAAAAAGATCAATGATCATATTCTAGCTTTATATTATCACATTCTCTTTGACAGTTGTGAAGACTCCACAGACTGAGTAAATATTACACCAAAAACATGAAAAGCCCATAGCACCAAAGGCTTTAACATAGCAACTCATAGGAATTCTTAAAACTAGAGGGAGGTATCGGTCCTAACTCCAATGAAACTTAATAGTATTCAAGATGTGAATCTATTACTTGTGTTTACCATATTGGGTAAGCAAGAAGTCCAGTACCACTTTCAATGTGATTTATTAACATGATTCATGCAATAAAATGGATTCATTCTCAGTTGGCCAATTTTATTTGCCCGATTTATTGAATGGTTCACCAAACTACAAGGAAAGACAGTCAATCCTTTCTTCCCTTTGAAAGTATCCAAGTTTCCCTTTCTGTTTCCTTCTGCTGCTTGCCTGAGGGACATTTCATGTTTAAAAGCCTTGGATTGATTTCTGTGCCCATTGGTGCTTGCATGTGCCATCTGTTAGTTGAAGGATTTATAAATTTAGAAACACAGGACAGATAGAACATGAGACATTGAGGAAGTCTGAAGAGATAGGACAGAGCCATGATCAAACTTTACATGAGCAGTTATTGGTTCAAAGTGCCTTGGTAAGTGCACTAACGTGAAGTTTCAAAAATTAAATAGCTTGATACAAAAGCATTAGAAAAAAAAAGAAAAAAAATGTAAGGTTTTTGAGAACATTAGCTTTAAGGATACGTAAAGAATGGTCATATATACTGGGATTTTTGAAAGTCGAAACTTAGAAAAAAGCAACTTCACTCATAATCTTCAAAGACTGTTAACTTGTCAAAGGCATTACTGGTGGAGGAAATATGTAGTCATTAAACTTGAGTGAAAAAAGAATGCAACCCTCTTTAGCATCTTGATCAGTTTACTGCTGCCTGGGGAGCAAAGAAAGCTCTTTAAAGGGGTACAAAGCCTCACATATACTAAGGAAAGGCAGTGAAATTAACTTGGTAAAAATATTGTGATTTAATTATGCAAATGCTTTTGTAATTTGTAAATTGTATTAATCCTTTTAAAAGTGGATTGAAAAATAAGCATCTTAGAATAATGTGAACTTATCTTCCCAGGGTCTTAAAAACTCAAGGAGAATAACTTGTAGAAACTTTTATTCCATAAATTACTCCCTGATCTTTTCACACACACACACCACACACACACACTTGAAGAACCAATGTAAAACATTAGCCATTTGTTTATGTGTCTGGATTTCTTGGCACTCTCTTTCCCTTTTCCTTCCCTCACTGCTTCATATGTTTTGCCTTATTTTCTGCACTTCCCCCTGGTTCTCCTGCGACTCTGTGCACCTCCTCATGGTGGAGATTGGCCAATGTCAACCATTGTTCCCATGATGTTTACTACCTCAATTAAATCAGGCTGCAACTGGAATGTGCTTCCAAGACCTCTCTTCCCACAGCAGTAACTGCTCCCACAAAGAATACATTTGCCTGGTATGTCAACATCTGGAAAAACTGTGGTGGTTGCAGCTTATGATCCATGGTCAAAGCCCTGACATCAGCAAATGCACAAGGCGATGAAAAGGAAGGAACTCAGGACATCAAAACAGTACACAGGGGAGTGTTTGACCCACTCCACCACTGTGCTCCCCAAAGAAATTCAGCAAAAGATTTTTCTTTTCATGAAAATTAATTGTTAGAAGAGAAGGATCAAAATATAATTATGGGAATTTAGAGCCATAAGGGGCCTTAAAGGTCATAGGGATTATATGCCAAATACCCTAGTTTAGAGATGAGAATTCAGGCAATGAGGACAAGAAAAACAACAAAATTGGTGACTTTTTCCCTCTGTAAGTCTCAAACATTATTATATGTCTTTGGAAAATGAAGGAGCCTCAGACAATGTGACTGACTATATTGCTTAATAAATAGAATAGTCCCAAGTTATTGTATTGGAAAGATATCTGAACTAAGAAAAAGAAGTGGGTTCATGTTTTGCCACAAACTAGATAGATAGCCTTTGGCAAGTCATTTTTCCTATCTGGATCTCATTTGAAAAATGATGGGATTAGATTAGTCATCTTTATGTCAGTTCCAGACTATTTTGAAACAAAATTTAAATCAAGGCAAGGAGGTGAAAAATCAGTCAGTCAAGCAGTACATGTTTGGGTTGGAGTGAAGTCAAACTGGTCATCAAAATTTGCAGGTAATGCTTTCTGGAAAACAAAGTATTGCTCTCTTCTCAGAAATAATCTTCATACTCTGAATAGCCATAGCAATCCTGAGAAAGAAGAACAAAGTAGGTGAGATCTCAATACCAGATATCAAGCTGTATTACAAAGCCACTGTTCTCAAAACTTCCTGGTACTGGCACAAGAACAGACATATAGACCAATGGAATAGAATAGAGAACCCAGAAATCGACCCAAACCACTATGATCAATTAATATTTGACAAAGGAGGCAGGAACGTACAATGGAGTCAAGACAGTCCCTTCAATAAATGGTGTTGGGAAAATTGGACAGATACATGCAAAAAAATGAAACTAGACCACCAACTTACACCATACACAAAAATAAACTCAAAATGGATAAAGGACTTAAACATAAGATGGGAAACCATAAACATCTTAGAGGAATCCACAGGCAGCAAAATCTCAGACATATGCCGAAGCAATATCTTCACTGATACAGCTCCTAGGACAACAAAAACTAAAGAGAAAATAAACAAATAGGACTACATCAAAATAAAAGGCTTCTGTACCGCAAGAGAAACCATCAACAAAACAACAAGAAAGCCCACTTCATGGGAGAACCTATTTGCCAATTTATCACCAATAAGGGTTTAATCTCCAACATTTACAGGGAACTCATACAACTTAACAAAAGGAAGAGAAACAATCCAATCAAAAGAAAAATGACTTTTATTTATAGGTTGGTCTTTTAGAGCTGGCTGTAATACTGCTTCTGTTTGGATGGGCTACACTTGGGCTGGCTGAGCTGTCTTCACGGGTTTTGCCTTTAGAGTCTCAACTCCACGATTTTGTTGGATCTTCTGCTTCCTGTATTTTATGTCTTTTTCTTCTAGGTTTCTTTTTTTCACTCATGATATGCATGTTTCTAGATTTATGAAAAGTGTGCATAGGGAAGGGAGTTTTTTGATATCTTGTTTTTCTGAATTGTACATTCTTTCTTGGTTGATAGTTAAGTTAGTTAAATTATTCTAGATTAGAAAAAAATTCTCTTAAAATTTCCAGTTATAAGACAAGCTCTGGAAATTTAATGTACAGCGTTGTGACTATAGTTAATAATACTCTATTGTATACTTGAAATTTTCTAAGAGAATAGATCTTAACTGTTCTTAACACTCACACACACACGGTGACTGTGTGAGATGATGGAATTTGATTGTGGTAATAATTTCACAATGTATACTTGTACTAACTCATCACGTTGTACAATCTAAACATAATAATTTTTATTTTTCAATTTTACTTCAGTGAAGCTGAAAGTCATATAAAAATAACACAAAAAGATTTATTGCTCACTCCTCCTAAATCAGCAATGAGGTTGCCATTGTCACTCAAGGTCCCTGACTACACTATCTGGAATATTGCAGATTGGGGTAGAGAAAAAGCAAGAACTCACTAGAACTTCTCTTATAATCATGTCCACCCATACCCATGGACCATGACTAGTTATTCAACCCCTCCTAACATCAAGGTTACAGACAACTAATGATTCCCTTCTTTCCACCTAGAATTAGATATAAACCTGACTTACTAAGTGATCAGTTCTCATGCCTAGTGGGCTGGTGAGTTGATGAGTTCTAACCAGTGCTTAGAACAAACTGTCATCTATGAGGCAAACATTTCCTGTGTATACTGGCCTCCTAATCCAATCCAATCCAATCCAATACTCCCTAAACAATGAATGCATCATGAGTACTTGTCATATTCATATAGAAACCAGGAACCACAGTGAGAAGGGGATTCTGGGAAATATAGTCCCATACCTCTTCTTTAGGATGTACAAAAGACATGGAAACAGCTAGGGGTAGTAAAGTCTTTAAGTCTATAGACAGTCTGAGCACATTCAGGAAAGTTAAGTAAACTAAGTTCAGACATGGCCAAATTAATCCTTTATGGGACCAATGTTCTGTGACTCTAAGTTTAATATATTCATCATGCTGATGTGTCTCAGACTTTATACAATTTAATTTGTACCCTACCTTTAGAGAACTTGTCCTGATATTTATCTTTCTTTAAATGACATTATTTTTGGCTTAGATATATTTCTATTCTTTTTTTTTTCTGATCCTAATATGTTTTATTCAGGTTACTCTTTTTATCAGTACCTCACATTTCCCTAACATATAGTATTTTCTTAATCTCTAGGAAACAAACTGCCCTTGTTTACAAAATAATTAGTAACTAATTTTCAAAAGTTGCTTCACTTGCTTGGGAATATCACAGTAAATTTTTTTTTTTATTGCTTAAAGTATTACAAAGGGTATTACATATGTGTCCCCCCCCCCCCGCCCTTGACAGTCCCCTAGCCTCCCCTACCCCCCAGTGTCTTATGTCCATTGGTTATGCTTATATGCTCGTATGCATGTATATTTCTATTCTTAATTAGCTTATAAGAAAACACCAAAAATTCAGGAAGAACAATGGCCCTAGAAAAATAAAACCTATCCACAGAATTAAAAAGCAGAATTTAGGAATACCAAAGCAGGACAGAGATATGTGTCCCTGGCTCCAGGGGGCTGAGAAATTCAGCAAATAGGACTAGAGAGTGAACAAGTGAAGAGCAGACTGACATGGGGTTCCCACAATTCCGCAAGAAAGGAGAGAGCTTGCAAGAATGACAGAGAATCCTGCCAGGGATGAGGATGAGAATGGACTGAAGTTTGGACTTGAGGGCCTGAGAGAGAGTTTGAGGAAGGAGCACTGGCGTTGAAAGGATAGATCCTGAGAAGGAGAGAGGAGGTGGGATGAAGGGAAAGGACTGGCTGAGGAGGCATGGGATTGAAAGTTCAAAACGCTGTGGGAGATGGTTTTGGATAAAGTCATTAAAGAGGAGTTCAGGGTGAGTGTTGTATGAGTCTTAGGTTGTTTTTAGGGGAGGGAGAGGCAAATGTTGAGGTGAAGGCAAAGGGATGGTTTTGTGATTGGAGTGGAGCTGATGTGGGCTGGATAGAGAGTCCTGCCATCACCAACGTTTGAGAAAACACTGTAGCAGGCACCTCTGTGATAGGATTGAATAAACACCTTCAGTTAGAATTGGGCCAAGGACATTGGCGTGACTACCATATTTCCTCTTTTTTTTTTTCACTTTTTAGTATGCGATGGTTCTTTTTCAAGTCAACTCCAACTAAGGTAATAAACATAGAGGGGATGTCTTTTGATACATATTAATTTAATAACCTGTAGTCGGATACTAGGGGAAATATTCTTTAACATTTTTTGTGGTTGCAATCAATACCTGGGAGAAGGACCAAGGAGATTCTACATGGCCATATTTTTTCACTTTTATTTTTTTTATTTTGCTTCATCATTTAAACTGGTGAAAGCAATCAAGGGCTTATAAGGAGAATATGAATATAAAGACTATTGAATTTATCTGATGCACTATCAAACCATTTTTAGATTTAAAAAACATAAATAACATGGTAAATGACTCTTCTACATTTTAAACTAGAGAAGCATGCTATTGATAGCATGGTTTTTGGGGGGTGATAGGGGAGAGAAGAGGTTCTTTTCCTCTTTTTCTCTTTTTATTTTTTCAGGAAGATTAAAATGAGTATTAAAGTAGTAGTAAAACAATTGACAGTTTTGCTTAGCTTATGAAGTTTGCAAATATCTTGGAACCCAGTGCTTGAAAGCATCTTGTTTTATACTGAAAGGCCTCTTTTTTTGTTAGAAAGCTTGTCTTTTCAACAAAGAAAAGTCACTGGCTGGTAATCTAATCTTTGAAAAGGAGCTTGGCTTTTCTGGCAACAAAAAAGAGAAAAGCAGTATTGGGGCAAAAAAAAAAAAAAAAAATTGCGCTTGAAACCAAAAGCTTGAGAGGAAGGAAAAACAACTCCTTGAAAATAATGACTACTCAGGCCATTTCATCTGTTAAGATGCTTAGTGTTGGGTGAAAGAGCTTGGGCATTCTGGCATCCTGTCGCCAGCTCCAATTAGGAATGAGTTCTGAGTTCACTTAGTGAGAGGAAGCAACTCACAAAAGATCATTTTTCTTTTTAAAAATATTCTTGTTTGTTATTGATAAAAGAATGGGCTTCTTCTCCTCCCTCATACTGCTATATTTTTAGAAGTAAAAATAACAGCACAACATTTTTATTGCTCTGGAATCAGGCACACCACATGTTTCTGTTGAAAATAATCATGATGATAAGAATCTGATCAGGTTGTTGTTTTTGATATTGTCACCGAGTATCATATTGCCAACCTTTAAGAGCCAGAATGTCAGGAAGTGCTGTGGGAAGGAACTATTATTAAAAACAAACGTGCATTGCTGACTTCTTAGATATTTCCAAATGCTTCTCAGCATAAAGTTTATATTTTCCAGTCTAATTTTTCTTCAATTATATTTGTATGTAGTTTCCTCTGAAGTAGTGTACTAGTCTGCTCTGGATGCTATAACAAAATATCACAGACTTGGGGGCTTACCAATGGAAATTTATTTTCTTATGGTTCTGGAGGCTAAACATCAAAGGTCAAGGTTCAGTTGATTCTGTTTCTGGTGAGAGCTCTCTTCCTGGCTTGGAGACGGCTGCCATCTCACTGTGTGCCCATATGGCCTCCTCGTTCTGCATGAATCTGGAGAGAGAGACAGAGAAAATCTTCCTCTTATAAGGGCACCAGTTCTATTTGATTAGGGCCCTACCCGTATAACTTTTTTAACCTTTATTATCTCCTAAAGACCCATTGTCCAAATGTAGTCACATTAGGGGATGGTTAGGGCTTTAACATATAAGTTTGGGGGGAAACATAATTAAGTTCATAGAAATTCCATAGATATATACTTATTCTCTCTCTCTCTCTCTCTCTCTCTCTCTCTCTCTCTCTATATATATATATATATATATATATATATATATAGTATATCATGTATATCACATATATATGTTTATATATTTTCATATATGTTACAGATTTTTGTCAGTGATGGAAACCTGAAAGATGACCTCTTTCTTGCATTATATATTATAAAAATCTGAAAGTGACTCTAAAGGGAGCAATTGAAATTACATTTTATAGTTAAGTTTAAAATACATTTAGGTTTCACTTAAGACTTTTTAATATACTTCCAGGTCAAATATTTTGTCTGATCCTTACAATGCACTTGTAATGGGAAACCTGTCATTACGCCTTGGCTAAGGAAACTGGGTCAGCTGGTGGAGAGAGCAGTAAGTGTTCTGTGGAATTAGAAGATCAGGAGAGAAGTTGCAGCACCCCTCCCCCCGCCCCGCCCTCCCCCAGGGAGGATGAATCAGTGGTTTGGGATATAGGACCCTCTGCCTAAAATGAGAGTGTTGTGTGGGATGAAGCCCTAAGGTCGCTCCTGGCTTTAAAAGTCTGTGTTTCTATGAAGCACCAAGAGAATGAAGAGATTTACTATCAGCCACACAACGAATTAATAAAAGTTATGGGTTTAGAACCCTGTTTTCCTGACTCGCAGCGAGTGGAAATTTCCAGAAATATTAGAAGTCTAGTGCCAAGTCCCCCATCCTAATACTCTTGACAGCACTGGAGTCTTATGTTTTACTTCTTTCAGTGGTAAAAACACAGAAAGTACATCTCCCTTTAAGGTTTACTAGCTGTTTTATGCCCTATAGAGAGAGTTGCGCTTTTCCTTAGAAAAGAGAGAAAAAATGATGAACGCAGATGTTTAAGAGGATGGCTATTAATTCGGTGAGCTATAAACAAGAATTGTCATGGGAATAAAAACCTAATGCCCTTATAGGGAAACCCAGAAATGCAGAGACTTGTACGCGTGCCTTGCGTCGGGGTTTGGTGTTTTAAAGCAGCTTGTGGTGGTGCGAAGGGTTTGCCTGTAAAATGAGACCTGAATGCTGTCTGGCACATCCCAGCACAAAGGAGGGCTTGAAAGCGCTTGTGTTTACACTTGTACAATGACGGTTGTAAGCAGATCTTTCCAAACCAGACGAAGCAATTTAGAAGGATTAAGAGATCTGAACTCATCGGAGTGTGTGCCACCAGGCTCCTCCCTTCTAATACTTCATGAAACTAAGCTCCCTGTGCTGATAAACCTAGAACAAAGGGATTGGAAAGTGCCTTGTAAGGAGTTTGCTGGCCCTGGGATCTTGTTGCTTGTCACTTGAGTTTATCTTGTTGCTTCTTTTGTTCCACGGGGCTAATCCTTTTTGGTTATTTTCCATGTAGTAGCAGTTTCAATGAGGTAGCTCCCTACGGCTAGGTAAGAAGGCATATACATTTTCAGCCTTGTTCCCAAAAGAAGTGCTTACGTATCTTTGAACTAGAATGGAAAAATGTCCTTCGCTCCGTAAGTCATCCTTGTTTTTGTTTCCAATCCAAGATAAATTTAGTGTGGGGGGAAATTGCAATACAATGCACAGTCACTTTTGATTTATGTTTGAATAAAAGAAAAACTCCTAAGCTGGAACTTTTCTCGGAGGCTGAATTGGTGGGGCAGGTCTCGGGGCTGCCTTTCAGGTGAAATCATATCATGATTAGTCTTTTGGCTACTGCATTCTACTAACACTCTCAACTTCTCACACTCGCCCCGTGTCGGGCAGAGCTTCAGCCGTATGGGAAGAGCACACATGTTTTGATGCTTTGAATTAGAAGTAATCCAGAGAACAGGCATACGTTTATGACTAAGTTATATATCCAGCTGGTTACATCACCGAGTACTTCAAATTAAGTAGGAATGCTGAAAACATTACTAGGTACAAAGGCATAGGGCTGATGAGCAGATTTTTGCTGAGAGGAAAATTTTTACATATAATTATATACACATTAAAATATGCATTATATATTTACATGTAGTCATATTTTATAAAATACATATGATGCATTAATAGAATATTAAATTCTATACATCAACCATATAATTATACGAACCATGTAATTTTTATCTGGATCTCATTCAATGAAGTGTTTTTTGAAACATTTTATGAATTCATCACTCTGGAGGGTACTGCTGAAGCACAAATGATGAGGAAGACAGGCCTAAGTGGAAAGACCTTTCCGAAAGCTCTTCATTCCTGCCCTTCTTCACATGAATGCTCAGCTCTTGGGATACAGCTAATGAAGTTATTGTCTTTTATCAAAACTTTTGGGACCATATTTCTAGTGTTGTTTTTTTGGTAGAAAACACTTTTTTTTTTGTTTGTTTCAGTAAAAACGTCAGCAACATTCCCCATGAATACAGAGAGTGTTAAGAAATTTATGACTTGTTTTGGTTTGAGGAAAAAAGAAAACCCAATCTTAATAAAAATCAATTTTATGGAATACAAAGTGTCATCTGTGTTTTGTGTCGATTCTAAGATCAAGAAAATGTATTCTGGGACAATGCTCTGAGGACTGATGGCCAACCGCCTCCTGAATTCTACTTCTGTTTGGCCGTTGTAAGAACCAGTAATTATCACAGGACAGGCAGGTTTGTGACTTGTGTGGAAGTGAATTGGTGGACTTGATATTTCTGCTCAGAGGGTAGTGATCTCACAGGTATTATCCCCAATCCTGTGAGATCATTCACACACTCTAATTTTCTTCCATATTTAAGGGAAGACATTGATTTTTGTCAGATGAATATATTCCCACTCTTTCCCTGACAATTATTATTTCCATCTTATTTACCAAGAAAACAGTTTAATAAAATAGTGGATTGGGGTGGAGTGTTAGTTAGAAAGGGAGGGGAACCCAGAAACAGTAGACATTTTTTTCCAGAAAGCATAGTTGGGTACTTTTTCAAAAGGGGTCGCCAATTAGTGGACCAGGCTCTACAGTAAACCTTGGAGCTGTATTTGTTCTTTAAGACAGATACTGCCCTGTGTTCCTTCTCTGCCCTGTTCCTCTTGCCTGTTCCAATTCTCTCACCTACATCAGGCCCATTATCCTGCAGTTTGTCAGGATTTCTAGAAGATGAGGAATGCGGAGTTCTGCCACCAAAAAGGACTTTTGATCAGCTCGTTCCATATTGCCATGTGTTCCCAATTAGGTCTGGAATGTGATTAGATGATTCCAAAAGGCTGTGCACTCAACTTTAAACCCAAAGATACGATATTGTTAGAGTAATGGATTTAATGAACCTGTGGAATTCTCACATACACAGGGTGTCCTAAAAAAATACACACATTTTAACAGCTGATAGCTCAATTTTGAAAATGAAACGTATTTTAATAAACCCTGCCCTTTTAATTATTCAAACTGTGTGTCTACATTGTTTTGGGACACCTTATATTTTTGCATAAATACATTATTCACTTTTTTTTTCTCCAAGTTTACTATGGGATTTATTACTATTCTCTTTGGGCAGGTTGTCCTTTTTGACCCATAATGGTTTGTCTCTAAAAGATGTGATTTATCTTATTTGTTTAGATTACTTTATACAATCATAATAAGAAAAGACATTTCATTCATTTATTCAGCGAGTACTTATGCCATTCTTAACATGTTTATGTTTTATCAAATTAGTACATTTGCATGTTAAGCCATCCAATAACAGAGGAGTATGAAGAAGGCCAGTAGCCTCCTTCCTCTCCCTACATAATGGCAGCCTCACAAGACAAAGGAGGCCTCTTTAATGGTTATTTTCCAATGTGATCTTGAACTCTATATGTCCATTGCTTAGTTTCTAACTCTCTACATTAGACAAAATTTACTGGCTTCCTGGTATGAATGATGATGATTTAGTTCAAAAGTCGTACTCCTCTTGCATCTCTTCCTCTGAATGTTGATAGCTATACTATCATTTTTTATTCCTTGAGTGGTTAGCTTTATAACTACTATAAGCCTTCATATATATTTTTCCATTAGCACTCTACATCTCATTGTAAGATAAGAATATTATTTTCTCTATTCCTTACTGTATCTTATCTCTGTTGTACTTCATACCGTACTCAATTATCCAAATCTTTACTTTCATGTGCTCAAGGTTAACATTTACAATCTGTCTAGTAACCAAAACCAATCAGTCCCCCAAACTCCTGGAGTGAAAGGTCTAGACTTTTGGCATCAATGGGTAGATTTTATAAACAGGATTTGTTGAAAAAGCTGTGAGAGATCTGTGAGTGCAACCTGATTCAGAACAGTGGAAGCCTGAGTCTCCGCCACCTGAGTAACATGTAGTGAGAAAGGCTTCCATAGTGTTGCTCAGAGGGCCTGACGGTGTAAAGCCGGAGGGCACAGAGCATTCATGACTGATGTTTTCCTGAAAAAATTACAGAGCTGTTATGGACGTGGGGGGAACTTGCAGTATCCTCTGGGTTAAGGGTAAGTGAGTGTTTTCCATGAATTAAATGTGGTCAGACCAAGGCAGCCCAAAGCTGCTGTCTCTCCTGCCAAAGGGGACTTCCTCCAATGGGGAGTTCTCTGTAGAGTCAGCTCCTGTAAAACTAGAGCTGAGATGCAATCAGCCCCGCTGATGTCAGAGAATTTATAATCGGATGGGCCCAGCAGTGGAGCCTCTGAAGAATTCACAAAAGTGTCCATGAGATAAAGAGCAAGCTTTAAATGTCTGCCAAGCCTCGAGAGCATGACAATACCTTACAATCACAGCGGCTAAGGAAAGAATTTCCTGACACCCTTACCAGCCCCCCCCCCCAACACACACCCTTTGCCCTTGGATCTTCTACTGCTTCAGACCCAGAGATGTCAGTTAATGAGATGGGGAGCAGACAAAGAGGCGAGTGAGAAAGAAAACAGAATCCTAACTTTCCAGCTTCCGGGATGCAGGTTCACATCTAAAGGTAGTTATTGGATGACACTGCTGGAAAGGAAGTTTACACTGTAATCGAACTTACAGTGGTGATGATTGACATTGTAAGCATTTTAATCTCTGGCTTATGGTCATACTTTGTGACTTGAAAGACGTGGTGGGACTTCTGACTTTGAATAGTCCAACTCTTTTCCAGCATTACATATGATTCTTTATAGTTTCACTGTCGTGACGCCTAAGTTACTTAAGAAAATGTTTTCAGGTCAAAGACAAATAAATCCTCTTTTTGTACAGTTCATTAATTGCTTTAAGGGATACCAGACTTTAATTTACTCTATATGTGAGAATTTACACTTGTGTGTCAATTTTAAAGTATGTCTTTTCAGGAATTTTAATTATTATTATTTTTTAATATATTTTTATTGAATTCAGAGAGGAAGGGGGAGGGAAAGAGAGATAGAAACATCAACAATGAGAGAAAATCATTGATCAGCTGCCTCCTGCATGGCCCACACTGAGGATTCAGCCTGCAACCCAGGCATGTGCCCTGACTGGGAATCCATCTGTGGCCTCCTGGTTCATAGGTCGACCACTAAGCCACGCTGGCCGGGATAATTATTTTTTAATTGCATTATTTGCCTACATCCTATTTTTTCTCATGCATTTCATTACAAAGCATCCTCCTTTGTTTTCCAGATAACTTCACCTTGGAATCCTTTTTTCTCCTCTGCTCCAACATGCACTGGGTGCTCTCTTGTCCAGCTATATGTTTTAGGATTTCCTCTTGTGCTTCTGGTTCAGATCCACTGGTCTTTGCATTCCAAGCCTTTCCCTTTCTTGGTTTACTGCCTTATTTGTTGGGATACATTTTTTTTTATTAAATTCTTAGGAAAATATAAATAGGATTATGCTCTCTGATTATTTGCATGCCTCAAACTGTCTTATTCGCCTTCACTCTCCATTGATAGTTTGATTGGATAGAGATTACTCCTTTGTACCAGTCTGGATAAATTAGATTATGCTGCTTTAACAAATAGCCCACAAACCTCAGTGATTTAACACATGAAAATTATATTTTACTGAAGTTACATGCTTAGTGAAAATTGGAAAGAACTGTGCTCAGTATAGTCAGAATCCCAATCCAGTGGAAGCTCTATCACAACAAATGCTTCTGCAATTTTGAAGGCAGGGAAAGGAAATGTAGTGCTCTGGCTCAGACCAATTCTCTGGAATGGACATACATTATTTCCATTTACATTTTATTGGCCAAGAAAGTCACATGGCCATAATTCAGAAGGCAGGTTAAAGGGGACATGACACATCATTCACCCTCCACCTAGAAGTAATATATATGACTTTACTCATTTAATTGGCAAAGAAAGTGCCAACATCACATTTAACATTAACAATGACAGGGGTGAATTCCTACCACATGCCTAGGAGAAGAGAATGAGATTATTTGTGAATACTCATAGTGCTATCCATGGCTTAATGGTAAACTCTTTGGTTTTCAAGACATTATTCTGTTGTCTTCCAGTATCCAGTGAACTTTTGACTGCTCCTCCTTTGCATGTGACCTTTGTACCTTGATAGGGTAAGATATGAGAATTTTATTTTCATCTCTGCTGTTATGGGTATTGAGTAGGATGTTTAAGACTGAAGGCTTGAATCTTTCAATTCTAAATTCTTGAATTATTTCTTTAATATTTTTCTCTTCTTTTTTTGTTTTTGTTTTGTTCTCTTACTCTGGAACAAGTTTACTAGTTTACTTAAAGGAGAAATAAAGCTTTGAAAACCTTAGATGAAATATTAGAAAATTGAAATACCTATGAACACAGGTGAATGGTGAAAAAGAATAGGGATCTACCTAATGGATAAAAAGTGCCATTAAAAAATAAATGAGCTGTAAATGGTTTGGCTCAGTGGATAGAGCGTCTGTCTGCAGACTAAAAGGTCCCAGGTTCGATTCTGGTCAAGGGCATGTACCTTGGTTGCGGGCACATCCCTGGTGGGAGGTGTGCAGGAGGCAGCTGATCAATGTTTCTCTCTCATCGATGTTTCTAACTCTCTATCCCTCTCACTTCCTCTCTGTAAAAAGTCAATAAAATATATTTTAAAAAAATAAAAAATAAATGAGCCCTGGCTAGTTTGGCTCAATGGATAGAGCGTTGGCCCATGAACCAAAGGGTTCTGGATCCAATTCCCATCAAGGGCACATACCTGAGTTGCAGGCTCCGACCCACTCAGGGCGCATTCAGGAGGCAAACAATGGATGTCTCTCTCACATCGATGTTTCTCTCTGTCTCTCCCCCTTCCTTCCATTCTCTCTAAGAATAATCATTGGAAAAATATCCTCAGGTGAGGATTACCAAAAAAAAAAAAAAAAAAAAGACTCAGGAGACTCTAGACTTTCAGCTTTTTCAGTAAATTCTATTAAATCATCTTAATGTCTTTCTCACCTGAACATTTTAATTCTAATTTTTATATTATGGGTACGAAGAGTGACAAATTACTTTTTAAAAATAGAAAAGAAAAATTATTATTCACTCTTATGGAAATTATTGCTTAAATATATATGTTTAGATATATATATGTATATGTATATATCATAACATAAAATAAGAATGATATGTCAAGTTTTAAATTCAAAATAATATATATAAGTATAAAATTTAAGAGTTAAAATATATTTATTACTTACATTTATATATTACATTTATTTATTTATTTCACCTTGTGTCAATTAAGAATATTTTCAGCTACAAGTAAAACCAAGTAATATTGGCAATAAATGAAAGTAGAAAGGATAATTATTATCGGCTTAATAAGAAGTCCAGAGGAGGTGAAGTGGAGGATTGTTTTGGAAGTTCAACCATATCATCAAGGAGCATAGCTCCTCAAAGTGTTCCATTTCACCAACCTCAGAAGGATTTGGATCACTTACTATAAATATTATTACTTATATAGGTGGCAGCAATGAGGTGACTTGGAAATAGCTAATGCATTTTCCAAAAGTCCAAATTAAAAACTTATGCCTAGGATTTTCACCTTAGACTTGGGCTCCCTTTGCTGGACCATGTATTGTTCAAGGCCGACTGAAACACAACTCAATTCAGTGCTCCATTGGTGCCAGGTCTGAGACGGACGTGAGAAACAGAATCTTACTCATCTCCACCCTCCTGTATCAGGGACCAGTTGTCAGGTCTTCTTCAGGAGAAATAAAGCAATGCCATTTACCTCCTTGGGACCCAATAGTTTGGATAAATGCTAACTCCAAGGTGTCAGATTCTATTCTCAATGTCAGATGCCTTCAAGAACGTCCAATTTCATTGTGTTCCAGGAATTAATGCCAAAAAAACAGGAGCCAAGTACAGTTGGATTGACATGAAGGAAATTCTATTCTTGGGGCAACTTAGCAGCAATCAAGGTCTGCGGAGCTTGGAATGGAAAAAAGTGCCAGAGATATAGTGTCAAAAATTACAGAATGCATTCACCCAGAAGAAAATAAACTGTCTTTTATAGTGAATTATTTTAAATTTTTGCTCCTATTTGTTTAAAAAACAAATGAAGGCAATTGTTCTTTTGCCTTTAATTTTAGAATTAACAGAGAATTGATCATTCATAACCAAATCAATAAACTCTTCAACAAAGAAGGAAAATGACCAGGTTAAGCAAGTGTATTCTCTGCATTTAAGGTGATGCTTTGTTCTTTGTATTTATCTCCATCCTATCCCGGAACTCGCTGTATTTTGACCATTTTCCTTTCACCAGGTACACACATTGAGTGGTATTTCCAGAGACTAGTTTATAAATAAAGCTATTGGAGATGCTGGAAGTTTTTACATATTTGAAGCCTTATTTAAGGGTAGGAAATAGACAAAGGAGCCCACAGGTTAAGGATACTAGGTCTTTTGCCTGCCTTTGTCATAAACAGGCTATGTAAATTTTGGCAAGAACACAAGCTCTCTAGACTTTCTCAGCCGTAAATGTGACGGCTTTGAACCAGATGCCTCTAAAGTCTTTCCAGCTTCACTGGCATTTAATGTCAAGAGGATGGATGCTCTCAGCTTCCCCTGGGTTCACATTCCACAAGGTGCACAGAAGCACAGCCCACTGAGCCCTCCTCCTAGCCTGGCATAAGCCAGAACTTCGCGGGAAGAAAGGAGATAGTTTTTGTCCTGCTCTTTCCCCCTAACTTTACATGTCATTGTTTCTAGGCGAATTTCATGCTTTTATAACTTTTGCATGAAAGTTCTGGGAATTTTCCAGCTGGCCTTTGGCTTGCCTGTTGGATTTGCGAGTCTAAAATATGGCTACTTTGGGGTTTGGCTGGTGTGGCTCAGAGATTGAGCATGGACCTATGAACCAGGAGGTCACGGTTTGATTCTGGTCAGGGCACATGCCTGGGTTACAGGCTCCATCCCAGTGTGCGGCATGCAGGAGGCAGCCGATCAATGATTTTCTCTTATAATTGATGCCCCCCTTCCTTCCTCTCTGAATCAATAAAAATATTTTAAAAATAAATACAGCTACCTTTGGTTTGTTCATCTCTCTCTCTCTCTCTCTCTCTCTCTCTCTCTCTCTCTCTCTCTCTCTCTCTCTCTCTCTTATTTACTTTAATGGTTTAGATGATCCTATGCTGCCATATTCTGTTGTCTAATTTTTCTTCAGTGTGACCAGCCTACTGTATGCAGAAACTGCATATAAAAGTGTGTAAGTGTAGAGTCCTCAATTCTATCCTTTTTCTATCCTTCCCCACATGAACTCTTTCCTAAAAGCATTAACCAAATTGTTCTCCAACAACTCAGCTCTGGGGGTTGAGAAATAGGAAGCTTTGACATTTGAGCTCATGCCTCAAGAGAAATCTCAAAAGACGTGTTATTACAATTCTCCAGACTGGGGTGGGGTCAGGGTAAGGGGGGAAAGCTGACAGGTCACACGGAAGCTGTTGCCATATTACCTTTGTCATTACAGCTTGGAATCACTGGATTCTTCTTCTTCTTCTTCTTCTTTTTTTTCATTTCTCTCTCATTTAAAGGACTGATACTAAAGTTCCTGTTCACATACTTCATCAACAACTCAAGGTACTCAACAGTAGTTTATATTCTACATGCATTCATAATTGATCTGCGCAGCACAAAATAAAAGAAGCACACTTTATCTCACATTTTCTATGTATTTGGTTGCATTTTGGTGGACCAGCTTCAATAAAGGCACCAGGCATTTCTGATTGTATTGGTTGCCTATTTTGCGCAGAGAGCTATAAGATGTGCCTGTGAAAAGCCCATACTGTAGAAGGAAAATAATCGGCTCATCATAAAACTATACAAGGCAGAATAGAATCCCATTTCCTTAAAAATATCCATGTCATAAACCCTGGGACCTGCAAATATATGCTATGGACTGGAAAAGAGAAATTAAAGTTGTAGATGAAGTCAAGGTTGCTAATCTGCTGATGTTAAAATAGAAAGATTACCCTGGATTTTCCTGGTGGACCCAGTATAATTCCAGGGTGTTTAAAATTGATAGAGAGGCAGATGAGGAGTGAAAGTGATAAAAAATGAGGATTTGACCTGCGGTTGCTGGCTTTGAACATGGGATAAGGAGGCAGTGAGCCAAGGAGTGTAGCAGACTCTAGACTCGGGGGAAGACGAGGAAACATTCCCTGCAAAGTTGTCCTAGAGGGAATGCAGTCCTGCCAATAGCTTGATTTTAGCCCAGGGAGACCTCTGGCCTACAGAACTAAAAGGAGGCAAATACATATTGTTTCAAGCCACTAGATTTGATGTAATTTTTTTTTTAACATCAGCAATGAAAACTGATAGAGTACCATATGATTAATGCCCAATGAGAGGTTAAAGCCAGTCAAAAAAGTGAGAGACAATGTGCATAAAAGTACGTTTTTGAACTTGAAAGCTTTATTAAAATATAGTGTTCTCCCTTAGCTATTATAAAACAAACTAGAGGCCTGGTGCATGAAATTCATGCATGGGGGCGGGGGGGGGGGTGGCCCTCAGCCCTGCCTGCACCCTCTGCAATTCAGGACCCCTACACTTTTTTCTTATCTAGCTAACCTCTTCACATTTAAAAAAATTAACTGAAATACCACCTACTCTAGGAAATCCTCTTTGAACAAATCTCTTTACAATCTGTATTAAGTATTTTCATAGTATACCATTCTTTTTCTTTAGCAGCAACTTAGAGTGGATGCAATGTGCTTCTCATTCTTGCATCTGAATTTTTTCTTCTTGCTCTTGTAATAACAAAGCTTATCTAATTTACATTTGCCCTTCAAGGGCTTATATTTGGTTCAGTTTCTAGTTGGCTCCCTGCTTTTTTTTTTAAGCAATAAATTTGGGTTGTGATAGTAAGCCTCACTTGTAATCAAGCCTGTAGGTCTCCCTATCTGAATATTTCTATAATACCTATCACTTTAGCATACCAGAGATTGTGTTCATTTATAGAAAATAACAATAAATGTCACCTGATCGTTTGATCTTCTAGTAATATTTTATAGCAAGATGTATTATTCTAATAATTTAACTGTTACAAAACTGAGGCGTGCAGAAATAAATCACATTGAACAATAAAGAATGACTCAAATACCAAAGCATAGTGCCCTTAGGGCCTCCCTGGTCCTGTGCCTTGGATATCATAGCATATTACACAGCTCACATGGAACTCAGTTTCCTGTAAAATAGGAAGGGATTCCATACTCATGAAGCAGCTACTTCCACACATTTTTTTTATTTCATTCACAGCACATACTCTTTGTACTAATTGTTGGAAAATCACCCTAGCAATTGCCTCTGTTCCTCTCTGTATTGTTGCCTTACATTATGATGTCATTACTGCGCTTTTATCATCCACTCGCTCTAATAAGATTGTGAATTATTTAAGGTCAGAAATCATGACTTGAGCTTGTTTTTCCCTGTCATGGTGCCTAGATGAATACTCAAATGCCATCCAGTCCAAATGGATGTGATGAGAGAGGCCCACCGTTGCTGGAGACCTCTGATTTTTATTTAAGGGGCCTCTCTTGTTCTGCACCTTTACAGAGGGGTGAGTAGGGGCTGAGGGAATTTGAGGAAACCCAGACAGAATTCTCCTCCTAAAAGATTTTGCTAAGCTGGCACCCGGGACCACCAGGCATTTGTCCAATTAAAACCCGGACACACAGCAATAACAGAGGCACTGGTCTCCTACTGCTAATGCCTGGGGATCAAACCCCAGACTGCAGGAACTCGCCCCCACAGTCAGAACCGGGCTGCTGGGTGGACCTTGGCTGGTGCTCGTAACTCTGGGGAGAGTGAAACTTCTCATGACTGCAGGCTAGAGGTCCCGGACTCCGCGCCACCCACCCGAACAGGTCATAGTGCAGGCTGGTCAGCGGAGCGGCTTCTTCACGTGGGGAGGCCTGGCCTGGCCTGTTCACCCCATGATGGGTGCTGGGCTGGGGGCATGGACCCAGGCTGCCGCTTGGCACTGGCGCATGCACAAGTGGCCACAGGGCGGGAACATCCACTTGGTGCCTGTGCCCATAGGCCCGGAGTGGCCAGGGGCGTTCCTACAGGCTAGGAGCGGCCTGGGCCCCGAGGATGTTCCCAGGACCCAGGCTGCTTGGCGCCTGCGTATGCAAATTAACCCATCATCTTTGTTCGGTTAATTTGCATACTCCCCTGATTGGCTGGCGAGCGTAGCAGAGGGATGGTCAATTTACATGTTTCTCTTTTATTATATAGAATAAATATAATAAAATATGATAATGCTTACTTCATAAACCTGTAATGACAATTAAATGAGTTTATACATATAAAACACTTGGAATGATGTCTGACAATGGGAAGAGACCCATGAATGTTAGGTGTAATGATCACTTTAGAGTTCAATACTGTGTAGTTTAACATATTCTATTATATAGCTTAATTTAATTTAGTATGTTTTAGAGTGGGTCAGTTCACTTCAGTATATTGTTAACAATGTAGAATCCTGAACCTATTTACTTGAGATCAAACCCTAGTTCAATCACCTTATTGGTTTTAGGCCCCCAAACTCCCCAAGTATGAATACATTCTTTTGAATATAAAGTAAGTACATGTCATATATATGATATTATTCTATATCTGCATAATCCTGGACTTTACACAAGTAGTGGAAGAGCTTAGAAGCCAAACATGAGCTGCTGAGGCAGCCTGGAGATTAGCTATCGCAGGAGCCCACCAAGTCCCCCAGAGATAGAAGGTGCAACAGAAGGAGGTGGCATTTCCAAACTCCAGATCCCAAGCCCATGGGGGCCATTCCATGAAGATGCTGGTGGGTGGCACAGATGGTGTTGTCAGCAAGAGCTGCACTTTGAAGGAAGATTCTTGCTGGTTAAGGCAAAGAGAGAAGGAATTGTCTTTGTTTCAACTTTCCCTTTACCCTGGCCTTAGACCAGTGCCTCTCAGTGGGTGAACCTAGCCAGAAACCAGCTGAAGAGCTATCTCCTGAGAGAGCAGAGCAGGAAGAGGGGGAGGAGTAGATTTGAGAGCACACCAGCAAAAGATCTGCACATGGGCCTGAAAATAATCCCTACATTATTGGCTCATTTTTAAGGATTAAACTAAATTGTATGAGGCACTTACATTGGCACATTGTATGTGTTCAATTGAAGTTTTCATTGTTATTAGTGCTTTAACTTTAATCACATAATTAAAGTAGTGAAAATGATGCTTAAACCTTGTCACATAATCTAGGATTGTGTTAAAGAGGAAACCTCAGGCCCCAAATCCCTGCCTGAAGCCCATGACACTGAACCTAGACTTAATAGAAGTTTCAGTCTTCTCCAGGAATGCAATCGTAAAGGGTGAGTCTGGAATTTTCTGCTCAGTACCAATGAGATAATCTGTCCCACGGGGCTTCTCCATCCCCCAAAGGAAGCTGAGGCAATCTGCCTAATGAGACCCTTGCTTTCCTCTAGGGAAGATAACCTTGCCTGAAGTAATCCTTCCTTAATTTTGCTAATAACTTTCTTGTCCTGCCCAGTTTCTGCCTATAAAAGCCTTCCATGTTGTATAGCTTCTCTGGGGGCTCCTCTCTACTTGCTAAATGGAATTCGTAAGTTGCTCGGTAAAGCCAATTAGATCTTCAAATTTACTTGATTGAATTTTTGTTCGTTAACAGTTGAAAACTATTCTAAATGTTTCCAAATCTATTATCATTTCCTCTAGAGGGAGATTATCAATGTACTAAGTTTTTTTGAGGTAATAAAATGTTGAAGTATGCACCAGGGAGAACTGGATGAGGGAAACTGTGATAAGAAATATATATTTAGTCTTTGTCTCCAGTTCCTCACAGGGATATTCTAAAATGCTAGGAATTTCCTGAGTGATAGGGGTGAGAGGAAAGATTTTGTTATTCACAATAAATTCCTTTCAACCTTACTAGAATGTAGACTAATTGGGTGACTTTTGGTGGGCCAGTAGATAGCCTCATTATAGGGGCTGGTTGCCAGAGGAACCAACCATGGGATTAGAGGGTTAGAACTTTTAGTCCTACTGCCCAGCTTCCAGAGGGGGAGAGTTGAGGCAACAATGGCCAGTGATTTAATCAATCACTCCTATGAAAAAAAAAAACCTTCATCAAAACCCCCAAACAATGGAGTTCAGAGAGCTTTTGAGTTGGTGAACACTTGGATGCATGTGCTGGGCAGGTGTACTTGAAGAGGGCATGAAAGCTCCACACCCCTTTCACCATACCTTGCCCTGTGCATCTTTTCCACTTGGCCGTCCCTGAGTAGTATCCTTTCTAATAAAGTAGTAATAGTAAGAAAGTGCTTTCCAGAGTTCTGTGAGCCATTCCAGCAAACTGTTGAGCCTGGGGAGGTCATTGTGGGAACACCTGATTTAGAGCTGTTCCATCAGAAGTATAGGAGCCTGGGCCTTGCAACTGGCATCTGAAGTGGGGGCCATGGTTGGTTCCTCTGGCAACCAGCCCCTATAATGAAGCTATCTACTGGCCCACCAAAAGTCACCCTATTAGTGGGGGCCAGTCTGATGGGACTTAACCCTTAAATATGTGGAATCTGATGCTATTTCTAGATAATTAGTATCAGGATATGGAAGAAGCGGTATTTGAAAAGACACCACATATTTGGTGTCAGGAAGAAAAAAACTCTCTGACTTGCAGTCAAATTGTTAAGAGCAAACACAGCACAGGGGACACGAAGGTAACATTAGGTGACTACTTTGAATATATCTTACCTTGACTCATCTGTACAACCCTGCTTTGAATACATGTTGGTGAACTGTACAAATAGCTTTTAAATCATATTTTGAGAAAATTTAATAATAATACTTTGGCTGTGTCCTGAGTTTATTTAATAAACTAATCTACCATATTATCAACATGGAAAATTTTATGTCTTGCCAAGTAAAATACACATGCAAGTCATTGGTAAAGTGTTTCATTTCTATTTTGTTGCACATACATGTTTAGTGTATGCCTTAAACAAGACTCAGTATAGTGTCCTTTCATTTCATTCCATTTTTCATCCTTTAAAAAGCATCCACATTGTGTCTGAGATTCTAGTTTCTTTCAGGTCACTGAAAATTCTACTCTCATAGCTATCTTTCTGTATTTCTGCTGAGCTCCAGATTCACATGTAGTTACTGAATGGACATTTCTACTTGGTTTTCCCACAGGAGACCATACCAAACTGCAATGACGATACATCATTGTTAACCTCAAACCATCTTTTCGTGCTCTTGTAATGTAGATCTTGGTGAAAGAAACCTTTCTCTCTCCCAAAGTCAGAAAATGAAGGTCATAATAATGTCCTCCACTTACTTCCCCTTGTTTCCCTCTCCTACCCATCCAAACAGTCACTGTGTTGAGTTTGCTTTGTTTAAAGGCCTCCAATCTGTTTCACCGGGAACTCCCACAACCACTGTCCTGTTTGTCTCATGACACCTCTTGACTGGCTGACTCCTTAAGATTCTTATCAGCTCTCCTTGCTTTCAATCTGGCCCTTTTCCCATCTGCTCTCCACTCAACAATTTGACCATTGTCACAAACATAAATCTGATTACAACTTTTCCATGTTTAAAAGTATTTACTTGTTCCTGATGGTTTCACATTTTAGGCTGGGCTAGCATGCAATGCTGATGAAATCTGCCACTGATTAACTCTTCAGCATGATGTCCTGCATGTACCCTTTACTTTAATAACATAAAATTACTTTTAATACTCCACCCATTCCCTCCTTAAGAATGCTTTTTCTGCAACTGTAAGCTTATTTACATGCTTTTTTTTTTTTTTTTCTGGATAAACCCTTACCACTGCAGTCATCATGTAGTACTTTCTCTCCCTCTCTCTCTTTTCTTTTTCTTTTAAGTATGTCTGACTTATTTGAGCATAAGCTATTTAGGAACAGGTACCATGACTTCTTATATTTGTATTGCAAGTGCCTAGAACTGTGGTGTCCAACATGGTAGCCACTAGTCATATGTTTATCAAGAACTTAAAATGTGGCTGGTCCAAGTTAAAGGCAATATAAATATAAAATAAGAGATTTTGAAAACTAGATATGAGAAAAAGAATGTAAAATTTCTCAATAATTATTTTTATATTGGTCATATTTTAAAATAACATTTTTAATATATTGGATTAAATACATTTTATTGCTAAAATTAATTTCACTTGTGATTTTTACTTTCTTTTTAATGTGGCTTCTAGAAATTTTAAGTAGCATATGTGGTCCACATTTGTGGCTCCTCTTAAGTTCCTATTAGACAGCACTGGCATAGAATATAACAGGTAATCAAGAAGCATTTGCAAGTGGAAACATGCCTTTCAAAGAACCCTCTGGAAAAATCTACATCTTTGAATAAGATTGGGGTACAAACTGTAGGAGAAAAGAAGAAGAAAAGTAGATCATGCACTCAGCTATGCAGTGGGAACTGAGTAGCTGAAGAAAGAGTGATGAGAGATCCATTTATTGTATTAAGTTAATTGTGCTGGAGAGGAATTTGAATTTAAATTCTTAATTAAGAATTTAATGAAAGTTTCTTGAAAACAAGAACTATTGCCCAGCCAGCATGGCTCAATGGTTGAGCATTGACCTATGAACCATGAGGTCATGCTTTGATTCCTGGTCAGGGCATATGTCCAGGTTTTGAGCTCGATCCCCAGTGCAGGGCATGCAGAAGGCAACTGATCAATGATTCTCCCTCATCATTGATGTTTCCATCTCTCCCTCTCCCTTTGTCTCTGAAATCAATAGAAATATATATTTTTCTAAAGTAGGAAAAAATGGACACAGATACTGGGGTGGTGGGGGCTTGCCTGGGGTGGGAATGGCTGGGGGGGGGGTCAATTGGGGAAAAGGAGACATATGTAAAACTTTAGACAATAAAAAGAAAAGTAAGAAAATGATTTTTGAGACAAATGTATATGAGTTAGTTACACATGGAGGGATGAATACATAAATTGGTTCAGAGCCCCTTAAAAATGGAGTCCCTTAAAAACTCTTCAAATAATTTTTTTGAAAAACAATAAACCAACGAAGACTAATTGAAAGGGATAGTAGATAATAGCAATACAATTTTGAAAAACAGAATAAAAGAGACAAGTAGTAATTGAGCAATGTAAGTAGCAGAAAATCCCCAAAATATAAATATGTCAAGAGAGACAACCAAGCATAGACCAAAAAATGTGTACTATGAAGCATTTCAGAAAATAAAAAGGAACCCTTTGAAGTTAAAAATATCTTGGTAGAAATGGGAAAATCAGTAGAAGAGTTGGCAGATAATGTTGAAGAAATCTAGAAATCAAAGCAGAGATATAAAATAGGATTTTAAAAAGATTAGAAAGTGAGATGATCAATTTAGGATTTTCAACATCCCAATAATATCAATAATAAAAGTTCCAGAATGAGAAGATGGAGAAAATAAAATTATCAGAGAAATTTATTTAAAAAATAATTTCAGCACTAAAAACCATGGGTTTCCAAATTAAAAGGGCTCGCCAAGTGTCCTACTTAGTGAATGAAAATCAATCCAGACCAAGGAACATAATTGTGAAATTTTAGAATAGTTGAGGGGGAATATCCCTCTAGAAGCTTCCACAGAAAAAGTTCTACGTAAGAGAGGAAATATTAGAAGGTCATCAATTTTTTAAAAAAAATTATTGAATTTATTAAGGTGATATTGGTTAATAAAATTATATAGGTTTTAGGTGTGCAATCCTGTAATGCATCATCTGTATATTGTATTGTGTTCACCACCCAAAGTTAAGTTTCCTTAGGTCATCACTTATCCCCCTTTTACTTCTCCCCCACCCCCTTTTCCTCTGGCAATCACCATACTGTTGTCTGTGTCTATGAGGTTTCTTTCTTCTTTTCTTTTTGCTTAATCCCGTCCCCTTTTCCACTCAGCATGCCCCCAAACTCGCTCCCCTCTAACAGCTGTTGTCAGTCTGTTCTCTGTATCTATGAGTCTGTTTATATTTTGTTTGTTAGCTTATTTTGTTCATTGGATTCCACATATAAGTAAAATCATATGGTACTTTTCTTTCTCAGACTGGCTTATTTCACTTAGCATAATACTCTTCGGGTCCACCAGAAGACACTAAGAAATATTTTCATAATCATTTTAAAAAATGATCTACAACAAAATGTTTATGCCAGTTAAACCCAAATATTTAGTTTGTTTATAGATAATTTAAAATATGCAAGAATTCAAGAATATTATCTTCCATAACCATGAAACTTTTTCAAGAGAGTTGGACTAAAGTCAGAGAGAAAACTAAGAAACAGGATGCCATAGGATCAGGCCAGGAGGGAGGTAATGGGAATTCCCAGGAAGATGGGGAAGAGATTTCTAGACTGCAGCTTTGCCGCAGGCCTAGGTCAACCATGTTCTCTTTGGAGCATGTCAGAATGAGCTGAGAAAGATTTTATTAAGATTAAATTTTTAGGATACTTACTGTGTGTAAGTAAGTGTACCATACCAAGAGACGATTTATAAGTTTAGAACAGCATCTGGAAATAAATTAAAGATAAAAAGACAGTAAACTAAACAAAAGAAAACCAAGACAAATATAAACTTCAGGGAAAGAAAAATGTTTTGCAGGAAGAAAAAAATAATTATTGTGTACATTGCTCAGCGTAAGATAGATAAGACTGAATATTGATATGGACAAAATTACAAAATAACTGTCATGGATTGATGGGGCAAAGTAAAGGTTGTATGTGTGTGGTAGGCTCATGGATTGAACAAAAATGAACAAACTAAATCTTTGTTTTTCACAGAAAGTAAGTCAATTGAAAGCATCAGAGGCTTAGCATTAAAAGATGCTATTTAGAGATATAGTCAAGGTTCCCCATAGAAAATAACCATTAGGAATATATATCTTTATGAAGAGCTTTATTAAAAGCAATTGGCTCACATGATAGTGGAGTATGAGAAAGCCCACAATCTGCTCATTGTAAGATGGAGACCCAGGAGAGCTAGTGCTGTAGCTCTAGCCCAAGTCTGTAGGTCTGAGAAGGAGAAGTGTGATGGTGTAAATCCCAACTAACCGCCCCCCACCCCCCCAGTCACTATTATTTACAGACAATAATTATTTTACTTGGTTGACTGAATGATATCAAGCTAAAGCTTTAATAACAAGTATTGATGGAAGAAGTGAGGTACCTCCAAGAAGGTAGAGCTAACTCCTGAGACCTGCTTCCCTCTGACTTCGCTCTTATTATGGAGTTTGGTGACAGGCTATCAGGTCTGTTGTAGCACCATGATCAGGAGGTGGTGCATGCATTTTGTTCACTGTAACAGGCATTCGATATTGGTTAACAGAACAAATAACTTCACTCTGGTGAAATGTTAATGTTTAACTCATTATTTCAATGGTGATATCGAAGCTTTCTACTCAACCTCCTGGGTGGCCCTTCCTATCCTGTTTTTATTTTTATTGTTATTTTTTTTCCATAGGCTGTGATTTTAATAGGTTCTTTTAGGTTTCCGAAAATGATAAAAGAGCTTAGGTTAATATCCCTCCAGTTTTATCTGTCAGCACAAATTTCTGAATTATGCCTGAATGTTGGCGAGTACAGCCAAGTGTATGCTGTGTGTTTTTATTATTCTCTTCTGGGCCTACCTGTTGTTTCAGTGATTTTGTGATCTCTAGTCTTAATCTCTATAGTTAGAGAAGCAACCCTAACTATAGAACTCTAACAGCAAAAGAAAAGGTTTTTCTAGCAGATTACTCATTCAACAAAGATAGATGTATCTGGTTCTCTATTAGCTTCAGTAGTCTGAATTCTAGTTTATACCTCATTGATGAAATCTCGTATAACCTCTCCCCCAAATAAACAGAAATGTTAATGACTTTTAAAAGGAACTTACCTGGCTGGAAGAATGAACCCTTGAACTGTCAAAAATCAGGGAAGAAAAGCACAAGGAAAGAGACAAGAATATTTTAGGTAGAGGTGGATCATTCCATGTAACAGGTAAGTCAAAACATTCTGCTCCATCCCTCATTTCTAAATCATACAGAAGTTTTAGCAGAGACAAAAATATTTGACTTGGCTGAAAGGCAGACTGACTTAAGGAATAGGATTAAATCGTCCTTTGCACAATATGGTTTAAAGCCATTATTGAAAGTTGGTACAAATAAAACTCTTACTTGTGAGAGATTGGAAAATACAAACAAAGCTAGTGTTGGGTGGAATGCTCAAGTAGAGATCTTTTTAATCTTATATTTCTCCTCCTACGCTGCCTCTAATGGTCTTGTGTCACCCCTGTCATCTATCACCAAGGAATCATGACCTATAATTGACACTATAAAAATTGGATGGCCCCAAATGCTTAATATATTATTCTTCCTGGACATTTTTTGGAGATCAAGAATAGATGTTTTTAGGATCTAAAGCTAAAGCTGACTCAGGGGACATATCAGAAAAGCTGAGAAGATTCTTGGGCAGGTTTCTATTTTATTTTTTTACATCTTGCAAGTCAAAACCACAGGGATACTTGTTACATGTTCTTTATTTGTTTTCAGAGAAAAGTAAATTCCCTCTGCTTCTCCTTGTTTTTTTGAAGCTCCACAAAGGACTTAATATGACATAAATAGCTTGCACTTTGTAGCCATTCATTTAAGACAGAGAAAACACAATAGGAACAAAACTCCTGGTCTCACTACTTTTCTAAAGCTATCCTATATAATAAAAGGCCAATATGCAAGTACACTAAATGGTGGAACAACCAAATAACCGGTCATTATGACGTGCACTGACCACCAGGGGGTGGGCACGGAACATGGTGGGCATCGGCAGCAGGTGGCAAAGCATGAAACATGGCAGATGTCAGCTGAGGAGGGATGGTGGAGCAGGTGAGCGGAGGCACCAGACCAAGGTGGGGTGCCGGTCGCTGTCATTGGGGCGAGCCTCTGGTAGTTACTGAAAATTCTTTGCTCCCGTGCACCATGGTACCACCCGGCGTTCACACCCACTGCTGGTGCTGGCCCTGCTTGCACCTGCAGCTGGCACTGGAGCCGCCTCTAGCACCTGCTGCTGGCGCCCAATGCCAGTCCCGATCTCTCAGCACCATCAGCAGGTGAGAGTGGTGGCTGCTGGCCCCAATCGCTCCTACAGGCTTCTCTACCTCCCCCTGCTCCTGAGGGGCAATCGGGCCAGCAGTCGCCACTTGCACCTGCTGCTGGCGCTGGCCCCAATTGCTCCACATAATCAGCGGGCACAAGTGGGGCTGGCACCATTAGCACATGGGAGTGGCAGCGGTGGGAGCAGGGCGGCAGACAGGGGACCAGGATCTGTGGTGGGAGGATCCAGTGGGGGTGCGGAGGATGGGCCTAGGCCTGCCCCTGTGCCCAACCCGGCCTCATGGCCCACAGTTCCTTTCAAGGTGCACAAATTCGTGCACTGGGCCCCTAGTTTGTTTTTATTTCCCTCTTAAGGAGAGTTTACGAATCGCTGGGGAATTGTTTTGTGGTTTAATGGGTAGTGACCAGTGTGGTCATCATGGAGATAAGAGATGGAATTACAGTTCAATTGCTAATTAGCTTTGTGATTGCTCTCAGTTTGAATGTCCTCATTTGTAAAATGGTGGCAATAGAGCCCTCCTATCAGGGTCTTTCTGAACATCTGCAGTAGACAGCCTTCAGGCTCAACTGCAATATTGGTTCTTCCCTGGGTCTCAAGCCTGACAACCTACCATGTAGATGTTGTACTTACCAGCTTCCATATTCACCTGAGACAATTCTATTTCTTTTCTTTTCTTTTTTTTTCAGAGAGGAAGGGAGAGGGAGAGAGAAATAGAAACAACAATGATGAGAGAGAATCATTGATCAACTGCCTGCTTCCTGCCCCACACTGGGGATCAAGCCTACAACCCAGGCATGTGCCCTGACTGGGAATCAAACCCTGACTTCCTGGTTCATAGTTTGACACTCTTTGACACTCCACCACTAAGCCATGCCAGCTGGGCATCTAAGCCAATTCTTTAATCTCTCTCTCTCTCTCTCTCTCTCTCTCTCTCTCTCTCTACCTCTCTCTCTCTCTCTACCCCTCTCTCTCTCTCTCTACCTCTCTCTCTCTCTCTCTCTCTCTCTCTCTCTCTCTCTCTCTCTCTTTTCCTCTAAAGAACCTTGATCTTCTCTGGAGAATCTCAACTAATACAGATGTTGGATCTTGAAAGTAAGAGCCTGACATTTGGTGGGTCTTCATTACACCCTCATTCTGTCACTATATTCCCATTTGAGAGAAACATGAGGATTACTTTTTTCCCATTGTTTATTTTCATGTTCTTAGTTTACATCAGAGAGGCAGGAAAATTGGATAAACACTGGAACTCAACTCTTAGCCCTCAATAATGAAGTATGTAAAGTCTTGTTGGACACCTACCCAAATATTTAATTTCTACTTATTACCCTGAATTTATTGATCCATGTATTGATTCATTTATCCAGTCAGTCATTCATATACTCAGCAAACATCTGGTATGTCACTATGCAGTATGTTATTTGCAGAGAATACATGATTTATCTTCTAATGAAAAGATGCTTATGCAAACCATCATGATAATCATCACAATTAACATTTATTTGATGAGTTCTTACTAAGTGCTATGTTATAAGATACAGAGATTTAGCAACATGTTTAAGGTCAAATAGCTGGCAAGTATTATAGCCAAGGGTCTGAAGCCTCTTAGCCACTTCGATCTTAGCTGGGGGATATAGGACGTATGACCAGTTCTAAGTCTATGAAGATCAATCAAGTTTCAGAGATGATGTCTTTGAACTGGAAGGGTGGAAGGAAATAAGGGGGACAGATTAATAGGCCCAGGCTAGAAATGATTTTACTTACTATCCTATCCTATCCTGTGGGATTAGAAGACATTCAAACCTTTTAAACAGGAAAATTATGTGATTTGATTTGGGTTTTAGAAAAATAACTCTTGGCTGTAATAGGGGAAAAGGATTGGATGGGAATTAGGCCAAAAATAGGGAACCTGGTGAGGAACCTCCCAATTGTTGAGATAAAAGTGATGAAGAGCTGAACTAAGGCAGCAGGACTGGGAGCAGGGGTGAGATATGCCAGAAGGGGAGATGGGTGGCTTGGATAATGTACTGGTTTGGGGGCTTTCAGGAGAGAGAGGAATCTTAGATGACTTACTCTTCCAGACCACATTCCAGTTTAGTATGACTAGAGGAATGATGCCATTCTCTGTATTAGTGACTAGGAATATTTGCATAGTATTCTATTGATTAGGGACATAGGAAGATTTGGTCAGACCTGGGTGTGCTAAGTTTAAGGAGCCAGTGGACTCTGGTGGAGATTCCACTAGTCTTTTGACTATATAAATCCTGACTCAGAAGAAAGACCTGTTGCTGAGATATTAATGTGTGAAGCATGAGCATTTAGGAGGTAGTTGAGGCATTTAGGAAGTATACTGGACCAGGGCATATGTGGACAGAGTAGAAAGAAGATGCTCAGTGTCAGAGTCTTGGTGAGCTCCAATAGTTTAAGAGTGAGAAAAGAGAGGAAGCAACGAAGGAGACAGTGACTAGAGAGACAGGGAACAAACCAGGACGTTTAATGGACCAAAAAGTGAGAAGCAAGGGCATTTTAATGGTAATAATGAGTGCTAATCTATTAAATATAATAGTAACAAAATCATTGATTATTGCAGTTTTGTGCCATGGACTATGATGGTTGTTTTACTCACACTGTCTCATTGAATCTTCATAGCCATCCTTGTAGTTTGCTATTATTACCTCTAAATTGAGAGTCAAAGAAATTAAATAATTTCTTTGTCTAAGATCACACAGAAAGTAGGTATCAGGGCCAGGTTTTAACTTTAGGGAACTACCACGAAGGTTCTTCTGATTGGCCATTGATCAGGAACTCTAAAGACAATAAAACAAGTTGAGAACTGTAAAGGAATCCTATACTAATAAAAGACAAACATGCAAATTGACTGTACTCTCACTATGTCTTAAGCCACACCCATCAGCCAATCAGAGCGACTATATGCAAATTTACCCAACCAAGATGGTGGCTGGCAGCCATCGAGCTGGAGCGAGCAGGAGGCTTGCTTGCTCCAGTGATGGAGGAAGCCAAGCTTCCCCGCCTGCTGTGGCCCGGCTCTGAGCTCTACTGAAAGCAACAAAGTTTCAATTATAGAAGGTAAACAAACCCCAGATACCTGCTTTTAGCCAGCCGTGGCCATGGAGATGGAACGAGCAGGAGTGGGTTGCCCCTGGCGATGGAGGAAGCCAGGCTTTCCGCAGGCCTCTGCTAAAGGCAACAAAATTTCAATTATAGAAGGTAAATAAATCTCAGAATAAAAAAATAAAAAGGAAAAAAGGAGAGGCTGGGAGCTTATGTCGCCAGGTTGCTTGGCCAGCCTGAAAATGGCCCTCAGCCCCTCACCCAGACTGGCCAGGCACCCCAGTGGGGACCCCCAACCCTAAAGGGGGTGTGGCCAGCCTGAAAACAGCCATCAGCCCCTCACCCAGGCTGGCCAAACCTCCATGGGGTGAGGGTCCCCACTGGGGTGGACATGCTCCGAGGGGTCCCACACTGCAAAAGGGCATAGGCCGGGCTGAGGGGCCCCCCGAGTGCACAAACTAGATTTCAATTGGTTGTGGAGAAAATGGGAGCTTGAAAAAAGTGATGATCCAAGGATTCCAGAAATTTGTGCAAGGAGGGAAGACGGAAGGAGGAAGAAAGAGAGATCACTTATTTTTATTTACTTTTAGATTAGGAAAACTATGCAAACTAAAGTGCAATTAATATGCTGAAGAAAGGGACGTTGATTCAGAGGGAGGCTGAAAAATGGAAGATAAAATTCATAGAAAAAGTGAATAGCTTAACACACCTACCTCAAAAGAGACACTGACTCTTGCCTCTATATTCAAACTTGAGTTGAAGATTTAAAAAGATGGTAAGTAGCTAGTGGTCATTTTAGTTTTTTGTCCCTTCTCATGATTTTTAACTATGTAAATGGTGAGATACATGAGTATATATTTTTTTAATTTAATGATTTATCAAAAAAATTTTATATTGTTGGTCAGTTGTCTCTCAAGTTTAATATCTCTACATACAACTGTGCATTTGTCACAGCGGAGAGATCTATGAGCTGACATCTTTCTCTCAAACGCTCATGGGCTCTTCTCACATTTTAGCTGTTTCAATGGACAAAAGAATTTCTTTTTCCACTTGGATTTTTCCTAACTGCTCAAGAGTTTGGAATGGTTGTATGCACAAAACAAATGACTTTTCTGACATTGGACGTTGAATGGCTTTACTTTCTCACACATTCTTGGACCATGGAGTGCTTTTCCCATGCAGGGCTTATGACCTGCAGATGGCTGTGGCAGATTCAGTAAATGGAAAAGAATACAAAGATGTTCATTATTACATGATTCTACATTTCCCCTCTCTTCTCGTGGGATTGTTTTACAGTGGCCAAATGTAGTGGTCGGCATTAACTACAAGTGACTAGAGGCCTAAGTGCTTAGGATACAGAAATTTATTTCAGCAGAATGGACTTCTAAATCTCCATTCCCATATAAACAGAGGTATACATTTTAGCCGAAAGTTGATACATATATACCTTTAAAGGGAAAGTGTCTCATTTGACAATATAAAGACTTTTGAGGTAAAAGTCATTAAGAAAAGTTTCAGATTTGAGAGTGAAAATATAGAATAAAATATTTCAAATCAAGTAAGTGGGAAATTATATTTTAGAAATTGTGATTAGTAATCAAATGTCTTTCATTTGAAACCAATTACAATGCTGATCAATTGTGGAATAGAAGCAAACAAAGTTTTGTGCCAAAGTAAGCTGATATTTTTTACAAAGCCAGTCTTGAGATTCCTTAGTTTTTGTATTTTTTTTATTCTGAGTGTGGACGAAAAAGGGGCCACATGCTGACCTGACAAACTCAGGGGAGGCCTGCATGGCAGTCTTGTAAACTCAAAGACCTAAAGTAACCACAAAGGATGGTCTGAAATTAAAACTTTAACTAAAAGCAGTAATGGTAGTCACGTCCCAGGCGGGTATCTTTTCTGACAAAGGTCAATCTTTACCCTAACTGAACCTACTGTCTTTTTGCTTCTAGGTCAGTGATGGTGAACCTTTTGAGCTCGGCGTGTCAGCATTTTGAAAAACCCTAACTTAACTCTGGTGCCGTGTCACATACAGAAATCTTTTGATATTTGCAACCATAGTAAAACAAAGACTTATATTTTTGATATTTATTTTATATATTTAAATGCCATTTAACAAAGAAAAATCAACCAAAAAAATGAGTTCGCGTGTCACGGCTGACACGCGTGTCATAGGTTCGCCATCACTGTTCTAGGATAACACATCCCTAAAATGTCAGGTTAACTTATAACTTCCCTTTTTCCAAACTCCTCATGGCACAACCAAATATATCTGGGTTCCAGGATGGAGACCATAAATGCCAACATTGTCATTGTTATCATGTTAACCGTTGACTGTTAACTATCCTGTACCCACCTAAGTAAAAGAAGTATGTGTCTATCATTTTACTTTTTATCCAATCCCAGAGGAAGTTCCCTCACCTTTGCTTTCTCCTACCTCCCTTATCTATCACCAATGGATTTCATGTAACCCATTTCTCCTCCTTTGATTGTAATGTATAAAACAAGGTGAAAAAAATGTCATTCTTTCTCCTACCTCCCTAATCTATCACCAATGGATTTCATGTAACCCATTTCTCCTCCTTTGATTGTAATGTATAAAACAAGGTGAAAAAAATGTCATTCTCCAGAGCATTATCCCAATACTTGAGATTCTGCTTCCTGGCAATTGTCGACAATTTGGCTCAAATAAACTCACAAAAATTCTTTACAGGTTTGAATACTTTTATGTTAACATGAAAAATAATAAAATATTAGAGCATCAATGTCAAAGTTGCCTGCCCCAATATTTCTGTTGAGTAGTCACTCACTGATACCATGTGATGTGTTTTCTAATGGTGTTCCCTTACTTTTGAAATACTTCTTCACAGCTGATGGGTGTGATAGGGAGGAATAATAATAAAACTCACTCCATGATCAGCAGAAAGGTCATGGGGTGGTAAGATGGTTAAGGTCAAGGGTTTGCCGTTAAATAGACATAATTTCAGATGCTAAATTTTACTTGTGATCTTGAGCAGGCTTTGTCTTTTAAATGTGGGTTTCTTCATTGGCAACAAGCCTTGCTTTCTGCATTTGCAAAATGCTGCTGTGGTGCTACTGAAAGCACTAAAGTCTACCACCTTGGAAATAACTCAGTAAATAGCAGTTTTTAGTTAAAACAAAATAATCACATTGTTGCAGAAGACCAAAGAAATACCAAGCACACTTCCTAGAGAAAGGGAGGGACCCCGTTTATTAACACTAGTGGACTCCAGGAATAATTTCCAAATCAGAGTGAAGTAACATGCAGAGGGCTTCACTTTTTATAACCTTTTGGGGTCTTTGTCTTGCAGATATGGTTCCGCTCCCTTTCATGGTTTACCGGAAGGCCCCCAGGTGTTGGGAGCCCCCAGGCCATATCCAATGATCTGTCCTGGGGCCAGCGATAATGACCCCCACCCCCAAGGGCAGTGCATTGTTCACAGTTTTTATGGCCTGACATGCCTTGCAAGACCAGTTTCCTCCTCAACATTAGTGAAATTGTGTTCACCAAACTGACTAGGATCACTTATTTTGGAGTCCCGGGGCAGGGTTGTGTTAGGATGTAGGGATGCAAGTCACTTTTTGTGGGAGGTAGAGGATCATGGAGTGAGGAAAAGAAGTTGTTCAAGACAGCCTGTTTGGTAATGGGTGAACTTTTGGCACCAAAGTTCCAGTGGAAAGAAAACTAGGCCTTAAGTAAAACTAGTTCTCTTGTCTTGTTTCTATGGCCACAAGAGTGAAGAAGTGACAGGGCAAGTAAAAAGGTGAGTAGCTAGGAGGATGATAAACAGGACACAGTGTGGATAAATGGACCTAACTAAGGTGTTGGTGAAAGCAACTACCTAACACACATGTGGGGTGCTAACAGCTGTGAGCTCGGTCACTATAAGTTATAAAAATATGAATGTGTGTTATTAGCATCATGTTGTTGAAGAATGAGGCATCCTACTGTGGTATCGGGGGTAACATCCTGAGCTAATGACCAGTCCAGTTGAACAGGACCTTGTGCTTAGAAAGCCCCATTGTTTGGTTTAACACTTTGCTGTAGCCATCTTGGAATTCTTAGTATTTTTGAACAAGGGGCTCACATGTTTATTTTGCATTGGGCCCCAGAAATTTTGTAGGCATTCCATTGTAGCATACAAGTTTTAGATAAGTAATTTTCAACCAGAGGGATTATTTTTCCCCTCCACTTTGGGTCATTTTTGATTGTCATAACTGGGGGGGTGCTATAGGCATCTATTGGGTAGGGCCCAGGGACGCTGCTAAACATCCTATGAGCCACAGTATAGCCCTTCATGGCAAAGAAGTTGTGGTCCATAAATGTCAGTGGTGCTGAGGTCGAGAAATCCTTATTTAGTTTGATGGCAGTTTTATGAAAGGCAGATATATCTGTATCTGTAGATTTCTGGACAATATTATTGCTACCCAGTTTGGGAAGGGGTAAAGTTAGCTGGTAAATTTCAGATGAATTAATCTTCCTACAGGACTGAGTTGCACATTTTACATAACATTTCTGCTAATGTAAGGATGTGTTTTTATAACTGAGTTCAGGCACCATAGAGCTGAGCCGACTAGCTGCCAGAGAGGATGCATTTGACTTGGCACCTGTAATTAGCCCACCAGCAGCACCTGTGTAACTCTCCTTATTTTTAAAATCTGGCAATGAAAAGCTGGATTCTGGCTGAGTGGTCAGAAACGTTTCTTTTCTAAGTGCCAAATCAAGCTTCTTGCTGGAGGTAACTTCTGGGTCAGTTTCCTATTAGTTCAGAGAAAACATCTCACTCCCTTAACGTTTATTGGTTAAAACAATGTCCTGCATGAGGTAGGGTTTCCTTAAATTTTTTTTTTTTTGAAATAAATGCTGCAGTATGTAAAAAGGAGCTTGTCAACTACTCGCTCTGTTGTTTTGTCCATTTGTTTTTGTGGATTACAGAGACTGAACCAAATAACTTTGCCCACTAGAGATTATTTTAGAGGGACCAAAATCGTGGGTTTCCTCCCTATGTAGGCAGCATTGCTTCAGCCACATGGAGTCTATTTTGTGGCCACAGATCTGGCATCTACATCTAAGAGTCAGGTCAGAAAAGTGGGTATGGATAGCCAAGGACATAAAAAGGAAGCAGGTGATGGGAAGTGTATGGAATCATTAACATGACTGAAAACAAAAGTAAGATGCATGCCCTAATTTCCGTGGAACAATCACAGTGGATCTATGGGAGAGAGCCAGCAGGGTTGTTTTTACATTTTAATTTTAGACCATTGAGTTTTCCTTTACATTTCTCCCCCAGATGTTTCTTTCCACTTGGCATGAGAGGTTTGTATTTTTATTTTTTTATTGATTTGAGAGACAGAGAGGGGGGGGGGGAGAGAGAGAGAGAGAGAGAGAGAGAGAGAGAGAGAGAGAGAGAGAGAGAGATATTTGTTGTTCCACTTATTTATGCATACATTGGTTGATTCTTGTATGTGCCATGACTGGGGATTGAGCCCACAACCTTAGTGTATTTTGAAATGCAATTTAAAGTTGTGGGTTTTAAAAAATGTGTAACACATTTGCGTGATCACACTGGATAGTCCTCGAATTTCAAGTGGGTGTGGTTTATCTGGTTTAGTGTTGGAAATACTTATTTCATCGTGTACAAAAGTTACAAAGGGGTAGATCTAGAAATAAGTGTCATCAGAAGTATGGGTAGATATATCTTCCATAATTCATACAAATATTTGTTGATGTAATAAGTGAGGCTCAGACTTACATAAGCCATATATTTCAAAACAAATAGTAATGACTATGTTCTTGAAATAGTAAGAAAATGGAAACAAAATTCTAGCTGGTAACTACTTTCTAAGATCTTCCACCTGTGGGGCGCCTTCAGTTTCTCAGGATTTCTGGAGCCTGGTCCGCTGAGGGATTTTATACTTCTGACTTAGGTGTCCACTTTCTGTGCTCTACTAATTCAGTTAGCATTTGTCCATACATTTTCAAACTTCCCACGTTTTCTTGCTGTTTTATCCTTTTCCATTCTGTTTATTTTTGTAATGTATGACTTATTCTTAGATAAAACAAACTGTTGGCATGTTTGTGAAGTTTTAGGAGAAGGTGGAACCAGATGTTCATTAAATCTACCATGCTTACAGTAAGTTCAGTGCATTCTTTAACAGTAGGATAAACACAATTTGGTGATGCTAGGTTTTAAATAGGTAGAATCATTTTTTCGGAGGAAAATGCCTACTTTTTAGCAAATCGACAATAGAACTCTTCAGAACGAACAGAATTTGACCACCAAGCATTGTTGCCTCATGTACTCCCATCATTAAAATAGAACAGGGCATGGTCAATAAAACACACCCAGGATTGTTATAAATAGCCAGGACCTTACATGGGGAATTTATTCTCATTTTACTGGAATCCAAATCTTGTACCAATTTACTCTGGGCTAGGAATGAACTTTTGTTTTTCTCTTAAGAGGAAAAACATGAAAATTTAATTAGACAGTTTGTTCTTGGATATGTTAGATATGATGAGGTCAGCAAAAATTTTCCTCTAAAGGGCCAGATAGTAAATATATTCGGCTTTGTGAGTCATATGGTCTCTGTCCTGGTACTCAATACGGTCTGTTACAGCTGTAGACAGTAGTAAACAATGGGCACTTCTGGGGTGCGTTGCTATAGCCTGATGACGGGTTATGACCATGGATGCATGTTACAAGAGGCAGTTTAGTAGCAGACACTGAACTGTAGAAAGACAAATTGTTATTTTCTTGATCATCACTGCAGTCTACTAAACAAAAACAAACATCAAATCACGAAAAATAACATTTATATAACAGTCACATTGAAAAAGCATGTGCATTATAATACCTGTGGAATTATGGGAAATGGTAATACAGAAGATAGGAAATTGCATAAGTCTGTACTGTGCAATTGCATAATTGTCTTAGAAAACAGCTATAATTCTTATTTTTTTAATGACAAACATCATGTGATTTTCAGAGGAATTCAGAAGCTATCAATGATTTTTAATGACACTTTGTCAATTACATTTTAAAAATAAAATGTACTGTGTTTATGACTACATCCAATTTTTTTTCCTTCTTCTTCATCAGATCCTAGAATAAGTTAGGCTTTAAATCCATTCCCTTTGAAGTTCAGAGTTCATTCTTGAAAAATTCTTTCTTCTTTGCTTTTTAATTTCTTACTGCCCTCAACTAGAATTCAAATGGAGTGGAACACTCCTGGTCTTTCTTTGTAGGAGGTTTCTGTTTACAGGGTCCTTTACCCCTTATTTATTTGACTTGGCTTGGACATTCTACTTGTGAACAGAGTTATGAAAAAGCATAAAGCAGGAGAACCTTTTGGACTTTCCTTCCAGGAAGTTCTGATGCTTTTTGATAACTCTGACCCTTGAACATATATTTTGATTGATAATAAGACAAAACAATGAGAACATACTGCTGGCAAATTATTTGTTTATTTATTTCAGTGATCCCAATGTGGTGCCCTTTAAATATCACCTGAAGGGCAACAGCAGCCCTCCCTGCTCCTGATCACTTTGCTATTTTTCTTATTGGAATTATAAAATGGTGTAGGGAGAAGTTTGGAGAGCCCTTCAGCATTACAGAAAGTTAAACTTTCTGAATTGACAACTTTTTTTTGTTTGTTTGTTTTAAAAACAAGAATTTTTTTATTGCTTAAAGTATTACAAAGAGTATTACATATGTCTCCCCCCCCCCTTGACAATCCCCCAGCCTCCCCTACCCCCCAGTGTCTTATGTCCATTGGTTATGCTTATATGCATGCATACAAGTCCTTCGGTTGATCTCACTTTTTGATAAATGTAATTTCCAAAAGCACACTTTTAATTTTAATTCCTTGCCCTGACCTCCACAAAGTCATTTGGTCTGCAGAAAATAGCACTGCCAATAAATAAAAATATGAAAAACCTCAAAAAGAAAGGAAAAATATACTGTGTATGCAGAAAATTAAAGGCAATCTAGTTCTTTGTTATGTAAAAACAACTGATAATGGTTATTCTAAAACAATGTGGATTTTGATTATACCACAAATTGTCCTCTCCAGGGAGAGAATTCAATGAGAGAAAACCCAGCCCCAACTATTTTATGTTTCAATTCTGCTATCTTGATCAGATGCCTCTGTTTGATGATTGCTCAGTAATTATGTTTTACTGACCTTTCTTACATGTGTTGGAAATCCATGCAAATTCCCTTTCTCCTTCCCAGTTTAATTACATAGCATTTATTTTACTCTACCCAAATACTTGCTATTTTATTATTTTTTTATTTTTAATATTTTAATTGATTTCAGAGAGGAAGGGAGGAGAGAGAAAGAGAAACATCAGTGATGAGAGAAAAATCATTGATCGGCTGCTTACTGCACCACACACGGGGATTCAGCCTGCAACCCAGGCATATGTCTTGACCTGGAATCCCACTGTGACCTCCTGGTGAAATGTGAAAAATCAAACTGAAATGCATTGTTTTCCTCTGGGCAGGATGCAAAGGTGATTTTCCAGGTTCTTACCCAGGTGGATTCGAAGACTGAAGCCATGGACAAAAGGTGGTATAGGAAAAGGTGGAAATTTATTGGGAAACCAGCACAGATTCTCACATGGGGGGGAGAGAGAGACCCAGTAAGATCCTCTTTCTTAGGTTTATAAAGGCTGCAGTTCTTTTGTGTCCTGATATCCCCTCTGATTGGTCACCGAGCAGCTTCAGAGTTCAAACCCCATATGGGATTCCCCTTCATTTCTCCCTTTTGTTTTTCTACTCCCTGCGCCCTTCCCCTTTATTCCATGAATGAGTGGCTTCCTCTCCCTTCATTCTGTAAATGTGTACCTTTTGGCAGCTCCCAGTCGCCTTATTCTGCGAATGTATGCCTTCTGGCAACTTCCAGCTTTGCAGCCCCATGGTTCTCCCCCATGGACCCCTAATTCCTAAAACTCCCTAAACCTGCCCATTTTACCCCTAAAAATTCCTTTCACTGGTTCATAGGTTGTTGCTCAACCACTGAGCAACACTGGTTAGGGTATATTTGCTATTTTCTTTTCCCTTTGCCCATGGTCTCTCCAAGCTGGTGAGATTACTTACTTCCCTCTTATTCAGGCCACTTATTTTTCTACACTGCCCACCCTCTTTGGCTTATGTATGCTCCCAAAGATAGCTCTAGGTCACCAGATTTCATTCTGGGCATCTGGTCCCCGTGATGACTGACTACACAGGCCCACTAACTAGTAGGGTTATGAGTCCTTCATTGGAGAGGTCAAACCTGGGAAAACTTGTTCAAAAGCAGAGAGAATTGGACTCAGAATCAGATAACTTGGCAGAATCCCAACCTGTCACGGCATAGTAGTTACATTAGTTTACCTTCAAATGATTGTAATATCTTCTTTGTACAGTTGTGAGGACTAAATGAAATAACGTTTGCATGGTGCTTAGCACAACTTTTGTATCACTGTATGGCAATTATTTTCAACTGATGTACAGCAAGAATTTTTAAAACATGTTGAAACAGGAATTTTAGGGGGTAAAATAGGACAGGTTTAGGAAATTTTAGAAATTTTGGAAATTAAGGGGACCATGGAGGAAGCACAGGGCTGCAGAGCAGCAGAAGGTATATTTCCATAGAATAGGGAAGCTGAAAAGCTGCAACAGGTACATTTCCACAGAATGAGAGAGCTGGAAACAGCAAAAGGTCTATATTTACAAAATAAAGGGAAGGAAGCCCTTCATCCAGAAGGAGAAGAAGAAAGCCCAAAGGGAATAGGAAAACAATAAGGAAGGAGGTGGGGAGAACTTCACAGGTCCTATGTGAGGTTCCTCCTTGGAGCCCAGGAGTTACTATAGTAACCAGTCTAAGGGAATAGTGACCAGTCAGAGGGGCTATTAAGGCACCAGGATCTGCAGGGAAAAGCCATAGGGAAAAGGAACTCAGTGGGACCCTTTACTCCCTCCCCACGTGGGAGTCTGTACTTGTTCTTCAAAAATCTCCACCTTTGCTATACTACTCTCTGTCCGTGGATTCATTATTCGACTCTGGTGGACAAAGAATCCAGGTTCTAGTCCAAAAATTACGTTTCAATGTGATACCTGGATATTTAGTCAGGAGCACTGACCTCTTTTCCCTTAGATTGTCAAATAAAATAAAATAAAAAATGACAACAGCCTCACAACAATAGTCAATCTGGTGTGAATAAATAAAAATTATACCTTTTTTGGTCAGATCGGTAAAAAATATATTTTTTGGTGTGCTGCAGAATTTTAGTAATTAGTTCATGTGTGCTATGAGATGAAAAAAGGTTGAAAATCATTGCTATGGAGGATAATTATCCATTTACTCTGATACCCAGAAAGATTATATTTTGTTAAAGTCCACAAGCTGGATACTAGACCTAATCTAAAGGAATTTCATCTGAGGCCTGTTTATTCAAGAGACATTGGCTTTATCAGTCACTCCTATATAGAATTACATGCGTAGCAGTTAAGGTAAAAGAGAGTGTAATATGTATAGACAAAAAGGAGAGAGAAACATAAATTATATCCGACTTCATTTGGGTTTGCAGCCAGCTCAAAGAAATGAATGATGTATTCCTGGCGCAGACAATCAACTGGTGCCAAAGTGAGTTCAAGTTCTAAGGGAAGATCCTCAACTAACAGCCTATGTGTACCAAATCTCTTTCAACTAAATATAGAAGGATTGGAAACATCTTGACATTTTTGAATCCTATTTGAAGGAAAGCAGAAGAGAGGATTAAAGAAATTACATCAGTCTATATAATTCTCATCACCAGGGAGTAAATGATTGGTTCTTGGACAGAAAAAGATGGTAGGAACTTGGGGAGAAGAGACTAAACCACCTTATAGTTTGTAACAATAAAGGGGCAGGAAGAAAGGAGTGGTCCAATATGAGCTGCCATCTTTAAGGCTAGCAGGTTTTAAAATGTTTAAAGTAAAGTAAATCCATCGCTTGAAATTTAGACATGTCTCAAGAGAAGAGATAAATTTATATAAACACATGTATAAACATGACTTTTTTGAAGTTATCAAATATATGTTATGTATTTAACAAGTATGAAATGATATAATTGTAACTGCAATCACAGATGTTATCAATCTTGGAACATAGGTATATTAATAATTTTAAAGAGGGATATCTACAATGAGGAAATACAGTAACATAACAGTTAAGAATTTAGGCTTTAGAACAAGACTTTCTGAGTTTGAATCCCAACGATTTCATTTACCCACTGAATGATATTGTCAAGTTACTCAACCTCTCAGTGCCTCAGTTTCTCCTCTAAGAAGTAGAGGACATGGTTTTACCTACATTTTAAGGTTTTGTGAAAATAAAATGAGCAGTACATATAAAAAACTTATCAAACTTACAAAAGTTTTGCATATCGCAAGAAAAAATTCTAGGTATTATTTTAAAGGAAAAGTTATAGAATAAGGCTAGAAAAGAATGGTATAAAAGTACTATATTTTTTCTAAGATAATGAAAAGGGAACAAATATTTCCCATTTAGCAGAGTCATGCAAACAATATTTTTTCCATTACAACAATATGATGAACAAGGAAGATAAACTTACTGTGTTTAGTAATACACCACTGATAGATAAAAAGAAAAGCAAATCAACTCTCATTGTTCTTGTGAATTATCTGATATCAGTGATCTTCCAAAGGAAAGGGATATGAATGAATATAATTTAAAGCCAAAATAAATAAACACCAGGTAAGCAAATATCTAGGAAACTTTAAAAAACTAAGTCTTGTGCTTAGAATAAATTACATATGGTTTGATCAAGATTTTTATGATTATGTGGAGATTGAAAAGGTTCTGGAAAACTGGAGAAAGGCAAATGTTTTTCAGTATTCCAAAAGGGAAGAAAGTGAATTTTACACTTAGCAGTAGTAATGGTAGTAGTGTTGTAGATAAGCTGCCAGGCAGTGCAGGAGAATAATCGGTCTGACACTCAGAGGATTCAGAAGAGGAGCCTTTAATGCAGAATTGCAGATGCACTAGTGCGATGACTCAGGAGAATCATCCTCCAAAGCCTGGGAGATGAATATGGAGGAAACCTTCCTTTTACCCCCTTTAGTTTCTTTGTCCCCCAAATATGGATCAGGCTTCCGGACTTTTCACAGGCTTTGAAGCCCCCCATGAGTTGGGATGAGGGAAGTGAGATTACACACAAAGGGCCTGGCCTGGCTGGCACCAGCACTGACAACCCCCCTCCAGGGGTTGTGTATGGTTCATGGTTTATGGCCTTGGTAAAATGGGAGTATTCTGGGAAACAGGTTCTGCAAGGCAGGACAAGCATTACAGATAAGAATGGAGCTAATTATCTACTAGCAAGAATATGCGTCAGAATACTGGTTACTGGCACAGATTCTGATTGCTAGCCCCCCAAATGTCTTATATTCCCCTTCAGTAGTAATAGTGATAATGGTAATACCTACACTGTGGTAGTAGTAATGGTAATAGCAGAAGTAGTGATAGCTGCAGCAGTAAGAGTAGTTAACATTAATTATGTACTTACCATAGCCTAACCATGGTACATGAAATGCCTCAATTAAATATTAAAAATAATATAAAGGGTGTGTTGTTGTTATTCATATTTCACATATAAGAAAAAAATGAAGCTGAACAAAGTAAAGTAGCTTGGCCAATATCATGGAACTATGCAATGTGGACCAGAAATAGACAGCTATGCCTTCCAAATAGGTGTCCTATCATTTTGCTTCTTTACATATTATATACATGATATGTTCGTTTCTAATTATTTATTCAGTAGAGGCTTTTTCAGTATCTTTGTGCCTGACACTGCTCTAGGGTTTGAAATAAGACAGTGAGTAAAATAAAGTCCATCACATTAGGATAGTTACTTTCTGGTGTGGGTTTAGGAGATGGGCAGTAAACCAATAAGGACATGAATAAATACTTTGTCCTATGTCAGAATTATAGAGCAAAGATAAACAGGAAACGGGGGGAGGGAGAGCTGGAGAAACAGTGTGGGTGCTGTCTTCTATTAGTGACTAACAAGGGCTCTCTAATACGGAGATACTTGAAGAAAACACAAACAAACAGAAGAATGCAAGGGACTAATCCACAAGGCTCGCTGAAGAAGAACATTCCGGGTAGAGGGAGTGGCATATTGAAATCACCTAAAATGAACACAAAAATTATTTTTCTCTCAGGGTAACTATATAGATTGGCATGTTTTAAAACTTTTATTTAAATATCTGATTGCATGTAACACCGAATGATCATTTTTGTTAACATTAGATCTGATTACTCAGGCCTATGATAACCCTCAAATTAAATCATACACCCTATATTCCTTCTTGTCCAGGCAGGATATTTAAAAGAACATAAATGGTCCCAAGCCCATTAATATTTGAAACTAAAACCTATAAAAAATGATAAATGATACATACTATCCATAAAATAGAGATTACATTTCCAATCTATAGCAGAGACACCAAAAGACACAAAGGTGGGTAAACAAGTTATAAAACCTCCAAATTTCTCTTGATTTGTGCCAGAGCTCATTTGTGAATGGCCAGTTTACCTTAAAATTAATCTGATTGGTTGATGATGCAGCCATTATTGCCATGACTTTACCAAGGTCATTGACAACCTCAATAAGGCTAATGAACTTCATGGACATCTTTACCCTGATTACCCCTCTTTTCAGAGATATCCAATTTACAGTGATAGGGAATATCAGCTTCCTCTTAGACTTGGGAAATGCACAGATTATTTATTAAAAAAATTGGAGACTGCAGTATGGATAGTTGTAGTCATGACATGTATTTTATGACCATTGGCTGGATGCCTTACCAGGAAATGTAGAAAGGATATTCAAATTTCCCTCAAGTTTCCCCCAATTCTACCATGGTCACAGAGTCTCAGAGTCATGCTGGATCAATATAGTTTTAAAGAGACTGACAGTAAAGAGTACCAATCATTACAGAGTCTGTTTAAGATATCTTGAGAAATAAAAACTTTGGCAGCTGCTGGCAGTAATGTCTTTGTTACTTTTTTGTAATCTCTTACAAAGAGAGAAATGTCAATATATATGACAGGTTCCTCCAGAAACTAACTGCTCTGGCAACTCTGTGGACTGGTGGAGACAGACTGTGAAAGGCTGACTCTTTTTTCATTCCACCCATGACCCCACCCCCACCTCCGGTGTTGGCATCCTACCAAGGCACTCCTTCACCTTATTAAATTGAAATGTCTGTCATCTGTTTCTGTTAGTTCTAGAGAAATTTATGTCAAGTTCAGAACACAATTCAAATATCTTGTACGGCTAAAGTAGTGTTTGCATATAAGACAATAAATTGAAGTTTTTTATTTTACCAAGTAAATATGTTTCACCACTCGCAATGCTATTTTATAGATTTGTTCTCTCAGTAAATATGATTTGTAAAAGGATTTTAAATAACTTTTAGTATGAGATGATATCTTCAAAGTCGATTTTAATTGTCTATCACTGTTATTAAAAACTTTTTAGGGCTACATGATTAGAATGTATAAAGAAAATAATGTAACTTGAAGCTCGCATTAATGTTCTACTACATTTTTGGAATTCCATTTGATCTTACAGCAGGTATAATTTTATATGTTATAAAACAAGATTTAGATTGATTAATTTTTAAACAATCTAAGTGTTTTATTTGTGTTTAAGTTATTTCATGTTGAATTCCCTTCCTCTGATTATAACTTCTTTCCTTATAAAATATGTAACAAGTTTTTAATGCTAAAAGAGCAAGTGAATAATACTTATTAAGTAGTCTGTTGGTACACAACTACCAATTCCTCGAGGGTTTCTTAAAGAAATAGAATAAACCCTGGTTTTTATAAATAGCAAAAGACAGAGCAGTTAGCTGGGAGAGTAACTAGGTCTGACTTTGCCACTAATTGGAAACTGCAAGAGAAAAACCAAGCCATTTGACACCAAAATTGCCACCATAATAAGTACCACTATCATTGGCCCAGGTCTCCGCTACCTCATCCATAAATTGATGTAGGACTAAGGGGCAGAGAATCATTAATCATCAAAGAAAGTATGATTAAACATCTTAGTAATCTGATTTTATTTAGTTATACAATGTTTTTTTAAATACCACTCAATGTAATGATCATTTTTAGAATTTTGTTGTTGAAGTCAGACTTTAGGATTCAAAATCAACATCAGAGACCTAGAGAGTATTATGCTAAGCAAGAAAGACAAGTATCACATGATCTCACTTACATGCAGAATCTAATAAACATAAGTAAACTGATGAACAAAATAGGCCCAGAGACATGGAAGCATGTACCAGACTGATGACTTTCAGAGAGAAGCAGGGAGAAGGTGGGAAGAGATTAACCAAAGTATTTTATATGCATATGCATAACCACGGACACAGAAAATACCTTAGTGAAGGCTTGGGTGGGAGGGGATGTGGAGGGCAGTGCAGGGGAAGAGAGGGAATCAATGGGAGAAATAAAGGGGAACTTCCATGATAGTTTAACAATAAAGATACATTTCAAAAATGGTATCTGGATTGTCACCTACTGCTCATGGGAAAGAATATTGGAGGTCATTAGAGACTGCTTCTTGGTGAGTGCCATGCCATCAGACATCTTAAGCCTAGTGTTCTGATTTACATAGTCATAATTATGCCCCAACCCCCCCATCCCCCCAAACCAAACCTTCTGGGATGCATTATGATTCACTGAACGATTATAAATGGAGATAACATTTTTTTTTAAATGAAGGAAATCGTGCTCTCTTTCTCATGTCAAGACATGCTATTTAAATCTGGGTGACTTTTAAAGCAGGAGAAAATTTTTCATCAGATTTGGCTTTGGTTGCTTTTTGCCTTCATCACACTCTCACAGTGCCAAGTTTTGAAGCTTGCGTGTTCAGGTTATTGAGGGTGCTGCTTTTCTGAGTGCAAATAGAGTTCAGGTTTCCTAAAATAGAGAAAGCGATTGTTCCCTTCCCCCTCCCACTTAAAAAATCACTTATGGTTCAACGTTATTTGATTTAGGTCAAAACTAAAAATAAAATTCCTCCAAGTTGTGACTAAACAAGGAAAACTTCTCAAAAGCACTTTAAAAAGAAAAGTCGTAATTGAGCGTAAAGGAGGTACATGAAGAATGGCTATTGATTTTGAAATTTAACCTTGATGAAGTATCTTCTTCTGGAAAATAACTGCCGATGCTTTCTAAATATGTGAGCTTCAATTAGCACCTGGCTTTGCTGTTGATTTGCTGGCCTCAGTCAACACACAGAGTTTTTCATTTTCCAGTCTTCGAAATAAGGTGTTGCTTGAATGACACACATTCTTAAGAAAGTAAATTACCAGCACTCTTCAAATAAGAAAGTGTTTTGAGAATGCTTTCTCATAAATACCCGTGTTTCAATAAAGTTATAGCCATGAAAACCTTGTGAGGAAGATCAAGCATTTTACTGCATGCTCAGTTCCTCTTTCTGACGTCCCCTCTCTTCTAAGGTCCCAATGTCTGGCTGCTTCCCCATGGACACAATAGGTCCTTCTTATGAAGGGTCCTCATCTGGATTGTCAGCCACATGGTCTCAGGATGGACACAGCTTCCTTTCCTCCAGTTTTTCTTTCCATGATTTTCCTCTGTCTCCTTTCATTAACTTTACTTCCAAAGAAACACTCATATATACTTTTCCTATTTTATACTCATTTTCACTCAGGACTACTCAATAGATATTCAATGTCTACTCTAGGCCAGACACTACTATGGCATTAAGAATATGGAGACATATAAGACAGTAGGTCCCTGCTTTAATGGAGCTTATGTTCTAGAGAACTAACACCTAAATAAATAAAAATGAGAAGATTTCTGAGTTGATGATTGCCAAGAAAGAAATAACCTTGGGGAGAATGAAGGTGCATATGGTGGAATGGAGGGTGAAGGAGGCAGCATATTAGACAAGAAAGTCAGGGAAGGCATCCCTGAGATATTTTTCTCCTTATATTTGAAGGTTGAATAAAAGCCAGTTGGGTGATGAGTCAGTCAGGCAAGAACACAGCTCAACCTGTTCCAGGACAGTGTGTCCAGAGAATGGTTCACAAATGTGAATGATGTGAAATGGGATGGAAAGGTAGGACGGAGTCTACTTTAAAAAATATACTGAAGCCATCATTAGATATTTGGATTTTGTTCTAAAAGCAATGAGATGGTATTATGAAATCAGTAGTTTGCTCAATTCTGAAATGTTGTTTTGACCTGCACTGTTCGACCTGACAGAGAATGAAGTCAGGAGCATGTTTGTTGACAATGTAATGTCTTAACTAGCTTAGTGGTTCTGCAGTAAAAAAAAAAAAAAAAAAAAAAAAAAAAAAAAAAATCAGGCAACATGCAAAGCTATGTCTCACACTGAGGTGACAAGAAGACTTCTTAAAGTATTTCTCTAAATCTCATTGAGTAGGCAAGCACCTGTTCAGCCTAAATGTAAGGTGGTCCATTGACTTTTTTTTTCTTTCCAGAAGCTATATTTTGGAAGTAATTTCAGAAATCTGGAAGATGCATTAACTTTATAAATAATGTTTGTGGCAACCATGTGACCTGAAGAAGTTTGTGTAAGGTTCTGAAAACCTTAATTTCTTCGTTTTGAAAATTTGGTTATCAAATGCCATTCTCAGTATAGTGCATTTGAGATTAATATCCATCAAGTCACAGAAATGATTAAGAATCAGAAAGTTCCTGTCCTTATGATATTTTTAGCCTAAGATATTCTACATATAAACACAACTAAGAAAGAGCAAAGTCTTATTGGACGTAAATGTTAAGATGGATTATATATGTTTAATGGTCACACATTTTGGGGGAATCTTTTCCAAAGTCCAACCAACTATACCATACATCTCATTTGTAAAATTGCTCTGTTTTAGTTGCCCTTCTGACAACCTTTCTCCCAGATTTCACCTATCCACTTTCATGTAGTATAGGCCAACAGTAACCTTAGGAAATAGAACAGAAAATCATTGGACTGAGGACTGACTTTATAGGTATAAAACCTGAGCTGTCATACAGGGTCTCATGCTCAGAAAGACACTACTCTATCACCTTGAAATTTTTAATAACATTTTCTCGACCTTATATTTATAAATTAAATTTGATTGGGCAATGGAACACATATTTTCTTCTTTTTATTTTTTATTTTCCATTGATCTCTAAAAATGATATAGCTTGTTCTGATTGGATCAATTGCCCACATGCCTACCTATGGTAATTAATCTCTGAATGCTATAATTTCCTCTATTTCTTTATGATCAGACCAGGCACTCAGCTTAAATATATTAGTTGAGTATCAACAATTTCGAGGCATGTGATAAACTTTTAAGGTAGGTGACAGGATGGTAAGCTGCAAGCAAAATATGTTCTTTCCTGTAAATTGTGGTAAAATGTTTTAAAGTCATTACTTTTTTCCCCCAAATTATATTGCTAAATACTTAAACCTTTAAAACCAAAGTTGCAAACTAAGGGTCAGTAGGTCAATTTCAGCCTACACTTATGTTTGACCAGTAAACATCATTTGTTTGACCAGCATAGACATTGACAAAATGTGAAAGTGAGAGCTCTTAATTGGGGCCTGAAGTTCCAGGAAGTCAATAGCCTAACCACTTAATTGTCTTTCACAAGTCAGTTACACAACTTGGTTTACTCTTTCGGGTCTTTTCGAGCCTTAACAGTGGTTTCCAAACTTTAACATGCTGTAGGGCTCATTAAAATGGATTATTAACCCGACTCCCAGAATTTCTGATATAGTAGGTCTGGGTAGGACCTAGTGATTGCTAACAAATTCCTGGCTGTTACTGGAGTCTCTAATCTGGGAAACACAGTTTAAGACCCATTGGTCTAAGATGGTAACTGCTATTCCTGCTATTAACTGTAATAAACATCACCCCAGATATAGAAATATTATGTGAATAAACCACCTGTACTTTAATTAGTCAAGCTAATTAAATAGAAAACTTAGCTGTGACAGCATATATTAATTGAAGCAATTAGTGAGTCTGCCTTTTTTCTCTCTCCTAAAAATGGAAAACTATCCCATATTCACTAGTCATATCACAATCCTATTTCAGTGTCCTCCATTCCTTTACTAACATGCTTTGCTTTTTCCCAAAATAGTAAAACGACTTAAAGATGTTGTAAAGTTGTGTCACCCACTGTAGATATCAAAAGCAATGAGGTAATGGAAGAGGATGGTTGGGACAGTTGATGATCGATTCATATTGGACAGGCTCTTATCCGATTGTCACGCACTTGTGAGTGCCTTGCACCCAGGATGCCAAGATTTTCCTAGACGTTTAAGAACTCGGCAATATCCTTCAGATACACCCAGCTCTCAGCTGGAGGCCCTGTGGCTCTACGTTCCAATGCAATGCAGAGTTCAGCCTGGAGTCATTTTCCTTGTCAGTGTCCTCTCTGAGACTTAGCGTGTGAACTCACTCAAACAAGGTTGCTCCGTGATCATAATCAGCCATCGGCTCCTCAAACCCACACCTTTTAGAGAATATGTGATACAGCAGTGTGCTGACTAAACTGGTTTTTCTAAAGCTAATGTGTTCTAAATCCCTCTGTATGTCTGCTTCCCATTTGTTTAATAACTTCGCTTGGGTAATGGAATGGGAGATGATTTTAAAAGAAATTAGCATCTTAATTTTTCCATTTTTTTCATTTGTTTTCTTTCTTTCATGTGTGGGGGATAGTTAGAGGGGGGGTTATTAATGTACTTTTATTAGAAGTTTCAGTGGAATTCTCTCTAAAACTTGTCTTTAATGGGTTCATTCATTTTACTTATTCCTTTAGCCATCATCAGACACAACTATGGTTCATTTAGATTTTATATTCAGATCATTTGTTTTCCATAATAATAGGAGATTGTAAGAATGAGAATAAATTAAAATAACAGTCCTGTAATTGTGTGCATGCCTCTCTGATCCTCTAGACTGCAAATCACTCAAGCTGGAAGCTGTCTCATTTATCTTTGTCCCACACAACAGTGAACATAAAGTTGCTTTGTATTATAGTAGATATTCAATAAAGGTAAATTAAATTGAAATGACTCCCCCCCACCGCAACACACCCACAACTTGCTGCTTAATTTTCTCATTTATTAAGGAGGGGTAATGGTTTTGACCTCACAGTTTCTCCAAAGGACTGAATAAAATAATGTATGTGAAGCACTTAGGGCATTCCATCTATGTTGGCTTTTAATTATTGATAGCTGTTTTTACTGCTTTTTGAATATTATTTATATTAATGGCTTCAAATACTTTGATGGTAAGTGCTCTAAGTAAAATGGGTCATTTTACTCAGCAAATTGGCCCTGATTACCTTCCATATTTCTTTCTTGTGCCCAATGTTTTGTTAATTCTTTCAGAGTCTTATAATTTGATTAGCTTTAAATCCAGATATCAACAAAATACTCTAATCTGCAGTACAGCCTCAAGATTTTGGGATACAAAATTACCGTAGAGCAAAAAGATAATTGACAATAAACACGGAATATTCCCTCTTCTTAAAAGAAAATTTCTTCTCGGCACTGAGAGAGAATGCGTGATCCCTGGTGGTAGTTGGACTGAACATGAACTGTAGCCTAATATAGAATAATTTCCTTTGTCCAAAGTCATATTTTCATTTTAATCACTCCATAATTTATGCTAATCCCTGTTGTATATCATATAATATGTGATCATTGAATTTTCTTTTTTTCTGAGGGTTTAGCCATAAAACAAGGCTAAAACAAGAATCTGGGCTATTTTCTACTTTGTCCCTCCTTATTGACAAATCATTCAGTTTTTTTCTGGATACCAATCCCGTCACCTGCAAATGAAGTAATCTCTGTCATAGATATAATGCTGGCCACAGAACTCATGGATTTCTTCCCGAGGTTGCTCAAAAGGCTGCTCAAACGCACTGTGCAACTCAAGGGTACAAGTCCCCAAACTCCATCACAGGGCTGTTTCTTCTGCATCTTGGCATCCATGAAGATGTGCATTTCCTTGGTAGTCATGCTGCCCCTTCCCTGACATGAAGAAGCATGGCATGTTACATAAATTATTTGTGCACATTACCCAACACAACTAAGAGAACAAGGAGGGTATTAACCATATATAATGGGTTTACTTTTACTTTCTGTTATTGCCACTTAATCTTTAAATGGACTAACTTTTTGGGATTCCCTAAGATTGGGGATTTATATGCAGCAATAAAGACTGTTCAGAGCAGAGTATAAAACAAAAAATATTACCCCAAATCTCATTCATCTAAATGCAGCTCTTTTTTTTTTTTTGGAAGGAATGCAATCACCTTTGCATGAATGTATATCTAGTAGATACAATCATCTCTATGTGTTAGCTGCTTATGGTCCTTCCCATACAGGAAAATGTGGGGCTGCATTGTGAGCCCAAACCAGCACAGCTGTTAGCAATAAGGGGCTGTCTATGGAATTCAGGACAGAGGCCAGATTTGCCTCTGTAGCACATCTTTTTTTTAAGCACATGATTCCATATTTCACTTCTCAACTTGATTTCATGGAACTCAGAAATTGCTACACACACACAAAAAAAGCATAATAAACTCTTGCTATTCACTGGAATGGTGCCAATGGAAAATTAATGGACTTTTCTGTAATTATTGAATTGTTCCAATTGATGAATTGTTGAGTGCTCTGGGATTTCATACCAAGAGACCCATATGGTTACAGAATCTTAAAATTGGTAAATGCCTCAGACATCATCCCATCTGTATTTGACCCAATTTAAGTCTGCCCCAGCTTCTCTTAGCCCCGCTCCTTGCCCCTGCTATGGCTAGCATCAGGTTGTCACCCTCTGATTCCTGGGTTTGTGCCTGTGTCTATATTCTTGGGGATGAGGCTGGTCTTCACTATGATTTGCACTGCCCTTGCTGATGCAGGAGCCACACTGGTGCTGGAACTCCAGTCTGATCCCACTGCACCCACATGGGCAGCTGTTGTTGTTGTTATTGTTGTTGTTGTTGTTGTTGTTGTTGTTGTTCTTGTTCTTCTTGTTCTTCTTGTTCTTCTTCTTCTTCTTCTTCTTCTTCTTCTTCTTCTTCTTCTTCTTCTTCTTCTTCTTCTTCTTCTTCCTCTCCTTCTCCTTCTCCTTCTCCTTCTCCTTCTCCTTCTCCTTCTCCTTCTCCTTCTCCTTCTCCTTCTCCTTCTCCTTCTCCTTCTCCTTCTCCTTCCCTTTTTATCCACTTCTGGGCTCAGAAGAATCCATGAGATCTGGCTTCCCTAGGGTATCCCAAAGGGACTGAATTTGAGAACTTAAAAGTGTGGGAGACATTAGCACCCCTTAGGGCAAATTTTCACTAGTGAGAAGCAAGAAACTGGAAGATGCAAGAAGATGTATCCTCCTTCCTCTCTCCACTAGATGGACTGATTAGAAATCTAGAGGTGATCTCCTTATGTCTAAGTCACAGCCTGTCTTTTCTCTTAAAGCTGTGCCAGTTCACCAATTCATAACCTCTTATTTGTTTCCTTCCTTGTCTGCCTTGCCTTCCTGTGTTCCTCACTCTTGTTGAGTTGTCATTGCACCTCCCAGCCCTCACTCCCCCAACTCCCATAGCATTAGTGTGTAAGCTTCACATTAGGTTGCTTTTTTAGAATCTGGACTGAGCCATGTTTTAAACTTCTTGTCTATGGGAGAAGAAACAGAGTCTTAGAGTAATTAAATTACATCTCCATGGTCAAAGATTGTAAAATACATTTTTAAAATGTTCATTCCCTTTGCTCTCATCAAATATCTATGATAAAATTATCCCATATCAGCATCCAATTGAAGCAACTATCCTTTTTCTCCATATACCCTATCCACCTCTTATAACTCATGCTGATCAATTTCTGTTGAATACAACACATTTTGTTTTGCCATAACTTGCATATTTTATTTCAATTTCAGGATTATACCTTATCTCCATGCAACCTAGTAAGTTCCCTGAGAGCAAGAGGCTCATTTTGATTTTTTTTGTTTGTTTGTTTATTCCCTAGAGTTCTGAATATAGAGAAGGTCATCCATGAGGTGTTTTGAAGACTTTTGCTACAGCTAAAGCAAAACTTGTCTTCCTTCAGGGACATTTTCAATCATAGCAAGACTTCTGAGAAATCCTTTACCACAACCTTTTAAATGCCAATGGCAAATCCTTCTATGTTTCTGTAGTCCCCCAGACTTTGCAATACTTTTTCTCTAACATCTTTCCATCTAACTTATTTTTTTCTGTTTTAGGCTAATTTTTTTTTATATGAAGAATATATTCCCTCCAAAATCTACATGTTTTAAGAGTATATGCTGCTACCTTAAGAAAAATAAGGTATCATTGGCTTTTGTTTTATCCTAATTTAATGATGTAGACACGTTGTTAAATAATTTTAAATAGCTTGGTTGCAATAGAAAGAACATTGGTGGTTTTATAAAATTAGTCTTATAGGCAATTTTATAATATTATGATAAATGTCTAAACTCTATCCCTAAAAAATAAATATCTTATATTTCACATGTGTTTTAGATTGAAATATCTTTTTTAAAGGCCTTTTAAGGTTTGAAAATTCTCTGACATCTCACAATATCTTTCATGATTTTCAATACAATAGTGCCATGTTCATTTTAAAAAAAAATCATTCCTTAATTTGACTGAATAATTCTGAATTAGTTCTTAAATGTGCATGGCAATACTGAAGAATTCTGTTGTTCATTTTTTTGATTGTTCATTTATCAGTCATACCACCCTATAACATCAGCTTAATAAATCAACTACTCAAATCAGCTTTCAATTTTTATTTTATTTTTATTTAAAAAAATCTCTCTATATAAAAGCCTAAGTGACTATCTGACCATTCGACCATCCGACTGGTAGCTATGACATGCACTGACCACCAGGGGGCAGACGCTCAATGCAGGAGCTGCTGAGCTGCAGTGACTTGGCAGCTGTGGTTCTCATATGATACAACCGGAACCAGAGAAGAGGGAGCCGGTTCTGGGGTGTGTCACCTGAGAACTGCTCTCTTGCAATCCGGGACCCCTTGGGGGATGTTGGAGAGCTGGTTTCAGCCCAATCCCTGCAGGCCAGGCTGAGGGACCTCACCTGCCAGGGGGACACCGCTCACCCCGCAGGTGCCCTTTGAGCCCTGTTGCCACCCCAGGTGCATCCAGCTGGGGGCAGACATTGGGAGGTTGGTTCCAGGGCATGTCCGGCCAGTCTTGCCCAGTCCCATCCTGCCAGCCACCTTCTAATTAATTTCCTTTCAATGTGCAGGAATCCGTGCCAGGCCTCTAATATATATATATATATATATATATATATATATATATATATATATAGAGAGAGAGAGAGAGAGAGAGAGAGAGAGAGAGAGATATTTTTTTTCTTATTGATTTAAGAGAGGAAGGGAGAGGGAGAGAGAAATGGAAACATCAATGATGAGAGAGGACCATTGATTGGTGCCTCCTGCATGCCCCACACCAGGGATTGAGCCCCAAACCCATGCATATGCCTTTACTGGGAATTGAACCCTGACCTTCTGGCTCTTAAGTCCATGCCCAAGCACTGAGTCATGCCAGCAGGCAGCTTTCAATTAAAAAAAAAAAAGTACTTATAATTTTACTTCCTTTTTCTCAAGTTGGTTTATTGATACAGGTTCCAAAAAGTAGTTCATGCTTTGCATCTGGTGGCCAGTCTCTTAAATCTTTTAAATCTATAGGCTTCTTCTTTCATTATTTTATTCTTGCAAATTGTTTGCTGGAATAAACAGGGTTGTTTGATCTGCAGAGTTTTCCTGTGTCCTAGATTTTGATGATTGCATCTTGTGAAGTCATTGATATGTTTCCCTGTGCTTTCTGTAAGTAAGTAGTTAGACATAGATGTCTAAGCAGATTCAGATTCCAATTTTGTGGCCAGAATCCTCCGTAGGTGGTCACGTACTTCTATCAGGTGCCGGGAGCCAGTCCATCCTTGCTGTTTCAAGGGACCTGGCATATATGGCATACTGTTCTTAATATGTTTGCTCACCTTCTTGGCACTATGTGTTTTAACCAAGGTTGCCTCTCTGAGAAAGGTTGTTTCCCCAAGTAGGGATTTTCCCCTGAAGTTAGGGAGGGAATAAAATCCCTTAACTAAGTGCCAGGCGGGTAATTAATCACTTTAACTACGAATAATCATGTTTAAGCTACATAATCTTTACTCCCTGGAATGGAGATAAGAAACGCCCTAACCTTTGGAATAGAGATTGATAGGATTGGAATCAACTGGTATAAATACAGTTGAAACAAGACAACAGCAGACAGAACTTAGAAGACAGAGAGAGAGACAGAACCTAGGCACAGAACCTACACAGAACGTTCTCTAGAGACAGAAGAACTTCGCTGGAGAGAACATGGCAAAAGATCCTGGACTGAACCTGACTACAGAAATTGGCAAGAGAACCTGACTAGAACCTGGTGACTGAATCTGGCTGGAGAACCTGGACAGAACCTGGCTGGAGAACCTAGCGAGACAACATGGCTACAGAACCTGGCTGGAGAACCTGGAGAACCTGGCTGGAGAACCTAGCAAGAGACCATGGACACAGAACCTGGCTGGAGATCCTAAACAGAACTTCGCTGGAGATCCAGACCAGAAGTTGGCTGGAGATCCTGGCTAGGCTGCTGATCAACTGAACGCTGTCTTCATGTCCTTCCTTCTTCGCCGACTCCGTCCACACCTTTGGGGACCCCTGGACCCGCTGGGGTTGGACCCCAGCAATCAGGAGACACATGATGTTTGATTGTCTCTTTTTTTGTGATATGAAGGGCCAGTGATAATCACTATCTAGCTCTTTATTAGAGTTTAACAAAAATGGTGATTTTTTTTCTTAATTCAATCATTTCTTTAGTTTGTGTTAGTTGTACTATTTTTATAAAAAAGTTTTCCCAAAACTATTTGTTTACTCTGAGGTACAACTTATACAGGAAAAGAGCATGAATAATCCTTACTTTCCCTTTATTAATCAGCAGAAGACAAAGTTGGTTCTTGAGCATCCTCCAAATATGATAAATTACATTTTCTTTAAATATAAATAGGAGTGCATGAGTTTCGGCATACTTGATGTGTTAGAATCCACTGAACTTTTTAATATATTTAAGCTCAGTTATCAGTGGAAACTTCAATTATTTCCTTTGTTGTCTAGACAAACCTCAGTAGTCTCTGATAGTCTCCTTGCTTTCTGGTCAAACAAGATATTCTAGGCTTTTTTAATGCATTTCCTGTCTGAGACCTTTGTCGGTTATTCTCACCCTCCACCCTCCCCCCCTAAAAAAAAATTCCTATTTACATTTCATGGGAAACAGTTATTAGAGACCACAATCTGATGTTGGTATATGTATAATTTTTAAACTTAGGGATATTTCCTATGGACATATGGAGGAATACTAACATATATTTCTGGTTTACTTCCTAATCTCAGAATATATTTTTCAGGGACATAGAGCAATGGATGGGGTAAAAGGGATAATACTGAAGGTGACATGTCACTTAGCCATGGTGTGATTTTTCTTGCTCTATTCCATTACTGAGAATAGGAACCCTATTTATTCTACATCTTAATCTGATGATGAATCTTTCATCAGTCTGGTGAGCACAACTACCCCATTGATCCGCATGCATCATCTTGCACTTGTGAGAGCTAGCGCTTTGTTGTTTAAGCCGCTGAGACTTTTAGAATAATGTATTGCCATAGCATAATCCTGACTGATAAAACACTTTTATTTTACACAAAAATGAATGCCTTGTTAACTTTTTCTCCAGTTGACAGTTCTCTTCTTTCTTAGCTTAAATCCATAGTCTAAACTTGGCTTATGTAGTTAACTTTCTACTCTTCACTAATGGCAAATCATTCTCTCTTATGACTTTCAGGATATTTACATTTCTTTTGACATATGGTTTTCTACATTGTAGTATAATACCTCTAAGTGTTGAGTGCCTTGCAAGTGTGACTGTTGATAATTTTCAGCAAGTCATGGTTTGAATTGCTCTGTACTGGAGTCAATCTGTGAGCCATATTAGGACATTGATTTTAAGTGAGCACATCTGTACTCTGTCATGTATGTAATCTGCAAAATACATTGTGCTGACTGAATGTTTCCCTTTTTGTACTATGGAGATACAATAAATATTACCTCATAGAATATTTTCTTTGTAGATCACTGTAGCTGCAAACTTACTTTGTTCTGAAAGATATTTTGGTGCTGCATAGAACATTGGGCCCAAAGATATTTAGTATTCCTGCTACGTGACTACATATAATAAAACCCTCTGTAACATGACAGAATCAGCATGTAATGATGGCACAAGGCAGGTGCTTCATAAATATTTACTAAATAAAAGAATAAATGTGCTATATTTTATCTCTCCTGTTGTCAATATTCAAATATATTTGCAATAGTAGAAGAATAGTACATGCATTGATTTAAAAATTCTATCAGAATAAAAATAAATGCCAACTACCAACTTTGTATCTTTTTTTTTTATTAAACATAGCAGGTGTCCCATATGGGTCCCCATCATCAGTTAGAGCACATATTCCCCAGCGGCTAGAAATACTGTCTGCACCTTCCCCACTAATCATCCCTCTTCCCCTATGGCAGAGTTATGCTCCAGTATCACCATAGTAAATGGCTTACTGAAATAAGTGTACAAAGCATGATCCTCTTGTGTCAAGGTGGGACAACTTGGTGGTGTGAATTTGCTCAATCTTTTCTCTTCCTTACATTACTTCTCTCATTCCCTTACATGTTTTATTTTTTTCTAAAGAATAATTCATCGATATAGCATATGCACTCAAATTCCTGTTTGAGGCTCTGCATCTAGAAAATTTAATCTTATCTGGTTCAGAAGTGGCCCTAAAAAGCAGTCTCTAAGGATGGGATTCTAGAGTCAAATTTCCTATAAACTGGCCTTGTGACAATGGGGACCACATCAGTGAAGGTAAGTGGAAAATCTGAGAATTGTTATTCCCTAAAATGCTATGGCAATAAAATTACTTTTTTTTTTAAAATTCTTGGTTAACTGAAATAGTATGCAGGTGGGAGTGATGCACTGGCTTGTGCAATATGGTGTTTGAGAAGCATAAGTAACTAATAATTAGAATGAATGTGATATTACATGGCTATTGCTCATGATTTTAAAAGTGAAAATGACAGGCTCACGGAGATCAAACACAAATTCTGAATAACATGTGGATGTCAGAGAGTTTCACTAGCAGTGCTTTAAAAGTCCTCACCCCCTATAGCTGGAGAAATGGCCAATTTAAAGACCAGGCTTAATAGAGTAGCAGAACTTCAAAGTAGCAGATACTTCAGATAAGAATTATAGAACTTCAGAGATAAATAATCAGCTCATCAAATTGATGACAAAGTAAAGTCCTGATTCAAAACAATGTGGAGCCATGAAACTTAGGGTGGAGATGCTCCTAAAAACTTTGAAATTGCAGACTCTCTGGAAGCCACTGAGCCTGAACAATTATTCTTCTTCTCCCTTGTTGAAAGTCATAACCTAACTCTATCCCTTCTGCTGGAAGACCTTCCAGAAACCCTCAAATGTAACAGGTGTCTTGCAAGACAATCCTTGCCCTCCACAGTGGCCACATCAACTCCTACCCTCCTACCCCTCTACCGTATGATCCCCACAGTAGAATGGTAACTACTACAACAAACTTAAGTAAGTAGTAGCTCAAATAAAAACTTTGGTGTCAGATGTAATATCTATACTAGAGCATATTTACAGTTTCTGATTGGCTATCAATTCAGTGAATGCATTATCTTTTTTTCATTAGAAAGTAGAATTAGAAGCAGGTCACAAGTAATAATGACATTTTTCTATTGTCTTGCCCCAGGGCTATTTTAAATCTCTTGCTCTTGGTCACCATACATAGTCCCAAGGGCCTTGGTCCATGTGGATATTCTACATAACCTTCCTTGGGCCACACTATTGATGACATCATATTAACTGGAACTGATGAGCAAGTGATGCCAATTCTGGATGCTATGGTAAGAAATATGCACACCAGAGGTCGTAAAATCCACTCCACAACAGTCAGGAACCTGCTGCATTCATGTTATTTTAAGGATACTAACTGTTTGAGGCAAAGTTCAATAACTTGTCCAAGTCAAGGACAAGTTATTTACCTTTGCATCTCCTTCCACCAAAACAGAAGCACACAGTTGTAGTCTTCTTCAAGTCCATGTTTAGGAACATTACTACAATCCATGTATTCGGGGATGTGGGAAGTCTCTAGTTGTAAGTGGGGCACAGAGAACGACATGGCCCAGTGGCCACAATAAGCAATCTTGCCCATTAGGCAGTATGATGCAGTAGACTCCATGGTTCTAGAGGTGTCTGTGATGTAAAACAAAACAGAAAGACATCATGTGGAGTCCGTCTCTGGCAAACTCCAGAAGTGACAGTGAAAATTGCTAGTATCCAGGAGGAGCAAGGCCATGGCATCTGTAACAGGGAAGTACGCACCGTTAGTAAAACAGCTTCTGAAGTGCTACTGGGCCCTGCTAGAGACAGAGCACACAACCATTGGATGCCAATTGGTCTGGTGACCAGAAATGCCAACAGGAGCTGCATATTCTCAGGGCTCTCAAGTCATGAGTTTGACTGACAGAGGGGGCTGGTGATTATCAGTGACTATCTGTTGCTAATTTCCGAAGAGAAGATAACACAGAGAACTACAGGTGGGGATGCTTAGATCCTTCGTTTTCCAATTTTTAGCGAAAACAAGAATTCTTATATCTATTTGATACTTGGAGGTCTAGTGAGAGATATGAGACAACTAGGCGCTTTTATTGAAAGTATGAGGTTTTAAAGAAAAAGGACATTATCCATGATATTATGCTCCATTTTAATTCTATAAAACCCCTCTACAAAGAAGAAAAGATAGTTTTGAAATAGTCCGCAACTGACTTTCAGCTTTCTCACCCAAGGAAATCTAGACTAGGTGATGTAACCATTTTTCGATACCAAGAAGATGACACATGATACAAACACCCTCTACAAACAGTTGGGACCAAAGGGAGACTCAAGATGAGTTTGCTTTCCCTTTCCACTAGGAAAGATCTAGCCAACAAGAATACCAGTTCATATATATTTTTAAAAAGTGTCCCCTAACACCAACATTGTTAACTATCTTTACCTTCTTAATATGGGTTTTGAAGTTATTGGAGGAAGTTGGAGTATTCTAGGAGAATTCTGGATGTGCATGAACAAATGATACACATATCATATCTGTCTGATATTCTGCAAAACTAATCTTTCCATGATTCATGAGCTAAATGCCTATAGATTCCCATAAAGGGGTCAATTCCCTTTAATATTTTCAGAGTAAATACCGGAGGTTTTTGCATACATAGTCTTGTTTGAGTTGTCTTAGAGACACCTCAGGGCTACTGTAGGAAGACCAGCCAATGAGTGAACCATAAAAACCAAGGACTATTGAACAAGTAATGTGAAACTGCAAGTTGTACTGGTAATAAAATTGCATTGTGTGACGATCACAGATGTGTTTCTTGTTAATATTCAGTCCATTGAGCTGTGCTTAATTAATTTATTCTCTGTTTAAAGTAAGAGAAAATCAAATGGAAGTGGTAAATAGACTGCTAAAAACTGAAAATGGAAAAATGCCTTTGTTACCTTTTAAATTTGCTAGTTAGATTACATAGTTACTTTAAATGTTTAAGAAAGAAACAACTAAAGTTGTTCACTAGTCTTCAATAAAATAGCACATTTATTTATTTGTTCATTTTATCCTAAAAGAAACTGCTTTGGATTAAATAGACTCTGCCACTGAGGTAGAAAACAACAGTAACTTAGAAGAGCTCATCACACTGTGACCAGTCACCATGCATTCTGGAAGAGAATAATTCCCATTCCTTCACAGCTACTTATACATTATTCAACATAGCCATTTTAAATGATATAATATATGTATAGCATCCTATGTTAAGTTATGTATTACCCAATATAATCACAGGTTTTACAGTCTATAACAGGAAACTATGTCCTATAGGCTGGCCATTGTTTTTTTGCAAATAAGGCTAGTTGGAACCCTGCCACTTATTTCCTTACATACTGTCCAGGGGCACCTTCATGCTATAGCAGCAGAGTTGATTAGCTGCAACCAATATCTTACAACCCACACAGCCTGAAATATTTTCTATCTTTCCTTTTATAGAAAAAGTTTGCTGACCCCTACTCTAATACATAAAAAAGTGATCTACAGTAAATTTCATTACCTATACCAGACACATACCTGCCTTGTATTTTAAACTAGCAAGTGGTAGCTGCTTTAGAAATATCTCTCTATTCTACTAAGAGATATAAAAACATCCCTATTTTCACTTAATACATCTATAAAAAGCAGGAAAGAAAGAAAATTTATTTCATTTGTTTGTTTGCTTGTTATTTGGCTGGTGCCTCTGGAGAAACTCTGAAGCAGAGTCCAATAATGGACAAGGTCATCTAGTTCTTGGTGCTGAATTGAGATTTGCTCTACCAGTTCCTGAGAAGCATCTAGAAGAATTTCAAAGGAAGTTCCATCTGGTGATGCAGAGTCCTTAAGCTGTGACCTTGATTGAACTCTCAGGGTAACCTTCAAATGAGATGAACACACTTTGTTTCCATTCTTTAAAAGGAAATAAAAAATTGACCCATGAAAATAATTTGAGTAATTTGAAATAAGTATATTTCTATTTATTAACTGCATAATTTACATATGTAGAATTATATTCGTTATAATATATAAATATTAATGATATAATTATAGATTATACAATTTTAAGCATTTTCCCTCATAAATGGTCATTTAGGGCTTTTAGGCTATGACAACATGTTAGAAACATGTCTAAAGAAACTGTGTTTATAAGCATGTTTTTTGTTTCTTTCTTTTTGGCACCACACATAAACTAGACCCTTTGCATGCGGATGCAATTTTTAAAAAAATAAATTGACTGGTGTGAGTGATAGGGTTTGGAAAGCTTGATCTAGCCAGAGAAAATTGTTTGGGAGGAGAGAGGATCGAGGTGTGGGGCCATTTTAAGAGGGTATACAAAACTTTTAGATTTGATTCCAGGAAAAGTCAGAACTGGGTAGGTCAACCAGTTTTGTGGGTGTGTCGTTATATCCAGGAATTCAGTCATTATCCATGAGGTCAGGATTCTGGGAGGTCTGTCCACGCAGGAAAAGAAAGCCAATAAGTAGGTTTAAACAGGCAGGATCTAGGTCCCTGGGTGGCACATGGAAAGGAAGAGTAAAATTATATACTTAGGCATTGGTTTCCCATCACATGGATCAGGCCTCAGTGCAGGAATCCAGCCTACAGAAACCTGGGTGGAGTGACAATATTTTGGATTCCCAAGGGAATTTCAAGACAATTGACAAGAACTATTGGAAGTTAAGGAATTAAGGTAAATTAAGGACAGGCCCCAGTCAAAAATTCCTTGAGCCTGAAAGACAGAAATATCTGAGGGAAATGGCCTGTATTCTAGGTCCTTGAAAGACCCTTCCTCTACAGAGGTAACATGAGATACTTCTCACAGACTAGGGCTGACAGGTGTGGCTAGTCTAAACTTCACAATGGGCTCTAGACAGTGGTCGGCAAACCGCGGCTCATGAGCCACATGTGGCTCTTTGGCCCCTTGAGTGTGGCTCTCCACAAAATACCACGTGCGGGCGCGCATGTACAGTGTGATTGAAACTTCGTGGCCCATGCACAGAAGTAGGTATTGTGTGAAAGAGCCACACTCAAGGGGCCAAAGAACTGCATGTGGCTCGGGAGCCACAGTTTGCCGACCATTGGAGAAAACATGGCAGGATCCGATAAATTCATTGGACCTTCCTTTGAGGCCATCAGACATATCTGGATTACACAACCTTACTTACTCAATTTTGGAATGGAAGAGAATAGTGAGGAGAAGTCTCTGATTGACTTCAAAATATACTTATTAAACTAAGAAGTAATAATCACATATCATATCATGAAATATTTTTTTTTTGTCATTCTTAAATCAGAGTCAAATATTGTGAAAGCCATCTGATTTTTGTCTCCTGTGTTATAGCCTTTAATCCCTGCCGACAGCATCTACTTCATACCAGATCCTGATTTCAGAGTTTGGTTTTGTCATCAGCATGGTTTTGCCCAGGTACTGACAGTATCATATGCGTTTTTGATCTGATATGTGGACTGTGCTTCCAATGAACCTGCTCTAGTGGCTCAGTAGGAAAGGCTCAAGTCCTTTCCACATGCAAAATGATCTTCCGATCTTTTCACAATACTTTGTTCCGCCTTTCCAAAATCTATTTAGCTGGATTGTTGCCTGGTAGCATGTCAATGCCATCTTACACAGGGCACTCTCTCAGAATAAGTGCTCTAAGAATATTTATTCATTAAATTATGATGACAATCAGAGGCTTTTAGTATTATTAGGTTAATTTGTATCATAATGGTAGATCACAGGAGAATGTCATGAACTCTAGCTTTCAATTCTGAAGTTTACATGCATATCTATATCTATATCTATATCTACATCTATATCTATCTATATATTCTATATATATTTGAACATAACAGATATATATTACTTCTCATAGCCTTAATCTTTTAAATGCTGGGGAAACATAAACTTGTTCTATTTTAGGTTTAGGTCAAGTTTGTCAAACCATAAACTAAATACTTCTATTTCATTTAATGATGCATAAAATCATAACCTTATTGTTTTTGAAAGTAAAGATTGACATATGAAGAATTATTGACATGTGGAATCTAATTTAATAGTAAATTAATTGGCCATTACTGGAGAAAATAAAAAATGTGATGTGTTAAGAAGAGATATAAGGAGGAAAGTGGGACTGGATAGTTCTTCCCTGCAGTGCAGATATTGAAAAGCATTTTTCAAACCAAAATAAGAAAACAAGTCAATGAAACTGAGAAAAGAGATACAAACGTGCAGGGATGACTGTGCACTTTCAGTTTGACCATGGCAATGGTCTACATCCAAACTTTGCAGAAGCAAAAACTAAATTTCACTAAGAAATCCAGATTTTGTTAGGTTTTTGGTAATTCTAATTTCCCTAACAATTATTATGTATGGACACTCATTCAATACACAGAGACTAATGCCTAGTTTCAGGTCTTAGCTGTGTTTGGCAACATGTACTTTGCAGCCAACTGGTAGTTCCCAGGATGATTTGAATGGTATATTAATGAATATTTTTCCAAAGTTTATTTAAATATTAAATATGAATTTGAAAATATACCTGGTACAGGAACACCATGATTTAGGTAGTTGCCCAAAGTTTTTTTTTTTTTTTTTTTTTTTGCTTGTTTGTTTCATAGAAGTTATATAAATTAAAAATGTGAGAGTGAATCTAAAGTAAACCATCCTATATAATAAAAGGGTAATATGCAAATTGACCCTAATGGCAGAATGACTGGGAACAATCAGTCACTATGATGTGCACTGACCACCAGGGGGCAGACATTCATGGCAGCAGCTCTGGGAGGGGGCCTAAGCTGGCAGTCAGACATCCCTTGAGGAGTCCCAGACTGCAAGAGGGTACAGGCCGGGCTAAGGACCACCCCCCCGAACCCCCCGCCAAGTGCACAAATTTTTGTGCACCAGGCCTCTAGTTAAATATATAATAAAACGTGATACACAGATTTGGCTAAATGTGTAAAAAGAATGTGAAATTAACAGATGTTTTGGAAACTCTGAAATAAATCCCAATGAGACTAGACCTTTTCAGGAATTGAAGTGTTCCCACTCACTATGGAGGTACTTCCCTCCTAGTTAAGGTATTTGCGAAGTCAAATTGGAAATCAGAAAGTTGATGCATAAGCATAGACTCAACAGTGAAGGCATTTTTCTAGTTTTGATAACTATATCAACAAGATCATATAAAATTGTGAAACCACTTTGGAAAAATGTAGTCTTGTTACAGCATATGATGTAGGAAACACTACATATACTATATATATGAGAGTCTTGAAAGGCTCCTAAAACATATTAACACTCCTGAAGAAAACAGTCCGTGTCAATTTCTAGGGACAAGAGCCCTGGGAGGGCAGGCCCCTCCTCTGAGGAGGCAGCAGCTGAAATATATATTCCCAGCAGGGAATACCAGACTTTAGTACATGGAGAGGTGCTTTGGTTGAGCATGAAATCAGGTTATATTCCACTTCTCCCCTTATTTCTTAACCCTCTGTTTCTTATCTGTAAAATAACTTACAGAGTTGCTGAGATGAAACAAAATAATGTCACATGGCAAGCACTCAATAATAATATGATTTTTTTGCCTTGAGAAGCTGGTCATGTTTTTTTTTGTGTGAGAGCTGTGATCATGATATTGAAGAAATCATGTTACTTAGAGGTACATGTGGGAAGTGTGGGCAGTCTTAAGTATAGACCTGAAATCACTCGGAGGGAAAACATTCTTTCCACTGTGAGGCTCTGGCAGGAACGGCGTCTGGTGGTGGTGGCAGCTGTGGTAATAACATACGTTGTGGAAGCAACAAGATTGTCCCGGCACTGGGGAGCCTAAGTGAAGGGTCATCCTGCGCTTACTGGGAGATGCTGGGAAGAGAAAGGATGAGTGATTTTAGGAGGGTCTTGGGAGCAATGTAACATGGTGGTAAGATGATGGATTCTGAACTTGAACAGGCTCATGACCGGTTATGTGTTTTGAACAAATTGTTTAGCCACTCAAAGCCTGTTCTGTCATCTTTAAGAAGGCTGGTGACATCAACGCCTACCTCAAGTATTGCTGAGAGGGTTAAATGGGACATCCAGGTGAAGTGCCCATCCCAGTAAAAGCACTCAGTGATGACTGTCTCACAAGGAAAAACAAAACAAGTCAACAAACAAAAATGAACCAAAGCACTGTTACCGTCTAGTCTGTAATGTGCAGAAACAAAATAATGGATTTTTGTAAAACCCATTTGACTCAATCGCAAGCCTTGACACCATTCACACGGTGAGTCCATGATCACATATACCATGTGTGGGTGTCACTTGTTCATACTGAAGCAAGTTTCATACTGAATGTTTCTGGTGTTGAACTTAATACGAAAGACAAAACAGCAGGGATTTCTTACCCACATTTGAGATGATTATATTTTCATATTTAGAGTGTCCTTTGTCCTGCTGAGGTCCATCCCTGGATATACTTTTGAAATAAAGATGAGCAATTTTACTTCTCAACACTTAAAACAAAGAGTCCTTTACTTCCAAGGAATTAGAAACAAGTTAATGTCTTTGAAAATGTCTGCCCTAGCCTGTTTGATAAAACTTTCCCTAGAGATGGGAAAGCAAGGAGAGTGAGTACCAGTTGCTCTGAAAAGTCATAGTCTGAAGCTACGTGCCCCTTTGCTCTGCACAAGTGTTTGTTGTCATTATTATGGAAAAATATGCATATAAGTCAGGCATGTGTGCTCATGTTTCCCGTGTATGTCTCCCCATGAACTTGTTTTCTATAATTCTAAGATTACAGTCAGATTACAGTATCGTCTTCTTCCCATCTTGTATACATTTGTAAAGATGCATATTACTCTTGGCTTTCTGCCATAGCATCTGACTCTAATGGTTAAGGAAACAGAGATGCAATTTCGAAGAGATGGGCTTTTTAAGTCTCTGTGAATTAGACATATAAGAACTGGTGACTTCTGAATCAAATTATAAAAGCTAACATGTTTGGAATAAAAATAGCTAAAGTTGTTTAAATATGGACATTTGTGAGGTAATCCTTTTTAACTGTGTCCTTCACCTAAAGTAACAGAATGAATGTTGAGACTAATTTAATTTTGATAGCCTGAATTTCTGTACTGTTTTAAATATAGTTTAATCATAGCTCATTAAGGACATCTGTGGTGTAATGGATAGTTGATTAGATTGGAATTAGAATAATGCTTTCCAAACTTGTCTGCAGGAAATAGGTCCTGCAAGATGTTTGCAAGTGTTTGGTGAAAAGAGGTTTCCCTGGTCCAGCAAGTAGGAAAATGCTGAACTAGCAGGTTTCTGAGTTCAGGACCCAGCTCTGCCATCAATAGCGTACATATAGTTGAAGGAATTGCAAGGTCTCTGAACCCCATTTGTAAGAAACCAAAAACTGCTGCCTCATAAGGTTTCTTTTTTTTAAATATTGATTTTTATTGATTTCAGAGAGGAAGGGAGAGGGAGAGGGAGATAGAAAGATTAGTGAGGAGAGAGGATTATTGATTGGCTGTCCTCGATAGAGCCCACAAGCCAGGCATATGCCCTGACCAGGAATCCAATCATAATCTCTTGGTTCATAGGTCAATGCTCAACCACTAAGCCACACCCACCAGACAGAAGGTTTCTTTTCTGAAATAAATAATATACATGAAAAAAAACAAAACCCTGAAATATGAATCCTTGATGTATGTCAATGGACCCAGCCTCAGCTTTGTAGCTCACAATAAAGTGGGCCTGAAATTGGGCGTTCTTTTCATGTGGTTGACATTCAAGTTTAGAAGCAAGTAATTCCCACAGGGTATGGAAAAGTCCTCTGCTTATTAAGAAGAGCTCTGTCTGCTATGCTAGAAGTTAGGATGGTGATTACCTCTTCGAGGCAATGACTTTAATGAAACTCAATGGGCCTGCCCAGGACCTGCACAGATTCCATTCTCAATCTTGTGCTACTTACGTGGATGTGGTTAGTTTGTAAAAATATATTGAGCCTTATACTTAGGCTATGTGTACTTTTCTGTGGTATATTTTACTTGAGTAAAAAGATAAACAAGAGCATTAAACATTTATTTCTCTTTTTAAATTAAAAAAAATAGCCCCCACACAGACTATATCCTACTTCAACATAGAATTATCTCTACATGTTATCTGAGACACCCAGTGACTGGTTTCTGCTTTATATACTATTTTTTCTTTTTATGCAATGTTAAGGTTGACCTGCGGTGACATAACGTTCTCTCTTTGTTATGGCTAATGATATGCTTCTATTCTTAAGCTGTTTCAAGTGTTCTTCAAGCACCACTAAAAGAGACTTAAGACCAGGCTGTGTCTCAGGCCATTTTTAAGTCAAGTAGCTGTCCCTGCTCTGCCGCTCAGCCAAAGCAATCCTATCTTCAGACAACAGAAAAGACAAAGATTAAACACTGCAGTTTGCAGTCCAGTCAAATCCAGGGAGTTTAACTATACAGACAAGTAGCTGAACTTTTGCAATTGGTGGTGACTACAGATTTCAGGAAGTAGAAAAATAATTCTAAAAATTTATATTCTGAGTATTTGCAGTGAAATCTCAAGAAGAATTTAGCATTGACTCAAATTATTCTCCAAAATGAAAATAATATGCATATGGTCATCAGTTATGTATTTTAATAGAACAATGAATTTTATGAATGCACGTTTCTAATATGTAGATTTCGGGTTTTTCTCATCTCCCTCCTTCCCTTCTAAAACGTTGGGTTTTTCCATTATTATTATTACTCCTCTTCATTGTCTATTTTCATTTTTTTCAGTTCACTTAGATCCTATAGGCTTATAACATAAAGCAGGGAATATATGTGACTAGCACTGAGAATCATTAAAATGTATATGCTCAGCAAATTACAAGTAAGAAATTAGATAAGTGAACTAAGGGCTGACCATGTTTTCAAAAATTCATTTTCTCATCTTGCAGTCCTTCAGAAAATGATGGTGATTGCTTTTTCTTCAGTAGTGGCACATCCTAGCTGCCAAATTAAATTTAAATACATGGAAATATTGCTAATGTTAAATGTCTAAATAAAACTTTAAAATATTATTGAACAAAAATGAATAAATTACTATATGAAAAAATAAATTTATAGCAGTATCCTTATAATATACAAGATTCAACTGTTTATGTCTGCTCCATTAGGCTATCCAATCATTTAATAATTGATTTTAAAAGTTAGGATCATGAAAAGACTTTTTAAAATATCCAAGTGTCTTAAATTTTCCTTCAATTCATGATGGCACCATGGTGATTTCTTACACATAGGGTTATTTTTTGAAATAAAAGATTTAATCAATGAAAATATATAAAAAGCAGAAACTTTATAAAACTTAAAAAATTACAATAAATAACTTATCTCACAGCATGATTTAGATGAGAGCTCATCTTCTAGGCTGTTGATGGATAAATAGTCCACGTTTAATTGTACTCAGGAATAGCTTATTTTTAAATTACTAGAGGCCTGGTGCATGAAATTCGTGCACTCAGGGGGTCCCTTAGCCCAGCCTGTGCCCTCTCGCAGGCCGGGAGCCCTCGGGGGATGTCTGAAAGCCCATGGGGAGCAGGCCTAAGCCAGCAGTCAGACATCCTTAGTGCTGCTGTGGAGGCAGGAGTGGCTCCCACCACCACCACTGTGCTCGCCAGCCGTAAGCCCGGCTTCTGGCTGAGCAGCACTCCCCCTATGGGAGTGCACTGATCACCAGGGGCAGCTCCTGCATTGAGCATCTGCCCCCTGGTGGTCAGTGCACATCATAGCGACCAGTCATTCCTCCGTTCAGTCAATTTGCATATTAGCCTTTTATTATATAGGATACTTTGAGTAATAAGTTATGCTAGTTTCATTTCATGTCATTTTGTCATTAAAGGTGTACTTTTTCTGTTGAGGTCATTGCTGAATTGAACAACAAAACACAAACATAAAAACCCTCAATTTTTGTTACAATCAGTATAAGACAAGCCAACAAATTTTCATTGTTTAGTGTTGAATTCTACCTGCTGGGCTCAAAATATAAGACTCCCATTCTTTTCCTATAATGAGATATGGTAAATATACATAAAAGAATTTTTACAATGAATGACTCAGTAGCAATTTTGATGGACTTATAGCCAAGTTGATGTACAATACTAACATATTAACACCACCCACAATGGTTAAGTCCTAGATATATGGATTTGACTGTTAACCAACATATCAAGAAACAAAGTGCTAGAGTAATAAATGTTGGTGTTCTGTGTCATTTGGGCATAAACACTCCATTTATATTGAAGCTGTTTCTTAAGATAAGCACGGAAAGTAATAAAGGAATTAGGTATCGTCCTCATGAATAAGAGATTAAAAATCAAAACCTTTTAGTGAGATTAGCCAGATCAAATGCAATGCCACACACACAGGGGCAATTTGATACCATCTAGAATGCCAATGCCTTTATTAATGACTGTCATATTGCAGCTTTTTACTAAAACTGAGAAGGAAAATATCCCTTCTTGCATCAAGGTTTGAGGGTGGCCACCTTTGGGAGAGAGGCACAGTACTCAATGTGGAGGGAAAGAATTGGTCTTTACAGAGAATACAAATGCATTCTTTTAACCAGTTCTCAGGAAAGTCGGCTTTTAAATGTTTGGACAGTACTTGCCATTCTCGTTATACTTGTACAGAGACTAAAAGGGTGGTGGCTTTGTAGCTGTTTCTACAAAAGCTGGCAGGTGCCCTAGCTGCTGTTGAAATCCATTGAATTCTGGCAAGAACATTCAACTTTTATTTGTTCATCCCCTTTCTTCTGCTGCTTGTTTGCTTTGGAGCTTTGGACCACTGTCATTCATGAGTGTTAATGAGGCCTTTTGAAAGGAGCAAGTAGGAAGGAGAAAAATAACAAGAAAGTAAAGAAGTCAAAGAAAAATCAGGAATGAAGTGGAAAGCAAAACAAAAGAAGCATTTCCAAAATTTTTAATGTGACTGTATTTAAATAGGGATGCAAATGATGACCTGGTTCATTACCCAATCATGGAAATAGCATGTTCCCCAAATCCATTATTTTCTTTAAACTAGAGTTCCCCCATGTGCAAGTACTAAAAGTGAAGTACATAATATTGAATCAGAGTCAAATATTGAATAGCAGGTTCATCCTGCTTGTGAGGGTCATTGAAATGACTGGACCACCAAAATTCTCATCAATTTTACTTCCTTAAAGGATAAATACTTTTATGTGTGAAGGACTTGATGTTAGTGATTAAAAAATTAAAAACAACCAAATACTTGGTTTCTATTATATGGATAGCATTTGAATTAATCTACACTAATAAAAGAGAAAAATGGTAATTGGCGTACGGCGATACCGTTTTCATTGGCTAATCAGGGCTATATGCAAATTAACTGCCAACTAAGATTGGCAGTTAACTGCCAACAAGATGGCGGCTAATTTGCATATGTAGGCACAATGCAGGGAGGTGAAAGGGAAAGCAGGAAGAAGCCCCCTGCCACTGACAGTGATCGGAAACCCAGGGGGGAGGTAAGAGCTGGGGGGCAGGGCAAAGGCGGCCCTGGGGCCGCCTTTGCCCTGCCCCCCAGCCATGATTGGAAAATCAGGCGCCTTTGCCGCCCTGGGCAGTGATAGCAGGAAGTAGGGGTGGAGCCAGCGATGGGAGCTGGGCACGGTCGAAGCTGGCAGTCCCAGGAGCTAGGGGTCCCTTGCCTGGGCCTAAAACAAAGCCCACGATCACAGCGCCCCCCGCTGCCACTGCAGGTCCCCGCTGCCCGGGCCAGACACCTAGGCCAGAGGCATTAGGCCTGGGCAGGGGCGGAGCCTGCAACCGCGGGGAGCTGGGGGTCCCCTGCCCAGGCCTGACACCTCTGCCAGAGGCCTCAGGCCTGGTCAAGGGGCCGATCCGGTGATTGGTGATCGGAGGGTGATGAGGGTCAACTCCTCTGGCTGAGGCATCAGGCCTGGGTGGGGGGCTGAGCCGGGGGTTGGGGGGATATGATGGTCCCCTTGCCCAGGCCTGAAGCCTGGGTCAGAGGCGTCAGGCTTGGGCGGGGGGTGGAGCAAGCGATCAGAGGGAGATGGGGGTCCCCTGCCCAGGCATGATTCCTGGGCCAGAGGCCTCAGGCCTGGGCGGGGTCCAGAGCCAGTGATCAGGGGGAGATGGGGGTCCCCTGTCTAAGCCTGACACCTCTGGCGGAGGCGTCAGGCCTGGGCAAGGGGCCGATCAGGCGATCGGAGGGTGATGGGGGTCAACGCCTGAGGGCTCCCAGTATGTGAGAGGGGGCAGGCTGGGCTGAGGGACACTCCCCCCCCCACCCCAGTGCACGAATTTCGTGCAACGGGCCCCTAGTAGTTATTATAAAAACAGAAGTGTATTCTTATTTTATTAGAATACAACTTAGTATGCAGAATAATTATATACTCAATGATAGTTGAATGAGTTGAAAGAGGTTTAACATCTATATAAGTACCTAAACTAATCCTGAAGAATAATTTGTGTACCGGACACAATTAGAATAGCACTAAAAGATTAATTAGAAACTCTTTTAATCCTGACTTATTGATTCATTCCAATGATATTTATCAAGCACCTCCTACCTGCCAAGGACAGTTTTATTTTTTTGCTCTTACCGCCCCCCACCCCCACTACCACAACCCTCCCTTTCCTTCCTGCTGTAGTTTGATGACAGTCTGTTCAATGCTGCTCTGCCTCTGTATCTATTTTTGTTCATTATTTTATAATGGCCTTTATTATCCATAAATTAGTGAGATCATGTGGTATTTTTCCTTCATTGACTGGCTTATTTCGCTTAGCATAATGCTCTCCAGTTCCATCCATGCCGTTGCAAATGGAAGAATTCCTTCTTTTTAACAGCAGCATAGTATTTCATTGTGTAGGTGTACCACAGTTTTCTAATCCACTCATCTACTGATGGGCACTTAGGCTGTTTCCAAATATTAGCTATGGTGAATTGTGCTGCTATGAACATAGGGATGCATATATCCTTTCTGATTGGTGTTTCTGGTTTCTTGGGATATATTCCTAGAAGTGGGATCACTGGGTCAAATGGGAGTTCCATTTTTAACTTTTTGAGGAAACTCCATACTGTCTTCCATAGTGGCTGCACCAGTCTGCATTCCCACCAGCAGTGCACAAGTGTTCCTTTTTCTCCACATCCTCTCCAGCACTTGTCATTTGTTGATTTGTTGATGATAGCCATTCTGACAGGTGTGTGTGAGATGGTACCTCTTTCTTGCTTTGATTTACATCTCTTGGATGATTAGTGACTTTGAGCATGTTTTCATGTTTCTTGGCTTTCTGAATGTCCTCTTTTGAAAAGTGTCTATTTAGGTCCTTTGCTCATTTTTTGATTGTATTGTTTATCTTCCTTTTGTTAAGTTGTATGAGTTCCCTATAAATGTTGGAGATTAAACCCTTATCGGTGATAACCAAGTACAGTTTTAGGTATTGAGATATGCATCAGTCAACTCTTTTCTAGGGCTGTTTTACATTATATATAACCCCTAACCCTAGTGGATTACAAGAACATGTATGTCTTGCACATAGATCTGTAGTGGACTGTAGCTCTGCTAGGCTAAACTTGGCTAGGTTTACTTTGTATTTGGGTATATGTAGGATTCAGGTTTGTTATGCTTGCCTATAATTGTAGAAATAGGCCCCAAAGAGCAGGATTTACCCTGGACATGTTCTTTACATGGGGGAAAGTCTTTAAAAGTGGCACACTGTCATTCCTGCTTACATTCCATTGATCATAAGAAGTAACAAAGACAAGCTCAACATTAATGGAGCAATACAATGTACTCTTCCCATATTTGCTGAGCATTAAACATTAAATTAGTCTAAAGTATAGCAATGAGCAATAGAGAAAAATATATGTACACCCATAGTACTTACATTCTTTTGGGAGATAGACAATCCTATCTAATAAGAGACAAACAGGGTAATTGACTCTAAATTCGCTACGCTTCCCATTGGCTAATCAGTGAGATATGCAAATTAACTGCCAACAAAGATGGCGGTTAATTTGCATATGTAGGCGCCAAGCACGGAGCTAAGACTGAAGGCTGCTCCTGCTGGAGCAGAGAAGGCTTTGAAGGTGGCTCTGGCAGGAGCAAAGGCCTGGGTCCCCAGCGCCTAAGGAAAACCGGTGCAGGCAGCCAGGGGAAGGGAAGGCCTATTGCACGAATCTTCTTGTGCAACAGGCCTCTAGTAATAAAATAATATAATAAAAATACATTCATGTATGTTAGAAGATACATTTTAAAATAACTTGGTATAATGCTCATTGAAAAAGTGAGCTTTGGGGAAAAAATGTAAAGGACTGATGGATTTAGCCATGAGAATAGTTAGAAAAAAAATGCGCCCTACTTTCCTCCCTCCTCCCCAGTGGCACTCCTCCTGCTTCCCTCGCTGCTCTCTCTCTCTCTCTCTCTCCTCTCTCTCATCCTTGGCTGCATTCGAACCTCAGGACCTTCAATCCCCGGGCTAAAGCTCTATCCACTGAGCCAAACCAATCCTCACTCTTCTGCTCCCTTTTTTTTTAGGGTCTAAAGCAAAGGGTTTCAATCACCTTAATTTTTTTTTTTTCTGGTAGATTCATCTAAGACCACTTGTTGAGGTTAAAGCACTCACATTTGCCTCTTGTAAATCACTAAAAGAGAAAAAATTCTACAGGGCCCCTGTAGTTCAATTATGAAATCCCCACATGAGAAGAGAGAAAAGGAGAATATGTCATTATTTTCCATGTCTCTAATATTCAGAAATATTCTCCGGAGAAAATTGGGGAGAAGAGACATAGAATAAGGTTATGTGTATGTGTGCCTAGCTCCTGAGAAGCCTTCTCAAACTCTGAAAGAACAGGATAACTCCCTGTGAACTAAAAGGCATCTCTGGTCAGCCTCAGTCTTGAAGAATGTCTTGGCTTAATAGTCCTTTGCCAGAGAGCAGGTTGCCTAACTTAGTGAAGAAGTTGCACCATGTGTATATTTTCAATTCCACTCCTCTGACCTCATCCTCTTAGATTTCTTCTCCGCAAAGCCAACTTAACAGTTGTATCTCAGACTCAGGCTCAGAAACCAGGTTCATCTATTTGCTTTAACATAACCCCTCAATTGAAAATTGAAAACAATTCAGGAAGGAATACTTGCAACATAAATGGCACCTGTGTATGTTCTGGAAATTAATCCGTTATACATATTAATCTTTTTTGAGGTTGTTTTATCTTCCTTCTAAAGAACTCAGAGACTCAATGGCAACTTGAAACAGAACCCAATTTAGTCCTGTCATTAGAACAAGAGGGTTTTATTCTCCCTGGTCCTCTGTCAGATTTTAAGTTGATGTGGTTTTATTCCCCTTCTCATCTAATACTGGAACATATCCATCTACAGAAAGATCTCACTTTTAAATGATGTTCTTGTATTTCAAGAGATCTTTTACAGGGGAAAAATAATAGCTCCCCTCTAGATGAAGTTCATGGCTGGAAAGTGAGTCTATCTCCAAAGATTCAACAAATTCTTACAAAGTGTTGGGCCCAAATTCTTGGTGGCTAGAGGAGGAGGTGGGGTTCAGAAGGGGGACATGACTTGCTCAGAGTCACATAGCTAGGTTAGTGTGTCACCTGTGTACTTTCTTTCTTCTCATAGTGCCGGGGTCCAACCCCAGCAGGTCCAGGGGTTCCCAAAGGTGTAGATGGAGTTGACAAAGAAGGAAGGACACGGAGACAGTGTTCAGTTGATCAGCAGCCTAGCCAGGATCTCCAGCCAGGATCTCCAGCCAAGTTCTGGTCTGGATCTCCAGAGAGGTTCTGCTGTTTATTGTCTTGTTACATCTGTATTTATACCAGTTGATTTTAATCCTGTCAATTTCTATTACAAAGGTTAGGGCATTTCTTATCTCCATTCCAGGGAGTAAAGATTATGTAGCTTAAGCATGATTGTTTGTAGTTAAAGTGATTAACTACCCGCCTGGCACTTAGTTAAGGAGTTTTATCCCCTCCCTGACTTCAGGGAAAAATCCCTACCTGGGGAAACAACCTTTCTCGGAGAGGTGACCTTGGTTAAAACACACAGCGCTAAGGGGAGCAAACATATTAAGAACAGTATGCTATATACGCCAGGTCCCTTGAAACATATGCTGTGCAGATGTTTCTATCCTGCAGCGACTGTGTCAAGCAGCAAGGATGGACCGGCTTCCGGCATCATAGCTATTGGGTACTTTCCCTCAAAGTGAGACCCAGACTCTGGTTGGAACAAGAATTCCTGTCCTATGCTCCTCTGAGACATAGCACCCAAGACAATTAAAATGTTCAGCTTTTGCCATTGTCTGGTGTAAATCTCTCTATATTCACCTGTTTCCCTTGGGAGAGAGTGACTCACTGGACCATGGCTGAAAACCCCACATAGTCCAAACCTTGGTGGTCTGTTTGGTTTATTCTCTCAATGGACCTCTTCTCTGTAGCCACACACACCCTCTGTCCATTCCTTGTACTGTCTATAGTACCTCCCATCACAGTGTCTGTAAAAAAAAAAAAATCATTTCAGGTTGAGGGACTTGTCTTTGCTAAAGTCCCAAACTGAGAGTGTGCTTAGCATGTCAGAGAAAGAAAATGGGCCAAAGTGTCTGAAGTGAGACGGAGAAAGGGTAGGGAGGTAGTGGATGAGGTGAGAGAAGTAAGGGAGCAGGTACCCCGAAGGGACCATTCAAGACCATTATAACGACTGGCTTTCACTTTTATTGGATTTTGGATCCATTGAAGGAGAAAATGAACATTTGGAGATACTTAATTCAAAATCACCAGTGTCTATGGTATTTAAAGTCAGAGGATAAGAGGAAATCACTAAGGAACTAGAGTACATCGTGAATGTAAAGAAGAACAGAGCTTTAGGGTAGCCCCAAATTACTTTCCTGTAGAATATTTCTTTGCTTTATGCATGTTTGACAATAATTAATGAAACTACAATATCTATTATCTGATCACGTCTAATTCAGAAAAAGTCTGTCTAGATGTGTAATCTATCTATTGTTGTGAAATTGCTGTTGTTTTTTCTGATTAGTAGAATTATGCCTTTTGGTTGCCAAACATTTTGAACCTGACTTTGATCTGACAAATTCCTACAGATATTTATCTGGTCTTTATGTTTCCAATGATGGAACAAGTTCACTTCTACATTCGGTGGTCTATGACTCTGTTTGCCATCTCTAGTCATCAGGAAATTCTTCCTTATGGTTATCTGATGGTGCTCTCCCTATAATATTCAGCCCCTGTTCTATTCCTGGCCTTAGGAAAGTCACAGGATAAGTCTCATTAATCTTCTACTTGTCAGTGGTTTAAATATTTGTAAGAAGCTACCTTCTCTTCCAGAAATTTTTTTTTAATATTCTTCACTCTATCATACAACATGATTAGTTATGCCTGTACACTATCCTGATTACTCTCTTTTTAGTATTTTCTAGTTTGTGGGTTATAACCAAAGTGACTTAAAAAGGGCTTCCTATTATAAAAGACAGTGGATGCATATTGTGCTTCTTAGAATTATTATTTTATGAATGCTTTAATGTTATAACATATTATAAAATTATTATTTTATGAATGTTACAATTTTATAATCTCCTTATAGACTGTATTAGGCAAATTGTAGAAAACATTATAAATGACATTAGTTTCTGCCCAAGAAAATAGCTAATTTGTAGATTTAAGTCTGGTATCCACATTTTCTTTTACTTTTTTGAAAAATTTAAATATCTTTATTGAGATATGACAGATGGATACTAGACTTAGTGTGGTGATTACTTTGTAAGCTATATAAATGTTGAATCACTATGTTGTATATCTGAAACTAATATAAAACTGTATCCTATCTAATAATAGACAAACATAGTAATTGACTGTACCTTCACTACGCCTTCCATTGGCTAATCAGCATGATATGCAAATTAACCACCAACAAAGATGGTGGCTAATTTGAATACTGCAGGCGGGGCCATCAGCGTGTGCTGCTGCCTGCGGGCCCCGGGCCCCAGACCTGGGACCCAGCGAGGCATGGCCGATAGCACCCGATGCTGCCTGGGGGATAAGAGCTTTGGATCCGTGACCTGGCGAGGAAGCAAAGCGGTGGAGAAAGGAGAGAGCCCACTTGGCAGAAAAGGGAGGAAGCCGAGGGCTAAGCGGTGAAGGGAAGGAGCGAGGCAGTGGCAAAGGGAGCGAAGCCCGCCTCAGTGGGCTTCGCTCCCTTCTCTGCTTCCCTGGGGTCTCAGGAAGCCCTATTCTTGCAGGAATAGGCCCAAGGAAGCCCTATTCTTGTAGGAATCTTCCTGCAACGGGCCTCTAGTTTTAATTATAAATAAAAATAAATTTAAAAGAAAAGGAAAAATTTTAAATATTGGCATAGAATTTCTTAAGTTCAGTGATCAAGATGGACAAGTTCTAGAGTACTTCTATTCAATAGAAATATAAGATAAGCCCCAAATGTGAGCCACATATGTAGTTTTAAATTTTCTATTAGTCACCTTAAGAAAGTAAGAATGAACAGGTGACATTTATTTTAATGATATATTTTATTTAACCTTATAGATACAAAATAATTTTATTTCTATATGTAATCAATATATAAAAGGATTAATGGAATATTTTACACTCTTTTTCTCTCTTTTTTTTTGTTAAATATACTTTATTGATTTTTTTACAGAGAGGAAGGGAGAGAGATAGAGAGTTAGAAACATCGATGAAAGAGAAACATCGATCAGCTGCCTCCTGCACAACTCCTACTGGGGATGTGCCCGCAACCCAGGTACATGCCCTTGACCAGAATCGAACCTGGGACCCTTCAGTCCACAGGTCGACGCTCTATCCACTGAACCAAACCGGTTTTGGCAACACTCTTTTTCTCTATTAACTCTTTCAATTCTGGCATGTATTTTATACTTCTACACTCCGCCTCAACAAGTGCTTCATCCTAACACATGGCTGGTGGATACCACACTGGACAGAACAAAGCTCGATCCATGACAGTAATAATCAGTCATCCTGGAGAAAATCAGAGCTACCTCACAGAGGCAGGGACCCTTGGACCAGGACAGAAAAGGTGTAAAGTTTTGAGATGTGGCGCAAAAGTCACATGGTACGGCTAGAATGAAGAAATAGCAGGAGAGAAGACTGAGAAGCCAGCAGGGACCAGACTTGGAGGGCCTTGCCTACCACTCTCTACCTAAATAGCTTTCATCCAATCACTCCCTGGCCCTATAACTAGCCTGTGGTATTACGTATCAATGGCTTGATCCTATTAGAAAAAGTAAGTTTAATTACATTTCTTCTTTGTGCCAGAAAAAAAGTCATCAATGAGTAAATGTCCATCTTAAGAAAAAAGATCACATGTGTTTACTTTGAGGCTGTTGCTGAAACCACCAGCAGCCTTTCACCTTCCTGGCTGTTCCTTACTTTGAAAGGCAATTTTGCAAATGACTGGGAAACCTACAAGTTTAGCTCATGTTTTTCTTGGCCTCCCGAGATTTTGCTCTCCAGATGCCCACACTGCTTGTTTGATTCCTAGGCTGGCAGAGGAGGTAACATATTTGGATTCAATGGGAGGAATGGGAGGAAAAAGTGTTGAGAAAAGCTTGGTGCCTGGCGTTTCCTTTTACATGACATTCTTTCACACACTCACTTGTCAGGGCCAGTGATTCCTAATGTTGCAGCCACAGCCACAGATTTCTGACCTTTACTTAACAGAGAGAACTCATCTAAATATAGACTCTTGGGCAGGGACAGCGTGCTCTAGAGAGAAGCCATTCATTTTTCTTCCGAATAACCTAGTCTTGTACTTTTCCAATAGAGGAAGTACATCACAGTAGGCTACGATGCCTAGAAACTGTGTCCAGCAAGCTGCACCCAGACATAATTGCTAAATTTGTTTTGTGGGTAGTTAATTGGTTTTGTGTTCATTTAATTTTTTTTTTAAAGTGTGTGATCAAGTTAACTTCCCCATTTGAAAAAACAAAAATATTTTTCTGCATCAAAAGAATATAGGTAGTAACTAAAAAGTACTACTAAATATACTATGAAAAATAACTATCCTTTTCTTCCATATTGCACTTACATTTGAAATAGGTGTGTGCATTTTAATTTGTGAAGCTATAACCACATATTCACTTTTCTGCCTCTGCCTTTCTTCTAGGAGCTGATTTCTCCAATGCTCTATTTGACCACCATTTCTCAGTACTTACCCGCTTCCACTCACCACACTTACACGGTGTTTGTATTTGTTTCCTATTGCTGATGTAAGAAATCACCACGAACTCAGTGGCTTCAAGCAACACAAATGTATTACGTCACAGTCCTGGAGGTCAGAAGGCCTGAAATCCAAGTGCTGGCAGCTCTGCGTTCCTGCTGGAGGCTCCAGGTAAGCCCTTGTTCCCTTGCCTTCACTGGACCGCGCCTGCTGGCAGCCCCTTCTCCATGTCCAGGGCCAGCAGAGCAGCATCTTCAAATCTCTCTTCCTATGACCTCTGCTTCCTTCTTCACATTTCCTCTCAGACCCTCCCGATTCCATTGTCCCTGTAAGGATGTAGGGATTGCATTTTACCATCTTAATAATCTCCTCATGTTTAAGATCCACAAATTCATCACAGCTGCCAAGTGCCTTTTGCCGTATGAAGTGATATATTTACAGGTTCTGGAGATTTGAGGGGAGGAGACATTATTCTGCCAAACACAGTGATGACTCCCAGCCTTTATCTCTAGTCCCTTAATCTCTCTTAGTTTCCCAACTGCCTGCAAATACACAGGCATACCAAACACCACAGGCCTACAGGCTCGAAGATGAATGTTTCTTTTTCTCTCAGAAAGCTGTTACCCTCAGTTCCACTGGAACACCGTTGGCACATCACACAAGCAAAGAGAGCTAGGATTATCCTAACCAGAACATTCACACCACCACTTGCACCAAAGCCAAACTTGACTAGTGTTATTAACTCCTAAATATTTCCAAATGGATAGCTGCTGCTTCATTCGTTCTCTTTCTTGTTTCAGGTGTCGTTTATTCTCATGTGAACTATTGCAATAGCTTGTATTCTCTGCCCTCAATCTGCTCACCTAATTATATTTCCCACAGTTCCATCTAAAATGCAAATTTGAGCCCCACTGGCATGGCTCAGTGGATGAGTGTAGACCTATGAACCAGGAGGTCACTGGTTGGTATGGATGCAGGCTCGATCCCTAGTGGGGGACGTGCAAGAGGCAGCCAATCAATGATTCTCTCTCATCATTGATGTTTCTCTCTCTCCCTCTCCTTTCCTCTCTGAAATCAATAAAAAATAAAATGCAAAAATTAACATATGGTTCTTACACTTGTCCTTAAATGTTCCCCACTGTCTATTATCATACACATTCCTTCGCTTGGCACATGAGACCCTCCCTGATCTTGTCTCTGATTATTTCTTCAGGCATATGTTTTACAACCTCCCATTACACATCTTAGAACTTATTTGCTTGCTTGTGGTTTGCTTTGCATTCACTTGTACTTCCTGGATTATGTGATTCTCTAATCATAACCCTGGCCAGCCATGTCCCTGTGACAACTCCTATTGCACTGTGTTGTGATCATCTATGCATGTTTTTCTAAACTGTATGTATCATGAAAACATTCACTTGATTTTATGTCCATATCACTTAGCTGAGTCCTTAGCTCAGTTTAATAAAGTCTGATATTTTGGTTTTGTAAATTCAGAGCAAGAGGCTTTATAAGCCCTTTCAAATTAGAAAAAGCAATTAATTTAAATGTTCTGGGTAACTTAATAATTTGTGACAACTTTGGTCTAACACATCCTATTTGGGGGGACATGTGAAAATTGAAGAGAAGTATTAGGCTTTTTAATGAACCAAGGAATTATATGACTACTTAAAGAGTATGCGAGCTTTTGGTGAACAAAATATATAAACGTACTTTAAATAGAACATGCTCATCTAGAAATTCTGTGGCTTGACATTCAGGCTATGTTATAGTCTTTCCTTCTTTCTCTTTTTCTCTCTCTCCTTCCCTTCTTCCCCTAATATCTCTCTCTCTCTCTCTCTCTCTCTCTCTCTCTCTCTCTCTCTCTCTCTCTCTCTCTCTCTCTCTTAATAATATGCTTGAAATGTACCATAAGTCACTGTTCTCATCACCAGATTGTTTTGGGTGGTTTCAGGCATATGATTCTGTTTATAAAAGATCCTCTTACACTCTTTCTCGCCCTTCCTTCTGCCTCACCCCTGATCTAACCTGACCATGACCTGAACAGCTCCCACTGCAGCTCTGCTCCCATCCCTCACATATGTCTTTTTTAATAGTTTGGCGTGTGAAACTCAAGTGCTGCTAGTTCATGTTGGGAGGTCTAAAATATCCTACCAACTTTAACCAGTTACATTTTGGTAGACAACCCAAACAATTCCCGAAGCAATTACTCCTGACATTTAGTTTTCTTCAAGGTTATTTCACATAGAGAGGAAAGAATAAGACATCGATCACTGGTTGAAATTCTTAAAATAACATTTACCTTAAGCCGTTCTCTCTCTCTCTCTCTCTCTCTCTCTCTCTCTCTCTCTCTCTCTCTCTGTAATCTTGTGTTGCCTGGAGCTCATGTGAGGAGATGCAGGTTCGGAAGATACAAGAAAGAATCCAGTATTTACACAGCACACACTAAAGGAGATGCACTGGACAGCAGGGTCTCTATTGCAAATGGCTGCTGTGAATATAGAGGACATTGCTCTGTCCTTAGCTACCCACTATATCAAATTTTCTCCTGGGAAGGAGCTTTGTGCTGTTCTTGATCCGTAGCTGCCCAAGTATGGCCATTTGACCTTGTGCCTGCACTCAGATGCTCCCACTGAAAAAATGCACAGAGATACAAAGACAGGCAAATCCATTGAGCAGGTAACTATAGAGAACCCAAGGTACTATAGTGAGTTTCCAGTGACTAGGGCTTTCTAAGTAGAGTTTTTAAGGGAGGATAATGACTATATTCTCAACTTCCCACCTTCCTTTGTTTCTATCATTTTTTGAGCCTAGTTATCTAGGCTTTTCTTCATTTCTAGAACCTTGGTGTGCATAGCCTCTACCTATCAAGTACACCCGAATTGGTTTGCCTTGTTTGCAACCAAAAATGCTTACTAAATTGGTTAGGAGTTGGTGAGAGAAGAACACTGAGAAGAGCTATTTTAGTAAGAGTTACACCAGAAACAAAACTTGAGGCACCAATTTGAATGCCAGTGTTTTATTTGGAAGGTAACTTCAGGAAGCACTGGTGGGGCAGTGGGAGGTGAGACAGAGGGAAGGGGGTGATGCTCACACTGAAGCTGGGGGTAACTGACCTCAGTCCTACTGGGAGTTGTTGCTCCTGAGGGTAAGGAAGCTGAGGTATTTATTCTCAAAGTTCCCTCTGTCAGTGAGCAAGAGCACTTCCTGGGGGATAATAAGTCTCCAACTTTCTCATACTGAGCAGCACATAGAATGAGATGAATCTCTTGGCCTTAGAGCCACAAGTACTTGCAGTAGGATTCTTTGTGTCCCTGTAGGAAGACTGACAACTAAGGGTTTATGCAGAGAGCACTAGCATTGTGATGGCTTTTTTTCATGTGTCAACTGGACTGGGCTACAGTTCTCAGTGATTCAGTCACTAATCCAGCTGTTGCTTTGAAGGTAATCTGTAGATGTAATTAAAGCTCCACATGGTGTCTTTGAGTAAATGGAATTATCCTGGATAATCTGAGTGGGACTGAGTCAGTCAGTTGTAAAACCTTAGAAGGAGGGCTGACATTTCTCCAAGAGAGAAGACATTCCTCTTGTAGGCAACACCTTAGACCTGTTCCCACAAAGTTACATCTTGCTTGTCATCTTCCCTTCAAGTGAATGACAGTTTCAGCCTGTGCCATGGGCTTAAGGCTGCCTCATCCTAACTACCTGCTGTATGGATTTTAGAGATTATTAATCACTTCCTACAACCATGTTTATCTATCTATCTATCTATCTATCTATCTATCTATCTATCTATCATCATCCCCATCTATCTATCTATTATCTATCTATCCATCTATCTATCTATCTATCTATCTATCTATCTATCATCTATCTATCTATCATTATCTATCATCTACCTATCTATCAGCATCAACCTAACACACACACATGTTCTCTACAGGTTCTACCTCTCTGGTTGAATTTTGATCGGTGTAGATGATTTTGGTATCTGAATGTGGGTGGTACCATAACAAATACATAAAATGTGAGGGTAGTTTTGGAATCAAGGGAATGGAGACTGAAATTTGAGGAACAATTTGAAAGTACAATGGAGAATGCTTAAAATTGTTTTCAACAGATTGTAAATAAAAGTATGGATCTTACGAGCCCTTCCGGAAAGTGCTCAGAAGGAAGTGAGGGGCACGATACTGGAAACAAAAAGAAGGGAGTTCTCTGCTATGTAACGGCAGAAATTTGAGTGGAATTATCTCTTGCAGTTATGTGGAAAGCAGATAGCTTTCTCTGGCTGGGAGCAGAAGGAAAATTCAGAAATATTTAAAGCACCAGAAGGTTTTGATGCACTGTTTCTGGGTCACAGATGGAAGGGGCCATGTGCAAGTACTAGAGAGCAGCTTTGTTTTGCTTTGCCAGGGTTGCCATAACAAAGGCCCACAGGCTGGGGGCTTAAACAATGACATTTATTTTCTCACAATTCTGAAGGCTAGAAATCTGAGATCAAGGTGTCAGCATACTTTTTTTTTTTTCTTTCTAAGGCCTCTCTCGTTAGCTTGTAGTCATCTTCTCCCTGTGTCTTTACATAGTCTTCCAAAAACGTTCAAATTTTCTTTCAAAAGCACACCAGTCATGTTTGTCATCATTAGTACCTAATCATATGACCTCATTTTTACCTCCTTAAATACCCTATCTTTAAATACAGCACATTCTGAGGTACAGAAAGCTAGAATTTCAACATAGGAAATTTTGCGGGACACAACATAGCCCACAACAAACCTCTAGGAGCTAAGAGCATCCGCCAGCCAATAGCCAGAAAGAAAATAGGGATGTCAATCCTACAACTGCAAGGAACCAGCTTCTGCCCCAACAACCTACATAAGCTCAGAAGACATTCTTCCCTGAAGCCTTCCAATAAATGTCCAAGTTGGCCAACACTTAATTTTGGCAGCCTTCCCTTATTTCTGACATACAGAATTGTGAGAGAGTTTTTAAGCCTCTAAGTGCGTGGTAATTTGTTATGCATCAATAGAAAACTAGCACAAACATCATGTACTTGGGGACGGTCACAATTCCTTAAAAAACACACAAAACAAAAGAAAGATTAAAGGAAATAAACTACACTCCCGCCAAGGGAGTTGCTACCGACCTCATACTTTTCCTCTTTCTATCCTCTGACGTACTTCTCTTTCAGCATGAAGTTCATGACCACAAATGTTTCTCAAAATTCTACCTGCTGATAGTTTTGCCCCTCATCAGTATCTTTCAGGGTCATTCCTGAGTGAAGTTATTGTGTGGCACGGTCTTTAAAGAGGTAAAAATGAGGTTACATGAGTAGGTACTAATCATTTTGGCTCTTAGCAACGTATTAAATTGATCCACTCATGAACCAGGCAGGATCAGCTTTTCTACCTTTATGTTATCTGCTTGCAGAGAACCCTCCCAGGGTCATAGATGTGAAGGATAAGTCAGGGAAAGAGACATAGGTGATAGAAGATCTTGGTTACTTATTTGCATAATTTAATCATATGCTCTAGAATTGGTTGGGCTCAATAGCAAATGTGCTATTTCCATCATAGAATCAATGTTTTTGTGCTTGGCCTAATATGTTATTTTGTGGGTCTGACAATATCAAACTCTTAACAGGCATCTCTTATCACATTGTCACGAGATATTATATGTCCTGTTGCTCAGTCTGTAGCATGGCTCCAAAGCATATAAGGAGTTGTTTTTCAAATGGTGCTTAGTTCTTTGCTAAAGATGGTATGGCCTTGCTCCAATACCCAAATCTACTCTGTAGTTTTCTCTGTGGTTTGCCAGAGATTGGACATGATGAATGTGTCAACCATAATCACTTCCTGCAGCATGGAATCTGCTAAGCTGCGGGAGCCAAGTGGTAGGTTACTTGTACCACAGCCTGAAACTGCTGCAGAACCAGCTCACTCTGGGCACATTCAAAACTGACAGCAGAATGTGTTGAAAACCAAGTTTGAGTTTTGACAGATGAGAGGTAGAGTCAAAAAGAGGCTAAATTCATACAACTGGCACATTATTTTATATTGAATTCTGGACCCTGATAGGGAAGTCCTGGAATTCTGAGCCTGGATAGACAATTAGGACACACTTGAGAATATTGAACCCTATCAGTCAGTAGAGTTAAATCCCCTCCCTCCCCACACTTCATCATGATAGCCCCTGCTTCCGTTATATAAAAATACACAAAGGGTCCACCCAAGGTAAATGGCTCTGAAGATGATGTTGTCTCCCTCACTATCTATCCCTACTTCTCCTGCCCGGCCGGCGTGGCTTAGTGCTTGAACATTGACCTATGAATCAAGAGGTCATTGTTTGATGCCTGGTCAGGGCGCATGCCTGGGTTGCAGGCTTGATCCCCAGTGTGGGGTGTGCAGGACGCACCTCCTAACTGCTTCTAGACCAATCATATAGGTCCAGCCTCAACATGGCCTGGTCAGGAAAATAGTGTTCAACATACAACTGCAGACCTGGCTAATAAGTACCAATAGAAGCTAGAAAAACCTGCCTGAGAATGGATCTTGAAGGTGCTGGATTAAGTAGACCAAAGTACATGCCTGGAAAAGGGTGACTTTGTTTACATAGCCACAATCAGGAAAAAAAAAAGCCAATCTCTTCTATTATATCTACAGAAATATTTAGTGAGTGTGTGTGTGTGCGTGCGTACGTGTATTTCTCCTCCCCACCCCCAAATTTACAAATTTGCTTTTCTAAAAGACTGCAAGTTCGTGCCTTGGAGCCCAGGACACAATCATGGTTGAAGTTTCCCTTACTTTTTAAAACTTTAATAAATATTCATTGCATTGAATACTTTCAAGAATGAGGCCTGTGTGGTTTCCGGCACAGCAATCACAGTGGGCTCTGTGTCCGGTGCCCTGCGGAGCCCGGGACCTGGTGTGGGGCCTGCAGGTGTGAGCCCCACACTCCTCCGCCCAGGTTTCCACAATTCTCTGTTCAAAGATTCAAGAGAATATTTGAGAAAAGAAAGCTTTGAATGGCTCTGAGTGAGTCATGCCCGGGGCCCCCAGACATCTTTCGGTTTGTCGCCAAAGTGACCCTTTTTAAACCAGATTTTCTATCGTGACATTTTAGGTCAGAGGACATTGCAGCCAAAATTTTGCATTTATAAGGCTGAATGCATGAAAGAATGCCCATGGGGATATTCTGGGGCCAAAGGTCTTTGGAGGCTACTGCTTTTAAGATCTTTTGTACATATGACCTTACATTATTGAAACCAGAACAAAGCACCCCAAACCATAAAGGAGGAATCCACACACTGCACTACATTAGCACTCATGTATTGGGGGAAAAAAAACCCCAAACAAATAAAAACCACACCAAAATTCAGAAATGATACATGAGAAGGGCTGTAAACCACTGGAAAGGATTATGATAAGCCTTCATTGATTCTGAGTTGCACCAATTATGCCTGCAAGTAGATGTTTTGCACTTTGAGCCAGTTCTAAGAGAGTAACATTAATGGAATTTTTAAAGGGAACATTACACTTAATTTGAGAATTTGATTTGATTGGCAATAACAAAATTGTCATAAAAGTTGTAAGTTTCAACTCTTATTGTGGGATCGTCAGATGATTAAAGGAGTGGGTACAAACTGAACTATGTGCAAGCAAAGTGTCACTCTTAAAAATAAAAAAGAAAAATACTCCTAGATTTTAGAGATAATTGACAGCTTGGAAAAATCCACCTGGCCAGTCGACTTTCCTCATTCTACAAACACTGAATAGCATATTTTCTTTGTAAACTCACAGCCAAAGTGTAAGATTAAACTCTGAAATGCAGGGCAGGGACTGCTGTGGTTGGCTGAGTTTCAGGTTTGAGTGTCTGTGTAGACAGAGCCATGCCAAAAGTTATTAGATCAGAGCCAATCTCCTCCAACATCTCAGAGGGGACTGATCTTGGGGCTCCAGCATTCTTCATTTGGTTTCACCATTAACCTACTCCCTTCTCCACCTCTCTCATCTTCAGAGACCTCCCTGCGCATGAATATAGGGACTGTCTCTCCCCAAGAGCCTCACAGAACATTGCAATCCATGGAATAATGCCCATTAGTGGTGGTTGGGAGCAGTATCTATTTTTCAGGAGGACTTATTTCTTTTATTTGTTCTTAGAATTTCTAATTTTTTTCTCCTGCTACACAGTCTTTTTAGAAACCCTAGACAGTCTCTTCAATAAATGGTGTTGGAAAAATGGGATGAGTACATGCAAAAAAAAAAAAAAAAAAAAAAGAAAAAAAAGAAACTAAACTAACAACTTATACCACACATAAGAATAAACTAAAATGGATAAAAGACTTAAATGTAAGTTGTGAAACCATAAAAATCCTAGAAGAAAACATAGGCAGTAAAACCTCAGACTTCACACATAGCAGTATTTTCACCAATGAATCTCCTAGGGCAAGAGAAACAAAGGAAAAAAATAAACAAATGGGACTACATCAAACTAAAAAGGTTCTGCACAGCAAAAGAAACGATCAACAAAATAAAAAGGAATCCCACTGTATGGGAGAAGATATTCCCCAATAATACATCTGATAAGGGGTTACTTTCCAAAATATCTAAAGAGTGTATACAATTTAACACCAGGGAAATGTATATTCGATAGCATAATTTAAGATATCCAGAACTAGTTTGAGAATTTTAAAAGTACAAAACCATGGAATTAGCAAAGAGGAGCAGATGGTCTCCCCTTCATGAGCAACTACTCTGGAATCCAGAATACTAGTGTCAGAAGCCCCACTGGAATACCCAGGCATCTGAACAACATATTTAATTGGGTATTTTCCCCCTGGAATTACATAGTCTATGATTAAGTCTATAGGGGATAGGGTATCATGACATTTTATAGGGATGATGACAATAGCAGTTCTTTAGAGGTTATTGCTCTAAGAGTAGAATTTTTTAAAAATGATGTTTTTCATAGAAATTCAAATTGATGCTAAAATAGCTAAATCATAGTAGATTTTAGGAAGAGGTCTTAATCTCTTTCAAACGCATCTCTTGAGGCCAAAAGGAGGCGGGATTTCATGTTAAATATCAACTCAATGAAATTTCACAATTTAAATGAATATCATGTATAACTATGTCTTTTTTATTATATTATTCAGGCCAGCATTTTTGTATGTATGTATGTATTTATTTATTGTGGTTTGTTTGGTGCTTTCTTATGGGTGGTGAGGAAAATGAACCTTCAAACTGTATGAAATCAGTACTTACAGGTTTATCACACAGTTCCAATGCCTTGATTATTTCAGCTTAGCAGACAGTTCTCAGTGGGTTAAGGTCTGGTACCTCTCACCAGGCTCTACTTTCTACACTAATTCCTATGGATCAGCTCTTTTTCCTGGACAGTTTAATCCAAAGAGTCACTAAATACTTTTGCAGGTGGTATAATGTTAGTTATATTGAACACATACTTGTGATGAGGTGGGAAAATCATATTAGCAGTTGGCATTAGAATTTTTCCTTAAAAAAACACACACACCCAAATGTATTTATTCAGAGGATAAAAACATACATACACACACAACCTCTTGACAAGTGATTAAGAGTATAAAGTGAGTTCCTCAGGCACCTGGAAGTTGACGGAATGTTCTAAGGGAGAAAGAGAGAAAGAGGGGGTGGAGCTGTTCAGATGGTAGAAAACTGTATGGAATTTAAAGTAACTCCACCCATTTTCCCGTAGATATTGAGTGAAGTTGCCAAGCTGAGAAATGTTGGTTGTGAGTGTTTACACGTGTTGTCTGTGGGTATGCGTGCAAACCAGTGATGAGCTAGGTACCTTCTGTACAGACACAATGACAAAAGGCCACACAGACTGGCAAATAACATAGTCAGAGGAAAGCCTCAAGGACCCACGTCTCAGCAGCGTCCAGAAATCATGAGGAGGATTTCTGGACAATCACAGGTTTAACCAGAACTCTAAAGATCAGAAGGATTCAAGAGAACTTATGTGTCACTTGGGGCTGATAAAGAAATCAAGAATGATTCCCTGGAAAGAATAGAACTGGGGGGTCAACCCTGGGTTCTGGCCTTTCTCCTGATTTAGAAGAAATAAACACTATATAACTTGTAAAATGAGAACAGTTTTTGGACTAGGTTAAGCCAAAATATTCTTCGCCTACTCTGAGCCCACAAAAATATACTCTTGTATTTTCTCCTGTTAGCTATGTAATTGTCTCTTTCACATTTAAATATTCCATCTCAAGTTTACTTTTGGATGTGGTGTAAGGAAGGGACCCAAATTTATATTTTCTTATAATGAGCTGTTCTTGCCAATATTATTTAAAAATATGTGTTTTTTTCCCCCCAATGATCTGTGATACTATTCCCCTATAAGCTTTCCATACAACCATAAATTATTGAAATCTCATTATCTCATTACCTCATTATCTCATGATCTCATTGTGGATTTATAGCTCTTTTTCTTTCTTCTTTAAAAAATGTAGTCAGGGAAGTGTCAGGGGAATAAAAAGATACTGAACAAGATTGATGTAACATTTTAGAAATTTTATAAAGTAGTAATACACCAAATATTAAAATTCAACTCAAAACTACAAAGTCTTAATGGGAGGCACTCACATAAAAATATCAATTAGATTTATGTAGTAAATCTTCACTTCAAGAAATACATATTGAGTGTCTATGATATGGGAATATGAAAATAGATTCAGACTGAGAGCTGTTTTTTGAGTTGCTTTGTTTACTTTTTTAAAAAAATTTGTTTTATTTCTTAAAGTATTACAAAGAGTATTACATATGTCCCCTCCCCCCCCCCTTGACATTCCCTCGGCCTCCCCTACCCCCCAGTGTCTTGTGTCCATTGGTTATTCTTATACGCATGCATACAAGTCCTTCGGTTGATCTCTTACCCCCCCTACCCCCCCGCAACGTTCCCCAGGCTTCCCACTGTAATTTGACAGTCTGTTCAATGCTGCTCTGCCACTGTATTTTTGTTCATCAGTTTATAATGGTCTCTATTACCCATAAATGAGTGAGATCATGTGGTATTTTTCTTTCATTGACTGGCTTATTTCACTTAGCATAATGCTCTCCAGTTCCATCTATGCTGTTGCAAATGGTAAGAATTCCTTCTTTTTTACAGCAGCATAGTATTCCATTGTGTAGATGTACCACAGTTTTCTAATTCATTCATCTACTGATGGGCACTTAGGCTGTTTCCAGATCTTAGCTATGGTGAATTGTGCTGCTATGAACATAGGGATGCATATATCCTTTCTGATTGGTGTTTCTGGATTCTTGGGATATATTTCTAGAAGTGGGATCACTGGTTCAAATGGGAGTACCATTTTTAACTATTTGAGGAAATTCCATACTATCTTCCATAGTGGCTGCACCAGTCTGCATTCCCACCAGCAGTGCACAAGTGTTCCTTTTTCTCTGCATCCTCTCCAGCACTTGTCCTTTGTTAATTTGTTGATGGTAGCCATTCTGACAGGTGTGAGATGGTACCTCATTATTGTTTTGATTTGCATCTCTCAGATGATTAGTGACTTTGAGCATGTTTTCATATATCTCTTGACTTTCTGAATGTTCTCTTTTGAAAAGTGTCTATTTAGGTCCTTTGCCCACTTTTTGATTGGATTGTTTATCTTCCTTTTGTTAAGTTGTAAGAGTTCCCTATAAATGTTGGAGATTAAACCCTTATCGGTGATAACATTGGCAAATATGTTCTCCCATGCAATGGACTTTCTTGTTGTTTTGTTGATGGTTTCTTTTGCTGTGCAGAAGCTTTTTATTTTGATGTAGTCCCATTTGTTCATTTTCTCTTTAGTTTCAAGTGCCCTAGGAGCTGTATCGGTGAAGAAATTGCTTCGGCATATATCTGAGATTTTGTTGCCTTTGGATTCCTCTAGTATTTTTATGGTTTCCCATCTTATGTTTAAGTCCTTTATCCATTTTGAGTTTATTTTTGTGTATGGTGTAAGTTGGTGGTCTAGTTTAATTTTTCTGCATGTATCTGCTTTGTTTACTTTTATTGGTCCTTTGTCTTCAATCAAACAGTTTTCACATGTAAAGCTCTGTACTAAGCAATCATTGTCATTAGGTATTTAATGAGCTTTGGGTTTAGAGAAAACCAAAGAAATAATATGAGATTATGTGAGCTGTTTCAAGAACAGAAGCAAGAGAGTGTGGGATCACCCAGAATTGCAAAATGGAAAGATAATATTAACTTTTTTTTACACCATATATTTTTTTGGACTAGAGTTGTGTTATGTGCTATGCAGAGTAACCAGGCTGTCGTATTCCAAAAAGAGAATCAAGACTGATACCTATAACTGGTTATTGAAGAAAGGTTTTAGGAACAAATTTCTCATCCAGAGGCTATTTTAGCAACAGATCCCTCATTCATAGGCCATTTTCCTCCTTAGCTATATTGTCTTCCCAGATCAAAATCAAGAACCATTCAGGGGTCCTCAAACTTTTTAAACAGGCAGCCAGTTCACTGTCCCTCAGACCGTTGGAGGGCCGAACTATAGTTTAAAAAAAAACTATGAACAAATTCCTATGCACATAGCGGCGGCAAAAACACCTGGCGGGCCGGATAAATGTTTTTGGCGTGCCACATGTGGCCTGCAGGCCATAGTTTGAGGACCCCTGGATTAAATCACAAGAAATATTCACAGCTAAAATAAATAGCACAAGTCATGTACTAAAATCCATAGACTTTAACCATAACAAGACCTTCTCAGATTCTTGCTTTGTCGTATATGCTTGTACTTCAATAAAAAAACAACAATGTATAAATTGAATCACCTGTTTGTCCAGCCCACTGCAGATTAGAAGCAGAAATTAGAAGTGTGAAGTTATGAAAACAGGGCTAACAAAACTAGAAGACAACTGATATTAGAGTTATACCTGATAGCATGAAAGGTAACCTGGATCTCAGCAATTCAAAGCACAAAATAGCAAAATAAAACCATCCATTCAGCAGTATAGCAAAAATGAGTTTAGTTCTAGACCAGCCGTGGGCTAACTACGGCCCGCGGGCTGGATCCGGCCCGTTTGAAATGAATAAAACTATTGAAAAAAAAGACCGTACCCTTTTATGTAATGATGTTTACTTTGAATTTATATTAGTTCACACAAACACTCCATCCATGCTTTTGTTCCGGCCCTCCGGTCCAGTTTAAGAACCCATTGTGGCCCTCGAGTCAAAAAGTTTGCCCACCCTTGTTCTAGACAGAAGAGGACTTTTACATATATTTTATACTAGAGGCCTGGTGCATAAAATTTGTGCATGGAAGGGGGGTCCCCTCAGCCCAGCCTGCACTCTCTCCAATCTGGGACCCCTTGGGGGATGTCCGACTGCTGGTTTAGGCCTGATCCCAGGGATAGGGCCTAAACCAGCAGTCGGACATCTCTCTCAGAATCCTGGACTGCTGGCTCCTTACCTGCCTGCCTGTCAGGTCGCCCTTAACTGCCCCCCCCCCCGCCCCCCGCTGGCCTGATCATCCCTCACTGCCTCTGCATGCTGGCCTGATCACACCCAACTGCCCCCCCATACTGTCCTGGTTGCCCCTAACTGTCTCTGCCCCCCCCCCCTGCTGGCCTGGTTTCCCCCAACTGCACCCCCCAGCTGGCCTGATCGTCCCTCACTGCCTCTGTGTGCCAGCCTAATCACCCCCAACTGTACCCTTCCACCAGCCTGGTTGCCCCGACTGCCCCCCTGTCACTGGCCTAATCACCGCCAATTTCCCCCCCTGCTGGCCTGGTCACTCCCAATTGCATCCCCCAGCCAGCTTGGTTGTCCCTAACTACCCCCCTCTGCTGGCCTGGTCACCCCTCATGGCCCCCCTACCAGCCTGGTTGCCCCACGCAGCTTGCTTGTTCAGTTGTTTGGTTGTCCCTCACTAACCCTCTGCTGGCCTGGTATTAGGCAGCCATCTTGTGAGGGCATGAGGGTTAATTCACATACCACCTCCTTAATATATAGGATATGTCAACTCTGCTGTCAGGCACTGTGAGAGATTTTCACAAAATCTGGATTCTAGACTGGAATTAGAATGAGGTGTGCTATTTTTACTTTACATGATGCAACATAGAGCAGTGGCTAAGATCACTATCCAATCAGAGGTTCCTGAGTTCGAATCTCAGGTTTGACATTAGCCAATGGCCATAGGGAATTACTTAGTCTTTCTGAGACAGAACTTCCTCATGCATAAAATGGGAATAGCAATGCCTAAGTCAAATACTCATGAGAATTTAATGGGATAACTATGCAAACCACTTAGCTAATGCTTACCACTTTGTAATCATGCAATAAACAGAGCTATTCTATGCCTCTTAATTGCAGAGGCTTCTGTCATTGGAGGATGTAAAATTTAAAACATTGCTTATTCCCTTAGAATTCAGAATAAGTTATCATTGCATTTAGGTTAGATTTAGTAAATGACGTAGTAAATGCTCATTTTATTGTTCTAATAGTTGAGCCGTGAATGTACTTAAAATATATTTGTTTCAGAGTCATCTGTGTTTCCACTCTTTAACTGTCTAGTACTATCTTTTTAAAAAGGTTTTATTTATTTATTTATTTATTTATTTATTTATTTATTTTTAGAGAAAAAGAGAGGAAGAAAGAGGGATAGGGAGATAAAAACATCATTAAGAAAAACATTAATTGACTGCCTCCTACATGCCCCCTACTGGGGATCAAGCCCACAATAGGTTTGTGCCCCTGACCAGGAACAGAACCAGTGAACTCTTGCTTCTTGGGCCGATGCTCAACCATTGAGCCCCACCAGCCAGGCTAGTCCTTCTATCTTTAAATCATGGGAGCTATTTTTTTAAGGTCTTACTATTTATCACCAAAGGACGTAGTTGAATGTGTTAAAGATTAGTATAAAGCTATCCCAGATAGTTGGAAGGAAACATCAAATCCTATATTGTAAGTAGCATTATATAAATAGCATCTTATGTACTGGCTAGAAGTAGTACATTTTAAAATATTGGGATTCATAAAGTTAACATCATATTTTTTTGTTCAAGTAGATATCACAAGACACACTGACTTCCAAGAGCCAATATAAAAATAAATTTCCAACATGCTTCCCTTGTTCCATACTGTTGTCTATTTCCCACAAAGAATCTAAAGCAATCTTTCAATGTATATATTAATTCACATGACCTTCTATTTAAAATTCTCAGATGGTTTAATACTGGGTGTGAAATAAGTCAATCTTCTCAGGGTCTATAAGGCAGGGTATAATCTTGTTCTTTTCTCTCTCTGAACTAGTGTCCTTCTGTGCATGCACTCTATTTTTAAATAAATTTTTTCAATATTTCTCTGATCTGATCAGAGAAAAGAGAATGCAGAACTTGCTCACATATGATTTGAAAGCAGAATGAAAAGCATAAGTTACTTTAGAATAAAAATTTTAATTAAATGTAGAAGTGATTGCAGTGTTTCTTTAAAGAATCTAGAAATGTCAGTAAGCATTTGTATACTGGCTAATAGAATCCCAGAAATATTCATGAAAGGCTCAACCTTACCTAATATATATTTGTATCAAGGTAAGTCCTCTGCATTTGCAAGGTGTTTGACGGTTGCATAGCTATTGATATTGGCTAGTCATGGTACTAATAGGTTTAATTTCTATTATATAATTTAGTACTCATATTTCATTGATGTCTCTAATATACTGCTATGGGCCCTTACAGTGTGAGTCCATATTTATATTTGGGTGGATAAGAACAAGTCATTGAAAGATTTAAATGTTTAGCCAGAACTATACAGATATCTGAGCCAGAAATAAGTTGTAGACTGCTTTAGGACTGAGAAACTATCTTGTCTTTGAAAGAGTGTGGTATAGCAACATGGATGCATGTGGGATTTACTCCCTAGTTCACAAAGTACATGTAAGTCATTCAATGTTCATTGGAAATCTATTCTGATCAGATACTATCATACTAGGGAAAACGTCTCTCATCTGAAATTAACTTAAAGATAGAGCCTAAGAGCATTGGATATTCAAAAAACAGGTTGAAATAATTTTTTAATGAAAACTAAATGTGGTCAGTGTCGTTCTTTTACCCAAGGGTTAATTTCAGACCCAACTTCATATGACTTCAGAAAATAGATGATGACAAAATTCAAGAAGAGGGTGTTCCTGAGATTCTATTAAGGCTACAGCTGATGGAAAATATTTAAGTAAACAGGAAGTTACTTGACTATTAGCCTGATTGTACTTTCAATAAAACTTAGTTATAGAGACCACAAAGTAGCAGAATGTACCCCTGTAATTTATACGTTCTCTGCTTTACTTATGGAAAAATAGAAAGCTTACCTTGGTCTCTAGCTTTCAGTACTTAGCAGAGTTAATAAAAAAATGACCTTCTCCACCCTTAACTTTGTGTTTACGAACACAACCAGTGAAGAAGTTTCCATTAAAATTGGTAGATTTTTCAAAAGATTATTTGGATATGAATTTTGGCCAGGTTTTAAAGTTACTCATTTGTTTTTGGATCAGCTTTTACAATGTGGCTGGGAGTGTGTGTGTGTGTGTGTGTGTGTGTGTGTGTGTGTGTGTTGTAATACTAAGTTGCACCATTGCTGTTCTAAAAAAGTGGAACTACATGGAAATTAAACCTCAGAAAAACACCTTGTTTAAGCAATGTTAAACATCTGACTTAAACTGACAGGGCAGGGCAGGGCAGGCCATGCATTTCTTGTTATATCTATACTTTGTGAGTAAGGCACTGAGTTAGAAAGTAATGGGTCTTCCTGTATATATTATACTCAGCACTAAAAAATGTGACAGAAGTCCTGAGTTCATGTGGTTTTTAAATGATATCAGCTCTAAAAAGAAATCGTATTATAAAATTCAGTTTATTTTATTTTAATGTATGGCCAGAAGTAAAAGAATTAAAAATTTAAGTAACTAAGAAGATTTTTAGAGTTCAGTATAGTTATAAATTTTTCTGTTTAGACATTCTGTCTTTAATTAGTCTTTGGAAAACAAATCATATGTTATCAATTTCCTTGAGAATACTTAGCTCTATAAGGCCCTCTTACTTAAAAATGTAAATTATTTACTAGAATATAATTGACACTTTGCTTTATATGAAAAGTTTGACTGAAAATGTAAGAGCATTGTTATGAAATGGGTATTTTTAATTGCATAAGTGGAGTTTCCCATAACATAAATGTGAGATTCTTCTTCTGGTCCTCAACCCCCCAGGAGTGGAAAGTTGTTTGTCTTGCTAACACTATATAAATTTTAATTAGTATCCTGTTAGTATTAAATAGAATTCATGGCAAAAATTACCTGGCATTTTATTATAGTTTAAAAGTTTTTTTCTCCACAATAAAGCAAAAAGATCATTTTCAAGTTAAAAGTACATGGAAAGAGTTCTATTATCTGCCTATAACAAAACCATTTTATTTCAGGACCTTTTATTGATGTCTACCGGGTAAATATATAATATGGAACTAATAAAGGAAATAAAAAATACTGGGTGCGAGATAACCTCAAAACATAAAAACATTTTAAATTAATGATACAGATCTCTTTTTGGTAAAAATATTAATAGTTTGATGGTCTTACAAATAGACATGCTTGCTAGGAGGCCAGAATAATCTGTGGAAATGTCATTGGATTTTAAAATGAACAAAAAATGACCTGTGAAAGTAACCAAGCCAAAAATTTTGATGCTGAAGTAGTTTTCTCATGGTTCACACCCATGAAATAGCTTTGTCATGATTTTACATTGGCAAACATTTCATCAGGATCACAATGAGGTAAGGAGATAGACATTGTGAGGCACCCTAACCTCATTAACCAATTCTTTTTTAAAAAATGGTCTAGTTTTTGGAAGAATTATTGGTTTAAAATTATTTGTAAGTATTTGGCATTTATAGAATTTTAGGTAGGGGAAGAACTTGAAAGAATTTTGGTTTCTCTATGGGTATAAATTACTGTTTTTCAGAAAACAAAATTGAGAGATAGTAAAACAGCTCTCCTTACTGCTTTGTATGTATTATGTCATTTAGTTCTCATAACAACCCTATGAGATAGGCAATTTTTATTATCTCTATCCTACAGTTACAGAAACTAAAGCTTAGAAAAGTTGCTCCACTTATCCAATATCGCTCAGTTGGTGAGGGTAAAGTGGGGATTGAACCATCTGGGTAGCATGTCTTCAGATTCAGTCCTTTCTACCATGTGTATACTGCCTTCCTGTGCCCAGGTTCTTGGAAGCAGTAAGAGGATGGAGATGAGGGGTAGTTGGTGCTGAGTGTGTATGGGAGGACTGTTTGATCTAGGGACACACAGACATGGGTTGGTATGGAGGGAGTAGAATGCTCAAGGCAAGAATTTTGAATCTGATTTTGTAAACAAGGCAAAGGAAGGCTTAGGCTGTCTCTGAGAAGGCGCAGTGACTTTATTCTAGACTTGGGACTAAGTCTCTGTCAATGGAGAACAAATGAAAACTAGTCAATAGAGATATTAGCCAAAACTATGCAATTGTTTGTTCGACAGATATCCATTGAGCACCTCAATGTGCCAGTGATTGTTCTAAGTGCAGGATACAATGGTGAACAGGAACAACAAAGACACTAAGTACATAGAACTTACTTTATAGTAGAGAAAAGCAACAATGAACAGTCAAACGTAAATGATGTAATTTCAGGCAGAGATAAGCTGTAAGGAGAAAAGGGGATGGAGAGAAAAAGCAAGAGAGGATATTTTGCAAAAGGGGTTAAGATCAATCCATTCATGTGAAGAAATCCAGGAAGAGAAATACACAAATATAGGGTCCTGTTTCAAATAAACCTATGTATTCCAGAAACAATCTGAAGCTGGGTATGAGTGGAGAAATAGTTGGTGAGGGTGAGAGTGGCAGGATAGGATTCAACATCAACGGAGTAAAAAGGGTCTAGATTGTGTAAGGTTTTGTGAGTCAGAATACAAAGCTTATAATTTAATTTAAGCAAAATGGAAGGCTTTGCAAAGATTTAAGCAGAGATGCTCTGAGGAAAATGTTTTTAGAAACTAACTTTGATTAAGTTGTACATTTCCCTTGCTACTTTGTTCCTATTGCTTATTTTCCATTATAATTCCAGTAATAAAAACCTGAATAGTCCCATGATTGCATCTATGTGGTCTCTGAGTAGAAAAGAAAAAATCCAAAAATCCAAAGTTATTTAAGAAATTCCAGAACTCTTCAGGTTAAGATCATTTTCAGACTGCTTAAGATTTGACAGATTTGATTCAAAGTGAAAACAATTTTGAATATTCTTTTGGGTGCTTTTGCCACAGATATGTTTCATAATACCATACAAAGTTCAACTGCTATTCGTCAGATTTTAGTGTTTCAAGGTCTCACTTTGCAGCTGCAAAAGATAACCTCTCAGCTGCTCTTATGAATTTATGGGAGTTGTACTTGATGTGGTGGCCTGCCAACTGCCTGATAAATCACTCTAAAGTCTGGATAAAAACAGGACTGAAAAATGCACTTGTAAGGATTCTGCAAACAACTAAAATGGACTAGATTCTCTATTTTTACTAATACTTTACTTGTCAATTCCTTTTCTTCATTTATCCCTTCTGGCCCAGACATGTCCACCCAATTACGACTTAGTGAAGGAGAAAAAGCTTCAGCTCCAGACCAAATATGCTAAACAAGATTCATCAGTCAGCAGGTGTATATCTTTTTCTATTGTTTGGTAATTCTCACTGGAGGATATTTTTCCATTGATTTTTAGAGAGGGAGGGAAAGACAGATATAAATATCAACATGAGAAAAACACATCAATTGGTTGCTTCCTGCATGTGCTCCAACCAGGGCCCTGCAGGCAAGGTATGTGCCCTTAACTGGAATTGGACCCTGAACCCTTTGGTCCGCAGGCCAATGCTCTAACCATTGAGCCAAACTGGGCAGGGCAGCAGGTGTATATTCTTAAAAGGCTTACCCTGCATTACTTACCTGACTTTCCTCAGCCACAAGAGGCATATCTTAGCCACTTCCTAATAATAGTTTACTTTTATTCACCACTTAATTTCTACGATTTGAGCATAAGCATTTATTGTTATACAAATTATGTTCCCAAACCTTTCACTTTTTAAAATAATTGAGGAGACTGCATACTGCTTTTGTTTATATGATTATATTTATCAACATTCTCCATTTTAGAAATTAAAAATAAGAAGTTTAAGGCCTGGTTGGGTAGCTCAGTTGGTTAGTGCCGGGGTCCAACCCCAGCGGGTCCAGGGGTCCCCAAAGGTGTGGACGGAGTCGGCGAAGAAGGAATGACCCGGAGACGGAGTTCAGTTGATCAGCAGCCTAGCCAGGGTCTCCAGCCAGGATCTCCAGCCAAGTTCTGGTCTGGATCTCCAGAGAGGTTCTGCTTAGGATCTCCAGCCAGGTTCTGTGTCCATGTTCTCTTGCTAGGTTTTTCAGCCAGGTTCTCCAGGTTCTCCAGCGAGGTTCTGAAGCCATGTTCCCTCGCTAGGTTCTCCAGCCAGGTTCTGTCCAGGTTCTCCAGCCAGGTTCAGTCACCAGGTTCTAGTCAGGTTCTCTTGCCAATTTCTGTAGTCAGGTTCAGTCCAGGATCTTTTGCCATGTTCTCTCGCTAGGCTCTGTCTCTAGGTTCTGAGGCCAGTTTCTGACCAGGATCTTTTGCCATGTTCTCTCCAGCGAAGTTCTTCTGTCTCTAGAGAACGTTCTGTGTAGGTTCTGTGCCTAGGTTCTGTCTCTCATTCTGTCTTGTTACATCTGTATTTATACCAGTTGATTCAATCCTATCAATCTCTATTACAAAGGTTAGGGCGTTTCTTATCTCCATTCCAGGGAGTAAAGATTATGTAGCTTAAGCATGATTGTTCGTAGTTAAAGTGATTAATTACCCACCTGGCACTTAGTTAAGAGGTTTTATTCCCTCCCTAACTTCAGGGGAAAATCCCTACATGGGGAAACAACCTTTCTCAGAGGCCTTGGTTAAAACACATAGTGCCAAGAAGGTGAGCAAACATATTAAGAACAGTATGCCATATATGCCAGGTCCCTTGAAACAGCAAGGATGGACCGGCTCCTGGCAGGTTAGAGTGGCATCCCCATGTGTCAAGGTTGTGGGTTCAATCCCGTTCAGGGCACATGCAAGAATCAACTAATGAATGCATAAATAAGTGGAATAACAAATAGACGTTTCTCTCTGTTATAATAATGTTATGGTCATAAGGAAACCCCTCAAAACTGTGGAAATGATTAGTGTATGAAATGTTTGCTGTGTGGAGACCCCAATACTCTGTAACTTCCAAAAGGTTGTGAACGCCCCACTATCTTGATGTGAACGCCCTAAGCCCTTAGAATGTAAACACCCTGCTCCTAGCATAAGGCACCAGCTGGCCCACATGATAAGACACAAGTTGTTTACTACCGGCTACAGAAGCACCAGATTCTCTTCAGTCACGTCTCCTGCCTGATGAGAGGAGGACTCCACCTTGCTCCGTGAGATGAGCCCCTGACTGACTGCTCTACTGTGCGAGCCTGAACCAGCTGCGGCAGCCTGTCTGTCTCCGTCTTCATCGTCCGTCTTTCGGTGTGCATCGCCGGGTGGCCTTTGCTGGAGCCTGGGACCCACTAGGAATAGGTAAATAAACCCTGTGTGATTGCATACTGATTCTGTCTTGTGTGTTCATGTGTTGCGGTTTGGCTCACCTGTCTAGACATTGAAGTACCAGGGGATAGGCCGTTATTGCTGACCCCTGGTCACCTGCGTACGTCCCACTAAATCTAGACAGATAATTAATTGGGGCAAAATCTGGACAATTGGCGTAGTCGGCAGGATTGTTTCTTTTGAAAAGCTTGTTGAAGAAGTCTTTAACCTTCTGCATGGTGTTGAGTGAGGCGGAGTCTTGGTCCGTACCTACCAAACAGACAGAATCCTTGTGTATGCGGTGCGTTCCTATTGCTGTCCGTAGTTTCTAGATGGGGAGTTGTTAGTTTTCTTAGAAAATTAGAGAGAGTTTTAGCTACCTTCTTCAAAATTTTGTTCCTAAATTCGAATCTGCTATAATTTTATTCTTTAAAATGTTTCATTTTCCTTTTCCTTTCAGTTTCCTTTAATTTAATTCCTTTAATTTGAAGGGGAGTTTTGAGTTTGGACCGAACTTGGGTGACCTGTTATGCTCCAGTGTCGAGTCTCCGGATTGGGAATAGGTCGGTTGGTATAATCTGCCATCTCGGCTCCGTTTGAGCAGAGAGACGGCTAGGACCCTCAGGCATTAGCCATCGGGAGTCACACTCTCCTGGGCATGCCCTTGCGGAGGACGACAACTGACCCGTGTCCTTAGAGACTAGTTCGCTTTCGGTTGGTGCCAGATTAATCCCCTTTACACTCGGTGGTCCTTTCCTTAATAGTCCGTCTGAAACTCGAGTGTTTTTGACAATTTTAAATAATTATCCGCCTGTGCTGCGGAGAAATTTGTTTTGGAATCCTGCCGGCTATGCCAATTGTCCCGATTATGCCCCAATTAATTAATTATCTGCCTAGATTTAGTGGGACATACGCAGGTGACCAGGGGTCAGCAATAAAGGCCTATCCCCTGGTACTTCAATGTTTAGACAGTTGAGCCAAACCACAACACATGAACACACAAGACAGAATCATTATGCAATCACACAGGGTTTATTTACCTATTCCTAGTGGGTCCCAGGCTCCAGCAAAGGCCACCCGGCGATGCACACCGAAAGACGGACGATGAAGACGGAGACAGACAGGCTGCCGCAGTTGGTTCAGGCTGGCACAGTAGAGCAGTCAGTCAGGGGCTCATCTCACGGAGCAAGGTGGAGTCCTCCTCTCATCAGGCAGGAGACGTGACTGAAGAGAATCTGGTGCTTCTGTAGCCGGTAGTAAACAACTTGTGTCTTATCGTGTGGGCCAGCCGGTGTGCCTTATGCTAGGAGCAGGGTGTTTACATTTTAAGGGCTTAGGACATTCACATCAAGATAGTGGGGCGTTCACCACCTTATGCAAGTTACAGAGTATTGGGGTCTCCACACCGCAAACATTTCACACAATAATCATTTCCACACATTTGAGGGGTTTCCTTATGACCATAACATTATTATAACACTCTCTTTCTCTCCCTTCCTCTCTCTCTGAAAATCAATCAATAAGTAAAAGGAAATGATAAGTTTAGGAAAATCTATTTATTTTAAAACAGTAATTAAAATGAATCTATTATATGTTAAATTAAATTACATGTTTTTTTGAAAACATTTTTTAAAATGAGAAGACTGACATTCTGTTATATATTTCAAATCTAATGTGTTTAATGGGAAAAAGCTAGAATCATCTGCTTTTGAACTCAGTTTGTCAATGTATTGCTTTTTACTAAGTATAGGAGGGAAATCCAATCTCACACAGATGTGTAGGTGGAAAGGGAAGCAATATTTTAATTATATTTTCTGATAGTTATAAATATTCTTTATTGATATTACAAAAACTAGATAAGTGGCAGTTTCATAAATGTTACCTGCAATGTAAAACCATGTCTGTGGACATTTTATACTCTGTTAATTTAAAATCCAATGGTCTATCTTATATTTGCAGTAGCTCATTTACCCATGCACGATTTGTAACATCATATATTGGTTATTTGAGCAATATTAGTTCATTGAGTTAGGCAGATTTTTCCAAATGTTGACACACTTCATTATACAATGTCAAAAACAGCAATCATTCACATCACCACTGATCTCCCCTGAAAGGCCTTTAAGTATTGGGAAGGTGCCAAGCTCACAGTAACATGCAAAGTTCCTGAAGTTCTAATTTTAACTTTAATTTTAGCAAATATTGCCTGGTATTTCCATTTAATTGACAAGCTCATGTACTTTCTGAGAAAATATCTGCCAAATATTCTAGTTTAAATAACCATAGTTTCACTATCTGTCATGATTTCAAGTAAAAATAGGACTCTAGGAAGAAAGCGGTTGATTCAATTCACAAACCAAGCATTTCTTTTCCTTTAGACAACCATGATAGAGGAGTCTGCAAAGCGCTTTTTGTGTGCACTTCCGTTTTATCTCCCAGACTGTTCACAAGATGTGTGCATGATCCAATGAAATTTATAATGAAATCACTTCAACACAGATAGTTTTAAGTGAATAAAATATTTTTTTATATACATCTTATTTTATATTTAATCTTTTACATCTATGCCCTATTTTACACCAATCATACAACATATAAGAGCAGAATCTTTCTATTCAGTCAGATTAATTCTAGCTCTTCATCTTCCTAGTTGTGTGAATTTGTTTCTTAAAATTACTGACCCTCAGTTCTGTCAGAGATAATTTATATATTGCATATTATATATATATATATATTGCATATTATATATATTATATATTACATAATACACATTATATATTATACATCAAATGTATTATATGTAATACATTACACATGACATGTTACACACTCTTAGATGTTATATATCATGTACCATACCTTATATGTTATATATTACATGTTATAGATTTTATATTATATGTCGTATGTTATGTATATATTTTATATAATAGAAATCTGTAATGTATAACAATAATATGTCCTGAATCATATATTTACTATGAGGGTTAAATGGACATTTAAAAGTCTTAGCTCAAAAAGCAATCAATATATGATATTAAAATAACTTTAAAAAGTTATGTGCCCAGAAGCCAAGCCCCTGGCCCTGGTTGCATGTTCAAGGCTCTTCCCAAAGTGGTAGCTTTCCTCTAGCTGTATGGCATCAAAAAAGCAGAAAGGGGATTCCTTATTTCAGGTTGGTTAATGGTTTTCTCCCTTCCAATATTTAAACTAAATTATAATTCCTAATATAGCTCTTTTTGAATGTGAAATTATATTTCCCCTTATCCTTTTGATCATCATGCTCCATTTGAGTAGAAGAAAAAAGCACTTTCATATGCGTTTTTAAGCATAATTGAACATTATTTTGAGTCCATTAGACGTGACATCTATCTGCTAAGGTTTTAGAAAATAGTTCATTCATGTTATCTGAAAAATAATCTCCCAGGTGAGATACTTTTTATTGTTTTTATTCCTTTTTCTCTACCAATCTCTCCTGTAGTTTTTCTTATTACCTTGATGTACGAAAAGTAAATTATCCCTTTATAATTTTTTATAACAAAAATTGCTTCAAATTGTATATATTTAAGAAAATATACACTTTTAGTTTTTTTCCAACAAATCTGATTATAGCAGATAGTTTTATTTAACTATCCTGGTATTTAGCATAATATAATTAAATTAATAATGACCATAGTACCAATAACAACAATAATAAACAATTTCCTTGAATTCGTCTTTTTAATTTTTCTTCTTTATTTTTTCTGTGCACTCACTTAGAACATTTCCTTAAAAATAGAATGGTATAGAAAAAGGTGCAATGAACACATGTGTTAACATTGAGAAATTATGCTCATTTTCAAATAATATATCAGTTTGGACCTTTATCCTTATAAGATGTGCATAAAATTTCTATAAATATTCTATTTATAACTGGGGGAGTACATTGAGGTGGAAAAGTAGAGTGAGTTGGACATCTGTGCAATGAATATTTGTTGAATCAATGTCTTTGTGAACATTATCTACAATATATCTTGAGGGGGAAAAACAACCAAAGGTTTTTGTTTCTCTTAATGGCCAGATTGGTGAGAAAAATAAAAGGAAATAAATGCTTTTGTTGCCCCTCCTTACTACCTTTATTTGTCTTGTTGTGGAGAATATGAATTCGGTGTCTATTTCATGGGTTCATGTTTATGTATGTAAGAGATGAACTAGATTAAGTTTAGACAAAGGTAAATTAGTTGACCAGGTACTATGGGCTTGAAATAAGATAGACTTACAATAGATAATGTTTTAAGGACAAAAATGCCATGCACTGTTGAGTCAATAGGTACTTTCAAACATTCTGCGCTGATCTTCGTGTTTAATTTTTGTATCATCCCTTTCCTTTAACCACAGTAAATCCTCTTGCTCTTTGGAGTGTCTGGTCTTTTGTTTACTCAGACATTTTCTCTGTCTTAATATAATCCTGGCTGTAGAGAAAAAAAAAATAGTTCAAATGAGGTTTTATTTTATACCTAAACAGTTATTGAATTTCTACAGATAAGATTGGGCAATAAAACCTAACAATAAAGAGAAAATAATATGTTTTTATCTCTTCACCATTTTATCATTGAGAAAGATATTTCTATAATATTCAGAGTAGCAATTTAAAAGATGACACAAGACTGATGGAGCACTATTTAACTGTTCTCAAATTGGATTGTTCTTTTTATCTAAATACTAGAGGCCCGGTGCACAAAATTCATGCACAGGGGTGGGGGAGTTCCTCAGCCCAGCCTGCACCCTCTCCAATCTGGGACATCCCTCTCTCAATCTGGGACTGCTGGCTCCTAACAGCTCACCTGCCTGCCTGCCTGATTGCCCCTAACTGCCTCTGCCTTGGCCCCTGCTACCATGGCTTTGTCCAGAAGGACGTCCGAAAGGTGTCCAGTCTATTCAGTCTAATTAGCACATTTCCCTTTTATTAGTATAGATGATTATTATAGCAATATTGAATATAATTTATTACAACATACTGTTTACAGTAAGAGAAAATATATAGTAGCATATGGGATTGGTTACACTAAGTGTGATGCTCACACACCCACACATCCCTCCTAATTCTGTGGCCCTTTGCCTGTTTCTATACTTGAGAGGAAAACCATGAAGGCTATTGGTCACCCACTTAAAATCAAAACAGATACTCAGTTGTTAATTTTTCTCTTTTTCTTTCCAAGGTTTTAGAAGTCAGTAATAACATACTCTATAAATATTGCATACAAATTTTGCAGAAATTCATAAAAAATATCTAAGAGAACAATCTGAAATGTTACATTTGCTCATTTTTTCACTAACATGAAATATACTTGGCTAGAATAACTTCTGTTTGGGATATGAGCAAAATGAATTAAAAATGTTGCTGTCACTGTTGTATGAGTTGTTGATCATCACAAGATGAAGTGGAACTGGTCATTGACATTATTTCAAGCTAAAGCCAAAGAATGAGGTCTGGTTAGTACAACATTATTTTGTGATTCTTCTTTCTTGAATTCTTAGGAAAATGATTCTTCCCCTTATGTATAACATATTGGCTTGGAAAAGGTTCAGATACGATTAACAGTGTTAAAATATGGATAAGTTTAGTTTGATAGTCTTAGAGAGTGCTTCTAATTTCCAGTGAGTATATTTTTTATTATTGAATTTTTTTATAAACTCCAAATGGAAACAACTATCTACATAGAAAAGAGAATATCCAAAAATACATTTTATACACTTTGAAGACTTCTCATAGCAAGGCAATGTTTTAGCAAGGCCAGTTCCTGTGCAGCAAATAAATATAAGAAGTGATGGGTTCTTTGTGTTATGTCCTCAGTAGATTCAAGTTGATATGAAGAGTGATATCCACACTCCCCACCCATTCCATGGGGCGGCTCATAAAAGACAGAGAAAGTCTTAGTGTCCTGAAGCCTCTTAAAGGAAAGCATACTGTGAAAATGCAGGTCTGTTGTCCTAAAGACAACATTGAATTTGCAAGGATTCAGCAACATGTGGTTAGGGCATCTTTAACTCATTATTGAAAATTTTAAAAAAATTACTATAGTTTCTATTACATAGGTTTTTTAAATTTATGATTAAATGCACTGCTTTTGATTTTGGTAATCATTTTAAATGGTTAAGAAGAGATGCATTCTATTTATAGTAGGAATGTAACATTTCTAAGGGCTCTATCATCTCTGAATTTACATATATTAAAATCCCATCTAGAAAAATAACATTAGAGAAAACTGTCAAACACACCTCTCCTTGGCTTGTGAATGACTGTCTTCTTCCTGTGTTTTCACATGGTGGGTCTTCCCTCCATGTCTGCGTATGTGTCTGTCCTTCTAGTTTCCTCTTAAAAGGATAATAATCATATTGGATTAGGGCCTACCCTGATGACCCCATTTCACTTTACCTTTTTAAAGACACTATCTCCAAATAAAGTCAAATTCTGAGAGTGAGGACTTCAAATATAAATTCTAGGGTGATATGATTCAGCCCATCATGATATCTCCATGCAAACAAATGGACTTCAATCCATAGCTCAACCTTTGTCCTCAGAAAGATTGGCATGCAAATGTTCATGGCAGCATTCTTCCTACTTTTCAAAAATTGGAAGCAACCTAAATGTTCCTTCACAGGTGAATGGGTATACAAAATCTGTCTTGGTTATACAAAGGGAAACTACTCAGCAATAAAAAGGAATAAATTAACACATGATATGTTGTGGCTGACCCTGAAAACCATGATGCCAAATGAAAGAAACCAGACATAAAATATCATGTATTTTATGATTCCATTTATACTAAAGGTCCATAAAAAGAAAATTTATATAACAGAAACTTGATTGGTTGCCTGGGAACAAGAAATGAACTAAATGGGTATGGGAGATCTTGAGGAGAGCATAAAAATGCTCTAAAACTGAATTAAGGTGATAATTGCATCACTTGGTAATGTTCCGAAAAGTCATTGAAACACACACCTGAAATGGGTAAAATTTATGATATGTAAAGCATACCCCAATAAATCTGTTTAAAACACATTCAGAAAAAATAGTTTGCATTTTGGAATTTAGATAAAGAATTACTGTAGCTTAGGACAAGATAATTAACATAATAAGATTATATATTCAGATACCCAATTGCTTGCAATTTTAATGTGAATATTTTAAAACTGTTATATATTTATTTTGCTCTACTCTTTTAATGAAGGCTATTTTTCTGATGCTCTTTATATACTATTACTCTAAATGTTAGAAAACTTAATTTTCAGATAAGTGGATGTAAGATATGCTGAAATGTAAAATTCATGAGTTTGAGGATTGTTTGCCTCTACATTCTCAGAATTAAGCATAGGGTTTCACATCGAGTAAATGCTTAATTTTGTATATTGAATGAATGAATGAATGAATTAATTAATTAATAAAAGGGTTATACAATAGCAAAGACATCTTTTCAAAATGCCAATCAGTGCTTCAATTTGTTGAAAATTATTTAATAGCAAAATTCCTTTACGATAAAATAATAGCAGAAACATTCAATTCAATTTGGTTTTCTAGCTACCAATTCCCTACTCTGTAAAATGCAATCTAAATCATGCCTGGCACCTGGTACTCTTTATTCAGCACATATGAATAATGTCTCCAAAAATTGTTTGGAGACAACCCAATGGGTAAGCATTCCGAATTACTTTAGATAGGGCTCATTTTAAGAAATGCACGGATTAAAGTTAGATAGACCATTTCCTCCTTTATTTTTGTGCGTTCACCCCATGGACTGTTGCCTGGCAGGATCCCAAAGCAATTCCAAATTCCAGCATCCCGAATTTCATGTGAAACTCACCTAGGACAAAGGCTGCTTGTATTTTTTTCAATGATCACTTTCTTTCATGGCCTGGCACATAAAAGATGGAGACTTTTCTCCCTCTTTCCCTGAATAATGGACTTTAAAAATCTATTAGACATCTCTAATATAATATAAACCACGGGAGTACGTGGTAGAATATCTCAGGAATGCCCTGCCAATAAACACAAAGAATTAATCAGCCCATACTTTTTTTATTAGCCTACCCCAGTCCCATGAGATACAGCAGTAGTAGAGTTAATTCATCCAACATTCTGAACAACTTGCCAGATAAGAAGGGCTCCTCGCCACCACTTCGGTGACAGGTTGATAGCTGCATTTTGGAAATGTTTGTCTAGATCCAAGAGCTGGGGTTCAGTGCCATTTAGTTACTTGGGAGATTTTTGGCAGGAAGTGCTATACCCTTACCTGGCAGAAAGAGAAAGGGTGGGGGACTTGCCTTCATTTTAAGTTGTTCCTAATTCAGTTGGAAGGAAAATAACTACAGAGCATAAGAAAGAAGGAATATGTAGAGCTTCTACAGGCTGGGGTTAAAATTAGCTTCACCCCAGCATCTACAGTGAAGTGTTATTATCCTGTATATCTTAAAGTCATATTTCCCCAACTTTTCAGCTACTTCCTAGGGCAATGATGGCGAACCTTTTGAGCTCGGTGTGTCAGCATTTTGAAAACCCTTACTTAAGTCTGGTGCCATGTCACATATAGAAATTTTTTGATATTTGCAACCATAGTAAAACAAAGACTTATATTTTTGATATTTATTTTATATATTTAAATGCCATTTAACAAAGAAAAATCAACCAAAAAAATGAGTTTGCGTGTCACCTCTGACACTTGTGTCATAGGTTCGCCATCACTGGCCTAGAGACTATTTCTACTTAAACCATTTTTAAGTCATGAAAAGGCTTATGACTTCAGGTTTGGTTGTTTTTTGCTGTGGTTGTTGCTGCGGATCTTACATTCATATTTCAGGCCCACAATGCTCCAATTATACATCTTGTTCGTATCATATCAGAGACATTCTCTAGGCATGGAGGGAGACAAATTAACTGCATCCCTCCTATACTAGGGTGTATTTCTCTCAGGACTTTGACCACCAATGTAGGGACGTTTCCACATCTACTGTGGAACACTTCACATCTACTTCACTGCTGGCAAAAGCAGATTGTTCCTTTGCTTTGTATTGTCTACCTCCATCACATCTAATTGCCCCATGCCATTCGACTACCATGTCCAGGTTGGCAATAAGGCAGCCACTCATAGACTGACCAGTATACATCAAACAGAGCAAGTCAATCAGAATGCATGGAATCTGTAGAAAATCTGGACACTTAAGGTCAAGATGCCCAAGTAGGTCATACTCTGATGCTCTTCTGCAAATACTTAATGGAATCATGGAAGCAAAAGTTTTAAAAGCCTAGGCATTTTAAAAAAGATTTAAATATCTCTGAACATCAGGATGTTTCAAGCCATAATAAATAGGACTTAAGTATCTTTGGAGGCAGAAATGGTGGATAAAGAGATTCAGAAAATATTTGAATCTATGGGCCTGCTTGGATCTGGGCAGAGAAGCAGGCAGAGTCCACTAAATAATTACAGTGTATTTCTGATTTGTCATCCTTCATTTTGGCTTCACATTCAGTGGGTAACAGGTTAGTTGTGATGGCTTCTGGCATCAGATCTCATAATCACATAAGACAATATTTAGGAAAATAAACACACCAGCTCTTTCTTAGGTCCCTTCTTGGAGAAAGAAAATCTTCCTCGGAGACCTCCAAGTAGACTTCCTTATACATCCTATTGACCAGAATTGCATCCTATTCCTCACTATCGCTCAGGTTTCCTTTTAATGATTATAAGAGAAATGTATCTATTTTTGCTTTAGTTATCTCCCTTGGGAAGCCTGGTTTATGTTCACATTGCCCAGTGACGTGTTGTAAAGGAGTCTGATTCCAACAATTCTCACATTTGAGAAAACACTTTCTTTTCCTCTGATTTCTGTATGTCCTTATACAGTAAGTGAATTTGTGGAGAGCCTATTATTTTAAAACTAGAGGCTTGGTGCACAAAATTTGTGCACAAGAGGGGGAGTCTCTCAGCCCAGCCTGCACTCTGTCTAATCTGGGATCACTTGGGGGATGTCTGACTGCTGGTTTACCTGCAGTCAGACATCCCTCTCACAATACTGGACCGCTGGCTCCTAACCACTCGCCTGCCTGCCTGTCTGATCACGTCTAACTACCTCTGCCTGCTGGCCTGATCACCCTAACTGCTCCCCTGCTGGCCTGATTGCCACCTAACTGCTCTCCTGACTCCTGATCACCCCTATCTGCCCTCCCCTGCCAGCCTGATTGCCTCCTAACTACCCTCTCCTGCTGGCCTGATCATCTCTAACCACCTCTGCCTCGGCCCTGCCACCATGGCTTTGTCTGGAAAGACATCTGGAAGATGTCCAGAAGATGTCCAGTCTAATTAGCATATTACCCTTTTATTAGTATAGATAAGGTCAGCATTTCTCACTAAAGTGCTTCACTTGCAGTCACTTCTAAGACAGGCGTTATCTTCTAGGACTGGACTTTTCTTTATTGTTGTTGCTTCTGCGTTCCTGAAGAGATATGAAGAGCTAGATCACTACTACTTTTTTTAGTCATACCATTTTAGAATATTTTAAACACACATAGGATATTTTCAGAGATGCCTTTTGTTTTAACTCTTGAACAAACTTTTGCTGATATCTGCAGTGTGGTTTTAAGTCACCTGTAAGGAATAATGAATCAGGGTATCACTTTATGGGAATTTATTTCTTATAATCACAAAACAAAACAAACTTGCTGCACACATGAAAATACTAATGATGAGAGAAGATAGTTTTAAAAAATAGTTCTGATAAACACAGAAAATACAATCAGGTGCCATGAATTACTTTTAAAATATAATTTTAGAGCTTGACATTTACTGCTCTTCTAGTAAGTCTATCCATTTTTTTTCTATTTCCTTTCATTATAATGGTTTCATTTTCAGTTGTGATATAGATCTTATTTTACATATTATCTTGATTTTCACAAATCATGCATGAGAAGAAGCCATTAAGGAATTAGTAAATTGGAGGTAGACATGAATTATAATCTGGGAAGTCTCCTATAAATTGAATGTTATTAGATACTTTCAAATAGTTTGAGACTACTACTTTTTATAACTTAAGAGAAAAAGTATGTTTCTCATTCTATTTGCTGTTCTTATGTATTATATATTATATCATTCATAATAATTTACTCTTTGAAAAATTAATAACCATCCTTATATTTAGTAAACCTTCTGTTATAGAACAGTTTTCCTTTCCTGAAATTACTGCTCTTGATCTTTAAAAAATATTATTGTTAGATCCTGTTGTTGATAATCTAGCCAGGATTTTTTCACTGATGTCCTGATATGAGATTGGCCTTCATTCTTTTGAAGAGCTGTCCAGTCATTGGGGGTATTAGAGCACCAAACAGAGAGGCACATTCATATGCAGTCACTGCCAGGAAATCCAGTTAAGGAGTCACTGAGGAAAAAGAAATTGAGCAAAGGATTTTTTTTTTTTTTCAAGCCCAGTCCCACCTGGAGCTCCGGTGTAAATGGCACAACAGCTTTTCCCCATCCTTAGGTGAAGGGGGCCTCCTTTCCTTCTAGGACTAATCAGTGAATCACTGTTGGGCTGCCTAGAGGGGACTCAGATAAGGTAAACTTCCAGACACTTCTGATCAGAAGAGAGCCAGTTTCCAGGAAAAGTACTGGGGGAAGTCCTCTGAAGAATGCTGCCAAAGCCCAGCCTTCTGTGAGAGCACACAAAGGCTGGTGTTAGTATCCCAGGGGATTTTAGGTGAAATACCAACAGTATCCAATTCAGGGATACATCCTGAAAGAGAGGTCTATGTGTATTTTCAGATTAGCCAGAGTAAAGCACACTTCTTAAACCATAGAATTACATTTGACCCAGGGCAAGTAAATTTGATCACCAAATAGCTTGGATCCACTTTCAGAAGTTAACCCCTAAGATTAAGTCTATTATTTCTATATTTAGCAAAACTGAATTTCCCCTGCCCACAGTTTTTATGTTAATAGAATTGTTTTAGGAAATTCCAAACATGAAAGAGATGCTAAAATAAGGGAGTATTAAGCTAGGGTTTCACATGTGAAAATGAGAGTATGAGAAGTCATTTATAAATAATACTAGTTATATCAGATTTTTTTTTTTTTTAGTTTGTTCATTATTAACGCAAATATTTTGGCACAGATGCAGCATGGAATCTCTGTGATGTTGTAGAGAAGGAACTAAATATATTTGGTCACAGGCATTTTAAGGTTTCTAAAATTAGAAAGAGAAAGACATTTTTTTAAAAACCAGCTAGTGTGATCAAATGTCAATGTGTAATAAGTAAATATGGTTTCCGCATTACACTCTAGTATTGTGTTCACAGTTTTATAGCTAGCATGCAATTAAAGGTGAGGCCAAGCAGCAGGTATTTAAAAAAGGTGAATATTCGATATGCATTCAATTTTGAAATGTCCTGTTAAATGCCTTTATGCATGCAAAAGACATAGTGGAATGTTGACTCGAGTTTAGTCTCATTTCATATGACTTTTCTTCCCTTTGCCATCCTACTTGATATTAGCATTATTAATGAATGGCAATTATCTTAGGAATATCTACTGGCATTGTGTAATTGAGAAAAGCCCTTCCCGTTTCACTCAGTCTCAATTATCTTTATGTGTTATACATGCAAGAACATACATTACCTAAAATTCTCTGATGCGGAAAAGAGTGTGATGAATTTGGCAATTATGTGATCCTGTTTAGCCATAGGGTTATGCTTCTTAAGGTGACTGTATAATTCTAAACTTTGGACTACTGTCCCCGAGGTGCTCCAGAGTACCACTGCTCTGGCCTGGTACCAGCAGAATGGCCTCCCCTGGGCCACCTCCACTGCGTCTTTCCTGTTCAACCTTCCTATGCCAAGCCACATCCTCTGCCTGGCACCTGTTCTGATCCTAGGAAGTGATTGGAGGAGAACTCAACTGGGCTCTTCTCTCATTCTTCTTTTCTCACTCTATTGTTTCGCACCCTGTTAGGTTTATCTTGACTGTTATGGTTCCAACATGCAGGTAGAGTTAACTCACTATTGAGATAGTTGGTAACAAAAATTAACTGATGTATCCTTATTAGACCACTAGAGGCCCAGCGCATGAAATTCTTGCATGGGGGCATCCCTCAGCCTGGCCTGCACCCTCTCCAATCTGGGACTCCTCAGGGAATCGGGCCTAAACCGGCAGTCGGACATCCCTCTCACAATCTGGGACAGCTGGCTCTTAACCGCTTGCTTGCCTGCCTGCCTGATCACCCCTAACCACTCACCTGCTTGCCTGATCGCCCTTAACTGCCTCTGCTTGTCGGCCTGATCTCCCCTTAACTGCCCCCTTGCTGGTCTGTTCACCCCCTAACTATCCCCCTGCCAGCCTGTTCACCCCCTAACTGTTCGGAAGGAAGCCAGACATCTGGAAGATGTCAGGTTGACCTGGTCTAATTAGCATATTACCCTTTTATTAGTATAGATGAGTTGTTTTTTCTGTTCAAATAGGAATCTCCCATGAAACCCTGTGATCAAGCCTATGTTTAGGGGGATAAAAAAGGTGGGGTATGTTATTTCATAGGTGTGTTGACATTCTCCTGACATATACTTTCAAAATTATTTCTTTTAGACCAAGATGAATTTTCATTTTGATATCCATTATGTGTGAAAACTTATCCCTTAGGTCTGTACTTTGTCTAGAATTTAAACTCTAGCATTCTTCAAAGGTCTTGAATTCTGGAGCACTGACAGGCATGTTGAAGAGACTTACTTCTCAGACACATGCAAAAGTGGTGGGATGGCCCACCCTGAACAGCCAATGGGAGGGGCTGAGAGCTCTTTATTTATTTTTTAAGGTAAATTTTTTATTATGAAAATATTTTTTATTTTTAAGTGTTAAGAAATTGCTATACTGATGTGGGAGGAGTGTGGTGGACAAAATAAAATCCTTCTGGAAAAAAAAATTTCTTTTCTGTTTTTCATTTACAGTGAAAACAATAGTTTTGGTAAGTTGTTAATTATCCAGAGCACTATTAATCTTAAAAAATATATATGTTTAAATCTGCATGATGTGTTTGCCACCCACGTGAAGGACAGTTGCTTCTGCTTAGTTGCACTATTTGGCCAAATTCAATTATAAATTTTGTGGATGATTTAAAATGAGCTCTAGAACAGCACAAGGATATTCCCAAACACACACTCAATAGTTCCATTAATGTTGCTAATCGGGTGAGGCTTTCTAAAGCTTTCTGGATGGCTTTAAAGCTCCCTGGATTATCATCTTCACTTTAAATTATCATGTCAAGGCCCTTGTCATTTATTCTGTCTGACTGGCACTTACGATACAAACGTATGTTTGGGGAATAACATACAAATGTGTGTTTGGGGAATAACTTTTAAAAAGTGAAATGCATTAATAAATCAGATTTTATTTTCTAACTGTATGTAGTTCTTTGTTCTTATGAGCCATTTACAGCTACAGACTTGGCTTGAGCATGTTTTCTTCTGAAGAATTACTTAAAATGTACAAAATTCCATCTTTCTATGAATACATGATAGGAGTTTTTGTTTGTTTGTTTGTTTGTTTATTTGTTTTTAAAGCCTAACAGCAAACTGTCACAACCAGGAGATGCCTAAATAGATATGACAGCTAAATGTCATATAGTTTCCTGGATGGGATCCTAGAACAGATATGGGTCATTAGGTAAAATCTGAGGAAATTTGAATAAAGAATGGACTTGGGTTAATAATGATGTATCAATACTGTTTACTAACTGTTTCAAATGTGCCACACTAATGTAAGGTGTTAATTATAGCAGAAGGGGGTGGGGGGGTGAGGTATAAGGGAATTTTTTGTGCTTTCTTTGTAATTTTTCTCTAAATCTTAAACTATTCGAAAAATTTAAAAAGTTATTTAACAAATAATGCCGCCCAATCAAAGTCAGTTTGCAGCGTCTAAGTAGTAAGAGTCATTTGTGGCAGATTGATTATAAACAGATCCCTACTTCTTTACCTCCACCTGAATCCGTGCATTTTATAATCTTTACAGTTCTACGAGAAGGAGACATTTTCTTCTTACATGTGCTTTGACCTTGTGACTTGCTTGGTGTAGAATGTGACAGGAGTTGAGGGAGTGCCAGTTTCTAGTCTAGGTCTGTGCACTTCCATTGTCTCTCTTAGACCCTTGTCTTCACCATTTGGGATGAGAGGCCCTGGGCATGTGAGAGAGTCCAGCCACCTACACATGACGGAGTGATTACTGAGGGGATGTGCAGCCAGAGCTCCCACCTAACCCAGAGTCCCATAAACAGTCATACATATGCTTCAAAGTGATACGGAATTTTTTGGACTAGAACCCAGATCCTTTGTCCACTGGAATCAAAGAATGAATCCACGGACAGAAAGTGGTATAGCAAAGGTGGAGATTTATTGAAGAACAAGTACAGATTCCCACATGGAGAGAGGGAAAGAGTCCCACAGAACTGACTCCTATGTAGGGAGGGGGAAAAGGGTCCCACTGAGTTCTTTTTCCCTGTGGCTTATAAAGTCTGCAGATCCTGGTGCCTTGATATCCCCTCTGATTGGTCACTATTCCCTTAGACTGGTTACTATAGTAACTCCTGGGCTCAAAGTTTGAACCTCACATGGAACATGTGAGGTTCTCCACCCCCCCCCCACTTCCTTCCTTATTGTTTTCCTATTCCCTTTGGGCTTTCTTGTTCTCCTTCTGGATGAAGGGCTTCCTTCTCTTTATTTTGTAAGTATAGACCTTTCTTGGCTACTTCCAGTTCCCTTGTCTTATGTAAATATACCTGTTGCTGCTCCCTTGTCTTATGGAGATGTAACTGCACCTGTCTTCCTTGTGTTATGGAAATGTACCTTCTCCCAGTCTGCTGCCCCGTGCTTTTCCATGGACCCCAATTCTAAAAAACCCTAAGCCTGTCTATGTTCCCCCCAAATTCCTTCTTCACATGCATTAGAGGACTTCTATTAGGCCTACAAATAGGATCTCATTAAATCCTGAATGGTGAATGAGCCTCTTTATGTCAAAATTAAGGAAACAGAATTTCCATGGGTGTGGTAGATGTGGATACAATCTTGGAACAAAAACTGCTACCAGATTTCCTATCTGTGCCATTGGCTCTGATTTTTTTCTTTGGAAAAATGTAGAAGCCAATGGCACAGATAGGCTTAGATTCTTTTTTCTTCCTTGAAATTCTCTTTATAACATGATGTAAGTGGTTATTAGCAATTTATGTAGAATATGAGTACTGGGGGTGAGAGTCTTTCCAAGATGTGCCACTCTGGCATGCTGATGAAATAGGAATTTTAGGGGGATATAGGCAAGTTTAGGAAATTTTAGAAATTAAGGGGCCCCATGAAAAACACACAGGGCTACCAATCTGGGAGAGGTTACATTTCCATAAGACAAGGGAGCAGCAACAGTAACATTTCCATAAGACAAGGGAACTGGGAGTAGCCAAAAGGTCTATATTTACAAAATAAAGGAGGAAGAAAGCCCAGAGGGAATAGGAGAACAATGAAGGAGGAGGGCCTGACATGTCCCATGTGATGTTTGACCTTTGAGCTCAGGAGTTGATATAGTGACCAAATCAAAGGGAATATGGACCAATCATAAGGGATAGCAGGACACAGGAACTGCAGCCTTTATAAACCTGGGGAAAAAGGAACTCCGTGGGACTCTTTCCCCCTTCCCACATGGGAGCCTGTACTTGTTCTTCAATAAATTCAAACCTTTGCTATACCATCTTCCATCTGTGGATTCATTCTTCGACTCTGAGGGACAAAGAATCTGGGGAACCATCCTGCCCAGTGAAACACTGCATGTTCCAGTCCAAAAATCCTGTATCACTGATTATTTTGTGCCGGAAGCCGGTCCATCCTTGCTGTTTCAAGGGACCTGGCATATATGGCATACTGTTCTTAATATGTTTGCTCACCTTCTTGGCACTATGTGTTTTAAGCAAGGTCTCTGAGAAAGGTTGTTTCCCCAGGTAGGGATTTTCCCCTGAAGTTAGGGAGGGAATAAAACCTCTTAACTAAGTGCCAGGCGGGTAATTAATCACTTTAACTATGAACAATCATGCTTAAGCTACATAATCTTTACTCCCGGGAATAGAGATAAGAAATGCCCTAACCTTTGGAATAGAGATTGATAGGATTGGAATCAACTGGTATAAATACAGATGTAAGAAGACAGAACTAAGAGAGACAGAACCTACACACAGAACTAAGAAGACAGAACCTACACAGAACCTAGAGCAGGCGTGGGCAAACTACGGCCCGCGGGCCGGATCCGGCCCGTTTGAAATGAATAAAACTATTAAAAAAAAAGACCGTACCCTTTTATGTAATGATGTTTACTTTGAATTTATATTAGTTCACACAAACACTCCATCCATGCTTTTGTTCCGGCCCTCCGGTCCAGTTTAAGAACCCATTGTGGCCCTCAAGTAAAAAAGTTTGCCCACCCCTGACCTAGAGACAGAAGAACTTCGCTGGAGAGAACATGGCAAAAGATCCTGGACTGAACCTGACTATAGAACATGGCAAGAGAACCTGACTAGAACCTGGTGACTGAACCTCGCTGAAGATCCTGGACAGAACCTGGCTGGAGAACCTAGCAAGAGAACATGGACACAGAACCTGGCTGGAGATCCTAACCAGAACTTCGCTGGAGATCCTGACCAGAACTTGGCTAGAGATCCTGGCTAGGCTGCTGATCAACTGAACACTGTCTCCGTGTCCTTCCTTCTTCGCCGACTCCGTCCACACCTTTGGGGACCCCTGGACCCGCTGGGGTTGGACCCCAGCAATTTTGAGCTGAAAACAAGGCTTCCAAGGCTCAGGAAGAAACTCTGGCCTTCCCCTTTACTGCCTAAAGGATTGAAGGTAGAGGACCTGCTCCAGGAAGGGAGATGCCATCACAGATAACTATCCTTTAAAGAAACCAGGTATGATAGACAGGGAGGAATCCAGCAAAGCCCCTGTGGTCAAAGCCCTCCCGTTTATATCCCACTGTTTCAAGATAGGCCAGCAAATACTTATTTACTAAATATTAACCCTTTTGATAACCTTGTAAGTTTGCTTTACTTCTCTTTGAAATCTCAGATCCCTGCTCCCCCCTTCTGAGTCCAGAATGACATAGATGCCTCATTTTTGTCTTACTGTCTTTGGAATTTTCATGTTTATGTACATTCCCCATAGGGGTGCATATATCCTTTCTGATTGGTGTTTCTGTTTTCTTGGGATATATTCCTAGAAGTGGGGTCACAGGGGTCAAATGGGAGTTCCATTTTAATGACCTAATTAGGACAGTCTGTTCAAGGCTGCTCTGCCTCTGTATCTATTTTTGTTCATAAGTTTATAATGGTCTTTATTATCCAGAAATGAGATCATGTGGTATTTTTCTTTCATTGACTGGCTTATTTCACTTAACATAATTTCCTAAACCTGCCTATATCCCCCTAAAATTCCTATTTCATCAGCATGTCAGCGTGGCACATCTTGGAAAGACTCTCACCCCCACGTACTCATATTCTACATAGAATATTCCCCATGCAATGTAGGAAAGGGGGGGGGGGCATTATTTATTTGAATGTTGCTTCTGCTGCATTCTTTGTCATCTCTAATTTTGACACTCCAATTATATGTATGTTAGACATTTTCAGCATATATTTCACATTCTGTTTAGTTTCATGTTTATGTACATTTTCAGTCTATATTTCACATTCTGTTTAGTTTCATGTTTATGTACATTTTGTTAAAACTTTGTTTTCTCCTGTTAATTTTCTGTATGCCCTTTGAATTATTCAACCAGTCAAAAAAACACTAATGGCTAAGGGAAAAGTTACCCCATCCCCAACAAGTGTGTGTGTGTGTGTGTGTGTGTGTGTGTGTTTCATTGTAAAATTATCTTATGGCTAAAGAAGCTTTAATGACCTAATAGGATGGGGAATAGCACATAATTATTTTAGGCATAAAAAAATCTTACTAAAGTAGATACTTTACTCTTTAAATATTTCTAAATGATTTTTGCCTAAAAGGTTTAGAAAAATCCCCGGAAAATTCTTCCCCAAATAGAACAAAGCATATAGAATAAGTTTGCAAATATTGCCATCTCATTTTGTTTATCTATATTTTAATAGGTTTATATATTTTAAAAAGCAGAATTCAAAATACTTTGGCCTTGTCTCATGTTCTTTTTTTTTAAAAAAAAAATTAGGATTCTAAGAAGGGACAGAAGAGCTCGAGAAACTAAGATGGCGGCATAGATAAACACCAGTCTGCTTCCCGCAACAATTGATAAATGCATCAAAAACACAAGGTGGACATCATCCAGAACTACAGGGGGGCTGGCTGAGTGTAAATTCTACAACTAGAAGGAAAGAAAAGCACACTGAGAGCCAGAGGAGCTGCGGAGGTGGAGTGCAGAGGTACGGGGGCTCGCGCGTGCGCAGAAAGGGTCTGGCACCTGAGGGCGCGGCTGTCTTTTTGAATCCGGAGGGAGACACAAGCTCCCGACGGCTCTGAAATCCGGTTCCGGGAAGTCTCTGGGGACCCAGGTCTCATACAGGGAGAAACTGTACTGTCTGGCAGCGGGCCAGCTTGAGAGCGGCTTTCCCTCAGAGGTACTTGCAACCATTGCCAGGACACTGGGACTCGCAACTCCTTAGGGCAGGGCTGAGGCTCCGCCATAGCTGCTCTCTCCGCCCTTTGATTCCTTGAGACCCCGCCCCGCCCAGGCTGCGGCAGAGGCTTTTGCATATGAATGCCCTGGCCATTTGCAACCTGTAATTACCTAACAAACTGCAGCTGGCCAAGACAGACCTAGAACTTCCAAGAGAAGGCCCAAGGCCACACAGCGGCTTGCATTGCTTCACAGCTGAGCCTCATCAGGGCACCTCCAAACTCCAAAAAAGGAAGGGGAATCTGCAGTTCTCTTCATAGCTCCTGCTGTGTAACCTCAGGCAGAGGCTAAATTAGCACCTCCTTAGATCCAAGAGCCACTGTGCCCAGTGGTCAGAGGGGGGCCATCCAGATCACAACTCCTCAGATCCATAAGGGACACACTCAGGGTGCAGTCTCAGTGAGCACCAAAGCCCCACTGAAGCAAGTCTTGCCCCAGAAGGGTGTCTCCAGCACAGAAGTTCTCCCACTGCAGACACAGCTGATTCTCACTGCCAATTGGCCTGGAGGTCAATTCCTCCCAGTGATCCTGCAACAACCAAGGCATAGCTACAACAAGACTGTGCACAAAGCCCACAAGGGGGTGCACCAAGAGTGTCCACCTCAGGTAACTGGGGAGGCTGAGACACTGGGCCCTACAGGACACCTAGCACACAAAGCCACTCTATCAACACAGGGAAGCAGCCAAAATGCGGAGACAAAGAAACAGGTCACAAATGACAGAAATGGAGGAAAGCAAACGACTGGATATAGAGTTCAAGGCCACGTTTATAAGGTTTTTCAAGAATTTTATGGAAACCGCCGATAAATTTAATGAGTCCCTCAATAAGTAAAGTGAGACCATGGAGGACATGAAAAAGGACCAACTAGAAATTAAGCATACACTGACTGAAATAAAGAATAATCTACAGAGATCCAACAGCAGACAAGAGGATCCCAAGAATCAAGTCAAAGATTTGAAATACAAAGAAACAAAAAATACCCAACTGAAAAAGAAAAAAGAAAAGAGATTCCAAAAATATGAAGATAGTGTAAGGAGCCTCTGGGACAACTTCAAGCGTACCAACATCAGAATTATAGGGGTACCAGAAGAAGAGAGAGGGCAAGATATTGAAAACCTATTTGAAGAAATAATGACAGAAAACTTCCCCTACCTGGTGAAAGAAATAGACTTACAAGTCCAGGAAGTGCAGAGAACCCCAAACAAAAGGAATCCAAAGAGGACCACACCAAGACACATCATAATTAAAATGCCAAGAGCAAAAGACAAAGAGAGAATCTTAAAAGCAGCAAGAGAAAGACAGTCAGTTACCTACAAGGGAGTACCCATACGACTGTCAGCTGATTTCTCAACAGAAACCATGCAGGCCAGAAGAGAGTGGCAAGAAATATTCAAAGTGATGAATAGCAAGAACCTACAACCAAGATTACTTTATCCAGCAAAGCTATCATTCAGAATAGAAGGTCAGATAAAGAGCTTCACGGATAAGAAAAAGCTAAAGGAGTTCATCTCCACCAAACCAGCATTATATGAAATGCTGAAAGGTATTCTTTAAGAAGAGGAAGAAGAAAGGAACTCTTACCATTTGCCACAGCATGGATGGAACTGGAGAGTGGATAAATACCACATGATCTCACTCATTTGTGGAATATAATGAACAACATAAACTGATGAACAAGGATTGATCCAGAGACAGAGAGGCATTGATTGGACTGTCGGGCTTTGGAGGGAGGGTAGGGGAGGGTGGGGGTAAGGGGGAAAGATCAACCAAAGGACTTACATGCAGGCATATAGGCCTAACCAATGGACACGGACAACGGGGGGGTGGGTGAGGGCATGAGCGGGGGGGTGGGGGGTAGAGGGTAACATGGGGACAAGGACACATATGTAATATCTTAATCAATAAAAATATATTAAAAAAAATTAGAATAGTAAAATTTTTATCCTAACCCTTGAATGAGTAAATAGTAACAAAGTTAAAATATAAACTTGAACTACTATTAGGATTTGGATGACATTTCCTGTATTGCTGACATAATAAGCATATTTGTGTGAGAAAGTTCAGAACTGATCAGAGCCACCAAACGTGAAGTCATATGCATTTTCTCTTTATGTGTCACAAAAGCCATATCACTTCCTAATGAATGCAAACTACCTGCTGATTATTTCTAGATGCCTGCTTCCACAATGAGAAATACGGACTGCAGCATTCAAGGTCCCCAAGAAAGATTTGGAGGAGGCTGCTTCTTTAGTTTGTTGTCACAAGGCTGCTGGAGCTTACTCCTTGGCCCCTAGAGGCGCTAGGCTGGACAGAACTATGGCCTCCACAGAAGGCACAGAAGGCATACAGTGACCATCACTTGCTTAGATGCTTATTTATTTATTTATTTATTTATTTATTTATTTAATTTTATTTTATTGTTTAAAGTATTACAAATAGTAGTACATATGTCTCCTTTTTCCCCCCATTGACCTTCCCCTGGCCTCCCTTACCCCTTGAGACATGCCTGCACCCCCCGTCCCCCCCAGTGTCTTGTGTCCATTGATTGTGCTTATATGCATGCATACAAGTCCTTCGGTTGATCTCTACCTACCCCCCCCCCCCCCCCCGCAGCCTTCCCGCTGTAATTTGACAGTTTGTTCAATGCTTCTCTGCCTCTGTATATATCTTTTTGTTCATCAGGTTATAATGTTCTTTATTATCCATAAATGAGTGAGATCATGTGGTATTTTTCTTTCACTGACTGACTTATTTCACTTAGCATAAAGCTCTCCAGTTCCATCCATGCTGCTGCAAATGGTAGAAAAACTTTGTCTTCCTTTCCATTTAAAAAAGGAAGACACACTGAAACCAGTTTGGCTCAGTGGATAGAGCGTCGACCTGAGGACTGAGGGGTCCCGGGTTCAATTCCGGTCAAGGGCATGTACCCGGGTTGCGGGCACTTCCCCAGTGGGAAGTGTGCAGGAGGCAGCTGATCGATGTTTCTCTCTCATCGCTGTTTCTAACTCTCTATCTCTCTCCCTTCCTCTCTGCAAAAAAATCAATAAAATATATTAAAAAAAAAAAGGAAGACAGAGTTTTTCTACCACCCATTAAAGCAGGATATATTTATTTCACACTCACCCTTCCTTGTTATTCATTTGATTAACAACATAACATTATTTTACAAAAAATACATACACACATGTGGCCCCATTGGTTGGAGGTATTCTTCTATCCTCTGCTTTTCCAGGTTTTTGGAATATTTGGATCTGCACTGTAACAAAGAAGTACTCTTTTAATACTACTTAAGCTTCGAAAAAGCATTTCTGGCTATTCAGATCATATAACTTTCAGACTGATATGTTCTATTTTAATTCCATTGTTATATTATGTAAGGATATCTAAACATTGTTTTTATTGAATATATTTTGTCTATTCTTTCTTTTGTAATAGCTAATCTTTCATTATAAAATAACAAGTCTGCAAAGATAATGCCACTAAATACCTAGTGATTAAGGATGACTACCATTTGAAATAATTGTGAGTATTTGGAAGACAATGGGGAGAAAAGTGAAGCCACATGCCAGAAATAGATCTGTCCACTTGTCACTGTGGGTTTGTGCTGAATTTATTAGTTCCAAGAAGAAAAGGAAAATCTCCAGCAATTTTTTTTTTTAATTGAAACTGGGCTATATTTAAGTCAATTATTAGTTAAGGACCAGGTCCCCAGATACAACTATTTATAAGGTATTATTAAGCAATTATGAGAAATATTAGGATTTATAGAAAGTGTCCATGTTCCATGAAAGGCACTCCCTTAAATAGCTCTGGAAGGTCAGGCACATAATTCCCTTCACATATGGTGCATTTTTTCTGTGTTGAAATTTTAGTGCACCAGATACAATTGGAGTTAGCTTGCATTAACATGGCTCCTTAAATATTATTACTTAACATTACCATATGATAAAAACTGATCTCCCTTTTTTACTAAGCATATGGGCATTATTCTATTGAAAGCAGCTGTGACTAATTCTGTCATATCTAAGAGTAACTCCCACCTGTCAAATATCTTTGGATCCATTTATTCCTTCATAATTAGAACATTCTATTTGTTGGTAGCAATATATATAGCTATTTAAAGTAAGCCGTAGTTCTGCCTTTATAAAGCTTAGATTATTAAAATTACAGTTTTAAAGTATTATTATAATAATCTTGTACCCACCAGATGCTTTTTCAAAAATCTAATTACTACCTTTTTTATAAAGATATGAATGTGTAAATGTCTGTATGTGCAGGCATGTGTGTTCATATTTTTAAATTGGCATACAAATACTTTATTTAACAATTACTTAAACCCATCTGTTAGCAGTATTATGACACATTTAAAAGCAAAAAAAAAGACTGTATGGCCATCAGAGAGTTTTAGTAGACTGAAAATAAGTATTTAGTAACTCCCAATAGTGTATTAGCTTTAGTTAGGACTACCAGAATTTGGTAACACTCACAGGCTGGATATAAGGAGTTTTCAGCTATATATACAACCAAAATCCCATTGAATTGTTAGTACTTTAATTAAAAATTTAGGACAGGATTTCTTATTTATTGTGAGGGCTTTCTGATCCTACTGCTACTCATACTCTGAAAACAGCTTTATAAAGAAAACAGAATAATAATTATTGTCCAGTATATATGATTTATATGCTGTTTATGAGTCAGTAATAATACCTGGGATTGTTTTGTAGAATTTCAGAGCAGTAGCTATAAAAGAGTGAAAAAACATATTCAGCAAGATGTTGTTTTATTGCTTGTACTGTCACAGAGCAAAACCATCTCTCCTTGATCGTGAGCCATCAAAACACACTATATTCCTTCCAGCCAGCTCTTTGGAAATCATAATGGTCAACCATAAAGGAACTAAAAGCAGGAAAGGAAAGGGCATTCGGACTCTCTTCCAGTGGTCAGTCATGGTGAAGCTACGGAAGGGTAGCTCCCTGGGTGGAGACAGTGATTGAGGTCAATTACCAGCTCACAGAGGGACACGCAGCCATCAGGGATTGGAAGACTTACCACTTTTGGCAAAGCATATGTCAAAGTCTGGAAAGGAAACAAAGGTCCCTACTTATAAGGAAACAAAGAGATGAGTGATCTGAGGCCTAATGTTCAAAGCAATATCCTTGGATGGTTCTCTAAGGAAAATTAGGCAATCTCTGAATGAAACGACTTATTTCTTTCTCTCTCCCGCATTGATGACTGTCAAATATCAGTGCGCTTAAATACCATTTTAATTAGCTTATTAAAATGCAGATGCTGATATTTCACTAAGTCCTGCCAAGCTCTCATACTTGTATCCTAACTGACTCTGAAGGAACCACACTCTGAGAAGCATTACTGCTGCTCTCTGCCTTCCTTCCTTCTCAGGAAATCACCTCTTCCATATATCACAGGGGAAATGGAAGCCATCAGAGGAAGGTTTCCTTCTATATAAATGTCTACATCTTAGCCAACCATTCATTCTTCCTGATTATTGGTCTTAATGCGGACACTGTAGCCTTTGGCCTATGCAAAGCTGATCCTCTTTCTCCCATCCATTCTCACGTTTACAGGGTCATTGTGACAGGTCTTAACGTCTGCTCCATTTCTCTCTAGCATCTACTGTTTCTTCCACCAATCTTTAAACAGCCATATCTTCCACTTGAGAGCTTGTTAGATGAAGAATCTTAGGTCCCATCTAGACCTATAAACTAGAACCTGCAGATTAACGAGACCCTCAGGGGATTCATAAACACACCAGAGTTTGATAAGCCCTACTTAAATCCCAGCTCAAACCTCATCTCATCCAAAAAACCTTTCTGGACTTCTCCAGTATCTCCACTCTGAAAATAAATAAAGCTTATTTCTATTATGATTATGTTTCCATGTATCACTCCACTTGTATTATGGTTACTTATATGAGTGTCTTTTGTCCCTCCCTAAATTGTCAGCTCTATGAGTCAAGAGACAGGGGCAAATCCTGATTATCTTAGCGCTAGAGGCCCAGTGCACAAAATTTGTGCATGAGGGGAGTGTCCCTCAGCCGGCCTGCAACCTCTCCAACCTGGGACTCCTTGGGGGACATCCCTCAATCTGGGACTGCTGGCTCCTAACTGCTAGCCTGCCTGCCAGCCTGATCACCCCCTAACAGCTCCCCTGGTGGCCGATTGACACCTAACTGCTCCCCAGCTGGCCTGATTGCCCCCAACTGTCCTCCCCTGCTGGGCTGATGGCCCCCAACTGCCCTCCCCTTCTGGCCTGATGGCCCCCAACTGCCCTCCCCTGCTGGCCTAATGGCCAACAACTGCCCTTCCCTGCAGGCCTGGTCCCCCTCAACTGCCCTCCCCTGCAGGCCTGTTCATCCCCTATTGCCCTCCCCTGCCAGCCTGATCACCCACAGCTGCCATCCCCTGCTGACCTGTTCACCCCCAACTGCCCTCCCCTGCCGGCCATCTTGTGGCAGCCATCTTGTGATGACGTCACACATGATACCACCTAGGCTTTTATTATATAGGATAGCTCTGCCCTGAGCTGCTATTCTGGACTTTGCTCACTATAGGTTTTCCCATGAGACAATGATAGCAGCTTCTCTGCTTCCACTGTGGCTAAGTTGCATCACCACATCTTATGACAATGCATCTTGTTGATTTCAGAATACACTTTGTCCACCTCATAATAATAATCACATGTCTCTAGTAAAGCATTATCCACATTTAAATAGTGTTAAATTCTTCTATTTATGTGTATTTAGTGTTAAGCATGCAACATCTATTCATTAAAAAAAAAAAAAGCCACGAAGACTATAGATGGCCTAATGATGGACTTTTTAGCATTAGCCTTCTAAATAGAACATTTTGCTGAATTTGGTAAGATCAACTTGAAAATGATCTCCTTCAGAGTTCATCACTGAAAGCAACGAATAGCTTTTTTCTTCATCATAGAATGATTGAATTTCCTGTGGCCTATGCTATTATCTACCTTTCATTTATTTGAAAAACATTGTCCTCAATTTTTGCCTATTAATTTCATGCTTAGAATCTTAGGGGGAAATTTTGTAGATTAGACTATTTGTGTATAAGTCCACAAAAGTTTTCCTTTTTTGGATGACAAGCTGAGTTAAGGTTTTTGAAAAAAATGGGTCTCTCAGAACATCATTCTTTCTTAAGCAGCAGAGTGTACATGATTGGTTTGGACTAAGTGTTTTAGATAAAGGAAACACTTTGTCTAAAATAACATGCAGTTAACAGCTGGAAAAGAAGTAGTGAAGCGTTAAGCTGTCCATTATGCTTAAAGAATAACTTGGCTAAAATCCTTCCTTCCCATTAAAAGCACTGAGTGTTCCTTTGGATTTATGTAACTGTACTTAGGGGTTTGTGAAACCCATTTATCATTTCTTCATTTGTAATTCAGACTAAATAATTAATTCATATCCATTGAAGACTACCCCCTTTTAAAAAATACAGGTTATTTTTAGTTTCAATGAAAAATGGTATTACTGATATGTTAGAGATTAAAAATAATGAGACTTTCTGAAAGAAACCATTAAGTATTTTAGATGTTAGTAAGGTGTGTTTTCAGTTTAAAATTATTCTGGATTTGTTGTGAGGTTTCTAAAAAAAAAAAATCAGATATAACTTTAGATGACATTTGAAGTAGAGGAGTGGGCGGGACAGAAAAGGAGGCAACATACACTCATGTGGACTTGAGTGTCCGATGTTCTGTTGGGTAGTTCTAGTGCCATCCCTTCTGACTGGAGGATCCCAAAGCTAAGGTCAAGGCCCCCATGCACTTAGCTGACTGAGTACCACAGTCTGTTTAGAAAACTTTTATATATTCTTTCTTTCTCCCACACTTTTTTTTTTTATTTGCTTCATATAGAGGAAAGGAAGGGTATTAGTACTTCTTGAATGTTTGGTGTGTCAGACATTTTGATACATGCTGTAATAATTTTGATATGTAATTTTCACAATAAGTGGGATCTGGTGATATGAAGAAACATATGCTCAGAGAGTAAAATTAATCTGCTCTAAATTATAGTGATAGTTTCAGAGTAGGATTTGAACTCAGGTCTAGCTTGCAGATTAAAGATTCACCAACAGATTTTTCCCTTGTCAATAGTATCCATCATTTTTTTTGATCAATCACTTGTTCTGTTATTGCTCATTGAAGATAATGCACATTTTTCCTATGCTTCCTATTTTCTATTTATCTATTCCAAGTCCCTCCATCCCTGTCTTTCTTTTCTCCTTTTACTTGCTTTAGATTCCCTAAATTTCTGGCATATGCAATGTAGGAAAGGGGGGCATTATTTATTTGAATGTTGCTTCTGCTGCATTCTCTGTCATCTCTAATTTTGACACTCCAATTATATGTATGTTAGACATTTTCAGCGTATATTTTGCATTCTGTTTCATTTACTTCCTATTTATTTTGTAGGATGTGCTTCTGTTTGACTACTTTATATTGAAATGTATTTTAGTTCAAATTCCTGTATGGTACTAAATCTAATTATTAAAACAATTCATTGAATTTTTAATTTTAGCAATTCCATTCTTAGTTATAGAATGTCTGTTTGAATCTTTTTAATCAATTATAAAACTTGGCAAAATTATTAATTCTTTTATCTATTTTGTTCATTATTTTTTTTCTAAATTTTCTTGTACAGATTATTTTCAGTTATTATCCCTATTTTTTATTCAAGAAAAATTAATGGTTTATTATTCTAATAGCCAACTTTTCCATTTGTATTGATTGCATTATTTTTAGTTATATTTCAATTTTTTATTTTGCAAGATATTGTTTATATAAAAATTATAGTTTCTGGATTGTGTTATCTTCTTCTATAGAAGGTCAACCCTAAATTCTGGCAAGCAGCCTGAGTGGGAACACATCTCCTTCATCTAATTAAGAACTTAGCTGAGTCAAGAACTGTTTGCAGTTTTGGTAAAGTTCATTCTAATTTTGTTTAGATCTCCAGGATCCCAACTCAGTGTTTATTAAACTCTTCTTCCTTAGTCAGATCTGAACTCCAATTTCTTAGTACCACAGGACTACAAAAATTAACTCTGAATTTAAGTGGCCTTTGGCTTAGCTTCTTAATTATTTTTGCACCAAGAAATGTAACAGTTTGGCAAATGTCTCAGAATGACAAACCTTCCACCGTCACACCCATTTTCTCTATTATTTTTCTCTATATAATGTAGGCACATCAATTCCCGATTTCCTTGGTAGCTCCAAACCCCAATGTTGTCTTTCCAGACCTATGCTATTAGTTAAAGTCCTTGTGGTTTCTTAGACTTGGCCCTGGGTAATTTCTCCATCTTTCTCTGGGAGAAAAAATCACCAAAGGCCTGGGGAAAGAAACAGATTGCAGTTGTAGGCAACTAAAATGTTGACTGGTCTATATTTCTCAAAGATATTGGCCTCTCAAGTCCTAGTTGTCTCAGCAACTCTCTAGGGCCTTCATATATAAAAAATAAATAAATATACAACATTTTATAAAGTTTTGATAGAAGTACTTACATTCTGTAAATTAATCCATCATTGTCAAAATCATAAGGAAGTAAATAAATTGTATATAATAAAAGGCTAATATGCAAATTGACTGAACAGCAGAATGACTGGTCCCTATGACACGCACTGACCACCAGGGGGAAGACGCTCAATGCAGGAACTACCCCCTGGTGGTCAGTGTGCACCCACAGGGGGAGCACCGCTCAGCCAGAAGCTGGGCTCATGGCTGGAAAGCACAGTGGCTGTGGTGGGAGCCTCTCCTGTTTCCACAGCAGCACTAAGGATGTCTGACTGATGGCTTAGGCTCACTCTCCATGGGATGGGCCGTCAGTGGGATATCCCCTGAGGGCTCCCGGACTTTGAGGGGTCATAGGCAAGCTGAAGGTCCCCCCGCCCCCGAGTGCACGAATTTTGTGCACCAGGCCTCTAGTATAAAAATATTTCAGTGATTTTTGCATATTTTACTTAAGTAAGCATGGGCGTATTAAGGTAGGAGAGTTTATTATAAATATAAATTTCTAAGACTTATTTTTGAAGACTAGCAATAACTATAGTTGGAATGGCAAAAATTTTCTGAAATGACATGAAAGCATGATTGATTTCAGACTTTGAAAGATGTATAAACATGATAGGATTAAATGTTCTGCACCATTTCAATACTGTGACAATTCAATATAGTATAAAACATGATAAACTGATTTGAACAGTTTTCTAGTTTCAAAATTTCAAGTCACAAGACATATACTTTTCAAACATGACTCCCAGGTTAATGAAAAATTTCATATTAACAATCATCAATAGCCCTAGCCAGGTAGTTCACTTGGTTAGAGTGCTGCCCTGCACACCAAAAAAATAAAAAGATTATGGGTTCAATCCCTCGTTGAGGTGCCTGCTGGAGGCAACCAATCAATGTTTCTCTCTCACATGGATGTTTCTCTCTCTCTCTCTCTCTCTCTCTCTCTCTTTTGCTCTCTCTTCAAATCAGCAAACATATCCTCAGGTGAGGATTAAAAAAAAAAACAGTCATCAATATATAGCTGGAAAAATGAATAATAAAATATATCCACTCAAATTTTATTCATTTGTTTTTATCTTGATTTTTGTATAAGAATTTTAAATAAATAGCATAAAGTTTAGCTTTTGTTAGTATCTCTTAGAGATATATTTAGGGTAAAATGTAAAGGCATTTGTTTTTTCCAAGTAAACGTATCTGTGTCATACATTTAAATTTTCACTTTTTACATATGGAAATATGGTTAAAATAGGAATATTTTCCCCAATATCAGAATTTTTATTGATAAAAATAATATTTACTTTTAAAGTTGAAAAAGGCAGAGTTAAGAGAAGCAGTTGAGTACAGATAAAAATGCTGAAATTTAGAATATTACATATAATTCGATGAGCTTACTTTGAATTTGAGTCTACTCTTACTGTGTATTGGCACTTGAAAAATTAATTAGTTTCATTAGGAATCAGTTTCTATAAAATGATTATAATGTTATTTAGCTTATAGAGTTGCTGTAAAGATTAGAGAAATGTAAGGGAAATATTTTGAGTAATGTTCTCAGTAATGTGTTTTGTAAACATCTAAATTTTTGTGTGATTTTCCACCATATTTAAAAAAATGCTGTCACTATTAAAGAGAAAAGCCATAGAATATCCCAGATAATTTAAATAGTCTGATATTTATGAACTTTGTGAACATTGCCTAATAAAAAATAAAGGCAACACAATAAAAAACAGTATAATAAATACCTTTAAGTTTAAGCATTGTTTTAAAATTAACAATATAAATCCAAATACATGACCACATACCTTGTTGAAAGTGACACAATATAAATTTTTGAATAATGCAATTATTCTGAAGTAAAAGAAGATAAATGCAAAGATTGAAAGTTCAGTTGACTTAGTTGATGGGCATAAATATTTCTCAAGACTGAAAAAATAAATTTTTAATGTCAATATATTCCCAGAATATGATATTAGAAGATATATGATAAAATTATTTAATTCTTTTATAGATCTTCTTCAAAAGCATTATTGTTTATCAAAAATTCTTTAACTTGAATTATTACACTAAATTCCAAAAATCCAATGACATGGAATTTGGTACTCAGCTTAGAGTTGTATAGTAATATATGCTTGAAGAAAAGTATTAATTTTAACAAATGATCTTATTTTTCTCTCAATTAGATGTTATTTCAAAAAATGAAAAGTAGTATAAAATAAAAGGAACTAAAATAACATAAACAAGTAATCAAGTGCATGCAATTTTAAATGATTAAAATCTTTCAGTGCTTAACATTTCATTTGGAAATTGTGAGTAAAGTTTAATAGTACTACCTAGGGAATAAAATGTTCAGGCCTTATTTAATTTAATGCCTCCTGAAAAGGACTTTGAAACACACATACATTAAATATCATGTGAAAGGAGCGTATAGTAGTTTTATGATACACTACTGCATGCCTTTTGAAATTATATAGCAATTTTCCATTATAAACTGCTTTAAAGAGCAAATTTGTTAAGCTAAAAATGGTAGAACACATTAGTCAAGAAAGAATATGCATGTTTATGGGTAACTAAATTAATATAGAAATGAAAGTATTGGCTTCACCTTTGTAAAGTAAGTTAGGTAAATTCAGAGCTTGGATAATAATTTACTTTTGACACACTGTATCCATTACTTTTGTAATAAGTCATTATTTCATAATTTATTTTTTCACTTGTTCTTAATCACTCTTACACAAAAATATATAATAAAATATTAAAATTGCTAATTTATATCTTAGACTCTACAAATTACCAGAATTTTGAGCTAAATAATTGGGTTTTGATGCATTTTATTGGTATTTGGTTTAGCTTTTGTTGTTGTTTTGATTTTAATATATTAAATGAAGCAACTTGCTTTTCTAAGTTCTGCTTTGAGTTTATAGAGCTCATAGCTATGATGTGAGTAATTCAACAATTTTCCACCTTACACATTCTTTTCACTGAAATATCTTTTTTTTTAAGTTCCCAACCAGAGGAAAAATTAGGTAATTACAGAACTTTTTCTTTTTTTAATATTAAAGGAATATGTGAGCAAAATAAATCACTTTTGTCATATTTCTTTTTCTTTCTATCTCTAAATCCACAGGTTTCATGTTCTCTTGTTTCAATACTTCTTTTAATGAAAATCATTAAAACTCACATAGGGATAATTTTCCTGTTTTTCAATTATTCCCTACTCTGGGGGAGATTCTAATTCCCAATGGAGTTTTACTTAAACATTGATTTCACAGTAGAGCACATATCTTCTCAAGGTTCTCTCTGCCTTCATAATAAAATATTCTAATATGAAGGGTTCTGAGAGATAACTTACTCCTAATATGCTAAAACTAAGAGCTATTAAGCAAAGGTGACAATCAAGTTCATAGAGCAGATGAATGACAGAAATAGAAGGAAAGGAAAAAGGATGAAAATGGAGTGCCATCTGTGTGTTGTAAAGAACTTTAAGAATCCTTGGGAAGACAGACAGACATTAAATTTTAGTGCAAATAACTAATTGACTACAGCACCCACCTTAATGTTTCTGTATTTATTAGTGGTCAATGGAGCACTGTCACTATGGTGTATTAGCAGAGACAGCATTCTAGATCAATCTGCAAAGGAAGCTTTATTTCAGTCACAGGGTTCCCTATTCCTTTACCTTGCAAAGACCAATGGCCCAGCCTCATTGTTTGCCCTCCTCTGATAAGTCCACTCTTTCACTGCGTCCTCCTTCCCCGTTGTCTGTAGACATCTCAGGGAAGACTTCCGGGGACCACACATCTCTCTGTCCTGCTGGCTAGCTCTTTGGCTCCAGACTCTACTCATTCTCTCTGGTCTAGTTCATTACTTTTGGTCTGGAGATCAGCATTGTTAGGGTGCCCCTGTTCCTTCCACTGTACTATTTTATCCAAATTGTAGATACAAACTTTTATTTTCTCACAATTACAACAGAGGTCAGGTCACAAAAGTTAATAAGAGTCTCTTGCAACAGAGAGAACTTTACATTGGTTGCTGAGCATACACTACTCCTCCCCCCACCCCCGCACCTGAAGGGCATCTCTACATGTCAAGGTGAGTTGCCAGGTAAAACACAGGACATCCAGTTCAATTTTAATTTCAAAACCAACAAATAATATTTTAATATAAAGATGACCAAAATATCTGGACATACTTATACTAAAACCTAGACATAATTATACCAAACACTGGCACATAATTAAACTAAAAAAATGTTGTTTACCTGAAATTTCAATTGAAATGGGTGCCAGTATTTTTATTTGCTAAGTCTGGCAACCCTGGTTTCAGGTGCCAGGTTTCCTCAACCACATGAGAGCTCTTCCCAGTGTCCAGCCTTCCAATTTCTCAAGTTCCTCTTTTTTATTCTTAGATCTATCACTTAAACGTTGAGAATTTTTAAAGTCCCTTGAAAATATGTAACTTGTGTTTTTTCTAAAATAACTAGCATGAAAAGCCTTGGATTTTGGCTCTCACTCCATTTATAGGTTTTGGACATGAGAATGATGACTGAATCCTGAAGCTCCTCTTATCTGTTGCTATAGGCTGAATGTTTATGTTCTTCCCAAATTCATAGGCTAAGTTGTGATACCCAGTGTGATGGTATGTGGAGGTAGGCCTTTGGAAAGTGGTTAGTCATGAAGGAGGAGCCCTCGGCAATGGGATTAGTGTCCTTATACAAGAGACCCTCTGCTCCTTATTCCAGATGAGGACACAATAAGATGGCCATCTATTAACCAGAACTTGGGCTTTTACTACATATAAACTCTTCCAGCTCCTTGATCTTGGACTTCTTAACTTACAGAACTGTGAGAAATAAAAGTTTTGTTTAAGTCACTCAATTTATTGTGTTTTGTTTTGGCTGCCTCAACTGACTAAGATACCCATAGGAAGGTTCAGCTCAAACTATAAGCCCTGTCCTACACAGTGGCTGTGAGAATTAGGTGAGATAACAAAAGATAAGGCATTTTTAGAGAGAAGAAATTCTGACCCTACTGTAAAGAAATATGTGTGCCCCATGTTGTCTTTTAGTTTAGTTTTATTTATTTTTTAGATTGTTTTATTTCATCCTGTATAATAAAGAGGTAATAAGCAAATTAACTCTCACACTTTCACAAGATGGCTGCCGACGACCAGGCCAGCAGGGGGGTTAGTGAGGGGCGATCAAACAACTGAATAAGCAGGTTGCATAGGGTGACCAGGCCAGTGGGGGGGGGCATGAGGGTTGACCAGGCTGGTGGGGGTGTGCAGTAGGGGGTGACCAGGCCAGCAGGAGGGGGAAGTTGGGGGTGACTAGACTGGCAAGGGGGCAGTGAGGGGCAACTAGGCTGGCAGGGGTGGCAGTTGGGGGCAACCAGGCCAGCAGGGGGTGGCAGTTAGGGGTGACCAGGAAGGCAGGCAGGTGAGTGATTAGGAGCCAGCGGTTCAGGATTGTGAGAGGGACGTCTGACTGCCGGCTTAGGCCCGATCTCAGGGATCGGGCCTAAGCCGGCAGTCAGACATCTGCCAAGGGGTCCCAGATTGGAGAGGGTGCAGGCTGGGCTGAGGGGACGCCCCCCACACACCCCGTACATGAGTTTTGTGCACTGGGACTCTAGTGGGAATATAATCAGACAACCTGTACAACATAGCTAGATGGTAGAAGAGAAACCAACAAAGAGGTCAGAACACTTAGTTTTGACCCCCTTTATCTGGATGCCTTCTTGTTCAATCTATCAGTGAGACCATGCATGATATCTCTTCTGATTCGAATCTCAGATGTCCCTGAATGAAGTTCTCCAACCTGTCTCAGCTTTCTTATTTTTCTGACTTAAACTATAAAGCTCATGTTTAATTGAGATTGGGTGTGTTATATTTTCAGCCCCCTAGTTTTTAATCTCAGTGTTTGATGTGAGCTGACCTTAATTCCTGTGTTTAGTTTCATGGTGATTTGTTGTCTATTTCCAGGTGTGCATAGATGTGCTCTCTTTTAATCTAGACCCTTTTCAAAGTTCTCATTCTCAGTGGTGTTAGAAGAAGGGTCACGCCTCCTATTCCAATGTTTAGAGGGTCTTTTCAAATAATTTCCCCATATTTGCTTTCTCCAAGTATTTTGATTTTTTTTTTTAATCTTTCTGACAGGTGGTGTACTCCTGGAGCTAACTAACTGATATCAAATGCTCTGTGAAGTCTATGAGGATTGCCCTTGGAAGCCTATAGTAAGGCTTTGATTACATGCTGCTATCAGGACACACCCACGATATACATAAAGCAATTATGAGATTTTCCCATTTGATTAGAAGGTGGTATCCTTCAAGACTTATTAACTCCCACCTCTGCCTTCCAAAGTATTTATCTGATGATAAACCTATTTTCTGTTTGTAACATTGAATGCTAACAAAGTTCTTTGAATAATTTCATTGTGTGCCTTATTATCTATGAAGATAATTCCTCTGTGTTCTTGCTTAAGATACATAAGCTTCCAAAATGAAGCTATTTTTTAGGAAACCGGTTCAAGGACTCAAGTACTATGAGAAATGTTACTTCTTTCACAAGACTGCCTCTCTGTTGTTGAATGTTTGGCAAATGCATTGTGCTATCAAATCCCATCATTTTCCCATATTACTCAGACATCAAATAAACTAGTTTGGCAAACTTAACTAATGTATTCTGTAAAAATCAAATCAGCTTTCACAATCAATTATTTGAAAGGTCACTTAAAAATGTTTTGTTTTCATTAGCATTTTTAAGTATTTTCTTTTTGTTAAGGGAAAGGATGAAGAATGCCATATTTTATAGATTTAAGTAAAGAGTTATACTGTACACAATTTAGAGTTATCTCTACCCAATTTAGTGTTCTTATATAACATTTGACTTCATAGCAATAGTATTTTCTATGTATTTTTTAATCCCAACTTTAAAAAACAATATGTACTAAACAAATTTCAAATCATCCTTCTTTGCACTAATTAGAAAAAAAAAAAAGGAAGGAAGGTTGCCAAATAAAATAGAGAATGCTTAGTCAAATTGAAGAGGGTGTAATATTTGGGACATAGTTATACTGAAAAATATCATTGTTTATCTGAAGTACAAATTTAACTGAGTGTCCTGTATTTACGTGGTAATCCCATAAGAGAGATAAAGCAGATGGTAAGAAGAAATTGAGGTGTAATTAATGGAAGTTTTGGGAAGTAAAATGTTCAAGGTCACAAAGCTAGTAAGAGGAGGAGCCAAGTTAGACCCAAAGGCCCTCCTTTTTACTGTATAAAGGCATATTAAAACATATTCATAGCACAATACAAACATTGGGCACTTGATAAATGGTAGTCATTTTTATTAATATGCTTAGATCCAACCATTGAATTAATTTTCCACAGAGATAAGGAAATTAGATCTGTACATGTTTTTTTCTGCTATATGATTGGTTGACAAGATGGTCCACTCAGCTCATGTGATAAACACAGTAGTTCCTAGTCAATAGAGACTATAGTTATACCAAATATATGCTCACTGTTATTTCAGTTTTAAAATAGCTTGTATGGCTTATATCTGTTTTATTATTTTTTCTTTCTTTCTTTTATTTTTATTTTCTTGTTAATCCTTACCCAAGGATATTTTTCCATTGATATTTAGAGAGAGTGGAAGAGAGAGGTAGAGATAGAGAGAAACATCAATGTGAAAGAGACACATTCATTGGTTGCCTCCTGCATGCATCCTGACCAGGGCCAGGGAACCTTTAACCAAGGTATGTGCCCTTGACCAGAATTGAACCGAGGACCCTTCAGTCTGAGGGCTGACACTGTATCCACTGAGCCAAACTAGCTAGGGCGCTTTTGCTTTCCAATGAGGACACAAGTTATTTTATGCAACTTAAATTTTGTGACTGCTAATTTGGTCACTGAAATGAAAATAAATAGCAGTTCAAATTGTAGATTCTAAATAAGCTCCAGTATTCAATAAAACCACTCTCAGATTTTCTCTGCTCATCAGATGTACTGTGCATATCCAAGACTGGAGAATTTGGGGAAAAGAATATGTCTTTACTGCTATTTAAGGCATCAAATGCATCTGCTGAGTCGATCATTGTGGACGCCAAAACGTTTTGGATCATCAGACTACAGATGTTAATTGAATACTGGCTCCAAAAGCCCCCCACCCCACCCCCCACCAGCATTTGAAACTACTGATTTGTTTGTTGATGCAGATTAAAAGTACACAGTGAGAAATTCTATTCCCCCAGTTTTGTTACATAAGAGACCATGGGATAGGCAAAAATCTACCAGAAGAGCACAGATGGGTATTTTAATAAAATTTCTGAGAATCTCTGAGGAAGATGAAGTTTTAAAAAATAACAAAAATAGATCATTTTGCCTCTTTTCTTTACACAGTTTTGTGAGCGGTCATGAAAATAATTCTATCATAGTCCATGCCATTGGCCTAATTTTATTAAATTTTACTGGAAATAACCCAGTTAAAAATATCACACTTAATATTCTGATATGAAAATATATCAGATTATTATCGTAATGGAACTATCTTTTCTCAGAAATGCGCGACTTTCCAAATGCCCCTAGATGTTGGCTTTTTCAGCACACTGGCTGTGTGTTGCACTTTGCTTTCTGACAAGCCCCCCAGAGTACAATTATTATCTTAGTGCAAGTTCAACAATTACTCATTGATAGACATTATACAGTTTTCCAAAGTGTGATGAGCATTGTTTGGTTATTATTTTCTTTTTTGGTAGAGGTCCCACTACCAAAGTCTGTGTTGAACATGAGTTCATATGTAGACCGTAAGGCAGATGCTTACTCTCTCTCCTGTCCCCAGGTTCAAAAGCACTGGACTTATTCATAGGTTGCCAAAAACCTTTACCTTTACTTAGCAACTGACTCCTGTTGCTCCCTACTAGTTCTTATTTTTATTTTAATTTATTTCTATGAAGAAGTAAGCTTTATTTATTTATTTATTTATTTATTTATTTATTATTTTAATTCTTTATTGTTTAAAGTATTACAAATAGTATTACATATGTCTCCTTTTTCCCCCATTGACTTCTCCCCAGCCACCCCCACCCCCAGCACATGCCCTCACCCTCCCCTAGTGTCTGTGTCCATTGGTTATCCTCCTTACATGCGTGCATACAAGTCCTTTGGTTGATCTCTTACTCCCCTCTCTCCTAAACCCTCCCCTGCCTACCCTACGAAGTTTTTCGGTCTGTTCAATGCTTCTCTGTCTTTGGATGTATTTTTGTTCGCCAGTTTATGTTGTTCATTATATTCCACAAACGAGTGAGACCATGTGATATTTATCTTTCTCTGACTGGCTTATTTCGCTTAGCATACTGCTCTCCATGTCCATCCATGTTGTTGTGAATGGTAAGAGTTTTTTTCTTTTTTACCGCAGTGTAATATTCAAAACTTTACCTTTGCTTAGCAACTGACTCCTGTTGCTCCCTACTTGTTTTTAAATCTATTCTTTGGGGTACTAGAAATGGCTGAAATATCAGTTAAGTAGTTTTTGATAAACATATTTTAGAGTTACCAACTTTAACTAGAGTCGTAGAACTGTGAGTATGGGTCTAGATAATATCAAGGCCCCCATTTCAGAAGTTTTGTTGTTTGTTGGTGGGAACACATAACTTTTATTTTGCTTAGTTAATATCAAAACAATAAGATAGCCCTAGCTGGTTTTGCTCAGTGGTTAGAGCATTGGCCTACAGACTGAAGGGTCCTGGGTTGATTCCTGTCAATGACACATACCTTACTTGTAGGCTCCATCCCTAACCGTGTCGGGACTGGTGTGGGAGGCAACCAATTAATGTGTCTTTCTCACATCGATGTTTCTCTCTCTGTTTCTCCCCCTCCCTTCCACTCTCTCTAAACAAATAAACAAAAAACAATAAGCTAATACTGAGATGCATAATCCCATTCAAAAATAAGCTTTAAAGGTGTGCTTGGTATGTTGGATTCCCACTCAGCGTCTATTTCCAGGGGCTGCAAAGTCGCCATTTACAGTCCCCAGGTAGTCATGCAGCTAGAGTTCTAGAAGTGAATTACCTTCTCCAGCTCAATTTGAGGCATTTTTCTAATTCAAGGTCCCAGATTGTCTCAGTTCCCTGGTCATCACTATGATGGTATGTTATCGAACAAACCGAACATGCTGTTTGATGGAAGCCAAACTGTGCCAAAGAGGTAGCTCCTTAGAGGTAAGTTCTTCTGAGCTCTGAGGGTCTTCCTGGCTCTGACCAGGGTGCTTAGCCTCAGTCTTTCCAATGATATCTAAGCATTTAATTCACTTTATTACTTATATCTGCTTAAAACACAAAGAGTGGCCTGTTTTCTCACCACTGAGCCCTAAGTAATTCAAGGGAACTGCTTTTGCATTCATTTTTTGTATGTGTGATTTCCCAAACCATTATAAACAAGTAAATAGCATTGTTAAATAGCTAATGCCTTAGAAAATGAGAGGTTACTGATTCATATTTATTATACCTGTGCGCACAACTACAATCCAGTTTGTGTTTTGCTCTATAAATCCCAAAATGTGTTACTTTTTTTTTTCTGTCAACTTAGGTTGCCAGCATAAAGCCAATATAAATTGGTTTTACAGGAGTTTGCATATAATCTTTAACAGCTGGGCTTGCAAATAATTCAGGTTTTAAAGTTGGAAATGTCTTCTATTTTACTAGGTAAAGAAATAAAAATCTGAGAGGAAGGATTAGGTGATGTAATTTCTTCTGTTTGATACTAAAATTCCATAAGAATCTATATTTGAGAAATATAAAATTATTGCTGAATTGCACTTTTCTAAGACTTTGAGAAGTGTGGGTGACAGAATGCATTTTATGAACATTTTTTATGCCCTGTAAAAATAGCATTGCATATATATGTTTAATTCTCTATAACAATGAACGTACTTTCTCTCTGCTTTTTATATTCCTTTATGGTTTACTACTTCAGGCATTAAATCAAGAATCTAATATGTTGAGGGGAAAGGGTTTCATATCAAAAGCTTCTTTCTTCAAGCAAATATTTGGTGGATTCCCATATGTCTACTAAAATCAAAACGAGTGAATGCTATGTATGAGTATCACAATATTCTTTTCAAGACTTTGGCAGCGGGATTATTTAGGTATGTCATTCTATCTTGAAAGCCAACTATGGGTTTATGAGAGGGAGGGGAATAGATCTATAAATTACTTCTTGCAAGGTTAAGAAGCTTTTGGATTTAAGATCTAGTAGTACTAATTAAAATATTGTGCTTTTCCACAAAAGTGGCAAGCTGCATGAAGTTGAGTTTGCACTGAAGTGAAAGGAACATCATCGCTCCCCTCATCTGGCACTTACCAATGAAGTCAGACATTGTGACATAGACTTGGTGTTTCTTAAGCATTTTCATTCACAGTTCATTGCAATGGACACATAATCTGCAAGTGCATTGTGCAATGGGCCTGCCATTATGGGATGGGGTGAGCATAGTGCCTGGCAAGGGGCAGCTTAGCTTTGTGGTTAAACACATGGGCTCTGCAGACCCAATATCTCAGTTGAAATCCTGGCTCTAGAATTTTCGGCAGATTCCTGAACTTTCAGATTTAATTTTTTTTTCTTTTGGTAAAATGAGGACTATAATAGCACCTACTTTATGTGATTGGTGTGAGAATCAAATGAAGTGATTCATCACATCAGTGCAAATTCTTTCAAGTAAGAGAATTCTGTACTACTAGTTGATTTTAAAGGCAGAAAAATAAAGAGTAATTTTGCCAGGACATAGATTGACTCTAATGACAACTTGCTAAGAAATATTAGACATATAATACTGAAATATAAGTTTAGTTTTAAAGCAGAAATGAAGCAGCCCTTGCTTCTGCTCAGAGTAGCTTTGCTGATGGACAGTGGGCCTGACTGCCGGGTGCAGTTTATGCATTTCAAGCCCCTCCCACTGGGTCTGGGTGGAGCCTACACACAACCAGTATCATGTGCACACCTTGCCACTGCCATATCCTGCCCTCCATGTGGAGTTAGCTTTCTAGTCAGGCTAAGCCTTCAGGGATGCAAGAGAGAAAGAATTTCAGTGGGTTCTGGGAACAAGGTCATCGAGCAGCCTTGCACACCCCTGTGTACCCGTGGGCTCACTCAGCTGTGTGCGTGGCTGTGTGTGCGCCAATGGGAGTTTGTGATGGAGGCCTCTGCTTTCCTAACCTGGGGCTTAGCCAGCAGCCTTGGAATCGCTGCCTCTGACCTCACAGCAACCACTTAGAAATGACACTTTTGTGCAGATTATCCAAGAACCTGCATGTGATATTGCTGACCAGAGTCTCATTATTGACTCAAAAAACTAGTTCTGCTATTCGAAATAGAAGGACCAGTTGATGGTCCAGTTGTTTTAGGTTAAGACAGGCGAGTTGTGCTGATTGTGAATTTATGCCTCCATCCGAAATGTGCATTTACATTAATAAAAGCTGATGACAAAGACAAAGAATTTCATTGTAGCAAGAACTAAAATCACACATTGACCTCCAGAGATTTTTCCAAGTTGAGTGATGATATTAGCATTGATTTTCCATCTTCTCCTCATTGCCATATTCTGCTTTCAACTGAGAACTTTAAAATTTATTATTTTTCTTTATTCCAAAAAGCCTTAATCTCCTGCCATCATTTGCATTCTCCTACAGCGTGATTACAGACTGTATTTTGTCATCTCTTAGAATTCCTCCATTCAATTCTTGGGAGAATGAATTATGTTATGGATTTAAGTAAAAATAATCACCCCTTGCTTTCTTAGATTTCTGCTCAAATATCACCTTGATAGTCCTTGACCACAGTACATGACATAACAGTTCCCTATCCCCAGAGCTCCCTTTTCATTATACCCATTTGTGTATTTCTTTAAAACACTTATTGAACCGTGTCATTATATATCTTGTTTGTTTGGGGTTTCCCTTAATTAAAATATTTAATATTGAGAATAGACTTCCCTTTTTAAAAAGTGGTATTTCCCTAAGTGACCAATGCCAAGCCGATAGGAGGTGCTCAATCACTATTTTCAAATGATGAATTCTATTACTTTTGCCATGTAGCACACTCAGATATCCAGAGTACAAGAGGGGAGAGGTAGCTAATAGAAAGCATAAAACTTAGGGGTAATAAACCAAAGACAGGGACCCAACTTTTAAAATTCCTCCCCACGGAAGAGCCATATAGAAAAAAGATTAAGTTTAGATGAGATTGTTAGATTCCTTTAAATTTGGTTATTAAATAAAGATGATTCATTGGGTTGATTTTTGTAAAGACCTTACAGTATTGAAGGCCATAGTAAGTGCTATCTGAGGATTTCTGATTATTATTCTGTTGTAAGAAGAATAGAATGGAGCAGATGGGGAAAGCATTCGGAGAGGATGGGAGTGGCTATGAAGGTTGTGCACCTTCCAGGTGGCCCCACTATCATAGAACAAAAGTGAATGGCTAACTAGGAGTTGCGTATACATGCTGTCTGAACCTATAGTAGTTTATAGGCTTCCTGTTGAAAAGTTGCTCATGGGAACAAAAAGGGAGAACTTTTTAAATGAGTCATAACAAAAAGGGTAAAAGAATGCTGTCACTGTTGCAGGAAACACAAGAGGGGCTATCTACACTAGTAAAAGAGAAACATGCAAATTCGTATCACTCCTCTATGCCCACTAGCCAATCAGAGTGACTATGCCAACAAAGATGGCGGTTGATTTGCATATGCAGGCGCGGAGCAAAGACTGAAGGCTCTGGCCTGAGTGAAGACTGAAGACTGAAGACTGAAGACTGAAGAGGTTTGGCTTTTCCGTTGCAGCCGCGCTGCAGCTAGAGGGGAGAAGCCAAGCTTCGCTGTGGCCGGACCAAAGGCCTGGGTCCCGGGTGCCAGAGGAATCTTCGTGCAACAGGCCTGTAGTACACTAATATGCAGGTGTCCCCTCAGGAGTTTGACTGGGAGACCGGGAGGTCAAATGCTCCCTATGATGTGCACTGACTACAGGAGTCAGCACTGAGCAAAGGAAGGCCCTGGCTGCAGCCAGCAGATGGGGAAGGCAGGCCCTGGCTGACCCCGATCGGCCCTGATTGCCAGCTAGGCCTAGGACCCTACCCATGCATGATTTCCTGCACCAGGCCTCTAGTATAAATATAATCCATGTTGTTAGTTGTTAAAATCCCCCTTGGCTTATCGGAATTCAAGAAAAAGAAAAACAAAAACTCATAGCATCTGTGATATTCGAAGTTTTGTGGGGAAAGGCATTGGTGTGTTTTAATAGTGCATAACTTTCTGAATCTCTGTACATGCTTTATGTAAAAGATAAAGCAGTTAGGTAAATTCAAATTGTTTTAAGAATTTCTGCCAAAAAAAAAAAAAAAACAGTAAGGAAATTCCATGAGTCCTTTATGTTCTGGCTTCACTCCCTTTGTGAAGCTTGAAAAATAACAGCTTTCACTCTTAGAAGACAGTAACTTGGACATGGATTGCCTTAATTGTTTAGGATAGCAGATAGTGATAGCTTTGGTGAGCTTAAATGTTCCTTTTGAATTTTCAGTTAGTTATGTACATTAACAAACCTTAAATTTGTTATTTTTTTTACTACTATTATTTTAATGTTGGCAAAGTAATCATTTTTTCTTTTTCCTTGGGTTATTAATAGTCACTATCCTATTAACATGTTTCAATTAATTTCTTAGTGGCTTCTCTTTTTAAAATAATTTTATTGACTTCAGAGAGGATGGAGAGGGAGAGAGAGATAGAAACATCAGTGATGAGAGAGAATCATAGTTCAGCTGCCTCCTACATGCCCCACACTCTGAATCGAGCCCAAAGCCCAGGCATGTGCCCTGACCAGTAATCAAACCGTGACCTTCTGGTTCATAGGTGGATGCTCAACCACTGAACCATGCCGGCTGGTCTCTTAGTGGCTTCTCTTAAACTTGATTTTCTCCATCCTCTGCCCCCAAAGAAGAGCCTGACATAAAAACTTGAATGCAGGTAGGCCTCTGCTGGGGAAAGTGAGAAGAGAGATGGAGTGAAAGCCAAGCCAGGAGACATTCTGGAGTTGAACTGATACCCCTGTGTGCAACCGGACTTGGATTCTGCCAGGTATTTCTGAGGTGAGCTTTAGAATGTGCCTCAGGATTGTCCATTCAAGGAACTGTCCACTCAACTGCCTACTGGTTTAAGTTAACGTTAACCCATGGACACCTGTTTCCACTTATCAAAGGATGTTCCCAAGGACATTAGCTCACCCGTGAGCCCAAGTTGCACAAGAGTAAAAGGTGAAAGTCATGCAATACAGCTGAGATGGAGTGCTGCCAGATTACACTTGTGCACATCTGGTGGCTTTGGCAGTGATGACCCATTTGAATATGAATAAGGCTTAAGAGATGTCTAAGACAGCCTGCTCTATAGGGACGATGCAGTTAAAGTATCACAATCCTCAACTCATTTCATTTCAATCTCATGCTGATCAAACGTTCTTACTAACCACAATAAATGAACACCCAGCTACGTTGTGTATGCCATTTTAATATTTGACAGGCTCTATCACGAGGGGATGGAAAATTCACATGTATTGACTGATTCTATGTTGATAGCTTAAATAAATATATTTTTTAATCTTTACAGAAAGTCCTCTGGGGTAGTTATTGTACGAAAATGAGATTAAATGAATTTAAATAACTTCTTTAAAGTTCCTTTGCCACTTTGCCCTAAAGTGTCAGTACACACTCTTGATTTTTTGTTGTTGTCACACCAAATCACCTCCCACTCCATAGTGTTTCAGATGAAGAATCCCTCCTATAGAAGAAAAATACCACAGATCATCATAAGAAAATTGTAATGCTCCTGAATAGCTCTCTGAGTTTTGTTCCCTTTACCCTGCACAGTAGTGCCTCATGCACATTGATTCTACTGATCTGTTTCATCTATGGTGAAATAGTCCAATCACTTAGATTGAAACATTATAATTTTACTTTAATTCTTTTAAATATCTCATCTCTCAGTTTTATTTCATTCAATAGATAGCAGTACCTAAAAGAAAAGCAAGCTTTTCAAATATTCATCACCTAGAACATAATTTACAAATCAAAGTTTCAGGGGAAAGCAAATTTATGATTCCCTTTGAGCCTCAAAATGGAAAAAAAAAGTATATTCAATTACTTTTCAGACTAATGTTTTCTTCTTTATACTTTATCCAGCTTTTTATGAAAGATGTGCTTTTTTCCCCAGTTGATTGTTTTATTAAACCTTAAATTAAGAATAACATACTTTCTATGTAATTGTAAAAATAATTTATTCCTTACATTTGTTAAAACAAGGGGCAATTATGTTTTAAAATTTTTTAATTATCTTAAATTTTTATGTTTCATGAACTCATCAATTTTTGGGTGAGGTTTAGGTTGATGAGTGTTTTATATGGATGGTTTTATGTTGTCATATTATCTTAATTCTTGGCGCTGTATTATGACACAATATATTAAATCCATCAAAGAAGTACAGTGGTGACTTGGATACCAATATTATTACGTATAATTTAACTGAAATAGAATTATACCGATAATGCTATTTTCCTACATATTTTTTTAGTTTGATGTTATTTTGAGTTTTCAGAAATAAGAGCCTATGGAATAAATTTATGTGCTACTGTTTTATTAGAGAGTAAACCTTAAGGGATGTGGAAATGAGGGGGGGAAAAGGTGATGAAGGAAGGACAGCAAGTGAGAGAGTCTGCTACTAGCAGGCCATTGCTCAGTTTAGGGACAATTTCTTAATCTCTCACTCTATCTGCCAAGAAACCATATGAAGTCCTGTCTCTCATGACAGTCTGTGCTAGAATGCTATGGAAATAGTCTTCCTTCTGCTTTCTTCTTCTTGAATAACTCCAAAAAATTACTTAAGACTCAGCTCCAGGATGAATGCATTTTTTGAGTGTCTAGAAAATAATAACCCTCCTCCCAGCCATGGTCACTTCTCTCTTCAATCTGCCAATACTGCTATGTGGTCTCAGTTAAAGCTTGCACAGCACACTGGGCATTGCAACTGTTGGTTCACATTGTTTGACTGCCTCACCAGAATGTTGGTGTGTCTGATGGAACAGAGCACCTGGAATCCAGTAGGAATTTAATAAATACTTGCTGACTGAATGAACAAGTAAACCTTGCTTAAGTTTAATATGGAGTTTAATTAAATTTAAAGAGGGGAGAATACCACTAAAAGAGAGATTAAGGAACATAATTTTAAAAATTATACTTTTGTATTCGTGCTTGTCTTATTTAAGAATAGACCCCTTTATTAGTTATGCAACTATGTCATCTGTCAATTTGGCATGAAGATATATTTTTGTTGTTGGACGTTGGCCTTGAAAAGTCCACACTGGATTACCAATTGTGAAATAATTCCATGCATGAGAAAATGTTGTCTATATTCCAAGACCATAATTTATATTTTCCTTGAAAAAACACAGCTGTTCCAAGATTAGGTTCGTTGAATGTAATTGCAAAATATTTGAAAAAATGGTAAACTGAGAAAGAGAAATACTCATTTCCATAGGTAGTTTTCTGTGTTTATATTCACTGGTACCATAATCACGAGCAAAAACCTGCACAATTTATTATTAGAATGAATGGAAAACTGACTGCATTTTGACAAAATGTTTGCCTTGTAAGTTTCTGGGAGTAAACTAATGTTCAACTACATATCAATAGCCTTTCACCTATTTCCCAGGCCTTCAAGTGGTTGATCTTCTGAACTGCACTTTTTTTATTTTCCACCCGACTTATTGCCCAGTTCAGGTGCTGTCTTTTCCCACTGAAACTACTGTAGAAATTGTCTGCCTTGTCTCAATGTTCTGTTCAATCTTTCTCCATCTGACCCCCAAATATATATCTGTTCCTCACAGAATTATTTTTCATAATACAGACGCTCATTATGTTACATCCTACCCCCATCAGATCATACAGTCTATGATAAATTTTTCTTGTTCAACCTCTTCAATAAAAATCTAAGTTCAACACTGTGGACAGTCACTTCCAAAATCCAAGCCCAACCTTTATGGACATGTCTCTCATGCCTGTTACATATCTTTCACTGAGTGTCTGAATCATCAGTTTCATCAGTTCTTTGTCCTTTTATTTATATTGTTCTTTTTTTAAAAAAAAAATCCTCGCCGAAACCGGTTTGGCTCAGTGGATAGAGCGTCGGCCTGCGGACTGAGAGGTCCCAGGTTCGATTCCGGTCAAGGGCATGTACCTGGGTTGCGGGCACATGCCCAGTGGGAGGTGTGCAGGAGGCAGCTGATCGATGTTTCTCTCTCATCGATGTTTCTAACTCTCTATCTCTCTCCCTTTCTCTCTGTAGAAAATCAGTAGGATATATTTAAAAAAAAAAAAATCCTCACCCTAGGATATTTTTCCATTGATATTTTTTAGAGAGAGTGGAAGAGAGAGGGGAAGACAGAGAGAAATATCGATGTGAGAGAAACACATCAATGGTTGCCTCCTGAATACACCCTGACCAGGACCCCGGATGGGGAGGAGCCTACAACTGCCCTTGATGGGTTCCCCGGGACCCTGTGGGCCACAGGCCACTATTCTATCTACTGAGCCAAACTGGCGAGGGCATTGTTTTGTGTTGTTTTTTTTTTCTTGCTCCAAGATTTAATTCAAATGCTATTTTGTATAGGAAATGTTTCTATTTTCCACAAATAAAAATTAATCATTATTTATTTGGGTGTTTCCACTGTTACAAATTATTTTGTAAATTGTTCATGTCTTCCCCGACTCCAGTATTTTTAATTTTGGGAAAATACGTTCTAGATAGTTTTCATTTATTTTATCTGTTTTCTAAAATTTAATAGATGTGTGCATATCACCTCCATATGTATACTCAATAAATAAATATTTACTGATTGGATAGAATTCTTTTTATAAATGCTTAGAGCACTGTCTGTAGCTCATCTTGAAGCAACAAAAGTCTTCAAATTCGGCATGTGGCATAACCCATTTCGAGTACACTGGAACCTGGAGTGTGCCACTCTGCAGACATTTCCCAATCTTTCCTCCAGATAAAAATCCTCTGCCCTGGAGCTTTTCTCTCGAGTTCTTCTACTCTTGTTTGTAAAACAATTTGATAAAATTATAAGAGTAATGCATCCTGTATGGTGACCTGAAGTGATATATCTGGTAGTATTTTTAACACAGGGGCCCCTGAAAAACACCACACAGTTTTGGGGGTTGTTTGTTTTAAGAAAAAGGAAAAGAAAATGTAGTCATATGACCTATTTCTTTCAGGCATTGTTTGGGATGTGGAGGAAGTCACTTAGGTGAATAAGATTTAAATCACTGATGCTTTTAGTTAATGTTTTCACTTCTTATCCTGTAGCCTAGTGGTTTTTAAAGAAAAGAACACTGAAGGCATACATACATAAATGTTCACAGAGATAAGATGAACTTTCAACATATTTCAAAATTCTAGAAATAGGGCCACAATCCAGTTTACCATTACTCAGATGTGGTTGGTAAATTTCAAAACCAAGATGGGAAAGCTGGACAAATCTTCATTCTTGGAAAACTCAAGGTACATTTAAACTTTGGAAAAACAATGGTATTCCCAGAATATCTGGTCAATATTAAGATAGCTAACTTATTTCAATACATTCAAGAACTATTTTACATAAGGATAAAAACACATCCAGTTGATTTAATCATTTGCTCTTTTAATCGATATAATGCCAGAATTCCTGCTTCTTCCAATCAGTATTCATTAAAAAATTGTTGATGCAACTAAAAAAATTAATATTTTGGAGATCTCTGATTTATTTTATTTTATTTAGATTTTATGGTAGTAAAGTGTTTGGGTTAAAAGAACTGAACTCAATATCTCTATTGAATCATGAATAAATCTTGCTCTTTTGATTATATTGTAGTAAAATAACAGTTGATGTTGAAATATACCGATCCTGAAAGAAGATTGGATGGGAGAAAAGCAACCCAATAAACTCCTAAACTACAGTTGTTGTCAAGGTATTCTACTTCTTTTACTTCCAAGACAAGATGCGATTCATCATTAGAGTTGAAAGTGCATTGTTTCACCTGTTTGTTCACATCTCTCATTCAGCTCATTAAAGTAACTATCTTATAAATGACTGCATTCACTTGTCCCTAAGCTATTTTTACATTTGTCACTATTGATTAGCTTTAAAACTGTTTGAATGATTACAAATGTTTGTATGTACATTTAGGGCAGAGATATTTGATATATAGGATATTTTCATTTGCTCTCTCTCTTTTTTTAAATTATGACTAACTTGCAAAATTTTATTTGACAATATTTAAATCATGGCATTGTTTCCTGAGACAGAATGAAGAATTACTTTTTTATCTTATTATCTATCTACACTAATAAAAGAGAAACATGCAAATTGGTGTCACTTTGCTACGCCCACCAGCCAATCAGAGCAACTATGCAAATTAACCTTTAAAAAAGATGATGGTTAATTTGCATAAGCAGGCTTGGAGTGAAAACTGAAGAGGCTTGGAGCGAAGACTGAAGAGGCTTGGCTTCTCTGCTGCTGCCGGAGGGGAGAAGCCAAGCCTCACTGTGGCTGGACCAAAGGCCTGGGTCCCAGGTGCTGGAGGAAAACCGGTGCTGGCAGCCAGGGGAAGGAAGGCCTATTGCACAAATCTCTTCATGCAACGGGCCTCTAGTCCTATATAATAAAAGCCTAATATGCTAAGTGTCTGGTCGACTGGTCGGCCCTTCAACCAATCAAAGCGTAATATGCTAATGATATGATAAGGCAGCTACACCGCTGGCTATGACATGCAGTGACCACTAGGAGGCAGATGCTCTGACTGGTAGGTTAGCTTGCTGCTGGGGTCTGACTGATCGGAACTGAGAGAGATGGGCTGGACATGCCCTGGAGCCCTCCTGCGGTCCCTCCCCAGCTGGCCAACCTCCCATGTCCCTGCCTGGCCCCGATCGTGCACTGGTGGGTTCCCTTGGCCTGGCCTGCACCCTCTTGCAATCCGGAACCCCTCGCGGGATGCCAGAGAGCTGATTTCAACCCAATCCTGCAGGCCAGGCTGAGGGACCCCACTGGTGCATGAATTCATGCACCGGGCCTCTAGTATATATATAAAAGGCTAAGTGACTGCCTGACCATCCGGCCAGTAGCTATGATGTGCAATGACCACCAGGGGGAAGATGCTCAATGTAGGAGCTGCCGAGCTGCAGTGACTTGGCAGCTGAGGTTTTCAGGTGATGCACCCCAGAACCAGAGAGGAGGGAACCTGATTCCAGGGTGCATCACGCGAAAACTGCCCTCTCACAATCTGGAACCCCTCAAGGGATGTCGGAAAGCCGGTTTGGCCCAATCTCCCCAGGCCAGGCTGAGGGACCCACCTGCCAGAGGGACCCTGCTCACTCTGTAGACACCCTTCAAGACTGGGCGCTACCCCAGGTGCACCCGTCCAGGGAGGGACCACAGGAGGTTGGCTCCAGGGCATATCCGGCCCTTCTCACCAAGTTCCACCCTGCTGGCCACCTTCTAATTAATTTCCTTTCAATGTGCATGAATCCATGCACCAGGGCACTAGTTAATAATAGAGACCTAAAATAATGTTACTTATATTTCAAAGACTTTTCAAATTATTACATTTATTGTATTTTATAAAACAAAAGAAGTCAAGTAAACAAAACCTGTTTTAAATAAGTTTTTCAGCATAAGTACTTCTTGACTCAGCTAAGTAAAATTTCTTTAAGAATCCCAAGTGACTGGTCCAATATAAATATCTACTAATTCTTTATAGGAACTATAACACACAGACAGTAAGGACAGTCTATAGCTTGCAAAGTGTAATAATTTAATTGATGGAGTTCTCAAATGTCTACTACTGGATTTTAGGCAGTTTCATCCAGAGTCACCGAAACACAGGCTTTAACTGTCTGCATGAACTTTTCCTCCATATTTACCATCAAGAAGACAAACCACTGAAATTCCTAGTGATCATACCATTCTACTAAAAGAGATAACATTAACAACTCTAGTTGGTTAAGAAATGAATGTTTTCAATTGCTGCAAGTTAACAATAGAATTTTGTCGATAATATTTTGATTTTTATATATGCTGATTTTCACAAGGATTGAAGAAAATGCCTATGAATTTATTAGAGACATCCCTTCATCAAGATATTTTACGGAGAGGTCTATGTGTAAATATTTGGTACAACGTGTAAATTTAAGTTTTCTTAAAATGACTCTACCCTCAAATAATTTTGTTTTCAAAGGTCACATCTCTTGAGTAATGACTAATTTTCTCCTGGTGATTAGTAATCACAATTATGTGGAATAGTTTTTCTTGATGATTTTTTTTCTCCCACTGCATGGAAAAAACATATTACAAAATAGGGACTCTAGGACATTTGGTTCTTCTAAATCACACTTTCCCCCAGGCAGTAAAGCATCCACTACATGGACTCATATATTGTCATATTTCTACATTAAGTTATGCAAATTATTTTATTTAAAATTTGATAAAGTGTCAACAAAATGTTTATTAGTGTTTTCTTTAAATGTCTAAATTGATTACAACTTCAAACATTGTTTTTCAGTGATTTTGGCTATGTACACATTAGAATGGAAATTATCTTTCACTTAATCATTTGGACATCTGTATCAAACATCTGGACATTTGACTCAATTGTGTTTTTCTTGATCCAGCTTTTATCCAGCTGTTTGGTGCAATACAGATATCTGTCAAGCAAACACATCAAGTCTACATTCTTATCACGCTTTGCACATGTGTTACTGTCATGACTTTTAGCCAGCTTTTATGCAGGCAGACACCAGTTTCTAAGCCTATTTTGAAGTTTTGAGTTAGTTCATAGTTTAAGAAAAAGATGCATAAAGAAACTTATAGGACAATAAAGTAATAATGCTCTTATAATGCATTGCTTTCTATCTCTACCCCAGGCTCTACATGATACAAAGCTAGTCATGTATTTTGTCTTGTTTTCCTGGTTTTGTGTTCCATTGGCTATTTAACATTGGAAAAGTCACTTAACGTTTCTGGGCCTTAGTTCCCAAATTTATAAAATGTAAGGGTAACACAGTCCATTATCTTTTAAATTGTATTTACAGAGTAACATGAGATCTACCTTCTTAACAAATTTTTAAGTATATAGCACATAATTGTCAACTATAGGAACAATGTGCAGTGTTGTTAACTATAAGCATACCAGATCTCTAGAACTATTTTTATCTGTTTCATCTTGCATAACTGAAACTTTATACTCAATGAAAAACAACTATTTCTCGCAGGTCATGTTTAAAATCTCTTCTACATCTGAATTTTATTTCTGACAATTTCACATAAATGTTTACACCAACATTATAATCTAATAATATTTACTTAATGTGTCTATGTATATGATACTGTTCAAAACAAATTAAGGACCATAACCTTTAAGAACTAGAGATTTCTTAAATTTCTAACAGATGATTTTTATTTTAGAAAAGATAGAGAATTGTACAAATACAGCAGAAATGTACAACTATACCAACCAGGAGATGATGCCATTCTCAAGCTCATACTGCTTACAGCTTGCAGAGCTTGGGTGTCTGAACATTTTGCTTATATAAATAGTGTTTTGCTTACAAGTTTGGAGAGGGAAATTATCATTCCACTTCTATTTGGTGTTGGCAAATAAAAGCATGAAATTAGAACTTTAGAAATAAATTTACAATAATAGGTTTTCTACATAAGTAAAAAGTTTCACTAAAAGTTGAACCTTTAAATATGTAAACACATCAAGATAATGAACTTATGATAAAGGTAGTAAACATTTTCAGATCATTATTTTTGAGTAATAATAAGAAAACAACACATACATATACACACAAATGCAACACAGCTCAACATTAATTTTTCAACTTCTATAAACATCCATAATCTTCTTCTGCTATCTCATGATTATTCAGTTTACCAAGTGATGTCTTTGGAGCAAAGCACAGCAAGTAAGAATGGTTGAAGTGAGAAGCATTATGGTGTAATGGCTAGAAACATACATCCTAGTGCCCAATAGTCAATATTGAAATTCTGACTCATCCATTTCTGAACCATGTGACCACAATAAAAGTCATTTATTTTGGCTGTCTCTCGGTTTTCTCACGGATAAGAACTATATGTGATGCTAATGAAGTTATTGCAAAAGTAAATGATTTAATAAGAGTTTAGGGCTTAGAACAGTGTTTAGCCCTCATGAAGTAATTCATAAAAGATAGCTTTCTAGCACACTCAGTAGAATGTAACAAATTTGGGAAAAAAATAAAATAATATTCTGTTATAATAGGGATTAATCAGGATAGAAAACTCTATGTCATGGCAAACTTTGGATGATAAGTGTTACCCACATGTTTTATAAATTTGGAACTGAGGTACATAAAACTTATACAATTTTTCTATTTTTAAATATCTATGTAATCCCAAAGCTAAGAGAAGACTCTCACTTTTAAACAAAAGAGACTTAAAATAAGTGCTTAGATTTTAAGATATAATGAGGAATGAAAACTGTTGGGGCTACTAGGACAATAGGGAATTATGGTCAAAGTCTACTTTAAAGTTTGAGACTGTATCTTAATACTCAGCCACGTGAAAGAGAGTAGGCTGCACAGAATTCTGGTCAAATTGGTGTATCTCCAGAAGAAAGCTGCTAAATTAATGCAAACTTTCAACCCATATATTGAAACTAGGAGCTAGACATGTGAATGAGCTCAAGTAGAGAAACAAAGGGAAGTATGCAATCCTGTAAGACTGGCTGTGGTTGGCTTCCCAAAGGGAAAGTACCAAAATGGCTTCAGAAGAGAGAACAATATCATCATCTAGTCCTGTAAATGTTTTGAATCAGACGATGTTATATTGAATACTACTAGTTCAGGATACAGGGCCAGGTGGGGGCTCAGAGTTAAGTATTTGCTGTCTCTATACAACATTGGTCTATTGCAGGCCCTTTCAAAAGAGATTCTTGAGGAAACTGGGGGAGAATAAGAGGTTGATATTACCAGTTAGAGAAAGACAAATACCATAGGATTTCACTTAAATGTGGAAACTAAAGAAAGCTTTAGTTTTTACATTTTTTTTACATGCCCTTGACTGTAAAACAAAAAGTTGTAGTTACAAAATAGTCATGAAGCTGGAAAGTACAACTTTGGCAATATAGTCAATAATATTGTAATGACAATGTATGGTGCCTCGTGGGTATTGGAATTATTGGCGGAAACACTTTGTAAAGTATATGATTGTCTAACCACTATGCTAAGACAACATAATATTGAATATAAACTTTAATTGAAAGATAAAGAAAGGATGATTATTCATATGCATCCAATAGCTAACAAATTGGTGTCATCCCAGTCTCCTTCTTGACCTGGCCCACCCTTCTTGCTCCTTCTCTTCACTGTAACCCAAATTCATCTCAAGTTTTTTCTGTATAATTTCATTCAATGTAGTTTTTCTTAGTTAGTAATTGCCAAATTACAAAGAACAAAAATGCTTAAGGAAAGGGAGGTTTATCCTGGGATGTTTTATAGAATCTAAGTAGAGAAAGTATTGTCTGGTCTCAGGAGAGATGGCACTGAGAATTTAAAAACCATTGTAATCCAAGGTCAAGTTGGGGTTCAATAACAAACTACCATAGACTGTGTGGCTTAAGTAATAAACATATATTTTTCACAGTTTTGGAGGCTGGGAAGTTCAAGTTCAAGATGTTAGTAGATTCCATGTCTGGTAAAGGTCTTCTTCCTGTTGGTAGATGACTCTCTTCTTTCTGTATCCTCATTTCTCTTGTGTCTATTTTTTTTAAAATATGTATTTTATTGATTTTTTACAGAAAGGAAGGGAGAGGGATAGAGAGTTAGAAACATTGATGAGAGAGAAACATCGATCAGCTGCCTCCTGCACACCCCCTACTGGGGATGTGCCCGCAACCAAGGTACATGCCCTTGACTGGAATTGAACCTGGGACCCTTCAGTCTGCAGGCTGATGCTTTATCCACTGGGCCCAACTGGTTAGGGCACTATCTTGTCTATTTTTATAAGAGCATTAACATCTCTCATGAGGACTCTGCCTTCATGACCTGGTATCTCTCAAAGGACCCACCTTCAAATACCATAAAATGGGGATTAGGGTTTCAAGAGATGAATTATGGGAATACATGAACATTCAGTCCATAGCAACAGCCTATTTGCCTCTAAATTTTGAGACCATTTGGTCTGTTGGTGCTGCTTCCTTCTGTGGCTCAGCGTCATTCCATGATGCTCTTCCTCAAGCCAGATTTTAAATCAATTACAAATGACTTAGCATGACTGAACTGAAAGGATGCCATTATTTCCTGAATTTATATGATTTTCCAGATCTACTCTTTACAAATAAGCCCTAGAGGCTCTCTGTTCAAAGCTGATTTGCTCAATCAGACTACATGCTCACCCCAGTTTCATTAGCCATTTCAAGGGTTGATCTCGTAGTCCATGAGGCTGCAAGAATGAAGCCTGCAGGTCTGAGGACAATTTGTAGAGATGAGGCATAGATTGAGTAGGAACCCCAAAATAAATCTACCATATCTCATTTCTTTTACCTATTAAAAATCACTGAGGTCCTCAGTAGGCTAGTGTCTGACTGTGGGTTCCCATGGTAATGCATTTTTGTTCCTATTTTGGTCATAGCAGTAAGCACAATGTATTATGTTTCGTATGTTCATCAGACTATCATTTCAAGCAATCTGTGAACTCCTCAAGGACAAGCATTAACTCTTACTTATTCTTGTACTCCTGGCACATCTCATAGTGTTTTTCGCACAGTAGATCCTCAAAGTGTGATGCTGACTGAATTTTCCATAGTGAGTCATTGAATTAGTTATAACACTCAGTGAGCTGTTTAGATGGAAAAGAACTTCCATGTGATTTAAGGGGTCAATTATACATAGGTAGGGAAGTTGCAGATTACTTATAAAATCACATTCAAGGTAGCTTAGCCCAGACTTCATGAATTTTCACTTTACCATAAGTCACTCTGATTATTTTATCTCTAATATAATAATCAGCAAGACTTTGCAAGGTGCTCTGGAAAATTCTGAGAAATGTTTCCATCTTTATTTTCTTCTTAAAGAATTACAATGCATATATTAAAGACACCAAAATAAAGGACAGTCTTTAAATTTATTTATACCAGCAATTTTCAACATAGAATTTCTCCCCACCCCAAACAGTATCTCTTGTTCTCCCAAGGCATGGTTATATGCCATTGGTCAAAACCACATTGGCATATAGGGATTGGAAGAGCACAGTGACAAAGTAATAACATACATCAGGAGCTAGAAACTCAATAGAGAATCAAAAACCAGGAGTCTATGACCATGAGAGGTGGACAGGAGAATCAAATTAAGGAATATGAGCAGGCTAAGTCTTTGGGGGAAATACTGCAATTCTGGAAAGGCAGAAACTAATGCCCAGGGATCTGTTGGTGAAAGTTGTTAGAAACAACCAATATGAACTTAGAGATAAAAAGGACATTTTATGACTCCCAGGCCAGTTGGGTGATTTTATTATTTATATTTCTCTGGAACACAAATTTCCTCATATCTAGGCCTAGACAAGAACACCCCCTTATTTGGAATGTATTATGTTTAAAGTATTATAGAAGGCATTTGGTAAAATAAGAAAAGCATTTTTATAGGTCATTTTAGAGATATGCTTTTGGGGGGAAAATAGATAATTCATCTCAGTGTATAGGAATTGACAAATTATAAGTAGAATCCATAGGGGCAGTGAGAGTTCAGAAAAGGAATGAAAGAATCACCACAGTCCATGACTATCTGAAAAATGGTTCACCAGAGAGGATTAATTATATTTAGAATTCAAAGGCTGGATAAAATAAATTTGAATAAAGGTGTGCATGATAGACTGCATAAGGCATATTTGTGATCAAGGAGACTGAAATAAAAATGGTTCTGCAGAGTAATAAAATATAAGATAGAAAGAGAGGTAAGGGCCAGTCTGCTGTGGGTGAAATTTTGATTTTATCTTATCCTGCAGAAATAGAGACTATTAAATATTTATGAACAATAGAAATATAACAAAACAAAGATGGTGGATGAAGATCCATGTGTGATGGTGTGGATCACAAATTCTATAAAAGAGAAACCCTAAATGGAGAGAATTTAAAAATAAACAGTTCTCTGAGACTCACTTTATATTGTCTAAGTCAACATATTCAGAGGAAATGGCAGATGAGAGGGACAAAGCAGGAGAGGATTTGTTGAGAATCATTAGCAGTAGAATAACAAAGTAACAAAATCCAACAGAAAGATGAAAGATAAAAATGTGTGGCTTCATTAGCATTGGGGGAGGTAGATTAGTGAATCTATAGAATTCAGCTAATAAAGCTTAACCTCAAAAAATATGATCATTATTTCAATTTCAAAAGAAGAGCAAGCAAATGGAGTCAGTGAGGAGCACTGACATTTTGGAAGAAGAGGGGCAAATAACCCATGGATTAGACCCTACCCATATGACAGCATTTTATCTAAATGTCTCATTTCCAAATAGTCATAGTCTAAGGTAGTGAAGGTTGGGACTTCAAGATATGAGTTATGAGGGGACACAATTCAGCCTGTAATAACCATATGGTTTTTTAGAAAATCATATGGTTTTTTAGAAAATCATATGGTTTTTTAGAAATTTATGGGTTTTAAGGCTCGGGAAGAATACAATTAATACGTAAATAATAAGAATATAAGATGCTCAGAAAACTTTGAGAGGGCAGGACAAGCAAAATTTGAGACCCATTGAATTTGATTTTATATCCGGGCATGAAATGACTATAGCTTCTAGGCAATACTCTATATTTCCTAGAACTAGGGTTTTCAAAATGCCTTGATTGCCTGGATAATCTACTTTATGACTATTGTCTCATTACAGTTATTAATAATTTTGCATTTCACTCTAAAGATGTACTTAGAAGATAAATTATAAGGTCAACGTGATTGGAACATCGATGGATCTTCAACAGAAATGTGAGAAACGTGGTTAAGTCTAAACTTTCAATAAATCTAAAAATTGCAGATTCCATAACATCCATTTATATATTTAGTGCATATTACCTAAGGGTATACTATTAGCTGTGCACTCTGCTAAGTGTTAGATGAGGAATGATGAATAGAATATGAGTCTTCCTCTCTACTCTCACTAAACCCTCTCAATTAAAGGGTAGATTAAGCTATTTATCTTCTGCAATTTAGAGACATTGAATAACTTGACCTAGGCCACATAATTAGTATGTGGAAGATGATCTCAAGTTTGTCTCCAAAGGCCAGGCAATTCTGGCAACACTAATTTAGGCAGTCAGCTTCCTCTAGAATGAAACCCACAAGTACAGTGATCATTCCACTTTACCATATTCTCATCTAGTCTCCTCTACAGAGCAATCTTGAAAGCAATCTCCAGATGTGTCCTAGTGTTATGTTATAAAGCTCTAGAACCACTCAAATGACAGTAAAGATTTTCAATTTGGTGATGTATGGTTCAACTTTCTAAAAAAAGGTAAACCAATGAACTAAAGTTCTTCCTTTTTCTCTTCCTCTGGATGATGGAAATACAGATCTTGAGATACCCCCTGGCTTCTGAAGAAGGTAATTTAAACGACAGGTGAGATTTGTGTCACAAAAGAACTAAAACAGAGGAGCAAATATTAATAGATTTATTACTTTGTTAAGCATGAAAACTACCTTGATTTATTGATAACTCTCTCATTTTAGCTACTTAGTATATGCAGATAATAATTATATTGAGTGTTCATAAAAATATCTCAGATAATAGTTTCTTATTGGGCAAACACTATTAAATTTAAAAATACCTGCTATTTAATCAAGGTCATAACTAGCATTTTAATTGTACCACAATTATTTATCACTAGAGAGCCTGGTGCACAAAATTTGTGCATGGGAGGGAGGGTGTCCCTCAGCCCGGCCTGCACCCTCTTCAATCTGGGATCCCTTGGGGGATGCCCAACTGCCGGTTTAGGCCTGAAACCGGCAGGTGGACATCCCTCTCACAATCCAGGACTGCTGGCTCTTAACCACTCGCCTGCCTGACTGATTGCCCCTAACCACTCCCCTGCCGGACTGGTTGACACCTAACTGCTCCCCTGTTGGCCTTATTGCCCCCAACTGCCGTCCCCTGCCTGCCTAGTCACACCAAACTGCCCTCCCCTGCCGGCCTGATAGCCCACAACTGTCCTCCCCTGCTGGCCATCTTGTGGTGGCCATCTTGTGATGACATCGCATCAGGGTGTGACACCACCTAGGCTTTTATTATGTAGGATAATACAGAAGAGTAGATTGTAATTTCCAATCCTTCAGTCTTCCCACTATAATTCTCTTTACCACATGACTTTCACACTTTCACTAGGGAAGTATTTTTCTCTGCCTCATTATGCTACATTCTACCAAGTTACTAGTAAAGCAGGTCTAGCTGCTTAATCAGCCAAGTTTTAGTTGACCAGCAAGCACAGAAACATGAGTAAATGATTGTTGCAAGCCACTAAGTTTCGGGCAGTTTGTTGTATTCATTGCTGTGACAATGAATAGCTTAATCTACTTCATACATTCAGAAAATGCTTTTAGAACGCTCTCATGTCAGACACTGAACTAAAAATTCTTAAAACTTTAGAAAAGGAAATAGTTATAGATGATATAAAGTACAGTCTAGGCCGGGTATAATAGAGAGAGACAAGTAAATGGATAATAGCAATATAATATGCACAAGTGTTTTGATCAGAAAATGGTGCTGTGGAAGCATCTGAGGCTGGTGTCCCACTTATACCTGTGGGTTTGGTGTAAACTTGGTTGCAGGCTTAATCCCCAACAGGTGTCACGAAGGGGGCATGAGATTGATGATTCTCTCTCATCATTGATGTTTCTCTCTCTCCATCTCTCTTCCTCTTTCTGAAATCAATAAAAATATATATTTAAAAAAGTGTATGGAAGAGTGACATGTACCCCAGGTAGTTAACAGTATGAGAGAACAGAGAGTAGTGAATACTTGAGTGGCTAAAAGGAGATAAGAATGGGTAAGGCAAGTGCTAGAAAGTGGAGGGGGAAGCGATGGTAGGAGGAAATTCCAGCTTTCCATTACTACATTTTTATTATTTAGTTCTTTGTCATGAGAGGGAGCAGGCTTGATAAAGTGCTCTTCCTGGAACATGTACTTAATGCATTCCATGTGATAAATAGTTTTACAAATTTAAATTTGTCAGTTTCAGTTTCTGGGAAGCAAATGGGGATATGGACAAAGCAAGTGGTTAGTCATGTTTAATACAAGTTTAGGAATACGTGGTGGATCAACTTATTAGATCAACTTGCATGCCTTTCCCTGCCAACTCAGGATGGATTAAACTTCCAACTAGTCATTTCCCAATGGTTTGTCTGGTCTAATCTTAAAATAATCAAATGAAGAAACTTTAATTCTCTGGGGAAATTATTCCCTACTTTAATAGGTTTTATTGATAGGAAACATTTTTCTGATCATCTGATTAAATTTTCCTTGCTCCATTACTTTTAGTTTTAATTTAAAACTGTTTCTTTTCCTTTCAAATAGTCACAAAATCAGTGTTAAGATCAGGTTTTTTGTTGTTGTTTTTTTCATTTTCCAGACCCTAACTTTTTACACATATTTGAGCTTGAATTTTTTTCTCCAGATTTATTAGCTCATATATTTTAGGTTCATTTCACTCTATTTTAATAAAAATCTGGGGTTTAGGCATTTATATGTCTTTTTTATTGTCCTCTCCCCCAGCGGTGTTTGCATCATGCCCCTGATGAGGGTAATTAGTGAGCTGTTTGTTCCCCTTACACAGGCATGCATAAGGATGTTATGTGAACTCAAGCTCTCATGCTGATCTTTGCTGAGTCCTTAGGGAGACTTTCTCACACTTCATCCACTCTGCCATTATCATGAGGTACTTTTTCCCCTTCTTCCAGTTTTCAAATTATGTTAACAGCAACACAGGCAAACCAACTGAAATTTTCAAACCATATTGCTGAACGATTCAACAAAAGAGAACAGATTGAAATGGGTTCTTCAGATTTATAAAGCCTTAGAAGTCCTTCCTAAACAGACAGTAACAGCATCCGGTTTGCACCCTCAACAGGACTTTTGAGACTGGGTTTTGGCTTGGCAGTTTTTGTTAATAGTAGAGAAATATTAGCACAGATTTGACTTTCTCCATGGCTTGGGATATTGTGTTAAAGGATGAGGCAAGAAATCTTTAGGGAAGTTTATGCACACAGTTGGCTACTCTTGACTTGGGAGGGACATTATTTTATGTTGAAGAACCCCTGTGCTGTAACCTCAGGACACTATTGTTAGCCATTGTTCTTTGAAACCAAAGAACTTTGTCCAAGGTAACTTTCTTTGTGTGAACTTTTTTGAAATTGAGTGTTATGGGGAAGGGTGATGATGTGAGACAGGATGGGGTAAGTGTGAGGATGAGCAAGTATTTAACTTTTATATAAATATCATTATATATACAAGACACCCTCTAGAAATGTTAGAAATGGGGAAAATCTCTAGTCCTAAATGAGGCAATTGGATTGAAATAAAGTGTTTTCTGTCTAAAAGAACAGACAGCTTAGGTGGAGGGTGCACTAAGGCCCTCGCACTCTTTTAAAGGTTGCAGTCATCACTTCCTTTATATCTTCAGGCAACCAATGAGGGCAGTTCAAATGTTCCTCCCAATTTTCAAATTAGCAAAAATGAGGATTAGAGAGTTTGACTGACTTGTCAAAGGGCACACATGAGTAAATGCTAATGCTGAATTTAAACTCAGAGTCATCAGATAGCTGAGCCAGATTTTACCTACTATATGCACTTGTCTTTAGATGAAGTACTTGCCTGGCCCATAATCAGAGCTTGATACACATCAACTATTCTTACTAATCTGAACAAATGGTATGACTCCTTGTTTCCAACCAAAATTCAAGATACTTAAAAAAGCAGTAGCTGTTTCCAGAATGCTAAGTGAAACTCTTCTAGATCACTATAGAGATGCAGATATACAGTTTTAAAAATCATGCACAATTAAATTGATTTGTTTCAAAAAATTTAAAAATCTATAATAATTTATAATAATAAAAGCATAATATGCTAATTAGACCAGACAACCAAACAACCCTCCGGACGTCCTTCCAGACAACCTTCCAGACCACCTGTTGGACCACGCTATGACATCCACTGGCGCCAGGCCAGGCAAGGCAGGTGCGATGCAATTGGTTGGGGGCCCAGCCATCTGCATGGTCTCCTTGCAGAGGGAGGCCCAGGCCACCGATCAGCAGGCTGCGGCAGGTAGGCGGGTCCTTCCTCTACAGGGCACAATTGATCGCATGATCGCCCTGCAGAGGGAGGCCCAGGCCCCCAACTGGCAGCTGTGGTGGGTGTGTGGGGCCTCCTTCTGTAGGGGCAATCCGTCATGGAGCCCCACCTGAGTGGGCAGGGTCTACCTCTTTGGGGCGATCCATTGAGAAGCCCTGGTCAGGTGGGCAGGCCCTACCTCTTTGGGGTGATCAATCGCGGGGCTCCTGAACTGTGAGAGGTCACAGGCCGGGCTGAAGGGACCCCACCTGCCAGTGCATGAATTTCGTGCACCGGGCCTCTAGTAAAAGCATAGTATGCTAATTAGACCGGACTACCTTTCAGATGAAGCTGGGGCTGCGAGGCCAAGCCGGGGTCCCAGTTGCCTTCCAGCAGCCAGAGGGAAGCTCGGGTCCTGGGTGCCTGCTGGTGGCCAGACGGACACCTGGGTCCCAGGTGCCAGAGGGAAACCAATGCCAGCAGCCAGAGGAAGGAAGGCCTTCCCTCCCCACTGGCTGCTTGCCCCCAACTGCCCCCCTGCTGGCCTGCTCACTCCAAACTGCCCCCCCTGCAGTCCTGATCACCCCCAACTGACCCCCACTGATGGCCTGCTCACCTCCAACTGGATCCCCTGCTGGTCTGCTCACCCCCAACTGCCCCCCCCAACAGCCTGATCACCCATAACTGTCATCCCATCCTGGCCTGATTACCCACAACTGCCCTCCCCTCCTGGCCTCTAATGGCCTCTACCTTGGCCCCGCCACCATGGCTTTGTCCAGAAGAACATCCAGAAGGTCTCCTGGAAGGCCTCCCAGTCTAATTAGCATATTACCCTTTTATTAGTATAGAGACCTGGTGCGCGGGTGGAGGCCGGCTGGTTTGCCCTGAAAGGTGTCCTGGATCAGGGTGGGGCTTCCCTTGAGACATGGGGCAGCCTGGGTGAGGGGCCTGTGATGGTTTCAAGCTGGCCACACCCCCTTTAGGATGGGGGTCTTCACTGGGGTGCCTAGTCAGCCTGGGTGAGGGGCTGATGACTGTTTGCAGGCTGGCCAAGCCTCCCAGTGGGGACCCTCACCCCATGGAGGTGTGGCCAGCCTGGATGAGGGGCTGAGGGCTGTTTTCAAGCTGGCCACACCCCCTTCAGGATGGGGTCTTCACTGGGGTGCCTGGTCAGCCTGGGTGAGGGGCTAATGACTGTTTGCAGGCTGGCCAAGCCTCCCAGTGGCGACCCTAACCCCATGGGGGTGTACCAGCCTGGGTGAGGGGCTGAGGGCTGTTTTCAGGCTGTTCACAGCCCCTTCAGGGTGGGGGTCCCGCTGGGGTGCCTGGCCACCCTGGGTGAGGGGCTGAGGGCCGTTTTCAGGCTGGCCACGCCTCCAGGTGACCCAGGCTTCCAGCCCCTTCTCTTTTTTTTTTCCAGTTCCTCCTCGATCAGAGCCCAGGCTGCCAGCCCCTCCTTGAGCAGAGGCCAGGGCTGGTGGGAAGCTTGGCTTCCTCCACTGCCGGTAGCAACCCAAGCCTCCTGCTCGCACCAGCTCTGTGGCCGCTGCCATCTTTAGTCATCTTCAGTCTTCACTCCATGCCTGCAGATGCAAATTAACCACCATCTTTGGCGGGTTAATTTGCATACTCATCCTGATTGGCTGGTGGCTGTAGTGAAGTGACATCAATTTGCATGTTTCTTTTTTATTAGTGTAGATATATCTTAAAAACAAAATTTTGCATATTATGTTTCCATTTATGGATAGGCATTTTTATTATTTAGAAAATTGATTAATTTATCAGTGGCCTTTCACTGAGTTACTAATTTGTGCCTGATAAATAGTATGTAAGATTGACATGAACTCATCGTCAAGTATTTTATTCAGTGATAATATTTTTTTTTCACATTGAATAAAAACAAATTGATCAAAAATTATTTTCTCTGTTAATGAAAATTTAAACTCTAAAGTGCTAAAATTTTAAGTTCTAAAGTGTCAGTCTAATAGTTAAATTCTTTGAAACCCAGGCAAAGTTCATGTTTATAAACAGATCTTAATGTGTGGCATGTAAAGTAAAATAGAATGAAACAAAAAGAAAAGGCCTATTATACAATATTTAGAGGACTCAAGAGGCCAGGGGATAGAGAATTCTATGCACAGGTCCCATCTATTCTTTTCTGTTTCTATCTGGAAAAACATGTAAAACCTGTATGACAACACTTAACACAGTGACTACCTAACAATAAGATTAATTTTAGTTGTCTATCTTCAATCTATGCTTTGAGAAAGCTTATTGACATTTTGTACAAATAGCCACATTTATCACATAGGCAGCATCCACTGCTTTTGGACTTTACAATTGATGGATAATCAAAATGTTTCCAAAGAATTATTTTGATTATTGATTGCCTGGCCAATTAGTGAATCAATTTATTTGTCTACTTCACACATTTTTTTTGAATATTTGCCATGTACTAGACACTGTTCTAGAGACTAAGAATTGTAATGGTGACAAAAACAGATAAAAAAATTTCAAGGAACTTCCATTGCAGCAGATGTGGTTGGTCACACATAAAGAGATAAGCAAACAATCAAGAATGCAAGGATAGATAGGTTGATTAGAAGTGTGGCTGGATGGCATTGAGGTCAGAAAGCATGGCAGTGGATGGGGTAGGAGAGTAGCCAAGTACAGGGCCTCTGGGCCAGAGTAAAACAAATTAGGAATTTACTCTGAATATATGGAGAAACCAGTAGTAAGAACCTGAAGTTTAAAAGCAAATCAAATATCTAAACATAAACCACCATGTTTTGAATAATTTTATTTTCACTAAATCACCCCACTGCTCCCAGTGCCAGCACCACAGAAAAACAATTATTTTGATTCAAAGGATTGATGGGGCTAAAAGTTAAAAGGGAAGGAGTTGAAGATGAAGACCACACACCATCAATCTTTGACCAGAATTTTTATGTTGCATTTATTGTGTCTACAGGGTAAACATTAGATAATCAATTTCATCTGTCAGTTACATTTGGCAAAAGTTTAGCATTTTTCATTGGAATTATTGCAGTGGACTGATTCCTTTATGTCTCTGATATTATAGATAAACAAATGTGGGCTAAAATGTAGATGTGGCAGTCATTGTCATAATACCTGGGTGGTAGGTCACTAATGGACAGTCATAGAGAGAAGACGGTTGAGAATGTAGCCTTAAATAAGAAGTGAAAGAAATAGGAAAAATCATCTGCTAGTAGGCACATTTTAAAATTAATTGCACACAGGAGCAGAGGAATAGAAGAGCCAGAATAATACAATATAATGGAATTCAGAGAAAAAAAAAAAACCTTTAAAAGAGAACAGGAAATCAGTAATATAAAGTGCTATGGAAAGGGTAACAAAGAACATAATTGAGAAAATTATATTAAACTTGATTGGAGGTGACTTTCAATATATTAGTTTCAGTGTGTGAGATGGTGATTTGGAAGATGATGAAGGAGAAACAAATTGCAAGGGTTTACAAAGAAAACTAGTTGACAGAAGGATATAAAAATTTGAACATGTTTCTGGATAGAGTATAAATCTAGTATGGATACTGAAAAGCATGCCAGAAGGTATAATGGATAGAACAACACATTGTTCTAGGCACGAGTGTGTTAAGTAGAAATACATACTCATTTTAACCTTAGCATTTATAGAAGGAAGAAAAGGCATGCAAAATACAAACACAGCCTTAGGAGAGCGGGGAAGTTGAGAGATCAGATGCCAGGTGGGCTTGCTATTTCAGTGAATTGTCAGTGAGATCATCTGTTCAACTGCTGACATTTATGATTCCAGGAAGGGTTGGGAACTTCAAGATGTGGAAGAAGGTTTGGCTTCATTGCTACAGAGAGTGAAATGTAGCATCAAAATGAAGTCTGGATCACTTGCGGTTCTAATGCAATCAGTAACTTCAAGACTTCTGCCTACTTCCTCCTACCTCCTCCAGCCATGCACCTTTGTAGAGACAGGAGTAAAGAAAACAGATAAAGATATCCCAGAGCTAGAATTGGGGAAAGCAAGTGTGGACCCTGCAGAAAGCATTGCAGATACACTGCAAGAAGCCTCTGAAACTGTTTTAAGAAGAAGTTGAAAACTGGGTTGAAAGAAAATGAAATCATGTGGACATCATGGATTATGACAGCAGGGAGAGATCGAGGGTGTGAGGGTCACAATGAAGACACAAATGAGCTCTGTGCATTATGGAGCAGCATGTGGTGTTCAGGTTGAAGCAGTGGTCAGACTATGAGAACTTGGAAAGATGCGGATTCAAAGGATGACACAACCGGGGTGCGGACATGCCAATAAACGGTTCAGTTGGAGCGGAGCAGGAGGTCGCTGGAGTTCAAAAGTTTTAAGACTTGTAAGGCTGCAGTGTGAGAGTCATGACAGGGAAAGGGAGAGAATGAGGTTGTGAACTAGGTGATGATTCCAGTGAGAAAATGTTCATGACAGTTCACCAGGCCAAAAAGAAAAGGTTAGCTATTTAATTAGTAGTTTAGCTACTTAATCATTTCCATTTAAGAAAGGGCTGTTTTCTAGGAACTTATTAAGCATGTGCAGTGTACTTTGGGCTGAGTCCATGAGTTTTACACAAATGTAGACATATTCAGTGTGTCTTATAGAAACATAGGATCATAAATAGAACCATAGTAACTGCCAATGCAGTCGGAACTGGAGTCTTGTGCTCATGTTTTGGGGTCTCAGTTTTAGATGAACATTATACCTTGAAACATATTCAGTACAGAGCAAGCAAGATAGCAGAAAGGACTCAAAACCATTACTTTATTGGAGATGCAATTTTCTCACAAAGAAAAGCTTCAAGGTGGGGGGGTGTACATTTCTTGAGTTTATTATTACAGGTAAAAGGGAAACTAGATTTAGTAGTTCTGATTCTGAAAGCTGGAACTGGGATCAATGAATGGAATTTATTGAAAGGCAAATTTTGACTTAATGAAAGGAAAACAGTTTGCCTGCCCCAAACCAAATTTGCCTCCTCCTATGTGAACTGTTCACAATAGAGCAATTAGACAATTTTTGCATATTCTGAGGTCCACAGAGGAGCATAATTGCTATGGCCTGAGACCTTGTTAGGAATGCAGAATCCCAGGCCTCCTCTGAAACCTGCATTTTAACAGCGTCCTCAGGTGACTGCTATGTACATTGAAGCATTGATCAAGAGGACATTCCCGCCTTAGGAAGATAGTTCTGTTACACAAACTATAGTTCCTTCCCATTCTATGACTTTTGTCACATATTCTGACTGTAAAAGTAATTCTCCCCTTCCTTGGTTCACCTCTATCTTTTAAAATTTTAAACCGCCAATGAAAAAGGCCCATTGGACCTCGATTCTTCATTTTAAATGTAGTTTTGTTAAATTATCTTTATATGGCAGCATACCAGCATTCATTTGCATAGTAAGAACTTCCAAATGTTGCTTTTTTTTTTTTTTTTTTTTTTTTTTTGCTAGTTAATAATTCTTTGTATTAAAACTTCCCTGCTTAAATCACTGTGTACTTTCTCCTGATCTGACCCATACTGATACCGCCCTTCCTAGACACAGAGTTCCCCAAGAGCAAAGGACATTGCTGCAGGGCTGGAGTGAGACAAGCAGGGAAGGCACACAGATTCGTTGAGTTATAGGGTCATTCGAGTGCAGGGTGGATGCCTGCGGGTGGGTGACTCCTTGAAGTCTATGTCCTTGGTCCCTTGTTTGCCTCCCCCGAGTCCAGACCCTGGTGTGGTGTTGTTGTTTTCTTTCTCTCTTCCTCCCCCACCCCCCAAAGTTTCGTTTAGTACATTCCAGAGATACTAGTTAGTACTTGTTATGGGCTGAATGTTGTGTCGCCCTGCAAAATCATACATTCAAGCTCTAATCTCCAATGTGTGAGTATTTTGGAAACAGGGCCTTTGGAGGTCATTAGGTTTAGGTGAGGTCATGAGGGTGGGGCTTTCATTTAGGGATTAGTGCCCTTTAAGAAGAGGAAGACAGAGATTTCTCTCTCTCTCTCTCTCTCTCTCTCTCTCTCTCTCTCTCTCTCTCTCTCTCCATGCATTCACTGAGGAAAGGCCATGTGAGCACACAGAGAGGCCAGGAAGTGGGTCTTCTCCAGGAACCAAATCTGTTGGCTCCTTGATCTTGGACTTCCCAGCCTCCACACTCAGAAAAATAAATGTCTGCTGGTATTTTGATATGGCAGTCCAAGCTAAAACAGTGCCTAATTAGCATTTAGTAAAAAGCTGAATTACCTTTTCTCTCTCAGAATCATTTCTGTAAATTCAGTTTAAGAAAAACAGTTAAGCCCAGCTGGTGTAGCTCAATGATTGAGTGTCAACCTATGAACCAGGAAGTCACAGTTTGGTTCCGGTCAGGGCACATGCCTGGGTTGCAGACTTGATCCCCAGTGTGGGGCAAGCAGAAGGCAGCCCATCAATGATTCTCTCTCATCATTGATGTTTTTATTTCTCTCTCCCTCTTCCTTCCTCTCTGGAATAAGTAAAAACATATATTAAAAAAGAAAACAGTTGAGTTTAAAAATAGGTAGGCATAGTGTTCAAAAGTCAGATTTTAAAGTCTTGTAGACCCATGTTCAATCCTAGCTTTATCACAACCCTGATCTAGTTACTCTCCATGCCTTGGTTTCTTTATAAAAGGGGGGGGGGGGACCTTTTTCTGCCAAGGGCCATTTAGATATTTATAACATCATTCATTGGCCATATAAAAGTATCAGCTTAAAAATTAGCCTGCTAATATTATGCCCAGATTTCAAGATCCCCAAAAGCCCATCAGGGAGCCAGCAAGTCCGATGCAAAAGCAAAGAGTCTTTATTCGAGCTAGCTCGGCTCCCCGACCACACTCACCGACGAAACGGCAAGCCAAGGGGCAGAGAGCCAAATGTTGCTTTTTGAAAATACTCGTTTGTGCCTCATGAAAGCTATAACTGAAATGTTGTTTTAACAATGTGTTGAAAACAACAAAAACAATAACATCTGCAAAATCCTGTAGCATTCTGTTTTCTACTCGCACCTCCGCCCTTTCTGATTATTCAGTGATGTGTCTTAACATATTCTGTGATTTTTTTCCCCTTTTCTAAGGATGCACTTTACTGGTTATCAAAATACTGCCTGTGGTGAACGATATAATCGAAGAACTGTTGCTATCTTGTTTCTCTCCCACTTTTGCTTATTCCCTCCATTTGGGAAGCAACTTCTCAGTTTCACTTTTATTACTCAGCTTTGTCTAAGGTCATGGAATTTTCCTTTTCAGATAAATCAAGCTTCAGATAACTTTGAAATGCCTGCTAAAAGTAACAGGCAGTGATTCGTTTATCAACAGATAAATTGGTAGACAGTGGTAGTAATTATTTTCTTATTTATATTCTTTGTTCAGAAAGCACATTCCTTAAGGTTTTTCTCTCCAAGTGGAATGAATATGTAATTAGCATAAATATGATACAACTCTCCCACAGAAATGAATAGGGCTTTGAGCTTACAAATCTTTTCATGCCCTGGTATTGTTTTGTGTGTGTACGAAAACTGAGCTTTCTAAAAAATCTCTACTGTCAGCAGTGGGCCAGCACAATTTACAATGTCTCCATTCCAAAAAGAGTTTTATTACTACTTAGAAAAGTAGCTGATTTATGGCAAGTGGTAAACAGCAAGAAATCATAGTTTTTTATAGTGGAAAAAAAATGGCAGTTTATTGTAAAGTTCCTTTCCTTTTCGATTGGGGATTTTTTTTTTTTGCTATATGTGGTGAATAATAGCTCAGAAACCTAACTAAAGCCTTGCTATATCAGTTTTCTTTGTTTAATGGCAAATACTTTATGGACAAAATCAAAAGAAAATTTGTAAAAGTATGTTTTTCCTTGCTTTGCAAATATGTTAGTAATACTTTTATGTGTCTTCCAAATAAGACAGTGATGCAAACCAGTTTACTTTTGTTTGTTTAAAACCTCAAAACTCAGTAATTGTTTTTTTAATTGACTACTCATTCCTTCTTAGTCTTTTCCTTAATGTTCCCACTGACACATTTTTACATTTTATATTTGTTCTTTTTTTTTTTTTTTTTTAAAAAGGCCCAATCTTCTATATAAAACTGTGAGAAAATACCAACATAAATCCATCAGGACCAGGAATATATATATATATATATATATATATATATATATATATATATATATATATATATCTTTTAAGAAAAATATTAATTTTAAAAACTAACTGCTTCACCTGGCTCTCAATTGAATTCTCAAAAATTTAAGCTATTTTCTCATGCTTTACAAATTCTATTTTCTCTGAATTGAAAGATCTTTTTTGTAATCTTTTCTTCTGGAACTCTTTGGATTTCAAATAGAACCTTCTCTTTCTCTAATCTGATTTCCAGAATTATTTCCCTTCCCTCCTTTTGTCTTGGGTCCCTAGCACTCCAGTTTCTTGGGGTTTCTGACTCCTCACCCTGATGGTTTACTTCACCTTGGCGTCCTTTAGAGAATCCTTTTCATGAGAATCCTTTCCTTTAAATCCTTTCCTTTCACTTTTATATTCGCAGCATAATTCATCTTTCAAGTTTTGTGTCCAGTATGTGTTGTCCCTAACTACATCAATGATAGTTCAGCTAGAGATTTCCTCTTCTTGTTCTTGGGCTTAGGATATTCTCTTTCACTAAGAAGCCCTCAAACTGTGAAGATTCAGCTGACTCCTTCCATCCTCCCACTGTTGTGTTCATTCATTTATGAATCCATGGCTTTTTAACGTGTTCTTTTAGCCATTAGTGCATTGTACAGGTGCTGAGAAATGTGTGGAAGTCGCTTTGTAGAAAGGAGGACAGACTTTTGCACAATGAATCCCTGTAAAGTGCAATGAATGTTATGACAGGAGACACATACATAATCCTGCCTAGGGACTCCAGCAGATAAAAAACAAATATCATAGAAACATGTTGCCCTAAACTTTGACTCAGTGGATAGAGCGTCGGTCTGAGGACTGAAGGGTCCCAGATTTGATTCCAGTCAAGGGCATGTACCTTGGTTGAGGGTACATACCCAGTAGGGAGTGTGCAGGAGGCAGCTGATCGATGTTTCTCTCTCATCGATGTTTGTAACTCTCTATCCCTCTCCCTTCCTCTCTGTAAAAAGTCAATAAAATATATATATTTTAAAAAGAAACATATTTACTCGCCACTGATAGGAGATGTCACATTATGGTTTGAAGGCTAATACAACCATGCAAACCAAAAATGTGTGAAGTTGGCCTGTTAGTATTTTTCTCTATTAATAGCAGTGCTTTCCCTTGCTAGGGAGAGAAATAAGAGGACATAAACCACATGACAATACAACTTGGAAAGGATAAAGTAAAATAAAGGCCCAGAATTACCTGTTTTTACTGTTCTACTTACATCTAATTCCCTCAGACTTCTAGCAACACCAAGCATGTGGCCAGAATCAAAGTAAAAAAGTGGTTTTGGCTTGGCTTACTGATCCAGGGCCTTCCAAGAGATGCCTCGGTCCATGACAGAAGTGACATAAGCCAAGGTAGAAGACTGACATGTTCCCCTGTCATGTTAATACTTATAGGTTACTGACCTGAAATAGAAGTTAAAATTGGGACATGCATGTTGTGTCATTAATGTCATTTTACCTCATCAGTAGCTGACACAGTAGTTTAGCACTGTTTTGTTTTGCAACTATAGGGGGTAAAATCATAAAACTGTTACCATTTATTGAGTTTTAGTAGGTATCTCACACCTTTTATTTCATTATAAATTTTCACACCAACTCTGAAAAGGAGACATTAGGGCCATCCCCATTTTGTAGCTAATAAAGTCAAAACTTGGAAACGAAATGTAACGTGCCCAAGACCACAGGGTTATAAATTAAATAAATTGGAGTAATAAAGATAGAGAGTCAATTGGGAGAGCAGATTTACTATTTTATTTTATTTTTTATTTTATTTTATTTTCTAGAGCAGGCTTCTCTGTGGAAGGTCATTTTTGTAGGACCTGAAAGATGAGAATGGATAAGCCACTTCACATTGAAAAAGAAGAATGCTAATGCAGAGTAAAGATGAAACTGTCATCCATCGGTGTTGATGCCATACTGTAACTTTCAGAGTTCTGAGAGAACATTTCTGGTACGTCTAATGGTAAGTGTGAAAAAATAGAACTTTTTTCTTCTTCACACCATCACCAACTTCACCACCAAGACTACCACCCCCATCACCACCCATAAAAATCACACCATCAATGAATTATCAGTCTTTATTTAATCTATATCCCACAGAATTGACTACCTAGAGTGTGCCTAGGATGGGCATCCCAGAAGGTGCAAAGCTACCTATAGTACTCAACAGTTAAAACACAGATATAAACATTATCCCAAAAACTTAGAGCCATTAGACAAAGATTTGTAATAGAGAGGATTATTAACTTGTTTGTGGCTTACATGTATGTCAACTGGAATAGATGAGATGTGTATGGCTTTCACATTAGACTTTTAGCTTGGTTCTGTGTAAAAACGTTGATCTAAGTTGGATTTAAAGTTACTTGAAGGTAAACTTTTGAATATCTTTTTAAAAATGTTAAGTATCAAACTCTCATAACACATAGTCAAAATTTTCTTAACATGGTAGAAGAAATAAATCATTGAGGACATATTGGATTTAAAAAAATGATCTGCAGTTTGGCACTTGACTCATATGCTTGTATTACTGGCATGTTTTATCAGAAATGACTCAGAATTTAGTCAATAGATTTGGTGTATAATTCCAGTTCACTTGATTAATTTATCCAACTAATGCAGGCACTGAGATTCTCATGTAAAAATGAGGAGTTTGCATCAGATGACTGCTATGATTCCTCCGAGTATTAAAACCTCTGATTCTGAAATTGTATGATGAGGATAAACAAAAATTTGAGGAATTTGGTTGGGTGTGGTTGAATAACATTACATTTGACATCTCCCTACAATGTATCAGAGTATTTCATTTTCCTCTACATTTGAATAGAGTAAACATACTTTATTTGTGAACATAAACATTACTAATAAATTATACCTTTAAAATAACAGAGAAATTAGTTTAAGGACTTTGAAATTAGAAGAAACAGAAGTAGGCTATTTAACAAAGATAAATAAAATCTTGTCCATCTAAAGAAAAAAAAATCCAAACCAGATCATAGAGAAAGTTCTGGAGAAGACTAGTGAATATAGAAATGTCAAAGTAAAAAGAAAGAATAGGACTTATATGCATGCATATAAGAATAACCAATGGGCCAAAACCGGTTTGGCTCAGTGGATAGAGCGTCGGCCTGCAGAACGAAAGGTCCCGGGACGATTCCGGTCAAGGGCATGTACCTGGGTTGCGGGCACATCCCCAGTGGGAGATGTGCAGGAGGCAGCTGATCGATGTTTCTATCTATCTCTCTCCCTTCCTCTCTGTAAAAAATCAATAAAATATATTAAAAAAAAAAAAGAATAACCAATGGACACAAGACACTAGGGGTAGAGGCCGGGGAAATGTCACGGGTGGGAAAAAAGGAGACATATGTAATACTCTTTGTAATACTTCAAGAAATAAAAATTATTTTTAAAAAAGAAAGAATAGGTCACTTATGAATTACAGTAAAATGTTCTAAGACAAAGTTACTGTAATTTTAGGCAACAGAGACAGCTACCTAATAAACCTGCCAAATTTTATATGCAATAACCTCTGTGATTCAGAGCTCTAGGAAGACAAATTTAAGATGCATAAATAGATAATAGAGCATTCTGACTTTTTAAGTTTATTTATAACAACATTCTCAGACATTCACATACATTTCAACCTCAACACGTGGCTGTGGCAGCTAACCATTACTGAGTGGTTGAAGAGAGATACCTGGTGCTTGTTAAGCACAAGATACATATTTACTCATCCAATTCTGCAGAAACCCATATGAGAAATTTTGTTATTATTATTGACATTTTACAGATGAAGACATTGAACTCATTTAGCCAGGAAATGGTGGAGACAGGGTTTGATTCCGGACAGGCTTACTCCAGAGCCCGGACTTTTACTTACTTTGTCTCTGATTGCTTGTTTGCTGCTTTTGTCTTGTGATTATCATATTTAAGTGAATAGAATCATAGTTGGTCACCTTTAAACAAATTTTGCAAAGCAGGGCTTTATTACGGGGTAGTTTCTATGAACTGCTCAGAGACCTCACATTGCCACTGGGTTTTATATTTAGGCTCCAGAACCACCAAAGGTGAATATTACTTATTATGAGTGGGTCAAAGGGTTGTTCTTTGTGCTGATAGTCTCCATTTCTGATTGTGATGGGAAAAATCTAGTTAATTTTTCAGTTGTTAACACTTGGATTCAGAGTATTATCTCATCTAATGTGTGAATATATTCCCAGAAGTTCTGGCATCACTCAATAAGCAGTTCTGTTAAAATGTGTTGATCATCCTTTATGTCATTTAGTATTATCTTTAAATAACTTCTCTTGTACTCACTTAGAGGCATTTGGCCAATTCTTTCCAAGCTTTCTTGATTCATTTTTCAGCATAAAGTGATGCAAACTCATAACAATGGCTATTGAAGTTAATAATTTTAGCCCTGCTTAGTATTAAAAGTGTTACTTTTGCATGTTTAAACTTTCATCAAAAGTAATGTGTTATGATCATTACTTATTATTGCATTGTCGAAACCAATAACCATCATTACTTTATTTTCCAATATTTAATTAAAGTTATAATACAATTTTAGAATGTTAAATGGGGAGAAACCTTAAAACTAATTTGGCTCAAACTCTCATTTTCAAATAAACCAGCCAGTGTAAATTACTTGCCCAAGTTATAAATATAATAATAATAATACTGCAATTACAATAATAAAAATAAATATGATTATAAAAACTAATATTTATTTTATTTTTTAACAGACAGAACACTTTCTTTTCACTTGAGTAATCTGATCAGAACAATTTTACATGCATTATTTTGTTGATCTTCTTCAAAACTTTGGGAATATGTAGAACAGGTATAATTATTATAAATGTGTTACTGTATTACTGGAGATAGACAAATGTACAGAAGTTAGGTGATTTTTCTCAAGTTTATATAGCGATAAATAGGAGACAGGGATTCAAACTCAAATATTCTTTTCCTTTATTTGACATCATATTCTGTTTTTATTTTTTAAATGATTATATATATTTTAATAGTCTAAAAATGATAAAGAACATATAATTAACACCTTTATTTTCAGTGTCCAGCTCAAGAGAGAAAACATGATCAAGTCAATTGATGGGCTCAACATATTCTCCCACAATTTCATTATTTATTCATCTTTTTTTTAAAATCCTCAGCCGAGGATATTTTTCCATTGATTTTTAGAGAGAGTGGAAGGGAGAGGCAGAGACAGAGAGAAACATCGATGTGAGAGAGACACATTGATTGTCTGCCTCCTGCACCCACCCCGACCACCAGGGCCAGAGAACCTGCAACCTAGCTACGTGCCCTTAATCAGAATCAAACTTGGGACCCTTTAATTGGGCCAATGATCTATCCACTGAGCCAAACCAGCTAGGGCTATTTATTCTTATAGCAATGGATATTTTGTTCTTATAGCAATGCTGCAACAGCATTTCAGTCCTTATATTTTTCAGTATATGTGTAGAGAGAATTGAAAGAGAGTAGGTTGTTCTCTCAATCAGCCATGCACAAAATATTCTGTTGTTCTTTGTTGTTAGCAACATTTACTGTGTATGTGTGAGAGAGAGAGAAAGAGAGAGGGGGGGAATGGGAGGAAGAAAGAGAAGGGGAGAGAGAGAGAGAGAGAGAGAGAGAGAGAGAGAGAGAGAGAGAGAGAGAAGAGAGAGAAGCAAGAGAGAAGAGGAGAGGGAAGGTGGGAGAGATAATTTTTTCTTATAGTGGTTTTTATTTACATGTCTCTGAGTACTAACATTTTCAAATACACACACACACACACAGTTGGGTTTCTTCCTCTAGAAACTGCCTTACATGAATAACCTTTACCTCTTTTGTAAACTAGCTTATTTTTTATTTTATTCATTCATAAGAATTCTTTACAAATTTTGGAGAATAATTCTTATATATTATGGGTTTTTTTATTATTTTCACAAGTTTATTAGTGCTGGAGAAATTTCTGCTTTTGCCTTTCTTGTGATTTATTTCTTTTTTTTTTTTTTAAATATATTTTATTGATTTTCCACAGAGAGGAAGGGAGAGGGATAGAGAGCTAGAAACATCGATGAGAGAGAAACATCGATCAGCTGCCTCCTGCACACCCCCTCCTGGGGATGTGCCCGCATCCAAGGTACATGCCCTTGACCGGAATCGAACCTGGGACCCTTCAGTCCGCAGGCCGACGCTCTATCCACTGAGCCAACCGGTTTCGGCTGATTTGTTATTTCTTTCAGAAAAACGTACACACAGTTCAATTAAGATGTTCAAATAAAGATTTAAACTTCAAAATATCACTCACAGAACTGAATGATGTTGGTGAAAATGGAGGAGTAGGGGACTCTGGAGGTCAATCCCTCTCCAGAAACACTGACAACACTGGGAAGAAGCTGTCAGAATCAAGTTTATTGGAACTCTGGAAGACAGTCAAGCATTCCTGGCAGCCAAGCAAATGCTGAATCGGGAGAGTTTTGTGACATTGTCACGTGTTCCTGACCCATTCCCCTCGCTGGCATAGCAGTGGTCTTGAAGGTGGCAGCCTGCATTTAAAGTGTTGTCCCCTGGTTCTGGTGGGAGGAGAGCGCACCTATTTCAAAGGAATTATGTTCATCTGTTTGAACCTTCTTGGGGGGCTCCCTGAGGGTCTGACACAAGGAGATTTATGCTTTTGTTTCACCCAGCTCCAAACTCTCTTAGAGTGGAAGATTGTCTATGTGTAGAATGGGCTTCAAAAATATTGACAGGCATTGCCCAGCTGGTGTGGCTCAGTGGTTGAGCACTGACCCATGAACCAGGAGCTCACAATTTGATTCCTGGTCAGTGCACATACCCTGGTCGCAGGTTCCATCCTCAGTAGAGGATATGTAGGAGGCAGCTGATCAATCATTCTCATCATTGATGTTTCTCTCTCTCTCTCCCTCTCCCATCCTCTCTGAAATCAATAAAAATGTATTTTTTAAAAAAAATATATTGATGGGCACATAGACAAGCTGCTGCTATGTATTAAAAACAGCAAGACATGCCCAAAACCTGGGAGGAAAGACTGGGGAGTAAACCACTTTGGAGATAAGGGCTTTGAAATATTTTCATGTGTGCCTGGGTGTCTAGAAAACCGTGTGCAGGCCCTGGGCAAGACTCAGAGTTAGAGGGACCTGAGACGGACATAAGATTTCACCTGGCTTTTATTTTCATTTAGATATTGCCTGTTTTCATGAGTGGAAATGTTAAAACTTACAATTTTTTATCTTTGTCTTGCTTGTGTTAGTTATTTACATTTGTTTAATAAACATTTACTTTTCCAAAGATAAAAGAGCTATTCTCCTACATGTTATTTTAAGTTTTATAGTGTTTTTCTCTCTCTCATTGTTTATAGCTGGTATATGGAAGCACAAGTGTAATCTGTTGCCTTACGAATATGAGTTATTAATTCTAATGGTTTTTCTTGTAAAAATATTTTCAACTTTAACATGTACTTTTAGGTTTAATGTACCGTGAATTGGGTGTTTGTGTGTGTATCCTGTATTATGGATCTAATGTAATTTGTCACATGAATAACAGAACCAGCACTGTGCTTTTAAATGTGGTGTTTCCCTAAGGCCTTTTTAAATTAGTAATTTGAACTATCAAAGGCATATTATTATTTGGGAGCTGCTAGGTACTCAGGGCCTTATACTATCTTTCTACATGCTATCTTTTTAAAAAAATTTATTGATTTCAGAGAGGAAGGAAGAGGAAGAGGCAGAAACATCAATGATGAGAGAGAATCATTGATTGGCTGCCTCCTGCACACCCCACTGGGGATTGAACCTGAAACCCAGGATGTGCCCTGATAGGGGATGGAACTGTGACCTCCTGGTTCATAGGTCAATGCTCAACCACTGAGCCATGCAGGCAGGGCTACATGCTATCTTGATGACCGTATTTTTTACAGTATGAAATCAGATAGCAAAAGAACTAAAAAATGGAGTCATGTTGAATGTGTAAGATACAGCTTAGAAGGAAGAGGAGGACAAGGAAAAGCAACAACAAAATCTCAGGAATTCTGTGGAATGCAGTTATTTTGAAAAGGAGCATATCACCCTGAATGAACTAGTGCCTCTAATGTCATAACTATAGCCTGGAAAAATAATTGATATCCATTGGAAATACCCCAAATTGTAAAGAAGAATATGCAATATGTTTTTAAAAGATTCTCATGTTATCATTTAAAATTAAATGTGTTGGTAAATTGAAAGGTTAAACTCAACTACTTGGAAATATAACTGAAGCAATTTGTAGAAAATGAAAAAAAGTAAGGAAACTGTGACAGAAAAGAAATAACGTTTATCTTTTCAACACTTATCTCTATTATAGAAGCTAAGCTAGACATGTATTATATTCTCATTTTATTACATACACTGTGAAATATATAGACAAACAAAAACACAGTATACTGTCCCTTTAAGCAAACAATTCTAGTCAACTGTACAAGAAACTTCATTCCATCTTCATTCCCGGCATTCTACCATCGCCCAATTTGAACCTTCTTTTTTGCAGCCTTAACTAGTGATTCACTCCTGGCAGAATCACATGTTTATGACTGCTGGAGTCTGTGCCTCCCTGTTACTGGCTGCCCGTCTTTCTCTAATAAGGTTTATCTTGGCCATATTGGCTCTGAGAGGGTGGGGTTCACATAGCGTTTCCCCTTTGCTTTTGATTTTCTGTTTTCCTGCAAATTTTTGGCTTGCTCTTCAGTTGTTCTAGTTATGAAAAGGTAGGTTTCTTCCATCCTGTGGCCAGTAGAGCACACTTATGCCAATAATGGAACACTCTATCAAGCTACCAGGCTTGATATACATGCATCTTGTATACAGCCCTAGCCAAGATGCAAACCATAGGCACGTGTTCTACCAAGTGAGCCAGCTGGGAGTCTCCCTCCTACAGGCCGAAGCAGGGCTGTGTACCAACCATTGGTTACGTTTAGTGAAGCAGAGGAAAAATTGAACTGAGTCTCCACAGTCCTTTAATATATATACTGGGAAGGCTTAGAAGAGGTGAAGAGTAGCTAAGATGGTACCCAGCATTCTACTCTACTATCCTACGTCTATCTTCACTCCCCCACCCCCAGAATAGAGATTTCTACCTAGTGTCTCTATTTCCAGGCCAGACTACCAGGTGTGGAGAGAGAGTGCACTCAGATTGGCTTGGTTATTTAAGTTTGTTTTAAAGTTCATAGCCTGCGTGGCGCAGTGGTTGAGCATCAACCTATGAACTGGGAGTTCTGGTCAGGGCACATGCCCGGGTTGCAGACTCAAACCTCAGGGTGGGGCATGCAGGAGGCAGTCCATTAATGATTCTCTCTCATTATTGATGTTTCTATCTCTCTCTCCCTCTCCCTTCCTCTCTGAAATCAATAAAAATATATTAAAAAATAAAGTTCATAGTGGATAATGTATGTGTATTGGAATATTCTTTCTATTTTTGAAGTCTAAACAAAGAAAAAAAGAAAGAGGAAGAAAGTAGGGAGGAAAGGGAGAGAGGAAGGGAGGGAGAAAGGAAGGAAAGAAGGAAGAAAAATTGTCCCCTGGAGTTTTCATTATTGGTTTGATTCTCCATTAAAGGGTATAGACTTTTTTTTTTTTTTGCGTGTTTGCCTTTATCTTTCTTTTTATTTATTTATTTTTCTTTATTGATGAAGGTATTACATATGTGTCGTTACCCCCTATTGCCCCCCTGCCAAGCTCCCTCCTGCTTGTGCCCTCACCCCCTAGTGTCTGTGTCCATTGGCTATGCTTATGTGCATGCATACAAGTCCTTTGGTTGATCTCTCCTCCTTCCCCCACCTTCCCCTGCCTTCCCTCTGAGGTTTGATGGTCTGATCAATGCTTCTCTGTCTCAGGATCTGTTTTTGTTCATTGGTTTATGTTACTCATTAGATTCCACAAATGAGTGAGACCATGTGATATTTATCTTTCTCTGACTGACTTATTTTGCTTAGCATAATGCTCTCCAGGTCCATCCATTGCTGTTGCAAATGGTAGGAGTCCCTTCCTTTTTACAGTAGTGGAGTATTCCATTGTGTAGATGTACCACAGTTTTCTAATCCACTCATCTGCTGTTGGGCACTTAGGCTGTTTCCAAATCTTAGCTATTGTAAACTGTGCTGCTATGAACATAGGGGTGCATATATCCTTTCTGATTGGTGTTTCTAGTTTCTTAGGATATATTCCTGAAAGTGGGATCACTGGGTCAAATGGAAGTTCCATTTTTAGTTTTCTGAGGAAACTCCATACTGTTCTCCACAGTGGCTGCACCAGTCTGCATTCCCACCAGCAGTGCACAAGGGTTCCTTTTTCTCTGCATCCTCACCAGCACTTGTCCTTTGTTGATTTGTTGGTAACCATTCTGACAGGTGTGAGATGGTACCTCATTGTTGTTTTGATTTGCATCTCTCAGATGATTAGTGACTTAGAGCATGTTTTCATATGTCTCTTGGCCTTCTGAATGTCCTCTTTTGAACAGTGTCTATTTAGGTCCTTTGCCCATTTTTTGATTGGATTGTTTATCTTCCTTTTGTTAAATTGCATGAGTTCCCTGTAAATGTTGGAGATTAAACCCTTATAGGAATAAAATTGGCAAATATATTCTCCCATGAAGTGGGCTTTCTTGTTGTTTTGTTGATGGTCTCTTTTGCTGTGCAGAAGCTTTTTATTTTGATGTAGTCCCATGTGTTTATTTTATCTTTAGTTTCCATTGCCCTAGGAGCTGTATCAGTGAAGATATTGCTTCGGCATATGTCTGAGATTTTGCTGTCTGTGGACTCCTCTAAGATTTTTATGGTTTCCCGTCAGATACATGCAAAAAAATGAAACTAGACCACCAACTTATACCATATGCAAAAATAAACTCAAAATGGATATAACCATTTTTTTGATAAAATATTTTGCATTTGGAGTTAACCACATTGATTCTTTACACCAGGCCAGTACTCTGGAAAATTGCTTAGAGATTTTAAGAAGAGAGATTTATCAATCAGAAACACATGTGACAGAAACATCATGTCAATTTGAGCCAGATAAATCTATTTGCTTACTAATTATATGATCTTGGGCAAATTAGTTAACCTTCCTGATTTTAATTTTCTTATCTGTGAAATAGGGATTATAAAGAACTCATGTCATGTAGGCTCATGAAAAATATTAATCAGCATATGTATGTACAAAGGCAATGGTGCATTATACATGCTCAATACATGCCTATTTTCTTCTCTATTCTTGTCTCTCCCATCTGTGTGTACACTTATGCTTTTTGTGGTATGAATGGACTTTATGTTTTTCTTTCACCTTCCAGCTGACATCTCATTCCTTCCCTGACTTTCTTTTTTTAAAGAAAAAGATCGGCTGACTCCTGCACGCCCCCTACTGGGGATCGGTCTCACAACCCAAGCATGTGCCCTTGAACAGAATCAAACCTGGGACCCTTCAGTCCTCAGGCCAACACTGTATCCACTGAGCCAAACTGGCTAGGGCCCTTCCCTGATTTTCTTGTTCACTTAAAAGTGGATGAAGGAATTCCATTTGGCTTATATTTTATGTCCTATTATAACTTTTTAACATATTTTTATTATCTAGTTTTTATTGATATCCAGTACTAATTGCTACAGTGTTTTTTACATCCAGGAAAAATATGTAACTTTGATAGTCCCAATGTGCCTACAGATCTGTAGGTGAGTGGGCTGATAGTTTTATGATTGAGAGTCTGCAAACATTTGTTTTGGTTTATTTAACTTATAGATTTTCAATGTTTAAGCTAAGTAATGAGGAAAGATCAACTTTACACAACTTAACTCTGCTACAGATTTTGTAAATACATTATAAAGGTTTTCTTATCATATCATGAATGTAGATATTTCTAAGAAATGTATAATATTGGAAGTAGACTTGCTATGAAAATTTACCCAAATGTATTTACCCTATGATGTAGCCCTTTTAATACTCATAAAAGTAGAGTGAGTTTATTTTATTTCAGAAAGTGATTATCCATTATCAGCAACATAAAACTAAAATACCTAAAACATAGCAATAATTTAATTATATGATTCAATTTTGGCTTTGGAATGGTCCTGAGTAATGATTTAATTCTAAAAATGAAGCAAGTTAATGGGGGTAATTCAAGAGGAAGAAAGCCCAGTTGCATGAGATCAGAATGAACAGGCTAAAAATTCTTTTAGAGAAATGCATTGCCCTTTAATGTTTCCTTGCTGATGTAACAAATAGGAATATGCATTACAGAGCCATGTCTGGCTAAGGCTACTTGTTCCTCATGATTACTTTTATGCTTTTACTTCCTCTTATAAAATAAAAAAAATCTATTCCTACCCGTTTAATAGAATTGCTCAACTCAACTTTATATACTTCAATACCTTTGGGAATTTAATAGTACTTCATAACATTTGTAAGGTAATGGAAGAATCTCAATACTCATTCTTGTTTGATTTTACATTTATTTTTAATTAAATATAGTATCACATGTTGTAACTACATTTCTCTGGAGGACATTTCAAATGCTGACTCTGCCCTGAAATGTCTAAATCAGATAATCTCTACAAAAGTAATCCAATCTTGAAGAATTCTTTAAAAGACAGTGATTCCAACTTTATAGGTGTACAACATCCTAAAAGTACAAGTTAAGCCAATTTTGAAACAAAACTGTCAGGGCTTCTATTATTTTATGTGTTTGGGTTGGGTCCAAACTCTTTAAATATAAGGTGTTATATACCCTCAAGTCACACTACAGTAAAAACTATTTTATGAATTTCCTTGTCTGCTACTAAGTCCTGCAATGCATTGTTGGAAAACATATATTCTTGCTATCATAGCTATTAACAATAGTAATTTTAAAGATAAATATTTAATTTTCTTGTAAACTCTAATTATATAAGAAATTGCATTATAGGCCTGTCTCAAAAATAGTATTTTCCTCCTCTGTACCAAATGATAAATTTATTGATACCTATGAAGAATTGAGGCTAAAAAATGTTATAGCTATGTATGATGACGAATGTTATATTGAATTGTTGTGGTCATCATTTTACAATGAATGCAAATATCAAATCATTGTATTGTACACCTAAAACTAATATAATGTTATATGTCAATTATATCTCAGGGAATAAAATTGAGGTCAAGTTGGTATTGACATCTAAATTTCTGAAGTGAGTGGCTTCTGACCTATTAGGCTCTTCAATGTCTTATTGATTTATATAGATATAAACATTACCATCCTCCCAAATCTACTGTAAAGAAAATTAAAATATTCAATGAACTTTTATATCCCATTAAAATAAACACAGAGCTAAAAAACAATACACCTCTCCTTTGAAAGATTTACTGCTATATTTAAATTTTTGAGTTTTACTTATGTAATGGTCAATAGTACAGGTAATTATGTTGTTGTTGTTTTAGTATGTATCCCTTAAATTTTCATTTATTAATTTGAATAAAATTTGATCTTATGAACTGAGACCTAGAGTGTGAAATATGGTCATTGCTTATGCTTTACCTTTTATTTTTGTTTATTTTTTCTTTCTAACTTTCTTCCATTCTCCCTTCCTTTTTTCATCCTTTCATTTCTCTTTCCCTCCTCCTCTATCTTCCTATTTTTCCTCCTTTCCCTTTTTTATTTTATTTATCCAGTTTTTTTTAAATATAAAATGCCAGTAAAATATGGTATTAAAAACATTTCTTCCTGTGCCTAGGCCATTTTTGGTTTGCATTTGAAATGAACAAATACATACCTCAGAAATAGCAAAAAATATTCATGTTACTTAAATATATCTGAAATATTTTTTCTACATAATCACAATAGAAAATATTTTCCTTTTAGAAAAGATCTAAAACTAAATTTCTTCTGCTTGATTGATAATACCCTATCCATCTTATATAAAAATATTAAACAACAGTTTGTTAGATTTTTTTTTTAATGTGGTCTCTCTCTTCTCTTCTCACTTGCTATTCTATCCTATGAAGAAAATATTTTTTTAAAGATTATGTTCAAATAACATATTTTACTCCCTGGAATGCATACATTGATGCTTGAGAGATTTTTGTATCTAAAGAAAATAGCTAAAATGAGGGGTTGTCATCACTTAAGCCTAATGGAATTTGTATATTTTTTCGTTGGCATGACTCTAAGAATTCAATCAATGTGACAAACTACATGCTATCCATTATCTATGCTATGTTCCAAGAAAATGTAAGGAATTCCTGAATCTGGTGAATTAATTTATTACTTTGGAAAAAAATTCTTTGATTCTTCTAACACTGGAAAAGCATGTGTGACTGTGTGTGTATGTGTTTATTAGTGTGAAGTTCTTTTCATATGTCACCATAGGTTTTAGTTTCAATCCAACTTTCTTTAATTATTTTTAAATAATTAAAGTCACTGAAATACTTACTTAAGAAAACTGAAATTCATCTTCTGATCTAACTTCAGGTGTACTCTTCAAAGTAATTTTCTATCTTTGCAAGTTTTCTTGCAAAGTTTTTATTTATTTCAATTATTGTTTAAATAGCAACTAGCCATATTCTTCAGTCTCTAATAAGGTCTTTATATATATATATATATCATTCCATTTACCTCTCACAATTATACGATGAACACAGTATAAGTATTGTTAAATTTTAGGAACCCAAATCTCTGATAAATTAATTTTCCATGGTCATGTAAATGTTTACTAGAGGGGAAAACTGGGAATTCATATCTTACAATTCCTTATTTAGTTTTTCTTTTATGTCCTGCCAATGTTTGACCTCCTCATTGCAGTACAGCAATTACATATTCTATTTTTCTTGTCTTTTAAAAATCTATTTTCTATATCATTTTTTAAACAATGCAAAGCTGATCATTTAACTCTGTTGTTTACAGCCAGTCTGTGAGATCCTATTACTCTTAAGATCAAGATCAAAGTCACTTACGAGGTCTACAAGTGCATACAGTATCTGTCCCTGCCTTCCAGGCCAACCTCATTTCACTGCCCCAGTGTCCCCTGCCCTTTAGTCACATTGGCTTTATTAAAATTTTGCACTTCCCACCACAGGGGCTTTCTTCATTGAGGTCACACTTTTGGAACGCTATCTCTACCCATTCTGATATCCCCAACTCTGTTTTCCTGTCTTCTTTCAGAGTTCCAGTTAATACCATTACACTGTCATCCTGGTTATCAAATTTCCTTTATATCCACAGGATCTTTCTATACTGAGCTGGTGACCTCCTGTGCCAGGTAAATCTCTCAGGTTATTGTTCTACAAACTGAGTTTTGAAAAGAAGACATAAACGAATTGCTGAAATCACTCTGAGTTTGGGTCTACCCCCTAACCTCTCCTGCCTCTTACCAGTCTCCAATCTTGATGAAATATAATTGAAGAAAGGGTACAATGTACTCTTCCCTCATGTGCCCCTGACAAGGGGCAGCGAGACACGTTTGTTATTTAGAAGAGCAAGCAACCCTATTTCTTTATTCTGCCCTTTCATTTTATTAAGCTCATATATTTCCCCTAGTAACTTGCATGTTAAATGTTTTCAAAAGTACTGAAAAATGATAAGTATCCTGTTCCTAATAAATATTATAGCTATGCTATCTAGTGCAAATTTTTTAACTCTATAAACAACCGCTTTGATTGGCTACCTATTTCAAGTGGCTATGGATTCATGGAACGAATGTGTACATGATTTTGTGCTCCATAGGCAATCCCCTGTTTTGATGAATCTTCCCACTCTTTTCTAGGCCCAACAGACATTGAGCTAGAGTTTCCAAAAGAGTTTCCAAACTCTGTTGACTTCAACAATAAATCCTGCTAGCAGCTTTTCAGGAAAGAATTTTTTTTTAACCATAAAAATGTTTATATCTGCTGCTTTCAGCTTGGCAGACTCCACATACATTGTTCCCCATTTTGTGGTGACTGCAAACTCAAATGTGGCCAAGTGTAAAATGAGCTTTGGCCAACTCGGTCAGCTAAAATATAACTTCATTTGCCAAATTATATCTTTCAAGGGATTTCATCAACTTTTGAACTCAGTTTTAATTACTCACTTAGTAGTAATTATGAGTACTTAATAATGATCATTAGTAAGGGGGATGTAGGCCACAGATGAATGATGAACAACTAGAGCACTGCCAACTACATAGTAAGTGATCAATTAAAATTTGTTGAATGAAATACACAGGATGATATGGAGGAATTCCATAAACATCATGCAGAAGTAAAAGAAGTTAGACACAAAAGAGTGATATGTGATTTATGTAAATTACAAAAACAGGCACTAGGAATCTATGCTCTTAGAATCCAGGATAGTGGCTAATTACTGGGGAGAAGCAAAACCTGACAATAGCCACAACTGAGCGGAGGCAGCCACGGTGAGGCTGGCATGTAGATCATTAATGCTCTGATTAATGATCTGCATGCTGATTATAAGGATCTGCTTAGTCTCTGAAAATTCAAATAGCTGAATACTTGCAATATGGAGGTGCATTATAATATAACTAGTAGCCTGATGCATGAAGATTTGTGCAAGAATGGCCTTCCTTTCCCTGGCTGCTGGCACCGCCTTTGCTCCCGGCTGGAGCTGCCTTTCTGCCTTCCCTCCAGCCCAGAGGCCCAGAGCAGCTGGGGCTGTGCAGAATGCCTGCATATGCAAATTAATGATGTAAGCGTCCCACCCTGCCCCTGGCTGCTTGGTGCCTGTGTATACAAATTAACTTGCCAGCTTTGTTGGGTTAATTTGCATACTCACTCCTGATTGGCTGTTGGACAGCATGAAAGTACAGTCAATTTGCATCTTTCTCTTTTATTAGTGTAAATAAGCACTTAAACATTTTTAATAAATAAAGATATAATTTCTGTAATTGTAATATTAACAAAGAAACATACATTAAGCTTATTATATAAGGAACCAAATACGTGTCTTTTTTACACAGTTGCAAAATGTACTGAAATCTTGTATGTTGCCCATCAAACTAAATTGGTAGAATTGGCTTTCAGACCAATCTAAAATAAAATACAAAAATGCATTGTTAATTGACCCTCCTGACATCTGACAAATTTGCAGATTTGGTGATGCAATAGTTTTGGATAAAGTGAATTGATTCACTACAGTTCCATTTCTGTACCTCCTCCAAATATCTATAAGAACACATTTATTAATAGTCCTGGTCCTTTCATTTCTTGATGGCAGTAAATTGAAGATAGTATAATCTGTTATCAGTTCCTTTAAAATTTTGTATACCTTTTCAGGTAAGAATTATATAGATACTAGAAACTTTCCTCTTTTTTATAGCATTAAAGTCTTGTATTTTCATTCATTTCTTTAAAAAAAATATATTATTATTGATTTCAGAGAGAGGAAGGGAAAGGGAGAGAGAGATAGAATCATCAATGATGAGAGAGAATCACTTATTGACTGCCTCCTGCACACCCCCTACTGAGGATTGAGCCCGCAACCCCAGCATGATACATATATGAGCTATTTTGTTTTCTTCCTATTGTTCAGATAAAAAAAAAAAATTATTTTGACATGTTCTCAAGTTCACTGGTTCTAACCTCTATTTATTTGCTTAATATTTTCTATTTTTCATTTGTTTGAATAAACTTGTAATTTCTTGTTGAAGCATTTTAATTATGGCTTCCTTAAAGTCCACGTCACATAATTTCAACATTTGATTCACCTCAAGGTTGGTGTCCCCTCTCACTGGCAAAGGGAAGAAGTGGAGTGAAAACTAGCTTTGTTTGCTTCTGCCCACCTTGGTATGTCACATTAATGCTGGGTAGAGGTGGGGGCTCATTCTGTCTCCCACCCCCAGACACAGACCAGAGATGGAGGCAGATGCTATGTAGTCCCGCTTCACACAGTCCCCTTTGGGCTCTTTGCTGCCTTGTGGAGATGGAGGTTCAGCTCCGAACTGGACTCAGCCAACGGGGCAGAGCTGGAAGGAGTAGGGGGATGATGGCGAGGGTTTAATAGCCCGACTCAACACTATCTCACTGGATGTGAAGGCTGTTTGTTGCTGGACCCCACTGACACTATCCTAGTGGAGGAAGTGAAGAGCCATCTGCTTCTACAAACAGGATATTGAGGTTGGTGTTCCACTTGGTCCCTTCAGTCTCAGCATCCAATGTTTTTGAAGGGACTGTCACATTCTAGTCTCTACATTTTTATGTACTTCTTGATTTCTATTTAATCATTGTTTCTGCTTATTATTTTCATTACTTTTTTTGTTGTTATTCATTGGCTTCTCCCACAAACTGCTAGGAATCTCAGTATTTGACATTACAAATCTTTGTGAACAATTTAATTGATAAAATTTAGTTCTACTCATCAAACTAAATTGGTAGAATTGGCTTTCAGACCAATCTATCCCAATTCTAATTGGTAGAATTAGCTTTCAAACTAATCTAGCTATAGAATTTTGGTCAGCCCAGAATATGTCAGTTCTAGGTTAGATGCTCAGTTCATTCCTTGTTCAATCACTTATGTCAGGCGAGGCTAAAAATGTGATATCCTCTTTTGCCAATTCCTTCAGCAGGACTCGGGGTTGAAATCTTTTAGAAGGGCACTATGGGTGTGATACTTTCCCCCTTCTTTGGTTGTCTGTATTTGAATTCTGTATTGACCACTCTAAATTTGCATTTGCTTTTTTATTTTTATTTTTTAGCATATCTGCATCATACATACTCTATTTCTCCAAAATCTGGCACGAGGTATGTTTTCCTTCTCTGGGTGGCATTATTTACTTCACCCACAGTATTTCCATATGCTGGCATACCCACTGGCTGGACAAACTACAAGGAACTTTCCTGTAAATTAACTTAAGATATGCTAATTGAACCATCACTATATTTGCAACAAATAATCAAAGGCCTATAAGATATTTTGATGCAACAGATTTATTTACAATTATGGATGCAATAGAAATAGAAAATTCTGTCGTTTTTAATGCCTATGAAACTTACTGAGTTTGTATGTTATGTGTGGCTCCAGACTGCATGGGGAATGTACAAAAAACAAAAGAGGAAAGACAGTGAGAAAATGAAATAGCCTTCCAGTATCATTGGCTATTGGATATGTAGATTAACACTATTCTTCGTGAGAAAGGGGGTTTTATTTCTCTTCTAAGAAATAGACAAGAAGACTTTTCCAAACTTCTAGATGTTTGCCAATCTGTTTCATCCTGACATACTCTCTAATTATGTTTCCTTCCCTCCACAACCCAGCCCCCACCCTCTTGGCTGTGCTTCCTGTACCTTTCCACCACAGATCTTTCGAACATGTGTGTGTGTGTGCTTTAATTGGCTTAGGTTTGATATTTTCTTGACTCATACACACGGAGTTTTACAGTACCAACTGCACTTTCTAGACAAAATAAAGCTATTACTATGATAGCATCAGCAGGACAATTGAACCCAAAATTTATTTATACCAATAAATACTTCTGAAGTTCTATTTTCTTTGTAGCTGATACCACAATCTCAAAGAAAGACTGAAATTTTGATAAATACAGTGTTGAGAAAAAGTAGATTTACAGTTGTGAGTATCCAAATGTTTGTTTTTGTATTATTATTTATTAACTAGAGGCCCAGTGCACAAAATTCATGCAGCGATGGGGAGGGTGTCCCTCAGCCCAGCCTGCACCCTCTCGCAATCCAGGACCCCTCAGATAGGGTCCCCAGGCCTGGTCGGCGATCAGGGCCTATCAGGGCTTTCCTTCCCCCGGCTGCTGGCAGCTGGCCCTGCTCCTGCTGCTGCCATTGCTTGCCATCTGTGTGGTGTTGCCTCCCCTCTCCTTCCACTGGTCACCTCCCTCTGCAGGCAATAGGTGTGGAGTGTGATTGCTTGGCTGGCCTGGGCCTCCCTCTGTGGGGAGATTGATCGTGGGTCCCCAGATCAATTGCCCCACAGAAGGAGGCCCTGCCCACCCAGCTGGGCTCCACAATTTTTTGCTGCACAGAGGGTGGCCTGGGCCTCTCTCTTTGGGGCAATCGATTGTGAAGCCCCCCCGCCCCCATTGATTGCTCCACAGAGGGTGGCCTGGGCCTCCCTCTGTGGGGTGATTGTGGGGCAATGTCAGGGGCACACGATCAATCACATCACACCTGCCTTGGCTGGCCTGGTGCCAGTACGTGTCATTGCCAGTACGTGGTCATCTGGAAGGTCATCTGGATGGTCGTTCTGCTGTTCGGTTGTTCGGTTGATTCGCATATTACACTTTTATTATTATAGATTATTGTATTATTTTCCATATGAACAACTGTAAACCTACCTTTGCACTGCCCGGTATATAGTTTACACCCAGGTAAATTAGGGCGTTGGCAAATGTTACTGAAAACCTAGATAGTCTCAAAAGTCCCTTACAGCTTTGGGAATCAATAAGGCTCTGTACTATATCCCACACCTCATTTTTTCTCTTTGAAAACGTTACTACCTATAACTTCAAAAAAGGAAATATGCCCAAAGAAAGGAATGTAGAAAAATCAAGCTCTGATAAATGCTAAATTGAACAGTCTATTTAAAATAAATGCCAAGCTTTGTCTTAGAAACATTTTGGCTTTAGCTTTAAGCACTGGTTTCCAGGCATCAAACAGTGCAGAGAATGAGTAGCTGACTATGCCAAGAGAGTTTCAGCAGCGTGAGAAACTCAATACATTCTTCATCCAGAAGTTGTAGGAAGCTATCAAATTTTTCTCAGTAGATTTTAAAATGAGAAAACCAAGACTTCTCAAATGAGTCATACCTCAATAACTAAGTATTTTCCCATGTCTCTTCTAAAACTACAAATTGAACTTTATATATATATATATATTTTAGCTTAGAGAGAGAGAGGAAGAGAGAAGGAGAGAGAGAGAAACATCAATCAGCTGCCTCCTGCACAACCTCCACTAGGGATTGAGCCTAATTTAATGGCAAATCAAATAAACTGTCACTAGAATGCTATTTATATCAAAGGCTTTTAGTGGTCTGATTTTGCCTTCCCATGTGACTTAGTGGTAAACCTTGTCAAGTTGAAGCCAAAAAAGGGCCATATATGTCTCATTAATGCATTGTTCAGTAGCAGATAGTGGTTCCCTTCAGGCCAACATAGAGGATGGTTCCTGGAGATGACTGGAAATGACATCCACACTCTTAGCAGGAGGCAGCGGAGGAGTGTCTCTCTTGTTCTGACAGACGTTGCCATCTTTGAAGAAGGTTTCTACAACTGTGATCATGAATAGAGAAAGATTAGGGAACAGGCCAGGTCAGTAAAAATGGCAGAGTGGGTCTTCTCATATCCAGCAAAAAATTGTATATTTTGATACATCAATTGACTACTGTTGGAGCCCAAATCATCCTGATTGATGCAACAAGCACCCAGGTGGACATAGTTATAGAGAAATAATTTATTTAAAGCTGGGACAGTTTCACAAAACATTGAGATTTTTGCTTGATTCAGCAGTTGTAAAACATACATTTCTGTCTTCATTTTGTTCCCATTTATCCCTAGGTACGTTTATTCAATTTATTTAAAAAATGCTCTCTATAGGTCTTTCATAGTAATCACCAAATAAATAATTCCAAACTTCTTGAAAGGAGATTGATTTTAAAATCCATTGCATGTGGATACTTTTTTTAATGACTAAACCATACTTTTCTCAGCCCAAAAAAGCTCTAACTGGGTGCATAAAGCATGATATATATACATTGCTTTTATTCCCAATAGAAGAAAATGTACTCTATGAAGAAATGAAAGTCAAGCTGACACAATTAAATTTGTTTTAAAAATGTTCTCAAACTCCATATTAAACTGTCACTTAACTAATGATTTTTTGTTTGTTTTTGTTAATCTTCACCCCAGGATATTTTTCCATTGATTTTTAGGGAGAGTGGAAGCCAGAGGGAAATACAGAGAGAAACACTGATGTGAGAGAAACACATTGATTATCAGAGCCTGGGCCGGGAAGGAGCCTGCAACCAAGGTACCTGCCCTTGACTAGAATCGAACCTGGGACCCTTCAGTCTGCAGGCCAAAACTCTATCTACTGTGCCAAACCAGCTAGGGCTTAACTAATGAATCAATTAATCAAATGGTGTCACATTCTCTGTCTGGATATGGAAAATTTTATGCATTATCTTTTGGTGGCAATAGTTTGTCTTTAAAGCAGGAATGACACATAGTAGATGTTTCTCCTTAACTAAAAACAAAACAAAAAAATACAAGCTGTGTCTTAGATAATTTCTTCTGAATCAACACTGCATAAAATATTATTATACCTACAACTAGGTAAGATACCTTTTAAACAAAGAAAAACAAGAATACCCATTATAAAACAAGCACAGAAGTAAGGAAAGATCATTTCAGGCAGGGTGAAATTATTTAATCTTGAGATTAGCATATATGTCTGGTACTGACACTTAGACAGATATCACATGCCATTATGTTTTGTGATGATGTAGTCAAGGTCCAAAACAAGAAATAAGGCAAAACCCCTCTACTCTAAATCTTCTCTATTTAACACTTTCTCTGAGGGATTTGGAATTTCAGCAGTGGGGGTATATTTGGAAGAAGCGACCTTTCTTCCTACCTTTCTATTTTTTCTCCCACTCCTAGAATCTGCTGTGAACTATGAAGCCTTGTTTTCCTTTTTTTCTCTTGTCTAACACAATTCTTCTATCATGTCTTTCTCTTTCTGTGTGTTCCAATCCATCTCTCTTCTCTGTGACCATACTAAAAAATTGGAGGTAGGCCAACAATTTCAGGAGGAGAAATGAAAAATAGATTAGTTTAACATTTCCAAAATATTATCCTATTTCTAGAAGTAATAAAAGTGTCATATATATATATATATATATATATATATATATATATCCTATCTAATAAAAGAGAAACATGGTAATTGGTGTATGACCGCTACCCTTCCCATTGGCTAACCAGCGAGATATGCAAATTAACTGCCAGCCAAGATGGCGGCCGGCAGCCAGGCAGCTTGAAACTAACATGAGGCTTGCTTGCTTCAGTGACAGAGGAAACCAACGTTCCCCACCTGCCTTGCCGGCCTCTGAGCCTGCAGTTTAAGAAACATAGTTACAAATATAGAAGCTAAAAAAAACCCCAGAAACCTGCTTTCAGGGAGCCCGGGATCTCAGAGCTGGAGTTGATACAGAGTTTTGATTATACAAGCAAAACAAACCAGATACCTACTTTCAGCAGCTGAGGCCTCAGAGCTGGAGCCAGAGCTAAAGCTGGCCCAGAATAAAAAAGAAAAAAGAAAAAAAGGAGCAGTTGGGAGCTTCAGTCCCAGCCTGAAAACAGCCCTCAGCCCCTCACCCAGGCTGGCCAGGAACCCCAGTGGGAACTCCCACCCTGATCCAGGACACCCTTCAGGGAAAACCAGCCAGCCCACACCATGCACCAGGCCTCTATTCTATATAGTAAAAGGGTAATATGCCTCCCAGCACCGGGATCAGCGTGACAGGGGGCAGCGCCCAAACCCCCGATCGCCCTGCAGCTCCGTGTGTGACAAGGGGCTGGGCCACAACCTCCCTATCTGCCCTGCTCTGTTCCTGACAGGGGAACGTGCCCCAACCTCCTGATCAGCCCTGCTCTGTGCCTGATACGGGTTAGCTCCCCAACCTCTGATCGCCCTGTGGCTCTGTGTATGACAGGGTGCGGCACCCCACCCCCCCTCCCCCATGGGCCCTGCTCTGTGGGTGACAGGGTAGAGCCATAACCTCCCCATCAGCCCTGCCCTGAGTGTGAGAGTGGCGGTGCCCCAACCCCCTGATCCGCCCTGCTCTGTGTGTGATGGGGGCGGTGCCCCAACTCCCCTATCAGCCCTACTCTCTGAGTGACAGGGGGGAGCTCCTCAACCCCCTGATGGGCCCTGCTCTGTGCGTGACAGGGGGGAGCTCCCCAACCCCCTGATCGACCCTGCTCTGTGCATGACAGGGTAAGGAGCCCCAACCTCCCTGATGGGCCCTGCTCTGTGCATGACAGGGGGCAGCACCTCAACCCCCTGATTGGCCATGCTCTGTGCGTGACAGGGGTGGCGCCACAACCTCCCGATCCGCCCTGCTCTGTGCATGAGAGGGGGCGGTGCCCCAACCCTCCAATTGGCCCTACCCTGAGCGTGACTGAAGGTGGCATGGCAACCTCCCGATCTGCCCTGCTCTGTGCATGACAGGGTGCGGCACCCGAACTCCCCAATCGGCCCTGCTCTGAGCCCGACCAGGGGCTGCACCTAGGGATTGGGCCTGCCCTCTGCCACCCGGGAGCAGGCCTAAGCCAGCAGGGTGTTATCTCCCGAGGGGTCCCAGACTGCGAGAGGGCATAGGCGAGGCTGAGGGGCCCCCTTTCCCCCCAAGTGCACAAATTTTTGTCACCGGGCCTCTAGTATATATAACTTCTTATCACTGAAACAAAAGTTGACAAAACATGTGGAAAAATATTAATTTAAATACACAAAAGTTACTTAAATTTCTATCACTCTAAATAACTATTGCTAAAATTTTGCTGTATATCATTTTAGAAAATTTTCTAATCACATATGTATGTTTAAAAAGCAATCATATTATAAATACTATTTTTAACCTTTTTTTAGTCATCTAACATTATGTTTTGAACAACTTTCTGTCATTGGAAAATAAATCTATATTAGTATTTTAATAGTTGTGTATATTCAATTTTTAAATGTATCATAATTTGTTAAATTACACTCCTGTGATTAATATGCTTGCATGTTTATCTTTCTTTAAGTATTTGATTATTTCCTTAAGATGAGTTATTTGAATTGGAATTATGCAAGTTAAAGAGATGAATGTTTTAACAAGATTACTTTTCCTTTTAAATTGGACAGCAAGCAACCAACGCTCTAAGAAATGAACATTGTCATATAAGGATAAACAAACCATCCAGGACAACTACCTACTTAGGTGACTTCTTGCCTTTGCAGGCTTCTGTTCCTCCACTTTTGATAAATGAATCTTAAATGAACATTCTATGGTCTATATGCATTATGTTCCTCCCAACCAACCTCATTGTTGATTGATTATGTAGAGTTCTTAAACAGTGATTGGCAACCCAATCGGGGATGTTCATTAGCCATTGCTGGAAAGCTTAACACTCACCCCAAAAAGCAGACTACAGTGGTTTAGTACTGGATTACATACAGAGGTTGCCTACACCACATCTGGAGGTAAGCAATGTACTGATAAATGGGACCTCTTTTTAAAAAATGACTTGTAGCATTTGCCAATGTCTGTGGTGTAAATACTCCTACCATAGCCTAATTCAAGTTACCAACTGACTTGAAAAATTATTCAAAATTTAACAATCAGCTCTCACAACCCATGTGAGACTGCTATAGCACAGCACTGGGCTGGATGGGGTTTCTAGGAGTGGTCCCAAGACTCTTCCATATAGAAGTGGTCCCTCACTTTAATCAGTGAGTCTTTAGTGGCCAACTACCATCAAAAAATGTTACCACCTCCTTTTGTGTCTGTTTCTCTTTGTTTCCTGACGATATTTGGGAACAAAGAATCTACATAAATTTGCTTTTGGCCAAAACGACTTGGATATTCTAATGAATAACTCCACTTTCCTCCCAGAGTATGAGAATAAAAATCATAATACTGGTTTCACTCAGGGGCCCTTTTCTCCATTTGTCATTTATAAACATTTATGAACAGATCCAGTCACCAAGACATGGTAAGGTGCAGAATCTGTGCGTGAACTTGCTGTTTCTCTCTTAAGACGTTTTAAACCATTATCCTATTTAGTATCAGGATCAGTGAACAATATGAATTCTTATTCCCTCTCCCAAATTGAGACACTGCTTATAAAAATATGTTGTAGACTGTAAAGGTGAAAAGCACCATGAGTTTTTATTCTTTTTCTGTAGTCTTGATTCTTTGATTCTCCCTGTGAGAGTTTAGATCCCTGCCTTGTTCTTTCCTTTGTTAACAATCAGTTATCCATGAGAAACTGCTAAAATCCTACTGCTTAAACATTTCAGTTTTACTTGGCTTCATAGACTGTTTTATATCCCTGAATTTAGAACTATTCAATGGTAATTGTAATAGCTACTATTTATATAAACTGATAATTAGAAAATGGTTGTATTTATTCAAACTCTTTGCCTATGTCTTCTAATCATCGCCTTTGTACTTAATTCAGTTCTTTTTCAATTTTTTAACCAACTATACTGCAATTGAGATGGCAATCTATTTTTACTTTTATTTGATGCCAAGGGAGCAAGATACCAGCAAATGTCAAATTTAAAGGGAAATATATCTATCAATACACACATGTGATTTTTGCAATATGTCCCATACTGCACACATTCAAGGGGAAGGAAACGATAATGCATAAAAATGGCTTTTGCTGCAAGAGGAATATAAGCAAGTTGAAATCCATTCCTGACCAAAACAAACAAACAAACAAACAAAAAACTCACAAAGAAAGATTGGACTTGGTCCATGTTTTAGGAATTTTCAGATATAAAGAGTTAGTTATCTTCTCCTCTGGCTCTGCAGTATGTGGTGCAAAAATATTTGCAGTCAGAAAAAAAAAAATGTTGGAATGCGTAGATTGCACTGACAGGGCGAGCCCAAGAACCTTTTTCTTCTTTGTCTTTATATTTCTGACTTTTAGTCAATGTTTATAAAATGACAAAACTATTGGTTTCTATCCACCCGTTCCTCCCATCCCCCAAGTTCCTTTGAATCCCCCAAGTAGGTTGTTCCTTTGGCATGTAATTCACTAGTAAAACATGCTGTGAGAGTTCTATTTCCCTAGATTTACAACACTGAGTAGTTTGATGTTACATAGCTGATAGGCTACTCTTTCCTATTCTTTTTTTCCCTGAAATGTCATCAACTTTTAGGCAAAAAAGCATATGAGGTAATATATCACATATGCCAATAGGATATTAATTTCTAAAAAATGCATCCCAAATATTTCACAGTGTTACAGGAACACTTTCACAGTTAACTCCCCAAAGGGTGTAACGAAAACTAAATGTGATTGTGAAAAGTCGTTTATAAAGCATGGATTATATTATGTTCGGGTAAATGTAGTTTATCAGTGTTTTTTAGCCACAATATGCAAATGAAAGTATCTCAATCTCAGTATTTGCCATGAATGTTCACTCCTCAAAAGAAAACATTTCAAACACTCAAAGTTTCATTGTGTAGGTAGTTACACAGTTGGAACTTTTTAAAACTTTATGACAACAGAAACGAATACTTCAGCCCCATTGCTTAGCTTTCATTAAGATTGCTTTCTCAATGTTCTCATTAATTCTTACCATGTGGACACAGGAGTACAAGTAAAATGTGTGCGCAGAAAATGGTAAAAAAAATCATGACTCCATTAGAAAATATAATTTGATAAGTAGTCATGTGCCTAATTGCTTCTTAAATCTATTGTGTAACACACACTTACGTAACTTTGAGACTTGGAATGATTGCTACAAATATCATGTGTTGTCCAGTGAAAAAAATACAGGGTGGTGATGTGGGTGGGTAGGAAAAAGACTGAAATTGTTCATTTCTGTCTGCACAGATAAGACAGTGGGAGACATTCCATGACCTGAATTGCCCACTAGGCCGAGTCCAAGGGCAAATTATTTTCACATTGAGACCTTTCTTGAAGTCCCAATCTAATTTAAGGTCCCCTATTTTGTTATCTCAGAAGACCTGCAATTTTCCCTCATCTCACTGAGCACTACTTGTTGTCATAGTTATAGTCTGTAAGTATTTGATTAATGATTCTGCCTTCCGTGCTGACATCGTAAGCCCCACAGGACAGAATGGACTATTCACTGCCATAAACTGTTGTTGGCTTTTTCTTTACCCCAAATCGTCCCCTACACTAACCCATTCTCTTCTGCTGTTTGTTGTGGTTTCCAATGAAGTTTAGCAGGAGGGAGTGACTGCTATCTCTTCTCTCCCATCTACATCCAAGGTGCCTAATCAGGCTACAAATTGGCTGTTGTTGAGGTCCATGCTGAGCCCTGGACCAGAAACCCACTGGCTGAACTCTCATTATTGTTCTTGTTGGTGATAAAGACGTTAAAATTACAGCCACATTCAGATACATTTCACATAAATCTAACTTTTCCTAGAATTTTTCTGCCTCATGGAATTTCTTGTATAAATGAAGGAATTTTCTCTCCTTGAAACAACTGAATTGCAATCATTAATGTTCTCTATAAGTAATATAAAATTAGTCCTTTTTAAACATTTTATTATAAAAATGTCCAAACAGAAGAAAAAGTTGGAAGAAATTGATAGTGAATGCTCATGTAGCAATACACAGCATAAATTCTACAACTAACATTTTTACTGCACTTGCTTTACCTCATAATTATTCATGTATCAGCCCCTCTTTATATTCCTCAAATGGTCTTTTTTTAAATGTATTTCAAAGTAAGTGGAGATATCAGTATACTTTCACCTAAATGCTTCAGTATACATAACATTGATACTTTTTAAGTATTAATAATTTCTTGCAATTTTGATAATGTGGAATATTACAGACTAGTATAAACTGTTTTCCTTAAAATTATTTTTGTAAAATTAATAACATAATATATAATCACTTAAAAATTATTTGTATGAGTTGTAAAAGCTTCATTTGCATAGATTTGTTTATATTAAAAAAACCACCACACATCTTGGAAACCATTCATGTCATTGCAAAATCTATAAGACATTGCCCTTTGCTGTAATGAGAGCAAAGAAAGAACTAATTATTTTGCTAATTATTTTACTTTGTTGAGCTTTACTGCTGATTTTTTTTAGCATAACTATTTTGAGTTCCACAAAAATAATTATCTTCAATGTAATAAAGTTACAATGAAAACGACAAAGAGCTAGGCAAGTTTTACACTGTTATTGGCCTCTTGAAGTTTTCATTCATTGCTGCTTGGTTCTAAATTACTTTAAATTTCCATTCAGGAATGCATTTTAAAATATATTTTTATTGATTTCAGAGAAGAAGGGAGATGGAGAGAGAGATAGCAATGATGAGAGAGAATCATTGATCTGCTGCCTCCTGCACTCTCCTTACTGGGGATTGAGCCTGCAACCTGGGAATGTGCCCTGACCGGAATCGAACCATGACCTCCTAGTTCATAGGTTAATGCTCAACAACTGAGCCACACTGGCCTGGCAGGAGTACATTTTTAATCACCAAAATCTGAAAGTGTAAATGTATATATGTCTGTATTAATTTATGTATGATGTATATTATTCCAAAAAGTATTTAGATCAAGGTACACCAATATATTAATCTTAATTTTAGTGTCTCTGCCATGTGTACTAAACCACAGGAGAGTTAGAAATATAATTATGGCCCTGACCGGTTTGGCTCAGTGGATGGAGCGTCGGCCTGCGGACTGAAGGGTCCCGGGTTCGATTCTGGTCAAGGGCATGTACCTTGGTTGCGGGCACATCCAGGGGGTGTGCAGGAGGCAGCTGATAGATGTTTCTCTCTCATCGATGTTTCTAACTCTCTATTCCTCTCCCTTCCTCTCTGTAAAAAAATCAATAAAATATATTTAAAAAAAAATAAATATAATTATGGCTAATCCTTGAAAAGTTAAAGAGTTCATAGTTATATCAGCAGCCAATGTGAAAATTATGAACATTTTTAATAGAAGAATAACATAGCTAGAGAAATATTTTAGGAATATTACTTGGACAATGTGTGTTAGAGTAAAAATGAACAATGAACACATGGCTAAAGGAGAGATCTATTAAGATGCCACTATAATAGCAGATGCTATTTTTGCTGTACTATGTGCATTGGTTTAAATGATTTATATGTGTTAACATGTTTATCTCTTCCAACAAACATATGATGTTGGCACTATTTTCATTGACATTTTACAATGGCTTCAAACTCAAGGCATCCAGCTTCCAAACATATGTGTTTAGCCATAATCCAAGGTCAAGGAAATAAGAACTTCATAGTAGTGGGAGTGGAAAAAAGTAACCAGTGGAATAAAATATAACTTTACCTTTATCTTTAAATGTCCATTGACAAGAATCAGGGGTTGGTAAAGTAAAAGCTAATATAATTTTTGAACCTAGTGACTGAGATATTCATCTATATGTCAGAAAAAGAAACTTATTGGGGGGGAATACAATTTATGATTTAATAATTTATGAAGCATTTACATAGCAATACATTTGAAACACACACAAGAGGCAGTTTTGGAGGATTTTGAACCCAAGAGGCATAGGCTGGAGATCTGGAATAGAAATCTAACAGGTTGTGTGCAGTCGTGATCCAAACGTAATTCTTGCACTTAGCCAACAAATTAGCTCATAACCAGGGTAACTGGAATGTTTTCACAGTAGGGCAGGAGTTGAGGGAATTAGAATGGAAGAACTGTTTCTAACTATTCAAATTCTCATTATAAGGTGGTGAGTTCATCATGAGTTTCACATACTGAGTCTTGGGAACTGAGGCAAGGTTGAGGCACACTTCTCTCAGCTAGTTGTTCTGCATAATTGTTTTAATAAGTTCCCTCATATTTTTCCCATAAAATTTATGTCTAACTTGTGCTTCTGTATGAATTTTGTCAATCACATCATAATTCCTTTGTGAAAAAACAACAAATAGGTGAAGAGATTGCTAAAGAAATTGCAAATGATTCCTAGAGGTCAAAAGACAACTTTGACTAAAGAAAAAAAAATGAGTTACATCGAAAGTATGAACTTCTACAGAAGAGATTGCATCTGGAAAGGGGAGTGATGGGTGAGGGATAAGCTCCTTCTCTTGAAGGATCTCTCTTCAACATCCTGGAGAGAATTGAGACCAGTGCCTGACATATTAGGTAACAAGTAAACAAACGAAACAGGTCCTATACATAGAAAAAAATAAAGTGTTTAATGGGTTCTCACAGCGACAGTGAAGCCTGGATATTGGCTGACCAGAAGTTGTATAAGAAGCCCTGTACAATTCTAGGGCTTACCATTTACAATTGTAGTTATCAAAGATTTGTATATTAGTTAAAGAGTAGTCAATCAAGTTTTCCAAAGGAGAAAAAAAGATGGAGTTTAGGAAGAGGTACTAAGGAAAATCTTATTTTAAGTAGCAGATATATTATAGTACACAGTTTGGCACATATTAAATACTCAATAAATGTTAATTGTCTGAATGACCAAACAAATGAATAAATGAAGGAATGATGAATGGATGGTTGGATTGATTGGATGATAGATTGGAGGCCTATGTTAAAAGAAGAAATTTGACCAAGTAAGCATATAATATGTACAATGCAAACTACAAACCTTAAATTTAAGAAAACAAAATAAAATTGGAAAAATATAGGGTCAATTTGTAATTCAGGTTTAGTAACAGAGATTTTCAATATAATACTTTTGAAGTTTAATCATTTCAACATGTTAAATTAATGGAAGTGCATTAGGAAATAATTAGTTATAGTTCTAAGATCCCATATATTAATTTCCCATAATTATTTCTCAGAGGACCTGAAATAATTGAACTTCCACTCCAACTCCTGCCTCTCTTGCTTAACTTTAAATATAATCAACCATTTAGTCTGATATAAAATGTGTTTTTTTAATAAAAATAAAACATGTTCATTGTACAAAATGTATTTACTTTATAAAACCACATATCCCAGAAAGCGGAAACTAAAGCAAGATAAATCCAAAGTTGAAATATTTGTGTTGTTAAAATCTTCTCCATTAGTCTAGCTCCAGTGAACAAACCAGACACAATTAACTTTGGTTTGAGGGTTTGCTCTCCATTTGCAATAAGGTTTTTGTGTTTATGCAACTGTATTATGTCAACATTTTAGTCTTAGTCTATTCCAACAAACTACCATAAACCGGGTGGCTTGTAAACAAAGGAAACTTATTTCTCACAGTTCTGGGATCTGGGAAGTCCAAGATCAAGGCACTGATAGATTGTGCCTGGTGGGATCCCACTTCCCGATTTATGAACAGCTATCTTTTTGTTTTCACTGTGTCTTCACATGGTAGAAGCAGGTAAGGGAGCACCCAATGGTCTTTTTTATAAGGGTACTATTATCATTCATAAAGGCTCCTCTCTCATCATCTAACTGCATCTTAAAGGTCCCACCCCCAAATACCATCACATTAGGGATTAGGCTTTTACATACCAGTTTTTTATTTAATGCCAGGCTGGACAAAATTAGAACAAAAAAAAGAGCCATGCCCAATTACCTGAATCCCTTCCATATTATAAAATCTATGAAACAAACAAAAAAATAAAGTCTTGGAGAAATTGAAACTAAGGGAAAACATAACCCATAAACTTTAATTAAATATATCAATAGTGCTTATACAAGAGTTTATAAATGCATGTCCAAAGTCAATACATTATTATAGATTGGAATATAGCATTCCACGCTACTCAAGTTGTCTTCATTGAAATAAGCATCAAAAAGGGATGTCAAATTCTCAGGGGCTGACCTACTTTTCTTAGGGCAGACTCCAGTTATCCCCAATGCTTGCATTTGGATTTCAGGAGCAAAAAATAATTACTTCACCTTTGTTTGAAAGTGAGAAACAGAGCTTATAGCACAGGGGATTATTTTGGTCTTTGTGCACTTATAAAATAACTAGAGGCCGGTGCATAAAAATTTGTGCACTCAGCGGGGAGTCCCTCAGCCTGGCTTTGCCCTCCCGCAGTCTGGGACCCCTTGGGGAATATCCACCTGCTGGCTTAGGTCTGGTCCCCGGGGGGTTGGGCCTAACCTGGCAGTCAGACATCCCTCTGGCAGACCAGGAGCCCTCGGGGGATGTCCACTGTCCAGCAGGGAGCAGGCCTAAGCTGAAGTTGGACATCCTTAGCGCTGCTGTGGAGGCAGGAGAGGCTCTCACCACCACTGCTGTGCTGGCAGCCATCAACCTGGCTTGTGGCTGAGCAAAGCTCCCACTGTGGGAGTGCACTGACCACCAGAGGGTATCTCCTGCATTGAGCGTCTGATCCCCGGTGATCAGTGTGTGTCATAGTGACTAGTCTTCCCAGTCGTTCTGCTGTTAGGGTCAATTTGCATATTACCCTTTCATTATATAAGACTAAAGGCCCTGCTCCCGGGTGGCAGAGGGGAGGCCCAATCCCTAGGTGCAGCCCGTGGTTAGGCTCAGAGCAGGGCTGATTGGGGAGTTGGGGTGCCGCCCCCTGTCATGCACAGAGCAGGGCGATCCTGAGGTTGTGTTGCCACCCTCAGTCACGCTCACGGTAGGGCCAATTGGGGGGTGGGGGCACCGCCCCCTGTCACACTCAAGGCAGGGTCTATGGGGAGGTTGCGGCGCCACCCCCGGTCACGCACAAATCAGGGCCAATCAGGGGGTTGGGGAACTGCTGCCTGTCACTCACAGAGCAGGGCCCATCAGGAGGGTTGGGGCTCCGTACCCTGTCACACATAGAGCAGGGTCAATAAGGGGGTTGGAGAGCTCCCCCCTGTCACACACAGAGCAGGGCCCATCAGGAGGGTTGGGGCACCGCAGTGAGATCAGGGGGTTGGGGAGCTCCCCCCTATCAGGCACAGAGCAGGGCTTATCAGGGGGTTGCAGTGCCTTCCCCTGTCACAAACAGAGCAGGGCGGATAGGGAGGTTGTGGCCCCACCCGCTGTCACACACAGAGCCGCAGGGCAATCAGGGGTTTTGGGCACTGCCCCCTGTCACACTGATCCTGGTGCCGGGAGGCCTCACGGCTCCACTGATTCCAATGCTGGGAGGCATATTACCCTTTTACTATATAGGATAGAGGCCTGGTTCACGGGTAGGGGCCGGCTGGTTTGCCCTGAAGGGTGTCCTGGATCAGGGTGGGGGCCCCGCTTGGGTGCCTGGCCAGTCTGAGTGAGGGGCTGAGGACGGCTTTTAGGCTGGCGGGTGACTGAAGCTCCCAACTGGTCCTTTTTTTCTTTTTCTTTTTTTTTATTCTGGGCCAACTTTAGCTCTGAGGCTTGGCTCCAGGGCTGCCGAAAGCAGGTATCCGGTTTGTTTGGGTTCTATAATCGAAACACTGTTTCAACTCCAGCTCTGAGATCCTGGCTGGCTGAAAACAGGTTTCTGGGGTTTTGTTTTGCTTCTATATTTGTAACAATGTTTCAAACTGCAAGCTCAGAGGCCTGCAGAGGCCGGCGGGAACATTGGATTCCTCCGTCACTGAAGCAAGCAAGCCTCATCTTTGCTTCAAGCTGCCTGGCTGCCGGCCGCCATCTTGGCTGGCAGTTAATTTGCATATCTCCCTGATTAGCCAATGGGAAGGGTAGCAGAGGTATGGCTAATTACCATGTTTCTCTTTTATTAGATAGGATAGAGGCCTGTTGCATGGGTGGGAGCTGGCTGGTTTGCCCTGAAGTGTGTCCTGGATAAGGGTGGGCATCCCCACTGGCGTGCCTGGCCACCCTGGGTGAGGGGCTGATGGCTGTTTGCAAGCTGGTCAAACCCCCCAGTGGGGACCCTCACCCCATGGGGGTGTGGCCAGCCTGGTTGAGGGGCTGAGGGCTGTTTGCAGACTGGTCACAGCCCCTTCAAGGTGGGGTGGGTACCTACTGGGGTGCCTGTCCAGCCTGGGTGAGGGGCTGAGGGCCTTTTTCAGGCTGGCCACGCCCTGGGGCTGGAAGCAGGTATCTGGGATTCATTTATCTTCTATAATTGAAACTTTGTAGCCTTGTGCAGAGCGCAGGTCCTGGAAGCCTGGGTTGCCCCTGGCAACCAAGGCTCCTAGCTCCTCCTTGAGCGGAGGCCACGGTGGCTGGAAGCAGGCATCTGGGGTTTATTTATCTTCTATGATTGAAAATTTATAGCTTTGAGTGGAGCTGAGGGCCGGCCAGAGCAGGTGGGAAGCTTGGCTTCCTCCATCGCTGCGGGCAACCAAGCCTTCTGCTCACTCCAGCTCCATGGCTGCCACCAGCTTTGTGGCATATTTGCATATTACTCTTTTATTAGATAGGATGGTGTGGTGAAAGCATTTATGAAATAATGATATGGTAGAAAGTCAAACATCAAATTTTTGGGGACTTTAGAAATGTTTTGTTCCATTTTAGCTATCTAAACATGACAAAAATCATCAAAATAATGAAATAACTGGTTGGAAAATGAAAAGAAAATATAAATGCTAGCTTTCAAAAATAATGTTAGAAACTTTGACCCTAAAATGCTTTATTGACATTATGGAAATTCAAGACACAGGCAACTTCATTTCTGGAAGAAACATGAAATAGTTAACTTGAGGATGATATATGCAACTTTAAGGGGCTAATTTCCATATGGAAGTCAATACCCCATTATGTGAGGGTAATATATTAAAAGTTGAACTCTTCTATAAATATTTACATAATAATTTCTCCACTATTGTTGTGCTTTCCAAATTTGAAAGTTCATCTATCCATGTATGTCACTCCATATATTTAAAACCTTAATCACCCCAATAATCTGTCATCCCATACTTAAAAGAGAACTCAGTGGCTGTGTGTGTGTGTGCATGCGTGCGTGCGTGTGTGTGTGTGTGAGTGTGTGTGTGTGTGTGTGAATACATATTTTACTATGTGGTTCCTGGCAATGTTTTTAAGAATCATTTTTTTAGCTGCTACATTTTAGAGTACTGTGGCAATATTTGTTTAAGCTAAGTTATATGAAACTAGAGGCCCAGTGCACAAAAATTTGTGCACTCGGGGGTCCCTCAGCCTGGCCTGTGCCCTCTTGCAGTCTGGGCCCCCTCGCAAGATGTCTACCTGCTGGCTTAGGCCCGCTCCCCGGGGGATCGGGCCTAAGCTGGCAGTCAGACATCCCTCTGGCAGCCCGGGAGCCCTTGGGGGATGTCCACTTGCCAGTGGGGAGCAGGCCTAAGCTGCATTTGGACATTCTTAGCGCTGCTGTGCTGGCAGCCGTCAGCCTGGCTTGTGGCTGAGCAGAGCTCCCCCTGTGGGAGCACACTGACCACCAGGGGGCAGCTCCTGCATTGAGCATCTGCCCCCTGGTGGTCAGTGTGTGTCATAGTGACCAGTCATTCCCAGTCCTTCTGCTGTAAGGGTCAATTTGCATATTACCCTTTATTATATAGGATTATATAGTGTTTTCTAGAACTAAAACATTCAGGTATAAAAGTGCATAAACTGGTGGACATCAGCAGGTAAAGTAAGTGTAGAGGAAAGTATGGGATACCTATTTTTGATTTATTGAAAATTAAATCTTTTGAAATTTTAAATGAAGAAAAAGAGTAGGAATAGAAATAGCCAGGACACACAATCATGAATACAATAAATGAAAAATATTTAGAAAATAGTAAGAATAAAAAAAGAAAAAAGAATATGAAGCTACCATTGCTAGCAACAGGTATAAACAAACTTTACTTCAAGCATCTCCTATGTCTCAAATTCTGCTAATGTTGCATGCTGGTTATATGTCCTAAAATGTCATCACAAGGGGACTTCTTCATTGATTTGAATTTACCAAGTGCTCATTTCTAAAAATGAACATGTTGACAACTACTCTAGCTACCTGCTACAATAAACAGTACATGTTTACAGTGTATTTTGTTTAGACATTCTCTGAAAATACTTATCTAATAGATTATGTTGAATTAGAAAGTTGTTTGTCCCCTGTAATAATTGATTGAGTAAAGTCTTAGGGTTATGTTTTTTTCTTGCAGATCATGATACCCTAAAAGAAAACACTTTATTTTGCTGATTTTTAAAAAAGATTTCTGTTTGCCAGAAATACTTTATTACTCTCGGTTAACTTGAGAGCCAGAAAACTTAGAACTGAAGATATGATTCTTCTAAAATGATAGTTGGGAGTTAAATATTAAATGCATTTCAAAAGTTCAGCTTATTTGCTGGTTGTGGTTGACACAGTGAGGTCATTTGAAATTTCATGTAATAGGACCCTGACAGAATATTGGGAAATTAGTACATTCCTGTCTTCACATCTCTTGTATATTAGTAACAGATTTAACATTGACCTTAACAGGCTATTGGTGTGCTTTCTCACTATGGAAATACATTTAAGAGAAACTTATTCTGAAGTAGGCAAAAGAAGTACAGTGCTTTTTAGTGCTATCACTGACTTTTACTCTAACTTTCTGTCCACCATCCATATCTTGTGCCATTAAGTTTCAATCCTATATTGGTTGCAAATTGGTTCCTTTACCTTGACATAATGTTTAAGTTCTGCCATGGGTTGAATATTGTCCTCTCCCACCAAAAAATTATGTTGGAATCCTAATCCTCATCACCCCTGAATGTAATCTTTTGGAGATAGAGTTTCTACAGACTAAGGACTAATTCAATATAACTAGTCCTATCTAATAAAAGAGAAACTTGGTAATTAGCCATACGTTTGCTACCCTTCCCATTGGCTAATCAGGGCGATATGCAAATTAACTGCCAGCCAAGATGGTGGTCGGCAGCCAGGCAGCTTGAAGCGAACATGAGACTTGCTTGCTTCAGTGACGGAGGAATCCAATGTTCCCCGCCTGCCGCTGCAGGCCTCTGAGCTTGCAGTTTGAAACATTGTTACAAATATAGAAGCTAAACAAAACCCCAGAAACCTGCTTTCAGCCAGCCGGGATCTCAGAGCTGGAGTTGAAACAGAGTTTTGATTATAGAGCCCAAACAAACCAGATACCTGCTTTCAGCAGCCAAGGTCTAATAGCTGGAGCCAAGCCTCAGAGCTAAAGCTGGCCCAGAATAAAAAAAAAAAAAAAAAAAAAAAAAAGGAGCAATTGGGAGCTTTAGTCACCCACCAGCCTAAAAGCCGTCCTCAGCCCCTCACCCAGACTGGCCAGGCACCCCAGTGGGGACCCCCACCCTGATCCAGGACACCCTTCAGGGCAAACCAGCCGGCCCCACCCATGCACCAGACCTCTATCCTATATAGTAAAAGGGTAATATGCCTCCCAGCACTGGAATCAGTGGAGCCGTGAGGCCTCCCGGCACCAGGATCAGTGTGACAGGGGGCAGTGCCCAAACCCCCTGATTGCCCTGCGGCTCTGTGTGTGACAGGGGCCGGGGCCACAACCTCCCTATCCGCCCTGCTCTGTTTGTGACAGGGGAAGGCACTGCAACCCCCTGATCAGCCCTGCTCTGTGCCTGATAGGGGGGAGCTCCCCAACCCCCTGATCACCCTGCGGCTCTGTGTGTGACTGGGTGCGGTGCCCCAACCCCCTGATCGGCCCTGCTCTGTGTGTGACAGGGTGTGGCGCCCCAACCCCTCTCCTCCCCCCCCCCCCCGCCATGGGCCCTGCTCTGTGTGTGACGGGGTAGAGCCATAACCTCCCCATCAGCCCTGCCCTGAGTGTGACAGTGGCAGTGCCCCAACCCCCTGATCGGCCCTGCTCTCTGGGTGTTAGAGGGCGACGCCCCAACCACCCCCCATAGGCCCTGCTCTGTGTGTGACGGGGTAGAGCCATAACCTCCCCATTGGCCCTGCCCTGAGTGTTACAGGGTGCAGCGCCCCAACCCCCTGATCTGCCCTGCTCTGTGTGTAACGGGGCGGTGCCCCAACTCCCCTATTGGCCCTACTCTGTGAGTGACAGGGGGGAGCTCCCCAACCCTCTGATCGATCCTACTCTGCGTGACAGGGTACGGAGCCCCAACCCCCATGATGGGCCCTGCTCTGTGCATGACAGGAGGGAGCTCCCCAACCCCCTGATCGATCCTGCTCTGTGAGTGACAGGAGGTGGCGCCACAACCTCCCCATAGACCCTGCCTTGAGTATGACAGGGGACGGTGCCCCAACCCCCCAATTGGCCCTACCCTGAGCATGACTGAGGGTGGCATTGCAACCTCCGGATCCGCCCTGCTCTGTGCATGATGGTGGGGCGGCGCCCCAACTCCCCAATCAGCCCTGCTCTGAGCCCAATCAGGGGCTGCACCTAGGGATTGGGCTTGCCCTCTGCCACCCGGTAGTGGGCCTAAGCCAGCAGGTCGTTATCTCCTGAGGGGTCCCATACTGCGAGAGGGCACAGGCCAGCTGAGGGACCCCTCTCCCCCTCAAGTGCACAAATTTTTGTGCACCAGGCCTCTAGTATCTTTATAAAAGGGGGCAATTTGGACACAGAAATAGACATGATGCAGGCAGGGAAGTTAAGGTGTAACACAGGGAGGAGATAATCATCTACAAGCCAAGGAGAGTGGCCTGGAATAGATCCTTCCTCATAAACCTCAGGAGAAACCAGTGCTGTGGACATCTCATCTTGACTTCTAGGCCATCAGAACTGTGAGGCAACATGTTTCTACGGCTCAAACCTCAACGTTTCTGGTGCTTTGTTTTGGCAAGCCTAGCAAGCTAATGCATGTCCGAGCTAAAAGATTGAGTACTCTTGGCTTTTCCCAGCTGTCCCTTTTGATCACAAAACTACACGTTCTAGAAAACCCTTAGCTGATGTCTACTCAGGTCTCATTGTCCAGGGAAAGGTTATATGATCACTCCAAGCTGCTAATAAAGGGATGGCTAGAGAGGGGAAAAGCACAGACTATCAACCTATAATTTTTATTTTTATTTTATTTTCTGTGAAGGAACATTTCTTCCTTAGGGGAAAATGTTTTGTGAGAACATACAAAATGTAATGACAGCGATATTTACCAAAATAGAGATTTCACTGGCTTTACTACTTTTACACCTGATCATTTCATGTAGACTTCTGCCTCTTTTATGAGAGTTTGGCTAGCGATGTGTATGATGACTGTTTTAAACAGGTATGTCAGGTTAAGAAAGAAGATGGATAATAGCGTGTGAAAGCCTGGGAGGGGTGGGTATGGGGTGGAGGGGGCCAATGGGTAAAAAACAAAGGGGACATCTGTGATAGTTTCAACAATAAAGATATTTTTTTTAAAAAAAGAAAGAATATGGAATTAAAAGGGGTGCATTTATCATAGATTTTAGAGAACTTGGAATAAGATAACTACAACATAATTCTAAGTGAGTTATTTACCCTCCCAGCCATTCTCCACACTTCATCTCACAGATTTATTTTTCTTCTTAATCTGTTGCAATATAGCGTGACTTCAACAACTAGATACATCTAATATTAGGTAATTTTCATCATAAACACATTCTTATCTTTAGCAACATAGAGTATTCTAAATTGACAATAGGGACTTGGTTTGATATGGCAAATTTTTATAACTGCCTGTTTTCTGCTCATGCTAATACAATAATTTAACATTATTTTGAATAGTCAGTAATACTAATACCTTTTTTCGAAGAAGACAACTATTACTCAAGTTTCCAAACCAGATATTTACCAAAGAAAATATTCTTTATGATAAGCCTAAACATTTTCTATATGAAACACCTAAGATATTTTGTAAATCAAATATTTAAAGCTTTTTAAACTAACGTATTATTATTAATGCATTATGATTAATTAAAGTTCCTAATGTGATATTTGCTTATGAGTGATGCTTTCTGTCTTACTCCTACTGTAGAGAAGTGTAATTCTTTACCAAAATCTTGTGCCTTCATTCATACTATAAACTTGTAACTAGAAGGCAGCTGCCAAACCAATTATTACATTGTCTACCTCTACAGCCCCTTTAATTGTTATGTGTAGTAGCCACTGCACAAGTCATCACCCAGTTGAATGTGCCATGTTGGGACCAAGGCTTTCATGAAGTAGGCATACTTTCTTCTTGGTCTGTCCCCCTCTGTCCCTGGTTGTGGATGACGGGGGATGGTGGAACAACAGAATAAATGGAGTCTAGAAATACATGAACGACCACATGAAGGAAAGCAAATCCCTTAACCTGAACACCTTGCCCAAGACTGAAATAGGAACAGGATATAAAATTCTATTGAGTGAGCCCCTATCTCTTTGAATTTAAGTTTATAGCAGTTATCCTACAATAACCAATGGATCATTTTGTTGTTGTTGTTGTTGCTATTCCTATAGAAACCTTTTTTTAAAAAAAATAAATACTCACCCAAGGATATGTGGTTTTTTTAAACATTTATTTTAGACAGAGAGAGAGGAATGGGGAGGGAGAACGAGAGAGAAAGAAACATCTATGTGTGTGAGAGAGAAACATTGATTGGTTGCCTCCCCTATGCACTGAACTAGGATCAAATCCACAATGTAGGTATGTGACCTGACTGGGAATTGAACCTGCAACCTTTCTGATGCATGGAACAATGGGCGTTCCAATCAACTGAGCCACTCTGTCAGGGCTATTCTTATAGAAAAGTTTAAATGATCAATTGAGGATTGATGTGTTTATTTTTTAACTGCTGAGAACCTATAGTACCTGTCACTTTGCAAGTGCTTAATAGATGTCTGATGAGTGAAAGAAGCAAACATGTTAGAATACATTAAAAAAAAAAAAGATGTTTAGTTTTGTCTGAACCATGAGCAAACATGGTTTGTTTGTTCTTAGCAAATATCTAGCTTTTGTATTTCAACCCAATAAAATGTTTCTCCCTGTGGATTCTTGACAGAATATTCCCAGCTGTTTCTTTGCTGCATAGCAAAGCTCTGACAGCTTTTAGAGCAAGAGTCAATATTAGTTAATAATCCAACTGCAATAGCAAGTATTTTATTTCACCACAGTGACAACTTATATTCCTTCTGCTACTATTTCCTTTGGGATTAGTGTTGCTGAACTTAAGTATTCACAGCCAGTCTCAGAACGGTGACTATAAATCCCTTTGAGTTATTTATTATTAATTCCTACTCAACATGTTTTAATTAACTCATCATAAATCTCCCAAAAATACTGCCCATTTCACATTTATCTTTAGGATCTGATAGGAATAAGTTGCGCTACTTTTCTTCTGTGAACAAGCCAATTTTCTGCATCTTTCTGCATCAAATGCATTTGTGATGTATTTTAGTTTGACATGTCCATTATATAGCTTCATCAGTGTTCCAAATTATATCTTTCATTCTTTAACAGAATATGTTGGAAGTGATGAAACTTCAAGACAGGGAAGAATACACATACCAACCACATTATGATCCCTGAGGCCTTTTGGCATGAGACTATGTGCACATGTGTATGTGCAATAATGTGCATTAGATTTCATGTATTGTGTTCTGAAGAATTATCCTGATTTCTTAATATACTCTTTTATCTTCAATTTCTCATTTGCATTCTGGATTTGTTTGAAGAAATTCAAATATTTTTTGTCTCTGGAATAAACCTTATTTTTTTCTGTGTTGAAGTAGCATATAGATGAAGAATGTGAATGCTTCTTAGTGTTATGTGGTGTACACATGTGTTTATGTGTGTCTGTGTTGCTATAGTTTCTAAAACAATTTGATATGACCAAAGAGTTAGAAGTAACTTAATGTCTAAATAATTAAATCTTTCCATAAACTATTGGAGGTTCTTGCACAGATGGTGTAGAAACAAAAACATAAACATATTTGGCAGATAAAAAATTTGCCATTGCTAGTCTCTCTTTGCTGCTGTTGTTAAATAAAATGTCAGTTTTGTCTTGTTATTCTATGATTGTTGTCATACTGACCAGTGCCTCTGTTTAACTAAATAACAATAATAATAAAAATTTTCAGAGGTTTTAAAAAATATTTTTATTGATTTTTAGAGAGAGAGGAAGGGTGAGAAAGAGAGAGAAGCATCGATGTGAGAGGCAAACATCAATTGGCTGTCACCTGCAAGCCCCCTATTGTGGATTGAGTCCACCACCTGGGCATGTGCCCTGATGAGAAATGGAACCAGCCACCATTCCATATGTGCACCGGACAATGCTCAACTAGTCAGGACAAAAACTTCCAGAGTTTTAATCAATGACTTGGAATAGAGCAGCAGTTTCCCAATTTGAAATAAAGAAGTTTTGAAGTTGTGTTCATAGAATGCCAGATATTTGCCTACCCAAGTTTGAGGCTATAGTTCAAGGATATATATGTTCCTGATAGAAACTTACTTTCCAAGTTCTAAGTTTTAGAAGGATGGTGGAGAATCTCTATACCAGTGATGGCGAACCTATGACATGTGTGTCAGAGGTGACATGCGAACTCATTTTTTTGGTTGATTTTTCTTTGTTAAATGGCATTTAAATATATAAAATAAATATCAAAAATATGTCTTTGTTTTACTGTGGTTGGAAATATCAAAAAATTTCTATATGTGACACGGCACCAGAGTTAAGTTAGGGTTTTTCAAAATGCTTACACGCCGAGCTCAAAAGGTTCGCCATCACTGCTCTATACTAATAAAAGCCTAGGTGACGGTTGTGCCTCCATGTCGTCACAAGATTGCTGCCCCCACTTCATCACAAGGTTGCCACCCCCACATCATTGCAAGATGGCTGCCACAAGATGGCCAACACAAGATGGCCAGCAGGGGAGGGCAGTTGTGGGTAATCAGGCTAGGAGGGGAGGGCAGTTGGGGGAAAGACCAGGCCAGGAGGGCAGGGCAGTTGAGGGCAACTGGGCCTGCAGGAGAAGGCAATTAGGGGCAACTGGGCCTGCAGGGGAGGGTAGTTGGGGGCAAGATCAGGCCAGCAGGGGAGGGCACTTCAGGGAAACCAGGCCAGCAGGGGAGGGAAGTTAGGGGAGATTAGGCAGGCAGACAGAGGCAGTTAGGGGTGATCAGGCAGGCAGGCAGGTGAGCGGTTAGGAGCCAGTGGTCCCAGATTGTAAGAGGTATGTCCGGCCTCCAGTTTAGGCCCAATCCCTGGGATGGTTGACATCCCCCATGGGTTCCCCTATTGGAGATGGTGCAGGCTGGGTTGATGGACCCCACTCCCCCACCCTTGCATGAATTTTATGCACCAGGCCACTAGTTATATAGGCAGAAGTAAAGAACTAAAGCAAAGTGTTTCTTTAATGATAGTAATAGCTTTACATTGATCTCAGCCAACCAAAGCTCTTACCTACCATGTTGGGTTGTGACAATACATGCTATCTTTGATTAAGCTTACTTTGAAGTCCTTTAGATAGGGACTGTTGTATATATTTCAATTTGTATGCTAAAAACATAGTTCTAAATCAGAATTCTGTGTCAAATTGTGCAACAGACGTTCTAAAAACATCAAAACAAAGATGAACGTCAAATCCTATGTGCATATTTATTCTAGTCAGTCAGAATAATAGAAATTTAAATAAAAGATTACAAAGCAAATAAAATAATTTTAAGTCTTCCAAATAAGTGAAATTACAGTATTTTACTCCTGCTTTGCTTTATCACTAGGGTTATAAAAAGTGATATAGTTCTGGCCTTAAAAGATTATTAGATTTGAATCATTTGAGAGGAAAGACATGAGATATCAGGTGATGAAAAAATATCTTGGGCAAATACTACACTGAAAGTAAATCAGCATTTAGGCTGTTCTTTAGAGATATAATCTAGGTATAAAATGATGAGAGTATGAAGTGACAACATAGGGAATGCAAAGGAATAATAAATCCTCAAATCTGGAACACTACAGGGTTGAAGTCTGATGAGAAGGGGGGAGATGAAGAAACGTGATGAATCAAAGATAACAAGAAATCGGCTTGGAGGGGACATACGTAATACTTTCAACAATAGAAATTTAAAATAAATAAAAGATAAAAAAGGAATCAACTTGGTAATGAAAGGATGAGAGAGTATTCTAAAGATTACAGAGATTATAAGGTTTTAGCTTTAAGAAAGCAAACCACAGTGAATTGGATATTCTGCGCCTAGCTAACAGTCGTCTCTGATGAAACATTGTGGAGACAAAGGAGAATTGGTCATCTCAGCTTCAAAGTAAAATAAACGTTTTTTACCCCAAATTACCAAATATAACACTATTTTCAACATGTTATTAGAGGAGTCTGGAACATTTTAACAACTTGGGTGGATTTGTTACTCTTTTCTTAACGGTAAAGAATATTACATGGTAAGTATGATTAGAATCTTAATGATAACCTTTGTGAATAAAGTAAAAGTTAATGTTTTCTAATATTATAGTTTCAAACAGCATGAATCTAAAATTTAAATTCTGCGTAATTGTACTTCATGAAAATACTTCCAGCTCATGTGACTAAGTGTAGGAACAAAGATTACAGGGTAAAATTTAAGTCATAATTCTTATCTAGTTTTATCCCTCCCTTTAATAGATATTACAAACAAAACAAAACGCAACAAAACCAAGCAAACAATCATCATGTTGCCTGAGTCTACCAAGTTAAAGCATCAGCTTTCTCCATTTCTCAAGTGCTTTTAGGGTACTATTTTTCACTTCAACTCACTATTTAATTATTTTTTAAATATGGGGGAACAGAAAATTACTGGGTGTTATTATACCTAATAGATGATGTTTAACAAAGTGACAAGAAGAAAATATGTACTTGCACAGAAATCCTATGATTTAGGTGAATTATACAATTGGGAGGGGCGAATCCTGTTGAACTTGGAATTTGTTGAAATGCTTAAGATATTTTTCACATGTTTTTGGTCCGCTGTTTTTTTTAAAAAGAGGAATAAACACACTATTATTTTCCCATTATTTAAAAACCCTATGGGATTGTAATAGAATGGGGGAATGTAATCCATATGTTTTGGAATCTTTTACAGTTAAATCATTAAATTCCTGGTCAAAATATTTTGATGATTTAAAATACAAGGTCTTTTTATAAATATCATATACCCACACATGAAGATAATGCAAAATTTAAATGATGACTTTTTGGTTAAATATTTCATTTAAAAATATTTATTTTCATTTGGGGCTGAATGGCATGTTACTCAAATACGATACTGTATTAGTAGTAGTACATTATTTTAAATTATTAAGAACATTTTACTAATGAGTGGTCCTTGTTCATGTATCCACCAATTTATTTCCCAAGCATCTACATATCCCTGCAAATGAAGTGAATTAGGAGCAAAAAACTTTCAAATGTACTCAAATTTGTTACTATTCTACTAATGTCCTTAGAAAAAAATAATCTTTTTTAGGTAAATAATATGAGCATTTGATTTTTAGTGTGTCTTTATTAAAACATCTATTGAACAAGTTCTTCATTCCATCACATTTGACTCAGAAGTGTAATATTTCATATTCTCACGAAAATATTTTAGAGAAAAGTTGATTGTTCTTCTTCCTTGGGTAAGACCATTTATTCCCATATCCATGACTTCTCTCTGGCATTAAACAGGCTTTTTAGAAAGAAATAAATCCTCTTGTTGGAAGAATCCCCTACTTTGAAACTTGCATTCATCAAGAACACTGCTGGATATGAGTTATTTCTCTTTTACAAAAGAGGTAAGCTAAGCTGCATCCACTGAGTGAGTCATACTAAGGGTTGAGTCCTTTCGGGGGGTCCTCTCCTTTGCCTAACTGCACGTATGGGTATTCACAATTTGTTTTTTCTTAGACGACCTTTTCCTTTACTTATCTAAGATTGAAAGAATTTTAACTAATATTTCTGACAGTAAAGGTTATTTATTCAGTCAACCCAAAATGTGAATGCTGCAGTAAATTATAAATTGAAAGAGCATAGCAGTATTTGTTTTTCCTAAAGTAGCATATTTAGCTTTTGTAGCAGTAGAGAAACTTTGGCTGAACATTTAAGAAAATATAAATTACAGGGTATTGCTAAGGAAACATTCTTAAACATAGTGTGCTTCTTCCTTTGTACAAAAACATTGGTATCATGTTTATTACTCTGAACTTACTTTGCATTGAAACACAGTTTTAATTCCCAAGAAACCTACATTTTTATAATTCTACTTTATAAGAAAAAATGTAGATGAGTGTCACGTACAGTTTCTAAATAAGTGCACTGTTATGGTTTTCTTTGTGGAGAGCAAAGGCACTTTGTAACAACTACTGTGTGCAGATGTAATTACACATGTTCTGCTACTGTTGTGTGGAGATCGCACGATCTATTTGTGCAAACATAGAATAGGCCATATGGTTTAGATTCTGGAATTGTGTATTATGAAATCATTTGCAACCCTACCCTGAACTTCCACAGAGAAAAAATCACACAGATGTGATCGTCTCATGGGCGATGTAGTTTAAAAGCTCTTTGTGGAAAATAGCTGAGATAAACTAATAAAGCAGAAATCTTCTTTCTTCACAATTGTGAATATTGTGTCCTGGAAAGCACATAGACCTGGAGTCAGATGGATGCAATTGCAGGGTTGTCATTTGGACAAATTATTCAATCTTTCTAAGTTTCTCCATTTCTTAAAGAGAACTCACACTACTTAACTTTTTTATATATTAGTGTGAATGCTTGGATAGTTTCAGGCATGCAATAATTGGTTGTGCATGATTTAACTTCCCTTCCAATTGCACTACCATATATAAAATGTCTTTGAATGCATTATCCTTTTTTTTTGCAAAAGGTTGGTTAATTAATATCAATGTAAAATAAAGGGTATATGCAGTATTTTCTAAAATGTTACATTATTTCGTGAAATAAGCCAGTTGGAGAAAGATAAATATCACACGATCTCACTCATTTGTGGAATATAATGAACAACATAAGCTAATGAACCAAAATAGATACTGAGAAGCATCGAACAGACCGTCAAACTTCAGAGGGACGGTGGTGGGAGGGGGGGGGCGTAAGAGATCAACCAAAGTTTTGTATGCATGCATATAAGCATAGCCAATGGACACAGACACTCGGGGGAGGGCATGTGCAGGGGTGTGGGGTGACCAGGGAGAGGTCAATGGGGGGAAAAGGAGACATATGTAATACTATATGTAATACTTTAAACAATAAGAATTAAAATTAAATATATAATTTAATATATAAATAATTAAATAATAACAAATAATATATAAATAAATTAATATATTATTAATATATTAATATAATATATTAATATAATAATTAATATATAAAAATAAATTAAATAATATATAAAATAATTAAAATTAAATCTATAATAAAATTAAATTATTATAGATTTTTCTATTTTTTATATCATATGTTATTACATATAATATAAAAAATAGAAAAATCTATAATAATAAAATGGTAATATGCTAATGAGACTGGAGTGCTTCTAGATGAAGCTGGCGCTGGGAGGGAAGCCCAGGTCCCAGGTGCCTGCAGGCAGCCGGCGAATTTCGTGCATCAGGCCTCTAGTAAAATAAATAAAATGCTGCATTATTTTTTTCTTCAGTCTTATTTTTTCTTCAGTCTTTCTTCAGTCTTATCTTTATTTGATAATTTTATAGGAAATCACTATTTATTAGAAGATTCAGGTAATTATCAAATGAGTGTATTAGCCAAACTAAGTTTCTTCATGTAAGAAAATGAAGAGAATATTAAGTCTTCATTGATTGATAATAAAATGTAGATAGTGATCCGACATTTGTGTTTCTTGGTACTTACCCAAATGAGTTGAAGATCTATGTCCCCAAAACACCCGAACAGATGTTTATAGCAGTTTGTTCATAATTACTAAAAACTTGGAAGCAACCTAGATGTCCTTCAATAGGTGAATAGATAAAAATAAACTGGTACATCCTGACAATAGAATATTATTCATCACCAAAAAAGAAAACGGTTATCAAGACATGAAAAGACATGGAGGAAACTTAAATGCATGTTACTAAGTAAAAATATTAGTCTGTTAAGGCTAAATATTGCATGTTTTCAACTATACGACATTCTGGAAAAGGCAAAACTATGGATACAGTAAAAAACAAAACAAAACAAAAAACAACAACAAGTAGTTGTCAAGGCTTTAAAGGGAGGGAAGGTAGGAAGGATGAACAGGTGGAGCACAGGGGATGTTTAGGGCAGTAAAACTTTTCTGTAAGATAGCACAGAGGTGGATATATGTCATTATACACTTGTCTAAGCCAACAGAATGTACAACATCAACAGTGAGCTCTAATGTAAACTGTGGACTTAGATTAATAATGATGTGTCAATGTGGGTTCATCAATTGCAATAAATATACCACAGTGTTGTGGGATGTTGATAGTGGAGGAAGTTGTGCATATGTGGGGACAGTGGTATATAAGAATTCTCTGTATTTTCCACTCAATTTTGTTGTAAACCTAAAATTGCTCTAAAAAAATAAAGTCTACTTTAAAATGTAGGTCGTAGACATTTATTTTAAAATTTAGCAATTTTATGGGATAAGATATTAATTTATCTTTTGTTTAAATGAAATTAGCTTAAATTAAAAAAATGAAGATGCTCTTGTATTGGATAAATAGCTGAAAATACATAGAAGTAACAGTCATCACAGTAATTGAAAAATCATGTTGTGCAAAGAGGCAGGAAGACACACATAGATAGGTATTGGAGCCATGTAGTTCAATGTCAACATTAGTTTATTAAGTAAAAATATATGCGCATAGATGTGCGGAGGAGCACACAACGTGCTGATTCACATATCCCACATGTTCCAGGCAGGGCATACTGGACAAAACTCACCAGGGAAAAACTGGTAGAGGAAGACCCCATTAGGCTCTTCTTCTGGACTGAGGAACCTTAGTGGATTGTGCATCTGAGGAAAGCTTCCGAGATGGGGAAGGTGCCCTATTAGAAAGCAGAACTTCCGGAGCAACTGGAATTGGTTCCCCCTCCTCCACTCTCCCCACAGAGGACCTCAGCTTCACTGAGCCAGCTCTTCAGTTTTACTAAAGGAGTGAAAGAAATGAGCCTCCAATGAGCCTTCAGTGTCTCTCCTCACCTCAGTTCAGAGAAAAAAGGAAGTAACATTAATTGGGAGCCTATAAGGACATAAAGCTTATAAAGAATTTTTTCTTTTTACCTCAGAAGAACCCTGTGATAGATAATGAAATATGCAAAGAGAGAAAGTAAGTCATCTAAGACTGCTCAGCTATAAAAGAGTAGAGCCTTGTGTTTCAAATTCAATTGTATTGGCTCCAAAACTATGACCTTAACACATTCTTGCTCCTCCACAATTGAAAAGTTTTAATGTTCCAATTTAAAGAGAAACATAATCAGTAATAACTAACCTGGAAAGGAAAACCAGAGTGTAACCATTTGACAATTTGAAGGCAGTAATAACTGGTATTTATTGAGAACTGTGTACAAGGCATTGTGCTACTCATCTTAAATGCACTGGGAACCAGAAATTAGTATTAAGAATAGAAGATGAAAGTCTTGTTGGGGAGGAGCTAGATGCTTCCTACAATGAGAAACCAGAAAAATATAAAGACTATCCTTCTCCCACCTTTCAAGTGGGCCCTCAAACTGTCTAGGTTCCTGGCAAAATTCTCTACTTTCTAATGCTCCTGGTATCACCACCATGTAGGTCTTGAGACCACTAAGATTTATATTTCCTGTTTCAGCTCATCCTTGGTCCTTCACTGTCTTCTAGTATTTCCCACTTTGCCACCATAATCTCTTATCTTGGTTTTTGTGATATTATCCTGTGTCATCTCTCTACTCTTCCTTCTCCCTATGATGTCTTGATGATATAGAAACTTGGCTAGATTAAACTACATTCCCCAGAATTCCCTTCCTAGTGCGCTTCTGGATAAGATGGACCACAAGAGATTTTATTAAATGGGAGATGGAGGATGGAAAGCTGCTGTTTAAACACAGCTCTTCCCAGTTATTCAATCAAATGAGAATCTTGATGCTGGTATGAAGGGATTTGGCAGATTAAAGTTTGTAATCAACTGATTTAAATTAAGGAGATTATTCTTGGAGAGGAGAGGATATAGCTATCATTTGGGAAGCTTTAAAAAAATGGCTTAAGCCTTCCATGGGGAGAAAAAGATTCCAGCCTGTGGTAAACTGCTAGGCAGGGTTCTAGCCCTTTCATGCTCTTCCCTTTCTAAATGCCCAAGCAACTGGGTACCATAGCCTTAGTCAAGTCAACACAAAAAAAGTCCTTCCACCTTGTGAGACTACAAGAAGTCTGTGACCTGAAAATTGGCCCTTACCTGACTACGCTGGCACCTAGATCTTGAACCTCCAGAACTGGACTCACATGATGGTGATGTCCCCATTCCCATGGAATCCCTAGATGGTGGCTTCTGGCACAGATGAGACACACTGGAGTTTAGGAGACATTTCTTTTCAGCCTGCATTGAAAAAAAAAATAGCTGAGGCAGAAGAAATTAAGTAACTGGACCAAGATCATACAGTCAGAAAGAAATAAGTCCACGGCAAAAATAAAGGTGAAAAAAAAAAATTAAATGACCCGAGGAAAGCAAAAGTTTCAGAAAGAAACAGAAAATGAATAGGCTGTGGCACAAGAAGCAAACATGGAGAGTCAAGAATCCCAGAGTCAAGAAAAAGCTGAAGGAGATCCTCACCACCAAAACAGTATTATAAGAAACTAGGGGCCCAGCATGCGAAATTGCACAAGACCCAGACACGGCGTGCTGTGGGACGCAGCATCAAGGCACCTCTTGGTGACCAGTCTTTGGTCGTTACAGCATGATGACCACTGGTTTTTTTATTATATAGATGTTAGAAACTTATTTAAGAAGAAGATATGTATATGTGAATAAGGAGGTATTGCAGAAAAAAATCCTTGCTGACAAAGGCATACACAAAAGCAGCAGTGGATCAATCAATGCTAAATCTAGTAAAAAGATGAAAAGGAAAATGTAGGAAGAACATGTGTAATTATAACAGTAAATTAAGGGATATACACAAACACACACAAAATAAGTAACAAATAATGACAAAACCATAAGCATGGAGGAGGTGAGAAAAAATGGTAGTGATCTTAGAATGTATTGAAACTTAGACTTGATATATATGAACATAGTTTGATATATATTTAGCACATGGTAACACAAACCAAAAATCTATAAGAGATATAGAAGAAATAAAGAGAAAGAAATCCAAATACAACATTGCAGAAAGTCATCAACCTTCAAGAGAAGAGAGCAAGAGAATAAAAAAGAAACAGAGAAGAACTACGAAAGAAATCACAGAACAATACGTAAGGTGGCAATAACTATATACCTATCACTAATTACTTTAAATGTAAATGGATTAAATGCTCAACCAAAAGATGAATGGATAAAGAAGGTGTGGTACATATATATGATAAAATATTCCTTACCATTTGCAACAACATGGATAGACCTAGAGCAGTGGTTCTCAAACTTCCTAATGCTGCCACCCTTTAATACAGTTCCTCATGTTGTGGTGACCCCCAACCATAAAATTATTTTCGTGCTACTTCATAACTGAAATTTTGCTACTGTTATGAATCGTAATGTAAATATCTGATATGCAGGATGTATTTTCATTGTTACAAACTGAACATAATTAAAGCATATTGATTAATCACAAAAACAATATGTAATTGTATATGTGTTTTCTGATGGTCTTAGGCGACCCCTGTGGAAGGGTCGTTCGACCCCCAAAGGGGTCGCGACTCACAGGTTGAGAACTGCTGACATAGAGGGTATAATGCTAAATGAAATAAATCATATAGAAAAAGACAAATATCATATGATTTCACTTAAATGTGAAATCTAAAACAAACAAACAAATAAATAAACAAAACAAACAATCTCATAGATACAGAGAACAAACGGAAGGCTGACAGGTGGGAGAGGGGTTGGAAGGCTGGGTGTAAATGGGGAAGGGATTAAGAAGTATAAATTGGCAGTTACAAAATAATTATAGGGATTTGAAGTACCATTTGGGGAGTATAATCAATAACACTATAACTATATATGCAATCAGGTAGGAGTAAGACTCATCAGATAACTTTGTAAGTGATGCTATACACCTGAGACTAATATAATATTAAATGTCAACTGTAATTGAAAAATTAATTTTTTTAAAAGTTGACACAAAAAATTTAACCGTTATACCAAGCAATTCCTAAGAATATCAATTTATATATTTATTTCAATGTAAAAAGAGATACATGAAACATACTCTGCTAAAATATACCTCACATTTAAATTTGCTTTTTACATTTGGGAGAGGTCTTAGTTTCATGTCCAACTGGCTTATGGAATGGCCATGAGTATATCAAATTTATAAAAGATAATTCACTCTCTGTAGAATACTTACTTTTACAAATTGTCAAGATCTTGTTTTCAGTATGAAATCAGGGGAAAAAAAATCCAAAATGCATGCCAATGTTATAGTTATTATCCCTCAAGTATCAGACTTACTTCTTGTAAGATATATTGTAGCTTTTACATTGTGCTACCAATCACACAAATGGGAATCTGAAAATATTCACTTTCTCTGGATGCTGCCAACCTGTCTTTATCTTATCACAAACCTTACCAAGGTTGTTTGTATTCACTCTCTCAATTTTCTTATCAATGGTTAATTGCTCATCAATGGTTAACAGTTATTTGGATTTAACCTCTATTATTTCCCTAAAACAACTCTTGCTAAGGGTAGGTAGCTAAATTCATGGAAATATTTCAGTTCCCATCTTATGCAACTTTGCTTCCTGTCTTGGGGAAATCTAGTTGCAGATGTCAAAGACAAAGTTGGCCACACAAGGCTAAAGTTCAGCCTAGAAATGAACATGAAAGATATCATTCTATCAGTTTTCTCCATTTAGGTAGTAACTGAAGCTGCAATTATGGATGAAGTTACCCAGTCAGTAAGTATGAGGTGCGAAAAAAGAGGGCTTCAGACAAAGCTGTAATGTCAACACTTAACTCCTGAAAAGGACAGGGAAGTGGATAGGGAACTACCGCAGTGTGGCATGTTAGAAGGGAAAAGGTGTTTCAAACATGTGGTTGGTCAACATTTTTGAAAGCTGATGAAATGTCAAGAAATACGAAACCTTAAATATTTGCATTGGAAGGCCATCTGGGGTACTCGTAGAGGGAGAAGACAAATTGGAGGAGGTGGAGGAATAATTAAACCTCTGCAACTGTTCATTCCTTTGCACTGCACCAAAGGTGACTGATTTGCTATTCCTGGCTTTTCTCAATATGGCCCCCTTCTATATTTAACTGTATTTTGTATTTCATTCCATTTGGACTTTCAAAATGTGTGCTGTAATGAAGATGACTATTCTCTTATTGAACGTACTCTATTAATTCACCGTTCTATGAAATCATCCATAACTGTTTATTGAGTTCTAACTATGTGTTAGTACTGGGCAAGCACGGAAAACTCAGCAATGAGCAGTGATGAAGTTTCTGACATGCAGAGCAAATTTATACAGCCAAACTGCAACAGTAGAGATTGCTATAACAGACTAGCTGAAGGAACAACCAAACATACAATCTCAGTGGTTTACAACAGTAAAGCAACATTTATTTCTTGTTCAAGCTACATGTAGGCTGAGGTTAGCTATAACCCCTGCCCATATATTTCCATTCCAGGACCCAGACAGAAAACAGAAACAAATGGACAGGCAAAATTCATTAGGACCTCTTGAAGATCATCTCTAAAATGCAGTATACATAATGTCCACTCATATATTATTGACCAAACCACATCACATGGCCAGGTTCAATGTCAATAGAACAGGGAATATATGATATATCTATAATGAACCCCTTGAACTCTATGGCAATGAGCAGCAATATATAATTTCCTTACAGAAAAGAAACAATGAGTAATAAATCTAGCACAAGAATTAACTCGTATATTTTATCACCCTATAAATATCTAAGAAAAGCTGGCTCAACTTTTAAATATCAACAATAATGTTATCACAGTTCTACTGATTCTTTTTAAAAAAATATATTTTTTTATTGTTTATAGTATTACAGATATCTCCCATTTTCTCCTCCCTCCCCCCCTCCTCCCAGCCCCTACTCACCCACTCCTAGGTCTTCACCATCCTATTGCCTGTGTCCATGGGTTATGCATATAAGTATATAAATTCTTTGGTTTATCTCTTCTTGTCCCCCCAACCCCACATTGAGGTATGTCAGTCTGTTCCATGCCTCCCTGCGTCAGGTCTTATTTTGTTGGTCAATTCCTTTTGTTCATTAGATTCCACAAATAAGTGAGATCAGGTGATATTTGTCTTTCTCAGTTTGGTTTATTTCACTTAGCATAATATTTTCCAGGCCCATCCATGTTATCCTGTGAAAGTTGTGATAGCCGCATCCAGTGTGGCTTCGGTTCGGGACCTGAAGAAGGTCCATGCACAAATAAAGAGACTAGACAAGAAATATGAATTTGGAAATTACAGGAGGTCAGGCAGAGAGTCTTTTTTAAGAGGAAAGGCTTCCCTGATGCCCAGGCCCTGCCAGCCTTTTCTTCAATTTTAGATACACATATTGGCCTTAGTCAGGCAGGCAATTCCAATAGCAGGCAGACTGTCTTAAAGGTCAGTAAATATTAGTAAAGATTTACTTTGAGACTATTAGGTCAGGAAATTGCTTGAGCCACCATTGTCTCGACCGAACAATTGGTGCATAGCTTTTAGCCCTTGCCAAAGCTCAAGGTCCATCAGCTCTCTGGGTTCCTTGTTTGCACTTTCCTGATAGTGTAGCCTGATAGTGTAGAGTCTACACTATAGACAATGGGTAGCTTCCAGCATTGTCCTAAAAGGTAAGAGATCCCTCTGTTTTATAGTTGCATATTATAGTTACACTAGAGGCCCAGTGCACGAATTCGTGCACAGGTGGAGTACCTTGCAGGGAGGGATTGCGGGAGGTTGGCTGTGGGAGCGCACTGACCACCAGGGAGCAGCTCCTGCACTGAGCGTCTGCCCCTGGTGGTCAGTGTGCGTCATAGTGACCAGTCATTCTGTTGGTTGAGTCCTAATGGTCACTTAGGGTTTTATATATATACTAGAGGCTCAGTGCACAAAAATTTGTGCACTCAGGGAGGAGGGGGAGTCCCTCAGCCTGGCCTGTGCCCTCTCACAGTCTGGGACCCCTCGGGAGATAACGACCTGCTGGCTTAGACCTGCTCCCGGGTGGCAGAGGGCAGGCCCAATCCCTAGGTGCAGCCCCTGGTCGGGCTCAGAGCAGGGCCGACTGGGGAGTTGGGGCGCTGCCCCCTGTCATGCACAGAGCAGGGCGGATTGGGAGGTTGCGATGCCACCCTCAGTTACGCTCAGGGTAGGGCCGATTGGGGGGTTGGGGCACCGTCCCCTGTCATACTCCAGGCAGGGTCGATGGGGAGGTTGCGGCGCCACCCCCTGTCACGCACAGAGCAGGACCAATCAGGGGGTTGGGGCGCTGCGCCCTGTCACGCACAGAGCAGGGCCCATCAGGGTGTTGGGGAGCTCCCCCCTGTCATGCACAGAGCAGGGCAGATCAGGGGGTTGGGGCGCCGCCCTCTATCACCCACAAAGCAGGGCCAATCAGGGGGTTGGGGCGCCACCCCCTGTCACAATCAAGGCAGGGTCGATGGGGAGGTTATGGCTCTACCCCAGCCGTGGGTAAACTATGGCCCGCGGGCCGGATCCGGCCCTTTTGAAATGAATAAAACTAAAAAAAAAAAAAGAGCGTACCCTTTTACGTAATGATGTTTACTTTGAATTTATATTATTTCACATAAACACTCCATCCATGCTTTTGTTCTGGCTCTCCAGTCCAGTTTAAGAACCCATTGTGGCCCTGGAGTCAAAAAGTTTGCCCACCCCTGCTCTACCCCATCACACACAGAGCAGGGCCCATGGAGGGCTGTTGGGGTGCCGACCTCTATCACCCACAGAGCAGGGCCGATCAGGGGGTTGGGGAGCAGCCACTCTCACACTCAGGGCAGGGCCGATGGAGAAGTTATGGCTCTACCCCTTCTCACACACAGAGTAGGGCCCGTGGGGGGGGGTGCCTCATCCTGTCACACACAGAGCAGGGCCGATCAGGGGGTTGGGGTGCCTTCCCCTGTCACGAACAGAGGAGGGCGGATAGGGAGGTTGTGGCCCCGCACCCTGTCACACACAGAGCCGCAGGGCAATCAGGGGGTTTGGGTGCTGCCCCCTGTCACGCTGATCCCTGTGCCGGGAGGCCTCTCGGCTCCGCTGATCCTGGTGCTGGGAGGCATATTACCCTTTTACTATATAGGATAGAGGCCTGGTGCAAGGGTGGGGGCTGGCTGGTTTGCCCTGAAGGATGTCCTGGATCAGGGTGGGGGTCCCCACTGGGGTGCCTGGCCAGCCTGGATGAGGGGATGATGGCTATTTGCAGCTGGTCACACACCCTTCAGGGTGGGGGTTCCCACTGGGGTGCCTGGCCAGCCTGGGTGAGAGGATGATGGCGGTTTGCAGCTGGTCACACACCCTTCAGGGTGGGGGTCCCCACTGGGGTGCCTGGCCAGTCTGTGTGAGGGGCTGAAGGTTGTTTTCAGGCTGGCGGGTGACTGAAGCTCCCAACCGCTCCTTGTTTTCTTTTTTTCTTTTTTATTCTGAGCTCCCTTTAGCTCTGGCTCCAGCTCTGAGGCCTCTGCTGCTGAAAGCAGGTATCTGGTTTGTTTGGGTCTATAATCGAAACTCTGTATAAACTCCAGCTCTGAGATCCAGGTGGGCTGAAAGCAGGTTTCTGGGGTTTTGTTTAGCTTCTTATAACAATGTTTCTAAAACTGCAAGCTCAGAGGCCAGCAAGGCAGTCGTGGAACATTGTTTTCCTCCCTCACTGAAGCAAGCAAGTCTCATGTTAGTTTCAAGCTGCCTGGCTGTCAGCCGCCATCTTGGCTGGCAGTTAATTTGCATATCTCGCTGATTAGCCAATGGGAAGGGTAGCGGATGTACGCTAATTACCATGTTTCTCTTTTATTAGATAGGATAGATAGTGTAAATGTCCCAGGGCGTTTTTACCAGTTCATCTACTGATGGGCACTTGGGTTGTTTCCAAATCTTAGCTATTGTAAATAACTCTTCCATGAATACAGGGGTGCATATATTTTTTTTCTGATTCGAGTTTTGGGGTTTTTTAAGATATAATCCCAGAAGTGGGACCACTGGGTCAAACCAAAGTTCCAATTTTAATTTTTAAAAAAAACCTCCATATTGTTTTCCATAGTGGCTGCACCAGTCTGCATTCCCACCAACAATGAACTAGTGTTCCCTGTTCTCCACATCCTTGCCAGCATTTGTTGTCTATTGATTTTTTTGATGATAACCATTCTGACAGGTGTGTGGTGATATTTTTTTGTGGTTTTAATTTGCATTTCTCTGATGATTAGTGACTCAGAGCACTTTTTCATGTGTCTCTTGGTCATTTTTATGTCCTCTTTGGAGAAATGTCTATTCAGGTGTTAATAAAAAGCTTTCCAGTGCTACTGATTCTTAAAGTAACTTGAGGATGGGTATCACCATCAGAACCTTGTTTTATAATTTTATGTAATGTAAGTACTTTTATACTTTCTCAGGAATACTATGAATTATTCATTTACTTTTGTTCTTATTCCTACTAGAAAATTCTGTATTAGTAAAAAGTTATACTTTTGTGCAGTATATAGAATACATTCATTCATTAACTTATTAAAAATAATTACTGAGTTATTATTATGCTACAATCACAACTAGAAACACACAAGCATGGCACACAAATTGTCAAAAAGAAAAATGCCTCATCTTTGGCCTCTTTCTCATCCCTATGCTCTAGATCAGTGGTCGGCAAACTGTGGCTCGTGAGCCACATGTGGCTCTTTGGCCCCTTGAGTGTGGCTCTTCCACAAAATACTGACTTCTGCGCATGGGCCACAAAGTTTTAATTGCACTGTACATGTGCGCCCGCACGTGGTATTTTGTGGAAGAGCCACACTCAAGGGGCCAAAGAGCCACATGTGGCGCATGAGCCGCAGTTTGTCGACCACTGCTCTAGACGTAGACTGACATTGGATCCCAGGCTCCTTCCACCAGAGTTGTTTTGAACATGATTACACCATGCCCATTACCACAACCTATGCTCTTTTTAAAGGCATCTCACAGCCTTGAAAAAAAATTTAGATGCACTGTCACAGCATAGAGTGCCCTGCAGGCTCTGGGCTTTCTTCCCCCACCCTGCCTATTTCTTAGGACATTTTGCTGTCTCACAACCTACAGCCACTCTGGCCTCTCTTCAGTTCCTAGATTCTATGCAATTTGATGTCACCTCATTTTCTACCCAGAAATCTTCCCTTCTTCCTTCATTCTTCCTTGGAGAGAATCTTCCTGGCCTTTTGATATCAATTAGGATTCCTATTTTATTTGTTCATACCACCCTGTATTTTTTCTTCACGGTCATATAAAAATCTGTAATTATATACATTTGCATCATCATCATCATTTGAATATTTCTTTTGCCTTCTAGACTTGGGTACTCAAAGTGTAATCTTGTGGACTGGAGCCAGTGGAAAATTCTTTGTTACTAGTTTTGGGCAAGATAAGTGTAAGCATTGAGAGTAAGCATTACACAATGCTTGCAGAAATTTGACATTGCCAGGCCATGCAGGTTTGTGAACAGTGGGATTGTTTCTTTCCAGAGTATAAAAAAAAAACAGTTAGGGTGGTGTGAGTATTACATAGTACAAGCTGCATGCTAGTCACATATAGTAGGGCCGCATTGCAATATGTAACATTTTAAGGTTATTTTTTGTGCTGTAATTCGAATATATGTAAAATTTTGAGAAAATATAAGCTTTTGCTTGTTTCTATAATTTATTATTTTTAGAAGCATTGACATTTTTAATTACACCTGATTTTCAAATTATATTTTAACATTATGTTAGCTTAAGGCAATACAATTTGCATTATTTATCTTTACTCCTAATTTACATAGCGGAAAATAAGTTACCTTGAGTTTATTAAGAGGACATGCACCTTCTGTGAATGCTTTAGTAGCTGTATATCAAATGATGGCAATGGAAGTCATTATGAATATCTGAATATCAAGAGTTCATACTCACTTCACTGAATCCCTAGTATATTGAGATCAGATTTTTAACCATACTTAATGATAATGTGCTAAAGCCACAGTGTATTATCTGTAGAGATATATTTCATAATTAAGGAATGAAATCATCAAAACTCAACTGGTATTTACATAAAATATATAAATAAATATGTTCAAAACCAAAAAGTTATTTGTAAAAAAGACTATTGAATTAAAAAGTTGATAGAAACAGATGTTCAACATTTCACATGTAAATATTGGTGCCATGTGGGCTTCTTATAAAATAGCACTTTGGGTTGCTGAGACTAAACAAAACATACAATTGCTGACACATCAGTGAAATATGGTATTAAAGATAATCGGTTGATAAACCAATGTCTTTGGTAGGAGGTCAATCAAATATCACTTTCCAGTGATATTGTGTATTCAGGGACCGAGTAATAATATAGAAAATCAACCCACAGAGTAATTAAAGCCATCAAAGTGTTTTTAATTGAAAGTAGACTAATTCACTGATACTGCTAACCTGACAATTCTTATAGCATACAGCATTTTCAACATGACGTTAATAGGTTGCATTTTTTCTTCATTTTGACTTAAAATGACTAGATCTGAACTGTATAAAGCTACAAGTGGTTAACCAATGTGGTTTGGAAATCAAGCTTTGTGTAAGAGTATATTTTGGTAGCACAATATTTATGACAGAAAACATTCTGGAGTACTTTCTCAAATATGGACTTTGCACCAAAATGCAGCCAACACTCTACTTTATGTAACAAAAAAGTCTTTCTCTGCATAAAACGTCAGTTTAAGTAAACAGGATGCTGAATAGAACATTAACACTTGTGAATTAAGTAAATGTTAATACATGGAATTTGTGATTTCTTTCTTTATCAAGCAATACTATGGACGCTGATCATAAATTCACATTACTGAATGGAGACGCCTGATGTTTATGGAGAGGAAAGTTCTGTTGAAGACATTTGAATTATTGTATAAAAACTATGAATATTTCAGTAAGATAGGAAACCAGTTTGGTACGAACTTTTTAAAGGTGTTCAATATTTGTTACAGGATACTTTGTGTATTTCTGGTGTGTCTGTGAGGATCTTTCTTAATGAGATCAGCATTTGAATCCATGGACTGAATAAAGAAGGTTGTCCCCAACAATGGGGGTAGGCAGCATCTAATCTATTGAGGGCCTGAATAGAACAAAAGGCCAGAAAGGGTGAATTCACTCTCTCAAGTTGAGTTGGAGTATCCATCTTCTTTTGCCCTTGGACATAAGCGATCTTCTTTCTTGGGCCTTTGGAGTTGAACTGGGACTTACATATAAGCGCCACTGGGTCTCAGGCCTATGGGCTTGGGCTAGAACACCAGCTCTCCTGGGCCCTCTGCTTGCTGGTGGAAGACTGTGAATTTCTCAGCCTCCATAATCATGTTAGCCAACCCTTCAGAATAAATCTCCTTCTACATATACACACTTATATTCTATTTGTTCTGTTTCTCTGAAGAGCCCTGACTACTGCAGATTTTGGTTCTGAAAGCAGTTTTAGAGGAGCAGAATTTTAAAAATGAGCTTTCTGAGTTGGTTTTGGGTTGTTGGAATTGATTCTCTAACTTTATTGAATTTTAAAATGCTAATGATTCTATGCCCAGTAGTAAAGATCACTTACCAGTCCACGGTGTGAACAGTTTATAGAGATTACAAAATATCTACAATAGCTCCTCCTAATCCCCCACGCATAAGCAGCAAGGAGCTAAGTTACCCCGTGTATGATGCTTTCAAACACTTTTGGAAAGTTAAGGAATATAATGACATTGATTTGTTTTTCCTAATGTCACTGAACAAAGTGCTAAAACAAGAACATGAGCTCTGGGATTTGAAATCCTAGCCATACTGCTACAAAAGTGACCTAAACGCTTCTCGGAGTGCCTTGCAGGCCACCTTTATCTTAGAAATAAGTTTGTGAAGGGAGCCTCACCATCTTTGAATAGCTCCGTATCCACTCCTTCCTATAGGCAAAACTTCCAGTGGGAACTGCAGCCCCTCAGTTGGAAAAACTAAATGCAATGGGAGTAATTGGATCCAGGGCAGCAGGAGCCAAGTGGCAGCACTCCATCACCAAAGACAAGGTGGGTGCGGTTGCAATAATGGGAAGCAGAGTCACCCCACCATCAGAATAGTGTGACTCATGCAAAATTACAGCGTTGGCTAGTTAATCGAGGTGTTCCTAGAAGTGAAATAGATAGGAAGCCTGTGACATTCTTACTTGATTTGTACAAACAGAAAAGTTCTAGGTCAAGTGAATTTAACCTGAAAAAACAAAGTCACAATGCCTCAATCAATTCCCAGAATTGAGCCAGTTTACAAACCCAAAATCATTTGAATAAAGGGGAGGCGTTCCCTTCACAGAACCCATAGTCTAGTGAAGAGTGTGGTTATGAGGCAATCATTTAGAAGCAAACATGTTTGGTATAATGATAAGAGGACAATGAGCTTTAAGAAAGATTCATGAATCTGAAGGGTAATTGAATTTCTAGCCAAGAGAAAGCTACAGAAAAAAAATTTAGAAGCAAGAGATAGTAAGGTCTAGTCCAAGAAGTTAAATAAAAATATATAAAAATATTTCACTCTTGCCAGATATAAATTGCAAAAGGGAAGAGAGTAAAAAGAAATGATACTGGGTACTTATGTATGGCCAAATGATAACATGCCTACAAGTGATAGTGAGATTACATGTTTTCCTAAATGGAATGGGAAACTATTGAAGTGTTTTAAGCAAAACAGAATAATGAGCAAATTTGCATTTTCAATTCGCTGAGGCAGCAGACCATAGAATGCTTTGGCAAGAAGCAAGATTAGAAGCAGATCTGTGAGTTGAGACTCTGTTACAATGATTACAAAACACGATGGTGGCTGTACCAGGGGGTAAGAGTAGAAAAAAGTACATGGATATATCCACCTGAATTGACTCAACCTCTTGATTAATTAAAGTTGTCAAGTAAGGGAGACAATGCTATCGGGGTGAGACCTAGATTGTTGGCTTAGATAATCAGATAGATGTGTTCACGTATAATGGAGTGAGAAACAGAAGAAGAAATGGACTATCAGGGAGAGTGCTATTTTTGGACAACAAGGTAAATTTGAGGGGTAATGTGCTAAAACTGCAACACACATCTTGGCTATCAAGCAGAAAAACAGCGTCGCATTGTCAGCCCGTCTGAACTTTGCTAAGATTAGAGTAAGGTAACTTCACACTGGTACCAATATGCTATGTTTAGCTTTACAGGTGCAAGCAAAGTGAAAGTGATTATTGGGATTGAATAGGGTTGGGGTTTTGGCAGACTTGCTGCATTGCAAAATTCAGAGACTGAGTACTGCTACAAAAGCAATTGAAAGATTGTTAGGCTTTAACACAAAGTGGAAGAAGCAGTTGGATGAAGATAACATCAAGAGAGTTAATAAAATTTAAATTCAGGGGAAGCTAAAAAGAGTTCCAGTGGGGCTAGGTTAACAAAGAGACCTGAAAGGGAGAACATTGTATTTGAAACAGGATATCTATGTCTCAGACTTCTGACAATCTGGGGCTCAGTATAGAACTTTGAACTAAGAGAGAGAAGAGACAGATGTATAGAGGGAAAGGAGGAGTGTGATCCTTGAATGATATCAATGCTCTCAGAACATTCTATATTGCCTCGGTAACTGGACTCAAGGGCCATGTTCTCTATGAGATCACAAGTCCCTTTGTGTCCAAGTCTATAACTTAGTCTTCTTCCCTCACCAAACACACACACACACACACATGCACACACACGCACACACACACACACGCACACACACACGCTTGCAGCATTGGTGCAAAATGAGGGCTCTATAACAAAATCCCGCGACAATAAATGAGTGAGAGTAGTGTGTGGTGATTTTCCCCCAAATTAGATTATTAAATTACTCAATAACCAGCAGGAGGGCAAATATTTCCAAAATGAAATCATACCCAAGAGCTCATAGAGCCTCACTGATTATCTAATGACCAGAAAAATTCCGAATCTGTTGGCCCTGTGCTATCTTCTTGACTTGCTTGCTAAATCTGAGTGATATGATTCTCAGAGATGAATGCTCCAGAAAGAGATTCCTACAGCAAATAGCTTTATATATGAAGGGTTAGAATCACTCAGTAACTAGCTGTAGTACAGATGTGGGACAACTCTAAGCAGTGACGTGAAATAAATGTGTTTTTATTTTTATTTTCGTAGCAAATAGAAGGGCAGCCTCTTCTCCCTGGGAACTGGCTTCAAAGGGTAAGCAATACCATCTACTTAACAAATAGCCTTTTTGAAAAAGAGCTTTGAAAGTATCATGCAAACTGATTTTTAATGGTTTTGGGCAACATATTTACATTTTGAGCTTTTGAGTTTGCATTTTCCTCTTTTTAGGCTGAATCTGTCAACTGGTTGGAATTTGTAATTTATGGTTCTGGAGCAATCCAATATTCTTTGTCCTCAAGTGATCCTATTCCCATGAAAGTTTATGTTACCCTGATGAAAATCATTTTGCAAGTAAGAATTATATTTTTGCATCATTATATGATGTTTTTAAATGTATTGTTCCATGTATAATATCCCTTCATATTTTTTTCCTGAAAGACATTGTTATAGTACAACATTTTAAGAAATGCTGGAAATTGAATGAATGAAATGTCTAATCCTTAAATAATTTCCCCAAATATTTCTTTTTTTGAGTAATTAATTTTCAGCTTCAAGTTGTTGTATTTTTTTTCTTGAATTAGTGTCACTATCTTTATAGATTCCTTACTATTTAATGGGTATTGTATACAATGTTAATGTTTAAAAAAGAAAAAAACATAAACAGTCTCTAACAAAGTGCTTATGATCTGTCTAGTAGCAAAAGCAAATATCTAAACAGATCACTTAATCTGAAACTTGGACACATTTTTGGGAGAATTATTTAGCAGCCAAAGTTCTGGTGGAATTGAAGATGTACAAACACATCCATGATTACACTCATAATCATTAAGCTGTGTTTTACTTGAGTAAGCTAAAATGCTTTACTTTTGTCAATACAGAATATTTTAATGTGTCATTTATTTGTTTAACACACAACTGCTTCTCTATAATTTTGACTTTCCTAAGCCACGATTTGTTTTAGAACATTCCAGGGTTAAGTCAAAATGTGGTTTCAAAGTTACAATGCTAATTTAACAGCACAGAAGCCACACATTTACCAGAAGTATAAAACTGCACCTGTCCACTTCAGCTTGAAATTATTCACATTATTTCTAGGTCCAAAGAGCTTATTCACAAGAAAATTGTCCTTTACTCACTGAGACATTGATTTTATGTTAGTGTCATTTCTCCAAATTAATCTATTTATATACAAGAAAACATGGCTGTTTTATGGAAAATTATTTGCTTGATTGGCGAAGTGCTTTTTATATTTGCATTTCTAAGATCTTATTGAAGAAGACAATTTGACATCCTGTTTTTAATTGGTTAAGGTTGCCTCATGAAGCATTGACTTTTTCCCATTTTCAGCTTGTGCAATTTGGCCCCTCTGGGCAGTCAGAAAGACCAGATATTCTCCGGGTCCACTCTGGTTACTGTAAAGGTGGGTAGTCTTTTCTCATTAGCCAGTGCAGGGCATGAGAGTCTCCCTGGTTTATAGTGGTGGTAGAGCAAGTCCAGACTTGGGAAACCCAAGAGTTACCTATCATTATTCCTATCCCATGGGAAACAGGCAAGGACCTGAATCTGGGAAAAGGGTAGGTAGATGAACTGGTGGGACTGAGAGTCCCTCCTGTGGTGGAAAAAACTAGGTATATCACCACTTTTATTGTTTTTTAATAATCTCAATACTCCTCCTTACAGGTAACTAGTGATTTTGTCCTTCAGCTGTTTGCACTGAGACTACAGATAAGAAACCTTCTGAAACCTTACCTAGTGTTCCAAAACACTAGCTCTAATGATCAGGGGAGGCTAATTGATGTAAAATATAATCTCTCAGAACTCATCAGAGAGTAAACTTTGCCCCACAAAGTTTAATGCAGATAATCAACCCTCAGTAGTGCTCTTCCCAGCTTAAAGGGACAAGCCTTCAATCTGGTATCGCCTACTGAACCATGTCTAGCATGGCCAGGCGTAAACCTGAGGAGGTGTGGTGAAGGATTAAAGAAGACAGACAAGAGAATACAGTTGGGGCCAGGTAGGATCACTGTGCCTGGATGAGGAAACAGTGACACAGCCTATAAGCTGAAGCTTTATTTTGTAGTCAGATCACACAAAGCAAAACAAGGGGAGTGGTCAACATGTTTACAATGTTCTTGCCAGTTTCATTTCTATTTCGGTACTCAGCCTTGTTTTGGCACACTTGCTGCACCTCCCACAGCCCATTAGCTACCTAGGAACAAGGGAGGGCTCTAAGGTCAAGCTGAATTGTGCTAGGAGGGCTCTGCCCTACAAGCTGGGACTTGTATGTGGCTCTGCCAGAGGTCAGTCTGAGGCTTGACCCTTTAGCTGCTCCCTACAGCCTACTATTGCCAAATGTTGCAAAATCCTGAGGACTTTTGAAGTTCCCAGGTGACATACTGAATCTGGAAATCAAACAACAGAACACGGTGCTGTAATAAAATGATATACATTATTGTCACCTGCATTTCATCAGTCAGAACTTCTCCCACTCCTCTCTTCTCCAACTCTGGAATATAAATCACTTTTAGCGAGTAGTTAATTCTCTGTCAAACTACTGGTCTTCCAAAGAGGGAAGGGAATGTCTAAGTAGGAACCTCAAGGAAGGATAGTAGCAAAAAGACATTAAGAGTCCCTGTGTTATGATAATGTGCTGTCTACACATCAGGGTGCACTGTGCTTAGAGCTACATAATACCCTTGTGCCAGGTTTTAACTTTCTTGAATTTATGGGGGTTGCATTTGTTGGTCACTGTAAATTGATATTCTGTGACTTTAAATTCAACCCATGTTGAATGTTGTCAGGGAAACAATAACAGTAAGAAATGTGTCAAATTCCTCCTCTCAGCCCATTCCCCCAAAGGCAAATTAGTCTAGTGGGGCTTCCTTAATAGTAATCAAATTGGCAAACATCCAACTTTCATTTATTAAACTGAGAAAAAATTTTCTCTAGAAAAAGAAAAAAAACCCTCAAAACTGCCAATGTATGTAACATAATAGTTTTTTTTTTAAATAAAATCATGATGCCTTATGATTTGTAGTTAGTGTTTAGCACATAATAAGTATTCAATAAATGCTGTGAATATCTGCTAAATAGTGCTTTTCTGGCTAGGTATAAATAATTTTTTGCTTTTATGACCTGAAAGTTAATGGAAAACTTTCCCATAGAATGGAAATAATTTGTGAGGCTGCTGCTTGCACTGGCAATCTAAATATTCAAAGCCAAATATGTGATGTTCACTTAACTCTGATGTAAATTGCTGTACTCTCTGCTGTGTAGCTTACTTTTGCCTTCTGAGACTGATCTCAAATATACTGTTTCCTTCCTAAAATGCACTGTTGTTAGGCCTTCCTGATCTTGTGGGGTTTTTACTATAACATCTATACAAATGGATAAAAAACACAAATACAAATAATAATAAAGCCATTATGTAAGCAGCAGAAGGCTCTGGTGTATTTATTTCTAAAATAAAACTTAGGCAAACTTGCAACTTTTTTAGATGTTTCCCATCCTATTACAGATTAAATAATTGTAGGACAGTTGGGATTGGTTCTTAATATGGGCAGTTGTGGTCACATAGTCATTTGATGTCCCATGGTTAATTACCCTGTTTCTATCTGAGCCTAGTTAAAAGCTGGGGCCTGTTTTCTGTGTGTGTGTGTGTGTGTGTGTGTGTGTGTGTGTTTTAATGTATTTTTATTGATTTCAGAGAGAAAGAAAAAGGACGAGAGAGATAGAAACATCAATGATCAGAGAGAATCATTGATCTGCTACCTCCTGCACACACACACACACCGCCCCTTACTGGGGGATCGAGCCCACAACCTGGGCATGTGCCCTTGACCAGAATCAAACCCAGGAACCTTCATTCCACAGGCTGACTTCGTCCACTGAGCCAAACCAGGTAGGGCAAAAGGCCTGTTTTTTGAATCTGCAGATTCAGATGATGTGGTTTTGATAAAGAATCCCAGGGTTCTCTGTTGTAATTCTGAGACAAGAGCTATCACAAAATTGTTTGCCCAGTTATACAATATATGACTCAAGTGTCAAAACTGCTTTTATCACAACCTGAACCTGATGGTGATCCATTTGCTTCTCTCCATTCCATTCAAAGCTATGACTTGTTTCTCTCAGAGGTTGTTTTGTTTGTTTTTGTTGTGTGTGTGTGTGTGTGTGTGTATGTGTGTATGTTTAAATAAATATTCTTATTGATTTCAGAGAGGAAAGGAGAGATAGAAACATCAATGATGAGAGAGAGTCATTGATCGGTTGCCTCCTACATGCCCCCTACTGGGGATCGAGCCCGCAACCCAGGCCTGTGCCATTGACTGGAATGGAACCAAGGACCCTTCAGTCTGCAGTCTGACACTCTGTCCACTGACCAAACCAGCTAGCGCTCTCAGAGGTGTTTTTACACAAATCATTTATCTATTGATACAATAATGCTGCACAATAAAATTCACTGCAAAACAATAAATTATTGCTTATGAGACTTGGGTCAATTAGGAATGAACTATACCCGCGTATCTGCAATTAGCTGCAGGTTGGGAAAGCAGTTTTGCTAATCTTGATTGGGCTGGATCACATGCTTGGAGGTTGTTTGGCTGTAAGCTCGTCTAGGATAGCATTGGTTAGAGCAATGTCTAGGATAGCATTGCTGCTAGGCTTCTTATTCTCCAGCATGCCAGCCACCCCCCCACCCGCCCCGCCCATACTTCTTTTTATTTTATATATTTTAAAATTAACTTTTTTTTGCCCTAACTGGTTTGGCTCAGTGGATAGAGCATCGGCCTGTGGACTGAAGGGTACCGGGTTCGATTCCGGTCAAGGGCATGTACCTTGGTTGTGGGCATATCCCCAGAAGGAGGTGAGCAGGAGGCAGCTGATCGATGTTTCTTTCTCATCGATGTTTCTATCTCTCTATCCCTCTCCCTTCCTCTCTGTAAAAAATCAATAAAATATATTTAAAATTAATTTTTTTTTCACATAGCATACAAAGAGTTTCAAAAGAGTGAGCAGAATTATGTAAGGCCTCTTAATATTGAAACTGGCACAATATTATGCCTGCTGCATTCTTGGACACAGCAAGTCATAAGGCCGGCACATCTTCAAGGGTTGTTAAATAAAGTCCACCACTTAATGGGAGGAATTCTGGAAAGTCCCATACCAGGAGGTGAATAATTGGGGATATTTTTTACAATTAATCGACCACAATGTGGAACTACGACTTCCTCTAGGCATTCCCCACTCCCTATATTTCACAGCTTGTTTAATCTCTAAAGTTTTGAACTCCCACATAAAACATGTACTAATATTTAGGGTTTCTGAATTTATTTCCCACTCGTCAAAACCAAAACAAAATAAAACAATATTTAAGGCTGTTCAAAAAATATAATAAATTTCTGTAAGCTTGAACAATCTAGACCATAATATAAAACCCACTTCTTTATTTCCCGTGTTAATGCCACTTGATTGCTGACCACCAAAATAAACACTGGCACAACTGCAGGACTTTCAATTCTTTCCAATAGAAACCGGAGGTAGCAGAAATAGAACCGGGGGCTGCAAGGTCAGCGCGTGACATGTGCTTAGAATGCTGCTCCGCGCGTGTCCCCACTGATTTATACTTGTCACATCCTAAGGGCTCAGCTCAGCTGCGCTGCGGCGCCAACTTTCTTTCATTAGAAGCTTTATATTAAAGTGATTTGTGTGATGGAGGAAAAAATGAATTGCAGGAAGTTAAAAATTCACAGTAATGTTGGTGTAATTTTGGAAACTAATAGGAAGAAAATAGCAGAAAAGACTTTGCCATTTCACTTCTAAATATGTTATATAAGATAATCTAACCCCAAAGCTACCCAATGTGCTTACGAAATAATGTGTGCATCAGTGTGTAAAAATGAATCGTTTTTCCTTGTAAACAGATGCCATGAGGTAGAGAATCTCCAAGGTCATCTCTGGCCACGAGGCTGAGAATGATGATTAGCAACTATTTATTTTTTTCTATTTGTGTATTTTTTTTCAGTTTATTTAATACACTTCAGTACTTTTATGTTGTTGTTAATGACAACTAATTTTTTTGGCATTGACATCTTTCACCTTTACAATCTTAAGTTTATCTGTATGAATGGCAGCTGTTTAACACTCTTGGAATTTCAATTTATGAAGATCAATATTAAGAACCAATCCCAACTGACCTACAATTATTTAATCTGTAGTAGAATAGGAGACATATAAAAAAAGTTGTGAGTTTAATTGCTTCAATTTTATTTTAAAAGTAAATACATCAGCCCGGCCAGAGTGGCTCAGTGGTTGAGCATCAATGTACTAGTATGAATCAGAAGGTCACAGTTTGATTCCTGGTCAGGGCACATGCCCAGGTTGCATGCTTGGTCCCTGGTGTGGTGCGTGCAGGAGGCAGCCAATCAATGATTCTCTCTCATCATTGATGTTTATCTCTCCTCCTCTCTGAAATCAATAAAAATATATTTTTTAAAAGTAAATGCATCAGAGTCTTCTGCTGCTTACATATAGATTTATTATTAGTAGTGTTTGTGTTTTTTATCCATTTATATAGATGCGTATAATGACGTTTAAAGATTGTAATGCCTTCGTGTGCCCCCTGTTGGGGCTGAGTATTTCTTATCAGTGAGAAATTGATTGTGAAGACATGTTTGAGGAAAAAAAGCATAGGGAAGCAAGCTCTTAACTGCCTTTTTTAAAGGGTTATTATGCATTATGAACTAACTTGAATCAATCCAACATTTTTAAGGGTTATTATTTGAGTGCAGATACTAAGCATTGACTTGGGGTCACCTGATTATAAGAGTAATAAAAAATTTCATATATAAATTTAGATTAATTAGTGAATGATGATAGGTACATAACAGAGTTCTACAGTTCAAAATTTACCATAAAATATTCTAATAGAAAAAACTATGGTCTGTGATTTTATCCATACTAACCACATGAGAATAATGCAATTTCTCAGTATATAGCAATTATTTCTATTCAGCAGTATTTTCACCTTTATTACCTGACTTGTTTGACATAATAATATGGCAAGATTGTTTAAGGTTGTTTTCCTCATTTTTAATAGATGGGGAAACTGAGGCATGTATTATTTTAAATCTCCATAAGTGACATTCAAGGTCTGTTAAGATTCTAGCACAATTTGATTTAAGAGAGGAGAGGAGAGGAGAGGAGAGGAGAGGAGAGGAGAGGAGAGGAGAGGAGAGGAGAGGAGAGGAGAAAAGAGAGAGAAACAGACTATTATTCTAGACATAAAGAGATAGAAAATAAACAGATGATGCATAAATAAGATATTTTGAAGTAGTGGTAGGCCATATGAAAAATAAAAGATAAAAGAGCAATATAATTTAAAAGTAAGCATTACAGTTTCTTCAAACTGTGTGATTAGAGCGGATTATAATTTAAACTGAAACTTAATGTCAAGATGGAAGCGACCGTATGGAAATCACTAAAAGAAAACCAACTTGGGCAAAAACCCTTACGTAGAAGCAAACCTGGTGTGTTTGCAAACCCAGACAGAAAGCCAATGTGGTTGTAGGGAGCAAAGTGGAATTGGTATAGCATGCAATCAGAAAGTTAGGCAGGAGCCAGGCCCTATCAGACTATGGTCTTTATAAAAGGTATACATTTTAAGTGAAATGGGAAACTCTGGAAAGGTTTTAGACAGGGGTATATCATGATCCAATTTGAATTTTTGGAAAGCCATGTTGTTTGCTTCTGGACAAAAGGATTTGAGAGCAGGAAGTCCAGTAAGAATCTACGGTAGTTGTCTATGTGCATAGTATGGAGACTTGGACTTGGAGTACAGCAAGGGCAGCGGAGAGTAGTACAAGACAGCAGGTAGATTTAGTCACAGTGCTTATAGATGTATCTATAGATTAAAAGTGAGAAGGAAGGATAAAGAGAAATGAATGATTTCTAAGATTTTTGGATAAACAACTGGGCAGATGATGATATCATTTATCATGTTTAGGAAATGGATGAGGAGTCGACACGGTAAAGCTGACCTACTTATTAGAACTAAGCAAAATGTCACATGGGTAGTGATGTGCACTTCTGAAGTTCAGAGAGGAGGAGCAGATTGTTATTATCAATGTGGGTCTCCTTGGCATATTGCTTTTAAAAGCAAGAGACTAGATGAGATTCAGAGAGAGTGTGTGTACATAGAGAAGGAAGCACATCAGCATTGCGGTTTTAGCAGAAATACTTTTGGATGTAAAATATAATGATATTGTGTTTTTGCACATTTAATTAGTAGCTGTAATCCTAGTTATTTGCAGTATAGCTATTTCACATTCTGCACACATTCTGAACTATTAGGATTTTAATATTTTTTTATTAGATGCCCTGCTTTCAACTTTATTTATTTACTTTTCCATGGCAAGGACAAGTGTCTTGGCCACGAATGGCAAAACTAGTATAATTCATACTAAGATGATGCTTGGCATCAATTTTTTTTTAACTTTTTAGATGATACTATTCATTGATTATACATTTTTTTTCCCAATAGGAAAATCCAGGTATGATTGCAAAATAAGTTAAATACTCCTTCTCCAGTGGTCCAGCAAAACATCCCATTCATTTGTATCTCAGAATTCTGGCACAAAAATACTGAGGTTGAAATCAGTCAAGGTTAATAATTTTAGAATGCTTATTTCTTTTCCTATTTCCTTAAGCTCTTGCTCTATAGTGAAATTACCTCTTAGCAACAGAATGTTCTCCATAGCCAGAGAACCAACCTATCTAGCTCAGCAAATATCTCTGTCATCAGTTACCATTTGGAAATGTATTAGAAAACATTCTTTGAAGTAATCCCTTTTCAAATCCCATTTCAAACTGGATTTATGTAACAGGTAAGTGTGTAAACATCTTGTAGAATTAATGGATGAAGAGGAAAATGAGTTTTGTCATGCGTACAATTTTTATCTTTAAAGGAATGTCTAAGGGTAATTCCTCCTCAGAATGCCATTACATCCAGATGGAGGGCTGTTAAACCACGTATTTCCTAACTCATGGCTGGCAAGGGGCTGAGGATTTGTAAGAAGGAAGTTTAAATGAAGAAGAGAGCTGAAACAGCCCAGTGGATGCAGAAATGCACTATTGATTCACCAAGTGTTTTTTTTTTTTAATATATTTCATTGATTTTTTACAGAGAGGAAGGGAGAGAGATAGAGAGTTAGAAACATCGATGAGAGAGAAACATCGATCAGCTGCCTCCTGCATATCTCCTACTGGGGATGTGCCTGCAACCCAGGTACATGCCCTTGACCGGAATCGAACCCAGGACCTTTCAGTCCGCAGGCCGACGCTCTATCCACTGAGCCAAACCAGTTTCGGCTGATTCACCAAGTTTTACCTAATGCTTTCTATTCCATCTTTCCATTTCTCATTACCCAAAATCTGCCTATCCTTCTGCATCAGAAGGGCTATGTCTTAACACTAATTTTGAATTCTATTAAGCAACTTGATAGTCGTTCAGCATTGTTTTGAATGAAGAATAGATATAATTAAGCATTAAATAGAAATTACTTCCAATATTACATACACAACATATTCATATTATCAAGACTAAGAATAATACTAATTCAAACATTCATAACTTTTCAAATTGTCATTGCTAGAAAAATGATATCCTGACAAGTTTTTCAAAGTTATAACTGCATCTAAAAATAAATGTATGCACACTTGTAAAAAATGAGCAGATTACTTAATCCAATTACTTAAAGGACTTCTGTTTACTCAAGTAATGCTGTTCTTGAAGTAGGTGATATAAAAATAAATTTATAGCATTTGTTGGTGTAGAACATAATTAAACTTATTAAGACATAATCTACTTGTCCCTCTCATTATCACACATTGCCTGGTATGTAGTAGGAATTCAACAACTGATTTCTAGGAATTACCTTTAGAACTTTAAATGCAGGAAATATGAAAGTGCATGTCTCAGAATTAGATGTAATATATGTATTACTTGGCAGCCTATTGAGAAATTCAGAGGTGCGAGTAGGGATTGGAGGCACCACTCTATTTCTGTCAGATCTATTTTACATCGAGATTACCTAACATTGAACTCAGATTCCTAGGGAATATAATACAAAAGATGTTTTAGAAATATGCATCCCTTAGCCAACTTTAAGTCTTAGAAGGAAACCTCAAGATTCCCTCATTATTTATTGCTTTCTTCATTTCTCTATTCCTTCATTTCTCCATTTTTCCTTTCTTGTTATGAACATTTGTGACATTTTGAATATGAATATATTAGTAGATGATTTTATAAAATATTAGTTAATTTATTTGTGGGGATAATGTAATTGTGTAGAAGAATGTCATTCTTAGGAGATGCATGCTAAAGTTATTAAAATTATAACAGTATGATTATATTTTCAAATCATTTCAAAAATACACACATACACACACAGGTAAAATATCTTTGTGAAAATGTTAACACATTTTAAATCTAGAGGAATCTGTGGGTTTTTCTTATACGTTTCTTTCCATTCTTCTGCATGTTTGAAAATTTTTATTATGAGAATTAGGAGAAAATGCAGACTCTGTGATGGTCAATTCGTTTTATTTCTTTATTATTTTGTGAATTTAGGTAGGTTATAGTACAGTTATTTAACATATACAATAATTTAAGTGTAGGTATGATTAATATTCATTATCCATTTACTTTAAGCAAAGGAGATTACCCCAGATACTCTGGGTGGGCCTATTCTATCCATGGAACGGCTTCATGGTAGCAGATCTGAGATTTTCCCAAAGAAGAAATTCTGTTTGTAACTGAAGCTTCAGGTTCTGCCCTGAAGTTCCAGACTGCACTTCCTGAAGGCCTGCCTTACAGGCTATAAACGCGCCTTGCCAGACATCAAAGTCAACTAAGTCAATTAATTGCAACATATCCCTTAGGATGTAGGTTATCCTGGTTCTGGTCCTCTAGTTGAAACTTGACTGACACAGACTCTTTCTGCTAGTTGTGGAAACATGTAAGTAAAACTAAATAAATTGCAATACGGAGAGCTAAATGTTATATCAATTAGAGGTTATCACAGATTCTTATGTCCAGCCATATAAAGGGCACTCAGATTGGGGGCAATTTCAGAAAAGGTTGTGTAACTGGTTACCTCCAGGAGAAATAGATGCATTATTAAAGCTCTGAAAACCATGCCATAAATGATAAAAGAGTGAAGGAAGTTATTTTCAACTAAATTCCTTAACATAAGAAATTTAGCTATAGGCATTAATTGCAAAGACTGCAAACAATTTGAAGAGGGTTGGGTGATTTTCATGGAATACCATTTTTCAATGGATTTTTCTGATAGTCAAAAGATGGGAGTTATGGGTAGGAAGTTCTTAGCAATTTTGCGAGAAAATATGACTTCTAATTTATGTTTTATAAATGGATTTACTGCTCAATTAAAAGTAAATGCGGAGGAAACGTAAGGTTTGCATTGCTGACTACTTGTAAAATAAGATTATTTTTTCAAAATTTTAGCACGAATTAAGTTTTCTTAGCATGACAGATAATCTCTTCAATTCACTACTAATTTAAAAGTCCACAGAGATTAATGATTTACAAGTAAAAAGAAGTTGCCTAAAGCCTTAAAATAAAATCACTGGCAATGACTAATTTATACTCCCAGCTTTCACAATTTATTACAAAATTTGCCAAAACAGAAAGTCTGGGAAGGCATCATGGAGGTGTAGAGGTGGTGGTAGATGGAATGAAGATAAAAAGACAAAGACTTCTGTTTTCACCCCAAAGAGTAACATCATCAGTTTCTTTCATGTTTTAAATAAATGATTTAACTTTTGGCTTGAGTAGTTTTTGTCTATCTGAATCATGGATCTTCTCCTTATTTTTGTTTGGGTCTATATAAGTTTCAATATATGGCCTTCCACTTTGTGGTGTAAAACGACTCTTACTGTGAATATATATTTTTTTCAAAATTTATTTTCTTGTGACAAGAAAATTCAAGATCCATTTAATTAAATTTTTAATCAAAACATGGTTAGTTTGCTTCCATGATCAAGACATGAGCTATGTTTACGGAGGAAGCCTAAACATTCTGCAGCCTTTTAGTCTAAGAACTAAGTGAAAATGGAGGGAACAATTTACTGGCAAAAAGTTTGTTTTGTCTAACCTATATGCAAAATAACCCACAATGTTGTTTCTATTCACCCATTGTTCAATCACAGGAAACTTTCATGGGAACCTGAAGCAAAAATCGCTGAAATATATATTTGGAAAAATCAACCCTACATGAATATGGAAGGCCAAAAGAAATAAAAACGGTTTCATGAATACCTTCTACAAGCAGAGCAATTTCTAAAGAGAAGGCAATGAAGAAAAGTTGTAAATGGGAGAAGTACAACTGAAGCAGGAGGACAGACTTAGCAATCTGGGTTCAGTTCCCTGGAACGTCACATCTCAAATTGATTTTGGAACTCTGTTCAAGCTTAAGAGGTTGGCTAAAACCACCCTGCTTTTACAATTTCAGTGCTTAGCAAAGGCATTTTTAAGACAACACACAGAACCTGCAAGACAGAATGGTACATTAGAAATGTCGCCAAACTGGGTGGATACTTGACTTAATAGTTTGTGCTTTTCAATAAACAGCAACAACATTTTTTAAACTTAAAAAAAAAAAAAAAAAGAATCGTCATAAAAATCTTCCTAGGAAGAACCATGATGCATTACCTTTTTGGAGGGAATTTCCTGGGATAAAACGCACAACAATAAACATTTTTGGTTTGAGGAAAACCCTTTCTCATATTTCCTGCTTAGTTTTCAAAATAAAAGTTAAACCATGATTTTTTTTTTTTTTTTTTTACATCTTATGAAAACCCAATGCATATTTAGTTTTTGAAAGCAATATAAAGAGCCAGGGGTCCCAATTCTTTTTATCCCCTGACATTTCCTTGTCCCAAGGTTGGTCAGAGAGGCACCTTGAACATGGTGCAGATGATTCCTTTATCTATACAGAGTGGCCCGATGGGTGTGAGGCAGGAGGAGGAATTGTTGAAGTCCTGACTGGCCTGGGTCCCCACCCTTGTGATTAACTCAAACAAGAAGGGATGTGGCAATTGCAGATCCTGGAAAACTCAAACTTGAGATAGAAAGTGTGTTCTTGTTTTTCTCAACAGATTACACTAGAGCGGTGCCAAATAATCCTGCAGTTTGGTCAGGGAGACCGGGAAGGCAGAGTAGGAAACAATGGAAAAAGAGGAGAAAAAGCTACATTTCTGACATCCTTTTTTTGTAATTTAGGGTAGTCTGAGAGTGTCCTCAATGATGTTTTGTTAAGGTGTTTGCTTGATTAATATTTACTTGATTAATGTTTAAACTTTCTAGAAACTATTTGAAATAGTTTATTATATATTTATATTTAAATCAGGCAAAACTTAAATGATCATTTTAATAAATAATTTTAAAAGTATGTGAGTTGCCCTGGCTGTTGTGACTCGGGGTTTAGAGTGTAGTATTATTTTTGATAAAATAACTAATTTTCTGTTTTATATTTCTTTTATTAAGATATGAGATGAGAATGAGTGTATACATATATGTGTACAAATATCGATTTTCATCTATAATTATGTATATATATAGTTGTCATCACTGAAACATTGGAATTCAAATACTGAAATAAATCCTTAAAATGATAACAACTTAAAAATACAGTGCTTTATATATTACCAAGTATTTTCCTATTCATTTATTCAAATCTGACATCAATTTAGCAAGATTTAACAGATAAGAAGCTGAAGTTTAGAGAAGTCAAATAACTTGATCAATGTGAATGTAGCTAAGATAACGCAAATAGGCCTTAACCCATTTTGCATTCCTTTGTATCTATTGCTCTTGACATTACTTAGTCATTCAGTGTAGCCTACTTAGTTAACAGGCTAGCATTTAGCCACTATCTATCCACTTCTAGTAACCGGATGATCACCAACCCACACATACTATCCATTTTCATTTTGAACAGCTTAATCGTAAGTACCATAATGTCTTCCTTACATTAAAATGCTGATTTTAATCTTATTCTCTGGACTTACTCAGAATAAATCTAAATAATTTTACCACACATCATCTCTTCCGTTATTTTACAATATTGATAAAATTAAAGGGAGAAATGATGATGTGTTATAATACAGAATTGGCAGAGGACATGGATAAGTTGAAGGAGAGTGGAACAAAGTGACTTTTCAGAGCTACTTAGAAATGGTCGTAAAACTACAGGGCAAAGATGTCAAAAAGAAGGACAGGGATAGGTAAATAGAATTAGTACCCATGGGTATATTTGGTCATTTCTTCAACTCATCGAATACTCAATATCAGCCAAGTAAAATGTTGGGAACTGGGAAGAAGAGAAAAGTATATGGTCTAAATCCAAAAGGAGTAGGATATGGAACATGAAGTTTAGTGACATAGAACAACCTGATCCAAGTAACCCAGGTGGTGAAGTTTAAACCCCAGCTTTGAAAGTATGTTTCAGTTCCAAGCGCATGCCTTGTTCACTACATCATCAGAAAGTAAGCGAGTGTTTCAAGCAGAAGGAGCTTTTCAATGTCAAATATCTGGAGTGAGGAGTTAGGAACTTGGAATTGAGGCCATATTTGGTAATGGAGGCCATATTTAAAAGCAAGTTTAGTTAAATTGATACTTTGTACAACATGAAAGATATAAACTGCATTCTGTGATTTTAATACATTTGGAAGTGAAACAAAAGGAGAGAGGTAGTATATAATTGTATTGGAAAAAATTACCAAGGAGAGTCATCCATCTATCATCTATCTATCTATCTATCTATCTATCTATCTATCTATCTATCTATCATCTATCATAAATCTGCCTATTTAATATGTTTTATGAACTTTTCTTAGGGTAAGTTTCCTCAATATCAGCACATTGACTTCTAGGACCTGATAATTCCTTGTTGTAGGAACTGCCCTGTGCATTTTAACATGTTTAGCAGCATTCTTGGCCCCTCTACACTTGATATCAGTAACACTACTTCCCTAGATGTGACAATCAGAAATGCCTCTACAAATTGGCAAATGCCCCTTTGGGGCAAATTCCTCCCCCTCCCTTATTTTAAAAGCATAGCTTTAAGGAAACAAACAATGGTAATGAGGAAAAAAAACATTCCTAAAAAATAACCCATGAAGAAATAGCACATACAAAATCAGTCTTAGAAGGTAATAAAGACAAAAGGAAGGGTGGGTAAAGACATGGGCTTGGTGAGTATAATCATACCTGAAGGCCTCTATTTTTCCCCTGAAAAATAAAAGAACAGCTATTTATAAATGAGAGGGTGGTTAGATGTTAGAGGAGTTTTAATGGTTTGATAAAGGATGGGATTAAGGCTTTTCAAAAACAGCTTGCCCAAAAATATTGAGGGAGCAGTGAAGGTGGGGTAATAACCTGGGAAGATGCCAATCAGCAAGCTGATGAACTCTTCCCAAGCAGTGTTCAGTCTCAAGGGAATTGATACATAGGAAACAAATGGTGAATTTATCAGTGCTTGAGGGTTTAACAGGGCAGGTGTGGCTCTGGAATAAGATGGAGACCAATCCGATACAAGGATAGAGTACATAGAAAAATTGATGAGTAGGTCCAGGCTCAGGTATCAAGAAAAGAATCTGGAAAAGATGGAAAGGCAGGAGGAAGGGATGAAAAACAGTGGACTATTAACAGATTGTAAATTTCAAAAATATGCTTCAAGTAACTAATAAAGCAAGACAAGTGAAACTGTAAAAAACTGTAGTTATTCAAAGAATTGGGTGTATTTATATCCACAGAAGGGAGACAGTTCTACAATATACTGCATAGAATGTTTAGGTACAACAAGACAATTACATGTGTATATCTATCTAATCTAATAAAAGAGAAACATGCAAATTGACTGCACCTCCACCATGCCCCAAGCCATGCCCACCAGCCAATTAGAGCGACTATATGCGAGTTAACCCAACCAAGATGGTGGCCGGCAGCCATGGAGCTGGAGCAAGCAGGAGGCTTGGTTGCCCCGGCGATAGAGGAAGCCAAGCTTCCCGCCTGCCCTGGCCGGCTGTGGCCTCCGCTCAAGGCAACAAAGTTTCAATTATAGAAGATAAATAAATCCCAGATACCTGCTTCCAGCCAGCCTCCACTGGGAGCTTGGGTGGCTGGGGGCTGTGGCCAGCCTGCAAACAGCCATCAACCCCTCACCCGGGATGGCCACACCCTCATGGGGTGGGGGTCCCTGCTGGGGGGCTTGGCCAGCCTGCAAACAGCCATCAGCCCCTCACCCGGGATGGCCACACCCTCATGAGGTAAGGGTCCCCGCTGGGGGGCTTGGCCAGCCTGCAAACAACCATCAGCCCCTCTCCCAGGATGGCCAGGCACTCCAGCAGGACCCCCCCACCCTGAAGGGGTATGGCCAGCCTGAAAATGGCCCTCAGCCCCTCACCCAAGCTGGCCAGGCACCCCAGTGGGGACCCCCACCCTGAAGGGGTATGGCCAGCCTGAAAATGGCCCTCAGCCACTCACCCTGCCTGGCCAGGCACTCCAATGGGGACCCCCACCCTGAAGGGGGTGTGACCAGTCTGAAAACGGCCCTCAGCCCCTCACCCAGACTGGCCAGGCACCCCAGCAGGACCCCCACCCTGATCCAGAATACCCTTCAGGGCAAACCAGCCGGCCCCCACCCATGCACTAGGCCTCTATCCTATATAATAAAAGGGTAATATGCAAATTAACCATAACAGCAGAACGACTGGTAATGACTGGTCACTATGACACACACTGACCACCAGGGGGCAGACGCTCAATGCAGGAGATGCCCCATGGTGGTCAGTGCACTCCCACATGGGGAAGCTTTGGTCAGCCACAAGCCAGGCTGACGGCTGCCAGTACAGCGGTGATGGTGGGAGCCTCTCCCACCTCCTCAGCAGTGCTAAGGAAGTCCGACTGCAGTTTCGACCTGCTCCCTGCTGGCAAGTGGACATCCCTTGAGGGCTCCTGGGCTGTCAGAGGGATGTCTGACTGCCAGCTTAGGCCCAATCCCCTGGGTAGCAGGCCTAAGCCAGCAGGTGGTCATCCTCCGAGCGGTCCCAGACTGCGAGAGGGCACAGGCCGGGCTGAGGGACCCCTCTCCCCCTAGTGCACAAAATTTTGTGACCGGGCCTCTAGTCTATATATATATATGAGTCTAGGCAACCGGTCGACTGGTCACTATGACATGCACTGACCACCAGGGGGCAGGCGCTTAACGCAGGAGCTGCCCCTTGGTAGTCAGTGTGTTCCCACAGTGGGAGCACTGGTCAGCTGACCAACAGGCACAGATACAGGGCTCAATGTTTCCAGATGCAGGTCTTATGGCTGGCGATTGCCACTGTGGAGGTGTGAGACTCTCCTGATCTGGACTGACTGGGAGCGAGCCTGCTGCTGGCACAGTGGGTCTGGGATGAGCAGGAGCAGCAGGCAGGAGAAACAGGCGGCGTTGGACTGCTGGTTTCAGCCCAATCCCCACAGGCCACATCGAGGGACCCCACCGGTGCACGAATCTGTGCACTAGGCCTCTATTAAGGGTATAAAAGAGGCATGGATGGTGCCAAAGAAGCATGGAGACTTTGGTCCTTGACATGGCTAGCTCCTTCGTTAAGATTATTTTTAATTTTCAGTGACTGTTATTTGTTTCAATGAGGCTTCTGAGAGACTTACTCTATATCCAGAGGTAGTCTTTGTTTGCTTTCATTTTCTCTTAAGTACACTTCTGCAGGAACATATGTTATTAGTGGCATCCATCCTGTCAACACAACACTGCATATTGAAAATTAAATGCTTGTCAGTTGGGCTGAGTAGCATTCATCCCCCCCATGTATCTATTGACATGCAAAAAGAGAGTGTTTTATAAAGATTTCAACATATCAAAACACATTTTAAGAAAAGACGTGTCCTTATTGAAACCAGGTCATAGTAAGGTCAATGAAAGGGAGCTATCAGAACTATGGTCTTTTGAGGGAGCCCTGGTTCTGTGCACAGGGTGGAACCCAGACGTGTGAATTCATTTTGGGGAAAATGCTGCAAGGTTTAGTACCAATGTATCTTATCCATGGGCCCTTTGAAAAAATAGTAATGATTTGAGAAAAATAACCAAAAATTCTTATAGGCAGTAGATACTAGAGGGATTGTCACTCATGGAGCAGAGGTTATAATGCAGTTTTGAAAGGCATAGACTAGTTAACTAGAGCAACCTGGACTACAAGTGAAAAAAAGAGTGCAGGGATGGGGGAGGTGCTTTTTTTCCATGAGGATTTTCAGCCTCTAAACTCAGGGCTATTGTCCATACAGAGATCTTTCTGGGAGTAATATGGTACAATAAGCATAAGCTAGGACTTTTCTCAGCTACCAGGGATGATGCAAGGCCATGCTACTCAGAGCACAAAAGTGTGCTGTGGACAGTAACTGGAGAGTTGCTAGAACAAGTCTCTGAAGAACTGGAAATCTAAAAAAAGAAGGAGTAGGAGAGAAACCGCCCCCCCCCGCCCCCACACACACACACACAAAAAAAATGTCTGTTACTTCCTCCTGTTCTTAGAATGTGTGTGAGAAGTTGAATGGGACAAGAAAATTAGTTCAGAAGAGTAAGTTGTAGCATATCCTGAGGCTGAGCAAGGCTTCCTGTGCTTAACCGAACTTCAGGCTATGTAGCCCTGTTTTCAGAAGGATTTCCTTTCCCTTCCTTCCTCGCCTTCTCCTTCTCTTGCATTAAGGCCTACCCTAGAGGGATGTTGATTATACCTAGTAAAGCATTCATTTTCATCTTTGATAGTAATAAACAGACGAATGGGAAAACAAATTTCAATTATCACATGCAAGTTGAGCAGTCACTTATTTCATGCATCCGAGCCACCAGATTTCTACTCGGGTGGTGCACAAAATTAGGAAAATATCCAGAATACGTGAAACAGCGAGAGAATCTGGCGAGGAGCATTTTCTCACACAGAAGTCAGTGAATTCACCTGGAAACCTTAAAATTCATAGTCAGACCTTATCATCCCTTTCCCAAGAGCTGTGTCATGGATTTTGGCTCTTCCTCTTTTAGTTTTATTGTTTTAGGACCTGCTTCTCACCTTTAAGCAAACATTTCCACATCCTGCTTGTTGCCTTTAGAGATAATAACTGGAAATCACAGCTATTTTGTGTCATCAGTCTTGATGTTTGATGTATCAGCTTATTAAGTTTTAGGATATGACAGCAAAAAGTAGTGAATGCAATGAACTTTGGCAGTTGTATATGAGTTTTTCAAAAAAAATATGAATATTTAAATTTATTAGTTCTTTGTTATGAGTTTCTCATGGTTGCATTATATAATTAATGAATTAGACTCTGCAATTATTAAATTACAAAGGCATCTTATTAAATTTCAGCCAAACAAGGCAGAGAACGAATGGTTATTGAATGTGTAAATCATAGCACTAGCTTCCAAGTTCAATTCTTCCTTTAGATAAAGTTTAATTGACTTTATTTTTTTTAATGTTTAGAAAAAGTACCTCTTAGTGACAAAGGGAGAGAAAACTGGTTTGAAGTCAGAGTTCTGGCAGCCCCAAATATGTGCTTTCTCCGTTATACCTTTATGTGGTTTTTGTTTGTTTGTTTGTTTTTACTTTCAAAGACTAGTTTTAACAAATGACAGCAGCTGTAGCAATTGTAAAAGTAGGCCATTTCTCAAAATTTATTTGATATCCATCAGATGTTCAGCTTTGTTCCTAGCAGAGAGCATGTTTTTTAATTCCTAAGAAAAACATATTGGTTTTATTAGAGCAGGAAATTATATCTTAAATGAGGTCTTTTCCAGTGACCAAGGAAAATAAAGGTTTTGGTTTAAGAATATTAGTGCGATAGTTATTATACTAATTAGCAATGCTAACTTGGGCAGTGGGGATAGTTTAAGGGTCAAAAGAGTAAAGATTTTGTAAGGAAGATTGCTAGGTTGCTGTGCTTGGACTCACTCTTCCTTCCCAGAAAAGCGATGGGTGGAGGTGGGCTGATTGAGAAATCATCCCAGTCTAATGGGAGAGGTTTTAACAGGCACACTCAGCAAGCCTGACATGTATTTCCTCCAGGGGGAGACTGAGGTGACTCATGCATCCCAGTTGGAAGTGCAGCTGGACAGTAACTGCACTTCCAACTGAGAACAGGCAGGTCAAAGCGCGTGAATTCCAGGGACAGAATGTGACACATACAAAAGGAACATTAGCCTGTGGGTCATTCAAAAGGAGCCCTACCCAAGAAGACACTCTCCAATAGCCAAAAGATGAGAGTAGTTAGTGGGTGATGGAGGCAGAAACTACAGGGGATCCATATGATCAGAAAACTGAAAGACATCACTCACATCAAGGAAGCTGTAGTCTGAGGACACAAACACGTTGCCTTCAAGGAACCCACAAAGGAACCTGCAATGCAAACCACAGCTTTAGATATCTGTTAGGCCTGCATGCAGTAGCAGTAGTCAAGGAGGAACTTAATTAGCCTCCTTTTTCATCTTCCTTCCCTTCATACTGAAACAGGGATTTTAGGGGTAAAATAGGACAGGTTTAGGAAATTTTAGAAATTTTGGAAATTAAGGGGACCATGGAGGAAAGCACAGGGCTGCAGAGCAGCAGGAGGTATATTTCCATAGAATGGGGGAGCTGGAATCCGGAACAGGTATATTTCCATAGAATGGGGGAGCTGGGAACAGCAAAAGGTCTATATTTACAGAATAAAGAGAAGGAAGCCCTTCATTCAGAGGGAGAAGAAGAAAGCCCAAAGGGAATAGGAAAACAATAAGGAAGGAGTGTGTGTGTCGGGGAGAACCTCACATGTCCCTTGTGAGGTTCAACCTTTGAGCCCAGGAGTTAATATAGTAACTAGTCCAAGGGAATAGTGACCAATCAGATGGGATATCAAGGCACCAGGAACTGCAGCCTTTATAAGCCATAGGGGAAAGGAACTCAGAGGGACTCTTTCCCCCTCCCTACTTGGGAGTCCATTCTGTGGGACTATTTCCCTCTCCCCATGTGGAAGTCTGTACTTGTTCTTCAATAAATCTCCACCTTTGCTATACCACTGTCTGTCCGTAGATTCATTCTTTGATTCCAGTGGACAAAGAATCCAGGTTCCAGTCCAAAAATTCTGTATCAATGCCAACCCTTCAGGGCTTAAAACTAGCATCCAGCAGTAGGGTAACACTTGAGTGACAAATAGAATGAAGAATGCTTAGATCCATTTTTCAAACACCAAAAGCCCTCCTGAAGGCTGGCCCTAGCTGGCAGAAGAATGGGAAGGCAAGTTATCTTGATTGAAGACGCAGATGACAATTGATGTATGTGACTGGACACTTTAATTTACTGAAATAATGAGATTGTGTTTGCAACTTAAAGTGACCAAAGGATTTATACCATCCAATGTAACTAGAAATGTATAGGGTCTTCATCAAGCTTTGATCCAGTGGCAAGGACACAACACCACCCTCTGTACAGGTTGAAAGAAACAATGAAAGACAAAAATAAATTAGCTCTGCATTACGTCTACTCAATCCTACTAAATTAACATATAGATTACATGTGGACTTTTGTTCTCCTTCACCATGAGAAATCAATGAATAAAAACTCTCAAATATTAACTAGGAAAGAAGGAGGGTAGGAAGGACAAAAGAAAGAAAGGAAAGAAGATATAGTGAATATATACATACTAGTGACCCAATGCATGGATTCGTGCACATTGAAAGGAAATTAATTAGAAAGTGGCTGGCGGGGAGAGACTGGGCAAGAAGGGCTGGACATGCCCTGGAGTCAACCTCCCACAGTACCTCCCACTGTCTAAGAATGAGCAGGGTCCCTCTGGCAGGTGGAGTCCCTTGGCCTGGCCTGGAAGGATTAGGTGAAACTGGCTCTCTGACATCCTCTGAGAAGTCCCGGAGTGCAAGAGGGCACTCTGCAAAGTTGCTGTTGTACAGGGTGTGGAACGCCAAGGCAAGTGTACAGTGAACCAGATTCAAGGCTGACAGTGCCCCAGCAACAACATAAACCAGAGCCAAAGGTGGAATCAAATGGCCCCGTGAGGAATCTGGCTCCCTCCTCTCTGGTTTCAGAGAGCGTCACCCGAGAACCACTGCTGCCAAGTTACTGCAGCTCAGCAGCTCCTACACTGAGCGTTTGCACCCTGGTGGTCAGTGTGCATCATAGCAACCGGTCCGATGATAGGAGGGACACTTAGCTTATTAGCCTTTTATATATAGACTAGAGGCCCGGTGCATAAAACTGTGCACTTGAGGGGGGGGTGTCCCTCAGCCAGGTCTGTGCCCTCTTGCAGTCTGGGACCCTTCGGGGGATGTCCACCTGCTGGCTTAGGCCCATTCTCCAGGGGATCGGGCTTAAGCTGGCAGTCAAACATCCCTCTGGCATCCTGGGAGCCCTCAGGGGATGTCCACTTGCCAGTGGGGAGCAGGCCTAAGTTGCAGTCGGACATCCTAGGCACTGCTGAGAAGGTGGGAGAGGCTCCCGCCACCACTGCTGTACTGGCAGCCATCATCCTGGCTTGTGGCTGAGCAGAACTCCCCCATGTGGGAGCGCACTGACAACCAGGGGGCATCTCCTGCACTGAGCATCTGTCCCCTGGTGGTCAGTGTGTGTCATAGTGACCAGTCATTCCCAGTCATTCTGCTGTTAGGGTCAATTTGCATAATACCCTTTTATTATATAGGACAGAGACCTGGTGCATGGGTGGGGGCCGGCTGGTTTGCCCTGAATGGTGTCCCAGATCAAGGTGGGGGTTCCACTGGGGTGCCTGGCCAGCCTGGATGAGGTGCTGAGGGCCGTATTCAAACTGGCCATACCCCCTTCAGGGTGGGGGTCCCTGCTGGAGTGCCTGGCCAGCCTGGGTGAGGGGCTGAGGGCCATTTTCAGGCTGGCCACATCCCCTTCAGGGAGGGGGGTCCTGCTAGGGTGCCTGGCTAGCCTGGGTGAGTGGCTGATGGATATGTGCAGGCTGGCCATAGCCCCTTCAGGTTGGGGGGTCCCCGCTGGGGTGCCTGGCCAGCCTGGGTGAGGGGATGATGACTGTTTGCAGGCTTGCCACAGCCCTTTCAGGTTGGGGGTCCCCGCTGGGGTGCCTGGCTATCCTGGGTGAGGAGCTGATGGCTGTTTGCAGGATGTCCACAGCCCCTCAGGTTGGGGGACCCCCTGCGGTGCCCAGCCAGCTTGGGTGAGGGGCTGATGACTGTTTGCAGGCTGGCCACAGCCCCTTCATGGTGGGGGTCCCCACTGGGGTGCCTAGCCAGCCTGGGTGAGGGGCTGAGGGCCGTTTTCAGGATGGCCACACCCCCTTCAGGTTGGGGGGTCCTGCTGGGGTGCCTGGCCAGTCTGGGTGAGGGGCTGATGGCTCTTTGCAGGCTGGTCATGGCCCCCAGCCTCCCAAGCTCCCAGTGGAGGCTGGCTGGAAGCAGGTATCTGGGATTTATTTATCTTCTATAATTGAAACTTTGTTGCCTTGAGCAGAGGTCACAGCAGGCCAGGGCAGGCGGGAAGCTTGGCTTCCTCTATCGCCGGGGCAACCAAGCCTCCTGCTTGCTCCAGCTCCATGGCTGCCGGCCACCATCTTGGTTGGGTTAATTTGTATATAGTCGCTCTGATTGGCTGGTGGGTGTGGCTTGGGGCATAGCAGAGGTGTGGTCAATTTGCATGTTTCTCTTTTATTAGATTAAATAGATTAGCAACCCCTTGACACTCAGCCTGGCCTGGCTGAGAAGAAATGATCTTAGCAGTGCTGTATCTCACCCTTCCTGTCTAAGTTGGTGATCTTCCCACCTTCTGACTTCCTTCCCTTCCTGGAAAATAACAGTAAATGGTACAAAGGCTCAAAACTGGATTCACACTCCTACTGGTGTTTCAAAACCAGGTTCATTCTTCTACAAGTTACAGTGTAATATATTGCCCCTAAATTATACAGCTATTCCAATTGATGTTGAATATGGTTTATGTATATAAAATGTATACTCTTTTTATCATTCACAAGGATATTTTTTAAAGTAACACCTTTTAACTGAAATTAATCTGTATTTTGTGATATTACTGGTATGTGATTCTTGATGAGAGGAATTATTTTTAAACTGGGATTGCTTTCTGTTTGACCAATGGGATAAGATGAATGGAAGATTTCATTACTTTTCATATTAATAAAATTATTTCATTATATTTAATACTATCCTTAACAATGCTCTAATAATTTCAGATCCTATAGTCCTTGGTTTTGCTTCTTTCTTTCAGGATTCGGTTATCTGAAAGCCAGGCAATGAGATAAAAAGCTATATTATTTAAATATAGCATGCAGTTTATACCCTTGGTAGCAATAAAATAATTCAAAAGCACCTTTTGGTAAACTGCACAGATGGACAAACAATCTGTCACTCTTTTTAGTTTTCATTCCATGTGCAATGTGACTTTGAAATTCTTACGTTTAAGCAGTGGAGTCTATTGTCCCTGAGTTGGTCTTCTGACTTGCTTTGGCCAATGGAATGAAGCAATAGGTATCAATATTCAAATGCCAAATCTAGATCTCCAGGGGCCTTACACAATCCCTTCTTTTCTCCTGGGTCTCTGTCTTCCCAACATACACGAACATGGGCTAGTCCACCGAAGAATGAGATTTCATGTGGTTCATAATCAAACCGGTCTCCCATTTACCCAATGAAACTTCTGCCCCTGGAGTGAGAACAGAAGAACCACCTCCTTGAGCCTAGTCCCTGTTGCTGACACACAGAATCATTAACTAAATAAACGGTGTTATTTGAAGCCACTAAATATTTTATTGCTTTGTTATGTGGTCAGTTGTTTCTTGTTTTAGGCCACTATGTTTTGTAATAGATTGGTATGCAGTATAATCCACAAAATTAATTTCAAATGTTTTAGCCTGGATGTTTAGGTCTTTTGCAATTCCAAATTTCAATTTTGCTACTTCACCCCTTATAATCTATTCTTAGTTCATATACTGCACTTGCTTTCTTAATCAAGTAATGTTTCTGACTCTGTATTTCTATTTTTTGTATATTTTGTGCCCTCTGACTGTAATGCTCACACCTACCTGTTCTCCTTGTGAACACTTTTATTTCTTCAGACCTTGTCATAATATTCCTGATCCCATAAAGATTTTCCCAACTGCCCCAAAAGAGTAAAGTCATCCACTCTCTGTTTCCATGTTTTTCACATCTTTCTAATCTATGATATTTAACACATGACACAATGTTGTTTTTATTTCTTGCACCTAGCATAGTGGTAGACACAGCTGCAGTTGATTCAATCATTGCTCACCAAAATGTATTCTCTGCCCTCCACTGACCCACTGTAGCCTATACCTGTGTGCCAATTCTGACCTAGGTGTCAAAATGCATCATGCTTCTGACCCTTTGGAGTACTTCCAACCACATTTATTGGGTTTATTCAGAAAAGCAAGTGGCCCTCTGGTCTCAAAACAAAGAAAGCAAAGAAGAACAGAGAGCTACTTGAGCTTGCCTGCTAACATGTGAACAATCAATTAATATTATTTTTGCTTCATAGTAGTATAATAATAGCTAACTGAGATAATAGCTAAGTGATATTTGAAGGGCAAAGTTAAGGTTTTATGTAGACTCTTAATATGTTCTAATAAAAAGGCACTGAGTCAAATAGAAAATTTTGGTTGAAAATAAGCCACAATTTCCTTAAAAGACTATTAAATAGTATATATGCCGTCAAAGGATGTGGAAAAGAAATGCATTTCAGTTCTTTGAATTTAAACACATTTTCATCAGCCTTTGTCAGAGATTTTGTCTTTGAGCACATCTAGCTTGATTGAAAGTTTTTTGTTAATAAACTAATTATTTTTTGTGTGGTTTCAATGGATACCAAGTATTCTCAAAAGGTTAAACTTCTATTCCTAGATGCACACAGCTCAGGATTTTAAGAGGGAATAAGAGGGAATAAAAATACGTTTTATATGTGTGGTATTGGTTGGAGTACTGGAAATATTGAGGGGACCACTATGTAAAGTATATGATTGTCTAACCACTAAGCAGTACTTGTGAAAATAATACAAAAAAATGGAAAAAAAATAAAAAGTGCAATAAGTTCTTGCAGAAAAAAGGAGTGGCATCTTTTCTTCCACCACCCAATTTCTGAAATAACATATATTCAAGTAAAAATATTTTAGAAATTCAGAAATGTATAAACTATAAGGTAAAATACTATGATTTTTTTTTCTTAGAGCAAAGTACCATTAACACATTGCTTATAAACTTTCAGATTTATTTATAACAATCTTTCTCTTACTTAAGTTATATATATATATATAACTTAATATATATATATATATATATATATATATATATATCGATAGATAGATATTCTATTTGCCCTTTGTTATTTGTCCTGAGTATTATTATTTTTATCAAAAAAAAGGTCAACTGTGGAATGAATGCCTTAGGTTTCTAGTAGAAAAACTACATATTATACATAGTTCCCAATTTTGAATAAGGTCTGTGAGGAAAGATGTTTTGCATTATTTTCTGCTGAAACTATGTGCAATGCACAGAATTGTGTGATGCTGAGTTATGACTTATGAATTGAAATATCTAAGTGTAAACAGCTAGCTTATTTGAGAAATACAAGTGGGATTTTCCGTTAGCTCTTTCATTTTATGAGTTGTGGTTTAACAATCTTACCGCACTGTACACATCTGAACTTACAAAACATGTGAAGTTGGCACTTTACATGAAAATGATGCCATCCTACACCATTTTTGTTAAACCTTTCTTGATGAAAATATTTATCTTGGAGAAACAAGATGGGTGATTTTTTAATTAATTTCAGTAAGAAGAAAATTGTTAAATATATTTTAATGTGTTCACAAATTAGATCATTCCAAATAAAATGTACATCTTTCACATTTGCTTATGTAACAGTAGAAATTCAGAACTTCAAAATATGTGTTTTCTGAGCCATCCAAGGAAAATGAGAACCTTTATTTTCTTTTCCTTTGGTAAATTATCTGTTTTGTGCCAAAGAGTTTCTAGCTTGACCATGGCTCGTCCTCTGCTATGCAAGACTAAGTATGACTTACTTTCTACTTCTAAATTTACTCAGTCAAAGTTTATTATGATCTACTTGAACCATGCGGGAAAGAGCATCTACGCCCATTTAGGCAATTCATTCAATTCATCAAAAGAGACAAACAAAGAGAGGTAAATAAAGAGAAAAATATACAGAAAAAAAACATACAGGAAAGTCATACATAGCAATTGAGTCCTTCATGGTCCAATGGGAAGCTGTATAAATATTAAGTACTAGTATATAGGTATGTTAGTAGATTTAAAGCAAAAGTTAACATTTTTCTTTCTTTTTTTAAAAAATATATTTTATTGATTTTTTACAGAGAGGAAGGGAGAGAGAGATAGAGAGTCAGAAACATCTATGAGAGAGAAACATCGATCAGCTGCCTCCTGCACATTCCCCACTGGGGATATGCCCGCAACCCAGGTACATGCCCTTGACCGGAATCGAACCCAGGACCCCTCAGTCCGCAGGCCGACGCTCTATCCACTGAGCCAAACCGGTTTCGGCAACATTTTTCATATAGAATTAAAGGAAATAGGCTAGAAGATGGTCCATGGAAGGTAAGAATAAAATAATTTTACTGAGAGAATTATGGAGTATTATTTAGTCATTGATTTAAATCTGTCAGTAAATTCTCAGGAAGAAGGAACTAAGAAAATTCCAGGAAAAATATTTATAGCTTCAGATAGCTATATACTGATGGATAAAAATGTCTGGGTCATTAGTGTAGTGAAGAGGATCTTGAAATATGAACACAATAAAATACTTTAAATGTATTATATGGTCATTATGTGTCAGAGTATAAATGTTATTGGCCCATCTATCTCCAAAGTCTATTAGATAGGTATAATACTCAGTGGCAGGTAGAGGTTAAGTGTTTTGCACGAAAACGTGCAATTGGCAAGAATCATAGTTGAAATACAAATCCAAACCAGCTTGCTCTTTAGACTTTTAAAAGTTGACCATACCATCTATTTACTCGTTATAGAAGGCAACGAGGCTCACATATGAGTAGTGGCCCTTATCCACAAAATACACAGTCTTTAGAGCTTCAGTTTCATTCATTGGGTTCTCATATCCACTCTATTTACTTCATGTTTCGAAAAGAAAAGAAAGTCAGACATATAAGGTGTTTGTTGGAGAAAGGAGCAAACAATCATACAGGAATTTGTAGGCAGCCTATAATTTAGGGATTGAATTCTAGGTTTGATGTTTATTGAGGCAGATGATTTTAAAAAACTTGGAAAATGCCCATCCTTGCCATTGAAGCCACAAAGAGAGCTTATAATTATGAATGCTTTTGATTTCAGAAGCTGACAAAGGAATTTAAGAATGAAATATGAAAATAAGAGCTTGTTAGAGGTTTAAAAGAAACAAATGTAATTAAAATGAATTAGTATTTCACCTTAAAATATGCACAGGGAGGCAAGATATGAGTATAACAAAACAATTCATACTTAAACATCACAAAATTGATATATGGCAGGTTTTTAAAAATATTTTCTGAATCATCCTTAGCTAATAGGTAATAGCAATGGAGGAGATATCATTTTTCAAGACCCCCACTCATACTGCCCTCATCTGCCTTATATTTTTCCCTTTCTTGTATATAACTTTTAAAATGCATTTTGATATTATTGTGGTATTCTTTGTCTCTTTCATCATATAGTGAGTTCTTCAATAGTAGAAAATTTGTTTTGTCTATTATTGTGCCTTTAATCATGGAGCCTGGCACTTAACACATTTTTAAAGAGGTGTTTTATGGTAACTGTGAATGATTGGTGGTATGCTATCTAGTGATTAAATCATTTAATTATAGCCAAATACTGTTTTCAAATCTTGCACCTGTATGGAAATTATTATTCAGTTTTTTGTCATTTGAACAGTATATGTCCATCTTCTGTAGAGTTACAGGGATGATGTATACATAGACACTGAGTCATTCATGGTCTAATGGGAAGCAAAAGACATATAATGAAATTGCTATAAAGACAGGCAGAATGGGAAATGCCCTAAGAGAATAAAAAAGGTGTACTTTGGGACAAGTATATTGCAGTAGCATTGAGGAAGAACTGCAGTGGGATATTACAGGAAAGCAGAGCATCTGATGAGGCAATTGTATTAATCCTGATTTAAGAGCTTGAATGCCTGTCTAAACAAAAGTAACCAAAGAAATATGAAAGACCAAATTCCAGAAGTAGAGAAAATCAAAGAATTAAACAAAAAATGTCAGAAAATCCTGTTGACAGATGATGGTGAAGAGGAATTCCAAGACTTAGCTATATGTTGGGAAAGTTATTTTATGTATTTGGAGGACAATAAATAAAGATCTGGGCTTCACCACCACAGGAGATATTTACTAAACTCGTAAGAGACCGCTATGAGTGTTACTGTTGCTATAAACAGGTTTTAAAAATGGCATGGCTTTAGCTTTAGAAACAGAAATTTAGCAATAATGATCAGGGCAGGCTAGAGGGGAAATAGATATTGAATATGATGAGGTCCAAAATGATGTTTCCTGAAAAAAAATGGTAAGAGCCTGAACTTTGGTATTGGCAATAGGAATTACAAATAAAAGAAAGAGGTAATTGATAATATTTAGGGATAATAAAGGTCATATAAGAACTTGGTCTAGAAGATTCAATACTAGAGATTGAATATAAAGAACATATGTGTTAGGTGAAAAGTTTTGATAATAAAAAACAGCAACAACACACAGAATTAAAGATAGCCAAACTATCAAAGAAAAACTGTGCCAAGGAAAATTAAGTTGGGTCTTGAAAAAGACATAAAAAATAGATTGTAGGTGGGACATTTTCCATGTAGGAAGTCAAAGCATGAGCCAATGGTCTAGACTCAATAGTTAGCCACAGCTTCAGGTAGTACAGTAGGATCCGGAATGTTTGAAACTAGATGATACAGAGTGGTTTGGAGGGGGAAAAAAAGTTGGTATAGATAAAAGTTGTTAACATCATTAACATGAAAACTATATAGATAAATTTTAATGTAACATGGACTGTAAAGCACTTTAGGGGCTTCATAGGCTCTAAAACAAACAATTTAAAAAGATATTCAAATTGATTTCTCTAGCAGTAATTGCTCGGTATTGGGCAATTACAAAATAATTGAATTAAAAGGATTGTAAGGTTGTGAACATCTAAATAGGAAGACTGTCCATAGCAAAGAGGAAAGGACACATAAAACAAAACAAAACAACAACAACAAAAAAAACAAGGCCTAGGTGTCTCTTGAGAGAAAAAGGAGAGGAATGAGCTGCAAATTGTCAGGTTAGTGAGAGTGTGATGGAAAGCAAATGGAAGAGTTTGGAAAAAAATCCAGGTCAGTGTGTGCTGCTCATTTGGCAATGATAACAGGATATTTTATTTGAGTAAAGATCTTAGAAGCAGATGAAAATATAAAATTGAAGTCTTGGTAAGTACTTGGGGCTAGAGAGTTACATCTGAATATTAGAGATATAAAATATCTAACTGAGTGGCTGTTTTCCTGAAGAAGAACCTAGTAAACAAAGATTAAAAACCAAAACTGATACTTGGGAGGGCATTACTACTACAGATCAGGAAGGAGAAAAGCCAACAAAGAAATCACTGATGACGATGGTAATGCTAGTGATGATGTAATAGCTATAGTATATGTCAGTTATTGAGCAGTTATTATGAGCCAGGAACTGTGATAAGAGTTTTACATTAATGCACATACCACCATCTTTGGACAAAGAGATAAATGTTGTAGAATCCAGTAAAATTTAAAAGCAATGTCTTAGTTAGCAAGAGAGGGTGATTTTCATGAAGTTAATAATCAAAGATCAGGGTCAGATCTACCAAAACAAAAAACAGATTAAGAAAGATGCTAGAGTCTGGCTAATCTGGGTATAGCAACCTGGAAAGTCTGCGAGGGAGAAGCAATGACTTTAGGAAAGGCAGCTTGAAAGCTCTCTGCTGTTCAATTAGTGTGAGAGCCAAAAATAGGCCAAAGAACTCATGTGGAAAAATGATGACTTTTTACTGAAATGAACATGGTATTCCTATGACTGTCTAAGAGATTACAGATGATTCCCAACTGGAATTACAGATGATTTATGAATACAATTACACCTGGAACTCTCTTCAAAAACATTATATGGTGGTTTTTATATAATCAATAAAGTGATAATAGTGATTTATTTCCATAAAATAAATAACAGTCAGAATAATAATCACCTATCATACACATAGATTTCTAATAACCAATGAATATAGTATTACCACTGATACTTACAACTCTTCAAAATAGATTTTATTACATGAATTTTATAGGTAACGAAATTGAGACCTCAACGGCTTAATTATTTGCCCAGTTCATCCAACTGAAAGTGCCAGAAACAGACTTTGAGACCAGAGCTTCATGATCCAATAGCATCCCCTTTTCCCACTGTGCATGTCTCCTTCTGTGGGATTTTTGTATCTACCTCTCTGTTCCTGAATATATATAATTTACATCAATAAACTACTATGTATAACTCTCTTTTAACAGTTTTATCATTAACCCATAACGTTGGAGAACCAGCCTCAAAATATTTGACAGGTTGATTGTTTTAATCCTTAAAAGGTGGTCTATGTTGTAAAGTTGGCAAGGGCAAGCATAGTACCATTCCCTGTGTGAATCTTGTGGTTCTATAGAAAATAAACAAGGAATGTCACACGTGTGAATTGTGCTCCAGAATGCTAGGAAGATACCAGTTTAAGAGTGAAAAATGAGAGATTCGCCATTATAGTAAATTCTCTGCTGACAGATGAATTGTTTTTGTGTTTTTGTAATACCCACAAAATTTCCATCTGAGGTCATTTTTAATTTATACCACGCATTATCTCTCTGGATCCACCTTTTGCTCAAGGTATGTGAGACTGAGGTTTTGTTTTCATTATCCCACCCACATGTGGTTGGCCTACACAAACATACACACACCCTTCCTGGCTTATTTCCAACACAAATACCAATGGTATTCACACCCTGGGAAGAAGAATATCTTGGTTAAAAGTTGACGTGGAGGTTAATGTCCAAATCAAAGCTTACATGGCACAGTCAAATGCTAGGAAAATGACGGCGTTGTAGAAACAGAGTACTCAGGAGCTTAGAGGCAAGTATGTGTTTTCTTTTTGTCACCTAAGAAAAATAAGTCAACATCTTCACAGGAAGCAAAGAAAGGCACATCATTTGAGGAAGTTCAAAAATCTCACAGGTACTTAAGAAACCTTTTTTTCCTAAAAATACCTCCAGTCAGTTCTATTATTTTAATGATTAGATTTTACACACACACACACATATATACACCAAACACACCTGTGGAAAAGAAATACGTTATCTGTGAGTGAACAATATTCAGAGTTAGTAATATCACAGGTGCTTGCCTACTAATTTTACCTTTAAAAACATACACAGAACATTTAGGTACCAAATTTAACTGGGGGGAAACCAGATAGGAGGAAGGATGGGATTCAAACTTAGCCAACACTTGGGCAAATTCCAAATCAAGGAGAAGTTTGGGGAGGCGCACTGTGAAATTAGGGAAGAGCTGAGATGTGGGCGATTCACGTATGTGCTGATGGATGTGAAAGACATTTAAAAAGGATAAAGAACCATCGGGATCAAGGGATGCATCCATTCTCAGGCAGATTTGGAGGTGCTAAACACATTAAAATGCCTTCTTTCTATTTTGCTGAGCTGGCTGTGTTATCATGTATGTTTCAGTTCAGCAACACCTCCCCAACCTCAAGTTACCCTTACATGACATTTTAATCCACACACATTTACTTCTGAATTCCTTGTCCCCAACCACAAGAATTTCACTTTGAGTGTACGTGGATTTTGAGTCATTCCAGTTGAGGATAATTAGAAAAAGATGAAAGTAGGAGATGGGCAAGGAAAAGGGTGGTGAAAAGGAGGAGAAAAGGTTTTGGCAAAGTGTCCCTGGGAAAGATAAAGGAAGCCCTGTGCTCAGAATCCTTTCCCAGGAAGGAAGCTAAGACTTTGGGAAAGGGATGGATGGTGCCAGGTCACAGTGCTCTCCTGGCACGAGGTTCCTTAGAGTGAAAGTTAAGGCCATGGAGCCCGGTGATTGGCCAAGGAGGATTGACACCTATCTACCCCACTGTGGCAGACGGAGTGGGTTAAAAATGGTCACAGGCAACTTTTTTCCATCTTAAGTATTCCAACTGCAATGTGTTTCCTACAGAATCAAAAGTCAAAGTCATAATCAGAAAGACATTAAATATTTGGATGGAAGAACAGACTCCGAAGAAAAGGAAATACTTCTTAGCTTAATTCATGCGAATTGTCAGCAACAGAACAGAATTTCGAAGCATCTAACTTCAACACAGGAAGAAGGAAAAAATGAAGTGAATGCAACTGTAGACTATGAATGATTGCCTAAATAGGATAAATAAAATAGTGTTTTCATGCTTTGCAACTAATATGTAGTGTGTATAACTTTATTTTCTGAATAAAAACAATTTTTTAAAAAAACCTTTATTAAAGAGGTTAATCTGAACACACACACCCCATTCCCCAACACTCTTAGTGCCCTCAGGCAAGAACTACAAATTGGGGTGACTTCTGCTGTAGCCAGGGAAACTGAATGATGCCTCTTCCTTATAGCTGTGATGTGAGAGAGAGTGATGGAGATGGTGATAAGCTTCAGAAAACATGCCCAGTTTTTAAAAAGAGGGAATTCAATTTTCCTAAGCCAATTTGTAAACAAAAGAAATAGGTCTGTAGGCCACAAAGAACTTTCTCAGCCTGTCAGTTTCAACCTCTCCAAAGTCTCAGATCCCTTAATAGCAAAGCGTCTTATCATAAGCGTTCAGGATCCTGTGAGTGGGAAAGGAATACTAAAATGAACATACAAACCAGCCAAACCTTGCATCTAACAAACATGTGCTTTCCTGTCGTTGTGGCTTTCAACGTTCATTTCCGATGCTATTTCTCTTTTCAAATGCTTTGTGTGTATGTTTTGTCTGTGTATAATACGTGTCCCTACTTTGACAAGAAGTTCATAACAATGATAGCCATGTTTGTCTGGCTTTAGCAAAACATGAAGACACACAAACACACAACACACACACACACACAAATCCACAAGCACACACACAGATATACACACAAACATACATAAATATGTGAACACATATGCACATACAAATACACAAGCACGAATACACTAACACATACACATAAAAGCACACAGAAATACAGAAGCACGTTTGAGCCTTCTGTCAGGACTTCTTAAAGGTATACAACCTTCTGTAAGAGAATATTTTGGGCTTCTCAAAGGAAGGATGCTACACGAGTTTGTGCTAATATGGATCAGAGTCTGTCTAGAGCTCACTCCTCATTACTGGCCCATGAAATGTATACAAACTTCCCTGCACCTCATTTGGGTTTACTTAGAGCTGAAAAACCGAAGCTTATGCTTTTGTGGCTCTCTCCTTTAAACCTGAATTTGTGAGAAATGAACAACCTCATGCCATCCCAATTATTACAGCTCACATCGGGTAGATGTCACCTTTAGCACTTTGGGTGGCATGCATCTTTCCATGTAGAAATCTGTTTTGAAAGATTGCATGCACAGATTTCATTTCTGATCACTGGCAGTAGTGAGCTGAACATAGATATATTCATTTGTCCTGTGCTATTTTATTAGTTATGAAAACTATATAGTTTGGGCAACATCTCCAAAGCATTTACACATAAGAAAAAGAGGTTTAACGTTTAGTCTCAGAGCTTTAGTGATTTTTACTGAGCACAGAAATTGATTTGGGTAGCCATCTGACCACACAGCCCACTGATATTAGAAAACTCTGTGAAGAGGCTAGTAAACACCTTGTCAACTTTATTTTTCTTGCATCAAATAAGCAGAAAGCTTTCTATCATAAAATGTGAAAAACATTTTAAAGAATTTTTGAGTGGTTTGTATGGTATGCGGAATTCTAAGATAGCCGCAAGAATACTGCCTCCTAGTGTACACACTCTATCTCTCCCACTTAATTATAACCTGTGAATATGATGTGTCACTGCTGTGACTAGGTTATATTATATGGAAAAAAAATGTGAAATTTTCCCCACATATAACCATGGTCCCAAATCCGCTGGTTTGTGAAAAGATGATCCTGTGAGGGCCTGGTCTAATCGAGTAAACCCTTTAAAAGTGGTTCTTTCTGCTTCTGGTCTTAAAGAAAATGAGTTCTAAAGCCACAAAGAAATATTTTTTTTCCAACATGGCCTGCATTGGGAAGTTATCCTGGACCTCAAGTGAGACCTCAACCCTAGTTGACACCTTTGTTTTAACCTCGTTAGACTCTAAGCAGAGGACCTGGTGAAGCCACGCCCAGGTTTCTGACCCATGGAAACTGTGAGATAAAATTTGTATGTTCTTTTAACCTGCTAAATTTGTGGTGACTTTCTACACAGCAACTGAAAACTAACACTGTTCTGCCACTGAGCTTGCAACACAAACCATTTAACAATAATATAAAGCTAAAGTAAGTAATTCTAAAATTATTAACTCTTTGTATTTCTTATTTGTAACTAGAGGTCCGGTGCATGAAGTTCATGCATGGGGGAGGGGTCACCTCAGCCCCCACTGCACCCTCTTCAATCCGGGACCCTTCGGGGGATGTCCGACTGCCAGTTTAGGATTGGGCCTAAACCGGCAGTGAGACATCCCTCTCACAATCCTGGACCACTGGCTCCTAACCGCTCACCTGCCTGCCTGCCTGGTTACCCCTAACTGCCCCTCCCCTGCCAGCCTGATCGTCCCTCACTGCCTCTGCATGCCAGCCTGATCGCCCCTAACTACCCTCCCCACAAGCCTAGTTGCCCCTAACTGCCCCCCCGCTGCCAGCCAAGTTGCTCCTAACTGCCCCCCCCCCCAACCTGGTCACCCTTTACTGCTCCCCCTGCTGGCCTGGTCGCCCCCAACTGCCTCCCTCTGATGGCATGGCCACCCCACACAGCCTGCTGTCCAGTTGTTTGGTCATCCCTCACTATTCCCCCTGTTGGCTTGGTAGTAGGCAGCCATCTTGTGAGGTTATGAGGATTAATTTTCATATTACCTCTTTATTATATAGGATACTTAATATGGGTCTAGTTCTTGCCATACACTAAGCAAGGGCTGCCAAAACATATACTTTTAGGGTGTGATGACCCTATTGCTAAAGGCTTCCCATTTCTTTACTCTTGGTCCACATGTCCTTGGCAATGTTGCTTTGCATCTTCTTCCACTCAGAGGTACAGTCTATTTATTGCTCTGGCCTTGTGAAGTGCTTTGGCCCATAGAATAGAAGGGAAGCAATGGCATGCCAGTTCCAAGCCTAAGCCTCAGAGGCCCTGAATATCTCTGCTTGGTTTGTTGGGAGCCTGCTAAAACCTGAGAAAAAAGCCCAGGGTAACTTGCTGTAGGTTGTAGGTTGAGACACATGGACAGAACCTGCTGGTCTCAATTACCCCAGACAGCCAACTGGCCACCTGACCACAGACACTTGAGCAACCTGACTTGAGAGTGCTAAACACACACACACACACACACACACACACACACACACACACACACGCCCCTGGCCTAGGAGTCCAGAAGCTGAAGAAGGATTCATGGGAAGGTAGAGAAGTTACAGGCTTCCTGCTGCTTTATGCCAGTGAGGTGTGTCAGCAGATCATTAACAGGTCTGTCTATGAGCTACAAACTGGCTTCTGCTATGCTTCCCTTCTTGTGGCCCACCCTTGTAGACACACCTGTGGGAAGAAATTGTGGGATATGTAGTTCAAATTCTGTCTAAGCCAAGTTAACACATGACAAAGCCATCTCAAGTGTCAAGGCCTTTTATGACCTGGTCTTGGATGGCACATAGTGTCAATTTCACCATATCCTCTTCTTCAATGGCATCACAGTCCCACCCAGAATAAAAGAACCCACATCATCTCCTTAGGAGAAATGCCAATGAATCTGCGGTCATATTTTAAAAGGACCACAATAGCTTTGTCCGTGTGTGTGTGTGTGTGTGTGTGTGTGTGTGTGTGTAAGAAAGAGAGAGAAACAGAGAGACCGAAAAAGAGAGAAGAGAAAGAGAGGCAGAGCCACAAAGACCCTGAGACTGAGAGGAATTGAACGATAGAGGAAAGATGGTAACATCTTACAACTGGAAAATCTGGGTGCAGGAGATAGGAGATAAGTAAGATTTTTTTTATTGCTCTTGCAACTTTTCCATCAGTTTTAAATTTTTTAAAAGAATATGAGAGAATGGAAGAAGCAACCTAAGGAGAAGTAGTTGTCTACCCACATGTATAAAATATATGAGTTTTCATTGTAATGTGGTCAAATAGGTTATTTGAAAAGAAGAAATGTTCATGAGGAAAAAACCTAACTGTCAGCACATAACCCATTTGCCATGACCGCTTCCCTTCCCAAATGTCACTGGCTTGACACTATAAAATGAGAACTATGCTGAAGATGTATTTGGCTGGGACCAGTTAGATTTGTTTAGACACTTACATTATTTAGTCACTTTAATAATTGGCTATTTTCCTTCTAAATGGGAAAACAACTTTGTATAGTCCTGTTTCTTAAACTTGAGGATACATTACGGGCATTTCTGCTAAACAGATGTTTTCTTGTTTGCATGTAAATGAATCTGCTAAGATGTTATAATCCAGCCTTTCATGTGTTCCTAATAGACTTGTTCTGGTGACTGGACTGAAATTTGCTAATGTGCCAGGAGAACTGTTTTCCTGGGCACCAAACGTTCCAGTCTCTCCGTGGCTGCTTCTTCCTGTCACTCCTTCAGCTTCTGCACGAATATCAGGGCTCCTGCGGTGATTGCAATCTTTCTTCCCTTTCTCGGATGGTTCCTAATTATAGCTTCAGTCCAGGGTTGAATGTGAGCATTTCAATCATTTTTCCCCTATTTCCCAAAGAGACTATTATTCTCTTATAAAAGCCTTGTAGAGAAGACATTGGGAATTCCGAACAATTTTATTTTTTGCTTATCTTCCAAGGACCATGAGATCAGGATCCAGATGTTGTGACTTAGCCAAGGGCAGGGTTGTTCCCTAGCAAAGGAAAGCTGGAGTTGTGCATGCAAAAGAGAAAACAGGAAAAGGAGATGCTTATGCCTGAGAGTTAGAGTTCGGTGCACATGCATAACCACTTCTGATATATTTATTGAGAGAGAGAGAGAGAGAGAGAGAGAGAGAGAGAGAGAGAGAGAGAGAGAGAATGAAGACATTAAAAACCTGAGAGGTCGCCCTAACCGGTTTGGCTCAGTGGATAGAGCTTCGACCTGTGGACTGAAGGGTCCCAGGTTCGATTCTGGTCAAGGGCATGTACCTTGGTTGCAGGCACATCCCCAGTAGGGGGTGTGCAGGAGGCAGCTGATCGATGTTTCTCTCTCATCGATGTTTCTAACTCTAGCCCTCTCCCTTCCTCTCTGCAAAAAAAATCAATAAAATATATTTTAAAAAAAAAAGAGAGGTCCTTTGATTCTAACCACTGTAAATGCAGTTCAAATGCAAATAAATGTAAGCAGCACATTGAGAACATATGTTATCATATTTTATGCCTGAAGGAAGGTTCAAGTCCAAGTAGCGCCAGGGAATGGTTTCAAAAGTATCACTCCCCTCTCTCAGTCATCCTGGCCTCTCTTCTTTGTTCATTTTTATGTTCCTGAGGTCCCCTCTTCCTATTTATTTTCCTATATTTTTACCAAATGAAATACAACCTTTTTACTTATTTTTTTCTCTTTGTTTCTTTATATTTCCCACTACATGTTGCTTAATTTGATACAGTGTTATAAGAAGAAAAATAAAAATCAGCTTTTATTTTAACTTTTTCAATAATTAATATAACTATTATTAAAACATTTACCATACTTTCTAATGAAGTCCCTTAACATCCCCTTCTTCTTTCATTCATCTCCATTCAGGTTTAGAGTCAAATACCTTGTCAGGAAGTTTACCCTGGCCAACATGTTACTTGAAGCCTTAATTTATTTAAATTGAATTATTTGATAGAAAAATATTTCATTGAAATTTCAAAATCTGAATACCAAAACTGTTATAATTTTAATAGCTCCTAAGTAAAACAATTTTATCCAAGGTATATGCAGATGTCATTATTTCAAACACTGTCTCTAATCAACTCTGCATGTGTTTAAATATGAGAAGTTTTCATCTTGAAATGGGACTGAGAGGGAAAAACCAGCCACTGTCTTCTGGTGCAATGTTCAGCTTGTGTGGAAACATGCCAGTCACCACTGGAGGGCTGAGTGGTGTATCCTAATTAGTTTGGGTGCATATTGTTCCCTCTTATCATTCCTGGACAAGGAGTGACCTGTTAATTCTGACTCTTCATTCAGCAGAGGGGTCATTACATATGAAGATGTCAAAGTTGTATACCATAGAAGAAAAGCTCATCTGGCTTTTCCATCTGAATGAAAACTTCCTTAGAAGAAAGCTAACTCCTATTAAAGCTGTCCTGTCCATTCCAGGCAAGATAGCCTAGAGAGATCTATCTATCTTGATAAACCTATATAAAAATAGATAGATAGATAGATAGATAGATAGATAGATAGATAGATGATAGATAGATAGATAGACAGAAAAGAAATGATAGATAGATAGATGATAGATAGATAGATAGATAGATAGATAGATAGATAGATAGATGATAGAAGATGATAGATGATAGGTAGGTAGGTAGATAGATAGATAGATAGATAGATAGATAGATAGATGATAGAGGATAGATAACTAGGTAGATATGACGTAAATAGATTTTTCTCACCAGGTGTTATACAATACAGGTCATATTATATTTGATATACAATAGTGTGACATTATACTACATATTACATATATATTCTATTTATCATTCTAGTGATATTATTAACCAGTTCTGGGGTGGTAAAAGGTAGACTTTGAACAATTTTGCATGCCAGTTTAAGATTAAGCTTAAACCTATGCCCCTTACCAAGTCATGCTATCTCAGACCTTAATGATCATCTACCAGAGGTCCTCAAACTTTTTAAACAGGGGGCCAGTTCACTGTCCCTCAGACATTCCACACATGCGCACTGCGGGCCCGGGTCGAGTCGGCTGCTAAGCAGGACAGGCAGCGGCGGCAAAAACACCCAGAAGGCCAGATCAATGTTTTCAGCGGGCCACATGTGGCCCGCGGGCTGTAGTTTGAGGACCCCTGATTCGAGTTTATTTATCATCAACTGAGAAAAGAATCTCCTTTATGTTTTTAGCATGTGCTCAATCCATTTCTACTTGTTATAATTTTTGGTGCCAAATAGACTTGAGTTTATGGCTTAGCTGCACTTCTCTCCAGCTTGGGGGTCCAGAGGAACCCTCTGAATCTGTTTTCTGAATGAGGATAATATAGTTCACTTCATGGGTTTGTGGAGATTTAATATACAACATTCTGATTATAGAGACCAACAGATGGTTGCTTCATAAATACAAGTTTCTTTATACATTCCTTCTAGTTCTGGGAAGCCCATTAACTTCCCAATAAACCTGTTCCTCTGTTGAATTGGTATAGTTATTAGAAAACTCTTCTTATATTACAATCTGCTTTCTCTTTTTCTCACCTACACTTCTCATTTGTGACTTTGAGCTTCCCAGAAGTAACGTCTGCCTTCTCTTATCGGCCAGCAGGGGTCATTTAAAGTAGAATAAGTTTGTTACTTTCCAGGTTCTATGCATCTTTAGTTCATTGTTCAGTTGAGCCCGGCTGGTGTGGCTCAGTGGTTGAGCATTGACCTATGAACCAGGAGGTCACAGTGCAACACTCGGTGCCTGGCACATGCCCGGTTTGCAGGCTCAATCCCCAGTAGAGGGTGTGCAGGAGGCAGCTGATCATGATTCTCTCTCATCATTGATGTTTCTATCTCTACCTTTCTCCCTTCCTCTCTGAAATCATTAAAAATATTTTTAAATAAATAAATAAATAAATAAATAAATAAATAAATAAATACTGTTCAATTGATATAGATTCTACACATTTTAACTGGTTGGTCCTACTCTGCTGGACAGAATTAAAAAGATGAACGACCCAATCCCCTTTTTCCTAAACAGTATATTTTCATCACCTAGAATTTCTGGATACTGCATGTTTATTAATTTATAATCTACTAGATATTTTACCTTACATCAAATTTTCAATTACCTAAAACATAGTGATTTTTATAGAAAAACCCACTGGAATTGCATTTCATAACTTCCTGACCAGAGGCACACAAACCCAAGCACTAGTCCCACATGTTGGTTGCCCACATAATTGAAACTTCCTCTGGGTCAATAGGATGGAATGTTTAAACCACTTAATAGAATGTATAATCATACACAGTGTATCACTGTATACAGTAACATGAATTATACTTTCATAAGACATCCTTCTTCAGTTAGTGAGCAACCACCACCCCTTCTCTTAGGTTTAATGTGAAAGTGACAAGGATGATAGGAAAAAAATAGAGATAAAGATGAGAGATAAAGGTAAAAGCAGAGTAGGACCGACCAGTTAAAATGTGTAGAATCTATATCAATTGAACAGTATTTATTCCTGTGTATTTGCATTCAATGTTGTTAAATTATAATTAGCTGAGTCTACTCTTCCATTAATACCAACTTCTCTTGGGTCTGGAGAAGGTATCCTATCTAATAAAAGAGAAACATGGTAATTAGCTTACGACCGCTACCCTTCCCATTGGCTAATCAGGGCGATATGCAAATTAACTGCCATCCAGGATGGCAGCAGGCAGCCAGGCAGCTGGAAGCTAACATGAGACTTGCTTGCTTCAGTGATGGAGGAGTCCAATGTTCCCCGCCTGCCTTGCCGGCCTCTGAGCTTGCAGTTTGAAACATTGTAACAAATATAGAAGCTAAACAAAAGCCTAGAAACCTGCTTTCAGCCGCCAGGATCTCAGATCTGGAGTTGATACAGTGTTTCGATTATAGAATCCAAACAAACCAGATACCTGCTTTCAGCAGCAGAGGCCTCAGAGCTGGAGCCAGAACTAAAGCTGGCCCAGAATTAAAAAAAAGAAAAAAAGGAGCGGTTGGGAGCTTCGGTCACCCGCCAGCCTGAAAACAGCCCTCAGCCCCTCACCCAGACTGGCTTGGCACCCCAGTGGGGACCCTCACCGTGAAGGGTGTGTGACCAGCTCCAAACAGCCATCATCTCCTCACCAGGCTGTTCAGGCACCCAAGCGGGACCCCCACCCTGAACCAGGACACCCTTCAGGGCAAACCAGCCGGCCCCCACCCTTGCACCAGGCCTCTATCCTATATAGAAAAAGGGTAATATGCCTCCCGCCACCAGGATCAGCATGACAGGGGGCAGCGCCCAAACCCCCTGATCACCCTGTGGCTCTGTGTGTGACAGGGGGCGGTGCCCCAACCCCCTGATCAGCCCTGCTCTGTGGGTGATAGAGGGCCGTGCCCCAACCCCCCCCCACCCCCATGGGCCCTGCTCTGTGTGTGATGGGGTAGAGCCATAACCTCCCCATCAGCCCTGCCCTGTGGGTGATAGAGGGCGGCACCCCAACCCCCTGATCCGCCCTGCTCTGTGTGTGACAGGGGGCGGTGCCCCAACTCCCCTATCGGCCCTACTCTGTGAGTGACAGGGGGGAGCTCCTCAACCCCCTGATGGGCCCTGCTCTGTGCGTGACAGGGGGGAGCTCCCCAACCCCCTGATGGGCCCTGCTCTGTGCGTGACAGGGGGTGGCGCCGCAACCCCCCCATCGACCCTGCCTTGAGTGTGACAGGGGGCGGTGCCCCAACCCCCCAATCGGCCCTACCCTGAGCGTGACTGAGGGTGGCATTCCAACCTCCGGATCAGCCCTGCTCTGTGCATAACAGGGGGCGGTGCCCCAACTCCCCAATCGGCCCTGCTCTGAGCCGGACCAGGGGCTGCACCTAGGGATTGGGCTTGCCCTCTGCCACCCAGGAGCAGGCCTAAGCCAGCAGGTCGTTATCTCCTGAGGGGTCCCAGACTCGAGAGGGCACAGGCAGGGCTGAGGGACCCCCCCCCCCTGAGTGCACAAATTTTTGTGCACCGGGCCGCTAGTTAATTATAATTTGTTTTTGGTTATGACAGGAGGTATGGCATAGAAAATAGAGTTTACATTTAAACTCATTATATATGCTAAGTGATTATCAATTAAATGGTCACTTGTTTTAAAAATAGAATATTAAGTTTCTAACACAATGCCTTTATATGAGTAAATCAAATAAAAAATGTGAAGTGGTAAGGTGCATATCTTTTAAAATATAATTTTACTGAAAATAACATTTCTGAAAGTCCATTTATTTTTAAAAATAGACTTGTGCTAAGTATCCTTTGCCTGTCTTTTTTACAATTAGTATCCAGGAACTCAAGTGTAGCACTTATTAAAGTCAATTTTGAAATGAAGATTAAGATAAATTTGATAAAAGAAAAACTTTGCTTTAAACTTACTCAAATCAAGACATCCTAGATGAATCATATTTTAGGAAACATAAAACAATAAAAGATATATTTGTCTACCTGATCCCAAAATAGTTATCACTATCTTTTAAATAGCAAAAATATAAATAGCAGCAGCTATTGTCAACAATGCCTTTTGCTTTCTTATATTTTGTTTTGCCTTATCAACTTAATACTTTGATGCTCCTCACTAGGAAGTTGAGTGTCATTCCACTCTCTGTTCCAATTTCATCGGAGGGACAAAGAATATTCAAAAGAGAGTATTTGTCCTCCTGATACTCTCAGAGTTTTGACTTTCCTTTAGTGCTCATCAGTCTCACACATCCCCAGTCCACCGGGTTTAAAGGAAGTTGATTCCATGGAGCATTCATTTAGGATAACCTGACCCTGACAGTGACCCCAGAACTTTGCATCCCCTTGGTCACAGTGATTGCCCCGGGAAGGATATGGTACCCAATGCCATGCCATGAGACTCAATTGCTAGACTTGAAATTACTGTTGAAAAAAGAACATTGTTCTTTCTGCTAAGAGATGCTGCAAAGATAGAGTGTGTTTCTTCATCATTTTGCAACTGTCTAGTAACCAGGAATGGAAACCCTGCAAATAGAATAGATTGAAGCGAAAACTTGAAAGTCTTAATTGCGCTCCCTTGTTCCAGCTGGCCTGATAAATTCTGCCCTTTTTTGCCTTTATTTCTTTCTTAAGGTGATTTGAGTTGAATTTTCTATTAGTTGTAATGAAATGAGGCCTAACATATATGTTAATTCAAATTGGAAAACTCGCTTGTCCTTGTAATACCTACTGAAAAAACACAGCAGTACTGTTTCAAGACTCACAAGTCCCAAAGGCTCAATGCTCTTAGAAATGACTCCAGTTCCTTCACAGTGACACTGCCCTCACGATGTGTTTGTCTCTTTTGTAGGACTGAGTCTCTACATGAACCCTTCTTCTAAGTGTCAATTAGCATCTTCTAAGAATGCTTATCTATTTTTAAGACTGGAACACTGCCATTAATTCTTGAATAGAAGTACTGGTCCCATTGTCCTGCTGGGGACTTGATAAACTCCATCCTCAGGGGTGAGATCTTTTCTATAGGAAAAGGATCTGTATTCAGCCTATAAGCTTTAAACTAATGTATCTGCCTAATGCCCATGTGTTTGTTAAAATTGCATTGGAAACATAGTCTGTGCTGTGACATCTTGGAATGAATCCTGCCTAGATTTCCTTCCGTGTTGCCTGCATTAAAGATTTAATCTCAGGTGAAAATCACATCTATTTCATATTTCTAAATCTTGACATACTTGCTGAATTTCAAAAATGAATTTATAAAAAAGATTGTGACACTAATACTTTTTATATACAAAAGTTTTAAAATACAATAATAAGAGAGAAATAATGAGAAGCACGAGTCATCCCACCATTGGTAATGTTTTTAGATTTCTACTGTAACATTGTTAGATTAAATTTTAATGTGATCGTACTACACATAATATTGTTAACCTCTCTCACACCTAATGTATCCTAAAAATACTTCCATGTCAATACAAATACCTTCTCATCATCATTTAAACACCTGCATTATACTCTCATGAAGAATGTATTTTTTATTTAATTTATTTAACCAGTTTCTTATTATTCAGCATGTCTGATAACAATGATAAAGCTAACAGTAATGATAATTACTGTTGTAGCAAACACTATGGGTGCTACACATTGAATGTCTCCTTCTTACTGGTAATGTGTGAGCATATGCTCTTCCATGTTTTGGTTGTAATGCCCTGTGCCTATAGTCTTCCCCTGAGGACATTTGTTAGGCAATCAAGAACTGGTGCTAAAATGGCGAAGGTCTATTTCTTTCCTTGGGATAAACGTGAGGCATATTTCACAGTCCACAGTTCCCCTGTAGGATAAGGCTGAAATTGGGAATTTATCTGAAAACACACACATGCTTGAACTTCTTAGGTTCCCTTGTACTATTTCCTCTGCTTCCTCTGAGCCTTAATAAATCTCTTACCCATGAATTTTCATCTTATAGATTGTTTCTAATAAACCTGGCCCAAGACATCAATAGGAAAATGTTGGTTGAATTTTCCCTTTAGGAAGGAATATGGTGATTCTAAACACTTGAAAAGTATTATAGGAAAAGTTAAGATATATTGAAATTTAATTATAATGAAGGTCTCATACAAACTTTCAGGATCCTATCCACAAAGCATATCTATTTTGTCAATTCCAGAGTGAACACATTAATAAGTTTTACTCAAAATATTAAAGTTCTCATGTTTTGGGAAGGTATTCTATGTAATACATTATTCATAGATTGATATGTTTGTGTGATAGCTTCTCTCTGGCTTTTTGGCAGTTAGCCTAATATATCTAGAAAGAACCCAAGAAATTAATGAATGTGTTCGCATTCCTTCTTCTATTTGATTATTATGAAACATTTAATATGCAATATACTATTGCCTGAGCATAAAAGATTATAAAAAAATGAAACCTGATTTCATAGTCTTTATAATCTTTTGAGGTTATTGGATATATAAATAGAAAAGCATAGATTATCATGAAAATATTATCACGATAATGTTATAAAACAATACTATCTATTTTTATGGAGCAAAGGAGGAGAATATAAGGCCTTCAATAAAAAGAGAGACAAATAATACTTACCCAACATATTATTGCATTATCCTTGTTCTTTGAAGAAATTTTTTTTTTCTTAATGTCTTAAGGGGTCTTAAGTGGGGGAACAATTACTTTTTTCTAGGATGGGAATTTATTAGTGGTCAAATAAGTTGTCAAGGAAGTTTAAAGGAGGATGCACGTGTTGACATTCTGAGAGAACAAATAACATGAGCAGGAGCACAGATTTTGTGTTTGTTAGCGGAATGGCTGCTAATTGACTGCAACTGAAATCAGATCGTCTAAAAACCTATAAAGATGAAAACATAGCAAGATCTTATTATACATGAGAGGTGCCAAAACGTAGTGACTATTACAAAAGTCTATCATAATATTCTTATTTTGGCTGTGTGGCCCAGAGCCTCCGGCATGATGATTGTTACACAGTAAGGACATACACTGTAATGCATGGAATGAAGTGTTGGCTGTGGGATGGCTCATATTTGCTTCTCTCTGTGGTCCTCAGATATTATCCTGCATGATTGTTTCCCTAAACCTGGCATATTGTAATTATACTTTAAAATGTAGAGAGCTCATTTTATAAATTTTGAAATGTCATCACATACTAATAATTACCTAAATTACTTTTTAACTGGAATTTGGGGAAGAAAATTATTTACCTTTCTGTATACCACCAAACTATGTTATTGTTTGGTGGGTAGAGTTCCTAGAACCCCAAGATTTCTGGATAAACTGTGGTCATATTTGGAATTCTCTTTGCTTTAAGTAGGGTTTTTAATTAGACTCTTGAATTAAGAGTGTGCCCCTTTTGAAAATATGTTCAACTCGATTCAATCTCTACACATAAAATTTATAATTACATATCTATCAACAATTGAATCTAAAAATCAAGTTAATAGCCCTAACTGGTTTGGCTCAGTTGATAGAGTGTCGGCCTGCAGACTGAAAGGTCCCAGGTTCGATTCCAGTCAAGGGCATGTACCTTGGTTGCAGGCTCATCTCCAGTAGGAGGTGTGCAGGAGGAAGCTGATCAATGTTTCTCTCTCATCGATGTTTCTAACTCTCTATTCCTAAATCTTCCTCTCTGTAAAAAATCAATAAACTATATTTTAAAAAATCAATTGAATAAAAAATATGATGAACAGAATAAACTGATGAATGGAATAGAATCAGGGGCATGGAAATGGAACAGACTGACCAGTCTCAGAGGGAAGGGGATGTGTGTGTGTGTGTGGGGGGGGGGGAGGGTTTCGGGAAGAGATTAGACAAAGATCTTATATGCATGTATACATTACCTATGGACACAAACAATAGGGTGGTGAGGGCTTGGGGTGAGGTGGGAACCGGGTGGAGGGGAGCCATGGGGGGAAAATAGAGGGACATCTGTAATAATCTCAACAATAAAGATTAATTTAAAAATTGTATAATTAAATAATTATCTGTCATGGTTCACACTGAAGGATAGTAATCATATTATTTGGCACATTTCCTACTGAAAGTAATACTATGTATTTAAAACAATTTCCTAAGAAAAAGTGCTTTAGAGACCAAAGCCTTTCCTTTAATAACTAAGAGCATCTTTTATATATTAAAAAGAGTCAGAAGCCCCATTATTCATTTCAGCAGAAAGGAAATGAATGTCCAAAACAGTTAAGTGGTTTAACCAAGTTCAGCAAACATGCTGCAGTTCAGTACCCTTTAAGCTTTACTAAAATGACCCAGCCCTCAACAAATAATTAGCAAACTTTGATCCAAACATCTTTGGCAAATCTTCTAAGAACAAGCTTGGAAAACAGTATAAATGTTTGCTGGAGTAATGATGTACTCAGCTTTTTCTTCTTCCAGAAATTTTAGTATATTGGGGAAATGAGTTCTAATATTAGAACTATAATTTTAATTCGAAGAGCTTTAGCTTGACTATATGTTTCTTGGATATTAATCTATGGTAATTGTGATGACTCACATGTATAAACATAACATTCAAAATTTTCTAAAGGAGGTAGAGAGGAGGGCATATGAGAAAGACAGTAGCGTCTGTATGCTGTGAAAGACAAAACACATACACACAAAATGAAACAACAGAGAGACCAATGACAAGTGACTAAAAGAAGATGGAATTAAAGAAGCCCTTGCAAAATATTTTAGTAGAGCACTTTTTTTTTTTTCAGTTTTGTATTTGAATTAACTGGAAAAGTAACTTAAAAATACAAAACAAAAAAAAAAAACAACAACAATGTATATTTTAAGTCTTTGAAAATGAAGCAATCAACAAACTGATAAAAAGAGTCAGTTGCTGCCTTCAAGAGATTAATAACTTTGTGGAGTAAAAGAGGAATTAAGCAACAGTGTAGTAAGGCTCATCTTTCAGAGTAAGTTGAGATTTTATGTGTCCCTCTCTTCTCAGGTTAAGAATACATTGAGCCTGGCCAGTGTGGTTCAATGGTTAAGGGTCAACCTATGAACCAGGAGGTCATGGCTCAATACCCGGTCAGGGCACATGCCCGAGTTGTGGGCTTGATCCCCAGTGTGGGATGTGTAGGAGGCAGCTGATCAATGATTCTCTCTCATCATTGATGTTTCTATTTCTCTCTCCCCCTCCTTTCCTCTCTAAGAGGGTCCCCACAAGGTGGGGGTTGGCCAGGCTGCAAACAGCCATCAGCCCCTCATCCAGGCTGGCCAGGCACTCCAGTGGGAACCCCCAACCTGAAGGGGCTGTGGGCAGCCTGCAGTCATCAGCCATTCACCCAGGCTGGCCAGGCACCAGAGCAGGACCCCCCTCCCTGAAGGGGGTGTGGCCAGTCTGAAAATGGCCCTCAGCCCATCACCCAGGCTGGCCAGGCACCCCAGCGGGACCCCCACCTTAATCCGGGACACCTTTCAGGGAAAACCAGACAGCCCCCACCCATGCACCAGGCCTCTATCCTATATAATAAAAGGGTAATATGCAAATTGACCCTAACAGCAGAGGGACTGGGAATCACTAGTCACTATGACACACACTGACCACCACGGGGCAGACTCTCAATGCAGGAGCTGACCCCTGGTGGTCAGTGTGTTCCCACAGGCGGAGCTCTGCTCAGCCACAAACTAGGCTACCGGCTGCCAGTACAGCGGTGGTGGTGGGAGCCTCTCCTGCCTCCTCAGCAGTGCTAAGGATGTCCGACTGCAGCTAGGTTTGCTCCCCACTGGAAAGTGGACATTCCCCGAGGGCTCCCGGGCTGGCAGAGGGATGTCTGACTGCCAGCTTAGGCCCAATTCCCCAGGGAGCAGGCCTAAGCCAGCAGGTGGTCATCCCCCGAGGGGTTCCAGACTGAGAGAGGGCACAGGCCGGGCTGAGGAACCCTCCTTCCCCCCTGAATGCACAATTTTTGTGCACCGGGCCTCTAGCTATAAATAATACTAGAGCCCCAATGCACAAAATACATGCAAGAGTAGGCCTTCCTTCCCCCGGCTGCTGGCACTGGCTTCCCTCTAGAACCCAGGACCTGAGCTTCCCTCGCAGCCCTGACTTCGTCCAGAAGGTTGTCTAATTAGCATATTACATTTTTATTATTATAGATGGATATTAACTTGGGAATTGTGAGGTCTTATTTTTCATATGTAAGTAACATGAGAACATATTAATCCTTCACCATCATCATGGTGGCTGACCCTTTTGATGGAAAATATCCTTTACCTTTGTGTGCCGGGCTCCAACCCCAGCAGGTCCAGGGGTCCCCAAAGGTGTGGACAGAGTCGGCGAAGAAGGAATGACAGAGACAGCGTTCAGTTGATCAGCAGCCTAGCCAGGATCTCCAGCCAAGTTCTGGTCTCGATCTCCAGAGAGGTTCTGCTTAGGATTTCCAACCAGGTTCTGTGTCCATGTTCTCTTGCTAGGTTTTCCAGCCAGGTTCTGTAGGTTCTCCAGCCAGGTTCTGTAGCCAAGTTCCCCAGCCAGGTTCAGTCACCAGGTTCTAGTCAGGTTCTCTTGCCAATTTCTGTAGTCAGGTTCAGTCCAGGATCTTTTGCCATGTTCTCTCGCTAGGTTCTGTCTCTAGGTTCTGAGGCCAGTTTCTGTCCAGGATCTTTTGCCATGTTCTCTCCAGCGAAGTTCTTCTGTCTCTAGAGAATGTTCTGTGTAGGTTCTGTGCCTAGGTTCTGTCTCTCAGTTCTGTCTCTTTTCTGTCTCCTAAGTTCTGACTTGTTACATCTGTATTTATACCAGTTGATTCCAATCCTATCAATCTCTATTCCAAAGGTTAGGGCGTTTCTTATCTCCATTCCAGGGAGTAAAGATTATGTAGCTTAAGCATGATTGTTCATAGTTAAAGTGATTAATTACCCGCCTGGCACTTAGTTAAGAGGTTTTATTCCCTCCCTAACTTCAGGGGAAAATCCCTACCTGGGGAAACAACCTTTCTCAGAGAGGTGACCTTGGTTAAAACACATAGTGCCAAGAAGGTGAGCAAACATATCAAGAACAGTATGCCATATTTGCCAGGTCCCTTGAAACAGCAAGCATGGACCGGCTCCCGGCATTTGTGAAAAGAGGGGCGGATGACATGTTCCACTTTCTAAAGTGCTGTCTCTCTCTCTCTCTCTCTCTCTCTCTCTCTCTCTCTCTCTCTGTCTCTCTCTTTCTGTCTTCTGTCTGTCTGGAGGTGGAAGAGGTGGAAAAAAATGACCTCCAGGGAAGGTTACAATTTTGTAGCAACTTTTTAAATTTATTTTTTAAATATATTTTTATTGATTTCAGAGAGGAAGAGAGAGGGAGAAAGTGATAGAAACATCAATGATGACAGGGAATCATTTATCGGCTGTATCCTGCACAACCTGTACTGGGGAATAAGCCTGCAACCCAGGCATGTGCCCTGACTGGGAATCGAACTGTGACCTCCTGGTTCATAGGTTGATGTTCAATTACTGAGCCATGTTGGCTGGGCAGCAACTTTATTAAATTTAAAAAATCAAACTTGAAAGATGATTCGGTCAATTTTCCATGTAAAAAGTTTTTTTTATTGACTGGAACAATTCATTTGTCAGTGTTAAGTGTTAAGGTCACTACTGTATTTGATGACTCACTCATATTTTCACTGCTTGAAGTCAATCATGTTCTTATTGATTGGTTATTCTCTTCATTAGAATAGTAGTGCACTGAGGAAGGACCTGGAATCCCCTGGGTTAACACCATGCTGAATTTAACACAATATTCTAAGATACTGGCTGAAGGCTATCCCACAAGTAGGGCATATATTAAAGTGCGGCATAAAATGTCAAAACAGTAAAAACAACAACAACACTGAGTTAGTTGAGGACATTTTTATGGATTCCCATATGAACATTCATATACTTAAAATAAATTTATTTTCTATCTCCTATCTTTACTTGGAAGCCAAATAATCTGTTTCCTTGGATTTTAAGTAATGTATGGCATGCTTTTTTCAGGACTATTTTGCAAGTTCTTGAGAACAGATTATTAAAAAAAAAAAAAAAAAAAAAAACAACCACCATGTTCCCTAGAATATTATGACATAACCAATGGAATTGTACTCTTGGGAGGAAGGGAAAGAGGCCAAGACTTGTTCTGGGACCTGTGGTCATGCAATTTTGCTTTGTGGTGGGGACTACCTATTGGTTTTGCTTGCCCAGACCTCCCGAGTCTATTCTCTTATGTGCTGAGAAAATTGTAAATAATCAGGAGGAAAAAACACAAATTTTTTGCATCAGCTGGTCTATCCAGTCCCCTATACAGATGGGGAACTTTGCATGGGAGCAGGATGAGAAGGAGCGGAATGAATCTGCTTTTCTAGGCAGTTTGTAGGGGATAGACAGAGTGGACTTTTTTGAGGCACACATGATCTCCTTCTCAGCAGCAGCTTGTTGAGGATGTTGATGGCAATTGCCAAGGTCAGCTTTCAGCTTGTCTGGAAATACCAAGCGTGTTCTCTGAATGTCTATGGGCACAATTAATCAGCTTGATCTCAAAATGCACTCTGGTTTATCCATGATACTGCTGAGATGCACATGTGTGTAGTCACACAGAGTCCGTTAGCCTCAAAAGTAGTGTTATGTTTACCTCCTTCACTATGTCAGAGACAGAGTTGAAGACTCTGATGGTAGCCTCTAAGTCTTTCCTTAATAGGAGAATAAAGTGCTAATGCTTTGTGTACCTTTTGTGTTAGTTTTAACTTTGAAATGACTTCGCTTTTTATATTTATTTATTTTAACTTTAGTTGGGTGTGTTGTGCCATATTATTAAGTTTTGTTTGTTATTTAATGTTCCCATGTCCTTCCCAATAAATTTAGACCTTTCAAGTATTTATTAATACTTTTCATATTCTCATTTCATGTTTGCATAACCAAGCAACACATGCAAAATTCCTTTAATCTCTCCTTATTAAATCAACCCTCAATGGCCTTAATTATTCTTAATGGTGCTTTTTGAACTTCCCCTGCCTCTTTTGGCAGAATTATGGCAAGACAGCTGGCTCTAGAGTGTCAGTAGCGAAGTGTTTGCCATGCCATTACCCTTGCCCGTGGCAGGCCTTCTCCAGGCTACACAACCGTCCAGAGCTTGCCCTCTCTTCTCTACTTTCCACCAGCCTACACATTCCAGCTGTGGTCAGCTGGTGAACTCTGAGCTGCAGAGACAGCTTGGCAGATGTTTTGAGTCTGAGTCAGGACTCATGTAACTTTGGGACAGTGAACTCTCAGATGCGGCCCAACAACACCCCTAGCTGTGTTCATTCTCTGACCAGAATGTCTTAGCTTAACTCAATCATCATAAGATCAATGACAGTGGCTGGAAATTTTTTTCATCAGAGCCTCTAAGATGTTTATTTTCCATGGCACATTTCCCGAATTTTGATTTCCCTGAGGAAATGCTTGTGGCATGTGATGTGTTCCCAGACTTACCTATGCTAGAAGAAGATGTACACTCAGGGGAGGAGAGGTCAAAATGCACATAGATAGTTCCACATCAAGATACTATAGTTGATGCTCTCAAACAGCAGTGTTGCTATGTGTCAGGACTTTTAAAGTTGTTGTCAAGTTTTTATTTGCATATTTTTTGCTTCACTTTAAAAATCTCTATAAAAGAGAGGAAAAATTGTATGAATTTCTTCTTTTACTGAACACTCACTGTTTTAGCCAAAGGATTATTATAATGTGGATTTCATGACTGAAGCGAAAAACGGGGCACATATAGATCATTAAGTGGTGTATTTAAGTATTTGTTAATTTTGAGATTTAGAATGAAAGTATGTCTGCTTTGGGGGTCAAAGGTCAGCTACCTACTACCATTCTGCACCATTATTCCTTAGGGTGAGGTGCTAAAAAGAATCTACCTGTAAGCTCATTTAGATTGTTGGCCAAATTTAGGTCTGAGATTCCCATTTCCTTATTCTCTGTCAGCTGTGGGCCACCCATATCTCCTAGAATCCTCTTTCCAGTCCTCACTTGTGGTCACCTACATCACAGAATCAGGGAAGACATGTTGAAGTTGAATCCTTCTCTCATTTGGAAGCTCTCTGACTTTCCCAGCTGCCTTCCTTTTCACCACATCTGTCTGACACTAGCCAGAGAAAGTGCTCTGCTGGGCCTCAAGTCATCAGCTTGTGCCTATCCAAATAATCCAGTATAATTTCCCTATTTTAAGGTCTTTAACCTTAAATTATGTCTTCAAGTCCCTTTTTATCATGTACCATAAGCTAATCATAACTTCCAGAAATTTGGATATGTATTTTTGGGGAGATAATTATTCAGCTTAATATACTATGCAAATTCATATCTATCTATCTATCTATCTATCTATCTATCTATCTATCTATCTATCTATTTATCTATATCTATCTATCTATCATCTATCTATCATCTATCACTTATCTATCTATCTATCATCTATCTATCTATCTATCTATCTATCTATCTATCTATCTATCATCTATCACCTATCTATCTATCTATCTATCTATCTATCTATCTATCTATCATCATCATCATCTGTCTAAGACATGGTGCTTGGAAGTTAAAAAAAAAAAGAGGTGTCAAAAAACAAAAAAGAACTCTGACTTCAAAATTTCATTCTCTACCAGACCATTAGTAATGTGACCCATCAAGTAATTTGATCATGGGGACTTTATTTTTTTAAGTTTTTTCATTGCTTGTTTGTGTTTTTCCTTAAACAGGTAATGGTGAAATTGATGACATAGTCACATGCATGCACTTAGTGCAATGCCTAGTGTGTGGGAGGGAATGGGGAATGGTGCATTTGGAACCCAATTTTGTTTGATAGGAACCATCACACATCCTGTCTCTTATCAAAACCTGCTTCATGGCAGTTTACCCAGGTCACTGAGACCAAGCCAAGGCCTGTCACTCTGGGGGTGGTGAGGGGAGAGAGATAAGAATACAGGAGAGAAATCAGCAGGGGAAGGAAGCTGGACACTGTCCTCTCTCAACCCAGCATGTGGGAAACAGCTGGGTGTATTAATTTAACCTTTGTCATCACTGGCACTGAAAAAGCACATCCAGTTTACACAGAAAAGATTCATTCCCAAATGTAACTTTCACAAAGTCATGGTGAAAGGCATTAGGAAACTCCTTTGAATTAAAGCATGGCATTGATTATTACTGATCACTCCCTCTACTAAAAGCCATTCCATTTTCACAAGCTAAGAGGTGCTTTATAGAATTAGGTAACCCCTAGGGAAAAGAAAAAGAGAGAACAAACAAAATAAAATCTCTAAAAAAGGAGGAAGGACCTGCATTACAATGGGAAAAACAATCTCATTTCTTGTCTTCTAATATTCTTATAGGTGAAAGAGGAAAATATTCAAAAAAATATAATGCATTCTAAGGAACAAGTCAAATATGTGAAGATTCTCTTAAAGACAGTTGTTCACTTTCTTACTGGACTACTAGAGGCTCGGTGCATGAATTCATGCACCGGTGGGGTTGGGCCAGCCTGCTCCCATTGGGGCCAGCTGGCCAGGGGGAGGGGCCATGGGAGGTTGGCTGGCCGGCCCCACCACCAATCAGGGGAGGTCCTATTGGGAGTGGGGCTGGCCAGGGGGAAGGGCCGCCCTTGATTGGGGTGGAGGGCTGATTGGGGGCCGGGCTTGTGGGTGGGGGCCATGGGAGGTTGGCAGGCTGGCCTGCCCCCAATCAAGGTGGAGGGCATGGATTGGGGGCCAGGCTGGCCAGGGGAGGGGCTGTAGGAAGTTGGCTGATCAGGCCAGTTAGCCGGCCATAGTGTGCATCATAGCAACAGTTCTTTCCGGTTGTTCTGGTTGTTCTGGTCACTTGGCTTTTATATATATAGATAACTCTAAAATTGAATATGTCCTGCCTTCTGCCTAGAATGTGGTAATTACATTATTTTAAGTGAATTAAGAGAGACATATACACAGCTCTGGTAGGGGCACTCTGTGAGTAGTGCAGGAGATATGGTTCTTGAGTTCATCTTGGCTTTCTTCAATCAGTATGAGTCAGAGATGAATATCCAGTTAATTGAATGACTTCTACCAATCCCATGAATGAAGGTAAATTCTATGTCCATGAAGTTTATTATTTAATAATTATTAGGGAATGCTTTTAGAGATGTATTATACCTTCTTCCAATTTATATGGTTCATTTCTTATTCATTCAACAGATATCTATTGAGTGCTATATTTTGCTGTTATATTGCCTATGATTTTCTTTGAAGTATTTCAGTACGTGATGTCTATGTCCTGCAGTTTAACATGACATCTGCCCCAGAAAGAGCCTTTCATGACACTTATCGGAGCATCAAGGTCAAAGCACAAGGACAGAAAAGATGTAGGACTGATGGTGCACTTGCTTGTTAATAAACACCCCTATTCCCTGTAACGAGTTATTGTTTCCAATAGCTTCTTATTGACATTGTGTTGATGGAAGAAAAAAATTCCTATTCATATCTAATTGCTGCAAGTTTCAGATTATTTTCCCAAAGAAGGTGAATCAACAACTTGGCTTAGGTTCATTTTGCCACAGTCAGGAACTACAGATGATGAAACACATTGATTAGGTACAATGATAACATATTTTAATAAAACATATCAATTCAAATTGACATTTACTAACTTTAAATCAATTCGTCACCCATCTGATAGAGGGTATCAGTGAATAGAGAGTGAATTGAAGGGGCCTTTAGAATTAGAAATAGGAGCAATGTGGGTCAATACTACGGGTTGCATTGATTTGAGGTGGAATACGAACCACTCTCCCAAAACTGAGGGTGGTGCACTGTCACGGTCCCTAGGCTGAATCTCATCCTGTGGCCCAGCTCCCAACTGAGATTTCTGATTCTCCCCAAGAATTCTTGGGAGAGCGGAAAATAATTTTCAAACTTGTTATTCGTGACCTCTCATATCCTCTTACTTTCCACATCCATCATTTCCCCAGGCAGATCTAACAAATTACTTGCCAAAAATAGTCACCTGTGCTAACCTATTGACTGCCAATTTAGGGTCCAGGTATGAGTTGAGATTTTCTTTGCCATCAGCATTCTAGACCTGAACTGCTTTTTAAGGCACACCAGGTAATTAAATTGGGGACTGTTCTTTGGGGATGCAAATGTGTTGGGAAAAAATAAACAACAACGTCCCATTTTCAGTGAAAACTGGCCAGGAACACAAAGGAAGGACTGATACACCAGAGCAAATGGACTCAAAGGTGGGTTTCTATTAGTAAATTAGCTAGAAGCCACATGATCTGATTTTACTATTCTCTTTAAGAATGTGGCAAACACACACACACACACACACACACAAAACCCACCTATTTGTTTATTGTTGTAGTGTGTGTTCCACAAACTTGCTCCATGTTTATTCACTTTGCATTGTTCATGCTCAACAGAGACGCTTTACTCTCATGTGGAAGAATTTCAAGGAGCTTAATGATTTACAAAAATGCATTGTGCTGCCATGACAGTGGCCAACATTTTACCCAGTTCTCACAGACTCAAGGCCAAGAAAACCTCACTGCTGTGATTGGAAATGAAAGGAAATTCTTAGGATCACCGAATAGTTCAAGAACTATAGGGCTGCTGGATTGCCATTGCCCCTACTAGTCATATTTCTATAATTAGGTCAATATGCACGTCTAAAAAAATGGAGGCAAGTCAAATGAAATAAAATAAAGGCTTGAAGGAACTGGCTTGTGCACAACACCAGCACATGATTTTAATATTCAAACTATAAAGTAAATCAGTGTTTGGACAAGTTATAGGAAATATTGTCAAGTAACCACTCTACAGAAGGAAATCTAGACATACAATTATGTCTGCTCTCCTTGCAGGGATAACCTGGGGCCCTGTGTGGGTGTCTCATAGAAAGGTTTTTAGATTTTTTTGAGAATCAAATCCACAGAATAGAAAATGCAGTTGCCCTTTGTGTTTGTTATGACTTTTTGGTTGTAAGCAACAGACATGCACTATATCTTGCCTAACTACTGATTGGAACATGGCAGGAAACAGGAGTGTCACATAGGGATCGGGATGCAGCGGAGCTGAGGAACAGACTAGAGTCAGGGATCAAGGCAACAGGGGATCCAAAACCTTCTCCCCTCCCATCTCTCCTCTCTATGCTTTATTCTTTTTTCTGTGGAGCAGCCTCTATCTTCTGTCCACTACTTAAAAAAAAAAAAAAAAGATTGCCAAATGTGATTACCTATATATTTTTTTGGCCTATATATTTCTCTTTCTACATGTCTTTTTAAATTTCTTTATTGATTAAGGTATTACATATGTGTCCTTATCCCCCCATTGCCTCCTCCACCCCCCACTCATGCCCTCCTCCCCTTCCCCCCCATTGTCTGTGTCCATTAGTTAGGCTTATATGCATGCATACAAGTCTTTTGGTTGACCTTTCCCCCACCCTCCCCTACCTTCCCTCTGAGGTTTGATGGTCTGAGGAGCATCAATCATGTATTGTCCTGTCACCTTTCAAAATAAAAGAACGTTTTAGGTCCAATCTCGGGCCAGACTACCCCTCCTCACTTGTTTCCTTTCCTCTCACAGCCTTTCATCTATCCAAGCACTTTACCCCTGCTGTATTCTCTTCTCTCTCCCGCATGATCAAATTTTTCTTTATGTTGCGTGATTTCTAACAGCATACAGATAATCCTTACTTCCTCTCACATTTAAAATAAAATTATTAAACAAAGCAAAAGCAACATCAGCTAAAAAACCAACAACAAACCAGCATTCCCTCAGTTCCACACCCTTCTCCATCTACCTTGCTCATTTACCATCTTTGTAGCGAAAATTTTCAAAAGAACTGAACAATATTTACCTCCACTTTAATTTTCTTTAAGCGTCTCAATGAGGCTTTCATTCTTACCATGCTGCTAAAAATGCTATTGTCAAAAGCTTCCATTCTGCCAGCTCCCAAGCTCTTATCCCCATTTCACCCTACTTCTCAACGGTATTGCTTAGTGTTTATCAAATCCTTCTTAAAAACATTTTGCATTTGTCTTTCAAGAAATCTCAGCCCCCTGGCTTTTCTTCTATGTTACTTGCTTCTCTTTGTCAAGCTGCTTTGTGAGACTCTTCCTCTGTTTCTGAACCCCAAAGATGGAATGCCATAAGACACAGAACTTGTCCGTTTTTCTGTTCCATCTGAAAGCTCTCCTCAGCTCATCTTATAGTTTCATGGCTGTAAAGATTCCAAAATTTCTATTTTCAGCCCAACAATCACAAAACTCACTTATTTATCCCTATATTTTAGAAATGCGCTTGTACATCTAGTTGATATTTAAGCTTACCATGGTTTAAAGATAACATTTCCATTATCTTTCCAAACCTGATGACCCTCATTCTTTTCCAATTCAGTGAAAAGTTCAACTATCCCTGAGTTATTTAAACCATAACATTATACTCAGTCTTTCCCGAATTCCACACGTCCCATCTCTCAGAATGTCCTATTTGAACCTCCTTCAAAATGTCTGGAACAGCGGCAATTTTCACCACTTTCTGAGCTATCTCCTTAGTCATAGTGAACAACATATTTGACCTGGATTACTGCAGCAACTGCCGAAATGACTTGCACAATTTGACTCTTATCCCTCTTCAAGTCTACTGTTGGCCCAGCATGTGAAATATTTTTAAATAATGTAAAAGTTCAGACCATTGAAGTCACTTCAAATGACATTTTGAAAAAAAAATTCCAAACTCCTTATTATGTTCCCAAGGCCTGGCATGGTTGGCCAACTTCCTACTTCTGTGAACTAACTTCTTGCCACGCTCCTTTGATCACTCTCCTCAGTCATGTGGCTTTCCTATGATGCTTTAACACACAAACATTTCTGCCTCAGGACATTTGCAATTGCTGTTCATTTCACTCGGGCTGCTCTTCACCTGGCAGTCGGTATGATTACTTCCTTTATTTTCTCTGTCTCAATTAAATATAATCTTCTATGGAAGTATATCTGGCCCAATTTTCCACAGTCTCTTCTTCCCCCAGTCACTTGCTATGTTATCATTCTCTTTTATTACCTTCATAGTTCTTCTGATATTCCATACTTAGCTACTTTATTTGTGTAATTCCTCATTTTCTATACTCTCCATAGATCTTTAAACTCTATGAGGTCAGGGATTCATCTTTTATAAGGGCTTCCCAATTTGATACAAAACTGATGCTCAAAAATAATGGTAAAATATGGATACATACAAGGGGAAAATGAAGGAAGAAGGAAAGGAAAGAAATTAGTTTGAGTATTTTCAATGGTGATATATAATCTGTTTTTTAAAAGTGGATTTGAATTTTGAAAGCAACAAACTCACTTGAAATTTCTACTGTAAATAAATTTTATCATCATGCTGGATAGTTGAAAATCAAGAGTGGGGGAATGACACTGATTTTTTTTAGACTAATACAAGTTTTGAAAGAGTTTCTTTTAAAAATCATTATAAATTAAAATACATGTTAGAAATAATTTAATTTGGAGATGTATTTTTGGATTAAATACATATATAGATACAGAACATAATATAAGAAAACTAATTTAACTCATGCTACTCATGTTATTTCATGACTTGCATTGACTGCAAAACTAACAGATGCATAAAACTCTTTACCTCAAATATAAAGTTGTTTAATTATCTGTCCCCAGCTTACCTCTCCTGCTTTATCTTTAAGTATACAAGTACGTTGCGTTTGATCAAATTAAGTCCCATTTTGCCTGCCACTCTCCTTCTCCCAACCAACACATGCTTCATCTAGCTTATTTTTACCTCCAAACTCAATTCATATATCACTTCTTCCTATAACTTCTACTAACTGTTATCTTGAACCCTCTCTTCAAGCCTAGATATGGTAGGTTCACCTTCCAATTGGCTCTCAAACCGTGTCAGAACACTCTTAGCCTGGAGACTCCTTTGTCCTCCTCTTCTCTTTTTCAGTCCCTCCTTCTCCATGGTAGGGATGCTGATATGATTTTTTAGACTCCAGCACACGCAGTTGTGGGCTATTTCAGACAAGCCAGAACATCCTCCAAATAACCCATTTCCTTTTATCTCACCATCCAAGCTCCATACTACATTCTTGGGATATTGCAAATGGTAGCATGAAGATGAGAGGAACTAATAGGCTCTTACACCTAAGTCATGTATTGCAATTTGATAACTAGAGTAGTTTTACATGGGGGATTCTTCAAGAACTCAATTAACATTATCTCATTTGCAAATGTTCTTGTACCTTTTCAAGTATTCATGGAAGGAGTAAGAAGAGGCATGATTGACAGGGCATGTTTAGAGAATTTGCTATGTCTTCTAGATTAATGCTGCTTAAATTCATTTAGTATATTGTACCATTATTTCCTTGAGGCTCAGAATTTTTCTTACATTAGCTATAAAAATTTACAAATTATAATAATAATTCCCTTCTATTTTCAAGATTTAGATCTGAACCAAGTGCTTGTAGTTGTTCATAAATGTAGATTGAATAAAAGATTACTTAAATGAATAAACGACAATTTTTATGGATGCACATGTTGCTAAACAGTGCAATTATTTCTTGCCTTCTTTTTCTAGTATTTGATGATTTACTGTTTAGCTAGATCCTTCTCAGGAGAATTTATTTTTTAAACTTTAAAAGCTATGTTAGAATAAACACAGATTCTCAGAGCAAAAGCAACCATGAGTTCAAGTGAAGTTCTATATTTACCAACATTTCATAATTTCATGCATGCAAAATAGTGTTTTGAAATAAATGACAGGGAAAACTGAATTCATTGGAAGCACTTGAAACAACTTGTAATTCTAATAATGAGGTACAGAATTTGCACACTATTTACCTTTGTAATTTTAAGTGTGATGTTTAAACGTGTAATAAGCAGTTACAATGGTTTACAAGCTACATGTCTCTGGTTTGGGTAAGAAAGTTTTATGCTTTTGCTAAACTTTAAAACTGAAAGTAGAATTGTGTTGCCTGGTTTAAGTTAGGTAAATTCCAGTTCTCTATTATTTAATTTTCTCATGTGTATAATGAACTAGTGATTTCACCTACTTCGTAAGTTCTAAGCATAGCTGCCTGAATATAGTAAAGATTTAATGTGTGTCCTTGTGCAATTAGTAACCTGATAAATTAATAATTTGATGGTTAAATAGTAGAAATAGTATATATTTTTAATTTAAATTAGAATATAAATACATATTTTCTAATTTTTATTATAATGATGCAAATTCAATAAATGAATTGAGAGAAATGCCAGGGGAAAAAAATTAAGACGACTCTGAGCTCTAGTTTTTTCTTCTGAAATAAAAACATAACGCCGAGCTTGAATCTTTCTCTTATTCTTTTTCCATGTGACCCTAAGAAATACATCTTGATGTTTTAATAAATATATCAGCAAAGGAATACATACATCATTTAAAATAAATGCATTTTACAAATAAGACTTAAAATCCCATTTCTGTTTTATAGTATGACTTAAACATAATGAAAACACACCTTAATTCTCGTTATAGAGAATTTCTGTATAAAATGAGAGTAACACAGTAATGATAATTATTGTCTATCCTAGATCACTTCTTCTGATAACAATGACCTTTTATAAACTAAGGTCCATAGGTGGTTTTGAAATAATCACATAAATATTTTAGAAAAGGTTTTTCCTTTTAAATAGTCTTAGTCTTTCTGTGGTGACTGTAAATGGCATTTCCATGCATTGTCCCACTCTCAACCCTTTTATATAAATTGGCCCTCTGCAAGTATATCTCCCCTCTATGATTCTCTGCTATGTAACCCTCCTACAAACCCATGTTTTTTTCTAGTTATTTCTATTTTATTTGGTAAGAAGATGTCCCTTAAGGATATTTTAGAGTTACCTTTCTATAGTCCCATCGTCACCCTTCCTTCAATTCTATTTGTTGATTTTGGCTGTCAGTTATCCTTTACAAGCACAATTGATACTTTGAAGGGCCCATAAATTCATTATACTCTTCTTTTGAAGCATAGACTATGTACCTCATCTTCCACGAGAGACCACTCATAAATTTAGTGCAACTGCTCAACCAGAGTGGAATTCGGTATTTTACAATGAGGTCAAGTGGAATTAGGGTTGGATGGATTATCCATGCACAGAAACTTGAAACCTAAAATACAAACTATTCCCAAGTCTACTCTTTTGACCTAAATCCAATAACCACAGAGAAAGTAAACTCTAAATAACCAAAATAAACTTCTTGTTCAGAAAAGGGTAGAGTCCAAACACAAGGTGTTTGCTGATCCATCATAATTACCAAATGCAGGTGTGCAAGAATTGGGACAACTCCTGACCGGGTAGCAGAGTGAGGTACTTGTTCAAACTGAAGTCCTGTTCTGTGATGGGTTGAATTGTTTCTTCCGAACAAAAGATATGTTGAAGTTATAACCCTCAGTACCCCAGAATGTGGCTTTACTTGGAAATAGGGTCATGGCAGATGTAGTAAGTCAAGATAAGGTCAAAGTGGAGTAGATTTGGCCCATAATCCAATGTGACTGGTGTTCTTATAAAAAAACAAAAACAATAAAAAAACAACAACAACAACAACAACAACAACAAAAACGGGGGACGGGAGGGAAACAGACAGAAGGAGAACCCCATGTGAAGACAGAGGACGAGTGATGCATCCACAAGCCAAAGAGTTGACCAATAGCGCCACCAAACTACCAAGAACTAGGAAGAGATAGGGAAGGACACTTCAACAGGTTTCAGAGGGACATGGCCCTGTTAAGGCCTTGATTTCAGTGGCCTTCAGAACTGTAACACAATCCCTTTCTGTCATTTTAGGCTCTCCAGTTTGTGGCACTTTTTTTGTAACATTCCTAGGTAACTAGTACATGTTCCTGGGAGTTTCCTTTGAATTCTTCAATTTCCATGTCTATATGTGGAGTGAACATTGTTTAATTGTGTGTGTGTGTATGTGTGTTATGACTCAATAGCTTTATTTGTCTTTATTTCTATCTGGTCTAGGTCAGAACTATTCATCATCTTCATAAACTTCAATTACTTGAAGCTACCAAAGAAAAATAAACTTGATTAGTTAACTTCCAGATGACTTATTAAGCCCCTATACAATTTTGAAAATCTTTAAATGGAAGGAATTACTGTCTGCATATAATGGAGTATGAAATAGTACAACTCCATCTGCACTGAGTCCAGCCCTTAATAAATGTCACTCATTCTAAGAAATTTAAAAGAGATTTATCTTATTCCTAATGGTTTTATAATGACTATTTGAGTAACTTTTCCAAGGCAGAAAGTTGCTGCAAGATGAAAATGTATCTACCAGTGCAAATGATTAGTAACTTCCAAGTGACAGTTCAATCACCAAAATACTTAGTAAAAGCTCTGTTTCTTCCCCCATGGTTGTAATAATTAAACTCTTCTCAATTCCCAATACATCAACACCCTTGTGCTGTCATAAAGACCTTTCTCCAAACCCCATTCCATATAATCCTAATGATAACATCAGCCTGAGGACCCTAACTTGAGTCCCGTTTTGAACTTTGTGTGGCTGTAAACACTACAGTAGCAGTTACACATCTCCTTTGTCTCCCACTGTATGCCCTGTACCTAGCACAATACCTGCACATAGTAAGTGCCTACAAGTTACAGAGACTTTGCTGTCTCCTACTTCTAGTTGTAAAGGAAACATATTACCACTTCTTCCAACCAGAACTCAGGTGAGCAATAACTTGCTAAAAGCCAGAGAGTAAAAAAGAGCTAATAATTTTTTGGATATGAGGGGAGGGGATAGTATTATGGTAAATAACCTCACAGGGTGATGTGATTATAAATTCCTAGCTGGGCAGGTCTTGGTGGGTAGTCATGCCCCAGGCCTAGAACTTCTTTAATGAAATGTTTTAAGCCAGTCCTGTCCATTGTTCTTGTGCTTCTAGGTTAACACACCTTTGGAATGCCAGAGATAATATCCCTCAGAGAGGGTATTAACCTTCAGGAGAGCACATCTAATCCCGTGTTCCATTGCCTGCTTTGCTTTATTCAATCTTCCTTACGTCCCCTCTTCATTTTCAAATGAATAAAAGAAGCTGTAAAACTTTAGAGCATTTGAGGTCTTGCTCCCTGGAATAAGGCATCAGTTTGGCTTATAAAAATCCTCTATAGGTTTGGATGTTTCTTATGCTGACACTTGTATTTTTAATGTTTGTTAATTTTACTATTAGTACATATTCCATCCCTTGCATCTCCAGACTCTAATCGTCTTCGGATTGCCTGTGTCCCCACCCTTCATTCAACCCAGAGGAGAAGTTAGAGAATAGCAAGGGGCAGTAGCTAATTTAGAGGCAGCTCTTAGCCACTTCCTATGTTACCATTCAATTAGCAAGGAAAAGCTGGCTCCAACGTCATCACTTGTGCCTTGACCCAGTGACTGCCCATTAAGCAAAGGAAGGGCAAAGCCTATCAGTAGCTTAGCAACCAGCACATTTTCCTTCCCACTTGAGAGGAGCAGCTTTTCAGTAATAGATCCGGTCCAATTGACGTCCATCTGGCTGAGCAGTTTCCTTCCTCAACCAAAATAGGGAGATCCTACCATTATATGCTTACCCTTGATCTACATGTCAGGGCTTAGACGCATAAAAGAAAATCTTATCCAACTGGATGAATTTCAAGGATAGGACACAATTCCCAAATTAGAGAGCGGATAAAATATTATTTCATTGTTCACTAGATCCACCCACCTCACCCCTCCATGTTTCTTTTAGCCTGCTTTTTCTACAGACTGACACTTTCTAAACTTTTTGGTAATACTGAAGCAGACAGGTAAAAGAGAGGAAATAAAAATGAGTTAATGTAAATCTTACAAAACTGGCCATTTTGTCCTTCAGAGCAGGGCAGGATACCTTGAGAGACAGATTTCTTTAAAATACAATGGATGAAGACAATTTCAAGGCAACGTTTGCAGGTAAATGAACTGTCCCAAATGACTATAGATGACTAGACATTATCCTAGAAAATGTTTGCAATAACACGGGTTTCAAAGCAGCTTTACAACAGGTTAATGCAAATATATTGGACTGATTTTCACTTTGCCAAAGCAAAATATTTTTGAGAAATATTAATGTAGTTTAGTTTTGGAAAATGTTGTATTATACTTAAAATTTTTTTTTTATCATGGGCAGTAAATGCTGCTTTCTGAAACAGATGGAAAATATGCTTTTTATTAGGTAATAGACTTCAAAAGCAACAGAATTTATTATAAGATTGCGCTATGATCTTAAATATATTCTCAATTTTGGCAGAAATTAAAAATTATTTATTCTAGTAACTGACAAAAAAAGATAAAATCTTCTGTGTTGAATAGTGATTTGCATGCATGCAATGAAAGTAAATTTGATTACATCTCCATACAGTAATGTTGCCAAATTTTTCTAAAACTTCTAACCTTTCCAGGCCCTGACTCTAAGAACTGGATAGTTATCTCTTTGCTCACAAATATGATTTTAGGATATATAAATAGTGGTTCACTGTTATTTGTGAATTGTGATTGCTGTTCAAATGGTGAACTCTTACAAGTAAATTAATCAAAAATGTTTTAATCAAAAATAAAACTCTTCAGAATATTGGTGTTTTGCTTTTTATCTGTAGAGAAATGGTACCTTAGTTTATTAAAGATTTTTCTCCCACAAACATGATCAGATTGTTTAACCTCATTTCCTGTTTCCCTGTTTATGCTGCGGCCCCAAAGAACAGGAGTGGGTGATGAGAAAAAGTGAAACAGGAAATGAGGTAAAAGATGGTCCTAATTTTAGGCAAATTGGACTCAGTGCAGTGGTACCTTAAGTTTGTTTGCCTCCATGACAGAAAGAGGATATTTATCTACTTGTCTTCCACCCCCTACTGGTCAAGGATAGCACTAAGAGGTGTTAACTTTCCCAGATTTTTACATTTGCATAAGCATCTGCCAAGTCCCTTCTCTCCATCCCATTGGAGAAGCTTGGGGAAGGAACTGATATCGAATTTTTGGACTGGAACCTGGATTCTTTGTCGGCTGGAATCAAAGAATGAATCCACGGACAGAAAATGGTATAGCAAAGGTGGAGATTTATTGAAGAACAAGTATAGACTTCCACGTGGGGAGGGGGAAAGAGTCCCACAGAATGGACCCCCAAGTAGGGAGGGGGAAAGGGTCCCACTGAGTTCCTTTTCCCTATGGCTTATAAAGGCTGCAGATCCTGGTGCCTTGATATCCCCTCTGATTGGTCACTATTCCCTTAGACTGGTTACTATAGTAACTCCTGGGCTCAAAGGTTGAGCCTCACATGGGACATATGAAGCTCTCTCCCCCCCTCTTTCCTTATTGTTTTCATATTCCCTTTGGGCTTTCTTCTTTTCCCTCTGCATGAAGGGCTTCCTTCTCTTTATTTTGTAAATATAGACCTTTTGCTGTTCCCAGCTCCTCAGTCTATGGAAATGTACCTGTTGTAGATTCCAGCTCCCCTATTCTATGGAAATATACCTCCTGCTGCTCTGCAGCCCTGTGCTTTCCTCCATGGTCCCCCTAATTTCCAAAATTTCTAATATTTCCTAAATCTGTCCTATTTTGCCCCCAAAATTCCTGTTTCAGAACTTAGAGACTTTTGGCGGAGATGAAGCACAATGTTTTCAAGTCCACCTCTGTGAAGCTGGTTGCTACAGCTGGGGTAAAGGAGAGTTCAGAGGCCTTTCTTTTCGGTAAACACAAGAGGTGTCCTACATGGTACCCCCTTCTACTCAGACCCACCTAATGAGCTCCATTAAGTCAAGCACATCCCAGAGCCTTTAAGGAAGAGACCAGCCACAATCTGTTCTGAAGCCTTCACACTGAAGAGTCAGGGAATAAGGTCTTAGACCTTAGTTGTTTGACATTAGTTGAGCTGTGGTTGCCACAATGGCACACTTACAATTAGCACTGGAAATGAATGCGCCATGAAATGCCCTAGGGAACACCTTGGGTTCAGAGGGTAGTCCTTCTCGCCCTCATTTGCAGCAGCAACCCAGCTCCTTTTGGTACTCATGCTGCATTACCAACCCCCAACCCCCAAGCTCCACTAGTGTAACAACAACTCTTCCCATTGGCAGCTGTTTCGTGGGCATGAAAACACAAGGAAGCCAGGTTCTACCCTGTTGATCAGTGAATCCCCTTCTGCATGGGACCCGACAAGACGAAATAGTCCTGTGCATGTGCCAGTGTGGAGAGGCTACAGTCCTCAGTCAAACACTAATCCAGGTGTTTCTGTGAAGGTATTTTATAGATATGATTGAAGTCCATCATGGCTTGACTTTAAGTAAGAGAGATCCTCCTAGATAATATGGGGCGGTGGGGGTGAGGGGGCCCGGGGGGGGGGGGGGCTGACTGAATCACTTCGAAGGCCTAAGAGCAGTGGTGAGGTTCCCTAAGGAAGAAGAAGTTCTCCCTGTGGATAGTAGCTTCAGCCATTGCCTGAGAGTTCCAGCCTATGTTTCCTCAAGGTCTGCCCTTCAGATTTCTGACTTTCAGACTTGCCTAACCAGCCCCCATAATCACACAAGATGATGTATTGCCACCCCCCCCCCGCCCCCTTTCATGTTTTGTCTCTCTTACTGGTTCTGTTTTTCTGGTTGAATCCTGACTGGGCCAGGCTCTGTCTCTTCCTGTCTCTGAATTGCCTATTGTCTGGTACATTGTTTTAAAGAATGTGAAACTTGGGAAAATCTGTCATTTGTAATTCTTTGTATTTGGAGCTCTTTCACATGCTTTATAAATATCATTAATTTTTATTCTCTTCTATCCCACATATTTTGACCTATAATGTAACAATTTATTGCTATGATATTAGCTGGGCACGTAACAGACACATGTTAACCAAAAGAACTCCAAGTGTAACTAAGGAATGTTAACTAAACAGGAGTCAGTTTTCTAAGGAATAAAACTAAAAAGATAGGATGACAGGGGGCAGGTTTAATTTTTTATGTTAGTCATTTCTTTTGCACAGATGCAATAAAGAATTAATTGAATGTCCCTTTAGAACCAAAGCTATTTCAGTGAGTAATGGTACTTCAAACTAAAATTGAGCATTTTAAAATGGAAACATCCCTTGAGATAAATATTCTCGACTGAAATATGATCAGCAACTATAAAAGGCTATTTATCTCCTAAGACCTATAATTAAATAATAGCTCTCACGCTAATGGTATAAATACAAATAAAGAATAGATTTCTACTTCTATGGGCATTTAATGTCACTGAATGAAAAAAGATGGAGCACTTTAACTTTAGCTAATTGATTTAACATGATCAAACTATTTATAAATTTAAATCAATATAAAATATCTTTTATTAAATCTTAATGCATTTGTTTATTTAATATATACTATATTATTTTTGTATATTATTTATAAATATATACATATATAGGTACAGATATACAATCTCACCTAAAACTGAAACAATCTAAAAGAACTGAAATGATATTTGTCAATATGGGTTCCTATAACAAAAGGTTCTTCATATAATAGTGGTTTAATTAAGAAAAAGTTAAGATTTTATTCATGCTACATACATCATGTGGGTTAGCAAGTCACTGCCCACATAGAGCCCTGCCTGATGAAGACTCAACCATCATTATAACTTTTCATCTCGTAGCTCATCATCTTATAACTACAGCTTCCACATAAAACCTTGCTATAACCTCAGGAGAGTAAGAAAGAAAATGGAGAATTATGTATAAATTTCCATGACCTCAGCTCCAAGGTGGCACATATGACTCTTGCTCATATTTCATTGGCTAGAAATAATTACATATGCTATTCAAGGTGACTGAAAAACATACACAACAAGACAAATAGAGTGCTCATTGAATACCACTTTCTCTGTGACAGCCAACTCTTTTATAAAGACTATCTTTTTTTTAAGTATTTTTAGGTTCAAAGCAAAATTGAGAAGATGGTACAGATATTTCCCATATACTCCCTGCCCCTACATATGCACAGCCCCCTCACTACCAACATATCCAACCAGAGTGGTGCAAAAACTTATGAACCTACATTAAAAGATCATAATCATCTAAATTCCATCGTTACATTTAGGGTTCACTTTTGGTGTACGTTTTATAGGTTTTGCAAATGTATAATTGACATGTATCCATTAACCTATATAATAAAAGCCTAATATGCAAATTGTCCCCTCGACAGGGAGTTTGACCGAGAGTTCTACCTCTCACTATGATGTGCGCTGACCAGCAGGGGGCAGCATGGAACATGACAGGTGTCAGCAACGCAGTGCTGGCAGTTGCTGGCACCGATGGGCCCTGACTAGAGCAGAACCGTAGTGGGATGGTGGAGCAGGGAAATGGGAATCATCAGTCCAAGGCAGTTGCAAGCAGGGGCTCAATTGCCCCACCATTCACCCTGTAGAATAGATGGTGACCAGTGGCTGTGGTGGGAGGTGGGGCCACCTCCTGGCTCCCAAGGGCTGAGGGATCCGGGCAGGGGTTCCTGGCCGGACTGATCACCCCGCAGACAGTGACCAGAGGCCGGCAGGCCCTAATCACCAGATTGGGGCCGGGGTCCCAGGCTGGGTTGGGAAACTGGGAATGGATGGCAGAGATCAACCTTCCGCAGCACCCAGGCCAGGGCCGGGGCCTCTTGCTGGTAGGTGGGGGCAGGTGATGAGGATGGAGGTGCGATGAGAATGCAGGGTGTCTGCTGAGCTCACTCTCATTCCCCCTGCTACCCTCCCCCTGGATGTCAGGGCTTGTGCACCAGGGAAACCCCCACACTCAGGTGCCAGGCACTCACTAGGAGCCTGCCCAGCACCCGTGCAGCCTCTTCTGGGTGAGCCTGGCCACAGCCGCCAGGACAGCAGGGATCTGTCGAGCTCCCTGTGGGTTCGTGCAGGAGCCAGTCTGCGAGGCCATCCTGGAGAGAGTGCACCGCCTGTCCAGCTTTCATGCAGTGCTACCGGGTGACCCAGAGGCCTATGCTGTGCCCGGCCCACTGCATCTGACCATGCTCAGTGCATCTCTGCATGGGGACTCGGGAGCACATGGGAGCCCAGGGGCCCAGGTGCTGCCCAGAACTCAGAGGTCAGCTGGAACCTGCCCTTCCATGTCAGACGCTTGCTCTTGATTGCCAGCCAGGCCTAGGGACCACACCCATGCACGAATTCCATGTCCAGTCTACTGTTACATGTATAACTCATTCAACTTCTACCAAAGAAGTAGATCCCAAGGTTTCATCAGTCATTACCTCTGATTCAAAGTATAGGATCTCTAGGTCATGTGTGGCAGATTAATAAATGAGTAAACATATATAGTCTAACAAGCCAACTATTTAATTCACAGTACTTTAGTATCTCTAAAAATGGAAAATATAACTGTTATGAATATCTATATAATAAAAGCCTAAGCAACCATTAAGGTGGAACGACCACAACGACCGGTCACTATGATGTGCACTGACCACCAAGGGGCAGATGCTCAATGCAGGAGGTCATTGCTCAATGGTGGTCAGTGTGCTCCCACAGGGGGAGCGCCGCTCAGCCAGAGCCAGGCTCACAGCTGGTGAGCACAGCAGCGATTGCGGTAGCCTCTCCCCCCTCCATGGCAGTGCTAAGGAGCAGCAAGCATAGCCGTAAGAAGCAGTGAGCAGGCGGGTGGTAAGGAGTGAGGGGTCCTGGACTGCGAGAGGGCCCAAGCTGGGCTGAGGGACCCCCCCCCTCTATTGCACGAATTTTATGCACTAGGCTTCTAGTTACAGATATTTATGTATTTACAAGCTTTCAGTAAAGTGGCCTTTCGGTGTGAAAATGATGTCAGTTAGATTTGCACAATAATTCCTTGGAAAGTTATGATTAATAAAGAGTGAACAACATCAGTAATACCAAAAGGACATAAAATTGAAAGGGGGATAAGAAAAGCAAGTTGGTATAAATAAAAAGTCTCTCCAAGTTCCCTAACACTTATGCTTTGAAGATTAGAAAGCAAGGTGATATATGAGTTAGTTTACTTTGTGTGGCCTTTCTTCTGCCACATACTGACTTCATAAAATGTAAAGTTGCTAGTATAATAAGACACTTTATGGTATGCTAATGACCTTATTTATTTTGTCTTGTTATGGTATCAATAGCTGAAGTGGAAGAGATGACTCAATTAACTATTGTCTCTTATATACTTGATGAAATATATGAGCTGTTCAACAGTCATTTTTGCCTTTGGGATTTCCTTAAAATTGAACATGAGGAAGAATAGCAGGATAACCAATGAGTAAGATTCTATATTAGTGAAATAAATATGGTGAACACTGATTCATCTGGTGACTCCTATAATCCTTAGCTGGAAATGGTGCTATGGAAAGTGTAAATGACGACAGTTTTAATTTCTCTTTTGCAATGAGGAAGAACTAAATTAATCCATCAGTAAGCAGAAATGATCAATTTACCCAAATTATTGAATATAGTGCAAATGCAATCTGCATTCATATTTTCAAAGTATTAAGTACCAGTATATAAGAATAAAATATAACATATATATTGTTTCATACATTTTTCAATTAAAATTAAGCAAGCTTTTTAGCTATCATGACAGATAAGTATGAGGCACACAAACACATTTAATGTTTAATGGAGGTACCTTAGAGATATCACTTAGGCAAAATTAGAAATCATTCAAGACTGGATCTGAATATACTACCTTCATCTGGCAGTTATGTTGAAATTCCCCAATGTACTTCTCATCTGTATATTACATGTCTCATAAAAGTAAATGTATTTAACATACCCTTTGTTCTTACTATAGATGTCAATAATCAATTAGGACCTTTGTTAAATATAGGGTGGGGCAAAAGTAGGTTTACATATTTTGTATGGAAAATAATACAATAATTAGTAAATAATAACACAAGAATAAACTCTGTGTTTTGTGTGCTTACAACTATAAACCTACTTTTGCCCCAACCCATATATGGGACTAAAGTTCTGAAAAAGCTCTATGGGACCCAGGCACATGCTCAGTTACAATGGCATGTGAATAAAATTAATATTCCAACACAGAATTAAACCTTACGATGAAATTTTTTAGGAAGTGAATGCTGCTTACCTGGTTTTGTCCTCTATGAAGCACCAAAAATTGAAATACAGTGCTTTGGTAGGACTTGTTTAATTTCTGTGTGCCTTCATACAATTACCTTGTGCAACGGCAAAGTATTTCATACTTAGGGAACAAAAAAGAATTCATGACATATATCATATACAGAAAACTAAATAAATTTTTCATAAAAAGTGTAATTTTTAATTTAAAAATATATATATATTATTGATTTCAGAGAGGAAGAGAGAGGAAGAGAGAGCTAGAAACATCAATGATGAGAGAAAATCATTATCAGCTGCCTCTTGCACGTCCCACACTGCAGATCGAGCCACAACCTGGGCATGTGCCATGACTGGGAATTGAACTGTGACACTTAACCACTGAGCTACACCAGGTGGGCAAGAGTATAGTTTTTTCCTAATACCATAGAGTGGTAAAGAGAAGCATCTACATCTTTGGTCAGGATTCTCTTAGGTGGGTTTCAGTTTGTTCTTATCCCAGGGAATCTGGTCTCAGCCTGTGTTGGAATGAGCACCTTTTCTTTCCTTCTGGCTTTCTTCAATCAGAGTGATCCCACTCAGATCCGATCATTGCATGTCTTTGTTCAGAGCTTGGATCTGAGGTGTCCATCCATCCCTCATTAGCCAGATGACCACAGCCGCTGCCAAATCTGGCGAAGGCATGCTTTTGCATTGTCTCACTACCGCAGGTGCTCTCTGAGTTTGTGTTGTTGTTTGTTTGTTTCTGCTCTGAATGGTGCTTTATGCTCTCTTTTACGTTTTTGGAGGACATTTTATCAGAAAAGTCACTGCTGCTTCCACCACCTAAAGCAAATCTCATCCTGTTTTTAACTTGGTCTCATGTCACATTGCAACAAATGTTTATTTTATTGGTTTACCTCCGTGTTTTTGTCATTTTCATACACTAGAACCTCAGTTCCATGAGGACAAGGATTTTTATGTTTGTTGTACCATTGTCCCTGACACCTACCACCATCTGACACACAATGGGGGCTCAGTAAATCTTCTGCTGATTAACTTATTAGTATCACTGTTGATGTGCCTTTATGCAGAGATAGTGAGCTGGCCTTGTTTGTAAGCATACCTTCATTTCTGTGGGTCCGTAATAGGGTGTAAGTCACAGAGTAGTCTTCAAGGTGGCAGGAGTTTATACCGCCAAATCCATGTTTGCCTCCAGTAAGGGTGATGCAACAGGAAACAACCCTCACCTACAGGTGATTCTCCAAAAAGAAGTCAAGTTGTATGATGAACCACACCCAGCACTGACAGTGGCCAGGCCAGTAAAGAGAATCCGGGAAGGGCAGTAATCGTACTGATTACCATTCATTACATCAAATCAGTAGTATATTCTTTTGAAAAGTAATGTCCTTTAGCAAATGCTCATTAATTGCATTTCTTCAGGGTACTTTGAGACTAAGAATTTATGAAAGCTTCAAATAAAGCAGACTGGTAGCTATAAAATAAAAAAGATATTAGGTTCTGACCCTTAATATTCAAATGTGTGCTTGGTTTCATTTTCTTTAATAATAATTTCACAACCCATTTGGAGAGAAAAAGGATGCCTGTGTATTAGTCAGTAAATATAACTTTGAAGGCATGAAAGTGTACTCAAGAGTGCTCAGATATTCTTAAGAAGTGGTTTTTCTGTTAAAATTTCATGAGATGATACTTGGAACACGCGTTTGGCTAATGGCAAGGGACTCACATCTTTGATGAAGGAATTCAGATCTGGATATTGTCACCAAGCAGAAAACGTGATCCTCCGATTTTTTAGTAGGAGGAAGCCAATGCTTTGGACATGATGTTCCCTTGTGTTGAAGGCACATATTTTAAATCGTAGAAAAGAAACTGCTGCTCCGGATTTGCTTCTAAAATGCTTTAATACTTTATTTTAATTTCTGTATGAAATATTATTAGGGCCTGGGTAAGTGATGCAATTGCTGGTTTGGGGTTGGCAATATGAGAGATTTCCCTTTCCTCTGTTTGGGAACAAAAGATGAGCTGCTGAAATTTAAAAAGTTATAATCTGGCCCTGACCGGTTTGGCTCAGTGGATAGAGCGTCGGCCTGTGGACTGAAGGGTCCCAGGTTCGATTCCGGTCAAGGGCATGTACCTTGGTTGCGGGCACATCCCCAGTGGGGGGCGTGCAGGAGGCAGCTGGTGGATGTTTCTCTCTCACCCATGTTTCTAGCTCTCTGTCCCTCTCCCTTCCTCTCTGTAGAAAGTCAATAAAATATATTTAAAAAATAAATAAATAAATAAATAAATAAATAAAATGTTATAATCTGTACTAAATATAAGGGCAATAATTTTCCCTCGGCACATGCATTTTTCTTTCAGCAGACACATTTTTATCAAGTACATCTACTTTTTATTAAAATCATCTGGCAACCCTCAGTTATAGTTGCCATTGGGAGAAAAATATGATAAGCATCATTCTCGCAAATGCATTCTGTGAGTTTAAAAGACCAGGACCCTATGTCTTCAGGAGTAGAAAGTAAATGTCAATCAAGTAGCAGAGTTGTTTTATTAAACTACTATTATAGTACTTCCCATGGAAAAGCAGGCTGTTACACCTTTTGTTCTGAACCCCTCTTTACACTCTTGATAATTTTAAAATACAGGAAGGTGGAGGGATTGAGTATAAAAGAAAAAAAGAAATAATTCATAGACACAGACAAAATTTTGGGGATTGCAGGGAAAAGCGGGGAAAGGGTGGATGGAGTTGAAAGAAGATATAGGGGAAATAAATGGTGATGGAAAATAAATAAAATAAAGAAAAAATACACAAGCAATACATTTCATTATCAGCTATGGTGATGTCATCATGGTATGCCGTAACCCCTGGAAAATTCCACTGTACGCTTGTAAGAGGATGAGAATGAAAAAGACATATTATGTCTTAGCATTCTTAAAAGGAAAGGTTTTGTTCCCATAGATCTACTAAAAGACAGAGGTTTCAGAAACCATGTGTGTGATCAATTTGATTAAAAAAAATAAATGTCTAACCGAGACGATAGGAACTGAATATTGCTCAACATTGCTCTCTCTTCTTAAACTTAGCCTAACTATTGCAGAACTAAGGAGCATTATTTGGCAAATAATATAATCCAGTATTATATATGTATCAGTGTATTTATTCTCCTAACAGTAGTATATATTTTTTGCTAAATTATTTCTACTGTCACTTGTTAATAGCAAAAATAAATATTACATCGAGTTAAAGGCCACTTACTGAAATTAAGGATAATTATCCAAGTTGTTTGAATATTAGCTCATATTTCTTTTTTTAAATATTTTTATTAATTTCAGAGAAGAAGTGAGAGAGAGAGAGAGAGAGAGAGAGAGAGAGAGAGAGAGAGAGAGAAACATCAATGATGAGAGAGAATCACTGATCAGCTGCCTCCCGCACGCCCCACACTGGGAATCGAGCCCACAACCCAGGCATGTGCCCCCACCACCAGAATGGAACCCAGGACTGTTCAGTTCGCAGACCGACACTCTATCCACTGAGCCAAACCGGCCAGGGCTCTTAATCAGAAGCGATACTTATAAGAAATCTCATTAAGATACATACTGTTTGATGCTCTAAATTGAGACATAGACTCTACATGTTTTCAAAGGCTTTCCGATCCGTTAAGGAAAATGCATGAATACATAAATAACTGTGACATAAGATGGATTGTGTTCATTACACATCTGCTTGTAATGTCAGGAAAATCTTCTGGAAAGAGTAAACTTTTAAATGTAAACTAAATTAATCATATAAAAGATGGTTGCAATTTAGTAATTCTTATAAAGAATTTGCATTCTAATTAATGATCCTGATGACTCAGACTCTTTACACCCTAACAGGCTCATTTTTGTAAGAGATTAGAAACAGAGCATGACTTTTCTACTTAAATGTTTTTGTCTTTGAATCTCCAGATTGTTCAGATAACCATAGGAGAAGGAAGAAACATTCTGAAGTATCGTTCCCTGAGGTACAAGAAACTGATTTAATTTAGAGATAGGGCTGAAAGTCTGAGTTCAGACAATACTCATTCTTAATCAGAATGTTACTCATAAAATGCAGGCTATACAAAATAAAGGAAAGTTCATATGGCAGCAAGTTCAAAGACTATTTATCTAAGCCATGCCAAAAAAACCCCACAATGTAATAGTTTCTTAAAAAACATAGAATGAGAAGGAAGTATTCGATATATTTAACAAAAGTGTACACTAAAACATTCCCTTAAGGTTATGTACAAATTATTACAGATTGAATTTCAGTCCCTACCAGATAAGCATATGAGAATCTAGAGGTCCAGCAACTGCCTGCTTTTAATTTTGTTTTGTGTTAATGTCAATATTCATTTTGGAGTTGCCGAAACCGGTTTGGCTCAGTGGATAGAGCGTCGGCTTGCGGACTGAAGGGTCCTGGGTTCGACTCCGGTCAAGGGCATGTACCTGGGTTGCGGGCACATCCCCAGTGGGAGATGTGCGGGAGGCAGCTGATCGATGTTTCTCTCTCATCGATGTTTCTAGCTCTCTATCTCTCTCCCTTCCTCTCTGTAAAAAATCAATAAAATATATTTAAAAAAATATATTCATTTAAGAAATTATATAAAGGAGTCTGTATTCTTTGATATATATCCTGAGAAGATCCACTTTATTTTACAGAAAATATAATGTCTTTAAATATTTAATGAAACATGACATGTTATAAATATTTTAAAGGACATTCAACATATTCTATTCTCTTAATATGTATATAGTAGGCATCAGTTGAGATCCAGGCTGCAATTGTATTTTGCTTTGTGTTTGCAAATATCTTCATTACACATTTCCATTGAGCCTTACTACTTCACTGAAATATAGGTATTATTATTACCTGTTCTATGGTAGACTCAAGCTCAGGAAAATTAAGTTAGACAGGAGTATGGCCCAGGTCTTCTGACTTCCTTCTCATTATAATCTTTCCCATAACACCACAGTTTAGCCTACACGAGGTACCAATATACCCTCTCTTCTGGTCTCCTTATCCCCTTGGGAAATAAAGGATTAAATCTTGTTTAATCTCATTAGTATCCTTATAAAAACCTATAACCTAAGCAGTCGAAGAGCTTTCCATCTCTCCCCTGGAATCCTTTGTTTACTAGCTGATAACCAAGAAAAACTTTTTGTTGGTATTGCAAAGATTTTTGTTCTAAAGCTAGACATGAAAACTTCAAATTGAAAATGTTTTGAAGTTAGTGTACACTCACATTACAATTCAATCAATCAATCAATCAACTAGAATAAATCCCTGATAATAATATAATAGTAAAACTACAATTTCAGCCAGAAGACCACACCCTTCTAGTGCTGGCTAAATTAAGAGTATCTCTCATCTCTGGATGAGAATCTGCCTGAGCTAGCCTGAGATTTTTATCATGCAAGAAAATCCCCTTCTGGAAGTAAGAGAAACTAGATAGCTCCGAGATACACCCATGATAAATTGTCTTAGAGTTCAGATAACTTTCAAGACATCACTAACTGCTTTGTTAGTTTAAACCATATGAAATTGCCACTATCTTTAGGTTAACACCAGTTTGATAACTTCATATCGTTCAACTTAATACCTTCATTGTATGGGAAATAATAAAATACATTCATTAAGGGTATAAGCTTTAGGGTCCAAAGACCTTCATTCACAAGTAAGCACTTGCCCATGCTAATTAGAGCAAGTTAATTAGCTCTCAAATGGACATGATTGTAATAAAGATAGGCCTCATAAAATTGTTGTGAAGACTCACTAAAGCTATGAATATCTTTATATTTAACACATCTGGTACTAGATACCAGAGTAGTACTCAACAAATAGAAAAATATTATAGAGCTAATATTGTTGCTGAGCTCCTGTATATGAACTTTGAACCCTTCCTAGCTTTCTCACTCAGGAAGACTTACTAGTTATTTCTGATGAAACAGGACTGAACCTCCATTTTTGAGCTTATTCCTGCCATGGTGGCCATACAGCACCTTCCATCCAGGGTGTTCTGAGAATGGCTACCTCACTGAGCCTAGGTAGTGCTAACACTAGGATTTGCCCAAATGTGACTTTAAAGCACTCATAAATAATTTCACTTTTAATTCGTACACAAAGAATGCTTTTATTATTCTATAATAAAGTCATATGCAAAAATATAATGTGTTACTTCTGAAATCTCACTGCTATTTTTTCTTGGATCTGGAGCCTGGGCAATCAAGATCCCATATTTGTTTCTTTACTAGCCTCCCACACATTCTTTGGAAACTCTTCCTTCAAATTCACAGACTATTACTTTTCTCAGCCATTGGCTTTTTCACATCTTTGCTCTGACTGCTGTGCAGCATCAATTGTACATTCCTTAAAAATAGGTCTGTTTTTACATTTGACATCATCATTGCATATGATTAGCACATGACCTTGTATATTACCAGCACCCTAATAATATATGTTGAATATAATTTATTTCACTATCCAATTTATAAGTAATTTCAAAAGTGTGTTTCAAAATTTATACTTGGAACTTGGAAGACTTATGAAGTTTTTTTTATTATTTGTTTGTTTTAATAGTAAATTACATATCAATTTACTAATTTAATAGTAAATTACATATTAATTTACATATTAATTTACTATTAAATATTGGAAATATTTTTATGTAATTTTTTATTTTCCAATAACAGTTGACATACGATATTATATTAGTTTTGGGTGTACAACCTTGTGATTTGACCTTTATATAACTTAGAAAGTGATCACCTGCTAAATCTAGTATCCATTTGACATCATATATAGTTATTACAATACTAGAGGCCCGGTGCATGAAATTTGTGCATGGGAAGTGGGTCCCTCAGCCCAACCTGCACCCTCTCCAATCTGGGAGACCTCCAGGGAGCCCTCTCCAATCCGGGAGCCCTGATGGCTTAGGCCCACTTCCAGTGGTTCTCTGCTCTCTGTGGGGCCTGGCCACTCCATGCCCACTGCCCAGAAGCTCCCCGTGGCTGGGGCGGGATGCTTGCCTCATCTCTGCGGTGATGAAGCAAGCATTCCCCCAGGCCGCTCACGCTGCCCGCTCTCAGAAGCCACCTCCCAGGACTGGAGGACTCCGGCAGGGCTGAGGGGACTGGGTGCCTCCATCTTGTGGCTATGGGTGCTGCCATCTTTGTGACAAAGTGATGGTTAATTTGCATATTACCCTTTTATTAGATAAGATTATTGATTATATCCCCTATGCTGTACTTTATATCCCTATAAGTATTTTGTAACTACCAATTTGTACTTAATAATCCCTTCCCTTATTTCACCCACCCCCTAAAACTCTTCCATCTGGCAACCATCAAAAAATTCTCTGCATTTATATATATATTTTTCTGTTTTGTTTGTTTATTTATTTTGTTTTTTAGATTCCACATGTAAGTGAAATTATATGGCATTTGTCTTTTTCTGTTTGACTTATTTCACTCAACACAATATCCTCCAGGTCTATCCATATTATTGCAGATGGAAAAGTTCCACTCATTTTTATGGCTAAGTCATATTTCATTATATATACACACAACTTATTTATCCATTCATCTATTGATGGGCACTTAGGTTGCTTCCATATCTTGGTCATTGCAAATAATGCTACAATGAACATATGGATGCATATGTCTTTTTGAATGAATACTTTTAAGGCTTGCAGACCCACCATGACTGCCTATTGACCCACAATGTAGCTTAAATAATACTTGGGGGGCGGGGGCGGAATCTACCTTTGAATTTCAGTGCCCCTGCAATAATATCTTGAGTACTTCATGCCAGAACTTCTTGCCTCTAAGTAATTATTCTTTTGCTATGTGGGAATAAGGATGATTGCCTGGGTTACTGAGAATGAAGGCTCCAACTTCCAAGGATGACTTGGTTGCACCAAGGGAAGATTTTTACAAGAGGAGAATTCTTCAAGTTCTTATGTCTATGTTTGTATTCACAATAGCCAGTCTGCTGGCTCAAACTGGGCTACACAATATGATAGCCAACAGCCATACAGGGTTATTTATATTCAAACTAGAGGCCCTGTGCATGAACTCATGCACAGGTGGGGTCCCTCATCTTAACCGGAAATCAAGACCTATTGGGGGGAAAGCCATCAGGGGGCAAGGACCATAGGTTGGCCACCGGTTGGGGGGGCTGGCCAGGGGAAGAGCTAAGGGAGGTTGTCGGGGGAGGTGATTGGTGCCAGATCAGGTCAGTTAGCTGCCATATATATATATATATATATATATATATATATATATATATATATATATATGTTTTAATTAAGTAAAATTTAAATTTCAGTTCCACAGTCACATTAAACATATTTCCAGTATTTATAGTCACATGAGGCTAGGGTCTAACAAACTGAATAGCACAGATATTGAGCTTTCCCCCGCCCCCCCCCCCGCCCCCGTGTTATAAAGTTCTATTTGGCCACATTAGTCCAAACAATTAATGGCAACAAAGGATGGGAGTCACAGGGGAAGGAATAATTTGTAACTCCCATTATCAAGGAGAGTCAGTACAGGAAAGTCATGGTTTCAGAAAAGCCTTGCCAATTCTCAGCCATTGGAGGCGTTAACACATCTCTTCACATGGAACTGGAATTTCAACTTCTCTTTATTTGATACATGTAATCTTTCTATACTAAGGAAACACAGTTCTCTTTTTCCAAAGCTGAAAGGAAACAACAAGTAAAAAAAATATTTCCTAGTGTATTTTTCTTATATTCTCTCTCCAACACTCTATGATTAAGTTATAAAATTTTCATTATATATGAAAGTATTTTATGTAGTTTTATCCATCAAATATATATATATATTAAATTCCAACCTTTAGGTGGGAATAGAAGGATCATACCTCAACATAATAAAAACCATATATGACAAACCCACAGCCAACATCATACTCAATGGACAAAAACTAACACCATTTGCCCTAAGAACAGGAACAAGACAGGGATGCCCACTCTCACCACTCCTATTCGACATAGTACTGGAAGTATTAGCCATTGCAATTAGACAAGAAGAAGAAATAAAAGGCATCCAAATTGGAAAAGAAGAAGTAAAACTGTCCTTATTTGCAGATGACATGATATTATACTTAAAAAACCCTAAAGACTCCATCAATAAACTATTAGACTTAATAAAAGAATTCGGCAATGTAGCAGGATACAAAATTAACGCCAAGAAATCTATGGCATTTCTATACACCAATAGTGAATGTGCAGAAAGAGAGACTAAAAAAGCAATCCCATTTACCATCGCACCAAAAAAATTAAGCTACCTAGGAATAAACTTAACTAAAGAGGTAAAAGACCTCTTCTCAGAAAACTACAGGACGTTGAAAAAAGAGATAGAGGAAGACATAAAGAGATGGAAGAACATACCATGTTCTTGGATTGGTAGAATCAACATCATTAAAATGTCCATACTGCCCAAAGCAATCTATAAATTCAACGCACTTCCTATTAAAATACCAATGGCATATTTCACAGACCTAGAACGTACTCTCCAAAAATTCATCTGGAATAAAAAACGACCCAGAATAGCTGCAGCGATCCAGAGAAAGAACAAAGTAGGGGGGATCTCAATACCAGATATCAAGCTGTATTACAAAGCCACTGTTCTCAAAACTGCCTGGTACTGGCACAAGAACAGACATATAGATCAATGGAATAGAATAGAGAGCCCAGAAATCAGCCCCAACCAATACGCTCAATTAATATTTGACAAAGGAGGCAAGAACATACAATGGAGTCAAGATAGTCTCTTCAATAAATGGTGTTGGGAAAATTGGATAGATACATGCAAGAAAATGAAACTAGACCACCAACTTACACCATACACAAAAATAAACTCAAAATGGATAAAGGACTTAAATATATGACTGGAAACCATACAAATACTACAAGAATCCAAAGGCAACAAAATCTCAGACATATGCCGAAGCAATTTCTTCACTGATACAGCTCCTAGGGCATTGGAAACTAAAGAGAAAATAAACAAATGGGACTACATCAAAATAAAAAGCTTCTGCACAGCAAAAGAAACCATCAACAAAACAACAAGAAAACCCACTGCGTAGGAAAACATATTTGCCAATGTCATATCTGATAAGGGCCTAATCTCCAAAATTTAAAGGGAACTCATACAACTTAACAAAAGGAAGATAAACAATCCAATCAAAAAATGGGCAAAGGATCTAAATAGACACCTTTCAAAAGAGGACATTCAGAAAGCCAAGAGACATATGAAAACATGCTCAAAGTCACTAATCACCCGAGAGATGCAAATCAAAACAACAATGAGGTACCATCTCACACCTATCAGACTGGCTATCATCAACAAATCAACAAACGACAAGTGCTGGAGAGGATGTGGAGAAAAAGGAACACTTGTGCACTGCTGGTGGGAATGCAGACTGGTGCAGCCACTATGGAAGACAGTATGGAGTTTCCTCAAAAAACTACAAATGGAACTCCCATTTGACCCTGTGATCCCACTTCTAGGAATATATCCCAGGAAACCAGAAACACCTTTCAGAAAGGATATATGCATCCCTATGTTCATAGCAGCACAATTCACCATAGCTAAGATCTGGAAACAGCCTAAGTGCCCATCTGTAGATGAATGGATTAGAAAACTGTGGTACATCTACACGATGGAATACTATGCTGCTGTAAAAAAGAAGGAATTCTTACCATTTGCAACAGCATGGATGGAACTGGAGAGCATTATGCTAAGTGAAATAAGCCAGTCAATGAAGGAAAAATACCACATGATGTCACTCATTTCTGGATAATAAAGACCATTATAAACTTATGAACAAAAATAGATACAGAGGCAGAGCTGCCTTGAACAGACTGTCAAACTACAGCAGAAAGGCCGGGGAGGGTGGGAGGGCAGGACGGGGGTGGGTAAGAGATCAACCAAAGGACTTGTATGCATGCATATAAGCATAACCAATGGACATAAGACACTGGGGGGTAGGGGAGGCTAGAGGATTGTCAAGGGCAGGGGAGAAAAAAGGAGACATATGTAATACTCTTTGTAATACTTTAAGCAATTAAAAAAAATAAAAAAATAAAAGACTATTCAATCTAGGTAATATTGCAAAACTTATTATTATCTTAGCTTTCCAAGATGCAAGAACTTTGACTTTTAGCAAATTCCCTCTGCTGTTATTAGAAGAATTACTATGAGGAAAAATAACACAATTTTAGAAACATGTAAAGTTCACCTTTGAAAAGGAAGATCCAATATTGATTCTACTTTTTCAAGGAAATTATTTCCTGAGGTTTAAGTTTTCACCACTAACATATTTGAACATCGAGACAAGAAAAGTCTCTCTTGCCCCTTACTTGGCTCACATTTTTCAACTATATATAAAATTTCTCAACTAAAAGGAAATTGTCTTCTATAAGTGACCTCAGGGTTTTGGTTAATTACTTACATTCTATGCAAACTCTGAAACATACATATAAATAAGAATGTAAATATTGCTGGCACTCTGCATTTTTCTATGAAGTTATATGCCGAGGCTACTATCTAGTTGTATTTCATCCTAAGGTTAGTAGAAGTTCATGAATATTGATACTTTCATAATAAGACTTTTAAATAGTTAATTTTTTCAATACAATAGGGACCCTTTGTCCATGTCAACATTTTTAGCCAAAACTGGAGCAATTATTTAGCTATTGGTCTGGAACATAAATCCCATCCTTTGCCCAGACTTCTCTTGCCAGGCTGCTCCTGGTTGATTAGAGAGCATCTCTCTGATAAGACCATGGGTAACTTCATTCTTCGAATCCTTGTCTATCAACATTTGTACTTTGATCATCAATTGTCTTTAATTCAACAATGCCCAATTAACTCAACTAACAATGCAGTCATCAGAAACAGAGAAAAAAACATATAAATAAGTGACTGGATCAAAAGCTAGCTACCCAGTCTTCTGTTTTCTATGGTAGTGGTGCTCTTTATATATTTCCCAAAATATTCAACAAAGGTCACACATGATCTTGACTTTGTATCACATATCTTGGAAATTCACTTTGATCTAAAAATTTTTTTCATCAAAACAAACTAAATAAGATTTTGTTTCTAAATGTTACTATTTACTTTTAGCAAAATATCCTTTCATTGGAGTTACCTAGATATTTGGAAGGGAAATATTTTATTTCACTACAAAAAAATTATTTAGGCTTTAAGTAGCATTCTAACCTTACACAAAGACATTCAATTTCAAAGAGATGTTATAATTTTTTGGTTTTATCTCAAGCCCACAGAAATCTCTACCTTATGGCACAGTCAGGTAAACAGACTCCCAATATCTAAACATATTGGGTTATTGCAGGAGCTCAGTGCCTTAAAGTTTGCATATTTCCTTCCTTCTTTCCCTTCTTATTCTTTTACAGATCTTATGACTAGAATTTAAGACCAATTTTATTATATTCCATGACATCAAAAATCCACCTTATCGCTACATCCATTAGGTCTAAATCATACTTCTGGAACTAAGCAGAAAATATCTAATTTAATTTTCATGTGACTATTTTTTTTTATCTCTCTCCCACTCACATTTCTTTTTTGGCTCAATATCATTCTCTACTCCAGATAATTAATTAAAAAATATCAATACCAATTTCACATCACACCATGTGCCACCAGAGGCAACGAGTTCCTCATATTTGAATATTAAATTTGAACAAATATTATATTCAACTAACTTTCAACTTTAGAAAGTTCATTAGAATTTTAAGTAGATGATTTTAATAACTTTATCCTAATTTTTCATTATTCTATAACATCCTTAAGATAATTGTACACCCCCCTAGACGAAAATTTGCATAATTACTCTTAGTGTAAAACATCATTTGCTTCATAGAACTATTTTCAGTAATATATGAAATAATCTGTATAAAACAGTACATTGCCTGATATATAGAAATATGCAGTAGTTACTAATAACATTTTTATTGTGACATCTGGCTACTGTGCTTATCTTTAACTGTGATTGAATGAAATTTGCACAGAAGCACAGTAATCTCATGGTATTGAGACCATCATTCCAATTTCAATGTCAGTGAGTGAGTCAGCTAGCTAGTGGCATGATCAAACAGACTCGGAAATGCCAGTAACTCCCATCAGGCACACAGATTGATCTGTTTATTGCTGGAAATAATACTCCCATTGTTCTCGACACCACTCTATCACCACAAAATATTATGGACTAGACAGTTTAATCCTTTTCAACATGTGTGCTTTGGCTTGAACTGTAGGGAAATAACATGAAATTTAATAAGTAGTAATATTAAATCAAAGGAGAAGACAAATAAATGCTTTTCATGGTGTTATCTGGTTAATATTAAATAAGTCATTTGTTTTATTTGTACACCTACATATTTTAAACTATGTGGACCATTTTATATTTCAGGAGTTTATAGTCCTATTTGAGAGATTATATTTCAACTTTACACTCATGTGAACAATGTTGAATTACATAAGCGATACCATTTTTTTTTAAGAGAGAGCATCACAAACATTTAAAAATTAGCACGTGTCTCAGAGCCCTCTCCCGTTAGGGATTAATTTACACAAAATAACAGAAGAGTAGTTCATAAAAGTATAGCACCAGCCTATATTTATCAAACAATTACTATAGTAAGCATGCTCTGAGTGCTGTGCACAAGTTATTTTATATGTCCCTGTTCCTGAAAATATTTCTAAAAGGTAAATTTACCTGTCAATTAAATTGACAGTAACATGTAAACGTCTGTCTATCATTCACTTAACTGATACTCACACAACAATGGGAAATTAGCATTTAAACAAAATAAAAGGTCATCTACTTGAAACCCTAGTGTAAGGCTTGAACCTACCACCCACCATCCTTACTAAGTGTTATTCAAAGTTAAGGCATGAGGGGCTCATGGCCTCTCAAGAGGGACCATCACATCTCTGAGCAGTTCGTAGCTGGTAGAAAACTCTAAAATGAACCAAAAATCTGCCTCTCTTTAGTTCCTCTCGTTGTCTGCTTTCTATAAGCAAAACAGAACAAATTAAATAATTACTAATAAATGTATACTATTTTCTATCTGGATGCCCAAGACTTTTCTTTCTCAGACAAAACTTTCCAGGCTCCTTTAATTGTTCTGCAGAGGATCTATATCAAATCCCTTCACTCCCTGTAAATTGAATCTGGACTCTCTCTATTTATCTTAAAGGCTGATGCCTATAGTAGCCTGTTGTTCAGGTCAGCAGTACATACTTTCATTTTGACTAACTGCCTAATTTCTTATTGTCTCTCATTTCCCCTCTAAGAGTTTAGCAACTTACTTAAGATCCTCTGTATCTCATCTTACTGGGAGGATTATAACAGTCTCTCCCTCATAGACTTGCTTCAGTGTACAATGAGATGCTCTATGTAATGTCCATGATCTGGGTCTTGGCACATAAAAAAATATTTGACAAGTGTCTTGTATTATTGCCACCATAAGTACTATTTTCAACGTTTGATCTTTCCATAGTGCAATGGTAATTTCACTAATTTGTCTAAAATGAAGTTAGTTTTTGACACAATATGACAGAGGATATTAAAATTATTGATTGTATACTTTAATATATACATAGAATGTGTGCATAATAAAAGGTGTGTATATAATTTACCCTATGGTGAAAACATGATTTATTTCATTATTAATTTTTCTCTTTCTTATGCCAGTGAGGTGTAGTCTTTGTTTATTGTTGAGTCATTCTAGATTGGCAACTCAACACATACATTCTGTAATCTACATCAAGGTGAACCAGTGACATGACTAATGTTACTCTGCAGGTAGCCATTGAACAGTGGCTGTATGTCCTCTTTAATGTAGTCCTCTCTGACTGCTATACTAGCTGGTACTTAATTTTCACTTGTGAAATTTAACTTGACATCACGATGAATTAAAAGATGCAAAATTTAAAAGGACAGAAGTAGCAATGTTCCTGGGTCTCCTTAACAATACCAAATGAAAATAAATATTCTCTAAAAATGTAGATTTCTCTGACTTCCCTTCCCTCTACTTCAGTGGTATGAAATTCCAGTTAGCCAACAGGTGCTCTTGGCACTAAAAGATCACAACTGTTGCCAACATTCTTCCTTATCTCTTAGGATAGAACCAATGAAACACTTGTAAAGTTGCCTCCCTTTAAACTTCATCCTAACTTGTTGAGCTATCTAGGCTGTGTTTATCTAACCCCTCTGGAGGTAAATTCTCTCACCTTGGCTACCTTATCCAACTACTCCCTCATCATGGGTTCTTTCGTGTTTGCTAATGTAGGAGGTACTAGTCTGTCATCCAAACTTTTATCACATTTCTCAGCCATGATATCATCACTAACACTCCCTTTTATCTTATCAATAAATATTTAGCCCTGACACAAACACAAATGAAATCCCATATTATTTGAAATCATATGAGAACTATTAATGTTGTCAAACTGTGCAGAGAAAGGAAAGTTTTCAACACTTTATGCTGATACCCATGACTTGCAAGCAGTAGTTAACCTTTATTGGGAGTGCAGTTTAAAAAATAAGATAGAATTCTGAGCCCTGCTTTGAGATTTAAAAAAAAAATTGAATTTAACTGATAAAAATATAAATAAATTTAAATTTAACACTGAGTGATAGAATATGTAAATCAATTTAAACTGAACACTACCTTCTCTCTTATGTAGGAAGAAGGTACTTTCCAAACTGGGAGCTGCTATCACAAGCATGATCTATAATAATAAAAGCATAATATGCTAATTAGACTGGACAGCTTAACAACCTTCCGGATGAAGGGGAGGGAGCTGTGAGGGCTGAGGCAAGCCACCGCAGCTGCGAGGGCCAAGGGCCTAGCCCCTTGCACGAATTCTGTACATTGGGCCTCATGATAATATAGAAAATGATACAAGAACTCAAACTATAAAATCATATTTCCATAGATGCACTAGAACACAAATGCTCAGGAGTCTCTTGGGCAAGGTGGCCTGCAAATGTCAAGGAACAGAAATTAATCAGAGGGGGGTGCATACGGGACACCTACCTTAGCAAAGATATTTATGCATATGGAGAAGGACATCTTTGAGATGACAACCAAGAGCTCTGGTGCTTCAAAGCTCTTGCCCATGATTTGGTTAATGTTCTGGCACCTTTACCCATCACCTGCTTAGGTTAGTAGCACAAGTAAAGCACAAAATTAGGATAAGAGCCTCGCAGAATCTTGGTACAGATGGAGAAGCAAGTAACTTTGTAGTGTTTGAAGTATAGAGTATGACTGGAGGTAACACAGAAAGTAAAGGAAATTACTCACAAGATGAACAAGTTGACTTTGAAAATATAATGATCAGGAACATTTTAGGTCATATATTTAGGAAACTTTCCTATTTATACTATGCCTGATGTTATAAGAAACTTTAGAGGGAGAATTCTATGTCCTATGGATTGAAACTGTTGTTGATGCTTCCATTAAAAATATTCATTCCAATTTACATGTGAAGGTAAAGAAGAAAACAGCCTAGACCCATGGTTGGCAAACTATGGCTCTCGAGCCACATGCGGCTTTTTGGCCCCTTGAGTGTGGCTCTTCCTAAACCTTAGGAGTGCCCTAATTAAGTTAATAACAATGTACCTACCTATATAGTTTAAGTTTAAACAATTTAGCTCTCAAAAGAAATTTCAATCATTGTACTGTTGATATTTGGCTCTGTTGACAATGAGTTTGCAGACCACTGGCCTAGACTATTTTGGAGTCTCTTCATAAATGAGAAAACTATTGATCAAGTCTCAGTTTTCTATTCTTTCTATGGCCAGTTTACAGAGGGGGCTGAAACACCATAACTACAGGTAAGTGAGCTATAGGAAGAAGAAAATATATAATAAAAGAAAATAACTGAGGGAATGGTGATGATAAAAAGTATTTTTCTAGCATTTGCTGAGTTGGTTTTATTCTCTTTAAATTTAATTGACCTCTCTGAATGTGTGAGTCTGATCTTGAAAATCAACTCACATGGACGCAACTTACATGTTACCTCCAGATCCTCTCCTCTGGTTGAGAAGAAACCATGACCAATAATCCATTTTTATACCTCTGAGGCTGAGCACTCTTTTTTAACTCAATAGAAGGCCCACTATGTGCCAGGCTCTCTTTTAGGCACTTGGGACACACTGATGAATGAGAAAACAAAGCTGAAAAACAAAGCAACTTTGACTTTCTTGAGTTTGCATGCTAGTAAGGGGTGGTCATAATAAATTTTATATAGTAGCTTAGAAAATAAGTATTTTGGAAAAATAGAAACAATCAAAGGATTGTTGCAAAAGTTGAGAAGAGAACTGCAGTTTCAGATATACTGGTCTAAGTAGGTCTTATAAAGATGACTTTTGAGCAAAACTTAACTCATTATTATTGACTGTCAGCCATATTTTAACTGCTGGGGTTACTTAATGAACAAAGTCTGTTTCCACTGTTTATATTCTAGTGGGAGAAGACGCACAATAATAATAAATAATTACATAATATATCAAGTAATGGAGATGCCTAGAGGGCAGGGAGTGATTAGAATGGGGTGCCCTTTCTGATAATGTGAACTGTGAGGCTTTTTATGGGGTGGTATTTCAGCAACAGACCCTAATTCATATAATTTCTTAGTGTAGGACTCAGAAAGTAGACCTCTGGCAAATCATATGTTGTAACACTTCATTAGTGAGAGCAATTCCAAGGAAGGATGGTGAAGGAGAAGAGAGTGGTCAGAGAAGGAGGGCAAACGAATTAAAAAAAAAAAAAAAAAAGGTTTGTTCTTGATCTGGCTACCAACTGCAATCAGGGTGCTCATTCTCCCAGGATTGTCTTCTGAGAGACTGGTGTACTATGTTATTCTTGGGCTCTCCACTGGGAGACAAAAGGAAAGCATGTACCCGTCAGTCCAGTGTCTCACTTGGGAAAATTATACCCCATGGTTTGTTAACTTTCCAGCACTGTTGGGCTGCTTATGTGTAGGTGCTAAGCTGATCCCATGGTATTTCATGCTTTATCTTTACCAGGGAAACGGAGGCAGATGGTGAGGGGGGCACGCAGAATACAGGCATGGGGCACCTCACTGTGGACTGCGTCCCTGTGAAGTTGGGAGGAAATCCTGCCTGTGGGGTTCATGGCCTCCATGGTGCTCAGGGACTGCATGGCAAAGGTCACTGGAGATTTGATGCAGTGCACAAAGGAGAGCACCAATCTTACTCCATGAGCACAAATTGTTTTAATTAACGGTGGGAAAAGTCTCTTAAATCATTTAATAGTTCTTTCTAAATATTATGGTTTTTCAATAGTCCTCCACTTACCACAGTATCCATCAACCTTAACTGAATTACTGGTCCAAATTACTGGCCTTTAATATTCATGGAAAGAACCATGGAAAGCAATAAGGAGTGAAAGGGGGAAAGTGTGTGGGCAGGGACACTAGAAGGAAACATTTTTATTTTGCATATTTTTGAAAGCAAAGAAAAATTTCACCTCAGTGCATTTTCTCATGCCTCATTTTGGCTTCATCAGATAAAAAACACCGAATTTAAAATTTTGAACTACTTAATGCCACATCTTTACATCATTATTAAAATATATATTTCAACCTGCATGTTAAGATAAAGGAACATGATATTGTATTTCAACATGGTATACAAGACAGTTGAATATTTTTATCTTATATTATGAACAATTTGACCTCCATCTGCTTTGGGCATTTTGGTTCTAAGCCCCAGTTATCAGAAGCAAGATAGACAGGTCAGACCTTCATTCAACACGTCAGTGTGAAATTTTACAGGCCCAATAGAGCGGATAGAAGAACAATTGGTAACAAACTCTCCTATCTTCTGGTCAGTCTCTGTTCTGTATGTGAGATATTGTCCATTTGATTGAAGTCATTCCAAATTTCTAAGTCAAATAAATATCTTTAATTTCACTCACTTAGGGCAATTTTATTAGCATTTAGTATATCCATGTATATGTTTATGTGTGTATTATTAAGTTATATGTTGTATTATTTGGTATGCTATATATTAAAATAAAATGCCCTTAATTCACAATTTCATATAGAATCAGTTTTCTTCGAATATTAGGCTAACCGGGTAGAGCCAGAAATTTCTTTTCTTGAGGTTGGAAAATGGTATTTAAAAAGTACCTTTTTTTTCATAATGGAGAAGTGAATCAGACAACATAATTGCAAACAGGACTTTAGATTCTTCTTTGGGTAGAAACTCAGAAGAGGGGTTATGGACTCATCTTCTTGCTTAAATGTCTGAAAATACAAGTTAAACTTGTGTCTTTGACTCAGTCTTGAAGTGGTTTCTCCTCTCGTTTGCACTGAGCACTTTCTGCAGAGCAAAGAGAAATCTACACTTCTGGTTATCATATTTTGGTTTCCATCATTGTTGTTGGTTAAATGTAAATCTGATTGTTTTATACTCAAGAACGCCTAAATTCTATCTCCCAAAGAGGACAAAATGATTCATCTTTCTGTGTCATTTTCCATCAATGAACCAGAGAAGCCAGAGATAAAATGCCATCTAAAGGCTTCTGATTTTTTATTCCATCAACTAGTGTTTTATTAGGGCAGACATTTAGCTGATGAGGGCAATTTTAAAACAGATTTTAAGGAAGAAACTTTCCTGAAATCTATATTTACTTCTGCTTTTAAAACTACGAGCGAAGGTCAAAGATCCTGGTTTTTTCTCTAGTCACTTCAATTAAATCAGCAAGGTTCACACAATAAAATTATGGGGAAAATAGTGGAAAACTTTGGGAAAGTAAAAATGAGCTTACTTCTGCTTGTCCTTGTATTCATAAAACTGTGCTATAGCCACTCAGTAACTTATCAGCAATGTGCTTAAAGAACTACATCGGAGCCCCGGCCATTGTGGCTCAGTGGTTAGATTGTCCATCCCCGAATCAAAGGGTTCCATTCCCAGTCAAGGGCACCATATTTGCATTGTGGGTTCACTCACCATCTCTCTCTCTCTTTCTCTCTCTCTCTCTCTCTCTCTCTCTCTCTCTCTCTCTCTCTCTCTCTCCTTTTTCACTCTCTATCTCCTCCATCCTCCCTTCCTTCCATTCTCTCTGAAAAGCAACGGAAAAAATATCATCTTTGATGTGAATACTCTTCCCCTGGTTTTCCTGCCTCAGCCTGATTACCCTTCATTGTGCACATCACAGACTTCTGCGAATACTTTCTGGTCACCCTAGAGAATCAGCCGTGTCCTTCTACGTGCTTTTGTAGAAATTGCTCTGCTTCTCTGTGGCAGGTGGGTTATGTAAACTCCTTGAGGCTGTCAGCAGCTCATGTCTTCACTCAGCTCATAATAAACAAGAGCCCACTTTGTACCAGGCATTCTACTTCGTACTGAGAAAGCAGCAGTGAATACAACACACAGTCTCTCCATTTTAGAGGACTGGTAGGACTTCAGCCTCAGAATTCATATTGATCATGTCTGGCACTTTACAAAAATGCATATTTTTGAGATACATCCTCAGATATTCTGACCCAAAAGCTTGGGATATGAGGCAGGATTGTGCCTTTTTGTTAAACACTCTTGGAAAAGATGGTACATGTGGCTCATTTACACAATGTGAGAGACACTGTCATAGACTCTGTGCTCTATTAGAGATAACAAATGTCTTTGTTCATTTCATCTTATTTTATTTTACTAGAGGCCCAGTGCATGAATTCATGCATGGGTGGGGTCCCTCGGCCTGGCCAGTGATCAGGGCCGATCAGGGCCAGAAGGCCGGGTGGGAGGAGCCATGGTAGGTTGGCCGGCTGGCTCCCCATTGGGCCAATTAGGAGGGTGGGCCAGCTGGGGGGAGGGGCCACGGGAGGTTGGCTAGCCATGGGAGGTTGGCTGTGGGAGTACACTGACCACCAGGGGGAAGCAAGCTCCTGCATTGAGTGTCTTCCCCCTGGTGGTCAGTGCATGTCATAGCGATTAGTCATTTGGCTGGTTGTAACGGTTGCTTAGGTTTTTATATATATAGATTCTATTTCTACTCCTATAATCCCAGCAATACTGGTACTTTTTAGGTGCTCAATACATATTTTTGACCTAATGAAGCTTTCATGGGATTTACATTCTAGTGGAGGAATGCAGAAGATGATGCAGGAGACCACAATACTATATGCTGATATAGAAATGAGGGCATTATCTAATAAAAGGACATTTAAGCATGGTTGCTTAGTCAGGAAAGCCTTCTCAGGAGAGATTGAAATTACCAGGTGAAGTGGTTGAGGAACGAAAGAATGTACCATGCAAAAAGATTGACCTGCTCAATACTTGCTAACTAAGGAGAACATGCCCACTGGCTGGGGTAAGGTGAGGTGTCTAGCATGCAACACAGATGTGCGCTGAGTAAACAAATACATTTTGTATATTTTTGGACCATCTGCTAAATATGTAACACAAGAGCTGGCATGCAGAAGGTGCTAAGTTGTACAAAATAAGTATTTATTAAATAAACAAACTAGTTTTCTCTTGGTCATTACAGCCCACCAAAAGCTTTAAGTGACTGTCTTTTAATAAATAGTAGATACATTTCAAGTTGGATTGTGAAACCCATTTTGGATATTAAAAAATTAAGCACAAATAAGAAGCACACATTTCTTCAGTTTCTCTGTTTGTAGCCACCTAATTCCATGTGCCTAGATGCATATATGAATGCCTTTAAGACAACAGTCATTTTGACAAACAATAATAAAAAAAAAAGACTTGCCCTAACCGGTTTGGCTCAGTGAATAGAGCGTGAGCCTATAGAGTGAAGGGTCCCGGGTTCGATTCCAGTCCAGGGCACATGCTCAATTTGCAAGCTCAATTCCCAGTAGGGGGTGTGCAGGAGGCAGCCAATCAATGATTCTCTCTCATCATTAATATTTCAATCTCTTTCCTTCTCCCTTCCTCTCTGAAATCAATACAAATATATTTTTAAAAAGTAGACTTAACATTTCAATCATGGCAACTTACTTGTGTCACTTTTTAAGAGAAAGCAATTCTCATTACTATTTCTTCACAAAATTCAATTTTAATTGTTATGTATTTTAATCAGAAAATATAGAATTTTTAGATCTTTTCTTAATGAATTAAATAATTGAAAGTATATGACCTAGTAGAGATAACAAGGTGTTCCTTTTACCAGATGTGAGAAACTTTCTAATAACTGCCTTCAGTCACATGTTTTTTTAAGTGTGTAATTACATACACTCACTTAATTCCCAAATTATAAATTCAAAGTCCATTTCCTAGAACTTCTGGATGTTCTACTAGACAGAAAGAAATCTTGACAGTGACTTTTTTCACCAGTCAGTTCCTGTGTTACTGCCCAGCAATGCAAAGCACTTACTTCCTCTAGTGGCTGGTCCTGTTGCCTACAAAAGAGAGTTTACTTGTCTCCTGGGTCAGTAGATATTAGCTAAGGGAAAAGGCAAGTTATGATACTTTGCCTTTAACTGGAAGAATTCTCATCTTATTAAAGAAATCTTTTTGAAACCAGTAGAAGAGTACATTAAACTATAAAAGAGAAGCTGTTGATGTTATTTTTGAACATAATCAAAGATATGAGAGCCTACCATATGTGTGTGAAATCCATGAGGCAAAGTCTTTGTGATGTCTACCCAGCTGTTAATGTAGAGTGGTCATTTATAATGTACTCGCTGATTTAGTGGCTTGTATAGAGATGTCTTTTAAATATTTATTAAAGTTGTATCTGCTAAGGGGGAACATGTATTACCAGATTCAATGACAATAATTTATACAATGTGGTAATAAGACATGAATGACTAATAGCTCAAAATAATGTAATTAAAAATTCAGTAAAGTACAACTGCCTGTATCAGAATTAATGAATTATCCAGGCAGCATTTCAAAAATGAAGAAAGCATAGATTGGTCAATAACTGGGTGGAGAGAATTAGCTGTACACTTGGGAGGAGATGGCATGGCTGTTGTATCCCTGTTTCACAACTTTTACAAAGAATAAATTCCAATTGGATTAAAGATCAAGTCATAAAAACTGAAACCATATGCAAACTAGCAGGCTTTGCTTCATGTGATACTAAAGACCAAACTGAGGAAGGATAACAACTCAACAGATTTAAGTGTTTAAAGACTTCTGTTTGTCACAGCATACCAAATCAAGTACTAAGGCAACAGTCAAGGGTGAGAAAGATTTTGCAATGTACAGAGATAAATTGTTAATACCTTTTACATATATGTATACATCTATGTATGCCTTTTATAACTTATTAACTAAAGTGCCAACACTCTGTAAAGTGGGTAAAGAACATGAACCAGTAAACTATAGAAGAAAGAATTAATATATTTTTGTAAATAATCAATATTGTTACTAATCCAAGGGTTTCACATTATGAGTTAATTTCAACAATGAGATTACCAAGGATTAAAACAGAGGAATTTCCATTTTTGTTAAGAGTGAGGCAAAAGGTGTTTGCAGTGCAGTGTTAATGAAGGAAAAAATTGCTTCACTTCCAAGAGAGCCATCAGCAATACCTATTAAAAATTTAACTATTAATGTATTCCTTTCTCTAGAAATTTCACTTGCACTATAGATTGGCAGATTTTTAATGGTCACATTAACTCAAAATAAGTTCTATAATTGGGATTATTCATACTATGTTATCAGGAAGGATTTTAAAAATCCCAAAGTTCAGGCCATCCTACCCCAGACCAATGAAATCAAAAGCCTGGCTACAGTATCTTTTAAGGTTCTTCACATTTTAAATGTGCAGCCAAGATTGACAGACAGTGCTATGGAGTCTGTCCATTCTCATCACTGTCCTTGGTGATAATTCTCCTATAGTCTAACTAGAGGCCTGGTGCACGAATTCATGCACCAGTGGGGTCCCTCAGCCTGGCCTGCGGGATTGGGCCAAAACAGGCTCTCTGACATCTCCCAAGGGGTTCTGGTTTTCAAGAGCGTGCAGGTCAAGCTGAGGGACCCCACCGGTGCATGACAGAGGCCAGGGAGGGACCGCAGGAGGCTCTGGGGTGTGTCTGGCTCATCTCACTCAGCCCTGGCCAGACCTCAGCAGCAAGTTAACTTACCAGTCGAAGTGTCTGCCCCCTGGTGGTCAGTGCATGTCATAGCAAATGACCGACTATTCTACTGTCTGCCCCCTGGTGGTCAGTGCATGTCATAGCAAGTGGTTGAGTGGCCTTAACATATCATTTGCATATTATGCTTTGAATGGTTGAATGGATAATCAATGACTGGACACTTAGCATATTAGGCTTTTATTATATAGGATGTCTTCTAACTGAAATTTAGAATCATTCAAAAAATGTTTATGTTAAATGATTAGATAAAAACTTCCTAGGAAATCAAGAACAGACCAGTATAAAAATAATAATCCTGCAATTTATTATTTATAATTTTGCTGTAAATAATTATTAATTTTTCTCAATGATTATGCCTTTGAAGATAAACTAAAATAATATATTTGACATTATGCATATTAAATTTTTAATATGTATATATTATTTTTAATATTGTTTTTAATTAGTTGCTGAAATATTAAATATATTTCTCAACGAATAAGGAGAATACAACCATTTATCACTGTTAAATGTAAGTGCTCAAACCTTATTCATCATTTCTTACATTTCTGTGTTTAAATTGCTAAATTCATTCATATGTTTTTTGCAAGACCTATAGTTGATTTTGGCACATTTTCTTCAATCATGATTTTTCCAATGTCTGAAAACCATCTGGAAAACTAGAAAACCCACAGGTTTGTGGGTACTTTTTGGTTTATGAGATTACGAATATCCACAGAGAAAAATTATAAGTCAACTTTGTGAGTCAAAATTTCAACTGTCTGCCAATTTGCTTAATTTTTATTAATTTCCAAGCCAACTATCCATTACATATATTGTTCATTCCAGCTACCTAGGTGTGTTAGAATAATTGATATAATATACCTTAAAGTACTATAAATGTGAGAATAAATTATTGACACAAAAATATAATTTTAAATTTCTTCATAGATAAATTCCATTTAATGAACAACCCTATTAGGTTTTAAAATTGAAATTCTTATCTTTCCACTCACAAAATTACTTTCTTCTATTTTTAATTATTAATTAAAAAAACATCTGACTTTGTTATTTTTATTTTCTCTAAATTCAATAATTCATTAGCTCTATTACCTCTATATTCAAACATTTAAATCATTGTTGCATTTCTCCTGTTTACCACCTAATATTAGATTTTCATGACAGATGGCTCATCATTATTACAAAAACTAGAAGCCTGGTGCATGAAATGCACAAAATGATGGGGGGGGGTCCCTCAGCCTGGTGTGCACCCCCTCACAGTCTGGGAGTCCTTAGGGGATGTCCTACTGACGGCGAAGCTGCAGTCTGGCCTCCCTCTGCAGGAGACGACCGGGCCGGCCGATCAGGGGACAGCACTGCCCCCCTTTCACACCCCCCTCCCCCCGCATCGCTGTTCCCTCCCTCTGCCCGCTGGCACGTGTCTTGGCTGACCTGGCGCTGCCTGCTTGCCGGTCCCACCCCCTGCCAACTAGTGGTTCCGCCATTTGATCAATTTGCATATTATACTTTTATTATATAGGATAGGACCCTAGCCCTCACCAGTTGGGTTCAGTGAATAAAGTGTCGGCCTGCAGACTGAAAGGTCCCAGGTTCAATTCTGGGCACATGACTGGGTTGCAGGCTCGATCCCCAGTGGGGGGTGTGCAGGAGGCAGCCAATCAGTGATTCTCTCTCATCATTGATCTTTCTCTCTTTCTCTCTCCCTCTCCCTTCCTCTACTGAAATCAATAAAAATCTTAAAAAAAAAAAATAGACCCCTAACTCTTCTCTCCCTACCTCCAGCATCTTGCTCTTGCAAGACATCCTATCTTTCTAGGTTTGTTTGTTTCCAGATCCATTTTCTTCCTAACAATCAAATACCATCAGTGACAATCAGGAGCCAATGTCCCAAGTGCCTGCATCTTTGGCTTTAGCTCAAGTGTATGTAATTCCGCATGGTATTTTGAGGCCACCTAAGGCAGTGGTCGGCAAACTGGCCCCTTGAGTGTGGCTCTTCCACAAAATATCATGTGCGGGTGCGCACGTACAGTGCGATTGAAACTTCATGGCCCATGCCATGGGGCCAAAGAGCCGCATGTGACTCGCGAGCCGCGGTTTGCCGACCACTGACCTAAGGCACTAAAATCGCCACACTAACTTCATTCAGACAGATTGGTTGACTGTGCCTGGCACCAATCTCCAAATACCCACTACCATGTCTCATTTTGAGTCATGATTTATTAACCTTGGTTTTGTCTTAGATTTACATGTAGAGTTTTTGAAAACGTGTGTCCCTATGTCAAGCCCTCAATATTATAAATGTCATTTTGGTGTCATCGCAGATTTGACTGCTTCTGACAGCTTCTCACACACCAGGGGACCACCACATCCTCCACCCTCGGGACTTAATCCCTGTATAGAGACTGGCCTCCCAATTTCCCAGGTGATAAAGGTCCACTATCCCAGACTATGAGGGGGAACAATAAATGAGGAGGGAGACATTTCTCTGCAGAACGCATGCCCAGTAGAAGCCAAGATGGCCTAAGGGGAGGTCTCTCAGTAGGTAATGCATGCATTTACCCATCCTTTGTTGGCCTGTTCATTTGTGCGTTCTCTGTCTGTAACAGGGGCCTGGCAGCTGTGTGGGCTCCAAGCCCTGGTTGGGAGCATAGCCAGGAACAGAGACTGCACTGTACTAAGCTCTGTCATGGACTAAACTGATGGCACAGAATCCCTGGACCCTGACCCTCTGGGTTCAATGAGGACAAGGCTGGATTTCTCCCACAGCAGAGGGACAGAGAGGAGAAATTGGGGGCAGTTTTTTATTTCTACTCCGATAAATCGTACCACTACACCTCACCGTCCCATGCGGGTCCCAAAATGCTTTTCTTGCAACTCCATGGAAGAACCCCATTTCCACTGGCAACACCTTCTATTGTTGTGCCCAGATTTCAAGATTCCCAAGAACCCACAGGGAGCCAGCGAGTCCGATGCAAAAGCAAAGAGTCATTTATTTCAAACCTAGGTTTGGCTCCCCTGCCCCCCCCCCCCTTACTGGCACAGCAGCAAGTGGCAGAGAGAGGGAAAACTCTGTGTGGAGAGAGGTTTTATAGGGGGCTGGGGTAAGGGGAGGAGAAAGGACTGTGGGCCCTGCCGATTGGCCAGGCGAGAGTCGGTGTCTCATTACACAGGATGTGGTCATAGTGATGGCGTGCACTTCCCTTGACTATCATTGGCCAGTCCAGAGAAATCCTGGGCGTGGCCAGCAGCGGCTTGGCTTCCGGGAAGAAGCCTTGCTGAGCACATGGCCAAGGTAAGATGGAGGGCATAGCCCTTACCCTGGGGCAAGGTGGAGGGCGTAGTCCTCGCCCTTTCACTATCTTACTTTGACCATACCTCATGCCTCACCCATCCCACCTGCCTTTGAATCATAAAACATTTATGGGAAGTTTTTTTCTCCACTTTGTGGTGAAATGTGCCATTTTCTGTGCTTTTCTTTTTCTTTGTTGTAGGAAAGCATGAGACTTGGTTGGAAAGTTTGTAAGAAGGACATTCTGATGGAAGGGAAGTGTGTGGAAGGCCGCCTGCCCTGTGTATCAGAATTCCCACTTAGGGGAGACTTAGGGGAGTGTTGAAGGTAGCGTCCCTAATTATTCCTTGACTTTTCCAAATAAGTCTGTGCATATGCAGATCCCCCCGTGTTTACTGGAATCCTCATGCTTAATCCTTGGATGCCCTTGCCTAGAGGACAATGTAAACACATGTGTCCTCCCAAGATTACTCACCCTACTGATTGTAACTAAAGATAAAAATGCCAATAAAAGCCTAACCAGGCAGGCAATCAAGGCTGCCTGGCTCCTTCGGCCGGGCCATCCCTTATAGCCCTCTCCGCCACAGTCAAACTGTGTCAGAGTAATCTGTTCATCTGTCGTTCAGGGGCTGCTGGGCAGCCCCGGCCCTTTGTCACTATAAACTCTTACAAAGCAATAAATCAGATACTAACAACCCCTACTTTCTTTAAATGCGTGAGTATAGAACTTAACGCTTTCTGTTCTAGTTATCTACTCTTGTATAATAAACTAGCCCAAATTTACTAGCATGAAACAATAGTCTTCGTATGTTTCACATTCTGTGGGTCAAATATTTGGAAAGACCACCATGAGAATGGCATTTCTCTGCTCCACAATATCTGAGGCCGTATAAGCAATGGATTGAATGGCTGGGGCAATGGAACTGGAAAAGCAAGTGCAGACTGCAGAATTCACTTCCAAGATCACTTGTTCACTCACGTGTCTGGCTCCTAAAAGTGGTCACTCTAACAGTGAGTAGTCAGGATAGTTGAACTTCTTACATTTTTGTTCACAGTTTCAAGGCCAAGTACTCTCAGCAAACCATGCAGAAGCTGAGGGAGCATTAAGATGTAGCCTTGATCCTCTCGTATCATCACTTTTGCTCTACTCCTTTGGTCAAAGTAATCATGAAACCACCTAGAATCCAAGAAAGAGAATAGGATCCCTTCTCACTGGGCAAGTGTCTGAAGACCACCATACCCCCCGAGTCATGATATTGAAGCATGCTTGAGTTGATTGAAAAGGGGGAGAAGGTTTAAAAGTACTTTCTTATAATGAGACATGGGGAACAATGAATTAAGACACTGAAACCTGGTTTATTTCCACTGTTTCTGCAAAACGTCTGCATTGATATTTTTCTTGACACCTCATTTTAACAGGGAGATATTCTTGACCCCTATTGTTTGGTTGTGAGCTACAAATTTCTGAGGTGTGAAGCATTACATTTTAACAACCTATAACAATATGTTTTAAACTGTTCTTTTCCCCTTATCCTCTACAAAAATCAATATATCTGTATTTCTACCTAATGGCTGATTATTCCGCAGAGCTATTGTGTGTATATTAGGTCTATTTTGTATGTATATATATATTAGGTCTAGATGTTGTAGATCAGGATTTTCTGTGAGGGCTCTCCACTGGAATTACCAGGGGGGATTTTAAAAATCCCAAAGGCCATCCTACTCCAGACCAATTAAATCAAAAGCCTGGCTACAGTACTTTTTAGTTCTTCACATCTTAAATGTGCAGCCAAGATTGACAGCCAGTGCTATGGAGCCTGTCCATTCTCATCACTGTCCTTGGTAATAATTCTCCTGCCTATATTCCTATGTCTTCTAACTGAAATTCAGAATCATTCAACTTGTTAAGTTTCAAAAAAAAATCTTTGGAATGTTAATTGTAACATTTTAAATATATTGAATATTTTTGAAGACAACTGTCTGCCATCTTTACAATATTAAGACGTTCCATTCAAGTGTTATGGGAGGGATTTCCTCTGTGTCCCCACCTGTTGTTGGTGGAAGTGGAACTCTTGGGGTGCCACAGGAATAAGAATTTTCTGAGGCCCCCATGGGAGGATGAGGTATCATGTACAGCTTTATTTCTGTGGCATTAAACCCCTGGGTTTCCAAGGTTCCATCTCCCTCCATCCAGCCATGGAAAAAGTCCCAGTTTGTCTTCAGCAGAGCTAGGATTAAAGCCATTGTCTGGAGTTTCAGCTCCATATTTGCACAATCCAGTCCAACCTCAGGCTAGCTTAGCTTGTGTTCCCAGCTGCAGTCCATTTCCATGTGGGGTCCACATGGCCATGGGCCATGCAGCTGCTAAAAGCCACATGACATGGGCGAGTGCAGGTCAAGGAGCCAGCAAGTGCAAGGCAGCAGAAGCAGAGCAAGAGGAACAAGAGGTAGAGAGTTCTTTGGGAATTATGTATTCTCAAATTACGCATGTGTGCAGTGGCTTTACCCCTTCTAGCCAATTATCTTTGTTCCAGGTTAGACGGACAGGAATGAACATTCCTTACCTGACTTCATTGCACATGCACCCATCTCCCCCTTTGTTGTTCCCCTTTGCCCAGTGATTTGCAGGGAATCAACTGGTGGTTCCCTCTGGAATGTGAAGTCGCAGCTTGCTGGTGAAGCTGACCAGATGACCATGCTTATCATGTCTGGCCTTCCCTTTGCTCTTTTTCTATTATTAATACTAGAGGCTCTGTGCACAAAATTTGTGCATTCTAGGGGGTCCCTCACCCCAGGCTGCACCCCTTCACAGTTCAGGAGCCCTTGGGGGATGTCTGGCTGATGGCTTAGGCTCCCACCACTGCTGCTGCGCTTACCAGCCATGAGCCTGGCTCAGGGTTCCTGGCTGAGTGGTGCTCCCCCTTGTGGGAGCGCACTGACCACCAGGAGGCAGCTCCTGCATTGAGCATCTGCCTCCTGGTGGTCAATGAGCCTCATAGCAACTAGTTGTTCTGCTGTTGGTCAATTTGCATATTAGCCTTTTATTATATAAGATTACTAAACTAGCTCATTACAATGGTAACACAAGGACATCCTATTTTTCTTAGATTATTTTTTTTATTTACATTGTTTTATTGTGTTGAGTCTTTATTTAGGTACTATGTAGTACTTAAGTTTATTGCTAGATATTTTAATATTTTTGGATACAATGAATGGAATTTTTGAATTTATGTTTTACATTGTGTTATCTATATGTCTAGATTACAAATTTTTAAACAATTTTGGAACTGAAAACCATTGTGAATTTTGTTATAGTTTACATTTTTTTTCGGTTAGAGAGTAAAAAATGAGATTTACATACTGTAAATATCAACATATGTAATTACTAAATATATATTTATTAGTAGTAGATTTTAATCTATTTTAATGCAATTTTAGAATTTTAAACAAGATTACTGCTCTCTTAATTGCTTACAATGTGTAAAATACTGACCTACCGACCTGTACACTAATACACATTTACTAGTACCTGATATGTAAGAGAAAAATTTTGAAAAGTTTGCTAAAAAAACAAACTTGTGCTGGACTTGACTATACCTTGAAAAATATAGAATGCATAAGGGAAGAAAAAATGGCATTTGAGAATCAGAAAAAAAGGAGGTGGGTTGAGAGTGATGTAGAACCTAATCTTATCAAAAAAAGGGAGTAGGTCTTAAATTTGACATCAAGGGGATTTGATATTATGTGGAAAGGAAGTCAAAACCACTGATGTGACATTGGAATGATAAAACGTGGGAAAAGGAAATGCTGTCCTCAGAGTCCTGCCAATGATCGTTTAAGTGAGTCATTAAATTGGGATTAACATCTCAAAAAGGAGTATCTCTTACTACCTCCCCTATCTGATTTTGTCGTGACTTTCCCTTGTTATTTTTCCCCCATCACTGAGTTTTAAAACATATACATATATCTGTGTTTGACACCCTTGTAATCCTTCCAGTAAATGCAGATTCCCATGAAAAGTAACTCAAAAGAATTAAAAGGCACAGCATAGCCAATTCCTCCTAAGACCAGTTGCCTGGCTTTTGTTAGACCCACCCAGATTATGCTGAGGTCCTGGGAAGAAGGAGGGTTCCTTAGTTTCATGGGTAGAGTGCATTGCAGTGAGTGTGCATCACTTGTTTCTTCTTGATTAGCAATGGTTACGTTCATTTGGAAAAAGTGATCCCGAAGTTGACCACACAGTTCAGTTGGCTTTCTCATTGTTCTTGGCTTGGGTACTGTGTAGGAGTCCAATTTCCTTTCATCTAGGTCAATTTATCTTCCTATAACACCAAAAGGAATGGTTCTCTGCTAAAGTCTCAGAGTGATGTGCTAATCTTCTGTTCTGCAGCTGTAATTAATTTAGACTAAAAAGAACTGTTATATATAATGTTTACATCATAAATCTCCATATTTCTTAGAAAAGGGATTAAGCTCATTTTAGTTGATCTGATAGATAAAAGATGCCTTTTCCTAAGACTCTGGAGCTCATGACATATTACTAATTGAATTATATTGCATAAATTACATTATATCATTTCAATCCAAATTGACTCTCCCATGTACTTTATCCAATTTGGTATTAAGTTAAATTTTTCTAATTTTTTATTTTTAAAGCTAATAAACTTAGTTAGGTAAATCCGTTACAAACATGTTTTTCTATCTATATTAAGGCAACATGTTACATAATCCTATGTTTTTATCCAGAATATATTTCTGAAAACATTTCTTATGATTGTTGGAAATACTAAGTTTCCACAATTCTTTTCCTGTGGAAAATGTTTTCTCCTGGTAGATTTTAATCACTTTTAGAAATCTTCCAGAAATTAGAAATACTTGCAAATTCAACAACTTATCTGCTCCAATCTGAAATTGTCTTGGTCACTTCATAATAACCCATATGTAGAAAGACTGTGAGTTAAAATAAAAAACAGTTGGATTATAACTTTGTGCAAGTCATCATTTGCTACACCTGCCTTTCCACACCAATATCTAACGTCTACTGTCTTTTCTCTACATTGCCCAGGCCAGAGCATCTCAAATACTGTGATTCAGAATTCCATGTGGGCTTTCTAAATATGTATTTTCTTGCTCACTCAGAAATTCTAAATTGGTAGCTTCAGGGTATGGCTTGTAAATATGTTGTCATTTTGGTGAGTATCATGGTTGATTTTAATGTAAATTGTCTGCATATTACACCCAAAGATACACTAACAAAGGGCAGTATGTTTTACGGTATTTCTTAGTTAGAAGTATTACATATATTTTTTCCATTTATCACCCCACTCACATAGAAGCTTCATGGTGTGTGTGAAGAGAGAGACTTTTTATTTCTGTTTTGTGATCTATCCTCAAAAGCTAGGACCTGGTCTATTTCAGGTGCTTATTAAATCATTGCTGAATATCTACACTAATAAAAGACAAAGATGCTAATTGGCCGTACCTTCGCTACACCCTAAGCCATGCCCGCCAGCCAATCAGAGTGACTATATGCAAATTAACCCAACCAATATGGCGGCCAGCAGCCACAGAGCTGAAGCAAGCAGGAGGCTTGGTTGCCCAGGTGATGGAGGAAGCCAAGCTTCCCGCCTGCCCTGAGCCAGCTGTGGCCTCTGCTCATGGCAACAAGACTGTAATTATAGAAGATAAATAAATCCCAGATACCTGCTTCCAGCCAGCCTCCACTGGGAGCTTGGGTGGCTGGAGGCTGTGGCCAGTCTGCAAATATCCATCAGCCCCTCATCCAGGATGGCCCCATACTCATGGGGTGAGGGTCCCCACAGGGGGGCTTAGTCAGTATGAAAATGGCCCTCAGCCCCTCACCTAGGCTGGCCAGGCACCCCAGTGGAGACCCCCACCCTGAAGGGGCTTAGGACAACCTGCAAAGAGACATCAGCCCCTCACCCAGGCTGTCCAGGCACCCCAGTGGAGACCCCCACCCTGAAGGGAGTGTTACCAGACTGCAAATAGCCATCAGCCCCTCACCCAGGCTGGCCAGGCACCCAAGAGGGACCCCACCCTGATCTGGGACACCCTTCAGGGCAAACCAGCCGCCTCCCACCCATGCACCAGGCCTCTATCCTATATAGTAAAAGGGTAATATGCAAACTGACCCTAACAGTAGAAAGACTGGAAATGACTGGTCACTATGACACACACTGACCACCAGGGGGCAGACGCTCAATGCAGGAGCTGCCCTCTGGTGGTCAGTGCACTCCCACATGGAGGAGCTCTGCTCAGCCACAAGCTCCAGTACAGCGGTGGTGGTGGGAGCCTCTCCTGCCTCCTCAGCAGTGCTAAGGATGTCTGACTGCAGCTTAGGTCTGCTCCCCGCTTGGAGGTGGACATCCCCTAAGGGCTGCCGGGCTGCCAGAGGTATGTCTGATTGCCAGCTTAGGCCCAGTCCCCCGGGGAACAGGCCTAAGCCAGCAGGTGGTCATCCCCTGAGGGGTCCCAGACTGCGAGAGGGCAAAGACCGGGCTGAGAGATCCCCCCCCGCCCAGTGCACAAATTTTTGTGCACCGGGCCTCTAGTTTAACTATAACATATAACATGAGAGATATTATAATTTTATGTGTAAATATAAAAATTAAATATATATACTTAAATTGTTAAATGTTAAATTCCAAAATGTATTTTTCAGTTTTAAATATGACTATACATCAGAAAAAGATTGAAAAACTTCAGCCAGGTTCAAGGATAAAATCTGATTTTCTTTTAATCCAATGTGATGTAGTTTTTAACTTAGTTCAGCATTCTGCTTTGCCATCACTGTTTTGTCATAACAAAACAGGTGGGTATAGAATCAGGTCTAGGAACAGCACAAGGTTGTGTTGCTTTTATACAGGAGAGACTGCAACCCAAGTATTATAAAATGTTAGATTTATTTTAGTGACAATATTTATGAAAATTACAATAAATTTTACTGACTGAAAAACTTTGAAGAGTGCAAATGAAATTTTCAAACAATGTGTGTGCTTTTAAACTGAGATATTAGGGTATCATTAATGAATCTAAATAAAAACTTACGTCAGGAATTTTTTGTATTAATGAAATTAAAAATTCTGAAATAGATATGCTCAATATTGAAATATCTTTCACATACTTATTTTGGGTCCAAAATGCAGCAATTGTTCTTGCAAATGTGTATTAACTCATTTAAATAATAAAAGTACACATTTTCTTTATGTATTCCAGAAAATTGAACCTATTCTTATAGCCTTGAGGAACTGAAATGTGTAATTCTATTTTCAAAATGAAATTCTATGAATATTAGTATTTTAATGTAAAATTAATTTTGAATGTATACTAGTAAATAGCATCAAGGCAGCAACACAAAACTCACTTGAAATATGTTAACGGATTGAATTGAGCAACATATTGATTTTTTTAAAAAAGTGACCACCAATATAAGGAGTATCCGTGTCATTTCATTAAGTGATAAGACCATAAGAGAAATCCAACATATGTGTTTTAATATAAGTTACAGAACCCCTTTCCTAAACTTAACAGAAGTATAACTTGGATGAAATTACTTCACATCTCTGGGTTCTGATATCTTCAGCTGTAAATTTGTGGTACCTATCTCATTTAATAACTAGAAGATAAAATAAGATTTAAAACTCTTACTACTGCCTGATATTAAGTAAGGACTAAAAATCATATGTAGCATAAGAGTAAGAGGGGAACATGGCTGTCCTCTCTATTCAGAGACATCAGTTTTCTTTCTTTCCTATCAAGTGGCATAAGGGTTGGCTATTTTATTTTAGATTCATTACTAGAATCACTATTGTCACTAATTAAGAAATGAGATATTGTTAGGAAACCTACTGAAGATTTAGAAATAGGGAAAGAGGCACATGTTAAAAGAAAGGTGTAAAAATATTCAGTGAAATTCAACATCAAAATCCTCAGGGCATGATTTCCATTCATGGCAATGATGCTACACAGAGTTAACCACAGTGATAAAACACAGCTGCTGGAGTCAGTCTCATTGGTTACACACAGTTTTTAAGTTTGCTACCACCTGCCAGACTCTTTACTATGACGTTAGTTTAGGGCAGCGGTTCTCAACCTGTGGGTAGCAACCCCTTTGGGGGTCGAAGGACCCTTTCACAGGGGTCGCCTAAGACCATCGGAAAACACATATATAATTACATATTGTTTTTGTGATTAATCACTATGCTTTAATTATGTTCAATTTGTAACAATGAAATTGGGGGTCACCACAACATGAGGAACTGTATTAAAGGGTGGCAGCATTAGGAAGGTTGAGAACCATTGGTTTAGGGGGATCACTTTAAAAGTACAGAAAATTGTACTTTTTAATAACAGTTTTTATAACAGTTCTCCATGAACAGAACTTTTAGTTCTAAAATCCCTTCCTTCCTGCCAATTAGTGCCAACTCTCGTTAGAGCCACCTACACACAATCATTAGCCAGGTATTCATAACACTTTGCCCTCAGCCATCACAAAGATTAAGCATCTGAACAAATGAGTGCAGGGCTTACTGTCAGAGCCAGCTATTGAAACTTGGGTGGAAACCAAACCCCAAATATGCTAGTTATGGATTCTGCTTTATTTACCAAGAATGTATCATCTTGATCCAATCATTGTCCAAAGGGATTCTCAGGTGAAACTTGGAGGCAGTAAAATATTTTCCTCTTAAAATAAACAAATGGATTTAACACCGAGGGAGAAATGTAAGTTTAATCCTTTCCCAGGTAAGAAGGAACAAGTTCAGAGAATATTATTTGCTGGCCATTTTGACTGTGTTGTTTAAAACTAGAGAGTGACCCAGTGACTTAGCTAGTATTACCTCTTACCTGCCCAAGGTAAGTTCAGAGAGGTATTATAAAAGGAAGACTTGTACTACTGACACTGCACTAGCTGTGGAGTAATTAACCCAACAATGCTCATTCTGACATGCAATTTGTATGGACTCCTCATATTGTGTTAGAGGAAAATATAAGCAAACTTCACACATATGTAACATGGCTGATAGCAATTACCAGGAGAAAAGTGACTAGACACTTCTACAGCTTTGTTCCTTTCTTTCCATTTTACGTGGTGTACATAAATCTTCAAACACCACTGATTTTATGAATTGAGCTGCTTAATTATGTTCACAAATTGGAGAGAAAGGAATCAACATTTGAAACTGGCTGCAAGCTAAAATAATTTTGAGGATTTAAAGAGAAGTTTTTGCTTAAAGGAGTGAAAGTGGGAACAAAGATAAGACTGGGAACAAAACACTGGAACTAGCCATGAAACAAAGTTAATTGAAAATCACCTTAAATTTTATGATTTGGCCAGGAATTTTAAGAATGGCAGCTGAAATGAAGGACACAACTGACATATTAAAAATACATGTATACATATATATACAAAATATGAAATATACATATTTTATAAAACCGTTTAGAGATATATGTTTAACATTTTAATATTGATATAGTTACTGGTCAACAAAATCAATAACTGCGTATCAATATTGAAAAAAATCAATAATTATTTTCAAATAAAGAATTTATTATAAAAATGTATGTATTATTTTATTATATAAATGTGTTGACATGAAAAAACAATATGAGCCGAAACCGGTTTGGCTCAGTGGATAGAGCGTCAGCCTGCAGACTGAAAGGTCCCAGGTTCGATTCCGGTTAAGGACATGTACCTGGGTTGCGGGCACATCCTGAGTGGGAGATGTGCAGGAGGCAGCGGATCGATGTTTCTCTCTCATTGATGTTTCTAGCTCTCTATCTCTCTCCCTTACTCTCTGTAAAGAATCAATAAAATATATTTTTTTTAAAATGGAAAAAACAATATGAGAAAGACATTTTAAAGTGCTTTATAATGGTTTCATTGTTGAATAGACCAATTCTAATAAAGACGGAATATGCAAATTGACCATCACACCATCACAAAGGTGGCAGTGCCCCTAGCAACAATATGGCGGCACCCAGTCCCCTCAGCCCAGCCAGAGCCCCCCAGTCCTTTCAGAGCCCCGGGGGCAAGGCAGGCACATGGTGCGGCCAGACATGCCCTCAGGCCCCCAGCCACCCAGGGCTGGCCTGAGGCGCAGGCAAGCCTTGGATGACAGCTTCCCAGGCACCCAGGGCCACCCCAGGCTCAAGTAACCAGGGCTGGATGAGGTTTATGCTGCTGGCAGTGGCAGAAGCAGAGGTGTGATGGGGGCGTCACCTTCCCCTGATCGTCGGGTCGCCTCCCACCCCCGAGGGCTCCCGGACTGTGAGCAGGCCGGGCTGAGGGACCCCCATGAAATTCATTCACCGGGCCTCTAGTGTGATAATGATTTTCCAGAATCTATGGGGAAAAAATTCCAGATTTCAAGCTTGAAAAATGTTTTTCACTGCCATTATCTCACTGAATAGGGGTTGTATGGTTTGATATGTTCCATTGTCTTTTCAAAGTATGTTTGAAAGCTTCTCCAATGAGATCTGAAAATTCTATTCCCTTAGCATGAGTTAGACACAGTTTTTTACATAGGCTACTGGTTTTTGTTTGTTTGTTTTTTGTTTTTGGTGGGTCTTTTTGTTTTTAATTACTTTCTTTAACACACACACACACACACACACACACATTGATTTTAGAGAGGAAGGGAGAGGGAGAGAGAGATAGAAACATCAATGATGAGAGAGAATCATTGACTGGCTGCCTCCTGCATCACCAATACTGAGGACTGAGCAGGAACCCAAGGCATATGGCCTGACCGGGAATTGAATCATGACCTCCTGGTTCATAGGTCAATGCTCAACCACTGAGCCATGCTAGGTGGGCCATTAATTATTTTCTTGGATGAAATTTTACTCTATTACAGATAGTGTTTGTTTCCCCAATGGCTTTTACAAAGTGTTGATAGTACTGATTCTGCTCTGTCTTCCCAGGGACTATCAAGTGTTGTGAGGTATATATTAGATCCTGATTGAAGAAAATCAAACAAGACTTGTTTCAGAAACAAAGATTAACAAGGAATTGTGAGCCTTGGCATGAAGCATAACTAAATATTTCTCAGACAATATAAATGTACATTAAGTACTGGGAGATTGTTTGAAGATATAAAACATGAAGTTTTACCATGTCCATGTCATTATTACTGCATAATGAGCAGTAATCTAGTATCTCTTTCTTTAAACACTGTGTTGTTTTTCTTTTTTTATATATATACATATATATATATTTTTTATATATTGCTTAAAGTATTACAAAGAGTATTACGTATGTCTCCTTTCCCCCCCACTTGACAATCCCCCAGCCTCCCCTACCCGCCAGTGTCTTATGTACATTGGTTATGCTTATATGCATGCATAAAAGTCCTTCGGTTGATCTCTTACCCCCCCCCCCCGCCCCCCAACACTCCCCAGCCTTCCGGCTGTAGTTTGAATGTCTGTTCGAGGTTGTTCTGCCTCTGTATCTGTTTTTGTTCATCAGTTTATAATGGTCCTTATTATCCATAAATGAGTGAGATCATGTGGTATTTTTCTTTCATTGACTGGCTTATTTCACTTAGCATAATGCTCTCCAGTTCCATCCATGCTGCTGCAAATGGTAAGAAAAAAAAAAAAAGAGTAAGAATACTCCTTTTTACAGCAGCATAGTATTCCATTGTGTAGATGTACCATAGTTTTCTAATCCATTCATCTGCTGATGGGCACTTAGGCTGTTTCCAGATCTTTGTTATGTTGTTTTTCTTTTTAATTTGCAAGAGTCAGAGTCATAAACTTCTAAATATATATAGAAGCATCTTAAGTATTTTACTATTTTATGAATTTGTCTTTTGAAAAATGTTAGATAGCCCTAGCTGGTTTGGCTCAGTGGATAGAGTGTCAGCCTGTGGACTGAAGGTCCCGGGTTCTATTCTGATCAAGGGCACATGCCCAGGTTGTGGGCTTGTTCCCCAGTAGGGGGCGTGCAGGAGGCAGCCAATCAATGATTCTCATCATTGATGTTTCTAACTCTCCCTTCCTTTCTGAAATAAATAAAAATATATTTTTAAAAAAGAAAAGAAAAATGCTAGAGAAATACAAATGATGTCTGAACAACAACAAAAAATATACCTAAGAGTTCTGTGACAAGGCTTTAAAGAAATGTGTGGCTATTCTTTCAAAGATTTCAACCAATCCCAGTATCCACATCAATTTGCCATATTCATTTTTTTTCTCATTTGTCTTCTTTGCTTTGGTGGTGGTTATTTTTAACAACCTTAATCTGGAGTCTGGAATGAGAAAGATATAATCTATTAATATTGGTAATAAATGAACTATTTGATTGGTGGAACAAGAGTTGGTAAGAGCACTTTACTTTTAGAGTTAGGTTTAAAGTGATAATATATTAAAATGCCTTTTAATTTCAAATATAAAAAATCAAAGGTGGCATGGTTTGGATTCAGATTAGCATGTCTGGGACACATGAGGTTACACTATTGCATTAGGTTTTTCTGATCAAAGTCTCTAAAGCAGTGGTTCTCAACCTTCCTAATGCCGTGACCCTTTAAAACAGTTCCTCATGTTGTGGTGACCCCCAACCATAAAATTATTTTTGTTGCTACTTCATAACTGTAATTTTGCTATTGTTATGAATCATAATGTAAATATCTAATATGCAGGATGTATTTAGGCAACCCCTGTGAAAGGGTTGTTCGACCCCCAAAGGGGTCACGACCCACAGGTTGAGAACCGCTGCTCTAAGCCAATGGAGAGGAAGTAAGAATGCGATACATACAAGAGACCTGAGTTAAGTCTAAATCGCTCAAATAACACCAGTTTTCTTCCTCCCAGCACCATCAAGCCACCATCAAAACATTTATTAAATTTAGAACATACTTTATTGGATTCCTCTAAAAAAATTCCTAATTTTCTAAATTATTTTATAAAAGATGGGAAAATAATATAATTGCAAAAGCATGTTTGCAAATTCACTGCTTTTACACATGAACTTATTTTTTTCTGAGGTTCAACTGAACTAAGAAAATTTCTGTCTTTTGTTAGTACTGATTAAATATAAAATGTTACACTTTTTGAAATATAGATATCAACCATAAACAATATTAACCCTTTTTTATTTTAATAATGTTGTAACCAAACCCAGGTTCAGCTGTCTACTTCAAGGAAAGCCGAACTCATGAGACAGGTGCTGTTAGAAAGGAAAGCCGTTTATTCAAGTGCCAGCCACCTGAGAATGTGGGAACCTTCTTCCCATAGCCCATCTTAACTTCTCAGTACAGACAGGGGGAGGGAAATTCTCTATGTGTAAGTCAGCATAGTCCACTCCAATGATTATCTTAAAACTGGTCAAGCAGAGGTCCAGTTTTTATGATTGAAAGTCAACAAGTCTCCCAGAGCCAGAACATCCAGTTGCTGGAATAAGCCTCCTTCCCTGAAGCTAGTTCCTAGAACTCTTACAAAAATGTCCAGCTTCTCCACAGGTTACATATTAGTTAACAATTCATCTTTTATAAAAACACCTTTAACATGAACAATATTAAAAGAAAAGAAGGGTGAGTTACAGTGTTAGTACCTATTGTCACATATTCTTCCTCTTAAAAACAGGGCACAAAAATCTAGAAATGAGGATTTGATTGTAATGTAAGAAAATGGCATTACATTACTGTAGGGAGCAGCTGTAGGGTCAAGCCTCAGACTGACCTGTGGCAGAGCCACATACAAGTCCCAGCATGAACTGTGTCCAGCACGGCCAGGGGTGAACCTGAGGAGGGGCAGTAAAGGATTAAAGAAGACAGACAAGAGAATACAGTTGGGGCTAGGTAGGATCACTGTGCCTGGATGAGGAAACAGTGACACAGCATGTAGGCCAAAGCTTTATTTTATAGTCAGATCACACAAAGCAAAACTAGGGGAGTGGTCAAAGTGTCTACATTGTTCTTGTGAGTTTCAAAATCTCTTTCGTTACTCAAGCCTTGTTTTAGCAGCACTGGCTGCACCTCCCACAGCTCATTAGCTATCTAGGAGCCAGGGAGGACTATAAGGTCAAGCTTAATTGTGCTAGGAGGGCTCTGCCCTGTAAGCTGGGACTTGTATGTGGCTCTGCCACAGGTCAGTCTGAGGCTTGACCTTATAGCCGCTCCCTACACATTACATCTATCCTACTCCTAATTTAGTATTCTGGTATCCCAGAGGTGAATTAAATAAACAAAATGAAGGGAAAGCCAGAAGAATTCCACACCAAGCTAATACTATGTTTCAATAGTCATTTAACACACACACACACACACACACACACACACACACACACACTCCAAAAATAATCCTACCTGTGGAAGGAGAAGTACTACACCTACAGTGAAAATAGTACCAATCTTAAACCTAAAATATCTTAGTTGTTTCTATCACTAACCAGTTCTATGACCTTGGTCATACTTTAATTCTCTGAGCCTTGTGTTCCTCAAATGGGAAATAGGAAATTTGATTTGTGGGATTCCCTACATTTTCCATGGCTATGCAAACTTGAGTCATCTAACAATTACCAGCCATAAATACTGAATATTCTACTGGGTAATGTTTTAACCTAATGGGCAAGAACTACCAGGGAGACCTCTATGTGAGATTTGAGGGTGGATATTTTTTCACAACTGTATGAAAGTCTTACGAACAAAAATCTTCTGTAAAATACTAAGAAAAAACCAATTTGAGTGTTTTCTCAGGACTGAAGGAGTAATTTTTACTTTACAGAACTTCAGCAGTCTCAATGGACTTATCATTTTACTCACTTCACCTTGTTTTATAATTAAACATTAGAACACCCTCTCATAGCCTGGACTCATGATATTATTGCAGCTGAACAGTCAATGCATCAGTCATAGAGGAGAATGAAAACCAAATAGCAGATTCTACAGGACAATAGGTGGAGATTTGTGTATTCAAGTCAGTTTTAGAGGGACCTAGAAATATTTGAAATGTTTGTAACATTTCTGCAAAGATAGTGACTTAATTTCAAACCCCAATGTCATACTAAAATTTTCCATTTAAAAAAAAATCAGCTCATGCTACCGTCCTTGAAGAACTGTACCAGTGCATCTCACAAACGTAGAGAGAGCCAACAAGGTTACCTTTTTACATGAGGGGATGGACAGTGTTACTTTAAGAGTGATTTTATTTAAATCATTTATTTAAACTAGGCCGTTTACTACACATCTGTTTTAGTCAACTCAGGCTGCTATAACAAAATACCATGAATTGAGTGGCTTAAACAACAGAAATTTGTTTTCTCACAGTTTGGGAGACTAGAAGTCCAAGATCGAGATGTCAGTTGATTCAGTTCCTGGTAAGGACTTACTTCCTGGTTCCTGGAATCCTTCTTAAAGCATCCTCACATGTAAGGGAGATAAAGACAGAACTCTCTGCTGCCTCTTTATATAAGGAGACTAATCTCTTTTCATCTTAATTTCTTTTTTATTCCAAATACTGTCACAGGGGGTTGAAGCTTCTATTTATGGATTTGAGGGAGACATAATGCAGTCTATAGTGTCATGCTTAACATTTTAAGTCTGGCTTGATATATAAGCATATTGTAGTCCTGCTACTACTGGGAGCACCAGGTTGCTCAATCCTACTGTTCGGAGAGTCTTACAACGTGTATCCCAGAGCAATCTGCCTGGAGAGAAGGGAGGAACATCCATCTATTGACTCTCCTACACATTCATGTTGAACATTGGTTCATGCTGAGTGGGTTCCCGTGGGCCTGTCACAGAATAGTGCCAGAGATGCCCAGGGCAGGAAGTCAGAGGCTCACAGTGAGATGCAGTGGAGTTGTGTCTGTGCAAAATGAGTTAGAACCTGAATGGAACTAATTAGCACAGCAGTGGCTGGAATAGGAAGTGAATCTCAGCGTCCCTGATTTGGAGACACAAAAAATGTGTGATGAAAAATGGCCACAAATCCTTTTACACTCTTCCCAATGAGGGAAAGGGGGATTTTGTCCCCTCTCCTTGAATCTGGGCAGCTCCCTAATAGAATATAGGAGAAGGGAAGCTGTGTCAGTTCAGGCTTTAAGAGACTGGCAGCTTCCAGTTGTTTCTGTCTGTTGGAATACCAGCTCGAAGAAGCTGTCATTCTGTGAGAAGTCTATGTGATGTGGAGAAACTGTAGGTAGGCAATCTGGTCAATAGTCTTAGCTAAACTGTCAAGGTCCACTCAATGGCCAGCAAGTGAGTGTGCCATCTTGGATATCCAGCCCAGGTCCAGCTGCCATGTGATATCAACCACATGAGAGAATCCAAGTGAGAATGTCCATCTGAGTCCACTCAACCCACCAGTTGTGAGAGAGAGATCTAGATCATTGTTATAAAGCACAAAGAGCACAAATCTGACATGGTATTAATTCTGTGTAACATTATATATGTGAAAGGTTATTAATAATCATTTTTTAAAAATTTTGCTTTTGATTCACACTTTTATGTTACTATTTGTTGTTGCAGAATATTTTGAGAGAGATGCTAGTGTATTTTGATCTCTTGATGACAGAAATTTTGCCTAATTCTTTCTATTTTTATGTATCCCCATGGCACATATTAGACATTTAAGATTCATTACTTAAAATGGCAAAAGTTCACCACAATGCATTAGTGTTGAAGTGAAAGTAAAGAAGACCACTAAGTACGAAGCCCAGAAAAAAGGGTAGACCACAACTATCCAAACACTGTTTATAATAAATTGGTGCATTTTTTCTCTGAAAATTTCCTATAATTTAAAATAGTCTTTGTAACTTTCTGATCTTAATCAGTAATTAAAAATCTCTGTGAATTGCAAACAGTTCAGGAAAATATTTAATTTGCCCACATTTCTCCAGACATGACTAAATTAGGGGGCATCCCCATTGCAAACCAGTTTTTAATCCAAACTACCCATAATATGACCATTGTTTTCCTAGTGGCTTAACAATAACATGCATTATACAAATATTTATATATTTTTATTATGCAACCCATCTTTATTGCTTAGAGCTACATTTAAATAATGTGGGTAGGAAGCTAGGATATGGTCTACAAGATGACCTAAGGCATTGATGAAACTTAGAATTCTCAACTACTATGCTCTCCAAATTGAGTAATAAAATACCTGTAAGATTTTTATGATTTTCTTAAATAGGTTTCTGATTTTTGGAGTTTTATACATAGAAACGGTCTTCTGTTTCTTTAAATGGTCATATTAGATTACTATAAAATATTTCATATTTTATATTTTATTTTATATTTCAGAATGGCACACAAAGGAATAATTATAATACTCTCATGTATTGTTGTTTAATGATTTTTCAATAGAATAAAACAAGTACGATCTTCACACCAAAGTGCTCCATAAAATTATTTCAATTTTAGGAATTAAAGAGATGGAAATATAGCATACTTTTAAATTTAAAAAGTCACATTTTAGGCTGTGCATTTCTGTGACATTAACTAATTATAGTTCATGGAAGGTTACACTGCTAGTTTCATAATAAATACAGTCTTCCTTAACTGACATTCACGCTAATAATCATTTTTCTATTTAAGATTTTTCTATTTACTAATCATTTTTAATTTGTTATTTATTTCTATCTACTCATTATTTTTTATTTACTAAGACACTTGTTCATTGTGGAATCCAGTTTCAAAATCAGGAGCTTGTGCGCGTGCACACACACACACACACACACACACACGCGCGCGCGCGTTCTTCAGGGACTGACCATGCAATAAGGGGTGATTTCTCCGTTTCCTCTCTGTTCCTGATCCTGTAGAAGTAGACTGACCAAAGGGTCCCTCATCTACTCTAACAACCATGAGCCCTTCCTTGGTGGTTCTCCCCTCCCCAGTAATTGTCAGAGCTCAGAAACAATTACTTCTGGCCCAGCCGGTGTGGCTAAGTGGTGGAGCATTGACTTGTGAACCAGGGGGTCATGGTTCAATTCCCAGTCAGTGCATATCCCCAGGTTGTGGGCTTGGTCCACAGTGTGGGGCATGCAAGAGGCAGCCGATCAATGATTCTCTCTCATCATTGATGTTTCTGTCTCTCTCTCCCTCTCCCTTCCTCTCTGAAGTCAATAAGAATATATTTTTTAAAAAAGAAAAAAAAATTATGACTTCTCAGAGCACTTATGACTCCTGCAGCAAACTTATGGGAGATGACTAACGTCTGCTTTTAGAGAAGGGCGTGCAAGTGATACTCCAGAGTCTAAAGCTAGAAGTTAAAATCTATAATTATAAAATAAATGTATAAAATAATTGTCATCATGTAACTGTTGAATTTTGCATGTTGTACTGTCTAATAATATCGTGCCCTTATTTTATAGGTAGACTAGGATTCTCATTTTTTCCACAAAGATCTTCCTTTCATCTTTGGGAAAAAGTTAAAAAAATGATAATAGCTATTAAGAAACTTTGCAGGTAGGTATCTAGGCATAACTGAGAATTATGATCATAATGGGCATTCTACCAGCCCTTTAGCAAAGGTTAAACACTGTACATGTTTGAGAAATTATCTTTGCTCGTTATAATACCTGGTACATCATGTTATAAGTAAAACTGTCATATTTTCCATTATAAATTACTATTTGAACGACTTATAAAACAGCTATAAATGAGTTCCAGGCTCTACCTGGCATGTGAAATATTACCCCCCAAAAAATTTACGCTTTTTTTAAAATTTTTTTAATTTAATTTCAATTTATTTATATTTATTTATTTATTTATTTTTTACAAAACTGTCTTTCAGGTCTTTTTAAAAAGAAGCAAAATTCAAGTAGATTTTTTTTTCAGGTGCCCTTTTTTCACTTCATAAATCAAAACCAGTTTTGCTTGTTAAAACCCAAATCATGCAAGCGCTTGGTGAATTCATTTGGCATGCTTCAAATTGCTCCTTTAAAAGTGTCTTAAATAGTTTCAACATTACATGTGATCACTAAATATCTTAAGAGTTTTTTAAGCCACCTACTAGGAAACCTTTCACTCCTTCCTTTCCAGGTGGCATTAAAGACTTTAATGATGCCAAAGCATAGTGTAAGGCACTTTGCTATTAAAGGTGTGACTCACTATTTCAAAAATGCCAGTTCCATAAGACAGCTCGCTGTGGCAAGTCATGCCAGCCTATTGGTGGAGACTTTTCCACCTGCGCCCACCAGGCATGCACAGTCTCAGCCTGGCTGGTTTACACTTGCTAAATCCACCCTGTAAACTTCAACCAAATGCATAGTTGGAAGGAGACTTTTCAGGATGCTAACGATATAAAGAAAATACTTTGCCACTGATGGGCATAGCTCAAATGTAAATAAAGAGCTGATTTGGCCCAGCAAGATTCAACTGCAGAAGTGAATGAAAAGTGAACAGGTTGCCCTAGCCAGTTAGCTCAGTGGATAAAATGTTGGCCTGTGGACCACAGGGTCTCAGGGCCGATTTTGATCAAGGGCACGTACATTAGTTGTAACCATTCAGTGTGTTTCTCTCACATCGATGTTTCTCTCTGTCTTTCCCTCTCTTTTTCATTCTCTCTAAGAAAATTTGTGGAAAAATATCCTCGGGTGAGGACTTTTAAAAAATGAACAGGTAAAAATGGCACTTTAAGTAGAACAAAAAGCTAAGTCATTTTATGAGTCAACTTTGTTCTCAATAATTTTAGAACCTGTTTTGTTTCAAGTAAAAATCTAATTGACTTTTAGGGTGAGAAAACTGATTATTCAGTGGGCTCTTTTCTGCATGGTTATCCTTCAAATCTGAAGAAAGAATGTGAACAGTTGATTGAATTCATGTTATTGTGTGTTACTTGATAGAATTCATTTTGCTAAGGGAATTACATTATTTGGGCCTAGGAAATACTCCTTATTTATTGTTTAGAATTCATTTTGCTATGGGAATTACATTATTTGGGCCCAGGAAATACTCCTTATTTATTGTTTTCCTCCCAAGTACAAGGTTCTATGCCAGGTAGTTTTATTTACACTATCTCATTTAATCCTCACATTAGCCCTGTGTTTAGTATTAACTTGGACTCCTATATCAAGTTGAAGAAATTGAAGTGCAAAGAATTTAAAATAACTTCCAAATTATGCAGAGCAGATTTGAGTCTGATACCAAATAAATAACCACTGTACTATGGTAATTCTATCTGTGGAGACGACTCCCCAAACACCTCTATACCAGTTGAACTGATGGAAATTAGTTAATCTGGTCATTTATTTGTGCTGCACAAAAATAAATGCCAAAAGAAAGTAGGAAATTTTCAACTACCACACAAAAATAGCTCAGACACAGACAGTATAGACATACACCACAGCATGAAAATATTATATTAGCCCCTGAGGGCCAATCAGTATAATGAGTGATATATTGTGACAGTGTGGAATAGAAAGGGGTGCGTGCTCTACAGCATGGCCAGAAATTATTTGACATTCTTCCTACCTAGGGGTGGATCTCTTCCCCATCAGGCTTGTCAACCAACACAGTATGGCTGAAGTGACACTATGTAACTTGTTTTTTGAGCCTGGGGCTATTATTTAAGAAACCCAAACTGGGAGGAAGTCCACAAGAGAAAACAGAATACTGATGCTAAGGTAGAGAGTGGGAAGTTGAGCCCAGTCTTCATAGTTATCCAGGCCAGTCAATTGACAAGAAAAACTTCCAGATTGCTCTAGCCTCTCAAGCACATCAAACTCATGGCTGGCGGGCCACATGCCTCTTTAAATGCCTGGGGAGCCACTCAATATCTGAGTCTTTCAAGTTAAGGCTCCAATCATCACACAGCAGAGACACCTATATTTGGTCTGCCTGCTGTGAATTTCTGAACCACACAATCCATAAGTATAATAGTTATTTAAATTTAATAGCACTCATTCATTCCAAGATATCAGCCAGGAGGACAGCAGTGAGGGAGAGAGTGTAAGTGAGTTAAGGAGTGAAAGGGGAGTGTGTGGACGCATGGTGTGTGTGTGTGTGTGTGTGTGTGTGTGTGTGTGTGTGTGTGTCTGAGTGAGGGACAGCTAGATCTCACAGGACCTTCAGGGGCTGGCAGACCAAGCTTGCCTAGCCAGGCAGCCTCTGCTACTGCAGTAATCTCTCCTGGAGCACCAGCTTTGCCACAGAGGCTGTGAAATCTTAAAGGGGAGAGCTGCTATGACTGGGAACTCAGTCTCACCTCCACCAGGATGCCCTCAGACACCAGCCAGGACCCTACAGCCACACTGGCCAGGGACCTGCTGCCTTGGCTGCAAACCCACGAACACTGAGACTCTAGTCTCCCTGGCTGAGGAGTACTATGACTTCCAAGCATGCTCTCCTCCCACCAGCCAGGCACCATGACTATGGCAGCAGCCACGCAAGCAGCCGCCACCCAAGACCAATCAAGGAGCAAGCAGGTGCTGCCCATGACCATGCAGGGGGAAGCAGCTGCCGCACCATGACCCCCGGGCAGCGGCCGACACCCATGACCGCACGAGGAGCAGCCGCCACCCACAACTGCATGGGGAGCAGCCATCACCCCACAACTGCCCTAGAAGCAGCCTCCCTGTGACTGCAAGAAGAGCAGCTGTTGCCGTGACTGTACGACCAGACACCAGACCCTCCACTGCAGCCACAGACCCCGTGCGATTCAACACATAGATCCTTCAGTGAGAGCAAAAATGGGGAGACAGAAGAAAAATCCCTGAAGGAAAGAAAAGGAGAAATTGCCAGAAAAGGAAATAAATGAAAAAGAGGCATGTAATAGGTCAGAAAAAGAATTCAGAATAAGGGTCATACAATTCATAAACCGAATGGATGAGAAAATCAACAACCAATGTAAGAATCAGGAGGAAATAGAGGTGATATAGCTACAATAAAAAAACCCATTATGGAAGCCTTCAACAGTAGACGAGGAGAAGCAGAAGACTGAATTAGCAAATTAGAAGACAGGGAAGCAAAATACACCTAATCTGAACTGTAATTGGAGAAAAAAATCAAAAGATGGGAGGAGAGCCTGAGGGAGCTTTGGTACAACATGAAATGGAGCAACATATGTATAATAGGGATGTCAGAATGACAAGAAGAAGAGCAAGGGTTAGAAAACCTATTGAAGAAATAATGTCAGAAAACTTCCCTGGGTTAGGGAAGAAAAAGTCACACAAGCACAGAGAGTCCCAAACAAGATGAACCTAAAAAGACCCACACCAAGACACATCATAGTTAAATGGCAAATGTTAACAGCAAAGAGAGAATATTAAAGGCTGCAAGAGAGAGACAGAAAGTTACCTAAAAGGGATCTCCCATTTGATTATCAAATGATTTCTCAACAGAAACACATCAGGCCAGAAAGGAATGGAAGGAAGTATTCAAAGTGATGCAAAGCAAAAGACTGAATCCAAGAATACTCTATCCAGCAAGGCTATAATTCAATAATGAAGGTGAAATCAGGAGCTTCACAGACAAATAAAGGCTAAGGGAGTTTATCACTATCAAGCCAGCATTGCAAGAAATGCTAAAGGGGCTATCATAAAAAGAAGAAAAAAAAAAAAAAAGGAAAGTAGGAACACAGGCAAAAAAATAAAAATGGCTGCAAACAAGTACCTATCAATAATAACTTTAAACATAAATGGACTAATGCTCAAATCAAAAGACATTGAGTCACTGAGTGAATAAGAAAACATGACCCATATATACATACTGTCTACAAAAGGCAAACCTCAGAACAAGAGACTCACACAGACTGAAAGTGAAGAGATGGAAAATTATCTTTTAGGCAAGTGGAAATGAAAAAAAAAAGCTGGAGTAGCAATATTTATATCTGACAAAATAGACCTCAAAGTGAAGGCCATAACAAGAGACAAGGAAGGCTACTTCATAATAGTAAAGAGACTGATACAACAAGAGAATATAACTCTGGTAAACATATATGCACCCAATGGAGGAGCACCCAAATACATAAAAAATCTTCTGGAAGATATCCAGGGAGAGATCGTCAGTAATATGATCATAGTAGGAAACTTTAATACCCCACTGACATCACTGGATAAATCCTATAGACAAAAAATCAGCAAAGAAACAGCAATCCTAAAAGACTAACTAGATCAGATGGACTTAATTGACATCTTCAGAACATTTCACCCCAAAGCTACAGAATATATATTCTTCTCAAGAGCACATGGGACATTTTCAAAGATAAACCACATATTGGGTCACAGGAAAAGTCTTTCCAAATTCAAGAAGATTGAAATCATATCAAGCATCTTCTCAGGCCACAATGGCATAATATTAGAAATCAACTACAATAAAAACAATCAAAAAAATTCAAACACTTGGAGGCTGAATAGCATGCTATTAAACAATGATTGGGTTACCAAAGAGATCAAAGAAGAAATTAAGAACATCCTGGAAATGAATGACAATGAAAACAAAACAATCAAAAACCTATGGGACACAGTGAAAGCAATCCCGAGAGGGGAGTTCTTGGCATTACAAGCCTACCTCAAAAGACAAGAAAAACTGTTAATAAATTATCTAACTCTATAACTTAAAGAATTAGAAAGAGAGCAACAAGAAAAGTCAAGAGTGAGGAGAAGGAAGGAGATAATAAATATCAGAGCAGAAATAAATGAGATAGAGACAAAAAAAAATCAATGAAACCAAGAGCTTGTTCTTTGAAAGGATAAAAAGATTGATGAAACTCTAGCCAGGCTCACAAAGAAGCAAAGAGAGAGGACCCAAATAAGCAAGATCAGAAATGAAAGAGGCAAAATAACAATAGATCCTACAGACATACAAAGGATTATAAAACAAATACTATAACCAACTCTATTTCAACAAACTAAACAACCTAGAGCCATGGTTGGCAAACTGCGGCTCTCGAGCCTCATGCGGCTCTTTGGCCCCTTGAGTGTGGCTCTTCCTAAGCCTTAGGAGTACCCTAATTAAGTTAATAACAATGTACCTACTATATAGTTTAAGTTTAAAAAATTTGGCTCTCAAAAGAAATTTCAACATTTGTACTGTTGATATTTGGCTCTGTTGACTAATGAGTTTGCTGACCAATGACCTAGAGGAAATGAACATATTCCAGAAAAATATGACCTTCCATAACTCAATCAAGAAGAAAAAAAAAAAAATCTCAACAGGCTTATAACTAAGGAGAAAATTGAAGCAGTCATCAAAAAACTTCCAGCAAACAAAAGCCTGGGGCCAGATGGCTTCACAGGGAATTTTACCAAACATTCAAAGAAAAACTGAAACCTATCCTTCTCAGACTATTCCAAAAAATTTAAGAGGAAGATATACTTCCTAACTCTTCCTATGAAGGCAGCATTACCCTAATTCCAAAACTTGATAAAAACATTACAAAGAAAGAGAATTACAGGTCAATATCCCTGATAAACATAGGTGCTAAAATCCTTAACAAAATCCTAGCAAATCCAATCCAGCATTGCATTAGAAAGATCATACACTATGACCAATTGGGATTTATTCCAGGGATGCAAGGCTGGTACAATATCTACAAATCAGTAAATGTGATACATCACATAAACAAATTGAGAGACAAAAATTACATAATCATATCAATTGATGCAGAAAAAGCATTTGACAAAATCTAACACCCTTTCTTGATAAAAACTCTCAGAAAAGTGGGAATAGAGGGATCATACCTTAACATAATAAAAGCCTTATATGGAAAACCTACAGCCAACATCATACCTAATGGACAAAAACTAAAACCATTTCCACTAAGAACAGGAACAAGACAGGGATGCCCAATTTCACCACTCTTGTTTGACACAGTACTGGAAGTGCTAGCCATAGCAATCAGAAAAGAAGAAGAAATAAAAGGCATACAAATTGGAAAATAAGAAGTGAAATTGTCATTATTCACAAATGACATGATCCTGTACTTAGAACACCCTACAGACTCGATAAAAAAACAAAAAAAAAAAACAAAAACAAACAAAAAAAAAAAAAAAAAAAAAACTACTAGCAGGATTCAAAATTAACATTCAGAAATCTATGGATTTTTTTATATACCAAAAATGAGCTCACAGAAAGATAAACTAAAAAAAAAAAAAATCCCATTTACAATTGCAACACAAAAATTAAGGTGCCTAGGAATAAATTTAACCAAGGAGGTAAAGGACCTATACTCAGAAAATTACAGGAGGCTGAAAAAAGAGATAGAGGAAGACATAAACAAATATAAGAATATACTGTGTTCATGGATTGGTAGAATCAACATCATTAAAATGTCCATACTACCCAAAGCAATCTATAGATTCAATGCACTCCCCATTAAAATACCAAGGGCATACTTCAAAGACCTAGAACAAACTATCCAAAAATCCATCTGGAAAAAAAAAAAAGACCCCGAATAGCTGCAACAATCTTGAGAAAGAACAGAGTAGGAGGGATCTCAATATCAGATATCAAGCTATATTACAAAGCCACTGTTCTCAAAAGTGCCTGGTACTGGCATAAGAACAGACATATAGACCAATGGAACAGAATAGAGAACCCAGAAATCTATCCAAGCCATTATGCTCAATTAATATTTGGCTTCACAGGGAATTTTACCAAACATTCAAAGAAGAACTAAAACCTATCCTTCTCAGACTATTCCAAAAAAGTTAAGAGGAAGACACAATTAAGAGGCAAGAGCATACAATGGAGTCAAGACAACCTCTTTAATAAATGGTGTTGGGAAAATTGCATGGAAACATGCAAAAAAAAATGAAACTAGACCAAAAACTTGCACCATACACAAAAATAAACTCAAGCTGGATAAAGGACTTAAACATACAGGGGGAAACCATAAAAATCTTAGAAAAAGCTATAGGCAGAAAAATAGCAGACATATGTTGTAGCAATATCTTTACCAATACAGCTCCTAGGGCAATGGAAGCTAAGGATAAAATAAACAAATGGGACTACATCAAAATTAAAAGCTTCTGCACAGAAAAAGAAACCGTCAACAAAACAATAAGAAAGCCCACTGCATAGGAGAACATATTTGCCAATGTTATCTCCCATAAGGGCCTAAATCTCCAAAATTTATATGGAACTCATACAACTCAACAAAAGGAATAGAAACAATCCAATTAAAAAGTAGGCAAATGACCTAAATAGACACTTTTCAAAAGAGGGATACAGAAGGCCAAGAGACATATGAAAACATGCTCAAAGTCACTAATCATCTGAGAGATGTAAATCAAAATGACAATGTGGTATCATCTCACACATGTCAGAATGGCTATCATCAACAAATCGACAAATAACAAGTGCTGGCTGGCAAGGATGCGGAGAAAAATGAACACTTTTGCACTGCTGGTGGGAATGCAGACTGGCGCAGCCACTTTGGAGAACAGTATGGAGTTTCCTCAAAAAGTTAAAAATGGAACTCCTATTTGACTCAGTGATCCCACTTCTAGGAATATATCCCAAGAAACCAGAAACATCAATCAGAAAGGATATATGCACCATTATGTTCATAGCAGCACAATTTACAATAGCTGAGATTTGGAAACAGCCTAAGTGCCCTTTAGCAGGTGACTGGATTAAAAAACTGTGGCATATCTACACAATGGAATACTATGCTGCTATAAAAATGAAGGAACTTTTTGCCTTTTGCAACAGTGTGGATGGACCTGGAAAGCATTATGCTAAGTGAAATAAACCAGTTAGAGAAAGATAAGCCCTAACCAGTTTGGCTCAGAACCGGGGTCCAACCCCAGGGGGTCCAGGGGTCCCCAAAGGTGTGGATGGAGTCGGTGAAGAAGGAATGACATGGAGATAGCGTTCAGTTGATCAGCAGCAAAGCCAGGATCTCCAGCCAGGATCTCCAGCCAAGTTCTGATTAGAATCTCCAGAGAGGTTCTGCTTAGGATCTCCAGCCAGGTTCTGTGTCCATGTTCTCTTGCTAGATTCTCCAGCCAGGTTCTGTAGCCAAGTTCCCTCGCTAGGTTCTCCAGCCAGGTTCTGTCCAGGTTCTCCAGCCAGGTTCAGTCACCAGGTTCTAGTCAGGTTCTCTTGCCAATTTCTGTAGTCAGGTTCAGTCCAGGATCTTTTGCCATGTTCTCTCGCTAGGTTCTGTCTCTAGGTTCTGAGGCCAGTTTCTGTCCAGGATCTTTTGCCATGTTCTCTCCAGCGAAGTTCTTCTGTCTCTAGAGAACGTTCTGTGTAGGTTCTGTGCCAATTTCTGTCTCTCCTTGTTCTGTCTTCTTACATCTGTATTTATACCAGTTGATTCCAATCCTATCAATCTCTATTTCAAAGGTTAGGGCGTTTCTTATCTCCATTCCAGGGAGTAAGGATTATGTAGCTTAAGCATGATTGTTCATAGTTAAAGTGATTAATACCCACCTGGCACTTAGTTAAGAGGTTTTATTCCCTCCCTAACTTCAGGGGAAATCCCTACCTGGGGAAACAACCTTTCTCAGAGACCTTGGTTAAAACACATAGTGCCTAGAAGGTGAGCAAACATATTAAGAACAGTATGCCATATATGCCAGGTCCCTTGAAACAGCAAGGATGGACCGGCTCCCGGCAGCTCAGTGGACAGAGCATCAGCCTGCGGACTGAAGGATCCCGGGCTCAATTCTGGTCAAGGGCATGTACCTTGGTTGAAGACACATCCCCAGTAGAGGGTGTGCAGGAAGCAGCTGATCGATGTTTCTCTCTCATTGATGTTTCTAACTCTCTATCCCTATCCCTTCTTCTCTGTAAAAAAATCAATAAAATATATATTTTTTTTAAAAAAAGAGAAAGTTAAATTTCACATGATCTCACTCATTTGTGGAATATAATGAACAACATAAACTGATGAACAAAAATAGAACCAGAGTCATAGAAGCATCAAACAGACTGTCCAACCTATGAGAGAAGGCAGGGGGTGAGGGGATAAGAGATCAACTGAAGGATATGTATGCATGCATATGAGCATAACCAATGGACACAGATGTGGGGGCGGGGTGAGGGCATGTGCTGGGGATTGGGGGCAGCTGGGGAAAGGTGAATGAAGCAAAATGGAGACTTATGTAATACACTAGAGGCCTGGTGCATGAATTCATGCATGGATGGGGTTCCTTGGCCTGGCCGGGAAAGGGACCACGGGAGGTTGGCCAGTCATGGGAGGTTGCCTGTGGAAGCACACTGACCGCCAGGGGTCAGCTCCTGTGTTGAATGTGTGCACCCTGGTGGTCAGTGCACGTCATAGCTACCAGCTGGTCATCTGGTTATAATGGTCACTTAGGCTTTTATATATATACTAGAGGCCCAGTGCAAAAAAATTTGTGCACTCGGGGGTAGGAGGTACCTCAGCCCGACCTGTTCCCTTTCGCAGTCTGGGACCCCTTGGGGGTGACCACTTGCTGGCTTAGGCCTGCTCCCCGGGGAATTGGGCCAGGATGGCAATCAGACATACCTCTGGCAGCCTGGCAACCCTCGGGGGATGTCTACTTGCCAGTGGGAGCAGACCTAAGCTGCAGTCGGACATCCTTAGCACTGCTGAGGAGGCAAGAGAGGCTCCCACCACCACTGCTGTACTGGCAGCCATCAGCCTGGCTTGTGGCTGAGCAGAGCTCCCCCTGTGGGAGTGCACTGACCACCAGGGGGCAGCTCCTGCATTGAACGTCTGCCCCCTGGTGGTCAGTGTGTGTCATAGTGACCAGTCATTCCCAGTCTTTCTGCTGTTAGGGTCAGTTTGCATATTACCCTTTTACTATATAGGATAGAGGCCTGGTGCACAGGTGGGGGCTGGCTGGTTTGCCCTGAAGGGTGTCCCAGATCAGGGTGGGGGTCCTGCTTGGGTGCCTGGCCAGCCTGGGTGAGGGGCTGATGGCTGTTTGCAGGCTGCCCGCACCCCCTTCAGGGTGGGGGTCCCCACTGGGGTGCCTGGCCAGCCTGGGTGAGGGGCTGAGGGCCGTTTTCAGGCTGGCAGGCAGCTGAAGCTCCCAGCCTCTCCTTTTTATCTGTTTTTTTTTGTTTGTTTGTTTGTTTTTGTTTTTTTGTTTTTTTTTATTCTGGGATTTATTTACCTTCTATAGCTGTCACTGGAGCTGAGAGCCAGCTCCAGCTCTGAGGCCCAGCTCCAGCTCTGAGGCTGCGGCTGGCTGAAAGCAGGTATCTGGGTTTGTTTAGTTTCTATAATTGAAACATTGTTGCCATCACTGCTGCTCTAAGCTCTGAGGCCAAAGCTGGCAGAAAGCAGGTATCTGGAGCTTGTTTAGCTTTTATAATTACAACTTTATTGCTTAGAGTGTAGCTTAGAGCAGGTCGAGGCAAGCGGGGAACATTGGCTTCCTCTGTCACTGGAGCAAGCAAGCCTCATGTTCGCTTCAGCTGAGTGGCTGCCAGCTGCCATCTTTGTTGGCAGTTAATTTGCATATTCTGCTGATTAACCAATGGGAAGTGTAGCAGAGGTATGGTTAATTACCATGTTTGTCTATTATTAGATAGGACTAGGGGCCCGATGCACAGAATTTTTGCAAGAGTAGGCCTTCCTTCCCCCAGCTGCTGGCACCAGCTTCCCTCTGGAACTGGAGATCCAGGATTTCCTATGGCCACTGGCAGGCTCCCGGGACCCGGGCTTCCCTCACAGCCCCAGCTTCATCCAGAAGGACGTCCAGTCTAATTAGCATATTACATTTTTATTAGTATAAATAGATTAAACAATAAAGAATCCTAATAATAAAAGAGTAATATGCAAATTAACCCTCACTCCATCACAAAGCTAGTGGCGGCCATGAAGCTGGAGCAAGCAGGAGGCATGGTGCCCCAGTGGTGGAGGAAACCAAGCTTCCCGCCTGCCCTGCCGGCCCTGAGTTCCACTCAAGGCTACAAAGTTTTAATTATAGATGATAAATAAATCCCAGATATCTTCTTCCAGCAGGCGTGGCCTCTGCTCAAGGAGGGGCTGGGAACATGGGTTGCCAGGGGCAACCCAGGCTTCCAGTGGGGGACCAAGGCAACAAAGTTTCAATTATAGAAGTTAAATAAATCACAGATACCTGCTTCTAGCCTGTGAGCATCACCAGCCTGAAAACAGCCATCAGCCCTTCACCCAGGCTGGCCAGGCACCCCAGTAGGGCCCCCAACCATGAAGGGGCTGTGGCCAGCCTGAAAACGGCCCTCATGCCCTCATCCAGGCTGGCCAAACTCCCATGGGGTGAGGGTCCCCATTGGGGGGCTTGGCGAGCCAGCAAACAGCCAACAGCCTCTCGCCGAGGCTGGTCAGGCACCCCAGTGGGGACCCCCACCCTGAAGGGGGTGTGACCAGCCTGAAAATGGCCCTCAGCCCCTCATCCAGGCTGGCCATACCACCATGGAGTGAGGGTCCCCACTGGGATTTTGACCAGCCTACAAACAGCCATCAGCCCCTCACGCAGCCTGTCCAGGCACCCCAGCGGGACCTGCACCTTTATCCAGGACACCCTTCATTGAAAACCAGCTGCTCCCCCACCCCCCGTGCACCAGGCCTCTATCCTATATAGTAAAAAGGTAATATGCAAATTAACCCTAACAGCAGAACGACTAGGAATGACTGGTCACTATAACACACACTGACCACCAGGGGGAAGACGCTCAATACAGGAGCTATCCCCTGGTGGTCAGTGCGCTCCCACAGGGGGGTGCTCTGCTTAGCTACAAGTCAGGTTGATGGCTGCCAGCACAGTGGTGGTGGCGGGAGCCTCTCCCACCTCCTCAGCAGCACTAAGGATTTCCGACTGCAGCTTAGGCCTGCTCCCTGCTGGCAAGTGGTCATCCCCCAAGGGCTCTAGGGCTGCTAGAGGGATGTCTGACTGCCAGCTTATTTCCAATCCTCCTGGGAGTGTCCCTAAGCCAGCAGGTGGACATCCCCTGAGGGGTTCCAGACTGCGAGAGGGCACAGGCTGGGCTGAAGGACCCCCCCTGAGTGCACAAATTTTTGTGCACTGGGCCTCTAGTTTAAAATAAAAAATAAAAAAATAAATTTAATACCACTAATGGGGTGATTTGTAACACAGCAATAGATATAGAGAACAATTATTCAGCACTTCGTAATCAAAATTATTCAACTATTTTTAAAAAATTAAGTTTTGTCTTAGACCAGACATTCAAATATCAATTGAAACCCTAACTGGTTTGGATCAGTGGATAGAGGGTCCACCTGTGGACTGAAGGGTTCAAGGTTGAATTCTGGTCAAGGGCATGTTCCTTGGTTTCAAGGTCTTCCCTGGCCCAGGCCCTGGTAGGAGGCATGCAGGAGGCAACCAATCGGTGTGTTTCTCTCACATTGATATGTCTCTCTGTCTTTCTCTCTCTCTTCCACTCTCTCTAAAAATCAATGGAAAAATATCCTCAGGTGAGGATTAAATATATATATATATATATATATATATATATATATATATATATTCAATTTGAATATCAAGCTGCTTCACATGAGATTGGGAGAGTTAGTTTAACTTAATAAATTTTATTGTTGAAATCATTAATGCATAAGTTTTTGTTTTTTTTTCTTTTTAGATTTCTGAACTCAAATAGGATTTCTCACATGAACTCTTTCTTTGGGCATTAAAGGCTGAGAGGATAGACATTGAGACCATTTAAAATACAACAGCTATTTTCAAATACACTCACACCAGGAAGTAAAATATTTTATTTAAGACAACTCAAATACTAAATATAAATGAACAGACTTTGAAAAGCATTTGCATTTTTAATAATCAAAGCAATATAATATCTATAATTAGAATGTGTCCTTATCTGTACATCCTTTCCAGCAGTATCTTCTATTTAAGAATTAAGACCTGCCAAAACCAGTTTGGCTCAGTGGATGGAGCGTCGACCTGCGGACTGAAGGGTCCCAGGTTTGATTCCGGTCAAGGGCATGTACCTGGGTTGCGGGCACGTCCCCAGTGGGAGATGTGCAGGAGGCAGCTGATCGATGTTTCTCTCTCATCGATGTTTCTAACTCTATCTCTCTCCCTTCCTCTCTGTAAAAAATCAATAAAATATATTAAAAATAAATAAGTAAATAAAAAGAATTAAGACCAATTATTTCACTCTCAATGGTTGCCAAATTTGTACATTAATTTATTAATTCACAATCTGTATTAAGCACTTTAGAAATGCCAAATCTTTTTAAAGTGCTTTCATTGAAAATACAAAACATAATCTTGAACTTTGGGAAATTGGCCATTTTATAAATTCTTGTCAGTAACAGTTTCCATGGATATCTCAGTGGCTTCCATGCCCCCCTGTTTACTAAAGATTTACAAACCTCTAATATAAAGCTCTTTCCTTAGTTCTCTGTGTGTAAGCCTCACTCAAAAGATGCTCTTAGGTAGATTTCCAAAACAGACTTCAAAACAAAGATATCATGGTCAAATAGTGTTTTCAGTGGAATCTGATATAACTGGCTTGGGAATTTAGTCAGGTAGTCTTGGATGGGATCGCTGGTTCCACTACTTGTCAGCTGTATAAACTGAGGTGAGTCACTTAGAATCCAGAACTTCATGCTCTTCAGGCATGTTGATTCTGTTCATTTTTATGTTTTATTTGACAAACATTGTGCTTGGTGCTTGGGACAGACAACTTAGCAAAAATCAGACAGAGTCCCTGTCCTCGTGGAGCACAAATTCTGCAGGAAAAAAAAATTATTGAAAACAAACTATGGCTCAGTTAAAAACATCATGAAGGTGTACACAGAGAAGGAACCACAGGGTCAGTCTATGCATCTCAGTCTTATCTATACTAATAAAAGGGTAATATGCTAATTAGACTGGACATCTTCCAGGCAACCTTCCGGAGTCCTTCCAGACAAAGCCACGGTGGTGGGGCTGAGGCAGAGGCAGTTAGGGGCGATCAGGCTGGCAGGGGAGAGCAGTTAGGGGCATCAGGCTGGCAGGCAGAGGCAAATAGGGGTGATCAGGCAGGCAGGCAGGTGAGCAGTTAGGAGCCAGCGGTCCCAGATTGTGAGAAGTATGTCCATTGGACAACCCCCGAAGGGTCCCAGATTGGCGAGGGTGCAGGCTGGGCTGAGGGACACCCCACCCCCATGCACAAATTTTGTGCACTGGGCCTCTAGTTAAATACTAAATTTTCAGTCCACCATTCTTTTCAGCTTTTAATTGTTTATTTACTGAGTAATTACTAGGATTCATTCTGAAATCTCAGAAATATTACCAGGTTTTAAATTGAGAAAAGCTTACCTTTAGTGACTTTAATATATTTACATAATTTTTATCTTCTATCAAAAAATGCAGATACAAGAAAATGAGTGGAACAACTTCATGCCAAGTGTTACTAGTTTATAAGCACTTGGAAACGTTTGCTGTCTTATACTGTCTTTATCACTGAGCAAAACAACGTGTCAGCTGTATCCTTTCCACCACACTGTAAATCTATGATGTCTATGCAATGCCACATTGGAATACAAGAAGCTCTACTGTCAGAATCCAACCACCCAATGAGCTTGACTCACAGAAACTATAAAATCAACCTTGTGTAGCACAACCCACTCAATATGTATCTGGCATTAAAAAGTGTTTTCAATTGAAAAGAAATGAAGTTTGCCCTTGCAATCTTTGAGGGTGATGTTCCTGTGTGTACTTCCTGCCAGCATCTCTTAAGTTATAAACTTGGGGGTCAAATAATTATATTAGAGGAATAAAGGAAATAAATATGCTATGATAGCCAAAGCAAAGGAAATTTAGACCTAGATTGTCCTAGTTGTGAGTTGAACTATGTCTCTAGAAAATAAGTTGAAATTTAAAAAAAAGAATATAGATTTACAGCATTCAGTTCCAAGACATTGAAAACATATCAGGTACATAATAAAATATAGGGTGTCCTGAAATTCACACAAGATTAGAATTTTGCGTGAGCATTAACAACAACAACAACAACAACAAAAAATAAAAGACTAATTTTACTTGGTTTATTGAATCAGATTCTAATATCTGTTGCTCTTTGATTTCAATCCCTTCAATTTGATAAGCATTACCAAGGACCAATTATGGCCCAGGAGCAGGGACAATGAAGACCAATGAAGACCACGGCTTTGCGTATGTGCCAGCAAAGCCGTGGAGGCCATTTACTCAATGTGCTATTCCATACATAACCCTATACTGTACACTTTATGAATCAAAAAATTTACAGTTTTTAATTATAAACCTGTGTTTTCTATCAAAATTACTTCTTGTGTGAATTTTGGGACACCCTATAGATATAAAAGAAGAAAAGCAACAAATTATTATGTTCAGTAAACTTTATAGGTAGCTGAATATAGAAACATCTAATGTTTTACTCTTTTTTTGAAGCAGGACAGATTGAATTACTACCATGTCAGTCATCGACAAAAGAAGGAATAGACAGTTAATTCTTTATCTTCACTCTACACAGTATGAACACATGGATTCACACCTGCAAATGATGAAAACTATACTTTGTTTTAGCAAGAGTATGTACACTTGGGAAACTAAAGTCAATCTAATAGAGACAGATGCCATTCCAACCCTCCGCTACTCTTCAGTAAATGAATGACATTTTGGTTTTTATATTTTCACTCTGTTTTAAAGATGTCTTTGTACTTTTAAATTTCATATCATTTAAAAATATTAAAGAAGAAATAGGATGAGTTAGATTAACCATATGGTGCTTCCACTTCTTGACCACCTGGAAATGTCCCTGGGTTATAGATTTTCCTGAGGAGTCAGTCTCAGATTCAGACTCAAATACCACCTGTATAATATATATCCTTTAATGAGAAGGGTGGAGAACTCTTTTAATTTTTCTTCCTGTTGTTCAAGGACAGAACAAATTCATTCAGGCTTGATCACCCAAGAGGCAAACACTGAGTTTAAATCCCAGTTTAAATCCTTTTACTGGCTGTTTAATTTGGGGGCAAGTTAGTAATCCCTCAATCTTTAAAGTGGGGGGAATAGTAGTCCTTACCACACAGGAATGTATGAAGATTAAATGAACCAACATGGGTAAGGTTTAAAAGTGTGTTAGGTTCCTAGTAAGCACCATTTACAAAATATCAAGTCACAAAGAAGGAGAGTTGGAGTCCTTTTGCTTCTTGTAGGTATTTTATAATCTATAATAATAAAAGCATGGTGGGGGCCAAGGCAGAGGTGGTTAGGGGCAATCAGGCAGTCAGGCAGGCCAACAATTAGGAGCCAGCAGTTAGGAGTCAGTGGTCCTGGATTGCGAGAGGGGTCCCGGATTGTGAGAGGGTGCAGGCCAGGCTGAGGTACACCCTCCCATGCACAAATTCCATGCACCGGGCCTCTAGTTATGTATATAATATTATATAAAACCAAGAAAAGCACTAGCCCTCCTCTGTTTTTCCTCCCAAACATGATTCGCTTGAAAAGTACTTACTATATCCTCTAGGTAGAGAAATAGAGACCTTCTTAAAGATACAACATGGAAACAAATTTTTTTGTGTTTGCATTAGTTGCAAAGGCATGTTCCTTGTGAGCATGAGGTAAGGATGCATTGTTTAGTTTAAGGGCATGATGACACTAGGTCAGCATTTGGCCTCTGTTGCTTTGGCCTTGCTGTGTGTGTGTTTTGAATATCTTTACTTGCTGGATCACAACACTTGAAGCACATCTGCAATCATATGACAAACAAAGCACAGGGCGTCCTTTTTTGTTTCTCTATTTTCAGTCAGCTTCAGCAGTGTCCTTAGCTTCAGCACTTCTGTTAGCATAATCCTTACATGGTTCTCCTGAAGCTGTATTTACATGGATGGTTGACAGAAAGAAGTGCTAAAGTACAAGAACGTGATTAAATGGCCTTGTGAACTATTTGTCATGTATTATTCTAGTCTTGTGGAGGAGAAGAATGTGGAGTGGTCTTTTTTTTTAAGAAAACAAAACCAAACCAGATGTTTTGTTTAGTTGAGGATCTTTCTATCCAGCCATGCTAGAAAGCCAGTTTTGTGAAGGGCAAATAAACAAATATGCTGGAGCATATTAACAGAATGGAAGGTTAAATAAATTTATCTTTATCTTTAGGGCACCAAGTAAATAGTTTTTAAAGGAAAGCCCGTGAATGCATAATGTTTATGCTTGAGATATAGTGTATTTCAAGCTGACTCAGTTAAATATTTGAAGAGCAACTCCACAACTTTATAAAGTTTTCCAGACTATAAAATGTAAAAAGAATAAAAAAATAATAATCCACATACTAAAAAGATAATAATTAACATAAAAATTCATCATAGCCCATTTTGTTTTAACCTAGGAATTCAAGGATGGTTTTGTAGACAAGTTATATGCCTACTTAATATCTACTTCTCTCTTCTTGCCTTCTAATAAAAAGTATACTTAGTTGGTAACTAATTTATTCTTTAAATTTTTCTTTCATATCTTCCCTTGACACAGTTACAACCAATGAGATGTTTTCAAATTTGCCTGAGTGCTTGAGTGAAAAACTTTTCCTCTCCCAATGAAAGGTAACAGCCTTCCCTATCTCTTCTTTTTCTGATTGATGATGTGATATCTGAAATTCTAGCTAGCAACTGTCTTGGCACAATTAGGTAAAAACATGAGCATGAGATATAATAAGATGAGGATAGCAAAATGGCACAGTGAAAGATGAAAAAACCCTGGATCCCTGGTTACATGTTTAAGAAACAGATCAAATTCATCTAATACCATCTCCCAACTCATTCTTATGTGAGGAAAAAAAACATGCCTAAGTTGTAGACAGTTTTCTTTCCTGTTTATTCACAGCTGACAGCGCTGCAAACCAATAAAATTTTTTGAGATGAATAAATCTACTCATCCCAAATGGTCATCTAAAATCAAAGTATAAATCAAAAGAAACTTTTAAAATCTTACAAAGAACAAGGGCTTGAAACTTGATTCAAACATCATACTTGGTGGCAGAATATTTGAGACATTAGCTTTAAACTCATAATGTGGATGTAAGTATAACATAACACATGTAGCAAGACTAGACTTTGCCCACATTGTCATGTTGATTTATAAATGTAGATGGGTACTGAATGGGGTATCTAGCATTTTTCACAAAGTTTTGGCTGAAGTTCAAAAGCAGCGAAAATATTAGAGAACCTCACCAATATTCAAAGAGACACCGCTAGACACTAACATTCAGGACTTGCTTAAATATAGCTAGCTCTCTTTAAGTCCATTATAAAGAACCTTCCTATAGATACAGACTCTAGATTGTGCAAGAGCACAACTATTTGTTCCTTGTTCTTCTGGGCTCCAGGTGGGAGATTTTCTGGAGCTTCCTGCAGTAACAGGAATTTGCCTACATTCCCAGTGTTTGCCATGGCAGCCAGCGCCTCCCTTTTGCACAACTGTAGGGGTCATTCCCTCAACTTGTTCAATGCACAGCCAATCCCATAATCTATAAAGCAAATGCACTCTGGCATCAATGCATACATTTCCTGCAGGTCAAGCAGATGCCCTGGCATATAACTGGCATCCCTTAAGAGCTAGCTGCTTGAACTACCTCCCTCTGGAGGGAGATTCCAGAAGGAATCCAGGAAATCAAGCTGGCTTATAAGAGCCAACAGAGAGTCCTATTAGGAAATTACACTGTGTACATCCTCAAAAGATAAATTTTGAGGAATCTATTAACACAGCCCATGGAAGAGAGAGCATTTGGGTGTGTGCCACACAGAGAGATTTTGGCAATGAAAGGAAGTCTGCAAATAATCCAACCTAGATGCAAAAAAAAAAAAAAAGAATGTGTCCTCTTCCTCTAAACACTATTTTTCTCTCAATTCAGGAGGATGCAGTATGTTAAGAGGAGAGGTAGACAAGTAGACAACACAACAAAACAAACAAAACCCAGGGCTTTGACAATTCTGACCTGTTGATTTCACTAGGGAGGGGGAAAGATACCAAATGAAGGAGAAAGAAGAAGCCTTGCATTAGATACAGGTTTGAAATTTTGGATTAAATCAGAAAGTTAAACACCTCAGAGTAACAGTAACTATCAAAAACACACCTGGATTTGTAAATAGCATGATCTGAAAGCCAGGAGCTTCTCCTGAGCTCTCATTATCAAAGGACAGAGAAAAGACATTTGACGTAGCACATAAGAATCAACGAAGGGAGGAAAACCAAAGCAAGTTTTGTTTACATTCCATTGAGTTAAGAAATTTCAAAATCTGGAAACATTTTAGGAAATTCCAAATTTTTTGGAGACTTTAAATATTTTCACATGTTAATCTGTTTGGTGTCAATAAATAATATTGAACTCAATTTATAAATAATGAAACCAGAATCTAATTTTCAGGATGTAGTCATAATCAGGATGAGAGATAAAACAATACATATTTGTGAGATTCCTACTTCATTTATCTATCTTCTAAGTACTCTTGACAAGCCATCTGTTTTGTCTGGTTTCTTATCGCATGTCTTCCACATGTATTAAAGGATTAAAGACTTTGGGTCAATACTTGGTGAATTAAGCTATCTATGCACACCTTAAAATGTATCCATACCCCAAGTGAATGTGGGGGACATTTTATGCTAGTAGTATGCATATGTCAATGAATTTATATTTTTTCCACATCTCACCATTTTAGCCATTTGAGATGAGAGATTTGAAGTCTTTTAGACCAGCACTGGATGAATAGAGCAACAGTAAAATAATTTCTTTCCTTTATGTGTGCTAAGCTATTCTACAGGGAGAACAAACTATAGCCAATGTAGATTTTCGGTCACTGTGGTTAAGTAAGCAAGCTAAACAGAGCCTCATGATGCCCATCAATGCTACTGAGACTGCAAGGTTGAAAGTCAGGTCTGCTATTCCCACAGGCTGACATTCTGATTATCCTAACCAAAGATTTATGAATAACACAATTGAGTTTGTACTATAAAGTCTTGTCTTCTTCTGAGTGTAATATGTTCCATTGAAAGGGCTTAAAAACATAATAAGACAATATTTTAATTGAGTCCAGCCACCTTTATAATAGATTTTTTTAAAAATTATCTTTATTGTTTAAAGTATTACAGATGTCCTTTTTTTTTTTCCCTCCCCATTGACCACCTCCTCCCCACACCCTTCCCGGGGCCTTCACCCCACTATTATCCATGTTCATGGGTTATGCATATATGCATATAAGTTCTTTGGTTGATCTCTTCCCTTCCTCCCCCACCCCCACCCCCACCCCCACCCCCACCCTCCTGAGGAGCCTCATTCTGTTGCATGCTTCCATGTCTTTTCTTTATCCTGTTTATAAATTTTACCCATCTGGTCAAGGATAAAATCAGAACCAGGGAAATTATTCGAACTCCCAAGGTTCATTTTGGATACGTTCTGAGGCTTGATCCCATTCAGATCCATCCCTTTCGTTCTGCTTGAGAGGGGCCTGTGGCTTGTGGTGAAAGCTGCAAAGACCTCTCTAAGTGGAAGAAGTGAGTATTAGCCGAGTGCCAGGAACAACGCTGATGTTTAGATTATGACTGTGCAACAGCTTAGTCCCACTCATGTGCTGTGGCTGTTCAAATTTATGAGCTGAAATGTTTGCATCTTGCTATCAACTCAGTCCTGGGTGGTTTTTTTATCCTGAGATATTTTCAGGGTTCCCACTTTCAAATACATTTAGATAAAACAATCCCTGTCAAAACATCTGGCATTGTCCTTGAAATATCACTTCACTCAGTCATTGACTGCCAGTTTGTTTTTCTTTCTAACTGGTTCAATTCAGGACAACGCTGTCACGGCCTTCCGTCTCCCCGTGGTGTTCCTCTCCTGTGGAAAACAATGTGCAATGTAAGACAAACCCTTCCCCAGACCCTCCAAGAGGCTTGTTCTATATAAAACAGGCAAAGCCATAATGAGGAGCAATCGATCTCCTATTTCTTATCACATTTAGCATTGATTTTCTAGGACCAATGCATGCAAATCCTGGTAATTAACCGTATTCTCTTACTCTTACAATTTTTGAGTTTCTGAAAGTCCTTTGGTCACCAAAAAATAAATAAATATTTCACTTACTACAAATTTTGTTTCACTTCAGAAGAGAGTATGAACATCTAGTTTGAAAAGACAAATTAACACAAATCATTTTGAAAAAAAAGAAGAGAGTATGACATTTCAAATTGTTTGAAAGTGTAAGTTGTTGGTTGGAATGAATAATGTATCTTTTGTCTCTGAGCAGTTTTGTTCCTCAATCTCTATACAGCCCTTCTTATTAGGAAGTTGATCACTGGAGATGTGAATAATGATGTCACTCATTTCCTGTCTGATTCAGATTTAATAATTAGTGTGATTTACATTTATTAAAGAGCACTCTACTTCCATCAGCAATTGGTCTTGCAGGTTCATGTTTGTCTTATTAAAATAATAGACTCTTGATTTGGGCTGTACCTGCTGCTTAAAAAACAAACTGCATATTCAAAGCTATCATTTAATGTTTTATCTGAAAACGGGTATTCTAATATAGCACTAGGTCACTAGTGAATCTAAAATGCCATCTTACTTGAAAATGGAAGAAGTGACTCATCCGTGGTGAATCATTTTCAGAAGTCAAGAGTAGAGGTGTATTAGGCTATCCTCAAGCTTTTTCTGTAAGTCAGGGGAGTAAGTAAAAGGGTCTTTTGTTTGTGAAAAATAAAGGGACAAAAAAGAGGTCCACTGTCTAAGTAGATATAGCTTTATAGATTTAAAAATAAAACCTGAAGTATTATGTTCTATTTTTGTATTTCAATTTGTATACACATAACAGATTTTTAAAAAATCAAGTTTATTTTCTCCCTATTTATGATTATTTTACTTATAAAACGTAAGATCTGCAAACCAAGCACTAAAAGATATTCTTTTCAAAATTGAAAGAGTTCACTTATGATATTTAATTAACTATAGAAAGACCATTCTCATAGATTTTGTTTTGCTATTTGTTTTTCGGTTGAAAATAATAGTGTTTTAATCAAAAGTTTTTTTCTACTTTATGTAGTTGAATATTTCATTATTTCTTATATGCTATAGGATATAATAAATATATACCTTATTTCAGGATGGTACTATTGTGATACACTAGAGGCTTGAGATTAAGTAGATGGTTTTAATAATAGTAAAAGAGAAATATTTGTTTTTCTAGCCTAATTTGTTTGTGGTATTCATATTTAAAGAATCACTTTGCCCCCTGTGGAGAGAGTTGCATAGTATTTATCAGCTGCCTTCCTTAGGGCATAAAATAAAACACAGAACTCTTGCCATGTCCCTAATCTAAGGAAAATCTGGTCATAAACCAAGTTATACTGAAGTGCCTACTATATTTGGATCTTAGACTATTTGCCAACTGTGTGACTTGCTTTAACTGTGTATGTTGTTCAGCCAAATGTCAACAAGTATCATTTCATTATACTGAAAACCCTGGCTATAAGCCCCGTTTTGCTGTAGAGCACACACCTAGTATATAAAACACTTAAAAATTTATTTTCTGTAACCAAGTATCAGTGGGCATGGTTACCATAACAACTAATTACACCAAATCATAAAACAGCCCTTTACCCTAATGTTTTACATTTTAATAGTATTATGGGTCAGTGAAAGAAATGTCCCTCTTTGTTGTGGGGATAAAATACAAAAATGTGAAAAGCCCACAGTATGTCTGGTACCCTTGTTCTCATACTTGGAGTCAAAACACCAGCAGTGCTCCTTTGCCAGGGAACAGGTTTTAGAAATACACCCCAAATCCCAAAGACTTAAATGGACGACCCAGGAGGAGAACAAAACACTACATGTATCTTTGTCCCAAAAGCAATTCTATTCTTCCAGGGATGGCCAATCTCTGCTCTGAAACCAGCTTAGAAATGAGAATACGCATGAAGATAAGGTATGCATCTTGCCAGCCAGAACAGCTCATGCAATACTTTAGATTATTGGAGCAACATGTTAAAATACTATATAATTCACAGCTTAAAATCTGATGCAAAACCTCATTCTGCTATTTTATATTCATGAATAGTGAGATTGCTTTTTACAAAGGGCGGGTGTAACATTTTAAATCCATGTTACCTTTGTCTATACTTGGCATTTTTCAAGCCTAGTTCCAAGTATGGGGCCCAGAGTGTTTATAAACCTTTTCTGAAAATCTGCAAAATTCTGATGCTATAAGCTTACGTTTGGTTGGTTGGGAGTGGACAGTGGGCAGCAGGGAAGTTGGTTAGAAGATCTCTATTCTTAGAATCAGAGGCTTCTAAGTCAATTTTGATCCATCCAGAAGCTAAGAAAGCTGCTATATCCGTTCTGCCCTGGTACTTGCCTGCTTTCTATCATTATACATGTCTACCATTACCTTTCCTACTGTGGTTATTGTACTCTAGGCACATATTCCAAATAGTTGAAGTGCAAAGTTTCATGTTAATTGTTTTTGCCCCATGATGTAATTTTAAAGTGATCTGGGTAAATCCTAAAATAGGATTTTTAACAGGCAACACCCTAATAAAATACACTTCCATGGAGCTTTGTTAAATATGTCTGCAACAGTATACTATTTGTTTCGAAACCCATTTTCTAGTTTACGTTACACGGCTATGAGAAAATTGGCATTCTATTCATTACAATAAGCTCAAATGTCTCAGTACAAAACCAGATGTGATTCACAGGTAAGTTTTTTGTGTTTTTTTTTTTTATTAGCCCCCTTAAATTAACTGTACCCTTTCCTACCCCCCTCCCCCACTCCACCCTCAACCCACAAGTCCATTGTGGTATAAATGTCTTAAATGTTGCTGGTGTTTTGTAAATACAAAATCCATGGGAAAGAGGTATATATGTTACTAACAATGTCTATTTTTAAACTTTTCATCATTCTTTTATCACTTTATTGTTATTTTCATCCTCCTTAACCCAGAGATTGGAGAAATAATTTTAAAATATATTTTAAAGGATTCCTTAGAAGTTCAGTTTATGCTTAATTATTCTACTCGCCAAAGTATTCTATTAAGCCTCACCACATTCTTATACAAGTTTTTGTAGACCTTATTTTATTTTTAAAAAAGAGATTTAAAATACTAATAATTTAAATTTGAACATTTTAAACTTTTTATTTTGAGATAATTTTGAATTTGTAGAAGAGTAACAAAATCAGTACAAAGAAGTCTAGTAAACCTCTACTCAGCTTCCCCTTATGTTAACATCTTACATAACCATACGATTGTTTAAAGAAAGAACATAACTTTAATACATTTATTTTTAAGATATATTTTTATTAACTACAGAGAGGAAGGGAGAGGGAGAGAGAAATAGAAACATCAATGATGAGACAGACTCATTGATTGGCTGCCGCCTGCACACCCCCTACTGGGCATGTGCCCTGAAGAGGAATCAAACTGTGACCTTCCAGTTCATAGGTCAATGCTCAAACACTGAGCTACACCAGTCGGGCTGATACATTTATATTAACTAAATTACAGCTTTATTTGGATTTCACCAGTTTCCTCATGAATGCTCCGCTTCTGTTCCTGGCTCCAATACAGCTGCTTAAGTTGCATTTATTCGTTATGTTTCCTTATGTTCTTTCAATTTGTGACAGTCCGTTAGTCTTTCCTTGTCTTCCATGATCTTGGCACTTTTGATTATTATCGGTCAGTTATTTTATTGAATATCTGTCCATTTGCATCTGCCTTGTATTTCTTCATGATTATACTGAGGTTATGCATTATTGGTAAGGATCTATGGAGGTAATATGACCTCTGTCTGCATTATATTAGTGTGTATAGGATGTCAGTATATAGAGCTGGGATATTAACTTCAATTACTTGGTTAAAATTGTATGTGCTATGGCTATACAACTAAAATCATTATGTTTTCCTTTGCACATACTAAATATTTTGGAAGAAATACTTTCAATCTATGAAAATATATTGTTTTCACTTAAACTTTTGCCCATTAATCTCATTATATGGGTGGATGTTGTCTGCAACTATGGTGTTCCATTGTCAGTTTGCTATTTCCTCTATATCTTCCACATTTATTAGTTAGAATTATTTATAAAGAATAGTTCTTTTTTATTACATTTAAAATATTTTTTTTATTTTTAGAGAGAGAGGAAGGGAGGGGTAGAAGGAGAGAGAAACATTGATGTGAAAGTACAATATTGATCAGCTGCCTCCTGCACACCCCCTACCAGGGATCCAGCCTGCAATCCAGATATGTACCCTGACAGGGAATTGAACTGGTGACCTTTCAGTGCACAGAAGGATGTTCAACCAACTGAGCCACACCATCGAGGGCAGTAATAATTCTTTATTAAATAAATAAAATTATTCATTTCTTTTTTAAACAACATGGAATAGTGTATGATTGCTTTATTCTTTGGACTATTTTCATTGTTGCTGTTGTCACTAATGTTGTTCAGCTTAAACAATAAAACTTTGCCGGCCATATATGCCAGGTCCCTTGAAACAGCAAGCATGGACCGGCTCCAGGCAAAACTTTATCAGGTTGTTCATTAAGTTTGGTTCAGGTACCCTTCTGGACATGTTCCCATCCTTTTTTTTCTGTTGGTTGGTTTGCTTGCTTTGAGCATTGCCTTAACTTCTGGCACCATAGGATACGCTAGTTTTCCTGGGCCTGGCCCTGTAATCGCCCAGGTCTCCAATAAGCCATAATTCTTTTCATTAAAAATTATATTTAGAAACCAAGAACTGGGAGCTAAAGTACTCATTGCTAGTGAGGTGTCACTGCTTTTAGTAGCTCTCAGAGGTTAGAGACAGAAATTTTATGTATGTATATGAATATATTCACTCACATGTTATCTATCTATCTATCTATCTATCTATCTATCTATCTATCTATCTACCTACCTATCTATCTGTCATCTATCTATCATCTATGTGTGTGTTTACATACATACACACACAAATCATTCTAGAACCATAAGGTTCAGTCCATCTTCCCTTTTTTCTTATTTATAATTTCTTGAGAAAACTGGCTCTGATTATCAACAGTATATTTACTTATTTTTTAAATATAGTATACAAATAAAATAATGTAAGAGTTGCTAATCAATTTCTAACTGTAATACAGTATTCATGTATACTTCATTTTGTCTTTAGCCGTACAGTATTCTTTCAAAATACTGTTTTCTAAAGTTACCATGAGCGGCTCCTTTCCCCCCCATTCCCCTCAGTGTAGTTATGTGATTTATTTGTAATACAGTTAGAGCCATTGCCACACTGTGCCTGCTATCTTCTCTCTATACTCTGATTTTATGTTTTTAACATTTATATATCATAATAGTTACTCATGGTGTACAGTCTTATTTGTCTTGACAAACACATACAGCATGTATTCCCAATTTTATATGGAAGAGCTCCATCATCCTCCATATGTTCTTGCGATACCTTTTTATAATTACCCCTCCCCACATTTCTCTAAACCCTGTCATCATTGATCTGTTTTTCAGCACTATAGCTTTGTCTTCTCCAGAATCTTATGTGAATCAATTATATAACTTTTTATAACTTTTTATTATATTATATAACTTTTTAGGTCTGGTAATTTTTATTTCACTTAGTAACTTGACATAATGTATTTAAGATTCATCTGTATTCTAGCACAAATAAATAGTTTGTTTCTGTTTATTGTGACTATTTTTTTCTTTGGCAAGGTTTTTAGAAAGATTATTCAAATTCTAATAATTTGGACTTGATTTCACTGTTTTAGAAATGAAAAAAGAAGTGTGCTCTAACTTTAAAAATATGTGGCATTTATTTTATTTTATTTAAATGTATACAAAGAGAAGTTTCTTTGTTCTCATTTCACTTTCAGTCTAAACTATTATTTGGCAGAGTTTCAAGGGAAAGTGAATAATTATTGGTTAAATTGACATTTAGTAACTGGTATTTAAGGACAATTATTTACTGAGATTCCCCTTACCATTATATCCATGTCTAAGGACTCTACAGAAATAAGAGTGTAGTTAGAACAAATGTGAGAGTACCATCCCTGTTTAAATAAAGAGCAGTATCTAAGGAAAGTCTTATGACCAGCCACAGCAGGCTATTACCATAATTAGAAGCTGATTTTAAAACCCACGTTCTGCTGAGTAATTATCATTAGATATCCATTTCTTCATCTACTTATGAAGAATTTAATTATTCCCAACTATTCTTGTAAGTACAGGAATATTAACAAAATAAATGAAATATGGCCCTTATATATTTTTCTCTAGGAGGAGATATTTTTATGAATTAATGCCAAAATAGGTGTAATAAGGAGAATGGGAGAAAGATAAAAAAAAATCATTATAGAAGACTAAAGAGGGACATCTAGTCAGACTGGCAGTCAAGCAAAGCTTTCTGAAAAACAAATGCATAATCTGAATTTTAAAAACCAAAGAGGAAGTAAATAGATGATAAATAAGGCTGGCATTTCATTTTCAAACAACAGCAGCTGTAAAAGCACAAAAGCATGAAACACAGGAGGGATTTTGAAAATGGAAAGTGCTTTATTTAACTAAAATGAGCATAGTATGAGAGATTATGTTGAAAAGGTAGTAAAAATCTAGATCAGGACAGAACTTATAATAAATTCCCAACTTCATTCTAAAACTTTGGAGAAGTACGTACAGATTTCAAGTCCCAGAGTAACATGGTTATAATTTTAGAAACATCACTCTGAAAATAATGCAGAGGGTGGACTAGTCATAGGGTATGGGAACAGATGAGGCCAAGCAGTCAAAAAAAAAGGGGGTATTGCAGTATTTCAGGATACAAGCAATGAGTGCTTTGAATTGAGAAGTATTAATGAGACAGCAATGAAATGAGGAGATCTAGAAAAACAGAAAGCAGAGGTAGAGATAGGAAGTGAGAACCTAGACCATGAATTCAGGAAAACACATATCTGGTGTGAACTTGTGGGTAAATGTGTCTTGCATACAAATATGGAGTTAAATGAAAGAGACAGCACAGACCACATAGTACAGCCCTGGCTGGTGTGCCTTCGTGGTTAAAGTGTCAACCTCTTCACTGAAGGGTCAGGGTTGAAGATTCACTCCTGCCCTTGATTGGGCGTGTTAACATAAAAAAAATTTTCAAAATATGTAAAGACTTTTTGTGAGTTTATTTGAGCCAAACTGTCAACAATTGCCTTGAAGCAGAATCTCAACATATTGGGATAATGCTCCGGAGAATGGCAGTTTTTTTTTTTTTTTTTTTACCTTGTTTTATGCATTACAATTAAAAGAGGAGATATAAATGGGTTACATGAACTCCCTGGTGGTAGATTAGGGAGGTGGGAGAAAGCAAAGTGGGGGAAACTTCTGGTATTGGATAAAAAGTAAAATGATAGACACATACTTGTTTACTTAGGTGGCTACAGGGTAGTTAACAGTCAATAATTAATTAAATAACAATGAGGGAATTTGTGGTCTCCACAGAGTGGTGTCTGTGCTTTGAGGGGTCCAGGGAAAAGAAAATTTACTTTGACATTCTAATGATAGGTTATCATAGATGCCAAAAGACAACAGGCTCAGTTATGGCAAAGATTGACTTTTGTCAAGGAAGATACCTAGAACATGACTAACCACCATAACTGCTTTTAGTTCAAGTTTTAATTTCAGACCATCTTTGTGGTTACTTTAGGTCTTTGGGTTTGCAAGATTTCCATGCAGGCCTTCCCTGAGCTTGTCAGGTTAGCATGTGGCTCTTTTCTCATCCACAGGCACAAACAGGAGACAGCCATTGATGTATCTCTCTCACATCCATGTTTCTTCTCTCTCTCTCTCTCTTTCTCTGTCTATTTCTCCCCCTCCCCCCCTTTCCCCTCTTCATTCTCTCCCTTCCACTCTCTCTGAAAAGCAATGGAAAAATATCCTCTGGTGAGGGTTAAAATAGATCACATTTTGTTTAGAATATTTTGAGTTTAACAAGACATTTGGTAGGCAATTGAATATATAGGTCAAGTGCTGAGCACAGAGGTGTGAGATAGAAATAGAAAGATGGCATTCATTAACATACATAGACAACCCAGCAAAATGTCTGAATGAATTTACTTAGGAAACTGATGTAAGGGGGACTATAGATTAAAGTAGATGTATGGGACAGAGAAAGAGGACGTGCAGAAAGTTGAGAATAGATGCCAGATGTTTTGAAAGATAACAAGCAGAAACAGCATGGGTATCAAGAAAGAAAAAGGATTCCAAGAAGAAGGGAGTGCTGTACTTTGCAAAATGCCAAAGAATCTCAGCCAGAAATGACTGACTGGACAATATCCACTGTATTGATAATATTAACTTATTAAAAGACTTACAAAGAGCATTGGTATTGGCCAGTGCTTGGTGTTATGGACTAAAGTGTGCCCACCTAAAAACTTCATCTGTTGAAGTCCTAATTCCCCACTACCTTATGATGTGAGTCCAAGATACTTTGGAGATGGGGCATTAAAGCTGTACTTATGATTCAACGAGGTGGTTAAGGGGTAGATTCTAATCCAATCTGACTTGTGTCCTTATAAGAAGAGCAAATTTGAACTTACTGAGAGACCTCACGTGTGTGTGCATACAGAGGAATAAACATTGAGCACACAAAGAGAAGAGAAGCCTCAGAAGAAACCAAACCTGTTGACACCTTGATCTCATGTCTAGCTTCTAGAACTGGGAGAAAATAAATTTCTGTCATTTAAGTCACCGATGTGTGGTCCTTTGTTTAGGTAACTACAGCAAATGAATACGGGCTAAAAGAAAGTCCATTTTACCAAAAGAGAAAGATAAGGACAACATTGGAGGGAAGGAAGAACAAACGATGAATGTGGCTGTCTTATAGTTAGAGGAAAGTACTAAGATAGAGAGAAAGTTGAAATAGCGACAAAACTTTAAAGCTGAAGATTATTGATAGCCATGGCTCTAAGGAAACTTAAGAAAAAAATGGTTACTCATTCATTTATTCATTTTGGAATGACATATTAATGAATACTGGCCACATGGAAAGCACTAAGAATCACTATGGAGTGACAGAGATAAGTAAGGCATAGATATTTCCATTAAGAACTTTCTTTGCTGCAGAGAAAACAGCCAAACATATAATAGAATAGTATGATGAGTGCTAGGAAAGAAGACACAAGGACATCTGGAAGAAATATCTACCCCAGTCAGATGTTTTCAGGGACGGTGCTTGAAGTAGGTTATACTGCACTTGAATCTTAAAAGAAAATAGGAATTATTCAGGAAAAGAAGGAAGGATATGGCTAATAAAAATGACAAGATAGGTTAAGCAAGTTTTTCAAAGGCAGGAATATAAAAGCATAGAACGATACTGTTGAGGAGATACATGCATCCTTTAACATTAATTGATTTCTTTATAATCTTACTAGAGGCCTGGTGCAAGAAATACATGCGCGGGTACAGTCCCTAGGCCTGGCCTGCGATCAGGGCCATCTTCCCCAGGTGCCCACAGCTGGCTCCATGCCCCCCTCCCCCACTCCTGGTTCCCCATTTGCCATCAGGTGATAGCTGCCTGATGGCCAGGGGAAGGGACTGAGAGGTCGGCTGTTCCCACCCGCTCACTGGCCCTGCCCCTGTCGCGGGTGGCCATCAGGCTATTGGAACCCGCAGACAGGAAAGGGACCAAGAGGTTGTCAGTGCACCTCATAGTGACTGGTCCAGTGGTCGTTCTGGTAGTTCTTCCATTAGGGTCACTTTGCACATTACCCTTTTATATATAGGATACACTAAATAACATGTATCTGGATTAGTTTAACTAAAGATTGTGTGTGTGTGCATTTAATAATAATACTAATATTTTTTTCAATAATTCTATTTGTTGTAGTGCAAAACTTAACACAAACAAGATTTATATTGGGTTGGGATCCAGAGGATTTAGTTGCTGGGATTAGTTTCCTGTTTTAACACACACGACAGGCTTAGTGGCAGAAAGCAACACAAATTTACCTTCCGATTGTGATGTCAGAAGCCTGATGTGGGCTAAAGTCGAGGTGTCATGAGGATCGTATTCCTTTCTGGAGGCTCCAGGGGAGAAGTAACTTCCTGCCTTTTCTAGTTCCTTGGTTCATGATCCTTTCCACACACATAATTAATAAATATAACAGGTTTGAAATTTGACTTTAGTCTTTTTAGGTCTTCTTTTCCTCTAAGTTATAGATTACGGGAGGAATAACACAGAGATAAAGCCATTTTTATCAAACATATCCTATATAATAAAAGGCCAGGGACCATAAGCGTAACAACTGGAATGACTGTTCAACCATTCGCCATGAGATGCTTTGACCAACTCTTGCCCCCTCTGCCCCCGCCCCCCACCGGCCCACAAGTGGCAGTGGGTGGGGCAGCAAGGTACCCATGCACAATTTTGTGCATTGGGCCTCTAGTCCTATATAATAAAGAGGTAATATGCAAAATGACCCTCACACCCTCATAAGATAGCTGCCTATGACCAGGTCGGCAAGGGTTTAGTGAGGGACCACCAAACGACTGAACAAGCAGGCTGCAGGGGGTGACCAGCCCAGTGGGGGTGGGGGTGTCTGTAGGGGGGGGGACCAGGCTGGCAGGCAGGTGAGTGATTAGGAGCCAGCAGTTCAGGATTGTGAGAGGGATGTCCGACTGCCGGTTTAGGCCCAATTGGTCCCGGATTGGAGAGGTTGCCGGCTGGGCTGAGGAGACCCCCCTCATGCACGAATTTCATGCATGGGGCCTCTAGTTTATTATATAATATCAACTGGATTTGTTGATGTTGACTTGGTTAGCTAGTTAAGGTACTGTTTGTCAGGTTTCTCCACTCTACAGTTACTACCCCCCCCCCCTTTTCTCACACTGTGGTCTTTGAAAAGAAGTCACTACACAGCCCACACTTAAGGAAAGGGGATATTTCAATTATTTGGGTGTCTTCTACAAATCAGATTTTTCTTTTTTTCCATGTTTATTATTTTATTCAAACATTGTATTGGTATCTATAGAAGCTTAGATAATTATTTTATATATTGGATTGTGATCTAACACTACTTTATTTATTTTATTGCCCAAATTGTTCCAGCTTTGGATACTGGTTGCTCTTTTAGTTGGTCCCTCTGTCCCTTTGACATACCCCGTTAATGTTGGTTTTCTTTTCTTCTTTTTTTAAAGCATTTCCTGGCAGGGCAAGGTATAATTCCAAACTCACCTTGTATATTTTATTCTATTTTTAAAAATATTATTAAATAGTGTGCACTTCATGATCCCATTTTGAAAAGTTAATATAATTGATGTGCATATATACTTGAAATAATAGCCATCAAATATTAACAGTAGTTATGCTATCTCTGGCTAATGGTGATATCAGTGATTTTCTTTTTTTCTTTCTGCGTACCTGCTTATTTTTATTATTATATGTTACTTATATTTGAAAATCAATAATACTGGCTGATTCGAAAGGAAATAAAAACAGGCTGAAGGCAATAATAACTTATTTATAAATGAGTGAAGCTTATCTCCCAGTGTTCAGAACATGAAGTCAATTTTGAAGAGTCACAGCTGCCCTCTACTGGCCAACACTTCAGACCCTAGAGATAGGCTGTGTCCTTTGAGAAATGCAAGCCTGCCACTTTCTGGGCAATGACAATTCTGATACCTCAGGAGTTAAATATATTTAGGTTTCTGCAATAGCATCTATAGGCAGATTGAGCTTAGTTACATGTTTAGGGTTCATTATGAGAACTTAAAAAAATACCTCCCCTAAATGTGAAGTTTATGCTGTGGATTGTCAAGAGAAATGGATATGTGTGAGAACAGGCCCAGAAAAATACTGCACATGCTGACTGCCAATATTGTACCTCTGGGTCTAATCTAAAAAAATATATCTTTTTGGATGAGAATAGTCATTTCGTGACCTCTATGCTGAGAATGTGACCATGTCTGCCACAAAGCTTAAATAAATAATGCTAAAATTTTTTCACTGGAAAAATGTGAAGAAGAAAAAGCTTATTTTATGTACTACTCAATTAAGCTTAAACTGTCTAGTGTGAATTTGTGGGAAAGGTCAAAAGTTTAATAAGTCATTTAGCCAGGAGTGAAATTCACATCCTGGGTAAATAACTATTGAGTGCAAGTTCTCCTTCCTACTAGGTGCCTCTCTAAGCTTCTACTTACTAAATGGCAGCAAGCATCAGAAAGCTATCAGCTCATGTAGTGCTTGCACTAGTGAATAGAGACAGACAACAGACAGGAAACATGATAAACAAATGAATCACTGTTAAGAGGCAAAAGAAGACTGCAGTGGAGAGGGTGTTTGGAAGGTCAAGGGTGAGGGTGGGGACAGGTCACTGTATTTAATACAGGAGTTGAATTAGCCTCTTTGAGAGGCAGAGATTTGAGCAAAATGAAGGAGGGAAGGAAGGAAGAAAAGAAGGAGGGAGGGAGGGAGGGAGGGAGGGAGGGAGGGAGGGAGGGAGGGAGGGAAGAAAGCTTTTTAAAATCTTTTTTGTGTCATCTTTTATATAAAAAACCAAAATTGATTCTAAATACTCCTGGAATAAAATAAAACTGCAAAACTTTAAAAATGTATTTCACAATTACAGTTGACATGCAATATTAAATTAGTTTCAGGTGTATAACACAGTGCTTAGACATTTATATATCTGTGAAGTGATCAGCCCAATAAGTCTAGTACCTACCCAACACCATACATAATTATTGCAATATTATTAACTGTATCGCCTTATGTAATACTTTACACTCCTGTGATGATTTTTATAAGCAGAAGTGTGTACTTCTTAATCCCTTTCAACTTTTTCACCCCAACCCAACACTCCCTCACCTGCTGTCTATCAATTTGTTGTCTGCATCTAAGCAATCTTTTAAATGGGGCCTTTAGGGCACTGTGAGTCCGGCCGATCTTTCACCATCCCTCTCTGGTTTTACTGTGCTCCAGTCATATTTATTTTAGTTACTTTATTTTTTATAATTTTTTTTAATCACCAAGTTCACCCTCACCTTAGAATCCAAACATCTATTTCCTCTACCTGGATTCTCCCCTCCCCACCATTAACCTCTGTGTCTCACACCCACCTTTTAATTCTTGATTTAAATGCCATTTCCTCAAAGAAGCCTTTTTTTTTTTTTTACCACCGGGCCCTTTCCAAACTAACGCCCTGTGTTTCTCCTCTTAGTGCTTATAATAATTAATTTGAAATACTGATTTGTTGGATGTTTGCATCTTCCCACCACCTGGCCACCAATGAAGACAACACCAAAAACAAAATTTATAGGCCAATATCCTGATGAACATAGATGCTAATATCCTCAACAAAATATTAGCAAACTAGACCCAGCAATACATTAAAAAGATCATACACCATGATCAAGTGGGATTTATTCCAGGAATGCAAGGTTGGTACAATATCCACAAATCAATAAAAGTGATACACCACATAAACAAAACAAAGGCTAAAAATCACCTAAAAATATCAATAGATAGAGAAAACGCATTTGATAAAATCCAGCACCCATTTATGATAAAAACTAAGAATAGAAGAAACATACCTCAACATAATTAAGGCCATATATGACAAACCCAAAATCATACTCAATTTGAAAAAAATTAAAACTGTTTCCCTTAAGATAAGGAACAAGACAGGGCTCTTTTCAACATAGTACTGGAACTTCTAGCCATAACAATCAGAGAAGAAGAAGAAATAAAAAGCATAGCATCCAAATTAGAAAGGAATAAGTAAAACAGTCATTATTTGCTGATGACATGATACTGTATGTAGAGACCCCTAAATATTCCATCAAAAAAACTACTATAACTGACAAATGAATTCAGTAAAGTAGTGGGATACAAAATAAATATTCAGAAATCAGTTGCATTTTTATACACCAATAATGAACTATCAGAAGTGGAAACTAAGAAACAATCCCATTTACAATTGCACTAAAAAAGCCCTGAGGAATAAATTTAGCCAAGGGTTTAAACTATGTGTAGTTGGAATATTATGCGACCCTCCTGAAAGAAATTGAAGGAGATACAAATAAGTGGAAGCACATATCGTCTTCATAGATAGGAAGAATTAATATCATTAAAATGTCCATACTACCCAAAGAAATCTCTGGATTCAATGCAATTTCTATCAATATACCAATAATATATTTCACAGAACTAAAACAAATATTCCTAAAATTTATATGGAACCACAAAAGACTGTGAATAGCCACAGCATTCTTGGGAAAGAAGAAGAAAGTTGGAGAAATCACACTATCTGATATCAAACTATATTAAAAGGCCATAATAATCAAAATAGCATAGTATTGGCATAAAAACAGACATATATATCAATGGAACAAAATAGTGGCCCAGAAGTAAACCCACAGGTTTATGGTCAATTAATATTTGACAAAGGAGACAAGAACATAAAATGGGATAAAGATAATCTCTACTAATAAAAATGTAATATGCTAACTAGACCAGACATCTTTCCGGACAACAGAGGGTTCCTCTATATCCTTTATCCACTCCCCTTATGTTAACATCCCCTTATGTTACATAATCATGACCCATTAATCTAAGGAATAAACTAATGAGTAAATGTTCGTACAACACTATTAACGAAACTACAGGCTTTATTTAGAACCCCATTAATATTTTTCTTTCTTTCTTTTTTTCTTTTTCAGGATCCAAAGGATACCATGTTGTATTTAGTCATCATGTCCCCTTATTTTTTTTCAATCTGTGACAGTTATGTCAACCACAGGTGGGAATTAGGAAGGAGGAATAGATGAGAGAGGATTAAAGAATAGATGGAGTTTTAGCTGGTTTGGCTCAGTGGATAGAGTGTCAGCCTGTGGACTGAAGGGTCCCAGGTTTGATTCCAGTCAAGGGCACATGCCTAGGTTGAGGGCTCGATCCCCAGTAGGGGGCATGCAGGAGGCAGCGGATCAATGATTCTCTTTCATCTTTGCTGTTTCTATCTCTCTCTCCCTCTCACTTCCTCTTTGAAATCAATAAAAATATATATTAAAAAAAGAATAGATGGAGATAAAATCTGTGTACTATGGAGAAGATGGTTTCAGGAGATATTGAAGATGAAAGAAAACATGGGCATGTGTGCTAGAGGCCTCTGCTGTGAGCTGAATGTTTGTGTCTCTCAAAAATTCACATGTTGAACCCTAATCCAAATATAATTATATTTGGAGATGAGGTCCTTAGAAGGTAATTAATTCATGAGGGTGAAGTCCTCATGATGGGATAAGTGCACTTATAAAAAGAGACAAGATCTCTCTCTCTCTCTCTCTCTCTCTCTCTCTCTCTCTCTCTCTCAATACAGCAAGAAGGTAGCTTTCTTTGAACCAGGAGGAGAGCCATCACCAAAAGACAATCATGCTGACACCCTGATCTCAGACATACAGTCCCTGGAACTCTGATAAATAAATAAATATTTGTTATTTAAACCACCCAGTCTAAAGTAATTTGTTATAGTAGCCCAAATTGACTAAACCATACACTATCTCAGGGGTCCTCAAATTTTTAAACAGGGGCCAGTTCACTGTCCCTCAGACTGTTGGAGGGCCGGACTATAGTTTAAAAAAAAAAACTGTGAACAAATTCCTATGCACACTGCACATATCTTATTTTGAAATAAAAAAACAAAACGGGAACAAATACAGTATTTGTATTTGCATGTGGCCCATGGGCCGTAGTTTGAGGATCCCTGCACTATCTGTTTAGAGGATCCCCTGCTGTGTTCTAGGGAAGAGACTTCTTATTAGATACGGTATCCCTGTAGCAAGATCTGGTAAAAAAAAAAAAAAAGACATAAATATTAAGTTAATTATTTGGGCTGAGTTGGTAACTAGACAGGCTGCCAATTCTGGTTCATAAAGCATGAATCTGAAGAGTTATCTTCCATATGACAAGTCCTGCTCATTTTATAAGGATCAAACAGTTGAGTAAAAGTTGTTCCTTATTTATTACCATTGAATTCTGGTTTTCTGTAAGGCATTTGCTCATTTCTACCTGTTCCTCCCAGGCCTCTGGTGCTTGCTCCACGTAGAGTCTTAGCCCTACATCAGGGTCTATGCCTCATCTTATAGCACCACTAGCTACCTCATCCTCCTCGTGGCATGGGCTAGACAATAGCACAGTCCTTTCTTTACCTGCTGTGGTGGAAGCAATAGGAACTCCAATGCCCAAAGCAGACCTACCTGAACCCAGGGGGAATCTGGCTTCCCAGCTACTGTCTGGAGAACTAGGTAATGCAATGCAGAAATGTTGGGGATTTCAGACCATTAGGGTAAAATTTGGTCAATAAAAGTCAAAGGAACAGAGGAACCAATATATAATTTCTTCACATTGACTCACCACCTACCCTTTCCTTAAAGGGTCATATGAGGGCAAACAATTTCCAGTAAGCTTTACATACACATCCTACAACTAGCAAACAACTATGTTTCTTGGGGCAGCTTAGTAACAGACCACCTTAAATGACATTTCCTCCTCAACCTTGATGACCTAGTATTGCACCCCTTTCCTAAAATGTTACTACATACACTTTGCTCCATACTATTTCATTGGGGTACTTTGACTCATCATTGTTTTTCCACAACACAGACCCAGATGCTCTGCCAAATAACATATTCATTGATGTCAGCAGGAACAGATGCTCATGTCCAGCTACGTTGATTCCTTCCATTAGTCTATCTTGGAAGCAGTTAAGAATTTCAGCTCTTGAGCTTCTCTTTCAGTTGGGGACACATATCAAGATGCAGCTGTTGCTCTAGAAGCTACAGTCCTGCAGGCTTGCCAACTGGCACATTCCATCATTCAACAAGAATTCTTGGGATGTGGAATCCAAACACCAGCCAAACACAAAGCTTACTATTCACACAAGGGTGTGGGATGGCATAAATGAAAGTGTTTATTTTATTTTTCCTGTTACATGGAAAACGGGAAACCGTACCTTTTGTACAGTCCCTTGCCAGAGGTGGACGTTGGCTTTTCACAAAGCCTTGGAGCTACACAAGGAAACCTGCGGACTCTGCTGAATCAACTCTGAGTAAGTGAGAACAGAAGGAACACGTTGAATAGTTAAAGAATGCCCCTAAAATTCAAGCCCGCCCCCCCCCCAGAACCTCATGTGACTTTATTTAGAAAACAAAATCTTTTCAAAGATAATTAGTTAAAGATATTGAAATAACGTCCTTATGGATTTAGCACGGGCCCTAAATCCAAAGACTCGTATCCTGATAAGAGGAGGAGAGGTCACAAGAACATAGAGAGGAAGGCCATGTGAGGATAGAGTCAGAGATTAAAGTTATGCTGTCACAAGCCAAAGAATGTCAGGGACCAGCAGAAGCTGGAAGAGGAAAAGAAGGATTATCCTTTGGAAGGAGTGTGGCCCTGCCAACACCTTGATTTCGGACTTCTGGCCTCAAGAAATGTGAGAAAAGAAATTTCTGGTCTTTGCAGCCACTCATTTTATGGTACTTTGTTCCAGCAGACTCAAGAAACCAAGACAGAACAGGACCCAAAGCAGTTGCAGGATATGCCAATTGGTTAAGAGAAATAAGTAGAATGGGTGTGGGGAATGTACACAGCAGCATGACTTGGGGTCAAGTCATGCCTTTGCCTCACTCCATGGCTTTACCTACTTACTAGAAAACTAATAGTAGTCCCTCCATCTGGGATTGTAAGTCACAGCTGCTCAAGTTACATTCAAAGAGCAGAGAATTTCTTGATACTAAATATGTTAAACTGTGAAACATAGAGGAAGTATATATTCTTTCATGGCCACATACACCAGTCTTGAGACTCATGCTTTAAATGATGATTGTCTTACCCATCTACTAGAATTCTAAGTCAGTTGTATTGCTTATCAACTGGTTATTGCATTTATTTATTTATTTATTTATTTATTTATTTATTTATTTATTTAAATTCTCACCTGAGGATATTTTTTTCCACTGACTTTTAGAGAGAGTGGAAGAGAGAGGGAAAGATAGAGAGAAACACTGATGTGAGAGAAAAACATTGAATGGTTGCCTCCTGCACATGACCTGACCAGGGCCCGGGCTAGAGAGGAGCCTGCAACTCAGGTATGTGCCCTTGACCAGAATCAAACCTGGAACCCTTTGATCCACAGGCCAAAGCTCTAGCCACTGAGCCAAATCAGTGAGGGCTCAACTAGTTATTTTAAACATTTTAGAGTTCTAGAGGTGTTATAAAAAATGGATGACTCCTTTTGATTGACACCACTGAAGAATGAAAAATTTTAAATTTCTCTATTATGTGGTGAGTTAAAAAAAAATGGCTTACCAGTCTTGGCAGGTGGCTTAGTTGGTTGGAGCATTACCCTGTACACCAAAAGTTCACAGGTTTGATTCCCAGTCAAGGCACATAACTAAGTTGTGAGTTCCATCCCTGGTTGGGGAGCCTACAAGAGGCAAACAATCGATGTTTCTCTCTCACATCCACATTTCTCTCCCTCTTTCTCTAAAATCTGTAAAAGCATATCCTTGGGTGAGGATTTTAAAAAATGTTTACTAAAATTTAAGGATTGAAGGATAAAATCATTAATGATAGATATAGTAGTAAATCAATTTCATATCATTTCAAACATCATAAGTACAAGAATTAAAGTTTAAAACCAGTACTTAGGCTGAAACCAATATAGGAATCATAATTTGCTTAAATGTTAAGCAATTTTCTAGTCCTAAAATCATTTTAACTAGTTCAACTTCTCTTTATGACTTATTCTTGCTTCTTTTTTTTAATTCTATAACTCTTAGTATGATAAAAAACTATGAAAATAGAACAAGTTTATCATTTGGAAATTTTCTATGCTATTTCTGATTATTCTATAGTCTAACACCATATACAATTTTACTATTCCCAGCTGTGGACAATTATACAGTTCGCCTCTAAGCTCTTAGAGTTTTTAGATGTTACTCTTCAGTGAGCCATCATCAACCTAACAATGGGCTTGTTGGTATCATCGAATGACTTCAGTTTGTTTTATTTGGATATACTAACTTCCATAACTCTATATAAAGAAGGCTTTGAGTAGCTGGAATATTTTATCATTGAGTCAAATTGTCTCCTAGATAAAAACACCAACAAATCAAAACAAGGTTACACAATTAAAAAACTTAACATTGTTGAAGAATGAATGACAGAATCTCAAATGTGTGATTAATATTTCATTCATGGCTGTTTTGGTTTCTGTCTAGTTGTGAAACATCTAATTCTAGCAGTAATCTATCTATTCTAGTTTGAACAAATTGCTTGAACATCTGATGGCCCTCATTATACATCTCTTCAAAGTTGTATATTTTATAATTGATTTTACTCTCCATCCCATAGTTATAGAAAAGATGAGGTAGGTAACTGATTAAAACCTACAGAAATTTAATTCAAATTTCCCAAAAGCCTTTAATGTAGAATTACTTTTTGTAACAAAAAGACTGCTTAAATTATTTGTAATTATTATACATTTTCTGTACTGCCTAAGGACCATTTCTTGGTAATGGGGCATTTTGAAATAGGTAATTTTCAGAATTATATATTCCATTATTCTTTAATATATATATATATATATATATATATATATATATATATATATATACATATATTTTATTGATTTTCTACAGAGAGGTAGGGAGCTAGAAACATCGATGAGAGAGAATATCCATCAGCTGCCTCCAGCACACCCCCTACTGGGGATGTGCCTGCAACCAAGGTACATGCCCTTGACCAGAATCGAACCTGGGACCCTTCAGTCTGCAGGCTGATGCTCTATCCACTGAGCCAAACCGATTAGGGCATATTCCACTATTCTTTTACTAGATGCCTGATGCATGAACTTCATGCAAGAATAGGCCTTCCTTCCCCCAGATGCCGGCACTGGCTTCCCTCTGGCACCTAGGACTCAGGCATCCCTCCGGCCACCAGGGGCCTGGGCATCCCTCTGTGGGGCGACCATGGGACAATGGCCGGGCACCCGACCAATTGCATTGCACCTGCCTTGGCTGTCCTGCCACCAGTGGGTATTATAGCTTGTTCCCGGATGGTCGTCTGGATGGTTGTTCCACTGTTTGGGCATTCGGTTTTTTTGTGCTTTTATTATATAGGATAAAAATAAACTTATTTGTAAGGCATCCCCACACAATCAAAGGGGTCATTCAGACCCATTACAAAGCAACTAACACATTTTTCAGGAGTCTACTGATCAAATATATGGATATTATAGTTTTCACCTGGCTTTAATGGAGAATTCTAACTTTTATAAAATGGATTTACCCTGTTTGAGTAAAAGTTTCTCACCACAGGATATAATTGTGATTATTTTGAATTTCATTGAGTGGTTTTTTCTGTAATTAGGCTACACACTTCTCTGGAGAAAAGTACTAGCTTCTCCATATGGCTCATTAGAAGAATAACTCAAAAAGTGTGTGTGTGTGTGTGTGTGTGTGTGTGTGTGTGTGTGTGTGTGTTTGAATTTTAAGGATTGAGTAGAAATGCACAGTGACAATAGACACAGGAGCATAAACAAAACAGCTGTTTAGTCCTGTGAGAATATTTATCTTTTCCTTGCAGAATTCTTTCTTTCCAAACCATTCCTATCACTTTTTTTTTTTTAACCCCCTTCACATAGAATCATGGGATGTCTAAAATCATGGATCTATATTTCAAAGATGAGCTAGTTCATAAGGAATTACTTTTTCCCCCCCATTATTTTAAAGGAATTACTTTTAAAAGTGCTTTACTCTGTTGAATCATTAACATAAGGCTAAACATTTCAAATTTTATGTCTTGTGATTTCCACACTGAGATAGTCAGTAAGAACTTGCACATTGTCAAAAGGAATGTGATTTTGACTATAATATTCATTTGAAGAAAAAAGAATACAATACACATGAGTTACATTTTTTTTAACTTTATGAATACATTTTATTTAATACAAATATCCAAAATATTATTACTTTAACATGTAATAATATGAAAAGATTATTGATGACATATTTAGCAATTGTTTTAAAACTGTATCTTGGAAATCTGGTGTATATTTTTCATTTATAGCTCATCTCCATATTGTCTAGTTTAATGGCTGTCATATTGGATGGACAGCACAGATATAGGACTAGGTCATTGGTTCTCAAACTGGGCTACACAATGGAATCATCTGAGAAACTTGAAAAAATGCTGATGCCTGAATCATGGTCCCATGATTCTTGTGTATTTGCTCTGGGGTACCACCTGGGTACTGGAGTTAAAAACATAAAAAACAAAAACTCTTCAGGAGATTCAAATAAGCAAATATTGAAAATCATTAGTCTCACTTATTTTTTAAAGCATTATCAAATCTTTAATATTATGAAACCAGTGGCAATAATTTCTTATTTGAAACCAACAGCATTTAAAAATCATGCTGAAATATACTAACAATTTAGCTTATGTAACATACATGGCATATGCACATTCCTACTATTTTTAATATAATTAATAATCGCTAATAAAGTTCCAAAGTTTTGATTAATGTGGCCCTGAGTTTATATGTAACATGGACGATTCCAGGTGAGGATTTAATTTAGTGCATTGTGAGCACTGTTGAATAGTGGTACTTCTGTGTATGTTCTCTGGAATTTTTTATTTTTTATTTGTTTGATAACTCTCCTACTAGAGAACTCACTTTATTTTTTTTTATCTTTTACTTTCTTTATTTTTTTTATGCTTTTTTAAAAATTTATTGCTTAAAGTATTACAAAGGGTATTACATATGTGTCCATTTTATCCCCCCGCCCTAGACAGTCCCCTAGCCTCCCCTATCCCCCAATGTCTTATGTCCACTGGTTATGCTTATATGCATGCATACAAGTCCTTTAGTTGATCTCTTACCCCCCTACCTCCTTTCCCCAACCCTCCCCGGCCTTCCCGCTGCAGTCTGACAATCTGTTTGAGGCAGCTCTGCCTCTGTACCTATTATTGTTCAAAAGTTTATAGTGGTCTCTATTATCCATGAATGAGTGAGATCATGTGGTATTTTTCCTTCATTGACTGGCTTATTTCACTTAGCATAATGCTCTCCAGTTCCATCCATGCTGTTGCAAATGGTAAGAGTTCCTTCCTTTTTAGAGCAGCATAGTATTCCATCGTGTAGATGTACCACAGTTTTCTAATCCATTCATCTACTGATGGGCACTTAGGCTGTTTCCAGATCTTAGCTATGGTGAATTGTGCTGCTATGAACATAGGGGTGCATATATCCTTTCTGATTGGTGTTTCTGGTTTCTTGGGATATATTCCTAGAAGTGGGATCACAGGGTCAAATGGGAGTTCCATTTTCAGTTTTTTAAGGAAACTCCATACTGTCTTCCATAGTGGCTGCACCAGTCTGCATTCCCACCAGCAGTGCACAAGTGTTCCTTTTTCTCCACATCCTCTCCAGCACTTGTCATTTGTTGATTTGTTGATGATAGCCAGTCTGACAGGTGTGAGATGGTACCTCATTGTTGTTTTGATTTGCATCTCTCGGATGATTAGTGACTTTGAGCATGTTTTCATATGTCTCTTGGCTTTTTGAATGTCCTCTTTTGAAAGGTGTATATTTAGGTCCTTATGAGTTACATTTTTAATAAAGAAGTGTTAAATGTAGAATATGAACAAATGTTATTTAAATAAGATTTTAGCTAGAATTTTATATATTTATCATATTTTAAGATAAAGTCAAGATGAAAGAACTGGCAATTATAAATCTCTCTCTCAAATCAAAGTTCCCATTTTTTTTCTAAAATTTAATATTAAACTTATAAAACTTTATTTTGTATCTAGTAGGTAAACATAAAATTTATACTTTTTACAGTATCTTAAAAACAAAAAAAATAAAAACAGGCACTAGCACTAATTATCTTAATGAAATTACTTTTACCTGAAGATAATTGCATTAAACATTTTGAAAGTTACAGTGTACATTTAAATTGTATTGAATATAAAATCCATATAGTCAACATATATAACCCTCAGTCGTCTACCTCATACAGCTCATGGCATAGGAGAGTCACAGTTAAACGTTTTAAGTAATGTGTTGCTAGAGGATGTGGGTTAGAGAAGAAAAAGAAGTTTTACTGCACAGATAGGAACTGAAGAATAAATAGAAGGTTGCTAGGTGGAGGAAGGAAGAAATGGAGGTTGAAACAACAGTCTGAAGTGTAAAAAGTCTGTGTATCATTAAACAATATAGACCGTTCTGAAAAAGCAATAAGGAAGTGAAGATGGAGATAGTGACTGAAATAGAGAGAGATAAAAATAATAAAGATAGATAGAGCTAGAGCGAGAGCGAGAGAGAGATGGAGAGGAGATGATGGATATGATGGAGGTGGAGATGAAGAGAGTAGGAGCAGGGGAAGGGGACTGGTGCAGGTTTTTCTTTTTTTTTTTTTTTGAAAAAATTTTTTTTAATTAAATCTTTATTGTTCAGATTATTACATTTGTTCCTCTTCCCCCCCCCCCATAACTCCTCTCCTCCCAGTTCCCGCCCCACCCTCCACCCTCACTCCCCACCCACTGTCCTCATCCATAGGTGCACGATTTTTGTCCAGTCTCTTCCCGCATCTCCCACACCCCTTTCCCCCCCAAGAATAGTCAGTCCATTCCCTTTCTATGTCCCTGATTCTATTATAATCACCAGTTCATTCTGTTCATCAGATTATTTATTCACTTGATTCTTAGATTCACTTGTTGATAGATGCATATTTGTTGTTCATAATTTGTATCTTTACCTTTTTCTTCCTCTTCCTCTTCTTAAAGGATACCTTTCAGCATTTCATATAATCCTGGTTTGGTGGTGATGAACTCCTTTAGCTTTTCCTTATCTGTGAAGCTCTTTATCTGACCTTCAATCCTGAATGATAGCTTTGCTGGATAAAGTAATCTTGGTTGTAGGTTCTTGGTATTCATCACTTTGAATATTTTTTGCCACTCCCTTCTGGCCTGCAAAGTTTCTGTTGAGAAATCAGCTGACAGTTGTATGGGTATTCCCTTGTAGGTAACTGACTGTCTTTCTCTTGCTGTTTTTAAGATTCTCTCTTTATCTTTTGCTCTTGGCATTTTAATTATGATGTGTCTTGGTGTGGTCCTCTTTGGATTCCTTTTGTTTGGGGTTCTCCACGCTTCTTGGACCTGTAAGTCCATTTCTTTCACCAGGTGGGGGAAGTTTTCTGTCATTATTTCTTCAAATAGGTTTTCAATATCTTGCTCTCTCTCATCTTCTGGCACCCCTATAATTCTGATGTTGGTACGCTTGAAGCTGTCCCAGAGGCTCCTTACACTATCCTCGCATTTTTGGATTCTTTTTTCATTTTGCTTTTCCGGTTGGGTGTTTTTTGCTTCCTCGCATTTCAAATCATTGACTTGATTTTTGCGTTCCTCTGGTCTGCTGTTGGGAGTCTGTATAATATTCGTTATTTCAGTCCGTGTATGCTTAATTTCTAGTTGGTTCCCCAATATAACATCGAGGGTCTCATTAGTTTTCTTGTAGATCTCATTAAGTTTATCGGCGGCTTCTAAACAGTTCTTGAGAGACCTTAAAAGTGTGGTTCTGAACTCTATATCTTCCATTGACAATTTTGTCCTGTTTCTTTGTCTCCGCATTTTGTTATGCTTCCTTGGTGCACCCCCTAGTGGTCTTTGTGCGCAGTCTTATAGTTAAATCTTGATTGTTGTAGCTAATACCAGGGAGTGTTTGACCTCCAGGCCAAGTGGCTATGAGAATCAGCTGTGTCTGCAGTGAGAGAACTTCTGTCCTCTAGGGAGGTGCTAATCTAGCCTTTGCCTGAGGCTATTCGGCAAATGCCTCTGTGCCGGGCTTGGGCAGGGCGGGTCGCACAGGATCAACAGGGTGGGCTGGAGAGAGCAGTTATGGCGGCTCTCAGTCCTGTCCTCAGGGGCTCTGCCTCTCTGAGTCCCAGCACCCGCTGCAAAGCTCGGAGAGAAAGCTGCACTCGCTCTGACCGATGCCAGACAGTCCCCCTTCTCCTGTTTGAGTCTGGGTCCCTAAAGACTCGCCTATATCTGGAGCTCAGAGTCTGCGACTCCCTCCCGATTGAAAATGCCAACCACGCCCTCCAGCGCCAGCCCGCTCCACGCACTCCGCACCTCAGAATTTGACTTCAGCACTGTGCCTCCTCTGAGTGTCCGTATGCGTTTCTCTTTCCTCCTAGTTGTAGGACTTCCACTCAGCCAGCGTTCTTGTGGTTCTGTGTGATGTCCGTTCCGTCTTTTAGTTTCACTTTTGAAGTAGTTGTTCAAAGCAGCAAACTCCGGCGTTAACCTATGCCGCCATCTTGGTTCTCTCAAGCTGGTGCAGGTTTTTCAATATGGACAAATATCCTCTTCTCAAGAACCACAACCGCTATTGACCATAGTTATTAAACAAGCCCAATGGCTTATGAGAACAAAAATGTGAGTGCTGCTTTGACTGGGGGGGGTGTTTTCCTGTTTTCTAAGCAGTCCTTCCTCCTGAAAGGTGTGCCGATAGTGGAGCATCTCTGGCTTTTTACAACCCCTCAGTCATTTTCCCCAGATGTATTATTTGACAAGTTTGTGATCAGCATTAGCATGCTTTGTGCTGCCTTGCCTTCTTCTTCGTTGTTGTTGTTGTTGGTGGTGGTGGTGGTGTGTGTGTGTGTGTATCAAGCCATCTTGTCTAAAGGCAGCACAGTTAAAAACTGCTCAAGCCCATGGGATAAACTCCAGAATCTTGGTGGTTGCTATACGTCAAGGCCTTAATCTAAGCCATTCTGCCTGAGACGGGCTGGATAAGTATGTCTGATTCTAGATTTCTTTAAGAAATTTCATCATGAAGGAAAGAAATTGGTATGTAACTTGAAGTAGAGGTTAGGTTAAAGAAGTAGTTACTTACTAGATTTTTATTTTTCAGTTTGGAGAGTTTTGAGCATTTCTATTTTTTGAAATGATTCATAGGGAAGTAAAGGATTAAAAATACAAACATAACTTAAGTGAAGAGCAAAACTGCATAAAGCAAAAGGTGAATGGACCCAGGTGCACATGGAAAGCATTTCTCCTTCTAAAGAGGTTAGTATAGGTGTTATTGAGGTAACTATAGAGGCAGGAGAAACGGAAATGGAGGCAAATTATAGTTTATGACATCTGTTTTCACCTTGGAATATAAAGTCATTTCCTAAAACATAAAGTTATAAAAATAGACCTGAGATCTAAAATTAGGCAATAAAAATTTGATAAAGCAGCCAAAGGTGGTGTCTTAGAATGTGAATTTCTCTATTACTATCACTATGTGTAGAGTAAACATTTCTTTAGCTCCTTTGAGTAGCTATATTTTCTTAAAGAAATATGCACTAATGCAAATATATATTAACTGACTATAATTAATCTAAATAAACCATTTGTTATTTCTCATAGAATTCTATTTCTATATATTTCACATATTTTGTTTCTGCAGGTTTAATTTGAGTTTTTGATTACTTCATCAAAATGACCTATTGGGGCATTTAAATTATTTAGAGGATAATAAATTCAGTTGATAAATTACATCTACTTTAGTGAAAATGTGCCTATATTTCTAGAAACACCTTAAGGTCCTATACAAATATTTTTAATAAAATGAAACTAAATGTTTCTAATGTGAACCACACCGTATTTGTCTGATATTAAAAATTTACAACATCTGTTAGGGAAATATGACCTGTTCTCTGCCAGAATATGCTACTCTTAGTTTATAGAGGAAATTTCATATATGAAAGTTTCACCTTCTGATTCACACTGCTTGACTTGTAAATGGTATTTTACTTAGCAGTGTTGGTATGCATCATCTATATCAAAGAACTTTTACTTATAAGGTGTTTTATACATCCCCATTTCATATAAAAAGCAGTGGTGGGGTTAGAATGTCCTCAGTGAGTCTGTTCCTCCTCTTTTAAGTATATAATTGTGAGTCACTCATCAGTGAAACTCTAAGTCTCTGACACACCTTTAATGATGCATCTTCAGAGCAGGGCAGCATGGAAGCTTTGAGAAAGTAATACTTTTAATGAAGTCAGTTCTATGGGATTCTTCTTTATCCAAATACTTGGTTTTAATAATCAGATGATCCTTTAAAGTACAATTTAGATATTATATAAACATACATATACATGTAATTAAATATACCTTTCTATTATACACTAGTAAATGCATTGTTTGAAGATTCTCAAGATTTCAATATCAAAATGTTTTCAAACATATATGAGGTTATTTCTGTTTATATGTGTATATATGTACAGATATATATATATATATATATATATATATATATATACCATTTTATTTAAGTTTCCTTGAAAAAAAGTATATTCTAGATATATAAATTTTAATATAAGTGCATAAAGAATTTCATTGTTTTATTATTTAAAATATCAAAAATAAAATACACATCTGTAGCCATGCTGGATAAGTCTAAATTAAAGATTTTAGTAACGTTTTTGTTTGTTTTTTATGAAACTACTAGAGGCCTGATGCACAAAATTTGTGCAAGAGTAGGCCTTCCTTCCCTGGCTGCCGGCACCGGCTTACCTCTGGCACCCAGGACCTGGGCTTCCCTCAACTACTGGCAGGCACCCAGGATCTGGGTTTCCCTCGTAGCCTGGCTTCGTCTGGAAGGTTGCCCGGAAGGATGTCTGGAATGACATCTGGTCTAATTAGCATATTATGCTTTTATTATAATAAAGAATACATTTTTCCATATCTACTATATTTGCAGTCCCATTTTTAACATAAAGAATGTTTTAGCAGACGTGCTATTTGAACCATATAGCATCAATTCTCTCTTAGGGCCGGTGATGTGGGAGAGCTGATTGCTACTTAGAGTTTGGAGTGGGCTTATAACTCTTGCATCTCCTTTACCTAAGACAGATAATGAGAGGGGATCATGTGGGTACTGAATACAGAAATATACTGAAGCTTACACTTGTGGTAGTTATCATCATGTGAACACTTCTTCTAAGCTAAAGTTATTTTTTATTGTTAACATTTTTCTTTATTTTTGAATTTATATACTTTGGCCTAATTGGGATATCCATTTATTATGCATATTATATTATTGACAGGGTATCTTTATTTCCTGAGCCTCATGTTTATAGACAGAAGGGACTTCACCTTGAAAACACTCCTGGCTGCTCTTTCTAATTGTCACTTACTTCTCTCCATGGGAGAAAAATGAATTAACTAATTGGTAAGTTTTGGGGAATAAACAAAACATACCTGGATCAACCCTATCTTTTATAATTAGTGAACTATAGGAAAGAAATTTATATTTGCCCTCTTGTCTTGTATTATCTGACACATGTCATTTCATGAGTTCTGATTTGGGGAGGGAAAGAGAATATTAATTTACCTCCTCCATTAAGTCCTGCACAATTATGACTCTACTAGCCATTTAATGTACAATAGATTAGATCAGTTAAATTGTCTTATACATATAATATATCTCCCCTTACTGTGTGACTTTTCCCCAAAATAAGAAACTGTTTACATTACAAATTTTTTATTACTATTACCACTTTGAAAAATGTTTCTGCTCTCCCTCTAATACTGAGTTAGATACATCTCTTGCTTGCAAGAATAATACTGTATTTGAAAATTTGTCCCATATTATTTTTATTGACTCTTTATTTGGTTTTATCTAACACTAACTATGAAACATTTTTGGTACCAATTTTCTTAGTGACCATTGCGATATCAATAACTAATTATGAATAGACACAAAATACTTGCGTGAGAAATGCATTAAATAACAAATAATAAATAAGTTAATTAAAGATGGTTGGATATACTCATCTTCTATAAAGTACTTTAGAATATGCTATCATTTTGCATCTTTTCTAAAAATTATATTTTATTAATTTTTTTACAGAAAGGAAGGGAGAGGGATAGAGAGTTAGAAACATCAATGAGAGAGAAACCGATCAGCTGCCTCCTGCACACTCTCTACTGGGGATGTGCCCACAACCAAGGTACAAGCCCTTGACCGGAATTGAACCTGGGGCCCTTGAGTCCGCAAACTGACACTCTATCCACTGAGCCAAACCGGTTAGGGCTCATTTTGCATCTTTATAATATCTCTGTGCAAAGAGAAAAATGTATGATATCCCTTCTTATACATAAGGATACCTTACTGTCTAGTTTTAAATGTAAGATACCATGCATTTTAATAAGTACGTATTGTAACTGTATTTAGTTACCTTTTGATGTACACAAAATGCTTAGTGTTTTAGAAAATAAACACATAAGTGTTGATGATTCTATAGGTCTGCAATTAGGGCAGGGCTCATTTCAGTGCTGCTTCATTGGGAGTCAACTGGGAACACTCATGTATTTGTGGTTAGGAGGTAGGCTGGTTGGGTGATGGTTGGTTCAGCATGACCTCACTTACATATGTGAAAGTTGCCTTAAAGTGCCAATAAGGCTACTCCAGTCTGCGTTCAAGGCTAGCTTGGACTGGTGACTGGTGTCTAAGAGTATGAGAATGTTAATTGTAAGGTTTCTTGAACCTTGTCATTGAAATCCTGCAGCATCATTTCTGTGACATACTATTAGTCAAATGTCTGACCACATTTAGGAGAGTGAATAAACTGACCCCATCTTTTGATGAGCGGAGCTGCAAAGTCATATAGATATAAGGTGTACAAATAGAGACAAAAGTTGCATGGGTACTTTTTTCAATATAGTATAAAGTGTCACTTTAAGAGTGTAAACATAGAGGAGTCTTATAATGATTAAGTGCCTACCATATTGATCATCTCACATATATAACTTCATTTAGTTTTTATTTGTTTTAATTTTTTCAATTTCAGTTTACATTCCATATTACTTTATATTAGTTTCAGGTGTATGGCATAGTGGTTAGACAATCATATACCTTACAAAGTGTTCCCCTGATATTTCCAGGACCCAACTCGTACCATGCATAGTTATTACAACATTATTGACTATATTTCTTATTCTGTATTTTGTACCCCATAATTATTTTGTAACTTCATTTATTAATTAGAGGAATTCTATATGGCACATATTATTCCTATTTTAGAGTTAAGGATATTGAAATCAAGAAAATTCATGAATATATCCCAGTGTCTATAGCCAATAACTGATATAACCAGCCTTTAAAAACTCAAGTCGGCATGATTTTGGAGACAATGTTAAGCAACAGAAGGTAAAGTATACATTAAATTAATAAACACTGTATCTGAAGCAAAAAGAATAGTTTATTTAGGAGGATATTTTTATCAGGTATCTATCAATAAACTATCCCAAAACTCAATGCTTAGAACAACTATTTATTTAACTCACAAATTTGTATATCTGCAGTTTGGGCTAGGCTCAGCTGTGTAGTCCCTCTGCTGTTCTTGGTGGGCCTCACCACATGTGTGCAGACAGCAGACATTAAGTAAGTAGCTTTGCCTCTGGTGATTGGCTAGCTATTGGCTGAAGTCTAGAAAATGGCAGAAAAACATTTATTAGTAGTGGCAAGTAGAGGAGAAGGAAAAAAAAACACACTTCCATTAGAAAATATGATATTAAAATAATTAATAAAATTATCTTGTGAACCCTGCCAAGATAATGTTGAAAGTGTCATTCTTTTGTTTCCTTTGATAAGATATGAAGAGAGAGAAATAGATTGAAAGAATTATTTAGTGTGATTTAGAGGGAATATACATACAATAGGACAAATTGAACAGGAAGCAACATTTCTTCTTATCTCTAGACTCAAAAACAGATTTTAAAAATCTCAAGTAAAATGAGGCTTGGAGCCAAAGATCATTCAAATATGTTTCTGAGACTCTTTTTAAGGTCTGCCATAGACTGAATGTGAGTGTTCCCCAGCCCCAAATTCATACACTGAAACCTAATCCCCAATGTGATAGTATTAGGCCTTTGGGTCTTTGAGAGGTGACTAGATCATTAGGGTGGAGCCCTCATCAATGGGATTGGGGTCTTTACAAAAGAGAACCCAGAGAGCTACCTCACCCCATCTGCCACGTGAGGATACAGTGAAAAGATGGCCATTTCTGAGCCATAGAGCAGGCCTTCATCAGACAGTGAATCTGATGGCACCTTAGTATTGGACTTCCCAGCTTCAGAACTGTGAGAAATAAATTTCTGTTGTTAATAAGCCTCCCAGGCTATTTTCCTATTTAGTAGCAATCTTAACTAAAACTAGACCTCAGAAATATTTATGGTAAGTGGATTGCAACTTGAAAAGAATGGATTCCAACACTCTTCAGGACATGGTCCCACAGCTAGCCAACTTCCATTAGAAAATGCTCAAAGTACAAAGTGAACTTGTATTTAATCCTCACCTGAGGATATTTTTCCACTGATTTCTAGAGAGAATGGAAGGGAGGAGGAGAAACAGAGAGAGAGAAACACCAATGTGAGAGAGAAATATCAATTGGTTGTCTCCCACAGGAGCCCTGACCAGGACTGGAGATCAAGCCTGCAACCAAGTTATGTGCCCTTGACCAGAATCGAACCTGGGACTCTTCATTCCGATGCTCTATCCACTGAGCCAAACTGGCTAAAGTTGAAGCGAACTTTTTGAAAACAAATGTAGGTATGGCTTTATTTTTGTTTCAGTGATATATAGTATAATCCAGTGCTTAGAAATCATGCAAAGTCTTTTAAAAAATTTACCAGAAAATGGCCATCAGCTTGGACTCAGGGGGACTAGAATTGCTCAGATTACAAATAGGTCTTTGCGCTCTCATATTTCTTGTAAAGGAAACAGGATGAGAAAACTGTTCAGCTGCCAACATAGACTGTTTCTCAGTAGGCAGAGCTCAAAGACAAGAAATTTAGCCAAGATTTATGGAATACCAAGAACTAGGGAGCTACTTCCAAGAAGCAATAGATAAGGATGGAATGCGGACTCAAACCCCAGGGAATAGAACCAGTCCTTAATCAAGGAACATTCTCTGTCCCCAGATTGATTAGGTGTGACATTTATCTATCTAAATATCTATGTACTGGTGATTATGTGCCTTCCATTATTTACCCTATTTAAATGGAAATCTTTATTGTGATTATCTTGTCCCTCTTATTCCATTGTATGCTGGGTATGCATATAATTTGTTGTTTCAGATTAGTAAGAGTCACATCTAAGGGCCATATCTGGACCTGAAGTGGATCATGAGATACTGGTTTTTGAGCCCAATGATATAACTGCATAATACTTTTGAAGGACCAGGGTTGGGGTGAGCATATTTGTCACTGAAATGGTATGTGAACATTTAGACCAGAGAGCAGGTTGTGGTATGCTATGAAAATGGCTAATCATTCTTTTTCCTGAATCCCTTTCCTTGCAAGGGTGGGATTGCAGATCATCCCAACAAGAGATATAGTTTATTTCCCCAGTCCTATCATCAGGTTTGGCCACATGGCTTGCTTTGGCTAGTGGGATCTTATAAAATTCAATGCAAGTAGAATCTTGAAATGCACTTGAATGCTGTGCTTGCCTTCTTGCTGCTTGGAAATTCATCTGCCACATAAGAAAGCCTGGCTTTGCCTCATGAATGATGAGAAGCCTATGGCACAACTGCTCTAGTTCTGCAGGCCAATGGCCAGTGCCCAGACTAACTATTAACTGAGCACAAATAAATGAGTACAATGGAGATCAACAGACCTGAGGGAAAACAAAACAACAACAAAAAGGAACTGTCCCAGAACTTTACCTTAATGCATGACTTCTGTTTAAAGTCAATAATTGTGGGGTACAGCAAATCTAAGCAATGAACCATATAACTAACTATCCTGATGTTATTTACACTTCACACAAATTGTTCAAAGCTAATGAAATTAGTTTTAAGAGGCATGTCTAAATATTCATTTCCTGTTTAGCATCATAGGAACAAAAGACTTGTTTTTGTCCTCACCTCAGAAACAAAAATTTGCCATCCATCTATGGACAGAGTGCCTTTGAAGGAGCTATGGGACCAGCATCATAGGCCACGGGACCCAGGAGGAGTACTGAACAGGAGTTTTACATAAACAGACCTTGGTGCTGGCTGTAGACCATGCAAATGGCCATAAGCCAGCTCCAGCTCCTCTTGGCCATGGTCCAGGAGCCCCTGGGGAACACCAACTCAGCCTATCAATCAAAGACAAGAGAGCCTTTTTGGAAGTTCAGGTTTCCAGTTGAAATCCCAGTACCCAATTCGAGCAAACATGTGTGAGATTGAACTAGTTGGACTAGGTAATAGAGTTTGACTTTACTCCTGTCACTTGTCCCCCAAAATGGCACAGCGTAGGTCCTGGGTTACTCCCGGAGGGGGAAGAGGACAATGTGGTAGTGAGCACCCAGCTTCCCCAGTTCGGGGGGTTGCTAAAGGGGCTCGTTTTTCTCACATCCCATCTAGAGTATTAAATCAGGGGCTTCATAACCTGGGGGCGGGGGGAGAAAGGGTCTAGGGGAGAATGGCAGATAAGACTCTGAGAGCATAAAGGGATGGAAGTCCAAATTATGTTGTGGAGTTCATTGAAAAGCCCACTCAAGAGCTGCTGATGTTGCTTATATTTAATAAACAAACAAGCACTCCACATGCCTTAACCACAACCTCCCACCCTGTGGCCAGCTCCATGTGCAGCGCAAGCGGGCTTTGGCAGACAGCCAAAGAGCACACCAAGAAAGCCAGTAGCATCTATAGGGCAGAAAGAGAACACAGACTTGAGTTGTAGCAGTGGTTCTCAACCTTCCTAATGCCGCGACCCTGTAATACAGCTCCTCATGTTGTGGTGACCCCCAACCATAAAATTATTTTCGTTGCTACTTCATCACTGTAATTTTGCTACTGTTATGAATCGTCATGTAAATATCTGATATGCAGGATTTCATTGTTCGTGACCCACAGGTTGAGAACCGCTGCTAGGGGAAGCAAGAGAGCCCATCAGCACGGAGCCGATTGTGTTGAATAAAAGCTTAAGAATTCTGCCACAAGCAGGAGCAAGAAGGATGGAGCACGTGTATCCACAGAAGGTCTGAGAAAGTCTCAGAATCTCTAGCAGTGATGATGGGAGAAGTTTCTCTCTTGAAGGTAGTTAGTAAAGATAGCAATACAAAACTCCAAGGTGCATGAAAAATCAAGAAAGCATGACACCACCAAAGAATCACAATTATCTCCCAGTAACCAGAAAATTAAAAACTTATTTTTCCTGGAAAAGGAGTCTATGTTAAAAATATATGAAACATAAGTAATCGTATACACAAATTTTCCATCCAATAAAAGCTTTCTTTTTTATTTAAGGTATTTACAAAAATGAAAAGAAAATAATTCAGAAAACAAGTATTTACCCTTATTCCTGGAATAATATTTTATTATATATGAAATTAGTAATTATAAGAAATGTATATGTTCCCTTTGACAACCATAATCATAATAGATTCCATAATACGTGCTATGTCACCATTTTTTTTTCTTCATTTTTCTTTTCTTTTGGAAACTACAGTCATTATGGGTTTGGGGAATTTTCAGAGGTGCTAACGTGTCTCCAGTGTCCGGTAATTCTCCCAAGTAAAAATACCGGCATGAAGAAATGTTCACTGACATGTGGTAGATTCCGGGATATGCAATGGCCCACGAAACATGGAAAGTCTGCCATCGTATTGCATGCCACACCCTGTCGGAGCGAGAGGCATGTGACAAATCATTGCATGAGGCTGAAAACCTTTCCAGACACCAGAACATAAAACTTGAAATTTGAACCTAGTGCCAGGAGTTTCTGGACTACTCTGGTCACCATCGTACTAAAGTTAACATTTAGTGTCTAGCGATAAAGACCACATTAAATCTAAGTAACTGAAGCATATAGTGACAAGGAGAAAGCAGTTTAGCTGAATGTTCAGTAAGAATTTGTTCTTTTCAAAAATACATTTTCAGATTTCATGATTTCAAAAGGGTATTTTAGTGAAAAGATTTCCTCCTACCTTGATTGGGTTTCTAATTTCTCATATAATCTTCAAAATATATATTTATGGATATATAAGGCAACCTAAATGTGCAGACTTACTTTCTCCAGTTTTTACACAAATTGCAGCATATATATATATATATATATATATATATATATATATATGTATATATATATATATATATGTATATATATATATATATATATATATATATATATATATATATATATAGAGAGAGAGAGAGAGAGAGAGAGAGAGAGAGAGAGAGTTTGGCACCTTGCTTTGTTTTCTTTATTCTTAGATATCCTTCAATTTTAATAAACAAACATTTTGTTCCTTATTTTAACTGATAAATGAATCATTTAATCTTGTTTAAAAGATAACCTTATTTAACTATTTAAATAAATAAATAAAACATAATTACCTACTCCAATAACATTCCAGGTATAAAATACATTAATTTTAAACAGTTTCTTTTGATGAATACTTGGTGTCTAAATCTTTACTATAGAAGAAAAGACAAAACAAAAGAAAGCCTGAACGAATAACCATTATATTCCCTATGGCATACATGTGAGTGTACAATTGTAAGATAAAATGCTAAAAATGGCATTTCTTTTCCACAGACTATGTGAGTCTTTACTTTTAGTGGCCATCACCTAATCGCTCTCTACTTAGGTCGTCCCATATAGCACGATTGTAACCTAGTTATATGAGTGCTGTCTCCCAGCAACTGAGTGTGTTATCAATATTTTTTTTTATATTTTCCAAACAAAAAGGTGACAACTGAGAGTAATAATTTTATTTTCTTCTATTTTAATCAGTATAGTTAATAGTAAACCTATTTAAAGTGACTTGGCACCTGAGGTGGGCCTTGGGGAAGAGGAAGGAAGGAAGGAAAGAAGGAAGGAAGGAAGGAAGGAAGGAAGGAAGGAAGGAAGGAAGGAAGGAAGGAAGGAAGCGAGGGAGGGAGGGAGGGAGGGAGGGAGGGAGGGAGGAAGAGAGGGAGGGACGGAGGGAGGGAGGAAGGGAGGAAGAAATGAGAAAAGGGAAGAAGAGAGGAAGGAGAGAGGGAGGGAGGGAGGGAAGCGGTGCAGTAGAACACCTCCCAGGTGCGTGTAAAGAATGAGCAAGGCGTAGCTGCGGTGGTGCATGTCTGTGTGCAAGGGGCAGGTGTGATTAGTAGATTGGCACCTGGCAGTAGAAGTTAAATCCAATGAATTAGATCATTACTATTGAAGTTTTCTAAGTAGAGACCTTCAATGACAAGATTAGTGTCTAAGGATCGGTAAAACAAGGTGGTATATGTAGTGAAAGGGACCCAGAATTAGAGATACGTCAGAAGCTATTTACAGTCATTTTGTCTTTAGGTGAGATGTGTGGTGAGAGCTGAAAAATCCAGCAGCCGATAATAGCACTCAGATGACTGAATACAGGAAATGAATGAATGAATGACGACTTCAAGATTTTTAGTCATATTATTTTAATTCTAGAAAACAATGTTTGTTCTTATGCAAGCAAATGGAACAAGTGATACCATTAACCAAAGCATGTCTTTTCCACTCTTTCAGTATAATTGACACAAAACAATTTTATGGTCTGAAATATTCAATAGAGCCAGCCAAGGGAATGACTGAATATATTCAGTGGTAAACTCAGAAAAACCCTAGGTGTTTTTTGCCGAAACCGGTTTGGCTCAGTGGATAGAGCATCGGCCTGCGGACTGAGAGGTCCCAGGTTCGATTCCGGTCAAGGGCATGTACCTGGGTTGCGGGCACATCCCCAGTAGGAGATGTGCAGGAGGCAGCTGATCGATGATTCTCTCTCATCAATGTTTCTAACTCTCTATCTCTCTCCCTTCCTCTCTGTAAAAAATCAATAAAAAATATTAAAAAAAAAAGAAAGAAAAACCCTAGGTGTTTTAACCCCCTCCACCCCGGTAACCTCCATCAGTAACTTCCTCCCACAACTATCCAAACTAAACCTACACTCTACATCCACATTCAGCAGAAGTCATTATACACATGGATAACCTGCTTCAGGATAACCTGCTCAACCCTTCCTGCAACCAAGTCACTGACTCTAGTCCACGGTATAGAATTCTAGAGTTCTCATTGACCTGACTCTCCCTGCAGATGTGATCATCATATCGACATAGACGCATCATCGCATCTAATCTCCATTTCTATGTGGAATTTCCATTGGAGCTCTATAAGGGCAGATATGTTTTCTTCTTTGGTGCACTGTGGTTTTCTCAGTAGCTAAATTAATGCTGAGCTCTATGAAGAGAAGATACATACTAAGTTTAAATATTTAAACATTTAATTATCTGATAAATATCTGTTAACTGGATCTCTGTGTTGGTGACTAATTGCACAGCAGGACTGGGGTAGGAAGCTGGTGCAAATTAAAGAACTCCATCTCTCCCCGGGGAAAGCTGTTGGCTCTATTTCTCTTAGTGATTGTCAGCAGGCAAGGGATCTCATTGGTGGGTCTCTTGCTCTGGCACATTGAGTCCCCTGAGTATGCTTTCTATGTTTTTGTTTGTTGTGTTTATGTTTCTTTTCTTTTCTTGCAATGTAAGTTTCCAGTATCACAATTTTCATGTGTTGAATGTTAACAATCCGGAGGTTTGAGTGTAATTTTGTTTTTCTCTCCCAGCTTCTGAGCCCACCCAAGTGCACTGCAATCTATCAAGGCAGGAAACCCAGCATTTTGTGAGCCAGAGGACTTGGAACTGATTTAGCTCTACCTAAATCCAAGTGGATTTTTCTTCGCACTCCCAGGCTTGACTGTGTAAGCGTATAGCCCACTAAACTTAGCTTTACAGATTCACAGCCACTCACGGCCTGGCTCTAATTTTAACTTGGAGTTCATACTTTTTCATTTGGGATTAATGAAAAAGCAAAAATATTTGTCAGAAAACCGCCAAGAAAGCTAAATTTAATTTCACGACTTCTACCCTCCAAAAAGTTAATTTTCCCAGGCTCTGTGAACTACGAATTTTCACCGATGGATAGTCCACATGGTATTTCCTCCAGTTATCTTTCTTGCTTCTTGTCTTTTGGCAAGACTTAACCTTGCTGTGAATTTCCTCAATGTGGGCGGAAAGGTTAAGGCAGTTAAGAGCCTGTGGTTGCTGACCTTCCTCGTAGCCTAGTTTCTGTAGACACTCCTATTGATGTGGCAGCCTCACTCTCTAGGGCTTACAGGAAAGCTCCGCGCTGCTCCGGAAGCTGCTGTGAGCCAGCGGCTGTGAACTTGTGGCCCAACCACAGGGAATCGGGAATTTCTGAGTTAGAGCCCAGACTCAACTGAGCCTCACTGAAGTGACCTCAGGCAAGTTACTTAACATTTGCTTGTTCCTCATTCTCCAGCTGTAAAATGGGGGAAAAAATGGTACTCATTCAAGTTAAGCAGTTTGTAAATTGTTTCTATTATACTCTGGGTTAGTGTTATATATATATATATATATATATATATATATATATATATATATATATATATATATTTGCTTTGCTTTTTAATAACAATTTTAAAAGCAGAATCGAAATGCAATTTGATTTTTAAAGGTTGGCATATAAAAATTGCCATTCATTTTAAATGAACTTAATTAAGTCACATATAGATATATACATGTATTTTTTTTTTTGAGCCACACTATAACACTTATTAGATACTTTACTGCAAATTATAAGATGACTTCAATAGGATAGGGTTGTTTTAGTCTTTTTCTTCTTCTTACTATATTCCCACAATTTAGAACTGTGTCTACCATATAATACATGCTCAATAAATATGTGCTGAATAAGTAAATTAACACATGAATGAGTAAAAGTTAAATAATGGTTCAAAAAATATAGATAAGATAGAGTTCTTGATTAACATTATATAGGAGTTTATAAATTAAGCAAGAATTGCAATCATCAGAAAAACAAAACAAAAAAAGTAAGAAAGAATTCTTCATTCACTCTTTGGCATACAATTTAAAGCTATGTTGTAATAATCTAAGGAGCCTAAAGAATTTAAATTATAACATTGCTGTCCCATATAGTTTCATATCCTAAAAAATCATAAAGTATTTATTAATACCACTTTAATAAATACATGCATTGATTTGGAGAGAAGAAAAGATAAAGCTACTTGACAAAAAAAGCATAAAGAAAATATTATTTGGAATATGAAAAGAAGGGAAAATTTTTGTATAAAGAAAAGTAGTAAAGTTAGGCATTGACATTGACTTCTGGAATTTTTATATTTATCAATTTCTATAGTATCAGACAGTTGTTTAAAAAGTGAATAATAAGTGGGATAAGGTCTCAGGTTAGAAACTAAAGGAGAAAAAAAAGAAAGCTGAAATGAAGCGGTCTATACACATATGAAGAAATAAATATAAACTTTTAGCCTTTATCATAATTTAATAAGAGGCAAAGAAAAAACATGTCATAGCATCAGAGTTTAGTTTAAAATAAGAAGAGAATTGCTTACCCTTTTGTTTTAAAAAAAAAAAAAAGATGTATTTGTCAACTGAATACTAAACATTTTTTTTTTCCCTGCTGGAATTTAAGAATTGGTTTGGCAATGACTCATTTATTAACAATGGGTGGGAGTTGAAATTAGTGACTATAACATAACTGTTATTGATGAAAGCAAAATAAATACCCTCTTTGAGGTAGATATTCTTGAAAGATAGTTTAGTAGCAAAGATTGCTATTGACATTGTGCTTTGAATGGAAATTACTTCCAAAAAATACCCAGATTCTTGTTAAACATCTTTAATTTCTGTGTTCTTTAACACTATTCTGAATACACTGGCAGAAAGCCTCCAATAATACTAATAGCTTTGACAACTCTTGTCTCCAATCAATCTTTTTAATAATAAGGAAGGCTCTTTCAAAACAGTGAATCCTTTTTATCAGTTTTCTAACACTTCTGTCACAAATGACCAGACACTTTGAGCTTTAACCACTTTAAACACCAGTCTATTTATAAATAATTAAATTTATTATTTATTTACTTTTAAAATTGTGGTAAAATTGTTATATTGTTATATTAGCTTCAGATGTTCAACATAATAATTTGATATTTCTATATGATACAAAGTGATCACTGGAAATTTAGTTATCACAAAACACTGTATAATTGACTGCCTTCACCCATTTTGCTCACCTGCCAACTCCCTTGTTTTGTTTTTCAGATTCAACATACACATGAATAATATACCACATCTTTTCTTATTTTTAATTTTTTTAAATTTATTTTTATTGATTTCAGGAGGAATGGAGAGGGAGAGAGATAGAAACATCAATGATGAGAGAGAACCACTGATCAGCTGCCTCCTGCACATCCCCCACTGGGGATCGAGCCTCTAACCCGGGCATGTGCCCTGACCTGGAATTGAACCATGAGTTCTTGGTTCATAGATCAACACTGAACCACTGAACCACACCTGCTGGCTGGGCTATACCACATCTTTCATCCATTCATCTATTGGTGGACACTTAGGTGGTTTCCATATCCTGGCTATCTTCTATACATACAAAAGCCTAATATGCAAATTGCTCCCTCAAGAGTTCTACCAGGAGACAGGGAGTTTGATTGCCCACTATGGTGTGCACTGACCACCAGGGAGCAGCATGGAACAAAAGAAGGCCCCAGCCTGCAGCTGGCAGCGAGGGAAGGACAGCCCAGGCTGGCAGCCAAAAGGCCCCAATCGGCCCTGATTGCTGGCCAGGCCTAGGGACCCTACCCGTGCATGAATTTTGTGCACCAGACCTCCAGAAGTACATAAACCTGCAAGGAACAACGGAGTGCAGATAGTTTTCTTAATTAATAGTTTTGCTTTCTTTTGTTTTCAATTATACCTAGATATGATGATCCTATTTTATTTTTAAGGGACCTCCATACTATTTTCCACAGTGGCTGCACCAAATTACATTCCCACTAACATTGTATGAGAGTCCCCTCCTTTCTACTCCCTCTCCAACACTTACTTCTTGTCTTTTTTCTAATAGTCATTCTAATAGGTGTGAAGTCACAGCTCACTGTGGTTTTGATTTGCATTTCCATGATGATTGTTGAACATCTCTTCATGTGTCTTCTTTGGGAAAATGCGTTTAGATCTCCTGCCTTTTTTTTGTATTGGATTGTTCTAAACAAAGCCAATTTATGATCTCACAGTTCTGTAGGTCAGAAGTCTAGGTAAGCTCACTGGGTCCTCTACTCTGGGTCTCTCAAGGCCAAGATCAAGGTGCTGGCAGGCCAGGTCTTTCACTTGGACCTCTGGTAGAGAATCCATGTTCAAGATCATGATGGTTCTAAGCAGAATCTAGTTCTTTGTGCTTATAGGACTGAGGTGCCAGTCTCGTTGCTGGCTCTCAGCTGGACCTGCTTTGGTCTTCTAGAGACTTTTCTCCCTGTCTTTCTGTTTGGGCTCTACTTCTCAGAGTGAGTAACAAGACAGCAAATCCTTTTATATTAGGAATCTCTCTACCTTCTCCTTTTATCTGCTTTCAGCCAAAAAGTTCTCTACTTTTAAGGGCTCATGTGACTATATTGAACCCACCTGCATAATCCAGAATAATCTCCATATGTAGGACATTTTGGTAGGTGAACTTCACCTTGCAGTCGAAAAGGAACTTCTGTTTGTACATCATACTTACAGATGTTTTTCTTTAAGGCTATCCTTCTAATATCTTGCTACACCATTGTGATACTTCCCTAGCTTCCCAACCGGACTTGGCATTCTTATGTTCTAAGAGATGATCTATAAGCAAGTCTAAAACAATTCAGGTCCCTGTAGTCTACTCACTCCTAAATAAACCGAACAGTTTATGCACCTACCTGTAATGTAGAAGATGAGACCAAAGGCTTGTTCTGATTTAATTTTCTAAGATGCAGATAGTCAGCTGAGCTCATCTTGATATAATCAAGCTTTTCCTTTTAATCACCTTTGAACTAAATAAGAAACTTGTAAATTATAAAAGATAGGATGGCCCTTTTAAATCAAAATTCTGCCCAGCCCAAATGATAGCTTAGTTTCACCAAAAACATATTCATCTTCTTTTTTACTTCCCTGGTTCATGGATTTGAATCCAGCTCATTACTTTCAACCTTGGACATATTTTGTTGTTGTTGTTGCTACTGGTGGTGGTGGTGATGGTGGTGGTTGTTTGGTTGCTGCTTCTTGAATAAACCAAGCTCTTTCTAACCATAAATCTATGTTTACCCTTCCTGAAATATGCGGTCTGTAATCGGCAAGTGATTTCCTTGATGTCTCTCAGATTCAGTTCAGCAGTCACCTCCTGGTTCCCTAGTCTGTCCACCTAATATACATTAATCTATTCAGTGTCACTTTACTCCAGCTTTATTTCTTTTTTCAAAGAACTAGTCACTCTCTGACACTTTTCTCATTCATTAATTTTTTAAAAATGTCCTACTTATTCATTTCCTACATTCTCCTGTGGTAATATTAATGAGTGGACACATAAAGTGGTGGGAATATACAATCTCAGCTTTTCATTTCTGAACTTTTTTTCAAAGCAAGTTAATATGACTAACCTATGTGTACTTATCAACCAAAGCTCAGAACTAAATATTTCTAGCTCAATTTTGTGGCTATGATATAAGTAGTATCTTAATATAATACTGTCTCTGGTTCTTTCCAAAGCCCATTGCCATTTTCTACCCAATGATTTCTTCAATTGCCCCTGTAGAATAGAGATGCAGTGTGCCTAAAGATTATTTTTGTTCCATTGCTCTTTTCAACTTCTCACATTGGAAAGAAGCTAATGTCTTTATGCTGATGTATCAGTAAGTCCCTGGCACAGTCGTAAATCTACCCTAGTGCTTCAAATATTATTATATGTTTTTTCATATAAATTAACCACTATATAGACTGTCTTTTTTAAATAAAATCCTCTATAGTGGCTGTATCTCAAGGCAAAGCTGAGAGCAATTTCCAAGAAGGTTCTTAAAAAAAACACACAAAAATAACTTTTTAGAAGAACTAATATGAAAACAGTTACAGAAGCCCTGGGAACAAGCAGGCTTACAATTTTCCATTGCTCATCACCTCATGGAGGCTCCAGCAGACAGCCAGCCCCTAAGTCCCAGGCATGAGTTTTCTGTGGTCACTGCTGGTGAATCAAGTTTCTGGAGTCTTCTGTTGTTTTTATGACTTCACTGATATTTAGGAAATGAAGGTGTCGTTAATGCTCTTCTCTTATTTATTAGATACATTATATAATCTTAGGAAGTTAGGAATTCCTTTTGAGTTTTTATAGAAGAGATGCATATATTTGGATCCCTAGAATCCATTTCCAAAGCCTGAGAAAGTAGAGGGGAAGGGTGTAACCATTGGCTATAATATAGTTCCTGTTAGGGCGTGTGAGATAGTGTGGTGAATTTGATTTTCTGTTTTCAGAATTTGAGACAATTTTCTGGGGAGAAACATATTTTCAAAATCCTTTGAAGTATCCAAAGAAATTTTCCTTTGAAATTATTAATCCATAAAGGTAAGGGTGTGATTTAGCCAAATCTACATTTTTTCATTTGGATAAACTTTTGATGGCCTCTACTGAGGGATTTTAGTTTCCAAATTTTTGGACTTTCTGTCCAGATGTTATAGTATGGAAATTTACTTTTAGAATATATTCTGAGAATAAATTCTTCCAAGGATTTTTCTAACAAGTGTTTCTATAAAGCTTAATGGCAACTGTAGCATTGATAAACATTAGAAATGCATATATTTTGCATATACCAATACTACAAAGAGGGAAGATCTGTATTGCCTCCAAATTGTACTTCTTTTCTAAAATAAATGTGAACTTCAGATGTGTTTGCTTAAGGGTGTGATGGCACTAATATTCTTCCTTTTGTGGTAAAGATTACTTGAACACTGTCTGTGAATTTTCTTTTTTACCTCAAAGGAAGTATTTCTAACGATTGCTTAATATCTGGCAGTCATTTAAGCAAAATAAAGAAACATTTAATATTCTTTGCATCATTTTCCATCCAAATAATAATATCAAACTAACCAGACTCTGGTTGTAAAAATATAGAAATTGTGGCAACAGCCAATTAATTCCCAGAAAGTCTTACAGTTTTATAAAAATGTTCCCAATAATAATGCATTGGAAAATCTCCTGATGGAAACACAAGTCATAGTCAGGCAAATAGGTCAAATAAACTAAAACTCTCCTCCTATTTCCAAGAAAATGTATAATCTGAAACAGCATTTACAGAACAAGGACAACAAAAACAACAAAAATTAGTATATACTTAATACACAGTAACTGTGATAGAGGGGCATTATTATATCAATATTTATATCAGGAATTTATTGAATGCCTTAAAATATTTCAGCATTAATTCTTTCTCTGGCCTGAGGTAGGATATAATATGGGACATTAAGATTATTTTTCAGATTGTTTCAATGCAGGTATCCAGTTGCTCCCACAACTGATCTATGATTTCTACATGGTCATACCAAGGAAATGGACACTCCCATGGGCGATACACCCTCCTCCTAAACTTGTACTAAGGAGATGATTTGACAAAGGTAAAATTTAGGGTTGAGAAACTCAGATTTGTTGCACAGGCTTTAAGTGAGTACCTTATAAAGTTAAATAATATATGTTCTGCCTCCAGAACACTCTGTGAATGTTAAATTAATTCCATGTCTAGATCTGTATTTTTCATTGGTTGTATTTCTAGCCCTCAATAACTGAGAATCCCTTTGCACATGTCTAGTGATCACTTTTAAAAGAACTTTTCATGAATGACTTCCCCCTTGATGACTTCACACCTAATATTTGGAACCGCAGACCTTGATAAAGCCTTCTGCTAATTTAGTGTGAATGAAATAAATAGCTGGCTTAAAGTTCTGATTAATTGAATTCACATTAACTCCTTTTCCTTTTCATCTCCCCTTCTTCATTCAAGACAAATGCATCATCTGTCTTCTACTGAGGTGTTGAGTAAGAAAATATTGGTCCAACAGGAGACTTATGCTATACATAATGATTTAGATAAAGATTATTTTAATTGAAATAATAATGTAAATATCTTATTTTTTGAGAATGTTCTCTAGACTAGTCCTATTTCTTTTCTAAAGTGGGAAATGTCAAGAGCAAATGAAAGTAAAATGCCCCAGGCCTTACTAACTTTTGACTACACAGTTTTTTATGTTATCAAATTACATTGTCAAGAGACTCAGTAATTTGAAAGGATAAAACATGAGTCATTGAAGAGCATCTCCATATATATCTGGGATCCAAAATGGTGATCTGACATGGACTTAAAATCCAGACTCTTACCCAGCCAGCATGGCTCAGTGGTTAAACATCAACCTATGAACCAGGAGGTCAGGGTTTGATTCCTGGTCAGGGGACATGCCTGGGTTGTGAGCTAAATCCCCAGTGTGGAGCGTGCAGGAGGCAGCCAATCAATGATTCTCTCTGATCATTGATGTTTCTTTCTCTCTCTTCTTCTCCCTTCCTCTCTGAAATAAATAAAAATATATTTTGAAAAAAATAAATAAGACCCGGGCTCTTATCTACTAGGAAAAACTGGAATCAACAATTACTATTGTCAAATTTTCCATATATCTGCCTTATAGGCAGATAAAGCATTTGCAATGTTCTGTCCATAAAGAAGATGGTTGTGGCCATTGATTTAATATGATCAATGAAATAAGAGAAGTGACATGTGACTCCATTTGCAAGTAACCGTGATGCATTCACCAAGCTGCCCTCTTCCCCAGTGCTCCAGAGATTATGGAAGCACATGATAAAAAGAACCTTTCACCATCCTGGGGCCTTGAATAACTGATGAAGTAAGTCCCTCTGTTGAGGGTCTGCAAGAAATACACTTTGCTTTCTTAACTTACCGAGATCAGGCAATGTTTTTATTATGTCAACATAGTGTCGTCTACCATCACCACCAAATGTCCACCTGCTCTTTCCTCTTTCTCTCTAGCTCGTTGGCCATGAAACTGTTATGGATGTCACCACCTGTTACGTGATCACCTATATTCTACTGATGTAGAACACATATCCAGTTACCCACTGGTAATCTTTTATACTCTCCTAACCTATCTCTTGTCCCATATAAATACAATAATAAAAGCAACAAATCTCTTTTGTTCAAGTATTAAACATTTTAATGAATGAATGAATCAATGAATGTAAACAATGGGTGGGAATGAGAATGAGAAGACAAGTTGCTCATACTAGTAGAGTCTGGGCCATACCTCACTCACCCAAAAATGCCCTGTTCCAATAATAAAATTGATAATCTTGAGCCAGGTATTTCACCTCATCTTCCTGGTCTGCCAGAGAATTTATAGTATTTATAGTATTTTAAAATCCAACAAACTATAAAATCTTTTAATCTGGGTGAGTAATATCTCATTGTGCATTGGAATTATTATTTAGTTCCATAAATCCTTTACTGTTAGATCAAATTGTTTACAGTATTTTGCCTTTATTAACAATGTTAATGCATTTTAAGCTTTATTCCAGCTGTATGTTTTTATTGTTGTATTTATATGAGACAAGAGTTAGTTTAGGAGAGTATAAAAGTTATATACCATATTTTTCCTACCTAGTCTCTTAATTTGGAATTTAGTTTCTTTTTTTTTAAAATATATTTTATTGATTTTTTTACAGAGAGGAAGGGAGAGAGATAGAGAGTTAGAAACATCGATGAGAGAGAAACATCGATCAGCTGCCTCCTGCACATCTCCTACTGGGGATATGCCCGCAACCCAGGTACATGCCCTTGACCGGAATCGAACCTGGGACTTTTCAGTCCGCAGGCCGACGCTCTATCCACTGAGCCAAACCGGTTTCGGCTGGAATTTAGTTTCTTACATAAAGGAGAACAAATCTATATGTCATTAGCTCAGCCCACACAAAGTTATAATTTTCAGCATATGCAGAGTGGAACAGAAATTTTGACTCTCTGTCAATTATAGCTTATAGTTTAAAAATTTTATAAAATTGTTTCCACAGAATGCTATATTTTATTCATTTCAAAAAAAAAGGCCTAATGGAATACTATAAGTTGAGTATCCTCATCTCAAAAGTAATAATATAAGCCATAGATTAGTCAACATGTAAAATAACATAGTAATGTAAATCTGTAATATTAAAGGGGCTCTGAACTAATTTACTCAACACTTTAAAATCGACTGTACAAATTTTTTATCTTGGGTGAAACATTGTAATATGTTTTCACATATTAGGTGTATGTATGTTTATAATAATGTGTAGGATACTTTCATAGAAGATAGTAATAGACCTGGGTAAAGAAATATTATACTTTTTCTTTATAGGAATCAGTAAATTCCTATTAAAAGAATGTGGGGCCGGTGGAGGGTGTAGGCTGAACTATTTGGAAAACACTGACTTCATTGCTTTCCCTGAGAAAGGATCTTTCCTGATCCTAGCAGCTTTGAGAAGTGGGTTTCTGTCTATTTGTGCTTATCTTCCCAGTAACTCCATCCTGGGTGCAGTTTCTTTGCTCTTTTCTCATATGCATTCTATGTTTTAGAATCTTCTCAGTATTTCTTCTTTGTGAATGACACAATTTCTTGTTTTTTTTGACACTATTATGGGATAACTTATATTATCATATTTTTCTGGTATTTCACGGTTTTGAGCCAGAAGTACGCGTGCAATCTGCAATCCCAATCCAATCATAAACCAATTTTGAGAAGATTCTGAAAACTTCTTCTCAAAATAATTATATTTTAATATCTATTGTGTTTACACATACTAAATTTATAAAAATATATCTTTGACCAGTAATATTGATTTACAAGAGCTTTTGATTTTTAACGTATTGTAAATTAGCTTTTGAAATATGTGGAATTCATTCAAAGACATTCATTTTTGTAAACTGTGCTGTTTTCTACAATAAAATGTATCTATTAGATCAATATTTGTTACATTTAATGTATTCAAATATTTTTAGAGGTCATACACTGTGACATATTTTGCTCTGCATGAGAAATACAAACATGAGTGTGAATAGACACTGCTAGCTAATATACGGTATATTGAACACCTGCCATGTGAAAGCATCGTGCGAAACAGGCTGTAAGCGCTTTCTTGCTTAATGTTTACAGCTACTCTTGGAGGTAGAAATTGTTACTTTTTTATTTTGCATATAGAAATGAGGGCATTTTAGTGTATCGAGCTATAAAATGTTTATGCACAAAGGACAGTGATTTTAAAGAAGATTAAGGAAGAAACATCATAAAGAAGTACATTAGACATGACTCTTATAGAATGAAAATTTGCCAAATAAAAGATGATAGGAGTTAAAGTAATCCTAGAGGAAAAGGAAAAAGATTATCATTATGGAGGTCCAAGTACTTATCAAATTTCAATGCAATTGTATTAAAAAGTGGCAACAAATCACCGGGGCCATGTTCAGAGTATGGTTTTAGACCATATCCAATCAATGAGGAAGACACAGCCCAATGGCATTTATTATAGTAAGCAACACTGTCAGACTGGAACCTTAGAATAAAAATTTAGCGATTTACACACATCTTAATGTAGTTTATTTCAAAATTTCCCTTGCTTTCCTTTCTTAGTGAGGGGACGGACTGTAAGTATCTTAATAGTTTCCTTAGCTACGTTATCTTGTTTGATTTTCAAAAGTTAATACGATACCTAATAATAGGTTCGTTTTACAGATTATGAAATTGAGACACTGAAAGGATAAAGGAATTGCCCACAACTACTTATCTTATAAATGGTATCCCCAGAATAAAAAATTGCCAGATTCTAAAACTACTTGTTAGAAACTACTGGTAGTCAGAGCCCTCTGTAACATATTTTTGGAATGCAATTGCATATGGTTAGCATTCTCAAATATTCTATAAATTAATAAAAATGTAGTATAATATATGAAATACACTTTATTTAATGGTTAATGCATTCTTGACAAATAAAAGGATCAGCTGCAATCAATTGGCTACTATTTCTAGCTTACTTTAAATCATAAGATGTTTTAAATAGGCAGAAAAAGATTCTAACAAGTTTTCTAAAGTTTTCCATATTTGAGAGTGAATAATTTTGCTGTCGGAATAAGGAAGACTCAGAATATATATGGGCTTAAATGACGTTTTAATTTTAAAAATTTAGGTCCTACTTTTTGGTCCTAACATTTGTTTTTGTGTATACTTCCTTTTATCATTGTATTTGCCATTTAAATATTATGTCTTATAGTGACTTTCCCTTTCCACACACCCCCACCCCTTAGATGTAGAAAAGCTTTAACGTTACCTAACGGTCTTCCCTGTATTTGTTTAAGCAAGTGTTTGTGAATTCTGTGGTATTGCGCACCTGCAAGTTAATGATCGTCTGGTGAAACACTTCAGACGGAAAGGAATTTCATTTTTGACAACCATCTGAGTGGCCTGGTTCTCTTTCTCTCCTCCAAGATACACATGCTAAGCTTAAAAATGTAACTGTAAATGTATTTAAAGGAAATTGTAGCATATTTCACTTTTTATCCTTAATGTTTTGTACTGGAGTAGTAAGCCAAAGACCAGAATGGGACTAAGGGAAATTCTGGTAAAAGTGAGTACATGAACCTTGTGCTGTATGGTCATGGTGGCTATTATTGGTCAAGACCACTGAGACCAACACATGGATGTAAACAGTTTTCCAGAGCCCAAGTTTGCAATTGAGCTATACCTAATAATCATTTTCTAAGTATGACTTTAGCAACCAACAAGCTATCTTAAAAAGTTAATCCTTTAGTGATTTTTAGACCACATGCTGTAAGAACTTGTAGAAGTTTTGTTTTATATTTTAAATTATACCACTACCACTACAACCTGGCACCAACAACACTACCAATATCCACCAATAACTACCACACAATCACCAAACTCACCAATGCCACCATCACCACCACCACCACCACCACCACCACCATCACCCCAAAAGTAGCAGAAGCACCCCCATTACTATTAGTACCTCCACAACAACATCACATTTACCACCACTACAAGCAACAACAAGAAAACAGTTTGATAGCGTTCCCCAAGAACAACAAGTATCCATTAAGGATGCCACTTCTTTGTGTACTTCCTTCTCCCCTGCTATCTCCAAATGTGAGGAATTTAGTCTTTGTTTCATTAGGCCATTAACATTGCAAGTAATACTGTAAGGCACAAGGAAAGTTATTGAAAGGCATTTATTGGTGTACTAAACAGAGCTTTTTTCACTAATACTGCTCTGATTTTTATAGAAAAATTACATTTGCTATGTGTGAGTCCTGTTGTTTTAACTGGCAGCCATAAAAACAGCACTCAGCCTAACTTTTAAGCACAGAAATAAACACTACACATATCCACATAGTTCAGGTAAGAATGTAATATATGTTTAATAATAAAAAATACTTAGGTTTTCTGTGAGAAACTTAGTGATATATCAGAGGGGGTTATTAGCATCCTGAGGACACTTGTCAATATCATTAACCAATATTTTGGTAGCAGCTTTAAGTTTTGGTATTTATTTTATTTTAATTAGGACATAAAATATGTTGAGGAGAAAAATGCTAAACTGAGTGTAAACTATAAGCACAAATGCCAAATGATTGAATGGTTGAGAACAATGCTCAACAAATATATTTATTAATGTCAATGGCCTTGAATTTTAAACATTTTAAATCTTGGTTTAAGGATGATGGTCATAATTTAATAATTTATTTTTATATTTAATTTTTTAGAACTCTTGTAGATTTCCAGAAAACTAAGAAGGTAGTATAAGAGTTCTCATAACCCCATCCCTAAAATCCCCTAATATTAATATCTTACATTAGTATGATATATTTGTTAACATTAATAAACCAATATGGGCATATAATCATTAACTAAAATCTATACTTTGTTCAGATTTTCTTAGCTTTTATTTAACATTTTTTGTCTGTTGCAGGATCCCATTCAGGGTACCACAGTACACTTAGCTGTGGTGTCTCCTTAGGATCCTGTTGGCTGCGACAATTCCTCAGACTCCCTGGTTTTTTATCTTGGCAGCAGAGGAGTCCTGGTCAGGTATGCTGTAGGATGTCCCTCTAGAGGAATTTTGTATTTTTCTAATGATTAGACTGTCATCGATTTCTCAGAGGATGACCACAGAGGCGACACATCACAACATATCAAGGGTTATATACAATGAACATAACCTATCAGTGTTTCTATTGCCTTTCATCACCTGGCTGAGGTGGTGCTTGTTATATGTATCATTGTAAAGGGATAGCGCCACCTTTCTTTTTCTATCCTGTAGTTTTCAGAAGTCACTATGTGCAGCTCACACTTAAGAAGTTTAATATATTTCCACAAGGGAGGCATAACTACATTTTATTTGCAATTCTCTAGCATGAGAGATTAGTCTCTTCTTTCCCATTTATTTATCCAGTTATTTATTTATGACACTCTGGACTCATGGATACTGATGTTATACTTATAATCTAATGCTACCTTTTTTTTTGGTTTAAATTGTTCTGTTTTAGGCCATTGGGTGTTCTTTCAGTTGGTTCCTGTATCTTCCTAATATATCACATCATTGTGGTGTGTGTGTGTTTGTGTGTGTGTGTGTGTGTGTGTGTGTGTGTTAATTTCTTACTTTCTAGAATTACAAAATACCTGAGGTTGATCGTGCATATTTCTTGATACAATCCTAAAATTAGCCATTTATGTAAAGAATCTTGATTTCATTTATTGGAGATTAGTATTAAAAATGAATATCTGAAAATTAGGTGTGCTTGTTTCTGCTTGGGCGTCTTTGCTTCTAGGTCCCCTCAGTTGATAGAACAGGGAAATATATATCTACACTAATAAAAGAGAAAAATGGTAATTGGCGTACGGCGCTACCCTTTCCATTGGCTAATCAGGGCTATATGCAAATTAACTGCCAACAAGATGGCGGTTAATTTGCATATGTAGGCACAATGCAGGGAGGCGAAAGGGAAAGCAGGAAGAAGCCCCCTGCCACTGACAGTGATCTGAAACCCAGGGGGGAGCTAAGAGCTGGGGGGCAGGGCAAAGGCGGCCCTGGGGCTGCCTTTGCCCTGCCCCCCAGCCATGATCAGATAATCAGGCGCCTTTGCTGCCCTGGCCAGTGATAGCAGGAAGTAGGGGTGGAGCCAGCGATGGGAGCTGGGCACAGTCAAAGCTGGCAGTCCCGGGAGCTAGGGGTCCCTTGCCTGGGCCTAAAGCGAAGCCCACGATCGCGGGGCTGCTGCAGCTGCGGGTCGCCACTGCCCGGGCCGGACACCTAGGCCAGAGGCCTCAGGCCTGGTCAAGGGGCTGATCCAGTGATTGGTGATCGGAGGGTAATGAGGGTCAACTCCTCTGGCCGAGGCATCAGGCCTGGGCGGGGGGCTGGGGGTCCCCTGCCCAGGCCTGATGCCTGGGCCAGAGGCATCAGGCCTGGGTGGGGGGCGGAGCCGGGAATTGGGGGGATATGATGGTCCCTTTGCCCAGGCCTGAAGCCTGAGTCAGAGGCGTCAGGCTTGGGCGGGGGGTGGAGCAAGCGATCAGAGGGAGATGGAGGTCCCCTGCCTAGGCATGATTCCTGGGCCAGAGGCCTCAGGCCTGGGCGGGTGCCAGAGCCAGTGATCGGGGGGAGATGGGGGTCCCCTGTCCAAGCCTGACACCTCTGGCGGAGGCGTCAGGCCTGGGCAAGAGGCCGATCAGGCGATCGGAGGGTGATGGGGGTCTACGCCTCTGGCCAAGGCATCAGGCCTGGGCTGGGGGCAGAACCAGTGATGGGGGGAAATGAGGGTCCCCTGCCCAGGTCTGACGCCTCTGTCACAGGCGTCAGGCCTGGGCAAGGGGCCGATCCTGCAATTGGAGGGTGTTGGGGGTCAATGCCTGAGGGTTCCCAGTATGTGAGAGGGGGCAGGCTGGGCTGAGGGACACTCCCCCCACACACACACACCCAGTGCACAAATTTTGTGCACCGGGCCCCTAGTATATATATAAAAGCCTAAAAGACCAAAGGACCAAACAATTCAACTGGTTTTTATGATGCACACTGACTGTCCCCGGTGGTTCATGCTTTCCCACAGCCAAACTCCTGTAGCTGGCCAACCTCCCTTGGCCCCTTCTCCCAGCCAGCATACCTCCCGCAGCCCCTCCTCCCAGCCCCCATCGGCCCTGATTGCCACCAGGCATAGGGATCCCACCCATGCACAAATTGATGCACCACGCCTCTAGTGTGTATATATATATGGTAAAGTGTATATATACATATCTGTAAACATGTGTACATGTGAACATCTATATATTAAGCAAAACATGAGTTCATACTGATGTATTCAAATGTATTCTATTACCAAGTGGATCACTGAAGCCTCTCCTGGCTTATTTCAAGGTATTAGCTTTGTCTTTCATTTCTGGAGTTCAAATAAATTATGGCTGGTTTAGATTTTTCAGTGTTTAGCATGGTGAATACTGTCTAAGCTTCCTGGATCTACTATTTAACGTTTGTCATTCATTTTATTTAATTTATTTTTTATTGATTTCAGAGAGGAAGAGAGAGAGAGAGAGAGAGAGATAGAGACATCAGTGATGAGAGAGAATCATTGATCGGATGCCTCCTGCATGTCTACACTGGGGATAGAGCCTGCAAACCAGGCATGTGCCCTGACAAGAAACTGAACTGTGATCTCCTGGTTCACAGGTCAATGCTCAACCACTGATCCATGCCAGCTGGGCTGTCACTGATTTTATAAAGTAGTTCACTGTTTTTATTTTTAAACACTTCTCCTGCTTTGTCTTATTTCTTTTCCATTTGGGGTTCTAATTACACACACATTGCATCTTTTCAAATTGTCCCATGGCTCTTGAACATTGCTGTTTGCATTTCCTTTCCTCTTTCCAGTTTAGTTTGGGAAGTTTCTATTATCATATATTCCAGCTCACTGATTCTGTCCTCAGCTGTGTCCAGTCTAATGAGGAGATAATTGGAGGCATTCCTTATCTGCTGCAGTATTTCTAATTCTTTCCTAGAGTTCCCATCTTCTTGCTTTCATTGTGCAGGTGTTCTTCCATGTTGTCAATTTCTCTGTTAGGATTCATAATAGGTTAGTCATAGATATTTTAAATTCCATGTCTGATAATTTCAAAATCTCGTTCATACTATTATGTGTCTGTTTCTGATCTTTACCTTGTTTTTTCTTGCCTTTTAGCATGGTGTGTAATTTTTTTTTTCTTCTGAAATCTGGACATGATGTTTTGAGTAAGTAAGACTTTAGTGCATGGTTAATGTTAATCTGGCTAGGAGCTCTGCTTTTGTTTGTTTTCCAAGGATGTAGATGCTAGAAGCTTCAGATTTTTCTAGTATCTTAGATTTTGCCTCTCCTGATGTATTTGGGATTTGCTAAGAGCTCTTTTTTAGATGAACTCTGTGTCTCATAGCCCTTTCAACTGTAATCTACTGTGATTAACCTGGACCTCTATTGGTGTTAGGGTAGGATGTGAGGGGGAAGTGCTCTATAATCTTATGTTTAAATCTCAGTGTTCCATTTGATTTGTATCCTGGAACTGTGACTTCCACCAGTGTTTCTTAACCTCCCCCTCCCCCGCCCCCCGTACCCCTCTCCTTCCTTCCCAACTCAAAATAGGAAGGCTAGAGGGGACTGGAGTCAAGCAAGTGCCCTTTCCGTAAGTCAGATAACACTCTGGTAAAATCCTTTTCCAGGGAGAGTAGGCCTTTGTTATGAAGAATGTTATGGGTGTACTTCTAATGACTCCTACCGCTCTCCCTGTAAGAGCACATGCAACCTTTCTTGACTCTTCACCCTAAGAACCTAATCCAATTTCTGGAAGTAGAACCCATGAAAGTGTGGGAACCTCCAAATATTGTGGCCACAAGTTTGCCATTTATGTACTAGTCTTTAGTCAGCCCCTAGCAATTTGTTCAAATTTCTACATTTAAGTGTTTCTGCTAGCTTATAACTTCAGCAGCATCTACACCAGATGAGGAGAACTTGGCTATGCATCTTGGATTAGCTGTCTCTTCAGATTACAAAGTGTGTTTTGTCCTGCAATATTAGTACTCTGATAAATCTAAGTAAATTGGTTTTCAGTTTATAAAGCTTTTTCTTATTGTAACAGTACAGTGATAATCAAGTAAATAGACACAAGACTTTTTAAAATGAAGCCAAATATATTCACATTTGTTGCATTGATTTATGTTAATATATACCATTCTGGAGTAGCTCAAAATATCAAATGAAATGCCATGTAAAATCCTATATAATAAAAGGCTGATATGCAAATTGTCCCCTCGACCAAGAATTCAACTGGGAGTTCGACTAAGGGGCAGGGCCAGCTGGCCAAACGAAGTTTGCCATAGAATGTAAAATTAAACTTGAGTTTTTATTTGTGTAATTCATATTTTTATCAACAGGAAATACTGGCACATTATATCTGGCTTTATGACATATTAAAATATTTTTATCATTGCACATAAATAGTAAATCACAATTGATGTAAAAAAAACAAAGACAAAGTACTAATGCAATTAATTTAAAGACAACTAATATTTTAAATAAAAATCTGTAAAAGAAGCATTTGAGTCTCTTAGCATTAAACATGTATTAAAGAGAATGTATATATGCATATATTTTTTTCAAAATATATTTTTCCAGAAGAGTTGGATTTAAGAACTTTGATTTCATCTATTACATGACTATTTTCTCACTAGAATGAAGAAATGGAAAAGAATTTTATTGGTAATTTAATTTTTATTTCTTTCCAAGCACCAGCATGATAAAAAAAAAAAAATTAAGGGGACGTTTGGATATTACTTTTTACATAAAGTTAAAAAATTAAGTGTGACTCAAACCGTGTGCTGATGGGTCATTTCGTGTTTATGCTGATTCGTGACAAACTTGCATGGGACATTAGCCACCCGCACTTGTCATGAAGTTTGAACTTTCATGCAGTTTCCTGGATGTGTTGCTGGAGAATTCTCTCTCCTGTCGCTTGTAGGAGCCAGGTGGAGGTTCAGGTGCCACTGAAATAAGCATTTTCAGAAGCCTCTGAGGGAGGATGGGAAGTGGAAATAGGCTTTATTTTCATGGAGTTACATTTCTCAGCTTGCGATGTCCTGTTTCCCCTAAACCAGTCCTGAAAGAAGAGCAGCTGGGAGTGCAGCAGACTAGAAGCAGGGCCAGTGTCCAGAGCTTGCAGTCAGGGGTAGTTCAGTGCCGAAGCGGATTAAGTTTGTTACTCCACGTGTGGAGTCCAACATGGCCATGTGCCCTATGGGCCCAGGAGAGCCAGGAACCTGGTGTGCCAAAGAGAGAAGAGAGAGAGACAAGAGAGAGAACTTGCATTGTTTGGACATTCAAGTATTTAGATTCTGTGAGCTTGCAGTGGCCACGCCCATCCTGGCCACTAATTTGTTCTCAGGTATGACTGGCAGAAAGGTATCCTCCCATATCACTCAGACCTTTACTGGGCATGTGCCTATTTGCTCTTCCCTTTTACTCCTTTCCTGTTAAATAGTAACTGGCTACTACAACAGCATCAGGTGCTGTGAAAATTTATTGGTTGAAATAGGGAAGCAGTTAATAGGCAGGGAGTGGCCAAGTCATAAACAGTATTTGTTTATGAAGACAAAAGCTAATTAGCCTGACTTTACCCTAAATTATATTCAAACAACCCAAGGGACTTAACATAGAGCGAAGCTTCATCACTGGAATTCATAACTGTAACTAATCATGAGGGCTGTCAAATAAGCTAGGCAAACATATTTAGGGGTTTTCTTTAATCATAGAGTGCTCCAATTCACTTTTTAACACTGCTAAAACCTTCCATCTGTTTTACAATGCAAAGATACCAATTTACCCTCAAATATTTGATGATCTAAAAGAGTGTGAACATTCAAAAAGTAACAGTAGTGTAAATATTTCACTTGTCAAATTCTGTTTCTATTTTCCACCTTACATTTAAATGCATCAAATTAAAACATTACATACAGTAGCTCCCCTTTTCCATGATTTTACTTTCTACAATTTTACTCTCCACGGTTTCAGTTACCCACAGTTAACTGTAGTCTGAAAATATTAAATGGAAAATTCCAGAAATAAATATTTCCAGAGCCACTTTGAGTAGCATGATGAAATCTCTCTCAGTCCGACTCCAGCTTGCCAATGACATGAATCATCTCTTTGTTCAGTGTATTCACACTGTATATGCCCCTGCCCATTACTTACCTAATAGCCATCTAGGTGATCAGATCAACTGGCCTAGTATTGCAGCTCCTGTGGTCGAGTAAACCTTATTTTACCTAATAAAGGCCACAAAGCATGGGAGTGGTGATGCAGACAATTCAAATATACCAAAGAGAAGCCATAAAGTGCTCATTTTAAGTGAAAAGTTGAGTATAGTAAAATAAGATATTTTGAGAGAGCAAATTCCCATAAATTTTCTTACAGTATAATGTTATAATTGTTCTATTTTTTATTAGTTGTCTTTAATCTCTTAGTGTGACTAATTTATAAATTAAAGCATATCATAGGTATGAATTAATAGGAAAAAATTTATAGTCTATATAGGGTTTGGTATGGTTCATGGTTTCAAGCATCCACTGAGTTTTGGAATATATCCCCCGCTTGGCGGGGGGGGGGGGGGCGGTTTACGGTGCTACTGTATTGGCATATGCCACTTTGGGAGGTAAACACAATCTGAGTGAGTTGTGACCCATACATCCTTCTCATCCAAATCTTTCTAGAAGCCCCAGCTATAATCTTCCCTGGCCACAGGCCAACTCTCCATTGTCCAAACCTACAGAATTCAGTGAAACCAAAGTTGTTGTTTTTTCTTTATTGATTAAGATATTACATATGTGTCCTTATCCCTCCATTTCCCACCCACCTACCCCCTCACTCATGCCCTCATTCCCCTGGTGTCTGTATCCATTGCTTAGGCTTATATGCATGTGTACAAGTCCTTTGGTTGATTTCTCCCCCTTACTCCCACCCTCCCCTGCCTTCCCTCTGAGGTTTGATGGTCTGATTGATGCTTTCTGTCTCTGGATCTGTTTTTGTTTATCAGTTTATGTTGTTCATTATATTCCACAAATGAGTGAGATCATGTGATATTTATCTTTCTCTGACTGGCTTATTTCACTTAGCATAATGCTTTCCAATTCCATCCATGCTGTTACAAATGGTAAGAATTCCTTCTTTTTATCGCAGTGTAGTATTCCATTGTGTAGATGCACCACAGTTTTTTAATCCATTCATCTGCTGATGGGCACTTAGGCTGTTTCCAAATATTAGCTATGGTGAATTGTGCTGCTATGAACATAGGGTTGCATATATCCTTTCTGATTGGTGTTTCTAGTTTCTTGGAGTATATTCTTAGAAGTGGGATCACTGTGTCAAATGGGAGTTCCATTTTAAATTTTTTGAGGAAACTCCATACTGTTCTCCACAGTGGCTGCCACCAGTCTGCATTTCCACCAACAGTGCACAAAGGTTCCTTTTTCTATGGATCCTCGCCAGCACTTGTCATTTGTTGTTTTGTTGATGATAGCCATTCTGACAGGTGTGAGATGATACCACATTATCGTTTTGATTTGCATCTCTCAGACTACCCAAAGCAATCTATAGATTCAATGCACTCCCCATTAAAATACCAATGATGTATTTCACAGACCTAAAACAAACTCTCCAAAAATTCATGTGTAGTAAAAGAAAAGACCCCAAATAGCTGCAGCAATCCTGAGAAAGAAGAATAAAGTAGGAGGGATTTCAATACCAGATATCAAGCTGTGTTACAAAGCCACTGTTCTCAAAACTGCCTGGTACTGGCACAAGAACAGACATATAGACCAATAAAATAGAATAGGGAACCCAGAAATTGAACCAAACCACTATGCTCAATTAGTATTTGACAAAGGAGGCAAGAACATACAATGGAGTCAAGACTGCCTCTTCGATAAATGGTGTTTATTGAACGGATACATGCAGAAAAATGAAACCAGACCACCAACTTACACCATACACAAAAATAAACTCAAAGAGGATAAAGAACTTAAACATAAGAAGGAAACCGTGAGAATATTAGAGGAATCCATAGGCAGCAAAATCTCAGACATGAGCCAAAGCAATATCTTTACCGATACAGCTCCTAGGGCAATGCAAACTAAAGAGAAAATAAACAAATGGGACTACATCAAAATAAAAAGCTTCTGTACAGCAAAAGAAACCAAGGAAACAACAAGAAAGCCCACTGCATGGGAGAATATATTTGCCAATATTATCACTGATAAAGGTCTAATCTCCAACATTTACAGGGAACTCATACAACTTAACAAAAGGAAGATAAACAACCCAATAAAAAAAGGGCAATGAACCTAAATAGATATTTTTTGAAAGAGGACATAAGGAAGGCCAAAAGTCATATGAAAACATGCTCAAAGTCACTGAAATCAAAGTTTTTTTTAGATTTCAGTCCTTTGTTCTCATTCTCTTAAGATTACTCTCTATACTCACCATCAGACCCATCATAATATTTGATGCCTTCATGGAATTTCTGTACTTTGACCTAACAAGGGAAGGCTATTTTTGGTAAAAAGTGTTCATTGCCATTCCAAACACACCATCAAAGCAACTACCTATAGGTAGCAACAACTTTGCTCTATATGATAGTTATATGATCATTACTCTTATAGGAATGTTCTATGTGATAGTTAGTATTCTTTAAATTTGAGATAATGGAAAATGTAACTTAAGTTTAAACAATAAAATGGATTTACTGGCCCATCTACCAGGGGAGTTCAAAAGTTCATGTTTTGTTTGGTTTTGTTGCTGGGCTACCTCATCAGAAAGAAGAATTCTTTAGTCTACCCTGCCTTCCATAATGACTCTCATCCTAAAGCCGACTTCCTTCAGGGAGACAAAATCGGTGCAGTAGAATTCACATTTATACTCTGCATCACCACATAAGGCACAAAGACAGGGCATGCTATTCTACAAGTGCCTTCTTCATCTCAGTTGCTGAGCTTTGATAAAGTCCTGTGACTGCTAATTGATATGATGCCAATTAGCTCAGCTCTGGTACTCATAATCCACCATAAAACACAGGTTGTGGAAAGGATGTGTGAACACCTAAAAAAAAAAAGTGTATTTATCCAGATACAGTGCTATGAATGTTAAGGAAGTAATGAGAAATGTCCCAGACACTCTAAATGATCACCTGATACTCATAAACTAAATATAAATTCAGAGTACATTTATTAAACTTGTGAATGTCTCCATTTTACAAAATTACTCAGCCAAATGTATCATCTGCCCAAAGATAAAAATATGCACCTTTGGTTACTAAGAATATCCTGCAACAAATCATAGAAAAGTCATTTAAGTCAACACAGTTATCTGTATGTCTTTCTAAAGAGTAGAAGACAATCAGGAAGAAACCTCTTGATTTGAATATACAAAAATAAGAGGTTTAGGAATAATCCAACTGTATGCAAGAAGATTAACCTCCCAATCTACCAAAAAGACCAATGGTGTGGTTCATTATACCTCTATGAGCTGTTTTACCTCAATACCAAAAATTGAATTAACAGAAAGTATAATAATCTCAAAGAAAAATCAATCTCTAGAGACTAATCTCTCTTCCAAGTTGATGATGGTAGACGTGGAATCAATTGAAAGATTCTGCCATAATGGCATGATCTTTATCTCAATTTTAAGAAGAACGGGTTTTCCTTTTAACCTTGAAGTATATTTTACTAAAAGAATCTTCCCAGTTTTTTAATTTTTTTCTCTTATTCACATATTTCCTTCTGAATTAAAAAAACAAAACCTATATTTGAGTGAAGTCCATGATGATGTTTAAGGTTACCTTGTTTCTTGCGTGCATCATTTAGTTACAAATATTTACTGAAAGCCTTACTTGACAGGCATTTCTTTTTGATTGAGGACATTAAGGTAAAAAAAAAGGAATCTTTTCTGAAAGAACATACTGCTTAATAGATGTATGCCAATGTAAAGTTAAGAGGAATAAATCATTTCTCTCCTGAAGCAACATGGGGGAGGGAAGAAAGAAAATTAAATCAGCTTTGGAGAACTATGGACACCAAATAGAGTAGTTATCTCTTACTTGAACATATATGTATGAATCAGATTTAGCTTAATAGGGAAACAGAAAAGCCATGTGTGGTTAAAAAACACACACACACAAAGTTAGAACTGGGAAATGGGTGAGTGAAAGAGAGAGTATTTACTAGGTTACAAAATGCTTTAAATACGATACAATATAAGGTGTTTAGCCCAGTCAGCATGGTTCAGTAGTTGAGCATCGATCTATGAACAAGGAGGTCCTGGCTCAATTCCCCATCAGGGCACATGCCTGGGTGGGTTGCAGGCTTGATCCCCAGTGTGGGGTATGCATGAGGCAGCTGATCAATGATTCTCTCTCATCACTGATGTTTCTATCTCTCTCTCCCTCTCCCTTGCTCTCTGAAATCAATAAAAAATACTTTTTAGAAAGGTATTTTGATTTTTTAAGCAATACCATTTTGGACTTGAGAGTGGAATTGATAGATTTTCATCAATTCCACTAGGTGGAAACTATGTGTTAGAAGAATCTGTCCTTAACAATATGAAAGAAAGAATGGCTTAGGAGGAGCAGAGAGCTAATGACTCAAAGGAAGAAGGTCAAGCCCAGGGAGACAAGCAGAGGAATCAAGGCTAAGAAAAGCACATGACTTATGGTAGAATGAGTGAAAAATATTTTAAAAAGAAGTTGTTTTAATGAAGAAAGGAAAGTGGAGAAAGTTTATAAGGTCATCAGATTATGTTCTGAACTAGAAGGCAGAATATTAATCATTGTTTTTGTTTTTTTTTTGTTTTGTTTTGTTTTGTTTTGTTTTTCTCACACATTGATGTGATTGGATTATGTACCAGAACTCTGGAAATGTAGACTGGTGAAACTGTGGAAAACAGTATGGAGTTTCCTCAAAAAATTAAAAACGGAACTTCCATTTGACTCAGTAACCCCACTTCTAGGAATATATTCCAAGAAATCAGAAACACCAATCAGAAAGGATATATACACCCCTTTGTTCATAACTAATTTACAATGGCTAAGATTTAGAAACACCCTAAGTGCCCATCAACAGATGAGTGGGTTTAAATAATGTGGTACATCTACACAACGAATACTATGCTGCTGTAAAAAAGAAAGAACTCTTACCATTTGCAACAACATGGATGGACCTGGAGAGCATCATGCTAAGTGAAATAAGCCAGTCAGAGAAAGATAAGTATCACATGACCTCACTCATTTGTGGAATATAATGAACAACATAAACTGATAAAAAAAAAAAATAGATCCAGAGACACAGAAGCATTGAGGGAAGGCGGGGGAGGGTGAGTGGGTGGGAGGTTGGGCGCAGGGTAAGAGATCAACCAAAGAACATGTATGCATATAAGCATACCCAATGGACACAGACAATAGGGGAGGTGAAGGCACGGGCGAGCTAGGAAAAGACAATGGGGGAAAAAGGAGGACATATGTAATACTTTCAACAATAAAGACTTAACAAAAAGAAACTAGGTGACAACTATGTGTACAAATTGAAGATCTTTTACTCTTTGCTCTTAGAGGGAAAAAAGAACAAAGGTGGCTGAACATGGGGCACAGAATAAGGAATTACTGTTCTCTTTATTAATATGAGAGGAAACATCTATATCTGCCAGAGAAAACACATAATAATAAGAGAGCATTTGACTATTTATAAGGGGATACTTTATGTGCAGAAATCCTGGAAGAGAGACGGTGTCTACAATTCTTGTAAGATGGATATTGACAAAAACATTTATTTTGTTAAAATAGACCAAATGGTCTTTTATTATTTATGGAATTCATAGTCCTGAGTGTTATTAAAGAGTGAGCCACTTATTTAAATGACTTCATCCAAGGGTTTGAATAAAATGACGTGAAAGAAAAGATATAAACTATATGAAAAACATATTCTTTTGCAATGAGAATAGCTAGCAGAAGAGTAGATTCTACTTTTGTTGTTATTGCCTGCACATTCTCTGTCTGTGAGAAAACTGAAATCTTATCAGAAGTCTTACATGGGATAATGATCTATCTTTGGCAGGAGTAATGGTGAAGCCTTCAGCTCCCCTCTCCATTAGTTTTCTCCAGGGAAAGGAAACTTTACAACCTGCTGAGACTATAACTTCACCCAGGTGGATTGTAGTTACTAACGGGTATCATTGAAAGCACATAGAATTTAATTCAATCCATAAAAAGACTAATGATATAAAATGGAAAAAGTTGGAATGTCTTACTAGCAGGCAATAAATAGTCTCTTGGCAAAGAGAAAACTTACCTTTCTGTTAACAGCAAGAACGTTCCTAGGGATTCAAATAGTGGTTCAAAAGCTAAGCATTGAAGCCAATTCTTTGCTTAATGCACAAATAAAGATCCAAAGGAAAGAAAAGGCAGGCCTCCCAGTAATAATTGTGGGGCCCATACAACAGTACAAATGGTGGTCCACATGCCATATGTATACGTATTTAATATATTTACTCAATAATCACTTCCTAAGTCAATTAATCTTAATCCTGGTCACATACTTAAATCATCTTGAGAGTCTTTAAAAATACCTATGCCTGAACTGTACAAACCACTGAAATTTAGATTTATTTGTTGTAAAAAATTTCTTTTTTTAGTCCAAGGTTATATGCACTTTTATTTTAGTGTTTTAATTTTTTTCTTTTTTATTGAATTTATTAGGGTGACACTGGTTAATGAAATTATATAGGTTTCAGGTGTATAGTTCTATAATACATCATCTTTATATTGTAATGTGTGTTCAACACCCAAAGTCAATTTTTAAGCTTTCGTATTTTATTATAAGCTTCCCAAATGACGCTTAAATTCTGGTAGAATAATTAGAAAATTGTCTACCTTGTGGATCTATTGGTAGGATGAAACTTATCCCAATGCAAACAGTGGAACATTTGATTGCCAAGAACCTCCCCTCATGCTTCTGTCTTTGGCCAGAGGGTACATTTACTTTGTAAAAAATGGTGTGGAAAGAAGAATGTGAATCTATGGAGACACTAAAAAAACCTACATATTCAAACACATAGTTTTTTGAAGCTTCAAGATGCTTATATAATATTTTGAAATATACCTACAAATTGTTGTCTTTTTAACCAATCTTAGTACTACTAATTTGGCTCATGTCCATTAGCAATCACAAAGATAAGTACATTCTTATTCTAAATTTTCCAGAACAACTAAGTAATCCATCAATATATGATTATTTTTTTAAATATATTTTATTGATTTTTTACAGAGAGGAAGGGAGCGTGATAGAGAATTAGAAGAATCGATGAGAGAGAAACATCCATCAGCTGCCTCCTGCACACTCCCCACTGAGGGTGTGCCCACAACCAAGGTACATGCCCTTGACCGGAATCGAACGCGGGACCCTAAGTCTGCAGGCCGATGCTCTATCCACTGAGCCAAACCGGTTAGGGCTATATGATTATTTTAATAGATCATTTCATGCTAAGATATAAGTTTATTTCTCCCAACATGGAGAAACACTTCTTATGCCAGGATCAGAATTCAGCAATGTAGTGATAATATTTGCCATAGCTATTTTCAACATGTAGTGGTTAAATCTGTAATATAAGTTTTTTATAAAGATGTAAGCAACCAATTTAATATCATTTAAGTAACTGGTGTATATAAGGTGGGATTCTAGGGGAATATTAAAGAATAGTGCATGAGTTACATAATATAATAGTAAAAAGTATTGTAATGCATTCCATTCATGTGCTGTGGAAGGTAGTTTTATAAATGCAGATGAAGGAAAGATTACTGTCCTTGAGTGTAATAGAGTTTTCAATAAGTTTTGAAATATGGATATGATAGTCCAGGAAAGAAGAGAAACAGTTAATGTAGGGATGAAGTGTGAGCTTTGGGAAGGCAGTAGAAAAATATATATATAAATGAACAACTAGAGATTACAGAGATCAGATGTCAAGAAATTAGAATTTTCTATAGAGGAATGTTGAGGGGGAGGGGTGGCGGGGAGAGAAGAGAAGGAAAGGTCAGTGAAATTAGAAGTCAAAATACTGAAGGTGAACTAATAGATTTAGCCAGCCACATGTGTGTTAAGCTCTAGAAAGTCAGTGAGAGATTCTGACAGAGCAATAACCACTGCAAGTGGAAGGTTTTAACTAAAAACTTAGAGTGGAGGACATATTCAGATTTTATTATGAAATTTTCTGTGACTTTTCTAATTAATGGTGTACTTTTGACTTTGAGGTGAACTTTTTGTGTAGTTAACAATGCACATTCCTTGAGAAGGAACCTAAAGAATCCTGTGTTAGAATGTACTCAATTCCTTCTTTAGAAATTCAATGAAGTGCTCCTAATAAGGCTAAACATAGTTTTCATCTGGTCCTAAAATAGTTTCCTAATGTCAACATCATAGATTTATACCAAAATGGAGTGATTTATTCAAAACACTAAATGTTGCTGCAACATTTTGTCACTTGATTCTGAAATATAGGACAACACTGTCTTAATATATTCATTTTTCTCTAGTATGATTTCCAAACAAAATGACAGTGAGAAATAATGTGGGGGTTGAGTTTTTTAAATGTTGCTCAGCCAAGCAGGTTTGTCTCAGAGGTTGAGCGTAGAACTATGAACCAGGAGGTCACGCTTCAATTCCCAGTCAGGGCACACGCCCAGGTTGTGGGCTCAATCCCCAGTGTGGAGGCGTGCCAATCAATGATTCTTTCTCATCAATGATGTTTCTATCTCTCTCTCCCCTCTCCCTCTCCCTTCGTCTCTGAAATCAATAAAAATAAAGTGAAAGGAGTTCATCACCACCAAACCAGTATTACATGAAATTTTAAAGGGTCTTCTTTAAGAAGAGAAAAAAAATAAAAAATATTAACAATTAAATGGCAATAAATGCATATCTATTAATAACTGAATCTAAAGAACAAAATAAATGAACAAGCAGGACAAAAACAGAATCAGATATATTTTGAAGGTTGCTAGATGGGAGGGGGCAAGGGATGGGTACAAAAGGTGAAGAGATTAAGTATAAATTGGTTGTCACAGAATAGTCATGGGGATGTAAAGTACAGCATAGGGAATATAGTCAATGATATTTTATTTTATTTATTTTTTAAAATATATTTTATTGATTTTTTACAGAGAGGAAGGGAGAGAGATAGAGAGTTAGAAATATCGATGAGAGAGAAACATCGATTAGCTGCCTCCTGCACATCTCCTATTGGGGATGTGCCCGCAACTCAGGTGCATGCCCTTGACCGGAATCGAACCCGGGACCTTTCAGTCCGCAGGCCGACGCTCTATCCACTGAGCCAAACCAGTTTCGGCATAGTCAATGATATTTTAATAACTGTATGTGGTGTCAAATGGGTACAAGAGTTATCTGGATGATCACTTAGGAAGTTATATGTCTAGTCACTGGGGTGTGCACTAGAAAATAATATAATATTGTATGTCAACTGTAATTAAAAAATTAAAAAATATATTTTTAAAATATTAAAAAAGAGAGCCTGCTCTGAAAAGAAAGCCAAGGGTGTGGCTGGACAACCTTTTACTAATGTTTTAAAAGGATCAAAAGATCAAAGTATTCAATTTAACATGTTGCTCTTTGAGAGAGTAGGCAAGTGACTCATAGGTTCCCTCAGCTATTTAAGCAAAAGCCAGGAATAGAGACAGAATTATCTAGAAAGACCTGCAGATGAGCCTGGTGTCTAATAGAGTAAATCCCTGACACATACAATGGAGATTTACAAGGTTCTTAAGAAAGTTATGTCAGCAGTCACACTGCCAGCATGGACTGAAAGAGACAGAGGTAGAACAAAATGAAGGAAGGCGTTGGACTCCCAAATCCTATAGGTAAGAAACAAGCTGATAAAACTACTCAGCTGCAACACATACTACTCCACATGAAAAAGGAAAGATGAGTCTGAGAGTGCAGGCCAGAGCCAGAACCATAGAGAATAATTTCTAGGCCTTGGTATCTAATGTCATTTCCCCAGTTGAATTCAATTTCCCAAATGATATTTTTTAGAACTGGTGACCTCTTTTTCTTTCCATTTTCTCCCATTTTTAATTTGAATATTGGCAACTTGTCCTATGCCTGTCTGACCATTGTATTTTCAGAGGATATAAGATGTTTTCTAGAGTCACAAATCCACATATGAAGAGGAATATTGCCCAGGATGGATTATACTTCAGATTTGATTAGATAATGAGATCTGTATATTTTGTGATAATGAGACTTAGATGAGATTTTTTGTTTTTTATTGAGGTGATGCTATAGAAGCTTGAGAATCTGGATGATATTGAAATGGGATAAATGTATTTGTCATGTGGAGGGACATGAATCTTTGGGGGTTTTCTGTAGACAAAATGATGATCCTCTAGATGTCCATATCCTAATCCCTGGAACCTGTGAATATGTTACCTTACATGACAATGGGGTTTTAGAGATGTTAAGTTAAAAATCTTGAGATGTGAAAAATATTCTGGATTATCTGGGTAGCCCCAATATAATTACAAGAGTCCTAATAACAGGGAGGCAGAAGGGTTAGAATCAGAAAAAGGCAATCTGATGATGTAAGCTGTGAGAGAGAAAGATGAATAGATGTTTGCTGCTGGAGTTGAAGATGAAGGATGGGGCCAGTAGTCAAGAATTGCAGAAGGTTCCAGAACCTATAAAAGATGGGGAAACAGATTTTTCTCTAAACCTTTAGAAGAAATGCAGCTCTATTGACCCATTCTAAACTTCTGACCTTCTGAATTGTATGAGAATACCATGATTTGTATTTTTAAATCACTAAGTTTGTAACATCCTCTCCCTAATCTTATCCTCATCTCTTCAGCCACTTTCTTTTCCCCTCGCTCTTTTATTTACCCTGAGATGCAGAAATAGGGGAGAAGAAAACATAAACCAGCAATTTAATGCAACATAGCAAACTTTAATATACACACTTCACAGCAAACTTTAAGCAATTAATTCCAGCCATTCAATAGAGGGGTTTATGAGAGAAGTGAGTAGACTGTTGTTTCAAAAGAGGCCCTCATCCTTTATAGGAAAGAAGTAATTGGGGTGTTCACTGGACCACACAGGCAGGAGGTTAAATTGCTGAGTGTCATTTGGGGCTTGGTTTCCCATTCTGTAGTACATGGAACATCCACGTATGCTTAAGCTTGAGTAAAGCTCTTAGGGACATTTGCTGGAAATCACAGTAGGAGGTCCAGAAATCCTTCTGAAAATTACTTAAAGAGGTGGCTTTTCCAAAGCAAAAGTCTCTAAGTCAATTTAAATAAATTTCTATTATTTTAAGCCACTAAATTTGTAATAATCTGTTACATCAGCAATAGGGAACTAACACACCAACTAAACTATTAATCCATCATAAAAGCAAAATGAAGAAATTTCAGCCATATATAGATTTAAAAATTCATTTCAAGTACAATTTCCCAGGAGGATCTTGAAGGATATGTCTTCCAAACAGAAGGAGTAAACTCCAAAAGAGGAAGACATGGTGTCCTAGAAACCAAAAAAACAACACGAATTCCTTCATCCTGTAGGCTGCCATTTCCTTCCATTTATTACAAGACAACAGAAGGCTACAGCTACATCCGATTCTACTTACGTGTCCCTTAAAAGTTTAAAACCGTAAGCTACTAAATAGAATATCTGAAAACTGGTGCATGGAATTCTGACACAGTTCAAAGCAAAAAGAATTTCCATGAAGATTTAAATAGTTTGATTTTGAATCATGGTTTTTATAGGAAAAGAATAAGAACAAGAATAGGAATAGCTGTAACATACACAATTATCTCACTCTCAAATTGTCATTAGATTGAATTCTTTAACACACCCACAATAATGGGGTGGATTTGTAGTTATTCACATTTAGAAGTGATGCAACTGGTTCAGAGAAATGACAGAAGTTTCCAATGCCACAGTAGTATTGAGAAAATAGATTAAATGAGAACTGCCTATTTCTATGCAGAGTATTGGCTATCATACCAACTTCATACTTGATATAATTAATTTTTAAGGATTAAAATAGAACCAGCCACAAAGTGAAAAGATAGTCCCATTTGGCTCACTAAACTCTCCTTTGTGTCACAATTATTTTAAGAACAATTTGAAATAAGACTACTTACCTGTAGATAGTTAAGAGCAATGGTATATATTTACCTGACATTAAAAATGGTTTTTTTTATACATAGTGTCTAAGAAGTGTGGGATTTTATTTCCTTTTCCACAGCTGGAAAAGCTCAGTAACCAATTAGTTTTTCATGGTGTAATATCATCTGGTTTTAGACAGTACCAGAAAAGAAATGAAAAAGCACACACAACTGGACAGAATATATGCTTTTAAAATGCATGTAAACCATGCACACTGGTTTCATATAAGATCCTTAAGTGTTTTTTTCAACTGAGTGTGAAAATACCTAATAAACAAAACTCTCCAACTAGAAACCCATGAGCTGTTCCTGAAGTTGATTTTTATTTAAAAGGATCAGTAAACAGGAGTTAAGCAACCAAAGATGCCTATTGCTGTGATATGCTTTATTTTTTTATAATACTATGAGTAGCAAGAATCCTATGAAGAAATTTTATAAATGAGCTCCCTTTGTCAGAGGTCAGATGCTCACAGAGTTATAGCTAATTATTAACAACTAGTGGCCCAGTGCATGAAATTCGTGCATGGGGGTTGGTGTCCCTCAGCCCGGCCTGCACCCTCTCCAATCTGGGACCCCTTGGGGGATGTCCAACTGCTGGTTTATTTTTGATTAAAGTTTTATTTTTGATTAAAATCAAGACTATCAGAGCGTTACATTAAGTAGGTTGATTATAATAAAGTTGGTGTGGAAAGTTATAAATGAGCTGCTCTTGCCTCAAACCGGCAGTTGGACATCCTCCTCGCAATCCGGGACTGCTGGCTCCTAACCGCTCACCTGCCTGCCTGCCTGATCACCCCTAATCACTCTGCCTGCTGGCCTGCTAGCCCCCAACTGCCCTCCCCTGCCAGTCTCATGGCCCCCAACTGCCCTCTCCAGCCAGTCTCCCAGTCTAATTAGCATATTAGTATAGATTAGTATAGATAGCATTGTCTGAAGCAAGTATTCTAACTTCTGCTGTAGCTATGTTCAAGATATTTTCCCCTAAAGTTTTAAAAGAAAACTGAGTTAGGGAGACGAATTCTAATCAAAAATATAAAAGCAAACTATTCAGTCAGTAAGAGGAGAGATTTTTTTTTCTCAGAAGTAGAATTTCTAAAAATCATTTATTCCTATTTTTTGTACAAAGTCAAAAGTTTTATTTCTGATTAAAACCAAGACTATCAGAGTGTTACATTAAGTAGGTTGATTATAATAAAGTTGGTGTGGAAAGTTATAAATGAGCTGCTCTTGCCTCAAAAGCTTTAAACTTTTTAATAAATTATAAAGAAAACACATTAGTTAAGTGTTAATTTTACTCAATTACTCCATCCTCAATCTCAGTTTCCAGGGGAAAATTATTACTTAGTTTACACAGCAGAATTCCTGTTTTACTATATAGAACTTTCCAAAAATTATTTTATAGAAACAATGTTTAGACTACTAGTGGAAGGTGGCAGGTTGAAGAACGGCATTTACCTCCTTCCCTCCAATATCCTGTAGCAATGAAGAAAATTTTATTTTAAAATGTGTAAATCCAAAACATAATTTTCTAAGCAAGGAAGTGTGCTTTTAATGCATTTTGCTAACTTTGAAGTCAGTGGAATGTGGTACAGGTATTGGAATGGAGGAGCGAATGAGTAGAGCAAGTGTAATTCAAAACAGGCCAAAGAAAATGATTGCCTAGAATAGAGGGAAGCATCCTTCCCAACTGTATCCCAGAAAGCTCTCAGCTCTGAGTGAACTTGCACAAAGGACAGGAAGCAAAGGCAGAGGTGTCTACAGAAGAGCTGGGCCTGTTGCACCTCTGCAGATCAGCCAGCTGCAGACTGCTCTGCTGGCTTCTTACCATCTATTGAATACAATGACAAAAGGAGCTGCAAGAAAGCGAGGAAAACAAATTAAGATTTCAAACCTCTCCATTCGTTCATTTTGGAAATAAAGGAATGAATTATTATCAATAATGCCAGATTGGGAAGTAATGTTCATATGCATCCAAATAGATTTATAAAGATTTCAACAACACAGCCCGGCCTGGGAACCTTTTCTGAGGCACCTCCTCTTTGTCATCAAAGCAGATGGCCAACTTACACATGCAAATGAAAAACAGACTTTGGTTATAAAACAAAAGAGCAGGATTCAACAATCTAAACTTACATCGTTAGCTTGGCACAGGCAAGCCCAACAGTAGCAATTATCACATTCTTACCAGACCACCCTTTTGAGAACAACTATGATAGTTGTGTAATATTTGCAAGGCATTTTAATTTTATTACATAAAAACGTGGGCTTGGCATATCATGGTATAGCAGGCATTATGACAGGTTGACTTCCGTTACCCTGAGAAGTATTATTAAGTTCAGTACTCAAATGAATGCTTTTGCAGTGACATGCATTATTCTTGTTCTGGCTCACATAAGCTGTGAATCTCTCCTCCAAGAATTTACTTCAATCTATCTTCAACATGCATTATGTGTCTTTAGCCTACCAATATCATGAAATGGAAATGTATTTCCATCCAGTTATGCTTGCCTAAATCAACATTCTCTTGTGGTACTCACAAACCTTAGAGTTTTCTTATAAAAAGAAATTCACTTTTCCTAGTAGATATGCAAGGTTGTTGGAAATTAGAAGAAATAGTTCATTGAATTCTATGGATTATTTTGTTCAATTGCTTGAAGCTGCATCAATTTGATGCCCGCGGAGCTACTGCTTTGAGAAATATGTTCGAACATGAAATTGCATGTCTTCAAACAGTATGACATCTATAATTCCTTAATAGTTTGGCTAAAATGAGTGCAGGATGTATAACACAAAATTAATCCCATACAATGAAGGCACTCTGACATTTTTCAGGTCAACCTAGGCTAGTACATTTCTGGCATTATTTGATGTGGAGTTACAGGTAATTTTCTTAAATATTTGGAGTCCCTTCCTGCTGGAGGGTTGTCTATTTTATGCAAGTGAACTCAAGTACAGCCATGTGGCAAGCTTTGTACAATAAAATGTGAGTGGAAATGACATACCTCCCTTATCCCTGTGATATGACAACTGTCATTGTTCCAGATGAAGACTATTCCGTCCACCTGTGTACTTGAGTGGAGGTGATGAGAATCAGAGCTGTGGTGGACATGGAAAGTGAGAGGAAAAGATGTGCTTTTGTCACCAGCCACTCATTTAGAGAACACCAGCAAATGAATTTTCTGCTTTTTCCCCCTGTCATTTTCAATCCCAGCTGCTATTTTCCAGATATTTCTCAAATTTTCTGGTCCCACTGATGTCATATTTCCCCAGAAACCTGAATCACAGACAGTGGCTTGCTTACAGATGTTTGTGCTTCTCATGTTAGGAAACCAGAATGGAGGACTGAGAAGAGTAAGAGAGGAAATTAGACAAAGCCAAGATAAGAGTTTCTTTTCTTTCTTTCTCTCTTTCTCTCTCTCTCTCTTTCTTTCTTTCTTTCTTTCTTTCTTTCTTTCTTTCTTTCTTTCTTTCTTTCTTCCTTCCTTCCTTCCTTCCTTCCTTCCTTCCTTCCTTCCTTCCTTTCTTTCTTTCTTTCTTTCTTTCTTCCTTTCTTTCTTTCTTCCTTTCTTTCTTTCTTCCTTTCTTTCTTTCAAATCCTTCCCTCCTTCCTTCCTTCCTTCCTTCTTCCTTTCTTAACTCAAGAGTTTCTTATTGAGCTGTTGGGATAAGATTCCACTAAGACCCCTGGAGGTATCTGGGGATCTGTATAGAATGTTTCCCACAGTTGTTCACTTGTAAAGAATAAGCAAAATATTTATGGATTGGCTCTTGTTCTGTATCTCCCACTGGTCAAAAATTTTTTTTTTATTCTATGGGTGTTAACACACTTGCACTTTCTGGTTTGCAAGAGTGTGGGAGCTAAAGTATGCAAAAAGCTCTAGGGCAGAAAGCAAGCTGAGGCAGTGTCCACACCTAAGTTGCCATATATATCAGTATAAGTTGTTAATAATACTCTTAGAATTCTTCAAACAAATATAGAAGGAGTGAGGATCTCTATCTATGTCTCCTCTTGCATGTCTGATATTAGCAGACTGTCTTTCCTCAGGGTTTTCTTGATTAAACTTGCTACAAATTATCAATTTTATTAATCTTTTCAAAGAACCCACCTTCCGTTATGTCAATATTTATATGTCCACTTAATTTCTTATAGATTTCTTTTATTTATATACTAGAGGCCCGATGCATAGAATTTGTGCAAGGGGCTTGGCCCTTGCAGCAGCCCAGGGCTGCCTCTTGGCCCCGCCCCCCGCCCACTGGTTGTTGTCCCAGAAGGTCATTCCATCATCAGGTCTAATTAGCATATTAACTCTTTATTATATAGGATTGTTCTAATTATTTTGAGTTTAACTTTTTTTTAGATAAATTTTAATGGGAAAGATTATTGATTTTTAGCAATTGTTTCATAGAATTATATATTTGAAAGACTTACAGAACTCAAAATATCCTTCTGAACATTTTGTTAGCTGTATTCCACAGACTTGATGTGATGTTTCTATTAATATTCAATTTGAGATATATTCTGATTTCTACCAATGATTTCTTCTTTGACTCATGGGTTGATTATGTGTGTTGTTTAAATTTCAGACATGGTGGGGGTTTCCTAGTTACATTATTTTTATTTATTTCAAATTCAATTCCATCATAGTTAAAGACTCTATGATATCAGTAAAAAAACAACACAACTCTGTGTGATATAGTGTTTTAAAATTTATTGAGAATTGTTTCATGTCCCAGAATAGTATTTTCCCTCGTAAATGTATCATTTGAATTTGAAAATGATATATATTTGTCCGTTATTAACATTTGTGTTCTCTAAACATCAGTTAAGTCAAATGGCTAATGATGTTGAAGATACAATGTAATCTTTATAACTTGCTGATTTTTTTCTAGCTGTTCTCTCAGTTGTTGAGAGAGTGCTACTAATATCTCCAATTACAATTATGAAACTATTTTCCCCTTATTTCTGACTTTTCTCTTGAAATTGAAAGCTCTGTTATTGAATTCTTGCTTACTTATGATTGTTACAATCTTCCAGATTAATTTACCTTGTATTAATTATAAAATTTATTTCCTATTTCTGGTAGTACATATTGTCTTAAAAGCTTTTATTTAAAATTATACAATCATTCCAGTATTCTTATCCTTAAAGCTTGCATTTGAAATATTTTTGTTCATTTACTATTAAAGTATATTTGTCTTTTAAATAAAAGTATGTCCCTTGTAGATAGCATATGGTTTGGTTTGTTTTGGAATCGATCTCTTACTTAACCTTTATTAGTGAAGAGTGTTTTAATTGGATATAGAATTCTGGGTTGCCAGAGTTGGCTATCTGGTTTTGCTTTCAGCACTTTAAAGATGTTATTTCTGTATTTTCTGTTTTCCATGGATTCTGATGAGAATATAGTCATTAATTAAAATTTTGTCTCCTCCTATGTAGCATGTCAGCTTCCTCTAGTTATTTTATCTTCGGCTTTCAACCACTGACAATGATATGCTTCACTTTGGGTATTTTTTCCTTTTCTCTATTTGATATCCTTAGAGCATCTTATATCTTCAAATATATATGTATTTTCCATCAAATTTTGGAAATATTTAACATTATTTCTCAAATACTTTTTGTCTTCAATTCTCTCCTTCTACTATTCCAATTGCAAATATGGTATACTGCTTGAGGTCATCAAACAAGTTCCCAAGTCTCTTTATTTTTTTCTATTTTTTTTCTGACTGATTTACCTTAGATAATTTTTATTGAGTTGTCATGATATACATTTCACTTTCCTCTGTCATGTCTATTCAGCTAGTAATTATATTCATGGAAATATCTTTATTTCAGAAATTTTATTCTTCATTTCTAGAAAAACCAATTGGTTCTTTTTTTAAAAAAAATAATTCTATTTCTCCATTTGGCAGCTACTGTAGCACAGAAAACATTTCCAGAATGAAGTAGAAAACTGGGATAATAATACAAAAGGAACATTGAAACAGAAGACAAAATACATATTCACCAGGGTGTTTATGTAATATGTGTGAGTATTTTTGCCATATATTTGGTTATGAGAACTTTGGGACGATTTGAATGTAGTATTAAAATGTTATAAAAATGCTATTGTTGCTTTCGTTACTAAGTAACATAGTTCACTAACATCTCTACTGTTAATTCTTGGCACATGTCCACACTATGAGCTTATGCTAAATTATCTAATTCCTAAAGAATCTTAATTAAAAACAAACTTTGGGGAGCGTTCCATAGATGCATTTAATACCATCATGAAACTACTGAAATAATTTTGCTGCTATCATAACTTAAGGAAAGATAGAGAAGTGCAATTATGATAAACCTATCCATGTCAATGTGAGTGGCTAATATAAGGAAATCTCATATATTAGTATTTCAAAGCAAAAGCAAAGTATAGCAACAGTTTAGATGCTCCTTAGAAAACTGTGCCAAAATGAGATTAGGTTGACATTTTTATTGTTAATTGAGGAATTTTAACTATTGGAATACCTTATAAGGAGCATTAAATTGTGACTTGGTTTCATATAAAATTTTAATCTTATGTTAGACATGCTAATAATGTTCTAAAATAATGTATATAAATGCATACACACATTCTTGTGTATATATAGAACCATGCATCCAAACGACATTTTACCTATCCTCATCTTCATGGGCTAAAACACCTGCACATGGTTCACAGAAGAATACTCCAAACGTGGATGCAGTATCTGATTACACAAAATTCTGGAAAGTTCACAATATATTATAAATACAGTATTTGGAGGAAATGGGATTCTAATGTAAATTTGTTAGCTGTTTAAATCATTGATAGCTTAAAATGTCAGAGTATAAGCATATACCATAACACAATCATATCTGATCAACAAAAATAAATGCAATAAACATAAAAAAGCAAGACCATTCTAGGCAAAAAAGGATATTTTCTACTAAAATTTTCTTTTCTTTTAGCTCATTAAATTTTACTCATATTCTTCATTTCATCTAATTTCCAAGGATTTATTACTTTCTTTCTTGATCTCTGCTTTATGATATAATAAAGAATATTTACTCATTGCTCTATTGGTACAAAATAAAGATAATGTATAATAATAATGATGTGATAATTATAATAATATTTTGGCCTCTTCCATAACAAAGAATAAAACTTTACCTCACCCAGATTAGCACCCCGCTGAAGAATTTTGTTTGTATTTGGTTGGGAAGTGAAGCAATTGATTGGTTCCATTAAGTTGAAAGATCAGACAGTAATAAGCTATAGTTATATGTATAAGTTATAGTTCTTGCTAGTTATTCAGTTGATTTTAGGAAGGCTGTGGCTTTCTCACCATTGTTTCTTATGTTCACTGAAACTACAGTGGTTTCAACAGTAATTTGCCTTTCCTTTTCTCTTCAAGTTCTCTTCCAGTATAAGCAAGTTGTCAGAAGTCAGATCCAAATTTAGGAATAACTGTTCAACATCACAACAGAAAGAGCAAGTCTTTTTTTTCTATATTTGGGAAATTAATAGAGAACTATACTTAAACTTGCTTTTGTTGTCTCCCAGGTGTATCATGGCCATGGTTTTGTCATACCCTGCCAAAGATTAGTCATGAACATAACCTTATAAAAAGAGTTGTATTAAAAAGGTAAGCCTTACCATAGGCATATAGAATAGATTTCCACAAGAAGAGGTATTCTGCTACCAAAGGATGGAGGGGAAATACATGGTCTAAAGAACAGATACACCATAAGTTATGATAGTAGCAATATAATTACTTTCCTTTTTTTTCCACCCTGGATCATACTGAATAGTAGTTATAGTAGTGTTCTTGAGCTGGCTCACATGGCCTAGGTCAGTGGTCGGCAAACTGTGGCTCACGAGCCACATGCGGCTCTTTGGCCCTGTGGCATGGGCCAGGAAGTTTCAATCGCACTGTACGTGTGTGCCTGAATGTGGTATTTTGTGGAAGAGCCACACTCAAGAGGCCAGTTTGCCGACCACTGGCCTAAGTTGGCTATTGCAAAGCTGCAGTGCAAGCTAAAGAAGCTAGGAAGGTCAGGGACCTTTCATCCTTCTCAAGCCTCAGGCCAAATTCTCATTAGTGCTAGTCTGGCATGATCAGGGACAGTATGAAAGAAACATCAAAAGGGTACACCCATACTCTTTGCTTCAGATACATACATCCCACCTCTTCAATTCAACTGTTGGCCCATTACAAGAGAGCTTTTTACCAGAATTTCTTCTTGTAGGAAAGCTGACTTGGAAACACGGGAAGTGGGAGAGAGGGGCAATAAGAGGGACCCTGGTCAAAAAAATATATTAAACTAGTGGCCCAGTGCATGGATTCATGCACATTGAAAGGAAAGTAATTAGAAGAAATATTTTAATATTGCTATTCACCCTTTCTCTATAATAGAAGTTTCAACCAAATTCATGATTGACAATGACAGATCAAAACATACGAGTGCAATTGACGCCAGCGAGAGCTTTATATGTATTGCACATGTGCAAGTCAACTTAGCCTTTTATGTATATAGAATAAACTTGCTTAATTAGACCCTGTTTCTGATTCCAGCCCAGAGAAACCCCAACTTCTCTTTCAGGTAATTGGCAGAAACATAGCAGTAAATATCAGCAGGAAGCAGATTCTTATTGTAGATCATACAGGAAGAACAAAGGGTAAAATATTTAACTGCAGCAGTGTTTGACTATATTCTGCATAGTGAGAAAACCTGAAGTCATTTTCAAGGTCCACCATTTCTTACTTTTTTTCAGTTGGGTCAAGTTTTTAAACTTTCTAAATCTCCACTTTCTGGTTAATGAAAAGAAAGTAGGATTTTACCAAGTCTCTTATTTACCTTCTCCAGGACTTCTGTGAAGATCAAATGAGATGAGGCATGGGAAAATGCTTCACAGACATTTGGTTAAAGTGTAAAATGTTTGCACCAGGCTATAAAGCAAGCTGTGTTCCTGGGCTGAAGAAACTGCAAAGAAGATAGTTGCTAGGAAGAGGAAGCCAGGCATTGTTATGTGATGTCATTACCCAGCACCCACAGCAACCGCTTCTGGGCTAGGCTGGGCTGGGCTGGGCTGTGGACCACATTTTGCGCCTAGGGGTCTCAGCAGCGCTGGCTGCGATTTGGTGGGCTGTCGCTCTGGGATGGTGGCAGGGCCTGTGTCCCACTTGGGGGAAGCCGAGTACTGCTTTGTCAGAGCCAGGTCCGTGGTGTCATTTCTTTGTAAATGCCCAGTGTGCATCATGGCAGCTCCTGCATTGAGGGTCTGGCTCCTGGTGGTCACAGTGCACATGCACATCATAGCAACTGGTCAGATGGTCAGAGGGACACAGCATATTAATCTTTTACATATAGACTAGAGGCCCGGTGCACAAAATTCGTGCATGGGTAGGGTTCCTAGGCCTGGCTGGCGATCAGGGCCAATTGGAGCCTTTCTTCCCCCAGTTGTTGGATGCCAGTCAGGGCCTTCCTTCATTCTGTGCCACCTTCTGGTGGTTAGCACACGCCATAGCTAGTGGTCAAACTTCTGGTCAGTTGAACTCCCGAGGAGACAATTGAATATTAGCTTTTTATTATATAGGATGCTAAAGTTAATGAGGTGAATCTTATTTAAAATATGAAGTCTGCTGGCTGTCCAATCCATTCTGCAAACAACTTTCTTCCATGGGTTGATTATTTTTTTAAACACTTGGATCTTATACAAACTCCACATCAATATCCAGTTTGTCCATTGCCATTTCAAAGAAAGAGAGTGAAAAAGAGAGAGGGTGTGTGTCTTCTGGTGATAAAAATAATTATACTCACTTGTCTTTTTTACTTATAGTTAATTAGCCTAGACAAGCATGGCCATACCTAACATGGAAGAGATAAAAAACCAACCCTTATGTTGCCTAGGGTTGAAAAGAATGAGAATTTTCAAGCTCAGTTATATGAGAAATATATATGTTTATATTTATTTAGTATATGTCCATCTTATCTATAGTGTGTATATCAGTATCTGTGTGTTTATATTTATACACAGAAGCCATTGTAAATTTTATTCTTAATGGTATGAAGAGGTTCAAAACAGTGCTCCCAAGATATGCCACTTGTTATTGTGTCACTTTTTGGATGTGGATTATTTTAAACTCAAGTCAATGGAGGCCCTGCAGGCTCAAGAGACACTTTTGTCTCTCCCTTAAAAAATTTAGTTGGGGACCTTGACTATAATAAGAGTTATTACCAGAATTAACATTTTATGACCTATCTTTATGGCAAGATAGACATCTAATCACTGAACACATGCTCTTCTTATAATTTTGTGAATTACCCTCCTCCCTTCTGCTGTCTTACCTCATTTCTTCGCTCAGGATGTCATATATATATATCTATCTTATTTCCCCATCTGCCTCTGAACAGCTTATGTATGTGGGTTTTCTGACTTCCTCATGCATGTGGGACTCTAGCAGATACATAGTTAACTAAATTTGGTACCCTTATCTATTTAATTTGTCTCATTTCGATTTAATTATTAGACTAGTCAAAAGAACCTGAAAGGGTACACAAAAAATTTTCCTCCCCAACAAGTGTGATACTAGTAGCATGCATATTAAAGGAAACACTAATGTGTTTTTACCTATTACCATTTACTGTCTTCCTGGATATTCTAATCAATGTAATTTTTTAAAGAAAATCAAAATTTAAAACTTACTATTTGATATTTGCAGATCTAACATTTTGGCAAAAAAATGATTTGCATGTCTAGAAACAAAAGAAAATGAAATAAAAAAACTACAAGAAATAATTAATATTCAGTAATTAGAATAGTTAAAACTCAATATGTGATATATCCATTATTTCACTGTATAAAAAACAATAACTAGGTAGTGCCCTCACCAGTCCTGGATCTGTCTCTTGCTTCAACAGTGCTTGGACAGAACAGACCCAGGGACACCCCTTCTTCCAGCCTTCAACCACTGTCCTGAGTCTTATCCAGTCACCACCTTCAGAAACACCTCCAAGACCAGCCAACACACTGTGGTTTGTTTGGGGTTTTTTTTTGTTCTACCTTAACTCCTTATTGCCAAACATCCATGAGCTCCCATATTCATCAGAATTATCCTACTGAGATGGAGGCTATGGTCAACCACCTGACCAACCTACATATGCGGGCCTCCTACACCTACCTCTCTCTGGGCTTCTATTTCAACCGAGAAGATGTGGCTCTTGAGGACAAGAGGGCCACTTCTTCCACAAGTTGGAGGAGAAACACAAGGGCGCTGAGCATCTCTTAAAAGTTGCAAAACCAGTGTGATGGTCACATTCCCTTCCAGGACTTGCTGAAGCCTGCCCAAGATGAGTGGGCAAAACTCAGGATGTCATAGAAGCCATCTTGGCCTTGGGGAGGAACCTGAACCAGGCCCTCTTGGAGCTGCAGGTCCTGGGTTCTATCCTTACAGACTCTCAGCTCTGTGACTTCCTGGAGAATCACTTCTGGTGTAAGGAAGTGAAATTCATCAAGTAGTTGGGCTACACCTGGCTCACCTGCTCAGCCTGGCTGGCCCCCAGGCTGGGCTGGGTGAGTATCTTTTTGAAAGGCTCACCCTCAAGCAGGAGTAGGAGCCTTTGGAGCCCAGAGGCCTTTGAGGGGCCCCTCTGCATCCCCTGGTGTCTCTGGCTTTTACCTGAGTCTCTCCCCCAAACTACTAGCCATTCTTTTAAGCACCCTGAAGCCCTCTCCCATGCATTGGATCAAATGGAAACAGTAAAGCTTTTTGTAGAAAAAAAAAGCTAATTTTAAAAATTTAATAATAAAAACTACATTTTAAAAGAGAGAAAATAGACAAAAGTAGAGTAAGATATAAGCAATGAAGAAAAAATTTTAAATTATATGAGGATAAAAACATGTTCAAACTTATCTGAGAGATTGGGCAAAAGCTAACTAGAATATCTTTTGAAAATGATGGATATTGAGGGAACATGTGACTTATATTTGCAAGAAGAAAGTCTATTAAGCATGCGCTTACCTTAAGAAGAAAACACCAACTTTTTAATATACTGATTGCAATGGTCATAACAAAAAAAGCATGGTTGTTGAAAACTATATGAAATTCAAAGCTTAGCTTACAGCCAAACCCAATATACTTTTGTAGGGTGCTTAGCCTCTTAAAGAAAGAATAAATGAGAAATGGAATTATGTTTACAATTATTTAGATCATACACAAATGAGTTAAAGAGTTATTTAGAAGCCAAACAGAAAGTTGGAAGTTTTATATGGTCTCTGGACAGGGCCAGAGGGAAATTCCTTTTCTTGCATAAATAAAATATGCTTAGGACTCAAGAGGCCATAAAAAATAAGAGTGAAGGCCTGCCCTTAGCCTCTGAGGAAGTGCAGACAGAGAAGCTAGACAGAGCTGATCTATCCCTGATCTTAGTCCAACCTTTTCCTTCTCCTAAAATTGTATTTGGATCCTGCTGACCTATAGATATCACTATGAAATTTAAAAATATAAATAAATGCCATATTTGGCTAAAAATTAAAATCCTTTTCATCTCTAAGGCCTGTTACAGAAGAAAATAAAATATATATTTGCATAGTCAGAAATTTAGATTGATACTCATGAACATTTATTATGCTAAGATATTTAAATTGTTTATCGATAGCATAGGATCAACTTGTCACCACGGAGAGATATACAAGAAGGGAAAGCTGGATGGACAATGGGTGGGGAAGGAGTTGGAGTAGATTGAGATAGACATAGCTGACAATGACAGAAACTTTTACTGTAACCTTGAAGCAAGTCCTAGATCACAAGTAATAAAAAAAATATTGGTTCTAGATTTCATTCTATCTCTCATAGCTCTATGATCTCAGGAAAATTATTTATATAATATTCAGTTTCAGTTTTTTTCATATCTCACAAAAAAAGATGATATTTTGCCCAGCTGGTGTGGTTCAGTGGTTGAGTGTTGGCCCAGGAACCAAGAGGTCACGGGCTCGATCGTCAGTGGGGTAATGCAGGAGGAAGCCAATCAATGACTTCCTCTCTCATCAATGTTTCTATCTCTCTATTCCTCTCCCATACCTCCCTCTTTAAAAATCAATAAAAAATATAGTTTTTAAAAAAGAATATTTTGTAAGGCAGATCAGGTTCCTTTCAACCTTCTCAGGCCTTGGGCCAAATTCTCATCAGTGCTAGTCTGTCTGGCATGATTAGGGACAGTATCATAGAAACATTTTGTAGAGTTTTAAGTCCTTCATTTTGTAAAGTTTTAAGTCCTCCACAGTTGCAAGCTTTGGGTTAGTGTTATTCTCAAACGTTCATCAAATTCAACCAAAATTTGGCTTAACGTATCATAATGACAACACAACTACCAATAAATACTAGCTTAACTAGAGTCATTTATGGGCTGTATAAATTCATAACAGTAAGAATCAAACCATAATGAAGACATCACTATGATTATTTCAGCTAAATAAGTTAGAACATTTCAAGTTTACTCAAATGGCTATGAAGAAAATGGCAAATTAGGAATGACTGAATATTTTTTAAAAGCAAAGCATTAGAAATATATAAAATTTGCTGCCCTAGAGCTAACTATACAGGTATTTAGCTTGACTTCCACAATAAAAATTATCAATTTTTAGGCTCTATTGCTGGAATCAATCTCCTCTTCCACTCTTTTTTCCTCTCTCACAATCTTGGTGACTTCATATAAGGCTTTTAGGGACTCTGAACTTCAGCTTCTTTGTCTACAGTTTGATGCTATTGGCTTAAAAGCTCTCCTGTTTCCATACTCTATGATTCTCCCATTCATATATTTTGCTGATCTTGTATAGTTAAACATATAGGGAAAGGCATAGCAAGAGCTTTCCCAGTAGACTTAATTTCCTGAAGAGAGTCACTGACCCCTGTGGCTGTAATATTAGAGTTAGGATAAAACCATTTTGTAAGAAATTTGAAATTTTTAATTATACTTTAAAAATGGCGCATTTCAATATTCTAGTGTTTTACTTTTTATTAATTATTAAACATATGCAATAAATAGTTGCCAATTTTATTTATTTATTTATTCATTCATTCATTTATTTTAATGTATCTTATTAATTTTTTGCAGAGAGGAAGGGAGAGGGATAGAGAGTTAAAAACATCAATGAGAGAGAAACATCGATAAGCTGCCTAATGCACACTCCCTACTGGGGATGTGCCCACAACCAAGGTACATACCCTTGACCAAAATTAAACCTGGGACCCTTCAGTCTTCAGGCTGACACTCTATCCACCGAGCCAAACCAGTTAGGGCTAGTTGCAAATCTAATCTATAGGGACAGAGAGCAGTTGATTGCCTAGAGTAGAAGATGGGGAGAAGAGATTGACTAAAAAGGGGTCAAGTAAACATTTTGGAAGTGATGGGAATTCCCCATCTTGATTATATTTGTGGTAACACAGATGTATATATTTATCAAACCTAATTAAACTATGCACATAAAATGAGTGTGTTTTATTGTTTTATTATTTATTAGAAGCCCAATGCATGAAATTTGTGCAAGAGTAGGCCTTTGCAGCAGTGGCATTCTTGATCGCTCAGCTGCATCCCTGGCTTCATCTGGAAGGTCATCCGGAAAGATGTCTGGTCTAATTAGCATATTATGCTTTTGTTATTATAGATACTTCAACCATGTTGATTTAAAGAATAATAATTACCTAGGGTATTTTTTTTTTTATTTTTGTTGTTGTTGTTGCATTATCTTATCTTCAGATTTCTCCTTTGGTCTGGGTAGCTTACATAAATAAAATTGAAGATCAGTATCTTCACCCATGCTCAAAGTCTGCTTGTTAGAGTATAAACTTATCTGTAATATATTTAGCAATTACCTTAACTTTTAATTAAAAATGGATTTAATAATTAGTTTTCAGATCAAAATTGCTTAATGAGTAGGTTACTATGAAAGTGTTTGAGTAATATTATCATCTTTTCCAGCTCCATGTGTCTGTTAAAATTAATAATGTTAATGTATGCAAATAAGTGTAAGTGCTTAGGAGAGCACCTGGTGTGTTTTAAGTGTTCAAAAAGTATTTGTTGAATGATTGAAAAAGTACCACTGCTCTGCCCTATGGCCACATACTTGTTTTCCTTAGCAATAAGAGAGATCAAAATTAAAAATTCAACATCTAACAATGATGGGACAAAAATTCTCATTAGTAAAATATGGGCTGATCTATGAGAAAAGCTCTCTATAAAAATAACTTAATATGTTACATATGTAATAGCTAATAGTAACTCCAGAATGCATTTCTCCCAAATGGGCTGATTTTGTTTGCTTTAGTTTCTTATTTGTAAACTGATCCCTTGGGAATTATCTTATCTATTTTGCTTTGCATCACTTCAATTCCTTTGATATTCTTCCAGCCGGGCCCTCTCTTATTAGTTGTCTCCTCAAATTGCATTGGGATCTGGTAATCCCCTTATAATCTTTCAAAAAAACAACACCCTCAATTTTTTTTTTCTCAGCCCATAAAAATTAATCATGGCATTGCTATGAGCAGATTTATGGACTAGAAGAGACATTTACTTATGTCTAATTACCAGACATTACACTTTGCTGTTCATTTCAATGTCTTCTCTTTTGCCTTCTGTTTGCACACTAATCATTCAGCCCATAGTTGTCTAACATTAAGCATTACACTGTAAACCTCAGGAGAAATGTTTCTTGATGTTTCTTTAATAGAGTGAAGAGTAAATTTTTGTTTACAGAGATTAAGAAGTACATTTCCCATGTGTAGAGTTATCTCAACTTCCTGCCTAACTCCATTTTTAAAAAGATTTAGCTTTAAACCTTTAAATATTTTAGCACACATAAATGAAGAGGTCAGAGGCAGAGTAATTGTGAACATTTTATAATCACCACAAATTGAAAGAATTTCTATAATAGTCAATCTGTAACTATAATGTTGGCATTCCAATGTATCCGATCTAAAATAGTAACAAGTCATATATAGAGTAGACACTTGAAAATTATATTTGCTAAAATGCTTAATATATAGAAATATCCATCTTAATGTTAAAAGCATACATTTATTGAATGCTTCCTATTTTCAGACACTATCCTTAATCTTTAACATTCAATCTCCACAATAATCCCCCAAATTAGATATTATTACAAACTTTACTTCAAAGGAAACTTACTATTCAGTCAAAGTAAGTTGCTCATTATATAACTACTAGAGGCCTGTGGGGTCTCTCGGCCTGGCCTGTGCCCTCTTGCAATCCAGGACCTCTTGGGCGATGTTGGATAGCCGATTTCAGCCCAATCCTCACAGGCCCAATCCAGACAGGAGGGATCCCCATCCTGTGTGTTGAGTGTCTGTCTCCTGTGGTCAGTGCATATCATAGCAACTGGTCGTTTGGTTGTTCTATCACTTAGGCTTTTATATATATATATATATATATATATATATATATATATATATATATATATATGTAGAGGCCTGGTGCATGGGTGGGGGCTGGCTGGCCTGCCCTGAAGGGGGCCTCGAATTGGGGTGGGGGTCCCTGATTGGGAGCAATGGGAGAGGGGCCACAGGAGGTTTGTAGGCCAGCCATGCCCCCAGCTTTGTCAGGAAGGACATCCAGAATGACGTCCAGAAGACATCCGGTCTAATTAGCATATTACCCTTTCATTAGTATAGATCAGTAATAGAACTGAGATTTTTTAACTCTTGACAATCTGGGACCAGAATCCTTGCTTTTAATCATTACATTATATGGCTTCAAAGACCCTAAATTGTGTCTTCAACTTCTGTAACTTATTGTCATTCTCACAACCAATCTTTTAGGGCACAGCTTTGCACTAGAATTCACTCTTCACTAACAGGGACCTTATCCTCCTCGTTAGTTCAGTGATGCAGCCTCATGGCTCCCCTATCAGCCTGCTCGTAATGCTAAATCTTAAATCGCTCCATATAAAAAATCTTGATTTCCAATATGCCACTATTGCAGTAAGTCTTCCTGTCCTTCCTGGCTCATTTCTTCATTATACCCCTCCGTGCTATTACCTAAATACTCTGTTTCTGTAACCCCCACATTCCCACAATAACTTGCCAGTTCACTTTTCAACTTGGCTCTGCACCATGTGCTTCTTGGCCACACCTGGCTTTTCGTGACACTGGCTCTCTCACACTAACCCCAGACAGTTTGCCTCTGTGTGTCCACTTTGTTCTTAAATCCTCTTTATTCTAATCTCCTGGCTGCTTACGATAGCACAGAATGGTGGGGATTGGTAATACTGCATTCATGGTCTCCAGCCTTATGTTCTTGATTGAATTCACCCTAGAATCACTTCTGCAGGCGCATCCAGCTTTCTTGGCTATGCCCTTATCTCATCATCTGCTGCTGAGGACAAACACAGTTCATGTCACAACCTACTGGGTGTTTCTGACAGAGAATATCAGTCATCTCCTTCCTATTCAACATATCTCAATCCATAATCAGCTACTTTGCGTTGAAACAGGTTTCCTGTCTATAGTCCCCATTTTTTTTTAAATACATTTTATTGATTTTTTACAGAGAGGAATGGAGAGGGATAGAGAGTTACAAACATCGATGATGAGAGAGAAACATTGATCAGCTGCCTCCTGCACACCCCTTACTGGGGATGTGCCCGCAACCAAGGTACATGCCATTGACCGGAATCGAACCTGGGACCCTTCAGTCTGCAGGCCGACGCTCTATCCGCTGAGCCAAACCAGTTAGGGCTATAGTCCCCATTTTAATAAACAGCGGTTCTAACCTCTTAGTGGCCCTTGTGAGAAACCTGCAAACATTTAACCAATCACTAAGTCTATGGACTCCACTTCTTTATTGCTCCTCTCGGTCCCTTCTCCGGACTTATTTCTGCTCATTTCAGGTGTAAATTATAGAAACCAGCTTCCACCTGGTCAAAGGGCCTCCGGCCATCTTCACACCGCTGTTGGAGAAATATTGCTAAAATGCAAACCAGGCCTTATTTCTGAATTACATACAATCGTGCATTGCCCATCCCCACTCGCCATTTCCCCTGAATAAAGATTGAATTTAGATTACTATGCAAGTTTCTCCTATCTCCAGCCATTTCTCATCATGGACACCTCATTTCAGGCAGCCCCGTTTCCTCACTGCTAACGTGCTATTTGTGAATTTATCTATTTAATCATGGAATTCAGTATTGCAATTGAGCAGACTTATTTTTCTCAACAACCAAAGTGGTGATTTAAAGTGGACTTGTTAAAGTTTCCATCAATCACACAGTATATATGTACACCTGTCCAAAAGGCATAAAATTACTCACCATGAACAACCAAATTTAGTTATTGCTATGAGGACCCTATTTGATGTAATTAAAAAAAGAAAATATTGTAATTGTAAATAAAAATAAAATATGGGGAGAAATCGCTATAACATTCTGGTGTTCTATGTAATATTAAAGTACAAAGGATTTATCCCGTACCAAGAAAAGTTCTAAATGATTTACATATATAACCTCTTTTAATCATCTCAACAATGGTATGATTCCTACCATTTTACTCTACAGAGGAGGACTCTGAGCTACATAGAGACACAAAGAAGCTTGCCCAAAATCACACAAAGCCAAAGAGCTGGAGTTTTCATTTCCATAGTCTGACTTGATTTTTTCCCTATGTTTTTAACCATTCAACCACATTGCTCATTTAGAGGAGAACATAATGCATAGAATATCCTAAAAAGTGATGTCCATGTACTAGGTGTTTGACATTTAAGTAGCAAATGAAATTTCCTAGAATATTAATCCTTTCAATATCAATAATATTTAATACAACTGCTAGCACAGCTAAGCAAAGACACCCCACCCTGGGTTAGTAGCCAGCCAAAGAAATGGATAAAGGAATGTGCAGGGGCAGGTGTCAGAGCGGGCTGGGGGTTGGAGTATGAGTTCAGAGGGCCAAGGGGGTAGAGCTAAAGTATGGTCAAGGTTAACAGGTTGGGACATGGATCACAGAGGGCAGAACAGGGCAGGGAGTACAGGAAAGAATTCCATCCAAGTGAGGAAACATGAGAAGCATTGTTCCATTTTAAAGCTGCCAAAATTAAAAACGTAGGCGTGAGTTATGGAAAACAGAAGTGTCTGGATTAGAAAAAAGTTTGTGGGTTTACACATCTATAATATTGGGGTACCACTAGTTGATTTATAAGAAAAGACTGCCTTGGTCTGAGATACTTTCCTGGACCAGAAAATTGTCCCCTAACAGTGTAGCTCCCCAGAACAAGGCAGGGAAAACTGTGATGGCAACCGCAGAGAATTCATCTCTCATGGGACATCCCAGACAGTCTATGGTGAGTCTAGAGGCAAATAGGCATAGTTCAACCAAAGGTCTGCTTCCTAAAAACCTATAAGATCTTAAACAAGTTAACTACCATTTACAAAATGGTTGTAATAAGATTACCTGTCTTACAGAAATGGATGAAATTATAAATAATCTTTTGGGGTATAAATTGAACACTGAGCTCTTCCAGGGAGCTGTAATCATTATTTGGATTATCAAAAATCTAGCTAAAATCCACATTCCTATTCTTTCCCATTGATAAGAATTCAAGTTAGAAAAATATAAGTATGGTTATAGTTTAAAAAAATTGTCATTTTCTTTTTAATATATATTTTTTTATTTCAGAGAGGAAAGAAGAGTGAGAAAGAGATAGAAACATCAATGATGAGAGAGAATCATTGATAAGCTGCCTCTTGCATGTCCCCCCCTGGGGATCAAGCCTGCAACCCTGGCATGTGCGTAATGGAACCATGACCTCCTGGTTCATATGTCAATGTTCAACCACTGAGCCATGTCAGCCCGTGTCACTTTCTTACTGAATCCTTTCCACCTCTTTGTTCTAAGCACTTTTAGAGTTTACTTCTTTAAAAAAAAAATAGTAAGTTAATTTATCAGTTAACTTGAGCTAAATCTACTTAATGAGTATAAGAGTAGAGGGACTAAAACTTCACAGACATTCCTTAATCTAGGAAAGATGTTGTTTGTCTGAGAATCACTGTCTCTTTTAACATGAATATTCTATTGATTCTCAATGTGTCAGCAATATGGTTTAATATAGAGCTTGACCCTAAATCTCTAGTTAGCCAGTTTCTTCTTCCTGAAAGGTAAGACATAATTCTGCTCCGTCTCCTTACCATAAGAAGAAGGTAAATAAATGGAAGGCTTTCTATAAAGGTAGCCATTTATGACTTTGGTGTAGTTATCTACTACACCAAAGACATTTGTTTCCAAGGAAGCTATTCTAATTAGTGCAACTACTGAAGGCAATGGATTAATATTCATATTATTTTTGTTTTATATTATCTTGGAAGGGATCAAGAGGGTAGTAAAGAATGATCATTTACAACAGAGTTTCTCAAATAGTCATCTCTAGATGTCCTGTATCAATATTATGTGGAAAACCAGAGAATAATGAAAAAAATCTCTGGAAGTGTAGCCCCTAATATTCATGTCTGACTCTGGGGGTTTTCCTAATGCTTTTCCCAGAGAATCACCCATTTTTCAACTGGACATACAGGAGATCCTTGGTGTCAGCTCCCCCCTCTCCCCAGCTCTTTCAACAGTTGCCGGCGGCTCTAGTCTCTTGAATTGTATCCTCCTAATTCAAAATGTATGGAGTGGCTTCTGTTTTCCTTACAGAATCTAAACTGATATGTTTGGTAAGAGAGGAAGAAATAATAAAAGTCAAACATTCCATCTCTTATTATTGCTGATAACTGAACCTCTTTTTACTTTTTTTGTGGCAGTAGGTCTCCAAAGTGTATCTAAGTGCTGATTGATCAAGATGAACTATTGAAGGAGACACGAAACTATTGGAACATCTACTTATAGTGGTTATATTTTCAATGTTTATCAAATTCTGAAAACATAAATTGATGCCCATATTTATACATGCATATATATACACATATATGCAATTAAAAATATAAACAAGCCAGTCAGAAGAAGACAAGTACCATATCATTTCAGTCATACATGAAATCTAATGAACAAAAGGAACTAGAAAGCAAAATAGAGACAGACTCATAAATAGAGAGCAGGCTCACAACTGTCGGTGTGCGCCTGGGGGGGTCTTGGGGGGACTTGGGGAGACTTGGGAGTTGGAGAGATTGAGCAAAATATAAAAAAAGAGAAAATACTCATGTACACAACAGTATAGTGCTTGGTGCCAGGAGGGAGGACTGGAGGAGGTAGAGAAGGGTATAGGAGGGATAAATTGTGATGGACGGAGATTTGATTTGGGGTGTGAACACACAATGCAATGTACAGATGGTGTGTTGTAGAATTATACACCTGAAACCTATATAATTTTGTTAACCAGTGATGCCCCAACAAATTCAATAAAAAGGATAAAAAAACAAAACCTCTAATTTACTCCATAATTACTCTAATGCCCACTGACAAGCTCAAGAAACCAATCTTTAACAATATTAGTGAGATTCCTCTATGTCCATCTTTAATTTTACCCCTTTCTCTTCTCCCCAAAACCAAGTAGTGGTAGTACAACTAAATTTTTTATTTCATCTTTTTGTTCCTCTTGCAACTTACTTTTTATTAACTAACATATTTTTGTGAAATTTAATTACAAGATAGTAGTATATATAGTTCATCTCTATCTTTTTTAAATTCTCACCTGAGGATATGTTTTTTAGAGATGAGAGAGAGAGAGAGAGAGAGAGAGAGAGAGAGAGAGAGAGAGAGATCAACTGGTTGCCTCCTGCACTCCCCTGACCAGGAATCGAACCTACAACCTAGGTATGGGCCCTGACCAAGAATTGAGCTGGCAACCTTTTGGTGTACAGGACAATGCACCAACCAACTGAATCACCCAGACAGGGTTATAGTTCATCTCTTTTCATTAAACAGTTTTTCATTATAAGAATGCAACACAGTTTATTAATTTATTTTCTTTTTCAGGCATACTCTGGTTCTAGTGTTTTATTAATTTGTTAATTTTTCTCACTTTGTTTTGCCAGTACAAACAATGCCAATGTTAGGAGCATCTAGCATTCATTTACATGATTTCTGGTGAACATGGGTCAAAATTTCTCAAGGATAAGTTCCCAGGAGTGAGATTATGAATTCACACTTCACATTCTCAGCTTCATTACATAACACCAAAATGCTTTCAAAAATGTATGCACTCATGTACAGCCTATCTGCTTTGTTAGAGTTCCCGCTATTCTACATCCTTTCCAAAACTTCATGTTCTTGGACTTGTTAATATTTGCTAAGCAGGTGGGTGTGAAATGGCATCTCATTGTGGTTTTAATTGGAATTTCCCTGATTACAAAAGAAGTTGAATCCTTTCAAACTATTAGGAGCCATTCATTTAAATCTCTCTATGTGTATTATCAGTTATTATGTTGAGCTGTAAGTCTTTTCTTTATTGATATGTGGAGATTCTTTATATATCCTCTATAATAATTCATTGTTATGCAGTGTCTCTTTATATTCTTTATATTTGTTTACATATAGAATTTACTAACTTTTCTTTTTCTGTTGTTCTTTTATAAAGGAAATCCTTTAATACTATGAAGACATAAAAGTTTCTCTTGATTCCACTAAAAATGTTTCATAACTTTGCCTTTCATGTATAGGCCTTGAATCCACATTGTAAGCAGTGGATATAAAATGCGGTTGAAAATTCTTCAAGTGTTTATACAAATCAATAAACTACAGTGAAATTATAAAACATGTGGTTAGACTTCCCATGCTATTGCTTGTTTTGAGATTATTAAGAGAAAACTTCAAAATAAAATGGGCACTAGAGACCCATGTTTCAAATCATAATTTTATTTTTAGGGTAGGATCAATTTATAAATAAGAAAGCATTTTCCTCCTTTATGATAATTTTGTTAGAATATGAAACTCTTGCAGGTCATTTTGGCACATTCATAAATATAAATTTTTAGTTGTGCAATAATGGACCCTCGCCCTCTTAGACACTTAGTGAACATGTCATAGTTGTAGGAGGAAAAGCCACTCAAACCTTGGAAAGAGGCATGTTTTATATCTATCATACACTCACCCTTAGGAAATAATTTGAAGATACCAACAGGGGTAACAAGAAAATCTACTTTACTTTGTATTTCTCTTTATTATAGTACTAGTGGCCTGGTGCACAAATTCGTGCACATTGAAAGGGAATTTGGGTATCCAGCTCCTGCCTTCCTGCTGTCAGGGTCCGGAGTGCACGTGGACAGGAACCTGGGCTGTCAGAGCGGGGATAGCAAGCTAACCAACGGCTGATTCTGCGAGGAATGGGGTTCCCGCCTCCCTGCTGTCTAAGTCCAGGGTGCAGGTGAATGGAATTCGGGACTGTCAGAGCACCGACAGTGCCGGGAGTCGGTCCATGCTTGCTGTTTCAAGGGACCTGGCATATATGGCATACTGTTCTTGATATGTTTGCTCACCTTCTTGGCACTATGTGTTTTAACTAAGGTCTCTGAGAAAGGTTGTTTCCCCAGGTAGGGATTTTCCCCTGAAGTTAGGGAGGGAATAAAACCTCTTAACTAAGTGCCAGGTGGGTAATTAATCACTTTAACTACGAACAATCATGCTTAAGCTACATAATCTTTACTCCCTGGAATGGAGATAAGAAACGCCCTAACCTTTGTAATAGAGATTGATAGGATTGAATCAACTGGTATAAATACAGATGTAACAAGACAGAACTTAGGACACAGAGAGAGACAGAACCTAGGCACAGAACCTACACAGAACGTTCTCTAGAGACAGAAGAACTTCGCTGGAGAGAATATGGCAAAAGATCCTGGACAGAAACTGGCCTCAGAACCTAGAGACAGAACCTAGCGAGAGAACATGGCAAAAGATCCTGGACTGAACCTGACTACAGAAATTGGCAAGAGAACCTGACTAGAACCTGGTGACTGAACCTGGCTGGAGAACCTGGACAGAACCTGGCTGGAGAACCTAGCGAGGGAACATGGCTACAGAACCTGGCTGGAGAATCTGGAGAACCTAGCAAGAGAACATGGACACAGAACCTGGCTGGAGATCCTAAGTAGAACCTCTCTGGAGATCCAGACCAGAACTTGGCTGGAGATCCTGGCTGGAGATCTTGGCTAGGCTGCTGATCAACTGAACACTGTCTCCGTGTCATTCCTTCTTCGCCGAATCTGTCCACACCTTTGGGGACCCCTGGACCCGCTGGGGTTGGACCCCAGCACGACAGCAACGTCTGGGTCAGTGCTCATCATAGCTGGTCGTCTGGTTGTTGGTCGTTCTGGTCATTACGCTGTAATAGTCACTGGGTTTTTATTATGTAGGATTTGCTCTTTTATATTGGTTCACTCAAAAATATCTATTGGAAGTCTTCTGTTTCTGGTATATTACTCTTTAATTTTATCAGAGTTATATAATCGTCAACATGTAAATTCACATTTCACTTTCAGAATTGTAAGTCATGAAATATTCTTGTGAAAATGTTTAGTTGCTACTATCTGAAGCAATCAAGAATTGAAAATTGGCTCCAAATTTCTAGTGACTCAAAACTTTTTTATGGGTTCTAATATGCAAAATCATTATTTAAATGAATGCTAAAGTAAGGCAGTTTAGAATCCCTTTTCTCATATAGACCATGAATTCTATAAAACAGAATTACAACAAAATATTATCACAAATAAATATTTCCACAAATAAAAATTCAGCTCTTTGTCCATTTCACGATGAAAATGAAAGTTCACAAAGAATATCAAGGATTTTTAAAAGAAGGAAACAAATATCTAAACCCTTTTAAAATGGTATGTTCTAATGAAAAGAATGTGGATTTGTTTTTATGAATTAGTTCAAAGGAAATTTTTTTTCAAAATTCTGCTTTTGCAAGCTTACAAAAAATTTGACACTAATGTTTTGGTACATTCAAAGATCTGGATCCTACCCCTTGCTACATCACAATAATCTTTGGGTGACCTAGAAAATTAACTGAATTTAATTTCAAGCACAGCAACTCCTGCACATCACACAGTCATGTGAAAAACAATGGGTATAAATGAGAATGTGTTTTGTAAACCTTAAGATTTTTATATTCTGATAATATGTGAGGTGGAAATGATGCAAGGTGATCTCAGTATTATTTAGAAATCCCAGGAGAAACTTCCACTGAATTCATTAGACTTGTGTTCAAAATCTATTTTGAAATGGAATGCTCTCTATTTTTCTTAAACTACATATTATAAAATGTGCAAAGTTTCCCAAGGAAAGTTATAGACAAGGTTATAGATTTAACATTAGTTAGCTAACAATTTAATCTTGTTTTAATATTTCAGGCTGTGGGCCAAGATTATATCTCATACATTGCTTAAATATTTTCTTGAAGGAATTCAATACGTTGAAATGGAATTTTATATTCACTGTATGAAAATGAATAAGCCAGCCTTCAAGTCCTAACTAAGCTCAACTTGAAAAACGATGCAGTACACATCAGCCCAGCATTAAATGTCCTGATATTACTTAAGATATTCTGATTGAATCTCAGTAATCAACCTATATGGCACAATATTATTTGGCATTATTTATTAAGTAAGCCATGATATTTATTAATCATATTCTGGCAGCGATGTCTTCAGATTTTGTAGGTGGTTACAAATGAGCATGGGCCACATGCCCCAAACTTTCTCTCCTTTATTACCTCATTTTTTTCCCTTGGCAGTCATAGTCTCATTTATGGTATTTATTTGATTTATAATACTGTTTCCTTTAGCAAGGGTTAGCAACAATGGCAGTCATAAATATAGCTGAAAAAAAACTTAGAATTCTCCATAGCATAATGAATTTTCATTTTTAATGATCATATCTAACCCAGATTATTGATGTTACTGCCTCTTCATTTGCTCAGATTTATTTGGCTTCGAAAAGAGCTTCAGCGATAACCAAGTTAGGTACATAAATATAGTCGAGTATAAAGATTATTCAAATAGAACCTACATTTTATGTACTAATTGTAATTATTTAATATCAATAATTACTTTGGCCTTATGGCAAGTAAAATAAAAATATGCATATTAATTATTAGTCTCTTTTTTGTGTGTTTAGTTGAAGAATTAATTTCCCTGGGTGTGCTTAAGAATCATGTCAGCCCAAATTAAACCCATAGATTTTATTACATCATAAAACAAAATTTAAATAAACATATGAAAAGAAATAATATGAAGAGAGAAATACTATACTTTAGAACTTGAAGGGACAACCTTCTACCATAAATTTTGCTTATATAAAACTTTCATCTTTTTTCCATTTATTTATTATTAGAGGCCTGGTGCACAAAAATTTGTGTACTCAGGGGGGGAGAGGTCCCTCAGCCTGGCCTGTGCCCTCTCACAGTCTGGGACCCCTCGGGGGATGACTAACTGCTGGCTGAGGCCTGCTCCCCAGGGGTTTGGGCCTAAGATGGCAATCAGACATCCCTCTGGCAGCCCAGCAGCCATCAGGGAATGTCCACTTGACAGCAGGGACAGACCTTAGCACTGCTGAGGAGGCAGGAGAGGCTCTCACCACCACCGCTGTACTGGCAGCCATCAGCCTGACTTGTGGCTGAGAAGAGCTCCCCATGTGAGAGTGCACTGAGCACCAGAGGGCAGCTCTTGCATTGAGCGTCTACCCCCTGATGGTCAGTGTGTGTCATAGTGACCAGTCATTCCAAGTCTTTCTGCTGTTAGGGTCAGTTTGCATATTACCCTTTTACTATATAGGATAGAGGCCTGGTTCACAGGTGGGGGCCAGCTGGTTTGCCCTGAATGGTGTCCCGGATCAGGGTGGGGGTTCCACTTGGGTGCCTGGCCAGCCTGGGTGAGGGGCTGAAGGCTGTTTTCAGGCTGGTCACACCCCCTTCAGGGTGGGGGTCTCCACTGGGATGCCTGGCCAGCCTGGATGAGGGGCTGATGGCTGATTTTAGGCTGTCCACACCCCCTTCAGGGTGGGGGTCTCCACTGGGGTGCCTGGCCAGCCTGGATGAGGGACTGAGGGCTGTTTTCAGGCTGGCCAAGCCTGCAACTGAAGCTCCCAGTCTCTCCTTTTTTTCTTTAATTCTGGGATTTATTTACCTTCTGTAGTTGAAACTTTGTTGCAACTCCAGCCCCGAGGCTGGCTGGCTGAAAGTAGGTAGCTGGGGTTTGTTTAGCTTCTATAATTGCAACATTGTTGCTTAGAGTGCAGCTCAGAGCCCAGCTGTGTCAGGCAGGAAACCTTGGCTTCCTCCATCACTGGAGCAAGCAAGCCTCATGTTCGCTTCAGCTGCATGGCTGCCAGCCGCCATCTTGGTTAGCAGTTAATTTGCATATCACCCTGATTAGCCAATGGGAAGCATAGCAGAGGTATGGTTAATTACCATGTTTATCTATTATTAGATAGGATGACCTCACCTATGTTAAACATGTCTACTGAGAGATTGTTTGCAAATCAGTGGCCAAAATTTCCTTCCCCATATGGATGCCTTTGGATATTCCCCTCCCACACTGACTTTGCTTAACCATGTGACTTACCCTGAACAAGAAAACAAACAGACAAAAAGAAAAGTTCTTGTGCACCCTCTCTTACTGCTTGGAACTTCTCTGTGAATATCTGGATAAGTCCAGGCAAGAATCCCTTAAGCTCAGAGAACATTATGACAGGATCCAACCATCCAGCCATTCCAAGCCTCTCAGCCATTACACGTGACTGCAAGCATCAGCCCAGTGAGTCACAACCAGAAATAACAACCAGCTGAACTACAGACAAATATATTATGATTTTGGAGTGTTTTTTCACAAAACAAGATTTGACTTATATGACTACTATCATGACATTTTACTAAAGAGAAACCGTAAAGGGAGACAATTTTGTGGTGAGTTCATTAATGTAGTTTTTATTCTTAAATTATGTGCTTTCTAGAACTAAACTTTGGAAAGTTCTCACATTTTCACATTTAAACAATGTGCAGTGTATTTAATACAATTAGCTGAACTAAGTAAAACAAGGGCTCAGGTATAATTCTGAATTTAATTCTCTAATTACCTTTTTTAAAAATGGATCCTGACAAAATTTATGCACTGAAATGGTTTAAAGGTGATTTTTGCAAACGTATTTTCAAATGGAATCTTTGTTTAGATTTTTTTTATCTTTGGATAATCTGAGGTTCTTAGTACTGTACCCAGGACAGATTTTGCGTGTGGGTTTGAATTTTCTATAGGTTAACATATACAGAAATTCCAGAAATTGTTGCCAAGTCTCATGGAGATTCCCGAATACATCTTCCTGAAGCAAAGTGGTACAATGAGAGCTTTAGAAAGCAGCTCTTAAAAAATGAATATATACTCTAAGCAAAGGGGAGGATTCTAATTGATTTCTTATGCCAAAGAAGCTAAAAGAACAGCTAGCAGTGTGGGTGCTGTGAAATTACAAATTTTTTTTTCATGCACAATCCGTCAATCAATAAATAGATTCTGCATAGAAATGGCATTTGTTTTGTTCTTGGAACTCACTAATCTATGCCTATAGAATGAATTTGTGTATTTATTTTATGTTAAATTATTTTGTCAAAGCCCACATTAACCTGGATTTAAAAAACTGGTTTCCCAGCTATGTCTGTTAACTTCCTGAGAACTCTAATTTTTTTGCTAAAAAAGAAAATAGAATAAACCCAAGTTTCTCCCCTCTGCTCTTCTCACATTACTAGCATAGCACTACCTTTTATGCTGCTAAAGGGTCATATAGCCACACAGTCACTATTTGAGGTAAAGAAGTCACATTGACAATTGGGAGAAGTGTCTGGATTTTGGATAGTCAGTATCTGCTGATTGGATGTGAAGTGTAAGGGATAAAGAGAAGTTATGGATGACTTTAATAATTCACCATTGGCATAGAGGGAAATATTGGCATTTAGTGAGATTGGGAGACTAGAGGGATATGTTTAGTGGGGAAAATTAAGAATTCAAATTTGAATACTATTAGTTGGCATCACTAGTTAAATATTAAGAAAAAATGTCAAATAAGCATAGTAGGATATATCTGAGTGTGAACTTTGGAGAAAAAGTCTAGACAGAAAATAGAAATTTAAGAGTTATAGGTAAAGTTAGACCTTTTCTATTTAAAATTTTTTTCTAGTTCTATATGAAGATTTGACCTTCATTGAACCTACTGGGTTTAGTTCAATGACAATCTGATAAGGGTTAAGTGTCATCTCTAGACAATGTTATTTAAAATAGAAATTACTCCTAAGATGCAAACTGCATTTGGACAAGGAACTTTGAATACCCAATAGGGTTATACATTGGGCTTTTCTGAGGACAATGACTCCTATACTGTGTGTGTCTCCTACAGGGACTCTGGAGTCTATGTCTGTAGGTACTTTGTCTCCTGTTTGACATGAGGCTTTTAAGCCAGAGAAGTTCCACTGAGTGCCCAGAGTGGTTTTGCCTCCTTGAACCTGAATTGTCATCTGAGTTCCTATGTTCTGGGTGGCCTTGTGCACTCTTTCATGGACTGCTGTAGGAACTCCTCCTGCAAGGAACCTTTGATGTTGAGTTGCTGGCATGCTGTGGTTTCTGTCTGATAACCTTTTGAGCAGATTGATGTCAAATGTGGTTCATGATAGTGTCTTGAGTCTGTACGTGTAGGTGAGCATGAAAAGGTCATTGGTGAGCACTGCAGTTGTGCTCAGCACATAGAAGGTGTCTATAGGTGGAAGGCTAGGCGAAATTTAGTTTCAACAGAGGAGAAAAACATTCTGATGACTATGCCTTGAGGTATCCCAAAAGGTAGAGGTCAGTGACAAGAGGGGAGACAGAAAAGGAAACTAGAAAAAAAGCACCTAATGAGACAGAAATATGATCAAAAGAATGTGGTATATCGGAAACCAAGGAAAAGGGGTATTTTAAGAAGGCAGCAACCGTCACCTGTGTCAAGTGTCATCTATGCCACTATAAAATAGAACATTGCCAGACAGAACACAATAGAGGACAGATAATTTGGGCTGGCCTCTGATCTGATTGGCTGATATCCATGCCACAGCCAAGAGGACAAGCAGACTACCCCTTTTGGGATTGTGGTTACAAATGCACAGGGAAGTTGGAGTTGGTTAAAGACACTCAGACTTGTCACACAGATGTAAGGTTGTCCGAAGACAGTGGGATAATGACAAGGAGTGGAGACAGAAAGAGGAAACTGGAAAAAAGCACCTAATGAGATAGAAATATGATCAAAAGAATGTGGTATATCGGAAACCAAGGCAAAGGGATGTTTTAAGAAGGCAGGAACTGTCACCTGTGTCAAGTGAGAAGGAACAGGTATGAAGGAAAGTTTGGTTTGTACTTAATGTCACTGTTTCATCCCTTCATAGAAACTGACCAAAGGAAATGGAATAAAAAAGTGTGGCTCTGCTTTGACTATTCCCAAAGACTAAGAATGAAAATTCACATGAAAACTAAAATATATCAAAAAAGAAAGAGAGAATAATAAGTATGTGGTCAGTTCTTTCGTCTTAGGACCTATTTGTTGGCCTAAGTATTGAAGGAGCATACAATTGTGTTTTACTGTTGTTTGGACTTCAGCCAGATTAATGGTTTATTTTTCCTTAATTATGTGTTACATTTGGTGTACAGTCATTTCCCATCCTTCATATGATATGTAATGCTTTCTTTGATGACACATGTGGGTTGGGGAAAATCTCAATGAATAAAAGCTTTGATTCCAGTCATTTAATACTACAGCCAGTCGGTGCATGTTGTGTATTGTCATAGGCTTATGAATTCACTTTCACTTTAGCAACAACTTCACCTTCACTAAATATCAGTCCCCAATGATGACTAGGTCTGGCATTTTACTCATGAGGAAATTTCACATTACATCATAATACTTAGAGAATGTGAAAAGTTGATAATTTCTCAAATTCCTGTGCTTTACTTCACTTTTCTACATGAAAAATAATAACAAATATTGGTATGATTGGCACAAACAATCAGGCTCTGAATAAGAAGCTATGAATCTAAAAGTGTCTTTGTTATATAGCCAATGTTCGAATGGCCTAAAGTGAAAAAAAAAAAGGCAGAAACAATTGGGTTATGTGGGTGTTATTTCATGCCCAAACCAATTCCTGATGACATACTATTTTATTCCAGTAACTCCTAATTTAACATGAGGTGGTGTGTTATAAGAATCAGGTAATTGTTTTAAGTACATAAGAAATCCAAGTAACTCACTTGCAATCAGTATAATTCAGAGAGATGCTATGATGAAATTTGTATCATCAATTTAAAAAATAAAATTTCCTAATTAAGACTATAAACAAAATGTTAGTGTTGAGATATCTCTCCCTACCTTTATCTCTATGTCACCTATATCATTAACTATATTCTTCTATATATCTGTCCATATATAATAGAAAGCCCACTTGGTCAAGTTCGAATTTGTATTTGTGAACAAAAGTAAGATGTGAAAAATTTCCAACTAATGGTAGCTATGATGAACTATTTGCAACGGCATGGATGGAACTGGAGAGCATTATGCTAAGTGAAATAAGCCAGTCAATGAAGGAAAAATACCACATGATCTCACTCATTCATGGATAATAGAGACCATTATAAACTTATGAACAATAATAGATACAGAGGCAGAACTGCCTCAAACTGATTGTCAAACTGCAGCGGGAAGGCCAGGGAGGGTTGGGGGGCAGGAGGGAGGGGGGTAAGAGATCAACCGAAGGACTTGTACGCATGCATATAAGCATAACCAATGGACATAAGACACTGGGGGGTAGGGGAGGCCAGGGGATTGTCAAGGGCGGGGGGAAAAAAGGAGACATATGTAATACCCTTTGTAATACTTAAGCAATAAAACAATTAAAAAAATTTAAAAGCAAAGTAAAAGAAAACTGTAAATTCTACAGATAAAAACAAGTAACATTCTCAGGACTTAATTTCTAGGAAGAAATTGGAAGATATTAGTCTATAATTTCATCTAAACTATTCAATATAACTTAATCATGCATTTTTAAACTGCTGAGTAGCAACTGAAATTGGCTAAATGCACTAGACATGGAGGCAGGAAACTTGACTTTAGGACTCAAGATTTTCTGGCTTTTTTAACCTCAATAATGCGCTCTTAACATCTCTAAGCCTTCCTTGTAAAGAAAGGAGTTTTGATGATCATTAAGTTTTTTAGATTGTGGAAACCTCTGAGACTAGGATGAAAGCTAAAGGACCTCTTTCCCCAGAAAAAAATACATGGAAGAACAAGATCACCGTTTAAAGATACTTATGAATCCCAAAACAACACTGCCAGTATTTTTCCTTGCATCTACATTTATTTATGTTTTCTACAACATATATTTTATGTTATATTTACAGTTCGCTACCTCAAATTCCTTATTTAACAGATCATTTGGTATGAATTAAAATGTTATTACATATTTTTCAAAGTTTAATTTTAATGGATGCTATTATAAAGGATATTTAATAATTTTCCCATGATCAGACATTAACTTTTAAAAAATTATCTCTCATTTACTAATTTAATGCCATATATGTATCCTGTGAATGAATCCCACATCTATCCTAGTAGACCAAATTCTTTAATAGCTCATATTATTGAATTTATGATTAATAATTTGTTGTTCCACCAGTTGCTTATCCATTGTTGCTACCAGTTTTTGTAATTATGAGTCGTTGAGGAAGATCTGACTGCCAGTTGACTCACCAGATATACTGGGGCAATTGGAGGCTCCCCACCCCACCAGCCCTTCAATCCCCCAACCCATTACTATCTATGTATATAAAAGCCTAAGTGACTGTTATGACTGGACGACTGGAACAACTGGAATGACCAGACGACTAGACAACCAGCCAGTAGCTATGATGTGCACTGATTCAGACCTTGCTGCTAGGGCCCTGACAGCCCTGAATCTGGTTCACCCGCACCCCAGACCCAGTCAAGAAGGAGAAGGGATCCCAATTCCTCGTGGAATCGGCCATTGGTTAGTTTGCTGCTGGGGCACTGATAGTCCCAAATCTGGATCACCCGCACCCTGGACCAAGACAGAAGGAAGAGGGGAGGAGGGAGCCCAATTCCTTGCAGAATTGGCCGTTGGTTAGCTTTCTGCTGAGGCCAACCTCCCATGGTCTCTCCTCCCGGCCAGCCACCCTGCTCCACCCCCCTAACCCACCCCCTCCCCTATCAGGCCCAATCACCAGCTAGGCCGAGGGACCCCACCCTCACATGAATTTGTGCACCGGGCCTCTAGTATTGATATATTTGTCTACTCTTTGCCAATTTAATGTTGTCATGGTTACTCCATATTTATAAATCTTAAAATCATGTAGTTAAGTTGTCCAACTTTATAATCTTCATCAGTACTGTGTTGGTTGCATTTACACACACACACACACACACACACACACACACACACACACACAATTAGAATCTCTTTCTGCTAATTTCAAAAGTAGCTTGCTAAAATTTTGATTAGGATTTCATTGATGTATGGATCAAGGTGGGAGTATACGACTTAGTTTCTAAGACTTTCATAAAGGATAAATAAGTAAACTATGGATGGGAGGAGGAAACCCAAGATTATTTGAGTCTTCCAATTCATAAAGATAGACTATACCTCCATTTATTTTTATCTTCTTTGATTACTTTAATCAGTGTTTTGCAATTTACTGCCAAAGAATCTGAATATACTTCGTTAGATTTACATCTAAGTACTATAGATTTTTGGTGTTAATGTAAATACTAGAATTTTTCTTTTTTAATTCCAAATTTCAATTGTTTATTGCTGGTATATTGGAAAAAAAATGTCTTTTTGTGTTGATCTTGTATCCTTCAAGTTGCTATACCTGCTTATTTGTTTCAGTTTATTAATTAGCTTGTTTTGGCATTTGGGTGGTTTTTTCCCCCCAGTATATTTTATATAGTTCTCTAATTATAATCATGTCATCTGAAAACACAGTTTCATTTCTTCTCTTTTACTTGCCATATTTTTAATATTTTTCTTGTATTTGTATTGTGTTGGATGATGTAGCAAATACACAATGCATTGTATTCCTTAGAATGAATCCCAGCACTGTCATAGTGATTCACAGGAATTCAAGACTTCCTTAACGTTCTATGTCTTCTCAACCTTGGGACTTAATCCTATTAGAATCCTAACTGCTGCACACATCACATGTTAGACAGTAGACAAATTCAGGACATAGAGAATATGACATCTAATGTAAATAAAAGATGGGGAATACTTTTTAAAGTGTACTTTCATACTATGATTTCATATTTTATGTTATTATGGAAATCCTCAATGAAATGTATCCTAATAGATTAGCCTCACTATCTTGTCATAGGTTACTAAAAATTCTTTTATTTTATAACACATGGACCATATGCCTCCAAGTTCCAGAATAAGGAGTATGCATGTGTGTAAAGGCAGGAAAATTCCCTTTGAAACAAATTCAGAAAACAAAGGGTAATTACAAAAAGATTGATTAGCATATTTCTTGAGAATTTTCTTTAGAATATTACTCTTCTTCAAGTCAATGGTTGGAATTTCCTTCCAGTGTGGAAAATATGAAAAATGGGAGGGAGCATTATAATTTTCAAAATAACTGTGTGGTAGTGTGTAGGTGGTAATTAATCATTTGTTTCTAAACCTAGTGACTCATATCATATTCCAATAAAAATCCTAAAGCAAAACTTTCTCATCAGTATGATTGTTATCAAGGAATAACTTAATATAAAATAAAAAAATGCAATTTATATTTCATTATGTCCCATCTACAGAGATCACAAAACTATGAAAGTGATGCTTTCCTTTTACTCTCTGACTACTCTAAAATTTCTTCAAAACTGTTTTTGATAAATAAGTAGATATTTTCATTTCTTATTGTTTTTAAAAATCAACCCAAAAGAAAGCTGGACTATCTCAATTACATGAATACCATTCTCATTCCACCAACTGCAGACATAATGCTATGACATAGTATTTCCTGTAACCTTTGGACCTGTACTGTTTTGACACAGGCATGAAACTTTTAAGTACATCAATGAGAATATTTTGAAAATTTGTAACAATAAACAACTTTTCACTATTTTTATTTCCTGGCATGCCTTTTCAGAATTCTCCAGAAATGCAATTTCTGATGGAGTACTCATACTTAAGTTTGAAGTCCCATGTCACCAGGGACTCTAGTGAGATTATGCCAGAGCCTCGGTTTGCTCAATGGGGTGTTTTCTTGAGGGATGAACTCTAGTAGAGAATGGAGGCAGAAAATGGTCCTGATTTTGGTGGTCTCTCTGCCTCATGTCTTCTCTGTACAAAGAGTCTCCTCCTGTCCCATTAGTTTGGCACATTTGTAGCTTCCTGTTCTCTTGCCTCATTCAAGCTGTGGCACTTTGTGTGTGAGAGTATGAGAATGTGTGAAGAAAATGGAGATGCGTATTATTCTAGACATAATGTTTCAATAGAAATAAGTGATCTTGACAGAATAGATTCAGATAGGTGAGCCAGGATGGAGAGTTGGAAAAAGGTGACAGTTTTAATTTCCTTTAAAAAGCAGGAGAAGGCTTGAGGGGAGGAGGGGAGGGCAATGGGGAAAAGGGGGCATATGTAAATAAGGAACTTAGTAAGTAAATGGCAGGAGAGCAGGACGCCACCATTTTGAAATCTGGATTCAAACCACTCCCCCTTTTTGATAAGTCACAAAATCATAAAAATAAACAATAGACACAAGTGTAAAATTTTTACATGCATGTTAGTATTCCTCCCCTGATCAAATGTAACTGACTATTAAGCTCCGTTTTGCCCCTTTGATTGATCATATAGAGGTAAAGATATTTTATTTTGTCTTCATCTGCTAGCAGTTAATCACTTTCTTTATCCCATATTAATATTCCTGGGCCTTGTTCACCATTATAGTGCATAATTTAAGCATGTCAAACTCGCAGCCCATGGGCCGTATGCCTCGTTTATTTGGCCCGGGCTAGCCTTTGAGTTTGACATGCTTGGTGTACATCTTTGCAAGCCTGCCTCGACCTAACTCAGCATTCAGTGATGCTTACTGGCCTCCTAATGCTTTGCCCTGGGTCCAGAGTCTCTCCACCTGTTCTAGCTTATAGTCAAGGTCTGCATCGTTCCCACTAGCAGAACAGTGCAGACCTTGACCATAGCTAGAACAGCTAGAGAAGGCACTTTGAATAAAATGAGGGAATAGTTTCTGTTTTTGCAGGTGTCTTCTAGAGTCCCGTGTTTTCTTCTTTCGTTTACAGATGATGAGAAAAGAAGGGGAAGCCCAACAGAAATTCCTGGCTAACTGGAGCATAACAGAAATTATGTGTCATTTCAAAACTCAGTTTACATGACACCAAGAGTTCATAATGACACATCCTACTAATGAAACCATTCAGACGAGTCTTCACAAGCTAGGCGTGTGTGTGTATGTATGTGTGTGTGTGTGTGTGTGTGTGTGCGCGCGCGCGCACTAATTCTGTGGTGACTTCACTTAGAGGATGCCCTTGGTTTGACAGATATTGCTGAAAAATGAACAAGATATGTTTATGAGCCCTTGGAAGTGAAAACATTACCTTTCTGATGAAACTTTTTAATTATCTGTGCTTCTGTTTTTAACTGATTTTTTTTTTTGTTTTACCACAAACGAATTTAGGAATTCTGTTACTTCTATATGTTATTACTATGAAGACACCATACACACTGAGGTGGGAAGATGGTCAGACTTTGTATGCATTGGGTTGGGGGGAGGGATGCTGGCAGAGAAGACATGAGAGTTAAATGGTATTGCAACAGAAATTATCTATAATAATAAACGCATAATATGCAAATGGACCAAACAGCAGAACAGTGGAATGACCATCCAGAGGACCACGCTGGCACCAGGCCCGCCAAGGTGGGTGTGATGCAATTGGTTGGGGGCCTGGTCATCGCCCCATGATTGCCCCGCAGAGGGAGGCCCAGGTAATAGACTTGCGGGCTGTGGCAGGTGGGCAGGGCCTCCCTCTGTGGGAGTGATCCATTGCGGAGCCCTGGCCAGGTGGGTAGGGCCTACCTCTTTGGAGTGATTGATCGCGCAGTCCTGTGATCGATTGCCTCAAAGCAGGAGGCCTAGGCTACGCAGCGTTACTGCAGCAGGTAGCCTGGGCCTCCCTCTGTGGGGGCGATCCATCCCAGAGCCCTAGCCAGGTGGGAAGGGCCTTCTTCTTTGGGGCAATCCATCCCAGAGCCCTGGCCGGGTGGGCAGGGCCTACCTCTTTGGGGTGATCAATCTTGGAGCCCGGCGATCAATCACCCTGCAGAGGGAGGCCCAGGCTACCTGGTCAGTGGTGTAGGTGGGCAGGGCCTCCCTCTGTAGGGCAAATGATCACAGGGCTCCCAGAGGGTGCAGGCCAGGCTGAGAGACCCCCACTCCAAGTGCAGGAATTTTGTGCACCAGGCCTCTAGTATTTAATAAAAACATTTTTCAAAATAAAAACTTATACTATACTTTTGTTATGTTTATTCATATTATGTAAAATAACATAGCAGATATATTTTGTTGACGATATGACATTTACAAAGAGCTTTGTGAAAAATTATATTTTTGAACTATAAGCAGTTTTTGAAAATGAAGGTTAAATTTAATTGACTTGCTAATTAACATCTGTGAAATTAGTAATTTTGAAATATGTAGTAAATAATTAGACAGCCATAAGCATACATCAGTGAAAAAGTAATGAAGTTATTTCTGAGAACTACATGATAAACCTACAACCATTGAATTATGCCACTTATATTACAAATATTTTAATAACTTTAATAATTCTGATCTCAGTTGATTGCCTATATATATGGGCTTATATAACAATCATGTTTATTCATTATTGATTTCTTCATCATTTTAATAGAATTTTAAAATAATTTTAATAGGAATACATTGTAAAAATTATAATCAGCTATATTTATTTCTCTTATAATGGTAAAACTGAGCATATGTTTAATAAAAATGCCTTATTAAAAATTTATTTCTCCCCCAGCTCACCATTTCCAACCATAGAAAACCCTCATTTACTTTCTGTCTCTATGGAATTGCCTATTCTGTACATCTTATATAACAGAACCGTAAAATATGTGGTTATTTTGCCCTGGTTTCTTTCACTTAGCACAATGTGTTCAAGGTCCATCTACATTGTAACATGTGTCAGTCACTCCTTCCTTTTTATTTTCAAATAAAATTCCATTTTAAGCATAGAATACATTTTCATTATCCTTTCATTCATCAGTTGATAGATTTAGTTTGTTTCTCCTTTGGTGCTATTCTGAATCATGGTGCTGTGGACATTGATGTTCAAATGTTTGTGTGAATATATGTTTATGTTTTTCTTGGACATATATTTAGAGGGTGGAATTGCTTGACATTTATTTAGGGGTGGATTATGGTGACTCTAATGTTTATCATTCTGTGGAACTGTCAAACTGGATGCCACATTGTACATCCCACCAGCAGTGTATGAGGGTCTGGGTTTCCTTCCTGACCACTTGTTAATGGAGGCAAGAGGTCTGTGAAGGCAGGTCGCAACTCCAGTGTGTGGCTCCCCTTCACTAACACTGGGGTTGAAATCTAGGAGTGACATGATCTGAGGATTGATGCCTGTGTTTACTCTTGATGCTGAGAGGGAGGGAGACGTTTGCATCAGGTGTAAATCCCAGCTTGTCCACTGTTGATGGGAGACTTCGGAGCAGCTGAACCTTCTGCAGCGGGATGCCTTCCCCCACTTTCAGTGCTGTTAGTGGGGCCCAGGCAGCACACTATCAACAGTCACTTCAGAAACTCACAGTGACTTTACCAAGGCAGCGCTGGCCAATCCTGCTTTATAAGACAGGCATCTGGGGCATACAAGTGTTTTGAACAATTTGCCCAAGTTCACACTGATTGTCGTTACTGACTGTATAAATTATTTGCACAATCCACATCAGCACAGACACCTGAAAGCTGATTTGCTTCCAAAAACCAGAATAGTTCTCAGTAGCGTTACTCTTGTATGTTTCATAGTCTTAAACGCTGTAGTTGTCATTCGCACTGACATATACAGGCCTTACACAGAAAAACCCTCTGAAAATGGGAAATATTCCATCAAGGTGCTATTAATTGGCACTAAAGAGGGTGTCTTACATAATGGGAATAAGGTAAATTTATCACTCTTAGTCATAGTGAGGAACCACATTTCAAGTGGGTTATTTTTGGCAAGCAGTCATTAAATGTGATTTGACGTAATGCTGTAGGAAAGAGAACTAGGTGATTAATACCTATAATGAGTGTGGGAATTCACCTCTAAATTGTGATTCACCTTTCTTTAAGAGGCTGTAAATTAGTGCATTATCCTTACCTAAAATTCATTTTTACTTTGAAGGTAAACTATATTGTACTCAATGTATATAAAACTGTTCTGACTATGAAAATGTATGCATTATGGTCCATCAATTTGGGAAGCCAGAGTATATTTTTTAAAAGAAATTATCAAAAAGTTGTAAATAATTTACATAACTTAAAATAAGGTATTGAGTATATAAATTATGTACATTGATATAATACAATACTGTAAAGTTATGATATATCATGATATGGAAGAATATTCAATGCCAGGAAAATTATCAACAATAAGTAAAGTGAAAAATAGAAGCAGGTGGATTGGGATAGATAGAAGCATCTTGATTAATAATATATCTAAAGAAGTACACCAAAGGGTAACAGTGGTTCTCATTGAATATTTGGATAAAGGCTGCAGTATTTTATTCTTTTTTGCATATCATTAATTTCTTTTCTAAAATTTTGATTGAATCTACTGTAATGACATTGCTTAATAAAATTACATAGATTTCAAGTGTACAATTCCATAATTTATCATCTGTATATTGTAGTGTGTTTACAAATTTCTAAATTTTCCATAATAAAATATATTTTAAAATAAATTTTTAAAAATATCAGAGACAGAGAAGCATTGATCAGACCGTCAAACCTCAGAGGGAAGGTAGGGGATGGTGGGGATAAGGGGGAGAGATCAACCAAAGGACTTGTATGCATGCATATAAGCCTAACCAATGGACACAGACACCAGGGGGGTGAGGGCATGAGTGGGGGGTGGGGTGGGGGAGAAATGGGGCGATAAGGACACATATATAATACGTTAATCAATAAAGAAAAATAAAGAATAAGAACTGTGAAAAATAAAAATAAAAAATAAAAATATCTAAGATTCCAAATTATTTTGCCAATAGCCTATTATATTCTGTGTATTCTGTTAAGTTTACAAAAACATTTGTTACATAGAGTTAAGATTTATAGAGCAGTTACTATCTGTAAAAAAAGTCTTCATTTATACCACAAAATATAAGAATAATATTAAATAAAAAACTGGAATTGAAGAAGTTTATTTTATTTTATACAGAAATGTAAGATTTTGTATGAATTATGGACATGATACATAATGGTTTATTCTTATCAAAGATCCAATTTGCAAAATATTGATCCCTGCTGTTTTATGTAGAAACAGACTTTTCTCTGAAGAAAAGCAAGTGCCTATAAACTTTTGTGATCCAAGCCTGCCCCCTGGTGCTTGATCTGTACCTGCCTAGGAAATGCTGGCTAAGGAGCAGGCAGCGCCCTCTTCAAAAACTCTTCAAAGAAAGAGTTCCTTGAAACTAGGGGAACACCAGAGGCAAATTTCCTCTAGTGCCCCAGGCATTTCCATTTGTGGTCCAAAACCACCATGTGTGCTTAAAGATAAAACAAAACGTAGCTTGAGGTACAATGGGAATGTAGAAAACTTCTAAGTTACTCAAGTAGACTCTCCACACATTCTTAATTTTTTTAAATTACAAACCTTCAAGTTTGAAAGTGAATTTTTATAGGAAATAATCTGATCAATTTTATTCACCAGGTGCCAAAAAAATTATGTTTAAGCATCCATTTTAGAGTCTATTTGGTCTTGAATATTCAGTAAAATAAGTAAAGAAGTTGTCTATCTATAGTGCTGATCAAAGTCTTTGTGTGAATGTCTGATTCTCAGAGAAATGCTCTTTAGAAAGGGAATGGAAAGAGAACCTGTGCCATGGAGCTATGGAGAGCAAGAGCTGCTCTTTCAGAAAAGGCTGCCTGTGTCATCAATGCTGCTATTTTTTTCTATTTTAAGATGAAAAGACACATTTCTTTCTCTAAGAGGCAGTGCTGATACTGAAATCCTCAGGAATCCAGGAAAAGTTGTAATGGAGATAGTGCTTATAGGGACTCAGTTTAGGTCCCTTGAAAATGGGCACAACTATAGCCAAAACATGTTAAAGAAACAAAGGTAAGAATACCTCAACCACACTGGCAATGCTATATGTCTTTGTGATGGCTTTAAATGTACTTATGAAGCCACATGAATCATGTTATTTCATTTCTGAAATATTGAAGCCAGAGACTTAAATTCTACAATTGTGTTACAAAATGATTTAGACATTGTTATTATTATTTTTAAAAATACTAGGCCCAGGCAATGTGGCTTAGTGATTGAGCTTTGACCTATGAACCATGAGGTCACAGTTCAATTCTCCATTAGGTCAGGGCATATGACTGGGCTGCAGGCTCAGTCCCCATTGTGGGGTGTACAGAATGCAGCTAATCAATTATTCTCTCTCATCATTGATGTTTCTATCTGTTTCTCCCGCTCCCTTCCTCTCTGAAATCAATAAAAATATATTCTAAAAATACTATGGACAATTTGATGCCCTGTAGAACAGTTAATTTAAACAACATTACTAAGATTTGATTGGGAATTCTTAAAATACTTTAATGAAAGTCCTATCCTATATAATAAAAGGGTAACATGCAAATAGATAGAACAGCAGAACAACTGAGCAATCAATCAAAGCATAATATGCTAATGATATGCTAAGGCTGTTCAACCGCTAGCTATGATGTGCACTGAATACCAGGGGGCAGATGCTCCAACTGGTAGGTTAGCTTGCTGCTGGGGTTCGGCCGACCAGGACTAAGCGAGATGTGACAGACACGCCCTAGAGCCCTCCCGCAGTCCCTTCAAGGCCCAATCATGCATCAGTGGGGTCCCTCAGCCTGGCCTGCACCCTCTCACAATCTGGGACCCCTTGGGGGATGTCAGAGAGCCAGTTTCAGCCCAATCCCGCAGGCCACTCCTCTTGGTAGGGCACCAGACGCAGGGCTCATGTCTGGTGTGTAATGCTGTGGCAGTGTGAACCTCTCCTGAATGGGACTGATTGGGCGTAAGCCCACGGCAGGCACAGTGGGGCCAGCAGGAACGACAGGTAGGAGCTGCAGGCGGTGTTGGACTGTGGGTTTCAGCCCAATCACTGCAGACCACCCAGAGGGACCCCACCCATGCACGAATTCGTGTACCAGGCCTCTAGTGTGCTCATAATATACTAAGAATTGGGCTATTGTGAACAATGCTGTGATGAACATGGGAGAGCAGATAATGGCTTCAAAATTCTGATCTCAATTTTTTTCTTTTTTGGCATATAAAGTAGGTTCACAGTTGTGAATACATGAAACACACAGTTTATTTTTATATTATTATTTATTAATCATTACATTATTTTTCATACTAACAACTGTAAAGCTACTTTTGCCCCACCCTGTATATCCAGAAGTGAATTGCTGCATCAGATAACAGTTCTATTTTTAGTTTTTTACTGTTCACCATAGTGGCTGCACCATTTTATATTCCCATCATCAATACACAAGGGTTTCCTTTTCTCCACATGCTTGCTGACACTTAGAATTGTAGTCATCCTAGCAGTATCAGAGGTGTAGCATATGTCCCAACTATCAAATGTATGCATTAAATAAGTGCTGTTTTTTAATATATCTACTATGTCTCAAAAATAGTTTTAAAAAGTATTTGGAAGAAACAATATCTGAAGTTCCAGCCTCAGGAAAATAAAATTAGAACCAAAATGAAAACTTCTCTAAACATGTCTATTATTTTTTTGGGAGCGTTCGTCCTTGTAGTTATCAAAATACCACAACAAACTATTGCTCACATTAGGGAGTACAATCAGGGAGAATGAAAGAAAAAAATCTCAGTTGATTACAGCTCACACACAGGATCTTTATGAACTGCACATTTTGCCAAAAATGAGACCAAATCAACTATTCACACAAAATCCAGTGGCATGCTAGATGGGAAACTTTTATGACATTGGCAAAATTGAAAATATGAAACAATTTAAGGCATTTTAGAATGGACAGGAATGTAAATATTCAGTTGTCCAACCCTATTTCTTTAATTTACATATAAGGAAACAGGCTCTGAAAATGTGGGCAATTTCCAAAGTTATGGAGACAGAGGCAGAACCAGAAATGGAATGAACCTTCAGCCACAGACTTTCCTGCATCTGCATCCACACTGACCTTTTTCTCTTTTGTAAAAAATGGACCCCTGCCCAGCTGGTGTTGTTCAGTGGTTGAGCATCGACCTATGAACCATGAGGTCATGGTTCAATTACTGGTCAGGGCACATGCCTGGGTTGCGGGCTCGATCTCCAGTGTGGAGTGTGCAGGAGGCAGCCAATCAATAAATGGTTCTCTCTCTCTCTCTCTCTCTCTCTCTCTCTCTCTCTATATATATATATATATATATATATATATATATATATATATATATATACACACACATACACATCCCTCTCCCTTTCTCTCAGAAATCAATAAAAATATATTTTAAAAAATAATGACAGTCCCACCAATCTGAAGACGAGTCTTCCATCTGTGCACTGAGCCTACCCTCTCTCTAGGTATTGAATGTGTTTATTGTTGTTCCTCTTAGATCCTTCTCCATCAGCATTTAAGTACATCACAGTCCTTAACACCTAAAATGAAATCATCTCTCCCTTCAGCAAATACACTCCTCCATGCACTGCCCTACCTTCCTGACTCCTCAGAGCCGAAAGTCTAGGGACAAATTGTGTCTCTATGCTAGTCCTGATTTTTTTACCTCCTTACCTGCTTTTTGGTCACTGCAATATGTCCCCCTCCCATAGTTTCTTCCCTCAGCCACTACGACAGTCTAATGAGTTGAGTGTGTTCCTAAATCCAGCAGAGGGTTTGTAGTTGTTACCTCACCTGACATCCCGGCAATATCCAACCAACATTACTATTAGCTGTGCCCTTTGAAAAACACCCCGTTCCTTTTACTTTCAACCTCCACCTTTTCCTGGGTTTGTCTTCACTTTTATTTTGTTTGTTTGTTTGTCATTGTTTGTCTTACCAGTTGCTCATTTTCTCTCTCATTCTTCTCCTTATCTGAACCAATAATGGTTAGAGCTTTTCAAGGTTTGGGCCCAGATTTTGTTTTCTTTTTATTCTCTGCTATCTCGTTAGCAATCTCATTTATACACATGGCTTTAATTCAAGCCTCATCCTACTATTCCTAAATTCACATCCACACCTGGGACCTCTTCTCTGAGCTCTTGACAGGTTGCTTCATATGCCTACTGGGTATCTCCACTTTGACAATTAACAGACATCTTTTGCTTAAAACTATTCAATAGATTCTCATTGTTTGGTGGTTACAGAGCAGAACATTCCCATGTGGCCTGGAAGACCTTGCATCATTCGGCCCTACAGACCTCAGAGAACCTCTTTTGCACGAAGCACCCACTCACTCTTCGCCCCACTCAAATTAGCTTTTTTCCCATTGTGTTTCCTCCATTCAGAGAGACTCTGCTATCTGTTCCATTTTCCTAGAGATTCCTTTTCTTTACTGTCATTTTCTCTTCTCCAAGGTAAAGTCCTGCTTGTCTTTCCCATCGCAGTTCAAATGTCACTTCTTTAGGAGAGCTTTGTTCGATCTGTGCTGGTGTGGAAAGGACACATATTATACTGGTCTGCTTTTACACTAATTGTTTTTAATCACTGTTCCAATAAAAAACAGCTTTCTTTTTCAGTATAACAAAAATTGATAGCCTATGGGTATTGAATAGTAAATAGAAAAAATTTATATTTTTCTATCATATGAAGTTACATTTGTATAAAATTTACAAATAACAGCTCTATTTTGATTTTTCGGTGTAAATAAGTTGCATTGATAGTCTATTATGATCTAATGCTAATTGCTTGTAGGATAGTTAGATAACAGTAAAGATACCTAATCTTTAGCTGTGGTCTTGTAGATATGCTCACCAAGTATCTATTGTTTCTTGTTCACTGTGCACTGCAACTGATAAGCCAAGGAATCAACATAGATTAGGTGCATATACTGTTTCTAAAAAGTCCAAACTTAGAAAGATAAATTATCAATATAGTTTTGTTTTGCTAACTTTACTACACTCTCTTGTTATGTTTATATAGGAAAGTCATAGAAATTATAAATTCAATATGAGTAAAGTTTAAACCAATATACATGTGCTTCTTGACTTGTGATGAGGTTACACCTGATAAAAACAAGATAAGTTGAAAATATAGTTTGTCAAAATGCATTTAATACACCTGACTTACCAAACTTCATAGGTTAGCCTGGCCAGTGTCTACTGAATTTGTATCTCTTTCATACCATCATAAAGTTGAAAAATCTTAAGTTGAACCACCATGTAAGTTAGGGACCATCTGTATTTTATGAAAATTCATTTGACTTTTAACATTTAATTTAAATGGTGTTTGTAGTCTAATTAAAAAATTCATAAGCATATGCAATATATTTTTTAAAATATCAATATTGAAAATTTTATAAGGATATAATTTTATTTTTAATTATTTGTTCTTTGTGCTAATTCTATTCCTGTAAAGAATCTAAATTAAGACAATTAATTATGCAGATGGCATACAATTTTTTCTGTAACTCCAAAAGCTCAGTACATCACTTTAGTGTTATATTCCTACTTTTAATTTTAAGAGTAGGAACCCTATTAAATGCTAAGATCTTATATGAACTATTGTATTCATTTTCAATGTTTGCAATGAAGCTACACATTTTCTTTTCTACACAAAAGTCAGCTCTTTACTTTTACCGCATAAATTCACATATTTTTGTTGATAAATTTTCTGTCAAAGGTGCCAAATACCTGTGTTGAATATATTCTTGAAAACATCTCCTCTTAAATGGTGTAAAACAAAGATAAGGGATTATATGCATATAAGGCACCACGATCATCTCTAAGGATTTTTTTGAAGGATGAACACTTCTATATCTATTTTAAACATTCCAAGTTCAAAATGAAATCAGGCAGCATCCGACCCACCTCTTCAACATGCTAATATATTTTCTGTTGCATCTGGGATTCTCTGTCTTGAGTAGCCATGTCTACTCGGCACTGTTATACACATCCAAGAATATGCACATTCTAATTCATCAAAATATTTGTAACAGAAAATTAAAATAAAGACTACTAAAAGTACTCCATATTTGACAAAGTATTTTGAGGTAACTTAATGGAAAGTAGAATAGTGAATGGTCAACAAAATTTTATTACCTCTCAAAGCCTTCTTTATGTGGAACAGACACATTTTGACACTTGATGACTCACTTCAGAATCCCTATTCTGACTCTTGCATTTCCATTATGAGCAAGAAAAATATAATTTTATAATCCCCAGTTTTTCTCCTTTCCCTTTTTGAATCCTTAAATGGCCAAGAAAAGAGTGCTTCTAGGTGGTTTCCTCTATGGAGTAAAAAAGTAAATTTGGGTGATTTTGAAATATGAACATTGGTTCTACAAGTCAAGTGTCACATGCAGGGAGTAGAGTATGAACATTTACTGTTCCCATCTGCTCAGCCAGCAGTCTGACAGCCCTGTCTACTGACATTACCAGAGCCAACACCTAGGTGGATTCCTAGAGGGATGTAGCTGGCAGTGACATTGTTCAGACACTGACATGTAAAATGAGTGTTACAACAACGTGAGCATTTCAGGTCATGATGGTGTTACCATCAAGGTTTGCTTGGAAACAGAAATTTCTCAATTATGATGGAATAAGCACTTCATATTCTCTTTTCTACTTAACTTGTGAAACTAAAAAAAATGCTTGATGTGCTTAATATTTTAGATTTTACTGATGATAGAATAATAAATAGGGTACGTTTTGCCAACATAACATAGGGTGACTGTTGAGATGGTTTCATGTGTGTGTTCTTAATTTTCTTAATGAGCCTTTATGCCTCATTGGAATAAATTGACTATTGGAGTATATTGTTTTCAGAAGCCTGGAGGCTTAAATCTGATTCATCTGAGGAAACAGAGCTTACTTTTTGTTGTTATTTTCAAACAGCATAAAAGGTAACAGTAGTTCATTGAATTAAAAATAAGATTAATGTTATTGACTCCACATCTCAGTGAAAAAGCAGTAAGAGATGAGCTTGAAAGAATGGGACTGTGTCAATGTCTTAGTTCCAGTAGCTATAACAACATATCACAGTCCGGGTAACTTATAAACTACAGAAATGTATTTCTCACAGTTCTGGAGGCTGGAAAGTTCAAGATCAAAGTGTCAGCATGGTCACATTCTAGTGAGGACTCACCTGACTCATAGCCAGCACTTCTTGCTATAAAGGAAGGGGCTAGGGATTGGAGCCTCTTTTATAAGGCACCAATCTGTCCTTGATGGCAGAGCCTCTCAAATGCCTCATTGGGCATCAGGATTTCAACATGAATATGAGTGGCACACAAACATTCAGACTATAGCAGTCAATATGTCAACATTTAACATGCTGCTAGAGGTATGTTTTCCTTACTGAACAGTACACCGTAAGAGAATATATCTCTAAAAGGAAAATAAAAGTTTCCTATGTAGGTGTGACTTATAAAGCTATAGATTTATCTAGAAGAAAAAATGGTCACTGACCAGATCAATGGGAACAATTTTCTTAGATATTCCCTGGTACTGTCTGAGATCCCAGGAGGGTTGAGTATGCCCAGGCTCACGGGGGATGGCAGTGAGTCTGTAAAATGGAGAGAAAAAGAAAGTTGAGCACACACAGACAGGTCATATAAGCAGTTGCCACTGTTGACCAATAAGTCACAGCCATGGCCTTAGATTCTTGCCATTGTAAGTGACATTAGGAAAGCCTTTCTTTGGGACTTCTAAAACACGTGGGACTTGGGATGTTGCAATTTGCTTTAAAATGTGTTGGGCATGTGATTCACAGTCTAATGTTCCAAAGTAATATGCTTTATTTCTAGATCTGAATTAGATTTCTGACATGAGGCCTCTGCTTGCCTAGTATGAACTCCTTAAACTAGCTCATCATGGTTCTTCCATTTGTCCTTCTCTGAGAATTCCTAGATCAAATCGGAATGGTCAGCCAGTGGTGTCCTGGCTCACACCTCCATGTGAGTCTGTCCTTCTCTTCCCAGTTCTGCCCTGGCCCTCACGGTTCACAAGCCTCCAGCCGGCCAAAGAAAATGACAAGTCTGGTAGGTGACTAGCCACCCGTTGGTGGCGGGAGGGGAGAGGCCTGCTTCTTGTTCCCCTTTGCTTTTTGGCAGGAACAGCAACTGGAACTGGCTTATTCGTGCACATTTGGTTCCCGGGCAACTCCTTGGCATTGCCTCTGAGGTTCCGGGATCTTTGTAGGAGGTTTAATTGCATCATACAACAAAACATTGAGCCTTTTCATGGACGTGCAGGATCAGCTAAGGCAGCTGAGCTACAGGAGGGATGGGGAATCCAAGTCTCCAAGGAGGCAGGGCCCGGCAGTTAATTAGGATCTGCTCTTCTCCTGGTGGGTGGCAGAAATCCTGGAGGAGAACAGAAAAGGCCTCTAAAGTGTTCTCACTGGCCCATTATCACTTCCTCTCTTATTTCAGTAATCAAAGCAATCGTATGGCCACGCCCAGTTTAAATGGTGTGGTGACGTGTATTCTACCCCCAGTGAAGTATGGCAAAGGTTGGGGGTGAGGAAGCAGACAAACACTACAGTATAAGGGTATGTTTAATCAATCTTTCTCTGTCTACCACACTTTCTAATTCAAATCTAATTTAGAGGTAAAGCAAGAGCCAAACAGATAGCAGGTCCTAATATCATCTTTTCTTATAGGTAAGTCTCATTGGAGAAATTGATGTGACTCTCTAGGAAAAACTGGACTTCCAAACACCCAACTCCATGGATAGTACTTATTTTCCCCAAAAATGGAAAGCCAGCAATTATCATCTTTCTGTAATGAGGAAGAAGATAGTAAATGGGCATCACTAAAACAGAAAGAACCCAAAATAGGATGATTCATGCTCCCAGAAAATTCCTAATTTCCAATCTCACCAGCAGACATTATTTGGGAAATAAAAGTGAGAGGTAAAAATAGCCTATGTTTATTCACTCCATGTTTTATACTCCCCCAGGGAGGACAGGAGTTTCCAACCCACGCTAGAACTGAGTGGGGAATACATAGTTTTCTCTAACATAACTCCCTTATGATTCCTTTCCTGGCACCCCTCCTGCTTCTCTAGATGCAATTTTTTCTTCAATCTGCCTTGGAGATTCCCTCACTGCTGCTTCTGTTTATTTTGTACCCGTTTTGGATCCTTCTCTTCTCTCAATTCACCAGCACAAATGAGGTGAAGAAGATTCTCCAACTCCAGCTAACCATGTGGAGAGAGAAGAAAGAATTGTACATAAAGCTTACAAGTTCTAATGTAGGACACATCTATTAGGCTGGTGATATGCACAGTCCCAAAATGGGTGTGAGCAGATAAATACACTCTTCATCTAATATCCTTCAGACAACAGGAAAGGCACATATATTTGTCTCCCTCTGCCTCTGCAAGGTTTATTTCAGGACTGGGAAGTAAAGTTTAGTTCCTATCTCTTTTTTCTCTCAATTCCCTCATCTATCTAATGCTACTTTCATCTCCTCTGGAGTAGAGAGAATGCACAGTTTGTGTCTGTTTGCACCGTGCACATCTGTACAAGCTCATCTCCATATGGGAGTTTTCAATTTAGGATTTCATATCTGGAAAATTTGATTTTAGGCAAATACTTATAGTTTCTTTGTTGCTGAAATAGTGAAAGAGTATAAACATAATAGAGGGAAATAGTAAGAATTAATTTTCCATCAATACAGTACTTCTAATTCTGCCATGCAGAAACCATATATGTTCATTTATACATTTATTTTTTAATTTGGTAAATCTTTCCTGACCTCATTCTATATTTTAGTACTCTGATAAAGACTGAATATTCCATAGCAATTAATATAGGGATGAACCTCCTTCTTATCTGCTTATAATTTATTGGGCTTTTGATTTTTTTATTTTCTCTTCTTTTCAATTAAATATATTCTTCTAAAAGTTGTAAAAATATATATAACTGGAGAGTAGCAGGCTTTTACTCACTTTGGGAATTTTAAACCAAGAATTCGAAGCCAAATTCCTTGTAAAATAACATAGAATATTTATATTTGGTATATTAAATGACTGCTATAATAGAAACATCAACAACAAAAACCATGCAAATACACAAGTGTCATTGTTGCACTCTATTTAAATCAGTGAATATGTAACATATAAAATAAACTTATGTGCAATATTGATATATTAATGCATGCTCTTTCTATTAAATTTACCAAATGACTCTAGTAGTTTTTTCCTAGAGTTTTGAGAGTTTAGCTTTATTTTCTCTTCCACAGCTGTATCACATCCTAAGTAACTGTCATCCAGATTTTTTCTTATTTATTAGATCTTACTTTTTCACCAATAAGAAATAATGGGGTTACTTCAGGACATGTCCTCACTTATTTTATGTGAATAATGATATGTGAAGTCTAATTTAGGAAATAGTTGCACTAATTTTCCTCTTCAGTGAAAAATCTCATTGCTTACTTTCATCTTGAATTGGGTTTCTAAAAAAATGTGTGGCCAAGCTACATGTTTAATATTTTCAATGTCCATTATTCAGAGTTTTCTTTATCTAACTCCTTTCCCCCCACCAAGTAGTAGACATTGAAACCCAACCTTGAGCTTCATAACCAAGCAATCTGGGAGTCTGGCTGTTTCCTGCTTCCTCGGCAGCTGGCTGAGACCCAGACACATGATTAAGCTACTCCTTACCACCCCCCGCCCCCTGTTTTTAAAGCATACGTCAGCAGGACTAGAAACCCAGGCTGTATATTGCTTGTCAAACCTCTTTGAAATTAATCATATAAATTAAAAATAAGAAACTTTTAAAATTTTTGCATGTCTATGGTATGCTCTGAAGAGGATATTATAGCATGTTTTTGGCTCTAGTAGCATTTGCAATTATAGCATACTGACTATATTCTAGGATTAAATTTTCTCTTCAAATTTTTATTGTCAACATCATTGTTCCTGTTTAAAGGTGATGAACATAAAAGCTTTGAGACTATAGAGCTAGCCATGAACAGATTTGTCTTATATACTCCCAGGAAGATTTGGCCCTTACATCTTTACCAAATTATCATCTCCACCTGCCAAGGCAAGAAACACCTATTTTCTTAATTGAATTTATTGTGGTGACATTGAATAATAAAATTCAAGTGTTTCAAGTGTACAGTTCAATAATGTATCATCTGTATATTGCATCGTGCATTCACCATCCAGGCGAGTCTCCTGCATCATCGTTTATCCTCCCGTTTACCCTCTTCCACCTCCCCTCATTTTTCTCTCTGTAATCACCATACTGTTGTCTGTGTCTCTTTTTGTTTGTTTATTTGTTTGCTTAATCCTTTGCCGGGGTCCAACCCCAGCAGGTCCAGGGGTTCCCAAAGGCGTAGACGGAGTCGGCGAAGAAGGAAGGACACGGAGACAGCGTTCAGTTGATCAGCAGCCTAGCCAGGATCTCCAGCCAAGTTCTGGTCTGGATCTCCAGAGAGGTTCTGCTGTTTATTGTCTTGTTACATCCGTATTTATACCAGTTGATTTTAATCCTGTCAATTTCTATTACAAAGGTTAGGGCGTTTCTTATCTCCATTCCAGGGAGTAAAGATTATGTAGTTTAAGCATGATTGTTTGTAGTTAAAGTGATTAACTACCCACGTGGCACTTAGTTAAGGAGTTTCATCCCCTCCCTGACTTCAGGGAAAAATCCCTACCTGGGGAAACAACCTTTCTCGGAGAGGTGACCTTGGTTAAAACACACAGCACTAAGGGGAGCAAACATATTAAGAACAGTATGCTATATACGCCAGGTCCCTTGAAACATATGCTGTGCAGATGTTTCTTTCCTGCAGAGACTGTGTCAAGCAGCAAGGATGGACCGGCTTCCGGCAATCCTTCACCTTCACACCTAGCCCCCCAAACACCCTCCCTTCTAAAAGCTCAGTCTGTTCTCTGTATCTCTGAGTCTGTTTCAATGTTGTTTGTTAGCTTATTTTGTTCAATTAGATATAATTTAAATTATATGGTACTTCTCTTTCTCTGAATGGTTTATTTCACTTAGAATAATTGTCTCCATGTCCATCCATGCTGTCACAAAAGTAAGATTTCCTTCTTTTTTTTACAGCCAAGTAGTATTTCATTGTGTAAATGTACCAAAGCTTTTTTATTCACTCATCTACTGATGGGCACTTGGGCTACTTCCAAATCTTGGCTATCTACACTAATAAAAGACAAATATGCAAATTGACCATACCTTAGCTATGCCTTAAGACATGCCCACCAGCCAATCAGAGCGACTATATGCAAATTAACCCAATCAAGATGGCGGCCGGCAGCCACGGAGCTGGAGCAAGCAGGAGGCTTGGTTGCCCTAATGATGGAGGAAGCTAAGCTTCCCAGCTGCCGTGGCACCTCTGAGCTCCAGTCAAAGCAACAAAGTTTCAATTATAGAAGATAAATAAACCCCAGATACCTGCTTTCAGCCGGCTGTGGCCATGGAGCTGGAGCAAGCAGGAGGCTTCCCTCCTGCATGCCACGGGTGGCTCTGAGCTCCACTCAAAGCAACAAAGTTTCAATTATAGAAGGTAAATAAACCCCAGAATAAAAAGAAAAAAAGAAAAAAAGGAGAGGCTTGGAGCTTCCATCACCGGGGGGTTTGGCCAGCCTGAAAATGGCCCTCAGCCCCTCAGCCAGACTGGCCAGGCACCCCAGCAGGGACCCCCCCACCATAAAGGGGGTGTGGCCAGCCTAAAAACAGCCATCAGCCCCTCACCCAGGCTGGCCAAACCTCCATGGGGAGAGGGTCCCCACTGGGGGGGGGGGCCTTGACCAGCCTGCAAAGAGCCATCAGCCCCTCACCCAAGCTGGCCAGGCACCCCTGTGAGGACCCCAACCCTGAAAGGGGTGTGACCAGCCTGAAAACAGCCATCAGCTCCTCACCCAGGCTGGCCAGGCACCCAAGAGGGACCCCACCCTGATCTGGGACACCCTTCAAGGCAAATGAGCCAGCCCCCACCCATGCACCAGGCCTCTATACAATATAATAAAAGGGTAATATGCAAACTGACCCTAACAGCAGAACGACTGGGAATGACTGGTCACTATGACACACACTGACCACCAGGGGGCAGATGCTCAATGCAGGAGCTGCCCCTGGTGGTCAGTGCACTCCCACAGGGGGAGCTCTGCTCATCCACAAGCCAGGCTGATGGCTTCCAGTACAGTGGTGGTGGTGGGAGTCTCTCCTGCCTCCTCAGCAGCACTAAGGATGTCCGATTGCAGCTTAGGCCTGCTCCCCGCTGGCAAGTGGACATTCCCTGAGGGCTGCCAGGCTGCCAGAGGGATGTCTGACTGTCAGCTTGGGCTGGATCCCCCAGGGAGCAGGCCTAAGCCAGCAGGTGGACATCGTCCAAGGGGTCCCAGACTGCAAGAAGGCAAAGCCCCAGCTGAGGGACAATTTTTGTGCACCGGGCCTCTAGTTGTAAATAATGCTGCAATGAACATAGAGGTACATATATTCTCCCAAATTAGTGTTTTCTGTTTCTTCAGATATATTCCTGGAAGTGTAATAGCTGGGTCATAAGGCAGTTACATTTATAATATTTTGAGGAAACTCCACACTCCTTTCCACTGTGTCTGTTCCAAGCTGCCTTCCCACCAACAGTGCACAAGCGTTCTCCACATTCTCACCAACATCTATTGGAAACGCCTACATTTAAAATGGGATTTTAAATAGTAGTATTACAATAAGCTCATCGAAATTAAATGGCTGTTTTGAACATTACTGAAATGAATAGAGTCTTCTGTAGATTATAACAGCAATGTTTTAAAAAGTATCTCCTTATATTGATTAGAAGATAGAAATGATTTTTACAATATTGTTAATTGTTTATAACTTCCAACAAATATGAAATTCTGCAAAACTATGTTATTTTATTTTAAAGTAAATTCATTGGGTTAGCATTGATTAATGAGATTATATAGGTTTCAAGTGTATGTACATTTCTATGATACATCATCTGTATATTGTGCCCACCAGCCAAAGTCAGATCATCTTCCATCACCATATGTTTGGCCCCCTTTATCCTTTACTATCCTCCCCACTCCCATTCCCTCTGGTAGCCACCATACTATTGTCTGTGTCTATGAATTTTGTTTGTTTGGTTTCTTCTTTGTTCATTTGTTGCTGTCAGTTTTATATTTCACATATGAGTGAAATCATACGGTTCTCAATTCCCATCCATATTGTTCCAAATGGCAGTATTTCATCCTTTCTTATGGCTGAGTAGTATTCCATTATATACATTTTTAATGTCATTGTGGAGGCAGCATCTTTCTCACAGTAAAGAATATAGCTTTACACACATGATTAGTGTCTTCCAGACTTGATCCTGGATATTTCAAAGGAACTTAGGAAAAGTCTTCTCTCTACCATGCCTGAAATTTCAAGCCTGATTATTTTCAGTTGCTTATCAAAGGGGTCCATTACTTGTCCCTTGCTCTACTGGAGTAATTAGGATTCATGGCTCAGCTTTACATGTGGAACACTTAAGGGAACATGGAATTAGATAAAACAAAGTAAAATGATGTAATATATACAACACATTATTTTTTAATAATTATTTTTTCTTAAAGCCACACACAGATTTCAATATTAGCCCTTTTTCATCTTATTATTTATGTATCAGATTTGTAATAAAATATCACCATTAAGATATGCTTCTAATGTTTATTTTACAAGGCCACTTTTATGTGCTCCTTTGAGTTTTGCATAATAATTGCCTTATCTCCAATTACATCGATATCCTCAAATTTAATAAAAGCATATCCCTAAGATTTTAGTAGTTACAAAAAGGGGCATGCATCTCATCATATTATAAATTTTTCTTTGGCACAATTTCTATAATTTAATATGTTGCAATAAATAAAATATTTCCTGTTATTTTCTATGAAACCATAACAAAACACAGCAAATATCTGTGGATGAAGAAGAATCAGTGAATTGTAGGAGATCTTAGCCATTTACCCTGCTTTTACCAATGCTATGGGCCATAAGTCTACCTCTAAAATATCTCTGAAAGACCATGAGATAACCACAATTTAAATGTTTCCATTGACAAGAGTTTCATTATATTACAAGGAACGTTTTATACTTTGTTATTTTTAAAGCTCTGATTTTAGAAAGATCATCTTATAAAGAACCAATTTGTACCTTCCTTTAATTTTGACTGATTGCTTATAATACCATAATCAGCAGTTGTGCAGTCAATTTAACCTGAACTTGTTCATTCTTCTAAATGACAACCTTTCCAATATTAATGACAATCACTTCTCTCCATAAGTCTATTGTCTCCACCAACAGTTTTACACATTTCTTGCAGCCCCCATCTCATGAAACACATTATTTTTATCTCCTTCAGTATATATATTAGATATTTTAATATATAGTTACTTTAGATAATCCTTATTTGGTGTTTTCTGATCCTATACAGCCATCCCTATTCCATTAAGTTTTTCTGTGCCAGTGGTATGACGATTACCACCATTTAAGAGAATGACAACTTAAGAAACTCCATTCCTCTATCTTCCTGAAAGAAAAAAAAAATTTCCCTGATATAAGGCTGAGAAAGAATAAAATTAAAATGATAAAATTATGTTTATTTTCTACCAAATATATACTAGTACAAGGCAATCAGGGGAACAGACTTGACTGAACTGTGCTGGACTATGTGTTATGCACACAAACACATAAGAGGTACATGGACTCTGTACATTAGGCAGTTCTTCTGTGTTGCAGAAGGTGTCTTAAACTTCCCATGATGCAGTTTTCTGTAAAATAAAATATGGATAGTTCAAGTTGCCAAATTTTCATTAGTGAAATGTAAGTGTAGACAATCCACTATAATCCACTTTTAAATTAACCTTTATGATTAAATGCAAATATGTCAATAAACACTGGCGAAGAATATGTCTAGATGAAAACTAAATAAAATGCCAAAGTAGTACCAACCTAAATAAAGAAATGCAATTTGAACAACAATAAACATTTACTGTTGTTTATCATTGTGAAAAAAAAATGTTATTTGATTTTTGTTACTAGTAGTTTACTGTGGTTAATCTGTATAATTACCTCTTTCTGAAAAGTGATTTGAAGAAATATATTAAATGCATTAAATATATTCACATGTTTAAAAACAATAATTTGCCTACCCAGAAATTTATCGTAAAGGATAATTAAATGTACCCACAAATATTTCTATATAAGTGTAGTCATTGTGTCATTGTTTGTCATAGCAGGAAATATGTGCATCTTAGATGGTGAAAAGTAAGGGAAATTAAAATGGTCAGTGCATTTATTTCATGCAGTAGATTGTATATAGTCATTATACTCCAACTTTCTGAGCACTATTTTCTGGCATTTCATATTCGCATAATTTATTTTTGAAAGAAAAGACCACAGGATACAACAAAGATGACAGAATATTATATGGAGTTTTAATACTGAATATTGCATAAATGGGGAGAAGATACACCACAGTATTCATGTCAATATATACATTGATTTGGCCTACGACAGGGCAGACGTTTTCAGGGAAATTAGCAATATAAAGGGAAAACTGAAGCAAAAAAACATGTTGTAGGTTGAATTATGTCCCATACAGTAACATGCAGTACTTTGAATGTGGCTGTATTTGGGATAATATTTGAAGAAGTAATTAAATTAAAACAGTATAATTAGGACGGCCCTAACCCAATATGCTTCGTGTCCCTATAAAGAAGAGATTGGGACACAGGCACATATGCACCAAGGAAAGACCATGTGAAGATGGACAGAGGGAAGATCGCTTTCTGCAAGTCAGTCAGAGAGGCCTAGGAATGGATTCCCTAGTCTGAAGAAGGGTTTGCACTTCTGCCACCCACGTTTCAACTCAGCACAGTGACAATTTGACACTGAAGCACCTTGACAAACCATCAAAGTGGTATCAGACTAACATGTACCTCCCTGTGCCTCAGGTTGCTAAGCTCCACCTCATTCCTACTTCAAAGGAGACTTTTTAAGTTAGTGCTTTCTTAATAACAAAGTCATATGTGTTGGTAAAAGAAAAAAAAATGAAGGCATAGTTTAAAAAATAAAATCACCTATAACACCACGATCAGGGGAGAAGTGTTCTTTAGGTGTATAGCCTTCCAGATTCTCCTGTGCATTGATAGGTTTTTGAAGCAGATCAACTTGTACATACTGTTTTATAACTTTTTTTAAATATTTTTTTATTGACTTCAGAGAAGAAGGGAGAGGGAGAGAAGATAGAAACATCAGTGATGAGAGAGAACCATTGATTGGCTGCCTCCTGCACGCCCCCCACCAGGGATTGAACCCGCAACCCAGGCGTGTGCCCTAGATCAGAATCAAACCTGGGACCCTTCAGTCCTCAGGCTGACGCTCCATCCACTGAGCCAAACCAGCTAGGGCCTGTTTTATAACTTTTTTACACTTGATAGTACTGTGACTTTCATGCTGTGTCAAATATACTGCTACATCTTTTTTATTTTAATTGACTTCAGAGAGGAAGGTAGAGGGAGAGAAAGATGGAAACATCAATGATGAGAGAGAATAATTGATCAGCTGCCTGCTTCAGGCCCCACACTGGGGATCGAGCCCCCAACCCAGGCATGTGCCTCAACCAGGAATAGAACCCTTAACTCCTGGTTCATAGGTTGAAGCTCAGAGCCATGCTTTTGAGCACTACATCTTTTTAAATGGCTTCATGGTATTCCATCATATGTGCCTCATTTTATTAAACTATTGTTGCTTTTCAGTTTGTTTCCAATTTTTCACTAATGAACTGCTGAAAAAACAACAAAAAAAGAAGGAGACAACTCTGCTAACATCCTGGTCTCCGACTTCTAGCCTCTTGCACTGTGAAAACACAAAATTCTGTTGTTCAAGCCACCCAGTCTGTGGTACTTGGTTATGGCAGCCCTAGCAGACTAGTGCAAAACATAATCACTAAATAAGTAGATAAGAACAACTGGAATTTGCTGATTCTGCAGACCACAGGGTCTATATAAAATCTGAGATACGGCTATAAAACTGGGAGGGCTAAATTATTGCCAGATCAGTGCATTTTATTTTTGCTGTCTGTCTTGTGACTGATCCTTTTGCCCGTGGCCTGATTGTTCTTCTAAAATAGCTCACCTTCTCCAAAAGTTCAGTTTCTATAGGCAACAGCTGATTGTGGACATCAAGGTTGCTGGGTTTTGTAATATTTTTTTTTTCAGTTTTTTTGTGTTTTTTTTTTTTTTTTTATGTTGATGATTAGAAAGCAGAAAAACTTAACACTTGAAGCTATAAACTGGGTTTGTGATTTCTGAGTTTGGGACTTGAATTTACCCTCAGAGCTGGCAAGTTTATTGTTTGCAGATAGTCTCTTAATGAGTTTTCGGTTATGCAATGTTTACATAAAGTTCCCACTCTGGGATGTTGACTCCCCAGACATCCTGGCTCCCAGAAACTAAACTGAGCTACCAAATAATATAAAAGACTCTTCATTCATTATGTCTGTAGGTTAGAATCCCACTTAAAAATGTTTCTTTATAAATATGTGTTTAGACTGTACTTTCCCTAATTATATTTATTGTCTCTTGGCAAATGCTTTGTGTGTGTGGTCTTGTTCTAGCATTTGCTCGAGATTTTGAAAGGAAGGGTGGGCTGTGATACATGTGGGTACCATGCCAGCAGAGGGACCATAAAGAAACCCCAACGGGGATTGCTGACGTGTACTGTAGAGCCAACCCATGCATGGAGCTGTTTTTATATGGAATAACTCCGATATGAGCAAATGTAATGACACGCAGGATTCATGTGTTCTGATGGATTACATTCATGACATCTGAAGACAAGACCAACTGTGTATGTAGAAAGTGGTGTTTTCCAGGAAAAGAGTTGAAATTCTCAAGTCCAGTCATCTTGGAAAACAGCCAGTCCTGGGACAGAAAATGACTCTCAGAAGAGTATTCTTTACACTTGGTGAGGTAGAAGGGTAGCAAAAATATTATTGTCTTCAATCCATGGGGAGGTTTGGGTGCTCAGCCCCAAGAAAGAGTAATTTGATAATATGTTCACTGGGCAACGCTAACCTGGCTCCTGCAGCTTGGAGATGAGGCAAGCTTAGTCACAGGAGGGCTTCTGTAGCACAAGGGCACCCAAGGTTTGTTGTTATTCACAACTAGAGGCCCTGTGCACGAAATTTATGCACAGGTAGGATCCCTAGGGCTGGCTGGCGATCAGGGCCAATCCAGGCCTTCCAGCTGCCAACTGAGGCCTTCCTTCGTTCCGTGCCACCCCCTGGTGGTCAGCACACATCATAGGGAGCAATCCAACTCCTAGTCTTCAGGTTGAACTACCAAGGGGACACTTTGCATATTAGCCTTTTATATATATACTAGAAGCCTGGTGCACAAAAATTTGTGCACTCGGGGGGGTCCCTCAGCCCAGCCTATGACCTCTTGCAGTCTGGGACTCCTCGGAGGATGTCCACCTGCTGGCTTAGGCCCACTCCCTGGGGTATCGGGCCTAAGCTGGCAGTCAGACATCCCTCTGGCAGCCCGGGAGCCCTCGGGGGATGTCCACTTGCCAGCGGAGAGCGGGGCTAAGCTGCAGTCGTACATCCTTAATGCTGTTGAGGAGGCAGGAGCGGCTCCCACCACCACCAATCAGCCTGGCTTGTGGCTGAGCAGAGCTCCCCCTGTGGGAGCACACTGACCACTAGGGGGCAGCTCCTGCATTGAGCGTCTGCCCCCTTGTGGTCAGTGTGTGTCATAGTGACCAGTCATTCCCAGTTGTTCTGCTGTTAGGATCAGTTTGGATATTACCCTTTTATTATATAGGATAGAGGCCTGGTGCATGGGTGGGGGCCGGCTGGTTTGGCCTGAAGGGTGTCCCGGATCAGGGTGGGAGTCCCCCTGGGGTGCCTAGCCAGCCTGGGTGAGGGGCTGATGGCTGTTTGCAGGCTGGTGGAGCCCCCCCCCCCCAGTGGGGACCCTCACCCCATGGAGGTTTGGCCAGCCTGGGTGAGGGGCTGATGGCTGTTTTCAGGCTGGCCATACCCCCTTTAGGGTGGGGGGTCCATACTGGGGTTCCTGGTCAGTCTGGGTGAGGGGCTGAGGGCCCTTTTCAGGCTGGCCAAGCCCCCCCGGCGACAGAAGCTCCCAGTCTCTTCTTTTTTTCTTTTTTTCTTTTTTATTCTGGGATTTATTTACCTTTTATAACTGAAACTTTGTAGCCTTGAGAGGAGCTCAGAGCTGGCCAGGGTGGACGGGAGGGAAGCTTGGCTTCCTCCATTGCCAGGGGCAACCCACTCCTGCTTGCTCCAACTCCGTGACCATGGCTGGCTGAAAGCAGGTATGTGGGGTTTATTTACCTTCTATAATTGAAACTTTGTTGCTTTGAGTGGAGCTCAGAGCCGCTGCGGGAGGCGAGAAGCTTTGCTTCCTCCATCATTGGGGCAACCAACCCTCCTGCTTGCTCCAGCTCCTTGGCTGCCAGCTGCCATCTTGGTTGGGTTAATTTGCATATAGTTTCTCTGATTGGCTGGTGGGCGTGGCTTAAGGCATAGAGAAGGTACAGCCAATTTGCATGTTTGTCTTTTATTAGTGTAGATAGATGACTGTGTGGTGGCTTCCTTTTCCTAACCTCATACTCACTCAATGATTTCCAAATGCTGGAGAAGTGACTGTGTCTCCAAATAGTACAGTACACACCTGATTGCCTGGGCTCATTTATGAAAGGATTTTTCCAAGTAATGAAATAGCCAGCTGTCGGACATGATGTGACTAATATAATTAATAGAATGAAAGCAAGATTCTAGTTTGGTCTTGAAATTTAATAGATCTCTGGCTTTGACCAAGGCTCTTAGAATCTTTATGTTTCTGTTCCTAAATAAGGGACTTGAAGGAGATGATCATCATGGTCAATGACCAGCAAGTAGTATCTCCTGTTTTATTAAGCACCGTTGACATAAAAGAATCGTTATTTTTGCATATCAATTATTGCACTGAGTTGAATATATGAAGAGAGGATTATATCAATTTAATGAGACCCAGAGCTGAACTGGAACTGATGCCACAAGAGGTCCTTCTTAATTATTTTTCCTTAAAAGAAAAAAAACACGGCATCAATGTACCGTTGTTCTTCTCCTCATTCTCCTTTATTTCTCCCACAAGAAGACTGTGAAATCCCTTGGCCTTCTAGGAAAAGTCTTGATAATCTTCTGAAAAATGAATTGAGTTGATTCACAAGTAGCTTTTTTAAGACTCTAAAAATGTCTCTAGAAAATAATTCCTGGTCTCCCACTTCCCATCATCATCATCTTCAAAGCCTTCTCCGTCAGACACATTGGTCCACAGTCAAACACTTTGCACTCATGTCTCCCCTTAATCTCACTCACAGGTTTGTTTGCTCACTAAAGTCTGTCTTCATCTTTTAACAATACGCGTTGATGTATTTTTAGTAAGGGCTCAGTTTAGAAAACATAAACCTATTAGATATTTTAAGGATAAAAAGACATAAGTAGACATTAGCTGAAATGTAGAGGTATTGGCACCTGAAAGGGTCGAAGGAGCAGGTTCTAAAGCTGATTGCAAAGGAGAGCTATTTGTTTGTGGCCACCGTTGAAGTGAGGCTAGTTTCAATAAGAGGGACTTCAAAAAGTTTATTTCAGAAGCCTCATTCTTACAATAAGGGAGACATGTTGATAAGCCTCTTTTTCTTGACACCCAGGGTTGCTAAAGAATGAACCCTGGTACCTCTTGGCCCTACCTAAGCGGCAGCAACCTTGAGCTGCAGGGAGATTGTCTAGGCCTTAAATCTGCCTTCTGACATTGCTTGAGAGCCTCTTGTTAGATAACCCCAATTCACCCCCAAAAACAAAGCTTTAAAGCATTCTTGAAAACAGGGCTTACCCTGCCTGGCCTCTTTAAACAGAAGGAAGATAAAATGGGAATTGAAAGCCCATCTGTGCTCTGAATGTACAGCTGATACTGGCTTCTCTGTTTTTCTCTTCGGTTTGCCTCTCCTTTTCCCACCCAGGGAGTAAATATCTTGGCTGCACTTGTATTGTGGTCCATTGTTTACACATATTAATGATCTTCCTATAACCTCTCCCTAAGTAGTGGCATATTACATGCTGCATTTGTTTGCTAGAATTGCCATAACAAAGTACCACAAACTGGGTGGCAGAGACCAGGGAAATGTATTGTCTCACAGTTCTGGAGGCTAGACGTCTGAGATCAAGCTGTCAGAGTTGGCTCCTTCTGATTAAGGTCTGTAAGGAAGAATCTGTTCTTTGCCTATCTCCTAGCTTCTGAAGGTTTGCTGACAATCTTTCTCATTCTTTTGCTTCTGCTCTCTCACTCTAATCTCTGCCTTCATCTTCCCAGGGTGTTCTCCCTGTGTATCTGTCTCCAAATCTCCCCCTTTTACAGAACTCCAGTCATGTAGGATTAGGGGCCCACCCTACTCCAAGTATGACTTCATCGTCTGTTAGCTAATTACATCTGTAGTGATTCTATTTCCAAATGAAGTTACACTGTGAAATACTATGCCTTAGCACTGCAATGTATGGATTGGTGAGGGGAACAATTCAACCCACAATACAATTGATTTTGTTTTAACGAATGGTCTGTGTACAGTGAACATTTACTTAATCATCATCGGGCAACTCAGGAAAAAGACCTCATTCAAGGTCAATGCTAACATCAGGTAACCCACCAGAACAAGCAAACTCTGTTAAGCATCCTATGCGAAGATTTTCCTCCCCAAGCCAATGGGTTGTATGTGGTGAATGTGAGAAATAGAAAGAATACAATATCTCATCTCTTTGGTGCCAAAGCATATTCATTTGTTTGCTTAAATTATTTTATAGTCCCCGTGCTCTTTGGCATTGAAAAAATAAATGGTTTGTTTTATTTTTTTTTTTCTCTCTTGGTGTTGCTTTGAAGATTTTCAATCCACTAAGAATGTTGTGTGTTAACAAGGGAAAGCCCAAATTAAAGGAAGCAAGTGGTTTGGCAGTTGAAAACAGTTAGAATTAAGTTTGTGAAAATATCTTTCCACTGCCATGTTTTAACTTGTTTTAATAGCACTGAATATATCTTTTTATTAGTTGTAGAGCAGCTTACGAATATTTACCTGTCTGTTGGGTGCATCTATTATAGGGAACGCAGAGGGGAGATTCTTTCCTTTTAGGAGTCTGTTAATTTGCTGAGTGGGGGTTGCTTAAAAACCAGGTTTTGGCTCCTGTTAGTGGAAAGTCACTCAGTGGGGAGAGGAGAGGACAGTGTTCCTATTCCCTTATCTGTGTAATGAGTATTTAGTTTCCACGGTCATTGCAAGTTCAGATCAACAGCCACGGTGTTGTAACAGAGTTCTACTTTTTAGTCCAACTTCTGGCAAGCTGTCCCTCCTTTTCACTTTCTTAAAGGGGACAATTGAAGATGCCGATTTTGTTTCTGATTGGGCCTCGGTTCAAATGGAAGCTTGGCAGCTCTATCAGTTGTGTTGTCTAAATCCTGCAGTTTCAGTTTCCTCAAGCCCCAAGGGCAGATCATAGGACTTATCCCGCAGTTTTATAATAGTGGGGATTGGCGCTCAGTAAGGTCCTGTATGGAAAATATATAGTGTGGTGCCTGATTTCAACTAATTTGGGAACAATTTCTTCTCCCTGGGATGTTTGATCATTTCTTTCTCATTGGTATTTACCCATTTCATCACACTGTATCTCATGCTAAGTTCCCTAAGTGTGGAACGATTCCTTGTACTAGGCTGGTGATCATCATTTCTGTTTTGCGTATTCTGTTTTCTTATTTGCAGATTATCTCTTTGAGATCTCTTTTTTCCCTGTACCAAATTCTCACTCATTCCCCATAAATGTCTTCTGCTCTCTAAGAGAGTTATCTTTCATTTGTGTTTTCCACAATGTTGCCTTTGCTATTTACTGTTTCTGATGGTGATTTTATTGGGCATGGTTGGTTGACTTCCCAGCATCCATGTCACCAATGCCTCCCCTTGTAGGCGTCATGAGGTTTGTGTGTCTGGTTGACTCTTCTCTCAGCTCCAGGGATGGGACCTGAGGGAGCCAAGACAAGCTGTAAAATGTTATGCCCTTGGGTTCACTGGGTGATGCTTGGACACTCAATCTGATTGCTTCTCCCAGACTCAAGCCAAGTTGTGAAGAGGGAACTCTTCCTTCTGGACAGTGTTTAGGGTTTTGGGGTTTAAATATGCAGCCGCTGCAGCCATTTTGCCACCTTGAAAAAGGCTAAGCCCAGACCAAAACCAACCTGACAAGGAGAGAAGTTCTGAGAGAGAAGCTGGGAAAGCACACAGGAGCTCTGATCCAGCGCTGCCTGGAGCCTGATCCATCTGAACGTTCAAGTTAAGTGAGACAATATATTTTCTTAAGGGTTAAGTAACCTTAGATTGGATTTTCCTTCATTAGAACTTGCAACATTTTAACCCATTTACTTTGCTATGTTATTACTTTCATTTTGTTCCACTGGCTTTTTAAAAATTCTTTATTGTTTAAAGTAATATAGAAGCCTCCTTTTTGCCCCATTGACCTATCCCCAGCTGGCCCCCCCGCCCCCGCCCCCAGCACAAGCCCTCACCCTCCTATTGTCTGTGTCCATTGGTTATGCTCATATGCATGCATACAAGTCCTTTGGTTGATCTCTTAATTTGTTCACATTCAACAGTGTGTGTTCTTTTATTGATATAAAAAGAAACAACAGCCATTTTCTAAAGTTATACTATATTCTTCTATAAAAATCTTTGAGACAAAATTGCATCATTCCTTTTATTGTTTTATAACACTTTTATAATTTCATAGTGTTTTCATAATTTTATAATATTCTAATAATTTTTATTTTTTCTTTTATACACATTTCCAAAAGGATAACTCACAGATTCTTGTTATTGTTGCTAAAAAATGTTGATTTGCTAGCTCAGACAGTCTTCAGTTATCTTATGGGCCTTAGAGCAAGCAGTTTGAAAGGTACAAGTATTCCACCATAAATAAGGAAGGAAGGACTCACACTCTTACTCTTAAGTGGTCTGTGCCCATTGCTGGCTTTCATACCTTTACAGATCAGGCTTTGGCATGACCTGGTTCTCATGTCTTAAAATCTACTAAACCGCCACCCCTGAAAGGAAACGTGATCTGAAATAAATCCTCACCACGGACTTCAAAATAACAACTTACCTCCCTCCACCTCCACATCCCCTTGGTGCTGCTCCCTTTCCTTGAAAGAACAGCACACATCACTTTCTAACATACCCTACATTCTACGTTCACTGTTTGTATTGTTATTGTCTATCTCTCCCTATTAGAATGAAAGATTTTCACATTTAGGCTTTTTTCTTGTTTGTTTAACTGATCTATTCCAATACTACTTGGAACATATAAAATTCTGAATGACCACAGGATTGAATAAGTGCACACATACATATATACACATCCATGCACCTGTAAGTTTTTTCAATGTTTGTTTCATTCTAGGTTTCACAAAGATCGGATTATATTTATATTAGAGGCCCATTGCACAAAAATTTGTGTACTTGGGGGGTACCTCAGCCCGGCCTGTACCCTCTCTCAGTCTGGGACCCCTCAGGGGATTTCCAACTGCTGGCTTAGGCCTGCTCCCCAGGGGATTGGGCCTAAGCTGGCAGTCAGGCATCCCTCTGGCAGCCCAGGAGCCCTTGATGGATGTCCACTTGCCAGGGGGCAGCAGGCCTAAGCTGCAGTCAGACATCCTTAGCACTGCTGAGGAAGCAGGAGAGGCTCCCACCACCACCGCTATGCTGGCGGCCATCAGCCTGGCTGTGACTGAGCAGAGCTCCCCCTGTGGGAGCACACTGACCACCAGGGGCAGCTCCTGCATTGAGAGTCTCTCCCCTGGTGGTCAGTGTGTGTCATAGTGACCAGTCATTCCCAGTCTTTCTGCTGTTAGGGTCAATTTGCATATTACCCTTTTATTATATAGGATATAGGCCTGGTGCATGGGTGGGGGCTGGCTAGTTTGCCCTGAAGGGTGTCCCGGATCAGGGTGGGGGTCCCGCTGTGGTGCCTGGCCAGCCTGGGTGAGGAGCTGAGGGCCGTTTTCAGACTGGTCACACCCCCTTCAGGGTAGGGGTCCCCACTGGAGTGCCTGGCCAACCTGGGTGAGGGGCTGATGGCTGTTTGCATGCTGGCCAAGCACCCCAGTGGGGACCCTCACCCCATGAGGGTGTGGCCAGCCTGGGTGAGGGGCTGATGGCTGTTTGCAGGCTGGCCAAGGCCCCCAGCCACCCAAGCTCCCAGTGGATGATGGCTGGAAGAAGGTATCTGGGATTTATTTATCTTCTATAATTGAAACTTTGTTGCCTTGAGCAGAGGCCACAGCCAGCCAGGGCAGGCGGGAAGCTTGGCTTCCTCCATTGCTGGGGCAACCAAGCCTCCTGCTTGCTCCAGCTCTGTGGCTGCCGGCCGCCATCTTGGTTGGGTTAATTTGCATATAGTTGCTCTGATTGGCTGGTGGGCGTGGCTTGGGGCGTAGCAGAGGTGCGGTCAATATGCATGTTTCTCTTTTATTAGATTAGATGTTTGTTTTTGTTTAGTCATTAATAGAATTCATGACCATGCCTCCACATTATATAGTGAGAACTTGTTGTGGTTATTTAAGCTATACAGTATTACATAATCAGGATGCACCATGATTTCCTCAAACCCTACCATAGTGATTAGCATTAGGTATATTTACATTTTTTCCAGTAAAGCTTTATCATTATAAGTCATTAAATACTGCTACCACTATATTTAAAGGGGAGCACTCTGGCACTGGGAAGAACATTTTAAAAAAAATTTAAATGTAGAAGATGGACAAAATAATGATATCTCAAAATCCACTTAATTCATAGACTACTTTTGAAATCTTATGTTTCCATATATTTGAGGTCTTTTCCTTTTTCTGCTGTAGAGTGGTAAACATCCTTTGCCTTTTTTTCCTATGCATTATCTGTGTCTCTTAACCATTTATAGCAGTCTCTACTGCTGATAATTGTCCTTTGTCTTTCATGCGTTGCCAATTTTTCCTCAATCACTTTTCTTTTGACAGTCATATTAAAAAACAAACTTTTGCATGCTATAATATTTTTAAAGTTGTAACTTTAAAATATTGTTTGCTTGGTCACTCAGAATTTATAGCTAGTTTATTTGTTGTAACTGTTGATTTCCATCCTGCATTATAACAGGATACTTTGATTCAAAAGTCACTTCAAATACAAAGTGATGAACTGCCCTAATTAAAATAATTTTCAGATAGTATATTCACTGAGAATTTAGATATAATAAAGATTTTAGGTTCAATCGCTTTTGTAATATTTTCCTGCTTTTCAAAAACAAATAAACAAAAACACCTCAGTTTTGAGGCATTTGAATATAGACCATAAAGTACTGTAAGACTTTCTTGCTTTTACATTCCCTAATGTAACTGGAGTTTTTAAAAGAATATTTAAAATTCTTTGCCTACTTAAGTGCAGATGAACATAAAGAAAAGACATTTAGAATCAAAACTAAGCAGAGAAACCTCAATTATTTCAATAGCTTAGCAAGATAAAGGGTTATGTCTTGCTCATACAATAGTTCAAACACAGCTAATCCTTGAGATTGGGCAACTCTTCTGGGAGTCTGACTAACACTGAGGTGGCAATTTAGGGTTTTAGGTTCCTTTCATCCTTCGCTCTATATCCTTTTAGCCTTTCCATTCAACTCTTGGATGTAAATACAAGTGAGGGATTGCTTGGAAATACGTATAGGCTTATGAGCATCAGACTTCATTTCTAACCATTTCTTGGACACTCATTGACCACTAAATCACACGTTCCACCCAACTGAAAAGATATCTGGGAGGGATTTAACAAACACACATTCTCTACCATAACAAGGAAACTGGAAATGTATACAAGTGGTTTATCTTTATTTAAATTTGATTATTATTTAAAAACATAATTAAAAACAATTTAGAACTTAAGTCTAGGCCAGAATCATGCTTTTTTTTTTTTTTGCCTGCTCCATGTTCACACTCAGACCCCATTTGAAAAACTTTCATTACCTGGCGATGTTGACTAGGACTGTAATCACTAATCATGTGCCAGCTAAGATGAAGCCTTGGCATCAGGGGTGAAGACAAAGAGAACGAGACTTATAACATTGAAAATTAGTGCTAGGGACATTTTGAAGGTTAGTTACACAATAATAGTAGTTAATATTTGAGGAACTGTGATACATGTTTTTCATTTAATCAACTAGCTGAAGATATGAAAGAATACATCTGCACATCTATATGCATATCCATATCTAACTATGGAAGTTGGTTATTAAGTGAAGTGGTTATATTCTGACATTTTTACTTCCTGGTCACTCTAATATAAGCTACCAGTTAAATTCAGATTGATAGGCCATCTCTGCACACTTCTTTATTCACAGCTAACCACTGGACTCTCAGTTATGGTCTTAACTCTCTCCCATCCTAATGATGAAAGCTACGGCCATTCAGGAATGAAATTAAGACCTTAAATTTACACCTCATTGTTAGTCATACTGTCACCTTGACCTTTTCTGTAGTCTAATACTTATATTAATGCCTATTCCAGAGATGTGATCTGCACCTCACATCTCTCTTTTGTTTACTGGTCTTCTATTGTATACTGTGAGTCTGGGCCAAAATATCTTACTCTTCCTGATTTCCTCCTTGTACCAAAGTCCTAATGCTATATTCATATTTAGTGGCTGACATCCTGCTACCTTATGAAAATCATATCTGATTCGGTCTGCCTGTTTGAAAACCCAAGTTCACTTACAGATGTCACTATCCGTTTGAATAACCTTTCTCTAAATCAGACCTTCCTCATGCCTACTGAAGTCAGCTACTCCAAGAACTGCTTGTATTAAACTTCAAACTAATAACCTCCATTCGCTCTGGTTCCTTAGGTTCTGGCTCAATCCATGAGCCAATCTAATTCTAAACTCTTTCATCCTCTGCTCTACCCAATTCTCCTCTCCTTGATGGGGCTATACCCAGGACTGTTTCAAGTCTCAGTTAATGATGCTGTTTGGGTGTCTATGTACACATGGATATGCCTGTGAGTGTGTGTACATATGTTTGCTGTATTTGATAATAAAGGAGACATTGATTTAGATGCTTTTGTTCACTTATTTTCATGTGTTTATTTTTGTTGCATACTACTTTAAACAGATTAACTTTTTTAGTGGTTTTTAAATTAAGTTATATTTTATTGGTTGCAGCTACTGATATCTTCCTTTGTTTGCTTATGTTATTAAAGTCAGGGCTTCAAAGAACTCTGGGGATATTAATTCCAGTTTGAACATGTAAATGGGGCCACCCAAGAGATGTTTATTTTCTCAAACTTATTAGTTCACTACTGTGCAGAAAGGTGCCAAACACTTCTGAACCCAGACTAAATTGTTGGAGAACGTTGTGTAGGCCTGGCTTTGGAAAGCATGGCAGGATCAAAGAGACCAATATATCTGATTTGTTGGATCTTACAACTTATCCTGAATGATGGAATAGAGATTTAGCAATATTGCTTCTACTACTCATGGTGATTGAATTGGCCAAAATCTTCAGTCTCGGCATGGTTCCGCTTAAGGTTTTATTCTGGGAATTCTAGAGGAATCAGCATTAAACTTCTTGAAAGCTTTACAGCTGTTTCATCAAATATTTTCCACTATAATCATACTGGTTTGGGGATCTGTTGCTTAATATAATTATTCTTTGTGATCTATAGCTATATGTTCTCTCTCTTTTGAAACTCTAGGCTTCAGTATCTAACTTTTGTTGTGTAACACTGAACTTCTTCCGTACACTCATCCATCAAAATACACCTATGTGACCTCTTCTTTATTTATATCTATTATCTCAGCACCTACTGCAGCATTTCCCTTTATCTCGATTGTTTTATTACTTTCTCTTGAATACTGTTTCTCCCACTTTCTGTTAACCAATAATACTCATTAGAGTGGTCTCAATAAATAACACTGACTAAGGGTTGCCTATCCTGGACACTCCCTTCTAAATCAAATCCCTGTTTTAATTGCTCATTTCATTGGTAGCTTTTCTTCAAAGCGTTTATAATCATTTTCAGTCATATTTACTAGTGTTACGGAATTCAAAAGAGTAGACACTAACCCAATACACACCATTTACTTAAAAAGAGATGGATGTTGGGAATTAATTATTTATTACTTACAAATGGACATGTATTTGACTTTTTTGCATTGATCTGTATGTCTTGTGATCTAAATTAACTATTAGTCTTGTTGGTTACTTTGAAAAATTCCATAGCATTACCTGTATAGACAATGATGCAAATTGACATAGTTTTTTTCTTTTCTTTGGAAAATCATTAGTTGTTATTTCAATGCATGGCTGAGAACTGAAATAAATTTTGTATAGAAGTAAAAAAAAAAATAAGATGGGTATTTTGCTTTATTAAAACTCTAAGGTGATATTGACATGATACTTTTTTTATCACATATTTGTATTAAATACTGTCGTATGGGATACATTTATAAGTATATATTCAGATATTCCACATTATTGCAATCTTCAATATAAAGTGCTAGATTAAACAAATTTAAACATGTTCCTGTATATACACCTCTGGTAGGCACAGACACACACACACACACACACACACACACACACGATGTCTGATAGAATACATCTTCACTTCAAGGCTAGGTAAACTCTAATTCTATAAACCAGGGATGAAATGCTAATATAGGGAGATAAAGGAAATTAAAAGTGTACCTATCAGTTCCACAAATCAAGTGCCACTCTCAAAGTTTTGCTGCTTCTTTGTATACTTGTCCAAGAACACTGACATAGCAAGGTGCACAGGTCAGAAAAGGTCAGGGCTCTATTAAAGGGGAGGAAAGTAGAGGTATGAGTAGAGGTCAGGTAAGTAGTGGAGATAAAAATGACCCAAAAGAACTAGGTAGCACAGGTGAAATCATACAATATAGAGTAAATATTAACTTTAGAATCTTTTATTCCCCAATGGGTATGTGTTTGACAGATTGCCAACAGTTAGGGTTACAGAAATTAATGAAACTATTAAGTTCATGGAAGATGGAGAGTCAGAAATTCAAGCTCACTTTGAGGTCACTGTTAGTTTTAATTTTTAAGGAACAACATTCTTAAGTAGACCCTATGAGACTATAATGGTAAACAGAACAAGATCAATAAAAGAGCTTTAACATTTTAACATTAGAATATGGGAGGAGATAACTACTTTATTATGAGCTAATTTAAGAATTTTAACTTGGATGAGCGAATAGCATAAGAAGGGTAGTTCAGGGTACAACTGCCATTGAAGGAGGAAGTATAACATCAGCACCACAGCCAATGAAGACGTGGAGTCCACACAGGAGACAAAAGGGCTGCATCGAAGGCCAAGAGCAAGACAGAGATAGTCTCTTAAACTGGGAGGAGAAATAGTTAGACTATTACAGCAGTGATCAGTAGCCATGAACTTCCATTCTCTGCAGTAGAAGTAAAGGAAGTAAATGGCACAGGGACATAAGATGTCAGCTGTGTTTCACATGACTGTCCAGCATTAGTTTTACCCAATTTGATAGTCATTGCTGGATTTTATATATGCTGAGGCATTATGAGTCACCAAGTCAATAGTAGATATAATGGTGGGAGACAGTGTCTTCAATAAACTTCAAGACCATCATTTTATATATCTGTATAGAAATGCTTTACCACCATTAGGATTAACAGATAATGTGATTTCCATTTTCACCACTGTTTCAACAATTCCTGATTTTAAAAGTTTGAATGCACAACACCACTCTGAGTATTTATGGCAGCCACCAAGCTGCTACTGAAGTCGTCCATTGGGTGTGCCTGTGGCTGCACTGTTTACACAGTATTTTAAAGGATTTCAATAACTTTAATTGACTACAGACAACATCCCTAATAAGACACTGTTGTCAATGTCATTACTAATAATACTTTTCTGATATGTTAATGCTATGAAACAGTATAGAAAATGTAAAAGCCTCCTTGGATAAATGTCATGTGTTTTGTTAGAGATCAGAGAATCGTATTAATAATTCTTTCATTCATATAGTAATCCACACATATTTATAATTGACTTTTTATACCCTAGACATTTTCTGTCTGGAGATGTCAAGGAAAAAGTCATAGTCATACCTCTTGAACAGTATATAGTGGGCACAACAAACCTATAAAGAGATAAGTATAATGCATTGTTGTAGAAGCTAAATGAAATGTAGGACAAAAGTTCTATTTGGGGGACCAGACAAGGCTGAATAGAGGAAGTGACACTTGAGCTGGGGCCTAGTAGAACCTTCTAAAAGTAGAGAAAAATTAGGACCGTACAGAGTCAAGACTATGGAACAAACTTGTGAAAGGTTCCCAAGAGTGAAGAGTCTAGCCAAGTATGTTTTAAGCAACCTGAGAAGTTTCTAGTTCATTCACAAGAAGAAAAGCTAAATTTCCAGTGAATACATACATATAAAGTTTCTTTTGATGTTTTAATATTCAGATAAAAATCATAAATCAACATTTATACAAAACAGTACTTTTTTCTTTCTTTCTTTGAGTGTGGCAACCAGAAATGTTTAAGACAGTGTTGAAACTGAGTGAAAGTTTTACTGAAATGACAGAGTTCTAATGCCAGGTACTAGATTGCTCTAGTCTTTGAAGACTGTTTAAAATAAATCTTTACCTCTTTAATAATGGAGAATGTACATTCTATGATGAGGTGTAGACCGACACATAAAGGGTGGAGTGTTTACCTATACTGCCTTTCCTTCCAATACACTAAGTGTTGGAGGTCATCTAATGATCTGACCAATCAGACATGAGGACTGGTAAAAATACAGCACCACATGGCTTTGTAAACCAATTACTAAACAACATCATGTTTTCATTACCTTTTCCCCCAAAGTTGTACATGTAACTAAAATTAGTTCCTGCATATAGTCAACACACAATGACAAAAATACCAACGGATCAATTATTTACATGTAGAATTAAAGGATGAGTAACTGAAGTATGTTTTGACTCATTAAAATTTCTTCAAAATTATAGATTTCCCCATTAAAATTGTTCAAAAAACAAGATCAGCTCTACCCCAGTGTTTTTCACAGTCTGAGAAATTTTACAAATATCCTATTCTGCAAAAGTTGACATTATAAGTAGTAATACTGTTATAGATATTCTAAGATGCTCTTTAATTGCTATAGCACAAAATATAAAATATAGTCTCATTTCCCATATAAAATGTAACCTTATTTTTCTTTATGTAGGTATTCATTTGTATTAAAAAATAATGATACAAAACTGTTTTTGCAAAATATATGCCTGTCCTCTGCAAAGCTGACATTAAAACACCAGGTTTAATATGAAACCAATGAGAACAGAACATTTTTTAGTGATTTTCATTGCATTAGGAGAATTTCTTATGATTAACCTTGGCCCAAATTGTACCTTTTCATTTTTGTAGCGAAAGCTGCCCAGCAGCATTGATATTCACAAGTAAACAAGTGATGTTTATCTAATCAACCATGTTTACAGCTACAAATCCATTTTTGTTGAAAGGGGAAAAACTTCTTCCTGAATTTGCTACCCCCCTTTTGCTTGTCATTTCTTGGAAATTAGGACAGACAGTTTGAGATCATGAATAATGACATAAGACAATGGAACTCTGTCACATATAAATACAACTCAGAGCATGATAATCTCTGAATAATGCTTTGGAAGCTTGTTTTATCATTAGGACCCGAGTTATTTTTATAATGTCCTCCAGGAACCATTTAGGAAAACACAAGGTTCAAAAGGAAGGACAGCTAGTAACGATACAGAAATTATTTTTGAGTTTAGTCTTATGAAAGGATCTCTCTGGCACCATTGTTATTTTAAGAGGCAACTTGTTATTGTAGAGAAGAATGAAGACGTATTAAAGAAAATGACTTTAAAAATATGTCATTATTGCATTTTGGGGGGATATAGTTTTGAAGAAATGGTTTTGAAGAAATAATTATCCTCTGCAATTTAATTAAAAAAAAAAAAGACTACGCATTAGGTGAGCAGGATTGCTCTATTGAGAAAAAAAAAATTACAAAGAAAATAAAGGCTTGTTCATTAGAAAATAATGGCCCTGGTAATTAGGCTTTTACACCCTCAAGCGCTTTTAAATACAAGTGAGTGGTTTCTGATGTAGGTAAGCAGATCTAGGATGGATTCTGCTAGTAAAACCACACACATTGTCCTTGATAGCTCTGGGATTGAGTTCTTTCCTCTTCTAGTTCTAATGGGGTCAGCTCTCTGCCTGTTACTCTTCATTCAAGAATTTCATGTCCAGAAGTGAACACATATTCATGAAAAATCTTCAACTGGACTGTGCTTTTGTCTTAAACTCTTCAATATAAAAGGGCATTGTGTGTGTGTTTTTGAGAATGATAAAAAAAAGTCCAAAGTGGGAAGGAACTTATTGTTTCAAAGAACAATAAGAATTGAAATAGATTTATTTCTCACTTCCTGAATTTTCTCAAAACCAACTTTGCCTTAGTTTTCTGATTCATTTCCTTTCCTAATTTAGAATGAAACTCAATATAGTTTTATTTAGCTAAAATTAAACCAGTAGATGGGTCAAGTTGCCTAGAAGAACTTTTGCTTTCTTTTAAGCTGTTAATTGCTTAGCCACATCATTTCCCATGAGGGAAATCAGACCAAATTGACTTTTCATATTTTTGTCTATGGAAAAGATTAAATTTTTAAAAATCTTTATTACTGAAAGTATTACAGATGTCTCCTTTTTTCCCCCCATTGACCCTCCTAGCCTACCCCTCCCTCCACTCCAGGCCTTTACCACACTACTTGAGGCCCGATGCACGAAGATTTGTACAAGAATGGACCTTCCTTCCCCTGGCTGCCAGCACCGCCTTCGCTTTGGCCAGAGCTGCCTTTCTGCCTTCCCACACTGCCCAGAGTGGCTGGGGCGGTGCAGAACACCTTCGTCATTGCCATGGCGATGATGCAAGCATGCTGCCCCACCCCTGGTAGCTTGGCACCTGTGTATGCAAACTAACCCGCCATTTTTGTTGAGTAAATTTGCATACTCACTTCTGATTGGCTGGTGGGTGTTGTGAAGGTATGGTCAATTTGCATCTTTCTCTTTTATTAGTGTAGATTGTCTGTGCCCATAGGTTATGCATGTATGCATACAAGTTCTTTGGTTAATCTGCTCCCACAGACCCACCCCACTCCTCCACCACCACCCCTCCCCCTGCCTTCCATCTGAGATTCAACAGTCTGTTCCATGCTTTTATGTCTCTGGATCTATTTTGTTCATCAGTTTATTTTGTTCACTAGATTCCACATATGAGTGAGATCATGTGATACTTGTCTTTCTCTGACTGGATTATTTCACTTAGCATAATATTCTCAAAACATAGAAAAGTCTTAGAAGATTTGAAATAAGATGGCAAATGTAAATTGTGAGGTTAGAAATGCTTTAATCAATAGACACACATTAAAATTGAAAAAAAACAACATCCAAACAGCTTGATAGGAAAAGTAAGAGATCCAATAGTCCAAAGCTAAGATTTCCTTTTGAAATTGTACTGTTAATATTCAGATGAGACCTGAACCACAGTCAGGGCAGAGGTACAGCTGTGGTCATAGAGAGAAGAAATCCTTATTGAAGTTTGCCTGCAATCTGGAAACTGCTTTGCTCTCATTATTGCCACCTTGCAAAAAATGTGAGGAGACCTTAAAAGCTTCCCACCCCTGCATTGTTACATTAAAAATAGTAACACTGTTATGAATTAGCTGGGTCAGATATTGAACTTGGAGTGCCTCAAAGGTTAACTTGGCAACTTCCATCTCCCAAATCCAGAAATCAATCTGTGTCATTTAAGAAATTCCTTGGGAATATGTGTTTGGCAACAATCCCTGCTGTTTGCCACACACCACACCACCCTCCAAAATGCCATGATTTTATGTATAATAAGAGGCTCAACGATCCAAGAATTTTGGATTGAGCCCAACATCTAGAGAGCTGGGCCTGGAAACAAAGGAATGTTGGATCAGAAAAGAACCTCAAAATTGTAGTTGAAAGTTATTGTGGCTTCTCTGTGGAAAGGAGGCCATTATTAGGCTGTGGCATAGAAATAAAAATAAAGCAAATAGATATTAATTCCAAATATGCAATTTACTATTTTCCCATCAATATTTTCCAGATTCATTATAGAATGAAAGGGTATGTATGACCTTTACATCTAAAATATATGGTATTATTGGCAATAGAGGGAGAAGATAAGGAGACACAAATGATACCAAGTTTTTTAAATATGGATATTGGAAAAATAGTGGTGACATCCTCAGAAATGGTAAAATTTATAAAAGCAAGTGATCTAGAGGAGATAATTAAGAGATATTACTAATACTTCAGTGGGATATTCCATAGCTCAGTGGAAATTTGAAATTACAGCTTCAGTGAGTTAGAAGATACAGATATACATTTAAAATCTTGAAAGCAAATGTAATGAGTGTCACCATGCATCTCTCTAAAAGTAGAAAGTAAATCAGAGTGGAAACAGCCAGAACTTTGGAAGTAGCAGGATTATCTATATAATAAAGAGCCAGGGTCATAACAACCATTATGACCGAAGGCTCAACCATACTGGAAGTCAGTGTTGGGTTGCTGTGGTGACCCAGCACTGACTGGGGCCGCTGCTGAGCCCCAACCCAGCACTGACTGCCTAGGAGGCTGTGGATCAGGCCTGGAGAGAGGCCTGCAGAGAGAGAGGCAGGGTCTGATCTGTAGCCTCTGTGGCAGCCGTTGATCAGAACTTGCCTCTTTCTCTCCTGGCCTGGCCAACAGCCGTGCCTCCATTTCTCTCCAGGCTTCCACTGGGCTGCTAGTCAGCCCTGCCTTTCTGATCAGAGTCGTTGTTAGGCCCAGAGATGCTGACTGGCATAGAAACTGACCAATCAGAACCAAATTGGCCGACAGAGGAGGGCAGTTGGGGGCGAGATCAGGCCTGCAGGAGAGGGCAGTTAGGGGTGATCAGGCAGGCAGGCAGAGGCAGTTAGGGGCGATCAGGCCAGCAGGGGAGAGCAGTTAGGGTTGTGATCAGGCCATTAGGGGTGAGATCAGGCTGGCAGGGGAGGGAAGCTGGGGCTCGATCAGACTGGCAGGGGAGGGCAGTTAGGGGCAATCAGGTAGGCAGGCAGAGAGGTGAGGGGCAATCAGGTAGGCAGGCAGGTGAGTGGTTAGGAGCCAGCAGTCTCAGATTGTGAGAGGGGTCCCCGATTAGACTGGGTGCAGGCTGGGCTGAGGGAACCTCTACTCTGTACACAAATTTCTTTCACCGGGCCTCTAATAAGACTATAAATGCATCAAATCCAAACTAGACAAAGAGTAGGAATCAAGTCAGCACAGTGTGACTTCACAAAACCAAAGAAGTTCACAAACACATTCTTCAACTGTGTCTCCTGAGTTGGAAACGGGTTTAAGATCAGTGGATTCAAGAGCTACTGCTGAATTCTGTTAGTGTGATTTCCACAAAATGCTATGGGTGGAAATCAGATTGTAAAGAAATACAGAGGAAATCATTTTTGCCAAAATAATGTTAGTAGAAATAAACCACTAATATGAGATATTTTCCAATAAAGAAAATAGGAGAGCAAAATAAAATGGTGGTTGAAACAATAGAACTCTGATTTTAAACATCATTTTTCCAATATTATCTTTTAATAGAGTAAAACTCAACTTCTTTATGGACAGGAATGAAAAGTCCACTTGCAACATGGAGATGAAAGTGTGCCGGCCCAAAAGGCCACAGTCTAGTGAACAATAAAATGTTAAACAATATTTTTCTTCCTATTCCATTCCAAAGCTTTTCTGCCATTCCCTGTGTCTTATGCCTTTCACTCTTCATATCCAAAATGTTATTCTTCCACCATTATGCATTGCTATTTCCTTTGCTACAGTGTGAACTACTCACATGCTGCTCATCATTCATGCCTCATCCAAAGCTCCACATATCCAGGGTACCTTACCAGTGTCCTCACGCAACTTCACTTCCTCCACAGTCATGTTTGATGTCGTCACTCACACTCTCTTCATGTTTAAAAATGATTTCAACTGTTGTGTTTCTTCTCCAATGTACCTGTGAAACAGTGTCTTCTTTGAAAACAGTGCTTTATCCTTTCTGATAGAACGCTGAATCAGTCAACTTGCTATATTCTTCGGGGGTTAAAAAAAGAAAAAGCTATCTGCTTACAATATCACAGAACTTAATGGCATTGGCATGCAACTTCATAAGGGCAATTCTTGAGAGAAAGGGCCAGAGGGATGAACATGTGAAGTTAATACAGGGATAAAAATTACAACAGACAAATCAGTGAAGGATATTACTCCCATTGTCTAGCATTTGATAACAGACAGCTCCATGTTTTATTTCGGGACCAGAGTTTAATGGACCGTTCTGTGCTATTGTTTAACTCTGCACCATCGCTTGAGACCACAGCCATATGCTTTGAAATCAAATGATCAACTGGCAGAATTCACATTTTGTTTTGAATGTTGGGTCACATGTTGTGAAAATTGAGTAACATTTTGTAAAGAAAACCAAGGTTGATTCTAATGGAAACAAATAGAAGAGAGGTTATAGTAAGATATACTAAGGGACAGTATGTTGACCGGCTTTAAAAATGACATATATCTAAGATATATATTGATATAAAGAAAAATAAAATTAAATTGTCAGCATGAATATATAATATATAGTTTTAATAATTAAATCGAATATTTGATCAAAGAACACAGCCATAGTTCCATATGGTTTAAGAGGGGGAAAAAGATGAATTGGATTGTGTTGGGAACATTGTTTCTATGTTAAGTAACTAGGTAATTTAACTAGTGCATATTCTGCATATTTTTATGGATGGTCACCCTAGGAAGTTTGCTATTAGAAAAGAAGAAACTAGCCATGTTTCAGAAAAAGAGTGACTAATGTTATTTTCCACTAGAGGTTACTTTGTCATTAATCCTACTGTACAGTTCAATTACACACAGGTAGTGCTTTGAATTACTGTCATTTAAAATTAATGCTTTTGCACTCTAAACAAATAACTGCTTAGAAAAATTTAGGAACCCCATGATAATATCTGTCAAATGATGGAAATATTTCTTAGTAGGATATTAAATTCCAAAACATTAAACTGGCCATTTCTTACCACTTTTTTTTATGTTCTTTGGGTAATCATGTATATATTACCTCCATCACAGGGCTTATTCTTGGAATATTTATTAGTGAATTTAAAATACTTGATAAAATAAAGTTTAAAGTTGTGCTTAATAAAATAACAATAATGTATTTCTAAGATGCTTATCCATATGTTTAAATTGCATTTAGTTGTGTGTGTGTTTTTACTATTTTTTTTATTGATTTCGGAGAGGTAAGGAGAGGGAGAGAGAGAATGAAACACGAATGATGAGAGAGAATAATTGATCAGTTGCCTCTTGCACACTCCTTACTGAGGATCTAAACCACAACCTGAGCATGTGCCCTTGACCTGAATCAAACCTGGGACCCTTCACTCTGCAGGCCAGTGCTCTATCCACTGAGCCAAACCAGCAAGGGCTATATTTATTTTCATCTAACAAGCAGACTCTGGTGGCTTTTCATTGGACTCCCATTGTCACCTGAGGTCCTTACTCTGGCCTACAACTCTCTGCAATGCTTTAGCACCAGGCTACCTCTCATACCTCATGTGTGCCCTCAGTCAAGTAAAGTGAGTGGCAAACTAAACTTTTAAAAATATCAGTCAGCTCAGAAAGCTCCTCTGCTCATTCAGATTGAAATCCTCGCAATGACTTGTGTACGAGACCCAAGTCTCCATTCACTCCTGGATCTCAGGTCCTACTCTCCTCCACCATGTTCTCTCCACTGTGGCTACATCTCTAGGTATTCTTCAGCATTAGGATTCTGCTACTGTTTTTTCTTCCCTAGATATTCATATGAATGGTACTTCAGATCTTTTCTCAAATATTACCTTCTCAGCAAGGGTTTCCTGGACACAGATATTTTAAAATTATAACCTACTTTTTTCCATTGGCAATTCCTATTCTGTTTCCTTTCACTGCTTTATTTTCCTTCCTCATACTTACCACCTTCCACCTAGGATATATTTTACTTTGTTAACAGGTTGTAAGCTTCATGCAGACAAGGGTTGTTGGTCAGAAAAAAGAGAATAAAGTCCCTTGTTAAATAAAAATTTTAAAATATATTCAAAATTCCTTCATCTATAAGTGAATATACACAACTTTCAGAAATGGATGTTTTATAACTGTTAATTCTAATACATTTCATACATTACGGTATATTTACAATTTTATTTGACATCCATACTGTGAATTTAATTCACTCTTAGGTAAGCTTGATAGGAAATGTATCCTTTATTAGGACATGAAATTTTATCAGTTTTCTCAAAAGTAATGCTTTCTTTTCCTTCTCTACTTGGTAATCAGTTAGGCAATGATGATAATTAATTGTGAAGGTTCGAAAGTACTGAAGTTTTTTGTTTGTTTGTTTTTGTATTCTAGTCATGATTCAAAATGATGGTAACTATTAAATGTGAAATTATCAGAAAATAAGTATGTTAAAGCAATTGCTGATATAATAGGTACTTTTTTGGTAGAGATAATTGTTAGTTCTCATATTCACTATATCCTTCATTCTGCTTGTTTGATTGTTAGATGCTTATATCCTAAAATTTTCAGTCTTCCCTGAAATTTGATTTTCCTGATTTTCCTTGTGATGGAGTTCTGGCCTCTAGAATGTGAATGATGTTGATGTTCAGTTTTGGAGTCATGCTCTTAAAAGAAAGGCACATGTAACCTCCATTTCTCCTCTTCTCCATCCTGCAGTCTGTAATGTTGCATCAGCAGATGGTGTGTGTATCACCCTGGATTTTAAAAGAAAAATAGAATAGCCTAGGTGGTAGAAGATCTTGGTCATTGTCATCAGAAAGTCCTGGAAAAATCTATCTGGACATTTACATGGCAGAAAACCACAAATCTATCTTCTTTAAGCCCATACTTTACAATTTCATGTAACAGCATAAAGTTATCCAAACTTCTACAGTCCTGGACCAAAAGTTGTGACTCAGAGTCTGATCAAAATGGCTACACTCCAATGGTAAGAATTCCTTCTTTTTTACCACAGCATAGTATTTCAGTGTGTAGATGTACCACAGCTTTCTAATCCACTCATCTGATGATGGGCACTTAGGCTGTTTCCAAATCTTAGCTATGATAAATTGTGCTGCTATGAACATAGGGATGCATATATCCTTTCTAGTTGGTGTTTCTAGTTTCTTGGGATATATTCCCAGAAGTGTGAGTACTGGGTCAAATGGGAGTTCCATTTTTAGTTTTTTGAGGAAACTCCATGCTGTTCTCCACAGTGGCTGTATCAGTCTGCATTCCCACCAGCAGTGCACGAGGGTTCCTTTTTCTCCGCATCCTCGCTAGCACTTGTCATTTGTTGATGATAGCCATTCTGACAGGTGTGAGATGGTACTGCATTGTTTTGATTTGCATCTCTCAGATGATTAGTGACTTTGAGCAACATAAACTGATGAACAAAAACATATCCAGAGACAGAGAAGCATTGATCAGACTGTCAAACCTCAGAGGGAAGGTAGGGGAGGGTAGGGGTAAAGGGGAGAGATCAACCAAAGGACTTGTATACATGCATATAAGCCTAACCAATGGAAACAGACACCATGGGGGTGAGGGGATGAGTAGGGGGTTGGGGGGACCAAAGGGAGATAAGGACACATGTGTAATACCTTAATCAATAAAGTGAAAAAAATAACAATAGATAAATAAATAATAGCTACACTCAAGTAAATTTCCTGACTCCATTTCACTATTAATCATTTGATCAATCAACTATTAGATATATTACATATGCCAGTAAATGTCAGTAAATGGACAGCCCACTGTAGATTATATGTTCTATAAACAAGATTTAACTAAGTTATGTCCAGCTCCTAGTATTAGAGAAATCTCTACATTCAATTTTAGTTCCCTTCAGCAATGTGAGATATAGAACAGCAGGCATAGAGGAGAGAACTCCACAGTAAAATGTTCATAGACTCGGGAGTCAGGAAAGTCATACCCATATCACTCACTTTTAATTCTGTAACATCAGGCAAGTTACTTTATTGCTTTTGCAGAAAAATTATATATTTTTATGTTTAAATGCAGATAAACATACTATCTTATAGGGTTGTTTCACAGAATAAATGAGATAATACATGTTGAACACTTATAGTGATTATTATGATGGTGATTATGTTGATTGCTCAAATTTTCAGGTAATTATAATTGGAAAGATTAATAGATATTATATATGCATAAAATAACACAAATATGTTGCTTGACTTCTACTAAAATAGAGAATTCCTGTCAATAGTATTATGTTTTATAGTCATAAGTCTTGGTCATAAATGAATAGTTTTAACCCAGTAAATGTACATTAAAAAAAAAGAATCTTCTGGATTTCCAATTGCCTTCAGGCACCTAAGATATGTGATCTGGATAAATTATCCCATAAACTATAGTAAATTATCACACTTCACTGAGACAGGGATATTTACCCCTCTAGGAATGTATATGTATAATCTTGTCTTTGGAAGTTTCTCAACCAAATTAGCACTAAGCTAGAGTTCTAGGATGTCATGGAGAGCACTCCATGACTTATAGAAGACGTTTCTGGGTGTTAGTGGTTAGGAAAAAAATGCCTCAACACTTCAAACCAGGTCACACGTCCCAGAGGTGTGCCCAAATTCCCAATGAAATAATGACATTCTGCTCTGGGTACCAACCTTTCTTGGTAAAAGAGGAGGAAAAAAAAGCAGTGACTTCAATCCACAGTCCCATGGGATTTTAAAAAGCAATTATATATCCAAAGACAAGGGAGAGAGAGAAACTAGTTACTAGATTCACAACCCAAAAGCATTTCATAAAATGAGGAATAATATGTGTGCCAACGAATCCAGGAGTAAGCCATGTTCGGAACCTTAATTAACCATGTGGCCTAGGAGCTGGCATTCGGGAGCTATGACATGAAAGAGATCTAAACTATAAGGAGTTTCCAAAAGAAAGTCTTATGTTATGGAAAGGTGTTAAGACTCTTATTCAAATGATTTTTCCATTGGCTAAAGGGAAAGATTTGCCCTGAGTAATGTGTTCATGAAGAGGAATTTAATAACAAGGATGAAACTGTTTTACCAGGAATGATTCAAGAGCACAGAGCCTTGTGTATTCAAGTAGTAATTGATACCCCTAAGAATGACTGCACATCCTCATAGGTGTCCTTAGTCACATCCTGCATTTCTGATGGAAACAAGCTTGCTAGCTGATCACTAATGGAAGCTTTTCTGGGCCATGTGTTTAATTTGTGTTGTATTAAATTGTAGTCCTAACCAATTATAATACTGATAGGAAACGACCTCAAGTAATGATTCTAGTAAATAAAATAATTCCATTGCTAAGTAAGAATGAATAATGATAGAAAAGGAAATGTTTAAATCGTTACAAAAGCAAATCATCATCTTCTCCTTAAGTAAGTTATCCACTGTTCTAGGGAATGAGCACGTGAAAAAAAAAGTCACTAAACAGATAGACACGATCTGTACTTATATCTTAAAATTATTGATGCATTTAAGAAAAGATTTGATTTTTTAGAATTTTATATTGTTAGGTAACAGATTTATTATCCTGTTTTTGCTCTTTGCCCATACAGGTGCATTAACCACAGCTGGCTTTAACCATCAACGAGTTTCAAGAATTTTATTCAGAGGTGAAATCACAACTTCCCTAAAGGTAGTGGATGTCAATCCCCGGTGCTTATCTAAACTCTGAACAACATAACAATCTGAAAATACAAAAATAAATAAACATGACTTTTTCATTTTAAAGTTTTAAAAGAATGTAAAAACAATCCTAATACCTGGACCCTCTTTCTGGAAAATACAAAATCAAAATCCAGAGGTAGAAAACTGGCCGTCAGCTATTTTTTAAACTCTCCAAGTGAGCCTCTTGGCATCTTCGATTAAGAACTACTGCTCTAAAGAATGTTTTACATTTAAAATATTCATCCAGAGGCCAAGTTCCTGTTCCAACCATTTAATTAATTGTCATGAAATGGTGAGGGGTTCATGCTCTTGAAAACTACAGTGTGAACAAGGGTCTCTCCCACACCTTCCTGGTAACAGTTGCTAATAAATTCTTTGAAGTTCAGTCTCCATGAAAGAGCAATGCACAAATCTTTTTTTAAAAAACTGGAAATGAATCAGACAAGCTTCTCAGCTACTCCCTAACCAAATTCCAGTAAATCTCATATTTTTTGGCTCATTTTCCCTAACTCCTGTTGCGACTTAATTTTGCTTCACTTCTATCCAAATGACCACTCTCAAAAGATTTTGCTTAGCAAATACATTTTTTTTTATCAGTTCTTGTCAAAATTGCATTTTGGAGTCTGGAAAAAAAATGATTTTAATACTAGAAGTCCCTCCAGTAATTCAATTACTTTGGGATTTTGTCATATGTGTGAAAAGAGTATTTAGCTCCAAGAATAGACAGACTTCTAAGGTAGGGCAATTTGCTTGTGTGTGTGTGTGTGTGTGTGTGTGTGTGTGTGTTTTAATTTAAAGTTCAAAACTAATTCAGCAGATTAGAATCTCAGATTAACAAGAATACATGTATTATCCTTATTTTTATCACTAAAAGGTGAAATTAAGCTCCCTTCTCACTAATGTAGCTACAAGCTGTAGACAAACCACTTTGCTTGTTCATTCCTTTAATAGTAGAAAGTATACAAATGATTCAGCTAAGGCTTTATTCCTGCCAGTATTTCTAGAATGCTTCTAACCGGAGGCAGTGTTTAAGATGTTTTATCCCAACATCTGGAATAAATCAGTTGAATACTCTTAACATTAGCCCTTGTCTATCTTTTGTCCTTTTTTATTCATTCATTTATTCATTCATTCAACTAAGACTTTTTAAGCATTTCTATATACCTAGCTTTGAGGATATAGCAAAAAACACAACTGGGGGAAAATCCTGTCATCACAGAACTTGCATTTGTAGAGGATAGACTGAAAGTAAACATTGCATGTTTTGCATACCAAATGATAAGTGCTAAAAGGAAAATCAGAGAAGGTGTTGGGAAATTTGGGAAGTATATGTGATGTTCACACCACAACGCTGAAGTTTAGAGAGGCCTCATTGAATATGTAAAATTTAAATAAAGAACTGAAAGAGGGGAGGGGTGGATGTCATGGCTCTCTGGGGAAAAGACTCCAGGTGGAAGCATAGTAAATGGGTTGGAGGAACAGCTCTGAGGCTGGTGAGGGAAGAGATGAAAGCAGAGAGCATGGGGGCAAATCACGGAGGATCTTATTGGCTCATATAAGAAATTGATTTTTTTTAACTGCCATAGGAAATCACTAGTTGTTTGAACAATGAAGGAAAGTGATTTGATCTGTGGTTTAATATGATGACTTTAGCTAATATATTGAGATTCAAAAGTAGTGCTCATGAGCCTAAGTAGAGAGAAGCATTGAGTTAAGGATAGAGCCTGGCCGGTGTAGCTCAGTAGTTGAGCATCAACATGTGAACCAGGAGGTCACGGTTCTATTCCTGGTCAGGGCACATGCCCGGGTTGCAGGATCGATCCCCAGTGTGGGCGTGCAGTAGGCAGCCAATCAATGATTCTCTCTCATCAATGATGTTTCTCTCGCTCTCTTCCTCTCCAAAATCAATAAAAATATATTTTAAAAAAATAGTTAAGGATAGAAATTAGGGGCTGAGAGCATGTGTGTGTGTGTGTGTGTGTGTGTGTGTGTGTGTGTGTGTGTGTAAATTTTTTTAAAAAAATGTTATCTGAAGTTTCATGCAAACACAGGAAACTGCCCAAGTAATAAATACTCAACTGGAAAGATTTTCCAAAGTAACCACATGGGTGTTTCAATCATCCAGAAGCAAAAAAAGTAAATGTTACCAACATCACCAAAGGCTCCTCTGTCCCTGCTGTCAGTATCCCTCCACTCCTATCCAGATGTAACCACTATCCTGACTGGCAACAACATATTTTGGTTTTCCGTGTTTTTAAACATTATGCAAATAAAATCATACAGTATTGAACTGTTTTCTGTCTGAAACTTTTTGTTCAAATTATGTTTGCAAAATATATACAAAATTATAATTCAATAGGTTGATGCAATTATAATAATCTTTCAGTATATTCATGCAACTGATGCTTCTTTATTAATCTTGTATACAGAAGATGGCTTAATTCACTCACTAATTCTAATAATCACTAAGTTCTTCAGGATTTTCTAGATAAAACTGAAGTTACATATAAAAATGACCATTTTTATTCTGCTTTTCATCTTTATAACATTTATTTATTTTTCTTTTTTTTTTTTCCATGGAAAGAATGTTGAAAACAAATTATGGTAGACGGTATCCCTGGCTCATGTCTAATTTGATAAAGGTCTCAATCTATAATAATAAAAGTGTAATATGCTAATTAGACTGGACATCCTTCCGGACATCCTTTCTTCTGGACAAAGCCGAGGCAGGCAGGGGGCGAGGCAGAGGCCCTCGGCCCCGGGGGGGGGGGGGGGGGGAGGGGGGGGCGGGGGAGGGACCAAGGCCCTTGCACAAATTTTGTGCATTGGGCCTGTAGTGTTTCAATAATAAGTTAGAAATTTGTGTTAATTTATTTTAATTGCTTATGTCAGAAGTTCTTTTCTATTCTGATTTTATTACATAACTTTACAATACTGGGAGTAAAATTTTAGCAAATTTTTTTCTGTCACATTGAAATGATCTTATGAATCTTCTCTCATTCTATCAATGCAGTGAGTTGCATTGATTGAACTTCAAGAATTAAGCCTTGCTTGCATTCTTTGAATAAACACTACTTCATGCTGGAAATTATTGCTGATTTTGATTTGATTTATATTTATATATATATACATATGTATATGTATATATATATATATATAGATATATATATAGATATATATATATGTATTTTAAGATATTTGTTGCATGTTCATAAAAGAGGTTGGCCTGTAAATTTCCTTTCCTATAATGTCCGTGTCTGGTTTGGGAAAGTACAAGCCATCATAAGACAAACTGGGATGTATTTCTTGTGTCTCTTCTCCAGAAGATTTTGCTTTGTGTGGATTGATGTTACAGTTTCACTTAAACGAATATAGCCATCTTGGCCTGGAATTCTTTTGGTACAAAAAGTTTTAAATTTAAAATTTAAATTAATTCCTTTAGTAGATCTAAGACTATTCAGATTGTTATTTATTTCTTGTGTGATCTTTGTGCCCATTTCATCTAAAATGTCTAATCTACAGGCAAGAATTTATTGACATTAATAATTCTATTGAATATTCAACTATTGAACAATAAATCTGTTTACCTAGACTTGTGTTCTTGAGTAGGCTTCCTGGTTATTCTTGAGTGATTAGCATATGGTTTAAAACTCTGCATATGGTCTTGCAGCCTGAGCATGACACAACCTCAGGGGATGGTATTAACTACACTATAGTGTGTAATATAGTGGTGATGCTGGCATCGGGCTACGTTTGCCACAGACAGAGTTAAGGTACTAAAGGTCATTACTCATACATAGCACACTCACAGGTGCATCCAGTCAATGTGGATGTTGGGTGCTCTCCACTACAAATGGAATAAACAGGCTGCATTTTAGTAGGGCCACCAGCTCTGGCCTCACCATAATTGTTGTACAAATCCCAGGTCGCTGACCATTAGATTTAACACTGATGGAACTTATGAAGCTCATCACATTCCCCCACCTACTTTTTTTTAATTTCTAAGCCTGTTCTTATTGATCTGAGAGAGAGAGGAAGGGAGAGGGATAGAGAGATAGAAACATCGATGAGAAAGAAACATTGATTGGCTGCCTTCTGCTCACCCCTACTGGTGATCTAGCCAGCAACCCAGGAATGTGTCCTGACAGGGAATCAAACCAGTGACTTCTTGGTTCATGGGTCAATACTCAACCACCGGGACACACTGGCCAGGCTCCCACATTATTTTTCTTTTCTTTTTTTCTTTCTTTTTTTTTCTTTTGCCAGAGAAACCAACATGACAGAGGCTGTGGACACTGTGAATAAATCTTATCCCATGCCACTCGTTGGGCATCAACTCTTTACTTGTAAATATCATCGCCCTGTGCCCTGGAGAGAATGACATGTGAGAAGTAGAGTTTCACTAGCAAACTCATCTGAAATTTTATATAACAAATAGCGAGCATTCTAAAGACATATTGCTGTTTGGCTGAAACCAGGGTATTTTAAAACTTCATACAAACTAGCTAATTACTCTAAAAATACCATATTAGCAATGGCTAGGAGTATGTGCTGATAAACATATTGTCAGAATGTGTTTTGGTAAATGGGAGGAAGAGATTGAAATGTTTCTGTAAAATAGGAGTATATTAAATAAGTATTTTAAATGGAATAGGATTTGTAAGCAATGACAGTTATGCAAGGATTACAAAAAGCTTATAGTTTATAACTGTCACCAAAAAATGAGGGTGCTCTTTCAAATAAGATCATGAATAACTCTTTGGCTCTAAATTTTAGAAGCCAGGAAAGGGATGCTTATTCAGGACATCAGCAGACATTAATTGATCAACTGTGATGGAGAACACAGTTTCTCACTCCTCCACATTCTGGACATTTTCTTTGACTGCAAACGGTGGTGTAATAGCCGGTTTGTTTTTATTGTATTATTCACTGTGACCACTTCCAGAAACGTTAGCAAAGCCAACATAAAATAGGAAATCCCCACTCTGAGAGCATGGAGACTGGCGAAAAGGATTTGAACAATAAACCCACACTTAGGGTATCAGTTTCTTACACTTCAACTCATCAAAAGCTTATTCATGGGACATTCCACAGAATACCTGACCAGTACTCTCCAAAACTGTTAAGGTCATCAAAAACAAGAAAATCTGATGATCTGTCCCAGCCAAGAGGAACCATAGGAAACATGACTAAATAATATAATGAGCTCTTCTGGGTGAAACCCTATAAAATAAAATAAAATAAAATAAAATAACTTTGGTAAAAAGCAAAGAAATCAAACTGAATCAAATATGAACTGAAGTCAAAATAATGTATCATTATCGGCTCATTAATGATGACAGATGTATCATATTAATATAAGATGTTAATAAAGGGGAAACAATGTGGGTATACTGGAACACCATTTTATAGCTTTTCTGTAAATTGATATCAATTTTAAATTAAATAATAGTAAAACATGGATATTCCCCGAAAACAAAGTGAATTAACTTTATATCAATTAATAAAGCATTAGTATGAATGTATTTACTATACTATCTGGCTGTGGCAATATATTTAGTACATGGTCTCATTTGATATATACAGAGCAATTCATGGTTACATGGTTAATGTTTAGCTGGGCTGATGTTTATGATGAAGTCAGTAATTTCCATTGAACACCTGCCACGTGCAAGAAAGCATATGCTGAATACTTTGGTGAATGCCCTGGTAAATCAGGAAGGACTCTTTCTTAATTCTAGTAGAAAATATAAGACACACAAGACTATTAGACAACACTAGAAGTAGTAAGACTCTAGTGGATGCTCTAGTGTGTCACCCAGATCCTGTCTCTAGGACAGAGGCATCCCTTCCTGCAATCTGTCCGATCAGTACTGCTAGTCAACACCCCTTAAATCTCATTTTTAGTTTAAATCTAGGCATCACACTTTAAAATGCTATTTATAAGTAATGGTATAAAAGAAAGAAAGTGTTGAGGATGACGTTCTTGGAGATGAGGTCTTTTTCTATTTCGGAAACCCCAGCCTGACACACACACAAGAAGTTTGATAAATGTTTGCTGTAGAAGAAATGGGAATGCTTAGTTAGTGTAGACCAGGGTTCAGAAAACTTCTCTGTAAAGGGACAGATAATAAATATTTTAGACTTTGTAGGCCATGCTGTCTCTGTTGCAACTGCTCCACTTTGCTATGGTAACAGGAAAGCAGCCAGAGACAATGTGTAAACAAATGGGCATAGCTGTGTTTCTGTAAAACTTTATTTACAAAAATAGGCCGCTAGCCAGGTTTGGCCCAAGGCAGTACCTTGCCCATCCCTAGTACAAATCAAAAAGGACTTATTGGAAATGTGATTTTTTTCCCCTTTTGAAAATCTTTAGTGGCACTTTTCTAAAAGGGATTGTGACTGTTTTGTTCTTATGGAAGAAGACAACACACCTAAATTAGCGTAAGTTACAGAGGGTAGACATTGTGATCCTTTTGACATAAGAAATATCCTTTTACCAACATGGAAGATATTTCCAATAATTAGACCACTAATAGTATAAGCTACCTCAAGACAGATTTTCTCATCACTTGGTATATTCAAGCAATGCTGAATATTCAAAACAAGAAAATCTGATGATCTGTCCCAGCCAAGAGGAACCATAGGAAACATGACTAAATAATATAATGAGCTCTTCTGGGTGAAATCCTATAAAATAAAATAAAATAACTTTGGTAAAAAGCAAAGAAGTCAAACTGAATCAAATATGAACTGAAGTCAAAATAATGTATCATTGAACCACCAAGGGGACTTGAAAAGCATTGTGATATCTGGGTCCTACCTGAACCTGAAATGCTGCTTTTCTAATAAGCTCCCAGCTAACTAATGCTAATGCTGCTGAGTCAGGGATCACATCTTATAAGTACCGCGCTAACCGATTGCACCACTGGAGCTCCGAGGGATCACATCTTGCACCAAGGATCTAGTGAAATGAAACACATTCCTAGTTTTTCAAATGTTCAAATTCAATCACTTATTTGCAAGTTATAGATATAAATTACTTAAAGTTAGGGTTCAAAACAACCACTTAAATTTTGATTTTTTTGATTTTACATAATTTTTATTTGATAGCTTACCACTAAATCCAATTTGAATTAATATCACCTTTACTTCTCCAAGTATTGCCAAAATATGTCCTCATTTGATAGTTTACCATAGTAAAATGAATTTAGGTGAAATAAATATTTTAGGTATTAAGTTAATATTTTAAAAGAACCACAAGATATTTTCACTTTTACCAAGCATCCTATACAATTACTTTCATAATAGCACAGATAACAAAGATATATTGAGTGCCAAGTATGAGCTGGGCACTCTCCCACGAAGGTTTTTATGTGGATCTCACTCCCGTATTTTACAGATACAGCCCAAGTGGCACAGAAAAGTTTACAAGGTCTTTAAGTCCTGGAGCCAAAATGTGTTTCAGAGCCTGACACTGCTGTAAACACTTTTCTCACTGATTCTTATGGCGAACATTCATAAGAGAAATGAAGCAATAGCACATAAATAAAAATTCTGTATGTGGGAGAAACATCTGTGCGTTTCACTCTAATAACCTGGCTCATCTCTACACATGTCCCATTTGTGTCAACGCTAATAAAAAATGCAAGACACTGGCCTTCCCAATTACAGTGGGTAACCTCTGATAAATGTCATGTAAAGTCTCTGATAAAAAGGCAGGAGAGGGAAAGAGAGAAGGGAAGAGGAAGGAGAGAGGGCAGCTGCAGGCCTTCGCTCCAGGTTACAGAGCAGAGGATGGGTGAGCAAGCTCAGCCTCTGTCCTGCGGGCGCTGCGCTTGGTGAAGCCATTAGAGCAGCAGCCCCTGGCAAGGAGCTCTCCTGGCCTCCAGGCCACCGTAAAACAGCACAGCCTTTTTCCACAAGAAGAAAAGGCCAGTGTCTGTGGTGCAAGCACTTTACCACATGCTGCTTTTGGTAGAGAAAGCAGGGCAGGAAAGGGGAAAAAAAAAGCCAGAGTCATAGCGTTTTCCTGACTTCCTTCTAAAGCGAACACTTCCCCCACTTTGAACAGCCCCTAAAAATTACAGATTGAAATGACATATGAATTTAGTTAACAGAAAAAAAGAACAATTGAAAAATTATAGGGACCCCCAAAGTGATGATAATAGTGACAGCTGACTAGCATTGAAACTGTTTTCATGAGAAATTTTCTAGCAGAAAGAAACCATGATGAATAGAGGGAGTGACTGGACCAGGGCAAATTATATATATATATATATATATATATATATATATATATATCACTTATCATTTATGATTATTTACTTGACTTTGTGCCTATGACTTTCTCGTACAAGCTCACTCAGGTGGATATCAGTTTATTGGAAGATTACGTGTTTATTCCTAGGATTTGATGTGTTCCCTATTGTGGCCTGGAGCCACAGCCAAACATAGTCCACAGGATAGGAGAGGGCAGTCTTCTGGGGCCAGAATGGCACTGCAGGGACCATATATTCCACACGCAGCTGCAACCTACCTACCTTTTGTAAACGAACTACCTTTAATCAAGAATGATCTAGAACAGAAACCTCTGGGGGTGTGATGAGTAGATGAAAGCTCAATTCATTCAAACTCTGAATACAATTGTTCAAAATATATTTAACCTTTAAGTCTTATGGAATACAGTTTAGTTTTTCTTCAGTGATTCAACAGGGTTTCAAAACCATCTTTTTTAGCCTTACAAAGCTGGATTATTATTGTACATATTATAGAACAATCATGTCTGTAATATGTTGAAAATCTAGATACATGGATGTTTACCTTTTGGTTTTGGGGGTCATTTCAAGAATATCATATCTTGGGAATATATATATACACACATGCACATGCACACACACAAATATATGGTCATTTATATTTGCAAATCCAAATATCACTGGGTTATGACATGGTGAGTTTTGCACAGAGTTCTGGAAATACTTTTTTTCTCTTTAGCAAGTTCACAAACGTCCTTGTATCCTCTTCACTCCGGGTTTATCCAGAGGTGACTGGAAGCAGATCAAGTGAGATTGCAAACCAAGCAGCAGCTGTCACTGCCAGCAGCCTTTGAGGAAGTGACTCTGATCAGAGCAGGGCTCAGCACGGGAAGCAGCCTGCACAAAGTCACTTCTCAAGGGCACCCCCTTCTGGTGGGGTAGTCACTTCGCAGTACATATTTATTCCACTCTTGCTTGTGCAAGGAAGCAGGTATGTCCAACAAAATGGCAGCTTTCAGAAATGCAATCTGAGGATTTAGGAGACAGCTCCTGCCTGGGCTCGGGCTAATTTTAACCACTAGTCTTACCAGGTGAATGAGTGGGTTAAATTTTATGAGGTGTCAAGAAGTGTCTCCCTGAGCCCACAGTATTAGATGGAACCAAGTAAGATTGGTAATATCCAATCATTTTTGCCCTAGAAGTGGCCATTACATATTGTTTAACCTAACATAACTGTTTTAAACGTTGTATAATTTTCCCCCCAAATTAAGTGGATTAAAGATTGATTTAGTAATTTTTGCTCCTTTTATTAATACAAATACAAGCTTGCCCATAACCTTTCTCACTGGGGGTGGATTCATTTAATCAGAATCCTTTTCCCTCCTGTGTCAGTGGTTCCACTTTATTGAGAGAATAGGATTCGCTCATGCTTTTTCTTTCTGGAGAATGAAAACTTGAGGAATGGAAGCCTTTCCATGAGAGAATAATAGGGAATTTTGAGTAGACAAAGGGCAGATTCTGCATAGAAAGCTCCAGGTGGGAGGGCAGATTGTATGAACAAAGCAGTAGAGCTCCTTATGACACACTTCCCAGGGAGCCTGCGGACTGTTGGGGATGAGCACAGACTCTGGGCCCAGATTTTCTGGGAGAGAGCATCAGCTCCACCATTTACCAATATAAGACCTTGAGTGAGCTTCCCAACACCTCTGTATCTCTCAGGCCTCCTGTGTAAAAGAGGGCAATCGTGAGTGATTAGCAAATTATTATAAGTGAAGCACCTAGACTAGAACCTGGCATGTAAGATGTGCTATCCAGCGGTTCTCAACCTGTGGGTCGCGACCCTTTCACAGGATCGCCTAAGACCATCCTGCATATCAGATATTTACATGACGATTCATAACAGTAGCAACATTACAGTTATGAAGTAGCAATGAAAATAATTTTATGGATGGGTCACAACATGAGGAACTGTATTTAAAGGGCCAGAAGGTTGAGAACCACTGTAGCTATACCAATGTTACCTACCACCATATCCCTGATCTCCAAGCAATGACTCAACAGAATTGCCTATAACTCAGGCCACCATAAAAATCTCCACTCCACTGTGTAATTTGTAGGTCCGTTCAAGAGCAGAAATACATTCCAGAACACTGAACATGAGAAATCAGTGGAGAAATTGTTTTTACCCCCCAGAGGAACATGTCACTCACACCTCTAGGCTGCTAGGATGTCTTGAGGAGCAGACAAATTGAACATAGAGATTTCTTAGAAAATCAGCCCTAGTTATGACTTCTAAGTATAGAAATAGATGAGTACTCTTTTTTAAGTACCTTTTCAATAGAAATGTGTTTTGCATCTATTGAGCAGGCTGTACTGTGTTCTACTAGCATATTACCCCCCAAAGGGGCTTCTCTTATGCTTACAAATCTATCTGTCATATAGAACTACAACATCCAAATAGTTGTTCTCATGTAAACAATCAAAGGCCACATTTGAGTGCCTCAGTTCATCTCTTTTTTTACCTAATGAATGTAAAAAAAAAAAATAGTTGTGAAACAAAACAAAACAAACACATGAATCAGCACAATGTTTCCCAGATTCTTGCGTTATTGCTTTGCCTACCTTCTATTCTGACATTCTCTCAGCCCTTTCTTTGGGCATCCTGGCTACTGCTTTTGGCTGCCCCAGCTCTTCAAATACTGAAGCTTTGAATACTATATTGTATTTCTAGAAATTGTTATACATTACTGCCTGTCCGTGGACAAGGAAAGGGACCCCCATTATTCCCACAGCTCTTATTAGGGCAGTAGTCTTATTCTCTCCTTTTTTAGGTTTCAGTTCACTGGACTTTGTAAATGTACTGAGACATCTAAGAAAATCTAGTACTCTAATTCGGTTGTTAATGTGTATCTACCACAAGTGAAATATAAACCCCAGTTTCATTTCAAGTGGATTCTATTTATAGAGAAAGGATTGTTAGGAGCAACAGATCTCTTCGTACTGACTACCCTGAATCCTCTGTACACTGACAGATTAGATTGCAGGGAGAAAAATCACATGAGTTTCATCTCATGCAGAACAACAAGCCAAGTTCTAGGACAGAAGAAAACAAAACTAGACCTTAATCTTGCTTGATGAGTATCTTATTTTTTTTTTAAACGAACACCTGGAACAAATTTATCTCTTGGAGTTGTCTGATAGAACTTCCCAAACAAATCAACTTAGTTCATCATTAAGAGAAAAAAATATGGCATTATTATTTGATGGTCAAAATAACTCTTCTGTAGTCTAATACTTCTATGTGTCAAAGCAGTGTTGTGTTTTTATGAGTTTGGTTTCTAGGCTTTTTGAAAGTACACATTCTAGGGCTTTGTAAACAGTCACATTTTCAGAAAGGGTAATCATTTTTGCTTTTTTGCTATATATCCAAACACATAAAATTATTATGTATTTCTGTGGTAAGAACACCTTAATGTTTGACCAAGGGACTCTTAAAAACCCTGGATTTGTTTTAATAAATTGATTTTTACTCAACCTACTTTTCCTTGAGTCTTTGGCATGACAACATTCCTTTCGAATTACTTAGCCCAGCTGTGCGGTGGGTGAAGCAAAGGGCAGCGTTACCTAATAGGAAAAATCCATCGTACATACACTAAGGTGTTAGCCCTCTCAAAATTCCTAATTCAGGAAAATAAAGCGAATGAAAATAACTTGTCCAAAGGAAGAAAACTTGACTTACACTTGTGCCACAATGCAGCTTTCGAGAACCCTGTATGGGAGGTATCAGGGTGTGTTAGAAAGAGTTCTACATGCGGTGTTAGGAGCCCTGGGTTCTAATCTTGGCTGTTCAACTTTAGCCAAGTCATTTTGACCTTAATGGACCCCAGTTTCCCATCTATAAAATGAGGAGTGTAATATTTGTCTTTCTCACTTTACAGAGTTATTGTGAGGATAAAATGGAAAAACAGATGTGAAGGTTCCCCAGAGAAATATATAAAATAGTTCAGATATATTAATACTGATTCTCCTTGACCCTTATTAGGTTCAAAAGTTCTTCAGACCCCATCTTATTTTTCTTAAGAGGGAGAACTCCTTTATTCAAAGATTATAAATCCTTTAAGTTAATTATTTGGTCTTAGGTATTACTAGTATACATAAAATGTAACACAATGTCTGAGATAACAGAAAAACCAAAACACTAGTTATATTTTAACACAATTTCTGAGGAAATTTCTCACTTTCTCTTTCTCAGCTTCAAGCTTACTCACTGTTTTGAATCTTTGTAAGAATATATACACTTGAATGTTTTATTGCACATAATTTTAGCCACACACCCAAATGCACACGTCGGTCTCCACCTCCACTCACTCTTCTTCCTCTTTAAATGCCTAGATTTGTCATTTTTTCCCCCACTTTAATTTTTTTTCTTCCATAATTTCTGTAAGCTCTACCATCCATCCTAATCCTTAACTAAAAATTATTTGATGTTCTATCACTTGTTTAAATAATTGCTTGTTTGTCCATTTCACACACTAAAAAAAAAAGACTCACAAAATATACCTCCCTAAACTCCTGTATAAATTATGTAGATGGTTTTAAATTGGGGAAAAAACAGTACGTTAGTGGTTAGAATTATATAAACATTATAATTTAATTAAAATATAACTCTCCAGACCTGGCCTGCATGGCTCAGTAGTTGAGGATCAACCTATGAACCAGGAAGTCACAGGTTTATTCCTGGTCAGGGCAAAGTTTGATTCCTGACCTATCCCCAGTATGGAACATGCAGAAGGCAGCCAATCAATGATTCCCTCTCATCATTGATGTTTCTATCTCTTTCCCTCTCCCTTCCTCTCTGAAATCAATTAATATTAATTAATGAATAGAAATTAATATGTATGTTATTGTCAATTAATATGTATACATTAATGCCAATTAATTAATATATGTCTCCAATATTACTTGGTTAATTTGTCTGAGACATCCTGATCTGATGTTTGCACAAGCTTCAGAAAGAATTAAGTCAGCCAACAAGCTGCTATTTAAGACAGTTATCATCAGGCTGGTTAGCATCCAAAGGTATGTATGGAGAATTTTACAGAGAATGGTATGATCTCAAAAGGGGTGGGGTGGTATCATTTGCTCTTCTATGGCTGTTTTCTATGCCACATGACATATATAAATACACACACCACATTATATATATATATATATATATATATATATATATATATATATGTATATATATATATATATATATATATATATATAATCACTTCAGAGTCCTCTAGTTTTTCTTGCTAGAATAGAAATAATGTCAAGACTGCAACATACCTTAATTATACAAAAACATTATTTTATTCTAAATTCAGAAATTGTATAATGGTCTTGGCACTAAATATGATGTCGCTGTTTTACTAAGGGTATGTTGTAAATTTCTAATCATGTCTGAAGTAAACACTTCAGAAAAATGATCCTGAAAAACTTCTCTAAACACATGCACACACACCTTTTAAGTGATTTCAATAAAAACATTTCATAAAATATATTTGAATATAGACTAGGATGTGGAAACATAAATGGCAACACAAAAGGAATCTGAGTTTATGCTGCTCACCGAACATCACATCTCATTAAGTGGTGCAGTAGTCAGGGCTGTAAAAATTTTACAGTATATAAAAGAAAGGCAATATGTGCAAAAACATTTTAATATAAAGTGAAAGTTTTGATGTCCTATAAGCATTAAATAGAATGAGTTAAGTACTTAGAAACAACTTTTTTTCCATGTCAGTGTGAGTTCCAATTGTGTATTCAGTATTCCATATCCTAGTTCATATTCAAATATATTTTATGACATGTTTTTGTTGTGAATATAATAAGAGCACCTACTTAGTAAGGTAGCTATAAAAATGTTATGGGATATTATACACTGTTTAGAAAAGTTCCAAGAATAAAATCGGTTCTCAATAAATGTTAGCTGACATTATTGATAATTTTACTTCCCATTGAACCTAGTACAATGCACATAGAAAACAATCCATAAATAGTTCCTGAAAAACTCATTAAGAATCAAATCTATGCTATGACTATTGTAGAAATAATCTATTTCTTAGAAAGTTTCTCAAAAAAATGGATTGCCTCAAAAATATAAAGGCATAGTTAGATGATAGATAGTAGAAAGGTAGATAATATACAGGTGATAGGTAAATAGATGATAGATAGATGGTAGGTGATGATAGATAGATATAGATAGATAGATAGATAGATAGATAGATAGATAGATGATAGATATAGATAGATGATAGATATAGATAGATGATAGATAGTAGATAGATAGATAGATAGATAGATAGATAGATAGATAGATGATAGATAGATAGATAATGTGTGTGTGTTGTTCATGAGAAAAGATCTGAATTAGACTACTGATAAAAATATAATGAAAAAAGGTAGAAAGAAACATCTGAATCTTACAACTCAGGTAGCATGCAGCCAGTCTTTTATAACATTGTATCTGATATAGTGTTTCGTGAGAACATCCTTATATGTTCTCAAGCATCCTGTCTTCCCTTTGGAGAGGTGTAGACGAATTTGCCAGACATCACCTATCAGCACTGAGTCCAGTTCTAATCTTTCTGTGCTCGTCTCAGGACCAGAGGGCCTTTGACACTGGAAACTGTATTTCCAAGACCCCCTTGCAAAATGGAAGTTGACTGGAGTTGGCCTGTGGGAGACACTCGCAATAAATTAGAAGTAGGAGGAGGAAGGCATGATGATGCTTCCAGCTCGAGCAGGTGCAGCAGTTGGAACTGTGGGTGCCAGAATCATCAGAGGTTCCAGCAACAGCAGCTGGGCGGGCTCCTGCCCAGCAGCAATGGTGGTGTTACCCGCAGCTTCGGTAGCGCTGCCTTTTCACTCAGTGGTCAGGAGAGGTTCATGGCCTCTGTCCAGGGAGGGAAGCACCTTCCTTATCTCTGCAGAAAACTCCTTCTACCCTTTTCTCTTTCAGTCTTTCTAACACCTTTCTAAACAATTCCATACAAAAAATACCTTTCCATTTGAACTCTCCAGAATGGTAGCAGTTAATCTAATCAGATGATGATTCCTTAATTATATAGCCAGCTGTAGGACAGTGTAGAGCTTGGCTTTCAGCTGTGTGTCTTTGGGGGGAAAAAAGAATTAAAAAAAAAAAAAACTTTTGAGTATGAATAGAGTTTTAAACCCTAGTGGAAAACTAATCAATTTACCTTTTCAAAGAAAAGCTTTTCATTTTCCTTTTAACTATATTTTATTTGGTATTAAGATAGAAATATTCAATGACAAGTTTTACTTTTATCAACTGAATACAGTATAATGTGATCAAAATTTAAGTGTTTCCTTTAAAATAACTTTCTTTTGTTAGTTTAAATGTCAACACCTTTTCTCTCCCTGGCCATCTCTAAAAGTGAGTAACCACATTTCCCTCTTCCATGGCCCCATTCAACTTATTGTTTTTCTTTTTCTTGTACATCATTCATTTTTTTTTCTTCTCTGATTTGCAAACTCTTTTCAATTTACTTCTAACCTGGAAATATACTTCATGAACCCACTTCCAGTCAAAATTCCAATGTTTCTCACTTCTTCAGTTACTGCCAAAATGCAAGAAAGGGAAAGCTACCCTCCTAACCTTACAATTGCATATCCTATTTCCTATTATTTCTTAATTCCTTCCACAATGTTTCTCAAAGAACAGGCTGCAGACGTCCTGCATGAACTCACTACTGGACCAGGATTGCTGAGAGTGGGGCCTCAAACCCTCCACGTGATGTTCATGATGACTGCATCAGGAAAAATGTTAACTATAGATTCTGCTCCAACCCTCTGACCAACATTGCCCTCCACAGATCATTACTCATCAAACCCTCTGGCAGATTCTCAGACTCCATCCTTATCTGCTCTGCAATATATCATCCCAGCTCCCATCTCATCCCGCTAGATTTTTGACAATCATTTCTCCTTTTCAAATGATGCCTTTGGTCATAAATATCTAGAAATTCTGCCCTTGATATTCCTGTTTCCACATATTCTTAATGATCCCTCTTGCTACTACTTCAATGGCCATCCCATATCGAGGATTCTATATTGCACTTGTGGGTGTCTAGTTGTGTACATAGTTCTAACTTCAAATTTTATATTCCCAGCATTCTAGTTGATTGCCATACTGGAGGACACACAAGTTAGTTTTTCAACAAATATTAGTGGAACCTCTGCAACCTCAAACCCAAGAAGCCCTCAAGCAAATATGTCCCCTATCCCAACCAGAAAAGTCATGCTTCTTTTACTTCATTTACCTTTTTTCAATTCAAATTGTTTTTCTCTTGATTTACCTTTGTCAATTCCTAGAACTACTGATACTGTTGCAATTAACTCAGTTATGAATGACTGGAAAGGAACAAAAGGAAAGGCCAAATATTATAGCGTGCCCAGTAAGGTCTGGGTGACATAGAGAAGGTACTTGTCTGTCCGTCACAACTGGGAGCAGGTCATTGGCCAGAGTAGGCTTGGCTACTGCAAGCCCAGGAAGGATTGAGATACTTAAAAAACTCCTAAACAAAGGAGTTTGCTCTCTTGCTCTTTTGGAACTCTTGTTGCAAGGGGTGTACTCTCTCGGCTCCCCTATGGCCATGTGGACCCCACACATAATGGACTAATGGACAGCCACTAGCCTAATGCTACCTGACCCAGTTCCACCAGGGGAAAAAAAAAAACGTTGGACATTGACTTTGCTTATAACTCTACTGAATCCCCAACTGCATATTTTCTAGGGCTGGATTAAAGGAAATGGTACTTTAGAAACCCAAGAATATAATTCCATGCAAATAAAAATGACTAATCCTCCCATGTGAGTCTCAGAAAGTTCTTTTTCTCTAGATATCATAAAGACCTGACTCCAGCACCCGGTACACTCAGTGGGGGAAGGGATACCCCACTCCCACCAGCTACTAAGAAAGATCATCCACGCATTTCTCCAATAACACTATCACCTTCCTAGTTGCTTAGTTTTGAAAACCAAGGATCATCCAGTAGTATGCTGGTAGACGTTTAACAACCATATCCCCACAAAGATGTCCTAATTTATAATGTGGTTATGTAGACCATGGTTAATTAAACTAACAATTTGATATTGCTAAATAGGAAGTTGGAGACAGATGTGCAAAATCAGCTCATGAAAGTCAATACAAACTGTCCCCGGGATACCAGTGGAATCACCTCTTTTCTTCCCCTGTTTATATCCCATATTCAATCACCTCTTTTCCCCCTTATTCACATCCCATATTTAATCACTCACCAAAATCCATAAATTTTCCCTTTGGATTATGTCTAGAACTATTATACCATTTCTGTACTCATCATCATGGTTCCTATATAAACATCATGATCTCTTTACCAGATTATACAGTAGTACTTTATCCTGCCTTAGTTAGCTCTTATTGGCTCTCTGGATGTCATGATGTCTATGTTTTGCAAGAACAGATGTGATCACATCATACCATGTTTCAAAACTTTAATCACTTTAATTAGCAAACAAAATCAACTCAGCCTGGGGCAGCTCTAATTATATTGGATATAATAATGACATCAAAGAACAGACTGGACCCAGGATAAAACCAAGGATGTTTTCATTTAAAAAAATAAAGAACTTTTAATATCTTGTAATGTCTTATTTTCCTTTTAGAAATGTATTATGTTGGCAAGAAATTGTAGTTGGTTCTTTGTATCTTTTCACCTTCTCATATATCTATCTCACATTCTATTCCTATTGCTGCTAACAGTCAGTTTAAAATCACTGTGTTACCTTCTAACTTGCCTGTATCATCTTCTTCCCTTCAATTTATCCTCCATTCTATGGCCATAGGTGATGTAGATAATAACCTCCAGGCCTTTTTAGTCTTGAGCAACTAGTACCTTTGTCATTGTATGAGTTACAGTTCATACAGGGAAGGGTTTTGTTGTTGTTGTTGTTGTTGTTGTTGTTGTTATTTTGTTTTGTTTTGTTTTTTTACACATTTCATAGAAGAGAGAAGAGAATTTGGGGAAGTGATTTGTGCAAGGTCACAAAAGCAGTAGGTGGAAAACCATCCTAATCCCCCCCATCAAAAATACCTTTAGTAATAACCCACACCGTGCTCAGTTATCTAAAAAGTCTATCAGAAAGTTTTCAACATAAAGCCTCACTATTCCCCTTCACATGTTTTAGATTCAACCCATGTAAACAGCTCACAATGTGCCTTCATTCATGCAAGTCATCAGCTCTGATTTCCTTCGTGTGTCCACCTAGAGGAACTTCTGCACTTTTAAAACAAACACAGAACTGCCTTCTTTATGAAATGTCCCTGATTCCTTCAGTAAATACTCCTTGCTCCTTTTTCTGAATTCTTACTCATCTGCTTTAATCTCTGCCATAAAGCTTTGCCTGATTTCACTTTGTATTGTAATTCTTGTGTATAATGTATTTCCTTGTCAAGATTGTGGGTCCTTAGAGTAGAGTCTCATGTAGAGTATTAGTGTTCTATGCTGCATAACAAATTACCCCAAAACTTAGCAGCTTCAAACAATTCCCATTTACTATCTCACAGTTTCCATGGGTCAAGAATCCAAGCATGGCTTCCTTGGGGTCTCTACTCACGGTCTCACAGATTGCAGTCAAGGTGTCAGTTGGGGTTGAGGTCTTATCTGAGGCTCTGTACATTCTTTAAAGCTTACATGGTCATTGGAAGAATTTATTTCTTGTGGTTATAGGACTGGAAGCACCCAGCTTCTAGACATCTCCTGTCATTCCCTACCACGGCCCAGTCCTCAATTCCTGCTTCTTAAAAAAATTGTAGGAAAGAGACGCTGACTTACCTTGTTTCTAATAGCTGTATCTTCTTTTAATAGACTCAACTGATTATGTCTGGGCCACTCATAGTAATAACCCTTTTGCTAAACATGCAGTCAAATGATTAGGGACCTTAATTACACATGCAAAATCGCTTCACCTTTGCCATATAATTTGCATAATCACAAGAATTATATCTCATTATTTTAGTCTGATTCTAATGGTTAGAAGAAAATTAAAGGTCCTATCTATGTTCAACAAAAGGGGATTACACAAATGTATGGGTCACTAGGGATCATGTTAAAATTATATCTACCCACAAAAGCCTACTTTGCTTGACACCTTACTAACAAATGATTTTGAGTTATTGAATAATAATAGTTAAATTTATAAAGTGACTTTTTAATGATATTTCTCCTTTGCAACACATTAAGACATCTTATATGTGGCAAATAATACCTTTTATTAGTTGAATATATTTTTAAAATTAAGTAAACAATTATCTTTACGAGCTTTGATAGATTGTATCACTCGAGTACTATACTTTTAAATAAATGAAAGGACAACTAAAACGATTTTAAAGCAAAGCTAATGCTTAAGAAATGCTCTATCTGAGTCTGATGTGGGGTCACTCTATTTCATCTTCCAGCTTTCATTGAACAGATGGGAGCAGTAAAACTGACCTCACCCTGTCCTTTTTTTTCTATTAAAGAAGCTAACATTTCCAAGAAATACTATTTCTAGTCAATTTTTTTGATCCATGTGGATCTCATTCAAAAATGACTTCTTCTAATTTTATGCTGTAAGGAAAATCACTTGACTTAGAGAAGTTGACATGTTTTCAAATGGTAGGCTTTGAGTCACAAGCACGCTAAGCCAAAGGAGCAACCAAGAGCAGAGGTAGGTGCCTCTACAGGTAAAATGTTGACATTTAAAACATTGTGAAATATTTGAGATGAATTCTACTTTGGCTTGGATTTTTTAAGAGACCCAAACTAGTCCACCTAATACTTTTGGTTGTTATTCCAATTAATTCTGTATAGGTTTGTGAAAGTTATGGCTGTCTAATGTAGACCTCTTCAGATCTTCTAATACTATAAATTGTGTCCTGGCATTTCATTTTTAACCAGATTTGGAGCTTTAAGTGGCTGAAAGTGACCAGAAGTGGCTTTATGTCAGATGGTATCCAAGTTAGACAAAGCACAGCAAATTTCCCAAAACTAAAAGTAAAAAAAAGACTCTTAAATTTGTGAATCAATACAGAATAAACTTCTATAGCAGCATTATAGACTGAATTATGTAGAAGTAATAGTTTATACAAAGGTTTTCAGTCTGTATCTCTATTTTGAGAAATTAAAGGTATTGCTGTCAAGCGTAGGCTAAAGTTCAATAATTGTACTACATACATTTCTTGTAGAAGATCTAAGAAGACTTGGGCTCAGAGACTCATTTATTTATGAGGCTTTCAGGTCAGTCTGGCCACTGATGTTAATTGTGTGAGCAGACTGCTTGAATCTCCATATTCAGAAATCTGAGACATAGCAACACTTAAGACATGAGTAACTTCTGAAAATAACATGTGTTGACAAGTACTGGACCTCAAGTATTTAAAGAAAATGTTTACTAACCATTTCCCATATACTTGAAACATTTTTCTGAAATGTTCTTTTATTATTCTTTGGGAATGAAATAAAATAAATTATGGGAAATCTTTTTCATTTTATTTAACCACCCCCCCCCAAAAAAAAAATCCAACCAGTGCCTTTAATGAAGATTATGTTGGACATAAATTCATAAATAGCTTGAGGGTAATGAGGATGCTCTATAATTCTGTAAACCTCTCATTTCCTAAGCACTGTTAGTCATTTGCACTCTACCCCAATTATATCCATCTCCCTGCTTCTTGGCACATGGCTTTGCTGTGCATAGGTGGAGACATGTGACTTGGTCTTGTCACTGAACTTTGAGCACAAGTGATGCTCAGCCATTCAGGATTTTAAAGTTACTTATTATTTCAGCATGACTCAAACCAACCTGGTTGGTACCTTAAAGATTATTGTTAATAATTCTAATAATGGTGGTGTCTTGAAGAAACATCAATATAAAGCATCCACTTTTTTAACAGAGGAAAGAATAAGGAAAAATTAGAAAAAGTAACCAAATTGCAGAAAACACGAATTAGAAAACTACTGAGAGTATTTAGGTTAGAGATGAGAACCTGAACTAAGGCAGAGAAAGTAAAAACTTTTGAATGTGCAAAATTTTTAAAAATTTATCTTTATTGTTGAGAGTATTACAGATGTTCCCTTTTAATCCCCATCGTCCCCCTCCATATGACTATAATTTTTTTGTCATTATCTATCAATTCTCAGATGTATTTGCCAAAGATACTGACTATTCCATTGCCACTTTTATCTATAATAAATGTTTGACCTCTAATAATTAAATCTTAGTAGAGCTGAATAGATATGTTATAGCACTTAATACAAAGCAGAAAACCTGACAATAAAATGAAGGGAATAAAAAGAAATAAAAACTTGGAAAGTGATCTTGGAACACCCTTAAGTACACACTGAAATTGAGCGCAGCTCTGATAAAATGAACAGCTGCATTGGCCGTGAATTTTGACCACTGGAAGCTAAGATCAAGCTTTCAACTCAACTTGGATGACCCACATCATCTATTTATGTAGACAATATTAAAATGTTTACAAATATTATTTCTTATATTTTAAACTGAGAAATATATTCTTTATAAAATTAAATTTATAGCATATATTTTCCCAAATCTACTGAGATAAAAACGTGAAAATAATAACTAAAAAATGTTCTGAAGAATGATTAGAAATCAGATCAGCAACAAAATAAATAAGATATCCTATTTATGAATAAAAAAGACAATAAAAGTATTTTTATGCACTTACAATGTCTTGTGCAGTATGTAATAACACTTGGGCCATAGAAATTAAATGAGACTGCAAGATTCACATTTTCAGAAGCAGCTTCATCATTTCATAATTTGACATTATTTAACATGGAACATATGCAGTTTTTGTAAATATTTGCAAACTTATGTGTTGCAAATATTTGCAAACTATATGAGTTACAAATTTAATCTCATTCAAAAACTATGTTTTTACCTGAAAGAATTCTCAAAAATATTCCTTACATTTAAAAACACTCCTGCTAAATAAAAAAGGCATAATATTTTTTCATGTTCAAAATAAATCTATAGTTTTATAGATCACACTTGCAATAAATATACATGAAGTAAACATAGTCTTATCATTCACAGCTATTCTGTTTAAGTTGTATATTATTTTACAACTAGAGGCCCGATGCACAAAATTCATGCAAGAATAGGCCTTCCTTCCCCCAGCTGCCGGCACCAGCTTCCCTCTGGGATGGGGGACCTGGGCTTCCTTCAGAGCCCCGACTTTGTCCGGAAGGACGTCTGGTCTAATTAGCATATTATGCTTTTATTATTATAGATAGAAAGGCATTATTGCATACTCATTTTATAAATGTATGATTGTCTTGGTTATTCACTGGCAATTTTTTAAACAGGGAATATAAAGCCTAAGTAAAAGCTGGATTTTATCTATTCATCTTTATTGTTGAGGATTTTACAGATGTCCCCTATTTTCCCCCATTGCCTTTCTCCACCCACTTTCCTCCCCACCCAGGCCTTCTGTGTAAAAGTAGGATTTAAAAAATATGAGAATACTACAAGATTATTTTATTTCAATATAACATTTGATCTGGAATTTTGGAGGTGAATCAACTCCCTCTAATGAAGTAATTTCTAAAAATATTTTTTAAGTCTGTATATTACACTTTTTTTTCAACAGTTATTGAATTTTTGTTGTTGAAATTTTGTTGCCTTGGCATGAATGTGGAGATAGTTTGGACATAAGAACACAGGATATCTATACCTATGAAAAATATTTTAAAGTATATTTGCTAACCCAAAGTTAAAGAAGAGCATATTAATAATAGTGGAACATATATTACTGAAAATATAATTTTGGTTTGTTGTTTAAATTCATATTATGCTCAAGTATGTATTTAGTAGTAATACCACTAGTCTGAAATACTTTTACAGAAAAAGATAAGTAGTCTGATTATGTGTAATATTTTAGACAATAGAAATATTCGTTAATGTTTGTCTACAGCTGAGTTTGTTGAATTCAATTTTATTTACTACCATTATCTACCCAGTGACAACTAATATTATAAATACAAAATAAAACATAACCAATTAATCCTCTTATTTATAACACATTCCATTAATGACTATAATGTATTAAGACTTATGCTAACAGGTGGTAATACAGGCTGAATGAGACATAAGCTCTCCTCTGATGACATGTATTAGACACATAAAGAAATCTTTGTAGAAGTAAAGCCATGGTTGTAACATTATATTGGTGATGCAAATCCTCACAGTAGATCTCTATTAAAGCTACAAGAAGATGCTTGGCCAGTGTAGCTCAGCATTTGAGCATCGACCCAGGAACCAAGAGGCTGCAGGATTTGATTCTGGGTCAGGGCATAGGCCCTGGTTGCAGGCTTGATCCTATAGGGAGGGGGGAGCATGCAGAATGCAGCTGATCAATCATGTTTCTCTCATTAATGTTTCTATCTCTCTTTCCTTCTCCTTTGCTCTCTTTCTAAAAAATCTATAAATATTTTTTAAGCTACAAGAAGATTAATGATTTGATAACAGTGAACTTCCACTTTTCAAGCAAAGTTACTAGTGTTTCTATTTCTCTAGGCAAAACATTACAGGATGGCATAAAGCTATATAATATTATTAACTTGGATTCCCTAGAGCCTGTAGAGAAAGCATGTCAGACTCAAAGGCTAGCACAGGCCAAAGAAACAAGGTTTAAGTGTATGTGGGCCACAAAAAAAGAAAAGCTTCAATTTTTGTAGAAAAGTAGGTTTATTTGATAGAGACATGCTGAACACAAAGGGCTAAAATAAATGAGTAATTGTTAACATAAAATAATAGAACATCTTAATAAAAATTAATATTTTTTCTTGAGCATTAACTTACCAGACACTGAATAACTGCACAAATTAATAAGCGTAACACAAATAAACCTATTATTCTTGCTCTCTGAAAGCCAAATATTTCCTGTTGAGCACACCAAACAAGTCAGTACAAGACTAATAACATGGCAATCAGCTGCTAAAATATTCGCTGCCAGTATTAGTGGAGAGAAATGGTACGCCTGCACTTAAGAAAAATGAATGCAACATGCTTATAGTAATCAGTCATTCGCGAACGTTGTAGTTTGTTATGAATAATTATGAATAACAGGATAGTGTAAAAATTAAGTTATGAAATTTTTATTAAAACATTTCTTACAGACCATTATATTGGCTGGGCCACAAAAATATTTGTTGTGGGCCACATGTGGCCCGGGGCCTGGGAGTTTGACCTGCTTGCTGTAGAAGGAACATAGCAAGGGTATCTTATTTAGGTATTCATAGATGTAGAAAGGATGGGAGAAAAGCCACTGAGGAGTGAATTATTGAGTTTGTAACTACTACTGGCATCAACCCTGGGATCAACCCTGTGACCCTCTGAGGAACTCTGGAACATAACAGGATTGTTCTTCTGAAGAATAGAAAGGGTGGGCTTTTATTTCCTGACTTTTGGCCCCACGTTGAATTGTGTTCCTGGAGGCTCTGATTTTCTAGCACTTCCTGGCTGTGTGTATATACAGACGACACAGCCTCTCTGAGCTGCCAAAGAAGCTTTAAGACAGAGAAGCTGGGAAAGTCTCCATGACAACCACTGGAGGTAAGAATTTGGAAAACTTCATGAAACAAACAACTTAGCTTTCTTGAAACTGGTGAGTGGGTCAAGCGAATGTGACCCCAGGTATCAGGAGAGGTCTGCTAGTATAATCTAGGCCAGTGATGGCGAACCTTTTGAGCTCGGCGGGTCAGCATTTTGAAAAACCCGAACTTAACTCTGGGGCCGTGTCACATATAGAAATTTCTTGATATTTGAAACCATAGTAAAACAAAGACTTACATTTTTGATATTTATTTTATATGCTTAAATGCCATTTAACAAAGAAAAATCAACCAAAAAAAATGAGTTCGCGTGTCACCTCTGACACGCGTGTCATAGGTTCGCCATCACTGAATTCTAGTTTAATGCTTGCATTCATGTGGCCATCCATAGTCATTATACTTTGATTACACACAAAAAATGCATTGCTTTCTGAAATAAAGTTTTTTCTAAACTACTTATTTTTTAAAAAAACTAAGTTTTTTAACATTATCTACTTCATGTTTTATTTTTACCATGTATAACCCATATTGTATAGTGAAGCAAAAATTCACTTAATAAAGGATTATTATTCCAGTGATAAATAATTTTCTCAACTTGATAATTAAGCATACCTAACCCTGCGTTCTAGGAATGCATTACAGAGAAATGTAATGTTAAAAATATATACCATTAAGTATACATTAACATTTTTGGACATGTGAAAATGTGTCCCCATAAATACAATAGCTGTTTTAAAATATAAGGAGGGAAACCCGACCTTATAAGAGTGGAGGAAAAGTCAGAGAAAGATGAATGCTCCCTGTGTTTAAGTTAGGTTTAAGGGAATTTTAAGTATTAAAGAAACTCAGAACAGAAATTTGAATTAATCCACTATTAGCTTGCGCCAATCTCCCCAGGAAAGTACTGACCTGCCTAGGAAGTGAGGAAGGAAGATTCCTAGAAATCAAGAACTATACCTTCATAGATACCATCCCTAAAATTAAACTAAATTCATTATAAAATCAGTCCTATTAGCAATCAATTATCTCTTCAGTGTTTCCAATTTGATTTAAAACTTCTTGACAAATGTAAAATATCCACTGTTATTATTAAATCCATGTGCTTAAATGATGAAGACCACACTGAAATGTAAATGAGATAGAAATAAAGTATAATTGGTTACCTAGATCCACCTTCTCTAGATGTGAAAAAGAAAAAAGAGCCTAAAGAATCTTAAAATAAGATGAAAAAGAAAGATTCAGAAAGAAGAAGTTAAAATAAAACTTAACATTAAGTCTTCCATGTTTGAATAAGTTGACTCTAGAGTTATTGATGATCTGGGGAGCCTTTCTTGAAGACAGAATAAGGCAACTTCTGATTCCAATTTGAAGGTAGTTTGAAAGATAATAAAGAGGACAAACATTGGAGAGAAGAGATTACCAAGATCTTACATTAGCATAGTTCAGACCAAAACTATTTTCCTCAGCAGTATTCTGCCTTCAGTTTAACTAGTAATAATAGACATTTTTCTAGGTGTATAATTTTCCCATCCCTCCACCTCTCACTCCATACAACTACTAACTTCTCTATCAGTTAAATAAAACAATAGATTTATCTCTAATATTAATACTTAAATTTTTATACTACCTTCATTTCTTACGTGGTTTTATATGGGGTTGATATACCTGCAAATTACTATAAAGTTAGGATTCTTTTTCTCATTTTTTTTGAATCATGTACAATGAGTGAGCAATAGAGAGGGGCTGGAGCCAAAATTTTATTAATCCTAAAACAGGTGTTTTTTATCCTTTTAATGCCACAATGATATAAGGTTCTATGGTGTTTTTTACTTTCCTCTGTCCTTTTCACCCCAAATACGTTATTTGAAAGAACTATTTTTTCTTTTCTAATAAGGGGTTATTTACTATGTCAACACCTGTGTATTTATGCTAAAGGCTAAATCAGAACTCAGGGTTGACTTGGAGCACTTCCTGTCACCTCAGTGTTGGTGAGCCTTTCTTGAAGACAGAATAAGGCAACTTCTGATTCCAACTCCATATACCGGGTAGCAACTAGTGATTTATTTCTGTGTCCCAAGCCCCAAAGGGAGGTTAGAGAACAGTTGAGCTGTTGTTGCTGACATCAGTGGTTTGGGCAATTATAGTGTAAGAGAGAGAAATGGTCACACGTTGAAAACACAAGCCAATTTACTCTTTTAAATACAGTCACAATAAAATAATTCACCTAATAATAATAAAAGTGGGCATAAATTTAAAATTGTTTTTATAGTTTGATCTTGATATTGGCATTTTATAAAGGAATATTTTCTACATAATTCACTAAAGTGTTTTCTTTTGAAACATACTGAAAGTATTTTGTTACTTAAATGATATATTTCTCCAACAAAGTAAATTGGCTTCTGCTTAAAAATGGAAATTGGTGACTACTTTGTATTGGTGAAGACATCGTTTCAGTGTATAAAATCTAATTTATATGACTACATTGAATAATTAGATTAAAATTTGACATTAAAAGAATAAATACAATTATTGAAAATTTGTTTTCTCATTAAGTTTAAAATAATATTTAAAAGTTAAAACAAAAATATGTTTTTTATTTAACTATACAAGCTTAATCTTACCCTAGAATCTGGTAAATTCTAATGAAATATGAAAGTCATGTCTTGTTCTCTTGAGTTAGCCTTGCGCTCACAGCAGTGCTTTGCATAAGTTGTTGGAAATAGGCACTATTTTTTTTCTAACTCTGAGGTTACTTTTTAGCCCAACTAACTAAATTTAGTGTACAAACCTGTATTTAACTTTTAATACCTAAATATACAGCAGAGTTTTCAGTTAACTAACACTAAATATTAACTTCTCAAATTGGCCTTAATATCATAGTTTGAAGCAAGAGAGAATAGAACAAGTTTTGACTTAAGATCTTTTAAACAGTATGTAGCAATATTCTTATTTGAGCACCTGGATTATTTTCAATATATTTTTATTCATTTCAGAGCAGAATGGAGACAGAGAGAGAGAATCATTAATCAGCTGCCTCCTACACACCCCATTCTGGGGACCAAGCCAGCAACCTGAGCATATGCCCTGACTAGGAATCAAACCATGACCTCTTGGTTCATGGGTCAATGCTCAACCACTGATCCACGCTGGCCAGGCTGAGCACCAGGGTTTTGAAAGTTCCTTAATACTATGTTCTATATTTAACTGAAAAACTTTAGCCTGACTGACATGGCTCAGTTGTTGAGTGTCGATCTGTGAATAAGGAGGTAATGGTTTGATTCCTGGTCTGGGCACAAGCCTGGGGTTGTGAGCTCCATCCCCAGTGTGGTGCATGCAGGAGGCAGACAATCAATGATTCTCTCTCATCATTGATGTTTTTATCTCTCTCCTTCTCCCTTCCTCTCTGAAATCATAAAAATATATTTTTAAAAAAACAACTTTATCTTAATTGATATAAATATGTAAAATTCAAATAAAACTAATGAATAAAATATTATAATTTAATGCCTTAATTAATAATTTAAAATAATTTTATTTAACTTAAATACTAGGTTTAGCAAAGTCTGCTCTAGAAACAAAGGAAAACATAAGATACTTTTTTATTTATCCCAATGGTACAATAAATTGAATAGATAATTTTCTATTTAACAATGGACCTATGGAAGGCCAACAGGGCTCTGCTGGAGGCAAAGACCAACAGTAGTTAGCATAAATATGGGAGAAGTCAGCTGGAAGGCTAATGGACTTTGATGTTCAGCAGGGCTGAAAATCAGCATAATATTGCCCTGTTATTGGCAGAATGACTCAAGGCAATTCCCTAACCTGATAAACCTTTTATTATTTACCATACTTTACCATTGATATGCCTGTTTGCATTCCTAAAGGGCAAATGTATATTCAAGTAAATAAAAACTGATGGGTCTGGGGTTTCACAGAGCCTCTCCGATAGAGAGAAAGGCTTCCACCTGGCCCCCCATGCCTTCTAAATACGTATTTCTTGTCGAGTGTATTCATTTGTGCGCAGCCCCTTTTCCAGATCCTGAACCCTAGTGGCATTCACAGGGCTCCACTAAGTAAAGTTGACTTATTTCAAATAAACTAATCTTACATGGATATAATCTATACAGTCATGATTTGTGAACTTTCATTATAAGCAAGGAGGATCCCTGGAAGGGGTCCCTCACACAGGTTTGTGTCTTTCTACAATGCCAGGTTTATTAAGGGAGACCTCCCCACTAAGTGAATAGAGTCACAGGCAGGTTAAACACAAAGAGATAGAGCTAGCGAGCATCCAGCACAAAGTTTTGGTCACTGGAGTGTCCACAGGTGGAGAGGTGGGCATCGGTCTCAAGCCAGGCACGGGTCCCATGGAGTGGAAGTTGGCAGGGCTGCAAGCATGACCTCTGGTACAGCCATTCTCAAGGGTTGGATGGTTGGAGCTCTGAGTTTTTATAGCCCACCATGAGTGGAGGTCCCATTCCTATGGGTGTGCAGATGAAGTCCTTATCCAAGGGTCCAGTCTTGTGGACTGTAAAGGGTCCCATTACACTCCATTACCTCAGTCTTGACATAGCACTTGACATAACTGTCATGGCTGACAGTGATTCCATATTGGATTGTCAAAGGGGTCCAAAAAGTCCACCCTGCCCTTGCTCTATACTTTGTACTGATATTAGAATAAAATAGTACATTATAAACTACCTCTCCAATGAAAAATCCTGAAGAACATGCCTGAAGCAATGACAGAAACCAGATCATCTCTGAACCATCTGAGATGGTAGCAAGTTCCAGATTGCTGCCTCTTGTGGTGTTGTGAGGTTGGGGTGTGGATAGGCTATTATATCTCATTATGGATAGTGAGACTCATTGCTTGGTCTGTACGTTATAAAACACATCAGAATACAAATTATAAGGTGAGAAGAACCATACTTTTAAGTGAGATATGTGTCATTTGGTAAACTAAAATGATGAATCAACTATTGAAAAAAAATTGCATGAAATATTTATATCTTGAAAACTTGGGATTCTACCTACTGATATATTTCTAAGATTTATCTGTCCAAACACTGTATTTGTTGTGGCTACTGTATCTCCTTGTCTTTTCCCATTATTTTTTATCTTGTTTTTATCTGAGTCTTGGATTTTCAGAAGCTTTATTATTAACCTACTGATCATCATTTCTGCTCTCATAAAAACATCTGAGGTTTTCATGGGTAGTAACTGAATAAAAATTCTTACTGAAAACTTACTGTATATCAAGCCCAGTTTAAAGGTGATTCACAATGGACAAAATAGACGAGTGAAGAATGAACAGGGGCCTTTGGTAACATAGAAGCTACAGATTTCACTGTGATGAGGGAAAACATTTCTTGAGAAATGACAGCCTTCCAAGAGGCATTAAGACTTTCTTTTTTGTACCCCCTTCTTCTTCTCTACCTATATTTTAAAATTAAAATAATGGCCAAGGATAGCAGAGATTGAAACTTGGCTTCATAAAAATGTAGCATTTGAAGAGAAACTTTTATAGAGCCTTTATTAAAACGAAGTGGGTGAGCACGGCCTGAATAGTTCTCCTTAGAAATTAATAGACAGATATGCTTCTGTACCTTGGTAGCAGATGTCTCCACTTAAACTGATGTGACATGACTTGTACTTCCAGTTACTGCAGTGAGGGAGTCTCCATCTTTTAAAGAGCCTTCTACATTGGCACCTTCATACTAACTTGGCACGGCTCCTCTAAATGTCCTTGGCTCAGAAATGTTTTACAATAAACTTCTAAGCCAACACAGGCAGAATCTTGGCTTTCATGGGACCGGCCTCTGCCCACTTCAGGATATGTGTTATAATAAGCAGACACACTGTTTGTTCTTTATTAATAATTTAACATACTTTTTCATGTTAACTAAACCTCAGATTCTTAATTCAACTTTTTTGTGGAGTAAACACTAGCTTGTTTAAACATTTTTTTAAAATATCTGAGAAGTTGCCTTGTCTTTAAAAGCATAAGTGGCGGGGGGTGGAGGGGAACAAGAGAAAAAAAGCTATGTAAAAATGACTAAAATTAAGGCATCGAAGCTAAGTAGCCTAGATTTTTGGTAATTCTCTGTCTGTAATTTTGGGAGGAAAATCTCCCTCTACTCACAGCCTATTATTAAATGATAATTTTATTTTTTTTTATTTATTTTAGTGTTTAAGGTATTACAAATAGTAGTACATATGTCTCCTTTTTTCCCCCTTATTGACCTCCCCACTGGCCTCCCTTACCTAGCGCTTGCCCTCACCCCCTGCCCCAGTGTCTTGCATCCATTGGTTATGCTTATATGCATGCATACAAGTCCTTCAGTTGATCTCTTACCCCTGCCCCCAACTCTCCCCTGCCTTCTCACTGTAGTTTGACAGTCTGTTCAATGCTGCTCTGCCTCTGTATCTATTTTTGTTCATCAGTTTATAATGGTCTTTATTATCCACAAATGAGTGAGATCATGTGGTATTTATCTTTCACTGACTGGCTTATTTCACTTAGCATAATGCTCTCCAGCTTCATCGATGCTGTTTCAAATGGTAAGAATTCCTTCTTTTTTACAGCAGCATAGTATTCCATTGTGTAGATGTACCACAGTATTTTTAAATCTACTCATCTGCTGATGGGCATTTAGGCTGTTTCCAAATCTTAGCTATGGTAAATTGTGATGCTATGAATATAGTGGTGCATATATCCTTTCTGCTTGGTGTTTCTGATTTCTTGGGATATATTCCTAGAAGTGGGATCCCTGGGTCAAATGGCAGTTCCGTTTTTAGTTTTTTGAGGAAACTCCATACTGTTCTCCACAGTGGCTGCACCAGTCTGCATTCCCACCAGCAGTGCATGAGGGCTCCCTTTTCTCTACATCCTTGCCAGCACTTGTCACTTGTTGATTTGTAACCCATTTCTTTTTTAAAGAAATAGAGTGATACCTTAACTGCACCTCAGAATAAAACCAACTTTTTTTTAAAGAAACAGCCCAAGTACCCACCAGTAGATAAGTGGATTAAAAAGCTGTGGTACATTTATGCCATGGAATACTACATAGCTGTAAAAAGAAGGCTCTCTTACCCTTTGAGACAGCATGGACAGACCTGGAGAGTATTATGTTAAGCAAAATAAGCCAGTCAGAGAAAGATAAATGCTACATGATCTCACTCATATATGGAATCTAATGAACAAAATAAACTGATGAACAAAATAGATCCAGAGACATAGATGTGTGGAAAAGACTAAGGAATCTCAGAGGGAAGATGGAGGTGGTAAGTGGGTGGGGAGAAATTAACTGGGGAATTTATATGCATATGTGCATAGCCCATGGACACAGACAATAGAGTGGTGAAGGCCTGGGGGGGTGCGGGGGAGGGGGGTGTCAATGGGGAAAACAATATAGGGGACATCTGTAATGTTTTCAATAATAAAATAAAATAAATAAATTAAAAAGAAATGGGTTTTGTTCTGAAATGAGGTTAAGGCACTTGTGGGGGGGGGGGGGGCAGGGGGGCGGGTGTTGAATAATTGTGTGGCTTGCATATAAGCTTGCTTATGGTGGGTTCAGAGCAGTCTTGACTCTAGAGCTAATTTGGCCCACTACGAAAGTGTGATTCATTTGAGAACTCCGCCTGATACTCAGTGTATTACATGTCTTTCCCTCAGGCTGAGGCCAATGTGAACCCTTCCCAGGCGTGTATGAGCTCCAGGAATTCTTTTGGCCTGCTGCTTGTGGCGGTTGTTTTCCTCTCTCATGCAGTTTTTACTTCATGTAGGCACAGAGAAGTGTTCACCCAAAGACTCCAGGAACTCTCTCTGTGTACCTTCCCAGTTCTCTCTTTGTGGAGGCCCCTTCTCTGTTCATCTGTCCTATGAATTCTGGCTACCTCGGCCTCCCTAGACTTTGGTAGCTAACTCTTACATTCAGCAAATCATGCTGTCTTCTTTCGGACTTCCCCTGCCTGTGCAGCAGGCTGGAAACTGCTTTAAGTGAGTAAGCTGGCACCTTGAACACATACTTTGTTGATTCCCTTTTCTAATAGATCACAGCCTTTGGCTGCTTGTTGTTGAATGCATGAAAACAATTGGTTCATATGCTTTTTCTGAATTCCTACATGTTTATAAAGGGAGGATAATTCTGGTAGTACCAGTACTTCATGGGCAACAGCAGAAGTCTCAAAGACTAGTTTTTTTCTGCCTATATGTTAATTGTGTTATTTCCTTATTCTTCAAATCTATGAACTGGATCAAGGCCAGTCTTGGAGTTGATCCTTATCTATATCTTTATCTTACCTTTTCTTATTTTGAGAATAGAATGCATACCAAAATCCTGGATGGTTTTATTTCTCATTGTTCCTCTTACAATAGAGCCAGGTATTAGCTAAAGGACACTCTGGTGTTGTCTAGCAATTTGTATCGCCCTTTATCTAGGTTTCTGCTGTGGAGTATTGTCTCACTAACGTTCCTCCTACCTAAGCACTGGGCAAAAGCCTCCTGTGAGCAGTCAGCTTTCCAGAGGTAGCAGTGTGACTCCAATGTAGTTTCCTGGTGCCACAGATCTCAGCATTATCGCCAGGGTTTTAATGCTTTTTCTCTTCCTTTTACTCCTCTCAATACCTCTTCGCTTCTGCTTGGAGGCCAGGATACACAAAATAAAAATGGTACATCAGCCTGGATTCTCCTTCAACTTTTAATTCCTTCCATTTCATGGTTAGACAGCACTGAGTTACTCTACAGTAACTTTACCATGAGCAAAACATCTCATAAGATCTTATCCTTTTAATAAAAAGTCATAAGCAAATGCAAAAAAAAAAAAATCAACTTGAAAAAGGGAAAGCAAAAAAAAATTAATAGACATAGACAAAATAGATGCTGAACATGTGTCTCATTCATATATTTTCCTATAAAGTATTTAGCACATGATATTTTTTATCACAAATTGTAAACACCTCAAGGGACATTTCTCAAGAAGTGAAATAATCTGCATCTGAGTGCATTTAACATGAAGATTCCCAGGTCATATTCCATAGCAATTGAATCCAACTCTGAAAATATATATATATATTGAAAATATACCTGAAAATATGCTCTTTAAACAAAAAGATACAGGTGACATCTGCCCACTAAAATTTTTAAGTAAGTCATTTAAATTGTAGGACACAATCTTTCGGGAATCTTTATTTGATATCATGTACAATCTTTATAAAGATTCTAGATAAATGTTTAAAGATGGCAAAGTTGAGACCTTGACAAAAGATGTTTCCCAAATGAAGCTGTTGTGTTTGTTTGTTTGTTTGTTTGTTTATGAAATGGGAAGTGTAGTTGAGTCTACATATAAAGAGAATGAGGATCAAAACTCTTCTTAAATTTGTAAGGAAGGAAACTTTCTTAATCCATACTCTTTTTAACAAGGAATTGGCCGTGGTCTTCTTGTTAGTAATACTGTTAATAAGTTGATCAATGACTCAAAAAATCTTTGTTAAGAAATTACTATTATCTTAGCAACATAGAGGTAATACAAATGGAGAGATGTTGTAAAAGTCATGAAACTTGACCCAGGAGTTCATAAATAAGTTGAGAAAACAAGAGAAGAGCGGAAAGATTACCACAGAGTAGACGATACCTGCATAGTATTAATTTTAAATGATGCTGCCCTTCAGAAGCTATGGAATAAGGAAAATTTAGAGTAAAGTCAGGTTTCAAGAAGTCACTGGGCTAAGATCAGGACTTAAAAGTAGGGAAATACACATTTCAGAAAAAACACCAAAATAGTCTCTATACCACAACTTTGGGGAAAATATCAAATGTAAAATTATATCTGTGTCAGAAGAATCTATTTTGTTGTCATCTAACTCCTTCTAACATAACATGGGATTTTATAGAATACTATACTTCAATAGCACTTCATCAAAATTTCATTTTCAGTAAATCCAATTTTCTCATGCTTATAAAAGTTGCCCACAGTACTGAGAAAATGAGAAACTGGCGTCTAGATGATACTTGGTCTTCCTCCCACTTATTTTTAAAACTTGATCTCTTTTCAGAGAATAACTTTTACTGTTGTATTATGACAACAGCTTGAGGAGTATCATCAATTCGACCTTAGTTACATCCTTTTTTATTACAAGACAATGAATCTCACAATGTTGCTGAATTTTTAAGCTTAGTTTAAATTTGAGAGGCTTGCTATGTAAAATAAGTATGATAGTAATAGGACCTACAGAATTTGTCAATTAGAGGTTAATGCAGCTGATCGATTTAATTACAGCAGAGCATGACAAAAAGCATGTGCTCAGTGGCCATCACTAATGTTACTTTATTTTTCATGATGGGACAACAAATAGTTACATCGCATGCTTAATTTAAATAAGGAACATTAATATTAATAGAAATTGGGCCAATATCTTTATTGGAGAAGCCTATTAAGAATAAGTCTCAGTCTAATTGTTTTTTAACAACTTGAGGCACATGAATGTACACATATTAAAGTATATTATTACATAGTCAAGAAGAGAGTGCTATCACAATCCCTAGAACACTAGTAAAAATCAGTGATTAAATATATTATAAAAATTAACACATAATTTGAAATCAGGCTGTTTTACTGAATGCTTTATTATTGCTTAATTGCAAAAAAAAAGACAAATAAAGAAAACAACCAAATACATATATTGTAAAAAAACAAAAACAAACAAACAAAAAAAAACACTAGGGCTGTTCACCTATGTTTAGAAGCATTCTTCAAACAGACCATTTTTTATTTGATCAAATGAGATAAATTTTTAAAATGAGTAGTACAATGTTTGGCATCTGGTAGATAGTAAGGAATGCTTGTCTCTGTTGCTTGCTCTACTGACTAGGAGGTAGGATCAAAACCAGTAGCCTTCTGCTGCTATAATGTACTACTGGTTTTAATCCTAAATGTTGGTACCACTGGGCTACTCTGCATGTTCCTGTAGAGAAACCCCTTAGGTGACAGTTCTATTTTACCCACCATGGAATTCTTACATATCAATTAATTTGCATCTGCCATGTGGATGGATTATGGAGACATGGCAGAACCCAATGGTTAAGTGTGAGCCGTCAGTAGCCAAACCATCTGGGTTCATCTGGTGGCATCATTTACTGCCTGTCAGAGGTCAGGCCATTTATTTACCTTTCTGAGATTTCATATGTAAGGGTCAGAAGGGTAAATTATAAACTCTCCATTATGATACCTGGGCTTAATAATTATTAGTTTTTTTCCAATATTTTATCATCACCATCATTATCATTAATTACTCTAAGCACCCTTCCTGGACAAAGCAATATGAGCTATACTGACACTTGAATAATCTGACACTTGAATAATCAAAAGATTTTGCTTTTATCTCTCTTTGCCCACATTGTCTTTATTATTTAGTCCAATTTTTTCCCTTTAATCAGCGGTTTTGTTGCTGGATGGTGGATCTGCTGGACTGGTCAAGGCTCATACCACAGGCAGTGGATTTTACCCAGATGGCTTCTGTTTTTTTTTTTTCCTTCTTCAAATAAATCACATTCATGGCTGAGGTTGATATGAGGGCTTCTGTCCATTGGCAAATGGCATTGTAGCCACAGGCCTCTTATTAAAGCTCGAGTGAAAATGTTGATTGCTAGTGTTTGTGGCCAAATTTTGTTCATGCCTGCCCACTAGGTTTGTTTGGATACCAGGAAATTATGGACTGTATGATTTGAATTAGGATAAGATATTAAATCTTGGGAGCCATTCTTCAGCAAAGACTGTCTATAAAAGATTATTGGAAAGCACTCCCTTGACCAAGTCAGTGAAATTAGCTTAGTCATGAGAATTCCAAGTGAGTTTTCTGACCTTGAGATGTAGACACAGGGCCAAGAAATATCATCAGAGGATAGCTGCTGGTCTTTATTTTAATGAGAGGGTTTTAGTGCTAACTTAATCAGAAAACTCAACCCCATCATTTCAAGTCTTTAAGTATTCTAGATGCTGGTCTTAGAAAATGGAAAATGTTCCCTCAGTATTATTATCAGAAGCATGTTGTGTTATACAATTTTCCCAGTTCACATACTTAATACCTTTTCTTTCTTTTAATGTTTGTTTGTTTGTTTGTTTGTTTGTTTTCAAAAACATGTTCTTTAGTTGGTTATAGCGGGTCCCAGCACTTAATGGTGCTGGATGCCCAGAGTTCCATTTTGACATAGTTTTCACGGCAACGTGCATATGCTGGCTCTGTTCCATTCATCTGCACCTCCTCTCCTGGAGCCATGGTTTTCTCTGTGTCCATTCACACTGCTGACTTTTGCTGTTGTTATCACCTAGCAAAGTAACCGCTGTCACCTTGGAAATTAATTGCAAGGTCAAAGTGCTTTAATACACAAAAGACACAGAATGTACTCCCATGTAGTTCCACGCATTAGAAAAAAAAAAAAAATGGGTGCCATCATCAATTACCCAGCTGTTAACATTTCGTCTGTAACAATGGGCAAGGTATCAAAGCAGGTGTGTGCTCTGGCACAGCAATAGCAGATGCTGAGACAGGGCCCAGTGTTCCTTTTCAGCCTGTATGCCCTTCACTTGCCTTCTAGAACAACTGTCAGCCTTTCCTTAGCTAAAGAGTAATGTTTTATTCAGCCACTGAAAGAATTTTTCCCATGAGACTAAATACCTATCAACTATTATCATGTCTTATCAGGAATTGTACTACAAAGAACTTCAGATTAACTTTGTTTGAGGCAATGGGGAGTCATAATTTAAATACTTATGGTTTTATTTATCTTGTGTGTTAAATTTTAGCAAGATCTAGATGACCATCTTCCTTCCTAGTTAAGCCTCACCAGTATAAATTTTCTCTTTTTAAGTTTCGCCTACCAACTGCAATTATGTGTGACAGAGGATGGATTTTTATTATTATTATTATTGATTTCAGAGAGGAAGGAAGAGAGAGATAGAAACATCAATAATGAGAGAATCATTGGTCGGCTGCTTCTTGCACACTCCACACTGGGGATTGAGCCTGCAACCCAGGCATGTGCCCTGACTGGGAATCTAACCGTGACCTCCTGGTTCATAGGTCGATGCTCAACCACTGAGCCATTCTGGCCTGGCAGAGGATGGATTGTTTTTGCATGTCTTTGTGATTAGATTCAGATACCCAATGTCTGGTTCCCAAATTGTGTCTCAACCTGGAACAAAATGGCTTTAGTAACATCTTCATTATCTCTCCTATATATGAAGAACTTTATAGGTGTGTTCAAAGACAGGGCCTCCCAGATTGTGAGTGAACCATGCATGCTACTTGCCCGCAGACACATAAGAGAGATTCTCCTAGGTCAGTGATGGCGAACCTATGACACGCGTGTCAGAAGTGACACGCGAACTCATGTTTTTGGTTGATTTTTCTTTGTTAAATGGCATTTAAGTATATAAAATAAATATCAAAAATATAAGTCTTTGTTTTACTATGGTTGCAAATATCAAAAAATTTCTATATGTGACACGGCACCAGAGTTAAGTTAGGGTTTTTAAAAATGCTGACACGCCGAGCTCAAAAGGTTTGCCATCACTGTCCTAGGTCCATCCCACCTATTAATGCTCCTTGTTTAGGATTAAACAACTGGCAACTATTTGCTCCTGATTTAACTGTCCTGTTTCTTTCCTGCCAGGATCCAGACTGAAAAAGAGCTTTCATTTATTGGTTTATTCCTGCTTAAGTGGGACCTTATTGCACATTGGTCAACTATCTCTTTCTTTTTTCCCTTTATTTTTATTGAGGTATAATTCACATAGCTTGAAGTTCACATTTTGAAAGTACACAATTCAGTATCTTTAGTATATTCACAAGGTTGTGCAATCATCACCTCTGTCTAACCCCAGGATATTTTTATCACCCCCAAAAGAAACCCAGTACTCACTAGCAGTCACTTGCCATCCACCTTTCCCTCAGCCCCTAGAAATCACTAATCTACTTACTATAGATTTGCCTCTTCTGGACATTTCACAAGATGGGGTGATGCAATATGTAACCTTTGTGTCTGGTTTCTTTCACATGCCATAATGTTTTCATGGTTCATTCATGTCATACCATGTATTAGTACATTCCTTTTTATTACCAAACTAGAAGCCCAGCGCACAAAAGTCATGCTCAGGTATGGTCCCTAGGCCTGGCCTGTGATCAGGGCCATCTTCTCCGGCTGCCCGCAGCTGGCCCTGCCCTCCGCCGCCACCCACCTCCTGTTCCCCATTAACCATCGGGTGATAGGAGACTGTTGGCCAGGGAGAGGAACAAAGAGATCAGACATTCCCACCTACTCACTGTCCCCGCTCCCGTCACAGGTCACCCTCTGTGTGTGGGGTGACCAGCGGGGCAGGGGCCTTGGCCTGAAGCCACCCACATCCCCTGCCACACACCCCCAGTTCCCCATTTGGGGATTGGAGCCTACCAGCTGGGGAAACAGACCAAGAGGTGGTCAGTGTGCCTCATAGTGACTGGTCGAGCGGTTGTTCTGGTCATTCTACTGTTCAGGTCAATTTGCATATTACCCTTTTATTTTATAGGATAGAGGCCCAGTACACAGGTGGGGGCTGGCTGGCCTGCCCTGATGGGGGCCCTGGATCAGTGTGGGGGGTCCCTGCTGGGGGTGCGGGGCCAACCAGGCTGAGGAGCCATGGTCGTTCTGGTTGTTCCACTGTTTCAGTCACTGGGCTTTTATTATATAGGATAATGTTCTATCCTATAGATATACTACATTTTATTTATACATTCATCAGTTGAGGGACACTGATATATTTTTATATTTTGTCCATTGTGAATAACACTACTAGGAACATTAATGTACAGGTATTTCTGTGAACAAATGGAACAAATATTACTTCTCTTTGGTATATACCTAGGAGTAGAATTACTAGGTCATATGGTAATTTTATGTTTAATTTTATTTTGAACTTTCAAGCTATTTTTCTTTTGTTTTTTAATTTATCTTTTTTATTGAAAGCATTATAGCTGTCTCCCTATTTCTCCCATTGGCCCCCTCCATCCCACTCCTGCCCCCTAAGTCTAAACCCTATTTTCACCAGCTCCACAAATTTTGGTATGTTATACTTTCATATCCATTTAATCAAAACATTTTATAATTTCCCTTAAAATTTACTGTTTAACCCATTGCTTATTTAGTGACATATTATTTGACACATTTAAAATTTCCCAAATTTTTTTCTGTATTTTTTTTTTTTTTATTTCCTTCCATTGTGGTTGAAGAAGTTTTCAAAACCTCTATGGACATCTCATTCTACAGCATTTTTTAAAGCTTTATGGCTAATCTATTATTTGTTCCAGCTATTATCTACCACCTTGGGCTACCATGAAGTTAAAAAGAATTATCTCTAAATATTTTCAGCAAGTGTACTTTTCCCCCTATTTTAGTGCTTTTATAGAGGAATTTTCAAATGTTTTTACTCCACCATTTTCATTTCTCTATCTTTTATATTACAATAGCATTTAACATCACTAGAAATGAAAATATCTTCATGAGCACCTGCTAATAAGTACTAATTACAGGTTGAAAATAAGGTATATTTTACCTTTATAATTTAAATCTATTTTATAATCAAGATTCAATATTAAATGACATTTTGGGAAATGTTCTTTAATACTCATAAGGCCATGATATTTTCCTAACTAACACTTTAACTATAAATAATTAGATACAGTTTCTATCGTTACTCCTTTCCTTCACACATGTCTTTCCTCTAAACTTCCTGATACTTTAGAGTTATCTGACTCCTGCGATTATCTTCCTTCTGAAGTTTAGTATATCCATGAAATGATTTACAAGCATATATGCATTTATGTGTAAACCTCCTACATCCTGAGGTATAGTGGCCACATACTATTATGGAGAGCTAAGCAGGATTCCTTTCTTTCTCTTAAACCTACAGGTTCTTGAAAGGCATTTAAGTGATGCTGCTGGTTTTGGCTACATCACACCATATTAACTTCGAGTCTTTTCAAGGGTATGATTTCTGAAATTGCATACTCTAAATCTAGAAAGTGGAGTGGATCTGTGTATATATTTTTATTTTATAAGCCCATTATAGTGATTTTTTTTTCCCTTTCAGGCTCTGTCAAGAATATAAAGCCAAGGTTTTCATGGAAAACAAGTCCATATTTAATTCCTGGTGTGCTGGTGATAAAAGGGAAGTGATCTCTACAGATGGTGGTCAGTTTTGTTATTTTGTTATTTTTCAATAAGCACCATCAAATTGCAGATTGCACCATTTTTAAACTATGGTCATTCTAAAAAATTATTATCAATATGATGTTGATCACCCCCTTTCCGTTAATTGGGTGGTATTATAGAATTTTCACATTTCCTCATAGGAATTAGTGAATGACTAATTATGCCATGACTGTCTCAAAATAGAAATTCTCTGCCACTATAACTACAACATCTGTAACAGTGCCACCACCAGCATGACATGGTGACTAATAAATAGAGAAAAATCTATTCCTTTTATGCCAATAATGGTTAAATGAACATAATTCATTTGATAAATATTAGACTATAAGCCCAATGTAGGCAATTATTGTATCTATTGTATTCAGTATCAGATCCCCAGATTGAAGCACAATTCTTCCTGAGTAATGGATGCTAAGTAACATATGGTGAATGGCTTCCATGCTGAAACTTTATTTCATTAACTCAAACATAATTTCTCTGTTGTGTATAAGATCACACTCCACTGCCTCTACATTTTTACCCATAATAACATTACATATATCAGTAAGATTTTGCAATTTATGAAAACATTTAAACACAAAATATTCTCACCTGAGATTCTAAACTGAGCCATACTTTATTATCATAGGTTTTTTGATAATGACATTTTGACTGAGAGAGCTTGAATGTGATTTATCCAAGAGCTACGGGCGAGAGAATGTGAAGAAGAAGATTCGAACTCAGGCCTTATGACTTGTGAGTCTCTGTGTAGTTTATTCTATCCTTGTATTTTAAGTAGCATTTTTCAAAATTTGCAATGCATCTTCCTGTAAATTACTTAATAAGGTCCTTTATTTCTGCTTCTTTCCCAACCTTGGATACAGACAGGGTTTTGGTTATCTAATGTTGCATAGAAAATTACCCCAAAACTTGGTAACTTAAAACAATTATCTATTATAATGAGCTTGAAATGACCTCAGCTGGGTATTTCTTATTTGAGATATCTCCCAAATTGACAGTCAGATGGAGGCAGGGACTAGAGCAGCGGTTCTCAACCTGTGGGTCGTGACCCCTTTGGCGGTTGACCGACCCTTTTGCAGGGGTCGCCTAAAACCATCCTGCATATCAGATATTTACATTACGATTCATAACAGTATCAACATTACAGTTATGAAGTAGCAACGAAAATAATTTTATGATTGGGTCACAGCATGAGGAACTGTATTTAAAGGGCCAGAAGGTTGAGAACCACTGGACTAGAGTCTACTGAAGATTCAACTAAACTCTCCAAGAGAGCTTCTTCATTCACATTTCTGACACCTCAAACAGGATCTCTGAATGAGCTGATGGAAGAGCTGTCTTTCTTTATGTAACCTCTCTACGAGTCTAGCTTGAGTTTCTTTATAGCTTGGAGCCTCAGACTATGGAATTTCTTAAATGGCAGCAGGAATCTCATAGAGTACACATTCCAAGAGAGCAAGGAAGAAGCATGTCACATTTTATTGTCACAGTGCCAACCCTGATTCATTATGGGTGTAGACTACACAAAAACGTGAACATTGGATAGTATTATTCATTTGGGGCCTCCATCAGATACTGGCTATCATAAGCCCATGCAATAATGATGAACATATAGGTCTAGAGCCAGGTTAGCATTTGACTCATCTAGAGTCTAGGTTTGTCCAACTTACTGGATGACCTTGGAAAAGTTACTTATCTTTTGGCCTTAGTTTTTATACCTTTTGAAAATATTGCAATTGCTTCCTTTCAAGGTTGTGTCATTTTTGCATAAGAAAACCAACAGCATGGAACTCTATAAATTTTAAAGGGTTATCTCATTTTTTATTAAGTTTGGCATAGGATATTAGCTTCCACTCTTTGAAAACCAACCCTTTCTTCACTGATAGTTTCTTTATCCTCATAAAAAATAAATCATCCCATCCACCACTTTACTCCATGATTATGTGCAAGCAAGAGACAACTATTCAATTCACACTTTTTTTTAAAATATGTTTTATTGATTTTTTACAGAGAGGAAGGGAGAGAGATAGAGAGTTAGAAACATTGATGAGAGAGGAACATCGACCAGCTGCCCCCTGCACATCTCCCACTGGGGATGTGCCAGCAACCCAGGTACATGCCCTTGACCGGAATCGAACCTGGGACCCCTCAGTCCGCAGGCCGACGCTCTATCCACTGAACCAAACCGGTTTCGGCTATTCAATTCACACTTTTACGTAGCCATCTCTGACTAACCATCCTCCTAGTCTCCATATCAATTATGTATCAAATCTATTAAAAAATAAGGGCCTACAAGCATTGCATCATAGACTCACCACATTTACCTAAAATCATCTTCTCAAAATTTATTTATTCAGCTTTTGGGCATATTAGTAGTGTTAAACGTAAGGTTGAATCCCAGTAACTTGAGTAGGAGAATCTGTTAAGCAGCTAGCTAGCACAATCACAGGAGTTGGGTTTAACTCAATTATTTAGTTGTCATCACTGCTCACTCTCACTTAAGGAAAAATAAGAACCGGAGGGAATAGAAAATAGGGCAGTATGGGATACATTTTTTTGGAGGAACAAAAGCAGAAAAATTGAGAATTGAAATGCATATAGGGAAAGTTATAATTTAAAGATAGCATTTCAATATAATAAAATTCCATATAAAAGGGACTTATATCCTGAACCAATCTTTAAGGCCAAATTTAACCTTTGATTTTCTTTCATGCATTGCACTAAACGATATTTGAATCATAGTTCTTCCTTGAAAACAAATACTGACAAGAATGATTGGTAGAGGGGTAAATCATAGGTAGGAACCCAAAGAGCATAATTTTCAGGGAAATGTTCTCTAGCAATAAAATGGGATGTAGCTTTGTCTTTGGTAAGAGAAGCACTGACAGACTAACCACTCTCAAAGGGAGAAAAAAATAGGATGTGGTTTTACATGTAGGCATGCTGATAAACTTGGTGGTGGGAGCATCTTGGGATTTATTTAAATTTCTCAATTAAATGAGAAGGCAGGCCATTCACTCACTAAGAGAGAAAAGGGAAGAAGTATTTGAGTTTTAAGGAGAGGGGAGAGTAGAATTGTAATGGATATATATGCCAAATAAAACCAGAAAATAAATGTTAGGGATTAGTATAGATGGTGGAAAAGAAAGGGTTTTGCTTTTCTCAGCTCTGGAATTGCATGCTACCCTGGCCTGGAGCTGCTAACAGCCATCTTTCCAAACATGTGGAAAAGTGTGACTGAAAATACAGCCAGCACTGAAAAAAGCAGCCCAGATATGAAATAGGAGATATTAAATTCTCACGTAACCTTTTGAGGACATGGAAGCAGCCAGCCTTGAACACAGAACTCCCCTGAGATTTCGCATTATATGAGTGAACAAATTCCTTTTCTGATTAAGTTTGCTTGGGGTTTTCAGGGGGTTTTTGTTTGTTTGTTTGTTTGCTTGCTTACTTGCCACTTCCAATCAAAAGAGTATTTAATACATCAGATAACTGACTAGTATATTAGATTTTAAAGGGTGAAATTTTTTTAAATGACCAGAAAAGATGATCTGGCAACTTGGTTTTCAGGATGGGTTTTGGAGCCAGAAAACGGAATTTGAATCCTGTCTGTTCCACTTATTGATATGTGTGACATTTGGATTTATTTAATCTCTCTGAACTTCACATCTTCATCTGCAAATTAAATGTAATGAGGATAAGATCTACTCTGTATTAAATCCCAAGCATTATACCAATGTTTCATACGTGTTGTCTTAACCAAGTCTACTTCTTCTAAGGCAGGTATTATTATCTTGGTTTGACACATGAGGAGGGTGAGACTTTGTGAGGTTAACAATCAGCCTGATGTTCCACAACTAGTTAGGTAGTATTGAACACCTGGTTGTATTACCTCAAACTTAAAGTGACCATACCCCTCAGTTCACTTGGGTCTGTGTAGTCTGTGCATTCCAGCTGGTTAGCACACTCTCTCACCTGCAAAAAGTCTTAGTTTGGACAATAAGTGACATAGTCACTGTTGCAGGTTAGGTTTCTCCAGAAGCAGCCTCTGAAGGCAGAGGTTCATTTGCAGGAAGATTTGGGTGGAATGCTGTCTGGATCTCTACCAGAGGGAGAAGCAAAGGAAGCAGGACTGGGCAGAGGAAGGAAGAAGAGCCTTAGCCAAACCCTCAGTGAGCTCTGAGCTGGGATGGCCCTTTGAAGTATGAAATGACAAAAAATTAAAATTTACCAAAAAAAAAAAAATTAGGAATTTGTTTAACTTGAGAGATTTCCAAGAGTAGCCCAGCATAGTGTCCTATTACGTAAATTGTCACAAAGAGCTGAAAGCTGATAGGGTCACATGAGCAAGAAGAATATAGGTATGGGTAAGTTAAGGGAACCATATTAAGAATGGTGATGGAGGGAGTATGGATGAATGGGAGAGATGAATGGCTATAAAATGTCCTTTAGAAACTCACTGATTCGTATACTCAAAAGCTTTGACACCCTTAATCCCTTTAAAAACAAAGAGAGAACAATGATTTCCCCCTAAGTCATCTTGTTTAAGAACCAAGTCCACAATTGGGGTAGACAGGGAGAAGATCTGTCTGGAAACATTGATCCTACCCTGTCTCCATTCTCTCTGTGATATTTGTTAACTTTATTCCTAAAATTGTGTGGGAATAGCCAGGACCTTGAACTGAGCATATTAGTAGTGAAAGGTAGAGTTCCTATCAAGTTAATTTCACACAATCACAAATGAGTCCATCCCATCCCTCCAGAGGTTGGGCCTTTAAAGCAATACATACCCAGAGCTGGATATTTAAATTTCTCAAACAAAATTTTATAAAACATACCTTAGTTAAATATATTAATTAAAAAATTAACTACATTGACAGAGTAGCATTTTAGGCTGTTTTGCTAACTGCCCTTATGGAGCAGCACCTTAGGCAATATGCCAACTGTTAGTTGGCTCTCCCTTGCTCTAGGGTGGCTGACTTCTTCAAATGTCTCTTGCACTTTTCTTACACTGACCAAGATCATCAGATTTGTTTTTAGGATTTAGGTAACTCTTACAAGTTTGCAAGACTTCATTGAAGTTAATTCGTATGCAAAATGAGTAAGTTTGAGGTAAATTTAATGTTCAATTAGCAATGATATTTGAATGATATTTCAATTTTTATTACTTTAATTCTTGCATTAGTTTAGTTTAATCCTTGACTCTCCAAATGTTTCAAGGGTTGCCTTGGATAAATGGTATACTTTGTGAAACACACATGAGTTTTCAAAAGGAAAGTAAAATAAAATGTCCTTCCTTAAATAGAATTATATTAGCTCTGATTGATGTGAAAAAGATAAGGTACTTTAAAAATTACCTAAAAAGTAAACAAAAGTGGATTTTCCTCTCAGGGTACCTTTTCATGGCCTCAGTCCCCAGGAGAGAATGTAGCAGGTTATTTTTTTTTAATATTTTTTATTGATTAAGATATTACATATGTGTACCCTCTACCCCCCCTCCCCCCGCTCATCCCCTCACCTCCCCGTTGTCCGTGTCCATTGGTTAGGCCTATATGCTTGCATATAAGTCCTTTGGTTGATCTTTCCCCCTTGCCCCCACCCTCCCCTACCTTCCCTCCAAGGCCCGACAGTCCAATCAAAGCCTCTCCGTCTCTGGATCAGTCCTTGTTCATCAGTTTATGTTGTTCATTATATTCCACAAATAAGTGAGATCTTGTGGTATTTATCCGCTCTCCAGTTCCATCCATGCTGTGGCAAATGGTAAGAGTTCCTTTTTCTTCTTCCTCTTCTTAAAGAATACCTTTCAGCATTTCATATAATGCTGGTTTGGTGGTGATGAACTCCTTTAGCTTTTTCTTATCCGTGAAGCTCTTTATCTGACCTTCCATTCTGAATGATAGCTTTGCTGGATAAAGTAATCTTGGTTGCAGGTTCTTGCTATTCATCTCTTTGAATATTTCTTGCCACTCTCTTCTGGCCTGCATGGTTTCTGTTGAGAAATCAGCTGACAGTCGGATGGGTACTCCCTTGTAGGTAACTGACTGTCTTTCTCTTGCTGCTTTTACGATTCTCTCTTTATCTTTTGCTCTTGGCATTTTAATTATGATGTGTCTTGGTGTGGTCCTCTTTGGATTCCTTTTGTTTGGGGTTCTCTGCGCTTCCTGGACTTGTAAGTCCATTTCTTTCACCAGGTGGGGGAAGTTTCCTGTCATTATTTCTTCAAAAAGGTTTTCAATATCTTGCCCTCTCTCTCCTTCTGGTACCCCTATAATTCTGATGTTGGTACGCTTGAAGTTGTCCCAGAGGTTCCTTACACTATCTTCGTATTTTTTGAATCTCTTTTCTTTTTTCTTTTTCGGTTGGGTATTTTTTGTTCCTTTGCATTTCAAATCTTTGACTTGATTCTTGGGATCCTCTTGTCTGCTGTTGGATCTCTGTAAATTATTCTTTATTTCAGTCAGTGTATGCTTAATTTCTAGTTGGTCCTTTTTCATGACCTCCATGGTCTCACTATACTCCTTGAGGGATTTATTAAATTTATCGGCGGTTTCCATAAAATTCTTGAAAAACCTTATAAACGTGGCCTTGAACTCTACATCCAGTCGTCTGGCCTCCTCCGTTTCTGCCAATTGTGACCTGTTTCTTTGTCTCCGCATTTTGGCTGCTTCCCTGTGTTGATAGAGTGGCCTGCGCGCCAGGTGTCCTGTAGGGCCCAGTGGCTCAGCCTCCCCAGTTACCCGGGGTGGACACTCTTGGTGCACTCTTGGTGCCTTGGTTGTTGTAGGATCACTGGGAGGAATTGACCTCCAGTCCAATTGGCTGTGGGAAGCAGCTGTGTCTGAAGTGGGAGAATGGTCCCCCTCTGACCACTGGGTACAGTGGCTCCTGGTTCTAAGGAGGTGCTAAGTCAGCCCCTGCCTGAGGCCACAGAGCAGGAACCACGAAGAGGCTCAGCTGTGTAGCAATGCAAGCCGCTGCGGGGCCTTGGGCCTTCTCTTGGAAGTTCTGGGTCTGCTTGGCTGGGCTGTAGTTAGGTACATTTACATGCAAAAGCCTCTGCTGCAGCCTGGGTGGGACGGGGTCTCAGGGAGTCAAAAGGGGCGGAGAAAGACGCTATGGCTGATTCTCCGTGCCCAGAGTCGCGCGTCTCAGTGTCCCAGCAATGGCTGCAAGCACCTCTGAGGGAAATCCGCCCTCAAGTTCGCCCGCTGCCGCCTGACAGAGCAGCCTCTCCCCATATGAGTCCTGGGTCCCAAGAGACTTCCCAGAACCGGAGATCAGAGCAGTCAGGAGCTTGTGATTCAAAAAGACAGCTGCGTCCTCAGGTGCCACCCCCTTTCCGCGCGCACGAGCCGCCGCCGTACCTCTGCACTCAGCCTCTGCAGCTCCTCTGGCTCTCAGCGTGCTTTTCTTTTCTTCTAGTTGTAGAAATTACACTCAGCCAGCCTTCCTGTTGTTCTGGACGATGTTTGCTCCGTCCTTTGGGATAATTTTCAATTGTTGTGTGAGGCGACTATTTCCCGGTGTTTATCTATGCCTCCATCTTGGTTTCTCAGCAGGTTATTATTAAACCCTGTGAACCCTTGACCCTGGTTCATATGGAGACAATGAGTACAGATCCAGATTACTAAAGAAATCTTGACATAGACATCATCTGTCTTTAATAGTGAGAAATAAAAAGGTTTTTCTTTACTCTGAGGAGAGATTATTAGAGCTGAATGTTACCATGTTCTCTTGGCAAAAAGTTCTGTTTCACACTCCAAGGGAGTGTATGTTTCACTCTCTAATTTTTTCACATAAATGCATGATATGGAGGCGATTTGCAATGTTATAAAGAGCAATAAAAAACAAGCAAAATATGGACTGTTAAGTATTTTTCCTATAAAATGAAGAATGAGAAAAATTCCTATTAGACTAACTCCCAACAATTTATTTAATTATTATATGGAAGTGCCATTTATTGTTGTAAAGGGGAGAAATTTGTAAACTAGGTTATTTTTCTATTACAAGTTGTTCAATCATTTATCATACCTACAAATAATTTATTTCACTATAAATCACATGGGCTGAAATGCAGACTACATTTACTATCAATCTTTATTTGAGGAAGTTGAATTTTGTGCTGCTGTAAAATAATAGTAGGTAAATATTATTTAAGAATGTTTTTTTCCTTATTTACTGCTGTGCTGTTATGCCTAAATATATTTTAAATTTCATAAGAATTCGTAAATGTATTATTTTGCTGTAATTCAGCTTAATAGTGTGAGAATAAACAAATCATTCTTTTCTGTCAAAGAGCAGTTTAGACAACCGCCATTTTGGACTGCGTTACTTGGCAGCCACCATGTTGGCCGCATGGCTTGCAGCGCCCCTGGGGTCGCCATCTTGAAACTGCAAAGGCCAACCCCTCCCTTTGAAGTAGCCAATCACGAAAGACTGTGCACCTGAGCTCCAATCAAGAGCAAAGGACAGGTCCTGTGCATCAGGGGTTATAAACCCGAGCAGACCACCTGCTTGATGTGCGAACCCTTCTATGTGGAAGTAAAGACATTTGCCTTGCTGCCTGGCTCCCGAGTATGTTTTGTGTTCTATCAGGACCCTTGACTTGGGGGGCTCACCTTATTTCTAACAAAAGGGAAGGGGAGGGAAAGGAAGGGAAGGGAAGGGAAGGGAAGGGAAGGGAAGGGAAGGGAAGGGAAGGGAAGGGAAGGGAAGGGAAGGGCTACTGAACAGAAAGAGTTTGTCCACCAGGTGCTAGCAAAGCCAAACACTAAACACTGAAAATTGCGGTAGAGATATTTGGCTATATTTTGGAAATTTGGCTATAAATCAGCAATTTTCAACCATTGTTCCGTGTCACTCTGGTGCGCTGCCAGAAATTTTAAAACATGCAATACCTGACTATTTAGTCAGGGCACTGACCTCTTTTCCCAGATTGCCAAATTAAAAAATGACAACAGCCAACACAACAATAGCCCTCCAGTGGGACTGAATCAAAATTATACCTTTTTTTGGTCAGATCAGCAAAAAAATGTAGCATATTTTTTGGCGTGCTACAGAATTTTAGTAATAATTTATGTGTGTCATGAGATAAGAAAAGGTTAAAAATCTCTGTTATAGATGAATGGCATCACCCGGGAAAACAGGATTAATGCTCAAAAGCCCAAACTCCCCAATGACATGTAGAATATAGATTACTTGGGACAAAATCACTTGGTTAGGGTTGCAGGTTCCTGCTGTGAGCTGTTTGGTCAAAGGTGAGGTCATTTCTTCAGTTCTTAAGGACAGTTTTGAGGTCTGTTCCATTGTTTCTCTGTCTGGTTTCTTGGAAAAGTGGTCATGCGGTCATTTCAGCTTAGGGCTCAGGAAATGAGACATAATTTAGGCCATGATGTTATCTTTAGCCTGCCAGATGATCCACCTTGTGATCATTAGTTGGCTCCAGGATACTGTCTTCTGCTGCCTCAGGGGTCACTGATTATGGGTGGAAAGACCAGGTCTCTGTGAGTATAGACCAGTGGTTCTCAACCTTCCTAATGCCGCGACCCTTTAATACAGTTCCTCATGTTGTGGTGACCCCCAACCATAAAATTATTTTCCCTGCTACTTCATAACTGTAATTTTGCTACTATTATGAATTGTAATGTAAATATCTGATATGCAGGATGTATTTTCATTGTTACAAATTGAACATAATTAAAGCATAGTGATTAATCACAAAAACAATATGTAATTATATATGTGTTTTCCGATGGTCTTAGGCGACCCCTGTGAAAGGGTCCTTTGACCCCCCCAAAGGGGTCACGACCTACAGGTTGAGAACTGCTGATATACATAGAGAGAAAGAGATGATTTCTAGCTAGGATTTAAAGCTAAATTGAATCAAAGTCATAAGGACCCTAGGTTTCAATACTAAACCTAGATTTAACACTTGACTTATTTGCTGTTTCAGCCTCTCTCAGAAAGTTATCAATCAGTTTGGAATTTTCTGGTCAACAGCAATGAGCTACTCTGTCATTTGGGCCTTCTGCATCCCACCCCCATAAAGACAAGAGGCAGTATCCCTGCTGTTGAATTTAGTTCTTTAAAAAAAAAAAGTTAAGATATAAAAACCTTTTTAAACAATATGCAAACTGTTAAACAGTGTCATAGAAAAAAGTATGTCATTCCAAGTCTTTTTTTAGCCAAAAACAACCCAAATTGAGACTGTGCCATGCTAACCAATTGTTAGTTTCAAACATTTGCACCTGAAAAGATACTGCTTAGATAGAAAGATAAAAGGTAATGAAAATGTAGCTATGCAAATCACACTCTCAAGATAGAGTCTTTTTTGTTGTGGATTTGCCAGCATATCCATTTCCTTTGCCAACAAACCTTCATTAGCATTAGGTAATCAAATTTACATTTGCCACAAAGGAGAGAAATGCTTTTGATTGCTTAACAGTACAAAGGTTCTGGTCTGTAATGGAACAGAATTCTAATTAGATTCCAATAAAGGGCATTATTAGAGTTTGTTCATAAAGGTTTTAAATGAAAAAAAAAAAAGAAATAGAGAAAGAACTGCTATTGTGCCTTGATTACATGGTAGTTTTAGATTGTTTTTATAATTATGAATGTCTCTTTCTCAGCACTTTATATAACTTATTTGACCATCTCTTAGGCTAAAATGACCATAAAAAAATATGAGCCCTCATTATTTTAATAGTTAGGTCTATATGTAAAAAAATAAGGCTAAAACTTTTATAATAATGTATTTTCTTCCTTATATTATATATTACAGTATATACTTCAATAAAGATTTCTGGAGTCAAATATTTCTTAGAGAAAATAATTTTGTCCTAATTGTAAGGACAGAAATACTAATAAAAAAGACACTGTCATCTAATTGCTAGAAAATACTACAATCACACCTGCTGATAGGAATTGCTACCGGAGGAGAACACAAGTCAGATTCCTCCATTACTCATGAGAGTGGGGTTCTTGGGGACACTGCTGAGTTAAATATTTTCAGAAGACCCCACGGGAGAATGAGAGGTGGTAGAAGACTTTATTGGCATGGAGTTACTTTCCTTAGTTTACAATACCCCATTTCCCTTAAGCCAGTTCTGAAAGAAGGGCAGCTGTGGGTTCAGCAAAGCCAAAAGGAGGGCCAGTGTCAAGACTTTCCATCTCAAGTTGCAGCTGTGTCTAGTTCAGGTTCATTAAAGTCCATTAATCCATTGTGTGAGTCCATATGTCACAGGGGGAGTGTACCCCCTTAGTACAGGAGAACCAGAAACCCGGCACACCAGAAAGAGGAGGCAGGGGAGGCTCCTTTATTCAGAAGTTTAAATATTCAGGTTTTGCTCATCTGCAATGACCATGCCTTTTCTGGCCACTGACTTGCTCCCAGGTGTGACTGACAGACAAGTAGGCACCTTCCCACAACACTCCGACCTTACTGGGCATGCATCTAAACTGCCTCTGTCCAGTCCCTTCCCCCACCGATCAGCAGGGAACAGAGCTGGAGAGTGTTAAATTAATGAAGCTATATAAATGGCAAGCCCTTATTATCTAGTCTTCCCTTGACTCCTTTCCTGTTAAATAATAACCAGATTATTACAATATTGGCTTTTTAATGAAACAAGATTCCTAATATGCTGCATAGTTTTGTATTTTCATTAGTTCTTTTATTTTTATTACTCTTTAAATTAATTTTCTCTTTCTCCTAGGTGTTCACCTGGTATCTAGTGAGTAATAAGAATAAATACAAACCTGAGGCAATAATGGAATCTGGGAAACTACATAAATGCTGGCATGACTTCATTTCATATAAAGGTTAATCACTTGATATGATTAAGTAAACCACCTCAAAGCAGAAAAACATTATTTATTGGAAAGTCAAATGTAAAATGCTATTACAAAACATTAAATGTAATCCCAGTTAGTTCTAATGTACTAAGCTCTAAAAGATTTTCTTCTTTGAAAAACAAAACAAAACATTTTAGATATGTTACAGAAATCAAATCTCCAATCACTGGTGACTTCACCAGGTGAAGGTAAATAGAGAGTAGAGTTACTCCCTTTTCTGTGTATATGTTTCAATAACTAGATAATATTACCATTTTTATTTGGTGAGGGAGGTAAAAAAAACAACAACCATAAAATGCAAATTCAACAAAATACAGATAAATTAAACTTGCAAAAAAATGACAAAAGCATTATTGACTGATATTTGTTAAACAGTTTAATATAAAGTATTATTCTACTTGTCTTGTTTTATGATTTTCCAAGGAGATAAGTGATTATTTCTTTTTTTCCTAATTAAAAATCATTTTTATATCAGAACATTGGATTATTTTCTGCTTGTATGTCCCATAATTTTACTTACTTCAATTTTAATTTGACAGAGAGACTAAAATATGACCCTTACAGCAAACTGTTACCGATAACCCGGTATTTTTTAGTTCACCTGCCTGTGGGCACTGGTCCAAAGAAATGCATGAACAGGAGTTTGCAATATAGAAAGAAAAAATACTTTAATATTGAATTGGCCAATATGGAGCTTATACCCTAAAGACTTGACTCCTTTATGGCTTATAGACTACAGAGTATATGGGACAAAACCACAAGACACCTCGGGGTAAAGGTTTAAGGTTGTTCTGGGAACTGACTGGTCAGAGGTGAGGTAAGGGTAATAAATCATTTTTTCAGGTCTTGAAATAGTTCTGAGGTCTTTTCCCAGGTCCCTTTGTTGCCGATAGAAATGGGGTCCTTGTGGAGTTACAAGAAAAGCATTTCGGGGACCACACATGGGAGAATGAGGTATGGTAGTAAGGTTTATTGAAGCCGGAGCAAACAAAAGACTGTCCTGGGATCAGCTCTGTTCTGCTATGGAAGCAGCCTAGCCGCGTCTTTATCAAACCCAAAAGTAGGGCCAGGGTCCAGTAATTCCATGGCATTGGTTTGGTCCTTTTTAAAACTTAGTCCAGTTTTGCTCCATCTCTATTTTTAGCTTAATACCTGTCCCAGCTGTGCTGCCTTGCTGTATCCAGGCTCCAGCTTGGAATCTGCGCTTGGAGTTGCACTTGGGGCCCATGTTGCGGCTAGACCCACATGGCCGCTACACAGAGAGAGCACACAAGCACATGGATGAACACAAGCACATGGGTGAGCACCTGTTATCAAGTGAGAGAGAGAGAGAGACGGGGAGAGCTTGCCTTTGTTAAGCTTGGATTATATTAACTGGGGTTTGGCAAGGACCAGGTGCTCTTTCAAACTAACCAATCAATTTCCAATCTTTCACAGGTTTGTGCTGGGCACTCCCTCTAACCAATCTATTTCCTAGATCTTCCGGGCTTCTCTGTCCCTTACCCAGATCAATCCTTTCCCCAAGCTAGACACTCTCCTCTCATGGTCACCATCTTAGCTCCACCTGAGCATGCCTCAAAGTAGAAGGATCTCACCCTGCACTGTCTTGGCTTCTATTGTGCATGCACACAGTAGAAGAATTTCCCCTTTATTGTTTCATCTTTCCCTTGGTAATTCTGGATTATGACCAGAAGTGATCCTTCCCGCCCTCGTTAGGGATTAGGTCCCAAGGTTGGAGATTGGAACAGTCCTCTGGAGAGCCTATGAATGCTGAAAGTTTCTAGTGAAGCAGACTTATTGTTCCATTCAGCTCCCTCGTTTATTAGACTTCATAATGTCCAATTCCCTTCGCTCCCTTCCTTTATTAATATCTAGCTACCTCTGCTAATACCTTTATCTGGTCTCATGGGAAAGACGCCAGTGGGTCTTTTCACCTTAGGGCTCTGAAGCTGAAACAACTTAGGTCAAAGATGTTATCTTTAGCCTGCTGAAGTCTGGACCTTGTGACCATTAGTCAAGCCAGGTTGCTGACTATCCAGGGGAAAGGCTGAGCATCCCAGTCCCGACTCTTCCATCTTCATTGTTCATTGACATTCATGAAGAGACTTGCTTTCTATCTGTGGCCTTGTATTCTTGCCAATTACCTTTTCCCTTCTAGAGTAATCTGTTAGAGTTTTCTGAATGCTCATCTGGAATGCAAACTTCCGTTTAGCTTGGTATCTCAGCTTTGATTTCTAAAAGGTCAGTGTCTATGCCTACAGTACTTTCTGTTCTCCAGGGTGTAGGGTCATTTCGATCTCCTGTTCATTCCATCTCTCCCTAGTTTCAGGACAGGTAATCAAGCAAGTTTATAAGGAACAACGTAGGCACTGAGTCTGCTTTGTTTAAAGCTATTACCCCATTCCTATAAAAAGAAGAAAAAAAAGACCTCATTTGAGTGTAACTTGGTTTTTGGTACAGTCTTCACAAGAAGTTAATTCAATTGAGAAATCTGCATGCAAATGTGCTTTCTGGTTACTGTCTTGGCTACTCACACAGGTTTTTTTTTTTTTTTAATAAATTTCCATTTTTACAGGGCTGCGCAAGGGTTCAATAAATGGAAACCACAGCTTCTTTGTTAGTTGTAAAGGCTTTGGAAATCTTAGTGGAGGTTATAATTGACTCACTCATAAACAACACACTGAGAAAAAGGAAGTTGAGCAGTCATCTACAGCTGTAAAAGGAGCACAGACAGTCTCTGTTTTTTCAATCTTTGACCTGTTGGACAATTTTATCATGTTCATCATCAATTATCATCATTCTCAACAAAACCATAAGTTTATTTCATTTCACAAAATAAAACTGATAGCAATTGAATCCTTTGAGCCCTTGATTTTAGGTTACATTGATCTGACTCTAAAGCCTATACATAATAGCATTAATATTGACATATATTAATATTAATCTGAAACAGGCTTCACAATTAACAGAAGTAGGGCCCAGAATTGCATTTGCAAGAAACCAAGACAATCTTACTTGGTAACTTTACCTTATATAGTTATTGGCTTCAAATCTGAACCATTCCCATAAACGCTGCCTGGTTTTGTTTCTACAAGATAAAACAAAACATTTGCTTTACAAACATAGTAATCAGGTTACAAAAAACTCCTCAAATCAAACATATACAATGTAATTGTACTGCAATAGCTGTTTGTACAGGCATTTTGACTGAAACCACCAAATAGAAAAAAAAGTATTATTGTATGAACTTTCTTTATTAAATAATTTAATTACAACAACCATCTAGTTGGCTCCATAAGCCGGCATAATAACTAAGGGGATAAATTGCTATTCAGACGTTTCTTTTAGTGGCTTCAGTAACATAGATATGATGAGCATAAAGAAACTTAAGATTGCTACTTCAAACTTAAAAAAAAAAATTGTCTAAACGCCAAATCCTTCATTTGGCTGTTGCTTTGTTAGTAGGTTGCTTTTCAGTGTGGCAAATGATTAATGTTTTATCCCTAAATGAAGAGTTCCAATTACAACAAAATATAAACTCCAGGTATGAACTCTGGGAAGCATCTTTTCAATGCCAATCTTGTTTATTTTTGGAAAGCCTTACAAATTCTTTACTATTTGTGATGGGAGAGGTTTAAGTGATTTGAGAATAGTGAACCACAGTAAATAAAATGCACTTCTGTAAATAGTGCACCTTTGCTTTTTGATGTTTCTAAAGTTTATAAAGAAAAATGTAAAACTAATATCTTTTCATCTACAGATATGCTCATAATTATGTGATGTTACATTAAATTAGCTTATGTTTATATAAATCACTTATATGCCAGGTACTTTATACATACCTGTTTCTTAGTTAGTTGATGTTTTATTCTTTTTTAAAAATATATATTTTATTGATTTTTTACAGAGAGGAAGGGAGAGAGATAGAGAGTTAGAAACATCGATCAGCTGCCTCCTGCACACTCCCTACTGCATATGTGCCCGGAATCAAACCTGGGACCTTTGAGTCTGCAGGCTGATGCTCTATCCACTGAGCCAAACCGGTTAGGCTGATGTTTTATTCTTACGAATAATGACTAAAGCCCGACTGGCACGGATCAGTGGTTGAGATTCGACCTATGCACCAGGAGGTCACTGTTCAATTCCTGGTCAGAGCACATGCCCTGGTTGCAGGCTTGATCCCCATGCAGGAGGCAGCTGATCAATGATTCTCTCTCATCATTGATGTTTCTACCTCTCTCTTCCTCTCTGATTCCATAAAAAATATCTTTAAAACAACTACAACAAAAACGACTAGGGTCCCTGTTTAACCCATGAGTAAGTTAAAGTTGAGGAATCTAAGGGAGTAGCCCAAAGTCAAAAAGTAGTAGAATCAGACATAAATGAGTCAGACTACGAAGCTCATGCCCTTTCTCCTAGACTAGGGTATGTATTAAGTATCTTTTAAAAATCTAAATTGCTTAAATGTAGGCATAAGAGTCCAAGTATATAAAATTTTAGTTCCACATATTTGAAAACCAATTAGTGCATTTCCACAACTGAGAGCATAATGGTAAAAGTGAAACTTGATATTTTCAGTTTCCTTTATAAGTTCAAACCTGAACTGATTTTTTAAACATTCCAAATTTACCAGCATGTTGTACACTCGGCAATTATGTTTTGGTACAGTGCCTTTTACCTGCAATCTCTATTTTTCTGAGAGACATTTTTGTAAAAGGAAGCAGGTTTTAATGAGTAAGCTACACAGAAGTTTTTATCTCACACTTAACAATGAATACCACTGTTCTTATAATTTGCACTTCTCAATCATAAGACATCCCTTTGTGGTTGTCATAATTGGTCTAATGAATTTCTAAAAATAAATGAAAGACTAATTTGATCTGGTGCCCATGAACAATCCCCTCATTCACATCGAAATCACTGACCTGATTTGAAGTCTAATCATGCCAAAATGAAGTCATGCTTTTCGGTTAAGTCTGTGGCCTCAGTGAATGCTTTTGAATGGCCTGTTCTTTGGGTATGAAGTGGGGATTTCCAGTAACAAAGAAATGCGATTTGATCTCATAACCTTAGACACCACAGACTTACTTTAAATGATAGAAACTTAAGATAGGAAGAAAGCCTGAGTCATCATCCAGTAAGTGTTTTTTACCTAGAGGAAGAACTTCCTACTCACCTTAGATTTGAACAGTCTGGGGATGTGGCAGGATACTCTACAAGTGGCAGAGTTCAGATTCAAATAATTTCTCCAGCTGGGCAAAGATCAACACATCTTAATATATAACACATCTTATCACAGAACTATTCATTCAAATAATCCAGGGAAATGTTCCCTTCCATTGAAATTTTCTTTATTGAAAATTATTAAAGACATTCAAAAGAAGGACAATTATATTGTGTTACAACACTAATCTCTGGTAAAGTTGACTGTGTGTGTGTGTGTATTTGTGTGTATAAAGAATGTGTATGTGCTTGTAATGCATAATAAAATAATAAAGTTATAAGAGAGTTTTACCCACAATCATTTGTATTTTCCTTTTTACATCAGTGGCTGATGAAAGTAAAAAAAAAAAAATGTCTTTAATACCACATTTTATCTTTGGGTACCAACATATGCACATTGGTTATCATATTGCTTTATGAATACTAGTTTTCTAATGTAAAAGATGAGGACTCATTGAATATTTTCACTTAGAATAAAGCTTTCTTATACTAAACAGAATTGTGTCAATCATTTCCTCTAGTGACTTATCCTCATCAGAAGTCTGTCAGCACTTCTCAAATCAGATTCCAAAACATGGCATTCTATATTGCAGTCACCCACCAAAAACTCCAAGAAGGGATAAAATGTTAAGGCTGGGAGAGAGAGAGGGCATAATAACAATAAAACGCTTAAACACATTTTTCTTGGCAGTTGTGGAAATAGGAAAATTCCACATGCTTATCTTTATTAATTAAAACATCTCTGATGACAGAATTATAAGAAAATACTGTAAACAATTGAATGCTAAAAATTAGATAACCTAGATCAGTGGTCAGCAACCTCATTAGTCAACAGAGCCAAATATCAACAGTACTTCTTCAAAACAGACTCGTTCAGGCGGAAAACCGACTTCTGCGCATGGGCCACGAAGTTTCAGTCGCACTGTACATGCACCTGCACGTGGTATTTTGTGGAAGAGCCACACTCAAGGGGCCAAAGAGCCGCATGTGGCTCGCGAGCCGCAGTTTGCCGACCACGGACCTAGATGAAGTGAACAAATACTTAGCAACACATTGATTATCTAATGTAACTCAAAAAAAAAAAAAAAAAGAAAGAAAGAAAGAAAATTTCAACCTACCTATAACAACTAAAGAGACAACTAATCATCAAAAACTTACAACAAAGAGAAGCCCAGGTTCAGATGGCCTCTCTGGTGAATTCTACCAAACATTTAAAAAGGAATGAACACCGTTTCTTCTCAAATTCTTCTGAAAGAGAAGGAAAGTTACTATATGAGGTCAGTATTACCCTGGTACTAAAGCTAAATAGCAACACGATAAGAAAAGTAAATTACAGACCAATATTCCTTGTGAATATAGATACAAAAACTGAAAATAATAAAGCAATTACATTTATAGCCCCATATAAAATAACAAAATATCAAGGAATAAATTTAGCCAAGGAGGTGAAAGAATTTTATACTAAAAACAACAAAACGTTGCTGAAAGATGTTAAAGAAGACTTAAATAAATGACAAGATTGGAAGTTTTAATAATGATATGATTCACTCAAAATGAATAAAATATAGATTCTAGAATTAACAATGGAATAATATGGATAGTCCATAAAAAGCCCTTATGTATCTGTACAATCAATTTTCAACAAAGATTCCAAATATACTCAATGAGAAAAATTAATCACTTCAACAAAATGGTGCTAGGACAACTGGATTTTCACATGCAAAAGAATGAAGCTGAATCCCTGCCTCACAGCATATGAAAATAATTCAAAATGGACCAATGACTTAAATATAAGATCAAAACCATAAAATATAAGAGTCAGTTTTCTTGATCTTGGATTTGGCATCAGATTATTTGATATGATGTCAAAAGCATGAGCAACAAAAGAAATAATACACAATTGGACTTCATCAACATTAAAATTTTAGTGCATTGAAGGATATTATCCAGAAAGTGAAAAACCAACTTAGAGAATAGGAGAAATATTTTCAAAAAATAGACCTAATAGGGGTTTAATATTCAGAATCTATACAGGGTACCTACAAAGTAACAACAAAAAGACAAACCAATTTAAAAATTGGTAGGATGTAGTTAGGTATGCATACGATAGATAGTATGTTTTTATACATTTATCTACAATTTTGATAACAAATTAAACACAATCAGTGGGTTAATAGCAAGATTTAAAACAAAATCTATTTTATGACAAGGTAATACTTACACTTAAAAATATTAGAAGAACAGAAGAAGATACAAAATAAAAATCAAAACTCTACCTTTCTCCCCTAGGCAACTAGGGATTCAACCAACATAACCAGCTTTCCGTGTAGGTTTGCCTGTGTGTGCACTTTTAGATACTTTTGTAGAACTCCTATACATGTAAAAGAATTTTTAGCCCTAGCCGGTTTGGCTCAGTGAATAAGAGTATTGGCCTGTGACTGAAGGGTACCTGGTTCTATTCCAGTCAAGGCCATGCACCTCAGTTGCAGGCTCCTCCCCCGTCTAGCCCCTGGACAGGGCTCCTGCAGGAGGCAACCAGTTAATGTGTTTCCCTCTCATCAGTGTTTCCCTCTGTCTTTCCCTCTCTCTTCCTCTCTCTCTCTAAAATCAATGGAAAAACACCCCCGGATGAGGATTTTAAAAAAATAAATAAATAAATAAATAAGTGATTTTTTTTATATATATATATATTTTATTGATTTTTCACAGAGAGGAAGGGAGAGAGATAGAGAGTTAGAAACATCGATGAGAGAGAAACATCGATCAGCTGCCTCCTGCACATCTCCTACTGGGGATATGCCTGCAACCCAGGTACATGCCCTTGACCGGAATCGAACCTGGGACCTTCAGTCCGCAGGCCGACGCTCTATCCACTGAGCCAAACCGATTTCGGCAAATAAGTGAATTTTTAATATGAATACTTTCACTTAGCATACAATGCTCTGAAACTTGTTTCCTATCATCCACCTCCCATCAACTGAACACTGTATATTAGCAAAACTTACAACTGAACACTGTATATTAGCAATACTACATAATATTACAGTATTCTGCAATTTCATTATTATCTTATATTATATCAAATTTTGATTTCCATTGTATATAATAACATTTGTTAACAAAACATCCTATGGTGAATTTTTAGGTTTCCAAACAAGGTATTAATGTTTTTATCTTTTTAAAACATTAATCTTAGAAGATTTATCTCTTTATCTCTATTTATCTCTATCTCTTTATCTCTATTCAATATTATTAGAAAAAGTATGGTTATAATATATTAATAGTCTTCTCCAAATCTATGTCCCAAATACAGCAATACAGCATCATGCTACCTACTGCATTAAAAATGTCATTGGAATAACTTGATTCTGTATTTTGTGTTTTATTTATTTCTTTTGAAACTTTTATTGTAATTTGCTCTTTGTCTCTTTGCATAAATAAGTTAGATTTTCCAAAGACTATCCTTTCCATTTTACTTACTTTCACTGAAATATTTAAACACTCTCCAAAAAGTGTCTGGGAATTTTCATTTGCTACAATTATTTATTATGGCTATATTCTCCTGTTTTCTCCCCTCATTTATTTTGCAATCCCTGAACTCTCAATTAAACCCTTTCATTCCCTATAATTATACCTTTTTTCTCATTAAAACGCATTCCTTAATTTTGATCAAAAATGTTATGCCTAGAGTGGCTTATGTTGAAAATCAAAAGCCTCCAACAGTAAAACAAATAAAAATAAGCACACTGTTCACCATTTATAGCTCTGATGGAAGGGAAAGGTCAGAGGAAATGGAAAACATGAAACCGGCACACTTCGAGGCTGAAATTTGTATAATGATTGTGTCAGGTTTCTCGTTCCATTTATAAGTGGAAAGTATGTTTTAGTCCCAAACAATACTAAGTAGAAGCTGCAAACAAAGTACAGATGTGCCCAGGAACAAATACACACTTGTGTTTAATTTACTTGTATATACTCTCTAGTGTTCTTGGTTGCTCCATAGTCTTAAACTCAGTTTAATATTTTATAACAGCAATTATGGATTTTCAAATGCACTGGCTGAGTTAATCCTAATGTGTTAACAGTAATTTCAAGGAAATCTCTTTGGATAACCAATCCAAAGTATTTACAATGTGTGAAAGACTAGTTAGGTAGGCTAATTTTACTTTATTAGACTAGTGGTGTCTAAGTTATTCTACACAATGAATTATACTTATTGAATGCATGTATATTCATAATATTGGATGATTTGTTGGAAAGAAATCTGAACATTTATTAAGCTTTTACTGTATGGTTAAAAGTTCTATATTCCTCAGTTGCAGCACATTTTTTTTCTTGTAGCCAAAGAAGAAAGAACCAGTTTAACAAAACGAATGCTTGCTTTTAACTTGTTTTGCTTTTGTACTCAAATGCTAATTTTAAAGTTATTTTTTGAATTAAAAAGAAAAATGAGAAACTTGTGACATAAGATTTTCATGCTATTTTCAGGTACTAGTACTTGACAGCATGCTCCTTGATTGGGATTTTTCCTGATGATTTCCTCCTCATTAGACAGGAGTTGTGGGTTTCTGGGAGGAAGACTGCAAAGTAATGTGCAGGTGGCTCCATCCTTACCCAACCTGGCAACTCCTGCTTTCCTGCACTGCTCTAGTTCCTACCAAAGGGGGGCAGGAGGGAGTTAATATTTTTTAACTACTAAAGTGAATATTTACTTAGAATAATAAAAGAAGTCATACAAATGACACATTTAAGAAAACTGACAGGAGAGGAACCAAGATGGAGGCATAGGTAAACACCGGAGTTTGCTGCCGAGCACAACCACTTCAAAAATACAACTAAAAGACGGAATGGACATCACCCAGAACCACAGGAAGGCTGGCTGAGGGGAAATTCTTCAACTAGAAGGAAAGAGAACAGCATACCGAGACTCAGAGGAGGCGCAGTGTGGAAAATACAAAGGTGCGGAGGTGCACGCGAAGCGGGCTGGTGGCTGAGGGTGCGGTTGTCTGTTTCAATTGGGAGGGAGCCTCAGGCTCTGAGCTCCAGTTCTGGGCGAGTCTCTAGGGACCCAGACTCAAACGGGAGAAACGGGACTGTCTGGCATTGGACGGAACTCGAGGGCAGCTTTCTCTCTGATGTTTGCAGCGGTTGCTGGGACTCTGAGAGGCAGAGTCTCTGGGGACCTAACTGAGAGCAGCCATAACTGCTCACTCCACCCACTCTGTTGATCCCCTGTGACCCGCCCAAGCCCTGCACAGAGGCATTTGCCAGATAGCCTCAGGCAAAGGCTAGATTAGCACCTCCCCAGAGGACAGAAGTTCTCTCACTGCAGACACAGCTGATTCTCACAGCCACTTGGCCTGGAGCTCAAATCCCCCCCCCCCCCCCCGTAATACCTACAACAATCAAGGCTTAACTAGAACAAGACTGCACACAAAGACCACTAGGGGGTGCACCAAGAAAGCATAAAAAATGCCGAGACAAAGAAACAGGACAGAAATGACAGAAATGGAGGATATAGAGCTCAAAACCACACTTTTAAGGTCTCTCAAGAACTGTATAGAAGCTGCTGATAAACTTAATGAGATCCTGAAGAGATATAATGAGCCCCTCGATATTGTGATAAAGAACCAACTAGAAATTAAGCATACAATGACTGAAATTAAGAATATTATACAGACTCCCAACAGCAGACCAGAGGAGCGCAAGAATCAAGTCAAAGATTTGAAATGCGAAGAAGCAAAAAACTCCCAACCAGAAAAGCAAAATGAAAAAAGAATCCGAAAATACGAAGATAGTGTAAGGAGCCTCTGGGACAGCTTCAAGCGTACCAACATCAGAATTATAGGGGTGCCAGAAGATGAGAGAGAGCAAGATATTGAAAACCTATTTGAAGAAATAATGACAGAAAACTTCCCCCACCTGGTGAAAGAAATAGACTCACAGGTCCAAGAAGCGCAGAGAACCCCAAACAAAAGGAATCCAAAGAGGACCATACCAAGACACATCATAATTAAAATGCCAAGGGCAAAAGACAAAGAGAGAATCTTAAAAGCAGCAAGAGAAAGACAGTCAATTACCTACAAGGGAGTACCCATACGACTGTCAGCTGATTTCTCAACAGAAACTTTGCAGGCCAGAAGGGAGTGGCAAGAAATATTCAAAGTGATGAATACCAAGAACCTACAACCAAGATTACTTTATCCAGCAAAGCTATCATTCAGAATTGAAGGTCAGATAAAGAGCTTCACAGATAAGGAAAAGCTAAAGGAGTTCATCACCACCAAACCAGGATTATATGAAATGCTGAAAGGTATCCTTTAAGAAGAGGAAGAAGAAGAAAAAGGTAAAGATACTAATTATGAACAACAAATATGCATCTATCAACAAGTGAATCTAAGAATCAAGTGAATAAATAATCTGATGAACAGAATGAATTGGTGATTATAATAGAATCAGGGACATAGAAAGGGAATGGACTGACTATTCTTGGGGGGGGGGAGAAGGGGTGTGGGCGATGCGGGAAGAGACTGGACAAAAGTCGTGCACCTATGGGTGAGGACAGTGGGTGGGGAGTGAGGGCGGAGGGTGGGGCGGGAACTGGGAGGAGGGGAGTTATGGGGGGAAAAAAGAGGAACAAATGTAATAATCTAAACAATAAAGATTTAATTAAAAAAATGTAATGTGCGATTCTCATCTCTGCAGTATCAAAAGTAGATGCTAGCTAGCCCTAGCCGGTTCCCCAGTAGGGGGCGTGCAGGAGGCAGCTGGTCAATGATTCTCATCACTGATGTTTCTATCTCTCTCTCCCTTTCCCTTCCTCTCTAACATCAATAAAAATATATTTTTAAAATAAATTAGATGCTATAAATACGATTTATCACTGTTGATGTTAATCTTTATCAGGGAAGACAGTCTTTTCAGATTTCTCTACTTTAAAATCATCCTTTCCTCTCTCTATCTGTACTCTTTGGAAAAAAGTTACTATTTGCAGGCTACACTTAAAAAATGAGCTCTACTACATAGGCTCAGATTATCATAAGTGCTAACACTTATTCTCAATGTGCTCAATGTTTACTATAGCTATAGGTGACAGTTGTATCAAATTCCTCTGGAGTTCTTGTCTGTTCTTCCAACTTGATTCGAAACTTTCCTCGGTTCTCATTGTCAGAGAGAGTCTGTGTCTTCCAGACATTTTACCTATAACCCACTCTATTACACTGGAGCTTTTTCATGTGGTGGCAAGGTATGGGGAAGGGAGAATAATCCTCCAATTAAATCTTAGACGTTTAGTGGACCTGCATCTCAGGACCATGACCTTCCCAAGTTTCTGCCAGTGTTTCTTCCTCCCCTATCCTACTTTCTTTCTTGGCTTCAGTGTTCAGTGTACATTTCTTCAAATTCTAAACCCTGTTACCAATTTTTGCTCCCTTTAGTTGAGGGATTAGGCCTTAAGGGAACTGGAGTATGAGTTTTTGGCAGAACACTTATCTTTGGAGTACACTTTTATTTTTAAGGATCTAGGTCTATGTCAGAATAATTATTCTTTCCCTATCTTTGCCATACGCTTGGAGCTTTTCTCAAATGTTCATGGGAAGAATTTTATAGGGCTCTTGAAGGTAAGCCCATGAAAACAGGGGTGGCTCCCCTGAGAGTGGAGGTTCCCTTGAAAGTTTTTTACTATCATACTAAGTGCACACTCAATTTTATCATTTAAATGTTCTTACCAGTTTATAGTTCTATCAGCTTCCTTTCCAGATAAAAACATGTTAGTGTGTTTCTCCAGTTTTGGGGGTGGCAGTTTGCCCTGTGAACTCAGTTCTCTGATGGGTCTAAGATAAACTGTTAAATTTCAGATTTTCCAAAACTTATGTTTTGGTGAAAATGGGAGTAGTGTCTTTCAGCTCTTTGCATATCAGGTCTGAAATCAGAAGCCTTATTCATATTTATTTGTATAATCTATTATTTTTTCTGTCCATTCTAAAAAGAAATTATTTAACTTTTATCAAGCTGCTAATTAAAGAATTATTAACCATGAAATGGTTATAAAAATAATTATTCTCAAGTATCCATGAGTCACTCCTCTCTTAATTGTTTCCCCTTTAACTCAGAATAGTGAAGAATATAAATCAATTTCTATTTCTGAAGCAGTTGTCACTAGTTGGACAATGGCTGTTTGCTGACTCACCAACATCAGACCTCACTCCCATGCTAACACTGCGATAATCTATCACTTTCTCCTACCCCACTTCAAATCTCAGTGCTCTTTTTTTTTCCAGCATATTGAATGAAAAGATCCACTTCAACTCTTATTCCTAAATTAGTTACAGTGATTCACAGCAAAGAAGCCGTCTCCTCACACATTTCCTGCCCACAGTTTCTCCAACACAGCAGAGGTCTTTATGGTCCTTCTCTAAGCTTTCTTGTTTCCTTCCTCTAAGCATTTTAGCAAGATGACATTTCCATGTGCTTGCAACAGCCTTTAATAAATTTGTATTGTCAACAAAATCCGCATATGAGAGGCCTCTGCTGTTTACTGTAGAAGAATTCCTTATTAAATACTCAACTATGTCTCTTGACATATATTGCAGTTGTTTCACTCTCCTTAATCTGATTGCTATTTGGTAGTATGTATGTCATTGAAATGCAACATAAAGAGTGAATACCTTTTCTTTTGGCAAATATATTGCATTAAAAACTATATACCAGATTCTCAGCTTGACATTTTATTTTTGGAGTAAGACCCAAGTAATAGCACCTCTTTCCCCTGCTTAAAAATTGAGAAATTAAGCAAAAAGGTTAGACCCATTTGGGCCCTGGATGTAGCCTTCATAATTGGTCAAGCTTATGTTGCAGATGTTGCTGATGTCTCTGGGCAAGTGCTTTTCTAAAGTATACCATGGCCTTGGACACACATTACCACCCAGCTGGCCTTTGAGGCTGAATGGCATGAGAAGAAAAGGAAAGACTCTCTTCTCCTCAGGAGCCAGATTCAAGGAAAGGAGAAGGAAGAAGCTGTGAATGTTATGCTCAATTTCTTGTCCAAACTCTTCCAGCAGTTTAGTCCACAAAAACAAGAGAACATAGTTCCCCCATAATACCTATTTGGGAATAATTTAAATACCTATAGATTGAAATACACACTTTATTAGTGAAAACCCTTTTAAAAGTATGACTTTTATGATGATGAAACAATAAAAAATAACAAATATGACTTCCATTCTTACTATCCAGTAGGTATAAATAATATCACATTCATACAAAGGAAGTACTGATTCATGAGCCAACCTACATCACAGCAGACAGTAAGTTTCTGTGGAACCCAACTGCTAGGTATTCTGGAAGTCCTCTTGGTGCTATTTGCCTGTGTTCATTCACAAGTTTATTGTGAATGAAAGCTTCCAATGTGTCACCAGTTGTTACAGTTTATATATATATATATATATATATATATATATATATATATATATATATTAATTATGCTGCTTTGTTGGCCTCTTCTGCTATCCCATCAAACAGTAGGGTTTCCATTGAGGATTGGTGTCTGCTACATTTCCTTGTAGATGCTACAGATTTTGCGAAAGACCATCATCTGTGTGGTGTGTCACCGTCAATGCATGCTCATGCCTCCCAGAAACAACATTAGTTAGAATAGAGTCAGGCTAGGCTAGGCTACCCTGCAAAAACAAGCATCCTTAAATTCCAGTGGCTTAACACAAATGAGATCTATTTCACATTCACTTTGCAGTCTGATACAGGACTTGGAATTCTAGCTCACTTCCATTTTAGGATGATGCCTACTTGCAAATGAGGCCTTTGTGGTATCCATGGACGGGGATGAGAGCATGGGTGGTCCTGTATAGGGTTTAATGACTAATTTTGGAGTCACAATTTTAGTGATGTGTAAACTTTGTGTATATGTCTTCCCAACTCCAAGTTTACTGATGCCACAATGTATTTACACCAGGAAAGTTGGCAAACATTACAAACAAGGTATATTTCCCATCTTTCCATAAAGCTGGTCTACCAACATGCCCTAACATAATTTCTGCTGTCCAGAACACAATCACATGGTTTCACTTTAATTACAAAGGAGGGTGAGAATTATAGTGTTTCTACATGTCCAGGATGAAGAAATGGCATTGGTGAGTACTTGGTTAGTCTTAGGTATAGTGTGCCTAAACTGTTAGACCAACTGTTATGTTGAAATGAGGGAGGAATGTACTGCTATTGGTCTGTTTCAATTTGTTAGGATCAATGGTTGTCCATGGAGTTTACTCACATCACAGTGTGTTATAGAGTTGTGTTTTTGTTTTTGTTTTTTTTTGAGGGGGGGGGTGTAGTTGTTGCTTTTTTAATTGATTTTAGAGAGGAAAGGAAATGTATAGAGAGATAGAAACATCATTGATGAGAGAGAATCATTGACCAGCTGCCTCCTGCACACCCCCTACTGGGGACCAAGCCCACAACCTGATCATGTGCCCTGCCCAGAGGAATTGAACCATGACCTCCTGTCATAGGTCAATGCTCAACCACTGAGCCACTCAGGCTGGGAAAGATTTTTTTTAATGAAACATCTTTTTACATTTTGCCCTATGTCCTTGATTCATTGAGGGTTCCATGAAGAAAACAGACACTATTTAAGGTGTCTTAAGCAGAAAATAATTCAATAAAAGTAAATAAACAATGAGTTCTGTCCTGGGAGTGAAGTGAAGAGCATGGCAAAATCTAACACCTCGTAGAGATTACATTCTACGTTAAGTGTGATAGGAAAATGACACAGTCCTGAGAGATGATCAGGCCCTATTGCCTCACTTGGAAATATGAAGTCCCCAGCTCTGCAAAGGCAAAAGGACTTGACCAAGTCAAGAGCTATATAGGAGCCCATCAGGACTGGAACTTAGGTCACCCAGATTCCTAGTGAACTGAAATGGTAAGACAGCACATGTAAACTTGAGGAGGTCATTATATTTGCTTTGATTAGTTTTTGTATGTTCATGTAGCTGTTTTAAAATTAAACAAAATGCTTTAGGACCTATGTGTATTTTTAATGCCTTGCAGTGATTTAGTTAATGGAGATCCTTTAAAAACATAAGGCAGGTCACATAACTCTATTAAAAACCTTGCAATGGCTCACTGTTTCTCTCAGGCAACAGCCAAAGTTTTGGAAGTGCCTTATAGAGTCCTGTATACTAGTAATCTGCCATCCGGAAGACTCCCTTTTATATCTTTGACTTCTCATATTACTCTCCCCTTTGTAATTCTAATGGGGCCACATTTCCCTCCTTGCTTTTCTCAAACACACCAGTTACACTCCTACTGCAGGCCCTTTGCACTCCCTGACTGTTCCCTCACATGGAGAGTTCTTTTCTGAGACCTTTGCAGGGCCTGCTTCTTTATAGCCTAAGTGATTGCATTTTAAAGGGTATTATAAATATTCATCTCGTAGCCTCAATGTTACCCTTTGACCTGCAAAGTAGAAAATATTCATTATCTGGTCCTTTAAGAAAAGTTTGCTGATGCTCTTGATTTATTACACTGAACTATAATTCATGATGTTTTCATGTTTTCCCTCTCACTGAGGCTAATCCTGAGGACCTATGTAAAACTCCCATCTCCTCCCCCTCACAACTCCTTATCCTGCTTCCTCTGTATTACTTCCTTTTCTATACTAACTATTGTGTAATTTCTTATTGATTATTTTACTATTTCTGTTTTCTGTCTTTCTTCCCCAACTAAAATATAAACTCCTCAAGGACGATGTTTTATTAGTTCTGTTCAGTGATATATTCCAAACACCTAGACAAGTATCTGGAATGCTGTAAACATTCAATTAATATGTGTCAAATAAATGAGTGTTGATGTTATGCTTATTATATAGTGCAGACTATATGCTAATATAAAGGAGATCTAAGGGATAGTGAATGTGGCTCTTCTCTCACTCATCCCACACAGACTGACTCATAAAACCTGTCCCATAATACATACATACATACACACAAGCATACTCACGTCAAACTCTGAAGTTATTAATGGTTATATTAATGATTCTAAAAGTTTTAAGGAAAGATGGAATAGGGGATTACTTTACACTAACACACTTTCTATGAACCCCCTTAAGTGCCGGGAGCCGGTCCATCCTTGCTGTTTCAAGGGACCTAGCATATATGGCATATGGTTCTTAATATGTTTGCTCACCTTCTTGGCACTGTGTTTTAACCAAGGTCACCTCTCTGAGAAAGGTTGAATCCCCAGGTAGGGATTTTCCCCTGAAGTTAGGGAGGGAATAAAACCTCTTAACTAAGTGCCAGGCGGGTAATTAATCATTTTAACTACGAACAATCATGCTTAAGCTACATAATCTTTACTCCCTGGAATGGAGATAAGAAACGCCCTAACCTTTGGAATAGAGATTGATAGGATTGGAATCAACTGGTATAAATACAGATGCAACAAGACAGCAAGACACAGAACTTAGAAGACAGAACCAAGAAGACAGAACCTACACAGAACCTAGAGACAGAAGAACTTCGCTGGAGAGAACATGGCAAAAGATCCTGGACAGAAACTGGCAACAGAACCTAGAGACAGAACCTAGCGAGAGAACATGGCGAAAGATCCTGGACTGAACCTGACTACAGAAATTGGCAAGAGAACCTGACTAGAACCTGGCGACCAAACCTGGCTGGAGAAGTCCCTGTGTCATTCCTTCTTCGCTGACTCCGTCCACACCTTTGGGGACCCCTGGACCTGCTGGGGTTGGACCCAGGCACTTAAGTTTTTTCTCTTTCCCAAGTGTTCATTTCTTATGATGGCAGTCATATCTATGAGTTCTCCAATATTTTTCAATCATCTTTTCAATCTTTTCTCTCATTCTGATTGTTGGGAGTCACTTTGCAACAACCTCTGATTAAGTCCTACAACCTGTTCCCAATTGTATGTCTATATTTCATCAAATTCAGTAAAACAGAGTTTTGCTAGGAATTCTCTCTCCTTAGCATGACATTGGGGTTTTCATGGTAGAGAAGGCTATTATCTTGTTGATTTATGTGACTATGTCTTTCCCACAGAGTCTTCAGTAATTAACGGGTATTATTTAGACTTCTTGGAAGCAAAAGAGAGCAAATATCTTATGAAATAAGCAGTTTTTGGTCCATATAAAAGGAATCTGACCAATATTTTTATCTTTCCACCAAAATACAAGAGATTTAAACCAGGATAATATAAGAAAAGCAAGTCAGATTTAATCTAACAGAATTGTAGAATTGTATTGCATTCAAAGCCCTAAGAAAAAAGTAATAAAGGGAGATTTAAACCAAAAACCAAATAAATAAAAGACACCAAAAAGTAAAAAATCCAGAAAGACTCAGATAAAATAAATCAGAAAGAAAATCACAGAATTTCTCTGTCAGCCAACAAAGAAAGAAATAATTAGTTGAATGTAAAAATAAAAATTCATTCAGCAGTAGCCCATAGACATAAAGTAAAAGCATGCAAACTGCTTTTTATTCTAACAGTATATAGTTGTTACTTGGCAAACATTCAAACCTGTAGATTCTCTGTGCCTCTGGCAGTGTGAGTTCAGGTGTGTAGGTCATCAGAAGGGTACCTTATGCCCACAGCTAATCTTGTTAATTTCCTGCATTCCTGGGGACTTGACTACAGAAGCACATGAAGCAAAGAGAGAATAGCTGTAAAATTACTTTGGAAGAAATACTAGCTTGCAAGGAGGCCATCCTGCACCTACTTCGAAGTTCAGTACATCAAACTTTGATATTCATATTGACTGTTGAAAGGATTTGTACGACATATACATGTATAAATGCATTCTACACTTGTTTCTCTCATAGTACTCCCAAGTATATAAAGTAAATTCTTTATAATATTCAGAGCTGTGGTGTTAAAACTGTGGATAATGAAGAAACTAAGGGATAAAGTTTCCAATCTGTCGCTAATTCACCTTTTCTTTTTTATATGTGAAGTTCACAATGAGGTTCATTGAGAAAAAAAAAGCTTTCGTTGTTTCATTGTATTTCCATCACTCTGTGTTAGCATCTCCAGAGAAACATTTAACATCTAATGGTAAGTAGAATAGCATTTGTGATCATTTCTTTATGACTATTTCTTTACCTTCAGTTAATGAAAAGGCATTCTTTATATTCTTCAGGAACTATGACTATGGGCCATATGCTATTGTTTTTCTTTCTCATTTTATCTCTTCCTTTTTTCTCCTGTCATCAAAAGTTTGCAAATAATGTAAATTACTTTTTGCTACCAAGAAATATAAAACTAAAAGATGTGCTGTTGTTTTCATGGAGCTTGTATTCCGATAGAGAGGACAACTCTTTCCCAATTAATTGCATAAAATCACATCTAGCTACAAAGTAAAACATAAGCTATGCAGAAAAAGAATATGTCACTTTTGCCAAGAAAGCAAATAACTAAAAAAGTGAAGAGAGGTTCTCCTCTTGGGGAAGATTTCAATAAGAAATTGATAAATGACATGGAAGCTATAGGATGTTTGGAAATTATGAAGGCAAAAAGTTAGGGTTTGCTAAAGAAGAAAGGTGCAGTGGTCCTATCAGGATTAAATGTTCCTATCAATAGTGTAATGTGACTGCCCTTTTTCACTGCCTACAACTCTCTGCACTAAAATGTATAAATATTTGTTGGTTTTGGTGCACCCTCACAGGTTATTGCCCATGAATATAGAAATCCTTACTCTTTACCCAATTCTGGGTAATAAATCTAGAAAGCCAGTGAGTTTAGAGAAGAAAAATTAGATGTAGTTTTGGGCAATACAAGACTGGAGAAGAAGAAAGGTGAGATAATGAGGGGTCTTATTTACCATGAAAAAACTTTGGTTTTCATTCTAAGAACATTTAACAGTCATTCTATAAATATGCATTGCCTGCTTACTACATGCCTTGTTCTAAGCATTTTCAAATGTATATCAGCAAAGACAATAAATAACTAAATGATGCTGTCTGTTTAAAGATGAAAAATAGCATGCCAATGTAGATGAGGATAAAGAGTGAGGAGTAGGTGGAGTGGGGGCAACGATGAGCAATGGCATCCTCTGCCTTGTTAGGGTACATGTCTTGTTCCAAGATGGAAAATGAACTAGACTGGAGGCTTTTGCAACAGTCCAGTCCAGAAGCAGTGGCTTGGCCTATTAGTGGTGGGAGAGGCAATAATACATAAATACATTTGAGAGAAATATAGCAGGTAAAATTGGGCTGAATTCATGATGGATTTTATATGAAGGATGACATAATAAGAGAAGAGTATCAGGAGTGTTTCCTTCCATGCAGAATAAATTAATGTCAGTTTCATTTTTGGGAAAGGCAGTGATACCAGTGGAATAATCTGGTTTTATTTAACAGGAAAGAGGTAAAGGGAAGACTAGATAACATAGGCATGCCATTTATACAGCTTTGCCAGGAAGCTGTAGTTAACATTCTCCAAGTCTGTACCATGAGGGAAGGGACTGGACAATAGACACATGTCTAGTAAGGTCCAGGTAATGTGGGAAGGTGCTTATCTGTCTGTCAGTCACACCTGAGAACAAATCAATGGCCAGAATAGGCATGGTCACACCAAGCATGCAAAATCTAAATATTTAAATTCCTAGGCAAAGGGAGTTCAAGTTCTTGGCTCTTGGCTCTTGACCCTGTAAATCTCGTGAGACTCCTATTGCAGTGGGTACACTCCCCTGCACTGGCTCTCAGCCACATGAGACCCACACAATGGATTAATGGACTTTAATTAGCCTGTTGCTGAACCGTACCAGGATGCAACATGTAATGGAAGCTCTGGACATGGACCCTGCTTCTGGTTTTGCTGAATCCACAGCTACCCCTTTTCAGGACTGGTTAAAGGGACACAGAGCTTTGGAACCTGAGGAATGTGACTCCACACAAATAAAGTCTTTTACCACATCTCATTCTCCCACAGGGGCCTCTGAAAATGCTTATTTCAGTGGCACCCGAGAACCCCACTGCCATGAGCTATCTCTCTGTATGTCTACATATCAGAGAGAGAGCTTCCAGGCCTTTGAGGCAATGTTGCAGGGTAGTAGGAGACTTACATCTCAAGGGGACAGAGAAAATATTGATAATTGCAAGTTTCAAAAGTAAATGTTCTAAGAAAGGTAGGTCAGTGGCATATAGTTAAGTTTTGACTGGAACAAACGGCAAATTCTTTGGCAGTGTTTTTCTTTTTCAAGCAGTTCATTTGAAGAGGACTGGACTCATCCTAGGAACGTGGTCTTGAACTGAAGAAGTCAGGCTAGCGTTTGGTCAAGTCTCAGTATGGGGGCTTACACAGAGTGGTTTGCGCCAAGAATTTTTTATTTTCTCTTAGGAAATTGCTATTCTTTATTTCCAGAATCTTTTTTATTTTGTCTTAGGAAATTGCTATTCTCTTCCCCCCTCCATGCTGTCTGTCTTCCATTGGACCCATTCCTTTATTTCCAACTGACAGACCAGTGTACTAGTATGTCAGAAGGAACCTCAGTTTTGAATAGGATTCACACCTCTCATGGATGTGAATAAATCTGCTGATATTTTGGGAAGGACACCTTACCTGATTATACTCTTCATATAAGGTCGCCTGAGCCTCAGCTTTTACTCAACCAACATTCCCGTCACTATTTATTTCTGGGCTTGTAGAACTCATATTCCAGTGCAAAATTAACATTTTTTTTAATATGGTGATTTTTGTGAATGAACTTTCAGGCATTTCTATTTCACCTTTTAATTAGTCTGAAAACCATAACACCTTGTAAAATTGACAGTGAAATCCAGTCCAGAGAGAGATCTTGTTGACACCTCAGGGATCTTTCAACTATTCCTTTGGTTTCAGTGCTGAATTCTCTACGTATGCAATGGAGCTCTTTGTTAACTGCTTGAACTTGTCAAGTTATACACGATGTCACGAGTAAGACAAATTACTACTAGTATATGCATGTTCACATGTTTGAAACTTGATATTACCTCTTATTTAAGTGAATCTTGTTTAAATAGTTAATATTAAAAATTCTTTATTCAGGAAATTTTATTAGCGATGAAAATGTTAATTGATGACTAGACCCATATTCTGTAATAAGAAATGTACCCTTTCAAAATATAAAATATTGTTATTGCTAGTAAGTTATACTTTTTATTTTAAAATTTTTATTGATTTCCAAGAGTAAAGGAGAGGGAGAGAGGGATAGAAACATCAATGATGAGAATTATTGATTGGTTGCTTCCTGCATGCCCCATATTGGGGATCGAGACCACAACCCAGGCATATGACCTGACCAGAAATTGAACCATGACCTCCTGGTTCATAGGTTGATGCTCAACCACTGAGCCATGCCAGCCAGGCAATAAATGTAACCTTTTATTGACTATTTAAACTGAGTGTAAGTATATGTAAACATACTTCGACTACTGTACTGTGTTTTTGGTATTAAGTCCCATACCTTTCTCACTTATGAAATGCTACTTCCTATGCTCTAGTGCTGAAAAAATATTGTTTTAGTCTTACAGAATGAAAATGAGTTAGTGTGAATTATTAAGAATAAACTCCTCAGTTTAGGTTTTTTTTATCTCTATGACTTATGTACACATTTGATGTTTTTCAGTGTGCCCTTATAATAAAGTCTTCAAATGATGTCATTTGCTTATAAATCCAACATAAAAAACCTAAAAGTTGACTCTCAGCATTTTCTTAGCTTTTTTTCATTCTGTGGTTGATTCTGACCTACATAAATTCCCTGAAATGAGTCAGGTTCCTTCCAAATAGTTCAGGATTCCAAGCCCTTGCTATAGGCTGCACAATACTTGTTCTTTGCTCATTTCAACTGCCAATGGGCTTTGTTATAAAAACGAACCACATTTTTTTTTGCCAGTAATAACATATTTGCTATAAAGGTTATATTGCAAATTTCACCAGGTTCCACATAGAAAGTGATATATTTTTATCATCACAATTACTGTTCCCCCAAAGAAATAGATGTAAGAAAATTGTAGAAGGGGGAACGTTTTTAAATACTAATTGTATGTGCTGATAGTTGTGAGTGCTATCCAGCAAAAGCTTGGAATAATTTCTCAGTTTCATTCACCTACTTAGTGTGTATTCCAGGGTCAATCATAATGAGGGGGAAAAAATCTCCCCCAAACACAACCACAGCTTCATTTTTCTTGTCTTCTCTGTAATGGAGGAGGCTCCAAGTTGACACAGATGGTAATAATAAGAAGGAAGGCAAGTCCTGAAAACTGCCAACTGCGTCATCCTGAACGCTTTCAACACACCTCATCTGAAACGATAACTATAATTCCTGTCCTGCGCTGCGCTCTGCTGCAGTGCCACACATCTTTTAAAAGTATTAGGGAAACAATTCAGAGAGCATTATTGGAAAATAAAAGAGGGCAAATATTCTGGACAACCAAATAATGAGTTTTAATACTTCCCAGAAGTTACCTAAAATCCCAGCTGAATTCAGACTTTAAGAGGTAAAGGGGAGAAAGGTCTTGATGGCAGGGGTGGGAAGGGCTGAGGGAAAGAACCGATACATTCCATCCCATGTATCCCCTGCCAATTTATCTGAAATATTTTAACATATATGAATTCACTTTAGCATCCATGGAAGACCCCAATATTAGGTGTGAAAATCTTTGAGCAGAAACATCCATGTAAAACTCTGATTAGGCAACAACATATGACACATCAGAGAATGCCTACTTGGACAAGTAAAATCCTATTTTACTTTATCTCATCTATAACATGATAAAAAAATAGTAGGTAGTAGTAACACTTGAAAATGAAATCAACCAATAGACATTAACTACCTGTTTGAGCAATAGAATACTTAAATAAAAATTTTGTCAAATGCACTATGTGCATAAAATATATTTTGCTATTTACTGTAAAAGCACTCATTTTTGTACACTGGAACTGAGCCATGTTTGCACAACTCCAATGTTAAAACCTACAATGTAAAAACCTACAGCCTGTCACACAAAAAAATTATGTAATCAATGTATTTTTAAAATAAAATATCAGAAAATAAAAAACAAAAATGTAATTTATTATTTAGTCTCTCAGTCCTGCAGCAAACAGAATCCAACTCAAATAGTTACCACCCAAATAACTTGTATTCATATATGCCTTACCCATGTACACAGACAATAGGGGGGTGGAGGCCTGGGGTGGGGTGTGGGGGAGGGCTATAAGGGGTCAATGGGAGAGAAAAGGGGACGTGTAATACTTTCAACAATAAAGATTTTTTTTTTTAAAAAAAAGAAACTTTACCATGGTAAGAGCACAGACAATGGATGTTGAGGCACCCAGAGATCAGCAATTGTGGGAAATTGTTACCACCCCTTGCCAACAGAACAAAGGCACATAGTAGAACAACAGCAGATGGAGCCTTAGCATAGGAGATTCCATGATTAAAGCCACAGTCATGGGGGTACCGACACTGATAGAAAATGCTTCCAAAAATGATAGGGGATGGAGAAAAAACATCCCAACCTACCCCCTGGGCCCTGTGATTACCCTGCCCATGGGAAAGCTGAGGTGACACAGTCCAAGGAGTCAGCCTCCCAATGCAGAAAGATGAGCATGAAAAGACAAAGAGTAGATTGAGCTCAGAGGGCTTCTAGTTATTTTATTGATAAGTATCATGTTTATTTTCTTGTATATGTAATGCATATTAACTTTAAAGAATTCAAAAAATGTATAGTCACAAAAAATGATATAACAATCACTCCAAATCTTTTCACAATGAAATAAACATTATGAACTATAAGTGAATCTTATTCTACACATTTTTCTAAGAATATATGTAGATATAAAAATATATGGAAAACAGTTAGAAACTTGTTTTTAAAGAAAACAGGACTGTACCATGAAAGCATTATAGTAAAATTATTAAAGTTTAATTTTCAATAATAAAAACCTTAAAAATAAAACATAAATAGGTTATTAGAATTCAAATAACTGTCTCCATACCGAAAAAGTGGAAGTTAAGATAATATTTTACTCATATGATTAAAGGACATGAGCAATAGGTTTTCATTTTTAAAAATCTATTAACTTTCTGCTATAAACAAAGAAAATGATAGTATGCTACATATTTCAATCATTCGTCTGCCTATATTCTGATTGTAAAATATATTATTACACTATTCAGTTTTACATTTTTATGTTTTTCAAGGATGTTTTGTTTTATTTTTAAGGGAAATAGATTTTCATTAGTGGTAATTTATAAGGCTTTCTATACTTGAATATTTTACTCCATTTGAGTCCCATATACCACTATTTCTTTAGATTTTTCATGTTTGCAATTGTCCCCATGATGTATTTATACTTGAAAGATATCTTAGCTGGCTATCAAATTGTTGGATTATACTCCTTTTCCTTTTGAACTTTTAGACATTACTCCATTGTCTTTAAGCACAACATACTTCTACAGAGAAAGTATGGAACTTTTCTGATTTTTCTTCATTTTTATTTTGTTTCTATTTCCTAGATGCCTGATGAATGATTTCTTTACCATGAAATTTAACAGCCTAAATAGGTAATATCCTAATATTGAAGAAGCTGAATTAAATTTTTCTGGTACACTGCCGGGAGCCGGTCCATGCTTGCTGTTTCAAGGGACCTGGCATATATGGCATACTGTTCTTAATATGTTTGCTCACCTTCTTGGCACTATGTGTTTTAACCAAGGTCACCTCTCTGAGAAAGGTTGTTTCTCCAGGTTGTTTCTCCAGGTAGGGATTTTCCCCTGAAGTTAGGGAGGGAATAAAACCTCTTAACTAAGTGCCAGGCGGGTAATTAATCACTTTAACTATGAACAATCATGCTTAAGCTACATAATCTTTACTCCCTGGAATGGAGATAAGAAACTCCCTAACCTTTGGAATAGAGATTGATAGGATTGGAATCAACTGGTATAAATACAGATGTAACAAGACAACAGGACACAGACCCTAGACACAGAACCTAAAGACAGAAGAACTTCGCTGGAGAGAACATGGCAAAAGATCCTGGACAGAAACTGGCCACAGAACCTAGAGACAGAACCTAGCGAGAGAACCTGGCTGAAGAACCTAGAGACAGAACCTAGCTACAGAACCTGGATAGAACATGGCAAGAGAACCTGACTAGAACCTGGTGACTGAACCTGGCTGGAGAACCTGGACAGAACCTGGCTGGAGAACCTGGCTGCAGAACCTAGTGAGGGAACATGGCTACAGAACCTGGCTGGAGAACCTGGAAAACTTGGCTGGAGAACTGGCTACAGAACCTGGCTGGAGACCCTGACAAGAGAACCCGACTATGATGATCACCTGAACGCTGCCTCTGTGTCATTCCTTCTTCACTAACTCCGTCCACACCTTTGGGAACCCCTGGACCCACTGGGGCTGGACCCCAGCAGTACACTGCATGCAGGTTAATTTTTCTCCATTTCTTTCTTTTCTCACATAAAGTAAAAATATGTTCCAAAGAAATCATTCTGTCTACAGAAGCAGGCCTCATGTTTCCCAAAATTCAAGTGAATGTTGCAAGATAGTGCATGACACTGTAAGCACCAAGTATGTTAAAAGGCTGAAATCAACAAATGACTTAACAAAAAAACAAACAAAAGAAAAACCCAATGTTGTAACGAAATAAAAACAGTTTAAAATTTTATTGATTTTTAGAGAAAGAGGAAGGGGGAGAGAGATTGAGAAACATCCATGTGAGAGCAAAATATCATTGGCTGCCTCCTGCATGCTCCCCAGGGTTCTATCCCACAACCCAGGCATGTGCCCTGACTGGGAATTGAACCAGCAACCTTTTTGTTCACAGGATGATGTCCAACTAACTGAGTCATACCATCAAGGCTAAATAAAAACACTTTTGAGTTATATTTCAAGCTAAAAGGTGTTGAGTTACTGTAGTTGCTTGGATTTGGTGATGAACTATTACCTGGCGATAGAATAAAAACAGATATGGCTTAAGCAGAAGTGGCTCAGTAAAAGGCGGGCTCAGAATGAGTATAAACCACATAAGATTAAACTTGTTTTCTTTTAATGGGTTTTTAAGTTCAGAAAAATATAAAATATATCTTGTTTTGGAACTTTGATAAATACTTTACAATGTCTTACATTTTGACCTTTAGGATGTAGAGTTCAAGCTTGATATTAATTAACTAAGGTATGTCTTCACTTTATCACAAATATTGCTTACCACATACAGTGGGTGCATGACTGTTAGATACTATAAAACTACAACTGCTGTGGTCAAAGTCAGGTGATCTGGCTTGCTCTGCTTTGTCCTTTCACACTTTTATTGACAATCTAAGTTCTTGGAGGGACATAGTTTGAACATTAGTGCCGAATGTTTGCTTTTTCAATATTTTACAAAAAAAATAATAATTTTGTGGTGATAATTTTATCTCATTACTTTCTCTGAAAATTCAATTATTTTTATATTGGATCTTCTGGATTGATAGATCTTTGAACATTTTAATTTTTCCCTTTTGATAGTCAAATCCTTCAAGTTGATGTGAGATTTCTTCAACTTTATTCTGCAATGTTTCTATTGAGGGTTTCATTCTTACCATACAAATTCTTTGAGCTCTCTTGTTTTCTGGTGGTTTTAGCATTCAAAACTCTGCCATTTGGGATTTTAAGCTGGTTATTTTTTTAAATAATCTTTGCTCAGAAAGAGTATTTTCCCCTCCTTTCCCCTCTCCTGCCTAAGAGATGCAGATGGAAAGGTCTGCTCCAGGAGGCGAATCTTAACTATTCCTCTCAGTATGTTATAGAAAGGCTCCAATCAGAGGCCTGTTAACTAGACAGCCCCATCCCTCCTATCTCACTGTTTCTGGGTTGCCTAGCAAGAATTTGCCTGCCATGTGTGTTCCACTCTTCCTATAAGTTGCCTGTATCCTCTGAAATCTTACCTCCTTTCTCTTCGGTCCATAATAGCATATAAATCTCAACTCTCCAATGCATGTAGTGCCATATCTTATGACACTTCTGGCATTTCATTTGTAATAAACGTTATACATTTTCTCCTGTTACCCTGTTTTTGTTAACATGATTATTAGCCCAACTAGAAGAACTTAAAAGGTGGAGAAAAATTATTTTTTTAGCCCCCACATTAAAAATAGCTGAAGTACCATATCCTTTGAGAAACCTTGTACAACTTTCTCAGGCAGATTAGTTGTTTTGTTTGCTAAATTTCCAAAGATGTGTCATTATCTCTGTCTATTGTGTTTATGTTCTATAATAGTTCATCCATTATTTAAGGTTAACACCTACAGTTTCCCAAGCTAAAAAAACTTAGCAGTATTTGCATCATATTTATATTAGGGTTCTTCATTAAAATCTAAAAGTTAAAAGTCATGTTATCTTTAAAAATTTTAATAAGGCATGAAAAATTAATACCGAATATATGCTTACTTTTACCTTTATATTTTTATCCTTAGAATTCAGCAAAGTGCATGTCATTCTGTGTATGGTCACAATGTATCTTACAAATAAAGATATTGGTGGGACTTGAAAGGGATTTTTTTCTTATAAAACATTTTGGTTGCCCTAAATTTTCAAGAATATGTTTTGTAAATGAGGAGTAATTCACCTACCTATTTGGTAACAACATTTCTTGCCCATTTAATCATCAAATTACATGTACCTTATCACAAGTACATGTAAATCTAAGTTAAAGAAATAAACAATTCCTGAGGACCAAGAGTCTGTTAGTCTCTTGTAAATAAACTTATTAGCTCTCATGGCATATGTTTATTGTTGGACATTGTTTTTCTCTGTAGACCCAGAGTCTTGAGTAGCCAATAAGTGGATGTAGACAAAGTAAAAAGGTAATACAATAAAAGAAATACAATAAAAACATCCCCTCATCATGTTTTAAACTGTGGATTATACAAATTACTTCTTTCCTAAATACTGTTTGTTACCCATTTTTCTTGACAAATAACATTTACACAGATTATGTAACTCATTGCTAGGAAAATTAATGTTAGCTCTGTGTATAATAGAACATCAGGAATTAATACATTCCTGATGTTCTATTATAATGATAGCCTCAAACCAAAGTATTTTCCTCCAGTAATCCCATGTCCTCATCAAATCTACGTTTTCTATTCTTTTTACATATTAATACTTTACTATATTTTTATTGATTTCAGAGAGGAATGGAAAGATAAAAACATCAATGATGAGAGAGAATCATTGATTGCTGCGTCCCACTGAGGACTGAGCTCGCAACCTGGTTCATAGGTTGACATTCATAGGTTGACTGAGCTATGACACTCAGACTCTACTTTTTCTTTTAGAAACAGTTATATTAGGGAGAATAATGACCCCCCCCCCCCAAGATATTCACACCTTAAACACTGGAACCTGTGAATATACTACTTTAAATGGAAAACAGAACTTTGCTGATGTAATTAAATCCTTGATACGGGAAGATTATTCCAAATGACCTGGGTGGGCACAATATCATTACATTGTAGGGAAGAAAATAATTATTTTTTTCTCTACCCTTCTAAATTCTCAGCGGGGAGCCCTGCAACCAAAGACAGGTTAAGGTAAAAACAACTTTTGTACAAGTTCTGAACAAAAGTGGGCACATGCTAAACTGACAGGCTCAGGTGAGCCCACATGGAAGGCCTTATAAGCTCAGAGACCAAAAGTAAAGACAGGATGATCTGAACATAACAGTTCTCAACTAAAAGTGGGTCATAGTGAGTTATCATGTCCTAGGCCTATAGCTTCCTTGACAAAAGTCAGTCTTTACATTAGGGGAGCCGTGTCCACTGTTCTTCTGCATCTAGGATAAAATGCATTTGAAATGTCTGAGTCATTTTCTTTTCCAGGCCTCTCAAGTCACAACCACTGACACCAGAGCACAAGATCATAGAGCCCCTCATTGTTATCTTGTTCCCAGGATATCATTTCTATGTGCTGTAAGTTTAAATGATTAACTATCTTGCATTTACCAATGTAAAAGAAGCATGTGTCTTTTCATTTTGCTTTTTATCCAATTCCTGAGATTTCCCTGCTTTGCTTTCCTCCACCCCCTTAATCTACCACCCATGGAGTTCATGGAATCCTCCTTGTGACTTCTCCTTTGATTCTACTGTATAAAGTAAGTTGCAAAACTGCCATTCATTGAAGCATTTTCACAATCTGTTGAGATTTTGCTTCCTGACAATTGTCATCAGTTTGGCTCAAATACACTCTCATAAAACTGTTCTTAGACTTGACTTTCTTTAGTCAACAAAGTTTGTTAACAGGTATACCTCATGTATGCATGGGAGCTGCCCAGTAATACTCAGAGGTGGCTTAGAACTCAGGCTTACACTAAAGATAAAAGAGAAAAGTGTGTAGTAGGAGGTCAGTCATGAAGAGATGTCCAAGAAAACTACCTTAGCCCTGATCCATGTGGCTCAGGTGGTTAGTGCTTCATCAGTGCACTGAAGGGTCTCAGGTTCAATTCCTGATCAGGGCACATACCCAGATTGTGGGTTTGATCCCCAATCAGGAGACCAGGGGGCAACCAATCAATGTTTCTCTCTCACTCTCTATCTCTCTCCCACACACATACACTCTCTACCACCCGCCAGCCCCTGCTCTCCTCTAGTATCAATGAAAAGCATATGCTCAGGTAAGAATTAAAAAAAAAGTACCATAAACTAAAGTGGGATTTGTTTGGCAGATTAAACCTTCTTTATTGATAAAAGTTCCTTGTGATCTTTGTGATCTAGTCCTCCTTCTCTTCTCGGTACCCTTAACAAATGGAGATTTCCCTTATAAAGGTAAATTTTCCTTAAAAAAGGGTAACTTCTAATCTGTTTTCAGAGTTTTTCCTGTGTGTGATATTTCTCAAAGTAATCAACTAAAATAATATTTATGCTAAAGAGTCATAGTTTGAGGAGGCATATCCTTATAAGCTGGGAACCTTTCTTGGCTGGGTCAGAGAGAGATGAGACAAGAAGAAAAGATTTTTAAGAGTCAGAGTGACAAGATATGTTGTCGCTGGTTTTGTTATCAGTGGAAGTGGAGTTCTTGGGGTTCCATGAGGAAAAAAATTTCCTGAGGCCCCCACAGGAAAATGTTTTCTTTTTATTCAAAAACGTTATTGATGATGTAAAATTAAGAGGGTTCCCCTTCAATGTCCCATCTCTACCTTCCTGCCATGGAACAAGTCCAACCATATCTTCAGCAGAGCCAGAATTAAGGCCACTGCCCAGAATGTCTGGTTTGTATTAAAGTACAATCTAGTCCAGCATCTGACTAGCTTAGCTTGCGCTCCCAGCTGCAACCCATTGCATGTGGGGTCCACATGGCCATGGGTCATGTAGCTACTTAAGGCCACATGGCTATGGAGAAGAAACAGGTGAGCACAAGGGCAAGTGCACATCATGAAGCAAGAGAGAGCAAGCGCCCACAAGAGTGAACAAGTGAGAGGGAACTGTTTGTCAGGTTATTTTAATTAGGAGCTTCTTCAAACGAACCACTTAACCCTCCCAGATTTCATGCACTTCTGATGGCATCCACCTGCTAGCCAATACACTGCTCCCCAGGCTAGACTGATAAGCACCTCTCCTGCATCACCCTAACTTCACTGCACATACGCCCATCTGCCTTTTTGTTCTATCCCTTCTCCCAGTGATCTGAACCAGTGGTTTCCTACAGATGTGAAGTTGTAGCTTCCTGGTGAAGCTGCCCAGGTGACCATGCTTATAGTATTTAACTTCTTTGCTTTCTTTCCTTTACAAATAGTAATAAACTAGCTAATTACAATAACAGTTTGAAAATGGAAGATGGTGAACAGAAGTAGGGGAGTAGGGTGGCCTCTGGAAGCCGGAAATGGCCCTCATCTGAGAGCAAATTAGGAAATAAAAACCTCTGTCTTACACATTTATTAAGAAATTGAATTTTGACAATAACTTGAATGAGGAAACAGATGAAGAAAATAGATCTTATTCCAGAGCCTTCAGGGAGGAACACAGCCTGCCAACACCTTGACTTGAGTCTGATAAAAACAGTGTCAGGCTTGTCATAACTAATTTGTATTGTTTAAGTCATTAAGTTTATTGTGATTTGTTAGGGCAGCAATAGAAAACTAATACAACACCACAATTTATCTAAGTTCATTTGAACTTGCTGAGCTTCCTAATATTTTTATTAGTGAGAAATTTTATGTAACATTATAAGAAGAATGTGTGTCTTTTTTAAAATATGTTTTTGTTGATTTTAGAGAGAGAAGAAGGGAGAAGGATAGAGAGAAACATCGATTGGCTGCCTGCTCACCTCTAATGGAGATCTAGCCCAAAACTCAAGCATGTGCCCTGACCGGGAATCGAACCAGTGACCTCTTGAGGCATGGGTCATTGCTCAAACACTGAGCCACACTGGGTGGGTAAGAATGTGTAAATGTCTTTTTTTTTTTTAATGTTACAAGATTTTGGTATTCCACTTAATTTGGATCTATTTGTCCAAGTATTAAACTATTTGGTCTTAAATGACTACACCAAAGAATTAGATATCCACTATTTAACTCAAATTTTGTAAAAGAAGAAAAATGGTGGGAATTTGTACACATATAAATTATTTTTATGCTTTTCTTAAAAAAACAGAAAAAATATAAAAATAAAAGAAGTATCAACTTTAAATAAATGTAATGTTATATTCCATTTCTTGAGTAATAAGTGAAAGAATACAAAAAAGTTATACTTAAGCCAAGACAATTTTCTTTCAAACCACTCTTCTAAATTTTGAATTTAATCAAAATTTCTTCTTTCTCTCTTTTTTTCTCTTTTCATTTATCCTGAATACAGAAGAAGCTACAAAATCGATAGCTTGAATCATTTGTTGAGAGCATATATATTTCTTCCCTTCAGCTTTAGTTACAAAATTCTCTGTGATTGAAACTCTGCTCCAAGCACTACTAAACAAAAACAATTCAAGATACCACCAAGCAATGTAAGCATCTTATGAAATACCAAATTCTAAAATTCTCGATTTGTATCTGTTGAGCCCATTATTTTTAAAAGCCTGACCCCAGAGCTCTGGTACTTGAACTCATTTTAGTATTTGTGAAGGCATGAATGTGGCCTTTCCCATCAGAGTAGGAAGTAGAAAACAGTTTTACTCACTCATGTCTATTAAACAACTGGTGAGATTGTGTTGACTTCATACTCACCTTTAAATTGAACATTAAACTAAACATGTCAATTGTATTTTTTTAAAATATATTTTATTGATTTTTTACAGAGAGGAAGAGAGAGCGATAGAGAGTTAGAAACATCGATGAGAGAGAAACATCAATCAGCTGCCTCCTGCACATCTCCCACTGAGGACGTGCCCGCAACCCAGGTACACGCCCCTGACCGGAATCGAACCCGGGACCCTTCAGTCCGCAGGCCGACGCTCTATCCACTGAGCCAAACCGGTCTCGGCATCAATTGTATTTTTTAAATATATATATTTTATTGATTTTTTTTTACAGAACGGAAGAGAGAAGGATAGAGAGAAACATCGATGAGAGAGAAACATCGATCAGCTGCCTCCTGCACACCCCCTACTGGGGATGTGCCCGCAACCAAGGTACATGCCCTTGACTAGAATCGAACCTGGGACCCTTCAGTCTGCAGGCCGACGCTCTATCCACTGAGCCAAACCTGTTAGGGCTCTCAATTGTATTTTTTAAAGTCATATATTTTATCCACCAAATATCCAGTTTGGAAATCATTGTGTGCTTCATAAGAAATATGACTTATGCTGTGATATATGGGGCTTTACTGAGGATCAGTTAGAAATGTATTTATATTGCAATGTACATATTTGCTTTGGGCCATTCTTATTTTAGTCCAAACTTTCACAATAACCCCAACCCCAAATGCCCTCCTTTATGCTCTCTTTCAATTCTCTAACTTCTACTTTGTACCCCGAATCTGGGGTTAAAGGAAAAGCAGCTGACAGTTTTAGGACTTAAGTTGAGTAGATTTTTATCACCACTCTGACAAAAAAATAGAAAGAAAAGAAAACATCATAAAAATAATTAATTTTGGAATAAATAGTCTGCTCTTTGAGATACAGTAAGAACTCAGGGACACAGAAAACAGTGTGGTGACTGGTGGCGGGGACGAGGCTGAAGAGGGGTGGAGTGGAAGAGGGGATAGAGGGAAAATGGTGATGGAAAAAAATAAAACTAAAATTTTTAAGAAAGTGTATCCTCAGGTGAGGATTAAAAAATAATAAATAAAAGCAGACATATTGTAAACTTGAAAGGAGGTCGTTTTACTAGCACATCCCATTAAGTGGCTGAGTTTTTAGTGGCAAAGGGATGTTTTGATGAGATGTACACAATCCAACACCCAGCAAGCAAACTGTTGCACACAAGAAAAGTATGTGCGTGTGCGCACGTGTGCACATATATGTTTCCACATGAAACCACTCGTTTGGACCTTTGAGAATATCCTGACTGGACTTGGTGTTATTAAAACCTCATTTTCAAAATGTACTTTCAGAAACAGGGAACCCTGCGACTCTCCTGGAGGGAAGATCCCTTGCCTTTGGGGTGTCATGTTTGCTGAGCCAGCCTTTCAAAGGGCCACAGTCATTTTACTTCCAGACAACAACATCAGGTCAACAAGTTACATGTTAGTAGTCCTTTTGTTTGCTCAGACCGCCACTTCCTTTGACCTTGGGTGAGCCCAAACTAATTTGGAGTAACTAAAAACGGTTCTTTTCCCTACTTCTGATCAGTAATGCCGTTGACCGTTTTAATTAGAAGCGAAAGCACAGTTCTGCGTCAACTCTAGGCAGAGGATGGGCAGTCCTGCCATGGCAGGGGGAGGTGGAGCTAGGGGTGGAAAGCAAGACAATGTGAAATGGCATTTGGCCCTGTTTTCTTAAGAAAAAAAGGAGCAAGACTTTGCTTCACTCTTGTTTAAGTTACAACACACCCTTCCCTCTTTATTTTTTGTTACTGTTCTTAGGACTCCAGTGACTCGTCCAACTCTGCTTCTGTTCCCCAGTGGTCCTTTAAGCCCCTGGCATTGTTCCAACGGGGGATTTTGATTAGAATCCTTCACTCAACTTGCTGAGCTGAGCATATGACTTTGTCAAAAACTATGTAAAAGCTGAGTGGCAAAAATGGATACCTTCTATTATTTAGCTGGAATCAAGATATACACAACTTGTGCGCCGTTCTTCATGAAGCCAGTACGTTTGATTTCCCTTATCATTCTCATACGCTAGCATTGCTATAAATTAGAGGCAGCAACTATTATTTTTGTTAGACAGCATGTCTCTAAAGCAATTTACTCAAAATATAAGATTTCACACACTAACTAGATCGGTGGTTTCAAAGTGGCAAATGCTGATTTCCAAATTTTGCATAGTATTGAATAAACATATATTGATTTATAAATGTGTAGAGGTGCATTTTTGTTCATATCGTTTCCAAATTCTTGTTTAGTGTATCTCCCCCACTTTCTTATGAATTGTACATAAGTAACAATGCAAACCTCTTTTTTGTACAATGATCCTACTTTGTTGGACAAAAAGTATTAAAATTCAGATTCCAATGTTAGCCAGTGGTAGAGGATACGTAGGTTGGGAAGTTTGCACACCCGTTCATCAGACACTGGGCCAAGTGGAACAGGGGAAGATGCTTCGCCATGTTCCAGTTTCGTTTTGATCATTTCCCCTACTGTGCCTAAAGAATTAGTTTCAACTAGTATCTCTTGTTCTTGGGAATATCTTGACATTATTCTAGCATAGAGTTAGTGTGGAACTATTAGCCTATGAATCAGAATACCTGGGTTGTAGTCCTCACACTGTCGCTCACCTTTTGTGTAAGCTCTGTAGCTTAGTTTTTTAATCTATATTATAACAATGTTGAAATAACTCCTAAAATTTAAAAAATGTACAATATCATATAACTTTGACTCTCCATGTATCCAACAGATGGTGGAATTTCTCCCCTTTTGTTGCAATATTGTAAAATTTAAAATATTTTCTTCTTCCCAGTTTCTGCAACTCACTACCATTGGCATCAGCATGTTTAAGCTATGCATTGATTGTGCACATGCCATGAAATTCAGTAAGAAGATATTATATAAATGAGTCAAATGTATAACTTAATAAAGGACAAGGAACCCAATTTAAAAAAAACACAGTTAAAAATTCTTTAGTAACAAGTGTTTTTGTGCTAGTGTATAGTTATGGGGTGATCAGTTTTTATGCTTCCCCTCTTTATTTTTCCTCTAGCCACTGAGATATTTTTCTCTAGTGCTGTGACCCTTTATTAAACGTTTAGCTGTCTAAGCTCTTGTGTTATTTTTTTTACTCTTCTCAGCATTTTTTCACTTCTTTCATTTTTCAGCATGGCTAGCTAGCTTTGGATTAGAATCTTTTTATAAGGTTGCTATAAAATTGCCACCAGAAACCAAAGCTCAGCCAGGTGGCATAGTACCAAAAGTGGTATAATTAGTACAAAATGCCCTCACATGTTTGTATGACCTTGCATTAACAAAAAAAGTAGGATCCTCTCTTCCCTTCTCTTTCAAACAAAGGAATTAGTTAAGCAAGTGGATAAGGATAAAAACATTGAGAGGGAAGAAAAAATAAAAAGAATAGTAGATCTCTTTCAAAAAAATAAACCAAATACTAGTATATTTGGATTTTTTTATCCCATTCTAACAATCTCTGGATTTTAATTGATTTGTTTAGGTTACTCACAGTCAGTGTGATTATTTGATATTTGGAATTATTCCTACCACTTTATTATTTCTTTGCTCTCTTTTCACTTCGGTTTTAATTCTCCTATTTCCTTTTTCCTGACTTCTTCTGGGTGAACTGAACATTTCTTAGTTGAAGAGTGTTTGGGTTTTGCTGTTGCTGTTTTACCTACAGTACCACAGTCTTCACAGACTATTAGCAGGCCTGTTGCCTTGTGCTCAAAGTGTGGCTAGAGTATCAGAGAGTTTTTATTTTGTGTGTTTTGTCTTTTTCTCAATATTTGTAATACACCCTTAACTTTTATCATCTCTGCAGACCTGCACGGTGGAGGGGATCTCACTCCATGCTCTTATCCTCCCCCAGCGATTGAGTGCTTTAGCCTGTTGCTTGATTCTGGTCTGGTGGTGGCAGCTGGCAAAGGTTTACTGTTATACGCAGATCTACGGGCCCAGCCTCATGGGGAAGAAAGCAGAGGGATTTCTCAGCATTCTTTTTCCCAGGTCAGCTAAATTATGCCCATGTAGCTGCGCCAGTCTTCGCTGAGTATTCTTTGATCCTACTCCATGGGAAGCAAACCTTAATTGGTCATAGATACAGGATTCTGGGTCCACAGGGGTCTTCTTCCCCTCGACCTACAATAGAAAGATTTTTCTTCTGCTCTTTCCCCACTGACAATGGGTCTTTCCTCTCTCCTTAAGGGAAAGGGCTTCTGTTCCCACTCCTGGAGCTTCAGGTTTTTGTTTCATAGGAGAGAAGTGTCTAAGGGAAGCAAGTAGCGTAGCATTCCCCTCCTGCAGCTAAAGATCATTTCCTACATGCTTGTACCAAAAGAGGAGCTCTTTTTGGTCTCTAGCCTGCCTCCAGATTTTCTCTTAAATTATTCGTATTTACTTTTATAGCAGCTTCTAAGCAGCCTCTTCTTCCCTCGATGCTTTGACCCGGGTGAACTAGTTCTTGTGTCCTAGGTCCTGTTGTAGGGGCATGTTTGTCTTTGGAATTCAAATAATTTAGTTGAATTGCAACCTCAGCTTTCTGATGGGCTCAGGAAAAGCTATGACTTTGTACTTTATTTGACTTTATTTCATTATTAAAATGAGAGCAATGTTCCTTCCGGCTTTCTACATCCTAGCCAGAAGCAGAAATCTCTTCCCTTTGGTCTGGCTCCAGCTTCATGATCTAAAGATTAATGAATTAATGTGGAGCTACAATGAACTAGAAAAATGAACTAGCACTTGCTAGATTTCTGCTGATAAAACCGCAATTTAAAGAAGTTAAATAATCTTGGAAAGGACAAACACTGGGGATGATCTGATTTCTAATCTGAATATTTAGCAAAATCAGATAATTAGCTACCTACTCAAAATATAAGAACATAATTGTAAAGCATCAGCCAATCCTATCCTATATAATTAAAGCTTAATATGCTAAGTGTCTGGTCAACCGGTCAGCCATTCAACCAATCAAAGGGTAATACGCTAATGATATGCTAAGGCCGCTCAACCACTTGCTATGATGTGCACTGACCACCAGGGGGCAGACACTCCAGTCCATAGGTTAGATTGCTGCTGGGGTCAGCAGATCGGGACTGAGCGAGATGGGCTGGAAACACCCTGGAGCCCTCCCATGGTCCTTCCCCGGCTGGCCAACCTCCCACATCCCTACCTGGTCCCGATCATGCATTGGTGGGATCCCTCGGTCTGGCCTGCACCCTCTTGCAATCCAGAAAACGTTGGGGGATTTTGGAGAGCCAGTTTTGGCCTGATCCCACAGACCAGCCGAGGGACCTCACTGGTGCACGAATTCGTTCACCGGGTCTCTAATAAATAAAGAAAAGCCAGAAAAGACCAAATGCCTTTGTCTCCCAGTTTAAAGCATTGGTACAATATGTATTTTATCATAATGAGGCATAAAAAGAAAGCATTTCCCCTTCCCACATACATACTTTTAATTTTTTTACTTTGAAATTGATCACATGTACAGTTTTTCTTAATATTCCATGAATGTGTAGTACTTTCTCCCTGAAATTTTTCAACAAGCTTGCTTTTAGGGGTAATAGATAACAATAAAACTAGAATGACTACAATCTTAAAACACAAATAAACAGGACATTGATAAAGACAATTTTATTTCAGGAGTGGTCAATCAGCAACCCATCAGTTGGTGTCAATACAAGCTTAGTCCATTTTTTCAAATATTACAGATACTGTATAAATAATATTATCCAATTGCAAATCATTACATGGAGGGTTATTTATCATTGACTGGACTGTATTTAGGCAAGAAAAAGGACACTGCCCCAAGAGGTTTTAGAAACCATTTTGACAATGTAAACAAAATAAAATAGTTTTATCTATTAATGCTCAGTTCAACAGAAATTAAATTACACTAACTATAAGATACTGTTCCCAGAGAAATTCAGTCAGTAGTGGTTTTATAATAAGAATACTTTTAAAATATTTATAAGGATTTCTTCTGAGAAGGTCACTGAATTTTCATCATTGTAACCTAAGTTAGTCCTCCAAGATGCCTATGAAGTAGAGAAAAGTTTTATCATTACTATTTCACAAATAAAGGATATGAGCAGTTAAGTATCATCACAGGGCACTTTGGTAGAACACTAAGCATAATCCCTATGTGTTCATAGACATTTACATTTGGATTAATTTATAAATGTATATAATAAACAATTTAAGTCATTTTAATAATTTTTTGAAAGTCCCATGAATGTAGAATGCATTTATACTGTCATTGCTAGAGATTAAGTAACTATAAAGATAAGGAACAATCAATAAAAGAAATATTGCATAAGAAACATTAGTGTGTAATTGTGCACACTTATCTAAGAGTAACTCTTCTCTTAATGTTTAATAAACTTTATCTTAGTAAAGCACATCAAATATCTAGTCTTCATACTTCCTTTAAGGGTATTCTTAATTTTAATCTCAGATATAATATGACTTTATGAACAAACACTTGATTCTTTGTCCATGAGACTATCCTGCTCTTACTTTATCCCATCAAAATTTTTTTAATTATATTTATTTTTATTGATTTCAGAGAGGGAGGGAGAGGGAGAGAGAGAAACATCAATGATGAGAAAGAACCATTAATCAGCTGCCTTCTGCACGCCCCACATTGCTGATAGAGTCAGCAACACCGGCATGTGCCCTTACGGGGACTTGAACCATGACCTCCTGGTTCATAGGTTGACATTCAACCCCTGAGCCACGTAGGCCAGGCCCCATCTAAATTCTTTACAAAATACTGAACAGCTGTCTTTGTCTGTTTTTGTTTGCTTTTAAACAGAACAGCATAAGACCTTTTGGAAGCTACAGTGCTTACTCAGAAGTAGTACTAGATGAGAAGTAATCCTTTCTAATGTTTTACTGAAGCCTCTTTCTTACTGGTTACTGCATGATGTTGTGCAATGCCAAGGACTGCTTTAATCCTCTACCTTTCTTTCTGCAAAGGACAGAGTGATTGGTTTTTATTGACATAAGTAGAAATCATTTCTTTCTGTGTTTCCTACAGCCTACTCCTTGAGACAGTTAATGTATATTCTGTGCTTTCTAATACATCTCTCACTGGTTCATTTTGATATCATTGGGCCTGATGCATAAGGCTCTCCTCCTTTGTTGAACTCTGGGGGAAAATGGTGGAGAAAGCAAATGAATTTTAAATAGTCAATGAAAAAACAAACATGTTACTTTACTCTGTTATAGATCACAATCACACAGAGACCCTTAGAGCTAGAAAGATTTCTAGTACAGAGAAAGAGTAAGAAAAGTTTCTTATTCTTTGCTGATACACTTCTAGTGATAGGCATCTCACTGACAATTTCATTTATAGACAGAATTAAATAATTTAGTCAATATCTGACTTCCTATAATTGCCCACATTAAGTCCTATGGATCCACATAGGCCAATTATAATTCTCTTTTGTCATGAGAAACGTTTAAGGACAAGGCTCATAACCTATCTATAATAATAAAAGGGTTATGGGCTAATTAGACCAGACAAACGACCTTTTGGATGACCTTCTGGAAGAAACTGGTGCTGCAAGTGCCATGCCCCTTGCATGAATTTTATGCATCGGGCCTCTAGTAGTGAATATATTGTTCTCTGCCCACATCCCCTCTTGAGCTTCCTTTGCTTCCTTTACTCCTTGTAGCCTTGATGAGACCATCTTGGTGGCGTGTGGTTGGGTGACCAGAAGAATACATTGTCCCCAATACAACTATGATTCCAGGGGCTGACACATGAACAAAGTGGGACTCTCTTTGGTCTTTAAAAATTAAGGTTGAGTCAAGATCTCCCTTTTTTTGTTTAAAATAATATGAGTGATATTTCTATTCCTTCATTAATTATGAATGACCTGTTAATGTACTTTGTCTATATCATACTTTTCCTTTTCTTTCCCCTCAGTTATAACTCTTTCCATTCTTAGTGTCAAGTCCATTCTGAACTCTTTACCATATAGGTATTCTTTCTTTCAATTCATGTACCTTTTTTTTTTCAATGATTTTTTTTTCTGAAAGTGAATTTCTTAGAAATGAGCAAAAATGTGCTACATGACCAATAAAGAACAGTGTGCACCACCACCCTCCTTGTTCTGAATGCTACCTTTCTAGCAATGAAGCCTCAGTGGGCATTGCTTTGCTGGCACTTCATCACCTAATTTGCTTGTATCAAGTTGGTGTTTAGTGCCTGAGGACCTGAAGCTCAGTAGATCTTTCATAGTTTATTCCTCTTTTACTTTTATATATTTTACAACAGATTCTACCATTAGATTCATGGCGCACCCTGGACATAAAAACAGAATGTGTTTGTGAATTTTGAGATTACATGGCCCCACATCTAGTTTAAGTACCTCTCAGAGTTTAGCATATTAAGTCTTATACATTTAGAAAATGTCCTGGACTAGAGTTGTGGAGTCCTGGGTTCTACTCGCTTCTCTGATATTAGTTATATGACTATCTTTTCTTATTTATAAAAATAAAGAATAAATACCATTGGTGGCATTTTCTAGAGCTAACATTCTTATATAGAATATGTTACTTACCTATATGATATATATATATTGAAGTGGAACTCACTAAATACCTTTTAGCTTGAATATCAGGAGTTGAAAACTAGGAAAATATTTATATTCTTGTGATTACCAAAAATGAAATGCTTATTATACAAATCATTTGTTTGCAATTTGATTTTCATAAAATTTTGCTTCTTAAGCCAATTTACCCTCAAAATTTGTCACTATCAAACTGATTTTGTTACCAACTCTCAAAATTCCCAGGTACTAGGTCCTTATCCTTTATCAGAAGCTTTGAATACAAACTAAATATTTACATTTTAATCAAATTGGAAACTAGTGAAAGTAATATAAACTGATTGGTTGACTTTATAAAATACCATAATAAAATACTATTTAATAAAATAATATTTTATTATTATCAATATAATGAAATGGTAATATATGATAGTATCTCACATAGTAATGTGTTAAAATACTCAAATAAAATAATGTTTTATTACAAATATAATAAAATAGTACATAATAATGTTTAATGTAGTAGTTAACAACTTAGTATAGAGGTAAGTTGTATATTATAAATAAAAGATATGAATGAAATATTTTCATAGTTTTATTTCATCAGCAGTGTACAATTGTGTTGATAGCTATATGCTCTTTTCTTGATATCTAATAATACCAAAGCAAGCGTAGTTGAAGATGAAAGGTAGGAAATAATTGTACATGCCTATAAATAGAAATGACTATGAGCATCTGCTCACAATAAATGTAATCCTACTACTCCTTTGTTTTATTGATTCATATCAACACTGAATATTTGTATTGAATGGGAAGGAAGAAATGATCTAAGTTAAACAAGGTTGAGAGGTCTGACCCAAAGACTTAGGTTCAATTACACTTCTTAAAACCACTTCTCCATTTGAAAAGGAAGTGCTCTAGATTATTTTGTTAGAAGGTACTTGTCTTATTTTAGGAGTTGTGCGTGTGTGTGTGTGTGTGTGTGTGTGTGCGCGCGCGCGCACATAATGTGAAAAAAATTTTTGATCTGCTACCCAATAGTGAAAATACCAATGGTAAAAAAAAAATCTCATTGGCTAGATACATTGATTAGCAAGCTACAGTAAATAACAAACTTTAAAGGATGAGTTTGACATTTTAAAAAATCACTCATAATCTACCATTCAGAGATAAGTATTATTATTTACTTTTAATATTTTTCTTCTGAAAGTATTTTTCTTCTTGTTGACAGCATTTTTAGAGTTGATAATTACAGAATAAAGTGGTATAAATATTTTAAGTTTCTAAACATGTGTTGCTAAATTCTATATTCCTAAAGCTTTTTGATAAGATTATATCAATTTATGTTCCAAACAGCAGTACAGAGAGTGCTGCTGCCACACTATGCTCACTCACATCATTGACTCACTCTCTAGTTGCAAACCTCTTGGCAGGTACAAAGGCAAAATCCTTGGAGGATGGACAGATTACTTAAAGGCAAGTACCTGCTTTGTTTGGAAACACCTTATATTTATAATGTTTGCCAAGTTAACTTTAACCCAGACCTCACCATCTAAATTTATTAACTCATAAAACTTGAGAATCAACATCAAGAACTAATGTTGATTACCTTAAATGGGCCCCTAATATGGCAGGAAGAGGTTTCATATATTTAATTCAGATTTTTAAAATACATTTTTACTTTTTAGAGCTGCCTCAAACAGATTGTCAAACTGCAGCGAGAAGGCCGGGGAGGGTTGGGGGGCAGAAGGTAGGGGGGTAAGAAATCAACTAAAGGACTTGTATGCATGCATATAAGCATAACCAGTGGACATAAGACATTGGGGGATAGGGGAGGCTAGGGGACTGTCTAGGGCGGGGGGATAAAATGGACACATATGTAATACCCTTTGTAATACTTTAAGCAATAAATTAAAAAAATAAAATAAAAAATAAAATAAAATAAAAATAAAAAAATAAAAAATAAAATAAAATACATTTTTATTTATTTCAGAAAGGAAGGGACACGGAGGAGGAGAGAGAGAAAAACATCAATGATGAGAGAGAATCATTGGTTAGATGTCTCTTGCACCCCCCAACACCGGGGATTGAGCCGACAATCCTGGCATGTGCTGACCAGGAATCGAACTGTGGCCTCCTGGTTCATAGTTTGACAACCGACGCTCAACCACACCAGCTGGGCTACAGATTTTTTTAACAAGCTGAAGGGGAGTCATGCATATTTAGAGACAGATGAAAGAGAGGATTAAGATGTTTGTACATTTCAAGTGAGTCAATTCTAGCTGGGGCCCATTTGTCTCAGGATTACTTGTGGCAAAGAAGAGAATCTTGCCTCTAGGACATTATTTCATGTGTATTCGAAATTTCATGCAAAAGTAGTCATCCACAGATGGTTTCTCTGTAGCTTGGTCGATTTGAACAAATCGTCCCAGAACTGTTCTGAGCAGTGGCTAAATGCCCACTTCACAAATCCCTCATTGTCAGTCTTCAGGGAGTGGACAGGGATGGAATGCAGATGAGAGAATCTAAACTCGTCCTCAACCCTTGGAGGAGGCCTCTCTCCAGGACAACATTCAAGTACATCAGCCTTGCTGCAAGGCAAGGTCTCTACTTTATGGGAGATCAACCCAAAAAGATTAAAAAACCCTGCCTGGTACGTTTAAGACCACATTTTACTGACACACACACACACAAATTATGGTTTTGACCTTTAACCGTGCTTTTTAAATTCTCTGTGTTAGTTGTTTTAATTTGTTAAGACCAACTTCAGGTCATCGGGTCCATGACTACCCAGACCCACAGGGAACTCCTTTCTGGTATTAATTATCTCTATTGTCATTTATTGCTTCCTATTTCTTTGTTGTTGCCTTTGCTGCTGTAGACATGTCTTGAACTCTAAGAAAATTACAATTATATCAAGGTCAGGGCTGGATATTTTATTTCAGTCTATTTCCTTTGGTGCCTTGGTTCCATCATTATGGACTGAATACTTGCTAACAATTCTCAACATATGGAACATACCAAATGTTTAGCTTGTTGGGACAGTAATTTAACATAATCATGTTGAATGTTTATGGTCTGGTCAGGGAGTGATATTTCCTCCCATTAATTCCCATATGTAGACTACTAAAGCCAGAAATAGTTTTTATTGGACAAAAAGAAAAAGGGAAACCACATTGAATCTTACTACTAGTCATCATGGGCTTTAATGTTCGTGATTCCAGACAGGGAAAATGAAGTTTAATGAATAAACCATAAGCAAACATTATATATGCCTTTAAAACACATTTTGAACCTTTTAAAAGAAGAATATTTGTTAGATAGAGACAATTAAGTGAATTGGGGAGAAAATTGCTCAGGTTTTTAATAATGGGAGATAATTTGCAGTCTTTGGAGTATTTATACATGCCTCTATAAAAAGACTTTATGAATAGGACATCCATACAGGGTGGGGCAAAAGTAGGTATACAATTGTGAGTATGCGAAACACAGTTTATTCTTATATTATTTATTAATTATTGTATTATTTTCCATACAAACAACTGTAAATCTACTTTTCTCCCACTCATATATCACAGTGTGGTCAATATAGTTCTGGCTTTTGTCTGATGTTCTGAAAAATTATGAATAGCCTTCTTTTACCCCTTCTCAGGTCCATCATGTCACAAATGGAATAATACATTTTATCAATACACAACTGATGTCTTAGTCAAGATCCTTGCTTTCAAAGCATGGAAAAACACAAACCAACTCAATAAAAAGTATTCCGAGATCAGATAGCTACATAATTATAAGTTTTGAAACACATATCACATAGTAGTCTGTTTAAAATTTATTGTCAGCTTTATTATAGTAAAAGTAAAATATATACATATTTCTAGTCAGGTTCTAAACTAGTTCAATGTGTGCAGACTTTCAAAATAGAATTTGAGGATGTCTGTTATTTGTACTTTGTTGATGCAAAGTAAATTACAATGTGGTATATTGTAAAGCATTTTTAAAAGAATGTTTCACTTCTTTCCCTTGAATTGGAAAAAACAAAAAGATGCTTTAGAGGGAACATTGTGATCTGATTAAAGCTATTCAAATTGAGAAGAAATAAATGACTTCATCGCAGAATGATGGGATATGTGCAGAGTGACCTGAAGTCCCAAGACGTGATGAACTTGTGTGTTTGTTTTTTTAACTGTGTTATTAACAAGCAAGTGGCTTTTTTGGGTCAAGAGCCTGGTTTCCAAAAGGTAAGTCAAACCTCATCACATATTTTCAAAAGCATGCCCATTTAAGAAATTGAATATCATAATGCAAGTTCATGTCAGTCAATCTCTAGTTTCTAGACAGCAAAGATATCACATGATCTCACTCATTTGTTGAATATAATGAACAACATAAACTGATAAACAAAAATAGATACAGAGACAGAAGCATCGAATAGCCTGTCAAACTTCAGAGGGAAGGCGAGGGGGGGGCGGTGCGGGGAGGGGGAGGTTAAGAGATCAACCAAAGAACTTGTATGCATGCGTATAAGCATAACCAATGGACATAGACACTAGGGGGGTGGGGGCAGGTGCGGGTGTGGGGTGGCTGGGGGGAGGTCAATGGGGGAAAAAGGAAACATATGTAATACTATATGCAATACTTTAAACAATAAAAAATGAATAATTTAGTCCTTCGACCTGCAAGTTCCAGTTGAAGAAGGAATCAGTTGTAGAAATAAATAGAAACCAGCACAAATATCATGATGCTCTGGAGCAACTCGCTCCTTCAAAATGCAATCTGTTTTTTCTGCTTCGTTGAAGAGAAAGCAGTTGATGGTTTACACCTAAATTGTTTTCAAATGTTTAACATAAAATGTGAAAATAATAAAAGTGTCTATGAAAAAAAGAAGTATCTATTCTGAGTCCTGGGAGGTGGGTGAGTCATATCCCAGGAAGTGAGCAGGAGTAAATTGCAGTTGCTTTTGTTGTCATTTGCCACTGATATTTGCTGTCAGTACATTTGGCCCCAGCAGTCTAGAGATAGAAAGAACTCCTTCAGATGGGTAAGAGATGTGGAATGAGAGTTGAGGGAATGAGAGGGTGGAGACTCATGTATGTTATTGTTAAAAGCAATAGACATGTGACAAAATGTCAGTCATTTCTATGGTTCTGGAAGATGAGTCGTAGGTTTTCCTACTATTAGTAGCAATACCTAGGCTCAGTTCTCACATTTTCATCATTAACTGTGTCCATTGGCTGAAAACTCATTATCACTTCCTATTTTTTAAAAATATATTTTTATTGTTTTCAGAGAGGAAGGAAGAGGCAGAAAGAGATAGAAACCTCAGTGATGAGAATCATGGATCGGCTGCCTCCTACATATCCTCTACTGGGGATCAAGCCCACAACTCAGACATTTGCCCTTGACCAGAATCGAACCCAGGACCCTTCAGTCTGTAAGCTAATGCTCTATCCTCTGAGCCAAATCAGCTATGGCCAGAGACAATGATTTTAAATCTTTTAAAAATAGATGACATTCCCTCTCCTCCTTGCCTTTTGTATTTTTCACATAAGGCTCTGTGATGAATGTGTGTGCATAATCATTTTATACAATGTTTTTTAATGCACTTTCTGAATTAAAACCATGAGAATATTAGAGCCAGAATAATAGGATCAAAAACCAGTGAGTCATAATCCACATTGTCTAAATTTCTTAGAAGAAAAGGACTCACTAGTGCTCTATATTAATTATGTATTTAAAATGTATGTTAGTTTTGAAATATTGAAAATTCCAATCAAAAAGAGAAAATGGAATACAATCTGTTTATTATTTTGACTTCTTAAAATATTTATTAAAACTGAAAAAGAAAAATCCAGAAGCTAAAATATTTTAATTTCAGCAGAGTACTTCCTTGGGACATTGAAAGACCTGTAATATCTATTGGAATTCAAAAAGCTCTTGCAGAACAACATTTTGATAAGTTTAAATGCAAGTAAATGAAAAGTTTAAGTATTGAATTTTCTTTGATACACATAAGAATTATGCTCTGAACTCAGCAAATCAGTAACTATAGGCAAAATGTCCAATGTGAGTTCATGAAACTCATAAATTTCACAAGGAAAAGGTTTCCCAATAAAAAGGGCAGAAAATAATCCTATATAATAAAAGCCTAATATGATAAGTGCCCGGTCGGCTGGTCATCTGATCATCCATTTAACCAATCAAAGCGTAATATGCTAAGGCCCTCAACCACTCGCTATGACATGCACTGGCCACCAGGGGGCAGATGTTCCGGCCGGTAGGTTAGCTTGCTGCTAGGGTCCGGCCAATTGGGACATGCCCTGGGGCCCTCCTGCAGTCCCTCCCTCAGCTGGCCAACCTCCCACATCCCTCCCTGGCCCCAATCATGCACCGGTGGAGTCCCTCCACATGGCCTGCACCCTCTCGCAATCCAGGACCCCTCAGGGGATGTCAGGGAGCTGGTTTCAGCCCCATCCCACAGGCCAGGCTGAGGAACCCCACTGGTACATGAATTCATGCACTGGGCCTCTAGTATCATCATAATATTATTAAATCTTTACAACTTTCTTTTGAAATGAGAGAATCATACACATTGAATCTCATTAAATCAGCTGTATACAGTAGTTTAATTAAATAGTGATACACATTTTTGCCTTTAAAATTTTTGGACTCTCATCTAAAATCAGATAATAAATTGGTAGCAATCTTTGTAAATATTTACACACACACACACACACACACACACACACACACACACACACGGAGGGCCAGAGTGTTGTTCAAAAGTCTTCCTATTGCAATCAGAACTATTCTTTGGCAAGTCACTACCCATGTGCACATATGTTTATGATAAATTTATATATATCTGATAGGACAGTCACACATACTGTGACATGTATTGTACAGATCCAGATGCTGTAGGGACAATATCAGAACTACAATTGTTCAAATTTTAAAAAGGTATAAAAGATTTAATACCAAACACGAACTTAGTTGTGATTAAATAAATAGACTTAACTCCAAAAGTGCATTCCAATTCCCTTATTTCCTAATACGAGATGGAAGAGGCAGATGGATACTCTCACATTAGGGCAATTTCAACCAGAATGGGCTTAACTGGGCGGCTAATGATCATAAATAAAATTCAACTTAAAAACCAAATGGAACTAAATGTCCTGCCAAAAGCAGCAAAAATATATTTCTGAGTAATAAACGATAATGTCTTTAGAAAACTTCCAGGGAAATAGACATCTTAGTTCTCTCAGCAGGTGATTCTATACTACAGCATAGGATTTCTTTTTAACATGAAAGTCATACTCTGTAACTGCTCAGAAGTTGAGTTTTTGTGTGCCAGGTACATCCAGTAAATGTGGAGGTGTTTTCGTTTTGCTGTCCTTGTCCAATGAAAGTATCACTGAAGAAAAAAAAAATTGAAGAATGGATGCTTATTGTCAAGTCCAGTTCACTTCAAGGTAGCAAGATGGTTTCGGGATTTTAGTCAAAATCAAGAATCTATTTTGTATTTTTGCTAACCTTTCAAAACAAGGGCCATTAATCTGCTCTGTAAAGACTATTCAGAGACTGTAGATTTAACACATGTTATAGAGCACTGAAGACTAAATACTAGTACTGCCCACACAAATACAGATTTCTGAGGTCCAGTATGGGATATACTGTGTTGGGGTTCAGGAAGCTTTAATTCATAGAGCCAAGTAACAATGGAGAGAAGAATGAGACCTTCAAACTTGGGCACACAACGTGAAAGTGGGGATACAAATTCAGCTCATTCTTTTGAAAGAATTTAAGAGTCAGAACCCTCTTGGTATCTTTTAAACTTTACTCCCCATAATATGAATGCACAGGTAAACTATAATAGAACCTCATTTCTTAGATATAGTGGGGGAGACATATATGTCTCTTCCAGTAAATTTAGAAATCTGAAATTGTGATCACTAGTTTGAGGGATTATTATCACAACCTAATTTTCATCTGATGTTGCTCAATTTTTAGGAAGTGTATTGTTCTTGTTTTATGAAATTTGTGATTCCATTGTCAAGAATGTATCACATAGGTTAAGTTATTAAAATGCTAGGCCTAAATTTTGTATCCTATATGTGTTGTTATCATATGGCTTATTTCAAGAAAGCAAAATGCATCATCTATTGAAGAAAAACTAGAACACAAGTAAATTTGTAAAGAAAATTAAAGATATCAAAGTAGTTAAATCTATGAAACTAGCTGCTGCCTTTATTTTCTTCTTTTCTAAATGTATTTTTTATATATTTCACAGAAATTATTCAGAAGTAGAAGCCAATCTTGCATGCAAATATATAACCAGGTAGAGGGCAAGGTGACTATATCTGTAGTCAACCATTGGCAACTGTCTCTAACAGTAACTATAATCCATGCATTTTTTTAAAAATATATTTTATTGATTTTTTACAGAGAGGAAGAGAGAGAGACAGAGAGTTAGAAACATCGATGAGAGAGAAACATCGATCAGCTGCCTCCTGCACATCTCCTACTGGGGATATGCACGCAACCCAGGTACATGGCCTTGGCCGGAATCGAACCTGGGACCTTTCAGTCCGCAGGCCGACGCTCTATCCACTGAGCCAAACCGGTTTCGGCAATCCATGCATTTTTTAAAATACATTTTTATTGATTTCAGAGAGGAAGGGAGAGGGAGGGAGAGATAGAAACATCAACGATGAGAGAGAATCATTGATCGGCTGCCTCCTGCACACCCCACACTGGGGATCAAGCCCACAACTCAGGCGTGTGCCCTTGACTGGAATCGAACCTGGGAGCCTTCAGTCTGCAGGCTGATGCTCTATCCACTGAGCCAAACCAGCTAGGGCAAGGCATTTTTTATAAAAGAAAAGTGTTTCTCTCCATATTGGCTCTCTGCTTTTGTCATTCATTCATTAAAAAATGTTTGTTTTGTACTTACCTTGCGCTGAAAATTTAAAATTGAACAAGTGGTTTCTGAGTTATTTGGAATAAGATTAGAGATCAGCTTTACAGCTATAGACTAGACATTCAGCGAGCACCTTGAAAAAAAGATGGCCCCTTTCTGTAGGTTCTGTCTCACCTAAACCAGTGCCTGGCATGCACTCATGGTTCTCCTAACACTTGCTGAATGAATAGGCAATTGCAGGGACTTTTCTTGGAATGGTGGGATTTTTGTATGCATCCTCTACATTTCTATACATTCCACAAGTCTTCACCAATTCCCAGGTAAATGATGTTACTTTCCCCTTTTGAATGAGTTTGATGAGGTGTCACTGAAAAATATTCTTGAAGGCAGATGATAATGCTTTCTTTTACAATATGAAAATCACACCACACACACACACACACACACACACACACACACACACACACACACACACACACACTGAGAAGTGCTGGACCTCTTCAGATGATCACAGGCAGCAGACCTTGCAAAATACCTGAACACTGGGCTTTCCCCAAGGGAGGTGAGCACATCATAAGATGGCAGATGTGTTCTGAGTTGTTGCTTTGGTTTTAGACATGTGCACAGAATACATGTGCACTAAATAAAATAAACATAAATGTACATAAACATAAATTACATAAACAGTAATTACATACATGTTTTATATGCATAATACAAATAATATTTTAAAATAAAGGCATATTTGATATCACATATACATAAATTAAGTCATGACAAATTTAAGAAAATTCTATCTCAAGTTTTTAAATTAGATGTCAATTATTGTCAATCTTTATCAATTTATCTGAAAAAAATGCACATGAAGCACAGAAAGCTCCTCTCCCTATGACAGGGGAAGCAAAGAAGAAATAAATTTTGTTCTTGTGAAAGACTTAATGAGGGAAAAAACAGATGGACAACCCGAATCTGACTTTCAAACAAAAAAGTTCTTTGAAAATAATGCAGTGGGTGATTTCCTTCCCTCTCTCGGCAATGCCATTTCAATCTCTAAGAATTTCCTATTTACTCCTTGACCTTTCAAATGAGGTCATCACTAAAGGAAATGTCTTCTTTCAAGAGTAACTTCTTACTTTAGAGATCTTAGAGAGTTTCAGAGTATAGACCTTGTTAGATCCTGTTCTTATGAAGAGGAAGAGTAAGCAAGAGCTATTTGTCAATGAAAGCACTTGCCAATGAATGTCAGAGCACGTGGGTGTTTCCTGAATGTACAGCTGTGCTATATGGAACCGGACTCTGTGTAATGCTAACATTTTAAAATACTTCCTAATAGTTTGTCTCTAGGTGACATTGAAGAGATTGAGGTTTTTTCCATTTAGAAACTAAGGTTATAAGAGCAAAATAAAAGCTGAGCTGAAAATACAATTGTCAAAAAATATGGCGATACTATTCATTTTATTTATGGTTCTAGATGAATACTTGAAATATTGGGGGACTCACTTTGTAAATTTTATGATTGTCTAACCACTATGCTGTACACCCGAAGCTAATATAAAATTATATTGAATATCATCTGTAATTTAAAAAAATAAAAAGAAACACTACTCACTACATGGCTTCATCAAATTCAAATAAGACACTGATTTCCTATCAATCTATTTTTGTGTGTGAAATTACTTGAAAACTTTAGAAAAGATGTATATGTGTTTTAAGATAACTTATAGTGATCCTAATAAAATAGATATAATGTTAAAATTCCACTATGTTATCTTTACCTTGTTTATTATTTGCATTTGATTTATGGTGCCCAAAGCTTAATTAAAACAAGGACTTAGTGTAATACATTTCCTAAAACATAGCTAAGTGTATAAGTAAATGATGACAAAAGATACTCTTTTCATGAAAATATTAGTTTCAAAGATTTTAAATCAGGAAATTCAGTTGAGGATATAACTATTTTTTAATTGCATCAGCTTTTTCTTTCGTGATAAGTCAGATCTAAATAAACATTATTGTTACATGATTGGTTAACATTTAATTGAATGTGCTCATCAATAATTTTGAAGCCATCTTAGGTCAAGTTCTCTCAGAGGACCTTGAGAGTTACATGTATTCAAATGAGCTGAGCACTCGACAATTGGCTTAATAAGGAAATTCTTCCAGGAGAAACCTGTAAGGAAGTGTAGGAAACAAGGTAGGAAACGGGAAGAAGTCAAGCAAGGCTATGATTTCAGGGGAAGTACAGACTCAGCCTGATCCCCTGGGAGCTCTGTAGAGGAAATTGCACAGTTTGCCCCATCTGGAGTCAGGGGAGCTGAGTTGTTCATTACCTACGGGCCATCTCTTTGAACCTAAGCTATCCGTATGGTCAACTCAGTGATAAGACAAGTGCATTCCTCTGAAGCTTGCCATTGCCAGTCTTTAGCAGCAAAGCGCATAGAACTTAAGGAATGAGCACACACAGTTCCCAGAAAGGAGATCCAGGGATTTGGGGATGAGGCTCCAACACTGTCTATTCTAGGAAGTATGTTAAATCTTAATCTGCAATACTAAGAAATTCTAATAATATTGTTGCAGACTGCCAGCCATGCACCCCAAATCCATTCACTCCCCCCGTCACCACTTCTAGTTCTCTGATACCTTGCTGAAAAACCTGATGTTATTAAAGTCTTCCCTTACACTATTCAATTCCAAACCTCACGGGTTGAATCAGGATTGTGTGGGGCCAACCTTATAAATGGCATTTTATTTGACAGTGATTGGTTTAGACATTGGCAAGGCACTTAATCCTGTCTAATGAGATTTCAGGGAAAAGATGTTCAGATGTTCAGATGTTCACCCTAATGAGAAAAGCTGCACAAAAGGAAATGTCCCTTGTCACCAAATGTCACTGCGGCTGCATGCCATGCGGGAAATGCTAAGGCCTCTTGCCATCTTGAGTGGCAACAAAAGGTACAGGAGGGGGGTGAGAAAAAGGATGGAAAGCCATTGAAGTTTGTATGGGATTTCTGGGCCGCTGTAACCTCTCCATATCCAGATTTCTAAATGTGTAAGATAATAAAATTAAAAGAATTATCATTTGCGATTTCTGTTATTTGAGACAAACACATTTTAATTACTATAATTGCTAGCTCTCAAGCTACTTGCTTTGACAGATAGATAGCATGTAAAGCTTGTAATGGGCCAGATACATTTCTAAGTACTTTACATATGTTAATTCATTTAGTAATGTTGCTACTGATGGGAGAAGACACACCCCACAGCTGCTAATAAATATCACGATTGCCAGACAGAATCAATGTCCTTCCATCTTGTTGAAAAGGTTCACACCACATTGTGTCGCTCACTGAAATTACTATCGTTTCCATCACTAACACCACCAAAACCACAGTGAAGGAACAATAGACTTTGTTCTTGGTTTTTATTTAAGAAACGTAAACAAGCATCTTTGCAAAACCATGAAAAATATTTCTTCATGATTTTCTTAACAATAGTTCTTTTAAAAATGGTTTGTAATTTATAAGTATGCTAAATTAACTCTTGCTAACCTTGGATATGCCATTTTCCATTCGCTGTGTTATCCCAGGAAATATTAGCTGAACACCACCCAGAAAGTTTTCTAAGCCATGTGAAATGCAATCAAGATGTTTGCGAAAACCAAGCACACACACATACACACATACTGTTGATAGATAGATAGATAGATAGATAGATAGATAGATAGATAGATAGATAGATGATAGATAGATAGATAGATGATAGATAGATAGAGACTTGTTCTGTATAGTTCTCTTTTTTATTATGTTCACCATTACATAAGATACATCAGATAATAAACTATAATATTTTACTTAAGAAGGGCATCCTCTTCAAAATATGATTGAGAATAGTTAAACTTGGTTCAGCTCACCTGAGCAATTAATTAAATGGAAATCTTTGATGAGTCCTTGTTGCTAGATTTCAATGAATAAACTATTCAACATCCTATATTTGCCTGCTATCACACTTCCATATTTATCTTTATTAACGTCCTAGGGTTATGAAGACTACAGATTAGAGATGAGTTCTGGGGAAGACTTTTTGTGTAGCCATGTAACCACCTCTCTGTGCCTCTTATATGCTACCTAACCCTGCTAATGCAGAGGAGCAATCCGAGTGTGTGTAGTTTCATCAGAGATAGAGGAAGAGTAGGAGAATAAGGTTAACTCCAAGAGTTTACATTCTAATGTCCTTTAGTCATATGACCTTGACAAAATGAGTTAATCCTTCTGAGGTTTAAAGCCAGTACACTTTGATGGAGAACTGATATTTCTTCAGATAGTTGTATCAACTTGATAAAGAGTTCAAGGATGATTATGAATGAATATGATTTCTGGACACTCGTGGTACAGATTCTCAATAAATATTTGTTCCCATTTTTTTGCCTTTATGATTCAGATTAAGAAACCATATTAGGTGATGTTAAGTTCTCTAACGGAGACCATTTCTGCTTAAAGGTATGAACTTCAGCCTCATGCAGTAGCTAAAATTTTTATTTATGCTTAAGGTGTTTTTTGTTTTGTTTTTTAAAATATGTTTTATTGATTTTTTACAGAGAGGAAGGGAGAGGGATAGAGAGTCAGAAACATCGATGAGAGAGAAACATCGATCAGCTGCCTCCTGCACACCCTTCACTGGAGATGTGCCCACAACCAAGGTACATGCCCTTGACTGAATCGAACCTGGAACCCTTCAGTCCTCAGGCCAACGCTCTATCCACTGAGCAAAACCGGTCAGGGCTATGCTTAAGTTTTAAAACATCGTGTTGATGTATTTTATCCTGCAAGTGTATTTGAATTTTAAAAAGAAATTATTAATATGAATTTTAATTCAAGATATTCAAGGGCTGACTAGAAATATTCCAAGAGAAAGATGTCCCCCCCAAAGTAATGAGGCATAAGCTTCTATGCTGAGAATTTTTGTATAACTAAGACATAATGTGTGAACAGGATATGAGGCAAGTCAAGCAAAGATGAGGGTTTGAGACTGAGGGCCAAATCTTGTACAAAATAAAATAAAATAATAATAATAATGATTAACATATATAAATTTCCATAGTTTTTAAATAGTAAAAACAGGGTGCCCTTTTGTAGAATATCAATTTTAGTCTAGGATTTGGGGGATAAGTGTATGGAAGTAGGAAATTCATAATATACATATGAAAATAAACAGATATATATTGAGGAGTAGGAATGAGAAATTAACTTGAAAAGGATAAGACTTCAGATTTTTGTATCAAGCTGCTAAACTTTTAACCTCCCAGTCTCTGGGAATAACCAACTATTCTCTCATTTTGTATTTTGATGGAAAACTTGAAGAAACATTTGTCTATGCCAAGCTTATTATTTAATCTAATTACCACAATAATTATAGAAGGTACAAATGAAGAATCTAAGACTTAGATGGTGAAAATAGTTTTACCAAGATTATGTAACCTACAATTTACAAAGTGGGGACTCTACTAACTAGAATTAAACTTGGTTTTCCCCAAATGCTTTACTTCCTTAAGTAAATAAAATTTTAGACAAAAGTGACAAGTTATTTAAGCATTTAAAATAGTGAAGGGCCACAATTACACACACACACACACACACACACACACACACACAATATGATGAAAGAAGGAAGAGCCATTCAGATATTTGAAATCATCCTGCTAAGAAATGATCGGGGTCAGGAAAATTAGAAAATTATATCTCTTTACTATCCCAGGCTATATTAATCTTGGAAGTATCACTTTTTTAAATAATGAAGTGAATACCTCAGTGTGTAATTGTTGCCCTTCACTATTAATAAGGACTTGTAAGATATATGTGAATAAGTCACATGTTTACTTCCAAAGATAACTCATGATAGTGAAAAGATGTGGGGAGACAAATAAGCCAATATTTTTTTTGCTTTCATATATTTTAAATGTATGAAGCATTCAATTTATTTTGATATAATCAGTGGTGAAAGTAATGCCATCAAGCATGAGTGGAGACTTTTAACTAGAATCATGTGCCATGTAAAGCTGTTGGATAGAGTTAAAAGGATCAGAACGTTGGGGGGGATATTAAAAAAAAAAAGGCAAGTGCTCAGTTGCTTTTGTAAGAGAATTTTAAATTAAAGCTGCAAATTCTTTAAAGCATCACACAATGGGTAGAATAAAAAAGAAAACTAATTAAACTATTTTATAGTGGTGCAGCCTTGTAATAATCTTCTATGGAGTTCATGACCACAGGTTTACTAGACCTTGAGAAGTATTTGGAAAAGAGGTCAAGGTGAGAGCAAAAGCAGCCATGTGAAACTCAGCTGGCCTGCTGGGGCATGTCTGAACCAGACATCCACTCCTGAACCACATGTAGAAATAGGTAGAAAATAAAATGCTGTGTGCACATATCTATGTTAAAAATATATGTTCTTATGAATATATTCATGTAATGTGTATGTTATAAGTATATGAAATAATATGTACTAATCGAAGTAGAGGATAGTTTGACAGCACATTTCAAAAACCTTAAATATTCACACTACCAATTTATATTAAAGAAAGATATCATCAGAAAGAAATGTGCATATTTAGTAATATACTATTTATTGCAATATTATTTATAACAGCAAAATACTTCAATAATCCAACAGTCTCATGTTTTTTTATTTAAAAGAATGTATCATCAACATATTATATTAGTTATAGGAATACAAAATTATAAATGTATACTAGAGGCCCGGTGCACAAAATTCGTGCATGGGGCGGGGGGTGTCCCTCAGCCCAGCCTGAACCCTCTTCTATCTGAGACCCCTCAGGGAATGTCCCGCTGCCACAGGTTTTGAGCCTAAACAGGCAGTCAGACTTCCCTCTTGCAATCTGGGGCCGCTGACTCCTAATGACTCACCTGCCTGCCTGCCTGATGCCCCTAACTTCTCCCCTGCCTGCCTGATCGTCCCTAACTGCCTCTGCCACAGCCCTGCCACCGTGGCTTTGTCCAGAAGGACGACCAGATGGTAATCTGTAAGATGTCCAGCCTAATTAGCATATTACCCCTTTATTAGTATAGATTCATATACATTGCAAAATAATTACCACTAGAAGTCTAGTTAACATCAGTCCCCATGCATAGTTATAAATTTTTTCCTTGTTATGAGAACTTTTAAGACCTACTCTCTTAGCAACTTTCCAATGTACAATACAATATCAATAACTGTAGTCATCATGCTGTACATGATATCTCCATGACTTACTTATTTTATAGCTAACTGCAAGTTTGTACCTTTTGAACCCCTTCACCCATTTTGGCCACCCCATTTTTTGTCTGTGGACGTAACTTATCTGTTCTCTGTATATATGAGTTATTTTTTTGTTAGTAATCTTAATTTTCAATAGTAGAAAAATGATAAAATAAATAAAGCAATATTCATAAAATAGAATGTGTTCAGAAATGCATTAAGTGAGTATTTAATGACATAGGTGTAGAATAACAACACAATAGTTAGAAATAATTGCATGTACCAACAGATAATATATATGTTCAAATAATTATATGAATATTATATATGTATATATAGAAAGGCTAGTAAGAAATACACCAAAATATTTAGCTTATATTAAATAAAATAATACTGGAGTTGTATGTATGTTCTTTGTTTATGCTATCAGAAGGTTGCCATTTTTTATTAAATAAAACCCTTTATGTATTATACTAAAAAAACATTGTTTCTAAATATCATTTGAGAAAAACAAAGTCATGTTAGAAATGAGTTTAAAGAAGTATTATCAACATAGAAGAATACAATTTAATGAAGAATACATTTTAATGCAGCCTGAAACTAAGCTCATAAAGTTCATTAACTGAGGGAAATCAGCAAGCTCATTACATTTCCTTAAGCTGCAAAGTATGTAAGTCTGAGTCTTTTTTCCTACTGTGCTTTTATTAAAATATTCCCTTTGATGTTCTTTAATATATCAATTTTCTTTTAATAAAATTGTGTATGCACCAACACATTTTTAAATATTGGCACATGATACTTCTTATTCTAAGGCTGAAATAAACTCAGAGACGAAGTTCTGCCCAAGCAGGTAATTTGAGTCCCACATGGTGCCTCCAACCTCCCATTCCTGAGAATCTTCTGGAATGCTTCCTTTCTGCAGGGTAAGTTAGGGCACAGTTTACTATATAACCCTCCCAACACCAGAAATTATCTTTGGTAATATTTTTTAAATTATAAAATATACTTATTGAAGTTATTTTGAGAAATATAAAGATACATATTCTATCATTGAGAGAGAAATCCTGATATTATTTTGTGACAGAAAAGCACTACAAGGGAAAAATTCAAAATGGTAACAACTTTGTATTTAAGTTAAGAGTGTGTGGAGGAGAAAGGGAAGGAGAGAGATAGTTGGAGAGATAGAGGTAGATAAAAATGAAAGAGAGAGAGAGAGAGAGAGAGAGAGAGAGAGAGAGAGAGAGAGAGAGAGATGGAATGAAAAAATGGAGAAAAGGAGAATGAGACATTAAGCATAGAGGAGAAAGATCTTGTTGGTTGGTTGATAATTCAATTAGCAAACTATCCTAGAGGTATAAGATATACTCAGTGACATGTAGCATCACACTCATTGAAAAATATCCAATGGAACATAATATCTAACACACTCTGACCCCATTTATCTGCCCGATAAGTCCTAGGAGAGAGAACATGAAGGGAAGGGGAAACCCCTCCTCCTGACTGGTTTCCAGGGATTTATGAATAAAGGCAGTGGAGCAAGTACCAAAGTCACACTGGGTCTTTCTTTGTTTTCCATGTTCCAAGCATTTGTGTGAGAACCAGGTGCACCAGAAGGGCATAGGGAATTACTTTGGAAATGGCAATGTTGGTCTTATCCTTTCTCCTTTAAAACTTTTTATTGGAAGAAATGGCTTCCTTCAATTTATCCTTATACCAGATATATTTGAAAATATATAAATTATTGGTTCCCCTGGCCGGCATTACTCAGAGGCTGAGCATCAACCTATGAACAAGGAGGTCATGGTTTGATTCCCAGTCAAGGCACATGCCCAGGCTGGGGGCTCCATCCCCAGTGTGAGGCATGCAAGAGGCAGCCAATCAGTGATTCTCTCTCATTAATGATGTTTCTCTCTCTCTCTACCTCTCCCTTCCTCTCTGACGTCAACTAAAATACATTTTTAAAAATTATTGGTTCAACTTGTTAATGTAAATGTAATTAATGTAAAAAAAAATACAAAGATGTTTACTCATGTAGTTTATAGTGTAGGGGTGCTACAATGAGAGATAATATTTATTTTAATGTATTGAATTGAGTTTGGGTTAGGACTATAAATTGAGAGGGGTCACAGGACCTTAATGAATACAGACAGAATTTATAAGTAAAGCAATATGTTTATTGATTACTTAATAGTATTATTCATATATGTAATTTATAACATTTATACATATATCAATACCTATTAGTGATATTTGCATCATGCTATAAATATGAAGTAAAAGTCAAGGTGATTTTTCAATTAAAATCAATGAGATAAAAGTTGATTAAATGGTAATGGGCTTTGAACCAATTTAAACTAAAAGTTCACTCAGGCTTGGTCCAAGATCATATACTGGACAAGAAAATAAAATTGCCATTTTGACATGTTTTTTGATCATTTGAATTTGACTCTTAAAAGTGATGTTTTTGGAGATTAAACACACACATACACACAAGAGCAAAAGTTGAAATGTAAATAACTACCATTTTGAGAAACAAAATTAATATGCCAAACTTTTCTTATACTTTATTTAAATCTAAATAGTTTGAAATTTTTATTCATCTGTTTAGTAGGAAATATATTGTTACAGAAATTATAAAAACTACCAAAATACTGATGTACTATATACAAGATTTCTATTTTATTATTTATATAAAATGATGTTAAAATAACCTTCTTGAATACAGCATCATCAATTTAATGATTAAAGACAAATATATTTTACATTATTCAGAACATCCATATATATAAAAGGCTAATATGCAAAGTGTCCCCTCAGGAGTTTGATCAGGAGACCGGGAGTTCGATTGCTTGCTATGACATGTGCTGACCACCAGGGGACAGCATGGAATGAAGGAAGGCCCCAACTGGTGGCCTGCAGCCCTGATCACCAGCCAGGCTTAGGGGCCCTACCCATGGATGGGTTTTGTGCACCAGACCTCTAGTTGATAATAAAATGTGAAGTTTTACAGTGGTTGATATAATATCATAAGTAAAATATTATCTGCTCTCTTTGCCTTTTGCTTACTTATTCCACACCATCATCATAAATATTATGGTACCTACTAGTAGCTATGCCTCACCGAAGCAAGTAAATACCATAATGTGGAGGTGGCAAATTTATCATTTAAATCAGACAAGTTCCAAATGTTGGACTGACAAGACTATGAATCTTTGGGAAGCAATTAAGATAACATTAATATCAAATTTTAATCTTTAAAGAAACAAATTAGTATATCTATTTATCTTTAGAATGTTTTTTTAAAAAGACTAATTTCTGAGTGTTTTCCACAGATTTGCACTGCTTAAAAATAACATTTAGAGACTTTGCTTAGCCTCACTCTGTTTCAAATGACTACTGCTGTAGGGTTCCTAAATATACCATGTTCTCTAGTTCAGTGGCCTTCAAACTGGATATAGGTGGAATACCCCTCTCTGTAAGGGCATCATTGGTGTGGATGATGTTAAAAGGATCAATGTCCAGATCCCAACTTTAACATGACTTCTTTCCAGAGGCACCTGTTCTGTAGCTGCATGTTCTCCTTTCCCAACTGCCCTTTCCGGTCTCCCTTCTCTCTTTTATAAGAGCAAGACATTCATCCCTCCCATTCTGCCTCTAACTGCTGTCCTGGAGTGTACAGACTCTGCCTGGATTGTCCAAAAGACAAATGCAAGATTGGTGAATGGCTCAGAGGATCAAGAAATATTTTTTTTTTTTGCCTCAAGCTCAAGGAGCTTCCAATATTTGTGGGGGAAAAAATGAAAAATAAAAAATATATCTATATTATAGGTAATTGAGAATTTGGGCATACATATTTTAAGATTAAAAAATTACATATCCTTACTATTATACACTACTATTCCCAATAATTTATTTATATGAATAATATTAATTATTTATAACTATTAAAAATAAGAATCAAATATTTTTATATGGATGATGGTAGGGGATCAAATTGCCATGGTATTTTTTTTATTCCATAAAATATAAAAACTTGTAATAATTTTATTTCAAAGTACCATATTTACAATATGCCAAAATTATATACTGTTTACACCTTTTATGATAAAAAAATTAGATGTCAACCTAAAAAAATCAGTCTATTTGACTGAAGTATAGAGAAGAGATTGGAGAAAAATGTTAGTGAGAGGCTAATCGATAGGCTGTCACATCAGTACAGGTGAGAAAATTATTACTTGCACTAGGATAGTGGCTATAGAGCAGGAGATAAATAGATTCAAGAGGAATTGACAGGTAAAAGTGTCAGAATTTATTGGTGAGTGCAAATGAGAGTGATGTGCAAACACCCAGATCTCTGTTCTCAATGGTTACCTGGGTGACTTGCTATAAAACAAGAGAGGCAACCCTGGGAGAGAATCAGGAGAACTAGGTTTGACACTGAACATCATGATTATGGTTTCAGATAGGTTGAACGGAGCCCGACTTTGGAACATGGAAGTAAATGTGAGATAGCAACGAGCTATGCCAGTCTGGAGCTGAGACAAGACGTTCTTATGCTATACAATAGTCCCCCTTATCCATGTGGATATGTTCCAAGACCCCCAGTGATATTTTAAAGCACAGATTTATGATAAAGTTTAATTTATATATTAGGCACAGTAGGAGATTAACAATAATAACTAGTAATAAAATAGAATAATTATACAATACACTGTGATAAAAGTTATATGAATGCTCTCTCTCTCTCTCTCTCTCTCTCTCTCTCTCTCTCTCTTTCTTTCTCTCTCTCAAAATACCTTAACAGTTATTGTACTGTACTCACCCTTCTTGTAATAATGATGAAATGCCTCACTAAGTAGGGAACTTTCATATTTTCCCTTAAAGGAAGCACTTTACAGCTTCTCTTTGGCATATGCAAATTGCTAGTGTCACTACTCTTGGGCTTTGAGGCCATTATTAAGTAAAATATAGGTTACATGAACTTGAACGCAAGCCCCATGAATCTAACAGTCAATCTAATAACTGGAGGCTATATGTATACAGCAAGGATATTCTGGGCAATGGGATGATTCATGTCCCAGGTGGATGGAACAAGATGGCACAAGATTTCATCATGCTTCTCAGAATGGCATGCAATTTAATTCTTATGAATTGTTTATTCTGGAATTCTCCATTTACTATTTCTGGACCACAACTGACTATGCGTAACTAAAACCATGGAAAGTCAATGGATGAGAAAGGACTACATTGTCCGCTCATGGAAAAGTCATATTCATAGGATGCTCTGATGGTTTCTACTGAAGCCATTTGCATGGTGAGGGTGAAGGGAGAGAACCTGAGGTGGAGAATGGGTAAGTTTGGAAACAGTTATTATGGGAGGACATATTACCCAGGGTAACAGAATAATTGGCAACCCTCGACCTTTATTCAGAGGAGTGCTATAAACAAAAATATTTTAATGTTGTTTTCCATTCCTGGGGAACATAGCGAACTCACATTAATAATTACTGTTGTGTTTTTGAGACTCTAGGAGGCCTCCTTGAACAGTTAAAACAAGCAAAAATCTCATTGTTAGCTAAAGCTTGGTAATAGAAGATATGGATTTATACTTGAATACTCTCAATATAGGTTTATAAATGAATGGTACTTCCCTATTCCTCCCTCCAAAAAAAGAAAACCACAATAAAATAAACTTTGTGTTTGTGAGTGAAAAGTGAAGCATAAATTAAAGGGAACCAGGAATTAAAACAAACAGAAAATATAATATCTTCTAGGAAATTAAAAATATCATAAGCTGATGTGTGTGTATATGGGAAGTAATAGGAATTGGATGTAAGAGAGCGGTGTCAACAGTCTGGATCAAGGGGCTTGCAATCATAGCAGTTGGAGGAAAGATTGGACCGGAGCTTTGGAGTTCTATTTCTGTCTCTTGACTTGGAGAGGATCAATGTTGCCATGAGACTGTAATTGCCCTCCCACATTATGGAAATGTCAGCAGGAGGCCAAGCTGCCCAGTCTTACTGAGTAAAATCAGAACAGCAGAAGTTACCCTGGCTTTGAAAGGAGCTGGTAGAAACCATACTCAATGATTGGCTTCCCTTCCATGATTTCCTATGGATCCCTTCATTCTTTGCATCTCGAGGATAATGGATCAAAGTAAAGGAGACTTCCTCCTTTCTCAGGGCAGGCCCAGGAAGCTGATTGGAGACTTGGAAATCTGTGTGTGGGAAATGCTCTCTGAAATGCCATCTAGAAAAGAGCCAGGGAAACAGAATTCGGTAGAAAAATAGAATGAACTGCATTTATAATGCTACAGCAAGGTCAGCCAGTCCTACAGAAAATTCTAGAGCTGGGGTGGGAGATATCTCTAATTGAGACCTGGGAGCCAGGCCTTTGAACTCTGCAGTGACACCTATCACTAAAGATGGGGGGAGAAGTGGGGCAGATCCCTTAGGATGAGGGTAATTTCTGGAAAGGGATGCAGGCTGCATGTCTAGCTATGAGAATATGTGCTGCAAAACTGAGGGGAAGAGGAGCAACATCCCATAACAACTATTGCACTTCCCTCAGTGCCACTCCTTTCAAAGAAACTCAAATGCAAGGTAAATATTTGACCCAAATAGTTGCCTGGTTGATGAGGCAACAAAAGAACTGTTCTCAAGGAATGAACTTCCACCCAGGTGCTACTTAGGTCCTGTCTCTTTCTCTCTCTCTCTCTCTCTCTCTCTCTCTCTCTCTCTCTCTCTCTCTTCCTCCCCCCTCTCTCTAAATTAATCCTTAGGAATGCAAATGACAGCTAGGCTTCCAATCTTTCCAAATACACATTTAAGGAGAGACTAACAATACCCCCAGGAGTTATGAACTCAAGGTGATTTTGACCAAATGGATGGTCAGCAAACTCTTTCTTAAGGGGCAGATAATATTTTACACCTGGCAAGTCACACAGGCTCTGTCCCCAATTACTCAACTCTGCTGATGTGCCCAAAATCAGCCACCAACAATGCATAAACAAATAGATGTTTCTGTGTTCCACTAAAACTTTACTTAAAAATACAGGTGGAGGCCCGATTTTGGCCTGTGAGCCATCATTTGCCAACTCCTGAACTAGACACCTAAAATATATAATTACTACAAAACAAAGAAAACAAAATCAATCATAAGTCATACACCATCTAAAGCAAAACTATTGGAACAGACTTACAACAAGTAAAAGTTGACATATTAGATATGATTTAAATAAGAGTTTAAGTGGAGTTTGGCAAAGGAAGGGAAGGAAGAGACACCTGTATTAATGTCAACATTAAATGTTTTAATAATAATAATAATAATAAAGAATACACAGGAGTAAAAAGACTCAATAGATGGAATAAGTAGAAAGATGAACACAAAATACTAGTGCACTGAAATGTCAGACAGTGAAATTCTCCCCCCAAAAGAGAAAAAAACATAGAAAGAAATTATACAAACACCTAAACGATGTTTCAGATGGTAGTTAGGCCTGTGATAGCTTGGTGACAGAGTACCAGAAAGCAATGGGGAAAATAAAGTTACTGAAAAAAAAAAAGACAATTTTTGGAAAAAATAATACCACATTTCCTAGAATTAAAGGAAAAAGAAAGATTCCAGGTTGCAAGTCATCATAGATTGCCAAGGAGTTAGCTAGGAAAGCCCATACTAGACGCATAAAGAAAGTTAAGAACATAAATTAAAAGGAAGAAATTCCACAGTTTCCAAAAAAAAAAAAAACACCAATAAAGATATGAGCATAAGATAGCCACCACAATTCTTAAAAGAAGCTAAAATGTACAAAACCGATAATGTAATATTTCTCTCATCAGAGGAGAAGATTATAAAATATAAGTTTTCGGTGGAGTCAAATTGTCACTTAGATGTCAGTGAGCTAAACACTCAAACTAAAAAAATAAAGTTAAAAAAGCAAGGAAAGGCAAGAGGTTTTTGTTAAGTCTAATCAAGTACAGTGGGGCCTTGACTTATGAGTGTCCCAACTAACGAGTTTTTTGAGATACATTTTTTGCATTGAGTTGATAGAGTAATTTGAGTTAACGAGCTCGGACTCGGAATGAATTAAACTCGTAAGTCAAGGCCCCACTGTAATTGACTCCATACCCCTCCCCTGGTATCTGACCTTTAGGCCACTTACAACTGACATTCCCTTTCCCTTAGCCCACATTCCACTTGCTGAGACCATTATCCTTTCCCTGGGGGCCTTCTGAGGACTCAGACCCACCAAAGAATTCTCCACCCAGAAAAAGCCTGCCTAGAGTCCTGTAAAACCTCCGACTCGCGGTCCCTGGGTGCTGGCGCCATCGGTATTCAGATGACCTAATAAATTCATAATCCCTCACCACTGTGGCCTCATGCATTCCTCCTTCAGCAACCCTAACAGTTTTAAAAGCAAAAAAGAAAATAATAAGGAACGAAAAAAAAAAATACATTAAAAACTGACAAAATTGATACACCAAACATTTAAAGAAATTAGTAAGATAGAGTCTGGAAACCCAATTTTAAAAATAGAAGAGAAGATGCAAATACAAATATAGGATAAAAGAAATGACTTACTAAGCAACAGAAATTTCAAGAAAATAATAAAAGGGCATTGTGCTGAACAATTCACTAATATATTTGAATGCCCAGAAAAAAAATACTGTTTCTAGATTATAAAATAAGAAAATGGCACCCAAAAAGTGAAAATGTGAAAGAGCAAACTGAATTAAGTAATTTTAAATGGTAACTAAAAAACAAATTTCCCCTCCCCAGTGCCCCAAGGTTAGATGTTTTTAGTCCCGAGTTCTGACAAAGTTTAAATAATAATTAATTCTTATATAAATCATAAATTATGTTCAGCTTTTTATTTTTGTTGATGACAGTGTAACTGTTCCCACAACTAGGAAATGAGATATAAGATAAAATTCAGTTAAAAATGTAAATGTGAAATCCCTAATGGAACATTAGATAATTGACTCTGATGGCATATGTTTAAAAAATCAGGTTACAGTACAAATAATGATTGACATTATGAAATTGTACCAATGTAATATGCCAATTGGTAGACTTAGAGCAAGCATATGTAATAGAGAAAGTTTAGTAATATGAAAACAAACAAATAGCATTGCCCAATCGTCGACAACTCTTGAGCAAAAAATATAACATGGTCAATGCAACAAAGAAAGCAAGTGGGAGAAAATGTCATGTGAGTCTCATAAAAAATGTGACGTTGGCAGAATGTAGAGACAGACCATTTAAAACAAATTAGAGAACTCAACAAAGTGGTTTAATTCAAGATAAGTTTACAAGAATAAAGGCATTGTTTTCCCACTAAAAAATAATTTCCAAAATATAAAAAAATGACCGAATTTTATTATTATTGTTCATGTAAAACTTCCTTTGGAAGGTTATCTTACCTGGGATCCATGGTTTTCAAATTAAAAGGTTGGTTTTTTTTAATTAAAAAAAAAAGGTCATTGTGTTTTTGTCATTTCAAAGAATTACATTACAGCTTAGGAAAATGCATATTGTTTTAACATGTATCCAAATTGTCATTTTCAAGCTTTTGTAATTACCAGGAAACACACCAGCTAAAGGTCAAAACGGACATCATCCAGAACCACAGGAAGGTGGCTGAGTGGAAATTCTACAACTAGAAGGAAAGAGAAGAGCACACTGAGACTCAGATGTGCGGAAGTAAAGTGCAGAGGTACGGAGGCACACAGGGAAAGGGCTGGCAACTGAGGATGCGGTTGTCTTTTTCAATCGGGAGGGAGTCACAAGCTCCTGACTGCTCTGAACTCGAGTTCCAGGCGAGTCTGTGGGGACCCATACTCATACGGGGAGAAACTGAACTGTCTGGCATTGGGCGGAACTTGAGGGCGACTTTCTCTCAAAGGTGCTTGCAGTGATTACCACGGGACACTGAGACCTGGGGCCTCTTAGGGCAGAGCTGAGGATCAGCCATAGCTCTTTGCTCCACCCTGCTGATCCTCTGAGACCCAACCCCACCCAAGCTGTGAGCAGAGGCTTTTGCATATGAATAGCCTGGCCCTTTGCAATCTAAAATTACCTAACAAACTGCAGCTGGGTCAGAGAGACCTGGAACATGCAAAAGAAGGCCCAAGGCCCCACAGCAGCTTGCATTGCTTCACAGCTGGGCCTCATCTGGGCACCTCCAAACCCCAAACAAAGAAGAGGAATCTGCAGAGCTCTCCATAGCTCCTGATGGGTAGCCTCAGGCAGAGGCTAAATTAGCACCTCCTTAGAGATCCAAGAGCCAGTACCCAGTGGTCAGAGTGGGACCATCCAGATTACAACTCTTCAGATCCATAAGGGACACACTCAGGTGGCAGACTCAGTGAGCACCAAAGCCCCACTGAAGCAAGTCTTGCCCAATAAGGGTGTCTCCAGCACAGAAGTTCTCCCACCATAGACAAAGCTGATTCTCACAGCCAATTGGCCTAGAGGTCAATTCCTCCCAGTGATACCTACAACAATCAAGGCTTAACTACAACAAGACTACAACAAGACTGTGCACAATGCCCACAAAGGGGTGCACCAAGAGTGTCCACCTCAGGTAATTGGGGAGGCTGAGCCACTGGGCCCTATAGAACACCTAGCAAAGAAAGCCACTCTATAAACACAGGGAAGCAGCCAAAATGCAGAGACACAGAAACAGGTCACAAATGATAGAAGTGGAGGAAAGCAAACTACTGGAAATAGAGTTCAAAGCCATGGTTATAAGGTTTTTCAAGAATTTTCTAGTAACCGCCAACAAATTTAGTAAGACCCTCAATAAATCTAGTGAGACCCTCGAGGATATGAAAAAGGACCAACTAGAAATTAGGCATACAGTGACTGAAATAAAGAATATTATACAGAGATCCAACAGCAGACTAGGGATTGCAAGAATCAAGTCAAAGATTTGAAATACGAAGAAGCAAAAAACACCCAACCGGAAAAGCAAAAAGAAAAAAGAATCCAAAAATATGAAGATAGTGTAAGGAGCCTCTGGGACAACTTCAAGCATACCAACATCCGAATTATGGGGGTGCCAGAAGAAGAGAGAGAGTAAGATATTGAAAACCTATTTGAAGAAATAATGACAGGCAACTTCCCCTACCTGGTGAGAGAAGTAGACTTACAAGTCCAGGAAGCACAGAGAACCCCAAACAAAAGGAATCCAAAGAGGACCACACTAAGGCACATCTTGATTAAAATGCCAATAGCAAAAGACAAAGAGAGAATCTTAAAAGCAGCAAGAGAAAAACAATCAGTTACCTACAAGGGAGTACCCATAAGATTGTCAGCTGATTTCTCAACAGAAACTATGCAGGCCAGAAGGGAGTGGCAAGAAATACTCAAAGTGATGAATGCCAAGATCCTACAACCAAGATTACTTTATCCAGCAAAGCTATCATTCAGGATTGAAGGTCAGATAAAGAGCTTCACAGATAAGAAAAAGCTAAAGGAGTTCATCACCACCAAACTAGTATTGTATGAAATGCTGAAAGGTATCCTTTAAGAAGAGGAAGAAGAAGAAAAAGGTAAAGATACAAATTATGAACAACAAACACATATCTATCAACAAGTGAATCTAAAAGTCAAGTGAATAAATAATCTGATGAACAGAATAGACTGGTGAATATAATAGAATCACGGGCATAGAAAGGGAGTGGACTGACAATTCTTGGGGGAAAGGGGTTTGGGGGGTGCTGGAAGAGACTGGACAAAAATCGTAGACCTATGGATGAAGACAGTGGGACGGGGTGAGGTAAGGTCAGAGGGTGGAGTGGGAACCGGGTGGAGGGGAGCTCTGGGGGGGAAAAAGAGGAACAACTGTAATAATCTGTACAATAAAGATTTAATTTAAAAAATAGGTTTGCTGTTAGGTCTTTCTCCATTATTTTCACTGAAGTATAAATGACAAAGTTGTGGCAAAAGCAAGAAAAAGATACTGTCAACCAGGGAAAACACAGAGTGAGCAAGTGTATACATTAAAACTCACTGTAATCTACTATGTACCTCTTTTGTGTTTTTAACCTCATCGTCCAAACAAACAGTGCAAATCCCTAATCCCAGAGCCATGTTTGTTACAATTTCAATGCCATTGTTCACTAGGGAACGTACAGGCCTCTGAAGAGCCTTGAGTGCACTTCAGCAAACCTGCATAATGGGGGCGGTGGTGAATTTAAAATTAGAACTTGGCACATTGATTTCCTTTGAAAGAAAAGCAAGAGAAAGAAAAATGTGAAATTGTAAAAAAATGAATTTCATCAAAATTCTTGATATTTGAAAGAGTATGCTCCGTTGTTATTGTAGGCAAATACCAATACAATGATTCTAAGCAGTTGACTGGCAACAAGCAGGAAGAATAGAAGGACTATTATTCAGCTTCAAATTTAACTTTCTTTTCTTTTCAGACAATCATATTATAGTCACCCCTCCCAAAGGATTTCCCACTTTAAGACCCAATATTCCATATGAGAAGTATATGGATGTAAGAGCATGTAAAGTTAAAAATAAGAAGTACAGAATCTGCTACAGCTGGGGATAATTAGTAAAAAAACAAGTTTTCGCCAGAAATAAAAGGAAGTTGGGTAGACAGATTTTTCTGTAGCCAGGGTTTGGGAGATCCATGGAAAGAGAACATATTTACAACCCCTATCCCTTCTCTTTCATCTCATAGAATCTGGCAAAAGAAAATCCATTGTATAAAGTGTAAAAAACCACCACACATTCATTATTTAATTGAGATTCTCTTAATGAAACAGGCATGATCCTGAAGCATTTGAGAAATCAATAACTTCTGAGGCTCTCAGGATCTTTTCATGCCAATTCTGAAGCATACACATGACATTTGAAATTCCTGGGCAGTCACTCCAAATAACCAGATCCTTTTAAAGCTTTTATTTTCTGTACCTGAACACTCTGGACTGATAGCATAGGATTACTCTCCTACCCGTACTAACTACTTCCGTTAGTTTCTATAGAAGCAAATATTTCCCCAGGTTATGAATTTAATGTGACAATGGTGGTTTCATGAAACTGACTTTATCATGATTTTACCCAAGTCAATAAGTAGTGATTAGCCTTTGCTCAGAATCATGCAGGTGGATTTCCAGGGATGTAGATCTTGCTAAGACTCAATTCCTAGCCTCAGTTCCCTTGCAGTTTAGCTAACAAGAGGCAGGCTGTCCTTCTTAATAATTAAAATGTTCCATGGGTTGGAAATGCTGTGCATTAGATGTAGTCTGGACTTTATCTCTATCATCCAAGGATATTTCCCAATGGTGAACTGAGAATATTTCTAATTGTATATTTCCTTCCCATTGCCATTGAAACAATGTACAAACACTGAAGAAATTAATAATGAGGATAATTGGTCGAACATATTGTATACATATAAACCAGAATATTTTTATAGATTTAAATGAGTCAAAAGGAGTTATGCCCAGTCTTTCCATGGACCAGAGAAAACTGAATTTGTTCTTCTGAAGCCAACTGAGATTTATGCAGGCTTGTATGTATTTTTCATTCAATCCATTTGCTACTCATTAAATTGCCAAAGTATATTAACTTAAAAGGTTGAAACTACATTAATTTATGATGTCTGCATAAAGAGTTTGGTCTTTGGCTTTTCTTGAAAGCTGGAACTATAATCTAGATATTCAAACTTTAAAATTTACCAAAGGACATTCTCACAGATTGAGTAAAGGTTAATGAATAGCTAATAAGTCAGCACCTAAATGTGAGGTAAAGAAATGTACATCTTCTGTAAAATTTCTGTTTTGAATTTTACTCTTTATTTTTTCCTTGACATTCTACCCTTCCTATACTAGCATACTGTTATCTCTCTTAGTTATAAATACTTCCTCTTCCCATTGGATACATTCTTCCTGCTAATTTTTAATGTTGACATTAAGCCTAGACCTGAGGCATGTCCTTTGTTTAATCTTCAAGAATCAGGAAAAGAATAAACAAAGGTTAATATAATGTTGATTTAGTGAATTCCTTAGATATGACCTCAGGACAGTTAAACTTCGTATGCATTTCAATAATTTAACACAAGAACTGAAACAATATTCTAATTCTGAATCTATAATGTTCCTGAATAGTTAAAGAAAGAAGTCTTACATCCAACATCATTTTTAGAAATTTCTAAACTATTTGGATGGGGGAGGGGGGGCAGTATAGAACATCTTTGGGTATAGTTTAAATAAAATTATTATCTTAGAAATTTTTTAAAACATCATTTTTTCTCATGTATCAGTGATACTGGAAAGAGACTCCATTACATTCTAGTTTCTTGAAAATATTAGAAAAGGATGTATACATCTCATTTATATGCTCTTTGAATAGAATTACAGAGATATTCAAAACTATACAAAGTCTAGTATTTCTCTCCTACAAATATTTAGGAAGTGTCTAATTTGTGTACATAAACTTGGAAGTTTTCAAACCCAGATGTTGAGTCTAAATATGCTTTTTTTCATAAATTAAAATTGTGATTTTAAAAATATTTAGTCCTGCCCTAGCTGGTTTGGCTCAGTGGATAGAGCGTCGGCCTGTAGACTGAAAGGCTCCAGATTTGATTCCAGTCAAGGGCATGTACCTTGGTTGCAGGCACATCCCCAGTAGGAGGTGTTCAGGAGGCAGCTGATTGATCTTTCTCTCTCATCGATGTTTCTCTCTAACTCTCTATCCCTCTCCCTTCCTCTCTGTAAAAAATCAATAATATATATATATATATATATATATATATATATATATATATTCCTTAATATGGTTTGATTATAGCAAAAGTCTAGAACAAAAAATCAAGTATCTCTCATTCTAATTCCCAACAGGATCACAACTGACAATTGACATTTATTCCAGTTAAAATCCACTAGTAGAACATTCCAAGATCAAATACTGCTTACTGTTGGGGAAATTCCTTTCTTTCTAACGCAGCAAGCATTCAGCCCTGACACATGCATGGCAAAGACATCCAGGTTGCACAATGATCCAAACCCAGCCAGTCCTTGGCCCCGGACTCCTGAACACTTTACGTGCTCCCATGGAACTTGGCCCCGGCCATGGTCTTTAAAACAAAATAGTCCTGACTAACTGGATTCCATCTCTAAAGAACAACTCTGACTCCAGGCAATCACTCGTCATCCAGGTCTTGTCCTGATCACCACCATTTGTCCAAAACAGAGACCCCTGTGTCCTTCTGGTTCCTCATTTCATCAGGGACAAGTTCCAGACTTCAACCTTTTTACATTTCCTCCTCCCATCTCGGATACCTGTCTCTATTAGTTATGGTTAAAGTAACTAACAGAATGTTTCAATTTCTTGTAATGTAAGTGACAGTTTACCTATAGCAATCTTTAATAGGCACATTTCCTTATATTCTTTCACTTTTAACAGAAAAGAGTTGGTCATTGTTTATAAAGAAATCTTGCTGTTACCTTAGGAAAATCAGTCTAGGTCAACTTTGACCCATCCTATATAATAAAGAGGTAATATGAAAATTGACTGTCAGACCCTTGCACAAGATGGCCCCCATGTGGTCACAAGATGGCCAGCAGGGGAGGGCAGTTGGGGGCAACTGGGCTGGCAGGGGAGGGCAGTTGGGGGCGACTGGGCCTGCAGGGGAGGGAAGTTGGGGGCAATTGGGCCAGCAGGGGCAGGCAGTTGAGGGAAATTGGGCAGGCAGGCAGGCGAGCGGTTGGGAGCCAGTGGTCCCAGATTGAAGAGGGTGCAGGCTGGGCTGAGGGACATCCCCCTCCCCATGCATGAATTTCATGCACTGGGCCTCTAGTAATTTAAAATAAATAAATGGAATTGTAGAGAGTTGCATTGTGATAGATCTGATTATTTCCCAAAGACAGCATTAGTAAACAATTCTCCTTTTTGGGAAAGAGTTAAAATATATAAACTTCAAGTGTTCTACCTTACTGAAATGTTGGTCAGAAATATTTCTCTCCCCTTCATCTTGAAAGGCAGAGTCTAATTCCCCTCCTGAATGACCTGTTTGACCAATAGAATGCAGAAGTGACATTCTTAAACCTCTGAGGCTACTCAGAAGAACCCTGAAAGGTTCCACTAGATTTCTTAGAACGTGGATCTCAGATGTTTGAGATGCCATGTAAAAAGTTGGACTATCCTGAGATCCACAGCTGGAAAAACCACATGGGGTATCCTGAAACTAGGTGAAGAATTAAACAGAGTTGTGCAAACAGCCTTGTTGATCCAGCCCTTAAAATTTTGAGTCTTCCCAAAGGTTGGGGCCAGATATTAATCATCTTTACTGAACCCTACATAAAGTGCAGATTCAAAAGCAAACTCAACAAGTGTTGTTATTTCGAGCCATAAAGGATTTATTTCTGGGACAGAGAATGTTACACAGTAATCAGTAACTGAAACATTTTCTGTTATCACCCACTAGTGGCCCAGTGCATGAAATTCATGCACATTAAAAGGGAATTGATTAGAGGAAATATTTTAATATTGCTAGTTGCCCTTTCTCTATAATAGAAGTGTCAGAGATGAAAGAAAATTAGTAAAATGTATATGAAAATCTTCCTCCATTCAGAGTCTCGGATGTGTCACGGGACCCAGAGTCAATTTCCACCCACTTGTGCAAGCCTCAAAATCACATGAGACCCAGACCCAGCCAGTCCCACCCCCATCAAGCCCCGCCAGGTGGGGGGTGCAGCCTCAGGAACCCCACCTGGCAGCCTCAAGTCCCTGCTGATCACTTGTTACAAGATCCCTGCCTCCACTGTGGGTGCAGCCATCTTGTGACGGTGTGATGGAGTGAGGGTCAAATTGCATATTACCTCTTTATTATATAGGATTGGTTACATGAGGTTGAAATCGTGAAAGTTGTTGAGAGTTTCTTTATCCCATCTTCTTCATGTAATCACATAACTGGAGCCACCATGAAGCCAAATTGTGAGGCAGGTAGAGCTATTATAACTTTAATATCTCCTGTCTCAAATACCCATTCATTTATACATTGATGGCATTTCCTACTACTCTGCAATTTACAGGGACCTAATGTTCCCAATAGACTGCTTCAATCTGACTTTACCAAATAAATCCGACACTCAGGAAATGTAATCTTAAATTTATCTATTTTTATTAATTTGTAGTTGTGATTGGTAATTCCTACTTGGTTTTTATTCTAGGATTGATTCCTCCAGTCTACAAATGTCATTTTCTTTTCTTATCATCTTTATATCAGGTCTGAACTAGATTACTTCCAGATTACTTTTGTTTACCCTGCCCTGCCCCATGTATTCTCTACACTGCAGCCAGGAGTCTTTCTGAAATGTAAATCCTATCACTAACCTCTTATCCCACTGCCCTTTCCCATACCTCATATACCTCACCACACACACACACACACACACACACACACACACACACACACAAACATACACAGTCTCAACTCCTTAAAATATTCGATGTGGCCCTAGCTGGTTTGGCTCAGGGGATAGAGTGTCAGCCTCCTTCAGGTCCCAGGTTCGATTCTGGTTAAGGGCATATGCTGGGGTTGCAGGCTCGATCTCCAGTAGGGAGGGAGCATGCAGGAGACAGCCAATCAATGATTCTCTCTCATCATCTATGTTTCTATCTCTCTCTTCCTCTCCCTTCCTCTCTGAAACTATGAAATATTCATAACTCCTCAAATTTAATGTGTGCATTCTCTTCTCTAGGTCTCTGCAAAGAGTTTCTTTTATCTTTAGAACTCACTGATTCTCTTTACCTCTCCTTATACTTTTACACCTTTCAATTTTTCCCTATACCTCGGTAAAAACAACTCTTGCAAAAAGGCTTCCTGGACTCCTCCCTCAATACTGATTATTTAATCTTTCTATCAAGACATGTAAACATAATCAAGGCATATAAACTTTTGTATTACTCCTGAGATACCCCCTGTGGCAACTAAGATATTGATCACATGGTAAACTTTAAATATTTGTGATATGAGTAACAGTTATTAGTTGCAATTTTGTGTCAATTACTCATCAATGGATAGCATACTCACTTTCATTAATACTGGTAGCCTAGTAATAGGTAGTTCAAACCAAACGTGTCTAAAACTGATTTTATTTTTTAATCCATAATATTATCCTCCTGCAGCCATTTCTACTTTAAGCATCAACAACTGTATCCTTTCAATTCCTCTACCTTCAAAATACATATTTCTGGATCCAATTCCTTTTCACCATCTCCAATGTTACCACCTCGGTCCAATACTCAGTCATCTCTTATTTAGATTGCTGCTTTGGCCTCTTGGTTGGCTTTTGTTTCCACCCTATGTCACCTACTCTTGGCATAGCCATCCAGAGTGATCTTCAAAAAATCCAAGTCATATTATGCCATAGTTGCTGTATAATGGTCTTCAATGCCCTAAATGGTTTAATATTGATGGCATTACCAAATGAAGTTAAGATGAGAGAAATGAAAAGAGGCAGATGCTCTGTAACTCAAGTTCTCTCAATATAACTGGAATTTGATTAAAATACAAGAAAATTATACTTTGTTAACTTGGATTTCCTTTCTCTTTATGCTTAGTCTACCTCCTACTACTCCCCCCAGTGCTCACTCCTCTGAAAACACACTGGCTTGTGCAACGTGCCTTAATCATACCAGTCAATTTCCAACCCAGGCCCTTGAACTTGCTGTTTTCTTTTGCCTGAAACAGCCTCCTCATAATCATCCACACCCTCATTCCCTCATTTCTTTTAGGACTTGACTCAATTTTACCGTTTTTGAGAGGGCTTCTTTGACTTAACTATTAGGTTAACTAACTATTGCTAGCATTCCTTATCCTCCTTTATTACTAATTTATTGTTTTTTCTATCATACTTATCACCATTTATCATATTATACTATATATATATATATATATATATATATATATATATATATATATATATATATAATGTCTCAACCCCACAGAAAATAAATTACATACATGTTTGTTGATTTTGTTAAAAAAAAAACTATTCTCACCAGAACCTAAAACAATGCCTGACACATAAGAAATACTCAGTGAATGTTTGTTGGATGAGTAAATGAACATCAGGAAAGTCTAAAATTGTTATTGCTCATTCTATTGCTGCACTTAAGGCAATAGCAATTCTTTGGTTCACCCAAGAAGCTTTAGCAAGGCTGATACCTCTTGCCAGAGAAGCACTCAAAGACTGACTAACAACATCCTTTTCTTAGCATCTCCTCCTGCCTCACCTCATCACTCTTTCTCCTTTACCCTCCTCCTCCCTATCTTTCCTCCTAATGAAATGACTTGCTTAAACTCTGAATACAAGACCCACAAAAATAAGTCAAACAAAGTGTTTCCGGTACCCAGCGTCTTCTACTATTCTGGAACTTCACTTGTGCTATAGTAGATTCCTTCCACACTACATTTTAATGAAATATTAACCAGAATATCCAAAAAGTCATCTTTGGTATTTTCTTCTTTGAAAAACATATGAATAGCTAATCTCTAGACTAGAGACTTTGGCTTTGGTTTGTTTTGTTCTAATAAAAGAAGAAACAAACACATTGAACAATCAGGGTCTGTGTTAAGCACTTTGCGGGCATTATTTCATTTAATCTACACAATGCCATGGGGGGAGGCTTATGATTATCCTCTTGGTACTAAATAGAAAAGGGAGCAGTTAAATATCTTGACCATGGCAACAAAGCTAATTAATAAGCAGTGGAACTTGGCACTATAACTCCAAATTCTGTTCTTAACTCTTAAAATACACAATGTGAGTGTTTTTAGCCTTTTTATTTGAAATATTTCTGGTTTTTATGTGTTTCCCCACGGTGCTGAGCTGTAAAACTTTACAATGCACAGAGACTAGGTCGTTTTTCTAAGGGGCAACCAGGGAGTGGGGATTAGGGCTAACTGCTTCCACTCCACAGTCTAATTGTAGAGAGAGGTCACAGGTGAAAGATCTTCCAGCTGAGAAGAGTATAAAAGAAGAGGAAAAGTGGGTAATAATCCTAATTTTAAGGGAACAAAAGGAAAAAATGACAAAGTTTGCCTAGGCCTAAAGACTTTCCCCAGCAAATACAAGAAATTTGAAAATAAAATAATAATAAAAATTCTCACCTTGTTTTGTATTCTTTTTCTTGAAATGCCGAACATATTATATTGCTAATATTATTTATTACTTGCACTGGAAAATGCTGTTTAAATTAAGACCATGATAGTAATTCAATCCTTTACATATAGCCATGTTCCAATTTCCTTTATTGTCACCAAATCAAAATGCACACATATACACACACTTACTTAAATTTAGTGAAAAGAAAAATATGATCTGTTGCAGTTCAAACATTTACCATTTTTCTCATGACCTTAAATAATTTGTGAGCTTATATTGTAACAGTATTTGATTACAATCCAATAAATGTTTTTGAAAAAAAAAGTGTATTAGCATTTATAAATATTTTGGAATGTTTAAATTAGGCTAAATTTAATCACTGGATATGTTGTGGACTTAATTATTTTCTATTAAACTACAGGTGAGCTATTTTGCCCTGCATACTAGCTAATAGATGGTGTTTGTATGCAAGTCTTGGGACTCCCTTTACTGTAAAAATTACCTCACAAGTGGGATTTTTGAGCACAAAAGTAATTTTCTCAAAAGGGAAACTTTCTTATATTCTCTTTAGTAATGAACTGCTAATTTGAAGATACAACCTATAATAAAAGTACTTTAAGTACACTTTTCCTAATGAAAACACACAAAAATTTGTGCTGACATAATTTTGATTTTACATTTATGAATTATAACATGAAGGAATAAATTTGTAGTCTTCCTGTTACACTTTTGTCTTTTTTTCAATCCAGAATTATAGAGGAGTTGCAAGGCAATTAAGAGTGTTGTGTGGAGCATTCAGGTGCAGCACTGGAATTTTAAAACACTTTAAAGGCACTTTGAATAGTAATGTACAGTAATACACCTTTTAAACTCTACATCGACTTTAAAATTTTTCATGGAAAATTCCCAAGTTACCACGATAAGGTAAAGCTCTGTTTTCTTTGGGGAATATTTTTGGGAAAAATAACTTAGTTTTATTTTTATGGAAAAAATATCTAAATAGTAGTATTGCTGTTTAAATTTTGCCACATTTCTTTTGTGGGTGTTTTGAAGGATTATGAAAACATTGTGTTTTGGCTTCCGCTGAATGTGAGAAAGAGGCAGTGTGTAAGTCCTGACGTACGTGGGCTTTATGTAAAGAGATTTTGCCATTTTCCAAGCCAGATATAGCTTCTGTATCAACAAATGAGACACAAATCCCCAATTTAGACCTGGAGAGAAATAATCCTATAATATTTACATAAATTATTTGTATTATAAGTTTGTTGATGAGACCATTGTATGTATCTAATGCTACCAAAAATTTAAATTTTACTATGTATTTAAGTTAATAAAATAAGTAACATTTACCTGTAGTAATCATAGAAAACAGAATTGTTACTATGAGGGATCTTCTGATACAGATATCTATAAATAAAAGTGAAGGTAAATATCTGAACATGTATATGCTAAGTAAACCAAGGTCTGAGAATGATTTCTATTCAGAATGTTGAGTGCTATTAGATATAGACAGCAACTCAATCGTGAAAAATATTTAATGGAGCTTCTTATGTTTTAGTTATAATTCTTTCATCAAAGATATGATTTTACTTTCATAGTAGGCTTCCACTCAAATATACTACTAATCTCTTCTCAACTTTCTGTACAATTCTCTGGTCTTTCAATACTTTATCTTGGGTCATGTTAGTCTTTCATTTCTATTTACTACGACACGATTGGTTGCCTTCCAGGCACACCAGGAACCCTTCTACAGACTCGAAATATATTCCTCATTGCTTTCACAGTTGATTATCTTGAGGTGGCCAGGTAAGAAAGGGCCACTGTCAGTATACAGGTCATTCCCAGGGTGAGCTGCTAGCATGATTCGGTTTGAGAGTCCCTTTTTGTGCATTCACACTCAGACTTGTAAGCAATGATGTCAGCATTACCCCAGAGATTTAAAAGAAGTAAAGGGCATGTGGAAAACCCAGGTAGGGTTAAATTCCATGAGATATTTAGACATTCTTAAAATAGGACAGTTTTGTTTGGAGAAGCCAACAAAATGGAACTCATAAATCCATCTCACAGCAGTCCAACAAAGGGTCTTCAGTCTAAACATTACTTACGATGGAATGAAATTCCCCAAATCATGTGAAACAACCATTATAAGGAAATGCATGTAGCTAGAAAATAAGAAAAATGTAATGGCTCTCTGCAAGGTAGACCAGATGTCTGCTTCTGCATGCCTCTTTCTTTTTATCTCTCAGGTAATGCTAAAGTCGTTGCTTACACGTTTGAGTGTGAATGAGAATGACCATTTCACACCAAATATTTCCAACCAGTCTGTCATCTGGCAAATAGCTGAGAATGCTTCTTGACATCTTGTTTTGCAGGGCGGCAATAATCTCTCACCACCCGTCAGTTCCACAGCGTCTCTTCACCTGTCACTGGTGATTCTGGCCGTCAACAGCCAGTGCCTCTGTGAAAGCACTTCTGTCTGTTGGGAGTGCAACACCTCAAGCTGTCCTGTTGCTTAGATAGGAAATATGTTGACTGAAATAAAATTCTACAGGTACTGTTTACACACTGTCAACAGAGATAAAAACCCCAACTACACAGACGGAAAATAAAGGGGGCAATGGGCATAATAAGGATCATCTTTACTCCAGAATTATGTATATGCTCCATTGAAATATGCTCCTTTTTATGAAAAGAAAACATTTAGCTTGTACAGAATATTAATGGCATTGTTGGGTTAGATAAAGAACAGCAAAGAAAACAGAGAAATTTCAAATGATGCATTTTGAACTTAGCAAAGTGTATTTTATTACTAAGGAATAGCAAGTGAAAAGCAAACTGCTCAACAATGTTTTACCCCTAGAAAGGAAAGATCAATAAATAAATGAGTTTTGAATACCATCACACATTGGTTAATGAGGAAAACATGTCTTGACTTTAGGTCTTGACATACATTTTCCCCCACCTCATTCTTGGAATTATTTCTACTTATGATTCATGTATAGGCCACCTCTGAATGAATACTTTCATAATGGGGAGGATATTGCCTGTATATATTTTGAAGCCCTTCATTTTCTTTGAACTTCCCTAAGTACTCATGTCCATTATCCAACTAGCTCTAAAATTCACATCTCAATTGTTCATTCAGTTTAGTGAAAGGTGATTGAAGAAGTATCCTCATACCCTTTATTTTAAAAATATCTAATAACCTTTATGAGAGAATAGACCCATTAAAATTATATTTGAGTAATATAAAAATTATGTTTCTTATAGTAAGAAATATTTCAAATCAAATTACATATAGCATAAATGAGGGGCTTGTGTAAATCTAATAATTGTCATGAAAGTACAAATGCCAAGCAGCAAAAGTTAATTACAAGTCAACTTTCTCATTATATTTGGAAAAAACCTTTGATGATTACACAGCCAAAGGATTTGTTCCGATTTTTTAAAAAAGTGAGACAATTTGAAAATTCTCATTAAATTTTGAATTTAGTTATTTATAGGTAAATATTAACTCTAAATATCAATAAATGACCATAAAAATAGGATATTTTTATTGTATGAAAATTTGTTGTATACATGTTATAGCACAAACCTATTCCCTCTGAAGTATATGTGTTTAGAGCACAAACAAATGTAGACATGGCTGGCTTATGTATAAGCAAATAATATGTATGTGTCATAATACCATATATAATAAAGCCTAATATGCTAAGTGTCCAGTTGTCGGTTCAACCAATCAAAGCATAATATGCTAATGATATGCTAAGGCCTCTCAACCACTCGCTATGACACACACTGACCACAAGGAGGCAGACAGTCAACCAGTCGCTATGATGTTCACTGACCACCAGAGGCAGATGCTCCGACCAGCAGGTTAGCTTGCTGCTGGGGTCCGGCTGATCTGGGGACTGAGCGAGACAGGTCGGACACGCCCTGGAGCCCTCCCGTGGTCCCTCCTCGTTGGCTAACCTCCTGCCTCCCTCCCCGACCCTGATCGTGTACCGGTGGGGTCCCTTTGCCTGGCCTGTGCCCTCACAATCTGGGACCCCTCCGGGGATGTCCAAGAGCTGGTTTCAGCCAAATCCCGCAGGCCAGGCCGAGGGACCCCACTGGTGCATGAATTCATGCACCAGGCCTCTAGTAAATTATAAGGCTGGAAATGTTTTCTCAAATTGCAGTTATCCAAGGTCAAACTTCACATCTGAACTTTAATCTCATCCACTTCAAAGAGCCTGTCACATGCACTGACACCCCTGGAGTTGCTTGGTCCTACCCAGCAGCCTCTTTGAGTTGGGTTCACAAGGAAAACTCTCCCCTGACTACTTCCACACATTCCCCAGTCTATGCCGGGCCCAAAGTAAAAGTCCAGTGGGTACCTGAACAAGCAGGCACTAATCTCTATTTCCTGGATCACAGAGACCCACAGTCAATTCTCCAAAGCATTCTCTCACATAGTTTTCTTACCAAACTTGGATTAAAGAGTAAGAAGCATCCATACCTTTCCCTTCTCCCCGCCACTTTCTGTTAGGCAGACAATTTTCCTCAAAGAAAGCAGTACTTGAACACTCTTGGAAAATCCAGCATAGATTATTCAGGTATGTGTGTATAGAACATATGCATACCTATCAGCAACATCAGCTATGTTTCAGTTTGCTTGAGAGTGGAGATAATGGGTAAAGTCCACTTTAATAACCCATTAGATAGAAAAAGATGATAGATGAAAGATGATAGATAGATAGATAGATAGATAGATAGATAGATAGATAGATGATAGATAGATGTCAGAGTGCACACACACACGCACACACACAGGCACATACTAAGTTTAAACACTATGTTAACTAAAGACATTTTTATACTAATAATGAACATTACATATTATGTCACACAATAAATACTTATTTCAAAAACTGGGTAGATTTCTTTACATTTTACATTCTTTATTCATTTTTAAAAAACACAGAAAATAGGCTAAAACTTTAAAATTACAGCCTCATTTTTCCCTTTTGCCCTTACCACCCTCCAACCATACATATCCTATATAATAAAAGCCTAATATGCAAAATGTCTGGTCGTCTGGTTGGCCGTTCAACCAATCAAAGCGTAATATGCTGATGATATGCTAAGACCACTCAGCCACTCGCTATGACGTGCACTGATCACCAGCGGGCAGATAGTCCACCACTCGACCAGTTGTATGATGTGCACTGACCACTAGGGGGCAGATGCACTGACCCATAGGTTAGCTTGCTGCTGGGGTCCGATTGATTGAGACTGAGTGAGACAGGCTGGACATGCCCTGGAGCCCTCCAGCAGTCCCTCCTCAGCTGGCCAACCTCCTGTGTCCCTCCCTGGCCCCAATTGTGCACCAGTGGGGTCCTTTGGCCTGGCCTGAGTCCCTCACAATCTGGAACCCCTCGGGGGATATCAGAGAGCTGGTTTCAGCCCAATCCCACAGGCCAGTCCAAAGGACCCCCCACTGGTGCACGAATTCATGCACTGGGCCTCTAGTAAATTTAAAAAATGAGAAAGATAAATGACTTAGGAAAGAGGAGTTATGTGGAAAAGAGACAGGTTCTTCCTGGAAAAGACTGAAGCCATTTTTAGTTAACTAAACATGAGCTATTCCTAAAGCAAAGAAGACATATTTTTCAGCACTATACTACAGTTACTTGTTTCTTCATCAGTGGCTAAAATAGTTAGGCCTATCAAAATACAGAGACACTTGGAAAAAGAATCGCAGGGCAATGGTTCCAAAGAAGCTGTCACCTTCCCTGGAAGCTTCCAGTGAGCTGAGATAACTCTCCTGCAGCAGTGGGGGGCACCCAGACCCACGCTATCATTCCTTCTGTTTGTCTTTCCATTCTCTTCTTCCAGGCTGTTTCATACAGCAACTATTCAAATGTTTTTTGGATACTTTCATCAGCTATGGCTTCCAAAAGTTTGGTTAAAATAGTAAGTTAGCTGAGCAAGCAACACTGTGGCCTTTTCCTTTTATTGGGCACACCAGTCAATTGCCGCCCCTCCCCCATTCTATTCTCCTCACACCAGGACAGAGCCTTCCCTGGATGGGTGTTCTGCTGGCTGGCCAGGGGCCATTTCCTTGCAAGCCACACATCTGTGCCCTTGGAATCTGAATCGTTGCCTTCATTTCAGGGCATCAGGGATATTTCTGCCAAACTCTGAGCTGTTTCTTTCCTTTTTGTTCTTTAATTCCTCCTTGGGTTTTTTTTTTTTTTCTTTTTTCAATTCCTAAGAGCAGTCTGTGCTACTCACATAGCTGACACAGCTGACACCACTAGAAAATACAAGAGTGATTTGGAGGGTTTTAATTCATTTCCGCGCTACCTCAACTGGCTGACTTTTTTATTTTGGAGAAGTCATTTAAATTCTTTCAGTTCCTTGTAAATTTATCTGCAAAATGAGGTTTATTATAGGACTGTGTGAGGAGCAAATAGCTGGTATTAGTCTTTCTCTTAGGTCAGAGGGCCCCTCATCCATGACTGACGAAAATGCAGGAGGTTGAGCTGAAAGGCTTCCTTTTACCTAAATTGTTCCCTTCTCTTCTTAAAGTTGGTGTTTTCACAATGGGATTTTTAAAGGCCAAATAAAAACAATGATGCCTTGTGAAGGCTCCAGATCCATTAAAACAGCAACAACAAAATTATGAAATCCGTTACAGTGCTCAGCTAATATTTTAATCTATAAATCAACATTTCAGAACCCTTTGCTCTGTAAGAGATAGCCATTGTACATATTTATCTTTGCAAACTTAGAATTTAATGGCTTCTAATCTATGCTCACAACCTGGAGAATGTTATCATATTTGAGGCTCACATGGAAAAGTACTTTTAAGACATACCAGTTACAGTTTATATACAAAAGTCAGTTCCTTTTCAAATGTCATTTCCATTAGTATCTTATATCAGAATTACAAGTGAAATGAACACACTGTAACCTAGTATTTTAAAAGGTTATGTTGAAGGAGGAGAGAGGCTTAAATTAATTTTCCCCGTTCTTATCCAGTAGGTCTTTACCTCAATAGGATTTCCTATAATTCTATCTTAATCCATGTCTCTACGGATGAACCAAACAGACCACAACATAGAAGAGCCTGCCAAACTGGCTCCCTGCCAGCAGCCCTTTCTACCCTTAAAGAGAGACTTCAGCTTAATGATTGTACAGTTATCCAAATCAATCAAGAAAGCAAAGAGCAGACGTGTATCTTATGCTCTGCAAAGATCTATTTGTTTAGTCATGTGCAAACACTGCCCGAAAATGGTCAGAAGGATAGCACGTTAATCATTTACTACGTCTATTCAATTTTTAAAATTAATGCTAAGAATAAATCATTTCAAGGAATTTTTCTATATAAGCAATATTAATTTGATATTTGAGAGGACTTGCACTGCTGGTTTTATTGCTGGAGACTTGAAGTAGAAAATTATTTGTAAGGTCTAATGGAATCCATAATTATATTTTGGGGACTATGAATTAGCCAAAGATAATAACAGTATCTTCTAGCAAAACCAGTGAAATGGAAGGATAAAATTTATATGAAGGCTAAAAGCTCACACTGTACCACCTTGCCCTACGCGTTGCTCTATATTATTGGAAACACATTATAGAGGTTTGATATGTATTTCCTAATGAACAATTTTACTGGAACTATTTGTACCACAATCTTTCCTTTCTCTGCATTGTGATTACTGTTAAGAGACTGGAAAAATATGTTATTTATTTTAAGGCCAACATATGATGATACTGAGTAAAATGTAGATAGTTGGATATCTATCACAGTAAATATTCACCATTTATATCCCTTAGAAATTTTAAGTCTAAATGTCAGCTTGATGGAATTCAGTATCACTGAGTTTACAATTTTTTTTCATTAGAAAATTATCTTGGTTATAAATCCTAGATAAAAATACCCAAATGAGAACAGATTTTTTTTTAATCAAATAATGAACAAAAGGGTTGATTCAAAAAAAGTTGTCTTCTTTACTGTCTACACAGGACATAGAAAATGCAAAGTGTCTTATCTAAATTTGAAAGTTGGTATTTAAATTTCTCCATATGAACTTTTGTCAGGGTTTGAATGGATAAAACAAACGAAAAGTGTCTATTTCTTATCTAAAAATTATTACTAAGCCAAGAATGAGTCCTCTATTAAATAGTCTCTTAAGAATCTATACCATCACTGCAGTCAATCACTTGAATATTTACCAAGAAAAAAATAAAAATTTTGCACTCTGTGTATTGTGAGAGACTTTTAAAGTATGAGATATACCATATCATATTTTATTTAAGAAAATAAAACTAAAGTGCAGAAAATAAATTAATGAATTCTGTTATAGTGTCCTGGGTAAAATGCCTTCTACTTCAGTCTATGAACTGCAGGTCCCCTAAGGAGAATTTGCTCAACTTCTCAAGAATTCACCTACGAATAAAAATATTTCTAGGGTGGAGACTTGCACTTCCTCTTGGTCTGATATCTTCGAGGCAGTGGCTAAGCCCTACTCTGAGTCTCCCAGTGCTGCCCAAGGACCAACAACAAGAAGAAAGATGCTGGAAAGTCAGGCAAGACAGACGAAGACCCTGTGAACAAAGTCCAGGGACAAGGCCAAAAAGAAGTGGTCCAAAGGCAAAGTTCCGGACAAAGCAACGTATGACAAACTCTGTAAGGAAGTTCCCAACCAGAAGCTTCTAACGCCAGCTGTTGTCTCATAGAGACTGAAGATGTGTGGCTCCTTGGCCAGGGCAGCCCTTCAGGAGCTCCTTAGTAAAGGACTTATTAAACTAGTTTCAAGGCACAGAGCTCAAGTAATTTACACCAGACACACCAAAGGTGGGGATGCCCCAGCTGCTGGAGAAGACACATGAACAACAGGTCTCACAGGCCACACATTTTGAAAAATAATACTATATCTATATATATAAAAAGCTAATATGCAAAGTGTCCCCTCGGGAGTTCAACCAGGACACGGGAGTTCGATCGCTCGCTATGATGTGCGCTGACCACCAGGGGGGCAGCACAGAATGAAGAAAGGCCCTGACTGGCAGCCAGGGAAGGAAGGCCCTGATTGGCCCTGATCACTGGTCAGGCCTAGGGATCCTACCCATGCATGAATTTCATGCACCAGGTCTCTAGTGTGTGAGTGTGTGTGCGCGCGCGCGTGTGTGTGTATGTGTGTGTATACACATATAGTATGTATATATTTCTAGGTGCATATTTACCTTGCTCCTATTACCTAAAGCAGAAGATAGTCTCTGGAAATATTCCTTTGAATTTAATTTCTGGGCAAAGCCTCAATCCCTACCCTGTTATTGAAAATTCAACAGGTGACATTGCAACCTAATATAATTAGAATAACAGAAATTATTCAAAGTAATTTCCTTATAATCTCTCCTGAAGCCATTTAAATTCCTGTATCTTTATACATAATGTTCTTTCTATATCTAGCATTCTGCCTATCCACTTATCTACCCATTTTTTCATCTATTTAATATTTATACATCTGATTTTGCTTTCATCTATGTATTTATACATTTATCATAGTTATCACTTTACCTATTTATCAATCTATGTTCAATGGTCTAATAGCAACCATCACTTTCAATCTTTAATTTTCTGTTTCTATTTTATTTTTATCCTTGGGTAAATTTATTCAAAGGCTTTTAAAATACTGCATTCAATTCCTATATTTCCTATTCTTGAACTATTATACCCCGAGTATTAATTCTAAAAATCCTGCCAGTTTAAATGCAACACATATTCTAAAAACCCATTGAAATTGACATTTTATCTCCTTGCTTGATATTGTAACTTATTTAGAAATCTTTGCGTATACATTATACAATTGTATGCATTCCATTTTTTTAGCTATTTGTATTATTCTATTAATAAATGGAACCCTTCTTGCCCTTCTTGAAGGTTAGGTCTCTTGCTATATTCTTTGGCTTTGTACATCATATAATGTCAAACACAGACTTCTGTAAATAATGAGAATTTAATACATGTTGACTGGACAATATAATGGATGTGCGAAAATTAATTGGGGTGGGGGTGGAGATTACAAGTTAGATTGTGTTGCTGGGCAACCTAGATTCAAGCAAAATCACCAAACATCTCTGATAGCAATCCAGGAACACGTTGCTATAGAGTTGGTTGAATAATGGAGATGAGTACATTGAAGAGATGTGAATATACAATATTTCCAAAAATAGGATAGGATTACATGACAATAGAGCTGCAGAATGAAGGAAAGTAAAATATCTAAGATGGGTTTTTTTTTAACTTATCCAACCTGGAAACTGGTTAAGCAGTACCACAATGGGTAAATCAATTTGGGGCTGGTAAACCATATACCATTGCAATAACTGGGTTCAGTGAAGGGTAGAGTGTGGACTGAAAGGAGACAAAGCGGAAAGGCATATGAGGAGAAGCAAAAGACCCAGGAGGGAAGCTGGCAGAGGAATTAAATTACTGTTTAAGGAAAGCTGAGAAAGGGACATGTTTTCAGAAGAAATGAGTGATCAATAAGAAAGAAGCCAGACTGAAAGAGTAATTTAAAAAATGTGAATAGCTTGATATTAGCAAGAAGGTGATCACTGCCAAGCTCATTAAGGTATTTTATTGAATAGTAGCATTGTTTTATCCTGTTATTAAATATAATTATATTTAATAAAACATGATAATGGATCTTCATTCTGTAGATCCATTCTGTCATGTAATTCTGTCCTATTTTTGCAAATAACTTATATATATATATATATATATATATATATATATATATATATATATATAAAATATCTCCCTTGGCCCTTTTTTAATGTATGACTTTTCACATGAAATATTCTTCTTTGGAGAGCCAAATAATAAAGTAGTCTTATATATTAAACTGGATTATATATGGAATAATATATAAAATAAAACTGGTTATATATGACAAAATTCAATATGTTTTATTCTTCCATTTATGCTCTGAAAAGTTTTATATCAAGCAATATGGTCCTGCTTACAATCTCATCTCTGAATTCTTTCTTGATTCAGAGTATCATTACATGTAATGTTTAGGTATTCAATTTATCTACTAAGGTTTAAAATAACTGACTTAAAAAAAAATGACTATGACTTTTGATAATTGGCTTTATTTGCTTGTTTTTTGTGTTTTGTTTGTTTGTATGTTTATTAATTCCCCAAGAGGCTCACTTGAGTAAAATAGAAAATCCATGTGTCTTTTCCTTTCTCATCCTCAGTCTACTACCTGGGTAGTACAATCACAAGAGGCCCTCTTCTTCCTGCTTCGTATATATCTAACATTTTCTAGCTACTTAATGATAATTAAATCTATCCTGTTGCACTATATCTTGAATCAATGTGACTTACACTAAGATGATAATGAGTACCAAGGAATTAAAGCATCACTCTCCAGTAAAATATAAAAATTGAGTGCATGGAAGAATGGAAGAAATTATACTTACTGGGTGGTGATAACTTTGGCTAGAAGAGTTATTTAGAACAATTTATATTTATAAAACAGCTAAACTTGTTACCTGGGGTTCTCCAAAGGAAAAGAACCAATAGGCTGTGTACATATACAGTTGAGCCATGAAACAATTCAGTGAAGTAGGGCAATTGCCTAAAGGATGCAGAGTCACAACACCAAGTCAAGAATTAAGGCACCGACGAACCAGTGGGGACTTTTCTTGAAAATAAGCCATAGGAGTTAAACTGGTCTTAGACCAGGCAGAAGCTAAATCACTAAAATGGAAGCATAAGGTCAAATATTTATTATTAGCAGAATTGATTTCATTAATCATTATATCTTCTGAAAAAAAGATACATCCCTAAAGATGGTAGCTAAGCCTGAACATCTGAATAAAAAAAAAACTCAGAAAATGGGAGACATGAAACAAGGTGGCAGGAAATAAGGACCTAGGACTTGAGTTAGGTTTGGAACAGCCAAGGTTCAGTCAAGTCAGTCAGTGATTGTACTTTGACTTTAACATGCTGTTTAAAATTTATTGTTTTTAACTATAAAATAACAATACCTTAAATAATTTATAGAGGTAGATATTGTTTGTCATCCGCGGACATATTTGCCTTTTATTTATTTATTTTTATTCGTTTAAGTTACAACCCTTCAAAAGATTTTTGTTACCTTGGACAGGAGTATTCTGATTAGTGCAATATATTTTGTGGAAAATCGCAAAACAGTGAGTACTTCCTCATTCCTAAGATAGAAAATATTACACCTATAAAGGAACTTACATATCTACCATATCTAAATCTACTTAATGATAGCATAATTTGACACTATGGATGCTATATAACATATACAGTCATAAACATACTCCCATGTACGTTGTTTTTTAGTTATACCTTTCTGTACTGGCTATCCCCTTAAAAAACTTTTAGTAATGTATACCTCACCGCCACAATTTTCCTATAATTTCAATTTCTATTAAAGATTAAATATATCACAATTTATAAAATTACCCAGACTATCAAAACCTATAATAATGTAGGTTTTGGACATTCTGAAAAGATTCAGAGAACTTAATATAATCCAAAATTCACAGAGCGTATAATTTTCTCCATAAAATAAGGACTAGACAAAATAGAGTACCACAAAATCAAGTCAAGATGTAGAAGCTTGGCAGTTCCTTTGCATACTTTTGAGCTAATTCCTACAACTTCTTACAAGAATATCACAGTTTCTCATTCAAATTAGTGCCTTGGAAAAATTCAAATAAAACCCTAGGGTCTTTAATGACTAATTAAATGGCAAACTAAGAATGTTCTTAATCTGCTCTGCAGATTTCTAAAGGCATTTTTAATTTCTCACAATCCTTTCCTTATTCATGCTATCACTTTTTAAAAGTAATGCCCATTGCTTCATCCAAAAAGTTCTTTTCTCCAATATATTAAAATATATATTAGGTGTATAATTTAATCTTAACATATGGTAAATGGAATTTTCATTGGTAGTTACCATTACCATAAATTTCACTTACAGATAATATTACTTTTTCACCATCTTTTGAAACAATTCATATCTGAAGAAACTAAGGTGATAAAAAATTGAAGGAAGATAAATGAAGTTAATTTTATTAAAATTAAAAAATATATGTTAAATTTGTACTAGTATGTATATTTTCATTATTAGGAAGGAAAAAATATCAGATACCACACAAATATGAGTTTAAGATTTGTTCTTAGCTGTCAGTGTAGATATATCATCTTATCTCTTTTTCCTAGTTTATGTTACAGTTTGATGAGAACCTCAAAAATTTCTTCATAACAAATGAGTTTTTAACCAACTACTAATAATTACAGTGTTTATATTTCTCAACATTATTTACCTAATATTTAAGAAAATGCTAGTATTTTCTCCTTAGACTAAAAGTTAAAAAATTAAATGCATATAATTCCTCAATCTTTTTTTTTCTTTTAAAATAGGTTTACATGACGTTATTTTTTATTATATTTTTTATTGATTTCAGAGAGGAAAGGAGAGGGAAAGAGAGATAGAAACATCAATGATGAGAAAGAATCGTTGAACGGCTGCTTCCTACATGCCCCCCACTGGGGAATGAGCCCAGAATCCCGGCATGTGCCCTTGACCAGAATCGAACCCCGGACCCTTCAGTCCACAGGCCAGTGCTCTATCCACTGAACAAAACCAGGTAGGGCTAATTCCCAAATATTAAATTTCTCTTCAGGTAGAGAAACCACCTTCATTTGATATATTATTACTAGATGCCTGGTGCACAAAATTCATGCACAGGAGTGGGGATCCCTCAGCCCGTCCTGTACCCTCTCCAATCCAGGAACCCTTGGGGATGTCCAACTGCCTCTCACAATCTGGGACCACTGGCTCCTAACCACTCACTTGCCTGCCTGCTTGCCTGATCGCCCATAACCCCTCTGCCTGCATGCCTGATCGCCCCTAACTGCTCCCCTACTGGGCTGATTGTCCCAACCACCTCTGCCTCACCCCGCACCCGGGACCCAGGATTCCCTCCTCTGGCCGATCACAGGCACCCAGGACCAGGGTTTCCCTCCCTCTGGCCGGCCACAGGCACCCAGGACCTAGACTGGCTTTGCCCAGTCTGGCCACAGCTGCAGGGGACCCTGGGAGGGCAGGCCACAGCCACAGGCACCCAGGATCACGGGGCAGGCAGCTTGTCCCTCTCCTGGGCCACAGCCTGGCTGGCCCCCATTCCTCTCTCGCAAGCTCATTTGTGCCTGGCTGGTCCCCATTCCTCTCTCTCCAGTGTTGAGTGTCTGAGCTGTTACGGCATGAGGGCATGAGGGTGTGATGACCATTTGCATATTAGCTCTTTATTATATAGGATTTTTCTAAGTAGATAGAAACATAATTTAATATTATTAATATACAATTGAGAATACATATGATCAATTTGAAGGTGATCTTTAATTTGAAATTTAGAATGATTTGTGTCTTCATAAGATCTGTCAGTGTGACTCCTAATTAGGTAATTTACCCCTGAATGGAAAATGAGGCAAGAGTAGACACTGCCAATGGAATTATCTCTGTATTCCTGAGGGAAGAAAATCCTTCTTTAGTTACCTCAGCTGCCTTCTGACAAAGATGAGGTTTAAATCTTCCACATTTACCTCTTGCCTAGAATGTAGCTAATAACCCGGGGTTGGCGCTAGACTTTTCTTTTGTCCCTTTCCCAAATATGAACACACACACACACACACACACACACACAGAAATAATAATAATAATAATAATAACAATAATAATAATAATAATAATAATAATAAACGATACCTGGCTTTAGTCTTTCCTTTGCACTCTTTTTGGGATCTATGACATACTTTCAAACATTCTTAGATCAACTCCAGTAATCAATCCACATTCGTGTAACCCCTGCAAATGGAAGGACCATCAAACACCTACAAGATTCACTTCTCACTTAAAGCACAAGGAAACAAAAGCCCAACCTGTCAGCTGTAGAATCCAATAAAGACCCAAATCTCCTGTCTTAGAATTCAGTACTCTTTCCAAATCACTGTAAAAGTTTTATACATACCTGTCCTTAGGACCTATGTATTTATTGTTTACATGTTCGACTAAGTTTGGGAGTTGGCTAACCTGAATAAAGAAAATGAAGAGACTATTGAAGACTATTAGATATGGTTCAGATGAAGGGTGAGCAAATCTGACCCACTTGCACTCAGAGGTTCAAAATATAAATCTAACTCAGTTGCAATCAAGAATATGACAATAGCCCAGCCAGCATGGCGCAGTGGTTGAGTGTCAACCTATGAACTAGAGGTCCCACTTCGACTCCCGATCAGGGAAATGTACAGGAGGCAGCAAACCAATGATTCTCTCTCATTATCAATGTTTCTATTTCTCTCTCTCCCTCTCCCTTCCTCTCTGAAATCAATAAACATACTTAAAAAAAGAACATGAAATTAAATGTCAACATACCAAAGACGAGAGAGAGAGAGAGAAAGCAAATATATGCAAAAAAACTAACATGCTACTTACCTTAAAACACTAAATGTAGAGCAAATCTCATCATGTTTCTTACTAATTTATAACCTCCATACACTGGTCAAGATAAAAAGCCACATGAATGAAAGATGAGATCTGTATTTTATCCAAAAACTCTTTCTGGCAAAAAGTTGTTGCTTTCAATAACCCTGCTACCTGAAACCATAGAAGGAAGCAGGTACTTCCTCCCTTGTTTTATTTTTCAAAACTATCCACTAATCTTTTAATTAAAAGTGAATGATAGAGAGATGGCAAGTGAGCAGAAGAAGATGAAGAACACAGCTCCCTTATGTATTTGCACAACCCTGATCAGTCTGCACATCCCTCAGAGAGGTCTGTATTCATTACATGGAATCTAATCCATCCTCCTAAAGCTGATGCAGTCCACTGCCATGGTTGGCCCTCATTCATCATACTTGTGGACAACAGCTGGTAAAATATATAACCTAGAAGAGTCACTTCTAGGAGGACTTTACATACAATAGAATATTAACAGGCTAGAGCAAATTTGAACTTTAAATAATGAAAGAACCCTGATTTTCCTAGAAGTTCCTGAACAGTGCACTTAAGTTAATTGTTCTCTCAATTCAGTAAGTTGTCTTTAATTTTAGTCATGAAAGTACTATTTTGGTAATAATATAAATACCCAGACATACATGATGCCAACAGGTTTACTTAAGCCAAGAAATGAAAGTGAAAATAATACATATGCCCCATCTATATAACAATTATATATTGTTATATATAATTTATATCCTATATAATAAAAGGCTAACATGCAAATCGACCAAATGGCGAAACAACTGGTAGCTATGACACACACTGACCACCAGGGGGCAGATGCTCAATGCAGAAACTGCCCCCTGGCGGTCAGTGCACTCCCCCTGTAGGAAGCCAGGCTCAAGGCTGGCGAGTACAGTGGTGGTGGCCGGAGTCTCTCCCACCTCCACAGCAGCACTAAGGACCCCTCGGGGGATGTCCGACTGCCAGCTTAGATAAACTGGCAGTCGGACATCCCCCGAGGGGTCCCGGATTGCTAGAGGGAGCCAGCCAGGATGAGGGACCTCACCCTTCCAGTGCAGGAATGTTGTGCACTGAGGGCTTACTATATGCTGGGCACTCTACTAAGCATTTTCGTAAGTTACTGCAGTGATAGTATTAATTACATATTGCAATTTTACTTTTGAGGGGAAAAAGTCTCTGAAATGGTAAATAGCTCACTCACATTTAAATATCTCTTAAAGTCTCTAATACTTAGAAGCCATTAATTCTACCATTATTCTCTCTTTCTCTCAACTCCTCCTGTCCCCATAGACCTCCCGGCCCAACTGATATTTCAAGGCTTTAGATTTCTTTTTACAAAGAATTCTTTCATGCTTATAAGTGCTTGTGCTCTTCTAGGTGCCTAAGTCATTTCCATGAGCAAAAAGTGCAAGGTCTCTGCCCTCGTCAAGCTTCTCTCAGTTCCTAACTTCTGATCCCAATTCCCTTGCCTTGATCCCTTCCTCTTACAAGTCTGACAAAATCCCTACCCTGATTAAATCTAATTTGTGGCTGCTTCCTACTTGTCACTAACTGATCCTGGTTTCTTTTTGACAAAGAAAATAGTAAAAGTCAGAACACAACTATACAAACCTCCACCATGAAAAGCATCACTACCTGTATCTATCTCAACACTTGGCTTTCCTTCCTGCTTCTGTGAAAGATTTTTCCAGGTTTCTATCCAATGTGACCCTCTCCTTGCTAGATCCCACGTATACTGTTCTAGAATTTTTCCTCATGTTCCTAAGCATCACCAACTATTTTTCCTTTAAAAAATATAATTCCTATAAATATATAGCCGTAACAGCTCACAGAAAAAAAAAAAAAAAACCCTGATCAAAGATCCAAGACCCCTTTAATCTAAAATATATATAAAAGCTCCTCAAATCTGGTCCTGTAGGCTCTCAACTTCATGCCTTCACCAGGGGGGGGGGGGGCGCGGGGGGGTTGTGCCAAGACCATGATTGACCTCAAATTGTTAAATTCAGGCCAGTTTGTGGTTCTCATCTTACTTGACTTCTCAGCAGTGTTTGAATTAGCTGACACTTTCTCTTTCTTAAAACATGTTTTCCAGATGATTTCCAGGATACTATTTCCTTGATTGTTCTTCTTTCCAGAGAATTTGCTCAGAGTTCTTTGCTTGATTTTTCTTATGTCTCCAGACTCTGACCTTCAGGGTGCTCAGAACTCACTCCATTGGTATCTTCTCTTTAAAAGTCACTGCCCTACTGAAACCATCTAATCTCATCTCACCTATCTACTGATTATTTCCCAGTTTATATTTCCAGGTTGAAATGCCTACTTCTCAATATTACTTGGATGTCTAAAAGGCATCTCAAATTTAACAGGTCGACATTTGGTCTTCCCGTTCCTCCCTCCCTTCAATAAAAGCTTGAGTCATCTTTTTAGTCATCTTTAATAGCAAATATTTTCTCCCACATGCCAATGTGGAAAACCTAGTATTATCCTTGATTTATCCTTTTCTCTCACACCACACGTCTAATCCCCCACAGATTGCACTCTTGCCAAACCTTCATCACCTTTTACCTGCATTACTGCAATCTTCTCCTCATGGGCTGCTCTGTTGGCACTTCCTCTCACATCAATTCTTTTTTCTTTAAATATTTATTGTTGAAAGTATTACACATGTCCCCATTTTCTCCCCATTGGTCCCTTCTAGTGCACTCCTGCCCCTTGCCCCAGGCCTGCACCACCCAATTGTCTGTGCCCATGCGGTATGCATACAAGTTCTTTGGTTGATCTCTTCGCATCCACCCACCCACCCCGGCCTTTCCTCTGAGATTTGACAGTCTGTTCCATGCTTCTGTGTCTCTGGATCTATTTTGTTCATCAGTTGATTTTGTTCAATAGATTCCACATATGAATGAGATCCTGTGATACTTGTCTTTCTCTGACTGGCTTATGTCACATAGCATAATACTCAGCAGCCAAGATGATCATTTTGAAATGAAAGTTAGATCCTCTCTCTCTTTGGATATAAATCCTCTTAGTGTACAAGCCAAATCTAACAACAGCACTACATGATTTCCACTTTATCTCCTGACCTCATCTCCTATTCCTCTCCTCCTCTAGCTCCATTTCAGATCCCCTGGAATCCTCCAGCACACCAAACTTGATCCAGGCTCAGGGCCTCTGCCTGAGACACACCTCTCTGATAGCTACAGAACTAGACTATTGGTTAAGGTCATTAGCATTTACTGCTCTAAAAGACACACTATACATCACCTAAGTAGTGTAAAATAATATAATTTGGGAGTTTTTTTAGTGGTTTTTTTATGGTTTTTGTTTTATTTGTTTTGTTTTGTTTTTGCTAATGTCACAGTTCAGTGAGAGTTGGGAAGTACCCCTGGCCAGTTCTTCCTCCTGAAAGCAGAGATTTCAGGTACCTTTCAGCAGCGCCACCATCTTAGAGTCCTTTAACTCTGGTCACACAGAAAACAGGAGATTTGCATAATTGTGACAGTTTTGAGTAGCTGGCCTGAAAGTGGCATGTATCTCTTTTTTCTACATTCCAAAGGCCACCGCTCAGTCACGCAGCAAGAGAGAAAAGTGTCTAAAGCACAGATATAGCCTAGATATTTGGGTGATCCTAAAGTCTCTGCTACATTGGTTCCCTTTCTTAGGGAAGATTCCTGAGGCTTTCCCTGGCTACCATATTTAAAAATTCAACACCTCCTGAGCCAAATATTGCAATAGGTCACCAGTCTTGAAGAAGAGAAGGCAATGTGAGCATGGAGGAAGAGATGACAATGCAGTATAAGCCAGGAAATGCCAGTAGCTGCCAGAAGCTAGGAAAGGTAAGGAACAGATTCTCCTCTAGAATCTCCGAAGAACTTTGAGCTTCCAGATTTTGAGTTAATTTCTGTTGTTTAAGCCTCCAAGTTCGTGGTAATTTGTTATAAAGGCAATAGGCAACTTATACACAGAGGAAAGTGAATTAAAGTCATAATTACAAGACTATGCTCAAAATGAATACATAAAAACTCCCTTTTGCATCAATATTAATTCTATATACATCCTGTTCAAATGAATTAGCACTGTGTCTAAACTCATGGGGAGAAAGTGGATTTTGGCAAGCCTTCACTAACCATTTATTCTTAGTTAGAGCATTATAATATACTAGAGGCTCGGTGCACCAATTCATGCACATTGAAAGTAAATTAATTAGAAGGTGGCCAGCGAAGTGGGAGTAGCCGAGATGGGCCGGACACACTTTGGAGCTAACCTCCCGTGGTCCCTCCCTGGCCAGCTGCACCTGGGGCAGTGCAGGGGCTCAAAGGGCGCCTGCGGAGTGAGCGGGGTCCCTCCTGCAGGTGGGGTCCCTTGGCCTGACCTGCAGGGATCAGGCCAAAACTGGCAGTCTGACACCCCCTGAGGGGTCCTGGAGTGCGAGAGGGCATGCTACGAAGTTGCTGTCACTTGGCAACTACTGCATTGAGTGTCTACCTCCTGGTGGTCAATGCGCAGCATACCTACCAGTCGGCTGGTCAGCCAGTCGCTTAGCCATATATATATGCACTCGTGCACAGGAGGGGATGTCCCTCAGTCCGGCCTGCACCCTCTCCAATATAGGACCCTTTGGGCGATGTCTGACTGCCAGTTTAGACCCAATCCCCTAAACTGGCAGTTGGACATCTCCCTCGTAATCTGGGACCTCTGGCTCTTAACCACTCACCTGCCTGCCTGCCCGACCACCCCTAACCACTCTGCCTGCTGGGCTGGTTGCCCCCAACTGCCCCTCCCCCTGCTGGCCTGATTGCCCCAACTGCCCCCCCTGCCGACCTGCTCACCCCAACTGCTCCCCCACCTGCCTGATCACCCCCAACTGCCCTCCCCTCCTGGCCTATTCACCGCCAAACGCCTCTGGCTCAGCCCCGTCATCATGGCTTTGTCCGGAAGGACATCCAGAAGGTCTCCCGGAAGGTCTCCTGGTCTAATTAGCATATTACCCTTTTATTAGTATAGATATAGACAGTTTGTTCACTTTATTGATGAAATTAGACATATTTGGGTCAGATTATATTAGCACTTCATAAATTATTTGCTAAACAATCTATTATAAGATATTAGATATGAGAGCCAGAAACAAATCCTTTTCTTTAGCATATTTTAGTAATTTTCTGAACTGCATTGCTCTATGACCATAAATTATTGTCAAATAAATATAATTAATTGCTCCTGAAAAATGAAAAATGTGAATGTCTTTAGGGTGCGGGCTGAGCATATAGAAAGATTTTCTTCCTTAATTAAATGAAAAATCATGCCCTGACCAGTTTGGCTCAGTGGATAGAGCGTCGGCTTGTGGACTGAAAGGTCCCAGGTTCGATTCTGGTCAAGGGCATCATACATTGGTTGTGAGCACATCCCCGGTAGGAAGTGTGCAGGAGGCAGCTGGTCGATGTTTCTCTCTCATCGATGTTTCTAACTCTCTATCCCTCGCCCTTCCTCTCTGTAAAAAATCAATAAAATGTATTTAAAAAAAAAAAAGAAAGAAAAATCATGGGAGGAAGGTCTCTGCTTCTCTTTCAGAGGATATGATCATAATTGTGTCTCCCTGAATGCCTGAGGTTGCCGCAGTCATTTTGGAAATATAGACTTGAATACGGCTGATATGTTGAGTAGAGCTGACGGCAGAGATGGAAAGCATGAATATATTGATCCCACCATTGAGCTGTTGAACCAACCATGGAACCACCCTGTGTTCTCTGATATAGTTAATTTCCACTTTTAGTTGCGTATTCAATTATTTGAAACTGAAAATCTCTCAATTTAGGCAATGATCGTTACAATAAGGCCACTTATGTCGCTTCTGAATAATGTGTCTATTCAATGAAAAAATGATATTGTAAAACCCTTAATCATGTTCAACAATTAACCAGGACATGATTAAATCTATTTTAGGTTCCAGAGAAATAACATGGAAACTGAGATATTAAATAGCCTATCAGCAGTTTGGGGATTTTTTTCCACGTAAGGAATCAATTTGTGTTGCCATGACGGTGATTTCAGTTGATGCCTTTATTGAGCACTGGCAGTGCTCTCTAAATGGTACACTGAAATGGATAAATGGGCAGCAGATTTTTTTGTAAAGAGCAAATGTATCCTTGGTTTGCTTGGTCACTACTTTCATGCTGATAGCAGAAAAACCTGGATTTCCTCTGTTGTAAGATTGATCTGAAAATAGAAAGCATCTTAAAATTTTAGCATACAGTCAATGAAGTGGTGATTGCACAAAATTTAATATTAAATTAACAGTTTTATAAATAATGGCATCTTTTAATCTATGAAATACATGAGCCCCACCCCAGAGTGACTGCCATGATGGCTCAGTATCTATTAACCAAACAAATAAAGCGTTTGTGTCTGGAATTTTGCAATGAACAAATATCTAAATATGAGAACACAATATCTCTACTGATTCTTTAAGTAAAGCTAAAATTAAATATTTTGCATACTGATCTTACCTTATAAGAATACATGAGCTCATGTAAGAAAATTAATGATTCAACAAAAGATAACATTAATAAGTTAATTTATCTTAAAAGATATTTATTGTCATTGTTTTGTAACAGACAATAAAATTTCCAGAGGAAATCAGCATTGTTTTCTTGTCCTTAATTTTTCCAGAATTCTTTCTATAAAAGAATAATTGAACCTTCTACTTTAGGAGTGTATGGTTTATACCATTATGCAATAGAAATTTTTTGAAATTTATAGTATGAAACTAGAAATTCACTCTCAACTCTACTTTGCTCAGAGTAATCATAATGATATCTTACCTTCAAAACTTGTTTTGGGAATCAAGTAATGAAATACGTGTAAAGACTTTTTATGTTCTTTAGTTTTTATGACTGTTGTCAAAATCATAACAATTAAATAAATGTGGTGAGAGTTGATGTCTTATTTATAGAGAAACTGAGCAATAAAAAATGTGTTCTGATAATAGCATAACAATGACCAAATTGGGAAAATAAAGATATTTATAAGTATCTATATATATAAAAGCCTAAGAAACTGTCCAACCATTCAACTGGTAGCTATAATACACACTGACCACCAGGGGGCAGACTATCAACGCACAGGCATAGAAACGTGCAACAAACAGATGAATCTCAGAGGGAAGGTGGGGGGAATTGAAGGAAGAGATTAACTAAAGATCTTATATGCATACTAGAGACTCGGTGCATTGGGTCCCTTGCCCTGGCCTGTGGGGATCAGGCCAAAACCAGCTCTCCCACATCCCCCAAGGGTCCCAGGTTGTGAGAGAGCACAGGTCAGGCCGAGGGACCCCACCGGTGCACAAATCCATGCACCAGGCCTTTAATCTATCCTATATAATAAAAGAGAAATATTTAAGTTGGCCGCCTCTCCACTACACTCACCAGCCAATCAGGAGTGAGTATGCAAATTAACCCGACAAAAATGGCCAGTTAATTTGCATACACAAGTGCAGAGCAGGAGAGCTGGTGGAAAGTGGAGTGGCTTGGGGAAATTGGTTCCCCAAGCCGCCAGACAGAGAGCAGAGAAGGAGAGCTGGCAGCTTGGAGGACTTGGCAGAGTGGGAAGCCATGGGACAGAGACAGAGCAGGAAGGGAAAACCAAGATCACAGGGAGCACCAGAAATTCTGGGAATAGTAGTTTTGGTGGCTGCCCCAGGACCGGAAGCGGAAGCCCAGAGCGCGGGGAGCACCAGAAATGCTGGGAATCATAGTTCTGTTGACAGACGGATCTCCTAGACACTAAAGCAAAGTGAGCCTGGAGCAAGTTACTCTTGAGGTGGGGGATGGAGGGAAAGCAAAGGTGAGAGACATAAGTAAAATCAGAGTGTATAGGAAAAATTAAAGGGAAGATATCCTAAAACTTCCAGGAAATCTCCACCAATGAAGCAAAGAAAAAAAAATGCCTCTGTTATTCTGTGAGCAACAAACCAAACTGAGTTGGGGTCTCAAACAATTCACTCATATGATTGCAAAGACAGACAGAAACTCCCAGATTGGAGAGGGCTCCCCTGAGGGCTCCCAGATTGGAGAGGATGCACAAATGTCATGCACTGGGCCTCTAGTACATATATAAGAGCTTAAGAGACCAAAAAACCTAATGACTGGTCAACCTGTTGTTATGATGTGCACTGACCACCAGGGGGCAGAGGCTCAACACAGGAGCTGCCCCCTGGTGGTCAGTGCACTCCCACAGCTAACCTCCCGTGGCCAGCCAGCCAACCTCCCGCGGTCCCTCCCCCTGGCCAGCCAATCGGCCCCAATAACCAGACAGGCCAAGGGACCCCACCCATGCATGAATTCATGCACCAGGCCTCTATTCCTATGAAAAATCATGGGAGGAAGGTCTCTGCTTCTCTTTCAGAGGATGTGATCATAATTGTGTCTTTACAAGACAGTTTTCTTTCTTTTTTTTTTTTAGTAAGAATAACATAAATCAATAATTGCATATTCTCAGATTGAAGTTTCAAAAGTAATTAGAAATGGTCCCTGCCTTGAGGACATAGCATTATAGTATTTGGAGAGATAATAGATGCTAAGCATTAAGTGAGATAGAAGAAGTAAGGACAATGACTATGAGAATACAGAGAATGAATGCCTCATCAGAGAGATGGAAAATGCAGGTTCCATTTCCCAAAGTTAGGTTTCCATAGCTCTTCATGTCTTGGGCAAAATGAAATTCTTATTTTCAACTTTCATGTACTCAGGTTGATTTTGGTGCCATATAACAGGCATCATGTTTTACGAAATTGCAAAAAATTGAGGACAAGGCACAATCCACACCTCTTCACTGTAAGCATTCATAAGCACTCTTATGGCTCCTCAAAATTGTGTTTACCTCATTAAATTAGGCATGTTGATGCTCCTTAGTAATTATGCACAGATATATTTTTCTTTATCTTATTAAAATACCTAATTGATGTACTCCTTCAAACACTTACTGAGCAAATACTATGTGCCGGACACTGGCCAGGGAGATAAAGATATGATGATGAACAAGATAAATAATATTTGCCCTCAGAGATCTAGTAAAGCAGTGCATCTCAAATCTTAATGCTCACTCAAATTATCAGGGATCTTTTATAAAATTCAGATTTTAATTCAGTTGGTCAGGCAAGGATCTAATAAGGTCCAAGGAGATAATGTTGCTATTGGTCTATGAATCCCACTATGAATAGAAAGGTATTTAAACATACAGACAGGTAAACCAGTTATTGTAGTACAGTAGTTAATGGGAGACAGAGAAAACAGAAAGGTCAATGAGATAAATGGAAAGAAAGATATGCCTTGAAAATAGATCTTCTCATGTAAAAAAAAATTTAAAAAATATAGACCACAAGTATATATGGTAAAGTAGGAATATCCACTAAGTATGTAACAATAGCTAATCCTATCTAATAAAAGACAAACATGCAAATTGACCGTACCTTCGCTATGCCCCAAACCACACACACCAGCCAATCAGAGCGACTATATGCAAATTAACCCAACCAAGATGGCAGCCGGCAGTCACGGAGCTGGAGCAAGCAGGAGGCTTGGTTGCCCCCACAATGGAGGAAACCAAGCTTCCTGCCTGCTCTGGCCTCTGCTGAAGGAGTGGCTGGGGGCCTGGGCCTTTGGGAGCAGGGCGTGAACTACACAGCTGGGAGAGGGGCCTGGGTTGCTGGGAGCAGGGTGGGAACTATGCAGCTAGATGAGGGGCTGGAACTTCTGCCATGTCACCATGGCAATGCGGCAGAAGGTCCCACCCTGTAGCTGCTTGCTCATTCATTTACTCGCTCATTCATTCACTCATTCACTCACTCATTATTCACTCACTCACTCAGCAAACCCTCTCAGGTCTCTGGCACCAGGCCAGGCACTGAAGGTGATGCAGGATAAGACAGAGCTATGTCCTCAAGATGTTAGTAATTCAGTAGGGCAAAGCATGCACATGAACAAGGCAGTTGTACACACAGATGCACTGTACTGGGTTCGGTGAGGGCTGTAAATAACGCCAACCTTGTTCTCTTGATAAAATGGGGCCTCGGGAGCCAGGCTGCCCCAAGCCTGTAGGCCTGCGCCTAGGACCTGAGCAGCCGTGGTCACGGAACATGACAGAGGGTGCAGGTCGGGCTGAGGGGTCTGGCCCACCCTTCATCCCCCCACCCCCATGCATAAATTTTGTTCATTGGGCTACTAGTATATATATATTCTCATTTTAAACCATTTTACAAAATATATTCCAATTGACTTACAGAATTAAGCATAATTAGAAATAAAAGGAAACAAATAAAAAGTATAAGTGAATACTCAACTAATCTAGAGTTGAAAAAGAACTTTTGCATTATTAAAGGAATGAGGAAAATCAGAAAATAAAAATCTCAATAAGTTGACAACAAAACTTAAACATTTATGCATTTCAAAAAATGAACAAAAAGGGAAGAATCTGTTTCTTTTACTCTCCCTTAATAGAAACAGTTATATCCAGACTCTGAATTAATTAATAAAGTCATTTATTTATTAATCTCCTCCATTGATGGTAGATTGACCTTAACAAAACCTTTATGTCCCTTGGATCCTATGCACACACTTAAAATCTGCAATGAGCCCGGCTGGTGTGGCTCAGTAGTTGAGTACTGAGGTCACAGGAGGTCACAGCTCAATTCCCAGTCAGGGCACATGCCAGGGTTTTGGGCTCGATCCCCAGAGGGGGCATGTAGGAGGCAGCCTACCAATGATTCCCTTTCATCATTGATGTTTCTCTCTTTCTCTTCCTCTCTGAAATCAATAAAAATATCTTTTTTAAAAATCTGCAATGAATATGCTACCAGTACTGTTTAGCAAGCTCTGAAGACTCTTGACAATACGAGCTAATTTCACCTACCATTCCACTCTTACCATATTCTACTCCATTTATGAATTCCTTACTCTAGTGCTTTAATAAATCTAGTTCTTCCATTGTGTCTTTATTAAACTGTTTACCAAATTGATGCCTCCACCTTCCCCTCTGTTATACTAAACCCAAAAATGCATCCGAGAGCAAGTTAGGTTTCACCTTTTCAACTACACCAAAGAGGTCCTTTAGACTTCATGGGAACGTCATAGTATGTGACACCTGTATTCACTTTAAGGAATTAAACAGGATGCTTTGATTTAAAACCATTTTTGAAAAAGTTATGTGGTCCAATGTGAATGTCAGTTTACATAGAGGACAGAAACTGTCAAATGCTTAGCATATTATGTTGCATCTTTGAGCTACAAATAAATAACCACTGAGTTAATGTCTAACTCTGTGGGTGAGATGCTCATCATAGGGCTTTAAGTATTTTTAAGAGCTTTGATTATGTCTTTTACTAAATCACTTAACAGCCTTAGAATCTCTATACCAGGGTTACTATATATATAGGATGGGGCTAAAAGTAGGGTTATAGTTGTTCATATGGAAAATAACACAATAATCCTATATAATAAAAGGCTAATATGAAAATTGTAGCCTCAGGAGTTCAACCAACTGGGAGTTCGCCTGCTTGCTATGCTATGCGCTGACCACCAGGGGGCGGCACGGAATGAAGGAAGGCCCGGTTGGCAGCCAGCCACCAGGGGAAGGAAGGCCCCAATCAGCCCTGATCACCAGCCAGGCCTAGGGACCCTACAGGTTCACACATTTCATGCACTGGGCCTCTAGTTAATAGATAATAATACAAGAATAATCTGTTTTATGTACTCACAACTGTAGCCTACTTTTGCTCCACCCTGTACAAGCAAATGTTTCCTAAAAACTAAGATGTTCCAATGAATTCCATTGATGCACTATATTTCATAAAATTAGGTAATGTTTATATCACTAAGTTTGTCTTCCTTTGGATTAGAAAGAATTACTGCATTTTTAATAAAAATTTTAAATTCCTAACAGAATTTTAGAAGTTGGCCATATTCTAAACTATACCTTAAAAAAAAAACTTAAAAACTGTATTATAATATATTAATCTAAAAGTTAGAGATATAATTATTTTAAATGTTACTTTTTATTAATATACATTGACTTACCTTATAAAAATATTTCTAACAATTATTTGTTCTCTATCTTATGTATACCTGGATTCAATGTTCATCATTCAGTTATTTTACAATGATTTCTTCATTTGTCTCTTATGTGGATTCACTCTAAGATGGGATGAGGCATAGCATATTCTCTGAGTTTTTATATGAATAAGTACACCAGTATTGCCATTTTGTACTTGAATAATAATTTTCCTGGTTATAATATTCTTGAGACATACTCTTCCCTTAGAATTTTGTAAATATTGTTCTATTATCTTCTGGCACACCATTTTTCCATGAAGGTATTTGAGTCCAACCAGATTTATTCCCTTTGTAAGTTCTTGGATAGCTAATGAATTCTTTCTTAATCCTTGAAATTCAATCACTTTTCCAGAATGTCATGAAATCGGTTATTCTAATGAATTTCTTAAAAACAGTGCACTTTTGATCTGTGAGAATTAGTTTCAATTTCAGAAATATTTTCTAGTATTATGTATTTTTTTAAATTCCATTTGTTGGATTTTCACTTCCATCACACCATTTATCTTTATTTTGGATCAACATTTCCTATATACTACGAACCTGAACATCTCAGATTACTTTATCATTTTCCTCTTCATTTCACTGAGACTGCTAGATGGCTTTCTTCTGTTACCATCTTAATTTTCCACATTGTCTAATTTGCTTCCTTCTACTTAACTAACTCTGTAATGGTGTCACTTTGGTCCTCTATTCATTTAGTTCTACAATCTCTTCTTTCAGCTCACTCACACATTTAATCATCTTTTATTCAAAGACGTCTCACCAGGCCAGCATGCTCAGTGGTTGAGCATTGACCTACGAACCAGAAGGTCACTGTTCAATTCCCAGTCAGGATACATGCCCAGTTGTGGGCTCAGTCCCCAATGGGGAGCATGCAGGAGGCAGCCAATCAATGATTCTCTCACATAATTGATGTTTCTATCTCTCTCTCCCTCTCCTTTCTTCTCTGAAATCAATAAAAATATATTTTTAAAACAGACATCTCATTAAAATTACATTCTCTTTAAGTTTTTCTGTAGCATAAAACATTTGTGGTAAACTTAATTCTGTTTTTCTCTTTCGGTTTTATTTTCTTCAAATGAATTATTTTGTCCTTTCTATGCTTTAAGTCTATCTTTATTTTTGCTTTGGCATTCTGTATACTTTTCATGTTTACCCCATGATTAATTTGGTCTTTCTTAAGATATTTTACTTGTTTTGACATAGGGTGGAAACATTTATGTTTATATTCTTCCCAACTTACCTGAGACTTATTAAGATTTTGTTTTAATTTTATCAAATTTGTTGGGGTGAGAGTGGTTAATAAAATTATGTTTCGAAGGTACAATTCTATAATACATCATTTGTAAATTTCATTGTGTTCATATAAATTTCTTCTTAAGACTTTATTCAAGAGTTGACAGTGGGTATTTTAGGCACATTTTTATAACCTAAAAGCCTATAATATAGAAGAAAAAAATCAAGTGGATATATTAGTGTCTTGGGTTGAGAATTTGATCTTTGGATCATGATTGGATGAAGAAAAATCCCTAACTACCTAATTATGAACACTATAAGAACTCATCTACAGCGTACTTAAATTATAACTTCTAAGAGATTATTTTTCCTATTAATTTAATGTCTCTCTTACCACTTCCATCAGAGTATTTATCAAAATATATCCTTAAAACACATTAAAAAAATAAAAATTTGGGCTACCCCAGCAGTTGGGAGGCAGGCAGACAGCTATGTCTCTGACAATGAGCCTAAAACACTACACTGCTGCAGTGCCTGCTGAATACCTAGGCCCTGTGCACCCTGGGGCGACGCCTGAGCACCTGGGCTGGTGCCTAGAGAACCCTGCTTGAAACACCATCCTCTATGACAGTGGTTCTCAACCTTCTGGCCCTTTAAATACAGTTCCTCATGGTGTGACCCAACCATAAAATTATTTTTGTTGCTACTTCATAACTGTAATGTTGCTACTGTTATGAATCATAATGTAAATATCTGATATGCAGGATGGTCTTAGGTGACCCCTGTGAAAGGGTCATTTGAGGCACCAAAGTCAACTGCCAGACGGCATTCCCACTGAGCCAGGACTATTGGCAGATTGGCCCACATTCAAACCGGTGGACATCTGAAGGAACAGACACCCCGGACTGTGCTTGAGAACATCCTCCTACCCGCCCGGAATCTTCCATGGCCATGCCAGAGTCAGTGGTGAAGCCAGTGCCAGCACCACAGGTGGTCCAGTTCTCCAGCCCCACAGCCTGGAGCTGCAGCTTCCAGAGCTCAACCCCCCGCCCCCAACACACACACACACACACACACACACACACACACACACACACACAAACACACACACACACACAAAACCCTGGCTCCAAGTCTGCTAGCTTCTGGCAAGAGGAAGCAGAGGCTGAGATTGTCAGAGTTTCAGCAAGGATTGGACCCAGGGCTGCTTCTCTCCCAAGGTCCTTTTACAGAGCCTCCTGGGAATTTTGGTGCCTTCTCCTTCACCAGCTCCCTCAATCTGACCTTTGCCATGCCTCTCCTGGTTTGGCTCGCAGACCTCTTACATGCACGCTGAGCTGTAGATGTGGGTGTATTTTTGCAGGATCTGCAAGACACTTCTGTGGCCATGGCTCATCCAGGAGACAGAATCCCTGTTGCTACCCTGTGAATGGACACAGTGTTGGAGGATACCCAGCCTTTCTCCCAGCCTTTGATTGGTCATTCTCCCAGTGTGCATCTCTCTCTCTCTCTCTCTCTCTCTCTCTCTCTCTCTCTCTCTCTCTCTCTCTCTCTCTCTCCTGAGAGGACTGTCAGTCCCAGAACATGCAGCAGTGGGCCTGGGCTGAGAAACCAGCCCAGCTTCTGGCAGGAAAGGCAGAGGAGGTAGATGCCTTTGCTCTGGGCTTCCCAAACACCAGCAATAGTATCTCTGGAGAAGATGAACTAGAGCCCTTCCAGGATGGAGCTGGTGAGGAGGCAGAGGAAACAATAGGAGAAGGCATGAGCATGGGTGAAGGGAAGGGGGCGGCAGGAACACAAGCATCTGCCAGAGCAGAAGAGCCCGAGACACACACAGAAGTGAGAGAAGTAGAGGGATCCTGGGGGCTACTGAGGCCGAGGAGCCAGACGGATCTTCAGAGGATAAGGACTCTGCAGGTAAGACATCAAGTCCAGAGTCGGCCTCCAGCATCCCGGAGTTACCTCAGGCCGGACAACTTGAGTTCCTTGAGCCAGCCCCACTGACCAGCACTACAGTCTTATCTTCAGAGCTTCTGGAGCCTCTATTGGCCAGGCTTCCCCCTCCTCCGGCCCAAACTGCTGGCCCCAGACTCCATCAAGATCCCTACAAGACAGGACTGAGCCACCATGCTAAGCTCTTCAGCTTCCATGCTAAAATGGCCATGGAGACGAAGGCTCTTGAGAGGGTGGAGAAGTGCCTGGACAAGTATTTCCAACATCTTTGCGATGACCTAGATGCATTTGCCGCTCATGCTTGCCGCAAGACTGTGAGGTCAAGGACCTGGACCTGCTGATGTGAAGGCAGGGCCTGGGCACGGACCGAGTCTCCCTGCACGTGCGTGTGGAGCAGCACCTGCCCCTGGAGTACCAGCAGCTCCTCATTCCTTGTATGTTCAGTGACACCGTCTTCCCTGGCCAGTAAAGGTCAGACTTCAACACCTGCTCTGTTCCCACAGGGGTCCCCTTGGCCCCACATACTCTTCCAGGTCTCCTCACCATGCACCACCATCAATACAGTGTCATGCCCTGGCCGGTGCATTCAGTGGTTAGAGCATCAGCCCACAGAGGGGTCCTGGTTCAATTCCTAGTCAAGGGCACACGCCTCCCTTGTAGGTTCCCCAGCCCCGGTAAGAGCGTGTGTAGGAGGCAACCAATCAATGTGTCTGTCACTTGGATGTTTCTCTCTCCTCTTCCTCCCTCCCACTCTCTGGAAATCAATGAAAAAAATATCCCTGGGTGAGGATTAAAAACAGAAAGAAAGAATGTAACAAAGAGAAAAAAATAAATAAAATAAAATTCCTTAGAACATACAACTGCCTGATAAATAGAGCTAGATCAAAAGTTCACCAAAGAATTACTAGAAGAAGAAAAAAATAAACAAAAAGTTCCCCCTTAAGTTCACTTTCAAATTATTTAAGTCATTATGGCCTAAAATTATTTATGTTACATTTATGCCTAACTTTACCTATCAATGCCAATTTGGTCTATATTCTAAGATATTTCATTTTCTTACTTCCATCATTATAACAATTAAAAACTGAACAAACTAAAAATAAACAACTTTTCTTGGACCCATCAGAGAGCCGAGCTCACAGAGTTAACTGACTCTCTGATATTCAGGAGACTGGCAAATGCACAGGATCAATAGCACAGATCTGCTTACTTGGAGCAGAAGCCACTGGAGTCATAAACTGGTAGGAACATTTACATGGTAATTTTGATGACCCACTGACGTTTGGTTATGAGATGAGCGAGAAATTCTTGAGGGGCCCCAATCTTAGGAAGATGCTCCAGACTTCCAAGGTTTTACCTCCAGTTGCCCCACCATGATCTCCCATTCAAGAGTCAAGAAAGATTCCTTGGTAGCTCTCGTATGGAGGGGAGGGGGGGATAAACCATTTTTTTAAATGACCAGAGCATTTGCGCACTCTTCAGCGGAAAAGACTTTAGCCACAGGCTTACATTACATGTCCCTATTCCCTTTAGCTATTTTCTCACCTGGGTAGGTGGGGGATAAATAAGAAACACTGGTAACATTTACAGCTCAGGGACAAAGGCTCAGTCCCCTAAAATAATAAAATGTACTCCTTTCTTTTATACTTTACATCCACAAAAACAAGACTCTAGTATAATAGCAAATAATTACAGGTAAAAAGCTGAAAACCTCAGGCTGTGTCTGAGGTGGCTTTCTTATAGGAGTCCTAAGGCAACATATGAGACAACATAAAGTCACTAGAGGAATTTGAGCCTCTGGCATCTGAGGTTACAGCAAACTTTATATAAACACTAAATCCTAACCAGATTATCATAATATTTCAAAGTAAATGCGTTTTACCTCATTCTTATTGTCAATTACATCCTATTGGTTTTTAAAAATTACCAAAAATTCTAAAGGTAAGGAATAATGTCAGCCAAAAGATACAAAGCAAGCATTACTTCAATCAATAAATAATAAATAAATAAATAAATAAATAAATTCTAGACTCAGATATTACACCAATTTTGAAATTATTATACCGGACATTTAAAGTAACTATGATTCATATATTAAGAGTTCATGAAAGATGGGGAAAATGTTCTAAAGAGGAATTGTAAAATCCAACCAGTTTAATTTGCTGTACACAACAGAAAATAGGAGTAAATAAGCAGAATAATGGAAACCGTAAGAAAAATAAAATAACTAAGAGAAATCAAGTGGAAATGACTGAGTTCTGTTTGTCTCATAAGCATTGTACTCTAGTTACCTACTAAAGAGGAACGGGTTAACAATTCTGAAGTGATATACATGTATACTGGAACTGAGAAAATTAATTTCAGATATTGGGAGTTAGGTTTCTCACTGTTGAGAGGCACTTTAAATATTTTTATTGATTTCAGAGAGGAAGGGAGAGGGGCAGAGAGATGGAAGCATCAATGATGAGAATCATTGATGAGCTGCTTCCTGCACGCCCCCTACTGTGGATCGAGCCTGCAACCCAGGCATCTGCCCCTGATGGGACCCCGGAACCCAGGACCCTTTAGTCCGCAGGCCCATGTTGAGTGGTACTTTAAAGATAAGCAAGGAGAAGAGGCTAGAATGATCTTTGTGGTGATTCATTAGTGTTGGAGACATCAATATAAACTCACACACAGCTTAACACAAATACAGATGCTACACGTAGCAATATTTATACATACAGTATACAAATAGGTTAGTATGCACACATATATTTTTGCTCTGTCAGCTGAGATGGCCTAGAAGCAAGGCCTCTTTTGTTACGTCTTCTTCTCCAACTTCTCCACCTAGGAGCCAGGACATCCAAGTAGCAATAAGTACTGCTAGCACCTAGATCTTGACTTTTAAGACAATGGTGTAATGAAAGGAACCATGACTTGGGCAGGAAATATAGTAGTGAGCATGAAACATTTTTTAGTGGCAGGAAATTCGAAGGTCCCCTTCCCCCCCCTCCTCCCGAAAATAACTCAAAGCTCAAAGCTCACAGAAGCCCACTAAAAGAGCTCCTAGTGCCCAAAGTTCCAGATTTAAACAAAATAAAGTAGTACTGGATTAAAAACCAAAGTATTTAAATAAATAAATACCCATGAGCCCATGCTGATATAACTAAATAAGTGAATTAATATATTAGTGGAGAAGAGAAAAGAAACCTCCCAATCCAAAAACTCCAAACATTCCCTCAAGTTCTTAGAATATAGCCCTCACTCTTTAAGTGTGCATTACTCTCTTCCCAACAGAACAGAATGGAAAGAGGTAATAAAGAATAACTGGCAGTGAAGAAACTGAAAGTCACCACATCAGCCTGGTGATTAAGATCAACATCTGTAGTGAAAATTCACGTTGATAGTATGCAATGAAACCACCTTTGATACGATGCAATGAAAATGGTCCTTTAACGATCTTACTTTCAAATATCCATAGCCAGTCAAATCATGAGACAAAAAAGCAGGTAAATTCCAATAAATGAGAATCCTCCACAAATACCTGGCAAGGAGTTCTCAAAATTGATAAGGTCATCAAAAACAAGGAGAGTGAGAGGAACTGGCAGAGTTAACAGGAACCCAGCAAAGAGTGACAACTAAAGGTCATATCCTGAATGGGATGTGGAGAAGAAAAAGATCATTAGATTTTTTTAAAAAGGAAATCTTAATACCTTATGGATTTCAATTAATAATTTATTGATATGGATATTAGATTATAACAAAGGAAACTGGGTGTGGAGTATATGGGAAATCTTTGTACTATCTTCACAATTTTTCTGTAACTCTACAACTGTCCCATAAATAAAGTTTATTTTAAAATAATTTATTTTCCCTGAGCGTAACATGTAAACTGCAAATGAATTATTATATTTGCTTTCTTTGGACCATCCATCACTTTTATACATTCAGCTTAAATAAAACCATAGTTACCAAACTCTCTCTTTCTCTCTCTCTCTCTCTCTCTCTCTCTCTCTCTCTCTCTCTCTCTCTCTTTCTCTCTCTCTCAAGTAAATGTTTTATAGTAGACATTTATATTAAAAAAATGGGCTCTAATTTCAATCAGTTTCCAAAACCTAAACTTAAATGATTTTATTAATAAACATACTGAGTTGAACTTGCATGCTTTTCTGAGCAAGAGTGTAGGAGAAAAGATGCGGGTAAAGAAATTAAAAAAGAGTTCCAGAGTTCTAACATTACCAAGGTAAAAGTGGTCTAATTAGAATTTGGACATAGTTGATCTCCACCCCACTGTATATAAACACTCTCACATGGTGAGCCATGTCTCTTAAGACCGATACCTTCATCTGGATAAACCACAAGAAATGAAAACATGCACACACACAACACATGCCCATTACCAAGGTAAAAGTGGTCTAATTAGAATTTGGACATAGTTGATCTCACACACACACACATACCTTGAAATAAGGAAAATATAAACCAGCTTATTTTCATTATTGGCCTTGCCAAATATAAACTTTAGAGACAAATTTTTAAATAAAGCAGCAACTATAAAAACAAACAATGAGATCCTTGTGTACAGGATTACGTAGTTGGGGTGTGCATATTTAAAATCAAGCTCTGCATAGAAATAAAATCAGTTTTCTCTGACTTCCTTTACTTCTACTTTTTAAGAAGTGGCCACAAAATTCCTTATTAACAGGAACCTAAGGTGCAAACATATGCTTGCTGGGGAGTAAAAGTTTGCTAAGGAGTATGTGGTCAATTAATCATTGTAAACAATTCTATCAAAAATTCAGTTACTTCAATGAATTATAAAAACCATCAAAGTTGTTTATTATTTTGAAAGAGTCTTGAAAACTAAGACAATCTAAAGACAAAACATAACCTGAATACCTCAACACCCCCATAATTGCTAAAATATAAATTTTCTTCATTGTTTCCTCTTTTATACTTAAAATATTTCTTATCCTACCCTATATGGTATATCACACATTACAAATTCATCATATGAAAGGCTCAAAATATAAAGCAAAACGCTTCATATTTTAGTGCACTATCCTATGTAATAAAAGGCTAATATGCAAATTGTCCCCAGGGGCAGGAATTGAACCAACCAGGAATTAGACCACCAGGGGGTGACACAAAACTAAGGAAGGCCCTGGCCAGCAGCTGGCAGCTGGGGAAGGGTGGCCTCGGCTGGCCAGCAGCCACTAGGGACACTACCTATGCATGAATTTTGTGCACTGGGCCTCTAGTTTAATTATAAGAATATGCTATTTCAATGTTATCTTTAACACTATTTTTCTACAGCAGTGCTTTCAATATTATTTTAATATAGAAAAATCAAAATGATTTTAACATAAAAATTAATTTTTATTTTCTTCATTAAAATAGTTAACTTAAAAAAATAAAACTACATAGTCAGAGTGTTACAGTGTTTGAGAAAAACCGGCCACACCTTTATAACTTTATTCGGAATTCATTGATATAAGAAAATATGTATAAAGAGAAGAGATTCTTTATTATTTTATGTGTCAAAAAAGTTATGAATATAATGTTATATATGTGTACATATAATACATGTGTATGTTATATGTGTTCAATATCACATATACATAATTATATATACATATATGTCTTATGTATATATCATATACTACAGAGAGGTTTTTATGCTAGTATGGTTCTTAATAGTAAAGGCTATGATTTCTATTTTATAAATTTTCTCTTGATTCAAAATTGGTTTTGTGGAATGGTGGGTGGAATGTTTTACTTTTTCTTCTGCAAACTTTGTTAGCCTTCCTTCTACTTACTTTGGCTCATTACTGTTTATATTTTGAATTATAGGTTGAAAGGAATCCTTTATCTTGCCAATCAGCAGCCCGAGTCTGGATCCCGTCTCCTTTCACTTCCTTGAAAATTTTATTGGTCAACTTCCCCCTTTTCCTATCTTCTTATTCTCCTTTCCCGCTAAGGTAGGCTTAGCCGATTCTAAACACTCAGAAGTGATCTTGCAATTCTCTTTGTGCTTATATACCCAGTTTTCTTTGTAGACCTTCCTCTTTCACTTACTAATTTCTGAAATGTCTCTGTGCCTAAAGCCAGATGCTATTTCAATTTAATGCAATCTTCTTGAACAGCCTGATCTTCTTCCAGTGGCTTCAGCTCTCACTTATCAGTTACTAACTCCCAAATTTATAACACTCCTCTGAGATCCAAATATATATACAATTACCTAATGGATTAAGGCCTCCAATCCTGTTCATCCTTAAAGTGGTAGTATCTCCTTTTCTTTACCTCCTGAGTTAATATGTTTCTCATACCCTAGCAAAAACAATAATTCTGTATCAAATCCTCTTCATTTTCTGTAGCTTTTTATCCATGTGAATCTTATGAATCCACTCCGTCTCTTTGTGACAAGGACACTGCCTTATGCTAACCCTAACCCATAATAACCAATTAAACTTTAGATCCCTCAGATACAGCTTATACACTGAAAACAGGAATATCTTTATTGAGCAATGCAGCTAATTATGTTACTCATCTAACTTGAAATTCTTCAAAAACACATTATTGCATATACCAAAAAAGAAAACGTCCAAACTCCTCAGAATGGTTTACATGAACCTTCATAATTTTCACCCTAACTGATGAAAAATTCCTATTCTTATAATCATACATATACTACTCACCCACCATCAATTCCCATTTCAGGCATAACCAAACTTCTTGCTATTTAAAAACAAAAACAAAAAACAAATAAACAAAAAAACACAAAAACTGTGCTTGGCCCAGCAAGTGTGGCTCAGTGGTTGAGCATCAACCTATGAACCAGGAGGTCACAGTTCAATTCCTGGTCAGGGCACATCCCCAGTAGGCAGCCAATCAATGATTCTCTCTCATTATTGATATTTCTCTCTCTCTCTCTCTCTCTCTCTCTCTCTCTCTCTCTCTCTCTCTTTCTTCCTTCCTCTCTGAAATCAATAAAGATATATATATTTTTTAAAAGAGTGCTTGCCCACCCAACATGGCTCAGTGGTTGAGGCCTATGAACCAGGAGGCACAGCTTAATTCCTGGTCAGGGTACATGCCTGGGTTGCATGCTGAATCCCCAGTGTGGGGAGTGCAAGACACAGCAGATCAATGATTCTATCTCATTGTCATCATTGATGTTTCTCTCTCTCTCTCCCTCTCCCTCCCTCTCTGAAATCAATAAAAATATATTTAAAATAAAATAAATAACTGTGCTTGCTTTTCCTTCTCAAGCAAAGTCTATGCCATTCCCATGGCCTGGAACCCTTATCCATCCTCTTAGACTGAATTCACTACTGACCCTATGTGTAAACCATCCTTGCCTCTTTTTCTAAATTATAAGTCCTTTTAATGGTTTCAGAATTCTATTATAACATTTTACATCATATTTTAATTTTGAAGATGATGCTAAATTAAAACTATTAGTTCATTAAGCATGTACAGTATGCCAAGAATTTTTCCAAATGATAAGTATACAATATTCTATTGAATATTTACAACCACTGCTTGTTAGGTATTTTCACTGCACAGACCACAAAACAGATACTCACAGATGTTAAGTATTATACCAGATTTACTCAATTAGCACACAGTCAAGAGGGTATTTAATCCATGAGCTTCCTGAGTCCAAATCCTTTGATTTTTTCCCCTATTATATTACTTTTTCCCCCAGTAGTTTGAATTCTGGGACTTCCCTGGGTAATTCTGGGTAAAGGACATAATTACTGCCCAAGGGAGGCTATAGAATCTTTTGAAACCACTTACATTAACCGTTCAGATTCCTAAAGTAACACATTTCAGTAGATGAGGTAGTCCTTTCCTTCTGTATGTTTTTGACATAAAGTATGTATATGCATCAGGTGGAATAATTCTATTGACCTGCATCTTTAATGCCTTGTGTTTAAAATTTTTCCAAACCACCTTAAATATTGAAGCTTACAAAATTGAGTATGACTAACCTGAAAAATTGCAAGGCAGTCTCTTTTGTGGTCTCTGCATGACATCTAGTGGTTGGATTTGAAAATTTCTAGGAAATTATCATGATTAACTAGTGCCAGGGAAAACAATCTATCTTGGTCTGGAGTCCTCATTCTTAACATCAAAAGGAAGAGTAATACAGAGATCTTTCACTTCTAATGTTTTTTTCTTTTTTGGGTTTTTTAAATATATTTTATTGATTTTTTACAGAGAGGAAGGGAGAGAGATAGAGAGCCAGAAACATCGATGAGAGAGAAACACCCATCAGCTGCCTCCTGCACATCTCCCACTGGGGATGTGCCCGAAACCAAGGCACATGCCCCTGACCGGAATCGAACCCGGTACCCCTCAGTCCGCAGGCCAAAGCTCCATCCACTGAGCCAAACCGGTTTCGGCACTTCTAATGTTTTGTTGTTGTTGTTTTTTAAAAGGGGGAGAGGGCCTTTCTTAATTATTTCTTTTACTAATTCTGCATGTCAAGGAAAAAGAATCTGCCCTTTGTGTCCAACAATCCATGCTTACTGGGATTTTGAAACTTTCTTATATGACTGTCATCTGCGCCTACATTTTATAGATATGACTTGGGTAACCATCATCAAACTAAAAGTGAATAAACCACTTTAATAGTTTTCCTCATGCTTTGTATGACAATAAACATTCTATATACACACATACTACATGTAATATAATGGTATTAAAATCAATGACACTGCTATGCAAAACTATTTTTTTTTAATTTTATATGTACCTGTTGATGATTCAGGGAAGGCTACAAAACCATGAAACAACTAAGATTTGAGTCATAGGATGACATTAGGTCATCATGATTTAGGTCCTTCATGATTTGGGATTTGTCGGGTAGAAGCTCTTAGTGCACTTGAATAACTGACAGTGGAAAATGGAACGACATAGGTTTCTAATACATGACGTGGTCAATGCCTCAGGGATGTAGCCAAGGGCTTGGGGTCCTAGCGGTCAGAAAAGGGATCACAAAGGAGCATGAGTTTGTTGGTAGGTGGGCAGCGTAACATGCTGTAAAGAGAAACAGCAGCTGAGTGGGAGTCTTGCTTCCATGGTTTGCTGTGGTGGGACCTCGGGCAGGCTACCTCACTAGTTTTTTTATCTGTACAACAGAGTCAAACTTAGTATCTATTTCATGTGATGAAGATTAGCACAGTGCCAGTCATGTGAGAATTGTAAGTCATTTTTATTACATATAAACAAAAAGGGAAAGTGTTCAAGTCAAATGTTGTTTCCTGAGAACATACACAAAGGGAAACATGGGCAAAGAGAAAGTAATCTATACTAATAAAAGGGTAATATGCTAATTAGACTGGATATATCAGATGTCCTTCCAGACAAAGCCACAGTGGTTTCGAGGGCCGAGGAGGGCCAGCAGTGGCAGCAGCAGCTGGGTGATGGGGGCAGCATCTTCCCCTGATCGGTCTGGTCGCCTCCCATGGGGAGCGGGCCTAAGCCAACAGTAGGACATCCCCTGAGGGCTCCCGGACTGTGAGAGGGGGCAGGCTGGGATGAAGGATCACCCCCCATCCACTGCATGAATTTTTGTGCACCAGACCTCTAGTAATAAATAAATATGATATTGCTGACACCAAGAATCTCCAAGGTAATTGAAAAGTGATTATAAATGTTTTATGGCAATCTATTTAAATTCTTTATTGTTTAAAGTATTACGTATGTCTCCTTTTTCCCCCATTGACCTCTCCCCTGCCACCAGCACCCCCCAGGACATGCCCTCACCTCCCTAGTGTCTGTGTCCATTGGTTATGCTTATATGGATGCATTCAAGTCCTCATGGCAATCTATTTAAATTGCACATTCTATGGGTTCTTGGGATGTATTGTCATGGATCAGAAGTCTTTGAAACCCAGCCATCACTGATAAATACTGCCTTTCATTTTCTATTCCTACAGAGTACTGTTTTAGCCACAATATGAACCAAATTAAACAGTTCCATCTCCCAAATTATAGGCTTTCATAAAAATCAACACCTAGGACATAACAAATCACACTAACTTTTTCTCTATTCATTTTAAAAGAAAGGTCAGCTGTAAGTGTTTAGGTTGCATTCTCTATTGTTCAAGATTATTGTATCAGAGAACCCTGAAATTAACCTCAGGGATGAAGAGTATGAAAAACACCACTCCACGTAGGCTGAAAGGCGACTTTTGTTGAAGAGATGGGTTTTCCTGTGGTCTTTGAAGTGGGTGAGGCCCGCGCTGGTGAGGCCAGGGTCCTTGCGATGAGTGACCTGGGAGAGAGATTGCTGACGGATCTGGAATCCCACAGTGTGTGTTTTGTCCCTTGCTTTCAGACGGTTGGTGATCATTAACTCCCTTGCCAATGTGGTCTTTGTTGCTAACCCAGGTATTCCATTTGAGAAGAGCCAACTTGTCTAGGCATTGTTTTGCTTCCACTGAAATTGCCACTCTCCTATCTTCCTCCATGTTAATGTTCCCTGAATGTGTATGTTGGCGGTTGAAGAAATGATTTCCTGAGAAGTGACTTGGGGCGTATGTATGTGTCTTTATGGATTTACTTCCAAGGGGCCCAGCCTCCACCTTCCCATGACCATTTAATTGAAAATGTCATCTTTGCCTCTTTGGTATTTATCTATAGAGATAGCTGACCGATTTCAGTGCTGACCTTATGCAAGGCTGGCATCTCCACCCTTGATATTTAACAGACCTGAACTAAACAAATCAAATTCACTTTGAATCATTTTCAATATTTGGTCACTTTTTAACTCTGCATAAACTTTCTGGTTAAACCTTATTTCAAACAGTGAAAGAGTGATAGCCTGAAAATAGTGCCTGACCAAACATAAGTATTTTTTTTCACTTTCTTTTTGCCCTTTCATTTTTCTTAAATCTTTATTGCTGAAAGTATTACATATGTGCCCCTTTTTTTCCCAATTGACCCTACTCCCTTCTCCCACCCTAGGCCTTCACCACACTATTGTCTCTGTCCATGGGTTATGTATACCAGGTATACGCATACAAGTTCTTTGGTTGATCTCTTTCCACCTACCCACCCACCCCCACCTTCCATCTGAGATTCATTGGTCTGTTCCATGTTTCTATGTCTCTGGACCTATTTTGTTCAGCAGTTTATTTTGTTCATTAGATTCCACATATGAGTGAAGTATTTTTGATTGATAATTCTAAAAGGAGGGGTATGTTTGCCCTTAGGGGACTAACAGAGTCAAAAGGAATATATAATATAATTTCAAACCTGAACCAAATAATAATATTAAAATTACTCTGTACTGTTTGTCTTTTTGGCTGCCTTGCCCTGTTAATTTCTGCTGCTATCTTTTTTTTCTCCCCTTAAATAAATACGACCAGATTTGTGAATATCCATTACCTGCCTTGCTAGAGATACAATAAGTAGTTTGAGCTTCTTGACTCTTCAAAAACAAACTGTAATACATTAGTAAAATTAAATATTTTAGATACACTCAGATATTAAAATGTGTTTATATCTTGATAACATATAAAACGCCTTTTCACTGAGAGTTTCTGTATGTTTTCCTTTTTCTATTGTGTTTACAATGCAATTTTAGTTTTAGAATGTATTATGTGAAACGAAACATTTAAACCCCTAACATTTTCAATAACCTTTATTTTTTTTAACAGAACAAAAGTAAGGTTTCATAGAAAAGTACCACAGTTTATTAAATGTCTCTCTCTTGATGTGTTTGAGTTGTGGAATAATCTGGTTGAAACATTCATGGACTGAGCAAGCACTTATCTTCGGCATATTTGGCATAGATCAACTGGTTGATAACACCATATACATTTGATGAGAGGGGAAAAAGAAATTACTACCCTCCAGCTTTTGTGCCAAAACTCAGACATATTTTGTACACCCAGGGTATTTTATTTGTATCTTATAGAAACAATACTTTAACATCGAGGTGTTCAGACACACTCACATGAACCCTCCCTTGGTGTATTACCATGGGTGTATTACCATGCAGAACAAACCAATATTTTTTTTTTCTCTATCCTAAATCTATTTAACATGTGTGCCTCCTCTAACTCAATCCTGAGGTCCTAGGAGCCTATAGTGACTTTCTCTCCCTCTCCTTCCCTTACCTTGCCCTCAGTAGGACCCAGGTAAGTGATACTGGAATACTGAACATAGGCTTATGTGTGAGATACAGTTGTGTCACGGTGTTGGTGCTCTGTGGACTTGGTGAATGCTGAAATAGACTTGCTCTTCAGTGTGATGTTACTGAAGATTCCTCACAGATCCTTTCTGGCGTCTTTCAGCTACTACTCTTTGAAGCAGGCCTCTCCTCCTTGGAGTTCCATTTGCTCTCTGGATAGCCCTTTGATCAAGATCTTTCTTACAATAACAGAAGCCAAGCATGTTCTTAGACCTTGGAAAATTCATTTATTTGCTGTATCATTATAAAAAATGTATAAAGAGCTCACTTCATCCTTGTTCAATATGCTATAACATGCCCAGTGTCTCCTGAAGTCCAACCGTCAAATAAAGTTCTCAGAGTTTTTTGCTTTTCCTCCCTAAGTGTTTCCTTATCACTTGACTGAAGCTAAAGGAATAATGTCTTCTTCCGGTCTCCCGTAGATGGTGGTGGATGAGTGAAGTGCCAGTCACAGTGATATTCCCTCAAAATAAACCCTCTGTCCCTCTTGCTCACTTCTATCCTTTGTCTTATATAATGGGTAACGTACTAAGGTCAGCAGCATAGGTTTTGGGTCATCCAATGGCAAATCCTGTATGAATGTTCTAACAATTGCTTTAAGAATGGTGAGAGTAAGGATATGTGTAATTTAGGGGAAAGTTTTGCAACTCCTATTTTGTTCTTTATAAGGGGAATGTAGATATTATATAAAATTTTGTTTTAGGAACACATTTTGGAAGCTATGAAGATATCTTTATTTTATCGTTATCTACAGACATACATACATATGGGTATTCAGATCCTGCACTCTTCCTGTGATAAACACATGTGGGCCCAATTTGATGCATTCTCCTCACCTTCCTGTTTTCTATAGATAATCATTCTTGACACAACAAGTTAGAATTACCCATGATTTAAGGTCTTTCCAAGAGGATCCGCAATAATGGCATCTGCATTATTTGAGCGTGAGAAGATCAAAGCAACGAGGACACAGACCCTTGTACAATTGCCGCATCTGTTGAAGGATAATGTTCACAGACCAGTAACACATCTCCGCAGGTTGAATTATGGGGAGAAGGTGGGGAAAAGAGAATGAAACTGACTCAGTCTTGAACAGTGGGAACATATAGCAAATTCCATAAAGCAGGCAAGTGCTAGAGAGCCTGAGTTTCTGATATGAAATAACACTAAAGCAGCATTATAAGGGAATATATTTACCTTATATGGAAAAATGTCTTCCTGTTGGGTTTGAGACTCTAGTAACATTTGGATTCTTTTCAAAGGCAAAATTATATATATTCTCAAATGCCTTTTTCTTTAATATCCAATATCGCTAGAATTTTAAATAAAAGTAGAAAATAAAATCAATTAAAACATAGGTACAATATTTTAAAATTAAAATCTATAATTCTCCCTCCCAAAGGGTTGCTCTAAAATGAGCACCCCCTCAGATCTTTCTCAGATCACTCAATAACTGGCTTATATATGAGACACTAATAATAATGATAAGGAAAGATTAATTGCTCTACACCTGATTTTCTTTGAATGTTAGGATGACTTTCAACACAAGCTATTGTGAAATTGACTGGTATGTTGGAAATTTCAAAGTATAAGTAATACTTTAATATGAGTTACTTTTACATATCACTCATTGGCACTTATTCAATCCTAGCATTTTCTTCTCTCAAATAAAATCATGCCATAAGGATTAATTTGAATTGCAGCTAATATTCAATTTTCAAAAATAGTCTATTACTCCAAAGTCAGTTATTGTATTTGATATATATATATATATATATATATATATATATATATATACATATGTATATATATATAACCAACTATGAAAAGACACGTTATTTGCAGAATAACTCATGATATTTTCTTCGACTCTGAATTCCCAACTATATTAATGCTAAAAAAAACTCAATCAAAATAATGATTCTCAGTACAATGCAGAATATTACACATTGTTTTATTGTGTTTTTTCATTAATATTGCTGAATCCTTGAAAGAATTAGCAATGGTTTAGGATTTAGGACCTCAGCTATTTATCATTGGAAGCAGTAGGAAAGTCTTTTATGAGATAATGTGAAGTCTTTACAGATCTCACATGTATTATGTGGGACTGAGTCCAGCCCTAGAAAAATCAGGCCATTTGATTATGAGTGAGTTTTCTATGAATTTAGTGGTTCTAATCGTTTTTATTTTGGCTGCAGGAGATCTGATCCAAACTAACAGTATGGGTTCTGTTTAGTGCTACTTGGATTCCTTTATGAGATTTGTCTACATTGGAAACAAAACCAACCAGAACACTTCAGAGTGGCTTTGGTGCTGGATTCCACTTGGACCTGCAGAGTTTTGGAGGAGAGTCTTCAGTGCTGTGCGAGTAAAAAGGCATGTCTGAGGGAGTGCAGACTCATTGTTCACACATTCCAACATTGCCTTCTCACAAAGAAAATACTGCACATTCCCTATCTAAATATCTCTTTAAAGAAGTATTCCCTCCATTTAAAAAAGCACGACTGTTTCTTATTGTCAATGAACACACATTGTTTGCTTAATCTGTTATAATATCTCTCTCTCTTTCCTTTCCTTCCCCTCTTGCTCTCTTTGTATGTTTTTTTTTTAATTCAAAATGTCTTTCTTTTTTTGGAAATATTATTTTGTACATATTTTTTAATGTTTTTATGGATTTCAGAGAGGAATGGAGAAAGTGAGAGAGATAGAAACATCAATGATGGGAGAGAATCATTGATCGACTGCCTCCTGCACACCCCTTACTGGGGATTGAGCCCACAACTGGGCATGTGCCCTTGACGGGAATCGAACCTAGGACCCTTCAGTCCACAGACCAACACTTTATCCAGAGCCAAACCGGCTAGGGCACAAAGTCCTTTTCTTGGGAGAAAAAAAGGAAAGAAGGAAAAATTGGATTTAAATAAATGGACTCCAGAAGTATCCTAACACCAGCACATGTGAGATGTCTCTGCTATAATATTTCCTATCCTGTATAATATTATGTCCATAGGAATATTGGGTTAAATTGATTTATTTTATGTGCCCCTTTAAAGATTGACTTTGGAAGTCTCCTTCTGTTGGGAAACTTTGGCGTTATGTTGGAGAAATTTGGAATTTCATTAACAACACAGTCTATTCAGATTACTGTGTTTGGTGCTCTCTCATAGCAAAGATGACCCAGGAGAGATACAATCATCTTGGTGTGCTTTATGTAAGTCACATGAAATCTAACCCTTTTTGAGTTTGAGTTAATAGCAAATACCACTTCCTGTTTTTGAGGAAAAAAAATGGCATAAAAAGTCATTTAAAGAGGCTCATAAGGCACTTGGACATCAAATAGCTCTTAGTAAACAACATTTTAATGAATTAAGTGTAAATGAATCAGAAACATGTGGGTTGAATTTCCCTTGAAATACCCATGGGCTTAAAAAAATTTTTTTTTAATTGTTTGGCAAAGGATCGTGTACATTTTATTGAGCTCAAGCCCTCTGAAAAAGAAAAAGAAAAAGAAAAGGAGAGCAACCTTGATTTGGTTGACTGAATAAAATAACACTGCTATCACCTTTATTTATTTAGTTTTTATGCTGCAAAAGTCAGATCTAAGATGCAATTATGTTTTTTCTTGGGTGCTGGGTTCATTTATGTTAGACCATTTTCTTACGTAGAGTAACATTTTGCTTAACCAGAACCTTCAAGTCATGGTTGCCTTTTTTGCAAGGGCAGACGTTGCAGTCAGAGGAAGAACTGAACACTACAGTTCAGATAAAGTTCATTAGAGCTGAGGTAAAGAAAACAACAGTGCTCACCCGGTTCGCTAACCGAGAAGAGCCTACATGCAGAGGGGTGGTGGGCCTGGTTAGCTAACCACTGAACAAAAGACTAGAAAAGCACAGTCATTCAGGGCCCGGAGCTCAGAAGATAAGGAAAGCTGAAATAAATGGAAAAGTCTGTGTTCTGAGAGGAGGAACTAGACACAAGGAAATGGTAGACACAAGGAAATGGTGGACAGAAGGAAAAGAAAAATTATAAAGGGCCGAAACTGGTTTGGCTCAGTGGATAGAGAGCGTCGGCCTGCGGACTGAAAGGTCCCAGGTTCGATTCCGGTCAAGGGCATGTACCTGGGTTGCAGGCACATCCCAGTAGGAGATGTGCAGGAGGAGGCTGAACGATGTTTCTCTCTTATCGATGTTTCTGACTATCTCTCTCCCTTCCTCTCTGTAAAAAATCAATAAAATATATTTTTTAGAAAAAAAAACACAAAAAACTTCATTGATATAAGCATTACTTACTGGTGTTACCTATAGAGAGTACATGATTCAGATTATATAGAAAATATTTTTGAGAAAGTTGATCTTATTATTTAACAACTAGAGGCCCCGGGGCACAAAATTTGTGTGGGGAGGGGGAGGTCCCTCAGCCTCGCCTGCACCCTCTCACAATCCTCAGGGATCAGGCCTAAACCGGCAGTCAGATGATATCTCTCTCCTAATTCAGGACCGCTGGCTCCTAACCTATCTCTGGCTTGCCTGCCTGCCTGATCACCCCTAACCCCTCTGCCTGCCTGCCTGATCGCCCCTAACTGACTCTGCCTCGGCCCCCACTGTGGCGGCTTCGTCTGGAAGGATGTCCAGAATGACATTTGGAAGGTCGTTTGGCTGCCTGGTCTATTAGCATATTACCCTTTTATTATTATAGATATTTATAGAAACATAGACTTTAGTCGAAAGGTAAATGTGAAAGTCTTGGCAGAAACTGTATTATAATATTGTGCCTGCTACCAGTAACAACCCTTCCCCATAAAACCATTCTGAAAAGAAAAAATTGGTAAACTAATATGTTAGCATATATGTTGGGAAGAGTATATTTTGTCTTTGTGCCTTATTATTGAAAATAATACTAACAGAAAAAGACAAGTCCACATAGAAAATTAATGTACATATGATGAAAACTCATAGACAACTTGTGTCCTAAATAGAGTTGATCATATTAAAAATGATAGAATAAATGGAACTTGAATCTAGTCATTGAGTAATAAAAGTCTCAAATACAGACTTTGCATTTTGCCCTTTTACATTTATGTTAAGGAGGTAAAAGAGAAAATACAAGGTTATTTCAGGGAATTTTCAAGACTCTACCAGGTTTCTTTGGTAGAAAGCAGTTCTGTCCCATCCATATGAGAGTAGAGAGGTACACAACTTCAATTCAGTAATTTGATTTGATTTTTCCACAATCACTATTTTCAACTATGTTTTGTTAATCATCTTTTCTTATCCTTTACTGACAGATGAGCAACTTCCAAAATGTTTTCACAGCTTTTAGTTATTGATTTATACCCTTTAAAGTTTCATCTCAAAATCAATGTAAGAATGAGCTTCCCTCAACTCATTCTGGATCTGAGCTGAGACCCAGATGTTTGCAGGAAGCTAGGGCTGGGTGTGGCAAGCCATGTCTCTGATCCGTCTCCTCCTGGCTCTCATAGTGTGCTGGAGTGGGGAGAAACAGGAGCCAAATGATGAGTGTCTTTATTTAACTGTGTGTTCTTGTAATTCTCTCTCTTCTTACTTTCACTGCTTCTCTGACACTGATTAGCCTTTGGTATATTGAGTCACTGTATAAGATAGCAGATTGTGACATGTTACTGAAAGAACCAAGCTGGTGATTAAAGCTTAAGGGTTAGTTTACCCACCTTCTAAAAGCTCTGGTAGAAGATGTAGGGTGCTTAATTTTTAACATTGGCTCCTTATATGAGGTATTGTCTCTTTGGGGGTCGTGATTTTGTTATAAATTTAATGTATGCTTATATTTGTTTAAGACTATTTTCATGAGGAGGTAATTGTTTGTACCTTTCTTTATCTAAATCTGCCATGCTAACATTGGTCAGCTTTTATAAACTCAAGATACTTTTCTAAATAATTTAATGAATCTTGCAACTTAGGATCGACCCAAGGAGGTATTTCATGATGCCTTCTTGTGGTCTTTTGAAATCTATTTAATTTATAAATTAAATTATAACGGATGACCCTGTGCGTCATTTCAACACTTTAGACAAAGTTATCAGTGTTTAAGTGTGCATACACATGAATATCTAAACATATGAGTGTCTGTGTGTGTGTGTGTGTGTGTGTGTGCGCGCGCGCGTGCGTCTGAGCGTATTGGGGTGGATATGTGACAAAGAGAAGAAGCATAAGAAACCAAGCCAAAATAAAATTATTCTTATGTATAGACATTCCATGTTAGGACACTTTTCTTTCTCTTTAGCCACAGTTGCCTTCTGAAAAATTGCTAAATCTATTTAATATGCTGGAACTGAACCAAATCATCTACTGTATGCAAATTTCTGATGTTTTGAATCTATCATCAGAGACAGATCAGCTGCAGGGCACATCTCATCTGACGCCTCCGGTTGTTTAAGAACGTGATCCTTGGGAACACCTGTTATTTGCATGGCTCGAAGTTCTCTGTGTTGCTTTCCCCCAATTTTGGATGCTATTTCACCCAGCTGCTGGTAATTAGAAAAACAAAGCAAATCCCTCCCATGGATGCTGGCCTTTGCAGAAAGCCCAGGGGACAGAAAGCCAAAGAACACCATAAGCCTTTGGTTTTAAATCAGGAGGCTCGCTGCACTATATTCCCCTGGACTGCAAAACCACAGGAACGGATTAATATCACTAACCACAAGAGAGACATTTGTGTGTGGATGTGTGTGTGGGGGGGGGGGCGGGGGGGGCGGAGGGCAAGAGAAGAATATTAATCTGTGATGTATGACTTCATATTTTCTGAAAATTTTAAAAAGCCACGTGTATTTGAATCACTGCATTATAAAAGCATTAGCCATATAAGATGAATAATATGGCTAACTACCAGGACTGAGTTATTTTCCAGAAGTTACTAATTTTAGCTCAGGAGATTCATCAAATACTAAACGGAGATAGATATTCTGTAAGCAGAGCAGACCAAAAATAAGAATTCAAAAGCAAAGCAAGACTCAATTTAATCATTGACTTATCTTTGGCTATACTACATATACATATATGTGTATCTATATAATATAGGCAGTAAATACATATGTACATGTGCAGATATATGACAATCTATATATATAAAAGCCTAAGCAACTGGCCAACTGGCCAACCGGCTGGTATCTATGATGTGCACTGACCACCAGGGGGCAGATGCTCAATGCAGGAGCAGAAACCACAGGCATGGAAACATGGAACAGACTGATGAATCTCAGAGGGAAAGGGGGAGGGGGAAGGGCAGGAAGAGATTAACCAAAGATTTTATATGCATACTAGAGACCTGGTGCACGGATTTGTACAATGGTGGGGTCCCTTGGTCTGGCCTGTGCCCTCTCGCAATCTGGAACCCCTTGGGAGATATCAAAGAGCCGGTTTTGGCCGGATACCCACAGGCCAGGCCAAGGGACCCCACTGGTGCACAAATCCGTGCACTGGCCCTCTAGTCAATAATAACTAATAAAACAATAAAATTTATATTACTGTTTAAATATTTTAAATGAACTATAGGAACAAAGAAATACATTCCCTGTGTCCGAGATAATTTTTAAAAAGTATATTTTATTAAGTTGGAAGAGGGAGAGAGAGAGAGAAAAACATCAGTGATGAGAGAGAATCATCCATCAGCTGCCTCTGGCATGTCCCCCACTGGAGATCAAGCCCACAACCTGGCATGTGCCCTGACTAGGAATTGACCTGTCACCTCCTGGTTCATATGTCAATGCTCAACCACTTAGCCATACCAGCTAGGCTGTCCTAGATACATGTAAAAGATGTAAATCAATGTGCATTTTAGTAATTTAATATACTTGCAATATTTCCCTTTGCTTTCTGAAATAAGCAGTTCTTGAACATCTGAAATATGCAAAGTATTTTGCTAAGTACTATGGATACTAAAGGAAAAACTAAACATGAGAGATAAATCATGTTCACCAGTATTTCTCAATCGTCTAGGATTTAATATTTCACTCAGATTTTATTATTCATCTATTTGTATAAAGCTCTCTACTAAAGTTCCCAAAACAAGCACTAGATTTTCAAACAAATTTATGCCCTTTATGTTTCATATTTCCTTTAATCATTAACAGTTAAATTCTGACCAGTCTTCATATGTGATTTAAAAACAAAAAAAAAAAAAAACAAAGAACAGTTGGGATATTATTGTAGTGTCAAACAGTGCATTTAGGGTTTGATCTAGGGTAATGAAACTGAGATAAAAATTAAGTAATAAATTCTAAGGATGCTAGTACAACTTAAGAGGTAGAATGTGGAAACTAATTATTTGTGGACTGGTCAACTTTAAGAAAGCAAGTCAGTAAAGGGGCAGGTGCATAAGTAGTCATAGTGTGTGTAATTGAATGTAGAATTAGTGAACAAGTGAAGAGTGGTACTTTACTCCTTGAGGATTTGAAGGTGAAATAAAATCAACGAAGAGCATAATAGCATAAGGGAGACCTAATTAAGACAGCAAATACCATCCTTACCATATATAATCCATTTCTAAAATTGTTTAGGATAGTGAATATTCGGGTAGCAAAAGCTCAGATTCCATTCTTTTATTTGGGGAGAAAAAAGCCAACACATTCTAGCCCTATGAGAACCTCAACCAATGTCTCCAAATATCACAAAGATATACTTCAACAATAAAATAATGATCTAGAAAAAAAATACCTGCAAAATATCAAGTGATTAAAATTTAATTAGTTAATAATTTAACGTGTAATGAACTCAGTTGGTATATTTGAGTGGTATACAAAATACTATATTGGATATTGATTGTTTATTAGTTCTATAGAGTAAATACATGTATTATGATGTCAGTACAAATAATATGCTAAAGATTGTCAAGGTAAACCTTTATCAAGGTACATGCCAACCACTAATTTTTCTAGACTGGTTCCCACAGAAAAAGAGAAAAAGGATGAATAACTCAGAGTTAATGATGTTAAAAATATAATAATTGCTAATAATCATTAATTGCTTATTATTTTTAACTAGGCCTTATTTTATCCTACATTTATTTCTTCCAACAATGCAATGACACAAGTAAGATATTAGCCTCATTTTAAAGATAATGAAACCAAGGCCCAGAGAGTTAAAACTGCCCCAAATCAGCCCTAACCAGTTTGGCTCAATAGATAGAGCGTCGGCCTGCGGACTGAAAGGTCCCAGGTTTGATTCCAGTCAAGGGCATGTACCTTGGTTGCAGGCACATCCCCAGTAGGAAGTGTGCAGGAGGCAGATGATCAATGTTTCTAACTCTCTATCCCTCTCCCTTCCTCTCTGTAAAAAAATCAATAAAATATATATTTTTTAAAAAAAATTGCCCCAAATCATATAGTTAATACATGGTAAAACCTGGATTTAAACTCTGGTATTCTGACATATTCTTCACTTAATCCTTCAGAATTCCTACCTAGTGGAGAAGGAGTGTCTGCTTCTTCTGTTTGCGTAGGCCTGTCCTTTGAAAGCAAGGTTAAACGACATAAATCTGGCTCTGCTGAGTTAGGAGGCAATCCTCTGATATAGACGCATTAACCTCTAAACAACAGATTTGGCTGGTGGGGGTGGTGAAAGACAATGTTCCCCCAGGAGACTTGCTACTGGTAAACTGGCAAACTTGGTGCCTTGAAGGGGACCATTAGTAGCACTCTGCCCAAGATGGGAAGTTTTATAATAAAGTATATTTTCAAAAGTTTTGAAAGCATTTGCTTCAATACTAATTATAGGGGGCAGGGAGACGGGGCTAGAAAGCAGTGTATTCTGGAACATTCTTAATGTGATGAAGGCTATGAAGGAACTCGAATAATATTTTGAGTCCATGTGGTCAGAGAAGAGCTTATAATCTGATCTGTTGTCTAAGGTAGATGTGCCAACTCCCTACGGATGGCAGGGCGGGTGTTTGGATCCTGATAAGTCAGTTGCTACTGTCTGTAGTGTGGACTACCCAAGTCAAAAACCAAATCTCATCTATTTCTAAAGCAAATATTGGAGGAAGATGAAAGACCTTGTGCACCTATAAAGATCCGGGACATGACAATGTGACCCTGGAGTCAGCGATATCATAAAAGGGGCCTTATACAGTAGGAGCAATATAAATAAGAGAGATTATGTGTTTACAATAGTTCTTTGAGGGAGAGACATGATCCTCCTGTTGGCACTACATGAAACTGATTTTAATCACTCTAATAGGGAACATAGATGCTTTGTGAAAGGAAAATTCTATAATAGAACAGTTAGAAGGAAAATTATTATTTTTTCTCTGTAGCTAGAAGGTCTCATAAAAAATCAAGTAATATAGTGTGTGGACTGTGGGTAATTGCTGTTTGATGAAAGATGGGGAAGATGTTCTAAAGAAGAACTATAAAATCCAACCAGTTTAATTTGCTGCAAAATTTTTCCCCATTATAAAGTACCAAAATTCAAAAAGGATACAGTTTGGTCCAGGGAAATCACACAAAATAAATACCTAAAATTCTTGAAAATTGCATTAGCCCTACACCACAATGAAAGCAAAACATTGAGTCAGTGTGAAAATAAATCTATTTCTTACATTATTACTTTTCTTCTTGAAAGTTGGCAAAATGCAATGACAGCATGTAATTACCTCAAAATACCTTGTGGGTTTAAAATGTTTTTCTTTTTTAAAAAAGTAAACTTACATTGTGTCAAATGAGGGATAAATATGAAATATGAAGAGATATAGCTATAAAAAATAATTCAAAATTATTTTGATATCCAGATTCTAAATTTATGAAGACCTACCAGATTTTCTAATGGGCAAGCAACTAACTTGCTACCTACCAATCTTGCCATAATGTAAACTTGCAAGATATTGGCTATTAATAAGGCTACCTAGCCTGAATCTGGCCACAAAAAAATATCCATAATAATTGAAAAGAGAGGAGGGATAGCAGAAGATAAATTAGATACAAAAGGATGTTATATCATTGATTTAGGCAGTTACCCTAAATCTTGTCACTTCCATATGTAATCTTGTACCAGGGCCCTGAATCATATGTACATAGATTCTAGCATTATCTGGATTTCAGATATTTGAAATTTGGAGACCAAAAGAAACCTCAGAAGCAAAATTGTATCTTCAAAATATGCTAGAATTTCATTTTGAGTGAGTTCATTTCTACTGGCTTGGGCTAACGTGGTAGAACAAGATAAGGTTGGTATCTTGGAGAGTGAAGACATTAAACTTCTGGAAAGCAGTAAGCTGTACTAGAGAGGGTGCAGGGTGGGTAAGAGGCTCTAAGTTAGTCTATCAGTGGACACAATGAATTTTCAACCAAGTTGACGATATAAGACTTTCAAAAAGGAAGCGTGCGTACGGGCTTATTCTAAGAGGCAAATGTTAAATACTTTCCTTGGATCTTGACAGGGTCAAAAGTTCCTACAGTTCAAGTAGGCTCAATAATCTGTTTTATTATTTTAGGAAATTAAAAATTAATTTCAAAACGTAAATTTAACAAGATTTTCACATGTTCCCAACTTATCAAGACAGATTACGTTTTATATGTTAAGCATGAATATAACCGAGTAGAACTAAATACTGGCTTATTGTAGAATCTCTGCCAGTCTACTTAGGAATGGGCATGGAAATAAGTAGTTCACTGATCAACCTCTCTTGTTGAGTTACTATGACACCCCCTCTCCTCCCAAGTGTGGAATTCACTATCATTGGAAGAATGCAATTTAGCTATTTTCGTAAGAAACGGGAAATATCAGAAGATTAAAGGGAAACCTCCTAGGACCATGGTCGGCAAACCGCGGCTCGTGAGGCACATGCAGCTCTTTGGCCCCTTGAGTGTGGCTCTTCCACAAAATGCCACGTGCGAGCGCGCACGTACAGTGCGATTGAAACTTCATGGCCCATGCGCAGAAGTCAGTATTTTGTGGAAGAGCCGGTATTTTGTGGAAGAGCCACACTCAAGGGGCCAGAGAGCCGCATGTGGCTCACGAGCCGTGGTTTGCCGAGCCGCAGTTTGCCGACCACTGTAAGCACACTACAGTCTTCACAGTGATCTGAAGAGGAAGCTGATGCAAGAAATATTACTCACAAGCCATGTCAAAATGAAAGAAAATTATGTTGGGAAGGGCAATCAAATGAGGATCTGCTTCCATTTATATTCATGGAATTATCAAACATGATATTTAAACATGAGTATCAGGAGGTTGTCAATGAAAGTACCAACCTAGAAATAGGCTGGAAAAAGTTTTGATAGAAAACTCATTTTCTTACAAACTTCTTTACTTGGGGATGAGAATATGGAAAGAAAGGGTCTTAAGAGGGTATTTAGTCTCTTGGGCAAAATCATCGCAAATTTTGTTCCTCAGTATGAACATGAAAGCATTTTAGTGGGTATTGAGAATTGATTTCACAGGTTTCTATCCTACACATTAAAAAAAATAAGATTTTTTAATCTTTCATATGTAAGTCCGTTTATTTGATGTGCATAAGATTGAGTCATTTAGAACTAAAAGTGGAAAGTTTACCTTATAGATGTGATAATACATCAAGAAAAGTCTTAACAGGCTAGCATTTTAGTTAGCATAGTAAGTTTTGGTTCAGCTAGTAAATTGCTATGTACAAATCATAACTTTTGTTCTGGAGCAGTGTGTGTGAGGAGCTCTGGGTAGCTCTTACCTCATGGATTGTCCATACCTGAAATATTGCTACTAAATAAGCAACAATGTAATTTAAAAGTTTCTTTGTGATACCTCTACTCCCTCACTAGAATAAAATAAAAATGTTTTCCAAGGTAAAACAATGTAGATTATCACCCTTGTTCCTTCGTTATTCTATCAAAACACTATTTTAAAAGGTATATTTATAATAAAATCATTTTACATGAAATCTGCATGTCAGAATAGTACTCATCATGATTCTGAAGTCTGCCATATGACCATAATACTAAGCATAAACCTGAACTTTATAAGTAAAAAGAAAGCTTCACTCATTTTTATGCTGATCCATCTGTTCACAACGACAGCTAAGTAACAATTAATAAGGATACCGAACATAGTTTCAAGTTTCATTGGATTTGAAACCTAATAAAGAAAAATGATGAATGCTATTCATTTTAATATTGCTAACAAAGAAACAATAATTTAAGGTTTAAGGGATTTAACTTAGAGTGCTACATGACTCCATTTAAAACACAGAACTTTAATACCCACACAGACTTTTTCATGAACTGCAGCACACCAGCAGAATAAAACTTGTTATAAAGAGGGAAATGTGTTATAAACCATGTCCCTATACTATATGTCTGTTTTATATAAACAAGTTTATACTATATTTGGGTGAATAACCTCTCTTTAGTTGCTAGTATTCCGGTTTGATGAAATAAAAGTTTAAAAGAAGACATGCTTTTATTCTCATACGAGAGGCGTGGTGCACGAAATTTGTGCACAGAGGGGGGGTTGTCCCTCAGCCCGGCCTTCACCCTCGGAGGATGTCCGACTGCTGGTTTGTGGAAGGTGACCGGTTGGGGGCTCGCCAGCTGGCCCAGCCCCCTGATCGCTGCTGCCGGTCGCCTCCCTCTCAGGGGGCCAGATGCTCAACGCAGGAGCTGCCCCCAGGACCTGCCCCCTCCTGTGTTGAGCATCTGCTCCCTGGTGGTCAGTGCGCATCATAGTGACCAGTTGTTCCACCGATCATTCCGCTGTTCAGTAGATTTGCATATTAGGGTTTTATTATATAGGATCATTATCTGGATTAATATATTAGAAGGAGGTATAAACAACCCAAAACAATAGCTAATAGATATATTTAAAAATACATTACAATACAAGATTTTTCTATTTGAGAGAAAGCAGAGAGAACGCTGGAACATTTTAAAGTTGGGAAAAAAAACAATTTTTGCTTTGCTTATTTGGTTTAACGGTTGGTCGGTATTGTTTTAAATTTCTTTCCAGATAAAATACAAATAAGATGATGTACTAAAAGTCTACTAAAGAATTCTGCAAAATCATTCAATAGACAAACAATATACTTCAATAAACAAAGTCATTTCAATAAACTTGTGAAAATGGGTAAAGGAAACCACATTTAAAATGTAATTTGGAAGTCCTGAAGAGGGAGCTGTCACTCATTACCATGCACCACACCTTGTAGACAACAACAGGGAGTGTCCCTTATGTTTCTCAACAGGAAAAAAGTTAATTTACTAGTTCAGCGGGAGGAATGTTTTCTTCTTGCCTAGCAACAAGCCCAGCCAATGAGAAATCGCCATGACAGCCAATGAGAAGCCACTCCACTTGGAACTCCAAATTTCTCCAATGAACATTTGGTTTAGAACAGTTTCTCTCAACTCTCTTCTTCTCTTCACAGCAATGTTCCTCTCCTTTGCTCTCCTGACTTGTTTATGGCTTGCCATAGTTTTCATGCCCTGAATTGCATTTCCTCTGCCATTCTGAAATAAACTCATTTCTGCTGATAAAATAATTGGTTATTTTTTAAGGTTGGCATACTTGACCTATAAAAAATGTATGAAATTGAGTTTGCATAGTATTAAATCACAAAATTTAAGAGCTTGGGAGGCACAGATAGTTCCGCTAAGAACTTTTATAGTTTTCACCCAATAAAGTTTATATATTTAATGGCCCTAAAGAGCAATTTGACAAATCTCCTATCTATGTATATAAAACCCTAATATGCAAATAGACCGAACGGCAGAACAACCCAACAACTGAAAAACCAGTTGCTATGATATGTGCTGACCACCACAGGGCACACGTGGAACATGGTGGGCGTCGACACCAGGAGGCAGAGCGTGGAACATGGAGGGTATCAGCCACGGCAGAATGGTGGAGCAAGTGAGCAGGGGCACCAGACCAAGGCAGGGGGTGCCAGTCACTGTCATTGGGGTGAGCCTCTGGTGGTTACTGAAATTCTTTGCTCCCGCACGCCGTGGTCCCACCCAGCACTTGCACCTACTGCTGATACCTGGTAACAGCCCCAATCACTTGGTGCCATCAGTGGTGTGAGCAGTGGCTGACAGCCCCGATTGTCCCTCAGGGCTTCTCCATCTCCCCCTGCTCCGGAGGGGCTATCAGAGGTGGCAGCTGCCTCTTGCACCTGCTGCTGGCACCAGACCAGCTCACACCTGCAGCCGAAGCCAGAACCGCCGCTTGCACCTACTGCCGGTGCCCAGCGCGGGTCCTGATTACTCGGCACCATCAGTGGGTGCAAATAGCGGCTTCTGGCCCCAATTGCCCCCTGAGGGATTTTCCATCTCCCCCTGCTCCTGAGGGGCAATCAAGGCAGCAGCCACCACTCACACCCGCTGATGGCACTGGCCCCACTCACACCTGCTGCTGGCACCGGCCCCAATCGCTCCACGGGCTGGCACCATCAGTGCATGGGAGCAGTGGTGGCAGGAGCGGGGCTGCTGGCAGACAGGGGAGAGGGGGCTGCAGTGGGAGGGGCCAGGCAGGGGCATGGAGGATGAGCCAAGACCTGCCCTGTGCCAACCGCAGCCTTGCAACCCACAGTTCCTTTCAAGATGCATGAATTCGTGCAGTGGGTCCCTAGTCTGTATATATAAAAGCCTAAGTGACAGAATGCTGGGATGACCTAAACAACCAGTCGCTATGATGTGCACTGACCACCAGGAGGTAGACGAGCTGCCCCCTGGTGGCCAGTGCATTCCCATAGCCAACCTCCCACGGCCGGCCAAACTCCCCCGTTTTCTCCCCATAACCAGCCAACCTCCCCTGGTCCCTCCCTGTGGGAGAAAGGCCCTGGCTGGCAGCCGGAAGGCTCTGATTGGTCCTGATCGCTGGCCAAGCCTAGGGACTCCACCCGTGCTCAAATTCATCCACCGGACCTCTAGTGGGAGTATAAACTCATTGAAAGGAAGACTGTGTCTCCTGCATGTTTGAATGCCTGAAAACAATGGCAGTGCCTGACTTCCAGGAGAGGATTTAATTCTCTGAACTAAGTCTTAAATTTTTAACACTTAGCAGAAACCAGAAAGAGCACTTTACACACACGCACACAGGCACATACACACATTCAAATACAAATCAGTATTTTTATCATTTTTTTCTCAAGTTTCTCGATCACAAACATGGCCAAAGCAAATGCTTCGGTCATTTCTCTATTGCTATAGTCACCTTTCAATTTGCCCTTACCTTCTCTACTTAACTAACTCTATTCAATCTTCTAGGCTCAGCTCTAAGCAACATATCCTCTGGGAATCCTTGACTGTTCTGTGTAGAGTATGTCTGATGTTATACAAAGATTTTCCAAAACATAATTATATCAGAGCTCTCCTCTGCCCATTTTCATATCTCTCCCATCCACCTCAAAGCTCTCTGAGAACAGGACCATATCGGACTAATCTTGTTATTGTCTGTACTATGCCCTGTGCTAGTAAGTTATTAGATGTCCAAACATGCTTTTTGAGTAAATAAATTAGTTAAGCAGTAAAGAAATATGTAAACATTATGTTTTATTACTGATTTAGTTCACTAACTCCCAACTGAAAGGGAGCATTACTCTTTGCAGGGGGGGTGGAATGCATTTTGGTGTATGGGGGAGTCATCCCAATAACTTTACCCTCACTCCCAAATCATTGGCTCTACTTGGAAATGTTACCATGAAAAATGTGTTGTATATGCATAGAAGGAGAAAAAACTGTTACGTATTAGTGATTTAGACATTTAGAAGAAAAACACTGGGAGAAAATTGTGACTTGAAAATTGTGACTTTAAAGGAAGAAATCTAGTTATAAATTTAATCCAATTTCTCATGAAAATTATATTAAACGTTTAATTTTAATTTGATATATTTGCAATGAGACTTACTTTTCCTTATTAGCATATCCTGAGAAAATTTTAAACCTTAGAATCACCTTTATTCTCTCATGGCTGTTTTTTTGTTTTTTTTATCGGGGGTTGTTTTTGATCTCAAAATTAGATTTATTTTTTAAGTTTAGGTTTACTAGTCTTTTCTTTTACCCAGGGCAGCTCTAGTGATGCATTGTTTGTTTGCTTGTTTTGCTTGTTACTGAGCAAATATAAAATAACTTCTATATAATGTAGGCTCCACGAGAGCAGGATTTTTGTTTGTTTTGGCCCTTGTTGTATTCCTAAGTGCCTAAATATTTTCTGATTAGGCTCTCAATAAATATTTGTTGAGTAAACTAATGAACAGAAAAAGAACAGTCATTACCAAATACATTTCTCTATTATGTAGATGGTGTAACTATATTTTTGAAGGATTCCTACTTTTTTCAGATTATATTAAACTATTTGATTAAAAGAAACTGAAAGCTAACAGTTCTGTATATTTTGGCAAATAGAATGTACTTGATTGACAGTACTCTAGTTTATACAGAATTAGTAATTTAAAACTTAATTTAGTCTTCAAAATTTTTCCTCTTTTTAAAAAAATGAATTGTGAAATGTTCAAGACATACAAAAGCTATGGACAATGATACAGCATATACTCATCTATTCACTCTGTTAAATGCTTATAAATTGTTTCTTCTAGTACAGCTGAATGTTCTATGTACTCCTCCCATACCATTTTCTCCAACACACACACACACACACACACACACACACACACACACACACACTATTCTGAATCTGGCAATTGTCATGTCCATGCACTTGCTTATAATTTATATGGCCCTATCATATTCAATATATGGTATTGTTCATATCTGTGGTTCTCCACATGTGGTCTGCAATCCAGTAGCATCAGCACCACCTGGGAAAGAGTTAGAAATACAAATTCTCAGACCCCATATTAGATGTACCAAACAGAAACTCTGGGACTGGAGCCCAGCATCTGTGCCATTCTGATGCATGCTGCAGAGTTCAAGAGCCACCGGTTTATAGCACTACTGTTGAATTTAACATCAAAGCCTAAGTTCTAACAGAAATAACAGTCATTTGTGGACTTACCTATTCATTCTCTTGCTATAATTAAAGAGAATGAACTTCTCGTGGTCTTTATTTTTTCATTTTTAAATTGAAGGGGTTATTTATCATCTTTTCCATTTAAGCTCTCCTCAGAAAAATACTCCGTTCACGCTAGCTCCAATTGTCGTTAAATAAGAAGTATGGTTTCACTGGTAAATTGCTCCGTTTTACGTAAGACCAACTATTTGATACTGTTCTTCATATTAAGAATCATGTTGTTAATTGAAAGCCTGTTTAAATGGCCTGTTTTATGTAACTACATTTTTTAAAGACCTTATTGAAGTTATTATATAAAAGTTAATTCATACTGACTAGGTTTCTTGGCAAAATGGAATATGAAATAAGCAGCGCAAATGCATGGAGAAGGATAGAATTTTTATTAACTTGACAACATTTAACAGATTCATCCTGGGGCTAATTAGTTCTTAAATTCTGCTTGGTCTGGTAGCTCCTGTCAGGCAGGAAATTTTTGGCATGGTGAATCAGACATTCTAGATTAGATGATGATGATAAAATGACTTTCACTCCTAAAAGATCACTTACATTATTTCATTTGTATATATTATGCATAAAACATTTAAGAAATAAAATATACAATAAAAACATCCTACAGAATAAATATCCTGGCAGTGAAATGTACGACTACAGAAATTTAAAGCCCATTTTGTAAAATGTGTATTACTTAGCAGGGAACTATAAATTAACATTCTGATGTTAAAACAGAATTCATCATGTGTTAAGATTTTAGGAGTATAGATAATATTATTTCAAATAGTTTTTCTGCAAAGTCATTATTAAATTATTAAAGTCATTATTAAAATACTTTCCAAAAGTTTGATGCAGTTAAAAATGGTAGGATTATAATCTTGATTATTGTCCTTCTAAATCTTACAGTTCAGGGACCTCTGATTAAGCTATGAAATTCTAAAGGAAAGAAAAGCTATTGACAAGGACATAGCATAGCCAAAAGCCAATGACTTATCTCTACACCAGTGAGAGAGTATAAAAGTATCCAAAAGCACTTGAGTGACTTGTGTTAAGTTACTGAGTACAGACATACCACAATATTATTATTTATTTAATATTTTATAATTCTATAATTGAGAAAAATATTGCCACCAGCAAATATGCTCATAGTGGCTCAGTGGTTGAGCTTCAAACTGTGAACTTGGAGGTTGAGGTTCAATTTCCGGTCAGGGCACATGCCTTAGTTGCAGGCTTCATCCCCAGTCTAGGGTACACAGGGGGCAGCCAATCAATGTTTCTCTCTCATAATGTTTCTCTCTCAACATTAATGTTTCTGTCTCTCCCTTTCCCTTCCTCTCTGAAATCAATATAAAATGTATTTTAGAAAAATATGCTCACAGTCAGACTGAAACTTGAAGCTCTTTTGTAATTTAATCAGGGAAGTATATCAAATTAGAAATTACCTTTGATAACACAAATTGTCATTGTTGTTGCTTTTTCTCAATTAACTGCATTACTGTGAGAGGATCCTGAGGGTTCATTCTATGATTTGGTGAACAGAGCTAGGAATTCAGGACCAGAAGACCAATTCTCTTCCTCAGCAATAGTGTTATTGAAGCTACAGTTATACCTGTAAAATATTAGCTATATTTTTTCGAATGTCTATGCGTTGTAAATAATAGTGAACAAACTTTATAACTGCATTTGAAGAGCATCCTGATCTTCTCATCAAGAAAAGTCTTCTGATAATGCTAACTGAAAAGAACATTTTATTTATTTATTTATTTTAAATATTTTTTAAATATATTTTATTGATTTTTTTACAGAGAGGAAGAGAGAGGGATAGAGAGTTAGAAACATCAATGAAAGAGAAACATCGATCAGCTGCCTCTTGCACACCTCCTACTGGGGATGTGCCCGCAACCAAGGTACATGCCCCTGGCCGGAATCAAACCTGGGACCTTTCAGTTGGCAGGCCTACGCTCTATCCACTGAGCCAAACCGGTTAGGGCTGAAAAGAACATTTTAAACAAAGAATTCAATATGCCAATTGTAAGACATTCTTATTCATAGTTTTAAACATTTTCACAAATAGAATCTATACACAAAACTGATGATGATGATGATGATACTTAAATTTTAAAAGTGATGGTATGAGTTTATACTTATTAAAATAAATCTCCTATGATGAAACATCTGGTTTTACTTATATGGAGATGATCTTATAAACGTTGTATTAAGAAGAAGGGGTATAGAGCAAATCCCTTTGAAAAGTGTTACATCAGTTTTGCTGCCTTTTCTGAAGGAACTAAGAATAAATCATATATATAACATCTGGTTGATCCCTAAATTTGGAAACTGAATTTTCAAATAAATTGGAATTGATTTTAGTCCAAGTTTTAAACCTGATTAGACTAAATTCATAGTCTAAAATATTTGAAGTAGTCCATTAAGTTACCTTATAAACAGGGCTATTGTATGCCAAATAAAAATACTTGTATTAGGTATCTCTACAAAAATATTAAGGTTTATTTTTAATGTAATATGGACCACACAATATCAATCCATGCTTTTATTAACTCTTTCAAATTACCTTGCTGCAATGGATCTTTTACTGGTTTTCTCTTTGAAGACCACCCAGAAAGTCCATCTGGTCCAAATATAATCATCATCCTGCTAGTACATGTTCCGTGGTCTACAGCTTATTCTAAATATGTTCATTCACAAAGTGATTCAATATGTTGCTTTTCATTAAAGTAAAAAATAAAATATTATTGTATCAGTTTAGAACTTCATCCTTATGCATGACTATATCCCAGTCCCCAATTCCAACAAATACTCCTTACAGACAGTTTGGGTGTCCTTGCCATGCTATTAATCTCAATACTTTTATTTCTAGAAAACAGAAGCACATACTATTGTCATGCACATAACATAATTTCTGTAGAATGCACTGGCTTATTTGTGGCATAGCAAATTAGATACTCTACTAAGATGGATAGATGAAACATAGGTAGATAGATTATAAGTAGATGTTAGATAGGTAACAGATGATTATGATAGATAGATGATAGATTAGATAGATGATAGATAGATAGATAGATAGATAGATAGATAGATAGATAGATAGATAGATAATAGATAGTTAAAAATGAATGATAGATGAAGTCAGCCTTCTGATTTTTAGCAAGAACATGGTCTCATTCTATCATAGTGCAGATAAGGAAATTGAGGCTCAGAGAAAATTAAATAAGTTGTTTAATTGAAGAATTGATCTAAAACCCAGGTCTTCTAAATCCTACGATAGTAGCAACTGGAAACAAAATGTGTCCATCGACTTTTCCTTTCCCCTTGACTTACACATTGTTAAAACACAATCTGTGATTAAATGTTCACTTATAAATAAATAGTTTTAAGATGAGTGGTCAAGAAATTAATAGGCATCTTTTAATAAGTGTTCTTAAATCTCAAAACATTATAAAAACTTTAAAACTTATTGTAATAGAGAAGTATTCCTTAAGAAGTTCCTAAAATAACTTTTATAAAATAATAATGACAATTGTATTTATCTCTACTTCCAAAATTTTCTGTTTAGTTTTATTTTAAAATACTTTATAAATAGGAACTTTTTAGTAATACTAGCTGCTATTTACAGAATATCATCCCATTTTAGACAAAGTTCCTTGAGGAACATGTGTAATCTCATTTGATTCTCATGGACCACCATCTCAAGTATGGTTCCTCCCATTTTACACATGAGGAATCTGCTTAAGTTGAAGAAGTCAAAAAGCATGTAGGTGAAGAAAGGTATGTGTACAAGACATCCAGGATGAATAAATTACTGTTATTTTAGTACTAAATTCACTCTGAGTTCAGAAACTATAAAGAACATCTTAATACACAACATTTATTATCTTCAATAACACTCACAGTTTTATAAGAACACTTATGCAGAATTTTTCTAGCAGAAAGATATTTATTTTGAGAAATTGTATTTATGCTAGATTGCATAACATTATGGTCAATGTCATTAGATTGATTCAGTTTTGATATCTCTCTGTGAAAACCAAGGACACAGTGGATAATTTAAGACGTAAGTTTTAACACAGAGATTAATGTATGGGTCCTCAGTAATGGATAATTAATGGAGCCCTTCAAGTTTTTAAATTATAAAGTTTTCCATTTTAGAAAATGAAGTTTTAGAGAACATGACATTTCATTGAATTCCTTGCTAAATGAACTGTATATGAACCTATGAAGATAATGTTTTATATTTCCATTCATAGCAAAATTATTTTTAGAATATTTGACCCAATAAGGCTAACATTAACATTGTTATTTTAAAAAGAGACTTATAGTTTTTTTGAGGAAACTCCATACTGTTCTCCTGTTCTCCACAGGGGCTGCACCAGTCTGCATTCCCACCAGCAGTGCACGAGTGTTCCCTTTTCTCCACATCCTCGTCAGCACTTGAAATTTCTTGATTGCTGATGATAGCCATTCTGACAGGAGAGAGATGGCACCGCATTGTCGTTTTGATTTGCATCTTTCAGATGATTAGTGACTTTGAGCATGTTTTCATATGTCTCTTGGCCTTCCTTCTGTCTTCTTTTGAAAAGTGTCTATTTAGGTCCGTTGCCCATTTTTGGATTGGGTTATCTTCCTTTTGTTTGGTTGTATGAGTGTTCTGTAAATGTTGGAGATTAAACCCTTATCGGTGATAACATTGGCAAATATGTTCTCCCATGCAGTGGGCTTTCATGTTGTTTTGTTGATGGTGTCTCCCATTTGACCCAGTGATCCCACTTCTAGGAATATATCCCAAGAAACTAGAAACACCAATCAGAAAGGATATATGTACCCCTATGTTAATAGCAGCACATTCACAATAGCTAAGATTTGGAAACAGCCTAAGTGCCCATTAGTAGATGAGTGGATTAAAAAACTTTGGTACATCTACACAATGGAATACTATGCTGTGGTAAAAAAGAAGGAATTCTTACCATTTGCAGCAGCATGGATGGAACTGGAGAGCATTACGCTAAGTGAAATAAGCCAGTTAGAGAGAGACAAATATCACATGATCTCACTCATTTATGGAATTTAATGAACATAAACTAATTAACAATAACAGATCCAGAGACAGAGAGGCATCAATCAGACTGTCAAACTCCAGAGGGAAGGTAGGGGAGGGTGAGGGTAAGGGGAACAATCAACCAAAGGACTTGTATGCATGCCTATAAGCCCAACCAATGGACACAGACAACAGGGGGATGAGGGCATGAGTTGGGAGGTTGGAGGGGGGTGGTATGGTGGGATAAGGACACATAGGTAATACCTTAATAAAAAAAAATTAAAAAAATAAAAAGAGACTTATAAAAAAGACCATTATTATCTAAAATCCAGGGCCATAATAGCAATATGATTTTTCTTTAAAAAAAAAAAAAAGGCTTTCTTCTGTTTAGACATGGGAATAATTAAAACACAAAGATATTGAAACTAAACACATGGAAGAAACCAATGAACATGTGTAGTGTTAGGAAGCAAGGGGGAAAATAGCCTCTTCAAGACTCAAAATTATCCCTGAAGATCATCTGATTTCAAAATGGCATTGTTCCTGCAGGAGGCTTTGCTGTCTAACAAGCACCCAGGCGATGCCCCTGCTGGGGGACCACATCAGTCTTAGTAGCCAGGGCACAGCAACAACTAAAATGGTAATTTATGTACATCGGTTACTGATTAAAAAGTTAATAAGGATGTTCTACCTAGAACCTAGGAAAGAAAGAAAACTTTAAAAAAGAAATTATTTAAATAAAAGTCCTATCATCTTCAGATCCCAAAATAATCATTCATTTATGGGGCATTCCCTCATTATTTTTCTTTGGATATAGTTGCCTAATAGACATGGAACTTGATGTCTAACTTTGCCACTTAAAAAACTATTGGCATTTTCCACATGTAATTGATGTTTTCTAAAGTGGACACAAGATTCTGCCATGTAGTTATACCATAACGTATTAGACCAGTTTTCCTACTGTGAAATATGTAGATTCTGTCCAGTATCTTATTAGTTTAAGTATTATGTGGATAAATAATTTTCCACATTTCTAATTATTTTCTTATGCTAGGTTTCCCAGAAGCTAAATTACTTTTTCAAAGGATATGAACATTTTAGCACTCGATTCAAGTTGCATGCAATGTATCTTTTTCAGCATTATTACTTAAGTCATATTTACCAATTCCATAAATGGAAAGTAGTGTTCTTCATTTACGTATTTTATTATTGGCATACTTCTAAACATTTCCATTACTACTGCTCTGAGAAACCTATTCTATCTGACATTTTTTCCCATTTATCTCAATAATTTAAAAAAATTTTTCAAGTACAGTTTACATTCAATATTACTTTGTATTAGTTTCATATGTACAGCAGAGTGGTTAAACAATGATATACTTTACAAAGTGTTCCCCCTAATATTTCCAGTATGCGGTTGGCATCATACATACTTGTTGTAATATTACTGACTATATTTCCTATGACTATATTCCCATGACTACTTTGTAACTCCCAATTATTCCTTAAAGCTCCTTTTATCTTAAAGATATATTCTTTGTAAATATTTCCTATTTTTCTTTGTCTTTTTAACTTTGCTTCTGCTTTTTGCCATGCAGAGAGTTGTTATTTTCTTGCATTATTTTGTATGTAGAAAGTCATTGCAATTTCTAAGTCTATTATCTCTTAGATTTTGGTGGTTTAATCATTTCTGTTTTAATCTAATTGTAATTTATCTTTGTACGGTTAGGGCCTAATTTTATTTTGTTTTCTAATTAATTTTCAAACACACATTTTGAGTGGTAAATGTTTGTCTCATTGATTTTGAAGATGTTTAAATAAAGAATATAGAAAAACAGAAGTTAACTATGGGCTTTCTAATCTCTTCCACAATACACATAAATTATTGAGACAATAGAACACATTAGTTTACATCTATAAGATCTGTCAGTTCACTTATTTTTTATTCAAACTTTTATTTATGTGTTTATAGCTTTTAAAAAACTGCTCGTTATTCCTAATTACTAGACTGATCATGTTAAAATTAAAAATGCTCCCTTAAGACTCTGACCGGGAATATTTAAATGTCACAATAGTTCTCTATTGCTGTGTAATTCATTACCACAAGCTTAGCAGCTCACAGTTCTGAAGGTCAGAAGGCCAGCACACTGTGGCTGGGCTGGCTGTCCAGGCTGAAGTCAAGGTGATGATGGCAGGCTGCATTCTCATCTGACGCTGGAGATCCTTCCCCAGCTCATCTCTCTTCTTGGCCGAATCGGTTCCTTGCAGCTGTCACACTAGAATCCTCATATTCTTGCTGCTTGGCTGTCACAAAGGTATACATTAATCTAGGGAAAAGTGGACACAGTATTTAGACTTTCAAAAAATTGCTTACGCAACATATTTTAATTAATTCAAAATATTATATAAATATATCCATAATTCCTATAAATTTTTGCACAGGTCTTATATTATGTGTTCTGTAAAGATTTACTCCTGCTATGTATTTGATCTGTGTGAAGATATTTTTTTCTAAATTATCATTTACACAGGGAATATCAGCATTGTCTGTGTTTTGGTCCTACTCACCAGAACACAGACAATGCTGAACTGTTGCCTAGATATATGGTAGCCAACCTTCATCTTAATACTTGGTCATGCTTTTAGATATTTAAAAATACACAGTGAAGGAGGTAAGCCCTTATAAGCAGTCAGTCAAAGTAATCAAGCTTTTGTGCGATAATGGCATAACTGTGTTCCTTAAAAAGAGAACATTGAAAAGAAGAGAGACATTTGTTCCTCATACGTAGGAAGCAAAAGAAGATAAAGATAAGGGCTGGGGGTAGGAAAGAGAAAAAAAGAACCACAGGTGTAACCTTTAACATGCTAAGTCAAAATCACTGTTTATGTTTTTCTCATTCCAGAAACGAACTTTGCAATAGATGAACCCTGACTTAATATTATTCTATCGCTAGCACCTGGCCAATAGCAAGCTCCTCAATGTATGTTTATAATATGGATCAATGGAGGTAAAATGATTCTTGTCATAGATTTCACTGTTCTTGAGGATGGAGGAAGTTTGCTTCTTTGGGAATAGGGGAATTGGCAGATAGTGGAGCGATCATTTGAAACACCTGCTGAAAGGGACATGATAATAATTTAAAAAGTAATGAGGAATGATGAGAATAACATAAACTTGAAGTGGATATGGTCAGCATGTTATTTTTTTTTTAACCAACTGCAGTTTGGAGAACAGATGTAGAAAAACCAACAGTGGATATAATAAAGGATTGTCAATGTAGTCAACAGTGGTGTGTCCTGAGTGTTGGAGCCCCTGGAGGCCACGTGTGGGAGATGACATGGCTGTTTTTGGCTTCCTGGCTAGCAATGAAGAAAAGTTAAATCAGAAGTAAGCTTTGGATTTGAAGAATAAAGTAGTAGTAGAAGTTAGAATTGAGATTTTAAAAAACAACAAACAAAAACCGAGTTAATATGGTTATGGACATGGGAAAAAAGAACTACTGTTCTTATAATTCTTCATTGTGAAGGAGGAGAAATTTTAGCATTCAAAATTGTAGAGTGAGATGAAACAGAGATGTGATGACTTCGATCAAGGCTACATTCATGTTTTTAAGTAACAGATAAACGGGAGAGACTGGTTTCATAAGGATTAAAGGACTCTGAGCCAGTGTGCTAGGAGGATCATCCAGTAGGTGCGCCTCCTCTTGCTGGAGTAGAGTGCATGTCAGAGGTCTGCCCAAAGTCTCAGCAGAGGTGCTGATTCATTACTGCAGGATGAGAGTGGAAGGCTGGGTTCTATCTCAGACTTTCTGCTTTAGAAATCATTGGGGTAATGAATGGACGTGGCTTTTTCTAAGATTCACCTTGAGAATAGGCAAGTATGGATAAAAGGTCTTTGTCCTGAAGGTTGGTTTGCTCCCAGTACTTTGGCTACAGATAGATAGATAACTGATGAAGATGGATAGATAGAAGATAGATAGATAAATAGATGGATAGATTAGATAAGTAGATGATAGATGATTGATAGATAGATAGGTAGATAGATGATAGATAGATAAATAGATGATAGATAGATAGATAGATAGATAGATAGATAGATAGATAGATAGATGATTGATAGATAGGGATAGATAGGTAGATAGATAGATAGATAGATAGATAGATAGATAGATAGATAGATAGATAGATTATTGATAGAGATAGATAGATAGATAGATAGATAGATAGATAGATAGATAGATAGATAGGTAGATAGATAGATAGATAGATAGATAGATAGATAGATAGATAGATAGATGATAGATAGATGATAGAGACCGATAGAATAATCCAAAATAAAAGTGAATAGTTCCTCACAGTGCCCTCAGCAGTCCCAGATCTGTCTCTTGCTTCAACAGTGTTTGGATGGAACAGACCCAGGAACTCCCTTTTCCCAGCCTCCAGCCATCCTCCAGCATCTTATCCAGTCACCACCTTCAGAACCTCCTCCAAGACCAGCCAACATGCCAGGTTTTGTTTTGTTTTGTTTTCTACCTTAACTCCTTATTGCCGAACAACTATGAGCTCCCAAATTCATCAGAATTATTCCACCCAAGTGGAAGCTGTAGTCAACCCTAGCCAACCTGGATCTGCGGGCCACCCACACCTACCTTTTGACCATGAGGATGTGGCTCTCTTTTGAGAGTTAGCAGAGAAGAAGCTCAAGGGCACTGAGCATCTCTTAAAGTTGCAAAACAAGCAAGGTGGCCACATTCCCCTCCAGGGCATGCTGAAGCCTCCCCAGAATGGGTGGGGCAAAGCACAGGGTGCCATGGAAGCCACCTTGGCCTTGGAGAGAAACCTGACCAGGCCCTCTTGGAGCTGCAGGCCCTGGGTTCTACCCGCAGACCCTCATCTCTGGAACTTCCTGAAGGACTACTTCTGGGGTGAGGAGATGAAATTCATCAAGATGATGGGCTACACCTGACTCACCTCCGCAGGCTGCCTGGCCCCCCACGCTGGGCTGGGTGAGTATCTCTTTGAAAGGCCCACCTTCAAGCAGGACTAGGAGCCTTTGGAGCCCAAAGGCCTTCGAGGGGCCCCTCAGCATCCCCCCGGTGTCTGGCTTTTACCTGAGCCTCTCCCCCAAACTACTCGCCATTCTTTTAACCACCCTGATGCCCTCTCCCATGCATTTGGACCAAATGAAACAATAAAGCTTTTTGCAGAAAAAAAAAGAAAAAAATTTTCTGATTATATTGGATAGGATTATTGACCAGAACTCACTTTACGCCTCCATTCCATGGTATAATAGAAGAAAGCCAAAGATTATTTTTAATGAAAATTCTCCACCATTTATGTAATACAATATCTGAGTGTTCATCATTAGTTTGACTATTTAACTTTAAAGGAGTTTAGCTAATTTTCTTAAATGAGAGTAACCTGCTTCTACATAATATTATCCAACAGCATCCTTTAGCAATTAGATGATAAGTTTTTAAAATATTTTTGTTTTAACTTATCTGAGGAAGGGAGTAAGAGGACACAGCTTGAAACATTTTCCAGGTGTAATTAATGTGCCACATTGGCGTAGGGTGTAGGTCAGTGGAGAAATTTGAGGAGGCAAAAGTCAGAATGAGGACACAAAATAAATAGGTATTTCCCAAACGTAAGTGTTGCATTAGTATTCAGCTTCAGCATTTTGATGAGGATTGGCCATGAAGAAGGCAACTTTACTAGATGGTCATAGGGATTGAATAAGTAATGAAAAATGTAATAAATATCCAAATATATATTCCCCTTTTCCCACAGTAGTAAAAGTTTTAGCTTGAGAAATAGATACTCTGAATAAAGACTATATCTCAAGCCCAGCCGGTGGGGTTCAGTGGTTGAGTGTCTACCTATAAACCAGGAGGTCATTCTTCAATTCCCAGTCAGGACACATGCCTGGGTTGCAGGCTTGATTCCCAGTGTGAGGAGTGCAGGAGGCAGCCGATCAATGATTCTCTCTCATCATTGATGTTTTTATCCCTCTCTTCCTCTCCTTGCCTTTCTGAAATCAATAAAAATATATACATTTTTAAAGAATATATCTCAAGCCTCCTTCATTTAAGTGTGGTCATATGACAGACATATTGGGATTGGGGTAAAAGTCATGGGTTCACCTTCCAGGTAGTGTCCTTAGAGGAAAGAGTATACCATCCCCTTCAAGTTTTTCTCTCTTCACTAGTCCTTAATGAATCCTGAAGTACAGCATTCTAGGAAGTAATAGAGTGAGTGCCACCACATAGAGGAAACTTAAGCTCCTTTTGATTTAGCAGAAGGGAGCTGCCAGAGAGCTGCTTGGCATTTTATGAGACAACAATAGACTTCTATCATGTTTAATTCATTCTTTTGGGGTTCCTGCTCACTCTCCATTTTAAATCCTAACTAATACAGAAAGTAAGAAAGAATAGTGAGATATAACAGTTTTTACAGCTTCAGTCTAATTTATCTCTATTATAGAAAGTGCTAAGTCAATTGTTGCTGAATTATTTTATAGAAAGTCACAGAGGAAAATAATGAAAAACATTCGCAATTGTTATGCAGCAAATAACCCCATTACTTTATTAATTACTTAGTTACAATTTTCTATATAACCCAAGGAATTTGGGTATTTCTTTATGGTAAACAGAATGTAACTATATTCTAGTTTAAAAATGTTTATAGGATAAACTCTAGGAAACATCTAACTTTGAGAGCCATTTTTCTGAAGTTGAAGTTTTGAGTATTAAGTGTTGTGATGACATGATAAAACTTCAATCAGTTTTATTTCTAACCATCAGTGTAAAATGTTAACATTATACGAATATGCTGGAATAAACCATCTATCTCAAGGGCTCTTACTGATAAAAGTTATGGGATTATTTCTTATTTTCCTCAAAACATATATTATGAGCATACTTAAATTATTACGCTGAGAAAAGTAATATTCTTAATGTTGAAAGTACATGTTGTTATATGCTGCCATGTATAAAAAGTACCCCAAAACTTAGTGGCTTACAATGACAATCACTTTATTTGCTCACGTTTTATTGTGGGTCAGGAGTTTGGAAAAGAATAGACCTTGGCATTTGCTCTCTCCCTTCACTCTGCTTGGAGATCCAAGAAATTCACTCGCTTGTCTGACATCCATGCGTTCCTTCCTCTGTTCTCTCCATTTGCAAAGACGGGCCTTCCACACAAATGGTGGTCACCTGCACCTCTTACATGGCATCTGGCTTCCTGCAAGGAGCACACCAACAGAGATGACAAAGCAAATTTCAAGTCTTTTAAGGTCCATGCTTGGGAGTTACCCAGGGTCAGTTCTGAGGCATTCTACTGTCAAAATCAGTCACGGGGTCCACCCAGATTCAAGAAGAAGGAAAATAACCCCTCCTCTCAAGTAGGAGGGGCAAAGAATTTGGGGTCCATCATGACAATAAAAAGTTTAATGACAATAAAGCCACATTTCAGAAATGAAGGTAGAAATAGAAAGAAGGTACATAAACTGAAAAATAGAGAAGAAAAAATCTTTCAATGTAAAATTTCCTTCTCAATTTCAGGCAACTTTAAAAATATTCTCCATGAATAGTATGACATTTTTAAAAATCTGAAGGTTGAATTTGCTGGAGATATCTTATTTAAATGGTATATTTCTATCAAAATGCCTTTCAAAGTGGCAATAGTGAGAATTTATTTATTTATCTAAAATTGTATTCTTTTTCCCAAGTTAACTGTACTGATTGACATATAGTGTAAGTTACTGATAAAGTGTACAACAAGATGCTATAAAGTGTAAAATGATTACCACAATAAGGTTAGTTAACTAAGATATACATCAACTGACGAATTTCAGAGAAAAAAAAAGGCTTAAAGTAAATTGCCCAGATTGTTCAGTCCAACAGTTGTTTATTTATTCATTTGTCCAACAAGAACTGGGTGGGACAAAAGTAGGTTTACAGTTGTGAGTAGGTGAAATGGTTTATTCTTGTATTATTTATTAATTACTGTATTATTTTCCATGCAAACAACTGTAAACCTACTTTTGCCCCACCCTGTATTTCTTCAGGGCTCTTCATGAGACCAGGGACTGTGTTAGACAAAGAAGCCATAACAGTGAAGAGGCAAATATTGTTTTCTTCCCTTCATGGCATTTACAACTTAATGTAATAAATTAACTGAAAATATCATTCAGCTGGGGCTTTGATAATGTAGAACAACAGTGTTTGTATAATCTGCAAATGAGAACTTTTATGTAAGAAAGGATGAATGTAACATAGAACAATAAAATACAAATTCGTGGATGCTTTCAGTTATTCAATCAGAGAAGCATAATTTAAGATTTTGTTATATTTCCAGGTCATCCTAAATCTTTAGGCCAAGGCATAAACCATGTTTTAACAAACACAGATGCCTCCCAGCACACAGGGCAGTCACATCTGCTCTGTAGTTCCACATGGGAATGTCTTCTCATTGTTAAGCAGCCCATCCCTAGTTCCAAGAACACATGAGCCTCTTAAAACAAAGCTGAAAATCTAGTGGCTTGCGCGTCAGCTGGCAGCGGACCTGCATTTTTCAGCAGGCTTGGATATCAGGGAGAGCTTAGTGGTCACTCTGTGACTGACCTCTCTGAGCCAAGTTCGGAGTGGTGTGAGTTATCAAATCTGACAGCCTCTTGGCAAGTCTTTGAAGACTCTCAGGCCGGGCTCCCTTCCAAGCTCAGCTGGGATCAATTAGGATAAATAATAGCCCCTGCAATAACTAGCTCCTACCATGCTTTAAAAAGGTAATTAGTGTGCAGTAAGGCAACGTATGGTTTACCTGTACATGCTATCCATTGAAAAGAAAATGACATCAAGTTGAAGGGTTAAAATTCCCTGAGTTGCAGAACAATACACTGGGGAGAGGGGAGAGAAGAAAGAAGCAAAGAGGCCAACATTTTGAAGACCCCTGAGTCTCTAAACTTATCTAAACATAATTAAACATGTATTCAAAGATACTGTCTTCCCCCACAATCTGAATTCCCCCCCTAAAAGCAGTATTTTGAAAGTCTGGTTCAAACACATCACACACACACACACACACACACACACACACACACACACACACACACGGTGCACATGCAGTCAAGGACTTTGTCCTCAGCAACCAAAGAGACTTGTTAGTACACAATGCCGATTTTTCCTTCTAGGACAAGATTGAATTCAGCACAGGTTGCTGGTAAATAATAAATGGTAGGCCCCCAATAGAGGTTAGTGGTACAACAGCAAATAATGATTTTCTACAGTCAGATTAAAACCACACTTATTAATATTAATTTTCTGGCTTCATGAGAACCAAGTTTTGTTTTTATTGGGTGTTTCTATTTACATGGCCTGAAGGTAAGGTACGTTGCAGTATCTCACCACTGAAATGCAGACCTTGACCCTTAGCCAAAACTTTTCTTTTTGACCTTATTAGTTGCTACTAGATTCATGAAACTATCATGGCACCTCATTAATGATTGTGTAAGTTTGACGTTGTTCTGCCACAAAATGTAATTGCTTGTTTAAAATAATTGCAAGTTAAAAATAAAAAAACAAAAGAAACAAAAAAAATAAAATAAAATAAAATAATTGCAAGCTAAAACATGGCTCTATTTACCTTGTAAGTGTTTTCTGCTTCATATGGGGTCTCCATTTTTTTTTTGGTTTCACCTCCTTGTATTTTTAACAAGAAAGTTTTATTGTTAATAAGAATATTTGGGTTTTGGTGAGGTGTTTCTTTTTTCATTCAATGATAAAATGTTACTCAAAGTCCTTTCTATAGACATCTGTTGAGTAAATTATCATAATGAAGATTATTTTTTCCGATAGATGTTATCCATTGCATTAACAACTTTTGTTGAGGTATAGTCACAGTCCAAATGTATGAAGATTGTGGAGAAAATGATTTAATGATGTCTACGCCTATCCAAATAGATTCATGAATGCAACTGATGTTGGCTCCTGAAATTTGCTAGAGTGTTCATTCAGTAATGTTCCCGCTAGATGTGAAGATACAGCGATGCTCAGACACATCCCTGCTCTCCCAAAGCTACTAGATGAGTTAAAGACTAGATGAGTTAAATTCCCTCTCCAGCTCAACCTTAAAACTCATGAAGTTTGTGAATCTGAATGATATAGTGATGCCAAATGGGATTTAGTACTTAAGAACTATTAGTAGATGTTATTTTTTAATATATTTTTATTGATTTCAGTGAGGGAGAGAGAGAGAGAGATAAACATCAATGATGAGAGAGAATCATTGATCAGCTGCCTCCTGTATGCCCCACACTAGGGATTGAGCTGGCAACCCGGAAATGTGCCCTAACAGAGAATCTAACCATGACCTCCTGGATCATAGGTCTACGCTCAACCATTGAGCAACACAGGCCAGGCAGATGTTATTATTTTGATGAGTATCTAAACACAGTACTTTTTGTAGAACATAGTTTAAAATGGACACAATATATGGTTTGGTTAAGTGATGCGTAGAGAATTATTTTTTCCATACAAACAATCTGTAATGAGGCTTGTGCATGTGTACTAGTATATGCATTCTGTAGTATCTGAGTATTTTAAGGTTAGAGTATTACATGTTCAAATTATTTTGCAAATGATTTTTTACATTACTGACTTCTAATTGAGAAGTTAGTGAAAATATGTCAAAATTGGGATAACAAAAAAAGAGAAATTAAAAAGCTTAGATTGGCCCTAACCAGTTTCGCTTAGTGGATAGAGCATTGGCCCAAGGACTAAAGAGTCCCAGGTTCAATTTCAGTCAAGGGTATGTACCTTGGTTGCAAGCTTAATCCCCAGTGGGGGTTGGGGGATGCAGGAGGCAGCTGATTGATGTTTCTCTCTTATCAATCTTTCTAACTCTTTATCCCTCTCCCTTCCTCTCTGCAAAAAAAAAAAAAAAAAAATCAATAAAAAATATATTTTTAAAAAAGCTTAGATTGCATTATGTTTAATTAAACAAATATTTATTTATAGCCTTAAAGTATGCATTTACTATTTGAAATATGAGAGGCATGGTGGATACAAGGCTTGGGCTCTAGTCATAGGAATATGAAGAATTTCAATGAGAAAATCTCAGTAGTATAAGAACAATGAAATAACAATGCAAGATGACTAATAATCCCAAGTAATTGATACAATAGACAGTTATTAGAGCAAGAAGAATGGAGAGCTGACTTTGGACCAACCTACTCAAGGAAGACTTTGTTGGAAAGTTATGACTTGTGCTTGGCAATGTCTGATGTAGATGTCCAGAGAAGGGAAGAAAAGGCATAACTAAATGGAGCACTGAGAATCTGAACAGCATAGTGAGGGCTAAATGGCATAGCGGTGGACAAGGAACCAGGCTGACTAATGCACAATTGAATAATCATCTTTAAATAATTAAGAGATGACTTTAGTTACAACATTTTTTACCAAATGTCTCTTCTATAAATACAGTATTCATCAGTTATGTTAGCTTGTTTAGCTATACAATTCTCTTGTATTTATTTCAGTAGAAATCAATTATACATTTAGGAATAATTCCTTTGGTGACACACTGTCTATTTTGCACAGATTTCCTAAAGGCAAACACCTGCAGAAACCCTCTGTAGTGCAAGGCTAACTCCAGAATTTTGCTTTAAAAAGATTTGCTTGTCTTTTATTGTCCATTGGTTTGTTTTGATTTTTATAAACATAACAGTATTTTACAATTAGGCATATTTTTTTTTACCTTATTCATGTTCACTCACATAAACTCTTGAACATTTTTAATAAATGGTCCCAGGTTTTATTCTATTTTTGTTTGGGTCTTAGTGTTTATCTTTCAAATTCATGTAGATTTTTATATAAATGGGTTAATTTGATATTTGTTTCAAATATTTTTTTCTGGTGGTTTGGTATTATAGTTCTACTAGAGGCCTGGTGCACAAAAATTCGTGCACTCGGGGGTCCCTCAGCCTGGCCTGCACCCTCTCGCAGTCCATGACCCCTCAGGGGATGTCTGACTGCTGGCTTAGGCCCGGTCATGGGGAGCAGGCCTAAGCTGGCTGTCTGACATCCTTTGTGCTGCTGCAGAGGCGGGAGAGGCTCCCACCACTGCCACTGTGCTCGCAGGGCTTGGCTGAGTGGCACTCCCCCTGTGGGAACTCACTGACCACCAGGGGACAGCTCCTGTGTTGAGTGTCTGTCCCCTGGTGGTCAGTGCACATCATAGCAACCAGTCATTCTGCTGTTTGGTTGATTTGCATATTACCCTTTTATTATACAGGATTATATGTGTTAATATATAAAAATATAATTTAGTAGGAGTACAAATCTGTGATGTTACATCTTCTGTAATTTACTTTTAAAAGTAAAAATACTTCAGAAAAAGTGGTGGGGACCTAGCCAGTTTGGCTTAGTTTATAGAGCATCAGACTGCAGACCAAAGGGTCCTGGGTCCCATTCTGGTGAAGGGCACATACCTCAGTTGCAGGCTCCTCCCTGTTCTGGGCACTTGCAAGAGCCAATCTATGTATTTCTCTCACATCGATATTTCTCTCTGTCTCTCTCTCTCTCTTCCACTCTCTCTAAAAATCAGTGGGAAAATATCCTTGGGTGAGGTTTAAAATAAATTAAAAAAATATTTTTTTAAATTATAAAAGCAGTGGGATATATATAAGTAGAAAAGTTAACTGTAATCTACACATCTTGAGTTACTAGATTATATTCAAAAGATGTTACCTGAAATTCACATACAGAAATAGCTAAGAAAAGCACTTAAGATATTACTGCCTAAATATATACTAGCAGTTTGTGGTAGTTTGTCTTCGAAGGTCATTCCCAATGAACCAGCCTCCCAGAATTTAAACTCTTACATGGTCCCTGCCCATAAAGAATGTTGAGCCAATTCTATACCAATACATTTAAAAAGACTGCTGGTTTCTAATTTTGAGATTTTGTGAACCCTTTCTCTTAAAGACAATGTTTAGCAACTGGAAATTTTACATATTTCTGTTGTAAGTGAAAAATGGTCCATTAACTTTGAAAATTAGTTTGACACTTTTTTATAAAGTTAATAAAATACACATACTATATTATTCAGTAGTACCGTTCTGAGGCATTTACTTAAGAGAAATAAAAATGTATCCATCAAAAGACCCATACAAAATGTTTATAACATTTTTACTCTTAATATTCCCAAACTCAAATGTCCATCACCAACTAAAAAGATAAACAAATCATATGTATATATTTCATATATTTATATAATGAAATATTACTTAACTATAAAAAGAAAAAAACTTGATATTTTCAATTCATTTATGGATAAATCTCAAAACAGAATGCTGAGCAAAAGTCAGACACAAAAGCACATAAAATTAGTAATTCCATATATATTCTATATTACATATATCTAATTCTACAATGGAACTCAAAGGACATGTGTGATAGAAAAACAGGTCAATACCACCTACATTACATTCCCATGTACTTAGCTAACTTCTATTCCCTGAACTATTAAGGAAATTATTTTTATTCCTCACGCTACAAATTAAAATTTTTATCAGAAATCTGATTTTAATACTTCAGAGCTAGAAGGAAAAAGTTAAAATTATTGTTTTCTGATTACAATGCTTAATAATGCATGGAGTGGAAATGGGGAAATTTTGTGAGTAATTTGCTATCATAAAGTACATCTTTGATTACTCAAGTATTTTCTACTGCTTCATGCTTTAAATATTTGCTATTGCTAACTTTACAACACCTATTTTTAAATATCTTATCACTTCTAGAAATGTTGAAATTTCTATTTATCAGTTATAATACTTGCCTATTTCACTCAAACTTAGATTTCCCACCTGGCCTACTGTCCCTCCAAAAATAGAATATGATAGAAAATGGGTGCTTCTTTTGACTGAAATTGAATGTAATATATATATATAATAAATTATCTACCTGTATAACCAAAACAAAACTAACCACAAGCTATCTGAGAAGCTTAGGTTATAAATGTTATGTTTGTAATAACAAGAGCACCTCTCAGTCCTTAAACCCTTTGATCCACATGTCCCCTAAACTCACTGTTAATAAGTCCTCCTAGTAATCCAATAAGTTTACATTAAGCACCAACTATAAACACAGCAGGCACTTTAGAAGAGGGGTCAGCAAATTTTTTCTGTAAAGGACCAGATAGATTTTGGGGGGCACAGAATAGTCTCTGTGATATATTTTTTCTTTGTTTTTTTCTTTACTTTTTAAACAATCTTTTTAAAAATGTTAAAACTATTCCTAGTTCATGAGCCATATGAAAACATAGAATGCCATTGCTGATTTGAATAGATTAATTTATTAGAAATGTGTCTCCCTATGTATGTAATTTTTTTATTTGAAATGATGACCTTAAGTCCATCTATACTTTATCAAGGACTTCTCTGTGGTATTTCAGGTAACCAAAAATCACAGTGATTTTACCTTGACAGCAGTTTATGTTTTACTAGTTTAAACTGACATCAGCAGTTGAGGTTGGGGGGGGGGGGGCGGTGGGACGAGGCATTCAGGGCTCTAAGTTAAAGGAAAGTCTATCATCTTCAACACATAGTTTACAAATCTTGAGAACACCCCATGCATTGACCTCGGATTGGCCAGCTATGTAGAGAGAGAGACTTGAGTATGGGAGGTAGATTCTTGTGGACCAAGGATGAAGTTCTACATTCTATTTGACAGACTTAGTCATGTGTCCACACCAGTGTCATGAGAGGCAGGATAGTGGGAGTTATACTGGCATTTAAAAGGAAAAAAAAGAAAAGCAAGTTTGTTAAATACCTAGTACCTGACTCAGTCAGATACATGCAGACAAATATGACTCCTTTAACTGAAATTTGATTTAAAGCCAATTTGCTACTATTCAAACATTTTCTTAAGCAAAAGGTAACTTTATATAAATTGATTAAAATTACCTTTTCCTTATTTTATAATCTGGCAAAAAAAAAAAAAGTCTCATATTTGAGTAATAGTGCTTTCCAGTATCATAAACCAGATAGCAATAAATAGCCACATTATTAATTCAGTGAAGTGGTAAAAGGGACAGAGACTTGCCCAGCCAGCATGGCTCAGTGGTTGAGCATCGAACTATGAATGAGGAGGTCACGGTTCGATTCCCAGTCAGGACACATTCCCACGCTGTGGGTTCGATTCCCAGTGTGAGGTGTGCAGGAGGCAACCGATCAACGATTCTCTCATCATTGATGTTTCTCTCTCCTCTCCCTCTCTATTCCTCTCTAAAATCAATTTTGAAAATTTTTAAATAAAAAAGGAACAGAGACTATACAAGACCGGTTATCTGAAATATCATGAATAGTTGATAATTTCCATATTCATGAAAAATAATGGTTATTCATGTTTGATAGATAAGGTTTAACTTGTCCAAAACTGAGTGAGCCCTTTCCCTTGGCCTATCAGATAAAAATTTGCAGTCCCACAAAGCTCCATGTTAACTCATTCAGCACTGTGATTAGGCCACCAATTCTGATCACCTGAAAGGCACGGCCCCTGATCCTGATCATGTCAGGGGACGGGCTGGCAACACACAAATGGGGCAGAGTCTCTGTCCTGTCAAATGACTAGTGCAGAGGACTGGCTCTTCTGAAATCTCGTAGCTTAGAAGCCTCAGTCATGCGATGAGGACTCATCTCCCAGGGACTGACAGCCTGCCTTTCCTACCTTGCCCGACGATGTGCGGCTCTGGAATAAATGAGCATTTCGTGAATTTTCCCCAGTGAATGCTGCACCAACAGTGTGTGCATGGTGAGAGGTGGGGGGGGGGGGGGAGGTTAGTTAACCATAGCTCAGATTTGCATAGCAATGTTATTTTTCTTTAGATAGCTTACATTTTTTTATTTATCCTACAGTGTAAAGCTTTCCTTGGGATTTATGCTCTTCCCATTCATTCTTCTTCACCTTTCCTTCTTTAAATATTTCATCTTACTGTCTGTCAACTTTTAAGTTTTCTAAAGGGAGCTTTAAGAATAAATGTGAGTGAAAAAGCACGAACATACATGAAACTAAGTTAGCATTATGTTCTATTAATACATAGGTATTTTATTAATCCCATTTTAGGGTTGTGTTATAGTTGCTTCACCCTGATGTGGCCACATTAATTCAACAGCAACATCCAACAGCATCTGAATTTTGCCAGGACTATAAAAATAGAATGCATCGAGTATAAATACGCTGAGGTATTTAATAAGTCATTCCACACGTCCATGTTTGAGTCTAAGTTGTTTTATAGAAAATCACCAGATCCGTTGTTTATATGGAATAAGTCATTCCTATAGCTGTTACTCCATGGCTAGACATATATAGTACAGATCCGTTTCCAATTCTTTTATCTCTCCAGGGAAATATAAATTCAGTGTTGCTCACAATAGTTACTAAAAGACCAAAGATGGATAATTTACCTGCATATTACAAAAAATAATGTATAAACACATAGTATGTATAAATTGTTCTTATACATAGTAATTTTGAAAGATCACTCTTAAGGCCTTCAATGGAAATGCATTCACAATAGGTATCCTTTTAAAATAAATTGTTTCTGGTATGTAAACCATTAAAATAAGGGGTACACTAATTCAGATTTTTTTTTCATTGCCTTTCTATGTTTTTATTGCTTCACTTTCCTTTGGGTGGTATAGATAAAGAACTTGGAAGCTATAGTCCAAGTGGCAACCATCTCACATCTTGGCCTGCTTTGATGCTGGCACTGGGTTTGTCACATGGCTGTGTTACTATTGGACTATCCACTACCCTTCAAGTCTTCTCTGACATCAGTTTCCATGAGTAGCCCTTGATTAAAATAATCTCAGGGTTTTAACTCTAATATCAGAGAATTAACTCGTAACTATTTTAACACTGAGGATTTGTTTTAATGTCAGGGGTGGGGGTTTGAGGTGTCTGTGTCTTAATCAACTGATAGTAGAGAACAATCATAAAGATGCAAGAGACACAAAACAGCTTCCCCACTCTCCATTCTGATCCTACATGTCACTATGAAGGCATAATCAAGGAAGGAATTTAACAGAAAAAAAGCAGAGAGTGGCATGAGAGTGTTTTGATCTAATTGTTTCATAATGAAAAAATACACATATATAATTACTTGTATGCATGCATATAAGCATAAGCGATGGACACAGACAACGGGGTGAGGCTGAGGGCAAGAATGGGGGGACGAGGGGACAATGGGGGGATAAAGACACATTTGTAATACCTCAATCAATAAAAATTTAAAAAAAAATAAATAAAGGAGTGCATATTTCTAGATTGCTCTAAGGAACAATGGATATTGACTTATATGCCTGCAACAGCATTATTTATTGGCTAGTCAGAAATGCATGATTGATCATAAAATCTTTCCAAGCACTATATTCTCAGCTCTGGAAGCCTCCATTTTATTTAAGATTTGAGGTCACATTTTTAATTCAGAATTGTTGTTATTAACTACAATTGAGAATTATGTGTTTGAACTTTATTTCACAAGAAAAATGAATTATGCCAAGCTCTGTCTAATTTGGAGAGGGGAAGGAAGCAGAAAATTAGAATAAATAAATCTTTCTAGTTCTCTATTGATTTAAGGAGCATTTTTTATAATCCATGGGAATATGGAGTTCTACTTATTAGTTAGATAAAAATAGTGAAATATTGTATTTACAATAATTTTGATGCTAATGTTTTCTACTTGTCAAGTTTGGTTAGAGCCTACATTATATTTCACTATAAAAATGATTGATAAGCAACAACTATCACAAACATCCCACACTGAAAATACCTACTTCCTAGAAATAGATGTCTATAATGACTGTATGACTGAAACCACATTCTAGTTATAAATTGAAAGAGAAAAGGAAATGTTTCCTTGAATAGTTAATTATTATTATGATTAATCCACATCTACCTGGAGTTAGAAGTAGCAAAAGTTTAATTTCTAAGAGCAAAAATATTAGAATTACTTTAATAAAATATAACACAGCTATATGCTATATAATGCACTGACTTTAATTAAGTCAATACTTCATTTTCTATTAGAAGTCCCAAGAAATATTTGCATATCGCTGAATTGAATTTTGTTTCCAAGTGCAACAATTTGTAGGCAAAATTTGTCCTATTCATATTTTAAATCTCCTCTGAAGTCTCTCTTTCCCTGCAAATTTTAGGTATATGCAATATGTAATATACATACACTAAGGGCCTTGATGATTCAATATAGGCATGTGACCTTCAACTACTAAAATGTGTTTCATGTAGTTCAGTCCTTATGTTCCACTGAAATATGTTTTTTGTCCCTCCAATAGTATACTAAACCTCTATGTTTTATAGCATTTCTGTTTCTTCTCTTATATGTTAAATTTTAATAGTTGTTTCTTAGTATCTTCCTCATATACTGTCTTGTTCTAAAAAATAAAAAGCTAGGTTGATTCAAAGAATAGTCTAATTTTATAGTCTATGGTAAGATTTTATAGCATTTCTGTTTCTTCTATGTTAAATTTTAATAGTTGTTTCTTGGTATCTTCCTCATATACTGTCTTGTTCTAAAAAATAAAAAGCTAGGTTGATTCAAAGAATAGTCTAATTTTATAGACTATGGTAAGACAGCAGAGACTGAGGAAATCTCCTGTCTGTTTTCATAGACTAATGCAATATAATGAAAAAATCTGGAAGCTTGTCACTAACTAGCTCTGTGGTCTTGACAAAATCGTTTACCCTATCTGGCCTTGGTTCCTTTGTTTGTAAAATGAGGAAGTTTAACCAACAGTCTAACCAAAGTACCCTCTTAAAACATAAACTTTTATGATACAACTTTAATCAGACTGAATACAAATTTTAGAATCAATAAATGCAGAAACAAAGTAATAATCTGGATGGTTTGCTAATTAATGCAAGATAAAAATGAATCTAAAAAAAGCATCACACATCTTAAGAGTCCATCTGATGATCATCACTATTGCAAATGATTGTGTTGTTTAGTTAGACTAGCCTGTTCATCTGTGCCATGTCACTCACACACTGGAACTCTGCTTATACCCCCCAATGTAGCACATCCAATGCTAGAAAAAAGTTACTTTATTAAACTATCCAATCCTCAAAGTAGCATTTTCAAAAGTGATTGACTTAGCTCATTGATTATTTTTTTTCAATAGTTCCTTCACGTGGATCACACATAACAACAAACCAGTCAAAATTTCTACAAAACACTTGGCTTTCTGGATCAACCTAATAGCATATCAATATTTCCCCGCTATAGAGGAAACAAAAGTTTCTCTTTGGATAGATTTTCCCATTAAACAAATGTTTGCTATTGAAATCTGCTTAGATTTGGGCTATTGGGAAGTCATCAAGTTAAGTAGATGCTTGCTAAAAGATCCGTTTTATTTTGCTGATTCAGAAACATGTTAATTGTTCTGTAACTAAAGCAATAATCATCAAGTATTATTTTTAAATAATTACTTTGTCAAAAGATGGTACTTCTAATGTTTGATTTGTTTGGCTCATGAAGTAGACTTCAATCTCACAATAACTACTTAAGCCAGCAATTTTCAACTGGTATGCCACAGCACAGCGGTGTGCTGTAAGAATTTTTAAAACATGCAATACCTGACTACTTAGTCAGGGGCACGGACCCCTTTTCTCTTAGGTTGTCAAATAAAAACATGACAACAGCCAACACAACAATAGCCGCCCAGTGTGATAAATCAAAGTATACCTGTTTTTTTGTCAGATTTTTGGGTGTGCCACAGAATTCCAGTAAGTTTATGTGTGCCATGAGGTGAAAGAGGTTGAAAATTGCTGAGTTACATGTCTCTATTTCTTTTCCCTGAGGTGAATCATTTCAACTTTTTGTGTGTGTGACAGTTACTCTGATCAACTTTGCTCACAGAGAAGTACAAGACCAGAAAAGCACATAACTGTTGCTCAATGGAAAAGGAGGGGGAAGCGATTTTCAAAAGGTCATACCTATATTTATTTTAAACGTGCCCCTACGTAATCTCAGTTTCCTGTGTGTAAAAGGATGAGTTTGCATTAGATATTTACCAAAGTCTCTCCATCCCTAAAGTACTAGGACTCTATGACCCCACTTACACGCCTTACTAAGCTAATTTACCACAGATGGACTCTTATCCAATGTCAATGCCAATAAACATCAGCATTGAGCAACAGTTAATAAGAAGCTAAATGTCTTTGATGGTGCAAACAGAGATTGGTATAAATAAAAGCACAGTTTAGTTCTCATTAGATAGAACTGGATTTCTTCATCCTTTTTGTTACCTGTTGCTTATAAGGTTGAAATTTCCACGTAATCAGTGATTTACCCTCACTCTGTTTTCATCCCTATTTTATTCTTCATCTTCCATCATATTCTGCAGATTCATATGGATTCAGTTGGGATAAGCACCATTGAAGGGGAGTATTGTTTTTCCTCTCCCAGCCTCACCTCCCCCCTCCTCACCCAAACACTCATATAGTCTGTGTATGGCTGTACAGTGTATGCCTCTCTTCCCTTGTTCTCAGCTTGATGCCTAGAGTTGGAGTTGACATCTCGCAATTTAAAAAAAACCAAAACAAAAGACCAAGGAAAACAGTCATGCGGAAATCTTGACATCATTGAATGGCTGAACCCAGACTTGGCGACCATTGATATCTAGTCTTCTTGTCATGTGAGAGGAAGTCAGGGTGTTTGTGTGAGTGCTCTCCTGGGCTGCCAGATTCACCGTTCAGGATTTCTCCCAGCTTCTAGAAAGATTATGAACTTATGTCTCTTGAACTGTCAAACCCTCTTCCAGAATGGCATAAGCTAAAGAATACCTCCTCACTCAAAGACATGTCCTCTTCCTGGGGAAGCCTGTATCCAGTAACTGGTTGACGTGAGGGTTGAAGTCCTGTGTGTCTCCCCTCAACACAGGAGAACTCTGAAGAGCCATCCCATCTTGGAGCTCCTCCCAAACTCAGCTGAATCCTTATTGAAAATAAAGCTCCACCAACTCTCCCTCGACCCAGACTCCTTTCTTCACATTCCCTACGGTGGTGTTTCTAAGAACACTGCCCACGTAAACTTCCGATGCTAGTCCCCGTCTCAAACTGATGTCTCACAGAAAACAGATTACCATATTGCGTAGTCCGCCATTTGGCTTTCTGTGAGAAATAATTACTTGTGGCCGCGTTGTTTCTAATGTATATATGAGTATCTGAGGCAATTGGGAGCCTGGTGAAATGCCCCACAAATAGCAATCGCTGGGTGAAACTGTTTTAGACCCCAAACAAAGAATTAGCGGTGTGATGGAAAACTCATGACTTTTCATGGGGGTAACATTCAAATCTAGGCCCAATCGCTTAACCAACAAGGCAAATTTAAGCAAAATATTTAAGCCTCTTTAAGTCTTGTTTTTCCCCAAGTGTTAATTGAAATAATAATACCTTTCTTATTATTTTATTTATTTATTTATTTATTGGTGAGTAATAAAATGGTAACACATATAAAGCATCCAGCACATATAACCATCCCTTGGTCATTTTTAGTGAAGACTCAACAAACTAACACATGAATCATATTTAACATAAATAGCCCACACTATATAAATAGTAGCTATTACTGTTACAGTAACTTCAGAATTGCTTTCTTGAAATGACACCAGTCCAAAATTATAATTCCTAAAAGCTTATATTATATAACTATTTGGCATTTGTTAACTTGCTTCTTCCAATGGTATTTTAAAACACATATGTGGTCCAAGATCCTCTCTGGGATTTACAAAAATTGGCATGAGCAGGGATATTTGAAAATCTGCAAAACACAAAAGAGAGAATCTGAGAATGACAGGGAGCACATCCAGACCTGTCTCCGGAGCGCCCTCAGAGGAGATCCAATGAAGAACAGCCATGACGCCTTTCACCCAAGAGGATCAGGTCCTGAGACCGTAGGCGGACACCTCTGCGGCAGTTCTGACAGACATTTGTTCTTTTTTTTTACATAGTGGCTTTTTGTCAGACACTTGTTGCTCACCTCATGCATGCTTACTTTTGCATCTATGTTTGGGGGCACTTAGTAGATACTCAATACCTATTACCTGATCTTGAAACATCTTATCAATTAGTTTCTGTTCTACACTATGCTGTATTCTTAACAGGTAAGAACTAATTATTCTGAGGCAGGGGGAGTAGGGGTGGTTGGAGGTGGAAGAGGGCATAGAGGGGATAAATGATGATGGACAAAAAATAAAATGACACTGGGAAGAAGAAGAAAGAGGAAGAGGAGAAGGAGGAGGAGGAGAAAGAGGAGAAAAAGGAAGAGGAGGAGGAGGAGGAGGAAGAGGAGGAGGAGGAGGAGGAGGAGGAGGAGGAGGAGGAGGAGGAGGAGGGGAAAACTGCTCAGTCAAAAGATTAAAAATTATCTTTCACACTTATGTTTTAAAAAAATAAGTCAACCCAGCTGCAGTGGCTCAATAGTTGAGCGTTGACCTAGAAACCAGGAGGTCATGGTTGGATTCCTGGTCAAGGCACATGCCCAGGTTGCTGCCTCGATCCCCAATGGGGAGCATGCAGGAAGCAGCCGATCAATGATTCTCTCTCATCATTGATGTTGCAATCTCTCTTTCCCTCTCCCTTCCTCTCTGAAATCAATAAAAATAGTTTTATAATTAAAAAAAAAGTAACTCAGTGTTTCAAGAGCATCTTCTCTTTGAACATGGGGGGAGAAATGTTGAAAATTCTATTATAGAAGAATTCTTGGTAAAATGGGGCTTATTCATGGCAATTAACATGCTTCAGTTATTGCACAATTTGTGTGAGCAAAGACTTTCCCTTCACTTAAGGAATTCATGGTCTGGTGGGAAAGTTAATGGTTAAAGTGATGCCGTGAGACCCTGCAGGGCGCCTATGAGGCTTGCCACCTTGGGAATCTGGAGAGATGAGGGCAGGCTGCCAGGGAAGATTTATCAAGGATCTATTTCTGTTAAGAGCCACAGGTCCTCGGGGAGCAACGATTACTGAGCACGTTGCTATTGTTGTTGGGCTCCAGCTCCAGGTCTCTAGAACAGAGGTTGCAAACTGGCAACTTGCAAGCTGAACCTGGCCAACAGATATGTTGTATTTGGCTCCTATATGGTCTTTTAAAATGTTACGAATGTTTAAAAGTGGGAAATTTCACATAAAAACCCAGATTTCTGGCCTCTTCTGAAAAAATTGAAAGATCTAGCAACAGTGACTCACATTCCTGAACGACAACAATTGGCTCAATCTATGTAATGGCTCTCCAACAATAACAATGAAAAAATGTACTCTTCTGTTTACCACAGTCCTCACCACTCCTTAATACTCTCCAATCCCGAACTTGAGTGTCGATTGCCATTTATCATCACACTTCTAGTAGTTTTATAGTGGAAAGAATGATTTCTCTGTAGAGGATGATGTCTTTGTCAAAAGCAGGATAAAACATAGAATGACAGGTCCTCAAAGGCACATATTTCATTTTAATTATTTTATAGGATTTGCCTGGCCCTGAATTAATGGAAAATCCCCATTCCTCTTTGGAGTTGCATAAAGAAATATCAATTTAGTGACAAAACCACCCTCTCCCATAGCCACATAATACTAACTTCAGGGTTGGATTTGGCATGCATGAATGAATTTGATTAGAAAAAGACCTAGGACCAAGCCATTTCTCACACCAAATGAATCATGGAGATTCTGAAGGAGATTCTTTGACCTCTAGAGTGTGAAAGAAATGTGTGTATTGAAAAGCCTTGCAGAGATATTGATATCTCCTTACCAGCTGAGAACACCTACACAAAACATGGATGGATCTGTTTCCAAAATGCAGCTATCAGAGTCTTTCATAGTGTCATCTGATGGAGATTTTTAAAGGACGTTTCAGTATTGTATTAATGTGATAATGCTTAATGTGATTAAGGTGACGGCATTTGGGAAAGAATGCCCCCAAGCTGGGTGCAGGTTCAGGACCCATGCCCAAATGTTACCCACACTGGAAATCTAACTCGCAGGTTCAACCCATATCAGGCACTGAGATAAAGACATCATTCCTTGAAAAGAGAGACATGATTTCACAAGAGAACACTTTTTTTTTAAATATATATTTTATTGATTTTTTACAGAGTGGAAGGGAGAGGGATAGAGAGTTAGAAACATTGATGAAAGAGAAAGAATCGATCAGCTGCCTCCTGCACACTCCCTACTGGGTATGTGCCCGCAACTAAGGTACATGCCCTTGACCGGAATCCAACCTGGGACCCTTAAGTCCACAGGCTGACTCTCTATCCATTGAGCCAAACGGGTTATGCCCACAAGAGAACACTTTAGAAACAAATGTAGAAAAATTCAATATGAGTGAATAGTGCTATGTGGCCTCCAAAGAAGTAACCTAAGTTAGCAATAAAAATATAGAATGCTAGCCTTTCCACACCGTTCACTTGTCAGACCTTATTCTCTTTTCATTTCTCAGTATCACAAGTGTGTGTGTGTGTGTGTGTGTGTGTGTGTGTGTCCATGTGTCTGTGGCGGTGTGTTTGTGTATGTTTGTGTGTCTGTGTGTGTCAAGGGGGAATGGCAGAAGCAGGGATATTGAGCCAAGAGAGCACCATATGAAGAATTTTTAAACACAGTTGGACTAATTAAATTGGAAATTTATTTTTTAAAAGTCATGCATATCTTTAACTTAAAAGAGATCATTATTTTTAGAATAATTAGGTCTATTTCCTCTGTAGCTCTAAAAGTAATGCTAAAAGGTTGGTACAGGAAATACTTTTCTCTCAAAGCAATCTGCACTACCCCCTCCAAAAAATAAATGGACTCTATCTAAGGGGAACACGTTGTTATTATTACCCTTCCCTATTCAGCTGAAGCTTTGAGAAGTAGATGATAGTTAAAGGTCTCCCCCTCACTGAAAACTGCTCATTTTGTGAAAGAAAAAGAGAAGAAAAAATGTTGGCCCCCAGCCTTTCATAAAAGTCCGGATCCTTACGAGTTGTCCTCACTTTATAGCACAAAATCTACCTTGGTTTCATGGATGATTGCCATGTTTTGGCTGCTCAGCATCCAAACACACTTCCTTCTTTTGAGATATTTACTCTCCTCACTTTCTTGCAGGCTTTGCCAATCAGATGTTCCCGCCCCGGCCTTTGACTCGGGAATGGGGAACACGGAGCCGTTGAGAACACCGTGTGCAGTTATGAAAAATTCATAGCAGCCATGCTGGCAGCAGCGAGAGTCTGTGGTGCCAGCAAACATCTGAAAGAAGTGTCCTATCTGGATTCCCTGGAGCGCTGACCACTTCATGAGTCTGGTTCCCGAGTCCTCATGTCACTTCTGGGCACTTCGGCATGTGATTCTAAGAAATGGCTTGGCTGCAGAAGTTAACTGAAGACAGTATCTGTTCCTTGAGGGCAGTAAGTTGACTTAGCAAAACAATTCATGAGAGACTATTTTATAGAAGTCAATGCAAAGGTGTTCATTAACAAAAAGGAAAACAGCCAGGGGTTGGCATTGGGGATTTATACCCACCCAGTACTTGTCCTTAAAAGAGAAGTATATATTGCAATCTATACTCTAATCAGAAGATCTGGAGAACGTGGAATCCATGAGAGAGTTTTATGAGTCGCATGGCTACAGCTGACCACAGGATCAAGCAATGGGTCTCTGATCTAGATTCACTTTCATTAGCAGGACTCTTCTGCTATCCTGGCTAAAGCAATATGGAGTTTCTCTTTAAACTCCATATTTAGATGGGTACCATCAACTATTTAGATGGGCACCCTCAGCTATTTCCTCTCCGATCTCTAGTTTTTAATATTTCTTGATGATGCATTCCAGTTGGTACATTTTAATGTCAAATTTTCTCCTTTGCTACTTCTCAAGTAACAACGAAGCACATCAACCAACATTCCTTAGTCACCCACTTAATTATTGATGTTCCACGTTTTAATTTTTTTCTCTGCCTACTGCTAATGCTGTGAGATGTAAAATGCCTTGTATCTTATACCAGCACTTCTAAAATTGACATAAATATAAGTATTTCATCATTTAGAAGTATAATTATAAATTATAAAATATTTTCATTTTTAATAATACAACTTCTTTCTAAATGTTGGGACTTCCTTTGCTATCTATTAGGCACATCCTCTGGTTTATTATGTGCTTTTATAAAAAGTTCAACACATACTCTAAGACATTGTAAGAATAAATTATCAAAATGTACTGAATGCTTAGAAAAAGGAATTTAAATAGTCAGTGTTCTTTCAGTGAAATGATTTAACTCAACTGCTCCTGACATGACCTCTTTTGCAATTAGAATAATTACTCTCTCTGACAAGTACAGTATTACCATATTTTCACTGATAACAACACCAAGAAGGAGGTTTATAAAATTAATTACTCCTTCTTGTAACATCTTTACTTCTTACGAACTTTAACGTAATGGGATGACTAGTATGTGTGTCAGTTATCAGTTTAGTATAATATTTGCACGAAAGAGGAAAGTATAGCACAGTGGGGAAAACACCAGTTTTTAGAATCATAAGTCTTGGACTTAGGTTTCAGCTTTGCTACCAGCACCTTCCTTGACCTTGTGTAAGTCAGCAAACACAAACGAAATCTAAATATTATTCTATTTTGTTCCCTAGTGTAAGAGTGTTTGTGTGCCTGAAGATCAAAGAGATGATGTGTGTTGAAAGCATTTACAAACTAAAACATTTTATAAATAATCACTAACTTAGAAATTGGAGAGTAATGATTAGGTATTACATGCACAATCTCTCAATGTTAGCACAGTATGCATTTGGGCTTTCTAAAAATTTCACTTCATAAAGCAAACTTTCTTTAACTATCCTGTTGTCTGTCATGTTTTGCGTCATCATTCACAAATGGAATCAGAGTGGTTACTGTATAAAAACACTATAATAAATGCCAGGAATGCCAGAAATTTCTGTTCTGAGATATCAGATTGTATTCTTAAAATAACTTGACATGTATTATGAAGATAAATAATGAAACAGCAGAGCACACGGTCAGTTATGCTGAGTAGTGTGCAGTCTATGAGCAAAATATGAATTTTAAGGAGACAAAAATCACTGTTGATTCTATTCCTTAGAAAAGGTGGGCATCAGCTGAATGAAACTCAAGGGAACAAAGAGAACCTTCATTCTGTGTAGGGAGCATTGCCAGGAAAGGGGTTTTACTGGCTATAAGATAAAATGTTTTTTAAAGGCACTGCCGTGTGGGAATCTGTTTTGGCAGCAATAGAGAGTGAGATAGTGCTGTAACACATACCTCAAAAGTTGTCAAAGTGGCTTTAGATTGGGCAGGTATTAAGCCTGAATGAATTTTGAGGAGCATGTTGAAAAAGCTGAGATTGCCTTGAACATGCTGTTAGGAGGCATGTGGATGCCAATGGCTCTCCTAGCAAAGGCGAGAAGGGTGTGACGAGCATGGAAGAGAAAATGTCGATTGCCTTAGAGAATACCTAAATCATTGCAAACAGACTGTTCATAGAAATATGGACATAGTAGGTGCTGTGGGTGAGGGTTCAGAAAGAAATAAGCAACACATTATTGAAAACTAGAGGAAAGGTTTTCCTTATCTGGAGTGGCAGAAATCTTAGCAGAATGTCTTCTATAGTTACGTGGAAGGCAAAACTTATAAGTGATGAAATATAATATTTAGCTGAGGAGATTTCCAAGCAAAGGGATGGAGAAACAGCCTGGTTTCTTTTCAATGCTTACAGTAAAATGCAAGGAGAAGGAGATAAATTGGGAGAAGAATGATTAAACAAAAAGGAACCAGGAGGTGATGATTTGGGAAATCCTCAGCCTATCCAGATTGCAAAAGATGCTAAAATTAAGAGATAACACAGCCAGGAATGTACTATCTGAAGAACAAGCTGAGGGTGTGGCTGTAACAATTTTCTGCCAATACTTCAAAAGGATCAAAAGGTCACAATACTCAGTCACACAAGGAGTTCTTTGAAGAGATCAAGAGCGTGACTCTCAGATCCCCTCCATCCCAGGAAACATCTAGAAAGTTTAAGGGTGTTGTCCCTCAGATCATCTCAGCAGAAGCCAAAAATAGAGAACTAACTATCTAAGAAATAGCTGTGGAAGTCCCTTCTGTAGTGCAGCCCATCTCCATGGCATACATGGGAGAGCCACAAGGTTCTTGGAAATGTTACGCTGCAGAAACACTGCCAGTTTGGACAAAAAGAGATAAAGTATGAAATGAAATGAAATGAAATGAAATGAAATGAAATGAAATGAAATGAAATGAAATGAAATGAAATGAAAGGAGGCTATGGGACCCTTAAAATTCTACTGGCAGGAACCAAGCTGATAAACCTGTGCTGCTGCAAACACCTGCTATATGTTATGAAAAGGGAGAGATGATTCAAAACCTGGAAGCCCGGAACCTGGAAGGAGCTGCGAACCACACAGCATTCTTCACAGGCATTGAAACCTAACGAAGTTTACCCAGCTGGATTTAGACGTTGTTGGGACCAGCGCTCCATTTTTCCCCCTTTAATTTTCTCTCTTTTTTTCAAACTGGAATGTCTATAACTGGTATCCTACGCCTGTCCTACCATTGTATTTCAGGGACAGATATCATGTTTCTTTACTTTTACAGATTTATAAATGGAAGAGAATTGTACCCCAGGGTAGGTGACACTGAGAGCTTCAACCATACCTGAATTCGATCATTTAGATGATGGCATTTGGGACTTTTGAGCTGATGAGACTTAGATGAGATTTTTGGACACTTTGTTTAGATGCTAATGAATGAGACTTTTGAGGAACTTGGGTTCAGTGAATAAATTTCACATGTGGAACAAATGTAAATCTTAGGGAACAAGAATGTTGACTGCATTAAATAGGATAATAAGGCCCCAGTGATGTCCATATCCTGGTTCCCAGAATTTATAAAGAGGTTACCTTATATGACAAAAGGGATTTTGCAGATGTGATTAAGGGTAAGAAACTTGAGATAAGCAGATTCTTGTTCAAATGGGCTCAGTCTAATCACATGAGCCTTTATAAGCATTAAACCTCTTCCAGTTCTTCTTTTGGCACAGAACCAGAGACATGTTTGTGTGAGAAGAACTTGACCCACCATTGATGGCTTTGAAGATGGAAACTAAGAATTCTGGTGGTCTCTAGTAACTGAAAAAGGCAAGGAAAAGACTCTCTCCTAGAATTTCTAGACAGAAAGAACAACCCTACTAGTACCCAATGATTTGGTTAGATTTTCTAGCCCAGTAAGACCTGTCAAAGATTTCTGACCTATCCTATATAATAAAAGCCTAATATGCTAAGTGTCCCGTCATCCCATGACTGGTTGACTGTTCAAGCAATCAAAGCATAATATGCTAATGATATGCTAAGGCTGCACAACTGCTCACTATGATGTGCACTGACCATGGGGGTCAGATGCTCCAACTGGTAGGTTAGCTTGCTGCTGGAGTCTGGTCAGACATGCCCTAGAGCCCTCCCACAGTCCCTCCCCATCCCCGATCATGCTTCAGTGGGGTCCCTTGTCCTGGCCTGCACCCTCTCACAATCAAGGACCCTTTGGGGGTGTCAGAGAGCTGGTTTTAGCCCGATCCCACAGGCCACTCCCCTCAGGAGGTCACCAGACACAGGGCTCATGGCTGGTGAGTGCCACTGTGGTAGAGTGAGCCTCTCCTGATCGGGACTGATTTGGCTCGAGGCCACGACAGGTGCAGTGGGGCCAGGATGCGCAGGAGCAGCAGGTAAGAGCTATAGGCAGCATTGGACTGCAGGTTTCTGCCTGATCCCTGCAGGCCACCCCGAGGGACCCCACCCATGCATGAATTGGTGCACCGGGCCTCTAGTAGAACCATAATGAATATGCAGAGAAAGGTTTGCTTGTCTCTAAAAAGATAGCGATATGAATATATACATATATCTTGGGTTACAAATTTAAGTATTCCTCATTTTAAAGTTTGAAAAACACTGGTAATGATGCCATTGAATGAGTTTATTTTCTACCCTACATTTCCAGTTACACATCCCAAATGCACCTTATATTATAAGTCGCTATATTATAGTTACTAAAAGAATGTTGCACTTTCCTGAACATGCCTTGGATTCCATGACATTGGGCAAGTTGCTCTTTGCATCTGCTCACTATGACGTGCACTGACCACTGGGGGCAGATGCTTCATTATTTACTGGGTGATCCTTTACACATCCTTAACTATGTCATTCAAGAGTCAGTTCCCATTGAGAACCTTCTTGGGACCCTTCTTCCCACCCTTATCATCTATGTAAAAAGCTATCAGTCTCTATGCATCTGCTATGGTCTGAGTGGTTGTGTTGCCCATAATTCACATGCAAGAATCCTAATGCCCACAGTGATGGTGTTAGGAGGTGGGGCCTTTGGGAGGCAATTAAGTCATGAAGGAGGAGCCTTTATGAATAGGATTAGGGTCCCCATAAAAGAAACCCCACAAGGCTCAGTAATCCACACCCTGTTCTCACACTTATAGACTCCAGAAATAATTTCTGTTGTTTATAAGCCACCCAGTCTGTGATATTTTGTTAGAGCAGCCTGAATGAATTAACACAGAATCTTTTTCTTTAATTAGTAGAAACTCTTATATAATAGCTCTTGAGCTCTAAGAAGCCCAGATGAAACTCTAATAAGGAATTGGGAATAAAACAACACTTAAGGAAATATAAATCACCGTCAGCCATGGAAAACTCATGGTAGCCTGTCTATATATACATTTTTTAAGAGAGCAAAAAAGTGTGAATAAGAGAGCATCCGTGTGTGTGTGTGTGTGTGTGTGTGTGTGTGTGTGTGTGTGGTTTTCATAAAAATTATTTTTTACAGAAAAATCACAAGGCTATGAAAAATATTTGGACATAATTAGGGAACTGGCTTAAGAAAAAGTAAACTAAGAGAGAATTCATCTTGGATGAAAAAAATACAAACAGGATTCTCCAGGGATAAGTGCAATGGCCAATTTTGTTCCCCATCTTAGTTAAATGTCCTTTGGTGTCATTCAGAAACAGAACACTTGGTTATGCAAGCCATGAATTTGACCCAATATGGCAATTTATCATGAACTTTTCATAGAAGTTGGGTTGTAAAGAGCAACTCATACAAATTGTTAATCATTTTTGAGCTAAAGCCAGTGGGATTAAAATATTTAGCAGAAAAATCTGTTATTAAATATTTGTTTATATGTAAAAATGGATTTTTTAAAATTTAACCAAATTGACTTTCTACTTCTTAAGTTACTGTAGTAAATTATTATAATTGACTAGGGGCCCGGTGCACAAAATTCGTGCACTGGGTGTGTGTGGGGGGGGGGGGAGTGTCCCTCAGCCCAGCCTGCCCCCTCTCACATACTGGGAGCCCTCAGGCATTGACCCCCATCTCCCTCCAATCGCAGGATCGGCCCCTTGCCCAGGCCTGACGCCTCTGGCCCAGGCATCAGGCCTGGGCAGGGGACCCCCAGACCCCTCCGATTGCTGGCTCTGCCCCTTGCCCGGGCCTGATTCCTCGGCCAGAGGCGTAAACCCCCATCACCCTCCGATCGCCTGATCAGCCCCTTGCCCAGGCCTGACACCTCCGCCAGAGGTGTCAGGCTTGAACAGGAGACCCCCATCTCCCCCCAATCACTGGCTCTGACCCCCGCCCAGGCCTGAGGCCTCTGACCCAGGCTTCAGGCCTGGGCAAGGGGACCATCATATCCCCCCAATCCCCGGCTCCGCCCCCCACCCAGGCCTGATGCCTCTGGCCCAGGCATCAGGCCTGGGCTGGGGACCCCCAGCCGCCCGCCCAGGCCTGATGCCTCGGCCAGAGGAGTTGACCCTCATCACCCTCTGATCACCAATCACCGGATCGGCCCCTTGACCAGGCCTGAGGCCTCCGGCAGAGGTGTCAGGCCTGGGCAGGGGACCCCCAGCTCCCCGCGGTTGCAGGCTCCGCCCCTGCCCAGGCCTAATGCCTCTGGCCTAGGTGTCCGGCCCGGGCAGCAGGGACCTGCAGTGGCAGCAGGGGGCGCTGTGATCGCGCGGGCTCTGCCCCTGCCCCTGCAGGACGCCTCTGTCTGAGGCGTCCAGCCTGGGCAGCGGAGACCCGCAGCTGCAGCAGCCCCGTGATCGTGGGCTTCGCTTTAGGCCCAGGCAAGGGACCCCTAGCTCCTGGGACTGCCAGCTTCGACTGTGCCCAGCTCCCATCGCTGGCTCCACCCCTACTTCCTGCTATCACTGGCCAGGGCGGCAAAGGCGCCTGATTCTCCGATCATGGCTGGGGGGCAGGGCAAAGGTGGCCCCAGGGCCGCCTTTGCCCTGCCCCCCAGCTCTTAGCTCCCCCCTGGGTTTCAGATCACTGTCAGTGGCAGGGGGCTTCTTCCTGCTTTCCCTTTTGCCTCCCTGCATTGTGCCTACATATGCAAATTAACCGCCATCTTGTTGGCAGTTAACTGCCAATCTTAGTTGGCAGTTAATTTGCATATAGCCCTGATTAGCCAATGAAAAGGGTAGCGTCATAAGCCAATTACCATTTTTCTCTTTTATTAGTGTAGATATGGACAGCCATCTAATGAATGTTTTTATTTTTTAACATATTTTTATTGATGTCAGAGATGAAGGGAGAGAGAGAGAGAATAGAAACATCAAATAATCAGAGAGAATTATTGATCAGCTGCCTCCTGCACCCCCCAGAAGCCTGCAACCTGGGCATGTACCCTTGACTAGAATTGAACCTGGGACTCTTCAGTCCACAGACCAACGCCCTATTCACTAATCAAAATCAGCTAGGGCATGAATTTTTTTTATATATAAATAAAAGCCAAGTTTATTTGTTCGTTTCTTGCATTTGAAGTACTCCTCAATGACATCCTTTGCATGAGACTCTTTGCCATAGTCCTTAACCACCACGCAACTGCAACCACTTTTGGGGGGTTTTCCTCTCTGTCGATTTTACGGAGGCTGCCCATTCCCCTCGTTTCTTGTTGTCGTCGACCTTCATTAGGTTGATTTGGTGTCCAGCACAAAGGCCTCCACCAACTGGACGTACACAGGCTCATCACAGTTGGATGCAAGTACACAAAGGTGGGCTTGGTGTTTGTCTAAGGCTTTGGCAGCTTCGCGAATTCCACGCGTGACTAGGCCGTCGTGGATGAGGGCGGTCTTCAGCACGTCTGGCAAAACAGTATTAACTAACTTCCATTACACCTCCAGCAGCAACGCCTTTCTCGGCCATGGCCATGGCGGTGGGTGATGGGGAAGCCCAACCTTGAACGCACCCAAGCCTCTGCCTCCGCCTCCACAGGGAAAGAGGATGGATTTTATTTTTTAATAATTCATTGTGCACCAGTTCATAGGATTTGTTTCAGTTATTCCTTAAATCTGAGTGATGTCACCTATTTCGTAGTCTTGAATACCTCCATCTATACAAGCAAAATAATTAAATTAATTTCTATTTTTAGAGGCTCTTATCAAGTGTCTGATCTTTCCCACTTGTAGGAAAATGAGAGATGGAGCAAATCTCAATTACGTTAAGTAAAGGAAAATTATTTGTCTATAACTTTCAGTTTTTGAACAGACTTACTGTTAGTGGGAAAGAAGATATTTTTGTTCTAGTTATCCCTGTGCTAAACCAAAATGAGTGTCTTAAGTCACTTCTGCCATGAATATTGTAATTACCATGATATATCTGCATGTTTTAAATATGCTTTTAATTGATTTTACAGAGAGAGGGAGAGTGAGAAATATCGATAGGTTGCCTCCCAAAAACAGTCCGACAAGTGATTGAACCCATAACCCAGCTATGTGCTCTGACCAGGGATCAAACTGGAAAATCATCAATGCATGGGACACGCTCAACCAACTGAGCCAACAGTGAAGGCTCTGCATGCTTTAATCCTCACTGCAAGGTAGTTTTTGCATGATATTTCCTAATAATGTTTTTAAGACTTTCCCACAAAATCAGTAGTATGGGGGAAAAATATTTCAAAATAAATATTTATTCTTTAAAACAATGCTAGATTATTAAGAAGCTTAGAATTATCTATTTGTATAAAATGTATTCAATATGATTATAAATTTCATAATTTACTCTCAATAATCAATATAGTAATATTATGACTTATTTGTCAATGGGTATTCCATGTTTTAGAAAGTATTAAAACAGTATCTCTTTAAAATAATGCTAAATTTTTCTTCAAATTTTCTACAATTTAAGTTTGTAACAATATATAAACACATTTTTTTATTTTTTTCCAGTGACAGTTTCACAGACTGTGGATAATAAATGGTAAATCAAAGACTAAGAACATAAACACAAAATGTATAAAATAATTTGTCAATTTTTCTATGATAAATTAAGAATGTCATGGACATTCAGATCAAGGCCATATACTTTATTAGTAATTAATATGAGTAGGGCCATAGCAAAACTATATTTTAAGTTATGGTGAATATAATTTTTTCAAATTTAAGTTCTTTCAACATACAGTGGACTTAATTGAGGGTTTCAATTCTTTTTATATGTGTATATTATCCATATCCCATCCTTCCATAATATGCATGATCTGTACAAGAGTTTGTGGCTGTGACTAAAAATCAAAGCATCATTTCAAGTAACAGGGCAAATGGAAGTCCATGCAAGCAACTTTAATGAATTTTCATACTTATTAGATGATTTTTCTTTCAGGATAATATTATTCTATTAATGCAAATGAAAAGGAAGAAAATGAATATTTAGGAACCTATTATGAACCAGGTATCTTTCTACCATTGTATATAATTCTTTCCATCCCAATGTGAATAGTTATTACAATTCCAATTTTATAAAGGGGAAATATTGTCAGTAAAAATGTTAGCTGTCTTGCCCCCAAAATGACATACCTCAGAAGAAAACATGGCTAGAATCTGGTGCTGAGATCTCTGTAATTCTATGTTCACATGGTTTTTTATCATGTGAACTAATGAACTGATGAAATGTTTCAGAGACAGACTTAATCTCCTGTCATTAATTGTATTCTCCCCAAAGATACAGGCTATGCCTCTTTTATACTTCATACAATATGCCCTAGCAGGTTTGGCTTAGTGGATAGAACATTGGTCTGTGGACCAAAGGTTCCAGGGTTCAATTCTGATCAGGGGCTCATACCTCAGTTTCAGAAAACCAATCTATGTGTTTCTTTTACATTGGTATTTCTTTCTGTCTTTCCCTCTCTCTTCTACTCTCTCTAAAAGTCAATGAAAAAATATCCTCAGTTGAGGATTAAAAATAATAAAAATAAATATACTTTATACAATGTAATACACTTCCAGATTAAAAATTATAAAAGTGATTTCAAAAAATGAAAGTCTAGATACATTTAAACTGCTATATCAGAACATCAGATGTTTGAGGTTAACAATAACTAATCCCAGACATAATAATAATGCTAATTGTGTGATGACAACACTGTAGGAACAGCGTAGACTTTAACTATGGAGTTACAACAAAGGAAATTTTGGAGCATCCATTCCAATTTGTGTTAGTCTACTGGAAAATAGTACGAGAGCCTGGATATGTGCTCGTTTTTCAAATCTCAGAGTTGGTTCTTCTCTAGGAGCTGTTTTGTGAAAGGAAGGGGGGTGACGTGAACATCTGGAAGTAAGATGAACGTAGCAGATGCAGTGGGGGCATAGCTTTGTGCACCAAATAATTTATTTCAGCTTTAGAAGAAATGTTATGCTGAAGAGTATCATTTGGAAAGCCAGTTTCCAATGATCTATAATAATAAAAGTGTAATATGCTAATTAGACTGGACATCCTTCTGGACTATCTTCTGGACAAAGCCAGGGCTGCGAGGAAAGCCCAGGTCCCGGATGCCTTGCCGGCAGCCAAAGGAAGCCTGGGTCCCGGGTGCCTGTTGGTGACTGGAGGAAAGCCTGGATCTTGGGTGCCAGACAGAAGCCAGTACCGGCAGCTGGGGGAAGGAAGGCCTACCCTTGAACAAATTTCATGCATCAGGCCTCTAGTATATGATAAGAAAACTCTATTTACTATAACTATTAAGTTTAAAAGACAAACCAGTCCATATATACTAGAGACCCAGGTCACAAATGTGTGCATGGGTGGGGTGCCTCGATCTGGTAGGCAATTGGGGCCGATTGTCTTGCCCAGTCCCAATTGGGGCCAATCGGGGCGGCTGGCTGGGGGGAGGAACCACAGGAGGTTGGCCAGTGGCGGGAGGTTGACTGTGGGAGCGCACTGAACACCAGGGGGCAGATCCTATGTTAAGCGTCTGCCCCCGGTGGTCAGTGTACATCATAGCTACTCACCAGTCATCCAGTCATCCGGTCATCTGGTCATAATGGCCACATAGGCTTTTTATATGTACAGATTATATACTTAAAGTGGTTAAGTTTCAAGCCAACCCATACTGTTAGAGTTCCTTACTCAAAATAAATAAATAAAATGTGTGCTCATTAACTAGACAGTGTGAATCCTCTTACAATGTAAATGAATATTAAATCACATGGTATACCCTTTAAATATCTTAAATTTTTGTCAATTATACCTCAATAAAGCTAAATAAAATGCCAATAGAACCTGAGAATAAACAATGATTTATCTTAATGAAAATAGATTCCAAACTCTGTGTGTATGTTTGTGTGTGTGTGTGTTTCTTAATTGCCTTCTGACTTTTTCTTTTAGAGAAAATGAAAAAATCAGCAAAAATAGAAATGCCTAGTAAATGTCTGTTGAATAATTATGGGTTTTCAATCAAATAATGTTATTACAATTCTAAGTTTGACAAACATTTTATGTACACATTTTGTAAATATTTAATATTTATTTTTGTACCTCAATTTTAGGAAGCTATTTTTAAAGCAATTGTAGTATATTTTATATCATATAATTGCTTAACACCCGTTAATTACAAAGATTGCTGTAAAAAGTAAGGTTCATTTCACAGACTCAAGCATTCTCTTAATACATGTTTAAAAAAGCTTTAAGAAATAAAACAGCAAAAAAATGGATTGTATTTATTTGTCAGTGCTCAGTGTCGTCCTGGTAAAATGTGAATAATAACAAGTACTTCAATAGTTTGCCTTGAGGATTAAACATGTTTAGACATGTAAGATATTGAAACCAATGATTGTCACACACAAAAGTGTTGGAGAAATATTAGCAAATATGATTGTCATTGTTTATCTCATTATACATCTGTTAGTATACTAGAAAAATAAATGTTACACAAATGAGTAGTTAGTGCTTCAGTGCTGATATATTTCTACTAACAAGAATTTCATTAAATGAAGATGAAAATGTTTCAGTGGCTAACAAATATTATTATAACTATTTAGACAGAGTAAATACTTTTTGAGTCACTCATAAAATAAAACAGGAATTTCAGAAATACTTCTTAACTCTGAGAGTAGTACAAATGAATACATAAACAGGATGTGCAGATTAAGTACCACTAACAAAGACATTGTTTGCCTTGTCTGTTAAATTGGAATATAATATAAGCACAGAGGATTAAATTACTCAACATTATGCAAAAAGAATTTTTTTAAATCTGACTAAAATATCTAAAAACATTCTTTAGTTTTCAATTTGTTTTTTAACACATCCATAAAAACTTACTCTCAATGGAAAATCTTCCTTTTAAAGTTGTTCAAGAAGCCACAAGCAAATTGAATACTAAATTTACCCTGATTTTTCTATACCTAAAAATATTTCTTTATACTTAAGGGCTTTTTTATTTTCTTTTTTTTCTCTTTCTTCCTTTTTGCTTGTTTGCTTTCTTTTTTAAATATATAGCTCTTTCCTTAGAGATCTTCTTTTCTTTGTAAAATCCCATAAAGGGTAACTTCTATTACTAGTCTTTCTGTCATCAAAGAAAATACAAAAATGACAAACACTATCTTGGAATCCTCAACCAGCCCTGTTCTGATTATAGAAGTGGTACGAGAAGATAAACAGAGGATGGACTTTATCACTAGCCAGAGCTGTGTCCAAAACCCTATGCAGTCAGTCTTTTATCTTATTGCATAGCATGAGATTCTACAACTCATTACACATATTTTAGAGGTTAACCAGAATATTTCTTGGGTTCCTTTCCCCTGATCCTGACCCCATCTGGCTGATCTTGGCTCTTGGAATCTTACAATTTGATGAGGAGAATAGTTCAAAAAAGAAACCAAAGAAAGATTTCTCTTCAAGCCTAAGCAGATATGATCTCAATCACCGTATCCATATCTTCTATCCTTGTTAGCTCTGCTTGTCTTCCTCAGCCCCAAACTCTCTGAGGCAGGAGGCTCGGGGCCAGATGTCCTACCCTGGCCTCGTTGATAGATTGCTGGGGAGAAAAGAGGGAAGATGATCACAAAGCAATCTTAAAGAAAAACAAAAAGGATCTAAGAGAAAGTTCAAAGAGGGAAGAGTCCACTTTCCCTAGCCCTGTTCAATTAAAACTCACTAGAAAAATGCCATTAACCAGGCAGGGAACATTAAATCATTCATTTTTATCACATTTCAGAAAACAACCAATATAGTACATTACATCAGGATAGCGAATAATGCCACCAATGTTATAGAAATTGTAGATAGTGCTGGAAGAAATAAAAAATACTCCTCCTTGTAAGTCTCTGATATTATTATCTTATTAGTATCCCTTATTAGTATTTTTTTTGAAGTATCATCCCTGTTTATTGAGAAATCAATGCCTCCACCCTCAGTCCATCTTGTTTGGATGATACTGATCCTGCTCCTTCCTCCCTAAGTTGCCATGATTTTGCTCATGACTGAAGCATGGCTGTGAAGAGATGAATACATCACACAGAAGCATTGCAGTATTATAATCTCTTTTGTTAGAACTGTCCCAGAGATGTTTGTTTTCCCGCAATGGTTGGGAACCTAAGAGCTGGAAGCGTTTCACTGACATTTTCTGACGTACTGCCTAAGAAAAAGGCCAACATAGCGAGGGGAAATAAGAGCCAGGAAATGAGTTCCTGGACACTTAAAACTTTTTAAGTATATTTTTATTAATTTCAGAGGAAGAGAGAGATAGAAACATCAATGATGAGAGATAATCATTCATTGGCTGCCTCCTGCACGGCCCCCACTGGGGATCGAGCTCACAACCTGGCATGTGCCATGACCGGGAATTGAAGCATGACCTCCTGGTTCATAGGTCGACACGCAACCACTGAGCCACTGAAGCTGGGCCCGCACACATTTATTATGAAAAAACTTAGCCCGTGCCCTGGACTTCTGCATTGTGATATCCAATATATTCCTTTTCCTTTAAATGTTTGAAATATTTTTGTCTTAAGATTATTTAAGCCATCTTAGACAACAAAACCAAAAAGTTCATGACTAATAGAATCACCTTACATTTTTACCACTTATTGAAATACAATTAAAACAGAACTTTGTTTAATTTTATAAGATCTAAAGTCATATTGTTTAATTACTGTTTAAAACCAATGAAACCCAATACATTTTATTCTCTTATTTTAAGTTCAATAAATACTCATTCACATTAATATGAAATGTATCTTTTGAGAGTAAACAGAATAGTTTTATGTCTTGGGGTTTAATATTTTCCTGAGTTTTCCAACATGCTTCTGGTTTTCAAAACAAGATGTTCTTTTCTGTCAGGTAATTAGATTTGAAATAATCCGTGGGCTATCAAGATTACAACCCTATCCACTTGGTAATTATTTCTGTAGAAGTAACTTTATAGTTCTTTTCTTTCTTTCTTTTTGTTTGTAAAATAATAAATATCCTGTGACTTTTAATGTTTGAAAACAATTCTCAAATGTTTCCAAATATTTTGAAATTGGCAAAATAAAAAGACTTTTGCCAAAAAATTCTATTGAATTTATAAATATGTGTGTTTTTGATGGAAACTTAATCCATATGTTTCTCATTCATTTACAATTAGCTGACAAAAATGTTGTTTTGCAAGAGTTTGATATCTGTTATTTTCAAAAGTGTGCTTAAATCATTTCCTTTTATATACAGAACTAGAGGCCCGGTGCACAAAAATTTGTGCACTCAGGGGGGAGGGTGGGGTTCCCTCAGCCCGGCCTGTGCCCTCTCGCAGTCTGGGACCCCTCGGGAGGTAACGACCTGCTGGCTTAGGCCTGCTCCCGGGTGGCAGAGGGCAGGCCCAATCCCTAGGTGCAGCCCCTGGTCAGGCTCAGAGCAGGGCCGATTGGGGAGTTGGGGCGCCTTCCCCTGTCATGCACAGAGCAGGGCAGATTGGGAGGTTGTGATGCCACCCTCAGTCATGCTCAGGGTAGGGCCGATTGGGGGATTGGGGCACCACTCCTTGTCATACTCAAGGCAGGGCCAATCAGGGGGTTGGGGCTCCGTACCCTGCCACACACAGAGCAGGGTGGATCAGGGGGTTGGGGCGCCGCCACTGTCACACTCAGGGCAGGGCTGATGGGGAGGTTATGGCTCTACCCCATCACACACAGAGCAGGGCCCGTGGGGTGGGGGTTGGGGCACTGCCTTCTATCACCCACAGAGCAGGGCCGATCAGGGAGTTGGGGCGCTGCCACACTCACACTCACAGCAGGGCCGATGGGGAGGTTATGGCTCTACCCCATCACACACAGAGCAGGGCCAATCAGGGGATTGAGGCGCTGCCCCCTGTCACACACAGAGCAGGGCCGATCAGGGGGTTGGGGTGCCGCACCCTGTCACAGAGCCGCAGGGCAATCATGGGGTTGGGGAGCTCCCCCTATCAGGCACAGAGCAGGGCTGATCAGGGTGTTGGGGTGCCTTCCCCTGTCAGGAACAGAGCAGGGCAGATAGAGATGTTGTGGCCCCGCCCCCTGTCACACACAGAGCCGCAGGGCGATCAGGAGGTTTGGGCACTGCCCCCTGTCACGTTGATCCCGATGCTGGGAGGCATATTACCCTTTTACTATATAGGATAGAGGCCTGGTGCACGGGTTGGGGCCGGCTGGTTTGCCCTGAAGGGTGTCCTGGATCTGGGTGGGGGTCCCCATTGGGGTGCGTGGCCAGCCTGGGTAAGGGGATGATGGCTGTTTTCAGGTTGGCGGGTGACTGAAGCTCCCAACTGCTCCTTTTTTTCTTTTTTTTTCTTTTTTATTCTGGGCCAGCTTTAGCTCTGAGGCTCCAGCTCTTAGGCCTCCGCTCCTGAAAGCAGGTATCTGGTTTGTTTAGGTTCTATAATTGAAACTCTGTATCAACTCCAGCTCTGAGTTCCCAGGCTCGCTGAAAGCAGGTTTCTGGGGTTTTGTTTAGCTTCTATATTCATTACAATGTTTCTTAAACTGCAGGCTCAGAGGCCTGCAAGGCAGGCGGGGAACGTTGGAGTCCTCTGTCACTGAAGCAAGCAAGCCCCATGTTGGTTTCAAGCTGCCTGGCTGCCAGCTGCCATCTTGGCTGTCAATTAATTTGCATATCTCGCTGATTAGTCAATGGGAAAGGTAGTGGTTGTATGCCAATTACCATGTTTCTCTTTTATTAGATAGGATGTTAGGTGGAAATCCATCTCAATCAATAGAATTTGATGTCTTGGATTTTTTTACTCTATTTGTGGATTCAGATGGCATAATGCCAACAGATTCATTAAAGGTGACTTTAAGAAATATCTTGCAATGCTAAATGGTTAAGATGATACAGATGATAACAGAAAATAAGCAATCAAGGGAAGGCTACACAATGGAAACCAGAGAGGGCAAAATAATGGGAAAAATAGATAATAAAAAGATAAGTGACTCAGCTCCAAGGCAATTTTTCTAAATAACTACATGCTGTGAAACTTTGGATCTACATCAGTGTAAGATATGGAACAAGAAGCCATCCTAATCATACCACAGAGAGCAAGTACTAGCATTCTGAGCAGAGGCTCAGCCAAGCCATAGCGGGTCCCTGATCTGCAACTTTGCTGTCTTCTTCCATCCACTGCATCCAACATATCTTAAGCCCCATAGCTGCACCCAAGTGAGTTAGGACCCCCAAGTATCACTAATATGAGACAAAATATCACTTTGTGTCCAAACTATTGAACACATATTGTACTACTTTCTGTAATGCCATTTTCTTTTCTACCATTTAGATGTGAAAAATTAGGAAAGACAATTGTCAAATGACACATTCTATGAGGGTCAGATGTTGGCAGCAATTGTATCTAATATCTTATTTGAGGAATAAGCATTTGCATCATTTATAAAACAACATGTTCTTAATAATATCTCGCCATTCTGAAAATAAATGGCATTGCCACAAATACTTACAATTATCAATCATCTCCATATGTCAGGCTTTCTTCTCGGCTTTTGTATGCATCATTGCTAGTCCTCCAAGTAGCAGGAAAATTACATCTTGCTATACATGTTTCACAGAGAAAAAACTCAATGAGATTGCCCTTCCCACAATTTCCCACTGGTTACTATTTCAGAAGTGTTGTCTTTAGGAATATTTCACACTTTCCCAACATTTCTGAACTATTTGCTCTGAGAACCATTTCTTAATATGTAATTAATAACAAGTGTTTATATTACAAAGGAATCTGCATATGTATATGTGAATGTATACAGTATGTGTGTGTCTATTTCTGTGTAATAAACACTAAATATCAGCCCTATTTATTGAGAAACCAATACCTTGTTTGGATGGTACTGATCCTGCTCCTTCCTCCCTAAGTTGCCATGATTTTGCTCATGACTGAAGCATGGCTGAAGAGATGAACACATCACACAGCAAATTAGCAATTAGCAATGTTGTAGGTCTGCCACCTTGAACACAAGGCTTCCAAGCACACAGTAGGGCCCACATTCCATTGGCCAGACTCAGGTATATGATATGGTGGAAACCTAACACTGACTCTTCAACAGTCTACTGTTCTGGTCACCAAACTATTTTATTCCTTTTATGTACTGAAGATTCTTGTCCCCTTCCTAAGGATGATCAATTCTATCCATTTCTATCACATTATGGCATATGTTTAAAGACCAGGATCATCAGGGATGTGAAATAGTCTCTCATGGGTCCAGATATGACCCCTGCAGATCCAATGACCTATCAACTAAAATGATAAGTTGTCTGTCCCTACATACCTGATAGAGGGAGAGAATGTCTACAATAAACATGCATGATCAGAAATGAGGAACGTGGAAGACCTGCAGCAGTCATTGTTTAATAAAAATCTTGAAATCTCACTGGCAGCTATTATGAAAGCACTTTACTTGTAGGTTGGGGGAGATTCTTGATTAGGCCTTTTCTCTGTTTCTCTGGGGAAATAACTCCCTTAGACCTGCCCCCCTAGATGGCAGGTTCTGGGAAGTTACTCCCTGTTCATGGATCTGCTTCAGTCTACCTCTGAAATGCGAATTCCTTAGGAGGTGCCTTTCTCTTAATAATGAGAGCCTAAGACTCAGTGATGGCGAACCTTTTGAGCTCGGTGTGTCAGCATTTTGAAAAACCCTAACTTAACTCTGGTGCCGTGTCACATAAAGAATTTTTTTGATATTTGCAACCATAGTAAAACAAAGACTTATATTTTTGATATTTATTTTATATATTTAAATGCCATTTAACAAAGAAAAATCAACCAAAAACATGAGTTCGCGTGTCACCTCTGACACTCGTGTCATAGGTTCGCCATCACTGGCCTAAGTCTTAGTTTTGGTGTTAAACAGTCCAGATTTTGGCGATATATTTCTGTCAGAAACTGAGTAGGCTTCTTCTCTGTTTACTTCCAGTCAGTTCCCTATACCTAAGACCATATCCACAGTTCTTTCCTGCTGGAAGCTGATCCACCCTTGCTGCTTGACGCAGTCGCTGCAGGGAAGAAACATCTGCACAGCTTAATGTTTCAAGGGACCTGGCATATATGGCATTCTGTTCTTAATATGTTTGCTCCCCCTCTTAACGCTAGGTGTTTTAAACAGGACCACCTCCCCAAGAAAGGTTGTTTCCGCAGGTGAGGATTTTTATCAGTAGAACCCTTTAACTAAGTGCCAGGCAGGTAGTTAATCACTTTAACCTCGAACAATCATGCTTAAGCTACATAATCTTTACTTAGAATAACCTCCTTCAGTTACTTCCTTGTAGCTTAATAGAACAATAGAGTAACCTTGGAATGGAGATAAGAAACGCCCTAACTTTTGGAATAGAATGGATAGGATTAATATCAAATAGTATAAATACAGATGTAAGAGGACAATAAAAGGAGGAACCTGGCTATGAGGAACCTGGCTATGATGATCACCTGAATGCTGCCTCCGTCTTCGCCGACTCCGTCCACACCTATGGGAACCCCTGGACCTGATGGAGCTGGACCCCAACATATGGCGCCCAAACAGGGACCCCTAGGTAAGCCCCCCCACACTCGGGACGGATAGGACTCCACCGTAGGAAGAAGGTGGATAGTCTTCGCCGACTGTGTCTACACCTTGGGGAACCCCTGGACCTGTTGGGGTTGGACCTCAACACTTTCCTTGATTTAAATCGCAAGACTAATTAATTTCCTTGTTCCCATCACCATGTCTACCTCTGTTATTTAAGAGGAACTGAGTAAAGGCAACACCCTTAAATTCTTTTTTCCTCGGTTCCTTTATTTAGTTGAGAGTTGTATTAAATGCCACAGGTTTCAGTCTGTTCTTTTCTCCATGTGACTCTAACCAACTTATGATCATAAATTGGCATGCAATCTTTGTATTCCCATCCCTTAGTGTTTGAAATCTATCACCACTAGGAGCAACATTGCTATGATCCCTGTTTTCTTTCCTTTATGCTCATCAAACTGTCAGTTGATTTCTTTTGTAATAATTTGTCAAGTACCGTCAAAAATAACCACACACACTCATGCTTACATTTTATCCATCCATGTGTCCTAGCTTTATAGGCTTCCTCTCAAGGAGCTGTGCATCCAAATACTACTAAATGCTTTCTTCCTGTATAATACTTATTACCATCTGTCTGGCCTCCAGTACCTACCTGAGTCTTCACCACGTGACTGAATCTCTTCACTATTGTCACACATTTTAGTTTTTGTTTTTTTTATTTTCTGTATCAATCAGAATAAGGTAGTTATATTGTAATAAAAAATACATTTCAATATTTTACTGTAAGAAAAGGTTATTTTTGTTCATGTCACAGTCTAATATGAGTGTGAGGGTCTCTCAGTTTTACTCAGCAGCTCTTCGCCAAGCAGCGACTCAGGAACCAGGCCGTTTCCATTTTATAATTATGTCCCTTGTTGCAAGTGGCCTCCAGAATCACTATAGGGTGGGAAAAGAGAATCAGAGCATCACATGAATTATTGCTTTAAGGGCTATGTCTGAAAATATTTTCAACATCTTTCACACACCAATGGTCAGAACTTTATCACTAACACCAACGCATACTCAAGGGATCTTGGGGATTGTAGTCTTTCTGTGTCCATGAAGAGGTAGCAGGGTGACAAATACATAGTTCTATCTTTGTCATGTGACTGAGAATGACTAATTAAAAGATATGCTCCTTCATCATATATTTTGAAGATTAAAACAAAGAATCCTGCTCCACATAAATTTTCTCTATGCTGTCTATGACCTTATTAAGTATTTATATTTTGAAACAACCAACACCAAAAGTTCTAAGAGAGATTTTTCCTTGAAAAAAAAAATGTATTGAAAAATTCACCTGATTCTGGAAAATCTGGAGTTGGAGCAAAATGCATTGGCAGAATTCATTACACTACCATCCCTATGTTCCACCTACAGTCTCCAAGCTGTGTCTCTTTCTGCCCTCTCTTTCATCGGTTAAGGGCTAAACATGCAATGATTCTGGTTGCAGAGATCACCATATGGGAAGCATCTAATGCTTTTAAAAGATTTTTCATGATATAGCACATATGAAAATATTCAATAGTTTGTATTAATCATATTATACTGCATTCTGTCCAGGACACATCACATTTATTTTTTAGGACATGCTCTGGCATGGATGCTAGAGTGCACCAGACATGAATGATAAGGGGTAGAGAGTAGTAAGAATGAATCCCAGGTTTCTCCTTAAATAACTGTTTAATTAAACAAAGACAAAATCAAAAGTTATAGGGTAAAAAAAACTCTGAATGTTTATAAATTTAAAACTGAGTGAACTCACCAGCCTTGACAATACAAATAGACAAATATGACAGTTTATCTACCTATGTGTGCTTTATAAGATATTGGATATTGAGACCTGGAAACAAACTATCCTTTTTTGTTTATTTATAAAAGTTTATCATAAACCCCAATTTTTAATATAATCTTCCCTCTTTTAGTTGCAAGCTTAAAGCTAAAAATGACATTGATTTCCAATAAACAGAATTATTTTGTAATAGTTTGTACTAGAAACTGTTAATTTCAATCCTACTGAATGCAGAGCAGTAGCTTACCAAAAGGTCTTTAATATATAAGTAATTAAATGAAAATGATTGCATCACAAAAAGACATATTTCTGCATTTCAGACATAAGTAGAATAGAGGTTCAGAGAATAATAATTTATAAAAAATGAAATGATGGTGTAGTTAAAAGAATAAAATTAAACTGCCTGAGGAACATGTAACATACTGCTGCTTAATATTATTTTAACTCAGTATTTTAAGAAAATAAGGAACAAAAATTTGGTTATGTAAATTAATTTGTTTTATCTATGTTTATTCATTCTTTCATTGTTGAACTCTTATTATAAACACATCCTAAGAACAGTTTTTTTCTAACTTGCAATAAATTTGCTATATATGAATTCAAGCCTCTGATATTAACTCTCTCCATAAGACTTACTATTAATTTAAAAAATAATATAAACAGCCCTAGCTAGTATGGCTCAGTTGGTTGAGTATTGTCCTGTGCACCAAAAGGTTGCTGGTTCAATTCTCAGTCAGGGCACCAGCCCAGGTTGGGGGTTAGGTCCCTGGTCAGGTGTTAATAGAAGGCAACTGATTGATGTTTCTCTCTCATATCCATGTTTCTCTATCTCTCCTTCTCCCTTTCCCTCTCTCTAAAATCAATAAAACATTTTTTAAAGTTTTTATAAACAAAACTAGTCATTTAGCTTCCCTGAGAACTTTTTTTATTTCAAAGACCATTTTAAATAGTTCCAAAGATGGTATACTAACAGGCAATATCTTACTTTTAAGTGTGTGTGTGTGTGTGTGTGTGTACACGAGTGTGTTTTAGGGGGAAAACTGCATAATGAGCTTTCCACTTGCCCTCTGACTATACTCCTGTACTAAAGTGTATGCTTGGCAAAAAGGGGATTTAACCTAGAAAGATGTAGACTACCAGAATTATTGGTGAAGAAAGAAATCAATGAAGCATTGTGGTGAAACTAAATACTAGTAAATATTGATTATAAAAACAAAAATAAATAAAGTAGATATGAAAATATATATTTAATTATTTTAACTGTCATAGTCAAGAATAGAATAGAGATTTTTTATAATAGAGATTTGTAATGTATCGTAGAGTTTATTATTTTTAAAGTGACCGCTTAAAGAGTGTATGTAGAAGGTGTGACTTGTAAATCACAAAGAAAAGATGTATGTTAAAAAAAAATCAATCACCTCAATTGATTACTAGAAAGAAGATGAGGTCAAGCAAATAAAATCAAAGGTTAAAACATACAAAAATAAAAAATGGCAAAGAGATTTAAAATATATCCATAAGCATGATAAAAGTAAATGAATTAAACACACTAGTGGATGAAGAAAAGAAAGTCATTCACTTGAAACCTATATAATTTTATTAATCCATGTCAACTCAATAAATTTAGTTAAAAATGTTTTAAAAGGAAGTTGTAGGATCCAGTGGATAATATGATGTCCTTCATATAAAACTTTTTAAAAATCTATCAACAATTGCTTTATTTTTTAAATTTAAATTCTTTATTGTTTAAAGTATTACATGGGTGTCATTTTTCTGCCTTTGACCTCTCCCCGGCCACTCCCACCCCCTAGAATATCCCTCACCCCCCTACTGTCTGTGCCCATTGGTTATGCTTATATGCATGCATACAAGTCCTTTGGTTTATTTGTTACCTCCTCCCACCCCCGCCCCGCCTTCCCTCTTAGGTTTGATGGTCTGTTTGATGCTTCCCTGTCTCTGGATCTATTTTTGTTCATCAGTTTATGTTGTTCGTTATATTCCACAAATGAGTGAGATCATGTGATATTTGTCTTTTTCCAACTGGCTTATTTCACTTAGTATAATGCTCTCCAGGTCCATCCATGCTGTTGCAAATGGTAAGAGTTCCTTCTTTTTACAGCAGCATAGTATTCTATTGTGTAGATGTACCATGGTTTTTTTGTTTGTTTGTTTTCTTTTGTATTTTTTTTCATTGGTAAAACTAGTGACTTTTATTTATTTTAATTCTTTATTGTTTAAAGTATTACATATAATATTACATATGTCTCCTTTTATCCCCACTGACCTTTTCCCAGCAACTCCCACCCCTCAGCACATGCCTTCACCCCCCTAGTGTCTGTGTCCATTGGTTATGCTTATATGCATGCATGCAAGTCCTTTGGTTGATCTCTTACCCTCCACCCTCATCCCCCCCTGTTTTCCCTCTGAAGATTGATGGACTGTTCAATGTTTCTATGTTTCTGGCTCTATTTTTGTTCAACAGTTTATGTTGTTCACTAAATTCCACAAATGAGTGAGATCATGTGATATTTTTCTTTCTCTGACTGGCCTATTAGCATAATGCTCTCCAGTTCTATCCATACTTTTGCAAATGGTAAGAGTTCTTTCCTTTTTACAGCAGTGTAGTATTCCATTGTGTAACCGTACCTGTGCTTTTTAATCCATTCATCTGCTGATGGGCACTTAGGTTGTTTCCAAATCTTGGCTATTGTAAATTGTGCTGCTATGAATATAGAGGTACATATGTTGTTTCTGATTGGTGTTTCTGGTTTCTTGGGATATATTCCTCAAAGTGGAATTACTGAATCAAATGGGAGTCCTATTTTTAACTTTTTGAGGAAATTCCATACAGTTTTCCAGAGTGGCTGCACCACTCTACATCCTCACCAGCAGTGCATGAGGGTTCCTTTTTCTCCACATCCTCCCCTGCACTTGTCCTTTGTTGATTTGTTGATGATAGCCATTCTGACAGGTGTGAGATGGTATCTCATTGTCATTTTGATTTGAATTTCTCAGATGATTAGTGACTTTGAGCATGTTTTCTTATGTCTCTTGGCCTTCTGTGTGTCCACTTTAGAAAAGTGTTTATTTAGGTTCTTTGCCCACTGTTAGATTGAATTATTTATCTTCCTTTTGTTAAGTTGTATGAGTTCCCTATAAATTTTGGAGATTAAACCCTTATCAGATATAACATTGGCAAATATTCATATAAAACTTTTGAATGCAATAAAAATACTATGTTTTTGTTGGACACATATGTCTGCAGTACATTTACAAAGGCACAAATGGGAAAGATATACAGTAAGTTCAAAACAGCAATTACTTATAAGAAGGAAAGATGAATTATTTATAGTATATTATTTTAGTTTATAGTAAGTTAACTTTGCTAATTCTGGTATATATATGGATGTTTATTATATCTTCTCTATTTTTGTGTTTGACAATTTTCGTTATTGAAAAGGTTGACTGTATAAGTTAGACTACAGGCTAACCGCATCTAGCTCTAACAGCTACCCCTTTGTGTCCCTGCATAATATGAGGATCATAGTGTCTTTATTTTGGTTGCTCTGTCACCCCCTTAGTGCATGGTATTTGTCTACTTCTTCAAAGATGGCATACAACCAGCAGGAAGAAGTAAAGAAAAAATTAGGGGGTTGGAGCTATCCTTTAAAGACCTGACACTTCATTTCACACATCACTTCTGTTTACAAGCCATCAGCTGGAACTTAGTCATGTGATCATACCTATATGCAAGAGAAGCGGAGGTCCTGAACACGTGTCCTGGTTAATACTTCGGGGTTCTGTAAAAAAGGGAAATAGAGAAGCATAAAGATTGCCAGGCCATAAGCACACTCTTCCATAGAAGCATTACTAATAAGTGTCTCTAAACGCGTGGCAATGGATCACTGATTGTTGAGGATCTTTTCTTTACTCTTGGGGGAGTGTAGTTTTGTACTGTTAGGTCAGTAGTTAAATAGCAATTTCACAGCGGACTTTATGCTCATCTAAAGTTTACCCGCTACAAAATACACACCCACACTGGCGCATACACAGTTTAGTTTTAAAGAGAAAAAATAAACAGCAATTGCATGGCTCGAGGGACAGGCATAATTCCTTCTCAAGATAGTTCATGAGTTAAAACAGCGATTTCACGTTTTTCCTGAGGACTGAACCTCCCAAGGCAGAGTGGAACTAGAGCAAGTGGGTTAGATCCTTTTCCTAAGCAAATGTCCTTAATTTAAGTAAAAGCAGTGCCCCTGGACATAAACAGGCATCTGGAAGGAACTGAAACAGGAAGATCTACTAAGATCCTTAGGAGGAATGATATTGAAAGTGTCAAGATCAGGTGACCTCAGTTGTTGCTGAACTGAAAACCTCCCTACAGAAGGCTCTCAGCTGGACAGAGTGCTACAGCTTGTTATGCTCCTGACATTATTTAAAAACCTGTAGCTTGACCTTGTGTGTACGTGGTGGTGATAGCAGCAACTCTGATTTCAGGCATCTAAATACGAGGGTGGAAAAAAACTTATAATTTGCTCTTCTAATAGCCATTACTTATAAGGAATAAGAAATAAAATCTTTGCAGTTCTCATATCCATAACGTGGTGGTAAGATATGACTATCTTCTGAAAGTTATGAATACCATACTAAACATTTGTTAATGTGCTTTTAAAATTTAATTATTTATAGTCATGTTCTATCTTCAAGAAAAATGTCAAAAGCAGAAAATCCACAAAAGACTCTGGAGAGCACTGAAGTCTTTCAAAGCAGCCAAGTTCTGCAATTTCTTGTTAAAGTTTTGCGAGGTGAGATTGGCCTCGCACCGATATTTTCCAGAGATGGGGACTTGGCAGGTCTGACACACACTGGCATCTTACTAATGAAAAAATAAACTGGTTCAGGTGATTGGAAGTACACATGTGTTTGTATATTATTATCTGTTAATGATCTGAGTGGTATATTCAGAAGCTATGAATGACTTTTACAATTTAAGGAGTAAGTGATTTTCTTAATTTGCATGTGTTACATCATGATAGGGGCTGAGTTTAGAGAGCTTTCTCCTACTTTAAAATAAGAGCATTATAAGAATGTGGGCTTTAAAGAATAAAGTGAAAAAGTCAATGAATGTTAAAGACCTTAAACTTTATACATAATTATAACACAACATTTCTTTCCAAGTATCCTGTGAAAGGCAATAAAATGAAAAATATTTATATTGCTTTTAGTCAATATGTCTTTTCATACAAGTTAAAGCTTCTATGCAATTATCCAACACTGCAGAGTCCTTTACAGTCTTTTGAATGCAATTGTGTAAAATTGTTATAACAGCTTTGGAAAAAAGTATGTGAGAATGAAGCAAAATACAACATTTTTTTAAAAAGAAAAGAAATACTTTTGTTCTAGCTGGGTTCTCCTCAGTAGTTAGAGCATTGGCCTGGGGACTGAAGGGTCTTGGGTTTGATTCCAGTCAAGGGCACATACCTAGACTGCAGGCTCTATCCCAGCCCCAACCAGGGAGTGTGCAGCAGGCAACCAATCGATATGTCTCTCTCACACTGATGTTTCTCTCTCTGTGTCTCTCCCCCTCCCTCCCACTCTTCCTGAAAATTAATGGAGGGAAAGTGTCCTTGGGTGAGGATTAACAACAACAAAAAAGATATAGTGTATATTAGAAAACTGAAGACAATGTCAGAAGCATTTCACAATGTCCTGAAAATGCTAAGACAGCAGAGCACATGTAACAAATTTTCTGTAATTTCAGACTATTTTCATGCCATATATATGATATACTTATCATATATAATCCCATTTTGGTATATATTGATATTTTGATTTTTGACATTTTGATTTGTATTCATTCCCAGAAGTAGCCATGCCTGATTACATAAACATTATTTTGTTTTTGGAAAGCATCCATAATAAAGTCCTCCCTTTTTTTCCAGTGGATGATACTGGCTCCATGAAGCATATAAATTGGCCTTAAATAACATGCTTGTGAGTTTAAATAACTTATGGGACAATAAGTCTTAGTTAACCATGATTTTCCTTTTTAAAAAACACAAATCTTCATGAAGGGTAAATGGCTAAATATTATGTCACAACCACCTTCCAGTTTTAGTAAAAAAAAGACAAGTCTACACTCAGTAAGTGTGTACCTCATCCCAGGCTTTCAGACAAGGAGGGGAAAAACTTGATCATGGACTTAACAGACCAGCACCACAAATCCACAGGATTGAAAATGCACTGTAACCAAGACCGTTACAAAGTCTCGATGCTTAGAAAATCCAGTGGGTTCAACGACTCTTCAAGTATTTCCAGAGAGCTTATCACCTAAGCTCATTATACTGATATGTAACAGAAGGAAACTTCTTGGCCCTTCTTTCTGGAGCCCATTCAAAAGTCTGGAAGAGAATGGTCTAGAAGTTACCACAGTTGGAAAATTTCAAGTTTCTTTGTTTCTCAGTTAAGCAGAGCTGGGAGGGTTAGCTAACCTTATTTCCACTTCAGGATTAATATTCTCAGAATAAAAGTGTTCTAGATAGATGGATTACTTCTATGAGAAGATATGTAGGGAAGATATAACATGGAAAAGTTAGAAACTTTGGCTCGAAGCAATAAAAAAATTAAGGAGGCTCATCTTAAGGAGTAAATTATTGAAGATTGGGGCCCTAAGGGAGCACATAAGAATGTTCTCATATAATTTTATTATTTACCATGTTTCTGCCCTTTGCCCTTACTTAATATTTACTGTGTAAGTTTATGTAAAAAGGAAAAAAAACATAGACCTGCCACAGTTTACCCTGGCATAGTTACTATTTCTAAGAGTTCTGATTTCTCAAATATGTAAACTCAAACCTAGTTTTCAAACTAATTTAATAGTGATGAGCTGGTTGTGTTTCTAGCTGCTTAGTAAAGATATTGTATTTCTTATGCTTAAGTCTCATTTAAAATGAAACCCAAACGCTTAACATTTTTTACCTTATTTTTAGTTGTAAGCACACACAAAAACCTTGGTGAAGCCAAAAATAATTTGGCAATTTTCTTTCTGAGATGCTATAGAAATATTAGTTTTGATGCCAGGATATGAGCTCTCATTTACCAAGTGATTCTAGTGCCCATGCAAAGGTATGTCACTTCCAAAGTTTGCATTTCGGGTCCTGAGATTAGTTTCTTTCTATTAAAATGCAGGGCTGTCACTGGTGCTGTAATATTAATGTAATAAGAAAGGAAAGAAGGTCAGTGAGTACAGCAACAACCAGCTCAGTTTAGGTTGCAGAAAATGCTATCTACCTTTGGCTTCATCATGATAAACATTTTATTCAAAATCAAATTTTCAGCCGAAACCGGTTTGGCTCAGTGGATAGAGCGTCGGCCTGCAGACTGAAAGGTCCCAGGTTCGATTCCGGTCAAGGGCATGTACCTGGGTTGCAGGCACATCTCCAGTAGGAGATGTGCAGGAGGCGGCTGATCGATGTTTCTAACTCTCTATCTCTCTCCCTTCCTCTCTGTAAAAAATCAATAAAATATATTTTTAAAAAAAAATCAAATTTTCAAAATTCTAATTGGTTAAATAAAAGAAAAAACTGATTAAACTGATTCTTACTGACTTTGTGGAGGATATCTACACTAATAAAAGAAAAACATGCAAATTGGTATCACTCCACTGTGCCCACCAATCAGGATGAGAATGCAAATTAACCCAACAAAGATGGCGGCTAATTTGCATATGTAGGCACAGAGCGAAGACTGAAGGCTCTGGCCCCAGGGAAGACTGAAGACTGAAGATGACTGAAGACTGAAGAGGCTTGGCTTCTCTGCTGCAGCCGGAGCGAAGGCCTGGGTCCCGGGTGCCAGAGGAAAACCGGTGCTGGCAGCCAGGGGAAGGAAGGCCTATTGCACGAGTCTCTTCCTGCAACGGGCCTCTAATAATATATAAAACACTAAAAAGATACCACTAGATTCAGGTAGTTCACATTCAACCAATTTATTATTGTTATCATTATTATTAAATTCAGGAACAAATGTTTATATATGTCCTAGCATATTTTATCCTTTTTCAATTTGCCTCTAAGGTAAAATACCAATAATAGAAAATTTCCTGTGTATTTGTGTGTATTGTTGGTATCGGGGTATTATGCAAGACACACTTCTAAAAGGATTTGGTGTCTGCCCCTAGCTGGTTTGGCTCAGCAAATAGAGCGTTGGCCTGCGAACTCAAGGGTCCCAGGTTCGATTCCAGTCAAGGGCATGTACCTGGGTTGCAGGCACATCCCCAGTAGGGGGCGTGCAAGAGGCAACTGAATGTTTCTCTCTCATCGATGTTTCTAACTCGCTATCCCTCTCCCTTCTTCTCTGTAAAAAAATCAATAAAATATATTTTTAAAAAATAATAATAAAATAAAAAATAAAAGGATTTGGTGTCTGCGTAAACCATGTTCACACTGAGAAATCAACATTTCCAGAGGATATTTTATTGGAAAATGAAATAGAAAACATGATAAACACAATCATCACAGCAGTTTTAAGAGATGAAGGGTGACATTTAGCCAGGGAGTATAATTCATCTCAAGGTTGGCAGTTCCTTGCTATGATCAGCACGCCCTAGGGGATAACACTCAGCTTCAATCCTGTAAAAAACTTTCTTTTTTTATTCTACAATATTTATTATCTTGCTTTATCCTCTCTTGGATGTCTCCTTTTTTGTCTTTTTTATAGATGACTCTTTCTCTAAGAGGTATCCAAATGTTGGACTTTTTATTCCTTTTCTGAGCCCAATTTCACATTTCAGACCCATCTAGTGTTCAGACCCATCTACTCAGCTTCCTATGAGACAACTTTACTTTCTGAGAATGAGCAAACAAAAATTCAACATTGTAAAAAATTAACAGAATATAATGAAACAGAATGATGGGGGCATGAAACCTTTATGACAGAGTAATAAAGAAATGTCTCTTTGAGAGGGGCTACTTAATCTGAGGGTCAAAGCTAACATTATAATGCTCATAGGAGGGTTGGGGGCAGAGAAAAGAGCATGAGTGAAATCCCTATGGTAAGAGAATGCCTGGTGCATCCGAGCCATCAGTGAATAAGGAAATTTTTAAAAGTGAAAAGTTAGAGCAGAATTTTAAAGACTACTCTTTCTCTATGGATTCTTTTTTTAATATGTTTTTATTAATTTTTAGAGAGGAAGGGAGAGGGAGAGAGTTATGGAAACATCGATGAGAGAGAACCATCACCCATCAGCTGCTTCCTGCACATCTCCCACTGGGGATTGAGCCCGCAACCCAGGCAAGTGTCCTGACCAGGAATTGAACTGGCAACCTCTTGGATCCTGGGTCAACACTCAACCATTGAGCCACACTGGTCAGGCTGTGGATTCTTGAATCTGCACAGGAAAGGAAGAGCATTCTGCATCAGTATGAATGCCTCTGGATAAAATCAAGCTCCATGACAAAATCTGCATACTGATTTCACTTGATAATAACAAAATATTGATAAAAAATAAAGCAATAGGGGGATCTGGAAGGATCCACTGCTAACCACTGTATATTATATATATAAAATTTGTACTTCTAGTGTATGGCCCTAAAATTCATATAGAAAGTGCCTTTCAGCAATCCAACCCTCATTAAATCCATATCAGTTGGTGGCTAAACCAGAATGATTCTTAGATACCTCAGTCAAGTTTCTGCTTCAAGTCCTCCTCTAAGAAACCATGGTTGACCTAACATTTTATAGAAATGTTATTTTAAAAAAAAAAAAAAAAGGCCAATTTTTAATATCGGTTTTATGTGTGATACTTTATGCCCACTCTAAAGATTCCACTATTATGAGATTCCCATATCCCTAGGAAATACCAGGTTCTCGTCAATCCCATGCTAACTATCCAATATTTTCCCACATATAAAATGTCTACCCATAATTTGGAGAGAAGAGAGACCTTAACTTTCTGTGAGTTGCTTCTCTGATGCATGGAAGAGAACAAAACCACTGTGAATAAATTCCCTTCGCAAACTAGCTTCCCTTTGGGCTATGAAAATGAGGTCAAACATTATTTTCAGTTTTATAAATGTTACCCATCCTGGGTCCCTTTGGTGGTCCAAGTATACTCTACAAAAACAAATAAACAGGGGAGGGTTAATAAGTGCTATTGGAGGAGTCAGCATAGCTGGAGAAATGTTATTTTACTTATTTTAGAGGGAGTTGTATTCATTGTAATACTCCTAAAAGGAAGGAATTGGAGTTGGTCTCGCTTCAGAAAAGCACTCACATATCTAAAATGCAGCCAAGTGTCTTGAAATTCGAGCAAGATAGATAACACATGAACACACTTGTATTGTTGGATATGGATGATTCCCATCCTTATGTAGAAAGAATTAAAATCTTGACGCTTTATAACCAAGAGCCGTCGGTAGCCACCAGAGCAGTTTGTATGTGTACAGTTGAGAAGTAAGTTGTAGTCCTGACATCATTCTTGCTTGCATGTTGCTGTCTACTGACTGCCACACTCCAAGAGAGGACTAGCTTGCATGCACAGGGTACACACAGTACAATGTTGGAGTCTGAGCTGGTTCAAAAGGCTCCAATACGCTTCTAACATTCAAGAAACCTTCAAGGTCTTCATGACACATATGAGGAAGGGGAAAGTTAACTTTCTTGGGAAAATAAACACTCCTTATACAAATAAACACAGACATTTACAGTAGTATCAATTGTTTATGAAAATGGTTTTACTCGAGAAGAGACAAGGAAAGGATTAACTTATTGTCAGATTAAATAGTTGCTACTGTACATATTTTTTCTGTTCATCTATATGAATAAAGCAGGCTCAAATATTTGGCAATGTAAGTACTCTACAATATTTAGAGGTTTTTCTTTTTGGTCAAATCTGTTAAGGCACGGATTTCTTAAGGAGGGCATAAAAAGCACAAAGCATAAAAAGAAGACAACAACAACAACAAAAAGATCAGACTCAATCACAACTAAAGATTTCTAGAATGTGCTGTGTCAAAATGATAAGCCCGCAACAGACTGAGATAAAATATTTTCAATATTTGCCAATATATTTAACACAGCACTTGATTTTAATTTATAAAGTCTTTAAAATTCAGTAAGAAAGCAAACCCAGTTTTTAAAAATTAGACACAAGATTTTAGAAGACAATTCACAAAAGATAATATACAAGGAGCAACAAAGCACACAAAACACCGTTACAGAGCTAAGAAGTGCAAATCAGAACCTAAATAACTATGAAGAACTTATTAAGATGGGTAAAATTTAAAAGATTGACAGTGCCAAGTGTGAGTAAGAATATGAAACAACTGGGTTTTTTATACATTGCTGAAAAGGATGTAAAATGGGAGAGCCACATAGGAAAAGCCATTTGGTAGTTTCTTATAAAGTTAAATATATAGGTATACAAAACATTTAACCCAGTCTGAGTTCATTTGAACTTCTTGGAGCTGTATATAAATGTTAGTTGTGAGGAACTCAGTTAAAAGATGACTTTTGTCTTTGTAATAAGAAACTAACAGTAAAATCAGAATAATGAAATAAATTGAGAATATCATTTGGTGATAAATATGACAGAACTTCCATTTGTTTAGAAAATTACTTTCTGTATTTTTATGTGTTTCTGCCAAAGACTAACAAAACAAAAGTACTTCTATTCCAAAACTTATTTATAATCTTTGCTAGATTGCTTAACTCTTGGCCATAAGTTTGCTCTTGTGTAAAATAGAAATTTTAACACCTTTCTATCTTTCTCATAAACATAGTTGTAAAGATAACATAATTGATATGTGTTTTGAAAAATTTTATATAATGTGTTTTTATTGATTTCAGAAACTAAGGGAAAGGGAAAGAGAGAGAGAAACATCAATGATGAGAGAGAATCAACCCGGGCCTGTACGCTGACTCGGAATTGAACCATGACCTCCTGGTTCATAGGCCAATGCTCAACCAAAGAACCACACCCCGCAGGCTTGAAGAATTTTGAAACTGATTGAATGTAAAATATTATGCTCAAACAACTATTAATTTTATCAATTACATTGATTCATTATTATGAATATCAAAAGGTGTAATATGATTAAAACCTGATGTTTGCCATTTACTATCATGCCTCATTACATAATAGACACCATAATGACTACATAGTTCAATCTGTAGAAGTAAAAGAATAAATATTATTATATAATTAAGAAAATGTTTGCTTTGACTTTATTTCAGTCATCCTAAAAAATATTTCTGTGTAGGGTAAAGTTGCAAAGATATTGAACATTTGCCTTATTTAAGTGCTTCAGAACATTTTTCTTCAAACCCTGACATTTTTATTATATAAATACTCCCTTGTTTGTAAGAGGTAGTAATCATTTTAATACTGGTCTCAAGTTCTGTAATATATACCATATAAAAAATAGGATGTGTCAAAAACAAAATTCTTCTCAAGAGGTGATTGTTAGATGACTCTTTTTAAAAAAATATGCTTCAATATTTATCCATATGCTTAAGAGAAAAATTTGGCACATTCATTAAAATCAGTGAGAGTTACCTAATTTTAGATATGTTGAGCTAGACGTTTTATAGTTTGCCAATTGTATTAAATCATAATTGTAAAAATAAGAAGAGATCTGCTTTAATGTTTTACAAAATCCATAGACCCACAAATGTTGAAATAACAAAACTGGAGGCTGAACATGATTCTCAAATTATAACAATGAATTTTAAGTTACGTGCTCTGTTCATACTCAATTGGAGACCCTCAGCTGCTGCTGGAGACTGCTTCCTATAAAGGCTCCAGCTGAAGAGCCTGGAAAAACCCAGAGTGCATTTACCAGCTTCCTATAAATTCAACACTAACATATTAATAGTTGGGGTAATGGATATGTGTAGCATAAAATCTTCTCTAACTCTTATTACACATTATCTCCTATAAGTATCTTTTTAAAAAAATATATTTTTGGCCCTACCTGGTTTGATTCAGTGGGTAGAGTGTTGGCCTGCATAACAAAGGGCCCCAAGTTCAGTTCTGATCAAGGGCACATACCTTGGTTGCAGCCTCCTCCCAGGCCCAGGCTCTCGTCCAGGTGTGTGAAGGAAGCAACTAATCTATGTGTTTCTCTCACATCGATGTTTCTCTCTGTCTTTCCATTTATCTTCCACTTTCCCTAAAAATCAATGGAAAAATATCCTTGGGTAAGAATTACCAAATATATATATGGTAACAAGGAAAATATGTGGAAAGATAATAATAATAAATTATAATTATATCAGTAGATAGATAGATAGATAGATAGATAGATAGATAGATAGATAGATAGATATTTCAGAGAGAAAAAAGAGGGGAGATAGAAATATCAATGATGAGAGAGAATCATTGATTGGCTGTCTCCTGCATGCCCCACACTGGGGATCAAGCCAGCAACTGGGATATATATCCTGATCAGAAATGGAACCATGACCTCCTGTTTCATAGGTCAATATGCTCAACCACTGAGCCATGCCAGCTGGACTGTAAGTATCTCTTTAAATGGCTGTTGCTTCTTACCCAACTATGCAATCCAAACACAGGAATGATGTCCTGTTCATGTTTGTATGGCTATCCCCAGAAAAATTCAATAATTGTCATATGTCCAGGTTCAAAATATTTGAATTGATAGTCATTCTGAGTTGTTGTTTTTTTAATTTCATTTTATTGTTTAAAGTATTACAAATAGTAGTACAGATATCTCCTTTTTTTCCTCCATTGATCTTCCCCCAGCCTCCCCTACCCCCTGGGTCATTCTGAGTTTTAAGGTTTATCCCTAAATACTTCACATACATTATCTAATGTTATCCTTTTATAAACACTATAAAATATTTATTAATTCTGCGACTTAATTTATGATGTCAGGTAAACATCACTATCACATATGCACTTCATGTTAAACTTTAATAATAATAGGTTTTAACATCTATACTTTAAAAGTCAGTACAATAGCCACTGTGAAAAATATTTTTAAATGATTATAAAAATCAGTTTGAGAAACTATTGCAGAAAGTAGAGGGAAAAACATGGCAAAAAATCAAATAATAAAAGATTATACAAAATGTAAGAGAATAGAGATTGATTTTAAGAAACATACATAAGCCTGATGTAGAAATCACAGAGGAAAAATAAGTACTAATCTAAAATAAATTAAGAAATATCTTAATAAATTAAGAAATATCTCTCTGTATTAAAAACTACAAATTGATAAAAAAAAATTCATACCATAGCAATAGCAATATAATTCCATTTAAACGATTTACTGTGTTCTATACAAATACCTATAAAATATATTTTTCTGAAATAATTCTTTGACAAAAATAAAGTATAAAGAAAATGTAAAAAGTACCCTATGAAAATCTAGAGAAAATATTAATTTTGTCAAAAAAACAACACGATATTCTTATTAATATCAGCTATCTCCCTTCCAACATTAAATTTAAGAAAATATGTAATAATCATTAAGAGATTTTGAGAATAAAATGTTTTATGCATAATTCTGCTGAAAAATTTTTATGTATTCATTGAATAGTTCTCTATTTCTTCACACAGGCTATGTGTCCCAGGCTCTCTTGCAGTTAGATTGGGGCCATGTGGCTGAATCCTGGCCAGTGGGAGGTAGAAGAAACCTGCATAAAGCAATACTGGCAGGTCAATAACTCTGCTTCCTGCAGCAAACCAGGAATCTGTTCATATGCCTTCCTGCCTATTGGGAGTGACTCAGAATCTCTGAAGCACCATCACACCTGCATTTGTGTTTTAATGTAAATAAGAATGAAGTTGCTGTTTTAGTTTCCTATTGCTGCTGAAACAAATCATCACACATTGAGTGGCTTTAAAATAACCCCACAAATTTGTTATCTAAGAGTTCCGGGAGTCCAAAATCCGAACGGTCCTCACAGAACTAAAATCAAGATGCTGGTCCATCTGTATTCTTTCTGAAGACTTTAAGGGACTGTCTGTTCCTTGCTTTTTCCCACTTTCCAGAGGTTGCCACATTTCTTAGCTCATGGCCACATCATTTCAACCTCTGCTTCTGTCATCAAACCTTGCCTTATGACTCTCACCTTCCTGCCGCCATCTTATAAAAACTATCAGGGTTATATTGGACCTACTCAGATATCCCAGGATAATCATCCCATCTCAAGAGTCTTAATTTAATCAAACATGGAAATTCCCTTTTAAATGATAACATATGCAACAGGTTTGGGGGATTAGAACATGGACATCTGGGCTGGGCGGTGGGGGGGGGGGGGAGAATCATTATTCTGCCTACGAAACTTGTATTTGAACAACCGCTAAGATCTAGGGGTATATTTGTTATTGCAGCATAGCCCAGCCTATTGAGACTATTTTTTTTAAAAAAATGAGTTTTTCTCTAGCAAAAGGTTAAAAAGACTTAGAAATGATATGTAGCATGAATGCATGACATATTCTCTGCCTTGAAAGCAAACTATTGAAAACATACTGTTTTGTTTGAGAAATGGAGCAAGATGTCCAACTCAAGACTTGCAGCCGTGGTTTAAACGGACATTCCTTCTCAGGCATGAACCTCCAACTTAAGAATGCGTGTGCTCTGTCTCAGCTCATTGTTGCTCTTCTGCTTTTGTTTCAGTCCCCAAGAAGAGTGCTTACTAGGATATGTCCTCCTATTAACAGGTTGCTCTGCATGGCTTGTTTTGGCATCTATTAAAAATACAAAGGCTGGCACTTTTCTGTACCCCTAATTGCTAAATCTGGTTGAGCCTCACACATGGTTGGAACATTCTTCTTGAAGAATTTCTGAATTAGTTTTTTTTTTTTCTCAAAAAGTTACGTGAAGTAACATAATGACCATCTTTTTTGTCATCAGACCTAATGATAATACTGCATGTTTAAATCCTGTGGTAAATCTGTTGCTTCTTGGGGTTCTTGGCACCATCATACGTCCTTTTATTATTATTATCTTTCCACATATTTTCCTCTGTTACCATATTAGTCAGAGCAGGTTGACTGCTTTAGCAAACAACTCCAATTCTTACTTAAAACAATGTAACTGTTTTGCCTATCCACGTAATGGTCCAAAGCAAGTTGGCACCAACTGGGAGATGTCTGAATCAGCTCAGGTTGCCTTAAGAAAAACCATAGATGGTGTGGCTTGAAAACCAAAAATTTATTTTCTCATAGTTCTAGAGCTTAGAAGTCCAAGATCAATGTTCTGGCTGATTTAGTTTCTTGTGAGAGTTCTTTTCCTGGCTCGCAGATTCGCTCCTTCTTGCCTTCTCACTGTGTCCTCACATATTGAAAAGAGAGAGATCTTTCTCTCTTCTCTTTTTTTAAAAATATATTTTATTGATTTTTTACAGAGAGGAAGGGAGAGAGAGAGAGAAAGTTAGAAACATCAATGAAAGAGAAACATCCCCTTGACCAGAATCAAACCTGGGACCTTTCAGTCTGCAGGCTGATGCTCTATCCACTGAGCCAAACCAGTTAGGGCTCTCTCTTCTCTTCTTTATAAAACCATCAATCCCATCAGATTAGGTCCATACACAAGACCTCATTTAATGCTGATTGCCTCTAAAAGCCCGATCTCCAAATACAGTTACATTGGGAGTTACTGCTTTAATATATGAATTTGGGGGGGGGGGAATGAGTCATGCCATAGCAATCTACCTCTGGCCCCCCAAAATCTGTGCCCTTTTCACATGCAAAGTACATTTTTTCTGCCCTACCATTCCTAAAAGTCTTAACTCATTCCAGCATCAATCTAAAGTCTAAAGTCTAAAATATCATCTGAATAACATCTAAATCAAGTCTGGGTGAGATTCAAGGTGTGATTCATTCTGAAGCAAATTTTGACTTCAGCTGTGAACCTGTGAAATCCTACAGCCTTCCTTCATTTCGTCTCATTTTTTGTGTCTACTATAGCCCCAGCTGGAAGTGACTGCTGGTATAACCTAATCTCTATTCCTGGCTTCCACTGAGTTGGTTATTAAGTTCACAAGTCACACACATGATCTGTTTACCAAGTGGTTATTTAGCCACACTGTTGGTGTTCTTTTCAGAACAAGTTTTCTCATTATTTGAATATGAGTAGATTGAGAATTTTTCAAATCTCCAAGTTCTGATTCCTTTTTGCTTAACTATTCCCTCCTCAATTCAACTCTCTCCTCTTGTGTGTTACTGTAAGCAATAAAATCCAAGCTGTACCTTAAATACTTCGCTAAATATCTAACTTAGCCTCCGCTAAATATCCATTTTCATTGCTTGCAAATTCTACCTTCTACACAACACTGGAATACAAATCAGTGAAGTTCTTTTCCAATTCATAGTAAAGGTCACCTTTTCTGTAATTTCTAATGTCCTGTTCCTCATTTTTCTCTGAAACTTCAAATAATGGCCTTTAACATTCATATTTCTACCAACATTCTATTCACAGCAATCTAGGCTTTTTCTAGCATGCACCTCAAAATTCCTCTAGCATTTACCCATTACTCAGTGCCAAAAAACACTTCTACATTTTTAAGCTTTGTTATAGGAACAACCCACTTCTCAGAACCAAATCAGTATTAGTCACCTTGGGCTGCCATAACAAGTATCAAAGAGTGTTCAATGGACTGAATGTTTGTGCCATCTCAAAATGAATATGTTGAATCCTAACCCTCAATATGTTGGTATAGGAAGGATATTTTTTTTAATTGCAGTAAAAATGTCATTACCATGGATCCACATAAGTGAATGCCAGGGTCTTCAGATATGTAGAAAACTCTTTGGGAAATGTAAAGTAAATTAGGTAATTTTCTTTTCATGTACCTAGTTTTGGAGACTAGCTAACTTACCGTATAGTGGTCCTGGTTTGGTTATCTCTAAAGTCTGAATTATTTTTCTGTTCCAGTATTGGGTCTGTAAGGATCCTTCTACAATCACCTACAGAAGTCTCTTAAAAACAAGGAACAACAAAAAATGCTGCCGATAGCACCTGAGGGAGGATAGCTTTTGGGTAAGGCTGAAAAGAAGAAAAGTCCCAAAGCAAAGGGCAGAGCAAAAGAGAGAAAAGAGAGGCTTGGCTGGGTGCATGGAGTGGGGGGGGGGGTGGAAAGATGGGGGGGTGGGGTGTCAAGTCTACAGATAGCATTGAACAGAAGCAAATTATATTCTTCCTGCATCAAACACAAAGTAAAAGTGATCAAGACATGAGTCTCCATAAGCATAAAAATTTATAGTCATTTCAGGAACTATTACAGAAATCAAATTTCTGATTCTGAATGGCAAAGCGTTCTCAGTCAACTGGGACCCTAACTTAATGAAAGCTTCATTTATTCCAACTACAGCTGACTTCCCTATTATAGACTCATATTCTTCTGACTCATTCCAAGTATACATTATTCTAAAATCAGATTTTACAATTTAGCCAAAATGGAACTCGAAGGAACATTATGTAAATATCTCTTCTTCCTTCAATTCCCCCCACAATCCCTAGGCTCCATATCCGTAAAGACTACATATGTGGAATAAGGTTTTGAATATGCATAAAACACAAGCATTCGCTGTAACAATAGCCATCCTTTATTTGCTCTTTTACAACATGCCCACTACACTTATGTAAAGCTATAATGGGGCTCTGCATGTCATTCAAGGGGAGGAGTCTTTGTGTGGAATTCAAGATGTTTAATATTTCCTTTCTAACCAAATTAACTCCACATGTTTTCTGCTGCAACTAATCTCCTTCCTGTGGAATTAGGCATGGTCTGACTCATTCTTTATTTTTTGAACATGACAATTGACTCCAGAGTAGCCCTCGTTTCACACAGCCTCGGGTTCCTAGGACATTGCTGTGTACCCAGTGTTTTTACTGATCTCCGTAGCAAAGGTGTGGAATTATGGGAGAAAATCCTAACCCCACTGGTGTACAGTCTAAGGAAGCTTAGAGTCATCTCATAAATGGTAAGATGTAGTAGACACTTAATAATTTCTTCGGTGTCTACAGAACAATAGGATGGGTAAAGGAACCCCAAACATATCTGAAAATAATAACAAAAATAAAATGTATATTAACTGATAATCTTCTAAATGTCTGACCTTTATCTCTATTTAACAATAGTCCTAATCCTAACAAAACAATATGGATAGGTTAACCCCATTTTGAACATAAGAAGACATAGCCACACAGCTAATAAGTAATAGAGATTCAAATTCTACTCTCCTGTCTCTAAAGCAGTGGTTCTCAACCTTCCTAATGCCGCGACCCTTTAATACAGTTCCTCACATTGTGGTGACCCCCAATTTCATTGTTACAAATTGAACACAATTAAAGCATAGTGATTAATCACAAAAACAATATGTAATTATATATGTATTTTCCGATGGTCTTAGGCGACCCCTGTGAAAGGGTCGTTCGACCCCTAAAGGGGTCGTGACCCACAGGTTGAGAACCGCTGCTCTAAAGCCAATGACTTTGAAATGCAGTATCTCCTTCATTTGCTTCTCAAAGTGGCTTGTGCACAGAAAAAGCAGAGATCACTATGGCTACTTAGATCCGTGAATCAAAGCTCAAAAAGGTGAAGTAACTACTAAAGCCTCAAAATTTAGAGGCAGAGTCTGAAGTGCAACCTGGCTCTAATGATGCCAGATCTTCTGCTTGTTTTCCTTCATTACTCAATTCATTTAGAGGTTTCAGCAGAAAGCCCACCTGACAGTGTCTCCTCAGGTAGAGAGGAAAGATGAAGGAAAAGGGGAAAGAGAGGAGACAATTAATTGCTGAAGCATGAATACTTGAAGGACAAAATCCACATGCTATTTTTTATTTTTTATCCATAACACCTACCATGGTGTTTTAAACATAGTGATAGTAGGAATTTAATAGTATTTATAAATCAATTAAGTAAATAAAAATGATATATGAACCTTTGTGGGGGTATTGTTTGTTTTTTGTTTGTTTGTTTGATTGCATACTAAATATCTCATAGATAACATGCTCTTAAGAAAATTTTCCATGTAGAAAAATAATATGGTCCTAGAATTTCTGGGCATATGAAGATATCAATTACATTATGTGTGATCTCAAAGGTTTCTAGTAGCCTGGTGGAAGACAGCAATGAAATATTCCATGTCCCTAATGTTTGGTAAGAAGTTATTTGTTTTCATTCATTCTTTCAGCAAGCAATTATTAAAGGACCTCTATGTGAAAGTGCTGGCTTAGCAAAGAGTTCGAAACAACAGTGGCTGGTGTTCAAATAGCATCCTATATAATAAAAGCCCAGCAACCAAACGGCAGAACGACCACAACGACCAGTTGACCAGTCACTATGACATGCACTGACCACCAGGGGGCAGATGCTCAATGCAGGAGCTGCCCCTGGTGGTCAGTACGCTCCCACAGTGGGAGTGCTGCTCAGCTGACCCAGATGAGCGGCACTCCCACAGAGAGAGCAGCCACTCAGAGGTCGGGTCAACAGCCGCTCAGCTGACCAGGATGAGCTGCTGCTCCTGCAGCAGGCTGATCCCCCAGGCCATGCCCCCCACCAGTGCACAAATCCTGTGCACCGGGCCTCTAGTTACATATAAGGTTCCAAAGAAGAAGAAAAAAAAGGAGTGCTTACTGGTATTGCTAAGTAAATTGGAAAAGTTAGGAGCTTGAAGGAAGAGCAGGAGTGCACTGAGCAGCAAGGGGAAAGAGCTGTCCCAGCCAAGGAAGCAGCGTGACATGGTGTCTTTGAGGGGTGCCAACCCTCTCAGAACAGCTAATTCGGAGAGGATCAAGACTGGAGGCAGATGAAGCTGAGCCAGTAGGCAGGAACATAGCCTAAAGGGCCCTGTGTGTCAATCTACGTTTTTTTCTATTTTCTTGAGGGTTGTAAGCAATCACTTAAGAAATTTTGAAGGAGAATGATGTAATTATATTTATATTTTTCAAAATCCACATGGCAGCCATTGGAGGGTGGCTTGGAATAACTGGGTGGGAAATCGATCGTTATTGCAATGGACAAGACAAGAGAAACTGAAGACCAGAACTGAGATTGTTGCTTGAAGGATGGAGGGCTACAGGAGATTGTGCACATTCCATAAGATTCAAGTTTCTTGTCAGTTACCATTAAAAATGTAATGTGGTATGTTTTGTATTAAAATAAATTTTCTGAAACAAAATTAAGTGTGAGAAGGGCCAAAAATGTGAGTAAATAGCAACTAATACAATTATATCAATGCTTTGAGGAAAAAATTGCTATACTGTCTTCTTAATGGCATGGAATATGTGGTTGCATATGTCTTAAACTAGAATAAAATGTAATAGAAACCTATGTTGGCAAGATACAAACTCAGTGGGAATATACTTCTCTAAAAAATAGATTTTTATGTCATTCCTTATTTGTTGGACTTTTAAGATACTTCTTCATTTGCTTGACTTGGAAGAAAACAAATAGGTATTCAACACATCATTACAGAATTTTTAATGTAAATGTCTCATATTGAAAATACCAAATTATTATATAGATTTTGCTCAAAATTCGTTGTTTTCTAATTTGTGCTTGAATCATTATCAGCAGGCTCTTGCTCTCTATGTCTCCGCCTCTGTCTCTCTTTCTCTGTATCTCCATGAGGACCAAGGTTTATACTTCACTGACTTTCTGCCCATAAATCAGAAGCTCTAAAACATGCACACAAATCATAAATCTAGCCTGCCTTATCTCTAATTTTCCTAACCTTCACTAATACCCCTAGTGGTTATTTCAGAAACTGCCATTCGCACCCCCAAAAATCCATCGTAACTCCCCTTTTATCCATATTTCTGTTCTGGATTAGAACAGCCATATATGATGAATAATCCAATAATTAAAAGGAGAATGTAACTTCATCAGAAATATAAAAAAGGATAATGTGAAATTAGAGAAAAGGCAGAGGAATGTGATACAACACATGATTGCACTTATTATGAAATAGTCGTTTGTGTCAGAAAAAATATGTATATGCACCATTCCATTTTTTCTATTTTTCCCACGATGTAAATATTTTGTAAATATTTTGGACATATATAGTTCAACAAGATATAATTAATTAGAAGAAAAAAATTGTTTTCTATGTATAAAGTGGCAACCATCATTTTCCTAAATAAAGAATACATTTGAAAAAAGTTATAATACTAAAAAGAATGCTGTGGTGTATAATTAATACTTTGTGAAATTTTTCATAGTCTAAAATATTTCCAGTTTTAAGAAGTTTATACAGAATATGGCTTAAAATACAGTGTATATATTATATCTTTAAAGGTATTTTATTAATACTTCCTTATTTAATTATTCCCCACTTTCTTCACAACCAAATTTCTTAGTTTTATTCATTTCTCTCTTTAAATGATCAAAACATTTCTGATGGTTTTGATCAACATTTTCCCTAAAATATTTATATGTATCTGTGTTTTCTAGTCTCATACCAGCTTTTTCAATCTTCCATAAATGTTCTTCAGTCTACTTTGATCCTTCACTAACAAGATTTACAGACTTTGAAAAGACAAGTTTGGTGAAAAGACAAGGTAGACCTCTGATGGTATAGCCATATTTTAGGTTATTCTCTCACTTGAAGTTGGTTATTTTCATCAGGTAGTAGCAATTTAATAGTTCAAAGTAATAGATGAATTTACTAAAAACACAATTTTTTCTCTCATTCTGCTAGCCAGAATATCTTTCATGATCACGAACATTAAACTTCAGGCCTCAGCCTGCTTCTGACAAGGGAAGATGAATGTGCCTTTGGGAGCAGGACAGTAAGAGACACGGTAAATTACCTTGTCCAGGAACTGGCTAAGTGGTACTGTGGGAAGGCCCCAGGAGTATATTAGTTACAAGAGCTAATTAGTCTCCCATAGGTTCATCTCTCCATGGCTTGGCTGTGGGCCTAGCAAAGGGAAAAAGAAATTGTGTTTCTTACCTTCTCTGAAAATTGCACACCATTTATACTTTTGAAATCTTGCTTTAATGTCTCCAACAGGTTATCAAAATTATTAACAAAAGCCAGATAACTATGTAACTTATTTTTAAAGCCTGTGTTTAATTTATCTACACTAATAAAAGAGAAAAATGGTAATTGGCGTATGGCGATACCGTTTTCATTGGCTAATCAGGGCTATATGCAAATTAGCTGCCAACTAAGATTGGCAGTTAACTGCCAACAAGATGGCGGCTAATTTGCATATGTAGGCACAATGCAGGGAGGCGAAAGGGAAAGCAGGAAGAAGCCCCCTGCCACTGACAGTGATCGGAAACCCAGGGGGGAGCTAAGAGCTGGGGGGCAGGGCAAAGGCGGCCCTGGGGCCGCCTTTGCCTTGCCCCCCAGCCATGATCGGAGAATCAGGTGCCTTTTCCGCCCTGGCCAGTGATAGCAGGAAGTAGGGGTGGAGCCAGCGATGGGAGCTGGGCACGGTCGAAGCTGGCAGTCCCAGGAGCTAGGGGTCCCTTGCCTGGGCCTAAAGCGAAGCCCACAATCGCGGCACCCCCCGCTGCCACTGCGGGTCCCCGCTGCCTGGGCCGGACACCTAGGCCAGAGGTGTTAGGCCTGGGCAGGGGCAGAGCCTGCAACCGCGGGGAGCTGGGGGTCCCCTGCCCAGGCCTGACACCTCTGCCGGAGGCCTCAGGCCTGGTCAAGGGGCTGATCCGGTGATTGGTGATCGGAGGGTGATGAGGGTCAACTCCTCTGGCTGAGGCATCAGGCCTGGGTGGGGGGCGGAGCCAGGGATTGGGGGGATATGATGGTCCCCTTGCCCAGGCCTGAAGCCTGGGTCAGAGGCGTCAGGCTTGGGCGGGCGGTGGAGCAAGCGATCAGAGGGAGATGGGAGTACCCTGCCCAGGCATGATTCCTGGGCCAGAGGCCTCAGGCCTGGGCGGAGGCCAGAGCCAGTGATCGGGGGGAGATGGGGGTCCCCTGTCCAAGCCTGACACCTCTGGCCGAGGCATCAGGCCTGGGCAAGGGGCAGAGCCAGCAATCGGAGGGGTCTGGGGGTCCCCTGCCCAGGCCTGACGCCTGGGCCAGAGGCATCAGGCCTGGGCTGGGGGCAGAACCAGTGATGGGGGAAATGAGGGTCCCCTGCCCAGGCCTGACGCCTCTGTCAGAGGCGTCAGGCCTGGGCAAGGGGCCGATCCTGCGATTGGAGGGTGATGGGGGTCAATGCCTGAGGGCTCCCAGTATGTGAGAGGGGGCAGGCTGGGCTGAGGGACACTCCCCCTCACACACACACACACACACACACAGTGCACGAATTTCGTGCACCGGGCCCCTAGTATTTATAATAAACATATAATGCTATAATTTTGAAGGTGCTACACAGACAATCTACAAATAATTAAATCTTAGTTCATGACTATTGACAACTCACAAAATAACATTTGAGTTGTCAATAGCCATGTTTCATACAAAATATAATCCTATATAATAAAAGCTTAACATGCTAAGTGTCTGGTTGTCTGGTTGGCCATTCAACCAATCAAAGCATAATATGCTAATGATATGCTAAGGCCACTCAACTGCTCCCTATGATGTGCACTGATTACCAGGGGCAGACGTTTCAACAGATAGGTTAGCTTGCTGCCGGAGTCTGGCCAATCGGGACTGAGCATGATGGGCTGGACATGCCCTGGAGTCCTCCTGCGGTCCCTCCCTATCTGGCCAACCTCCCACGTCCCTTCCTCACCCTGATCATGCCCCAGTGGGGTCCCTCAGCCTGGCCTGCACCCTCTCACAATCCAGGACCCCTCAGGGGATGTCAGAGAGCCAGTTTCGGCCCAATCCCACAGGCCAGGCCGAGGGACCCCACTGGTGCACAAATTCATGCACTGGGCCTCTAGTTTTAATATAATATAGTTAATTATTAAAGGAGACAGAAGAATTATGAAGGCCTACACTTATTTTGAATTAATAAAAAAGGACCTGTTATGTGTAACTCACTATACTTATAAGATATTCCTGACCAGAAAGCTAGAATGTCATTTTAGATCAAACAAATTTAATGTAACATAACATTATTTTTAAGTTTTTATTGTTTTGTGCTTTTTAAGAAATAATTTGTATTTTATTCTTTTAGACAAGTAACTTTTTTTCTTTATTTTATTTTTTTCCATCACCATTTATTGCCCATACCCTTTTCTACCTCCACACATCCCCATGCCCTCTGCAGTAATAAGGTCAATAATATAGCACACTTGGTTATACACTTTCATTTATTTCTTCAATTGACTTCTACATCTAGGATAAAAAAAATAAATTTAATAGGTTTTGTAAGGACATCTAAAAATATTTAAAGATGGTCCAAAATTTTCAAATCTGTTTATAAGTCAGGCCTTACAAGAGATATGAAATTATTACAGCAATTTTTATTATTCATACATCTGACATTGAATCAGACACTAATCATACCCTAGACTGAGCTGTCCTATAATTATAGGTTCAATGGTTGTGCAATAAACTGTATTATAAACCCTTTCTCTAACTTCTTCCCATTCAAAACATACTTAATGTGTCATTTGTCCCTCATTATACCCAAGACATTTTCTGAGAAAATTCTCTGGCTGGAGAGAACATGTTGACACTAAGTGTTAGTGATTAGACGGCTAATGAGATATCAATTAATAAAAAACGAACTGGGGCCAGAGTAGGGTGGAGGGGGTCAATGGGGGACAAAAGGGGAGACATCTGTAATACTTCCAACAATAAAGATAAATTTTTAAAAAACTGAACCTTCAACTACTAAGGAGAAGTATTTTTAAATGGAAAGGATTTAAGGGCAATTCCTGATGCCTTGGAATTTCTATAATCTAACTACTAGCCTGTAAATAAAAATATGGTTAGCTGGTATGTAACAAGGAAAATAGAGTTTTGCTTTGAAATATATTTCCCGCTCCTTGTCCTGCTCCCCTGGAAAAATGTAGTATTTTCCAGGACCAGATTGTTTCTTTTGACTGTGTTTTCTAGCTCTAGAGAAATTGCAAACACAGAATGTTCCCTCAAAGGAAATACTATCAATTTACAAGGTGATTCATTTGAAGATGGGACTCACGACCTGTAACTCCAGCAGGATGGGGCAGGTTGCAGCTCATAACCTGTTTGTGCTGTGCTCCGTGGTACCCAGAGGTGTGAATATTGGGCCCCGGGAAATCTTCATAGAAGAACAGGATAAAACTCAGGGGAGCGCATGAGTGTAACTGGGTGCAGATTACACATCAAACGCATTATTGAGAGAACTATAAGTACATGCGCAAGCAATAGGGCTTAAATATGGTTGTCACACTATCAACTAAATGAATGTTCTTCCTGAACAATATAAAATTAATAACTGTCCTTTTATCTCATTTTTTCTTTAACTGCCAGATAGCTCAGAGTTAAACCTGTAGACCTAATTTCAGTAACTATCTAGGAAATTATGATATGCTTACTCTTACACAAATTGTTCCTGATATGTTGTTCTTACCCTTAATTCTATTTTCTACACCTTTGACCGCTCCCTTGCAGAAATGACCAGCCTGAGAATACAAAGATTTATTTATATTATGTCTTACAACATTTTATTATGTGTTATTATACATTTTATTATTTGTACTTATTATAATGCATCATTGTGACAGATTTAATATATATAATATAACCACATGTGAAAGTATATACTAACAGGAAGCTGGAATTCCGTTTCTTCCTCACAATTGTTTCTGTCTTGCCTACTTTAGACTTTTTAATTTCCTGCCCCTCCTCTGCTTCTCTCTCTCATCTTACTCCAAATCTTTTGTAAATAAACAGCATGCTAAAAGGAGACATTATTCATAAGGACATTTTTTAGTTAATTAGCCTTCTTGTCAATCAGCAAACCAAAATATCTTGTCACCAAGAATGGCCAAGTTTCTTCCCAGAGCCAGAAGAACTGATATTGAGACATTTGAACTAACGTTGGATAGGAACTGGAACCCCACTGTACCCTTGAGCTAACAGTAGTGCTAGGCCTAGCGTTGGCTCTGGCATTCTACATACCTCTGTTTGAATCTCAATGTTGCCACTTCCTAAGCATGGAAACTTGCATCAATCCCTTAAGCTCTTAGAACCTCAATGCCCTCCTCTCTAAATGAGTATGCCTTTTAGAGTATATAGTACACGCTTAATTAAATGCTTCCTTAGATGCTCCAAATATCTGACAAATATGTTTTTTAAATGACACACTTAAAATTATGTTATTCATTGAAATAACTTCTGGCCCAGCCAGTCTAGCTCAGTGGTTGAGCATCGACCAGGAACCTAGAGGTCACTGGTTTGATTCCAGGTCAGGGCATATGTGCCAATTGCAGGTTTGATCCTCAGTGTGGGGTGTACAGGAGGCAGCTGATCAATAATTCTCTCTCATCATGTATGCTTCCATCTCTCCCTCCCTCTCCCTTTCTCTCTGAAATCAATAAAAATATAATTTTAAAAAAGAAATAACTTCTGTGTGCAAGCAGTATACCAATTGCTTGAGCGATAGTGCGCCTGTCTTTATAGCAAAAGCTAACATAGACTGATTACAGTACTTCTCATGAAATGTTATAAGATATCTTAGAGGTCAGCATAGAGTTCAATGGTATTATAATCATTTTTCAATCAGGAAGTATAATGGTTAATTTTATGTATCAACTTGACTGGCCAGGAGGTATTCAGAGTAAACATTATTCCTGGGTTGTGTCTGTGAGGGTTTTTCCAGAAGAGATTAGCATTTGAATGGGTGAACTCCATAAAGTAGATTTTCCTCACCAATGCTGGTAGGTTTCATCTAATCCACCGGGAGCCTACATAGAACAAAAATTGAAGAAGGAAGAATTTACTCCCTTCTTTTTCTTGCCTCACTAATTGAGCTGGAATATCTCATCTCGTCTTCTCTTGCCCCTTCACTGGTATTTATATCAGTCAGCTCTCCTGGTTCCCAGCCTTTGAATTCAGATTGCATGACATCACTGGCTTTCCTGTATCTTCAGCTCTCAGATGGAAGATCGTGGTGCATCTTAGCCTCCATAATTGCACCAGCCAGTTTCTCATACTAAATCTTCTATTTGTTCTGTTTCTAGAAGAACCTTGACTAGTACACCAAGCTAGGAAAGCTTAAATCTTTTGTCACTGTCAAAAATCCCTCCCACATGGTTGTCAAATAAGATACCCAAGGGTCTAACCAGAACAGGAACAAAAGTGTCATTTTGTTGGTTCCTGCATTCTCCAACTAATAGCCCTGATTGAAAGATAAATTAAAGCCTGTGGCTTAGCTTTTAAGTCTGAAAGAACCTCCTAAGCACCTTCCTCACCCTAAGATCTCCACATTTTAAATACCGAGATCAGCAGACTCTGGCGTACCTACCTACATCAGAGAGAATAGTGCTAAGACCTTTCACCAACCCTAACACATCATGAGAGTCAGAGAAAGGCCACAAAAATTTTAGGAGAAACCCTGACTTTGCTTCCAATTCTGCAACAGGGAGATGACAATGAGAAATTCTGGATCCTGGGCTCATCACTTTGAAGTTGTACCAGGGATTGTACACCTAGTGGGAATGCCCATTAATAGTGGTGTGTAATCAGACTCTGGATTTGAATAGTCAGATTAATCTCTTTCCTTGAGTGGGAGGAAGAGGGTAGGAAGAAAGAGCTGCTAATAAATGTGTGAGAGTAGGTGGACCAAGCACACGAAAAAGTGGCTAAAAATCTTTCCTCCAATAGGATACAATGCTGGACTAATTAGTTATCTTTCTGCATTATTGCCTTTTAAAATGTTATCAGGAAGATATCTACAGAACGTGAGGCACTTTGAGTTCCATTATATGACAACTAGAGGCCCAGTGCATGAAATTCGTGCACTCGGGGGAGGGGCGTCCCTCAGCCCGGCCTGCACGCTCTTGCAGTCCGGGAGCCCTCGGGGGATGTCCAACTGCTATGGAGGTGGGAGAGGCTCCCGCCACTGCCACTGCACTCGCCAGCCATGAGCCTGGCTTCTGGCTGAGAAGCGCTCCCCCTGTGGGAGTGTACTGACCACCAGGGGGCAGCTCCTGCATTGAGTGTCTGCTCTCTTGTGGTCAGTGCATGTCATAGCAACCAGTTGTTCTGTCATTTGGTCAATTTGCATATGAGCCTTTTATTATATGGGATGCTTCATTCTTCAATGAATAGCCACTCAAACTAGATTAAACATTTATCCTAGTCCAGTGCCAACTTTAATCAATGACAAAGTCCTAGATGGTATCAGGAGCAGTGGGGAAACTGATGGAACTAATCTTTACTATTACAAAGACTAAAGACATTCCAATGTAACTGGAAAATATGTCCACAAGAAATTGAAAAAACAGTAAGTTGTAATGTTGAAGTTGGTGGGGAAAAAATACCAGAAGAGATCTCACCAAATGCTTTGTTGACATGAAGACACAGCATGTCCGTGGCATTATACTAGCAAAACAGGAAGTGGTATTGGTTCCACATATTTTGGAGGCCAAATCGGTGAGAAGGAGCAATAGATTCCAGCTGCAGAGAAACAGCAAGGAACTAGGTAACTAAGGATTGGGGGCAGGAGGTGGAAGTGGAGGTGGTGGTGTCAGAAACCTAAAAAGAGACCAATTTAAAAATAAAATAAATTTTGACCAGCGGACTCACTCCTTCAACAGGTCAAACGAAGTTTCCCCACCTAGGAGACCTCAAAACGGCTTCAGAGCATCCATGCAACTTGCACTGTAAGAACCCAGGTGACATAATTCCCTTCTGCCACCAAGTCTTTTGTCCCTGACTGACCCCTGGGACCTCCATGGCTTGCTCTGTTTTCCAATACAGAGAACCCAGAAACAACAAGTGCTTCTTATGCTGTTATAAATCACTTGTCACTGCCTCTATCAGTTTGTCTACTAGTACTAACACCTTCAGCAGTCCACTTCTCCTGGGCATGAGGGCTGGCTTTAGACCAGGCCTTGATTGTGCCTCCCTTGTGTGGTTAGGTACAAAGGTCCGCAGTATGCTATATGCATTGAACCAATGACCAATATTAATGCTGTGTCCCCGAGGGCTAGCCTACATGATCCTAATGTTCAAGAAGTGGACATAGGATTGATCCATTAGCCAGCTTTTCTAGTTATTGGGTTGCATATTTTATTCTTTTCTCATCTTTGCAATTTTAGACTCTGCTATACTGCAGGTCTCAGCTCAAGAGAGTTACACTTAATTACCTGTGCCTTCTCAAACCAGAAACCAGCAAGCAAAGAATAGAACTCCTGGACTGACTAAAATATTCAAGCCTTGACTTGTATGCATGCATATAAGCATAACCAATGGACACAAGACACTGGGGTGGGGGGGTGGTAGGGGAGGCCGGGGGAAGGTCAAGGGGGGGAAAAAAGGAGACATATAGAATATTCTTTGTAATCCTTTAAGCAATAAAACAAAATTTAAAATTAATTAATTAATTAGTTAGTTAATTAAAATATTCAAGCCTTATTACCATGAATATCTAGAGTTGTTACTATGTTATGGGTGTATTATTATAGATATTTCACAATTCAACTGTACAGATAAATGACATTATGACATTGGGATTATATTATACAGATGATACATAATATATTAATTAAATTATTTTATTCAATTCTACTCAAATTTAACAGAAGAAAGAGAAGTTTCATTGAAACTGAAGAAATTGTGGCCTCCAGATATTTATTCACATCAAGAGAAATTAATGTTTTATGAAACTCTCGGACAAAAAGAAGTCTATAAACAATGTGAATAGATAGAAGGCATCACTTCAATGACATTTTAATTTTGAGCAGAATCTATTTTCTCCCTTATGAGATAGATAAGCAGATTATCGCTCGTACATCATCCCCACCTTTCTCCTCTCTGCCCCCCATTTTTGTTGGTTGTACTAGTATATTCACTACCATACTAACAATTTAATTTTGCCAAATGCTGTTCTCATCTGTAACCATAATTAATTCATCTTTTACTGGCTGAATTTCACCAGCTGCCTGGTTTGTTAGTGTATTTCTTAACTTTTTCAGAAGACATCATTTCACTACTCTCTAAATTATTTCAGGGTTTTGGCAGTGTAGTGTGGTAGGAAAACATAGTTTTTTTCAGCCAAGTTACCTGGGTTTAAACCTGAGCTCTGTCATAAATGAGATGCAGAGTTTTGGACAAATTAACTACTTTACCTCAATTTCTTCAACTATAAAATAGAGATAGTAATTGCATCCACTTTCATGAGATTGTCACGAGAATCTGGGGTGATAATATGTGTAAAGCATGCAGGAAAGGGCTTAGCCTAAAGCAGGTACTCAAGGAGTGCTAGTTGCTATTCTCGGTATGCTAGAGAATGTCTTCATACCATACTTCATGGTTGAATGGCAACTTGGCTCATGTGACATTCTTAGTCCATTCTTTCTTTTATTTTCCTCAGATTATTTTAGATAATAGTCCATTTTCTTTTGGTTCTAAATATAGCTAGACAATTTTTTTTCTTTGAAAATGTCTTGCATTTTTGTTTGGGTTCCTGAAAATTTTTTTATCCTGAAAGTTTAATAACTGGCCAGAATTGCCCAATAGCAGTCAAATTTTATTCATATTTTCTGCAATCCCTGTGGTACCAGTTATTTCTTAATACAAGGAAAAGTTTCTTCTATTATATTTTTCCATGACTTTTCTCAGGAACAGCAATTACCCTTAACTAAGGTTATTTTTTTCCAACCAATGTACTTACTACTTCCACTTAATCTCAAATTCTACTTTTCTTTGTTTTCAAATACTGTAATTATGTCACTTTTTTTCTATTTTAATAATTTAATATCTTCTCATTTGACAAATAAAAAGTATATATATTTAAGGTATGTAACATGATGTTTTGATATATGTGTACATTGTAAAACAATTATCACAATGAAGATAATTAACATGTCCATTGCCTCACATAGTTAGCATGTTTTTTGTGGTAAGACTACTTGAAATCTACACTTTCAGCAAATTTTATGTGTGCAATATATTATCATTAACTAAAGTCAGTCTTTAGTTAATGATAATATATTGTATCTTAGATCTCCAGAACATATTCATCCAGTAACTGAAAGTTTGTACCCTTTGATCAAAATCTTCCCCTTTTCTGATCCTATAGTCATTATTATTATATTCTCTGTTATTTTAAGATTTATTCATTTATTTTATAATCTACATGTAAGTGAGTTCTTATATTTGTCTTGCTGTGTCTGGATTACTTCACTTAACAGCATGTCCTCCAGGTTTATTCTTGTTGTCATAAATGACAGGAAATATATATATATATATATATATATATATATATATATATATATATATTAGAGGCCCAGTGCACAAAATTCATGCAGGTGAGGGGGGTCCCTCAGCCCGACCTGCACCCTCTCCAATACAGGACCCCTTGGACATCCCTCTTGCAATCTGGGACAGCTGGCTCCTAACCACTCACATGCCTGCCTGCCTGGCTGCCCCTAACTGCCTCTGCCTTGGCCCCCACCACCATGACTTCGTCTGGAAGGACGTCCAGATGGATGTCTGGAAGATGCCCGGTCTAATTAGTATATTTTCCTTTTATTAGTATAGATATAAGCCATATTTATTTATTCATTTATCTCTTGATGGACACATGAGTTGTTTCCATATGTTGGAATATGTGAATAATGCCACAGTGAATACGGGAGTGCACATATCTTTTCAAGATAGTGATTTTACTTCCTTTTGATACATAACTAGAAGTGGGATTGCTGGGTCACATGGTAGTTATATTTTTAATGTTTTGTTTTCCAAAATGGCTTTACTAATTTATATTTCCATCAACACTGTACAACAATTCCCTTTTTTCAACATCCTCACCAATACTCATTATCTCTTGAAACTTTGATAATAACTATACTAAAGGTGTGAGGAACTATATCATTGTGGTTTGATTTGCATTTACCTGGTGATTAGTGAGGTTGAGCACATTTTCATGTACCTATTGGGCATTTGTATGCTTTGCTTTGAGAAATTCTTTTTCAGATTCTTTGCCTGTTATCTAATTAGATTGCTTATTATGTTGCTGTTGTGTTGTATGAGTTCTTCGTATCAAATATATGATTTGCAAATATTTTCTCTGTTCCATAAGATGCCTTTTGTTTCGTAGATTGTTTCCTTTTCTGTGTAAAAATACTGTAGCTTGATGTAGTCCCACTCATCTATTCTTGCTTTTCGCTGCCTGTACTTTTGGTGTCAAAACAAAAAAATTACAGCTAAGATCATTGTCAAAGAGTTTTCCCACTATGTATTTCTTGAAGAGTTTTACAGTTTCCCGTTTTTACATTAAATCTTTAATCTATATAGAGTTGATTTTTGTGCATGGTTTAAGATGAAGGTCCAATTTCATTCCTATGGACATCCGGTTTTCCCAGCACCATTTGTGTAAGGGACTACTTCTTTGCCATTTTGCGTTCTTGGCACCCTTGTCAAACATTAGTTGACTGTGCATGCATGAATTGATTTCTGAGCCCTCTATTCTGTCCCATTGTCTACGTGTGTGCTTGTATGTTAGTGCCATACTCTTTTTATTACTGTAACAGTGTAATATAATTTGAAATAAAGAACTTTAAGGGCTCCAGCCTTGTTTTCCTTTCTCAACAAAGATGGGATAAAACCAAGGCAGGTCCTCTGGGCCGTGCCTGGAAAACACTGGAGAAGCTGGTTGCTCATCCTGCTCTCCTTTTTCTTCAAGGACCACTTTTTGGCCCAGGAGCTCACTCTTGGCACTGAATAGTGCTGGCCTGAGAGATAGGATGACGCAAACAAAATGGAAGTGTTCTTCCTTCCCTTTTCGGTGCAATTATTCTCAGGTTGTTTTTGTTTGTTTTTTACTCCAGTTCCTGAGCTCTCCCAGAGCTACTTCTATTTCTGGATAGCTATCCAGTTGTTTTTCGTTGGGGAATGAAGGCTGGTATCTCATATTCTCTCATCTTGCTGATGTCACTCAGTAACTTCTTTTCATGACAATACTTTTTTCCTCTGATTCATTTTCCCACGTAATTGTATATTTCTTTTGCAATTTGTTTTCATTTTGATGATAGTGAATTTGTGCAATATTGTCCATAGTTCAAATTATTTCACATCATGCTTGAGGGGTGCGCCTCTTTTAGTGGTTTTAAGGCAGCAGATTATAATGGGAGGAAAGTTTTATTGGGACTCTGTGCAGGGTGGGCTGGTCATGAAGCTGTTTTTCTTAACTGAGTCCCCATTATATGTTTCAAACCAGGGCCATCTCTACTCTGTAAGGACTGTTCCCACTTCCATTCATTTCTGTAGCATCCCATCATTCTCTGAACAATGGTCTGAAAACTGAAAGATCTTTTTTTTATTATTTTTTTTATTTATTGCTTAAAGTATTACAACGGGTATTACATATGTGTCCATTTTATCCCCCCGCCCTAGACAGTCCCCTAGCCTCCCCTATCCCCCAGTGTCTTATGTCCATTGGTTATGCTTATATGCATGCATACAAGTCCTTTAGTTGATCTCTTACCCCCCTACCTCCTGCCCCCCAACCCTCCCCGGCCTTCCCGCTGCAGTTTGACAATCTGTTTGAGGCAGCTCTGCCTCTGTATCTATTATTGTTCAAAAGTTTATAATGGTCTCTATTATCCATGAATGAGTGAGATCATGTGGTATTTTTCCTTCATTGACTGGCTTATTTCACTTAGCATAATGCTCTCCAGTCCCATCCATGACGATGCAAATGGTAAGAGTTCCTTCCTTTTTAGAGCAGCATAGTATTCCATTGTGTAGATGTACCACAGTTTTCTAATCCATAAAAACTGAAAGATCTTGATGGCACTTTCTTTTTCAGCAGTATTGTAGAGCAATATTGTTACCAGTGGAAATCAGGGTCCTCGTCCCCACCTTTTGCAAGTGGGAGTGGAATTCTTGCGAAATACCAAGAAAAAAGAATGTTCTGAGACTCGCACAGGAGAACAAGTGATTTTTATTTCCATGGAATTAAATCCCTGAGTTTCCAAAGTGCCACTTCCCTTTGTCTAGTCATAGAAGAAGTGTAGCTAGGGATTCGGCAGAGTTAAAATCAGAGCCAATGTCCAGAGTTCCCACTCCATGTAGGGCACAGTCCGACCCAGCAACAGGTTGCCCATCAGTACATTGCATGTGTGGCCCGCACGGTCACATGCCTACTGAGGAAGGAGGAACAAGAGAGCTCTACGAGCCAAGAGTCACAACCCCCACGAATCACCAAACGAGAGAATTTCTTTGTTGAGGGGATTATGTATTCCCAAATGTTTGCAGGCTTCCAGTGGCCCCACCCATTCTGGCTAATCATTTCTGTCCCCAGGTGTGACTTGACAGGCAAGTATCTCCCTATGTCTCCCCAACTTTACTGGGCATGCAACTACCACCCCTTTGTTAGACTGCTTCCCCCAGTGATCTGCAGGGAATGGCCAGTGGTTCCCTGGGGAGTGCAATGTTGCAGTGTCCTGATGAAGCTGCCCAAATGACATGACTATAATATCAGGCCTTCCCTTTGCTTCTTTCCTATTAATTTCAACAGTATTGTTATAAAGAGGCTTATTTGCTTAAGGATGTTTCCTTTTATCAAACTTCTTACTTTCCATATTACCTTCCCCCAAAATACATACACACACACACACACACACACAATCTCTAAAAAATAAACTATATACTATCTATTAGGGCTTAGATTGATGCCTATTAAAAAATATTTAAATGAAATAAGATGTGTAAAAGCAATAAAAATCAGAATTCATTAATTTTATAATTAATTTTAATAGAGAGAAACATAATTTGATTTATTCAAACAAGAATAATTAACTTTAGTTAAGAATCTACCTGGAGTAGCTCACTATAAGAGCTCACATTTACCCAAAATATGTTAATTTTGTTTTGCTTTGTAAATTGGAATGGAAGCTATGGGTAGTGAAGATAATTTACGAGAATATTGATTAATGTGATACTTACAAAATAAACATTTTGCATATTTTCTGATGGATCAAATTAGTTTTAAGATCTACTTTACTGTATATTTAATTTATAATGTTGTTATAATGTAAAACAACAAATAAATTTTGTTGTCCTTCTGAATCTAAATAAGTAATTGCATGCATAAAATCTGTATATGTAAAAGGCTAATATGCAAAGTGTCCCCTCGGGAGTTTGACTGGGAGACCAGGAGTTTGATCACTCACTATGACGTGCACTGACCACCAGCAGCACCAGGGGGTGGTATGGAACATGGCAGGCGACCAGTAGTGGGGGCAGGTTGCTGAGGGAGCGAGGGAAGGAGGAGGCGGGGAGGCAGGGAGGCGGGGAACCGGATAGGCCCTTATCACTGACCAGGCTTAGGGAACCTACATGTGCACGAATTTTGTGCACCAGGCCTCTAGTATAAAAATAATTATTAGAATTACTTTTAATCCATTGATCTCAGTAAAGAAATAACAGAGGTCATTTTAGATATACCTTGTTTTTCATTTATCAGAAAATGAATAATCATAAGCATTATAATCTGCTACTGACATTAACAAGTAAATATCATCAAGTATTTAAGTCACACTTTATCTCATCTATAGAAATTTTCTCTTTTTTATAAGTAGTAGAAAAGGATACACATTTCATTAATAAAAATTCAAAAATATTTTGGAACCCCATGATTGTTATTTTTATGAGTTCTATTTAATTTAGTTAGTATCCTGCCGAATATCCATTTCTCTTTTTACTTCATTTCTCTTTTTACTCACAGAAGGCAGCACTTAGCTTTGGAGAATCTGGGCTACTAGGGTAGCCACATGACATGCTTCTTGCCAATGAAAGTTAAAAAGAAGTCATGGAGTGTGATTTTCTGTAAAGCTGGTAAGAAAGAGGAAGTCAGTTGGCAGCTACCTTTCAGCCTTTGCCCTTTGCCTTTCATTCTTTCCTATGAACATAGTTAAGATATGCTGAGGTAGGGAAGCTTGAGGCTATAGACCACATGCTAAGCACAGCTGGCCAGAACACAGGGAGCAGCAGAGGTATCAGAGCATCCGGCAGTTGCCATGCTAGCTCTGGATAACTCACCACCAGGTTTTTATCTATGACAAATAAATTACTTTCTGGTCTAGTACTTCCTAATCAAGTTTCTATTACCACATGTCAAATGCAGTCTTGACAGAAAATTTTATACTGGGTTGTTTAAAATAGCTTTCTCCTTTATGATTTATCAGCAGCATTTATATAAACTTTGAAACTGTCTTCTCATTACTTCCTCTAATTCAGTATTTCAACATTTAAATTTTGCAGATATTGTATTAGTATAATAGTCCCAATGGAATTCAGTCAAGCTCAAATTACCTTATTTTAAAATTTCAATTTGAAAAAATGATTATGTGCTAGTCACTATGTAATAATGACTACAAATTGTACAAATAACTTCAGCTTTTAAAAATTCAATTTATTAACATTGGTCTTAGCATCTGAGGATGTTTCCTTTTGGAGGTAGAACAAGATGGGAGGGCCTAGCATAAGACTTACTCACTGCTTCAGTGGTCATTCAGTGATGACTGCAACCTTGTGAGGTGGCTGAGTGATGAGCAAAAAATTCAGTGAAGCAGCATGGAAATGAGAAGAGTGTAATTTCTTAATCTTCAAACTTTCTCTTCATAGTGATTCTGTGACTCAAAGGCTTAAACACACGCCTCGGTTTGGGCCAAAAGACAGTGGGAGAGATGCCAGTTAGTCAGCAATAATGACTTGAACTTTCTCGCTGCCTTGAAGTATATTTGGAGAGAAATACTGCCCTGCCCTACTTATCCTTTCCCACAAAATTCTCCATAATATTGTAAGAAATGAATAATAAGGATCAATATATGTGAAACTGTGCCCTCATAATATGAATTAGGAAATAAATAGCAATTAAGTTCTGCACTGCAGTAACGTAATAAATGTCTTAAAAGCATGGCATTGATCAGTGTGATGGGCATGGCAATGCCTCCATCAGTGTGAAATGTATTTTTTTTAATATTTTTAAATTAAATTTTGGGGGATGACATTGGTTAATAAGATTATACAGGTTTCAAGTGTACATTTATATGATACACTAGAGGCCCAGTACACGAATTCATGCACCAGTGAGGTCCCTCTGCCTGGCCTGCAGGATCAGGACAAAACCGTCTCTCTGACATCCCCTGAAGGGTCCCGGTTTGTGAGAGGGCACAGGCCAGGCTGAGGGGCCCCACCGGTTCACTATTGGGGCAGGGGAGGAACACAGGAGGTTGGCCAGCTGGGGAGGGACGGTGGGAGGGCTCCAGGGCATGTCCAGCCCATCTCACTCAGTCCTGATCAGCTGGACCCCAGCAGCAAGTTAAACTATCAGTTGGAGCATCTGCCCTCCCTGGTGGTCAGCGCACATCATAGTGAGCAGTTGAGTGGCCTTAGCATATCATTAGCATATTACACTTTGATTGGTTGAATGGATGACCAGACACCTAGCATATTAAGCTTTTATTATATAGAATGATCGGTAGATTGCATTGTGTGTTCACCACCCAAAGTCATATCATCTTCCATCACCAGACATTTGACCCCCTTTGCCCTCTACTACCCTACCCACTCTCATTTCCTCTGGTAACCACCATACTGTTGAGTGTGTCTATGAGTTTTTGTTTGTTTTTATTTATTCATTTGCTTTCAGTTTTATATCCCACACATCAGTGAAATCATATGGTTCTTAATGTTTTCTGTCTGACTTATTTCAGTTAGCATGATATTCTCAAGGAGCATTTTTTTTTATTTTTCAGTCCTCACCAGAGGATATATTTTTATTGATTGATTGAGAGAGAGAGGGAGAGAAGCATCTACTGGTTGCTTCTTGTATGTGCCCCAATGGGGGATGGAACTCACAACCTAGGTATGTGCTCTGACCAGGAATCAAACCCACAACCTTTTAGTGGTGGACGGGATGACACTCCAACCCACTGAGCCACCTAGCCATGGCATCAAGAAACATCTTTTAACCTGGACTTTGAGGAAAATACTCTTCCCATGGCCAGATTACAGCAGAGAGCCTGTGCAAAACAGTGCAAGTATTTGTGGGCTCACAGATGCCCTAGATCAGTGGTTCTCAACCTGTGGGTCACGACCCCTTTGGGGGTTGAACGACCCTTTCACAGGGGTCGCCTAAGACCATCGGAAAACACATATATAATTACATATTGTTTTTGTGATTAATCACTATGCTTTAATTATGTTCAATTCATCACAATTAAAATACATCCTGCATATCAGATATTTACATTACGATTCATAACAGTAGCAAAATTACAGTTATGAAGTAGCAACGAAAATAATTTTATGGTTGGGGGACAGCACAACATGAGGAACTGTATTAAAGGGTCACGGCATTAGGAATGTTGAGAACCACTGCCCTAGATTAATAAGAAATATAGAGCTTCAGGACAACCAAAGCATAGGTTGTTTAAAATCCAACTGACTAATTTAAGACAGAGAATGAGAGATTGTTCTGTAATTTTTAATATCTCTGATGGGAGGAAGCAACAACTCAGTGTAGACTGGTGTAACCCCTGAGAAAATACTAGGCATACGAGAAGCAACAGAGTGATCCAGGCTGAACCAGAATAGAGTTCATGCATTCTCTTAGCTTTTTCTTGTTTAGGGATTTCACCCAAGAGGAGAAAAAAAAATTAACTCAAAACTCCATTGCATACTATCTTTACATTATTCTATACAATATTAATTACTTTATTATTTTGAATTCAGTAAACTAAATGATGTTCTCATTTTGTGGAGCATATTTAGTCATATATTTTTGGTCAAAAAATCCTTCCATTGTTTTCTTTGAGTTGTATATAAAAATACCTTTCAGTTATAGGATGAATGCTGACTGACATTAAAATCACAGTCCTCATGTCCTCAGTGGGAAAAACTAACTAAGTGAAGGTACTTTTAATTAGTGATTTCCATCAATTAACCTAAGTGTGTCACTTCTTCCAAAAGCTCTTCAAATCCATATTCTTTATTTTCATGATCCACATAAGAATTCTGTGGAATAAATACTGACAATATAGCTTTTATTTTACAATGAAGACCCCTGGGGCATGGAAACCAAATAGCCTAAGGCCTATAGATTGAATGCTTATATTGCCAGAAGCTTTTAGCAAATTGAGATGGGAAGAAAATTTAGACATCACGTTTGATAAGAAAACCAGATATTCTAAATCCTTCAATTAGAGCCATATTTTCCACTTGCCATCGCCAATGTCAAATATTTATCCCTGAAAGCAACTTTAGAAGCCATATCCTTTGAAAAATCACATGGTTTAACTCAAGCTGTTCCTGAATAGCTTCACTGAAAGACTTTAGGAAGGACACTGATAAATGGCATGGTATGACACAGATAGAATGTCAAATACACTTACTGCAGGTGCGTTTTATTCAAATTCCTGATGCAGTGGTGCATATTGATGTATTTGGAAATATGCCAAACAGAGATTGAAAGAAAAGGGAATTTTCATTTTTCACTTGGTTAACCATTAAGTCCAATTTATCAAAACGCTGTATCTCATGCACTCTGGTTAGTACAATTTTACTGTACCAAGTACATTTTTATGACAATTTTATTTTTTAGACAAATATTACTAAAACTATAGTATTTTTATTTCAAGAAGGTTACATTCAAAGAAATAGTTCAAGGAAAATTTGGCTTTGAGGGATCTCCTGCTTGGAAAAGATGACAACAATTTTCTCTTCCAACCTATCCTTATGCTCCATGAAGGATGGGGATGACAAAGGGAAGAAAGGAGTAAAAGTGGGAGGAAGGTCCCCTAGTTTGGTGCATAATTCGCAGCAGACATTCATTAAAGACTTACTGAAAGTTGAATGCTGCCTCTTGCTCTCCAGTTGGCTATGGGCTGCCATTCATAAGGAAATAACATACAGAAAGTTTAAGAACTTAGTCTCTGGGTTCAAAAAGATCTATAGGTTGACACACTTCCTAATGTGTGGCCTTGATCATAAGAATAGGACTTAGCCACAGACTCCTCATTTAAATAAAAATAATAATGTGTTAAGTTACTTGACTTATTTGTATTTAGAGTTGGAAAGGAGCTCTTTCCTAGGAAGATGGAAATATAGGGATGAAATAACTATCAGTCACACAGTAATTCAAGAATTCAGACAATTATACAATTTGTCATTTTTTTTCCAGGCATCCTATCTAATAATAGACAAACATGGTAATTGACCGTACCTTTGCTATGCCTCCCATTGGCTAATCAGCCCGATATGCAAATTAACCACCAACAAAGATGGCGGCTAATTTGCATACTGCAGGCAGGGCGGGACAGCACCATCCTGCCTGCTATCTGCGATCCAGGGTGACCTGACCCGGGGCAGCCGGGCAGTGCAGCAGCGATTGGCCAGCATGCCCAGCCTCCATCCGGGCATCCCGTGTGCGACCTGACCCGGGGTGGCTGGGCGGGGCAGCAGCGATCAGCTGGCCCACCCGGGCATCCCGTGTGCGACCTGACCCGGGGCAGCGCCCCAACTCCTGGATCGGCCCTGCCATGTGCGTGACCCAGGGAGGCTGGACAGGCACTGAGGGATCGGGCCTGCCATCTGCCACCCAGGGAGCGGGCCTAAGCCAGCAGGTGGCTATCTTCTGAGGGGTCCCAGACCGTGAGAGGGCACAAGTGGGGCTGAGGGACACCACCCCAACCCCCTCCCCTGCCAGTGCACAAATTTTTGTGGACTGAGCCTCTAGTCTACACTAATAAAAGAGAAACATGGTAATTGGCGTACGACCACTACCCTTTTCATTGGCTAATCAGCAAGATATGCAAATTAACTGTCAGCCAAGATGGCGGCCGGCAGCCAGACAGCTTGAAACTAACATGAGGCTTGCTTGCCTCAGTGACGGAGGAAACCAACGTTCCCCGCCTGCCGCTGCCGGCCTCTGAGCCTGCAGTTTCAAACATTGTAACAGATACCGCAGGACTTCAGCCAGCAGATTCGCAACATTGTAAGCAAAGGGCAGAAACCTACTTTCAGCCAAGGCCTAAGAGCTGGAACCAAGCCTCAAGGTAAAGCTGGCCCAGAATAAAAAAAAAAGGAAAAAAGGAGCGTTTGGGAGTTCAGTCACCCCCAGCCTGAAAACAGCCCTCAGCCCCTCACCCACGCTGATCCAGGACACCCTTAAGGGCAAACCAGCTGGCCCCACCCATGCACCAGGCCTCTATTCTATATAGTAAAAGGGTAATATGCCTCCCAGCACCGGGATCAGCGTGACAGGGGGCAGCACCCAAACCCCCTGATGGGCCCTGCACTGTTCGTGACAGGGGAAGGTGCCCCAACCCCCTGAGCAGCCATGCTCTGTGCCTGATAGGGGGGAGCTCCCCAACCGGCCCTGCCCCCCCCGCCCCCGGCCCTGCTCTGTGTGTGATGGGGTAGAGCCATAACCTCCCCATCGGCCCTGCCCTGAGTGTGAGAGTGGCGGCGCCCCAACCCCCTGATAGGCCCTGCTCTGTGCGTGACAGGGGGCGGTGCCCCAACCCCCTGATTGGCCCTGCTCTGTGCGTGACAGGGGGGAGCTCCCCAACCCCCTGATGGGCCCTGCTCTGTGCATGACAGGGTATGGAGCCCCAACCCTCCTGATGGGCCCTGCTCTGTGCGTGACAGGGGGTGGCGCCCCAACCTCCCCATTGACCCTGCCTTGAGTGTGACTGGGGACGGTGCCCCAAACCCCCAATCAGCCCTACCCTGATTGTGACTGAGGGTGGCATCACAACCTCCCAATCTCCCTGCTCTGTGCATGACAGGGGGCGGCACCCCAACCCCCCAATTGGCCCTGCTCTGAGCCCAACCAGGGGCTGCACCTAGGGATTGGGCCTGCCCTCTGCCACCCGGGAGCAGGCCTAAGCCAGCAGGTCGTTATCTCCCGAGGGGTCCCACACTGCTAGAGGGCACAGGCCGGGCTGAGGGAACCCCACCCTCCCCCCCGAGTGCACAAATTTTTGTGCACAGGGCCTCTAGTATGAATATAAGTATGGATAAATATTTGACTCATTAAGCTTATGACTAGCATGTATTCTTTCAGCAAATCAATATTTTATATTTGAGAAAAAATTATGTGAAAACAGATTTTATCACAGTATATTATCTTTCTTTTTACTCAAAACATGTACCCTTATTCAATGAATTAATCATTTTTCATATTAGTTTTTATTGAATTTTAGTAATTAATTTTTGAATCAATCTGAAATTTTTTTCTATTATGTCAGAGATTATATAAATAATTGGTATGGTTTTTTTTTTCAAAATAGACAACCAGTTTCCCCAGTGATGCTTAATGAAAAATCTTTCATTTTTCTAGTGATTTCTAATATTGCTCTTTTACTGAATAAAATTATCATATGTAACAAAGTCAGTTTCTAAATTACTTATTTGGTTTCATTGCTCTATGCTAATTGATCTATGCCCATTTTACTTACTAGCTAGATAATTTTCTTCATTAATTTTTAAAAGATATTCTAGTAGGTGTTGTTTTTTTCCAGATAATTTAGAATGAGCTTGCTAATATAATTTGGGTTGAAATCTGATTATTTAAAAGAATCCCCAATAAGTTTTATAAGAAACTAGAAAATATAACTACACTAAACATGTAGAAATTTCACAGTTTCCTGCAATAAGTTAGGGGAATATATGATCAACAAATTCATATGATAGATAATTATTAATAAATACTTGAAAAATATTTTTGCACTAGGAATAAAAATGGAAATTAAAATGCTATACCATTTTCATGTAAAACTAGAAAAAAGTTAATATACAATGTTTCTAGAAGGATATGTTGAAATATCTTTCTCATAATCCTGGTGGGAGACAAATTTGATACAGTTCTTTAGAAAAGCGTTTTGGAAACATATCTCAGAGGTTTAAAAGGAGTTGTCAAAAAGTTTTATGCTTGTTGTTCAACTAGACTCTAAGATCTGTGGATGCAGATATTGTCTTTGTTGTCCATTTAGCCCTAAACTCTAAGCCCACTGCCTTAAATTTAATAGAGGATCAATAACAGATTGTTGAGTTAAATTCAATTGATGCTAATTGTGTGCTCTCTAGAGACAAACAAGGAAAATGAAATGAGCCTTCAAGTACATAAAAACTTTCATGAATCACTAAGAATCCTCTTGGCAGGATGTTGGCCCCTCTGGGAGCTCATCTCCAGATGTGGTGCTGTGTGCCAGGGTCATGCATGGAGCAAGACTGTGCAATAATTTTTCTTGCCTTCAGCACAATTTTATAATTAATGGAAATAATATTAGCTTTTTAATATAATATTAGATAGAAAAAGCAACATTTGAACAATGATATGTTTATTAAGATTAAACTCTTTGAATTATGCATGTATGTGTGCAAGGCCTGCAAGAGAATATGCAACAACTAAAATTGTGTAATGCTGATGGCATTATGATAATTTTGTACTTACTTTTGTTATTGCTGAAACATTATAGTGTAAAAACAATTTCTCCATTTTTGGCAACTACTTCACATTATTGATTCATATGCAGCTTGTGTTCAACTAAAAGCCATCTGCCTTTCGAAAATAAACTGTCCTGAGTCCAGCTCTTTCCACATCCTGGATTTATGTCATGGATGTTTTTCATCTAGTTTGGGATTTTACATTTGAAGTTTAACTGTGATATGTTCAACCTTATTTGAGTCTGTGGGTATCCTTCTGAATCTTGATTCTTAAAAATTAGTTCGCCCTTACAGCTTTGGTACACATGAAAATATTATGTCATTCTTTAAAAACATCAAACACAAAAAAATTTGTTACATACCATATGAGCATGCATTTCAGGTGACAACATTTAAATTATCATCTTTTTGTCTTCAGAAGTTGCTTCATCAGTGTATATATTATCAGCTATCTTCATTTGTTTGCTATAACAAAAGACCAGACTGGGTAGTTTATAAACAATAGAATTGTATGTCTCATGGTTCTTTTTTAAAAAAATTGTTTTTCTTCTTTGATTAAGGTATTATATATGTGTCCTTATCCCTCCATTGCCTCCCCACCCACCCACTCATGCCTTCACCCCCCTGGTGTCTGTGTCCATTGGTTAGGCTTATATGCATGCATACAAGTCCTTTGGTTGATCTCTCCCCCTTACCTCCACCCTCCCCTACCTTCCCTCTGAGGTTTGACAGTCTGATAGATGGTTCTCTGTCTCTGGATCTGTTTTTGAGGCAGGGAGTCTAAGATCAGGGTTCCCCAATGGTTGGGTAATGGGCCCTCTTGTAGGACAGACTTGTTATTGTATCCTCACTTGACAGAAAAGCCAGGAGAGCTCTCTGGAACCTCTTATAAGAGCATTAATCCCATTCGTGAAGATCCCACCCTCATGACCTAATCAATTCCCAACCTCCTAACACCATTACATTAGTTATTAGGATTTCAACATATGAATTATGGGGCACTGCAAACATTCAGACTAAAACACCTGTTTATTCATCAATTCTTCATGAAGTTATTCTTCTGATTAATTTGGAAGAAATTAAGACACTCTCTCATGGATATTGTTTTTACCAGTCAAGTAATAATTAAAGAAATGACAACACTGAGAAGATTTAGTTCTCTTTACTTCAATGGAAAAGAATGACACACACATTGGAAAGAGGTTTTCAAACTTGAATTCTTCTAAACAAATTTTTTTAAAGGCAGGTTCCAAGGAACCCATACCCAGAACATTTTGATTCAGTAAATCAGGAGTAGGGTTCAGGAATCTGCAATTATATAAAGACTTCCCCCTCACTAGATTTTTTTTTCCTACATAGGTAGGCCTCTGACCATGCTTCATTTAAAATACTTACAGTTATATGTTGAAGAAGGGAGGAAATGGTACTAATTTCAGCCCAGAGAAATACGATGCAGGCACATAAGAAATGCAATGTCAACAATATTTATCAGGTACATATCCTACACCATGAAATAAAAAGAACAAATAATCCAAGAGGGAACATGCAATTTTATATTATGTAGTAAGACAATACATGAATAGAATCAATAAGTGACAGTAAGTATAAAACTAAAATGACTTGCACATAAACATTGATTCAGCAAACATTTATTGAATGCAATCACAACATAATAAGTAACAGGCAACAACAGTCTAAGTATATAAAAATCACAAATGTTACAATACTGAATTCAAGTGTCATCAAATTTCTGACCATCTGCCAGGCATGTGATTTTTATTTGTCTGCACATGTGGGTATGTCGACAACTAAAATGTCCATACATTTTTCTAAGAATTATGAACAAGTTATGTAATGGTTTTGTGATCCAGAGACATTGTATGTAGGTGGGTCTCTAAGATCCTATTTGGCTGCCAGGATTTTTCTATGTATAAGAAAAAATATATAAAGTGTACATTTCTAGAGTAGTGGGTTTGGTTGCTGCCGCTGTTCACGTTTGCTTTTATTCAGCCTTGTTTTCAACACCTTACAAAATAAAGTATTTTTTTTTTATTTTTGCTTTACAACATGACTACATCTCAATGTCAATTGTTTTCAAAATGCAAATCTGATGGTATAACTTCTTATTTTAAAGCCCTTCAGGTTTTTTCTATTCCTCTTAGGACAAAGTCCACACTCTGGACATGGCTGAGGTGGCCACACTAGGTTGAGTCTTCCAGCCACCCCTCTCAGGATTCTTACCACCAGCTCTGTAGCTTAGCTACAGTGAACTCAAGAGCGCTAACCAAGAGCTTGTTATATACCAGACACTATCCTTAATGCTTTACATTCTAAATCACCTCTAATCCTTCCTAAAGATTTTCATGGTAGGATAAATTTCTAGCTAGGTATTTGAAAAGTGAAGTAACCTTTCCTGTGTCACAAAATGTCATATCATTTAGAAAATGGTTAAGTTCTGATTTGAACTCAGAAAAGTCTAAATCCAAAGCCCTAATTCTCCACCATCACTCTTCAATTTTTTGAGATTTTTTTTAATATGCTTTGGTTCTCTGTTCTTCAAGGCTTTCCCCATGCTGCCTGGAAAGCTATTCCTCCTCCTGACTCCCCCATACAGGGTGGCCTTATCCACCCTTCCTCTGAGCCAGGTAGGCTCTGTGCGGATGTTCCATTTCACCCAGCTCAATGAATTGTATTGTAGTTATGGAGTTCGTTGTTTGCATCCTTCAGAGGAATATAGGTTTCAGAAGAGCAGGGACCTAAGCAGTCCTATTCACTAGCAATTATTTATTCTTCGATCAGAAACAAAATGTAAAACAAGTTGGGTTGTTGAGTGGAGTGGAGTGTGAAAGAATGAACATCAGTAGACAAGAAAATTCTGAACACCTGAGGCTGTGTTTGAACAACTTTTAAAGTTAAAAATGAATGTACTCAACTAACTATACTGGTGTGCAATTAGAATTCAGGTCATTTTAGTCATTTACCAATAAATTAAAAAACACATGATTTACTTCTACCTTTTAAAGCATTAATGAGCCACCTTTTTCAAATATCACGTGCTTAATATTTCAAAGTTTGTTTTTCTTTCTAAATTAACTTTCCTATGTATTTAGAGATGCTTGACTAACATTGCCTGAATATTTAGAGCATCACAATAGAGTTGTGTACCTCTGTTTACATAGCTATTAAATTATTCAAAGGCCAAACTTAGGCAAAACCAATATTAATGTGTTTTGTTTGCTTTTACTAAGCACTTACATTGATGTTTCTGTTTTGTGTTAACCTTCACTCTGTAGTAAGACATCATAGCAGTCACTAAGGATATGACTACTGTGCCAGACAACGTAGGTTGGAACCTCAGCTCTACAACTTATTAGTTGTGTAACTTGGAAAATGTACAAAATGTTTCCATGCCTCAACTACTCATGTATGAACTATAGGTAGATAAATGATTGTTGTGAGGATTAAATAAATTAAGTATATACCAGGTATGTTAAATCACCTCAGAAATAAATATAATGCATAGTAAGTTCTATATTTTATTTGCTCTTATTATTTCTCTTATTTGTACATTTAAAGTCATACTTAGACATATATAACATTAATAAAACAAAATACTCAATATCAAAAAATTTAATATTAAAAATATGTAAAATATATAACTAAAGATAAATGAGATAGTTTCATGTAAAGAATAGTATTCTTCCAAAATTAAAACTGATCACTACAGAAATTATAACAGAAAATAAGTTTGACCAGTCCCTTAATGAAATTGTACTATGTGAATTATGTAAAATGTATGAAAACAATACAAAGGATTGTCAAATCACACTTTGGTCACAATAGTGACTTTTTAGGAACCATGAACTCTACTCTAATTAATCTTTATAGTTGCTTTAAAGGTCGGCTCTTTGAAATAAATGTTCAAATGTTCTCTGAGGGACCTATGCTCCAGAACATACCAGAATAAGTAAAGGTTTATCCTAGTTATTATGGTGGGGTATACGTATTCCTTTGGCCCACCTGAGAGACAAAATTGTTTAGATCCAAGGAGTGAACATGAATGAACACCATTTCAGTGCACTATGGCAGGGCTTCATACAATTTATAAGGTCAAATTAACAGCCTAAAATTTTGTAACTGGTAACGTTTGCACAAACAATAAACGATGTAAACCTAATTAAAAACTTTTGCTTGAAAGAGAAAAAAATATTTTATTACATAAGTTTTTCAAAGGACTTCCAGATATCCCTCAAAGTCCTTGCTTCACTCTTGGAAGCTGCGAGCTCTGAGGCTAAATGTTCCAGAAGTCACTGGAGCATGTTCAAGTTCTCGTCTCATTGTTGCCAGCCCTCCTATTTCATAGGGCGGCAATGTAGGAGTGGGAAGAGTAGTTCTCCTTTCTACTACCTTATCTTTCTCTCAAGTACAGCAAATACAAAGAGATGACATAGTGCACACACAGTCATATACACTCACTCACTCACCCATCTCGTCTAGTCTCTTTGTTTCAAGTGCCTATGAAACTGAGATTGAACTTGCACATCACACACCAGCAGCAAATAGACAGACCTGGTAATCAATAGAAATCTGAAGGGTCCCAGCAGGAATATTGGAAAGTCATTTCTTAGTTCTCTTTTTTTCATGAATGATGGGCTATTATTACATTAAACTACTATTAATAAGATTGAAATTACTTATATTTTATTATTATATTAGAGTAGTATTAAAGATATAGAAACATTTCCAAGTTTTAACTTGACATTATTACACCACCCAGAATGTTAAAAAATTTAAATGGAGATATTTTAATTTTATTTTAACTATAATTCTCTCTGAATATTAGCTACATTCCTGAATATTTCTCAGCTAAATGCATACAGTTATTTAATTAATGTTGAATATTTGTGGTTTCATCAAACTAATATATCTTACAATATCTAATTAGGAAAGAAGTAGACCAAAGGCTTGAAATTATTCATTAGCATAAATTTCAGGGATGCTTTATTTGCATCTTAATAATATATACAAGTATTTGTAGACAAAACTTATCAATAGAGAATTAATACTCTGCTAACATTAATACCATGTTGCTATATATTAGATGAGGATATATAAAATATTTATATAATTTGTTTTCCAAAGGTAAAAACTATAATTAAATACCTTCTGGAGAACCTTCTTTCTACTTTTTTCTTTTTTTCTAAAATAAGTATCTCAACGTGTTTCAGAAAGGATTCTAGATTGGGTGATACACAAGGTATAGAGCAAAAGGAATGTTTGGAAAGAAGAGAACCTCATAAAAGTGAGCTAATGTCACATTGGCTTTCTTGTTAATTTCACTATCGAATGCAACCAGCAGATATTAGGGGGAAATGAGAACAGAAATTGCTGATATAATTATCTGTGAATTCTGAAGGTTCTGAATAGGCAAATGATAAGAAAAACATCATTCTGTTTCCGGAGAATTATTTCAGATGCTCATAATTTAATAGCTATGCTTTCTTCTCCTCCTTTGTTTTTGCTCAGCCATTGAAAGTGAAGTTAATGAGCTATGCATGCAAACCTGTGAATGTGTAAATATGCTCATGAGTGTTGTGCATCAAAGTGTGGCTGAGCTCTATTCATCCAAGCACTGGAGTGCCAGGCAGAGAATAAAGAACTCAGTCCACGGCTCTCAGACCAGGGTCGCTTGTTCTTTTCTTTCATACATTACAGCCTGCCCTGTCTGTGCAAGACATATTCACACGTAAGAAACTAAAAAGGCAAAACAAGCAACACTTTTGCAGGCATATTTTGACACCAGTGGTGCCAGAAAAAAAACAAAAATTAAATAACATGTCAGTAGCTGAAAACATTTCTGCAATCTTGCCAAGAAAAGTCTAAGAACATGTCATGTATGTACTTGAACTGTTTGTTCTCGAGCTCACTAAGTATGTAAGCATGGCTCAGTGTCCCAGCTCTGGGCCTTAGAGACTCGGCTCACTCTCTTTGGTAATGAAAACATGAAAAACTGTGGACACTATTTACATGTCCCTCCAGAAATGACACATTTTATTTTTGTCTTCAGTGACCTTAAGTGTTTGAGATACAAGATAGCTAAGAGTGGGTGGATGTTTTGAAATAATCTAACGGAATTCTTTAAAACTTAATAGAATATTTCATGTAAATTGTTGTGTGTTCATCTTTGCCGTGTAGTATGATTTTATATATAGGAGCCAAGACATGTAATAATCTATTAATTAAAACTAAAATTCATAATAGGTAAGTTATATATGATGAACAAGTTAACTATGCCAGAGATAAATACAGATACTAAGAATTTCATTATCATTTCATTTTAACTACTTTAGCTACTTTTTCGATAGTCAATTATTTTCTAACTAGAGGCCCGGTGCACAAAAATTTGTGCACTCAGGGGGAAGGGGGGGGGGGGTCCTTCAGCTCTGCCTGTGCCCTCTCGCAGTCTGGGTCCCCTCAGGAGATAACGACCTGCTGGCTTAGGCCTGCTCCCGGGTGGCAGAGGGCAGGCCCAATCCCTAGGTGCAGCCCCTGGTCGGGCTCAGAGCAGGGCCGATTGGGGAGTTGGGGAGCCTTCCTCTGTCATGCACAGAGCAGGGCAGATTGGGAGGTTGCGATGCCACCCTCAGTCACGCTCAGGGTAAGGCCAATTGGGGGTTTGGGGCACCGTCCCCTGTCACACTCAAGGCAGGGTCGATGGGGAGGTTGCAGCACCACCCCCTGTCACCCACAGAGCAGGGCCAATCAGGGGGTTGGGGCGCTGCCCCCTGTCACTCACAGAGCAGGGCCCATCAGGGGGTTGAGGAGCTCTCCCCTGTCACTCACAGAGTAGGGCCTATAGGGGAGTTGGGGCACTGCCCCCTGTCACACTCAGGGCAGGGCCGATAGGGAGGTTATGGCTCTACCCCGTCACACACAGAGCAGGGCTCGTGGGGGGCGGGAGGGAGGGTTGGGGAGCCGCCCTCTATCACACACAGAGCAGGGCCGATCACGGGGTGGAGGCGCCACCACTGTCACACTCAGGGCAGGGCGGTTATGGCTCTACCCTGTCACACACAGAGCAGGGCTGATCAGGGGGTTGGGGAGCTCCCCCCTATCAGGCACAGAGCAGGGCTGATCAGGAGGTTGGGGAGCCTTCCCCTGTCACACACAGAGCCACAGGGCGATCAGGGGATTTGGGCGCTGCCCTCTGTCATGCTGATCCCAGTGCCAGTAGGCCTTGTGGCTCCGCTGATCCTGGTGCTGGGAGGCATATTACCCTTTTACTATATAGGATAGAGGCCTGGTACACGGTTGGGGGCCGGCTGGTTTGCCCTGAAGGGTGTCCTGGATCAGGGTGGGGGTCCTCACTGGGGTGCCTGGCCAGTCTGGGTGAGGGGATGATGGCTATTTGTAGCTGGTCACACACCCTTCAGGGTGGGGGTCCCCACTGGGGTGCCCGGACAGTCTGGGTGAGGGGCTGAGGTCTGTTTTCAGGCTGGCGGGTGACTGAAGCTCCCAACTGCTCCTTTTTTTCTTTTCTTTTTTATTCTGGGCCAGCTTTAGCTCTGGCTCCAGCTCTGAGGCCTCTGCTGCTGAAAGCAGGTATCTGGTTTGTTTGGGTTCTATAATCGAAACACTGTATCAACTCCAGCTCTGACATCCCGGCTGGCTGAAAGCAGGTTTCTGGGGTTTTGTTTAGCTTCTATATTTGTAACAATGTTTCAAACTGCAAGATCCGAGGCCAGCAGCGGCAGGTGGGGAAAGTTGGAGTCCTCCGTCACTGAAGCAAGCAAGCCTCATGTTAACTTCAAGCTGCCTAGCTGCCGGCTGCCATCTTGGCTGGCAGTTAATTTTCATATTGCCCTGATTAGCCAATGGGAAGGGTAGCGGTCGTACGGCTAATTACCATGTTTCTCTTTTATTAGATAGGATCATAAAGCTATGTTTCTCTCTATCTCTTCAAAAGAGAGGTAAAAATAACTTTAATTATGCTAAGAAATTAATTAAAATTTACTTATAACTCTAATTGAAAAGTTAAAAGCAAATGTATTAAAAATAACCATAACTATTGGCAGCAAATATGGCTGCTGACTATTGGACTTCAGTTCAGCAACCTTGGTACTTGACTTCTGGTTCAGAAAGAATTCAGAGCCAAGACTCAAACTATAAAGAGAAATTTTATTTAGAAAGTCACAGAGATAGAAGGAGTGAGCTATAGAAGAAATGGACTTGGGAAACAAGTTACAGAGGCAAAAGAAGAGATATTGGAGCTTAGGAGAAAGAAAGAGGCAAAGAAACTCATCTGGGGAAGGGGTGGGTAAAGCATGGCTTGCTTCATAGAGAGCTGGCACCTGGTCCTCCATCCTAAGGGCTTTTACCTGGAATCCCAAGGGAGGATTTCAATAGAATATTCATCAGCTTTCCAGGTGTGTCGGTTCGGGATCATGGTTTCCACTGATTGGTCAGTGCCAGGGCAGGGGGCCATTTGTCAATGCAGCTGGTTCTGAAGTCAGCATGGGATCCCTTGTCTGCTTTTGCTGCTTTTCTGAGCCTGAACTGACACACAACTGAGGCCTAGATGTTATCTCTAGGGCTTAATGCTGAAGGGAGTGATCATACTGGGCCTGCATGGGAGTCTCATGAGGCCACATCTATGCTATTGCAAAAAGAAAAGGTAAGATTTTCTTTTGGGGGGGCCATGTAATATTCCATTGTGTAAAGGTACTACAGCTTTTCTTTTTTAACACATTCACCTATATATATAAAAGCCTCATAGGCAAATTGTTCAACCGGGAGACCAGGAGTTCGATCGCTCACTATGGCATGTGCTGACCACCAGGGGGTGGTGCAGAACAAAGGAAGGCCCCGGCAAGCAGCCGAAAGGCCCCAATAGGGACCATACCCTTGCAAGAATTTTGTGCACTGGGCCTCAAGTCTAGAGGTTGTAGCACACTGATTCAGTTATCATTTTCAGGGGGTCAAAGATGCAAAGGGTTCTCAACAACAGATCTCAGGTGATAAACATAATAACTATTACAAGGTCCAGAACTGTATTGCTATTAAAATGGGTACTGACAGAGAAAACCTATTTGTGGCTTATCTTATTCTCATGCATATAGAATCTAAAATTCTTTAGATACCAGTCATTCTATATAATAATGAAAGGAGAAATACAAATAATTCACATTGGCTTTCTGTTTCTTCTCCAGCCTTATTCTCTGATCTTTCCTTCTCACATTATCTATGAGGGACATACTGAAGTATTGGCCTAAATATTGCATTCCTCCCTATAATCCTGATTCAGGCTGAGCCTCTCCTAGATATAATTAGAACTTTCCTTGATCTCCTTTCAAACCCTGTGCCTGCCCAGTTGATGTGACTCAGCGGTTAAGCAACGACCTATGAGGTCACGATTAGATTCCTGGTCAGGGCACATACCTAGGTTTCGGGTTTGATCCACAGTAGGAGGTGTGCAGGAAGCAGCCAATCAATGATTCTTTCATCATTAATGTTTCTCTCTCCCCCTCTTCCTTCCTCTCTGACATCCATAAAAATATATTTAAAAAAAAAAAACACAAAAAAAAACCTTTACCCAATTAGTGGTCAGATTGACAACTACCACTTTATGGGAACAAAGAGATTTTCTTGATCCTAACACAGGCTCAGTTAAGCCCCAGAACAACCACTTCATGACCTTATCCTCATTATAATAGTAAAAACCACGCCCTGGGGTGAAGATTTAACATGCTAATGAGACACGCAGGCATGAAGAAGCACGTGGTTCCAGTGCGCAAGCGCCAAAGAATCCTGCCTCTGCCTACTTAGGCATCACACTTAGACCCTGTCTTTCCACCTCAACTTCTTTAAAACTGTTTCCCAGCTTTTGTTTTGGGAGCAGCAGCCATTTCTTTTTCCGTCCAGATGCTGTTTACTTTGTCGTCATGAGCTTTTTAATAAACCTCTCACCAGAGTACTTTTTGTAGTGAACTCTTTTGATTTTCACCTCTGCTCCACACACTGGTAGCAATTACACTTGCTTTCATTACTACCTGTGATATTTTTCTTCCTCGGTTGTTTATTGGGATAATACCTTACTCACCCTCCACCCAAGAGTCAAATATTTTGTGAAACTTCCTCTGAACTCACTCTGACCCTTCTCCATTCCCATCATGGAACTTCGAGCCAACTTTTTTGTTCAAGGGGGTGGTGTGGGGAGGGCGTCACATCACAAGTTGTACACAGTAATTGTCACTTTTATTATATACGTATGTTGTTTTGCATGTGTGTTTACCTACTAAACTGCTGGCTTATGAGAGGGGTTGGGCTTTTCCCTTCCACAGATCTAGTGCTTTGAGCAGTAAAGGATAAGTACTCAGTTGACTGAATGACAGATTATCTCACTAGTTGAAACCTTTTTTGACTACTTTCTCTGGTCACAACAACCTAACAGAACTACTTTGCTGGCAAAGACTATTACTCTTGCATTAGATATGAGTTACCATCATGATGTTTTCAAAGTTAAGAAGAGTTCATCTATTATTTTTTTCTCCATTAAGATTTGCTTTTTAACTGGAATCCATATTGTCTTTTCCTGATAATTTTAAGAGAACAAAGTTACAAGAAAGACTTGTCTTTTTGATATCCTATCTGCATTTAACCTTGGTAAATTATTTTTTCTAAACATTCTTTAATCCAGTACCCTCCCCCCTTTTTCATCCATGTCCCTATCCCTCTCCTTGCCTTTTCTTCCTCTTCCTTCTCCTCCTCCTCCTTTCGTCTGTCTTTTTTTTCCTTCTCTTTCTTCTCCTTCGACTTCTTCTTCTCCTTCTCTTTGTCAAACTGTCCAGTTTACTTGTGTACTGTATTTTCCTATAGATCCCCTCTTTTCTCTACTTTGCTCTGCCCCAAAAAGCTCTTCATTATTTAACTTTGTCCATCACTGTGGACCCCCAAACAACATTATCTCCCCCAAAAAAAGACTCATTTTGAAGTAAATAATATGAGACAATGGGCTCATAACCACAAATTTTACTGGTTTTACCATGTGCCCATGCTGGCTTGATGTAACAATGTCATGGCCAACTAAGGACACAGTTAACTCACCAAATGAAAAACAGCAATCTGTAGATTGGAGTTCTGTATTACAATACAAGTGATATGAATTAAACAGTGCTTACTATGTGGGCCCATCTTTCCCATAATCAGAATATATGGGAAAAGGAACTAAAAGATAGAGGTAAGAATAAAATTTTCATTATTACCAAAAAATCACTTGAGAACTTTATTTCCATCCCCACAACCTTGGGTTAAGTGGATTTGGAGTTGTATTCCTTACAAAGAGATGATTTCATGAGGGAACACAGCCATTGTCTATTTAATTGGAACCTTACACTTTCTCGTGGCCATTGAGAGCTCCTTATACCATCAAACCCATCAAAAGAAAATGAGGTCACATATTAACTGAAGTGATTGATCCCAATCACAAAGGTAAAATTGAGTTCCTGCTACACAATTGGCACAAGGAGGTCTATGTGTAGAACCCAGGGGATTTACTGGGGTGTCTATTGGTACTTCCTTTCCCAAGAGCCCCAGTCAGTGGAAACTATAGGAACACAATAAAGACTGGACCACCATGGACTGAGCTAATATAAGATTATCTGACCAAGTAAATAACTCCACAAGCTGAGGTGCTGGCAGAGGTAAAATCAACACGGACTGAGTAGTGAAGAAAATGGTGGTAAGTACCAATTAGGCCTCATGACTAGCGTCAGAAATGGGGATTGCAGCAGTAAGATGTTATGTTAATTATTTTTTTACTTTTTGCCTCCCCTTTCCCTTGGCTTATATGAGCACACTGGTGATACCTTCTGTTTTAAGTTTCAAGTGGACAAATCACTGAATTGCCATCAACATAGATGATGGCAATTTGTATTATTTATGTGAACAAAGTACAAGAATGCATGCAGAAGGGTGAACTCCGCTGGATATATCCCATTTGTTTGTCCAGATCCACTCTTCATCTTTCTCTACCCTGTTCTGTGCCTGAGAAGCTCCCCTACATAAAAGACATCCATAAGCCGAAACCGGTTTGGCTCGGTGGATAGAGCGTCGGCCTGCGGACTGGAGGGTCCCGGGTTCGATTCCGGTCAAGGGCATGTACCTGGATTGCGGGCACATCCCCAGTGGGGGATGTGCAGGAGGCGGCTGATCGATGTTTCTCTCTCATCGATGTTTCTGACTCTCTCTCTCTCTCCCTTCCTCTCTGTAAAAAATCAATAAAATATATTAAAAAAAAAAAAAAAAAGACATCCATAACCTCGCTCACTTTCTGGCTACCATTTGGGTCCAGTTAATGGGAGTCAACAGCAGATCAGAAGAGGGATAGGAGTGAAGTAAAATATTTATTTTTTAATTTCTTTCCTGTTGGTTGACTCTGTCCCTCTATCAAAGGCCACAGCTCCTATAGGATAACTCTTTTTTTTACAGTTTTTCTTCATTCTAGTAACCACTCTTCTTATCACTTTGGTGACCTTTAAGGCTTGAGGTATAAGCTTACTCCCAATTTTACTAGCCCAAGGATATTATTTCACCTTAAGTTGGTTTTCCTGAACGTGGTCCAAATATTGGAAATCGCCACTTCTTCTTTAATATTTCTTTTATTTCCATCTCCTTATGCCAAAGAATTGACTGACATGCAGTTTTCAACATTCAGAAATTATGTGTATACCTAAATCATATTTTCCAAATACTCCATTTTCTTTTATACTAATAACTAGAGGCCCGGTGCACAAAAATTTGCGCACTCGGGGGAAGGGGGGCGCGTCCCTCAGACCGGCCTGTGCCCTCTCGCAGTCTGGGACCCCTCGGGAGATAACGAACTGCTGGCTTAGGCCTGCTCCCGGGTGGCAGAGGGCAGGCCCAATCCCTAGGTTCAGCCCCTGGTCAGGCTCAGAGCAGGGCCGATTGGGGAGTTGGGGCGCCTTCCCCTGTCATGCACAGAGCAGGGCAGATTAGGAGGTTTCGATGCCACCCTCAGGCACGCTCAGGGTAGAGCCCATTGGGGGGTTGGGGCACCGCCCCCTGTCACACTCAAGGCAGGGTCAATGGGGAGGTTGCGGCGCCACCCCCTGTCACTCACAGAGCAGGGCCCATCAGGGGGTTTGGGACTCCATACCCTGTCATGCACAGAGCAGGATCAATCAGGGGGGTGGGGAACTCCCCCCTGTCACACACAGAGCAGGGCCCATCAGGGGGTTGGGGAGCTCCCCTCTGTCACTCACAGAGTAGGGCCGATAGGGGAGTTGGGGCACCGCCCCCTGTCACACTCAGGGCAGGATGGATCAGGGGGTTGGGGCGCCGCCCTCTATCACCCACAGAGCAGGGCCAATCAGGGGGTTGGGGCGCCGCCACTGTCACACTCAGGGCAGGGTAGCTCAGGGGGTTGGGGTGCTGCCCTCTATCACCCACAGAGCAGGGCCGATCAGGGGGTTGGGGTGCCGCCACTGTCACACTCAGGGCAGGGCTGATGGGGAGGTTATGGCTCTACCCCATCACACACAGAGCAGGGCCCGTGGGGGGGCCGGGGGGTTGGGGCGCCGCCCTCTATCACTCACAGAGGAGGGCCGATCAGGTGGTTGGGGTGCCGCCCCCTGTCACGCTGATCCCGGTGCCAGGAGGCCTCGCGGCTCTGCTGATCCCGGTGCTGGGAGATATATTACTCTTTTACTATATAGAATAGAAGCCTGGTGCATGGGTGGGGCTGGCTGGTTTGCCCTGAAGGGTGTCCTGGATCAGGGTGGGCGTCCCCACTGGGGTGCCTGGCCAGCCTGGGTGAGGGGATGATGGCTGTTTGCAGCTGGTCACACACCCTTCAGGGTGGGGGTCCCCACTGGGGTGCCTGGCCAGTCTGGCTGAGGGGCTGAGGGCTGTTTTCAGGCTGGGACTGAAGCTCCCAACCGCTCCTTTTTTTCTTTTCTTTTTTTTTATTCTGGGCCAGCTTTAGCTCTGAGGCCTCTGCTGCTGAAAACAGGTTTCTGGCCTTTGTTTACCGTCTGTATTTGATACAATGTTGCGGTCCGGCTGGCTGAAGCTCCGCTGAGTAAAGTAGGTTTCTCGGGGTTTTTTTAGCTTCTTTATTCGCAACATAGTTGCTGAGAGTTGCAGCTGAGAGGCCGGCAAGTCAGGCGGGGAATGTTGGAGTTCTCCGTCACTGAAGCAAGCAAGCCTCCCTGTTCGCATCAGCTGCCTGGCTGCCGGCCGCCATCTTGGCTGCCAGTTAATTTGCATATCTCGGCCCTACTCTGTGAGTGACAGGGGGATTAGCCAATGGGAAGGGTAGCGGTAGTACGCCAATTACCATGTTTCTTTTTTATTAGTGTAGATGTTTTTCCTTTATACTATTAAAGTGAGAGTAAAAATATATTACCAAAAATAAGTAAATAAACCCATACAAATGCCAAAATTGGAAAGTGTGGCTGCCATGAACAGATAACAAAGGTTAACAAAATTTTAGAAGACAGTAAGCAAATACGGTTGTATAACCTAGATCAAAGAAATCACATCTTACTACATGCATGAGTGAAAGTTACAGGTGAATGGAACTGCTCTCGGTGGTGAAAAAATAAAATAAAATGTCTCCAAGTGTGGAATTATGAATGACAGAGAGCGAGAGAGAACTCCAGGTGGCCTAGAGTGAATTTCAGAAAAGAAAGAAAAAAACCATTTCTAGAACCGCTGCTTCATTCAGCTGCCACCCTCTCCTCCGTGTGTGCATAGCAGCTCACCATCATCTCTGTCCCAGCTCAAGATCTCACCTTCATCTGAGCAGAAGATTCTCTTGGATGGTCCCACGTGGCACTCGCGGTGCTTGAAAGGAGAGGCAGAGACAGCAGTGACTGACTCTGGATCTGTTCAATGGAGCTGAGTGTTGGGAATAGGGAAAGAGAAGTAGTTCTATCAGAACAAAAGCAATCAAAGCACTCCACCCCCAAAGTAAAGTCCTCCACCCTATGGTCATGGCCAGCTTGCCTGCACTAATGAGATCCTTGAATCTAAAGAGAGGCTTGCCTGGCAGGAGGACTGGCTCAGTCAGGCCTTAGGACAACAGACCTACAGATCTGCAGAGCAAACCCTGCTGGCAAAGAGATTCATTGGCGTGGCAGCTAAGTATTAGTGATACACTGAGACTCACCAGTCACAAAATCTGCTCAGAGAAAACCAAGTAATCACAGAAGAAATGGAGATAATGCAAAAAATATAAATAACTTTTAGAAATCTCTATTAATAACCTCAGAGAGATTTGGGAATGCTGCATGCCTAAAATAAGAGTGGGCTTCCATTAAAAAAGGCACAATGAAAGAACAAGTAATTTTGATAAATTTAAAGTATAATTGCCAAAATTAATTGAAATGATCAATAAGAATACTTAATAAAATGGGAAATTACAATAGTGCAGTGTGCAGTGAAGGCCTGGGGAGGAGGCGGGAGTGGGGCCCATTGAGGGGGGAGGGAGGAGGGCATCTATAATACTTTCAACACTAAAGATAATTTTTTTAAATGGGCAATTTTGTATTACCAATCTGGAAGATAATGACCAGGAAGTCTTCCAGAATATAAAATTTAAGACACTAAAGATGGAAAATGTTACAAAATGTAAATGCCAATCAGTTATATGCAGAAGTTCCAACACGTATCTATTGGAAGACCATAAAGGAAGAAGAAAGACAATTGATGGGTATAAATTGTCACAGGATATTAAATATTTATTAATATTATAGATTAGGCAACATATTGGAATTCAAAGAAAAATAAAATGACTCAGCTTTCAAGAGGTACACAAGTTAGTACATTATTCATGACAAATAGTGGCACTCAGTACTCTATTACGGAGATCCCTTCTCTGACCATTACCACTTCAGAGATTTTTGAACTGTCAATCATGGTAATCCCACACCAGCTTTCCAAACTATAAAAATAAATGAACAAATAAAATAATAATAGTTTGGATCTTTGAACATGAACCAGCATGGTTGAGATTATTAAAATTTTCAATACTTCATTATAGTGCTTCTAGATCTTTCTTCTATGAGACACCTGAGCAACCACTTGAAAGAAGCAATGGGACCACAGGACTGGAGAAATTCAGAAGGATAAGCAGACGAAATAGAGAGATAGCCTTGCAAATTACATGCTCCGTTGTGATCATACAGAGGGAGAAGAAATTGGAAAAACATCTTTTGTTGTGATGCTCACAAACTCAACCTATAACTCACCAAGGGGATTTCACTGTGTGATCTTTGAGGGGAAAAAAAAAAATAAAGTTACTAGTTCCATAGCACATTATTGAGACATTTAAAAATTAACAGTTATTATGCAACTCAACCTTGTCCAGTAATATTACTCAGTGTTAAAAGTGGCATGAGTTTATTGTAGATGCATTTATTCCCAGAAGTGACATGCTTGCAAATAGGAACTCTTTCGGTTAATTAATTTCTTTGAATCGTGGGATTTAAGGGACTCAATAAGCATGAACAGGAAAAACATGTAAGTCAGTAAAATATTAACCACTGTGTTAGACCAGGAGTGACATTGTTAAACAATGTTTAATGCCCCATTAACCTGTTAAATTTTCTTTCAATACAAGCTTACTAACCAATTGAAACCACATACTGGAAATTCAGATCATATATATTCAAGCTATAATCTCTCTTTGTCCCAATGAGCAATATATAGTGGCTTAAAAAGCCTGGTTGTCATGGCTCAGTGGTTGAGCACTGATCTATGAACCAGGAGGTCACGGTTCGATTCCCAGTCAGAGCACATGCCTGGGTTGTGTGCTCGATCCCCAGTAAGCAGCGTGCAGGAGAGAGAGGATCAATAATTCTCTCTCATCATTGATGTTTCTATCTCTGCCTCTCCTTCCTCTCTGAAATCAGTAAAAAATATATATAGTTTAAAATACTGTTTAAAAAGTAAATGTAACATAAAAGTGAGGCCAGTTAAGTGGAGAATTTAACTTAAATTTTTTCATAAATCACTTTCTTACTTCAGTTGGTAGTTACATTTGTTTTGTGCTTTCTATGAAGTTGCTTCTTTCACGATTTAATTGCCTTATGTAAATGACTATAGCAAAAGTTATATAATCACAATCTTTTGAAAGGTAGTGTATCAACATGTGCACATCCTGCCTTAACCTATAAAAGAATTTTCTATGAAACAATGCATTTTTGAAAAGCATGTAAAAATGATGGCTCACTGAACTGCCATTAAAATATAAATACTTCCTGAACCAAATACTTCACAGGGATTACCATCTTAAATCTATAAATTAGATACTATTATTATTATTCTGTTATTCTCATGTTGCCAGTGAGGAGTCAGGCTTAAGAGGATCTGTGACTTGCCAAGGCCACACAGCTAGCAAGAGATAGAATCAGAATTTCATCCACCAGGCAGTCAGATTTCAAAGCTCTTAAACAGCACACATGAGATATGTTCTCATGCCACACTAAATAGTGGCAACTACAATGCAATAAAACTGTCTTCATACGGTAACCATATTTTGTTTAAAAATACACATGCACACAAACACACATAAGAAAATGATTAAATAATACACACTAAAGTAGTAATGATTATTATTACTGAATAGTGAAATTATAGGTAACCCTTTTTATTTTGTTCTTTATGCTTTTTTATGGTTCTAGCTTTCTATAATAAATATTTATTCTTTCTAATAGGTATTTTATTAATTAGCTCAGACATATTGAAATCATTATCAACCTTTCCTTATGCTGTTACCATTAATAAATTTTGTGTGTAATCTTTGATGATGTAAATATATCATTGCAATATAAACAAAATGATATTTTTATTTGAGCTAGTAAAGTCTAGTTTAATGACTATTTTAGAGTTATTAGAATTACTAAGAAGTATTCTGGTCTGAGGACATTTTTCCCACTTGTCAATTATGTGCTTGCTCTAGGGAATAAATATTATTCAACTATGACTTCAACTACTATTGGGTTAGTTTACAAACCAATGTCCCTGAACAGTATCCACTTGTCTTGAGATTTAAGTAAGATATATTAATTAGCACACTGCCTGACAGAATAAACACACTAAATACTAGCTAAGTACATAGCTGCACACATTTGAAAAGGAGCATCCAAAATATTAAGTATTTATTCTGGGAAAATGACATTTTTATTCTCTCCATATTTTTTTATTTAATGGAAGTTCTCTTTGTATTTTCTCAACTTAATGGAACTCCGATCTGTTTAACTCTTATTTCCCCCTCTAAAGCATCTTGTACTAGTTTGCTTCCACACTGCTAACCTCTCCATTTGAGTTTTAGTTCCCAAGTCAATATGTTTTCCTTATACTGGCTTATTCTATTCATCCCTGCTATATTACTTATATGCATTAGTTTATACATAACAGTTGAAATATAATTAGAAGAAAAATCATTTTACTAAAAAACAATTAAATAATTTAGGAAACCTATATAAAATGCATTTCTAAAAGAACAAATAAAATAATAATAATTTGTTCATTTAGTTTTAGGTGTGAACAATTAAAACAGCTTTCAGAAAAAAATTAAAACTTAGGAAAATTCTATATTTAAATTGCCTATATTCTGATTTTACTTTTTAAAAATGTCAAAGATGTCTTCTATGGATATGAATATCTACTGTAATAAAGAAAAAATATTTTAAATATATATGAAGCATGACTAAAAATAACTGTTATTATAATAAAATACTTGATACTCTATATTTTATCCTTAAAAATAATCGTTTCCTTAAGCTAATTTTTGCGGGCAGTATGCTCATTTTAAACCACTACTTTCTTATTATGTTGCAAGAATTAACACCATACGCTATGTACATAAAAATAAATTACAGTGAATATGGATATCAACTTAATTGAAAGAACAAATTTTAAGATTACCAAATACAAGATTGACTCATTTATATAATACTAATTATATCTGTGACTTTCATACATTTGATTCCATATTTAACTCACTTCCAAAGACATGAATTTTACAACTTAATAAATATGGAAAAATCATTCCCAATGCAATTTTCATTTTAAATACAACTTTGAGAAATTATAAAATACCACAAAAAGAACTCTTGTAGGCCTCACATCAAAAAGTGTTTCCAAACTAGTGTGTTGATGTGGTAAGTTTAAATAAATGCTAACCATCTGAATTGAAAAGACAGAGCCCATCCAACCCACATAAGTTAAACAAATTATGGATAGCTTTAAGATAAATGACCTTGAATTTAATATGATTTTTATCATTTAAAAAAATTAAAACTTTCAAAAACATTTAGATATATACATCATCAAAAAATTTACTTTCCCGCATTAATTACATTTTTAACATCTAATATGTTCAGGAGAGATTAGCATAATTGGTTGTGACATCAAATTCTAAACAGAGTCAATTCATTGGAATTCTATTTCAATTCTGAAATAATTTCTGATTTTCAATCATTTTGTGTTTGAGAAACATCTTAGTGGTTCTTAAAAGTTATTAATAATTCAATTTTATTTTTCTTTAAGCAGTATTTTCCTAACCCTGTTCCCCTTGACAATAAAGTTAAGAGTGAATAGTGATACTCAGTGTTATATGAGAAAACATCATACATGGGTTAGTTACATATAAGAATCCCTATTCTGAGCTGTGAAATGTGTGTAAATATCTTTTCTGTTCTGTTTCTATCAGATATTGAAATACTAGAATGAGAAGAAAATAGATAAAAGGCTTTTAGGAAAAAGTGTGGCCTACACATGTTAAGAAAGGAGTTATCAAAACAAAAGAGCGTGTCTACAAATGCTTAGAAAAGTGCCATAGAACAATGGAGGGAAGGGATGGAAACATTAAAACTCACTGGGCACCTTGGGAGGGTCCTACAAACCAACTTTCTATTTTGAAAAATCAAGCACATTTCTCACCTTGGGTTTTGTTTTTTTTTGTTTTTGTTTTTGTTTTTGTTTTTGTTTTTAATAAAGGCTGCATCTCAGGGATTGAAAAGTTGATGAGAGAATGCTTCTTCATAGAACTCTTTCAGTTAATGCAGAAGACACGACAGAACTAGAATATCACCATTTTGCCGGGAGCCGGTCCATGCTTGCTGTTTCAAGGGACCTGGCATATATGGCATACTGTTCTTAATATGTTTGCTCACCTTCTTGGCATTATGTGTTTTAACCAAGGTCGCCTCTCTGAGAAAGGTTGTTTCCCCAAGTAGGGATTTTCCCCTGAAGTTAGGGAGGGAATAAAATCCCTTAACTAAGTGCCAGGCGGGTAATTAATCACTTTAACTACGAATAATCATGCTTAAGCTACATAATCTTTACTCCCTGGAATGGAGATAAGAAACGCCCTAACCTTTGTAATAGAGATTGATAGGATTGGAATCAACTGGTATAAATACAGTTGAAACAAGACAACAGCAGACAGAACTTAGGAGACAGAGAGAGAGACAGAAATTGGCACAGAACCTACACAGAACGTTCTCTAGAGACAGAAGAACTTCGCTGGAGAGAACATGGCAAAAGATCCTGGACTGAACCTGACTACAGAAATTGGCAAGAGAACCTGACTAGAACCTGGTGACTGAACCTGGCTGGAGAACCTGGACAGAACCTGGCTGGAGAACCTAGCGAGGGAACATGGCTACTGAACCTGGCTGGAGAACCTAGCAAGAGAACATGGACACAGAACCTCTCTGGAGATCCAGACCAGAACTTGGCTGGAGATCCTGGCTAGAGGTCCTGGCTAGGCTGCTGATCAACTGAACTCTGTCTCCATGTCATTCCTTCTTCGCCGACTCCGTCCACACCTTTGGGGACCCCTGGACCCGCTGGGGTTGGACCCCGGCACCATTTGACATAAAACTGTGGGAATGCAATCAGCCAAATCTAGACTGAAAAGTTCTGCAGCATTTGATCAGTTTCCTCCAATAAATTTCAGGGACAGAAAAAGAATCTATAGACTAAGAGCTTGGAAGACACAGGAACCAAGTAACAATTATAACGCGTGGGCGTATTTGGATCCTAAATTAAACAAATTTTCTATTAAAGTTATGAGCCAATCAAGAAAATCTGGACACTGATTGGATATTTGATTGAGGCATTGTTCTCTCTTTAAAGTGCGAAGATTGTATTGTTTTGATGTTTTTTAAGACTGTATATCTTTTAGAGATATACACGGAAATATTCATGATGTTTGGCATTTCCTTCAAAAGAGCCCATGCGTGGGAGAGAGGGTGAGGGGATAGATGAAAACACAATTGGCCATGCATTGAGAATTGCTGGAAATGGTGAGGGATACATGAGGGTTTATGATACCATTCTCTCTACCTTTGTATATGTTTGGTACTTTCCTTGTTAAAAAAGCTAAAGAAAGAAAGAGCTGTGGCCTATATACTAGGCTCCTTTCACACCATAAATCTGAATGTCCTTCATATAGAGTGTGTGTGCTCGGGGATGCCAAAGAATGCATTAAAATGTCTTGGCTCTAATTGGGGCCTCTGTAAATGTCAGCACATTTATCATGTTGTTTAGGCGCTGCACTACTTCAAACCACAGCAAAGGACTTATCTCCTTTGAGGTTGTGTTTGGGGTCAAAAGCTTCCCCTAAAATGTTCCAAGTTTCAAGTTCTCTCTATTTTTATTCAGTCTTAATCAACATATGTGGCTTTTTGGTCCCTCTTACATACATTAGTTTAAAGTAAATTAATTAATGATTTATGAAATGTAAAGTTACTTAGTTTATCGATGATACTATCATTAAAAAGTTATTTGAATAAAAGGACAGTGAGTTAGGGTGAAATTTGCTTTCAAGAAAACATAAGAAATAATTACTTTTCAAAAGAAAACTCAATATTTTATTAGAACCGTAACAAAATAAATAAGAAAAGGGATCATGACAAGGGCCAAATGATTTTAAAATGCATGTGTATTTGCCAATCTTATAAGAAAATCACCAAACATGACATATTATGAGGCTCTCTGCACAAAAGACATTCTACGGTTGATTTTTCAATTGTAGTTCATTATTGCTATGGTCATTGGCTAACTCTTCATGTTGGTGAAACCTGTTTCCTTTGGGTATTTAAATCATTGCTGAGGCCATTAAAATTAAAAACAAGTAATACAAATCATCATTATATATTAACTCACTTAATAGATGCAATGCAATATTTCCTCTACTTCCTGGGTTCCAAGCTACTCTAAGAGGCCAACCTATGAGGAATGCATATAGTTCCATCTGAATAAAAAATAAAAAATAAAAAATAACTAACATGAGGAAAGTCTCTCTCAATTATACATAATCCCTTTTTGTTCTTACAGGAATAATTTAAAATAAATATTAACTGATATCAATGCCCTTGAAAGTTCCTGAGTAAATTTTCAAGCAAATTAAAATCTTTCTCCAGTAAAGCAGATATCATGAGTAATTAAAGGAAAGCAGAATACTTATGAAATTTTTATTTTTTGAGGCAAGCTCATATATGTGCAACAAGCAGGCCAAAATAATCTAGGATAGATGGAATTAAGAATTGAATATTATGGTGCAGTCCATAAGAGTTCTAGAAATTCAAAGAATCTAAAGAACACTAGTAAGACATGGATCACATCACATCACTCATTTTAGGCAGATGAGCAGCTAATTCATGGAGTGACTTGTGCAAATCACACTTAGAAATGAGGAAAGAGAGAACAGAGGGATGTGTTTGCTTATGAACTGCAAGGTACAGAACACCATCACATTGTCAGTTCATACACTCATCTCTGTCTAAATTTGTTTTTTCTTTGTTGAATAAGAAACACCACAAGCTGTTTTGGCAGTGCAGGGCAAAGGATAGACAATAAATATTTGTTGAGTGAAATGAATTTTTACCATCAAATTTTACAATATACACTCTCTGGGGTATGTTGCATGACTTTCACTGAAGCAAACTGTCCTTACTGAGCTAAGTCTCTCCATAGAAAACTCAACTTCATCTCAATTAATTGGTCACAATACTGGCCTCATCATACTGCGAATCCTCTCATGCATGACACTTGCTTCCTCTTGCAGAGGAATAGTCTGATCTATATTATTGAGAACTGCCTCTTCCATTGTGTGTTTCCTTTCTAAGCTTACCAGATAAAACACGGGGCATCTAGTTAAGTTTGGATTCATATAAAAATAAGTAATTATTTAGGAGAAGTATGTCTCATGCAATACCTGGAATACTATGCAATGCTTGGGACATACATATACTAAAAATACATTCTTTGTTCATTTGAAATTCAAATTTAACTGGATCAAGTGATATTTTTGTTTGTTAAATCTGGTAACTCTATTCAGCTATTCAGGTCATGTCCATAAACCTTATTGGAATTGGCAGGACCGTGAAACTTTTACTGGCTTTGTATTCTGATGAAGCAAGTCTAGCAGGTGGAGTATTATGACGGTTCCACTCTTCTCACTTATTGTGAACGTGATTGAAATACTTTAATCGTTTACAATATTAATGTAAGACTATGGAAGGTGGGGGTGAGTGGGTGGGTGGGAAGAATCTAACCAAAAACTTGTATGCATATATGCATAACCCGTGGACACAAACAATGGGCTGGGGACTGGGGGCGGACTAGAAGAGATCAATGGGGCGGGGGAGAGAAGGGGAACATATGTAATACTTGCAACAATCAAGATTTCTTTTAAAACCAGCATGTTTTCATAACAGTGTCTATCCTTTGCCATCAAGTTATTTCTGTGTGTGAGTTAGAAATGGTGAATGAATGGATATCTCAGATTTCTAAGAGAGACATAAACCATACTTTTAATCTCATGATCAAACTGAGAAGAAGGGAGAAAAATGTGGAAAGTCCATGTGTGCGAGAAGAGAGATGGGGTGGAGCTCAATCAAATAAACTGGTCATAGGATTAATTAAGTATGCTCAGTACATAGTGATTTTTTAAAAACTTCAGAACATTCTTGACTGTAGCTAACTCAGACACAGTTCACTAATGAGCAGTTTTCCCAGCCCATAGCATATGTTTGAAAGTGTAGAGCCAGAAAAATGATGATTCACATGCTATCAGTGGAGGTTTAGCCCACGTAATAGTGATTAACAGGGTTATTTTTAACTTTCCAATCTTCAAGCATTTCTAATGCATCTCTGAAGTTTTTATGCAACCAAAACCTTTATTGTTATGTATGTATGTATGAGAGGGTATTTTTCTATTTTGAATTTTATTCTTGGAATTCCCTAGAATGTGCTCTTCTAAATGTGTTGCCTCTGCTCTTAAGTATAACACAAATGTTTGATAGAATTCTCTATATTTATCATGCATACTTGTACTCTATGATGACTCATTATGATTTGGACTTTGCCATGATGGGCTGTGCCTTGCATTTTTCTGGAAGAGAACGTACCGAGGAAAGGGGGAAAAGAAAGTTTTCAGTGTCTCCTTTGCCTCCCATGCTTGCTCCATTCTTATTACAAACATGGCAGAGTGCAATCACCTTGTGGAATGTTTTCATTCAGCGAAGTATTGTGCCATGGACACCCTGACATATTCCAGGGCGTACTTTGTGGCTCCGTCAGCTCCTTCTTTCAACACACCATGCAGATGTGCCGCTGGCGCTGTTGCATGACTAATTTTCAAGTCTACATTTGGTCTTAAACTGTGAAAAATAGCAGCATAGTCTTAATAGCTTTGATTTTGAACAGCCATAACAAGGTAATCATTTCATTTACGTAGTAAGGTATATTATACCCAGAGCATATAATCTCTTAGAAGTGCTAACCAAAACACATGTTAAAATGTTTTAAAAAACCAGGCAAGTTAAACAAATGAAAATCCTCTCTTCAGTGGAGCTAAACCAATAACTGAGGCATGTCTTCCTAATGCACAGCATTCCCTTTGCCCCCATTGAGAAATAAACTCAATGATGCCTGCAATATAATAAATCTTACGATATATGCCATTAGCATAGAGTAGTACATGTTGGTTCTTTATCTCAACAAATATTTACTAAGCCTCAACTATGTTTCAGACTCAGATTCATCAGTGAAGTAGACAAGAAGTGCTTTCATGAGGTTTAAGTTCTAGCAGCCATATCTATGTGTAAGAAAGCCCGGGAGCTAGCTAACTTCCCCACTAGACAGTCAACCCCTGGAGGCTGAGGCTTTTTATCCCATCACTAAGAATAGGTCCTAAAACAGAAGACCAGCTCTATGTACCTCTGTTAAGTTAATCTGTTGATCAAGAAATAATATCAGCCCTAATGGGTTTGGCTCAGTGGATAGAGCATCGGCCTGCAGACTGAAAGGTCCCAGGTTCAATTCCTGTCAAGGGCATATGTATCTTGGTTGCGGGCACATCCCCAGTAGGAGGTGTGCAGGAGGCAGCTGATCGATGTTTCTCTCTCATCGATGTTTCTAACTCTCTATCCCTCTCCCTTCCTCTCTGTAAAAAATCTATAAAATATATTAAAAAACAAACAAAAACAAAAAAAAAAAACAGGGAGATCATTGAACGTGCACTTCCCTCAAAAATGAAAAGAAATAATATCATAATACAAATTCAAATCTCTGTCTCTTTTCACCTTCTTTCCATGTTTATCTTTTTGCCATTGAAATACAAAGATTTAAGAGACTAGCAAGTCACTTATTCTCTCCGGGTCTCATGCATCTAGTTGATCACTAGAATGCCTTCTACCAAATATTTTGAAAGATTATTATTCACATTCCTGATGACTCACCTCATTCCTCAAATGATATGTACATGAGTTCTTTCAGCCTCTGGGAATATTGGACAACACAAACAAATGTCAGAGTGAGATAAATAGGAGAAAGTATGAGGCTGTTAAAGACACAACGCAAAGCGTTTCTTTCATATAAGACATAAGCATGCCTTGCGTGTAGTATGGTAACAGCAGAACTAATTCGGTAATAATCACCATTTCTGGAAACACAATTCAGAGAGCAAACACATTTTAAAAAATGTATCGTCTTTTGCCTGGCCAGTGTTGTCCAGTGGTTGAGTGTCTACCTATGAACCAGGAGGTCAAGGTTTAATTCCTGGTCAGGGCACATGCCCGGGCTGCAGGCTCGATCTCTAGTGGGGGGTGTGCAGCCAATTGATGATTTTTTCTCATCATTGAGTTTCTCTCTCCCTCTCCCTTCCTCTCTGAAATATATACATATTAATGTGTCATCTTTTATGAAAGAGGATAACAGAATTTTAGACCTAGGAAGAATATGGGAATTGACAACCAAAATGATAAAATGAGTGCGGTAACTGTGCAGAACCTATTCATACTGGGGAGAAAGTGAATATTTTTGTGAGCCCAAACATGTTTTTGGCTCCAGAAGCAGAATTCATTTAAATGAAAAACATTGTAATGGCTGGTTCCATATAACAAGTGTAATATGTCCTGGCAGGCAGCCTATAGTAACAGTGGTGGCCTGATCCAGTTACCGTGAATTTTATTAAATGAAAAATTCTGCCTAACATATGCTTTCACTCCCCCTGCTATGTAAGAAGTGAGTCTCTGAAACAAAGACATTGTTGTTTTAGTAATATCATTTTTGAATTATTGTATCTGAATATAATATAAGCTGTTCTTAAACTTGAATCGGCTTTTGCAAAATATTGAATTGAGGTTTGGGGAGTTAGGTTTTAAAGTGGAAGAGGTCCAAGGAGTACATAACAGTAGAGACAATATCCTTTGCAGCGGTTCTCAACCTGTGGGTCGCGACCCCTTTGGCGGTCGAACGACCCTTTCACAGGGGTCGCCTAAGACCATCCTGCATATCAGATATTTACATTATGATTCATAATAATAGCAACATTACAGTTATGAAGTAGCAACGAAAATAATTTTATGGTTGGGTGACAACATGAGAAACTGTATTTAAAGGGCCAGAAGATTGAGAACCACTGCTTTAGGGACAAAAGAGCTAATGCTGGCAACAGAGATAGTTGTTTGTAAAATAGGAATGAAGAAAACAGAGTATAGTATATAACTGAAACTGTGCATTTTTGCAAACCTAAACAAAATGTTTTAAATAATGCATCTATTCAAAATGCACCCCACTCTTAAGAGTAGGTCCTCATTAAAATTATATTTAGATGTAAGGAAGTAATTTTGATGCATTCATTAAGTTAGAACGCTGCCTGCATATGCAGAGCTTTTATTAACAATGCAAATAATATAAAAAGAAACATGTACTGTCAACCACACAGGATGAGAACCAAGAAGCTCTGTGGTTAATGAGTCTGAGGAAGGAAGTTGATCCAAACTTCGGTCTTTGAAGCTGCATAGGAATTAGCTATTAGGGTTGATAGTTTCATTGTTCACTTACTAGGCAGCCTTGAGAGCTTAATAATGAATCACAGAGCCTATTTATAGAATTTTTAAAACATGGTCATTCCTGAGAGCTCTGGGCTGTTTATCGCACGCTCTCAGAGTTGACAAGGTCGCGCAGAATTCCTATGTGAAAAGAAACGGTAACCTCTAGGCCCAAATTCCCCAAGTTGAAGTGCAGGTACACTGGCATGAGAAAGTGATCAAAGAGCAGCCTGGGCATTTTATCTTCCTTAGATCCTCCAAAACCTGGCTTTGAAGGCTTTTCCAGCTCCATGCAATTCTGCCCCCCTTCCATGAAGGGGAGATTGCTCCATTATCTCAACAGCTGCAAATAGGGTAAAGTGAACTTACCCCAGTGCTCTAAAAGGAAACCAGACCCTTACAAGTGGCTACAGTACACTTACTAACCCATGACCAGGGCACACAGAGAGGCTTACAAATTTCACCGAGAGTCTTCGCAGCATGCACTGTCCCTCCACTTCCCTTCCAGTCATCGACCACACTACGAACGTGTTTTCCTTTTGTAATAATGAACATCTGTGACAGCATCTTTGCCAAAACAAAATCAGGCAGATGATTCTGTGGAGTTATGCTAAACAATTTTTTAAACAGGTTCAGGTTTCTCTCTAAGGGAATACCAACTATCTCCATATCCTGGCACTTGTTTATGAGAGAGAGAGAGAGAGAGAGAGAGAGAGAGAGAGAGAGAGAGAGAGAGAGAGAGAGAGAGAGAGAGAAATACAAAGCAAAGAAAGAGAGGCAGAAAGACAGGTCATCACTGTAGTCACCAAAAGCTAGTGAACACTGTTTTATAAATGATCTTTTTAACGAAGAATGTTTTCAATGCGAAACAGGGCCTGCTTTCTCGTTAAAAGAGTCTCAATAGACATTGTCTGAAGATGTTTTTGTTTCTGTCACTCAGATGAAAGCCAGCCCACGCTGGTGTAGAACCTGCTGGAAGTGTTCTGTTCCGCGCTGTTATCAGCTCTGCTCCTGGCTGCAGTAAAATCCTGTGACGCGCTGGGTTTCCACGTGCAGCGCAGGCTGCACAAACACACGGAGAAAGGAAACAAAAGGCTGACTCCTTCCCCTGCGTCACAGATGTGGAACAATTAAGATAGGCAAGCTGACTTTTCCATCACGGTTGAAAACTATTGTGTCTGATAATAATAATAGCTATGCCAGGTTCCTGTGGTTCCCTTATTCAAGGTGCATCTTTCTTTCTTCACTTTCAAATTGTCTGTGATCTTTGGTTTTAAAAGTGTTTCTCATCGTCAGCATGCATTTAAAGTTTTATTCTCTTATCCAGTCTTTAAAGAGTTGCTGGTAATGGGATCATGCGTTTCATTTACTTTGAAAATAATCGCTGATTTGTCACTAAGCCTGCTGGAGGGTCCCCCCCTTAATTGGTGTTTTCTGTCTGCTGCTTGTTCTGTTAATTTTTCTCTCCTTCCTTTCCTTTGGATTATTCTTATTAATTCTATTTTTTTCCTCTTCTATCAGATGTCTTTTCTATTCCTAATTTATAGGTTATTGCCATTGTCTTTTAATGCAATCTTTTATTAACCACAAAGCATTATTTGTTATTGTTTTATAAATAAATATTAATTGAGATCAGTTGTACTCAAAAGAGGCAATTTTACTCCCCAAGGGATGACCTTTGGCAATGTCTAGTGACATTATTGCTTATCATAACTAGGGGTTTGGGAGAGATGAGATGCTACTGGCACCTTGGTGGGTAGAAGCCAAAGATACTGCTAAATGTCTTCCAAGGAACAGGACAGGTCCTCACAACAAAGAATGTCCAGCTCATAATGCCAGGCGTGCTGGTGCTGAGAAACCCTGATCAGATTTACCCACCTCTACCACTTTCTTTGTACTTCACTTTTCTTGCTTCTCATACTTTCCATCTACGCTCACTGTCCTTCTACCTGAAGGGAGTCTATTCTACCTGAAGTAAGGGTCTATTCTTAACAAACTCTCTCCCTCTCTTTCTCTCTCTCTTTCTTCTCTCTCTCTCTCTCTCTCAGCTTTTATTTAGTCTTTATTCTTGAAATTTATCTTATAAAGCATGAAAATCTAGAATGGAAGTCTTTACACTGACTATTGACAAATAAGCTGACAGTCTAATAGTCACTGTTTGAAAGAAAGGTTTTCCTTCTGTTTTTTTTTTATTCTGTTCATCAGATTATTTATTCACTTGATTTTTAGATTCACTTGTTGGTAGATGTGTATTTGTTGTTCATAATTTGTATCTTTACCTTTTTCTTCTTCTTCCTCTTCTTAAAGGATACCTTTCAGCATATCATATAATACTGGTTTGGTGGTGATGAACTCCTTTAGTTTTTTCTTATCCGTGAAGCTCTTTACCTGACCTTCAATTCTGAATGATAGCTTTGCTGGATAAAGTAATCTAGGTTGTAGGTTCTTGCTATTCATCACTTTGAATATTTCTTGCCACTCCCTTCTGGCCTGCACAGTTTCTGTTGAGAAATCAGCTGACAGTCTTATGGGTACTCTCTTGTAGGTAACTGACTTTTTTTTTCTTGCTGCTTTTAAGATTCTCTCTTTGTCTTTTGCTCTTGGCATTTTAATTATGATGTGTCTTGGTGTGGTTCTCTTTGGATTCCTTTTGTTTGTGGTTCTCTGCACTTCCTGGACTTGTAAGTCTATTTCTTTCAGTAGGTTGGGGAAGTTTTCTGTCATTATTTCTTCAAATAGGTTTTCAAAGGTTTTCCTTCTTGATATTTGACATCCTGCTGTGCCACTATGATGTATCTCCATGTGGCTTCCTTAATATTTATTCTCTTGGGAATTCACTGGGATTTTTTGAGTGTGCATATTTCATCACTCCTGGAAAATCCTTAATTATAATGTCTCTAAATTTTGTATTTGTTCCATTTCATCCCTACTCTTCTTATTGAACTCCAATTAGACATACGCTGAAACTTATCAACAAGTGCCATGTCGCTCAACCTCCCTTTCATGTTTTCCATCTTTTTGGCTTCATAGGTCACATTTCAGATCATTTCTTCTGACTCAGGTCCTAGATTACAAATTACCTTTTTAATTGCACTGTCCTGATAGTCAACCGAACCATTGAGATTTTACTATTGGCTATGTAATTTTTTATTTCCAGAAATTCAATTTGATTTTCTTTTTCAAATCTGTTATACTACATTTTATATTTCTTTCAGATTTTAAGTTCTTTCAAAGAATAAAAATAGCTATTATATTATCTGTGATCACTATATTTGAAACCTATGCAGATCTGTTTCTGTTATTTTCTTTTTTTTTTTTCTTCTTTGCAACCATCTTAAAGGTGAGGCCATTTTATTATGAAATTGTTTTAACATCTATATCCCTTGAGTGGAATTGATTCAGTAGTACTACTTGATGATTTCAAGATCATTTTCTCACCTGAGAGCTATGAATTATGGATTTATTTTTTGAAAGAATACGGCAAAATTAAATGAACAGATCCTGGTAGGATTTCTCATAGACAGACAACAGTATGGTCATTACCAGTGGGAAAGGGAGGTGGGGGGAGGTTGGAGAGGGCATGGGAGGAATAAATGGTGATGGAAAGAGACATGACTTGAGGTGATGAACACATAAAACAATAATCTTCTTTTTGTTTTTATCCAGCTGTTTCTTGTTCATGATACTTTGTTTTATTGTGCACTTGGTTATTTTAGAAGGATATACTCATTTTTTAAAAAAATTGGTCTCTATAGATTAAAGTCACTCTCCTCAAGAGGATTTGGCTTTGCATCTGGTGACACTATCAGTCTGAGAATTTTTCTTTTCTTAAAAATATATTTTTATTGATTTCAGAGAGGAAGGGAGAGGGGGAGAGAGAGATAGACACATCAATGATGAGAGAGAATCATGGACTGGCTGCCTCCTGCACGCCCCCTACTGGGGATCGAGCCTGCAACCTGTGCATGTGCCCTTGACTGAAATCGAACCCTGAACTCCTGGTTCATAGGTCCATGCTCAACCACTGAGCCATGCTGGCCGGCCAGTCTGAGAATTTTTCAGTTCAACTTATAGTTTGAGGATCCTGGGAACACTCAATCCCAAACTTGGATGTAAACCCACAGATATGGCTTTCCACCTTTTCTTGTCCTTTATGCTCAAATAAGAAGCAAGAGAGTCTTTCCTTTAGTCCAGTGGTCAGCAAACTGTGGCTCACAAGCCACATGCGGCTCTTTGGCCCCTTGAGTGTGGCTCTTCCACAAAATACCGACTTCTGCGCATGAGCCACCAAGTTTCAATCGCACTGTACATGCGGGTCCGCACGTGGTATTTTGTGGAAGAGCCACACTCAAGGGGCCGAAGAGCCGCATGTGGCTCGCGAGCAGCAGTTTGCCAACCACTACTCCATAAGAAGTGGAGGTTCTATAGAGACTTACTTGAGGCCACACTTACTAGTCCTCTGAGAGTGTAACCTTTCAACAGCAAGCTTAATGATAAAAGGATCTTCAATATATTTTCTAGCTTGGTGAACCTAGGACTTTGACTTTGTTCCTCTCTCTTTTCAAGGTTACCAAATATATACTCCAAATCTGCTTAGATGGCCATGCTGGTGGGGCACAAGTGGATTTGTTCCTATGTACCTTGCTCATATGCTTGGATTCCTGCTTTCCCTATAACTTTTCCCTGTCTTCCTCAATGACTCACCTGTTATCCAAAAATTTTAAAGAGACACTTAAAATATATATTTGTTGCCGAAACCGGTTTGGCTCAGTGGATAGAGTGTCGGCTTGCGGACTGAAAGGTCCCAGGTTCGATTCCGGCCAAGGGCATGTACCTGGGTTGCGGGCACATCCACAGTAGGAGATGTGCAGGAGGCAGCTGATCGATGTTTCTCTCTCATTGATGTTTCTAACTCTCTATCTCTCTCCCTTCCTCTCTGTAAAAAATCAATAAAATATATTTTAAAAAAAAAATATATATATATATATATATTTGTTCTTCATTGTGAATAGCTCTTACAAAAGGATGTACCCAAATAATTAACCAATATCAAAGTAACTTTTAAAAACATATTTTATATGTAATGTTCAATAAATATCTATAGCTTGTCTATGATTATTAATTTTAAATATTCTGGCAAAAAGTCATTGCTTATTGTACTAAGATGAAAAAACTCTTGAAAGATGATAATAAGTCTCAAAAGGATGACACTTATTATGACTTGAAGTTATTATGACACAAATGGCAAAATAAGGAAATTACTATTCACATGAATATATTATGTTGTCACAGTGAAAATTTAATTTCTCACTTAAAGAAAGCTGTTAATTTCAGTTCGTTTATGATGTAATGATAACAATAGCTACCACAGAGTCGGTGCTTGCCATATGCCATGAATGTGTATTACCTCTTTTAATCATCAAACCTTAGGAGGTAGATCATTTTATAGAAGGGGGGGAAAAAGAAGCAGAAACAGGGAGGTAAAATTACTTGCTGAAGATCACATCACCAGAAAGCAATGAAGGCTGGATTAGCACCCCCACAAGTCTGATTTTTTGATCCCATGCTCATAAGCACATGAAATGATTTTTCTATGTGTTGGTTTCCATAGAAACAATAATATTATTAACTTACAGAAAACTGGTAAACCATGCAGACAATGATAATAACTTTTTATATCCCTGAAAAGCCTAATAAATATAAATTCATAACTTCGCTTTGCCCTGGAAGAGTATTTTAGGACAGAAACATTACTCTCTTCAAAATGTAATTATAAATCTAAAGAGACTACTTAATGTTGTATCTATTGTCAGAAAAATATATACTAAGATCACTAAAGTAAGGTAAAATTAAATTTTATAATTTTAACATATAAATAACTGTTTATCTAGCTTTGTATTTTTATAACACATTAGCAGAGATTTTATTTTTTTTAATTGTAACTTCTATGCAAACATTCAGGACTTCAAAACCGTTGCTTTGCAAAGGAACTGTTATCAAGAAGAATTAAACTTCACATAAAGAAAGAACTTTCTGAGTCATCAGTTTAGTAAAATGACAGTTACATAAGGGAGCATGGATGAATTGCTATTAATTCTAGCCAGGAAAAAACAGTGTTACACATCATGGAAAAGAAGAATAGTTGCAACAATTGTTTTATTTTTTATTTATAAATATAGCAATCCCCAGAGGGTTCCAATTGATTAAAAATCATGCGCATGTGTAAAAAAAATGGATTTTCCCCCAAGAATTTGGCTTGTATGAAGAAATTTTTGGTGCTTTAAGGGATAAGAAAAGGGTAGAGGAAATAGAACACTTCAATCACATTTTCCAAACCTTTTCCCAAATCCTCAAATACCAAGGTATTTGAATTAGTTCCTGCCATTTGGCTGGTGAGTGAATTGAAATTGTTTTGAAATCAATTGTTGTCAACAGACTCATTAATTTCCTAAGAATTGGTCAATAGTTTACTTTTCTGTTTTGAAAAACATTAATAAAATTGACTAAAAGAAGTTGGATTGGAATCTTGTTGATTGAATTCATTGTTTATGTTTTCCTTGAAATGTTGTGGGAGTAAGTGGCCCAAAATGCAGTCAATCACTCTTTTTCCAGTAAAGTAAACTTAAAGACAAATTTTAAACTTTACTTCTACTCTGGTAAGATCAAAATTTCTAACAAATATATTTGTTTTGCTTTTAGTCATGGGACTTTCTCTTTTAACTTTCTTAGCTTCTAGATGATATGCTTATTTTTAAATCAAAATAAACACTGAAACAAGACCAGGAATAGAAAATCAACTTTTGTTAAAACTGTCACATAGTCATGTTTCACTTTAGAAAATATAATGCCCAATGTTAATGCTTTTTTAGAAAATTAAAGAACCACATACCTGATACATTTACTTTGAAAGACCAACAACCTCAATAGATAACTCAAATAATCTCAAAAGATGGTTTGATGGTGCCAATGACTTTGGAATATTAAGAACATACATGTTTATTGTTGTTGTCAGCTTGTTCTTTTTTGTTTGATTTTTTTAAATGAAGTTATTAGATTTCATTTTCAGTTAGTAACTCTGAAGAACGTATATTATTATTTTTTACTTTAATCATAGCTCTGATAGAAAGACATGGCAATATAGTCAAAATCTTCAATTGCCCACTCATCCCCACTACAGGTTTTCAAGAGATATGTAGAGAAGCATTCAGATAAATTCACATGCCTTATACCAGTGATGGTGAACCTTTTGAGCTCGGCGTGTCAGCATTTTGAAAAACCCTAACTTAACTCTGGTGCCGTGTCACATATAGAAATTTTTTGATCTTTGCAACCATAGTAAAACAAAGATTTATATTTTTGATATTTGTTTTCTATATTTAAATGCCATTTAACAAAGAAAAATCAACCAAAAAAAATGAGTTCATGTGTCACCTCTGACACGTGTGTCATAGGTTCGCCATCATTCCCTTATACTAATGTGGTTTTGGTCCTGAGACCTGATAGAACAGATGGACTAAACCATAAGAAGCTTCCAGGATTCTATTCCTCCAGACTCGTGGATGCCTCTGGTTCTTTCCTCCTATAGTATTCACAAATTCATATTTAACTACATATGATTTAAAGGGGCTCAGAAATTAAACTCCTAGGAAAATTACTCACAGAAAAAAATGGTTTCTTTATTCCACAGCTGGAGCACCTAGTCCAAACTACCCCTAACTCACCTCTTTTGAATTGATCTTACCCTGCTGAGAATCATTTAAGTTTCTACATCATTCTCACACGGACCAATGTCCTTACAATCTTTCACAGCTATTTTTGATAGCCTTCTCTCAACATTGTATTCCATCTCTGTCTTTTAAAACTGTCACATTTATGGCTGTCAAATTCATTTCTGTAGCTCTGCATAAAGAAAAGACCAGTGGGGATTAGTAGTGGCTGAAATATTAAATCTTCCAGTTCAAAAAAAAGGAAAGAAACCAAGAGAAGTTGTTTTAAGGCAGGAAGAGATGAGAGACACAGGTGCAAGTTCTCTTTTAAACTCTTTGAGTGGGACATTCTAGAAAGATAAAATAGAACATCACTAGACATTCAGAATGTAAACCAAGAGATCGTTAAGGAATGGAAATAAGATTTTTTTAAATTTCTAAAGCATTCTCAATTGCATTCATTCAGGGGTACAGAATGTTAATAATCCTGCTTATTTCATAGGGGTCAATCTCCAAAACCTGGCTGCCAAAGAGGTACTTATAAAATGTTTGCTTGAATACCACTTCTTGCTTCCAGTTCTCTCAGAATTTAATTTGTTACTTACACCAAGGACATACCTGCACCTGAATATAGATTTCTTTCTCACCTGTATCAACAGAACTCTACAGGTGTTAGTGCATTTGCTCAAGTGCAGGCAGGACACACCACATCGTCAGGCTGTCTGTATAAAGTCACTGATAGACTGTAGTGCTCAGAACCAAAGGCCCTAATACAACTGAACTCATTGCCTTTTTATGAGAAATATTACAGCTAGTTTTGAACCTGCTTTGGTCTAGAAAGTGATGACTAACAAAGAGATGCAGGATTTGGGGAACTTTGGAGACCTTTCCAAGTGTAGTTTCAATGAAGTTAGAGAAGTGACTAGAAGAAACCATTAAAAGAGTAAATACAGAATACACTTTGAGAGGTTTCATGCTAAGAAAAAGACTGGGGTTTTTAAAAAGAGAAGACAAAAGGACTGTGGTAAACTAGAGCAGACCTACTCACACTGTAGAAGTCGTGGAAGATGAAGTCAATGGGAAGGCACAGATTGAAAATGCAGAGAGGAATGTTGGGATTCCAGAGAGAGTTAACAAAAACCTCTTTCTTCATCTGCATTCAGAATCAACTGTGTATACACATGGGAATCACAGAAATGGAGATCAAAATATATTAGCTTTCTTTTTTTAAATATATTTTATTGATTTTTTACAGAGAGGAAGGGAGAGGGATAGAGAGTTAGAAACATCGACGAGAGAGAAACATCGATCAGCTGCCTCCTGCACACTCCCTACTGGGGATGTGCCCGCAGCCAAGGTACATGCCCTTGACCAGAATCGAACCTGGGACCTTTGAGTCCGCAGGCCAACGCTCTATCCATTGAGCCAAACCGGTTAGGGCTATATTAGCTTTCTCAATGTTAATGACTACTGGACACATAGTCTTAGATGTGGAGAAATGTAGGCTTGCTGTCATAACTGTTCAACCATAGGCCTTACCCTCTAAGCCAAGTCCCATACTGTAGAGCAGAAAGCAGACCAGACTGATTCCAGTGAACAGGATGGGAACATGTTGTAAGGGGCTGAGTCTACCATCGCAGTTGCTTTTGCCATTTCACCAGTCAGATATTACCCTTCTTTAGAGGAAATTAAGAGAGTAAGGGATATAAAAGGAGGCCACATGGAAATAGGAAGAATGGTGACTTGGTGACCCCTTATCAAGAAAGAGTGAAGGAGGGAAAAAGGATGAGCATGAGAAAGGCAGCCTAATTGATTTTTATATAATTCTAAAAAGATTACTCCTAGGGATTAGGTTATACAATTTTTTTACTTGTGTCTTTCTTTTTTCACTTCTTAGAGAACTTTTTTACTTTTTTGGGACTCATCATTCATATTGAATCTATAATAATAAAAGCGTAATATGCTAATTAGACCAGACAGCCAAATGACCTTCCAGACGTCATTCCAGACATCCTTTGGACAAAGCCATGGTGGCAGGGGCTGAGATAAAGGCGGTTGGGGGTGATTAGGCAGGCGAGTGGTTAGGGGTGATCAGGCAGGCAGGTGAGTGGTTAAGGGCGATCAGGCAGGCAGGCAGGCAGAAGTGGTTAGGGGTGATCAGACAGGCAGGTGAGTGGTTAGGAGTGATCAGGCAGGCAGGAAAGTGGTTAGGGGCAATCAGGCAGGCAGGTGAGCAGTTAGGGGCAATCAGGCAGGCAGACAGAGGCAATTAGGGGTGATCAGGCAGGCAGGCGAGTGGTTAGAGGTGATGAAGCAGGCAGGCAAAGTGGTTAGAGGTGATGAGGCAGGTCAGCAGTTAGGAGCCAGAGGTCCCAGATTGTGAGAGGGATGTCTAACTGCCAGTTTAGGCCCTAAATCATCCCCCGAGGGGTTCCAGATTTGAGAGGGTACAGGCTGGGCTGAGGGACCCCCCCATGCATGAATTTTGTACACCGGGCCTCTAGTAATAAATAATTGACTCTAATTGTTCAATATTGTTGCAAATGAGTATAATGAGGAAAAGTGGTGAATTTATGTCTTGTTTCATGTAGTGGAAAGGCTGAGATCCTCCTGAAGAGTAGATATCAGTGTATCTGAGTTGTTAACTAGGATTTGTAAACCATCTTTGATAGAGGCAATAGTTTGGTAATCAATTAAATTTGAAAAGTTAGAGATTGATAACCAGGGAGATATAACCAAACAATTCATTGAAGATTTTCACATGTAAATGCATATACATTATACCTCAACAAATAAAAACTATTAGGAGATACTTATTGAAGAGCATATCATCAGGGAAGGCATTCTGAGGAAGAATATAATCATTATGATCAGATGTAAATTCAACTTCACAGTTTGAATGGATTAATATCTTCAATTAAAGGCAATGAATATCAATGATATTTCCTATTGCTATATTGATCTATATAGGAGCTCTTAGGATAGTTCAAACTTTAAATATAAAATTGTAAAAAGATTTAGTTTTCTCACTTCATAAGAAATTATACTAAGGTATGAGCACACTGTTTATTATAGTTAAAAAAATTGTAAACATTATTATAAATTGTTTTATAAACATCCGCTGATTTGCTGGCATGTATGAACCAACATTTTAAACTTAATATAATTATATAATAAATACTGATGTCAGGCTTATTTTATAATTAAAATAAAAGCAATTGAACACTTACAATTAATTAAAATATAAGGTAAATATATTTTATTAAACTTATTCTCATTCCAGATCCTGTGAGAAATAAAATATCTATTGTAAATAAGAAAGCAACCTCTTTCTTCTTATTTATTTATGTACTCATTCTGTATATAAATATGTATTTATCATGGATAAACATATAAATCATCTATCTTTTATTGAGGACTTTCACTAAAGACTCAGTTCTGCACCTAGGCATGCACAGGTGCCTGGAGACAATAAAATAAGGACTATACCCTCAAGGATTCATAGTGGGAAGACAGAAACAGAAACATAATTATAATACAATGTTAAAATTCGGTCAGAGTTATGTACTTATGGAGAAAGTACCAAGTCCTATAAAACAGTTTTAGCCCAAGGAAATTAACAATGGTTATGGCCGCAAAAGTGAAATGTATATCAACTTTGAAAACAAAAATCAGTGTTAATTTCTATAAAACTTATAACTCATGGTAACTAAAGTTTAAATGTCTCATATTTTAAATTGGCCATTATCAATTTAAAATAGAGACTGCAGAGTCTCCATTTTTTTTGTTTATATCTGTATTTATCCATGTACATGAGGCAAAACACTCCAAGTGAAAGAAAAAGAAAGTTAATATATTTTTGTCAAATGTTTTCTCTCTCAAAGTTCCCAAATAATTGCCTGATAATGATTTCAGGTTCAAAGGGCCTCTTTGTAGAATGCCAGTGGGCACGACGTTGACCCACAGTTGTGTGAGGACCTGACAGCTCTCAGATACACTTACTCTCAGACACAAACCAGATACTGCACCATCTGCTTTGCTTCACGCTGATCACTCACTTTTCAGGTTAGATAACATCCACAGAAACTATAAACAGATCATATATTACATGATAATTATCCTTCCTTAAAGATAACAAAAAAGAAATCCATTATTTCACTTACTCCCAAGCGTTTGAAATTCAACAGATAAGCAACATTTGTTCAACTAAGAAGTAAATATTAGCACATACGTTTTAAACATTCAACTTGTGAAATCTGGGGAAAATTCTCATACAACAACGTTCCTGAAAGTGTTTTTGTTTCTAACACAATATCAAACAAGCCTAAAGTCAGCAAAGATAAATACATTTTTTAAATGTACTAGACTCTCCCACTGACACATTGTGGAAAGAGAATATATGGCACACTAGAAGTGCTTCTACTGTGTCATGATCTGGGTTCCTGTGATTACAATGTGATCTTTTGTCTCAAAAATGTGATTTTTATTATGAAAATGTAGAGAAAACACATCAATGATCTATTTGCCAAAAATAATATTTTAAGAAGTAAGATGCCCTCAACCATACATCCCTCATAGTAAATGTTTGAGGTTTTGCAGCCTGTCCATTTAGGGATGATTTTGAGGTAATCAAGGTGATTTGCCACCTTATGTTATGTCCCTACTCATTCTCACTTCAAAGATGTCTTGGACCTTGATCATAAATCACACAGCAAAAGACAGTGTTTATAGAACACTCCCCTTTTTTACAAAGATGTCTTCAATTTTCTCTCTCTTACCCTTCGTAGGAGCATCTCTACCTACAATCATACCGGTATAGTGACAAGATCCTGTAACAAAAATTACTAACAGTGAGTTCCTCATTCTCATTTGACTCTGACCATTTTAAAGGCACCTACTGTGCATTCATCAACTTCTAATCCCCTAGCCTAACGAGAACTCAAGACTTAATAGCTTTATTGACAAAACTTAATAGACTAATTATTAGGACATAAGTTTGTTGACCATAACCATAATTAGAAGTTCATAATCCCCTGGAAGAAACTCATTCATAATCAAATGACATAGAGAGTTCCTGCATTAAAAGTTACAGCTCTATGGCTCTAGCTTTCTTTAATCAAATTTCTGGAAAAGTTTGTCTATAATTTCTGGATGAAATATGGTGTTTAGGGTTTTCCTCCTCTCTGGCTACTTTTTATCAGTCTCTTTTAAAATCATCCCATCTTCCTGATTATTTAACTCCATGGCCCAGATCTAAATTCTCTTTCCTTTACACTCTATACTGTCTGTGTTGTCAACTGTACCCATGTCCAAATCTTTAATAATAACCTTGACAGATAACTTATAAACTAATAGCTCCAGTTCCATGCATTTAACCACTTACTTAATGTCTCACAAACATATAAACAAACTTGATCTCAGTATCTGTTTATCTTCTAATGTTCCTGTGTTTCCTAGTTCACCATCACTCAGCCAATAATGAAACACAGAAAACTAAGAGTTATGCCATTTAATATACGAAAGAATGAATTGACAGCAATACTAGTAGGTTCCTGAGAAGGTGGACGGGAACAGGATTTCAGCCATAGGGTAAAATTGGCCCAAAGTAGGAAGTGTGGAAAATTCCTTTATTATAGTAAGCATCATGTTTGGTGTCAGAAAAATGAAAAAGTCTCCTTCTGATGGCTTTTATTTTCACTGGAAATTACAACATAAACTGTCCTACTGAAAGTGAAGAGAACAACAGTTTGGTTGGAACTTTGATGAGAGACCAGGGAAACATGGTGGAGATGCCAAGTAAATTTCAAGGGCCCCTTTGAATATGCAGATGATTAATTTATAATGAAACAAATATTTCCTGTGGTTGCAAATGTCTCCCTCAGAGCTCAGTGATGGTGTGTGCTGTAGAAGAATAGGGAGGGTAGAAGAAGAGGGATAGGTGTAGGTTCAGAATCTCTTCTCCATGATTTCAAATTCCAAAAGTTCCTGAGAATCATTTCCTTTTCCAAATTCTTTTCCTAAAAACCAATGATCTGAATGAAATCATTCATAGTCTCTGTCTATTCAAGTCAGAGTGAATATAATACATTTTTTATGTAACTTTATGTTACAATATGAAGTACTGCCTTAGACCCTGTTAGAGATGTTACATTTTTTTAAAAAATCTGAATTCTGATTCCACAATTAGTTTGATGAGTTCTGATAAAAGGTTGTAGTTTAAGCACAAGCATTTATTTAGGTTTGGAATTTTGTTCAAAAGCTTAATATGTCATAAGTTTGGGCAACCTAAACTCAAGAATGATGCTATATGCGTGCTGAAAATAAAAATGCAAATTAAGTTGTGCATGTAAGTTCTATTTACTATTAATTTTATGAGGAAATAAAGCAACCTTTTGGTACATACCCAAACGCAATGTGACCAAAATTTGATTGGAAATGTTTTTGCAAGTGCCAATTTGGCTCAGTAAAATTAAGTGATTCAAGGTGGCTCTACAGTTCTCTTTTGTGTTATGATTGAGAATTGATTCAGATAATGGGAGCATTTATCTTTCATCACTTAACTGTTTACCTAATGTTTTGATTATTATTTCTGTATGAAATAATAGTGGCTTAAAATATCAACACATTACTTTCCAAGGTTTTTCTGGGTCAGGATAAAGAGTTCAGCTGGGTAGTTCTGGCTTGGGGCCTCATGATATTCACTTAGCTGGAGCTGGAGTGGTGAGGCCTGGAGCACTGGACTCTGGCTGCAAGCCTCTTTGTATGTAGTCTCAGGCCTTCTCCTTCTCCGTATGGTCTCACAGTGTGGCTGATTGGGCTTCCTCACAGCATGGCGGCCCATGGCTCTTGCACAAAGGTTTCAATAAGCAAAGTATTTTTTAAAATAATGTCCCATTCTTGTCCCTTCCTAGCTTCTATCATCCATTCTGGAATCTGACAGTTATGCATAAGCACTTAATTGCTACTATGTCACAACTTACAGGTCATCACTGATTATAGGATGCATTGTAATTTCAGAGATGTTAGAACAGAAGAAAGAATTATATGCATATTAGAATCAAGCAATTTGGTAAATAGTTAAATACCTTCTTGATTAAGATCTATTTCAAGTGCCAGATTTTTACACCCATAAAAGCAGCTCTCATATGCTTGGACTCTTCATCTCATTCCTGTAGCCAGGGTTTTGGCTCAACCTTTTTCACTGGGGATATTATAGCAATATTTATCTGATAGGCCTCCTTCCAGATCAATCTCCTATTGTAGTGATTCTGATTATATACCTGTTTGGCCATCAAGTACAAGAAATCAGCTGACACCTCTGCGTGCTTACCAGGAACCAGAGAAAATCAAAGGGAAACTTTTTTCATCTGCACCATACCTAGCAGGTCAAAAAACTGCCTGAGTCTGCCACGGCACACAGCAGATGAAGCTTTTTTCCATGAGATTGCATAAATATGCTATTTCACCTCATCGACTGCCATAGCACCAAAAGCAGCCCCTGTATCTCCCTTAACATGCAGCATTCTATCCCCTCTGGGTCCCCACAGTTGTTGTGGCTGCCTGTCATTCTTCCAGGCATTTCACCTCTTGGACTCTCTTGTCATACCACCAATATGTGTAATTGTTTGCACCTCTTTTTATATACATCAGGACAAGAATCCAGCCCCAGAGGTGAAGACAAGACTTAGTGATGAGTGCTCAGCTAATGATGGGAGAAGAGCTCTCCAAAATCCTGTTATCAAAACTCAGCCCAAGGTCATACTTAATGTAGGAACGAGTGTGAGCTATGAAAAAGGCTCCCATTCCTCCCGGTAACACAGGGACCACAGACTGAAACAGCAAGAGCCAAACTCTGGAAAGGAGGGCTGGGAAAACTGGAGGCCAGTGAAGGGTGTGATAAATACTAAGACAAAAGAAGAAATGTGAGGTAATTTAGCTTTGGGAAAAGTAAGGAACTGAGCACAAGGCCTCCAGCTGCTAATCCAGTGCTGTACTTACTGGGTATATTAGTCTGCTCAGGCTGCTATAACAAAATTCCATCAACTGGTTGGCTTATAAGCAACAGATGTTTATTCATCATGGTTATGAAGTCTAGAAGTCCTAGATCAGGTTGAGTTCTGCTGAGTGTCCTCTTTGAGGTTTCTCACATGGAAGAAATAATAGCTAGCTTGCTCCCTGGCCTCTTCTTATAACTAATCCCATTTGTGAAGGCTCAACCCTCATGTTTATCTCATATTTACCTATCCCCCTCTCACACATCCCACCTACAAATACCATAACTTTAGGGACTAGGGCTCCAACATAAAAATGTTAGGGTTATAAGCATTCAGCCTATTGTACTAGGCCAGTGGTTGGCAAACTCATTAGTCATTAGAGCTAAATATCAACAGTACTTCTTCAAAATAGACTCGCCCAGGCCAAAAACCGACTTCTGCGCATGGGCCACGAAGTTTCAATCACACTGTACGTGCGCGCCCGCACGTGGTATTTTGTGGAAGAGCCACACTCAAGGGGCCAAAGAGCCGCATGTGGCTCGAGAGCCGCAGTTTGCCGACCACGGTACTAAGCAATTATTTGTTGAGTAAATGAAATTTGAAATTCTTAACATTTGGCATGAAAAGATTTAGATAATAAGAAGAAAACAATAAAGACCCTATTTTATGTTAGAGAAAGGTATTGAGCACATTGAAGAGTGTTCCCCTGAAAACCGTGTCCACCTGAAATCTCAAAATGTGGCCTTAGTTAGAAATAGGGTCTTCACAAATATAATTCACTCAGGATCTCATGATGAAATCTTCCTGGTTTTAGGATAGGCCCTAAATCCTATCACTGATGTCTTTATAAGAAGAGGGGACACAGGAAGGTACACAGAGATTAGTTATGCTGCCACAAGCCAAGGAACACCAGATGAAGGATGAGGCCATGAGCCAAGGAATGCAGGTGGCCTCGGGCTAGAAAAGGCAAGGGAATCCATTCTTCCTGCAGTCTCCAGAAGGAATGCAGCCCTGCCAACACCTTGATTTTAGGACTTCTGACCTCCAGAACTGTAAGATAATAAATCTGTGCTGTTCTAATTTACTTAGTATGTAGTCATTTATTTTAGCAACAATAGAAAATGTATATAGAACAGTTAAGAAATTTTCCCAATAACCTTCATCTGGAAGGTGCACCTGAACCCCAGGTCTCTCTTTAATACCAAGCTTCTCATATTAGCAGTGAGAAAAACACATCCAGAAAAAAGACCAATCCATACTAGGAAAAGGGAATTGCCTCAGTTTACTCTACTGGAATTACACATTACTACATGCAAAATAAGAGTGAAAAATTTGCCAAATAAATATTTGTGAATGATAAACTACCACCTGTTCCTAAAGGCAGATAGAAAAAAAAAATTCATCAAATTTAATTAAGTTTAAATTCGGGCCAGATGTATATTATTTTCTTGTGGACTTAAATTTGACCACCATCCAAGATTGTTTCAGTGTCTTCTCTTATAGTAGGCTTATTTCCAAAAGCAAATGAAAATTACAGTTTTCCAACTCTGTATTACTTGTCACAAAATATATCTTTCTGCATTTACATTAAAAAGATTAAAATTTACTCAAACGCTGGTAGCTCATGTTTAGCCTCAAACAACATAAACTTAAGAATTTTTTCCCACTAAATTTTGTTTTATCTTTATTGTTAAAATCTAGTAGAAAAGTATTCAATTCATAATTTATTTCTGAATTAAGTACTGTATTTTCAAGAAGATCTTAAAAACTTCAACAAAAAGACATTTGGATATGTAAGCATATTTTTTGTTAAAAAGTAGCATTCACATTATTTTGATTTCATTATCTATAAAATACCAAAGTATATATTCCTTTTTTACAGGCAATGACTTTGTATGATGCATGAGAGCACATTATGTATAAGATACTGTCTCAAATCTTACAAGGGAAATAGATTCATAGTCCCTGTCTTCCAGGAGCCTGGGTAGGAAATAAGAATACATACTCAAGCTATGGCTAGTAGGTAAATCTCTGAATCTAACAAATGCCCAAATGCACTTTACTCCCTCTTCAAGCCATTCCCCACAGTGCAAGTGTCATGACAGATATCTTTCTTTCTTTATTTTTTTTCCTTCTTTTTTTTGAAAGGTTTGGTGAGACTATGTTGAGTAGTTGGGCAATATATTTAACCTCATTCAGTAAGCCTGAGTTTCTCACCTGTAAGGTCAATATAATAATACTAGAGGCCCAGGCACAAAGGTTGGTCCCTCAGCCCGGCCTGCACCCTCTCCAATCCAGGACCCCTTGGGGGATGTCCAACTGCCAGTTTAGGCCTGATCCCACAGGGGATCCCACAGGGATCAGGCCTAAACCAGCAGTCAGATATCCCTCTCTCAATCCGGGACCACTGGCTCCTAACCACTCACCTGCCTCCCTGCCTGCCTGATTGCCCCTAACAACCTCTGCCTGTCAACCTAATCTCCCCTAACCGCCCTCCCCTGCCAGCCTGATCACCCCCAACTGCTCCCCCCTGCCAGCCTGATCACCCCCTAATTGCTCTCTCCTGCGGCCTGATCACTTCCAACCGCCTCTGCCTCAGCCCAGAAGGACGTCTGGAAGATGTCCAAAAGATGTCTGGTCTAATTAGCATATTACCCTTTTATTAGTATATATAGACCTAGCCTGTTCTTCACTCCTATCGGTGCTTCAGTTTTCTTAAATGTGGGGAAAGTTGTTTTAAAAATCAATTTAAGCAACTGAGTTTTGGCAGGAGATTCACTTGTAGGATTTATAGTATTAGCTTTCAAGTCAGGGCTTTGTGATGATACTTTTAGTCTTCAGACACTTTCAGTCCTTAACATCAAGTTCAAGGCTGTGCTCAAGAAGGAAAAGGTAAAAAAAAAAAAAAAAAAAAAAAAAACAAAAGAGAAGAGAAGGAGGAAGAGGAAGATGAGGAGGAAGAAGAAGAACTCTAAGTCTCTGAGCCCCAGATATGCTTGATGTACTAAAGTATGCCCTGGTCATGCGTAGAAAGGTAGTTATACTCCAGTGTGCAACATTCAAGGCCATCACTTGATCATGGATCTCTAGGATTAATTAGGATTAGAGCTAAAATATTCCATGCTTTAAACATATAGCAGAGGTGTATTTGATTCTCCTTATTTTAAATAACACCATAAAAGGTAAATCTTCTTAGCAAATTCCTTCAGTTTGTACTCTGCTACAAGTAAATCATTCTAAGCTTAATTGAAAGTGGATCGGTTTCACAATAACAAAAGCTTCCCTTTTGTTGGATTTAAAAGGGAAGGCATCCTGTTATCAGTTACTTCTAATTCAAGTATCTTCTCCTTGCCCCACCCAGCTTCCTACCCCTTTAGCCTCTCTGTTTAATTCAAAGCAGGAAATTTTCTTAACAATAGCAGGAACTATTTAGATCAGACAGATTTATCCAATAACTGAGAAGTTGCAAAATAACTCCTTTTTTTTGAGTTAGTATTTGGGCTTATTTTTCCATCATTGGCTAGAAAGAATGGGTACCCCTTAATTACCTCCATATCTGTCTTTCTGAAGAAAGATAAGCTGTACTCTGGACTAAAAGATGAGCTATCACTACTGATTGTGAACAATAAGCTAGACATTCTGGCAGTTTTGCTGAACAATCCTTCTGTAAATTCAAACAGACACCTTGGACTTGCTATGATAGACATGAACATTCATTAGGCAGAGTGGAAGGCCCTAATGCTAGGCTCTGCTAGACATAATGTGTGTTGACCTTTTGACCTTAAGCACAAGCAGTCAGGGAGACTGGGAAGGAAAGCTCTTGGCGATTTAACTATAATAGCTTACTTAGGGATATGTCTAATTTTGGATGTGTTTTTTGCTGTATTTATTTACTTGGCAAGTCTTTGAATTCCATAAACGCAGAAGCCAGCCAGTCTGCCAGCACGTTTTACTTGACGGATTGTCTGTCTAACGTGTAACACTCTGAAGATCAGCATTTTTTGTGAGGTTGGGCAGAAGATAAAAAGATCTAGATTTAGTAGTCATTGTTACATTGTTACATGAACAAGTGGTGCCAATCTATAAAGATATAAATAGTAAAGGAATTGAGGCCAGAGAGGCAGGGGTGAAGAGTTGTCTAAACTGAAGCTATTTACACAACTGAATAAATCACTTGGAAATAGGTCAAGGTGAAGTCAGAGTGTTTAAAACAATTGTTTGTAACTTATCAAAAAGGTTTTCCTTCTCCTTCTATCAGTCAACCTCCCCATAAAAACCATTAAGATTTAAGAAAAATTCCACTCCTGGCAGTGGTTTCTGTTAGCTAAGTCTGAGGTTTTCCTAATAGTCTATAATTCTAGAAATATCAACTAGAAAGCAGTGATGCTTGGATAATGGTATTTTGGCAGGGTATAAATTTGTTGGATCTTTCAAGTATTTCTTTTTCTTTGTCCTGTACCTATTTGGGCTATGCAGGAGATTTTTATTGAAAATGTCATATTGTTGTTAATGTTATTATAATCCTTTCTTACTATAGTTGTGATGGGGAGGTTATGGCTCTACCCCATCACACACAGAGCAGGGCCCGTGGGGTGGGGGGGTTGGGGCGCCGCACCCTGTCACACACAGAGCCGCAGGGCGATCAGGAGGTTGGGGAGCTCCCCCCTATCAGGCACAGAGCAGGGCCGATCAGGGGGTTGGGGCGCCTTCCCCTGTCAGGAACAGAGCAGGGCCCATAGGGAGGTTGTGGCCCCGCCCCCTGTCACACACAGAGCCACAGGGCGATCAACTCTCAATTTTGAGAGGTTTTCATACTATAAATAGAGAAACATAAATTTGGATTCTGTAGATTATCACATGCAAGTGTAGACTGTACATCAATTAAAGACTTAAATGGGAATGGAAAACAGTAAAATTCATGGAAAAAATGTAATAGACTATCTTTGAGGCAGGATCATGAGAAAATAAATTTAAAAATACCCAAAATACAAATACAAGGCAAAAAATAAAATTTTATTACATCAAAATAAAATTTCTAGTCAATAAATCACACCATAGGCAAAAAGCAGACACCAAAATTACAGAAGATACTTGAAATTTTAAAACAGATATTTATATAATAGAATTTTAGATATGTAATAGGAACTATACATAAAAAAATTGTATACATAAAACGAAGTTCTATAAATCAATAAGGAAATTGATAAAGACATCTATAAAAAAGCAAAAATTATGAATGGGCTATTCTTAGAAGAAACTAAAAAATACGTAAAGAGATACTCAACATTATTGGATTATAGTAATGAGACAAATTTAAATTAAAACAAGATTTCATTTTGTACTTTTTAGGAAGCTAAATAATGCTATGAATTGGTAAGAATCCTGGTATAGAGGAGCTCTGGTGAACAGAGTCATTTTGGAGAACAAAGCTCTCTCCATAGAATAGAAAGGTGATAGTCTGCATAACACCATAAATCTATACTAGGTATATAGCTCAAAGATATTCTCATACAGGTTGTTAGGGGACATGCTGTGGTGTTTATTGCAGTGGCAGAATTTGGAGGCAACTAAGGAGTCCACCACTGGGAGAATGGCCAGGTGAAAGTGGGATGAGTGGACACCATACAATACCATGCAGTGGTTACGCATGATGGATTCATGGTATTCAAAACCATGCTTGGATCTTAAAAACAGTTTTTAGTGAGAAATAAATGCAAACCATGAAAAGTAATAGAAGTATATATGAACACAATGAATTTACATAAATTACAAGTACATGAACAACAAGCCCTAGCTGGTGTCTCCCAGTTGGATGGGCATTATCCCATGCATCAAAAGGTTGCTGGTTCAATTCCTAGTTAGGGCACATGTTCAGGTTGTCAGCTTGATCTGTCAAAGAGGTCATGCAGGAGGCAATCAATTGATGTCTTGCTCTCACATCAGTGTGTGTGTCTCTCTCCCTTCTTCTTCTTCTTCTTCTTCTTCTTCTTCTTCTTCTTCTTCTTCTTCTCTCTCCTCCTCCTCTTCCTTCTCCTCCTCCTCCTCCCCCCTTTGGAGACACTCTCCATAAAAACATATATGCACATATAACCTCCTTGTTATGCCATATGTATGTTAAAATTTAAAATCAGCTCATTGACCATTAATAGTTATCACCCAAACTGATTTGCTTTTTTTCCTTATTCTTTCTTTTCACGCTAGGAATATTATTGTACATATAGCAACAGCATTGGATTGATTTTTTATTTTATTTGTCTTGACTTGTCTAAGGCTCTGGAATATTTTATAATCAAATTTACAGATATGTTCTAAGAGACATGTCAAGAGAGCTCATGTATGACCTATTCTAACCTTTTGTTCTTCCATTTGAACAAAGATCACTTTTTTAAATTATATTGGAAGCTACTGCTGAAAATTCTTTTTCCTTGACAGTTTCTTCTTACATTTATATATCCTCAATAATTTTCATATGTTCCATTAATCAAAAAAGACAGTACATTGCATTTTTCACCTCATAAGTAAAATCCAGATATCTAGACAACCTCAAATTTTAAGTGGTCTTGCCCAAAGAGACGTCCATTGTTTCACATGTCCTGAGAGTTGGGATCATGTCCAGGTAGATGACAAGGCCAATGAAGTGTCAGGGAATCCTAGGAAGCTGCTAGTTGGAGATTGTAGTACCATGTGGGAACCTGCAAATAACTGCCCTATACCTCCTTGGCCTTTACTGCATTCTCCCATTAAACTTAAGCCTATAATCAAGAAAAGGGAGGGCCATTATCATATCCTGCATGGAAAATTAGGCTACTAATTTTAGTACACCCTTGGCTATTGAAATCTTAAGATTGAAGGCCATAAAGGAGAAAAAGCAAGACTATAAGGAGATCTTTGTTTTGCCAGCCCCAGGGCTGTGTGTGTGTCTGTGGAGATTATATATATATATATATACTAGGGGCCCGGTGCATGAAATTCGTGCCCTGGGGGGGGGGGGGGAGTGTCCCTCAGCCCAGCCTGCCCCCTCTCACATACTGGGAGCCCTTGGGCATTGACCCCCATCACCCTCCAATCGCAGGATCGGCCCCTTGCCCAGGCCTGACGCCTCTGGCTTAGGCGTCCGGCCTGGGCAGTGGGGACCTGCAGTGGCAGCGGGGGGTGGGGGGGGGGGGGCTGAGATCGCGTGGGCTCCGCCACTGCCTCTGCAGGATGCCTCTGGCTGAGGCGTCCGGCCCGGGCAGCGGGGACCCACAGCTGCAGTGGCCCCGCGATCGTGGGCTTCGCTTTAGGCCCAGGCAAGGGACCCCTAGCTCCTGGGACTGCCAGCTTCGACCGTGCCCAGCTCCCATCGCTGGCTCCACCCCTACTTCCTGCTATCACTGGCCAGGGTGGAAAAGGCACCTGATTCTCCGATCATGGCTTGGGGGCAGGGCAAAGGCGGCCCCAGGGCCGCCTTTGCCCTGCCCCCCAGCTCTTAGCTCCCCCCTGGGTTTCCGATCACTGTCAGTGGCAGGGGGCTTCTTCCTGCTTTCCCTTTCGCCTCCCTGCATTGTGCCTACATATGCAAATTAACCGCCATCTTGTTGGCAGTTAACTGCTAATCTTAGTTGGCAGTTAACTGCCAATCTTAGTTGGCAGTTAATTTGCATATAGCCCTGATTAGCCAATGAAAAGGGTATCGTCGTACGCCAATTACCATTTTTCTCTTTTATTAGTGTAGATATATATGAAATAGAGAGAGAGAGAATGTTTCTTTCTCTTTGGGAAAAGAGAGAGATCATTTGAGTTTCCTCATGGATTCAATAAAGCTAAATTTCTCAACCTCACTCGGAGGGCATGAGTCAACTAGATTATTCAAGTTCGTTGCCAGAATGAAAATTATAACACCATTGTGGTTCCGATGTCCTCATCGTTTTTCCTGTTCCGATCTCCCGCAAGTCCTCAAGTGCCTTTAAATTGAGCTTGCCTTTCTAGCAGGTAAACCCACTGGGCTGGCTCTCCTTTTCAGGTTTAGGATGGAATTGGTTCCTGCCTTTGTAACTTCTTGCCTGGAACCGCAATAGGTTTTCATTATCTATGGTCTCATTTAGTTCACCTTTTGGCTCCATTCTAGACTGATGCCTACATTCCTTTTTCCATGCATCTTTCTCAGTGATTGGAGAACTTATCTAAGTTGTTTATTTCAATTTTGTTCCCATCAATCAATCTCCTGACTTTTATCCTGGATTGTTTTTTATCTTTTGAGTATTTTTTGTAGGACCTATGTGCCTGCTTCTTAATATGTTCAGAATTTTTATAAGCTCTAACTTTCACTTGCCAGCAATGTTGGACCTAATAATGTCTTCCATTAGCATTGAATGCAATTACTCACTTGGTTCTCTTCCCCCAACTTCTGCTTTTACAAATTACTGGGGGAGGAGAACTAAGTGAAGACTTACTATATTGAATGCTTGAAGGCTTACTATATTCTTTCAAGACTGGTTTGATATCATGAGATTCTTCTGTCTTTGAAACCTTCATCCTCCCTTCTATCTCCATTCTGGCTCTCTATACTGATACCTGAGTTAGCACCAGCAGTGCTATTTCCCAGGAAGTCTCTGCTGCACTCACTTTATTTCCTTATAAAGCTTACTTACCCCTATTGTGTCTCAACTCTGTTTTACTTATACCAATATATGAGAAGGTATATCCTGAAATGAGTAGAAAATGTATTCTATGTTTCCTATTTCTCCTCAAGAAGCCAAATTCTAGAACTTAATCATCTATATGGAAGGAATAAAGTACCTTCCATTCTTTTCTTTGTGATGTAAGAAAACAAAAATGAAAATCAAGAAGAAATAAATAAATAAATAAATAAATAAATAAATAAATAAATATAAATAAAACTTGTGGGAAACTGTTTATTGCCTTCACTATCTGATAAGCATAGACAGAGCACTCCCTGAAACCACCCCCCCCCCCCAAGGCTGGGTGCCTTTGAAGCCCTAGCAAAGCCCAGAGCTAGGCGCCACCTCTGTTTGTCCAGACAGTGGTAGCTGAAACTACTCCCCCATTTATTATTATGTAAATCCTTGCTGATGGGCTAATCTGCCTGTTAATGGGGGGTCGCCTGCCTAAGGGCTACTCCAGATCAATAAAAGATTGGAGCAGCCTGAGCATGGGTGGAAGTCCCTCTCCTTGAGTTGGACTTGCCCGCCTGGACCTCCGATATTGCAAAATTATCTCGTGTCTTTTTCTCTCATTTGTTGTGCGGCTCCTCTTTCAGGTACCGAACCCTACTCCACGTGGGTCGTGGAAGGAAACACTCAACAAAAACTGAAGTCAAGCCCCCAGCTGTTATAGGTTGAATTACTGTCCACACCTCAAAAAAGATATGTTGATGTTGAAATCCCAGTACGTCAGAATGTGACCATATTTTGGAAATAGGGGTTTTGCAAATGCAATTAATTAACATGAGGTTATCTTATTAATTAAATTTTAAATTATTTAAATATTACTGGTGTCATAACATAGACACAGAGGAAATGCCATATGAAGATGGGGAAAAGGTTGAATTAGATGAGCTAAGGAAGGTCAAAGATTGCTGGTAGTCACCAGAAGCCAGGAGAGAAGCATGGAACAGATACTCCTTCAGAATCCTCAGAAGGTATCAGCCTGCTGACGCGCCAATATTGATATTGGATTTCTGACCTTCAGAACTGTTAGTCAATACATTTCTGTTGTTTAAGCTACTCAGTTTGTGGTACATTGTTATGACAGCTGGAGGAAACTAATGCACCAGTTGTGGTTGGTGTGAAAAACAAATAAGTAAAGATAGTGATATTGATAGATTATTCAATTATTTACATAGAGAACAAGACTGTTAACAATATGAAAGTTAAGTTCTAATTTGCATATATATACATAAATATACTAGAGGCCAGGTGCACAGATTCATGCACTGGTGGGGGGTGTGGCCTGTGGGGATCAGCCACTGTGGGACTGCTCATCCCAGTCAGCCGAGCAGCTGTGGACCCTCCCTCTGAGCGGCTGCTCCCTGGTCTGGCATCTTCCATGGAGCCAGAGCACTCATCTCTCCAGGGGACCCTGTCAGGGCTGGGCCCAGTGACAATAGCACTGAGAGGCAGCAGAGTAGGCCTCAATGGCAGTGGCCATGAACCCTCCTCCCAGCCTCCTGGGTCAGCTCTGTGAGCCTGAGTGGAGGCACTGCGTGGCCTGCAGGCACCTGGAGGAGGCAGCAGGGAGAGAGGAGAAAGGGCCTGGGGCGAGGAGGCGAGGATCGCAGCCCAGGTTGGCCTGGGGTTTGCAGTGTGAACAGCCACTCATCCTGGTCAGCCAAGCGGCACTCCCACTGTGGTAGTGCACTGACCACCAGGGGGCAGCTCCTGTGTAGAGCTTATGCCCCCCTGGTGGTTAGTGCGCATCATAGCAACTGGTCGACTGGTCGTTCTGGTCTTTCTGGTCATTCCACCTTTCGGGTGCTGGGCTTTTATTATATTTCTTTTGGTTCACTTCTAATAGGATGCCATCATTTAGAAAAATCAAATAATTTTTTCCTCTACAAAATATATTTTTACATCATAAAATGTAAATATTAGATTATTCATATAAAACGAAAATACTTAGTATGAGAAAGAATGTATTTTATTGTGGCTGCATGATCAACTTTTTGAAATGAATTTGTAATATAACCAGATTTTTACTTGTAAAAAAAATGCTTAACCAATTAGTAGTTCAGGTGTTTTAGTTTCTTAAATGTACTTGAGGATATATACATATAGAATCTTTTATTTTGACTTATTTGTTTTAAAACATTCTTGGCTGTAACATATGCAAGACAGTGTATAATTGGACATTTTTTAAAATGTATAAACTTAAATAATTTTAATTCTTATTTAGTTTGAATTAATCTTCAGAGCCTTCTTTTTAACTATGGACTTATTGCAGAATTCACAAAAAGAATCTGTGACCTTGCATGCAAAATGATGTGATGACTACTCATCTCCCCTTTCCTTTACTGTGTTCTGAGAATGGGCCTTTAGTGAAAGTAGGGCAGTAGCTGACATACCTTGAAGACTATGTGCTGGTCACAGAGCTAAAGCTTTGATCATTGTCACATTAAATAGGAAACTCAAAAGGTTTGAAGGCATAGGCACCAATTGTTCCAGAGATTTACACATAGTAACCACATCACCATTTCCATTCAACATTGAATTGGAGGCCACTTCAAACAACACAATTGATACCAGACTAATTTTTTTAATATGCCAATGTAATTTTATGACGAAGAATACCAGACAGTTTGTTATTCCAAGGTAGGGTTTGTCTTGCTTTACAGACATAGCCTGAATTTAGCACACCAACTGTGAGGCTTGGAATTCTCCTTCTGACCACTAAACTCATTTTGTAATGTGCAATTGCCAATAGCTGGCAGTCATATGGTTTTGAATTGATATTCAAAAACACTTTTCAATTTGGGCCAAAAATCATTAAATATAAGAAACATGTTTATTCATTTTCCTTTTCTCCAGAAGAACTTGAATTTTTCATCGGGTGACAGCAGGAAATTAAATGAAGTCCAAATCACAGTTTTGTTTTGTTTTGTTTTGTTTTGTTTTGTTTTGTTTTGTTTTAATATTTGGGAATGCTCACTTATATTACTTTTCAGATTTATTTCCTTATTTTAAAATTGACACAAGTTCTGAGAAACTAAATATGCTACAGTTCACAGGTACATGCCAATATGCAGCAATGAAGAAATTCACATCTACTAATTTGGCCATAAGTAAATTATATCTATCAGAGCTAGACAGAAATTGACAGCCAGATTTGGGTCTTGGTGGTTTAAATAATATATAGTGACAAGACATGTTTCAGTAATTTCTCTCTTTATGACAAGATCAGAATTTTCTGAGTTTAATTGCCTCTCATTGCTGATTTCTTTCGTCTGTATTAGTATTGTCTTTCCAGGTCACCACAACTGCAACATAGAAAGCTCCTGAATTTCCCTTCTCCAATGGACGCTCTGAATATACAGCCACTCATGGAGCAGTTCCCTCTGAGAGAATGACTCCTACACATCAGGTGACTGAGAAAATATCTATAATGAAGTGGTCAGGAAAGACAGAGATACTCTCACTGTCAACTCCATTCTTCTCACAGTGCCAATCAACTTCCAACTTCTTTCTGAAAAGTGAAGGGTTAGATCAGTGGTTGGCAAACTGCGGCTCACGAGCCACATGCGGCTCTTTGGCCCCTTAAGTGTGGCCACAAAGTTTCAACCGCACTGTATGTGCACGCCCGCATGTGGTATTTTGTGGAAGAGCCACACTCAAGGGGCCGCAGTTTGCTGACCACTGGGTTAGACCATACATCTAGCATCCCAACTTTGAAGGCTGCCACCTGAGTGGTGGGATCCCAAATCACCTAGCTCAGAAAGCCAAGAAAGCTTGTGTCATGAGTCCCACAGAACTGTGACAAACAAGAAAGTAGTTGTTAATGGGCACACAAGCACTCACCATGGCTATACCCCCGATGCCCAGTGCAGAGGGAGCAGACAAAAGCACTCATCTTCTGCCTTTCTCTGGAAGGGCTGTGACTGCATAAACTGATGCCTATAGATCTGCTTCTAATTAGCACCCATCTGGGTGCTAACTGTGGTCCTACCTGGAGCCCCAAAGAGCTGGTGGGCACTTACTTTCTCCTTGTGGCTGACTCCAACAATAAAACTATAGCACCAGCATAGCACTGAAGGGAGCATCTCTACCCACCTGGGACACCAACCACTATTGGCTCCTAAGTCACCTAACTCTGGAACCTAGCATCCGTGAGTCCCCAGGACCACAAAATAGAGGTTCTATTTGAATGAACAAGCATTCCCATTTTCTATGTCCTCTGGCTCACTACAGAGTGAGTAAGCAAAAGTTCCCAGCCTCAGTTTCTCCCTGATAGGAGCTAATCTGCATATCTAACATTCCGACTTTCCAAGCTTTAGGGACACACAGAGAGTGGAAGTGAAGGGATAGAAAAATACATTCCATGCAAATGGAATTCAAAAAGAGAAAGCAGGAGGAGCTGTACTAATATCAGACAAAATAGATGTTAAAAGAAAAAGAAGGTCATTATAAAATAAAGGGGTCACTTCATCAAGAGAATATAACAATTATAAGTCTTTATGCCCTTAACAGTGAAGTACCAAAATATATAAAGTAACTATTACAGGTATAAAGAGAGAAATAGACTGCAACCAATAATAGAAAGGGACTTCAACAACTCATAAAATTAATAAGGAAACATTGGACTTAAATGTTATATCAGAACAAACCAAACTAATATGTACAGAACATTTCATCCAGCAGCAGCAGAAAAAGCATTTTTCTCAAACACATATGAAATATTCTCCAGAATAGATCATATTTTAGGCCACAACACAAGTCAATAAATTTATGAAGTTGAAATCATATTTCATCATTTTTATATGGCTGACTCAGTCATTAAGAAATGAAATATTGCTATTCTTGACAACGTAGTTGGATCTTGAGGGTATTATGCTAAGTAAAATAAGTCAGATGGAAAAAAAAGTATGATTTCACTCATATATGGAACATAAAACAAAAAAGAAACAAACAAAACAAAAACCAACTCATAAAGACAACAGATTGGTGATTACCAGAGAGAAAAGTAGGATTAGGGAAGGGTAAAATGGATAAACGGAGTCAATTATATGGGGATGGAACAAAACTTTTGGTGGTCAGCATGCTATAATGAATACAAATATAAAATAATAATGTTAGACACCTAAAACTTATATAATATTATTAGCCAATGTTACCACAATAAAAAAAAAAAGAAATTGAGCCCAACCAGTGTGGCTCAGTGGTTGAGCATCGACCTATGAACCAGGAGGTCAAGGTTCGATTCCCAGTAGGGGCACATGCCCAGGTTGCAGGCTTGATCCCCCATGTGGGGTATGCAGGAGGCAGCCAATCAATGACTCTCTCTCATCATTGATGTTTCTATCTCTTTCTCCCTCTTGCTTCCTCTCTGAAATCAATAGCCAAAGCAATCTTGGGAAAGAAGAACAAAGCTGGAAGCATCACACTTTCTGATTTCAAACTATAGCACAAAGCTATAGTAATCAATGCAATATGGTATTGGCATAAAAACAGACAAATAGATCAACAAAACAGAATAGAGAGCCCCAAAATAAACTCATACATATGTGATGAATTAATTTTCAACAAAAGAACATACAGTGGAAAACAAATATTCTTTTTAACAAATGATGCTGGGAAAACAGACTATTGAATCTCAGAGGGAAGGCAGGGGTGGGTGGGTGGGTAAGAAGAGATAAATGAATGAACTTGTATGTGTATATGCATAACCCGTGGACACAGATAATGGGGTGATGAGGGTCTGGAGGAGGGGGTGGGAGCAGGCTGGAAAAGGTTAATGGGGGACAAAGGGGGACCTATGTAATACTTTCAACAATAAAGATTTTTTTAAAAAGAAAGAGATCTACAGTAAAAGAAAAATTAGAAGATGAATGAAACTGTGCCCTTATCTTTCACCATACACAAAAATAAACTTAAAATGGATTAAAGACGAATGTATCCTGGTAACACCTGAATCCATTAAACACCTAGAAGAAAACATAAGAGGCAAGCTCCTTGACGTTGGTTTTAGCAATGCTTTTTTATAAATTTGATATTAAAAATAACACATGCAAAATAAATAAGTGGGACTACATCGAACTGTAAAGTTTCTGCACAACAAAGAAAACCATCAACAAAATGAAAATACTGCCTATGGAATGGGGGAAACTCTTGCCAACTACATATCCAATAAGAGGTTCATATTCAAATTATTCAAGGAACTTATACAATTCAATAACAAACAACAACAACAAAATAACTCACTTTAAAAAATCAGGCAGAGAGTCTGAACAAACCTTCAAAGAGGACATACAAATGGCCCACTGGTAAAGGAAAAGGTACTCAACATCATTAATTATCAGGGAAATGCAATCTAAAACCACAATGTGGCATTACCTCACACCTGTTAGAATGGCTACTTTGAAAAATACAAGAGATAGCAATGCTGGATGTTGAGAAAAGAGAACCCTCGTGCACTGTTGGTGGGAATGTAAAATGGTGCAGCCACTATGGAAAACAACATGGAGGCTTTGCAAGAAACTAAAAATAGAACTACCATATTATTCAGCAATGTCTTTTCTGATCTATAGTCAAAGGAAATAAATCACTAACTTAAAGAGATATCTGTACTCCCATGTTTACTGCAGCATTACCAGCAATAGCTAATGTAAGTTTCCATCAACAGATGAATGAATCAAGAAAATATGACATAATATGACACAGAGAAAGAATGGAATATTACTCAGCCTTAAAAAAGGAAACGCTATGACGCTGGAGGGCATTATGTTAAGTGAAATAAACCCAAAAGAAAATTACAAATACAGCATGGTATCACTTATATGTGGAATATTTTTAAAATATTAATCTGTGCCCTGACTGGTTTGGCTCAGTGGATAGAGCGTCGGCCTGTGGACTAAAAGATCCCAGGTTTGATTCCGGTCAAGGGCATGTATCTTGGTTGCTGGTACATCCCCACTGGGGGGTGTGCAGGAGGTAGCTGCTCGATATTTCTCTCTCATCGATGTTTCTGACTCTCTATCTCTCTCCCTTCCTCTCTGGGAAAAATAAGGAGAGGTTGGTAAAAAAGTATAATCCTTCATTTATAAGATAAATAAGATATGAGGATCTAATGTGTAACATAATTGAAATTTGCCAAAAGAGTAGAAGTAAAGTCATCTCACACACACACAAAAGTAAGTATATGAAGTGATGGATGCATTAATTAACTCAGTGGTAGAAATCATTTCATAAGGCATATGTACATCAAATCATGCTGTACACTTTTAATATATTATAATTATATTTGTCAATTTTACCTCAATAAGACTGATAAAGGAAAATAAGTGTCTTTCCAATTGTTTTAAAAGCTTCATGAGGTCAGTTTTCCTAAGCACTAATGGAATTTAGACATCTGTAGACTGTTTTCTAGTTCAAAATAACGATTCACTATTTGACCAATGAAGAAAGTGAGAAATGTTGAATTATTTGTAATAGTCACATGGCTAAAAGGTGATAGAACTGGAACTTGGATCCCATTATTGATCCTATGTACTCTTTGCACCACCTAATACTTCTGCTCTCTTCTCTGTTGCTCCCACTCACATCAGCCATAATATCTACTAGAACACAGTACTTTTCATAAATTTATGAAAAATATTCAGGAATTAAGGAGACCTTAAGAGCATCTCTTTCTTCCAGCAGGCAAAAATTATACATGGCATTTCAAGTTCTTTTCGCTGGCAAGCAATATTCAGGAAAGTATTAAACCAAGAATCAAACTGAAGTGTCAAGCTCTTGTTATCAGGACAACAAAAACATTATGGAAACAGATTCTTGGTTTTGACATTTTTATGGCATGCGTTCTCATGACTATAAACCAAGATTTTAAGACAAGGAGACTAACTCGTCCCCCAAAATTCAAATAAAATGTGTTTGTTGCAAAGTATTTTTCTTCTTTCAGTTTATTCAGTGCTTTATGAAGCCTCTTGAAACCATAGTCATCCTAAAAATACATCACACATTTAGGGAGAAAACTAGGAAGTCAAAGTATCATTTGTTTTAAATATGTGTGACAGTTGACATCCTGGTTTGTTCCTCCTGCTGATTTTTATTACCCTTGGAATATAAAATACTGTCTGCATGACTCTGAAAAAATTTGTAACAAAAGTCAGCAAAGGAAAAAAAAGGGCAATCACCAGATTTAGGAAACTGGGTCATCTTAAACGACTGTGAACAGCACCTGCATTTCAGCTGCTAATGTAGATCAGGTCACAGGATGAAGTGGGAATTTTGATTTTATGTCCAGCTAAAAAGAAGAGTAAGCAATTGATGTGCTTATTTTTCTCTATCTCTGTAATTCTGTTTCAAGTTTGTTTGTTTTTTTAATCCTCACCCGAGGATACTTTCCCATTGATTTTTAGAGAGAGTGGAAGAGAGAGGGAAAGACAGAAATATCGATGTGAGAGAAACACATAGATTGGTTGCATCCTGCATGAGCCCTCACCAGGGCCCCAGCCAGAGAGGAGCCTGCAACAGAGGTATGTGCCCTAGACAGGAATCGAACCTGGAACCTGGGACTCTTCGGTCCACAGGCCGACACTCTGTCCATTGAGCCAAACTGGCTAGGGCTGTATTTCAAGTTTTAAAGAGATTTGAAGTATTACTAAAATTATATTGAGAGACTTCCCTGACTCTGAGAAAACAAATGTGTATTGCTTTAAACCACTGAGTTTTGGAGTAATTTGTTACACAGCAATAGATAAATAACACAGCAGTAATTCTGCTGACAAAACCATGATTAAGGTCTATTTTTCAACCCAAGCATATTCTTTTAAACAGTTTCTAGGAATCTGACATTAAATCTAGAAAGAGAGATGGACAGAGCAGAGGCCAGTTTAAGAAAAAAAGAAACTGAAATCTTCAAGTATAAAAATTATGCCAGAATGAGATCTTTAGCTATGTATACCAAATATGGAATTGACTTGAAGAAAAATGACAAGATGATTAATGAGTTTTTATACAATTTTATAACCCAAAGTAGTTCTAAATCTAGATAGCACCAGCCATTTGACCCCTAAAGCAAACCTGAGGCCTCAAGCTCACAAGCAGAAAGTGGGCTTTGAGAGCTGTGAAACTCCAGAGAGGTCAAATTCTCTAATGTCCCCCTTGGGGTCATCATGGAAGATGACGGGCCAGAAAAGCAGTAGACAGGGACTTTTTCCCAGAGAACAGAATCTCCCTCTCCCTACAAGACTTCCTTCTCCTTCTATCTTCATTATTTTGGCCCAACAGTATATGAAAATGATTATGGACCAGTAACTACTCTGTCCTTCCAATATTGTATTTTCTGATAGGGAATTTTTATGGTAGTGATCCTTTTCCTGTTCCACCATCATGAGGTTGGGTCCATGGTACCTAACTTTATTTGAAGTTTAGAGGATAATGGATTATGGGGATGCCCATAGAACCTGATGGAAATGACTATATCTGATCCTGACATTGTGAGCTTTGGGTTGGAAGCATTAGCTAAGCAAGGCTTTGTATTCACCTCAGTGGATAAAGAGCATGTGCCTTTCATATGTGGGGAAAATGGTGTGCAAGAATACCTGTGGCCAAATGAAGTATACTGTGTTTACCCTTCTTCTTCGCGACATTAAAATTTCTACACTCTCCATATCCTAGCAGGCAAATACAAAAGCCTTTAACCACATGTCACAGATTTAGGCCAATTGCATGATCTGAAGGTATATTCCGCACAAGACATCCCTCATTTCAGACACCAGCTGCAGGTTTGACAGTCCCCAGGGCCACCCTCCTTTCAAACCAGCTGGCTACAAATTGTGGGGTTACCACAACCACCCTTGGGTTCAATAATTCACTAGAAAAACTAACAAGACAATTATAATCACAGTCACGTTTGTCACAAGCCAAGGATATAAATTAGAACCAGCCATAGCAAAAGACACACAGCAAAAGGTCTGGAAGGATTCCAAATATAAAGTTTTCACAATCCTCAGGATTTGTTAACCTCTCAGCATCAGTGTATGATAATATGCAAATATTGTATTAAAATATATATGTACGTGTGTGTATTTCATTTAATAATCTAGTATTTGTTGAGCACCTCTTAAGGGCCAGGCACTGTATAGAAACAGGGATGGCGAACCTTTTGAGCTCGGCGTGTCAGCATTTTGAAAAACCCTAACTTAACTCTGGTGCTGTGTCACATATAGAAATTTTTTGATCTTTGCAACCATAGTAAAACAAAGATTTATATTTTTGATATTTATTTTATATATTTAAATGCCATTTAGCAAAGAAAAATCAACCAAAATATGAGTTGGCGTGTCACCTCTGACACGCGTGTCATAGGTTCTCCATCACTGGTCTAGATCTTAGTAGATGATTATTTTTAGGTCTCTCCTGTTTTTTCAAGTCTCCTGGAAAGAAACATAGACATCTTTTCTATTGGACTATCTTTTCAAGGATGTTTATGTAGCTACCAGCCTTGAAAGAGAGAGGTAGTGTCTCCTTCTAAGGCAGAAGGAGATTTATTTTATGCCCATGGTTTTAAAGATAATGCTCCCCCTGAGGCAGAGATTGGGCAGAATTGCGTGAAGCCCCAGTATAAGATTGGGAGTTACTAAACTCAGAGTTCCCTGGATGTGATCGAACAATGTAAATGCAACATCTGCCAGAGCCCAGTTCCACATCATCCCTCAGGGGAACTAAGGGACAGGAAGGGAGAGAAACCAATACTACTATGAAGCTCATGTTGCCTGCTGTGCCAGGAGTAGTGTGAGCCTCTGTCTCTGACACAGGAGCTTCATGTTTTCTGCCAACATCCATCCAACTGTGGCAGGCTAACTTGCCAACCTGTGATGTTAAAATCCCAGACTCTTCCTAGTTCTTGACACTGGATACTTCAAGTACAGTGGTAAACAAACAGACAATAAACCCCAAGCTGGTGAGCTTACATTATAGCTATAAACATTCTTATACATGCATTTGTTTATGTGCATGCTAGACTATGCCCTTCTGATTCCTTACTTCTAATTTACTCATCAGATTTCTACGCACTGCCACTCTGATGAAATCACTCTTCTGAAGGTCATCAATGGCTTCCAACCTGCCAAATCTAACAATCCAAGTTGAATTTCATCCTTCTTGACCTCACCAGAGTTTTTAACATGTGGCTCATTTCTGTATATTGAACTCTCAGGTGACCATGGAAATGCTTTTATGAGATCCAGTGAAATTAGTATTCTATTTTATCTTTTCAATAATTATATCATAATCCACAACATATGGCCTTAATAACAACACATTTATATACTGGATTTTGTTGTGACAATTTAGATGAGACTGGGAGCTATGTATCCCAAATCCCCTTCCTTACAAGGTTCTAGATTTGGTTGGATAAAAGAGGAGCTTATTTTAGTGAAAAAGCTAATAATCTTGAAAGGTTGTGGTTGTGGGAGAACAGGGTGACAGCAAGTCACTGAAGAATTTATTCAGCTCCAGTTTTAGCTTATCTTTGACAGTTGTCACCAACAGACAGCAGCTCCAAGCCAACCACAAGCTGCCAAGATGGTGGCTTCCACAGACCTCTCCTCAAACCTCTCTGCCACCCCCATATAAAGTCTCAGTTCAGTAACCAGGCATGTCCATTTTCTGGAACTTTTCTGCAAGTTCTGACCTGCCTGCCCACAATAGACTTTTTTGATTAGTGACTTTTGCTGATTTCACTTCGCTGTTCCAGACTACTACATGCCCAACACCTTCTACATGTTTGTAAGCTTTAATTATTATAACAAAGTCTTCTACACATAATACTTTTAGTGCTCCTATTTATAGGCAGATTCTAAAAGACACATGTGTTAGATTGAAAATTCAGTGATTATTCTTAGAAAATAAACCACATTTTACATTCTGTGGGTAAAACCTGGGTGTTCCTCTTGATAGTTCTCAGAATGAAATGCAAGGCACTTACTCAAGGATATGCATGCACCTTTGAACCTCTAAAAGTAAGGTGTATCATTAGAATATGACAGGGTTGCACACGTGAGTGCACATAGATTCAAGAGTGTCTACCTCAGGCACATATTTAGTCTTCAGCTATGGACTGAATTGTGTCTCTCTCCCAAATCATATGTTGAAAACTTAGCCCCCGTTGTGACTGTCTGAGGATAGTATCTTTAGAACGCAATTAAAGTTAAATTAGGTCATAAGTGTAGGACCCTAATCTGACTGGACTGTGGCCTTATTAGAAGAGGGAAAGAGAGGGAGAGGGAGAAGGAGAGGGAGAGAGAGAGAGAGAGAGAGAGAGAGAGAGAGAGAGAGAGAGAGGGAGAGAGAGAGAGAGAGAGAGAGAGAGAGAGAGAGAGAGAGAGAGAGATGGCTGTTTACAAACCAGGAAGAGAGCTCTCACCACAACCATGGTGTCCTCTGATCTTGGACTTCCAGCCTCTAGAACTATAAGAAAATAAATTTCTGTTGTTTAAGTCACCGAATCTGTAAATTTTGTTATGGCAGCCCAAGCTAAGACACATTCTATAGCACATCAGACTCAATTTTTCTGTAGGATCCACTTCAGATATCCTGCCTTACATAGCATTCTTGGGTATGATTTGTGAGATAAGGAATTATAGAGGACACTAAAAAATTCAATTTGTACAAATTTTCAGCCAATTTTCCCTTAATCATAACCCCTCCTGATCCTGCCCTACAGAGGGTATGGTGCCTCTCTGTCATGCTTTCTGTGGGGTGAACCATCTCACTTTCTATTGGTCTGATCTGTGTGGGCATTTGAGGATTATGGAAATGTTATTTGCAGTGATGGCTCCTTTCATAGTCTCTCAGACCATACAGGTTTTATCTTTTTTAATGCTTTCAGAGGAAATCAGAAGGAAAAGGTATATGTGATTACATCTTGCTCAATCAGCAGTCCTAATTTGATATACAAAAGTCATTTTAAATTACTCTTTCATTGAATAACAAGAATTGGCATATTTTATCAAAATCTTGGTAGTAAAAATGTGCTGCTTCAGGTGTTACATGACTGAATGGTTTCTTAGTATACATTATTTGGGGAGAAAATTATGTAACTGTGTAAGCCATGCCTTCCAATAAAGGACCTCTTTGGTATCCTTTGTGACCTTTAAGAATTAACTTGACTAAGAAGTTAGTCAATCTAGTTTCTAGGATATGACCAACACACTGAAAGAATCTGACTCATTGTGGACTGAGCTTTTCATTTTTATGTTTAACATGGAACAAACAGGAAAAAACATATACAGTCTACTGCCTGCCATCAAGGAGTTGGTGTTCAGTGTTCTGGGCAGGCTTCTAGGTCATCTGGGTTGTGGCCAAGCAGCACAAGCTAGATCATGGAATCAGGACACCAGAGTTCTATTTCTTTGTCCAACATTTTAGTACAATCAAATGGAATGCAACATTGAAATATGAAATGTAATGTTTCAGCTAAATCAGTGTTCAAGTTGGCTGCTTATTCTATGCAGCCTGTTCAGAACTGAGGAATTTGCTATTGTCTAGACCAGGCTTCAGACAGTGAGCCACAAATCCCAATGTAGAGGCTATTCTGTTGTTATATAACTTGAATAAATTTCTTCTCTCAAAGTCAATGAAGAAAAATGCAAGAATAATAAATCTGTAATAAGGGTGGAACTCATGTCAAATAAAACTCATTTATAAACATATATTGTGACATACGGTCAAATTCAAAGCATTCTGGATATTAAAAATCTAAGATGATGAATCTTACTGTGTTCAGAAACTGTCAAGCTAACAAAGACACTATCACACAGACTTTGTTCATTAACCATTTGTCAAATCCAGTATGTTAAATGAGACAAACCCGCAGTATCTAAGATAAGTGATGTTAGTGTAGAGAAGTAAGTTACTCACTGAAAAATTCTCATTTGTATAAATAGATAGCACATTTCAGAATAAAAGCAGGTAATGTATTATAGTAATTGCAAATGTCATTATTTCAATAATCTTGTGCAAAGAAAGTGCTAAATTTTTCATCTTCTTTTCTCTCCTGCACAGCTCATTAAATACATTTTGCTCTTAATAATTAGAAAATATTATTTCCAAATAAAGAATACATTCAGATAATTTGCAATAATAACAAAATAAGAAAGCCACAAAATTCATAAGACCTTTCCCACAAAAATAAAGAGCAAATTGGCAATAATATCTCCAGTGGAGGACCAGACCATCAGAATTTCCCTTGCCCAGCCAAGAAAGTGAGAAAGTTACCACCAACAACAATTTGGTCAAGAAAATAAACTCAAATCGCATAATCTATGAAATAAATTTTTATCCTATTAGTTAATTTTTTAAAGCTATATGAAGACTATTGTGACTACATTAAGTTCTGCTGAAGTTGAATGAGAGGTTGGAAGAGATCATCTCAAAGCTCTTTTCCAACTTTAACTTTTATGATTCTATGAATGTCTGATAGATTTGGCATAGAATATAGATAAGGCAGACTGAAAAATAAAATTTCCTCCATATTGCTGACTATATTTATTTGATTTTTGAAAAAAACATAAGAGGAAAATTTATCTTCATTGAACTTTCTTTTTATGTCTTTTCAATACTGGAATAGTTAGTACAGAGACTCTTTCCAAGCAGTCATTTCTCAATGACTTTTAAAAAATAGGAGAAGAATAAATGACTATCTGATAAGAAACAATTTCCTAATAGACAATGTGCATTAGAAAGATTGATTTTAAAGTCTTAAGTAAACCTCTAAAGGCAAATATGAACTGTGAGTTCCCATTCACAAAAATCATTTTATTTCTTTCACTTAAAAGAAAATGTTGTAAATGAAGTCTTTGGTCAATTTTAAAGTTATGAAAGAAAAAAGATGTCCATGTTAAATTCACTAATGATATCAAATTTTATAACTCTATTATAAGAAAAATATAATATTGAACTGACATTTGTGTTCATGTGCTACTGATCAAAAATTCATTGGATATTTATTCATTTCAAAAATTTTGTCATGTTGAAAAGACATTTCTTTTTCTTTCTTTCTTTTATTTCTTAACAAATTTTTCAGAAAGAGCATATGATTTGGGAAAAAAAAAAGTTCTGGGTTCACATTCAGTCTTTGACTTTTACAAACTATATGATCTTGGTCAAATTGCTAATTTCTTTGCAGATAACTTTTCTTATATGATAGAATTGCTAAGGTATTCACATTATACAATGATGTACTTATAAGAAACATGAAAATGTTAATTAGTTAATAAGGCAGAGACAGCTGGCCATCCATCAAAATTGACTTTCCACTTCTGTTGTATATTGATGTAGCTAATTAATAGAACTAGGGGCTCGATTACCAAGACCACTGTGCAGCTAGCTATAGCCTTGGTCTAGCTCAGTGATGGTCAACCTATGACACGCGTGTCAGAGGTGACACGCGAACTCATTTTTTTTTTTGGTTGATTTTTCTTTGTTAAATGGCATTTAAATATATAAAATAAATATCAAAAATATAAGTCTTTGTTTTACTATGGTTGCAAAGATCAAAAAATTTCTATATGTGACACGACACCAGAGTTAAGTTAGGGTTTTTCAAAATGCTGACACGCCGAGCTCAAAAGGTTCGCCATCACTGGAGCTCCTACAGACAGAATGAAAACGATGGTGCCACTTTCTGACCAAGGTGATAACCTTGTGCATCCTCCATGTTTTCTTTCTCCTTCCATAAACTTGATAAAAATGGTAATGGCCCCAGGAACTGACTGAAAATGGGAGAAGCTTGGGTCTCTGAATCACAATAGAGAAAAGAAACTGCCCACTAATCAGGAATACATGCCTGGGACTGTTACTATAGCAGTGAAAATAATCTTCTCTTGTGTTGAGCCATTATACATTTTACATATATATTTTGTCACAGCTCAACATACCCTTACTAATACAGAAATTGGCACACCTTGAAATCAAGAGCTCCTATTTAGAAAAAACTAAAATATATGGCATGGGCTTAGTAGTTGGGCCATGGATAAAAGGATGATGTAGGCTGGGAAGTTGGGGACCGGTGCTATACAGCGTCAAAATATTGAATTAAACGGTTGCCTGATAAGATCAAATGCAGAACAAATGCAACTTCAGTTGTAAGGAAATTGTTGGAAGGAGCCCAAGTGTTAGTATGTGTTGGCTTTACATGCTGCTTTTAGCAAAGTATTTTAAGAGAAAAATTAGCTCATGTATGACTAACCAAAAAGTAAGAGACTAGAAAAGTTAACAGCTCTTGGAGCTCACACAGTGTTTTCTCTCCAAATACTGTGAAGACTTCAGAAAAAAATAACTCAGCCATATGGCAAAGGTCAGACTAAAGGCATTGATTTCTCACCCAAGCTTATTGTAGTAGATGGTTTTAAGATAGCACTTACTAAGGTTGGAGAAACAAGTATGGGAGAAAGAAAGCAAAATTAGAAGGCCAGTTTAAGAACCATATCAAAGAAAGAATTTGGTACAAGAAACTAACTAGAAACAAATATTCTTGAAGCCTATCAAGGTTTTGAAAGAACTGTATTGACAAAGAAAGCATGGGTCTAGACTCAAGCAAGTGACTAATGGGCAAGCCTTAACACTGAACCCCCAAGCTTGAATGAAAAGTCAGCTGTGCAAGCTGGTCAGCCCTCAAGGAGGCAGAATCTCCAATACCCACTTTAACTGGCACCACCAGGGACATGAATGTTGAAAGAAACTCTAAAGTTGAATCCACAGGCCATGGACAACAAGAGAATACCTCTCAAGGAGTAAATACCGACCTAATCCATAATGTATTATTGGGGATATTTTAATGCCTGCTCAGCAGAATATGACCAAGAGTAGTGACTATTGTGGGTTTTTTGACATAATATTCTACCTTTCTACCATTGTAGATTTGGTATGGGAAAGGGCCGCTTGTCTTTTTAGTTAACAGGTCAATGAAAAGAGAGAAGCCAAATCTGCACTTTTAAAAGGAGAGGTGAAAATTCCTGAGATAAAACTGAGGTAGTTTCCATTTATAATATGAAGAAGCTTAGATTCTGTGTGATATCTTTGATTTTTATAAAGCTATTTTCTCTCAGTACTATACATCACTTAGAGATCTTGTATTTTTGATCTTGATGTAGTAATAATTAACACATGGGATGTTTCCCTTAAGAATGGGATAGGTGTGTCCTTCATGTGGGAAGAAAAGTGCACACTTCACACCCAAAGAACTAAGAGTTAATTTGATAAGTGGAGAAATGGACTGTGGGAGTAGCTATTTCTCCCCTATTCTCACTGTGCACTTGTAGCTGGGAAGCAGCAAGCCGGTTAAGAAGTACATTTACTACCCTGCCCACTGTGGTTCAGTGATTAGAGCATCGGCCCATGAACCAAAGGGTCATGGGTTCGATTCCAGTCAAGGGCATGGACCTGGTTTGCAGTTTCCCCACCCTGGTTAGGACAAATTGGGGAGGCAACCAATTGATGTGGCGCTCTCTCTCTCTCTCTCCCCCCCTCCCCCAACTTTGTAAAATCAATGGGAAAAATATCTTCCAGTGAGGATTAATGAAGAAGAAGGAGGAGAAGGAGGAGGAGGAGGAGGAGGAGGAGGAGGAGGAGGAGGAGGAGAAGGAGAAGGAGAAGAAGAAAAAATAAATACATTTACTTACCCTGCTAATATACAGATGTGGCCATGTGATTAGTTCTCATCAAAGTAATATGAACAGAAATGATGAGAATCACTTCCAAGCAAAGAACTTAATAAATTGATTTCTCTTCTGAACTTTCCACTTTCCCTTGTATTCATAAATGCCAATGATGATGAAGTGTAGAGCCCCAGTCCGGAAGGAAATTGGCCTCCTGGGTCGCCCTGAAGAAAAGGAGCACCTGGAATTAGTGTGTGAACTAGAAATAAACTTGCATTGCATTTGAGCCATTTACTTCTTTTTTAAGTGTCTTTTGTGACCATAGTTTTGTTCTATTTTCCAAATTGTAGTTACATCGCTTATGGATGTTATTTATTTTGGAAAAACACGCTGTTAATAAATTTTTTGTAAATGTTCCCTTGAGAAGAAGAAGAAGTAATGAATTATAATATTCAATGCACATTCTGAGGATTTTTGCTTTTAAATGGAAAGGCGAAAATTTCTTATGTAAAACTGAAGTATTTTCCATTGTATAATATGAAACAGCTTAAATTCTGTATGATAGCTTTAATTTTTATAGTCATTTTCTCTCAATATTAAAATACTAATGAGAATGATTATAGCTATCAAAAGACAATCTTAGATACAATCCACAAATTTAATATATTAAGCTACTGCCCAATGTAATGCTATCTGGACGTGTGGCTTTTGGGAGGGGATTAGGTCATGAGGGTGGAATCTTCATGGGTGGGATTAGCGCCTTTATGAAAGAGACCCCAGAGAGCTCCCTCTCCCCATTCAGCCATCTGAGGATGTAGCAAGTATGTGGCTGTCTATGAACCAGGAAGCCAGTCCACCAGAAACCAAATCTGCCAGCCCTCTGATCTTGGACTTCCTAACCTTCAGAACTATGAGAAATAAATGCTCATATTAAGCTATCCAGGCAATGGGGTTTTTATTACAGCAACCTAAACAGACTATGTGATATATTGTCATGGCTCATATAACTTTCCCTGTCTGTTATTTTGTGTTATTTTAAGCATTCTGGTTTCTTGATCAATTTTCACACAAAAACAAAATTATAGTACCCTGGTCATTATATCTCCTAGAGTCTAAGTTTTATTTCTATTTTATAACTCATTCTATTAAAATTCTGATTTGATACAAAAGCTTCATGTCCTTAAATACACTTGCAGAGAGTGTTTACAAATTCATGGCTCATCAAAGCAGATTAACATGAAGATAGCAGATCTCTTATACAAGGTAGTGTTTACAATGTGATGATATACTCAGCTTGTCATTTTCTGCAGTATCATCAAATTATAATTAATTATTCTCATATAAACCAGCAAACTATATGACATTTTTTAGAGATTTAATGATTAAAGACAGCGACTGTATATTTCCACATATATCCATTTTTATTCTAAATGACATATATCTAAGAACAACTTGTTTACCTCCCCACTGAAAATAATCTATATAAATTATACTCCAAACTAAACATTTCTCAAAAATTAAGGAAATATTTTATATCAAGATTTTTAAATATATAAAATATGTGGGGATCAGGGGTTGGGAGGATCGATTTACTGTCATTTATCAATCCTCAATCAAGAGCTATAGAATAAATATAAAAGAAACAGACACTGAAGAAATGTGTAATAGATAAGTTATCTTTTACTCATGGGTGGTATGTACTCACTATGACACCGAAAGCAGTTTTAAAATACAGCTAAGTGATAAGAAAATGTCACATAAATGTGTTTATTTAACAGAGTTGAGTGGGAAATAGAAAAGTAATATTTTTTCTTGGAAAAAATAAAAGAACTACCTGTCTTTCTCCTTGAAGCAGAAATAACCCTTCAGATCACATGGCTAATTTAATAAGAACACCATGGCTCACGTTTCAGGTTGCTTGCGTTGTAGGCATTGACCTAAACTTTAGACAATGACAAATTGCATAATTACATCACTCTTGTTTAAAGAAAGCACTTTGAAACCTCACACCATTATTAGACAATAGAATATATGGTTTGTAGAAAGAAGAAAGCAAAGTTCTGTCTCCACTAATAAAAGTTCTCCCATGGGCAAACTGCATCTATATACCCATATGTAGATGTAAGTTAAGAAAACAACCTTCTACTATCTAATATGTGTAAAGAAAAACTGAAAGGTAAACAATCACATTTAGGGTGAAATACTTGGCCTTCAAAAAAATTGTGCAGTCACCAGATAAGTGATTGGGGAAAGATACTCAAGCCTATGAATGATCCTACTTGAAAATTCTGGAAAAGAAGCCACAGTACACTTGTAGGAGAGGAAATGGGTTAGGAATCAAAAAACCCAGACAATGACCCACATTCACTTGATGACTGAATTGGCTCTCAGTCCACTCTTTCTCACTACTTCTACTTAGAGAGATGAAAACTAAAAACTTCAATTCCCAGACTCTCTTGCATACATGGTTTTGTATATAAAATTCTGCCAGGCATGATTTAGAAGTCAGAATGAGAAGGAAGCTGCCTGCCTCATTTTGCACAAATAGGTGTTTTCAGTGTTCTCATTTCAGCTTCTGTTTTCAGGTTACCAGCTTCTTAAGTAGCAAAAACAGGTTCTTGAAAAAGGACATGATTCGCTGCTCCTCCAAACATTTCTACAATGTTTAAAGAAATTAAAATCCCTGAATTAAACTCTGTGTGACTTTGAAACCCCTGGAGTGGTTCCTGTTTCCTGTACTGGATCCTGACCCATTCGAAAATCATGAATGATTAACAAACTATTTGAGCCTCACTGATCATAGGTAAGTATAAATAGATATTATTTCAGCTGACAAGAACTAGGTCCAGATTTATGCTTCGCAAACACTGACGAGAAACAAATTAAAAATTATATAAATATGTCAAAAGACAGACTGTAAGAAAACAGCAAAGACATAAAAAACAGAAAGTATGAGGACAGAAGACCAAGTGTGTATGCTAGCAAAATAAATTTAAATAGAACGGCCTCATTCCATTTGTCAAAAGGAAACAATGAGAGAGTGCATGAGTTTCTTTCCTTTTGAAATCTCACTGCGAGAAGAATGAAGTGTAAAGTAGAATTTAAACGGAGCAAACCTAGAAAAGGGAAGATAATGAGAAGAGTTTCCAAGTGAATAAGAGATGCCAACAATTACCTGGAAATCAGAGAGTGCACCTAAGTGAAACAGACAGGGTAACCAGAGGCTACACCAGGAATGCTGCAGAGGCAGTGGGAGTCTCTCTTCCCAGTGGAATGTCTGAGGCACTGGTCTCGCCGCTGGCCAGCAAGGGGGAGGAAAAGATTGAGTAGTGAGGCTAAAACAGACATTTAACACATGTTCTAAGGACTTATGCTTGAGTATATTTGCTTGTTAAAATTTCCCCTATAGCTTCTAAAATAGCCCAGCCCAGCCGGCATGGCTCAATGGTTGAGCATCGACTATGAACCAGGAGGTCAGGGCACATGCCCAGGATTCGGGCTCCACCCCCAGGAGGCACCCGATCAGTAACTCTCTCATCATCAATGTTTCTATTTCTCTCTCCTTCTCCTTTCCTGTTTGAAATCAATAAAAATATATTTCAAAGTAAATAAATAATAAAATAGCCCAAAGCATATTTTTAATTTGTTGCCCAACATTGAAAATGAGAGGGAAAATAAGAAATTAAGGGAAGTGAACCAAATAGTTCATATCAGAAAGCAATAACTACTTTTCAGTTTTCTAAATTGAACAATCAAGTATTACATGTGCTTACATATGGAAGGAGACACTGAGTGTGGGCTTAGAGAAAGACTGACTTTTCTGGCGACACTTTGAGTGGTTTTCTTTGTGTAACTTCTGTATCCTTGGGGATGGGATTGTGGAACACCTTCAAAGGAAAGACTAGACCAAAATAAAAGATAAATGTTTTTAAAGAAGGGATTCCTATTATCTATGATTTTTTAAAGCGACCTAATCTTCCTTCTTAAAATGTATAGTTCTCATGGGTCTATTTGCTATTCCTGCACCGTCTCATCCTGGGTCTCAAGTTGCAATACAGGCAACAGATAGCTTCAATGCCAACAGAAGGAATAAGCTTAAGGCCGATCACTAATAAATTATTACTGACACCAACTTGCTATTACGGCATAAGGTCTGACCGTGTATTCCATTCTTGTTCTAATACTTGCAAACAGACCACGTTTACATGGTGAATGAATTCAGATCATGTAAAATCGGTATGTAATTATTTCTGTGTCAATGTTGGAAAACTTGGGCATTGTTTCTCCTAAGTGATTAAGAGTTAAGAGGCAGAAATACTTTCAGCAGTAGAAAAACCTCTGAAAATTCATTTCTCTATAAAAGGTATGAGAGCACTAAGCAGACATTTTCAAAATCAAAATTTTACAAGTCTAGAAGTTAATCAAAGGTTTTCAAAAATCTGTAGACTATTTCTGGAAAGAATGGTGAGTGGATATCAATAGGAAGAGTTGAAGTCTGTGGTGTTTTAACTTTCCCTGTTCGCATTCCTCCACCATCTGCAGCAATCTTAGAAGCCAGCTGCCTCACAACCGTGGTAGCTGTGAAAACCAACACTCTTAGCTCTACTGCGGATTGGTCTAACTCTCCACCAACATCTCTTGACCTTAATTGCTTGCTGTAGGTATAGAAGAAGTTTTGAAATCAAGTACTGATTCCTCTCTTCATTCGTTTAAAAATTATTTTAATTATTTTAGTTCTTTTGGCTTTCCATATAAATTTCACAATAATCTTGTCTATCTCTACAAGAAGTCTTGGTGAAATTTTGATAGGAATTGCAAATTATCTATAATATATTGGGTGAGTTGTGGCCGTTTGTGCTTTTTGAGAAATTGGCCCATTTCATCTAAGCTAACAAATTCATGTACATAGAAGTCTTAGTAGTATTTTCTTATTGTCTTTATGCTGTCTGCAGCCGGTAGTGATAGCCTTTGCATAGTAGAGAGTTTATGACAGAGTGCAGGTGATTTTGAGAGTATCTTTATTAAATCTGGGGACAGAGAAACAAAGGAAGGACTTAAGATAGAAAAGACAAGATCATAGCAACAGGAATGAGCCGAGGTGGAGCTGCCTTGGCCCTTTAGAAAGAAAGTCACAGAGACAGAAGTTGTGAGCCAGCTGGGCTGCATGGACTCAGGAAACAAGTTACCAACGAAAAGAAGGGCCTTTGGAGAAAGAATGCAAAGATATGTGCCTTAGGAAATAAAGAGGTGGGGGGGGGGAGGGGGAGTGCTCTAGAGAGAGAGTGTGCCAATGCTTAGTCCTTTGCCTTAAGGATTTTTATCTGTTTTCTAAAAGCAGAAATTTTAGGGGAGATCTCAGGTGAGAATCTCAATGCAATATTCATCAGCTTTCCAGGTGTATCTTTTCAGGGTCATGGTCTCCAGTGATTGGTCAGTGACAGGATAGCCATGGTCGGCAAACTGTGGCTTGCGAGCCACATGCGCCCTTTGGCCCCTTGAGTGTGGCTCTTCCTAAGCCTTAGGAGTACCCTAATTAAGTTAATAACAATGTACCTACCTATATAGTTTAAGTTTAAAAAATTTGGCTCTCAAAAGAAATTTCAGTCGTTGTACTGCTGATATTTGGCTCTGTTGAGTAATGAGTTTGCCGACCACTGGAGGGGATCACTAGTCATTGCATCTGGTCCTGATGTCAGCCATGGCATAGCTCTGTCTGGTTTTGCTGCTTTTCTGGACCTGGAGCTGAAACACAACTGAGATCTAGATGTCTGTCTAGTTTGACGAAAACTTTGTCTCTGTGGTCAACAGACCTGAGGTTTTGTTCCTAAAATTATTTGCTGCTGATCAGAACCTCATTATCCTGAGGGCTTAATGCTTAAGGGAGTGGTCATGCTAGGGGAAAGGGGGCAGGTGAGTCAGGGTGCTGGATAAAGCCAGTTTGAATCACCTATCTATCTCAATTTCTTCATTCCAAGGAATTTTCCTAACTTCCTACTATCCTGCCTCGGGTCCAAATTAAAACAGGAAACTAGTGACCTTCTGAAGGGAAAATGGAATGAATTTTAAGCAATCGAATAAACAAAAAGCTAGATTATATTAGGAACATGACAAGGAAAACATATTTCTTTTGCTAACAAGAAAAACAAATAAAAGAATTTGTAAAACCCCAGATAATACCAGAAAAGCATGGTAAACATATAAAGGAAACTAAAATGGGTCGTTATTTTGAGCAATTAGAGCATAGTAAAAAATGAGAATCAATTTGGACATTCTCTTATTATAAGTATCATTGGGGTTGTGTCTATGGCACTACAGAAATGGAGACATACTTAGATCATGCCAATTGACATTGTTGTGAGGGCTATTTACATAGCTATGCCAATTTAATTAAAATGTATTGCTTTTCAACTTTTATAATAAGCCTACTCTTTTTTTTTTGAGATTTTTAAAATTTTTATTCAAGTGATTTTGAATAGTGCTATGGTGAAATATCATTACACATAATCATTTATAGCTGACAGCATGCAATAAATTAATTCTCAGGTTTTTCTTCAAATATCCAGTAATGTCATAAGCATGAAAGGACAGATATCAAACTAGGAATAGTTGCTCAATTCCAAATATACACTATCATTTGAAAATTTTAAGTTGAAAACAATTTCTTAAGGAATGTCTCTATACCTGATTTATTGCACAGTAGAGGTTCAAGTATAAATGCAAAAAAAAACAACAACATGCTTTTTACTTAATATCATCCATCCCTCCCTCCCTCCTCCACATAGAAAAATAAAGCCACCTTACTTATCAGTGTTAAAGCCAGAAACTAGTGGCCAAAGACTCAACTGGTCTTTGTAAAGGAGTTTATAGCTTTCAGTTGAAATCTCTAAGTGAGAATTTTCATTCTCAGCTGCTGGCTCTCTGACCCCATTTCCATGGAGACAAAGGTGGGAAAGGATTAGTAAAATTATGTTAAGGGGAATAGCAGGTATATCTTAGTGACTCAGTAAGGGTTGCTGGTAGCCAGCTGCATTGGAGCCCTAATTATTGTAGTGTCCTATTTATTTTTATTAGCTCAGTTAAGTGTCAGGAATAAAAGCCGACAGCAAGGGAATGGATTAACTGATACATGGGGAAAGCTATCATTTTTTTTTCTTTTTGTTTAGTTCTGTTAATGAAGATCTCAACTTTCTGATATTTGGGGAAACACCAACCAACCCTCCCACCCTTATTACGGAAGTCTGCAGGTTCTGGTAGGTAACACTGTCAGCTCTCGGCCACTAAACCAGACCGTGAAAAACAGTAGGAAGGATTCTCTCTCCACTGTTAAATGTCAGCACCCATTTTACATTCATTTTGAGCTTCATTTCTCAGCTTCAATTAAACTATATCAACATGGCAGGTAACTTTTATTCATATAAATGTCACCTTTACAATCAAATACCTTATTTTTAGTCATTTAACCTTGAAGTGAATTTCAGTTACTTATGTGTAGCCAGTCTTAACAAAAACAGTCATTAGTATTGGAGGAGTGGGTATTTGGAAATGCTGCCTTAAAAAAAAAGTTTTCCCCTGGAATAAGCCTACTCTTAAAACAAAACAGAATAAAAGTGGAATCAACATTGAGGAAATAAAAGTAAGAGTATATTAAGCAAGTCATTTAAAAAAAAGAGCTTCATTTGCTACAAACCATTGAGAAAATCACATCACAATAAAATATAGGATGATTATTTGCTGAGAGAAGTATGGGCCAGTGTTAGGAAAATTATCCTATATAATAAAAGCCTAATATGCAAATAGACCGAATGGTAGAACAATTCGTGGAACAACTATGACGTGCACTGACTACCAGGGGCCAGACGCTCAATGCAGGAGCTACCCCCAGCCCACAGGCCCCAGGCCAGCCAAGGAGGCGATCAGCGCCAGCCCCCCTAACCACCCCCTGATGGCCCTGTCAATTGCCTCCCACAGAGGGAGGCGACTGGCAGCGGCAACAGGAGGTGGGGCCGGTGAGCAGGTGGCGCCAGGCCAGCCAAAGTGGGCGCCAATGGGGGCCCCCCAGTAGTACCGCTGGTCGCCCCACAGATCGGCCTGATCGCCGGCCAGGCCTAGGGACCCTACCCGTGCATGAATTTTGTGCACCAGGCCTCTAGTCCCATACAATTGTACTCTGAACCATAAAAAACAATTTAGCATATAGTGTAAAGCATTGATTTCTTGAAAACCTGGATTTCTTTGAAGGTAACAGACTGTTGTAAACTGAATGCTTGGTTCCCCAAAAATTCATATGTTGAAGACCTACTAGAGGAGGTCTCTTGGGAAGCAGTTAAGGTTAAATTAAGTCATAAGGATGGGACCCTGTTCTGATAGGATTAATATCCTTATAAAGAGAGACCAGAGAGCTCACTCTCTCACTCTCCTCATGCACACACTAAGGAAAAGCCATTTGAAGACATAGTGAAATGGCAGCTTCCTACAGCCAGGAAGAGAGCTCTCACCAGAAACAGAATTGGCTAGAACCTTGATCTTGGACTTCTAACCTCCAGAACTCTGAGAATATAAGTGTCTGTTGTGTATGTCCCACAATCTATAGTATTTTGTAGGGCAGCCTGAGCTAAGACAGAGATCAGTGATGTGGATTAAAAAGGAGGTGGAAAGAAGATAAATGTCCCATGTTTCCAGTTCAATCATCTTAGCTCCATATTTATTTGTCTTACATTTATTGCTTATTATATATGATATCAGAGTTTCTCTGATGAAAGGAAAAGAGTTCTAAGTCAAGAAGAGCGCATCCCTGAAGTAATTGAATGTGAAAGCATTTAAATGATAAATAACTTCAGTTGCTTATTCTCAAATCATACTAGTTTCTCTTCACACCGCCATTTTTACACATTAACATTTTATTTTAAAATAATTTCTAAGTTATAGAAAAGATGTCAAATATTTACATCCTTCAACCATATTAAACAAGAATTACCATATTGCCAAAATTGCTTTCTCAGCTTTCTCTCTTCATCCCTTCTTCTCTTTTTACATATGTTTGTAAATAATATAATATACACATATAAATCTAAACCTTGGAGATTAAGCTGCAGATACACTTCCTTATTCCCAGAATACTTTAGCATGTATTTCCCAAGAACAGGGACCTTCTCATATAATTGCTTTCATGACACCTTTGAGCTTTCTTTGTCCTTTCTCTACTTCTTTCCCATAATTTTTTCAGATTGTATCTGGTTAGTTTTGTTCTATACATATACCAGCATTCCAAGTGTGGTAATCTTAGTAGAAAAAGACAGGACAAATATATAGAAGAATACATAGAGTTCATTTGCCATGGAGGGATTATGAAAATGGGTTTGATGAAGATTCAAGCAGAGCCGAAACCGGTTTGGCTCAGTGGATAGAGCGTCAGCCTGCGGACTGAGAGGTCCCGGGTTTGATTCCGGTCGAGGGCATGTACCTGGGTTGCGGGCACAGGATGTGCGGGAGGCAGCTGATCGATGTTTCTCTCTCATCGATGTTTCTAACTCTCTCTATCTCTCTCCCTTCCTCTCTGTGAAAAATCAATAAAATATATTTAAAAAAAAAAGATTCAAGCAGAAATAACCATGTGTGGTCTTCTCCATTTAAAACTGTAAAAAGCTGAATATGGTGTTTTCAGATGAAATAGTAATCATGTGTATTGTTGTATCACAGACAAATCATTCTGCATTCTATTTTTGTTCTTGTTCTTCCTTCTAATTCTTCATGAAAGATATCCAAAAACTGATCTTCACTGAAAAACAACACTAAAATCAAGCACAAGATTGTTTTGGCAAAACATATTGGACTGATACAAGACCAATTAGTATATTTCAGTTCAGGCCTCAGGACATTTTCTTCAAGTGTTTTCATTTTTATTCATAATTTAAAATTTACCTCTCTTTTATTTTGAAATACATGCTTGTTTTGGAGACAAACTCTGGCAATATGTCAAGGAGAAGTTATAGCTAACTGATTTGAATAGTGTTTATCAAGAATCTTTGGTAATTGTTTTTCTCTCTGGAAATCTGGCAAACAGTTCAGGGAGATGTTCAGTTTTAAACAGAGATGTTACCGTTTAAAACTAGATTCATGTAAAAAGTACCCTTGTATCCCTCACTTGAAACTTTTGGTAACATAAATCAAAACAAAACACCCATAAAACAGTAGTCTGCTTCTTTCATCTCTTTAGGTTCTGTGCTCTGTTCAACTATTTCAGCGTTTTTTACATCAGCTGTACTCACATTAACTCATGCATTCAATGGGAAACAGAATTTTTGAGTTGCACAAATAGGATGTAAAGGGATTCTTTAAAGATTTAGTCATAGTTCAGAGACTTAAAATTAAACACTACCTCAAAGAGAAGAGATAGGCCCACTTTTCTTTAAATTAAATTATCATTATTAGAATAGGTAAAATTGTATCATATAAAATTTTGATCTGCTAGATATTGGAAAATGTGTTTAAAAACTAAGGTGGGGACCTGACTCATTTACTTTATTATTTTTCCAGCTTTATTGAAATATAATTGACCTATAATATTGTGCAACTTTAAAGTGTAGAATGTGCTGATTTAACACACTTACATATAGAAAAATGATTGCAGCATAGCCTTAGCTAACAATTCCATCACATCATCTAATTACTATATCTTTTTGCAGTAAGAAAATTTAATATCTACCCTCTTAGCAACTTTCAAATGTATACTACAGTATTACTAGCTATAATCACTATGCTATACATTAGATCCCCAGACCTTATTCACCTTATGACCGGAATTTTTTAATTGTTGACTAATATCTGCCACTCCCCCCTCCCCCAACCTTGAGCTCCTGGAAACCACAAATCTACTCTTTGTTTTTATAATATTAGCTTTTTTAGATTTATCACATAGGTCCTAGCATACAGTATTGGTCTTTGTCTGTCTGACTTATTTCACTTAGTGTAGGCCCTGGAGGTCCATCCATGTTGTCACAATGGCAGAATGCCCTTCCTCATGGCTGAGTAACATTCCATTGTACATGCATACCGCACCTTCTGTATCCATTCATCTGTTGACAAACGATTAGGTTGTTTCCATATTTTGTCTATTTGAATAATGCTGCAATGTACCCTTGGAGTACAGATCGTCTTTGATCTAGTGGTGTTTTCATTTCCTTTGGGTATGGAGGAATTGCTGGATATTAGATTGGTAGGTCTATTTTTAATTTTTTGAGGGACCTTTATACTGTTTTCCACAGTGGCTGCCCAAATTTACAGTCCCACCAACAGTGTGCAAGTGTTCCCTTGATTTAACACTTTCAAATAAGTGCAAGGAAGTGTCTTTGTGTCATGTCTACTAGAATGACTAGCATTTATTACGGGTTACCTAATTCTTTAAGACTGACATTTTAAAGGGGTTGTGGTCCTCAAATCATGTTGTGTTGTTATCTTTTCCATAGTTATAAGATATAATATATATAAGATGTTCATATAATAAAAAAAAAACATTTATTTTTTTAAGTGAGAACTGGTGTCAATATATATTTGAGCCTTTGGATGAAATTTCAACTAAAATTATCTACTAAAATGATAGTTGTTAGACATACCTTCTCTAAACTTGGATATTTGAAAACCATTATTGCAACTTAAAAAGCACAACTCGCTATAAAATTTAAAGTATATTGAATGACCTTCTAATGACTAACTAAACACATTTTAAAAATAAAGCTAATATATATTCACTTTTCTTTATGTAAATTACAGGAAACTAGTCTATGAGCTTTCCATATTCTTTAGTTCATTTTGCTACATGTAATGTCACCTTACAGTTTGTGGACATCTAGTGCCAACAGTTGTTTCTCTTTACTAAAGTTCCTAAATTTTGAGTTAGTTAAAGGAAAGTGACTTAAAAAGAGCAATTCTGCCACCTGGTGGTCTGTAAAATATGGAGTAGCTGCTTGCTTCTGGGTAATCGCCAGTGGTTCCTTGCCAACTTGAAAATTATAACTCTGAATCAGAATTACAATTCTGTGCCCCTCCCCATTTTCTTCCTCACTCCCCAGAAGTTTGCACAATCCAATCACGGAAGCTGGTAACCTTATCTGTACCTGTGCCACAGTTAGGACTCATTCTTCAGGATTGTTATTCAAATTTATAAGCCAAATAACAAAACTGTAATTGAAACCGAATGTCTTTCTGCCTGGAATTTTATTTTGAGTATATGTATTTTTAATTTAGGATGTATTTGTACATTGCTGAATTACTATTTGATACCCTGGACCACAGAGAGCATATTGTTTATTCTATTTTTTAATATAAATAATAAGAACAATAAACAAAAACAACCTTGCAATTTTTAAAGATTGCAACTTTTAGGAGCTAGGAAAAGTTGCTTGCGTGTGTTTTGAACTCAGATAATTAATAGAAGTAACCCATAAAACTTTTGTAAAATTAACATTCATGGGATTTTAAAAGAAACAAACAAAAAAAAACATTAATAACAAAGAAATTATCACTAAACTAATTGTCGTGGCTCTTCTCTCACACTGGAACTTACTAGGAAATAATGCATTTTCTCAGGGCTTCCAACTTACCATCTTCCCTAGAAAGAGCAGAGCATGGAATGCTACAAACATTGGCCTGGATTTCTGACTCTTGTTTCCCTTGATACTTGAATTACTGAACTCTTTGAATCATTCTGTTCCTTTCGTGTATTTATTTTCAAATAGAAGATATTAATTAGTCTTTATAGGACACAAATTTAAAATTGAGTATTCTTAACCTTGGGAGTCCTTGAAAGAGCTTTATCAGAAATATAGATGGTGGTTGGCGTGAAGAAAAACCATCATTTTTATCTGATTCTCATCATGACACTGCCCCCCAAATGGGCAATAATGACCCTGAAGAAGTGTCTGCTTTCTACAGCTCTAACCCCTGTGAGCAGATGGTAAAGGTTCACGTGGTATGCTACTGCCATCTTGTGTCCAGTAAATATCTCAGTTTTCACTGGGGGTGAAGATTGCAGCGGTGTTTCAGAATATTTCTGAATCCAGCCTGCAGGGTTTTACAGAGACTTAAGGGAACAGAATGTAGAAAAAGAACGTGAACTTCAGACTGTGGTCCCCTTCAGGCAGCACTAGAATGATAGTCAAAGAAAAACATTAATAAAGGATTAAAGATTTGTCCTCAGTAGTTTTTCTCTTAAATGACACTTTTGTACTTGGAGCAGATATTAGAACTGGCCGGGATGCCATAGGAGAGGACATCTAGAAAGTAACATTTAACCAATAAAGTCAAGAAGGTATTGCTAGCTCATTGGGATGCTGCGGGGGGGGGGGGGGGGGGGAGGGTTCAAATCTTAGAACCTTAACATTTTCTCTATCTCCAAATTTCTGGATATTCAAAACTTCCTAAAGTTTAGGCATTTCAAACTGCGAAAAGAAGAAATAAAATGCTCAGATTTACTTATTACCTAAAATCGGAAGAATTTTTGTGATTTCTAGTTAGGTGGCCATATTAATATATGTTGATTTCACTACTATAGATAATTGTTCTAAAGGTGATTTTATCTCTTAAATACTCCTGAAATCTAACAAATGTAAGACTAATCACAGAACATTAGAAAGAAGATATGAAAGTCCCAATGTTTACCTGCCTATTCCACATTAACCTGCCAATCCCACGATCCCGTGACTGTTTCTTTATATTTCTGAGTATTACCAACGTGCCAGCTGCAAGAGAGGACAGCACGAGAGAGCTGGCTGTGCTCTTGAGTAATAAATGAATTCTGGAGCTGAGGGGAGGGAGCACTATTAAACTTCTCTCTGTTGTGATGACAAAATTATCTCTGGAAAACTTAGAAAAATCATAGCAGATGTTGTGGAGGTTATTTCCAGCCAGCACAGAGTTTCTACTTCAGGGGAAAAGTGAAGTAGCCCCTTAGCTGAAAGGGGAGCTTGAGAACTGATCTTGAACCTGATTTTGAGCAGCAAGAACACAGATATGGTGGCTTGCACAGAGGACATCCCTTGAGGCTGCTTCTGTTAGATTGCAAACTGTTCTTCTAGAGTGGGAGAACTTAGCCTCATGATATACCACTGGAGTCCAAAAATAAGCAGGATTAATTAGTATAAAAATAAGCTCCAATAAAATCATCTTCTCAGGAGAAAGTTGCTTCGTATAATATTTTTACCTGGGGGTGAAAGGTAGGGGAGTGGCTGAGTTTCATTTAAAACATCCATTTAAAAAGCATTACTCATATTTTCTGGATCAATTTTCCTTTTGTCTTAACTTTTGATTGCACCGTTGGCTTCCTATACATTTAAGAAAGGCATCTAAGAAATATCTGTAACCAGGGCCTCAGTTAAAATAAAACATGCCAGGATCCAAGGCTCTGCTTCTGAACCACTCAGATTCTTCCACGAGCAAACAGCTCTGAAGTCAGCACCATGTACCTGTTTTTTGGACTCTCTCGCCTAAGGGCATGGTAGCTCTCCCAGTTGGCAGCACTGCTGTTAGGAGACCGCATTGTTCTGGGCCTGCCCATCGGATATGCCTATCGCAGAGGAAGAGCTGCAGGAACTGATAGATGGTTGTAAAGCCCTGTTTCCTTCCACTTTATGCTTCTTGACCAATGGAAACAAAGCACAGACGCAGAAAAACCAGGAATCACATAACAAAAGAGCTCGGGCATAAAAATCTTTCATTTCGGACAGTGGAAACTTGATTTTTGTTTTGTTACATCCTTCCCAAAATTTGCTTAGGAATCACAAAAACAGTCCTGAAAAGACCCGAAAGAACATATGCATGCCCAGTTTCCTGCCATCAGGGGCCTGTTTTATGTGCCCCTGGCTTCCCTGGCCCCACCGGACCGAGAGTATAGATGTGCTCTTGGCAATCTTACCCATTTTTTCACATCAGTGACGCTGGGCTCTCCACTCCACATCCTCCTGACCTGATTCTGCAGCTGCTGCTGCATCCCTTCTCCTCCCAACGACCTTGGCTGGATTTTGACTTGAAAATGCTTTTTGTGCCCACAGTGACCTCTGATCCTTCTACTGTTACCTCCTTCTACTGTTGTGATTCCCAATGAACTTAAGTCCCTGACGGAACTCCCTTCTCATTGCTCCCTTGCAGCAAATGTCCTAAACACCAGCCTTGCAAACTGATGACCTTCTCAAGACCTCGATCAGCCTCTTCTCTTGGGGACTTTGGGATTGTTTCCCCAGCAGTGTGACCAGGCTGCATGGAACTGCACCACAGAAGGTTGCAATCCAAGTGTCTATCTCTCTCTACCTCCAGTGCTCTCCAGTGGCCAGGAGCAACTCAAGGCAGCTCAATTACTTTCTGCCTAAGGATAAACTCTTTCTGCATCCAAAGCACCTTGAAGGGGTTAAAATAACCTTTGACCTCACTTTGTGTTATAGATGAAAATGTCAGTTCCAATGTGCTCTGCAGTATTTTCCCCCCCAGAAGTGTCATTAATTTTTTGTGGAGCTCTTCGCAGCTTTTATTGCTAGGCTGAAGACAGTACAACTGATGTGCAGAACAAGCCTGTCCCCGTGGGGTAGTTGCGTCACTAAAATGTATGACGATAAACGTAAATGGTAAAGTTGTACTTTCCCCTGCATTTTCAAAGTTAGGATAAGGGGTAGTTTTTGCACATGGATATTTTTTCACCACCCTATGTTTTTAAAGAAAATTTTGCTTGTTGTTATTTGTTTACCAAAAAACACATTTAATGACCTCAAATCTTTTTCACCCTTTAAAGTTGACATGGATTTTGCTCTTTCTTATTGACCTCAATATATTTTGAACTGTAGGAACATCAAAAGTCAATATCAATTTCTTTCAAAAAGAACCAAAGAAAAAGTCATTCGCTGTTGCCATAAAAATAATTTTTAAAAGGCTCTTCTCTGTCTGACTGATTTCACTTAGTATGATTTAACTTCTATGTGGAATCTAAACAACAAAAGCAGAAACAAATTCACAGATATGAAAAAAAGACTGATGGTTGTCAGATGGGAGCAGGGTTGAGGGACTGGATGAAAAAGGTGAAAGGATTAAGATGTACAATTTAGCAGTTGAAAAATAGCCACAAGGATGTAAAGTACAGTGTAGAGAATCTACACTAATAAAAGAGAAAGATGCAAATTGACCGTACCTTTGCGATGCCCACCAGCCAATCAGGAGTGAGTATGCAAATTAACCCAACAAAGATGGCGGGTTAATTTGTATACATGGGCGCCGAGCGGCCAGGGGTGGGGCGGGACACTTGCATCATCTCCATGGTGATGATGCAGGTGTTCCGCACTGCCCCAGCCGCTCCGGGCCTCTGGGCAACGTGGGAAGGTGGAAAGGCAGCTCCAGGCCAGAACGAAGGCAGAAAGGCAGCTCCAACCTGAGCAAAGGCAGTGCTGGCAGCAAGGGGAAGGAAGGCCCATTCTTGCATGAATTTTCATGCATCAGGCCTCTAGTCTATATATATAAAAGCCCAGCAACCGTTACAGCAGAACAATCAGAACGACTGGTCGCTATGATGCACACTGACCATCAGGGGGCAGATGCTCAACACAGGAGCTGCCCCCTGGTGGTCAGTGTGCTCCCACAGCGGGAAGGCTGCTCAGCCAGAAGCCGGGTTCACGGCTGGTGAGTGCAGTGGTGGTGGTGGTGGGAGCCTCTCCTGCTTCTGCGACAGCACTGAGGAGCGGCAAGCAGAGCAGTAAGGAGTGAGCGGGCAGGCGGTAAGGAGCAAGCATGTGGGTGTTCAGGAGCGAGCAGGCAGGCGATTAGGAGCGAGCAGGCGGGCATTTAGGAGCGAGCACGCAGGCATTAAGGAGAGAGAAGATGGGCAGTTAGGAGCGAGGTGTCCCGGATTGTGAGAGGGCACAGGTCGGGCTAAGGGACACCTCCGTGCATGCATGAATTTCATGCATCGGGCCTCTACTATAGTCAATAATATTGTAATAACTATATATGATGCCAGGTGGGTACTAGACTTATCAGGTAGATCATTTCTAAGTTATGTAAATGTCTAACCACTATGCTGTACACCTGAAACTCACATAATATTGAATGTCAAATATAATTGAAAACTAAAAACAAATTTAAAAAGATTTTCTCTCCTAAACTAGTATTTATCTTAAAGAAAGTTTAAAGAAAGAGTTGAGCAAATATTTTCATCTTCAAATGTGACTATACTTTAAAAACCTTCAACAAAATTGGGCTTTCCTTATGGCATCTGTATTCTACAACTAAATTAAACTTTCATTATCATGTGTGAGATTGTATCTTGTGGTAAAATAGGCTTATTGCTATCTGCCTTCCATATACCTATGTAATTCTGTGTGGATGTGTAAGTGCATGTAGTTGGAGGTGAGGTGGAATGTGAGCATGTTTAAAGAATTTTTTAAAGGAATCAGAATCTTGATCCTCCCGAATGAGCAAGTTGGATGCCCATCAGAATCCACTTCCTTGTAGATAAGGTGACAAATCTAAATGTGTTTTGATGAGCGGTATAAGCCAGGACAGCCCACATCTATATACCACTAATCTCATATTTGGAATCCCACAAACTCATTCAATCGGTTGCATTTCCTTGTGCTGTTTTTCTAGGTTCATAATCATCTATTTTCAATTCTGAAACCCAAAAAACTGAAAGTTTGGCTCTCTTTCCTAACTCATTTGGTAGCAAAAATCTGACCTGGAGCTATGCATAGTCGTTACTTACTTTATCCAAATTAATTTCTACATTTCACTGCAAAAATGTTAGTACATTTGATGACAACATGGGTTGCCCATACCATATCACCTATCTACATCTACAATGATAAAATTTCTAAATTCTGAAACTCATCTGGCCCTAAGGCTATTAGATCAGAGATTTGGGCCTATACTCAACACAGGATATACTGAATAATACAATCACTTCTGGAAGGAGAAATGTACCCAGAGAAGAACCTTATGAAACCACTGGTTCCTGACTGGCAATAAAGATGGCACCAATACTTTGTTAGGGACAAGGACAGGACTAGAAATGATAAGGGGGGTGAAAAGAAAAGAGAGCCGTGGGCATCAGGTAGTAAGCACTGACTATAGGGCACAGGCTCAAAAGAAACTTTGCTCCAAGTCATCATCCAAGAAGCAAAAGTAAGTTGCTTTTCTTCTGCAGCCTTCTAGTATCCCAACTGGGTCATTCCACACTTCTGTAGATGCATCTTGGAGCATTTCCTTCAGCGCTGAGAGGGACAGAGCAGATCTCACTGCTTTTAAGGCCTATAAAACTGCAACCATGATTTATTGTATTTACATTTGAATTAACTTATTCCAAAATAAATGTTAAGAATAGAGAAAGATCAGCAACTCCTGAATGTATATTCCATATATAAAGGTTCTAATGTTAAAAAAAGAAAGAAAATGTCAAATAAGTAATTGAAATTTATAATGGTAGCACTGAAGAAACTAATTCAGATCTCTGAAAATTTGACCAAATGTCTATTTTCTTTCCTTATATATTGTATGTATGTTACATATATTTTTAATGTCAATTTGAATTCCTTTCTATTAGATAAACCTTTAAAATGCAAAAGGAGGAAATTGTTTAAAAACAGTAAACATCTTTTAATAGTTATAAATTTATTCTTGTGCTCAGAATCTGTAAGGATTCAACAAATAATCTAACATATTATTTCCAATTTGCCAAAATCTTAAGCATATGTTATCACTAAGTATTTTAAGCAATTGAGACATTTTTTTATACCCTGTTCTTCAAACATTTTCTAATTGCTGGTTTAAGTGAAGAATTTCATCTTAACTATAAACAACTTGCTTAAGAAAGCAAAAATGCATAACTGCGAATCATGTAATATACCTGGTTTAATAATAACTTGGAAATTTGTTTGTAAATTATATTTAGGGGGAAAAAAGCCTTCCATTAATGTTTCATTGTGGACATAGAATTATAACGAAGCCCTAGTAGCAATATGTCCCTCTTGCTCCCAGACACAATAGATAGGTTCTTTATTTGATTACATCCTCAGGAATTCACTGTGGCTCACTGTGGAGAGGAATCTGGGATTGTGCTCATTTAGAGCTGGAAAGGGATATGACCAACAAGAGATCTAACAGAAAGCAAACTGTGCCATGTGGCTTCTGTTTGCCTTTTGAAGCTCAGTGAGAGAAATCTGAGATGCTCTGGTGATGTTTTTCCTTTGTCATCAAAGATTTGTCGAGGAAGGCAGAAAAGCCGTGAATTTGACACATTGGTCAAAATACAAGAAGCCTACGACAGCAGATGGAAAATCGGGGGCCTGCAGCTGCTTAAATGAATCCCTGGGCTGCTGCGCATCTTCGGAAGAGGCCACTCCCAGAATGAAGCTACAGAGTTCTTCTCCCCATCACTAGCCACCCCTGCAGGTCAAAGCTCATAGGGGAATTCCATTTGCTTCCATTCTGATAGGCTTTTATGAAACGTCAATATTTGGTCAGTCACCTTTTGTATCAAAGGGATATAACCAGTGATGAGTGAAAATTGGCTAATTAAAGCTTTCCCTTTTTTTTGGCCTATTATCTCCAGAATTCGGATATATATATATATTGCTTGTTTGTTCTGTTTATCTGTTTTAAAATTTTGTCAACTATGTGTTTGCAAAAATTCTGGGAATGTTTATGTTATCCTGAATCTGAGATTTTAAAAATACATAATAAATACCAAGTTCAACCTCTACTTGACTAAAATGTAATAAGCTTTCAAAATTCCATTTTAAGCTATCACAATCAAAGAGTTTTTAAGGAAGAAAATTCTGGAAATATTAATATCCCCATAGACCACATTTTTTATTCATGAGTTATTTATTTTGATAAGATAGTGCATCCCCAAAGTATAAGGAAATGTGTTATAAATAAAAAAAAATATATGAGATAGAAAATTGAACAGCCCAGTTGTTCTTGGGGTTTTTTTAGGCATTAAAATTATTCTCTCCCAACTCAGAATCTGTCATATATTAAGATAGAAGTGCTGATACTATCTTTGTATTTGAACATTAGCATTCTGATAAAAACACTTTATAATTGTAGTAGCAAGCTTCTTTCTATTCACTTCACACCTGCTCTTTATGGGATACTGTACCTGAAAAAAAAAAAAACATAGGGTTGTAATGCAATGCTTGGGTGGTCCTTTTTGATCATGTTTGGGTGCTGTAGGAATTCCTGCAAAGAAAAATCAGAAATGACCCAATGGGAATGAGCAGGAGGCAGAGGCAGGGAACAGCATATCTGAGTGTGAAAGAGAGAAAAAGGGAGAAAACCATGTAAATCTGACAGATTAAAACTTTTTCTCATGAATTTTGAAAATCATCTGCTGGGCTGACTTTGGGTTATAACTTACGGCCTCAACAGAAGCCAGGAAGTGCTTGATAACAAGGCCACGGCAACCCAATGGATAACAACTTAAGGCTACGAGAGATCCCCAATGTTGCCATCCCTGGATCAGTGTGTATGTCCTAGAAGAGAATCACTTTTAAGAATGTAAATCTAGCACCTTTCCCCAACTTAATTCATTGAAAATGTTAGAAAAACATGACTTTTTTTTCTTCGAACTTGTTCTGAACTGACTTGAATTTTCCCACCCAGGGAGCAATTCTGAAAAGATTCTCGTTGCCAACATTTCATGGCTAAATTTTTCAAGCATGACATACCAGGCAAGACTTAGGCTAGTGTCTTTAAGAGTAAGTTGTTTCAGTCTTGGGATGGTTGCCCTTTTTCCATTTACCAATTTTACTTCTTTGTTTCATCTCTGCAGGAAAGAGTTTGTGTGGTTGGGGAAAGGGGAGCATCAAAGAGTGCCTGCTTTTGCTGGACTTGCCTGCTCTCAAAACTATGATTCTATCACTTTAAGATGAAAACACTGACAGCTAGGAAATAAATTAACACTTTTGACTGGTGTTCAAAGCTATGATTTCATATGAATGTTACAATGATTATTCCATACTAGGATAAAGACGCAAACTGATGAATGGCTTCATAACCTCCAGCAACTATGTGAAGTTGTTTTATTAAAAACAAGAGGCCCAGTGCACAAAATTCATGCACAGGTAGGGTCCCTTCATGCACAGGTAGGGTCCCTAGGCCTGGCCAGTGATCATGGCCAGTCAGGGCCTTTCTTCCCCCGGCTGCCAGCTGCCGGCAAGGGTTCCTTCATTCCGCGCCACCCCCTGGTGGTCAGCACACATCATAGCGAGCGGTCAACCTTTAGGTCAGTCAAACTCTCAAGGGGACAATATGCATATTAGCCTTTTATTATATAGGACTACAGGCCCAGTGCACGAAATTCGTGCATGGGTGGGGGTCCTTTGGGGTGGCCTTCAAAGATCAGGCCCTAGCTTGCACCTCCAGCCTCACAGCCCCAGTTTGTGCCCCCAGCCTCACAGCCCCACAGCCCCACCTGGCACCCCGCCTTGGCCTGGCACCAACCGCTCGCCCTGTCCCCCACCTCTGCCACTGGTTGCCTTCTGTGGGGCAACTTGCAGAGTGATTGGGGTCCCTGCTTGCACCCACCTTGGCCTGGCGCCACCTGCTCACCCTGTCCTTTGCCACCGCCACTGTTTACCTTCTGCTGAGCAACCGGCGGGGCGATCAGGGGCCCCCCAATTGGCCTGGTGCCGCCAGCTCATCAGCCCTGCCCCCCCACCGCCACCACTGGTCGCCTTCTGCAGGGGGATCAGCGGAACAATCAGGGCCCCCACTCACACCCAACCTGGCCTGGTGCTGCCCGCTCACCTGCTCCACCATTGGGCCACAGTCCCACTCTCATCAGGGCCCATCGGGACTGGCAGCACCTCCTCTGCCGCCCACTGCCAGGGCCACATCACCAACGCCTGCCATGTTCTGCACCGCCCCCTGGTGGTCATATCACATCATAGCAAGTGGTTGAACTCCAGGTCAGTCGAACTCCCACCTGAGGGGACAATTTGCATATTAGGCTTTTATTATATCGGATAGTGACCTTTGAGGGGGGGTGGGAAGAGACTAACAAAGAATTTATATGCATGTATGCATAACCCAGGGACACAGACAATAGTGCCATGAAGGCCTGGGGGGGGGGGCAAGAATGGGGTGGAGGGGGGTCAGTGGGGGGGGAAACGGAGACATCTGTAATACTTTCAAAAATAAAGATAAAAAAATTTTAAAAGATAGTGACCTGTTTTGTTTTGTTTTTTCTGTCTCTTCTTAACACAGAATGAGAATAAAGAGGCTCAAAGTGCAGGAGAGACATAACTTACACATTCAAGATTTTCTAATTATGATGGTTGTTATGATTTCTGAGAAAGATTGCCAATTGATCTCCTTCTACGAAGAAGACAACATTTGGTTAGAGAGCCATCTCCCTTAGCGGAAGAAAAAGATAGCTGATGATTGGGGTCTCCCACGCTGGCAGCTAGCATGCTTTATAGCATACAAGCCTCTGACACTAACTTTTGCCTCTATTACATTAAGAGCAACAGGGTTTTCTTCCAGTGTGACTATAAAAGGACCTTGAATTTCCCCCATTTATTGCAGAGTCAGAAAATGAAAGCGTATACATTGGCATGTGTTAAATAATGTGTGTTATAATTTCTAGTAAAACTCATAGGTTATGCCAATGATCATGGGATAACTGCATCTTCTGAGATCATGGTGAAATCTAGAATCTTTCCATCAGATTTGATATCAAAGCAGACCCCTGAGTCATAACCTCTTCTCTGACCTCACTTGGCCATTCTTTCTCCTCCCATTGCCCCTCCATGTCCACAGCCAGCAGAGTGCTTACACCACCACTCAAACAGCACAGGAGCAGGGATGCCCTCTGGAGCCCTTACAAGAGCCCCTGAGTGTCCAGGAAATGCATCCATTGCCTCACTGTATCCCAGCCCTCACGGAGAGCCCCTTCCTACCTCCTCTGTGGAGGGAGAGCTCGGTCCCTGGAGTTCTCCATTCCAATCAGTCACCATTCATTTCATCACATTTGCTCTGAATAAAGCTATAAAGTCAAGAATCCACTCAAGAGAAATGGTGTAGGCATTAAGTTTGGGCTATTTTCTGGTGGTATATACTCAGCTTCTTGCCTCATTTCCTCTAGTGCTCGGTCATAGAATTTAAAGGATTTCTAAAGACGATAAAGCTGAAAGCAATGGAAAGAAACTTGGCAAGAAAAAGAAGAGAAAATAAGCCTTCAATATTAAAATCCTTTAAAAGGGGATGAAGGAATTACATTAAATGGCAATTACAGTACAGTAAGGAAATGACTCTGGGGCTGGTAAGCTCATCATGATTTGAGGGGAGAATTCCATAGCACAGCAGGCAAAAGCAAAGCTTCGGAGCCAGAGCACAGGCACCAACGTTTTTGTGTGTAGGGGATGTTGCCAGGGCAAAAGCCATTGAGGTCAAGGTCTGGGGGAAGACCACCACTGAGGCTTCTTTCACTTTCAGTGGGCCTTGCCTTCCAGTACTGAGTTTTCAAAGTAGCTGAGAATCATTATGATGACTTTACAGCATCTGGCCAAGTGTTTAATTTACTCAATGGTTCTAATAAACCTCACAGTACCTCTCAGTTGGGGTAATAAGAAAGGTAAGCAATGGAAGAAAGAGTTATTGCCCTCAGTTAATATTTAAGTGTTAATCACATTTCAATTAATATACTCTCAGTCATCACTGCCCAAATGTCACCTGAAGCAACCCTCCAAGCCAACCCCGCCCAACAGTTAATCACTCCATACATGACCTATAACTCTACCTTGTATACAGCTTTATATCATGTTGATCACTTGAGTCCTCAGTCTTTCCTTCCTTTCTTTTCCTTGTAACTATCACCTATCTATATCTATCTATCTATCTATCTATCTATCTATCTATCTATCTATCTACCTATCATCTCTCTACCTCTATTTCTATCTCTATCTTTCCCCCTTCCTTATATCTTTTGCTCTTTCTTTCTTTCCTATTCTGGTCCTCCAAACTGAATTATGAATCTCTTAAGAGAAAAGTAATTGTGCTACATCATGAGATTATGATAAATATTTGTTAAGCTGAACATAACTGAAGATTGTGGGAATCACCCTAAGGATGAGAAAGAGAGAAAGGGAAAGAAAAGACAAATATAATTCCTCATCTATAAAATGTACATAAGATCTGTCTCTAAGAGTTAACTGATCAATTTTGATATTGTGTGGTACATGTCCCGTATATGCTATGCCCTCGAGTAAGTGGATGTTGATGTATTACTATTAATATGTTATTATATTGATTTATTATTTTTAATAACAATATTATGCATATTACTGAGTTCCTAGGTAGTTCTAAGATGACTTAAGCTACTAGGGACTTGAGGTGACTATCTTTGATCCCAAATACAGTCTTGACGATGTTGGAAAAGGCTTTATCACTATCTACCACTCATCTTTTTCATGTTTGTTTTTTTCTGAGTATGTTCTTGCTTGTGGTTTCTCTGCCTTTTGTCTTAAATTTTTTTTCTTAATGAGACTTTTCCATTTTAATGGTTTTAATATTAAATTTCTAAATCTGGTTTTAAAATTAAGTTGGTTTGCAAAACAGAGAAGAGAACATACAAGCAGAAGAAGCTGGTGTTAGTGAGGCTGATAGATCAAAATAATTTTTTTCAATAAGGAAACGCCACAGGTTTGTGGTATCTGGGGACAGATGATTCTAGTCTATTTTGTGTCAGGTATATCCATTCCGTTCAGATGGGAAATGGATTTAGTTTTTGGATGTTTCTCTTTATAATTAGTAATAAACTAGCTCAACTAATTAGAGAAAAATAGAAAATTGAAGAAAATAATCTTTAATCAATGATATATAACTGTTTTTGGATAATAATTATTACCACACTTTTTGTATTTTTTGTGAAAGTGAAATATCAGACTAACATGTAGATTATTTTATGGAAATAAAAAAGGAATATCATTTTTTTTACCTCAGAATTGGCATTAATACTTCTACATATTATCAGACCTAGCACTTTTCAATTTACTGGAATGTTCTGTTTTAAACAGGTTGATTTTGACATTCTAAATACCAATGAAGCTATTGGATTTTCTCATTCTGCCCATGGGAGTAGTTAGAACTTAGATATACATTTTAGAGGAGTCATTAATTTTTAGCTAGTATATAATTAAAGCCATTAGGCCAGATGAAATTACTTAGGGAAAGAATAAACACGCACAGACATTATTTTGTTATAGTGGTTCTTAGCTGTCAATTATTGAAAAAAATGTATGTAATCAAGCCAATTAAATGGTGATCAATCTTATCATTAAAGAGAGATAAACAACTGTGGCCCCCTAGGGTAATAAAGTTATTGAAGTAAAACCTTGTTGTTATCAACTAGAGGGCATTGGCCTAAATCCCTAATGGTTTTAGAGGTGATGAGACCCTGTACACTTAGCTGAAGCCAACTGTGGCTAGGTTTTACTATCTATTTATTATTTATTTAAATGAACTTGCCTAGAATAAAAAATAAAAAAGAGAATTTTTTATTTTGCCTTTCCTTCAAGTTACTTAAATTTTAAAATAGCTTCTTAATTTTGCTAACTCGAATTCTAGTTCAAATGGCCAAATACAACTACACATTCCATGGCCCTACTTTCTAACTTCCTAATCAGGCTGGTTTCTTCTAGGTTAACATTCACAACCTCAGAATAATTTCAAAAGGGCCTCAACATTCTCTACTTAATATGCAGTATAATGCATTAAATTTTACTTTTCTTCAATAACAAAAACAAACATGTATAAGATTCTAAAATTAATGGAATATTTTTTAAATAATACCAATAAATATAAAACCTTTTGTTGTTTTGATGTGTTATTTTTTCTCTTAAATCTTTTGATACTTATTTTGTTTTGTATCAGAAAACAATATAAATTTTTACTAGTAGAAATAGAAAATAGTAGTAAGAGAAAAGATAATGTATTTAGGTATATGTCATGATTTTAACTGAGAATCGGTGAGGTTGGCTAAGAAACAGACCATAAAGCTTCCAAGGGCCATGGTACAAAGAAAACATAAGCTCAGAGCAATACAGAGGTTATATTTTTGACTACCTCTATCCAACTGAATACATTTTATTCGGGTCCTTTAAATCTTTAGGTTTCAGCCCCATTTGTAAACTGTGAGTTAATGACTTAGTAGACTAATTTCCTGTTAAACTGTCTCTAAACTTAAGGAATGTTATCACAGAAAGCTAAGGATCTATCTGAACTCCATTCTTATCTGAGGTCATAAACAAGCATCTGAATTTGCAATTAGTACATACCATCTAGTTGTGGATGGGCTAGCTTATTGGATCACAATTCTCACCTCTTCTCTTCAACTTAATAGAACTGAATCAAAGAAGGGGAGCTTCTTAAACTATTTTTCCCCGTCAGTGATCTACAATTGGGCAGTGTTTGGTGGGAATAGCGTATCTCTGTTTCATCCAGAATGAGCTGGGTTGGCTTCAAGGTTGGAGTTGAGAATCATCTGAAGGTTTGCTCCTTCACATGTCTAATAGTTGATGTTGGTATCTGTTAAAATTTTATCTAGGCTGCCAATCAGAAAACCTACTCATAGCTTCTGTGCTTCCTCACAAAATGGTTTGTTAGGTTTCAAAGACAAGTGTTCTGATAGAGAAAAAGAGAGAGAAGTAGAGAAAGGAAAAGAGAGCAGATGGAAGCCTTGGATATCAAACACCACATTCTGTTTATCTAAGTACTCACAAATGCCACCAAGATCTAAGGGAGTGGGTAATAAGCTCTACATCTTTATCAGGAGAGGCAAAGTTCTATAAGAAAAGTTGGCAAATACAATCTACCATATTGGCTTGCTCAACAGGTCTCAGCATTGTTCCATGTCTACCTCCTTTCTTTCTAATTGAAAGCCAATAAAAGGATGAGTTCAGACAGGAAAGGAAGGCCAGATTAAACAAGTGAAAGCCCCAGAACTCTAATTGGTGAATGTCAATTTTTTTCTTGGATATCATGACCTCATCAATAAATATTCATTCTTCCCAAACTACATGGAATCATTAAAAGATATTACTGAGTCAACTGACAAAAGTCAAGGGACATCTCAGATCACTTCACTGTTGGAAGCTGATTATGGAGATGTGGAAATTTTCCTTGATAAGAAATATTAGCCACTAGGACAATCATCTAAGTAAGTTCAACAAAGTTACATTGGATTACCTTTCAGAATGATAAGACCACTTACACCTGCCACTTTTAAAAGGCTACCTTTTTGGAACATTTTTTTCCCTATGTTTCTGATCTGGGTACTACTGGGGGTACTTCCTGCCCACGCCAGTGAATCAAGACCAGCAGATTCTCTCCAAGAACTGTAGCATTTTGAAGTACTTGACATCATCCCCAAACTGGTAGAAAACAGGAAGAATTATAAGAATTACAGTTTTGATAGGTTTGTTTTACTATAGCCACAAAATCTTTCATAAAATCATAATAGTATTTTTAATATTGTAGATATTTTATTTTCTTATTCTGACCCATTTTGCAATATGCAACCATATTTTATTATTTTTAAAATTGTGGTTTATACCATTCTTAGACATATTGTCCAGGTTGTTGTTTGGTTTTGCACTTAGCAGAATTAGAAGTCTAGTTTAAAGGATTATTTCTTAAAATATGTTTGCTACTATATGGACAATTAATTTCTTCTATGTAATATAGAGATTTGTATACTAACTTCAAATTGAAAGTATGTGGCAATGAAGCTTATGAGTAGAGAACCTTGTTTGTGTGCACAAGTAAATATTTTCATGGTGAAGTCAAATACATTTGCATATTTAGAGATACATTTGCATGTACAAATATGGGTTTCAAGTACCCAATAGAATTGAACTATATAAACACATATGGTAATATAATCCAATATAGTTCTCAGATTCTTCTCTAGGTAAAGTATCAAGAATGAATGAGCTCATTAGTTCCACAATAACCAATTCTTCCTTCTCAAAGTATCTTATTTTAAAATATGAGGTTCCTACATTTTTGCAAACTATTGAAATTAAAAACAAATAAATTAAACAAAAAAAGACTTTTAAAATAATTTTGGATGGCTAATACAAAAAATATTTTCTTTAATTATAAGAAAAGTACAATAGAATGTTTTTGTTGTTGTTTTAAGAAAGATTTTCAATTCCCTCTAAGAAATTTGTGTAAAAACATATTAAGCAGCTATTGAATTTGGCACTAAATTCATCAAAGCTACTTTCTGAAAGTAAGAGTGATTTTTTTGGAAGACATAATAATTCTCTTCTACCATGAAATTGATACTTATAGATTGAAATTCCTCTCAACCTCTTGCCTCTATCAGGCCTTAAGTTTTAATACTTTGTTGGATAATTTGTCTCATTTTAGGCACTCACCATTATTGAATACTAAGAAAAAGGAAACTGGTTCTTCAATTGGGATAATTTTTTTAAATGTAAAATATCTTTCTTCAAGCATAACTTTTCCTAATTAATACTATCTTTCCAAAATTACCTTTAAAATATAAAGTCTAAAAGTGCCTTTAAGGAAATTTGATCAATTTTTTAGGGCTCAAAAATGATTTTATTAAAAATTTGGAAACAATAAATTCATGCCTAACTTTTTTTTGTAATACTAATCTCTGGACTAATGATGTCTCTTAGGTTCTCATTCAATGATGTGTAATCATTGAATAAATATATTCAGACACCCTCCAAAACAAGCAATTGTGAAATTTAACAAGGCTTATTTGGGCTCACAGCATAATTTTTTTCAAAATGTTTTCTTATTATTTTAGACTGTAAGCAAAGGATACATACATAATTTGTATAAATTAATATGTTTCCATATTCTGCTTCTTTTACTATCATTATCCATAAAACACTAAAACTTTACTAAGCAGATCAGATTCATTCACCAAGCAATTAGTCTGTCATTCTGAATTAAGTGGCATTCACTGTGTAATGAGCAGGCGAGAGAGGGGTTGAAACTCAAGGGACCTGCTTTAAGGACACTGAAAACTACTGTAAGAACACTGAAGAAATATGCAAAAATGATCTATTATTTCCAAAATGGTTTATCAAAATCTTAAATTGTGTATCCCAACAAATGTAAGGAAATGATCAGATATGAATGACACTTGAAACCATGGATTTGGAGATCATTTTAATTGTCATGGAGAAGCACAAATGAGCAGAGGAAGGGGCAGGCAGGTGTTTTAAACAGAAGGAATGTTCTCAGCACAGAAATGGAGAAGGAAATTAAGACACTTAGGCAGAAGTCAAACCATAATCAAAAGCTGCTCTAAGCTTGTTAAGACTAAAAGTTGAGGACACTCAATGCTAAAGGAAAATGGAACCATGCCAGCTGCCCATCATGCGGAGGGTTATCACTCAAGGCAGCTTTGTTGCATTGACTAGCTTCTGTAACCACAATAGGGTCAAAGCCCAGTCATTCATCACATTATTCTTTTCACATGATCGCTACCATTGTTTAAAAAAACTCAATGAGAAACCATCTTAACCTCACCCTAGACTCAGAATTGTAAGGAAAAAAGTTAAACAGTATCCAACTATGCCCATATCAAAATGTCAAGACATGACCTTCTGTTCGCAACCTGATTTAAAATTAATGCTGTCCCAATTACAGTAATGAACCTTGTATTCTGGAAAACACCAGAGTCTCTAATGACCATGAAGCAGGTGATTGCAAGTGTACTATTCCAAAGGAGGCCAAGTGAAAAAAAAAAAAGTATTAAGAGGTGGAGAAAGTCTGGAAGAGAACCTTTCCGTCACAAACTCAGCTTCCCATTCAAAGAATTCTTCAGTGGCCCATGTTCTCATTCCCAGGAGCTGGCTGCATTTAACTTCTGGCCAGAGTCCCAGCATTTCTGTCATTTTTTACCATTTTTTACTGGTCCACAATGATGGAGATTCACACATAAAAGGATATTTAGAGTAAATGTGCACAAATATGGGCATCTTCTCTTCATCTGTTTATGAATGCATGATTACTATGTCCACCCAATAAAAGAAGTAGGGAACATAGAAGTTCTAGTAGATCATCTTGCCAACTTTTTTCTCTTGGCTCACTTAACAGTCCAGGAGGCTATCAAATGAAACTGTCCACTTAAGGGCCTCTCCAAAGACAATTGGAATTGAAGTAGATGCCTAGCCATCCGGGCTTTATGATGCATTATAAGACATCCTTCATCATCACATGTCACCTCCCAGTATGTCTTTCTCCTAGAATTAAAAATCACAATGATACTGATTTCAGGGTGGGAAAAAAATACTTGTTTACTTTTTCTTTGACACATTCATATGCAATGATTCCTTTTGTTGCTATTAATAAGTGGAACACTCGTCCAACTGAATTCCCTCGTGTGTGTGTGTGTGTGTGTGTGTGTGTGTGTGTGTGCATGCACATGCACCTGGCTGGACCGAAATCTCAGGATCATCTATCTATACCTGACAAGCCTGATACACTATGCTAGTGAGTCCTAATGGGTAACATACATCCTCTGTGGCCTACTTGAGGTTTGTTCCATCATGGGGGGACAAAGGGTTCAAGTTTATGCCAGCGCTGGATGTAAGGACTTCTTCAAGTGAAACAGAGCCCATCAATCTCCTCAGAATCATAATCAAAACTCTGGAAATGTTTGGCCAAACCCACTGCTTTTCTTATGAGTTAGAAACCTTTTTTATCACTAATGGATATGAAACAGATCATGCAGCATGTTGAATAGCAACAGTCTGATGCATAACGACAGATAGTCTCAGACATATTTCCTTCACCTCTTGGTTGGCAGACATTGTAAGATTTGAATATACACCAGAAAAGTTCCTCACATCTCTTTCTATGGAGCTAATTCACTGGTGGTGAAAATGTTAACAATCTTGGAGTGCTGGCTCTGGAAAATGCTGAAGTTATCAAAAGCACTCAGCTATTTCACTCAGCATAATACCCTCTGGATCCATCCATGTTGTCTCGATAACAAGACTTCATTTTCTTATAAGGCTGAGTAATATTTCATTGTATATATGTACCATGTCTTCTTTACCCATTTATCTGTTAATAAGACACTTAGGTTGCTTCTGTATCTTCGTTATAGCAAATAATGCGACAATGAATATATGATTTCACTTATATGTGGAATCTAAAAAATTAACAAACAAACTTATAGATGCAGAGAACATTTTGATAGTTGCCAGATGGGAGAGGGGTTAGAGGGCTGGGTGAAAAGGGGGACGGGTAAAATAATAAATAAATAAATAAATAAATAAATAAATAAATAAATAAATAAATGGAAAAGGGGGTAAAAATAAAAAGGGGAAGGGGGGGGGGGGGAGACCGTGCCATCTTGGGTGACTGTCACCGGCATCCAGAGACCAGCTACTAACCCGGCAACAACGGCTCTCAAGCAGCGCGACTACGTGAACTCAGAGGAACTCTGCTTCTCCCCACAGAAAGATCCAAGCAACAGCGGCCTCCTGATCTCCACACGCTCTGTCTGAGGAACAGCTGCTGTGGGTGAAGCCTCCCTCCACCAGCCAAAAGAGCCACAACAGCTGTGAACAGCACCCATCAGAAGACCCGCTAACAACAGAGGAGCAGCTGCTACCACAACCGCCCAAGGAGCAACCACAGCCCAAGGAACCACTGCCACCTAGGGAGCAGCCACTGATCGACTCAATATCTATATACGTCAGTGAGATCAAACATGGGTAGACAAAGAAATCCCCAAAGGAAAGAAGAGGAGGACTCACCAGAAAAGCAGCTAAGTGATACAGAGGCATACAACATGACAGAAAAAGAATTCAGAATAAGGGTCCTAGAGTGCATACACCGGATGGAGGAAAAAATCGACAACTTATCCAAGAAGCAAGAAGAAACAGATGAAAAAATCGACAACTTAACTAAGACCCAAGAAGAAATGAAGTGCGATATAGCTGCAATAAAGAACACCATTGAAAGTATCAACAGTAGACTAGGAGAAGCGGAAGACCGAATTAGTGAATTAGAAGACAGGGAAGCAAAACACACCCAAACTGTACTTCAGTTGGAGAAAAAAATTAAAAGACAGGAGGAGAGCCTAAGGGAGCTTTGGGACAACATGAAACGAAACAACATACGAATAATAGGGGTGCCAGAACAACAGAAAGAGGAACAAGGATTAGAAAACCTATTGGAAGAAATAATATCAGAAAACTTCCCTGAGGTGGGGAAGAAAAAAGTCACACAAGCCCAGAGAGTCCCAAGCAAGGTGAACCCGAAAAGACCCACACCAAGACACATCATAATTACCATGGCAAATGTTCAGGACAAAGAGAGAATCTTACAGGCTGCAAGAGAGAGACGGAAAGTTACATACAAGGGATCTCCCATTAGATTATCAAATGATTTCTCAACAGAAACACATCAGGCCAGAAAAGAATGGACGGAAATTTACAAAGTGATGCAAAGCAAAGGACTGAATCCAAGAATACTCTATCCAGCAAGGCTATCATTCAAAATTGAAGGGGAAATAAGAAGCTTCACAGACAAAAAAAGGCTAAGGGAGTTTATCACCACCAAGCCAGCAATGCAAGAAATGCTAAAGGGACTGGTGTAAAAAGAAGAAATAAAAATCCCAGAAAGAAAACAGCCACACACACAAAAAAAGAAATGGCTACAAACAAGTACCTTTCAATAATAACTTTAAATGTAAACGGGCTAAATGCTCCAACCAAAAGATATCGAGTGGCTGAATGGATAAAAAATCATGACCCATACATTTGCTGTCTACAAGAGACCCACCTCATTAGAAAGGACTCACACAGACTGAAAGTGAAGGGATGGAAAAATATCTTTCAGGCTAATGGAAAAGAAAAGAAAGCTGGGGTAGCAATACTTATATCGGACAAAATAGACCTCAAAGTGAAGGCCATAACAAGAGATACGGAAGGCCACTTCATAATACTAAAAGGATCAATACAACAAGAAGATATAACCCTGATAAACATATATGCACCCAATGCAGGAGCACCCAAATACATAAAAAATCTTCTGGAAGATATCAAAGGAGAGATCGACAACAATACAATCATAGTAGGGGACTTTAATACACCACTGTCATCACTGGATAAGTCCTCTAGACAAACAATCAGCAAAGATACAGCAATACTAAATGACTCACTAGATCAGATGGACTTAATAGACATCTTCAGAACACTTCACCCCAGTGCCACGGAATATACATTCTACTCAAGTGCTCATGACACATATTCAAAAATAGACCATATATTGGGTCACAAGCAAAGTATCCCCAAATTCAAGAAGATTGAAATCATAAAAAGCGTCTTCGCAGACCACGATGGCATAATATTAGAAATAAACTGCAATAAAAACAACCCAAAATACTCAAACACCTGGAAGCTGAATAGCATGCTATTAAATATTGATTGGGTTACCAATGAAATCAAAGAAGAAATTCAAAACATCCTGGAAACTAATGACAATGAAAACACAACAATCCAAAACCTATGGGACACAATGAAAGCAGTCCTGAGAGGGAAGTTTATAGCTCTACAGGCCTATCTCAAAAAACAAGAAAAAATGGTAGTAAATCAGCTAACTCTACAACTCAAAGAATTAGAAAGAGAGCAACAAGAAAACCCCAGAGTGAGCAGAAGGAAGGAGATAATAAAGATTAGAGCAGAAATAAATAACATAGAGACCAAAAAAATAATACAGAAAATCAATGAAACCAAGAGCTGGTTCTTCGAAAGGATAAACAAGATTGACAAACCTCTAGCCAGACTCACCAAGAAGCAAAGAGAGAGGACCCAAATAAACAAAATCAGAAATGAAAGAGGTGAAATAACAACAGACCCCACAGAAATACAAATGATTGTTAAAAAATACTATGGACAGCTCTACTCCAGCAAACTAGACAACCTGGAGGAAATGGACAAATTCCTAGAAAAATACAACATTCCAAAACTCAATCAGGAAGAATCTAAAAATCTCAACAGGCCAATAACTATGGAAGAAATTGAAGCAGTCATCAAAAAGCTTCCAGCAAACAAAAGCCCAGGACCAGACGGCTTCACAGGGGAGTTTTACCAAACATTCAAGGAAGAACTAAAACCTATCCTCCTCAGACTACTACAAAAAATTCAAGAGGAAGGAACACTTCCAAGCTCATTCTATGAAGCCAGCATCACCCTAATACCAAAACCAGGTAAAGACAACACAATGAAAGAGAATTACAGGCCAATATCCCTCATGAACATAGATGCCAAAATCCTCAACAAAATCTTAGCAAATCGGATCCAGCAGTACATCAGAAAGATCATACACCATGACCAAGTAGGATTTATCCCAGGGATGCAAGGATGGTACAATATCCGCAAATCAATAAACGTGATACATCACATAAACAAATTGAAAGAAAAAAACCACATGGTCTTATCAATTGATGCAGAAAAAGCATTTGACAAAATTCAACACCCATTTTTGATAAAAACTCTCAGCAAGGTGGGAGTAGGAGGATCATACCTCAACATAATAAAAGCCATATATGACAGGCCCACAGCCAACATCATTCTCAATGGACAAAAACTTACACCATTTCCCCTAAGAACAGGAACAAGACAGGGATGCCCCCTCTCACCACTCCTGTTCAACATAGTACTGGAAGTGTTAGCCATTGCAATTCGGCAAGAAGAAGAAATAAAAGGCATCCAAATTGGAAAAGAGGAAGTAAAACTGTCCTTATTTGCAGACGACATGATATTATACATACAAAACCCTAGAGACTCCATCAAAAAGCTACTAGACTTAATACATGAATTTGGCAATGTAGCAGGATACAAAATTAACCCCAAGAAATCTGAGGCATTTCTATACACCAATAGTGAACTTTCAGAAAGAGAGATTATAAAAACAATCCCGTTTACCATCGCACCAAAAAAACTAAGCTACCTAGGAATAATCTTAACTAAAGAGGTAAAAGACCTCTACTCAGAAAACTACAGGACGTTGAAAAAAGATATAGAGGAAGACATAAACAGATGGAAGAACATACCGTGTTCATGGATTGGTAGAATCAACATCATTAAAATGTCCATACTACCCAAAGCAATCTATAAATTCAATGCACTTCCCATTAAAATACCAACGGCATACTTCAGAGATCTAGAACGAACTCTCCAAAAATTCATCTGGAATAAAAAAAGACCCCGAATAGCTGCAGCAATCCTGAAAAAGAACAAAGTAGGTGGGATCTCAATACCAGATATCAAGTTGTATTACAAAGCCACTGTTCTCAAAACTGCCTGGTACTGGCACAAGAATAGGCATATAGATCAATGGAATAGAATAGAGAGCCCAGAAATCGGCCCGAACCAATATGCTCAATTAATATTTGACAAAGGAGGCAAGAACATACAATGGAGCCAAGATAGTCTCTTCAATAAATGGTGTTGGGAAAATTGGACAGATATATGCAAGAAAATGAAACTAGACCACCAACTTACACCATACACAAAAATAAACTCAAAATGGATAAAGGACTTAAATGTACGACAGGAAACCATAAAAATTCTAGAAGAATCCAAAGGCAACAAAATCTCAGACATATGCCGAAGCAATTTCTTCACTGATACAGCTCCTAGGGCACTTGAAACTAAAGAGAAAATGAACAAATGGGACTACATCAAAATAAAAAGCTTCTGCACAGCAAAAGAAACCATCAACAAAACAACGAGAAAACCCACTGTGTGGGAAAACATAATTGCCAATGTCATATCTGATAAGGGCCTAATCTCCAAAATCTATAGGGAACTCATACAACTTAACAAAAGGAAGATAAACAATCCAATCAAAAAATGGGCAAAGGACCTAAATAGACACCTTTCAAAAGAGGACATTCAGAAAGCCAAGAGACATATGAAAACATGCTCAAAGTCACTAATCATCCGAGAGATGCAAATCAAAACAACAATGAGGTACCATCTCACACCTGTCAGACTGGCTATCATCAACAAATCAACAAACGACAAGTGCTGGAGAGGATGTGGAGAAAAAGGAACACTTGTGCACTGCTGGTGGGAATGCAGACTGGTGCAGCCACTATGGAAGACAGTATGGAGTTTCCTTAAAAAACTGAAAATGGAACTCCCATTTGACCCTGTGATCCCACTTCTAGGAATATATCCCAAGAAACCAGAAACACCAATCAGAAAGGATATATGCACCCCTATGTTCATAGCAGCACAATTCACCATAGCTAAGATCTGGAAACAGCCTAAGTGCCCATCAGTAGATGAATGGATTAGAAAACTGTGGTACATCTACACGATGGAATACTATGCTGCTCTAAAAAGGAAGGAACTCTTACCATTTGCAACGTCATGGATGGAACTGGAGAGCATTATGCTAAGTGAAATAAGCCAGGCAATGAAGGAAAAATACCACATGATCTCACTCATTCATGGTTAATAGAGACCATTATAAACTTTTGAACAATAATAGATTCAGAGGCAGAGCTGCCTCAAACAGATTGTCAAACTGCAGTGGGAAGGCCGGGGAGGGTTGGGGGGCAGGAGGGAGGGGGGTAAGAGATCAACTAAAGGACTTGTATGCATGCGTATAAGCATAACCAATGGACATAAGACACTGGGGGATAGGGGAGGCTGGGGGACTGTCTAGGGCGGGGGGATAAAATGGACACATATGTAATACCCTTTGTAATACCTTAAGCAATAAAAAAAAAAAAAAAAAAAAAAAAAAAAAAAAAGGGGAAGGGATTAAGATGTACAAGTTGCCAGTTAAAAAAAGAGTTTGGGGTTGTAAAGTATAGCATAGGCCCTATAGGGAATATAGTCAATTATATTGTGAAAATTATGTATGGTATCTGATAGGTACTAGACTTATCAGGGTGATCACTTTATCAGTTATATAAATGTATAATCAGTATGTTGCACACCTGAAACTAATATAATTTTGTATGCCAACTGCAATTAGTTTTTTTAAATCACCTAATATTTCCTATTGCATCCAAAATATGTAAACATTTATCCAAGTGAATACTGTTTCTCAGTCTTGATTAATAATTTGGTAGTTGAAGTGTTCTCATCTCAAGCACCTAATGTTGTGATTTATAGTGAAGCATTTTCAACCTCAGAATTACATCTATAAGGTATATTAGGGTCCATAGTGCATTCTCAACCCTGGCTGCATACTAGCATTGCCCAGAAAGCTCTCACTAAACACCTACACTCAGGATCCCATTCCCAAAGACTCTGATTTAATTGGCCTTGGATGGAACCAGGCATTGGTACTTTTTTATAAGTCCCCAGAAAAATTCTAATTTATAGCCAAGGTAAGTTGATGAGCAAAGGACTAAAGTCAACAAGCTGAATCTGAAATGAATGATATGTGTTGGTATATTATAATAGTGTGTAGGCCTTTGTTAGAAGACTTTCAGAAACTTCTAGAAGACAATTTCTCTACTATTCTACTTACTGCTCCCTGCATATCTCAGAGATCAGGGGCTCCTTGGTATAAACATGTATGTGAGAGGTAGCCCAGTATAGTAGTTAAGGAGACAGCTTTTAAATTCTTGGGTTTGAATCCTTACTCATGTTACTTAGTGGTGCAAACTTGGTCAAGCTATTTAGTCCCTCTATCCTTCAACTTTTCCTTCCATAATGTGGTAATCATAGCTCCAGTTGAAAGGATTACGTGCCTCAATATGAATGAAACACTTGCTTTGGTGCCTGGCCCATAGGTAGCTCTACAAAGGTATTAGTTATTACTACCCCTAAGCTTTCATTAACTGAACAATAAGGATACACAAAAATCCAAGCCTGAGTGGTCAATGCATAAATAAGGTTTTAAACATAAAGAGTTGACTTTTGTTTTCTCTATTGTAGACCTACCATTCAATGAGCTTTACAAACTTGGAATTCTACACAGAACTCAGCCACATGAAGTTTTCTTTCATGGTAAAGACTGTGTGCTTTCTGCCAGTATTTGCAAATTTGGGGTCAGTTATAATTATATGTTTACTGACAGCATTATTGCGATACTATGAAAACTATAGTTTTCAAAACAGTGCTGTATTCCCAGATGTCTTGTGTACTTCTCTGGCAGTTATGGTGATATTTGGAGTGTAAACATTACGTAAACCCAAAATTTAAATTTCCATTTCTACAATAACAGGATTGATATGTTGTGGGTCCAAAGTGCTAGTTCAAAAAAAAAATTAAAAGCCTCTAGTGTAAGCATAGAGCTTTGCTTAGCTAGTTACTTACTTCATTGCTCGACAAAATATCATTGCGAAACTATGTTGGTGCATGCCATCCACATGGCTTAGACTTTTGTACTCCACTGACTCAAAAGTAGTGTTTTGTTTCTAATCCTGAAGGGGTATTTTCTTCAGGGGGTTGGAATAAAGGTTTCAGTCATGTGAGGCAGCATAAGAAAACATTCCTGCTGCTGGAAGACCCGATTATTTTGTAGCCTAACGTGAAGAGAACTTAGACTTCATTTAACTTCAATGTGATTGAATTTTGACATCGTTTCTTTCCCAGGAGCCATGGTTTCTAATGTCAGAAACTTCCTTCCTTCAAGGCAGGAGCTTCCTTTTGAGAACGATGAACTGCAGGCTTCTTCTGTAAAGGGCCAGTATAAATATTTTAGGCCATAGGTTCTCTTGTGAAAATCACTGACTCTGCTGTTGTAGCAAGAAAGCAGCCATAGACAACACACTCACGAATGAGTGTGCCTGGTGTGGGAGGCTCCCAAAGGTACCCAGGTCCTAATCCCTGCAACCTGTTAATGTTACCTTATGTGGCAAGGGGGACTTTGCAGATGTGATTAACTCAAGGATCTTAAAATATGGAGATTGTCCTTTAAACAATAGCATCCTAAACATTCCTCCACTGTATTAAAAGGGTAACTTAAGATACTGCGTTCATTTTATTTATAATATTAGTTAAATATACAATTTTTCTTCATTTAAAAATGTGATTATGTTCATGTGCTATTTTAAGGAGATTTTATTTTTGTTTTCCTACCTTTCACCCAATATCAGCTCCTCCATAAAGTAGTCCATATTGCATCCCAGTAGTTATCTTCCCATATGTTTTCTATGTCTACATAATCTTATCTATGACATAGACATATAAATGTGTACAGAAATATACAGTTATTTTCTTTGTCAGAATAAGTTTATATTGTTTTATCCAGATGGAGTCATAGCATAAATACTTTCTGAATCTTGCTTTTTACTCACCGATACCGCATGAAAACCCTGGTTAAACTGGCCAGACATCGATTTGCCATAATTAATTTATTCCCTTATTAATGAACATTAACTTTATGTCCAATCAATTACATGATGGTTTAATAGTGGTAAATGCTCCAATACCACATTGTTATAATTCCTTCTATTTAAGTTTTCAAGTCTTTTCCACATTTGTATTTCTATTTAAATATGCCTATGAATATTTACACATGATTATAGTTCACGTATCTCTAATTCTTTTTTTAGGATAAATTCTTAGATATGAATTTATATGACTAAGAGACACTAACTTTTTAAGAAATCTTACTAAATACTAGTAGTGCCAAATTTCTTTCCAGAAAAGTAGAATTTCCCCACACACACACAGAGTACATGAGAGTGCCAAGAGCACACTGCACTTTGGTGAGGTACACATTGGAGCATTACCTAAAGCGATTATGCAGCTTTAAGGGAAGAGGGCTTATAACCCTAACAGAGCCCTGGTTGTGATGTACCTGAATTGATCTGAACAAAGCAATTAGGCCAGACTGGCTAGGATTCTTGTGATCTAATTTTCTATTGTCATGGTTATCTTCAATCAATAAATGTCCAGAAAAGTCACCAAGGCACTTGTATCATATTTCATTGGATGGTAACAAATCCTCATTGAAAAATCAATTTTTGACCAACTTAAGACTTTTTCCCATTTTCCAACATCTTTCCAATCTGTAATAGGCATTTCCTTTCTAAATATGTAGACTGAAATGATGTATGTGAACTTCAGTTGCAAACAACATTATTGGGTGTCAATTTATAACCTCTGGCATTCAGGAGAAAGACAATTATGATTCCTACTAACCACTATCCTATAGGGTTTTGCTTAAAAGGCATCTGTGCTCCAGCCCTTCACCTTGTGTCCTACCTAATACATAGTTTTCTACCAGGCATATGATGAAAGCCTGTTTATATGCCTTCTCTGGACCTTGGACATCAGAATAAGTTTGCAGAAGTTGCTAAATTCCTTAAAAGGCAGCACCCTAGATGAACTCTGTAGAAAAATTTATGTTTTAAAGAGTGTTGGGTGGAGTTAACTGGCAGTTATTCAGAAAACAAGATAAACTTCATTGAGTTAGGCACTTTGAACTTTCTGATCATTTTTCAGTCTCTCCTTTCAAAATTAGGAGATCTGGGAAGTTTTTCTTTCCTGTGACAAATACTATTACGCATAAAGGAAACACAGGACACATTTGCTTATGTAACATAATTCCTAAATTGAAAAAAATTTCAATAATCACAATCTAGTTTTAGACAATTTCCATTTTTGAGAAAATGCAATTCAGTGATTATCAGAGCAATTAGCTCAAGGATAAGCCTGAGAATATTGCATTTGGCTAGACCAGTTATAACATCATCAGGGAATAAAGCTAATCGTGCTTCAGACAAGCCCGCTATTCAGACATGGATGATCTTTTACATCAATAGATGACATCATGATAGGCCTCATTTAAAAAGAGTAATAACTTAGTGAAAACCATGTGCATTCCTGCTATATTATTTGCATTGTACTAATTTAATCTCTCCCATTAATTGCTGGTGCTGACATTTCAGCCAGTCTGAGCTCAAGAGGATGACGTGTGCATGAGCTAAATGCATCACATCAAGATGACTACTTGGGTTGTATTCAGAGGAGTTGAAATAATTTCATATTATCCACTACTCCAGAGTCATATAAAAACAGGCAAGGAAGAAGTTACCTGAAAAATATGTTTTTTGAATGAATAAGGGAAAATATTAATATACACAAAGTTTATAAGCTGCTTTCGTTTCCATTTCTCAAGCATCTCTCTTTGCCAGGCAATGAACTAGGTTTGAAGGATGCCCACAGGAATAAGATACAGTAACTCATTTCTATGATCTATCTTAAAGCTAAACCCTGAATGCAGGAATAGTGAGCATTAAGATGTTTTCACAAAGGCTGAAAAGAGGCTTAATGTGATTAAATGAATAGTCCAAGTCACAGAATACTAAGCTAGGGTCTTAGACTCAATATCCAAGCATGGAAATTAAGTCCAGTATGCTTTGTACCATCTCTTTCTTACAGTCTTCCAAATGATACTCTCTTTTTATGAGTCAATACCAACTGACATAATCATAGTCTTAAAAACAGCTTCACCAAGTATTTTTTCCATAATTATTGGTGATTTGTCTATACATTCATTTATATATGTGTGTATATGTCTACAAATGTGTATGTACTGTTTGTGCTTATGTGTAATTCTACATGATGCTAATATAGTTGTTTGGAGAGTAAAAAATTCTGCTACCTGTGTGTTTAGTCTATTTGAAGACAAATAATCAAATTGACTACATTTTGCATTAGATTTGTAGTTCTTTTAGTGAATAATGTAGGCTAAGGGGTAACTCCAGGCTACATAATAAGGCTTACTTTTTTATTTTTTAAACAAGTATATCCAAGTCAAAATAGTATTTTCTTTCAAAGAAAGGACTACCAAATGCTGTATCATTGTGTGCCATGAGTGATGCCATTACTCAAAATATTGTTAATTAATGTTTTATTTCTAGTTTTTCTCACATTATCTTACATTTGTGTAATTTTTCTTGGTGGTTTTTTTTTTTTTACAAAGTCTTCTTTTTTTTTAAGTAATGATCTCATTTAATTCTCACCAGAGTAAGTTTAGGACAGGTGTAAATTTCTTGTTTTAAAAAAAAACGAAGAAATTAAAGATTAGAGAATTTAAGTGACTTGCCCAAGATCACAAAACTCATAAAAGAATATAAATAAGGATATTCTTTTAGGTTTTCTAACTGCAATTCTGATGTTCTACATCATAAAAATTAAAACTTTAGAAATAGGACAAACTTGGGTCGGTAACTACTTATTCCTTTTACCAGCTACTTATTCCGTTCATTTTTTCACTTGTAGAAAGAAAATGAGAACACCTTCACAAATTTGCTACAAGAATTAAATGAGATAATACGTACACCCTGGCTTCTAGCCAGCATTAAATAAACAGCAGATGTTATAATTATAGAAGTGAGATACTTTTTTAACTAAACCACCCTGAACTCAGAGCCTTATAATCACACTACATTTTGTCCCCAAACTCACCTGCAGCGGTTCTCAACCTGCGGGTCGTGAACAATGACAATACATCCTGCATATCAGATATTTACATTACGATTCATAACAGTAGCAAAATTACAGTTATGAAGTAGCAACGAAAATAATTTTATGGTTGGGGGTCACCACAACATGAGGAACTGTACTAAAGCGTTGTGGCATTAGGAAGGTTGAGACCCACTGCAAGTTATTGACTATTTGGAGTAAAATATTTTTTGGCTACTTCAGAAATTAAATCCACTGTCCAAATTATAAAAATCATGCAATCATCAATGATAACATTTAAAAAGATATTGAAAGATCCAAAGGCATTCAATGCATAAATTATTTTTTAATCTTTTCCTATTTTATGTTTCTTTTACTGATTCTTATTATTTTCACAATTTGACTTTGTTAGAATAAAAATAAGCTCTTTAAACTTCTCAACAGAGAAAGTGTCTGAGGTTCCAAGAGCATTTTGTAGCCACAATTTAAAAAGAGACAACTTGAAATCATGTCATTGTACCTTCTTATGCCATGGAGTTTCGCTATTAGCTGCGTCACTTTATTCAACTTTTAAGCCTTCTATGACTGGGCCTTGGTAACTCTCTGCTGTTTGAGTACATTTTCTCTTCTTCAAGACTCAAGCAGCCAAATAACTAACACCATGGGTCACATTTCCTTTGTACCTCTTGTTGCTCCATGCACAACAATATTAGTTGTTCAATAAACATATGGTAAATGAGATAATATAGGAAGAATAATTTTAAGTGTATTGTAAAAATGTCACATGGCATATAAAAAAAGTTAAAGATCCCTCTCTTCCAATTAACACATATACAATTAAGAGTGACTTCCCCTTTAAAACTCATAAAGCCAATGCACATTTATCTCTTTGTAATGCGAAGTAGCACTCAGAATAAACAGAGGAAGTTTGTTAGCATGTCCAAAATATGCATAAAATAACCTTATATTGTCTGAGAGCTTAGATCATTTCAGAAAATTGACACAGGTTTAAAAATCCAGAGCACAAAAGAAATTTAACACTGACAAAAAAGAAAGTTGATATTGCATAGGCAGGAATTTTTAGAAAGGAAATGTAAAATGAAACAGAAAATGTAAGCACGCTTAACTGAAGCTGTGATCTCATGTCACAGAAAAATGCATGGAGAGTACTATCCAAAACCAAAGAAGATGAAAAATGATGTTGGGTTGGTTTTCTTGTGAGCCACTTACATCATGTCTATCTTGTAGATAATAAAATGTAAAATGAAGAAATACAATAACATTTTTATTTTAAGTACATTTTCAAAGAATAAGAATCTCAGGAATTTCTCATATAGCAATTTTTTTCTGTATCTCCTAAGGCAGTGGTCAGCAAACTGCGGCCCCTTGAGTGTGGCCCTTCCACAAAATACCACGTGCGGGCACGCACGTACACTGCAATTGAAACTTCGTGGCCACACTCAAAGGGCCAAAGAGTCGCATGTGGCTCGCGAGCTGCGGTTTGCCGACCACTGTCCTAGGGCAAGGGAAACAAAAGAAAAAATAAACAAATGGGACTACATCAAACTAAAAAGTTTTTGCACAGCAAAGAAAACCATTAACAAAATGAAAACCCACTGATTGAGAAAATATATTTTCCAATGGTACATCTAATAAAGAATTACTATCCAAAATTTATTAAGAACTTACATAACTCAACACCAAAAACAGCAAACAATCCAATTAAAGATTGGTCAAAGAACCTGAATAGATACTTCTCTGAAGAGGGCATACAGATGGCCAATAGATATATAAAAAGATGATCAATGTCACTAATTATCAGAGAAATGCAAATTAAAACCACAATGAGATATCACCTCACACCTGTCAGAATGGCTATCATCAATAAATCAACAAACAAATGGCAAGAATGTAGGAAAAAAGGGAACCCTGGTGCACTGTTGGTGGGAATGTAGACTGGTGCAACCACTCTGGAAAACAGTATGGAGTTACCTCAAAAAAAATTGAAAATGGAACTGCCTTATTACTCAGTGATTCCAATTCTGGGACTATATCTGAAGAATCCTGAAACACTAATTTGAAAGAGGATATGCACCTCTATGTTCATTGCAACATTATTTACAACTAGAGGTCTGGTGCAAGAAATTCGTGCATGGGACGGGGGTCCCTCAGCCTGGCCTGCAGCCTCTCCAATCCGAGATCCCTCTCACAATCTGGAACCACTGGCTCCTAATCGCACACCTGCCTGCCTGCTTGGTGTCCTTAACTGCTCCCCTGCCAGCCTGATCCCCCTAACTGCCTAACTGCTCTCCCCTGCCGGCCTGATCCCCCTAACTGCCCTCCCCTGTCAGCCTGATCACCCTAACTACCTAACTGCTCTTCCCTGCCATCCTGATCCCCCTAACTGCCTATCTGTTCTCTGTTGCCAGCCTGACCCCCCTAACAGCCTATCTGCGCTCCCCTCCTGGCCTGATCCCCCTAACTGCCTATCTGCTCTCCCCTCCTGGCCTGATCCCCCTAACTGCCTATCTGCTCTCCCCTCCTGGCCTGATCCCCCTAACTGCCTATTTGCTCTCCCTTCCTCTCCGCGCCCTTCGACCCCAGTGCAGACATGTGGAGAGCTCTCTGTCACGGCCCTGCCCCCATCCTCATTGGTCATTACTTGTTGGCATCCTGGCCAATTTGCATATTCCTCTATTATTAGTATAGACTAGAGGCCCGGTGCACAAAAATTTGTGCACTCGGGGGGAGGGGGGCCCCTCAGCCCGGGCTGTGCCCTCTCGCAGTCTGGGACCCCTCAGGAGATAACGACCTGCTGGCTTAGGCCTGCTCCCGGGTGGCAGAGGGCAGGCCTAACCCCTAGGTGCAGCCCCTGGTTGGGCTCAGAGCAAGGCCGATTGGGGAGTTGGGGCGCCACCCCCTGTCATGCACAGAACAGGGTGAATTGGGAGGTTGCGATGCCACCCTAAGTCACGCTCAGGGTAGGGCCGATTGGGGGGTTGGGGCATCGCCCCCTGTCACACTCAAGGCAGGGTCGATGGGGAGGTTGAGGAGTTCCCCCCTGTCACACACAGAGCAGGGCCCATCAGGGGGTTGGGGCTCTGCCCTCTATCACCCACAGAGCAGGGCCGATCAGGGGGTTGGGGCACCGCCACTGTCACACTCAGGGCAGAGCCGATGGAGAGGTTATGGCTCTACCCCGTCACACACAGAGTAGGGCCCGTGGGGTGGGGGGGTTGGGGCACCGCACCCTGTCACACACAGAGCCGCAGGGCGATCAGGGGGCTGGGGAGCTCCCCCCTATCAGGCACAGAGCAGGGCCGATCAGAGGGTTGGGGCGCTTTCCCCTGTCAGGAACAGAGCAGGTCCGATAGAGAAGTTGTGGCCCCACCCCCATCACACACAGAGCCGCAGGGCAATCAGGGGGTTTGGGTGCTGCCCCCTGTCGTGCTGATCCCGGTGCCGGGAGGCCTCGCGGCTCCGCTGATCCCAGTGCTGGGAGGCATATTACCCTTTTACTATATAGAATAGAGGCCTGGTGCATGGGTGGGGGCTGGCTGGTTTGCCCTGAAGGATGTCCTGGATCAGGGTGGGGGTCCCCACTGGGGTGCTTGGCCAGCCTGGATGAGGGGATGATGGCTGTTTGCAGCTGGTCACACACCCTTCAGGGTGGGGGTCCCCACTGGGGTGCCTGGCCAGTCTGGGTGAGGGGCTGAGGGCTGTTTTCAGGCTGGAGGTGACTGAAGCTCCCAACTGCTCCTTTTTTTCTTTTTTCTTTTTTTATTCTAGGCCAGCTTTAGCTCTGAGGCTTGGCTCCAGCTCTGAGGCCTCAGCTGCTGAAAGTAGGTATCTGGTTTGTTTAGGTTCTATAATCGAAACTCTGTATCAACTCCAGCGCTAAGATCCTGGCTCGCTGAAAGCAGGTTTCTGGGGTTTTGTTTAGCTTCTATATTTGTTACAATGGTCAAACTGCAGGCTCAGAGGCCGGCAAGGCAGGCGGGGAACGTTGGAGTCCTCCATCACTGAAGCAAGCAAGCCTCATGTTCAGTTTAAGCTGCCTGGCTGCCGGCCGCCATCTTGGCTGGAAGTTAATTTGCATATCATCCTGATTAGCCAATGGGAAGGGTAGCGGTCGTATGCCAATTACCATGTTTCTCTTTTATTAGATAGGATAGCCAAAATTTGGAAGCAGCCCAAGTGCCCCTTAGATGAGTGGATTAGAAAGGCTGTGGCACATTTACACAATGGAATATTACTTGCTGTAAAAATAAGAACTTCTTATTTCAAGAAGTTATTGCTTTTCTTATTTTGAAGTAGTTGTGGTAGGACTTGTTCTTCTGCTGCAGTATCTAATTGATATAAGTAAATACTGCTATTTTCATTTTATAAATAGAGAAACTTAGACCTAAAGAAACTCGCCCTTGTAAAACAGAAAGCTAGAATTTAGGTCCAGGCATCTAACTCCTGCAGGATTCACCATAAACAATAAGTCTCTGATGTAACAACATTCTCTCTAATAGTTAATCTTTCATTTCCCTTTTATAAAAGTCTCTTGTGGAAATTTTAAAGAGGCAAATTTTAGAAACGTTACTGAATAGATATTCTAGATAACTAGAATCAAAGAACTGTCTAAAAAAACATAAAGTTGGCCATGAGAATGTTTTAGGAAAAAGAGAAACTATTAAGGTAAGTCTGAAAGGTAAGAAATATGCCCTCAGTATAGAGCCAGAAAAAGTCGCTTAAGATGAGGTCATCCTGTGACCTGCCTGACATACAAATTGTACTTTTGCTAAACAAAGTCTCTGCAGATAGTTGAAATCCAGTGTTTAATTTTCTAGTGACAGGGGTTGCAAATCTACCTTTAGCTACATGTTCCATTGACCAATTGGTTTTGATTATATAGTTTTCCATTACTATATATTTTTTATTGTAGATTGAGTCCATCTCTTTTAATTCTTACCTAATGAGGAAATGAGTGCTTGTCTTTTTTCCAAAGGTCCTTTACGTGTTTGTATCACATGCCCTTTGTTCATTTTTCTGGAATAAATCCATTCACTCTTCATGCCCAAAGACATCTCCTTGTCTTATCATTTTGAATTTGTCTTCGTTTTTTTAATGTTTTTTCTTTAACAAAGATTTTACTTGCTGCCTTTCTTTCTCCTTCTGAGATGGAATAGCAGAAACATGGAAAGCCTATTTTTTATGCATTAGAAAACACATTCCTAATAATTTGAATCACTGCTTGTTTTAAATCCAAATCCATCAGGTTAATACCAGATAACACTCAGCTCACAGCCTCTCTGCCTCACTTTCTGGAGATGGTTTGTTCTTTTTCTATTTTCTAATTTATTTCAATCCTATTTTACTTGAGGGAAACATTTTGCTTTGCAATTGATTACAGCATGAGTACTGTGGTAGACTGTGTTGTGGACCCCAAGTAATGACCTCCCTCTACAGCCTTTGCAATATGACTTTGCAGGTCCTCCCTCCAAATGTGGTACCCACCCCCCGTACTTAAAACAGGGCTGGCCTTTTAACTTGCTTTGGCCAATAGCATATGATGAAGGTTACAGTGAGTCACTTCTGAGCCCAGGCCTCAAGAGGTTTTGTGCTTTCATTCTATGAACTTTGTCTTTGCCATGAGAAGCCAAGCTTGCTGGAGAATGAAAGGCCATGTGGAGCAGAGAACCATCACCTCAGCTAAAGATATCTTTAACCAATGAGCCCTCATCTGACCCCCTAACTGGCTGCAAATGCATGAGTGAGCCCAGCCCAGACCAGCAAAACCACCCAGCCAATCCTAAATTCATGGACACAAGCAAATGTTCATTGTTATACACCATGGCAGTCTTTTGGTTATTATATAGCATTGACATAGCATAAATAGCTGATACAAGCACATTTCTAACTTCAAATTCTTGAATTCTCCATTAAGCACCATGTTTTCTTAAGTAACCTTTCTTGTTTTGTGATCATTATTGCTTGACATTCTATATCCTATTTTATTAAAAGTTGTGACAGTCTTTTCTGTCCTTAGAGAGGAGAAGGGCTGGTGTTTGACTTGCATACAGATATGCACAGTGGCCAGCCAGGCTCAAGGGAGTGTCTAAATAAAACTGTTTAATGGCTAATTTAATGGCAGATTGACCTGCCTTGCTACACCCACTCTGCTCCCTAGCCCCCTCACTTTGTGAGGGTCTCGTCTATCACAGACCTGACCCATGAAACCGCTGAAAATACTGTCTACCCTTCGACCTCAACCAATTAGTAGAAACATGTGGTGTCACCAGGCCAACCTGTAATCTAGAAGGATGTTTCTTAGCTAGAGGAATGAGAATAATCACTATTCCTTCCAGTGACAGCAAAAACTGGTTGACGAACCAGATTCCTCTGCAGATTTTAAGTGAGAGCAGATTTTTCCTCTCAATTTTGTACTTCAAAAATAAATAAATAAATAAATAAATAAATAAATAAATAAATAGGCAAAATGACGCTATAAGTATAGACTCCCGTGAAATCTAGTTTCCCCTGAATATGAAAACCTACTCACAAATGAAAATAAGTAGCCACCTCTACTTCCTCTACTTCTGACATTTTTCCTGAAGGCCAAAAATCTAAGGCACTGGATTGTCGTGCTTTGATAATTGCTCATTAAGAACATGGGCTCCAGGGAGACTAAACAAAATAAAACTCTGGTATTTAAGATGGATGCAAATTAACTGCCTCTGAGACTTGTCTACAAAAGGCCAACCTATCTAACTGCAGTATTCATGTCATTTAGATAAAGGCAGGTCTAGCGAGGGCGAGCTGGGTAGAGTATGAAGGAAATCCAGAGAGTCTTCCTTTCTGTCACCTTGGTAAAGAATTTTTGACCTAACAGGAGCATTTTCTGGTAACAGATTTCTGGGAAATTAGAGTCAGTAGGAAGGAGAAAGGTGCATAGATGGAAGATGGGATCCAAAAAGAGTTATATGCAAAAAGCATGATGGGCTAAAGTGGGAAAACAGAAATTAAGACAACGAGAGTGGGATGTCCAGAGATTCAGGAATGCAAGAGCCTGAGTAGGGAAAGGAAAGGGATGAGCTTGTTGTGCACAGATCACTAGCTAGTGAGAATGCTCACAGCCATTCGAGATGGGCATTGCAAATGACTGAGTTTATAGAACACCCATGAGAGGCTCAGTTGCCTTCATCCCATTATCTGAAAGTAGAAAACAAACCACCATGAATAAATTACTGAAAACTAGATTTTCTTAAGCAGTTGAGGATAAATACTGCAGAGTTGTATCAGAGATATATTAAAATCAGAATGTAAGTTAAATGTTCAGTCATTTGGGGAAGAAGCCATCTTGTTTGAGGAATAGATCAGTTTAGTAAACTTCAGACTCTTTTACTTGCCATTGATCTTTTGGGCGTATTGCGGCCATGGAACTATTATAGCTATGAGACTAGCATAGCATGAAGCTACTTGTTAGCAAGTCCCCAGGTAATCTCTTCCTCTGACATTCCAGACTGTTACTACACAAGGTGCCAGAATGCTCCATTGATAATTCCTCTCTACCATCTGTTAAAGATGAGACATACTCCATCTAGCTCACTCTCTGGTTTTCTGCCTTAAAAATCAGGCCATGAGTGATATACATGAACAAATACCATTTCTCAACTTCAGGAGGCTTTGTGAATTATAGACAGTAAAACACTTGACATATTTTCTCCAAATAGAGTTCATCAAAGTTATACAATCTAAGGTATAAATTCAAAATCCTATATTGTATTTGAAAAATGTATAATGATAGTTGTATGCCATGGTAGATTTAATTTACTTCATCTCTTACCTTTTTCATGGCAAATAACACTTTAATATTAAGCAAGGACTTCATCTCTTTAAAAAAACTTTATAATAAACCTGTCAAAAATAGAACATCTTATTTCATGCATAAAGGACCATGTTTAAGTCAACCACAAAACTAAAATTATAATTTTTTGAGAAAATTTATAATCAGATTTTTACTAGATTCAACTGAAATATAGTTCTTATCTTACTGATCTTGTACATAACTAGGTTGAGATCACAATTTGTATTATTATTAATTTTTTTAAAATTATCTGGTTATGTTAATAATCTCATATATTTTATTCACAGTATCCCTGTATCATCTTAAAATAATTATCATTTCTTTTTAAATAGGACTGTATCTATGGCCATACAAATTAAAACAGAAACTTTAAGGTATTTTTTCCTTATTAAACAAAAAAAGAAATTTTTTTAACTTTAAGATTTTAAATAGTTTCCTTGTCTGTTTGGAGCCCTTCTGGTTCTTACCCATCAAGAGAATTCAGCTGCTCAGTACTAAAAAGGAAACAAAATTTTACTCCAATGTGTTTTTCCTGACTTGGTTCAGATAAACACAATTCCTGACAAAGGCACTGACATCCCATAAACAATAATGAGATGTTGTCTTAGAAATCTATTTAATTTCAAATTTGCTTGACGATACTGAAGAATATATATGTGATGAGCTACAAAACATTATCTCAAAACGATTTCTTTCTCTCTGCAGTAAAATCGAAGCACTCTGAAAGCTTAAACCACTGACGCACAGCAGTCAAATAAAACAATTCCAGGCAATTCAAGTTTCTGTGGGGTCCTCCACAAAGCCAAAAAACTTTCATCAGAGCAGAGGTCTGGGTAGGAACATGTTTTGCTTAAGACCTTTGTGGTTAATAATATGCCTTAATAAAATTCTCCAAAAGTGTTTCTCCAGAATTAAGAAATCTAAATAAAAGAGGCAAAAGTTGGGTTGCAAGTTGACCATTACATCACTCATTTCTCTATTTTAGATAAATGTTTCTTGACATCATTAATGTACAAATGCACTTTCACTAGATATAAGTTGAACATAGTTGATATATTAAACCCAGTAAATATTCATTTTTGAATGTGTGTACACAAAATGAGAGAAGACCAGATAATTTTCTTAATTCAATAAATAATAATGAGAAGGTAATATTCAAGGTAAAATATTTATCTGGATTATTTTGAATGTGTTAAAATTACATTATAGATGTCACATCTATTTCAACTTGCCTGTATTAAAAAAAGAAAGCCAACAGTGACATTCAAATTTTCAAATCAATAAGCTATTTGAAATTTCCTAGGGAGTTATATACTTTTCTAAATGCCTAGATAGTTCTTGTTTGTGTAACCAAGTAATAAGAAAAAATCTAAACCATATACATTTATATTTAAGATTAAAAGTCTGACTACTTAGCTGTTTTACTAGTAAGATAGGTAGATGATAGATAGTAGGTACCTAGATGGATGATAGATGAAAGATAGATAGATGATAGATAGATAGATAGATAGATAGATAGATAGATAGATAGATAAGAGATAGATAGATGAGAGATAGATAGACAGATGAGAGATAGAAAACTATAAAACATATTAAAGTAAAACTTGGTAATTACCACAAACTCAATAACTGCAAACCAGTAAATTATATAATGGATGCCCCCAAAATAGAAATTTATATGACCCACTGTGAGTAATCTAGAATCCTCAGTTTAATGGCTCAATCTCAACACTTTCTGTCTTCTTATAATTGATCAACTAAAGTGTGAGTTGACTTTAATTATTTAATCCAGAATAATTCATCTGAGATCCCTGAAGTCTTTTCCCTCAGCCCTCTAAACACACAGGTGGTACATACAATGGTCATAGGCTTTTTTAAAAAAAGCAATACCAGGGGCCCCTTCCTCTTGTTTCTCTCTTAGCCTGAAGGGACAAGGAAACTCTCACTCACTTTGAGACTTTACAGCTCATTCCCATGGGTGGGACAGTTGTTAGTCAAAGTAGAAACATCAGAATAATCACTGGACCTTATTTCACTGGGAGGGAAGAGGTTCAGAGTTAAGAGTTGTTGTGCCTTAAAGAAAGTAACCCCTCAGGCTTCACTTTCTTCCTCTTGAGAACTAACAACTTTTCCTACAGTCTCAATGGGAGGAGCCCCAGCCATTCTCCTTCAATTCCTCACATTGTATCTCTCTAACATATGCCTCCAAAAATATTCTTGCATTTCTGGGCAGGCTAGGCTCCTAGCTATCCACCAAGTAGAACACATTGGCAATATCCAATGCGCAAAGTCTACAACGACATCCACAAAAGGTTATCATGTTATTTTTGCAGAAATATTTTAAAGATGCTAAACAACATTTTTATTTCTAGTTGGTTAACTGTTTCACCTTGCATTTGCACTGTAATATTTTAGATCTCTCAAATTACATGTGATTACTTTTCATCATAGTACCTGTGAATCCTGGAATAGCTATTGGGAATATGAGGATTTGAGGCTCAGTTCCTAAAACTCACCTGCCTCCTGCAGGGTCTCAACCAAGGATTATCATGAATAGCCCAGCTGCAGGGCAGACCAAGCTTGACATACCCACAGCCTCTGAGAAACAAAAAATAGTGTAGAGAGGGCAAGCAAGGTGACCAGATGAGCCCCAAAAGAACGCTACCTGGCCTTTTTTCTAGATGAAGATTGCAACCACAGGTTGACAAATTAATATTTAAAAAATATGATTATAAGCATCTAAGTTGCTTATAAAACAATATATGTGGTGAGTTGGTTATTGAGATTATTTTGTCAAGTCACAGCTAATTAACGATCAAAAATGAGTTCTCATTTTTAGACAAGCCCTCACTCTCAGAGTGTAAAATGTGTACCCAAGCATGATTTGTGCAGTTGAGAACATCATGAGTGATTCAACTTTTGTGAAGGAAAATGCCAATTCATTTTCAATATCAGCAAATTTTTGTGCAGGTTAGGATTATCTCTAAACAAATTATAATAACCAAGCTCATTTTTCAGAGACAGACACTTTTTCTATAATAACTATGTTGGGAGATCAGAATGCATCTTTTAGAAGTTTACATTTCAATGGAAAATTCAAGTTCTTATTTAAGACATAGCCTTGTTGCCGACCATGTTTGCATATAACTTAGATAACATCATTGTTCAGGCTGTCAGCATAAACAGCACATAGCAAAAGGATGATGCTAGGGTACAGAGACGTGCAGAAAGGCACAGGCCGATGGAAAGGTGGGAACAGGCAGGGAGGGCCTCAAGAACATTTTTTATGAACACAAAAATTTTGGACAGAAACAAAATCATTTGTCTTTCTTAAATCTAGGGAGAAAAGAAGTATCTGTTTTATGTTATTTTCCTCTCAAAATCTACTTCATACGGTCTGTAATAGCTCTGGTATGAGAGTCATCCTAACATAAATTAAAATAAATTTAAATTAAATGTTTCAAAAAAGAGGAAAATAGAGGTGAGGAAAGCAATTCTTTCTTGAACTTCATCCTGGTTTATAATGTTGTATTATTTTTCTGCAAAATTATTAACAAGATGCTCAATTCAGAAAATAGTGATAAGCAAATGGGATCAACAAATCAAGTATGCATCCATTCTATTGTGTACTAGACTTTTCGTGGGTGTGGTGCACTAGAGAGGTAGAATTACACAATATTACATAAGAGCAATTTCCCACAAGTAACTATTACAGTTTAATTCAGTGGAAAAGAAATAAATGAGAAAAAGTATGCATAATAGTTCAATATGAAGCAGATAAGAAGTCCCCAAGGATGCACCAACGACAGATATAGGTTTCTTCATTTTTCAACAAGGGAAAATTCATTCTAGGTTGTCTACTTAGGTGGTTCAATTGGTTTGCTATTGATGCTATAACAGATCACTACAAACTTAATGGCTTATAAGCACACAAATTTATTATTTTGTACTAGCAGTTCTGGAAGTCAAAGGTCCAAAACAGGTTTCACTGGAATTAAATCAAGATGTTACTAGGGCTGATTCCTTCGGAAGGCCCTAAGAAAGAAGGTTCCCTTTCTCTCTCCAGCTTTTGGAAGTTATCTGCATTCATGGGATCTTAATCCCTTTCTCCATCTTCAAACCCAGCATCAGCATGGTAACATCTTCCAGTCTCTGACTAGGACCTCTTATCTCCCTTTTTTCGTTCCCTAGTGATTACATTCAAGTCAACTATATAATCCAAGGAAATCTCCTTATCTCAGGATTCTTAATTCACTTACATCTGCAAATTCCCTTTTCTTATGTAAAATGCCATATTTATATGTGTTGCAGATGAGTCTGTGTGTATCTTTGGAGTCAGGGACATTATACTCCTACTACAACTGTGGATTGGCTTTTTTATTTGATTAAAGAAATTGACTTAATTCTGTACTATACTGCACATGTATACACATAAGCATATATATATACACAAACTTACTCACCCAGGTATATACAACCAGAGAAAGTATTTTTATTTATTTTGCAAGCACCAACCTGAGGTTTGACCCAACAGCAACAAGAAATTTTGCTTTTCTGGAAAGCATGGCTTAGTGGAGTGTTCTAAACTATGGTCAAGGACCAACAGGTTGAGGGTCTTCCTTACAGTCAATACAGGGATTTAAACATAGGAGAAAGTAAACATTGTTTACTCTGAGCAACTTTGGTTCGGCCTTTTCTATAGATCACAAACAGGGTGACAGTTCCCTCTGAGAGTCAGTATCACTCAGGGGCTGAGCATACAGGCTGCGGAGGCAGCCCAGTTCGACAATCTACCAAGTCACCTTGGTAGAGTTAACCACTCTGTACCTCTGTTTCTTCATCTGTAAAACACTAACAATAATAGCACCTATTTCAAAAAGTTATTGCATTATTATAGGGAAAGTATATGACACAGACAAATATCAACTCAGTAGAAGAAATTTTTTATTGTTATCTTGCTTATTTTTTTAATATTTCTATTGATTTCAGGGAGAGAGAGGGAGAGAAAAATAGAAACATCAATGGTGAGAGAGAATCATTGCCCCCTCACGCCCCATACTTGAGATCAAGCCTGAAAGCTGAGCATGTGCCCCGACCAGGAATCCAACTGCAAATTGAACCACAACCTCCTGATTCATGGGTCAATGCTCAACCACTGAGCCATGCCATCCAGGCATCTTTCTTATTTAATATTGAATGATCAATGGGTTCTTTAACATTGCCTTGACTTTAAAACTAGTGGATTTACTAGGATTGTGATCACTACTACATAATGGCATTTGTTCCCAGGTGGTAGTGGGGGAAATCTTAGTTTTAAAATACTCTCCCAATTTGGAGTCTACTGAGCATGTTGCCACTAAAATGAATAATAATCAACCTTTAGGAAAAATAACTTTTATTTACATGAAAAGGACTCATGAAAGAAATGTATTTTTTTTTAAATTAAATCTTTATTGTTCAGATTATTACATTTGTTCCTCTTTTTCCCCCCCATAACTCCCCTCCTCCCAGTTCCCGCCCCACCATCCGCCCTCACTCCCCACCCACTGTCCTCATCCATAGGTGCACGATTTTTGTCCAGTCTCTTCCCGCATCTCCCACACCCCTTTCCCCCCCAAGAATAGTCAGTCCATTCCCTTTCTATGTCCCTGATTCTATTATAATCACCAGTTCATTTTGTTCATCGGATTATTTATTCACTTGATTCTTAGATTCACTTGTTGATAGATGCATATTTGTTGTTCATAATTTGTATCTTTACCTTTTTCTTCCTCTTCCTCTTCTTAAAGGATACCTTTCAGCATTTCATATAATCCTGGTTTGGTGGTGATGAACTCCTTTAGCTTTTCCTTATCTGTGAAGCTCTTTATCTGACCTTCAATTCTGATTGATAGCTTTGCTGGATAAAGTAATCTTGGTTGTAGGTTCTTGGTATTCATCACTTTGAATATTTCTTGCCATTCCCTTCTGGCCTGCAAAGTTTCTGTTGAGAAATCAGCTGACAGTCGTATGGGTATTCCCTTGTAGGTAACTGAGTTTCTTTCTCTTGCTGTTTTTAAGATTCTCTCTTTATCTTTTGCTCTTGGCATTTTAATTATGATGTGTCTTGGTGTGGTCCTCTTTGGATTCCTTTTGTTTGGGGTTCTCCGCGCTTCTTGGACCTGTAAGTCCATTTCTTTCACCAGGTGAGGGAAGTTTTCTGTCATTATTTCTTCAAATAGGTTTTCAATATCTTGCTCTCTCTCATCTTCTGGCACCCCTATAATTCTGATGTTGGTACGCCTGAAGCTGTCCCAGAGGCTCCTTACACTATCCTCGCATTTTTGGATTCTTTTTTCATTTTGCTTTTCCGGTTGGGTGTTTTTTGTTTCCTCGCATTTCAAATCATTGACTTGATTCTTGCGCTCATCTGGTCTGCTGTCGGGAGTCTGTATAATATTCTTTATTTCAGTTAGTGTATGCTTAATTTCTAGTTGGTTCCCCAATATAACATCGAGGGTCTCATTAGTTTTCTTGTAGATCTCATTAAGTTTATCGGCGGCTTCTAAACAGTTCTTGAGAGACCTTAAAAGTGTGGTTCTGAACTCTAGATCTTCCATTGACAATTTTGTCCTGTTTCTTTGTCTCCGCATTTTGTTATGCTTCCTTGGTGCACCCCCTAGTGGTCTTTGTTCGCAGTCTTATAAACCTTGATTGTTGTAGCTAATACTAGGGAGGGTTTGACCTCCAGGCCAAGTGGCTATGAGAATCAGCTGTGTCTGCAGTGAGAGAACTTCTGTCCTCTGGGGAGGTGCTAATCTGGCCTTTGCCTGAGGCTATCCGGCAAATGCCTGTGTGCAGGGCTTGGGCGGGGCGGGTCGCACAGGATCAACAGGGTGGGCCTGAGAGAGCAGTTATGGTGGCTCTCAGTCCTGTCCCCAGGGGCTCTGCCTCTCTGAGTCCCAGCACCCGCTGCAAAGCTCGGAGAGAAAGCTGCACTCGCTCTGACCTAAGCCAGACAGTCCCGCTTCTCCCGTTTGAGTCTGGGTCCCTAAAGACTCGCCCGGATCTGGAGCTCAGAGTCTGCGACTCCCTCCCGATTGAAAACGCCAACCGCGCCCTCCGCCGCCAGCCCGCTCCGCGCACTCCGCACCTCAGGATTTGACTTCAGCACTGCGCCTCCTCTGAGTGTCCGTATGCGTTTCTCTTTCCTCCTAGTTGTAGGACTTCCACTCAGCCAGCGTTCCAGTGGTTTTGGGTGATGTCCGTTCTGTCTTTTAGTTTCACTTTTGAAGTAGTTGTTCAAAGCAGCAAACTCCGGCGTTAACCTATGCCGCCATCTTGGTTCTCCCTCCTGAGTTGTCAAGAAATGTATTTTATTTTAGAAATTTTTTCACAGAATGAAATTAAGTTGTGGTGATAGGCAGCCTGGGGCTAAAACATGGTCAGAGGCATGAAATGGGACAAACATAGGAGGATTGTGTACAGAAAACGATGGACTCTCAGCCACAGCGAGCCCAGCTGGCCTGGTGATCAAACAATCTACACACAGGTTAAATGAAGAAGGAAAATCCTCACAGAAGTGGTAGTGCTCATCTGAGTTTGACCTCTCGGTGAAATAGAAGAATTACTATAAATCATGCAAGGCATTTCCCCACATGTAGATTCAGTCAAAAGTTACATGGTTTTAGGAAATAATTCTGCACTGTGGGTGAGAGAAATCCCGAAGTATTTTCTGACCCCAGTCAGAATTTTGAACTTTATTTGAAGATGGATATCTGTGGCACACATCCAAACAGATGTAAACTCTAGAAGAAATAAAATTAGAAATATGTTTCCCTTATTGGCACAGCAGCCAGTGAGGGAACTTCTTCTCTAAACAAAGCCCTTTTAGACATGATAATACCTTGTAAGAACAATGCATAGATATAAGATCTGCATGCTTGGGTAGGAATATTTTACTCTAAACTTGGGTAAACCACTTGGGTAAAAGTGGGTCACTCTATTTGCTATTCATTGCTGAATAACAAGTTGCCCCCAAATTTAGTGGCTTAAATAAACAATATTTATTATCTCACAGTTTCTATGGTTCAGGAATTTGGAAGCAAATTATTTAGGTGGTCTCTCTTAAGTCTGTAATCAAGGTTGTTGACTGGAGCTACAGGCTCAACTGATGAATAATCCACTCCCAAGCTCACTCACACAGCAGATGGGCGGACTCAGGAGATTTGCTTATGAGTTCTCTTTCCTGAGCTTCTCAACAAGGCTGCCCCACGTCCTGAGTGTTGATTTCCCCCAGAGTGAGCAATTCAAGAGACAAGACCCATCCAAGGTGGAAGTTAGGTATTTTTATAGCCTAATCTCAGAAGTGGCATCCCATCTCTCCTGCCATTTTCTATTTATTAGTAGCAAGACAATATATCCCAGCCCAAATAGTGAGTCGGGACCCACAAGGGTATAAACACCAGGAAGTGAAGCATATCAGGCACCTTCTTAGCAGCTATGTACCACAGTCACCCTGAAAAAACTCTCCTAAATTCACTTTCCTGGGTGCTCAGTCTTAGGTATTTTTATAAGTTAATATCTGTGTCTATCAATGATAAACTCAGGCACTAGTTAAGGTGAGGAGAATAGATTTTAATCCATAATATACTATTACAAAAAGATATAAAGACTTTTATGGATTAAACTCAACTTTGATTTGTACAGAGGTGACTGGATGTTTTAAAGGGAGAGTGAGGGAGTAGGGAGGAGAGAGAAAAAGGTCAGTAGAGTAAGGGAAGTGAAAATTTACAAAGGTTTGATCACTGTCAATGCCAATTAGACCAATTGTGTCTAATAGCTGGGAATTATCAAAGTTATGATCTTATCCTCCCATAGAGACTAGAAGACAGAGACCCTATTTTTGCTGCTAATTACATTTTAAATGAAGGGCTTCCAGGTCCTTGAGAAAAACACCACTAATGGCAGGAGATACATGTACATCTCAAAGGGACAGAGAACGGCTTCACAATTGTAAGCCCTTTTTAGTAAATATTCTAAGACAGGGTGATCATGGGCCTATGTCTGGTGTTGATGGGAACAAACAGTAAATGAAAGCACAGGCAGTCTTGAGCTTTTAAGGGGGCCTGGGTTTCTCCTAGGGATGGGCCTTGAGCTATCTTAGTGTTTAAGTCTTTCCATGCATGGGGTAGGATGGGGGGGACAAAATCAGTGGTTGAGGCCTAGTCCAAAAGAGGGCTCAGAGGAGCCTGGACAAGGAGAAAACCTTGTCATGTTCATATTACAAGACTTTAAAGCCATTCATTCTTTATAAAGATGTAATTACCAAGCACATTTAATCAATATGCTCAATGCCTGAGTCAGTTCTGGTGAAAACTGAACATCGTTGTTTATTTTTTTATGTTACTCAGCTTTCCCCTGGTGACTGGAATCCTAGCTAATTTACTAGTGTCAGCTTCTTTCTCACTCCTGAACTTGCTGATCATGGGCCTCTCTGCCTCCTGGTCCCCCAAATGTGAAATCAGTTCATCTGCCAACTTGGCCAGATGTAGGAGCCAGCTGGCTCTGCCCACGGTTCTCTGCACCAGGGAGAACCCAGAGCACAGCCTCTCCTGAGCCAGTTGCCAGGCCCCAGCAAACCAGCCAGAAATCTGAAAATGTCCAGAGCTGGCCAGCTATGCTAGACAGCTGTGGTCCTGAGCCGGGAACCCTCACGCCGCATTCCAAACCCACAGGGCCAGCTCTCGCTATAAGATGGCGCTCCCACTTTCCATTTTCAGTCAACTTCTGAAGTTTTTGCATGTTCAGGGCTGGCCAGTTATAATTGAAAGAAACAGCTCTTGTTAGGGTCAACCTTTTCTAGCATACATGGTTCAGTGCATTTTCCAAACCAGAAGGTTCTTATTAAAAACAACCCAGTAAGATTCTGGATTTTCCAGCACTCAGTTCCACACAACTGAATAAGAACACATGTGGGGAAATTGATTTATAAAATAGCTGAAGTACTACGCGATGGAATAAAATGCAGTGGCATCATCATTAGCATTTCCACTGGTTTTGGTGTTGATATTTCTAATTTTTTGTATGACATGTTGTCTCACAAAGAGCTGAGTCAGGGTTTTTTTAGTTGTCCTTTTTTTCTATTTTAGCACATTGAGTGCTTACAGTAAAGTCTTTTGGGAAAATTTAAGTTTTTAGTAACTCCTTATATAAACTTTGGAACAAAATGATTATGCACTATAACAATGATGTCACTGTTGGGGCAATATGCCTTGAAGATCACGTGAGGCATGTTTTCAGGTATCTCTGAGCTTCAATTTACACATCTTTGAATTCCTACTAACATTACCTTCCTCTAAGTATGATTGTGAGAAGAAAGTGAAATAACATGCATGAAAGCATAATGTCTATTATATAACAAATACAAAATTAATATTTGTTTCCTTTGGAAATATTATTAACTTTTCAGTTCTAGATATTTCTTTAGAAGAAATAGTTCTTTGCATGTCTTGATCTTCAAACTATTATCCCAAGACAACTTTGTAACTCAAAATGTGAATTTTGTCCCTTTGGGTAGGCGAGCGTAGGGGAGTAGTGAGTTGCTTCTCTTTGTTTCTTTGTTCAGTGAATGATTTGGCTTAAAATTGCACTTTTTAGCTGTGTGTCTCCCACAGAAACTAGCAGGAAAAAAATTCATTTGTGTCTTCCATATGATGAGATTTGATGTTTCCTTTTTAAGAAATCTTAAATGCCTGTTCATTGAAAGTTGCCACTAATCCTTTTTCTTCTTCTTTCTCTTGGAACTGACTTATGTTAACAGAATCTCCAAACACAATATAGCAAGGAGGAAACTTTTCAATCAACCAAAAGTATATGGACACTCACTTTGAGCACAACATAGTATTAAATTGAATGAGTGATGAACTTTGGATAAAAAGAGAAGAGGAGCAAAAATATTTTAAGGAGCTGAGCAGTAATGCAGAAGCGGAAATGCCAAATATGTATTCAAAGAGCAAGATTAGGCCATTTGGCTGAAATACATGGTTTATGTTTAAGAGAGAATGACAACATGCTTCCTCGGTTAGCTATCAACTCAGTTAGCCATTCATTGCCAGCCAAGAGATCTGCCAGATTTCTCAAATGACTTTTCTATGCCCATTACATCTATTTCCTCTCCACCTACTTCCCCCTTCACCCCTGAAATTTGCTTTTCTGTTTTCAACAATGCACCAAGTTTGTGCTTATAAAGGTCACCAACGACTTTATTATTGCCACATTAGGTAACCCCTCGGTTTCTATTCTACAGGACTCCTTTGGTGTGCTTAACACTTTGTCTTTACAGCCCTTTAATCTTGCCTTCTATGACACAGTCTTAACAATCTCTTATCTTGGCTTCTTTCTGCTTTCTGATAATCCTTACTTATTTTTTCTGGTTTTCTTCTCCAGAAATGTCTGTGCATAACTTCACATTGAAGGTCTGCCTCTCAGATCTTTCCTTCACATACTTTGTGCCTTAGAATGCAGCCATTCTCCACGCCTTAACCATAACTTATTAAATAACAAATGCTAATTTCAACCATATCTTATCAAACATGGCTTCTATGCTGCCAGATCCTAAGAACTTTCTATGGCTCATTCCCCACTGATGTGTTGTGTCCTTACTGTAGTCCTTCATGTGTTAGCCCCACTATCTCTTCCATCATCATATCTGACAGCGTTCTCACACTTGCCTGCTGCTTTTAATTCTCTGGCCTACGTACAGTTCTTAAATTAAAAAAAAAAAATCTCACGTGTCCGTCTTCTCTCATATTGCACAGATTTTGTTGCCTGTACTACCCTCCACCTGGAATAGCCTTCCTTATTCTGGACATCCCCTTAATACCTGCTCAAGTAAGGCTCAGCTCGGTTTCTTAATATGGATGTCCACTTCTGCATTTGAAGGCAAATGCCCCCTCTCTCCTCTATGTTAAGCACTGGTTTTGGAGATCCAGTCTCCCCTTTCAAGTTGTGAAATTTAAAAAGACAATTATTGTTTGCCTAGTTTCTCTGCCTCCAAAGCCTGTAATACCTTCTGACCCATCATACAGAATCAAAACCTCTTTTTCAGTGGGGAAAAAAAGAGAATAAAACAAGCAAGTCAGAGCCCAGACTACCTTACATGTTTTCTAATTTTGTTTGTGTGACTGTTTCCTTGGCATGCCCACTTCTAATAATCTCAAATCCAATGCTTTCAATACTTGAAACAGTACCTCACTTCACAATGGGAACCCCACCTTAAAGTTTATTTTCTGAGAGTGTCCCATGAAGGCCGGGATTTTTTGCCCCAATAGGCTACAAACTTCTTGACTGTCAGGCTCGTTTACCCCAGCATTCAATAATAATTAATCCACACAGGCACACACATTTGATTAACTGCCTAGCTAAATGACTTGTTAAATAGTAAACACCAAAACTGAAAAATGTAACTTGAGGCCAATTGGTAGAGAACTAAAACCAAATGTTTGCTCTGCCTAGAACGCCTTCTACTTGGTTTCTGTCAGAATCTTTCTAGTGTCTAGTTCCTCCACTAAGCTCCTGAAGTTCCACTGAGTGGATGGTATTTATTAGGTGAAGATCTGTCATTAGAGTTGTTTTGAATATGCTTTTCCCACCCCATTCTCCCTCAACAGTAAGCTCATGGAGTCACATCTTTCTATTGCTTTTAGAAGAACACCTTGTCCAGAGTAGATATTTATAGCTATTTGGATGAATCAAAACACCAAGGACTGGGGGCCACAGAGTTTATCAGAGATGTGAGGTTGAAGATCAGGAGCAGTGATTGGATACACAGAGAGCTATGTAGCAACACAGAAGCCCAAAGAACTGACTGTTTATCCCACAGGGCCTTGCTCTTTTCAGAAAAGGAGATGCCTTCTGGGCCTCTCGGTGTCCATTTTTCCGCACAGAAACCATGTTCCGTCATCCATTCCCAAAAGGAGGAACCAGATGAAAAGCTGGCTTCTGCCAAGCAACCTCAAATCCAGTAACATAACTAAACTGTCGAACAGACATTCAAACTCCAAGGTCCAGGGTAACTTGCCCTCGCATTTCCTATGAGAACATGTCTGCTTAATAACAATGTAGCAGATGTGATAAGCGCACCAATCACAGAGAAAGCTGGTTCAGCCCATGTTAAAGGTTGAGGATCATTACCAGACTAAACAAATCATTAGAAATATGTCCCCAACTTCAATCTGGATTTTAAAATACTTAAGAATAACTTGTAAACTTAAGCTTTAACAAGCACCAGGATAACTAGTACCAAATGACTTAGCTACAACTGTCCTTTGAAAAGATCTTTTTTTTTTTTTTTGGAGGGGGGGGGGCGGCATGTCAAAGCAGACAAAATTTGAGAATAATACAGATTATATTCCTCCTGAAGTGTCCCTTAATTATTTTGAGGAGGTAAATGAGATGAAGTATATGTATCAACATATGTTAGATACTCTTAGCCTGCAAATATGTAGACATAATTCAGACATCATAGGTAATAAGTGATTGTAAATGTTTTAAAGTTCTTTTTCATTTTAGAAGCAAAGAAAGAAGATATTTACTGGAGGGGGGATAAAATTGACCTATTCCTCTTTGTGCCCAATATCTAAAAATGCATTCATAAAATAGGAAGCAAATGCCCTGGATCTGGGAAGCAGTAATTTGTAGTTAAGTCTATCCTTCAAGCAAATGTATTCCCAACTCTCCTAAAAGATGGCAGAGAGTCAAATGAAATATAAAAGTTTTCCAAAATTGGGTGCTATTTTTATCATCAAAGAGATATGAAATAACTTTTTTTCATGAAGAGTATTTCATTTTGAGACTTCCATTTTTGCCCTCTCCATAACCTGTACAATGTGTTTTTCCTAATGTCATTTTTCCTGGCTGAGAAACACATTAACAAGAATAGAGTTTAAAAAAAAAAAGTGGAGGTGGGGAGAGCATGAGTGTTATGTCACAAGTGACTTCAAATGGAAGGAAAATACCAATTCCACATTTCATCCTGAAGAGAGAATGGAAATTTAAAGATCATGTGCACTGACTTTCCTTTTGTGCCCACAGGCAACCAAGATTTCTGTGTTTGATTAACCTAGCATTCAACCAACTAAGAAATCGTTCCTTCACAGAAAATAATGACTATTCCAACACAAAATGAATTCTTTATCTTTTGCCATACTGGATCTCATGAGAACTTGCGATGTTGAGGAATTGCACTGCTGGTTCTTTCCCCTAACCACCATTTGGGATATTTGAATAAAATAACTCTCCTGTTTGCTGACTAATATGCATAGATTCTTCCAATTTGCTAGTATTTTTACTCATTGATTTGTTTTCTAGCTTTATTGAGGTATGATTGACAAATAAAAGTTATAAGCATTTAAGGTGTACAATGTGATATTTTATATACATTGTGAAATTATTATCACAATCAAGCTAATTAACATATCCATCACCATACATAGGTACCATTTTGTGTGTGTAGGGAGAACTCAAGACTTACTCTCTTAGAAAATTTCAATTATATAATATGTTATTATTAACTATAGTCACCAACTGTATATTAGAGCTCTAGGACTTAGCCATCTTATATTTCCAACTCCAATCTAATAAGGATTTTTTTGTGTGTGCTGCTAATCAATATATTAATAGTGTTAGAATTAACAATAATGTATGAAATACTTTCATCAGATGGGAAAAAGGGGTTATATAAGATTTTACCAGTTTTTGGTTGGCATCATTTCCTCTTTCTCAGAAACTATAGGCCCTGATTTGACAAGATCTCTCTTACTTGGCTCCAATGACTTTTTGTTCTGATGACATCTAATTCCACCTAGTGTTACAGCAGCATCCATAGTAGCAGATACACAATAAATGATGCAGAAAACATTCTCTCCCCTTAACAAATCACTTGTAACCCCTGGCAACATTGGCCAAGAAATAAACTCCCCCATCTCATATAACTAGGGGCCAAAAGAATTCAGGGTGGGCCTGATGGAAATTACATCCCAGACAAGAGATGTGATATTCTCAGCCTCTTCAGGTTTCTTTGCTTTGGTTTACATGGGAACCTGTGTTTGTAATGGAGTTTTGTGTTAATCAGCTCCAGATAGAGACCTTCTCGCCTGTGCTTTCCCAATTCCACATAATTCTTTTTCCTAACGTTTATCCAAGTAATATTTTGTGCCTTGATATAATATTTTTATTGATTTCAGCCTTCCCCCTTAGATTTCAAGTACCATGAAGGTAGAGGCAATGTTTGTTTGTTGCTGTTATTGAGTTTATTGAGTTTATTGAATTTTTTGTCTTTCTTGGCTTTGATTTATGGTTGTTGTTTGTTTGTTTGTTTGTTTTGTTTGTTTTTTTGGTTGGTTGGTTGGTTGGAGGGTTTGATTTGTTTGTTAGGTTTGCTCACATTGTATCCTTACTATATCTAACAATGCCCTAGAACATGGTAGGTGTTTAAAAATATACTTTAATTAATTGAAATATAGTTTAATTAACTAATGAAGTCTTAATGTTCTCCTAGGGTTTCTAAGATAATACTCTATCACAATATTCATTTGGCCCCTTTTTTCTTTTTCGGATCCCTAGGCCTTACAGAAGAAATGGTTTTGTTGGGTTTAACATATTTCTGCAAACTGGATTTGTCAGCACACTCCCACAACACCTACCTTCAGCATTATAACTGCCACAGTCCTTGTCTTTTTTTTTTTTTACTTTTTTAAAAAATATATTTCTTTATTGATTTAAGAGAGGAAGGGAGAGGGAGGAAGAGATAGAAACATCAATGATGAGAGAGAATCATTGATTGGCTTCCTTCTGCATGGCCTCTACTGGGGATCAAGCCCACAATCTGGTCATGTGCCTTTGGCAGGAGTCGAACCCGGGACCTTTCAGTCTACAGGCCGATGCTCTATCCATTTAGCCAAACCAGCTAGGGCAGTCCTTGTCTTTTTAATAAAGAAACCCCATCCCTTCTACCTTCTCTCCTGCCACATGGCTTGAATTTCTCTTACATGTTGGGCTTTCCTCTCTACACCAACCTTGTGCTTTGGAAGAAACTACGTGAGAGAACTCACTCTTTGACCTTCCACATAACTACATATTCAGGGTTGTTTTCTCTTTTCCAAAAAGGAAAGTTTATACCATCTCCAAAATATAACAATGGCTCTGTAAGTCTTCCTGTTCCCTGGCTGTGTTTTTGGCCAAAGCTTAGAAAATACTGATGAAGGGTCATGGACCCTCAAGTAGCTTAAAGTAGAGACTACAGATGTGAGCAAAAATGACAATGGAATGCGACAGTTGCTTTTATGCAGTTATGTATAGAGCACTGTGAGATACCTGGAGGAGACGCATCCAGATCTGCCGCAAGGACTTAAGGGAAAAAGTCACGGGGTGGGGCTTTTTAAAAATGGTGACTTGAGTGCCAAGTGTGCATTTTTTGGGCAGAAGATAAAGTATGTCCTGAGCAGAGAAAACGCGGTGTATAAGCAATAGAGAGGAGAGTCTATTCAGTAACATGACTAATTCAGTGGTGTGTGTGTGTGTGTGTGTGTGTGTGTGTGTGTGTGTGTGTCCACACATGTGAAAGAACTTTGGTGGAGGTGTTAGGGAATTAAATATTGAAAGATGGGTGTATAAAGGTTAGCAGAGTTCAGCTAAATAAGTCTTACTCTATCCTGTGGGTGAACAAAGGCCTTTTTATACTTAGTAGTAAGAAATACTTTTTACATAAAGTGAAGAACTGGTCAGTGTAAAATAAGACCAAAAGCAGAGAATGCTGCAACAGTTGAGGTGAGAGATGATACGAATTGGTGAGTTGTTATTACAACACAATCAGTGGGGAAGACGTTTTTAGGAGGAATGCTAAGAAGGAATGGATGAAAGATTGAATGGATGCTGGTTGTAAGATAGAGGGGGGAATTGGGGTAGTGTCTAGTATTACAGGGAAGAGGCTAGAAGAGTACATTTGAGGTGAGAGGGTGAGTAGTAAAGGGAAAACAGGTGGAGATAACCAGGAAGAAACAGAATATTTCTGTTAAAACTCAACTAACTGATCTAGATGAAGAAACAAATTTCAAACTCATCAGAAACTGAGCACATACGAAGATATAGAAAAGGATAAACTTACCCTTGTGGAGTGACAAGAAGAGAGAACTAAGAATAACATGCTGATGAACCCCTATGTTTGAACTGTGCACAGAGGGAGAAGAGCCACAAAGAGCACTGAGCAGTGGCCAGAGAAATAAAAAAGAATTCATGTAAAAATGGAAGTTAGAGGATGAACTGGTAAACAATACTAACGTCATAAAGCTGGACAAGTAAGAGAACTAAAAAATTCCCATTGTCCTTGGAGGGCATTGTTGAGGGTTGTTAGAAAATTTTCAACAGAATAGTGAGGTGCGAGGGCAAAGGGAAATGGTTAGTTATGTCAATAGAAGAGAAGAAAAGGGGCCAACTAAACAATAGCTATACAGAGAAACTGAGTCTAGGAAGATTTTTATCTTAAAGGTGAAAAAAGAAATCTAACAGGACTATAGATAACATCAGTGGAATACAAGAAGTAGAAGATACAGAAAAGATGGAATGGACCCAAGTTCTCCAGGGTTAAAGGGAGGGGGTGTGCAGAGATATACAGTAGGAGGAAGAAGACAGAAGGGAGGCGTTAACTGGGATAGGGATGGATGCATCTTTGCTAACATAGAGTGAACCATGGGGCAAGTGCTGCTGAGTGTCAAGAAGAGGAGCTAGAAAGTTAAAAGCATTCACTTCCAATAGCCTTTATTTTCTGGTGAAAGCAGAAACAAAGATATTTGGGGACTGGATTGGTGAAGGCTTGGAATAACTGTTGAGAAGTCGGAAACCGGGTGGTGGGGGGGACAACCAGGGCTGGGAAGAGGGCTGTTTTTCACTCACAACTCCTGACACTAGATGACCCTGAAGCAGTGTGATGAATCTGGCCTCGGGGATAGAAATGCGGGCTGTGATGGGGCCAGGGGAAGACAGGGCTGGCTCCATCTGTCAAGGAGGGGCAGGCAGGAAAGTTCTCACAGAAAGAGCACCTGATAAGGTACAGTGTGGGCAGCCCAAGATTGGAAGGTTCTAAGGCACTTCTGAAAGTGCCTTCTTTCTTGCATCTTTCCTTCTGCCACAGCTATGGGACGCTCCTTATCGAGGCTTAGCTTTTATTTGATGTCACTCTAGAGAGCAAGCCACGTAGTTATTGCTTCCAGGAAATATTTCTTCTGGGAAAGAATGAAAGGCATCTGTGTGCTCTCTAGGCTGCCCTGGCTCGGCCACACGCTGGCTGCATCCAAAATCAAGAGGATTTTCGGCTGTTTGTCTGAAGCAGGGAGATTTGTAGGTCAAATCTCCAATAGTTTATTTATCTAATAAGATACTCACACGTACTGTTCTTACTCTGTTTGTATCCCCGCCCTTCAGGGTCTTCACTTAGAGAACTTTTTAAATCTTAATTGTATGCCTAGAACAACTATCTGAGGTAAATACTGTCATTAACCCCAACTTTGCAGATGGAGAAACTGAAGCCTGAAGGACTGAGCTCTGTTTACAGACCCAAAGCCAATAAGAGGCAGTAGGGAGACTTGAGCCTGGAAAATTGATCTCTAAAATATGGGTTCTTATCCACCATGCCAAGCTAGCTTATAATGAGTATGTACTTGAGAAATCATGGTGGTCTATGGAGTAATTGTCTAGATTACCCAATTCTTTTTTTATCATATTATTAGAGGCCCAGTGCACGAAATTTGTGCAAGGGGCTCGGCCCCTGCCTGCCACTGCAGCTGCCTCTGCCTCGGCCCCCGCCTCTGCTGCCACTTCATGTGGAAGGTCATCCAGAAGGACATCCGGAAGGATGTCTGGTCTAATTAGCATATTATGCTTTTATTATTATAGATAACATTTTAGTAGGGGCAACTAATGATTTCAATTTTGATGTCTTCTTTAAATACTGGGAAGTTGTGCAGCATAAAGATGGCTATTTTTTATGTCAGAAAATGTTTTCTCCTTCTCTGAAATAGCATCCACATCTTCCATTTCTCAGTGAGTCATGGGACACTCATGGGATCCCAGGCTGTCAGCCCTATTCCAACTCCCTCTGTTTCCAGAGCAGGTGTCTATATAGTCGGTCATAGTGACCTCTGTTTGTTTTGGACAAGGTTTTGAATTAATAGGACATAGTCTACTATTAGCCAGTATTCTACTTGGCAAAGTCATACACATATCAAGCCTGCTTAGATATATATTTCTTTAATAAATTTGATTTTCCATATTCTTAGCCAGTTACACATCTGTGTTTGCATTAATTATTATGGATCTAATTTTTTCATTGTCATATATTGTGTATTTGTGTCTGGAAATGATTATCTTCTGTTTAAAATTCAAACGCATTGTTTCTTTAGCTAATAACCTACTCCATCTTCAACAGAGATGTTTGCCTGGTTTTTAAAGGAAAGGTTGTGGGATTGGGGAAGATTTATATTTTGATCATTGAGCCAAATCCTGACCACATTTTTAAAATGAAAACACCTTCGATCAAAAGATAAAGTATCTTGTTAACCTGTGGCCTTTGGACTTGAATTCTAAACATAAGAATAATGTGTGAATGTTCTAATTATTTTCTGCTTCTGATTTAGCTACCTTTTTGCTGTTCACTACCAAGAGACACACAGCTCACAAAATGCTGTTTCCAGTAACCAACAGGAAAGAAAAGATGGGTTTTTAACATAAATCAAATTTTTAAATTGTGTCAAAATAAGAAGAGTGGCAGTTTGCTAATGGAGAAGGTAAATTTCATTAAAAATAAGACATTTTGACTTGGAAGATAATTGAGATATCTTCTACTATGATACTGAAAAATACAAAGGAAAAAAATGTAATGTAGCCTGAAGAATAAAATATAAAATCCCAGGTGTAAAAGATTTGAGTTTTCTCATTGCAGAAGAAAGGCCAGCCTGCCTAAAGTATAATGGACAACTCTAGGTAGTTCTGAGTTCTAGCTTTCATACCAGATCTGTTATTTATGCTCTTGATGACATTTTTTCAGGAAAGATCCATGACCTAGACTATAGGTGAGAATCTTATTAGTAATGAATAATGGCTTATGTGAATGCAGTAATTTATTTCTGGCAAAATCATTCATTCATAGAAATTTATTTGTTAAATATCTACTATGTGCCTGACACTGTGTTAGGTAACAAAGGAACATGCTCTTTACTCCCACTGAGTTTCCACTGTACCAAGATAATAATAACATGCAATTTCAAATGTAATTATGTGTATTGTGAAGGGCTAACTACAAATTGCCATGGCAGCCAATACTAAGGGGGACCTAGTCATAGGGCACATAATAGGCTCTGTGTGCTTTGAAAGATGATTTCAAAAAAATGTTAGTGTACTAAAAAGCTCTATACAAGCCCAATTTTAGCCATAAATCTCAGTATTCATCACATTCTATGAGAATGCATTTCTACTCCACTTAACATAGTTCTTAACTCTTGTTACATGTTAGAAACACTTAAGAATTTTAAAAGCACCCTAGCACTTAGGTCCAAGTCTACAGATATTCTGATTTAAGAAGTTTGTAGATGGGAGCCAGGCAGGAATATTTTTTGAAGCCTCCCAAGTGATTCTACCACACACCCACAACCAAGAACCACTACTCCAGGATAGAGATGCTGCACAACTTCCCAGTATTTAAGGAAGACAACAAAATTGAAATCATTCATTGCTGACCCTACTAAAATGTTACAATCTGATAAAAAAAAGAATTGGGTAATCTAGAAAATTTAGACACCCGTCCTGCCTCTAGGCACTGTAAGCATCACAGATTCAGTGTACAAGAAATAGTGATAAATTGGACTGAGGTGATTTAATAAGCTCTAGAAATGTATTACAAACCACTTCTTGTATAAAGAAAATCTTAATATTCTATGTCCTTTTTTCACTTCTCTGATAGCAACATAAACATGATGAAGCCATCCATACAAATCTGAAGAATCATGTTCCTGCTCTCGCAGGGGGGCAAGAAAGATTACGAGCTTATCATTAACTATCTACAAGGACTTTGGATTAAGAAATATTCAAATTCAGCCATGGCTAGTTCACTTAATTCTCATTGTTCAAGACATCTCTTCCCATCAACCACACATGAGTCAAATTCGCTGAACGTCAGCCTGCGGAATTTGAACGGACTTTTGTGACTAGACAATGCTTTCTGCCCAGCCAATTCTATCCACACTTCACGCCAGCCTTAAAGACAAAACATCCAGTCAGCTGAATTCTGTGAGGAGCTGAACTGATTGAACTGTCCAGATATTTTGGCTGGGAAACAACAATTTCAGGCTTCCCCCATAAACACAAATTCCCATGGAAACCAAATCTGGAGACAGAGTATATTCGCTTAAATTTAGGTCCAGTTAACCTCATGAGACTTTCCCTCAGTTAGTCTGGGTTCTTGGTGTCCAAGTCAGTGCTTTTCTCTATGGCAGGCTATCACATTGAGCCATTATTTTAACTAAGACCAGATAGCACTTGCCTTGAACTGGCTCCAATGAGTTTTCTGTGAAGAAGGTATGTCTGCAGAAATGTCTGCTCCCCCAGACTTAATAAACCCTTTGTCTATCCAGACAGGAAAACACACATAGACATAGACACACACACACACACACACACACACACACACACACACACACATACCACTGCACTGTTATTCTTAAATCCATTGAGTATTACTCTATTCTTTAAGCACAGCTGCACTCTTCATTGACCACAATATATCTGGACCTTGAAATTTTTTATGTGATTTTATGACTATCTTAAAGACATCAGTAATTCATATCTTATCCAAATATAAATTAACCCTTGTGTTTCTTAATAGTCAGAGTGTTATAAAAATGAAAAATATGTTGTTTAACTGTAAAAATTTACTCTCTGACTTGTGTAAGTGTAAATTTAGATTTAGGTACATCAAGTCTTTCATTATTTAATGGAGGTGGAAATACAGGAATAAGTTCAAAGAAATAATATTAAAAGTGAAATAAAACTTTGTCCTGTAAACAGTCACATCTTTATTTGCTCACCTATTGTATTAGAAGGAATTCAGTGCAGGACAGATAAACCACTCTATGTACTTTAAGCAGGGACCAATTTAAAACAGGGAATTTGGTGCTTATAAAAATCAATGGAAAGGTTCCAGGAATGGCTTCTAGGGTTGGCCTTCTGGAATGACTTTAAAAACAATCACAACTGACCCCAATAAGGCTGCCACTGAGCTACACTGGAAGGAAAAAGCCCAAGTGACTTGTTCCAGTGGCTCTCCACACCCAAGAAGCTGGAGAATGGATCTTGGCAGCTGTGATTACCAGATTGGAAGTCCAGGTCAAGATGGCACCACTTCTGTCTCTGCTTCTTGAAACCCTGGGAACTGGAGAATGGGCAGGGGAATAAAACGAATTAAGACGACTTCCTATTTCTGTGACCTTGCTGGCCAACAGCAATTGTTCAAAGCTGCAGCAGATATGGCTTTTAAGTTCATATTCACCTTCCAAATCTCATAGCAGTTGGATAGACTGGCAGATCCTCATTGCTTCTAAACCCCAGCTGGAAGGAGGTCTGCAAAATGTAGTTAATAGCTTTCCAACCTCTTCAACCAAAGAAAGGATAGAAGTTGCAAATATATATGACATGAATATAAACAGCATAGAATAGGCACTATCCATTATTTGGCACATTGAAATTGGATATAGGTAGAAGATTAAAAATTCTGATAAGCCAGAATCCCCCAGTTTCATCAGTTTTAGAGGAAAATCTTCTAGGATGTATACTATAGTACTGCAATCCTAGATACCATGCCTTCAGACTATGGTTTTAAGTTTAAATATTAGCTAAAGTTTTAACTTCCATGTCTTGAAGAGGACAACCAAAGACCACCCTTGACGAGTACCCCCAGGTCTTCAACTACTTGACTTTTCTACAATCAAGCTTGACTTTGGTATCTAATTTTTGCCACTAAGCTGCATAAGCTCAGTCTTTAGAAGTATATTGTTTGGTAGAATGACCAGAAGTTCACACTCAGTTAAGGAACACAAGATGAAATTGCCTTTTAATATGTCCATTCTTCTGAATGCATTTCTCTCATAATAATAACAATAACTGATACCCCAAAGCAAATAAAGTATTTTATGATGTGGCTTCGTGGTTTTATTTGTGCCTCTTTATGAAGTCAAGAGACCACAACACAAGTCTGAAAAAGAATTAGCATCTGGTTTTTTTTTAATCTTTATTGTTCAGATTATTACAGTTGTTCCTCTTTTTTTCCCCCATAGCTACCCTCCACCCGGTTGCCACCCCATCCTCTGCCCTTACCCCCGCCACCCACTGTTCTCATCCATCGGTGTACAATTTTTGTCCAGTCTCTTCCCACACCCCCTACACCCCTTCCCCCATCCCCTAGAATAGTCAGTCCACTCCCTTTCTATGCCCCTGATTCTATTATAATCACCAGTTTATTCTGTTCATCAGATTATTTATTGACTTGATTTTTAGATTCACTTGTTGATAGATGTGTATTTGTTGTTCATAATGAGTATCTTTACCTTTTTCTTCTTCTTCCTCTTCTTAAAGGATACCTTTCAGCATTTCATATAATACTGGTTTGGTGGTGATGAACTCCTTTAGCTTTTTCTTATCTGTAAAGCTCTTTATCTGACCTTCAATTCTGAATGATAGCTTTGCTGGGTAAAGTAATCTAGGTTGTAGGTTCTTGGTATTCATCACTTTGAATATTTCTTGCCACTCCTTCTGGCCTGCATAGTTTCTGTTGAGAATACAGCTGACAGTCATATGGGTACTCCCTTGTAGGTAACTGATTGTTTTTCTCTTGCTGCTTTTAAGATTCTCTCTTTGTCTTTTGCTCTTGGCATTTTAATTATGATGTGTCTTGGTGTGGTCCTCTTTGGATTCCTTTTATGTGGGGTTCTCTGTGCTTCCGGGACTTGTAAGTCTATTTCTTCCACCAGGTAGGGGAAGTTTTCTGTCATTATTTCTTCAAATAGGTTTTCAATATCTTTCTCTCTCTCTTCTTCTGGCACCCCCATAATTCAGATGTTGGTATGCTAGAAGTTGTCCCAGAGGCTCCTTACACTATCCTCATATTTTTGGATTCTTTTTTCTTTTTGTTTTTCCAGTTGGGTAAATTTTGCTTCTTCGTTTTCAAATCTTTGACTTGATTCTTGCGATCCTCTAGTCTGTTGTTGGAACTCTGCATAATATGCTTTATTTCAGTCAGTGTATACTTAATTTCTAGTTGGTCCTTTTTCATAACCTCGAGGGTCTCACTAGATTTCTTGAGGGTCTCACTACATTTATCGGCAGTCTCACCAGACTTTTTGAGGGGCTTACTAAATTTATCGGTGGTTTCTAGAAAGTTCTTAAAACTTTTAAAAGTGTAAATTTTGAACTCTATATCCAGTAGTTTGCTTTCCTCCATTTCTGTCGTTTGTATCCTGTTTCTTTGCCTCTGCATTTTTTATGCTTCTCTGTGTTGGTAGAGTTGCTTTGTGTGCTAGGTGTCCTATAGGGCCCAGTGGCTCAGCCTCCCCAATTACCTGAGGTAGACACTCTTGATGCACCCCTTTGTGGGCTTTGTGCACAATCTTGTTGTAGTTAAGTCTTGATTGTTGTAGGTATCACTGGGAGGAATTGACCTCCAGGCCAATTGGCAGTGAGAATCAGCTGTGTCTACAGTGGGAGAACTTCTGTGCTGAAGACACCCTTCTGGGGCAAGACTTGCTTCAGTGGGGCTTTGGTGCTCACTGAGTCTGCACCCTGAGTGTGTCCCTTACGGATCTGAGGAGTTGTAATCTGGATGGTCCCACTCTGACCACTGGGTACACTGGCTCTTGGATCTAAGGAGGTGCTAATTTAGCCTCTTCCTGAGGCTACCCAGCAGGAGCTTTGAAGAGATTCCTCTTCTTTGTTTGGGGTTTGGAGGTGCCCAGATGAGGCCCAGCTGTGAAGCAATGCAAGCTGCTGTGGGGCCTTGGGCCTTCTCTTGGAAGTTCTGGGTCTGTCTGGCCCAGCTGCAGTTTGTTAGGTAATTTTCAGGTTGCAAAGGGCCAGGCCTTTCATATGCAAAAGCCTCTGAAAACAGCTTGGGTGGGGCGGGGTCTCAGGGGATCAACAGGGAAGAGCAAGCAGCTATGGCTGCTCCCCAGTCCTACCCTAGGAGGCCCCGCCTCTCAGTGTCCCAGTAATCACTGCAAGCACCTCTGAGAGAAAGCCACCCTAGAGTTCTGTCTGATGCCTGTCAGTCCAGTTTCTCCCCGTATGAGTCTGGGTCCCCAGAGACTCACCCGGAACTGGAGTTCAGAGCAGTCAGGAGCTTGAGACTCCCTCAGGCTTGAAAAAGACAACCGTGTCCTCAGTTTCCAGCCCTCTCCACATGTGCCGTGTCCTCAGCTGCCAGCCCTTCCAGCATGCAGCTCCGTACCTCTGCACTTTACTTTCGCACCTCCTTTGAGTTTCAGTGTGCTTTTCTCTTTCCTTCTAGTTGTAGAATTTCCACTCAGCCAGCCTTCCTGTGGTTCTGGATGATGTCCGTTTTGTCTTTTAGTTGTATTTTTGAAGTGGTTGTGCAAGGCAGCAATTTCTGGTGTTTACCTATGCCGCCATATTGGTTTCTCCTAGCCTCTGTTTTTGAATAAACATGTGTTTCTTCAAGTGATGGCGAGTGAAACAACATGTTTAATGTTAATTTGTATAATTTTTTCTGGGCCCTGTAAATAATAAAAGCTATGAAGGTAGTGGCAAAGAATAAGAGAAGTTAAACACAAGTGCTTCATTTTGAAATGCAGTATGCAACTCTTCTTTCAATTTTCAGAGTGGGAACTTGGAGAAATGTGTTTAGTCTGTTACAGTTGAGTGTGTTTCAAAAGGAAATGTGGTTCAAAATTCATCAGTTTATCTCAATCAGAACACAGAGAAATTCAACATAGCCAACAACAAAATATTAAGACAACTAATTTTATTTTATGTATCATAATATAATTCGTGAGTAAATTTAGCTAAACATATAGCATTAAAGGGTAGATGATTGCTTCTCCACTTCTTCAATGTGAAGGGAGCACCATTAATGCACAGATCATCCAGGTGTCTCTGCTGTGCCCTCCTTCAGTCCTCAAGGAGCAACAGGCTTCATCTGAGTCCTGAGTTTGGAGAGTGGAACTAGACAGGTGTTGGGGTCCAGCCCCAGCAGGTCCAAGGGTTCCCAAAGGTGTGGACAGAGTCAGCGAAGAAGGAAGGACACGGAGACATCGCTCAGATGATCGGCATAGCCAGGTTCTCCAGCCATGTTCTCTCTTTATTCTCCTGTTACATCTGTATTTATACCATTTGATTTTAATCCTATCCATTCTATTCCAAAGGTTAGGGCATTTGTTATCTCCATTCCAAGGTCACTACTCTACTGTTCTGTTAAGCTACAAGGAAGTAACTGAAGGAGATTATCCTAAGTAAAGATTATGTAATTTAAGCGTGATTGTTCGTAGTTAAGGTGATTAACTACCCGCCTGGCATTTAGTTAAGGGATTTTACTGATTTATTCCCTTCCTTAGTCCTGTTAATCCCTAACTCCAGAGGAAAATCCCCACCTGGGGAAACAACCTTTCTTCGGGAGGTGGTCCTGGTTAAAACACATAGCGCTAAAAGGGGGAGCAAACTATGCCATATATGCCAGGTCCCTTGAAACATATGCTGTGCAGATGTTTCTACCTTGCAGCAACTGTGTCAAGCAGCAAGGGTGGACTGGCTTCCGGCTGGAGAACCTGACTGGAGAACCTAACTATGCTGATCAACTGAACGCTGTCTCCGTGTCCTTCCTTCTTCGCTGACTCCATCCACACCTTTGGGAACCCATGGACCTGCTGGGGCTGGACCCCAACAGACAGGAGCCTCCAGCCTCTTCCTGGTCCTTCCATTTTGGAAGTGTGATGCCTGCAAGAAGCATGCATTTTCATCTGTGCCTGTTTATTCTATGTTTCAAAGATCATCTTTTGAAACTTTTGTCTTCTCAACTGGTTCAAGATTTAGGCAGGTTAATAAGATTACAGTATACTTATTGGTCTTTTTAAAATATATTTTTATTGATTTCAGAGAGGAAGGAAGAGGGAGAGAGAGATAGAAACATCAATGATGAGAGAAAATCATTGATTGGTTGCCTCCTGCATGCCCCCACTTGGGTTCGAGCTGCAATCCACGCATGTGCCCTTGACCAGAACAAAACCGGGACCCTTCAGTCCAGAGGCCAATGCTCTATCCACTGAGCCAAACCGGCTAGAGCTTATTGGTCTTCTTTATTCCCAACCTAAGATTCCAAATCTATGTGTATTAGCCAAACAAAATAAAAACAAAACAAAACAAAAACTCTAAAAGGCTCAGTGGATAGAGCATCGGCCCATGGACTGATGGGTCCCAAGTTCAATTCTGATCAAGGGCATGTACCTCAGTTGCAGGCTCAATCCCCAGCCCTGGTCAGGCATGTGCAGGAGGCAACCAGTTGATGTGTCTTTCTCACGTCAATGTTTCTCTGTCTCTCTACCCCTCCCTTTCACTCTCTCTAAAAATCAATGGACAAATATCCTCGTATTAATCCAGGTGAGGATTAATAACAACAACAATAATAAATAAATAAATAAATAAATAATAAAATTTGTGCTTCCTCAAAATTCATACATTGAAATACTAAACCCAAAGGTATTAATACTAGTAGGTTGGTCATTTGAGAGGTAAGTAGGTCACACAGGTCCAGCCCTCATGAATGGGATTAGTGCCCTTATAAAAGAGATCTCACAGAACCAGCTCCTTCTCATTATTTGAGGATATGAGAAGTCTACAACCCAGAAGAGGACCTAATCTGACTATGCTGGAACCCTGATCTTGGACTTCCAGTTTCCAGAACTATGACAAATAAATTTCTGTTATTTATAAGCCACCAGTCTACAATATTGTGTTATAGCAACGCAAATGTACTAAAACACTTATCTCTGCCAAAATTTCATAAGTAATTGATGGAAGCCTATTTGGTTAATTATGTGAATATTTGTTTTAATTGTGCTTTCTATTGCCTTTTTTATGCAAAACAAAATTGAAAAACAGATTTAAAATTTTTCCAGTTTATTTGATCAATGTAGACCATCAAGCTTATTAATTCAGGTCAAAGAAATAAATCTATTTGACTGAATTCATCAAATGAGTAGACAGGCAACAAATTTCCAATGTCTTTTGTACTGTGTAGATGTAGATTTGCAATTTACAGTGACTTTCGTAGTCTTCTTTTTCATGAAATATATAGGGAAATTTGTCTACGACCAAAGCCAAGATGAAAAGCTGCTTAAATTAGTAACAGATGTTTATATTTCTCAAGATTAAGGCACTGTGGATGCAGACCTATCAACCCACACTTCACAACCACATCAACCAAGGCTCATGTCCACACGCCTGTGGAATTTTGGGCAATTATGTGCTTTCCATTCCATATCATCTTCAAAGTCAAAGGCATTGTCCATATACATGGTTGGTCTTCTTTGAAAAATGAAAAATTTTTAAATGCATGTTGCTCCATCTTCACAATTAAAAATAAAGAAATATGCATCTGGGATAAACAAACAGAAATCCAAGAAATCTGAAAGGTTCAATGTCTCTATGCCCTCGGGAATGCAACTGTTTCACTGTATTTTCTTGTAATATCTTGACTACATGATTATTTTTACCTGAAAAATAGAAGTATAAGGGAGTATTCATAACATTTTTAACCATTGAAATGCAATTTCAACAGTCACTCTGTACATACTTTCTTGATATTCATCTATTCATTCACACATTCATTCATGAAATGGCACTACTCATGAAGCTAGGCATACAGTGATAAACAACCTGAAATTTCTAACCTCAGCTTTTATTCTCTTTGGGGGAAGCAGAACAGCAAAACAATGGGTCTCATTAAGTTTAAAAAGTGCTATAAAATAAGTATATGTACAGAACTTATATGCATATATGCATTGCAGATGGACACAGATAATAGTGTGGTGAAGGCCTGGGATAGGCAGGAGTTGGGTCAAGGGGGACAGCAAGGAGGGAAGGGGACATCTGTAATACTTTCAACAATAAACATAAATTTTTAAAAAATAAATATATGTACAGGAAACTACAGAAGCATAAGAAAGTATACCTCACACATTTAGTGATAGGTGATGGCGGGGGGCGGGGGAGTCAGATAACACCTGCCTTTGCTTTTGAATGATAAGTACAAGTGGGTTAAGCATGTGGGAGATAGAATCGTCATTACATGTAGTAATAGCAACATGAACAAAAACACAGAGGAATAAGAAGTGTATTTGAGGAACTGTAAACAGCCAACATGATTGGGAAGAGTGGCAAAACGAGTTAGTCTTGGAGAAGTAGGCAGGGAACAGCACTTCATATGCCGAGAAGGTTGGACTTAATTCTGAAGGTAATTTGAAGCCCGTGGTTGACAGATTTTGACAATAGACTGAAAGTGCACTTTGAAATAGAGTATGAGTTTAGGATGATTGACAGTATTGTCTGTGGCAAACTGGGCAAATTGGGGTTCCTTCAAGTGAGATTGAGAAACAGACAGAGAAGCAGGCTTTATAGGTACATTTCAGATAAAGGTGACCAAAAAAGTAAACACAAATAGCAAGAAATTTAAGTATTATAGGGACGAGAGCAGGGCTCTCTTGGAGGAGATATTTAAGAAGAAAACTAAGTATAAGAATGGAATGGCAATCTCAAACAAAATGAGAAAAGAACTCAGGCATTTAAGCAGGATATTGCAAGGATCCTGAGCTATAGGTCCCTAGGCATCCTCCACCAAAGTTAAATACTTACAACCTATTCTGTGACATAATTCTATGGATTGGAACAGAAAAATATGCCATTTGTGGAAATCATCAGTGACTGCCAACTGTTTGGGGCAGAAATCTCTGCTCCAACGATTGTCTATACTATTTTTTAAATAAATAAATAATAAATAAATAAATAAATAAATAAATAATTATTTATGTGTTTTTTAAGAACCCTATCAAGATTTAAGAAATGGATAAGAGTCTCAATTCCTTTGGGTCATAAATGTCATTAGTTATACATGGTGCTTTTCTACTTAGCCCAACATTTTTGAGCAAAGATTGTCCTCCAAGTCAGATTTTTTTTCCAGAGTTTATCACTGAAAGTTTTCCTACACTTACCAAACCAAGGACTGAAGAAGAAAGTTCTTTTCTATTTTGTTTTTTTATTTTAATTTTATAACACTCTTCCGAGTCTCTCAATTTCTTTACTGTCTCTAAATATCACTTATGTAAGCACATATGCCTGTGCATAGTATAGGACATGTAGTAAGCAGAACCCTTAGCTACTCCCACAAAGTTCCAGGACCGTGGTGTAGACACATAGTCTCCTAGTTATTCAATGAAGCTTAATCTAAGGGTTGCTGTGATGGGATTTTGAAGATGTAATTACAATTCATTGGGGATAATACAGATGGCCTGACTTAATAACATAATCTCTTAAAAAGCAGAGTTTCCTCCAACTGATTACAGAAGGTCAGATCAGAGACTCAAAGCATAAGAAAGATCTGACGCACTGTTGCTGATTTTAAATGGAGGGTCCATCTGCCAAGGAACGTCAGACAGCACTGAGGCACTGAGCATAGTTTCTGACCAACATCTAGAAGGAAAACAGGGAACTCAGTACTGCAACCACAAGGAAATGAATTCTGCCAACAACTAGTGAGCTTAATGAGGATCCCGACCCCAGCCAGCAATTGGATTGCAGCCTTGAGCAGAGACGCTATCCGTGCCATACCCAGATTCCCGACCTGCAGAAACAATGAGATGATAAATTTATGGTGTTGTAAATCACTAAATTTGTGATAATTTATCATACAGCAATAGAAAACAAGTACAGAATAATAACAATAAAAATGAGGAGAATCCCGTCTTTTTTTAATTTTATATATGTTATTGATTTTTTTACAGAGTGGCTGGGAGAGGGATAGAGAGTCAGAAACATCGATGAGAGAGAAACATCGATCAGCTGCCTCCTGCACACCCCCTAACTGGGGATGTGTCCGCAACCAAGGTACATGCCCTTGACCGGAATCGAACCCGGGACCCTTGAGTCCACAGGCCGACGCTCCATCCACTGAGCCAAACCGACCAGGGCGAGAATCCCATCTTTTTATCAATAGTCTTTGTGTACAGTTTGTGGGTAGTGTTATTTGTGATACAATTTTGATTTGGACAATGTCTCCTTAGAACAGTGACTATAATGTATGCTAAACGCCAACTTGCTAAACAAACAAAAAAAAAAAGCAAATGTAGCAAGAATATTCTAGAGAACAGCACCAGTACCAGTCAATTCTAGTAGTAAAAAATGTAGGGTAAATAAAGAGAGACTAATTGGAGTTCATGAAGCCAGAAAGTGACCTGCCTTGGAATAGGAATATTTTCCTATTCCCAGTTAAAGACCCAGTTGTGCGAAATCATGATAGTCGACAGAGAATCAAGTTAGACAACAGTCTTTGTAGTCTTCAAAAATCCTTCCCCTAATGTCAATTATGCCTCTTTGTCTTCTCAAGAAAGTTGAGGACAAACCATGAGCATGTTATTTAAAAAAAAACAAAAAAAAAAAACAAAAAAAACGCTGCTATCTTTAGTCTTAATAATTGATTTAACTTCCTGGAAAGAATAGCATATACAAGTTCACATCTTCCAAACTCCAATGTTTTCCCCTCTGATAAAAGAAGGCCTTGCTCATAGAACTGTAATCGTTGGATCAATTTTAAAGCAATGTTGCTGCCCACAGACACTATCAGGAACAGAGCCCTCTCCTACATGAAGGAAAGCAATAGGCCATAATAGTACAGCGATCATTGAATTCCCAACACAGCTAGACACCTTGCCTTGCCCACCCACACAGGTCAAAATCAGGAGTTTAGAAATAAAGACAAACTTTGTGATTAACTTTGTCTTTGGGAGTTCAAAAACTGAAGATATCACCAGGACCTTCCTGACTGAAATGATCATCATCAGAGCAATCTGCTCAATTTAATTAACTACTGGGGTGGTAGACAATCTAATGAAAAGGTGAGTTTTTCTTTTCAGGAATTTAGCATACTATAACTCATGGCAGAGGGGATGGAGAGCTGTGCCTTGGTTTTTGTTAGAGAACCCAGTGAAGAAAATGCTCACTGATGAGCTGGGTAGTTCAAGACCACAAGGAAATTAAAGTACAAGATTGATTAACCTAAAAAAACAACTTCAGGAAGAAATTCAAGAAAATCATGGGGGATAATTTCAAGTATCTGTTCTGTGCAATAAAATAATGATATTTGAGAGGGAAATGTCAAATTTATAATGTTTGGATTTGTTTAAAAAAAAAAAAAAAAGAAGGCCAAAGGAATAACTATGTAAATTTCATTATTGACCAGTGCCAATTGGACTGAGAGGAGACTGGAAAAATAATAAATTTTTGTTAAATTTAGAATTGAGATTGACAAATGTGATTTTGTGGTCCTTTAGATATTCAGACATGTAAGTAAAATAATTTTGGGTCAAGTTTGATTCAAATTATTGGAAATAAAAAAATCTGGAATAACATTTACAGAACAAATGGATGCTTATAAAGATTTGTGGACAAGGACACTTCAATGTGGGTCAGTTAAATTTCTTCTAACAATTATTCTAGCAAAGGGAGAAAAAGATGAGCTTAAGACTCTAGTAATCAATTGTAAGACATAATGAAGTGAACACTTAGGTAATGCTGCATGTGTGTGTTCAGAAACTTGAATACATACACTTCTTAAGATTATTATAAGTAGTTAAAGTAGTAAATCATATCTTCTTTCAGATACATTGGACCGAAGCCCAACATCCCTGAATTTTTCTAGAAGATAGCATGGGATAGCGGATACAGCCCTGGACTCTTCCTCAAGACTCAGCTTTGAATTCAGGCTCTTCTGCCTGTTGGTTAGGTGCCTGTACACAAGTTAATAAAATTATCTGAGTTCTAGTTTATTTTTCAAATAGCATGTACTGCTAACAGGTATTAAAGTGGATTTGAGGTGCATTTTGCAATGGAACTCACTGTCTTTTCTGTTAAAATCCAGAAATCAATCCTTTGTGGGGGTGAGTGGGAGAGTGGACAATTTACTTGTACAAGACTTTACTCAATCCAATAACCTCAAAGTGAAGAATATGGCTTTAATGGCCGTGAAGTCATTTTTATTTTGAAACTGAGTCTTAATTTTACTTAATGCCTTTCTTATGAGGATTAAGGGAAAAATACATAGATCATTATCTCCTGGCATATAATAAGTACTCAATCAATGTGTACTTTTGAATTTGTGTACTTATAAATTTAATTTCATTAAATGAAATTATTGACCTAGGTAAGAGGTGTTGGCAGTTAATAGACTCTGTATCAGTCCGTTCCAGTAGGAAGTAGATGGTACATTCCAACAGAGTAATGGAGAAAATTTAAATGACAACCAGTGGGCAGGGTAAAAGAAATCAAAAAAAGAACATTGAAACACCCCAAGCAAGAAAAATGAGGGAATAGAGCTGAAGTGGGAAGTAAGGGCTCAGTTTCCAGAACTCAGCCAGTTTTTACATTAGAGGTAGATGTAGAGGAGAATGCTTGTCTGGAGACTGGTGGCCCACAGTAACTGTGAGAAATCAGTCCTACCCTATAGACCAGTAGGGAGATAGATGGGGAAATTAGTATCCCATTCTCTCTTCTTCTGTCTTCAGATCTCCCACTGGAGACCCCCAACCAGCAGTCACAGAGCAAAGTAGCTCTGAGCATTCCCTTTTATAGATGTCACAAGAGAAGTGAATTGTAATTGTAATTGTAATTGTAATTGTAATTGTAATTGTAATCAATTTTAAAGAAATGTTGTTGCCCACAGATACTATCAGGAACAGGGCCCTCCACTAAATGAAGGAAAGCAATAGGCCATAATAGTATGGCAGTCATTGTGTTCCCAACACAGCTAGGCACCTTATCTCGCCCACACACACATGTCAAACTCAGGAGTTTAGAACTAAAGACAAAGCTGTATGCAAACTGAGAGAATAGGAAGAGGTGAAGAAGCATATGGTGGGGCCCATTCTTCTGTGGATACAATCATATTTTTTTCGAGGCAAGAACTGAATAATGGTAAATTTTGATGATTACTAAGCAACTTGTCAATGGAGCAAACTTTGGGATTTTTGGTGTGTTGTGTGTGTTTTTATAGGTTTGTTTTTCCAATTGTAGCTTACATTGATTGAGTACTTATTATATGCCAGGAGATAATGATCTATGTACTTTTCCCTTAATCCTCATAAGAAAGGCATTAAGTAAAATTAAGACTCAGTTTCAAAATAAAAATGACTTCACGGCCACTAAAGCCATATTCTTCACTTTGAGGTTATTGGATTGAGTAAAGTCTTGTACAAGTAAATTGTCCACTCTCCCACTCACCCCCACAAAGGATTGATTTCTGGATTTTAACAGAAAAGACAGTGAGTTCCATTGCAAAATGCACCTCAAATCCACTGTTTCCACAAAGCCAATGTCATCAGATTAGACGGTAGCTGCAGAAATACCTCATCTTTTCATCCTACAATTCATTTTCCTCAAGAAGCATTAACTGAGCTTTCATCCTGTGGTGATGTGGCTAGGCCCTGGGGCAGAAAGATAAATGGGTTTACAGAGAGGCTCAGACCTGAATGAACACGCATTCCCAAACATGCCACTTAAGTCAGTGTTTAGACATTCTCCGAGGTTATTTTCTACAGTCCCTCTCCTCACTCCCACACACAAATGCAATGGGGTGAATTCAATGCAAACATTTTCGTAAATTTCTCATTACACATTATCTTATGACTCTTTTCTTGCAAGTAATGGAAGTCCGTCACAAGATTAAAAGAGGAATTCCTTGCTCATGTAGGTGGGAATACCATCTCATGTTCTGGTGTAACTCATAAGATGAAAGAAAGAACTACAGCACCAAGATCCCTTTCACATCTCCCTTTCACATCTCCCAGGTCCATCTTAGCTTCTCCCCAACTTGCAGGAAACATCTTGGCCAGCAATGCAGTTTCACATTCTCCAAAATGAAAGTTTCCTCCCCACATGTTGATATGTTAAGTGAAAAAGATTACTCTAGTTGGCCCTACTTGGGACATAATATGCCTTCTGGACTATTACGTCTTCTGGTAAGGTCCATGTGATATGTAGACAGGAGACCCCCAGGAGGTTGAGAGGCAAGGCAGCGTGGGCTTGTCAGGTTACATGACCAGAAGGAAGAAAAAGGTGTTCTGAGAACACAGCCGGCTGGAATCACTCAAAGTCTGAAAGCCATTATGCTATATAAACGTTTTGTGAAATGAAATGTTATTCATTAGTCCATTATGACTCACATTTTGTCCACTATACAAAAATCTGGAAAGTGGTAGAAAATAGGAAGATTGAAAACCTATTTCAGGAATAGAATGTACTAAGTAGGATTGCATGATCTGTTTCCGTTCTTGTTAAAAATCACTTCTATAAGAAGGATCATATATGTTTTTGCTCTTGTCTGTTTCCACTACAGTCTGGCATGTAAACTGTGCCTGCCTCTTATATTTTGTGGAGCAGAAGCCCTGCACTCTCTTTATTGCCTTAGACGTTGTGAGATCAGCAATTACAAAGGCCTTCAGGGTTTTTCCCCTGATCAAAAGCTCTGTACACTACGCCGAAGGAACCCAGTTTGGAATATATCCCTGCAGTTTCTTTCCTGCCAGAGGACCAGGAAGAGGAGGTGGAGTGAGAGGTGATCAACTGAAAGGACTGGTGGTGACAGAGGTTAGAGCAATCACAATTTTTCACTTAGCTTTCTGCTTTCTTTTCCTACTTAGATACATCCCCCTCCTTCTCACATTGGATGAAACACAACTGTGCTCATGATTTCCTTGGATGGTTTTTAATGTGAATTAGCCCATTAATAAGTAACGTCTTAGCTTTCTCTTTCCATCATTACACAATACATGCAGCACATGAAGCAACATAGAAAATTCCTGGAGGCATAACTTGACCATTTCTCCTTCATCTCTCACCTAAGTGTTTTATCCCATTGTTGCTCATTTAAAAATATGTAATATTGAGAGGGAGAAAAAAGGAAAAGAAAAAATAAGGAGAGTAGGTGTATCCTTTCTCATTTGCATTTCTGGATCTCTCGTCATTCTTCTCCCACTATTGAGTCTGGGCTTACATAACCATTTTGTAATGCCAACATTGCCTTATCCCTAATGATAAATATTCACCTCCTATCCTCTGATCTTTTCTAATCTTCCCCCTTGGAACCAGGCTGGCCTAGACCAGAGACTATGAACAACTTGCAGTGTAGCTTAACAAAACCCAAGAATACCTAGTATTCACTGAAACTAATAGTGCTTGTACAGATCTGAATTCTATCTCAGTATAATCCATACTCTCTGGAATCCCTTAAACCTCATCTAATTTTTTGGACTATAATGATTTTATTCACTAGAGCAAGCACTGGTTGCAAATTTCAAGTAAGAAGTACAGGGCACTAACAGCCCAGAAAAGGAAACTATCACTGTTGTGACAGCCCAAATGAGGTCATCCTTGTGCCAGGGCCAGAAGAGTCAGAGCCCTCAAGGTGGTAACCACCAGCACTTGATCAGCAGTTTCCAGTTAGTCAGAATCATGGCCAAGAGCAGAGGGCAAAGCATGAAAGACATATCAGCAGTAAGTCAGAAGCAAAAAAAAAATGGAAATTAAAAAATAATAATAATAACGACTTGGAAGGCAGGGATATAATAAGGAACACAAGTCACAGCTGGGAGAAGTGAAGCTAAAGGTGGAGAAAGCAGGAAGGAGCTGAGTCACAAGCCAAGGAACAAAGAGGGCACAAAGCCTGGAACACCATGAGTCAGCCATCCTCTGGATAACGAGCAAGGACGGCCTTTCCGTGGAAGAGCTGCCTGTGGGAGGTGCTGATAGCTGTGCCTCTGAGTCCTAACAGCGACCTGGGCTTGTTTTATGGTTTTTATGCTTGAGGGTCTGGTGGACACAAGGACCTCAGTAGAAGTAACTTTAAAAGAATTCAGATCCCACCAAGCAAAAAGGAAGGATATTATGCCTAAATGTGATCATGTAAGAAACAAGTTTATCTGTGAGAATACACTGTATAATTTCTTTTCTTTGAAATTTAAGGTACGTCTTATGGCCCAGAATGTGAGCTATCTTGGTGAACGTTCAATGTGAGTTTGAGGAAAATGTGGATTCTCGCTGTTTTTGAATGAAGTAGTCTATAGATGTTCATTATATCCAGTTGGCAGTGTTGAGTCCAATTATGTAAAAAAGAGAGAGAAAAAGAAATAAAGAAATAAAGAAATAAAGGAAGGAAGGAAGGAAGGAAGGAAGGAAGGAAGGAAGAAAGAAAGAAAGAAAGAAAGAAAGAAAGAAAGAAAGAAAGAAAGAAAGAAAGAAAGAAAGAGAAAGAAAGACGCTTGAGAGGGCAGATGGGTCCGGAAAGCAGAAAACACTAGACTTCCAGGTTGAGGTTTTAAGTCAGTAAGTTCAGACCCAAAGATTCTTTGGGGGAGTAGAATATAATAAAAGCAGAATTGTGTGCATAAAATTTTATTCTTGTACTTTGAACTTCTGTTTCATTTATATTTTAAGTAAGTCTAATTTAATTGTTGCATGGTAATATTTAAAAATCATATAGCATAGTAAAATTAATAAATCTTATAAAATGCTATGATAATGCAAAGTTAAAACAATCAGTAGGAAAATTAATTCTTTTCCTAACATCTCCCAAACTCAGTTCCTCAAGTTATTATATGTATTAATTAATATATATCCTTATATATACACATGTATACCTATATTTATGTGTGTGTATTACAATAAGTTTCAGAAATACTAGGAAAACATTAACAGGTTTCTTTACTTCAGAACTAATACCACTAGAATCTCCAGGAATGGGATCTATATGTCTCCTCCCAAATTTCTTGATCCTACACAATTTGTTTTTGAAGCACTTATTGACATCATTCCCGGAGTTAGTATTCCTTGGAATATTAGTTTGGGAGACTCTTTTAGTTTGCTAATTTTTTCCTAAGAAACCAGGCAATTTGACTGATTCTGTTCACTGAATGGGATGTTTTTCAATGAAGTAACTCTTCAGGGGCAGAACCCGCCATCTCCAAATTGCCTAGTCGTTGGTATTATCCCTATGGAAATGTTTCATGCCTACCACACAAAATGTCTTGTGGAGAGAATGATGTCCTTCAGGATTCTAATGGCATGGGACTTTTTGTTGCTTTCTTCCATATTTTTTGCTGATAAGACAGAGAAACCAAGTTTTTAAATCTACTTCTTAACAGGTGGCCACATACCTTAAGTGTATGTATCTTATGCAATGAATATATTTTCAGACACTTAAAAAAAAGTATGTAAAAAAGAAGGAACTCTTACCATTTTCAACAGCACGGGTGGACCTGGAGAGCATTGTGCTAAGTAAAATAAGCCAGTCAGAGAAAGAAAAATAGCATATGATCTCACTCATTTGTGGAATATAATGAACAACATAAACTGATGAATAAAAATAGATCCAGAGACATAGAAGCATCGATCAGACCATCAAACCTCAGAGGGAAGGCAGGGTGGGGCGGGGAGTGGGGGTAAGAGATCAACCAAAGGACTTGTATGCATGCATATAAGCATAACCCATGGACACAGACAGTAGGGGGGTGAGGGCATGTGCTGGAGGATGGGAATGGCCAGGAAGATGTCAATGGGGAGAAAAGGAGACATATGTAATACTTTAAACAATAAAGAATTTTAAAATTGATAATAAATTATTCTATATAATAAAGAGCTAATATGCTAATTAGACCAAACAGCCGAATAACCTTCCAGATGTCATTCCAGAAGCTGTGGTGGTGGGGGCCAAGGCAGAGATGGTTAGGGGCAATCAACCAGGCAGGCAGAGTGGTTAGGGGATATCAGGCAGGCAGGCGAGTGGTTAGGGGTGATCAGATAGGCAAGTGAGCTGTTAGGGGTGATCAGGCAAGCATGCAGAGTGGTTAGGGGCAATTAGGCAGGCAGGAAAGCAGTTAGGGGCATCAGGCAGGCAGGCAGAGTGGTTAGGGGTGTTCAGGCAGGCAGGCAAAGGCAGTTAGGGGCAATCAGGCAGGCAGGTGAGCAGTTAGGAGTGATCAGGCAGTCAGGCAGAGGTGTTAGGGGCAATCAGAAAGGCAGGCAGAGTGGTTAGGGGTGATCAGGCAGGCAGGCAAAGGCGGTTAGGAGCCAGCTGTGCCAGATTGAGAGGGGGATGTCCTACTGCAGGATTGGGCCTAAACTGGCAGTCGGACATCCCCCGAAAAGGTCCCAGATTGCAAGAGGGTGCAGGCCAGGCTGAGGGACACCCCCAGCCCTGCACGAATTTCGTGCACTGGGCCTCTAGTAATAAATAAATAAAAAGAAGACTTTGATATATAAGTCCTAAAATGTGTCTTGGCTTTTTTTTAACCTTGGTTGTGAACCAATGAATTGTATTAATCTTAGAGTCCTGATACACAAAATGAGTCTATTTATCTTTATTCTTCCACTAAAGTGAGTCAAGGAGGTAAAAGTATTTTATAAACTGTTTAGTTGTATGCACACTTAAGTGGTATTAATTAATAACTTTAGGTGTAAACAATATATTTAGTATCTTTGTTTAACTGAGTAGCTTAATTGTGGAAATAGTTTATTCACCTAAAAACACATAATTTGGGGGTATATAGTTATATTAAAACCAAGATCTCATGAATAAGAAAGACATCATTAAAGCTGTCATATGTTATCATTGTGTAGACCTGCCTAGGTACCAACTTGGAAAAAGTAGTCCATGTACCTTTAATCTCAACCAAAAAGAAATTTCCCGCAAAAGTTGTTTTATTCACTGAATCTCATAAACGTTTATGTAACTGATTCACTGAGGCTGTCAGCTCCAATTTCTTGTTCACCAAATCCCTCTATAACACAGTGACTGGGTAATAAAGGAGAAAGACTGGATACGATGTCTGTGACACAAAATATAGACTCATAACTCACCTAAGCACAGATTCTGAGTATTTTTATGTTATTCTGAAATCAAAAGCATACTGTTGACGCACACAGTCAATAAATCAAACATGAAATCTTGGAATCCTTTCCCAGTTGTTCACTTTACCAGGGCTTCTAACAGAAATTCCTGTATTTCAAATTCAGCTCATTGAGTCCTCAGATCTGAACACAGTATAATTAATGAACTCTACTGTTGTTAAAAATGTCACAGCCGAATGTTAAAAACAGGTGCTAGGAGGAGCCCCGATCACAGGTACTTCCTTCTGACTTTCCAGAATGTCGTTGATAGGGTTATGTTTTGTTTTGTTTTGTTTTGCGTATTCATAGGACTCTTAAGAAAGAAAAATTGTCAACAATTACAACAGACACAAAAACAAACTGAGCAATATTTCAAAATGTGGTTTAAACCTACTAACTGGCTGAAAAAGTAACCAAACCTCCCCTTCCCACCCCCCCCCCCTAAAAAAATGAGTAATTAGAAAATAATCTTCAATCACAGTTTAATCTTATGTTTTCTAAAGCTTGGAAAATACAGCAAAACCAGAATATCCAAATATTTTGCAAACACAACCTAGACGCTTTATTTGGTTCAAGTCCCTGATTTATAGACATTATAAACAATTGGGCAAAGCAATAGGCCGCTGGAGCGTCTTCAAAAGAATGATGCAAAGAGCAGGAAGAGAGTTAATGGGAAGCAGATGTGTGCACGAGCATTCTGTGTAACTGGCTGTGAGGACAGCATGTGCTGTTTTGTTTGTGGATGTGTTTCCTTAACACGTGCAATATTTGTATCTGTAGGTTGCACCAAAAATCGCCATCAAAAGAGTCTTGGATCTTAGCAATAACTATCATTTTAACAGAAGTACGGAAGACAGGTACCTATCCTGAGAAAATGTTTTTCTTTTCAGAAAATACCCCTTTTCCTTCAAAAACAAACAAATTATGGGTAAGAAAAGGCAATGCAATGGTTTGCCAAAAAGTCCAGTGATGCATGCAATCATGAGGCAGTTTTTAAATGTGCAAAATCAGTTCCATCCACGGTTCACCTTTGTTTCTGAATGTGTTGAGGGAAATTTTCCAAACTAAAGTCTTCTAATTGACTCTGAATAGGTTATAGCTCCACTCGTTGTCCATATTTTCACCTTTCTATGTCCAGTCACTTATCAAACTGACATAGAACTAAGAGAGATTCAGCTTGGGGTGGGCGTGTGGGGGTGGGGCAGGGGACAGATTGAATGTGTTCCCATTAAAAAAAGTTGAAGATTGAGTTATTTTCAATCTTGTTGTATTTTTAAATATATTTTTATTGATTTCAGAGAGGAAGGGAGCGCTCGCGGGAGAAAGATAGAAACATCACTGATGAGAGAGAATCATTGATTGGCGGCCTCCTGCACGCCTCACAGTGGGGATCGAGCCCACAACCTGGGCATGTGTGCTGACCAAACATTGAACTGTGACCTCCTGGTACATAGGTCAACACTCAACCACTGAGCCACACCAGCCGGGCTATATTTTTATTCTTTATTCATGAATTCTGAAAATATGCAGTAAGTGCCTACTGGCACCATGTAGCTAGAGCTGAAGGTATAATGATGAGACTGAGAGACACAGTTTATATTTTCACAGAATTTGAAATCTAGCTAATAAAACCTACATTTAAAAATATATTCAGTCCTGGCCAAATGGCTCAGTTGGTTGGAGCATCATCCTGTACACCAAAAGTTTACTGGTTCAATTTCCAGTTAGGGCACATACCTAGGTTGCAGACTTCCATCCCTGGTCAGAGTGCATACAGGAGGCAACCAATCGATGTTTCTCTCTCACATTGATGTTCCTCCCTCTCTCTGTCTCCTATCCTCCCTCTCTAAAAATATTAATGAAAAAACATAACCTTGAGAGAGGATATATATATATATATATATATATTTAATAGAGGTAAAATAAAATTAATATGTATAAATATATTTATTGATATATATTAAACAAATTAGTTTATTATATTTTTATTGATTTCAGAGAGGAAAGGGGAGAGAGAAAAAGATAGAAACATCAATGATGGGAGAGAATCATTGAGTGGCTGCTTCCTGCATGCCCCGCCCAGGCATGTGCCCTGACCTGGAATTGAACCGTGACCTCCTGGTTCATAGGTTGATGCTCAACCACTGAGTCAACACCGGCCAGGCAATAAATTAGTTTTTATGTTCATCTACTGAATAGTCTTACTAATTCATTTCATGTACTCATTCAACTATTCACACATTTATTCAACAAACATTTATTCTTCCTCTCTGCCAGATGCCAGCATCTTAAACCCTGTGGTGGATACAAAGAAACCAAAATAACATTGTTTTGGAAAAGTTCAAAGTCAACAAAGCAAGGCAGACAAGTAAATCTGTACTAATGCAATGTGTTAAGTACCGAGCACATAGGAGATACTGAACAGAAAGCACGTTCTTGTAACAAAAGAGGCCAAAGGACTATGTGGCCACAGAGGAGTTGGCTAATTCTGCCTGAAGGAGCTGGGAAAGTTTCCCTAGCGGAAGTGGCATCTGAATTGGGTTTAAGGAATGAATACACATTTTCCAAATGGCAAAGAGGAAAAAGTCTGTTCTGGGAAGAGGCAAGATCATGAACAAAGGCAAGGAGATCCTATAAAAATGTGTAGAACAATCACTCACGCCCAATTTCAAGTTTTGTGAAATTCTAGTACAGGTGTATTCATTGTGTATACTGTGTCCTCAGAGGACTTTTGGTTTCCATACACATGAATTTAAGGTTCTTTCTGCTGCAGATAATTAGACATAGGAAACTAGAAGTTGGGAAAAGGAAGCAGCAATTCATCATAAGGATGAAAGAAAAGAGAGGCAATGCGATGAACCTGCAGGAGAGAGAAGGGACCTGAGGGATTGCTCTCCCAGGCCTTACAACTGAACTGTTTAGTTTATGGGTGGAAACATGCCTGGGGTTATGAGTGGGGGTGCGCTTTGTTATGTGGTTATCATGTTCAGAAATAGCACCACGCAGGCCTGGATTGGAAAATGGAGACTGAGAAAGACTATCCAAGGCTTGTTTTCCAACTCAAGCAAGCACGTGAACGTCTGCGGCAATATGGTGAAACCAAAGGGATGAAAGGCAACTTCAAGTCATAAAATCAGAAAGTCCTTGAAAATGTAGATAGAGGATGGATTTCTGTACAGTTGGTTATTGTACTAACTAGGCCAGTGGTTGGCAAACCGTGGCTCGCGAGCCACATGCTGCTCTTTGACCCCTTGAGTGTGGCTCTTCAACAAAATACCACATACGGGCACCCTTGTACAGTGCAATTGAAACTTTGTGGCCCATGCGCAGAAGTCAGTTTTCAGAAAGGAGATAGATGAAACAAGTATACAAGACGAGTGTGGATGGGAGAGTTGGAAGGGGTCGACCTCAGCGAACGTACCTCAATCAGATTGAGGACGTTTTTTAGCAAAAGCCAGCTTAGGAGCACCCTAATTAAGTTAATAACACTGTACCTACCTATATAGTTTAAGCTTAAAAAACTTGGTTCTCAAAAGAAATTTCAATCGTTGTACTGTTGATATTTGGCTCTGTTGACTAATGAATTTGCTGACCACTGGGCTAGGCGATTGGTCCCAGGGCCCTGGCAGATATCAAAATGTGCAGATGCTCAAGTCCCTTACATAAAATGATGTAGTATTTGCATAGTCCTGGCACATTCTTTCGTATACCTTAAGTAATCCCTAAATTGCTTATAATACTTAATACCATGTAAATGCTATGTAAGAACCCAAAAGTAGATTATATGCTTTCTACTTGAAAGTAGTAGATGTTACAGAAAAGAAAATGTAGGCAAGGAATGTTATGACTTGTTCCATGTCATACAACCAAAGAGGGGAATAGTCAAGATTCAAATCCAGGTCTTCAGAATCAAATCCAGGATTTTCCTTCTATATATTACATTGCCTCTCCAAGTGTAAGATGAAAGTTTGGACAAAAACCACAAAGCAAAAACAGGCTACTTTAGAGCCCTGGAAACAAGATCAGAGTGGGACCAATTGTAAAGCAAAACCAGCTAGTCTGCGACATAGAAGTGTTTGAATCTCAAAGAATACTTTCCCAAGGTTAAAGAATTGGCTGAGTCTGCAGTGAGAGCTATGTAGTACTAGCTATACCAGGAAAAGAGGACAGTCATCCTTACAGGCATATATAAAGTCAAAGGAGTGAGCACATCTGAACATTGAAAAAAAGTAGATTTTCTGAAATAAGAATGAAGTCCCCCCTTTTTGAAATGTTTGTGGTCAATTTTCCTGTGGCAGCTGGATACAATGAAGCAGATACTGATGACTTAGGCTCTATGAGGAGCCTCTGTGTGTTTATATTAGGTGAGTGGGTTTGGTTTTACTCATCAGAATCAGTCAGAGTTTCCTCTTAGACAAGGTTATGCAGGACACATTGTCATGCCCTTCACACTGAAATGGAAAAGCTGCACCCAATTCACTTCAAGGAAAACTGTGATGGAGCAAAGTTTCACAATAATGTCACTCAATCTACAATGCATCACCTACACAACACGAAATGTGGCATTCCATGACTTTCCAGGACACTAAATTGCCTCTCATTTCCTCTACTGTTCTTTCCATGACACACACAAACACACAAACACTTACAGCAATTGCCCATCAGCCATAACTATGTACTGACACCAGAAAGGAAGTTGGGTGAGTGTTTAAATATTCTTTTTGCATTTAGTATATGTATATAAGCATGAGCTTTTGTGGTTTCCTATAATAGGAACTCTTGGCTGATTGAATGATCCCAATATTGACATAGGAAAAGGAGCCACAAAGAAGATGTGGCTTTAGTACTGGGGGGAGCGAAGCAATAAGTATGAATGATGAAATGAAAAATGAGTGCTTGCCTCAGCAACTTGTCATTAAAAGTAAAGAGCTACCAAGAGAAGCAGATTTGTAAAAAAAAAAAAAAAAAAAAAAAAAAAAAAGGATATTCATAAAACCTTCCTTTTACCTTTTTGCAACTCATGCATATTGTTTTCAAGCTAATAAAAATAAATAAATATTTGAAAAAGGAATTAGTGAGAGCTCTTTTTAAGGCTTGCTAACTGAATCAATTTCTTTGCTTTTTTAATTTCTTTCTTTCCTCTCATTTAGGTGTTTCTATGTAGTCACTTAAGGCATAGATTCAAACGAAGTTAAGGCTGCAAAGAACCTATAAATTATCCAGCAGCCCATTGGTTTAAGAATCTTTTATCCAAAGAGCACTTTGTTCAAGATCATTAAAAGTTAACACAAAACATGCCCTTGTCCTGGTTGAAGTTCACTTGGGTTCCTTTCCTCTCCCGGTCTTCACCGGCACTGATTCCTGGAAGAATTCTGGGTGATTCTCTGCAGAGCACTCTAGAACAGTGCCTCCCAGGTTAGAAATGGAAAACAATGAGGCACATAAAGATGAAGGAATACAACATCACGTAGGTGGTAAGCAGCAGATAAACATTTCTTCCTCGCTTTTCCATCTCTTAAGTTTTCTTCTCATTCTTTACTTATTGTGTAGGTCTGAAGAATTACTTTCTGAAGAGGAAAACTACACCAAATAGCTGAAAACTGATTCACTTTTTTTCCCTTTCATTTCAAGAAACTAAAACACCTGGGTGTGCAACGCAATTGTTTTGACACTGACCTAGAATCCCAGAATATTTCACTGTGACCCACTTACTGATAGTATCAGTTTTATGTGAACTGTTACATGGCAATGAATTTTCTCCGATTACCATTTTTTTAACATGCTCTCCCATGTGCGTCAATGGCAAGGGGATCCGTTTTCCAAACCTGTCTTGTTTCCTTAGTGAGTCAGTCTCTCAAAACTTATATTGCAGTCATTGTTTTTGTATTGTAAAAGTAATTAATCCCTAACTTAAGAAGAATAACTCCATATAGTCTCTATGAAATTCCTAGCCTAAACAATCATTTCAAATGGCTTGCTTTCCGAAGGATTGCTTAATATTACCCAACTATGACTAGCACTGTACAAAAATATGGAACACTTGGGAGAAGGCTATGGCAACCATGGAGCTTGAGAAAATATGTGTATTGGAAGGGAAAATATAATGCTGGTGGTCATTGAAGTGAACAATTTTTCGGGGGGGGGGGTGAGGGGACGGGAAGGAGCATATAAGAGTTTAGTGTATTGTGCTTTTCCAAACGTATGGCTTTATTTAGCAAACTTGGGACAGTCCTTATTTTTTTTCCTATTATTATTACTTGTGTGTCAGCAGGCGTAGCTTGGCCTGCTCCTTCACAGGCCTGACGCTGAGTCAACGCTCAGCATCCAAACCACACATAAACTATTTTTTCCTTAGAAAGTGCTCATCTGGTGACTTAATAAAAGTACTTTAATGGTTGGAAAGAGAAAAGACGTGTTTGCCTTCTTCTCACAGGCTTAAAGCTGCTTCAGATTTCTAGAAAATACTGATGTCAGCAACATTCAAAAGGGAGAAAGTTTGGGGATGAAATCTACCTCTATGTTTTTTCTACTATTCCCATACCTGGAAGCCAGAGTGACATAGCCTTGGCATTTACTAAATTGTCCTGAGGTCAGGATAGTTGACCGCTGACTCTAGTCAACTTATACCATTTCCGTAAAAGCACAGCAAGGAAGGGTAAGACACTCAGCACTGAAGTCATGAGAGATAACAATACTACCACCAGCAATAATAGGAGCAAATGTGTTTTGGACATTAACTATATTCCAGCCACTGAGCTAAGCACTACATACATTGTTTCCCCTATTCTCACAACAACTCTTTCATTTCTGTTGTGCAGATGTGGGAAATGAAGCTTAGGAAAGGAAAGTAATCCATCCAAGTTTATAGAGCTAGTAAATTGTGGAGCCAATATTAGGAGTGTTTTCTCCTACTCCCTAATTCCAACACTCTGCAAAGAGAAAGTTGGGCCAGATGATCTGTAAGTTCTGGGTGAACCTTTTGAGCTTTTGACTTCATACCGAAAACCATCCCCAAATCTCTACTAGCAGGGCAATAGTATATCCTCTCCCCCAACACATGGAAACAGTCATCAACAACAACCTTTCCAATCTCATTTCTCAAAGCACCTGTTTATACGTATCCCACGTTTCAAGTGAACTGAGTCTCCTGCTCCAGGTGAACAATTTCTGAGGGCCTTTCACCTCCCTGACTTCGTATTCACTGTCCTATTTTGCTATTCTCGCTATCAGCTCCCCTCTTGCACCCATGCCTATCAAAATCCAAACTCGACTATAATTTCCAGACTAAATGGCACTTTCTCTACAAAGCTTTCTCATTAGATAACATCTGCTCTATGTACTGTTTCCAATAACCAGCCGCGTATGCCCTGTGAGACATCCTAGCTTCTTCGTCCCTATAAACCACATATGCAGGGGCCACACATTGAAAACACACAAAATTGTCTAACAGCTCTGTGCTTCTACTGTGGAGGTAGCTTATTCTCTTGTAACTCTCATCTACTGACTGCCACATTAATCTGAGTCAAGTACAGCCAATAAGATCATAAAGAACTGCTCATTTTCAATAGCTTCTAAATGCTAAAAAAAAAAAGTAAAATATCACATCCTATCCAATAAAAGCCTAATATGCAACCAGCCACTGATGCCCACTAACAACTAGGAGCAGATGCTCCAACTGGTAAGTTAGCTTGCTGCTGTGGTCTGGCCAATCAGGACTGGGTGAGATGGGTCCGTACATGCCCTGGAGCCTTCCTGCAGTCCCTCCTGATCGCCCCCGATCGCTGACCAGGTGGAGGGACCCCACCCATGCACGAATTTGTGCACCGGGCACCCAGTAATTTATAAATACTAACTGTGGCTCCTTATGCAAATAAAAACGAAGCAATTTCAGGAAAAAAAATGTTGCTAGAAAATAATTCGGTCTAAAAATTCTGAAACACAGTCAAAGATATGAGTATGTGATCATTTTGGTGCCATGTTAAAGCCATACTTCTAGTACTTGTAGTTCTTTAGAGTTCCTTCAGCAGGAACTTTATAACCAGTAGTCAAAGCTAGTCTCTGTACTACTGATCTTCATTCAAAAATTAATAATAGCAATAATGACAATGGAGAAAAGAGATTTTATAATATGTAAACTTGAATCAAATAATATATCAAATTTGTCATATGTCTTAAAACATAAAAATGTATTTGAAAACTTCAGACAAAGGGTATAGGAATTAAATAAAGATTATGGAAGTAGGGAGAGCTCATGACTGATGTACAAGCAGAGAGAAAGAAACTTGGAGAGAAGGATCATGTACAGTGATAAGAAAGTACAGCTTCCATGTCCCAGATGCAGTCTCTGCTCTCAACATTCTTTTTTTGTACTTAAATTTTATTTCTCAATTATCGTTTACATTCAGTATTATTTGGTATTAGTTTAGGTGTTGGGGCAAGATTTGTAAAGTATATAATTGTCTAACCATTATGCTCTTAGCATTCTTGACAGTTGGGCCTCCAGTTGGTTTGCCTAGGCTAGAAGTCTTCAAAATCATCACCCAACTTTCCTCTTCCTTTAGGAAGTAATCAAAAATATAGGGCTGCATTTTCTTTACAATGAGGCCAATGTGGATGGAAAGCTTGTTCTCTCAAGTTTTATGAAGAGTAATGTGTTTTTTTAATCTAGATGTATTTATATAAACTATTTTTATTTGTAGGGGATCTTCCAATAGGGTTGTCTTATAATAATGCAATCTGCGGCCCTTATTATATAGTCCACATATTACTGGGAGTGCCAGCATAGTACAGTGAAAGAGCTGTAATCTCATTTCAGTTGCAGCTCCTCATCTGCCATGATGTCTGAGTTAGTGGCATAACAAAGCATATCTTACCTACTAATAGACAAACATGTAAATTGACCATCCCTCCGCTATGCTCACCAGCCAATCAGGAGAGTATGCAAATTAACCCAACAAATATGGTGGTTAATTTGCATACATAGGGGCGAAGCGGCGGAGCGAAGACTGAAGGCTCTGTCTGGAGCCACAAAGACTGACGGCTCCATCCGGAACAAAGGCCTGGGTCCCGGGTGCCGGAGGAAAACCGGTGCAGGCAGCCAGGGGAAGGGAAGGCCTATTGCACAAATCTATTCGTGCAATGGGCCTCTAGTCATATTATAGGACAGTTCTGAACAGAAGCCTAGACTTTACTAGTACAATACAACTCTTCTATCTTTTTGCAAAGTCTCAAAGGTCTGAAGGCAAAATAAGGACACTAAATTTGATATGAATATTAAATGGGATACTGCATGCACAGAACTTACTAGTAATTCAAATTCATTGTCTAATTGTAATATGTGAGTTTTGATACTGAAAAATCAAATCATTTTTATTACAAAAATAAAGCTCTTGAGAACATTAATAATTCCATTTTCAATAAATGCATGGGTTAGACTTAGCATATTTCATTTTATTTCCCCACCCATTGTTAATATCTTAAGTATTTAGTATTTAATAGAAACATTTGGTTTAGGGTATTCTTTTAAGAATAGACACATTAATTTGACTTCTTCAAAGATTATAGTTTATAACACATTGTTTTGCAGTATAACTTTATCCTTTGTTAAATTTTGGTATTATGCAGTTTATTTCTAAAATCTCAATCTCAGATGTATGTTTCCTTTAATAAGCAAAACTATGAAGTATAAAACATAAAGAATTTGATGTGTAAGTCCAGAGACAATTTACCTCTTTAGTCCTACAGGCCATGCTGAGGAGGAGTAACACTCAGAGGTCACATCACAAATCCCTAGTAGACCTAAGATATATGAGTAGGGAGAAAAATAAAAGAATGCATAAAAATACAAAATAAGAAAAGGTGAGAGTGGTAACTTTAAAAAAAAAAAGAAGAGCATGTGTTAAGAATGATGGTAAGAAGTCACGTGAAGAAAAGATAATTATTCATGTACAATAAGACATAGTCATGGGACCCATTTCTCATAGAAGAAAATATTGTAATTGGATCTCTACTCAAAAATGGAAATTATCACAGTATAGTTTTCAACCACTTTAACCTAGAGAGAAAAACACAAAGGCATTCCAACGTAAGAAATACATTTTTCAAATACAATAGGCTGAAGAGTTGCCTCTGAACTAAGGGCTACATGGCCTAGAGCAGTGGTTCTCAACCTTCCTAATGCTGCGACCCTTTAATACAGTTCCTCATGTTGTGGTGACCCCCAACCATAAAATTATTTTCATTGCTACTTCATAACTGTAATTTTGCTACTGTTATGAATCGTAATGTAAATATCTGATATGCAGGATATATTTTTCATTGTTACAAATTGAACATAATTAAAGCATAGTGATTAATCACAAAACCAATATGTAATTATATATGTGTTTTCCGATGGTCTTAGGTGACCCCTGTGAAAGGGTCGTTTGACCCTCAAAGGGTCGCAACCCACAGGTTGAGAACCGCTGGCCTAGAGCCAAGACTAACTAATTCATGGCTTTGGTCAACTGTGTGTGGTTTTGCAGTTGCCTCAAGAATTCACTGGTGAGCCAGGCCATTGGTGACTGGTTCCAAAGATATGGTAGAGTAAATTGAAAATATTTCACTGCTAACCTTTGGTTTTCTTACTAATGATTAAGCCTACAATCATAAATTAAAAACCCCACTTAATAGAGCTGGTATAATAAGAAACATCGTGCCTTATTATGAAAAATAATACAGAAGTTTCTCTTGTCACACAAATTGTGGCATATTTAATACTTTGTGAATTTCATGTAAAAACTCTACCACAAGAATCCAAAATAAATAGACTTGCTTAAATACAAAGGATAAAACAAACATTAGGGCTTTAGTCAATGGTTCTCAACGTTTGTACCAATTTAGAATCACCTGGGAACATGAATAAAAACTGATTTCTAAGCTTCTACCCTCATAGAAATTATATCAGACATTCTTGGAGTAGGACTAGGCTCCTAGTGTTCTTTTAAAAGCTTCTCAAATGATTGCAATATGCAACCTGGATAGGGAACCTCTAAACTCTCTACTTATGGGAAGGCAGCAGGTCGATAGAATGGACTTTTTCCATATATGGGAATCCAAGCTCAAATTACACAAGGTGTCACTTGTGTGGTTTTGAGCAGGTGAATCTGCCTCTTTGTGTTTCCTTTTTCATATCCTTAAAATGAAGGATAATTATCTTCTCTCAGAGACCACTCTGGGGTTGTTTGAGGGTCAAAAATCATAAAGTGGCCCTAGCCAGTTTGGCTCAGTGGATAAAGCATCAGCCTGCAGACTGAAGGGTCCCAGGTTCAATTCCAGTCAAGAGCACATGCCAGGGTTGTGGGCTCGATCTCCAGTAGGGGGCATGCAGGAGGCAGCTGGTCAATGATTCTCATCATTGATGTTTCTATCTCTCTCTCCCTCTCCCTGCCTCTCCAAAATCAATAAAAATATATTTTAAAAAATAATGGGAGGCTCCCTCCCATTCTTAGACACTTTCTCATTCTGCTATTTATTCAGGATGTATTATATTCTAGGCACTATGCGAAATTCTCTTTTAATTACAGTTGACATACAATATTAAATTAGTTTCAGGAGTACCAAATAGTGAATAGACATTTATATATCTTACAAAGTGATCAACCCAATAAGTCTAGTACCCATCTGATGCCATGCATAGTTATTGCAATGTTACTGACTATATTCTTTCTGCTGTGCTTTATATCCCCATGATTACTTTAATGACTGACAATTTGTACTTCTTAACCCTTTTTGTGTTTTTCACCCACCTCCTCAACCCCCTCCCATCCATTAACCACCAATGGATTAAGAAGAGGTGGTACATATATATAACAGTATATATCTCAGCCATAAAAAAGAATAAAATCTTACCATTTGCAACAACATGGATGGACCTAAAGGATATTATGCTAAGTGAAATAAGTCAGGCAGAGAAAGATAAATACCATTTAATTTCAATTATATGTGAAAGGTAAATTCTTTACAGACAATATCTTGATTAATTTTCATAACAAATCAATGAGGTTATAGTTTACCCTTCATTTAGCTATTGTTGTCATCATCATCGCCACATCATCAGATTTGTGTTTTAGGAAGTGTACAGGTAAAAGGAGTCAATAGATTAAGTAGAACTGATTAAGAAGCTTGCTGCTAGTGTATACTGGGAGATCATCAAGCTTCAGACTAAGTCATTAGTGCTTATAGTTGAGAGGAAATGATGATTAATGAGTGATTTCACTGGTAGAACTGAAAAAGACTAGTGCAACCAACTGACTTTTAAAGTTCAGAAGAAAGAGAAGTTAGATATGAGGCCCAAGCTCCTAACAAACTACTGCCACCAAGGGATGGAGCAACAGGAGGGGCTGGAGGATGCCGGATGTGGAAAGGGTGAGCAGTGAAAGGGGCAGCTAAGATTTCACTCCTCAGTTTGAGGTACCAGCAGGTAGCTTGAACTGGAGAAATGCAGCCTTGCTGTGAAAGATGTCCAAGGACATAAATTTAGATGACTTGCAAAAATTTTAGATGAGTGGGTGAAAGTTGAAATCCTAAGAATGAATCAGATGGTAACGAGAGAAGGCAGCAAATGAAAACACATACTGACAGCTGTGATGAAAAAAAAAGACTCATAGCACACACCCATGAGTCCACTCTATCTGCTTTCTACTCAAACATGAGCAGTTCCTAGAAGCAAAATCAATGCTGTTTGTGCTGATTTTTGTTCCTAACGGATCAGGAAGCATGACCATGATTTGAGAATTGCTTCTTTTCTGTGGCCTTTCCTGATAGAGCCATTTCTAAGCTTTATTCTCTCTCCTACTCCTCCGAGATCCATGTTCATATTATCCTGTGATCATGTGCTGGACCTGGCTCTTACCTATTTCAACAGCTATGTTTCAGATCAGGTGGGAACTTGGAGAGGAGGTGTGTATGTTTTAGTGTTGTTGGGGCAGATAAAATAGTGACTTCCTACTGAAGGACGCTGGGCTTTACAGGTTGATATCATTAAATGACTTCAGCCTCATATGTTGAAATGTCCCATCCCTGTTTTGTCCCCAAAAGAACCTAAATATTTAAATATTGAGAACTTTTTGCCTTCATCTGTATAGATTTACAAATGTTTATATATAATATATGATATACGTATCTATACATATCATATATTTTATATATAAACTAGAGGCCCCGTGCACAAGATTTGTGCACCTGCGGGCGGAGTCCCTCAGCCTAGCCTGTGCCCTCTCGCAGTCCGGGAACCTTTGGACATCCTTAGCACTGCCATGGAGACTGGAGAGGCTCCCACCACTGCGCTCAACAGTGGTGAGACCGGCTTCTGGCTGAACAGCGCCCCCCCTGTGGGAGCGCACTGACCACCAGGGGGCAGTTCCTGCATTGAGCATAGGTTTGATCAATTTGCATATTAGCCTTTTATTATATAGAGAATATCACAGATATAATATTTACATATTTTAAATACTTGGCCTTTACCCCATTATCTTTGGTTTGTTAAGTTCTCCCAATCTGCAACTGTCAAAAGCCCATCTTTCAATATCTAGACCTAAAACCTCTTTAGGAAGCTGTCCCTGCTCTGTCCCTTAAGGAAGGAATTGTCAATCATTTTGTGCCCCTTAGCACCTCATATCTACTAAAGCATTCACTCTGTTCTTCCATATGTTAGCAGTATGTGTGTGTGTGTGTGTGTGTGTGTGTGTGTGTGTGTGTGACTATGATTTGAATTATTGAAATAGATACATGGTTATGTGAGTAATAATAATTAGAAAGTTTTCATAAAAGCACAAGCCATGAATACTTTGCCCCACCCCACCACTTCATATTGAAAATAACACTTTCAGCAGGGAAATCACTCCCACATTTGCCGATAGCAACAGTGCAATTGGCCTTCAATTGCATTTCCTTATTGGTGATGCAGTCCTTCTTTCCACACAATGTGAGACATCCTCATAAATGGGCATCTGTATAATGGATGGGAGGAGCACATACTCCACGCATCTGGATTCTTCCACACACGGCTCATTAGCCATGGCTGCAAAAGCCAGAATGCGCTCCATGTTGATGCAATTAAATGTGACTAGAAAAATACATGCTCCTCACATTTTTAGTTATACATATGCATATAGTTGGCATACAGTTCAATGTAGTCACAGGAATTTTCAAAAGAAAAGCTTTCTACAGCCATGTCTGCTAACCATCATTGTGCTACTTCCTGGAAGCAAGGGGAAAATGAGTAGTACTGGGCTGCAGGCCACTTCACCACATTGCCATAGTGAGAGAACACCTATTAATAAATAAATTCAGTCAAGCATCGGGATGACTAGCCTGCTCTTCATGATGGTAATAATACCCTTCCACTTGAAATTGTCCAGAATAGAGTAAAAAGAGGAGTGTTCGCCAATGTTTTCATGCAAGAACACAAACTAGGTGAGTACTATAATTTTTCTCTCATCACTGACACACTAAATGGCCTGAGAAGTGTGTGGCCCACTCTGAGTCAGATGGAGAGCACAGTCCATTAGCTTCCCAGTCCTGGATGAGCCAGCCCAGAATGAAATCCAATAGCAAGGGCTGTGGGAAGCAGACATCCCCTCTTTCACTTTCACTCTTGCAGTCCTAGTTTTTGCCCTTCATATGCTGAAGACAAAGTTCATGCCCACGCTGAAATGACCTTCAAGTTTCTGCACACATCAGAGCCGCAGGAAAGAAGGGTCACCCTACAATAGGTCTTCTTTTATAATTGTTACAAATGGAAGAGATGTGTTTTTCTTTCCTTTTATTTGGTCATCTACCATGGGAAAATATTGAGTTACATCATATCTGTATTCTTTCTCATCTGAAGTCTCTTGCCACCATTCCAAAGTAAGTAACTACTAGACCAAAGATGGTATGCCATTATTAATGCAAATCACCCAAACTGTCCAAGAAAATAGATGTGCAGATTGTCTTCAATCAAATATCCTGGATAAAGACATGGAGATTCACCTACAGCAGGTTTATAGGCGTGTCCTCTCCGAAATAATGCATGTGAGGGAGTGATGGAAGCAGGAGTTTGCTAGAGCACATCTCCTGGAATAGGATAGCCAGGTGTGTATTTCAGCCACGCCTCTGAACTGTCACCTGACCCTGCAGGTCTCCCATTGGATTTTTAGCTTTCACTGAGGCCAAGGAGCAGAGTCCCGCTCCATCCTTTTTCCTAACAAGCATGGTTATATGACTCTCTGGGGACCAGGGCGTAACTCACATCAACTACAGTTTTAATACTTACATTCTCTTCCTCTGTAAGGTGCATAGAGCACAGAATATAGAGAGTCCAGCCAGGGATACAAGCTTGATTGGTGCAAAGAGTGAAACTTCACTTCCATATCACCAAAGTCACCCACTCCTCATTGATGTAAAGTCAATTCCTTTAATTATTTCAGGAGTCACTTGTCACTAGAATGTGATTATAATCTTAAATGATTCCTCATTATGAATTATGGACACAGACAAGTAGTAAGAATTTTTAAAAGGAGCAATTTTTCTTAGGTTCTCTATCTTCTTTCTCAGTGCTCTGCTCCACAATCCTCATAGCTTTCCCCCAAGGTTTGTTTCTACTCCCAGAAGAACCTTTTTACCAAAATGGTTCCTGCAGCTGGCTCATAAACCTACCAAACCAAGAGATCATAGGGCTCAAGACTGTGTTTCCCAAAATATGATGTTTGGACCACCTGGGTCATAATCACCAGGGTCTGCATCCACAACTCAATGCAGAAATCAAATTATCTTGGGGTGGGGCTCAGAATGTCATTCTTAACACCACCAGATGGTAACTATACACTCTCAATACCAAGATCTACAAGCTTGACTACTTCCAGTATTTTAAAGAAAATAACTTTGAACTAATGAATTTTTCTACATATATCTGAACTGAATTGCTTCCCCATATAATCATCTGGCCCAGATAATCATCTATGTAGCAGATTTGCCCTTTAAGATGGAGTTAATGGGACCATATGGAATTGAGATCACATCAACTTAGGGGGTTATTGATTCTGGCATCTGACATCAGTTTAAACTTGAAGCCAGAATTTATGAGCTGCTTAGAGATATGTTTTTAACTTCCAGGAACTGAATGTTCTTGTGGTAGCAAACACAGTTGGAAGTCTATAGAACCTTAATAGATTTATTGGCCTGTGTGGTGGATATGCATGATTACCTGACATGCTGGAGAACAGAAGAGAAATGTTAATGATTCTGAAGAATTCTGTCAAAGCTGAAGAATCTGGCTGTAGGTTGCACTTGAGTCGGATCCAGGATTAATACATTGGTGAGCAATGCCCTATGCACAGTGGTACCAAATAAATGTAATAATAAATAGGCAATGTTTATTTCATGAGTAAGAAAAGTTCTAAGTAACCTCAGAACATTTTTCTTCACAAACAAGATTTTCCTATAAAGACAATTTCTTTACTAGCAAAAAATGTATTTATTTCTTGAGCTGGGAAACTTTTATTCTGTGGTGAAATTTCTCTGGGTAAGCACTGTATATGATCATTGAGAATACCTCCTTGTTCTGAATAGTATATTGTAATTAAACAAGGCAGTGATATTCTCCAAATGCAACCTTTTAACTAGAAGTTGTTTCTCATTTGGGGGACAAGGCAGTGAGTTCCTTACTTTCCTATATATGGGCACTAAGATTCCAGAGAGAAAGAGTCTCTCATCAAAGTGACACTTGATGTTCACCCCTCATCTCCTGATGTCCAAAGAGCTACATTCCACATGAGCTGGTATGACAGTCTGCTAAGACTGAGTCAGTAAATGGGTTTTTGCCATCACTCATTTCAGATGTGCCAAAACCTCCAAAGGAATGAGAGAATAAATGAATTTCTCTAGGCATAGCCATATAGACATTTTCCAAAAGCAAACTTTATATAGCCTGGCCAGCGTGGCTCAGTGGTTGAGTGTTGACCTATGAACCAGGAGGTCATGGTTTGATTCCCAGTCAGGCACATGCCCGGGTTGTGGGCTCAATCCCCAGTGTGGGGAGTGCAGGAGGCAGCATATCAATGATTCTCATCATTGATGTTTCTATCTCTCTCCCTCTCCCTTCCTCTCTCAAATCAATAAAAATATTTTTTAAAAGCAACCCTTATAGTAGTTCGTTAAAATCTGTATATCTTTAGAAATAATACAATACCAAGTTCAGACATTCCACAGATCCACACACTAATAAAAACACAATTTTGCTCTTCCCAGGTGATGTTTGATTAAACAATAACAAGAATAGTGAAAACCTGAATATAAGGCACATTATGTTGGGGGGAAAAACTGCTGGCCTTTGGGATTTTAATGTAGATTAATTCTTTTTTTTTATTGTCTAAAAGTTTACATATGTCTTCTTTTTCCCCAATTGACCCCCCCACCCCCAGCCATTCCCGCCCCAGTGCCTGTGTCCATTGGATATGCTAATATGCATGCATGCAAGTCCTTTGGTTGCTCCACCCACTCCCCTACCATTTGTCTCTGGATCTATTCCTTTTTTTTTTTTATCTATTCTTGTTCATCAAATTATGTAATTCTTTTTTATTCAGTAAAGATTTATTAATTATTTACTCATGCTTCGCACCACATTAAATATCAGGAATTCAAAGTACAGTGATATAACATTGTCTTTGCCCACACATAAATTCGAATTCAACAGGGAGAAATAAACACATTAACAAATAATTATAGCACAGTGTGTGTGAATTGTCACAAATAAGGATGGCTTTTTACATGAAGCCTTGGAATTTTCATTAAAGATACCATTTGAGCTTAGTCATGGAGAATGAGGGAAGGCGGGGGACAAGCAGTCACATCAGAGAAGCTGCAAGGGCGAAGTCAGGGCTGGCTGAGCAAACACAATGTTTTCAGGTGCTGGCTGGGAGGTCCATAGCTGCAGCAGAGAACAGATGAACAGTGTCTAAGGGACTATTAAAAAGTTACCCGTGACCCTTCACAAAATTAAACTATTTTTCAACAGATTATTTCTAAACCAATTACATGAAATTTCTCAATAAAGTTGGGAATATAAAACTTTCCACCAAAATAGGAAATATTTGTTGAAAAATAATACAATCTTAGGACCACATACCCATGGGAAGCTTAAAATTCCATTTTACAGAATCATAAACATTGCTTTTTGAAGTCACGGGCAGTTCATAATTATAAGGAAACTAAACAGGAAGATGACAAACTAGGTCAGCAATTCAGGGCCCTAATCATCTGATTCTAATCAGCCTATTTTAGAATCCTAAAGATTAATTCTTCCAATATGTGAAATTAAAGGATTCGCTTTTTTTCTAATCTAAGTGCAAAAGTAAAATAAAAATAAATTCAAATCTTTAGTGCTAAAAATGGTGTGTATTGGTCCATTTCTCTAAACATGGGCAGTCTTCTATGCTCTGTCCTCTATCACACAGCACTTCAGCCCAATACTCACAGACATTCTAGAAAAAAAGTAATCTTATAAAAAAGCAGATAAACAGGATATGCTTCACCAACGCCTCTGCCTTCCCTCCCTTCACCATCCCACTTTAAGGCCCTATCTCAGAAAGCTTCTATAAAAGCCTCTTCCAGTTGACCGAAGATCAATATTTATGTTGAAGAAAAGGAACCTTTGCTTAAGCAAAGAGATATAATTCAAGGAAAGTCAGATTTTGAATCTTCATCTTCCAAATTATGTTCCCATTTTGACCTTTTTACTTGTGTGACGATGTGTTCCCAGAATGCCTGCCATGTTTAATTATCTTGACTACCAGGACCATATTGCATGTTGGTCTTATGCAATTGGATGTTCAACTTTTAGAACATTCCATTCAAATATGAAAAATATGAACTTCAACACAGCATGAATAATAAAATGAAACTATATATGTCTTTGGATAATTTTTGGAGGATATACATTAACTGTATTTTTTTTTTCTCTCCTCCTGTTAAGTATTAAATAACATTAAGCAACAAAACTCTATACTACTTTGGTGAGGAAATAAATTACAAATACCTCTTAGACATTTTGCTCTAAATTTCCTAAATAATTGTTTTAGCTTTAGCCTCTGCTTGGCCCTCATAGTGAAAAGCCTAAGACACTCAGATGAAATCTGTATAAACACCCATCCATGTCTTAACTCCACTTTAAGAGTTCATTATTGTGAATGTTAGCTATTCCTTGGACTGAAATGATATTGCAATATTATCACTATATCAAAAGTTTCCATTTATGATTTAATATCCTTAAATATCCATAATTTAACACAGACATTTTCTAGTTTAATATCACTTGGCAATCTCACTGATTCATAGTATATTAACCATTCCACTGAAAACGACTTTAAAAAGACGGGTAAAATGTTATAGATAAGGATAGATATAAATATATGCTATATGTAATAAATATATGTAAACATATAAATAAATATGTGAAGAGCGACAGACAAGCCTTGAGGCATCAGGATCTAAAAAAAGGGGAAGGAGAAAAAATAAATAAATAAATAAATAAATAAATAAATAAATAAATAAATAAAATTTAAAAAGGGAAGGACAAGAATTTGAGGACAGCAATCTGGTTGTTCTGCTCTCCAACAGACATCTGCCAGATCTTGAATAAAGCCAAAAGCCTAAGAAGCCAAACGTGTTTTTTTAATATTCCACATATAAATGAGATCATATAGTATTTTTCTTTCTCTGTTTGACTTATCTGACTTGGTTTAATGCCCTCAAGATCCATTTATGTTGTCACATTTATGTTGGCAGGATTTTTTCTTTTTTATGCCTGAGTAATATTCCATTGTGTGTGTGTGTGTGTGTGTGTGTATCCTATTTTCTTTACCCATTCATCTATTAATAAACAGACTGTTTTCATGTCTTCGCTGCTGTAAATAATGCTTCAGTGATATGGGAATTCAAGATAGTGAATTCAGTTCCTTTGAATATCAATCCAAAAGTGGAATTGCTGGATCATATAATAGGTCTATTTTTTATTTTTTGAGGAAACTCCATATTTGTTTCTATAGTGGTGCTCCAATTTACAATCCCACAAACAGTGTGTGAGAGTCCCCTTTTCTCTATATCTTTGCTAACACTTGTTGTTTGTTGATTTATTGATAATAGCCATTCTGGTAGATGCAAGCTGATAGCTCATTGTGGTTTTGATTTGTAGTTCCCTGATGATTAGTGACATTCGGCATCTTTTTATTTGTCTGTTGGCCATCTGTATGTCCTCTTTGAAGAAATGTATATTTGTGTCCTCTGCCCACTTTTAATTCGATTGTTTGGGTTTTTGTTGACCTTGTAAAATTTGGGGTGTTGTCTCCTGTTTAATTTTTTGGAAATGTTGGGTTGGAGAAGCATTAGCATTAGTTATTTCTTAAGGTTTAGGCTGGCTTTAAAAATAGAGTAAAGCTCTACAGTTAAAAAAAAAATCAAAGAACAATGTCTTTGATTTTTATGTTAAAATATTTTTAACATATGTAAAGAGAAAATTGTTCCCTACCTAACACTCTATAAGAACCTGAGTGATTGAAGATAAGAAGGCAAGGGCACCTATATAGTTCTTAAGAACTTGGAGGAGCTGTGATCAATAAAGTTTCTGCCATTAAAACTTTAAAGTAAAACTGTATTATTATGGCTTTAAGGTGTATGTTTCAGCCTCCAATACAGCAGTGAGCTGTTTCATTTGAACCCCTTACCACCTTACATTGTTTCTTTTGTTAAATTGTCTCTGTAGTGATATGAAAAATATTATTTAGTGTTTTTTTTATTTGGATATGTAATAATATATTGTAGTTTAAATTTTTTTAAATATGTATACGTCTTTCACTGCATTTCCGAGGCAAGATTTAAATATTATCCCTAAGTCTACTGTAAGATTCTAGCTGTTCAGACTGATGAAAATTGATGCTGAGATTGGAGAGAAGAGAGATTTTTAAAATAGAGGCACGCTAGCCTACCTGGTTTGGCTCAGCGGATAGAGTGTCGTCTGCAGACTGAAGGGTCCCAGGTTTGATTCCGGTCAAAGGCGTGTGCCTTGGTTGCGGGCACATCCCCAGTGGGGGGGTGTACAGGAGGCACCTGATCGGTGTTTCTCTCTCATCGATGTTTCTAACTCTCTATCCCTCTCCCTTCTTGTCTGTAAAAATCAATAAAATATATTAAATAAATAAATAAATAAAATAGAGGCATGCTAAACTGATAAAATGGAAACAAAAAGGGGATGGAAGTGGGAGAAGGAATAAAAAAAAGAGAATGTGTTTCTAGAATGCAAAGATCATATGTATCAACTGCCAATGAGGCTTAAAGTAGGAGCTGTGAAGTATACAATCTTTGAGCACCATGAGAACAGCTGGAAAGCATGATGGTTAAAGAGAGACACAGAGAGTAAGAAGACAGGTGAAGGGTGCGTGGTCTATAGGCCATTGTAGCTTGGAAGAAGTCAGAGGAGAGCAGAAGATAAGCTGGGGCTACAGAAAAAGACCAAATGTTTCCACCCAGAGGAGATGTGTAATAATGAGCTGCCCTCAGTTTGCCAAATCATCAGATAAACTCAGATGTTAACTTCTTAATACAGTTTTCTTTATGACCAGATTCAAGTCCTCTTTTGCTCTTCCCTGTCTGTCCAGTACTTTGTCCTCTTACTATCTTATAAATATCTATACTAATAAAAGGGTAATATGCAAATTAACCACCACTCTGTGACAAAGATGATGGCGCCCATAGCCACAAAGATGGCGGCACCAGCTGGAGCCACGGAGCCGGCTGGAGCGGGCGGGATGCTTGGCTTCCTTCGGGCAGGACGCTTGGCTTCCTTTGTCACCCAATGACAAAGGAAGCCAAGCCTCCCGCAAGCCCTGGCCAGCCACTGAGGGCTGGCCTCTGGGCAGCGGCCATGGAGATGGCCAGAGTGGGCGGGAGGTGGCTCTTGCCTGGAGCGAAGGCAGAAGGTGGTGGCCAGAGCGAAGTCCTGGGTCATGGGTGCCAGAGGGAAGCCGGTGCTGGCAGCCAGGGGAAGGAAGGCCTATTTTTGCACGGATCTTCGTGCATCAGGCCTCTAGTAGTAGCTATAAAAGCCAACAGATCCATTTGTGACTTTAAATCCAGCATTTTTTTAAACTTTATATCTAATTTAATCTGTTCCAGAGATCAGAAAAAAAGGTATTCCCAAACAGCTCGGGAGCCCCTACCATTTCAGAGCAGTCTCAGAATCCAGGATGTTAATAGGGCCCCTAAAATGGGAAAGGAGGCTCTTACCATCTGTCCATCCTAGACATGACTAAGACTTGTGGTTTCTACCCAGTGGTTGCTTGGTGGCTGTCTGATTACAGGGCCTTGTTGAGATCCGGCCTCCCGGGTATGCCAGCTAAGAGCAATACCAACCAGAAGGACTTGGATCCATGCTTTCTCTGGGACCTACTACTTAATCCAACTTTCTTTTAATTCTTCATCATTCTCCCTTTCTTCTATCCCAAATTGGTTGTCAAGGGTCTTCCCACTTCTCTATCCCTCCCCATTCTCCTTCCCACTGGATACTTATCACAATCTCTTAAAAGGACACCTGAGTTAAACTGCAACTTTTCCATGGGCCCCCTGCCTGCCAGCCACTCTGCAGATGTTGGACTTGCCAAGCCTCCTCAGTCACATGAACTAATTCTTTAAACTATCTCTCCCTCCCCCAATGTCTCATGTTGGTTGCATCTCTGGAGGAGCTTGAGGAATATAAGCAGAATATGTCTACTTGAGGTGCCTGATCCGGGTAACTTTTGTGATTGACTATGTTAGAGTTCTCCCCAAAACCCTGCGAAGTAGCAGCCTAAGTCTTTTCATAGCAGTGATAATCCCCTTTCTCCAGCACTGACGTCCTAGGAGGAGCCACTAGCTTAGCTGTTTTTAGCTCTCTGGCCTAAGGAGGTGAGCAATCAATTCTACTTCTTTTCCCTCGTTTATAAGCATTAAAAAATAATACCCAATAAATTATTCTACCACATAAAACATGAATTTTTTTCTTTACCACTAGAATGTAAACTGCTCAAGGGCATGAACCATATGTTACACAGACCATCACTATAGCACCGACACCCCTATGGCCAAACTTATCACATAGTAGAAGCTCCTTAAAGTAGTTGTTAGAGGAGAAAAATTTGAGCAAATTGCATGCTGAGACACTGGATGGAAAGGCTGACCCAATTTAACCCCAAGAACTAACCCACGCATGCAGGTGTATCTGGTTTACTTTTGCATACCTTCTCTGAAAAATGACTTACCAAGCACAACTTCACACATTGTGGTTATGAGGATAAATTTTTTCACTGGCTCCACTTCACATGGTTTAAATAGCATTTCACTTTGCTATGAACTTTATTTTCATTTGAAACTCCACGAATGTAAAACCATTTGAATCAAACCAGATGCAAGCATTCAGATTGCCCTGCTAGCTTCTTTCAGTCCGTTGCACTTGTGAAACAACTCAAGTAAACTCTTCAATTCAAGTAAACGCATCTAGGAGTGCTCTTCTCTGACAGTCTTTTGAACCCCGCTACCCTTACTGGATATTTGGGGATGGGGAGAATCAAATAATCTTTTTTAAGGAGTTTTGCCTTTATTCCTTAAAAACAAGTTTTTTTTCTTTGCCAATTATAAAATAATACAGAAGTATATGAGTATGCCCATTACATGTGCATGTATTGTTTGCATACTCTACTCAGCCACACACACCCAATACCCTCTCAGATCACTGTAGTTTATATGGGCATATAATAATAGGCCAGTTCAGGAATGATGTCTCCCTTAACATTAACAGAAACGTGAGGACAGAGTTTTCCATTGTCACATACACTGTTTAGGTATGTAAGCTTCCAATGTGGTTGGCATATGAGAAGCAAGTAACACTTGCACAAATTCAACTTGTAACCCCAATCTAGCCTAAGCATTACTGTTTTACTTTTACAATGTAAGATTCACACAGATCTAGAAAATAAATGGATTTGCAGCTATAGTATATTCTCCTTAACTGTTCCTATTTTTCATTCAAACTCTACTTTGGCAATCCTATCTTTAATATAAATGACCAAGCAATGAGTTTCCAAATGCTAGACTAGTGACAGATAATGTCATTTTTCATCCAAACACCAAAGTGAATGGCCTCTATCAAAATGAGTTCACTAACTTTATTTTACAAGCACCAAAATTTCAAATGCACATCTTTATGTACAAACAACAAAGGATGAAAATATATCTGTATGGCATCCACTTCAGAGAAATCCTATATAATAAAGCCCAGCAACCATAACGGTGTAACGACCAGAATGACCACTCGTACAGTCGCTAAGAGGTGCATTAACCACCTCTCAGTCCCTACCACCCCCAGCCCCACCCCCACCCCCCACCCCCCCCCCCCCCCACGCTGCAGGCTCTGATCGCTGGATGGTGAAAGGGAACCAGGGTGGGTGGTAGCAGGGCAGGGCGGGACTGGGGACTGGTGAGTGGATGGAAGACTGACCTCTTGCCCCCCCCCCCGCCCCCCCCGCCCAGTCCGCAGGGTCCGACTGCCAGATGGTGAATGGGGAACCGGGGTAGGTGGCAGCGGCAGGGCAGGACTGGGGACTGGTGAGGGAGTGGAAAATGGCCCTGATCGCGGGCTAGGCCTAGGGACCCTACCTGCACACGATTTCATGTGCTGGGCCTCTAGTTATTTATAAAAATGTGAATGCAACAAGGAAAATTATGATATATATTAAAATAGCAACACCTAAGAGAAAACAGTATTTTTTGCTTAAATCCATGATGGGAAATCACATCAAAAAAACAATGAAATGCAGTCCTTTGTCCTTTTAGTTCCTCTGAAACAGGCTTGTAGTTTAGGGGAGAGGACAGAGGGACAGAGACTCGAAAGCTGACTTAGAAGCCCTGGAGGCTCCATTGGATGACCTGGCTAGGTACCACTGACAGTTCTACTGGGATACTCAGAATACAGACTTACACTACAAAACTAATGATCATGTATATACTCAATGCCTTCTACACATCAGGTGTTTGGGGAGCAACTGGGGTCCTTTTTAAAAAATATATCTCTAGCCCATTAATGTGGCTCAGTGGTTGAGCATCGACGTATGAACCAGGAGGTCACTGTTCGATTCCTGGTTCGGACACAGGCCCCAGTTGCAGGCTCAATCCCCAGTAGTGGGTATGCACGAGGCAGCCAATCAATATTTCTCTCTCTCCCTCTCCTTTCCTCTCTCTCTAAAAACCAACAAAAACGTATTTTAAAATATATATATATTCTTGGTTGGTGATTCTGGATCTGGTCTATTCTAAATTAAAGATTCTTAATTTCTCATGTTGATCAAAATAATGAATTCTACTTAAGCAAAAAAAAAAAAAATCACTGGAGAAGAAAAGGTCTCACACTTTCTTTAAAAGGATGGGGGTAGGGAGAGTAGGTCTCTGTTATGAATTGAATGGTGGCTCCCCTAAAAAAAGTGTTCATATTCTAATCCCAAGTACCTCAGAATGTGACATTATTTGCAAATTGGGTCTTTATAGAGATAATCAAATTAAGATTATGTTCTTAAAGTGGGCTTTAATCCAATATAATTGGTGTCCTTATAAAGAGGAGAAATTTTTGGATACAGAGACAAGCACACATAGAGTGAAGATGATGTAAAGACGCACAGGGAGCAGCCCACCACATGACTGGAGTGGTGCACCTACAAGTCAATGAATGCCAAAAATTGCCAGCAAACCACCAGAATCTAGAAGGAGACAAGAAAGGATTTACCTACAGTTTTTAGAGTCAGTGTGGCCCTGTAGATACCTTGATTTTGGGTCTTCTGGTCTCCAGATCTGTGGGACAATAAATGTCTTGTTTTGAGTTGCAGCATTTTGTTATGGCAGCCCTGGTGAGCCCATAAGGCCCCCAAGAAATGAAAACAAAGAACTATAAAGCCTTGCTACTTACAGTGTGATCCTGGGACCAGCAGCACCTGCTCACCTGGAAACACCATGGGGTCCAGGACAGACCTACTGCCTCAGAATGAGCTCTTCAACTACCTTCCCAGGTGACTCCTATGCACATTCAACTTTGAGAAGCACTTCTATAGAGAAAGGGATGGCTAATGGCATGAATAGCAAACCTTGATTTGTAACTCAGAGAAAAAAAAAAAAAAAACAAGAGATAAAAATATTGCCAGAGGGCACATTTGAAATGCTATTTCAAGAAAGCTGGAGGCCCTAGGAGGCCCGTGGAATAGGAAGAAATGTGTGCGGTTAAGTAGATCTTCACCAGCAAAGACCAAGAATATGCCTAAGAAATACGCAGGGGCCTGGAATGGCCAAGAAAGAGGCAATAGGAGCAGACCCAGGATGACTTTGAGAAGGAGAAGCTAAAAGTGGGTTCAAAACCAGAGGAAATCTAAGAGGCAAGTGTTTGGCAAAGGACAGAGCTAAGAGCAGGCCCAGAGGAAGGGAGGCACATCTTCATTTGGCGTCTAAATAACCAGAGGGCTTGGGGGAGGGCTGGGGACACAGTAGGACTCTTGGCTATCACAGGCCTGTTACAACGCTTTTTCATTAATTCCTATAAAGTAAATTTTGTCCTATTAATTTTTTCCAAAAGCACTGAGCGAGGAGTGCTTACCAAGGGGAAGCCCTAACCTGTCTTCGGGCTTTTGCCCAGGTGCCCCAGTCAGAGCTGGAGCTGGTTGGCTCCCTCCAAAGCACACAGGCCTGACTCAAATTGGACCCGGTCATTTTCTGGGTTGTGGGCACTTGTTCAACACACACAGGAAGATCCCTAACATAAAATACGGGAGAAAATGATTGATCCCAGCTGAGATTTGGAACGAGGGATGAAAAATGCAAAGAATCTGTTCCAGATGGCAAAAGTTACAGAGACGAAAGCTCTCAATCTGAGGCTCAGTTTAGAGAGAGCTTTGAAGAGGAGAAAACTGGAATGAAATGCTCAGAGACTGAAACCAGCCTGACAAAGAGCTGAAATCGGTAAATCTTAGCAACTACCTTCTGCTCAGCAAGGCTACATCCCACTCTAGTGACAAAATTCTGACCAGTGTAAGTGGTCCACACAGTTTCAAATTGAGAGCTAGAGATTCTTTATCCTTGTCTTTTCCCACTTAGGGATATCACGGGCCAAAAACTAATATAATACAGTAATAAAAGAAAATTTGAATCTTTGCCTTCAAATAATCCACTCTCCAGTTTTTTCCCAAATTCTTAATTTTAAATCTCTCAAACAATAAGACAAATGAATGAGTCTTGCACAACCCTTTATTTAACTCTGAAAAAAAAATGAAATCATCCATCTATTTCTCATTCTTCACTTTATACCAATTAAAATATTCACTTGAGGTTTTTTTTTAATTTAAATGCACTCCAATAGAAAATTTGTTACAGAAATAATGTCTGTTTTATAGATTAGAGTGATTGTCGAAAACGGTTGTCAACAATTATTGCATATGAGCTTACTTGAGATTCTTATTTTGGGGAATAAGTAGGTGGGGTGATCAAAAAAATCTGTTTAACTGTTATGATGAACATTCTGAACAACCCACTTCGAGAGCAAATGAGATTGGCATATCAACACTTAATAACTATAACACAATGGCAAATAACTGAAAGACAGAAAGGAAAAACCCTCTGGAAATGCTATCTTCCACCACTCTCCCCCACACAACCACAGCCAAGATGCCTTCCATTTTTTTAAACACAGGAAACATTTTGTGAGACAAATGTAGAATAGGAAGAATTGTATCATGCTCTCAAGTCAACCAAATTCGAAATAAATCAGAAGTCACTGATACCCTTGTCCTGTTTCTTCCTCTCAGCTTGTCAATTTTCAAGGCCTAGTTTAAAATCTGCAGCCTTCCATGACCTCTCCCCCTGAATTTCCATTTTGTTCATTGTCTGAACCAATTGTCTGTTTCCTTTCATTGATGTACATTTCAATGTATATATGTATACATTTTGGAGAAAAGAAGGTGAATGTCTTCAGACATTGAGCCTGGAACCTTAACATTAAAACTAGATTATTAGTATACAAATATCAAACCACTGTGCTGTATACCTGAAACTAATATAATGTTTTACATCATTTATACCTCAACCAAAAAATTACCAATTGGATGTATAGTTTCAATAAACTATGTTACTTATACTTTTATTCAAAGACAAACTAGACTGTTGGTAGTACACTTATTATTTTAAACACTTAATTCAAATAGTACATGAGGGTTGAAGATCAAATAATGCATTTTAAGTAGAAAGACTGCCCCTAAAATGATCTACAAGCATCAGCCAGGTCCTGGCTTCTTGCAGCAAGTCTCATCAGGCATTTCTTTGCACATGAGGGAATTTCATTCCTCCCAACTCCTGGTACTAAAAATGGTCTCGGGATGACCAATTGTTTCTTCAAATGTTTAATTATCAAGAGGTTGACCGCTGCTTATGTGTACATGCCACGACTGAGCCTTCATTTACCATGGAAACCCGGGGTCATTCCGTGTTGAAGACACTTTTCTCAGAAAGTCCAACATGAGCCCAGTGTATGTCATAAAAAAAGTTTCCAGGTGGCCAACCTTGCCTTGACCAAATACTCCTACATAACTGTGGGCTTATGACTGAGCACTATCTCATCCCATGATCTCCAGACAATTGGAATGAAGCAGGGAAAAGTATGTCGGGCAAAATCATATGATGTATTTATTTCATATGGACACAGTTATAATGTTATAAGTAGATGTTCCACTCCAAATGGGCTCTTCAAAGCAGCTTGGATCATTACCTCCCCCTTCTTTATAAGGGGAAGCACGTGATTATTGCTAAGCCAGCTCCTTCTCTCTCTCTCTCTCTCTCTCTCTCTCTCTCTCTCTCTCTCTCTCTCTCCTCTCTCCCTCCCTCTGAAGCAAAAGTTCACATGTAACACTTGCATGAATGTTAAAAACAGCTCTGTGTTTTGTGAATTTTTTTACATTGCTTCATACCACCAGGCAGTCATTCCTGTCTGAAAACCTGATGAAATCATAATGATTCATAAGCTTTGATTAGAACAATTGAGTTATACACTTTTACAGGGGCAATAAGCCTATTATATAATCCAAATAAACATGTTTAAAAATACTAAAATAGCTGCACTCTTAACTAAATCTAACGTGTCAGAGACTCACACAGATTTCAGTCATATTTGACACACAAAAAATTTAAGTCAGGCTGGGCTGGTGTGGCTCAGATGGTTGAGCATCGACCTGTGAACCAGAAAGTCACAATTTGATTCCAGGTCAGGACACATGCCCAGGTTGTGGGCTCAATCTCCAGCAGGGGGTATGCAAGAGGCAGCCAATCAATGATTCTCATCATTGATGTTTCTATCTCTCCCTCTCCCTTCCTCTCTGAAACCAATAAAAATATTTTTAATTAAGTCAGTGCAAATGCATTGAACTAGGAAGTAACAGGCTCTGTTTCTTGGCATGAACAAAAAAAAATGAGGGTGACAATCTGTTAGGGATGTTTTGGATAAGAGGTGAGACTCTCATCTACCCATCTTCAAATTTCATGAAACCAAGATTCTAGCCCAGAGGGTCAAATGACTGCAAAGAAAAATAATGAGAGCTGATGAATCTGAAATAAAATTTCATTTTAAAGAATCAGGTCGGGGGAAATGTCATTTCAGGGGATCCAAAGGAAAGAAGGGAATGTTGACCAGAGTCCGTGGCCCAAATGAAGCAGAGAATTACATCCTGAGAAGCAAAAGAAAACTTAGAAGTTGTCCAATTCAATCTCTTCGTTGTGCAGATAAGAAAACCAAGTAAGACCTAACGGGTTTGGCTCGGTGGATAGAGTGTCAGCCTGCAGACTGAGGGGTCCCGGGTTCAATTCCAGTCAAGGGCATGTACCTTGGTTGCGGGCACATCCCCAGTAGGAGGTGTGCAGGAGGCAGCTGATCGATGTTTCTCTCCCATTGATGTTTCTAACTCTCTATCCCTCTCCCTTCCTCTCTGTAAAAAATCAATAAAATATATTTTAAAAAAAAGTAAACCAAGTAAGAAAAACACAATGATTGCCCAGCCAGTGTGGCTCAGCGGTTGAGCATCAACCCAAGAACCAAGAGGTCCCAGGTTTGATTCCCAGTCAGGGCACATGCCCAGGTTGCAGGCTCCATCCCCAGAAAGGATGTGCAGAAGGCAGCCTATCCATGATGTTTCTCATCAATGTTTCTATCTCTATCCCCTTCCCTTCCTCTCTCTTTAAAAATAAATTTAAAAATTTTTTTAAAAAAGAATATCACAATGATCTACCTAAATCCTTCTGATTATGAGTAAGAACACAAATGGAGCCCAAAGAACGCCACACCCAGTTCAGTTCTCTCTCTACCACATAAATGAAATTTAAAAGGAAAACTGGGACAGATGGCACCATTATTTAAATCTAATTATTATTGGGTTTCATTTAGGAAAACTGCATCTTTATATTTACTTAGTAATGTAACTAGATAAATTAACCTCGTCACCAAGTTAATTTCATTATTTCCAGGGCATGCATTTCGACTATTATCTACAGATCATTCTTTTTTAAAAAACATGGAAATTTCCCTATGACATACACATCGGGCTTGAACACCATTTTTTGTCATCCAATGCAAATGAGACAGAAAAATACATTGTTTTCCACTTTGCTAAGATGATGCCACCAACATAAAGGATCAAACTTCCAGCTTCTTTCTGACAATATTCAAATCTAACACTGATTTTCATCTCCGTTTGCCCCCTTGATTATTCATTACTTGGCACAAAAGAAACAGGCAATGTTTCTTCTCTCTCCCAAGGACATCTCTGAGCACAGAACACAGTGTATCTTACAAAATACCACATTGACTACAATTTAACCGGAACCCATGTGGTCCTGACATTTGCTGCTGTCCCTACTCTTCTTTGCAAGTGCCATCTCCAAAATTTACAATCTGTTGGAGAATATTTAATCCACAAATTTGCTCCAGGGACACTGGTGGCAAGAAACCTCCTTAATAATATATCATTTCTAGAATTCTCACAAAACCAAACTTCTCATCTTAGGAAAGCTTGTCAGCACTCAGGCTGCAAGCATCCAGGCAACAGTGGAATGAAACACAAGGTTGATCTTAAGGCAGCAGGGAAAAGATGATAAGAATGTAGGAGTCACTAAAATAAGTCAGACCCATGATCCATTTGCTTAAGCATGACTCTCACTACAACGCCAATTTAATCCAGAAGAATTGAGAGTTAGGAGAAGCGTAAATGTAGCAGCTTCTGGAGACACCCTTTTCATGTCTCCTGATGGCCTGATGTCCCCTTCTGGATCTGTTCCCCTATATCCATGGCCACGCTCAGAAATATTGCTTTTTGCACCCACAGCTCCCTTTTCCCACTGGGCATCATATCTTCTTGTTAGGAGAAATGTATTCACAATAAAATAAAAGAAAAGTATTTGTCTGAAATTGCAAGTGACTTGTAGCCAAACTTAACATGTTCACCTTCCAAGGATGTTTTGTTGATCTCCAAAGAGGAACTTGTTGATCCATAGCAATGTACTTCTAATGCTGGGATTTGGGCTAAGATGTCTGGGGGCTCAAAGGTCTTTTCAGCACTTTGGAAATTACACTAGAGTTTCCTTTATAAGTTGATACATTCAGCTCTAGGGTGGAACTAGAATAATGGAAACCACATGAATTTGGACTCAGGGCATTGGGGTGCTGGTTCTGGTTCCCCAAATTGAGAGCCACACACACAGCTTGTACTCCTTCTCCATTTATTCATTCATGAAATAAGTTTCAGAAAACATACCTCAAAGTCCTTTCACAGGGATCATGAGGCTGATATATATGCAAAGCATTTTACAAACATCAGTCACCTTAATTATCAAATTTTATTATTTTCTCATTGACATCAATCATTAGAGAAATATATCCTAGTGACTCTAGCTTTTTAAAGACTCTTAAAGTAGGGGTTGCAAAATTTGTCAGTAAAAAAGCCAGATAGTAAATAATGTTGGCTTTGTAGACCATCCAGTCTCATCAGCTATGCTGTCGTAAGGAGAAAGCACTCTTCTATGTGACCAAATGGACATGGCTGGATTTGGCTCACAGGTTGTGGTTTGCCAACCTCTCTTCTAAAGGCAAATTACCAAAATAGGGATAGATGTTCCTTACAAATATGAAGGACCCAAGGCATCTATTTTGAAACTAGCCATTCATTCTTTCACCTCTTAGAACAAACAATATACTTGACAGTACCCATTCCCTTAACTTTCATCCTAGCTACCACATAAACTAATTATCTAGGAAGCAGCTTATAAAGCAAACAGTGGAAATGATGTACATTTCTAAATAAGTGCAAGCCATTCTCTGTGGTCCCACACATTTGCAGGTATGTCCAGCTGACACCAAACCGCCACCCAACTCTCCTCATGGTCTCTCTCAAGTTGAGTGACAGGGGATGAGGCCTCTAAGGAGGCAAAGAGGAGAGGATGGCATAGGGTTTCTGGTGCAAGACTTACAGGCTGTGGCTCTCCTCCATTCCCATCATCACATCCTGTATCCCTACCCTGCCAGTTGTACCATTGGTAAGTGTTCATGACCATCCCTCTGGCTACTTGCTGCCCGTACCCTTTACTCCTTGCTCTGGACCTACCATTGCAGAGCTGCTGTTACTCTCTTTGCTCTAACCAGCAGGGAACTCTTAAAGAGCAGAATAAAGTATAACCAAAGTTATTTTTAGGTCCTCTGAAATTGTTTGAGCTAAATCAGTGTGTCTACCTCAGCCACCCCAAAACAATGGCATGTTAATGGCCAGGGTGCCTCCCACCTTCTGGCCTCCACCCTGTCCTCTTCGATCCTTCCTCAATTGGTTCCTGGCACAAACTGTCACCAGGCTCACACAGAAAAACACACAAAGAAAAATGAAATCTAAAAATCGTCCCAGCTCTATATGTGTTGCAGTCTTCAAGAGTCCACATGCAGCATTACCTTGTATGCATGTCCCTCCAATTCAGAAGGTGTAGTGCTTTTCTTTCACTCACTTTACCTCTGTCTGTGTGAGAACCTAATGGCTGTGGATAGGTGCTGAGATGGAAGGCAGTCCAGACAGACTTTGTTTTACAAATAAATACAAAGCTGAGATCCTGTGCTGTGCCTTCTCTCCCCAGGCCGTCAGGCTTATAATTCTTCTACCTCCTGACCTAATCTTTCTTGAAGTTTCATTAATTCTCAGTCCTATGTCTTTCCACAGCCCATCCTTCCTCTCCAAACCTACCACTGCTACATGGGCTTTTTATCGAGCACCTGGAACATTATTCTTCTAACTGATCTCTCTTGCTTCGCAGTTTCCCCCACTTCATATGCCCTCCAACATTCGAAAGTTTTATCTAAAACACCAATCTGTCTCTTTGGCAGGAATGTGGCTGGGGAACACCATCATAACAAGCGGAAGGACTAGTTAAAATACATATTCCTGAGCTCTACTAACCCACAATCTAGAATGGGGTTTGGGTATCTGAATTTCTTCACTTCTTAAACCCTCTGCTCCTCACCCAGCAATTCTCTTGTGAACTTAAGTGTGTTGAGAATCACTGGCTTAGAGGAAAAGATCCAACCTCTAAAGATGACCTCCAACTCTTATTTCATAGCCACACGGTGTCAAACTGGTCCATTCACTGATTTTCCTACCCTCATTGACCTTGTGGAAATGTGATAGAACTGGTTGTCATGGTAGCTGAATGTTTCTCCAGGTTTTTTCTGGAAACCTATGCTTAGACTCTCAGGGGTGCTGTTTGTTTCTTACTTTTGGAGGAGGGAGGTTCCCTCCCAGAAGCCTAGGCACCAAACTACAACCCCCACCCCCGTACTCTCATACAGCTTCCAACATGTGGATGAAAGGTGGCCAATTGTGGGAGGACATGGAACCTGAGACATGAGCTGTGTCCTTCCAGCTGCACTCTGTTGGCATTAAGTGGGAAGGCTGATGGTAAGAAGGGTGACTTCATCAAAATACTGCATTCACTATATCTCAAGCTCCTCTCAGGGCAGGGACAGGGTCTGTGTCCCCAAGAATTAGGTTAATGACTGGCTCAATAAGGATTTGCAGAAAGAAAGAAAGAAGGGAGGGAGAGAGGGAGGGAGGGAGGGAGGGAGGGAGGGAGGAAGGAAGGAAGGAAGGAAGGAAGGAAGGAAGGAAGGAAGGAAGGGAGTCCCAGACTCAGGGAGAGACTGAGTTGAATACCTTAAAGGAATTTTTGTTATTCACAGGCATGATTTTACTATTTTTATGATTATTATTTATTTTAGAGAGAGAGAGAGAGAGAGAGAGAGAGATGGATTGTTTGCCTCCCACACATGCCCTGACTGGGGATTAAACTTACAACCTGAGCATGTGCCCTGATTAGGAATCGAACCCATGACCCTTCAGTGCACGGAAGGATGCTCCAACCAACTGAACCACACTAGCCAGGGCCACAGGCATGATTTTTGACAGAGTAATTCAACACATCTGCTTGTTGGTTTGCTCTTTGGAAACAAGATTCTGGAAAAGATTGAGTATAAGAAATAGTATGAATTATACTGTCTTTCAGTGATTATTCCCTCTGTGATTTCACTATTAACCAAAGCCAATAAATAGTACCCTTCTCATTTATTCATTATTCCTACTGTTGAAATTACGACAAGGCCCCAACATAACAGCTTCCCTCTATCATCATTTTGGACAAGTAGAACATTCCTTATAAGCACATGGATGTGTGGGCGTGGGTCTGTGGTGCGTGGATCATGGAGGCCTGGAAAAAGTAATACTTTGAAACTCAAAAAGCCAACTGCACCTATTTCAGCAAATTGGAAATTGATGGTGTGTAACTCTGAAGGCCTAGCAGTAGCTATTATTTCCATCCAGGCTATTATTAACGGGTAATATTTTCTCTAGTAAACATTCAATTACCATAGCAACAGGAGTCATGTCATATGGACACAGGGCTCCCTGGCTGTGCCAAGAAAATGAATGGCGTTTTAAATAAATTTTAGAAAATGCAAGCAGACTTGCCAAAAATATTTTTTAAATACCAAACTCAATTTTTACTTGAGACAAAGGAAGGAAGAGAACTCTCATAAAGTGGAAACTTCACATACCCCACTTTTGTTATTCTGAATCTAGTGCCTTCTCAGCAAATACAGAAGAGCCTCTTCTCCTATCTGAGTCTGCCCTCCCCAGTGCTCCAGGTGCTGTCTCATGTCCCCTTCTCATGTACTTATTGACCATGTAAATTTTGCTTCCAAATCCTCTAGCTTCAATCTATTCTCCCACTGCTTCTTCCCATTCATATTTTTTGAATAGTCTCTTGTACTGACATTCAGTGTGCATGCAAACCATAATCATAAGAATACAGCTCAATAAAGTAACTCAAAATGAATGCACTATGTCTCCACTACGAGGTCAAGAAATAGAATGCAACAGTACCCAGAAAATCTCCCTATGCCCTAGTCCATATACTATTCCTCTTGCCCTAAAGGAAACCACTATAAATTAATTTTTCTTGTGTTTGAAATAGATAGAAATTAACTTTGATGGTATGTACTCTTAATGTCTAGGTTTATCCCTCTAAAATATAGTCAATAGAATCATCTGGGTTATATGCAATAAACTTAAGCTCATTTGATTATTGTATTAGTTTCCTAAGGCTACTATAACCACAAACTGGGTGGCTTAAAAAAATGTATTGTCTCACAAATTTAGAGGCTAGAAGTCCAATGTCAAGGTGTCAGCAGGGTTGATTCCTTGTGGGGGAAGATCTACTCCATGCCTCTCTCCCAGCTTTTGGTGGTTTCTTGGCAATCTTTGGTCTTATAGATGTATCATTGTGCTCTCTGCCTTCATGTTCACATGTCATTCTCCCTGTGTATATCTCTTTCCAAGCCTTTTTTTTTTTTAATAAGGACACCAGTCATATTGGGTTGGGGGCCCAATCTATTCCAGTATGATTTCACCTGCAATGACCATATCCTATATAATAAAGACATAATATGCAAATTGACCATCACTCCAACACAAGATGGCCGCCCCCATGTGGTCAAAGATGGCCACCCCCCTGTGGACACAAGATGGCCACCACAAGATGGTCGACAGGAGAGGGCAGTTAGGGATGACCAGGCCTGCAGGGGAGGGCAGTTGTGGGCGATCAGGCCTACAGGGAGGGCAGTTGGGGGTGACTGGGCTGGCAGGGGAGGGCAGTTGGGGTCGACCAGGCCTGCTAGGGAGGACAGTTAGGGGTGACCAGGCTGGCAGGGGAGGGCAGTTGGGGGCAATCAGGCCCACAGGGGAGCAGTTAGGCATCGATCAGGTTGACAGGGGGTGATTAGTGGGTGATCAGGCTGGCAGGCAGAAGTGGTTAGGGGCAATCAGGCAGGCAGGCAAGTGGTTGGGAGCTAGCAGTCCTGGATTATAAGAGAGATGTCCCAGATTGGAGAGGGTGCAGGCTGGGCTGATGGACACACCCTCCACACACACACACACACACACACACACACACACACAAATTTCATACACCAGGCCTCTAGTATCCAAATAAAATCACATTCTGAGGTTCTGGGAGTTAGGACTTCAACATATGAATTTGGAGAGAAATACACTGAAAGCTATAACAAGTGCTATAAAGTATTCCATTGTATAAATATACCACAATTTATTTATTCATTGTACTTCGGTGGATATTTAAAAATTCCCAAATTGGGCTCTGTGATGATAGGACCAGGTTTGATCCTTGACAAAATAGTTAAAAAGGATGAAGTTTATCTCTGATCTTGCTCATTTCCCCATTCTAGGCTTTCCACGGCATATTGGAATACCTTCTTCTAATTATTTTTAATCGTCACTCAAGGATATTTTTCCCATTTATTTTTGTAGAGAGTGTGGAAGGGAGGGAGAGAAAGGGAAACATCGATATGAGAGAGACACATTAATTAGTTGTACTTAGTTGCCTCCCACATGCATCCCAACTAGAGCCAGGATTGAACCTGCAACCCTTTGACTGGAATTGAACCCAAGATCCCTTCGGTCCACAGGCCAGTGCTCTAACCACTGAGCACTGGCCAGGGCTAGAATACCTTTCTTCTCTGATGGTTTCTATCCTGTTCAAGCTGCTTAACAACTCATAGCAAGAAGACATTTGCTTATTTGGTCTTCGGAAGTTACTCTTCTGCCTAAGCTTCCCTGCAGAAGGAGATTCCAGAAGACCAGAGTGCATTTACACTTAATTAAATGGGTCTCTAGACTCTAACTCCAGGATGTGGGAAATATTTGGAGGAAGCTTGGCATGAGTTGTTTCCAAATCACACAGAAAAACCCACGGAGGCTTTCATTACACAAATATGACCCAGATAGAGTGTGTTAATAGAGATCACGGGATAAAATGGTAATAGATGCATCAGCCACTGCCACAGTCATGCTGCACCAAAAAACAACCACTTCAAATGTCAGTCGCTTGCAACAACGATAATTTCTTCTCATAAGCCTGAGTGTCAGCTACAACTTGGCTAAACCTGGCTAGATTCCTGATCCAAGCCGTAGGACGGGTTCAAGTGGGCTCGACATGTGTTTGTTCTGGGGCCCAAATTTCAAAGGCAAGAAAGACAAGGTTAGTGTGTAAACACATCTGAGACGGAGGGGACGAGAGCTCCGATTCTTTGTCCCTGACCAGATGGTTTTCTCAGATCAGCTGAGGATTTCCAGACTGGACAGCTTTCCACTCTAATGAACTGACAAGATACAATGGTGGGAGTATTAACCGGGTAGAGCTGCCATAACAAATACCACAAACTGGGTGGCTTAATCAACAGAAATTTATTGTCTCACAATTTTGGAGGCTTGAAGTTCAATAGTAAGGTGTTGACAAGGTTGGTTTCTTCTGAGGCCTCTCTCCTTGGCTTGTCTTCTCCCTGTGTCTTCACATTGTCTTCCCTCTGTGTGTGTCTGTGTCCAAATTTCTTCTTCTTATAAGGACACCAGTCATACTGAATTAGGGTCCAATCAAATGACCTCGTTTAAACTTAATTACCTCTATAAGGACCTGATTTCCAAATATGGTTACCTTCTGAGGCCCTAGGGGTTAGGATTTGTAGGGGTTAGCCTATGCTTTGGAATCAGTCAGAGGTGGGTTTGAATTCTGCATTTACCACCTACAAACTGGCTGACCAACTTTCCAAATTCTCCAAGCCCCAGTTTTCTGGTGTCCAACATTGGAGATCACAATATCGCCTCGGCAGATTGTAGGAATAAATGCAATCATATAAAGTAGCTATCACAGTATCTGCCACAGTGCTTTAAAATTCACAAATAACAATTACTGTTCCTGTTACTTTATTATTAAAATGTTCTAACAAAGCACACTCTAAGTCACGTACTTCATACAACATATCGTTGGTGTATAAAGTAATGTAATATAAAAATCACTTAGCAGTATCCATGAAAATGATATGCCTTCATGTGTAGGCCAGCAGCAACCCTTAAATACTTGTATGTGTTTTAGTAAAAAACTTGTCCTTTAAAAAAATGTGCTTCCTTAGTCTTTCCCTAAGAAGGTCTTCTGAGCTAGCTGTGCACGATACTACATTGATTTGCAGCTGAACACACTAAGACACATGGGCTCTTAGTGATTTGACTGTCCACGCGGTGTTGGTGGAGGATGAGCTACTACTAGAATCCACTGTTTTCATACCAGCTTGGCTCACAGCTCTTACTCCTTTCTGTGCTTTGATGGTCATATACAGTTTGATTGGAAAGTTACACTGTAATTTCACAGGGATTACATGCTCCTGAAGATCATTTTGAAAGTAAATATTTTGAAACCAAAGATAATCATTGTTATACGACCACAATCCTTTTTCTGATGCCATAGTCTCCACCAAGAATTTAACCAAGCTAAAGCTACACTTCAGAGTCTCGGTAGCTGGCTCTAGGCTCTGATCCGCATTTCTGGGACTCTAATCCCATCAGGCTATCTGGAGACGAATTACTGTTTCCTAGCCTCTGGAAGAATCTCTATCCCTTCCACTTAAGCTTACATACAAAGAAAGCTCTCCCAGTGGTCTGGACATGAGTACTCTCAAACATAACACGCTAAGATGAGTCAGAAGAGAGAGGCTTTGCATGATAAGGCATTCAAAAGTGGAACATCGTGTCCAGAAGCTCTGAAATGTACTCCTGATACTAGACATTCCAAATTGCTCTGCTCTGGTTAGACACGTCCTACTTGTTTGGCTACATTTTCTTTAAGAACAACTCCAGGTTCAAAAATTCTCTACTCTCGGTTGTAGCTCTGAGCTACCTCTACCTAATAACTCTACAGGGCAACTCATATTTGTGGTCTCCCTTAATTCTCTATTGACAAATAACTCAATAAACTATAGTATTAAACAGGAAATAAACAGGTTATAATGACTCCTGTTCTAGGTAATCCACATTTCATACATGTTCAAATCTGCCTGGAATTTTTATAAAAAGTGATAAAGTTTAGATTATGCTCACTTTTAGACCTACAGAGTGAATAAGCAAATTTTCACCCACAGACTATCCTGCTTGCCCATCAGTCTCAGAGTAAATTACACAAGACTAGAATCTTGATGGTCCCATCTGTCTTTGGCATTTGACAATAAATTTTTCCAGAGTCACAAGACAAAATGTGACATTCTTTTTAGATGTTTGCAGTTTAAATTTCTTCAATCTCTGTCATTTATGTCTCAGAATCCTGTCTCACTCTTCTGTGGTCATGTGGTAAAACTCATCTGGAACATTTAATGTTTATATTGACTTGTCTTTTTATTCCATTTTCACTCTTTGGTGTAAAAGCAAAGCTCTTCTGGGTGTAATCATGTTTTTCATCCTTTTCATGGCAATGGTTTATAGAAACAGAAATGATAGCAGTTCCTTATTCACATTTCCCAATAAACTTGTCATCAAAACCTCTCAAAGAGCTCTCATTCATCACTTGTAGTCATTTCTTCCATGCAAATGAGGAGGCCTTGCAATGACTTGAGTTGAGCTTGCAATGGATTCAATGGCAAAATCTAACATAATATTGTGTTGTTTTTCAAAGAATTGAGGATGTCCCTCCATAATGCCTGGTTATTGATAACACTAGGGGATCAGACTTTCCTAAAGAAGGGACGAATGTGAGAAGGCATCTCCTATTTGAAGCAGGAAACAAAGAAGAAAACAACCCCCCCAAAAAAACCCACACACACAGATTGTCTTGTTTTGTTCCCTAACAGACTTAGGAAAAATATAATTTAGGTTTAACAATTTACATTGAGAAAGATAAGTATCACATGATCTCACTCAACAAAACAACCTGATGAACAAAATAGATGCAGAGATCTAGAAGCATGGAACAGACTGATGAATCTCAGAGGGAAGGTGGGGGTGAGGAGTGGGTGTGGAGAGATTAACTGGGGAACTTTTATGCATATATGCATAGCCTAGGGACATAGACCATAGTGTGGTGAAGCCTGGGAGGGGAAGGTGTGGGGTGAAAGGGATCAATGGGAAAAAGATGAGGACATCTTAATACTTTCAACAATAAAGACAAATTTAAAAAATAAATTAAAAGCACCCAAAATACCAAAACTCAGTAATACTAAGCATTAATAAGGATATATATAATATTTTTTTAAAAAAACAATTAACATGGTGCTCATTTGAATCTGGTCAACCGTGTCTTGAATAATGAACTATCGAAATCAAGAGATAATAAACAGTATAAAGAATCAATATTAAAAGTTAAATCCTCGCATGCTTGTGGATGTGTGCCTGTGTGTGCTTTCTTCAAATGGGCAAACCAGCTTGTACTTTGTTTCCTCTGAAACCTGCTTTGGCACAGTTTTTTGCCCTTTCAGAACTCCGGATAAGCTACTTAGGTGGGATTTCTGGATTGGTTGCTGGAAATGTGATCCCAATCTGCCCCCTGATTTCCTGTGTAACCTGGAGACCTTAATCTCTGTACCCTGTTTCCTCATCAGTAACTTTATTCAAATGTGGCAGGATGGGGGAGTCATGCTAAGGTCAAGAGGGTAAAGGGGGGTAGACAAGGGATAACTTTTTTTAAGAGTTGTAAGTAGATTCCCTGAATATCTCATTAAGTCTGAATGGGCCACACATTTTTGCTGGGAGAATTCATTCTTAAAAGCAAGAAAGAGAAACGGTTTTGTAGGTACATCTATCTCTATATCCCAAAACCATTGTAATTTCCCTTAAAGTTAGGCTCTGAATACTATTCAGAATGAAGGAGGAGTGGGATACATTTCTACATATCTATGACCCTCACTCCCCAGTTAAAACCACTAAACCATGAGGTTGTAAGCAGAGGGACAAAAGTGAGAATGTTATTTAAATCAGTATAGCTTTCTCCATGTGACTGTGAAACAGTGGGTTTTCAACCCTGGCCATGCATCAGAGTGTTTTCTAGATCTTTTGAAAAATAGAAATGTTTGAACTTCTTACTTAAACTACTGAATCGGAATTTCTGGGTAATTTTGGTAAGCAGACAAAATTGGAAAATATTTAGTTAGGCCTGCAGGATTCTGATTCTTTGGCAACTTATAAAACACATTCTAATCACTGACTGCCATTTTTTTCTTGCTCATTTTTAAAACATTAAATAGACATAGTCTGAATTAAGCATCTGAGTTTACATTAAATATTCATAGTAGCTACTTTCCTGCCTAACATTGTCAAAAAAAGTTATCTGTATTTCAAATCCCTTTCACCCCATCAAGTGGACAGTAAGCAGAACCTCAGCCTTTGAAAATATCTTCCTCTGAGTCAAGATGTCTCACCCTTAAACTAGACCACCAACTTAAACCATACACAAAAATAAACTCAAAATGGATAAAGGACTTAAACGTAAGATGGGAAACCATAAAAATCTTAGAGGAATCCATAGGCAGCAAAATATCAAACATATGTTTAGTAATATCTTTACCAATACAGCTCCTAGGACAATGGAAACTAAGGAGAAAATAAACAAATGGGACTACATTAAAATAAAAAGCTTCTGCACAGCAAAGAAACCATCAACAAAACAAGAAAGCCCACCACATGGGAGGACATATTTGCCAATGTTATCTCTGATAAGAGTTTAATCTTCAAAATTTACAGGGAACTCATACACTTAACAAAAGGAAGATAAATAATCCAATCAAAAAATAGGCAAAGGGTCTAAATAGACACTTTTCAAAAGAGGACATACAGAAGGCCAACAGACAAATGAAAACATGCTCAAAGTCACTAATCATCCAAGAGATGCAAATCAAAACAACAATGAGGTACCATCTCACACCTGTCAGAATGGTTATCATCAACAAATCAACAAACAAGTGCTGGAGAGGATGCGGAGAAAAAGGAACCCTCGTGCACTGCTGGTGGAAATGCAGACTGGTGCAGCCACTGTGGAAAACAGTATGGAGTTTCCTCAAAAAATTAAAAATGGAATTTCCATTTGACCCAGTGATGCCACTTCTAGGAATATATCCCAAGAAACCAGAAACACCAATTGTACAGCACAATTTACAATAGCTATGATTTTGAAACAGCCTAAATGCCCATCAGCAAATGAGTGGATTAAAAAATACTGTGGTACCTCTACACAATGGAATACTACACTGCTGTAAAAAAAGAAGGAACTCACTATTGGCAACAGCATGGTTGGACCTGGAGAGCATTATGCTAAGCAAAATAAGCCAGTTGAAGAAAGATAAGTATCACATGATCTCACTCATTTGTGGAATATAATGAACAACATAAACTGATGAACAAAAATAGATCCAGAGACACAGAAGCATCGAACAGACCGTCAAACCTCAGAGGGAAAGCAGGGCAGGGAGGGGGGAGGAGGATGGCCAGGGAGGGGTCAAAGGGGGGGGAAAGGAGACATATGTAATACTTTAATCAATAAAGAATAAAAAAAATTTTTGAAAAGATGTCTCACCCTTGGCATTACTGGTATTTTGAGTCAAATATTTCTTTGTTGTGAAGGGATGTCCTGTGCATGTTAAAATGTTCAGCTGCATCATTGGCCTGTACCTACTAGATGCCAAGAGCACACTTCCTCCCCTGGTTTTGACAACCATAAATGTCTCCAATCACTACAAAGTGTCCCTTAGTGGGCAAGAGTCAGCCCCAGAGGAGAACCACTGCTTTGTATGAAAGGCGAATTGAACTGAATTGAATTGAATTGAATTAAACATTTCTCACCCATCAAGCTTTCCTTGGCTTGAATCTCACATCCCTGAGGGAACCAATGATCTGCTCTAACACCAATGGGAACGAGTTCTCCCTACTCCTCCCATCATGTGGCTATACCTATCAATTACCACCTCTATTCCTACTCTCCCTGCTCCCTCTAACGGGGAGAGGTAACTACTAGTCACTGCTCCATTCTACCATCTCTAAGGCAATAACAGAGGCTTTTCTCCTTCCACTGGCCTCTTCTGTGAAGACATCCCCTCCAAGTCATGTCCAACTCGGGAGTTAGCTGCTAGAGGCTCTACACTTCAGGCTTCACTGTGACCTTAGCACAGTGATTTGATGGCCCTAGATAAAGAGTAAATTGTCTTCCCTAGGAGGCATAATAATATCTGCATGCTTAGTTATTTATCATTGTAAGTTTTCATTTCTTTTATCATAGTCTTCTCCCAGTCATTGAAATAACAGTGAGGGCTTTCTTTATGCAATCCTGGACAGAGAGTTGGGATCAGAATTACTTGAATCACTGCATAGATTTTTGTACATTTATGGCAGAAGCAAATATCATGAAAGCCAAGACAATAATTAAGCCCATCTTAGGACTTGAATTACTTCCAAGAAATAAGAAGGAAAATGGGAAAGAGAGAATACTAAATTGGCTAAACTTAAATGCTAAATTGATAATTATTGGAAAATCAAGGTTTCCTTAACAAGCAGCAAAGAGGCTGTTATAGTCAGGCTTGGGCATAGAGACGCTATTTTTTAAATCACTTTTCTGTAGGTGAGAATTTGTAACTTTTCATGACCCCCCCATCTACCATTTTCACTGCGGACAGAAGCCTCTGAGCCACCCAGATGTTCTTCCACTTGTGCTTGAGCCACCATATTTCCATAATTTGATTAAGACTTTTTAGTGCCCAAAATCGTTAATACAAAATAAAACTTTTGAGTGCACAAAATGCTTTCTTGTACATTGTCCAAGTAATTATCTCCATTTTACAAAGAAGAACCAAAGGAAGAGAAAGTAATTTGCTTAAAGTTAATAGACGACAATTCTCCAACTAACACGTAGAGTCGCTTATTCTGAGCATAGTTTACTGTGTAATGTAGTCTGGCAGCTTACCATCCCCAAGTGTCCTCTGGCTGACAGGAAATGGTTTTGTGAGTGTCTTAGATTATAAGATAGCTGAAGCAGAGGACCGCCTTTCAATGTTTGTTCGTCTGCACTGTGTGGTACACAACAGAACAATATTGCAAGGAGCACAGACAGCAGTTAGATCTCTGATATGATGAAAGTGCTGTGGTTGGCTTCTCACATCCATTTTTTTTTTTTAATACACAAGATTTTCTTTTTTTAATATATTTTATTGGTTTTTTACAGAGAGGAAGGGAGTGGGATAGACAGTTAGAAACATTAATCAGCTGCCTCCTGCACACTCCCTACTGGGGATGTGCCCGCAACCAAGGTACATGCCCTTGACTGGAATTGAACCTGGGACCCTTGAGTCTGCAGGCCAATGCTCTATCCACTGAGCCAAACCGTTTAGGACTCCACATCCATATTTATGTCAACACCACATTTCTGAGTTGACCTCTTTTTCATTCTGTATTATTTTTTCTGTCCATCTTTGGAATTAGCCTCATTGTGTACATAAAATCTGTTTCCTGGAATGGGAAAGGGTTTGCCTTAGGACCCAAGGGCTGACTGTTCAAGCCCATCTCCCCTCTTCTTCTAAAGGTCAGTGCATAATGGAATCATTGTTGCTCATGCTCAGGTGTCAACATTGTGTTCAACTTTATATTCCATTCTAATGACTATGGTGAATACATATCATTCCCCTTCCTGGCTCCACCCTTCCCAAGGACCTATAAAAAGGGAGGGGACAGGTTGGGTTTTTCCTTTTTTTAATCAGGTTTCCTGGAGTGCTTTATTCCAACTGGGAGTGGTCTAATAATTAGCAATTAATATTCTGAAATCATCATCTTTTCACAGAAATTTCCAAACCCTTTCTGATAAATAGAAATGATTTTCCAATGTGTTCAGGGGAAGCAGGAATATCCTTACCTATGAGTCCCCCAGGACAGCAACATTTGGTCATCATCTCTCCTAATCCTGATACAAAAAATTTCACCCAATATAAACAGCAACTGCTTACTATTAGCTATGACTAGGAAAATTGTGGGACAAAATACTGTTAGTGTTGCATTTTATTAACTAGATATTTATTCATATTCTTTTGTTATTCCCTATTTGTGGAAAGTTAAGTGTAAATGAACTAGACTAAATACAACTATTAGGAAAAAAATTCTCTTCAACAAATTATCAGTATAAGGAAGAGAGAAAAGAGAGAGGAGGGGCAAAGAATGTGAAAGAGGAAGTCCATACATATCACTCATCTCAGTGCAGAAGTAAAATTATTGCAGCTATAGATCTGGCTTCCCTTAAGCTCTGTAGGCTTAGCAAAAAGACCTAAATCTGGAGTTTTTCTCTAATGAATATATAAATATAGTATGAACTGCTGTTTCTATTAAAGCCCTTTGAGTGGTTTTTTTTTGTTTGTTTGTCTGTTTGGGGTTGTTGTTGTTGTTAATCCTCACCTGAGGATATTTTTCCATTGATTTTTAGGGAGAGTAGAAGAGAAAGGGAAAGACAGACAGAAACATCTCCTGCACAAGCCCCAACCAGGGCCTGGGCCAGGGAGGAGCCTGCAACCAAGGTATGTCCCCTTGACCAGAATCGAACCTGGGACCCTGTGATCTACAGGCTGATGCTGTATCCACTGAGCTAAACTGGCTAGGCCAAGCCCTTTTAGATTTTATAAGACTACTAGAGGTTCGGTGCATGAAATTCGTGCATGGGGGGGGGGGGGGAGGGTATGTCCCTCAGCCCAGCCTGCACCCTCTCCAATCTGGGACCCCTCAAGGGATGTCCAACTGCCCAGTGTGGAATTGGGCCTAAATGGGCAGTCAGATATCCCTCTCACAATTTAGGACTGCTGGTTCCCAACCCCTCGCCTGCCTGCCTGCCAGCCTGATCAGTCCCTAACCACTCCCCTGCCAGCCTGATTGACACCTAACTGCTCCCCTGCTGGCCTGATTGCCCCCAACTGCCCTCCCCTGCTGGCCTGGTCCTCTCTTGCTGCCCTCCCATGAAGGCCTGGTTGCCCCCAACTGCCCTCCCCTGCTGGCCTGGTCCCCCCAACTGCCTTCCCCCTGCTGGCTTGGTCCCCCCAACTTCCCTCCCACTGCTGGCCTGGTCCCCCCAACTGCCCTCCCCTGCTGGCCTGGTCCCCCCAACTGCCTTCCCCCTGCTGGCTTGGTCCCCCCCAACTTCCCTCCCGCTGCTGGCCTGGTCCCCCCCAGCTGCCTTCCCCCTGCTGGCCTGGTCCCCCCCCCCCAATTGCCCTCCTGCTTCTGGCCTGGTGCCCCCCAACTGCCCTCCCCTGCTGGCCTGGTCCCCCTCAATTGCCCTCCCCTGCTGGCCTGGTTTCCCCCAACTGCCCTCCCCTGCAGGCCTGGTCCCCCCCCCAACTGCCATCCTCCTGCAGGCCTGATCTTCCCCAACTGCCCACCCCTTCTGGCCATCTTGTGGTGGCCATCTTGTGTCCACACGGGGGCAGCCATCTTTTACCACATGGGGGTGGCCATCTTTGTGTTGGAGTGATGGTCAATTTGCATGTTACTCTTTTATTAGATAGGATATCTGTTACTGTTTAGGCAATCTCATCTAATTCCATGACTGCCACCAATAGAGCCTCTTCCTTTGCCTCTCCCCTATCTAAAAGTCTATCTGACAACTCCACTCGAATGTTTCAGAAGTATCTGAACCTCATATGCCCAAACTGAAGCATTACTTCAGTGACCTAAGCAAAAATGGAAAAAGCATCTGGAATTCCTAAACATGACATATTTTATACCTAATGAAAAAAATGTTTAACAAGGGAATACAAAATTGAAATATGCTATTTAAAAAAACTATATTAACTACATGCAATGAGAACATTAATACCTTCATTTATATTATTCCAGTGTTTGCTTGCTTCCTCGATTTTCCTGACCCCACAAGTAATTAAGTAAAAATAATTATTAACATTAAGTACCCTTATAATAATCAAAATATATTCTATTTTGCCATTTTCCCCTAAAACTTCCATTTGTCTTCCTTCCTTCTTTCCATTCTTATTTGCTTACCTTTTGTCCTTTATTTTAATTACTTTATTATTCAGCATCTTTAAGGCGTAATTGATTTAACAGATATGGCCAGCTATCTGAACAGACCACTTTATTATCAAAAACAAATATGAATTACTAACCATTTAAAAATAAAAATAAGCAATAGATCAGAAAATAGGCATTATGCCTATTTTGCCATCTGGTTTATGATTACAGTTTCTAATCTAACAGTTGATAGTGATAATCTCTACTTTAAACAATCCCATAATGCTTTCGATGGCTTTTATTTTTTACACTCTGCCTAGCCATAATACATGACATTATAATTTAGCATTATTAATGGTTAAATCCCAAGCTGGAGAACTCAACTAGAATGAGACCTCTGATTTTTGAATCAACCCTTTTCATACATTCTATTTTTAGAACAAGTTATGTAGTCTGTGGTGTGTCCAATAGGGTGAATATGATGAAATGTATAAAACCTTTCAAGTAAGAATGAGACCCATTAGTCAAATTGTGCTTTTAATCTGTAAAGGCATTACATCATGAGTCATTTAGAGGAAAGGGTAGAGTTTCCTCTTGAATTCATTACAGCATAAAAAGTAACATTTAGAAGGTAGAATGTACAAAATGAAATTGTACCTCTCAGGTGGTATTTTTCCCATGAGAAAGTACACCTCCTATTTAAAAAGCAACCAACAGTATTCTTTCTCTATTTCATCATGTATAAGTGACTGGAAACTTATGAGCTCATTAGTAAAATCTCTGGGATTCCTCATACAAAGAGTCAGTGCAAATCAAGGTTATATAAAAATATAGCAAAGAGATCATTTTATATAAGGACATGGTATATGTCAATTTTTCAACTTAAGTCTAGAAATTTTTCTGGCTGTGTAAATATCCAGTCAGCACATATTTCTTGAAGACCACTGGGTAACTAAAATTGTTGGCTTGTTTCACATTCTTGTCTTATAATTTACCAGCTCAATAAAGAGGAACAGCTAAATTTTATATATTTGATTAAACATTAAAACACTTGAAAATTAAAGTTTTAGTTATTTCAAAATGTGTAAACATGTAGTTATTATTATTATTCTAACTATTATTATTATTTTGTTATGTAAAACTACCTGTAGCATTGGCTTCACAAAGCTATAAGGTCCTTTCATAGGGGCAATATTTCTATACCTTTATCATCTCCAAATTAAAGAGAAAGTAAAGGCTATGTAGAAGGGAGAAGAGGCACAAAGAGAAAGATGTGTTATCTAATGGCATTGCTTTGCCCTGGAACTAGCTCTGTGCCTACAAAAATAAACAAATAGGTAATTTGTATGGCTTGAGTTTAACCAAATTGATAAGATCCATCATGTTGGGGTCTTACATTTAGCTGTGGATAGATAAAGCTTGTGTCAAATAAATTTTTAATTATTTATCCAAGTATTTATTATGATTATTAAGAATAAACTCTAACCTTTTATTTCTTGAATATCAGTGTTCGACCTTGTTGTTCTTCCATGAGTTACCCAAATAATTTCCCCAAAACTCTATATCTTTGCCTTTCTGGAGACACCGAGTGTGCTGTCAGCACAACGCTAGCACTCAGGACATGTTCTCAAGAACTTTGGCAACATCTAACCTTTTGCCTGGGAGGCCTGGAACTCCCTCTCAGACCAATTTTAGTATCAGATTTAAAGCACACTCAATATTAAATCAAAGAGACATGAAAGTTTATTTAATAAACATGTTGGGGCATCTTGTTCTAGGAGTTGGAGACATGAAGATAAACATCACCACCAATGAGATCCTGTGGTCTAAGGCCCATTCTCAATCTCTCGGTCTCCCACCTTAATATAGTATATGTACACATATCCAGTAGTCTCAGCTGAATCCTTCAATAAGGTACTTGCATACCTTCTTATAATTAAATTTCACAAATAAGGTAAACATTAGTTCTAAATATAGAGTATTATATTGACTAACAAATATGAGTCTAGAACAAATGATATTTCTGGAAAGTGTTTTTATATGTCAAGGCATATATATATAACCTACTAAATAAAACTAATTTCAAGTATCATTTCTTAAATTGGCTTTTAATTATACATAGCTTAAAAATTAATTTTAGGTAAATTAGCAATATAGATAACCAGTGGCTTGCCTAAAATGCTGAGAAGCATTAGTGGCCAAACAACTCATTAGAAATGGAAACTTGGTGAAATCCAAAGTTCTTGACGTGTTCAGGAAAAGCCATCCTACTATAAAAACAGCAATGTTTCATTCCTCAATCTTTTTTTTTCTTTTTAGCCACTAGAACACACTAAAATAATCCAGGTTACAAATCATTTCAACAGAGGCAAAAGTTCAGAAAATCAAATATATTTAACTGGCAAGAAATGATAAACTAAACAGAAAGTTCAAACTAAAATTTTGAACTTACAACAATAGTTATTTTTGTTTTATTCAAATCAGAAAATGTTAATCCATAGCAACTAGAGTCCAGATGAAAGCAAAGATGCAAAAATTCACGTTTTTCCTATAATCATGGAGATACAAAATGTTTGAATTTAACTAAGACATGACACAGGCAAGAATACCTTGTACATGACTCATCATTTTCCTTGTTTTATCTTCCTCTCTCCTTCGTGAATCTTGATTCTCTTAAGATGGAGAAGGAAAGGATGAGAGGTGGGGTTGAGTAGGCAGCACTATTGTGAGAGGAGAGGAAACTGCCATTCAAACAGGATCCTTCAACCTCAGGCTGCCATTTTATGAAATTGCTTTTTTTCAAAATGTTTTAATCATTTTTATTGAGATACTAGAGCAGCCGTGGGCAAACTACGGCCCGCGGGCCGGATCTGGCCATTTTGAAATGAATAAAACTATTGAAAAAAAAGACCGTACCCTTTTATGTAATGATGTTTACTTTGAATTTATATTAGTTCATACAAACACTCCATCCATGCTTTTGTTCCGGCCCTCCGGTCCAGTTGAAGAACCCATTGTGGCCCTCGAGTCAAAAAATTTGCCCACCCCTGTACTAGAGGATAGTAGAGGCCCAGTGCATGAAATTCATGCACTGGAGCTGGGGGGGAAGGGGGGTGTGTCCCCCAGCCCAGCCTGCACCTTCTCCAATCTGGGACCCCTCAAGGGATGTCCAATTGCCGGCAGTCGGAAATCCCTCTCACAATCCTGGACTGCTGGCTCCCAACTGCTTGCCTGCCTGCCTGCCTGATTGCCCCTAACTACTTCTGCCTGCCAGCCTGATCACCCCTAACCACTCCCCTGCCAGCCTGATCAACGCCTAACTGTTCTCCTGCCAGCCCAATTGCCCCCAACTGCCCTCCCCTGCAGGCCTGGTCACCTCCAACTGCCCTCCCCTGCTGGCCTGATCACCCACAACTGCCCTCGCCTGCCAGCCATCTTGTGGTGGCCATGATGTGACCACATGGGGGCAGCTATCTTGTGACCACATGGGGGTGGCCATCTTGTGCAAGGGTGTGATGGTCAATTTGCATATTATCTCTTTATTATATAGGATAGCTGGAATAAAAGTCAGGTTCAAGAAGGACATCTATACTTCAGTTCCATTCTAATGCTTGAGGTTTAAAGCTATGTCCAGCCCTAGCTGGTTTGGCTCAGTGGATAGAGCGTTGGCCTGCGGACTGAAGGGTCCCGGGTTCGATTCCGGTCAAGGGCATGTACCTTGGTTGCGGGCACATTCCCAGTAGGAGGTGTTCAGGAGGCAGCTGATTGATGATTCTCTCTCATCGATGTTTCTAACTCTCTATCCCTCTCCCTTCCTCTCTGTAAAAAATCAATAAAATATATTTAAAAAAAAAAAAAAGCTATGTCCAGACCCATGCTACTGTGGTCCTCAGATGCAGGCTAGCTGCACCAGAATTATTTTTGAGACTAAAATGCAGATTCCCAGACCTCCTAGAGTGGGGCCCAGAAATTTGCTTTTTAGCGGTTGTCTAGTTGATCCTGAAACTAGCCATTTGAGAACTACTAGTAGGAAACTCAGAGACACCTGTCAATGAAGATGATTTTTAAACCACCAAATCCAGCTACCTTGCTCAGAAAGCAACTGTCACAAATTATTTACAAAGACATGTAGCACAGTAGGTGTTCCTATTCACTCCCTCCATAGGCACTGTCTTCTAGGAACTGAGTCTTTTTTATTTATAATTCCCCAGGGCCCAATGCCCTGGGGACAAAATGGACATACAATAAACATATGCAATGGAATTAATGTTTTCTTCCAAACTTTCCAGTCTTGGAGTTTCATTTCTTCTCCTTTGTTCTCCTCATTCTTCCTTCCCTTCACTTCTTTTTCACACAATTACCCTATGTAAGAATGTCTTTCAAAAGCATAACCCACTGTCATAACACCTTTCTAGAATCTAGATGAAGTTATGCTCCTAGAAATATGTGGAAGACTATAGCAATATTAACATCTGGAGATAAAAGGAACTAAAGGGCACTCTTGTAGTTCAGAGCTGGAAGTTGGTAGGTAGAAAATTTATTGGTCTGTTCATCTTTTGATCTAGCTTTGCTAAGGGATAAAGTTCAGAACCCCTAGGCTGAATTAAAACACTGAATTTGCTGGTAAATCCACCACCTGAATCAGGATCAACTGCTTTTTATTCAATACAAAAATCCTCGGGTTTTACCCCAGATCTGTTGTCACAACCCTATGGGGAGGAGAGGAGCATGGGTATTTGCCTTTACACGAGCTTCTAAAGTAAATCTCAATGCACAATACCATCAACCTAGAACAGCTGACCCAATTTCCAACTTCCTTGAGATAAGTTTTCTCCACCTTTTTCTTAAGAAGACCTTTATTCATTCATTCAATATTTATTCAGGCCTGGTTCAGGCTTCTAGATTCAAAAAGAAAATTAGCCCAAGTTTAACATATTAAGTATCTTTAACTCCCTATAGGAAAATACATATTTAATCAAGAAAATAATATATTTTACCAACCATAGATTTTCAAAGTGGTTTTTATATTATTCTTTTAGAATAAATGTCTAATTGCAAAAGCAATTTATTGAATGTTCCATTTGAATTCATCATTATGAATAGAAATAGCACCATATAAAAGATTATAAACTTAGCATATTAATAAAGAATGAATGGTTTCTCTGAATCAATAATGATACAGATCCATTTTGGAAGCATAATTTCCATTATACCTGAAAGGATGACTGACTTTATGGACTTTGTTCAGGGTCCCACTCTCAGAAGGGGCCCAGCTTTTGACTTAATGCTTTGCTATTGTCTTCTTGAAAATTTTAATAATCCAATCTTCAAGCTTGCGTTTTGTAAGTTTAGCGCAATGAGACAATGAATCATGTATATAAGCAGAGAATATGCAATACACTGGGAGGTAGCCAGTGCATGCTACAGGCGTAGATCTATTCATGGCTAGAAGTGAGCATCATGGAGCACTTGGCCTAGCCAATCATTGTTCACACCTGAGGTAGTCCTGGGCACCTCAGGGCCTCTGGGAGCAGCTGTGGTAACACCGGAACCCAGCTTAGCATTGACAGTGGCAGCAGCAACAGCAGCCCTGGAGGAAAGGAAGGCCTACCATGGAAAGGGCCCTCTGTGGGAGACCAGCTGGCCTAACCTTTCTTGGAGCTCATTCCTGCAGCATGTGCAAAAGGATTAACTCTGACCTCAGCACAGGGACAGGAACTTCCAGTACAAGCAATAAACTTTGCCAGTAAATTATTATGAAATAAAGGGTGCACACAAACATTATGATAAGACATATGGGGGAGCTATTCAAATTTTTCAGCGTTTAGAACCTCTAGTTATGAAAACTGCTGCTACCTTGCAAAGTGAATATCCACAGGCTTAGGAATAGAAATTAAATTTAAAGGTCACCACAGTTGATGGAAAATAAGTATTATTATTCCTTTCTGGCACAAAAACATGTTACATTTGCATTTGTAAGTTCTTACTGTTACACGTTTATCACTATTAGCCCTATTATATTTTATTAGTAATAGAGTATTTTTATAGGGAAAAAAAGCTTTATATTTTACTCCTTATAACTGTACTTTTTAAATTTGCTTTTGAACTAAGGACCCTGCATTTCCATTTTGCACTGTGTCCTGCACATTCTGTAGCCATCCCTGCCTGAGAGGAAAAGGGGCTTTCAGACCATTTCCTAATTGAGAGGACTGAGATCTCTGAGGGGTCAGAGGGTTGGCCAGAGTCCCAACGCAGACTAAGGGCAGCTTGCTCCTACACTTAGAATTTTAGAAGTAAAGCCTAGAGCCCATCAAAAATCCACCTAGAACCCCCTAATTTTAGAAGGGAAGACTCTGTGTGCTCCCCAGGCCCAGCTTGACTGGTTAACAATGACCACAGGGAAACAGAGCAGCAGCCACGGGTGCACAACCACCAGCCTCAGCATAGGAAACTGGCATCCACGAGGGAAATGAGTCCTCAGACGTGGCAGAAACTGTTATCTCTTCTCATTGAAAACCCTCCCTCCTTGGCAATTGCCTGTGGGCAACCAGCCCAAAATCCCTGTGTGTTTTAAGTAAACCAGACCTGCCCACATTGAAAGGTGCCACTAACCACCCAGGATCTTGTCAAAATAGATTCTGATTTCGGCAGTTCTTGAGGGAGACCAGGAATTTGCATTTCTAACGAGCTCCCAGGGGCTACTGGTGCTGCTGGCGGTCCAGTGATAATGGCTTGGCAGACAAGGTTGTAGCGAACATATACCCAAGAGCAGTGCGGAGGTGAGAGAATGCAGGTCCTTACAGTAGGGCCATGCCAGTTGTGAAAATTCTGACATGCTTTCCATAGACTAAAAACCAGTCACTTGGATGGGCACCCATCCTCCACAATCATCCACCTCCCCTCCAGATCCCCGACCCAGGACCCAGCAGCAGTCAACTGATGCTGCTGGGGGTCCCCAGAGAAGTCAGAGCTGCCGCCAGCATTCGTTCTGATCAGTCGATGACAGGCTGTCCAGGTGTTCAATGTCTGGAAGGTCACTCTGGGGAAAGGCTCCCAATAAATGTGTTGAATGACTCCGTGGCAAGGGTCACGACTTGCTGTGGTATAGAACCCCATTTACTGTTGCCTCCTCTTTGGCCAAATGCATTCAATTCCTGGCCCTTTTTCAGCAAACATCGATCTGGCTCACCCCACTCATTTGCTAATGAGAGAACTGGGGGTCAGAAGGTTGAAGTGATTTGCCCCAAGTCAGACAGCTAGAGAGAAGCCAAAGCAGGACCAGAAATCAAGTCTCCTCCCACAATGTCATGTCCAATTGAGTGTTTCTAAATTGGAAGATAGTTCAGTTTGACTATCATAGAGTGGTGAGAGCCTACAAAGTTAATATTGTGAATCAAAGTTCAAATTGATGTTACTTTAAAGAGAGAGCACTATTTCTTTAACCTGAAGCCTTCAGCCTTGAATATATGTTTTTATCAGGGCTATAGAGATTTATGAAAATTTTACAGGATCTGAAATCTTTAGGTCAGACTGCCCAAGAGCCCTTACTGCAGACGCAAAATTGAGTCAGGGTGGCTTGTTGAACATCACTGACTACTTAGCGACAAACCTAACACCGGCTCCCAGACCCCCTCACTATCACTGTGGTGCTCATTCCTCTCCATTAACTGTTGTTTCTTAAAGGAAGCGTCTGCATGGATGACCCATTGAGCACAGCGGAAGCTACTGTGTCATCAGGGCCCTGAGTACAAGTTGACTTTTCTCCAGGACCAGGTGTGAACAACCACATTTAAGAAGTGTGGGGGAGCCCTGGGATGCAGAGGTGCGTCCTCTAGCTTTACCTTTAAAAGAGGAACTGAACCAGCAGAGCTCCCTGAGGTTCAATGAGGAATGGAGGGCCATGCAGAGCGATCGGCAGATGGAAGCAGAATGTTTGGCCACATGCCTTCGTAGAAAACTATTTCCCAGCTGCAGCCCTATTCGCTTTTACAAGGGCACGTGCAGCTGTGACCCTGCGCATCGGGCTTCTCCAGCAAGGCCCTGGGGCCATATCTGTTACTGGGCTAAATGCTCTCTGGTGAGAAATCCAGGAGCTACATTCCCATAAGACAGGGGTTACTTTTGTGCGTTACCAGATAAGGTCACAGAAGGCATTAGAGAGGTGCCTGTGATTCAGTTTAAGGCCCATGTAAATGCTACAACCTCATCGTTGAAGGGCTTTACAGAGGAAATAAGCACCATTGGGCTGCAAGGTTGACTTTCCTGTCCAATTGTAAAAAGCAACTGCCCTCAATAAATCATCTTCCTAATGGAAATGACAGGATTATTCTCCCAGGAGGGGTAAACCCTGAGGACTGCGCAAACCACACGTCCTCTCAAGGGCAGGAGGAAGGAAGCGCGCCCTCGCTGCCTGGGAGGATCTAAGGCTTCCTGGAGATTTATTTGTTCCATCTCTCTCCCTCTGAGGTCACTCTCAATGCTTTTCACAAGTCATTGTTTTCGGAAGGATGCTGTATATTTTTTTTTTAATAAAAACTATCTCTGTGGTTAATCTCGGGGGAGGGGGGGGAATCATATATCTTAAGTAAAAAGGAAAGTTGTAAAATCAGTAAAAGATACCTTTTTGTTAATAATGCCAACAAAATTAAACGCGTTGCAAAAAATCAAGAGTAGTAGCTTTGGAAAAAGACTGTATATGGCTAACTTTCTGTGGGTACGTTTCTTAATTTTTAAATGCTCTCTGATTTCAAATTGAATTAAAGATACTTGTTATCTAAATGTATTTACTTCATAATATATAACCTAAAATGAGGGTTGGGATGCCTACTACTATTATTCTCTACTTTTTAAAGTAGAGCAGAATATATGGGTGATATATAATGGGATTTTCAAAACAGAACTAATAATTCACAGTCCTTCACACTCTTCATCAGTTGCATTACTTGTATTAAAAGAATTTGTAGTGAGCTTTGTATATGGCTTTTGGCAAAGGAACTTCAGCTCATTCTTTTTGAGATGAATTTGTTAGAACTCAAGGTTTCTTTTCCAATCAAAACGTTAGGAAGTGCCGCTCCCAAAGCAACTGAAGAGCCAGGCTTTTGATTTCTGAGAAATTCTGCTCTGGTGACCAGGGAAGGAAAGGTCAGTCTTGAGGAAGTTTCTGGAACAGAAGAATCTCAATGAAATTGGCTGGAACTTTTTGAGTGAGAAAAAAAAAATACCCCTTGAATAAAGCAAGGTAAATGGGAATTAAGGTCACGGTGTTATCAAATTCAACCTAGGCATTTAGTCAGATCCTTTGAAACTTTTTCCCATGGTTCAAATGCTTATTTGTTGCATTTTTTTGGCACGATGGCTAAGTGATTTGGGGCACTGGCCCAAAACTCACAAGGTTTTTGTTGTTGTTGTGTGTTCAACAAATTAATAAATTAGAGGAAATAGTTTTTCTAAAATTCACTGTGACTAGCCCATTTGGGAGGGAGGGAGATTACAATTTCTTATACATTCCTTTTGCATTTTTAATTCTTTTTCCCAAAGTTTTTCACGATAAATTTTACAGAGCAGTTGACTAGCACAATTATCCAAGTATAATCTAAGGAACACTAGGGGTCTCCAAGACCCTTTCAGGAAATCTACAGTCTCCTCCCTCTTCCAGCTAAAAACCTATGTGAAGCCAAACTTTTTTCATGTTTCAACAACAACAAAAAGAACACACCTATTGTAGCAGACTAAATGCAGAAGTGGACAAGAGAGTTTATCTTCTATTAAGCCAGACAGTAAAAAAATGTAAAACAATTCATTTTCACTTTTCTGTCTTGAAAAATATAGATAGTTTTAACAGATATATGCCATTTATATAAAAATGTATTAGTGCTCTTTATCAATTACTTTTATTTATTATTGTTTGTAATGTAGTAATAATTGCACATTTTTAATTTCTTAATTTTAAATTTTAATACGGTAAATATCAAGAGTTATAACCAACTCAAACCAAAGCTCTTCGGGGTCTTCCATAAGTTTTAAGAGTATAAAGGGGTAATGTTATAAAACAATTTTGAGAACTGCTGAGAAAGGGAAACCCCTTCTAGAAAAGTGACAGAGGGACTGCTGGAGGATGGGAGACCACATGGAGTAGAGCCATCTTATCCCATATGAGGCCCTGCTCCATCAGCCACTCCTAGATGGCTTGCCATTTGACCACAGGTGAGTAAGCCCAGCCAAGGGCAGATATGTCTGGCTTAGATGAAAAGAACCAGCTTCTGAGGAGTAGTAAATCATCTTTGTTTTAAGCCAGGTTTTAGGGTGGTTGGCTCTTTAGCATCATTTTGTTGATAAATAACTGATTTCTCCTTCCTCTAATTTCTCCTGAGAATTTACCATATATTTACAATGAATCCCATACATTTAGGTTTCATTATATGTTGTCATATTATGAATTGATGTTTCTAAAGTACTTAAGGAACAAAGGTATATCTTAGCTTTTCTTTTTTGGCTCAACAGTTTATGGGCCAATTGAGAACCTGAAATTTCTAGTCAAAGAAGAATTCTTTAAAATTGTTTATTCCTTACCCAGCTCTCTTTTTTGTCCTCTGAATGTTTAAAAAAAAAAAAAGGAAACTTCCCTTTTGAGAAATCAGAGCATCTTTCCTGTGCTTTTTTTCCTCGAAGACTCAACCTCAACAAACCCCAAAACTCAATGAGCATAGAGAATATACAATCATACTCCTAGAGCTTGATTTGCCAGAAGAAAGCATCTCAATTTAATAGCTTCCACATGCCTATCATAGACATTCTAGGACTCTGTAATCTGCTTTCTCCATCATTTTTGTTATTACTATTATTTTGGAAACTGTTCAAAAGAAAAGTGAGTCACAGCCTAAAGAGAGATTGCATCCTGCTCTGTGGTAGCCTCACAATGCTGCCTCTCCAAGACACTCCCTAAACGCCTGGTCAGAATTGCCAGAAGTCCCCTGGCACCTTGTTTTATAAGCAGGACAAAGATGTGAAGCTTGTCTTCCAGACACTCACATTTCCTTTTCTGTATCCATGTCTTTTCTGCTCACCTCTCTCCTCAACTCCCTAGAAACTCTAGGCCTTAATGCCTTTTCTGAATAACGAAAGTACCCACTATGTTCTCCCTTCAAAATGTTCCATGCTCCAAAAGTTACTTGTTTGTGTTTGTTTTCCTATACTTTAATTTTTTTCATTTAAAATTGACGTACAATAGTATATTCGTTTCGGATGTGAAACATAGTGATTAGAAGTTACTCGTTTTTCATATAAAGGAGCAAACAAAACAGAAACAGAGCTATGGACACAGAGAACAGACTGGTGGTTGTGGGGGCACGAGGGTGGAATGGGTGGAAAAGGCGAAGGGACTGAGAAGTTCAGATTGGTAGTTACAAATACTCATGGGGATGTAAAGTACAGCATAGGGAGTGTAGTCAGTAATATTGTAATAACTATATATGGTGCTGGAAATAGGTGAGTACTGGAAATATCAGGGGGAATATTTTGTAACGTATATGATTATCTATCCACTATGCTGTACACCTGAAACTAATGCATATATATAAAAGTCTAAGCGACCATTCGACCATTCAACCGTTGGACCAGGAGCTATGACATGCACTGACCACCGGGGGGCAGAAGCTCCAACCAGTAGGTTACCTTACTGCTGGGGTCCAGCTGATCGGGACTTGGTGAAATGGGCCGGACACGACCTGGAGCCCTCCTGCAGTCCCTCCTCAGCCCCGATCGTGCACCAGTGGGGTCTGTCAGCCTGGCCTGTGCCCTCTTGCAATCCGGGACCCCTTCGGGGATGTCAGAGGCCCAGAGCATGGATTCAGCCAAATCCCCACAGGCCAGGCTGAGGGACCCCACCGGTGCATGAATCCATGCACTAGGCTGGTTTCAGCCTGATCCCCGGAGGCCAGGCCAAGGGACCCCACCAGTGCACGAATCCATGCACCGGGCCTCTAGTACAAAATAATATTGAATGTAAACTATAATTGAAAAAAAATGTTTTTCTCTTTTTTATTACATTTATTGTAATAAACAAGTTACTTGTTTTTTTCTCTAAGTCCTTACCACGGTCATCATCCTTACCAAAGTCTCCTTTATCTCACCTTGGTATCAGATAGAAAAATTCTACTAAAAATCATTAGTGTGATAAGTCTTTGTTTCATAAATTAACTTGAATAAGAATTTGGATAAAGGGAATATCAGTTAATATAATTATACCAATGATAATGATGCTGCTTGTGACAGAGCCTGCTGTCTGCTCACCAAGATATCTTCTACTCTCCTTCTTGGCACACTCACTATTTCACAGCCAAGTTTACTTAGAAATGTCTGTTGAATAACTTAGATTTGCCTGAATCCCTGAATGACTGTGTGGAGGAGGGTGACTTGCCAACCTGTTAACTATTATATGTGCAACACAGAAACTTTAATTTTATTTAAACTACAAAAATATTGGGGTGTAATTTGTTACAGCAGCTATAACTACCCTAACTAATCACTATCCTTCTTTCATAATGTGATTTATCCTTTTGATGACACATTTTATTAATTCCTTTACAAACAGAGGTCACCAAACTTTTTATATACAAGGTCAGATAGACCATTCTATTCTGTCATTGTAGCAGGAAACAACTCACAAACAATATGTAAAACAAATGGGCATGCCCGTGTTCCAAAAAATAACTTTATTTGCAAAAAGAGGAGGAGTCTGGATTTGGTCTATAGATATACTTTGCCAAACCCTTTGGTAAATGATCAGTAAGCAAAAATCAAACAACAGTTCCTTCACTAAAGAATCTAGAAGCATATCTTGCTGGTATTGGCAATGGTCTCTCCTATAGCTGTATTGAATAGACTGCTTGATTGGGGCTGCTATTTATAAGATGACTTTACTCTCATATCTGGTGTCTCATCCATTATGACTAAAACATCTAAGAACTGATTGAGCTCAAGCTTCTTTCCATGGTGACAGATCCTAAGAAGTTAAAAATGCACCTTAAAAATCTAATTCTGGGATCATGCAGTTTCATCTCTGTATTCTATTAGTCAAAGCAAGTCACGGGTTCAGCCCAGATTCAGTAGGAGGAGGAACAGGCTTCCCTCTTGAAAGTGGAGTGGCATGTACCCATTGGCAGGGGAGAATTGGCAGCCATATTTACAGGCATCTTACCATAACAACTCACATCACTTCCACATATAAAATCCTCTTGTCCCATTCCCAACACCTAAGACCTCTTTGTATCATAATCACGCAGTGGTTTTAAGTGCTCATGGGAGAATCCTACATTCAGACAGAGGAGAGGGAAAATAGGACTGATCTAAGTTAAGAGTTTGTGGAAAGGCTTCAGCAGGAAAGAGCTAAAAGCAAGATTGTTTGGGGCAACCTTAAAATAGTTCACGTGAGAGAACACGGGGTGAGTCCGGGATGAGTAATAAAGGCTGTGAGGTGAAGAAAGAGCTGGCCGACTTTTAAATTTATCCTATTTGATGAGATAAATCAACTATTAAGTGGGGAAATATTTGGGGAGGGGCCACCTTCTTTGTTTTATCCCCTTCAGTTATATCACTGGGCCTTGGTCCTGATCCAAGGGAGTAACAGTTTCTGGTAGAGTCATTTTCTGCAAGCCCCTGCTTGAAAAAAAGAAAAATGAAGGAGATGAAGTTTAGCATGTGCCATTCAAAAAGGCACTACACACACTGCAATAATACAGTCTGATTCTTACTATTCCTCTAGCATCTGCATTTTGCAAGTACTCAGGACATGAAATTATAGCTTCTATAAATTTTTGTTTCATTGGATCAGGAACTTCACTATTGTTATCAAAGTATATAAATCAACCACATTTGATACATGCCATGCCAGGACAATGTGGTGAGCAAGGTTTTCATATCTACAACATGCATCTTCAAAACAACTTATAAAGGAATAAAAGCACAGCAAGATTGACATGAGAAGGTGTCATCAGTTGATTTCCAAAGCAGGTGGAGTCTACAAGATCTTCAAAGGCTGATGGAATCAAAGGGGAGAGAGGAAGATAAGAAATTGATTTGCTGACACCAAAAAAAAAAAAAAAAGAGACATCTTTTATTTTTCTCTTCCCCCCAATGTGGTAATGTAGGGAGAAAGTGAAATATGATGGAGTAAGGAAGAATAAGCTCATGGGAACTTTCAAGGAAAGTCACTGGGAACTTTTTGAGAATATCTCTAAATAGCTTATTGCTGCATTTTATATCCTCTTCTTCCCCTCTCTCTCTCTCTCCAGAAGGCTCCTAATCAGACCAAAAGATGACCCCTCCTAATGTCACAAGGTTTTTCTCAAAGCAAGCAAAAGAAATTGAAAGTTTACTGCAATGAGTTAAATAAGGAGAAAGAAATAATAGATAAATGAAAATAATTCTTCTTCCATTCTGTTTACTTTTTTCTCTTAATCTCTTTGTTGAAGAGACTTTTTAAAAGAATTTTTATTTATTTGAATCTTTATTCTTAAGTCAAGCAATGTACAAAGCCAGCTCAGGTCTGAGGCTACACCCAGCAGGCACCAAATAACACTACCAATGCTACCACAGATGGGTGACCAAAAAAAAGGTTGAGAAAATTTATTTTTCATTTCTTTTGGTCCTCAGGCTATATCTCACGTATGTCTCATGAGGAATAAAGAAACCCAAGTGGCCCAGCCAGTATGGCTCAGTGGTTGAGCATCGACCTATGAACCAAGAAATCACAGTTCAATTCCCAGTCAGGACACATGCCCAGGTTGTGGGCTCCATCCCCAGTGGGGTGTGTGCAGGAGGCAGCTGATTGATGATTCTCTTTCATCATTGATGTTTCTATCTCTCTCTCTCCATCTCTCTTCCTCTTTGAAATCAATAAAAATATATATATTTTAAAAATGAAGAAATAAAAAATCCAACTGGGTTGTAGAAATCACTGGAATGTTTAAAACCCAAGTTGATTAAGCAACATTTTAAAAACGGAGCGGGGAGAGAGAGAGAAAAGAAAGAACTCATGGACATGGACAACAGTGTAGTGATTGCCAGGGGCCTGGGGGAGGGGCATGGAGGTGGAAGAGGGTATACAGGGGGTTAAATAGTGATGGGAAAATAAAATAAAATAATCAAAAAATAAATAAATGTATAAAAATAACTCAACAGGAAAAGTTCTCCTCTGTAGAATTATGCATGAATTGGGTACATTTTTATGTTCATTTGTTTCTTTAAGTTTTTTAATTTTGTTTTATAGTTATATAAGTCACTTACATGAGATCAAAATCATATGTATTCAAATAAGTCTAATGTCTTCTATGTCTCTCCAATCTCTAATGTAATTTTTAATTTTATGATTTATCCTTTAATTTTTTAATAAAAGCAGATAGATAGATGCAAAATGCAATTATAGTTCCCAACTTATCGGGCAAATGCAACATATACTACAAACTTGGTTCCATCTTGCTTTTTCCACTTCATAATATATCCAGACAATTGCTCCAGAGTAGTATATGGAGGTTACATACAAAGGTTTTTCTTATTTTCCTGAGAGTAGCCTACATACAATATTTTTAAATAATTTCATTATGCTTCATATTTGGCATTTGATAGTAGATACCATAGTAGATTGATTATCAACTGTGAGCCATGCAAACACAATGTATGCAATCTAGGTATATTTTGCTCATGAATTTCCTACTATAAGCAATACTGAAATTAACTAACCTCTTTCCTTCCTCCTCCCGCTACCTCATCATATAGTTGAAGTATTATTATCTCTTGCTTTCAATTATTAACAATAAAATGAATATATTTTATTCTGTATTTTATATGGTTTTCCCATTTTGCCTTCATTTTTTATATTTTGTTTCCCTATTGTAGTCATTATTTATTTTGAATTCAATTAGCAAGTATATATTTTAAGCTCACAACTAAATTTGTTTTTAATACCTCTCTAGTTGGTTACATAATTATGTTACTCCACTGCCTTCTGGCATAAATCACTGACATAAGTAAGACTGATGGCAATCTGATTTTATTTGATGGTGGTAAATCTGGGTTGATTTTTGCTATCTCAGTTTTCTATTTCTAGGTAACAAATTACCAGAAACTCAGCAAATTGAAACAATCTAATGTATTATCTCACAGTGTTCATGGCTCAGGAGTCTGGCCACAGGTTAGAGACCCTCTGCCCAGGGTCTCACCAGAATGAAATCAAGTCATCAGTGACTGTGATCTCTTCTCATGAGGCTCATGGTCTTCTTTCACGCCCCCTGGTTGTTGGCAGAATTCAGTTCTGTGCAGGTGAAGGACTGAGGTCTCTCCTCTCTCACTGGCTGTCAGTTGGAGGCACTCTCAGCTCCAGGAGACAATTGCCACTCTCTGCCATGCGCCACTCTCCACAACATGGAAGTTTGCTCCTTCAAGGCCAACAGAATAGCCTTGTTTTAAAAAGCACTATAAACATGTTTATTTTTTCTGAATTTTTTTAGGAGTTACTCTTTCTGTGTATTACTTGTTGAATTATACATTTATTCCATGTTTAATTTTAAAAAGTATTTTAATAGCCTAAAAATATGCAGTGTCATGCAGCTTTAAAAAAGAAGGATCTCTTCCCCTTTGGGACAGCAGGGATGGATCTAGAGAATATTATGCTAAGTAAAATAAGCCAACCCGAGAAAGACAAATATCACATGATTTCACTTATTTGTGGAGTCTAATGAACAAAATGAATTGACCAATAAAATAAGACCCAGAGCATGGAGGCATGGAACAGACTGACATACTTTGATGTGGGGAAGGGAGAATGAGAAGAGATAAACCAAAGAACTTATATACTTGTATGCATAACCCATGGACACGGGCAATAGGATGGTGAAGACCTGAGGAGGTGGGTAGGGGCTGGGAGAATGGGGAAAGAGGGGGGTAAATGGAAGACAGCTGTAATACTATCAATAATAAAAATACACATAAAAAAAGAAATAGGGTGAGAAAATTGAGGCAAAGAGAAAATAAGTATAGAGGTAATAATGGTATATTAGCCAGGGTTCTTCAGAGAAACAGAACCAATAGAGTGTGTATATAAGCAGAACGAGATTTATTTTAAGAAATTGGCTCACAAGGTTATGGACACTGGCAAGTCTAAAATCTGCAGAGTGGGCTGGCAGGCTGGGAACCCAGGAAGAGGCAATGTCACAGTTTAAGTCCAAAGGCCGTGTGCTGGGAGAATTCCCTCTTGTTCCGGGGAGATCAAGCTTTCGATCTATTCAGGCCTTCAACCGATTGAATGAAGCCCACCCATATTATGGAGGGCAACCGCTGTATTCAAAACTTACCAATGTAAACATGAATCTTATCAAAAAACACTATCACAAAAACACCCAGAATAGTGTTTGACCATATATCTGGGCACTGTGGCCCAGCCAAGTTGACACATAAAATTAACCATCACAATGACTAGGTTAAAGTTATACCCCCAACTGCATAATGTGAAATCCTATTTACATAGCTGGTCTATAATTATACTCTAAGTTTCCTACCGAACAAAGCAGGGAATGAAACAGATGCTCCCTTGGGAAAACATTTTTTCTAATAGAGAAAACTGAGAGAAATTTCTCCCAGGGGTCCTCACGAAAAGGGCACTGGGTGTTGCACTAAGCAACTTTCCCAGTTGGCTTCCCTAAATAAATCCAATGGCATATTTCCAACACACAAACTCCGTAAAAATAATTGTAGGAGAAAACGTTTTATGGCTTAATTCAGCATCGTCTAAAGATGGAATTTAGAATATCTCCAGGAACACATGAATTACAAATTCTTTAGTCAGTTCTTCATGAATATTATTACCCCAAACTTCTTTTTAATAAAAATTGCATAGCAGGGAATTTTTAATTATATTCTCTGGCTAGCCTGAAAGTCATATAGCATGTAGGTAATAGCTAGCAGACAGTTAAGCTTTCACAGGCCCATAGAGAAACTGACATCCCCTTGTTAAAATGAGAAGCACAACCAAGACTCGGGCTTGAATAGACTCTCATCGACTACTATGGGGAATTGATCCAAGGTAGTGATTCTGGGCAAACCCAGCATTTTACTCATTTCTGGAGTGGCTGCAAACATGGGCAAATGAATAAATGAGTCCCCGAAGTTCTTCATTGTAGACTATGGCTATGAGTATTTTATTATAGACTATGTTGTGAACAGGAGTTACAAATGATCACAGCACCCATTTATAATGTCAGTAAGGCACCTGCAGAATAATGACTGTTAAACCCAGAATTTCAGCTATGTTTAATTTCTAGTGACTCTTTATACTGAATCAAAAAAGTCTTGTTGCTCTGGTTGGTGTGGCTCACTTGGTTGAGTGTCATCCCATGTACCAAAACATCACTATTCGATTCCCAGCCAGGGCACATGCCTGGGTTTCGGGCTCGATCCCCACCCCCACTTGTTGTTGTTTTTATCTCTCTCCCTCTCCCTTCTTCTCTTTCTAAAATCAATAAAAACATATTTTTTTAAAATGCTTTGTTAATAGTAGATTTTTCTCTAACCCTACTAAGAAGCCAAGAAATAAGAAAAATTTATCACTTAGATTGGTCCACAGATGAAGATTGTCCAGGTGTCATGACAAATTTGCCATAAATTCCATGAATAATAGAAAAAAACTTAAACCAAAAGAACCATGTTAGATCTGGAGAACACAACAGAGCCAAGAAATTGGTAGTCACAGTAAGAGCAAAAGGGCAGGCAAGAAGAGAATGAGAAAACTGAAACAATAAAATAAAGGGCCTTTGTGTTTTAAAAGGGAAATTCCAGTCTTCAATTTCACAGGAGACCCAGTTTTATTAAGTTAGAATTTCCAAGGTTGGTAATAAATTAATTGCTGATGTAAAATGAAGGAGAGTTTTTAGAGTAGAAAAAGTTAGGAATTGTGAGCATAGAGTCGCCGAAGACTCAATGTTTATTGAGCCAACATATGCTCAGATTTGCTAATTGCTATCCCCTGTTATGTAAGCTGCTTGTTTCAACTGGTTGGTTGGAAACAATAGCATAGCAAATTAAGTACAAATTGGTTTATAACTAATCCATTTTGTCAAGTTAATTGAATTCTTCATGTTAAGGACTTTGTCACCAACAATGATGACTAAGGACTGAAAAGGGAGATGAAGAAAAGTTAAGTAAAAGAAAATCAAAACTTAGATTTATAGTGTGGTCCGGTTGACTAGTTTCAAATGGAAAACACTAGTGGTGGAGAAAGTGATTAAAATTGCACAGAAAATCATTTCCAACAGAAATATCACTTTTGATTTTATTATAAGTGAATATTTTTGTTTACGATCATAATTTTAAACAGAACGTTTTCTTTATATTGTGGTTACTAATGTGTCTGACTGCCTTGCATGTTCTTCTCCAGTGTGGTGAATAAGAGGTCATTGGAGAAATAAATTACTTTTTTAACACACTGTTGTGGATTGACTTGTGTCCTCCGGAAGTCCACACGTTGGAGTCTTGGCTCCCAGTGCCTCAGAATGTAGCCTTGTTTGCAGGTAGAGTTATTGCACATGGAATTAGGCAGGGTAAACTCATACTAGAGTGATCCAATACTATGGATGTCCTGTGAAAGGGGGAAATTTGGACACAGACATGCATACAGGGAGGATGCCAAATGCACATGAAAACAGAGGTTGGGAGATGAGTACAAGCCAATGAACACCAGAGATTGTCAACAAACCCCAAGAAGCTAGAAATGAGACACAGAACATGGTCTTCCTCAGAGCGCTCAGGAGGAAGCAACCCTGCTGACACCTTAATCTCAGACTCCTAGCCTCCAGAACTGTGATCCAGTGAAGTTCTGTTGTTGAAGCCACCCAGTTTATGGTATTTTGTTATGAAGTCCCAGCAAACCAATACACACACTGCTGGGTAAATATTTTAGACATAGGTAAGGTGGATTAAAAATTGTGTTCATGAAGTTAGTACCTATAAATTAAACCAAATCCCTGAACTAAATAAGATATGACGTACAGGGGCAAGAATAAAGACGCTTCTCTGTTCTTCGTGGACATATGACAAATGGAGAAAATTGCTAGCACAAGGAATGGCAGTCTTCTGTGCTTTTTTTCAGCTCAGATTTCATTTGCTAATGAAGATCTTTTTTCCAAGACCTACCAAGAGAAAGGGATCGCTGCCTTTGTTCAGAGAGTTTGTGTTCCCACCAGCAAGGTAATATGCTGTAAGCCGCCCATTAAAAGGTCACAGTACCAATTTCTTTACCTCTCTGTGTTATGTCTTCACTGAGGGATTGCTGAAAGGAATGGGAACCTGTCCTATAGTAGGCAATGGAAGGCAGGAGACTAACACACATCAGTATCCCCATTTTAGAAATGAGAGAAACAATGCTTAAGGATATAGTTTCCTCAAGCTCTTACAGCTAGTAAGTAAAAGGCATAATCTAAAGTGGGAGAGTGGAGGGAGACGAGTGTATTCAAATTATGAATAGGCTTGTTTGCCATGACTTCATCCTCAGTAATACAGGGAGACATTAAATAACTTTGGTGGGGACGAGTCCCATGATATTTGTGTGTTTTAGACACCCTACTCCTAGAGCAGTGAGGAACACGATTAAAAGTTTAAGGTTGGCAACTAGAAGACCCCCATCATGTCATTTCAGTGATCTCATGGTGAGTAGTAATGGCTGAACTACGGTAGTGGCAGTGGCAAGAAGGGAAAAGATGAGATATAGAGAATATCTAGATTATGGAATGGACTCTTGAAACTTTGGTGGGAGCACAGGGAATAATTTATAAAAAGTACCAAGTTCCTGGCTTGGACAACAGTGTTTATGTGGTGTAATTATCAACCATGGAATGTGGAAGCTGATGCCCAGTTTGGTGAGGATGTGTGGACTCTGAGATTGTGGAGCATTCTTTCAGTGAGCCCTGGAACACACTGTGAAATTTTACTTTCATGATATGTGAATATGCATTGTGTCCACTAGGCTGGACCTCCATTTCCCAGATTATCTTCCCTGCATTATTCTTGTGAGTGTGGGCCACAAAGAGCTGTCTGGAAAGAGATTTATAAGACAAAAGTGAAATAGCAACCAATTACCCTTACTCTCCACAGGTTGGAGCTGGACACACCCATATTCTATTTGCTGACCCATCTTAGTGACAGCATTCAGCCTCTGAGCCTGCATCATCTGATCCTGCCATAGCTCCTCCAGCATCAGATCTCTTATCCCTGGGCCAAGTGAAGGTCAAGGGGATGCAGGTTCCAGTCCATCTTCATGAGTCCACTCATCTCAGAGGATCCAGAGTTTCCTCATAGGTTCTGGCCTGCCTTTCAGGCTCCAGCTGGTCTGTGCTTTCCTTCCTAAATGCCTGCTCTGATGACTTCAGGCTTCAGCATCAGATATACAAAAAAAAAGAGCCTCCCATATACTGTTGGACCAATTCCTAAAATTGCATAAGGTCAAATCTCTATAGAAACCATGATAGACACACTGAGTGAAGTTTTCATGCACCCTCTGTCACTATCCACAGCTTTGAATGCATAGCTCAACTCTCCAGACACTGTCACCCCTGGGGGAAAAGGTCAGAAGTTTTCGACTTTACCAGCCTAAGGTACCATTGTTCATTTTTAGCATTGAGCCAGTAGGGCATCTCCTCAAGCTGAGAAACAATTTGTATAATAGATGGATCATTTAAAGCAGGGGATGGCAGACATATTCTATAAGGGCCAGATAACAAATATTTAGTAAATGTGGGATTTGCAACCCATATCACCACTATTCAGCTCTCATTGCTGAGCAATAGCTGAAACAGACAACACTTAAATGAAAAAATATGTCTGGGTCCCAATAAAACTTAACTTACAAAAATAGACAATGTATTGGATTTGGACCATGGACCATGGCTTGACACCTGGTTTAATGCTTAGAAAAGTCATCAATGCGTTTGACATCAAGAAAAAATTAAAGCCAAGGTCAGACATCCGTATAATCACAGCTCTACCACTCTCTGATGTCCTCATTTTAAGTGGAGACAATAAGGCAAGTGCAGTGTTGTAAAATATGTCCATAAGTTCTTTGACACGCCTCCTTTCAAAAGGTAGCATCTAATTTGCTTTCCCTTGAACATGGACTAAACATAGTGAATTATTACTAATGAATAGAATATTGCAATAGTGGCATTTACATAACTTCCAAGTCTAAGTTAGAAAAAGATGTTTCAGCTTCAAACTGATTCTCTCTTGAGCTACTCTGTCTTAAAACCCAAACACCAACCTATGAGAAAGGCAAGTGGCCAAATGGAAAGGTCATATATAGCTGTTCTGGCCATAGCCCCAGCATTATCTGCCATACATGCAAATGAGCAAGCCATCAAATTATTCTCATCTACTACCAAATGAATAGAAAACATTTGTCTCCACAAGTGCACAAAGCTAAGTAAAATAAATGTTATCCTTGTTTTAAGCCACTAAGTTTGAGGTGAGTTATAACATAGAAATAGATTACTGGAATGTAAAGATGCCCAGAAACTCCCCAGTTACTACCATAAGAATCTCTCAAACCTATTGACCTGCTGACTTGGATCATAGCATCATGCACAAGTATGTGTGTGCAGCTGGCTATTGAAGAGGGCTTCCCAAGGCAGATAAAATAGCCAAGAATATTATCCAAAGCCACTGAAAAGATTTAAGAGGCAGAGAACCCAATGACCTACCCTGAAATTTAGCAAAACTCTGGGCTTGACAATTCTCTTTCAGAAACAGTGCCATGGGACTTCTTATGACCAGCCTAGATCAAGATCAGAGCTGGCCCAACCATCTTCATATGAAATAGAACACCACTGAAAACTAATAGGCTAGTGAATTTTAAATTAAAGAGTTTGGCCTTTCATTTATTTTGGCCAAAATGTTTTTCATCAAAAGTGTAAATCAAATTTTAAAAGTTGGCTCCTAAAAGACATAAGTAGCTACAGGTCAGTTGCAATTGATTCATTTAAGGTTAATTTCTAAGTTCAAGATAATAAGATGAAGTCTGGGGCTCAGGGAAGCAGAATGTGTAGACTTTTTATTTGAAGATTTGGAAAGAAGACCCCGATGTTTGTGATAATTCTTTTACAAGGGTGGCGATGATACTGAGAGTGAAAGCAAAGCGAGAGAATAACCCTAGAAACATGGGATTGTAGTTTGATGTGAGGATGTATATAAACAGGTATGAGAAGTAAGGATGATGCTTGTGTAAGGAGATGTGTGTGAATATAAACATTGAGATTAAAGGATAAGCCTTAGAGAGAATGGAATAGTTTCCCAAAAATAGACACTTCAGTGACACTGACCTACTTTATTTTTCTCCAACTTGTCATTCTGTCCCAAAATGCCATAACTTTGCCATTCTGGAATCTTGTCCTGGAATGTCTTCAGTGTAGTGTTTTGAAATGGAAAAAACATCAAGTCATGCAGTCCTGGATTTGGAGGTCACGGCTGCCTCTCTAACTATGTAAACTTGAGCTTTTGTTATTTTTGACCATCAATTTCAAGATCTGCAAAATGGGGATAAAATATCCACCCATATGGTGGTTATATGGTTTAAGTAAGACAATATTCATGAAGCATTTACCACAATATTATAGGATAACATGTAGGGCAAGTTCAGTAAAGGATAATTTCCACAGAATCCCTAATTCCCTACTCAGTGACTTGTGCTTGTGCTTTACAATCCTGATGTAGTTTCATCTCTATAGTCCTTGACAATGACCCCAAGGGAAGCTTAGCTTCTTTCTCCAGGCTTTCACAGCACCCTAACCCCGTTGCATCACCTTCATGTGATTATTTGTCTGTGAACCCCATGTAGACTTGGGACTTTATTAATTCCTTGTGTGTTTTGTACTATCATGATGACCGTCTAGAAAGCTTTGTTTTATACTAAAGGCATTCATAAATATGTCATTTATAAAAATTAGTATGTGCTATTTGAGACAATTAAAATGTAGATTGCTCAGTATTTGGAAATGTTTTACTAGTAGTCTATATTGTAGAGGCCATCTCTCTCCTTCTGGCTCCCACTTGCCCCAAGAGCCATTCTTCTTTGATTTCTGAGGGTTCCCTCCTCTTCTTTTTTTTATTGATTTTTTACAGAGAGGAAGGAGAGGGATAGAGAGTTAGAAATGTCGATGAGAGAGAAACATCTATCAGCTGCCTCCTGCACACCTCCTACTGGGATGTGCCCGCAACCAAGGTACATGCCCTTGACTGGACTCGAACCTGGGGCCCTTCAGTCCGCAGGCTGATGCTCCATCCACTGAGCCAAACCAGTTAGGGCCCTCCTCTTCTTTATGACCTTGCCTCTCGTGTTTTCTCAAATCAAAGCTTTTTTTTTAATAAACTGATATCCTTATTCATAAAATATGACCAATGGTTTCTATAAAATACTCTTGAAATGTATAAATCAACATAAGGGTAGTACTGATTGCAAAGGATGGAAAACCCACTGCTGTACAAGAAAAATGGTGTGCATTTTCTCCCAGGGAAGGGAAGGGAAGGGAAGGGAAGGGAAGGGAAGGGAAGGGAAGGGAAAGGAAGGAAGGGAAGGAAGGGAAGGAAGGGAAGGAAGGGAAGGAAGGGAAGGAAGGGAAGGAAGGGAAGGGAAGGGAAGGGAAGGGAAGGGAAGGGAAGGGAAGGAAGAAGGGAAGGAGAAAGGGAAAAAAGGAGGACAGAGGAAGGAGACATGTATAACCAATTACCAATATTAGAAATGAATGTAGGAATATCAGCACAGATCCTTCATACATCAAGAAGTTAATAAGAAAATAATTTGTTCGAAATAATTCAATAAATATGACAACTGAGATAAAATACACAAATTCCTTGGAAAAACTCTTTAAAACTGATACAAAAATAAGGAGAAAATCTGAATAGCACTAAAGAAATTGAATTCATAATTTAAAATCTTCCCAAGCCGCAAAGAAAACTCAGGCCAAGATGGCTTCACCGATAAATTCTATTAAACAATTACTACCAGTCTTACATAAACTCTTTTTGAATATACAGAATGAGGAGGTACTTTCCAACTGATCTTATGAGGTTTAACATAATCCAAATACAAAACCTAATGAGAACACTACAAACAAAAAAAAAGAAATTACAGAGCAATGTTCTTCATGAACATAAGTGAAAATATTCTTATCAAAATATTAGCAAATCAAATCCAGCAAAACATAAAGGGATAATACATCATGACAAAGTATTCAAGATTGAATTTACATTTGTAAATCTCTCAATATAATTGATTAACAGAATAGAATAAAAAAATCATATGACTATCTCAATACATGCAAAAATATTCTTGACAAAATTAAACATCAATGAATCACTTTTTTAAATTTCTCAGCAAAAATTTTAGAATGATAAGGGAACTAACTCAATCTTTTTTTTAGATAACAAGTAACTTTTTAATATTTTTTATTCTCTAAATGTTCCTTTTTATTTAACATCACATTCTTATTTTATCAATGCAATATATTGCATCCTATATTTCTTTTTTTTTCTTTTTTTTTAACTCAATCTTACTATTGGCATCTACACACACACACAAAAAAACAACAGTTAACATAGTACTTAATGGTAAATTATTGAACACTTTTTCAAGATTAAAGATGTCAACTTTCACCACTTTTATTTACTATCATCCCAGAGGTCATAACCAATGAAATAAAGTTGTAAAAAAGTGATTTAGATCAAAATGGTAGGTTCTATAGAAATGAAATTTCAGTGTGGAAGAATGTAAAAGTTTCTTTGTCTCATATGGACAGAAACTTGCTCTAGAAAAATAAAAATGCAAATTGCTGCAGAACATGCCTTTGGCAAGGATCTTTTTGTGGGTCATCTAGAGTCCTGTTGGGTGAGCCAGAAGACTTGGAAATGTTTAGATAAGTCGGGGTCAGTATGACCCTTAGTGTACTTGGTTCTTGGGAAGACAGCTAGCTTAAAATGCCCAGGAGTGTCAGCAGAAAGTCAAGCAAGAGACTGTAAACAAGAGAAATAGTTATGAAACTAGACTAACAGATTGGAGATCATTTGGTGCTCCAGAAATTTATAAAAGATTTATCACTATTTTATCAAATTTAAACATAGATTTATCACTATTTTATCAAATAACTGAAATGCCTTGCATGCGGTTATTATTTTGATCATGCTGAAAGTTCCTAATATAATTTATCTATATTATTTATCAGGTTGTTAAATTTTTTTAAGAAATAAAAATTAGTTTTAAAAAGCACCCCAAATATAATTAGTGTTTGATTACTCAAAAAAACAGCAACACAGAGCTGTTTATGTGATGTGAACAAAATTTGGTTCTGAGTGGTCATAGAAGTAGGCAAGATGAAACATACAGAATGATAAAAGGTAAAGAGATTGGAAAATTTGGAGTCAGCTTCCTGAAGCAGTGTTGTTCAGTTGATTTTTTTCAATAAGCAATAAAGTATGGGGAGGGAAGTGGGGTGATAGAGACAAGTCCCAAAGAAAAGATTTTTTAAATGTTTATAACTTAAAGAGAAATGGTCACAATATATTGTATGCTATAAAAGAGGGTGGTGTTGAAGCCAGACAAATGAATTTTCAGCCCACCTTCTCACTTACTACACATATAAATTATGAATGAAGCCTCAGTTTACTTCTCTGTAAACTGGAAATTAAAAGATTGCCTCACTCATAGAATTAATCTGTAATAAATGAAATAAAATGAAAAGCAACTAACTGTTACTTATTGTTGTTACATAAACATAATAAATGACTTTTTATAATATTACATAAATATAATAAATGATAATTTTATTATGATAATTTCAAGTAAAAAGTATAAACAGGGGACATCAGTAATAGTGTAAACAGTCAAAATAATTGTTTTACTTTTTTAAAAAGTCTAAGCAAGGTATTTCTTTTTACCTCTCTGCTAATATTGTTCATTAAGCCTGCATTTAACATATATAAAACATATTTTCCTCCTAAGGGCAAGTCTTAACATTTTACTGCTTCTTTTTTGAGATTATATATATATATATATATATATATATATATATATATATATATATTATTCATTTCAGAGAGGAAGGGAGAGAGAGAGAGAGAAACATCAATGATGAGAGAATCATTGATCAGCTGCCTCCTGCACGCCCCCTAATGGGGATCGACCCACAACCCAGGCATGGAACCATGACCTCTTGGTTGATAGGTCAATGCTCAACCTCTGAGCCACACAGGCTGGGCTTTACTGCTTCTCCTAACCTTCCTTTTGTTTTCACTGCTCCTAACAATACTATGTATTCTTCTTATAGATGATTGAACTCTGATTGGATAAATTAAGGAAAATCTAGCACCAGCTCCCGGCCTGATGTACTTTGCAGTTTCTGAGACAAGAGCGAACAGAAATGCTTGTTCTGGCCAGGCTGTAGCTCCCAGGACTGTGGTGGAGCCAGTAAGAGTCCATGTGCCATAGTCCTCAGCCATGGCCCTAGCAATACAAAAAAACAGTGGTTACAAAAAGGGACCAATATTCATTGAACACTTACTATATGCCAGGGCACCATGCAGGTGATAAAAATATATATATGAGTGACACACACTATTTTCAAAGTGACTCATGGCCCAAGTTTTTGACAGGAATATGTTTTCAACATGCTACATTAACCAGTTATTTTGACTTTATATTGAACACATGGTTTTGTTCCACTTGACAAAAATGTGGAACATAATAGAAATATCTTTCTTTTTTTGTCTATTTTAAATAGATTTGTCTACCATTATTGAGATTTAGGAGTTTTAACATTTGTAATACAAGTCCTGTGTCAGTTACAGGTCTTGTGAATATGTGCCCACTCTATGGCTTGTCCTTTCATTTTCTTAACAGTGTTTTTGATCAATAGAATTTTACTATTTTACTCTTTTATGGTTTCCTCCTTTCTTGTGAGACAGTCTCTGTTTTCTTTTAGAAGTTCTACAGGTTTAGCTTTTACTTTTGGGGTTTTGATCCATCCCAAATTGATTTCTATGATCCATTGTCTTTAGATGCTGAGATTTAATACCCCAAATCTCACTTCTTTGCCCTTGAATATTAAGAAACCCTGCCACATTGTTGAGTAGAGTAAATTTCCTTAATATACAGTAACACTCACATATAACCATAATGAAAAGCAGAGATGAACATACTATAGTCAGCTCACATCAAAACAACCCAAGATCAGGGTCTTCTCACTTCAGATGCTGCTCACCGGCCTCTAAACAGAACTTTCCACAGTGTACTGCTACTTCTGCTGGGGCTTTCTCCTCCCATCTTTTACATTACCCTATTTCTAACTGTTTTTCCTTTTCTCCTTTTCCCAAGGACAAACAAAATTCAAAGCATATCATGCTTTATGAAGAAAGTGACAATATAAAATCACCTTCAGAACGATGTGTTCTGGATGTGGGTTTTCTTCCTAGAATGTTTGACTTGTAATAAGCACTCACTTTCTGGGTAAGTGGAAAACCCTTGCTTCACTCCTTTGACAACTTCTTAGTTCCAAAGGCTGGGAGTCATCCTTAACTCTTCCTTCTTCCTCAACCACACATTTAGGGCTGCCAAGTAAAATATAGGTCACCCAGTTACATTTGAATTTCAATTAAACAGTAAAGTTTTCAGCATGTGATTTTAATATGCTTGGAACATACTTACATTACTAAAAAATTATTTGTTTGTTATCTGAAAGTCAAATGTTACCTGGATGTCCTGTATTTTTATTTGCCATGTCTGGCAACCTTACCCACATCCAGTTCATCACCAAATCCTCTAAATCCTACTTCCTCAATATTTCCTGAATGAAGTCCATTTCTTTCTACCTCTACTACCCCTACTCTTGAAAAACACACCACATTTATACCCAGATTGCTTTAGCAACTTTCTACCTGGCTCCCATTCTCTAGTCTAAATACTCTTCACTTTTTGCTAAAGCCATAATGGCTCTTGTAAACACAAACCTGGCCATATCACACCCGTTCAACTGTTCCCATTGCTTTTTAAAAAAAAAATATGTTTTCATTGATTTTAGAGAGAGGAAGGGAGTGGGGTAGAGAGATAGAAACATCAATGAGAGAGAAACAGAAATCATCTGCCTCCTACTGGGAATAGAGCCTGCAACCTGAGCATGTGCCCTGACTGGGAATCGAACCGGTGCCCTCTTAGCTCATGGATTGACGGTCAACCACTGAACAACATGGTTGGGTGACCATTGCTTTTAAGATTAAGTCTAAACTTGGCTTTTACTGTTACGTCGTATCTGAACAGTTTATCTCTAAATAATCATGATCTTGTACTCTTCATACTCGAGCCATTTTGGAAAATTTTTAAGTCTCTTGGTTCTTTGGTTCTAATATTTCCACATACACTTTTCTTCCATGCAGAACATTCTTCTAGCCCATAAGTCTTACTCACCCTTTTCTGCTGGTCCTTAGTCTACTTGACCTTGGATGTTTTCTTTCCTTTTGTCCTGTTCTGCTCTTATTCAACTTTCTACAGTAATGATTTCTTCACCTCCTATTTACCCCATTAGTGAAGGAGGGATTCCCACCCTCCAATTATGGGGATGGCTGAACACATGACACCTGAAACAGGATGGATGAGATTGACAGTAGCATTAGTCACACATACTCACAGACTGGGAGCCAAGGACGCTGCACAGAGCCTCACAAGGGTTGCACTTGGGACCAGAGTGAACAAACAGGGGTTGTGAGAGGCAGGCTTTGTAGCATCAAAAGGATGAAGTGGTTATCACAAGTGGATGTTTTGGGCTTGTTTGAATTATGTGGGTTGTCACTTCTACTCAGAGATAAAAGGAACTGTGCATGATCCCCTGGATCAGAGGGTTGTTTGACTGGGGTTCAATATCCCATGGAAGCAGAGTGAGGAGGAGAACATGCAATTGGACCATTTAGGCCCTTCCAGTTCACCATATGTCAAGGTAGAATGCAATATTGGGCCTTGATTTTAGGCCCTCATCATAACTAGTGAACTTGTAAGAATGTAGAACAATTCATGCCTCCTTCTATAATGGCATCTAGAAAAGATTAGATTTACCTCTCACCAAATTCAGAAATATAATTAAATGTAATATCAAGGAAACAGTTAGAAATGGGAAAAGAGATTATGAGGCGCCCTTTCCGTGGATTTATGGCTCTAGGAGTTATCTGTTTTTATTCAATTATGCAACTTTGACTCTATAGGGGTAGAAGTCAAGTTATAGAAAAATATGGTAACACAAATGATTCTCATCTGTATCAATACAAATGAATTTTGGTGGTAAAATATTCATTCCCAACCTGTAGATGACCTTAAACATACATCATTACATGATACTTTATCACCCTATAGGATATTGATCAGTTTTATGCAATCAATTGGTAAGTTCATTTCAGCATCCCTGATTTTGTGTGTGTATGTGCATGTGTATATATGTATATATGTGTGTATATAAGTATTTATAATATATATTTATATATCCTTCAAATTCTCATTTGAACATGTTTAAACACATTACTGGATCTCTCCTTAGTAAGGCGTTTAATATCATCTTTGATACAAGTTTACATTTTCATGAGTCATAATTTTATCTTTTTGAAAAATTTACTTTAACAATAAAGATAACCATGATTTTAAAATGTTTCAATTATCTTAGGAAACAAAACACAAGCATACTTATATTATATGTAAACGTTGTCTTGCATGAGACAGTGAAACTACATATTTTTGAATCTTATTTTTTAACTAGAGGTCCGATGCACAAAATTCGTGCAAGGGGCTTGGCCCCCCAGTTGCCGCTGCAGCCAGGGGCCTCTGCCGCCTCTGCCCCAACCCCCACTGTAACGGCTTCGTCCAGAAGGTTGTCCTGAAGGATGTCGGGTCTAATTAGCATATTATGCTTTTATTATTATAGATTATTATAGATAATATGCTTTTATTAAATTTGTATATTTTATGTCATTTATAACTTTAAAATGATAAATATTTAAGAGAGCTAAGTAAACATACACTAAACAAATAAGACGGGACTGAACAGACATATATGTCAGTTAAGAAAGTGTGGCCAGCCCTAACTGGTTTGGCTCAGTGGACAGAGCGTCGGCCTGTGGACTGAAGGGTCCCAGGTTCGATTCCGGCCAAGGGCATGTACCTTGGTTGCAGGCACATCCCCAGTAGGAGGTGTGCAGGAGGCAGCTGGTCGATGTTACTCTCTCATCAATGTTTCTAACTCTCTATCCCTCTCCCTTCCTCTCTGTAAAAAATCAATAAAATATATTTTTTAAAAAAAGAAAGTGTGGCCATTTTATTTAAAATTATGCCTATTTGCCAGTGCACTTTAACACTAAGCCCAGGCTTAATTTTTTGCTCAGTAACACTGAAGTGTGTTCCCCTCAGGGAATGCAGGAGCCGCAGTTTTGCTTTCCTTCACATTCGAAACTTGGCTGCGCACTCTGGTGACTAAACTTTTCTTGAAAAAGCTTCATCCCAAAGTTCTCCTTACCCTCAGAGTAGCTTAGGTCATGCCTGAAAACTTCAAATGTCAATTTGACTGACAAAGCATAAAAGAAGCTTGGCAGCAAGTTTTCTTATACAAACAGTTGCTAGGTCACAATTCTGTATCTCTAAGAGATCATTAAAATACCTGACAGCAAGCATAAATGGAGATTTTATTGCCAAAAGGGAACATCATCCATTTATATGATGCTATATAGCTTACATGTGACTTGGCTTTTATCATTTTTGTGCATTTCTTATGTAAATGAGCTTGGTGAGAAGCAGCGGCTGCAGCAAACAGGTGGGCAGAGAAGTTCCTTTTGAGAGGAACAGGTGGTTCCCCCACCCCCCAGGACAAAAGTAGGAAGGAAGACCCTGGGAAGGTACTCACTTCACCTTCTCTTGGGCCCATTCCCATCAAGATGGGGCCTCGTGAATTATACTTTTGCACCTCAAGGCAGGGAACAGTTATGCACAGGGCCCTGCAAGGTCAGGTGGTTCAGAAAAAGAATGTAACCAGAGGGAAGAGCTAGGATGGGCTGGGCGGAGTGCCCCATCAAGGTGCCTGCTCAATCCTGTTCAGACTCTCATCCCACTCCCCACTTACTGGAGCAAAAATGACAGCATTCCCTGGCTTCTAGTACTCCATCCCAGCCATCTTACCAAGTCCAGCTGGCTTTGCTCCAATAAGAAATCCCTAAAAATTTGGAGAAAACCTCAGAATGCAAAATGGAAGTGCTTTCCCTATTCCCTGTAAAACCAGTGAAAAGAATATGTCAATGAAACACCACAAATTCTGCCTCCTACACGAAACGCCCTCCAACTCAACAGTCAACAATTACCCCCATATCTATAAGCATTTATTGATGTTGCCCCTCATTCTGCAGCATGCATATACTGCTCCTGCTGTTATTCACAAGTTGTGTATATGTTTTCCTTCCTCAACATCCTCAACAAGAAAGTAAACTAAGACCGGAACCATGAAGCCCTAGCCTGTTTTGCTAAGTGGGTAGAGGGTCAGCCTGTGTACCAAGGGTCCTGGGTTCGATTACAGTCAAGGGCACGTACCTTGGTTGCAGGCTCCTCCCAGGGCCCCGTGCGATATGTTTCTCTCACATTGATGTTTCTCTCTGTCTTTCCCTCTCTCTTCCACCCTCTATAAAAGATAAGTGGAAAAATATCCTCAGGTGAGGATTAACAGAAAGAGGAGGAGGAGGAGGAGGAGGGGGAGGAGGAGGAGGAGGTGGAGGGGGAGGAGGAGGAGGAGGAGAGGGAGGGGGGAGGAGGAGGAGGAGGAGGAGGAGGAGGAGGAGGAGGAGGAGGAGAAGGGGAAGGGGAAGGGGAAGGGGAAGGGGAAGGGGAAGGGGAAGGGGAAGGGGAAGGGGAAGGGGAAGGGGAAGGGGAAGGGGAAGGGGAAGGGGAAGGTGAGAGAAAGGAACCATGAAAAAACATGGGCTGTGCCTTATGTAGATAATGACCTCTGCTCTGGAATCAATGGATCTTATTATATTAATTTCAGAAGAAGAACACGCAGTAAATCTTACCTCTCCATACCAAAAAATAAAAGCCTTTTGTTATTCCACACAAATTAAAAGGTGAAAGTAAGCTGAGTGATCTTAGTAAATGCTGAAATGCAAAAAAAAGTTTTCGAGAAGATTGGAATGGCTGATACATTAAGGAAGAGAAAAAAAATGTAATGTCTTTAAAGTGTACAGTAGATATAATTCTTTAACATGTTCTTAAAGACTAAAGAATATATTTCCAAAATATGTAAGCAGCATTGGTCTTGTTTTCGTGCTTTCCCTTATAATATGACAACCAGCAGCATATTATCCAAATTCACTGAAAAGGAGTCACAACCACTGAGGTTACTCCACCAGTTGGGGATTAGTTTATTGCTGAGTGTAATAAAAACTTGAATAACAAAGGACTGAGCTATTGGGTTTTCTGTTTGGAGACCACGCAGTTCATGCAGTTTAAACTGAGACTGACATTTTAAATGAATTTATTAGCCTCATTTCGTGCCAGGACCAGATGGTAGTCCCGCTCACACACATGGACACCTTGGGGGTTATATAACCTAATCCAGGAGGGACATATTAGTTCACTTCCCTTTTTCAAATGGTGAGCTTTCCAAGGTCAGTTTCTTGTTGGATGTCATGTTGTAGCTTGGATTTGAAACTTCCTCTTAAACCACCCAAGAATGAAGTATGTTTTACCAATAAAATATCATTCTGCAGCTTGTGCATTATGGCCTTCAGGGTGAGACTTTTATAAGAAAGGGCACTCGCCTTCCAAGATGCTGCAGAGGTTCTGCCAGGGTCCTAGAGCTAAGTATTTAAATAAGGAGAAAGCCCTCCCAGAGAGCTGAGAAATTCAAATTAACACGATTATATAGTACAAAATAAATTAGGAAATATTATAATCAGTAGTTCTATCAATACAAAGTACTTTATTTTATTTATCCTAAGGTAGACCATTGATGACATCTCCTAAGCACTACTAGCCAGACTGCTGTCATTATGTAGTTGCTGCTGCCTGCATAGGAACACATTTTCTGATTTTTCCCGGTGGCACAAATATTGGCTGGCAAAACACAAAACGTCAATTTGAGAAAAAAGATGAATTCCGGTTGTTACCTAGAAACTTTCCTTTGATATTTGTTCATAAGATCAAGAGAGTACCAGCATCAAAGTTTACAGAACAGTTGTCATTGGAAGAAAATTTCAGAGACAATAGAACAACGTTCTCAAGAAATGCTGTACCAAAACAACATTCTTGATGGCACCAATAATGATACTGTTAAGAAAGCACCAACATCAATGATTCCAGGTCAAAAGGTATTTCTGAAAAGTTGCTAAGTGAATATGAAAGCATCGTAAGAATACTTTAAACAGTATAGCTGGCATAGATATTTTTTATTTGTCTTTTTATCTTTTTATTTATATGAGAATAATGTGTGATAAAAATAAATCTCAATACCAAAGAGCTATTTTAATGACTATTAAGTGAAAATTATAGGTAATAAGAGAGCATTGCTGCATGGTTCAATTGGTCCTCACATTTACATAAAACAGTGAGTCTTCTTCCAATTGATGGTGTTGTCTTAGATTGAAGGGCATACAATAGCTGTAGATTATTGGACACGATAGCAAGATTCAAACCAAGAGCACTTAGGAATTATTTATTTTTCTCTCTTCATCCAAAGCAGGCAGCCCTTAGGAGAAGGCCCTCTGGTCACTCCTGTGCAAGAGAGTCTGAGAACATTGATGGGGTTACAGAAGGAAACAGGCCCTTGAAATAAGGCTACAGCATCAAAATGAATATCTCAGTTTCCTAAACTCATAACCTCAGGTTTTGTACAAATCAAAGTGCCCAAGGATATCTCATTGGGTATTTTATTCACAGTTGATATTGTGCAATTTTAAATATCCTCAATAGTGGCTGGTATTCATCCTTTATAAGTGAAGAAGGGATGGCTTCCTTAGCTACCCTCTTTTTTCTCTCCATGCAACACATTAGCCCAACTATTCCTATAATCCTTGATTATTTAACCCTACATAGAAATGCGCATGTAAATATATCTATATGTATGAGTATTTATTGTTTTTTTACTGACTTACAATTTTGATGTCTTGCTCTTCTGACTCAAAATACCTGTGGAAATTACCACAACTCAATGGGTTTAGCATTAATTTATTATTTCAAATGAGATTTTTAGGGCTACAAATACATGGCCTTACATTCTATAGGTTGGACAAATGTGTAAATGACATATATCCATCATTATAATGTCATGCATCGTATAAACACTGCCCTAGAAATCCCCTGTGCTCTGGCTATTCATCTATACCTGCTTCTGCCCCTGGCAATCACTGATCTTTTTACTGTCTCCATAGTCTTGCCTTTTTCAGAATGGCATATAATTGGAATCATACTTTATGTAGATTTTTTAGATAGTCCTCTTTCAATTAGTAACGTGCACTTAAGATTACTCCATGCATTTTCATGTATTGATAATGCATTTCTTTATAGTGCTGATTAATAGTTAATTGTATGTACCACAGTTTCTTTATCCATTCACCTACTGAAGGAAATTTTAATTGCTTCCAAGTTATGGAAGTTATGAATAAAATTTGTATGAACTTACATACACAAAGTTTTTGTGTATGTAAGTTTCAACCCCTTTGAATAAATACCAAAGATTGCAATTGCTAGATTGTATGGTAAAGTATGTTTAGTTTTGTAAGAAATTGCTAAACTACTAGAATCTTGCACTTTGCATAAATGGCATGTATCCATCATTATAATATTACTAGAGGCCCAGTGCACTAAATTTGTGCACAGGGGGGTCTCCCTCAGCCCAGCCTGTACCTTCTTCAATCTGGGACCCCTCGGGGGATGTCTAACTGCAGGTTTAGGCCCGATCCCAGGGATTGGACCTAAACCGGCAGTTGGACATCCCTCTCACAATCTGGGACTGCTGGCTCCTAACTGCTCACCTGCCTGCCTGCCTGCTCACCTGCAGGGGCTGGACCCCAACACCTAACTTCCCCTCCTGCCAGCCTGATCACCCCAACTGCCTCTGCCTGCTGGCCTGATTACCCCTTACTGCGCCCCCTGTCAGCCTGGTCACCTCCAACTGCCCCTCCACTGGCCTGGTCGCCCCTCACTGCCCCCCCCCGCCAGCCTGGTCACCCCCAACTTCCCCCTGCCGACCTGGTCACCCCCAACTGTACCCCCATCAGCCTGGTCACCCCACACAGCCTGCTATACAGTCGTTTGGTCATCCCTCATTAACCCCCCTGCTGGCCTGGTCGCCCCACACAGCCTCTTGTTCAGTCCTTTGGTCATCCCTCACTAAGCCCCCTGCCAGCCTGGTTGCCCCACACAGCCTGCCAACCTGCTGTTCGGTCGTTACTGTGACTGTGATGGCATTCCAGACAATTTGCATATTCCTCTATCATTAGTATAGATGCAGAGTATAAAGACCGCCCTAAAAATCCTCTGTGCTCTGCCTGTTCATCTGTACCTGCCTCATTGCATCACCACGAGGATGAAAGGCAGGTCCTATTGCTCCACATCCTCGCCTTTGTTGTTGTCAGTGTTCTGGATTTTGGCCATTCTGATAGGTGTGTAGTGCTATCTTACTGTTGTTTTAATTTTTCACTCATAAGGTTTTTAAAGCTATAGATTGATCATATTTGCTATGTATTTCCCACAGTGCTTTGATAAATATTTAATTAATGACTTTATCAAATAATAGACTATGAGTGTTCTAACTACGATGATCAGTATTTGAATTGCTGTTTTCTAATCATTTACTAAATCTTCTTAAAGTGCCTATTAAGTGCAAGGCACCTATTATATGTAGAGATAATAACATAAAAGACACAGTCTTGTGAAGGGATATCAGTAACTACAGTGAGAAATCATGTGATAATGGTCATGGTAAAGTTTTGGGTCTCTGCATTTCCAGAAGAGTCACATTGGTCTCCCCGTGCAGGAATTGACTGGAGGTGGTTACTGTGGTCATGGCTTTCAAAGGATCAGGCTTTGGTGGTTAAAGCCAATATTTCTAATTATAGGACTATGAATTGGGTGGTTTTTCATGCTGGAGAAATGATATCCCAATCATTTAATCAAGATAATGTGGTCACTGTTTTCTGAAATACTTTTAGAAAATGATGTAGTGTAATTTATACTCTAATTTTAACCCTTCTATTTAATTATGGTCAAAAGTATCAATTATTCTATTTAGATGAGGTGTGAAACTCTTTTCTCACCAATACAGAATTACCCCAATATATGTTAAATGCTAGACACTTTTGAAAGATCTTCTTTTAATATTTATAGGGTGTTACAATTTCCAAGCAGGAATATATATTATTAAGGGATAACATTCTGAACCTTTATCCCTTTGAACAAATATTTTATCATGGACTTTAGGAATTTAATATTAAACATTAAGTCTCTGTTTGTTTTAGTAGCTCACCTACTTCTATAGTTGAACATTAAATGTTCACACAAATGGGCTTTCAGACTAGAGCTAAGGTTGAGTCCTTTTTTGTAAGTCTCTGAGAAACACCTTGCCAAAGAAAGAAAGAGAATATGGGCTTTAGAGTGGGACATACTTCTGTGACCTTAAACAATTTCCTTCATGTCCCTAAGCCTTGACTTTTTTTATTTTTAAAATGAATAAAATATTACTTATCTCTCCTGCAAGGATTATGTGAAATACTATGAGAAAACCTCTTAGCATTTTGTGGTTACTCTTAAAATGCTCCAACTGGTTTTGCTTTCAGGTGGTTAGTAAAAAATCTGAAGCAGTATTATGGAATTAGTAATATTGTTTTTAAAGTTAAACAGAAAATAACCATGGAGAAGTTATTGATTCTGGGACCAAGTGCAAGGTGAGCCTGAGTCATCTCCATGTGTCAGAAAACAAGAAAAGGCTTGAAGACCAGTGGTGTCATATCAAGGAGCCATCTTGGGAAAGCAACCACTGGCCAATTCTGGAAAAATTAAAGCACCAAAAAGAGAGCAATTTATCATGATACATTGGCTTTTTTAAAAAACCCATAAGTACTTACACATAATAAAAGAGAGAGAGAAACAGGAGGGGGCAATAAAAGCACTTACATTTTTAATCAAGGAAATATTTTTTTAAATGTAGGGAAATATAAGATAGGTCATTCATTTGGTAGGCATCATTATGGATACTACAATCATTGGGTGAAAAGCTCAGGAGGCACAGTATTAAACTATCACTCCACAATTGCAAAGTCAAATATGTGTCTGTATAATTGTGGACAAGCTGTGTATCTCCCTAAAATTCCTTTACAGAAACTCTACCCCGCAATGTGATGGTATGAGGAGGGGAAGACTTTGGAGATGTAATCAGAATTAGATGAGGTCATGAGAGCAGAGCCCTCATGACTGGGATTAGTGCCCTATTAAGAGTTCCAAGAGAGCCCTGGCCAGTTTTTCTCAGTGGTTAGAGCATCAGCCCATGTACCAAAGGGTCATGGGTTTGATTCCCAGTCAAGGGCACGTGCCTTGGTCTTAGGCTCAATCCCAGGCCCCTGCCTGAGCACATGCAAGGAGCAACTAATAGATGTCTCTCTCACATCCGTGTTTCTCTCTCTCTCTCCACACCATTCCCCCCTCCCCTCCACTCTCTCTTAAAAAAAAATCAATGGGAAAAGATATCCTTAGGTGAGGATTTAAAATAAATAAATAAATAGTCCCAAGAGAGTTTGCTTTGCTTTCTGCCATGTGAGGATACAATGAGGAAATTGTCCATCTGCAACCTAGAAAAGGGGACTCACCAGAACCCAATTATGTTGGCACCAGATCTTGAACTCCCAACCTCCAGAACCGGGAGAAGTAAATTTCTGTTGATTCTATGAGCCAAACCTCCATCTTTGGTGCCTGTTTCCTTCCCTTGCCCAGGAGCTTCCCTTAGCCAATGACTGCCTTGTAGACAAACTGACATTTAACCCATACACCAGAGTTTCCCTTTAGAATCAGGGGACTCCCCTGCTATCCTCCACAACTGATTAGTTGTATTTCTGTCCTTGTCTTGCTCTTTTATAGATTTCACCTAAGAGTACTTCCCTAATAAACTATTTGACCCCAATACTTGTCTCAAGTCCACTTCTAGGAAACCCGATCTAAGTCATGTTTCTTAGTCTCACTTTCAGGCACTCCTCATAAGACCCCCTCTTCTTATTCTCTAGCATCCTAGGGAGTTCCTAGGCAACCCCTAAGTGACATTAAGCGAGTAACAATATTGCTTTCCAGAAGAAACCCCATAAAGTTTTTCCCTTCGTGTTACTTTTTTGAGGGAACATATGAGCATATGTATGTTTTAAGTTGCAAGGGAAAAAATTGATAAAATATTTCAATCCTCTGGAACTGTTTTTATTGAGAAGTGGCTCCTTTCATATTTCCTTCTTCATACTTACATGACTCTGCAGCCCAAGGGAAGCTCTATTTTTCTCACTCTTTTGTTCTCTGAATGAGCTCATCCTGCCACGATACCATTCTCACTGTGGTGCTTAGTTTTGGCAGGTCAGCTGGAGCCCACACTTGCAAAAATGTACTTTCCCTCTCGGCTCATAGATGGGGTGACGGCGGGGTTGTCTTCATGGCTCAGGTTCCACTTGGTTCACTTCAAAGTGCACGTGTGCCCAGAGGACGGAGGTGAGCCCTGCAGGCGGCTTGTCTGAGCTTGTCTATACAGCAAGCCCGGTTCACTCTCCTGGCCTGGGCAAGCCAATTACCAGAGAAAGAGGTAAACATGGCCCTTAGGAAGAAAGGATTCTGTGGCTGGAAGTCATGCAAGCCATCCTGTCTAATCACTCGCTTTCTGATGAGGACATTGAGGCTGCTCAAGGGGCTGAGAAGTTTTGGTGCCAGGTCTGTAATTAGAACCAGGGTGGCCATACTCCCAGTCTACACTGTCTCATACAAAACTACATTGAAAGAGTCCCCTTCAAGTGTCTGCCTGTGACTGTGGTGGTGGTTTTTACCACTCCCTGTATGGGAAAGACAGATGGAAATCCTCCAAATGAGTCACAGTGTTGGCTTTCCATTCAGCAAATGTCTCCAGTGAATGAAGTTAGACATGTCCATTTGATACCACATTGACCAGCAAATGACCTCGTGTACAAGACACTCAGCAATGAGGAAGGTATTGCTACCCAAAGTTAGAAAATGGAAATGCCTACACTCTATAGCCAATTACACTTCTATGATCAGTACTAATGGCAATGTTACATTTTTTTCTTAATGATTGAATACATCAGTAAAATATAAACATAGAAATAGTGGACCACTGTAATGATTTTCATTATTTAAAGGTCCAGTGCTTACTTGACTTTAGGCAGCTATTTTTATTAGTAATCAAGAGTTGTTATTAATAGTTATAAAATAATTAATGTGTTTTATTTAAATGGATTGAGTTGAAAATAAAATATGAGATTTAAATTTCAGCATCATGTTAAACAGAAACAGGAAAGAATATAAAGTATATTTGTGACCATTATTATTAATAGACTAGAGGCCTGGCGCATGAAATTGTGCATGGGGGGGCCCTCAGCCCAGCCTGCACCCTCTCCAATCCAGCATCCTTCTCACAATCTGGAACCACTGGCTCCTAACCGCTCACCTGCCTGCCTGCCTGATGCCCCTAACAGCTCCCCTGCCAACCTGATGGCCCTAACTGCTCTCCCCTGCTGGCCTGATCCCCCTAACTGCCCTCCCCTGCCAGCCTGATTGCCCTAATTTCCTAACTACTCTCCCCTGCTGACCTGATGGCCCTACCTGCTCTCCCCTCCTGGCCTGATCCTCCTAACTGCCAACTGTGCTCCCTTCCTGCCCTGATCCCCTTAACTGCCTACCTGCACTCCCTTCCTGGCCTGATTCCCCTAACTGCCTATCTGCTCTCCTCTCCTTCTTGATCCCCCTAACTGCCTATCTGCTCTCCCCTCCTCTCTGAACCCTTTGGACCCCCAGTGCAGGCATGCTGAGAGCTTTCTGCTGCAACCTCACCCCCATCCTGACTGATCGTTACGTGATGGCATCCCAGTGAATTTGCATATTCCTCTATTATTAGTTTAGAAGTTTTCATTTATAAAACACTATGATGGTTAATTTTATGTATCAACTTGCCTAGGCCATGGAGTGCCCAAGCATTTAGTCAAATACTACTGTGGGTGTTTCTCTGAGGGTGTTTTTGGATGAGTTTAGCAGTGAATTGGTGGACTCAGTAAAGCAGATTGCCCTCCTCAATGTGGTTGGGCCTGTTTCAATCAGTTGGAGGCCTGACTAGAACAAAAAGGCTGACCATTCCCGCCTGACTACCTTGAGCAGATTTTTCCTGCCTTCCGACTCCAACTGAAAAATCAGTTCTTCCTGGGTCTCACACCTGCCAATCTTTAGGCTGGAATTCCACCATCGGCTCTTCTTGGTCTCCAGCTTGCAGACGGCAGATCTTGGCTTTTCAGCCTTCAAAATCATAGGGGCCAATTCCTTATAATTCTAGTAGATATCTTCATATACATACTCTATGAATATAATCTATTGTTTCTGTTTTTCTGGAGAATCCTAATACAAGCACCTCCTATGTGCCATGCATTATTGTTAATTTCACCACAAAGCAATAGGGATACATATTATTCTCCTCATTTTGCACATGAGAAAGCAGAAACTATGTAAGTTTTAATGACAACCTGAGACTACATCGTGAAGAATATTCCCAGGATTCAAACTCAGGTCTGCCTGCTGTCAAAACCTGCACTCTACATATCACCATGTTCCCCAAAGCTTCACACCATTTTCTTCCCAGCTTGCATAGGTCTTCCTAAAATGTCTTTGTTTCCTGCTTTGGTAGAACAATGGAGTGTCAGAGTTGAAGCCTTCTTTGATGTGTCTTCTTTGATGTGTTGGGACCATGCTGTGTCAAGACTGTTGTTCTTTTTCCTTCTTAATATTTTTTATTGATTTTTTTTTAGAGACAATAGAGGGAGGGAGAGAAAGAAACATCAGTGTGAGAGGGAAACATCAATCGGCTGGCTCCTGCATGCCCCGACCGGTGATTGAGCCTGCAACCCCGGTCATGTGCCTTGACTGGGAATCCAACTGGCACCCTTTCCGTGTGTGAGATGATGCCCAATCAATCAAGCCACATCAGCCAGGGCCAGGACTGCTGTTCTTGAGCATATTTATTAAATATGTTCAAGAACATATTTAAGGGAAAAAGGACTGTCCTAAATCTATCTGACCACAGTGTATGTCCTTAAATACTGCCTACCCCCTGATTTTCTGCATGGACCACACAGGATCAATCCACATGTTAAAGCACTGATGTCAAGGAAAAGCACACATAATTGTAAACATCCAGGTCTTGGTCTGCTCTCTCTCAAAACTCGTCAGTGCCTCCAAAGAGCCAAGACGGGATTTCCATTTGGGAACCAGGAGCTTTGCAAAGGAACTCCATTGGCATGTGGTAGAGTGCTGGAGTTTTTGTCGGATTCAACACTTCACTGGGCTCAGCTGTACACAGATATTGATGCTGAGTTTCAAATACAATGGAAGCAGAAGATGGACAGATTGTTCGCTGTGTAGTGGTTTCATTCCGGGAAATTCTCTTTGAAGTCAAGGAGATGGATGCCTGCAACAGATACAGAGTGCAAGGTCCAGTCAAGAATGGCACTCATGTGTCACTCTTAAATACTTTCAACTTGGCTATTTTTAAGTCAAATGTCTTCAAATATGTCAAAGACACTTGTTCTAATTAAGAATAAAGGCCATGACAAGTTTTTGGTTTTTTTAAACTAAGCCATTGTTTTAGCTCTCTAAACACAATTGAATGCATCTGGAAGCTTTTGTTCGATTATGAAAAGCACATTTTTCTACTCTCATGAATGTCTAATCCAAATGTTCTCATGTTTAACTATTTTAATACACATATACATATGTAAATATGTAGTCAGTATATGTGCATATGCGTATCAGTGTGAGTTAATGTATATATAATGTATATGTTTATGTGTGTATATCACTACCAAGTATGGGAAATATTAATTCTGAAGCCAGTTTTGCAGTTCCAAATACTTTATTAGTAAGTACCTTAAGTAGGATGTTTCTATTTCAATGCCAAAATAGAGAAGCAATAAAACTATGATAATTAAGTTCAATTAAATATATTTACAATATCTTGGGTGAATAAATTGTCAACTTGACCTATTAGTAACTTTTCAAGTGTTATAAATTATCTTTGGCCAACCTGTTAAAAGCAAAATCTCCATGAAAACACACACATACACACTCACACACTTGTTTCAAAATAAGAAAAAGAAATTGCTTATCACTTTAGAAAGTAGTGTTGGAAGTCCCAGTTAGAATATCCAAAACTTTACAAATCTACAAGAGAAACTTGGAGTTGTAAGAGATTGCAAGAGACAGTATCCCAACGTGGTTAGCCAGTAAAGCCCAAAACATCAGTAAATCCATTTTCACCAGGGCTTTTAATGATAGGGAAAACTGTATGTGGGTAAGGACAAAGGTAATAATATCATAAAGAGAGCTATAGTAACTGGGGAAAGTATAATATATCCATGGAACAGTGAAGAAATATTCCTGATAGGGACAGATTATGGAGACTTTGAAAATATATTCAAGGTGGATGGGAGTTGAGGGCTATTCAATTTTTTAGTATGAATGATATGATATTAATGGTGTCTGAGGAAAACTGATGTCATCATTATAAACCAAAAAGAGATCAGCTAGGTTTTCTGACACCCAAGATTAGGTTAAGTTCATCTGATACATGCAAACATGGAACTCTGTTATTTATTATATTTATCATGCTTAAACTTACTTCTATGCCCACCTTTGCCATGAAACTGTAAACTTCATGGAGGTGGAAACTATTTCTGTCTTGTTATTATAACTACTTTGCCATCTAACATATTGTCTGGCACATAATAGTTGCCCAAATCAGAGCTTTGAATAACTGAATGAATGAATGAATGAATGAATGAAGCTTTACTGAACACAGGCACATGACATAACGAAGATTTGAACTACAATTATAGATATGAAAACAAAGAAGGATACTGCAAACATTGAAAATTTGATTACCATGATTTTATATAGAAGATGCAAGAATATTAATATTTTACATCTGGACAGAACTTAAGAATTTACATAATTTTTTCACAAATAACAATTTTGCGCTACTCTGCCTCATGTTTCCAGCCCCAAAACCACAATAAAAAGTTGATGTCACTGACAAAATCCAAGAATTGAGTGTCAGCACAGGTTTAAAGAGATGATTAACCCAGTTGTGGCCAAGTTGAATTTGAAAAGAAGGCAGAATGTTGAAACATGAATGATTAGTATCCACTTGAATATATGGAACACTCAAATGAAAGGATGGATCTAGAAATATAAACTTACAGTCTTTCAGTCATGAAAAATCATGAGACGCTTCCAAGTGAAAAACAGTTCAGTTCAATAAAATGTACTCATTCTCTGACTATTAAAAATTCACTGTAAGGTAGGTATCGATTGCATTTGTCAATTTGCATATTCAAATAAACTAAAAATCCGTGTTAGTTTCAAGGCCAAGACTATTTTTAATTAAAGGAAATGGAGTTAGGAATGTCCTCAAATAGGATAGGCAATGTTCTCACGGTCAAGTTGTAGTGCTCCTATGCGGATTAAGCTTGCTGACTAGTATTTACATTTGCATTATTATAAAATCGCCCTTTCTTCAGAGAGGAAGATACATCTCTGACTTTACTCCATGGGACAAGTACAATGCAGTTTTTCCACAGTAGAAACAGTTTAGTGAGAAAGCAGCAAGCTAATGACTATCTCTTGCATACACATTACACGGCCCTTTTGAGGCAATTGTGTGTTGATGAAAACAAAGTTTGTAATCTCTCCAGAATTATGGTGCTATCTCCACACCGTTCTAAGCAAGTAACACAATTGACTCAGAAAAGACGAGTCTTCTACTATTTACAAAATCAAAACTATTTAATATGTCTATTTCTTATCTATAAACTACAAACATATATCCTTAAACTATATTCATATTCTTACAACCTGATTTTTTTCTTTTAATTGTTTTTTCAACTTTGGTGCAAGAGCATATTTTTGGTTAAGATGGTTGCTTAAAGTCACTTTTCTGGTGTTCACACATGGAAAAGACATATTGAAACCTGCCCATCAAACGTTTTGCAATTTAATAAAACCTTGAAAAGTTTTCCAGAAGTTTTCAGAGTGAAAAATATGTTCAAATGACTTAACCTAAAGCAAAGATTTCAAATTGAGTCTTCACCATTTTCTTGAGTTCTGAGGTTATTAAGAAAAACATGATAGGCAATTTGTAAAACTAAATGGCATTAATTGGAAGAAAACATCCTTAAATAAATTAGATTACAGTCACACTTCACTGAAACATCAACCACAAGGATATGGAATTTAAAAGAGTTGTTCTGACATAAATCCCATCCAAGGAGTTTGTTATCAGAAGTAACACAAGAGCTTTCACAAGTCATGTGGCACAGCCTCACCTAGAAATTAGCTAATTCGGCAGCCTTAAGGAGCACAAAAGTGGTTTTCTTTTGAGTTACAAAAACACTTTTACACAATGAGTGATATTTTTCAACCTCATAAGCATTGATTTTTCAGTGAGGTCTTTCCCATCCTAAACAGAATTCCACTTTAGAGCATAAGGTAACCACCTTTCCTAAAGCTCTCCACTCACATTTTACATTTGAGAAGAAACTGGTGGTCTTGTGTGAAAAGTTATCTTACTTTATAATAATAATATTATATTTGTAAGAAACTGTGGAGGTTTTTAATTCTACCACCTTCAAAATTCTCTCTTGCCAAAGCCGGCTTGGCTCAGTGGATAGAGCGTCGGCCTGCGGACCGAAAGGTCCCAGGTTCGATTCCGGTCAAGGACATGTACCTGGGTTGCGGGCACATCCCCAGTGGGAGATGTGCAGGAGGCAGCTGATCGATGTTTCTCTCTCATCGATGTTTCTAACTATCTATCTCTCTCCCTTCCACTCTGTAAAAATCAATAAAATATATTAAAAAAAAAATTCTCTCTGAAACTTCCTGGATAGATGGCCATGCAGGATACCCCCATTGTGGGACAGCTCAAAATTGTCAGAAAATTATTTCTTTCAGAAATGTGAATAGTGTGTTCTTACAACTTCTTTTTCTATTTCCCAGTCATCCCAATGTTTCCAGGTCGAATCTTACCAGTTCCTCTTTTGCTATTTGTGTCTAATCTCTGGATGGATTCCACTTTGCCTCTCTCCAACTTTACTCAAAACATCCTATGCAATCATATCTAACCAGTGTGGTAGGCAGTAAAATCATTGTCTTCCTTCCTCACTTATTCCACAAATATTAAGTAAGAAACATCTATGAGCCAAGCACTTTTGAAGACATAGGGAGGTACCATGATAACAAGATGGATAAAGCCCTGCTCTTGCAAAGCTTACAATTCAGTGAGTGACCACAATTAGCTAGTAAAAAAAATGAACAAGAAAAATATGACACGGACATCAGAGCCACGCAGAGATATACAAGGAGATGAGCAGAGTGACTTTGTGGCTAATTTGAATTGGGTGGTCCTGAATAGCCTTGTTAAGAAAAAAGAAGAGAGAGGAGACAAAATGGGGACCAAATAGGCAGACGTGTCCCGAGCCTTATCCCAAAGCAGATAGAAGGAGCACCTAAATTGAATAAGATCCACCCAGAATTGGCAAAGTAGACACAGCTGGTGAGACAATTCGCAGCTGGGAAGGGCAGAGGATGCCTGGAGGATAGTAGGATCGGGGATCTGGGCTGGAGAGGGTCAGAAGGAAGCCATGTGGCACCAAGTCTCCGTCCCTTGGGGACAGGCATAACATCTGACTGTGGAAAGAGGTCCACAGGGATGCAGGCAGCAGGGGATTCTAGATCTAAGTCCACAGATTGAGACGCTGAGCCCAGAGGGGGCAGCCTGAAGAACTGCCCAAGCTGCATGGTGTGTGTGTTGGGTGGGGGGGGGAGAGAAACTCGCAGTGGCGCAGTTGTTTCCCCTCTTTTTGGTCTTTACTTTTATTCGCTAAACCCAGTTCATAGGACCTTTCAAATACAAACACTCACCTATGGCTGAGGTGCAGGTGGAGGTGTGGACTTGTGAAGTCTGAGAAGAGGCTGCGGTAAGAGCAGGTCAGGGAGAGGTCACCGAGAGTTCGGCATTGGGACATTCCTGGCACTCCGGACCTAAGCAGCCATTTTCTCCTAAAGAGCTAGCTCCTCCCAGCAGTCTCTAGGCAACCAATACAGCCATACCCAGACTACACCCTGAGTGGTACAAATTCACAAAAAATCTGAATAGCCACTAAGAGCCCTCAGGGACTGGGTTGAAGAGAGGCCTTTTAGTCCCAGAAAGCAATACAGCAACCTCCCTAACAATAGCCCTGTGAGAAACAGCTGCTTGAGAGAATAAGATTGACAGCGGGCAGGCAGGCTAAATGGGCAGATTGGTCCCATCTGCTGGCAGTCAAAGCGGTGGAGATAGACACTAACAGGGGAGTGGTGGATTGCTTGGAACTTCAACACAGTGCTGACTATCTAACAGGAAACTGAGAAGTGACAGACAGTAGAGAAGAGTGGGATCTTAAACCAGCCCCCATGGGGCATTAAAACTCTGCTGAAAAGATTGACATTTCACTTTTTATTTTTATTTTATTTTATTTTATTTTTGTCTTTTCTTTTAAATTTTTCCTTTATTTTCTTTGTTTTTGTTTGTAGTCTTTATTTTTTCACATTATTTTTTTCTTCATTCTATTTTTACTGTTTTATTATTATCTTATTTTTACTTTGTTTACTGTTTTCCTTTTTTATTTTTAATTTTTTTTCTTTCTATTTGTTTTCTTATTATCCACTCATCCTCTTTCTACCTCCTCTATACTGAACCAAGTTCCTCCCCATATTCATTCAATTCCTTAACCTTACCTTCTGTATATAAGCTCTGCCTTTACAGATTCTGCCCCATCCTCTTTTCTGAGTATTTGTTGTTTGCATTTTTTGGTTTACCTGTTTGTTCTATGGTGTTTTCTCCCCAAATATTTCTTCTTTTTCTTCCTTTTTCTCCTTTTTCTCCTTTTTCTTTTCTCTCTTACCATTTTTTTCTTTCCACAATATCATTTTTTCTCTCTTTTCTCTCCCCTAATTCTCTTTTCTCTGGTGGTCACTTATATTGGGGTTATTGGTGGTGTGAGTACATTCGTGTTTCACTCCCTTTGTGTTATGTCTTGTCAAGTTGTATTTTGTGCTGTTTGGTCAACATGGTAGAGAGTGTGCCAAATAACCAGACACCCTGAGAAGAGACTCTATCTACAAATGGGACAATAACACTCAAAACCCAGCTACACCAAGAGAACCCAAATATCCCAAGTAGGAGGCATCCCTAGATTGTCCAGTCCAAAAGACCAGTGATATTACACCACGGGGTCCCACAAAACATCTACAATATAAGACAAACTCAAAAAATCTGGGTAACCAGTGATCCCACTTCTAGGAGTATATCCCAAGAAACTAGAAACAGCAATCAGAAAGGATATATGCACCCCTATGTTCATAGAAACACAATTTACAATAGCTAAGATTTGGAAACAGCCTAAGTGCCCATCAGCAGATGAGTGGATTAAAAAATTGTGGTACATCTACACAATGTAATACTACGCTGCTGTAAGAAGGAAGGAACTCCTACCATTTGCAACAGCATGGATGGACCTGGAGAACATTATGCTAAGCGAAATAAGTCAGTCAGAGAAAGATAAATATCACATGATCTCACTCATTTGTGGAATATAATGAGCAGCATAAACTGATGAGTGGGGGGACAAGGGGGAATAGGGACACATATGTAATACCTTAATCAATAAAGAAAAGAAATAAATAATCTGGGTGGCATAGCAGTTTGATCTGCTACATAGAAAAAAATCACAAAGGAACAGCAAAAATAGGGAAACAAAGAAACAACCCCATTCGAAAGAAAATGAGGAATCACCAAAAAAGGAAATAAATGAAATGGAGGCAAGCAATTTGTCAGAGAAAGAATTCAGCGCAATGGTTGTAAGGACACTGAAAAGGATGGAAGACAAATGCAACATGTGTAAGAATCAAGAGGAAATGAAAAATGACATAGCCACAGTAAAGAACACAATGGAAAGTTTCAACAGTAGACTAGAAGAAGCTGAGGACCACATCAGTGAGTTAGAAGACAAGGTAGAAAAAACACCCAAGCATAGCAGCAGCTAGAAAGAAAACTTAAAAAGCAGTAGGAGAGCCTAAGGTAGCTTTGGGACAACACGTAACGAAGCAACATCCGCATAATAAGGGTGCCTGAAGGAGAGGAAGCAGAGCAAGGAATAGAAAACCTGTTTGAAGAAATAATGACAGAAAAATTCCCTGATGTTGGGAAGAAAAAATCCACACAAGTCCAAGAAGCGGACAAAGTCCCAAACAAGATGAACCCAAAAAGATCAACACCAAGACACTTCATAATTAAATTGGCAAACATCAATGACAAAGTACAAATCTTAAAGGCTGCTGGAGAGAGACAGAAAGTTACCTACAAGAGATCTCCCATTAGGCTATCAATTTATTTCTCAACTGAAACACATCAAGCCAGAAGGGAATGGAATGAAATATACAAAGTGATGTAAAGCAAGGGACTGAATCCAAGAATACTATACCCAGCAAGGCTATCATTCAAAATTGAAGGGGAAATAAGAAGCTTCACAGACAAAAGAGGACTAAGGGAGTTTATTACCACCAAGCCAGCAATGCAAGAAATACCAAAGAGTCTGCTGTAAAAAGAAGAAATAGAAAGGGAAGAAGGAACACAGGCATAAAGAATAAAAATGGCTACAAACAAGTACCAATCAATAATAACTTTAAACGTAAATGGATTAAATGCTCCAATCAAAAGACATAGAATAGCTGAATGGATAAGAAAACATGACTCATATATTTGCTGACTACACGAGACCCACATCAGAGCAAAGGACTTACACAGATTGATAGTGAAGGGATGGAAAAAAATTTTTCAGGCAAATGGAAGTGAGAAAAAAGCTAGAGTAGCAATACTTATACCTGACAAAATAGATCTCAAAGTGAAGGCCATAACAGGATATAAGGAGGGCCACTTCATAATACTAAAGGGAGTAATTCAACATGAGGATATAACTCTGGTAAACATATATGCACCCAATACAGGAGCACCCAAATACGAAAGAAGAACCTGCCAGGGAGAGGCACAGCTGTATAAAGGCCCTGAGGTAAGAAGTAGTTAAGCACTGAGAAATTGAAACAAGTCAAGCAGGGCTAGAAAAGTGGGAAGAAGGAAGAAACATGCAAAATGAGGCTGGGAAAGCAGAGACCAAATAATGAAGGTGTTTGTATGATAGGCTAAGAATATGGAATTTTATGCTGATTTTATACTGAAGACCCTAAGGGTTTCAAATCACTCACTGTCTTCATTTCACATTCCAAAACTACTTACCACTGGACTCCTAATCAGCCAATCATTGACTCAAGTTCTAGGATATGCCACCTCTGGTTACAATAGTTTGCTCTGCTCTGCAAAGCATTTCACCATTGCCATATGGAGGCAGGCAAAAGTCCTTCCTGACCCAAAGAATCTGTTGATTCTTGTCACCCTAGGAGCCTATTACATGGCACTTTCTTTTTTTAAAATATATATATATATATATATATATATATATATATATATATATATATTATTGATTTTTTACAGAGAGGAAGGGAGAGGGATAGAGAGTTAGAAACATCGATGAGAGAGAAACATCGACCAGCTGCCTCCTGCACACCCCCTACTGGGGATGTGCCCACAACCAAGGTACATGCCCTTGACTAGAATCGAACCTGGGACCCTTCGGTCCGCAGGCTGATGCTCTAGCCACTGAGCCAAACTGGTTAAGGCTACATAGCACTTTCTTATTCAATATCTGGGCAAAGTAATATTTCTAAAGCTCTTCAATTAAAATTGTAGGCTATTCCCAAAAATGGCAAAGTGAAAAGACCTCACCAATGTTTAATATTCTGTCATCTGGAATTCTTGAGTGCCTTAAATATTTTTTTAAAAAAATTACAGGGAAAATAAAACCAAAATTAGGATAGGAATTTAAATTTTATGGTATGAGTGGTGCAATACTCATATTAAAATTCATTTTGCTTGAAATGTCACTGGAGAATTTCAAATCCCTCATAAGTGTCTCTCTCAGCCACCTCACTTTTCAAAATAAAATGTTCAGGTTTTCATGACTTGCAACCCTACATACACAAAAACAAAAATGTTTTCTGCTTGAACTTCTTACAAAAGGAATTTGCTGGCCTGTTTTCTTAAAATTACTGTGTACTTACTCCTTGATTAATGGCTTATATGTTGACACATAATTCATAGTTTGTTTTGTACTCCTAAATCACTCTCTGGTATAAATAAAAGATTTGTGTCAAAGCTCAATGTGGAATCTTGTTTTGAATTGATTATTAGAACAAAGCCAGGTTCACTGGTTAAATACTGGTTAATCACAGGTAAACCTCCTTTCACTGTATGTTTGGGATTAATCTCCTTTTTCCCTAAAACTGCTATGTGAACTGATATTGTTGGGGAAACTGCTTTTCAATCTGTCCATGATCCTGTAAACATTGTTGTCCCATAACTCACGCTCACACTTACGTAAGAACACTTGCCCTCGAGTGAGTGTTTGTACTTTCTGACTGTACGTTGGCACACATCTGACTCAAAACTAGTGGACATTTTTAACACTTGCTAGTATAACAGTGAAAAATTAGATTTCAGTTCTTAAAATTTCTGAGTTTAAGAATATATGAAATAATAAGCTGATATTTTCATGAGCTACTCCATGTACACTGGTTGTTGTTTTGAGCTGAATTGTGTCTCTCAAAAAAAAATTCATGTAGTCTTAGCCTCCAGTCCCTCAGAATGTGAGTGTATTTATAGACAGTCACTTAAAAGAGGTGATTAAGTGAAAACAAAGGCATTGACATGAGCTGAATACAATGTACGGGTGCCCATATAAGAAGGGGAAATTTGGGCACAGACATCTACAGAGGGAAGACAGTGTGAATACACAAGGAAAACACAGCCATCAACAAGCCAAGAAAGAACAGTCTACAGCAAATACTTCTCTCACAACCCTCATAAGGAACCAGCCCTGTCAACACCTTTCTTTTAGACTCCTAGTCTCCAGTACTGTGGAAAAAAAACACATTTCTATTGCTTAAGCTACCCAGGCTGTGGTATCTTACTATGACAGCCCTGGCAAACTAATATAATTAGATAAGTTTGTGAAGATTAGAGGTAGCTCATCTAATTTCATGTCTTATGAGAAGTCATTTTCTGGTGGCATATTATTAAGAGCACATAAAGTAAATATCATAAGGTGGCATAAAGACATTGAAATAACAAATCAAAGCCAAATCAAATTTACTAGTATTTTGAAAACTGAATTCATTTCTACCAAATTACATGATAGTGTAACAGGTTACATTTGTGAAACATTCATTTTACCACCCAATAGCATTTCCCCCAAAGAAACTAATGTAAAGTAATAGAAGATCTCTTACTCTTTCCTGCCCATTAGCTACCATAAAAATCTTCATTCTATCCCTGATCTTCTTTATTAATTATACCTTCTGGTAGCGTCTTTTAAAACACAAAGTGGCCTAGCTGGTGTGGCTCAGTGGTTGAGCATCAATTTATGAACCAGGAGGTCACAAGTCGATTCCCAATCAGGGCATATGCCCAGGTTGTGGGCTCAATTCCCAGGGTGGAGTGTGCAGTAGGCAGCTGATTAATGGTTCTCTCTCATCATTGATGTCTCTCTCTCTCTCTCTCTCTCTCTCTCTCTCTCTCTCTCTCTCTCTCTCCCCCGCCCCTTTCCTCTCTGAAATCATATAAAAAATATTTTTTTAAAACATGCAAGGTGGACAATCTTAATTGCAAAAGATCTTAATAGAAGTATTGATTTGGTGTTCCCCTTTCTTCTCACTGTCAACAATAATTAATGTTCTTATTAATGTAATACGCTTTTAATTATGGTTTAGGTTGCTAAGGACCAAGAATAACACACAAACCAATAGAACATTAAGGAAGTGCAATTCCCACAAACCATAATCTGAGATAAACACCATATGACTCAGTAAATCTAAGAAAATGTCTCTTAAAATTCTAATGCCAACTTGCAGTGCCAAGCAAATGCCTGCTGTTTCAGACTCATAATCAAGGAAAACCTAGAAGTCTGTGAAACTCAGAAGAAGTTTGTTCCTATCAGAAAACTATTTTAATTTATATTTGTTAACTGTATTAACTAAAGTTTATGACCCTTCTTCCAAAAGGAAACAAATAGCAACAAATGTTCATTGTTCGTCTTTGTGAAACCAAAAGTACAGAGAAAAAGTTACATGAGTGTTGAGTAAGACTCCCTCCACGTTCTGCGTGGAGTAGGGTTCGGTATCTGAAAGAGGAGCCGCACAACAAATGAGAGAAAAAGACACGAGATAATTTTGCAATATTGGGGGACCAGGCGGCAAGTCCTGAAGGACTTCCACCGTGCTCAGGCCTCACCAAGCTTTTATTGATCTGGGATGCACCCATAGCATAGCCCTTAGGCATGTGATCCCTGGCAACAGGCAGACTAGCCCATCAGCGAGGATTTACATAATAATAAATGGGGGAGTAGTTTCAGCTACCACTGTCTGGACAAACAGAGGTGGCGCCTAGCTCCGAGCTTTGCTAGAGCTTCAAAGGCACCCAGCCTTGTTGGGGGGGGGGGAAGTGGGGGGGGGGGTTTCGGGGAGTTCTCTGTCTATGCTTATCAGATAGTGAAGGCAATAAACAGTTTCCCACACATGAGGATTTTACCAGAATTTTAAAGATAGTTCATGCTAAAGTAAGCTACAGGAATTTTGGAAGCTATGGTGAAATAGCTTCTTCTGTCCATTGAGATGGCCCATCATCTTACCCATAAAATTTGCTATTTTACACAGTTCTAAATGAATCAGTCTCTCAGTAAGATATAAGAAGTCACATTCTTCCATTCCTATCTAAAATAAAAAATAAGAGAATTAGGATAAACCAGAGATGTGTGGTCTGTTTGTGGCTGACATCCAAAGGGATACCAATCTAATAAGAAGAGAGTGGTGCCGTGGTTGCTAGGCAGGAGCCATACTCACTAACAATCATGTGTCTGATGCCATCAGAATTCCACGTCAATGGTCTCCGTTGTTTCAGTCTCCTAACATGTGACTATGATCATTTGGGATCTACAGTAAAGATGCTAGAGAAAAGTAATAAGACTATCAAGTCCCCAGCTCAATGGACTAGAGTCTGGGATAGGGCCCAGTGAGGTCTAGGAGGACTAACCAGGACCCGAAGGCAGAAAGATATACCAGCTAAACAAACAAGGAGGTGAAAGGGCTGTCTGTACCTGGTCATTCATACTGACCCATGATTCAGTGTGACCACATCTACCACCAAAGAAACCAGCTCTAGACCACACACTGTGGTAGGGATGGGCTTCTCCTCTACTAAGCAGTATAAACCCATACATGCCGGGGTTCAACTGAACTGGGGAGGAAAAGCAGGGTCTTACCACTTTTGTCTCCCCGGTGAATAGACATTTGTATTTACCATATTTTTATTCCTTTAAAAAAAAAATAGTTCTTAGCCTTTTACAAATCAACTTGCTAAGCCATTCCCCCAACTTACTGAAATCAACTGAAGAAGAGGGACATAACCACTGAGCTATAGCTAGACATCAGCAGAAAATAATGAGGAATTAGATTGAAAAACAAACAGGTAAGTTCTTTTGCAGAGCTATCTTGTTTCAAGAATAAGGTTTACTTCAAGAAAAGAATTATTCAAAAAGTAGACTATTCCAAAAGAGAGTGACTCTTAACAGATACTGTAGGACTCATATTAATACAAGCCCAGCAATAAAAACATACCTCTGGAAGATTTTTTAAAAGAGTATAGCATGTAGGAACTCTGAAGATATTCCAGCTCAAGCCATTTGCTTTGCTTATGAGAAAACTGAAGTTGAAAGAGATTTTCTATTATCTTATTTGTCAAATGAATATAATTATATCATATTTATTAAAATGTTTATAAGACTGACAATGTCACATAAACTTTAAAACACTATACAAATATAAGGTATTGTTATTAATACTATTTATAATTAGAATTAAACCTGTAAATAGCTTCAGTTATTTTGAAAAAACTCAAATGTCAAAAGCAACATGAAAAAGCAATTAAGAGATTCCCACTTCCGGCCAGAGATTTGTGGAGACTAATTTATCCTCCCACCTAAAACAACCAAAAACAGGAAAAATACATGGAACGATGGTTTTAAGAACTTGCTATGAGGCAACAAGAAATGAGAGATGAAAAACAATTGCCCAGATTATTGTCTTGAGAGACTTTTCTAGATCATGGCACAGTGAGCAGGAATTGTAGGCGAGAACAGCTGACTCGCTGAGTTGAGGACAAAGAGCTGAAAGTCTGGGAAAATAAAGGTAGCTAATTCACAGGACAAAGTACCCAATGCAATTAACAGAAAATTAGATATTAAAGATGAAAAAAATTACTAAAATTAAAGCCATATCAATAGAAACTAATGTAAAGCACAGAAAAAAATATTTTCATGAACAGAACATTAGTGAGCTGTGGAACAACTTCAAGCAGACTAATATGTCTGAAATTGTACAACCAGAAGTAAAGAAGGGAGAAAGAAGGACACAAAATGATTTAATTAATTACAGGCCATTTTTTAATTTGACAAAATCTGTAAGCTGACATATCCAAAAAGCTAAATAAACCTCAAGCACAAGAAACATTAAGAAAACAAAACCAAGGCATATTATGATCACATTGTTCAAAACCAGTAATACATAAAAAAATTTTGAAAAGCAACCAATATTTCTTTTCAAAAATAAGTATCACATTGAGAAGAACTAAAATAAGAATGATAGCAGATTCTTTTTATAAGTGAGAAGAGTGAGGAGAAATATCTTCATAGTCCTGAAAGATTAAAAAAAGTCAACCTATAATTCTATACCTATCAAAAAGGTCTTTCAAAAATGATGGTTAAATAAAGACTTTTTCAGATATACAAAAGTTTAAATAATCCATCCCCAGCAGACTCACATTTTAAAAAATGTTAAAGTTCTTTGAGTAAATAGAAAGTGATATAAGATGAAAATATGGATTTATACAGAGGAATGAAGAACACCAGAAATATTACTACAAGAATAAATATATCCACTGAAAATATCCTTTAAAAGCAAGGATCAAAAATGCATTTTAAGATCAACAAAAGCTGAAAGAATTTGTCAGCATCAAATCTGCACTCTAAAGTAATGTTAAAGAATATTTTGCAGGCTTCAAAAAAAATGCTAAAATTAACTTAGGTCAAGTACAGTCCATAAACTTCCTAGACTTAGTATTATCTGTCTACTTAGACATATATAAATGTGTGCATTCATTTACATAGTTCTGTATATAACATATACATGAATGTACACATATATGTGTAGATACATACATATTTATACAATACATATATACACAGAGAGTTTGAGAAGCTTATTGCCTATTTATTTGACATGTTAACTTAATGGTATTTCTATTTAAAAATACCACAAATACAGTGTTTTTATTTCAGTTTCAAGACTGATGTTAATTGATCTTTACAGCTATTGTGAGTTAGTTAAGAATTGCCTATTGTTATGCATTTTTATAAATAAGACCAATTTTGGATTTTCTAGTACTCTTATGAGTCCAGATGAGATCATATTTCTTCTTCAGAACAGTCTTCTTGAACAGTCCTGCTGGTTAGAACAATTGAGCATCATATATACCATATTGACTTGTTTGGAATGACAAGGAACATTTAGCATGCTTCCTTGTACTTTGATGTTAAGTATGTTCACCACCATCACTAGTTTTCACTCACTGAGCAGGTCATATTCACAGGACATCAGAATAAAATAAATCCTGAAACATTAAAGCCAGGTTTCCCAAACTTGCCTATTCCTAAGAATCACTTGTCCCCTTCCCCCAACAGAGCTAGTGAGTGGAACTCTCTGGAAAGGAGGCCTGGGATCTATTTTTTTTAAGTATAGCATTCGCTTACACCACCTCATGCCCAATGACTTTCAACATCAGGCAAGTCTAGGAAATATTGGCCTAATGTGATAAACCATAGTCTTTACCACAAAGTCTCAGCAGTTTGCTTCTCAGAGGCATTTGACATTTAATGTGCTCAGATTTGAATTGTCTCTTTCTCCAAAGTCTCACTAGTAAACAGAGAATAGGAGGTGGGTGGTAATTATAACCATACAGCCAGATTCTGGGGCCAGGGTAGAAGTTACTGGAGTGTTGTTTTGTGTGTGTGCCTAGGTCCACTATTGTCAAGTCATCACCTCTATGTCAAGCAGATATTTCACCCTGGGCCGTAAAAATAAAAAATCATGGCATTTCTCCTCTAAAATAGCCGGAATGTAAATTTCCAAAGCAAAGGTCCTAATGTAAGCAAATGTGCTTGTAGACATTGGGTATGTATCTGATAGTCAACTATTGAGCCACACGGAGGAGCTATCAGAATCAACTGCAGGCTGGGTGACAGGTCCAGAAGACGGCTCATTTAAAGCATCATATTTGACCCTACATTCTTCAAGCCTTAAAAACAAGAAATAACTGTAGCTGTCATCTCTAATTCAAGAGGCAGGTAATAATCTCATTTCCCAGCCTTCCTGTCATTTGAAGGTTGTTAAGCTTTCCATAAATCAATAACCTACAGGCATCCAGGTTTCCTTGGAAGTCTGGAAGGCATATAATGGGCAGATATACTAGATCAGGGGGATCAAAGAACAAACTTACTCCTCTAGTCCAGTAAGAATCAGTATAGTTTAGTCTCCTTAAAAACCCGTGTTCTCAATTTCCTATGTCAGATTACCAGTGACTAAGAGAACAGGAAATCGCTAAAAAAGTAAGGAGTCTCTCCAAGAAAATATGTGTCCCACTCTGACCAGCATCAGTGGATGAGGGCAAAAGAAGATTTCAATACTCTGCAACTGACATAGGGAAATTTTGACCACAATTTCAGCTCTTCCTCTTCCTGGTTTATAGATGGACTGTCTCAGAGGGCCAGCTGGTCTACTCCCAGGAAAACTTCAAAAAGTTTTCATACCAGGAAATGTAGACAATATCCAGAGTGTTATCTGTGGAATCAGCTGAGTTTTTTGGTTATAAATGTTCTGGAAATTCTTTAGCGACTGTATTAGTAACATTTTTTAAATATCTAAACCTGTTGGATTTTTCCTACTTCTATAATCATTGCCTGGTCAATCCAAATTCTCTAATTCAATAATTTCCAAACCTGATTGCCAGATCTTTTTAAAAATACATATTCTGAGCCCCACCCTAATTCAGTGGTCTGGGATGGGATCCAGGAATATGTGTAGTAAAATCCCTCTTAGCTGACCAAATTATAACTGGCATTCTATTTGCGCAACACAAAAATGGCAAAAAGCAAGAAATCAGAAAAAAATATATCGCATATGCATATTTTGGTATAACAGTTTGTATGAGACTAAAACATATAAATACATCCATTTGCCACACTTTTTATGTAAATTTTATATATATATGTATATATATATATGTGTATATATATATATACACTGCTTGAACAATAAAGCCATCTTTCTTACATATTTCACACCCACAAGGCAGGTATACAATTTCTGGTTTTATTTCTTTGAAATAGAGCAAGGACTTAAAGACATTTGTAAAGAAACCTGAGCACGAGCTCTTGGACTTTTAGTTTTTCCAACCATCGTTTCCTTGTTCACATACAACAATAAAGAGTATCACTCTTTTCACGCCCATATTTTATTAGTTTAAGCTATTTGCACTGTATCATTAGCAGACTAAGGAACAAACACACAGACTTGGTAAGTATATACCTAAAGTGGCATGTGCAGAAATGCTTTGGAATACTAGAGACTGGGCTAGAAGCCGAGAGCAAGCTTGCTGTAGTCATCAGTCAAGATGCTTCACTGAAGTTAAGAGGAAGTTTGGTCAACCAGAGAGAGTTGAATGAAGACTCACTAATAGAATCTCTACAATATTTCTTAAGAGCTCCACACTTAAGATTAAGATGATTATTTAAGATTAGGAAATATTATCCTAAACCAGGACTTCTCAAACTTGAACATGCATAAAAAATCCTCTGAGAGTGGTTAAAATGCAGATTCTGGTCCAGTATGTCTGGGGTGGAGCCCAAGTATCTGATTTCTAATCAGCAGTCTGAGTAGGGAGGCTCCAAATGAGATTTTTATTATGCCATATGACATTTTTGGTGAATAGCAAAAAAAAAAAATTTCGGTGTGGCAGCAATATCATAGTTGAAACTGGATATTCTTACATTCTAATCTAATTTTTAAATCTTATTAAAAATTAAATAACTTCTTTTAAGCAGAAGAGTTTATTAACCAATTATTTTCAGTAATGGTTTTGTTGTTTTGTTGTTGTTGTTTTTAGTTTTTCCAACTATTCTCTGGACTAGTTTCTGTTTAGCAGAAAGAAGTTTTAGATGAACAGTAGCAGAATGCATTTTCACTTCTGGTATTGACATCAACATGACCAATTCTCTTTTTCTGTCTCCACAGTGACATAGAAATTGAACTATTTGCCCTTCTATCTTTGGCTTAGAGGAAAGGAAATTATATTTATAGAGAACTTCATTAGGATGCCATCTTCTCTCTCCCCCCATTTCTTGCTGTACCATTTGGGTTTAGCCAGTGACAGTAGCTAACACAAAGCCAAAATCAGTAATTTATTGGCAATAAATATCTTGTTGATGAATCATCACAGGAAATCCAGCAGTAGAGTTTGACAGTGGGATGAGGAAGAAAAGTAGAATCAGTTTTAACAGATTTTCTCTTGCTTCAGGTTGTTTATTTCAACTGTCAATACATCACAAAAGTAAATTTTAGTCAGAGTCTCATTTCCTTCCATCGTATGGCCCCTACCATGATTGATTTGACCCATTTGGGAGGGGGGGCAATCCACATTACTCTAACACCAGAAATCAAACTCTAGTTGTGATGTGCTCATGCACTGAATGGGATTATGAGGACCGGTATTGCTATCAAGGTGTCCTGATGGAAGGCAAGTCTGAACCCACAGGCAGGGAGAGAGAGGCTGGTGTCTGTTGCATTACATTGAGGGATGAAGACACAGTTTGCAAAGGATCCTCTACTGAATTAGCAGTCCAGCTTTTAAAATTCTACTTTACTATAACATGCAATAAAGGTTTTGTTGTGATCTCTTAACCGGGTCATTATCAGGAACAAGGTTCTAATCTTTTAGGGGCCAGAGACCCCATTGAGAATATGATGGAATCTGTGGGCTGTGTTCTCCCAGGACATAAAACAACCACGTGCAGAAACTTCCCAGGAGTTGCCCTAAAGATTTTCTTCCCTCTACATGGCTACCAAGTTACAAATTCCCATTCTAACAGAATGTGGAGGTTCTCTGAGCCTTTCCACAGTAAGTGATGTTTGCACTAAACTGTCATCTCTGGGTAAGAAGCCCAGCAACTTCTGTCCCTCTCACAAAACTGTCAACCCCCACTCCAGGAAAACTTAGGGGAGGTGACAGGAATCACCCACTGTGAAGTCCTGATAGCCACCAGTTCCATGGAACGAGCTTCAATTATCTTTGTTCATTCACTGCCAACTCCAGTACCACCTGTTCAATTGTTCAGTGTTTCCTCGATTGGGAACCCCTCCTCGCGGACTGCCAGTGGCGTCACTGCCTTCTGAATCATGCAAATGAGGATGTCATATCCTCTGACTCAGGGTGCTTTATTGCATTGAAAATTATTTTAGGAACTGCAAGCAGAGTCGGTCTTTGCTTACATCTGACTTCCAAACCCATCACTTTTCCTTTTCTCACAGGGATCCTGCTGATGCGGAGGGAAGCTGGGACGTGAGCAGGGGGATCCTGTGTGTCTGAGCCTGAGAAACGCTGGCACATTTACCGGCAGAGGCTGAGCCTCTCCTGAGAGGCTGTGGTCCCCAGGGCTTGCCAATTTGGCGCAGCAGCTAATAGCATATTTCCATGTATGTACTTTTCTCCCGATTTTCCCCAAGGAAAGGGCGAGTCAGGATATGCGCGCACAGCATGCAGGACTGAAATAGCCTATTTAAGTAGTTCGGTTAGCTGTTAAGTGAAGCCACTTGGCTTTGTCCCTTTTGAGCACCAGTACCTATTCGGTACTGGTTAGGCAGCGTCCTATAGGCCAAATATCTTTATACTCTTGTACTCTATACTAAACCCCTATGCAGTAAGCATGTGGTTATGAAAAAAAGACATTAAAAAAATAGAATTTGAATCCCAAAGGGCTAATTGTGCGACTTACTAGCCATGTGAACATAGGCAATACAGTGAACCTCTCTGAACCTCCATTTACTCAGCCATAATGGGGTGATGATGATACCTACCTCACAGAATTATTGTGATAATTAAATGAATTTACTACATGTTCCTAGAGCAGTGAGTGGCACATAGTAACTACTGTGTGATGGTTAGCTGTTATTATCACATAAGTTATTTTTGAAACATTTTTTAACTCAAAGGTAAAGCCAGAAGAAGCATAGCACAGACTTTGCAGTCTGGTCGCTCATCATACTGGAAATGCTGTAGCAGTTCAGAGTCAACCAAGTTCAAAACCATCTCTTAGCTGAGTGACCTTTGGGCTCAGTGTTCTCATCTGTTAAATAATAATAATAGATTCTTCCTTCTGAGATTTTATTGGCATTTAAACCGCACAAAGCAGGTACAGCATTTAGCCCACAAGGAGTAAATGTGCAATTAAGGTTAGCCATCATTTTCACTAAGAGTTAACACAAACATAAATATATGCAAACTCTAGAATATAGGTAGTAGACTTCCATTCACTTAAAAACTCTTGCTACTGTACCTACTCTGTGCCAGGAATAGCTCTACACAATTTATTAATAAACACCAAACTCATTTATTTCCTTCTCCTGACAACTCTAGGAGACAGGTACTATTCCTTGCCTTATTTTAAATATGAAGAAACAGAGGCACGCCATTGCCACGCTGCACACTCGGAATTCAATCCTAGGCTCCCAGAATGATGCTCTTCCAATGCCCTCCAGTAGAACTTTCCACCACAATGGAAATGGTGTGTCTGTGCTTTTCAATACTGTAGCCACTGGGCACATGTGGCAACTGGGTCCTCGAGATGTGATGAATGTGCCTGAGGAACAGAATTCTTTATATTATCTAGTTTTTATTAATTTTAATTAAATTTAAATAGCCACGTGTGTCTACTGGCTACCAGAATGGACAGGACAGCACAGCTAGACCACCAGGTTACATTTCTTTACTAAAAGGCTAGTTCCACCAAAGAAACTAGTGGAGACTCATCCACACTGTTCTTGTTCCACACTTGTCTACCCTGGTTATATTTCTTTCACTAAGGAACTCCATTATTCTTTTCTTTTTATTTCTGATACACTAATTATCCTCATTAAATGGAAACTCTGTCTCCAAAATATTCCACTAACAATGGCTCATTGTTTAATATTTTAGCACTTTTTCCAAGGACTCTTGTTGTGCCTGCTGGATGCCAGATATGATTCTTTAGCCACAAGGCCACATGTGGACCGCTTTCCACACATAACTCATCCCGTGTTCCTCTGCACAGGGCAGAGGTTCTACTTTGTTCCCTGTTGCAGAGCTGGCAATTTTCTGATGGGTGTCTGAACTGAAAATGGAGGGCTGGACAGAAACAAACATCATGACCCTTTCTATGGAATACCCTGGAACTTGGCTGTCCTGCAGGCCACCAAATTATCATCTTGCTTTTGCTTCTCTTTCATAACATTCACTTCTTGGAGCAGGGCTGCCTGATTGCAAAAGGCCAGTCGCTACCTTCTCAACCCATACCCCCTTACGCCCACTGATGTAATCTGGCAAGTATGACCTGTCCAAGTTCAGAGAGACTCCGAAAAAAATAAAAAATGAAGCATATTTTTCTCCTGAGCTAAATCTGTATTTCCATGGAGAAGACAATGTCATCTGAATGATAATATATGATCCTGCTGCCCGATCTCATCTTGGCATCATCGTTTTATTCAATTATCTGTGCTCTATCCAAAAAGGAACTGTCCCATTTATAAGCAAGACAAACAGTGTGACTGTCTTTTACCCAAGTCCCTAGTACAGCATCATTTGTAACCAGCATTATCACTCTTGGGATAACTGCTTAGAAGCCATATGTCAGAAGCCCGCAGATAAACTTGAAATCCTAAACAAACTTCAGTAATATGGCATAATATGCCCAGCCAGTGTGGCTCAGTGGTTGCGTGTCAACTTATAAACCAGGAAGTAACAGTTCAATTCCCAGTCAGGGCACATGCCAGGGTTGCAGGCTCAATCCCCAGTAGGGGGCGTGCAGAAGGCAGCCAATCAATGATTCTCTCTCATTGATGTGTTTATCTCTTCCTCTCCCTTCCTCTCTGAAATCAATAAAAATGTATATTTTTTAAAAAAGAAATATGACATAATAATTATTCAATGATTTCTAAAATGGAAGTCAGTGGCATCTCCAGGTAGGTCAGCCCAAATTTCTGGGCTTGGACTCAATGACAGAGTATCTCACGTGCAAATCTCCTGCTCAGTCACTTCCTCTCTTTGTTTTCAGAATGGATTTCCAAGCAGAATATTCATATCTTTTTCTGTAGATCCACTGACTCAGCCTTGGCACAATTTTGTGAGCAAAGTGAGTACATGTGCTGTGTGTTTATCTTACTCATTGTTTTATGATATTAGGATGGCGGTTTTGAGAGATTTTCGTTTCTCTTGTTTTTATTGGACTCTGTCTTCTCTCCCACCTTCATTCCTACTGATGTGCTCACAGGTTATCATTTGTGTGATTTCTGAGACACAGTGAATCAAAGGGATTAAAAGATCATTTTTTAATATGCAATTTTGTCATTAATAGAATAGAGGGCACCTACCAGTCTCAGCTCTCACCAGAAAGAAAGAAAAATGTGGAAGAAAATCATCATCATCGATTTAATAGTTTTCACTTGGCTTCCACAGACCATCTCTCCTGCCACACAAATGCCTCTCTCTCCTGCTAGAGGTTAGCAAAGACTTTCAGTCAAAACTTGCATTCACAGCTCAAAAGAACACTGAAAACTGACAAGCCTCTCTGCTGGGTGGGTAGCAGTGAACTTTAAAACTGATTGTAGAATTTGGGAAGCCAAGCTATGTGAACTCATCAATTGTGAGTTTAGAATTCTGAAAAAGAAAGACTCCAGTTTTACCCCCAACTCTTTCATTTTTTAGCATTTTAATGTAAACATTATTATATGCAATTGTGGTTCCTGGGGGGAAATTCTCTATTTTTGCTTCTAATTTGGTTTACATTAATCATGTCCATATCAATTAAAAGGCAACTCCTTGGGTAGGAGAGAAATAGAATTCAGAGACATAGAAATGATTAGATGTGTATTGTTGATCTCCACAAGGAAAAAGGTAACTGCAAATTTTAAGTACTATTTTCTGCTGTGTTTTATTCATTTTTACATTCCTGAAATGTGGAATATGTGTTTATTCAATAGGCAGGCAAACTGCTAGGTAGCAGTAATACAAGAAGATTGAGTTACAAACCTGCCCTCAGTCTACCTAGAGAATATGAACATAAATATTTTAAAAGAAAGTCTTAAGTGGAGTGATAGGGATTTGAACAGGAGAGCATAGAGAGAAGCATCCAACCCACCAGGCTTTCTGGAGGAGGCAGAATCTTATCTGTGATTGGAAGGTTAAGTAGAAGGTACCTATGTGAAAAGGAGGTGGAGGGAGAGCAAAGGGACAGAAGGATGAGCATGGTGCACACAGGGAATTAAAGAGTTTCCACATTTCTAGAGGGAAACTATAAAGTAGACATTGATCAGAGATAAGCCTAGGGGGTCAGAAGGGACCAAATCTTTAAGGTCTTATTTACAGCAGTGGTGGAAAACATTTTAGGGTTTTAAGCAAAGGAAAGGAAATGTCCAGTTTGTTTAATTTTATTTTTTGGCAAATGTTTTTTCTTCATCAAGAAGATTGTGTGTGTGTGTTTTTCTTTATCCTGTTAATGTGGTTTATCACATTTATTGGTTCACATATGTTGATCCATTTTTGCATCCCAAGGAAAAATCCCACTTGGTCAATAGAGTATGAGCCTTTTCATTAGATAGTTGAATTAAGGTTGCTAGAATTTGGTTGAGGATTTTTGCAAGAGATATTGGCCTATAATTTTGTTTTTTGTAGTGTCTTTTTCTGGCTTTGGTATCAGGGAAATTCTAGTCTCATAAAGTGAGTATGGAAGTGGTCTCTCCTCTTCAATTTTTTTAAAAATGTTTGAGAAGAATTAGTATCAATTCTTCTTTAAATATTTGAATAGAAATCACCAGTGAAGCTTGAGTTTTTCTTTGTTGGGATTTATTTGATTACTGATTCAACCTCCTTAATAGCTATAAGTCTAAACAGATTTTCTATCTTCATTATTTTAATGGTGTATCAGTTAGTTTGTGCTGCATAACAAACCATCCCAAAATGTAGAAGTTGAAAACAAATGACTATTTTGCCAGATCAGCTGATTTTACTTGGCTCTCATGTCTCTGGGGTTCAGGTAGCAAGTTGACTGGCAGCTAGGGGATCTAGAATGACCTCCCTCACGTGATGGTCAGAGGCTGTTGTCCATCATTCCTTAATTTTCTTCCATGTGGCCTCCCATTCAACAGCTTGAGCTCATTCACACAGTGGTCTCAGGGTTCCCAGGGCAATGAGAGTAAAAGCTATCAGAGCTCACAGTGTAGACAAGCACATGACTATTTCTAAGTATTTTAGGAAATATTCTTTGAGATGTCTATAAGATGATTCATTGAGTTTGAGAAAGGGTTGAATCAACACATAGACCCTGGAAACAATTGAAATGGGGCTAAAGTGGAATCTGCCATCCAGTGGATACATTTTCACTCTAAATGTAATTCATTTATCTCTGAAAACCCTGCTTTAGGCACAGACTGGGGGAGAACATAGCTCCATTTCTTTCATACTCTCAAGTGGATCTTAAAGGATTTATATTCTACCTCCAAATATCTGACATTTTAGTGAAAAAAAGTTGTAATGGAATGTATTATTTAAAAAGAAAAACTAACTTGTTTATACTATTAAGAAAAACTTGTTTGTTATTGTCTTTCTTTTGCTTTCTTTTTATCTCTTTTTGCTTTTAGCATTTTGTCGGGGGTTTTGGTGATGTACACTTACAAAAAAATAAAAACCTTCCCCTTCCCCCACTTTCACCTCAGATAGAAGATGCCAGCATTTTTATCTTTAAAGTCTAACCTCCCTTCTACCATAACTCCAGGAGAATACACAAATTCTCTTATTTCAGATCCACAAATATAGGGTAAATCAGAAAGAGGAATAGAAGGTGATGCTTTGAACTGAAGAGTAGGTGTGCCTCAATCCCGAGGTGGCTTCCCTGAGTTAGAAAGAAGTCAGTGATGACAGCTTCCCCAAGAAATGGTATTGTGCCCCTTCCCACCCATACTCAAGGGCAGCAGGACCTCTGAGGAAGGGAAAGATAAAGACTTGAGACCTGACTACTCAGAAGTCTTCCTACCCAGAGCACAGAGCTACCCACTTACTAAAGGAAGAGGTGGCCTTAAGCAATGAGCATCTCAGAAGAGACAGTGAAGGACTGAAGACCAGAGGGTTTTCACCCCAATCTTCCCAATTGGGAAAGCCCTTTGGTTGCTGTAAAGCTATAAAGACATAGAGGGAGGTAGACAACCACCAAAATATAATCAAGCTTAAATATCCTGCAGAGCTTGATGAATAGAAATTGAGAGGAATTTATTTCATTTAGAAAAATAAATATTGTGGTTTTTGTACACACATGAAGCAAAGAAATATAGCTTACACAACTTCTTCCATTTTCATTACCGCGCCTCTCTCTCTCTCTCTCTCTCTCTCACACACACACACACACACACACACACACACACACACACACACACTTTCTATAACCTAGGCAGCTGGAACTAGACCAGGGATGAATCCGAAAACAAACAGTAAGCCATATTCAGAGCAACCACTTTCCTCACACAACCACTGCTTTGTTATCATGCCAAGCTTATCTTCCTGGATCTCTGTCCCTGAGGACAAATTCTCTTCCAGAAGATTCAATCGAGTCTACTGCAAATAGACCACTGGTGTGTCTGCCACATCAATTAACCAAATGTGCCCAGATTGTTCTGAACTCCAGAAATGGGTATACCTGGGATTCAGAACCTCATCTTGAGACTCATAGGAAATATAACGTTGAAAAAGTCAGGTCCTCTGACATATTAGTGAACAAGACAACTTTAGGAGATGTATTAAGAAGCACTAAATGCTATAACAACCCCAAAATCTCAGTGGACAAACACATTCAGAGTTTATTGCTCTCTCATACCACAATCAAATGAGGTCAGCAAGGGACTCAGCTTCATGCAATGATTTAGGGATGCAGTCTCCTGTCATCTTAAGGTAGTGCCATCTTCCAAGGATCCATCCTTCTCTGCATTAAGTAATGGGATGCAAGTGAAAGATTGGACAAGAGCACGAAGGACTGCATGGGAGAAGGTCTCATGGGCCAAGCCTTGAAATCGTATGTAGCACTCACCTCCATATTCCACTATTGCAAAGTCAAGCATATGCCCACTGCAAAGAAAGCTGGGAAATACATACCCAGGAACTGGTGGAAATTCATTTGGTAAACATCTGGCCAGTCTCAAGTCTCAGCCACAAGAATTTCTCCCTGCTTCTATTTCTCCATTCTTCTGGATTGGGTGAGCTAATAACTGAAGAAATCACAGGAGAATTAAATTATGACTACTTTCTACTTTCCGTGAGCTAAACAACTTATAGACTCTTAATTCTTTGTGTGAAAGTTAAGACCTATAAATAGTTAAGTGGATCAACTCCTCATTTTAATAATTATTTCATAGTAAATCTCTAATTGTTCTAGAGTTAGGCTGACCAGGCAACCCAAAATACTGGAAATTCAATTTTTAGTTCCTCGAAAAGGTACAAACACTGCTCACTCCTAATTTTATTAATGTGATGAGAGGTTGACATTTGATCTCAAAAGCCTCTCCAGGTTGAGGTCACTGCTTTGAGCCCTGGAAACTTCACTTCAAGAAGCCAAACCATAGATCTGAAGGCGCCTGGAGGAGTTACAGGAAGGGAATTGAATGTGCATATCCTTGGGGTAGGAGAGTCCTCATCAGGATGTTAATGAGTCCCCTCCTCCTTTCTGGAAACCTGAGAAATGAGTCTTTGAGGCCAGGTAGGTATTCTGCTTGATCTCCCCTTGGGAGTGCTGGAGACAGGGCACACTTCCCTGCCAGATTCCTCTTCCAATATTCCATGTTGTGCAGCCCTTCTATTTACTGCGTGTGCTCACAAGTCTACACTGGGAAATTAGTTTAGGAAAGGTCTTAGGTAAAACTTCGCTTAATATTCTCGGAATTCAGTCTATCTTCACTCACCTTCCAAAGAATTCCTACTTCCCTAAATATATTTTAATTCTTTCATTTATCTTACCCTTAATTTTTTTCCCAAGATCCTGTTCAGTTAGAGGCTGCCTAATATGAAAAATAACTATAATGTTTCAGAGACCATTGAAAATGTTTAGAGATTCAGCCATAGCAGGTTTGGCTAAGTGGATAGAGTGTCAGCCTGCGGACCAAAGGATCTCGGGTTCAACTGGGCACTTATCTTTGTTGCAGGTTCCTCCCCAGCCCAGGCCCTGATTGGGGCTAGTGCAGGAGGCAAACATTGATATTTCTCTTTGTCCTTCCCTCTCTCTTCCACTCTTTCTAAAAATCAATGGGAAAATATCCTCGGGTGAGGATTTTTTAAAAAGAAAGAAAATGTTTAAGGATTCAGGAAAATTGACACAACTTTCAAAGGAGAAAAAGTCAAAAAACGTTTTTATAATGTGGTCCTCTGATTTCTGCATAAAATTACCTACACCACTTTTTTCACAGTGCAGATTCCTGGGCTCCACTACAGACAGACCTACAAAGCCAGACTCTAAAGTGTAAGGCCAGGTTTCTGAATTTTAAAACAAATTTTCCAGGTGATTCCAATTTACATCAAAGCTGAGAATCACTAAACGAAAGGATGTTTGGGTCTTCTGATAAATTATATTTCTCTCAAGAAAAAAGCAGGATGTTCGGGGTAAGGTAAAAGTAAGTTTATAATTGTCTGTCTAGAAAATAATAGAATAATTAAATAATAATACAAGAATAAAATCCTAGAGGAAAACATAGGCAGTACAATCTCAGATATTTCTCGTAGCAACATTTTTTTCTGACTTAAGTCCTCAGGCAAGAGAAACAAAAGAAAAAATATACAAATGGGACTAAATCAAGCTAAATAGTTTTTGCACAGCGAAGGAAACCATCAACAATATAAAAAGACAACCCACTGGAGAGAGACAAAGATGGCGGTGTAGGCAAGTGCCTGTACTCGCTGCCTCCCACAGCCACATCAAAAACCATCATCCAGAACTGCTGGAAAGTTGGCTGAATGGAAGTCCTACAATTAGAGAAGTAAAGAAGAAAGCACACTGAGACTAGTAGGAAGTGTGCAGCTTCTTTAATTGGGAGGGAGATCTTCTCTGTGGAGGCCGCCCAAAGGAGCAAGGGGTCCCAGCCCCACACCAGATGCCCAGCCCAGGGTCCCAGAGCTGGGAAAAGAAATCCTTATGGGAAGTAAGAACTATAGGCTGTAAAAAACAGTGCAGATTGGAGCTCAATGAAACACATGCTGCTGGAGACCTGGCTGTTCCTCTTAAAAGGCCGGCACACAAACTGAACTTACAAGGTCCCGCTTCCCCTAAGCTTCAGCACCAACGTGAGGCTCTGGGAAACACAGACACATACGAGGAGGAACAGAATTATCTGGCACCAGGACAGGAACTCGGTCAGGGGTAGCTTTCTCCTAGAAGGAGGTGCTGGCAGGGATCATTGTTCCTATGCTGGGAGCTCCCCAGTCGCAGGGTTGATTGGAAGCCATTTCAGTTTGCTCCACCCTGGTGATTCCCTGAGACCTGGCCCCATCCAATTTACTACCCCACCCACGCTGCTTGCAGCAGCTTTTGCATATGAATGACCTGTCCTTGCTCAGGCTAAAATTCTCGCAAACTGCAGCTGGGTCAGAGAGCTCCAAACCTATCAATAAAAGGCCTAAGATCCCATGCCAGTGCCAGCCTGCCTTGGTTCACAGCTGGGCCTCATCTGAGCACTTCCAAACTCAATACAAAGAGTAAGAATCTTCAGATCTCTCTGTAGCTCCTGCTGGGTGGCCCCAGGCAGTGGCTAACTTTGCACCTCCCTGGAGACCCAAGAGCCTGTGTACCCAGTGGTCAGTGTCAGACTATACCAGATTACAACTCTACACATCCATAAGTGACACACTCAAGGAGCAGACTCAGTGAGAACCAAAGCCCCTTTGAAGCAAGTCCTGCTCCATAGGGGTCTCTCCTGCACAGTAGCTCTCCCACTATAGTGGCAGCTAGTCCTCACAGCCAATTGGCCTAGAGGTCGAGTCCTCCCAGCTACACCAATAGCAATCAAGTTTCAACTATAGCAAGACTGTACTCACAGCCCACAAAGGGGTGTACCTAGAGTGCCCAGCTTAGGAGACTGGGGTGGCTGAGCCACTGGGCCCTATAGAACACCTAGTAAACGAGATCTCTCTACAAACTCAAGGAGACATAGCAGCTCTACCCAATACATAGAAACAAACACAGGAAAGCAGCCAAAATGTGGAGACAAAGAAACATGTCACAAATGAAAAAAATGGAAGAAAGCAAACTACTGGATATAGTGTTCAAAACCATGGTTATAAGATTACTCAAGAATCTTCTAGAAATCTCAAAAAAAAAATGGAAAAGGACCAGTCAGAAATTAAACATACACTGACTGAAATAAAGAATAATATACAGGGATTCAACAGTAGAGTAGAAGATTCTGAGAATCAAATCAATGATTTGAAATATGAAGAAGCAAAAAACACCCAACCAGAAGAGCAAAAAGAAAAAAGAATCCAAAAATATGAAGATAGTTTAAGGAACCTCTGGGACAACTGCAAGCGCACCAACATTTGCTTTATGGGGGTTCCAGAAGAAGAGAGAGAGCAAGATATTGAAAACTTATTTGAAGAAATAATGACAGAAAACTTCCCCTACCTGGTGAAAGAAATAGACTTACAAGTCCAGGAAACACAGAGAGTCCCAGACAAGAGGAACCCAAAGAGGACCACACCAAGACACATCATAATTAAAATGCCAAAGGCTAAAGACAAAGAGAGAATCCTGGGAGAAACCAAGATGGCGGCATAGGTAAACACCGGAGTTTGCTGCCTCGAACAACCACTTCAAAAATACAACTAAAAGATGGAACAGACATCATCCAGAACCACAGGAAGGCTGGCTGAGTGGAAATTCTACAACTAGAAGGAAAGAGAAAAGCATACCGAGACTCAGAGGAGGCGCAGTACGGAAGTAAAATACTAAGGTGCAGAGGTGCATGCGGAGTGGGCTGGCGGCTGAGGGTGCGGTTGTCATTTTCCATTGGGAGGGAGTCTCAGGCTCTGAGCTCCAGTTCTGGAGAGTCTCTAGGGACCCAGACTCATACGGGAGAAGCGGGACTGTCTGACATCGGTCGGAATTCGAGGGCAGCTTTCTCTCCGAGAGGCTTGCAGCGATTACTGGGACACTGAGAAGCAGAGCCTCTGAGGGCAAGACTGAGAGCAGCCATAACTGCTAGCCCCACCCTGTTGATCCCGTGGGACCCACCTCACCCAAGCCCTGCAGGGAGGCTTTTGCTGGATAGCCTAAGGCAGAGGCTAAATTAGCACCTCCCTAGAGATCCAGGAGCCAATGTACCCAGAGGTCAGAGTGGGACCATCCAGTTTGCAGCTCCGTGGAACCATAAAGGACACACTCAGGGGGCAGACTCAGTGAGCACCAAAGCCCCATTGAAGCAAGTCTTGCCCCAGAGGGGTGTCTCCAGCACAGAAGTTCTCCCACTGCAGGAACAGCTGATTCTCACAGCCAATTGGCCTGGAGGTCAATTCCTCCCAGGGATAACTCCAACAATCAAGGCTTAACTACAACAAGACTGTGCACAAAGCCCATAAGGGGGTGTACCAAGAGTGTCCTCCTCAGGTAATTGGGGAGGCTGAACCACTGGGCCCTAGAGGACACTCAGCACAGAAAACCACTTTATCAACACAGGGAAGCATAAAAAATGCGGAGACAAAGAAACAGGACACAGAAGACAGAAATGGAGGAAAGCAAACTGCTGAATATAGAGTTCAAAACCACACTTTTAAGGTTTTTCAAGAATTTTCTAGAAACTGTCAATAAACTTAATGAGATCTACAAGAAATCTAATGAGACCCTCGAGGTTGTGATAAAGAGAGAATCTTAAAATCAAGAGAAAAGCAGTTAATTACCTACAAGGGAATGCCCATATGAGTGAGCTGATTTCTCAGCAGAAACTATGCAGGCCAGAAGAAATATTCAAAGTGATGAATAGCAAGGACCTACAACCAAGATTACTCTACCCAGCAAAGCTATCATGTAGAATTGAAGGTCAGTTAAAGAGCTTCACAGACAAGAAAAAGCTAAAGGAGTTCATCACCACCAAACCAGTATTATATAAACTGTTGAAGGATATTCTTTAAGAAAAGGAAGAAAAAGAAAAAGATCAAAATATGAACAACAAAATGGCAACAAATACATACCTATAAACAATTGAATCTAAAAATCAAAATAAATGAATAAGAAATCTAATGAACAGAATAAACTGGTGAATAAAATAGAATCAGAGGCATGGAAATGGAACAGACTGATGATTCTTGAGAGAAGGGGGAATGGGAAGAGATTAAACAGAGATCTTATATGCATATATGCATTACCTATGGACACAATAGGGTGGCAAAGGCCTGGGGTGGGGTGGAAACTGGGTAGAGGGGGTAATGGGGAGGAAAAAAGAGGGACATCTGTAATAATCTCAATAATAAAGATTAAAAAATAATCCTATAAAGCGGTAATATGCAAATTAACCCTTGCGCATCACAAGATGGTTGCCTAAGACCAGGCCAGCAGGGGGGTTAGTGAGGGACGACCAAACAACTGAACAGCAGGCTGCATGGGGTGACCAGGCCAGTGAGGGGGAGTTAGGGGCTACCAGGCTGGCAGAGGGGGGCAGTTGGGGGCAACCAGGCCATCAGAGGGGGCAGTAAGAGGCAACCAGGCAAGTCGGGGGAGCAGTTAGGGGTGACCACGCCAGCAAGGGGGTGCAGTTGGGGGCAACCAGGACAGCAGGGGGAGCAGTTGGGGGTGACCTGGCCAGCAGGGGAGGGCAGTTAGGGGGCGACCAGGCAGGCAGGCATGTGAGTGATTAGAAGCCAGTGGTCCAGGATTGTGAGAAGGATGTCCGACTGCCGGTTTAGGCCCGATCCTCGGAATTGGGCCTAAACCGGCAGTCGGATATCCCCTGAGGGGTCCTGGATTGGAGAGGGTGCAGCCTGGGCTGAGGGGACTCCCCTCCCATGCACGAATTTCATGCACCAGGCCTCTAGTAATAAAATAGAAATAAATAGAAAAAAAAGACAACCCACTTAATGGGAGAACATATTTGCCAATGATACATATGGTAAGTGGTTAGTATCCAAAATTTATAAAGAATTTATAAATCTCAATACCAAAAAGCAAGCAACCCAATTAAAAAATGGCCAAAGGATCTGAATAGACCCTTCTCCAAAGAGGACATACAGATGGCCAATAGACATATGAAGAGTTGTTCAACATCTCTAATCATAAGAGAAATGCAAATTAAAACCACAATGACATATCACCTCACACCTGTCAGAATGGCTATCATCAATGCATTAACAGACAAGTGTGAACAAGGATGTGAAAAGAAGGGCACCCTCATGCACAGTTTGTGGGAATGCAGATTGGTGCAGCCTCTGTGAAAAACAGTATGGAGTTTACTCAAAAAATTAAAAATGGAATTGCCTTATGATCCAGTGATTCCACTTCTAGAAATATATCTGAAGAAATCCAAAACACTAATTTGAAAGAATATATCCACACCTATGTTCATTGCAGCATTATATACAACTAGAGGCCCAGGGCACGAATTCATGCACTGGTGGGGTGCCTTGGCCTAGCCGGCAATCGGGGCCAATCGGGGCGGCCAGCCAGGGGGAGGGATTACAGAAGATTGGCTAACTGTGGGGGGCTGGCTGTGGGAGCGCACTGACCCCCTGGCCGGCTGGGGGAAGGGACCGTGGGAGGTTGGCTGGCCATGGGAGGTTGGCTGTGGGAGCACACTGACCACCAGGGGGCAGCTCCTGCATTGAGCGCCTTCCCCCTGGTGGTCAGTGCACATCATAGCTACCAGCCGGTCGTCCAGTTGTCTGATCGTCCAGTTATAATGATCGCTTAGGCTTTTATATATAGATAGTCAAGATTTGGAAACAACCCAAGTGCCCATCAGTAGATGAGTGAATAATAGAGTGGTGGTACATTTACACAATGGAATGCTACTCAGCTTTACAAAAGAAGGTAATCTTAACCTTTTGCAAATCATGGATGGACCTGAAGAGCATTATGCTAAGTGAAATAAGCCAGTCAGAGAAAAATGAATGCCATAATTTCACTTACATGTGGAATCTAATGAACAAAACAAACAAAATAGAAACACTCATAGATACAGAGAACAGGCTGAGAAGAGGAAGAGAGGCTGAGGAAAGAGAAAGTTGAGGGGAAGAAGGCAGGAAAGATGAGTAGAAGAAAAGCTTAGGTGATTATTTCATTTACTAGTAAGGAGTGAAAGAATAAAAATGAGTCAGTGAATGGGGAGTGAAGAGGAGCACGGAGTGGTAAGAGGGAAATCCAAAGAGAATATTACATCAGAAGTGACTGAAGAGATGAGAGTCAAGAGTGTCACCATACTATCAAAAAGAGAGTAGACCATAGCTGGAGTTGTGTAGTTATTATTTCTGTGAATTGAGTATATTCTATTCAGGACTACACTGCAGCTCTGAAAATAAGTACAAATTGTGCCGAAGTGCATAGTTTTCTGCTCCAGTGTAAGCTTTGCCAGCTGTCAAATACCAGTAGTTTTCAAACTAAATAAGGTCATACTTCTATTCCTTTCCCTTTCCCAATGATTTCATGCAAATTATGAATAAAGAATGTAGCAATTTAATAACTCACTGCCCTTTTGAACTTAGCTTAATAGCAATCTACCAGAAGAGTGATTTAGAAGAAAAACTATAATAAAGTATTGTATTCTGCTTGTGTTGAATTGAATTAAGGCTTTTAGGAAGATAAATGAAATAGTCGTTTACTAAAAATAGAGTACTTGGAACAAAATAGAAAATGTCTTGCTTGTCTTATATATACAATTGATATAAGGTAGTGTTATTTAGCTTCCAGAATAGATGATCGTCTATGAATTTTTAATTAAAGTTACAATCTGAGCCCTAAGTTAATATCTATCAAAATAATAAACTTCATTTTTGTCTGCACTGTATAATTACCAACATGATGTAATATCTTGCCTCCAGCACTATCATGAACGTAAGACCATGCTCTTTCAAACACATCACTGTCCTTGGACTCTCTCTTAACATCAATCACCTCAAAGGATCTCTGCTAATATCATTACAGAAAACTAGAAAATGAGGACTGCTATGTTATTAACGTGCCATTATATTGCAAAGAGAAAAACTAATAGGAATTTAAAGAAAAGGGGTAGGTGGAAATGGGAAGAAAAACATATCAAGATGTGAAAATCAAATAAGACAACTTGTTCAGATTCCAACAGTCCACAACATACCACATTTTACCAGTCTCATAAATATTCCTTTAGCTTGGGGTAGAAAATTAAATTACCACATTTCTGTGATTTAAGATCTTTGAATTTGATTTGAATAACTGTGCTTCTGAGGTTGCTTCACTACACTTTTTCCCTATTAAGGTAAAGCTTTTTATTATTGTAAGAATTCTTCACACCAAATTTTTGCTCCTCTAAGAACTTCAAATGAATAGTGCTTACTGATTTTTATTAAAATGGATGTTAAATAATTACAAAATAATGGATGTTACGTAATTACTGCTGATTATCTATCCAACTATTCCTTCTTTCTTATCAGAAGTCTTGTTTTATTCAGGCATTCACCCTATCCTCCACACTGGGAAAATCCTGATTAGCCTAAGCCAATCTTGAGCATAGCAGTGCCCAGGAAACTGATATGGGTTCCAGAATGAGCCCATGGCCTAAGTTGGCATAATCAAATTGGAGGAAAAGGTTTATACTCTCTATTTCTCCTGCTAGACATGAACAGGGAGCATAAAGCCCCAGTTGTCACAAAGAACCATCTTGCTCCCCTGAGGAGAACTAGTCTTAGTATCAAGAACTGCAGAGCAGAGCTACAGAAAGAGCCTGAATTTTCAGTGATCCATCGAGCTGCCGTTCATGAAACCTGAAGCCCACTTTACCTTTTGCTCTACCAGAAATGAAAGAAAACAAATGTCCTTTTGAAGTCTATTTGAGTTGAAATTCACTTTAAATTCAAACATTTGTCAAAAAATTCCAGATTAGCAGAAAAGGTACTATTGCCAAAAAACTGCAAGTGTTCCTAAAGTACATTTTGTGCCTAATCTGCCTTAGAAATATCTGCCATTTTCTATTGAAATATGTCAACATGTTCTATGTGGGGAATACCCATGGTCCTTATCTTCCTTTATTCCTCTTCTAATTTTCACCAACTTCAATGAGTACAATAAGTTCTTCATTTGAAATTTGTTTTTGGCAAATCAGCCTAGGCAGAAAAATTAATGAATGAAAATGATTTGGTTAGCTGTAATTAGTTGTAACCATGATCGTGTCTAAGTGCATAAAAATGTGGTATAAATAAGAAAAAAATGAATTTGACCATAAGTTGTCTTAATATAATCCATTTGAATTTATCAGGAAGGGTAGAGAATATGTTTTCTTTTTCAAATTCATTTCAATTGAATTAAAACTTCTTTGGAGGCAAGAAGCATCTCAGACCAGAAGCATCTCGGTAGAGTTTTGAAATCACACAGATCAGAATGGTAGCCCCAGCATTTACATCACATTGCGACCCCTGCCAGGTTATTTATTCTCTCTCGGCCTAAATTTCCCATCTGTAAGGTAAGGAAAATAATATCTACTTGATGGAATTGCACTGTAAATTGAGAATCTGAGCATCTGACTCATATGCTTTCAATCAGTACTTCTTCTCTTTGTATTTCCCAGCACATCCAGCTTAAGCTTCACATAGTGTTCACTCAATGAAGGTTTCCTAAACAAAATAAAATTGAATACTATATCCATACTATGAAGTATGTGGTATTACCATAGTATAAAAGAGATAATTGCAAGTAACAGTTCATTTTTCAACTTTAGATTATTTTTTTAATCTAATTCTTTTTTATATTATTTATTGATTTCAAAGAGGAAGGAGAGGGAGAGAGAGAGAGATAGAAACGTCAATGATGAGAAAGAATCATCAATTGGCTGCCTCCTGCATGCCCCCCACTGGGGATCAGCCCACAACCCAGACATGTGCCCTTGACTGGAATCGAACCTGGGACCCTTCAGTCTGAAGGCTGATGCTCTATCCACTGAGCCAAACCAGCCAGGGCTAGATTCTTTAGATTCTTGAAAACAACCAGCACAGTCCATACAATACCATTGTTGACTCATTAACTCAGCATCCATCCTATTACTATAACCATCTTTAACTTCCAATTTCTCATTTATATTTCTCCTATCTTCCCTCTCACTCCTAAACCAAAATGGAAAATGCATGCATGATTACAATTTAAATGAACAAACAGTCACCAGTTTGGGTTTGGTCAGGAAAGCAAAGTCAATATCAGCATTATGGGAAACGTTGGTGGAATATAGACATTAAGAATACACAAATACAAGAGGATGCAGCCGCGAAGGTTTTAGAAGATGGTGGCTAGAGTGTCTCTCAGTGCGAGAGGGGATAAGGCATTTATCCCTGGGAAGTTTGAAAAGAGGCCACGACCAAGAAGTGGGACCTTGCAGAGAGGTCTGGAACCCACTTCCTCTGCCACACCCAGAGAAATCACGGCCTGGGGAGCTCAGGAACGTGCCACAAGCACTAAGTGGAGAGGTGAAAGCTTCCACTTCACGCCTACCTTCCCAACCTCACTCAAGTTCCTCTCATTGGCAAATTGTAGCCCAAAATCACACACGGGAGGGGGCTTAGGGAAATGTGGTTCTCTGCCTTAGAAGGAGCAGTTGGTGATGGTGCCAGGTTGCAAACAACCAGCATAGTCCATACAATACCCTTGCTAACCCATTAACTCAGCACCCGTCCTAGTACTATAACCATCTTTAGCTTCCAAATAAAGATGATGGCGTCATGCTTCCCTCCAAACTAAAGCAACTGTCCTTCATACAACCAAAAGCATGCGAACCATTCAACAACATTAGAGGCAGACAAAAAGGCCAACTCACTGCTAATTCTTTAAAATATAAAGTAAAATAAGCCTATTGTCCAGAGAGGATGTGATACAGGATTTCAGAGTAGGAAAGAACTAGGTTCAAACCCTAGTTCTCATATTTTACCATTGTGTGACCTCCAATTGCATACCACTCTGAACCTTAACTTCTCCAACTGAAAAATAAGAAAAGCTATCTTTTGTGACTATTATAAGGATTAACAATATGAAATGTCCAGCTCATAGTAAGTGTTCAGTGAGTATTAGTTTTTATCTCTGTCCTTTTGTTCTTGTTGTTGTTGTTGTTCGTTAATCCCCACATGAGGATATTTTTTCCATTGCTTTTCAGAGAAAGTGAGTGAAAGGAAGGGTGGGAGAGAAACATTGATGTGAAGGAGACATATGGACTGGTTGTCTCCCGCACAAATTCGGAGGGGTGGGGGGGCGGGAAGGGATGCAGATGGGAGGGGAGCGAACCTGCAACCCAGATACGTACCCTTGACCTGAATCAAACCAAACAACCCTTTGGTGCACAAGCCGACGCTCTAACCACTGAGCCAGGGAAAGCTCTATTCATTTTAAGTGGCATTGCTAAACTAGTGTTTCCTACTGATGACCTGTCCTGATGTTCAACAGCGTATTAAATTGTTTTCATACCCAAATGTATCTATGTTTGTTTGCATATTGCATAAACTTTCCCAAAGAAACATTTGCTGACATTCCCAAATTTAATGATCAATTTCTTGTTCCTGCACAGGTAATCTAGATTTAAAGATACAGAAGAGTGGTTAAGCAGTCAGGAGTTGCCCTAGTTGGTTTGGTTTAGTGGCTAGAGCATTGGACTGTGGACTGGAAGCTCCCAGGTTCAATTACAGTCAAGGGCGCATGCTCTGGTTGCAGGCTCAATCCCCAGTAGGGGGTATGCAGGAGGCAGCTGATCAATGATACTCTCTCATCATTGATGTTTCTATTCTCTCTCCCTCTCCCTTCCTCTCTGAAATCAGCAGAAATATATATATTTTTTTTTAAGTTGACAGCAAACTCTAAGAAAAGGAAAGGCGGAATATCTAAGTTATATGCAAGTTGCAAGATCAGCTCCTGCGATTAACTGTTTACCCAAAAAGGCAGATGCTCTGTTTTAGCTAAATTATGCCAGGAGCGACTTCAGGAGGGAATCAGCTTTCCTGACTACAAACATCTAATGCATAAGTTTGTAACATAATATTCTGACTTCATGTCAGAAGTGAAAAAAATCTCAATTCAATTATCCTACCAGCAAACTCAAATGTGTTGACACTGGCAAGCTACAACACCATGAAAAATTATAACTGGAAAGAAAAGACAAAAAAAAGAACTGTGGAAGTCAGAATATTTGAGATGTATCTCTTCATAACTTGGATAGTTGTTCTTTTATTTGGACAAAGCATGCTGAAGATTTTTCAATGTTTTTACTGCAACTCATCCATACTTATAATACAATATCCGAAAGGCAGCCAGATATCCCTACCTTTGAGGCTGCCAACCATCAAAAATTACTTAGCACAACAATGATCTTTCTTAACCATAATGACGTTATCTTAGGCCAAGCTTCCTGGATAGACTTGGATTGAAATAGCGCCTACTGAAGGGCTGTTGACTGTGTAAGGCAAATTGAGAGAGGGAAAAGGCAAACAAAAAATAAAAGGAGCTACATTAACTCTTAAAATACCACACCTTTTTAACAAATGCGGACATGGATGGAAGTCCTTTGAGTTAAAACAAGCCATCTCTTGCTATGTGTACTAGGCATGCAAAAATCCTAGAAATTGTAGAATGCTTAAAATTATGTTATGAGCCCTGGCTGGTTTGGCTCAGTGGACACTGCGTTGGCCTGCAGACTGAAGGCTCCTGAGTTCAATTCCAGTCAAGGACACATGCCTGGGTTACGGGCTCAATCCCCAGTAGGGGGAGTGCAGTAGGAAGCTGATCAATGATTCTCTCTCATCATTGATGTTTCTATCTCTCCCTCTCCCTTCTTCTCAAAAATCAATAAATATATATTTTTTAAATTCTTTTATGTTTTCAAAACTCAAGTATGTATGCCAATAGAGGTTATATAGACAGATTTCAATGAATCCCAGTACAGTATTTGGCTCTAACACTAAAATAACAGGACTTATGAGAAAAATAACATTAGAGACATAGCACTCAAAACTTAAAACACCCCCGGTGAGGCTAGGATTGCCCCGGTGAGGCTGAGACAGCCCCGATGAGGTTGGGACGGCCCCGGTGAGGTTGAATCGGCCCCGGTGAGGTTGAGACGGCACTGGTGAAGTCGAGACAGCCGCAGTGAGGTCGAGATGGCCCCGGTGAGATCGAAACGGCCCTGGTGGGGTTGCAACGACCCCGGTGAGGTTGAAATGGCCCTGGTGAGGTTGAAACGGCCCCTGTGAGGCTGAGACAGCCCCGGTGAGGCTGGGACGGCCCCAGTGAGGTTGAGATGGCCCCAGTTAGCTTGCGACGGCCCCGGTGAGCTTGCAACAGCCCCAGTGAGGTTGAAACAGCCCCGGTGAGGTTGAAACAGCCCCTGTGAGGCTGAGACGGCCCCTGGGAAGCTGAGAAAAATACCACATGAACTCACTCATTTATGGATAATAAGGACCATTATAGACTGATGAAAAAAATGGATACAGAGGCAGAGCAGCATTGAGCAGAATGTCAAACTACAGTGGGAACCCTGGGGAGGGTTGGGGGGGGGGGAGTAGGAGATCAACCGAAGGATTTATATGCATGCATATGAGAATAACTAATGGACACAAGACACTAGGGGGTGGGGGAAGCCGGGGGAATATCAAGGGAGGATGGGGAAAAAGACATGTGTAATACTCTTTGTAATACTTTAAGAAATAAAAAAAAAATAAGTAAAAAAAAAGAATAAAAAAAAAACAACTTAAAACACTTTGAAACCTGAGTCTCCTCTACATTAACCCTTTAATTTTTGGGCATTTCTAATGGTTGAAAACTTTTCCATCTGTAGAAGAGATATACATCTACCTCCCATTGTTCCTAATTTTGTCTCCTGGAAAACTGGGGAAAAATATTTTTCTCTTTGACAGGAACTCTCAAAATGACACCGTGTTTTCTTTCCTCTAAGTTAAATGTGTGTAATTATTCTTAATATTATTTAGGTATCAAATTCTTTCTTTATTCTGTGTGATTTTTCTTGAAGTTTTTTTCATTTTATCAGTATCACCTTCCAAGGGTGGCATCCAAATGAAGTGTGATGATTGAGGCAAAATCTGGCTAATAGGCTATTATTACTCTACTAGAGGCCTGGTTCACAAAATTCATGCACAGGGGTGTCCCTCAGCCCAGCCTGCACCCTCTCCAATCTGGAACCCCTTGAGGGATGTCCGACTGCCAGTTTAGGCCCAATCCCTGCCTGTCTGCCTAATTGCCCCTAACTGCTTCTGCTTGCCAGCCTGATCATCCCCTAACTGCTCCCCTGTTGGCCTGATCACCCACAACTGCCCTCCCCTGCCAGCCCGATTGCCCTCAACTGCCCTCCCCTACCAGCCTGATCACCCATAACTGCCCTCCCCTGCCAGCCTGATCACCCACAACTGCCCTCGCCTGCCATGATCCACCTCCTCTGCTGGGACCCGCCACCTCTGTGCCACACGAAGCTGTGGGACCCCCAGGCCTCACTGCATGAAGTGGCCACCAGGCCCCACCTCCGCTATGCATGCGGCCATCTTGTGATGACATCACGCACGAGGGCCACCTAGGCTTTTATTAGTATAGATACTTGTTGCCTCCTTGTCACTGTGGCCTATCTGTCTATTTATGAAGTCTAAACTCAAATTATGTTTCCAGTGTACATATGACATCATTGACTTGTCATGAGCTCATGATTGACAAAAATCCCAAGCCCTTTTCATAGAAATTAATGTTAAGGTGCATTTTGTTCTTTCTATATTTCTTCAGTTGATCTTTTAACTCATTGTATCACTTTACATTAATCCCTATTACATTTTATCTTGTTAAGCCTGGTCCTTGATTTCAACCTGATTCCAGATCTCAGTTCTGTTATCCAACATATTAGCTAAACCTCCAAAGTCCATGTTAACTCTGTTTCCAAAGCACATTAACAATGTGTGGACATAGTCTCAAAACCTGCTGCACATAATCAGCTACCTGCTGATAGCCAAAGATATTGAATACTTTCCACAGGTGTGACCTAGCATTCAGTGATTCACAAATATATTATCAACCTGACTACATGTCTCTTTTTTTTGTCCACCAATATATTATCCCTATAACAGGCTTATACAAGATGGGGCCAAAGTAGGTTTATAGTTGTGAGTATGTGAAACAGAGTTTATTCTTATACTAGAAGTGTGGTGCACAAATTTGTAGATGGGTGGGGTCCAGCCAACTAGGGGGAGGGGCTGCAGGAGGTTGGCCGGCTGGCCCCAACCCCAATTGGGATGGTTGGCAGGCTGTAGTGCACATCATAGCGACCAGTTGTTCCAGTTATTCCAATCGTTCCAATTGCTTGGCTTTAATATATATAGATTATTATTAATTATTGTATTCTTTTTCATACAAACAACTGTAAACTCACTTTTGTCCCACAATGTATACCTGTACTGTTTTCTTCATCATTCAACCTAGAAACTTTATTAAACAAAGGAATTTGGGAAATTTGAAAAGCCATGTTCTAAGTGACAACATAATTCCTCATAACAAGTACTTCTGCTTTTCCAAAGGATACAGGAGATGATTTTCATTACCTTTTTGGAATATTTTTCCCAAATTGATCATCAAGTTCATCAACCCAGTGTTCAAAATCTCTTTCTCTCTCTGTTGTTTTTTTTTTTCATTCCTGGATTTTAATGTCTATTTTGGCAGCATTTGCTCTTGTCTGGTTTTTCAGCACCTCTATCATTGTCTAAGACATTTCAAAATGCCAGAAGAAGTTGAAAAGTTCATTGTCATATTCTCTATTCATGAGTAAATGTAGAAACCAAAGAGGATTACTGGAGTGCAGGATTTTCTGCCATTCATAATCCCCTGGATTCAACATTGTGACATAGTGAATATTAAATAGATTGGACTTGTAGATTTTTTGGATTTTTCTAACAAGACAGAAATAGGTAATGGAATATCTCAAGTTCAGCTCAGAGGACAACATTTTTCACAATCCACTATCTGAATTACTCAAGCTTGATAATCTGGTAAGATAAGTCCTTTCACCTTGTTATTAATTTTAGTATTATTTTGGTTATCTTTGGTCTTTTTCATTTTCACATAAGTTTTAGAATTAGCCTCTCAGGTTACATCCACATAAATGCAATGTAAGCATATTACAAAAGGTGCTGAATTTTTTATTGTGATGGATGGCATTGAATCTAAATCAATTTGAGAAGATTTGAAATATTAAATATAGTATACCTTCTGTCTTATTTAGATATTTTTAAAATTTTGCTCAATAATGTGCTATAATTTTCTGTATAGAGGTTTTCTCATCTTTTGATAGATTTACTTGATAGATTTATTTTTATAGGCATTTAATATTTTTATATTATTGTAAATGGTGTTTTTATCTCTTTATCTTTCATTTGGTTTTACCTGTTATATAAAATAAAATTTATTGAGTTAAAACACAACGATTTTGCTAAATTTGCAAATTAATTCTTGTAATTTATCTTTAGGTTCTTGAATTTTATACTTAAAACTTAATATCACCTCTGAATAATTACAACTTCATTTCTTCTTGTCTAATCTTTATAGCTCCTACTTATTTTTATTGCCTTCTTGAATGACTAGAAGTTCCACTAGGGCATCTTTTCCTTGGTCCTAATCACAAAGGGATTATTGGAGTGCAGGATTTTCTGCCAAATTTAGCTGAGAAATTTAGCTGTAGAAGTTTTAGTAAATATCCTTTATTTGAGAAACATTCCTCTTTCCTTCTATCTATACTAAGAATCTTGTCATCATAAATTTTCTCAAATTATTTCACATATATTTATAATATTGTCTTTTGATATTTTAATGTAGTGAATCACATTGGTTTATTTTCAAAATTTAAACAAACTTTGCATTCCTAGAATATAAAAAATTTAGTCATGGCATAATATATTGTTAGATTTTGTTGGAATTATATGATTTAGTAGTAAGATTTTTTGAACACTTGTTAATATGTGAAATTATCTTGTAATTTTTATTCTTTTGTCTGATTTGGAATCAAGATTTAGAGAACCTCCATAAAATGAGGTGGGGAATTTTTCCCCATTACTATTTTTGGGAAAATTTGTAAATCATTGCCTGTAAGGCTTTTTTTTAATGTTTAACAGAATTCAGTAGAATTTAAATATGCAATGTTTCATTATCATAGCATTTATTTTCAAATATATGATGGTTTTCTATTTTTTATTGATTATTAGATTAACTGCACTGTGATCAGAAAATCGCTCTATATATTTTGATCTTTCTTGAGAAGAGCACATCCTGGGCCTCCTCTACCTCATTTCCTGATTCTGGTGAAGATCTTCCACTCATGTTCTCTCCCTACTTTGAGGACCCCTATTTCTCTCTTTTTTTAAAAAAATATACATATATTTATTGATTTCAGAGAGAGAAAACGAGAGGGAGAGAAACATCAATGATGAGAAAGAATCATTGATCAGGCCACCTCCCACACACCCCCTTACTGGGATGGAGCCGGAAACCCAGGCGTGTGCCCTGACCAGGAATCAACCCCTAACCTCCTGGTTCATAGGTCGATGCTCAACCACTGAGCCACACAGGTTGGGCAGGACCCCTCATTTCTCTAGCCCAGCACTGCTCAACAGAACTTTCTTTGAGGACAGAAATGTCCTATATCTGCACTCTCCAATACAGTAACCAGTAGCCTCATGTAACCATTGAGCACTTAAAATGTGGCTAGTGGAATCCAGAAAGTGAGTTTTAAAATCTATTGCTTTTAAATTGATTAAATATGCATCTAAATAATCAAAGTGACTAATGGCTACCATATTGGGCAGCACAACTCTATCTCTGTTAGTCAGGATTGAGTCGGGAGAGAGTTATTCACATAGAGAGCAAGTGACATAAATACTTGTTAATTAAAGTATAAATGTGTTAATTAGAGAAAAAAAGAAAACTCTAAGGCATGACAGAAGTAAAACCACAGGAAGTCACTTCCTTCCCTAGAGTCTAAGGAAACGGAAAAACTCCAGAATACCTGAACTTTGCTTAGAGGAGGGTCCCCATAAGCTGTGTCTTAGGCCTCTAAAGAAAGAATGTGCTTGTATGCATGCATATAAGCATAACCAATGCACTTAAGACACTGGGGGGTAGGGGAGGCCGGGGATTGTTAAGGGCGGGGTGGAAAAAAAGGAGACATATGTAATACCCTTTGTAATACTTTAAGCAATAAAACAATAAAAATAAAAAGAAAGAAAGAATGTGGGTGGGGGAGGGGCCCCACAATGAAGCTGTATAGCGGTACGTGTAGGAAAAACTGCAACCCTTACCTTGCTGCCAAGGAGAAGGAGTGTTGCTCGGGTGATATTTACAGTAGCTTCAAGCAAACAGGAAGCCAGCAGGAACCAACAAGAAAGGATCAAGCCCTTCAGCCTCCTCCATCCCTGCAGTTTCCCTCTTGCACTCTCTTCTGGCTGAGCCTAAGGGAGCAAGCAGAATCCAGGCCCCAGCATCACCAAGCTGAAGACAGAAGGATGAAAGCCTAAACTGACACAATCCCATATTTGTGTCTCCATTCTCCCTTTCTCTCTTGTTTTACCCAAGCCCAACCTTATCTGGTCTCTGGGAGGGAAAGCAAACCAGTAGACATGCCTCTGAGAACCTTCCATTCCATTATACTATTCAACCATATCTTACATCTTTGTTTCAATTCCCGTAGGACGGCGGTTCTCAACCTGTGGGTCGCGACCCCTTTGGGGGTTGAACGACCCTTTCACAGGGGTCGCCTAAGACCATCGGAAAACACATATATAATTACATATTGGTTTTGTGATTAATCACTATGCTTTCATTATGTTCAATTTGTAACAATGAAAATACATCCTGCATATCAGATATTTACATGACGATTAATAACAGTAGCAAAATTACAGTGATGAAGTAGCAACGAAAATAATTTTATGGTTGGGGGTCACCACAACATGAGGAACTGTATTAAAGGGTCGCGGCATTAGGAAGGTTGAGAACCACTGCCGTAGGAGATAGGGAAGAGATATTGGCTCTCCATGTATGATAGAAAAGGAGAATAGAATTCACGAAGGACAATTAACTTTAAAGATATAACCTTGCCACCTTTTTACCCACTTTTGATAAAGACACTGGTAGGGAGAAATATGTTCCACCAAAAGAGAAACCGCAAGTGGGAACTGATATCCTCAGAGTTGTGGAGCCATAGAAATGGGTGAGGCCCACAGGTAACAAACACATCCTGCCTGAAGGGGGCAGCAGCGGCCCAGCCAGCCGCCCACTGCACTGTGGTAATGTGAGCCCAGTGTTCCCAGATCTCATTTTTTTGAGAGATGCCAGAAATCTGGAGTTTTATGTGAAAGCTTCCAATTTCAACATGTTGGCTCAACAGTTTTTTAAACATTGTACAAGCCAAATGAAACACTGGGATGGGCCAAATCTAGCCTGTGGGCCATGGTTTGGGACTTCAGCAGAGCAGCATGCAGATGAAAGGGGATCTGTGGCGATATAGAGACCGCAAGTATCACATCACATGACCCATGGGCAAGAAGAGCCGAGTTCAAAGTTATGTGATAACCCGAACTGTAATGCAATCTTGGTTTCTTGTGTGAGGCTTCTTTTTGCTCTTCCTCTTGCAGTTTCCTTTTCTTTATTTTTGTTTTGTTTTTAGCTATTGTTGGTGATAACGTTTGGACAAAGTCAACCTACCCTAGCACTGTCAGCCATTAGCATGATCATTTGCTTAAATGTGGAATTAATTTAAAAAGAAAACTTTGGAAGAAATAAACTATATAAATCAAACATATAATCATTATTCTGAAGTTTTGGAATTTGCTTCAAAAGAGTTGGCACCTCTTTAGTTTCACTGTGAGAGCAATAATCAATCATTGGAGCATCTAGTAGGATATGTAAGTTGGAGGCAAATTGGAATAAATACTAATATATATGCACACATATAAATACCAACTAATATATATGCACATATATAAATATACATATATGCATTGAACATATTGCATAATCCTATATTATATCCTATGGTCTTTGGCAGAAACTTCTCTATAGCTCTATTATAAAAATGATAAAGTATATTGTAAAATATAATGTTGACATTAAAACTTGAATTCAAAGTTTTGGGATATTTGTCAATTTTTGTCAAAGTTTTCAATAGGTTCTTTGATGCTTGATCCTTTATTTGTTTGAGTATCAGAAAAGCTTTTTTCCATATGGAAGCTTTACACATATTCCCAGGCCACATGGAACAGACACTTTGACTTGTATGCATAAGATTTGTGATCTGTGCTAAGCCATTTTAATTTCTCTTGTAGTTACAGATGAGGCCATAAATAAATACATGGCACATGTTGTATAAATTGTGTCATGAGTTTTTGAGTATCTTATTTGCTCTTGCTCATCAGAATTAAATCACTACATAGGCCCACACTTTATAGGAGCTGTACCAGTAAGCAGAGGGTTTCATCAAATACAATATTTCTCTTCCTTCTCTACCTTCATCCTATTCAAATAAGTACTTTACATTGACAAACTACCATCATCTTTATCTGTACTGAAGTTTATACTTGTAAAAGAGGGATATTAAGGAGTTTTGAAAGTATAATTCATTTTCTCCTAAAACCTTGTCTTTTTTCATTTCATTTATAGAAACCGAAGAGAAAGATATTCACTCGGCTAGAAATCTAGCAGACTGCATCTTCAGGTCTCTCTCTATTATGCTCTACCATTTGTCATATGTCCATGCTTAAGTCTCAGATGACAACCATTTCACAGGAGGAAATGCTCAGAAAGGAAAATAAAGTAGGACTTTAGATGATAACACCAGTTACTAGTAGCAAATGCGAGATTTTGATAGACAAGAATGATAGCTTTTGTTCAAATTTTACTTTCGTTTTTAAAATTAATGTTTCTTTATTAGAGTAATAAATTCATTATTCTAATTCCTTCTTAAACTTTTAAATTCAACATACAAAGCTTATTACTTTATTTATTACTCCAAAAATTATTAATGGTCATTTTTAAAGAGACTTAGGTTAATTTATAAACATTTTAAAACATAATTACTTAGTTATTTGGGTATTTAATTGTGTGATTAAAAAAATTTCCAAGTGTGTAAGTCATTCTTCTACATATAATAAATTAAACATAAATATAATTGACATCAAGTTCTCTTAAATTTTCCAAATTATTCATAAATTTTAATCTTCAACCTTAAAATTACAAGTCTAAATTGATTATGCAGATTGTGCATCTTGCATTAGAGTCTTTATCTAATATTATTTAATGACATGGTAGGCATTAAGGCTAATAACCAATAACCCACTTTTCTTCCTTCCAGATTCAAGGTAAAAATGTGCTTCCCTGTTCAGTGAAGTTAGGCCTGACCATGTGACTTGTTTTGGTCAATTAAATATGAGCAGAAGCAACATGTGTCACTTTCTAGTCAGAACTTCAAGAGCCAGTGCTACCTACGTTCTCTAACCCTAGAAGGAATTTCTCCAACAGACTGCCTTGGGCCTTCATCTGCAACATCAGGTCTTCCTGATTCTACTACTCACTGCTTTTGGACTCAAAATGGAAAATCAGCTCTCCTCGGTTGCTTGCCTGCTGGCAATTTTTGAACTTGCCAGCCTCCATGGTCACATGATGCAATCTTACCTAATAATAGACAAACATGTAAATTAACCGTCCCTCCACTATGCTCACCAGCCAATCAGGAGAGTATGCAAATTAACCCAATAAAGATGGCGGTTAATTTGCATACATAAGGGTGAAGCAGCGGAGCCAAGACTGAAGGCTCAGTCCAGAGCGAAGGCCTGGGTCCTGGGTGCCAGAGGAAAACCGGTGCCGGCAGCCAGGGGAAGGGAAGGCTTATTGCACAAATCTCTTTGTGCAATGGGCCTCTAGTTTCTAGTAAAAAAAAAATCTCTTTCTCTATATAGCACATCTTAATAGTCCTGATTCTCTGGAGAATCCTATCTAGTATATCCATGTTGTTCTCCAATGTCCCTGGAACTTTGAGTTTGCTCCCATTTGTCAGGGCTTTGAAAGGAAATAGATTGGAAATCAATAGCTTCTTATTCTGCCTCCCATTTATCCTTTTTTGAACTATTTAGGAAAATGTGTGACTTTGGTGAGAAAATTGTAGAATGTACTTTCTGTGTTTAACTGTTACATTCCCTTCAGAGTATAATCTCAAGATTCTTTAAAGCAGTTGTTTATTTAAACAATTTTATTGTTGCTAATATATGTCTTTGGAGAAACTGGCATGCAAATGAAAAAGAATCTTCTTCTATGGATATTGTCTTCTTATAGTGAATTAGTGTGATAGTTCATTAGATTTAGGGGCAATTTTAGAGATTAAATGCTGATTTACACCATGTTGAATAGACACATGAAATGGTAAGGTTGACGAAGAAACAGTTGAGAATTTGTCCTCCACTTATTCATTAAAAGCAGCAGAGGGAAGATTGTATCAGAAGTTTAGAATTTTTTTTCCTGGGCTGGAGAAAAAAAGAAAGGACGGTAAAGAACTTAGGCACTTCTTATTAGGAATACAATCCCTCTTGCTTCAATTCAGTCTAACCAATCATCTCACATTAATGTGCACTCAGCAGAGACTCTCTGTATTAGTTCTTATTCAGTGAAATGAGCTTACTCTATAGAAAAAAGATTGAGAGCTAAATCCATTTCTGAGATTTTTATATTAGGTGAATGAATATAGAAAAACTCATTTTATGCAGTAATTTGAGGATTTTTAACAACCCTTTCTTCAAAGTAAGAGAAGTGATGAGGTATGAAGGACAACAGAATTTGGAATCATGAAAATCAGGCTCCATTATTCACAAAACTGTATGAGTTTGTTAAGATTCAATCTCCCTGCCATTAAAGAAGATAATCATAATTTCTCTGCAGGTTTGTTACCAGAAGTAAAGCTAATATGTATAAAATGCCTAGATGCTAGTATTTTAGACAATCTTTAAATTGTGACTCTACTCTGTGCGAGATGCATCTCATTGCCATAAACTCATGGAATATGGAAACATGTGTTGTTTTGTTGGGTTTTTATTCTAATGAAGTCCTTTGCTAGAAATTGTATCATCTGCCTTCAGGTTTCTGGGTCAAAATGAAATGAAAAGCCTTAATTTTTGTTTCTCTGATGAGGGAATCAGAAAGTGGGAAAAGAAGTATTCTAGACCAAAATGATGGGGATGGAGAAAGAAAAGGAATAAAGCAACAAGTATTGCAACACATCTTACCACAGAGATCTGGAATCTTTCTGGTCTACGTGGAAACTAGACAACTTGCTTTTCTAGGAGTATTTATGTTGTTTTAAGTAATGAGGGCTGAATGTGGTGAAAATTGTTCTAGGAGGCAACAACAGAGTGGTAAAGAGAACAGCTACTGAAGTCTGACTTCCCAGTGCTAATGACTCCCCAGTTGTGTGGCTTATGTGAACCCAACTCTTCATCCACGAAATGAGGATCAAAATAGTCTCTACCTCAGAGAGTTGTTGGAAGAATTAAATGAATTAATACAAGGAAAGTATTCAGGATGGCATTAGTAATACACATTAGTTATTACTGCTGATCAACCAAGCACCAAAAAAGAAAAAACTTTTCTATCTGGGGAAAAACAGGCCCTGAAGGGAGGAAATTCAGAGTCAAGATCAATCCTGAGAGTGTTGCAGGTCCTGGCTACATCTCTTTATAAGCTGATTTTCCCCTTCTCCAGCATTTTCCTACAGGTTAAGTCAAAATAAAACAAAAACTAAAGATAGGCTTAAATAAGTCAATTAAAATGCATCTAGAAGTTTGAAAGTAGTAAGTGAAAAGGAATTCAGGGCCCCATTTTTGTCGCAGTTTGCATTTGCCTTATTTGCCTTGTTTAGTTATTGACTGTATCTGTCAGCTTTTGCTGCAATAATGCTGTATAAGAAACAGTCCAAATTCTTATTGGCTTATTAACTAAAATTGTTCTCATGTCTGAGTCTGTGAGGCAACTACCCTGACGATGCTCCAGGTCCATGTCCGTCATTCTGGAATCTACAATATCCCTCACAGGCTGATACACCTGTAGCTACCTAGGATAAGTTCTTCTCATGGCAGAGGACAGAGATACAAGAGAACGCCTCATGGCATAAACAAAGCTAAAATATTACTTGAACAGAAAGTATGTCATATCTGCTTACATTCCATTGGCCAAATCCAATATCATAAGCTGAGCCAACAATTTTGGAACAAAGAAGTAAACACCTCCTGTGCAGGAGTCGTTGGGGTGAAGGTGGTATTTGCTGAACAATAATGCAATCTGTCACACGTGCCAAACTGCCAGAGTCCTATCAAGTTCAAGACCTAGGCTGAGCACTTCAATTCATCTCTTTCTAATAATGTGCGTCTCAAATGTCAAAGTACATCAAAATCATCTGATGACCTGTTAAAAATATAAACGACTGGGCTCTGCCACAGTGATTCTGATTAACAAATTTGAGAATAGGGCCCAAGGAGTATTGTCACCAAGCTCACCAATAATTTCATCATACACCAAGGTTTGAGAATCACTGGGAGACGCCGTGCCTAGAGATCAGAGCGAGTCACTGCTGAGAGCAGTTGCCTCCCTCTTTGTCTTGCTATCCCAGTGGAGAAGGGAAGATAACACAATGACAGCATTCCTGCCTGCAGGGAAAAAAAAAAAAATTGGGGTTTCTGGCGGATGGACTATTGGCTCTCAGTTCTTTTTCTCTCCAGGTTTCCACACCCCTGCCACTTGACTTTGCAGGACCTCCTCCTAAAGTTTCCTACCTCATTAATGTTACCCCTAGCCATATGACTGACTTTGGCCAACAATACATGGGATAGGGTGGCAGTTTCCAGTTCTTGCTTGCCCCCCTGAAATTCACCTTGAGGAGAGTGTCCCCCAGTAGCTGCTGCCTCTCATATGCGGCCCTAGAATTAACACTCATTGACAGATCTAAGTGTAAGAAAGAATTCAGGCCCAGCTGGACCCAACTTGAAACAGAGCTGCCCAGCCAACACCTGCTGGATCAACCAACCTCCACCTGAAAGTTGTATTTATGCAAGAAAAAAAAAAGTATTGCTGTTTTGAGCCAATAACCATTGGGGTGGTTTGTTATTCAGAAAGGCTAATTTACACAAAGTTTAAAAGTCACTTTCTAAGACACTTTCCTCACTTCCCAATTCCAATATCATTTGGGTAGCAGTAGTGGAAACTCAAGCTCCCTACACTGAAATGACGTTTTTTAGGCAAAATAATTCTTGCTCAACAATAATGCAAAATAACATTTTAATTTTTTTGAAACCTTAAGAATTTATACCACTAAAAACATTTTTATCTGAATTTATACTATGTCATTTATTTTAATATACCTGAAGAAGAAAGCAGATGGATGTAGATGAGTGAAATAAAAGAAGAATATTTAGGTCATACAATAGCGCCATTTTTTTTTTCAAAATAGAAACAGATTGTTGTACAGAATCCAGAAATTCTGGTGGAAATACTCTGCAATGGACGCATGTTTTCCATTAACTTAAATATTGTGTTAACCTCAATCAAAAATACACTTTCTTAAGCTGAATACAGAATTTATAGTCTTGAGAAAGGGTGCCTGCCATCTAAATGTGCAAAGGGTCTGATGCAAATGATTCTGTCCCACGTGACTAAGAAGAATTCCTAGTTTATTTTGTTAAAATGAAATAAAAACCTAAAGCAGCATTTATTCTCCTGCCCAACCAAGCATTTTAACATCTTTGAAACCTCCAGAATGTATTTTCCTTTCTTGCTGCTGTCTACTGTCTCAACATCTTAAAAATATGATTTCTCTCTGTTCAATAAAACTATTCGTGATAACTTCTCAGATATAGACAGCCTCGCACCTCTCAAGACTCCTGGTGGTTGGCATTGGATGGCAGTGAACTTTCTGCTAAGCTAGTTGAGTCTTGGACGTGTCATGAAAGATCTGCACTGTTAGAACTTGCCATGACAAGTTGTAGTTTGGGTCTGAGATGCATGCTGGGCTTTGGGGCTAGTGGGAGCACCTCTCTGTGGAGGAGAGAAATGTATTCTACTGAGCAAGGTGGTGCCTTCATGGAGGCTTCAGAGACTGCAGCCAGCTCTGGGTCTTGTCAGTGAATCCATTATTTCTCATGTGCTTCATCTTTGCCCTTTGAAGGGCCAAACAAATGTGAGAACCATTAATCACATCTTGGAGAGAAATGAGAACACACCGTGGAGGGAGGGAAGTAGAAAGCTGGAGGAAGGAAGTGTAAAGGCCCAAATAGATCTTTTGTGAAAACTCAAGGCAAGTAATGAACCCTAATTATTATGAGAAGAAGGTTTCAGGTTAACACTACCAGCCTTCCTCCTTTTGCAGCCAAGCTCTTCCTTTGGTTACTTGCAAAAGGAAGAGTCCCCTACAGATACCCAGGCTGGAGGTAAACAAAGACCAATCTATATTCATTCTGTATGAAATCAACAATTTATGGGATTAGATGAAGTTATTTCCCAGCCTAGAAGGCCATGATGATGAATACAAGCCAGATGGCTGGCAGTGGGTGTGAGAGGTAGATTACCTACTGCGTACAGTGTCTTCAGAAAACTCAGAGTACTTAATGCTAGTTCCCAAAAGACCAAGTTTGGCAGAACAATGCCAGGGTCCTCGTCATTCCATAAATCTCATTTATAGCCTTTAGTCACTAGGACACTTGGCTTCTTTAATTTGACGGTTGCTTCCACAACTGTAAACATAATCCTCTGAATCATTTCCACTCTGAGGGAATGTTGTTTTTAATGCTACCGTAAATTCTACCATAGTACCAATATTTATCATTTAATTTGCAAAGTCTTTAGGCCAACATATGGTCTTTTGTATCATTTCATTGGAAAGCCCAAAATTGTTCAAGTCGGTTGACTTCTTCCTTCCACAGTGGACCCTAACAACTCTAGGTCCATCGATCATATGAATAGTCCTACCCATTTTCTAAAGGGCACAGTGTTTTTCAAGCAGCAGGCACAAACATTAGAGTAGTCCCACTTGCAAAATCTCTCAAGATAAAAGCGTAAGCTCACATTGTTGCTGTTCTCATTACTATTATGCTTTAAACATTTCTCTAGTTCTCTTTCACTTTTTAAAACAAATGTTAAATCATTCGGAATTTTCTTTTGTTGAGTCCTTCTTCCATGAAGTCTCTCCCTCTGCCTCTCTCCCACCCTCTGCCTCACTCAGATTAACAACTGCCCCACGTACCAATCTCTAAGGGAAATGATGTATGACTAGGGTGCCCCTCTGGAGATGAACAAGAAGCTTGCTCCATGGTCTAGCTCAGGGGTCCTCAAACTTTTTAAACAGGGGGCAAGTTCACTGTCCCTCAGACTGTTGGAGGGCCGGACTATAGTTTAAAAAAAAAACTATGAACAAATTCCTATGCACACTGCACATATCTTATTTGAAGTAAAAAAACAAAACGGGAACAAATACAATATTTGTATTTGCATGTGGCCCGCAGGCCGTAGTTTGAGGACCCCTGGTCTAGCTCCTTCCTTATCCACATGGATTTTTTTTTAGTCATTTTTGTCTCCAGGAGCTAGAAAGCATTGATGAATTATGGAAAGTTTACATGCTGTGTATGACTTAGCACATTTAGCTTCAAAACAACTGGCTTGTTCCTCTATGTCTACCACATGCTACAAACAATATAATTCTTTAAATATGATGTTCCAAGTGAAAAATGCATCAACCCCAAAACATTAAAAACTAGGTCCTAATTGGTAGGGGTACCAATTACGTCAGGCAGGCCACAGTCTGGTTCATCCCCACCCAGTGTCCCTCTTTTGAAAAACCCATGATTTATTTAACTTTTTTTAAGTACATTAAAAATCCAAAATGACTGCCAACAAGACTCAGGGACAGGGTATTCATCACTGACGATAGACAGAGGGCAAGTTGAACACAAATATTGCATGATAGAGAGACACGTAGCACAGCCCAACCTTGCTCTGGATATGACTTTACCAGGGGTCCTCAAACTTTTTAAACAGGGGGCCAGTTCACTGTCCCTCAGACCATTGGAGGGCCGGACTATAGTTTTAAAAAAAACTAGTTGGCTGCTAAGCAACACGCAATGGCAGCAAAAACACCCAGAGGGCCGGATAAATGTTTTCGGCGGGCCGCATGTGGCCCGTGGGCTGTAGTTTGAGGACCCCTGCCAGACTCTAAGAACTGCCCTGGCAGAGTAGCTAAGTTAGTTGGAGCATATTCTCAATGCACCCGGGTTTGGGGTTCAATCACTGGTCAGGGCACATGCTGGAGTCAACCAGTGAATGCACAGATGAGTGGAACAACAAATCGATGTTTCTCTCTCTTTCTCACTCTCTCAAATCAATTTTTTTTTAAAAGACTGTAAGGACTGATGATGTATATAAAGGCATTAGGGGTAATTTTCTCCTCTTGATCCTGGGATCAATTTGGTGTTTATCAACTGCTTGCTTTCCAGGTGATAGGCGAATTTTCAGGGATGGATGATCTAACTGGGAGCTGGGAAAGCCACCAACCTGGGGCCCAGCCCATAACTGAGGACTGAGAACAGAAAGCTGAGAACGCATTTGAGCTCCTGCGGTATCGGAGCGTGTTTTTTTAACTTGGAGCGAGAGAAAGTTTTCCTCACCTGCAGAGAACAGAATAAAAATAATCCAGAATGTTATATCTCTGTTAGCTCTTTCCTGCAGGGCCGGGGGCGGCTTCAGGAAGCTTCTCATTTGTGAATCTCAGGCTCTTTCTTTTCTGAAGCCAGCTCCTCCTGCAGGACCAGCAGGGCACTCCACTGCCTTCTGGAACTCACTCCAATGCAGAACAGAATGTTTTCAGGCATCTCCAATGCTTAATCCCAGTTCCAGCGTGTGAGCCTTCAGAGTCAGGGCCAAAGCTACAGCAACCGATAAAGGGGGTAGAACCTGAAACAAACTGACCCAGTGTATCAGTTGGCTAGGGCTGCCGTAACAAAGGACTAGAGCCTGGGTGGAGTAAACAATAGACCTTTATTGTCTCACAATTCTGGAGGCTGGAAGTCTGTTGGCACCGTTGAGCTTTTTCTGAGACCTCTCTCGTTAGCTTGTAGATGGCTATCTTCTCCCTGTGTCTTTACATGGGCTTCCCTCTGTGATTATCTGTGTCCTAATCTCCTCCTCTAATAAGGGTACCAGTCCTATTAGATGAAGGTCCAGCCTAACTGGCCTCATTTTAACTTAATTATCCCTTTAAAGATCCAATCTCCAAATGCAATCACATTCTGAGGTACTAAGGGCTAGGACTTCAACATGTGAATGTTGTGGAACACAATTCAGTCCATAATGCTGGGATCTCTGGTGGACCACTAATTCCCTAAGCTCCCAGCCCCCAGATCAAATGTCCAATTTCCCTTCCTGCCACGATAACCATCTACCTGTGGATCAGGCTCTATTTTATAAGGAATGATGCTGGGCCTGACTGATCGTGACCTTTTGTGTTCCAAAAGCAGTGATATCAGCCGGGGAAGGAAGCAGAAGGATAACAAGTCAGTGACATCACAAAAAGTCACAAAGAGCCATAGCAACAACTCCCTCTTTCTGGTAAATTTAACAAAAGGCAAGAAGGGAACACTAGCCCGGCTTGTGTGGCTCAGTGGTTGAGCGTGGACCGATGAACCAGAAGGTCACGGTTTGATTCCTGGTCAGGGCACATCCCTGCGTTGCAGGCTCAATCCCCAGTAGGGGGCATGCAGGAGGCAGCCAGTCAATGATTCTCTCTCCTTTTCCCTTCCTTTCTGAAATCAATAAAAATATATTTTTTTAAAAAAAAGAAAAACTACATCAAGTGCTCAGGAGACTTAAGACCCTGCTGACTGTCAAAAGGAGACACAGCCTGTAGGTGAGGACTTGCCTCAACCAGTTCGGTCATGCACACTTGGGTTCTTTTAGAGGCCACCAAAGAAGGTTAAGTTGGGGAGAGCTTACTACTCTCCCACAACCTGGCTACAAGATATTAATGGAAACAAAGGTTAGTCCAAATTCCCTCATACAGTCAGACGTTTATTAGCAAAAACGTATAAGCAAGAAAGCCTCCAAGTGTTTATGCAACTTGTTCTACACACTGGATTGTGGTCTGGGTTGAAAAGTTTACCTGAAGCAGACTCAGAAAGTTTCTGAGGCAGGATCCTGTGCCTTGAAGGCACCATGCCGTCAGAGGTCCCTCCAAACCAAGTCTGGACTGAGAACCAGGGTATAAGACCAGTACAGGCCTCTTATACCCTGCCCAAAACAAGAGTAGACGCCAATCCATATGTTCAAAACGTTTCATTTCATCCGTGAGAGCTACAGCCTGTTTCTAACATCCGTCATGCTAATGAACAAACACCAGATCCAGCAATGGAATCCCAAATTTGGAATCAACATGTTAAGTCATAAAGCAGCGCGGTTAGTCAAGAGGATGTGGAACTGTAGAAGCTGCCTCTGCCGTGGCTCCGTTCTCACCAAATGCCGACGCCACCCCTGGACGGTGCGGTCCTGCCAGCGTCGTGTCGGACCACACAAACTTCAAAGCCTAACTAACGGGTACATACCAGATGTCTCAAGGGCTGGACGTGTGTACTGTAAAGTTAATCAGAGGGATTGCAATGCCTGTCGAACACAAAGTCAGACCATAGAAATGGAGGACACACTGACCCGGGTTTAGGTATCCTGGGCCGGATTCTAGGGTGGACGTGCTGGACATACCTTCTCTCGGGACTTCACTTTCCTCATTCAGAAAAGAAAGGATTGACTTAGATCAGATGTCTCAGATTTGTTCTGCCTAACCTTGGGGTTTCTGGAGGAGCTCCAGGAATCCTACGAACTTGCCATTTATATTTTTATATAGTTTAGCCATTTGTAATGTATTTTTTAAAACAGAAAGGAAACACCATAGATATGTAAGCATCTACCAAAATGGAGCAGACTAGAAACTAGTGCTACCAGAAAAGCTTGTATTTATTCAGATCTTGGGATAAAGGTTCTCTTGCCATATCGGCAAATGATATATAAATATATTATAAACGTGTTTGAGGAGATAAACTGTAGTTCCACATTTTTTTTTATTTAGGCTTATGCATGTCAACGCATGTAAAAGTACGTGAGAAAGGACATGACTGCAGGACACATGTAATGCACTCAGATGCCAGGAAAGGCTTAAGGATGGATGCACTCATCACAGCCTGTCAGTTACACAACACAAAACTAATGCTTAATACTTTGTGAACTTATTGTAAGTTCTGGTTAAAGTTTGACTCTTTTAATGTTCATTATAGAGTTATTGTAAGTCTTGGGGTCTTTTTACCTAACTTTTTCTTCTCCCCGGGTAAGAATAAATTCCCTTAAAGACAAAAATAAATAGGCATCACTAGTTAAAGTTTCAAAGAAAATTCATTGACGGCTATGGTGAATTAATGAGGCTCAAGTTAAAATGTGCAAGTGTCCAATTATCACCGGCGGGTGGGTTAAGTAGGGAAAATGTCAATCACAGCATGGTCAAGAAAAGCAACTTGAAGCTGTAACTTGAAGGCAGTAAAGTGTGATGGTACTTTGCCCACGTCTTCCGTGGGTAGCCTAACGCAGCTGAGAGGCTCCTGGCTGGTAGCCAGCAACGAAACAGGACCCTGAGGCCTGCAGCCACAAGGGACTGAATTCTACCAGAAGCTTGAATGAACTTGGAGCCTCCAGATAACAGCCCAGCTGACCAAGAACTTGATTTTGGCCTTGTGAGACCCATAGCTGAGAATCCAGTCAGGCTCATCTGGACTTCTGACCTACAGAACTGAGATAATAAATAGTGTTGTTTTAAGCCATTAATTTTTTCAGTGACTTGTTATGGCAACAATAAAAAACTAATACAACGCCTTTGAAATCCTCACCTGAGTCAAGAAACAGAGCTTTGCCTGACACCCCGAGCCCCCCCATGTGGCCCATCCCAAACACAACCACCTCTTTCCTCACAAAGAAACCACTCTCTTCCTTTACAGTAATTGCTTCATTGCATTTTGTCGCCTTATGGCTGATAGGATAAGCCCCAGGCAATATCTTTAATTTCATTTCACCCAAGTTTTTAAAAAATCAACAGGTCTGTGAAGTTACTTTCAGTCCACAGCGCCCTCTCCATTCCCTTCTTCTCTCTTCAGTGTGTCTGTGTAGAGCCCAGGCTATTTAACCTGCAGAGGACCCTAACCTGGATTTTGTTAATTGCATATTCACAGATCACCAAGTTTCTCTGCCCTCTAATTCCTGCAAATTGGCAGCTGGGTCCAGAGCCTTGATTAGTCTCTGACTTGATCCCTTTGGCAAGACTATAGGTGGAGGTGTATTCTTTCATCAGGAGACACCGTGTCTGCTTTTCTCTCTTGTGATGTTAGCAGCTCACTGCCTAGATCTGTCTTTCACATGTGTTGCAAAATGGTGATATTATCATTCTACTAGCTCTTTTTATTTATTCACTGGAATACTATTTTTTATAAAGAGTAGCGTCTCACTTACTATTTGTTACCCAGTGGAACAGGTCTTATGGAAATGACACAGTAAGTGCTAGGTTCTGTCCCTTTTAAAAAAATCAGTTTCAAGACAAGGAATTGATCCTATCATCTTCCAGAAAGTACTAGTTGATTTTTATTTCAAGAAAAGTGATTTTAAGTATAATAATGTTACATGCAATAAAAATTAATATTTCAAGAAAAAAATATTTTAAATATAATAATATTACCAAAACTGTACCACAAAAGTTATAGGAAATATTAAAAATCTGAAAATAACAGGATTATTTCTATTATATTCTAAAATATTTTTTTCTCTGGCTCTATTTTGGTTCATCAGTTTATGTTGTTCATTATATTCCACAAATGAGTGAGTCATGTGATATTTATCTTTCTCTGACTAGCTTATTTTGCTCAGCATAATGCTCTCCAGGTCCATCCATGCTTTTGCAAATCAATTGATTTTTTTAATGATGAATTTAAGGATTTAAATACATCTGATGGTGTCCACTTTATTAAAGCTCAAAGCATGAGTTAGCCTTACCAAATCGACTCCTGGTGGTCTCTGGCCCTAATGGCTTCCTTGAAATATGGCTGGCAAGTTGCTTTAGGCTAATGTTGTGTATACCCTTCCCCAGAACCTGGAATCAACCATTTCCCCAAGAAGCCCTCGATTCCTATAGTGGAGATAATATTTCAGCACCACAATCTAGGTGCTAGGATTAATGATGTTTTTAAAAACTGGAACAAGCTCAAGTTAGCAATGTACAGTGAGTGATTTTACTATGATTGAACAGCAGGGAAGGTGTCAACAATGATGTTAGAATATGAAGTTTGGACCCAACATGCAAACAAATACATTTTACTCTTTTGAAACTACCTGCGAATATCCAACAAGACGACACTGGAGATAGCTGGGATATTTTTAATGACTTTGTTGAACATTTTGCAATTTCTGAAAATACGTGTTTGCACCAGTGAAGTTTTAAACGGGTTGAAAAATGATTTACTGACTCTTTTCAAATTCCAAATTTTATTATACAGTAATCCAGAAAGTTGCTAAGTATATTCATGATTTGACTTAGAAACAAAATTTCCTATTGCTCTTTTTTCAGTCTTCCTGAATGGTTTACTCAAATAATATAATACACTGGTTAAGTATATAAGTTTAAGAGCCAAAAGTATAGTCATTGGTTAAATTCACTTTTAATTAAAATACTATAACACTCATGTTACTCACGAATCAGTAGACCCTTAAGATTACTTTTAACTGAAATTCTATGACTACCTCTATATTATAAATTCATCTCAGCAAATATTTGTTTAAAAACTACTATTCCAGGTACATGCTAGCTACTAGTGGAGTGGAAAGAAAGGCATAAAATAAAAAAATAAAGCAAAGTAATTGCCCTCAAGAATTGTAATTATAATGTATAGACATATTTAAAATAAATATGAGGTGTATACAATTATTAAAAATCCTAGAAATTATATATATGTGTATAATTTTATATATATATATATATATATCATATAGCCCTGCCAGCATGGCTCAGCAGTGGAGAGTCAACCCATGCTTCAATTACTGGTGGGTGCACATGCCCAGGTTGTGGGCTCAATCCCTAGTAGGGGGCATGCTGGAGGCAGCCAATCAATGATTCTCTCTCATCATTGAAGTTTCTATCTCTCTCACCCTCTTCCTTCCTCTCTGAAATCAATAAAAATACATTTTCTAAAAAATAAAAATATATATACCATATATTCTTTACTATAGGGAAAGTAAAGTAAAAATAGAATTTAGAACAGTATGCAAATTTTTATACAAAAATGTGTTTTTATAATGAAAGTAGGCACAGAACTCTAAAACAAGATAAACCAAAATGCCATTGTATGTTTTTATGTATTTTAAATATTTTACTGTTGTAGTAATTTTTAATAAATATTAACAATTTCTAATTTTAATAAAATGTATAGCATGTTCCACACAAATACTTGTACATGAATGTTTATGGCAGCATAATTCATAATACCCCAAAAGTTCAAACAACTTAAATAGTCATTAACTAATGTCTGGATAAACAAAATGTGGTATATCCATAAAATGGAATAGTATCCTACATAATAAAAGCCTAATATGCAAATCAACCAAATGGCAGAATGACTGGTGGAATGACTGGTAGCTATGATGCGCACTGACCACCAGGGGGCAGACGCTCAATGCAGGAGCTGCTCCCAGCCCTCAGGCCCCAGCTCAGCCAAGGCAGGTGCCAGCAGGGCCTCCCCCCCGACCCCCTCCATCACCCCGCTGGTCACCCCACAGATCGACCCTGATCACCAGCCAGGCCTAGGGACTCTACCCATGCATGAATTTCATGCACCGGGCCTCTAGTTCTATAATAATAAGCAATATGAATACACACTATAACAGAATGAACTCTGAAAACATTATGCTAAGGAAAAGAAGACAGTCACCACTGGCCACATTTTGTGTGCTTCTACATACATGAAATGTCCACAATAGGCAAATCCACAGAGGTAACACAGATTAGTGGTTGCCAAGGGCTGAGGAGAGTGGCTGCTAATGGATACTGGGTTCCTCTGTGGGATGATGAACATGTTCTCCAATTAGATTGCTGTCATGATTGATCAACTTTATGCAATTGCTAAAAACCACTGAAATATACACTTTAAAGAGGGGAAGATTTCATGGTAGTAAATTATATCTCCATTAAAAATGAAAGAATATGCATAACACGAACAGGAACAAAATTCATTCCACAAGTATGTTGCTTTTATACAGATCTATACAAATGAGAAGGTGGGAGGACCAGGAGAGTCTTTACAAACAAGATGGCATTTGTCAGGGGTCTTAGATGTAGAAACATGTCAACAGCCACCCAAATTTGGGCAAGCATAACAAATTATTCAAACTAATGTTACCATAGCAATGAGGGCTTGGCTAACAGGATTGGAACATTTTTAACCTAACAAGGATTCACTTTTAAGTCAGATCAACTGGAGGCTAAAAAATTCTGCCAAATACCAGGTATTGATAAGCCCCCAAAAGAAAGGAATTTTGTAGACTGTATGTGTATTTCTTAACCAAAATTCTGATTCTCCTTCAACACTTCCATCGCTGCATGTTAAAATGATACCCATTAAGCACGCCACAGCCTGCCAAGGGTAAGTACATTTTTATCTTTTGGAAATCACATCATTTTTTATGTGGAGAACGTGCAGAAAAACATGCCTTCTTCTTTCTCGTATTAAACACCGTGAACCCTCATCAGTCCAGCTGATTTACATAATGTATCTTGCCTTGAGCATGGCAGTTACACATTTGCAATCTCAGTCATCTGAGATGCACGTACATCAATCGCGTTTTACACGCTGCTGGAGAGAATGACAAACAGATCTAATTTTGTCTTTTTTTTAACCAGTATTTAACTGAAATTAAAATGTAACATGGGTTTCCCACTCCACTGTTTATGCAATCAAAGGAGAATTGTTTTCGTCCGGCCGGTGTTGCTCAGTGGTTGAGCATCGACCTATGAACCAGAAGGTCACAGTTTGATTCCCGGTCAGAACACATGCCTGGGTTGTGGGCTGGCTCCCCAGTGCGGGGCATGCAGGAGGCAGCTGATCAATGATTCTGTCTCATCATTGATGTTTCTCTCTCTCTCTCTCTCTCTCTCTCTCTCTCTCTCTCCCTCTCACCTTCTCTCTCTAAAATCAATAAATACATATATATTTTTAAGAGAATTGTTTTCCAAAATCTTTTCAGGAAATATGCTCAATTAAAGATTTACTTACAAATCCAGGGATAGTGAGTGGTATAAACAAAACATTGAATCGTTATCAAATACATCTGCTCAGCTAATACGAAGTAACTACAAAGGCACTTCCAATGGTAGATTTTCTGTAATCATTGGTCTGGCCAACAATTTCTTGGACAATTTCATTCCTCAAGCACATTGGATGTTTATATGTACACTCTACAGTTCATTTCCTGTTTTCTTTCCATTCTTTTAATGGTTAATGTACATCTTTGCCTTGATTGTAGTCTGTTCAACATACAGAATTTACACTGACCCTAATTAGCAGGAATGTCTTCTAGAGCTATGAACTACTATCCCATTTAACTAACATACACATCATCTTAGAATGCTCTAAGTGCCATAAGAAAAAACAACAAAGGGGTGCTACAAGAAATCTTATAGGATAGCGCTGAGACATCAGCATTACAAGTTCTTCTCCTTAAAGTTCTCCAAAGCCTCCTTCCATCATTTCTGGTTACATTTTCAATCCTTAGCAGGTACAAAACCAGTCATCATCTGGCCTCCTGAGGGGAGTGGGCTGCAGGATCAGGCAGAAACCGGCTCTCGGATTGGGGTCTCAGATTGCGAGAGGGTGCAGGCCAGGCCCAGGGACCCCATCAGTACACTATCGGGGCCAGAGAGGGACCGGGGAGATCTCTAGGGCGTGTCCAGCCCATCTTGCTCAGTTCTGATCAGCCAGGTCCCAGCAGCCAGCTAACCTACTGGTCAGAGCATCTGCCCCTGGTGGTCAGTGCACATCATAGCAAGCGGTTGAGCGACCTTAGCATATCATTAGCGTATTACGCTTTGATTGTTTGAATAAACGACTGGACACATTAGCATATTAGGCTTTTATTATATAGGATACGTCCTGTACATTATACTTATTGTATATATCACTGAATAAGCAAATAGCTAGAAGCAGATGACACATCGTAACTGTTATAGACTGATGCTATAGGGAATAGAAGGTAAAAACAAACACCAGGTAAGTCAGGATCAGTGATATAATTGTGCAATGAAGCTAAATGGAAGAGCAAATCAACACATCCCAGATCAACCGAACTCAGGAACGTATACTTACAAGGAGCATGCTTGCTTTATGCTAGAAATGTTCTCTTAAAAATAATTTTTCAAAACAAAGAAACTTAGGAAGTCAAAGTCACTGGGTGTTTACCACAGAGAATTCTAAAGCAGTAAAACAAAAACAGATTATGATGGCTGAGGAAATACTGTAGATCACTCTATAACCACATTAAGGGAGAAAAAAAAATGCACTGAGATTGTCCAAAAAATATTCTGAAGATAGTTAACTGGGCCAAAATGCACAGCTAAGTGAATCATCCTGCTGAGTTTGCATATTTTTAGTAGCATTAATATGGGCCAAACAAAAATAAGAAAAGACAAACATGGTTTTTATAAAGTTTCATTTTTATAAACCTCATTTCGAGGTTTGAGGAAGATAAAGATAAAATCGCATACACTGAACTTCAGTCCTGTTTCAGGTCTTATCAAATTTAACAAAGATTTGTTTGCCAAGAATATATGATCAATAGAAGGACCGAGAGTCAAAGACAGGCACACACGTCCCCCCGGAAATGTATTTAGGGAGCGCGTGTTCAAGCACAAGCCTGTCCCTCTTCCTTTCAAGTCTGAGATTGCTAACACTGTGCAGAGGCAGAGGTTCAGGCCGGGTTTGTCATGCCCAGTGGAACGGGAACAGTAAACACTCCGTTGTGCCAAGGATCCTCACGCAAATAAAGTTCATCATTTTACTGTCAAATCTATTATGGCAAAATTCAGACCATAATACTGAGGTTTATCCAATACAGTTTAATAGGCGTGTCAGCAGCTCCTGCGTCCCTTCTTGCTCTCAAGCGCTGACCCTTTCCCATCCTCCCTCCCCAGGGGACCGGTGTCACCTCCACTGTGTAGCTTTCCCCGACTTCTTCCCCACACCCCCACCCCCATCAACTTTGTCCTCATAAGTGTGCCTCTGTTGCAGTTCTCCTCATCACATCAATGGCATTTGAAGTATTGGTTATACTTCAGATTTAAAAAAATAAAAATAAAAAGCCCGTCAGGTGTAGTTCAGTGGTTGAGCATCAACCTATGAACCAGGAGGTCATGGTTAGATTCCAGGTCAGGGCACAAACCCAGGTTGCAGGCTTGGACCCAGTGCGGGGGCGTACAGGAGGCAGCCGACCAATGATTCTCTCTCATCATTAATGTTGCTATCTCTTTCCCTCTCCCTTCCTCTCTGAAATCAATAACAGTGTTGTTGTTTTTTAAAAGGGAGGGTGGGTGGATAGCCCTGAAGAACATCAGGTGAGGTGATGGGAGTGTTTAAGAAAAGGAGGAAAAGGTGAAGGAATTGAAGACTACAAATTGGCAGTTTCAAAACAGTCGCAGGTTATAAAGTACAGCATAGGGAGTACAGTTAATAATCTATACTAATAAAAGGGTAATATGCTAATTAGACCAGGAGACCTTCCAGACGTCCTTCCAGACAAATGTTGGCAGGGCCGAGGCAGAGGCAGTTAGGGGGCAATCAGGCCAGGAGGGGAGAGCAGTTGGGAGTGATCAGACCCGCAGGAGGGGGCAGTTGGGGGGAAACAAGCCAGCAGGGGGGCAGTTGGGGGCAGGAAGACCAGCAGGGGGTGCAGTTGGGGGTGATCAGGCCAGCAGGGGGTCAGTTGGGGCAATCAGGCGGGCAGAGGGGTAGTTGGGGGCAAGCAGGCTGTTGGGGGGGCAGTTGGGGGCAAGCAGTCTGGTGGGGGGAGTTGGGGGGAGCAGGCTGGCAGGGGGGTAGTTGGGGGCAAGCAGGCTGGTGGGGGGGCAGTTGGGGCAATCAGGCCAACGTGGGGGGCAGTTGGGGGCGAGAAGGTTGATGGGGGGCAGTTGGGGGCAAGCAGGCTGGTGGGGGGGCAGTTGGGGGCGAGAAGGTTGATGGGGGGCAGTTGGGGGCAAGCAGGCTGGTGGGGGGGCAGTTGGGGGCAATCAGGCCAGCAGGGGGAGCAGTTGGGGGTGAGCAGGCTGGTGGGGGGGACAGTTGGGGGCAATCAGGACAACAGGGGGGCAGTTGGGGGAGAGCAGGCTGGCATGGGGGGCTGTTGGGGCAAGCAGGCTTGTGGGGGGAGCAGTTGGGGTGAACAGGCTGGTTGGGGGGACAGTTGGGGGAGTAATCAGGCCAGTGGGGGGAGCAGTGGAGGGCCATCAGGCCAGCAGGTGGGGCAGTTGGGGGCAAGCAGACCATCAGGGGGTGATCAAGCCAGCAGGGGGGCACTTGGGGGCAAGCAGGCTGGCAGGGAGGCCAGTTGGGGGCAATCAAGCTGGCAGGGGGGCAGTTGGGGGCAAGCAGGCTGGTGAGGGGGCAATTGGGGGCAAGCAGGCCAGCAGGTGGGGGGGGGGGGGCAGTGGGGGCAAGCAGGCCAGCAGGCAGAGTGGTTAGGAGTGATCAGGCAGGCAGGAGCCAGCAGTCCCAGATTGCGAGAGGGGTGTACAACTGCCGGTTTAGGGATTGGGCCTAAACTGGCAGTCGGACATCCTCCAAGGGGTCCCAGATTGGAGAGGGTACAGGCCAGGCTGAGGGACAGCCCCCCACCCCCGCCATGCACAAATTTCATGCACTGGGCCACTAGTCCTATCTAATAATAGGCAAACATGGTAATTAACCATAGCTCCGACACGCTTCCCATTGGCTAATCAAGGCGATATGCAAATTAACTGCCAACCAAGATGGTGGCCGGCAGCCAGGCAGCTGAAGCAAACAGGAGGCTTGCTTGCTCCAGTGAAGGAGGAAGCCAAGGTTCCCCGCCTGCCACTGCCAGCCTCTGAGCTGCAACTCTAAGCAACTATGTTGCAATTATAGAACCTAAACAAACTCCAGAAACCTGCTTTCAGCCATCCGGGCTTCAGCCAGCAGGATCACAACAGTGTTACAATTATAGAACAAATCAGATCCCTGCTTTCAGCAGCGGAGGTCTCAGAGCTGCAGCCGGGCCTCAGATCTAAAGCCGGCTTTCAGCTCCAGTGACAGCCATAGAAGGTAAATAAATCCCAGAATAAAAAAAAAGAAAAAGAAAAAAAGGAGAAGTTGGGAGCTTCAGTAGCCCACCAGCCTGAAAACGGCCCTCAGCCCCTCACCCAGACTGGCCAGGCACCCCAGTGGGGACCCCCACCCTGAAGCAACAAGATGGCGGCTAATTTGCATACAAAGGCGGGCAGCAGCCAGGCAGCTGAAGCAAACAGCGGGCAAGGCTGCCCACGGTCCAGGACCAGATCTGTGACCCTGCGGGTGGGGGGGCAGCGCTTGAGGCTGTCTGTGGTCTGGGACCCAGATCCATGACCCTTCCCGGTGGGGCGGCAGCTCGCACAGGGGCGGATAGGCCGGGGTTGGGCAGGGCAGGATGCCTGGCTTCTACCCAGCCCCAGGCACTCTGGGCAGGTGAGCAGTGCAGAGAGCCTCTGGACAGGGGAGGCAGGCCGGCGGAGGGCGGCCTGTACTCCCCACATGGCAGTGGTGATAGCTGTGAGCACACCAAGCGGAGCCTACAGGCTGAGCTGAAGTAGCGCCTGCAGGCCATCAGCGCCCAGGAGTGGCTGCACAAGATCCGCCTCCTGGCCCAGAAGGTGCAGGATCACAGGGACAGCCACTGTGGCAGGCCAGACTGACGTCCTCCTGGCCGCACCACGGGGGTTTGCAGATCTGCAAAGCCAGAGGCCTCCGGTGTGCACATCTCCCCCTGGTGTGCAAACATCCCCCAGCACACTGTGACCCTCCTGCACCTGCAACAGTTGCAAATCAAGGCGTGCACAAGTTCCCCCTGCCTCTCCACTGCACTTCCATCAACCCAGCATGCCTAACACCCCCACAGGATGTGCACACATCCCCTCTGATGCACTCACGTCCTTCGGAGAGTGTCTGGGTGCTGAGGGTGGGCGCCTGTGAGATGACAGTGAGAGGGCAGAGTGGTGATGCCCTGTTCCCACGGTGGCCAGTGCAGCTATGAGATCACCTCTAGGGGGTTAATGCAGGTGCTGAGGCGGGAGCAGATGCAGACAGACACACCTGGTGGGCGTGGGCGGCCCTTGCTGAGGTGCCTTTGGTCAGCGTTCAAGATCAAGAACCCAGAGGTGGAGAGGAATTCCGTCCTCTCAGTGAAACAGTGGGATAGTCGGGGCGACTGTAGAGGAGGAATGTGCACTTTGGGTGCCAGCACCCATGAGCGAAGGCTGCCCTGAGTGAGCCTTGCTTGCTTGGGGCCTAGCGCACTCCTGCCAGGCAGAGGGTGACAGGATGTGCTTTTCCAAATTAATGAGGGGAAACGTTGATTCTCCTGCTGCCCACGAAGGTGGAAAGTGAAGTGGGGAGACATGTGGGGAGGGAGCGAGGTTCCCTGTCTGGGGGTTCCAAATTTGTTGTTGGTTTCTTTCACCTCTGACTAGAGATATACAGGGTGTCCCCCCAAAATGTATACACACTTTGAATACCTACTAATTCCAATGGTTTTAAGCATAAGAAAGAAACAACAATGGAGCTGTTATCTGTTAAAAGTGTGGGCACAAACAGGTAGTTGGACATTCCCTGAGGGGTCTCAGATTGGAGAGGGTGAAGCCAGACTGAGGGGCCCTTTTCCCCCCTACCCCAGTGCATGAATTTCGTGCACCGGGCCACTAGTCTATAATAATAAAAGCATAATATGCTAATTAGACCAGACAGCCAAATGACTTTCCTGACATCATTCTGGACATCATTCCTGATGAAGCTGTGGCATCGGGGACAAGGCAGAGCGTTTAGGGGCAATCAGTCAGGCAGGTGAGTAGTTAGGGCAATCAAGCAGGCAGGCGAGTGGTTAGGAGCCAGCAGTCCAGGATTGTGAGAGGGATGTCCAACTGCCGGTCATCCCCTGAGGAATCCCAGATTGGGAGAGAGTGCAAGCGGGGCTGAGGGACCCCTCCTCCCCAACCCCATGCACGAATTTCATGCACCAAGCCTCTAGTAATAACTATGTATGATATCAGATGGGTACTAGACTAGCCTAGTTTTCTAAATGAAGCCTCAGGAAAGAATAAATCTCACCACATTAAGCATCTGTGTGCCAGGTAGCCTATGGGATGTCTTGCTTCCTTTTCCTAATATAGTCTTTTCAATAATGCCGAGGGTAGGTGTTATTAACACCATGATTCAGAAGAAGAAACTCACATGAGGAATTATTAAATACAATATTCCTCACACACACACACACACACACCCCTTACCCACAGTGTCACTTTCTGAGGTTTTAGTTATTCACAGTCAACTGTGGTCCAAAAGTATTAAATGGAAAGTTCCAGGTATGAACAATTCGTAAGCTTTAAATTGTGATGAAATCTCAGGCGGGCTCTCTCCATCCCGCCCCGGGTGTGAATCACCGCTTTGTCCAGCGCCTCCATGCTGCAGGCTCCCCAGCTGTGAGTCACCCAGTAGCCCTTGGTTGTCAGATAAACTGTCACAGATCACAGTGCCTGTGTGCAAGGAACTCTCATTTTACTTAACGGTGAGTGGCCTCAACGCGCAAGAGTGGCGATGCTGGCAATTGGGATGTGCCAAAGGGAAGCCGTATGTACTTCTTTTAACTGAAAACGTGAGTACAGTCCAATAAGATATTTTGAGAGAAAATGAGACCACATTCACATAACTCTTACTACAGTATGTTGTTATGACTGTTCTGTTTTCTTATCTATTATTGTTGTTCCTCTCTTACTGTGCCTAAATTATAAATTAAACTTTATACAGGTATGTATGCATAGGAAAAATCATAGTATACATAGGGTTTGGTACGATCCACTGTCTCAGGCATCCACTGAGGGGACCACTCTACTCTGCTCATGCTTTCGCTGAGGTAAAGAAAGGCCAAAATCCAGGCCCCCGACTCCTGTTCCAGTGATCTCTCCATGGATCCAAGCTAAGTCAGCACTTCCCTGTGGCGGCTCCCACCTCACCTCACTTCTTACGTTCCCCATTCCCAGCATTTTATCAGCATTCTCTGGCCCAGGAAAGAACAGGGTTTATACAGAAGTACATTCACCCTGTATAAATTTATTGGATGCTCTGATTCAGCGTTAGTTACAGAAAAAAGTCACAGTGAAATAACATTATATGTAATGAGGTGAAACATTTTTCCATACTTCTCTTGATATTTTAGACATTATTCTCTGAGGTCAGAACACCACCATTGTACCCTGTGTTCATTGGTTGGAAGTTTATTCGATCATGGTTAATGCAAATGGGTAGCATGTACCTATGACACAATGTCTGCCAATGTCACTTTACAGTTAAAATACTGTCTAAAGCAGTGATGGCGAACCTTTTGAGCTCGGCGTGTCAGCATTTTGAAAAACCCTACCTTAACTCTGGTGCCATGTCACAGATAGAAATTTTTTGATACTTGCAACCATAGTAAAACAAAGATGTATATTTTTGATATTTATTTTATATATTTAAATGCCATTTAACAAAGAAAAATCAACCAAAAAAATGAGTTCGCGTGTCACCTCTGACACGCGTGTCATAGGTTCGCCATCCCTGGTCTAAAGTATTATTTGGGACTTTAAGGGACGGGAGAAATAAGACCTACAAACATTAGTTGTGAGATGAAATTCATGGAAACTTCTGGAGCCTTGGGAAATTAACTAAATGAACTCAGTCTTCCTAGACCAGTAGGAGGAAGCCAGGAATCATTACAAATGCTGGCTTTCTATAAGCTAAACGCAGCTGGGGGGTAAAATTGAGACCACATAGAAAACTCGTTTCCTTCCCATTCTGATTGCTTTTCACTCTCCAACTGCATAGCTTTTGCAATTAAACCTCCTTATGCTCATGAGGCATTTTCTAAGTGCCCTGAGACTTCAAATAAAATGTGCAGCTGGTTAAAAGTTTGCTTTCCTTGTCTCCTGATAGAAATTTATATCGGACTTGGGGCACCCTCTGGGTAAGACACAAGTGATTACGGTGGTAGCTCTAAACTTCTTGCTGAGCAATTTTACTAGATGTTATGTTCTTTTTACCGTGATGTTCAGCATGTTCTAGGAGGTTTGGGCAAATAGGTAGTCCCTTTCTGCTAGGCTTATGAAGTGTAGGTAGGCTTTGAATGGACACAGTGGGGGAAAAGTTGTCTAAAAATCAAATTCTTTCAGGCAAGCTGAATCCCTGCCCCTCCCCCAACTTCCAGCTGTCACCTCCTAGGAAAACAGTTGGCCCTAAGATGTACTAAAATTACTCTTCAGGAATTAAAGCCAATCATTTAACACAAATGATTGGCTTTAAATAAAAATCAGTGACAACGTGTACAAAGTTTCCAAATAAAAATGCCGAATGTAAATGTAACTGAGATTGTCGGGTCCCCATACCAGGGGAAGGAAGCATGTAAAGGCAGCAGGCGTTGATGTTTTCATAGCTTGGCACACTTCCTGGCTGGCTTCTAAGCGCTCTGGCACTTCTAATTTTGCATCCAGAGTCCCTGCCTTGTTCCCTTGCCATGGCTGCTATCGTTCGTACATTCTGGTCTTTCCTCCAGGCACCTCTGGCCCGAAGTCAGCAGCATTGCGTAAGGGGGAAGAGACAGAAAGTGCTCTTCTCACTCCAAGCAGCTTAGCAAATGTGGGGTGTGTTGCTTTGTGGGATTTTTTTTTTAATTTTTTCATGTCCCACCTTGACCTTTCCCGTATCACTGTCATAGTATTAGGACAAGGCTTTAAAAATTAACAACAAAAAAATGTTAACATTTCTTTGGACTCACTCTCTTCTGTAAACTAAAATTTATACATCTATGTACCTTAAGCACAATAAACTATACTGTTGATTTAAGTAATTATTAAACCTTCACTACTTCTCTTCCTCTTGTCCACGAAAAGAAGAGGCAAGATTTTGGAATGATTTCCCCAGGAAACTGCCTTCCTACCTCATTCACTATTGAGCCCAAAGACTTAGAAATAGATTCTAATGGGGTCCTCACGAAAGAAATACAAAAGCAACATGTGCCCCACTAACTGCCTAACTTATTATTTGGTCAACTGATTTAGAGAGCATACACCCAGAATCAGTGCACTGGAAATGAAATTGAAGGGCTGGGCATTGGGTTATCAATTTCAATCCAGCTGTATTCACTTTCTGCCATAACAAATTACGGTAAATTTAGTAGTATAAAGCAGCCTAAATTTATTAACTTGCATTTCTTCAATTAGAAGTCCAATAGGGTCTCATTCCTTTCCAGAGGCTCTAGGAATAAATCCATTCCCTTGCCTTTTCTGGGATCTAAAGAACACCAACATCCCATGACTCATGGTACTTCCCTCAACCTCCAAAGCCAGAAACGTTGCATCTCTAACCATGCTTCTTAGTCACGTCTCCCTTTCTCTGACAACAGCCGGAAGGTTCTCTGCTTCTAGGAACCTTTGTGATTAAGCTGGGTCCACTTGGATCATCCAAGAAAATGTCCTTATCTCAAAGTCCTTCCTAACACATCTGCAAAGTCCTTTTGCCATGTAAGGTAACGTATCCTCAGGTCCTGGGATGAGGACACAGACATGCTTGGGAAGCCATTACTCTGCTCACCACACCAGCTGTCAGAGCTTCATTCCCTGTGGGCAGACTCGTAGCCTCGTTGCTTTACTTTGCAGTAAATCTAACATCTCATGGGAAGGCTCAAGTCTGTCTCTAGATTCCATCTGTTTCCATCTAGAAGAGCTCCTTGGTATGGGCTTGGTTTGGTTTGGTTTTTGTTTTGTTTTGAGCATTCAAAAGTAGTTGGTTGCAACTACAATAGCACTTAATCGGTTTCACAATTTGTTTTCCACTTGAAAGATCATCTCAAAAATCCACAGGACCCGGCTGTATGTTCTGAGAAACTGCTGGCCCCTGCTAGATCACAGTCAAATGTTGCCGTGTCCTATCTCACATGCATCTGGAGGAGGAGTGCTCGTAAGATACGAGATGGCGCCACGGCCGGCAACTTTACTCATCTTGGGAGCGGGATGATGTAGCTGGTTTCATAAACTTTCCTTTCTTGTAGTGTTCAATTCTCTCTAAAATTTGAAGGCTTCTCTCTTACCCATCTTTGAAAGCAAAGAATTTCCTAAACTTTTTAAGAACTAGATGACTTTCCCAGACTTTACACTTATTTTTTTTTCCTCTTCATAGTCACAACCACCACAGAAAAAGAAAGCCTGGACTTTCAAAATAATAACCCCAGTTTACAAAGTTATTGTCTGGAAGCTAAATACTGAATTTTAGGTACTCACTATGAACCACAAAAATAAGTAAAATTGACATGATTCTCCATATCATACTATCACTACTGTATTTTCTTGCTGTTATATGTCCTTTATTCTACCTTGGGACTCTATGCCAATAGGAAACTGCTTTATGCTTTAAGATAAATATAAATGCCCTAGAGACTGAAAGAATAATACAGGACCTTTGAAGAAGTAAATAATCATGTGCACAAAGAATGTGGAAATGATATTTGGATTCTCCAAAGTCTGACCATTCCCAAACTTCTTGGCTTCTGCATCCCTTTACACTCTCAATAATTATGGAGCATCCCAAAGTGCTTTTGTTTATATGAGTTACATCAATTGATATTTCTTATTAGAAATTTAAGTTGAGAAATTTTTAATGCTTATTTATTCATTTTTAAATAGCAATAATAAACCCATCATACGTTAACATAAATAATATTTTTATGAAAAATAACTATATTTTCCAAAAATAGTTTATGAGAAGAGTAACATAGTTCTATATTTTTGCAAATCTCAATTGTGTGGCTTAACAGAAAGCATCAGGACTCTTCTATCTGCTGCTGCATTCAATATATTCAATCTGCTGCTTTGGTTAAAAATATGCTAAGAAAATTCAGATATTTAATTAAGAGTAGGAGAAGTATTTTAATAATCTTTCTAGTTATTTATGGATATTCCTCTTTGGTACTACACCAAAACTCAAAAAGTGGTAGTCGTCAAAGGTTAGCTGCAATGAACATTTCCGATTCTGAACCCTCATAAAGAATGTAGACAAAAGAGTAAATAATATCTTGCCACTATTATGAAAAGAGTTTTGATTTCACGGACCCCATGACTTTATCTCAGGAACTCCTGGAGTTCCCCACCCCCTGCCCTCTAAAACCCACTGCTATGTCTGCTAGGTGAGCAAACTCAAGCTTTCATTGTGTGAAACTCCCTTAAGTCAAATTAAGTCAGGACAGACTCACTCACTTGTAAATAAAGTTTAGTCAGTTATCTCTTCCCAATAAAATGTTCTACCACGTAATATGAAACTTATGCATGGCGTTAAAGAGCTTTCGTTAAAGATCTTTTGGAAATCAAATTTTACTTTGATTTGGTTCCTCATCCTACAAGTGGTTTTGTCTTCCTCTCAAAGGGTACCTTCTCCCACCCATTATGTTACCCATGCTTATACCTTATCTTAGAATTTCCATCAGGGTGTTCCTGGTTATGATCCCCAACCCTGATTATAATCTCCAGGGTATGGAGAAAAATAGCAAGTCATCTTTCATGTGGGTACAGGCTACGCAGGTGCAACAAGGAGTTCAAACCATATTTCCAGAAGGATAGTTACAGCCAAAGAAAATGCGGTAGAAACCATTACAGTGTGTTTTTTAAAGACATTTGTCCCTTGGAAAACTGTAACAGCAAAAATAATACTAGGTAATTAGCAAAACAAAACAAAAAAGATGCTAAAAGTAAATCATAAAGTCTGCTGTTCCTCCTGCAAAGCTGACTCACACACCTGGAATACTGTGACTAATTCTGACAGCTGTATCGCAAAGAAAACATAGCTGAGCTGGAGGAGGTCCAGGGAAGCCAACCAAAATGCTGAAATGAACGGAGGCTTCTCTCAGACAGGAGACACTGAAAAAGGACAGAGGGTTACAGTGATTGAAGCCTTTGAAATCATGAAAGGCGTTAGCATTTAGCATTATTAACCAAATCTACGAATTCTCAAACCATCTTTAACTTGTGGAACTCATGAGTGGCACAATTTTAAATATAAGTAGGTTCAGGAAGGATTTCTGGTGGAAGAGTCACATGGAGGGTGGGACTCTGGAATGCATCTCTCTAACTCAGGGTGGCTGTCATGAAGGACAACCATGCCTGCTCTTAATAAAGTGTTCCCTGGCCCTGGCCGGTGTGGCCCAGTTGTTTGGAGCATCGTCCTGTATGCCTAGGTTGTGGGTTCTGTTCCCCATCAGGCTACATACCAAGGTTGCAGGTTATATCAATCCCCAGGCAGGGCAGGTACAGAAGACAACCAATCAATGTTCTCTCTCACATCGATGTTTCTCTCTCTCTCTCTCTCTCTCTCTCTCTCTCTCTCCCCCCCCCCTCTCTTCTTTTCCCTCTCTCTAAAATCAATAAATGTAACCTCAGGTGAGGATTAAGAAAACAAATAAATAAAACAATACCCCTTGGTGCTGTCTGATAAAATATTTTCCTGTGCTTGTATTTGTGCAGTTAAGTGCAAAGATTATTTTCTAAGGATCCCTTGCTTTCCCATTCTTCTGACCTATGAAGGGTTCTAGCTTTGCATACTCTGTCTTTCTCTCTTCCCCCTTCCAAGAAGCTCCCACTTCTGCCAGGCCGGCTCATTTAGGGTTTCTCTGGGATGTATCAGGCGTATAGAGGGGAGAAGAGCATAGGAAATAGAAAGCTGGTGCTAGGGGAGTTTTCTAGGTGAGACATTTGAAAACTAATGGCCCAGATACACCGGCAGAACACGCCCGGTGGATGGGAGAGAAGTGGGAGGAGGCATTTTAAAAGCATTGCCTCTGAGAGATGTGAGGTATTTAAATTACTTTGAAGCACATGTTGGTTGAGGCGCTGTATTCTTTTGACCAGGGTGTACCCCAGGCTTAACCACACCAGTCAAGACTCTACCAACATTCCCCAGGTGGGCTCCTCTGGTAATGCTCTTCGGGATTCCTTGCTAAAACTCCTGGGATTCTCAGTTTATATTCCTGCTCGACCACATGACACTTTGCAGTATAAAGTGGTTAAATTAAACCCCTTGGAGGACCTCCGAAGGTAGGTAATTGGAGCATAAGAAAGAATCTGTCATCAGATGCCTTTCACTAAGTTCATTACAGATAAAACCAACGCGAAGTGGTTAGAAGCAGAGGTTAAAGTTTCACTCTCTTGGACTTGGTATAATAATGAATTAAACTGCTGGAGTGGATGGCGGTCTGCTAAGAATATGATTTGGAAACAGGAAAACCAACCAACATGCGGTTTAAAGGTAAAATAACACAAGCCTAGCAACACTACGCCTCCCTCTGATTTTATCATGTTCTTTGTGATGGGAACTGTCAGGTGAGTGAGAGAATCTATATACACCTTCTCAAGCAGAGATACTTTCTTGATATATGTGTGGCCAATGAATCACCAAAACACTCGATAACTCAGGCACTGTGACCGCAGCTCAACACCAATACATTTTCTTGAAGAATTAGCCTACTCCACAGATCCAAAAATCGCTCAAAAAAGCAGCCAGTACTAGGGAGGGGGACAAGGAGCCGACGTGAAGAGCGACTCAGAGGACAGCGGGAGCTACAAACACTGAAAACGGAATGGAAAGAAGCCGTTTGCTGTTTTCCCTGTTGGGAAAGAATCCGCTAAGCCTGCTGGGATGCATGTGCTTCGCGTAAAATGCATTTGCTGGTTTTTAAGACTCCGGGTAACATTCCTAAACTAAGAAGCCGCCCAGATTCCGCGTCCTTCATTGAACGGGCTCTGCGCTCTGCGGGGTGGTTTGCGAGGAAACCCTCCTGGCTTAACCGCGTGGCTAACCCACCCGTGTTCCGTGACAAGGTTTTATGGCCCTTCCTCCCGCGGGCGGCGCTTACTACGCCCGGCCAGCCCCAGGGCCTTGTTATTTTTTCACGTTCCTTACAGCCGCTATAAATCCTAGACCCTGGTTTTTAATATGTTCGCCGTTAAAATGTATTAGCTAAAAACCCTAGGTACATTTAATAAAAATCCCAGGCCCTGCCACCCTCCCCTCTGGTGATACGCGCCTTTCCTTCTCAAACCCCACCTTCGCTTTATGGTCTCGGGGGAGGAGGGAGACGCTTTCATTACTGCGTATGACTTCAAGTAAAAAATACTCCGTGAGAATGATCCCTGCAGATGCCAGCGGTGTGTTCGGCTCTCATTTTCCTCTGTTCACCCGGAGCTCTCGGCTGCAAATACCCGCAACTCTCTGTGAGGGAGGGGCCTTCTGGCTGCTGACGGTATTGGCCCCGTGGATCAGCCCTCAGCCTTGGACTGACTGACTGATGATGGGGACTAACTCTCCAGCGTCCTTGCCTTCAGGTGCAACCCTGAGGCATGTTCTACAGCGCCTCTCGGGGGTCCCAGAGGGGGGGAGCCCGGGCGCTGCAGGGTTACCTGCTCAGCGCTGCACCTGTCCCAGCTCCCTCCCCTTCCCTGTCTCAGTGCCCACTCCCTGGAAGGCACTGCCTGGGATTCCCTCCCCACAGAGATTAATTACTTGCACAAAATCCTTATCTCAGGATCTCCTTCTGGGGGAGCCCAACTTGAATCAGAGGGTAAACTGAGCAAGATTCTCTGATGGGAAGGAAAAAGAATCAGCCCAGCCAGTGTGGCTCAGTGGTTGAGCATCGACCTATGGATCAGGAGGTTACAGTTCTATTCCCCGTCAGGGCATATGCCCAGGGTTGTGGGCTCAATTCCCAGTAGGGGGATACAGGAGGCAGCCAATCCATGATTCTTTCTCATCATTGATGTTTTTATCTCTCTCCCTCTCCCTTCCACTCTCTGAAATCAATAAAAGTATTCTTTTTTAAAGAATCAAAACAGAACTTTAAAAACAATTCATCTAAAGGAGGAAACTGATAGGAACAACTTCACTTTAATTCAAGCCTGTCTGTGATATGAACTCACAACAGAACAAGGCAATTTACAAACATTTGACAGGGATCCACAAAAGCTTCCCTGAGGAGATCATGTTTCAAAAAGGTCTCAAAGGATGACTGCAAGTTCATCTGGGGCAGACATGTTTAGAGGACATCCAAGGCCGAGGGACAACAGACTCAAAACCAAGAGAACACAGTGCCCTTGGGGTGAGGGGACTGGAAGAGGTGAAGCAGGAAACTGCTCAGGGCCCTGAATGTGATGCTAAAGCCTAAAAGCATACCTTTCATCTTATGGGAAGAAAATAAATGTTTGATCAGCAAATGAATACTTGACAGTTGTTTAAAAACATAGGAGCAAAGCATATAAGACAGGTTTTTAGAAATAAGAACAGTATAAAACTTTCAAATCTTATACATACATATATATATAAAACCCTAATATGCAAATAGACCAGATGGCGGGACAACTGAACAACCAATCGCTATGACATGCGCTGACCACCAGGGGACGTGTGCGGCACATGTTGGGCGTCGGCAGCAGGTGGCAGAGCACGGAACATGGTGGGCATCGGCCGCGGCAGGATGGTGGAGCAGGTGAGTGGGGGCGCCAGACCAAGATGGGGCGCTGGTTGCTGTCATCTCGGGGAGCCTCTGCTGGTTACTGAAAAGTCTTTGCTCCCACGCACCGCAGTCCCTGCTGCCAGTGCCCAGCACTGGCCCTGACTGCTCGGCGCCATCAGCAGGTGCCGGCCTCATTCACACCTGCTGCTGGCGCCGTCCCCAATTGCTCCGCGCTATCAGCGAGTGCAAGCAGGGCCGGTGCCATCAGCTCATGGGAGTGGCGGCAGAGGGAGCAGGGCTGCCAGCAGACAGGGGACCAGGGACCCAGTAGGAGGGGCCGGGGGGTTGTGGAGGATGGGTAGAGACCCACCCCTGTGCCTACTGCAGCCTCACAGCCCACAGTTCCTTTCAAGGTGCACAAATTCGTGCACTGGGCCCCTAGTTTGTAATAAAGCTAAGTAAAGGCTTTTACTGGTTTAGACCAATTGTGGCAAACCTAACATTTCGGTGTATATGTGTTTGCATAGATTTATACATATGAATATTGACATTTCCCCATAAATAAAAGTAAGTTTTTAGGCAAGATGTATTCCGTGGCCTTAGATTTATAAAATATGTCAGCATGTACTGAAGAACAAAGTTGATCTGCAAAGTTGGTACTTTCCAGCATTACCTGTTACAGTGAATGTTCCATTTCCAATCCAGAAGATCTGGACTCATCCTTAACATCTCCCTCTTTCTCCTCTGCCATGCCCAGCCCAACGAAATCCTACCAATTTAACCTCCTAAACATCTCCTGAGTGTCTCCACTGTTCTCAAGTGCTCTGTCACCACCCAGTCACAGCCATCATCAGCTCTCACTGTGAGGACAGCCCCTTACCCACTTCATTCAATTCTCCCAGCAGGTCACGTCCCTCCACAACTTAGAGTCCTATGTTGGCTTCCCACTGCATCTATATATATAAAAGCCTAAGAGACTGTTGTGACCAGTAGACCGAAGGACTGGTTGACGGGTCGCTATGATGCACACTGACCACCAGGGGGCAGACACTCAATGCAGGAGCTGCCCCCTGGTGGTCAGTGCACTCCCACAGCCAACCTCCCACAGTTCCTCCCCCACCCCCCGTCAGCCGGCTGACCCTGATTGGCCCTGATCAGGACTGGGCGAGACAACCTTGATCAGCCCTGATCACTGACCTGGCCAAGGTAACCCACCTGTGTGCTAATTCATACACCAGGCCTCTAGTTTACTATAAAGGCCCAGAGTAATGCAGCCTCTCCCCGCCCATTCAGCCCCAGCCTCATCTCTTGCAAGTCACTCACTCATTCTCAATGCTCCAGCCACGCCCACACAACTTTAGTTCCCCAGAAAAACCCATAATCCCCAATATCCTGGGGACTTTGCGTGTACAATTGGGGATGATGTGTGTCATAGGCAAGCCACAATTATGGGACCGATATCAGGGTGGTATATTCTTTTTGACAATTCATTTTCCTACAAACCACCCCTTCCAACCACCTACGGTTGCATTTACAGCAAGAATTTATCATCCAAATATTAACAGTAATGTTAGCATTTGTCTCAGTGGTCTAAGATCACAGTGGTCTCAGGCTTCAACTATTTCTAAAATTCTTTTAGGTATTGGATCACTGCTCTGTGATCCAAATCCAGATGACCCCCTTGTGCCAGAGATGACATGGATCTTTAAAACAGACTGAGACAGGTACAACAGAATATCTCAGGAATGGACTCAGAAGTATGCCTTGTGATGCTAACCTCAAGTCAGATTAACTTGCATTATAATTGAAGTAAACTCTAAACTACTGTTTAAAAATCATTGTGTGTGTGCCCTTTCCCAGCTCCCTCTCCTTTACCTATTTAACCCCCAATCCTCCTCTAACATCACTTTCTCAGGTAACCGTCCCTGGCCCCAGATCAGCCCAGATCCCTCTGTTCCATGTTATCCTGATGTTCTACTATTTTCCTTCTCCAGCTGCCGTTATCTACCTGTGTGCTGATTTGATTGTCCACCTTCCTCTCTAGACCACAAGCTCTGTGAAATACATGTAGCAGGGGCTTAAGAAATTATTGTAATAAGTTAACTTGCCTCATGTATTTTATTAGTCACTTTAGATGCATTATCTATTTAGGACCGTGTATAGCTAAAGAATACTAAAGCTGAGAGAATCTTAAATAACTTGCTCAGTCGGTAATGACGAGCCTGAACTTTATTCTAAGTCTGTCTGACTTGAGCTGACACTCCCGACCACCACCCTATTCTGCACGGGAGAATAACAGGTGACGTACATGGACTTGTGTTAGTGTTAAGTGTTGCGAGAATGTTTTTCTACTCAGTATTTTCTGTTATATCATTGCCTTAATATCCCTTCAACAAAAATGGTCTTCAACATGATAGATAATTTTTTCTGAGCTTTATCTTATACAGATTCTAATTTCTAATTAATCTCTTAGCATCCTTCTCCAACTTGGTTATCTGGCTTCCTGCTGTACTATATTATGCCATTCCAGATATATTTTTCCTACTTTATGCCTATGTTTTCCTCTAACTTTTACAAAGCTAGAATAAAGAGGGAAAATGCACTACCATTATGGATTGTCAATTTTGTTCAAAGTATAAATGCATTTTCCGGTACAGGTGGGGTATGGAAAGTGTTTTTAGAATAAGGCAGGAAGGGACGATGAGATGAGGCTGAACTCTATATAGAATCAAGACTAGGAAAACTCAGTTCCAGTTTGGAAACAATGAAACCAGATAATATTCCCAGTTGAAAAAGCAAACATGTTTGAAGAATGCCTACAGCATCATGGGATTGAGAAATATGCAGAAGGCTAAACACAGTCTTTATTTTAAAAAGGAAGAAAATTGTTCGATAACATTTACCCAAAGGAGAGTTCGGTGTGATGGATAAACTTATATAATAACAGAACGACTATGTATTTTCAATATGCTGCTGTTTTGTTGATGAAAGTAGAAGCATTTACGATATACACATACAATTGTGTTAGCTTCAAACAAAAAGTGATTTGAAGAAAGAGAAAATGGGTGAAGTCCCAGTGAATTAAGAAAATCAGGTCAACTTGATTAATGGTAGACAAAGCAGTAGATGAAAATACCAACAATTCTTGCATAATCTGTCACCGATGGTTGGCAACAAGCTCAGGCATGAGCCGTGGGATTGTCCTGGCCCACAATCCTGTGCCTTTTCCCAGAGAAATCTTCTTCTGCCCCACACAGCCAGCTCCCCCCCCCCCCGACCCAGTTCCCCCAAAAAAGGCAATTCTGGCCCTGGCCGGTTTAGTTCAGTGAATAGAGCATTGGCCTGCAGACCAAAGGGTCCCAGGTTCAATTCCAGTCAAGGGCACATACCCGGGTTGTGAGCTCGATTCCCAGTAGGGGGCGTGTTGGAGGTAGCCAATCAATGATTCTGTCTTGTCTTTGATGTTTCTCTCTCTCTCCATCTTCTTCTCTGAAATCAATAAAAATATATATTAAAAAAATAAAGTAACCTATGATGCATGTCTTGGTTTAGATGCCCCCAAATGCAGATCCTGAGATAGAATTGGGGTGCAGTTACTTTATTTGGGAGATGATCTCAGGGAGCACAAGTGGGTCAGTAGGAAAAATGAGACAGGGACCAGGGACAGGAGATAAACTAAACAGAGTGTAGTAAGGAGATGGGTAATGGCTGTGGGCAACTAGGCTTCAGACCCAGAGGGTCACCAGGAGGCACCGTATGAATGGGACTTTATGAAATCCCACACAGCCATCTCTACGCTCCTATACACACACCACCTGCTTCCCAGGTGTTGCAGACTAGCGTGAGGGCTTAGGTTCTGCCAGTTCTCAGATTGGACTCTGCAAGTTCTATCATTCCCAGCCCCAAGCCTCACCTACTATCAGAGGCCAGTCTATTGTTCTGCCAAACAGTACTATCCAGCTACCCCCTGCCTGCAGGTGATTCATCTGAAATCTTGCTTTTCAATCATTATGGATGATTTTTATGATCTGGTCTTCTACCCTTTTTTGTCCCTCTGTTTCCTAAAATAATTTCCAAAGACCGTGTACCTTCTACCTAAGATGACATCTATATTTTTTATCATAAATTTAAGTAGTTGCTAGATGTGACTTGCAGAGAGCTGTAAATATTGAAAAGTGAAATAAGCCAGTCAGAGAAAGACAAATACCATATGATCTCTCTTATATGTGGAATCTAATGAACAAAATAAACTGACAAACAAAATAGAAACAGAGGCATGGGTACATGGAACAGACTGACAACTGTCAGAGGGAAGAGGGGGAATGGATGAAAGAAGGTGAAGGGATTAGCAAAAAACATATGTGCCTAACCCATAGACACAGACAACAGTGTGGTAATGGCCAGAGGAAAGGGGTGGAGGGGCCTGGGTTGAAGGTGGGCAAAGGGTGGGGTAGTTGGGTGGGGAATGGGGACATCTGTAATAGTGTCAACAATAAAAATAAAGTAAAAAATAAAATAAAATAAAACTGTTATCCACTATTTTTAATATTTCCAATGAAATATAAATCCTAAAGGAAACTGATACAATTGCCCATTCAAAAATATAAACAGACAAGTGTATCTTGTTTTATAATGTTCCCTGAAGTCATATTTTCATTTCATTTTCCTCATAGAACTTTATCTTAAATATAATAACATATTATACTTGAAAGAATTTTGCTAAATAAACCTACCTCATAATTGACTGGAAAAAAAAGGATGTAAATTGACATTTATTTTTTAATTTCCTGTGACCATAGAGGTTCAAATGTTTTTAGTTTTTTTCTTTTGAGAAGATATCATTATACTTCTCATTTAGTATACAATTAATTAAAAAAATTACAAATATGTTTAAAATATTGTTAAATAAACATATAAATCCAAATTCTACCAGAAATTCAGTTCTTAATAAAATGAACAGGACTGGTTTGTTTTTCCTAATTATTTCATCTCTTCATGAAAAAAATATTATTTGTTGCTAGAATGGGAAGAGGCCATAATTAATGTCATTCCTCATTTAAAGTAACAGCACTGAAGTTAAAGGGGACAGAGAGCAATCAATTTTTAAATTAAAAAAAAAATAGTAGCTGGAAATGGAATAGATTTTGTAATAGTAACGTCTTTCCATTCTTTGAACTTTTTCAAAGTCACATCCAAATGTAGCACAGTGGTCTGTCATCAGGGATTACTCTGATTAATCCTGAGTAGGTCTTCAGTTCTGTTTAGAGCAAAGACTTTAAAAAATCATCTGAATTATAGGCGGATGTGTTCGCCAGTCCGAGCAGTTTGCTTTCTCAATATCATTATTTCACAGAGTCCCCTGGGTTGGCACTCGGGGTTTATTCACCACAAAAAGAATAGGAGTGAATAAGGAGGGGAAATGGGGAAAGGGCAAGTGTGAAAAGAACACAAGAAGAAACCCCACAGATCTTAAGTGTAGGGCTGGTCCATAGACAAATCCAGTTGAGAAAAGAGGACATGGGCAATTGGACACTGATTTGCTTAGCGCTGCCCATGTCCCAGCATATCCCCTGGGAAAGCCTGAAACCCCAGGGTACGCGCACACACAGCCTGTTCACAGTTCACTGGCCTTGGAGTAGACTGTGACCCCCAAGTCCTTGGGAATCTTGCCTTGTGCAATTCAAAGGCCAGGCTTTTGAAACCTAAACACTGAGAATGAACTCTTAGGTTTGGCCATGCCGTCCTTTAATGAAACCCTAATGTTCTGGCAGCTGCCTGAAAAGGGAAGGAGGAACATGGGGGCAAATAGTTACCCCCAAAAAAACAGTGCATTCGTTAACATCTCAAAGTTGCACCTGGCCACAAATTAAAAGAGCCTGCTCAAAATAACAAGTGCACGGCATGCATCCTGGGTGTTACAGGATTCCCCAAGTCCAAATCATTTGATTTGGGCTTTCAGTTGAGACTTAAGATCAGCATAGAAGAAACGGCAGAGGGCAATAAGTGGGCAAAAATAGGGGTGCTGGAAATCACCAGGATATTCAGGAAAAAAGTGGGACCGTTTTTGTGATGTTCATACAACAGGCAAAGTGGGGGAGGACAACATAGAGAAGTTAAAGGGGACAGAGAAGGATCAATGGAGGGGTCCACACAGATGAAGCGCCTGCATGGCCATCTGTAATGATCTTTAACGTTCACTAATGGCGGAGGCAAAGACCAACAGTCGTTAGCATATTAATGTGAAAAGATATTCAGCAGGACTGAAAATCAACATAATATTGCTCTTCTGTTGGCCAAATGGCTCAAGGCAATCCCCTAAACTGATAATTCTTTTACTCTTTTACCAAACTTTACCTTTGATATGCCTGTATGCATTCCTAAAGGGCAAATGTGTATTCAAGTGAATAAAAAGCAGACGGGACCCAGTTTCAGAAAGCTTCTCCACTAGAGGGAAGTTTTCCGCCTGGCCCCCCATGCCTTCTAAATTCGTATTTCTTCTCTAGTGCTTTCATTTGTGTGTGGCCCCTTCTTCAGATCCTGAACCGTAGCCGTAAGTGGATGCAGCATTCACAACTAAGGCAGAAGAAATGTGGACGGGTCATCAGGACTCTATGCCATTGGAAGTATGTCAGGAAAGTAAATAAAATCCACAGGTAGATAAACTCATAAGAACAGCCTGGCAGGTCTTGCCTTTGTGGAAACTTTCCAGTGATTGGTTTAGATTCGCATGGGTGTTAAGTGTAGCTTTATTTGACATGTAGTGTGTGTATGCTTACATGTGATCATCTGAAACAGCCTACTGCTATTTAATTATATAGCAAGAGTGTGTGGTTTCACGTGGTCTAAACCAGTTGGTTGCTGATGATTTCTCTACTGATTGGTCTATTTATTAAATTAAGAGTTATTCCTTCTATCGCAGGGCAAAGGGGCACACCAAAATGGGCTCCGTTTGAGTTGAATCACCAAAATTTTACCTAGAAATGTAAAAGAAAACAACACTAAAATTTGTTATAACTTTTCTAAGCAATAGCAATAACAATGATAAGGACTTTGTCACATCCTGGCCTTGATATCAACGTTCAGATAGAGATGCTGGGACTCATATTATGACACTGAAGTAAATGTTCTTCCGCAGATGCCTGTGGTGAAGAGAAGAATGCCCCCTCCCCCTGAAAGATGTCCTCATAATTCATCCCCAGACCAGTGAATATGTTGTCTTCCACGGCAAAAGATGAGATAAATCAAGGACCTTGAGACAAGGAGGTTTTCCTTGATTATCTGAGTGAACTCGATGTGACCACAATGGATGTGACCACACGGGTCCTTCAAAGTGAAAGAAGGAGGCGTGAAGGTCAGAACCAAAGGAAATGCGACGGCGGATGCAGAGATTGGAGCGATGTGGGGCCACGAGTGAAGGATGTAGAAGCTGGGAAAGGCAGGAAAACTCATCCCCCAGAGTCTTCAGAAGGAACCAGCCCTGCTGACAACTTGAGTTCAGCCCAGTCAGACCCATTTCAGACGCCTGACCTCCAGAACTGCAGGGTGAAAAATTCGTGTTGTCTTAAACACTCCGTTTGTGGTCATTTGTTACAGTAACAGTAGGAAATGAACATAGTTCCCTAGTTAAATAACAGGTATTCTTACAAATTAACAGTGTAGACATAGCACATATTAACTACACATTAAAATGCAATCCTTTTTAACAATTATCACCTATGACTTTTGATTACCCTATGTAATCTAATGCAGTTATGAAAATAAGTATATTACTTAGGCCCAAAGGAAATTGAGAGAGGAGGGTAGCAGACATTGGGGTTATTAGAAATTATGGACCTCCCTAAAGGGTGGGAAATTTATCAACTGTGCTTTTCTTTTCTACTCAAGAAGTTTACATATGTTTGCCCAAAAATCCAAGAAAATGAAAGCACTCTAAGTATATCTTCAGTGGACAAATACATGCTTTTGGCCTAAATTCATGATGTAGAGAACAGATCAAAGGCCAGAGGTCACTGGAGAAAGGAAAGTATCAGATTTTAAAAATGGATATAACCCAAATAGCACGGGCCAGCTTGAATTTTGGTGAACCTAATGATTTTTTTGAAAAATATCTGTTAGGACTCCTCTCCATGCCAGGCCCCAGGGTAAAACCACAAGCAGGAATTAATCTGTTGTACTTTGTAAAGTCCAAGTGCTGTTTTCCTGTTTTTAACTTAAAAAAACAAAACAAAAAAACAGAACTTGAGCTAGGATGTAAGAGAAGAGATGGAGACAGCACATTTTAACCTCTTCAAGCTGCCAAGCCACGATCCCCCCTCTTTCCCTCCAGAGGGGGTCAGGCAGTGCCCACGCCCCGCCCTCTGGGAGCTGTGACTCCTAGTGAGGGGCAATGCACACAGTGTCCCCTCCTAGACCATGTTTGAAGAATGTCCAGGAGTGGGCAACGCTTCGGGATTAAGTGCACACTCATTTAAATACACTGACCTACACTCATCAGAAAGAATATATGCACCCCTATACTCGTAGCAGTGCAATTTACAATAGCTAAGACTTGGAAACAGCCTAAGTGCCCATCAGCAGATGAATGGATTAAAAAAAAAAACTATAGTATATTTACACAATGGAATACTACACGACAATTAAAAGGAAAGAACTCTTACCATTTGCAACAGCATGGATGGACCTGCTGTTGGATGGAAAGTATTATGCTGAGTGAAATAAGCCAGTCAGAGAAAGATAGGTATCATATGATCTCATTCATATGTGGAATCTAACGAACCAAATAAACTGGTGGTCAAAAATAGACCCAGAGACGTAGAATCATGACAGACTGTGGAACCTCAGAGGGAAGGCAGGGGAGGATGGGTGAGAAGAGATCAACCAATGAACTTGTATGCACATATGCATAAGCCAGGACACAGGCAATGGGGTGGTGAGGGCCTAGGGGCGGGGGGGGGGGGGGGACAGGAACGAGCTGGAAGAGGTTTAAGGGGGGGGGGGAACCTACGTAATACTTTCAACAATAAAGATTAAAAGAAGAAAAAACATAAATACACGGAACTGAGAAGGAACAAGTGAGAAGACCCTAAGGGTGCCCAAATAATCGTAGCCTCATTAGTACTTCCTGGAAAGTCCTTGACCCTTAATAACACTGTTGGCTTCTCTCTCCATTTCTCCCCAAAGTGGCATGGGCATGCCGCTATGATCAGATGGGAAAGCTTGTGCTCCTTTTGAAGTCACCTCCAAGTTCAGCAGCTGCTTACGCCCCAAAATTCCTCCTACACGGCGGTCATCCAAAGGTCCAGCTGAGTGAAGACTGGCTCCCTGTTGGCGGCTGGCAGGAATTAGCTCCTCGTGGCTGTCGGACTGGGGGCCTCAGCTCCTGGCAGTGGGACCTCTCCTTAGGAAGCTTCTAGCATAGCAGCTGGCTTCCCTCCAGAGCCAGGGCTCCAGGTGGGAGAGAAAAGAGGGCGCCAGAAAGATAGTCACTCTCTTTTTGTAACCTGACTCGGGAGCGATATCCCATCACTCCTGCCATGTTGTGTTTGTTAGAAGCAAGTCACCAGGGCCAGCAGAGGAGAGGAGACCACACAGGCCATGAAGATCAGCAGGCAGGGACCAGAGGGAACCTCCCAGAGGCAGACCCCCATGACGGGCAAGTCCTCCTCCCTGGGAGCAGCTTGCCCCCAGGAGAATTGGTAGCAGTGGGGTACACTACACGTGCTCTTTCACACCCGCCAACTGGGTAAATAAACTGAATGAGTGAGGGAACAGTGGAGAGAGGAGCTAATGGGGAAAGGTGAAAGGGAAATAAGAAGGTCTTCTAAATGGAAAGGAACATCAAGAATAAGGAATGAGCAGTCCCCAATACTCACAATACCCTGTTTATACTACAACATCCATTTTACACAGAAAGAAAGTGAAGTGTGGGGAGACTGAGTAACCCACGGTCACACAGATACTGTGTGATGGAGCCTGAATCTTTCAGCACCCAACCCCTGAAAAACTGCCATTCTCTGTATTATAATTATAATTGTACTTCCCCGTGGTCAGAATCTGCTTGGAAACAACCATTTGATTAATTGGACATTGATACTTGCCAGTGAAAATATCTCATTTCAAGAAGGGGAGTAAATTATTTCTTCTGTGTCCTTAAATGTCCCCCAAACGTGAAGTTCTATGACAGGGATGGGACGATCGCTCTGCCAGGAAAGCAGGTGCACACCTGGCTTGGAAGCAAGCGGTCACCGGAGCCGACCGCTGGCCCTGGAGATGCAGCAGAACCCTGCGCGGTGCGGCCGGGGCAGTCAGCCCAGGGCCTGCCAACAGCCTGTAGCACAGGCAGAGGTGGTGACGTCCAAAGGTCTGTCCGGAGCCCGTGGGTGGGATGTGTGCTCCTGAGAGCATGCCAGGTCGCAAAAGCACTGCTTTGAACTTGAAACAAGACACTTGCTTTCATCGGCTATCCGGTCTCTCCTGCCCTTTGTTCTGTGACATCCACTATAGATCGGAGATGGTGACACTGGGCCGCCCCGGCCTTTGAAGTGCAGGGTCTGTACAGCAGCTATTTCCAGTCCTACGTGCTGCACAGAAATATCAAGCCTAGGGACCTTTGTCTCGTCACGATTTTGCAAAAAATTGACCAAAAAACAAAAACATTTTAACCGAAGTATTATGATAGGTGCACTCTCAGATTTATTCACTGGATATTTGAGTGCCCACTGTGTGCCTGGCACTGAGAATAAAACAGAGGACTCATGTGCCACGGCTCAGGATAAAGGAACTGGTGTGAACGTTTCCCGGAGAGACAGGTATAACGAATGTGCCACAGAAACCTGTTTCTCCCTCCAGATCAAATTTCGCTTGTTGGCAATACACAGATTCTTCTAGAATAGGGACTATGCGAGATTGAGGCTCTACGGGGGTCAATTTGCCCTCCGTGCATTTCCTCCCCTGGCAAAAAAATATAGTACAAGTGAGCGGCACGAGTGTTTGTACAATTCACACAGTCTTCACTGACCTGGACACGGCAGAGTTCCTCTTCGGTAACATCGGCTGTTTCCTACCTAAGCATCCTCAAGAGTCTCCATCCGAACGTCCTGTCCATCACATGAAGCATCTAGCGGTCAGCTTTCCCTGGGACATGCGGGCAGGTCGCTGTGGTATTGGTGAAACCAATGAAGCACTGACAGGCGGTTGAACTTGAATTACTCATATCCTCCACCCCTGTCTTACATTCTGTTCTTCTTTTCTCTGTGAGTTACCAATGTTTTGAATTAAGTTCCCTACCCACTTCCCACCCCCAGTTTCTTCACACACAGATTTTTTTTCTTTATCTGACCTTTTAACGACCTCCTTGTTCTCCGCAAGCCGCTGTTATTGTTCTGCCACAGCACCTCCCTACCCAATCCACCAGCAACGGCAGCCCTACTGCTGAACTCTTGTCTCCCTCACGCTCGTATTACAGTGACCTCCATCCACAGATGTCTGCTCTCTCATTTCCCGGTGCGTTTGGGGGCTGGAGACAAGCCATCATCACAGCTCTTTGAAGGAGATATTAACATTAGGTGTTAGAGCAGTCTTCCTAATACTAAAATATTACAGGAGTTGAGATTTCTACATCCCTATTGGGAGTTTAAAATGAAATGGAGCCACCCACATCTTTGTTTCCCAGACCTACCTGCTCATCGAGGGAACATAAAGCAGGTTGTGTTCTGCTAAAGGAGGGACCCACGTTTGCAAAAGAGCCTCCCTGAGTTCAGTGCGGACACTTCAGACCCTCATGCAGAGACACGGTGCATTTATTTATTTTTTTACATATATTTTTATTGGTTTCAGAGAAAGGAAGGGAGAAGGGAAGAGAAAGAGAGAGAGAAAGAGAGTGAGAGAGAGAAACATCAATGATGAGAGAGAATCATTGATGGGCTGCCTCCTGCACACCCCACACTAGGGATCGAGGCAGCAACATGGGCATGTGCCCTGACCGGGAATCAAACCGTGACCTCCTGGTTCAAAGGTCGACGCTCAACCACTGAACCATGCCAGCCAGGCTAGATACATTGCATTTACTTATAAACTAGAGGCCCAGTGCACAAAATTTGTGCCAGGGTAGGGTCCCTAGGCCTGGCCTGTGATCACGGCCGATATTCCCCAGCTGCTGGCAGCCGGTCCAACCCCGCCACGCCCACACTGTCCGCCCAGGCAATTGGGGCCCCAGCACCGTCCACGTCCACTGCCACCCACCCCCAGTTTCTGGTTCCCCATCGGGCGATTGGAGCCTGCTGGCCAGGGGAGGGACCAAGAGGTTGACCGTTCCCACCCGCTCACCGGCCCTGCCCCTGCCTTCACCAGTCGTCCTCTGTGTGTGGGGTGACCAGTGGGGTGATTGGGCCACGGCGCTGTCCAAGTCTCTGCCACTACCCACCCCCGGTTCCCGGTTCCCCATTGGGCGATTAGGACCTGCTGGCTGGAGGCAGCTCCTGCGTTGAGTGTCTCCCTCCTGGTGGTCAGTGCACGTCATAGCCAACAGGTTGTTCCACCATCCAGTCTATTTGTATATTATGCTTTTATATATACATAGATGTCTGTACAACTTTCAGCTCCGACAACATGAGCACACCACTGAAATCTTTTCATCTCCATTTTTCACGGTTGTCTGCCTCAACCTGTCTGCTTTTAGCCATAATCAGGAATTTGGCAAGACAACTTTTTTTTTATTTTTTTAATATTTACAATTTTGAAAATTTGGGTTGTTAAAGTAATTTACCCTGAGCTTCTGCTTATAACGAATATTTCTAAATTATGTACCATGAATTGGAGAGGCAATGAGGAATTTTGACATGGCCTCTGTAATAATTCTGATCAACACCATGCCACAGTTCTCATCAGCGCTAAGCGATCTGCTGCCTGAATATCTCATTGAAATGAGATCTCAGCACTAGGCAGGGAAAAGCTTCATCTTTTCAGCCCAGTCGGTTCCATCCTCTCTATCTGTGACAACCTACGTGGTAGCATTAAGTAAAGGCATCAAACGTGTGTGCCCGCTCATGAAGATGGCTAGTGTGTCAATTAGATGCTGCTATGTAACACACCACCCCACAACATAATGGACCAAAACTAACCATCATTCATACAGCTCAGTGTCTTAGTCCATTCAGGTTACTATAACAGAATTCCACAGGCTGGGTGGCTTGCAAACAGCAAGTATCCTCATAGTTTGGGATGCTGCGAAGTCCAAGACCATAATGCCAGCAGATTTGGTGTCTGGGAAGGGCCTGCTTCCTGGTTCACAGGGCCACCTTCTTGCTGTGACCCCACATGGCGGAAGGGGCAATGGATCTCTCTGGGGCCACTTTCATAAGAGCATTAGTCCCATTCATGACAGTTCCCTCTCAGACCTTAATCTCTTCCCAAAGGCTCCACCTACTAATACCATCACATTGGGGGCTAGGATTCAACATAAGAATCTGAGGGGACACAAGCATGTAGACCGTAGCACTCCTGATTCTGTAGGTCAGCAGCCTAGACTAGAATAAGCTGGTGCTTCTACTCTGGGCTGAGCCACCCCAGGCATCTGAGGTCACCTGTGGCGTGGTTATGTGGCTCTGCTTCCAAAAGTCAGCAGGCGGTCAGCAGGGTCGCTCAGCTCTGCTCCATGTGGTCTCTCCTTCCCCCACAGGCTAGTCTGGGCGTGGTCTCATGACCTTGAAAAGGCCCTAGGAGAGAATGGAAGTGCACAGGTATTTTGAGACTGTCTTCGTTTTCTATTTCTGCACAATAACTACCATGAACTTAGCATCTTAACACAACAATCATTTATTAGCCCACAGTTCTATAAATCAGACCTTCAGCACAACATGACTGTCTTCTCTGCTCTGGGTACCACAAGGCTAAACACAAGTCAGTCTGTCTTATCTAGAGCCTGGCAGGCGGGGGGATATCTGCTTCCAATCTCATTCTCGGTGTCGGAAGAATTCAGTCCTTGTGGTTGTTGGACAGAGGTCCCTGTGTCCTTGCTGGCTGTCAGTCAGAGTTCACTCTCAGCAACCACAGGCTACCCACACTCCTTACCACAAGGCCGTCTCCCAGGCAGCAAGGGCACTCCAAATCCTTCCCATGCTTCGGGTCTCTGACTTCCTCCGGCTCTGGCCTCTAGATCCAGCTTCAAGGACTTACAGTATGCGATTAGGTCAGGCCCATCTGGATAATTCCTTGATCTTAAGGTGAACTGATTTGGAAAGTTACTTATATCTGAAAAGTCCCTTCTGTTATGACATAGCTCATCCTATTCACAGGTGCTCACGGAGGTCAAAGCAAGGAGATTACACAGTCGGGGAGGATCTCTAGGGGTCACCTTGGAATTCTGCCTTCAGCAGAGGCTGGACTCCCCCGGCTCATCATCACTTCTACTACATTCTGAAGACCAACGCAGGGGAGCCCGAGTGCAAACTGTGGGGAAAGAGACGCTACCATTTGATGGAAGGAACTTCAAGTCACCTTGCAAGTGGGCGTCGACACAGGAGGTGGAGGATGGAGACCTTTTGTTTTTCTGCCATCAGCCATACACCGTCCGCCTGAGACTTGCTTTCAGCCATGCCGATAGTGGGTCTTGCTACAACGAGGTGACCTGGAGAGCAGGCCCACTTCTCAAGACGAGGATGAGGACATGGACAGGCAGGCAGTAAAGTCAGGCGCACACTGCCCCTAGGATAGACCAGCCTCTTTTACTTCCTGATCTCTGCCTCCTGCTCTCTCGTCAGCAATAAAACGTCAGGACGCTTTCACGCCACACTTCAGGGGGCTCCAGGGGAGGGACCTTGCTGTTCCCAGCCGGAAACCTGAGCACGTTAATATCCTTTCTAGAAACCCTGCTGACTCTGTTCCCAGAGCAAAGGATGAGAGAGGCAGGTGCAGAGGAAATAAAAGCCGGTGGGAAAGTCACAATGGGCAGATGGGTTTCCTTTCACCTGCTGATATTTCAAGATTCCTGGGGTTTTTAAATGTTACCTTTATCATACGTCCTAGTTCTCCTCTCCCCTCCCTACTTAAGATTGAGGAGCTGGGAAGGTTTACAAGAAGCTCCCCATCAATTCTGCAGTAGAAAGAGATGAGTCCCAACTAATACAAAAAATATATATATTTTTCTTCTGTCCTCAGTGAAGTTATATCTGTTCATTTTTAATGTTTTTGGGGCTTTGGAAGCAAGGCCAGAGAAAACAACACTTCAAGTATCAGCCTCCTTTTTATTTTATTTTTACTTTTTTATGATTTTGGAAGCGTTGAAATCATGGCCTATTTGTGTTTAAATGGTTTTTCAGAGCTTAATTCGTCCGTAGAAGGTTTAAAAAGAAAAAATATAAGCTGCTCTATGATTTCTGGGTTGCCTTGGAAATATGCACCCACTTTGAATGAAAGCTCGTAGGGGACATTTTTTATTTTTTTTTAAGAACTCTCACCAGCTGTATAGAATCGTGCCTTTACATACATCACTTTACTGCTTTCACATCTCAGCCAAATGGGCCACACTTACCCAGCTCTGCATTATTTCACAAGCCCCGTCTGCCAAAACTCTCACAAGTTTCCACTGCTGATTGGAGTCTAGCCAGTGATATGCCCCTAACATTCAAGAAGGGCGAGAGCGAAGCTCAAAATAAAGAACCATTTTCAGGGAGAAACACAGTCAAGAGCAGGTTGAGGAGAGACACAGGGCAGGGAACTGCACTGCAATGGTATCTGTTTGGAGACAGAATCATAGGGGTGCTTGAGGATTGTTTATCAGGTTCTTCACGTGACATTTACTAGTAGGTCATTGTTGCAGGTGGAGAGCTCAGAATAGCAGTAACTTTCAGGCAAATCTGAGCCCCTCTTTACATATTAATCTTTTTGTCACCTTCCATTTATGTATGTGTTAGTGAAGTAGCAACAGACGTGTTTAACTTACTTTTTCAAAAAACTATTAGCTTAGCCGGTGGTCTGTACTATTTCCACATTTAAGCAATAAACCAGTGTTTCTTTTTAAACACCCGACCTTTCTCAGCTAAGTTTGTTGCCAGATCTCCCCAAAAGACAGCTAGTTTATTAAATATGTTTACTGCTGTTATTTAGAGGAGGTGTGGCAACCTTCTGAGTGGGGCGCAACGTTGCTGGTGTGTTTGTCTTACAATGGAAGGCTAAGACAAGATCAAGGGAAAGGAATAGGGACCCGGGTTTTGGTGTGGAGCTGGGGAACGACTCCCCTCTCCCCACCATCGTGCTACTTTCCATCAGTCAGAAAGCCGATCATCTCCTTATAGAGTAACCCTCTGCAGGGACACATGGGTCAGCCTTTCAGAAGCCTGTCTGTGATCCAGGAGACAGCCGCGCGGAGAGACCGGGGCCTGGGCCCTTATTCTTGGGCTTTTTCATCCAGTCACAGCCTGACCCTCTGGTCCCCAAAACAGTAGGGCCTGGGGCCTGTGAAAATCATCCTGATCCCCAGTGTTTCTAACTTATATCATTTCTCACCCCATCATAATGCCCGAACTGACTCTCACATTTAAACAGACCCATGCAATAGAAGCCAACCGCAGCTCAGGCACTTAGGGGACACTTGAGTTTACACTGGGTCAAAACCAACAGCGCCCTCGGGGAGTTTGCTTCCAAGTAATTTGAATGCATTTTTGCTTCCAATGTGTTTTTCCTGGTAGAATGATCAGAAAATGATAATATAAACTAAATATAAAATGTTACCCATAATTCCTCAGAATGGGGGGAGGAGGTTAGCAGTGTTCATGAGAGCTGAAGAACATGGGCGTGAAGGTGCCTTCTTCATGGAATCCTTTTTTAAAATGTCTCAATTGGAGGAAAACGAAGTCTTCAATACTAAAAAGAACTTTGTAAACAAAAATTTGATCTGTCACCCTCTAGAACAGATCAAATCGCACGTTCTGTGACAATGAAAATGAAAATGGTCTATGTCCGCGCTGCCCCAATTAGGTGGCCACTAGCCACATGTGGTTATTTAAATATCAATGAACTAAAACTCAATAAACAACTCAGTTCCTCCGTCACAGCAGCCATATGTTAAGTGTTTTACCGCAACACGAGACTAGCGCCTCCTACAGGACAGCACAGTCCCAAAATCTAAGATGTTTCGGTATACCGTGCAAATACTTATTCAAAGTTTGCCAAATAAGGATGGAAATGGAAAGTGTTCCCCAACAAACCTATAAAGAGCATAAGAAAAAAGTCCACTTTGTGTCATCTGAAGGGTTTTTTTCCCTTTCCATAAAGTTTCAGCCAATAAGTAAACCAAGTTAGCAGTACTTTTCATCCCCACGCCTTGAGCAAACGCTCAAGTCCTCCCAGGAGGGCTCCCTGGATATGCGTTTACGCAGCCTGTCCACAGAAAGCACACTTTCCAAGCACCCAATGTATGCTTTTCATGTGAACTCACCCTTCTGGACCTTGGAGTATATTTATCATGGAAATTCCCCTACACAAAGCCTATCTATATCTTTGCAACCACACTTTCCAAGGCTGCTCCCTGGAGCAGGTTTCTCTATTTAGCTTTGTCTATTTCTACAACCCAGACCAAGCAAGAAAGATGGAAACAGACAAAGTCCTTGATTGTACCGGGCAGCCTCCGGAAGGCCTTTACTTCTCCATGAGAGCTGACATAAAGCAGGGATTCAAACGAGCCCATGTCAGTGTCTCAAGGCCCACCACAGACTTTTGCCTCATTTTCAGTCAATGGGTATCATAGTCCACATACAGACAAGAGAGTTTATTCATAAAGTCATTCATACCAATGTATTCGTACAAAGTGAGGGGATCTTGTGTGACAGAAGAGGTGCCTTTATCCAGCCTCAGTTTCACCCTCAAGGGCTTCCCTCCTATAATGTTCTTATAAGTTTAATATTAAAGTGAGACCAGAAGCTATCAAAAGCACCATTCCGTCTCTCCGTGCCCCTGAAGTGTACCAGCGGACACAATTTGCTTTATTTGCCTGGGGGCTGCCCCAGTGTAGAGAGGTGGGGAATCCCCTAGCACCGTGGTCAGCAAACTGCGGCTCCTGAGCCACATGCGGCTCTTTGGCCCCTTGAGTGTGGCTCTTCCTAAGCCTTAGGAGTACCCTAATTAAGTTAATAACAATGTACCTACCTATATAGTTTAAGTTTAAAAAATTTGGCTCTCAAAAGAAATTTCAATCGTTGTCCTGTTGATATTTGGCTCTGTTGACTAATGAGTTTGCCGGACCGCTGCCCTAGCAGGTCGATCCCCTCAAGGGAATATCTTCAAAGGTAAACCGGTCTGAGGTCGCCAGGGCTCCGTGTGCCCCGAGGTGGCCTTGAGGAGCTCACAATTGCTGGTTTCCGCAAGCTCATCAGCATTATCTAAGTCCGGACCATCTTCACCAAGAGAATTGACATTGTCAATGGTCTCAAGTGAATCACATTTGGAATTAGCCCCTGGGGGACTTGCTTATTAATAAATGCATCATCTCCTTGAGAACTGTTTCATGTATTTTGTGACACACCGGGCACTGTTCATAAATGTATATGTGCATGACCACTAATATAATTACTAATGTAATTTACTCCCTGAGCTGGTTGTTCATTCATAGGCACACACATTACCACCAGGTACTTGAAAAGCATTTGCCCCATTACCTCCATACTGACTTGGCCAGTTCCAAGCACAACCTCCAGCCTAAACCCTTATGACCAAGGTTGAGCCCAAACCAGATGGGGCATGGGATGAACTCAGAAAAAATGAGATATGCCCAGACTCATCCCCAGTATCAAGCTCAAGAGTCAGTCTCCTACTCCACCCAACCAAACATTTTACCTCCAAAAGCAGTAACACAAGGTCATGCTTGAAACATATGTGGAAATAACAGCATTTGAGGAGAAAACCAAAAGTGAGGATGGGCAGAATGTCTATAGAAGAGTTCAAACCTGATGCAGAGAGAGTCTTTCTCAGAGGGACAGCAAGCCCAAGTTTAGAGCAGATGTTGGCAAACTATTGCCCACAGCCAACTCTGCCTGCCTGCTTTTATAAATAAAGTTTTATTGGAACACAGCCACGCCTATTTGTGTCCCGATGGCCTACAGCCGCTTTCCAGAAACAACTGCTGAGTAAAGCAGTTGCCATAGAGACTGCATGGCCCAAAAAGCTGAAAATAGTTACTATGTGGGCCTGTGCAGAAAGTTTGCTGACCTCTGGTTTGGGGTTTTAGATTTTTCTGAAAACAGTCATTATTGGAGTTCCCTGAAGCAACAATTTTTTTCTGTTAAGAAAAGAAATGCAGGGCAATTGAACTGCATCTGTATGTCCATTACAGAGTAACATGCTTGCCTCAGTCTAACAGGCAGTTCTCAGTCCCATTGCCCGGTTGCCCTAAGTTCTGAGAATAATTACTTCTCTGTTAACATTTGGTAAACTTATCTTCAGAAAATTGAAAAAAGGCTGGGAACATCTCTGAGGCTTAATTTCAAAATATGTTTAAATCTAAAGCTGGGATTCTCCGAGTGGGTAGCAAGAATAACAAAGTGTTTGCCTAAAGGCTTTTCAAGGGGACGTTGCTGATTGGTACTTTGTAGTACAGGCCACAGGAGTGAACTTGAAAAACAGGCATAATTGCTTTTCCAAGTTTTCACCAAAAATAATCATTTTTTAAAAGGTTCCAGTAACTTGCCCGCTAGGGAAAGAAGAAAAAGGGGGAGAAAAAAGTAAAGAGGGACAGTGACACAGTGGTTTTGCTCTAAAGTGATCATTCGTGATGTCATGCTGCCATCTACAGGATTTCAGAATTTTTACCCGAACATGGGAGCTGCTCAGCCATGCTGGGATCCGCTGTCTCACACTCAGCCGAAAGTAGCACTCGCCGCTCTGACTCCGCAGCGATGGAGTCAGGCAGCAGCCGTGGTGAGACCTGAAATCCGAGAAAGCCAATTTGTAAAAAAACTGGTAAATTTGGGGGGTAAATAATCTAAGGGCAGTGCTCACTGAGCAGCACGTATAGTAAAACTGTAACAATACAGGTAAGATTAACATGAGCCCTGTGCAAAGATGAGGCACAAATTCCTGAGTGTTCCATATGTAAAAGGAAAAAAAATATATAAGAGGATGGATTAGTTTGCTAGGGCTGCTGTGACAAAGTACCACAGACTGTGTAGCTTAAACAACAGAAAAGTATTGTCCCACAGCTCTACAGGCTGGAAGTTCAAGATGAAGGTGCCGACAGGGTTAATTTTTTCTGAGGTCTTCTCCTTGGCTAGTAGACGCCTACCTTCTCACTGTGTCCTCACAAGGCCTTTCCTCTATACTGTCTGTGCCCCGATTTATTTTTATAAGGACATCAGTCATTAGATGAGCGCCCACCCCAATGAACTCATCTGATCTTAGTTACCTTTTTAAAAACCCAATCCCCAAATACAGTTACTAGTACATCCTGAGGTACTTGGTGTTACGATTTTAATGTATGAATGGGGGTGGGGGGAGCACAATTCAGTCCATAACAAGAACTAATAAATTAAATAAAGTACTTGCTTCTAATGTTTGGGCCTAAAAGGAATGGAATACAGTAAGTAGCAAAGCATTAGGATGTCAAGAAAGAAAATAGAGACGAAGGGAGGAAGGAAGGAAGGAAGGAAGGAAGGAAGGAAGGGAGGGAGGGAGGGAGGGAGGGAGGGAGGGAGGGAGGGGGGAGGGAGGGGCAGAGGGAAAGAGGGAGGGAGGGAGGGAAAATCTTGATGAATGACTAGAGCCTAAATTGGTCCAAACAAGGTCTTGCTTAATTAAGGAATTCACCCATTCTGTGCCTACTAGGAGGAGGAGGAAGACTAAAACAAGAAAAGATGGTAAAAGTTGGATGATTCCAGCAGATAAAACCACTAATCTTGGCCTGATATGCCCGCATCATTCAATAGCCATGTATCGTCCAATTGTGTCTTTTTTTCTTTCCTTATTTTTTTTTTTAAGCATTACAGATGTCCCCTTTCATTTAATAGTGTCTTAAAGCTGCAGTCACATGGCTACCAGGTGCTCTATTGCTCTGAGGCTATCACAGAAACCATACACAAGGCAGATCCCAGAAGAAAACTGCCCCTTAAAGTGTTCTTTTAAATTTACACTGAAGCTTTACCCCAAATTGAGCAAAACAGGAAAGTATGAATTTGCTATTCCTGAAAGGTATTAATGGTCATTTGCTGAACGCTGGTCTGCGTGTCTATTGAAGGGTAGAAGCCCCGGTTGTTTATATGCCCTGGCACAGCCGGGGAGGGAGGCACAGAAGACGGCGCACCGTTCCCACTAAAGCAACGGCCTGCTGTTTCACTGGCCGCTCCTGAGCCCGCCATAACAAACGGTTGCATTTACTCCTCATCTATCATTTCTTCTTAATAAGTGGGACAACAGCCTCCATTTCTTATGATCCCTGCTGTGCAGGAGGTTTGTGGTAGGTCGTCTACGTACATTCTCTTATTTGATAACCACCTTAGCGATTTTTTCAGCCACATAAACGCATTGGACAGAGATCTTTTTTATATAAATGATTATAAAATATGTAAATTACATAGACCACATTTTGTAACCATTTTGTTTTATGCTTTTAGGGAAAATCCACAGGCTGCAAATCCAAGAATTACAAACTGAACAGTGTCATGTTGTTTTTGTCTTGCAATGTGGCAGGGTCGGTATATTCTGGCTGCGGGAATATTATACATCAACTCACATACTGCTTAGATTTTGTTTGTTTTTTTACTAATGGTGTTGAATCATAAAATGCATAGAGTCACAGACAATACAACTGTTAGTCTCCCATTTTCCTAAGACAATAACTGAAGTAGACTAAGCACCACTACTAACAATAACAACAAATGTGGCATTATTCATTTATGGGGAAAGTGCAAATATAAGATAATGCTTACTATGTACAGTTTCAATTGCTACTGCATTGGGAAACGCATGTGATTGTAGTACTTTTTAGCTACAAGATTGAACTTTTGGGTGCGAGCCTTTTGTGGGGCAACACTGCCATCTGGTGGTTTAAATGAGGTATTTCACAGCCGTTGGAGAGAGCGACTCCCAACCCTTGAAAATGTTCGGGTCTCCTTTTTCCCAGGATCTGTAATAGAGACAGCGAATCTGATCTGTACACATCGCATGAGGGAATCTACATGTCATCCAAAGCGTATGCATGAGGTTGTCCCGGCCTTCACTGCCTGAGACCCGGAAAGGGGGGGCCCTGTTCTGCGCCCGCACCTCCCCATTTAGAGGCCTCGGCTCTCCCTGGCTGCGGCCCGCCCTCCAGATCCAGGAGTCCTGGGGCCACGGGACGCGCCTGCCCAAACCCACGCCTTTTTCTTCCTGCTGCCTCGCCCTCTCCCTCACCTCCACCGCCGGTTCCGCTCCCCTGCCTCCTATTAATGCGCGAATGCTCTCATTCCGCCTGAGGTTTTAGTGAACAATAGCTGGCTCCCGCTTCCCAGATATCATTTGCATTAGAGCAGCTTCCCGAAATATTCCGACACACCCCTTCCCGGCAACAGTCACAACGAAGGGGAAGTTCGCAGCGCAAAAGCAGACCCCGGGGACCGCCGCCAGTCTCCCCCTCCCCGGCGCACATCCGCCTGCCGGAGCCCGGGGTCGTGCCCGAGGCGTGGAGCTCTGCTGCCACCTTCAGAGCGCTCGTCATCGCAGCACGTCCTGCGGCTGCTGTTGACGTCATCAAAAACGTCCCCCAAAGCTCCGGCCGTACCAGGTGCGTGGCTTGTAGAGATCGGCTGTGCGCCACCTGCCTACAGGTAGCCATGCCGCGCTGGGCACGTGGAAACTTGTTAAGGGGAAGACCCATGCGGAGTCTTCTTACGATAAGTAAATAAAAGCTATTTAAGTGGGAAGAGGGGGAGGAAGGCTGTCAGAGGAGGAGTCTGTCCGAACCTGGCACAGAGGCAGCTACGACAGCAGTGCCCGGCGTTTCACTTGTGCCATTTCACCCGCCTTGTGGCACATTTTATTTGCTCCTTTATCAAATAATAAAAGTAGCTAACACGCCCTGGCCGGTTTGGCTCAGTGGATAGAGCGTCGGCCTGCGGACTGAAGGGTCCCAGGTTCGATTCCGGTCAAGGGCATGTATCTTGGTTGCGGGCACATCCCCAGCGGGGGGTGTGCAGGAGGCAGCTGATCGATGTTTCTCTCTCATCGATGTTTCTAACTATCCCTCTCCCTTCCTCTCTGTAAAAAATCAATAAAATATATATATATTTTTAAAGTAGCTAACACTCTGTAATGCAGATATATATGTCATAAAAGGTTATAAATGTCATGTTTTACATACATAACGAAACCAGATGGATATACGTGATCTACAACCACCCTACAGTCAGAGCAGCTGGCGCTGGCAGGCGGGTTCTGGGTCCTGCATCACGGTTGCCCTGCTCACACACTCCACTGTCTCATCATCTCCGCGGTGGGTCCTATGATCAGCGCCGTCTATTCACAGAAGGGGAAACGAGGCTCGGAGAAATGGGCCTGTCTGGAGCTCCCCGGCTAGTGCATGGCTGGGCTTGGACTTCAGGCTTGTACATCTGCCTTCGGAATACTAACAGAGAAAAGAGAGAGTAGAGACAAAAGGCGTAAGAACAGTAAAGAGAAATAGAGAGAGAGAGAGAAGAGAGAGGGGGGCAAGAGAGAGAGAGGAGAGATATAAGAGAGGGGAGAGACAAGAAAACGGGAGAGAGAGGAGAGAAGTAGAGAGATGAGAAAGAGAAGACGAGGTGAGAGAGAGGAGAGAGAGAGAGAGAGAGAGAGAGAGAGAGAGAGAGAGAGAGGAAAGAAAGGAGTGAGGAGAAAGAGGAGAGAGATAGAGAGAGGAAGAGGGAAGAGAGAGAAGAGCAAAAGGAGAGATGAAAGCAGAGTAGCTGGAAGCTGCATCCACTCGCTCCCAGATTCAAACTGGATTCACAGCTAAATTACAGAGCAAGCAACTTGACGAACAGCGTGAAGTACAGCTTTTCAGACATATGACCGAGGAGTGCAGAAGCCACAGGAAGGGCCAGCCCCTCACGCAGGCGCGGCAGCTGGGAAGCCGGGGGGGGGGGGGGGGGGGGGTGCGGGGGTGCGGATATTGAGGCTACAGGACTCCTCACCCCGTGAGGACACCGGCACTGGGCAGAGGGAGCCTCGGGGATTGTTGATTCTGACGGATCAGCCAGGACACGCTTTATTGCGAGGAGCGGGGCCTACTTGCTGGAGTGAAGTAATAATTTAATTCTAAGTGGTGGGAATAAATTAACACTTGCAAGAGGCGAGTTTCAGAGTGGGTTTGGGCCTGGCAGGTCCAGGTTCTCACTCCGGCGGGGGGACCTGGTCCCTCCCCAACCCTCCATCCTGCGTGCCTTTGGGCGCCCCACCCACAGGCGCAGTCTCCGCCTCCCCGGTGCCAGGCCGACACCTGCAAAGGTTTCTTCTCCCCTTGGCCTGGCTTGGTCCGTCTCATTCTGGAACCCACCAGAGCACCCAGAAGCTGGATGTGGGGTTGGCTAGATGTGGGGTCAGGACTCAGGAACCGTTTGGAATGGAAGCAGGAGAGACGTCTGTCCCAAAGGGAAGCTTAGGGGCTGGACTTGGGCGTGAGAACAGATGCGGGCAGGAAAGCAGCAGGTTCCACATCACTGGTGGCCCACTGCATCGCTGTGGGACCCAGCCACAGAGAAAGGGGTTCCCCTAGGGCCACGGGCTGCAGACACCTGTCCGGGGCTCTTGCTGTCCCCCCATAATGGCAGAAGCAGCTCCCCTTGCGGGAAAAGCTCTGCTGCTGTTGGGCATCGGGTCCTTGCATCGCAGAGACTGGCCCAGAATAGCCCATGTGCCCGGGGAAGGCACACAGACCTCCTTTGTGCCCCTGGGAGATGGGAGCCCAGAGGTCACACCTGCCCCGGCCACATTAATCAGCCATCCCTGAAGAACAAAACGGCTCCTTCCGGTCTAAGACTAGGGTGCTGGGAAATTCTTGCTCAGTGAAGCAGCCGGAGGCTCAGGGATTATTCCAAACCGTGGAATCCACAGCTTCCCAGAGGCCATTCGGGCTGGAGCATGGGCACCTTTGGGTCTCAGAGACCATGCGGCCCAGAGTGAAACCTCCTGTTGGGAGGTGCAGGTGCTCCCCATCTTCGACTCGTTACCTCTCTCGGCAGGCTGAGGCTGCGAGGGAGGAGGTGCTTGTCTCAACATCCTGGGTGTTAGGAATTAAAAATTCCCAAGGAGCTGCCTCTGCTGCCCAGGTAGCTGTTCGATTGCCCAGCAGCACCGCAGGCTTGGCAGGGCCCGGCTGTGCTGAGCTGCAGGACTGCCCAGGCCTGCCTCAGTGGCTGTCCTGAGACCTGCCTGCCTACTGCTGCCCACTCAGATGGGATGAAGGATCCAGCCAGTCCCAGGAGGAACCACCAGCCCTCAAGAAGGTTGCACCTGGCCTCGCAGGATGGCTCAGTGGTTGAGCATTGACTTATGAACCAGGAGATGATGGTTCGATTCCTGACCAGGGCACATGCCCGGGTTGCAGGTTCGATCCTCGTGTGGGGTGTGCAGGAGGCAGCCGAAACCGGCAGTCGGACATCCCCCGGGGGATGTAGTAGTGCACCAAGCGGCAGGCGGCCAGGGAGGAACCGGAGCCCAGGCCAGGCGCCACACCACGTCCGCTCATCCCGGCCCCACTGCGCCTGCCGCCTCGGCTCAGTAGTGCTGCCGCGGGCGGGAAAGGCTGGCGCCACCACAGCTGCACTCGCCAGCATGAGCCCAGCGTCTTGCGCCTGTCGATCAGCTGAGCGGTGCTCCTGCTGTGGGAGCGCACTGACCACCAGGGGGCAGTTCCTGTGTTGAGCGTCTGCCCCCTGGTGGTCAGTGCGCATCATAGTGGCCAGTCAACCAGTCGTTCGGTCATTCGGTCGTTTCGGCTTTTATATAGATAGAAAGTTCACTAAACATCAAAACAACACACACAAAATGTGGATGTGTACCTACTGGCATGGAAGTTTCTTCCTAATACCAGATGAGGAAGGTTACAAAGCAATGCACGTAGTACAATCCCATGCTTGTGCAAATCAGGTACATGCACAGAAGTAGGATCTACACGAACATTCGTTTATTTAAAAATATTTATTGAGATGTACTATGTGCCAACACGATTTATTTGGAAGACATCTCTACAAGGTACTACCTCATGCAGAGCCCAGCGCATGCACTGCCACCCCAGGTCCTGCACGGCTCTGTGCAACCCCACGTTCGGCATGGTGAGTGGATGAACTGAGGGCAGTAAGGACACCAGTAACACATGATGCACGAACAGTCACTTCACAGGAGAACAAGGTTGACGCGCGTCCTATGAGTGCGGAACTAGACCTAGCTTAGGAGCACTGTGCCCCAGCCTGTCCACAGGTGGGCACTGTGGACAGCACTGTGGACACCTGGAAACACAGCTACCTCTAGAGGACAGACACGGGCCGTGACTGGCGGGGCAGCCCGAGCGTTTGTCGTGGGGCCACAGAGAAGGGTGTGACCGCCTGCAAGACAGAGTGAGCGTCCGCAGGTTTCACAAGAAGGAGTGTTCGCATCGGGTGTGAGCTCCTCGCTCTGCTTTCCTCCAACAAGCTCACACTGCTTCCCAAAGAGAACTTCAACTGTCATCTCCAGATCGGAAAGACTTTTTCTCCAACCTGAAAAAGACAAAGAAAACAAGTCAATCAAATAGCTAATCATTAAAGTTTGATTAACACGCAGTATTTCCTAGTAATAATTTAATATTGGACAAGAGAGTGGCATTCAGGTGCAGAATTTTTTTAAATGACAAACTTTTTAACATAAAGTTACCGAAAAGCAAAGCACAAAACAGGAATCAAAAATAATGAGAGTCCTAGTGGGTTTCGCTCAGTGGATAGAGCGTTGGCCTGTGGACTGAAGGATCCCGGGTTCGATTCCAGTCAAGGGCACATGCCTGGGTTGTAGGCTCCATCCCCAGTAGAGGGCTTGCAGGAGGCAGCTGATCAATGATTCTCTCTCATCATTGATGGTTTTTTCTCTCTCTCTCCTTCTCCCTTCCTCTCTGAAATCAATAAAAATATATTTTTAAAAAATAAACAATGAGAACCCATGTGATGATTTTCTTTTCCCTCCTACATTAAGCCCAGGTCTGAAGAAGAGAATCCATTTCTCAATGGCCTCTGAAGCGTAAGGCCCGCCAACTGCACTGTTTCACTTGTGGGAACAATGGCTCTTCGGTCCTCAAACTGCCACCTGGTCAGACCATGTCCCTCACGCCGCACAGCTGCACACCCAGCGCCTGTGGGCACCACGTGTGTGCCAGGCTGCACGATGGCTCAGCCCTCGGCCCCTTCTCTCCACCCATGGCTCCCGGACACAGAGCGGCAGCCCCAGCCAGTCTGGGCCTCCTCTCACTGACCAGCTGTGTCACAGAACAAACCACTTACCTGCCTGCACCTCCGTTTCCTGTTCTGGAAATAACAGCATCCACTGCCCATCATGGGAATGAGAAAACGATGCGGACAAGGCGTGGCCGTGGCGTCTGGCCAGGGCAGGGAGCGTCCGCCACGGTGGTCACCGCCGCCCACCCCCCGCCCAGCGCCACAACACACGCCTTCACAGCTGAATAGCTTACTCTCTGCACCGTGGGGTCCTGTCTGGAGGTGACAGACCAGCTCAGAGCGACGGACATGTGCCTCCTCCACACTGGGTTTCTCTGCAGCACAATCGAGCCTGTGAGCACATCCCCTGCGTGGACGGGGACGGGCTCGTCCATCATAAACAGCACCTGCTTCCAGTGGGTGGTCCTGCAAGACACAGGGGTGGCATTACTGGAGCCCTCCCTGGGCCCGACTCAGGGTTTCCACAGGGCAGACACAGCCCAGCGAGGACACGGCTGCTGGACACTGCTCAGATCCCGGGAGTGGGGAGGGCGGCTCACCCTGGTGGCCCCGGGGACACTGGGGTGCTCAGGACGCATGGCCAGACACGAGATCCCCGTATGGTGCCTGTTCCCCAGCCCCTCAAAGGGTCAACCCGGCCTCCATATCCCGACACAGCCAGTGTCCACCCCAAGTCACCCAGCTCTTTCTCTGAGCCACTGATGCCCGCGGTTCTAGTTTCCGCAGCTAAGAAGAAATACACACTGAGGTAACTGTCCAAAACACGCTATTTCTGTGAAAGTCAGATTGCTGCGTACAACACACTGTGACATCTGGGGGGAACAGTAACACTCTGGGACCCTTTAAGTTCTGCAGGCTCATCCCCTGACATGTCCTCTCCCCGGCATCCAATGTGGCCCCAGATCATGCCCAGCTGAGGCAACGCACGGGCCACCTCCCTCCGCCACCATGGGGGTCTCTTTCCCTGGCCCTTCAACGAGCTTGAGTCCTCTGGCTGTGCCAGGCCCACCGCCACCCTGTCCCTGCTACCGCCTGCGTGTAGACAACCCACCGCAGACACTCAGGTGGAGACGGGCCCAGGCACACGGCGCTCACCGCTGGCTCCTAGGTGAGCGCTCGCATCTGTGCCGGGCCCCAGAGGACTGGCTGCAGTCCCAGCCCTGCAACCTCCACAGGGCATTCTGGGCAAGCAGCTCTCGGCCTCACTCGCCGGGTCCTTCAGGCCTCAACAGCATAACCACTCCCCTCCCTCAGCCTTGCTCACTCCTAGCTGAGCCCTGTGCCTGAGGGCGTGTCCAGGCAGTTACTGAAAGCCCCACGAAGGCAGCATTTCCACGGGCTGCTGGGTCAGCACCATGAGCAGACGTCGGCCCCGGTGTGGGCACAAGTGTGCGGCCACAAAACGCTGTGTCTCAGGAAACACCTGCCTTCGGCAACAAAGTCTGAGTAAACACCCCTAGAACGCTGCTACCTATGAAAAGCTGCAGCAGCCGGCTGCGGTGGCTCAGCGGTTGGGGTCGACCTATGAACCAGGAGGTCACGGTTCACTTCCCAGTCAGGGCACATGCCCAAGTTGTGGGCTCCATCTCCAGTGTGGGGTGTGCAGGAGGCAGCCCATCACTGATTCTCTCTCATCACTGATGTTTCTATCTCTCTCCCCACCGCCTTCCTCTCTGAAATCAATAAAAATATACTTAAAAAAGAAAAGCTGTAGCAGCGTTTAGGGCAACTGAGAAGACAACGCCTGCTCAACCCCGAGCCCCGCTCTGTTCATCCAGGGGGCCCAGGAGCAGCCTGAGGAAGCCAAGTGCAGGGGCGAGTAGGGGCACAAGAGCCCAACTCACCTCCACCAGCCTGGGCCCCGGCGCCCACCCACTGCACACCTGGCTCCACATGGCAGCTCCCCAGCCCAGGGTCAGCTGGTCTAGAGATTTTAAGTCAACGTTCACTATTACTCGATCTTTAAATTCATGACTCTGTCGTGCTTTTTGTCAGGCCAATAACTTGAAGGCAAACCCTTACGCTCCACGGGCACCCGTGCGCCAGCGGGAGGAGCAGACACTCACGGATGGAATGGTCCCGTGCTCAGCACCAGCTGTGGCTCCTCCTCCTCCAGGTTCTGAAAGCGGACACTGAACCAGGCCGTAAATCCATGCAGAGTGCCGGCTTTCTTGATATCAAAGCACAGCTCGCCTTTCATTGTCTGTGATCAGCCAAACAAAAAGAAAACGGACATGGGTTCATAGGCCCGTGACACAGGCTACCTCAGCTCTCTCTGAGCGAGACTTGGCAACCTCTCCCTCCGCTTGGGCACATTTCACAGATCCCACCACACTGCCGGTACCACCCATCTCAGCAACTATGAAACAAACCTGTCACTTGCTAGTTTAACTGGACACGTCAAAAAACCATTCCCTAATATCCTCCTAGGGAAAGTAGATACTAAAACTTGCATTGTGAATTCAAATGAGCAGATAATCAGAAAAGGGTTCAAGCAATCTGGGTATCATTTGCCTAATTTTCTGCCCCAAAATTCGTGAATACCTTCTCTTCTCAGTTCTTTGCATAAAAAGTTCAAGGCTGGGTCTCTACAATTGTAGCTGAAACTAATTTAAACCTCAAAATTTCAGTTTGCATACTGATTTACCATCTAATTCCCAGTTGGGGTTTGGTGAGGGATGGTTGGTTGTGTTCAAACATTGTCTTCCCCAAAGGGATGGTACTAAACCTACATATGCCCTTATGACAAGAGAAAGTAAGTAAAAGAAAGAACTAAATTTTGTCAAGGATAGCTAAAAACACTTAGAAAAAAATTTTTGTTAAAATTCCATCATGAGCCAAGCCAGTGTGGCTCAGTGGTTGAGTGTTGACCTATGAACCAGGAGATCACAGTTCGATTCCTGGTCAGGGCACATGTCCAGATTGTGGGCTCAATCCCCAGTGTGGAGCATGGAGGAGGCAACCAATCAATGATTCCTTCTCATCATTGATGTTTCTATCTCTCTCCCTCTCTCTCCCTTCCTCTCTGAAATCAATTTAAAAAAATATTTTTTTAAATTCCATCATGAAATTGGATATAATTTATTTGAATCTGAAGATGCTGATATTAAACTTAAATCTTTAAAAATAATGGAAGATGTTAAAGAGGTTAACTAGAAAGAAAATAATGTAAACATATAAAAGAAAATCAGAATAGACCATAAGAAAAAAAGACTATGGGAAAATCAATAGCAAAAAGCGTATAAATCTGTTTCCTTCTATAACAGGTTTCCCGCGTGTGTGCACCAATTGCACAGCCTCACCTCCAGTTCAGCAATCTGCACCGTTCTCATGTCCAGCTGTAATATAGTGCACGGCTCAGAGAGACAGTCTTCTGGTTTCAAAATGTGGTTATACTTGGGCTTCGAAAAAAACTCCTTAATTGCTAACGATCTGGGGAAAAGGTCAGAGCAATTACTCAAAGCCATCACCAACAGCTCCGGTTCGGACACACGTGACAACAGGACATGCCTTTTCTCTTCTGTATTAGCAGGAACTCTACACCACTGTCTGCAGCCCTGAAAGCCCAACTCTGGGCCCCTCCTCACCCCCCGACCCTCCCCACAGGCCAGGCAGCCTGAGTGCAGCAGTGGGTCCCTCCCCCTGACCATCTGCACAGACCAAGCAGCCGGAGTGCAGCAATGAGGCACTTCCCTTTTGCCCTCTTCACAAGGTCTGAACACATAGAAAGCAACCTTCACCATATACCCAGGATACACAGGGTACAGTGTGTGTGTGTGGGGGGGGGGGGGTTTAGAATCTATCCTATATAATAAAAGGTTAATATGCAAATTGACCAAACAGCAGAACGACCAGTTGCTATGACACGCACTGACCACCGGGGGGCAGATGTTCAACACAGAAGCTGCCCCCAGGTGGTCAGTGTGCTTCCACAGGGAGAGCACTGCTCAGACAGAAGCTGGGCTCACGGCTGGGGAGCGCAGCGAGCCTCTCCCGCCTCTGCAGCAGTGCTAAGGGCCCCTTGGGGGATATCCAACTGCCTGCTTAGGCCCACTCCCCTGAGGGCCTAAGACAGCAGTTGGACAACCCCCAAGAGGTCCCAGACTGTGAGAGGGCGCAGGCCGGGCTGAGGAACTCTGCCCCCCCCCATGCACAAATGTCATGCACCAGGCCTCTAGTGTTATTATAAAATACCTTTCATGGATCTTCTATTATACAGCAAATAAAAAATATATTCCTGTTCTAGGTTATTCCTTAATAAATGCAGTGAATCAGCAGGACTGAAGGCACCCTCTTGGGCCTGACTCTCAGGAGACACTGCTGGATCTCCTGCACAGCCCTTTGCATGTCCTTCCCTAACATTCCATTTCACAGGCTGAACCCTGTGTTTGCCAGTAAGTAATCAGTTATTCACAGAAATGTTTCAAAAATTAAGGACAGCAGTAACTTCTGAAATAGCAAATAACGGTAAACATTTTAATAAAGATTCCACTATATGTACATATTTTAATAGTTTTATCAGATGATAAAAACAGGTATGCACTTATAAGGATTAAAAATATATGGCATATTAACACAAAACTCTCAAATCCACACAGAATTAGGTTTTAATGTGTGGTGTGAGAGAAGGGACAATCAACTGTCCCGGGATAACTGGCTGCCTGCCCTCACGCCCACCTCTTCCATAGGCTACAGCTCTGTGCAGCTTCCTGTCCTGTTCTGCTCCTCTGTCTTTTCTGGGCGCAGAATCAAACTGCTTTAACGACACTATCATAGACGTTAATACCTGGCAGCATAAGAACCTCCTCACTGCTCTTTTCATAACCTACCCAGCCCTTCCTAGATGAACTACAGAACAACTCTGTCAGACCTTGCCCCTCCATTCCCTTTGGGCTCAGGGTTGAGGATGCAATGATTCAGTGTTAACTAAGAAAGATTTCATTCGTATGCATTACTATTGTCAACCCCAGGAAGAATATACCTGCTAAGAGCTCCTTGTGGCTACTTGGGCTCAAATACAGAACCAAAGTCTAGCAGTCATTGCTTACAGGGGCCCCTCATGCACTGTGCAGGGACAAGTAGCAGCCTCCAGCACTGCGCTCCTGGGACTGAAACTCAACCAAAGGGCTGAAGACTGCCCCATTCAACGAGAGCTGTGCAATTCTATTCTCATTTGTGTCTTTACTGGCCAATTAGAACTCATGGAGCTGACCACTCAGAACAGTGCTATTTGGACCAATCAAACTACAAATCTGGATTCCTCATTTACATGAAAATAGACCAATAAGGATGGGGGGGCAGAAACCTCTCTCTGTATAAGCCAGCCTCCCTCTGTGTCAGTGGATCACTATGGCTGTGTTTCCCTGGTTGGCAAACTGAGCTGCAACAGGAGCTGTGTTCCCAGACAAGCTGTTTCACTGGATCAAGTCTCTCCTGTACGGCACCCCAAGTTGGGGACTCCTGTTGGCATTGAATTGGCAGCAGTGACCTTCAGTTGAGACTTATTTTTCTTCAATTTTTTAATAAAAAACAAAAGGCCCAGAGGCCCCTGTCTTGCCATCTACTCCCCATCTGCATGTCTAGCAGGCATCCAGGCTCACCTGGCCCTTGCTACAAGAATGGAAGTTTCTTGCAGCTTCTGACAAAGGGCCCTCACCTAACTCCCAGGGCTTAATTACCCTGGCACTCTCAGAAGCAGCAGCCAGCTTACGTTGCCATCCTTCCCCGAGGAGGCAGCATGGCAATGTGAAGGCCTTACCAGGAAATCAAACCTGAAGCTCAACTGTGCAAGTGTGTCATGTTAAAAACCAGGAAAGCAAATGTTCTGATCCTTATTTAAAAGTTATAGCTCTTCGTGGGAACATGTATATGTGTTTTAATGGCCCACGGATTTATAAAGGCCTCATCTGAAAACATTACATTATTTTTCCCATTATATTTGGGACCTTAGATGGCAGAAGACAGTGCAATTCCCATCACAGCTGTTATCAGTTTAAAGGCTTTAAAGGCAACACGCAAAATTCGTAGGCACATGAGTAAATTTAGATAGTTTCGTGGCAAGTTCTGTAACAGAGTACATTATTCTGCCTAGAAACGCCTGCAGCTCACACTGCGGGGGGCCCAGGTGTGCCTGCGGGTGCCTGGGCCCCGGACACTCACTTGAGAGCGCTGAGGTTGAACTCATAGGCGTTGTCCCAGAAGAGAACCTTGCTGCGGTAGTCTTTGTCGGCGCTGCAGGGCACGAGGTGCAGTGCGGCAGTGGTCGGCCAGATGATGCCCCCCTCCTTCAGCCATGCATCCCGGGCGTACAGGATGGACTCAATCATGAACTCAAACTGCATGGGAGGGAGAGACACATGGGAGACGGTCTGGGATCTTTACCAGCTTAACCCTCAAGAGTATTGCCAGCCAACAGGGCTCGGAGGATTTCTTACACCCACACATCAATGCTCACCCCCTATTGCAGCTTGGGTTGAGGTCACATCATTTTGAGTGAGAATTCAGAACTGGGCGTGGCTAACGGTCAGACTAAACCTTCACTCTCGTCCCACCTCGGTCCGTCACTCAGTAGTTACCACGACATGCTTACCCCATGTCGCCTGGACCTGAAGCTTGGTCGTTACCGCATGTGATTTTACAAACAAAACTGGAATCCTATAGCAATTATCTTTTAGTGCTTTTTTTAAAACCAACAAACTATCACCAACTTTTCTCTAAGTTTATCAAGAATCTTCCTAAAGCCTAATTTTTAACGGCCACAGAGTATTCTCTTATATAGTAGACTGCCACAGTTACTAGTATTTGTACTTTTCCCAATTTTCTTCCATTTTAAATGGTGTCATATACATTTTTTAGCATAAATTTATGTAAAAATCTTAGAATACCACTTAAATATTTTCAATGCCTTGTTTTCCTTCAAAAAGCTGTATCAATCTATACTGCCAATAAGAGTCTGACAGTTTCCCCAAAATCTCAATGACACTGGCTATCATGAGCTATTAGGTGATTTCTCAGCCAATTTGATATCTCAAAAATATTTAAGTTATCTCTTTGATTACTAGTGACATTAAACAACATTCATATGTCTGATCTTGTGCTTTTTCATGCCCCCTGGCCACCTGCTTGGAGTTATTTACCTCATACTTTTCTTACTGCCTAGTGGAACTCTTTATGAAACACGGATATTAGCCCTTTGTCTTATAAGCTGCAATTCTTCAGTTTCACTTACCTTTTAATAATCTATAGGTTGGTTATTATAAAGGACACATCTCTGGCCAAACACTTTATTCTATAGTTTCTTTATGGGCTTTGCTTTTAGAAAGACTTTCCCATCCTAACATCAGATAAAATTTTGAACAATTGTTTTATGTTCACTTAAAAAATGCTTAACTCTGTAACCCATCTGGGATTTATTTTAACCTATGGTGTGAAGAAGGACCTAACCATTTTCTGCAAAATAATCCATTGTTTCAGCAGCATCTTCAGACAATTACACATCCTTGCCTCAGTGACTGAAACCCCCCTTATTATAAACTAAATGCATTTATATTTGGGTTTGATTCTGAATTTCTTTGTCCCATGATCTCTCTGTCTCATCACTGTAATCACAACAGAGTAGGAAGATGGGCGGGAGAGGCTGGGGACCTGAAGTCTGAGGAGCTCTGAGAACAGGCCGGGAACCCGAAGAGGATGCCAGGAGGGCAAGAAGTGCAGGAGAGGGGCAGCTGCAGAGAACAGCGGGTTCTGCCTAAGGACATGGGGACATTACAGGTGGGTGAAACTGTGACAGCTCCCAAATTCACAACCTCTCTGTATCAGCGTCACCAACCCTGGGCCAGGCCTAGACCCCACAGGGACCCTTCCTAATAGGATGTCCCCAGGCACCTGCACAAAGCAGCCAGGCCTCCCAGGGCTCTCCACCTTCCAGGGTCCTGTCCTGAGTTTGGTGCCACCCAGTTTGTACTCACTCCTGCGCTCAGTCAGGGTCTATGCCCTCTCTCTCCTACCCCCCAAATCCACACCGCCTCCCTGGAATCCACACTCCCTTCCCCCAACCCAGTCAGAGGCCCCACCTGGAATCCACACTCCCTCCCTGAAACCCACACCTGCACCTGCACCTAGAATGGAGCTGCCAACCCCACAAGTCCCCTGCTGGGCCCCACCAACCACCCCTTCCCTCTTCCCACACCCCCCAGCAGCAACTCCCAGGACCCAATCTGGCCTCCTCTGTCTGAGAGACTACAAACCAGTCAGTGGCTCCAGAGGACAGGGAGCTCACCAGGCCCTGCGCCCTCCCCCACCCCCCCGGCCAGTGGGCCCCTGCCAACACCCCCAGAACACCCCTCCTAGTCTTCCCCTTCTCTGGCCCCTTCCCCTGCAACCTCCCATGGACCCCAACTGCCCTCCCCGACTCTGACACCCCCAGCACCCCTTCCTCAACCCCTAGACCCTGAAGACCTCACCAGCACTGCAGTCCCACTGAGGAATCCCATAGATGACTGATTTCTACTTCACCCCTTAAAAGTCCTGGACCGCAGCTGGCAGCCTAACACATGCACAGAGCACCTAAACCCACCACTGGATCACAGGGACACTGAATCCAGGCCACTGCCCCTGCCAGAGGCTGCTCCATCCCTCCTCTCTTCTCCTCCCCACTTCTCTTCCCTCTCCCCCTCATCCTCCTCTCTCTCTCCCCTCCTCCTCCTCATGTCTCCCACACTGTCCCACCTCCAGTAGCAGAGCTGGATGCTGGCAGCCAGGCATCCCCTAACTGCACTGGGCATGTGGGCGCATCTCCACCACAGGCCGGCTCCCCATGTCCCCATGGCCAGGAGGGACTCAATAAACACTAACTGGTGTTTGGGGGGCAGAGGCCAATGTCCACTTTATGGGTTATCGATGTAGTGAGTCCCTTGCCCCCCATGTATAATCTTAGGAATCCACAGATGTTATTAATAAGCCAAATTATATCATGGATGTTGAGTCTATTTACACTTTATCTTCAGACATCATTTCAACAGGGCTAAAGGCCCAATGGCATTGGCTGACATTTCCCCCAATCTTTACAAGCTATAAGAACTAGTAGCAACACTTATTTAAACGGATCTCTCGCTGGAAACATCAGCCACATTCCCCTCACGGTCACCCAGATGTTATTTCTCTGGATTTTTACAGATGCTAAATTTCAGATTGGGGTGTTTCACTTTAATGTCTTAAATCCTGAGCCAGAAAAGGGCTAGGCAGAGGGTCCAAGGAGAGGGAGACATGTAGGCCCAGCTCCCAGACCTCTCACTGGCCTCCAAGTTCAGGGTCTGTGAGCACATAATGCACTGTGCAGGGGAGGGGGTATATAACCAGAAAACTGTCCACTCCCACCTGGGAGACTCAGGGAGCACCAGGCCGGGTCTCACTGCCGCTAAGCAGGGGGCTGCTGGGAAAAGAGACAATGATGCTGCTTGCATCAAAAATCAGCCTTGTACATTAAACACTGAATATTCCCAGGTTCCCAAAGAGAACAGAGTTTATGTAGATCACTCATGAAAGAAAGAATACCAGATTCTTATAAAGGCATTTTTTTAATCAGTTAAAAATAAGGCACTAAGTCAGGGGTGGGCAAACTTTTTGACTCGAGGGCCACAATGGGTTCTTAAACTGGACCCAAGGGCCGGAACAAAAGCATGGATGGAGTGTTTGTGTGAACTAATATAAATTCAAAGTAAACATCATTACATAAAAGGGTACGGTCTTTTTTTTCAATAGTTTTATTCATTTCAAACGGGCGGGATCCGGCCCGCGGGCCGTAGTTTGCCCACAGCTGCACGAGGCCAACGTTCATATAAAAAAATCCATTACATCTGACCTTAGAGAAAACGTCAAAATTAATCATGATTTGTGAAGAAGATTCCAGAGACCAGCCCAGCCACTGCCCCGCCCTTACCAGCAGGCAGGTCCCCATCCACTCGGACACCAGCACGTCCACCTTCTCCGGCAGCACCACGTCCTCCACCTTCTGCTGGAACACGGTGATGATGTCGGCGAAGCCATTCTGCATGACCAGCTGCCCCGTGTGCTGGGCCATCTCGCTGGCCTCCACCGCGTACACCTGCATGGGGCAGAAGCACCATCAGTGCATGTGCTGGCACTGCTCAGCCTGTCACCACCTCGGCTGAGTCAGAACCTGCATCGGAGAATCGGGCAAACGGCAGGGACAGCAGGAAGGCAGTGTGCCCACGGCAGAAGGGCCAGTGTGCTGCCTGTACAGATGGAACCCCGGGGAGGGAGCTGCATCCTACTCTAACCCCACCTTCTACCTAACAGACCTGGGGCCGCAGGTGAACAGAAGCCTCTGCACCCACACAGGGCCGCCTGCCTCAAGGCCTGCTGGGTAAGGCCAGAACCCAGCTCCTGTTCAAGCAGCAGTAATCCCTAACCGACGCAGGAGGTTCTCGGCTCTCATCTGAGGACAGCCCGACTTTCAGGATACCAGTGGCTTCTGACATCATTTCAATCCAGGTTCTCCACAGAGGGTCCTGAGCACCATGTCCTGGTTCCAACAGGATCTGAACTCAGGTGGTCCCTGCACTGCAGCCTCACCTGTACACTAGGACTTCACATCTGCCTGTGCAAGGGGCTGCAACTCTGCACAGCCCAGGCATGCTTTAAATAAAGAGAGTGAGGTCTGTCCTGTCCCTGCCGAGTAGCCACTGCTCAGGGTAGGGACGACACTTGGACAGTGACCTATACATGTGGGATGCATGTGTTTCTATATTCAAGGGAAATAAATGTTTCAAAAAGCTACACACCATATGCAGCTCACCGGGACATTTCCTATCTGTCCTATCACACCCTGTGCTGTTTGTGGCTCATTAACCAGTGTCATGCCCTCTGACGGGCTCAGCCTGCAAGGATATGCTGCCAACTTTGTCAACACGATGCCTGGTACACGAAGGACATGTCACCGAGACTCGTTCCTACTCACTGCTCTGGGCTGCGCATAATGTGCACAGAAGAGGCTGATGATCCCGGTCCCACAGCCGACATCCAGAATCACTTTGTCTTTGAGGGACGCCCTGTTCTGCAGGATCACGTGGTGATATTTAGTTGTTCGTGGCTGGTCTGTCAACATCTCCAGGTGAAGTTTCTACAGGAAAAGCAGAGTGCGAGTCATTGCCTATAATTAGAGCTGCACCGAGCTGTGGTTTACGGTGGAACATGGGGGCCTAAGTTAACCCTCTCAACCCCACATGTAAACACATGAGCAGTCAAAAGACTAAAATATGCCAACAGAGAAAGAGTAAACAGTGAAGGAATAAGCTGGAAGTTTCTGGACTCCTTCAGCCTCAGTGAGGTGCCTGCAGCTTCTCCTTGCACCGCCCAGCGAGCCAGGTGAGCGAAGAAGCAGACGTGGACCACTAGCAGGCAGAGCAGGCGTCACCCTCCTGATCACGGTTCCCACCGGAGACAAAAGGAACTGCCACATTCCCAACCAGATACAACTTGGCTGAGTACCCACCAAGAAAGGGCGTGGACAAGCCATCGGGAGAGATCCTAGAGGAGAAACACAGGGCCCCACCCCAGAATCCTCTTCACACAGGGCCCAAAAGTCACTCCCACACATAAATCTGTCCCTCATTTGCTTGAAGAGAGTAGAAACTGTAGTTCTGGAGGGAGGTGACAACCCTACTGATCCCTGGGGGTTCAGCTCAAGGCTCTCAGGCATGTACAGAGGAAATAAAACATCTGAAACTCAAGGACACACCCCCTGGGAACTGGGCCAATGCCCAGGAAGGTAGAGGAAGACTCCTCCAGATGGATCATGAAGCCAGATGTCAGTCAGAGCCCTGACTGCTGGAGAGGCTGCACCCACAGCCCCATCCCTGTGCATGAATTTCGTGCACCGGGCCTCTGGTAAATATATAAAAATCTTTTTTTTTAGAACTTTTGTGATTCCATTTTTACAATGAAATAGTTAAGTCACCTGGAATTTACTTGTAAAGAATAAGGAAAAATTTCGACTTGATTTCCCCATAAAAATCCAGCTGTTCCTGTATCAGTTATTGAACCTCCTTTTCTGTTGATGTAGAAATGTATATTTATCTGTTAAATTTCTAGAATCTTTCTGGAATCTGTTGTTTCACTGAGCTGCAGAAAACCCAGCCTACAAACAGCATCGCTTAGAGGGAGACACACAGCCAGGCCACCCAGACTGTTAGGACAAACAGGAGGTCTGAACGGGCCTTCACAAGCCCACCTCGGCTCCTCACAAAAACAAAGGGACGGACATAGGGAGATGGTAGAGTGGAGTCAAGACCCAGCTATCCTGCCGGCAGCTATCACCTCAAGAGAAAGTCAGAGCTAGGATGCGAGGGTGTGCTGGTACCAGGGGAAGGAAACTGGGGTAGCAGCATTAATATCAGAAAAAATACATCCAGAGCAAAGAATGTTTCCAGGGACAAAGAGGATCCATTCATAACACAGGATCCACTTCAGCAAGAGGATATAATTCTAAATACTTTTGTACCTAAAAACAGAGCTTCAAAATACACAAAGCATAAACCAACAGAATGTAACAAGAAATAGACAAATTCACAGTGATGGTCAGACCCTTCTCTCAGTGATTGATAGAAATGGACAGAAAATCAGTAAGGACATAGACTTGAACAACACTATCAAACAACTTAGCCAAACTGATATTTACAGAATGCTTCACCCATCCGTCTACAACAACAATACATAAAAAATATCTAGGAACAGGTTTAACAAGAAAGGTACACAACCTTGTATTATCAAAACCTTAAAACTCTGAGAGACATAAAACAAGGCTTAAGAAATGGGGAGAGTCAGCATAAAACAAAGTTGTCACTTCTCCTTAAATTAATGTACACTTTCATGCAATACCAATTAAAATGCCAAATAATTTTAATTATTTGGGAGGAGAGGACACAACAAATGATAACAAAATTTGTTTCTAAAAAATACACAGCCAAAGCTAGCCATGACAATGCTAAAAAATAAAAGCTGCTCAAGGCCTAGCTCTCCCAAGGTTAAAAAGCTACAATAATGAAAAGCATCTAGAACTACAGAAGAAATAAACAGATCAATGAAACAACAGATTCCAGAAAGATCCTAGAAATTTAACAGATAAATGTGCATTTCTACATCAACAGAAAATGAGGTTCAATAACTGATACAGGAACAGCTGGATATTTATGGGGAAATCAAGTCGAAATTTTTCCTTATTCTTTACAAGTAAATTCCAGATGACTTAACTATTTCATTGTAAAAAATGGAATCACAAAAGTTCTAAGAGAAAGATTTTTATATATTTACTAGAGGCCCGGTGCACAAAAATTTGTGCACTGGGGGGGGGGGGGGGGAGGGGGGTTCCCTCAGCCCGGCCTATGCCCTCTCGCAGTCTGGGACCCCTCGGGAGATAACGACCTGCTGGCTTAGGCCTGCTCCCAGGTGGCAGAGGGCAGGCCCAATCCCTAGGTGCAGCCTCTGGTCGGGGTCAGAGCAGGGCCAATTGGGGAGTTGGGGTGCCTTCCCCTGTCATGCACAGAGCAGGGCGGATCGGGAGGTTGTGATGCCACCCTGTCACGCTCAGGGTAGGGCCCATCGGGGGGTTGGGGCTCCATACCCTGTCATGCACAGAGCAGGGCCAATCAGGGGGTTGGGGCGCTGCCCCCTGTCACGCACAGAGCAGGGCCCATCAGGGGGGTTGGGGCTCCATACCCTTTCACACACAGAGCAGGGTCAATCAGGGGGTTGGGGAGCTCCCCCCTGTCATGCACAGACCAGGGCCGATAGGGGAGTTGGGGCACCGCCCCCTGTCACACTCAGGGCAGGGCCGATGGGGAGGTTATGGCTTTACCCCGTCACACACAGAGCAGGGCCTGTGGATGGCGGGGGGGGGGAGGTGGGGGGGGGGGTTGGGGTGCCGCACCGTCACACACAGAGCAGGGCCGATAGGGAGGTTGTGGCCCCGCCCCCTGTCACACACAGAGCCGCAGGGCGATCAGGGGGTTTGGGCACGCTGATCCCAGTGCCGGGAGGCCTCGCGGCTCCACTGATCCCGGTGCTGGGAGGCATATTACCCTTTTACTATATAGAATAGAGGCCTGGTGCACGTGTGGGGGCCGGCTGATTTGCCCTGAAGGTTGTCCTGGATCAGGGTGGGGGTCCCCACTGGGGTGCCTGGCCAGCCTGGGTGAGGGGATGATGGCTGTTTGCAGCTGGTCACACACCCTTCAGGGTGGGGGTCCCCACTGGGGTGCCTGGCCAGTCTGGGTGAGGGGCTGAGGGCTGTTTTCAGGCTGGGACTGAAGCTCCCAACTGCTTCTTTTTTTCTTTTTTTTTTTTTTATTCTGGGCCAGCTTTAGCTCTGAGGCTCCAGCTCTTAGGCCTCCGCTCCTGAAAGCAGGTATCTGGTTTGTTTCGGTTCTATAATCGAAACTCTGTATCAACTCCAGCTCTGAGATCCCAGTGGCTGAAAGCTGGTTTCTGGGGTTTTGTTTAGTGTCTATATTTGTTACAATGTTTGAAACTGCAGGCTCAGAGGCCGGCAAGGCAGGCGGGTAACGTTGCAGTCCTCCGTCATTGAAGCAAGCAAGCCTCATGTTAGTTTCAAGCTGCCTGGCTGCCGGCCGCCATCTTGGCTTGCAGTTAATTTGCATATCTCACTGATTAGCCAATGGGAAGGGTAGCGGTGGTATGCCAATTACCATGTTTCTCTTTTATTATATAGGACTAGAGGCCTGGTGCATGAAATTCGTGCACGGGTAGGGTCTCAAGGTCTGGCCGGCAATCAGGGCCTTCCTTCTGGCTGCCAGCTGCCAGACGGGGCCTTCCTTCGTTCTACGCCACCCCCTGGTGGTCAGCACATGTCATAATGAGCGATTGAACTCCTGGTCTCTCAGTTGAACTCCCGAAGGGACACTTTGCATATAAGCCTTTTATATATATAGATTTTATATATATATATATATATATATATATATATATATATATATATATGATAGTTATAATCTTGCAGTGAAGAAGGTCTTTAAAACTCACAATGAAAGGAAAGACAAATTAGACTACATAAAGATAAAAAGTTTCATGGGGGGAAAGAGTGGCAAGAGATAAGTATAATACATAAATACAGTCTAAACTGCTTATTTAACATTTAAACCAACAGAAATCAAAAGAGAAATGGGAAAATTGTATGAAAGTTTTCCCAAAAAGGAATACAAAAGGCCAATCCTATATAATAAAAGCCTAATATGTAAATTGACTGAACAGCAGAACGACCAGTTTCTATGACACACACTGACCACCAGTGGGAAGAACCTCAATGCAGGAGCTGCCTCCAGCCCGCAGGCCCCAGGCTACCCCTGCCCTGATCACCCTGCTGGTTGCCCTGCAGAGGGAGATGACTTGTGGCAGCGAGTGGCACCAGGCTGGCCAAGGCGGGTGCCAGCCGGAACCCCCCAATCGCCCCGCCAGTGGCCCAACAGATCAGCCCTGATCGCCAGCCAGGCCTAGGGACCCTACCCATGCTCAAATTTCATGCACCAGGCCTCTAGTAAAATATAAAAGCTGATCATTCTCACTTTTAAAAATGAAAATCAAAAGCATGATACCATATTTCACCTCTAAAATAAAAAACTGTTTCCCTGGAGGGGTCAAGGGGGCAGAGGGAACATATGCAATACTTTCAACAATAAAGGTTTTTTTAAAAATTGCTTCCCCTTATTTGTCGTAGCAACATCTTTACCAATACAGCTCCTAGGGCAATGGAAACTAAGGAGAAAATAAACAAATGGGACTATATCAAAATAAAAAGCTTCTGCACAGCAAAAGAAACCATCAACAAAACAACAAGAAAGCCCACTGCATGGGAGAACATATTTGCCAATGTTATCTCTGATAAGGGTTTAATCTCCAACATTTACAGGGAACTCATACAACTTAACAAAAGGAAGATAAACAATTCAATCAAAAAATGGGCAAAGGACCTAAATAGACACTTTTCAAAAGAGTACATACAGAAGGCCAAGAGAGATGAAAACATGCTCAAAGTCACTCATCATCCGAGTGATGCAAATCAAAACAACAATGAGGTACCATCTCACACCTGGCAGAATGGCTATCATCAACAAATCAACAAATGACAAGTGCTGGTGAGGATGTGGAGAAAAAGGAACCCTCTTGCACTGCTGGTGGGAATGCAGACTGGTGCAGCCACTATGGAAAACATTATGGCGTTTTCTCAAAAAATTAAAAATGGAACTTCTATTTAACCCAGTAATACCACTTCTAGGAATATATCACAAGAAAACAGAAACACCAGAAAGGATATACTAGTATGCACCCTATGTTCATAGCAGTACAATTTACAATAGCTAAGATTTGGAAACAGCCTAAGTGCCCATCAGCAGATGAGTGGCTTAGAAAACTGTGGTACATCTACCCAACGGAATACTACGCTGGTATAGAAAAGAAGGAATTCTTACCATTTGCAACAGCATGGATGGAACTAGAGAGCATTATGTTAAGTGAAATAAGCCAGTCAGAGAAAGATAAATATCACATGACCTCACTCATTTGTGGAATATAATGAACAACATAAACTGATGAACAAAAATAGAATCAATGTCACAGAAACACTGAACAGACTGTCCAACCTATGAGGGAAGGCAGGGAATGAGGGGGTAAGAGATCAACCAAAGGACTTGTATACATGCATATGAGCAAAACCAATGGACACAGATAGTAGGGGGCGGTGAGGGCATGTGCTGGGGGGTAGGAGCAGTCGGGGAGAGGTCAAAGGGGGGAAAAGGAGACTTATGTAATACTTTAAACAATAAAGAATTTAAATTTTAAATTTTAAAAAATTGCTTCCCTTTGATGCTGTGTGGTAGTGAAATAAGTATCCACACACCACTGGTGGGTGTACAATCAGTAAATCTTTTGGGAAGGCGAACTGGCAAAATCCACCAAAGTAAAAAACATACACACCCCCTATGAATTTACCCAATGGAAATTCTAGCAACGTTTAGCAGTATTCGTGTAGGAGGACATCCATCACAGCTCTGCTTGTCATGATAAAAAGCCATTAACTAAGCACAGTCTACCAACATGGTCTTTTTATAAGCAACACAATGCTCTGTAGCTGATATAAAGAACAGACCTTCAAAATAACATAGCTACGTGAAAAGAGCAAAGCGAAAAGTGTGTGTGGAATATTCCTTTTCTGTATGTTTAAAAAACTAAAACTGATATAGCTGAGACCTGGAGGAAGCATGGGCACTGCAGCTGAGAGGAATCGCAAGGTACAGGGGCCTCTCTAGGGTGCGGGTGAGGACCCAGACTCTGGATTTCATTATGTCTTTCGGAAGAGACTGAAAGCTCTAACCATGCAGTCATGCGCGGGATCCCTGCTGAGAAATGCATTGGGCGATTCTGTCGTTCACACATCACAGAGTGCACCAACCCAAACCTAGAAGGGTGTGCTGCTCCAGCCCCCTGCACACCTAAGCCACATGGTACACCACCATCACATACGTGGCCCGTCATTGACGGAAACATCATTATGTGCCACGTCACTGTACATATGTTAACAGTTCTTCATTGAATTTAGCATTGTTTATTGTGAAACATGGCATACCTACAAAAAGTTTATCAAATTCAGTTACAGAGCAACCAACACCAGAACACTGCTAGCACCCAAACGTTCCCATCCCAGCCTTGCTGATCAGAGACCCCGATGACCCACAGCACCCTTCAGGTCCTCAGAGCAGCCAGGTCCCTGATCTCCTTCAGAGTTTCGCTATTGCGTATACTCATCATAAGCAATACCTTTTAATTTTATATAATTGAATCAAACGTTAACTGTTCTTTGATGTCTTCCTTCTTTCACTCCACATTAGGTTTGTAACAATCGATCTGCAAGTATCAGTTTTGATCTAGTTTTGAAATATAAATGGGGTTGTCTGGACCATAGGATTATGGGTCTTTATCCATATTGAAAAAAAAATAGACTAACACGTTAGTTATTTAGAGGTATTATTATTATTGTTGCTATACCCAGTATATCTTTTTTGTATTTTCTTTTTAAAGTAAAATTGATAACTTTTTAAAAATACTGAGAAAGTTCATAATCTCATTGCTCAGATAATATCCCTAAACCAGGAGTCAACTAACACTACAGTCCATGGGCCAATCCAGCCCACCACCTGCTTGTGTATGGCCTGCAAGCTATGGATGGCTTTTACATTTTTAAATGATTTTTAAAAATCAAAACAAGAATATGACACATAAAAATTATATGAAATTCTTGCCGAAACCGTTTTGGCTCAGTGGATAGAGCATCGGCTTGCGGACTGAAAGGTCCCAGGTTCGATTCCAGTCAAGGGCATGTACCTGGGTTGCGGGTACATCCCCAGTAGGGAGTGTGCAGGAGGCAGCTGATCGATGTTTCTCTCTCATCGATGTTTCTAACTCTCCATCTCCTTTCCTCTCTGTAAAAAATCAATAAAATATATATATATTTTTTAAATTATATAAAATTCTAATTTCCGTGTCACAAAGTTTTCTTGAAATACAGCCATGCTCGCTTCTTTATGTTCGGGGACTGCTTTCACACTACGATAGCAGAGCTGAGTAGCCTGGGATCAAAGCGTGTGGCCTAACAAGCCCTGCTCTCAACTGAGATGAGTGGAAGCCCAGAAATTATTTTGACAAGTTAGAGCGTGGCCAGCTGAACAGGCGATCGGAAAGCAATACCAGGGTTCCGTAGCTGCCGAAGTACTCCTCATCCTGCCAGGTGTCCTCGGGGTCACCCTCCTCCAGGTCCTTCCCAAGGTGGTTCGCTGGAATGTACCCACAGTAACCGGCGCGCTCGCCCCACCACCAGTCAGCAGTCGTTTGTCTCAGGATGAGAATTTTCTCTCCTCTCAGAAAACTGAGCTGGAAACACATATGCAGAAGGGAAAATTCAAGAAAAACTTGTAGCTGTCATTTCAACTGTGACTTTGTAATAAATCCCCTATCACTGGGGCCCAAATCCCAGCATTTCAAAAAGAAGTCAATAGGCAATTATACCAAGTGACAACTTACGAAAATGGCGCCAGGATTTAGAGATTTTTGTGGCTAATCTATCTACATGAAAGAAAAGCACAGCTTAATTGGTATTTTTTAAAAGAAAGATTAAACATTTTCAAATGACTTAGGACAGAAATTCTCAACAGCCTCTCCACTGTTACTCAGCTATGGGATAGCCGATGATGTGACTGGAGGCTTCGGCTAGGAAATTCCTGTTACAAAGTAACTTGAATAGGGTGCTTTTATTTTATAACCTTACTTTTCAGTAGCAAGGATAGGTTCTTAATCACAGCTGCCAAGCAGAAACTGAAGCAGGTAATTCCTCCCCCATTCCTCACACAGGTATCCTTCACATCAGGCTTGGGATCACAATTCGTTAGGCTGGGAAGGAAGGATCGACCACTCACAGGACTCACGTGGCTCTAAACATCTGAACACTTCTTTCACTTTAGCATGACTTTCTGAAAAACTGCCTCTGTCATTTCACTAATTCCAAGCATGCTGGAATCCACAGAACATGGACCTGATGCACGCGCTACCTGTGTCTCATCGGTGGCAGAGTAGTCCGCGATGGCCACGAACTCCTCGGGGTGCACACCCTCTGGGAGGTGCTGTTCACAGTGTTCCACAGGTTCTTCTCTCCCCTGCTCAAAGCCAAGGAGAGAACAAGGAAATTATTACGGGCTTCTCTTTCTTTTTTGGGGGGATGGGGGGCGGCGCGGGGGGGGGAGCTCTGGGTTATTAGGATGGTTTGATGAAGATTCAACTGACCCAAGTTTTTATCAAACAATCGGGTGATCCTCACTAGCAGAATTGAGGGGTCTCACCTGCACTCCACCTTCACCTCTTATCTCTAGTACAAAATGATCTGCAACCTCAACAGAACATCAAAGAGAGAAACAAGAAAGAGGCATTTTTAGTGTCTATGAAGCCTGACCATCTGAAAGTGATGCCCAGCCCCAGGAGAAAGAAGTCCCGTCTCTGCCTGTCGCACTGTGGGGACCTCACGGGGCTTGAACACAGCGCTGGACAGGCCTCATGGGCCTCGCTGAAGGCCTAGGGAAGGAGCTGGTGACCTGGCACCAGGTATGTCACCTCACTGGACAGCACTGCCACTGACACATGCTGCTCAGGACCCAGAGGAGGGCCTTACACCTCAAGGACCTGCATGCTGCCCAGCTCCACTTTACAGCACCTGGGCCTGGCCTGGAAGACAGCGCCAAAGGTGGCAGAACCTCCAACTGCTGTCCAGCTCACTGCACCGACTCCATCCCAATATGTACATTTTTAACAAATTTTCCTACACATAAATGTAACTCCCGTGAATTTCCTGTGACTCTTTTGAAAGCACAGGAGTTCACAGTGGAAGATTCAAACTATCTGTAATCTCCATCGCTGGTTAGAGATAGAAACAGTTAACCCATTTATATCCTTCCAGGCTTTTTATCTAAAGTATACCTTTAAACACATGCAGACAGGGTGTTTATTGGGATCATACAATTCTGTCTTGTGACATGTTTCCACTTATTAAATTCTGAATATTTTCCTTCATTATTAAATACACTTCTAAACACATTTCAATATCAGACAGTATTCCATTCTATGAATTTTTAAAACTTATTTATCCAATCTTCTAGTTTTGAACATTTAGACTCTTTTCACCTTTTTACTATTTTGATAGTATAAAGAAACAATATAATTTATTGTGGGATTTATAACATATATAGAAGTAAAATTGTTACAGTAGCACAAAAAATGGGGACTGGTAAATGGAACCAATTTGGAGGATTCTTACATTGTGAAGCGGTCCCAAAAAAGGCTGGTCTAGGTTAAAGATTCATAGTGCAATTTCTTGAGTAACCACTAAAATAATATTTAAATGATACAGCTTAAAAGCTAATGGAAGAGATAAGAAAGAATTACAGGGAAAAAAATGTTACTAATCCACAAGAAGGCAAGAATGGAGAAAGGTACAAAGAAAAAATGCAACGTAAAAAAATAAAAAATAAACACAGCAAGATGGTAGATTTAATCATACCAGTCATCATGTTAAATTTTAATGGACTCAATACTCCAAGTAAAGGGTAGAAATTATCTGACAGAAGAAGAAAGACACCACTATAGGAGAAACACTTTAAATATGAGGAATTAGATAGGTTGGAAATATAAGTATATATTTGCATGTGTGTCATGAAACACTAACCATAAGAAAGCTGGTATAGCAATATTAATATAAGACAAAATAGATACAAGGCAGAAAGTATTAAAAGGTAAAAAGAGACAGATTTCATAAAAATAAAAGGACCAATTAATCTAGAAAACAAAAACTAATCCAAATGAATGCACCAAATAACAGATTCAAAATATATAAAGCAAAAAGTCATAGATCCCAAAGTAAATAAACAAAAAAACAGACAAATCTACAATCACAGCAAAGATTTCTAAAGCTCATCTCTCTCAGCAACTGATAGAACAAGTGAACAAAAAAAAATCAGAAAGGACATAGAGATTTGAATAATACTAATAACCCATTTGTCCTTAATGACATTTGTAGAACACTACACCCAACAATTGCAGAATATGTATTCTTTGCAAGTGCACATGGAACATTAACCAAAAGGCCTGTATGAGTAGGCCATAAAGCAGACGTGAATAAATTTCAAAACAATGGAAATTTACAAAGTATGTTTTATTTTCTGACAACATATAATCAAACCAAAATTAAATAAAAGATAAATAAAACTTCATAAGTGTTTGGAAATAAAACAGTATGTTTCTAAAAAGCCCAGCAATTTTCTAATTTCCATTGTGATATGTTAGAAAGTATTTTAATGGAACAATAATGGAAATACAACATATTTAAATGAGTGAGGGGCAGCTAAAGCAGAGATTAAAAGTTATAGCTTTAAAGCATACATTAGAGAAGAAAGGTTTAAAATCAGTGATCCTAGTTTCCATCTCAAGATGTTATAAAAAGAGAAAATTAAACTCAAGTAGAATAGACTAAAGGAAATAAAAAGCTGAAATCAATGAACAGATGAACAAAGAGAAAGTCAACAAACACAAACTGGTTCTTTGAAAAGATAAAACTGATAAAACCCTAAAAAGATTGATCAAGGAAAAAAAAAAGAGATAAAACACAAATTGTGTATATTAGGCATCTGTTCTGTAATGGAGGGTGCTATTATATTACTAAGATGAATATTACTGAAATAAATTTCAATGCTAACTTAAATGACAATATTTCAGTAAGTCAAATCATGACTCACAAGTAATCAGAAAACTAAAATAACAAGATACCATTTCTAACCCATCAGACTGACCAAAATTTAAAAGCCTGATGCTCTCAAGTGTTAGCACGCACTGTGGACTACGGGCAGACCATTGATCATTACCTAGTAAAACTGAAAACATGCAATCCCTTCCATCCTGCAATGCCATTATTAGAGCACGTGTGCACAAGGAGACAGGTAGAAGGATGTTCACCGCAACACTTTTTGAAATAGAAAAGAACTGGAAAAACAAGTGTCCAACAAAAGGGAAATAAATAGGATGCATACCTGTGGGAAGCCGCCCATTATCTTCACTAGCAGAGAGGTGTGGACTAGAAGCCCAGAAAACTGGTGAACCTTGGGCCCTGGCAAAGGTCAGAGCTATGCACCCACTGTTTAGTCACAGTCGAGACAATGGTAACTGGAGCAACTTCCTGACCAGAGAGTCATGTAAATTGCTACTGATAAGATAGTCTGTCTGTTACTGGAAATTGCCTGCCTAAGGGCTATAGGTGTATCCCACACTGAATAAAAGGATGGCAAGGCCTGAGCACAAGGGAAGTCCTTTCCCTTGCATTGGGCTTCCCACCTGGCCCCCAATATTTCCAAATTATTACTTCTTGTCTCAGCTCTGTCATTTGCACATGGCCCTTCTCCAGATCCCAAACCCTGAACCACGCAGGACGTGGATTCACACGTACCTAATACACACAGACCTATATATATATTTATGAATGTGATACATTCTTATAAGGAACACACTACAGGAGCATCCTAAAGGACTGAACTACTTCTATACATACATTAAGAACAAATCCCCCAAAGTAACATTAGTGGGGAAAACAAGCTGCAAGGTGACACACAGACTATGTCACCATTTAGGTAAATTCTAGAGATGCCAAGATAAGTTATAAAAAGTATAAAGCTGGTGCAGAAGCACAATATCCAATTCATAATTCTTAGTAGTGTTTGCCTCTGAAGGCAAAGGAAGATTGGGCCTGGGGTTGAGAAATAAACTTCATCTGTGGTTTCGTTTTATGTGCTGTATGTGTGTGTGTATTCTAAAGCAAACATGACAAAATGTTAACAAATTTTCACTTCTGAGCAATATGTACTTGATGTTTGCAATCTTACTCTATAAATGTTCAAGTATTTTTTTATATTTCTCAAAAGAAAAATGAGACTACCAAGGAATTAAAACATTTTATAATTGCCCGCCGGTGTGGCTCGGTGGTTGAGTGTGGATCCATGAACCAGGAGGTCCCAGCTTGATTCTCTGCCAGGGCACATGCCAGGGTTGCAGGCTTGATCCCCAGAAGGGGGTGTGCAGGAGGCACCTAATCAGTGATTCTCTCTTATCATTGATGTTTCTATCTCTCTCTCCCTCTCCTTTCCTCTCTCTGAAATCAATAAAAATATATTTTAAATATTTTATGATTAATTTTAAGAAATAAAATGACTCAACTATAAATAAAATTCCTATATATAAAAACCCAAGCCCTGACCAGGCAGCTCAGTTGGTTAGACTGTCGTCCTGATACACCAAGGTTGTAGGTTCCATCCCCAGTAAGGGAACATACAAGCAACCATGAATGCATAAACAGGTGGAACAACAAACCGATGTTTATCTCTCTCTCTCTCTCTCTCTCTCTCTCTCTCTCTCTCTCTCTCTCTCTCTGTCTCTCCTCCCTCCTTCTCTCTCTCTCTCAAAATCAATAAAAATCTTTTTTTTAACCTTAATGAAATTACAACCATTAGAATGCAAGGGAGAAAATGTTAAACTTGACATCACAAACCTGAAATTAATTTCTTTATAAACATTTATTAGAGAATTAATTTGGTGTTTAATTTTACATAATCAATATTCCTTGAAATTTAAGGTGATTTTTTACTGCTAACTTGAATGAAACTATGTGTGTCCCAGGCAAAAAGCAGTATGAGTACACAAATCTTTTCTAATGTATCTGACCTGTTTTAACATACTATGCCTGAGACTTTATTAACAACTAAGAAAATGTGCTTGCTTTACCAGCACCGGTACCAAAAATGGAACCCTAGGTTCGTGGGAAATGTTTACAGTGCCCAATTCAGAATGTCAACTGTAACTCTTACAGACACTGCATTTCCTGCATTTAAGCGCACCATAGTTGGTGGCCACCTTCCTAAATCCAAGGAAAGCGCTATCACTCCTGGCTGATCTCAGCTCTCTGTAATGTTCCCAGTGTTTAAGTACAGGTTCTTACAGACCAGAACTGAACTTACCTGAGATTCACTTCCGGGGCAGTCACCTGATGTTGCCATAGTTCTTTTAGGATCTGCCGCATAGCTGCCACTTTTAATGTTTCATCTTCCTCTCCATTTCTACTTTAAAACAGAGGGAATGAGACAATGATTTGTTACATTGCACAATAATTGAGTTCACCTCCCTTCTAAGGTCCATGAAAAGGTCCTCCACCGCGTGGAAATAAAACGTGTTATGCGTAAAGAATGAAACAGAAGTAAAATTTACAATCGCAATTCGTTACAAAAACAACTGAAAATTTATGAACTTCAAAGAAGTGTGTGTTTTCTTCACCAGTTTGCAAGGTGTTCATCGTATCCACTGGCCAAACGCAGACTGTCAGTTTCTGTCCCATCACTGGGTTGATTGAACACACAGCGCTGTAAATGGGAATCTTTTCTTGGAATGCTGTTGGCTTTCATTCCAATTAAACTTCCCTACCTGCGGCTTCCGAGTATTCCCACTCACGGGAACCAAGGTCTGCATCCTCCGAAGGCTTTTCCTTCTCGTTCTCAATTCTGATTTTTCCAGCGCCAGTGTAGTCCATATTAGACACTGAGGCTGTTTCTTTCAATTCTGTTTAAAATCCGTGCCTCACTTATCAATCAAGACCTAATAATTATTTTGTGACGTTTATCATTACAAATACTAATATACATACGTTACATTTTCATTGGAAAACACTGCACTGGGACCAGGGTGGGTCAGGGCTGGGCGGGGCCGAGTTGAAGGGGCGGGGCCGGGGGCGGGGAAGGGGGCGGGGCCTGAGCCGGGCGGGTGGGAAGACGGCCCCGAGGACCAAGGCTGGGGCGGGGCCGAGTGAAGGCCAGTCCTGCGAAGGGACGCAGGCTCCGTGCGCTGTGGGATGAGTGGCCCAGGATCGTGAGGGGCAGGTGGCCAACGAGGGGAGGCGTGAGAAGAGGAGGGAGTGAAGGGAGGAGGCGGGGCATAGGTGCCGCCGATGAAGGAGTAAGCGGCAAGAAAGTATGACGTCGGCTCACAGCGGGGGGCGGGGGAGGAGGTGAAGGGGGCGCGGAGCCAAGGGAAGTGGGCGTGCCACCGCGAGAGGCGTGGCTCGAGAAAAGGGCGTGGCGGGGGGCGGGGCCCTGTAAGGGGCGGGGCGCCGAGCTGGCAATCGGCCCACACAGCGCGAAGCCCTGAGGTGGGGAAGGAGCCGGGTGGTCTCGAGATGGGGAGGAGGCCCCCGTCCGCTGGCTACGCACCCGCCAAGCGAAGACCTCTCACTTGGCGTGTCCTGCCGATGCGCGGTCCAGCGCCCCGCGCTGCCCACGGAAGACCTACCTCAGCCGCGTTCTCCGCTGAGTTCAGTGTCCACACCGCTAGCTCTGAGGGGCGGATGGTGCCTGGCAGGAGCGCGAGCCGGAGCCACCGCCCTCAGCCCGCGCAGGCGCGATGCGCGCAAGCCGTCAGCGGAGAAGGCCCGCCCCGCGGATGCGCATTCCCTACGCGCCCCTCGGACCCGAGAAGCGGGGCCACGGTCCGCGGCCTGCGCAGGCGCGGTGCTCTCGGGCGCGGCGTGAAATGTCCGGCTCCGGGCGGGAGCCCCACGCAGGCGCACTTGGCGTGTCGTGACTCCCGCGGTCGCGCCAACCCGGGCGCGGCGCCCCAGCCGTGAGGTCCGGTCTCGTGTCTGCGCGGACCCGAGGCTCGGGGGCTGCCCGCCCGGTCGGGAGACGGGGAGCGGGGCCTGCGGGCCCGGCTGGCCCGGGATAGAGACCCGTTTCCGAGGACGGAGATGACAGTCGCGCCTGGACCCAGGACTCCGGTTCTCGTGCTTCTCTGGGAGGAATTCAGTTCGTCTCCCCGTGGGCGCTGTCCAGTGGGAATCGTGTGTCATTCTGTCCACTTGGCGAATGGGAGCAGAGTGATTACGTCTTTATTTCACCCAAAGGAAGTTTTCGATTAAAAGAGAAATAGATGACGTGAGCGTGACTTCGCGATGGCCTCGGGCTGCGGGGCGCGGGGTGTCAGTTTTACGAAATGAAGAGAGGAGCGGAGATGGGAGCTGGCGATGGGTGGGCATGATGAATGCATGGAACACACTGCACTGTGCACTTACAGAAGGTTAAGGTGGCAAATGTGATGGTGTGTGTATTAAAACAGGAACAGGGACACAAAATACCAATATGAGGGATGAAAAAAGAATTCATTGCAGATTCTCTACATTTTTAAAAGGTAATAAACATATTACAAAACTTTTGAAAAAGCTGACAAGTTCCACAGATTTCTTGAAAAACAAATTACCAAAACCGAACAAGAATATTTAGAAAACTTGCATGGTTCTGTGTCTGTTAAAGGAATTGATTTAATAATATGATCTTCTTACAAAGAATACTTCGGTCCCAGATGGTATCACTAGTAAATGTTTCCAAACATATAAGGAGAAAACAATAGCAACAGTTACACAAATCCTTCCAGAAAATAGAGAAAAGTGAAATACTTCCTAGCTGGTTCTATGATGGCTATAAAATGTTAGCAAACACAATCCAGTGAGCCCAGCGGGTGTGGGGCAGTAGCTGAGCCTCAACCTATGAACCAGGCGGTCATGGTGGGATTCTGGTCCAGGCAGATGCCCAGGTTGCTGGCTCCATCCCCAGCAGGGGGCGTGCAGGAGGGAGCCAATCAATGATTCTCTGTCATCATGGGTGTTTCTATCTCTCCCTTCCTCTCTGAAATCAATAAAAATACATAATTTAAAACAATAATAATTCAATGATATATAAAGTGATTATATTTCATAACCAAGTATGGCTTATGTACTATATCACTTAATGAATGTGTCATTTTAAAAAACCTACCCACAAAGGAAGTCCAGCCTCAAATGGTTTCACTGGTGAATTCCATCAAATGTATAAACAAGAAATAACACCATTAGTAAACAAAATTTTAAGAAACTATAGGATGAGGTGGGTGGGAAGAGATTAACCAAAGAACTTACATGCATATATGCATAACCCATGGACACAGACAATAGTGTGGTAAAGGCCTGGGGTGGGGGCGGAAGTGGGCTAGAAGGAGTTAAAGGGGGGACAGGGGACATCTTTAATACTTTCAAAAATGAAGATAAAGTTTTAAAAAATATATGGGATGGACACTTGCCAATTTGTTTTATTAGGCAAACATAATTCTAATACAAATATCTGACATACAGGAAAAAAATTACATACTAATATCCCTCATAAAAATAAATGCAAAAACCCTTAAAGCATTAGCAAATCAAGCCCAACAATATATACTGAGGGTAACACATTATAGCCAAGTGGAGTTTATCCCAGTAATGCAAACTGGGACTAACACTTGAAAATTAATGTAATTCATCATATTAACAGAATAAAGGAGAAAAATGCAATCATTTCAATAAATAAGAAAAAGGATTTGACAAGAACTCCTTCTATCTGTTAAAAGGCATCTATTTAAAACCTATCACTAAAATCATATTTAATGTTATATTGAAGTTTTTATTAGAAACAAGGCATATGTATCCACTTCACTTCTATTCAACATTTTGCAGATGTTTCTTCATGGCAAAATTATGCTCAGAGACTGAGAGTATCTTTGCCAATTATTTAACACTAGAGGCCTGTTGCACGAAAAGATTCGTGCAACACACCTTCCCTCCCCCTGGCTGCCGGCACCGGTTTTCCTCCAGCACCCGGGACCCAGGCCTTCACTCCAGCTGGAGCTGCCTTCAGTCTTCGCTGCTCCGTCCGGAGCTGCCTTCCAGCCCACGCTGCTCTGGCCGGAGCCACCTTCAGTCTTCACTCCGCCGCTTAGCGCCTATGTATGCAAATTAACCACCATCTTTGTTGGTGGTTAATTTGCATACCTCACTGATTAGCCAATGGGAGGCGTAGCGACGGTACAGTCAATTACCCTGTTTGTCTATTATTAGATAGGATAAGTTCACTGCAGAAATTGTAACATAATAATATATCACAAGCCAATACAGGATAATATGTCCTCATAAGTCGATTAAAAAAACATACTCCAGCCCTAGCCAGTTTGGTTCAGTGGGTAGAGCATCAGCCTGCAGACTGAAGGGTTCTGGGTTCGATTCCAGCCAAGGGCACATGCCTGGGTTGCAGGCTCAATCCCCAGCATGGGGCATGCAGGAGGCAGCCAAGCAATGATTCTCTCTCATCATTGATGTTTCTATCGCCCTTCCTCTCTGAAAGAAGTAAAAATATATTAAAATATATATGTATATATTAATATTATATATATTATATCCTATATAATAAAAGGGTCATATGCAAATAGACCAAAAGGCAGAACAACCAAACAACCAATCAAAGTGTAATATGCTAATGATATGCTAAGGCTGCTCAACCGCTTGCTATGACACGCACTGACCACCAGGGAGCAGTCGACTGGTCAACCAGTTGCTATGACATGCATTGAACACCAGGATACAGATGCTCTGACCGGTAGATTAGCTTGCTGCTAGGGTCCTCCTGTGGGAACTGAGCAAGATGAGCCGGACTCGCCCTGGAGCCCTCCCGCGGTTCCTCCCCAGCTTGTGCACCAGCGGGGTCCCTCAGCCTGGCCTGTGCCCTCTCACAATCCAGACCCCTTGGGAGATGTCAGAGAGCTGGTTTCAGCCTGATCCCGCAGGCCACTCCCCTTGGGAGGGCACCAGACACATAGCTCATGGCTAGCGAGCGCTGCTGCATCAGCACGAGCGGGACTGATTGGGCACGAGCCCGCAGCAGGCACAGTAGGGCCAGGATGAGCTGGAGCGGCAGGTAGGAGCTGCAGGCAGCATTGGACCGCAGGTTTCAGTCCAATCCCGCAGGCCACCCAGAGGGACCCCACCTGTGCACAAATTCGTGTACCGGAGTGTATGTGTGTGTGAGTGTGTATACATATATATATATATATTCCAAACCAATGATTTGGAATTATTATAATTTAGATTAATAATACTATTATTCCAGGCAAAGAGGGGATGAAAGAAATTAAGTCCAAATTTAGTTAAAGTAGACCTTTCTACAAGTTGGTTCTCAGAAGAGTTGGTTTGGCCAGCCAACGGCTGGTGTCCAGCTGCCAGCGCTAACTGAAAGTCCCTTGTCACTAGAGCAAGATTCGAGTGGAACAAAGACACCGGTGTTGGCGGGCAAGATGGTGTCTCCTTCACGGGCCGCTGCAGTTTTCATCACTGCTGGCATAGAGCAGCCTGGCCACCCCGAGGTCTTCACAGAACTATTTAGATCAGCAAAAGTAGGCTTTTCCAGACTGAACACTCTCGGTAAGTCCTCACAGACTCTTGGAATTAAAGTTTAAATAAGTACATCATAGTCGCTCCTCCACAACAATTTTGATGACATCATCCTAACACAACCCCATCATGTAAACAAATTCACCCTTAGATCAAAACCACTTCACTTAAGCCATAACAAGGAGATGTGAAATCATAACAAACCAATATACAACCAGAGGAAATCCTGGCTAGCACAGCAAGGCAAGTAAGTCAATAAATAAGTAAAAGGAATAACTATTAGGAAGGAAAACATAAAATTATATACTACTAGGAATGAGACTTACTGATTTACATGTCTTTATCTTTCATATTCTCTATTTTCTTTGGTACCTTTGCTATTTAAATCTCAAAATAATGAATTCATTGCCACCTCCTGGATCATTCTTGTAGGATGGAGATGGCTCAACCTCACAGAAGCATTTTTTAAATCAAAGTGTATGAGTCAGCGCGTTTCCGTAGTGTAGTGGTTATCACGTTCGCCTCACAAAGTGTATGAGTCCTCATTAGTTCAACAATTTTAACACTCAATTGATTAGGTTTTTGTTGTTGTTCATTTAGCTCAATGTGGTTGAATACTGTGTACTATTCTGGGCCCACAAGAGGACAGAGTTATAAAAATGTGTGATGATTACAGAGTAAATTAAAAAATGTTCCCATTGAGTAAAAGAGCAAAGAGGCTAATATAGTAATTTTTTTTTTAACTCTAAACCTGACATGATTTTATGGCAAATGTCCAAGAGTCCTTAAGTTATAAAAAGTATACTCCAGTAAGCGTTCGCGACAGAGTTCCACCAAAGGGGAAAACTGGTTTTTCCTTTTGATGCCTTTTCCTGGCAGCATTCCCTGGGCAAGAAACCGCACACACACACAAAGCAAGGCTGAGGAAAGTGTGCTCCCTGTGCTCTCAGCTCCAGCTCCTTCTCAAAATGTAAAAGAAAAAACAAAAACAAAAACAAAAGCCCTGCTGTTTTGAGCTGGCCCTGACGTTGCCATGGATCCAAAGCAAACCCCAGCAGCTCTGCTCACGCTGGGCTGCCCTTCTGAGAGGGAGCAGCGATTCTGAAATGACTGGTTAGCAACCAAATGGATTCATGGAATTTGGTGTGGTATAAAAATAATAAAACACGATACTCACAAAATACAGATACGCCATCACCACTGGCCGCATTGGGGGCCTCCTGGACTCAGAGTATTCTAAATTAGCCAGTGAGTTCATTCCACACTTCTGGACCGTCGTATGCTGGCGCAGAAAGAAATCTCTGTCCTGTTCTTTGCTTTGCTTTGTCTGCCTTCTGACCCAGGAGTTCACCTGACAGGTCCAGGATCTGTTGTTGTTGTTATTGTTGTTAATCTCACCGGAGGATATCGTTTCCATTGACTTTTAGAGAGAGTGGAAGGGAGGGGGGGAAACAGAGAGAGAAACATCGATGTAAGGGAGACACATTGATGGGTTGCCCCCCACCCCTGTCCCCACCAGGGCCAGGATCTAGCCTGCAACCAAGGTATGTGCCCTTGACCGGAATTGAACCCGTGTCCTCGGGCCGACGCTCCAACCACTGAGCAAAACCAGGTAGGTCAGGTCCAGGTTCTTTTGATAGACAAAAGTATTATCTTTCATGATAACAATGGCATTAACTGAATGGATTAGGCACTTCACGCTCTATACATGTGCATATGCACACGCATGTGTGCAAAATTTCATTTACTCCACCCCCAGTCCTCTGAAGGGTACCCGCTTTTCCACTTTCACTGAGGCTGAGACAGGTTAAGCCGTTTGCTAAAGGTCTCTTCAGAGGCAGGATTTGAACCCAGCCCCTCGACTCCAGCCACAAGCCCTGACCCTTGGCCTCCTGCGGCTGGTAACAGCCTTCTTTAGAACAGGAAAGACAATTGATTCTCCTCGCCTCCACACCAGCAATTACTACAACAGAAGCCTTTGTCCCTTCTCCCACGTCCTTCTAGGACACAGGCGTCCTTTTCTCTCAATGGGCTGGGGTCACTGTAACCAACCTCGTGAGCAGCTTGGTGGCGCATGGCAGTCCTTTGTGCGAGAGAACAATGTTGCTGCCCAAGGCCTTTCTTTCCTCCTGGAAAACTCAAACGGAATGGCTCTTCCTGCCCCCTGAGCAGACCCCCGAGGCCGAGGTCTGCTTACTGAATTCAGCAGCGAAGGTTTGCTGGGTAGACGGAAGGTGGGCTGAGGGAGGAGGAGCCTCTGAGGGGCAGGAGAAGACCTTGGCAGAGGCGTTGTGCCCACTGCCTGGCTGGGGAAGGCACTGCTGCCTGGGAAGTGGGCCCTTTCCCCCCCATGACCAATGCGGACCCCCCACCCCACCCGGCCCAGCTCGGGGAGCCAACCCCTCAGTAGATCTTACCATTAGGCCTGCACGAGGTGCCTTTGGCATTGAGGCAACTGTGGCTGAGACGTGGGAGGGGCTGAGCCTGTCATCTCCTCCCAGGCATCCCCAGCTTTGCAGATGGGAATGCTGGGCGTTTTCCCAGTGTCATGAACACTGACCAAGCAGATGGCTCTTGACCACAGAGACGGCAAAGCCAGGGTCAGGCCGCTGTCACTCACCACAGACACCTTTGTTCCGAGGTCACACACAGCCAGGCAGTGATCGCTATCCAGCAACCAGCCTCTGTCGGTTCTGTCTCCCTAAGCTCTTTTATTATTTGGGAAATAGTACCTATACCTCTTCTGGGTGGGCTATGTCCATTTACAATGTCTTATTATACCACGTGATATTGTGCTATAAGAAATATATATTTGGTCTTCATCCTGGGTCCTAGCACAGCGCTTCTAAAACCTTGTAATTCCCTGGGTGATGGGGTGAAAGGAGCATCTTCTGTTATTCTCAATGAGCCCCTTTCAACCACATTTGAAATGATGCTCATGAGGTGACTCTGTGGGCCCCTAAAGAGCTTCAGGATGGGGTCTGGTCACCAGGGAAACCAACGTTGTGATTAGAGGGTTGGACCTTTCAGCCCCACCCCAGACTTAGGGGTGAGTTACTCACCAATGGCCAGTGACTTTATCAGTCATGCCTACGTATTGGGCCCTCCATAAAATCCCCAAAGGATGGGGTTCAGATAACTCTCAGGTGGGTGAACACATGGTGGAGGTGCTGGGAGAGTGGGGCCCCCAGAGAGATCAGATGCTCCGCCACCCCTCCCCCTGAACCTCACCCCACGCATCTCTTCCATTTGTCTGTTCCCAAGTTACAGTCTTTATGATAAATCAATAATAGTAAGTAAACTGTTTTCCTGAGAGCTGTGAGCTGTTCTAGCAAATTATTGAACCTGGGGAGAGTGTTATGGGAAACCCCAATTTACAGGCAGGCAGGCAGAAGCACGTGTGGCTCTGGACTTGCAATTATGTCTGAAGTGGAGGCAACCTTGTGGGACTGAGCCCTCACCTGTGGTGTCTGCATTAATTCCAGGTAGATGGCGTCAGAGTTGCACTGAATTGTAGGACACCCGCTGATGAAGGAGAATTGGTTAATGTGAGGGGGGGAAACCCACACATTTGGTGTTGAAAGTGTTCTGTTCGTCAAAAACAAACAAAAAACAGATCATAGTACATCAGTTTGGGGATTTTATATATTCAAAAAATAACTACTGATTTCAGACATCAGCACTACTGTTTTCCTCCATTTTGTTCCTGCTGCTAAGTTTACATTTTCCATATAGTATATTTTTAATGTTTTTCTTTTGAAATCATTTTAGACTAACAAACGAGTAGTTAAAAAAAAAAAATAAACCCTTTTATTTTTCTTGTTAACTAATGTATCAGTCTGGGTCCAGGAAGAGACAGGAACCACAGGGTAATTTAAACAGAGCAACTTTAACGTAGAGAATCATGAAACTGGGACAGGACAGTGACTACACAGAGAAATCTCAAGGGCAGCCTACGGTTGAGGAAGAATAACCCAGGGAGAACAGACTCAGAAGGGGCACCCCTCCCCAAGCCTGGGGTTCATACCATGATGAAGAAGCTTGCTGTCTGCCCAGGCCAGAGCTGGTCCACAGGTGCGGGCAGCAGGAACACTTGCGGGGGCAGGAAACCCCCATGGCCCTGAGTGTCCTGAATGTTACTGCCAGGCATTTCAAGAATGCCAGGCCCTTGCCAGGCTTTATCCAGGCTCAGGGCTGTTGCAGGGAGCAACCCTGAGAGAGGAGGGCAAACGATGAATTCATCACCACTTGGTGTGAACGCAGCGAGACCCCCAGCTCAGTGTGCCCCCCTGGGACACGTGCCCCGCATGTGCACGCCCTCATCCAGGCCCATCTGCCTGACAGCCATGGACTCGGGGAACCAAGGCCAACAGGGAGCTCTGGCTACTGGTTCTTCTGTGAGTGAACTCTGACCCAGGAACCTCATGCCTCCTGCCAGCATCTGGAAAACAAGAGCATGCCAACTGGTTAGTGTGAAGCAGGTGAAAGTGCAGCCCTTCACAGCTCTTGACTCAACCCCAGAGAGCACAGGTGAGCCAAGGCAGGGGGTGGGCGCACAAAGGGGGCTGGGGTGCCAGTGTGCATGTGAGCCTGGCCTTGCAGTGACCACATACCAGGAAAGTCATGAGAAACAACTTCCAGGGCACAGGCATGCTGAGGCTGGAGGATGGACATGCAGAGAGAGTGGGGAGCTGATGTGAGTGCAAGTTCTGGACTGTGCTGTGTCCATATCAGAAGAACCAGGGAGAAAGGGCCACTGGGCCCAGTCCAGGCTGCAAGGTCTCCAAGGGCTGCCCTCTCTGGACATGTGGCTGGGGCAGAGCACCACCAGGTGCTGTGAAGGACTGTGAAGGAGTGAGACAAAGCAAAACATGGAAGGAAGCCCCTTCCCCCTTCTAACGCCCTCACTACAAAACTTCACAGCACACTCACTGTAAGGAGTCCCAATCAGAGAGTCTAGTCCAGCCGTGGGCAAACTACGGCCCGCGGGCCGGATCCGGCCCGTTTGAAATGAATAAAACTAAAAAAACAAACAAACCATACCCTTTTATGTAATGATGTTTACTTTGAATTTATATTAGTTCACACAAACACTCCATCCATGCTTTTGTTCCGGCCCTCCGGTCCAGTTTAAGAACCCATTGTGGCCCTTGAGTCAAAAAGTTTGCCCACCCCTGGTAGTCTATGAATACTGTGCAGGTGCTGCAGCAGAAACTCAGACCTGAGAGGTAATACACCCATAACAGCCCAGTCCACTCTTTGGCTACTCAGTGTCCATCAGTAAAATTTCACACACATGTGGACTCCCTTACAATAACTAAATAATTCTATTTCTCCCCTAAAAAGACACAGCCATCTTGTGACACGTGAAGTTCTCCCTCAAATGAGAAGATGCACAGACCCAACAGTCACGACACCCCATCGCTATACTTGGTCCTCAAATTCAGTCATGGCTCCATTGAAAACTCAGTCACCTAAAGATTAAACCAAAATGCTAACCTCCAACAACTTGTTTATAAAAAAAAATTGGGAGGAGAGAGGAAAATGGTTAGGAAATAAACACATGCATATAACAAGCAAAAAAATATACCAAGCGGCTACAGTCCTCATTTCTGTAACTGGTAGTGAGATGAGGTTGTAGGTAACAATCAGGCTTCCTTCCTCAGCTGTCCATTCTTTAGCTCCTTTGCCCTCAGGTAGAACCTGCTCTGGGTACCTTAGTGGGTCGAGTGACCAAACCCTTCATTTCTGAAGGACCTGAGTCTTCAATAGTCTTGCTGTATTTTTTTATTTGTATTTTTTGGTGGTGGTTGTTTTTCATTAACTTTTACCACTGGTCATGAAAGTATTAAGAGATGCCCCAGTTGCCCAGGTGACTCTGACACCATAGTCCTCCTAGCCCCCATTGTGTTGCAGTAACCTACCCCCGCTCCCCGCCTTGGTAATTGGGATCAATCATTCAAGCCAGTAGATTAACCCTTTTTTTTTCTTTTTGTCTTTTTTGGTTTTGTTTTTTGTTTTTTTTTTGGCCTGCTGGTTCCAAGGCGTAAGGAGCCCAAAGTGGCCAGGTGGCAATTTCAGCCTCCAATTCAGTGGGCCCATTACTATGACACCTAGTGGAAGCATTCCCCTCTGGAGACTAAGATCTCCAAACCATTTCAAAGTTGCCAGGACAAGAAACAAAGATTCTGTGAGTAGGTTAGTCCATGTTCTAGTGAGAAGGGCATTCTGGCTGTGGGGACATAGCACCACGTAACGGCCCCTGGTTCAGAGAGTCTATTGTACCCGGTAATATAGAATCCCTTTCAGGACGCTGCCTCCTATCTGGCATCATAACTGACTCTTCAGGAAGCTATTCCACCTTTCAACCACTTCTGAGTTATGGGGCTGAGATAACACCACTCAGTTTCATGGGTATGAGCGCACTGCTGCACTTTCTTTGCTTGAAGTGAGTTCCTTGACCACATGCAATGCTGTCCAGAATGCCTTTACAGTAGCTAAGGCTTTAGTGCGGTCATGGATGCTGGTGCTTCCAGAAGCAGGATGGACAGGGAAGTCAAATCCGCACCCAGAATATATGTCTATTCCAGTGAGGACAGATCTCTATCCCTTCTATGATGGGAGAGGTCCAATGTAATCAACTTGCCACCAAGCATCTGGCTGGGCACCACAGGACTCATCGCTGGTCTCGGCTGCTGGGAGCTCCAAGCCTGGTCAGCTTTGGTGAGTGGAAGGCCATGATGATGAGCACATACACACATCCATGCCTGCCACTTGATCACTTCACTCATGGACACGGTGAGCAACTTCTGGAGCAGAGGCAGTCAGAGCTGGCTGAACAGAGCACTTGGACAAGACATGTCTAGGCACTGTCCAGCTCTGACACAGGGTCGATCACTTTCCAGCTGATTATTCAGAGCCTCTTGGGCAGTGTGTGCCAGTGGATGGCTCTTCCAGAAGCCAAATTTCCAAGTCTGTTCCGTCCAAGTTGCTAATTACTAGTAGCCTTCCCTGAATTAATATACATCCATATACTGGGCACTTCTCACGCCAAGACAACCCAATGTGCGTCTCAAAGTTCAGTCCCTGAGAGGACTTCCCTTCGCCACTGTTTGTAGGGTCCCCTTGAGTGGGGCCATAGTGCTGTGTCTGTCCACTTAGGGTGGGATCAGCATGTCCTGCAGACCCACCTGTGAACAGAGCTCACGTTTTTTCTTCCACAGTCAACTGGTTATAAGAAACAGGCTGGGTGTTCAGGTGGCGCACGGCCCAGAGCATCCTGGAGAAGGAGGGTATGAGCGTACTGCTGCACTTGAAGGTGTTATGTGGGAGGACTTGCCAACAGGGGATCAGGAAGGACAAGGGAGGATTACATCCTATTTCAAAGAAAAGCCAAGAAATACCCCCATCTCCCCCACCGGTACTTCCAGGAGCGTGGTCTAGAGTCAGCCACCACTCTCCAAGAGCCAGCCTGCACCCCTTTGACCTTCAGTTTGTGATTAAAATTGCTTAAGAAAAAAAAAAAAAAAAAGGCTGGGGGTCCAGGCTGGGACAATTCAGGTCCCAAGGCTCACAGCCCCATGCTATTTATTTCCAGGCTATGCTTCTGGGTATTGAATAGACAAGAAGTTTCCAGTAAAACAGATGACAACAGAACAACTGTGTCCACAGACATCTTTGTGTACTGGATCCGTCCGTGGCCACTGTGAACCTGAGTCAGAAGGGCCCTGATTCTGGGTCAGACATCTTTTTATTACTTCAAAGCCAACGTTTTTTGAATTATCACCTAAAGGAATGCATACCTTTTGGGTTTCTGCTTGGAAATGTCTCGGGTATGGTGCTGTTGGAGATGGTGGTGGGAGGCCGGGCCTGGCTTCCCTGTGGCTGGCTGTGGGCCTCAGTCCCACAGAAACTGTACCTTTGCGGAACAGAGTAATTGGACAGGACGTGTCTGTGGCACCGTCTGGCTCTGAAAGCCTGTGACTGTGCGCCCTGGGATGAAGGAGAAGGCCTTGGAGAGTGCCTGGCATGGGTCCTCAATCATATTAAACAAGGACTTTCCCCTAAATGAACCAAGTATCTATTTTGTCCCTGCTGATGTTGAGCTCAGTGGCTTCGTGAGGCAGCCCTGCTTAACTCAGGGTACAGATGTCCACGGGGCATCCTGCCAGCTAGTGGGGGCCAGGTGGGGGGAGCTGGAGACAGGAGAGGGCTCAGGGCCTCTCCACTGGAAACCAGCATGGTCCAGCCTGCACTTGGACGCTCCAAGTTCTTGGCTGAACATTTGTGTTGTTTGAATCCATTAATCTGTCTCTCTCCTCTCCCCACCACCAACCTTGCTTTTAGATGATCATTAATATTCATGTGTAAATTTAAAATAGCACAAAAAGCTGACTCCCCACTTCCTGCCCTGCAGGCCGTTTCTTCCTTGGCCCAAGTGCAGTCCCCGGGTGGCAGCTTGGTCAATGCCGCCCTGTGTGCAGCCACCCCCACCCTGCCCTCGGCCCCCATTGGCTGCCTGGGCCTGCAATGGGACTGCACAAGGGACCCACGCCCAGAGGAAGGAATAAAAGGCCATCCCTCCCCACCATTCCTGCCACTCAGGACGCTGCCGCCAGGAGGTGACCGCGAAGAGCGAAGAGCCACCAAGATCACACGTGAGGGGGGAAAGCCTGCTCTTTGGGGGGCGGGGTGGGCAGGGATCCCAGAAGGTGGGTTGGAGAACTGGGTGGTAGTTCAGAAAGCCCCTTTAGGATAAGTGCAGCATTTCAAAGTGTGGGTTTTACTACTGCGTTGTGGACGTGACGGCCCCAAGCCTAGACAGCGAGAGGTTCATTTTGCCCATGTTTTTATTACCATAAATTGGAGAAACCTCGGGTCTGGTGATTGCTGACAATTCCCCAGAAGTACTGCAAATATCGATTCTCTCCTCTTTGAAGAGGAGGGCTTTTGCTTCCGCAGGGCTGAGGACGGGCAGCCTGATGCTGGCTTAGCCCTCTCTGACAGATGAGTGTTTTCTCCCCTTGCTCCGGCCCCAGCCCTGGGCACGCACTGCTTCTCACTGTTCCCGTTTCCCTCAAAGGGAAATGTCGGGGCCTCTGGGCACCCACTCAGAAATTCCATGAAAACTGAGAGGTCTTTACAAGTGAATTATAAATGGGGTCAAAGAAATCGGGGTTTATGGTGGGTTTAACTTTCATCAGTCCGATCATTTCTCAAGTAGGTAGGGCTCCTTCCTTAGGGGGAACCCTGACATCATGTGCGACGTGGTAAAGCCCAAAACTTCTCTTGTTTTCGACATAAAAAGATTAACACAGGAATAAGAGGCTAATTGAAGCAGGAGTAACATAGAACGAAGTGCAAAAGGAACATGGATATTTGATTTCCATTTCTCTTAAAAGATGAGCTTTACACCATCAATTGTTTCTTAGTCAACGGGAAGAATTTAACAGGGAACATAAATTAATTAACTTCTAGAATGGTTTTAAAGAAAATCACATTTTATGGAGTTTTAAAACATATGAAGTATATTTTCCATGCTTTTCCTTTTAGAAAAATCCCACTAGTCATACTTCATACACACAAAAATAATTTACCTTCCTCTTCCCCCAAACATCATGAATTTTGAGAAGCATCAGGATAATATAAAAGGTTTGGTTTTGTTTCTTTTTATTATTATTGATTTTAGAGAGAGAGAGAGAGGAAAGGGGAGGAGGACATTGATTTGTTGTTCCACTTATTTATGCATTCATTGGTTGATTCTTGTATGTGTCCTGATTGGGGATCAAACCTGCAACCTTGACATATTGGGACAACACTCTAACCAACTGAGGCTTGTTTTGTTTTTGTTTTTGTTTTTTTTAAAAAAATCAATAATTGAAATTTGAGTGCAAAGGATAAGAAAGCAGGAAATGTTAAAGATTTTCATCCACTTGAATTGTCCCATCTGTATATGATATATCTGATTATTAGGGACTTAAAACAAAGTATAATGATAATTAATGGTGTGACTTTAGCAAAAACCAGGCCAAGATGAAAACCCTCATTTCTCTTTCCCTTGGGAAGTCAGAAATAAAAATTTAAATATTTTATTCCAAGTTATTTTTAAGATGTGACATACTCAACATGGGAATGATTTTTCCACAAGTAGATGTAACTCTTGTATTTATCTTTCACTACAATGGTACTAGGATTCTGTAATAAGAAGAATTCAAGGTCTAAAGTTGGTAAATTCCTCTGGCCGAGTGTCTCAGTTTTGTGAAACAACTGAAAAACTGTCCTTTGTAAAATGTGCCTAACCCCCAGGTTTGAACAGGTACTTCTTCAGTTTACGGGCCGTGGTATAAGCTGAGTGCTGAGGGAAGCAGAAGTTTCTGACTTTGGCAACTGCAGAGAAACACTTACGAGGGAATAAGCGGCCTTTCCCCCATTCGCTTGAGGCAGCACCTCCCTGGATCCTAAAGAAAGACCTGGCGGTGGCTCCCGCTGCACTTGCCTGTTCCTGTAGCGGAACCAGCTTACCTGTATAACCTGATAATACATTTTTGTTTCTAGTAGGTCAAAAGTACCTTTCATTGATCTTCTTTTTCAAAAAATGTGTGGAAATTCTACCATATTAATTTTTCCAGTAGATTTTTTTTTATTAAAAAATGAGTTAAATGTACATATTCAAGGAAAGCAAATTCCTACATTTTGTGATCTTTAAAATCTTTTGAAAAGACCTACATTTTTCATGCTACAAGTATTCCTAGTAATACGTATGTGCTGCTGTGTGAATGGAATTCTCCTCCTGTCTTCCAATTGTTTATTGACAGAATATAAGACTACTATTGATGTTTGTACCCTCATTTGGCTCCTCGTCACCTTACTTCTTTCTTATTAATTCTAACAGCTTGCAGCTCTGCTCTGCTCAGCTGCACTGTCACTGACGTAGGGCCCTGCCAGGGCAGAGGGTGCCCACGGTAGGAGGCAGGGATCAATCCCAGAACTCCTTCACTGCTCTGCCTTCATATTTTTAAAAGATTTTTAAACTGATTTTTAGAGACAGAGAAAGGGAGAGAGAGAAACATCCATGTGAGAGTGAAACAGTGATCGGCTGCCTCCTGCACACACCCTACAGGGGATTGAGCCCCAAATCCAGGCATGTGCCCTGACCAGGAATTGAACTAGAAACTTTTCAATGCACGAGACGATGCCCAACCAACTGAACCACATGAGCCAGGGCTGCCTTCATATTTTTGCTGGGGTTTCCCATTGGCCAAACCCAATCAGAAGCCAGAGGGCCTGGCAACTTGTCCAGGTAGCCAACAGGGGCAGAGAAAAGGGGCAAAGCGGGAAGAGTGGGTCTAAAAGGTGGATGGGAGACTGGTGGCCACTGAGCAAGTTCCAAGCTGGACATTGGCGGTGAACCAAGGCTGGCCCAGCCCCCTCCTCGGGGTGGATGTCTGCATAGGTAACATGTTAACTGTTCTTGGTGAAACAAGGCAAAAAGCATGAGAAGGCATCTTTCCTCTGTGGACCCCTAGGATGTCTGAGCTGGAGAAGGCCGTGGTGGCCCTCATTGATGTTTTCCATCAATATTCCGGAAAGGAGGGCGACAAGCACAAGCTGAAGAAATCCGAACTCAAGGAGCTCATCAACAACGAGCTTTCCCATTTTTTAGAGGTGAGTCTTTTTAAAATCGGCAATTTATGCATTTTTCCTCTCCACCTCTAAAACCACCTGTGCACTTCCTCTTCCAGGCAGACAGGCAGGCGATTCTGGGTCTGTTTCAGGACCCCTAGGTTGCTTCTGGAAACTCATTTGCACCCCGTTGTCTTCATTTTCATTGGTTTTGTATGTAGTAGGAACATCAAGAAAAAACTGCTGTCTCAAAGGCAAAAGTACAGATTCCAAATAATGCCGACATTTCTCTGAAAAAATCTAAGGATTTACAGCAGTGATGGCAGAATGGATGGAAAATAGACTCACAACTTATCATGGGCCATGTGCATATAAAGAAGACGTTAAAGATAAGTTTTTGTTTGGGGGAAAATCACTATTTTAGCTTTAGCTAGATGTTTAGCATCCACCTAAGTCAGTGGTCGGCAAATTGCGACTCGGCAAACCGTGGCTCGCGAGCCACATGCAGCTCTTTGGCCCCTTGAGTGTGGCTCTTCCACAAAATACCAGCTCTTCCACAAAATGCCGACTCTGCACATGGGCCACGAAGTTTCAATCGCACTGTACGTGCGCGCCCGCACATGGTATTTTGTGGAAGAGCCACACTCAAGGGGCCAAAGAGCCGCATGTGGCTCGCGAGCCGCAGTTTGCTGACCATGGACCTAAGTGATAAAGATGCCGTTCACTGAGCAAATATTTAGCGACCACTCATTATGTTCACTACTGGGGAGACACAGGCCCAAGGACATGGCCTCTGCTTCGGAAGCACACAGGCTGGCACATCCATGAAGGACCACAACCTACTTGACTGAGCGCAGGAGGCCTGGGGGCTTGCAGAGGGCTTCATGGAATAAGAGACATTGGAGAGGACCCTAACTCAGGAAGCTACATGAGAACTCCTAATGAGCCCTCCTCCCCCACACAGGTCCCATTCTGATCTGTGGTAAAAGAATGCCCAGACACCTCATGGAGGACTCGCTTCCCTACCCACTAGCTCCTGCCCTTGGATCAGCCACCCATCATCTCTATCGCACACCAGTCTTACACCCCCAAGGCAATGAACTGCAATCTGCCTGGTGCCTGACCTCCCCGTAGCACCCAGAACCAAGGTTCTGAAATGACCAATCACACACAGGGAGAAGGCCAGCCAATGCACCAGTGCACGGATGTCTGACCAGGAGCGAATTCCGGGAAAGACACCAGAGCATCCTGAGGGATGGTGATGGTGATAGGGAGCCACCATCCCAGCCAGCTGAGCCTCTCGGTGCAGGACGAGCCCCAGGTTCCAGCATCAGGGCAGCACCCATTGTCTGCAGCTGGCTTGGTTCTCCTGCCCCACCTCCACTCAAACACTCCAAGGCTCTGAATGGCACCACCAGAGCAGAGGAAGTGACTTGCAGGCTTGCTGGGGCGGGGGGGGGGGGGGGGGGGGGAGGGGGAAGGGGGTAGAGGAGGCATCCCCTAGTCTGATTCCGGGACTGATTTCTCAGGCAGTCAAGTCCAAGTGGCAGCTGCCTCACTCACATGTTCAATTATTCAGTCCCACCAATCCTGCCTTCTAACTTAATCGAAGTCCCAGTTACTTCTGTAAAAAGGATTGTTGTGAGGATGAAATAATAGTTTTTGTCAAGTGCTTAACATACAGTGAAAGTTCAAAAACCAGTTAACTGCTACTGATTTTAAAATCTTAACACGTGGTAACCACAATTTATAAAAGATAAGTAATTCAAGGTAAGTATGCCAAGGTGTCATGAACGTTTGTTGGCCTGGCTTTATCAAGGTGATTTTGGTTAGGAGGCAAACCTATAGTATAATTGAAATAATGCACTGCTGCCATCTATCTTCCAACCTATGCTTATAGGTCCCGCCCAACCCCCGCTGGAATCTCAGTTTTTACATGTTTTATTTTTAAAAATATATATTTATTGATTTCAGAGAGGAAGGGAGAGGGAAAGAGAGAGAGAAACATCAATGATGAGAGAGACTCATTGAATGGCTGCCTCCTGCATGCCCCACACTGGGGATCGAGCCCGCAACCTGGGCATTGCCCTGACTGGGAATCGAACCGTGCCCTCATGGTTCAACCACTGTGCCACGCCGGCTGGGCTCAGTCTTTTACATGCTTTAGATTGAAGGCAGCCACTGAACACTACACCAGACTTCCTCAGGCCAACCTCCGCTGCACTGGGAATGGTTCTTCTGAACAGCCTGCACTGATGCTCTTTTTCAGCGAAAATGCCACATTCTCACATAGTTATGGCCCTGCACCCTGTTTGTTCCTCAGAGACTTTGTAAGACTATTCACTTGGCTTCTGTGTTGGGAAGAACTGTCAGAAAATGTTCCATGACACCTAGAAAGCAGCTCAAGTGGCAAAAAGAACACACGGAGTTCACAAATTTAGGGCATGCTAAAGAATTACTTCAACAACAACAACAACAACAAAAATTCAAAACATAAAAATCCATGGAAACCTTCATTGTGGGGACTGCTACACACAGAAACTGACAAATTTAGGGGGGGGGGCAAAAGTTCTTTTTTCCTTTCAAGACGTTTTCCTATAATATTCTCTGGCTGGTCGATATGCTATTCTTCTTTTTTTAAGTATAGTGATAACAACCTGCAGGTTTTCAGATCTTGGTTGTTCCATTCAGTCTTCAAAAATAGCCCAGGTCCCACTGGACCTAAAGTAAGATAGAAAAGGCACAGGCCCCTGGACAACAGTCCTCTGGTCCCAGGAGAAATCTTCCTGGTATTTTGCATTTTATATCTTAGGTTGTTTCTGATACAGATTTTTTAAAGCCAGCCAACTTTTAATCATGTTTTGATGGCCTTAAATTTCATTTAAAAACAAGCTGGGTGACTGATCTCTCGTAGGAAATCAAAGAGCAGGAGGCTGTGGACAAAGTCATGGAAACACTGGACAACGATGGAGATGGCGAATGTGACTTCCAGGAATTTGTGGCCTTCATCGCCATGGTTACCACAGCCTGCCATGAATTCTTTGAACACGAGTGAACTAGAGAAAGCAGCCGCGCTGTTCCTGTAATAGAGGCGAAGGTCACACAAGGAAGCAGAGTAAGGGCTTGCAGGCTAGTAGGAGCTGAGCTTTCTGGCTGTGTTCATAGCAATTAGGAAGCTTCATTTGCTTTGTGAATGAAAAATTGAAAATCTCTTTCCAAGGGCTGTTTTTAATGGCCCCCATCATTACTTCTGCTATATTAGGCATACGTGCTAGCTGACTGGTCCCTGGAACTCCTGGTAATATCATGTAGGAAAGTCAATTCTCAGTCACAAAGCCTAGGCTATACAGAATCCTAACCCAGAAAACACAAAACTGACTACCAAAAAGGATTCTGGACATTTGTGGTTTCCTTACGTCTCCACTTCATTGGAAACCACAAAGCTCTATCCAACCTTTGAAAAGGCTGCCATTTCTTAAAGTTGTTCATCATCAGTGCCAATGGAGCCTAACGTAGTTACATGGTGTGAAAATCATGGTCTCATTTAGGTCCCTTTTGCTGTGGTGAGCTGTGATTACTGAGTAGATATTTCATGCTAACAGTTCTAAATGGGAAAACGTGTCCCATAAACCAACAAGTACTGAAACCTTAGCTCTAATCAACACTGAGAAGCAAAATTCTACCTTCCGTGGAATTCTCCTGATAGGCTCACACTTTGCCGGATCTGTGGGACGGGCGTTTTGCAGGAGGATGGGCAGGTCCAGGACCAAGGTTTGAGACCAGCCTCTCCGGAGATGAGTGCACTGCAAGTAACCTAGCCTCTCGAGCCTCCTCTCCTGTCTGTGCGATGATGGGTTACTACTGATGTGTCTGGTCTGTTGGTGAATGTCACTCCTAACTTGTTTGTGCTGTTGGCAAAGTCAGTGTACTTGGACAGCTGAACTTTATGCTCCTGTATCTACGAATTCAAATAAATCAAGTTTCAAAGAATCGTTACAAATACTAAAAATCACTTCCAGGAAAATTCACATTAATCTTATCCACCTCTTTTCCTGTTCTGTTTTATTTAAAGACACAGACTTCATAAAACCATTGATCGCTTGTATTTGCATTTAATAAAAGAGCACTGTGCTAAGTCTCCGTAGCCGTTAAACATGAAATAAAAACGAAATACCTGCAAAATGGGAAGAGGAGTAAAGTCGAGGGGGCCTGGCTTTCCTCACGGCTGCAGATAGTGCGTTCACCAAGGCCAGGGCGGGTGCACCGGTGGGCACGGGAGACGCGGACCTCACGAAGACTGCGGGGCGCGGAGGGGCGGGGTGCGCAGAGGACAGCGTAGTGGCGGGGGCGGGCGGGGCAGGGAGGAGAGGGAGAGGCGGGGCGAGGGGAGGGGGCGGGGCGAGGGGAGGGGGCGGGGCGTGGAGGGCGGACGGGGCGGGGCAGCACATGGGTCCTCCTGAACAGCTGGGACGACCTTCCCTGGACCAATCGCCACGAAGGGGAGCTGCGATTGGTCCTGCCCAACAGGAACAGGTGGGCTGTGGCGCTCGGGCTGTGGCGCTGGCACTGAGTTAAGGTCTTCGGGTCGCTCCGCCGCTGGCTCAGCTATGCCCCCCAGGCCGGGGTCCCCGTGGTCTCCTTGCCGGAGTCTGGGGGCGCGGGCGGGGGGTTCGTCTCTGTTCTGGCGGGTTTGTTCCCGCGGGGTCACCCTCCAGGACCCTCGGTCTTGCCCGCAGACCCTGTAGAGAAAGCTGGGTGGTGGCTGCCGTTTCAGAAACCCCTCGGGGGTGTTGCCTGCTGGCTGGACTGGGCAAGCTGCCCCTCCGGGAGACCCCAGCTGCCCCTCCGAGGAGACCCCAGCTGCCCCTCCGGGGTGACCCCAGCTGCCCCTCCGAGGAGACCCCAGCTGCCCCTCCGGGGTGACCCCAGTTGCCCCTCCGGGGAGACCCCAGCTGCCCCTCCGAGGAGACCCCAGTTGCCCCTCCGGGGAGACCCCAGCTGCCCCTCCGGGGTGACCCCAGCTGCCCCTCCGAGGAGACCCCAGCTGCCCCTCCGGGGTGACCCCAGTTGCCCCTCCGGGGAGACCCCAGCTGCCCCTCCGGAGAGACCCCAGCTGTCCCGCAGGGCCCCGCAGACAGCCTTCGGCCGAACAGGTGGAGCAGTGCCCACAGCCCAGGGGAAACGCGAAGCCTGCGGTGGAGGAGCCCCTCGCACGGGACGTAGCCAGGGGAGGGCTGGAGGCACCGCCGGAAGTGAGGGCCCCCAGGGCTGGGATGGCTGCAGGTCAGGGGCCAAAGGAACTCGGCCTTATCCCCAGGGGCGTGGGGCCCTTTTGTTGAGCAGAGGAGCCCATTTGTTGGTTCTGCCCTGGCAAGTGCTGTCAAAGGGTCTGAGCCCTGCAGGGGGCGCTCCTGGGCTTTCCAGCAGAGGCGGCAACAGCAGGGGGTCTCTGGAGAGATGGGGTCGGCAGTGAAGAAACTTGGGCCAGTCTGGGAGCTGCTCAGGAGGACCCCAGTGTGAGTGGAGGTCCGGGGCACCATCCGCCGCTCCAGACGGGTCAACCTGGGAGGACCACGGGCCCACGCTCAGGTCCACTCTGCTGTTGCTGCCTTGAAATATTTGGTAATTTATGGACGAGGGGCCTGGCATTTTCGTTGTGCGTTGGGCCCTGCAGATTATGCACCCTGTCCTAGGCCATGGTGGGACACAGGAAGGGGAGCAGGCTGGGGAGGCCAAGAGTGAGTCTGTCGGACTCAGCCCGAGGGCAAGCATAGATACACCCTGTGCACGGAGGGGTCAGGGAGAGGGACGTGGGTGGTAGGTTGGCTCTGAGCTGTAGCGTGTGGGGTGTCTGTACCTGGCCAGCTTGCCTTCAGACCGCGTCTCTACACGTGCTTTCATCACCAGAGGACAGCCCTGCTGCTTTAGCCAGAAATTGAGTAGGTCCTTCCTAGTACCTCCCTTGTCCTTATTGATCCCAAACATCCTAAGATGACTCAGTTCCCAGATGACACCCTGCTTCCTAAGCAGAGGAAAGAACTGGAGTGTACCGGCCAGCAAGGGGCCTGCCGAGTGCAGCTGCTGTGTTTGCCTTCTGACCCCACATCCAGGGGATGGTGTACCTTTACCCCAGGAAGAGACTTCCTCTGCACTGCACAGCCATCCTCAGGGACTCCTGGGGGCTTCCTGGCACAAACTCTGGTGAGCTCCAGGTTGTAAATGTCCATCCTCCTCCTCTGACCTGTCCTCAGCTGAGAGGGACCTGCTCTCACCGAGAGGCACTGTCTGGTTCCATGAATGGGTGGTGATGGTTCCCACATGGGCCACTGGGCGCTGCCTCAGACATCTCTAGGGAGAATCAGGTCCCTATAGAGGGAACTCTGCATTTAAAATGATCTCTATTGACCCAGCTCAGCCACACAGAATTCCCTGTGCCCCCTCAGTTATTTTAATCCACAAGATAGGGCCAAAGTAGCCCAGAGAATGTCCCTGACAGCCGCATTAAGGCTCTCAGGCCAGAGGCGGAGACCGAGCAGAGGATCCCATTTGTTGGTCCTGCATTGACAAGTGTTGTCAAAGGGTCTGGGGCCTGCAGGCACCCAGCCTCCACTCAACCATGTGGACCATCCCAGCATGTACTGCTGTCCCTGCTCCAAGTCTGGGCAACGCAGCTGTCAGACTTTCCTGCCACCGAGAGGAGGCATCCTCATCTCTTTATCGTGAAGGGGGAACATGTGGCCTGGGGTCTCCACAGAGAGCTCCCAGCATGCACAGGGACTTCAGGAAGGCCCTGGATTCCTGAGCCCTGGGCCATTCTTCCCTCTTTCACCCTGGCCCTACCCCGGGGAACAATGGGGGAGGGGCACTGAGGTTGGGCAGGCCAGGGCTCCACCTGCCCCCCTTGCCTTCTCTGGCCCTGGAGTCTCCCAGGGGCCTCTACCAGCTGGCCCTCACGCACAATTGTAGATCATCACCTCCACAGGATTGGTCCTAAGCAGACCATGTCTCCCGCAGCCACCAAAGGAAGTACATTTTCTCCCAGGCCACCTGGGGCCCCACTCTGGATGTCTTCCTTGTGGGCAGTTAATATCCCAGCAGGACACCCCTGCAGCTCCACCCTGCAAGACCCCACCCTCGTCTCCAAGGCAAGAGGGGCCCTTCAACTCTCACACACCAGCTGAGGCCCTGGAAATAGTTCTCAGGAAGCTCTGGGAAGGCCCATAACTCTGTCCCATGAGGCTCCTGGGTTTGATTGCTGTTGTTTCAGAGTTTTTATTTATTTTTAGTTCAAATTTATCAGATTCAAATTCAGTAAAAAAGTTTTGATGAATACAAAAGGTTAAAATTAGGGGTTTAGATGACAATCACATGAGCCTCAGTAGCCAATTTACATGTGCAATTTCTTATTGGTTGCATAGTGTTGAGATTTTCTTGATCAGGATGTTTAATTTTGGAGATTTCATCCCTCTCTGACCCAGACATAACTTGGGTTCTTATCATTGCCTATCTGGCCAGATGAGATTCTGGCACAACCTTTTTCCTCTGTTTGATGAGAAAAGGAGTGGCTTCTTAAAAGAGTGTGAAAAATAAACATCATTCAATCAAGTTGGCAGGAGGCAAAGCAGGGAGGGTTGGGCACAGGCTGGACATGGGGTAGAGCCTAGGCTGAGGCCAGCAACCTCAAGAACAAAGCCCAGTGCCCCAGGCTCTCTTGAAGACCCCCTCACCCCAACCCCCGCATTGAACATGCAGTCCCTGGAAACCTTTCACACAGTGAAGACTGCCCCTGAAATTTTCCCCTCTGAGGGGCTGGGGATAGACACTGGGGAGGAAATGCTGAGTCACATGGGCCCCACAGCTCCTTCCACACAAAACTCTACTGGGGGCCTGTTAAATATCCCAAGTGACAGGTCTCCCAGATCTGGGATGGGGCCGTGTCTGGCTGGTGACTGTTTTAACAAGAACTCGGGTGATTCTCATCCTCAGGAAGTTAGGAAGCACTGGGTTGGTAAGGCAGAACTGTCTGCCTATATGGTCCTTACAGAGGAATTGTGCCCGCCCTCTCACTTAGACTTTGTGCAAGGCATTGGATAGGGAAGACCTCACCATCTTGGGGACCCCTGAGCAGGGACATCACAATTTATATAGTCTTATAATTTACCTTTTTACCAGTACTGTTTTTTTCATGTGAATTGAAATTACCATCTGAAATCACTTGCTTTCAGCCTGAAGAACTTTAGTATTTCTGATAATGTAGGTCATCTAGGAACAAATCCAATCTTTTTACCTGAGAATGTTTTATGCCTCCACTTTTGAAAGATAGCTTTGCTGGATATAAAGTCTTAGTTGAGGTGTTTTTTTTTCTCTGAGTTCTTTGAGTATGTTATCCCCCTGCCTTCTGGCTTCCATTATTGCTGGTAAGAATTCAGCTGTCGATTTACTGGAGTTCTCTTGGCAAGTGATAAGTTGTTTCTCTCTTGCTAGACCCAGGCATCTCTGAGTGACACCCCTGCTTTAGGAGCTGAACACTCCTAAAGTGGAGTGGGGGGCAGTAGCCAGAGGTCTTCTGTCTGCATCTCCTGGAATGGCACCACCAACTTATGAGCTGGACAAGGTCAGTCAGAGCCCCTGTATTCTTGGTGACACTTCATCCAAGGTAGAGGCTGCATCCCATGAGTAGAGGCTGGATGGAAGAGATCTTCTGAGATCAGTCTTGGTTGAGATAACAGATTCTTGGGTTTTTTTACTGAACTTTCATGCAAAGATGTTTTTCATTTGCTGTATGCCTTTAGCGCCATTTCCAAAGGCTTTAAGTGGTTGGCTTTTTAACAGTGATTTTCACCTGTTATTCTGAATAGCATGTTCACAGAGCTTCTCAGGCTGTCGTGCCAGAAACTGATCTTTCCCTACTTTTTAATGTAAAGTAAGTGCTAAACACTGCTCATCTTTGAACTTGTGCTGCACTGTGTCAGCATGCAACAACAGCTGATAGGGGGCCTTCATTCTCCTGCTCTCCATCTGCAGCCTATGGCAGCATCTGGATGTACCCACCTGGAAGCCCAGCTCACTGTTGCTGGGAGTGGCAATGCATCTTCCCTCAAAGCTTCATCTGGTCCCTCATTATCTTTTTCCAGCTTCTGCTTTTAAGTAGTATCTGTAATGATCATTCATTTGGCCTTTTCAGTCACTTGGAGAGTCTGGGGAACAAGATACCCTATACTTAATTGGCACTTAGAATTAGTAATAACCTCTCAGTTTCTCACTTTGCACTGCCCTTGGAAAACTCCACAAGGTCCTTCCTAAACATTTCAGACTCATGTAAATAGATTCCCTCATTAAACTCTGAAAGACAGAGCTGGATGCAGAAAACCGGGGCAGTGAGCACCCAGAGCTTCAAGCCTGGCATGAACTCTTACCCCCACTCCACCTATAGGAAGGAAACCTGAGGCAGGAATTGTAACTGCAGATGTGCACACACACATCTGGGAGGAGGTTCACTGCAGCACTGTTGAAAGAACTATGATGGACAACAGCAATTGAGCAAAAGCTACCTTTAGTCATGACACACCTGTACAGTCATTAAAACATGTAGAAGAATATATGTAACAGATTAAAAAGTCTGTAATTTATTAAGTACAAAAGCTGATTATAAAAGTATATGATTCTAATTTTGTAAAATATGTTAAAAGGAAAAAAATCCCCAAAAGGATTTACGTCAAATACTAATGCTGCTATATTACTCAGAGGTAGGATTATAGATTTTCTTCTTTACACTTTAATGTGCTTTGTAGATTTATTCTGTAAGCATAAATGTTTTTATAGTCAGAAAAAAGTAATGCACAATAAAATCCATCCTATTTGGTATCATTTAAAAAACTTTTTCACACATTTCAAAATGCAGAATTACAAAATCAATAACTTTTATTAACATTATGATATAAAAAATTTTAGTGTGATATACAGAATTCCCAGAGAGTAATCTTAAAACATTTTAATGTGCTTCTTAAAGTCTTAATTTACAAGACACCTTGTTTTACTGACACTGACCTTTCCATACAAAAATTTTACAATATTTGCTACAAAACTACTACATTAATATTAGGGTTAGGTAGTTCTTTCCCCTGCCGGCCATTCTATTATAAGGAATATTTGTTATCTGTATGTCAAACAATAAGTTACACAGACTATGTACATAATTACAATAGATATTACAATTTCAGTATGTTGGAACATAACTAACTGCAGTCCACCACAACAGGCAAACAGAGCACCTGCTACAATGCACCTGCTATTGGTAGCCAAATAAGAGTAAAATGTGAGAGTTAGCCTATTTAGCCAGACCTATTTGGTGCAGAATTTTAAATGGTAGAGAATTAATAACAGCTTTGTTAGGCACTGATTCAGGCTAATTCCAGAAAAACCTGGTTGTTTCTATGAAGCATGCATGATCCATAAACTTTCCCATCCACAGTTCCCCCCAAAACCCAACAACTTCATAACATACTCTTTATTAGCTATATAAAAATACTCTATGTCTTAGATTTGAGCTTCACTTCAAATTCTTAGAAGTTTCTAAAGGATTTTATATTCTCTTTGATTTAGGTTTACTATAATATCACTCCGTTTAGTCATAACTGAATATGGTTTGGCCAAATTTAATAAGCATACAACTCAAAATGTAAAAGCCAGGTTGAGGGTAACCAGGCCCACCTTCATCATGGGGTAAGGCTCTCTCTCCCCAGAGCTAAACTGCACTGAGGATGTGACAACCTCAGACACTGTCATCAATGCTTCCAAATCTGTTAATTTGGGATGAAAATAACTTCCATGTATTGAGAAGAATTTACATTGTGACGTTATGAAAACAAGCATTTAACTAAACAGCATTAAGTTACAAACCTAGGAAAGTGGTTTAAAACTAAATGCTGGTTTATCTTTCCGAAACAGAGTATCTACCTTGACAGCCCCAAATGCACTTACTGAACATTAGTGACAATGTGTGCAGACAATCGGGCACACCTGTTTCAATAAACTGGGAGAGAGGAAGCACCTTGTAACTAGAGTGCCTGGTTTCGGGCCCAAGAGCCAGGGTAGGAGGAGTGGGCAGGTCTTGCTGCCCTTCCCATCAGCCTCTTTGGGCTCTGTTCCTCCCTGTGAATCAGTTGTACTGGGGCCTCAAGTCCTTACTAACTTAAATTCTACATATAAACTTGTCATTTGAAGTGGGAATAAATAATTGCATTTTTTAAATCAAGAACTATATTTTTAGTCTAAAAAGTGCAAACTTGCAATACAGTAGAGAACAAATTGCACACCTGCAATTCCTCATGATACCCATGGCCAGGCCTTTCGTTTCCTTTCCCAGTCACCCTAACTGTTAAAATACTGACATTTATGTTTTTGTAAATGTCCTTGAAGATTAAAATATTCCTTCAAATAATTCAGGAAGTGGCTTCTCAAATAAGATTTGGGGAACTTTGAGACGAATCTCTAAAAGTAGGGTAAGGGGTGCAGTATTTCGTGATGACTGCAGTCCTTTGTCCTGGTGGCTACAGACACACTGCAGTGTCTTCACATGTTCTAACACCTTCACATGGTTCCAACCCCTGGAAGCCTCACATTGGACAGAACCCTGGAGCTGGTGAGAGGTGCTCACATGTTGTAGGCAACATAGATTGGATCCAGCTGGTCAGCCAGGAAGCCATCACGCAAGTGCATGCGTTGCTTCTCACCCCGAGAGTTGATGGGGATCACGCCTGGGTCGACAATGACCACCACACCGACAACCAGGTGATGCTCCTCCAGCACCACATTTGTCACTAGGGCCACTAGGTCCAGTGCGTCCTGCTCCAGCCCGTCCAGCTCCACCACCACAACCAGCAGGTTGGTCCAGGTGAACACGGCACTGCAGGGAGAAGACAGATGGCATCACAGGGCATGGACATCAGCTTCTGAGGACCAACAGATACATGGGAAATGATGCCAAACAGAGGAGAGTAAAAATACAAGTATATTTATTGACACTGCGCTGCTGCTGAACATCGTTCACAATTGAAAGGCCGTCTAGGACTATCTATTCTAATGAAAGTTCTTGCTAAAAATTAGAAGCATTCATTATTTGATGTTGAAAACTGAGCCTCTCCCAATGCAAGCTCCCTACAAAGTGAAGAAATTATGAATCACAACCATTTAAATGAGAAAATTCACATTAAAAGCAGAAACACCAGGAAAACTGTGGAGACCTCACACTTTGCCTGTTCATTCAGGGTCAAACGCTTGGTTTAAAACTGACTAGGAAAAAAGGAAAGCCCAAGCAAAACCAAAGGGCTGCACAAGGGGTCTCTGGTGCGTGTTTCCTAGAGCAGGTCTGGAGAGCCCAGGGCCAGCTCTGGGAGAGGAGGCTTTGCCAGCATGTGCCTGAAATTGGGGTCTGCTAGAAACGTGACCAGGCAGATGGCCCTCAGTCCCTGGCTCTGCCCCAGATGAGGGCCTGGGAGGGACTTGCCCTCCTCTGGGTTCTTACCACTCGGCGATGCTCCTGTGTGCTCGGATCACAGACGTCTCGATGTCGATGGGGTGGTACCGCATGCCTCTCAGCTCCAGTGTTTCATCCAGAGACCCAACCACATAGAGTGCGTCATGTCGCTCTATGAAGGGCACAGTTTGCACACCTCAGAAAGGCACAGTGCAATCTGGGCACCCTCCACACATCTGTGTCAGCCTGAGTCGGGCTCTCTGGAACAGGGAGCTCACTATTCCAACATCACTTAAAACCAAGCTTCCAAATGGGTGAGGCGTGCAGCAGAGCCTGATAAAGGTGCTGTCCATCCCCTTGATTCCAAAGAATTACGTCAATGTGTGAATATATATTTAAAAATAATATTTACTATTTCTGGAAACAAAACAGCATCTACAGGGGCTACCAAAAGTTCTGACTTGATTTGGCTGGCCTGCTGGGGCCTAAGGACTTTGCAGTTATGACGGGTCGTGTGTGGGGAGGGTTACCCACAGCTGGTGAAACATGCAGGTGGCTCTGCCTAGGGCTCTGCCTGGGGAAGGACTTGACAGCATTACCAACAACCCCACAAATTCAGCAGAGGCTGAGGGTCCAAGAACAGTAAGGACGGTCACAAAGGGAAAAATAGTAATTTTCAGAGAACACCACTGCCAGAGCTCATCCTTTACCCCACATCCAAAGATACAAGCTCCTTGCAAGGAGTATGGTGAGTCAGCAGGAATCCCTGAGATGCTGCACGTGCCTGTCAGGCTCACAAGCTGCAGCAGCAGACCCTGTGGGCTGTGGACAGAGCCCCTCACCCCCAACAGTGCTGACACGGGGTCACCATAACCCCTCACCTCCACTGGCATCAGTGAGCTCCGTTCTCCGAAGGAAGCCCAAGTAGCCAGTCCTTGCCCAAATGGTCTGGGTGTCTCCAAAGCTCAGTCGAGCACTGAAGTGGTCAGCATGAAGTGCTTCCTCTCCATGGACAGTGTAGTAGCCTGTGGCATTGTGGGGGCTGCTAACCCAGATCTGTGGGGCCCAAAGGACAAGAATGAGCTGAGCACAGGTTATCATGAGACATCCACTCGCCAAGAAAACTTAAAACACTGCAAAAAGGCAGGGCATTTTCAGTGTCGCTTATCCTGTGAACTAAGTTAAAATTGTAGGTACGGAAAGCAAACAAGTAACTTTCCTTCAAATGGAGCGTTCCTCTCCAGGACTCTGTGATGTAGATGCGCTCACAGGGTGACTCCCGCTCCTCACATCAAACTACTGTTGTCAATGAGGACGGGGAGCGATGTACAGGTCTACATGGGCAAGAGTGATGGAGTGAGGCTCACTGAGTGGGCAAACCCTGCACCAGACTTACCTGTATATGTGTGAATTTATATACATCCATATACTCTCGGGTGCACACATGCTAGCAGTACCCAGTGTATTGGGGCCCCTTGGGGTGTCCTTCTAAATACAGAGCCCATCCAGGACCCACAGTCACCTCCCCAGATCAAGCACCTGGCTCCAGATGTCCCCACAAGGCAGCATCCTAAGAAGAGACAGGGAAGCTGACAGGGGCTTCTGCCACAAGGGGTGGGGCCCAGGTTTGCACAGACCCTCCATGACCATCTTGGGGGCACCATGTTACCCTAACAGGCCTAGGTCCAGTGGCCAGAAGGGAGGCCCCACACCGACCCCACCCAACCCTGGGACTGGCACATCTTCCCATTTGGACATCGAGCAACCCCTGGGAGTCCCCCAGGCTCACTCACACCCTTGTCTCAGTTAGACTGAGACTGGGCAGTGTCTGTATGACTGCCCTTGAGTGCCATCTACCAGGACCCTGGAGGTTGTCCACACCAGAGACCCTGATGCCAGGACATAGGTTCCATGGCATGTCCTTAGGGCCTGGAACTAGGAAGATAAGACCATTCCCATCATAACAGAACCAACGTGGGCACTCAGGCTGTGACCTGCACTCTCCCTGCCACCCTGGCCTCCGGTAGTAAGTCCCACCTGCCTTGTTACACTGGATACATATGCATAAATGCCCATATGTCAATACAATGATTCTTGCACAGCCTGTGTGTGTCCAGGGGACGTGTCCTCAGGAGTAGAGGACCCCGCCTCCCATCTCAGTGCTTGTGCCGTGCCAGGCCCTCCTTCGGGGCTGTGGCTCCTGGCTTGGTGCAGGAACTGTGTTTTAAGACACAGCTGCTTTCTCCATGTTGCGGGTTCCTTTGTGGCTTCTAGGGTCTCCAAGTACCTACAAAACTCAAGGTTTCTCTCTGCTGGTAGGGAACCTGGAGTGGAGACTCATCCCATGGATCCCCGAAATCCTACCCAAGTACTGGGTACAGGAGCACAAATGTGCCTAGAGGGAAAAGGACCAAAGAGCTTGGCAGATGGGAAGAGGTGGAGGAGCAGCTCCTGAGGTGCATGAGGCTCCAGAACCCAACCCCCAGCCTCACCTCTCCCAGGTGTGAGTCTCCAAGGGGCCCTTTGGTCTCAGTGTGTGCGATGATGACTTTCACTCCAGGGAGGATCTGGAAGGAAAACCGTGCCCATGTCAAAGACAACACAAGACTCCAAACTCAATGACATTAAAACCAACAGCCCTCAGAAGCTAATCCAAACAACACAATGTGTACATGTAAGTGATCAGATTTAAAGCCAACCCAAATTTGAATCTGAACAGAAATAAGACTTTAATTGATAAAAATATATGTGAATCTTAACAAAATGACCCTAGTCCCTAAGAATGGACCTTATTTTGGATGTTGTGAGAGGCAGAGAGGCTCTATATAAGCATCTTTTCTACTTGGGATCTTTCAACAAGGCCACTCGAGGACTGCCTGCCTCTTGTGGGGCACACAAGTGCAGAAGGCCACCCAGTCCCACAGCTCAGCTGCGCCCCAGCCCAGCCATGCAAGGACTCTGTCCATGGGTTTCATCAAGCCTCCTAGTTCTGGGCTGGAACTCTAACCTTGAAGAACCCTTCCTGCCCATGACTCAGAGTCAGTCCAACCCCTGGCCACCTGCTCTGTGTCGACTCAGACAGACAGAGGCACCAGCTCATACCCAGGAGCCATGGAAAACATTCCAGGGCAGGTGCCTCAAATCAGGGAACCCCCCCACACCTGGTCCTGGGGAGACTTCACTGGGCTCAGGTCAGACCATGTGGCTGCTCCAGGCATGGTCACCTGTTCTGTGTCCTGTTTCCTCACATACAAAATGATGATGACACTGAGGTCCCCCAGGCAGGTGGGAAGGGATGAGGGGTCAGTTACAGGAAGGGCGTGAGTTTAGGCTGCTGCCTACGGTCAGTGCCAGACCCTCTTCTCCTCCCACTGTTGTTGCATCCTTGCCACACACTACCCGTGGGACAGTCCTGTTTTCCTGAATGCTGCTGGAGCCTCTGACCTCTCTCCATGGGGGCCGCCCCCACCTGAACCCTAAAGCCAGAGCTTTTTCCAGAACACAAATCCCTCAGGCATAACTCATTTGAAACTTAATAATACAGGGGCAATATGCTGAGCGTACAAAAAGGATAAGCAAAGCTGTCCACTGAGCGTGGGCTCCAGCAGTGTGCTCGGAAAGAGATCATTGCCCATATTCACCATTCAGCTGGTCTCCTCCAGGTGATGCTAAAGACAGGCAGGCACATGGGAGTGTGCTTCCACAGCCTTGCACCTCCTCCTCTTCCCCCAGCTCGACTGTAGCTATGCTAGTCTCCCTGTGATGATGCTCCCTCCCCAGGATGTTTGACTAGCTGAGCCCTCTGCCCTGGGTCCCTGTGGCTGCTCCTCCTCTTCCCTAGTACATGCACACGAGCTCCTCTCCAGGCACCTTGCTGCCTCTCCAAAGGGATCTGTAGCCACAGGAGTGTGTAAGCAGTCTTACACAGTCAGGTAGCCCTGTAGGCTGCATGGATTGGGAGCTTCCTGTTCCTGGCCATGCTGGGCACACAGCCCTGCCCACTATCCTGCTGTCTGCTGGCCATGGCACACCATCTTCATCACATGGCGTCATCGGGCCTCCCCTGGTTCTGAGGATGCCTACTCCCCTGGGTCTCTGTCTGCTGACCCATCTCATGGTGCTCACATTTCTTACCTGGGCACCCTCAGATGGCCTCACTCCTCCCACCCCCATCCCTCCCAACCCCTCTATGGGCTCCCAGTCTTCTGGACTGGCTTCAATGGAAAATTGCAAGATGGCTCTAGGACTCCACCCACTGCCCAAGGCCCTGGAGGGAACCACTTTCTGGCTGTCACCTGGGCCAGGGCCTGAGTTGGGTAGCTGTGCTGGTCCTTGTCCAAGACTGTGAAGACACTGGGCCCTGAGCCAAGGGGCCCTATGGCCTCGAGCCCCAGCAATGGGAGTTCCTTCTGTGTTTCTGCACCCGCAGTCCTCCTTTCTTGGCTTTGTGCTTTCGATGTGTGTTGAACTAAGACTTAACCTAGTCCTTGTGTGTGTTTGCAGGGAGGAGGAGGCCTCCTGCGTTAGCCCAGCCCAGCCTGACCACAGCCGTCTGTGTTCATCAGGAGAAGTGCAGTTTCCACTACCTTTCCAGACTCCGTCAATGGCAGACTGTGCGGAGAACCCCGTTCTACCAAACGTACCCTAAAAATTAACAAGGGAAAATTTTCAGAATAAAATTTACTATATAGGTAATGACCTCTAAAAAGGCAACTCATAAGATAATCAGAAATTATCACTATGACAGTCAGTCTCTTGACAATGACCTATTGTAACCTTGGAACAGTGACTTCAGGTGCCCTCGACTTGTCTGGCTCACCTGGCACAACTCAGGGCAGAAGCTTGTTCTAAGTATTTGGGGGGCCGTCCCCAACCAGCTGCCCTGTCCACAGTAATCTGTCTACCTTGAACTGCAGCATGGCCACATTTGAGGGCTCAGACCAGGATCAGAGCTTCAAAGCTGAGAGGGACCCGGACCCCCAGCACATATTTATTGATGTAAAAACTAAGTCCTGTCTTAAAATGGTATTGTGGTAAAAAGTCCTTGCCATTAGTTGCTTTACTTGTCCTCAACCCCATTAAAAGCTAAATGCAAATGTTTGGTCACTCCTATCACCCTGATCACAGGAACAACAGATAAAGGGACATGGACTGAATCTCGAGGACACAGTGACGCAGAGGGAGACCCAGGTTCCCCAGTAGAGTTTAGCCAGCCACCTGCTAGTCCAGGTGCCAGGAGGGCCAGTCAGGGCAGACCCAGCTGCACAACTTCACCAGTGGCGTTACCTGTCGTGGCGCAGCGCCCTCATGTCCACGTAGACTGTTGTGGGGTCCGGGCCAGCCGTGCCCTGGAAGAAGAGCAGCACGTCTGCATCTACATGGCACAGCCACCTAACAGCTCCTCCCGCTGCCGCCGGAAGGCAGCATCTCTGCTCTAGCAGAGAGCCTGCCCAGGGACACTGATGCCTTCCATCCAAACATTACATGGCTTGATAACATCGAGTGAAACACTAGTGACACTGAATGAACATGCCAAACTGTACAATTTTACATGTCAGTTCTCACAGCTGGTCTCTATGTTATGGTGAAAACACCATCACAGGATTTGAGGGCATTTGCATCCAGCTATCGGTCAGGCTTGGCCTCTCTCCAGCTGACCTAATTCTGCTGAGGGCTGAGCACAGCAGAGGCTCAATCAGGGTCAACAGAGTGATGTTCTCCCTTTCCTCACTTCTGACATTTGGGCCCTGACTGAAGGATGTTATTTTCTGTTTTATTAGATAAGGAACATCAAGTTAAATGGACACTCTGCTCAACATCACTCTCTGAAGATCCCAGACAACGTAACAAAAACTGCTTCATTGAGATTCAACAGCCCTTCCCTCCAGAGGCAATGCTATGAATGTTAAATTTTTTAAAAAACAGTTTTGCTTAAATTTTATTACAGAGGCATTTTATAGTATGTAAAATAATATTCAGTGTGAGCAAAGTCAGACAGCAAAAGAAACACGTATTTGTCTGAAGTTGAGGAGAAGGCCACAGGAACTCATGGGGGAAGCACAGAGGTACCTCGAGGTCAAGGTCATACCTGCTCAGCCAGCTTTCCCAGCCTGTTGGGCTGACAGAGGCAAAGGAGGCCAGCAGAGTGAGACAGGAGGAGACGGCCACAGGAGACAAACAGAAAGCAGCAGGCCACGTGAGAAACACACGATAAGAGACAGCAAAATGCGTCACTGCATCTCAAAGGGCAAATGTGATTATCTCATTAAGACTTCTGCAATCACACATGGCATCCCACATGCCAACAGAGAGAGGAGATAACCTTCAAATATCGAGTAAGGAGGACATGCCTTCATTTACAGCTGCTGACTACACACCAAGAGCCTGTCGCTCAGTCCTACTTTCTACAACAGGAGGGTATGAGGAGGGCACCCAGCCCACTTCCTCCTGCCACATGGCAAGGGTCTGAGGCGTGGAGTGGTAGCACAGTCTTCTCACGGTTGAGAGGACATCAGCATAAGGGGGAAAGGATGATGGTCCACAGTTGGCCCATGACAGGAGTGCTCTGAGATGAGGGCCCAGCTGAGCCAAGGCTCCAGAAACAAGAAACAGCTCTACCGGAGCCCTGCTCTGGTTCTGATGCTGCCTTTCCCTCTAACAAGTCTTTTCTATGTGGGTGAGCAGGCATTTCATATAGTTTTAGAAAGAGTGAAATTGAGATACTAGTACAAAATCTGGAAAATAACCAGAGTCACCTAAAGAAGCAGTAAACAGCACTGCAGTTAGCTGTTCAATTTCTGAAACTTCATGTAAATACCTTAAGTAAAATACCTTAATGTCTCAAATATAATTACAGGTAATACAAATTATCACAATAATGTTTCAATTTAAAATTACTAGGTGTCTTAAAACAGTATTGTTGTTTTAAAAAATTAAATGCATATTTTATCCAACTTAGTGAGATTCTTCCAGATAAGAAATAGTCATTTCAAAAATAATTTTTTTTCCAAATAAGCCTTGTTTGTGAAGAGAATATCTTTTAAAAATAGAACCCTCATAGCTTTCCAAGATAAACTGGAAATGAAACATTAAAGGCTCAGAGAATGAGAAATGGATGTAGCCGGCACAACAAGGAACAGCGACGATTAAAAAACTGTCTGTGTTGGGTGCCCGGCCCAGCCACCTTACCTGGAGGCAGATGGCCACATTGACCCTGCACCCGAACGTGGTGCTCACGGCACGTGCAGGCAGGCCCAGGTCCTTGAACAGCTTGGAGAAGGACTGTGTCAGCGCGATCCGAGGTCGCTCCTCAGCAACCACCATGCATGTGCGCACACACGACAGGTTGACCCCCTTCATCTGTGGGGAGGAGCAGGGTAAGACAGGCCCTGAACACTCCTTTAGGAAGCTCCTGAGGGGACCCATGTGTGACCTGAACATACACCCCACCTCCTCCGCTGCGGTCTCATTCTACAGAATTCTAAGTATGGAGTTGCTAGAGGGTACCCATCTGCTCCACATCCACACCAGCCAGTCCTTCAGTTCATCTGGTCACAGCTCCACAGGGCTCTCCCCGATCCTGTCCCAGGTCCTTAGGACCTGACACTTCCAAGATGCCCCCAGTGCTAGTGTCAGACCTGCCCCTTCTGCATGCTCCCTCATGCCCCCCACCCATGTACCTGCCCAAGCCAGCCCCACACGCCTGCCCACCCATACTCATATCCTGCCACATGGGTGTGTGGATGAAGGGAGCAACTACCTACTACAGAGGTATGGTGGGGAGTGAGTGAATAGCTCCCAGCAGGGTGGGTGCCGGGAAGAAGGGACATAGAGCCAGCATGACTTGGTGCCTGGTAAGGGTTTTCTCTGTTTCCCCAACTGCTTGGAGCTGTGTTGGGAGTCTTTTTTTAGATTCCAATGGCCCGGTTAAGAGCCAACCTAGAAACCCCTGGTTTGGGCACTTCCTAAAAAGGGATGAGGACAGTAGGGCACAAGCAGGCCTGGGCACAGACACACTCACCCTGAGGACACCTGTCTGTGCACCCAGGCCCTTGGTGCACATCTCCATCACCGAGTAGGAGCAGAAGGTAACGCGGGCCTTGTACTGGCTCACGGCTGACAGCCACAGGGACACATTGCTCTCCAGCTCCAGCGGGGGCACCAGCACGGACTGGTGTCCAGAGTAGACACTGTGGGGCCACGAAGGGTCAAGTCAGCTTCAGCCGCTCTGCCCAGGTGTGTCATCTGCGCACCTCAGGTACCTTGCCTGCCTGCACCCAATGGGCCTGTTGTGGCTGCCTCATTCTTTTTCCAAGGATAGAACAGGGGGACAATTCTCCCTACTGTACAGAGTTTTGGTGAAAAAAAAACTATGGGCGGAGGGGCATGATGCACAGGGAGTCCTTGTGTCCCTTCAGCACTTCATAAGGACCCAGAGTCACAGTTAGGGATAGGGTCTGGTGGCTGGGGACTCGGTGTTCTAATTCTAAAGACCTGTCGCTACTTCCTAGTATTTGATGGAATTAAGTAGTCTCTCCCTAATTACTAGTAATGGGTAATGTTTGTATTTTTTAAAAAATGTATTTTTACTCTTTTACTCAATTTCAGACCCATACTCAAACCCACTCCACCCCCAAACAAATCCACTCACAATTGTATCTTTGACTTACTGGCCTCAAAAATGCATCTTAGAATGTTAAAGTTCTAAAGAACTACATACACTTCCAATCAAGCAGGAGGGTGCAGCAGCAGGAGTACCTGCACTCACCTGCACACTCTTCCTCCACTCACCTATACACTCTACCTGCACTCAACCATACACTTTACCTGCACACTCTTCCTCCACTCACCTGCACACTCTACCTGCAAACTTATAGGCACATTCTTCCTGCATGCACCTCTGCCTGCACTAACCTGCACACTCACCTGTACTCTTTACCTCCTTACTTGCATACTTACCTGTATACTCTACCTGCACACTCACTTATAATCTTTACCTCCACTCACTTGCATCCTTTACCTCCACTCACCTGCAAACTACCTGCTCTCTCTATCCATTCATCTGCATGCATACCGTATCTGCACACTCACCTGCACATGTACTTCCACTCACCTGCAGAGGCACCACAGGGCAAAGCCAAGGCCACAGTAGGGATCAAGGCAGATGGCGATCTGCCTCGAAGGGTACAGCTCACACTGCAGCTTTATGGAGCGGCACAAGGCACTTGTGGCTGCATGTGACATCTTAGGGGGTAAAACACAAGGTCTGTTCAGTGATGTGCAGGAGGAAAGGGATTAACAACAGTGCCTGCTGTCCGCAGTGGCCAGACACATTTATCTCCTTAAAGGACGACTGGCTCACAACCCCACATAAATCAAATAATACTCAAGAAATGGCACATGAAAATACTTCTACATGAGATTTCAGGATAATAAAGAACTTTAATGAAGCACTTGGCTCCCAGTAAGGATATGGACTCATCAAAGCCACTTCTCCTCAAGGCAAGTCAGCCATAAATCTGAAAGTTCAGGTATTACCATAAAATACCGAAATATGCGTTCATCTCAGACTAACCCAATTTTGGAGTTTACTGGTATTAAACACAAACTTTAAGGAACAACACTGTTGCTTCAGGCTCTGCGTGAAAAGGGACTGTACACACCCGCACCTAACACCCCTTCTACCCACCCGTGTCAGGGGCTGAAGCAGTGGGAACTATGATCAAAGGACCCACCTTCACACCCGCTAAGATCCCTGTAGTTGACACGCTGAAGTCCAGATAGGCCAGCACATCCGGGGAGGGAGGCCTGAACACATTAGCCACCTTCTTTTTTGGTATATCATCTGTTAATGGGAGACGCCTGTTAACACTACTTCAGGCTCTCACCAGGAGAGATGAGACCATTTCTACCAGGGAGTCCTGGAGAGCATGCTCAGAACAGACATTGGGCTACAGGAAAGCAGACTGTATCTCAGTGGGAAAGCTTATTTTAACCTTCAAGGACAGGTCACATGGCTTGGACCTACCAAGACAGTGCTGATGCTATGGGACAGGGACAGTGGGCGAGGTGAGTATGGAGGGGAGGACACAGGCCATAAGAGCTGCAGGAAAGTCCTCTGGTCACCAGTGAAAAGGTCAGAGGAGTGCACAGGTCACAGAATCTGGGTTGAGCCAGGATCAACAAAAACTCTGCCCAGTGAGAGCATCATGGACATGCTCCCATGCCTGTCGATGAGTATCAAGCAGGTGGTCACAGACAACACGGATCCTGACCTCCTCTCAAAGGTGGTGCCCTGGAGCACAAAGGCACATAAGGATTGGGTCAAAAGGACTCCAGTCTGCTCACTGCCTGGCATTCATGTGGCTGAGTACCTCATCACCAAAGGAGCCTGTGCAGTGCTGCTCATTCGGGGTGTCTTGATAAGGTACAAGGATGACACTATCAGCCCTAGGCTGACCTGACGGGCCAAGGCAGAGGGACAGAGGTTTTCAGCCCTTCTCGTTGTCATGGGGTGAGGCAGCACTCACCAATAACAGGGATGAGGGATAGGTGTGTGTTGGGGCGTGCATATGCATGCACACATACTGCGGGACTGTCCATATCCCCACAACTGCTAACTGCTTTGCAGGCATGAGGCAGTGGCATGAGCTACAGGCCACAGGCACACAGGTCTTGGGCAAGGATCTTCGCTTCCCCCTGACAGTAGAGACCCTGCCATGACGTGAGCTATGCTTCATGTCACCCTTCATCCTGGGTCCAACTTTAGTAGGTGGACACGGGCTCCTGGGAACCAGTCAGCAGGCTCCTTTTAGCAGCCTCCTCACCATTTACTTCAGCTGTTCTTACCTAACGTATTTTGGGTGACAACAATGCAATCCTTGCAACAATGAAAGGAAAGAGAGGTTTGTCCTGGTGGGGACCCGTATGCACACCAAAGGCGCTGAAGACACGTACCTGTGTCTAGAATGGTGGGCCAGGTCCGGACGTCTACAGTGGCTGCTGCTTCCTTGGACTTGAGCAGCCGCATGATGGCCTGTGTGGTGAGGACACATGCAGACTTGCTGACCTGCAGAGCACAGGGATCAAAGGTGCAATGAGACATGATGCCTGGGAGCAAACCCCTTTGTGGGGCCCTGAAGAAATAACCAGACCCTGGGAGGAGAGGAAACCCTTGGTCCGACCAGCACCCAGGCCCACAATCAGGTCTGCCCTGTGGGGCCACCACACACACTCACCTCCACAATCATCTTGACGGTGGGAAGTGTGGTGGCGAGGTTCTGGGGATGTGGGGGCCGCACAGTGACGGGCACACAACCGCAGTACAGGCAGCCGTAGAAGGCAGCAATGAGGTCCACCCCTGGGGAGACACGGGGGTTAGCGTGGGGTTGATTGCAATGCACTGCGTCTAGTGCCATGGAACAGCGAAAAGGACACAGGGGCACAATCTGTTTTACCTAGTAAAGCTGCTACTACCCCAACTAGTGAAACATTTATCGAACACAATGTTGTTAGGGAGTGACAGAAGCTATCTCTACTGCAGGGGACTCCCCACAGACCCTGGAGGCCAGGGAGGAGCGTGGGTGCAGCCTGGGCCTACTAGAACAGAAGCTCTGACCACCATCCCTGTGAGCGAGGACTGCAAAGACCTTTGAGGGCTAAGCTGTCCACGAGAGAAGACAGGAGAACACAGGAGCCAGGGCAGCACACATGGAGGCCCTGTACCTCCTTGCTGCACATCTGCAGGGAGGTCCACACCCTGGGGACAGGCCAGGATGTCCCTGCATCGCTCTCAACCACACGATGTAACACAGAACACCATACTGTTCCTTCATCTTTTCTTTATGTTTCAAATTCCCCATAATTTAACACTCATGGGGAATCATACTACATTTAAAAACCCATTTTCTCCTCTTAAACTCAATCAAACTTGAGGATACCTGTGCCCCACACACCCTGAATGCCTTTCTAGTTGCTGCCCTCAAGTCAGATAAGGCCCCCACCTGGCATCCTCAGGCTGTTTCAATTCCAGAGTCAAGATAAACATGCCACATTTAACCCAGTTTGTGGGTTCCACCAGATTACAAATCCCAAGGCTCTACCAGTAACTAGGAATGTGACCACTGGGGCCAGGGGCAGCTCAGCATAGCAATTAGCAGGGGCTGAGCCCACCCACCATGCCAGACCAGGCTAGTTCCAACAGGTATTGCTGCCATAGGACCACACATTTGCTCTGTGCCTATCGGTGGATGGGAGGATCAAGTGAGGGCCACACTGAGGGCCAGCATACAGCAGTTCCAACACATGTGAGTGTTCTCACACCCAGCATGGTCACTCTGCCAACGTGCCACAAACACATCATCAAACTGAACACAAAAAGGTACCAACGGGAACTCATTTCGTGAGCAAGCATAGCTCCTGCTGTCCCTGCAACCAACCCAACAGCAGGCAGGGCCCCCAAAGGCAGAGACACAGCTAGAAGGGAAGGACAAATTGAGGATGTAGGGGCAAGATAAGGGACAAGAAGGAGAAAAGGCGACAGATGGCAATAAGACTGGGGAGAGGAAGGGACAGGGTCAGGAGACCTCAAAAAGCTGGCCACCACATGAGGTTAAATTTCCACAAACTTATATAGACAAACAGACAGACAGCAGACATAAACTGTAATCATCTATTTTAAAATGAACTAAAATACATTAAGAAGATGATATAAAAAATAAAAGAATAACAGAAATCAGAATTAGAAAAAATCAGAAATGAGGAGAGAACTAGACATTATGAAAAATCATTTCAAAAAATGAATATGAAAGTAGAGGGAGCACAAGAGCAAACAAAGACAACAGACAAAGCCTCAGTAACAGGAAGGGAGGGGACTGTTAAAAAGAAATTTAGTAAACAGAAACATCTCAACGGAAAATGACTACTAAAGACAAAGATCTAACACATGAACAGAGGAGGATGAAAGGAAGAAGATCAAAGCAAGGGAAGAGAAAAAATAGAAGAAAAAAGTGATTCTAGAAAACTTTCTTGAAGTTAAAAAAAATGAAGCTGCCTATTTAAAAATACCTTCCTTATACATGAGATTATTGTCCCATAACAACTAATATCAAGACTACATTCTGGACTTTAACAAAAGGAGAAAATCCTTTAGGCCCCTGGACAAGAACAGCAAGAATGTCTAGCGATCAAACTATAAACAAATGGAAGAAAGGCGACTCCAGAAGTCTGGACAGAGACTACTTTTGAGAGGATGGAGGAGGCTGTGGTTGGGACGGGAAGGCAAAGGGACTACTGGGTACTTGGCAAAGATCTATTTCTTGACTTGGCTGGTGGTAACAAGGGTGCTTGCTTTATAATAATAAAATGTAGGGGAGAGACAGGGAAAGACCAGCCAGATAAAAAGCAGAAAGATAACAAAGACTATACTACTAAAAAAGTCTGAGTCTAATCACAACAGATTACAATTATTGACAAGGGGGTACAGACGTATTAAGAAACTAACTGTAACAACTAAGACCCAAGGTTAATCCTTGGTAGCTGGACTGTTATGACTGCAGTGGTGCAGGACTGCAGCCAGGAGCCCACCAGAGTCCCTGCAACAGTCCATGGGAAAGGTGATCATGATACCAGCACCACTGGGACTGTCCCATGAGAGAAGACCCAACAGATGTGGGTGTGTGTGGAGGAGGGACCCAGGTGAGTTTTGGGAGGCCTCAATGTGCTTACCTGGGGGGTAGACCAAAGCCACATGGTCCCCAATGCTCAGTCTTGCCTTCTCCGTCAGAGCAGCGGCCACCCTTTCAGCCTTTCGGTGCAGCTGGACACAGGTTGCAGTGCTCGTCACCGTGCCCTAGGAAAGCCATCATTGAGTCACACTGAACTGGGGAGCAGAGCGTTTGCCCACAGGTACCTCAGTATACACTGTGCACGCTCCACTGGGCAGCCGAGACAACCTCACCTTGGCATTCAGCAGCAAAAAGAGCGGGTGGTCGGGAGTGGTGTGGGCCCGCCACTGTAGCACATCAGGCAGGAACAGGAACTGCGCAGAGAGGTCAACTCAATCCTCCGCAGCCTCACAAGAGAGGTGCCCTCCTCACCCTCCCAGGCACTGGCCCGTTACCTTCCTGGCCTGGTCGCTGTCTTCCAGGTGGGCCAGCTCCCGCCCGGAGGCCTGCGCAATTCTTTTCCCAGCAACCAGATTCCCAACAATCATGGAAGCTGGTCCAACCTCTAGAAAACAGGAAGATGCTGATGACTTGTACTGACATGTCACACTCTTTATTTGATTTAGGTATTCAACTCTTCACTATGATATAGATGTTCAGGAAACCAGTTACAAGGTTTATGCTAAATGACAAATAGAATAGAATCTCTCTTTAAATATAAGCAATGCCAGATTGAGAAATTTACAATATGGCACATATCTGGGGGATATGATTTGACCTCAGCCACAGCTAAACTCTTAATTACTTCATTGTTATACTGTATTTTATGTATAAAACAGGAAATTACACCTTCCTGATTAAGTATATTTTATTTAATGATATTTTAGTATTCAATAATAATAAAAAGAAAAGTCAGCATTTATTAAAAATTTACATAACCAAAAGAATGAAGTACTGTATATCATAGTTAAACCAGGGAAGGAAAAGTGAGTATTTGTTGAGACCTCCCAGGTCTCATGAACCTGTGGCTGTGGTGAGTCACAAGGTTAAGGGGAGGAGCAAGCATGCCCCTGTCCTGGCTTGGTGTGGCTGCCCATCATGAGCACTGCAGTGACTGAAATAGGCTTTTTAAGCCCCGAGCTCCACGTCTGCTCTTGGGCAGGATTTCTACTCCCTGGGAGCCACTGTCTCACCATCCAAACCTAAGAAGCCAGGCTTGAATTTAGCCATTGAGATGGACTGGAGGAAGCCACATACTGGTGACGTAGTAAAGTGTTGTCCTATATAACTCAGTTCCAAGGAGGAAGGAGCTGGTGACTGGCCTGGTATGCCACTCTGGCTCTTAACCCTGGGTTGCACCGTTTAACCATGATTATGGCTGCCACCCATTTTAAAGCTGTTATGCACAACTAACCTGGCTGTTTCTGGCGAGGTTTGGGAAGGTTGGTGACACAGGTGTGCGGGCACATTAGCACATTGCACGGGTGCAGCATCCCCTCCAGAAAGCGCTGCTTGGCTTCAGAGACGTGAACCCCTCCGAGAGGAGCCTTGGGCAAGGTGTTGGCAGGAACCAGGGCCAGACAGTACACGCCCACCTGGTGGATGCTGTCAATGGCCTGGAAGGGAGGATACAGGACAGGAAGGACTTCTGAGACCCGACACACTGCATAGTGATGTCGGAGCACATGCTGACCAACGGAAGGTGGCTAGGAAGATAAAGGCTGGGCACTGCACTGGGTGAGGACTTTACAACCCAAAGGTCAAGAAGACAGAGTGACATCAGAACATTTTGTTAAATGAGAAAACAAGATGGATGCATGTACACTTTCTATCATTTAACACTTGCACACACATGCACACATACATACACACAATGTGTCTATATACAGGTCCATAAGCCTGTAACCACTTATAGGCCAAAAGACATGTTAAATGACCTCCTGTGGGAGGAGTGAACAAGCAAGGGCACAAGCTGAACTCCTCTGAATGTACTTTGCTTTCAGATTTTACTTTGGAACCACATATCTTTTACATACAAAACACTTAAAACAACTGAAAGTAAAACAAAACAAATGAACTCAAGCAAACTAGAATCAGGTTGGTGGCACAGCCCCATAGAGAGTGTCTATTTAAAGTGACTTTAAACACGGTGACTTGAGTCTCCCCCAAGTGGATATGTCCTGTGGGCAGAAAGAATTGAAAAACAACTTCAACTGCTCTCAAAAATCTGTTTTAGAGGCAGTGCACAGGCTGCGGTTCTATGACTACAGGGTGGGTGGAGTGGCCTAAGGTGAAGGAGGACTCTGTTCGAGTCATTTAGTGTGGGAGAAAGGAGATCAATAAGTTAAATAAAAATTCTTCAATCTTGAATCGGAGTTAAAACTAGCAACATAAACTCATGATGTAGGTAATCTTGCAGACAAAGAGACATCATTTCCTACTCTGTCCACTGAAAAAAGCCCAGAAACAGTAACTAAGCCAGTAACATCAAGTGCCCAGATGGTGGTCCCAAATTCCATTTCCCCTGGAAGGCAGCTGGGGTCCCAGCCCCGACAGGTATAGGACAGGAAAGGCGCCACCTCTCCAGGCAGCGGAGCCTTCTGCTCTCTAGTCTGGCCTCAAGGAGCAGGGGTGTTACAAAAGGCCTCACAAGCCAACCTGAAGAGGCCCTGACTGACCACTGAAAAAATAAAATAACTATAATAATCTGAAACAATCCAGTATGTTTAAATCCATTAGTTCACAATGAAAAAAATAAAATAAAACCCAGTGGTCACTTTTACTTTTCTAGGAAACCAGCTCATTCCTCTGAAATCAATCCCTGATCTTGTTTTCCTGCATGGCCTGCCCTACAAGTCCCCAGGGAATTCAACAGGACAGCACTCTTTCTAGAAGAAACTTCTACCGCTGCTCCTGTGAACGATGAAGAAGGAATAACAGCATCAAAGAAGCACCACTGTGAAGTCCTAACACATCACTGGGTACAGGAGTGCTAAACAACCAGGCATCATGTACCACCTTCTATGAAGGATCATTGTCAGAAAACCAAATCTGAGCATGGTCAAACTGTTAGATCTAATATCAACATGTAGGAATGATAGGACAGAGGAGCACATTAAATGATACTGCAGAGGTGCAGTCATCAGAAGTCAGGCTAGCGAACATACTGGACAAACAACCTGTTTTTGTCAATAAACAAATTGCAAGAAAATGATGACAGAGGAGGAGTCTAAAGATTAAAAAAGATTTAAAGACCTGTCCCTTCCAAGTACAATTTTTTTTAACCCCATTTTGATCCTGAGACCAACAAACAAACAAAACATTAATCAGGTAAATCTGAATTGTGACTAGATATCTATTTACATCAGCTGTTACTGTTATGATAAAACTCAACAAAGTGGGAATTGAGAGAATGTGCCTCAACAAAATAAAAGCCATACATGACAAGCCCATTGCTAACACCATATTCAACAGTGAAAAGCTAAAAGCTTTTCTTCTAAGAAAAGAAACAAGACAAGGATACCTATACTTGTTATTAAACCTAGTACTAGAAGACTTAGCCCGAGCAATCAGGCAAGAAAAGGAAGAGAAAAAAAAGAAATAAAAGACATCCAAATTGGAAAGCAAGAAGTAAAATTGTCACCCTAACTGGTTTGGCTTAGTCGATGGAGCGTCAGCCTGCGGACTGAAGGGTCCCAGGTTCGATTCTGGTCAAGGGCATGTACCTTGGTTGGGGGCACATCCCCAGTTAGGGGGGTGTGCAGGAGGCAGCTGATCGATGTTTCTCTCTCATCGATATTTCTAACTCTATCCCTCTCCATTCCTTTCTGTAAAATATCAATGAAATATTTTTTTTAAAAAAAAATAAGTGAAATTGTCTCTATTTAAAGATGCCATTATATTATATACAGTAATTACTAAAGACTCCACCAAAAAACAATTAGAAATATTAAACACATTCAGTAAACATATTCAGGATACAAAAGTGATATACAAAAATCTGTTGCATCTCTATACACTAATAATGAACTATCAAAAAGAGAAATTAAGAAACAATCCCATTTACAATTGTATCAGAAAGAATAAGATACCTAGAAATAAATTAAGCCAAGGAGGTAAAAGACCTGTACACTGAAAATTATAATATATGTATATATCATATATTTTGTTTGTTTAGAAATTTTGTACACAATGTTTATTTACAAGTCTTGTGCAGACAGAAAAGTTCAAATGGTAGGACCTTTCCATCTCTTGCCTGAGCTATTAAATTACCCTTGTTATACTTGTCTCCCTCTGCCAGTCCCGCCACTCCTCAAAACACACTACACTAATCCTCCAGACTGGTTTCCCTATGTCATGCTACTAACTTTAACTTTCCATGTTTCCCACTGTTGACAAATGGTGCATTTCTTCGACTGGTGTTCAAGGTTCTCTACAATCTGAATCCAATCAACAGTTCCCAAAACTCCCTGTTCCATCAAATACTTCTGGATTTACAGCTTCCTAATACCATGTACCTCTGAGCCACATTCTTTCCTGCCTGTCAAAATACTAGACCTGTAATCTGGTAGTGTGCATTTTTTTTTTTTTTAATCAGCACAACCTTGAACCAGGTAACAGCACTTTTAGGAAAATTAAGTCAAACATTTAGAGCATACACAAAGATTTTAGTTTTAAGAACTTTCCTTTAGAACATTGAAAACTGGCAATTTAACCTAAATGCCCAACAATAAGGAACTTGTTAAGTTAGAGGACATCTATAAAACAAAATAGTGTAACCCCTTAAAATTAAAATGAATTACCATAGATTTTTATGAATCTTAAAATTTTAGGGATCATATATCAACTCATATTTCTAGGGTGTATGCAGTAAAACTAGTATGGAGGGTAGACATCAAGGTATTCACAGTGGTTTTCTCTGGGTGATGGCTGACTAATGTTCTTCCACTTGCTTCCTCTAGTTTTTAAAGTTAATATATTTTGCTCTATATCAGCGGTTCTCAATCTGTGGGTCGCGACCCTTTGGGGGTCAAACGACCCTTTCACAGGGGTCGCCTAAATACATCCTGCATATCAGATATTTACATTACGATTTATAACAGTAGCAAAATTACAGTTATGAAGTAGCAACGAAAATAATTTTATGGTTGGGGGTCACCACAGCATGAGGAACTGTATTAAAGGGTCGAGGCATTAGGAAGGTTGAGAACCACTGCTCTACATCAAGAGGTGAAAATAAAGAGAAGCAAACCCATTTTCACGTTTCCAGGCCCAGTTTAAAACTATTTCCTTCCCCTGGCCTTTCCCGGGCTCTTCTCACTTCCTACAGCACAGGATGCTTCTTGCTGGTGGCATTTATTAATTCCTGACCCGCACAACACCAGCGGTACATACCCTCTCTCTCCTATATAAACAAAAACTCCCTAAGAAAGAGCTGTTACACTGGATGTGGCTATTTCAGCCATCGTGCCAAGACCAGGCAGACCTCAGTTACCAAGAAACATGAGATGACGTCATCCGCTCACCTAGACCCTGGGGATCAGCTCACTCCAAATCTAGGCGGTATTTTCATTTAAAACCATTCGAGTTGACAGCAGCTTCATGGTGCTGCTATTAGATAATAAAGGCACAGTAACCCTTGTACAGATTTCAGTTTCAAATGCTATTTCCTCCTCCTCACAAATTGCGTGTTTATGTAGTGCCTACTGTGTGCCAGGCAGCACAGAGTGAAGAAGGGATCCTGGAAGCCATGAGTCTCAAACAAGTCATTCCCACAAGTAAGTGTGGGGCAATTGCACATCTGGCCTGCTCAACATGGTTACAGAAATGAGAAGGTATTGCAAGCACAGAGCGGGAGGAGGGACTCACCGCCTACTCTGAAAGAATGAAATGGGGAATGCTAGGACAGGTGGACTCGCCTTGAACCACACACCAACAGACAGGCAGAAGGAGTGTGCCTCCGCGCCCACCTGTAGCACGCGGCTCATCCACTGAAAGCTGTCCTCCTCGGAAGCATCCGGCCGCTGCTCGGCCACGAGCACAATCCGGTCGTCATGCAGCACCCTCACGGAGAACACAGCGATTCTGGGGGAGGACAAGGGCAGAAATGACCACCCAGCAAGGGATGCCAGAAGGGATGCAGACACCTCTTCTCTCTTGAAAGGATGATGCAGAAGTGCTAGTTTAGAATCAACTGAACAATGGGCTTTAAAAAATAGCCAGTCTCTAATCTTGTTGAGAATTTAAAAAGTAACGAGTCACTAATTTCCTCAAATATGACTGAAAATTCACCAAAACAGGGAGGACTCTGGTACAAATCAAAACCACCAGGTGTTTTTCCTTAATTGTGATGTTAATAACATGACACATTCTTTGTGCAAAAACCTTTGTCTCTAAGTTCTATGAGACATTTTTCATCCAGCAGATGAAATCTATCTCTCACTGAATTAATCTGCTTGTGTTTACTGGACCTGTTTCTCCCATCTTACTTTAAGAATTTCAACATGTTTTCTGTGTCGCCTTTTTCTTCTTTTAAACTTGAGATTATATACCTTTTTCCTAAAAGGCAAGGTGCTGGTTTCCCCATCAAACCACCATGCATGACTAAGGTTCTAATTTTGGGCCTTTATGGACATAACTTCATTCTTTCCTTTGACTAGTGTGCATATATGTACGTGTGCGTGTGTGCACACACACATACACACATGATTTTTTATACAACAAACTTTACCCAGTATTAAATTTTCCCTACTTCCTTTTTTTTATTGATTTTAGAGAGAGGAAGTGGGGGAAGAGAAAGGGAGAAACATTGATGTGAGAAACATCAATTGGTTTCCTCCTGCACGTGCCCTGACCAGGGATTAAACCCACAACCTGGGTATGTGCCCTGATCAGGAATCGAACCTGCCACCTTTTGTGCACGGGACAATGCTCCAACCAACTGAGCCATACCAGCCAGGGCAAATTTTCCCTACTTTCATACATCTTGTAGCATTTCCTGAGTATTTCTTAGTACCTCATCTGAGAGTATTTTCACAAAAAGGATCTTTTGGTAGCCAAACTTCTAAAATTTATAGACCCATGAATATTTTTATTCCAACTGCACAATTAAGTGACAATTTGGATAAATACAAAATCCAGGCTAAAAGTTCCTTTTAAAAATTTAAAAAATATTACTGCACTGTCGTTCTCTTGTACCAGCCCTAGTACTCGCTGCCTGGTTCTGTATGAGCTGGGGAGACATTGCCAAATCAGCCATATGGGCTCTACTCAAGTCGAGAGCACTCCAGCCTCCTGCTTTGCAATCACTCCTTCTTCCTCTCCCAAGTGTGATACCTAGATTGCCAGCCCTTCTTCTTTTCTTCTCCCCATCTCTGTTAATTTTTCTTTAAAACTTTCTATTTCTTTACCTCTAGAGTAGTTACTCAATTTGACTTTCCAGCTTATCAATTCTTTCTCTAGCTGCATCTATCCTACTATTTATTCCATCTATTATGTTCTTTGTGTAAACTGTTATGGTTTCTTGATCTCATTTCATGTTATTAATACCCCAGTGGCACACACATTCAATCAGTTATAGTTCTATTTCAAAATGGTTGTGGTCCTCAAGCTCTTCCCTGATGGGGACAGGCAGACTATGCTGACTACCTGCAGAGCAATCACCCAACAACCCCAGCCTATCATCCAGGCTGGCACTGCATCATAGGGTACCTGCTCAGAACGGGGACTTTACTTCTGGGCACCATCAGGTTCTGGTGGCCATGCAAGGAGTCAGTCTCTATAATCCACCCTAGGAGAGGTATGGGCTACCCTGATGTTACCCCATGAACACCTGTACCAGCAGTATCCCTGGTTTCCACTGTGAGGACAGGCAGTGATGTTCTGGGACAGTCTAGGCTGCATGCACCTACAGGACTGCCCTGCTGGTCTCTCCTGGGCAGTTATCCCACACCCATCATCTTTTCCTGGGGGAAGACCAGCAGCCCATGCTGACCCACCATTTGGCAGAATTCCCTAATGACTTCTTTAAGGTATATTTAAAGGCAGGATCTGGCCAGGTTCACAGGCAGGCACCATAGTTTGAATAATAAAAGCACTTCCTGAGAAAAATAAAAATTTTAAATACAGCATGCTGAGTGGATCAACTAGGAGAAGGGGCTGCTTCCTCCAGGACAAGGTGCTCAGGAGCTGGACAGGGCTTCCCCTCCTTGCCCCCAGCCACTGGGGCTAGGCCAGAGGCCCATTCATTTGCTCAATGGAGATGAGAATCTTTAAAGTCTTGCCTAACACATTCAGAAAGTTGGACTGATTCTATCCCAGGAGCAAGGCAGGGTTTCTGCATGTCTTGCTAAACCTTAGGAGAAAAGGAACTGGCCTCTGCTGGCTGCACAGAACATGGTATTGGCTGTTCCAATGTACACCTGTGAGGTCATGCACACGGCTCCCTCTGTGGTGTTGGGGCTGGTCCCTGTGCCAGTTATACATTCAGATCGCATTGTTTTAAAGGACAGCGTGAGCTCTGGGGACAGCGAGGACACTAACTCTGCTGTCCATGCTGCAAGTGCCATCCTTTTCTTTCTGAGGTTTCTCTAATAAACAGGAATTTTTAGGTTGGTTTGTTCAAGTCATTGGGCTTTTTTCCACTGCAAACAGACTTCTCCAACCTTAAGTGGAAAAAGGATCTAAAGCCATAACATAGGGACCCGCAGCGCATCACCTGCCTCTGTAGACAAACTTCATGGGCTCCACCGCCAGCGCAGTGGCCACGATGTCATCCGCATTGTGTCTGCGAACTCCGACCACCATCAGCCCATCCAGCTTGCCCACAATGAAGACCAGGTTATCCTGAAGGCAAGGAAGCTGGTCAGGACTCAGGACACACAAGCCGGTCCTATGAGTCAGTCCCTGCTACAAGGAGATGGGAGCACCATGTCCCTTACATGATGACAGGTGAAACTCGGGGCAAGGCAACTGTGGGATGAAGGGGCCTTACAGACCAGTGGGTTCAGGTTGGGGCAAAGGGGCATGCAGGGACAGAGTTGGGAGGAGAAAGGTCAGAGATAGAAATACAGTTGTGGGTGAAGTTTGTAAAGAATTCTGAGTGCTATAGGACATTGGCAGGGTTCCCAAACTTGGCACCAGTGATGTTTTGGGTTGATGTAGTGGGCATCTAGAGTGTCCTGTGTACACTCTAGATGCCCACTATATATTGGCAGCATACCCTCCTGAGAGGTGAGCACAAGAAGGACCCTGGTCCTGGTGGCGGGATTACTCACAGGGCCGATGAAGCCCAGCAGCCCAGTCCTGGTGAAAGGCCTGTCCGAGATGGGTGCTCCTCCTGCAGTGACCGGGACAGTCTGCACAGAGCGGAGAGGGGAACGGTCAGACTATGGTCCACAGATAATCAACCAACCGGCCAGGGGTGGGCAGGCAGGTGGAAGAGCTCAGCACTCACACTGCCTGACAGCCAGGGTGTGGTTCCTCAGATAGGGCTGTCACCCGTGTTTACGGAGGGAAAGAGGCTACCCCAGGACCAGAGTCTCTGCTGGCTGAGGAGATCCTCCTCTGGCCCCTGTGCACAGCATGACCCCCACAGGCTTTGTTCCTGCTTTATCATGTTACTTGGTAACTCTCCTCCCACTGCTCCCAGTGCCTGGCCCAGAAAAGTGGGCACTCATTGGGCTCTCCAGACACCCCAACAACTCTAGCATACAGAGCATTGGCTTGCCTGGGCAGCCTCAACTCCCCTGAGCTAACTTAGCAGAGCAGGTGCCAAGGAGGTCGGACCACCACCCACTGTGCCCCATGGATGCTCTCAGAACTTAACTTCAACATAAGTACAAACCTCAAAGACATTCTTTGTGATCCCAAGTAGTCCATAATACGCTGTGCCTGTAGCATTGGAGTCAACACATATTTCTCCAACCTCATCGGTTTTACAAAGATACGGGGCACCATCTATCTTCACAACACATATATTAGCTATAAAAAGAAAAAAATAACAACCTCAAAAGCATAAATACATTGATCATTCACAAGGATATATTTCTATCATGTCTATAGCTATGGAAACAAAATATTACACATGTAATATGTTCTTACAACAAGCTTTCTGACAGATGTCACAGACATTCTATTTGCTCGTGACTTTACATTTAATACACACCAAGGTGAGGCGATGGAACAGTTCAGCACGATCTCCCTGTGATAAGCAGACTCACAGGCTCTGCATGACTCTCCCGCACCCACATGAGATGTCGGCTGACCTGGCTGCCAAAGGCACCATCTCGTACATTTGCTCAGAGGCTCGCTCCTGCTCCAAAGCCTGACGGACCCCACTTGTACCGGGGCTCATCCTGTCACGCAGGCCCCAGCCTGATCACTCCTTTTCTGTTTTCACTAAGCAGCACACCTTCCTGATGCTCCTGCCTGCTGTCTGCCCCCCTGCACAGGGGACCTTGCCTGTATGGTCACTGCGGCCCAGGCCCTCAGCCCTGCCACAGAGCAAGCATCAAGGAACAGCCTCCAACAACAGAGCAAAATACACACCAGAACATGGAGTGGTCCATCAAACAAAACCCGGTCACTCAGTATGAATTAAATAGCCTGGGCCTTGTCCTTCCTTCAGCCCTTCTTGAGTGTTTTTCCAAAGTATTCTCATCTTCAAAGATGTGATCAAGGCCCGGTCATTTAATTCCATTTGTGCACAAATCAGTCAAAGCCTCAGCAGAGAGAATGTTGAAGACATTCACTAAAGGAGGTGGCATTCATGTATCTTGCTGTGAAGGTAGCCCTCAGCTCACACTCAGACACTCATGTGATGACAGACACCCCAATTTAAATTACAAAAAGGCATAAAAGGACAAAATCCACTGCACATCATGGTCAATGAAAACCCAGTAGGATTAACACAGTGGAGGTTGTACATCTGCTAAAAGCAAACACCACCAGCCCTCAACAAGTCAATCAATCTTCAACTGTTCTGGCTAACAGAACCCACCTAGGGGAGCACTGTGCACACTCACACACCTAGGGGAAAACTGTGCATACAGTCCATCCTGGTCCATGTTTTACCAGTAAAAAACGAACATTACTATGAAAGTCCCTTATTTTTTCATTCGGAAAAATCACTAAGACTATATTTTACCAATCTTTTAAAGAGTTACTGGGCTCTCCTCATAACTACTAAAAATATGTAAGATTCCCAATCTTTGTTCTTTGTAAAATGTTTCATCCTCATATTCAAGTTACCAAAGGACCAATTAATCCATATTTATAGTAAAATTATAAAAAGAAAAAATACATTTCATATTGTATTTTATTTCTATAACTAGAAATAAAATTTGAACTTCTAGTCTTGTTCTAAGAGTTCCAACTTCTCCACACATGCAGGGTCAGACATCCTTGCTATGGGCTCTCCCTCTGGAGTGCCCTGGCATCAAGTTGAACAGCACAGGCCCTTATGCACTGACGACCTGTGGAGGCAGACCTGAAAACACAAGGACCAGGATGCTGAGCAGCCTGCAGACCCTGCAACCCAGATACAGCAGCACTGGGATAAGGGTGACTGACTGAAAGGTGAGAGCCTGCCTCTAGAAGTCACCAGGGTGGGTCAGGACAGCTGCCCGTGAACCACAGGAGGGCCAGCATGGCGAGGAGGGTTCGAATAGAAAAGTTGTGGGGTTGCTACAATGAGGGGTAACCGCAGAGCAGCATCAATAGAGCGTTCCCCCACTCACAACTGTCACCAGGGCCTCCTGGGCCTGACTCTGCTCTTAATTTTCTATGTGAAACTTTGCACCAGCATCACTCCATGTGGCCTCGCCTGCAGAATAGCAGGAAGACAGTTCCATCACCCTCTCATTGCTGCACTGCCCGGTATGTCAGGGAAGCCTCTAATAATTTAGGTGTTAGTCAGGCCCATGGGGCCTGATGTGCAGGATAGCTCATCATGACCTTTCTGGAACCTACAGGAATTTCCGTGGACCTTAATTTAAGGTCATACTCCTAACATACCCATACTTTCATGACTTACTGAAATAATCTATCATTATTCAGACATCCTGGGCCCTGGGGTCTATGCCTCCATATATGTGAAGTATGAAGGCTGTGCCTGGCAGCAATGTGAGCTGTTGTCACCATTATCCCAAGTACTGGAACCAGAAGTTGGGTTCACAGCCATAAACACACCTTTATATTTTAGCTCAACTTTAAACTTAATACAAAAGAAAGCAAAAAAACCTGGAAAATGTTATAAATTAAAATCCTAATTTACATGGAAAACCCATTTTAAGCAATCTTTTACTTGTGTGCTTCCAGATCACTCCTATAAAGCCTGGGGCTAGTATGACTCCTTGTCATGTTAATCAATCACTGGATAAGACACACTTCAGGTGCATCTCTTACCTCCAGGCATCACCTGACCAACGTCCTGAACAGTAAGGACTGACAACTTTTCTTCAGTATCAACTCTGATCACACCATAACTAAGGCCGTTCATTGATAGCACAGCTTTTCTTGGAGGAGGTCCTCCCAGGTCAGGCGGCCTAGAAAACAAAACTAGATTAACTGGCAAAGCGTAGAGTTCTAGAAAGAGGAGACCTATGGCCTACCTGCCTGCAAGATGATGTTGCGCCCCAGGCTCTGCTCTGAATCATACTGTAACCTCGAACCCTGACACAGCAGCACTGGGATAAGGACTGCAGGACTGCATGTGGCAGACTGCATCCTTGAAGTTGCCACCATCTTTCCACCCCATGCTTTCTTCTGCAGTGGGGCCTCAACACTTCTCCCTTCATCTGGTGGGCCTGTGATGATGGTGGAAGTGATGCTAAGTGACTTTCAAAGGAGGACATAAATGGTAATTCAGCTTCCACCTGTTTGTCTTGGGAAACTCACTGGGAGCCTTGGGCAAAGCCAGGTAAGCAGAATGACACAGTATGAGGAAGCCCAGAGCAGTCCACTCCAGGGACCAGCAAAAGAGGCCCTGAAACTGCACACAGGAAGTCATGTCTACAGCTCCCCCAACCCTAATCCAGTCCAGAGAGCATCCAACTGCAAGGCAGCACCAAAGTCCCGACCATAGCAAGTATGAGAGATATAATAACTGACTGTCACTGTTCTAAGCCACCAAGTTTGGTAGTAATTTGCCATGCAGCATCAGTAAATGCAACACTAAAAACAAAGGTCAATATTTTTCCCAGTAAGAAAAACTACACTGACAAGCAAAAGATATCACCATAGAACAAAGAAACAAAGACTACCTCATGGTTTGTGAAGGATAAAGATGTTATTTTAATGCTAAGTTATCATTAACATTTAGGATTACTTAATGTTTGCACATAAAAGCACACATTATTTATGGACATATTAACATACATAAATGATGCAGGACTACAACTGACACTAATTTTCTAACAATGGAGTTAAAAACTCCATTGCCTTCTACCCCGGGATGGTGCCGGAGCAGCTGCAGACCAAGAGCCACAGGGCAGGCAAGAGATGACCCAGGCAGGAAAAGTAGACCATAGGTACACCTCTACCCTAGGATGGCACTGGGGCACCTATTAGTGCTCAAACAGCTTGGGAAATTGCCACAGGATGGGGCTTCATGATGGCTACTGCTCAGAAACAAATTAACAGCATTTGATACCGCAGGTAATTCAAGAGTAAGAGTAAAAATTAAGTCTCTACAAAACGCAAGCAATTAAGTTACCTGCGGATGGCAACCGTTAGTGCCTCAGGAGAACTGGCACAAGGACAGATGACCTCCGGCCTCAGGCCTCTAGACTGGAAGACGTTGAGGAAGGCATCACAGGAAGATATGGACCCTGCATGAAACAAAGTGGGACATGAGAATAAATGCAAGGCTGATGGGTACGGGGGAACAGCAGAGAAGTGAGCAGCACCCAGGCGTTTTAGAGGCAGGATGTAGAGACCCTGCCGAGCTCAGGTGTGGATGGAGGGAACGAGAGGCTTTGGGGTGCTAGGTTACGTGATCTCCCGAGCAACAAGGTACCCAGGAGCACAGGAACACAGGGGTGTTAGGGCCTCACTGGACAGCAGACTAGCTCATACGCCAGACTCTGGTCAATGGCTCTGTGCTGCAATGTTCCACTCAGACTCCCCAGAAGACACCTTGCGGGAGGCCCTGGACAGCCCCCAACAAGCAGCCACGCGCAGGTCCCACAGAGTCTGGGGTGTGCAGCAGCACACTAGGGGAGTTCTCACTGGGAGGATGTAGGGTGGCTGAGACAGTGGGGGCGAGATACAAGGCCAAAGGGCAGGGGCTTCATGAGGCTCCCAACCTGTATCTATGTTCTGGTCAATGCTTAAGAAATATGACTCTTTTTTAAAAATATATTTTTATTGATCTCAGAGAAGAAGGGAGAAGGAGAGAGAGACAGAAACATCAATGATGAGAGGGAATCATTGATCAGCTAACTCCAACACCCCCCCCACTGGGGATCGAGCCCACAACCTGGGCACATGCCCTGACGGGGAATTAAACTGCAAACTCCTGTTTCACAGGTCGACACTCAACCACTGAGCCATGCCAGCCGGGCAGAAATATGACTCTTTTAGGCATGTATGTACCTTCTCTCAACTGTATTTAAATCGCTTCCAAAAAAACATGCATGAGATATAACAATGGGTCACCAACAAGAAGTGACATGTTAGAGACAGTTACAATACACTCACTTTCACTCTTCTGGGGACACCAGGCTCCAGCCCTGGTCAGGAGGTTACTCACATGGGTTAGCTCCGTCGGCCACGATCAGCATACGCAGTGAGCTGAGGCTGACGTCCCGCTGACCTCGCTGAGCCAGGAGAGACCAGTGCATGTCACGGGACTTCACCAGCGCTGTCTGGGCTGCAAGGGGACACAAACGTGAAGGTGGCACTCCCACATCAGACTGACCCGCCTGCAGTGCTTGCTGCCAGTGCAGTCCACACGTAGGACCACAGACATGCATCCTATGTTTCAGGCCACACGTACTCTGCAGCTATGTCTCATTCATAGTTTAACTTACCCTAACCTGTTTTACTTAAAATCAAACATAAACTCAGATCCATTTTCCACTTTGATTTCTCTCAGAAGCTCTATCTTGTTCTTTCCACATCTGCGTATTCTGTCTCATCCAGCCCTCCCCCAAGCTGCTTAGGCATGCAACTGTGCGGCCAAAGAAGCCTCAGATACAAGGGCTGTGAGCAGATAGACTCAGCCACCAACCCTGAAACAGGCTTCAATCTTCCTCAGTAAAACAGAATAAACAGAGACAGCTACTCCCTCTAGGCTGCCCTGATGACGTCACGTCAGAGCACACGTCTCATGTCCACATTCAGTAACTGGCAGTACCGTCAGCACAGGTAGACAAGTAAAGAGGGTACCCAGGATTAGTCAGTCTTAACAAAGACCCTAGGCCCAGGCTCAGAAGATAGTGAAGGGCACCTTCAAGCTACCCCAGAGGAGAGTCACAGAAATGCCTAGAGTGACTGCAAGGGTGACTGACTGAAGGTGGAGGACGGGGCAAGGTCCCACGGGCAGCCCCATCATTCGTGGACAGCTTCATCTGAATAAACTGCTTTGCTGCTGGTGGCTTGAAAAGCCCTAACTTCATATTAAAACCATCTCAAATACTAAGAATTGATGTGATTGTAAGGAAAATTTCAAAAGAGTAACATTAGGGGCCTATGGTCCTTGCAGAAAAGAGTTGTTACTGAACAGTTCTCCACCAAGCCTTGCACACACACCCAGGCCTTGCACACACCCAGGCCTTGCACAACCAGGTCAGGCTTTGTACACACAGGCCACAACAGCTTATAGCCCAGCACTGGTGAGTCAGGACCACCACAGATGAGCCTCAGAGCTGGTCATGGCGCATGCTGGCCATCAGGGCTCCTCAGGCCACATCTACAGTTTTGCATGTTGCCTTTATTTTTTCTTAATCACCCAAGGTTAATTCAAAGAGACTTCTTTAGTGCAGGCTGAATCAAGAAATGATGCTAATTCCCTTACCTTTATACAAACACACTTTCTGAATCCAGGAGAGCGGGTTCACCTTCATCAGTGCATACGGGATGCTGATCACGTGCATCTTGTTCATGACACTCTGTGAAAGACATGGGTGCTCAGGGCAGGCTTCACTCCGCATCCAGACTGCAGAGCTCTACACCACGCCGAAAGCGACAAAGGTAACGCCAGTGCTCACAACACTATTTCAGTTCAGATATACTGGTCAGGTGAATCAGCAGAACTAAGGATTAATTATATCATGTAAAAATTAGGGTTTGGGGTCATGTACTGATATAAAACATTAGAAATCCCTCGTTCCAACAATTAGATCATTTAGCATCAACACTCACTGTTAACACTCCATGCCACAGACCAGCATCCCTTTTGAAATCCAGCACATTTGTTAGTGTTTCAGCTGAAAGTGGACAAAGATGGTTAAACTGCTGAGTGAACCTCTTCACAAGTCACATGCACTTTTAGAGAAACTCTGAGATGAGCACATTATCAGCATTATAAGAGCTTTAGGAAACATACAGCATTTCCAAATACCATGCACTAATTTACCAATAATCTTGGTTATCTACTTAAATTACTGGAAAAACAACAGTAGGTCATACAATTCTGGATTACAACAGAGAACTATGCTGATCATCAATCTGAAACCAAAGCAACAATCTCTAGTTAAGAGGCTGAGTGAGGCTGTTACATTCAGTCAGACTGTCATGGGTGCTCTTCTCAATTTTATATCCGGTTCCCCCATTTCTCACACCCAAGGCCATTACCCTGCATCTTCAAAAAATATCACAGGCTGCTCATGTCACTTCCCTTTAGAAAGGTGCTCATTCTCTCCTGCCCATTTTCTCCTCCAGAGGGTATGACTGGTAGGTATTAGGAAGCAGGAGCAAATCAAGAAATGATGCAGGAGTCCCCAGGCTTCCTAGCACATCCCTGTACTCAGAGCGTCTGGCGGCACCCTCTGAGGGACCTGGATCCAAAGGGCAGGGAACAGAGCCTGAAGCTAGAAGCAAATCTGGTCCCTCACCAAAGGCCATGGCAAGCCTACTGCGCCCCACAGGAGAAACACCCCTGGTGATTACAGGGAGCTGGGTTGTGTGCCAGGACACTGCTGCATTCTGAATAAGCATGCTGTACAGGCTCCCTGGTCAGCTGAGGATCCAAATATGGGTGACGTATGTAAGGTCAGGACTAGGTCTGAAGAAAAAACGATGGGACTTGACTGATAGGTCTAATTTCTTTAAAAATTATTCAGGCCCTTGAACATATCTAACATCCTCTTCCAAATTTCTACTGAAATCTTCAGCTATGCCCTACACTACCCCTTACATTTAAACACCCATATTGTAGATATTTAAACATACCACTCAATTTACTTTTTAGTTTTGTTCAAGTATTGCAATGCGAAAACAAACTTCCATGCATACATTTTTATAGTTTTTGGAATAATAGTTCTCTAAGTTAAATATCTAATATTTATCAGTACATGTGGCACTACCAAGAGCCAACCTATGACCATAACATTCCATCTGTATATCTGTATGCAGGACAGCTTAAGGCCAAACCAGAGGCATATAAAATAGTAATGGAAAAGTGAGTGCCAATAACATGGTTTTCCATATTTTTAAAATGTGAAATGCACTGCCCCTCAGCTCTGTTGCAGGTTGAACCAGCCAACTGGACATTGATGAACTGGTGGGATACGAATTTCACACTCTAGAAAATCGACATACACATAAGTTTACTGGAAAGGGCCCACTCATCTACTGCAAGCAGAGACCCAAGCATGCGGCACCTGGAACACCAGGTTAGAGGACAGGTCCTATACAGGACTGGGTCTGACATCTGCAGCGACAGTTCCCTGTTGCCCTGTGCACAGCTGGAAGAGCTGCCCCACATGCCCTTACCTTCCAAGTAGCCACATGCCTGGGTCAGAGCCCGGCACTGCGCCAGCAGAGATGCATGGGACACCGTCACCCCCACTGTGCTGCCTTCTTTGCTGGTTTTATACTGAAAGATTTCAAGAAAAAAATTCAATTATGTGATGTTTCTGGAGGCCACGGCAGAGAGAATGGAGACCGGTAGATTTTAGAGAGAAGAAGCTATCAGCTGTCTCTCCTTCACTAACCAGCCCGTCAGACTGAAGAGCATTTTATGCCCTGACCCTTGAGGTGACACCCTCGGATGAAGTCAGGACTCATCCTGGGCAGGTGCTAAGGGCAACAGTACATACAAGTTCCCTCATAATTGTCTGCATCCCCAGGGTAGCCAGTGAGGGGAGATTAGGTAAAAGTAAAACTGAAAGGGTCTGAGAAAGTTTCCAAATGACAATTCAACATAACTTTTAGCCTGTAAACTAAAAAAAAAACTCAGTAGCTCAAACTCATATGAAAACAAGACCTAACCCGTGGGGCCTGCTTTAGCATACTGTGTTAGAAGTCATCACCTCAATGTAGGCGGTCCCAGCTCCTTCGTCCTGGGCCAAAGGATGCCAATCCTTGGGGGGCTTAGTCAGATGCTTCCCATCAATTACCAACCAGTTGAGAGGGGGCCAACCTGTGAGGGTGCAGCCAGGAAATATGGCACAGGTGAATGTCAGAGGGTCTCTGCTCCCCACACTCAGGGCCTAGCCACTGAACATGCAGCTCTAGTTCCTGAGTGCCCAAGAAACAGATATCTCAGTCTCATTTAATTCTTACTCAATTCATATTAAACAGCGGAGACCCTGAACCAGCTGAAAAGTGAGATTCAACTTCAGCCTCTGTAAGTTTAAGTGCTGGAAAAGTACGGGAGGACATAGTTTAACTCATAATGCTGACTCCCCTCCCCCTCAGAGGCCCACCTTTGAAAGTTGCCACCTCTCCAGTCTGTGCTTTAGGCAGGCCTTTCTGACAAGCGTCCGTGGTCAGGGCCAGGGTGACACCACAGCTGCCCAGCAGAAACCCGATCTGCTGGCTGCCAGCATCCTGAACAAGACAGAGTAGGGTGGAAGTGAGGTGCTCCTGGCAGCTTCGGCTCAGGACCTTTACTCTGCAGGCCCACGCACAGAAAGAAGAGTGTTTTGTCCACCCCTTTTAAAATTTCTAGAACAACTCAATTCTATATACCAGCAATTTTCAATCAGTGTGCCACCAGATGTTTTAAAACATTCAATACCTGACCTCTTTTCCTTTAAATTGTCATATAAAAATACGACAACAGCCAACACAGTAATAGCCATTTTCAGATCAGCAAAAAATAATATACTTTAAGTATTTTAGTAATTATACTTTATATTTTAACTAGAAGCCCGTTGCACGGAGATTCGTGCAATAAGCCTTCCCGTCCCCTGGCTGCTGGCACCGGTTTTCCTCCGGCACCCGGGACCCAGGCCTTTGGTCCGGCCACAGCGAGGCTTGGCTTCTCCGCTGCAGCTGCAGCGGAGAAGCCAAGCCTCTTCAGTCTTCAGTCTTCACTCGGGCCAGAGCCTTCAGTCTTCGCTCCACACCTGCGTATGCAAATTAACCGCCATCTTTGTTGTGTTAATTTGCATAGTTGCTCTAATTGGCTGGTGGGAGTAGCAAAGTGACACCAATTTGCATGTTTCTTTTTTATTAGTGTAGATAATTAGTGTGCCATGAGATGAAATAGGTTGAAAATCACTGCTATATACAGTATTTTCATGAAAATAAAATACAATTGTTTTTAAATTTAAAAGATATATACTTTTTGCAGTGAAATATAAAGTGCAGATAATGGGCTAATTTCCCAAAGTTTTTTCTTGCAAATGACATTTAGCAGCATTTTAATATACTCCCAAAATAACAGCATTAAAATTTCCACTTGATTTGTGTTTAACAATACTAATTTTTTCCATATAGAAATGCACATTTTGTTTTAGTCAAGTCCTCTTTTATATATGTCCCTCTGTGAAATGCTACCATTTTCTTTTTGAAAGCGTGACTAATCTCTAGTTTTTCCCTAAGAATCCCTATATTCAAATATCTGTTATCATATATTATCTGTGGAAATGTTCTTATTTTATTTGAAAACTTTATTTTTGAGATTCTTGAATATTTGTTGCTGACAATTTTCATATTAGCAGCTGCCTGAATACTGGGATACAATAGAAAACTCTGAGTTTCTAAAATACATGCCCAGTCTACTCCTAAAATAATTTTTTCAATAGTTAGATTACTGACATTTATACATAAAATGAAACAGCTGCCTAGACCATCAGAACTCCCACAGTAATCATGTCAGTAACAAAAACTGCCTGATGTGTAAGCAAACAGAAATGCAAAACATTTCCATCCCATATATTCAAAAGTATCACTGAGAAGTGAGCTGTAATAAATGACTGTAATGATTTATCCCCAAGAAATGAAACTTATTGTCAATAAACACATGGTGTTGAGAACAAGTTTAACAAAGTCTTATCAAATTTCAAATTCTACTTATCAGAGGAAAAAATGCTCATCGCTTCAAACCTTATGAAACCTGAACCCATGGCCCAGGGCCAAGTTTGCTACCTTTTTTGTTAATGGCACTTCTATGGGGACAGGAACCAGTTCTGCCAGGAGACACCCATAAAATGCAACCATGAACATCACAGGGTCACTGTTCGGAAACACCAGCGCCACCTACAGCAGCACAAAGAACAACCATGGAATCGACTGGAGAATGACTGTCATCTCAACTTCTGGAGTATCTGCTAATGATTAGATGGAATTGAGACATATTTTATTATTTTAGAATCTGGGATTTAATTCTTAGTCCTTAAATTTTCTCAACCATGTAACTTTTTAAAAATATATATATATTTTTTATTGATTTTTTACAGAAAGGAAGGGAGAAGGATAGAGAATTAGAAACATCGATGAGAGAGAAACATCCATCAGCTGCTTCCTGCACACTCCCTACTGGGGATGTGACCACAATCAAGGAACATGCCCTTGACCGGAATCAAACCTGGGACCCTTCAGTCCGCAGGCCAAAGCTCTATCCACTGAGCCAAATTGGTTAGGGCTCAATCATGTAACTTTTAATAAATAGTTTTTAGGTTGAGGTCTCTACTCCCCATACAACAAAATAACTTTAAATTTCTGGATTTAAAGACAGTTCATCTGGGTGGCAGCAACTCAGGGATGGACCATCACCCGCCATCAATTAGCCCAGGTGAAAATCACCTGTATCAACACGAAAAGTAAACAAGAGATCATATTACATCTAAAATATCTTCCAAAAGAAGAAATCCTAACGCCAAAGTTTTAATTGAACAGATCTCCACTCAAGACTTAAGTATATTCACAGGGAAGGATGGTGGGTACAAAATCCTCAGTTGAGATCCCTACAGCTGCTTCCGCCGAGTCCCTCTTCCCACCTGGTTAGCATGCTGCTACTGTTTATATTTTGTAATTCTATTTTATCTATCTTACATTTTTATTTTTGTCAAATTTTTAAAACACAGAATTTAAAATGAACCAAAAAAGCACTAATGAAAAACAATACCACCCCATGCTCCACACTTCCCCACTCCCTAAGGCAACCACTTTTTAAATATTTTACATCTTCCTTTTGCTATTTACTCTCATATTTTCAAATATTTTGCTTACAGTTTTCTCTTTTGAAAATATTCAGGTACTAATTTTATTTCCTGTTGTTGTAGATGAATATTTAGCTCTCCTCTCCCCCCTTTTCTTCTTCCATCACCCCAATTTCCATTTCTTATAATAATCTGGTTACATGAAAAGCTATTTATGGAAAAAGTATTTTTTAAAATATATTTTTATTGATTTCAAAGAGGAAGGGAGAGGGAGAGAGAGATAGAAACATCAGTGATGAGAGAGAACCATTGATTGGCTGCCTCCTGCACGCCCCACACTGGGGATTGAACCCACAACCCGGGCATATGCCCTGACCGGGAATTGAACTGTGATCTCCTGGAATAGGTCAACGCTCAATCACTGAGCCACATCAGTCAGGCTGGAATAAGATTTTTTTTAAACCCCAAGTAGTGTAATAAGTGTGCTTGAAACCATAGTGATGAGTCAGAATATTATTTGAGCAGACTTTTAACACAGGCCTCTGAACACAGAACAATGGATAACTAATGAATAATTCTCCTCTTTGTAAGGCAAAATTCAAACTGTACCTATATTTATTCTGTAAACTTAATCAAGTTTCTAACAAGTTAGTTTGTTGAAAAGCTCTCCTTCTAAAGTTGATGTTAATAGAGACTGTTCCAGAACTGAATTATAGCCTTGTGACTAGATGTTTGGTATAGAAAATATGTTTTTAGAGAATCTGTTACAAAAGAGTTGTGTTTGTTCACTTTTAAAAGTATATTAACACAGGAGGATGAATTTGCCACCCATCTCTGATAATTAACTCACTGTGATGTTGTCAACCTTTTTATAATTATGTGGATTCTCTAGCAAGTCAAGACAGTATCTGTAAGTCTTTGTCCTTGCAGGAATTTTCTTCTAGAAAAATAAATTACTGATTCTTAGGTTCATTATAAATCAGGGATTCTTTCAGACTCACTCTAAAGCACAACACATTGAAGTATCTTTCTAGTACTGTTGCACTTTCACAATCAGGTACACATCTCCTTTCTTTCTGATGGTGACAGCTACCAGCATTCATACTGGTTCCGCTCTCTACATATACATTAGCCAATCTAATCTAAAATATCCCACCGCATGTGTAAATACCTATCAATAGTATTCTCCAAATAGCCAACCAGGCAGGTGAACTCATAAGTTTTACCAGCTGTGGACTAGCCCCACCCACACCCTGGGCCATGTGTCCTCCTCCTGCTAGGCTGCTCCTGGGGGACTGCCTTGTGGCTCTCAGGTTTGGGCTCCACTCACTCATTCCACTGAAGCACTCATCCTTTAGGAACCTCCCAAGAAAGAGTGCTTGGGAGTCAATTTTTTTTGAGTCCTGTGTGTCTGAAAATGGTTACGTATCTTCACATTTGTTGAATAACTAAGAATAGAACTGTAGGTTAAAATCAGATTCCCTCTGAACTTCTGAAGGGTCACACTGGTCTCCCCCAATTTGACTGCTGACCCCCTGTATACATCCTACTTTCCCCTTAGGCTCTGCACCCTGGTCTTGAGCAGTAACATGCTTTTGTGCTCATGCGCATTTGTGGAGCTACTGTGTTCACTGCAGTCTTCACTTTAAAGCAAATGCTCTCCAACTCCAGAACATTATTTTAAATTATTATCACTGAAAATTTTGTATTCTTTCTCTTTTCTCTTTCTGAATCGCTATCAGATGTTGGGCCTTCTTGATCAATTCTAATTTTGGCACTGTTTTTCCTTCCTACCATCCATCTCTTGTTCTTTTATTTATTTATTTTTCTTCATCACAGACTCTAGGAATTTTAATACTAATTTTCTGAAAATTTGTTTTCTGTATCTAGCTTTCCTCCAAGTTCATTTGTTTCTTCTTCCTCCTTTCCTTTTCCTTTCATTTTTTTGCCCTTTGGTTATCTTCTTCCACATTAAAGTTTCCTTCCTGAAATGTCCTTGGCTTCTAGTTTTTCAATTAAAAAATGAGGCACTCAAAGAGTTGCCTGAAACTCTATGACAGCTTGTCAACTTATATTTTCATTTCTGACCCTGAGCAACCTTTTTCACTAGTTTACACTGCTAAGTTTGTTGATTTTCACCATGTTCTCCTGTTTTCTCTCCTAGACCTTCTGGTATATCTAGGTTCCTCATGTCTGGTTCAGTTTGCCAAGAACAATGCTGTCTAATAGAATTTTCTACAATAATGAAAATGTTCTATTTCGATCTAGCAAATATGGTAGCCTACTGAGCCCTTAAAATGTGGCTTGTGTGACTAGGGACCTAAATTTTTTATCTTATTTAATTTTGGTTAATTTAAATAGCCTCATATGGCACTGCCAACTACTTGGGACAGTTTAGGACAAAGATCTAAGCCTCTAGCCTCCTTTGCATGCTATTAGGGCTGATAGGTTAAGAGGGGATGGTGGTCCAGGAACCACACCTACAATGACCCTCCTATTTCCAGTGTTTAGAGCATACTGGTTGGTCAATAAATATTTTTTGAATGAACAAAAAATTAAATAAAATTTTTTCCTAAAAAACAAAAACAAAAAGAAGAGAGGATGGTGGCCTTGCCACATGGAATAGGAAGAATATAAAGCACACAGAATTTCAAAGTAAGGTTGTTTCCTCATAAAACTTAAGCTTTGAATATTTAACATTTATTAATATCCGATATAAATATTTTTATTAAAATCAACATATTTGAAGTCAAAGAAAAAAGAAGTTGAAGTATCAGTGGGTAGGCAATGAGAAAAAAAAGAATAATCATTTTATCTACATCATCAAAATTTTTTTCCATATTTAATATTTTTCCATGCTGATTTTAAATCCCTTGTATTAATGCTGTAAGTCTAACCAGCTGATAGAACATTGATTTCAATGCAAAAAATTTTTACAGTCTCTGTTTTTGCTCACTCCAATAGTTACATTCTAGTTACTTACTCTGTCTCCAGGTTTAAGTAGTGGTTCATTCTTACTAGTCAGTTTATTAAGAAGAGTATAAGCTAGTTTTAAACTCCGACTCCAAAGTTTCCCTAAAATGAAATAAAAATACTAAGCAATGTCAAATTTAAGAAACTAATAATTATCATTTTAATATAACAATCATAATACCCCACAATGTACCATTATTCAATTTCTAAAAATTCAGGTAGTTTCCAAATGAAACTACAATGCTATAATAAAACATCATAGTTTTTTCCTCAAAAACAACTTACAAATTTATGTTTCTTAACATAAAAATAATATAGGATTTTATCATAGAAAATTTAGAATATAGAAAAGTCAGCAGAAAAAGGTCAGCATTCTTTGTTACATATGTGTATATGTAACACATATATACTCATACATATGCACACACATACACATATATATATGTATATGGAATTTTCAAAAAATGAGATCATACTCCACCCTGCTTTTTTCAATCAACATTGAATTGTGAATGCATTTTCATGTCATTAACTTTGTCTCAATTACATCCCTTATAATTCATGTAACCTTTACAACAATTCATGAGGTAGGTCATATCTTCATCTCCGCTTTTCACTCAAGATAAGACAGTCAGGGAGAGCCACCAGCTGCTGGAGTAGAGCATCTGGACCCCCAGGATCCAGCCCTTAACCCTATGAGCGCCTGCCCAACACACTTCTCCTGGCATGCAATCTCTATATTCAGCACCAGCCCTATGAATGCTCAGCAAAGAAGAGCTTCTTTGAAAAAGATAAGATTAAGGAAAAGTAAAGAGGATTGAAGGTACCTGGGGAGGTAGACAGAAGCAGGGATGATAATACAGTAGGAAGATAGAAGAATCTCAGTCCATCCCCAACATCCAAGGCAGCCTTAATGTTTACCCTAAGCAGTATACTAAAAAGTCCTAATTCAGTCCCTCTCAAATTCCTGTGGCATAACCCCATGCAGTCTGAGCAGCCATGCCCTCTGAATAAATGCTCAAATTTCATTGCAAATAATATTAAACTCAAGTGCAACATTGTGAAATAAGTGAATTGTGGGAGCTGAGAAATAAATGAGAAAAAATATGTAACTCAAAACACTGTTATTGCTTTTGTCTATATAAATGGTCAATTCAAGATGTCAATAACTAATCCAGAAAGGTTTCCAAACTGAATCCAGCTAGAATATAAAAAGAACAATGCTTCATAACCAAGTTAGTTTTATCCCAAGAATGCAAAGACAGTACAATATCTGCAGAATACTGAAAACAGATAAATGATCACCATCAAAAATGAATATAAAATAAACTGTTGTCAGACAAGCACTGAGACTTTCTCACCAGCGAATCCACAGTAAAATGAATACATACACGGGGAACTTACAGGCCGAAAAAGAGAAATTACGGTGGGAAATTCAGGACAGCAGGAAGGGGACCATGTGACAAAGGAAAAATAGAGTATGACTACTGACTTCAGAGACAATCATGGAGTGTCCCATGGGTAGAAATAAAGTGCAAGAAAAGAAGAATGCAAGGGTGAAGGTGGGTTCTTCAGAAGCAGAGTCAGGCATGAGTAAAACCTGTGAAGGGAAAGGCACATGGTGAGATCAGGCAGGAGATAGTTTGACTGTGGCAAAGTCTGCAGGCCCAGAGGGTGATCCAAAGTAGACTGCTCATAAGGGGAGCCCATGCTGAGCAGAAACCAGGCCCTGAACCACTACCTTGCTTAGTCAGTGCCTAGGGCTACCCAAGAACAGCATAAACCAGACCTGAAAGCTGAATTCAACAGGTGGAGGCCATTAGCAAACCATGTTCCTCCCAGTGGACAGTAAGTTCCTTTCTTAGAGAATTACAAACCAATCTCTCTAATGAACACAGACGCAAGGATCTTTAACAACAGCGGCAAATCAAATCCAGACATTTACTAAAAAGATAAGATATCATAGCCAAGTGGGATTTATTCTAGGAATACAAATATTGTTAACATTTGAAAATTAATCAAAGTAATTCATCAAATTAATGGGGGAGGGGAGGAAAACCATGACTATCTTGACAGAGAAGAAAAAGCACTTGATAAAATTCAATGTCATGGGGCGGGGGGGGGGGCGGGGGGAGGACAATGGAGGGGGAAAAAGGGACATATGTAATATTTTCAACAATAAAGATTTATAAAAAAATGTAGGTTAAGAAAAATAAAGGCATATATTGATGACATCGCCCCCCTCCAAAAAAAAAAAAAAATTCAATGTCAATCCATGATAAAAATTTTTTAGTAAACTCTTAGAAATAGGATTTCCTTAATCTGACAAAGAATTTCAACCATAAAAAAAAAAAAAAGCTTGGCCAGTGTGGTTCAGTGATTGAGCATCAACCCACGTACCATGAGGGCACTGGTTTTGATTCCTGGTCAGGGGACATGCCTGGGTTGTGGGCTCGATCCCCAGTTGGGGGCTTGCAGGAGGCAGCAGATCGATGTTTTTCTCTCATCCATGTTTCTATCTCCCTTTCCCTTCCTCGCTCTCTAAAAATCAATAAAAACATATTAAAAAAAAAAGAACTTCAACAAACATCATACTTCATGACCTAAGATGGAGAATGAGGGGAGAATGCCTGCCGGGAGCCGGTCCATGCTTGCTGTTTCAAGGGACCTGGCATATATGGCATACTGTTCTTAATATGTTTGCTCACCTTCTTGGCACTATGTGTTTTAACCAAGGTATCTGAGAAAGGTTGTTTCCCCAGGTAGGGATTTTCCCCTGAAGTTAGGGAGGGAATAAAACCTCTTAACTAAGTGCCAGGTGGGTAATTAATCACTTTAACTACGAACAATCATGCTTAAGCTACATAATCTTTACTCCCTGGAATGGAGATAAGAAACGCCCTAACCTTTGAAATAGAGATTGATAGGATTGGAATCAACTGGTATAAATACAGATGTAAGAAGACAGAACGAAGAGAGACAGAACCTAGGCACAGAACGTTCTCTAGAGACAGAAGAACTTCGCTGGAGAGAACATGGCAAAAGATCCTGGACAGAAACTGGCCTCAGAACCTAGAGACAGAACCTAGCGAGAGAATATGGCAAAAGATCCTGGACTGAACCTGACTACAGAAATTGGCAAGAGAACCTGACTAGAACCTGGTGACTGAACCTGGCTGGAGAACCTGGACAGAACCTGGTTGGAGAACCTAGCAAGGGAACATGGCTGCAGAACCTGGCTTGGGAACCTAGCGAGGGAGCATGGCTGCAGAACCTGGCTGGAGAGCCTGGAGAACCTAGCAAGAGAACATGGACACGGAACCTGGCTGGAGATCCTAAGCAGAACCTCTCTGGAGATCCAGACCAGAACTTGGCTGGAGATCCTGGCTGGAGATCCTGGCTAGGCTGCTGATCAACTGAACACTGTCTCCGTGTCCTTCCTTCTTCGCCGACTCCGTCCACACCTTTGGGGACCCCTGGACCCGCTGGGGTTGGACCCCAGCAAATGCCCACTGTTCCACTCTGTACTAGAGGTTTTCGCTCATGCAGAAGAAGCAAGAAAAAGAAATAAAAGTGGTTAAGTGCTGGAAAGGCCATAATGACACTGTTATTGTTCACAGAGGTCTGATTTTGAACACCAGATATCCAAAAGATATATGGACAAACAAGAAAATAATCAGTTAGTTTAGCAAGGTACAAAGTCACCACTTAAAAAAATCAATTGCACTTCTATATTCAAGCAACAAAATAGTAGGAAAAATTTTAATTATTCCATTATAACAAGAATAAATAATGAAAGATGCTCAAGACTTCTGTATTGAAAAGTAAAAAACATTACTGAAAGAAATTAAAGGACTTAAAAAAGAAGGAAATACTCTACTCATGAATCAATTTTCTTCAAATTGAACTACAGATTCAATGCAATGCAATCATTATCCCAGCAGGAATTTTTCCAGGAACTGACAGGCTAATTCTGAAGTTTACGTGGAATGCAAAGGGCAGTCAAGGAAATCTTAAGGAACAATCACAGAGCTAATGGACTTCTGCACCAGACACTGAGACTCATAATACTACAGTGATTCAGGGGGTGTGGACAGACAGCACACTGACTAAACAGAACAGAGTCCGCAAACAGAACCACAGGTGCATTTTCCACCCCAATACCTGAAGAACTAGCCTTCCAATAAATGATAATGGGTCATAGATATTCCTAAGGAAATAAAATGGCTCCCATTTCACAAATTAAATTGCAGATGCATTTTAACATCCAAATGTAAAAAGTAAAACAAGTTTTTAGAAGCAAAAGTAGAAAAATACTTTTGTGTCCTTAGGTTTGGCAAAAACGTCCTATAAAGGACAAAAAAAAGCACTATAGTAAAGAAAAAAATAGGTAAATTAGGTTAATACTTCTCATCTATCTAAAGCTATAAATAAAAGTGTTAAAAGGCAATGCAAAGAGTGGAAGAAGATATATGCAAAACATATATCTGAAAAGACGTGTATCTGTAAATATAAAGAAAACATTAGCAATTAAACAGAAAAATGAGACAAAGATTTGGATAGTTCATAAAAGAGAATATTCAAACAGCCAACAAGCATCATTAGTCATCAGGGAAATGCAATTAGCATTTCTTAAAACTATAACACACAAGAAAGGCTAAAATGAATAAACAGACAATGTCAAGGGTTGGCGAGGATGTGGAGCACCTGGGACTGCACACATTGCTGGTGAGAATGAAGACTGCCACTATCACTTGGAAAACTGTCTGGCAGAATGATCTAAAGCTAGACACTGCTCTCTGCATTTCACCAGCACAAGCTCCGACCCCCACAGGTTCACCAGCAGACCCACAGGAGGATGTTCATAGCAGCACTACACACAACAGCCCGAAAGTGGAAACAAACCGAATGTCCATCTACTGCAGAGTGCATGTTCACAGAATAAAATAATATCCATGGATCAGAATAAACTACTACACTTCACACACATCATAGATGAGTCTCACAAACAATGCTGAGCAAAAGAGTGCAGACCCAGAACACCTTTCATGTAATCCCATCTATAGAAAACTCAAAGGCAAGTAGAGCCAGAGGTGTTAGCAGTCAGCACAACAGTTTGCCTTTAAAGTGTGGGAGGACGTGAATGCTGGAGGAGAACCTGGAAATGCTTCTCAGCTGTGTGCTGAGTACATTTACTCTGTGCATCAGGTTATGTGCTTATGATCTGTTACATAAAAACACAGTATGAAACAAAAAGATGCCGAACACAAAAAATACATACTGTACGATTCCATTTAAACAAAGTTCAAAATTAGACAGAACTAAACTCCATTGTTCAGAAATGCATATATAGATGGGAACACTTGAAGCCAAAGCAGTGGCCAGGCACCATCAGTCAGTAAGTGGTCCCCTCTGGTGGGAGGAGGTAGTGGTCTGGGATGGCCACCTGGAGTGAGGCGATGTTCTACTTGTTAAACAGTTGTGTTAGTTTCTCAGGAATTTGTTCTATCATGTTCATCAAGTGTATGTCTATGTTGTTTGTATAAAGAGAGAAATTGCTTTATTGTGACACATGTATTATTTTACAGCTAAACCACAGCCAATTGCCTTCTGTTGACACTTGCCATAGGTGAGGGTGTAGACGGCCTTCCCAGTTGTGTCCAAGGCGGTCAGACAGGGGGCTTTGGGCTGCATTGTGCCCCACCGCTGCAAGGCAGCCAGCAGTGACGGTGGCCAGGGTGTCCCCAAGGACAGAGGTTCCCCTTTCAGCACTACCATCTGGCTTCCCTCAGGCTTTGGCTGATTTGGATCTGGTTGCTGAACTATAAGCAAAATTGAAATTTTAAAATCAACATTTCATAGTATCATGCACACACTGTATTTTTAAGCATTTATATTTTATAATATTGTTTTTCTAAAATACCAATTATAAAGAGGTTAGATTTCCTTATCATTATAACAGTCACAGACCAACTGACCAAAGACAGATGGAGATTGAATCATGAATAATGATGGAGCCTGGTAACCTTAACCCCACATGACAATTCCCCAGGGTGGCAGCAGTGATGGCCAGGTTGTCACAGTGACAACCCTGACGACACCTGAGAAACAGGCACTAGTCCCTGCTTATAAAGGATAAAAGTGAGCAGAATCACCAGTTTGCTTTGGGTATTCAAAACAACTATCACCATGTTTTAGAAAAAATAAAGTTTATTATATTTTCAGTGGATATGTAACCAAAATTTGCCCTAGTGTAAGAAAGACTGCTCTCAAAAGCATTCATACGATTGAATTCTGAATTTGAAATACATTATCTAATTAAAAGGGGAAACAATGCCCTAAAAGCAGTGTCTAATCCTCAAGTAGGACGGAAACACCCAGAGCTGGTCCTCCGTGGGGCAGTGACACTTCACAGAAGCTAAGGGGCTGGCCATGTGTCCTGGTGGCTCTAACACATTTATATGCTTGTATCTTGTACTGGACTTTATTCCTGTTCCTTATCTATTAGCCTACACTTCTATTTCTTGGTAATTTTAAAAAAATTAATCTATATGCTTTCTTCTAAATATATATCTCAAGTAAGAGGCTAAAATTCTGAAAAGGAGCCAAAACTATACTGAAGATATAATACTTTAAAACCTTGGAAAGAGGAGTATTCTAGATTTAAAGTTTAAATAAAAATTTGAATAATGTAACTAAAATGAAACCTTAGAAGTATTCTTATAAAATACTAACCAGTGGGTCAGAGGCATAAGGAAATGGTAAGTGTCTTAACTATAAGCAATGAATTTTCCACCTGTTCAAATAAAGCTAGCAGTCACATGTGATACCTAATTCACAATCACACATGGTGACTACACGGGCTTCCAACAGAGAGAATATCACTTCATTGTGTGATAACGTCACAGAAATAACCCATGTAGGATGTACATCTGCCTGCACCTCCAGATGTAATGGTCACCCAGTTTACACAAGTGAGCCCAAGCCTGAGGATGCTCACCTTCCAACAGCTCCTCCATATCATCCACGAAGAACTCCTTCAGTGGAGGACGCTTCGGCCTCTTCAGGGTATTCAGAAGCTGCTGGATTTTGGAGGACACTCTGCTGTTCACAGGGACACCTGCCATGGGGAGAGGAGCACTGAGGCTAGAACAGGCATAGCCTCTGGGGAACAGGGCGTGGAAATGAGGGCCAGTGACCAACTACACGAAAGAAAGCCCTGGCCCACCAGACAGCCATTTTGGAATTGATTAATTCATTAACAAATACTTACTGAATGCCTTTTAGAAACTAGAACTTATTCTGAGCTAGTGGTTTTCAAAGTGGTCCAGGGGCCCCTGGGGGTGCCTGAAACCTTTTCAGAAGGTTCATGAGGTCCAACTACAATTGAGCCTTGAACAACACAGGTTTGAACTACACCAGTCCACTTATATGCAGATTTTTAAAAATAAATACCTGCACTATTTCTGTCTGTGGATGCAAAGGGCTGACCATATGCATTGATCTATGCCACTTTATATGGGGAATTTGAGTATTGCAGATTTTGGTATCTGTGGAAGATCCTGGAACCAACCCCCTACAGATACCGAGGGATAACTAGTTTTTAGAAAGTCAAGTTATACGCTGATTTTCGACTATGCAGCACCAGCCACTGTTCATGGGCCAACTGTCCTTCCCTAGTCATATTAAAATACCATTTCCCTTTCACTCTCCTCCTCTCACAAGAGCACAGTGGAGTTCCCAGAGACCACATATCATGTCATAGCACAACAGAATGAATGGGGATAAGATACAGAACCAGGTATTACTGTTATGCCAGCCATGAGACCAACTGGCAACAATGGAGAAAAAGTCTATTCTTCCCCCTAAATTTTCGTTTTACAAATGTTTTTCATAAATATGAGCTATTTATGTTAAGCTATAGAGTTTATTATTTTTTAAATGAATATTTTTTAAACCTTTAGTTTTAATTTCTAATATGGTAAATATCAAGAGCTATAATCCACTTAAACTAAAGCTCTTTCATGTCCTCAATAAATATTAAGAAATGCTGTTCTAGCCCGGCCAGGGTAGCTCAGTGGTTGAGCGTCAACCTATGAACCAGGAGGTCACGTTTGATTCCCAGTCAGGGCACATGCCCGGGTTTCAGGCTCGATCCCCAGTGTGGGGCAACAAGCAGTTAGAAAAATATTTAAATACCATTTACAATAGCATAAAAAATAGAACATATTTTGGGATAATTTTAACAAAATATGTGCAATAACTGCATTGAAAGCTATAAAATAGTGCTAAAATTTTTATAAGAGCTAAATAAATGGAAAAATACACTATATCAACTAAAGCATATAATATTATATTTTTATAAGAGCTAAATAAGTGGAAAAATATACTATATTTATCAACTGAAACATATAATATATTTTTGTAAGAGCTAAATAAATGGAAAAATATACTATATTTATCAACTGAAGATGCCAAGTCTTTTCAAATTGATCTAGAGAGTCAATGAAATACCAATCAAAATCTGGCAGGAATTCTGGTAAAAATTAACAAACATTTAAAAATATATATTACAATGCAAAGAAGCTGGAATAGTCAAAGCAAATTATTTTTTAAATATTTTTATTGATTTCAGAGAGGAATGGAGAGGGAGAGAGAGATAGAAACATCAATAGTGAGAGAGACTCACTGATTGGCTGCCTCCTGCACACCCCCTACTGAGGATTGAGCCCGCAACCCAGGCATGTGCCCTGACTGGGAATCAAACCCAGGAACTCTTGGTCTATGGGACAACGCTCAATCCACTGAACCACCACAGCCAGGCTAGTCAATGCAAATTTTAAGTTGAAAAGTAGAGTTGAGAACAAACTACACAACTTCAAGATTTATTATAAAACTACAGTAATCATGATGAGTTGCTATTTATATAAGGATGGACAAATATAGCAATTGAATAGCATAGAGGTCCCCAAAATAGATTCCTCTAATATATTGTCTACTGATTTTCGTTAAAAATGCCAAAGATGCCCTAGCTGGTTTGGCTTAATGAATAGAGCGTCAGCCTGCGGACTGAAGGGTCCCAGGTTCGATTCCAGTAAAGGGCACATGCCCGGGTTGTGGGCTCGATCCCCATTAGGGGGTGTGCAGGAAGCAGCCGATCAATGATTCTCTCTCATCACTGATGTTTTGATCTCTCCCTCTCCCTGCCCCTCCCTCTCTGAAATCAATAAAAATATATATTTTTTAAAAATGCCAAAGAAGCTTGGTGGGAACAGAATGGTATTTATAAATGACGCTGAAACAACTGGACCTCTCTCTTTAAAAATCAATAAAAACATATTTTTTTTAATTAAAAAAAAAAAGTTAAACACAGACCTACTACATCAGTGGTTCCCAAACTTATTTGGCCTACCGCCACCTTTCCAGAAAAAATATTACTCAGCGCCCCCTGGAAATTAATTTTTTTTAAATTTTAATAGCAATTAAACAGAAAGATATATGTATTAATGTTTCTACCTTTTTCGTAAAATATAGTAAAGGTGTAAATTAGAAACATTGAAGTTTGAAATTATGAAACTATTTATTGAACTCAGAATAGAAAGGTAATACAAAAAAAGTTAAAACAAATGCACCTGTGGCCATCACCGCCCTCCTGGATCGCTGCAGCGCCCACCAGGGGGCAGTAGCACCCACTTTGGGAATCACTGTACTACATGATCCAGCCATTCCACTCCTGGGTATTGACCCAAAAGAAATGAAAGTACACACCCACACAAAGACCTGCATAAAAATATTCACAGAAGCTCTATTTGGAATAGCCAAAAACTGGAAACAATCAAAATATATATTGATAGGTAAATAGATAAACTGTTTATCCAAACTGTGCATCCATAGAACAAAATCTACTCCTCAATTAAAGGAATGAACTATTGATACGTGCAAGACCATGAATCTCAAAATAAGTATGTAGAACAGAAGAGTCCAAACACTAAAGAGTAAATACTGTATGATTCTATTTACATAAAATGCTAGAAAATGCAAACTAACAACAGTGCCAGGAAGTAAATCAGTGGTTGCCTAAGGGGAAGCCAAAAAAGGGTGGCAGGAGGTCTGACAAAGAAAACTTTTATGAGGGCTGGATATGCTCAGTGTCTTGATTGTATGGATGGTTTCAGGGTTGTACACATATCTTAAAACTTATAAAATCTCACATTTTAAATATGTGAAATGGATATGTCAATTTTACCTCAGCTAAGCCCTTATTTTTTTAAAAACATATGAAGAATAATAAATCAAAAATCTATCGAACCAATGGAAAGCCTGCTTCATGTTGACTTGGTATTTTCCTTTTGCATTTGAACAAGAAACTAAAAGACTTCAACACAATTTGTCCTATTGCTTAAAAGGATCAAAATACACGATCAAGGCTTAGATCTGAGAGCCCCTGGAGTTCTCTGCAATTCAAATCCAGCACACTGGAAAGAAAACTTCACATAACTTTGATAAAAGACATTAAACCTGTTAAGCAAGACCCTGAAATTGCACTGACAGCACTGGGCCTGCACATCAGGAACCATGCATGCTGCTGTGCCCATTTCACAGGTTGCTGAGAACAGTGTATGAAGACACTGCCATGTTGCAGGCGGGTGCACTCACACTAAGACTTGATCTGCTGAACACACTGTGTTGAAATAAGAGCTTTCCGTGCTTCTCATGTTCCTACAATACTATAGATCCAAACTCCTTTTGCACTCAACTAAAATTTGGAAGTTTTCTCCTCCCTACTCTCCTTGTCCACTGGACCAATTATACAGATATTTCTGATCATTTCTGCACATGGTGCTTTCTGTGATAACATGTACTGCACACACTGTTCTCAGTTTACTGCACTGAAGGGTTATAACTACTGACTGGCTCAGGTTTGCTATAGCGAGTACATGAAGGGATATTCAGTACCTGAAAAGAACCTGTGCTCAGACGCGTCAAAAGGAGAAAGAAAGACATGCTCACCACCTGATGTGTCCAGGAGGCGTCCGCTGCACCCCCGAGGGACGCCTCTCACAGAGGCTGGCTGTGGACGCTCACAGGGCGAGTACTCCACAAGGCCAGTGGTGACATCAGGAGGGGCAGAGTGCAGATCTGCTTTTGAAAAACAAATCCAAAACAAAAGTGTTGTTAATTCAAAAGACCAGTAAGTTGCTGTTTAAACCCCATTTGACTAAAGCTTCTCTTGCTGAGCTCTAAGCAAGGAGCATGGTATGCCAATTAATTTTGTTTTTCTCATTGACCAAGGCACTCAGGGACCTTGTGAACTCTCAGTTCCCAGACATGGTATGTAGACCTGTGTGCATGAGGGATCCAGACTAGAACCACCGACCACAGCACAGACACAGGCACGAGTGGACTCGCCTTCCATATGATGTTTTACTCAGAAATTTCCCTCGATGAAGCAGAAACACATTTCAAATCAATTGTTATTAGACCATTCTTTATTATATTATGAAAAAAACAGACTAACCCACACACCCCCAAAAAGTACGTTGGATGTCCCAAAGACATAAGACTTTGCAGGCTTCAAAGAATAAACCTACAAAGATAAAAACTACCATTATGGCCAGTTCAACACATCTCACTGTTAAGAGACTACAACGTATTTCTTTAAAGACAATTTAGTTACATACAGAAAATTTTTAAAGTCACTCCCTTCCACTGTCTGAATGTACATTTTTGTGTTGAATTTTCATTGTATGGCAGGGACATTGATCTGTTCTGTTCGGAATGCTGGCTGACTGTAAGTTGCTTTCACATTATCGTTACAGTTGAGTCTCCCACTATGAAAGGCACCATGTCTGCACAACTACCAGAAATTGGGCCCTCCCATAACACTAGAGCAAGTACTTGTCCACTTGTGAGATCGATATTAGCTATGTCAGTGGTGACCTATAATCTGTTTAATCTTCTAATGAATGCTCCTGCCATCACAGATGGCACGCTAATATTTTAAATTTTAAATTCTGACAATCTAGCTATCATTTCATAACCTAGAAAGAAATTTTTAAAATATGTAGAAATATGAAATTATATGGAAGGAAAACACAAACTATTTACAGAGCAGAAAACAGCATTTGGAAAAATCTAAATTTGTTTTTTTTTAAATATGTTTTCATTGATTTCAGAGAAGAGGAGAGAGGGAAAGATAGAAACATCAATAATAAGAGAGAATCATTGATCAGTTGCCTCCTGCATGCCCCCCACTGGGGATTGAGCCTATGTGCCCTGAACGGGAATCAAACCGTAACCTCCTGGCTCATGGGTGGACACTCAACCACTGAGCAACACTGGCTGGAGGGAAAAATCTAACTTTAATTATAGAGCTTTCATAACCAATAAAAAAGCTTGATGTTTATGAAATCAGCCATTTAAAGTATGCCTATCATAAAGTTCTTTCAGTTTAAAAATAAATCTCCCCATCTTTCTAAATCTAACAAAAAGAATAAATGATTTTAATAGTACTCATGAAAAAGGCATAAATGGTAATCTTAACTAAAAGTAGTTTTTAAAATAATTGCATAGGACAGGGATGGGCTGGAGAAGGTCAATGGGGGGTGGGGGGGAGAAGGGGGAAGGGGACAAATGTAATACTTTCAAGAATAAAGAATCATCATTGCCCTGACCAGTTTGGCTCAGAGGCTAGAGCGTCAGCCTGTGGACTGAAGAGTCCCAGGTTCGATTCCAGTCGGGGGCATGTACCTTGGTTGCGGGCACATCCCCAGTGGGGGGTGTGCAGGAGGCAGCTGATGGATGTTTCTCTCTCATGGATGTTTCTAACTCTCTATTCCTCTCCCTTCCTCTCTGTAAAAAATCAATAAAATATATTTTTTTTAAAAAAGAATCATTAAATAAGTAAAATAGTTGCATAAAAGTAAGCAAACTACATTAAAAATAAAATTAACTACTATAACTAAAAGTACTACTTTTAAATATATGTATTTATATTTGTGTCCAAATGTTTTATGTATTTGATTTCCTTAATCTAATACTGAAAATAATATATTTTTAAAATTATCTTTACCTAATATATGCTACCTCAAATTTTTTACCTAAATATTCTTGTTCTTTCTGTATTTCTTTCCTTAACCTAAACTGAAGAACTCAATTTAGTGTTGGACACTAAAACAAAGGATGATTTTTATAATTGAGAGAGAGAAATTGAGTATTTTCACATTCAGAAATTCAAGCAACTATATCCAGTAAACATATAGCATATGAAGGCTATAATCACAGTATGGTATCAAACAAAGCCTAAGTTAAAAATTTTAGAAATTATTAGAATTAATCACAGTGTGGATGCAAAGTCAAGCAAGGGGGGTGGGAGACAGACAGGTTCAGCCACACTAGCAGAGGCCAGGAGTCCTCATTGAGAGGTGATGAATCCACCTCATGAATCTTCACAATCAGAGCCTCTCTGAGAATGAAAACACCTCACTCAAACACACTTACAGCCGAATGCTTTGTTAAAAGACCCACAACTGAAAAGTTGAAGGTTGTCTGGCTAAACATTCTGACCTGTGGGCAATTTATTAATACATCAGTGCAAAAGCTATTTTTCAAGCTATCCACTGTCAATCTCCTTGAGGAAAGGTGGGCAGTAACCAGTGGCCATTGGTAGGACACCCAGGAAAGCTACCAAAACAATCTGGGCGGGCTGTTTGTCAAAGGCATCTTTTCGCCTGAAACATGCTGCCCTGCCAGCCAGTGGTCTCTGTGTACTGGAAGCACAGTGTGGCATGTGAGTTCTCATCTAAGACTCACATCACAATAGAAGAGAGATGCTCAACAGAAACGTGCTTCAGGCACTGATGCAACAAATTTTAAAATGAAGAGATTCAGTGCTGTGCCCACAGAGGATGGTGAGACTAAAGCTGTCCGCCGCTTACTTCCAGTCCAGTCAAATGGCCAAGATTTTACATGAAGAAGTTCAGCACCTGAGCCCAGAGCCTGTCCGCTATGACCCCTCTGAAAATACCAGCCTGTCATAGGTGCACCATTTCAGTGTTAGCAGAACAGTATCTAACAGCAAAGAAAATAAAAAGGAATCAAGAAAACTGTCAGGCTGGAAAAACCAAGATGGCGGCATAGGCAAACACCTGAAATTGCTGCCTCGCACAACTATTTCAAAAATACAACTAAAAGACAAAACAGACATCATCCAGAACCACAGGAAGGCTGGCTGAGTGGAAATTCTACAACTAGAAGGAGAGAGAAAAGCACACTGAGACTCAGAGGAGGTGTGGAAGTAAAGTGCAGAGGTACGGAGACGCACGTGGAAAGGGCTGGCAACGGACGCCGGTATCTTTTTCAGTCGGGAGGAGAACACACGCTCCCGCTCTGAACTCCAGTTCCGGGCGAGTCTCTGGGGACCCAGACTCATACAGGGAGAAACTGGACTGTCTGGCATTGGTCGGAACTCGAGGGCGGCTTTCTCTCAGAGGTGCTTACAGCGATTATCGGGACACTGAGACCCGGAGGCCACTTAGGGCAGGACTGAGGATTAGCCATAGCTATTAGCTCCGCCCCACCCAAGTTGCAAGCAGAGGCTTTTGCATATGAATGGGCTGGCCCTTTGCGATCTAAAATTGCCTAACAGCCCTGACTGGTTTGGCTCAGTGGATAGAGCGTCGGCCTGCGGACCAAAGGGGCCCGGGTTCGATTCCGGTCAAGGGCACGTACCTCGGTTGTGGGCACATCCCCAGTAGGGGGTGTGCAGGAGGCAGCTGATTGATGTTTCTCACTCATCGATGTTTCTAACTCTCTATCCCTCTCCTTTCCTCTCTGTAAAAAAACAATAAAATATATTTAAAAAATAAAATAAAATTGCCTAACAAACTGCAGCTGGGTCAGAGTGACCCAGAACATCCAAAAGAAGGCTCAAGGCCCCACAGCAGCTTGCATTGCTTCACAGCTGGGCCTCATCTGGGCACCTCCAAACCCCAAACAAGGAAGAGGAATCTGCAGATCTCTCCGTAGCTCCTGCTGGGTAGCCTCAAGCAGAGGCTAAATTAGCACCTCCTTAGAGATCCAAGAGCCCGTGTACCCAGTGGTCGGATTGGACCATCCAGATTACAACTCCTCAGATCCATAAGGTAAACACTCAGGGGGCAGACTCAGTGAGCACCAAAGCCCCACTGAAGCAAGTCTTGCCTCATAAGGGTGTCTCCAGCACAGAAGCTCTCCCACTGCAGACGCAGCTGATTCTCACAGACAATTGGCCTGGAGGTCAGTTCCTCCCAGTGATACCTACAACAATCAACGCTTAACTACAACAAGACTGTGCACACAGCCCACAAAAGGAGTGCACCAAGAGTGTCCACCTCAGGTAATTGGGGAGGCTGAGCCACTGGACCCTATAAGACACCTAGCATACAAAGCCACTCTATCAACACAGGGAAGCATAAAAAATGCGGAGACAAAGAAACAGATCACAAATGACAGAAATGGAGGAAAGCAAACTACTAGATATAGAGTTCAAAACCACGGTTATAAGGTTTTTCAAGAATTTTCTAGAAACCGCCGATAAATTTAGTAAGACCCTGGAGGATATGAAAAAAGACCAATTAGAAATTAAGCATACACTGACTGAAATAAAGAATAATATACAGAGATCCAACAGCAGACAAGAGGATCCCAAGAATCAAATCAAAGATTTGAAATATGAAGAAGCAAAAACCACCCAACCGGAAAAGCAAAAGGAAAAAAGAATACAAAAATATGAAGATAGCGCAAGGAGCCTCTGGGACAACTTCAAGCGTACCAACATCCGAATTATAGGGGTGCCAGAAGAAGAGAGAGAGCAAGATATTGAAAACCTATTTGAAGAAATAATGACAGAAAACTTCCCTTACCTGGTGAAAGAAATAGACTTACAAGTCCAGGAAGCACAGAGAACCCCAAACAAAAGGAATCCAAAGAGGACCACACCAAGACACATCATAATTAAAATGCCAAGGGCAAAAGACAAAGAGAGAATCTTAAAAGCAGCAAGAGAAAAACAGTTAGTTACCTACAAAGGAGTACCCATAAGATTGTCAGCTGATTTCTCAACAGAAACTATGCAGGCCAGAAGGGACTGGCAAGAAATATTCAAAGTGATGAATACCAAGAACCTACAACCTAGATTACTTTATCCAGCAAAGCTATCATTCAGAATTGAAAGTCAGATAAAGAGCTTCACAGATAAGGAAAAGCTAAAGGAGTTCATCACCACCAAACCAGTATTATATGAAATGCTGAAAGGTATTCTTTAAGAAGAGGAAGAAGAAGAAAAAGGTAAAGATACAAATTATGAACAACAAATACATATCTATCAACAAGTGAATCTAAAAATCAAGTGAATAAAAAATCTGATGAACAGAGTAAAGTGGTGAATATAATAGAATCAGGGTCATAGAAAGGGAGTGGACTGACAATTCTCCGGGGGGAAAGGGGTGTGGGGGGTGTGGGAAGAGACTGGACAAAAATCGTACACCTATGGATGAGGACAGAGTGGGGGGGTCAGGGCAGAGGGGTGGGGTGGGAACTGGGTGGAGGGGAGGTACGGGGGGGGGGGGGGGGTGGAGAACAACTGTAATAATCTGAACAATAAGGATTTATTTTTAAAAAAAAGAAAACTGTCAGCCTGGCTTCAACACTAAGCCAGCTGTGCAATCTCAGGTCAGTTATCAACCTAACTTTCTGTCCCCCCTCCACATCTACAAAACAGAGGGGTTACAAGGACTTATACGCAAACATATAGGCCTAACCAATGGACACGGATAACAGGGGGGTGGGGGCATGAGCAGGGGGATAGGGGGTAACGTGGGGATAAGGACACATATGTAATATCTTAAACAATAAAAAAATATATATTTATAAAAAATAAAATAAAAAGACTGGATGATTTGGAAAAGTTCTATGGATCTTTATGACTTAGCTTTGACTGACATCCCTCTTCAGGTTGAGGGGTTATTTAACCTGGACCTCCTAAGCACAGGGGTTGTTTAATCTGGACCACCCCAGGTATGCACACAAGTAAAGAGCAAAAGCGGTGACAATGTCTAGGTTGCAGGCCAAGGGTGACCATCAGGGGCAACCACAGTCACATCTAACTGACCGTCCACCCTGCACCTGCCACCTGTGCCAGCCCACCCTCCAGAGCAGGAGGAGGCACACAACAAGAAATACCATGCACTTCTCTCGGAAGGCCCACAGGTCACAGTATCCGGGATCACTAAACCACAGAAGCATCAAGAACCACTTTTGTTACCAAAAGCCATTTTCCAGAGGAAAAGGAGAAGTTGGGTCTTGATGGGTGTAGAGGTACCCCTGTCCTACAGGGGCCACAGCAGCTGTTACTAACCTATGTGGGCGTGGGCCACAAGGCCTGCGAGTGCGGCGGCAGGTCTCCCTCCCGGGTGAGATGAGGTGGAAGATGCGGAGGATGAGGTGGAGGAGCCCTGAATGACCCGGTCGAGCCAGGGCTCGACGCTGGAATGGCTCTGGAGCGGAGTGGAGGTAAGTCGCCCGGGTCGCCGTAAAGAGCCCTCATCTTCTGAGGCAGACGACGTGTCTGTGGTTAAAATAACGACGACAGGCATGATGTAGGTATGGGTCACCAAGGAGGGCAGGTTTCCACACTAGCACTCGGGCCTCCCAGCCTGCACTGCACAGCTGTGCCCACACGTGACCAAGGGGTCATCTCAAAGGTCACCTCAATCTAGAAGGGCCTGCATCAACCAACTGTAAAATCCACAGGACCCTATCTGGGAAAGCTGGCTTCATGATCCCAGCCTCTCCCAGAGGAGTTAGTCTCAGGACATAATACACTGGGAGTGAAGACAGGCCCAATTCCTAAATGGCTTCAGCACATCCCTTGGTGGGGTCCCAAATATCAAAGGAGACTCCAAGCCCCACACCACCTTCACATGGCTGGGTACCCCACAGGGAAGGGTGAGCTCAACTCTTAAGGTGAGGGGCTGTGGAGGCTGCACCACACCTCCAGGCCTTACCCTATTCACCTGCATCGCAAGCATGTTAAATAAACAAGGCATGCAGCCTGCCAGCCGGGAGTTTGACGTGCTTGCACGGTAGGAATGAGCTCTGGAAAGAATTCCTTCCCCAAAATAACTGCTTCAGTCAATAAAACTAACTGGGAATAAGGGTCTATCAAGTCTGCATGACTGCATTTTATTATAGGTTTCACAATTATTTTAAAGTTCTTCAAAAACTGGGTAGTATCTACAATTATACTTAGTAGAAAGAATAATTTGACAGCCATTTCTAAGATTTTTTTCAACAGTAAAAACTTTTTCTTTTTTATCAAGTAAACATTACCAGAACCACTGAATTATCTTGTAAATCTGGTGTTTGGCTTTCAGTCACCAGTTTCAAAACTTATATAACAAAATAGGCAGCAGAAGTGCATGGATCTGAAGTCATTAAACCAACACCGTGGGATAGTCTAATAGGAAGCTTAAAAAAAATCACTGATGAAGAGAAACTCCATTTAAAGGTTTCATTTCTAATCATAATAACAACAAAGTAAAATTAAAAAACCCTCTAGATAGCCTTCTACTCTCCCATTTATGGCCTGGTAACAACACAATAAATGAGTGAATAATTAAAAAAAATTTTAATCCAGGAAATCCTTGCATTTCACTGAGTACTCATTTTAGGTTCATCTCTTCCTTAAAGAACATAAAGAGCATCTTAATAAACAAACAAACAAACAAAAAAACACAACTAAAATCTACACAAAATATCTTGTAGAAAGCAATTATCCATTTGGGTAAGAGCCATACTGTGTACACCACAAGTTTTCAGGTAAAAAATACTGCACATATATAAATACTTTTAATCTTCATTTTTCCAGCTCTGTACTACAGGTCAGAAGGATATTCCAACTCATTGGGAAATGAAGTTATGACACCAAGCATGAGAAAAACCTGTGTGCCATTCCCGACCCAGATTTATCAGTACCTGGTGGGGTACAGGTTTCCACAGATGAATGCACAAGAATAGACCGTCTTTTCGAAGGCAGAGGCATTTTCCTCTCTTTGTATTTGGCCAAAGCTGCTTGCACGGCTTCAGTGTGAACATCTACATAGAAAAAACAGTAAAAACACTTTTTATAATATTGGTTATGAAGTCGCAAAATTATGTCTCATGGTTTTCATTGAGTGTACCTACTCGTGGGTCCCACATGTTGTCCTAGGTTTCTTTAAATATTCCTTTGTTTGTAGATTTGACTTCAGAACCATATGAATATTTTTCACACTTATAAATGAAAACTAAATAAAAAAGAAATCCCCCAAATTGAAAATAAGATCAAACAAATGAACTTAAATATGTCTCCAGTAGTCAGCATAAACTACTCTAAACGATTTAACCTGCTCCTCTAGAGAAACATACTAAGGACAAAAAGAAGTGCATGACAGCCCAATCCAGTTTGTCTCAGTGGACAGAGCATAGGCCTACGGACCAAAGGGTCCTGGGTTCCATCAGGGCACATACTTCGGTTGCAGGCTTCTTCCCGGCCGTGGTCAGGGTTCGTGCAGGAGGCAACCAATCGATGTGTTTCTGTCTTTCCCTCTCTCTTCCACTCTCTCTAAAAATCAATGGAAAAATATTCTTGGATGAGGATTTAAAAATAATAATAATTAAAAAAGAAGTACATGAGACCACTTTCGTACATTTACATTTTTTCTCCCACAAGGTGTTTTTAAAATATTTAAGCCCTGGCCAGTTTTGCTTAACATTTAGAGCATCAGCCCTTGGACCGAAAGATCTCAGGTTCAATTACCAACCAAGGGCTTGGTTTCAGGTTTGTCCCTGGCCCCTGTTGGGACACGCGCAGGAGGCAACCAATTGATGTCTCTCTATCAGGTTTGTCTCTGGCCCCTATTGGGACACGTGCAGGAGGCAACCAATTGATGTCTCTCTCTCACATCGAAGTTTCTCTTTCTTCTCTCTCCCCCTCCTTTCTTTCCCCTTCATTCTAAAAAGTCAATGGAAAAAAATATCCTTGGGTGAGGATTAAAAAAAAATAAAAAGAAAAAATATTTTAAAACCTTACAATGAAATGGCTGATAACGTGCTAATCAAAAAAGATGAAAAATTCACACCTAGACATACTAAAATAAAATTTACAAACATCAAAGGCAACAAGACAATTCTAAAAGCTTCCAGAGAAAGAGTAAACCATCTTGAAGGATCAAAAAATAGAGGGACATTACTCTTGTAGAAGAAGGTGCTTGAGGGAGAGAAGGTGCTTGCAAATCCAGGAGCCCATACAATAGATACAGAAGACTATGAGCACACACTTTAAACTTGATTAGTATCTTAGAAACAAACAAAAACAGGTAAAATAACCCAGAACTAAAAATCTAGACAATATCAACACAACAGAGGTATAAATCAACAGATCCAAGAAACTCAGCAAAGCACAATAAACATAAAGAAAACTACACCAAGACACATCATAATCAAATCACTCAAAATCAGTGATAAAGAGAAAAATACTAAAAGTTCCAGAGGAAGAAAGACACATTACATACATGGGATCAAAAACAGGAACAAACTTGGAAAACTAACACTACTGATTTCAACAATTATTATTAAGTTATAATCATTAAGAAATTGGTTTTCCATAAAGATGGACGAATACATCCATAAATAGAACAGAGTCCAGAAAGAGAGCCATCCGTGCATGTGTGACTGCATTTAGACAAAGAACAAACACTATATGCTCCATGCAAAAAATAAGCTTTGATCCATACCTTGAACTCATATGAATATTAACTAAAATATAGATTATAGGCCTAAAGGTAAAACATTAAACCGATAAAACTTCTAGGAGAAAACAGGTGAGAATCTTTATGACCCTGGATTAGGCAAAGATGTCTTAGATATAAGAACAAAAGCACTATCCACTTAAAAGAATTAAAAAGTTAAACTTCATTAAAATTAAAAACTTTTGCTCTTCAAAAGCCACTTTAAGAGAATGCAGAGATAAGACAAAGCTTAGAAGAAAATATTGGCAAACCATATTTATGATAAAGGTCTTATATTCAAGTAAATAAAAAATCAGAACTAGAATAAAGTTCACAAGAGCAGAAAACAGTTTATTAACATTAGCAGTTACATGGAACTGGATAGTGGGGAGAATGGGGGCAGGGAAATAAGGAAGACAGGAAGGGGAACAAGACCCTTTATGTGATCCCATTCATGGACTACGTACATGCATGTGCATATATTTGACTCCAGGGCTGAAGATGGTATTCAGTGAAATACTGAGAGCGGTTGTCTTGGGATTCAGAGACTTCAGGTGATTTTTATTATTGTCCTTACACTAGGTGTAATAACTTTATACTACATGTAATATATATATATATATATACTAGAGGCCTGGTGCATGAAATTTGTGCACGGGTAGGGTCCCTAGGCCTGGCCGGCGATCAGGGCCGATCTGTGGGGCGACTGGCAGAGCGATTGGGGAGACCCCACTGGCACCCGCCTTGGCCGGCCTGGGGCCTGCCGGCTGAGGGCAGTTCCTGCATTGAGCATCTGCCCCATGGTGGTCAGTGCGCAACATAGTGACCAGTCGTTCTGCCAGTTGTGCTGCTGTTTGGTCAATTGCATATTAGGCTTTTATTATATAGGATTATAAGAAAAGAACAAAGTGTTTTTATATTAAATTGGTAAGAAATTATCTGATTAAAAATGTCTCAAATCCCTTCATCACACATCCTATTGATATAACATTTAAAATGTTAATGATCTTTCTAGATATTCTTAAAACAAAATGGCCATTTAAAAATTTTTTTAATTTTATTTTTCATATAATTTACATGCAATATTATTTTGTAATAGTTTCAGGGGTACAGCTAGACAATCATAAACATTACAAAGTGTTCCCCTGGAATTTTCCAGTACCCACCTGATACCATACATAGTTACTATAATCCCTGTGCTATACTTTACATCCCTGTGACTATTTTGATTCTACCACTTTGTACTGCTTAATCCCTTCATCTTTTCTACCCAGTCCCCCAATACCTCCAACCCCCGGCAACTATCAGTCTGTTCTTTGTGTCCATGAGTATGTTTTGATTTTGTCTGTTCTTTAGATTCCACATATAAGTGAAATCACATGGTATTTGTCTTTCCCTGACTTATTTCACTTAGCATAATACCGTCTACGTCCATCCATGCTGTTGTAAAAGACAAGATTTCATTTTTTTTTTATGGCTGAGTAATAATATATACCACTTCTTTTTTTTTTTTAATATATTTTATTGATTTTTTACAGAGAGGAAGGGAGAGAGATAGAGTCAGAAACATCGATGAGAGAGAAACATCGATCAGCTGCCTCCTGCACATCTCCTACTGGGGATGTGCCCGCAACCCAGGTACATGCCCTTGACCGGAATCGAACCCGGGACCCTCCAGCCCGCAGGCCGACGCTCTATCCACTGAGCCAAACCGGTTTCGGCTATACCACTTCTTTATCCACTCATTTACTGATGGGCACATGGGGATTGCTTCCATAACTTGGCTATTGTAAATAACACTGCAATAAACACAGGAATGCATATATTCTGCTGAATTAGTGTTTTGGGTTTCTTCAGATACATACCCAGAAGTAGAATCACTGGATCATAAGGTAGTTCTATTTTTAATTTTTTTGCATTTCCACCAACAGTGCACAACAGTGCCATTTTCTCCATATCCTTGCCAACACTTGCAGTTTGTGGATTTATTGATGATAGGGCATTCTGACAGGTATGAGGTGATATCTCATTGTAATTTTAATTTGTATTTCTCTGATGACTAGTGCTGTTGAGCATCTTTTCATATGTCATATGTCTATCATTCAAGTGAAAATAATTTCTTCAGCAGACATTTTTAGTACGAAAGAAATGACCGAGACAACCAAGATGGTGGCATAGGTAAACACCTGAATTTGCTGCTGCACACAACCACATTAAAACTACAACTAAAAGACAAAACGAATATCATCCAGAACCATGGGAAGGCTGGCTGAGTGGAAATTCTACAACTAGAAGGAAAGAGAAAAGTGCATTGAGTCCGGTAGGAGGTGCAGAGGTGTGGAAGCGTGGAGGTACGGAGGCGCGAGCAAAAGGGGCTAGCAGCTGGGTACGCTGTTGTCTTTTTCAATCAGGAGGGAGATACAAGCTCCTGACTGCTCTGAACTCCAGTTATGGGTGAGAATTTGGGGACCCAGACTCATACAGAGAGAAACTGGACTGTCTGGCATTGGGCCAGAACGTGAGGGCAGCTTTCTCGCAGAGGTGCTTGCAGCGGTCATTGTTCTGCACGGGGCTGCCCGGGACCTCTCCGAGGCAGAGCAGACTGGCAGCCATTGCGGTTTGCTCCGCCCTGGTGATTCCCTGAGACCCCGCCTCACCCAATTTACAACCCCACCCAAGCTGTGCGCAGAGGCTTTTGCATATGAATGGCCTGGCCTTTCTCCACCTAAAAACCTGGGCAGACTCAGTGAGCGCCAAAGCCCCACTGAAGCAAGTCCTGCCCCATAAGGGTGTCTCCAGCACAGAAGCTCTCCCACTGCAGACACAACTGGTCCTCACAGACAATTGGCCTGGAGGTCAATTCCTCCCAATGATACCAACAGCAATCAAGGCTTAACTACAACAAGACTGTGCACACAGCCCACAAAGGGGTGCACCAAGAGTGTCCACCTCAGGTAATTAGGGAGGCTGAACCACTGGGCCCTATAGGACACTTAGCACAGAAAACCACTCTACCAACACAGGAAAGCAGCCAAAATGCGGAGACAAAGAAACAGGTCACAAATGAAAGAAGTGGAGGAAAGCAAACTACTGGATATAGAGTTGAAAACCACGGTTATAAGGTTACTCAAGAATCTTCTAGAAACCTCCAAGAAATATAGTGAGACCCTCAAGGATATGAAAAAGGACCAATTAGAAATTAAGCATACACTGACTGAAATAAAGAATAATATACAGAGATCCAACAGCAGACCAGAAGATCCCAAGAATCAAGTCAAAGATTTGAAATATGAAGAAGCAAAAACCACCCAACCGGAAAAGCAAAAGGAAAAAAGAATACAAAAATATGAAGATAGCGCAAGGAGCCTCTGGGACAACTTCAAGCGTACCAACATCCGAATTATAGGGGTGCCAGAAGAAGAGAGAGAGCAAGATATTGAAAACCTATTTGACGAAATAATGACAGAAAACTTCCCTTACCTGGTGAAAGTAATAGACTTACAAGTCCAGGAAGCACAGAGAACCCCAAACAAAAGGAATCCAAAGAGGACCACACCAAGACACATCATAATTAAAATGCCAAGGGCAAAAGACAAAGAGAGAATCTTAAAAGCAGCAAGAGAAAAACAGTTAGTTACCTACAAGGGAGTACCCATATGACTGTCAGCTGATTTCTCAACAGAAACTATGCAGGCCAGAAGGGACTGGCAAGAAATATTCAAAGTGATGAATACCAAGAACCTACAACCAAGATTACTCTACCCAGCAAAGCTATCATTCAGAATTGAAGGTCAGATAAAGAGCTTCACAGATAAGAAAAAGCTAAAGGAGATCATCACCGCCAAACCAGTATTATATGAAATGCTGAAGGGTATTCTTTAAGAAGAGGAAGAAGAAGAAAAAGGTAAAGATAAAAATTATGAACAACAAAGTGACAACAAATACATATCTATCAACAAGTGAATCTAAAAATCAAGTGAATAAAAATCTGACGAACAGAATAAACTGGTGAATAGAATAGAATCAGGGTCATAGAAAGGGAGTGGACTGACAATTCTCAGGGGGAAAGGGGTGTGGGGGGTGCGGGAAGAGACTGGACAAAAATCATACACCTATGGACAAGGATAGTAGGGGGGCTAAGGGCAGGGGGTGGGGTGGGATCCAGGTGGAGGGGAGCTATGGGGGGAAAAAGAGGAACAACTGTAATAATCTGAATAAAGATTTATTTTTTTTAAAAAAAGAAAAGAAAGAAAGAAAGAACCCAAAGATTTAGAGTAGAGAGTAGAGGTCTGCTGCCTCTGGTCCCTACCTGACCGGAAACGCTCATCCCGTGAGTTGGTGGGCCGTGGCTTCTGCTGCTTAGGTGCTGCAGACATGGTTTGTGAGGGCCCAGGGATCCTAGGCTCTGCTTGAAGGGATGCATCCACTCCTGAAACACAATTTTATACGTATGTCTTGTGTCAACCATTTGCTTTTCCAATTGTTGAAAAGCCCATTTTAAACAGCATACACTATACCAAAAACAATTATTTGAGCACATGCACCCTGTGCTGGCCCTCGCACCCCAAAGACCAAGTCAGGAGATCAAGGGGAAGCCATGAATGCCCACTTCCAGCTCTTTCCTCACAGCAGCCAGGCCAGGCTTGTGTCGTCATCCCCCATTCGCAAGAAAGATGACCATCACACAGCCAAATCCTGAGCCCCATAAGCACCACACATGCAGCTGCTCAGGCAGACTCTCTAGAGAAGGTCCTTTGAAAGGGTATTTCTGCACCATAAACATTTCCTGAATCTGAAATGACCTGAGTCAGTTTTCCTGATACTGTCCATGGTATCAGTACACCCAGTGAGAAACAGCCCACTAAACAATCATGACAGTGGCACCAGTCATCCTTAGACACAGGCAGAAAATAAGTGGATTGGTGGAGAAAGAGAAGAGAGGCACAGATGACAATGATAACAGCAGACCACAGTGCTCAGACTCGGGCCCAACTGCCTCTGCCCATGACACCTGCTCAATGTCTCCACACCCAACTTGCTGATGGCTCTCTACACTCATAGCCAGGCCCACAGCTCTCATGTCCACCGTCCCTGACTACACTGGTCCTCAGGAAACCATGTGATGAGTAAAGGAATGGGGTACAAGTGTGCAGTCATGTACACACACATACATATACACGTGCATCCATTAAACAAAACCTCTGGTGTTGTCTGAGTCCTCATTTGCTGACATTTGAGAACAGCACAAAGAAAAGCCTTCAATTGTGCATCATCAAAATAATCGGCTTACTTTAGCCTTTGGTTCAAAATGTCTCATAAAAATAGCCAGCAGGATTTCAGTCCTCCTGGTGCCTCCAGTCCTTATTGCTCCTTGAAAAGAGGCAGCCTATCCCTGCCGTGGGCCTGGTAGTCAGTGACTGCCCAACGGACACATTGTGGCAGGAGTGATGTTTTATGACTTCCGAGGCCAGTCATGAAAAGCGACACAGCCGCTGCCTGTGTCAACGTGTCCTCTCAGTGACAACACAGAAGAGGACACGAGAGAACAGAGGGGGACAGAAGGGGATAGAGGCAGCACAGGAGCCCTGTGCTTGGTCCCTTGACTCTCCCAGCACTGACACCACAGCTGTGACTGGGGAGCCCCCCAGTATACAGGCTCTGGCTCTGTGGATAGGATGCAGCTGCCCTCCAGCCCAGCCAAACTGCAGATGTGAGCAGAAAGAGGCTGTCACTGTTGGTTTCAAGTCCTACATTTTGGGGTGTCAGTTATTAGCGCTAAAGAATGGGAACCCCTCTGGAAATCAATGTTCAGCTCTTCAGAATTTAACCAGTCATGTACACACACATACATATACACGTGCATCCATAGCAATACTAACCAGTATTGCTACTGGCTTTGTTTCTTGTGGTTGAATAAAATTACTTTACATTCATATTGGAGCTGAGAATGCACAGAACTTTATGCGCTGTGGATTATAAACAGGTGTGTTGGAAGCTGACGTACATGCAAATGGACATCCCTAGACTTACATTCCAAATTATGGGCACTCTGATTCTTTCAGATAGATTCATTTATTCAACAAAGATACAAAACCCATTGAGAAATTAATGGATAACAGAGTAGGTATATTTTTTATTTTAACAGATATCAAGAGGTAACTTTCCAATAAGATTACAGCAATTCGCACTCTCACAAGCAATGTATGAAAGTATCATTTCCCCACATCCTTGTTAGCAATGGATGCTATAAAAAGTTTTAGAATAGAAAAATTGTTCACTTTAATTTTCATTTCCCTATCTACTGCTGAAGTTGAACATAATGCTTATTGCCCATTCGTATTTCCTCTAATCTGAATTTCTATTCATTTCACCCAGCTAATAAGCCCCTCAAAAGAACTGTAGGAAGCCCTGGTCTACTGGGGACACTGCTCTGCACTGAGCTGGTGGTAGGGAGCTCAGTCATTTTGAAATATTTTCATTTCTAGGGAACCGATTATACCAGTTTTTCTTTTCCTTCCCAACATCTAGGTCTCCTATATTGTAACCTCCACTCAACGGTTATTGAAATGTTCTCCTGAATTTTATAGTATCTCATAATTACAAACATATTTAGAGTGGTAGTCCTTCTGAAGTCTATGTTCACTAACAATGGAGAAGAGGATCCCAGCTCTGTTGCCGCCATACTTTGAATGCTCCTGAGTCATTGCTAGCCACCTTTCTGTTTCACTGGTTTTCTTGTACCCCCTGCATCAACACCCTTCTTTTGTAAGAACCAAGTGTACCTAGTCAGGTTTAGCATCCTGAGGGCCAGTTCTTTCTGTATTCTTTTTCAAAATTGTATTGGCTACTCTCGGAACTTTCCTCTTTCAAATGGGTTATTATTTCCAATCAAGTTTGTTTGTGTTTTTAATCTTTATTGTTTAAATTATTACAGATGTTCCTCTTTTTTCCCCCCATAGCTCCCCTTCACCCGGTTCCCACCCACCCCATGCCCTCACCGCCCCCACCCCCACTGTCCTCATCCATAGGTGTATGATTTTTGTCTCCAATCAAGCTTTAAGGGGCCTGGGGGGCAGGGTGGGGCAGGATGGAATCAGCTCCTGGTATTCAGACTGCCCTACATTATGTTCACACATTAATTTGGAAACTGCCTGTTGTATAATATTACATTTTTCCATTTAGGACATTGGTGTTTCTTCTATATTAGTGTTTTGGTTATTTCTTTCAAATAAATTTTATGGCCCCAATATAGGTTCTGTGGCTTCCTTGATAAATGTATTAATAAGCAAGTAAAGTTCACTGCCATTATAAATGTGTTGTTGTTTTTTAACAGAAATCTTGCAGAGAAAAGCTATAGATTCTTGCATATCTGCCTTATATCAAATCCAAATCTCTTACTAATTTTAATAGTTAATAAGCAGTCACCTGAGTTTTCAAGGTATAAAATAACACCATCTATAACTGAAGATGTTTATCCTGTTTTGTTTCCCATCGCACCGCACTAGCAGTGGCCACTAAACAAAGTGGCCTAAGAATGGGCACAGCGAGCATTCCTGTCTCACCCTGCATGGGATGGAAACGCTGCAGTATGTGATCACCCAGTGTGAAGGCAGCTGTCGATGTTTGCAAATGGGCTGTCAAATGTTTCCATCATTTCCTTAAATTCCAATTTTACTGAGAGGTTGTTTTGGTTTTATTTCGGAGGAATGAGTGTCAAAATATAAAGAGACTCCTCACTATTCATTTTGTTGCTGGCTATAAAATATATCACACTGATATAGCTGCCATAAAGCATGTTTTCAATTTAAGAATTATTATAAGGAAACAATCAATATAACAACCGTATTGGTTAAGGGTGGAGGTGGAGGGACTATGGGGGGATAAGGACACATATGTAATACCTTAATCAATAAAGAAAGAAAAAAAAATTTGGTCAAGAAGCCTGAAATAAAGATTTAAAACAAAAGAAAAAATGAAATAAACACTCAAGTGCCTCAGGATACCCTGCAGTCTCACTCCACAATGAAGCAGCATGCTGACTTCAATGAAAACTACTTCCTTGTCTTCTTTACCAACTACTTAAAGGTTCCAAAATAGTGCAGTTTGGCATGTTTTTAACTTCTACTGCCTATTTTCCTTTGCAGTTGTTTCTTTTAACCCCCACTCCCCAATATGTTTATGGGCTTCATCCTTGCTGATATATGTAGGTCTTCAGCTTTCCCCTATATGAATTCTGTTGGTTAGTATTGGAGTTATTGGCAGTTGAATGATACAACATACACTCTTGTGCACAGGCAAACACAAGTGCAAACATTCAAAGTTTCTCGAGGGCACTTGTGTACCTGAAGGAGAATTGCTGATTACCTATGACTTCTTCAACTTTACCAGGTAACACCAGCTGTCCATACTCCCACCATCTGAAACCTTTCCAACAATCGGACGTAGGTTAGGCTTTAATCGGCATTTCTGATGACTCCTGAGGTTGAGCCTCTTTCGTTTACTCGCTGACCATTAGGGTTCCCTTACGAAATGCTTACTCAAGTCTTCAGCCCATTTTTCTACTGGGCTCTTTCTATTTTAATTATGTTGGATAACTTTCTGGTTACTTTTATTTATTTTTTTAAATGTATTTTATTGATTTTTTACAGAGAGGAAGGGAGAGAGATAGAGAGTTAGAAACATCAATGAGAGAGAAACATCGATCAGCTGCCTCCTGCACATCTCCCACTGGGGATATGCCCGCAACCCAGGTACATGCCCCCGACCGGAATCGAACCCGGGACCTTTCAGTCCGCAGGCCGACGCTCTATCCACTGAGCCAAACCGGCTTCGGCTGGTTACTTTTAAATTAATTAAAATTAAATTAAAAATTCAATCTCCCACTACTAGCCATATTTCACACTTCTCAGAGTTCTATGTGGCTAGTACAGTGGACACTATAGCCTCAGAACACTTCCATTATCCCAGAAAGTTCTTTCGGACAATGCTGCTTTTAGTTATTTGTGTCACACTTCTCTTCTTCCATTCAGTGGCTTGTCTATAATCTCTTCATGGTAACTTTTGATAAAATAAAATTCTTAATTTTAACAGAGTCCAATTTACTAATATTTTACTTTATGGTTGCAGCTTTTTGGTAGTTTTAGTGGCTTAAGAAATCCTTCCAATCTCGAGATGGTGACAATTTCCTCTATGATCTCCTAGAAGTGCTAAAGTATTTGCCTTTCACGTTTAGACCTATCATAAACTGGAACTGATTTTTGTGCCCAATGTTGTGTGTCTCACACATGCTAAGAAACTGAGCCAGCATCATGACCTGCAATGCTGTCTTTACCATAAACCTGGTCCGCCACATGCACATCTGTGCCTGGGCTCCATGTTCTGCTCTGTTTATCCAGCTGTCCACTTTTGTACCAAGTCATGCTCTCTTACTGATAAATGAATGCTTTACATTCATTCTTCATACCCTGGTAGGGCAAATCTTCCCACCTCATTCTTCTCTTTTAAGCATATTTTGAATCCCTTGGCCCTTTAAATCTGTATATAAATTTTAGAATTAGCTTGTTAAGCTACATACACACACACAAAAATCTAATGAAATGATGAATGTGCTGACTCTACAGGTCAATCTCAGGTGGGAAGAACTGACATCTTTACAATATTTGTTTCAAACCTAAGTAAGAAACTGTTCCTTACTATAATCATAAAAATAATCGTGTTATGTATTCATGAAAATAAAATAAATCTTACTTTGGAATGAGATCTATACCAAACCAGCGCTGTAAGTTATAATCTATGCCTTTGGATTTTATTATTTAATATCAGACACATTATTCGCCCAGTTCTACTTAATAGGAAACACAGGAAAAATAGGAAACATACTAATGTTAAGTTCTAAAATCAACTTTTATGAGACAATATAATTGATACAAACACTTGAGTGTATTGAGCTTACCTTGAATAAGTGGTATGTAACGTGCAAGCAGCTTTGCCTTTTTCTTTTCATATCCTTTCTGAGTGATGTCACCTAAAACAATGATGAAAAAGAATTATATTTCTTCTAAAGTTCCAAAATATTGTAATTAAAAATTAATTCATAATGGAAAAACTGGAAACACTAATGTCCTTCAACTGGTGATTGGATAAACAAACCATGACACACCCACACAATGAAATACTATTTAGCAATAAAAAGGAACAAACTATTCATACATAGAATAATTTAGATAGATCTTATATGCATATTGCTAAGTGAAAGAAGCCAGGCTCAAAATACCACTTACATGACATTCTGGAAAAGATAAAACTATAAGACAGAGAACAGACAGTGGGATTGCCAGGGGATGGGAGTGAAGGAAAGGCTGACTACAAAGAGGGACTAGAGAATTTGGGGGGATAATGAAGCTGTTCTGTTTTCTACTTACAAAGAAAAAGTTTACTGTAAAACAATAGCCAATAAGCAGTCTCATACATCTCATATTTACCATCTCTTAATTGCATCCTTTCTCTTGTGTGTGATTTAATCTCATGCTGTTTCGTATAGAACAGGCTGTACAGGCTTGTAGCCTAGGAGCAATAAGCGGTACCACACAGCCTAGGTGTGGTAGGGTATACCATCTAGGCATGTGTAAGCACACTCTGTGATGATCTCACAAGGACAAAATCACATGACACATTTATCAGAATGGGTCCCCGTTGTTAAGCAGTGCATGACTGTAATAAGCTATTAGAAAAGGGACCTGAATCCAAGTTTTCTGGCCAACAGCAGAGCCAAGTCCCCCAATACACCACAGATCTGCGGTAATCCTGACCCAACATCCATAGCTCCCAGGCACCTGGGGGACTCTGGAAAAACACCAGGGCCCACCCTCACAACTAGCTTCTCTGGTAGTCTGAGGGATAACAGCTGTTTTTATTAGTCCCCCAGGTCGGCGATTTTCAACTGGTATGCGCAAGAATTGTTTTTAAATGCAATACCTGATTAATCAGGGCACTGACCTCTTTTCCCTTAGATTGTCAAATTTTTAAAAATGACAATAGCTAACACAACAATAGCCATCCAGTATGAACGAATCAAAATTACTCCTTTTTCCCTAGCCTGTGTGGCTCAGTTAGTTGGGTGTCATCCTGCGCAGCAAAAGGTTGTCAGTTAGATTCCCAAGTCAGGGCATATGCTCAGGTTGATGGCTCGATCCCTGGTAGGGAGCATTCGGAAGGCAACCGATTGGTGTTTTGCTTTCACATCTCTATGTTTCTCTCTCCCTCTCCCTTCCTCTCTTCAAAAAATAATTTTTATTACTTTATATCTTTCTTTTGTCACATTGGCAAAAAACGTATTTTTTGGTGTGCTGCAGGATTTTAGTAAGTAATGTATGTGTGCCATGAGATGAAAAAGGTTGAAAATCACTGCTCTAAGTAGGGATACAATGTGTGGCCTCAGGTTGACCTCCACTGTCACAAACCAAGCTCACTCGGAATTACAAATGCAAAAATCCCAAATACAAAATCCCAAATCCTCCATATCCATGGGTTCCACATCCGCAGATTCAACCAACAGCTAATCGAAAATATTCAAAAAAATTATGTGGTTGCTACTGTGCACTATGTAGTTAGGTCTATGATGGTTGCATCTATATTGACTATGTATACTTTTTTACCTTGTCATTATTCCCTAAATAATACAGTATAAAAAGTATTTACACAGCATTTACATTTTATTAGGTATTATAAGTAATCTAGAGATGACTGCAAGTATATGGGAGAATGTGTGTAGGTTATATACAAACACTGCACCATTTTATAAAAGGGACTTGAGCATCTGCGGACTTTGATATATCAAGGGAACCAGTACCCTACAAATACCAACAGAGAACTATAAATATCACCAAAAGCCCCAAACCCATCAACATAATTTCCAAAACCTACTCTTGAAAGCTCAAGAAGTCCTCAAGGTCACAGAAACAAGGGCAGGCAGTGAACACTACTAGTATATGTAATAGCAAATAATGGGAGAAAACCTTTGAAGAAGAAGAAGAAGAAGCGGAAGAGGAAGAAGAAGAATGAGGAGAGAGGAGGAGGGAGGAAGAGAGAGGAGGAGGGAGGAGGAAAGAGGAGGAGGGAGGAGGAGAGAAGAGGAAGGAGGAGGAGGGGGGAAGGGAAGGGGAGGGAAGGGGAGGGAAGGAAAGGGGAGGGGAGGAGGGGGGGCGGGAAGGGAAGGGAAGAAGGAAGAAAGAAGTAAAGATGCTGGCATACCTAATTGCTACAGAATACTGTTGGCCCGTAAAAAATACCATTATTGTCCGGCATATGCCCGGGTTGCGGGCTCAATCCCCAGTAGGGGGCACGCAGGAGACAGCCGATCAATGATTCTCATCATTGATGTTTCTATATCTCACTCTCACTCTCCCTTCCTCTCTGAAATCAATAAAGAATAGATTTTTTTTTTAAATACCGTTATTGCCCTGGCCAGTGTGACTCAGTGGTAGAGTGTGGGCCTGCGCACCAAAGGGTCTCTGGTTAGTTCCCCGCCCAGTAGGTACTGGTTTGTGTAGGAGGCAACCAATCAATGTGTCTCTCTCACACTGATGTCTCTCTCTCTCTCTCTCTCTCTCCCTCTCTCCCTCTCCCTCTCTCTCCCTCTCTCCCTCTCCCTCTTCCTCTCCCTCTCTCTCCCTTCCACTCTCTATAAAAATCAATGGAAAAATGTGTGAAGAGTAACAATAACAAAAAAATACCATTATTTGAGGGGCAGGGATGTGGCTATCACATGGATTAATGATATCACACTGAGAAAAACAGGAAGTTGAAAAACAATGCATATACAAAAATGATCTAACTGGTAAAAATCAACAAAACTATATTTACACACATGTAGGTGTGTATATCTATGTGTATGCAGAAAATATTCTGGAGGGATGCCCAACAAATCACTAATACTGGTTACCCCAAAGAGTGGTTTATTTATCTGGCTTTGGGTAGGTGTGAGACAGATTTCACTTTTTATTTCAAACACTTTTAAATGCTTTAAAATTTTTAGCACAATAAGCATATAATCCTTTGTAATTAATAAAAATGGAAGATGGATGGGTAATGTACTATGGTTATATAAGATGGTACTGCAAAATAACCTAAATGAATTCTTTTTTTTTTTTATATATATATATTTTATTGATTTTTTACAGAGAGGAAGGGAGAGAGATAGAGAGCTAGAAACATCGATGAGAGAGAAACATCGATCAGCCGCCTCCTGCACATCTCCCACTGGGGACGTGCCCGCAACCCAGGCACATGCCCCTGACCGGAATCGAACCCGGGACCCTTCAGTCCGCAGGCCGACGCTCCATCCACTGAGCCAAACCGGCTTCGGCAAATAACCTAAATGAATTCTATGTACTATTTTTGCAACTGTGAGACTAAAATTATTCTAAATTAAAAGTTGAGCCCTAACCTGTTTGGCTCAGTGGATAGAGCGTTGGCCTGCGGACTCAAGGGTCCCAGGTTTGATTCCGGTCAAGGACATGTACCTTGGTTGCGGGCACATCCCCAGTCAGGAGTGTGCAGGAGGCAGCTGATCGATGTTTCTCTCTCATCGATGTTTCTAACTCTATCCTTCTCCCTTCCTCTCTGTAAAAAATCAATACAATATATTAAAAAAAAAAAAAGCTGACTTTCACTGTCTTTACCTCATAATAATAAAAAGTTTAAAAGTTGAATATATAGGAGAGACTATATAAATTGGCTTTATTCCTTTCTTAAATGTTTGATAAAATTTGTCAGTGATATCATCTGGGCTTACAGATTTTCCAGAAGGTTGGTGTTTTTTTCTTGTGTTTTACTTTTTTTTTTTTTAAATATATTTTATTGATTTTTACAGAGAGGAAGGGAGAGGGATAGAGAGTCAGAAACATCGATGAGAGAGAAACATCAATCAGCTGCCTCCTGCACACCCCCCACTGGGGATGCGCCCGCAACCAAGGTACATGCCCCTGACCGGAATCGAACCTGGGACCCTTCAGTTCGCAGGCTGACGCTCTATCCCCTGAGCCAAACCGGTCAGGGCATGTGTTTTGCTTTTTTAAATTAAAACTTTATTTTTTTAAGAGAGGTTTAAGGTTCACAGCAAAATTGAGGGCAAGGTACAGAGAGTTCCCATATATATCCCTTACCCCCAAATATGCATAGTCTCCCCCATTATCAACATTCCCCACTAGAATAGTACATTTGTTACAACTGATAAACTACATTGACACATCATGATTATCCATAGTCCATACGGTTCACTCTTGGTGTTATACATTCTATAAGTTTGGACAGATATATAATAACACGTATTTATCATTATAATATCACAATTCGTGCTAAGGTACAAGCAGTTTTACCAATCTTTGCTTTTGTACCATCAATATAAACACAGGGAAAACAGAAATGACATCTTAGAATTATTTTGAAAATAGTTTTCTCTCACAGGCCCCAGAAAGGATCTCAGGGACCCCCAGAGGTTTGTGAACCATAGTTTGTGAACCACTGGCAGATTATGTCTGGAAAGAAACACAAGAAATAAATACTGGAGGCCACTGCCTCTGCATTAAGGCCAGGGGTAAGAGGGAGACTCACTGTACCCTATCTTTCCTTAGAAATGTTTCGTTTCTCTGCAATGTGTATCTGCAATACTTTTTTAATACAACATTTTGCAAAGCCTTATGATCAATGGAGAAGCAGAACTAAACCAGACCTTTGACAGCCAAACCATTACCTACCCATTGCATACCCAGAAGGTATGCAATCATTACCGGATAAATGAATATATTATATAAATAACAAATACAAAAAAAAAAAAGGCAAGAACTCCAAAAGAGGGAGCAAGTTCGGTGAGAAATTTCAAGAAAGTAACTACATGAGAGATGATGATCAGGAAAGGCTCAAAATAAGAAGGCACTTGGGCTGGGCTTTGACATAGATGAATAGAGTTTAGACTCAAGAACTTTAATTTACCACAAAATATTTAGGAAGCACAGCAAAAGTTTATTGATGTGAAGGCAATGTCAGTCTGTCATTTGGAAAACTAAGAATTATATCACAAATTTTAGAAATTAAAGACATTTCAATAGGAGTAAAAGCTTCGTGAAAGAAATCCTTTCCTCTACACCCACACACAGAGCTTTTCCCCTTTTCCTTTGACACTATACAGTCTGGGGCTCCAGTATTATCAGAATGCAGGAAAACAAAAAACTAAAGTTAAAGCTAGGGAACCGATCTATTAACCAGAATAAAGAAACAGGAGTGGGACAAATGTAGCCTATTGTGTAGGGATTTCCTCTCTAAACCACTGCAGGCCACTAAACCAAAAAACAAATCTTGCACCATTGTCCACATTTTAAAAACAGTTTAGAAGCAATAGCCCCAAGACACTGCACAGTACCAAAATCAGTTGTGGTATATCTAAGGTAATTTGATAGTAAAGCCCATTATTTGGGAATTCTTTTTTTCCCCCCTAAAAAGTCAGGTCACCCAAGGACATCCTAATATGCTTCAAAGAGCCACATACATGAATTCTTCTGAGTATGTTCATGGCGGGAGGGGTAGGGTCTGGGGAAGAGTGGGGTTCTCTGCCCTATGGATAGAAATCAGTGCATTCTAAGACCAGACCCTTCCCCAATGACAACGGTGGATGACAAGAATCCAGTGAGGATGTTGAAGAACAAGGCCACATATGAGTTATAATAAAGGCAGGAACATACTTTCAACTAGTCACTGTTGATGTACAGGTTGAGGGGAAGTAGTGCAGGATTTTCCAGATTGTTCAGATACCAATCAATCATCAGCTTCCATGTAGGCAGCATTTTGTCTGTTAAGTTTCCTATTCTCTCCAATCTGCCAAGCAGTGTCAACTGTAACTTTTTTAAAAAGTATATTATTGCCCTAACCAGTTTGGCTCAGTGGATAGAGCAGCCGTGGGCAAACTTGGGCCCGCGGGCCGGATCCCGCCCGTTTGAAATGAATAAAACTAAAAAAAAAAAAGACCGTACCCTTTTATGTAATGATGTTTACTTTGAATTTATATTAGTTCACACAAACACTCCATCCATGCTTTTGTTCCGGCCCTCCGGTCCAGTTTAAGAACCCATTGTGGCCCTCGAGTCAAAAAGTTTGCCCACCCCTGGGATAGAGCGTCGGCCTGTGGACTGAAGGGTCCCAGGTTCGATTCCAGTCAAGGGCATGTACCTTGGTTGCGGGCACATCCCCAGTAGGGGGTGTGCAGGAGACAGCTGATTGATGTTTTTCTCTCATCGATGTTTCTAACTCTCTATCCTTCTCCCTTCCTTTCTGTAAAAAATCAATAAAATATATTTTAAAAAAGAATGCTGGCAAATATTCTAGAATGCCTAGGAGAGTCCCCTCCACACACACACAAAAAAAGTATATTATTATTGATTTCAGAGAGAAAGGGAGAGGGAGAGAGAGATAGAAACATCAATGATGAGAATCATTAATCAGCTGCCTCCTGCACACCTGACACTGGGGATTGAGTCCACAACCCAGGCATATGCCTTGACCAAGAATGGAACCATGACCTCCTGATTCATAGGTCGACACTCAACCACTGAGCCATGCAGGCCTGCCTCGACTCTAACTTTTAAGCAATATCTCGTTTAAACAAATGTGAGTACTGTGAAGTTATCTTATTTGACATTACTTTATTCTGAATTAGAAGTTTATCTCCCCCCCCAAAAAAAATTGGGGGAAGGAGGTGGCACAGGACAAAGTGAATCCCACTTTTTACTTTTATGTGATCAAAATATTAAAATAATGACAATGGAAAAAAAATAATGACAATGAAACTACCTTTCGTTGCTTTAGGACTGTGCTTCATTACTAAAACCTTCCTTGAATTATATAAATAAAACCTTACCAGTTTCAAAGAACTTCCACATAAACTATCTGACTAAATCTTCGTAAGAACTATAGGACATCAATATGGCAGGTGTTCACCTCCTTTTACAGATGATCAAATCCAAATTAAGAGATGTTATAATTCAGTGGAGATTCAGGGACACTTACCAGACACTGTGTGAAGATGCCAAAAATCTCCCTAAGTCACAGTCCCTATCGCAACGCATCTTTAAGTACAATAGAGAGGCCCCATGTCAACAACAATCACAACACAAACTAAAGAAGCCAGCATCAAAGGTGTGGAAGCACCTGGGAGCAAGGCCAAGCATGACTGTATCCAAGTAATCACTGACCTATTTGGGCCAAAAGAAAGGTGTCAGGCCAGTGAAGAGCTGGGACAGAAGCCAGGGCTCCTCTCGCCTTGGCTGCAGCTTCACTGGGCTGTCCCTTCCCTTTAACACCTCGTTCACCCCTTTCTCAGCTTAAGCTACATTTCCAGGTTCCTTTCCACTTATATATACGTATGTATAAATCATCCACATATGTCTAAAATGACAAAAGTATAAATAGATTCATTAGACAAGAGGCATTTCTTTCACTGAAGTACTTCGTGTGTGTTCTGTCACACAAATTATGAAGTGCTTTGAGGAAAGGATCTAATCTTACCTAACCGTCAACTCCTAGAAAGTACTCAAATACACACACACACACACAAAATTAGAGAATAACGAATACATGGGCACAAAAATTAGGAGCAATCTGCAAAAACATATTTCAAATGCATAAAATCTAAACTGCACTGACATGATTTTCCCTGGTAAAAAGCTGTAACAAGCTCTAGCCTGTTGCTCAGTGGATAGAGCATCGCCCTCCAGACTGAAGGATCCCGGGTTCGATTCCAGTCCAGGGCACATACCTTGCTTGCTTGCAGGCTCCTCCCCGGCCCAGGCCCTGGTGCAGGAGGCAACCGATTGGTGTGTTTCTCTCACATTGATGTTTCTCTCTGACTTTCCCTCTCTCTTCCACTCTTGCTAAAAAATCAATAGAAAAATATCCTCAGATGAGGATTAACCCAAAAAAGAAAAGCTATAACAAATTCAAGACAAATCGTTCCTGACAGAACCATTTCTAATTGGAGTTTTTCAGACTTCCCAAAAGCATCTAATCACCAAGAATTTTCAAATCTACCCATTTCTTACTGCACTTCCAATAAAAAAAAAAAAAATGTGTCCCATACCACAGATCTTTAAAAATTTGCATGTTGAATTCAAAACAATTGCCAGTAGGTAGGTGTTGTATTATCTATGAAACAAAGATAACAATAGCACCCACCTCCCTAAGGTTGGCAGGATTGAATGAGTGAGTACAAGCCAGTGCGTATTTATTAGATGGTAGTAAGAATTCACTAGCCCAACCACCACGAAACATATCACCCTGAAACCTAAAGTAAGAATATTAAGGCTATGAACTTTGAAGGATTCTAAAAGCTGAAGATGCACTTAAGTTTCAGAAACAAAGTCAGACATGAGGTGCTCTTCTTCAAGCAACGACACCAAACAGGACAATCAGGACACAGGCTTGGGGAGCAGTAACCTAGATGGCTAATGCCACCCGCCGCCACTGAAGCCGAATCACTCCAGTCTTTTTAACAAGCAAAACACCACTTATGGAACTTTTTTTAATTTCTGAAAATTCTATTAACGGGCCAACAACCTCGTTTTAAGTGCCTCCATAGAGGGAGATGCCGTTCTAACCCACTTTCCAGGGGAGGAAACTGAGGCACACACGCGGAAATGGGCTCCCAGCCGGCGGCAGCTGCCTGGGTACAGCCACGCTCGCGCGTGAAGCCGGGCCCGCGGCCTCGGGCGGACCACCACCGCCTGCAGAGCAGTCCCTCCTGTCCGGGTTCCGCGCCAGAGGTCAAACAGCCCACCCCCGCCACCCGCTGGGCCCCCAAAGGTGCGAGAAACCGGAGGGGCCCGGGGACCCGAAGATCCCGGTGTGAGGGACCAGGCAAGCTCCCCGGGTGACGGCCCGGCGAGGCGGGGGTCCCGGGTCGGGGGTGAGGGGCGGGGCGGGGTGTCCGGTGTGAGAAGCATGGCGGGGGTCCCGGGTCGGGGGAGAGGAGCGGGGTGTCCGGTGTGAGAAGCATGGCGGGGGTCCCGGGTCGGGGGTCGGGGGTGAGGGGCGGGGCGGGGTGTCCGGTGTGAGAAGCATGGCGGGGGTCCCGGGTCGGGGGAGAGGAGCGGGGTGTCCGGTGTGAGAAGCATGGCGGGGGTCCCGGGTCGGGGGAGAGGAGCGGGGTGTCCGGTGTGAGAAGCATGGCGGGGGTCCCAGGTCCGGGGTGAGGGGCGGGACAAGGTGTCCGGTGTGAGAAGCATGGCGGGGGTCCCGGGTCGGGGGTGAGGGGCGGGGCGGGGTCCCGGGTCGGGGCAGGGTGTCCGGGTGTGAGAAGCATGGCGGGGGTCCCAGGTCGGGGGGTGAGGGGCGGGGTGTCCGGTGTGAGAAGCATGGCGGGGGTCTCAGGTCGGGGGTGAGGGGCGGGGTGTCCGGTGTGAGAAGCATGGCGGGGGTCTCAGGTCGGGGGTGAGGGGCGGGGTGTCCGGTGTGAGAAGCATGGCGGGGGTCCCAGGTCGGGGGGCGAGGGGCGGGGTGTCCGGTGTGAGAAGCATGGCGGGGGTCCCAGGTCGGGGGGCGAGGGGCGGGGTGTCCGGGTGTGAGAAGCATGGCGGGGGTCCCAGGTCGGGGGGTGAGGGGCGGGGTGTCCGAGTGTGAGAAGCATGGCGGGGGTCCCAGGTCGGGGGGCGAGGGGCGGGGTGTCCGGTGTGAAAAGCCTGGCGGGGGTCCCCAGTCGGGGGTGAGGGGCGGGGCAGGGTGTCCGGTGTGAGAAGCATGGCGGGGGTCTCGGGTCGGAGGTGAGAGCCGGGCGGAGCCCCGCGCAGGGCCGCTCACCTTCCGACAGCTCCAGCTCCAGTTCGGCCAGGCTCTCCCGCACCTCAGCGGGCAGCGGCATCGGCTGCAGCGGGCACCCGCGGTCGGCCATGGCCCCCTCGCCTGCTCCGGACGCGCCCCGCGACTGCCAGGCCGGCTCGAGCCCGGGTGGGTCCGGGATCAGGGTCGGGCCGGGGTCCGAGCGGCGGCGCGGACGGAGGCTACGTCGCTCCCCTCAGCCCAGCGACCCGCATCGGCCCGGAGGGCAGCGCGGACAGCAGGGCAGGGGCGCGGCCCGAGCGGCTCCGCACCGCCGCGGGCGCGGGCACGGGCACGGGCACGGGCACGATCGCGGGCAGCACCTCAAGCGCCGCCGCCGCCCCGCGCGCCCCCGACAGCTCAGAGGGACCTACGGCGAGTGCGCGTGCGCGACGGGAAGGGCGGGAGGGGAGCGCGCGTGCGCATCGGGTCGCGGGCGGGGCTGGGAGTCCCGGGCCCGCCCAGCAACACCGATGGCTCTCTCCCATTGGCCCCGAGGACGCGGCGAGGTCTCTCCGAGCTCCTATTGGGAGAAGCGGGAGAGCGTTACTCCCGGTAGGCTCTGCGCGGGGTCCGGGTCTCCTTCTGATCTGAATTCTCAATTGAGGCTCTTGGCGCGGGAGCCCCCCAAGGGCGAGGCTGCAGTGGCCCCCACACCTGGTCCTGGGGCCAGGGAGCCTGCCTACCACGTGTGCCGCACTGCCGGAGCTCCTCTGGTTCCCGGCAGCCTGCTGGGACACCCTGGGCACAATGACCGTCCTGGCGTGGCGTTGCTGCGGGGGTAATCGCGGAGGTGTGGGCCAGGCGTTTTCCTCAGGGTTTGGTGTAACAGCCTTTGAAGGTATAATAAGGACCACAGAGGAGCTAGGGCAGCCATTCAGATCATGAGATAACTTTGGGAAGTGCAAGGACAGTTGACCCATACTTATCTACCACAGATCTCGTCCCCAACTTCTAGTTGTTTTCCTCCAGACCCTGAACAGAAAGGCGCACAGGATCCCCAGGGAGCTGGACCTCACATACACACGGGATGCGTATCTGCACAGGGGGGACCTGTTTGGTGGTCATTTCCCCGGTCCCTAACTGAATAATTGGCATTGACATTCTGGGCAGTTAACACTACTCTCACACTGAGTCCCTGACCTGTAGGTTTAGCAATCACAATAGGAAAGGCCACCCAGAACCCTCTGAAACTAACCCCATACCTACCAAGATCAGAAAATATCACATCCAGATAGCAGAGGATTGGTGCCACTTTTAGGGATCCAACGGATGCTAAGCGGTGGTCCCCAAAATCTGTGACCAGCATGACTCCTGCAGAAATTGGAAGGATCCTGGAAGATAACAGGATAATACTACTGCAAACTAAACTAAGTAGTAGCTCTGGTAACAGCCTCTGTGCTGGATGCGGTAGGTGGCTAATGACTTGATGAGTATGTTCTTTTCTGTCCCTATCAGAAGATCAGAAATATTTCACATTTAGGTGTAACAAAGATACAGTTTTGCCTGAAGGCTATGTTACTTCTCATAGTCCAAAGACATCAAGACCACTTAGACACCCTGGATAATGTTTACGTTGTTCCATTATATCAACATTATGTAGGTAAACCTCAAAATTCATGTACTGGTTACATCCATCACATTTTTAGGGGTCCAGTAGTCAGTAGTGCCTTTGTGCATCCTTTCCAAAAACAAAAGACAATTACTGCAACTTGCACCTTCAACCATTCAGAAAGCAGGACACTGTTGGGACTTTAGGTTCTGGAAGCAGCATACTCCACACCTAGAAATACTGCTCTGGCCTAAATATTTGGTGATTTGGAAGACTGCAGCTTTGATAAGAGCTCAGAACAGGAAGCTTGTGTAATAGGTAAAAGCTGTGATGCAAGTAGCTCTCCTGCCTGGACTATATGGCCTAGCACAGTGATGGTGAACCTATGACACCTGTGTCAGAGGTGACACGCGAACTCATTTTTTTGATTTTTCTTTGTTAAATGGCATTTAAGTATATAAGATAAATATCAAAAATATGTCTGTTTTACTATGATTGCAAATATCAAAAATTTTCTATATGTGACACGGCACCAGAGTTAAGTTAGGGTTTTCCAAAATGCTGACACGCTGAGCTCAAAAGGTTCACCATCACTGGCCTAGCAGGTGGTATGAGTTATTGGTGGCAGGGAACAATGCAATGTGGAGTTTCTGGCATGTCCCAATAGGAGATCCAAATGCAGGATCCTTAGGTTCTGCCATGCCACTGGGAGCAGAGAATTATGTACTTTTTTTTTGGGGGGGGGGGGGGGGCGTGTGGAGAGGTATCCTGGTGTGCTACTGTGTTCCAATAGAGAGAGATGGAACACCTGAACTGGAGACACCAAATAACCATGCAGCTAAAACCACCCATTATGAGTGGGTTCTGTCAAACTCACCACATCATAAGGTTGGTTGGGCCCAGCATTAATCCATCATAAGATGGAAGTATTCAAGGCTGAGCATGAAAATGTACAGCAGTCAAAGGTGAGTGCAGAATAGGTATCCTAGACCCATATGGCATCCACTGCAGCTGTATTAGAGCCTTCTTTGTCATTTCATACGTATGACCACATGGGGGAGAGTTATGACCAGTTACTTGACAGAAGAGGAAAACTCAAGCTGGGTTCATAGATGGGTTGGCTTGATATGTGAGTTCAAAAGGAAACTGGAAAGCAGCTACATTACAGCCTTACTTAGGTAACCTTGAAAGATACTGGTAAGGGCATATCCACCCAACAGAGCTCCTAATCATTCACTTTTTTGTGTAAGAAGTGGCCCAAGAGGAAACTATATATGGATTCATGGACAGTGTTGTGTGGGCTGGGTGACTGGTTAAGGGTCTGGAGAAAAAGAATTGGAAGTTGGGGACAACGAGACCTGTGGTAATAATCTGTAGGTCAATATACTGGAATAGGTTCCAAGTGGGATGATCTTTGTATAAAGTGCTAATGCTAATGCCCACCACAGAGCATCCATGAAATATTTTAAAACCAAGTGGAATGACTCACACAGTGGACAATGGGCAGCATCTCATTGGCAAATCCAGTACTGAGTACAAGGACAAAATGGCCAAGATGGTGGAGTTGGAGGCCATTCATGGGCCCAACAGTGTAGATTCTCTGACCAAAGCTGACTTAGCTCCTAGCAGCCACTGGATGTCTAACCTGCTAGCAAAAAGACCAATGCTGAGCTTCCAATATGGCCCTTTTCATCAAGAAGCCCAACCAAGTTTACTATATTGAAACTCTTTCATCCTGGATGAGCCAGCAGTTCTTTCCTACAGGAATAGATTCATATTCTACATATAAGTTTGCCTTTTCTGCTCACAAGTGCCACCAGCAAGTGCTTCAGGAGTACTTGTTTCACTGACACAGGATCCCATATGGCATCACATCGAATGAGATTCACTTAGAAAAGGAAGTGCAGGGATCATGAGATCCACTGCCTGATAGAGCATTGGGACAGGCAGCTAAAGGCACAGCTGAAGCACCAAGTTAGAGGTCACACTCTGTGAAGATGGGATGCCATTCAAGACCTTTATATGGCACTATGCTCCCAATAGGGAGGATACATGAGTCTAAAACCAAAGGGTGGAAACAGGAGTGGCCCCATTTATCATTCCTAAGAATCCCCTGGGAACATTGTGCTTCCTGTCCTCCCAAGTTTAGACTCTGCCAGGCTAGAGGTTATGGTCCCCAAAAGGGACACTCACCAGGGACACCAGAACTTATTCCATTAGGTTATAAAGTATGGATGATGTCTGGGAACCTTGGAGTCCTTGTATCTAGGAACCAGCAGGAACAGGGAGGAGCCATGTCTTGGCAGTGGAGAAGGTAGGGCTGCTATTACATGCATTACACATAGGGAAGAGTATGTGTGGAACCCAGATGATCCACATGGGAGGTCTTGGTCCTCCTGTGCTCAGTGGTGATTAAGACAGTAGAGCAGTGGTTCTCAACCTTGGCTGCACATTAGAATCACCTGGGAATCTTTTTAAAATCCTGATTTCTGGGCCTCATCCTCCGGAAATTGTTTTTTTTTGTTACTAATGTTGTAGCCCCACCTTATAACAAAGAAACAATTTCTGGAGAATGAGGCCCAGAAATCAGGATTTTAAAGATTCCCAGGTGATTCTAATGTGCAGCCAAGGTTGAGAACCACTGCCTTATAACGTTTTTCTCAATACCAATTAGGAAAGGTGATTAATGCAATTTCAGATATCAGAGACAGGATTATACTTTCACTACCTTATCTTAGGGCCTTTGTTTAGACATTGTAATATCATTTTGATCCATTACTTTATAGACATCATAGTAACTGGTCCTAGTGAGCAGGAAATGGTAAGCACCCTTAAGCCTTAGTAAGATGAGTGCTGGATGGTAAGAGATGAAAAATCAGGGGCCTGCCATTTTGGCAAAGTTCTAGGAGTTGAGCAGTCTGTGGAATGTCACAGTATCCCTTCTCTACAGTAGAAGACAAGTAACTACCCATTACACAGCCTACAACTAAGTCACAAGGCTTAGATTGTTTGGATTTTTGTATACAACCATATTTGGGGGTGCTACTCCAGTCTATTTACTGAGGAAGTCATAGGCTGTTAGTTTCAAGTGAGACCTGGAAAATAGATTTCAATGATGCTTAAAGTGCCTTTGCAATTAAGGATAATGGGTGGTGCCTCACTATAAAGCCCCATTACAGCAGACTTCCAGGACCTTGACACAAAGCCTTGACTCCTTCTAACTCATTCTCCGTTTGAGAAACATCAGTCCTGGCAGAGACCAAACTCCTACCCATGGGATACCAAGTACTATACAACATATACTGGGTTGCTGTCTGATCACTATCAGCCAGAAGGAGCACACCTAATAGAGAGTGGAAAGCCTACCTTCTGAAGATGCACTTGTAGTGCCATTTCTTCCACAGCCACAGAAGGTATATGAGTCTGGAAGCCCAAAGGGTAGAATGGCCCTTCTTAAAGGAATTTTTGCTTCCCATCCTATGACTTCGGCCTCTGCTATCCCAAGATATGATAATGGTTTCTTTGAACGAGTGAGACTCATCTGAACCAGCAAGCAATGATGGGGTTACTGTACTGGTTGGTGCAATTGATCCCAATTACTGAGGGGCACTCCATGAGGACAGGAAAATCTGTACCAGTAACCTGTTCCATGGGCACCTCTTGGTGCTTAGTTCTTCCAAGTTTAGTTGTAAAATAAAAAGTTCTCCAATAACAAGATTAAGGTCTCAAATCTTTCAGAAAGAAAAAGTTTAGGTCGCCCACCCAGCCAACGTGTTCGCTCACTGAGATTCAGAAACAGGGACCAGGTGATGGAAGGAGAAGGTGATGAACACCAAGTGGAGCCTTATGATCACTTATGGAAGCAGGGACGTAGCACTTTTTACTTTAATGCCTGCCTTGCACACCCCCCTTCCAGTTGCCTATTTTGTATGACACGCCGGGGTGCATGAACTGTACAAATCAGTCCTGAAGGATAGTCTGCACCATTGAAATATGACATCCAGGGGGGCCTTGGAGAGAGGGTGAAGAGTACTTGCCTCACACCGGGCAGGTGCAATAAATCACATTCTGGTAAATAAATTTGGGTGAGAACAAATGCTGAGTAGTCCAGGGGTGGGCTGTGCTGGCCACCTGCCTGTGTGTTTCCAGTTCAACTTGGCCTGTCTGCTCTACCCAAGCTGCCAGCTGTTGCAAGGATTTCAGCTTCAGCAAATCAGGTAAAAGAACTCAGGGGGGAAGTGGGAAGGTTCTAAACAGTGATCTTAGCCCTAGGCAGTTTGGCTCAGTGGATAGAGTGTCAGCCCACTGACTGAAGGATCCTGGGTTCGATTCTGGTCAAGGGCACATACCTCAGTTGTATGCTTGATCCCCAGCGTACAGGGGAGGCAACCAATCAATGTGCCTCTCTCACTTCGATGTTTCTGTCTCTCTCCTTCCTTCTACTCTCTCTAAACAGTATCTTCAGGTGAGGATTAACCCCTAGAGTGCTGGGGAGCGCGATCGCACTCCTGTCTTTTGCCAAAAAGTGCCGGGAGTGCTATCGCGCTCCTGCAGTATCCAGTTCTAAGTCTGCTTTTATTAGTGATGATATTGCTAAATATGTCAATTCTTGCTGTGAAGATGACGATTTTGTGGAAGATATTGAATATGTAACTTCATTTACTTGCGATTCATAATTTTTTCCTAAACTGCTGTAAAATCAGCAAAAATGCCTTGGCAATTTTAGCATAGTTCCTAGGATATTGGTTGGCACTCAAAGGGTTAACCATAATAAAAAACACACAACAGTAATCTTCTAGCAGTGTCAGCTAATATAACAGAAAATGCAGACATGGACCAGTGTTACAAGCTGCCACTCTGTACTATCACCAAAATAAGTAGTGATTTAGGGGAAAAAATTTTTTTTAATATATTTTTATTGATTTTAGAGAGGAAGGGGGGGGGAGAGAGAGAGAGAGAGAGAGAGAGAAATATCAATGATGAGAATCATTGATTGGCTGCCTCCTGTACGACGCCCCCTACTGGGGATCAAGTCCACAACCTGGGCATTTGGAATCGAACCCGGGACCCTTCAGTCTGCAGGCTGACGCTCTATCCACTGAGCCAAACCGGCTAGGGCTAGAAAAAGGTTTTGTATTAAAACCTAAACCCAGCAGGATAAATGTCATGTTCAAAGGTCCTAAAAACTCACTGAGATGCTTGTAAATATACCTGTGTAGATTTCTAGGTAAAAAATAACTGGCTAGATTTCACGTGGTACAAGTGAGCATCAGTAAAAGGTAAAAAGATCATAGTCATGAGAAGTAGTATAAAGTGGCTACCTCGTACAGAAGTAAATGAGAAACCAAGATGAAGCAACAGGCAGGTGTCTTACTAGGTGAAGAGTACTTTGAGTTCCATTGAAAATTTCTGACTTAAAGCAATTTAACATAAATTCTAAGTCTATGTGTTTTTTTTGGTTTTTCCCCCCAGTAATAAAAGCAAACTGGATAAAACTAAAAAACAACACAAGGGCTATTCACAAATAAAATAGTGTTTTAATTATATTCTCTGTTTTTCTTTTGTATTTTTATTTTTAAACCAAGTTTCTATCTGTACACTTTAAGAAAATAAAACACCAAGGAGCCATTCTCTGCTTACTCTTTTTGGAGGCAGGCAGGGTGGCTCTGCCAACATGCAAAGAAACGGGCAGGTGCCGAGGCTCCTGAGCACACACATTACCTCATGAAGGTAAGGAGCTAAAAGATATTGAAATTACATAAAAAATATTCTATTTGGCTTTGTAGCAATACACAAAGGTGAGAATACTTAATTAATGGCACTCTGAGGCTGGCATCTCAGGCACGTGAGGAGACTGGCACTGCTCAGTATGCCACGCCACACCACACCACAAGCTTTCCTTAGAAAAAGGAAAAAACTATTCTTTTCCTCAAGCAGGACTGCCACTGGTAAGAGCCACAAGGACTTTATTCATTGTTTATTCTTCTGACGGCAGGATTTCTTTGAGGTGGAATCTAAATAAAAATAAAAATGATGTAGCAATTTGTTAGAAGACTTCACATGTCTTTTAAGAACAATTCTGAAACACTAACACTGAATTAATATCTTATTTTTGGTAAAAATATGAGTAATTCAAATATATAGTGGTTTAAATTACAATGATTTAAAAAACACTGGAAAAAGTATATCCAGTGAAACAATCTATGCGTTTTCCAGAAGTGTAAGAGGGAGGATTACAAGGCCCAGCTAGTGATTAAGTCTGGACACTTCTTGATCAAGTACACTGTTGACTTACAATCATTCTTCTAATACTATTAATGACAGCTTATAATTAGGACTGAAACCAACAATTACTAAGCTGAATGCTAATAATCTTTCCCACATTATTTTACATTCCTAGGGTACATTTACATTATAAAAAAGAATCAGAGGACTTTTACCTGGTGGTAGCCCCACTAGTCTTTGCTGGATCATTTCTAAATGATGAATATATTCTGTCAAAGAACGTTCTGGATCTTGAGAAGCAGTCAGGGATCTTTCTGACCTTGAATTTGGAGATGGATTGGACCTTCAGACAAACAAACCCAGAAACAAACAAAACAAGAGTTGAACACAATAGGATGGTGAATGCAGTAAGCACATAAATAAGAAGTGGTGCTGGGTCCTCTGACTGGACACGTTATGGGAAATGAGGTAAACTAGATGGCTGTTTCCTTTATATCTTTTTTTACCGCAAAAGAAAAAAGGATTTCTAAAAAGTGATACACAATGCTTTAAAAACCAACTTCTGTATGTCTCAGAGCTACAATGAGGAAAAACTACCGCATATTATTTTATTCACTAAATCTTCATAGATATGTATCCGCATCCCTCAGACCCATCTTTGTGTCAACATGGGTATGTCAGCTGCCCTTCTTCCTAGTCTCCCGCTGGGACCAGGGAGCTCCATGTGTCACCCCCAGCGTACTCTTCATATCTTACCCTTGTCATCCATACAGAAGAAGCCTTGGCCACATTTATTCTCTCAGTAAATATTACCAACCCGGGCACTGGGCAAAATGCCCTCTCTGAAAAAAAATTAAAAAGCGGGGGGGGGGGGGGGGGCGGCGCTCCCAGGCCCTCAGGGATTCACAGTGGTACGCTCCCAGTCTTGCTCTGGGGCCCAGCTAAAGGCAAACTTTCAAAATACGTTTCTTTGAGGAACCACATCCACTGGTGGTGCATGGTTAGCAGAGGTGATCAGAATTAGATGATGCACAGTGGTGCCTTATGTTTTTGTGTATTGTTTCTCCTGTCAGGGAAACCTTTTCACTTTAATTTTAAACTAAGTTATACTCTATAAAATTGAAAAGGTTTTTTCCCAAATAACTGATCTATAACATTGTCACTGTAACATCTCAATTGTCACCAGAGTAATAAGTATAAAAATACATTATGGGTGCAATAAACCCAAATTCTACAGAAAAAAGATTGAGTTAAGCCAACCAAGGCCTTGCATGTGTGTGTGTGCCTCTGCATAGGGGGGTTTCCCAGGTACATGTAAACCCCCTTACACACACACACACACACACACACACACATATACACACGCACACCTGGGTATCCATACAAATCTGCCCAAACACCCTGCCATGCATGGCCACTTGTCTCTGCACATTGAACCTCTACTGATGATCAGGTCTTGCCTAACCCTTACAATGAAAAAACAGTCTGAAAGCACATCTCACCTTTCCCTCCTGCGTGGGGAGGCTTTTGGCACAGAGTCCCTGGTGTGGCTGAAAGATACGTCCCGGGTTGGTGGGGATTCGCTGGTTTCGGGTGGGGAATCACTGGTTTCAGGTAGGGATTCACTGGTTTCTGGTGGAGTCATCTGTTGCCGTGGCACCAGGAATCCTTCCCCCAGAATTATTCAACAACAAAGGGATTATGAAAAATGACAAATGCATTTTAGTAGGAAGGCCCATCTACCAAAATTTAAAATATATAAGCTTTAAGAGTTTGCATGGCAATTTCAAAACATTTTTAGAGTACCCAAGTTATAAAAATTATATTTTAAAAAGCTCTGGGAGGAACATGAGTGTTGATCACCTTATAGCCTAACCCAGCCGTGGGCAAACTACGGCCCTCAGGCCGGATCCTGTTTGAAATGAATAAAACTAAAAAAAAAAAAAAAGACCGTACCCTTTTATGTAATGATGTTTACTTTGAATTTATATGCCGGGATCCGGTCCATCCTTGCTGTTTCAAGGGACCTGGCATATATGGCATACTGTTCTTAATATGTTTGGCTCACCTTCTTGGCACTGTGTTTTAACCAAGGTCACCTCTCTGAGAAAGGTTGTTTCCCCAGGTAGGGATTTTCCCCTGAAGTTAGGGAGGGAATAAAACCCCTTAACTAAGTGCCAGGCGGGTAATTAATCACTTTAACTACGAACAATCATGCTTAAGCTACATAATCTTTACTCCCTGGAATGGAGATAAGAAACGCCCTAACCTTTGGAATAGAGATTGATAGAGATTGCTGGGCAGGGGGAGCTTGGGCTGGGGGCTTTCCTCCACTCAAGTGAGGAGTGGGCTCAGGAGGCAGGGGCAGATACCCTGAAGAATACCAGCCTTGGAGAGGGGCAAACTTTTCTGAAGGCTGAGCAGGCATTTTGATTTCAAGAAGTAACAAGTGACAGGTGAAAATCAAAGATGACTGGCACCAATTTCCACCACCCCTCCAAGCGGCCACAACCCTGTGCTGAGGGGGAGGAGGTTGTCTGCCAATGTTTCCCCAGGGCAGTGACCTGTCAAAGGCCTGCAGTTGGTGGCCAGTGTGCATCCTTCAGAGTGCGAGCAACAGCAGAGAACCTTAGACACAAGACCTGACTGAGAAAGTAAGCATGGTGCTCTCAGAGCAAAGATGCGGCAGTCTGAAGAACTGCCGGGAGCCGGTCCATGCTTGCTGTTTCAAGGGACCTGGCATATATGGCATACTGTTCTTAATATGTTTGCTCACCTTCTTGGCACTATGTGTTTTAACCAAGGTCTCTGAGAAAGGTTGTTTCCCCAGGTAGGGATTTTCCCCTGAAGTTAGGAAGGGAATAAAACCTCTTAACTAAGTGCCAGGTGGGTAATTAATCACTTTAACTATGAACAATCATGCTTAAACTACATAATCTTTACTCCCTGGAATGGAGATAAGAAACGCCCTAACCTTTGTAATAGAGATTGATAGGATTGGAATCAACTGGTATAAATACAGATGTAAGAAGACAGAACGAAGAGAGACAGAACCTAGGCACAGAACGTTCTCTAGAGACAGAAGAACTTCGCTGGAGAGAACATGGCAAAAGATCCTGGACAGGAACTGGCCTCAGAACCTAGAGACAGAACCTAGCGAGAGAACATGGCAAAAGATCCTGGACTGAACCTGACTACAGAAATTGGCAAGAGAACCTGACTAGAACCTGGTGACTGAACCTGGCTGGAGAACCTGGAGACAGAACCTGGCTGGAGAACCTAGCGAGGGAACTTGGCTACAGAACCTGGCTGGAGAACCTGGCCGTAGGAACCTAGCAAGAGAACATGGACACTGAACCTGGCTGGAGATCCAGAGCAGAACCTCTCTGGAGATCGAGACCAGAACTTGGCTGGAGATCCTGGCTAGGCTGCTGATCAACTGAACGCTGTCTCCGTGTCATTCCTTCTTCGCCGACTCCGTCCACACCTTTGGGGACCCCTGGACCCGCTGGGGCTGGACCCCGGCAAAGAACTCCACTTCATTTTGGAGAAGTGACCTTGTAATTAAAAACTAGAGGCCCAGTGGATGAAATTCAAGCACGGTAGGGTCCCTAGGCCTGGCTGGCGGTCAGGGCTGATTGGGGCCTTCCAGCTGCCAGCCAGGGCCTCCCTTCGTTCCGCACCGCCCCCTGGTAGTCAGCGCATGTCATAGCGAGCGATTGAACTCCTGGTCTCCCCATTGAACTCCCGTGGGGACAATTTACATATTAGGTTTTTATATATATATAGATAAGTTAGTAGGTCCAGCTGGGGTTGCTCAGTGGTTGAGTGTCAACCCATGAACCAAGAGGTCACCGGTTCAATTCCTGATCAGGGCACATGCCCGGGTTGTGGGCTTCATTCCAGAAAGGGGGCAAGAGGCAGCTGATCAATGATGCTTCTCATCGATGTTTCTCTCTCTCTATCCTTCTCCCTTCTTCAAATCAATAAAAACATGTTTAAAAGATAAGTTATTAGTCAACATATTTATCACTTCTATATTTTTCAATCATTACGCTCCTCTGAACCACTTTTACTCATTAGCATTAACTACATGAACATAAACACTACTTTCCTTCAAAAACCATTTTGCCTCTGCCAACTGCACTGACTGAATTTACCCATTTATTAGTGTGCTTCATTACATCCCCATTGAGCCCTGAAAATGACCAGATATTAATGAAATGTTACAGCAAGTGGAAGACAAGTTGCAAAGGTGAGGTTAAGGAGTCTCTGCAGGCCCACCTGGTTGAGGCGCTCTGCTTTGCGCCAAAGCTCCTTTCCGATCTACTTCTTGCCATTTCTTAACCAAAAAACGTAATCTACAAAAAAAGATATGAAACATTGAAAACTAGAGGACAACAGCAATGACAAAAGCAATGAAAATCCAGATGTGACCAACAGCTGAAAGGGTTTTGGCGGCCAATTTCACCAGGGCAGCAGATACTGCACAGTGACAGGGTAGCTACTTCCAATCCTGTGCACAGGGCCCCTTCCCCACCCACTCCCAGTCCCATCCAGCCCCCATGGAGGCCCTGCCTTGCCCCAACCCTGACCACTCCCAGACACCCAGCTTGGGGTCTCCCAGACTCCAGTTCAGAATCAATCTGCAACACCTGCTCCTTCCACTACCAAGACCACAAGCCAGTGGGTGGGGTGTTGGGGTGACTGGAGGACGGTGGTATGGGCATTAAAAATGCTGCTGCTTGCCCTGGCCAGTGTACTTCAGTGGTTGGCGTGATATCCTCTATTACTGAAAGGATGCAGATTGGACTCCCTGTCAAGGCACACACCTAGGTTGCAGGTTGGATCCCCAGTTGTGGCACATACAGAAGGCAACTGATTTTTGTTCTCTCTCACATCAATGTTTTCCTCTCTCTCTCCCTCCCTTCTCCTCTCTCTAAAATCAATAAGCATACCCTCAGGTGATGATTTAAAAAAATGCTGTTTCACTTAGATGATTCTCCCTCCTGGACAGGAAGGCTGGAGGCGGGTTTTGGATCTGTTTACCTGCCTCCATCCAGTGTCTAACCGGCTATCTGGCATGGCTGTGGTCAGAACTCAGAGGTGAGGGGACTAAATGCCCTGGGGCTGGAGGAAGCCTCCCTCCCCACCCTGTGTGGGACTTCCACCCATTCTGTAGCACAGTCTGGAACCAAACAGCCTGTCCTACAGACAGAGACCAGCATGCACTGGACAGGGCACCTCTACAGGAGTCACAGAGCTGCACAGTTCTTAGTGGGATAACCATTTTTAGAAATTCAGCAAAATTAAAAATTATAAAATAAAATGGATCTCATCACTATTAATTTTGAAATGATCAAAATCCCCAATCAACTAGAGAGTCACAGCCCTGCTCTAACAATGACACCCTGTGCACACAGTGGTTGGGGAGAATGAGCAATACCTCTGGCTGGGGGTTGGGCAGGGCTGGGCTAAGCAGACACACAGTGGAGGCTGAAGATGGAGGGCCCCTTGCACCCTGCAGTAGGCTCTTCCTCCCCTCCCCAATCCACAGGCAAAGGCTGGAGAGTGCCTGTGCCATAAATGGCCACCACCCTGGGTGGATCACAGATGTGTTCTTATGCTCTTGGCCCCTATTATGTAACACATTAAATTTGACTAAGATATAGGAAACAAATGTGAAGAAGTGAAATGCAGTTTTAAACTTGATCAGACATGCCGGTCATCAAAAACAACCCTGGCAAGAGACCCATTAAGGGGCAAGGCATTGTTTTATTATAAAAAGGCACCCTTAAATATTTTCTTTTTAGAAAGTAAGTTTTGCACATTATGATTTCCTGAAGACAAGTGTCATCTGTATTTTCTTTAAGGTCAAGTGCCATTCATCTTCAAAGAGAATATAACTGTAGAGTGTCAGAGACTAAAACCACTGAAACGTGCCTCCCACTTGTGAAGACAGCAGTGGCACACGCCTCCTATTACCTTGAAATGGCAATCACCACCCTGACAGCTGTTCGGAACCTGGTGAAAGGCCGGGATGTGGTGATTTTCCTATCTGCTTTGGAAGGAAACACTCCTAAATGAGCGATCATGGAGAGCGTCTCTTGTTCAGAGTCCTGGAATCCACCGATCAAAAGTAAAAGATACTTCTTCTGATAAATCAGAGCTTTTCTAAAGCTCTCTGCTCTCAAATAATGCAGGTACAATTTTTCCATCTAAAAAAAAAAATTGGAAAATTTAACATAGAACAGCTGTCTTGCTGACAAATCTGTAAAACATGTTTGCACTGTTGTGCTTTAGAAAGAACCAGATCACTTTTCCTTCAGCAAATCATTACACAAGTCAGCCGTGTACATCTGTCATCGGGAACAACTTGCTGTTTAAAGTTCAGTTTTGTTTAATAGACAAAATGTAGGCCACAAGTCCTTTCCACAGCATCAAAGCAGCCCCCTGGAGGGCGCCGTGAATCTGACCACTAAGCCAGGTCCAAACTGAGGCTGGGTGGGGCGTTTCATCATGGGTTCATGGGCGTTGGGGTGGGAGGAACCCCTCAAAGTGTTGGTGCCCATATCCTAATTTTTCCTTCATGAGAGAACCTATCACTTGTTCTACACATTGTCAAAAATGATGACAAGTGAATTTGTTCAGGTTGCAGAGACTTTACCTAATGACTCAAAGCATCACACATTTTGCCCCTACTCATGAGCACAGAAACGTGATGTCTACACAAAAGTAGGCCAAATCTCAAATGAAAGTTCATTGTCTTTAGCTTCCCTTATTTGTCATGACTTGGCCACTCGAACCACCATGTGGTCTTCTTACTGTGAACACACACACTTGCTGGCAATGATGCCCAGGCAGAGGAGGACCTCCAAGCCGTGAACTGTTTTTACTAGTTAAAAGCATCCTGTGAAAGGGTGGAGGATGAACAGGCAGAGTACAGAGGATGTTTAAAGCAGTGAAATTAATCTGTATAATACTGTAATGGTGAACACATGTCATTACACATTTGTCCAGACCCAGAGAGTGCACACCACCAGGACTGAGCCTGATGTAAGCTGTGGACTGTGGGTGATGATGACCTTATCAATAAAGTTTCATGGATTTTAACAGATGTGCCATCTGGTGGGGACACTGACAGTGGGAAAGACTGAGTGTGTGGGGCAGGGTGTATATGAGAACTCTCTGCCCCTTCCCCTCAACTTTGCTGTGAAGCTAAACTGCTCTAAAGATATAAAGTCTTAAAAACAAACCAAGAGCAGCATCCCCCCGATGCCTCTATGCTGCCATAGGAATGGTCTTACCTTGACATTGCGGGTGTTTGCTTCCTCCCTGGAAGCTGGAGCAGACAGTCCTGGGTCTGCAAGTCCTGGTGAGCTCTGCAGGACGGTCCTGTCCCTCCTCCTGTCTGACCTCTGCAACGACCACAGAGAGTGCATTACAGAGCTGTTCTCATAAAAACATCATGAGAAAATTGATCCCTCCCTACCCCAACTCTAGGAAAAAGGTCATGCCCAAACACTTCATTCCTTCCCCAGCTGTCCCCCAGGACCTCTGCAGGGTGAGGCCTGCCTTGGGCAGAGGAGAGCTGGGACCCTAGGAGGCTGGGTACAGGTGTTCCCAACGCTAGGACACAGGCCACACCACCATCTCCCTTCAGTATCTTTTCAGCAGTGCTCAAGTTGTTACGTGACATTATTAACCAGGTAATTAACACTTATGGGATGATTATTATATGCCATTTACTGAAGTATGATTGCATTAAAAACAAAAAAATCAAATATTTGTAAAATAATCCCAAATTCGAAGCTTTAAGCATATTGAAAACCCTCTGGTCCTAGAAATTAGAAGGAAGATACAATATCTAGTTCTGCTATAGTAGCATCAAATTACAGTCCTGGAGACCTCGGCAAGCACCCCACACAGAAGCCACTTACACAAAGGGATGGGCACCGCCAGAGCTCCAACAGGGAATATGCTAACAGAAGGAGGAGTCCACAGTGAGGGGAACAAAGGGGCCACCCACAACAGACATCGAGGCAAAAGAGAGCTTAAAGTACTCCCAGGGCCATATGGTCAGTGGCCTCCGCCCAGCAGTTTGGAAGAGGAATCAAAAGCCTGGTCACGCCACCTCACCACTGCAGAGCAAGGCTAAGAGGAGGGCGGGCCTGTGAGAAGAAAGCCTGAGTGGGTCCCACATATCCTACGAGGCAGGAAAGACCAGTGGTTTTCCTGGTTCTAAAGCACAGCTGGGTCATTCCTAGAAAAGACGCTCTAGGAACACATGTCATCTTGGACATGAAGGAGAATACTCCACCATACGCTTTCTGTCTACCTTTGGTTTTCTCATCAAGAATGTTCATTTCCACCATAGACAGTTTGGCTCAGTGGATAGAGCATCGGGTGGTGTACTGAAGGGTCCCGGGGTCGATTCCGGTCAAGGGCATGTACCTCAGTTGCAGGTTCCTCCCAGGCCCGGGGCCCTGGTCAGGGTGCGTGCAGGAGGCAACCAATTGATGTGTTTCTCTCACATCAATGTCTCTCTCTGTCTTTCCATCTCTCTTCCACTCTCTAAAATATCAGTGGAAAAATATCCTCGGGTGGGGATTCACAACAACAAAAAAGAATGTTCGTGTCTTAGTTTCTTTGTTAACTTTCATAAAGGAAAAAAGCACTCTCCTATTGACTGCATTTTAGTCCACACAAGCTCTTAGTCCACAATGGGGTGCCTTACACAAGGAACCTTGAAACACTTCCTGAGTTAAGTCCCAGAGAAGCAGTTGGGGCAGCCATCCTGGACAACACCGTAGCATGGTTAATATAGACGGTAAACACCCTGGGCTTTTATATTCAGAAACGAAACTTATGTCCACACACATCCTGTACACAGTGTTTATAGGAAAATTATTTTTAACAGTCAGAAACTGCAAACAACCCATATATTCTTCATTAGGTGAATGGTTAAATTGCGGCACATGCATGCCTCAAATGCAGCTTGGCAATGAGGAAGAATAAGCTATTAAGATCAACACCCAGGTGGACCTCAAATGCACCATGAAGGAAGTGAAGAGCCTTCAGAAACCACAGTTCCAACTTACAAGACATCCAATGAAAGAAAACCATAGGGAAAGGGGCAGAGCACAAGAGAAAACTCAGGTGACATCACACTAGTATGGGGCAGATTTTAACATATGTAAATTACAATAATTTGCACGAACTTTTCATTGTAAAAAAAGTGAAGAAAATCACACACACACACAAAAAACACCTAAAATATAAAGAAGAAAAAAATTAGGCATTCCAAAAATCAACTACACAAATCAGAAAAATTATAAATTCTTTTCCTTAGTTACAAGTGAAATAAAATTCTCATTTCATCAAATTATTTATTACATTCTTAAGTCAAAATTTCCGTTTGTTGACATGTATCAAACACCATCTTGGCCATGTATGAAAGTATGTGTACATGTGTCTGCCCTGTGAACCAGGCAGATAACCCGTTAAAATGTTAAATAAGATACTCTGGCCGTTAGGAAGGAAGGAGCCCAGAGAAGCTAACTATAAAGAAATGACACTGCCCCAGCCAGCCAGCCATAAGGAAGCCCAGCTCCTTTCACCCCTCAACTCCCGCAGGAGTGTGAGTGACATACACTGAGCGCACAGCCCTTCAGCAGGTGATGCTTGAGAGTCCTCTCCAGCCGGGACGCTGCTCTGCACAGCTCTGCCTTCTCCTGGGTCACAGTGCTGAGAGCATTAGTAAGAGAATCATTTTCTTTCAGCAACACATCCACCAGCTGGACCTGGACCTCTGCTGTCATTTTTTTCTTGAGAAGAAGAAAGCAAAAATAAATATATAGGATTTGTTAAAAGGCATGCACACTATTTGTGTGTTTTTTTAAAATTCTCACCAGAGGGTATTTTCTCCATTGACTTCTAGAGAGAATAGAAGGGGGGGAAGAAACATCGACATGAGAGAGACACATCGATTGTTTGCCTCCCGAAAGTGCCCCTACTGGGGCTGGGGAACCTGCAACCAAGGTATGTGCCCTTGACCAGAAATCGAACCCAAGACCCTTTGGTCTGAAGGCCAAAGCTCAAATCACTGAGTCAAACTGGCCAGGGCTATTTGTGCTTTTTATTGTTGGTTATTTTTAGGTATTATTTTAAATGTTTTTGGGGTTCTGTGGGAAGCCTGTGGAGCTGGAAAGAGTTGTCCATTTGTGGGACAGGAAATAATAAAAGTTTTCAAATCACATTTCTTTCCGATCCTCTATGAAACAGACTTGACACAAAATGGAGTTATATGACCAGAGCAGGCCTGTCACAGATACAATGTTCTTTGACACCACAAACAGGCAGCATCCAAGGTGACCACGGAACATCATGTGCTCATCCCTGAAGCCCAATGAGTAAGTCCCTTAAAACAGGCTCATTATCTTTTCTCATAATCAGAGGAACCTTCAGCCTGCGGCGGGCCCAGAAGGCATGGTGTCCAACAGACAAGAGGGCAAGAACACACTGCACCCATCCACTGACTGCGCTCAACGAGCACGTCAGAGGGTGAACAGGTCCAAGGGTGAGCGGGTCCACATGCATGCTGCTCTCAGGTAAATATCAAGATTTCATAATTTTCAGAGAACGCTGATCAGTAATTTGTATCAGCAACTTGAAATGCCTTCGATGTAGCTGATGGGGAGTGCAGTGCTCCCCGAGGCAGTCTTAGAGACCCAAACTGCTCTGGCTCTCAACACAAATGCTCAAGGAGCAGGTTGCGCGGGAGCACGACAGACCACCAGGCTGAGAGGCACCAGAGAAAGCGCAAGTGAGCACCTGGCCCCTACCAGACACAGGAGGAGGCACATGCTCACTCATCCAGACTGCCAACTTGAAAAATGAGAAGGAGGCAATGAGGGAGGAACAACCAGTCACAATAAAAAAGAAACCAGGCCCCAGGTGGCCAGAGGAGGCAGGCCATGGAAGCTGTCTCTCACCTGGAGGAGCTGGGTTCTCACCTGGGGAGAGCCAGATGTGCTCAGCTGGGACTTGAGGTCTTCTAATGTCCGAAATAAAGATGTCACTGCTTTCTCATTTGATGATGTCCAATCATTAACTGTCCTATAAAAATAAACATTTAAAAGGTTCATATGGATTCCAACCGACTGTCAACCAAGGCCACAAAGATGAGCTTGTGAGCAAGCTCACATAGACCACCGGTAGCATGCTTGCCAAGCATTTCATCAAGCCATGTTCTGTCCACAAAGGTGGCTGCTGGGAGCCCCTCTAGTGAGAGTGGCAGCCATGAGGCAGTGCAACCCTGAAGTGGACAGTCGGTAAAGCTCAAAAACCTCCGGCCACTGACCACTGGGGCTCCCTCAGCACTTCTGCCTCCTATTGCTGCTTTCTGCCGGGATCTTGTCCATTACTAGAATAGTGTCCTAAACAAATCTTTAGTGTTCTATCAATTAAACCCAACCATAGATGGAAAACTGTGTTTACTTGGTTTCTGTGTATTCAGAGAAGGGCAAATGTCAATATTAACTGTTCTGTTCAAACAAAACACCTATGTCTTGGCTAGTCAGCCATGAAACAAATTTTGGTAGCGTGAATGGCAGCCCCAGAGCCTCAGGTAAGACAGACATAGCAGATACTGGCTCTTCCCAGTTCAGTGGGCTCAGGTGGGAGCTGGCATCGGGTCTGGACTCTCTGGATGGTGAATAATTATAAAGGGGTGTGGGACAAGACAATATAAAAGAAACCTTAATTTTCTGTCATATTAGAATGCAGGAGAGTGCTGTCCGTAACTCATTTTTAGGTATTATTTTAAATGTTTTGGGGGTTCTGTGGGAAGCTTGTGGAGCTGGACGAGAAATAAGAGTCAGTTTCATTAAAACATGGACCTAAAACTGCAGGCACACCTAAAGCTCAGAACTGTTCACAGTGAAAGGTGCAGGGTCACACAGAACTTGCTGGTTCCCCGTGACTGACCTGTCTATGGTCTGGTTGATGAAGCTGGTCAGCAACCCTGCCGCACAAAGCAGCTGCTGCCGAATCGAATCCAGACCCTGCTGCTGCTCTCGGAGATGCTCCGACTCCGGGGACAGGTGCGCCGCCTCCCTGGCCTCCAGCTCCCTCATCTTTCTCTGAAGCTGCTTGATCTTGTGCTCGTGGCGCTGGCGCTGCAATTCCAACTCTCTCTGTTGTCAATGCAGAGCAGAAAAGACCATCACACACAGTCCAGAAACCTAGCTCTGCACCATGGGGCTCCGCCCAGTGTCGAACCCAGGGGCTGGGCTGCTCTGCCCTGCACACCACCCCCAATGGGACATCCACACTGGGCACTCCACATGTGACATGGGGTCAGAATAGCTCCTGCCTCGGACAGCACAATCCCACACTGCAGTCTCGGGGCTGAGGTTTTGTGCTTATTTCTGAGAATGGCCAGGCTTTACAGGCCCAAGGTAAGCAGCAGATACAAAGGAGAGGGGCCAGGACACTGACATACACAGGATGAAGCCTCACAGGCCCGAGTTCTAGTTCCCCATTATCAACATACATGTATGTGTACACATGAACACACAACATGCACAGACATAGAAGATGCACACGAGCATGCACACCATGAATCTGGGGGTGCCCTGGGGTCTAAGTGGGGGGAAAAACCCCTGATACAAAGCTCTCCACCAAGGAGGTGCTGAGAAAAGTCAGTCAGCAAGGATGCACTCACTGCCAAGCACACAGGACCTGCGTCTCCACTGGGAGTGACCAGAGAGGGCAAAGGCAGTGTGGCGAGGAGAGCGCAGGGTGGAAGGGCCTCCTCATGGGGAAGAGAAGTCTGTGTAACTGAAATGCGCAGACAAGAGCTTAATTCCACTTGCCTCCACAAAATAAGTGGGGACGCCTCCTGGCCACACTCTGACCACTCTCTGTCACACCTCCAAACTACTCCACTTTTCAAGATGTCTGGCGATAAAACACTACAACTACTGTAAAGATTCCTAATGGTATTTGAGCTGTAGCTCAGTAAAGCTGTTAAAAATATTAATTACTTCCCTCATATTAATCTACAAAAATAATTTTATAGTATTTTGGAATATGATTAATCCTTGTAGCATTTAGAAACCTAGAATTTGGTTCTTAGAAACACATTAATTTCTTAAGTGCTTCATGGCAAGCTAACTACTATAAAGACCAGGCCATTCGTTTTCATTATGCATTTAAAAAAACATTTTGTAATTTGCAAATACAGAAATTGTGAACGTTTTTTTTTCCCCTCCATGTTTTTAGAAATTATTTCTTAAAAGGCCGAAGTAAATGTCAATGCATGAGAAACAAAGGCTTTTGGTTGACATAAAATGTATCTAAAGTTAAGGCCCATCCGAAAAATAAAAGAGGTAACACTTCAAATCATCGTGTTATCTAAACCAAAGATACCACAAATAAATAAAGCTGTAGACCAATGTCCTGTATAGAGAGAGGCAAAATCCTTATCAAAATGCTAACAAACTGAATCCAGCATCATATAAAAAGAATTACACACCAAATTAAGTGGGATTCATCCCAAGGAATGCACGGATGGCTTGCCATATGAAAAGCAATGCAAAACACCACATCAATAGAATAAAATGCAAAAGCCATAGCTCTTAAAAGACACCATGAAAAACAAATCCAATACTCTTATGATTAAAAATCATAAAGATTGCTCAGCTGGTGCGGCTCGGTGGTTGAGTGTCGACCTATGAACCAGAGGTCACGGTTTGATTCCTGATCAGGGCACATGGCTGGGCAGGTTGTGGGCTCAATCCCCAGTGTGGGGTGTACAGGAGGCAGCCTATCAATGATTCTCTCTCATCATTGATGCTTCTCTCTCTCCCTCTTCCTTCCTCTCTGAAATCAATAAAAATGTGTTTTCAAAAAATAATAAAGATTAAAACAACTAGGAATAGAAGAGCATTTCCTCAGATAAAGGGCATCTCAAAAATCCCATCATACTTAAAGTGAAAGACTGACTGCTTGCCCTACAATCAGGAACAAGGCACGACGTCCCCTCACCACCTCCATCAACGCTGCACCATTAGCTTTGGTCAGGGCAGTCAGGCAGCAAGAAGAAATAAAGACACAGGATAGAAAAGGAGGAAGTAAAACTATGCCTATGTTAAGAGGACATGATCGTGTACATGGAAAATCGCAAAGAATCCATTAAGAAATACTGGAACTAATGAACAAGTGCAGCTAGGTTGAGGGAAACAAGATCAACATACAAAAGTCAAATGGACAGCTGTACACCAGTGGACAGTCTGAAGTAAAACTAAAATTGTAATTCCATTATAGCAGCAACAAAAATAACAACATATCTAGGAATGAATTTAACAAAAGAAGTGCAAAGCTTATCATCTGAAAGTTATAAAACATTGTTGAAAGAAATAAAAGACCAAAATAAATGGAGAGACCTTCTAATTTCATGGGTGGGAAGACTGAACATGGTTGAGGTGACAATACTTCTCAAAGAGACCTACAGAGTTGGTACAATGCCTATTGGGATCCCAATAGAAAAAGCCAGTTCTTGAATTGCGTGTAGAACTGCCAGGACCCCAACATCTAAACCGTGAAAAAGAACAAAGTAAAAGGCTTCCAGCCTTGCCACGGAGTTGCAGTAGTTACTTCTTCCAGCATAGGACTGACCAGGCCAGCCGAGCAGAGGGACCAAAACAAGCCCCCGTCCCGTGGGTCATCCTAACCCTACCAACGTCGCTGCTAGGCGCTATCATTGGCCGAGGGCGGCTCTCACCCGTTTCTCCTTGTCTCTCTGCCACTTCTTCCACTTGTCCGTGTCTGCCCGGCTCTGCCTTGTCTCCACTCTTCTGCTCATGTCCTTGAGTCCTTCTTGCTCTGCCAGCCTCGTGTGTAACTGCTCTAACTCTGCCTGCAGCTGTGTGGGCTTCTCCCTCTCCCTGTCCCGATCACAGCTCAGCTCTGGTTTGGGGGTCCGCAGGGCCTGCACAGTGGACCTCAGCCTGGCACTCACCTCCTTCTCTCTCTCGAGCTCTGCACAGCGCCTCTGCACCTCAGCCTCCAGCTGCTGCTGGGTGCACATGGCGTGCTGCTGCACTTTCTCCAGTGCTGCCTGCAGCTCCGCCACCCGGGTCGTCTCCTCCTTCAGCTTCCGCAGCAGAGCACGGTGTGCCTGTGTCTCCTGGTGAGCACAGGCCTCCTGTGCCCGCCGGCTCAGCTGCTCCGTCAGGACTCGCTCGTGCTGCAAGGCCTCAGACAGCTCCTGCGAACGGCCCTGTGCAGCCTCCAGGTTCCGGAGTAGCTTGGAGAGCCGGCTCCGCTCCTGCGCCAATAACGCCTCGCAGCGTGAGGACTCAATTTGCAGCTCCTTCTGAAGGTTGTCCTTTGCTGTCTGCTCGTGTTTTAATGCTACACACAGTTGATTATTCTGAGCGTATTGCTTCTCCAAAGATATTCTTAACTCCTGGGTCAGGGAAATGTAAGATGGAAAAATTAAAACTGGAGAAAAGTATCTAAACAGTTTTTCCACCCAAGTTTCTGTTGCTAACCTTCGACCAGCAATTATACCTTTCGAAATTTACCCTGTGGATGAAAGAAGTATGTATGGCTGACCCTTTAACCACGTGGGTATTCGGAGCGCAGACCTCTCTCGAAGACAGAAATCTGCATATAACCACAGTTAGCACTCCGCATATGCCAATTCCCAATACGAAGTTGACCCTTAGAACAGTGGTCAACTGAAAGAATCCACATATAAATGGATGCACACAGTTCAAACCTGTGTTTTTCAAGGGTCAACTGTATACTAACTTTTGTTACCTTTTTGAGTAAACACACATACACATCTTGGGTTCATTCTCCCTTCCTTAGAACCACAACACTGAGGACACTAAGAGGACAGACCACACACACGCAGTTTGAGCTGAACCAGGGTCTGTGTTGTTGAGAGACAGCTTTGTCCTAACTGGGGAACTGATGGTCAGCTTGCCCAGGACTATGGAACACCTGCTGGACACGTGGTCATCAAGCTGCCAAACAAAACACGGATTCACACATATACTGTACATCTCGCACAGGAGCTGGGTCACTACAGTTTATCTGGTTGACACCAGCTTCTGAGGCTGTGCCTTGTGTGGAAGGAGGCAGTGTCCACTCTGCAGAACCAAGCTCGCAGAGATGGTGGGGACCATGTGGTGCAGCGCTGGCATCACATGGTCATCACACCCTCTGTCACTGCAAAGCTGCTGAGTGTTTTACCTGAAGACGCAGCCCTACCTTACTGCCCCAAAACCCTGCCACCTGGGCTCACCATCCACAAAAAGAATCAGAAGCAGCATCAAAGAGAACGGCCTCCCAGCTCCCATCCTGGCCCCCTTACCTCCAGGGCCTTGGAGTCCTGGCCCTCCCTCTGCAGGTGCTCCAGCTGCTCCTGCTCCAGCCGGCTCTGCAGGGCGCGCTCCTTATTGCGCTCGCTCTCCAGCTCCTGAAGTGCGGCCTTCAGGTCGTTCTCCTTGCTGTCTAGTACAGACCTGTGTGGGGAGAGAGGTAGTCAAACCCCACGTTGCACAACGCTCTGAAGGGACACAGTCCTACCCTCAGGGGCCGGGAGCTCCCAGGACGAGGCAGGTAGGCCCTGCTGCTTCCTCATTATCTACACACATGCTCAGTCCCGCCTTCTCGCTCTAAACACACGGGAGCAGGACACTTTTGTCTAATACCTACTGCGCATGCAGCACAAGTTATGGCACCGAGGCTCCATTACTTCACTGCCAAGAATGATGTGGTGAGAACTATGTAACTTTCATTTATTCTACCAAAGGTCTGATGACAGCCTGGGGGCTGGCGGGCAGTGTATCACGAAGGCAGTACCATACGTACCTCAGCTGGAGAACCTCCCTCTGCACGTCATTGAGGGACTTCAGCAGCCTCTCATTGTCCTGTTTACACTCACAAAGTTCCGATTTCAAAGCTTTGACTGCATTCTGCTCCGCTACTAGCAGCTTTCGGGCGTTATTTGCTTTCTGTTGTTCTTCATTGAGGGTTTTCTGTAGATCACTCGCTATACATTTTTCCTGCTCAACCTTATATGCCAGTAACTCAACTAAGAAAAAGATTAGAAAACATAAAATAGCATTATTCATGAGTCCAAAGAGAGTTGTACAGACGATTTAATTACAGACAAGTCAGTTAAGGAAACAGGGAGAATGAAGTTTCTTCAACCTAAAAGGCATTGCTTCTGATGGTGCCAGAGGTACATTCCATCTGCCTGTTGCTGGTTCCTCCAACACACACAGCACCAGGCCTCAACACAACATGGTTCCCGGGGTAGGCCACACACCCCTCAGCCCCTGCAGCAGTTCAGATTTAGGGTCTCCCTGGAGGCTGAATTTGGAGCTAAGCCGAGATGGACCTGCATGTGGAAGGCTGCTCACAGCCCTCCCTGCTGGGGGCAGGAAGGCCAGGTGTGACCATCCCTGTGCTCTAAAATGTCATCCCATCTGTCACTCTTCTGCTAAACCTCCCAACAGAGACAACTCCAGCTCAGAAGGCTTCACTGGAGAATTCTCCCAAAAGTTAAGGAAAAAATAAACCTAGTTCTATAAAAACCCCTCTGGAAAACAGAAGGGGAGTAGACAGATGTCAGTCCTCCACAAAGCTGGCGCTCCTCCAATGCCAAAACCAGAAGAACACTACGGACTAGAATCCGCCATGAATGCAGATGCAAAATATGAGCAAACCCAGCCCAGAAATATACAAAGGATAATGCACTATGACAAGGGGTCACAGCCAAAATGCAAGACTGCTGCCACTAGACCAGCGGTTCTCAACCTGTGGGTCACGGGATTAAGAAGGTTGAGAACCACTGCACTAGACAGACTTAGTTGGCCATCATTCAGCTTCCAAAACTAAGGAGAGAAGGGACTTGCCAGAGCTAACAGAGGGTCTCTGTGAGGACCACAGTTATCATCCAATTTAAGGGTAAGACATGGAGTGCTTCCCCTGTGGCCAGGAGCAGGGCCAGACACTCCCTTCACCACGTGCTCCAGGGCCTGACCAGTGGACAGCGAGAAAAGGGGGTAGATGGGAAAGAAAAAATATATATTTTTTTAATTCACAGGTGACATGAGCACCTCTATAAAAAATACCCAACGAATCTAATTAAATGTACAAACCATAACAGTTACTTAAGCCCAGTGCAAGCTCCAGAGACTCTCCCAGACTAGGTCCTGCTGGCACCCAGCATATCTGCTCAGACACCAGGCCCCTCACCATCTGCCAGCACTCTTGGCAAAGCCTCTGCGTTGACTGGTCTCAGAGTTCTATGAACTGAGAAATATTCCAGCCACCATATTCTGATGACGAGGCTGACATTCCCTGCACTCAGGGACCTGAAGAAACCAGGATGTCACTGCTGCCACCAGATCCAGCTCTGGTCAGTCCAGAGGAGCTTTGCTAACCTGTGTGCCACCTTACCCACCAGGTGAACCTCAGGTGGGCACATTTCTCAGGGGTGCACCCACCCTGCCTGCGCAGCTGGTGTTCTTGCCGGCTCCCATGGGCCTCCGCACTGGTCAGCGCTGCGCACAACTGCTGCAGCTTTTCCTGGTTCTGCAGGTGCGTCAGCCGTAGCTGGGCTCGCAGGGCCTGGATCTCGGACAGCAAGCTGCTTCTGTCGGACTGACGTAGGTGCTCCAAGGACTTCTCCTGCAGGTCCCCCTGGAGTGGGGCAAAAGAGGGACAGCAGTCAGATAGGAAGGCTCCGCAGGGATGAGGAGCCCACCCACATGGGGAAACAGGATGAGAAGGGAGCATGTTCCAAGTGCTGGTGGCTCCAGGCAGAAGCAGCACACCCTCTGCACACACCAGCCTCCACTACTGACTCTATCCCTGGCTGGGAGGTAAGCATGCACTCGCCGAGGACATGAGTGACCCTCACCCCCAGCACCTTGGGTCTCGTTCTCGGGCCTGGCCTGTGCCTGGGGGCTGCTCTGACTAACCTCACACCCTGACTCTGGACTCAAGCTCATAACCTGGGGCTGGGCAATCTGAAAATGCTTTTCCTTTCAAGGGAAGGCCAGTTATCTCTAGAACAGAGTGAGGTATAAAGGAGGGTAGAGGCACATAACTTTCCTTCTGTGTGATAGAATTCATGCAGAAACATGCAGTATTACACTTGGTGTGTAGCAGGGTTTCCCCTCAGTCATGGGCATGTTCCCAGGTCAGCTGAAATAGGGGTAAGCTCTAAGGTAACCCAGGCCCAAGCTTACCTGCTCCTGGACCACCTTCTGCAGTCTCTCCACCAGAGCACCGTGGGCCTTGGGGTCAGAGCCGCCGAGTTGAGGCTGCAGCTCCACCGTCAGCATCTCTCTCTCCTTTTCAAATGCCTCCTGGACTACCTGTAGGAATTCTCCTCTCCAGTCAAGGCAGGTGTCAGAAAGCTCCTAAAATTAGAACAAGAAGCTCAGTGTTTGCAACAGATGCATCTAAAGGCTAGAACAGGAGCTACTCCAACAGGAAAGGAGACACATGAGCACCCCCCGGACTGCCCAGGGCAAGAAAGGCCAATGCTGCCATCCAAGCAGAGAAGAAACCACTGAAGACGATGGAAACAAGGTCAAGCAAAGTCAGCAGGCAAACCTTTTTCCAACACCAGGCCTGCGTCTGCGGTAGGCCCAAGGCCAGAAGTGACGTTGGTAAGTGCATGCCCGAGCACATGACTGCACAGGGTAGAGGCTTGGGGTCATGTGTGTGCATACACAGGGTGTGGACGTGCACAGGCAGCCACCCTTAGGCTACCTGCTCTGGACCTCTTCCCTACAGGTTCAGCCTAGTGTCCTTCCCACTATTCCCTCAAAGCCATGGCAGGTTGGTTTCCCTTGGACGTAGTTCACATTTGGCCCTCACCTCTGCACTGCCCCCTCCTGGCCTCCCTGGCTCCTTGTCTGCAAAGTGGACACTGAGACCCTGTGGGCTAAGGCCTGGCCCCCTCACATGTGGCTGGTGCCCATGAATGTGAGTGAGAGGGTTGCTAGTCAATATCACAGTCTTCTTGCCACCATGGACCACCTCTTGTTTCCTATTCCTGCTTATTTGGCAAAACAATTCCAAATTTTTATTGACATCAAGAGGAGGCAAGTTGTCAGTTTCTTCACCATTACTGGAACTACCACTTAAACTGTTTTCTAAAACAAGAGAAAATACCTTCTCTGCCTGTTGGGGTGCTGGGGTCAGGTGCCCCCTCAGAGCTGGCACTGCCTCCAACAGGCCCTGGCCAGCCCTCAGGTAGTGCTTGATGGGTGTGCTTGGCTCGCCCTTGCTGAGTGCGCTGGGGTATCCATGGTATTCGGACAGGGCCAGGATGTGGTGGCTCTCGTCATACACCATCTGCAGCAAAGCCTACAAGAGCACACGCATTTGAAAAAGGAGGAAAAGCAGCTTGAAAGCACTCATCCATTCACTGTCCTGCCCTCGCCAGGAACGCTCGCTGGGGCCGCCTGCACAGTACTCGCATGGCCTTCATCAAAGAGCAGAACCTACTGTCCTGTGAGGTTTTCAAACTTTCCTCCACCATAACCGTCAGAAACAGCAGGGAACTGGTTCTGAAAGAGTGAATTTCTATATAAGCCCCTCCAAGGATGACTCCATGATGGAGCCATCCCATCGGTTCCTGCACAGTGAACATCATCCTTCCCCAAAGCCTGAGAGCAGCTCAGGGGAGGGCCTCAGGCCAACTTCTATGGAGAGGTCATGAAGACTCCGAAGACTCCATGGACTTTCCTGGCTCTCCTGGGACCACAGCTGCCATACTATGAGGAAGCCCCATGGGAGGTGTGTACATAAGTCCCAGCTGATGGGTGATACCTTAGGGGACAAGGTGCCTGCAGATGGAATAGCTAAATCATGGGGGTGTCCCGACACAGGGTGCAAAGAAACAGTTCCAACAGATTGGCCCTGAGTCCCTGCCCACAGGTCTGTGAGAACAGGAGAGGGCCGTTTACTATAGAGCAGCGGTTCTCAACCTGTGGGTCGTGACCCCTTTGGGGGGTTGAACGACCCTTTCACAGGGGTCGCCCAAGACCATCGGAAAACACATATATAATTACATATTGTTTTTGTGATTAATCACTATGCTTTAATTATGTTCAATTTGTAACAATGACATCGGGGGCCACCACAACATGAGGAACTGTATTAAAGGGTCGCGGCATTAGGAAGGCTGAGAACCACTGCTCTAGAGCAATGGGGAACTGGGACACGCATGCTGGCCATCTATGTCCTGCCCAAAGAGGCTGAGCGAGGAGGAAGGCGGCACCCCAGAGCTGTCCTCGTGGAGAAGCTGGTGTTAGGATCAGTACACTCCTCACATGAGGCACAAAGGTAGGACAGAGCTGAAGCTCAGCTCTCTGAGCAGAGCATGATCCTCATGCAACACTCAGAGGCCAATGGCGCAGAGTGGGCCAGAGATGGAGCCCATCAGCGCACCTCGCCCTGCTCCCACCACCCATTACCTTAACTTGTTTCGGGTGGACTTCCTTCTCCTTCATGGCTTCCAGTGGCTGTTGGAAGCTTCCTGAGGCGGGGGACGGCACTGCAGGACTAACAGTGGGAGTTTCAAGTCCTCCTGAACCTTGGTTTAGTGTCTCTCCACACCCGAAGCCATTACCTAAATAAAACACCACCAAATCAGTGTCTGAAACTGCAATTCTATCAGGGGCATTCCTGGGGATGCTCTGCAGAGTGCTGAGGGGGTGTCAGACCCCCCACTGGCCTGTGCCATGTGAGGCTGCGCCTGGAAACACCCAGATGCCTATAGCTGCAATCTTCTCCCTGAAAAAAAATCAATGAACCACAAAGATGGTAAAAATATTTTAATAAAAACTTCAGATGAGATCTACATACATTAAGAAAAAGTGTCTTTTGCATGTTTAAAATATTAATGTTCATGATTTGAACATAAATCTTCAGATATTTCAGTCACTTTCACACAGATGTTGATGTGTGTCTCCTCATCTCTGAGAGACAGAACCCACAGGACTCTGCAGAGCAAGTGCCACAGGCAAAAGACACACACAAACCCAAGGACAGGGTAAAGGCAGGTAAGAACCCGGACACTGAGGATAAAGAGACAGGACAGGAGGTAGAAGATGCCAACAGCAAGGACAGGTTGGGAGCAGGTGGACAAGCAGCAGATATCTGGGTAGGAAAAGCCCTAAAATCAGCCATCAGGGCTGGGGAACCCTGAACCAGGTCTAGAATTAGAGGCTCCCGGAACCTCTGTCAAATGCAGGGGTGGGAACCTTTTTTCTGCCAAAGGCCACTTGGATATTTATAACACCATTCGTGGGCCATACAAAATTATGAACTTACAAATTAGCCTGCTATATTTGGTTAAACATTTAATTAACTCGCCCCTAATGCCTTGGCAGGGCAAGACCAAGTGATTTCACAGGCCTTATATGGCCCACGGGCCGGATGTTCACACCCCTGATCTAATGGGAAGGGGTCCTCAAATCAGAATTCAGAATCTTTCAGAAGCTCATAGGCCCCAGACCCATTCCTGAGCCCTGCAACGAGCAGCCAGTTCAGGAGGCTGGAAGCATGAGCTCTGCAAAATGGAGGGGGCACCTGATGGAAAAGCAGCTTCCGACCTTCTGTCTGCTCCTTCCCACAGCACCCGCGTGGGGCAAGGAGAACTTCGGGGGTGCTGGCAAGGCCTTTGGAACTGAGCTTCCTGAGAGCGTGCAGGCTAAGTCATCCAGGTTCTCAAACAGGCTGAGCAATGTTCAAACACAGAAGACAGAGAGAAATAGAAATAAAGGAGAAAGATAGGCAGTACACACAGCAAACCAGGTAAACGTCAGCACTGGGGAATCTGTGAAGGATATGCAGGAATTCTCAGTGCTTTTTGGACTCTGAAACTGTAAAAATAAATAGTTTTTTAAAAAGATGAAGAACTCACTGTTTTCACTTCCATTGCTTTTGCCTTCTAACCCAAGAGGAGATGATCTTGACTTTTCTTGAGAATCAAGAGACGTTATGATAAAATCCTCAACATCTTTCTCCTATTCAAATAGGTAGAATTTTAAATGATTATAAAATAACTTATTACATCATGGAATTGAACTTGCCTGACAGAAACATTCTGAGGCCTGAATTTATCATCTTCCCACAAATAATCCAAATAAAAGTGTTTAAACCTTATGTATATATTTGAGGTCACATGCTTCTAATAATGTAATCAAATTCACCCACAGTGCTCTAGGAATAGTTTAAACAAGTCATTAACAAATATTTCAGATTACGCCCTAGCCGGTTTGGCTCAGTGGATAGAGCATCAGCCTGCGGACTGATGGATCCCAGGTTCGATTCCGGCCCAAGGGCACATGCCTGGGTTGCGAGCTCGATCCCCGGTGGGGGGGGGGTGCAGGAGGCAGCCGATCAATGATTCTCTGATCAATGATTCTCTCTCATCATTGATGTTTCTATCTCTCTCTCCTTCTCCCTTCCTCTCTGAAATCATAAAGACATATATTTAAAAAAAAAATTCAGATTAAAGTACTTTTGTATGAAATGGTAGAATATGATACTCCAAATAAAACATATATCCTAATTTACTTTTTATTTGATCTAACTCAAGATAAAATACCACGCCCTAACCGGTTTGGCTCAGTGGATAGAGCATCGGCCTGTAGTCTGAAGGGTCCCAGGTTCGATTCTGGTCAAGGGCATGTACCTTGGTTGCAGGCACATCCCCAGTAGGGGGTGTGCAGGAGGCAGCTGATTGATGTTTCTCTCTCATTGATGTTTCTAACTCTCTATCCTCTCCCTTTCTCTCTGTAAGAAATCAATAAAATATATTTTAAAAAAAGATAAAATACCAAAACCGTTAGGAAAGATGTAATCTAACAAAAATAATAAACTGAAGTGTTCCTGAAATTAATTAGCATTACACATGGAACCTGTTAAATATGCAATACAACCAAAAATAAATCTAAAAAACATTCTAAATAAAAAACCCATATGCAAACTACTACAGTGTATGACTGTACTTCTCAAAATCAATATTAGTTAAGAAACTTAGTGTCCCCCCACAAGAAAAAAAAACTTAGTCCTAACGATGCATCTCACATACTTCCAAAAATCACCTAAGTGTCTCAATGTTCACATTACAGTGGATTAGGGTTAGTCCAGCAGAAAGCTGACCATCCCTACACACAGCTGACCAGGGGACTGTGAGGAGCTCATCCACACCCGGCCCAGAGGCCTGCAGGAGGTGAACCAACAATGGCTGCCGCTGTGACACCACGGGCCATGTAGACACAGTCCCATGGGAACACACTGGGGCCCTGGGCACCATACAGACACTGAAGCAGGACAGCACCCACAGCACCCAGGGAAGCCAACCTACCACAACCATACGATGCACATGAGGATCAGCGGAGGGAGCCCTGTCTGCGGCCAACGAAGACTCTGCCCAACAAGGGGCCTTTTCTGGTGCTGACCCACCAAGGGAACAAAGCAGCCCCGACTGGTCAGCCTGGAGCATTGAGGCATTCGTCCTTTCCCTCAGGGAGATATCCAGGCTGTGCTGGCTCAGGACGTCCAAGCAGGGTGTCAGGGGCAGGCTGGGTGATGGCTCGAGCATTGAGTCCTTCCTGACAACCTCAGGGGAGCTCCAGGAGGACAGGTCCATCGCACTGAGTGCATTCTTCAAGGGCTCAGCCTCCTCAGTGTAGGTTAAGTCACAGGAGCTACTCGGCAAGCTCACCTGTAAACAAAGTGACCCATCCTGCAAATCTACCTTGTCTTCCATGGGAACATTTGGCATTTCATTTCTTATCAATGAGTCCTGATTTCCAATAATGTCAATTACATCCTGTGTAATTTTATTGCTATTAAATTCATCAACAGGAGGCAATTTCTCAGTTTCTTCACCATTACTGGAATTACCATTCAAACTGTTTTCTAAAACATGAGAAAATGCCAATGGCTGTTGAGAGTTGAAATCCTCTGTCTCAATGTTCTGGAAGTTCATAGAATATACCAGACGGTTCAGTTTTTCTTGAAGCTGTTTCACCTGAGTTATGAGATCAACTTTCTGCAGCTTAAAACACTCCCGTAGTTTTTCTTTATCCTACAAGTGAGATAGAACAAGCATACAGAAAAATAACTGCATTATATGCTGTAACATTTGTCTGTCAGCCAGTTTTATGAGCCAATTTCAGAGACTAAGAAATTAAGCATGAGATTCCATGATGAGCCCTTTGGTCCCTCTAGACTGTTAAGATTTCAAATTTTTAAAAAGACAGAATCAAGGCTTAAAGCTCTGTGCCTAAAAGGTAACTGTTGGAGACGATTCTGGAAAGATGGCACAGCAGAAAGTACAAGAGTCTATCTCCCCACCTGGACATCAACTGCACTGGCAGGATCTTATCTGATGTAATAAAGTCAAACCTCAGTTCTTAAACATCTCCTGTCTCACAATTCACTTCTCAATCCAACAAACCTTTCATGCTCCTCCTTATATGATCAGTCACACATCTCTCAGGTGACAAAGAGAGAATGCACGAGTGAATCAGTTTACCAGTAAATCTCAGGTTAACATCTCAATACAAAGGAGACAACCAGTATTCAAAATCTTCCAATGAAACAAAGCTGTGATCTGACAGCTTCACTGGTGAATTCTATCAAACATTTAAAGAACTGATATTAATCTTTCTCAAACGTTTCCCATAAACTGAAGAAGGAGCACCAGGCTCAGAGGGCTTCACTGGTAATTCTACCAAACATTTAAGGAAGAAACTATACCAGTTCTCTACAGTCTCTTTCGTAGGACAGAAGCAAAGGGAATGCCTCTTAGCTCATTCTATGAGGCATTACCTTGATACGAATGCCAAACAGTACAAGAAATGAAAACTATAAACCAATGTTCCTTATGAACATTTATGCAAAAATACTCAACAAAATACTAGAAAATTGAATTCAACTGAATTTTAAAGGATTATATACCACAAGCAAGTGGTATTCATTACTGGAAATGCAAGGGTAGTTCAACATAGGAAAATCAATGTACTATAACACATTAACAAAATGAATGAAAAAAATCACACAATTGATGCACAAAAAGCATTTGACATAATTTAACACCCTTTCTTGATAAAATCATTCAACATGACTAGGAATAGAAAGAAACAACCTTAACATAATAAACACCATACATGAGAGACAGTGAAAATCATATTCAATGGTGATAGACTGAAAGCTTTTCAACTAATAACAAGGAAAGAACATCCACTTTCACCACTTCTCTTCAACAGAGTAGTGGAAGTCCTAGCCAGAACAATTAGGCAAGAAAAATAAATTAAAGATATCCAAATTAGAAAGAAGTAAAACTATCTATGTTCATAGATTATATGGTCTTATATGTAGAAAACCCTGAAGATACCACATTAAAAAAAACAGTTAAAATTATAAAACTCAGTTGCATTTCTCTACACAAACAATGAATAATCTGAAAAGGAAATTAAAAAAACAAATCCAGACTAGTCGCTGTGTGTTCAACCTATGAACCAGAATGTTCGATTCCTGGTCAGGGCACATGCCCGTGTTGTGGGCTTGATCCCCAGTAGGTGGCGTGAAGGAAGCAGCCCATTGCTAATGTTGCGCTCTTATTGATGTTTCTGTCTCTCTATCCCTCTCCCTTCCTCTCTCTCTCTGAAAATCAGTAAAAACATATTAAAAACAAACAAAAAAACTAGCTCCTAGAGTGTCTAAATGAAACGTGTAGGATATTTCAAAGCAAATTTGAAGAGCTATGAGAATATGATAGATTCAGAAGAAAACATGTCACTGTCTACCGTCTACGCAGTGCGTGTGTCCCCTCAACAAAATGCCAGAGAGAATGCCTGTCTCTCCTGAAACGGGCCTAAGTACCTTCACTGTCCCTGATGCTTTGCCATAGTCCTCAGCACTCAAGTGCATTTCATTTTTCACAAGGAGCAGCTCAGACTCCAGCTGCCTCTGGCAGACCGTGAGCATCGACATCATGCTGTCCTGTTTGTGGAGACCGGTGTGGTTTACTGTCACCAGGGCTTTGGCAGGCTGCAGATCATCTTTCACTGGACTCTACAGTAAGAGGAAGAAAACAATGACCATGCTATAAAGATTATACTAAACACACGGAAGGTCAGAAATGCAGGGAGGCCAGCTGCAGGGTGGCCTCAGCTCTGGGAGCTCTAAAGCGTGAGACCAGAACCATGCTGCCATCCTGCTGTCTGCTCATAAACCACAATGGGACAAGATATGCTGGAGGCTGAGGGCTCCGAGGGCACAGGTGCCAGCTGTGGTAGAATGGGGAGCACTCAACACAGAATCCCAAGCTGATGGGGGGTCAGAACTCTACTCAAACATAAACTGAAGCATGTCCCCTGCCCCCCAAAATGAGCTTGAAACATTTTGCACTGAAAATGCTGATAAAAGGTAAACCATTTGATTCCACATCTAATACATGGTTGAGCTCCATATCACTGAGTGTTCCCTATCAAAAAAAGAAGTGTTTTAAAAAGCTTTAGTAACTTACAGCAATAATAAGTTTAAAATTGTACAAAATAGCAAGACCCAGCCTAATCTCACTGCATACATGTGTCCTAACTTAAGGTTCTATAGATCCTAAATGGCAAGGGCCCCAGTCAACACAAGCTACAGACTCACTTCCCCTCCCAGGCATGAGCCACCCATTGGAAACTGCCCACCACAGAGAGGAGAGTCATCAATTAAAACAGAAACAGAAGAGAAGAGTAAGAAAAGTAATTGTTTCCTCAGAGAACCCCCAACTCCTCCTGGTCCAGCCCAGTGCTCCACCTCCAGCTGCTTGGGTCAGGGCCTCCTGCAGGCACCAAGTACACTCCAGCTCTCTGCACACAGACTGCACCTGTGGGACTACAGGGGAACCAGGCCCACCTGTGGATCATCGCCTTGACCCCGGGAGGCCACAGGGAGCTGCCTGCCACCCACATTCTGTTCCGACTCTTCATCACACAAGGTCTCGTCACTCCTGGCCACCTGTCCCTGGAAGCTGCCGTTTACACGATGAAGCACGGCGGTCCCACACGCCTGCTGCTTATCCAGCTCCTTCTGGCACCTCAGAAACCGCTGGTTCAGTGCCTGCAGCTGGTGGCTGAGGCGGACACACTGCACTCGGAGCCGCTTCAGCTCAGGGGGCTCGTGTGTGGCCCCCAGGGGCTGCTGCTCCAGGGTGCGGCGGAGGCAGGTGAAGGCCAACAGGATGGCCTCCAGTTCTGTGGAGTGGGCTGCGCGCCTTCTGTTTATAGCCTCAATTTCCAAATCCCTCTGGGCAATCTCTGCATCCTTTGCTTTGAGTGTAGCCTCAAATTCTTGAATCTGAGAGGCCAAGCCCTGGACCTCAGCCTCCTGGAGGGTAGCGCTGGACTTCAACTGGGCCAGCTGCCTCGCGGCAGCCTCCTCTGCAACCCGCAGGCGCTGCTGCAGAGCCTCCAGGGCCTGGCCATGCTGGTGCTCCTGCTCAGCCAGCAGCTGGCTCAGGGCCTCCTTGGCCTCAAGCGCATCCTGGAGCTCGGCCTGCAGTGTGGCCTGGGCCTCAGCTCTCTCAGCCTGGAGGCGGCACAGCCCACGCTCCAGCTCACTCTGGAGGTCCTCAGCTTGGCTGTCACTGAGCTCATGCCTGGCAGGTCCCCCGAGGGACAGCTCTTGCTGCAGCTTCTCGATGACCTCGTGCAGTTGCTCAATTTCCTCTGCTTTATCCTTCTGCAGCCGCTCCTGGTTCTCCCGCAAAGTCTCAATAATGGACTTCAGCTCCTCGACTTCAGAGCTTCTACTATACATAACCTGCAGAAAGAGCACATTTCAGAGGCAAACTACATAAATGCCTTCAGAATCCCCTCTCAACTTACAGCTATGAATTTGTTGTCAGAAGTAGAGGCGTCACACACTGTTGATGGGAATGCAAAATGGTACTATGGAAAACAGTATGGCAGTTCCTCAAAAATTAAAAATAGAACTACCATATGATCCAGAAATTCCACTTCTGAGTATTTATTCAAAAGAACTAAAATCAAGATTTCAAAGAGAAATTAGCACCCCAGAATCATTGCACTACTGTTCACAAAAGCCAAGATTCACAACCTAAATGTCCACTGATGAATGAATGAAGAAAATGTATATGCATTCAATAGAATATTATTCAGCCTGAAAAACAGAAATCCTGCAATATATCACCATATGGATAAAACCTGAAGACATACTAATAAGCCAGTCACAGAAAAACAAATACTACATCATTGCACTGATATGAGGTATTTAAAACTTAGAGGCCTGGTGCATGAATTTGTGCACTGGTGGGGCCCAGCTGGCCCGCCCCGATGGGGGCCATTAGGGGTGGGCCAGCCAGGGTAAGGGGATGCAGGCAGTTTGCCGGCCAGACCCTCCCCCGATCAGGGTGCGGGGGCTGCTCGGAGGCGGGGCCAGCCAGGGTGAGGGGCCACAGGTGTTCCAGTCGTTCTGCCATTCGGTCAATTTAAATTTACCCTTTTATTATATAGGGTAGTCACACTCACAGAATCAAAGACTAGTATGGTGGTTACCAGGGGCTAGGAGAGAGGGGAAAATGGGAAACTGCTAATCAATGGGCATACACTTTCAGCTATGCAAGGTGAAGAAGTTCTAGAGATCTGCTGTACAACATTGTGCCTATAGTTAACAATATTGTACACTTATACAAAACAGCTGTAAGAACTAACAACACCAAACAACTGTTAATATATAAAAAATTCCCAAAATGCTGCACCCCAACTATGTAACTATCTCAAAAGAAAATCCCGTTGCTGCTGGGCAGCTCATCAGACACTCCACTTGAGGCTGCTGGGCACTGCCACAGAGTCCAGACATCTTTTGTCAGAATTTTGAGGAAGCTCTAACTTGGCCACTTCTCAGTCAATGACACCTTCATACTAATATTTTGCCACCTTTTAAATGTGTATTTAATTAATATTTAAACAACTCTGATTTGATTTTCCTAAAGGGAGAATTTAGAATTTAGGTGTCATTCTGATTTTTTTAAAATATATTTTTATTGATTTCAGAGAGGAAGGGAGAGGGACAGAGATAGAAACATCACTGATGAAAGAGAATCATTGATTGGCTGCGTCCTGCATGCCCCACACTGGGGATCGAGCCCACAACCAGAGCATACGGCCTGACTGGGAATCGAACCCTGACCTGCTGGTTCATAGGTCGATGCTCACTCAACCACTGAGCCATGACAACTGGCCTAAAAAAAAATCAATGAAAAAAATATTCTCAGGTGGGAATTAACAAATAAATACATGCATAAATATGTTAAGAAAATAATTTTAAAAATCCAAAATAAATAAGGAACTCCTGCAACCAAAACAAACAATCCAATGAAAAAATGGACAGTGGACCTGAATAGACACTTTCTCCCAAAAGACATACAGATGGCCAATAGACATATGAAAAGATGTTCAATGTCACTAATTGTAAGAGAAATGCAGCCCTTATATGCCCTTATATGCAGATTAAAACCACAATGAGATCATCACCTAAAACCTGTCAATAAATCCACAAATAACAACTGTTGGTGGGGATGTGGAGAAAAGGGAACCCTCATGCACTGTTGGTGAAAACGTAAATTGGTGAAGCCACTATGGAGAACAGTATGGAGGTTCCTCAAAAAAAAAAAAATGAATAGTATTAGAGATGCCATATGATCCAGCAATCCCACTTCAGGGTATTTATCTGGAAAAACACACACACACACACACACACACACACACACACAAAAATAGTAATTCAAAAAGATATATGCACCCCTATGTTAACTGCAGCATTTTTTACAATAACCAAGACATGGAATCAAGATATGGAAGAAGGGGAGTATTTGGGTTTTTTTGGTGTTAAGCTGTATGAGTTTCTTATTTATTTTGGATATTAATTCCTTACTGGATGTATGATTTGTCCATCAATAGACGATTGGATAAAGAAGATGTATGTTACTCGGCAATAAAAAAGAATGAAATCTTGCAATTTGTGACAATATGGATGGACCTAGAGGGTATGATGCTGAGTAAAATAAGTCAGACAGAAAAAGGCAAATACCATATGATTTCACTTATATGTGGGATTTAAAAAGCAAAATAAATGAACAAACAGAAATAAATTCATAGATAGAACAAACTGGTGGTCACCAGGTGAGAGGAGGGTTTGGGCTGGAGGGCTGAGTGAAAAAGTGAAGAGATTAAGAAGTACAAGCTTACAGAACAGTCATGGAGATATAAAGTACAGCATAAGAAATATAATCAATAATGTTGTAATAACTCTATATGGTGCCACATGGGTAGTACACTTATCAGGGGGATCACTTCAAAAGGTATTTAAATGCCTAATCACTATGTTGTACACCTGAAACTAATATAATACTGTATGTCAAATATATTTGAAAAATAACATTTTAATAATTAGTTGCTGGTTTTAAAGGCATTCCTCAAGCCTGGCCAATGTGGTTCAGTGGTTGAGCATCAACCTATGAACCAGGAAATCACAGTTCGATTCCCAGTCAAAGTACATGTCCAGGTTGTGGGCTTGATCCCCAGTAGGGGACATGCAGGAGGTAGCTGATCAATGATTCTCATCATTGATGTTTCTATCTCTCTCTCCCTCTCCCTTCCTCTCTGAAATCAATAAAAATATATTAAAAAATAAAGGCATTCCTCAAAGTAACACAAAATAATATTCTTAAATTTTGCCAAATATATACTAGTAAGATACCAACACAGATCATTAATATCTCAATAGCCTCTGTCACAGTGAAATTTGGAGACACAAAAAACTGCAGACAAAACTTCTTTTTACTCTAACAGCTGCCTCAGTCCGTATACCCTCTATCAAAATTAATCGGAAAAGCCATTATACACTTTATGTAGTATCACCCCAGAGGTCTCTGTTGATCCAAGATCACACTTATAAACTATTAAGAACATAATGCCCAAGATGCCTTCACGCCAAAAGGACCACCTACCTCGCTGAGAGCGCCACTTCCCATCCCAGCCAGCTGTGCCTCCAGCTGCTCACTCATACACAGTATCTCCTTTTCTTTGTTTTGCAGAAATGCCTATTGAAATGATAATAATAAAAAAATAATGGCGCCAACAAAGCCTTACTATGGAAACAGTCCCCAGGCCTTGCAGACATAAACTATCCTAATAAATAAGCCTGTAGTTTCAAATACTAACACTCAATTTGAAAATGTTTTTCTATTAAAGTGATTTCTATTTAAAGTGACATATTAGTTTGGTTTTCTAAATTTAGTTACACATTTCTCCAGGAAAGTTGTTTAAAGCAAGCATGTCAAACTCGCAGGCGGCGGGTCGTATGACTCGTATGACTCGTTTAAATGTGGCCTGCCAGCCGCAAGTTCCACATGTTTGGTTTAAAGCAACCACCAAAGAGTAAGTAAAGCCCGTTCTTATATGCTCCTCATCTAGTAATTAAGGATGAGTTCCCACTGAGACGATAAGCAGTGATTCTAGAACCGGCCTAAAACTCATATTCACTGAAGATATTCTAAATTGTGCAGTTGCAAGCCTTTGGGAGGATTAGGCACAAATGACACAGACCTGAGGATTTCTTTCAATGCTATCAGTTCACTAATCAAACAATTGCCAGGTTGGCATCTAGGACACTATTTTAAACTCAATGTATTTCAAGGCCATCTTTTAAGATTATGTTTACTTTACATCTTTGATTATCATGTCCACTATATAAGGGCTGTTTTTCTTTTTTGCTTGAAAAGCACAATTACATTAAGATAACAGAGAAGATTTAAAAACAGACATTTTTCCATCCTGAGCGGGCACCCTGGTAATGGCCAGAGCAGGGCCACAGTTCCCAAGTTATGATTTGTTTCCTGGGCAGTTAGGGAAGTGCCTCTCCTACACGCAGCCTTCAAGACATGTCTGTCATCAGTGCTGCAAACCAAAAGCAAGAGTCTGGTGTGGAGGTGAAAGCAGGTGAACTTCCCCAGTCAAGGTGACTCTGGCTTTCCACTCACGAGTCCGAGAAGCCTCCTCCACACTACACTTTCTCGAGCTGCCAACCTCAGTACAGACACAAGTCAGGCACTTTCTGAAATCACCTGCCAGAGCAGGGTCCTCTCTCTTTAGAAGGAAGCCTCACGTCTTCTGGGAAGGCCTGAGGTACCCATGTAAATGATGGTTCCCATGTTGGGCTGCAGCACTTAACCGAGAGAAACATAGATGACAAGGTGGGTCTGGTCACATTACCTTCAAACTGGCATTCTCTTCTTGTAGTTCTCTGACGCTGATGGCAGCATGGCTGTTCTGCAGGTCTAATTTTAAGTTCAGATGTAGTACTTCTTCATTTTTATTAACTAAGTCATCTTTAATCTTTTCTAATTGTTCTTTTAAGTCCAAAACCTTTCAGTGAAACAAATGAAGGTAAACATTAAAAATTACCTAATATTCTAAATGATTTAATAATAATTAAAATCATGCTAAAAGATTTGAAAGTACATGCCAAAAAAATTACTACTATCCTATAACCCACATAAAAATAATAAAATAACAAAGAATACGCAGCAGTTACAAACCCACTGAAGTTATCATTTGGACGTCCTGCCCTTTACACAGCAGTTCAGAGGACACGTGTCAGGCACTGAAGAGAGGAAACCACCCATCCGATCTCTCCATCCCCTTACCTCGCTTTCCCGCTGCAAGAGTGCCCTCTGCACAGCCTCTAACTGGACTTCTGGGCCCTCGGGGCAGCTGTCCACGGGAGGCACAGAGCATTTGCCCTCGTCTAGCTTAGACTGCAATGTGGACACCAGAAGCAAGTGACTCATCTGCTGCTGCTGTAATGCCTCTTTATCCTATTTAAGAAAAAACGAGATTTATTTTAGGCAAGTATTTTAAGACAGCATCAATGTGCTGTCTATTAAAGTGTAAACCATCCCCAGCTCTTCCTGCACACACCTGCACATACCACACCTGATCCCCAGACCCAGCCATGCTCCAGAGTAGAGATCTGCTTGGTGAAGGATGCAACCCCAAACAGAGAGCCACTGGTAGCCCTTGATTACACTGGAGGAACTGATCCTTAGTAATTATTCAACAAGGTACAAAACAGTCTCTAGACCAGGAGTGGGCAAACTTTTTGACTCGAGGGCTACAATGGGTTCTTAAACTGGACCGGAGGGCCGGAACAAAAGCATGGATGGAGTGTTTGTGTGAACTAATACATGTTAACACTGCTGCTGGTGAAGGAGCGGAGGGGAGAGCAAGAGAACCCTCCACTCTTTTGGCTCAGCGGGCCGGATAGAACAGCCGAACTGGCCGGATCCAGCCCGCGGGCCGTAGTTTGCCCACGGCTGCTCTAGACCAGGGGTGGGCAAACTTTTTGACTCGAGGGCCACAATGGGTTCTTAAACTGGACTGGAGGGCCGGAACAAAAGCATGGATGGAGTGTTTGTGTGAACTAATATAAATTCAAAGTAAACATCATTACATAAAAGGGTACGGTCTTTTTTTTTTTTTTAGTTTTATTCATTTCAAACGGGCTGATCCGGCCCGCGGCCTGTAGTTTGCCCACGGCTGCTCTAGACTGTTAGCAAATATAAAAAAAACTGAAAAGAACTTGCCAAAGTACAGGGCAATGGGTGACAATATATGCATACAAAGAATATTAACAGTCTGTTAAAAAGTTTTCAAAGAAAATTTAATATGGATAAAATCGTTACAGCCCATTGGCCCAACTTTGTGTAGGAAAAAAAGGCATTTCCTATACCCCGGCATCTAATAATTCGGTAAATGTTTACTTCGTGGGGGGCGGGTAAGGGGGGTAGGACAGCAGCTTCGAGGAACTGTCCCCAAGTCAGCACCAAGTACCACTCCCCTCCAAGTGATGAAAGGAAGTGAAAGGAGGTGAAACTGGCCGGGTTGGTGTCCTGAGGTAAGAGCCAAGCTTGACTCCTTCAATAATTTTCATGGGCATTTTCAAGAACCTAACACACCTGATAAAAACTAGCCTCCTTGAAGCAGGATTTGTGTTAGGACAAAACCAATGATTCAAAAATAAAATTTCTCAAGGAGCATCTCTTTTCATGTAACTTTTTCTTTTTTTAAATATATATTTTATTGATTTTTTACAGAGAGGAAGGGAGAGAGATAGTTAGAAACATCGATGAGAGAGAATCATCGATCAGCTGCCTCCTGCACATCTCCCACTGGGGATATGCCCGCAACCCAGGTACATGCCTCTGACCGGAACCGAACCTGGGACCTCTCAGTCCACAGGCTGACGCTCTAACCACTGAGCCAAACCGGTTTCGGCTTCATGTAACTTTTAACCTCCAGCTCATTAAATAAATGAAATGTCAGAAGTCTGGTTGCCTTTGAGGAAATGCTGAATGACCAGAAATGCCACAGGTCTCCTACCCTCAGCACAGCCCTCCAGCCTCATCCTAGTGTTTAGATACAAACAAAAGCATCCAAACAACACCATGAAAACTCACTGGAAGCATCTTCACTGGGGGAATTGACATAGTTACTAAATTCAAAAATGAAAATAACTGTAACTAGCACTAAGTATTTAATGAAAAACTTTCTTAAACCTAAAATCTTTAATATTTACTTTATGAAATTACTAAGGAGTACTATAAAAATTGTTATAAAATGCTATTATAGTAAATATGATATTGTGATTTATAATAAAAATATATATTGGTATTCATCTGATTCCTGGCACAGAACTCCTAAAACTCTTGGAATTATTCCTGAGTGATAAGAGTGACAAAGGTGTTTGATATTCATAACAAGCCCCTTCCAGCCACTCCTGAGTTTATGTTACTGAGGTGGCTTTTAGAAAGCCTCAAGGTCACCTAAGGATGGTTGCCAGGGAACCAACAATGTGATTAGAAGGTTGGACTTTTAGTCCACCCCTAACCTCCAGGGAAGGTAGAAGGGCTGGAGGTCAAACCAATCACCAACAACAAATGATTTAATCAATCACACCTAGGTGATGGGGCCTCCAATAAAAACCAAAGGACCGGAGTTCAGAGAGCTTCCAGGTTGGTGAACATATGAAGAAAAGGAGACAGGGGGCATCTGGACAGGCACAGAAGCCCCGTGTACCTTCCCCCACACCTCACCCAGGGGGTCTCTTCCATCACCTGTCCCTGAGTTATATCCTGTATAACAAACAGGTGACCTACTAAGTAACATGTTTCTCTGAGTTCTGTGAGTGACACTAGCAAATTAGTAAAACCAAAGGAGGGGTTGTGGGGACCTCTGATCTATACAACCTGGACCTGGGATGGGCATCTGATGTGATAAGGGGTGAGAGGTTGAGCCCTTAACTTGTGGGGTCTGACGTTAACTCAGGAGGAAGGTGTCAGAACTAAGTTCTAAGACACCCCATTGGAACCTGCTGAGAACTGAACACTTGTTTGGTGTGGGGGAAACCCCTACACGCTTGGTGACCAGAAGTGTCACCCATGAAGTGGTGTAGCAGAGGACTAATCGTGCAGACCTACGAAGCATTTTTCCTTTAGAGCAAATAAAAGCCAAGAGGTCAGAGGGAACTCCGCCAGCAGTTGGTGTGAGGTCCTCCCTAACACAGTCTTCCTCGTGAAAAGGAGGGCCCACCTCGCCCGCCTGCCCCAAGCACCTCAGCGTTCTCAGAGTGATGAACCAACAACAGGGACCCGGACAGAATTCCACACAACATAGGGTGTTACCTGTTGTAGTTCTTTCATAGCTTTTCTTTGCTTCTCCAGTTCTTCCTGGAGCTGGATCACTTTCCTCTTGGTATCAGCATTTGTCTCCTCCAGATGTTTTATTTCCTCTTCCTGGATCAACACTTGTCTATCTGCTAATTCTTTCTTCAACACCAATTCATTAAGTTCATCTGATTTTTCTCTCAATTTTTCCTGTAACAATTCAACCTAAAACAAAAAAGAATGCTTGAAAAACACAATCGTTAAAAAAAAACCAACCATCTCCCAAATAAAAAAGTACCCAAGGCAATTCAGAGAAAGCTGATCTTTTACGTGGCTTTGTAGACCTAGGCTGCAGAGAGAATTGGGCAGTCTCTCAATAAAACACATAAAAATAAAAACATAAAATTTGTTATTAAAATGAGTTTTGATAGTGAGGAATAGACTGCTACTCAGCAATAAAAAACAAGAATGAAGCAGAGATACAGCAACAACCTGGATGAATCTCCAGGCTGAGTGAAAAGCAATCCCCAAAGGCTGCCCACTGCGGTCCATTGTGTAACCATGCGGAAATAAGAAACCATTACAGGGATCTGCTTGAGAGCCCCGTGGGGCTCATCTGCACATCAACGTCCTGACTGTGACCTTGGGCTGGCTTCTGCAAGATGTCACCACTAGGATAACTGGAAGAAGAGCACACAGAATCTGTGTGTCTTAATTCTCACACAACTGCGATTGAAACCACAGTTTTCTCAAAATAAGTTTAATTTTAAAAAAGAATAAACAAATTGACTACAACCACCCCGGACAAGAGGAAGCAGACAGTTCCAGACTAAGCAGAAGGATGTGAGAAAAAGCAGCAAGACACAGAAGCAGGTGGGCCGCCGCCCATATGTCACATGCACCAGCCATGCAGGTAGACAGGGCACCGACAGAGGACACATACCTCCTCATCCAGTTGTGCCTGCTGTCATTGCCGTGTACATGGAAGGCAAAAATATTTTTAAAGATAAAGTTTAAAAACACTGTAACGAATCGCTCCCCCACACACGCTTGTAACCCATGGCAGGCTGACTTACATCCCTGTCGCGGGGGCCCCGGGCCTGCGGCTGGGCTGCCCGGTGAAGCAGCTCCTCCAGCCGCTGGATCTCCTGCTGGAACTCCTCCCGCTCATGCTCCCTCTCCACGGCCTGCTCCTGTCATGAGAGGCAGATTGTGGGGGTTGCTTACTGTGATGTCACTTCCCAATTGCACCCACTTCCCTCTGAAGGGAACCACTGAAAGGTATGAGATGGACAGAGAAGGCTCCAGGTCTGATGCTACAGCCTGAGCTTCCATTTCATACACATGGCCACTGCCCAGTACAATAGGCCCCTCGAAAGGACATTGTGGGAAGGAGAGCTAAATGAGGAGGAGGGCCTTTCCAGGGGATGAGGGGAAGGCTTCTGAAATATTGAAAGGAAGAAAAGTCAGAAAGGGCAAATAGCGCAGGTCCAAACTGGCGCCAGGCACACAGGGCCTATAACTCACTGCAGGAGACTCCTGCCCAAGCCACTGAAAGGAGTGTGGCCACAAGACCAGGGGGTGTTCCCTCAGAATCCCATATCACAAATGTTGACAATGTCTGAACTACCTACCAAGAGACAAGGACATGTGAAGGTCTATTATACATTAATCTTCTCATTGGGCCATAGAAGCTTAATGACCTGGGAAGGGCCCAGGCTGGAAAGATGACTTTCAGAGAGGCAAACAGAATTCAAGGAGCTCTTACATCCATGAACTGCCGCTGGCTGCGCAAGTGCTTGTCCAGGGACACCATCTGCTGCCGCAGGGCGCTGAGCTCCTCGGCCTGTGAGGCGCATGCTTGATGGCGTGAGAGCTGCTCTTCCAGCTCGGCCTCCAGGAGCTTCACCTGGGCAAGCAGAGTCGCCCGGTCTTTCTCACATTGCTGCCTGGTCTCCAACCGCTCTGTGGTGGCAGCTTCCACTTCCCTCCGAAGAGCTACAGTGGCAGAGAACAGAAGGGGAGCCTACAGCACGGGGCATGGCCCTGTGCTGCACCAGGAACACCAACATGTGCTTACTCACAGTGACGCTGCACAGCACAAGCCCCAAAAGGCACCATGGCCAGCCTCCCTGGCAGCTCGAGACCCAGTCCTAGCCAGGGACTGGAGCACAAGGTCTCCAGGGCTTCCAGACTCCCCACAGATACGGCACGGACCTAACCTTCGTTCCCTCTCCCCCTGCTGCACAGCCACCTCAAGATGAGGGAACGTATATCCTGCAAACCAACATGGGCCTGTGTTCTGTCACACACCGAGCTCATGTCCTAACATAGCCGCAATGTAGCCAAATACCCACTGAAAATAAACTCAAGCACATTTGCAAAAATAAATACATAAAATTTTAATATTGCAACCTTTACATGAAAATTGACTAAAGTAAAAAATTTTCAAGAAAGCCTGAGAAGAATCCATCTTGGTGTTCCCAAATGACAGTATCAGGTAACTTTCTAGGAATTACACCTTCACATATAATCCCCAAATAGGGAAAAATAAAATGTAACTTAGGAGTCCTGCCCGAGGCCCGGCCAGTGTGCTCAGTGACTGAGTGTCGACCTATGAATCAGGTGATCATGGTTCAATTCCTGGTCAGGAAACATGCCTGGGTTGTGGGCTCGATCCCCAGTAGGAGACATGCAGGAGGCAGCCAATCAATGATTCTCTCTCATCATTGATATTTCTATCTCTCCATACCCCTCCCTCTCTTTTAAATATATTTAAACAAAAAAATCCAATGCTTTTCTCTTTTCTCTTTTTTTTCTTTTTTAAACCCAATGCTTAAAAAAAAAAAAAAAAAAAAAAGTTCTGTCTGAGGGGACACAAGCCCTGATAAGCCACTAGCAGTAAAACACTCACTATGTGCCCAGGGCTGGGGTAGGATCTTGAAGGAAAAGGGTGACGTCCTCAGTGAATCAAAAGCCAAATTAAATTCTGGGTGCGGCCCTGGCTGGTTTGGTTTAGTGGTCAGCCTACGGACCAAAGGGTCGTGGGTTCAATTCCCAGCCAAGGGCACATACCTTGGTTGCAGGTTTGGTCCCTGACCCCAGTCAGGGTGTAAGCAGGAGGCACCCAATTGATGTGTCTCTCTCATGTCGATGTTTCTCTCTCTTTCCCTCTCCCTCCCTTCCACTCTCTCTTAAACAAACAAACAATGGAAAAAAATATCCTCGGGTGAGGCTTAAAAAAGAATAAGAATAAAATAAATAAATTCTGGGTGCGACGGCTAAGGCTGCAATTCAAGTGGAAGCTATAAATCAAGCAGCATCTAAAAGGAGGCTTGCCGCCCTGACCGGTTTGCCTCAGTGGATGGAGCATCAGCCTGTGGACTCAAGGGTCCCAGGTTCGATTCCAGTCAAGGGCATGTACCTTGGTTGCAGGCACATCCCCAGTAGGGGGCATGCAGGAGACAGCTGATCGATGTTTCTCTCTCATTGATGTATCTAACTCTCTATCCCTCTCCTTTCCTCTCTGTAAAAAATCAATAAAATATATTTTAAAAAAAATAAAAAATAAATAAAAGGAGGCTTGCTTCTGTGGAACCCTGAGTGTTTAGACTACCCCAAAACTGAAATATTAAGTATTTACATTTCACCAGCTTTCAAAGTCTAATTATTCTGGTTTATAAAAATCTGTCGATTATTTATGACAAACTACCGTCACCACTAACATTCTTAAGTAAATGCTCATGCTAGTAAGTTTGCAATTACAGTAAATTAGCCTTAAACATGCAGTTAGGTCAATGTCATTCACAGCCCTTAGAGACACAAAACAAAGCTCACATGTCACTGCTGTGACAGTCAGTGGTGCCTGACCATTCACCCAGACACCACCACCTTCAGGGCTCTGTGCTGCAGAAGAGACACTGGCTGCCAGCACACACGGCCTACATGCAAGCGGGACCGAGGGGAAGGCATCTGCGTGGCTGCCAAGGCAGAGAGCAAAGGAGCCCCACCAGGCCCACCCCTCCCCAACCTAGGACCCCATGGCCCCTAGCCCTGCACAACAGCACACACTGTAGCTCAGTTACTGCCGTAGGCATCACCAGAGGAAGGCATGCCCATTTATACATATGATATTGAAGGCGAAAAGTTATTTTATTTAATAGTTTGCCACAAAAGCTCTGGAATATCTTTTGCTCTTCAGTAAAATATTTGCAGTCTGGTGCAAACACAGCATATGGCACATAAATCACTTGTTTGTTTTCACAAACCTGAGTCCTTGTGCGCTATAGTAACAGGAACGCCTACAAATGAACACATAGCACTTTCAGAGATGAAACAGGAGAATGTGCGACCTAGAATGTGACCATTAGAAACAAGAAAGAGGACAGTGACAACACCGAGAAATGTCTTTGGCCCTGGACAACCTCTAAACCTCGTGCACTTCCAAACGACCACTGCTTAGGGGCCTAAATGTCTGTCTCCAAAAACCATATGTTGAACACTGACCCCCAATGTGACAGCATCAGGAAGCAGGGCCCTTGGGAGGCAGGGCCCTTGGGAGGTAGAGCCTTTCTAAACGAGACCCCGAAAGCGCCCTGGCCCTTTGGCATGTGAGGACACAGTGGGAAGACACTGCCTGTGACCAGAAGGCAATCATGCCAATACCCTGACCTTGGAATTCTAGCCTCCAGAACCATGACAATAAATATCTGTTGTTAATGAGCAACCCGTCTCTGTTTTGTCACAGCAGCTGAATGGACTGAGACAGGACTTTTTGCCCAGGTGTCAGAGCAGGTTCTGGCTCCCAAAGGCTTTTAAAGGAGACAAACAGAAGAGACAGAGCTGAATTTCCCCATGAGATGCCGGGACCTCCCAAAACTCTTGAACAGCTCACACAGGATGGCCAGCACTTTTGGTTTGACATGCCAAGTCCCTAGCTGGGATCGCACAACTGTGTGGCAGGGTGAGGGGAAGGGACAGAGACCAAGTGAGAAATTAAGGCAGGATTAACAATGTGAAAATGAAAGCAAACCCAGACGATCCCAAATAAAGTATAAGAATTTCCTGGTAACAAAACAAAGCAAAAGAGAGACTGGTCTGGGCCCAGGAGAGAGTTCCATGATCTTTCCCTCCCTGGCCCAGCTCTTCTGTGAAGGCACTGAGGGCACACAGGTGGAACAGGCCTCTCTGCAAGATGGGGCACAGCCTTGGGAAGAGCCAGGAAGGAGCCAAGCCAGGTGTGGGCAGAGATGATGCCACAGAAGGGCTGAACCAGGGGCAGCCAGGTCCAGGTCCAGCTGAGCCAGAGCCACTTGGGTTTGGCTAGCCAAGACGAGGCTGTCCCACGGCCTAGGGCTGTGTGGCCCCTCAGATGATCCCGCATCTGTGTATCCCACAAGGTCCTAACTCTTAGGTCTGAACCTGCAGGAGGAGGAGAACGGGCTGGAGTACCAGTGCTCACGGGGTAACCATGAGTCTGGATGGACAGGGTGTGGGGCCAGTCACCCCTGGGAGGAGGATGGGCCATCACACGGACTTGTAGGCTGAGACATAATGGGTCCCTGCACAAGGAAGGTCTGTCCCACTGCAAAGTACGGCCTATGAGGAGCTCCAGAGGGACCGAAGAGAATGAGAACAGAAGAAAAAAAAGTCTGAAGAAACAATGAGTGACAAATCCCCAGATTTAAGAAAAAATGAGACAGAACAGGAAAGATGTGAAAAACCCGTCCTAGTGACATGTAAGAACATCAAAGCAAAGAGGTATTTCTAAAAACCACCTGCAAACAAACAAGATAAAAACATCTCAGTAAAAATACTAGATGTAAAGAAAGGTTGGGTGATAGCCTCACATTTTAAATGAAAATAAATCAAATCTAGAATTATATATTTCCAGCTACAACTTCATTTAAGGATGACGATAAAATAAGGTAAAACTCAGGTACTCAAGGTCTTAGAGTTCTCCTTCTTTGAAACCACTGAGTTGAGGAGAAAATAACCCACAACTTACTGCTGTTAGATGGCAATTTGCACAAGACACAGAACACAGAGAGCTCATGTGCTCTCGTGTGCACACGTGTGCACAAACATACACACAAATGCGGGCAAAAGCCTTGCCTGACAGTGGCATGGCATGGCTGGGGCCGGAGCGGAAACAGTTGAGACAAGACAGGTTTCAATGTTGGGGAACGAGGGAACCTGAGGCAGAAGGAACCCTGGACACATAGCATTCGTCAGTAGAAGGAAGGTCTGTCTGTGTGTGTATGGAGTGGGGGTGGGAGGTAGGCGGGAGTGAGGGCGGTGACAGCACCCAAAGGAAGTGTGGAAAACAGAAAAGAAGGCAACAGACCCAAACAGCATGGGCACAGGAATAAAACCTGGCTAAACAGAGTAAAAAAGAAGCCCACAGCTGAACTTTTTAAAAAGTCATTAATATGAGACAAGTATAAGAAAAAAGTGAATATAAAGGAGTAAAAACTGACATACAAGGGGAAAAAGAGAAAGCTAGACTAATTATTTAATACCAAAACGTTCATCTAAAAATGAAAAAGGGACAAAAAGCATGCACGCACACACAAAAGAAAGCTGAGCAAGAAGATGAGGTCTGGAAATGATTACAAATACAGTTTAAAGTTTTGCTCACGAATGGGAACCAAGAACAGCCTAAAAATCACTATTTGCTTAAAAGAAATGGCAGGTCTGTGGGACCTGAATGCCTTCCTAGAGCAGGGGAGGGGAAACTTTTTTCTGCTGAAGACCATTTGGATATTTATAACATCACTCAAGGGCCATACAAAATTAACTTAAAAATTAGCCTGCTATATTTGGTCAAAGACTTAATTAACTCACCCCTAATGCCTTGGCAGGGCTAGACCAAATGAATTCTTGGGTTTTATATGGCCCGCAGGTGGGACGTTCCACACCCCTGCCCTACAGCCACAGGTCAGCCTGAACTGAGGACCCATCCACAGGGCTCCCAGAACTAAGAAGGCAACAAATAGCAGAGATGAGGGCGCAGTCAGTTACAGAGAAGACAAGGAAAATGGAAATGGTGAGCAAAACCAAAAGCTGGTTATTTATTGAGAAAAGTTAAAAAAAAAAAAAAACAATTTGGGGGAAGAAAAGTTCCTATACAGGTGACAGTGGCCTACGCATGACCGAGGCTCAGAGCACAGGCATGGAGCTGCAACCAGGTGAAGGTAGAGACCTTGTGGACACGGGAGGTAGGAAGCTCCGCCCACCCTGACTAGCCAGCAGCCACACAACCTCATTGGGGAGCAGCAGACACAGGGACAGACAGGTCCTGAAGTCAGCACGGGGAACAGCTCTGGGAAAGCTGAACTCACACAGGATTGTTACAAATCTGCTACTGAGGACATGGCTACCTGCAAACTCCAGTTTACGCTTTTTACGTTTTGACTGTTTTTAAATATTTTAAAGTCTGAAATACCCTTCATTAAAGTTGTTTTTGTAGTTAAGGTTAACATTAGGAATTTTTTTATTTTAAATACAATTTTTACATCACCTTCACTTTTTCATGGTCTTGGCTGTTTATCTCAAACAAGTTGGCAACATTTTCCGTGACCTAACTGCCAGAGGTTACTCTGGCCTCACGGAGACATGAGAACCAGGATGATAGGTGGACGCTAATCTACCCTCACACCTCTCTCAAAGCCACACACTCCAAGGTTCCCTCTGAAAGGTGCTGCCGTCTTTCCTCTCCACCCTCTAGAAATGGCAAACTTCGCTTCCAGAAAAGCCAGCTATGCTGCTGCCTGTGCTCTGCCCGCCAGCCCTGGAGACAGCCTTCCTTACCAGCCTCTCTCTCTTCTGCTTCTGTGGCCACCACCTCCTTTTGGTGACACAGGACAGCGTTCTCCTCCTTCAGCTCTGCCTGCTGCCGAGTCACCCGCTGAAGCTGCTGATTCAGGCTCTCCAGCTCAGCCACAAGGCCCTGCTCAGACGTCTCCTTCTGGACTAGTGCCTCCTGCAAGTTGGCCTTCTCCACTTTGAATCCCTCAATGATGCCTGGGGAAACAGGAGAGACACGGCTGCTGAGGTCCCTGGAGCAGCAAATAGAGCAGCCACAAAGGGCTGCCACGCACCAGCATGAGCTATGTGGTCACACCTGTGTCCAGGTCTTATAGATGGATGGCACAGGGCTGACCCCAGCCCCAGGCAGGGTAGGAACTTCCAGACAAGGCAACACACCTGTGAGCACCCACCTACACACATGCACACCCTGGTGCCAAGTACCCAGAACACATGGCCACTGTGAGCACCGGACACCAGGGTCTCAGGGGTTGGAAGCAGTCACGGGGGTGACTTCTTGGGGCACTCACTGCCCATTGCCTGTGATGGGAAGACGAAAGTTCCCATCTCGCCACACACTCTGACGTCGTCACCCTAAAGATCAACAGGTAAGTGCCAAGGGATAGGATCACCCCATGAGCCTGTCTGTTGCAACCATGATCCCCAAAGCTACTGCATGTAGTTCTTCAAAGACGATTCATTCCACTGAGAAAAGTCAGTAATATCTCAAAACTGACTGCTTTATTTTACTTTTACATTTGTTTTAAAATATTCTGTGCTAATACTTGCCCTTAGCAACTCGATGCCTGGGTTCCAGCCCATCCTTGCCAGCCCACTGGCTTCTCACCTTCTGCCTTGTGCAGCTCCAGTGTCAGCCGAGTCTTGGCCGAGTTCTCCTCCTCCAGGCGTTCCAGTAACTCTTGGTGTTTTCTAACAACCTGGGCTGTCTCCTCATTTTTACAGCTAAATTCTTTTTCAAAACGAGCATGAATTTGACGTGCTTCCTCCAGCTGAAAATTTGAAAAATTGGAACTACATCTCAAAAACAATAGAAGCTTACATTAATCCCCATTACAATTCTACTTGCTTAGAATTCTGGTGAAATCATCAATATTCCATAAGAAACAAGTTTCCATGCTTGCTGTTATGATTAATTAATTACTAAATAAAGTTGCTCATTAAACAATTTTCAACAATGAACAGTTCTGCACACACAGCACCACAAAAACATGCACTTAAGAACCATGGAGTCCTAGCCAGTTTTGCTCAGTGGATAGAGCATCGACCTACGGACCAAAGGGTCCCAAGGTTCAATTCCAGTCAAAGGCACATATGCCCAGGTTGCAGGCTCAATCCCCAGTAGGGGGTGTGCAGGAGGCAGCCGATCAATGACTCTCTCTCATCATTGATGTTTCAATCTCTCTTTCCCTCTCCCTTCCTCTCTGAAATCAACAAAAATACATTTAAAAAAAAAGAACCATGGATACACGCAAGGCAACATTGTTAAGGACACATGATAGGAAGGCGAATACCAAGAACCTGGCACCTGAGAAGGAATGAGCCACCAGCTCCATAGTTGGAAAAGGAGATGGGAATGGTCACAGGTGTGGGAAAAGCAGGCTTATGGGGCCAGTCACCACACTGGGCAGGAAGCCTGATAGCCTCTACCTCCCTGACTAGTCACCACAAGGCCCCTCCCTGGCTTCCTTGGATGACCCCACTTCCTTGCTCAGCCCTGGACCCCAATCTTCCTTGCCTCCCCTGCTTCCCTGGCAGCATGTCCATTCTGAGGCTCCCAGGCCACTACAGGCTGAGTGGCTCTGATTAATTTCTGAATTCAGAACAACTACTCCCAGCTGTCCTGACTGATTCCTCAACACCTAGCCTGGGCCTCCCATGTACTTGATGCAACTCAGCTGCTAAGTAAATCTACTGGTTTTATCTTGAAAACAGCCCCCAAGGCCACCTCTTTTCATACTCTGCCATGGGCCACCTCCCACAGTTTCTATCCTCTCAAAACACTTGCCCAAGCCAATCAGCCCTTGGGCAGCCCCACCACTGACCCTGGCCCAAACAGGGAGCCCTCACTTCTCTTCAGCCACTGCCCTTCCCACCTCCCACAAGGCTCTACTCCACTAACCCCTCCCCCAAAACCTGCCCTGCTTTCTCTCCCACACAACCCACCTTCTTTCTCCCTGCTGTGGGGATGGCCGAACTCCCTGTGGAACACACTCAATGGGGTAAATTTCTAGGGAGCAGAACACAGGAAAAGCAAGTGTGGGTCCGCATCAGACAAGGGCACCTAGTTGGACACCAGGCTGGGGCCACAGCTGGGTGATACCCGCAGATGCCAGATGCTCACAGGATGGCATCTGTTTCTGTGGAATGACATTGGGGAGGGCATGGGGCACAATCAAAAGCACCTGATGACTTGTTTGCTGCTGCCCAAACCTATCCAGGTTTTGAGAAAAGACTAGAGGTGAGGGGGGGAGGGAAGGGGGATGAGAAAGAGACACCGCAAGGTCTCGACACTGTTGCTCTGCCCACCTGCCCTGAGGAGGGAAAATTACTCAAGTATTTCTGCAATGTGAACAGTAGAATTCCACATAAGAGTGCTTATGGGGGGTGGGGGGAATGTAAAAGACCAACCAAAGGACTTGTATGCATGCATATTAGCATAATCAATAGACACAGACACTGGGGCGGTGGGGGCTTGTCCTGGGGATTGGGAGTGGCTGGGGAGAGGTCGATGGGGGAAAAAGGAGACATATGTAATACTTTAAACAATAAAGAAAGAAATTAATAATAAAGAGTGCTTATTATTTTTTAGAGAGGGAAGGGAAAGGGAGAGAGAAACATTAATGTGAGAGCAAGATATCTATCGGCTGCCTCCTGCATACCCCCTACTGGGGATCAAGCCCACAACCTGGGCATGTGCCCTCACCAAGAATCAAACTGGCAACTTTTTTGGTGCACGGAATGACGCCCAAATGACTGAGCCATTCCGACCAGGGCTAGAGCGCTTATTTTTTAACTGAGTAAACTTTGGAAAAAAGAATCTCTTTACTACTTTTAATTATTCCTATGTAATGTCTTTCCTAATTGTCTAAAATGTTCTAAAAGGTTAACAAAAATAATTCCCTTTTTCAGTGATAATCTCTGAATCTAAATAATGAATGTGAAATTAAAGTTCCTGTGGGAGGTGGGAAGACAGCGGCGGAAGGGGAGTACGTAAAGAAAAGTAGAAGTGGGCTAAATTACACGTCATCTAAGGATGCTGAGGTTTTAGTTTTCTTTCACAGCAAATCCACTATCTCAAGAATTTTGGTTCAGAAAAGACTCCTCAAGCGGACCCTGGGAGGAAGACATCGCTGGTAGTGACCTGGGAGGAGGCAGGGGGTGTGAGCACCAGAATCAACAGTTTCAGTCCCCAAACGTCAGGTGCTGGAGAAGACAGAGACCGGGTTCACCTCGAGAATCAAAGCGTCCATCCCCACCCTGCAGGGCTGGTGAGAATCAGAAATGCCCGGTGAAGGTCTGCCAATCTACCTAACCTACTTACTCATTCACCCACAGCCCTTCTCTGAGGCAGAGCATCAGCACATAGGCCAGAATGGAGCCACAGAGCAAAGAATGGGTGGCGAGTCTGGTGCTGAGTGGGCCACGGCTCACCTGCCTAGAGGAGTCCAGAACCATCTCCAGGAGGCCATCCACTGCCAGGCCAAGGCTCCGGTAGATGCTCCTGACGGGCTGCTCACACTCCAATGTACTTTCCGGGCTCATGAAAAAGCTTTCACAGATGTGGCTGCTGATCTCAGCCATGGAAGACACCTCAGTGCATTCAGTCAAAGTTCTATCCAGCTCCGGCGGGGCCACATCAAGCCCAGGCCACGTCTCATCCAGTGCTGGCCCTACAAAGTGAGAAAACACAAAAGCCTGCACCACGGAGACACACACTGACCCTGACCTAGGCATCAGGGACAAGCATGCCCACAGCACTAGGGACAGCACCCCATCTCAATAAGGAGTGGGCTCGCCAGCGCTAGCGGGAGAAGGGAAGCAGCCCAGGGGGCACCTGGCACCCTGGGCCTGAGGGCTGTACATGGCCCGTCCCGTGCTCACCTACAGACGGGACCTGGCCCTCCAGCCTCGCGTCGGGTGGACTCTCGTCCTCCAGGCAGAGCCCCACGCGCTCACTGATCCGGCTCTTCAGGGAGATGGCAGCCTTCACTGTCTCTCCAAATAGGCCCAGCAGCCTCCGAAGGGCATCCTGGAGCGCGATCCTGGGAAGGGAAGCACAGCGGGCGCGGCCTTCAGCCTGGACCCCAGCAGGGTGGCTCTGCGACTTGTCGCTGTAGCTCTTCATTTTTAAAAGATGCCATTATTGTTTATTCAAGCATGTTTCTCTGGAATCAGCCTCCAGTCAACCAGCAAAGGGCAAGGGCTTCAGGTAGAATCATCCCCGCAGCTGCTCTCCCCTCAGATAGGAACGCACAAGCCTCACCCATCCCCATGGCACAGCCTCTCTGACCCTCAGGGCCCTGCCCTTATTGAGACAGGTGATCACACCTGACCCACAGGCCAAGGTTCTCCCGTGCCTCTCCCTGGGGCTGCACAGACTAAGCAGGTTAGTGTGGTTTGTTCTTCACAGGACCAGAACTCAGCTGCCCTGTCTCCAAGCTATACCCTTCCAGCAGGGGATCCTCTATCACATGACCCTGCCTAGGACGTAAACTGCTAGGGCAAACTGATACAGCTTGTATGCAAGCCAGACAAGTCACATGGAGCCGAAGTGGGCAGGACACAGGCTTGCCCACCCCAACCTGTTCACGCACGCACTCCCTACCAATGGGCCCACACAGGCGCTGCTTCCAGCACAGGGAGAGAGACACCACTGAGCAAAACAGACAAATAGCCACACCTTGCAGAGCTAACATTCCCAATGAGGGACATAAGCAGGAAGTGCAAGGAGAGAAGGGGAGACAGTGGGCAGACTGCATGAAGCACAAAAATCTGGAGGGGAGGGGGGCCTGCTCCCTGGCTGCTGCCCAGGCCCCTGCAGGTGGCTACCAAGGACACAGGGAGGATGAACACAGCATATGCAAAAGCCTTGGGTTTAGTGTACAGGAGGAGAGAGGATAATCACAGAGATGGTAGGTCAGGGAGGGCAACTGAGGAGTCCCAATCAAACCACAACCGTAGCTACAAACAAGTGCCAGAAAAGCATGCACGTCTTCACAGAGAATTACAAAGTTTTCAAAAGAATGAAAGGAGACCTGGCTCAGGACCCTGTGCAGTAAGAAAGTCATGGATCCCACACATAGAGCTCAGGAATAAGGCAGGCCTGTCTACCCCACCTTGTCTCTCATGCATTCATTCATTCATTCATTCATTTATATTCATTCATTCAATGTACAGGCCACATACAATTGTATTTTATTATCAGGATTCCACATTTACATAGCTTAAAAGGCTCTGGTAAAGGTGCAAGCTTATCCCAGTGTTATAATTTTTTTTTAAAAGAAATGAAACAAGTACTTGCTTTATTGATATACCAGGCTTAGAGCTGTGTTTAACAAGCCAGCCTAAAATAGCACCATGGTTAGACTATAGCCTGCTTTTCAAAGCCTTCATTTTACAACTTATTAAGCAAACAAGGGATCAATCATCTCTCATCCACCTGATGTGATCCTTTTTTTTAATTATTTATTTCTTTATTGATTTCAGAGAGGAAGGGAGAATGAGAGAGATAGAAACATCAATGATGAGAGAGAATCATTGGTTGGCTGCCTCCTGCACAACCCCTACTGGGGATCGAGCCCGAAACCCAGGCATGTGCCCTTGGCCAGAATCGAACCTGGGACCCTTCAGTCCACAGGCTGACAGTCTATCCACTGAGCCAAGCAGGCTAGGGCCTGATGTGATCTTTTTATACACATACTCCTAAATCTCATTTTGAAACAGCTGAGAATCTTTTTAAAAGTTTTGCAGATGAGCTCACGAACACAAATTTCACCAGGTAAGTTAGGTCGAACAGAAGGAACTCAAAACAAGTTGTTGCCCAATCAGAGTTCATTATTTGTAAATCATCAGCCTGCTCCCCGCTCCCTCCCCAACCGCCCACCCCCACTGGTCTCTCTTGACCCTTGAGGTCAGCACAGGCCCTGGGCAGAGACAAGCTGGTGGGCACAGCATAAATGGAGGGGCCCAGAGAAAGGCCTGCTCACAGGGATGCTGAGGAACTAATCAGACAGACAAAAACGAATTTCCTGACATCAGATGCAAATAAAGAATTGAACAGTTCAAGACGCGCTCCAGACCTATATACAGGAAAAGAAAAACTAAAACCGAGAATATGGGGGGGGGGGGGGGATCTGTGTGGCGTCAGAGTGAAAACCTATTTCTCAAATGAAATCCCCAAGCAAACAGGACAAAGGGACAGATTACTAATGGTGCCTGCATTACAACATCAAATTCCGTAATTTGGCAAATGTGAGGCTTTTGGCAAAGCCGAAATGGTGGATATGCAGGTGTCTGGACATTACTCAGTACTTTTCTCAATGTTTAAAATAGTTTTAAATGATAAAAATCATGCAGCACAAGGGCCCCTTTTCCCCATCATCGTGCTCAGGCAGCAGCGACAGAGGAGGGAGCTGACCTTTCACTGTGAGAAAGGTCCACGTCAGACTTGAGCATCGAGATGAGGTTCGTGCCTTCCTGGTTCTCCCTGTCTCGCCTTCGCTGTAGTGTCTCCAGTTCTGAACGGTGCTCTTCTATCTCATGACTTAAGGATAAAATTTGGTCTTTTAGCTGTTGAGAAAAAATTGTTAAAGCTTTAGTTAAAACAATTTGGTTAAAAATAAACCTCTAGTCTGGATGGAGTGGCTCAGTGGTTAAGCATCGACCTATGAACCAGGAGGTCACGGTTCAATTCCCAGTCAGGGCAATCCCTGTGTTGTGGGCTCAATCCCCAGTGAGGGGTGTGCAGAAGGCAGCCGATTATTCTCTCTTATCACTGATATTTCTATCCCTTTCTCCCTCTCCCTTCCTCTCTCTGAAATTAATAAAAACCTATTTAAAAAAACAAATAAACTTCTGTAAGGTACTTTCACCAAAACTTTCATCATCCCACTTAATATGGCAAAAGATGAAAATTATTTTTTAATACATATTTTATTGAATTTTTACAGAGAGGAAGGGAGAGGGATAGAGAGTTAGAAACATCGATGAGAGAGAAACAGCTGCCTCCTGCACACCTCCCACTGGGGATGTGCCCACAACCAAGGTACATGCCCTTGACCAGAATCAAACCCAGGACTCTTCAGTCCGCAGGCGACGCTATATCCACTGAGCCAAACCGGTCAGGGCAGATTATTAATAAGGTCTTTGCTCCACTACTCTCTGCCTACAAAAATGAAACATATAACCCTCCCGGCCTGTCAGTCCAGAGGGGGAGAGAGGGACCAATTCAGAATAAAAATCAGTTGCCAATCAAGTGAACATCCCTCTTACAAAATTCTCTCTAAAAACAAAAGTCAATCGCAGAGTCCTAATGGGCTGGGTGGGTGGGTGGCACCAGCTACCATGAGCTCCTGAGCCATCTGAGCAGCTTAGAGAAGGGACTAGTGCAATGATGGCGAACCTTTTGAGCTCGGCGTGTCAGCATTTTGAAAAACCCTAACTTAACTCCGGTGCTGTGTCACTTATAGAAATTTTTTGATATCTGCAACCATAGTAAAACAAAGATTCATATTTTTGATATTTATTTTATATATTTAAATGCCATTTAACAAAGAAAAATCAACCAAAAAAATGAGTTCACGTGTCACCTCTGACACGCGTGTCATAGGTTCGCCATCACTGGACTAATGTCTTCCAGCAACAGAGCAACCTGAGCACCTGAGCCCTCTCCCCTGAGCTCATTGCCAACAGTGGTGACTTCTCAGTTTCGGTCCAGTTTACCAATGAGAACATGGGTGTCTTCCCAGAGCAGTGGTTCTCAAGTTTGGCTGCACATTAGAATCACCTGGGAATCTTTCTAAACTCCTGAATGAGGCCCAGAAATCAGGATTTTAAAAAGATTCCCAGGTGATTCTAATGTGCAGCCAAGGTTGAGAACCACTGTCCCAGAGGATGAAAGAACAGAGGACACAACAGACCACACACGTGCCCAGTGGGGCCACCAGCACCCCAGTCCCACCTCCTTGGAAGACAACTGGACAACCCATGGCTGCAAGGGACCAAGAGTCTGATGTGCCCATGGCCTCGACCAGGATGAGCCAGGAGGAGCCACCAGCAGGTGGAGAAGCAGTGCAGGAACAGCGCCACACTGCCATGGATGTCCCTTCATCCAAGAGCAGGTTTGTAGAGTGAAAAAAATGAACAAGGGAACACATGCATGGGACCCATAAAGTAATGTTAGAAAATACAAAAATAAAGCACAAGCCACAGGAAAAAGAAGAGTGTGATTTTGAAACCAATTTACTACAGGGAAAACCAGCAAACTAAACACAGTTTCAATGTTGTGCTTGGAGGGAAATTAGAAAGGAACAGGGATTCCATAAACCACTGGTTACATCAGACTGTCACCTAGTAGCTGGAAAAATTAAAGAAAATGAAACAGAATTATAAGTTTCAAGGTGGCAAAAAATGACTCAAAATGAACAAAGATTCAGAAGATGAACCGTGTACACCAAACGCTGCCAGCACATGGACCTGCATGTCCAGACCACTCAAGGCCAAACTGTGGCCCCGGCTGGTAGAGTATATAGTGGATGGCAGTCAGTGGATGGTGGACACCCAGGGCCTCACTGCAGTGAGCCCCATAGCCATGACTTTTGGGTTAGCCACACCCATGACTCGTGGCCAGGGCACACAGGCCATCAGGATGGCGGGTTCTATTCAGAGAGCCTGTGGGACAGCAGACTCTCCTCAGCCTGTCCTGCTCCCTCCCCCTGCCAAAAGTGGGAGGAAGTCCTAATATGTGATCAAGAGGAAGAGAGAGGCCAAGCCGGTTTGGCTCAGAGGATAGAGCGTCAGCCTGGGGACTGAAGGGTCCCAGGTTCGGTTCCGGTCGAGGGCGTGTACCTGGGTTGCGGGCATATCCCCAGTGGGAGATGTGCAGGAGGCAGCTGATCGGTGTTTCTCTCTCATCGATGTTTCTAACTCTCTATCTCTCTCCCTTCCTCTCTGTAAAAAATCAATAAAATATATTTAAAAAAAAAAAAAAAAAAGAGGAAGAGAGAAAAATGAGCATCTTAACAAAACTGACTAGAGAAAATAGTTCTATTAAATTTTAAAATTTAAATTGTTATTTTAACATCCCGCCCCCCCACCCTCCAGGGAGACATGATCTTGTTAACTATCCCATAATCTAATCCCCACCTTGTCTTTTCCCACCTTCATGTAATCTTCCTCATATTCCCTCCTTAATTCCAAATGCATAAAAGGAACTACAAACTGTTGATTCCCTGGAGGATTTGAGATCTTGCTTCTGGCATGTAGTCAGTTTGGCTCAAATAAACTCTTTATGAAAATTCTCTACAGATTTGATATAAGTTCTTATATCAACATGCATACAAAGGAATATTCAGCCTTAAAAAGAAAGAACATTCTGCCCTAACTGATTTGGCTCAGTGGATAGAGTGTCGGCCTGGGGACTGAAGGGTCCCAGGTTTGATTCCGGTTAAGGGCACATGCCTGGGTCACGGGCTCAATCCCCCGTGGGTGTGCAGGAGGCAGCTAATCAATGATTCTCTCTCATCATTGATGTTTCTATCTTTCTCTCCCTCTCCCATCCTCTCTGAAATCAATAAAACCATTTTTTTTAAAAAAAAGAAAGAACATTCTGACACCTGCTACAACATGGATGGGCCCTGAGGACATTATCCTCAGTGAAATGAGCCAGTCACAAAAGGACAAATACTGCATGATTTCACATAGTCAGATCATAGAGACAAAACGTAGATGGTAAGTGCCAGAGGCTGGGGGAGAAGGTGGGGAATTAGAGTTTAATGGGGACAGAGTTTCACTCTGGGAAGATGGAAAAGTTCTGGAGATGGATGTAGTGATGGTTGCACAACAGTGTGAATGTGATGACTTAAAAATGGTTAAAGTGGGAAGTTTCATGTTATGCATATTTTACCACACAGACAAGTACTAAGCAGCAAATACTATCCACACACCTGCAGAACTTGTTTGCTTTTCTCCTGAAGCTGCAGGGACAGAGACTCCTTCTCTTTCTGGTGAAGAGACTGCGTTCGCTCCCACTCCAATCTGTGCATCTCCTCTTTTTCATGCAAAGCAGCCTCCTTTCCACGTTCAAATTCACCCTGTACAAAGATATGATTAAAAACAAAAAATGCTGTCAGGGCACATACCAGAATCAACCAATGAATGTGAAGCAATGCAACACAAGGGACCCTCAGCAGATGAACACCCAGCTAAATTCTCCTCATAAAGCAGAGGTCAAGAGGCAGTGAGATGACATATTCAAAGAGCTGAAAGAGTAAGACTGTCAACCAAGAATTCTAATCCAGGAAACTCTCCAAAATGAATGAGAAATTAAGATATTCCCAGATAAATAAGAACTAAGAGAATTCATCACTAATGAGCCTGCTCTGAAGAAATACTAAAGGGAGTTCTTCAGGCTAAAGTGAAAGGACATTGGACAGCAACTTGAATCCACGTGAAGAAATAAAGAACACTGGTATAGTTAACTATTCAGATAAATATAAAAGACAAAACAAATGTAGTTTTTGTTGGTAACTCTTTTTATTCCTATCTGATTTATTTCTTTATTTTTGTTCATCTTAACCAAAGGATATTTTTCCCACTGACTTTTAAAGAGAGTGAAGGGGAGGAAGAGAGGGGGGATAGAAACATTGATGTAAGACACATTAATTGGTTGCCACCCACATGCACTCCAACTGGGACTGGAGATGGAACCTGTAACCTAAGTATGTGCCCTCCAGGATTGAACCTGTGACCCTTCAGTGCGTGGACCAACACTCTAGCCATGGCTCTCCTATCTGATTTTAAAAACACCTGCATAGAGCAATGAGTATAAAATGTATACGTATGTACTTTGCACAACAACATTAGCACAATGGAGGAAGGAATGAAGTTATATATGTAGAATAATTTTTTAAACTATTAACATTAAGTTGGCAAAAAAACAAAGAACCAGCCCCCAATGATGTCAAGCCCCTTCCTCGTCTCACCCGTGACACAAAACTGCAATTCCTAAAAGCAGTTGAAAGCTAAGCATATCACTTATTTTTTAACCTTCACTTTCAGGAAGGGTTTTAAGGCAGTTGACAGACATACACAAAGTCTAACAAGACACACAAACTAGGCAGAAGAGCAGCAAACTCAAAGCCCCATGCCAACTATCCACTTATGAGGAGCAGTGTGCCTGTCCTGCCTAGTGTGCCCAAGCTGGCACAGGACCTTGCAGAAGTGCACCATGAAGGAGGCCAAGATCAGACGTGGCAGCATTCTGGAGAACATCCAGAGTCATGTAGGAGCCAGGAGAGGCCGTACTGAGGGTGGGGAAGAGGGGGCCCTTCCAACCCGTGCAGGAGGGTAGCCAAGGCACACTCAGGAAAGGGTGCAGAGAGCACTCGATGTGCAACCTCAAAGGCCCCGTACCAGGGCTTTGGATATTGGGCAGGAGTGCACATCTTTAGGCCACCCTGGCATGAATGCACAGAATCAAAGAAGGTTCGACTCACAAGACTATCCACTCATCAAATCCCTTACTGACAATCACTTCTAGTTCCAGACTTGGGTAAAATTCTGTTTAATTTGCCATGTTTTAATGTTAAGGCCAACATAAGAAAAATATGTTCTTGAGTTTTTCTAAAAATCCACAGAATTAAAGGGAAAATGTCATATATATAAATCATTAGGAAAACACAATAGAGCCTTGTCCAGAATGCTGTGCTGAACACTGAAGGGTCGTGGGTTTGATCGCCGGTTGGAGCACATATGGGAGGCAACCGAACAACGTTTCTCTCTCTCCTTCTTCCTTCCTCTCTCTCTAAAATCAATAATAAATAAAAATCCTCGGGTGAGGATTAAGAAAAATATTTTAAACAATAGATATGCCTGGAGAAGATAAAAAGTAAATAGTACTGCACAAAGAACATCAACATAGTAATAAAGACATTCAAACTATATCTAAACTGACCACAGTTTCTCTTAATATTTTCAAAAATTATCATATAAATAGATTTTTTTTAACCAAGAAAAGATGAAATTGCCTTGAGCAAACAGTACTGGTCACACTATGGTTTACTTCTCTTTCCAGACCCTGCTTGGTGTTACCACCTGAGGAAGGGTCCTTCATGGAGGGACATCTCCAAGAAAAGGAAACCAAGCTTACGTTCAGAGCACTTTTCTCACAGCCACACCCCAGAGGGAGGGAACCTGGAAAGTGACCCAATCACCTCACACATTAAGTCAGTCTTCTGATGAGTGACACAGCTTTTCAACAGGTGCAATATATTTGTAGCCCAGATAAGACCTATTCACAGAGGAAGAACAGTGTGTCCCAGCTATTTTGGGGATGATGATCCTGGCATCCCAAGAAATGCCCAGCAAGGCTTTATGTAATATCTGTTTGCAGTAAAGCCTGAGGAAAGACCGCAGGAGGAACATGCCAATACCTACAAGAGTTCGCATCAAGTCATGGACCTGACTCCAATCATTGTAAGGGTCTGCAGGCATGTTTACAGGGAATAGGGGGAAATGTTAGCCGACATCCCAGGAAGCAATAAAAACAGACCTAGTGCAAATGGGACCATGTGTGCATCCTGACATGAAAACCAGAGGAAGAGACTGCAACTTGGGCTCGATATGGGATGAAATTTAAAAATAACTTGATTTTTTAGGTTAGAATGGATTATGATTGTTACATTGGAGAGAAAAAGACCTTACTTAGTAGAGAGATACGTAAAATACATGACATATGGAATTTGCTTCAAATAATTGGGGGTCGGGAGTACTGATGCACTATGATTGCCACCTATTCCACCGGGTAGCCAGATATGAAGTTTTACTGAACTGTTCTATTCCTGTGTATGTTAAAATTTCTTCCAATAAAACATTAAAATAGGAGCAGAAACAGCATGTCCCATTGTTTTCCTCCTAGAAATAAAAAATAAGCTAGACAAAAGGTCACTTCAAGAGTACCTAACACTCACATCCTTACTAGCAGAGTAAAGGGATAACATTCTTGAACTGGTACCACAACTGGAAAAATACTCCCCAAATGCCCTAGGAGCAGACAATAGTCAACACGAGTTTAAAAAAACATAAATGACAAGCAGTCTCAAAGTGTGTATGGCTCTTCATGTCGCCAACAGATAAAATGGGCAAGGATGTGTCAGAGATAGAACTCTTCAGCGGGAAGATGGTAAGTCAGAGTCTGAGACACCCTCAGCGTGTCTGTAGGTCTCAGGGCAGCACCTCAGGAGAGGGGGACAGCTGTCCACACTTGAGGTGCTAACCCACCCAGACACGCTGTGCCTGGATCTTGAACTGCAAACCATAGCTGTGCAGTGAGGTTGCAGGGCCTGCCACCCAGGTGGGTTCCAGCCCCTTGGACACATGGGGAAGAGTGTCCCCCTCACACATGAGCTCACAGAACCTGCCAGCACCCCACTGTCACATGCCTTTTACCAGAGCAACTGAACAATAAAGGTAATGAGAGGTCGATGGCTTGTCCACCTTACAACTTCCACTCTTCCTCGCTATAGTGAAGCAGCTTCCCGGAGGCCGTGTAACCCTCTGTGATGGCCCCTCAGGACAGCAACTCAAGGGGCTTGGGGACACTGAGAGAGCTGAAGGGACACTGAAGAGGTGGAGGGGAACCTAAAGGAACAATGAAGGGGGTGAGGAGACGCTAAGGGGACAAGACCTTGGGGGGGGGGGGGGCGCGAGTTGCGGGAAGAGAAAGGGCTGGCCCCTGCATCAAAGCCCCTCTTGACCAGCTCCCGCTCCTGGGGAGGCCTCGGTCTGGATGTTGCTCTGGGCCCAGAGATGCAACAACAAACAGAGCAGAGGACAGACAGGACAAGCACAACCTGCCACATACTCTGCTGGGAGACAGTGCTGTGGGGCCAGAGGGGAGGAGGTGGGAGACAAATTAATCAGTCAGGGAAAGGCTCATTTAGAAGGTGATTTGATGAAAAGAAGAGAGAGTAGGAGTTTCCATGCAAGGGACAAGGACATGTTCAGAGAAGAGTACCGCTGGTATGTCATAGGAAAAGCAAGGTAGCACGTGGCCATGAGAATAAGCAGAAGCACAGGAGCCAGGAGCAGAGGGCACATGTGGTCGGAGTTTGTGGGGAGCCATACCCCTGATCCAGCCACAGGCCCTGGAGTCTTAAGGTGTGCTATGGGGTACACAAGGCAGGAACCGCTCTGCAGAGAAGAGACTGGTAGCCAGGCTCCTAATAGATCCTGGATCCTCTTCGCATGTCCAAGGCCCACCCAGCAAGCAGCCCCACAGGCTTCACCAATGCCCTGTACCATCTACAAGCAGTGTGCATTCCAATAAGAAGCCCCAGGAGGCCTGGCGATCCCAGATTCCTCTTTTACCCAAGAAGGGGCCGCAATGCACACTCGGAGCAGCTCACCTGCATAGCCCTCTCCTGCAATGCCTGCTGCTCTGCCCACTGCCTCTGCATCTCAGCTGCGTGAATGTCACCAAGCTCCTGCAGGGTGGCCTGGTGCTGCTGCCCCAGGAGGAGGACCTCAGCATGCACCCGGTCCAGGGCCACACTCTTTTCCTCCTCCAGCAGGCGCCTCTGATTCAGCAGGGCTCCAGCCAACTCCTCCTGCCAAGAGAGTCCACAGGACACTGCACCCCACCCACCCTATCTCAGCACCCACACTGTAGAACTGAAGGCACACGTCCCACCCTGCATGGGGCAGTACCTGACACAGTCTGCCCCTGGAGGCCTGACATGCCCAGCTGGCCCACAAACTGGGCAGTGCAGCCCCATCTACTGTGATGCTATAGTTTTAGGCCAAATACACATATCCTATTCAAGACACACAGATACAGGTTACAAAGATGGGTGCCAGCCCAGGGCTCCTGGGCTTTCTCCAGAAATTCCCTTTCTTTCTTTCTTTTTTTTTTTTTTTTTTAATATATTTTATTGATTTTTTACAGAGAGGAAGGGAGAGAGATAGAGAGTTAGAAACATCGATGAGAGAGAAACATCGATCAGCTGCCTCCTGCACATCTCCCACTGGGGATATGCCTGCAACCCAGGTACATGCCCTTGACCGGAATCGAACCTGGGACCTTTCAGTCCGCAGGCCGACGCTCTATCCACCGAGCCAAACCGGTTTCGGCCAGAAATTCCCTTTCATACCAAACTTCAAGGCACTGCTCTTGACACATGACAGAGGGTTAATTTTATGGAGCACCCACAAAGGAAAGCCAAGGGTACATATGCACAAGAGCAAAACAAAGCTGAGGCCCTGGAATGCCAGGCTCACAGAGAGGGCCAGCACAGACACGAGGAGCACTCTGAGCCAGTGAGATCATATGCACACTTCCCTAAGCCTTCCCAAAAAGTCTGTGATCATGTGAACAAAGAAACCCTTAAAACTCACTGTTCTAGACCTACCTCATGAGGAAACCAAAGTCACCACTGAAAGGAACAGTGAGACATGCAGACATGGGCTTGCACAGACACTGACACACTCGTGTAGGTTCACACTCATGGACACACAAGAGTGCAGTGAATCACACAGGCCACTGGAAGACACCTGTCCTGAGACAGGGAAAGGGCCCGGTCCTCACCTGGTGAGCCCCCTGAAGCTCTGCAGCCAGGGCCCTCAAACTCTCAGTGTGTTCAGTGCTCAGTTCAGCTTTCCAGCTGCCCTTTGCAGACTCAAGCTCTTCATCATGTTTCCGCTGAAGTTTCTCTAACTCCTGAGTCAAAATCATTTGGTGAGAAGAGTCCTTTTTCTGCAGTTGTTCCTCAAGGTCCCTTCGCAACAGTTCTAGGGCCCGCCCGTGCTCATCCCGGAGGGCCTGAATTTCAGACAGGTAACAGGACTCCACAGAGTCCAGCTGTGACAAATGTCTCGTCTCCAGAGCATGGATTTCAGCAGCATGTTTTGTCTGCAGTTCAGCCACACGAGCTTCTGAAAGAGCCCACTGCTCTCTCTGAAACATAGCCTTTAGCTCCTCGACACTGGCCTGGTGCTTGGCCTCGAGTTCTGCTGTCAGGGACAGAACGTGCTGCTGGTGTTTCTCCTGCAGGAGCTGGAGCTCGCTGGCGTGCTTCTCCTGGGCCTCCCGTAGGAGGGCATCTTGTTCTGCAGTGAATTTCTCTGTGATTTCTTTACGTTGTTCTAAAAACCTGAGATGACATGCAAAGTGAACAGACAGCAAAACATGTAGTCGTAAAAGCAGCAACCTCTTCACATTTCCCGCAGGAAATACCTCTATTGAAAAGGTCATCATTCATGGGTCTAACTGTCCTTACTCCTCCCTCTGCCACAAATGGCCTGAGAGCACACCACCAGCAGTAAGTGGAGTAAAGGGGCCATATGAAGCCGGAGGACTCAGAGGCCAGAGCCCAAGCTCCTGGCCGCTCTGCAGAGACTCGTCCCCAGCAAGGCACAGCCTGAAGTGGAGGACACAGGACCCACAGCAAGAAGCCACATGTACGCTCCCAACAGACACCACGGAAAAGCAGGCATGACTGTTACAAGAGAAGGATCTCGACAGGAAAGGGGCAGCACGACCACTCACAGGAGCCCACATGCCCACAAAAAGCATTCAAAAGACCTCAGAAACACTCTTCAGTTGTGAATTAACAGACGTGAATTAAAAGAGCCGCAGGAGGCGCTGGCTGGCAAAGCGGAGGCAGGAAGATGCCTTCTCATTAAAGCACCCAGAATCCCACCAGGAACAGGGAGGAGCCTGGAACCTCTACTGGTCCACGTTATGTTAGTGGCACGGCTTGGTGAGTTCACAAAACAAAAGCTGTGACTAGTTTTCCATGCTGGTGTCTACCAGATTTGAAAAAGGCGTTTCCATGGATTACCCCACTTAACCTTTACCTGAGAGCACTCAGGTTTCGTGCCCACATGATGCATCAGGATTGAACTCAAGTTCTCAGACCCCAGAGCAGAAGCTCTTGCACCTCCCTCATGATGCTGGGGAGCAACTGACACACGAGAAGCAGCAGAACCAACAGCATGTCCACTGACCCCAAAACTCACGAAAATCCTGACATGATAGGCCAGGTTTACAGAAAAAGAACCAAATCACATTCTAAATCTATTTAAAACCTGGAGATATACATATTTTAGTAAAAAAAAATTTTTTTTTATATATGTTTAAGAAAAACACAGAAAACTTATGTGAACTACATATCCTTATAATAAATTAGGTCTACAGTTGTGCTACTGAAATTTTAAAATGTACGAACAGAACAAAAATGACATGTCAGCACACCTTGTTTACAGAGCCAAATGTCCCGTTCTCATTTTAGGATGAAGAACAAGTGTTCAGGACTCAGGACATCACTGAGAGCGTCTTCCCAGATCTGCCTCCCACCCTCTACCAGGTGTCCTGGGTCAGGTCTCTCGTGGAACCAGGCAGATGGCGCCAAACTAACAAACTGCTACAAGAATGTCACCCACCTGTTCTGGGCCAGCATCAGCTGAAGGGCACAGTCCTTCTTCAGATGTGGGGGAGCAAGCTCCAGGTCTTGGTCCTGGTCCACCAGGGCCAGTCCACTGCTCAGCTCCTGGCCGCTCTGCAGAGACTCGTCCCCAGCAAGGCCAAGCTCCAGTTGCCGCAGGCGGCCCTGCTGCTCCTTCAGGGACCCCTCCAAGTCCAGGATCTGGGCAGCCTGCTGATCCTGGAGTTGCCTCATTTCAATTTCTCGAAGCTCAAACCCGTTTATTATTGACTGTTTCTCCAATTCAGCCTGTTCTCTCAGTTCAAGGAGCATCAGGGTTAACTTCTCTTCAGCTTCTCTCTTTAGGGCTTCACTTGTATCTTTCCACCCTGCTTCTCTTTCTTTGAGTTCTTGTTTCATTAGCTGAATCTGCTCCTTAGCTTTCCTCAGTTCTTCCTGATGATCTTCAACTAAATTATGTTTTCCCTATAGATAACAATTATATTTAAGAGGAAAGAAGTTAAAAATTATTGGCAGCAAAAATCAAAATCCATCTCTGAAGACAGAGAAGCTTCCACAACATATAGGCATTGTGCTGAGCAGAGCAATGGGACTGCTTTGTGTGTTGATGGGAACAGAATAAACCTAAAAGGAACAAACTTACACTACTTGCTTAAGTAAAAGGTATCCACATGGAACCAACAGCTCTGTCTGGAGTTGGCAAGCCTGGACAAAAACTAACTGAACTGAACCCAAAGACGGGCTGAAGACCTTCTCTGTTGCACCTAGACCAGCAATAGGGAAAAATCTGACATATCACAGGTCATCTGTTGATAAAAAGGCCAACTCGACCCCTAACAGAGCTGAAGCACCACCAGCAAGAAGAATAGAAGTCTGAGGGAGATGAGAGCAGCAGACAGTGTCAGGAGTTCAAGTCTTTGGACTTGCACAATTTATATTCCAGGATACTATACAGGAACCTGAGCAAGAGGCTGATGAGCTAAAACTAATACTTTTAAATGAGGTATCTTGTGAAACAGAGGATGAATCAGAAAGCGGTAGGCAAATATCCTGGTGTGTGGTTTTTTTTTAAAAAAAAGGTCAACTAACTACTAAACATAATAAAGAAGTAAACAAAATCAAAACAGATATGTAAGACTGACTTCCACTCCTTATTTAAAAGTTATTTAAAAATGAAGTTTAGGGCCCTGCTTGTGATGATGGTTGAGAAGTCCTAATGAGACCAAACTTCCCAGAGATCACAACTATAAACTCTGGATAAAATATAAGAAACTACCTGAAGGCCCAGAGAGCATCTGGAAGAAATGGCACTAGGTGATTTACTGTGTGTGCTGTGCTCACAGGAATCCCATACATAATCTTACTTATTTGAACAGAGGGGCTGGAAAGTGAGAGAGGAAAGTGATTTAGGACAGAGCCAGAGACCAAGAGCAAAATCTGGAATAAACCAAGCCCTAAATTTAGGTTCTTGCCTGACCCCCATGTGTGGTGGCAGACTCCAAGGGCAAGCTGGCAGAAACTAAATGAACTGAGAAGTACACTTCAGCCCAGAGGAGTGTGCAACTCTGAATCTAGGCAGGTTAACTGCCTACTGAAACACAGAATCATTACTCTTCAGAGGAATATAACAGAATCCAGACTCTCCACAATGTCTAGGACCCAATACAAAAATAGCTAACATACAAAATAAAGAGAAAATATGACCCATGCAGGAGTCCCCAGCCATCATTCTTCTCATTAACATACAAGACCTAGTACAGATGCCAAGGGTTTTAAGCAGTTATGTCAGTAGTTGAAGGAAAAGAGCATGTATTTATTTATATTATACATATGGACAGCATATAGTTGGGTATTTTAAAAATCCATTCTGACAAACTTTGCCTTTTAATTGGAGTGTGTAGTTCGTTATCTTTTCATGATGTTATTGACAAGGTTACACTGAGGGCTGTCATTTTATTACTAGTTTCCACATGTGGAAAAGACTTAAAAGTTCTAGTCACCTTAATTACAATATTCCTACAAAGTGATAAAACTGTGCTGCTGTATAATGAGGCCCTTCAATAACTCAGCGAGTCTATGTTTGTGTTTATCAGCCTGCACAATGGTGCAGCAGCAAGCTCATCACTCAGGGTCCCAGGAGAGCCTGGGGGTTCGAGACACCTCCACTGGAGGCACTGGGGACAAGACTTCAAGTTAGCTGTGGCTCAAGCCCCGTCCTCTGAAGACACCCAGCAGCTTCCTCAGCCCCTGAGCTCTGGACTCAGCTGGGGAGCAGGCTCACTCCCACTGAGGGAGACACCAAACCCGCTCCTAACCGTGCACATGTGTGGCCTGACATCGTATCCATCCTCTGGCCCAGGCCACTGCTCCCACAAGGTCGCAGTGGAAGTGGCAGTCATGCCTCGCCATAAGGACTCACAACTCACTTTCTCCAAGTCCTCTTTCAGGCGGATTTCCCACTGCAGCTTCTCATGCAAATTTCGGTTTTCTATTTTTAACAGATTGATTTCTTCCTGGAGCTCTGTTTGAAGCATTGAGAGTTTAACCTCCGTTTCCAAACCCAAGGTTGTTGTTGCCACTTTGGTCTCCACCTCCACAGCTGGGCCCTGCACACCCGGAAGATGCATGCAAGCAAGCTCTACGAGGAAGGAGACAGGAAAGACAGGCATGACCCACGAGGACACCCACGTAACAGGGACAGGACACTTGTATTCAGATGCCTCAGACAACAGAAATTCCGATTTTAAAAACTCCTGTGTGCTGGTGTCAGGAGTGGACACGACCGGCGGCCCAGCAGTCAATGTGCAGAACCAGACCCGATGTTGCCCCTGCGCAAACCCTGTCCCGCCACCCACTCTGCTCCTTCAGGTCGGGTACAGGTGACTGTAACCAGATGTGTCCATCATGCCCAAGGACCATAATGTGCTGCACGGTGGCCATGGGGCACTTCTCGCGCAGGAAGGAGAACCATGAGGAGTAGATGTCAAGTGTGGCGTGAAAAAAAAGAGTGTGGCATGACCTCAGCTGTCAGGGTTGTGCCCCCTCTCATCTGCTCCACAGCTCTGAGGGAGCCTGAGCCAAGATGAGTACTTGTGCCAGAGTAGCCAGAGGGACTCTGAACCCACCAGACCCTCATATGGGACTCTCTGCCTCGCCTCCTGAGCTCTATGCGGAACACAATAGTGCCCACCCCCAGGGCTGTCCCAAGCTAGCACACCAGGCCTCTGGGCTGCCCAAGCCCTTCTGGAATCTGTGTCTGGCCTTACATCCACTCTCACCACAGCAAGGCCACTACCTGTTCCCACCTGCCACACCCCTGGGATGACCACAGCTCCTCCATCTGCCACCTCCTGGCTGCCACAGCCTCCTGTTAGCCCTGATGAGACTGCACAGTCAGGCCCTCTGTTGACACACCTGGGCCCTGTCCCACCCCTGGACTCTAGGACCCGTGTGGGGACACCCATAGCCGACCACCAGCACTGCAGAATAAAGGGACAGCATACCCAGATGACTCAGGCAGTCGATCATGGTGAGGCTCCCAACCTCCCCACAAATCACACATTGGCTGCTGAGGGACACCCACCTGGGCCGGGCTCTTCCAAGAGCCCCACACGCTGTACCAACACCTGGGTCCCCACAAGGTCCGCCTCCTGTTGGGCTGCCACTTGGTGCTGTGGGCTCTCTTCTAACTGAGTTTGCAAGCACAGGCCCTCCTTTGGGGAAGTCACACAGAAGAAACGTTTCAGTGAGCCTCTGCCTGGTGGCCTCGTCACTGCCCCCAGGTATGCCCCATGAGCGATGCAGGCTCATGCAGTCTTCTTGTGCCGCCTATCCTGTCCAGACGGAAATAGCTGGCTGCGGCCCTGAGGAGGGCAGGCTCTGCTAAAGCGAGGGGCCCACAGTCAGGGAGTCCTCCTCATGCTCACAGAGCCAACATAGGACACCAGCCACAGGAGCGCCAGGCTGACCCTGCCCAACAGACCCCCTGCCGTTACCTCCCCTTCCCAGGGTCAAGCCTCACCTGTTCCCCCTGCCCCATCCCCATCCTTCACAGGCCACTCAGCCTCCCTGACCAGCCTCATAGGCCAGGGCCTCAGCTGAAGGGGTCCTGCTCTGATATGGGGCTCCCAGGCTTCTGCACCCACTTATTCCTGAGCCTCCTCTGCTCTCCTTGCCCTGCACTTTCCCATCTAGAGCCGGTGCAAGGTCTGGTGCTGGGCCTGCTCAGGAGTTTCGGGGAGAGGAGGGCAGAGTCTCTGATTGCTGCTGTTAGCAGCCCTGACAACAGGCCCAGCCAAGCATCCTTATGGGGAAAAGAAAAGCAGGCAGGCAAGGAGACAGGCTCAACGCTTTCATACTTCCTTTTCCCTCATAATGCAACCAGTAAGCTCATTTTCCTTAAAAAAATCACTGAGGAGTGACATCAACCTAAATTTCAAGATTCCTGCCCCTATGACAATTGAGCACACAAAAGGGCCAAGTTCCAAACTGGATGAACAAATTGAAGGAGTTTGTGGGAATGGCTATCATCAATACATTAACAAACAATAAATGTTGGCAAGGATGTGGAAAAAAGAGAACCCCATGCACCGTTGGTGGGAATGCAGACTGGTGCAGCCACAATGGAAAGGAGCATGGAGTTTCCTCAAAAAATTAAAAATGGAATTGCCTATGACCTAGCTATTCCACTTCTGGATAAAAACACTAATTTGAAAAGATACATGCACGTCTATGTCCATTACAGCGTTTCTTTACTGTAGACAAAATATGGAAGCAACATAAGTTGCTATCAATAGATGCATAAAGAAAAGGTGATATATGAGTGCACATATATATGCAAATATTATTCAGCCATAAAAAAGAATCAAATCTTGCCATTTGTGACAGCTTGGATGGATCTGGAGGCTATTATGTTAAGTAAAACAAGTCAGAGAAAGACAAATAAGATATGATCTCCCTTATATGTGGAATCTGAAAAAAACAAAACAAAAAATAGAACAACTGAACTCATGGATACAGAGAACAGACAGGTGGTTGCCAGAGGGCATGGGTGGGAGAAATGAATGAAGTGGGTCAAAAGGTACAAAATTCCAGTTAATAAGTAAGTCCTGGGATATATTGTACAACATGGTGGCTTGTAGGGAAAGTTGCAAAGAATAAATCGTAAAAGGTCTCATCACAAGAAAAAGTATTTGTAACTAACTGTGTGGTGATGCTAACTAGACTTACTGCGGTGATCATTTCACAATATGGACAAATATTGCATCATTACATTGTCACCTTGGACTAATACAATATTACATGTCAATTATCTATATTATAAAAACCCAGTGGCCCTAACACTGTAACAACCAAAGACCAGTCACCAGGAGGCTGTGCGCCTGGCGAGCGCGGGTGGGCGGGGCTGCATGCATGGTGCAGCAGGGTCTGGGGTCCCGGGTCTCACGCTATTTCCCGCGGGTCTGGGTCTCGCACTATTTCACGCGCTGGGTCACTAGTACATCAATAAAACAAAACTGGCCTGTCACCTCATGCTGCTCCAGATGAAAGCTGAGCTGATCGAGGTCGTCTCTTCTTTCTTTTTCAGAAGTCTCTTCTAAAACCGCACTGGATGAACTAAGAGAAAATACATCCTGAAAACCTTACACATAGCACTTTCACATCTGAACTCTGCTCCGTCCCTGGGATCTGACCACTTGAAAGAAGAAAACCCTTCCTGCTACTTCCATCACAAGCCTACTTGCATCAAGAACAGGACACCATTGACTGAAATATGTGTCAGTGACCACAGCTGGTGTTTTAGTGACAGGGACCCTGAGGCAACATAGATCCCCACTGCCTGAGCCCACCTCCACCAGCTGCACATCATCTGCAGCCAGTCCTGTGAGTCAGATTCAGCTTTTAGCTCTAAAGTTCTCTGAGTTTGGGTCCCAAACATAAAAATGTGTTAATAGAATACCAGGCTATTCATCTCCATTGGCATGAAATCACAAGCAAAATTAGATTTCAGGAGTGGAACACACAATACAACATATAGATGATGTATCATAGAATTGTGCACCTGAAACCTATATAGTTTTATTAACCAATAATATCCCACAAAATTCAATAAAAATAAATAAAAAATTTAAAAATTTGCTTAAATATATATAGTATCCTATCCTATCTAATAAAAGAGAAACATGGTAATTAGCATACGACCGCTACCCTTCCCATTGGCTAATCAGGGCGATATGCAAATTAACTGCCAGCCAAGATGGTGGCCAGCAGCCAGGCAGCTTAAAGTGAACATGAGGCTTGCTTGCTTCAGTGACGGAGGACTCCAATGTTCCCCGCCTGTCGCTGCAGGCCTCTGAGCTGCAACTCTAAGCAACTATGTTACAAATATAGAAGCTAAACAAAACCCCAGAAACCTGCTTTAATCCCTCGGGCTTCAGCCAGCAGGATCGCAACATTGTTTCAAATACAGAAGGTAAACAAAGGCCAGAAACCTGCTTTCAGCAGCGGAGGCCTAAGAGCTGGAGCCAAGCCTCAACGCTAAAGCTGGCCCAGAATAAAAAAAGAAAAAAAGAAAAAAAGGAGCGGTTGGGAGCTTCAGTCACCCGCCAGGCTGAAAACAGCCCTCAGCCCCTCACCCAGACTGGCCAGGCACCCCAGTGGGGACCCCCACTCTGAAGGGTGTGTGACCAGCTGCAAACAGCCATCATCCCCTCACCCAGGCTGGCCAGGCACCCCAGTGGGGGCCCCCACCCTGATCCAGGACACCCTTCAGGGCAAACCAGCCGGCCCCCACCCCTGCACCAGGCCTCTATTCTATACAGTAAAAGGGTAATATGCCTCCCAGCACCGGGATCAGCAGAGCCGAGAGGCCTCCCGGCACCGGGATCAGTGTGACAGGGGGCAGCGCCCAAACCCCCTGATCGCCCTGCGGCTCTGTGTGTGACAGGGGGCGGGGCCACAACCTCCCTATTGGCCCTGCTCTGTTCGTGACAGGGGAAGGCGCCCCAACCCCCTGATCAGCCCTGCTCTGTGCCTGATAGGGGGAGCTCCCCAACCCCATGATTGCCCTGCGGCTCTGTGTGTGACAGGGTGCGGCACCCCAACCCCCTGATCGGCCCTGCTCTGTGGGTGATAGAAGGTGGCGCCCCAACCCCCACCCCACGGGCCCTGCTCTGTGTGTGATGGGGTAGAGACATAATCTCCCCATCAGCCCTGCCCTGAGTGTGACAGTGGCAGCGCCCCAACCCCCTGATCGGCCCTGCTCTGTGGGTGATAGAGGGCAGCGCCCCAACCCCCTGATCCGCCCTGCTCTGTGTGTGACAGGGGGCGGTGCCCCAACTCCCCTATTGGCCCTACTCTGTGAGTGACAGGGGGGAGCTCCTCAAACCCCTGATCAGCCCTGCTTTGTGCGTGACAGGGGGCAGCGCCCCAACCCCCTGATTGGCCCTGCTCTGTGCGTGACAGGGGGTGGCGCCGCAACCTCCCCATCAACCCTGCCTTGAGTGTGACAGGGGGCGGTGCCCCAACCCCCTAATCGGCCCTACCCTGAGCGTGACTGAGGGTGGCATCGCAACCTCCCAATCCGCCTTGCTCTGTGCATGACAGGGGGCGGCGCCCCAACTCCCCAATCGGCCCTACTCTGAGCCCGACCAGGGGCTGCACCTACGGATTGGGCCTGCCCTCTGCCACCCGGGAGCAGGCCTAAGCCAGCAGGTCGTTATCTCCCAAGGGGTCCCAGGCCGGGCTGAGGGACCCCTCCCACCCCGGAGTGCACAAATTTTTGTGCACCAGGCCTCTAGTCCTACATAATAAAAGGGTAATATGCAAACTGACCCTAAAGGCAGAATGACTGGTGGCTATGACATGCACTGACCACCAGGGGGCAGATGATCAACACAGGACCTACCCCCTGGTGGTCAGTGCACTCCCACAGGGGGAGCTCCGCTCAGCCACAAGTCCGGCTGACGGCTGTGACGGCTGCAAGCGCAACAGCAGTGACAGGAGCCTCTCCCACCTCCTCCACAGCAGTAAGGATGTCTGGCTGATGGCCTAGGCCCGCTCCCCAGGGGAATGGGCCAAGCTGGCAGGTGGACATCCCCCGAGGGGTCCCAGACTGCAAGAGGGCACAGGCCGGCTGAGGGGCACTCCCCTTCCCCGCAAGTGCACAAATTTTCATGCACCAGGCCTCTAGTTGAAGAATAAAGGAAGATAAAACTGTGGAAATATTAAAACTATACTGTCAGAGAGACAAATTCTTGTGCCTTTTCCTTGGGAAAGGCAATGTCTCTCAAGTGTAAGGTCAGGGCAGCTGTAATCAACTTTCATGACACATATACACTTATTGTACTTTGGTGTTTGAAGGGAAGCTCAAAAAAACAAAAACAAAATACACCCATAAACTAGATTTCGGTTTCAGCTCAAGGTTCCCATATTTCAAATACATATTCAAGGTAAAAACTGATTTATGTACCTGATCTCTGCAGACTCCAGAAGAGAGTCTTCCCTCACCTCCTGCAGCCGCTGCTGTAACAGAGTCAGGTCTTCCTGGTAATTTTTTTCAGCATCCCTCAATTTCTTTTCAAAGTAAAGTCTCAGCTGCTCCAGTTCTGACTCATGCTCAGTTTTCTCCCGTTGCTGCTGCTGCTCAAAGTCTCGCTGCAGGTGTTCTAATTCTTCCACGTGAGACGCTCGAGCCAGGAGCTGCTCACGTAAGTCTTTAATGAGATGAAATTACACCATCACCTTAAACAGAAACACTTGGGAAAAACCGGGAGCTCCTGAAGGTCCTGGTGCAGGGGGCCGAATTCTAAAGGCCCCTATCCCAGAACCTGTGACTGGCTAATGTGACACAGGAGGATGACCTGTGCCCAGCGAGATGACCGGCTACCTCAGTGTTCTCAGGCTGGAGGGAGAAGCCAAAGAGACGAAACATGTGAGAAGCATCCCATGTGCTGCTGAACTCCGAAGATGGAGGGGCTGCACAAGGAGGAACAGGGGCAGCCTCTGGAAGCTTCGAGTGGTGGCTGACAGCCAGCAACAACACAGGACCTGTCATACAGCCACAGGGACTAGATTCTGCCATCCCTGAGTGAGCCAGGTCAAGGGATAGCCCAGCAACTCAATTTCGGCTATGGGTGACCCTGGGCAGAAAGCCCAGCCACGCTGCCAGAGACCTTTGACCCACAAATCTTCAAGCTAAGAAGTGGTTTGAGCCAACAAGTCTGTGATATTTTGTTAACGGCAACAGTAACACAGACCAGAAGAGAATGGGTCACTGTTGTTTTGATCAAGAGAAGGCTGCCAGCTGGTCAACAATAAGTAATCAGCTTTCAAATAACATAACAAATAATTCATTATCCCAGAGATTTCAAAATCAGAGTTCCCTGTGAGGGTCCTTACATGCAAGGGTAAAGACTTCCCGTAAACATGCTAGAGCTGGAACACGTGTGTGAAAGCATGCATGAAGTCATGTACACATTAAGTCCACCAGTGCCACCTGTGGCCTCCATCAATGACACACAGACCAGAAGGAAAGACTGAGTGATGGGTTGACAGGGTGAGGGGTGACAGAGACACAGTCTTATTCACCACCATGCAGCAGACAGGCTGTTTCTAGTCCTTTCTCCTAACTCTGGTCTTTGTTCCCAATAACACTCACCCAGTAAAGACAATCACTAGTTTAAAAGGCTCACTCTGGAGATTAGCAGCAGAAAAGCACACATCTGTGTTTCCCCCATTGTATCTCATGACCTCCCCCATCTGAAGGTGCCACTAGGGAGCAGAGGCCGCTCTGACATGATTCCGTAAGGCAGTGGTTCTCAACCTTCTGGCTCTTTAAAACAGTTCCTCATGTTGTGACCCAACTATAAAATTATTTTCGTTGCTACTTCATAACTGTAATGTTGCTACTGTTATGAATCGTAATGTAAATATCTGATATGCAGGATGGTCTTAGGCGACCCCTGTGAAAGGGTCGTTCCACTGCCAAAGGGGACAGGTTGAGAACCGCTGCTCTAAGGGGACCCAGGTGAGCTACGCTCAGTAATGGTGGCTGCAGTTACCAGGCCTGGAGACTCGGGATCACCACCCTCCAACACCAGAGGTTGGGGCAATGGGAGTCTACACCAGGTGAGCTCATGGGAGCCACAGAGAAGGCACACCTGCGACCCCAGATGCCAGCAGTTTCTAATCTAGACAGAAGCACGCACACTCAACAGGTGTCTGACATCAACACAAGCAAACACTCATGAATAGGCAGCTCGCTTAGCATGAAACCAAGGCTCCCACCAACAAGCAAACTCCACACACCCATGTTCAGGAAGTACACAAATCACTCTTTGCACTCGCTACAGTTGCTACATCCTCATTTCAGGGTCCCACAATTAAAAACCCACAGCTTCAGCTTTTGAGACTCTGAATCCTCAACGTGAAACTCCTCACCACTCAGTTCCTGTCTGTCAGTCCTCGTGGACTCAAGCTGGGACCACAGGCGCCTGACTTCCTCTTGTGAGTGAGCCTTCAGCTCTTCATAAGATGCTTGAAGGTTCTCCAACTAGAAAAGGAAGGCGACAGTGAGACTCTGACCGAGAGTGAGCCCGAGACTGACAGGCATGAGAGAGCACATGAGTAAAAGCTCAAATCCCAAACATCCAGCCTAGAGAACACCAGCAATGGCGGCACCAGAGAAAAACTATCGTTCACCATGTCTAAAGGTGCCATTTCCCAATCGCAGTCCTATGAGCGCCTGGTATTTCTCACAGATCACCTGCTCAGGCCCTTGCCTTTTTCCCTGCAGAGACCACCACTTCTCACTGACCAAGGACGAGACTTTCTCTGTTGCCCTCTAAGTCAGGGGAGGGCCAATGGGTGGGTGTTCAGGGACTGGGCCCCATGAGGAGGGTGCACAGGCTCCCTCCCAGGCTGCCAACTGGCACTGACCACATGACTCAACCTCCCAAGAGGTCCCCCCATTGTCGACTTTAACGTGCTCTGCACAGGGGCCTTTCCTTCTCATTAGTGATCACAGACCTCCCTCATCCCTTGGTACGTTTGGGTTTTCTCTGCATTTCTTGTTCAACCTTCCTGGAAAGCAGCTTCTTTCAGGGCGAACAAAGCTAGCACACCAAACCTGTGCTATATGCCAGCCACAGAGAGAGAGAGAGAGAGAGAGAGAGAGAGAGAGAGAGAGAGAGAGAGAGAGAGGAGAACCAACAAAGCTGGGAACAGCTCCAACCTGCTTATGCACAGAGGCTCAGGGTCAGCATGTTCAGTCAGCCTGAGAGAGGGCAGCGCTGGCCCAGAGGCCCCTGTAGCCTTTTCTCATTCAAGGCACAGGACAGAAGGTTACCTCCCGTCATCTCTTTCTCATCAAGAAAGTGATGTGTACGCCAGCCCGGCCCTGGCTCTGCCCGGCCATCATGGCCTCAGTCTGGAGGAGAGGTGGTGGGAGTGGGTGTGAGAGCTGCAGGGGACAGAGATACAGGCTCCCCCTGGGCTTGACCTCCTCCCCCTCCTCATCTGTAAACCCACGCACAGGCCATGACTGACTCAATCCCTGGCTTACTTTCTTTTTAATTTCCTGAACCAATGCTTGGGGGCATTGCTTGCTTCTTGGGTTTGGTGACAGAAATACTTCAGGTCTCAGTAGATCTGGCCACATCGCCCCCATCCTGATATGCAGTGTTTCATTGGAAAGAGTTTTGAATACATAAGCAGCAGGAATGTTTCTGCTCTTTTCTTAGAAATGTCTTTATTGAATTGTGGTCACAGCATACAGCCCTCCACCCCTATTACCTGAAGTCTGTAAGCATCTCAGGGGGACTTGTAAAGAATGTGAATTCTCTGTATCTAAGGCTGAACATATAACTGTCAAATCAACCTTACAGACTCTGTACCTCACCTACCAGCTCCAGCAAATACTGACAATTGTCTTAAATTAGTACTTATACAAATAACAGAATATGAAACGATCTCCATCTTAAACCTTCCAAGTAATTAAATAATCGCCCACCTCCAGCTGTTTTTCTCTTTCCTTCTCTCTGACTCTCAGGTCCAGGTCCTCCGCGTGCCGGCAGCGCTCAGACTGCAGGTCTTCCTGGAGCTTCTTCACAGCAGCATCATGCTGAGCCTGCAGAGCCTGGAGGGACACTGAGGAGCAGAGACGCTCAGTTTACAACGGCACAATCTTCTTCCTCAGCAGTACCATCAGCCAGCCCGTCACAGTGGTAATGACAGTTAGCACTAGGAGGGCCACCTCCCACTCAAGGCCCCCAGGCTCCTTGCAGGCCCCTTCTCAGCACCGCTGCTCCCCTCAGGAGGGAGGGAGGGAGGGGTCCAGGCCAGCTGACCAGCACACAGCTGTTCTGACAGGTCGGGTAATAGGCAACAACCTCCATAAAAAATGAACAATCCCAAAACTACTGTTTGGGTAGCAATATAATAATGAAACATGCAAAAACTATCTCTAAACGTAAGTTTCAGGAAGGTTTAGGGAACTTGTAGTCAACAAGGGGAGACCCCACAGCTGACTGTCCTGAGGCAGCCCTGCACTTCTGTCAGCTGGGGGTGTCACAAGCACTGTTATCTGGCATTTAAACACATAAACAGTTCATATTCACCACAAATCTGGCGAATCATGGTGTTTATTCCAGAATTTCACAGGAAAATTTGGTCCCCCTGTAAGACCTGCTCATCTTAATTAAATACTCACATTCTGCCTGATTTTTGGCTTGAAAAATCTTCTCCAGCTCAGTCTTCTGTTCTGCCAATTCTTTCTTAAACTGGCTTTGTAAATTCTCCAATTCTGACTGATGCTTTGCAGATAATTCTTTGCGTAGGCTTTCTAAGCATAAATCTCTTTCAGACTCCCAGTCTTGCTTCAGGGTCTAATTTCAATAAGGAAAAAGGAGAGTATGACCAATAATTGATTACCTGTCATAAAAAATTTTAAATCCTAAGTTTGAAAACTAGGAAGTCACTCCCTGCCTAGACCAGACTGTCACCATCGGAAACCAGCTCTGAATGTACAGGCCCAGAAGTATCCACAAGGCAAACTGCAAATGAAAGGAAACAAGGCCCACCTGCCCAGAAACAGGACACACAGCACAGGTGTGTGGTCACTCTCAGAGATTCATGTGTCTGGCCCCACAAAGACCTGGGGGGCAGGATGCTACAATGATGTTAATGACATCTGCGGGAGGGCCAGGCTTTGTGCGAGGTGCCCCGAGGAACAAGTCCCCACTAGCCAGCCTAGGGGGTAGGGGTTGGGGCACAGGCCTCCAACCCAGGACAACCATATTCCACCAGTGCCTGACCAGAGCAACCAAGACAAAAATGCCCACGTGCCCCAATGTCACACATCTAACATCACCCATGTTCCCTGATGTCACCCATTTCCTCTGCCGTCATCAGTGCCAATGGCCCCTCCACAAATGTAGCTTTCAGAAGGGGAGACATTATGAGAATCAGAAATTCCAGTGAGAGACTGCCTCAGAAAAGAGCGAATTCTGTTATCCTCTAAAACATAACTCTGTCTCAAAAAATGGGGTGTGAGATGGGAACAGCAGGACAGTAATGGCCATGCCAGTGCGGTCAGCACTGTGAACAGAGCAAATCATGGTGCGCGCAAGGCAGACACCCATGACTCACTGCTTTGCCCTTGAGGCACAGCTCTTCCCTGAGGTTCCCTGCAGCGCCCCAGAACCCACCCTGCCCACACCTCAACTGCCGCAGTCCACACCTCCCTGCGTGAGGACAGACGTCTGTGTCCAAAGCACAGCAAGGGCCAGGACACAGCAACCGCTCAGAAAACCAAACTTGGGATGGAAGAGCCTCATGTTACACACATTGTTCTGACAAAATCAACTTGTAAAAATAAAAGACCACTTTGCCTCTGAAAGAAAACAAAATACACCTAGACCAACACAGCCCACTAAAGCTCTGACTGGGTTTGTTTAATATCAAGGTGAGGGAGGGGTATTTCTGTGGGGATTTTGAGTGGAGGGGTCAACCTGATGGGATGGGCAGAAAAGGGAAATCATGCACACACAGAATACAGATACCTCTATTATCTGGACATTTCTCTCCATTTCTGATTGTAACTTCTCCTTTAGCTCAGCTGCAAGAAAAACATAAAAAGTCGTTCAGATCACTGAGCCTCAGGTTATTCCACAATCGGACACCGAGGAGATAAGGGGCTCCTGGCTCTTGCTGGCTGCTCCACGGGCACCCACCAGCGTCAACAGAAGAGGAGGCATCTGTGAGGGAGTAAGAGTATGATGGTGTCTGATTTAATTAACAAACCATATGCATGCCCAAACCAAGGAGTGCAAGATTTACACCCAGCAGGACGGTCTGAAATGAGCGGGCAAGGCTGGCTCCAGACTGCATAGTCACTGAGAGCCTTGAACCCACTCTTCCTCTGGTAATGGGACCTGTCTGCTCCGCACCAAGCCAGATTCCAGGCGGTGCCGGAAGAAAGATAAAGATGTTCTAGGACCCAACAACTCCCAACCCTGAGAGGGAAGAAGCACAAGAAAAGAGGAGTAAGTGCTGGGAGGTGGAGGAGGAAGACGGGACTGGACCCATGGGCACAGCCAAGTTAGCACGGAGATGTGGGTGCACACCTAGAGATCAGGGTGCCAGGTAGAGATGGCAGGAGCCTCAGGAGAGGGCCAGGGTAGAACTGGGGAGAGGGGGTGCCATATGTGCACCGTGAGGGTGGCCTCAGCAAGTACAGAATTAAGGCAAAGGGCCAGGAGCCACACTGAAGGCCATGTCATGGCAGAACCTCACAAAACAGAGGTCAGACGTGGGCCTCTTTATAGACCTGCTCTTGGATGCCATGAAAACGAAGAGAAAACATCTTTGGGAGAGGCCTAAGGCAGAGCATGTTTCATATTTTAAAACCCTGGCCAGTGTAGCTTAGTTGGTTGAATGTCATCCTATGCACTAACAAGTTGCCAGTTCGATTCCTGGCAGGGCACATGCCCAGGTTGGGGGTTCAATCCCTGGATGAGGTGCATACAGAAGGCAACCTATGTTTCTCTCTCACATCAATGTTTCTTTCCCTCTCTCTCTCTCTGTCTGTCCCTCTCTCAAATCAATAAAAAGATATTTATAAAAGGAAATGGAAAAAAAAGAAAAATCACTAAAAAAATACATATACATACACACATACACAGGGATATATATACACACACACACATATACCTGCATCATTTTATATATATACACACACTATACATACATCATTTTATTTCCATATACATATACATACATATGGGAGTAAAATGAGGTGTTTGCATTTGCTTGAATCTAGATCAGTGGTTCTCAACCTTCTGGCCCTTTAAATACAGTTCCTCATGTTGTGACCCAACCATAAAATTATTTTTGTTGCTACTTCATAACTGTAATGTTGCTACTGTTATGAATCGTAATGTAAACATCTGATATGCAGGATGGTCTTAGGCGACCCCTGTGAAAGGGTCCTTTGACCGCCAAAGGGGTCGCGACCCACAGGTTGAGAACTGCTGAGAAGACACAGAGACAGCACTACAGGAACCTGAGAAGAGCCCGGCCCATGTGGCTCGGTGGTTGAGCATAGAGTAGGAACCAGGAGGTCACAGTTCGATTCCCGGTCAGGGAACATACACAGGTTGTGGGCTCGCTCCCTAGTAGGGGGTGTGCAGGGGGCAGCCAATCCATGATTCTCTCTCATCATTGATGTTTCTATCTCTCTCTCTCCCTTCCTCTCAAAGCAATTAAAAAATATATTTAAAAAGGAACCTGAGAAAAGACCCAGAAAGAAAAGGACTTCTCAACACACCTGGAGCCAGCATGCTGCTTTTTCATTCCAAATGAAAAACCCAGCAAAAGGGCAGATAATCAGGTGCTCACACCAGCAGGAAAGTGGGATGACTGCCAGGGATGTGGGATTCCTTTTTGGGTGACAAATATTCTAATCGCAGACAGTAATGATGTCTGCATAACTCTGACACACTCAAAGCCACCAACATGTACACTTTAAATTGGTGAATTGTGTGGTATGAGAATTACTGCTCAGTAAAGCTATTATTTAAAACACGTTTACAAAAAGTGTGACTAACAAAAAAATTAAAATTAGAACACAAAAGTATATTTTAGACATACGCTCAGTCTAGGCTAGAGAATCAGGAGATAAAGAGGCTCCTGGGCTGCCCATCAGGAACACCGGGGCCCCACTGGGCACAGAAGAGTCTGTAGGATGAGGGAGTCTGTGTCTAGGAGCATCTGGTCGGGCTGGATAAAACATGGCCACAGACACAGTCCTATCAACGATGCAGACGTAGAAACCTCAAGCATGTAAGCAAAACACCTCCAACGATATCATTTCAAAAGTTAACAGAACCCCATTGAAGAACTGGAAAGAGGCAAAGGGACAGAGAGCAGGATAAAGATATGCAGAGCTGGATGCACAACCACCAGCCAGGAGGTAAGCAAGGGCCCAGCGATGGTCAAGGACAGGTGCCCACACATGGAACACACCACACAGCTCCCACATGGACAGGAAGATCAGAGCATGAATGTCTCACCTTGGAGGCGCCTCTGATAGGGTCACCTGCTTCCCCAGATACCAGAAATGAAAGCCCATGCCTGGCCCCACACACATACCTGTCTCACGGCTGCATCGCAGTGCCGCCTCCTCCCGCTCACGTGCATGCTGCTCCCTAACAAGCTCCAGCTCCAGCAGCTGGCGGTTCTGCAGCAGGGCCAGCTCCTGGGCATGCCGGCCATTAAGCATGTCCCGCAATTCCATCAGTGCCGTCTCCTTCTCCCTCTGCAGGTTGGCCTGCGTCAGCTCCAGCTGAGCTGTGTGCATGTTGCTCAGACTCAAGCGCAACGCCTCCAGCTCCAGGGGCGGCATTGGCTGCAAGGAGAGAGGCGGTGCTGCGGTGGAACTGGGGAAGCAGCGCTAGCTTAAGATGTGGTTGGACAGCTGCTCAAGGGTGTCGGATGTTCCTGACTGACCAGGGCTTCTTGTCCCTCAATGCCCAACACCGCTGTGTATAAGGAGTATGACTGATCACTGATAGGGAAGTACGGGCTGTGCAATGTGTGTGTCCCTGGCACCCGACCCAAATTGCTGCCACCACTATGCCCAAGTGTGTTCCTCTATTTTCAGTGGCTCCGCATAAGACGTGAAAACAAAACAAACCAGAAGAGTAGACACAGTAAGCCTGCAGTGCACATCCATCCACTGTGACAAATCTCTCCTGCCTGCCAACCTCCCAGATCCCAACCCACTGGGTCGTGGTCTGAGTGACAGCATCTGAGTCACCTGGGTCTGCAGTTGTACCTGCTGCATCTCTGTGGGCATTGACCACTGCTCCCTGTCAGTCTCATCTTCATGTCGGCTCATCAGTTCAGCAATTTCAGGTTTACATTCTTGTTCACACTCCTAAGGAAGGAGAGCAAGAGATGTGACCCAGAGAATTCAGTCACAAAAAATAACGATGCTATACCAGAGAGAACGGAAAACATACATCCTCGTTAAAACATGCCCATGAGTGTTCGCAGCAACACTATTCACAACCGCCAAAAGGTAGAAGCAACTCCGTGTCCACTGATGGATGACCTGATAAACAAATGTGGTGCACCCAACCACGGGATGTCACCAGCTACAAAAAGTAGTGATGTAGGACACATTACATCACTGATAAATTGAGAAACACATTCAGTAAAAAAAGCCAGACACACTCACAGGTCCATTTGCAGGAAAAGTCCAGAACAGGCAATCCACAGACAGAAAGTAGACTGTTGGTTGCCAAGGGTTGGGGAAGAAGTAGGGAGTGATGGATAACGGGGAAAGGTTTCCTTTTGGGGTAACAAAAATGTTCTGGAATTAACTGTGATGGATTCACAAGCTACTGAATGTAATAAAAGTCACTAAAAATGGTGAATTTTATGTTATGCAAATTACATCTCAATAAAAATAATCATAAAAGAATATACAACCTGTTGGAGTAGCTTAGTATAAAGTTGAAACTTCAAACAGAGGCTGCAGGTATTATTATTGGGTGAGCAGAGCTTGTGTACCCCTCGATCACTGTGGCAGAAACTGGGACATTAAGACTGATCACAAGCCCGCCCTCCCGACACACTCTGAGTCCAAGACTGCCTCATAGGGCCATGGTGGAGACCGGATACACACAGCTGACCATGTGAGACAGGGAAGCACTCTGAGGGAAAACATCAGTATGTTATTGCTATCCTCCATGCATGAAAGATGAACTTCTCTCTTTAACATCTAGGAGAAAGGTCAAAGGTCACAGGAGGGCCGAATTGGGCTCGATCAGAAAGTCTGGAGAGACCTTCCATGCGGGGGCAGCATTAAGGACCTGAGACCTGCCCTAGCTGGTTTTGCTCAGTGGATAGAGCATCGGCCTGTGGACTGAAGGGTCCTGGGTTCAATTCCGGTCAAGGGCACATGCCTGGGTTGCAGCTCGATCCCCAGTAGGGGACGTGCAGGAGGCAGCCAATCAATGATCCTCTCTCATCATTGATGTTTCTCTCCCTCTCCTTTCCTCTCTGAAATCAATAAAAATACATTAAAAAAAAAAAAAACCTGAGTCCTGCATGGGCAGCTCTGCCTCAAGCCTCTGTGCCCCAGTTTCCACTTTGAGAGAGAAGGTTCTTAAAAGACTGAGTTGTCTCTCTGATTTAGGTTTCCACAACAGGGAGAAGTCCTCTGACAAGGAACACACCTTAACAAGAGAACCCTGAAGATGCATACCTTTGTGAGGACCCCGGGCTGTTCTGAACCGCCCCCATCCAGCTTCTGCCAGGGCTGCTCTGAGTCCTCTGTACTTGCTCCATCAGGGTTCTCCAGCTAAGAGGGGGAGGGCCAGAGAAGAGCAGTTACTCTAATGACCACGACCACGGCTGCAGCCTCAGGCCCTCTTAGCCCCTCCACCTGCCAGCCATACTGACCCCACCCCACCTGTTCAGAATCTGCACTCTCCTCCTAAACCATTCTCAGGTCTCAATACTTTTTATGCAACTCATTTACCTAATGCTGCTGCTGCCCCTCTTTCTTATGAATTTTGCTTCTTTAAATATTTTCACTGTGTATTTGACACCTAAATTACTAAATTTTAGTTTCTCAACAAATTCTAGTCTTTCAGACCCATGCACTTAATTTTAATTTCCAAGCTCTTAATTTTATATAAGTACAAATATTTTATCTTCAAGATCTCCCCTTTTTATATAGAATTTTCCCTTAATAATTTGTAGAAATAATAAATGAAGGTAAAAAAATAGAAAACTGTTTAAAAATATTAATTTATTTCTTTAAATAATAAATCCATTAAATAATATGTTTATGAACATTTTTCCCAAAAATTATGACATAATTTTAGAAAAAATATAAAACTTTTCATTTAAAATAAGACTTCTTGGAGGATCAAAACTGGCAGCAGAATAAGTGGATGCTGCACGGACATGCTCCCAGGAATAAATTGGAATTACAACTAAAATACAGAAAAACTTCCTGAATAATCAATGGAAAACTCAAAGGAGAAAATCCTAATACCCAAAGACTGAAAGTGGAGACCGCATAGAGCAGCGGTTCTCAACCTATGGGTCGCGACCCTTTTGGGGGTCGAACGACCCTTTCACAGGGGTTGCCTAAGACCATCGGAAAACACATACATAATTACATATTGTTTTTGTGATTAATCACTATGCTTTAATTATGTTCAATTTGTAACAATGAAAATACATCCTGCATATCAGATATTTACATTACGATTCATAACAGTAGCAAAATTACAATTATGAAGTAGCAACGAAAATAATTTTATGGTTGGGGGTCACCACAACTTGAGGAACTGTATTAAAGGGTTGCGGCATTAGGAAGGTTGAGAACCACTGGCATAGAGACTGGTAGGAGGTGCAGAGGTGCAAAAGGGCTGGCTGGGCGCCCACCAACAGCAACTGAAGTCCCGGAGAGATATCTCAGCTGTGGGAAGTTGCCACTGAGAACTCTGGGATCTAATCCCCAAGTTGGGCCTCTCAGCAGAAAGCATCAAAACTGAGAAGGGTACCCACATAACATCTGGCTGTGAAAAGCAGTGGGGTGCTGTCTGCCAGAAAAAAACAAGGAAAGAGAGGTTCCAAAGGACACACTAGATCAGATGGATTTAATTGACATTTATAGAACATATCACCCCAACACAGCAGAATATACATTCTTCTCAAGTGCACATGGATCATTCACAAAAATAGACCCCATGTTAGGACACAAAACGAGTCTCTACAAAGTGCACATGGATCATTCACAAAGACAGACCACATGTCAGGACACAAAATGAGTCTCTACAAGTTCAAGAAGATTGATATCATATCAAGCATCTTCTCAGATCACAGTGGAATGAAATTAGAAGTCAACTACAGTAAAAACACCCAAAAACATTCAAACACATGGAGGCTAAGTAGCACGTTATTAAACAATGAATGGATTACCAACGAGATCAAGAAAGAAATCAAAAACTTCCTGGAAACAAATGAAAATGAACACACAACAACCCAAAATCTCTGGGACATAGCAAAAGCAGTCCTGAAGGGAAATTCATACCACTACAGGCATACCTCAAGAAACAAGAAAAATCAGCAATGAACGATTTAACCCTACAACGTAAAGAACTAGAAAAAAGAACAATAAAAGCCCAGAGTAAGTAGAGGGAAATAATAAAGATTAGAGCAGAATAACATAGAGACTAAAACAAAAATAAAAATAAATAAATGAAACCAACAGCTGGTTCTTTGAAAGGATAAACAAAATTGATAAACCATTAGCCAGACACATCAAGAAACAAAGAGAGAGGACACAAATAAATAAAATCAGAAACGAAGTCGTGAAGTAATCACTGACACCACAGAAATACAAAGGATTGTAAGAAAATACTATGAACAACTCTATGCCAACAAGCTGGACAATGTGGATGAAATAGGAAAATTCCTAGAAAAATATAATCTGCCAGAACTGAATCAGGAGGAATCGGAAAACCTGAATAGGCCAATAACAACTGATGAAATAGAATTAATCAAAAAACTCCCACCAAACAAAAGCCCAGGTCCAGATGTTGCTACTGTTATGAATCATAATGTAAATATCTGATATGCAGAATGGTCTTAGGCAACCACAGTGAAAGGGTCGTCCGACCGCCAAAGGGGTCGCGACCCACAGGTTGAGAACCACTGCCATAAGGCATGCCAGATACATCATTATTTTGCGTCAAATTCTGCCCTCAGCTGCCAGTTTTCCAGCTCATTCTAGCAAACACCTAAATCTGCACCTGCCCTATTGCACACAGTAGGGAATACTCACAGTTCAAGGCCCCTTATTTATAAGGCATACAGGAAGAAGCTCCAAGGAGAGCCCACCTACGGTTGATCGGGAGGCCCTAGGGAAGCCACTCAGGGCCAGTATCCTCAGTACTCTCAATGCCCAAGTCCACTTCCACTCACCGGCTACACCTAACCTTTGCAGCTCTCAGGACCTTGAGCAACAGAATGTGGTGCCTCCTCCAGCAATACCACATTTCCACACCTTCACCCCCTTCCCTCCTCTTCCCACATTCAGCAAGAGGGAAAGGACAAAGAATGACAAGTAGGTGGATTTGAAAGTAGGTGAAGGAGTATTATAGTTTAAGTATCCAAAGAAAACACCTGTTAGAGGGGATGATGCACACAGCCACACCCGATGAACTCATACTTATAAAACTTCCATCACCAAAGCAAGCACCAGTACTGGCACCGCCTTTCAGCAGTCAATCCAAAATTTCTCACAATCATACAAAGATAAAACATTAGGAGCAAAACCACAAAAATATACTCCCCCTTTTTGTAAAGTAAAATAAAACCCTCTTTCCCCACATTTGAGAGGCAAAAACAAACCGAAGACCACCTTTTGTAAGTTACGCTAACAATAACTAAAAGATGAGCAAAATATAAAAACATGATGCTGAGAAAATTTACCTGAGCTGCTGCTGCCCCATCAGGGGTGTCACTGCATGCGGTGGCTTTGCAAATGTCCCCTCCTCCCAGGACTCCACGGTCCTCCTTGGCTACCGGACTCTCCTCCTGGACAGGCGCATCGACAGCCGAGCTCTTCCTCTTCGCCGTCTTTTTCTTCGAATGCGCACAGTCACCTTTTGCTTTTCTCTGTCGGAAGTGAGCAAGCTGTGCAAAAATGTAGAGAAGTAGTACAGACAAAGGTAAGTGAGAAAAATGTAACAGAACCACAAAGTCAGCAGGCTTGTGGGGAACATGAGGCTCTGGGGCTGGCTCAGTCCACTTGGCCACACCTGGCCAGATTCACGTTAACCAACAGATCTCTGTGCCCCACACACTGCCTTCATTAATACCTATGATGCCAGGATCTAAGCTCAGAATTATAGCCAAAGAGTCTAGATTGAAGACTGTTAATTATGCCTGTATACAGACAAAAGAAAGCAAGACAGCCGAGTGACAGAATAGCTTTTCTAGCCACTGGAAATTTACAGAAAAATAATATTTTAAAAAGTACATCTGTTTAAAAAAACTGATAGCTCAATCAAGGCATGTTTAAGGTTTAAAACCATGTAAAATCTAAATCTCTCCCTTTTGCCCCCATCTTCCCCCCAACCAAGGAAATATATAGCCTAGCCAAAATTTTCTAGCCATGGATTCTGAAACCAGGTACAGAAATAGCAAATAATTAATTAAGCCAGGTCAATCTAACATCCTCCTTTATGGAATCAGATGTTCTAGTTTTCATGACACAGCTCACCAAAGCACCAGGGACTCCACAGAATGTCGCCCATCCTAAGGCACAACCCAGCTCATCCTGTCCCTCAAGTCTGGGGGTTTCAGACTCTGTTCACACACCCTCTCCCACTAACACCTTATTCAAAAGGTATAAGATCTAACATCAGTTTTTCACAGGGGGACATCTGTTCCTTCAAATGACAATTGTGCTCATAAGAGCAAATACATTTAACAAATGTTTGTCCACAAGTCCATGGACACAGGAAATTACACAAGCCATTCATGTGAGAAAAGCTGTCTGTCAAGGACAGACAATGCCTTCAGAACCAGCCACATCTATTTAATTTCATTTTAACTCATTTGTTTTATGCCACACTCCATCCAAATTGCCTTCCTGCATCACAGTCCTTGTTTCTGGCCTGTGTTTGCCCAACAAGAGGCGTATTGTTTCTCCTCCAGATGAGGTTAATCACCACCCTCAATGCTCCTTCAAGCACATTTACTAGTACATCTACAAACCATGGCAAGCTCGGGAACACAGTGTTAAAACTTAGGCTCACTTTCATCTCCTGTGTGTGACAGGCACAAGCAAAGGGAACAAAAAACAGGCCACAGATCTCCCTATTCAAATCCTAGTCAGTAGTTTCACCTTCACAGGAAGCCTGAATTGGGCCACTCTGTCCTATGCCTGTTATCCTGCCATTAGACACTGCTGTCCCTGTCACTGCCTCACACCAATCACTGTGCTCTGAATGGTTTCTTTAATGTAGTGGCCCTGTGGTTTCCTCAAGGGAAGGACCTAGCAATGAATACCTCCTACTATCTAGCCCATATGAAATCCCCACGGTTTGGCCATATCTGACCTCGAACACAGCAACTTCATGTGACTCTCGTTACTACTAGCTGGCACTGTACAGGCTCTCAGTCCTTCATTCCTGACAGAGCAGGTCACTTCCAACAGCCAGAATGGGGTGGGGCCGGAGTCACAGCCAACATGCCCAAGCCTGCTGCACTCTAACTCTGAAGCCCAGGTCTATTCAGCATGTGCTGTAATCCCCACAACATGCCCCCAAAACAGCGAGTACCAGAAGGCATTTCTGTGAAAACCTTGGCAGAAGGGAAGTAATAAATGCAAGCCTGGAAACACATGACTCCAGGACCAGTGCGTTCACTTGGGCATCATCCACAACCCTAGGATACAGCACTGCCCCCAGGAGGCTCGGCAGGATGTCTGTAGCTTCTCTAGGAATTGTGGGCGCTCCAGGCACCTCCATCAACTTCACCTGGGCCCAAACAGCAAGGAAGCAAGAACACAAGTTTCTAGCCCTAGCTGGTTTGGCTCAGTGGCTAGTGTCAGGGTACGGACTGAAGGGTCCGAGGTTGGATTCGGGTCAAGGGCACATGTCCGGGTTGCGGGCTTGATCCCCAGTAGGGGGCATGCAGGGGGCAGCGGATCAATGATTCTCTCTCATTGGTGTTTCTCTCTCTCCCTCTCCCGTTCTCTCTTAAATCAATAAAAATATATTAAAAAGAGAAAAAAAGAACAGGAACTTCTGGACCCCAGGAATAAACAGTAGGTCAGCGGGAGGTAGTATTCCACAATGTAAAAGGTCTCCTGGAACACCAAACGGAAACCTTTTTATATTTAAATAATACTGCAGAATTCCAAGTAAGATGAAAATCTGCATGTAGTTTTAAATGGACGGAAGCAGCCTTGAGCCCTAGGAAACGAGCCTGTGTCTCTCAGGACTGCAAGGAAGTCACAGGTCCTAGAAGTCCTCCAGGGAGCCTGAGCCGTGGCGAGGTGGAGCCGCAACAGGTGCAGCTGTGCACAGGTGTGCAGGGGAGCCACACATTGGCTGTCCAGGGGCATGAGGACACACGATGCGGTGAAAGCGCCCTTCCCTCCACTACCCGCCAGCCCTCCACTTTCTGTTGGGGTCCGGATGTGGGCGGGCAGTGAGGGACGCGGAGCGTTTCCAAGCCACTCCTGCCCGTTAGGGCGTCTCGAGACCTGGCGGAGACTACACCGCGAATCCGAGAAGGACCGCCACGCCAGGCTCCCGGGAAACACGGGAGGGGGGCCGGGCAGAGACTCCCACCCACTCGCACCGCCCCTCCCGGACCAACCACAGCCGCCACGCCCCTCGAGTCCCGGCGTGCCCTGCGCTCGGCCTCTCAGAGAGACGCCAAGCGTCCCCCGCCGCTGATTGGTGGCCCCGCGGCAGGGGCGGGGTCGGGCAGAGGGCGGCGGATTCAAGATGGCGGCGGCCAGGAGGTGGCTACCGTCCGAGTGGACGGAGAGGGCAAGAGTGCGGCGGCAGCCTCCGCCTGACCGCGTCCGCTCCTGGCTGGGTTGGTGACGGGCCCTGGAGTCCTCCCTGAGGAGTCCACACCAGGGTAGCGGGAGGAGTCGGCGCTATCGTTTACCTTCGCTCTTCCGGCCTCCACCTTTCTGCGCCGCTGCTCCTGTTCATCTTCTTCCATCTCCCCCCAGGCCTCCTCGCGGGCCTCCCGGGAGGTGACGGAGCCGACGCGGCGCTGCCTTCGCTCTATTTACACTCCCTCCCCCTCGCCCGGGCTCTCCCTCCCCCGCGACAACTGTCACGCAGACGTGAGCCCGCCCCTCTCCGGGCCGGCTTCGCCGCCAATCAGGGGTCACATTCCTGCCCTCGCGCACGCGCGCTCAGAATGGCGCGGCAGGCGTGGAGCTCCGCCCCTGCCGTTTGCGGACCACCGATTGGCGCGGTAACGCCCCAATCAGTGAAGCGCGGTGGCCTCGACTCGCTGTGGTTGGTCCATTTTAAAGGAGCCGAGGCACCGCCTTGTCTGCGCAGTCGCTGGGCCTGCGGTCCTGCTCTGGGCACGGATGCTGAGCATTTGAGTTCTGCCGAATCCCGTGTCAGCTCCTATGCCAAAGCCTTTGCAAGCGCTGCCGTCAGTTTCATCCCAATTCGTCGCTCGGTTGTTAGACGTGGACCCCTGGGGAGTTGAGACCTACCCCTAAAGGATGCGGGGCGCTTGAGGAACCCACTCCACCTTCCTCTTCAAGGAAGGCCGCCCACTGTCGTCTGCATCCGCTTCTACCCCGTGATCACCCAGGGAGCAGTTCCTAGAGCACAGCCCCTTTGCCTGGGAAGCAGTGACTACCCTCAGGGCTGCAGTGGGCGGCTCACGGCTCGTTGCTGCTGCCCCAGATACCCTCGCCCTCGTTACTCGGGACTGAGCCCTGGTCACTGAGCCCTTCTCCGCTGGAATGCTTTCTTTGTTCATTTCACAGACAGCAAAATTATTTGGATCCTTTCCTATACTGTATGTCCCTTCGCTGTTGTATGACTTCGCTTCTACCTCCTGGCCTCGGGGCATCTGGACTGAAGGAGTCCACGTGCCAGGGCAGCCAGTTATGAATTCGGTGGGGATCTGGGTCAGGACCTCTAACCACAGCCCAGAGGTGCAGGGACAGGTTGCCACTGGGACTGTGCCACTCGTGGACCAGTGTATTCTTACTGGAGACAGTGCCAAATTGGGGTCTTTGTTCATGTGTCTACCCCCAGCTTGTAGCTCCTGGGTGATGCAGCATAGGATTTGACTAGAGCGACCCCCAATCATGGGTCCACTCCAGCATCTCTGCCATAAAACCTTCCCCTGGATCAAACAATATTAGTGAGACCGGCCAGTAAGCCAGGACAAGCAGAATAGGGAAACTGAGACCAGATAGTTATACAGCAGTTTGCAACCACCTAGAAAAATCAAGATGCCAAGTAGTTACAACCATCTAGTAAATCCTACTTTCCCTAAACCAGGGACACATAAGAGTAAATGGTTTGCACTTCTCCCCAACCAGAGAGTAAATAGCTTAAATCAGCGGTCACCAACCGGTGGTCCGGGAGGTCCAAAAGGTTGGCGACCACTTGCTTACATCACCCTACTCAGGGAGACAGCAGAAGTCCGATCTGTAGCCAGCGGTATGTAGTGGGGAGGGAAGGGTGCCATGGAACAGAAGTTTTGCCAACCACACCCAAGGACAGATGAAGTTAAGAGAATAAATCTCATTTTGGTACATCAGCATAAAGCTGATGGATGGTCTATTGAAATCCTCCCCTAAGACCATCCCTGAACTCCCAGCCTTTAAAACCCCTCAAAGGTCCCAGTGCTTTGCGCTCTCTCCCAGGAGCAAGCCCATGCCTCTCCCCGCCCACCTCCCCCTTTTCCCACAGGTGCATCTCCTAAACTCTATGGGACCCACCAGGCTTGCAACCAGGGCAGCAATGGGCAGTGGCAGTCCATTCCAGATAAACCTGCTGAGCCTGTCCCTAAGGCCCCCCCCCTTTTTTTTTTTTTACTTCAGTGAGGCAATGCCGACCAGCCCAGGGGCATTTCCCCAGCCCTTCTTTGTTTCATTGTCCACAGCTTTGATAAACGTCCTCTAAAATTCACTGGACTCATGTGAAATTTTTCCTGCACGAATTCAAGAACCCACACACTACAGGCTAGCCCTAGGCAGACCTTTTCAGTCACATTAGGAGGGCCCCCCATGCTGGGGGGGAGTTCTGCAGAGAGGGGCATGCTGCGGCCCTGCAGACAGGAACGGAAAATGCATACCTGTAATGCACAGCTATTGCTGTTAGGACAATCTTTGGTATGAGAAACATCTCTGGATGAGAAACCGGTGCTTCTCTCTCTCTCTCTCTCTCTCTCTCTCTCTCTCTCTCTCCCTCCCTCCCTCCCTCCCTCCCTCCCTCCCACTCTCTCTAAAAAGAGCAATGGAAGCCCTAGCCGGCTTGGCCCAGTGGATAGAGCATCGGTCTGCGGACTGAAGGGTCCCAGGTTCGATTCCGACCAAGGGCACATGCCTGGGTTGCGGGCTCGATCCCCAGTGTGGGGTGTGCAGGAGGCAGCCAATCAATGATTCTCTCTCATCATTGATGTTTCTATCTCTCCTCCCTTCCTCTCTGAAATCAATAAAGAAATATATTTTTTTTAAAAAAAGAGCAATGGAAAAAATATCCTCGGGTGAGGATTGAAAAAAAAAAAAGAATAAGGAAATGAAATGAAGTATGGACTTCAGTTAATGATAATGTATCAATATAGGTTCATTAATTGTAGCAAATGTGTCATACCAATATGAGATATTAATAATTGGGAAGCCGTATGTGGGACCTCTCTGTACTATCTCCTCAATTTTTCTGTGCATCTAAAACTGTTCTTAAAAAATAAAGTTTGGCCCTGGTTGGTTTGGCTCAGTGGGTAGAGCTTCAGCCTGTAGACTGAGGGGTCTCGGGTTTGATTATGGTCAGGGGCACATGCCCAGGTTGTGGGCTCAACCAGTGGTGGTTCTCTCTTCTCATTGGTGTTTCTATCTCTCCTCCCTTCCTCTCTGAAACCAATAAAAAATATTTTTAAAAAAATAAAGTTTGTTTTATTTTAAACTGCCAAACAAGTTCATACTCCCTAGGATGTATATACCCCTGGAGTCACCTCCTTAGCTACCTTGAGTTACTAAGTTAACTAGTTTCTGTACACACTCAGACCTGTTAAAACATCAGGGTATGGGACATATAAAACCTAAAGACTGAAGGGCAACTTAAGGGATTTTAGCCCAATTCCAGCCACCTGATGCAAGATTCTGGGTTGGCTGCATTGAGGAGAGGGCTGTAAGGTGCTGAGCCCTGCTCCTACCCCCGCCCGGACTTCGGTCACCGCTCCCATTTCAAATCTGTTCTATCTCTTCATCCATCCGGTTGACCCATTTGTAAACCTGAAATGGAAAGCCAAGGGGACCAAGCACCACTCCCTCTGCTCCATGGAGCCTGGCCCTCTCTACCACACCACTGACGACTAAGGCCTCCCTGCTGGTCAGAGCCTCCCACTCACACTGCCCCAGATGCCCCCTCCTCATAGCTACCGGACGCCCATCCTGCCCTGGCCGGGTCCCCTCCTGCCAGTCCCAGCACTAGATGCATGTCCTGCCCAGTGGGATGGGGGCCCAGCCTGTGTCCCTTGAGGAGCCAGCTGGCCTGTGGGGTGGACAACCCAGGGAGCCCCTATGGGGGGGTTCTTTGGCCAGCTCCCTGGTGCCCCCCCCCCTGACCCCTGCAGCCCAGAATTTCTTGAAACCCTCAGGTAGCTGGTGCCAGGTCTTTGTCTTGCCTGGAGGGTGCCTAGAAGCAGCCAGGGGCCTGCTGGCCTCCTGGAGGTCATAATGGATGGAGAGTGCAGGCTCCTGAATTAAGGGTAGGTGGGTATGGCTGAACCCTCCCCACAGCCTCACCCTCTTCTGGGCTTTGTCCTGAGGGTGGGGACGGTGTAGGGTGGGGCTGGGACTGTCCTGCCGCCAGGACCCTCCTCTGTCCCTCTGGCCCCAGCTGCTGCCCACGTTTGCCCTCCCAAGGAGCTTTCCTGGCCACACCTGGGAATGGTAGTGTTTGCAGCAACCCCTGGGCGAGGAGTGGGCGGGGCCTGGGAAAGATTCTCCACGAAAACCTGGCAACCTGGGACCTCCCTGTCTGCTGCGTCTAGCAACTGCCTTGGCGATGCCAGTGTTGGCTGCAGTCCTGGGAGATGTGGGGCCCTCCAGCTCCCTGGCAGAGGCCAGTCTCCACAATCATTCATCGACAGCAGGACTGAGGCTGCTTCTCTCCAGCTGGCTGAGCTGTGCTTTCCTGCAGAGAACTGGCAACCAGGGAGGGAGGGGCCTGCAGTGTCCCCTCTCCCAGGGTCCTGGGATGCAGGATGCCACTGTGGCAGATCAAATGGCCCGACTGACCCTGAAACTCTTGGAGAAGGTAAGACGGACGGGCAGTCGTCTTTTTAACACCTGCTTATAGGAGTGCAACTTTAAAAGGTGAGATAATCTTGTGAGTGCTACTGCTTGCCAGCAGAACCCTCTCCTGTGGATTTTATTTATTTTTCTTTTTTTTGTTGTTCGTTTTTCCCCCCAGTGGATTTTAGCCTTGTAATGGACTGTGGTTTCTTGAGTTTTCTTCTTTGCATTCATACAGAACCAAGTAGGTTCTTCTGGCAGTTTCCGCAGCCAGGACACAGGCACACACCTGCGGCCGATGCTTCCAGGGCCCCACAAAGGTCCCCTGAGGATCTTCTGGGCTTCAGTGTTTAAGGCAGGGGTGGGGGACCTTTTATCTGTCAAAGGCCATTTGGGTATTTATAACATCATCATTCACTTAATATCAGTTTATGTTGCTATGAGAAAAGCTCCTGGATTTATTGAATTTTAAGTCTCACTTGTGGTTGCCTTGGCAGGGCCAGACCACTTGATTTCACAGGCCTTATATGGCCCTCGGGCTAGACATCCCCCACCCTGGTTTAAGGGAAGACAGAGACCCACCTGTTGCAGGACCCACAGCCCCCTGGTCTGGGCCTGGGCACAGGGACTGGGGGACCGGTCGTCACACCAGACTTCTTACCCTCTGAGAGTCTGCATGAGCCTCAGTGACCGCCCAGCACAGCAGCTCCTCATCTCCCTACCTGCTTTGTTCCTCTCTGCCGACCTTGCAGCCCTGTATCCCCCCACCCCATCTGCTGTCCCATGGGCCCCCTTGCAGGGCCCGGCAGGGGCTATCCCAGGACTGGCCCAGGTGGGCAGTCAGGGTTGTCATGGACACAGAGCTAGCCTGGGTCTGGCTTTTCAGAAAGCTGTCTGGAGGGGGCCGCACAGATCAGAGCGTCCGCCCTCAGAGTCCAAGGAGGAATACGTGCATGTGTGGAGAGTGTGACACACTCGCCCCTAAGAGAGGATGATGACGCTGCCGCCTGTCCCACCCTCTAGCACCCAGCACTTCCTGCCCCATCCCCTTCATCTGGGGCATCGAAGCACAGACAGGTGTCTCACGCCAGCCTGTGCCCCGCTCACACTGAGCCTGTGCCGGGGTCTCTTCCTCACAGAAACTGGAGCAGGAGCGTGAGGATGTGGAAGGAGATTCCGAGGACCCCCACCTGGTGCCAGGTAAGGGCCGGGCTGTTCAGAGCCCTTCGGGCAGGCGCCAGACCCACCTTCAGCTCAGGTCCCTCCCTCTTCTGTCACTGGCAAGGCTGTGCTTAATCTGCTCCTTACATCCAGGGCTGAAGGTTTGTTTTATCTTTACAACACTCTCTCACACACACACACATGCACACACTCACACATACCACACTCACATGCACTCACACACGCATGCACACAGGCAGGCACAATTACACACACACACTCACATACACACACACACACTCACACATACCACACTCACATGCACTCACACACGCATGCACACAGGCAGGCACAATTACACACACACACTCACATACACACACACACACTCACACATACCACACTCACATGCACTCACACACGCATGCACACAGGCAGGCACAATTATACACACACACTCACACACATGCATGCACACACTCACACATACCACACTCACATGCTCTCACACACGCATGCACACAGGCAGGCACAATTATACACACACACTCACACACATGCATGCACACACTCACACATACCATACTCACATGCACTCACACACGCATGCACACAGGCAGGCACAATTATACACACACACTCACACACACACATGCACACACTCACACATACCACACTCACATGCACTCACACACACATGCACACAGGCAGGCACAATTACACACACACACTCACATACACACATGCACACACTCACACGTACCACACTCACATGCACTCACACACGCATGCACACAGGCAGGCACAATTACACACACACACTCACATACACACACGCACACACTCACACATACCACACTCACATGCACTCACACACGCATGCACACAGGCAGGCACAATTACGCACACACACGCACACACCAGGTGCTCTGCTGGGTGCACCCTCACATCCCATCCTATCACCTTTACCTGTAAGCCCCAGGACAGGGACATCCCTCATCCCCATTTTCCACATGAGAAAACGGGCCCAGGTCACCCCCAGGTCTTGGCGGATGAGGCTGAGGTGTCCTATGGGTCTGCACATTCTCTCCAGGACACGAGGACAGGCCGGATGCAGCCCTGCAGAGCGCCCTGAGGAGGAGGAAGGACCTTCGGCAGAGACTCTGGGTAGTTCGCAGCAGCCTGGGCCCGAGCTGTCTGTGGCTGAAACAACTGGCCACCACACTCAGACCCGGGTGGGGAGTGGGGGTGGGGGGATGGGGGTGGGAGCTGGAGGATGGGAGTGGGGTGTGTGAGGTGGGAATGGGGGTTATCGTGTCTTTCTGGACTCAGTGCCAGTTCTCTGAGGTTTGTGATTCGTGGATGGGCAGCTGGTGAGCTGCGAGCAGCTGAGATTTCACGCCTGGGGCACTGGGAACAGCTCTGTCTGTGGTCTGGGCTCTGACAAGCATGCGATTGGCTAGGCACCTGCTCTGGTGGCACATTATCCAAGCTGGAGATGCTGAGTAAAGGGCCCGCTTCCTACCGGAAGTGGAAGCCCGGAGGCTGGTCCCATCTCCGTCCCCCAGCAGCAGGAAGGAGCACCCCAAGTCCACACAAACAGTTACGATAAATGTAGCACTTGTAGCGAAGGGGACAGGGACGCGGAGGCAGCCAGAACCATATGATTTGGTAAATTTTAAAAGAAGCAGTATTCTCAAGTGGGCCCCTTCAAAGGGCCCTCAGGCCCTGCGTTCAGGCCTGGCTCCATCCTAGGGAAGCCCTGCAGGGCAGCGAGGTGTCCCACACGGGCCAGCCACCAGGGAAGAGCCCAGGGCACACCTCCCACCCCAGGTGTAGTGGCTGCCCCTCTGAGCAGCAGTCTCTGGTTGGCGTTGCAGGAACAGCAACTCCTGGAAGAGCTCTCCCGCGCCCACGCCCACTCCTGGAGAGGGCCCAGCAGGGGAGCCCGGGGGTCAGCGCTGCCAACAGAGGTGCCCCCTGGCATCTACCCTGCCGCCTCCCCACCCCCGCCGCCCCTGGAGCTGCCTCGGGTCATCCAACACTCGGTAGGTCTTCCTCCTGGTGAAGCCAGGGGCAGAACCCCTGTTGGAAGGCTCTGTGCCCACGGAGACCTCCCATCTCCAGCAAGCTCAGCAGCCCTGAGAGAGTGCTCTGAGGAGGTCGTTTGGCCGAGAGCCGACAGTGGTGCACTCACCACACCCAGGCACTCACAAGGACATCAGGGGCTGATCTCAGTCATCCTCGCAGGTGCCCTAAGACAGGGCTTTGGGGATTGTGGTCTTGTCCCCTCATTACAGATGGGAGGCTGGGTCCCAGGTCCTAACTTTTGCTCTAGGAGTAGACGTATTGGGGAGATTTGGCATCAGGAGGACCCTGAATTAGGGGAAGAAGTGTTTTAACTCTTTTTTCAAAACTTCAAAATGACCAGGAGAAGCTTCAGACCTTAATTTCAACACATAAATTGCAAGGAGGGGGGTGTTTTATACAAACATTCAATTCGTAAGACACCATGTCGTAAGCTAATGCCCATACTCACATGATTATCTGTTCAGCCATCAATTCAACCTCTAGGGTTAATCAGCAAAGTTCCCCTTGGATGGATGGATAGATAAGTAGATGGACAGGTTGGTGGATGGTTGGATGACTCGGTAGATACATGGGTGAGTAGGTGAATGGGTAGGTGAGAGAGTGGGTGGGTGAGTGGATAGGTGGACGGGTGTGTGGATGGGTGGGTGGGTGGTTTGTTGGGTGGATGGATGGGTGGGTGGGTGGGTAGATGCATGGGTGAGTGTGTGGATAGGTGGGTGCTGTAGTACACTCTCTCCAAGGACGCATTCAGTAGCTAGTCACCTGGTTCTTCCTAGGTCCCCCAGGCTCCTCCCACCATCATTCAGCAGCTACCTCAGCAGCCACTCATCGCACAGATTCCCCCTCCCCAGGCCTTCCCAGCTCAAAGGTCTGGAAGTATTAAGGAAGGTAAGTGTTCGATATTAATATTGTGGTGGGCTTATGAAATTCTCTACTGAAAGGGAAACTATTTTGTAAGCAGGATAGTCATTTAGAGTCAGCTTCTGGCTACTCAACTGAAGTCACCTGTTACCAACATGAAAATGGCTTTAACTCTGAGAAATGTTTCCATGATGGATATTCCTGAGTGAAGAAAAAATATAAAAGAAAGAGGACTTTCCCGAATGGTGTGGCTCAGTGGTTGAGTGTTGATCCATGCACCAAGGGGTCACCAGTTCTATTCCCAGTCAGGGCACATGCCCAGGTTGCAGGCTTGATCCCCAGCAGAGGGCATGCAGGAGGCAGCCAATCGATGTTGCTGTTTCTCTTTCACCTATGTTTCTTCTCCCTTTCCCTCTCCCTTCCTCTCTGAAATCAATAAAAAAAAAATCTATATATACATAAAAGCTTAAGCAACCATTATGACCAAATGACTGGAACGACCTGTCACTATGATGTGCACTGACCACCAGGGGGCAGACGCTCAATGCAGGAGCTGCCCCCTAGTGGTCAGTGTGCTCCCACAGCCAACTTCCCCCCCCACCCCCTCCCACGGCCAACCTCCCACGGTCCCTTCCCCCCACCCCGCCCCCCTGGGCCAGCAGGCCCCGATTGTCTGATTGGGGCCCAGCCCCAAGCTGGGACAGGGAACCAGAGGTGGGTGGCGGCGGACATGGCCCCTTTCCCAGGGGGGTCAAGGGCCGGCTCCCTTCTTGGGGCAGATGGCCAATCTCCTGCGCCCCCCCCCCCCCCGTGGGCAGGCTCTAATGGGCCTGCCACCCACTTGCCACGGTGGTGGCACAGTGGCAAGGGAAGGAGAAGTGGGAGAGGCAGGGAACTGCACATTGGTGGCGTCGGTATCAGGCGTTCGTTCCTTCTGCGCCTGTGTCCCGTTGCCTACTCTCCCCACACCCCCCCCCCACTCCCCCACCCCCAGCCTTCGGGCCCTGATCGCAGGCCAGGCCTAGGGACCCCATCGATGCGTGAATTTTGTGCACCAGGCCTCTAGTATTTTTAGTAAATAAATACATAAAAATTGTGCTAAAAAATACAAAGCATAAAATTTACCATCTTAACTATGTTTAAGGGGTGTTAACGATGTTCATTGTTATGCAACAGATCTTTAGAACTTTCTCATCTTTCCAAACTAAAACTCTGTCCTATTGAACACTAACTCACATTCCCCTCCCCCAGCCCCTGGCACCCACCATCTAATTTCTGTGTCTCTGAATCTGACTCCGCTAGGAACCTTATGTAAAATGGAATCACACAGCATGTGCGATTCCTTTGTGGCTGGCTTATGTCACTGGCATAATGTCCTCAAGGTTTATCTGTGCTGTCGTGCTTGTCAGAATATCCTTCCTTTTTAAGGCAGAATAAAACCAGAATGAGCTACTACTCATGCCCACATCTTGCTCATCCCTTCATCCATCCGTGGACACTTGGGTTACTTTCACTCTATCTCAAGAGTCTTAAGTTAATCACATCTGCAAGGTCCCTTTTGCCCTGTAATGAAACACCATCACAGGCTCTGGGGATTAGAAAGTGGACATCACTGGGCCATTGTTCAGCCCACTGCACTAACCAATCACAGTATCTCACGAATTGTGGGTGCGTTCTTTTTAAATTTTATTTATTATTATTATTTTAAAATATATTTTTATTAATTTCAGAGAGGGAGGGAGAGGGAGAGCGAGATGGAAACATCAATGATGAGAGAGAATTATTTATTGAGTGCCTCCTGCATGCCCCCTACTGGGGATGAGCCCAAAACCTAGGCATGTGCCCTTGACTGGAATTGAACCCGGGACCTTTCAGTCCTCAGGCCGACGCTCTATCCACTGAGCCAAACCGGCTAGAGCTGCATTTTTTTTTTAAAAAAAAGATTTTTAAATTGATTTTTAGAGAGAGAGGAAAGGAGCAGGAGAGAGAGAGAGAGAAACCTTGATTGGCTGTTTCCTGCAGGTCCCCTACCGAGGGTCGGGCATGTGCTTTGACTGGGAATCGAACCGCTAACCTTTCTGTACATGGGATGACACCCAGTCAAGTCACACTGGCAAAAACTGGGTGCATTCTTTTTGGAGTTGAATGTTCCAATTCTTTCCTGCGGGGGCTACCACAGCAGTGCTGCTCTGGAGGTTGCTGTCTTCTGGTGACGGGACATGCGTTTGGGGCACGTGCTGGGAAAGGAGGTGGCCCAGTCAGGAAACACCGAGTGGTGACTCCCATGTACATGCCACAGAAAGGAAGGAGAGTGTCAGTTGCCCACAGCAATTCACCAACACTCCGTGTTTTCAGGGTTTTTTTTCCATTTTTGCCAATCTGTTGGGCATGAGTAGTAGGTCATTCTGGGCTTAATCTACGTTTCACCGTTTATATACAGGATGTCCCCCCAAAATGTATACACACTTTAACAGCTCGATTTGGCAAGTGAAATGCATTTTTTTTAAATATATATTCTATTGATTCTTCACAGAGAGGAAGGGAGAGAGATAGAGAGTTAGAAACATCGATGAGAGAGAAACATCGATCAGCTGCCTCCTGCACATCTCCCACTGGGGATATGCCCGCAACCCAGGTACATGCCCTTGACCGGAATCAAACCCGGGACCCTTCAGTCCGCAGGCCGACGCTCTATCCACTGAGCCAAACCGGTTTCGGCAAGTGAAATGCATTTTAATAAACTTTGCCTTTATAATTATTCAAAGTGTGTGCATACATTTTTGGGGACACTCCATAGTTATTGGCCATTTGATACCCATTGGTGTGAAGTGCCCATTTAAGTATTTTGCCCACTTTTCTTTCAGGTTGCTTGCCTCTCATTGATTTATAGGAATTCTCTTTTTTTAACATATTTTATTGATTTTTTTTACAGAGAGGAAGGGAGAGGGATAGAGAGCTAGAAACATCGATCAGCTGCCTCCTGCACACCTCCCACTGGGGATGTGCCCACAACCAAGGTACACGCTCTTGACCGGGAATTGAACCTGTGACCTTTCAGTCTGCAGGCCAACGCTCTGTCCACTGAGCCAAACCGCTCAGGGCTATAGGAATTCTTTATATGCTACAACGGGTCCTTTTTTGATATATGTTTACAAATATTAAGTCCTTTTGTGGCCTGCCCTTTCTCTCTCAATGTCTTCAGGTGAAGTTCTTAACTTTACTAATAGGTTTCGGGCTCTTTCCTTTATGGTTAGTGCCTTGGGTGTCCTGTTTGAAGTTTTTACCTGCTCAAGGTCATATTGTCTCACGTGGCTGTTTACGTTTCACGTTCAGATCCACGGTCCATCTGGACTGGCTGTGTGTGTGCTGAGTTAGGGATCAATGCTATTTTCTTTTTGCCGTGGCATCAGTTTGACCCCGTGCCCTTGACTGAAGGCTCTCCCATTGCACTACCATGTCCCTCTGTCAGGAAGCGTCCCTTTAGTGAACAGGATGTGTCCATTTCTGTGCTCGCTCCTGTGTCATCTAATCTTCTCACTCCTGACTATCAGTGGGAGTCCTGGAGGCCTGACTGGGAAGTGTCCCCTCAGAGGCTCTCACTGCCGCTGGTGGGTGGGGTCTGCCCCAGTCCAGCTCAAGGGCCCTTCCCAGATGGGGCCGCCAGACAGCCTCTCCACTGCTTATCATGCAGGGTCAGAGTTCCCACAGCTGCGCTGCAGGAACCTGGCTCTGGGTCTGCACCTCCCATAGTGCCCCAACCCTGGGGCAAAATCTGTTAGTCGGGGCTCTGTAGAGAAACAGAACAATAGGATGTGTATACAGAGAGAAAGGCGTGTTTTAAGGAATTGGCCTGTGTTATTATGGAGACCTGGTTAGTCCCAAATCTGCAGGGTGGGCTGGCCCACTGGGGACCCAGGGGAGAGTTTCCGTTGGAGTGGGGAGGCCACTGGCTGGGGTCCTGTGTCCTGTTGAGGCCCTGCCCCTGGGCCTCCAGGCTCCTGTTCGTTTGCCTGGGAGTATGAATGGCCCTAAGAGACCTGCCTTCCTTTGGTGAGTCTGACAGAGCCTGGAGGAAATGCCTAATTTCCTGGACCGAGCTGCTGTGGAAACAACCCATGTTTACCTCTTGTGCCGACAAAATTTACATGTTTCATAGCATCCAGAGTTGGTGAATATATCCCGGAGCTACCGTAGCAAAGCACCACAAGCCAGGTGGCTGGAAACCACAGAAATCCAGTCACCGTCCGGAGGCCAGAATCCAGGGGTCACAGGGCCATTCTCCCTCCAGGGAGGGTCCTCCTGCCTCTTCCAGCGGTGGCTCTGCTGTATCGCAAATCAGCGAGCTGGACAAGACGCCTTAATGAGCCAATTAGTTAGGAGTCATCTTTATTGCACGCAGGTTCAGAGCAGATTACCTCTGCAAATTCCGAACAAACATAGGAGGGAGAATTTCTTTTTATATCCTTCTAGTTCTTTGTGTAAGTTATTTTTGTAGACAGCGTGTAACCTTGAATATATATCTTATCTAGCAAACACCTGTCATATCTACACAGACACCTGTAACCTTGGATACAAACACTTGGCATGAGAATGGGAATTATCATCAGTATCAGCGTATCAGTCCCTTCAGATGGCTAGCTTGCAAGGTCAGACAGTTAAGTTTATCTTTTCTATTATTGAAGCTAAAAACAAAGTTAATTTACAGTCTAAAAATAACAGAGTTGACCTACAGAATAAGAGGCAAAGAATAACAGAGTAGCCCTAACCGGTTTGGCTCACTGGATAGAGCGTTGGCCTGCGGACTGACGGGTCCCAGGTTCAATTCCGGTCAAGGGCATGTACCTTAGTTGCGGCCACATCCCCAGTAGGGGGCGTGCAGGAGGCAGCTGATGGATGTTTCTCTCTCATTGATGTTTCTAACTATCCCTCTCCCTTCCTCTCTGTAAAAAAATCAATTATATATTCTTTTCTTCATATATATATATGAAGAAAAGAATAACCGAGGATTTCAAACAGCAGCTTTCCAAAGGAGGGACCACCATGCTTCAGCTCCAGGTGTCCTGGGCTGTAGCTCAATCGTTCCTCTCTGTCCGTGTCTGTGCTCCCCTTTGGTCTCCATCTCCCTCTGCCTGTCTCTTATAAACACACTTGCCCTTGGACTTGGGCCCCATCTGGATAGTCCACAGTGATCTCACCTCAAGATCCTTCATTACATCTGCAAAGACCCTTTTTCCAAACAAGGCCATGTTCTGAGGTCAGGGGCCACCATGCAGTCCCGATGGGCTTGAGGAATCTGCCAGCAGGAAGGCAAGAGGAGCCACCTCCTAGGAGCCCAACTGGACAACGTCCATACACTTTATAGCACACAACACCCTCTGACCTGGAAATTTCAGGTCTGGGAATGTGACCCCGCCCCCCCCCCCCCCCCCAGGAGGAACAGATACCTGGAACACCCTACACCTGTTTCAACAAATAAGTTGCTCTCAAGCTCTGTTCTCGGGTGAGACCCCTGACGGACGGGCGAGCCCTGTGTGTGTAACCGAGCCCCTCCTCCCGCCCTTTTAGACATGGTGGAGATGATGCTGCTGCAGAACGCACAGATGCACCAGGTCATCATGCAGAACCTGATGCTCCAGGCTGTGCCCCCAATGGCCTCTGCTTCCTCCAGGGGACCGCAAGCCACACCCTTGCCGCCCACCCTGCAGGTAGGCTCAGCCTGGAGCAGACGCCAGGTAAAGGACGCCACCCAAGTAAACACTTCTGGACATTGTGTATCTGTGTAACTCTGAAAAGCACATTTTTAGCTCTGGGGGCCTGTAATCTGGCCGTGAAACCCCCCAGTTCTCCCCCGTCCCCCTCAGAAGAGGAATGAGTTGTGCAGTTTGAGGCCCAGAAAGCTGCTTCCTTGGGATGAGTTCTCCGCGCCCCCCCCCCCCATTTTCTCCCTCCCTTCCCTTCCCTTCCTGGGCTCTGAGGCCACCCTAAGTCAGGAACGGGAGTGGGGGTGGGGAAGAGGGTGCCTGAAGCAGCAGGTCCCAGTTGGAATGAGCTGCTGTTTGTGCTGTGCCGAGGGCCCGCAGTGGCCTCACCCCACCGGGCTGCGAGCTGAGAGGCAGAAGCCGCCTTCCGTGCACCATCACCACCACTATGCGCCCCCAGCCCCGCTGCAAGCCGCACCTGGCTCACCCGTGGCTTACTCCATGTGGCCCTCCGTGGTCTCCGCCACCGCCCTCCCACCTGCCGCCAGCTTCCTGCCCACCATGCGTCACTTGGCCGCCCCCTCTGCCGCTGCCCTTAGCACGTAAGGATCCCGGAACCCCGTTGCCCTTCCCCACCCCTACTGAGAAGACAGTGGACATAGGTCTCTGTCAGGTTCCTAGGCTGCAGAGAAAATTGGGACACAGGTGGGACCATAGAGCCTCACCCCCACTGCCATCACCACAGCTGATGGGGACCCCACAGCCACCTCCTGGGGAAGCTTGGGTCATTTGCCTAACCCAGATGATCATGGGTATGTCCAGTCCAAGCATGGCTGCAAGGGCCCCCTCCTGATCCCCAGAGCGGAACTCACCTGCCCCATGCACCTGTGAGCCCTGTGGGGCAGTAACGACACCCAGACTCCTGCCTTTCCTCCAGGGCTGCGCCTGACGGTTTCCTGCCTGCACCCGCTCCGGCTCCGGGCCAGTGAGCCCCCAATACCTGCCTGGTGAGCCTCACAGTCCCTCTTCCCTCAGGGACGTGGTCAGAAAAACCAGGTGGAAGCCCGACAGTGGTCCCTGGCCACTGAGATCACAAGGAAACACAGGGGTGTTGTCAGAAAAGATGCGCAGGAGCCACAGGAAGAAGACCCATAGCATAGATTTAGCCACATAAGAATATAAACCTTCCCATGGGAAACAGCGCAGAGGCGAGGGAGGAAAGCAGCGGCTGCAGACGGAGATGTGCTGTCCTGGGAGGAAGCACTGGTGACAGGTAGATCCACCTGCTAGCCCGGCCTTTCTCCTGCGAATAAACCCGCAGAACTGCACATGGCTCCTGGAGAGGGGGCTGGGACCGAGGCTCTTCTGGTTCTGTTGGGTTTCTCACCTGATGAATCGGTTACCATTACTCTTTTTAAAAATATGTTTTTATTGATTTGAGATAGAAAGGGAGTGGGATAGAAAGACAGAAACATCGATTGGCTGCCTCCTGCACAGCCTGCACCCAGGCATGTGCCCTGACCAAGAATTAAACTGGTGACCTCTGGGTTCATCGGCTGATGCTCAACCACTGACCCACACCGCTGGGCTGTTAGCTGTACTCTTTCTGTAGTTCCTGTTACTCTTTTCCCTTGGTGGGATTAGTATGTTCTCTGCTTTTAAATAGTTTTCATGGAAATGTCAGTTTTGAGTAGCAGCGTGCTTTCATGGCCCCATTTGGGGTACATCAGCGGGTTCCCTAGGCTCACCAGCAGGAGCACTGTCTTTGCACCCTCGGGTCTCCAGGAGGATGTCAGAGGAAGCACGATGCCCGCTTCGCTGCACGCAGGTCTCCTCTGGGCTAACGTTGGGGCCAGACCGTCCCATAGCTCAGTCTCTTGTTAAATGCACCAATTAAAGGTCTGGCCATATTTCCTATTTTCACATTAATTTTTTCTAACATGGCTTCAGTTTTATTTCTCGACATTATTAACAGAGGGAAGGCATCGGACAAGTCCACTGTCTTTGGGTGATGTGGTAAACTGGAAAAACTCAGTTCAGTACACCTCCCGAGCAGGGGGAATCACATGGGATCACATGGGAGTCACGTGGAAAGCCCCTTGGGGGTACCTGGTGCTCATGAGGGCACAGGGAGGGACAAGACCAGCAGGTCTCAGGACCCTTTCAGACTCTTAAAAAGGATTTCAGAGCCAAGAGCTTTGTGATTATAAGCAGGCCATGCGCAGCCAACAGTGACTCAGGAATATCAGAGGCTCAAGCCCTTATCCCCGAGAGCTGGGGGAAGTGCAGGCGGAGACAGGACACAAATCCAGTGGGAAATGTGTTTCTAACACACTGGTTTTCATGATTCTAACATAGACTCATAGGGGAAACCAAATTCTCAGACTTGCAGCATCCCTGGTTGTTCTGGCCAAAAAGGATCTGAGAGGCTGTGTTACTGCCATGACCTCTTGGAACTCCCTGCGTTGTGGTCAGGATCCTGACCTGGCAGGTTCAGGTGATGGAGGCCCCGGCTGGCTGGCTGGCTGGCTGGCTGGCTGGGTGCCTGTCCCGTCCACCATCTGCTCCCACATATATGCCCCCAGGCCGCTTGTTTCATCCTCCTGGGTGGCTGCAGAGGTGGGAGGGAGAAACGTTTCATTACCAAAGGCAGAAACCCAGGGAGGGGCAGGTTAAATGCGCCAAGAGTTTAGAACTGTTTTATCTACAATACTGAAAACAACATGTCTGCTGTGTTCTAAGTCAAGACATGAATGGACATTTCTCCTGTACTTTAAGGAATAGTTCCACCCATGGAATTTAGCCCCGGCTCGGGCATTGACCAGCCCTCCGTCTGGGGAAGCCCCTGATCCTCGGGACCCACGGGGAGGGGTCCCTGTGCCCTGGAGGGTCCCTCAGGTACTACCTGCGTCATGGGCTGTGCTCATCAGAAGAGGTCCCTGCTCAGGGGCTGGAGCCTGGCCCCAGTGCGCCGGCTCAGCTCCTCTAGAACCTGCTTCTCCTTCTGGTACATCTGCAACGAAGGAACGAAAACCAACCCTGGACTTGCCTAGCTGGCCTGGCTGCTCAGGCCCTGGGGAGTCCCTGGCTGGGCCCAGGGTTCCCTCCTCTGCAAGTCCCTCCCTGTCCACGGCTATGGCATGGGGAGCCTTGGCCATAGAGCTTCCCTCAAGGTTCTGCTCATGGGTGCCCAGCACCTGTGCACAGGGAGTGCCAAAATGCTGCCTGCAAAGTGAACGATGGAGACGGCAGGAGAGGCTGTGGGCTGGGGCAGAGGGGGTGATCTTGGGGAGGAAAGAGGAGAGCCTGCCTGGGGTCACAGGAGAACAGGCGCAGGACACAGGGGAGGGAGGGGGTGCAGATGGCTCCTCTGGGGGGAAGGGTGGTCAGGGCTCGGAGGCCTGGGGTCCCTGGCAGACTGCACATGCTGAGACTTAGATCTGTTGGATGTAGAGGTGGAGGGCTGAGGAGGAAGTGGCCACAGTAAGGCCGGCATCTGACAGGAAGGGGAGGTGGAGCCAGGGTGAGGCTGGTGTGGACCAAGCCTAGGATGGCTGGGGGAGAGGACAAGTATGCCAGGGACTTCTTCTGTTAATGAAAAAGTTTCTTATGCCTTTCAGAGAATCTGACTATTTGACTACAAATATAGTTTGAGTTTATTAAACACAATATGGTTTGTATACCAGCATGGACCTTTACAAGTGGGTAAACATTGGCCCCCTTCGAGGAAACCAACTGCTCCATAACTTTACACAATAGGTCTCTGTCAGCTGCCTGCACATTTCAAATCCTGTTCGCAACTGATAAATAGCATCACAGTTGCTCTCACGAAGATTTTGTAACTTTAAGCCATCAGAATTTCATAGAATTTTTAGAATTCAGTCTCTCTGCTCAGACTTTCAATAGTGAGTTAATAATACAGTTAACAGCATTTGGGGAGCCCAATATTTAAAACAAACATTGTAAGTCTATTTTTAATAAAGTAAACGTGTATAAAATTCCTTATTTTACTGTTTTTTTTCCAAGTTTGGTTTTCATCGACTGCAAGGGGCAGGCCGGGCAGCCCTGGCTTGTGGGGGATGGCACCTACCTTCTGCCATGTGGCCTCTGTGTTATGTGTGAAGCCCAGTAGATGGCAGAGCCCATGAGTGGCAGTCACCTGTTGAACAATGAAAAAGCTTGCCTCAGGGGCTGACCATGACCGAGCCAGGAGCCAGGGGAGGAGGAAGGCAGGGAGAGCTTAGCTCACATCTGGTGGGAGGTTAGGAACCCTCCTCTGGGCCCAGGAAGGGCTTAGGGAGTCGGTGGCAGCAGCACCGAGGGTGTGAGTGGGCGATGAGAACATGGGTGGGGTTCAGAAAACATCAGGTAGACCAGGGCCCTGTCAGGGATGTGAAGACCAGGATCTCTGGGGCAGGGAGGGTCAGTGATTATTTCCTGAGGAGACACCTGCTTTTCAGGGCAGAGGGAAGGGTCGGAGGAGTGGTGAGAAGCGGAGGACCAGGTGGTAGTTGGAGGGTACCCAGGGCTATTAGAAGGTGCCTACGTGCAGTTGGCAGCGAGGAGGGAGGAGAGTGGCCTGGCTGGTCCTGTGACGGGGGATGAGGGTCCCAGGAGTGGTGGGCTGGCCCTCTACTTCGATACAGAACCCTCAGAGGTGCTGGGAAGTGAAATCAGATTTCCACAATTGCACCCTCGATCATGCCCCCCTACCCCCTGGGGTGCACCATTGCCGGCCATAGAGATCCCAGAGCTGGACCCTGCTGACAAGTCCTGACTACACTGTGTTTCCTGATGCTCAGGAAGAAAGGGAAACCTCCTCTTCCCCCACCAAAACCTGCTCACACTGGGTCTCACATGGAAGCACTAGGACCGCCCCCCCCCATCCCCTCCACAACACATTTCAGGGTGTGGCTATTTGGCCAAAGGAAGACCCCTCAATTGAATCCTTGGGGAAGTTAAAATATGACTCTATCGCACTCAATACTTTCAGAATACTCCCCCTGTCCTTTTTTTTTTTTTAATATAATAAGCTGAGGACAGATGTGGAAGGCCCTGGATTCTAGAATTTTGTCCACTTTGGGCAGTTTCCTAAGAAGCTTATTCAGCAAGCTACATTAACTACACAGCCTGCTGAGCGCACGGTAAAAGCTAAAACAAGGTCACGACTGGGAGTCTCCCTTATCTCACATCTCAGTTAGGGAGAAACTCCCTGTCCTCTTCCCACCCCTGGCATTGCCACAGGGCATGCAGATCCCACTCTGCCATCTTCCTCTCCCTGGATCTCCCTCTCTGTGGGTCTCCCTCCATAACCCTTGTTCTTCACGTGGGCAATAGTGTGGACACAGGTGGCACGTCGCCAACCTCTTTATGGCCTGGATTAAGGACGTGGTATTTCTTTTGCTAGGCAGAACCTGTCATTTCAGCATTCCTACTTACAGTCAGGATGTCATAGTAGTCTTCATTTTCTTTGCACTGCTGGAAGATATACTCCACTCCTAGGAAAATGTCCCCCAGATTATAGTCATCTGGAAAATCCGGCTGGGGGATTTCACCTGCTTTTAGATTCTGCAAATGAAGAAACAGATTGTGAGAACAGGACCTCAGGAACACTAACCTAACGACAGGCCTACAGATTTCATTCTGGAAGGCACTGTCCCCTGACTAGTCCGGAGTGGGGGCGGGGGACCACAAAGCCACTACACACAAGTGACTTAAGATGTTTCCACCTTGTTCAGTGATTTTCTTTCCATTTCTTTCATCCTTCCCAATGCACAGTCACACAGATTACGTCTGGGAGTTAAATCACCACATTGATATAATTTTATATTTCTGTTCTCTCCTCCTGGTATTTTGTCTTAAATAGCCTTTTACATTTTCTTATTTAAAGACCATAAGCACCAGTCTATTCAGTTGACAGCAAGCCAGTAACCTATGGCTGCATGTTTACTTAGTATTGTTAATGGCTATTTTTCCTATCAAGGAAAATAAGTGAACCTTTTACAAAATTTAAATTCTTTATTGTTGAAAGTTTTACACGTCTCCCTTTTCCCCCATTGACCTCTTCCTGGCTGCTCCCACCCCCCTGCACCTGCCCTCACCCCCCTACTGTCTGTGACCATTGGTTATGCTTATATGCGTGTATACAAGCCCTTTGGTTGATCCATTACCCTCCTTCATCCTCCCCTGCCTTCCCTCTGAGGTTTGACCGTCTGTTCGATGTTTTTATGTCTCTGAATCTATTTTTGTTCATCAGTTTACGTTGTTCATTATATTCCACAAATGAGTAAGATCATGTGATACTTAATAAGTGAACATTTTAATGCATTTTTATATTATGCATTTAATATTTTATAGTCTTCCTTCTTTGGTTTATTTCTGTAGGTGTGACACTAGTGGACTGAAGTCTGTTGCCAAGCTGCTTTCCAATTTAAGCTGCTACTAACCTGTGTAAAGCCCAGAATGACTCATTTGCATAACTGAGTGATCTGACAGCTATCACAAGTTTGCAGAAAATATTTACACAAGTCTTTTCTTTTATTCAGTGTTATCTAATTTTTAACCATACATATTCATTATTGATTTACACTCAAAACTGTTAATTCACTGACCCCATTAGGTGGGGAAAGGGGAGAAATGGGCATTGATCGATAGGGTTGATCTCTATTCTCGTGTATATTGTGAAAGTTTTCAAAATACAACTAAAAAATCATGTCTGTAGTGTAATTAACAGGAAATTTACACTGAATGGTAGGCTAGACAAGGCGAGGAGGAAAATACTTTTTACCTCATGAAAGGGAAAAGAAAGCACATCAGTTGGGGTGTTTTTCTCTCTGTAGATCCTGTTGATGTGCTGAATACTCTTGTTGTCAACACAGATGATCCCCAGGTCGAATTTCTGGACTCCTAAAATACTCCTGACGATCTCCATCCTCTGGCGGAGCGGCACTCTCCGCAGGGGGACAGCCCGCTGCAGGTTTCTGAGCACCAGACTCATTCCAGGAGGACACCGGGCACTTTAAAAAAGTCTGTAAAGGAACCTGTGCTTCAAGTTGAAGAGAAGACAAATCAGTCCTAGGAAGTGCAACACGCACACAAAATCAAGTCATTTTATTTGGTGCAATTCATTGAAAAAAAAATTGCAGGAATTTACATTTTACCATACGAAAAATATAAAAATGAAGGTCTCTAAAACGACGCCAGAGTCAGGCAAGCCAGAAGAGGTAACAGTAGCCACAGGAAATGAAGGCTGGTGGAGAGGAAGGGACATTAATAGTGCGGGCGGGGGAGCGGGGTCTGGGCAGGGCAAGTGGAGGAGGGGAGGGTAGAATGGCGGGGGGGAGGGGGGGCGCTGAGAAATGTGGATGGGGCGCCTGGTCGGATCCAGGGGTTCCCCAGGAACCGCTCAGCGCTGACCCCGGGCAGCACGCGGGTGGGCTGACGTCCCCCAAGTTCGAAGAGAAGAAGCCACCCGCGTTGGAATGGGGACCGAAGCCTGCGGACCCAGCCCTTGTCCCCGCGCACCGGAAGCCCCACCGCCGCCGCTCAGCCGGAGGGCGGAACCCGAGCTTGGAGGGCTACGGGCGGGGCCGGATTGCTCAGGTAGGACCGGAAGTCGGTCCACCACTGTTTTGGTCCGCGGCGCGCAGGGAAGCGCTGGTTCCGGCGGTCTTGGTCTGCACTACCAGCTAAACGCGGAGGTACCCCGAAACGACGGCGTCCCTGAGCCGGACCGTGAGCGCTGCGCGGGATCAGGGCCGGGCGGAGGTTGCCCCTTCACCTCTCGCTATTCCCTGGACCCGCTTCGATCGTGTCGCTAACTGGGCGGGAGAGCGAGGCGCCGGGCCCAGGGTGCGGCCTGTGCGGGGACCTATGGAGCCGCCTGCTAGATGGGGTCGTGATGCTCCGCTCCAGCCCCTCCCGAGTCTAGGGCGGCCTCTCCACGTGAGTACCCTTGACCTCTAAGCTGGTTCGTTCGAGGAGTAGCCCCGGTATAAAACATTTCATTTCTGTGTCTGGAAAGAGTATTTAGTGTTAAGGTTACTCGGAGAATAATTAGGTGGGAGAGCTGAAACACTGATGTTCTAATTGTCAGTGTGATCGCCTGGCTATGGAGATTGGAAGAAGTTAGGAGAAACTGCTCTCTTCAACTTGAAAAGTGTAATAACATTCTTTTTGTTTAAAAATTAACATTTGAGGTTTTTGGTGAATTTACCAATTTAGTAAAATGATTTGGCCTTTAGTCACGCCTTAAACATCTGTAATAAAGTAATTTATTTATATCGTCCCCCACCCCATACTCCCCCCACTCCCCCAAAAAAAAGAAAGAAAAAAGAAAAAGAACCCACTATCTCTCAGAAAATAAGAATACTTGGCCCTTTGCTTTGTCTGCCTATTAAATAATTTAGGATGTGGCATGTGATGAAAAATTCCGTTCTTAGTTTTCCAGCGGCACAAAGCTCTGATGATCTGAATTTTTGTCTTTCAGCTTACATGAAATGAAGGGGGGAGCTCCCTAGTTCAACAAACTGTTTAAGGAAGAGGACTGCTTTGTACAGGGAAATCTTTATTACCTTCTAGTAACTGGATCAGAAGATGAACCCAACTAACCCTTTCAGCGGGCAGCAGCCTAGTGCTTTTTTAACATCTTCCAGCAGTTCCATAGGAACAGCTCAGGCTAAGCAACCCTTTCGGTTTGGTCAGCCTTCTCTTTTTGGACAAAACAACACAGTATCTGGGAAAAGCTCAGGATTTTCACAGATATCTAGCTTTCCAACGTCTGGAGTAGGGCACTCTTCTTCAGCACAAACATTAGGATTCTCCCAACCCTCAAATGTTGGACTCTTTTCTGGACTTGAACACACTCCATCCTTTCTATCTGCCTCTGGGCCTTCAAGTTCATGCGTGCCTGGAAACTCAGGCTTTACTTTTAAATCACCCAACCTTGGGGCTTTCCCGAGTACTTCTACTTTTGCACCAGAAACTGGAGAAGTAGCAAGCTCTGGTTTTGGGAAGACAGAGTTCGGCTTTAAATCTCTGGAAAATTCGGTGTTCAGACCAATACTGGGGGCTGAATCCGAGCCAGAGAAAACTCAAAGCCAAATTACTTCCGGATTTTTCACATTTTCCCCACCAATTAGTAGTGGCCCTGGAGGACAGGCTCCATTTTCTTTTACGCAGGTGACAAGTTCAGCTACTAAATCAAATTTTACCTTTTCGAAACCAGTTGATAGTAGTAATTCGTCATCACCCTTTACCCTTCCTTTGTCAAGTCAGAATGTGGAGGAAGAGAAGAAAGGCCCTAAATCCCTATTTGGAAGTCTTCATAGTAGCTTCACTAGCTTTCCCACTTCTTCTTCAGGATCATTGGGGGAACCCTTCCCAGTTAGCAAAACAGGTGCCAGACAAGGATGTGAAGACATTGTTTCCCAAGTGGAGCCACTTTCCAGCTTCATGAAAGGACTGAAAAGGAAGGAGGATCAGGATCGCTCCCCAAGGAGATATGGCCACGACGCAGTGGAAGACCTGGACCCTCTGTCGAGGGGTGATCATCCTCCCGATAAGCGGCCGGTCCGCCTGAATCGGCCCCGGGGAGGTACTCTGTTTGGTCGGACTATACAGGATGTTTTCAAAAGCAATAAAGAAGTCAGTCGTCTGGGCAACAAGGAATCCAGAAAGGAAATTGGCTGTGCCGAGTCTGGGGAAAATGATCACATGGCCATACCAGGAGGGAGTCAGTCTGTTCTGGCAGCTTCCCGGCTTCCAGGTGTGAAAGAGGAAGAAACGGAAAGTAGAGATAAAAAAGAAGGTGAGCTCTAAAAATGTACAACATGCAGTAAACCTTGCTGTATGGCAAGTTCTTGGTAAACTTTCCGGGTGTTAGCTTGATTTTTTTGGTTAAGTCCCCTGTAAACATTAGGGACATTAGTACCATAGGATCTTGGAGCAGGTTTCACACACATGGAAATTTCCTTTGCCCTTACATAGTTGGTGCCTCCTGTTTGGAAACATTGCATCTACTACAGTTCTGTGCCCATTTTCTGATCCCCTAGATTTTCTAAGAGGAACTCCTGGGCGTCAGAATAAAAGAAGTGAGAGCACAGACAGTCTTGGGGGCTTCTCTCCCTCTGAAGTCACAGCGATCCAGTGCAAGAACATTCCCGACTTTCTCAACAACAGGACCTTTCTGGAGAATCACTTTGGCAAAATTGCTAAAGTGCAGCGCACTTACTCCAGGCGCAACAAGCACCTCGCGGTGGTGTATTTCTTTGATCATGTAAGTACTCCCAACTGAGTGTGTGTGAGTGAAAAAATAGTTTTAAAGTAATAAAGTAGGAATGAACTTTGTCACTTCAAAACCTTTTTTTATTTTTATTTTTTAATATATATTTTATTGATTTTTTACAGAGAGGAAGGGAGAGGGATAGAGAGTTAGAAACATCGATGAGAGAGAAACATCAATCAGCTGCCTCCTGCACACTCCCTACTGGGGATGTGCCCGCAACCAAGATACATGCCCTTGACCGGAATCGAACCTGGGACCCTTGAGTCCACAGGCCAATGCTCTATCCATTGAGCCAAACTGGTTAGGGCCAAAACCTTTTTTTTAAAAATCAGTTATTTGCTTGCTAGAATGTAGGAAGGTACTAGAATATTTTGTTCTTACCTTGCAGAGGCTAGAATAGCACTTTTCTTCATAATTGGAGTCATTAGTGAAAAGTGTGTAGCCCCTACTGGATGCTGTAGTGAGTCCCATGAAGTCAGATTCTTCTGAAACACACTGAATTGGCTCCATAACCACACAGCACTTTTCCAAACTTGAGTTCTGTTTTGTTTTTGATTTATTTGGTCATAGTACACGATTGCTATAGATACTCAAACAATACAGAAAAAGTGAAATCCCCTTATAATCACATTCCCCAGAGATATGTTTGGTTTATACCCTAATTTTAAATACATCGTCAGGCAGAAATAGGTTTATAGTTGTTGGTATGGAAAATAACACAATAATTAATAAATAATAATATGAGAATAAACTGTTTCACATAGAACTGTAAACCCACTTACTAGTATGCCCCATCCTGTATGTATGTTAAGTACACCTGTGCATAACAGCTGTAGCTCACATTATGTAGATTTGTATCTTTATTTTAAAAAATATTCTTGTGGGGGGGGGAAAGTAAGTTCTATAGGAATTTATAAGGTAGAAAGCATGTTTTCATACTTTTGTTAACTAGAAGTATTGCCTGTCAATATACTATGGGAGAAGCACCAAATCACCCATAATTCTCTCCTCCAGGATATTGACTGAATATTCTGGATAGTGTCTTTGCAAATATAGGGTCACATTGTTTTTGCACAAATGGGATCATACTGTAAATACTGTTGGTAATCTCTTCATGTGACAATCTGTAGTATTTTCTGAAATCCATTAGCTGCCTAGATTAGAATTGGATTGTTAAATGCTACCTGGCATTCTATCCTGTTTACTTTCTTGGTCAGCATTCTACTTATGGACAGGTTTGTGCATATATTTTTGTTAGTTTATATCCTTTTTTAAATTTCTGAAAGTGGAAGTTTTGTGTAAATATGTGCACAGTTTTAGGGTTTTTGCTATTTATTCCTTCCTATTGATTTTTTTTTCAAGTCAGTGGCATTAATTACATTCACAGTGTTGTGCATTCAACACCACTATCTGTTTCCAGAACTTTTGCATCATCCCAAATAGAAACTCACTAACTATTAAGTGATAACTCCCATTGCCTCCATCCACAGCCTCTGGTGACCTCTAATCTACTTTTTATCTCTGTGAATTTGCCTATTCTGATATTTCAAATAAGTGGAATCATACAGTTTGTCCTTTTGTGTCTGCCTTTTTTTCAGCGTGTTTTCAAGGTTCATTCATATGGTTGCATTTCATTCCTTTTTATGGCTGAATAATATTCCATTGTATGGATAGACCACATTTTGCTTATTTATCTGTTAATGGACACAGATTGATTCTACCTTCTAGCTATCTTACTAATAAAAGGCTAGGTGGTCCTCATGCCATGATGCCCTCACGCGGTCACAAGATGGCTGCACATGCTGCGGGGGCAGGGCCCGGCAGCTGCTCCACTCAGCTTCCGCTGGGGTTCCCGCTGCCCTGTGGGGGTGCTGCAGGGCAGGGCCCAGTGAGGGCTGGTCAGGGTTCCTGCGTCCCATGCCTGTCGCAGAGGCAGTACCCCCAGCTCTGGCCTACCTCTTTTGAGCAATCCATTGAGGAGCCCCGGATGGGTGGGCGGGGCCTACCTCTTTGGGGCGATCGATCGCGGGGCTCCCGCACTGTGAGGGCACAGAGCCAGGCTAGGGGACCCTCCCCCCCCCCCCCCCGCCCAGAGTGCATGAATTTTGTGCACCGGGCCTCAAGTTTTAAATAATGTTGCCATGAATGTGGTGTGCAAATCTCTCTTGAGACCCTGCTTTCAGTTCTGTTGGGTATATACTTAGGGGGGATTGCTGGGTCATTATTTTAAAAGTTATTTTTTTGCTATTGCGATGTACTTATTTTTCCAGCTGAACCCTAAAAAATATACAATAAGTATCATGATATATAAAAACTTTTTAAAAAATTTTTTTTATTTTTTCAGTCGCTTTATTTCCATTATATAAGCATCAGTCAGGAATTGTTGACTTTGAAAAACATAAGGAAAACTTTGTTATTTTAAAGCAATTCATTGGTAACACAAAGCTGAGGTCCCTGATCACCCCCAACTTTCCTGTTACCCAGGAGCCAGTACAGTTACTAGAGTGGTTTGTATTTTTTCTGGACATTTTCATAGGTATATCTGTAGGTATACTAACATGTTCTTGGTTTATGTGTTTTGTGATACATTCTGTCCCGTGTGCATCATTCTGCAACTTCCCTTTGTGTGTGCGTGTGACTTGGCTGTATCTTTCCATGTTGTATATGTTATCAGATAATGAGGATCATTTTACCAAGTGCCAGTGAGGCCATGGTTATGGATTTTAAAATCATTAATTAAAAAAGAGAGCAAATATCAGATGTGAGACAAGTAAAGGACTGCAGATCCCAAGGCTGGAGGCCGATAGTGTGGTCAGCCACGTAGTGGGTGGAGGTTTTGCTCTGTTGGACGAACTTTTGCTGACTATGTTTGATACTGAATTTCATTTCCTGTGGACTCCTGATGCCTCACACTTTGAGTTGTGGACTGTTTTCCAGGCTTCTGCAGCCCTGGCCAGGAAGAAGGGGAAAAAAGGTTTGCCTGAAGAAACGTCTATCTTTTGGCACAAGAAGAAAATAAGTGAGTTTTCAGATATTCTTTGGAGTCTCTAATGCTTTGTTTGCAAGACCCTTTAAGCTTTGAGTGGGAGCCCTTCCCCAAGGCCAAAAGGGGGGTGGTTCCGAGTGAATCCTTTTGTCTCCATGTTTCCTTGGGCTCCTTTGTAACCTCATGTAACAATTATAAGAATTTTACTTCCTCAAAAAAAGAAAAGTAAAAATCCAGGATCAAGTGACGTGTAATATCATAGACACTCTGTTCTGACTCTTGCATCCTCAGGTCCCAACAAGAAACCTTTTTCCCTCAAGGAGAAGAAACCAGGTGAGGGTGAGGCCGGCCAGGGCCCCGAGGACACATCCTTCCAGCACTCCCCTCTTGGCAAGCCCATGGGGAGGACTGCAGTCGGCAGCCTCATGAATAAAAGGTGCGGCTGGTCGTTCCTGTGACTCTAGTTGACATGGCACGTGGGTTTTTTGTCAGTAAGCAGGAGGGACTTCACAGCAGTCCTGCCAAAGCATGAAAGGGAAGTGCAGTAATATACTAACACCCGAGTAGGGCTAAGGGAAGGCGGGAGGAGAGGAGAACATAGTGGAGAGGAGTGGGACTGGGAAAGGACGTAAGAGGGTTGACAAAGAGAGCCACTTGCTAGTTCCCTGAAGAGGCCCTGGGGCTCCTCAATCATCTGACGTGGTCCCATGTATCATACAGTTGCTGTCAGTAGTTCTACCTGACATGTAAATGAATAAGCAGTCACTTTTTGCCTTAAAACTTCTAACTAGCTGTCATAACCATGTATTCCTAATAGCCATAGAGCAGTTTCCAACAGGGCTTTTTGTAGGTTCAGCTTATCACGTGAGGCTGCATAATAACTGGGTAGCCACAGTGTGTTCCAATGGGGTGCTGTCTCCTTCCAAATGCTCCCTACCCTCCCCTCTCTTCTTGGGAGTTCCCACCTTCCCTTTCACAGCAGGACTGCTTCCACAGGTCTGTAATCCTTCACCTATTTCAGCCAATGTATTTTCCTCACTTTCAACTTCGCAATTAACAATTTAGTTGCTGATTTGCTTTTGTTTTTGCTTTTCTCACTCAACCCTTTAAAATTTTTAAAAATTGATTTCAGAGAGGAAGGGAGAGGGAGAGAGATATAGAAACAGCAGTGATGAGAGAGGATCATTGATTGGCTGCCTCTTGCACACCCCACACTGGGGATCGAGCTGGCAACCCGGGCATGTGCCCTCACCAGGAATCGAACCATGACCTCCTGCTTCATAGGTCGATGCTCAGTCACTGACCATGCCGGCCCAGTACTCCACCCTTCTTATATCTTCTTTGACATTGGAGCTCACAGAATTCTGAGAGCCCGCTGGAAAATGGGGAAGCTGAGAGGGGATACCCAGTTTTTTATAGTACATTCTTCTACTGAAATGAAGTTATGTATGAAAACATGTGGACATGATATTCTTCATGGTGGTAAAGTGTTGTTTTTCAGGCTGAATTTCATTTCTTTGAGATAGAAGTCTATAAATATTCATTTCAGCTGTTTCAATGGGCTCATCTCATTTTAAAAGAAGTATGAAATGTTTAAAAAATTTTGCCGAAACCGGTTTGGCTCAGTGGATAGAGTGTCGGCCTGCGGACTGGGGGGTCCCGGGTTCGATTCTGGTCAAGGGCATGTGCCTGGGTTGCGGGCACATCCCCGGTGGGGGATGTGCAGGAGGCAGCTGATCGATGTTTCTCTCTCATCGATGTTTCTAGCTCTCTGTCTCTCTCCCTTCCTCTCTGTGAAAAATCAATAAAATATATTTAAAAAAAAATTTTAAATCACATAATATGAGTAACATCATTTTGCTCAATACCAGCATTATCAAAGCTTGTCTCACTTCAAAGTTTATAGTTTATTAGCTTTAGAGGAGCAGAAAATCTTGAAAGATAAGGGAAGTGTTTGGAAGTGGACATTTGCAGATGCCAGATGGACCCAAGGCTCTGATATGTTGCTTTCTCTGTAGCTCTCCAGTGAAGAAGTCAGGCCTTCTGAAGGCCCACCTGTTTGAAGGAGACTCTTTTGACTCGGGCTCTGAGGGTTCTGAGAGTCCTGGGCTGTGTGTGTCCTCCCTCAGTGCGCTGATAGGCACTGTGGCCGAAACGTCTGAGGAAAAGTACCGCCTGCTTGACCAGAGGGACAGAATCATGAGGCAAGGTATGGTGACTGCCCCTGTGCAGAGGTCCAGGGACCCTTGTAGGTCATGGAAATTCATCAAGGTTTATTGTGAAGTGAGAACAGCAAGGTGCAGGAAGTCTGTAGTGTGCTACTATTTGTGTACAATTAAGGGGGAAACTGTGTGTATGTCCCCATATGTAAGCATACTTTATGTGTGCCTAAAATAGTCATGGAAGATGTGAAGGGTCTGCTCACACTGATTGTCACGAGAGAGGGTGCAAGGTGTGAGGGTGTGTTCTATTTTGGATGTTGTTATACCTTTGGGTTATTGAACCATGTGAATGTATTACCTATTCCAAAAGTAAGTATTCTATTAACATTAAAATGATGTGCAGTGGAAAAAATAAAAGAAAAAGGCACATGGGTTTTTTGCCAAGTTTTAATTAAATTTTAACTGTAGGATTTTTCTCTTTTCAAAAGCTCTGAATCAGTGGAATAATCCCAGTGCCTCCTTAACACTGTAATAAAAGCTGCCATCATAAATGATGTCACTGACATGGTGATTTTTATATTCCAAATAAAATTATTGCTAGACATTAGAATTTTCCAAAATAAAAATAAGATGTATGTATTTCAAATTATGAAGTTGTTCATTCCATTTCATTTAAAAGATACTTCTTTTTAATTGTTAAAAGTATTACAGATGTTCACTTTTTTCCACCATTGACCCCCATCCACCCCACACCCACTCCTCCCAGGCTAAAAGATACTTTTGTAATTATTTTAATTCTGTGGGTAATAATAGAGATTTATGCAGGTCAGGACCAGGTAACTTTCATTATGTGATTCCTGTTACATTAAAAATATAATGAAATACTTAAAATAATGATATATGTACATTTAACAAATTGATTCTTTTAACAAACATACTGCAGCCATGAGTATTTTTTATTATTATTTTTTTCAATGTACCATTTTCTTTTTTTCCCCAATTCTTTATTAGTTAAGGAATTACAAATGTGTCCTTATCCCCCCCATTAATCCTCCTCCTCCCCCCCTCCACACTCATGCTCTCATCCCCCTATTGTCCATGTCCATTGGTTTGGCTTATATGCATGCATACAAGTCCTTTGGTTGATCTCTTCCCTTTACCCCCTCCCTCCCCCACTTTCCTGCTGGGGATTGATAGTCTGATCGCTGTTTCTCTCAGTATTTATTATTGAGGTGATTATAGGAGCCCTGAATGCATTGTGGGCCCCTCTGCCTGTGGTGTGCAGTGAAGAGATCCGTCTGGAGAGGCAAGAAGGCCTTGATGCCTGCACACACCCCTCCCTCCGTGTGTAGGCCAGTGATGGTGAACCTATGACAACTCATTCTTTTGGTTGATTTTTCTTTGTTAAATGGCATTTAAATATATAAAATAAATATCAAAAATATAAGTCTTTGTTTTACTATGGTTGCAAATATCAAAAAATCTCTATATGTGACACGGCACTAGAGTTAAGTTAGGGTTTTTCAAAATGCTGACACGCCGAGCTCAAAAGGTTCGCCATCATTGGTATAGGCCATGCTTTTCTTTCCCAGAGTCCCACTGGTTAAAATGTTTTTCTTCTTTTGTGTGATTTGTGTGATGTTTGTTATTTTATCACCAGAGGCCTGATGCACGAAATTCATGCAACGGGCTCGGCCCTCACAGCCCCAGCTTCGTCCGGTCTAATTAGCATATTACACTTTTATTATTACAGTTTACGAAAACACACTTCGCTGAATTCTCCATACTGTGTGGTATGTTCTTACTATTTACTTGATGTCGTTTAGCTCGGGTGAAAAGAACCGACCTGGACAAAGCGAGGACTTTTGTTGGGACGTGCCCTGACATGTGTCCCGAGAAGGAGCGGTACATGCGGGAGACCCGGAGCCAGCTGAGTGTATTTGAAGTGATCCCAGGAACTGACCAGGTGGAGCCCCATGCCCTCCATTGTGTACAACTGTTTGCATTGTGAGTTGTGTACTAAGCAATCTTGTACAGGACCATACAGGACCCTAAGGTATAGATACAGATGTAGATGCAGAATTATTTCATAGGTGAAAAAACTTTTTTCTTTTCACAATTTTATTCCTATGTTTACGTTTTGCACATTTGAGATTATGTTCTGGATACAATTTTGTACGATTTTTTTTAAGTTAAGATTATATCATGATCATTTTTTTGTTATAATGAACTCTTTATAAGCATTTTTAAATAACGGCATATTATTATGTAGTTCTGTCCACGCTCCCCATTTTGCAACCATTAGATAGGCTGTTTCTAATTTTTCAATTATGTTAATTCATTTGGGCATGCTGTGTGTAATGCCTCGGAGGTGATTAGATGATTTCCTTCAGATCGTTAACTCTGTCAGAGGGTATGGCCTTTCTTCAGCTTCCTGAACATGCGCCTGTTCATGTTCCTTAATTGTTTCCCAGAAATCACCACGTTAGGCCCTTTTATTCTTTTGTTAGTTTTGGGCTTTTCCTCCTCTTCTGGCTGGTGGTTTTATAGCTGCCTTTACCCAACGCCGGGCCCTCAGTCAGGCAGCAGTTGTCACAGCAGGGGCCCTGGACTCCTGCTCACCAGGCCCTTGCTTCTGCTATGCCCGCCCCCCCCCCCCCCCCCCCGCCCCGTCCTCACTGTTGTCTCCATTTCATTCCTGGTCTGTGTAGACGTAATCTGGTGTTTGAGCATGGCTAAGACCTTTGAAAATGCTTTCAGGTCCTTTACCTATCACACTGCTGTGCTTGGGGCCAAGCAGGTGTGTCTTCACTTATATTCCTCTGCTTTTTTTTTTTTTAAGTTCTTTTTTTTAGTGTTTATAGTATTACATATGTCTCCTTTTCCCCCCATCGACCCCTCCCCGGCCACTGCCACCCTCCAGGACAAGCTCCCACCATCCCAGTGTCCGTGTCCATTGGTTATGCCAGTGTTTGGCAAACTGCGTCTCGGCAAACCGCGGCTCGCGAGCCACATGTGCTCTTTGGCCCCTTGAGTGTGGCTGTTACACAAAATACCGGCTCTTCCACAAAATACCGACTTCTGCGCATGGGCCACGGAGTTTCAATCTCACTGTATGTGCGGGCCCCCATGTGGTATTTTGTGGAAGAGCCACACTCAAGAGGCTAAAGAGCCGCATGTGACTTGTGAGCCGCTGTTTGCCGACCACGGGGTTATGTTAATACACATGCAATCAAGTCCTTTGGTTGATCTCTTACATTTCCCCCCGCCTCCCGCCTTCCCCTACCTTCCCTCTGAGGTTTGACAGTTCCTTCAGTGCTTCTCTGTCTCTGGATCCATTTTTGTTCATCAGTCTATGTTGTTCATTGTATTCCACAAATGAGTGAGATCATGTGGTATTTATCTTTCTCTGACTGGCTTATTTCACTTAGCATAATGCTCCCCAGTTCCATCCATGCTGTTGCAAGTGGTAAGAGTTCCTTCTTTTTTACCGCAGTGTAGTATTCCATTGTGTAGATGTACCACAGTTTTTTAATCCACTCATCTGCTGATGGGCACTTAGGCTGTTTCCAAATCTTAGCTATTGTAAATTGTGCTGCTATGAACATAGGGGTGCATATGTCCTTTCTGATTGGTGTTTCTGGTTTCTTGGGCTATATTCCTAGAAGTGGGATCACTGGGTCAAATGGGAGTTCCATTTTTAACTTTTTGAGGAAACTCCATACTGTTTTCCACAGAGGCTGCACCAGTCTGCATTCCCACCAGCAGTGCACGAGGGTGCCTTTTTCTCCACATCCTCTCCAGCACTTGTCCTTTGTTGTTTGTTGATGATAGCCATTCTGACAGGTGTGAGATGGTACCTCATTGTCGTTTTGATTTGCATCTCTTGGATGATTAGTGACTTTGAGCATGTTTTCATGTGTCTCTTCACCTTCTGTATGTTCTCTTTTGAAAAGTGTCTATGTATTTAGGTCCTTTGCCCATTTTTTGTATTCCTCTGCTTCTTGATGTGATAGCCACTTATGTTCAAAATATGTTACTTATTTTGTCTTTGAATTTGGTTGTTACCTTTAAACAGAATTTTACACATAGAAATTGTATTCTGTAGTATTGATCCTGTGTGAGTGTGTGTGCGATCTCGCCCCCTGACTTTAAGGCACAGCTGCTGAGAGGCTGGCTCAGCACCCGCCACCCAGCTGCTTGTCCCCCTCGGTCTTCAGGTGGACCACGCGGCAGCTGTCAAGGAGTACAGTCGCTCCTCCGCCGACCAGGAGGAGCCCCTGTCACATGAGCTGCGGCCCTCAGCAGTGCTCAGCAGGACCATGGATTACCTGGTGACCCAGATTATGGACCAGAAGGAAGGCAACCTACGGGACTGGTATGACTTCCTGTGGAACCGCACACGGGGCATACGGAAGGTATCAGCCTCTTCTCATTAAGAAACTAGAAAAAGTATGTGAATTCCTAAGTGAAAGTGAGAGTTTTGTCATTTTACTATTTTATCTGTAACACCAAGTATACTATTATTTAAAATCATTACAAATTCTTATTTAAGTGTTCTTTATGGGCTTTGTTTCAAATTGAAATATGAGAAATTCAGCTAATAAACATGATTTTTCTAGTAGTTGATTCTCTGCATGGGAACATGTGCATGGGATCTGTGTCTGTGAAACACATGCATATAAGGTGTGTGCGTGTTCATGTGTAATATTCCCCTCTTGTGGCCAGGACATCACACAGCAGCACCTGTGTGATCCCATGACGGTGTCCCTGATTGAGAAGTGTGCCCGGCTTCATATCCACTGTGCTCACTTCATGTGTGAGGAGCCCATGTCCTCCTTTGATGCCAAGATCAACAATGAGAACATGACCAAGTGCCTTCAGAGTCTGAAGGAGATGTACCAAGACCTGAGGAACAAGGGTGTGTTCTGTGTCAGTGAAGCCGAGTTCCAGGGCTACAATGTGCTGCTCAATCTCAACAAGGGGGACATCCTAAGGTGAATTTTCAATTCCGGAGCTGGCCTAAGCTGTCTGGAAATGGAAAGCAGGGTGTAAATAGGGAAAGAGCTGTCGGGATTAGTAGTAGCTGTTAATGCTGCCTTGTCCCTGGTCTGTAATGCTGGGATGACAGTAAGAAACCTGGGCTGGGCTCAGTCCCTTGACCTGAGCCACTGGGAGCAGGATGGATGTACGCTAACACCAGCACATCTAAAGTTGCTCCAAATCCTTCCTGAGAATGATTTCTCCTTGTCAGCAGAGGAAATGAGGAAGGAATCGGCCCGATGAGTAGAATAGGCGAGTGAACCAGGACAGCAATGCCCAGGCGCCCTATCAGAGCTGTTAGCGATTTGCCATTATGACCCTCTTTCTCAGTATGGTTGAAATCTAGTTTTTATCAGATTTTTTTTATGGAACATTTTGTCAAATCTTAAAATTTTCTAATCTCTTTTATCTCTTGTAATTAACAGAGAAGTACAACAGTTCCATCCGGCTGTTAGAAACTCCTCTGAGGTGAAATTTGCTGTTCAGGCTTTTGCTGCATTGAACAGTAATAATTTTGTGAGATTTTTCAAACTGGTCCAGTCAGCTTCTTACTTGAACGCTTGTCTTTTACATTGCTACTTTAATCAGGTGAGTAACGTTACTGTACTTGCAGGATTAGAAGAAAGCAGGTTGTTATTTATGATAAATAAATATATATTTGTTGTTGTTTATCATCACCTTAGGATATTTTTTCCATTGATTTTTTTAGACAGAGTGGAAGGGAGGCAGGGAGAAGGAGGGGGAGAGAGAGGAGAGAGACACGACATCGATGTGAGAGAGACACATCAATTGGTTGCCTCCAACACGAGCCCCGAACAGGGCTGGGGATGGAATGTGCAACCCATATACCTGCCCTTGACTGGGAATTGAACCCACAACCCTTCAGTGCACAGGCCAACACTCAAATCACTGAACGTACTGGCCAGGGCATTACTTATGACATTTAAGTGCTTTATTCCATGAAGGTTTCAGACAGGTCTGGGGCTAACTCTGTGCAGCCCTCATGGCAGCCCCCCAGGGTCACTGGTGTAACCCCATTCTACAGGGGTTACCATCATTGATCACTGAAGGCAATGAAAACACTGTACTTACAGTTTATTTTTTTTATTTTTATTTTTGTGTACTTACAGTTTAGATAAGAAAAATCTCTTTAGCACCATGTAACTAAAGTTTAGAACTTTATCTTCCCTGGGAAGCAAAAAACTGCATGGATAAAGTCTCTAACGTAGAAATTCTCAGTGATAGTAAATTTTTAGAGAGCCTGATGATACTAAATGCATTTCAGTAAATATGTCAAGTGCCTTCTCTTTGTCGATGCTGTGCTGTGCTCGGGTTCCAAAGGCGGGCACCTGGGGCTTTGCCAAAAGTGTGAGCTTCTGGTCTCAGAATCTCCGGTCAGGTTTTCAGCCCCAGCCCAAGGGCACTTGGGGATGATGACAGAGCAGCCCCCACCTGCCTCCGCTGTACACACTGCGCTGCTCCCCCCGGCATGGGGTGGAGGATGCCACCAGCAGAGTCCTTGCTGAGAGCCCTTGGGCTCCACTGGGTGTGAAGGAAGCTGCCTGGGAGATCTCAGGGACCTGCAGGCTGGTTCTTGTGACTCCAGGTCATATTTCTTCTTGGTCACACAAAATGCCCTCCTGTAAACAGTGACTAAACCACATTCCAGGCAAAGAATCTTCTGCAGGTGTGCTCATTGTTAGATCTGATGGTTGCCAATAGAACTGAAATTCTGGAACAAATGAAAAGATTTCTAACACTGTGCCACTTGGGGAACTCCATGCAGTTGATAAATAAAACTAATAATTAGTATTTTAAAGTGATTATGTAATGTTATTAGAATGTCCACCATTGGTGCCCATTTTAATAACTTTAAGCCCACACTGTCCCTTGACCTTGGGACTGCCTCCCCAGCTTCCTCCGTGCTCGGCTCCTGCTGTAGTGTTTCCCCCCTCTCCCCCTTTCAGGCCCCCCACCTTCATGCCTCAGATTTTCTGCGTTTGCTGTTCTCACTGCTTTTCCTTCTCACAGCCACGCAAGGTCACATCCTCCAGTTCTTGGCTTGGCTGCCATGGTCTTGGCTGGGCCCACCCTTGCCAGTGCTCCAGGTCCTCTGCCTTTCTCACTGTCACCATTAAATGTATTGTGTACTTAAAAAAAAAAAAAAAATATATATATATATATATATATATATATATATACACACACACACACACATATACATATATATACACACACACACACACACATATTTTTTTGAAAATATATTTTTACTGATTTCAGAGAGGAAGGGAGAGGGGGAGAGAGAGATAGAACATCAATGATGAGAGGGAACCGCTGCCTCCTGTATGCCCACTGCTGGGGACCGAGCTTGGAACCCGGGCATGTGCCCTTGACTGGAATCGAACCCAGGACCTTGATTTCACAGGCCGACGCTCTATACACTGAACCAGACTGGCTAGGGCTGTACTGTGTATTTCATATGTGCATTTTATTCATTGTTGGCTTCTTTAACATATCAGCTATGTGGGGACAGGGATTTTGTTTTGTTCACTGTTGTAATCTCAGCACTGACAATGCCAGGCATGAAGTAAACACTTGATAAATACCGATTGAGTCAGTTCCAGAATACTGGAAGAAGCCACCCAGATTCCTGTCACCCAACCCAAGTTTTATAAGCATTTTCATGTTTGTCCTTTGTCTCCTTTTTTAAAAGCACTTGTAATAATGCTATGAAACAATTTTGCCTTGGACTCTCTTATTTAATTTCATGTCATGCATTTTTAATGGCATTCCATTATCTTTGTGATAATTTTTAGCATCTACACAGCTTTTTGTTGAATGGATGCTGCACAGTTTACTTTCCGTGCCCTGCTGTGGGATGGTTTGTTTTCTAGTTTCTTACAAATAAGGCCTTAAGACTAATCTTTTCTTTTTTCTTTTTTTTTAAATATATTATTGATTTTTTACAGAGAGGAAGGGAGAGAGATAGTTAGAAACATCGATGAGAGGGAAACATCAATCAGCTGCCTCCTGCACATCTACTGGGGATATGCCCGCAACCCAGGTACATGCTCTTGACCGGAATCGAACCTGGGACCTTTCAGTCCGCAGGCCGACACTCTATCCACTGAGCCAAACCGGTTTCGGCATGAGACTGATCTTTTCTATAAGAGACCCAGAGCATGAAATTCTTGCATGGGTAGGGTCCCTAGGCCTGGCTGGCAATCAAAGCTGATTTGTAACTCAACTAGCAGAGTGATCGGGGACCCCCGCTGGCACCTGCCTTGGCCGGCCTGGCACTGCCCACTTGCTGGCCCCACCTCTGGCCACCACCGCCGGTCGCCTCTCTCTGCAGGGTGACCGGCCAGGCGATCGGGGGTGGGGGGACCCCGCTGGCACCACCTTGGCCAGTGGAGGCCCCCCGATAGGCCCCTACATTGAGCGTCTGCCCCTTGGTGGTCAGTGTGCATCATAGCGACCGGCAGTTCTGCCCGTCATTCTGCCATTCGGTTGATTTGCATATTAGGCTTTTATTATATAGGATGTTTGAAATTGTCTCCTTTGCATGCATTCCTGGGCATCTTAACATTGAGCAAATGGCCTTAGATCACCAAGCCTGGGACCCGTAATGGCAGGTTGCTGTCCAGAGGGAATGAGCTACAGCAGGAGTCCTGTCCCCCATGCCAGCCTTTCTGTAGTCCTGGGGCGACTGCAGTGATTGGCTTCTCCTTTCAGATCCGCAAGGATGCTCTCCGGGCACTCAACGTCGCCTATACTGTGAGCACCCAACGATCCACCATCTTTCCCCTGGACAGCGTGGTGCGCATGCTGCTCTTCAGAGATTGCGAAGAGGCCACAGACTTCCTCAACTACCATGGTCTCACTGTTTCTGATGGGTAGGAGCTGAGGGTGAAACTGTAGGGCATCTCTTTCCTTTTCTGTCTTAATTCTGATAAAGGGCTGGGAAGTGCCATTGATGTGCTAGGTCCTGGAGAAAGCATGTTTCATGTGCTGCCTCCCTGGTATACATAGCAAGGCTTGGAGTGGCTGAGGAATGTCCCCAGACCACATGCTGCTTGTTGGCTGACTGGGTTTAGACCCAGTTCTTTGTGACTCCAAAATGAGTGCTTTACAAGTTACTGAAGAACTTAAAGGTAAAGGTTGGGCATCCTTATTCTGTCCCTTGAGGATGGCCTCTGCTAGCCACCCATGATAGGCCACTGCACAACTCTCATGACCCAGACAGGTGCCAGTGGACCAGGGCAGGGCTTCTCTGCTTGGAGTTTGAGTGTTTTGAGAACCTGATGAGGCTCAAGGACCTTCTCCCAGAAAATGGCATCATGATGTAAAACATGGCATCATGATAGACACGCCCTCAGCTGGGTTTCTCAACTGCTCCCTCTCACTGTGGCCTTTGTGCTGCCTGTAGTCCTTCCTCATGGAGACGTGGCAGCTTTGGAGGGAGCCAGGAGTGTGTATGTGTGGTGTTAACGGCTAGGCCGGGTGGTGCCCCTGTAGGCTGGCAGCAGGGAGCGCTGCTCCCCTCCTGATTTCCATGTGGCTGTGTGGTTACTCCGTGACATCAGGGAGGGGGCTTCCAGCGTTGTTGCTGGCACTGGGAAGTGAAGGCTGGTCTCTCACCTGAGATACCTCTCTGTGGGTTCTTTGTGTTCTGGATAGCTGTGTCGAGCTGAACCGGTCCTCGTTCTTGGAACCAGAGGGGTTACTGAAGGCCAGGAAGTCGGTGTTTATTACCAGGAAGCTGATGGTGTCGGTTGGGGAAATTGTGAATGGGGGGCCGCTGCCCCCTGTCCCTCGTCATACCCCCGTGTGCAGCTTCAACTTCCAGAACAAGTTCGTCGGGGAGAGCCTGGCCGCGGAGCTGTCTGTGGGCACTCAGAGACCCGGCTTGGATGCAGCAGGTGAGTGGAGCTGCGGCTGCACGAGGGAACTAGCTGCTTGTCCCTCTCAGAAGCCTCTAGGGAGCCAGAAGCACCTATCTTGTTTTGGGGCCCAGGTGTGGATGTTGTTCAGTGCTCAGGTGTTTCATCCTGAGGTTGGGCTGATAGACTCCGTGGCATCATGTGCTCGCTTCTCATCGTGAAGCTCAGGGAGGGTGTCCTGGAGGTTGTTTGTAGTGCCCACATGTGCCTGTTCTCTTCCAGGTGTGGGGAGAGGAGACGAATGTGGTACTGAGGCGGACGCGTCCCCGCCTACCCTCCTCCCGCAGCCTCTTCCCATCTTGGCCCCTGCACTGCCCTATCTGCCGCACCACCCAGCAGCCACCCCGAGTGCGGCACCCGGCCTCTTCCAACCCCCCATGCTACCCCCTCTGCAGCCGGAACTTCTTCCTGCAAAGCCTGAGCCTGTGTACTCTGACGCGGTAAGGAGTCTTCCAGCTCAGGCCCCAAGCAGCCTGTTACGCACAACACCCAGCAGCATCTGATGTCTAGTCTGACCATTGTCTATAGATGGAACCCACTGAGGTGGTTGCACATGTGACCTTAGAATGTTCTGAACTAGCCATGGCTGGTCTCACTGTGGGATCTAGTCCACAAGGGTTGAGTCTGTCTTAGGAGCCAGAGGCTCTGAGAGCAGGGATGACGTGTGGGTCTGTAGTTTGTTGCCCGTGTTTTTCTTTGAAAGGTCATAGGTGAAACTTTGGCGAATGTGCTGAAGGGTATTTACGGACGTAATGCTGTTGATAAAATTAGTGCTGCCTGGTGTCGAGTGCTTCCTGTGCCAAGAGCTCTGCAGGCATGTGGTGTCCTGGTTGCCCTGTCCCAGCGCCATCCTGTGCCCCCACGTGTCTGCTCCTTTGAAAACCAGTGGACATGTTAACTAGGGCCATGGGGACCATGGGTAGCGCCACATGCCCACCGACAGGCATGTGACTAGGGTCGAGCAGAGCCGGTCCACCACAGGTTGTGGGACTTGGTCTCGCCACCTGTTGCTTAGACAGGCACTTGACACCACTCCAGTCGGGATCAAGGAGGAATGTGAAGAATGGCCACAGACCCTGAGCGTGTTTGATGTGCGGGAGTAGCACTGGGGGCCTTCTGAACGGCCATCCTCGCGCAAGGCTCCTCTGTTCATTAGCAGGAACTCTTCCCAGAAACAGTATCATACCCCCTGTGAGGGTCGTTAAAACACCTTCAAAAAACGTTCATTGACAAGGCCTTGATGGGGTTTCTGCCCTGGCCGAGTTCCATGAGAACTCAGGGGTTCTGTGAAGGTCTTTAGTGCCTTTTGCTGTGAAGTGAGATTGTTTGATTATAAGCTGGGTCTGGATTGAGGCACTGTCCCTGCTGGCACGCCTGACCCGCCGTCTGACCTCTCTCTAGGACCTGGCGCAGGTGGTGGACGAGCTCATCCAGGAGGTTCTTCAGAGGGACTGTGAGGAGGTCGGTGCCGCTGGGGCGGCCTTCGCAGCCACAGCTCTGGGGTAAGTGGGGCGCCTCTTCTGCTCTGAAGCAGTCTGCACTCACTGGGACCACACTCTGTCCCTCCAGACACTCTTGTAAAGCTGTTCTCAGTCTTCAGCAAGAGATTGCAGCTTCCCGTTTGTTTTATATTTTTATTGATTTTTTACAGAGAGGAAGGGAGGTATAGAAAGTTAGAAACATCAATGAGAAAGAAACATTGATCAGCTGCCTCCTGCACACCCCCTACTGGGGATGTGCCCGCAACCAAGGTACATGCCCTTGACCGGAATCGAACCTGGGACCCTTCAGTCCACAGGCCGACGCTCTATCCACTGAGCCAAACCGGTTAGGGCTGCAGCTTCCCGTTTGTATAGGCTCGAATGTTGGTCCTGTTCTCTAGGTGGGTGTAATTCATATTTCTGACCTTATGTTTGTCATTGGCATGTCGTTTCCTTTCGTGTCTGCTTTTTGAGCAGCAAGAGGTTTATTAAAGTTGTAAATTAAACCCTATTTTTCTTTAAACTTTAAATACGACTTCAAATTCTAATGAAGTAAAAATTAGTTCATTCTCTATTAAATATGAAAAATACTAGAAGGAGACTTGACTTGGGGTGGTGAACACACAGTACAGTATACAGATGACTTATTACAGAATTGTATCCCTAAAATCAGCATAATCTTATTAATCAATATCTCTCCAGTAAATTCAATAAATAAATAAATATTCAGAGTTACCCCCCCCCCCCCCCCCCAATGAAGAATACTTTAGCCCTGGCCAGTGTACTCAGTGGTTGGAGCATCGGCCCACACACTGAAGGGTCTCGAGTTCGATTATCAGTCAAGGGCACGTATCTAGGTTGCAGATTTGATCCCTGACCCTGGTCAGGGTGCATGGGGGAGGCAACCAATCGATGTGTCTCACATCAGTTTTTCTCTTCTCTCGCCCTCTCTCCTCCTCTCCTCCCTACTCTCTCTCAAGATCAATGGAAAAAATATCCTCGAGTGAGGAATAACAACAACAAAACAAACAACAATAAGGAACTAACTTAAAAAATCTTGGGTTACGTTTCAGCTTATTAAAAATTTGAATATTTTGTACCATTTGTATTTTACACCATGGTAAAATTTCCTTAGACATTTAAAACTACAAACTTGATGTATCTGCTTCTGTCTAATACTTCAACATCTAGTCTTAATAAATTTAATCACAGTCTGTCTGCTCCTGGCCAGTGGCTCATTGGTTAGAGCATAGTCCCATACACCGGAAGGTTGTGGGTTTGACGATTCCCAGTTTGGACACATACCTAGGCTGTGGGTTTGATGTCAGTTTTTTGTTTTTTTTTTAAATATATTTTATTGATTTTTTACAGAGAGGAAGGGAGAGAGATAGAGAGTTAGAAACATCGATGAAAGAGAAACATCGATCAGCTGCCTCCTGCACATCTCCTACTGGGGATGTGCCCGCAACCCAGGTACATGCCCTTGACCGGAATCGAACCTGGGACCTTTCAGTCCGCAGGCCGACGCTCTATCCACTGAGCCAAACCGGTTTTGGCTGATGTCAGTTTTGATAGATGTTGTGTTTCTAACTGTTTTTATGCTGAAAGCTAAGTATGTTTTTTCCCCCTGCCAATGTTAAAAGTTTAGTTATGTGGTTAGCTTGGCACTTATTTATTTAGAATTCTATCCACTTTGCTGTCTAGTGTTTCCAGTGCTGCTGTGGAGGAGTTGTTAACAGCTGCTACCACAGGCATTTTGAGGCACATTGCAGCCGAAGAAATTACTAAGGAAAGGGAGCGAAAAGAGGAGGAGAGGCGGCAGGCTGAAGAGGAGAGGTGAGTGTGTCTCGTCCTTGCAGTGCACCTGGGGTCAGAGTGTGTGGCCATGGGAGAGAACCTAACCGGGCCTGGCATGCTCCTGCCATTATTGTCCATTGCATCGGGCCCGAGGCTCACCCAGTGCCCCCATACACTTCGGCCCACGGAGTGGATGGGTCCTGAGGCTACACCCACCTTGTGAGCAGCAGCAGCCCTTTGCCAGCGGGGGGAGGGTGGTGGCCAGTGGGGCTGGAGTGGGGGCAGCTCAGCTGTGTGGTTTGTCTGGTGGGATCAGAGGGTTAGTAAGCCTACGGACTCAGGCAGCACAATTCACACCTCCACCTGTGAGGTCTTGGAGTGTGATGCTGCTTATTTTTATTCTTAAACATTACCCTTGCTCTTTTTTCTTGTTTTAAACCCTTAGGTTGAAACAAGAAAGAGAACTGGTGTTAACTCAGATGAGTCAGGGCCTGGCTGCAGAGCTGACAGAGCTGGTAGTGATGGAATGTGTGAGGGAAACCTGCTCCCAGGAGTTGAAGTAAGTGAAGTGCTGGGTCCTGCAGTGTGAGAGGCGTGGACTGGCAGGAGGGAGGAGGATCCTTAGGCGCTGTGGGCAGGCTGGTCAGCTCCTGCTAGCTGGGTTACACTTTTGCAGGGAGCATACATATCTTTTGATAGCCAAACACTGGAACCCTGTCCCTGTATGTGTGTGGCCTCCAGAGAGGGCCTCTCTTTCACTGTCATCCTCGTTGTGGACCCTGCCCTGGGCATGGGGATGTCTTAGCAAAAGGGTTTGCTGGTAGTCTCCGTACCAGGTTACTTATTGTTAGTTTTCCTCTAGTAAAAGATCCTTCACTTACTCCACATGCTAACATATTCCTTGGAGCCATCTCACGTAAGAACTTTCTTGGCTTCCATTCCAGGCTTCAGGGAAGACACAGGTTCAGTTGTGCAGGAAGTCTGTCCTGGTGCTTAAGCTCTGAGATGGCCCCGAAGGCGACGGACTCTTTAGTCCTGATCACAGCTCCCAGTGCAGATGGGGACAGACCTGGAGACAGAAGTGTCTTAATTGATGTTTCCCTCTCTGTTAATTGGGAATCTATTTCCATATTTACTATACGAGGCCTTACATTGATGGGTATCTGTCTGTTCTTAATCCCAGGAAGGGGTGTTAGGAGATAAGGAACCCAGGACTCATCGATGTGCAGGGAACGTGCTGTTCTCCTTGGCTCCAGGAGGCTTGGCCTGCAGCTTACCCAAGAGGGTGGCTATTGGAAATGGGTCTTGCCTGTTTAAGCTACTTTGATTTTTGTGACTAAATATATTTGATAAAGCCCTCTTTACCCTTTGGTTGATAGAATTTCTCTTACAGATACTAGTTTATATGAGGGCCACCGTTGTTTGACCACAGGCTGCCAGTTATGTTCTTGAGACACTTCTAATTGGAAACAGCAAATATTGCTGATGAGGGGATGTCTTAATGGTCATTTAAAAACTAACATTTCTAGCCATTGTTTTAAAATAAAGCTTTATTTCTGGACTATTCCCAAGGGCCCCACTGGACCTGTAATCTAGTACCCTGTAATTTTGTTCTTTATCTCTTATGTTGTATGATATTCCTTTCCAGGTGGCCATACCTTAAGTAAAATGAAAATCTTAAAGTTCCTCTTGAAGCAAGGGCGTAATTACATTTCAATATAAAAGATGTGGACTCTTGTACTTTTAAGGCAAACCCTCCATGTGTGTGGGCCTGGGGCAGTGGCTCTCATGCTGATGGCCTGTTTCCTAGGAGTGCAGTGGAGACAGACCAGAAGGTCCGCATGGCCCGCTGCTGTGAGGAAGTCTGTGCCCACCTGGTGGGCTTGTTTCTCGGGGAGGAGATTTTCCAGACTGCAAAGGAGACCCTCCAGGAACTTCAGTGCTACTGCAAGTATCTTCAGAGGTGAGTTATGTGTTCTTACAGATAAATCCATGCACACAGGAGTCTTTTTACGAAGATTATACTTTTCAGAAACGGACAATTATACACACGCATGCATGTGCACACACACACACACACACACACGTTCCACGTTCTTTCCTAAAAGGTATAAAGGGATAATAAGTAAGGAATTAGTTTGGGAGGATTGTTCTGTATTTTGACAAATATTTAAAGGTTGCTTTTTCTCATTTACCCTTTGCACTATACACAGGGAGATGGCCATGAACAAACCAAGCAAATTATAGCTGTGTGCAAAACATAATTTATAATGAAAAAAGACAATTCCTACAGAAATGTGTACAACATACAAGCGGTGTATATTCAGATAGGTTGTTTCGGACTTATATGTAGTAGTGAAAGCCTAAAGAAAAGAAGGAACGTAACAAACACACACTCAGCATAGTGGTTACTTTGGGAACAAGAGGGCGTGTGACTAAGCAGGGTCCCTGGCATCACGGGCACTGCTTCTCAACTGGATGGAAGGATGTGGGTGTTTGACCAGCATTAATCTCTAAACTGGGCATATGTGTGTTACATAATCTGTATGGTGACTCAGTTCATGTAAAATTTAAAATAAGTACTAGTGTCCTTGGCAGTTGCAGCCACATGAAAGGGAGCAGTGAGCAGTGTGTCTCCATTCCACGAGAGACCATCTTCCTCCAGCTGCTTGTGTACCCACAGACACCTCTGCCCTTTTTGTAGTTCTTAGCACATCTGGGAGCATGTTGCCAGCTCTGTGTCCATTCTTCCCTCCATTTACTAGGAGGTGGAGGCCTGACCACAGCAGCATGTCAGCTTTCCCAGTTGTTGCCAGTGGCACTGTAAATGGCCCCCCTGGCCCTGTGGATGGACTTCCACGTGGATTTCTCTCTTTAGCCTCGACAAAATACTGTAGTAACCGTCTTGCACACACAGTGCACATGTCTGGAGGTGAAGTTCCATCAGTGGTGGTTGCTGGGTCAGAGGGTCTATGTACCTTGTATCCGTATTGCCAAACTGGCCCTCCAGAGAGCAGTCCGCACTAACTCTTAAGTTCAGTAACTCTTTGCTTACCACCATTCATTTGCTTCAGGCCTGTCCTATGCCTGAGTTGTTGTTTTTAGACTTTTTCCCCCCTTGAGTTTTCTAACTAATTTCTTAATTTCAGGACTGTTGCTGAAAAAGACTGAACATATTGCCAGAAACTGTGTTCCCCTGTTAATGATGCCGGAGCTTATGTTTGCGTTTGTCCCTGTGGTGGACCTTTTACACACCCAGTGATGACATGTTGGTGTGTCCTCAGGTGGAGGGAAGCTGTCGCAGCCCGGAAGAAGCTGAGGCGCCAGATGCGGGCCTTCCCTGCAGCGCCCTGCTGTGTGGATGTGAATGACCGGCTGACGGCACTGGTGCCCAGTGCAGAGTGTCCCATTGCTGAGGAGAACTTGGCCAAGGGCCTCCTGGACCTTGGCCACGCCGGGAAAGTGGGCATCTCCTGCACCAGGTCAGTGCGCAGCTTGCCACAGCGCCTCCTAAGTGCCCCTGTCCCACCTCTGTGTTGAGGGGGAAGATAGATGCGTCAAGAGAGTGGACGTAGGACTGCACTTTTGCAGGTGTCTTTCCCTCCAGTTCTGGACATGGTTGCTCTGTCTGCTTTGATTCATATGCCTTTTTCCCTGAAAACATTTGGGGTCCTGGTAATTGAGTTTTAGTTGGAACCACCTGTTTTTCTCATTTATGGAATCAGAGGTCCATGTGCACTCACTGCCGCTCCCACTTCCTGTCTTCTGTGCTTCCGGATTCTTCTAGTTCTTTGTCATTTCTGCTGCTGCCTCACACCAGCTCCCTCTGTCTTCTGCAACAGCATTTTAGTGACTCCACCTCCCACCCTCCAGTCTCTCCTCACGGGGCTCCCTCCTGTGCCCCTTTGGCATGGCCCTCCCCGCCATTCCTCCCAGTCACTCTGAGCGTGTGCAGCTCCTGAGGGCGCTGCCCAGGTCTTCGCTTGGGCTGTCCACTGCTAGCCGTGCAGGCTCGGCCTCTCTTCAGGCCCAGTGGGGAGCCCGGGGGAAGGCAGCATGGAGGGGCTGTAACAGCACACTGTCTGGGTCTCATGGTGCGCCTCATCTTCCTGGGCTGTCACGGGACATTCTCTCTGACAACCGTCTCCAGGGTTTCATTTGACTCCAACAAACTGTGGCTGCTGAGACTTCTGAGATCCTGTTTCTGCCTCTGTAAGTGGGGTGGGCAATAGCGCTGACCTGCCTCAGATGCACTCTGTGGTCAGAGCACTCCTCTTTGACCCATGGCAGCCTGGGCACTGGCTTGGCCTCCTGAAGTCATGGCTGCTTCGTCTCTCACCCCCAAACACACTCTCAGCACAGCCCCCTGCCCGCTGTTCTTCCCTGCTGCTCCCTCCTTGGTAATCTTTTTCTGTCCTTCACACTGACAACTCCCCTCGTGCATCTCCGGCCGAGGCTCCTGTATCCTGTGTTCTAGACTTCTGTATCCAATTCCCAACCCGATGTCAGAACCTACTTTTCACCCAGCCTGCCCCTCTCGGGGCCTTCCGTGGAATGCCAGCCTGTCTTCCTCGGGCTTAGATCAGACACTTGGGCTCGGGCCCATCATTCTAGAGCACTGCCCTCACTACCTCTGCTGCCAGCCTGCCTGTCTGCCAGCTTCTGCCCTTGACCTCTACACCCTGATGTTCCCACCATCACAGTTGAGTCTGGTCACCTTGTGCCTCTAGTTGACATCTTTGTGCTGCTCCCTGAGTCCTTGCATGGCAGCCCTTGCCTCCCCTTCCAAACCCCAACTTCTGTCTCTGTATCCTCTGCACATCAGCCCACTCCTGCCTTGGCATGCCCATCCCCCCTCCCTCTCCCCTGAAATTGTCGTGCTGTTTCCCCTTATTTCCTTTAGAAGTGACAGCTTATCGCATGTCACTTCTTTGACCGCCTAGTGTGAACAGACCGCAGCATACCCATGCGCCTACCGCGCCTACTTGCAGAGGCGTGTCTTTCCCCATGACAGCGGGTGTCCTAAAGGGCAGGAATTTGCTCTGTTTACCGCGTCTCCCATGATTGACACATGGTAGATAATTGGTATCTGTGGAATGAACAGGTCTTTTGACTGATCCATTTCTCAGAAAAAATTTTCTTGGTTTCCTAAGTATTTCCACCAGTTCCTTTTTACTGAAACCATCAGTGTGAGTACTTACCAGGTTCCTCCCCTGGGCACTGAGCTGGCCTCACGTAGGCACATTGTTGTTCCCCCTTTCTTTGTAGGCTCAGGTGGCTCAGGAACAAGACAACGCACCAGTTGAAGGTCCAGCACTTCCACCAGCAGCTACTGAGGTCTGTCCTGCTCCCGCCGTGCGAGCTGCTCCTGCCCGGGGCTTGAGCACCAGCTCACCCACCTGGCTCTGTCTGTTCCTTCCAGTGATGCAGCGTGGGCACCCCTGGACCTGCCATCCCTCGTGACTGAGCACCTCCCTGGTAGCAGGGAGCATGCGTTTTGGAAGCTGGTGCTGGTGTTGCCCAACTACGGAGAAGAGCAGCCCCCGTGGAGTCCTGGCAGGTCAGGGAGGGGTTCCCTCGGGGGGCGGGGGGGGGGGGGGCGGTTGATGCTGAGAAAGCAGCCTGGGGAGGTGGAGCACTTCTCCCGAGAGTGTCAGGCAGTGGAGCAACGAGGGTGGCTGGGGTGGCTGGGGTCAGAGTGGCCTGTTCCTCTCCTGCATGATGGGAACACTGATGTGTCAGTTTACGGTTTGGTGCTTAGATTTGCAGTCTGTTTTGTTTGTGATTTGAAATTGACACTTTACATTATTTAAACTTATATTCTGTAAACTTGGTAATAGTCTGTCCAAAAGCATTTCAGAGTTGTTATTTAAAGCTACACTAAGGTGTATTGACTAGAGCCTGCTTCATTTTAGAATCTTGTGGAAGACAGTTTACAATTTGTCTGCTATACTAATAGTTCCATTTTTTTCTTAGAAAAAAACTTTGGCATTTTAAAAAAGAAATCCAAAAAGTTGACATGGCATTATTTCCTATAACCAAATTGCTTCCATACTTTTAAAGCAAGTATAAAACATGTTACTTTTCTTTTTTAACAGCTTTATTGAGATGTAATTCAGTGTAAATTTCGCCCATGTAAAGTGTCCATTTCACTGGTTTTTAGTATATTCACAGAGTTGTATAACCATCATCAGGATTTAATTCCAGAACATTTTTTCACTTAAAAAGAATCCCCGTATCTATTACCAGTCACTCTCCATTCCTTCCTACCTTCCACCCCTGGCAGCCACTAACCTGCTTTCAGGCTTTATGCATTTGCCTGTTCTGAACATCCTATACATGGAGTCATACAGCATGTGGGATTTATGACTGGCATCTTTCACTCAGCACAAATGTTTTCTACGTTCATGTTGTAGAGATTATATCAGTCCTTTGTGTGTGTGTGTGTGGCTGAATAATATTCCATGGAATGAATTTATCACATTTTATTTGTTCATCAGTAGATGGGCATATTTGGGTTGTTTCCACTTTTTTTGGCCATTCATGCTACTATGAACATTTGTGTGTAAGTGTTTGTGTAGATATATGTTAGCAGTTCTCTTGGTTATATAACTAGGAGTGGAATTGCCATGTTGTGCAGTAACTATGTTTAAGTGTTTGAAGATTTGCTGAGCTGTTTCCATAGTGGCTGTACGATTTTTACATTCCTGTCAGCAATGTCTGAGGGTATTACGTTCTCTGAACACATTACTGTTTAAGCAGGAACATATGTAGGCTAAAGAAAAAGAAAGTCATAAAGCTTATCACATAAGACAGCTGAGCAAGGAGGAGAGTTGTGGTATTTTAAAAGCATTTAAATGATTCATTTCTTAAAATAGCTGTCTTCTGATTTGCTAATTCATTAGGAGATATATGTCCCAAGAATTCTTAAGGTCTCAGGTCTGAGAAATTAGATTCTATAAAATGTGTGTTTTCAATTCTAAGGATCTTTTCTGTTGCTCAGAATCTTTTCTTAGTGCTCTGGAATCTTAAGTCACATTAGAATGAACCAGTTCCTGAGTGCTCTCTTCTCTTACCCAAAAGAAAGATCCCAGTAGAGTTTTGTGCAGATCTACTTCACAGTAGAATTTGTGTCTGTGGACCTACATCTGTGTGATATTTCTCTTTCCAAAATATTTATTGTTCAGATTTAGAATTGGATTCTTCTTCAAGTGTTGTTTTCTTTTATTCACAGAATTCTGGCAGATTGGTTGAAAGTCAAGTTCATGGGAGGTGATGGCTCGGATGACACATGCAGTGATGCTGGTGGAATTCAGACACTCACACTGTTTAACACACTCGGCAGCAAAGGCAATCAGGCAGTTTCTGTCAGCGTGTGTATAAAGGTGAGTGACAACCACTTCGTGTATTTACTTCTGTGATAGTCTTATTTTCTCTCATGCCCGGACATTACTGGAATCATAAATACCTGAAATGGTTTTGAAAGAATGTGGGGGGGTTCATAAACACCCCATGGACCCCTATTGGTGTGGGATACCAGGCTAGCGTCTGGAGCACAATGAGCCTTAACTGTCTCTGGTCATAGACCACTTTGAGAACTTGGTGAAACTCAGAACCATCCTGACAAATGCATAGATGCACTATGCTCTTCTGCACATCATTCAGAATCCCTGAACTCTATATTCATTTGCCTCTGGTAATTAACTCAAGAGATAAACAGATTTTTTCCACAAAAATCAGTGATGGTTACACTTCACTACTGACATCACTGTTAAAATAGCTTCCTGATACACCAGGTCTTAGCAAAAAACTAATGTGTTGCCGAAACCGGTTTGGCTCAGTGGATAGAGCATCAGCCTGCGGACTGAAGGGTCCCAGGTCCGGTTCCGGTCGAGAGCATGTACCTGGGTTGCGGGCATATCCCCAGTGGGGGATGTGCAGGAGGCAGCTGATCGATGTTTCTCTCTCATCGATGTTTCTAACTCTCTCTCTCCCTTCCTCTCTGTAAAAAATCAATAAAATATATTTAAAAAACAAACAAACAAACAAAAAAAAACTAATGTGTTTTAAAAAATCTTTATTGTTGCCCTGACTGGTTTGGCTCAGGAGATAGAGCGTCGGCCTGCGGACTGAAAGGTCCCAGGTTCGATTCCAGTCAAGGGCATGTACCTTGGTTGCGGGCACATCCCCAGTAGGGTGTGTGCAGGAGGCAGCTGATCGATGTTTCTCTCTCATCAGTGTTTCTAACTCTCTACCCCTCTCCCTTCCTTTCTGTAAAAAATCAATAAAATATATTAAAAAATAAAAAAATAATCTTTATTATTGAAAGTGTTACGTACGTTCCACCCCCCATGGTTTTTAATCCTATTCCATTTTCACTAAACGTGAACCCAGCTACTGTCTGGGTTCCACATTTGACATTCCAGGTTGGTTGTTTTTGTTTTACACGCAGGTTGTCCTCCGTTTTCCATTACAAGTTCTAATTTTTGCTCTTTATAGGTGTTTGCACAATATTCACATTAATTGTTTTTTTTTGTTTTTTTTTTAAAGGAGAGGAAAGGAGAGGGATAGAGAGTTAGAAACATCGATGAGAGAGAAGCATCGATCAGCTGCCTCCTGCACACTCCCCACTGGGGATGTGCCCGCAACCCAGGTACATGCCCCGGACTGGATCGAACCTGGGACCCTTCAGTCCGCAGGCCGACGCTCCATCCACTGAGCCAAACCGCTCAGGGCAATTGGTTTCTTGAGAGATTCTTATTTAATGAGAACTTGTTTCTGCATTAGGTTCAAATCTGCATAAATGAATTTTAGATTTCAGAAATAAAACCAGATGTGTGTCTTATTTGCTTGGAAAACAGCAGTGCAGGGCAGCAAGTGTGGGCTTCAGTGCTGAGCACTGGGGTGTTGATAGCTCTAACCATGGAGCTACCAGCCAAAGCACCGTCCTCTTTTCTGTCTTGCTTTTTTATATTGTGTTCTGGGAAATTTCCTTGACTTTATATTCCAAATGTTTTTTTATTCCATATTTCAGTGTCAGGTGGGGAGTGGCCAAGTACCTTCCACTTGCCTAGAGGTGCCCTGCGACTGGACCCTCTCAGGGTAGACCCCTGCTGAGGGTACAGGTTGCACTTAAAGGCCACCTGGTGGGTGTTATCAGGAGTTCCCTTAGTGACCTGTTGGGCAGACCCTGTAGGTGTTTGGGGCTTTCAAAGCTCAGGTGGCCTGGGTCTTTACACACCATGTCTGTAGCCCCACAGGTGTGGCTTCCTCTGCTTTCCCAACCAAGTGATTGTTCCCATCTCCACACTGTTTTCTAGAAATGGGTTGAAATCCCTTGTTTGCTGCTGGCTTGCCATCATCCTTTTCTGTCATTATGGTCTTACCTGTTTTTAGAACTGTTTAAGGATAACTGTTAATATGAAAGTAACATGCTCAAAAACAATTATAGCTGGAGGCCGAATTACCCATTGTTCCAGCTGTTTCTGGCAATAGTTTGTGGCCTCATGGAGGGAGGCTGGCCCAAAGGGCAATGCAATTTGACTGCGCTTGCTCAGGGGCTGATGTTCACTACTGCTTTACCCCTGCCGGTGCTGTTCCAGGTAGCCTACGGTGCTCTCAGTGATGGTGCCCTGGATGCCGTGGAGACACAGAAGGAGCTCCTGGGAGCCAGTGGCCTCATGCTGCTTCTTGCCCCCAGAGCGAAGAGCGAGGACATTGCAGAGGAGGACGTGTACTGGCTGTCGGCACTGCTGCAGCTCAAGCAGCTCCTGCAGGCCAAGCCCTTCCAGCCTGCATTGCCGCTGGTGGTGCTCGCACCCAGCCTGGGAGGGGTCGCCGTGGAGAACGAAGTGGATGATGGTTAGTGAGGCTGTCTCCTTGATGAACCAGCATGTTCCATAGATGGGCTGAGCCCCGGGTCTGAGGAGGTGCTGGCAATTCAGTGGCGGGAGTCGGGATAGCAGCCACTGTGGTGACTGGGAGCAGATCTGGGCGGGTCAGTGCAGTGAGGTATCTGCTCATACACAGACTTAACAGAAGACAGGTGACCTGTTTCTTTTCAAGGTTTGATGCTACAGGATTTGGTTTCAGCTAAGCTGATTTCGGATTATATCATTATTGAAATTCCTGAGTCCATTAATGATTTACAAGGCACAAATAAGGTAAGTTTTCATTATTTTTAAAGATCCAACCAGATAGTTCAGTTTTTCTCTTCTTGTTCTATCTTGAATTTGGTGTATATTGCTGCTTGCATTTTTAAATGTTATTTTTAAAAGGTAATCTAAAAATATAAGCAGAAATAGAAATAAAAGATAAAATTTGCCCACAGTCCTGCTATCTGCAAAAAATGAAATTTAAAAACAAAATATTCTTATTGATTTTAGAGAGATAGAGGAAGGGCGTGAAAAAGAGAGAAACATCGATTGGCTACCTCCTGCACATCCTCTACTGTGGATCGATCCCGAGACCTAGGCAATGTGCCCTAATCGGGAATTGATCCAGTGACCTCTTAATTCATGGGTTAATGCTCAACCACTGACCCACACTGGCCAGGCTGTTCATGTCACTTTTTTAGGGGTTTTATAGGTATGGATTTAAAATATGACCATTCATGTCTTACGTTTGAAGGTCAGATACGTAAATTATTTTTGTAGGGTGGTTCTTGGAATATATGAAGAAATAATATCAGAAGTTTCCTAAAAAAAAAAAAAAAAAAAAAAAAAAAAAGAAGCCTGTTCTGACATTTATATTAGGGAAAGAAATTCCGGGAATTAAATAAAAGTAACTATAGGAAGAAAGATAGCGACAGGATGTGAAAGCATCCAGGCATATAATGAAGCTGTTAGTCCTTCTAAGAACTGGAAGACATGGTTTCCCTATCTGCATGGTGAAGTGGATGTGCAGGGCTCTTTTTCTTCAAGCCCGAGCCCTTCCAGTGGGTGATCCTGCAGCCTCACCTCGGGGTGGGGGGGGGCTCGGAACCCCTGTTCTAGGCTCCTCACTGTATGTCTCCAGGGCCCTGGGAGGCCAGACTCCACTGCAGCAAAAGCTTCTGCTCCGCAGCGTGGTTGAGAAACTGGTGCTCTGGTGGCACCTGCTGGGGCAGCTGTGGGTAGGGCCCCTTCAGAAAGCTCCTTCTGAAAAACAGCATGACCTGCTCTTCCAATTGTCTTTGCTTCTCAGGTTTCCCAGGCCGTGCAGTGGCTGGTCTCTCACTGCCCCTGTGCCCTTGACCTTTGCTGCCAGACCCTCATTCAGTATGTGGAAGATGGGGTTGGCCGTGAGTTTAGCGGCCGGTTTTTCCATGACAGAAGAGAGAGGCGGCTGGGCGGCCTGGCCTCACAGGAACCTGGTGCCATCATCGAGCTGTTCAACAGTGTTCTGCACTTCCTCGCCTCCGTGGTGTCCTCCGAGCAGCTCTGCGACCTGTCCTGGCCTGTCACCGAGTTTGCTGAGGCAGGGGGCAGCCAGCTGCTTCCTCACCTTCACTGGAATTCCCCGGAGCACCTGGCCTGGCTGAAACAGGCCGTGCTGGGCTTTCAGCTCCCGCAGATGGACCTTCCACCCCCGGGGGGTATGTGCTCGTGCTGAGGGGTGATGCCGGGGGATGAGTATGGGGGCGACCGAGAGCACCCATTTTCTTTCTTATTGTAGTGGCAGTCCGGCAGGTATTGGGCACTGGTGTGAGGTTCTCATAGCCTCTATTCTATGTCCTCTGTCCCCATTCTGCACCTACCTTTGGGTGTAGGAGTCAGAGTGAGCAGGGTTTTTGTGAAGTGACAGTTGGCCCTTCACTGCCAACAGAGCAGCCTGTGGCAATCTGCAATCAGCAATCTGCTGATCCCTGGGAGGAAGGTGGTGTGCGGTGTGGGAGGAGCACTGACCCCAAGGCCTGGAGTTTCTGAGTGGACGGCAGGTCCTGTCCTGCCTGCACCACGGGGTATGAGGGTGAAGAGTGTGGGGACTGTGCAGTCCTATCCCCACACTGCTGGGGCCACAGCACTCAGTGTGACTTGCAGCCAGTGTTGCTTTGTCAGAAGCCTTTGTTCTGTGGCGCTGGCTGTGCAGTTGAAGCCTTTGGGCTGTTCTGATGCAATCTCCAGGTCCCCTGGGCTGGGCATGGAGACTGCCCTTCCCTTGTTGAAGCTGTTAGGAGGGAAGGAGGCGGTTCACTGCTTATGTGGTAAAGCCTGGGGCCCTGGCAGGGCCACCTGGGCTGCATGAAATATAGGGCTCAGGTGCCCCTTTAAGTTTCAGGGTGTGGTCTTCAGTAGGTCTAACAGATGCTCATTTCTGAAGGAACCCTAAAGGAAGCAAAGCACACAGCGCAAACCCTCTGTGCTGTGAGCTAGGCCAGTGCTCCCCCAGAGAAGTCAGGACTTCATGTACCAGCCTCACCTGGGTCCTTGTTACAGTACAGATTCCTGGGCCTGTACTGTACAGTTAGAATCCCTTGGGGGGACCCTTAGTCGTGAGTTTTGTCTAGGGAGTCTGGGTCCCTTGTCAGGACATGGGGAGGGAGATGCTTTTTCCTGAACAGCTATGATTTATTATATTCAGATTCAAGCACAGAATTCGCAGCTACACAGTTGCCTTCTCCTGAGTTAATATAGAGTGAAGAACATTTCATGTAGATTTCCACCTGTACTTTGGCCAAACCTAGTGACTCACAAGGTGCTTTCTCTCCAGCTCCCTGGCTTCCTGTGTGCTCCATGGTTATCCAGTATGCCTCCCAGATCCCCAGCTCTTGCCAGACGCAGCCCGTCCTCCAGTCCCAGGTGGAGAGCCTGCTCCGAAGAACTTATGTCAGGTGGAAGAGCCAGAACCCCTCCCCTGGCTGGGAGGCAGGGCCCTCAGTTGCTGAGATCCCGTGGGACGATGTCATTGCCTTGTGTATCAACCACAAGCTGAGGGACTGGACGCCCCCTAGGCTTCCTGTCACATCAGGTAGATAGCGTATGGCATTATGGGCTGGCTCCTCATGAGACTTGATGGAGCCTGTTTTAGGAAGGAAAGAAGCTTACTTGATATTTGTGTTTTTTCCTGTGGGTCACCACTCTTCCTTTCCTTGGGACTCCCTCCTTTAAGCCAGTGACTTCCAGGTGACTTGTAGAAATTGGGAAGAGCTAAGACGGTTCCAGGAGAGCCAGGACTCAACTCCCTGCTATGGGCCCCCTAGGCTGGCTCTAAGTTTAAGACAGTTTGTAGCTCTGAGTGGTTGTATTTGCCATTCCACACTCTGGGCGTGAGCCGGGCTGGACGTTGCGTGACCCACGGACACTTGGAGCATATTTGGCTCAAATGGGAGTCACGTAACTATGTGACTTTACTCAGAGGGGCTGCTCCTGAAATCAGAGAATATAAGCAAATGTCAAATGGTCACCTGTTGCTTTTTTTATATTCTTTTAAAATTGTTTTTCATATTTTCTCAGAGGCACTGAGTGAAGATGGTCAAATATGTGTATATTTTTTTAAAAACCATTTGAAGACATATGATGTTCCTATGTCGTGGGAACAAGCCAGAATGCAGACGCAGAAGGACCTCCAGCTGCATCAGGGGTGGGTGGTGAGATCTGTGTTCATTGTGTGTTTCTGTCATCCCTCCACCTAACAGAACAAACCATGTAGTTCTCTTCCAAGGTACACAGACAGAAATTCATACCCTGTTCACAGAATCCAGCCCATCGTGGGTAAATCAAATGTCAGCACATCCAATCTTGCAGCACATAAAAATTCACAAGTAGGCTTTATCCAGGATAAGCAGTATCAACAAAGAGCAATCTACTTGTGTAATATGGTGCCATAACAGGAAAATAAGTGCTCATTTAGTAGGAAATGCTTTTATGTGCTTTCCTGCCTAAAAAATGTATACTCATTCCTAATAAACATTTCCTATCAGACTTGGGTTAAAAAACATTTCTGCCCCCAGAACCATTCTTCTTGGTAAAACATTAGAAACACTGAGGTCAAAGCAGCCTGAGCTGCCCTGGTGTCACTGCTGTTTACTCTTGTCCTGGGAATCCTGCCCAGTGCAGGGATACAGGTGGCATAAATATCAAAAGGAAGGAGAAACTGTCATTTCCAGATAGTAAGGTTGTTAGTTCAAAATAACCACGCCTGACCGGTTTGGCTCAGTGGATAGAGAGGTCCCAGGTTCGATTCCAGTCGGGGGCATGTACCTTGGTTGCGGGCACATCCCCAATAGGAGGTGTGCAGGAGGCAGCTGGTCGATGTTTCTCTCTCATCGATGTTTCTAACTATCTCTTCCCCTTCCTCTCTGTAAAAAATCAATAAAATATATTAAAAAAAAAAAAGATAACCAAGTTACTCCCTTAGAGTCATGCATGGTTCAGGAAGGTGATTAGATAGATTGATCTACCAGGTACAAAAGTCCCATGCACAGCAGCCACACGCCTGTAACATGAAAGCGGACTGACCTGGAGAGGCCGTAAACGTCAGGGAAACTCGGAGGCCCCTGAAGGTGCAAAGAGAACCTGAATAAATAAGGGGCAAGCTGCCCTTGCTGTTGGGAGGACACAGTACTATAAAATTCTCAGTTCTCAAACTGTAAAGTCAGGGCATTTCTCTTTTTTGTTAATCCTCACCAGAGGATATTTTTTCCATTGATTTTTAGACAGAGTGGAAGGGAGCAGGGAGACAGAGAGAGAGAACGTTGATGTGAGAGAGAGAGACAATTGGTTGCCTCCTGCAAGCGCCCCAGTAGGGGCCGGGGATCAAGGCTGCAACCGAGCCGACACTCTAACCACTGAGCAACCCGCTAGGGCAGGGCATTTCTAATTGAAAAAAACCCAAAAGATTTTTCCCCTTGATCTTGACAGGTTAAGTCTAAAATTCATCACAATGAAAAAAATGTGTAATAATTGCTGAGAACATTTTGAGTAAGGATAACAAGGAAGGCCTGCTCTTTCTGATGTTAAAACATAATAGTAAAGTTACAGTAGGCGAATGGATCGGAATAGGAAGTCCAGACACAGAACCATTTGTGAGAAAAGTACCATGCCAAATTAGGGGGTGGGGAGGCAGACATTGGCATCTGTTTAGAAAAAAAGTTAGCTTCGCTATCTCCCACTGATCGTAAACATTAGCTCCAGATGGACTTAATAGCTGAATATAAAAATAAGAACCTTGCTAATAATAGGGGGAGTAGAGACCTGTTGATAATCCAGGGATGGGAAGCAACACTCAGTAGGGATGCTCCAAGGCCAGCTGCCCGGGATACCGCAAGTCCCGTAGGCAGAGGCTGCCCTCCCTCCTAGCCCTGCACTTGACCTGAGGGAAGCCCTGACCGTGAGGGAAGCTGGAAGCAGGAAGGGGTGGGTCTCAGGCTCTCTCTGCACCCACATCTACCTATTTCCTGAGAAACCCTTTCTCCCTCTTTCCTGATCATGTGTTTCAAACATGTACTTACAGCTTGGAAACAAAGACTTTGCACCCTTCTGCAAACAAGTTTCCCACTCCGTTACTTCACGTGCACCGAAAAGGGAAGAGGAGTGCAGAGTGTGGCCGAGAGGGGCCGGTTCCCAGCACGGAGGACCTGATGCGTGGGGCCTCTGCCCAGGAGCTCCTGGCCCAGTGTCTCTCCAGCAGTCTTCTACTGGAAAAAGAGGAGAGCAAGAGGTGAAGCCCCTCCCTCTACTCATTGTGTCCTTAAGCCACTCCATGCTTGAAAGTCAGTCTTCTGGCATTTTCCCTTATCATGGCCCATTTCCCTCTCCAGTCACCACCTCGTGTTTCTGCTCCCTTATAGTGAACTCAAAACCAGTGATTCTCACTTCTTCAGTTCTCCTTTCCAGTCTTTTCCTGTAGCCCCTTTCTGCCCCTCATGTCTATTCTGGTTAGGATCACTGCCCCCCGCACAGCTGAACTGACCATGAACCCATGTCCCAGCACCATTCTCCACCTTTGCTCCCTCCCTCCTGGCTCCCAGAATGCCCTTAGTCCCTCTCCTGCCTGCTTGGTCACGTTCCCTAGGTCCCTCCTGTCGGTTCTTCCTCTCCTCCCACTCCCCCCTCACTCACTCTCTGCACCTTGCATCTGTGTTATCTGTACATACACCCCAGTGATTTCATCCAGTTTCATGGATTTTTAAATAACAATATTCTTACAACTCCAAATATATATCTCAAACCCTGAGTTTTTATCTGAACTACAGATTTGAATATCCTACTACTTCCTTGATAGCCATTTCAAAGCTAACATCCCAAATCCAATTCCCAATTTCCCTTCCTACAATTGTCTTCTCAGTTGAAGGCAGCTCCATCCTTCCAGCTGCCCTGGCCGAATGCCTTGAAATCATCCCTCCAAACTTAGTCCATCCACAAATCCTATTGGCTCTATTCAAAACATTCAGAACCGGACCATGTTTGCAGTAGACCAGGGGTCCTCAAACTTTTTAAACGGGGCCTGTTCACTGTCCCTCATACTGTTGGAGGGCCGAACTATAGTTTGAAAAAAAACTATGAACAAATTCCTATGCACACTGCACATATCTTATTTTGAAGTAAAAAAACAAAACGGGAACAAATACAATATTCGTATTTGCATGTGGCCTGCGGGCCGTAGTTTGAGGGCCCCTGCAGTAGACCGTACTCTAGTCTTGGCCCACCCAGTGTGAGCCTTTCAAGTGTGAGGCAGAGGTCATATTCCTTTGCACACAACCTTCTAGTGGCTTCCTCTCTGAGCCTGAACCACAGGCGAAATCCTTATGAGGTGGGCAAGGCTTTTTGTGCTCTGCCTACCATTTCCTTTCTGACCTCTGCTCCTTCCTCCAGCACGCCAGGGACTGCATAGCCAGGCCTTTTCGTTCCCTGTTCCGTTTGCTCAGGACTCCACAGCCAACCCCTGATATCGCTGTGGCTCACCTCACACTCACTTCCAGCCTCTGCTCAAATGTCTACTCGTTGAGGCCCTCCTTGCCTGTCCCCCCAGCCCTCCCTGTCTCCCTGTCTTCACTTTGTCTTTCTCACCTTCAGACCACATTTCCCCAGGTATGTGTCCCTTCTGTTTCCCCTCACTAGAGTATAAGCTGCGTAGACCTGGGCTTTATCTGCTTTGTTTCAGTGCTATATCCCTGGTAACTAGAATGGTGCCTAGTGTTTGGTAGGGGCTTGATAAATATATGCTGTAAGAGTAACTGAATGTGTCATGATTTCTAAAAGTAGATTTTCCCAAGTCTGTATCATTTAAACAATTGGATCAGATTGTTTTTCTTGAAAAGACAATTGTATGGAGTGGACAGCTCTAGAATGGTCGGTGCCAATAGGATAGTATTATGAGTTAATTTAAAATTGTAAGTATCAATCTATACCTTTAGTTATTCCATCAAGAGTTAAGAATTAATTATAGACACTAAAATCCAAAATAAACCAGAGAAAATACAGTAAAAGAGAATTATGAATAATGTTGAATAACATTTAAAAACAATTGTGTTTGGCTAAATGCCACCTTTCTCATTAATTGTAAGTTGGATGTATAAATTAAAGAGAAGACTTTTTTTTAATCCTCACTTGAGGATATTTTTCCATTTATCTTTGGAGAGAGAGAGAGAGAGAGAGAGAGAGAGAGAGAGAGAGAGAGGGAAAGAGAGGGAGAGAGAAAAAAACATCAATGTGAGAGACACACAATGATTGGCTGTCTCCATACGAGCCTCGACCTGGACTGGGATGGAGCCTGCGATCAAGATCTGTGCCTCTGACTGGGAATCTAACCCACGACCCTTCCATCCTTGGACCGATGCTCTACCAACTGAGCCAAACCGACCAGGGCGATATTAAATTTTTTTGTTGTTGTTAATTCTTACCTGAGGATATTTTTTCCATTGATTTTTAGGCAGAGTGGAAGGGAGAAAGAGAGATAGAGAGAGAAACATTGATGTGAGAGTCTCATCGATTGGTTGCCTCCCGCATGTGCCCCAACTGGGGCCAGGGATCAAGGCTGCAACTGAGCTAAGTGCCCTTGACTGGACTCAAACTGCAACCCTCAGTCCTTGGGCCGATGATCTAACCACTGAAAAAACTGGCTAGGGCTAATAATAATTTTAAAAATAATTTTCTCAATTGATGTCATAACTTACTTCTATACTTAGTAAAAAGCAGTGCTTTAAACAATTTAAAGTATCCACATAGAGAAGAAGTGAATGATAGTTAATTTTTTGCTTCCTAATGTTCAAATGTTTCAGATTTGAAGATCAACTTCAGCAGTTGTTGTCTGAAGACTCAGGAACATTTACAGATTCAACTTCCCTTCCCCTCTACCTTCCTCAGACTCTGGTGTCTCTGCCTCAGACTATCCAACCTGTGATTAAAACATCCACAACTACTAGTCCACAGGTGAGAAGAGAGTACATTTGGCATTTATATTAGAATTAGACATAAACTAATGCTTAATTCATCGTGTGATGTTATAATGACCAATAAGTTATTAGCTTAAATTAGATGTTTTCTTAAACTTAATCTGTCAGTTATAGAGGCCCAGCTAATTTTGAGTTTCTACTTGTGAAATGAACAAAGAATGGAATTGAAACATGCTGAAGAGTGAACAAAACCTACCACTGTGCTGACATGCAGTAAGGGCTTGAGGAGAATAGCAGGTGATCAAAGTGTCTTCTTTTTATGGAGCACATACTGTCCCAGCTGTGGCATCACCCCCACCTTCCTTTCTGGGATTACCTTTCCCTGAGCAGGTTAAGTTCACAAAAGTCAAGGACCTCATCCACGTTTGTTCAGCTGGTCAGCAGCAGAGCTGCTTTTCAAAGCCAGACCTACTTGCTCCAAAGATTAGATCTTTCTACCTCACTATCTTTGCTTCAGTGGTAGAAGAAGCAAAACCAGAGTTTTAATCATAGTTATTTAGTTAATGTTGGACAGGTAAAAGGTATGTTCTTGGGCTGGCTTTAGGAAGCCCTTCAATGGGGAGGGAAAGTAAATTAAGACATACTGCTTCTATTTATCAGTTTGGCAGACAACTTAAAAATATTTGTAACCTTTGACCTAATAATTCTGCCCTAAAGAAATTACTGTATATGAAAAAATTAATGTATTTTTACTCACTGTAGCATTAATTATACTGCATAAAAGTGGAAACAAACTGAATATCCAAAGATGGGAGTTTCAAGTGATTTGTAGCTCCTGAAATAATGCTTTATAAAAATGATTGATGCTGAAAGTTCATGGTAAATCATCAGAGAAACATTTCATGTGCAGATGATACCAGGTGTATGTATATGTGTGGAAGAGGCTGGAAGGATCTGTGATAGGCGTCAAGAGGGGAGTTTGTTGAGTGCAGCATGCCCCAGACAGGATTTCTAACACAAGCCCAATCTAGTGCCTTTAAAGAGAATGTATCTTGGTTTATGGATATCCCAAAGCTATGTTTAGTTTCTTTCTATTCATATAGAATGAAAGGACAGGGGAACAACTGCAATTGTCAGAGGCAACTGGCACATCTTTGACTGAACGGCTGAAGCACCTGGAAAGGCTGATCCAAAGTTCAAGGGAAGAAGAAATTGCCTCAGAGCTCCATATCTCCACACTGCTGGACATGGTGGACATTTGAGCAGACTTGAGAGTGGGAGGGTCTATCCAGAAGATTTCCTTGAAATAATCTTACTCTTGACTAGAGGCCCGATGCATGGAATTCATGCACTGGGGGGTGGGGAGGCTCCTCAGCCCGGCCTGCTCCCTCTCGCAGTCCAGGACCCCTCACTCCTTACCACCCACCTGCTCTATTGATGCACTGTTGGAAATGTGACAGTTAATTATGCAAATAAAACATTGAATGTCTAAAGAGGACTCCCGTTTTCAAAATGGTAGGCTGTTTCCTCCTATATAACGTCTTTGATTTTACCTGTTTTCATGATCTCAGACTATCACCCACCAACATGTTCTAATGCCGGGGTCCAACCCCAGCAGGTCCAGGGGTTCCCCAAAGGCGTAGACGGAGTCGGCGAAGAAGGAAGGACACGGAGACAGTGTTCAATTCATCAGCATCCTAGCCAGGATCTCCAGCCAGGATCTCCAGCCAAGTTCTGGTCTGGATCTCCAGAGAGGTTCTGGTTAGGATCTCCAGCCAGGTTCTGTCCAGGTTCTCCAGCCAGGTTCAGTCACCAGGTTCTAGTCCGGTTCTCTTGCCATGTTCTATAATCAGGTTCAGTCCAGGATCTTTTGCCATGTTCTGTCTCTAGGTTCTGAGGCCAGTTTCTGTCCAGTATCTTTTGCCATGTTCTCTCCAGCGAAGTTCTTCTGTCTCTAGAGAACGTTCTGTGTAGGTTCTGTGCCTAGGTTCTGTGTCTCTTCTGTCTTGTTACAACTGTATTTATACCAGTTGATTCCAATCCTATCAATCTCTATTCCAAAGGTTAGGGCGTTTCTTATCTCCATTCCAGGGAGTAAAGATTATGTAGCTTAAGCATGATTGTTCATAGTTAAAGTGATTAATTACCCGCCTGGCACTTAGTTAAGAGGTTTTATTTCCTCCCTAACTTAAGGGGAAAATCCCTACCTGGGGAAACAACCTTTCTCAGAGACCTTGGTTAAAACACATAGTGCCAAGAAGGTGAGCAAACATATTAAGAACAGTATGCCATATATGCCAGGTCCCTTGAAACAGCAAGGATGGACCGGCTCCCGGCATTCTAAGGGAGTTTGTGGCTTACATTTCTCTGAGTAGCAAGTCATCATTCATTGTCTCAGCAAAGTTGTAGTCCCAGATATGCCAGACATCAGTAATGAGGCCCATCCAACTCACATCTGAAAGAGCCAACAGTACATGAACATAGCTCTCTGAGGGTGTGCCTGGAGCATGTTTCTGGACTAGAAGTGGGAAGACAAGAAGATTGGCTGTAGATAAGAGCAGAATTTCTGGGGAGGAGTACAGGAGTGTAGGTGGGGAGAGTACCTGAGGGTGTGATGAAAATCCGGAGGTGCCATTTGGTATTGTTGCCAAGTGAGGGGATAAGCCAGACCACAGAAATCCTGGCTGCCTTCCTCTGAATGCTAAGGGAATCCACTATTGGAGGATATTAGGCAGAGAAGTGACTTGTCACATTTTCTTTTAAAAATGGCATATGGGACCCTGGCTGGTGTGGCTCAATTGTTTGGAGTGTTGTCCCGTGCACTGAAAGGTGGTGGGTTCCATTCCTGCTCAGGGCGCATAACCAGATTGCCAGTTTGATCCCCGGTCAGGGGCGAGGCAGTTGATCAATGTTTCACTCTCACATTGGAGGTTTCTCTCCCTTTCTCTCTAAAATCAATAAAATTGATTTAACCCTAATCCTCAGGTTAGGATTAAAAATTAAAAGTAAGTAAGTAAATAAGGCATATGTGGAAGGTCAGTAACACAAGGTAAGATTCTTAAAATGTGGGTGCTGCAGTCATCCAGGTGAAAGAGGAAGGGTATAATCCTGAGTTTGCCAGCAGTTGATGTGCGGAGAAGAATACATTTGAGCCGTATACAGGAAGAGGTATTAATAGACTTGGTGATGCTGGGTATGGCCACCAATCTTAAATTGGCACTCAGCATCTCCCTACTATAATGCTACATCCACTAGACACCGAGAAGACTATTTCATATCTTCTCATTCTTCTCAAACCTCCAACATTCCTATATATAGGCTGCTTCTCTTCACAGCAGAAGCAAAGAACTGAACTTCCTCATCTCAGTACCACCAAATCCATCAGCCAGTCCCCACTTCACCATATCAAACACTATTCAACTGTTTTAGGGATTTCTTTAGTGATCAACTTCATGTTTATCAATAAAAACAGAAATAATGCTATTTCTTAATCTTTTTTAAAAAAATTGATATTAGAGAGGGGACGGGCGAGAGGGAGAAACATTGATTTCTTGTTCCACTAATTTATGCATTCATTGGTTGATTCTTATATGTGCCCTGACTGGGGATTGAACCTACAGTCTTGGCATATGAGGATGGCACTCCAACCAACTGAGCTACCTGGCCAGGGCCTATTTCTCTCTCTTTTTAAAAATATTTCTGTCAATTTCAGAGATGGAGAGGGAGAGAAACATCAATGATGAGAGAGAATCATTGATCACCTGCCTCCTGCATACCCCACACTGGGATGGAGCTGCCAACCTGGGCATGTTCGAATGGGAATCGAACTGTGACCTGGTCCATAGGTCAATGAGCTCAACCACTGAGCCACATTGGCCAGGCGCAAGGGCCCATCTCTCTCTTCTTTTAAATTTAAGTTCTTTATTGTTTAAAGTATTACATAAGTCTCCTTTTTTCCCTATTGACCTCTCCCCGGCCACTCCCATCCCCAGCACATGCCCTCAACCCCTGTACTGTCTATGTCCATTGGTTAGGCTCATACACATGCATTTAAGTCCTTTAGTTGATCTCTTATCCCTCCCCCCCCCCCCCGGACCTATCTCTTAATCTTGCTTTTAGACATTAACTGTTGATTTCCTACAATGGAAAAGGATATAGCTGTCTTACACTATCCTCTGCAACATATATCATCCATACATATATACCTATATTTCCTCTCCTACTAGTTTAGTGTTGGCTGAAATCTGCATTCAGAGTTCAGTATGACTGTATTAATACTGTTTGCTGTTGAGCCTGTTTTGGGTTATGGTTACACTTCCTTTAGGTACAACTTTCAGCTTTTCTTGGAGTCAACTGCCTTGTTTTTCATTTGCTTAGTTTTCTGTGTTCCTATCGCGGCTTCATCTGAAACTGTCTGCCCTGAGTGTAAAGTTCCTCCCATCACAGTCAGGTACTGTGCTAGCTCCTCTTGTGGAGATGACCCTCTGGGCAAACAGCTTGGACATTGTCTAAATTCCAAGGAAATGATTCACTTTCTCATTTTGATGGAACCATCTACTGGCAGCCGGGGAGCTTGCACATTTAAAATGTTATTATTTCTTATATTTGATTCATCGTTTGATTGGATAGAATTTGAGATTGAAAATCATTCCTGTTTTTTTGTTGCTGGAAGTTTTTAAGATCATCTCTATCTTGATGTTCTCAATTTTCTCAACAACATGCTTGAAGTGTTGGTCTCCCTCCCCCAACACCCCATCCAATTTATTGTGCTGAGCACTTAGAGTAGTACTTTTTTCTAGTAGTTACTGTTGTGTCACAAACTACCCCAAACATAGTAGCTTAAGTTTTGGAAGGATTCAGCTGGTAGCTTTTCCTTGGGATCTCCCATGCAGTCAGAGTCGGGTATTGATTGGGGCTGCTGTCATCTGAAGGCTTGACTAGGCTGGGTGTCCAAGACAGGTCACTCACATGGCTAGCAGGTGATGTTGCATTGATGGCTGGGGGCTCAGCTGCAGCTTTCAACCCGAGTGGCTGTATGTGACCTCACCATGTAGCTTGGCTTCCTCAAGTAAGTTATCGCCAGGGTAGTTGGACTTTTTTTTTTTTTTTCCCAAATATAATTTTATTGATTTCAGAGAGAAAGGGAGAGGGAGAGAGAGATAGAAACATCAATGATGAGAATCACTGATTGGCTGCCTCCCGCATGCCCCCACTGGGGATCGAGCCCGCAACCTGGGCATGTGCCCTTGACCAGAATCAAACCTGGGACCCTTAAGTCTGCAGCCTAATGCTCTATCCACTGAGCCAAGCCAGCCAGGTGGTAGTTGGACTTCTTACCGGTATATGGCATCTGAGGACTCCACCAAGCCCAGCTTTGGAGAACTCATGCAGGATCACATCCACTGCATTGTATTGGTTCCAAACATCTGGTTATAGATTCAAGGGACAGGGCATAGATCCCATTTCTCAATGGTGACACATATTAAGACCACCACATTTTAGGAAAACCTGTGATGTGGGAGGTGATGGAGGTATCTTTAGAAAAACAATCTACCATACTTTGTCAATCTAGATAATTACCCATTTGGGAGTATTTTGAAATTAATATATCCATCCACTCCACTATTTCCCTGTGGAACTCCTTCAGATGTTTGACACGTGGATGGATATAATTTTCTTTCTCTTCATTTTTCTAATGTCCTAATCTTTTTAGATTATCCTAAACTTTCTCTATTTCATCTCTGTAGTGACATTTTAAATTTTCTGCCATATATATATATTTTTTTATTCTGAGAGTCATTTTTCCTTAATGTTTCTTATTTAGAGAATCCATTTATTCAGTGTATGCTTTTGGAGTATTTACTATATGCCAGACATTGTTCCAGGTGCTAGGGATAGAGTAACAAACAAAACAAATTTAAGCCCTCATAGGGTTATATTTTAGTGAGCAGGTAGGCAATAAACAAAAAAAATATGTAAAACATTTGGTATGCAAATTGGTGATAAACATGGAGATAAGTAAGGCCAGGAGGGAATGAGTGTGTCAGATGGTTCTTGTTTCATGGTGCAACATCTTATCTCTGTGTTTGTCAAAGTCCTCTTCCATACCTTGCATCATCCCCATTTCTCAAATTACCATTATCTGTGTTTTGTTTTTTTGTGGTAGAGTTTTTTCTCAAATCTGGCTCATGTTGATGATGGGGAGCTCTGAGGAGCTCATTGGAAGCTCTGTGTCAATGGACACAGCCTGCCAAAGGATAGTCTTCTCTGCTTTTCTACTAGGTCCCAGCTGCCAATGTTTGCGGGTCTTGTTTTGAGGGGCCATTTGCTATAGGGCAATCCTCCTCCTCCTGTCTGAAGCTGTATGGCTGAGTGGGAGAAGTGGGACTGGGCTCCCACGTGAGTGTACTTTCAGTGCCCTCAGCTATGCCTTGTACCTCAGTTCATTCCTACTCTGGCTCAGCTGCTCCAGGCTTTATCCAGGTAGGGGAAAGGATATATGCCACACTGCTCCTTACCAAGATTACTACCAGTTCTCCCAGTTTCTGAGCCCTCCTGGGGTTCGATGGCAAAGACTGGTCTCTTTTCTTTCTTTTAATTTTTATTGCTTAAATTATTAACAAAGGGTATTACATATGTGTCCTTCCCCCCCCCCCCCCCGCCCTTGACAATCCCCTGGCCTCCCCTACCCCCCAGTGTCTTATGTCCCTTGGTTATGCTTATATGCATGCATACAAGTCCTTCAGTTGATCTCTTAGCCCCCTCCCTCCTGCCCCTCAACCCTCCCCGGCCTTCCCGCTGCAGTTTGACAATCTGAGGCAGCTCTGCCTCTGTATCTATTATTGTTCAAAAATTTATAATCGTCTCTATTATCCATGAACGAGTGAGATCATGTGGTATTTTTCCTTCATTGACTGGCTTATTTCATTTAGCATAATGCTCTCCAGTTTCATCCATGCCGTTGCAAATGGTAAGAGTTCCTTCTTTTTTACAGCAGCATCGTATTCCATCGTGTAGATGTACCACAGTTTTCTAATCCATTCATCTACTGATGGGCACTTAGGCTGTTTCCAGATCTTAGCTATGGTGAATTGTGCTGCTATGAACATATGGGTGCATATATCCTTTCTGATTGTGTTCCTCCGTGTTGTAAACCACAGTCCTGATTTTAAAGCAGACCGTATTTCACTTAAAACTGGTTTGGGGAGGTCAACTGTCCAGAGCTGGTTCTTTAATTGTTACCCTCTCTGTGTTGTTGCTGGGATTCTGGTCTCTTTTCTTGATGACTTCCCCTGACACATAGGTTTCAGCCTTCTCTGGCTTGCTGTCAGTTATCACTACAGCGCACATTCCTTGGCTTTATAATTTTGTTGACCTCTCTTATTTACTGCTACCTCCTCTCCCATTCTTTCACTGTGAATTTTTATCTGTTATTACTTTACTAGAGGCCAGGTGCATGAATTCATGTACCGGTGGGGTCCCTCGGCCAGGCCTGTGGGATCAGGCCAAAACTGGCTCTCTGACATCCCCCGAAGGGTCCTGGGTTGCAAGGGGGCGCAGGCCAGGCCAAGGAGGGATGTGGGAGTTTGGCCAGCTAGGGAGGGACCAAACAAACCCAGATACCTGCTTTCAGCAGCCGAGGCCTCAAGCTGGAGCCGGGGCCAGGGAGGGATGTGGGAGTTTGGCCAGCCAGGGAGGGACCATGTGTGGGAGAGCTCCAGGGTGTGTCTGGCCCATATTGGCCAGTCCTGATGGGCAGAACCCCAGCAGCAAGCTAACCTACTGGTCAGAGCGTCTGCCTCCCGGTGGTCAGTGCACATCATAGCGACTGGTCAACTGTCTGCCCCTGGTGGTCAGTGCACGTCATAGTGAGCGGTTGAGCAGCCTTAGCATATTATTAGCATATTACACTTTGGTTGACCAGACGACCGGACAACCAGACACTTAGCATATTAGTCTTTTATTATATAGGACTAGAGGCCCAGTGCACAAAAATTTGTGCACTGGGGAGGGGGATGTCCCTCAGCCCGGCCTGTGCCCTCTCGTAGTCTGGGACCCCTCAGGGGATCACCACTTGCTGGCTTAGGCCTGCTCCCCAGGGGATTGGGCCTAAGATGGCAATCAGACATCCCTCTGGCAGCCCGGCAGCTCTCGGGGGATGTCCACTTGCCAGTGGGGAGCAGGCCTAAACTGCAGTCGGATATCCTTAGCGCTGCTGAGGCAGGAGAGGCTCCCACCACCACTGCTGTACTGGCAGCCATCAGCCTGGCTTGTGGCTAAGCTGAGCTCCTCCCATGTGAGAGCTCACTGACCACCAGAGGGCAGCTCCTACCTTGAGCGTCTGCCCCCTGGTGGTCAGTGTGTGTCATAGTGACCAGTCATTCCCAGTCTTTCCGCTGTTAGGGTCAGTTTGCATATTATCTTTTTACTAGGTAGGATAGAGGCCTGGTGCACGGGTGGGGGCCGACTGGTTTGCCCTGAAGGGTGTCCCGGATCAGGGTGGCGGTCCTGCTGGGGTGCCTGGCCAGCCTGGGTGAGGGGCTGATGGCTGTTTGCAGTTGGTTGCACCCCCTTCAGGGTGTGGGTCCCCACTGGGGTGCCTGGCCAGTCTGGGTGAGGGGCTGAGGGTCGTTTTCAGGCTGGTGGGCAACTGAAGCTCCCAACCTCTCCTTTTTTTCTTTTTTATTCTGGGATTTATTTACTTTCTATGGCTGTCACTGGAGCTGAGAGCCGGCTCCAGCTTGAGGCCTCGGCTGCTGAAAGCAGGTATCTGGGTTTGTTTAGTTTCTATAATTGCAACATAGTTGCTTAGAATGCAGCTCAGAGCTGGCAGCAGCAGGCGGGGAACCTTGGCTTCCTCCATTGCCGGGGCAACCAAGCCTCATGTTTGCTTCAGCTGCCTGGCTGCCAGCCACCATCTTGGTTGGCAGTTAATTTGCATATCGCCCTGATTAGCCAATGGGAAGCGTAGCGGAGGTGTATGGTTATTTACCATGTTTGTCTATTATTAGATAGGATGTATGTAGGGTTTAGGTGGGAAGTAGAAGTCAATGACTGTGCTTCGCATGACTTGTTTACCTGGACCCCCGCCACACACACACACACACACACACACACACACACACACACACACACTTTTAATAGTCACGGAGGCACATCTAATCAATTCTCAGACCTCACTCTACAATCCCTCCAGAACTTCCGCACAGATCACCAGGTCTTCACTTGTCTTCCGGACTCCACATCCCTGTTCTCCTCTTTCTAGATCCTCTTTCCGCTAGACGGGAAGCTGTCGGTGCCCCTGGCTCATGCTGGAAAATGTTCTCTCTGGGATACTCCCTAGTTCAGCGGTTCTCAACCTGTGGGTCGCGACCCCTTTGGGGGTCAAATGACCCTTTCACAGGGGTCGCCTAAGAACATTGGAAAACACATATATAATTACATATTGTTTTTGTGATTAAGCACTATGCTTTAATTATGTTCAATTTGTAACAATGAAATTGGGGTCACCACAACATGAGGAACTGTATTAACCCTTTGAGTGCCAACCAATATCCTAGGATCTATGCTAAAATTGCCAAGGCATTTTTGCTGATTTTACAGCAGTTTAGGAAAAAAAATTATGAAAATTAGGTAGATAAATGCCAGTGGTCAATTTTAGAACGACAAACATTCAGCATCATAAGTAATCTGCACTTAGGTGCCATTTGTCAATAAAGAGTGAACTACTAGCATCTAATAGTGACAAGGCAGGAGGAGCGTGATCATGCTCCCCGGCACTCTAGGGGTTAAAGGGTCGGGCATTAGGAAGGTTGATCTCACCACTGCAGTTGATCTCATCTAATCTTACGTTTCCAAATATCACCTGAAAACAAATGCATCCCCAGTTCACTAGCCTTGTCCTCTTACCAGAACACCAGCCTACTCAACGCATCCACTCGAATGTCTCATGGCATCTGTCGTAACATGCCCCCCAATCTAAGTTGAAAACTTCCAACCTTCGCTGCTTGAGCAAACTCCCTCCCGCACTCGCGCACCTCCAGCCCGGCCTGGGCTCCGGGCCTCGCTCCCCACCGCCAGCCATCCGCCCTCCGGAACTCCGGCGGGGCGGGACCCTCGGGGGCGGGACCTTCCTCATCACCTCACGGGGGCCACTCCGCCCCGCCGAGCACTCCTCCTCCTCAGCCCTGGTGGCGGAGCTTCGCCCCACCGGAAAGCGGCGTGACTGGCGGTCCGCGCCGCCCCGCCCCCAGGTCCCACTGGCCCACTCGCCAGTCCCCCTCGCCCTGTCCCTGCCCACACAGGGGGCCTCCTCCCGCCCCGGCCCCGCCCTGTTCATCCATGCCCCGCCCACCAGGCCCAGGACCCGCCTCGCCCCGCCTTATTCCACCCCAGGTCCCACCCCAGGTCCCACCCCAGGTCCCACTCCAGATCCCACCCCTTGTCCCAGGCCACGCCCTCTTGACTCAGGTTCCGCCTCCGCCCCGTGGGGCGTCTCCCGCGCCACCACTGCAGTGGCTGGGCACGGCCGAGGGCCCACCCCTGCGGCGTTCTTATTGGTTGTACGGGCATCTTCCCACTGCACTTCGCGTGATAGCGGGTGGCGCGCCCGCGTAGTGCGGAGGCTCACTTGCGGTGGGTCCCGGCTCCGTGTGCAAGTTGCAGAGATCTCGGCGGCAGTCATGACCGAGGGCACGTGAGTCCTCGCGCTGGGTGTCCCACCAGACGGGAGAGCGCGGTCGGGGCGCGGAGGAGGTCCCGCGTGGGCGGGGACCGCCTGGGGTCGGGGCCGAGGAGAGCCGGGTGGGGTGGGGGTGCTGGGGAACCTGGTGGCTGGCGCCTCCGCTTGCCACGACAGATAACGGGGCAGCAGCGAGAGGCCGGAGTGGCGCTGAGAGTGTTTCCTGCCTGCGCGTTGCTGGAGGTGAGACCTCCGGGCTCTGAGCTAAAGAGGAGGCAGGATGACCACTCGTGATCGTTTCCAGGTGTCTGCGTCGTCGAGGGGGACCCTATAAGACAGAGCCCGCCACTGACCTCAGCCGCTGGCGACTCAGCAATGAGAGGGGAAGGCAGGTGTGGACCTACCTGCAAGAAGAGGACCACCCCGGCCGCGGGCAGACAGCGCTGGAAGCTCACTCCCTGGGACTGGACACGGTGGGTGCTCGAGGGCTTCCCACACAGCCGGGGACTCCTGCTCACGTCCCTGATCCTTAGCCGGGAGCACCGGGAACCAGCAGGGAGTTTCCAAAAGCTGCCCGTGGAGGGTGTCTTCTTCCTTGTTGAAGTGGGAAGTGGCCGGGGCCACATGCCACTGAGGCTGGTTCCTGCGGGAATCAGCTGGTATATATATAGGGCGTGAGTTGAATGAACCCCTTTGCTTCAATTCCTCTATCAGTAAGTCGTCGGTAAGAAACTGCTCTATTTTATTTTTTTATTATTCAGAAAAAAATGTTGTTGGGTTTGTGTGTGTTTTTAATCCTCACCAGAGGATGTGTTCTTACTGAACTTAGAGAGAAGGGGAGGGAGAGAGAGAGGAACATCATAGAGGGGGACCCCATAAGGCAGAGCCCACCGCTGACCTCAGCGACCTGGGTGTGTGCCCTGACTGGGAATCCAATCTGCAACCGTCTGGGGCATGCGCGGACGCTCCCAACCAGCCGAGCCACCTGGCCAGGGCAGAAAAAATATTTTTGATCCAGTGAATGTCATAGAAGAAATTCAGCTAGTCAGAGAGTATGCAGTGTAAATGGGTCTCCTGGTTGTGCCCGGGCCGCCAGTTGCTGTGTGGTCCTCTGGCCCCTTCCTGTGAGAGAGAGGCCTGAATTTCAGGTTTGCATGGGCATCGCCCCCGCCCCACCACGCTCTTGGACACTTGGAGAAGTTGTGAAGAAATTTGCAAATATGTTTGTCTGGAAAGCGAAACCATGAGAGTCCACAGCTGTCCTTTTACTTTGCTGAGATGGTAATGCCATCATCAAAGAGTTTCACATTTTTTTAATTGAAACAGCTGAGACTTTTAAAGTAATTCAGATTCATTATTTCGGCTTGGGCTGTAAGTGATGAGGGCTCCTTTAGCCTGGCCACAGACCCCCTGAGGTCTCATCTCTCTTTTCTTTTGCAGGGGAGTTACTTTAAAGACTTGTCCAAAGCCCACACGGCCCATGAGGGGGCTCTGAATGGGATGACATTTTACATGGGGCTGCAGGCCGAGGACGGGCACTGGGCGGGTGATTATGGCGGCCCACTCTTCCTCCTGCCAGGTAGGAGGGTGCTGCCCCGGGCCCGTGGGCGAGGCGACCCTGGGGCATCATTGGGGTACTGGCCTGACCTGGTTCAAGCCCTTGGTGTATGTCTGTGGTGTGAATGAGCAAGCAGGATTGCACCCAGGAGCTCACGTGGAAAAGGGCTGGGGTGGGAGGGGTTACCCTGCACCTTAGTTATCTTGGTGTTGGTGCTGGGAGAGGGGGGTGAAGGCACTGCCAGCCCAGTGTTGTGACAAGGGAAGCAAGGGTGCTCTGGGGGTGGGGGAGGGGTGGGTCTTGCGTCCCAGGCATGCCAGGTGGAGGGCTGAGCCTGTGCAAAGGTGCTGGTTGCAGGCAGGGTGGTCAGTGGGTATCTTTAAGCTCTCTGTTGGCTGCTTTGGCATGTGGACGCACCTTGAAGGAGCTCAACCAGGTGAGCTACAAGTTCGGGTTGGTGAGTGCCAGGAACATTGCTGCTAGGCCCTCCTGGCACGGAATTAGTTTGGCTGGACAAGACTATTGCACCCTAAGAAAACAAAAACAGAAAACTCCTACATCCTGTAAATGTTTCTCTAAAGAAACAATTAGTCTTTTGGCATGAAATTGCCCTTGGGAGCAAGTCAAGGGCTCTGTCTTCTCTTCGGCCCACCTGGAGCCTGTGGGGACTCTTCCCCTGGTCTGCTTTAACCCTGGGCAAGGCGATAGGACTTCAGATGCCTTGGCCACCTCACCTGTGACATGGAGAGGATGGGAATCTGGCTTGAACATATGTGCACATATGTGCATCACTGTGGTGAGCACTGGTTTCGAGGTCCAGAGGAGTAGCCTTCCCAGGCTTGTTTCTGTGCGAAGGAGAACCTTGGGAATAGCTCCCTGTCAGGAGGGGTCCTCAGGAGGAAAGGGGCCGGGATTCGCAGTGCCGAGTGCCTGCTCCCAGGACCAGACGTCTTTTCTGTCACACAGGCCTCCTGATCACATGCCACGTGGCGCGCATCCCTCTGCCAGCTGGATACAAAGGAGAGATGGTGCGGTACCTGCGGTCAGTGCAGCTCCCGGACGGCGGCTGGGGCCTGTGAGTCTGCTCGGCCCTGTCACTGCCCATGTGTGCATACATGTGCACAGATGTTCTTGTGTAGGACATGCACCTGTCGAGGGGCGGGGTGACTGTAACTGTGAACCTGGCATGGATGGGGGAGTGGTCAGTGTCCCAGCTTGTGTTATAAATTGGTTGCATGACCGGCTTAGGGACCTGAGACCCTCACCTGCAGTGAAAACTATCTGGCTGTTATCACGAAGGCAGAAGGAAATTGTCTGACTCTGGGGTGGCAACAGGTGCAGCTGGGGCTGGCCAGCTCTCCCTCGTCTCAGCCTGCCTTTCTGTGGCAGGGCTTGCTCTGGGATCAGGACCCTCCCCCAAGGTGGCCACCTGCCTGCCCACCCTGGTTGTGGGCTCTGGTGGGCCAAATCCATACCACCGGCCCCCATTACAGAACCCTAGGGGAACAGCTCAGCCTTTCTCAACAGGCCTGTGAGCCCCAGCTCTGGCCTCTGGGTCTCAGCACGTCATGACAGATGCTGAGGTGTCACCAGTGCTGTATGACTGCACAGGGTGGTAGCGTGCCCTTACACGTTGCCCTGCACTGTGTTCTGTGTGCCATGGTGCTGAATGGGGCTTAGATGGATTATGTTGATTGAGGTGTGGGAAGTAAGCAGAGGAGGCAGGCAGGTTCTGCAGGGCCGGTTTTGGTTGTCATGGGAGGTGGCTGTTCTGGGTGTTTCTTGTGTTGTCCTGTTATGTCAGTGTAGGATGTGTTCCATTCCTGTGCCTGGGACCTGTACTGCTGGGGTGGCTCCAACTTGGATAAGAGTGTCACTGACAGCCAGCTGGGAGTCCGCCCTGCCTGCTGAGTGGGGACACACATGTCAGGGGCAGCCCTAAGTGGCCCTAAGAGAAGGCCGAGCATGTGTGCTCACTGCCCCTCATCACCTCCTGAGGACATTGAACTGAAAGCATTGCTTAATTTCTTAGAAGTAGTAAAAGATGTCACTTTCCCGCCATGCCTCCCGCTCCTATAGGCACATTGAGGACAAGTCCACGGTGTTTGGGACGGCACTCAATTATGTGTCCCTGAGAATCCTGGGTGTTGGGCCTGACGATCCTGACCTGGTACGAGCACGGAACCTTCTTCACAAGAAAGGTATGCCCTGCACAGCACATGCTGAGGGTCCAGGCTACTTTGCTTAATGAGTTCTTGCAAATGAGAAATAGAAAGATGCCCCTTCACCTGAAACAGTGGGCGAAACACGTGAATAGGGAATTCATCAAAGCAGAGAAGTAGAAACGGTGTAACCTTACCAGTAGTTTTTGAAAAAGCAAATTAAGATAACCATATACCCTCCTGTTTGCGGGGTGGGCTCTAGCAGGTAGCACCTCTCCCCCTGCCTGTGTGCTCTGAAGGCTGTTCATTGCAGCCCGGGGGCGGCTCCATGGCTCCCGCGGACTTGAGACCTTTCTTGCTGCTCTCCAGAGCCTGGCAGGCCTCACCACCTGTCTCTCGTGGCCACTCCTCCGTCCACCTGTCCTCCTGCTCCGGTGCTCACACACAGGGGCTCCTGTCAGCTCCTGGAAGTCCCTTCGCGCCTCAGGGCTCTGCATGCTGCTCCCTCTGCCTGGGATCCTGCCTTCCACCCCACCCCACTGCTGTGGGAGTTCCTCCTCATCCTTCCCCTGGCACCTGGGATGTCCGTCCTCTGGGAGCCATCCCTAACCTGTGTGCATCCTAATGAAATCCCACAGTCTTCTCACGTGTCGCGCTTGCAGTGACTTCCTCGTTAGCTTCTGGTCTCACCAGCTGCTTTCAGGCTCCTTGCCTAGGGAGGGAATGTGTTTGGGCCACACTTGCTTCCCTGGTGGCTCCTGCGTTTTTTACTTCTGAACACGTGAGTCTGGGCGAGGCCTCCTTGTGAAGCACAGCTGGGATGGTGTTTCTGTGCCTGGGACCTGTGCTGCTGGTGTGGCTCCAACTTGGGCCAGAGTGTCACTGACAGCCAGATTGGAGTCCCGCTCTGCCTGCTGAGTGGCCGCCCTGCCTGCTGAGTGGGGACACGCGTCAGGGGCAGCCATAAGTGGCCCTAAGAGAAGGCCGAGCATGTGCGCTCACTGCCCCTCATCGCCTCCAGGCCCATGTGATACAGGCTGCTGTGTGCATCTGGGCCCCTCACCTTCCCAGGTAGCTGCCTGTGTGTCCCCTTCCTGAAGGTTGGGCTGTGAATGCCTCTCCTGGGGCTGCACACACTCATGTTGGGGAAGCTGCTGACCGACCCCGTGGCTGTTGTGTGGGGTTTGGAAGCCTTTGCTCTCAGTTCAGACAAGAAGGGCACGCATGACTCCCGAGGGTCCAGTTGGAGGGAGATAACATGGGCTTGTTCTCTCTCCAGGTGGAGCTGTGGCCATCCCCTCCTGGGGGAAATTCTGGCTGGCCGTCCTGAACGTTTACAGCTGGGAAGGCCTCAACACCCTGTTCCCGGAGATGTGGTAGGCTCGCCTCTGCGGGGTCATGGCAGCCCGGTCCCTGCTGCCTTACTGAATGGAATGACAGGGCCCTCGGTTCCTGCCTGAAGAATATTGGAAGGAAGGATAGGGGTGCCCTGAGTTGGGCCAAGTGGTGGGTGGGTCACCCTGCTGGGCTGTTACAGGGCCCCTGGAGCACTGTCAGCAGGGTGTGGTCCCTCAGGGAGCATCGGGGAGGTTGCGGAGGGGAGGGGCTTGTGTTAGATGACTTTGGTGGAGGAAGGGCACATGGTGAAGGGGCCACTGGGGAGTGACAGCGGGGTTCTGCTGGAAGGGCAGAGGGCCGGCCTCCACAGCCATGAGGTGGGGTGGTGGTGGCAGAGGGACAGCAAAGTGAAGTGGGCGGAGGGGCTCTGTTACTCAAGGTTAGCCAATCTGGAAGGGGACGGCGCGTGTCTTGGGGCCATTACAGCATTCCTCACTGGCGGGCTTGCCAATTGGACGTGAACCTCAGCAGTGTGTAAGGGCCCCGAATATGAGGACGAGGGCTTGAAGGGGAGGGTAGAAAAAATACCCCCGGTACTCACCCACCCGGGAAGGTGGCCTGGCTATGCTGATGTCAGAAGACACATGTGTGGAGGTCACGATCAAAGGCTCAGGCCTAACCGTTTTAAGTAAACTTTTCATTTTGGAATAGTTTTCAATTTCCAGAAAAGTTGCGAAGGTAATCCAGACCTGTCCCAGAGACCCCTCACCCGTTTCTCACTATTAACGTTCCATGTTACCGTGGTTTGTCTGCCACTACAGAGAAACCACAGACAGTCCTGAACCTTAGGACCGCAGTCTCCTGGCTTCAGGATGCATTTGGCTGAACCAGAAGTGGCCTGCACCCTGGGGCGCCCAGGGAGGGGGTTTGACCGCTTCCCTTGAGAGCATGGTTGTGCTCGGCCACTCTGAGTCCATGTTTGGGGGGCGTGGGGCTGTGGTGGTGCTGATGGCGGGGCTGGGGCTCCTGCTTATCCACTGCCCCCCCCCCCGCCCCCCCAGGCTGTTTCCTGACTGGATGCCTGCACACCCCTCCACACTCTGGTGCCACTGCCGTCAGGTCTACCTGCCCATGAGCTACTGCTATGCCACCCGGCTGAATGCTGAGGAGGACCCGCTGGTCCAGAGCCTGCGCCAGGTGAGGACCTGGGCCTGGGTCATCCTCAAGGTCGGCTGTGCTCGCCTGGTCCCATGGGCCTGCAGCGCTGAGCCCCCCGAGGTTAGGGCAGGGGTGGGCAACCTTTTTGTGAGTGCGTGCCAAAACCAGCAAAATCTCCGACTCAAAATTCTTCTGCGTGCCAACCCTAATTTTTTGAGAACATGTTACGCCTACTTGATATCTCTTAAGGTGTAGGTATGTGAAGAACCTTGAAGAAATAATAAAATTCATTTGAGCGACAAAAACACAGTATATGATGATGAAAAATACATTTATTTTTAACGTATATCTGTTATGTAAAATTATTTATCTAAGATGCACCTACACTGAATTTATCTGAAAAATAAAAAAGTCGATATTAAGAAAAAAATTGTAAATGGAAGATTGATTATAAGAGAGGGTTTCATGTGCCAGCGAAAGTTACTGGCGTGCCATGTTTGGCACGGGTGCCAGAGGTTGCCCACCCCTGGGTTAGGGTGAGGCCTCCCTCCCCTTTCCCCTTAGGAATTGCCCAGAGGGCCTCTTGTGGTGGGATGGGGCGCAGGCACCTGTCCCTGGGAAGCAGGCCCTGAGGTGGGTGGGGGTGCGGGGTGTGGATCAGGGCGTGCCCTCGGGGGGCAGAGGGAGAAGACAGCTGTAGGCAGTGGGTGCTGAGGTGCTGTCGTCCCCAGGAGCTCTATGTGGAGGACTATGCCAGCATCGACTGGCCGGCGCAGAGGAACAACGTGGCCCCTGACGATCTCTACACGCCGCACAGCTGGCTGCTCCGTGTAATGTATGGTGGGTGCTTCCCTGGGGCTGGCTGGGCCTCCCTGGGGTCAGCTGACACCGGAGGTGGCGATGAGTTTACTCTCTCATCGTCATGTGGGTCATGCGGTGAGGAGCCGGCTGTGTGCGCCTCGTGCCCAGCAGACCTGCCCTGCCCTTGGAGTGATCCTGGGGCTTGGGCCCCTAGATGAGAGAACTGGGAGCTGAGGGCCTTGGAGGGCGCAGTCATTCCTCCTTGGGGGAGAGACTGCAGTCCAGGCTCACCTCCCTGTGGGACTCCCGGGAGACTGGCACTGCATGCGGTGTGCGGGGCCCTGGGTGGTCGCTGGGTCCCTGTCCTGTCAACTGGGTTTCTACTCACGGAGTCCTCCTAACATGGCAGGGCAGCATGCCAATGTGTGGGGGCAGGCAGGGTGTGGGGTGTGAAGGGCATGGGGCACAGCAGAAAGGAAGGCAGAGCAGGGCAGGCTGGAAGGGCCCAAGTGGCCCTGTGCCTGGCTGGGCTGAGGCCAGGAGCTCCTCTGTGCCCTGTGCTTGCTGATGCCCTTGCCCCCACAGTAATCCTCAACCTGTACGAACGCCACCACAGCGCCAGCCTGCGGCAGCGGGCCATCCGGAAGCTGTATGAGCACATTGTGGCCGATGACCGCTTCACCAAGTGCATCAGCATTGGCCCGGTCAGTGCCACTAATCGCTGGGTGTCAGCCTTGAGTGGGCACTCGCCTGCAGGCTTGGGGTGGGCGAGGACCCAAGGAGGAAGGCCCAGAGACCGGGCTCTGGGGTTGGGAGTAGGGACTCTCTGCAGGCGACCCTCTGCTCCAACAGGACCCCATTTAGTCCCCACCTGTGTGCTTGGCCCTCCCCCCACCCCCACCACCTGGTGCAGTGGTTCTCAACCTTCTGGCCCTTTAAATACAGTTCCTCAGGTTGTGACCCAACCATAAAATTATTGTCGTTGCTACTTCATAACTGTAATGTTGCTACGGTTATGAATTGTCATGTAAATAATCTGATATGCAGGATGGTCTTAGGCGACCCCTGTGAAAGGGTCGTTCGGCCGCCAAAGGGGTCGCGACCCACAGGTTGAGAACCGCTGACCTAGTGTGTCTGAACACTGCTCTTTGAGGCCACTTTCTCAGGATCTTTCTGGCCAGCCCCACTCCTAGTAACTCCTATCTGCCCTTCTCGTACGGGGGTTAGAGCAGCAGGGGTGCGTGGGTTCCATTCCTGGATCCTGCCAAGCCCCGTGACGTGGAACTCTCATTGCTCTGAGGTTCTGGGCTCCTGACCTGGCTTTGCCTTGTGGGGCCAGGTGTGGACACACCTGTGGGACCCTGTGGCCAGGTGCACAGCGGCCAGTGCAGGGTCGGGGAGGCCGGCTCAAGGCCATGGGCGACGGGTGCAGGAGGCAGAGCAGTTCTGAGCCCTGGCGGGGCGTGACTGGGGCTTCGTGAGGTGCGCCCAGTCGGTGCAGTGCCGCCCAGCCCCGCTCCCGACCCTGCTCCCAGGCACTTTCTGGGCCTCAGGGGACCCCAGTGGATCGAAAATGCTGATGCCCCACAGCGCAGTCAGTTGTGTTCCTTTTAGCAGCACCGTGACGCTCGGCTTTGATTAATGTGCGTAAAGCACGTCTGACTTAAGTTAGATGTAGGCTTTAGTTGGATCTTGCCTTAGGAGATCCCAGAGTGGAAGGTCTGGGCCTCTAGAACATGCCATTCTGAGCAGGCAGGTCTGGCCTGCATCTCCCCTGTGCCCCTCTGTCCCCAGGAGCCCATGTTTCCCAAGCCCACCCTGCTCACTTGCCAGTTCCCTGGGCTCACACCTCTTACAGGTCTCCCTCCCTCCTCTGCGCACACCTTCTGCCCCTTCCCACTTCCCTCGGAGACCAGGTTTCCTGGACACCACAGGGGCTCTGTCTCTCAGGCCTGGAAGCAGCGTGTGCTTGGGAAACGTGGGGTAGACCAGAAGGCCCGGCCTGGCCTGTGGGGGCTGTGCTGGGCCCTCGGTGGGGTTGGTGTGAAGCAGAGCCCTGACAGTCCCGCCTCCTGCAGATCTCAAAAACCATCAACATGCTCGTGCGCTGGCGCGTGGACGGGCCGGCCTCCTGCGCTTTCCAGGAGCACGTCTCCAGGATCCCCGACTACCTCTGGTGAGTGTGGGGGGAGGGCCCGGTTGGTTGGTCTCACCCTTTGTCTGACTGGCGTGGCTGAGAGCCCAGAGCAGATGTTTGAGGGCCCCGCAGCCGCAGCGGCAGGCGTGTGACTATCTCCACCTTCATGTCCCAGCGAGGGTGCCATGGCGTCTGGTGTGATGCTGGAACCAATAGTTTCAGGGTCGTGGAAGCTGAGGAGGGTTGTGTTTGAGTGGAAAGGTTCACCCCTTAGTGCAAACTGGGTGCTTCTAGGAGGCAGAACCAGGAAGCCTGTGAGCGGACAGGGCAGCTTCAGGCGAATGTCAGGAAGGCTTTGGTGACAAGGAGAGCTGGTCAGTTATGGGTTGTGCCTTGGAGGGGTCTCCTGCTGCCCTCTCACCCGGCTGGGGAGAGGGGGCTGTCCTAAGTCTCCTGCCCATGCAGGCTCTGGGCACCGCCTGACTCCCAGCTCTTCGTGCTCTGCTTCCTGACCTGGCTTTTCTCTTCACAGGCTGGGCCTCGATGGCATGAAGATGCAGGTGAGAGCTGCAGGGCCGGCTGCCGGCTTCCTCTGCAACCATTCCTGCCTGTGGGTTTGTTGAGATTTACAAATCACTCCTAACAAGGCCTGGCAGTGTGATGAGCGGCTGCAGGCCCTCCATCCTGTCTCGGAGGGTTCATGGTGCGCCTCCAGGGCTGGGAAGTGTGCAGGAGAGCCTGGAGCCCTCGGGGTGTGGGAGCGCTGAGGGTCAGAGTCCTCCACGGTTCTGCAGCCACCATGCGGGAGCGCCTGTGAGCCAGAGTAGTTCAGGACTGCAGGCCAGGAGCAGAAAGTGACCTCAGAGCCCGCACAGTGGCCTGACTAATGAACTGCAGGCCTCAGGTAGGAAGAGAGCCCTGCCCCCAGCCTAGCACCTGCGGAGCTGCTCCCACCCTCAGGGTTTGTGGCTTCGTCCCTCAGCCCTGAGATGCACTCCCCTGCGCCTTTCTCTGCAGGTGTCTCATCGGTTTGTGTAGGTGATCTGACGCCATCACCCCACCTCCCAGACCCCCAGCATGTTTTCTGTTTGTGACCCTGGGGTGGGATGCCACAGTGCAGGGCTTCCTGGGCTGACCTCCTCCAGCTACAGGGGCCCTGGAAGCAGCAGGCCTTGGAGCCGTTGGGCCACCCTGAGGGGTTTTGTCTGCTGAACCCGCAGGGCTCAGTGTGGGAATGCAGAGGTTCCAGCGGGGCCTTGGGGTGCACAGGCCACTGGGCCTTTGGGAGGGGCCCTGGGCCAGCGCTCCCAGCGCAGAGCTCACCTCGGTGCCCTCCAGGCAGGCCCTGAGCCCCTCTCCCAGCGCCTGACTCCCACACTGCCAGTCTCTTGTAAAAGGATTTTCAGAACATGCCAACTGCCCTTTCACGTCCCAGCGCTCGAGGGCTTCTTTGTCTTTAGGAAACGTCTCTGCCACCGCGGAGTCAGGGATGCCTTAGTGTGGTTTGTGCTGGGCTTGTGGGCATCCGGATTAGAGCCCAGTGGCTGATGCTCTCTGCTAGCCATCTTCCAAGTACCTTCTCTCCTGGCCACCTGCCTCTACAGCAGTGGTTCTCAACCTTCTGGCCCTTTCAATATAGTTCCTCATGTTGTGACCCAACCATAAAATTATTGTCGTTGCTACTTCATAACTGTAATTGTCGCTACTGTTATGAATCGTCATGCAAATAATCTGATATGCAGGATGGTCTTAGGCGACCCCTGTGAAAGGGTCGTTCGGCCGCCAAAGGGGTAGCGACCTTCAGGTTGAGAACCGCTGCTCTAAAGGGTCCACCTTCTGGATCCGACCGGTTTCTTCCTCTGGGCCCTGTATTTTCAGCAAATCGGCCGTTAGGCCCCGAGGGTTGATGTCCTTCGGGTTTCTTTTGGCCAGGCAGTTTTCCTGGTGGTGTGAGTTCTTCCCACACATCCCACTGGGCCCCGATCCTGCGGTTGTTAGCGCCGCAGGTGGTCTGGGCTCAGGTGTTTCCACTCCCATCCCAGTTATCCACATGCCTGTCACAGTCCTGCGCTGCCTCACTGGGGTTTGGTCGTCGGTGCTCCGGTGGGACCTCAGTGTTGACCAGTGAACCAGGCTCCCGGCTTGGATTTGAGGGGGCCTTCCTAGCCCCTTCGAGGCCTCAGCCAGGCCTTACCACCTCAGAAGTGGGGGGTGTTTCTGGTCATCACAGTAGGGCCAGAGGCTGTCCTAGGGTGGATAGAGGCCACAGGCAGTGGAGACCACAGGGGTTGGCTGTCGGAACCCTGAAGTACCCTGACACAGTCCTTTCCTGCCTGGCGGCCCGATGAAGGCAGGTGGGGCTGCCTGCAGGACCGGCCCCCGCAAGCCATCATGGGCTTTGAAGGGTGCTCCTGCCTCTTCGCGGGAGCTGGTGGGAGCCTCCGGCACTGACAGATTCCGAGAGGCAGTGGGTGGCTGGGAGGACGCTGCCTGGCTGCTGCAATGGTTCACTCTTTGTGTGCAGGGCACCAATGGCTCGCAGGTCTGGGACACCTCGTTCGCCATCCAGGCGTTGCTGGAGGTACGTGGCTGTTTTCGTGTTCCCTGGCCTCCAGCTGATCTCGTGCACCTACCCCTGTGGCCCAGGACACAACACCTGCTGACCCTGACTCTTCGCTTTCCTGGGCTCCAAGGCCTTGGCGATGGATCGGCTGAAGCAGGGTCTTTTCTGGGCGGTGGGCTGGCTCGGAGGCTTCTGGAACAGGGAGGCTGGAGAGGCTGCCCCGGGAGACATGGCAGTGGGGACTGCTCCAGGCTCTTCTCCTGGACACTCTGAAAAGAGCCACTGAGCATGCACTAGTGAGAAGCGGGAGTGTGTTTTTATTCTGGTGGAATGAGGTCATGGAATCCTGGGGAGCCCTGAGGAGGGGTCAGGCTATGTGGGGCCGGGCTAGCGTATGTGGGGTTTGCCGCGGACAGGTCAGGACCCTGTGAGTGTGGGTGGGCGGGTGTGGTGTGGACGTCCCTCCTGCTCACACCATTTTTCCATCACGTCTTTCTGACTTGTCGGCAGACACCTAAGACCCCGGGTGGGTTTGTTCCTGGTTCCCAGCGGTGGCAGCCGTCCGGAGACCAGCCTACCCCACAGGCGCCTGTGGCCAGCGGCTCAGCTTCTTCTCTCTTCCAGGCGGGCGCACACCACAGGCCCGAGTTTTGGTCCTGCCTGCAGAAGGCGCACGAGTTCCTGCGGACCTCACAGGTGAACCCTGGGGGCTGTGAGGGGCTTCCCATGGGCAGAGGTCCCCCCCCCCCTCTCCAGCTCAAGGGGTGCCTGATTGTGTTTCCCAGCAGTGGGCAGGGCTCTGGGCGGTGGGCCGTGGGGGTGATGCCTCGAGGGCCGCAGCACCAGACTCCCCATGTCCTGCTGTGCCTGCCCCGCCGCGGTGTCTGGTGTGGTGGTGACATGTTCCCTCCTGTGCTTTCCACGCATGCCCTTCGTACACTTCCCAGGTCCCAGAGAACCCGCCCAATTACCAGAAGTACTACCGCCAGATGAGCAAGGTACCTGCGTCGTGCCTGCTGCCCCAGGCCCTGGGAGAGGCTGCCTGTTAGCTGGGTCGGGCCTTTCAGGGGGGCTCCTCCCTCGGTGTCCTGGGGCTTCTTGCTCTTACGGATGCATGTGGGGGTTCCAGCGATGCTCCCGAGACACCCCGACTGAGGTGCATGGCTGAGGCAGCTGAGCCGTGTGGCCTCTTCCCATGCTATGTGCACGTCTGTGCCCTGAGACGCTTCCAGACAGATACACGTCTGGACGTGAAATAAGCTGTTGGGCTGTGAATTAGAGTGATGGGGGGAGGAGAGAGGGCAGAAGGGGCTGTTTTCTTCCGTGTGTGTGAGTGTGGACAGCTGTGGCTGCGTCCTCCCGGGGGTCAGGAGGGTGCCTATGGCCCTTTCTGGTGCCCATCGTGTGATGGGGTGTGAGGGCGACGCTGGGGAGAGGCTATAGTCCGTGGGGTTCTTGTGCTAGAAGCTGGAGGCCCGTACACGTGTGTGTGGCTTGGGGCTGTCGCTCCCCACGGGTGTGGAGGGTGCAGGGGCTTTGGGTGATCCACCCCCCAGTCACAGTCTTTGCTCTCCAGGGCGGCTTCCCCTTCAGTACTCTGGATTGTGGCTGGATCGTCGCCGACTGCACAGCTGAGGCCTTGAAGTCTATCCTCCTCACGCAGGAAAAGTGTCCTTTTGTCACCACGCACGTCCCGCGAGAGCGGCTCTTCGATGCTGTTGCTGTGGTGAGGCTGCTGGGCATGGGGCTCTGTTCCCCAGGTGCTGGGGGCGCCGTGCACGCAGGGGTCCCTTGGGTCCCATTAGTGTTGCAGAGGAGCTGTGCACGCACGTGTACTTCCCACAGGGTCTGTACCAGCCAACACTCAGGGCCAAGACCGTGAGCCAGAGGGGCATGTCCTCTGATGGCACCTGTGCTGGGCCAGCAGGAGGTCCTGGCTGGGTGTGTGCGGAGCCCTGCGCTTCCCAGTGGGTGTATGAGCCTTGGGCTGGTCTGGGGTGGCTGCTGCGGCCCTGTTTTCTCTCTAGTTCTGGAGGCTCCTTCGGGGGGGCTGGCAGTCTCCACTGGGTATCTGGTAAAAGAGGACACGCCTTTCAGCACATCCATTTCAGTGCGTGTCGTACAGCAAAGGGCACGTGGTTCCACAGCACATACATGACTTACAAATGCGTGAGTGTGTCAGGGTGTGTTCCCAGACAGTTACTCATGGTGTAGCTGGTTGAGAAAGGTTGCAGCCCATGCTCAGGGCACCTGAGAGTCTTGGTTTGATGTGAAAACTCACCCTGCTGCTCACCCCTGCCGTCCCTGCTTAGCCCTGAGTGCTTCCGAAAGCCCACCCACCTAGCCTCGGCTGCTCGCACATGCTCAGCGCTCACGATGTGCGGTCTCTGGTTTTAGTTGCTGAGCATGAGAAACCCTGATGGGGGGTTTGCCACCTACGAGACCAAGCGTGGAGGGTACCTGCTGGAGCTGCTTAACCCCTCGGAGGTCTTCGGTGAGTGGCTGGCCCAGGGCGTCTGGGCACAACCCGGGCCCTGCCCGCCCGAAGGCACATTCTCTGACCAGAGTCCTGAGGTCTTTCCCCCGGCCAGGGGCAGTGCCCACAAAGGCTCTGGAGGATGATGGCAGATCCTTTAAGGAACCCCCCAATCACTGGAGCGTTCCATGCTCCCTGACCTCCACAGTTGACTGTGATGCCCCTGCCGTAAACGGAAAGCTGTGGTTCTGTCGCAGAGTCACAGCCGGCTCTGGCCCGAGCTGGGCCGACTCCTGCTCTGTCCTCCATGGAGACCCCCTGCTTCCTGATGCTCCTGCAGGGGAGGTGTGGTGGGTACCCTCTCTCCCTGTTCCTTGTGTTGTGTCTCTCGTTCTGGTCTGTCAGGGCCAGTTCTTTACTCTGACCCGACTTTTTGTGCCTCTGTACCCCTCCTGTAACTGAAACATGATCCAGTGGAGGGTTTTCAGGGTGGGGTGCATCTCTACTGTATCCTTCTGCTGGCCTGGTTGTCCTAGTAGATGGACCTCTAGTCAGTGGTTCTCAACCTTCTGGCCCTTTAAATACAGTTCCTCATGTTGTGACCCAACCATAAAATTACTTTCGTTGCTACTTCATAACTGTAATGTTGCTACTGTTATGAATCGTGATGTAAATATCTGATATGCAGGATGGTCTTAGGTGACCCCAGGTCGTTCGACTGCCAAAGGGGTTGCGACCCACAGGTTGAGAACCGCTGCCTAGGTCACTCGGTCACTCGGTCACCAGGTCACTTGTGCAGGTGCCACCTGGTGGCTGTGTCCCTGGGCTGGTCACAGGTGACACCTTCCTCGCTTCCTCCAGGCAAGGGTCAGGCTCTTGATGAGCCTTGCAGGCCCCGCATGTTACAGTGCGTGTTCTTCACGATTTGGCCTGAATCGCCGAGGTGAAGCTCACAGGCCTGGATCCTTCCCTTTCACAGGGGACATCATGATCGACTACTTGTATGTGGAATGCACCTCGGCCGTGATGCAGGCGCTGAAGCATTTCCACAACCAGTTTCCGGAGCACAGGCCGGGGGAAGTCAGGTAAGGGCCCCGCCGCTCAGCCACAGGTACCCCCGGCTGGGTCAAGAGCTCAGGCGCTGCCAACAGACATGGAGGGCTGTTGTCCTCTAAGGAAGCCCATCATATAAAGGGGCCCTGGAGGGAAGCTCATTTAGATATGAGAGGGGTTTACACCTGGTTGCACGCCCTGAAATGCATCAGACATGTACTGGGGGCTCCAAGGAGCACAGTTATAACAGAAGCGAGTTATTTTTCACATCTTAATAATGTTACGGATCCATACCCCTAGCTCCACCTGTGTCCACATGTAGTTTTATTTTATTTATTATTTAAAAAATATATCTTTATTGATTTCAGAGAGGAAGGGAGAAGGAGAGAGAGGTGGAAACATCAATGATGAGAGATAATCATCTATCCAGTGGTTGGCAAACTGCGGCTCGTGAGCCACATGCGGCTCTTTGGCCCCTTGAGTGTGGCTCTTTCTAAGCCTTAGGAGTACCCTAATTAAGTTAATAACAATGTACCTACCTATATAGTTTAAGTGTAAAAAATTTGGCTCTCAAAAGAAATTTCAATCATTGTCCTGTTGATATTTGGCTCTGTTGACTAATGAGTTGGCCGACCACTGATCTATCCGCTGCCTCCTGCATGCCCCACACTGGGGAATTGAGCCCATAACGCAAGCATGTGCCTTGACCGGGAATCGAACCATGACCTGGTTCATAGGCCAGCGCTCAACCACTGAGTAACACCGGCTGGGCCGACATGTAATTTTTAAACCTTGTTGTTGAAGTCTGACATGGGCAGGGCAGCATGCAGACTCTGTGTGGTGCCTGAGGAACTGTCGTGAAGTGGACAGAATGTGTGGCCGGCCGCATGGGGCACACACATTGCCGAAGCTCCCTCCCCTCCTGGTTCTGTGGCTGCTGGGTTCTTGCACCCGAGAACCCAAGTGGGGACTCCCGGGCCTGGCTTCCTTCCCTCGGCCTCCTGCTCGGGAGACGAGGCCTGCGGAGCAGCCGTTCACACTGTTCTTGGCCATCGGCACGCGTGCTGAGTGCAGATGCCACGCTGTGTCCCCATGCTTGTCATGGGCCCGTGGGGCTGTTCGTGCTTATTAAGAATCATCCTGCTGTGAACAGGTGTTTATCTTTTGGGTACAGAGGATGTTCAGGAGTGACGGGCTGTGTCCCAGGTACATGCTGCTGGCTCCTGTGTGGGACAATTCCCTGTCGTGTGTTTCATGGTGAACCTGGTGGAAGCTCAGTTTGGTCCTAAGCTTTCCTTTTTATATGTTGGGTTAAATTTGAGCTGTTTTGTTTAGGATTTTTACAACTGTGGTTGTAAGAGAAACTGGTCTGTAATTTTCCTTATTATAATGTCTCTGTCAGGGTCTCCTGTGAAGCGATGCTGGACAGTATATTTTCTTTTTATGTTCTCGGGAAGAATTTGTGAGATTTCTGCTGTTTTGTCCTTATGTTTGGAAACTCCATCTGGGCCTGGAGTTTTCTTTGTGGAAAGTAGTAATAGTGGCATCTTTGTTGTAAAGATTTTTTAAAGGGGACTGCTTCTAATATTTCTCCATTAAGAAGGATATTTGTGGTAGGTTTTTGGTAGTTAACCTCTTTTCTGGGTAACAAAGTTCTTTTTTATAATTTTGTTAAGTTGTTTCTTTCCCTCTGTTGTGAGCAGGTATTGTGTTTAGCAAGTCATTTTTCAATGTCTATGAGATGATTATGTATTTATCTCCTAATGTCCTGGATGACTCTTGTAGACTTTTCTAATGTTAAAACACCTTTGCATTTCTGGAATGAACCTGACTTAGTATATCTCTACCATGTTCAGTTCCCAATGTTTAGTTAGAATCTTGCATCCACACCCGTGGCTGCCGAGCTGTGACATAGCTCAGCCCTGGAGGCACGTGCCTCGCCTTCCCTATCCGGCCGTGAAAAGCTAATGCTGGGTCCCTACAATGAATTAGGGAGTGTTTCTCCTCTTCCTAGTCCATGGAAGAGTTTGTGTGAGATTAGAATGCTTGTTCGTGATAATTTAATAGAATTCACTTATAAAACTTATAGGCCTGGGGTTCTTTTTCTGGGAAAAGTTCACATTTTTGACTCATGTCTTTAGTAGTTATAGGACTATTCGGGATCTCTGTTTCTTCTTGGGGTCATTTTTGATAAGTCAATTTTCCTGGTAATGTGTATATTTTGTTTAAATTTCAAATGTGTTGTCTTAACTTTTCTCATTTTATCTTAACTTTGATTTCCATTATACCTATAGTCATACTACTCTTTTTATTACTGATATAATTTATTTGTACCTTCACCTCTGTATTTGTTTCCTATTACTGAGTAACAATACTGCTACAGAATTGGCTTAAAACAATGTGCGGGGATCACCTCCCAGCTTCTGGGCCCTGTCACCAGCTGACCACTGTCTCTTCTGAGCACTGACTGAGGAAGATCTTCTCTGAGCTCGTGTAGTTGTTGGCAGGTGTCCAGTCCTGTGCATTGTCAGCCTCAGGGCCTGTTTGCTTGCTGACTGTTGGCTGGAGGCCACCCTTCATTTTTGGCCCAGGGGGCCTCTGTGCAGCTTTGTGAAAGCCGGCAGGGGGAGAGAATCGAGAGAGAGGGACTCTGCTGGCCAGAGGAAGGCCAGCGTGTCACGCGATGCGGTCAGAGGAGTGATGTCCCATCAGCTCTGCAGGAGCTGACGGATGACATGGGGTGAGCCCCGAAGGCAAGGGTCACGGCACCTCAGGCTGGGCTTGTACCCTTCTCTGGCCTTTCTAGAGAACTGGTCTCTTTATCTGAAGTACCAGTTAGACTTGCGATGGGGCTTCTCTGTCCTCTAAATCTTTTGTTTTCTCTCTGATTTTTAAATTTCTCTGTAAAATTTCATCTTGTGTGATTTACTCAAGCCCCTGTCACTGACATTGTTTTCAGGGATACTGATCCTGTTGTAGCCGCTTCTAATGTTGGTTCCTCCCTCACTGTTTGCTTCCGTCTTGCATTTCTTTAACTCCCTCCTGTGTCCTATAGTTGCTGGTGTCTCCTCTCTGAGTCGTTGGTTTATTTTTACATATTTTTTAAGGGGACACCATGCTTATTTTTTTTGAGACTATAGACTGGATAGAACTGAGCAAATTGCTGTTTTGCTGGAATGTTCACTGGGCCATCCTCCTGTGTTGCAGGGAGACCCTCGAGCAGGGCCTGGAGTTCTGTCGTCGGCAGCAGAGGGCTGACGGCTCCTGGGAAGGGTGAGTGAGATGTGTCGGCCCCGGGCACGGCTGCACTCACAGCGCGCGTGTGCTACACCAGAGGTCTCTGGCAGGAGGCTGCCAGCCACAGATTTCTGGTGGACCTTGTCCCTTGAGAATGCCGGGCCTTCCCCCTGGCGGTGTTTGGCGAGTGTATGGGGCATGCTCAGTGGCCTGTGCCTTATTTGTTGGGTCTGATTATTCACGTCCTCCCCTCTGGGTTTGGATCAGTTCTTATCTTGCTCGTGGTTCCAGTGGACGAGCTGTACCCGAGGGCTGTGGGCGGGCTTGCCTCACGGGTCTAAAGCTCTGCAGCTGGTGTGGCTTGTGAAGGCCACGCGGATGTTTCTCTTGAAAATAACCACAGCCTCCCCATGCTGGACGTGTCCGTCCTCTCACATCCGCTGAGTGAGGCCTGGGCAGCTGAACCTCCGTTCCCGTGTCTCCCTCCAGCTCCTGGGGGGTTTGCTTTACCTACGGCACCTGGTTCGGGCTGGAAGCTTTTGCCTGCATGGGGCAGATTTACCGCGACGGGTGAGTGCGGGCATTTGCCCCCTGGTGGGATGGGGTCTTCTCAGTGTGATGCTTTGCTGGGGAGTATCTTCCTTTGATGTTTGATTTTGGGGGTGTTTTTACATTTTTTAAAACAGTGGGAGTGGCTCCAGTCCGGGATACTCTCTGGGTTGCGTTGAGGGAAGGGCGGAGGCCTCAGTCCGAGCTGTGTCCAGCGGCCTCATCCAATTCTGCTTGGCTGGGTGGGTGTTCATGGGGTGCTCATGGCAATGAGGCCGCCTGCAGCTACAAAGATTTTCACTTTATCCATGGTGGGTGACCTCAAGTGCAGCCCCCCTCCCCACAGCCCTAAGGAGGCCCGGCCAGGGTGAGAACCCAGGGGCCTGGGACTTCTACTGTGTGAGTGTCTCGTGTCTGGTGTCTGCAGGACTGCCTGTGCAGAGGTCACCCAGGCCTGCGACTTCCTGCTGTCCCAGCAGATGGCGGACGGAGGCTGGGGCGAGGACTTCGAGTCCTGTGAGCAGCGGCGTTACGTGCAGAGTGCCCAGTCCCAGATCCATAATACGTGCTGGGCCCTGATGGGGCTAATGGCCGTCAGGTGGGGGCAGACAGAGGAAGGACACTGAACTTGGGGACTTGGTCGGGATGTGGGCAGCGGAGCTCTGCGTGCAGGGATGGGAGGAGGTGAGGTTGCAGGGTTCCTTGTCCAGAGTTACAGGTCTGTCTGAATCAGTGGGTTCCTGCAAAGAGGCTCGCTACCCACAGCTGTGCTCCGTGGTCCTGCCTGTTTCCACGGTAGAGCTCAGCCATGTGTGTGCATAGGCAGGTGTACACACAGAGGTGTACATGTGCGGACATGCAAACATGGGTACACAAACTCATGCACATGTAACATGCCCATGTATGCATATATGGGCATGCACAGTAGCCCAGTCTGTGCTGCCCTGTTGGTTCGGGGCCATTTGGGGAATCTTCCTAAAACCCCGTACCAGCTAGGCCAGGTTAGTGTGAGCAGGGAACGGGGTCAGGGACCGGCCCCCAGTCTGCCTCCCACAGCTGAGTTTGGTCCTGAACCTGTGAGATGAGCGAGGATTAGCACTGGTGGCTTCTGTGGCTCTTAGGGGGCCTGAGCACGAGTGGGCAGAGGGGCTTGGCCTCCTCCTCTCCTGGGGGTGCAGAAGAGCAGTGCCTCATGGCAGGGCCAGAGCAGCAGGTCTGGGACAGGTGGGGTCCCTCATTGCCCATGTTCAGGCGCTGCCCACCTGGCCTGCTCGCCTTCTCACTCGCTGCATCCTCTACTTCTCGGGGTGAGCTGTGCAGCGAGGGCCTGAGGTGCACTGGTTGTCCCAAGTGGTGCCGATACCTCGTGCATGGAGGGTTAGGTTTTCACGTCTTTGTCCCGTGCTGGGCTGTGGAGGATGAGGGCCAGGTTTTGGCTGCAGCCAGTGGCTGTCTCATCCACAGAGCGGTGATGGTGTGTTCACTGCCTCTTCTTCCTCAGGCATCCTGATGTAGAGGCCCTAGAGAGAGGAGTCAGATGTCTGCTCAGAAAACAGCTCCCCAATGGTGATTGGCCCCAGGTATGCTGCGGGGGCTCTGACCTGTTTCCTATCCCCTCCTGGCCCTGTGTCCCTCACGGGGGGCTCATGGGCGGGGGGATTTGAGATTCCGAGACATGACTCACGAGTGGCCTGTGTTGAAAGCAGACCTAAGCACTAGCTTGAGGGGCGGGGCTGGTGATGCCAGGACGCTGGATGGAGGAAGCCCTCAGGCTCTGCCTGATGGGCCCCTCACTGCCAATCCTTGTGGGCGTGGGGTCACGAGGTCATGTGAGGTTAACCCCCCTCTCTGGATGAGTCTGGTGTTGACACGCCTGTGCAGGACTGGTGACCAGGCAGGAGGGTGCTGCAGGTGGAGGGGTCCGAGAGCTGGGATGTGGGGGGAGGACTGCTGTTGGGGCTCTGCCTCGCTGACTCTCCCCACAAGCTGCCCAGCCCTCCACCTGGGCTCTTGGGTCAGGGAGCGCCTTGCCTACGTGGTGGAGCCTTTGAGTTTACGTCCCTGTGTCCTTTCAGGAAAACATCTCCGGAGTCTTCAACAAGTCCTGCGCCATCAGCTACACAAGCTACAGGAACGTCTTCCCCATCTGGGCCCTCGGCCGCTTCTCCCGCCTGTACCCCGAAAATGCCCTCGCTGGCCACCCTTGAGAGGGGGCCTATGGGTGCCTGGCCGGTGGGTGGCGGGCACCGGCGTCCTGTGGGGATGCTGAGTAAGATTGGAGCATCTTGCCGGGACATGGGTGCCCTGTAGCCCTGTCCCTCACTCCCTCACTCCCCACTTCTGGGGTGAGTCCAGGGACCAAGCCTGCCTAGGGGCATGGCTGCGGGGCTGGGACGGCTTTCTTGACCAATAATAGTTCTCAGCAGTTGTGCCTTATCTGCCTCCTGCCCGGAGCTGGGCTCACCCCCCGGTGGCTCTTCCTGTGTCTCTTGTCTGTTGGACTGGGAGGTGAGAGCGGGGTCAGAGGGGCTGGGCCTGCCTCTTTACCATGCCACCCAGGGCTCGGTGAGGACAGGGACCAGACATGCCAACACTGCCCCAGATCTCCTCCATGCTATATCGAGGTGCAGCCAGTTCGTGGGACCCAGTATCCCCATCTTGAGAGTTGATAGTCCTCTCATAATGACAGAAATGCACAGGGAGGCCAAGCATAACAAAGAGTAGGGGTCGTTCGTGGCTTGTGGTTACCACCGAGGGGCATCGCTGTGTGCCAGGGACAGCTGAGCACCCAGCCTGTCAGTCTTTGCCCACGGAAGTTGGCCAGGCAGGTGTGATGCCCAAGGCACTCGAGTGGCTGCCGTGACCCTCCCACCCTAGTTTTCTCTGAGCTGAAGTGGGAGCCAGATTTCCAGGTGGTGCTTCTTGGGTGGTAAACCTCTCCGTCCCCCTCTGGCTGGTCTAAACCTTTCTGGTCCAGTGTGCATGGACTTGGGGCTCAGAATGAAAAATCAGGGACCTGGGTTTGCCTTTGACTTAGCGGATGAGCGGCTCACATACTCACGGCCTCCCCGGGGGTGTAGCTGTGAGGAGTCACCGAGAGCTTTGATAAGAGTAAAACTCAGGCCTGGTGAACACCCAGAGGCCCCACCCCAACACCACCTCCACCTGCAGTTTCTCTGTGCTGCCTCCTGGACCGATGGCAGCCCCACCCTGCACTCCCCTGGCCACCTCCCCTCCCGGACAGCAGACAGCTGTCTGAAAGCCCTGCTGCCCTTGCCGTTACCTGCCCAGAACCAGCCAGGGCCCGAGGCTTCGCACATGTGGCCCACCTCCTGCTGCTCTCGGCCCTGGGCCCTGTCCTGGGCTGTCCGGGCTCACCAGCTTCTCAGTTTCAGGGAGCAAGAGTAACTGCCTGAAGATAAGCAGGTGCGTCTCCAGTTCTTTCAGGGGAAAATATTTGCCTCAACCTGATTAAAAATCCAGTTCTCTATCCTGGGTAAATCATTGAAGAGTCTTGAATTCAAATTATCTTATTTTCAGTGATCAGATTTTGAATATTATGCTGGGAAATTTTCTCTGGAGTCATACTAGCTTTTCTGCATTCAGCATGATGTAAACTTTTTACCCTTTCCTTTGAGGAAATGTTTAACTCGCAGTGGAAACTTACCTCTAAAAGACTACTTTTCCTTAATATAATCATTGTTGCTACATCAGTTTAATTGAGGCAATAAAAATGTTTAAGAGCCCTAGTCGGTTTGACTCTGTGGTTGGAGCGTGGGCCCTCGGACTGAAGGGTTTCAGGTTTGATTCTGATCAAGGGCACATACCTCGGTTGCAGGCGCGATCCCCGGTCCCTGGTCGAGGAGCATGTGGGAGGCAACCAATCAATGTATCTCTCTCACATCTACGTTTCTGTCTCTCTGTCTCTCCCTCGCTCTCTCCATGCTCTAAAAATCAATGGAAAAATATCCTTGGGTGAGGATTAACAACAATAAGATAGTGCACCGGGACCAGCACACTGGCTGGGCGTTGACAGGATGAAGGCGCTGTGGCATCGAGAAGGTTCTCTTGGGGTGGGAAAGACGTGGGATTTGAATGTGATGGGAGGAGCTGGTGAAGAGGTCCAGCAGGCATCTGCTGTGGGTCCCAGAAGTGCCCACACCCTCCCTCAGGGAGGAGAGTTCCCTCTAACGTGCGGGCCTGTGGGTCCACACACTGGTCCATCTGGGGAAGCGTAGGGGCGTTTAGGATTTAGAAGTCGTCCTTCCTACCATGCCTGACTCGGGCTTGCATTTCTTGAAGCGACATGGTAGGCGTTGGGCAGTCGGGGAAACAAAGGCCTTGTTCTGCTGGGGACACCCCACTTGTCACTCGCACCCAGTGCCGTGATGCTGAGCCAGGAGCGCAGCATCGGGGCAAAAGGGATGGAAGACACTCTGGTTCCTGTTTTGGGCCATGACCCTTCTCTGGAGGGTCAGGAAGCGACCCGTCCGTTGCCTTGTGGCTTCGGAAAAGCAGGACCAAGACCGTAGGAGCCAGGAAATAGCACAGAGCTAAGCTACTTGAGCAGGTGAGGGAAGAGCATCTCGGTGGGGTCCTGTTGGGCGGGCTTCCCAGAGGTCCGGCTGACTGTGTGGCTGGAATCTGGCTCTGGCAGGACTCTGTGAGCCACAGGCCTGCCTGTGATTGGTCCAGACGGCCCCTGTGCTCTGGTGGGGGGGTCTTCAGTTATGTCCAGTAACGGTCCGTGTCAGACACTCCGCACTGTCTGTGCAGGACAGGGCTGTGCCACCCGGGCCCTTTCCACCAGGGCAGCCTCCAACCGCCAGCCCGTGGGAGCCGCTGGAGCTTCTGGGGCTGGGACCATCGTGGCTCCAAGCTGGGCTCCCTCTGTCCTCACTGCCCCTTCCTCCCTCAAGTGTGTGGCCCAGGGCACCAGACACCTGCCCAGGTTTAGGCTGATCAGCCAGCCTCAGAGCCTGGCTGGGCCTGGAGTCGGGAAGTCGCCTGGTCCAAGGTCCAGGGTGACGGGGTGGTGCGGGCGGCTGCACAGTCACTCAGAGTAAAGGCGACGTCCCCACTGGACTTGCGGACTCCCATGGTGTGAATGGGATACCCCCTCGGCCCAATATTCTGGCTGTTCCTAGAAGGTGCCAGAACCATCCTGTCTCAGGCCTGGTCCTGTGTGTTCCTTGGCGGGGCAGGCCTCCCCATGAGCGTGACGGGCCCCCCACCTAGGCTTTGCCTGGCCCCACCTCCCTCGTCCGTCCCTGGTGTGAGGTGTGTGCCGTGCACCCTGGTCTGGGCACCCCCAGCAAGTCTGCGGGTGGCAGCGGGCAGGGCGCCGCCTCTTTAAGGCGACATCACAAGGCTGCAGAAGGTGGGGCCCTCGTGGAACTCTGGTCTGGGCCGTTTCTGTGGCGCCGTGGCTCTGGATTTCCATCTCCATGGGGCCACAGGCCCACACGTGAGCAAGGCGTCCTGGTCATGGCCGAGGGGAACGAGCTGATGAACAGGCTCATGAGCGAGAACGCCGACCTCAAGAAGCAGGTGCGGCTGCTCAAGGAGAACCAGATGCTCAAGCGCCTGCTGAGCGAGAGCTGCCAGGAGAGCTGCGGCCGCAGCAGCCGGGACCTCCTCTTCCCCAAGGCACCGGCCTACCCCGAGGACTGCTCCCCCACGACTGCAGGTGAGGCCGCAGGGTGGCCGGGCGTGGGGGCTGCTCCTGCAGGTGGTCCCGGCCACCCCTCCGTCCCCCAGGTCCAGGTGCTCACCCTGCTGCGTGCCCTCGGGTGAGCCTGTCAGTCCACACCTGGAAAACGAGGGCCGGTGGCCTCGCCCCGTGAGCTGGTGTGTGTCTCAGTGACCAGCACACGGGCGCTGCCACGGTGGCTTCCGACAGGATGTGTGTGATCTCGGACCTCCAGGCCGCGGGGTTGGCCCCGCCAGGCCCGGCACTTGGCCCTGCCGCCTGCATTCCTCTCGGAGAGCAGACTGGCCCGTGTGGGGTTCACATGGCCCTCCGTCTGACCCCACGACCGGCAGTGTCCTCCCAGCGGTGACCACGGACAGCCTGACACGGGCCTCAGTGACCAGCTGCAGGGCTGACTGCGGGAGATCCTTGGGTGAAAGGCTGTGAGCGGTTGCCATGTTGAAATAGACACTGACGAATGCTCCCCAGAGGCTGCGGCCCCTGCACTCTGCCGACGGAGGAGCAGGTGCCTGCCCTCCCCGCCTTCCCAACACCCGGCCGGCCGTGCAGCAGCCACGCCTGCTCTCGGGGAAGCGTGTGCACGGTTCCCAGCCAGGCTCCTGTCGGGCTGTTCCCTTCACTCGGGTTTTCAAGCACAATGCACAGTTTCAAAGGGACCAGAGGGGGTGGCAGGTCCCCTAAGCCCCAACCTGGGCCCCCCACCTCAGTTCTCGGGGGTGTTCACGCAATCCTCATGGCTCTGGGTGGAGATGGTTTTTAGTAGTTTTTTTTTTTAAATATATTTTATTGATTTTTTACAGAGAGGAAGGGAGAGAGAGTTAGAAACATCGATGAGAGAGAAACATGGATCAGCTGCCTCCTGCACATCTCCCACTGGGGATATGCCCGCAACCCAGGTACATGCCCTTGACCGGAATCGAACCTGGGACCTTTCAGTCCGCAGGCCGACGCTCTATCCACTGAGCCAAACCGGTTTCGGCTTTAGTAGTTTTTGAGTATTCTCTATGTACAGTCCTCCGCCTCTTTCCCTTTACCATCACGACATGGTTATTTCTGTGCTGCTATAAGTATATTTTTAAATGACCGACTGTGATATTAAAAAATCACATGAACACAACTAGTGAACTCTTTTCCTCATGTTTGAAATTATACTTCTTTCTTATCCTGGGATAAATAACACAGCAAAAGGACTTTTATATTTAGGGTTATTTCCTTAGGTACGTTTTGCTAAAGTAGAGTTATCAGCTCAGAGGCAGGGTAATTATTCTTCACATTATTTCTTTTTCTCACATTTTTATCTGCTTATTCTTCCATACACCCCAAGGATGACTTCACCCGCTAAGCTATGCTGGCTCACAATTTTCCAGTCTCCTCACCTGTTTCTCACATATAAATTCTTCACATTTATCAGTAAGTTTATTCCGGGAGCACTTCATGTTCTTTCTTACAATTATGGATTTTACCCCCCATTGTATTTGTGGAGTCATCAGAATTGATGTATTTTGGAAAGCTGTTGGTAGGTAAATACCCATCCTGCATCAGCCTCTTCATAAGCTGTCTTTATTCCACTATTTTTCAATTCATTCCCGTTTTCTACGTCTACGACTGCACTATTTACAAATGACCCTTTAAACGAGATTGACAGCGTGCACACTTGTTTTGGTCTTTGTTTCTCAAACTCTCAGAACTTTGGCTCCAACAGCCTGTCCCCTGTCCTCCTGGCAGCCGGTGGGCAGTGATGCCCTGTCTGCCCAAGGGTGGTGGACACGTAGGCTGGGTGGTAGGGAAGAGTCCTTTTTAAAAAACAAAAACTTGAGAAATGGCTCATCTTGTTCAATTTTGATGACCTGGTTGTAGTATCCGTGGTGGTGCCCTCAGTGGCTTCCCTCGGCCTGTCCGTGGGATGTTGCTGTTCTGCTCCCTTGGGAGACCCAGGGTCCTGGGCTCTGCTGGGTCTGGATGGGGCTCAGCTCAGGATCTTGGGCTCTGTTCCTCCAAGAGTCTAGGCTGTGTTTCCTTCCTGTGGGTTCTTTGCAGGGATTTAATAGCATAGTCGTGACAAACTAGAACCTCAATCAAGCATCTTTTAATTTTTCAGTGTTCCAACCCCGTGTATATGATGCAGGGATTATGCATTGTCCTGGAATTTGCAAGAATTCACCCGCCAACCACCCAGCCCTGCAGCCCTTTAGAGCATAATTATTTTACAACTTCCAGATTTTTCTTCTCTCTTTATCGGTTCCTTTAGGTTTTCTACCTCTTATTGAGACATTTAAAAATAATTTCCTTGAAGATCTCTTCTTTTATCAAAATTTCCAGTTAATATACAATTGTATATAATCTTTTTTAATTCAAGCATTTCCTTCCTAGTCATTCTTAAATCGCTTTTCTCACTTTCAATTTTATTCCTGTATGTTTTCTGTTTCTCTAAAGTAGCCTTCCACAGTTTTGTTATCTTATTGGACTTTCCATAGAACGGTTTCCAGTGTATTTCTGCTGTCATTTTTATAGTTTTTAAATTTTTGCTTCCTTAAGAGTTCCTCCTATATTTTGATTTGAGTGTTTAACTTTTTGGGTGATTTTTAAAAAGTAAAGAACTTACATTACTAATTTCATGATAAATTTAGTTTTGAATGCGCTAATGCCTTACTCTAATGTTCTGATTTTAATCTTTTCTCAATAATTGTGTTTTCCTGTTTTTGTTTTTGATATGATCATTACTCAGGAGAACCCTTTTAATTCTGAGGAGACAGAGTTTTCTGTTCACTCTTGTTATTTCTTTTTTAAAAAAATATATTTTATTGTTTTTTTACAGAGAGGAAGGGAGAGGGACAGAGAGCTAGAAACATCGATGAGAAACATCAATCAGCTGCCTCCTGCACGCCCCCCACTGGGGATGTGCCCACAACCAAGGTACATGCCCTTGACTGGAATCGAACCTAGGACCCTTCAGTCCGCAGGCTGACGCTTTATCCACTGAGCCAAACTGGTCAGGGCTTGTTATTTGTTTATAGTTTATTATAATGTGGCTTAAAATTATACCTATATTTTAGACTTGACTGATGATTAAAAATGTTTAAAGTGTTTAATAGAACTTTATTGAAGTCTTGGGAATAATAGGAGTTACAGTTTACTAAACTGAAGTTAAAAGCAAGGCCCAAAGCCACCCGACCACAATAAAAATCCCTTTAAAGCCAGTACTAGATGGCGCTCTTCCCCGGTCTCTGAGGTGAGGTGGGACAGAACCCCCTTTCCAAGCACGGGGCTCCACTCTCCTCTGGGGAAGAACCCAGGACTGCGCGGTTTTTGATGACTCATGCTGGGTGAATTCTTGGAAGATGGTTGTTGACAGGTTCTGGGCCCTGCAGTGGGAGACTGTGAGGCCCTGAGCCGCTGCTGGGACTGGCTGTGCTGGCTGGGTGGGCAGAACGGAGGCAGGCCTCATACCGATTACTTTCCTTCTGGAAAACTGTTTTTTGAGGAAAGCACTGCTGGGGATAGAGTAGTAGGCACATTTTAGGGTTTAATTTTGCAATATAGCTCTTAAACTATTATTTCAAATATACATACTCGCTTTATTACTAGGAGAAAAAGCCATGACATAGGGGTAGAAAAGGATTTCATAGACCACAGAGGAATTGATAGGTTAAATTTGACATGTTAAAATTTTAAAAAGTCTGCATGATAAGAGTCACCATAAAAAAGGGTTAAAGCGGGGGATAAGGACACATATGTAATACCTTAATCAATTAAAAAAAATCAAACAGAGTTAAAATATCAGCAAGGCTCCCACTGAGAGAAGACATTTTATCAACAAGGCATTAGGATGCAGAGTACAAAAGGAACTGCTACAAATCATTTAACAAACAAAAAAAAAAATGAGCAAAGAAAAGGCATAGATATTTCACAGAATGGAAACCTGAGTGGCCCATGGACGCACAAGATGTTCAATGTCACCAAGGATTAGGGAAAAGCCACCTGTCATCATCAGCTTGGTCTGTACATACCACGGAGTGATCAGAAGCTGCTGTGTGCACAGGGCCACCACTGCTGCTGTAGAAACAAAATCAGCTAGCCCTAGCTGGTTTGGTTCAGTGGACAGGACGTTGGCTTGCAGACTGAAGGGTCCCGGGTCTGATTCCGGTCAAGGGCATATGCCTGGGTTGCGGGCTTGATCCCCAGTAGGGGGTGTGCAGGAGGCAGCCAATCAATGATTCTCATCATTGATGTTTCTATCTCTCTTCCTCTCCCTTCCTCTCTGATATATAGAAAACAAAAATCACTGTACCTGTGTGTGTGCATATCTGCGTGTGCTAGGAAATGGTTAAATGAACCAGTTAGCTACCCAGTAACTCAACATGGATAAATCTCAAAAAAGATGCTGCAGCAAAAAGGTTTACTGCAGAATAAAATGGGCATAGGTTGATACCATTACATAAAACTGGAAAAGCGTGTAAAGGTCACTGTACTGGGTGTGGATGCATGGTGGGCAGAAGCTCCCGAGGCACACATGCTTGCTGGGCCCATACACTCAAGGCTGGTGGCTTCCTTGGGCAGGGGCGGGGCCCACAGTTGCTGCACCCACATCTTTCACCTTCTCCAGAGGGGAATGGGGAGGGCTCTGAAGATGGGGCAGGTGAGCAGGTGTCAGAGCTTGGGGTAGGGTGTACAAGTGTTCTTAAAGTGTCCTTTACACTTTGGGGGATGTTTTAGGAACATCAGCCTGACTTCTCCTCCCTTTCCTCCCTGTCCCAGTTCCAGATATTGGAAGGTTCACCAGCATCCCTGAGGTGCCCTCCCAGCTGCAGACATCCTCCCTGGAGGACCTGCTGTGCTCGCACGCCCCCCTCTCCAGAGAAGATGACACTTCTCCAGGCTGTATGACTTCCTCCCAGGTGTCCTTCAAGGCTTTCCTCAGCCCCCAGGAGCTGCACACGTCTCGAAGCACTGACAGGAAGCTGTGCCCACTCCTGAACCCCTTGCAGGACCCACTGGAGCCCAGGGAGGTGACCCGGCCCAAGAAGGTGTGCTTCTTAGAGAACAATCTGCCCTCGGGAGACAGGACCAGGAGGAGCTACTACCTTAATGGTACGGCGATGGGGGGCACTCAGTGGGCACATGGTGCAGTGGCCGGCAGTGGGGTAGGGCGGGTCTGGGTGGCCATCTGAGCACAGCTTCTCCACCCACCCAGCACAGGGAGGAGACTGTGGCTGGGAGGCCCGGATCACGGCTGCTTCTGTTCAAATCTTTTGCCCATTTAAAGAAAACTGGATTGTTTATCATTGTGTTGTAAGAGTTCATCATATAGTCTGAATGCAAATTCTCTTCTGGGTATATGTTTTGCCAACATGTTCTCCCAGTTTATGGCTGTTCCATTTTCAAAACTTTGTTTTTGAAGAGCAATGCAATTTAATTTGGTGAAGTTTGGTTTATTGACTTTTTAAATAACATATATTTCATGCTTTTTGTGTCCCATTTAAGAAATCTTTGCCAAGCTCAATATAAAAAAGATTCACTCCAGTGTGTTCTTCCAGGAGTTTTATAGTTTTAGGTTTTACATTTAGGTTCAATTATGAACTAATTTTTGTATATATCATCCATCAGGTTTGCATTAGGTAGTCACTTCTTCCAGCAACAGTATTTAGAAAGATTACCTTGCCCTGGCCAGTGTGGCTCCGTTGGTTGGAGCGTCATCCCATATACCAAAAGATCTCAGGCTCGATTCCCTGCCAGGGCACATACCCAGGCTGCTGATTCAATCCCTGATTGGGGTGCATATGGGGGCCAAGGATTGATGTTTCTCTCTCACATTGATGTTCCTCTCTCTCTCTCTCTCTTCCCCTCTCTCTAAGAAACAAATTTTTGGATGAAAAACAAATTATCTTTTCCCCATTGAATTGACTTGACACTTTTGTCAAAAATCAGTTATCCAGATATGTCTGAGTCTATTTCTTGATTCTCCAGCCTGTTCTATTTGCCCATGTTTATGTTGATTCTAATACAGTGGGGCCTTGACTTATGAGTTTAATTCGTTCCGTGATGGAGCTCATAACTCAAATTACTCATATGTCAAATCACTGTGACGTTCGCTGCGCCAGATAGCGATGGGGTATCTGAAGCTGGCTCGTAACCCGAATTTTTTTGAGCTTGCAACTCAAAACAAAAAATCGGCCAAGAGACGGCTCATATCTCAAAAAAACTCGTTAGTCGGGACACTAGTAAGTTAAGGCCCCACTGTACATCCTGTCTCAATTACTGTAGCTTTATAAGACCATAAACCAGATGGTATAAGTCCTTCACCTTTGTTCTCTTTTTGCAAAGTTGTTCTGACTATTCTAGGACCTTTACATTTCCATAGGAATTTTAGAATCAACTTGTTCATTTCTACAAGAAAGCTTGCTGGGATTGTCTTGGATCTATAGATGAAAGAGATCAGTTTCCAGTGAAATGACACCTTAACAATGTTGAGTTTTCAGATCCATGAACATTTTATATCTTTCCATTTATTCAGGTGCCCAGATTATTTCGTTGAGCATTATCCTGGGTATTCTGGGTATTTCTGGATGAGTCTAATATTGAAATCATTAGACTAAGTAAAACAGATAGCTCTCCTTGATGTGGGTGGGCCTTATCCAATCAGCTGAAGGTCTGAATAGGACAAAATGCTGCCCTCCTCTTGAAGAAGAGAGAATTCTTCTTGCCTTTAGATTCCAACGGAAACATGTTGGGTCTCATGCCTGCTGCCTCTGGACTGGAGCACATCATTGATTCTGTTGGTTCTCAGACCTTTGAATTCAGACTGGAGCTATATCATCAGCCATCCTGGGCTCCATCTTAATGACTCACCTGCATATCTTGGGACTTGTCAAGTCTCCATAATCATGTGAGCCTTTATAATAAACACATATGTATGTACACACACACGCCCTATTGGTTCTGTTTCTTTTTCTTTGGAGAATCCTGAAAATGCATCTTTGTGTCCTGCAATCTTACTGAACTCAATCATTTGTTCTAGCAGCTTTTAAAAAAAGATTCCTTGGGATAGATGTTAAGGTTATTTTTTTCACTTCTAATCCGTGTGACTTTAATTTTTTTTTCTTGTCTTATTGCATTGGCTAGAATCTCTAGACTAACGTTGACTAGATATGGTAACAGTGGGCAGTCATTTCTTTTATTGCTTTAGGGGAAAGCATTCAGTCTGTCACCATTAAGTATGATGTTTGCTAAGGATTTTGTATATGCCTTCATCTGGTTGAGACCTGGCCTTTAATTTTTAGTTTGCTTAGAGTTATCATGAATGGGTGTTGGACTTTGTTGAATGCTTTTTCTGCATCTTGAGGATTTGATTTTCATTTGTCATCTGTTGATATAGTAAATTACGTTGATTGATTTTTGAATTTTGAAACCACCCTTGCATTGCTGAAATAAATCCTGCTCCGTCATGATTATAGTTTTCCGTATCATTGGGTTCAATTTGCTAAGTTTTTTTTTTTTTTTTAAATATATTTTATTGATTTTTTACAGAGAGGAAGGGAGAGAGATAGAGAGTTAGAAACATCGATGAGAGAGAAACATCGATCAGCTGCCTCCTGCACATCTCCCACTGGGGATGTGCCCGCAACCCAGGTACATGCCCTTGACCGGAATCGAACCTGGGACCTTTCAGTCCGTAGGCCGACGCTCTATCCACTGAGCCAAACCGGTTTCGGCAACTAAGTTTTTGTTCAGAATTTTTGCTGTCTGTGGGGGATATGAGATGGGAGACTTGGAGGGGAAAGGTGGTCCATGTGCCCAATAACATCTGGGAAATTACTAAAAATAGAATCTCCTGCCCATCCAGCAATCCTCTGCACAAACATAGAAAAGGAGTCTTGCCATCAAATGAACAGTAAGCCAGCCTGCAAGGCACAGAGTTGCCAAGATGGACAGAATCTCCCCTTTCACCAGCCAGGCAGACTAGACTTGTTATGTGTGTTACATACGTGTTCTCATGTTACTCAGTCCCCCATCCTTGGGTGATGGGACAGGCCTGGGCATTCTGTATTCACCTGGTTGTAGGGATGGGGCTTGACCCAGGTGGAGGGCAGACTCCCTGGTAACAGGGGGACAAGATAAACAATCCTGGGCCGTAAAACATCCCAAAGGGACGGAGCAAAGACTTAGCATCCCAGGTTTCCTAGGGGACACATTAAGAAAAGGGAGGAGAGGAAGGATCCTTTTCCTTTTTGGCAACAGAAAATTCACTTTTCTTTTGCCTTCCCAGGGGGGCTCGGGGAAGGCACCTATACATCACTATTGAGACCGGGGCCCTGGGGAGCCCCTGTCAGTGCTTCACCTGGAACCCGCAGTGGCCACATTCAAATCGGTCCTTTTCCTCAGATGGATACTGGAGCACAGGCAGGAGGAAGGCGGGTGGCCCTTGACCCTATGTGTGGGGGACCCCAGCCTGTCTCACCATCCTCCCCTGCCCCCCACAGAGATCCACAGCTTCAGCAGCTCGGAGAAGGACGGGCGCATCGTCGGGGAGATCGCCTTCCAGCTGGACAGGCGCATCCTGGCCTACGTCTTCCCCGGGGTGACCCGGCTCTATGGCTTCACCGTGTCCAACATCCCTGAGAAGATCAAGCAGGTGTGCCTCCTCGCCCCGTGGGAGTCTCCTCCCTGCCCCAGGTCCCCTCCCTGCCTGTCACCTGTGGTACCCTGTGGAGGCCTGGGTGAGGCTGAGGGGTGTCCGGGGTGTGCTGAGCCCTTTCCATGAGCACCTCTGCCTTGTGGCCTGGGACAGTCTCAGGAGTGGCTCCCGTGGCCACAGAACGCATTGGCCTCGCCGGGACGGGGCCCTGCTCTTGTCCCTGACACTGTCTGCTGGAGGGGAGAGTAGGGAGCTCACTGTGGTGGGGAGCTTGGCTCTGGGTCCGTTTTCCCATCTGTGAAGCTTCCTTCACGGAAATCTGGTCACTGTCCCCACCCTGGCCTCCTGTGGCGGGTTCTGTGGCCAAGCCCCACCTTCCCCATGCCCTGCGTCCCCAGACGTCCATCAAGTCCCTGGACGGCTCTGTGGATGAGAAGAAGCTGCGGGAGCTGACACACCGCTACCTGACGCTGATGGCGCGCCTGGAGAAGCTGGGCTACAACCGCGAGGTGCACCCCGTGTTCAGTGAGTTCCTCATCAACACCTACGGCATCCTGAAGCAGCGGCCCGACCTGCGCGCCAACCCGCTGCACAGCAGCCCGGCCGCCCTGCGCAAGCTGGTCATCGACATCGTGCCCCCCAAGTTCCTGGGCGACTCGCTCCTGCTGCTCAACTGCCTGTGCGAGCTCTCCAAGGAGGACAGCAAGCCGCTCTTCGCCTGGTGAGCCCGGGCCCCAGCACCCGCCACGCCTTTCCTGCAATAAACGTGTTTGTTCCAAACCCGGGGGCCACCGTGCCTCCTGTGAGTCCCCTCCAGCGGGGGAAGGGCCATGTCCGCCGAGGGAGAGCCCAGGGCCACAGGCGGGCACGCTGCGCAAGAGCAGGCACCTTCATGGACCAGCCGGGCGCACCCAGCGCCCACAGGCCCGCCAGCGCCCACACCTGAGGGCACTTGTCACACTTTATTAAAATCATCTGTTTACTTGTTTACCTTCGGCTCTTTGAGGGCTTGAGAGCGCCTTGGTCATCGCTGGGGCTGCACACAGGAGGTGCCCCAGTGTTTGTGGAATGGCACCCTGGACAGACCCCCGAGGGGGAAGGGCTGAGGCTCGGGGAGGGCCCCCAGACCCCAACCTCAAGGATCTTCCCCTTGAAAGGGCCAGAGGGTCCTGTCACAGTTTGGGTTTTTCCAAAAGCAGAGCCTGAGGCAAGGATTCAGGGGCTGGCTGGATGGCAGCAGGCTCTGCTGGGCCCTGTGCAAAATGAAAACGCAGGCCGCTTGTTCAAAAGTTAGGAATTTTGCCCTAGCCAGTATGGCTCAGTGGATAGAGCATTGGCCTAAAGACTAAAGGGTCCCGGGTTCGATTCTGGTCAAGGGCACGTATCTAGGTTGCAGGCTTGATCCACTGAGCCAAACTGACTTGGGCCCTACTAGATTATTTAATGTCTCAAAACCCAGCGTCACCCCAGGTCCAGTCCCAGCATCTTGTGTTCCAGCCGTGGCCAAGCCCTGGCCCAGGACTGTCCCCACAGGAAACGTACCATTGCTCCCGCTGCAGCCCTCAGGACCGTCTCCCTGAGGTCTAGAGAGGGTAGGGGACCTCCAGGGCTTAGCGTTGCCTCCTTCCTGGGGTTTGGCTTCAAGTGTCTCCAGTCACTTCTCTGGGGTGGGGACCAGGAGGAAGGTGTAGGAGTTTCTGGGCCACCCCTAGTGTGGGGCAACCTGTCCCTCAGTCCTCACAGCCTGGTGTCTCCTGGACATCCTGGACCTTAGGCCCCGGTGTTGGTCAGTTCAGGCTGCAACAAACACCACAGAACAGGTGGCTTGAACAACAGACATCACTGCTCACAGTCCACAGGTGCCACAGGGCTGGCTGCTCCCGAGCCCTCTGTCCGTGGCATGCACACACCGTTGTGACTGGTGTCCTCACATGGCTGCCCCTCTGTGTGTCTGTGTCCTCATCTCCTCCTCTTATGGGGACACCAGTCTTGTTCAATTAGTGACCTCACGTTAACCCAGTTACCTCTGGAAAGATCCCCTCTCTCCCCAAATACAGTCACTTTAGGGGTTAGGGCAGTGATGGCGAACCTTTTGAGCTCAGTGTGTCAGCATTTTGAAAAACCCTAATTTAACTCTGGTGCTGTGTCACATATAGAAATTTTTTGATATTTGCAACTATAGTAAAACAAAGACTTATATTTTTGATATTTATTTTATATATTTAAATGCCATTTAACAAAGAAAAATCAACCAAAAAAATGAGTTCGCGTGTCTCCTCTGACACGCGTGTCATAGATTCGCCATCACTGGGTTAGGGCTTCAACGTGTGAATTTGGGGTCACAATCATTCTATCACAGACCCCCATGCTTCCCTCCCAGCTGTTGGACACCACCTCTGGCTGAGGGACCCTTGCCTCCAGGGGGTCTCTGCCGGTGCACGCATGCAGCACTGGGGCCTCTGCCACAAGAGGTGCTGGTGGGCACTTCTGGGCGCCCCTGGGCTGGAGGCTCTCCCCAGCTGAGGCCTCGCATCAGGGCGGGTTTGGAGAACAGCCCCAGCTGGGCCTGTGGCACCTGCCAGGTGCTGCCAAGGCTGCCACAGCCCCTCTGTGGGCCCTGGAGGTGGTATGGCCGTCGCCCACGGTCACCCACATTCGCCCAGGAGAGCCAAGGTTGGAGAGGACCCGGCTGGTCCCCAGCCTCTGAGAGTCTGCCCCAGAGTGGTGGGGCCCCTCTTCCTCCGGGTTCCTGTGAATTGAACAGCTGGGGATCTGAAGATCTGGGCACCTCCTCCCCACAGTGACTGCGAGGGGTGAAGTAGCCTCAGACACTGACCACCCTAACAGCTGTGTGGGGGTACCTGTGCCTGGGAGAATGACAAAGTGGGTGCCTGTGCGGTGTCCACATGTCAGAGTGGCCATGTGACTGGTGGGCCTTTGCAGAATGAAATGCCCGTCCTGATTAAGGATCATCTAGCCGGGCTGGCGTGGCTCAGTGGTTGAGCATTGACCTATGAACCCGGAGGTCATGGTTCAATTCCCGATCAGGGCACATGCCCAGGTTGTGGGCTTGAATCCCCAGTGTGGGGCATGCAGGAGGCAGCTGATCAATGCTTCTCTCTCATCACTGAAGTTTCTCTTTCTCTCTCCCTCTCCATTCCCCTCTAAAATCAACAAAATATATTAAACAAAGAAGATCATCTAAAATGTCAAGACAGTGTTGACCTGAGACAGTGTTGACTCTAAGTGTAGGGTCTCATGCTGCTGCCCGGGGGCACGTCGCCCCTTTGTGGAGCCCCTGGCCTTGGGGAGCAGTGACCACGGCTGGGGAGAGCCGGGGTCTCACCCGGCCTGCCCGCCCACCGCGGCACCCACACACCGGCACACACTTACTCTCCCCCACTTTCCTGCCTGACGGGGCTGAGCTGATCTCTGCCCAGAGCCGGGCCAGTGCTGAGGCCTCACAGGGCCCTTCTTGGCCCTTGGATGCCCTGAAGCTTGGTCGTTTACGTGAATGAACGGAGACCCAGAGGGTCACCTGGAGGGTCCACACGATGGCCACCAGATGGCCACGGGCCCCGATGGGAGCGGAGTCCCGGTTGACCTGAGGGGTCTGGTGAGGACTTCTCCCCACTGAGGGTCCCGGCCACAGGAGCTTCCTTCAGGGGCACCCACCCTGCCAGAGCGATCCCTCCTCCTCCTCCTCCAACTGGGATCTCAGCCTCACTGGGATCCTGGTTCTGCCCCTCCCCGGACTGCTCGCTCGGTGTTTGTACAGGGACCAGCCTGCCCCGAATCCTCGCCATAGCAGATGGTTAATAAGCAGCCCGGGGGGGGGGGGGGGAGGGTAGTATAAAGGCCCTGCCGGGCACTGGAGAGGCCTGTCCGTCCTTCCCTCCTTCTGTCTGTGAGAAGAGCGTCCCGATCGAGGACCAAGGCCCAGACCATGTCTCGCCTGGTGGAATGTGTCCCCAACTTCTCAGAGGGGAACAACCAGGAGGTGAGGTGCCGGGGGGCAGCGCAAGGAGCAAGGGGTCTGCTTGGTGCGGGGTTGGGAGCATCTTCTCTCAAAGGGGACAGCTCCTCTCAGCCACAGCGACATGTATGCCCCGTGAGTGTGGGAACCCTAGAAGTGACCGACCTGGGGCAGGGGGGTGAGGAAGGGGGTGGTCAGGCAGGGGTCCTGACCCAGGTTTGAACAAATCCCTTGGCCTCTTGTGAAAATGGGGCCCCCAATCCCGACCCACAGGCTGTTTGAGGGTCTCTGCCCTGGTTCCGCTGCCTCCCCCTCCCCGCAGCGTATCAGGTGAGCACTGTTGTTATCCGCACATCACCTACGAGGAAACTGAGGCACAGAGAGGCAGGGCAGGCTGCCGAGGGCCTCAGAGCAGTCTGGGCCCCGAGTCCCTGCTTCTAAGCCACTGGGCATTTCTGTCACCTCAGAAGGTTCTGGGTCTTTCGTGCCCCTCCCCCGCTGCAGCTGCTCCCACTGGAGGCCTCGTGGAGGGGCCGGAACCCTGACCTTCTGTGACCTTGGCCTGTCGGTCACCTCCCTGGAGCCCCAGCAGCTCCTCTGCCCAGGCGCTGCTTCCTGCCTCCGTTTCTCTTGCAGGAGCAATGACTACAGCCAGGCTCCTGCTCGTGGGGAGTTCCCAGATGCTCAGTGCAGCCTGCCGGGTGCACCTTTGGTTGGGGGGGGGGGTAGTGGGGGACAGGAGAGGTGCAGCCACCTCTGAAGCTCCTGTCCCTCTTCCGAGTGGGGAAACCGAGGTGTGGGCCGGGCTCTCACCCCAGGTGATCGACGCCATCTCCCAAGCTGTGGCGCAGACCCCCGGCTGCGTGCTGCTGGACGTGGACGCCGGCCCCTCCACCAACCGCACCGTCTACACCTTCGTGGGGCGGCCCGAGGATGTGGTGGAGGGGGCCCTCAACGCTGCCCGGGCTGCCTTCCGGCTCATTGACATGAGCAAGCACAAAGGTGAGGGGCTGTTCTTGCCCACAGGGCATGGAATGGGGGACCCCCATGGCCCCCAGGGGTCTGCCGCCCATGGAACCCGCTGTGCCAGGAGGAGGTGCATGGCGACGCCTGTCCACATTTCAGGGTGACCGGCAGTGAGGCCGGAGCATGCTGAGCAGGCTCTGGGGGTGGGGGTGGGGGGCAAGGTGAAGACAGGGCCCTGCTGGAAACCGACCTGTCAACAGCCTACAAAGCCAAACACGTCAGGTGGCAGGCAGGGTCAAAGGTCTCTGGCCACTCACAGCAGGGAGACCAGCCAGGTCCAGAGGCAGGGAATTCACAAGTGACCTCAACTGTTGAGAAATGGGGGCTCATCTCCGATTGAGGAGTTGACTGGGGAAGGGGAGAAGCGCTGGGGAGGGGAGGGGGTCGCCATCTTTGGGGGGCTGCTGGCTGGCAGCAGGACACTCGGCGTGGACCAGGAGGGCCCTCCAGCCTGGCCAGGACTCGGAGAGCACAGCTTCGAAGCTCTTCCGTGTTTTCTTTGTGGTTTTTAGGAGAGGGAGGGGTTGACACTGTTCACCTAAAAATAAAAGGGCAAAGTGAGAGGCAACAAGCATTTATTTGAGATCAAAGAATAGCTGTTCGGGAAACACTGATTCAGGCAGAAGCCCAAATAGTGTTCGGATGAGGAGACAAAGGCAACGGGCACCTCCGAGAAGGGGGCAGGGACAGCTCCATCAATGAAAGGAAGACAGTGCTGCCGTGCAGATAACGCAGCGACGCTGAGTCTAAAGAATGCCTTTAATTCTCAGTCCTGTAGTCGTAATATCTGCTTTTCTGTTATCTTTGCAAATAGTTCTTTGGGACACAGTGTTGCTTTAGGCCCAGTCCAAAGTTATTCTGCCCTGTGCTAACATTCCAAAGGTTTGAGGAGTAAAGTGTGCAAGGCAGGCCCTCTGAAGTTTTTACACAACACAGATGCCCAGATACTGGGGGCCTGCCTCTCCCAGGGGCCCTGAGGTTGGTGTGAATGGGTCAGTGTGTGGATGGTGGGGCAGATGGGGCCTCAGGGATAGGTTTTGGGGAACCCACCGAGCCCTTGTCCTCGCCCACAGCTGGGCCTCCTGGTCCTCGGCCCCCATCTCTCTGCAGGGGAGCACCCTCGGATGGGAGCCCTGGACGTGTGCCCCTTCATCCCGGTGAGGGGCGTTGGCATGGATGAGTGTGTGCTCTGTGCCCAGGCCTTTGGCCAGCGGCTGGCAGAGGAGCTGGGCGTGCCAGGTGAGTACCCCTCCCCCCCGCCCCCAGGCAGGGCACCCTGATCTCAGGGGTTTCCTCAGCCAGTCCCTCCTCACTTTCAGTTCCCACCAGCACCCTTCACCAGGCTCTGCTCATGACTCCTTAAACATGCAGATTAAAAAAAAACACAAAAAACCTGAAAAACTGCCACCAGCAAACTGACAGAACATTCCCATTACTTCCATAAGGAGATAAACGCAATGGAAGCCCCAACCCAGGGAGGCCCTGGGCTCTCAGGCCATGAGGCAGCGGGAACCGGCAGCCACTTTATCATGTGATTTAGTGAGACGAGTGGACAGCCCTAAGGGGATCATTTCACTTGGGGGATTGACCACATCAAGAAAATGACCTGGTACAAATGGGGACAAGATAGAAGCAAAGTGCATGGTGGACAGGGCACGTGAGCACGGGGGCACGCATCCCGCCCCATGCAGATGTGGAGAGTAGCACACACGTGTCCCTGTGCATGTGCGGGTGTTGGGAGTTTGTGGTGAGTTTCCTTAATTTGTGGTCATGTTTATTGTGCAATGAAAACACATTTTAGGAAGAAATGGGAACATCCTCCCAGTAGCATGCCCCAGCTCTCCTGGTCGGCCGATGGCTTTTTCAGGGGCATCTGACCAGGGGGAACAGCGAGGGTGGGGGACTGCCCTGCCCCTGGGTGGGCAGAGGAGCGGAACTGGCCCACACTTAGTGTCCATCGGTGACCACCCTGAGTGAGGCAGAAGCTGAAGGAGGCCTGCCCTCCAGGCTGAGGCTGGCAGGAGTGGCTGCCTCAGTTCTCCTCTGGGACTGGGGGGTCTGGACTGCCCAGCTGCCAGGGCCTGACCGGCCAGGCTCCCCTTGCAGTGTACCTCTACGGCGAGGCAGCGCGAGTGGCCAGTCGCCGGACCCTGCCGGCCATCCGGGCGGGGGAGTACGAGGCCCTGCCTGAGAAGGTGTTGTATTCCCTCGATGGCGGGTGGGTTTGGGGTGAACCCCAGGGGTATGTGCCCTATTCCTTTCCCCATCCTCTTCCCCAACCCCAGCGGGGCACCCCTTCCATGGGGTACAACACCCAAGGGTGAGTCTCCCTACAGCTCAAGCAGGCAGAGTGGGCACCTGACTTTGGCCCCAGCACCTTCATCCCCAGCTGGGGGGCCACCGTCACAGGGGCACGGAAGTTCCTCATCGCGTTCAACATCAACCTGCTCAGCACCAAGGAGCAGGCACATCGCATCGCCCTCAACCTCCGGGAGCAGGGCCGTGGGAAGGACCAGGTGAGAGCAGCCAGGCTCGCCTGCCATCCCCGAGGGCTGGGCGTGTCCCGTGGATCACCAGTGGCCCAGGGAGGCTGTGTGGCACTGTGGTGTGGACCTGTACCAGCCCAGCCTCAGTGCCCATGCCATGTGGGAAGAGTTAGGGTGGGAGTCTAGTGTTTGAATTGGGGGAGCACTTGCTTTAAAGGACATTTTCCATGGAAGCAGGCAGGGTGGTACCCTTTGTTAAAATATTGGAGCAAATCTGTACTGAAAGGAGCACAGCTGCTTCCTGAACCCCAGTTACCTCAGGTACTCTCAGGTTCCCCCAGATACTCCCAGGTATCCCCAGGTACTCTCAGGTGCCCCGACCCACCTGGCCTGCCACAGCAGCTGTCGCCTCAATTGAGCATCACTGCTGTAGAAAGTCCTAGTTGGACACAGGTAGACACAGGAACACCTGGTAAGGGAGGCAGAGGGCACTGCTCTGCCCACCTGTCAGCCCCCCATCTCCAGAGACCCCAGATCCCCAGCCTGCAGATACTGCCATTGTGTAAGTACAACACAAATGTAGGAGAGCCCCAAATCCTTCTTCCTGCTCTGGCTGATGTCAGAGGTCAGAGGTCAGAGGTCAGAGGTCCCTCTTCAGATGGGTTGAATCACCTCAAGGATGAGGTGCTGAGAGCCGGCCTCTGGGGTGAGGGGTGCAATGGAAGGAAGGGACCAAACACAGGAGTTTGGAGTTGGGTGGGGGTGGCCCTGGGCTGGCCCCCAGGACACAGTGTGGATGGAGTGTTGGGCAGGGCCTAGTCTGAGCCTGGGGACTGTGGGGGTGAGCATCTTGGAGCCTGGCCCTATGGGGCCTCAGCTTCCCTGTGGCAGGCAGTCCCTTCCTGCTGGCTCTGATGAGAGCGAGGGAGAGGGAGGAGGAGGGCCATGTGCACTCGACCATCTGGGAGCCCCACACCTCTGCAGGCCACGGTGGGCCAACGCACCTGCCAGCCTCCTCTCCTGCCTCTTCCCCGGGGATGCCGGGCAAATGGCTCTCACCAGGAACCAGGAGAGCTGGACAGGGCCTGGGCTGGGAAAGGCTTTTCCTTTGCAGCCAGGACGTCTGAAAAAGGTTCAGGGCATTGGCTGGTACCTGGATGAAAAGAACCTGGCTCAGGTGTCCACCAACCTCCTGGACTTTGAGGTCACAGCGCTGCATACGGTCTATGAGGAGACCTGCAGAGAAGCCCAGGTGAGCAGGGTGGCGCTGCCCCGCCCCCCCCCCCCCCCCCGCCCCATCCCCGCCACTTCCTGGGTGCCCTCAAGCTCCGCCCCGGGGGCTGACGCTGCTGGATGTCTGCAGGAGCTGAGCCTCCCGGTGGTGGGCTCGCAGCTGGTGGGGCTGGTGCCCCTGAAGGCCCTCCTGGACGCCGCTGCCTTCTACTGCGAGAAGGAGAACCTCTTCATCCTGGAGGAGGAGCACCGGATCAGGCTGGTGGGCTGCGCCCCTGAGGGGGGGGGTGGGGCGAGGCTGTTGGGCCCAGTGGGAGCCCCGAGTAAACTCCAGGTTCCTGAGAGCAGGTTTGGGTGCTGCAGGTGCCCACACAAGGGCCTGCAGCCCTGTCCATGGGGCCAGGACTCATTCCCCCTTCTCTGTTTTATTGTCTGTGCTTAGAAGGTGAGATCATACGATTTTCCTTTTGGGGACACTCTTGGGGTTTTCTTTGTGGCCTTAAATGTGTTCCGTCCTGTAAAAATTCTGCCGGGAGGACTGTCCTCTGGCCTCCCTTCCTTCCCTCTGGTGTCTGATCTGGAGCCACCTCCAGCCTCCTCACATTTCCGGATGTGGCAGCGAGTCCCCGGCACCTGGGCCCACAGATTTACATGGTTCCTTCCATTGGTTCCTTGTGACTCCTTTGCCTTGAGCTCCACCCACTTGGATTCCTTCCGCATTTCTTACATTGAGCAATGGTTGGACTTCTCTGGCAGCGTTTGTTTGGTAGTTGAAGTTATCTCTGAGTATCTGCCAATTCAGCAGGTGTTCCTGGACTTATTTCTGTCCTGATTTCAGGCTTGTCGGGTGTGTGGGTGTGGTTCCTTCTGGTTACTATACATGGAAGTTAGTCTAGTTTTTAGGTGTTCTGGTAGTTACTGTTATAACTTAATATATTTGCCTTTTCTATTGTTTTTTTAATTTTAAAATTACATTCAAATTTTCAAATTTATTGATTTTTATCAGTACATTGACCACTTTTTATGAAAATGAGAACATAAACACACTGTACTTCTTTCTCCCTCTTCTTCATTCTCTATTTCCTGATTTTTTAGAGTTACAGTACTTTTTTTAGGGGGTTCTTTTGGTAGTTAATTTCCCCCTTTTTAAAATTGTGGTAAAATACACAGAACATAACATTTGCCATCATAACCATTTTTAAGTGTATAGTTCAGTGATATTAAATACACTCATGATGCTGCGCAGCCAGTCACCACCCTCCAGGAAGGGTTTTCTGTACCTGCAAACCTGTCATTGGGATTTTGATGATTTTGTCGAATCCGTAGTTACTCTGGGCAGCATTGCCATCTTAACCCTAAGACGCCTTCCACCCACGGCCCTGGGATGTGTTTCCATTGATGCACGTCTTCTTTAAATTCTTTCAGCAGTGTTTCGTAGTTTTCATTGTAGAATCTTTCACCTCCTTGGTTAATTCATCCCTAAGCATTTTACTCTTCTTGATGCCATTTTCAATGAAACGGCTTTGACAATTTCTTTTTCAGATTGCTCATTGTCTGTGCAGAGCGATGCAGCTGACTGTGGTGTGTTGACTTTGTATTCAACTACTTTGCTGAATTCATTTGTCAGTTCTAAGTGGCCCAAGTTTTAAGTATAATAACATACTTAATCTTTCAGCGCTTTATCAATTTTAGACAACGTCTGTTGACTGGGTGAAGAAAGACAAGAAAATCAACACACTGTGAGAGCAGTCTTCTCTGCTCCAGATTTGAATGGCCTTGTTGTTATTTTTACGTCAAGTCCAATAGATCACATCGGCCTTCTGTACCCATACCCACATATGTTAAATATGTCAAGTATCCACGGATCGTTAACCTTTGTTCAGTCTGTGCCTCTCCTTTCCTGCCAGCCTCCTTCCTTGTCTGTCGGCTGGTTATGAGCTTCAGAGGCTTGATTTTCTAGTTCATCCCTGGGGATGGCGCCTCTCAGGGGTCTGCAGTCTGACCCCCACTCACGAAGGCTCGAGCCCTCCCCCCTCAGGAGGGGTGCAGAGGTGCTCAGATGCCTCCAGGGGGACCAGCCTCAGAGGGAGCGGGCCTTTCTGCTTCACCTTTCCGGTCACTTCTGGCCTGGAATGAGTTCCTTTCCTCCCTGCCAGCTTAGCCGGGTGTTTACATTCAGTCGACAAGTTCTGTTGCTCTCTCTGAGGCTGCCTGTGTCAGCAGGGCTTTGCCTCGTGTGGATGCTACAAGCAAACTCTCCAGGGGTCTCTCCGCCGGTCCCCACGTTCTCGGAAACAGCCCGCCACCACCCCGGGCCCTGCTGGCTCGTTCCTCTCAGCAGCACGTGCCACCTTCTGTTTTTTGTACGAGGATCAGCCACTCCGGCTCGGAAGCAGCCCGGCCGGTGTCGCTGGCATAAGGCACCAGAAAGTGTTTCGAATGTTTATTTGGTGGAAAGAATTCTAATCTTAAATGAGGATGGCTCCAAGTTTACTTTGAGTTTAGGCAAACTTCACTTTTCCTCACATCACGTGTCTTGTGTTTCGGCAAATCGGGCAGCTCCGGGGCTTTAAGAAACAGTGAGTGTGACACCCGAGGAGACAAAGCCTTGTCCAGAGAGGCAGTGCGGCTGGCCTTCAGCAAGGAGCTCTTGCACGTGGGGGCGTCTGAGGGACACGGGAGGAGGCCCGTGTGGCTCACAACGAGGCCAGCAGCTGAGGGACCCGATGGGCAACTCGCCACTCTGGGCCTCCGGGTCTCTGCAGAGTGACACGGGGGGGTGGGTGTGTCAGGAAGTGTGTGCCGACGGACGAGGGGCCTGCTCCGGGCTAGGAGGTCTCCCAGGTGGCCCGGCTTGGACGGGAGCCAGCGGTCAGCAGGGCTCCTAGTGGGCGAGAGCGTGGCCGGCTGCGCCCTGCCTCACTCCCACACACCGGCTGGGTCAGGGTGGGGATGCTGCCGTGAGCTGAGGTGGGGCTGACCCTTCGGTGGCCTTCCTTATGCACGGGGGGTGGGCTGAGGTGGCCGTCGGTCACCAGCCGCTTCCTTTCCAGGTGGTGAACAGGCTGGGCCTGGACTCCTTGTCCCCCTTCAATCCTAAGGAGCGGATCATCGAGTGAGCAGCCCCCCAGTCCCTCCGTGGGCCCCCATCCTGCTGGCCCAGCCTCCATCCTTCCAGAGCCTTCTGCTTGATCACTTATTCATCAGCAGACACCAGGGTGCCCGTGCCAGGAGCAGGCTTGGGGCTGCTTGGGGAGTGCAGTGAGGCCCCGACAAGGCTCTGCTCTGTCCTCAGGGGGGCTCTGGGGTGGTCACAGCCCCCCACCCCAGGCTGTGGCTGCTCTGCAAGCTGGGGCTGTACCCCCCTTTCCCCTGTTGTGAGGCTGGGTGAGGGGGCCGTCTGGAGTCCGGGACCGTGGTCAGAGCCAGACCTTCCCTCCCAGTCTGTAACTATGACCCAGGACCCCATCCCTGTCCCTCTGGGTCCGGCAGATACCTGGTCCCCGACAGCGGGCCCGAGCAGAGCTTGGTGGACAAGTCCCTGCGTGCCTTTGTCCGGGAGGTGGGCGCCCGCTCGGCGACCCCAGGGGGTGGCTCCGTGGCAGCAGCCAGCGCAGCCATGGTGAGCTGGGGCAGGAGCAGGGACTGGGGTGGGGACAGGGGCGGTGGGGGTTGTGGACAAGGACGGGGTGGTGACAGGGGTCCCAGTCCCTCAGCTGGCCCCTCCGCAGGGAGCCTCGCTGGCCTGCATGGCTGGCCTGATGACTTACGGGCGGCGCCAGTTCGAGCACCTGGACGCGACCATGCGGCGCCTGATCCCGCCCTTCCACGCGGCCTCAGCCCGGCTGACAGCGCTGGTGGACGCGGACGCCCAGGCCTTCACCGCCTGCCTGGTGAGTGCCCAGAGGGGCCAGCACGGGGTCCGTGGAAAGTGGGGATCCCCAGGAGAAAAAGCTGGGTGCCCTTGACGGTGTCCAGAAATCCTGTGGGAAGGCAGGGCCTGGCCATGGCCATGCCCACAGTCGAGGGGTGCACGAACAAGGGGGGCCCCGCCTGTGTAGCCATCAAAGGAGCAAGAGCACATTGTGGGGTGCGACAGACCCAGCGTGACCATCCAGAGCACAGGTGCCTTTGGGGAGGTGGGGACACAGTTCGAACCGTTATGTCTAGATTTTAGGGGTCGTGCTGTTGCCTGTGTCACTTTTGAACAATGACTACGGACCAGGTGCTATCGGAGGGGTGGGGCGCAGAGACCTAACGGGACCCCTCTAGTGCCTGAGGGCGCTGCCAGCCCTTCCTCTCCAGCCCCTTAGTGCCCGCTGTGGGGTCCCTGAGCCAGGTTGCCTTCCTCTGTGGGGGCCCAACACCATGATCCCCAATGGAAGCACTCTTCCCGAAGTGACGCCCGTGCTGTGTAGAAATGCCGACCCCGATGGTGACATGGGCGCTGCTACGAGGCTGCCCCTGCCCAGCCCAGGCTCCCGAGTGGCCTGGGCATGGCTGCCCCTCACCCGTGCGTTTCTGTGCTTTGTTCCGGCAGGAAGCGATGAAGCTGCCTAGGAGCACCCCCGAGGAGAAGGACAGGTGGGGGACCGTGGCCCGCGTGGCGCAGGAGACCTGAAAGGGTCTCATTTCCAATTAATCTACCCTCTGAGCATGTGCTGGTGACGAAAGAGTGACTTTCCCGTTGTCCCCACCCTGGTTCTGTCTGCTTGCAGCTGTCGGGGAGGGGACCCGGGTGGGGTTCCTGCATGACCTGGGTTTCGATGATCCCTTGGTTTCAGGCGAGCAGCCGCCCTGCAGAAGGGGCTGAGACAGGCGGTGACCGTGCCCCTGGAGCTGGCGGAGACGGTGGCCTCGCTGTGGCCGGCGCTGCGGGAGCTGGCCCTGTGTGTGAACTTGGCCTGCCGGTCGGACCTGCAGGTACGTGGTGGAGCCTGGCCTCCCGCTGTCGGGGTTACAGCCATGCGGAGGGTGGTGGGTCACTGGGCGATCGCAGCCGTTCATGGTGTTTGCTAAACACCATGGCCTGGACGTGAGCATGTCCCAGGTGGTCTTGGCCGGCCTCAGCCAGCAGGGCTGGTGTGTTTGAAGATGGAGAATTCAGGATCTTGTTCAGGGTTGCAGGGCAGATAAGCAGAAACTCAAGTGAGTCTCTAGAGTCCACACCTGACCCTCCTGATGCCTCCTCCCCCTCCTCCTCCTCCTCTTCTTCCTCCTCCTCCCCTCTCTGGGTCTCCCCCTCTCCCTCCTTCTGGCCTCCTGGCTCTAGAAAACACTGAAGACAGCTCACAGGTGTGCACACATCACGAGCTGTGTGTGGAGGGCTCGGGTCTGCAGCCCCTTGAATTCAGACCCCACAGTTTACAGGGTCTTTATAAGAGACACCTGAGCTCAGTGTCTGGGCTTGAGGCTGCCGAGTAGGGTCCCCTCCTTCCCTGGGAAGGCGGCCGAGTCTGAGCTGTCAAGAACGGAAGCTGCCTGGACACATGGGCTGTGGTGCCTACCGTTCCCGTGCTCCCGCTGTGCTCCGGCATCTCCTTGTCCAGTGGGACCCGGGAGCATCTAACATGTTGGGACTCGTTGTTAAGAGCCCCACCTATACCAGCTCCGTCCAGGCCTGTGCACACGCAGCGTTCGGTGCGCGTGAGGTCAGGGAGAACGGAGGCCTGTGATGTGGGCCTGGCCTGCTGGGCGCGTTCAAGGTCATCTGAGGGGGACCCTCTGCACACTGGATGGTGTGGGGTCCCGGAGCCCCAGGGAGGACCATGCTCCTACCACGTGACTGGCCACCGTGCTCGCTCCATTCGTGGTCACCTCCACGATGGTGACCCCGGAGAGAATCCGGCCCGCCCTGAGGCTGCTGTGCGAGGAGGCTGGGCTGTGCTCACATGAGCGGGGCCTCCATGTCTAAGCCTGAGGCGAAGAGCCAGGCTGTGGTGGTTGCCTCTGTCCCCTGGAAGGACAAGGCCGGAGCCCACTCCCTGCTGTGGGATGAGGATGGGCCTCTTCAGACGGGCTGCCCAGCTGCCTCTGGGGGACCCTTGGTGATCAGTTTGCCGTCATTATTGATGGAGGGGGCGGGCTCAGAGGGGCAGGCACTTGCTGGGATCCCAGAGGCTGCTGCCCAACCCAGGCCTTGGTCTCTTGCTGAGGGTGGACAGGGAGAGTCCCGCCATCCCCCAGCCCTGTCCCCGTGACCTTGCAGGTGGCTGCCAAGGCCCTGGAGACGGGAATGTTTGGTGCGTATTTCAATGTGCTCATCAACCTGAAGGACATCAGCGATGACAAGTTCAAGGACCAGGTGAGCAGCAGGCGCTCAGGGAAGTGTGGTCAGCCTCCTGCAGGTGGAGGCCTGGCTGGAGGGCAGCTGTCGTCCTCTCTCGGGTGGCACTTCCCTTTTCATCACCTCGGGAAGGACCTGGGCCAGTCCTGTCAGGGGACCAGAAAGCTGCAGGGATTGGGGCCCCTGTACCCTTGATGGAGCTGTGGCTCAGCCACCCTGAGCCTGCCCACTGGGCATACCTGCCCGGGGTGGCCACCTGGGGCTGAGGTACTCTAGACTGGCCAGGTCAGACACTGGGCACCAGCAACATGGGGCCTCAAAGACCAGTTGCCCACCCACGAAATTATCTGAACTTTAGCATTCACGATACTTTCATTGTTATGTCATTGAGGTAAATTTATAGAACATACAATTTACCATTTTAAAATATACAATTCAAGGCTTTAGCCACTTACAGTATTGTGTAATCACCACTTTTATCTAGTCCTGGAACATTCTCATCACTCCAAACAATTCCCCACATCCTTTAGCACCCCATTCCCCTGCCCTATCCCCAGCCCCAGCCCCAGCCCCAGTCCCAGCCCCAGCCCCAGCCCCAGCCCCAGCCCCAGCCCCAGCCCCAGTCCCAGCCCCAGCCCCAGCCCCAGCCCCAGCCCCAGTCCCAGCCCCAGCCCCAGCCCCAGCCCCAGCCCCAGTCCCAGCCCCAGCCCCAGCCCCAGCCCCAGCCCCAGCCCCAGTCCCAGTCCCAGCCCCAGCCCCAGCTCCAGTCCCCTGAGCTATGTGATTTCTCTCTGTAATTTTGTGATAATTGTTAAAAAGCGATTTCACAACTGAGAATGGGGGCACTGTGGCCTTTTCAGGGGCCAGGCCCTGTCCCCCTCTGCCTGGTCCAGCCAGGCTGAGGTTGGCCATCCTCAGGGAAGTCACTGTCCACCACAAGACCATTGAGTTAAAGGACTGACCACGTGAACACTGCCCCTCTGGGCCTTGGGGTCACAGCCCTGCCCTGGGCAGTCATGGCTAAAGTGGGAAGACCAGGAGGGAGGGGGCCCTGGAGTCTGGCTGTCCCCAAATCTCAGGACAGATCCCTCCCATCTCTACTAGGAGGTCTGCGAGGAAGCCCAGAATGGCCCAGACATCTGAGTGGAGAGGCCAGGGAGCTTGGGCCGGAGGGGGCCCAGGGAGGGGGCAGGGAGGGCCTGGGCCAGCAGGGATGGGCTAAGTTGCAAGGTGCTGACCTGGCCCCTTGTCTGTCAGATCCGCCAGCGCATCTCCAGCCTCCTGCAGGAAGCCAAGACTCAGGCCGCACTGGTGCTGGACCGCCTGGAGGAGCGGCAGGAGTGATGGCCAGAGGGGCCCTCACTGGACTCAGCACCCTCAGCGCCCCCGCTCCTTTCCAATAGGGTCCAGCTTGCCTAACAAGACAGGATGGCTTCTGGGACAGTCTTCATGAGGCCCAGAGGGTGGGCGGGGGTGGGGGGGATGGAGCCTGAGGTTGGCGGTGCCACCCACTGTCACCTGTGGCCTCTAGTAAAGTCACAGCACACCCTTGCCTGTGTAGTGTGTTTGGGGTTTTGGGGAAAGGGCTGAACTGAGTGGGCAGGGGTGGGGACTGGTGACGAGTGAGCTGGGGAGATGGGAGGAAATGGGGAGCACGAGGGACATGCCAGCTCCAGGGGGAGCTGTGACGAGGCCTGAGCCCAGTCACTGGTCACTCAGAGCCCCTGGGGCTTGGTGCAGGGCATTGGCAAAGCGGCCTTGGGATTGTGCCTGGGGCACCGCCCCATGGAGTAGCAGGTTCCCGCCAATCTCATCACTCCTGGTGTGGGGAGTGGCGGGCAGGCACTGCAGGGCGGGTGGCTGGGTGACACTCGGGGCGGCGAGGGTGAGGAGAAGCAGGTGTCAGAGTTCCTGGGAAGGTGGCCGTGATGTGCCGAGTTTCCTGTGTCCTGGCCACGAGGGGGAGAAGCTTTGGGCCCAGGGTCCCAAGAAGACAAGGTGCCAGGTACTGACTTCTCTCACATGGAGGCTGGGGGGATGCGGCCAGGAGATCGGGGTCCCAGGAGGGCAGCTTCCCCACCCCCAAGCCCACGGCCTGTCTACATTCTGCTGTGTCCACTGCAGGGCCTGGGTAGCCAGACCCAGGCAGAGGGGTTGAGGGGGCGTGTAATAGAGACTCCTCCGGGACTAGGGGCAACAAGACAAGACCCAGCCCCACGTAGGGGCCCAGGTCTAGATGTCCCCTGCGCCTAGCTGACAATGGGGTCAGAGCGAGGGGCCAGGGTCCTGAAGGGGCTCCAGGTGGAGGAGGACAGTTGTGCAGTGGGCACTGTAGCATCGGCCCTGGGGCTGGGGATGCTGGAGAAGATGCCCCTCCAGCAGTGAGCGAGTGAGGGCCAGCTTGCTGCAGGGGGAGGCTGTATTACCCAGTCAAAAACCAGGACATTGTGGAGAGGCCATGGGTGTCCCATGTGTATGAAGTGAAGGCTCCTGTATGAAACCATCATAGAATCCTAACTCAAACATCACACATGGCAGGAGGTGTGTCTGAGGGTCCCTGAGGGGCTAAGGAATGGAGACTTGGGGCTCAGAGTGCAGCCCCGAGAGGGGCTTGGCGCCCTGGCCCTCTGGGAGGTTGGGGCTCCCAGGGGAGAACTCAGTGGACACCAGCATAGCCTGCACTCTGTGGGGCTCAGAGCTGGCCGGCACCCTCCAAGGGCCCAGCCACCCACTCATGGGTGTTGTACGTCCCTTCCGAAAGGACAGAGGTTCTTGCCTCCTGAGGGCCAAAGGCTGAACGTGCAGGGGCCAGTGTCAGAAAGAGGACCTCTTTTCCCTACGGAGGGGACCCTGGGCAGGGTCTGGTGGGCAGAACTGCAGACACACGGAGGGAGGGGCCTGTGCCTCCCGCCACCCTTCCGACCCAGAAATGCACAGGCATGAGTGCCACGGGGAGGCTCTGGGTGGCTGCAGGTCTCTCTTTCTTTTGCTGGCCGTTTGTACGGTTCTTTGGTGGGAGGAAAAAAGGGGGCAAAGGGAGAGAAAATGCTTGGTTTAAAGTCCTGCTCCAGCGGCAGGCTGTGTAGGCAGGTGATGAGAGAGAGGGAAGTACCGCAAAAGGAACGTCATCCCCACACGGGGACGAGCAAGGTGTCAGCATGTTCTGAGCTGAATTGTGTGTCTCCCCCTGCCCCAGTTCCCATGTTGAATTTCTAGCCCCCAATACCTCAGAATTTGACAATTTTTTGCAAATAGAGTTTTTGCAGATGTAATTAGGTTGAGATGAGGTTGTACTGGAGTGGGATGGGCCCTAACCCAGAATGCCCTTATGAAAAGGGGAATTATGGGCACAGACATGCACGGAGAGAACAGCACGTGAAGCTGGAGTGACACTGAGAAATCCTGGAACTAGCAGGAGCTGGAGGAAGCCTGGAGCAAATCCTTCCCAGAGCCTTCGCTGGGGCCTCCAGGCTGAAACAGTCGGTCTCCGTGGTTTAAGCCACAGCCCATGGCACTGGGTTAGGGCAGCCCCAGGAAACTGAACGGCAAGAGCGGAGCATCGGCCTGTGGGAGCCAGTGGTTTAATAGGGCACTTCCCAAAGGGTGAGCTTAAAAGACCTGGGAGTCGAACAAGAAGTCACCGAGGTTGCCAGGAAAAAAGCTATCTAGCTAGCTAGCTATACACAAAATATCCTCCTGCAAACCAACAGACATTTTAAAGCACTGTGGTCCTGGTTTGAAGAGAGAGGGAGGCTTCATTGACCAAGTAACATTGTTTTCAGCCCAAAGCTGATGAGACAGGTGTGGTTGAGGCCGTGAAAACGAACGAAGGAAACCTCATTAAAATTGATGTGGGGAAGCCCTGAAGGTGGAGCTCTCTCTGCCATCTGCAGGCTCCAGCAGGAAGAAAGCTACCGTGTACTGCCCAACAAAAAGACCATTTTACTATCCAGGAAAGAGGAAGATTTTCTCCTTGCCCAGCAACAGCCTGACCAATGAGAAGCCACCTGAATGCTCACTCTCCTCCAATGGACTTCCACTCCTAATTGCCCCTCCCAATTCCTCCTTTTTCTCTTTTGTTCTCCAGACTTGCCTATGGGTTTGCCAAAGTTTGCATGTCCTGAACTGCTATTCCCAAATAGACCCACTTTTGCTGGTAGAATGATAATTTTAAGGTTGACAAGACCATCCAGTCTATGCACTTGGGGATGGTGTGGACAGTCAGTGCTGGAGGCAGCACCTGTTCTTATGAGAGGAGGCCAGGCCAGACATCATCTCCATGCACAGAGCAAGTGTGTGTGTGGGGGTGGGAATGGGGTTGGGATGATAAATGCTGGTGGGCATATGAATGGTCTGAGAGTCCAGTTGGCCTCTGGGGGGTCCCAGTGGGCACAGACACATGGAGGCTGGGGAGTAGGAGGTGGTTCAAAGCCTTTATTGGACTGAGGTGTGTGCATACAGGGACATGGAGGGCCTGCTGTCACAGCTCTGTCTGATGGGGGCATGACCCTAGAGGTGAGGCAGAGACCTGGGAGCTGGGCCAGGGGGGCTGGCAGAGAGCCTTTGGGGGCCCTGGAAGGTGGATGAGAGTCCAGGGATGACGCTGGGCTGAGGGGGAAATGGGCCTGTTGATGAGGGTCTGAAGCACATCCTGGGAAGCCTCTGGGGACCAGGAAGGGTGTGGAGAGTAGGGTGTCACGGGATAGAGAGAAGGGGTGGAGGGCAGCAGGGCTGCAGGACCCTGGGGAGAGCGGGGTGGGGAGGGGAACTCCACTCCTGACTTTATACCCACACTGGAGAGGTCGAGTCGGCAGCGCTCTGCACCTCTCTTGGCGGGATCTGAGTAGCACCACGGACAGGAGGGCAGAGCCTGCAGGGCTGGGGGTGCGCGCCGGGGCGGGTGGGGCGCTAGCAGATCCAGCGGATGAACCTGTCGAAGAAGCCGGGCTGGGCCAGGCTGTCATAGTTCTTCTCGCGGAAGACGGCAGCCGTGTCGCCCAGGCTGATCTTGGAGAGCACGTCCATGTCCACGTCGTCGCCCACGGCCACCACGGTGGGCACCACGTTCTGCTTGCGCATGGAGTGCACGGCCTCGTCCAGGCTGTCGTTGCCCGTGACGCCGTCCGTGAGGAACACGAAGGACAGCTCGGCGTGCCGGCGCGCCCCGGCCCGCGTGCCGAGCGCCACCTGGTTGATGGCGTGCACGATGCCTGAGCTCACGTGCGAGAAGGAGTTGAGGTAGCGCGTGCTCTCCAGCGCCTCGTGGATGACCGTCAGGTTGGAGGTCAGTGGGAAGGCCACCTGCTGCTCGCGAGGGCCCCCGAACTGCAGCATCGCCACGCGGGCGTTGAGCGGGTCGTCGTCCCTGCGTGCCAGGGTCAGCCGCCGGGACACCTCCTCCACGAAGCGCCGGGCCTTGTGGAAGTTCTGCTCACCTAGCCGCTCGGAGCCGTCCAGCAGGAAGACGATGTCCACGGGCCGCTGGGTGCACTGGGCCACGTACAGCTCTGGGGGGGGAGACAGGGGTGGTGGGCAGGGGCGACCCAGGCGAGGCCCTCCCTGGCCCCGCCCTGGCCAAGCGCCTCGGTGCCACCACCCACCCAGGCCGTATCTCCACTCGGGTCGAGCCTACTCTGCCACACCCGGCACCGCCTCCCTTCACGCGCCCGCCCACTGGAGCAACACGGACAGCTGGAGCTTGGGGGGCTGTACCCAAGGTCACCTGTTGTTGGAGCCCCCACACAGCCCCTGGGCGGGGGTGCAGAGCCCCACACTGTCTCCTCAGACCCTCACTATCTTTCTTGGTTGTGCCCCCACGAGGAAATGTCTCGAAACCTGAGGACGGAAAGCCCTTTCCACCTACAAGCACCATCTCTGCCAAGTGCTCCTTGGCAGGAGGGTCAGCAAAGCCCCTTCACTGGGCCCAAGAACTGGATACCCCAGAAGGGCCTCAGTCCAGGGGGCACGGGGCAGTGGGGGTGGGAGAGAGGGGCAGGGGGCTGTCATCATGTCTGTAATTATGTAAAAAGACCTCGTGAAGACCCTGGCCCTGGAGACTCACCTACAGCTGTGACCCTCTCAGTACCCCCCGTCCCAGAGCTGCCTGGCGCTGCCCAGGCCACATCTCTCCTGGCCCTCAGAGCATTGGAAAGAGAACGCGCCTATGTGACTGGACAAGGCCTTGGTGGGCAGTGGGCACAGGTGTGGCGAGACCCCTACGGTAGCCTAGGTGACTCACTGTTACCTGGGGAGACCCTTGTCCCCTTCTGGGCAGTGAGCAGCCCTGGACATGCCGGACGACACGGGGGCAAGGCTGCAGCCAGGACTGAGGCCAGGCCTCTGGGGGTCACAGGCACCACACACAGCCTGAAACCCACTCCCCACACACGTGGGACCACCTGCCACAGACACGCAGCCCGGCTCCTGCTTCAAGGCCTTACGGGAGACCTCAGCCCCACGGCACCCCTCCTGGACGTGGGCCACCAGGATGCTCTCATAGCCCAGGTTTGCCCACTGCGGGGGCTGGCTGCTCAGGGATCCCGTCAGGAAGGAGGTTCTGACCCACAGCACCAATGCCCGAGGCCTCAACCCAGGACCTGGCTCTGGAGCGGCCGGCGCCCACCTGCGCAGGCAGGTGACCACTGGGACCAGCCCCATCCAGCAGCAGGTCCCCAGCACCTCACTCAGCCACAGCAAGGCGCTCACGATCTGTTTCTCAGCTTTTATAGAATGTTGAGGGTGCGCTCACAGCATCTGGGGACGCCCCCTCCCCGGGGTGTGCCACTACGAGGTGCAGGCGCCAGCGGACAGGATGCTTTTTTAAGGAGCTTATTAATGACATAGCTTATGTTGGTGGCAGTGCAAACGAATAGCAGCTTTTTCTCTAAACACACCCAGCTCTCCGGGTGCCCTGACTTCAAGTCCTATAAGCAGGCAGATGTGGGGAGCGCTCTGGTTTTCGGGAAGTTTTCCTCAACAAGGGGTGCCTGGACACAGAGGCCGGAAGCTGAACCAGGAGTGTTGGGGTGTTTAGGGGAGCTCTGCTGTTCCCCTTCTTTCCCTTTGCTGACCCCCGACCCACGGCAGGGAGCCTGTGCAGCAGGGAGGCGAGACCCTGCCGCTGGGAACTGGGTGGGGCACAGGCAGGAGCAGTGTGACAGGGCCCACGGATGAGGGCTTGTCTATTAATCCGGCTTCTGGGGAGCAGGCACACGTGGGCCTGAACATGCTTCGACAGTCCTTAGAGGGCGCCCCTGACCTCCCTGAGGGCCTGGGCAAGAGGGGGATGAGGAGGTGGTGTCTGGTCCTCCCCTAACTGTCGGCCAGCTGCTCTGGCCGGTTTGCCCTAATGGGTGACTCTTATGTCTCCTAAATGTGTGAGACAGCTCAGCTAGATGGGGGAGGGGGGTCGTCAGCTGAATACTGTCCCCCAAAGATGCCTACATCCTAGTCTCGAAGTCTGCGAATGTGACCTTATGTGGCAAAATGGGGCTTTGCAGATGGGCCTAACGTACAGACCTTGAGATGAGAGACTGTCCAGGGGTCTCTGGTTGCCCCTAAATGCCACCTGTGTCCTTTAGGGAGCAGAGGGAGCTTAGGCTACAGAGCGAGGCCATGTGACCATGCAGGCAGCTGGGAACTGGGAGCTGGAAGCAGGGAGGGCCCTCCCTGGAGCCCCCGGGGGAGCGAGGCCCTGCCGACACCTTGATTTTGGTGCCAGACTTCCAGCCTGAGAGATTCCTGTTGTCACAGCCCCAGCACGGCGGGCGTCCCGGGCAGCCCGGGGAGCGAATGTGGCCCAGCTGGGGCAGCCCGGCCTCTGGAGCACCGGCAGCCCTGCGGCTTCAGCAGAGCGCTAGCACGGTCTCGGGGTCGCCCACAATGTCCCTGTGCACCAGCTTAAAGGTGTCAATGAACAGCTCCATCCAGTCCTGCCGCTCGCCTCCTGTGGCGAACTTGGCCCGCTCAGCGGTGTAGACCAGCACGGCCACCAGCCTGGAGTAGGCGGCCGGGTCCTGCGTGAGCTCCGTGGCGTTTAGCAACTGTTGGATCTGGGGGATGGTCGTGGGGAAGGAGGCGTCCGGGCCCTCTTCCGTGCGGAGGAAGGTGACCGGGGGCGCATCGCCAGGCCGCGGTCCATCTGCGGGGCATCCAGAGAAGGCTTTAAGGGACTCGGTCAGCGTGAGCGGGCCTCCAGCCGCCCTCCTCGGGCTTCTCTCCTCGGAGATGAGTTGGGATCAAAGCCAGGAATGAGGCTGAGGCTCAGCCGGGGTGGGACCAGGAGACCGGGACGCCGAAGTGCCAGAGCTGAAAGGGCTTTGGGGCCAGCAGCGGGCACATGCCGAGGAGACGGGAGAGAAGGCCTCTGGTCCCCAAGGCCTTAAGAACTACAAGACTCTCGGCCCCACAGCTGCACTGAGACTTGACCAGATGCCAGTATGGCTGCTGACTGTTCAAGGCCATCCCTGGGATGACCCAGCTCCTTAAAACGTTCCACGCTGCCATGAGAACTCAGTCTGTTGCAGCCCGAACCTGGTGACAGGACCCTCTCAGCACAGTACTTTAGAGAGCTTGCAGTTACAAAACCTTCTCTGCCCTTGGGGACATAAAGCTCCCCCTCCCAGAACTGTCCCCTCAAGGACCTGGGAGCAGCAAACCCTCAGGGACGCTCTTGCTCTGTCTCCCACCCCCGGGAGGGCAGGGCCTCACTTCCGTGGGCATCTTACTACAACGTGCACCACTGCTGCCGGTCCTAAAGGGTTGAGAAGTCCGTTTCTCTCCTGCATGTGTGCCAGTCAGCCCACCCAGGGGGGCCTGGTCACAGGGACCCCCTCCCCATCCCCAGGCCTCTGTGCAGTGGCCATTAGCCAGTTCCCTGCCTCTGTTTGGGGTAAGTGGAACTCTTAGCGACCTCAGAATGAGATCTGTCTTTGTTGCCTTTACCCGGAGCCCGGCTTTGCTTCTGAGTCTTGTGGCCCTGACACAATCACATGGCCTCTGGGTGGACGGGGCCGCTTGGCCTGAAGGTCAGGGCCATGCCAGAGGTGGCAACCTCACCCCAATGCCTGTCTGCAGCCCCCAAATGCCGAGGACAGTGCCCAGCCGGCAGCAGGCACCCCCCCCACCCCGCGCCCCCGCCTTGTGCCACAGCACAGTCTATAGTTATGTCTGCTTTCTTTTCTCTGGTCACAATGTCTATTTTACTTGGAAATTTCTAGTCGCTTTAGAGGAGGGTGAGTTTGAGTTTAGTACTAGGTGGGTAGTTGAAAGAGGGCAGGGAGGAGTCTTCCAGGGGCCCCTTCCTTTTCTCTGTCAGGTCCTCGAGGGGAAGGGAGATCACCACCCTGGGGGCCAGCATTTAATGCTGACACCGGATAAGGACATCACAAGACAGGGAACTGCAGCCCAAGATCTCTCATGAGCAGAGATAACAAAAAAAATCCACAAAATAACAGCAAATCGAATCCAACAACATAAAAATCCCAATACCCCGTGACTAAGTGGGGTTTGCTCCTGGTCTGCAGGGCTGGTTCAGCATTCGAACATCAGTGACCACATCTGTCACAGCAACAGGCTGAAGCAGCAGCCCCGATCGTACCTACAGACCAGACAAGTCGTCTGACAAAGCCATTCATTCCCGGGAGGACTGAGCCGCGCGGAGTGAGGGACCTTCCTCAGCGCGGTCGGGAGCAGCTGTAAAGAGCCTCCGCTGGCATGGAACACAGGTCCAGGCCGGGCGAGGATGCCGGGCCACTGCCTGGCCTGGGCACAGGGTCTGGGGTCTGGTTTCTAGCCTAGAGGGGTCACATTTACTACGGGATGCGCCCCATCAGGGTTTCGGGTGGTTCTGGCCACCACACACAGCCGTTCCCATAGGGACCCCACGCCCAGGCAGTCCTGGATGACTCCACAGCTGGGTCACACGTATGACTTCCATGAGCATTTCCTTGAAAGTTCTCTGTCAGAATAAGTGGGAACCCTGGCCCCCAACTCAATATGTTCCTTCCCTCAGGCACCTCAGCACCTTCGAACCTGCCTGGTGGGCCCTGGCTGCCGGGCCAGGAGCCTGCGCACAAGCCCAGTGTACACGCAGATGTGGGTGCCCTCTGCCAACCTGCCAACACGGCCCCGCCCCTCTACGCGGCTCCGCCTTCCAGAGCCAGCTCCAGTCCCACCTCAACGCTCCTGGGAGGGGACAGGCAGGTGCCCATAACCCAGCAGGAGGGGCCAGGATGGCTCCAAGACCCAGGCCGGCAGGATGCACGGATTGCCAACGGGGGCTCAGCTCCTGCCACCCTGGGGCAGAGGTGGCAGCATGATGCCCAGAGGAGTGACAACGCTGTTTTGAGGGGACCCCTTGGGGACAGCCTCTCTGTGCCTCCAGGGCCAGCCACGCACACAATGCACCAGTTGGGCGGGTCCCCTAAACACAGGCTGGAGTCCTTCCCAGAGGGAAGATGGATGAGCCCCCAGGGGCCTCGAGGTGCCTTCAGTCTCTGTGTTCACCTCCCAGAGGTTTTAAATTAACCATTTTCTTTACTGGATCCAGGGCTTTCACCTTTGGCGGCCGGGGGCATGACCCTGGGGGTCTGTCTCTCCCCTGGGCACCAAGTGCAGGGCCAGGCCCTCGGCACCCCTCCCCACATGTGCCAAGTGGGTGGGACAGCAATGGCACTGGAGACACCAAACCCTGGGCCCCCCAGCCCCTTCTCAGACATGCTGAGGCCCAGGGGTCTGAGAAACCCACGGGCCTCACTAAGCGGGGGGGGGCGCCCACAGTGCATTCCTTGCAAGGTCCTCTGGGTCCCTGTCACTGCTAGTCTGAGGGGTGCTCGGTGGCTCCCCGTGTTACCTGTTTGGCAGGGAAGGTCCGGGCACACGATCTGGGGGTCTAGGAGAGAGGAAAGGAGGCCAGGGGTCCTGGTCAGGCTCCACTGTCCAGGGTGGGCTGGGCTCCCTCGGTGGCCCACAGACACCCAGCCTCTGCCCTCCCAGGGTCCCCTTCCCTCCTGCAGGGACAAGGGCTGGCCAGGCCGGGGAGGCGGGAGGCCCAGCGCCGCTCACCCGGGCACAGGACGTCCTCCATGTCGTCGATGAACTTCTCGGCCACCAGGTCGGAGAACAGCGTCATGTTGCGCACCTGCTGGGGCTTGTCGCACGCAATGGAGTTGAGGTTCTCGCTCTCGTGTTTCTCATGGAACATGTCCCCGATGCCGATGGCTGTCACTGTGACATCGTGGTTGCACAGCGCCCGCAGGTTGAGGTCATCGTCCCGGGGGTCGTGTCGGCCGTCCGTGATGACCACGGCGAACACGCGGGTCTTCTTGCGCCGGCTTTCCTTGATCAGCTTGTTGTAGGCGAACTTGAGGGCGGAGGGCGTCCAGGTGCCGCCCGCGATCCACTCGAGGTTCTTGACGGCCTCCTTGAAGCTGGACAGCGAGTTGATGCGCTCGTCGTCCAGCTGGATGGCCTCGAAGGTGCCCTCGTGGCTGTACTGCACGACGCCCACTCTGGTCCCTGCGGCGGCCAGGTGCGGGCGTGAGAGGCTGTCTGCGTCACCCCACGCGCTCGCCACCCTCAAGTGGGGGCCGTGGGACCCTTGGCCAAGCTAACATCCCTCCCAGGACTGGATGTCCGGGTGTCCTGCCCAGGGTCTCCTGCCCCCGCCCCTGAGGGTGCAGCTGACCTGTCTCGGACTTGGGGTCCTTGGCGATGGCCCCCAGCCTGTTGACCACGTTGATGACGAAGTTCTTCTCCAGCGTGAAGTTGGTGTAGCCGATGCTCTCAGAGCTGTCGATGACGAACACCACGTCCAGGGCGCCACACCGCTTCTCACAGTCTGTGGGCCGGCAGAGGGGCGATGGCTGCGTGCACCCGTCCCTGCCCAGGACACCCCCCCACAGGGCGCACAGCCCGGTGCACTGTGGGAAATGATCACCACCAGGGGGAGGGTGGGACTCTGATGACCCCGACCTCCGGGCGTGACCCCAACCCTTGGATGATGACCCTGACTGCTGGATGAGAGCCGGGCAGCCCAGCAGCACCCCCGTGTGGGGGCTGAGACTCACCACAGCACCCGCACGTTTCCCGCACGTAGGTCATGACGTCGCACTCCTGCAACACAGTGGGTCAGTCCAGCCAGGACGGCAACCCGAGAGGGGCCAGGGGACCGTAGCCCTGCTCCCCTCGCCTCTGACCTCACCCTGCTGACCTCCTGCTGACCTCCCCGCTGACCTTGCCCTGCTGACCGTGACCTGCTGACCTCCTGCTGACCTCCCCGCTGACCTTGCCCTGCTGACCGTGACCTGCTGACTTCATGCTAACACCCCTGCTGATCTTGCCTTCTGACCTCGCCCTCTGACACTGTCCTTGCTCTTCGGTTTTAGGAGGGAGGACACCGATTCCATCCCCAACTGGTACCTACCGTGAGGCCGGGGTCTCCGGGGGGTCCAGGCTCTCCCTGGAGAAGAAGGACGACAGTGAGAGGTGACCACTGAGTCTGAGCAGGGTCCCTGCACCTGGCCCTGAGCTTCCACCACAGGCAGAGCCCTGTGGTTCAGGGTGTGTGTTGACCTGACTGGCCCAGAGGCGATGGCCTGAGGGCCCTATGGACGGGGAACTGACCTACCTCGGGTCCTGGGGATCCTCTCGGCCCCCGAGGGCCTGGCTCACCAGGGGGACCAGGATCTGCCTGAGAAGGAAAAAAAGCAGGTCGGCTCAGCAAACACCTATACACCTCCCTTGCTTTTAGGAGGAGGAGAGAGGAGGAAGGCAGGGGAGAGAGGAGGAAGGCAGGGGAGAGAGGAGGAGGAGGAGGGCTGAGAAAGGAGGAGGGAGGAGGAGGGATGAGGAGAGAGGAGGAGGAAGGAGGAGGAGGGATGAGGAGAGAGAAGGAGGGAGGGGGAGGAGGAGGGATGAGGAGAGAGGAGGAGGGAGGGGGAGGAGGAGGGATGAGGAGAGAGGAGGAGGGAGGGGGAGGAGGAGGGATGAGGAGAGAGGAGGAGGGAGGGGGAGGAGGAGGGCTGAGAAAGGAGGAGGAGGGATGAGGAGAGAGAAGGAGGGAGGGGGAGGAGGAGGGATGAGGAGAGAGGAGGAGGAAGGAGGAGGAGGGATGAGGAGAGAGGAGGGCTGAGAAAGGAGGAGGGAGGAGGGATGAGGAGGACACTTACAGGCTCGCCCTTTTCTCCTTTCCGCCCAGGTGCTCCTTTCACTCCGAAGTCGCCTCTGCCCCCCTGGGACACAGGGCACAGGTTAGCCCAGTGGAGGGACATCGTGGGAGAGCTCTGCTTGCCCCCTCCCAGTCTCCCAAGACCTCCAGTGGGTCTTCCGGGGACACAGACGTGTTTTGTCCAGGAAAACCCGGGCCTGGCTCTAGGGGTCAGTGAGGTGGCAGCAGCACAGGGCGTTTCAGGTGAGCACGGGTTTTGGTTTGAGAGAGTCTAGTACTCAGCCAGCTGGCGACCACACTCAGCACTCAGCATGGGGCAGCTGCTGGTGCCAAGCCCGGGGTGAGGGCGCGGCGCTCCAGCCACTGGAGCAGGGCACCGACCACCCAAGGCAGGTGCAGAGGGGCCCTCCGTACCTCGGGGCCAGGTGGGCCTGGCTCGCCTCTTTCTCCCTGGAAGAAAGCACAGGTGGGGGTTACTCAGCACAGACCCCCGAGAGCTGGTGTGCTGACCCCTGGGGCATAGCTGGGGACCTGGAGGTTTTCTGCTGCCTCCTCCCTTCCCTCACGGTGGTCTCAGTTGTCACAATCTGGGGGCGAATGCTGCCTGGGCTGAGTCCCAGACAATTTCTGGGGACCTGCGTCTGCACTCAACGTGTGACTCCCGAGCCCCTCGCACCCTGTCCCCCGTGGGGAGGCCCTCCAGGGAACTAGAGGGAATCTTCAGGGCCCTCCCGGCAATGCCCACCCCTCCCTGGGGCTCCAATCCCGTGCCAGGACTCACAGGCGCTCCTCGGGGTCCTGGGTAGCTGAATCCAGGTCTGCCCGGGTCTCCCTGGAGGAAGGGGGAGGCCGGTCAGGGAAGGTCAGAGGGAAATGTGAATAGTCAGCATGGACCGAGGCCCAGGGTCTGGGTGGCTTGTCTGACCAGATGGGGCCTTGGGGAGGGTGTGCTACCCCCCAGGTGAGGACGGGAGGGCTGCCTGGCCCCCTGCCGTCCTCCCACACCCAGGGCTGGCAGGCACACTCCAGGCTAGAGCTGAGAACAGCCTAACCCTCCCCCCACCTCTTTCCCATCCAGGCAGGAGGGGGTGTACCTTTGGGCCAGGCTGTCCGGAGTCTCCACGGGGACCAGCATCACCGGGGTCTCCCCGAGATCCCTGAGGTCAGAGAGAAAGTGGGGAGTTGGGACAAGCAGACTGACTGTGTCTAGCTCTGACCACTAGGCAACACCGTCCTGCTGCTCTGCTGCCCTCAGGGTCACTGCCTGGTCCCTCCTCTTGCACATTCCCCCTCGGGGCACCCAGGACCCACCCCTGCCTCTGGCTCACCACCCTGACCTGGTAAAGCTAGACCCCTCAGAGCAGGGCCAGGATGTGAGGGGACAGTGTCCTGCTCAGGACAAGAGGACTGCAGAGCAGGGGAGTGAGACGCTGAGGCTGAAGGACAGACGGGGACCTGAGTCCCAGAACCACAGGCCCCTCCCCGGTCCTGCCACTGACCTGCTTCCCAGGCTCCCCCAGAGCCCCAGGGGGGCCTCTGGGTCCAGGCAGGCCGCGGTCTCCCTGGAAAGAAAGGGCGCCTCAGAGATCCTGTCATCAGCACTGTAGACGGTGAAGGGTGGGGAGGGGGGCCGCTGCCCCCCAGGAGGTCCTGGGCATGGCCTCGGTCCTCAGCCCTGACCACAGACCTGGCAGGGTCTGCAGGGAGGGAAGGACAGGGGGTCCCAGGCTCATCCCCCTCCAGCCAGGGTGCTGGGTGCCGCCTGCCACCCACTTACCTTGGCTCCTTTGCCGCCAACCTCCCCAGCCAGGCCCCGGGGTCCCTCGGGGCCGGGATCCCCCTGTGAGAAGAGAGACCCAGTTATCTGTGGCGTGTGTGGCAGGAGGTGGAGGAGGGGCCACTGAACGGCCTGGAGAGGACCCCAGGTTGTGGCGGGTGAGGCTGAGATAGCGGCCCTGCCCGCTCAGCCCCTCAGGGCAGGGGTCCCCACGCGTTCCCAGCAGAGGGGGCCCCTCTTCCGAGCCCTTCTCCATACCTCACGGGAAACGCGGATTTATCATGGCGACAGGACCTCCTGCACCACCCCCAGGAGCGGGTGTGGCGGGTGCTGACGAGCAGCCCGCAGCCTGCACGGCTGTGCGTGCCCCGGCTTCCCCAGCGGGTAGTGCAGGTGGGGGCGCCCTGGCTGCCGCCTGCTTCCCCAGACCCTGCAGAGGGTGTCCCACCGACAGAGGCCCCGGGTCCCTTCTGTTCTCCCTTGTCACCGGGAACCACCAGCACCACCGTGAGAACCCGGTGCAGAGGCAGACGTGGCTTCGGCACCCCGTTTCCCCGACACAAACACTCACCTTCTCGCCTTTGGGGCCCTCGCCGCCTGGGCTGCCCTTGGTGCCAGGGTCTCCCCTGCGCCCCTGCAGAGAGTGGGTGTGTGGGTGGGGGCCCTGATGGTGGGGGCCACAGGAGGACCCACACTCTACCCATGAGGACTCTGGCTTTGGGGTCTGGAGGCCCCTCAAGAGGGCTTCAGCCCAGATCCTCATTCTCTGCCAGGGGGGTTTGGTCCCAGCCGAGGATTTAGGAAATGAGGGAGGGCTCCCGGTCAGCTGTCTGTCCAGGGTGAGTTCCAGTGGACCGACTGGGACCTGGCTTGGACCGGCTATGGGTGTAGTCACTCAGCCCCTTCCGGCCGGGCCAGGCCAGGCCTCAGGACACATGCCCTGGAGGATCCGCCCTGGGGCTGGGCCCTTCCGTCCAGAGGCAGGACACTCCAGGTTGGGCGGGTGGGGTGAGGATGCTATAGGGGACCCATGGAGTGTGTGCCCAGGTTTATGTTGAGCCCTCAGAGGTGCCCTGCCAGGAGGGCAAGGGGGGGACATTAGCCACCTCATGGGCACTGAGTGTCTGGCAGGGGGGTGGCTGAACCCTTCCTCTGCGGCGATGGGGTCATGGAAGCACTGGGGACCCCTGGGGCTCAGAGGCCCCGAGCAGGGCACAGCCAGGAGGGCTGGGCAGGCGGCTGGAGGAGGCGTGCTCTGGACCCTGGGCCTGAGGGGCCTGAGGGATGTGAACTCACAGCCTCGCCTTTGGGTCCCCGGGGCCCGGGCCCGCCTTTGGCTCCTTTCACGCCGGAACTTCCTGGGGCTCCGTTGTTGCCTTGATAGCCCTGCGGAGAGGTAACAGCTCAGCCAGGCAGGACGGCCCGGGCCACTTCGGCAGGCTCGGCCTCCCTTGGTCTGGCAGTGGGACAGAGAGGCTGGTGGCCTGCTCAGGGCATGGGCTGTCCCGACTGCTTCCCACTTCGGTGGGTCCAGTGGGCACTGCTGGTGTGTGGCGGGGGCAGGACAGCAGGGACCCTCAGGGGCACTTGCCTTGCTTCCCTTGGCCCCGTCCTCTCCTGGGGGCCCTCTGCGTCCTGGGCGGCCAGCGTCCCCCTGGAAGGATTTGGAGAAATCAGCGTCACGTCCTTTGGGTGCTGGCCATGGGCAGGGCTCTGGAGGCGCTGGGAGCTCGTGCCTCCCCTCCCATGTAGGCGGAGCACACTCTTGGGGGGCAGGGCCCCCATGAAGCTCCAGGTGAATTAATTGGACATGGCCTTGTCTGTGCATGCTGACTTCTCGGGGACAGGCTGCCTTCCTGGTCCTCCAGGGTCCTGGGCAGCCAGGGGAGCGGATGCAGGCAGCACAGTGGTGCCTCAGGTGGCCTAAGAGGCAGAACCCCACAGGCATCTGAGAGCCTTCCACGGGAGCCCCCTGGAGGCCTGGGAGGAGGGTGGGCTTGCTGCTACGGCCATTCAGGCACCCTGCAGTTGCCTGAGCCAGGACACACGGTCCTGAGGTAGACATGAGCTGGTGAAGCTCCTGAGGGCACCCTACAACCCCCTCAGCATGGGCACCCCACAGCCTCCCAGGCAGAACACGCCTAAGCCTTCTCCCCCCGACTGCCTGGTCTGCGGGGACAGGTCCCCTCCGCTGTGCTCCTCGGCCCAGATGCCTCCCCCAGAGGCGGGGCACCTGGAGGGCAGTGACCCGTTCTGCTCCGGCCGCCACCACCCTGGCGAGGCCGCCTACCTTGGCACCTTGGTCTCCGGGTTCCCCAGGGCTGCCTGCGTCCCCTGGGTAGCCGTCGAGGCCCTGTGAGGGAAGGGGGAGAGAGGCTGTCCTGGGTCTCTTGCTGCGAGCTGCACTTGGGGTTCCCCCGTTAGCACAGGGTTAGCTGACATGGGGGAGGTGACCAGCGTCCCCCGCAATGTCTGAACTGGACGCTCCGCCTGGGTCTCAGTGGCCGGAATCCACCGGGGCTGGGCAGGACGCTCGACAAACCTCAGAGCCGAGCTCGTCATGACTCTGGGAAGCCCCAGAGGCCATTTCGTCCTGTTGTGGCCCCAGCTCAGGCTGACCCCTGGGTGGGGTCAGGGACAGGCAGGGCAGGGCTGAAGGAAGAATCCAAGCTCAGGGACTCCCAGCTTCCCCACTCCCACCTGGTGCCTGGAGCCTCTACAGGGCACCACCTTAATGTGAGGAGGAGCCAAGGCCATGCTTACCCGACTCCCGGGGTCTCCCTTGCAGCCAGGGGGTCCAATGCGCCCCAGCTTGCCCTGAAAGACGAGAGGGGAGCAGATGTGTCAGGGGCGAGATTCAGGGGACGATGCACCAATGACAGGTGTAAATGGCAGGCGAAGTCCATGTTGGTCTATACCCACTGGGCACATGCGTGTGACTGTGCCCTTTAATGGCTTGAATGTTACGATGGCATCTCTGTGGAGGAGGGAGAGTCCCTGGCTGCAGCTGTGAGCACGAGTGTCCACAGTGCCCCCTTCATGTGTGTGCATGCCTGTGTGCATGTGAGGCATGTGTGCATGTGTGAGTGCACTTGATGCTTGTGTACACGTGTGTATGTGTGCGAACTACCACTCGGCCATTCTGAGGTTCTGCAGAGTAGACTTGGAAGTTCCTACAGGGCTCGGCCCTGGTTTTCAGAAGCAAATGCCTAATCACGCTCCGTGATGCCCTCGTTTGTCCTGCATCCCCTGGACAGGTTGAAACTGGGGTGCTGAAGCCACAAACTGCGGGCAGTGGCCAGTGGGCCAGGTCTAGAGGCCTGGCCCCAGGGAGGGATCTGAGAGACTGAGAAAGTACCGCTGTGCACGACCCTCATGCCCGGCCCAGCACGCAGACCCAGGAGCGTTACCTTCTGTCCATCGGTCCCGTTCTTGCCGGCCAGGCCAGGGGCGCCCTGTGGGGAGGAGGAAGAGGGATTCTCGTCATCCCTGATCATCATCCCCTCGGAGCAACAGGAAGGGGGGTGCCCTGCTCGCCCAGCCTACCACCTGGCTTACCTTCCGCCCATCGGCTCCAAATTCTCCCTGCAGAAGGAAAGTGCGGCCATTAGCTCAGGCCTCCAGCATCACAGACCCGCTGCCTTAGGGACCCAAGTCTGCCCTCGGCAAACATGAGGCCAGAAGGACCCCAGACCAAGGCCACCGCCAGCACGAAGCCCATCATGACCCCAGCAGGAGTCACAAGCTCCCTGAGGACACCGGGGAGCTGGGGCCGAGGCTCACGCAGAGGCCGTGTGCAGTCTGGCTGCTCCGACTCGAAATCTCACCTTCTCTCCTTTGAAACCAGGAACACCCTGAGGTCGGAAGGAAAGAAAAGCAGCGTTATGGCGGGGCGTGTGCACGGGACCCAGCAGACCACCAGAGCGGGCGGTGGCCGGTGGCCTCAGGCTGGGAGGCCTGACCAGGGCTCAGGCTAGACACTAGGTTTGGGGACAACACTCAGAATGGTGCTTCACTTCCCTGGGTCGGGGGGCGGTGGGGCGTGGGGGGGCGGGAGAGGGAGGGCTGGCTGGGCCAGAGACATCTCGATCCTATGGGCTGGCCCCACCTGGAGCCAGGCAGCCCTGGGCTTGTCCCCAAGTCCCCAGCCACTGGGGCGGGGCCAGGGGCAACTTGCCTTGGGTCCTGGGAATCCGATGGGACCTTCAATGCCTGGATCCCCCTGTGGGAAAAGAAAAGAGGGCCGTGGGTGTAACCTCAGCCTGGAGAGCAGGAGCTGCTGCAGCGGGTGGGGGGACACTTACCTGTCGGCCCTTCTGTCCAGGCTCTCCAGGCTCCCCCATGTTGCCCTTGGCGCCCTGCAAGCAGACGACACAAAAGGGGTAAACCAAGGCAGGGAGGGGCAGGCTGGGCCACCAGGGACCCTGTCACTGGCTTCTGGGAGGTGGAAGAGTACATCTCAGGGTTAGAGTGACTTGGCTGCTGGTCCCACCCCGGTGACAACGGCAATGCCGCGGGGACGTCGTAGAGTAGGGCCAGCTGCCCCCGAGAACCCTGGCCTCTGTCAGACCAGGGCCCGTTTTGATCCTGTTTCTCTGAGCTCTGACGGACAGCCCCGGGGTGGGGCACCCGCCAGGCCCCTGCAGCGGCGACACCGGCCTAGAAGGCACCCACCCTTGAGGGCACGCTGCTCAAGACACCAACTTGATTATTTTATAAAAGTATTTTAATGGCAAATCTTCACTTAAAAAGTACCCCTACTCTTCTCAAAATGCCATTTAAAAGGAAGTAGATAAAAATGGAATTTTAGTTCCTTCCGGGTCAGAAGTGTTGCGCCCATGGAGGTTTAGTTGGCCCTGAATTCATAGTTCAAGAGGGGGCGGGGGCTTCCGGGCTTCCGGGCTTCCGGGCAGACCCCAGGGTGGTCTGGGTAGCTTACCTTTTGTCCACGGTAGCCCTTGGGGCCAGGGGGCCCAGGGATCTCCAGACAGCTCACCTTGTAGCACTGAAACAAGAAGGAAGTGAGGCCAGAATGATGGGTCCCAGTTGAGAGGGAGGGGGAGTGGAGGTCCCCGGGACTGCTGAGGGTGGGCTGTCCCGAGCACGGGGCTGGAGGAAGGACCAGGCTCAGGAGGTGCCCACCAGGGTGGGGCTCTCCGTAGGCTCTAGTCAAGTTTTGGAAACCGAGGCTGGGTTGAGCAATGACTGACAGTAGCAAGGACTGAACAGCGGTTGGCTAGGCTAATAGTCCTTGTGCCTGCGTGTTACCCCGCTGTGCTGTGAGCAGCTTTCTAGGGGAGGGTGTGCTTGTAGGAGCCGAGCTGAGTGGGAAGCACTCCTTCCTGGGCTGTGAGCTGGGATGCACAGGAGTGGGGCCATGTCAGGGACCCAGGGCTGCAGATCCTGCACTGGGCACCCAACCGCCGCCCATCTTCTCCTGGACTGGCTCAGGTGGACGGAGCCTGTCAGTCCAGAGAGCCACCCTCAAACTCAACGCTCAGCTTGGCGTGTGATAAGTGGGTGACCCTAATGCCGACCTCCTGGGTTTAAACAGCCTGGTTCAGGTCAGAAGCCCTTTGTCCCAAACTCAAGAGTCTCAGGCCCTACGTGGAGCAGAGGGGCCTCTCTCCCTTGCCTCCGGGGAGTGCCAGGGGGCTGGCAAGCGAGGCGTGTGATCTTTGCTGGGTTAGCGCCTCAGAGGCCCCAGGGCACACCCGGCGGGGCTGGCATGGACAGAAATGCCTCTCACCTCTCCATAGGCTTCATGTTTCTGTAGAAAAGACAGAGAGAAACCCTGGTTAGCCATGAGCTGGTGATCAGGCAGCTCCGCATCCAGCAGAGAACGCGGGACATCGGAGAAGGCAGGGCCCTGACCAGAGCTCACCCCCTTCATTCACCAAGGGGGTCGCTGATGCCCAGTGACCAGGTCCCAGGGCTCTGCACCTCACTCCCCACCCCACACCCAGGGGGTGGACCGTGGCCCTGGGAGGAGGGGGCGCCGCAGTCGCTCACCATGACCTTGATGATGCGGTTGATGGTGTCCTGGTCGATCTCGGTGGAGTCGGGCAGCATGGTGGCGTAGTTGCTGCGGTAGAGCTCCTGGGGCGTGCTGGCGATTTCCCGCAGGCCCTGCTCGTTCAGGTTCCTGTTGGGGGCCACGGCGAAGAGCCGGATGCCCTCCTCGCGGGCCCGCTCAGCCTGCATCTTGATGCCACCGCACGGGCTGCCAGTGACGTGGCCGTCGGTGATGACCACCGCGAAGTTGACGGCGCCGTTGCTCCTGTGCTGCCGGATCTCCCGGGTCATGTTAGCCAGCGCGCAGTCGGTGAACGTGCCGCGGCGGAAGGAGCGGATGCTCTGCAGGCCCTTGGTGAAGGAGGCCCTGTCGCTGCCCGGCGGGCTGAACACCTCCACCTGGTCGGAGAAGTGCAGGCCGCCGTAGCGCCAGCTCAGGGCCACCTGGTCCAGGTACAGCTCGTCCTGCAGTTGGCTGATGAACTGCGGCACGAACTGCTGCATGTGGTAGAGCAGGCTGTCGGTGGGGGACTGCATGGTGACGCTCTCCGAGGTGTCCAGCACAAAGTACACGTTGACCGGGCAGTCGGCTTTCTCTGGGGGACACAGGAGGAGTCAGGGGGCTGCACACGGAGGGGCTGTGGTGAGCCATCCCGGGGCTCTGTGCGCACGGGTGGTCCTGGGCTCTGCCCCCCACCAGCCTCACCGGCACGCTGGGCCCCGGCTCCCAACCGGCTGTCCCTGCTGCCCGCTTTGGTCACCCAGGAGCCCCGGCCCCCGCGGCTGTACCTGGGCAGTTGCTGCCTCTCTCCGATGTCTCGGGTGCGATGACCTCCTGCTGCTGGGCGTGCAGGGTCCCCAGGAGGCCCCAGAGCAGGAGGATGGAGCGGGAGCCTCGGAGCATCTTGGCAGCACCGGTGGGTGGTCCCTGACGTCCTGCAACAGGGAAGAGCGGCCGCTGCAGACAGAGGCCCATGAGGGGTCTTGGAGCCCCTCCTGGTCCCGACGGTGGGGGTGGCACACACCGAGGGTCAGCCAGCACCTGGGCTAAGGGGCCCTGGATGGGCCACAAGCATCGAGTGGGCACAGAGACTGCAGGCTCTGGGCTCAGTTCTGGGTGGGATTAGCACGTTCACCGCTGTCCCTGCCCCGGAGCCTCCGTCGTCGGAAGACGGCCCGATTCTTGGGAACTGAAAGCATTGTGAGGACCCTGGGGAGGGTGCTGGGGGCAGGGCAGAGGGGTCGGCTGGGGGTGACCGGGAGGAAGGGCAGCGGGGGAGGGGTGCGTGAGGTCCAGGCTGGCGTGGGGACGGGCCTTGGTACTTGATTCCTCCTATTTGTCCAAATGGCCCCACACTGACTGGTTAGGGCAGTGATGGCGAACCTATGACACCTATGTCACCTCTGACAGGCGAACTCATTTTTTTGGTTGATTTTTCTTTGTTCAATGGCATTTAAATATATAAAATAAATATCAAAAATATACATCATTGTTTTACTATGGTTGCAAATATCAAAAAATTTCTATCTGTGACACAGCACCAGAGTTAAGTTAGGGTTTTTCCAAATGCTGACACGCCGAGCTCAAAAAGTTCGCCATCACTGGGTTAGGGAGAAAGGCCTGGAGGTGGAATAGAGGGGCCGGCAGGCAGCGGGTGCCCGGGACTGGGGGGCCTTCCCAGAGCCAATGGCTGTGCCCCGGCAGGTGTTCACGGATCTGTTTCCCCGTCGCGTGCTGCTCCCTGTGCCCGGGCCCATCCGGCGGCCACACAGGCAGGGAGAAGACCTGGAGGCTGGGCGGGCTGGCTGGGCATAGGGACCAGATGTGAGAGGAATGAGAACTCTCTGTGGGAAGGTGGGGAAGGGGCTCGGCTCAGATGTTCTGCTGGAGACCCCTGCAACCTCACACCCACCCCCCGCCCCCAAGCTGCCTCTCAAAGCCCCCAGATCACAGGGCAGGCCCAAAGAAGTTGTGGCCTTGCCAGGAACTCGGGGTCCTGTTGGTGAGGGCAGCACTAGCTGGCTGGGCTCTCACAGGACTGGGGGTGTGAGGCGGTGCCTGGAGAACTTTGGGGGAAACAGGCATCAGGGCACTTTAGCGCAGTTACGGGCATCACCGCTGTGGGAACCTCTTATGTTTGAGAGGAGGTGGATGGCGGGAGGCGGGGGCAGGTGTTACTACACCGGGGTTTACGGTGAGAGGGGCTGGTCCTGGCATAGTTAGGGGTGAACAGGACATGACCCTGCCTCCCTGACATGCGCACATGGATAGGACAAGAGACCATGATCCTGCAAGTAATGGCTGTGACCCAGTATGTAGGCTTTGACAGTTGCCGAGATCAAAGCAAGCTCAGAGGAAGCACCAGGGAATCCAGGAGGGCTTCCTGCAGGAGGTGACAGATATGCCGGACAGAAAGCCAGCCACAGGAAGGGAGCTCCTGCCCAGGCAGAGGCTGGTTCAAGAGGAGGGCGGAGACAACACGGTGAGATGGGGCTGAGAAAGTAGTGTGAGTGGCAGACTAGGGCCCTGAAGAACCTGGAAACTACAGGGAGTTGAGCTGGGACAGTCAGAGCCAACGGGTCCAGAGACATCAACCACTGGTAATGGCCACTGTGGGACCTTAGTCAGGGAGGCCGCTCACAGCTGAACACCGGATGTGGGCCCAGCTCTGTTCTCCAGTACCCTTCACCCTGCAGCCCCCATCGGGGAGAGACCCAGTGGGAGTGCCGTGCGTACCACCCTGATCCGCCTGCTACAGGTGGGGGAGGAGAGAACCTCGGGGCCAGAAAGACGGCACCCGGATTGGCCCTGCTCCCCTCACCCCCAACACAACACACACACACACACACACACACACACACACACACACACCCCACATACACATCACACACTTAATAAATTAAAAGAGGCCCACATAATAAAGTGTACTGGTAGAAAATCTTACTCTTTGCTCTAACTCAAAGAAAGAAATTTTCATTACAATAAAATTGTAAGGAAAACTTTCAAAAATATTTACATAGGAAAGAACAGAATAGCAACGACAAAATACAGGAAACACCTAAAGGGAAAAATAATTTTGTCTCTGTGGGAGACAGCTTCCAGGGTGGCCCCAAATTATTCTTGCCTCCTGGTATCCATGTCCTCACGAAGTCCGCCCACACACTGAATCATCGCCGGCCTGTACGACCGACAGAATAACCTGGAAGAGACGGTGTGTGACATCTAAGACTAGGTCATCGAAGACCCTGTGGTTTTGCCCGGTTCTCTTGGATTACCTGCTAAAGGGGGAGCCAGCTGAACGGGAACCCTCTCAAGCAACCTTTGCGGAAGCCCCCGAGGGAGGAACGGAGGCTTCCAGCCAACAGCCGGGGAAGGGAGCTGTCTTAGAAGCAGGTCCTTATCCCAGTCAAGACTTGAGATGACCTCATCCCTGGCCAATTGCACCTCATCAGGGCGCCTGAGCTAGACTCACCCGGCCAAGCCACTCCTAAATTCACAAGCTGAATAAATTACAGGATAGTAAATGCGTATTGTGTTAAATCTCTAAGTTTTGAGGTAACTTATTATGTGGCAATAGAAAGCTAATAGAGGCATCAAACACAAATCGAGAAAAGGAGATGGTGGCAGGGCTGGGACAAGGGCTCACACTGTGAGTAGAAATAAAGGTAATCCTATCTCACACAGGGAACCCAAATAAATCTCTGGAGAAGTAACTGAGTGCAAAACATGGACCAAAAGCCCTTGAAGAAAATAGAAAGGATGAAATGACAATGAAATATCTTCTATGGTTACTCTCTATCAGACACTATGCCACATCATCTATTTTTGATTAATTTTTGTTAATCCTCACCAGAGGATATTTTTCCATTGATTTTTTTTAAAGAGAGAGTAGAAAGGAGGGGAAGAGACAGATAGAAAGAAACATTGATGTGAGAGAGATTCATTGATTGGTTGCCTCTTGCACGCACCTCGACCAGGACAGGGATAGAACCTGCAACCGAGGTATGTGCCCTTGACCGGGAATCGAACCCGGGACCCTTCATCCACTGAGCCAAACGGCCAGGGCTAGGCTACATCATTTAGCACTTACAACAGTCCTCGGACATAGGTACTATTATACCATTTCATAGCCAAGGAAACGGAGAGTAAGTGTACGTAACTTGTCCAAGGTGTTCAGCTAATAGCTGAGGTCCAAATCCAGTAGGGACTTCACTATGGGTTCCACAGAAATGGAAAAGGTTGTAAGAGAGTATTATAAGTAACTGTAACCTAGATAAAATGGACAAATTCTGAGAAACACAAAACCTCTGAAGACCAAACCATGAAGAAATAGATATTCTGAACTGATCTATAAGTAGTAAGGATATTGAGTCAGTAATTGAAAATCTCCTGACAAAGAAAAGCCTTGGACATGATGGCTTCACTGGTGAATTCTACCAAACATTTAAAGAAAAACTAACACCAATACTCCTCAAACTTTCCCCTTTCAATTCACCAAACAACAATTGAAGAGGAGGGAATACTCCCTAAGTCATTCCATGAGGCCAACATTATCCTTATACTAAAGCCAGACAAAGACACTACAAGAAAAGAAAACCATAAACCAATATCCCTTGTGAACATTGGTACTAAAATCCTTAACAAAATATTAGCAAACAGAATTCAGCAGATAGTAAAAGTGTTAAAAACCATGACCAAGTGGGATTTATTTCTGGAATGCAAGGATGGTTCAACATATAAAAATCTATCAACGCAATACATCACATTAACAGAACAAAGGAAAAAAATCCTCATAATCATCTCAATTGACACACACACAAAACTTTTGATAAAATTCAACACCCTTTTATAATAAAAACACTCAACAAACTAAAAATAGAAGGAAACTACCACAGTGTAAGAAAAACCATAAATGAAAATTCCATAACAAACATACTCAATGGTGAGAGGCTGAAAGCTTTTCCTCTATGATCAGGAACAAGGCAAAGATGTCCACTTTTGTCACTTCTCCTCAACATAGTATTAGAAGTCCTACCCAGAACAGTTAGGCAAGAAAAAGAAATAAAAAGCATTCAAATTGCAAGGATGAGATAAAATAATCTGTTTACAGATGTTATGATCTTATATGTAGAAAACCCTAAAGATCCCATAAAAAGAAACTTAGAATAAATAAATTCAGCAAAGTAGCAGGATACAAAGTCAACACTCAACAATCAGTTGCAGTTTTGTGCACTAACAATAAACAATGCAAAAAGCAAATTAAGAAAACAACTCCATTTACACTAGCATCAAAGGAATAAGCTACTTAGAATTACCTTTACCCAGGAGGTGAAATACTTATTCACTGAAAACTATAAAACGTTCCTGAGAGACATGGATAAATGGAAAGATATTCCACATTCATGGATTAGAAGACTTATATTAAGATGTCAATACTACCAAAGTGATTTAAAGATTTAATGCAATCTTTATCAAAATGTCAATGTTGATTTTTTACAGAAATAGAAAAATCCATTCTAAAATACATAAGGAATTTCAAGAGACCTCAAAGAACACAAACAATCCTAAAAGACAAGAACAATGCTGAAGAACTCACACTTTCTGATTTCAAAACTTACTATAAAGCTATGATAATCAAAATAGTATGGTAATGGCATAAAGATAGATAACAGACCAATGGAACATAATAGGGAGTCCAGAAATGACCTTTGCAAAAATAGTGAAATGATTTTCAGCAAGGGTGTCATGACCATTCAATGGGGAAAAAGACAGTTTTTCAACAAATAGTGCTGGGAAAACTGGATATCCACATGCAAATGAATGAAGGTGGAATCTTACCTAACACCATACATAGAAATGAACTCAAAATGGTCCTGGCCTAATGTAAAATCTAAATCTATAAAAATTTAGAAGAAAACACAGGGCAAAATCTTCACAACATTAGATTTGGTGTTGACTTCGAGGATATGACACAAAGAGCACAAGCAACTAAAAAGATAGACAAATTGGACTTCATAAAAATTAAAAAGAAAATTGTGACCCAAAAAGCAACCTACAGAATAGGAAATAATATTTTCAAATAATTTTTTCTGATAAGGGATTAGTATCCGTAATTTAGAGAACTAAAAATCAATGACAAGAAAACCCAAACAACACAATTCAAAAATGGGCTAAGGACTTAAAATAGACATTTCTTTAAAGAAGAATTATAAATGGCCCATAAGCACACAAAAAGATGCTCAACATTACTAATTAGGGAAACACAAATCAAAATTATGAGATACCAAATCATACTCATTAGGATGGCTGCTATAAAAAAACAACATCCCAGAAAATAAAAAGTGTTGAGGAGAATTCAGAGATACTGGAATTGTTTGGTGGGAATGTAAAATGGTAGAGCTATTGTAGACAACAGTATGGTGGTTCCTTAAAAAAATAAAAGTGGATTTCCCATATGATCCAGCAATTCCACTTCTGGGTATAATTCCACTCAAAAGAATTCAGAGCAGGGTCTCAAAGAGATATCTGTACACCCATATTCATAGCAGCACTATGCACAATGGGTAAAACATGGAATCAACATGAGTGTCCATTGATGGATGAATGGATAAATATAGTATGGTATATACATACAATGAAATATTATTCAGTCTTAAAAGAGAAGGAAATTCTGACACACGCTACAATATGGATAAACCTTAAGGAAATTATACTAATAAAACAAGCCAGTCACAAAAAGACAAATACTGGTAAGACTCCAATTACATGAGATACTTAGTATCAGAGAGCCAGGAGGTAGAATGGTGGCTGCCAGGGGCTAGGGGAGAGAATGGGGAGTTACTAGTAAGTGTTTCATGAGGACAGATTTCAGTTTTGTGAAATGAAAAGAATTGTGGAGATCCAGGTGGTGAAGGGCACAACAGTATGAATATACTTCATACCATCTACACTAATAAAAAAGAAACATGCAAATTGGTGTCACTCTGCTACACCCACAAGCCACGCCCACCAGCCAATCAGGAGCAAGCATGCAAATTAACCTAACCAAGATGGCGGCGGCCACAGAGCTGGAGCAAGCAGGAGGCTTGGGTTGGCCCCAGCGATGGAAGAAGCCAAGCTTCCACCTGTCCTGGCCAGCCCTGGCCTCCACTCACGGCTACAAAGTTTCAATTATAGAAGATAAATAAATCCCAGATACCTGCTTTTCTCTGCTCAAGGAGGCGCTGAAAAAAAAAAAGAAAAAAGGAGGGGCTGGGAGCTTGGGTCACCAGGAGCCATGGCCAGCCTGCAAACAGCCATCAGCTCCTCACCCAGGCTGGCCAGGCACCCCCGTGGGGACCCCCACCCTAAAGGGGCTGTGGCCAGACTGCAAACAGCCATCAGCCCCTCACCCAGGCTGGCCAGGCACCCCAGTAGGGACCCCCTCCCTGAAGGGGGTGTGGCCAGCTTGTAAACAGCCCTCAGCCCCTCACCCAGGCTGGCCACACCCCCCCAGCAGGGACCCTCACCCCATGGGGGTGTGGCTGGCCTGCAAACCACCACAGGCCCCTTGCCCAGGCCGCCCCATGCCCCAAGGGAACCCCCACCCTGATCTGGGACACCCTTCAGGGCAAACCAGCTGGCCCCCACCCGTGCACGAGGGCTCTATCCTATCTAATAATAGACAAACATGGTAATTGACCATACCTTTGCTATGTCTCCCATTGGCTAATCAACACGATATGCAAATTAACCGCCAACAAAGATGGTGGCTAATTTGCATACTGCAGGCAGGGTGGGCCAGCGCGAGCCGCCATCCGGGGCCCCCGTGTGCCACCTAAGCCCCGCCCCCAGCCGGGACCCCTGTCTGTGGCCCTGGGCGGGCAGGACCCCCACCTGTGGCCCTGGGCGGCGGGGCTTGGTGGCGCAATTGGCCCAAGGAAGCCCTATTCTTGCAGGAATCCTCCTGCAACGGGCTTCTAGTCTATATTAACACATTGTATGCGGGAAACGTATTTATACGTTTTATGTTGACTGTAGTAGTAGAGCGCGGGACACGTATTAATACGTTTTTTATAGACTAGCGGTAGAATGCGGGTAACGTATAAATACGTAAACTAAAGTTATCGTAATTTTACTGAACATTGCCATTTGCGCAAAAAATTAGCAAAAATGGCTCGCGCCACCTGTTAGCGCGTGATAAAAACTACCCGCAAACAATGTGTTAATAAAAGGGTAATATGCTAATTAGACTGGGAGACCTTCCAGGAGACCTTCTGAACGTTCTTCCGGATAAAGCTATGGCGGCGGGGCCGAGATAGAGGCGGTTAGAGGCCAAGAGGGGAGGGCAGTTGTGGGTGATCAGGCTGGTGGGGGGCGGGGCCATTGGGGGTAAGCAGACCAGCAAGGGGGCCAGTTGGGGGTGAGCAGGTCATCAGTGGGGGTCAGTTGGAGGTGACCAGGACAGTGAGGGGGGGCAGTTTGGATTGATCAGGCCAGCAGGGGGGCAGTTGGGGGTGAGCAGGCTGGCAGGGGAGGCAGTTTGAGGCGAGCACACTGGCACGGGAGGCAGTTGGGGGTGATCAGGCTGGTGGGGGGCATTTAGGGGCAAGCAGGCCGGTGGCAGGGGGAAGTTGGGGGCGAGTAGGCCAGCAGGCAGAGTGGTTAGGGGCAATCAGGCAGGCAGGTAGGCAGGTGAGCAGTTAGGAGCCAGTAGTCCTGGATTGCGAGAGGGATGTCCGACTGCCGGTTTAGGCCTGATCCCTGTAAACCGGCAGTAGGACATCCTTTGAGGGGTCCCAGATTGGAGAGGGTGCAGGCCAGGCTGAGAAATGCCCCCTCCCCTGTGCACGAATTTCGTGTACCAGGCCACTAGTTGAACTATATATACACTCACAATGGTTAAGATAGTAAATTTTATGTTATGTGTATTTTACTACAATTTTTAAAAATCGGGGGGAGAAAAATTCTTACATATTAGTAAAAATAAGCACCCATGAGACAAATGGGGAAATCATAACCTGGCAAATAACAACACTACAAACAGTCAGTGATCAAAAATGTTGAACCACACAAAAACCAAGAACTCACACAAATCAACAAGACGCCATTCCTCATCCATGAAATTGGCAAATAAGAAAAGAGACAGTCCATCGTCTGTCCCTGATGACGGACACCCAGGGCCTTCTCCACTTCTCTGGTGGGCATCTGACAACCACCTTGAAAGCCTTGACACCTTTCAGAAGTTTTGGCTCAGACCCTGCTCTACTGGGAGTAGAGACCCCTCACAGCTGGGGTCCCCACCCTCCGCCTGCTCATCACAGTGTCTGCAATACACCACCATGAGGCTGGTGTGGCGTGGGTGCTGACATGCTTTGGGTCCTGGCGGGTCTGTGGAGGAGGTTGCTTTATGATATGGCCTGAACCCAACATGTGCCCCTTGGAGGGGTCACCCCACCCCCCATCCCCCCCAGGGCCTGTTCACTGAGCTGATGAACCCTGCTTTGTATAAATGTGAAGAAGGAGCCACAAGAGAGACTGACCCATTGAAATGTGGGCTGTGTTTAAAAGGAATCAAACTGTTTAAAACATCCTAAGAGCTAATTTCTCCCCACCAGCATGACAAAGTCTTTTGTGGCTGTAAACTTGACCTACCTACACCCCATGCACCTGGAGACCCCCAGCAGCCCCGCAGGTAAAAGTACTATCAATCCTGACCTCATTACACAGATGAGAAATGGGAGCCTGCAGAGGAGCGTGGGCGCGGCCCACTCCCCAACAGAGCCCACCGAGCTGGCTGGCGATGCAGAGTCCCCATTGGGTGTGGGCGTGCACTGCCCAGTGCAGGGGCCTGTGCCCCACCTGACCAGGTGGCCCAGTGGACCACGCCCGACGTTGCCCCTGGGCATTGCCTTCCCTGTGGCTTCCCCTGCAGACGAGCCCAACAATTGCCCCGACCAGCTGTGGTCTTCCCGGGCCTCCCAGGTCACTTTCAACAGCACAGCATGGCAGCTTTAAAGAGGCCGGAGTGGCCCCGAGGCCTGTGAAACCCACGTCCAGCCAAGGGGACACATCTGGGCCCCGGGTGCCCAGCCCCTCCAGTCTGGCCAGGAGGTTCTGAGTCACGTATGCCCGGGGCCCAGTTCCACTCTCCTTTCTCTGAATGACTGAGGCAGACAACTTCCCTCCTGGAGCCCTACATTCCCGTCCCTGTCCCCGCCTCCTGGCCGCGGATGTTAAGCAGATGTAAGATGGCCTCCTGGTCAGAACGGTATTGAAAGGAAAAAATGAGGGAAATCTGTGGATCTCAAGCCTCCTTCTCTTTGGCGTCCATCTAAACGTGCAGTTCCCCTCCGCTGGGACAGCGGCTTAGAGCAGCAGTGTGGGCGCGGGAGCCTGCAGTCTCTTCTCTGGGTACAGGGGCCATACTGCGGGTGGGCAATGGGCAGAGAGGTGGGAACACCTGAGCCCCTGCATCCTGCCGTTTTGTGTAGTTACTATGTAACTAGGGTCCGTAGGCCTCCCAGAGGTTGACCCCCGCCTTGCCCTGAGGGTGCTGGGCTCCCGGAGTTCTGCTGGACGGGTGGGGTGGGGAGTGCTGGGTGGGGCAGGGCCCTCCTGCCCCCATGGGAAGCCACCAAAGGTGAGCTCAGCTGGGCTCCCACCTCACTCCCTGCTGCGACCACTCAGCCCCCTGCTTGTCTCCCCAGCAGACTTTGAGGGGAGAGGCAGGGATGTAGAGGGCACCTCCAGCCTCAGAGAATGGGGGTGGGGGGGGGGAAGGCTGCGTTATTGCTGATACTGAGGGTGGGGGTGTGTGACCTGTCCCCACTCCCCGCCCTGTTTCTACCCTTGGGGTATCTAAGACCCCCGCCTCCTCCTCTCCATCCCCCTTTCTTCCCTCCCCCCTCACCCCAGATCATTCTGTCGGGGCCATTCTTTCCAGGAGGAGTGCTCTCTCCCTCAGCCCAGGGGTGAGGGGCCAGCACCCCTGGAGACCCTGTGCCCAGTTCCACACAAAGGGGAGGTCTCCCAGGGGTGGCTGGGGCTGAATCCCTCTGAAGGTGTCCTCCAGGCCACAGATAACCCAGAGGTCCCAGGGCCCCGGTCTGACTGCAGCCGCTGAGCCCCTCCAGCTACTTGGTAACTTGTGGAGGGAGGGGGTGAGGCCCCAGCAGACAGCCCGAACTGCAGCATGTTAGCCGGGGACCAGGAGTAGGGGGGAAGCCCCATTCCAGCTCTGTCCCAGAAGAGGCCAAAGTGGGCACCGTCCAAACTCGGCACCGCCTGGCCCCACTGCCGAGGCAGCTAAGGCGTGGACGTGAGGAACTGTGATCCAAGATCCAGTGGTTGAAATGGGGCCGCGAAGGGGGGCCATTACCGCGGGGAGAGCTGTCGGGGCGCGGCCCGGGAGAGCCCACCCGGGGCGCCCGCGGACCGGGACCGGGACCGGGTCCTCCGCGTCCCGCACGGTCCTGTCCCGTCGAGCAGGACTTGCCAACCAGCAGGACGCGGCTCCAGGCGGGCTGCCCGGGCTCCGGGGCCGGACCACAGGTCCCCACTTTGTGGGTCCCGGGGCCAGGGTCAAGGGGCGCTTACCTGACCCCGAGCGCGCGGGGCGCCCTCGCTGTGCACGTCCGAGGATCAGGTCCTGGCCGCGGAGAGCCGCGCCGAGTGGGCAGGAGGGAGGGGACGCGGGAGGGGCCGCCGTCTTTATACCTCCCCGCCCCCTCCCAGCCCGCCCCCGGAGCGCGGCCACGGGGAGGCGCTGCGGCCCCGCGGATGGGCTGGTGGGGGGACGGGCGGCCGGGGGACAAAGGGGAGAATCCGGGAGGCCAAAGTCAGTGGGAGCGGGAGAGCCACCCCCACCCGACGCGGCGAGGGTGGGGCGCTGCCACTTCTCCAGAAACAGTCGTGGGCGCAGTCAGAGCTCCCCCCGACCCCAACCCCGCTCCTTCCGCCCTGCTGCCCCGCCCGCTTCCCCGCCGTTCACTGGGGCTTGGGGGTTGGGGACCACACCCTGCACCGAGGGCCCAGGCGGGGAGACCAGCACTCCCCCTCGAAGAAGATGCGTCCCCCCAGCTCAGTTTCCCGCCCCACCCCCGTCGGTGTCCCCCAGCTCAGTGCCCCCAGCTCAGTGCCCCCAGCTCAGTGCCCCCTGCTCAGTGCCCCCAGCTCAGTGCCCCCAGCTCAGTGCCCCCTGCTCAGGGCCCCCAGCTCAGTGTCACCTGCTCAGTGCCCCCAGCTCAGTGCCCCCTGCTCAGTGCCCCCAGCTCAGTGCCCCCTGCTCAGGGCCCCCAGCTCAGTGCCCCCAGCTCAGTGCCCCCAGCTCAGTGCCCCCTGCTCAGGGCCCCCAGCTCAGTGCCCCCAGCTCAGTGCCCCCTAATCAGTGCCCCCTGCTCAGTGCCCCCAGCTCAGTGCCCCCTGCTCAGTGCCCCCTGCTCAGTGTCCCCAGCTCAGTGCCCCCAGCTCAGTGCCCCCTGCTCAGTGCCCCCAGCTCAGTGCCCCCTGCTCAGTGCCCCCTGCTCAGTGCCCCCAGCTCAGTGCCCCCAGCTCAGTGCCCCCTGCTCAGTGCCCCCAGCTCAGTGCCCCCTGCTCAGTGCCCCCTGCTCAGTGCCCCCTGCTCAGTGCCCCCAGCTCAGTGCCCCCTGCTCAGTGCCCCCAGCTCAGTGCCCCCAGCTCAGTGCCCCCTGCTCAGTGCCCCCAGCTCAGTGCCCCCAGCTCAGTGCCCCCTGCTCAGTGCCCCCTGCTCAGTGCCCCCAGCTCAGTGCCCCCTGCTCAGTGCCCCCTGCTCAGTGCCCCCAGCTCAGTGCCCCCTGCTCAGTGCCCCCAGCTCAGTGCCCCCAGCTCAGTGCCCCCTGCTCAGTGCCCCCTGCTCAGTGCCCCCAGCTCAGTGCCCCCTGCTCAGTGCCCCCTGCTCAGTGCCCCCAGCTCAGTGCCCCCTGCTCAGTGCCCCCAGCTCAGTGCCCCCAGCTCAGTGCCCCCAGCTCAGTGCCCCCTGCTCAGTGCCCCCAGCTCAGTGCCCCCTGCTCAGTGCCCCCTGCTCAGTGCCCCCAGCTCAGTGCCCCCTGCTCAGTGCCCCCAGCTCAGTGCCCCCTGCTCAGTGCCCCCAGCTCAGTGTCCCCTGCTCAGTGTCCCCCAGCTCAGTGTCACCTGCTCAGTGCCCCCAGCTCAGTGCCCCCTGCTCAGTGCCCCCTGCTCAGTGCCCCCTGCTCAGTGTCCCCAGCTCAGTGCCCCCAGCTCAGTGCCCCCAGCTCAGTGCCCCCTGCTCAGTGCCCCCTGCTCAGTGCCCCCAGCTCAGTGCCCCCTGCTCAGTGCCCCCTGCTCAGTGCCCCCTGCTCAGTGTCCCCAGCTCAGTGCCCCCAGCTCAGTGCCCCCAGCTCAGTGCCCCCTGCTCAGTGCCCCCAGCTCAGTGCCCCCTGCTCAGTGCCCCCAGCTCAGTGCCCCCTGCTCAGTGCCCCCTGCTCAGTGCCCCCAGCTCAGTGCCCCCTGCTCAGGGCCCCCAGCTCAGTGCCCCCAGCTCAGTGTCCCCAAGCTCAGTGCCCCCTGCTCAGTGCCCCCTGCTCAGTGCCCCCAGCTCAGTGTCCCCCAGCTCAGTGCCCCCTGCTCAGTGCCCCCTGCTCAGTGCCCCCTGCTCAGGGCCCCCAGCTCAGTGCCCCCAGCTCAGTGTCCCCAAGCTCAGTGCCCCCTGCTCAGTGCCCCCAGCTCAGTGCCCCCAGCTCAGTGCCCCCTGCTCAGTGTCCCCCAGCTCAGTGCCCCCAGCTCAGTGCCCCCAGCTCAGTGTCCCCCAGCTCAGTGCCCCCTGCTCAGTGCCCCCTGCTCAGTGCCCCCTGCTCAGGGCCCCCAGCTCAGTGCCCCCAGCTCAGTGTCCCCAAGCTCAGTGCCCCCTGCTCAGTGCCCCCTGCTCAGTGCCCCCAGCTCAGTGTCCCCCAGCTCAGTGCCCCCAGCTCAGTGCCCCCAGCTCAGTGCCCCCTGCTCAGGGCCCCCAGCTCAGTGCCCCCAGCTCAGTGTCCCCCAGCTCAGTGCCCCCTGCTCAGTGCCCCCTGCTCAGGGCCCCCAGCTCAGTGCCCCCAGCTCAGTGCCCCCTGCTCAGTGCCCCCTGCTCAGTGCCCCCAGCTCAGTGCCCCCTGCTCAGTGCCCCCAGCTCAGTGCCCCCTGCTCAGTGCCCCCTGCTCAGTGCCCCCTGCTCAGTGTCCCCTGCTCAGTGCCCCCTGCTCAGTGCCCCCTGCTCAGTGCCCCCAGCTCAGTGCCCCCTGCTCAGTGCCCCCAGCTCAGTGCCCCCAGCTCAGTGCCCCCTGCTCAGTGCCCCCAGCTCAGTGTCACCTGCTCAGTGTCACCTGCTCAGTGTCCCCAGCTCAGTGCCCCCAGCTCAGTGCCCCCTGCTCAGTGCCCCCAGCTCAGTGCCCCCTGCTCAGTGTCACCTGCTCAGTGCCCCCAGCTCAGTGTCACCTGCTCAGTGTCACCTGCTCAGTGTCCCCAGCTCAGTGCCCCCAGCTCAGTGCCCCCTGCTCAGTGCCCCCAGCTCAGTGCCCCCAGCTCAGTGCCCCCTGCTCAGTGTCCCCAGCTCAGTGCCCCCAGCTCAGTGCCCCCAGCTCAGTGCCCCCTGCTCAGTGCCCCCTGCTCAGTGTCCCCCAGCTCAGTGTCACCTGCTCAGTGCCCCCTGCTCAGTGCCCCCTGCTCAGTGCCCCCAGCTCAGTGCCCCCAGCTCAGTGCCCCCTGCTCAGTGCCCCCAGCTCAGTGCCCCCAGCTCAGTGTCCCCTGCTCAGTGCCCCCTGCTCAGTGCCCCCTGCTCAGTGCCCCCAGCTCAGTGCCCCCTGCTCAGTGCCCCCTGCTCAGTGCCCCCTGCTCAGTGCCCCCTGCTCAGTGCCCCCAGCTCAGTGCCCCCAGCTCAGTGCCCCCTGCTCAGTGCCCCCTGCTCAGTGCCCCCTGCTCAGTGTCCCCCAGCTCAGTGTCACCTGCTCAGTGCCCCCTGCTCAGTGCCCCCAGCTCAGTGCCCCCTGCTCAGTGTCCCCCAGCTCAGTGTCACCTGCTCAGTGCCCCCTGCTCAGTGCCCCCAGCTCAGTGCCCCCTGCTCAGTGTCCCCCAGCTCAGTGTCACCTGCTCAGTGCCCCCTGCTCAGTGCCCCCAGCTCAGTGCCCCCAGCTCAGTGCCCCCTGCTCAGTGCCCCCTGCTCAGTGCCCCCTGCTCAGTGTCCCCCAGCTCAGTGTCACCTGCTCAGTGCCCCCTGCTCAGTGCCCCCTGCTCAGTGCCCCCAGCTCAGTGCCCCCTGCTCAGTGCCCCCTGCTCAGTGCCCCCAGCTCAGTGCCCCCTGCTCAGTGCCCCCAGCTCAGTGCCCCCAGCTCAGTGCCCCCAGCTCAGTGCCCCCTGCTCAGTGCCCCCAGCTCAGTGCCCCCTGCTCAGTGCCCCCAGCTCAGTGCCCCCTGCTCAGTGCCCCCAGCTCAGTGCCCCCTGCTCAGTGCCCCCTGCTCAGTGCCCCCAGCTCAGTGCCCCCAGCTCAGTGCCCCCTGCTCAGTGCCCCCAGCTCAGTGCCCCCTGCTCAGTGCCCCCTGCTCAGTGCCCCCAGCTCAGTGCCCCCAGCTCAGTGCCCCCTGCTCAGTGCCCCCAGCTCAGTGCCCCCTGCTCAGTGCCCCCAGCTCAGTGTCCCCCAGCTCAGTGCCCCCTGCTCAGTGCCCCCTGCTCAGTGCCCCCTGCTCAGTGTCACCTGCTCAGTGCCCCCTGCTCAGTGCCCCCTGCTCAGTGCCCCCAGCTCAGTGTCCCCCAGCTCAGTGCCCCCAGCTCAGTGCCCCCTGCTCAGTGCCCCCTGCTCAGTGCCCCCAGCTCAGTGTCCCCCAGCTCAGTGCCCCCTGCTCAGTGCCCCCTGCTCAGTGCCCCCTGCTCAGTGCCCCCAGCTCAGTGCCCCCAGCTCAGTGTCCCCTGCTCAGTGCCCCCTGCTCAGTGCCCCCTGCTCAGTGCCCCCAGCTCAGTGCCCCCAGCTCAGTGTCCCCCAGCTCAGTGTCCCCTGCTCAGTGCCCCCAGCTCAGTGCCCCCAGCTCAGTGTCCCCCAGCTCAGTGCCCCCTGCTCAGTGCCCCCTGCTCAGTGCCCCCTGCTCAGTGTCACCTGCTCAGTGCCCCCTGCTCAGTGCCCCCAGCTCAGTGTCCCCCAGCTCAGTGCCCCCTGCTCAGTGCCCCCTGCTCAGTGCCCCCTGCTCAGTGTCACCTGCTCAGTGCCCCCTGCTCAGTGTCCCCCAGCTCAGTGCCCCCTGCTCAGTGCCCCCTGCTCAGTGCCCCCTGCTCAGTGTCACCTGCTCAGTGCCCCCAGCTCAGTGTCCCCCAGCTCAGTGTCACCTGCTCAGTGCCCCCTGCTCAGTGCCCCCTGCTCAGTGCCCCCAGCTCAGTGTCCCCCAGCTCAGTGTCCCCCAGCTCAGTGCCCCCTGCTCAGTGCCCCCTGCTCAGGGCCCCCCAGCTCAGTGCCCCCTGCTCAGTGCCCCCAGCTCAGTGCCCCCAGCTCAGTGTCACCTGCTCAGTGCCCCCTGCTCAGTGCCCCCTGCTCAGTGCCCCCTGCTCAGTGCCCCCAGCTCAGTGTCCCCCAGCTCAGTGTCCCCCAGCTCAGTGCCCCCTGCTCAGTGCCCCCTGCTCAGGGCCCCCCAGCTCAGTGCCCCCTGCTCAGTGCCCCCAGCTCAGTGCCCCCAGCTCAGTGTCACCTGCTCAGTGCCCCCTGCTTAGGCACAGCGGGGTTCCAGCCTTTCTCCATCTGGGACAGCTCCCGCAAGGCCACCAGTCAGAACCCGTGCCCTTGGTGGGCTCAGCCCTGTGCAGAAGGTGACAGAGGTGGGTTAGAGGGCAGGGCTGGCTGGGAAAGGCCAGGGCAACCAGGACAGCCAAAGCCTCAGGTGGGCTGGGTGGGGAGTGAGGACCCTCTTCCTTGCAAACCCCCCACAGGTACCCTTGGCGCTGGGCTCTGAGGCCACTGTGATGTCCTACCTGAGAGGAGTCTGGGAGAGGAGTCTGGCAAGGCCTTGGTGGAGCGGGAGGCCCCCAGGACCAGGGCTTCTCTGTGACATGGGATGTTGGCGGGACTGGGGGCTCGGTGCCTGGGCTGTGGGACAGGCCACATCACCGCCATCCTTGGGGGTGGGGGGAGCAGCAACATCACGCAGCTCCAGCCTCAGATGAACAGCCTTGCAAATCTCTGATTGAGTCCCCCCCACCCCCCACCCCCCGCCAAAAGGAGAGAGACCCCAGAGCTTCCTGGTCACCTGTGTGTGCCCTCGGCTGGGGCGGTGTGTGTGTGTGTGTGTGTGTGTGTGTGTGTGTGTGTGTGTCTCTGCATGCACACCCTCTGATCTTCCTGAACACCTTTCATTTGGGCTCTGATTCTCTGCACCCCACTTCCCATCTCCTGGCCAGACAGTAAGGTGCCAAAGGCAGGGGTCTGTGGAGGCAACAGTGTTCTTGGTGAGCCCAGCTGTAGTGACAGTTCAAGCAGAGGGGGAGCGACTTCCTGGGTGGGGAGGGACGGGCCGCCCCTGCAGCCCCAGGACAGGACGCCCTGCTCTGATGTCCAAAGTCCTGCAAGTTTGTCCTGACCCCAGCACACGGCCTCCCACGGGTGTCCAGCTCCCAGTGCCCCTCAGGCTGGACACCCATCAGCACCATTCTGCTTTCCACTGCCCCCTTCCCTGGGCACCAGTCACTGCTCTCCTCGGCCACAGCGCCTTTCCTGTGGGCTGTGGGTGCCTGGAGCCAGGGGGTACTGGAGAGGGTGTGTGTGTAGATAAGTGTGTGAATGTATCAGTGTGTGTGTGTGCACCCGGTAGTGTGTGAGTGCATGTGTGTCTATGTATACGTGTGCATGTGCATGAGTGTGGTAGCCTGATGATGACTATTCTGCTGCTGGGGCCCACTGACTGAGGGCCTGTGTGCTGCCCTCTGCATGCACCTGCCCGCTCACAGGGGGCTTCCCACAGGGGCTCTGGGGGTAGGAAGACAGGCCCGCTCCTTCAATTAGAGCAGTGGTTCTCAACCTTCTTAATGCCGTGACCCTTTAATACAGTTCCTCAAGTTGTGGTGACCCCCAACCATAAAATTATTTTCGTTGGTACTTCATAACTGTAATTTTGCTACTGTTATGAATCGTCATGTAAATATCTGATATGCAGGATGGATTTTCATTGTTACAAATTGGACATAATGAAAGCATAGTGATTAATCACAAAACCAATATGTAATTATATATGTGTTTTCTGATGGTCTTAGGCGACCCCTGTGAAAAGGTCATTCGACCCCCAAAGGCAGTGGTTCTCAATCTCGGCTGCACATTAGAATCACCTAGGAATCTTTTTAAAATCCTGATTTCTGCCCAAAGGGGTTGTGACCCACAGGTTGAGAACCGCTGAATTAGAGCTAGATTTGGCTCCAGGTGTTCCCACCAAGTCCTCACCTTCCCTCCCACCATCCTTCACAGGGCTCTCACCTGTGGTCTGTGGGCTCCTCCATCATGCCCTGCTCGGATCCTTCACAGCCTTGCCTCATAGACCTTTAATCAGATCCCGCCCGCCTCCTTCTGAGAGAAGCCCAGGGGACAGGGAGTGCAGGAGGGGCTTCCTGTAGCTCACCCACCGCTGGCAGGTGAAGGGGACGCCCTCCTTGGTGTGGGAGGTACAGGTAGTTCCTAGCACAAGGTGGAGGCCCAGTTGCTCGATTCCATCAAGGGCGACCTGGGAAACCATCCCCAGGGGAGGGAGCAGCTTGTGGGTGTGAGGACTCAGGTGTGTGAAGCGGGTGGTGGGTTGGCTGCTGAGTGGCACTGACAGCCCTGCAGAGGGAGAAGGGAGGCCAATGCGACTGACCACAGTGAGAGGCTCAGCCTGAGGACCACAGGCCTCTTTGGCCTGAAAGGAAATCCCACGAGGACGTGATGAGAGGACTCCAGCTCCAGGTGTTTGAATGCTCGCCCTCGCTGGTCTGCGAAGGTCAGGACCCCGGCTGGGATAACCTGAGACTCTAAAACAGTGGTTCTTTACCTTGGCTGCACATTAGAATCACCTGGGAATCTTGTTAAAATCCTGATTTCTGGGCCTCATCCTCCGGAAATTCTGTTTCTTTGTTACTAATGATGAGGCCCAGAAATCAGTATTTTAACAAGATTCCCGGGTGATTCTAATGTGCAGCCAAGGTGGAGAACCACTGCTCTAAAACATGGACCGGGACATCCGAGGGGAAGCCTGAGGACGAGGGTCTTCAGGCCCCCGACCTCTCAGGGCTTTGTAAGAGCCAACACTTCCTCTGTGCTGGGAGATGCTGAGTCCCCCGCCCTGCAAGGCACCAGGTGCCCTCATCAGATGCCACCCTACCCTGTTCTCTGGCTGGGAGGCCAGTGACAGCAAGCCAGGCCAGTGTAACCTGGGTGGGGACATGCTGGGCCTGATCAGGGAGGCAAGGAGCTGCCAGCACACCACTGCAGGAGCCAGGGGAGCCCCTGGGGAAGGCTGTGGGGTCACCGAGTAGAAGATGGGAAGCAAGCATTATTGCCTTGGAGGCATTTCCTCGGAACATGGAACTTAATCGCCTGGCAAACTCTCAGGCCATGAGCAGACTCAGTTCTGGGGAAGGCGATGGCCCGTGCCGAGCAGCGTGGACATGCACAAGCTGGTCTGGTAGGTGGCCAAGGAGGAACGGAGAGGCAGGGGCTCCGGTAAAAAGGCCCTGTTCTGGGACTAGAGCTAATTTTCCCACTCGGAAGTGTTGACTTCAGGGCACACCTCCACACACATATACTGTGATATACTCCAGTTCTCCCCCCAGAGACCTACAGCATTTATTGAGTGACTGAACATGGGGGAAGGGTCTGTCAGGATTTTTTTTTTTTTGGTTAGTCCTCACCTGAGGATATTTTTTTTCTACTGATTTTCAGAGTGGAAGGAACTGGGAGAAAGAGAGAAACACCAAAGTGAGAGAGACACATTGATTAGTTGCCTCCTGCATGCACCCCAACTGGGGCCGGGGTTGGAGCCTGCAACAGAGGTACATGCCCTTGACCAGAATTGAACATGAGACCCTTCAGTCTAAGGGCTGATGCTCTAGCCATTGAGCAACCAGCTAGGGCTGTCAAGACATTTTGAAGACAACTGGACACAGAACCTGAGTGGACACTGACTCCTGGAGACCCAAAATGTCATCATGGCCTCCTGTTGGAGGAGGAGCCAAGTAGTAAAAGGAATCCTGGCTGCCATGTTGGTCAGTGTGGGTGCCCTAGTCAACAGACCACCCAGCGGTCATGTCCCTGGTCCCCAACTGTGTAATGTGCCCGCACACTGGGATCCTGGCCTGTGTGCTCGAAGACATTATAGGAGAGACGCCCAAGGGCAAACCTTGAACACTGTCCCCTCCACGCTTGGAAGGAAAACCACAAACAGCATGGCGTCCCTGGAGCTCGAGGCCCGGAGAAGGCAGGTGTGGTGGGCCGCCATGTCTCTGTGTGGTCAAGAGCTGGCTTGGGCTTTGCAGAGAACATCAGATCCTGAAGAGTGACCCTGAGGCTTCACCAAGTAGCAGCCCAACTGCATCTGCCAGTGCCGGGCACGGTGTCCTGGTCACGGCAGATTAATAAGGTCATTGATCGGCAACCACATTCTTTTTCATCCCACTTAGAAAAGAGGATTAGGATCTCCATTCACATGGGAGGGACAGTAATACACATTTGTGCTTGGCTTCAGGGCTGTATTAATTCCCGTTCTGTCCTTATATAGTCCGAGGAGACCTGGACCACCTGGACATCCCACAGGACGCGAGACAGATGGTTACAGTCATGACATCATGCTGACTGAAGAGGACAGGTGAGTGGGGCCTAGGTGCTGGCTGTGAGACACATGTGCCCCCAAGGGTGGGAGATGAGCTCCGTGTAAATCCAGAGAGCTGCACTTCAGGGAAGTTCACAGGGGTCCGGTGGTCAGGGGCATGCTGGGATATCCCCCCAAAGTAAAATTAATTGCTGCATCTTACACCCCCCGCAAAGGAGGAAGCACAGGGCCTTAGGCCTTTCTGAGTTCTGAAGGCAGCATAGTCCATTCTGGCCCATATCTCAGGTGACACGGAGGCAGCCAGCTTGGAGGGCCAGGAGCAGGGGTGTCTGTGCAGCTGGCCCAGGCTGGGTGCTTGGACCACATGGTGCAGGAGGTGTCAGTGTGGGAAAACACACCCTGGGGAGCTCAGGGGGAGTCGGGTCTGCAGCAAGGCCGGCATCTGCAGAGCATTCACTGTCAGGGAGACGCTTCCTCCTGGGCAGGGCAGCTGCCACTGCCAGCCTCTGCCCTCGGCGACACCAGACTCTGGCTTTGGGTTGGAACCGCCGGGATGTTGGGTACTTGCTTTGCGGCCCTGCTGGGGCAGATTTGTTTCCCTTGATGTGCCAAGAGGTGGGCTTGTTCTGATGTTCTAGAATCGCAAGTGGGCTCCGTCTGCTCTGTCCTCATCATGCCCCTCTTGGCATCCCTGTTTGCCTGGCACACACTGTCCCTGTTCCTGCAGGCAGAGGCAGGACCGCTCAGGGATTCTGAGGTGCAGAGGGATGGAGAGGCACCTGGCTAAGTCCTGCCTCCACCAGGTGCCCCGGTCCCGAGGGCCTAGAAAGCTTCACCTGGGCTGCCGCCTGTTTGAAGGGCCCCCAGTTTAAGTAGGCGGCCTGGTGCCCATGCGCCCCATGTGGGTTGTGCTGCCCCCCCCGCCCCCCCTGTTTCCAGTGAAGAAGCCCATGCCACGGTCACGTGACTGCCTTTTCGCGTTCTCGAACCTGTCCATGGGGAGATGGTGTGCAGACGAGTAACACGTATATGCCTCGGTGCTTCGGAGCTAAGGGATACCTACAGAGACATGTGTGAGCCATTAGCGCAGGAGCATTCTATATTTGGTCTGTCGGAGCCCTGAGTAATGCCATTTCCGTCTGTCTGCCCACATGTTCAGGCTGAGGAGGCAGTAAGTGGTTCCGTGTGGACCGGCCCTTGTGGCTTTCTCATGCTCAGCACATCTTGTGGGACCGTTCTGGGTGGCGGGCCTTAGAAACACATTTAAGAAGACGTTTCAGGGCATGACTCTGCACTCACATTTTCCTTTGCTCCGGAGAGCAGTTTTCTCCTCCCCCACCTCAACGGTTCTCAGCTTTCTCCTGGGGCAACTCAGAAATTGCAAAACCCGCTATTAATGGGGAATGGGCAGTGTGCCCCCATATGTGTTCCAAGTCGGTGGTAGAGCAGTGGGTTTTTGCATTTTAAGTCCAAACTAAATCACCAGTCTCAGCAATCTTACCTGCGCCCTTGTGCCTTGGTCTAGTTCATGACAGCACTCGCACGTTATGAGGACTCTGTACGGATAACTGCTCACTTCTTCAGTGGGAGCCGGGGCAGAGGCCGGGCACTGGCCAGGAACCCTCAGGTGGTGGACGAGGGCACCAGGTGACAGGAAGGTTGAGGGACACTCGCTGGTGGGCAGCAGCTGCCCCGGATGGAAAGGGGCCGTGAGTATCTGATGAACTCCGGCGATGCTCTCTCCCGAGGCGTCTTTACTTCCCCTGGTGTCGGCGTTGGGCACAAGGTCATTTCTTGGGAAGCGAAGCCAGCCTGAGGGTAGCAGCACCCCAACGTGGTGTCCACAGAGCTCCCCTCACACACGTGGCCTATCAGATCCTGCACCATGACAGCCTCGCAGGACACAGTGCTCACGGGGGAGGTTAGGGAGAAAATTTCAGGTCTTTGAACTTCTTCCCCCTCCACCACCTCTGAGTACATCTAAATGACATGAAATTAGATTACAAATATTTCAAAATATTTATGTCTCATCATGAAAAGCTCCTCTTAACCAGCTGTGCTGTACTAGACGGAAAGGTCATCAGAAGGTCATGCAACTGATTTCTCTGGTGGCTTAGGAAGACCACACCGAGGGTGCCCCGGGGGCTGGCCTGGCCGGTGGGCGTGAGAACGCCAGGTGACCACCCGCAGGACTTCTCACTGGGGGTCCCTGGCGGGGGGGGGGGGGCGGGGGGCAGGGACACCAAGCCCCAAAGTCTGAGCAAAACTTTGTGTGCATTTTCCTGGGATGAGAGCCTATAGATCTCACTGGATTCTCAAAGGTACATGTAATTCTAAAAACATTGCATATTTTTAAAGAACCGGGACACAGCAAAATACACAAGAAGCATCCTGAACGGAGATTAATCTTTCTGGGATGACATAGGAGGTCCAGAGTCACCATCATCGTCCCCATGACCACTACCATCACCTCCCCACTGCCATCACCCACCACCGCCATCACCGCCATCTTCATCACCACCATGACCACTGCCAGCCCCATCACCACCGAATCAGTTATCTGTTTCTCCATAACGAACCATCCCCACACTTAGTGGCTTAAAACGACCACTTGATTTGCTCCCTTTTTGGGGTGGGTTGGCACTGTGGGCTGGGTTCAGCTGGGCAGGCCACCTGATTGCGTTCATGTGGTGGCAGCCAGCTGGAGGCTTGGAGGGGGTGGGGTGACCGAGGGTGGCATTCCTTATGGGTCTTGTGCGGCCGGGGTCTTGTTTCTCTGCCCTGTTGCTTCTCTGGAAGGATGCCTTAGACTGGAGTGCGTGGCAGCATTGTGACTGAACGAGAGCGGAAGTGCAGAGATTCTTGAGGTGCAGGCTCGGAAGCCATGCCACATCACTTCGCCGTATTTTGTTGGTCAAAGCCGGACACAGGCCAGCCGTGACTGGAGGGTTGGAGAACTAGACTCCAGCTCTTGTGGGATGTGACCACAGCTGGTCTGTACCATCTCCCTCCGTGGCCTCCAGCACCTTCCTCCAGCCTCGCCAGCCTCTCCCCAAGGCGGGCTCGGATCATGTCAGGGGCTGATCTTACAAAGACACAGCCCCTGTTCTCACAGGTCGCGCTGTGCAGGAGATTCAGACATATTCATGACGGATAAATGGTGGTGATGTGCTGCTCATACATACTCTCCAGTTGCACTCAGAGTCTCGAGGGAGAGAGAAGGGCAGGGTCCTGGTGTCTAGGGTCCTACTATCTTGAGGCAGGAGGTTGGGCCTCTGTCTGATGCAGAAGAGCAGTGTGCCCACCTACAGGACTGCCCCACACACATTCCCGCTGCCCAATATGGGGGGCGGGTCAGGAGGCAAAAGGGCTCTTTGGGCGCTGGGAGCAGGCATGAGGCCAAGTGATGCCTGGAACCCTTGGCGTCACCTGGAGGGACACACATTTCACAGACTCTCACCCCCAGCTCCTGCCAAGACTCAGGGATTATGTGACACCTTCCACCCTCCAACTGCAACACTCCCTGGCGTTCGGAAGGACAGGGCTGTGGCAGAGCGGTTTTGTGTCCTGCTGGGATGCTTACTCAGACCCCTCTCCTGGTGTGCGCCCTCAGGTTGGCCTGCTGCCCCCCGTCCCTCCCATGGGCTGACTCTGGGAGGGAGACTCAGCGCCATCAGCCTCAGAGAGGAATCAGTTCCCTTTGATGGAACCACTTTCTGGCAGGAAGAAATTTTAAATTGTCTGGCAAATCAAGCCCTAAACAGAACCAGCTTGTCTGAGGGTGAACAGCCTTAAGAGCAAATGAGCAGCGCTGACGAATTCCCACAGGCCTGCACTTGGGGTGGGCTGCGCTGTGGGCGAGTTGGAAGCGACTTCAAGGGAGCGCAATCCAGGGCTCTGGGTAATGATGGTGCGGGATGCTCTGAAATGCCACCAGGGCCCCGAGATTTCCCCTCCGGATCAGGGACTCCCAGGGCCCGGAGAGGCTCAGGCTCGGCCGCCCTCAAAGCCCAGGGCCTCCCCTTGGCTACCCAGGCTCTCCCTCATCAGGAGCACAGGGCCACCATGGGCGAGGTGACGTGAGGCCAGCAACATGCCGGCCACCTCCCTCTCTCCCTCAGCCCACTCCCTTATCCACACACCTAACCTGTGGATGTGTGAACTCAGCGCAGGCAGGCGCGGGAGGGACACTGGTGGCCACTGCTGCCATTTGCAGGGGAGGTGGCGCCGTCCAGGGCCTCATGAGTAAACAACCTCACGAGGGAAGGACGCTGATGCCAAGAGGTCCCTGCCCCTCGGGACACAACCTGTGAAGCAGCCCAGGTCTGCGGTTGGGGGTCTGAAGGGGCTGCCAGGACGAGGGCCCCGCCTGGGTGGCCCTCGAACCCACAATGAGTCTTGGCTGCTCTAGTCCGAGAACAAGGTCCCTGAGCTGGGGGTCAGATGGGGCTGGAGGGGCAGGCAGCTGGTGGTGGCCCTGGAGGGCACAGCGGTGCCTGGAGTGAGTGGGCGAGTGAGTGGGTGAGACCAGAGCATCTGCCAGGTCTGCTGGCCCCACCCCCGAAGGAGGCCTCCTGGGGCCTCGCCTTCAGCATCGGTGTCTGAGCCACGGCTTGTGGACCCAGACAGCTATTCCTGGAGCAAAGCCACTGAGGGCCCCGTCTGCAGGCCTCCTGCCCGTCCCTCTCGGCCCTACCTGAGGAGGGGAGCTGCTCCCCGGGGGGTGGGCGCCCGCGCTGCCCATGCTGGCTGGAAGGCATGAGGCTCTGAGCCAGTGGCTGTTGGCCCAGGCAACCTGGGCAGGGGAGCACCGGCGGCCTGGGCGCCAGAGCCGGTGACTGGCCAGCCTGCCAGCCCCACCCACAGCAGAGGCCCTGGGCAGGGCTCCCCTCCCCTCCTCTCTCTGCTCAGGGCCCACCTCTCAGTTCCTAGGGTTGGGGACTGGGGTCTCCTGTGGGGCCTAAGGGAAGTGTCACATGGCTGGGGGCGGGGTGGGGGGTGGGGGGGAGACACAGCCACAGCCCCTCCCCTGGGGCCAGTTGAACAGCCACAGGGATTCCTATAATGACACACTTTCCAGACCTGGACCGTTGAGCCGTATTAGTCACGCCAAGAAAACGTTCCGAAGGTGGTGGGGTCCAGGTGAATGTGTCACGGCTAATTTATCAGGAAGGAATCTGGCTGTTTGTGAGTAACTGTGGGAACACACACCCGTGTTTTCTATAGAACAAGCCCTCATTGTGGACACGGTAGAGGGGAAACGTGTGGCTCATGCCTTTGTGTCTTCCCACGAGGCGTGGCCTGTGGGGTCCATATTAGTTCACACCACTCCCTGCCTCACTGTCCCCTGGAGCCTGCCCTTCCCGGTGCCTGGCTCAGGGTCCAGCTTGTGTCCTGGCGGCCGAGTTCTCAGGTGGCCCCTGGGGCCAGGCCTGTGAGGGTCACATCCCGTTTGCAGGTGCTGTTAAGGTGGCCGAGCAGTTGACTGTAGGATGGGAGACCACCTGGGTGGGCCAGGTGTGCAGGAGGGGTGCTCTGTTGCTGAGAGGAAGGAGACACGTAGAAGGAGCCACAAGGGCCCCACGCCAACAGACGCGGTCAGAAGACCTAGTCCTCCAGCTGCAGGAAACGGAATTCGGCCAAGGACCCCAATGAACTTGGAAGAGGGTCCTCAGGGCCCCCGGTCGGACCCCAGCCCGGCTGTCACTGTGATGCTAGTGGTGAGGACCAGCCGAGTCTGGGACTTCTCACCAACAGACTGCGGGCGAAGAGTGGGTGCCGTTTAAGATGCACTTTGTGGTAACTGATATGCCCCAGGGGTGCTCCCCCCCCCCCAGCCCAGTGCTCACCCTGCCGGTGGAGCTGACATCTACTACCTACTGGGCAGCACCCGGGAACCTCACCTGCTCGCGGCTGCATCCTCCTGACTCTCAGTGAGCGGGCTCCCAACTCCCAGTAAGAAGCTCCCGTTCCAAAGAGGACATGCAGATGGCGAACAGGTACATGACCATATCCCAGGCACTAATCATCAGGGAAGTGCAGATCAAAGCCACAATGAGAGATCACCTCACACCTGTCAGAATGGCCATCGTCAATAACTCAACAAACACAAGTTGGCCAGGATGTGGAGAAAAGGGAGCCCTCGTGCACTGTTGGTGAAAATTCAAATTGCTGCAGCCACAATGGAAAACAGTATGGAGATTCCTCAAAGAATTAAAAATAGAACTACCATATGACCCAGCAATTCCACTTCTGGGTATTTATCTGAAGAAACACAAAACACGAATTCAAGAAGACATACGCATCCCTATGTTCATTGCAGCATTATTTAAAATAACCAAAATACAGTGGGGCCTTGACTTAGGAGTTTAATTTGTTCTGAGACCGAGTTCGTTAACTCAAATTACTCTATCAACTCAATGCAAAAAATCGGCCGAGAGACAGCTGGTATCTCAAAAAACTTGTTAGTCGGGACACTCGTAAGTCAAGGCCCCACTGTATGAAGTAACCTAGGTGTCCATCAGTAGACAATTGGATAAAGAAGATGTGGTACATATATACAATGGATTATTACTCAGTTATAAAAAAGAATGAAATCTTGCCATTTGTGGCAACATGGATAGACAACTTGAGGGCATATGTTAAGTGAAATAAGTCAGACAGAGAAAGACCAATGCTATACAATTTCACTTATATGTGAAATGTAAAGAAACCAAACCAAACCAAAACAACTGAGCTCATAGATACAGAGAACAGAGAGGTGGTTGCCAGAGCGGGGAGTGGAAGGTAGATGAAACGGGTGAAGTGGGTCAAAAGGTACAACCTTCCAGCTATAAAATAAGTCCTGGGATGTAATGTGCAACGTAGTGACTGTAGTCAACAATACTAGATTGTATATTTGAAGGTTGCTAAGAGAGTATATCTTAAAAGTTCTCATCATAAGAAAAAAATGTTGTGACTGTGTGTGGGGATGCTAACTAGACTTACTATGGTGATCATTTCACAACATACACCGATGTTGAATCATCACATTATCCACCTGAAACTAATAGAATGTTATATTTAGTTATACCTCCATACAAAAAGACCAGTGATAATAAGAGCCCAGCTACTCCCCAGGCACCTGGTAGTGGTTTCTGGAGCTGGGAAGCCAGAGGTCAAGTGAGCGTGGGCAAGGCAGTCCATCTGAACCACCCCCAGCAGACCAGAGCTGGTAGCACAAGCCTGGGCTACAGGAGATGAAGGTGCTCAGGCAAGTCTGGGACAGGTGGCATGTGTGTTCTATCAGAGGTGCAGCACATGGCACACTCATGGTATGCACACCTCCCATGTGCACACACCTCCCATGGTGCACACACCTCATGGTGCACACACCTCATGGTGCATACACCTCATGGTGCACACACCTCATGGTACTCACACCTCATGGTGCACACACTTCATGGTGCACACACCTCATGGTGCATACACCTCATGGTGCACACACCTCATGGTACACACACCTCATGGTGCACATACCTCATAGTGCACACACTTCATGGTACATACACCTCATGGTACACATACTTCATGGTGCATACACCTCATGGTACACACTCTTCATGGTGCACATACCTCATAGTGCACACACTTCATGGTACACACACTTCATGGTACACACACTTCATGGTACATACACCTCATGGTACACACACTTCATGATGTACACACCTCATGGTACACACACTTCATGGTACACACACTTCATGGTGCACATACCTCATAGTGCACACACTTCATGGTACATACACCTCATGGTACACACACTTCATGGTACATACACCTCATGGTGCACACACTTCATGCTACATATACCTCATGGTACACACACTTCATGGTACATACACCTCATGGTACACACACTTCATGGTACACACACTTCATGATGTACACACACTTCATGGTACATATACCTCATGGTACACACACTTCATGGTACAAACACCTCATGGTACACACACTTCATGGTACATACACCTCATGGCACACACACTTCATGGTACATACACCTCATGGTACACACACTTCATGGTACATACACCTCATGGTACACACACTTCATGGTACATACACCTCATGGTACACACACTTCATGGTACATACACCTCATGGTACACACACTTCATGGTGCATACACCTCATGGTACACATACTTCATGGTGCATATACCTCATGGTACACACACTTCATGGTACATACACCTCATGGTATACACTCTTCATGGTGCACATACCTCATAGTGCACACACTTCATGGTGCACACACCTGATGGCACACACACTTCATAGTGCACACACCTCATGGTACACACACTTCATGGTGCACACACCATAGTGCACATACCTCATGGTGCACACACTTCATGGTGCATACACCTCATGGTACACACACTTCATGGTGCACACACACTTCATGGTGCACACACCTCCCATAGTGCACATACCTCATGGTGCACACGCCTCCCATAGTGCACATACCTCATGGTGCACACACTTCCCATAGTGCACATACCTCATGGTGCACACACTTCCCATAGTGCACATACCTCATGGTGCACATGCTTCCCATAGTGCACATACCTCATGGTGCACATGCTTCCCATAGTGCACATACCTCATGGTGCACACGCTTCCCATAGTGCACATACCTCATGGTGCACATGCTTCCCATAGTGCACATACCTCATGGTGCACACGCTTCATGATGCATGCACCTCATGGCACACACACTTCATGGTGCACACACCTCCCATAGTGCACATACCTTATGGTGCACACACCTCCCATGGTGTGTACACTTCATGGTGTACCCGATTCCCTGTGGCATGCTCCCTGCATGGCACACACATTTCCATGGCACACAGCCCATTGTACAAGCACCCACAGTGCACCCCACAGAACTGGGGCTGATTTGCTATGAGCGTGAAGGCTGCTTTTCAATGTAGAATGAGGTACAGTCATGTGACTGGGAAGAGAGTCTTGGTACTCCTCACATCCCCTTGGCAGACTGTCTCTGTTGCATTTTCCCAAAACTGAGCCCCTGGATAGGGACCCAGGGCAGGGTGTTGGGAGCCCTGAGTGGTCACTTCAGTGTGCTGGGATCCTATGTCCTCACAGGCATGAGGAGCTGGTGGAGTGTGTTGTGTGTATGTATGCATGCATGTTTGTATCGATCGGTATGTATTTATATAGGCATGCACACACAAGCATGTATATTTGCATACACATGTGCACACGCATGTATATACACACGTGTATGTTCTAACATACATGTATTTTCACAGACATGTATGCATTTGTATGAATGTCTGGGTATGTAAGTGCATGTATTCATGTATATATGTGCATGCATTTGTGCATATGCATGTGCATGTGTGTGTGCGTGTGTGTGTGCGTGTGCGTGTGTGTGTGTGTGTGTGTGTGTGTTTGTATGTAGCCAGATACTCTTGGAAGGGGTGAGGAACTGTGGTGACCACTCTCCTGTGTCCTGCATGGGAGCAGCGCCTTCTAGAATGCTCCAGCTGGATGAGATCAGCTGTGTGATCTACACATGCCATCCAGACGCAGCCAGGGGCTCACAGGAAGCGAAGACCCTGGTTAAAAAGCCTGTGCGAGCGGTGGGGGAGGGAGGCACCAGCTTCCTCTGAGTCACACATGGGGTCTGTTTCCAATTATGCGTCCTGCTGGCAGAGACCGGCATGTGGGGAGCTTGGTGTTTGAGAGAAACCCTACGCAGCCTGGTGAACCCCTCAGACCCCCTCAGCTCTGTGGTTAGTCAGTCCCACGCCCCCGGGACCGCGGCTGTTTAGTCTCCAGCATCGGGAATTTTCTCACCATTCTCCATAGAATCCCGGAGGCCCCAGTGGGTTGGGGCATGGGTGTGGGCAGTGGGGACCCTGCCCAGGCCAGAGTCAGGAGTGACCCATGCCCAGCTGGGTCCTTGGTGCCTTAGCCCCAGAATGAAGGTTTGAGCCCCCCCGCCCTGCCCCCACCGGAAAGTCATGGGGCTCTGCTTGGGTGATGACTTCCCAGCATGAGGAGGATGCAGAGTGGATGGTGGAGGAGGGACAGGATGAGTGCCACAGTCCTGAGACCTACTGCTGTGGTTCACCCCACAGACCGCCCTCCTCTAAGGGTCCTTCTTGCCGGGAGCCGGTCCATCCTTGCTGTTTCAAAGGACCTGGAATATATGGCATGCTGTTCTTAAAATGTTTGCTCACCTTCTTGGCACTATGTGTTTTAACCAAGGTCTCTGAGAAAGGTTGTTTCCCCAGGTAGGGGTTTTCCCCTGAAGTTAGGGAGGGAATAAAACCTCTTAACTAAGTGCCAGGTGGGTGATTAATCACTTTACGAACAATCATGCTTAAGCTACATAATCTTTACTCCCTGGAATGGAGATAAGAAACGCCCTAACCTTTGGAATAGAGATTGATAGGATTGGAATCAACTGGTATAAATACAGATGTAACAAGACAGAACGAAGAGAGACAGAACCTAGGCACAGAACCTACACAGAACGTTCTCTAGAGACAGAAGAACTTCGCTGGAGAGAACATGGCAAAAGATCCTGGACAGAAACTGGCCTCAGAACCTAGAGACAGAACCTAGGGAGAGAACATGGCAAAAGATCCTGGACTGAACCTGACTACAGAAATTGGCAAGAGAACCTGACTAGAACCTGGTGACTGAACCTGGCTGGAGAGAGAACCTAGCAAGAGAACATGGACACAGAACCTGGCTGGAGATCCTAAGCAGAACCTCTCTGGAGATCGAGACCAGAACTTGGCTAGAGATCCTGGCTAGGCTGCTGATCAACTGAACGCTGTCTCCGTGTCATTCCTTCTTCGCCGACTCCGTCCACACCTTTGGGGACCCCTGGACCTGCTGGGGTTGGACCCCGGCACTTTCTGAGAGAGAGGCCTGTGGGGCTGCTCTGGGCCTGAGCAGAGAAGTGGGTCCTTGCAGTGCAAAGCGGAGTGTCCATGCCGTGTGCGCCAGGAGAGCTGAACCGTGATTGACAACCCCAAGGTGACCTTCGTGGACCTCCCACACCCGGCCACACCTCATGGGGATGATCTGCCTAGGGACTCCGTTTGTGGGGATACTAATGCAGGTCATTCCCGTCACAGGACCCCGTGATAGGGAAACTGGGTTCCGGAGCCCTCCACCGCCTGCCTGAGCCTTCCCAGCCAACGTGCAGACCCAGACTTCCTGCCGCCCCCACTCCTCCCCCGCTCCTCTCGCTTTATCTCTCACAGATGTTTCCCCAAGACATCTGCACTAATCCCCTCTTGGCATCTGCCTCTTGATGGACATAAGCTAGTACTTCTTGTCTCTTTTTGTTCGAATGCTAGCATTTTGTATTAAGCCCAGGGATTAGTCAATGTTTTTGAGGCACGTCTCTGCCTAAATGGTTCACTGCATACAGTCGTTTTAGAGCTGAAATGGACCCTGTCTGAGATTGATGTGTGCTACCGTCAAGATGCCTTCTGAGCTCAACGAAGGGAGAAAGAGTTACCCTGGGTTGACATGTGTACTTTCAGGTCCAGCTGCCAGTGAGGGAGGCCGTGGCAGCAGGCACTCGGGGTGCTGGAAGGGAGCAGAAGCTGTGCCAGGAGGCTGCTAGTCCAGGAACAGTCCTGGGTCTCCCAGCTGATGATGTGACCCACGGCCGCCACCTCACAGCAGACAAGACCATCTGGGCATCCATGTTCCCTGACTCCCCCAGGTCTGTCTGCTCGCTGAGCCCACGTCCTGGGCCGTGGTGACTCGCAGCAGCAGGAGAGGCGCAGATGGCCTCAGTCGGTCCTGACGGGCTTATCACGTTCCCCAAGGCTTTGAGGCTGTTGGGCCGAAGCCCAGCCTCACCCTTGGCTTCTAGTCTGAACACATTTTTAAGGGGTGGGTGGGGAATTTCTAGCCTAGATATTTTCAGAGAGCTCTTGGTTGGGAGAGCTAAACATTGCTTTTCAAAGGACTATTTTGCTGGAAATTCTCTCCCCAAACTGTACCGTGAAATCACCTTGGACTGATCTTTGTATATATCCTCATTGATGGTAAGGGAGGTGCTCGATAGGATCGAGTTTAGCGAACAATGATGAGATAATCTGAGAGTCTTCTGCTCTTATTCAATGTAACCGGGGCCTAGAGTGGCTGAAAGGTGCCAAAGGTGACCCAGTGAAAGGGGGGCTGGGAGAAACGATTGCACGAAGGATATGAGGACACTTGCAGTTTTGGCTCATGGTGAATTGAGGAGTAAAACTGGCCATTTGAATGATACGCTAGTGTGTGTTAGAAAAGTTTCCATATTATCGGAGTACAGATTTGAGATTCAAAACTGGGCGGAAATGTGAAATTCCTTATTTAGGACCACAGTGGACCAAGCCAGCAAACATGAATTGGGGAAGCAGTTGGAGCCCCGGGCTTTGCAGCCTGCCTCCTCTCCATGGGACCATCGCGTGGATGAGGGTGGACAGGTGCACAGGAGTGAGGCTTCCCCTTACCGGCTTTGCCACTAATTTGCTGTGTGGCCTCTTTGCTCCTCAGCTGCTTCCCTTTGCAATGAAACAATTGGGATAAAGGAAAAGATTTTCCTAGCAGCCAAATTCCGTGATTTCTAGAGACAAGGATTCCTCAGCTGCGGGGTAGGTGCAGCCTGTTCCATCATCAACAGCTCTGGTGGTGAGAAGGAGAGGAGGCAAGAGCTATGAGCGATTTTGTTCTTCTGCTTAAATCGAGAGCAGGGGTGGAAGATACGGGAGTAGAGACTTCCCCTGCATGGGCCCGGGAGAAACCACCCCAGGGTGGAGAAAAGATCACCAGGGCCCTTTGTTCTTGGTGCCCTGGGGAAGCGGGCATTTGCCCAGCCCACTCTGGGGGGATGAGGCACAGAGTGAAATGGGAGAGAAAGAGTCAGTGAGAGTTGGTTGGGTTTCTGGAGTCTGCATCCTGCTGAGTTTCCAGCGCTAGGTGTCTGCTGGAAAAATGGAGTGGGAGCCGGTGACACAGCTGTGTGTGTTTGTTTTTGATGTTACCAGAGAAACAAGAGGGAGAAATAAAAAATGAAGTTTCCACACAAATCCAAACTGACTCCCAAAACGTCTGTGTGCACGGAGAAAGCAGGAACGCTCGGCCCACGTGCCAATAACGCTGCTCTCTGTCCCGCGCGGCCCACACCCACATGCACACATGCTCACTCACACACAGAGCGGAAAGGCAAGTTGGTTTTTCCATGCGGGAACGGGCTGCCCCTCAGACTCAGTGCCAGGAGCGGTGCCACCACATCAAGTAGCTCTTAGCCTGGGTCGGGAGAAACACACTGCGCTGACTGTTACATTAGATTACTCAGTGGATTAAATAAAACCACCCAACCTCAGAGCGCCACACTGGTCTGCATTATTAAGTGGTTATAAATAGGCGGGGAGGGATCGCTATTAGCCCATTAAACGTCAGAACGCAGGGGACCGGAAAGGAGGAGCCTTGATCTCTTCTGACTTAAAGAAAAGGCAGAGAGCCAAATTCCACAGGCCAGAGGGGCTGTAATTTCTCCCCCGGGACCTGACACGGGCCCTTTACAACTTCAGGTCTTTGCAGAGCAGATGAGGTGTGAGGCCTTGCCAGTGCCCTCTCCACAGCAGGGAATGGGGTGGGACCAGTCTCCTTCTAACCAGGCCCCAGAAAAAAGGGCACTGCGTGTGCAGGGTGCCAGGCAAGCGTGCCAATGGGTGGGTCATCTGGGCAGTCACTGGGCTCCTGTGTATCTGGGAAGTGACTCATGGCCCCCTCTGGGCCTCAGCATGTACATTTCCATCGCTCCGGCACGGCTATAGGACCATCACTGTGCCTCCCGAGGGAGGGCTCCTCAGAAAGACTAAGACACAGAGCCTGGCCTCAGGCACCCTCCACAGAGACAGCCTGCTTAGGCCTCTGCCTGTCTCTTCCTTTCTTTCACTGAGATGAAACTCAGCATTTTAGCCATTTAAAAGTGTAGACTTCATTGGCATGTAGTACAGTCACAATGTTGTGCAACCCTCATCTCCTCACCCCAAGAGGAAACTTTATCCCCCATCAGGCAACAGCTCCCTTCCCCCTCCTCCCTCCCCTAGCCTCTGGCAATCCCCAGTCTGCTTTCTGTCTCCGTGAACGTGCCTATGCTGGACACTTCATACAAATGAAACCACACGATATGTGACGTCTCGCGTCTGGATCCTTTCACCACGCAGAATGTTTTTAAGGGTCCGTGGGCTGTAGCACGGTCAGTCCATCATTCCTTTTTGTGATTGGGTCATACCCCAATGGCTGGATGGATACACCATAATTCAGCTATCCACGCAACTGTCTTTTGGGGAGCTGTGTGAAATTAGCTTCACTCCCTCCCTTTACTGTGTGAGGGGAGCAGGGATGGGGAGGTGGGGCCATTTCATTCTGGACAAGCTCTCAGGCAGAACCAGAAGACCCTCAGAACCCACTGGAGTTTCCACCATCAGTGCCTGCCTCTAAGGCTCCAGATCTACAGGGCTTCCTAAGCTTCCAGTCTGGTCCATGTGACTACAGACGGGTGACCCAGGATTCTGTAGTCCCCAGGGCGGTAGAGCCAAAGCCCAGGGGGCCTCTGATCCCAAACACACCCATGATGGGCCTGGCAAGAAGGAAGCATGGAAGTCACCGAGTCCCAGCAGGAGGAAGTCCCGCCCCTGGAAGTCACGAGGGGGCAGGTGGAACCTATGTTTGGGAGGCTCCTTCTGGGTAATGAAGGCTCACACTGGAGGAGAAGCGGGGAAGACTTTAGAGCTGCCGCAAGGAGGGAACTGAAAGGCAGCTTCGGTCCAGGGCTTGCTGTGCGGAATCAGCCAGAGAGCAGCCCGCACAGGGTCGCCGCGGACTTCTTCCAGGCCTGAGGGTTTAGGCATGAAGGCTTGGACCCTTTGTCCAGCGATTCAGGACTGTTCCTCGCGCTCTTCTCACAACGCAGCCAGTGATGCCAACAAGGGGTTCACGTCCCTGAAGTACTGACTGCACTCTGCTCACTCTCCTCCAACTGTGCTTTCTTTCACTTTTGAAGACAGTGCCTGAGGAAGAGGGGCTGAGGGAAGGCACAGTGGGAGCATCACCTGAGCTCTCTTCATTAGAACCTGCCAATTTGACTCCTTAAACATTTCGGGGGGCAGTCCTGTCTAGAGGACCATGCCTGCTGACACCTGTGTTTCTCAGTTGCCTGTAGAACCGAGTTGTCTGATTTCATCCCTATTGCCCACACTGAAACCCAATGCTCAGATAGGCACTTCTCCTTTCTGGAAAGCCAGAACCAGAGCCCATGCTGCCTACAAGGAGGTGATCACTGCAGCTAGGAATTAGGGAAATGTCTGCTTGGTTTGGAAAAAATGTAAGAATGTCTTACAACAGCCCAAATGGGGGTCATGTAGAGGGCGTAAGTGGTATGGGAAAGGGAAAGGGGGTGGAGACGGGAGGTCCCCTCTGAGGCAGGATCTACACTGACAGCTGGTTGATGGTTTAAGGGAGAGGAAGAGGCAAGCAGAGCTTGAGACTGAGCCTGGGGACTCTGGGATTATGGGGGAACCAGGATAGCCCTAAGAAAGTCAGGATGGAGGGAAAGCATTATCATAAAGGGTAGACTGTGAGGGGATGCTCTCCACCCAACAGCAGCCTGAAGCTGAGAGTTGGCAATGTGGCCGGTCCTGGCAGTTTTCCTGTCAAAGTTGTGCTCTCCATTCTCCAGGGGCTGTGCATGGGGCCCCACCCCTCCCCTCCCCTGACTTTCCCACCAGCTTCATCTATGTGAATGTCAACCACGTTTCAAGACCTATATATCACTCCTGCATGGAAACTTCCTGATACCATCCAAATGTATGTTGCCTCTGCCCCGCTTTGTGGTAACACACAGGGCTTGGCAAACGTAGATTCGGACAAGCTCGATAAGCATTGAAGTTGAATTGAGTGGCATTGATTTCCCTCAGCGTTCCCAGTGGGACAGGCCATCCCAGCCTCTTGGTCAGAAGTGGAGACTTTCCACTGGAAATACCCAGAGGACCCAGTAGCCGGGGCGGGGGTGTGTGCTGTACCCCGTCCAGAGTGACTCACTGTGGTCACCCTGTGACCCATTTTCCACTGTAAGCGTTGGCTGAGTGCATTCTCATGATACTTCTTGTTCATTCCGTCAACCTCCCCACTGAAAAAGCAAGGCTAGAGGAAGCCAGTCAGAACTGGAAACACAGCCTCACAATGACACTTTTGAGGGTGAAAAAAGTGAAAGGCAGGCCCTGCAACACTGTGGTATTACCTGGATTGCTCTTCTCCTTCAAAATAAAATAGTTTCCTCCATCTCTTCATAGGACCGCTAGTCCTGTGACAAATGGAAGAGGAGTCTGGGTGGGTGAGGGGGACAACCTGCTTAAGGATAGGAAGACAGTGAGTCCACGTGACTGTGTGTCAAGGAAAGTTGGGTGTTTCCTCCCCCACAGAATCATCTAAAAATGATTTCTTAAGTGTGACTAACATTTCAGCAGATGCTTCTACCCTGCGAACCCTTTAACCTTCAGAGAGTCCTAGGATGAGGGGCCTCAGCTTTCCTGGTGCCTGTTTGTGCCCTGGCGTATTTCATGGTGCACTTGGGCTTAACGGGGCGTTGAAGAACTTGATTTTCAATTGTGCTCCATCAAGCACTCCCTTTTGAAATAGAAAACATCCTGTCAATTTCTCAAAATTTAGAGTGTGGTACATACACTCTGCCAAGCTAATCTCTATATATAAAAGCCCAACATGCAAAGTGTCCCTTGGGTGTTCGACTGACCAGGAGTCCAATTGCTCGCTATGATGTGCGCTGACCACCAGGGGGTGGCGTGGAACGAAGGAAGGCCCCAGCCGGCAGCCAGCAGCCGCTAGGGACCCTATCCGTGCATTGATTTTGTGCACTGGGCCTCTACTACTACAATAGCAAGTATTCTGACTCTTTGCGATGGCCACCTGTGAGAAAAATAATATGAGAGGTAATGAACACACAAACCTGCCCACAGACACACTGAAGCATGCGGGGAGCTCAGGAAGCGTTGGTATTCTAGCATCCTTGATTGTAGCCTTTGAGTATTTAAAATTGGGAAATAAGGCAACAAGGTGAGTGATGGGTTCTTTCAATGTCGTACTGGGGCATTGCTCAACCAGTGCACCCAAGGACTCTTTAGGATTGCGTCCTGTGTGTGCGTCACCATTCACTAAGGGTGCAGGCTCTGGGCACTTTCATGTTGGCGTGCAGGCTCTGTCCAGGACAGATGCAGTAGCCCCTGTTTGGTGGGAAGGATAACCCTAAAGGTTATGACTCCACTGCTCTGTAGGGCATAGCACCTTGGTCTCTAACTTGCACACTCATCTCAGAAAGTCTATCCTGTTGGATGGACCATCCCTGCTCTTCTAAGGCCCATCTGAACTGGCCCCAGCACCTGCCCGGTTCCTCCCTGAAGAGACTTTGCCATGTCCTCATCCCTTATTTGTGTCAGAGCCATGTTTTTACATTTTTTTGAAATTGTACTTTGACAGTGAAGGTGTGCCATCCATGTGGGGTCTTTGCAGCTAAAGTGGCAAGACCACGTCACGTGACCCATGAGTCATCGGAACTCAGACCCGGTCTGGAGTCGCGATGGACCCATTATGCTTTCATTTGAGCGTCTTCTAGGCACACAGACACCACCCAAGCCGTAATGACAGGTCAAACCGGGGCAAGAGAGGGAAGCCCAGCCCCAAGAGGGAAAGCTTTGTTCTTTCTGGGAAGAAATATTGGTTCTAGGCACATAAGTAAGGCTCTTGTGGAACAAAGCTAGAGAGCATGCGATAAATGCAGTCATCCCCTTTTCCTTCTCTCCGTCCTTCCCTCCCTCCCTCCCTCCATCCCCTGAGCATCCGCATGGTGAAGAAGACAGTCTCAGCCTTCATGGGGCTTGTAGTGAAGGTGACAGAACTAAGAGAGAAAAACAGTACTTTGTTCTTTAACCAACCCATAGGGTAACTTAAAGGAAGAGACTGTAATTCTGAAAACTGGATGCACTTGAGCTGACAGATTGAAAAGTCCTGTTGGGGAGACACCCTCTTTGGCTTTGGCTTGTGGAAGGGAGCTCCTGCCCCATTTGTGCCTCTCACTGGGCTGCATGAAAGAGGACCGTGAGGAAGAGGACCGTGTGGGAGAGGACCACATGGAAGAGGAGGGGTTGCATGGAGGGTTAATCCACAGGAGTGCTGAGCAGTCCCTGAGGGGCTGGCATCCTCAGAGAAAGAGAAGGGAGCAAGATTTCTGGGCACGAAGAAGGCGCATGGCTCAGGGACCAGGGGCTTGGGTGCTGGGGCTTGATGTACATATAGCCCACTGCCCTCCAGAAGTCTGGAACGATCATGGTCAACCCAGCCCCAGTCAAGCTGTGCTCTTGGGCTGGGTTTGAATGTGGGCTGAGGCAGTGACCAGTCTGAAGGGCTCCCCACCCTTCACCATCTGCCCCTCCTCAAAGTGGGCAGGGTGGTTCCTGCCCCAGTGAGACCACAATCTCCTAGGAGATTAGACATGAAATAAACATGAAGAAACTAAGCAATAAAACTGTACCAAGCCCCGTTGTGGCACTGACTCCCCATTGGGCACATGCTCCATATGTGATGGGAGTGGGTGATGTGTGCTGGGGAGGAGCATAACAATGGCGCAGACTTGCTGGTGGGCGGCGGCCTCTCCTGGTCACCCCTGTCCTGCTGTGGTCTGTGCAGTCCCAGCTGCCTCGAAGCTCCCTCTTGCCACAGGCCCCCAGGCTCTCGCATTGGCTGCTCTTGAGAGAAGCTCTTGCTGCCGCCTGTTCACTAAGCTTTTCCATCTGTCGGACCAAACTGGGAAGACCAAATTCTAACCATAAATGGAAACATTTTGAAGGGGCCACGGACAACTGCCAAATGTCTTGGGAGATGACTAAGCAGCCAAGGGAAGGAGAGACACTGCGTGGTCCGGAGGGCTGCAGGGACTGGGTGCCAAGGACCGCGTGTGAAACTCCCACACGACACAGCAGCAGCAATCATTTACCCGCCCGGCTGTCTCAGAGCGCCTTCTAGTAAAAAGGCTGAATTGGAAGATTCTCAGTGGGAAAAGGAAGTCTCAAGTTTGACCTCCTTACAGTCAGTTGAAAGTTAATGAACGAGGACTTTCTTTTTAAAAGTTAGGGCTGAGTGATGCTGGCAGGAATCAAAGTGAAGCTATCTCTACCTAGAGATTACAAACATGGTGTGTTTGTAATACCACAAAGCAACCAGGCATCAATGGATTTGGTCAACTTAATGAAAAACAGGCAAGAGAGAGAATTATGTAGTGTTTATTTTTAAAAGTTTTAAAACGATTGCTATGTGGTCTCAGTTCTTTTAGTTTCAAAATGGCATTTTCTTTCTGTTTTTGTTTCCCATTTGTCCCAGTTCTCTGTCTAGAATCCCACACGGCATGGACAGGCCATTGGTGGTTGTGCAAAAAAAGAGGCAACAAAGCGAAGAGTGAAGACAGACTCTCCAGGCAGAGGACGCTGGGACTCATGGGAGGCATATCTGACCCCTAACACAGTGACCCCAGCTTCTGGGCCTCCTCAGTTGGATGCCTATCAGGCAAGTGAGAGTTCACATGTTGGCCGTGTGGGTGGCTCTCTGTGGCTCCCGGGGGCCAGCAGAGAGGCCCTGGAGCTCACCATCTTGACAGTGAATCACAATGGCAGAATCAAGGTGGAGAATCATCAAAGGGGAAGCTCAAGAAGGGAGAGATGCTCTTGGTACTCACTCTCCCCTCGGTGTTGAGTAGACCTCACCCCAGAGAGGCAGCTTGTGCTGAGCCACACAGGTCATGAGGCAGGTCAGAGACTTGAACTCGGGCTCGCTGTGCATGTTCACCCACTCTAGGGCACACAGCTATACCCTATTTTCCAGCCTCCTTCCTGCTGGATGGAGCCACACGGCTGGGTGGTTATGCATCGCAGGTGGAAGTGATGGGTGCATTTCCAGGCCTGGCCCGTGAACCACCTCTGTACGCTCCTCCACACTTTCTCTTCTCACTTGCCTGGGTGCAGAAGGCTCCAGTGATGAGGGCCCCAAGGCACTACTGGGGACAGTAGTGGAAGGGTCCTAACACCCCAAATGACTACATGGATTGAAGAACCCCTGCCCTGACAACTTGTGCTGACTCATGGCAGGAGCAGCAACAAGCCTATACGAGCTGAGCTGCTGAGATACTGGTTACCTGTCTCAGTGCTCAGCTCACCAGCTAACTCGAGAGCGCCTTCTACTTCTCCATGCTGCCGTCCGGGCTCTGAACTTGGCCAGAGCCCGAGCACTGGCCGGGTGAGGCTCCCTGCACAGAGGACACATAAGAGGTCGTTAAATTTGAAGTTTTGATGGAGGGACCAAGATGCAATAAATAGAAACTCAAGTGAAGAATGCCCAGATGACCAAGTGAAATATCTCCCTGGGTGACCGAGACCCTGTTAGGAGGCACATGCTCCCAAGCTGTCTGTGGACAGGCCCAGAGTGGAAAGCGGGGAATTTGTGAAGCTATTTCCTTAGAGGAAGATGCTGCTACTGGTGCTTTCACTTCCCAGCTCCTTGGTCGGGACCAGCTAGACCACTCGGTCTGAGGGGTTTCTCTGTTGTCGGTGATTGACAGGGAGCCGAGCCTGCCTAGAACCTTTGAGGCTCTGAGGAGGCTGCACAGGGCAGAGAGGAGGCAAAGAGCTGGGCTGGGGACAAACCATACTCCATTCAGAGAAGGGGGAGTGGGAAGGAATGCGTGTATTTGGCCAGATGTGGGCCATGTGGGAGAGGAAGCTAGTGGGTTCCTTTGAAGTCCTGCCAGAGGGGGTGCCTGGCATGGGGAGAGGACTTTGACAGAGACAAACTCTGGGGACAGGCTGACCTCTGGGCTTCTGGGAAATGGGGTTGGCAGAGGGAAAGCTCATCATCATATCATGAGACGAGGATCAGAGGGCCTCAGGCCGGGCTGGGCACTCGTGTGCCGCCTTCAGAACCTTTCCCCACCTCTCCACCGCTCTGCTCGTGCCAGAGCGGAGGTGACCCACAAATTCCACACCCAGCCTCTCCTGCAGGAAGCCACGCTAATACAGAAGTCCAACCAGATGTTTATATTCTAGCAATACAAAATTTACAAATCTCATCGTTTACCATAGCATCAAATAATACATATTACTTAGGGCTAAACCTAAGAAATGGGTGCAAGACTGAAAACTGAAACCGTGGCCGAAAATAAAGAAGACATAACAGCAGAGAAATATACCATGTTCATGAACTGGAAGACTCAACATTATTAAGCTCAGAGTTTCCCCCAAATTGATCTTTACATTTAATGTGATCTCAATCATTTCCTCCAAGTTTGTTTGTAGATATTGAAAAGCTGATTCTAAAATTTAGATGGAATAGACAGTCTTTAAAAGAAGGAAGTTGGAGGCTTTAAACCACTCGCTTTTAAGACTTACAATGGTTAAGACTTTGTTATTGGTATAAAGATATATACACACACATATATAAGTAATATATCTTAACATATACAGGGGTGGGCAAAAGTAGGGTTTATAGTTGTAATATAAATAAAAGTAGGTTCTTTATAGTTGTAATATAAATAAATAATACAATAACAAACAATAACACAAGAGTAAACTCTGTATTTCCCATACTCACAACTGCAAACCCACTTTTGCCCACCCCTGTATAATACATATTATATCTAATAGTTAACATAAGTAGTTAATCTAATGCAAATTAAAACCACACTGAGATACCACTGCATAACCACTGGACTGTCTGCAGTTGAAAACACTGACAAGACTACCGAGTGTCAGTGAGGTCAAGGAGCAAGTGGGAGTTTAAAGTGGGACAGTCACTTGGAAACTGGCAATCTATACTAACAAAAGGGTAATATGCTAATTAGACTGGATAGATCGGATGTCTTCGGGACATCCTTCTGGACAAAGCCATGGTGGCGAGGGCTGAGGCATAGGCGGTTAGGGGCGATCAGGCAGGTAGGCAGAGAGGTTAGGGGCGATCAGGCAGGCAGGCAGGCAGAGTGGTTAGGGGTGATCGGTCAGGCAGGCAGGCAGGTGAGCGATTAGGAGCCAGGGGTCCTGGATTGCAAGAGGGATGTCTGACTGCTGGTTTAGGCCTGATCCTGCAGGGTTTGGGCCTAAATCAGCAGTTGTACATCCCCCTAGAGGTCCCGGATTAGAGAGGGTGCAGGATGGGCTGAGAGACACCCCCCCTGCATGAATTTCATGCACTGGGCCTCTAGTCCTATATAATAAAAGGCTAATATGCAAATTGTCCCCTCAACCGGGAGTTCGATTGGGAGTTCAACTGGGAGTTCAACCAGGGGGCAGGGCTGGCCAACCGCCCGTGGCCCCTCCCCCTGGCTGTCCCCGCCCCCGATTGCCCCCCCCCCCACCAATTTGGGGTGGGGCTGGCCAGCAAACCGCCCGCAGCCCCTCCCTCTGATTGGTCCCCGATTGGGGCAGGCCAGCCGGACCCCACCTGTGCACGAATTCATGCACTGGGCCTCTAGTTTTGTATAAAGTTAAATTAACGCGTACCCAACAACCCAGCTGTTGCACATCCAAATATTTCCTCACCACAAATAAAAATATATGTCCACACAAAGATCTGTAAAAATGTAACTGTCATTAGCTAATTACTGATGGGAAAGGAAGCAGGAGAGTCAGACATTGTTGAGCATCTTCAGCTGGGAAGCAGAGCCTGTTAGCTTTACCAGGAATCTAATGCTTCACATCCCAGGGAATGGCAGGATTGTTCCTCCGAGGGGATGAACATTCCCTTCCCCCTCTGGTACCTGATTGTGTGTGTGGGAAAGCAGGGGGCGTTAAGGACATGCCCAGTGAAGTCAAAATGGCACAGGGGGAGGTGCTGGACCACAGAGGCCTGTCAGTCTAATCTGGGAAAGTGATCATTCGTCAGGGAGTAAACCCCATCAGAAGCCCCTGAAAGTTTGGGGAGCTGATTGGCTATTTTAAAAAAGCTCCTGGTTTTCTCCCAAGCTTGAGAATACATAATTCCAGGTAAACAAAGAATCTCTCTCTCTCTCTCTCTCTCTCTCTCTCTCTCTCTCTCTCTCTCTCCCCCTTCTCTCTCTCTCTCTCTCTCTCTCTCTCTCTCTCTCTCTCTCTCGACCCGCACTCACCATGTTTGTTTCTCTTTTCTCCCACCCGGGAACATGAAACTGCGGGCCCCTGACAGACTGCAAGGGCTCCCAAGGGCTCTGAAGCAGAAATTCTGGGCGTTGGCCTTTGCCTTGGCCCTGCTGATGTTTTCCATGGCAGGATGGAGGGAGATGGGAAATTGGGAAGCCAGGAGAACGCTTTAGATGTTGCATCACAAGTAAACCATGCCACACCACACTCTTTCACGCGTGAATGCTGGAAATGCTTTTCTCAGGATTCCGTGGAAGAACCTGCTTCCCACCGATGACACAAGGATGCTCACAGCAGCTTTATTCATAACAGTCAGAAAGTGGAAACAACCCCAAGACTGTCAGCAAGAGAGAGGATAACAAAGTGGTCCCTCACATGATGAGTCGCTGTTCAGCTGTGAGATGACCAGCTAGTGATGCAGGAATCTCAACACATTTTGCTGAGGGAAAGATGTGATCCCATGACTGTGAGATTCTAGAGCAGGCAAGAGTCATCTTCAGTTTAAGGGAGCAGATGAACGGTGAGGAGACTGACAGCAAAGGATGCTGTGTGCACTTGTAAAATGTCATCAGACGGCATTAAGATATGTACGTTCATTTCTGTGAATTGACCTCAATAACTGACTTCCATCCTCACAGTCACCTCAGGGACCATGATGACTGCCCTCATTTCTGCATCCCAGGAGGACAGCGAGAAACACTTGGGGCCAGAGGGAACTCTAGAATAGTTAGCTTCCTCCCAGTGACCTCCCTGGATGTCCCCTTGCTTTCACTTACGGCTCCTGGGCCATGACTAGCTGCAAGAGAGGCTGGCACATGTTGTCTTCTAGGTGGCGCAGTGCTGCCCTGAACACCAAAGAGGAAGAGGAGGGTAGGTAGGTGTGGGGTAGTATGGAGCAGCCTCACTCCTCCTCCATCCACCCTGTTAGATGAGGAAGCCCTAATATCCCTCTTCCCAGCCTTACCAGGAAGCTCCCAAGGGGCCCTGGGCTGGTTCCTTGACCCAAGTCCTGATTCTGTGCATCCTTTGTAGAAAAGAGATAATAAGCCTGCACTCCACCTGCCCCTTGGGGCCTGTCTAGAGTCCCCATGCTCCCTGTGAGACCTTCCCATGGTGTGGGCTGTCTGGAGGGGCCGGTGGGCCCCTGAGCCCCTGGCCTTCCTGCCCTCTCTGCACATTGTGAAGGTGAATCTTCCCCTCCCCACCATTTTCCCAGATCCCCATCCCTGCCTCTTCCCCTGAGTAGCACCCTACAGTGGAAGGCAGGCCCTGAGCACCATTTTGCGGGTGAAGAACAGTCAGAGGGAGAAAGAGGGTGCGGCACTAGGGATCACCCATCTTGTTCTGGATGCTGCTGGCCAAGTAGCCTGCGTGCCAGTGAATGGGCATGCCTGAGGGGTTCCAGATGTGCGTCTCCGCGTGACTTGGAGGCGGCTGGGCTGCGATAGGCTGTCCCCAAGGGCCCTTTGTGCGGCTATGGATGGCAGCCCTGCCGCCTGTCCTGCACCCTCTGCCCTGGGCTTTCAGCAGTGGGCCACACCCCAGCCTGCTCTAGGATGGGTCCCCTCTGAGTGCAGCATGCCTTGGGGGGAAGTCTCAGGGCCTGGGGTGAGCATAGTGGTCCTTGCCTTGGGAGGGCCTGCAGGTGAGGCAGGAAGAGGCCTTCTGTAGGGTCCTGGGTTATGTCGCTGGCCTTGGTGAGCCTCCTGCACATGCACTCCAGCGGAGCAGCTCATGGGCAAAGCCCTGAGCCCACTAGTGAATGACTCTTGGCCTGAAAGACAGGTGCGGTATGGTGGGATTGGGGGGTGGTGTTGGCAGCAAGGGCCCGTTATCTGAACACACTCTGTCTACTGCTGGGCGCTTGCGAGGCCCCCATGAGAGCCTTGCTTCTTCATCCTGAGTCTTCTTCATTCCTGCACATTTTCCCAGGTCAACCCCCAGCAATGTTGCAGGTAAAGGTTGAGGAAGACCAGACCCCATGCCCACCCCCCACACCCCTGCTGCATCCCCCACTCTGCTGGTCACCAGGTCCTGAGAGCCTGGGCTGTGGTGGGCACATTCTGTGGGGAGTACAGGAGTGCTGGGGTTGTGTCCTGCCCAGTGGAGAAGAGGGGGCTCATTTTGCTGGCCTGTCCCCCCCACCTCCTGGTGGCAGCACTTTAGGCACTCATTCTGTCTCTCCGCCATCACTCATTTTTTTTTTTTTTTGAAATAACATGATCTTCCATGTCACCCATTAAAAACTGCTGTGACCAAATAAAACTAGCATTTCCTCCTCAGGGGCAGGGAGTCTCCAAGGAAGCACCTTGAATTAAAAGTTTTTCTGGATGAAAAAACTAAATATTTTAAGATAAGAGTAGAGCGCCTATGAATAGCATTGATAGAAAGAATAAAAAAATCTCCTCCCAGCTGAGAGGAAGCAACAGATGATTGTGCAAAGAGCAGGTTTGGTCAAACGTCCTTGGAAGAGATGGTTAAAATTTGTAATCAACTGTGAAACTGTCTGCCGGAGTTCCACAGTTCAACGTTCTCCGCCCCCCCACTCCCCCCACCCCCAACCCCCGGATAAACAGCTACCAACTAAGTGAGGCCAAAGGGGAGGGTGGCAAAGCTGGCTTATCTTCTTTTCTTCATGATTTCTTCTCTAACAGCCCCGCAGCATTTGCCTGGATTATCTCTGGATTTACAGATGTCTGGTTATGCAAGACTCCTTCCCATTTTTGGCAAAGTTACTCAAGGGGGCTCTGGAAGGAGCTTCCTTTGGCTGCTGGCCAGCTGGGCTGCAGCAGAGGCCGTGGGCTCCCTGGGACAAGGAGCGAGGAAGGACCCGCTGCTGGTCTGGTAACGCCTCACCCTGGGAATGTCTCGTAGGCGCCAGAAAGCCTTTCCAGAAGCCTTCAGCAGACTCCTCCCTTATCTCCTTGCCAGATGTGGGTCACATGCTCTCTGTGCTCTGGAGCTGAGCCATTCGGGGAATGTGGATAGGGAATAACACGGAGTCAGCCAAAAGGTAGCCGTGGATGAGGGTAGAAGGGCAAGCCTGCCTCAGCGATGGCTCTGGGGCCATCCTTGATCTGGAGAGTCTCATGGGCAAGTCACAAAGTCATAGGCAAGTCCCAGGGCTGTGATAGTTGGTAGACTGGTGGTTCTCAGCGGGGTTTATCACCCTGTAGGCGTAGAAATGTAGGAGGGGCTTCTAAACATCAAAGTCACCGAGCAGAGTATACGTTGCATGTGTAGGTAGGTATACATACAAAAGAGGCACCCATTCAAAGTGTACAGTTGGATGCATTTTGACAAATTTATATAATGGGGTAAACATAGCGCTATCAAGACAGAGAGCCTGCCCATTGCCCCAAAAGAATCCCTCATTCCTTTCTGCAATAAACTGCCCCCTTGCCCTAACCAGTTTGGCTCAGTGGATAGAGCGTCGGCCTGCAGATTCAAGGGTCCCAGGTTCGATTCCAGTCAAGGGCATGTATCTTGGTTGTCGGCACATCCCCAGTAGGGGGTATGCAGGAGGCAGCTGATGGATGTTTCTCTCTTATCCATGTTTCTAATTCTCTCTCACTCCCTTCTTCTCTGTAAAAAATCAATAAAATGTATATATATATATTTTTTTATTGATTAAGATATTACATATGTGTACCCTCTACCCCCCCCCCCCCGCTCATCCCCTCACCCCCCCGTTGTCCGTGTCCATTGGTTAGGCCTATATGCTTGCATATAAGTCCTTTGGTTGATCCTTCCCCCTTGCCCCCACCCTCCCCTACCTTCCCTCCAAGGCCCGACAGTCCAATCAAAGCCTCTCCGTCTCTGGATCAGTCCTTATTCATCAGTTTATGTTGTTTATTATATTCCACAAATAAGTGAGATCTTGTGGTATTTATCCGCTCTCCAGTTCCATCGATGCTGTGGCAAATGGTGAGTTCCTTTTTCTTCTTCCTCTTCTTAAAGAATACCTTTCAGCATTTCATATAATGCTGGTTTGGTGGTGATGAACTCCTTTAGCTTTTTCTTATCCATGAAGCTCTTTATCTGACCTTCCATTCTGAATGATAGCTTTGCTGGATAAAGTAATCTTGGTTGCAGGTTCTTGCTATTCATCTCTTTGAATATTTCTTGCCACTCTCTTCTGGCCTGCATGGTTTCTGTTGAGAAATCAGCTGACAGTCGGATGGGTACTCCCTTGTAGGTAACTGACTGTCTTTCTCTTGCTGCTTTTAAGATTCTCTCTTTATCTTTTGCTCTTGGCATTTTAATTATGATGTGTCTTGGTGTGGTCCTCTTTGGATTCCTTTTGTTTGGGGTTCTCTGCGCTTCCTGGACTTGTAGGTCCATTTCTTTCACCAGGTGGGGGAAGTTTTCTGTCATTATTTCTTCAAAAAGGTTTTCAATATCTTGCCCTCTCTCTCCTTCTGGTACCCCTATAATTCTGATGTTGGTACGCTTGAAGTTGTCCCAGAGGTTCCTTACACTATCTTCATATTTTTTGAATCTCTTTTCTTTTTTCTTTTTCGGTTGGGTATTTTTTGTTTCTTTGTATTTCAAATCTTTGACTTGATTCTTGGGATCCTCTTGTCTGCTGTTGGATCTCTGTAAAATATTCTTTATTTCAGTCAGTGTATGCTTAATTTCTAGTTGGTCCTTTTTCATATCCTCCATGGTCTCACTATACTCCTTGAGGGATTCATTAAATTTATTGGCGGTTTCCATAAAATTCTTGACAAACCTTATAAATGTGGCCTTGAACTCTATATCCAGTCGTCTGTCCTCCTCCGTTTCTGACAATTGTGACCTGTTTCTTTGTCTCCGCATTTTGGCTGCTTCCCTGTGTTGATAGAGTGGCCCTGCGCGCCAGGTGTCCTGTAGGGCCCAGTGGCTCAGCCTCCCCAGTTACCTGGGGTGGACACTCTTGGTGCACTCTTGGTGCCTTGGTTGATGTAGGAACACTGGGAGGAATTGACCTCCAGGCCAATTGGCTGTGGGAAGCAGCTGTGTCTGAAGTGGGAGAATGGTCCCCCTCTGACCACTGGGTACAGTGGCTCCTGGATCTAAGGAGGTGCTAATTCAACCCCTGCCTGAGGCCTCCCAGCCGGGGCCACGAAGAGGCTCAGCTGTGAGGCAATGCAAGCCGCTGCGGAGCCTTGGGCCTTCTCTTGGAAGTTCCAGGTCTGCTTGGCTGGGCTATAGTTAGGTACATTCACATGCAAAAGCCTCTGCTGCAGCCTGGGTGGGGCGGGGTCTCAGGGAGTCAAAGGGGCGGAGAAAGAAGCTATGGCTGATTCTCCGCCTGGAGTCGCGTCTCAGTGTCCCGGTAACGGCTGCAAGCACCTCTGAGGGAAATCCGCCCTCAAGTTCGCCCGCTGCTGCCTGACAGCAGCCTCTCCCCGTATGAGTCCTGGGTCCCCAGAGACTTCCCAGAACCGGAGATCAGAGCAGTCGGGAGCTTGTGATTCAAAAAGACAGCCGCGTCCTCAGGTGCCACCCCCTTTCCGCGCGCGCGAGCCGCCGCCGTACCTCTGCACTCAGCCTCCGCAGCTCCTCTGGCTCTCAGCGTGCTTTTCTTTTCTTCTAGTTGGAGAAATTACACTCAGCCAGCCTTCCTGTTTTTCTGGACGATGTTTGCTCCGTCCTTTGGGATAATTTTCAATTGCTGTGGGAGGCGACTATATCCCGGTGTTTATCTATGCCGCCATCTTAGTTTTCTGATAAAATGTATATTTTAAAAAATATAAATAAACTGCCCCCTTACAATCATTGACTGGTAGTTGTAATTTTGACGTTTTTCCATGTCAATTTCATATACATGGAATATGACAATATTCCTTTTTTTTCCTGGCTTCTGCATAATGTTTTGAGATGCATTCAATTTTAATTGCTGAGTATTTCATCGTATGTATATACCACAGTTTGTTTGTCCATTCACCAGTTTACAGACACTGCCAGTCCATCAACTGGTTTCCAGTTTGGGGCCCTTGTGAATAAAGCTGCTATAAATACTCATGCTGGAACCTTTTCAAGAAGGTTGAATTCCTTGTAAATCTATAGAACAGAATGGCTGCTTCATATAGTAAGTGCATGCTTAACTCTCTAAGATACTGTGGGTTTCTCAAAGTGGCTGCACTATGTTACGTTCCCACCAGTGGTGAATGAGAGTTTCAGTTCCTTTTGATAACTGTGCCATGTGCACTTAAAAAATATTTGTATTCTGCTCTGGTTGGGTGGAGTGTTCAATTGGATCCAATTGGATCCCACTGATTGCCAATGATAGCCAGTTCTTTATCCTTGCTAATTTTTTGTGTATTTGTTCTTGGAGAGAAGTGTTGAAAACTTCAACTACAATTCTGGATTTGTCTATATTTTTTAGTTCTGTCTTCATGAGTTTTGCTTCATATGTTTTGAAGCTGTGTTGTTAGGTTGCATACACATTTAGGATTGTTGTGTCTTCTTGGTGAATTGACCCTTTTATCATCATGTAATTTCCCTCCTTATCTCTGATAATTTTCTTTTTTCGGAAGTCTATATATTATATTATCTTATATTAGCATAGGCACCCCTATTTTATATTATATTAGCTAATATAATAGCATAGGCCCCCCCATTTTAAAATTTGTTTTGCATGGTATACTAACTAGCCTGCCAATATTATATTTGAAATGAGTTTCTTGTAGATAGCATAGAAAGGGGTGATTTTAACAAATTCATTCTGACAATCCCTGCTTTTAAATTTAGACCATTTACGTTTAATATAATTATTAATATGTTTGGATTCTGGCCTACCATTTTATTATTTGTTTTCCCCTCTCTGTTTTTTATTCTTCTGTTTCCTAATCCTTGCCATTGTTTCGATTATTTGAACATTTATTAGTATTTTATTTTATCTATTGCATTGTTGAGTGAATACCTTTGCAAATTTTTAATTGCCAGTTTCCTGGCAATTGCAACGTGTATATTTATCCTTTCACAGACTACGTAGAATCAGTATTTTACCAGGTCTCATGTCTGATTCCCAGCCCTGCAGGGTCAGGGACTCGGAACCTCTTCTACTGACTCACTGGGTTCATGGCCAGGTCTGATCACTTACTTCCTCGCGACTCTGCCAGTTGGTTCACATCTGAGAGACAGGGTTTAATGCCAGCTGTCCTGGTGCCTCTTGGAGCCCCCTCTGCAACCCTTCCTGACTCTCCTTATAGTTAGGCCAGCTCCTAACCAGAGCAAGGCAGGTCTCTGTGGTTCTCCGTGGGGCCCTGAGCGAAGTGGAGCCAGGCGGTTCCAGTTCTGGAAGCCGAGAGCTGCCGTGGCCCTGATGCCATCACAGGCCACACACTGACTGCCAGCTTCAACTCATTCATTCGTTCACTTTTTACCAGTTCTCCTCCAAGCACCGGCTGGGCGCCTTCCCTCTGGGAGCATGAACTGGCACACTTTAAGGAAGACTCAAGCCCGGGACCTCAGAGCACACACGTGGCTTCGCTGGGCAGCCCAGTAGGCCACAGGAGCCCTAGGTTCATTGAAACAGTGTCTGCGCCACCCTCTAAAGGCCAGAAGAGCTCCCCTATGAATTCTGGTCACACCTTTATTTGTGGTTTGCCGTTAAAATGGTTGTTCTAAGATGTAATCTCACTTTATTTTGCATTTAGCACAATATTTTTGATGAATATATAAAATCCTGACAAGGTTTTTTTTTTTTTTTTTTTTTTTTTTTTTGTAATTCAAAGTCAGATCGGCTCCTTCGTGACTATCTGTGTGAGTTTGGGCAAGTTTTCAGCCATTCTGACAGAGAGGGGGACCATGCTTGCCCCCAAAGAAGGAGGTATTTGGGGAAGAAGCCAATTATTGTGCGATGACAGTGGAAGTTGATTTCTTAACTGGAGGCCATCTTTTATTGTGTGATTTTCTGCGTGTTTAGTTGTTCTGTTTGAGGGGAGCTGGGTGGCCTCTCTGGGTACTGTGGGAGAACCCTGGCCAGCTGTTGGGGGCAGGGCAGGTACAGATCCCCTCCTCTTCCTCGCTGGGACGAAGGAAACTGCGCTTTGCTCAGCCAGGAGGATAGCTGTCCACGGCCACGTGGTCTGAGGGCATCTCTGCTGGGAGGGGCCTGGGTTGTAGAATTGAGGGGCTGACTGGTGGGTTCCCCTCATGCTTCTCCCTGTGGACAGGAACCCCCAAACTCCAGCCAGTTACTGAGGAGGAAGCCCCTCATGGTTTGTAATTCTTCCTTTGGGGTTACCTGATGGATGCCCGCCACCCCTCTGGACTCCAGGCTCCAGGAGGGCAGGGGCCTGGTGCTGTCACTCGGTTGGGGGGTTTATTTCCCAGTAGCCCCAATCCCCAACTCCAGCTGGTCCCCCGCAGCCCCTTTTCTCTCTGGCGTCTCCCCCTCATTTTCTGCTCTTCTTCCCGTTTGCATGTTTTGGTTTATTTCCCCTCTTCGTGGGCCCTCACGGGCCAGTCTCCTTTCCGGGGCAAACCACTGAATCCTCAGAGCACCCCACTTCCAGAGCCGAAAGCTGGGACCCAGCCGAGCATGGGAGGGTTGCCTGGAGCCGATGGGAGGCGTGATGGTCGCCAGCTGGGGCCTCATCCAGGCCAGGAGACCGCCTCCCTGATCACAGCTTTCTGTGGAAGTTGAAGGCTCCGTGGGACGATTCCCAGAATGGGCTGTGGTTTGGGAACTGGAGGAGCGTGGCAGTTGTGATGATCCCGGAGTCTGGTATCTAAGCCCGTTTCTGTGAAGGCCCTGGGCCTGGACGCCGCCGTCCCAAAGCCCAGAGCCTAGTGCAGCTTGCAGAGAGGAGGAAACTGCCCCTGGGGCAAAACTTCCAACAGGCTCACCTCTCATTCCCTCGGGCTCCTTTTGAGCATTTCTTCCCGCTACCCTCTCATTCAAATCCTGCCTCCGGTGCCCTGTGCTCCCATCTGCCTCTACTGTCTGGACCACTGCCCTTCCCTCTGCACCAGTGGTCGGCAAGCTCATTAGTCAACAGAGCCAAATATCAACAGGACAACGATTGAAATGTCTTTTAGAGCCAAACTTTTTAAACTTAAACTATATAGGTAGGTACATTGTTATTAACTTAATTAGGGTACTCCTGAGGCTTAGGAAGAGCCACACTCAAGGGGCCAAAGAGCCGCATGTGGCTCGCAAGCCGCAGTTGGCCAACCACGGCTATACCATCGGCCCCAGGCAGACCTGGAACCTGATCTACTGATCTTACAGGGGGCGGGCAGGCTCATCAACAACAACGACATTATCCCCGTGGATGACATGAGCAGGTCCACCACGCTCAGCTTTTTGTTGCTGTGAACTGAAGACACAGCTCCCACCTGCGCACTGGGCCCAGACCTCTGCCCAGGAGGACAAGACCAGTCCCTGCCAAGCAAGATGCCTCGGGCTCTCAGGACCCCTTCGGGGGCTCTTCCGGGCCAGCCCTTGTCACAGAAAGCCCATTCCGAGCCCCTTCTAATGTCCAGTTGGTGGAAACCTTCACAAACACGTGTGTGTAAGATCACATTCAAAATTTCAAAGACACCCTTTTGCTGGGCAGGCGTCCACACAGCACGTCCGGGTGCCTCCAGAGGGCCTTCATCTCGGAGGTCACCACACACGCTCTGTGCAGCTGGCTGAAGTGGTGGTATCTGCCTGCTTCCAATGGGATTTCTTTTCTATTGTTTTGAAAAGTTACTTAACAATTGTCATGCAATAACACATGCCTAACACCGTGTCAGCCCATCAGAATCCTCACCCCTCAAATTCCCTGGAGCTCCTCTGTGTGGACAAACACTGCCTGCCCCCCAGCCCCTGGCAGCTCTGCCTTTTCCGGGGCGCCCACGGCCTGGTGTGGCTCGCTGGCACAGTGTCTTGGAGACCTGTCCAGCTATTGGGTGTGTCTACGCACGTCCCCTGCGGTGTCGCGTACTTCTCCGCTCTGTGTGGTGCCAAAGCCCGTCGCTACCGGAGGACAGCTGGGCTTTCCCGTTGGGTGCTTATGAATCACGCGGCCACAGTCATTCATGGCAAGTTTCTGCTGTGATCGTGGGTTTCCGTCTCTCTGGGATGAATCCTAGGTGTGGGCGTGCGGGGCACAGGGCCAGCGTGTTTACACAAACGGCCACACTGTCTCCCCGAGGGCAGGGCAGCTGGACCGTCAGCCACGGGGGAGCCTGCAGCTGCCTGCACCTTTTTGACAGTGTCAAAGGACTTGTTTTTTAATTTAATATTTTGAGAAGTATGTAGTCAGGTTGTGTGGTTTAATTTTCATTAAGCTGTGATCAATGATACTGGACACCTTTCCATGTGTCCACCTGTCATCAGTAATATTCTTTGTGATTTTTTAAAAAATTATTATTTTTGGTTAATCCTCATCTGAGAGATAGGGGAAGGGGAGAAGGGAGGGGGTAAGGAGAGAGAGGGAGGGCGAGAGAGAGAAATATCGATGTGAGAGAGAAACATCGATTGGTTGCCTCCTGCATGCAGTTGGGGTAGGGATTGAACCTGCGACCCTTTAGTGTGCAGGCTGACACTCTAACCACGTAGCAATACTGGTCAGGGCTGTGCTTTGTTTTTTAATAACTCATTTTTAAAAATTGGGTTGCTTTTTTTTTTTCTTCTTATTGTTGAGTTTCAAGAGTTCTTTGGATATTCTGGAAATGTCCTTGGTCAGATATGAGACTTACTATTACTTCCTCCCTTCTGTGATGCATCTTTTTAGCCCCTCAATGGTGTCTTTCAGAAAGCAGTTTTTAATTTTGATGAAGTATGATTTTTCAATTCTTTATTTTATCGATCGTGCTTTTGGTGTCATTTCTAAGGCTACTGCCTAACATGAGGTTACACGCTTTCAGTCCTACATTTAGGCATGTGATCCATTTGAGTCTCTCTGGATGAGGTGAGATGCAGACTGATTTGTCCTCCTTTTGTGGAGGAATGACCAGCTGCTCCAGCACCATTCATTGGGAAGAGCATCCTTCCTCCAAGGAATTGCATTTCTATCTCCAACTAATGTTCCCATTTTCCAAGTGGAGATGGAAGTCTGAGGACTTCTGGGTGGGGTTTCCGGGAGGCCCAGTCACGTGTCTCCTTCCTGGGTCAGCAGAGGGCTGTCCCGCCCTCTGTGGCCTCCAGACAAGGTGGGCCCTCATTCCTTCTGTGATGGGGCTGCCTGCTCTGAGCACCTCCCGGCCTTGGAACCTCAGGGGCAGCACCTCTGAGTTGCTGTCACATCTCCGTGCTTCCGCCCGGCCCCACTGTGCCAGGGTCCTCCTGGCCCTGCCTCCAGGCCACAGGCCCTTCCACCTGCTTCCCCAAACCTGCCTCTGCCAACCTGGAACCCGGCCACCTGCCCAGCCGCGGTCCCCGCTGCTGGGTCCCCACCATTCCAGAAGCACCCTGTGAAGGCCTGGCCCCTGGCTGGGTGTCCTGAATGTTCTCCCTCATCGGGGAGTTGGGGGAGGCTGTGGCTCTGGACCCGAGCCCCCCTTTGCCAGCTCTGCCTCTCAGTAGAGCCCTTCCTTCCTGCAGATAGGCTTCCTGTAATCTTGGACATTTACATTGCTTCCAAAGTTTGAGTAAATATTTACATCACAGACTAATTCGTTGGTAAATATTCCTAAAAAGAGTTACTGGCTTCCAGAGGAATAAACTTTTTGTGGATGTTTGTGCCTCTTTCTAAATTGAGATCTAATTTGCAGCGTGAAAGAGCGCAAATCCCAAGTGCACGGCTCCACACCTGCTCCCCCAAACCCCAGCACCACCTCCCAGGCCAGGTGCCCCAGGGAGCAGCCCCTCCTCTCAACACTTCACCTCACCCCCAAGTAACCACTGTTCTGGTTTCTGGCACCGTGAGTTAATGTTGCCCATGTCAGAACCTCGCAGCAAGTCTGGACGCTCTGTGTCTGGGTTCCATTGCTCAGTGTAACGGTTTGACATCGTCCGTGTTCCTTTGCCTTGCTCAGGTGTAGCCCACTGTACGGCTACACTGTTTATTGGTGCCCCTGCTGGCGGACATTTAGGCTGTCTTCAGTTTTGGGCTGTGGAATCATGCTGCAGTGCGTGCTGGTGTGTAAGTCATCGGGTGGACGTACACATGGGCTTCTGCTGCATACACACCTAGGAGTGGACTGCAGTGTCCGCGTCACGGGAGAGAGGGCACTCAGCTTTCATGGACATGGGGAAGCGGTTTCCAAGCAGCTGGACACCCTCAGTCCCACCAACAATGTCCGGGCATCTGGTTGTTCCACATCCTCCCAACACCCTGTTTTGTTTTAGCCGTTTTGGTGGGAGTTTGGTGATGCCTCATCGTGATTTTCATTCATTCATATTTTTCTGGTAAATAATTATATGGAGCACTTTCAGATGGTTCTTTCTGAGCCTTTTGGATAATGTCCTGCTTGGAGCAACACAAGTTTATCATCATACATTTCTATGAAATAAAAGCCCAACATGGGCCAAAGTCAAGGTGTCGAGAGGACAGTGCCCTTCTGAGGCTGGAGAAGAGAATCCAGTTCCTTGTCGTTTTCAACATTTTCAGGCCGCCCACTTCCTTAGTCTCCTTCCTCCCTCCTCTGAGCCAACAGTGGACTGAGCCTCTTCTTAGCACCTCGCTCCGATCTCCTCCGACCACTTCTTCCTCTGTGAGGGACCCTTGTGGTCTCATTGGGGGCCTGGACACAGACAACAATGGAGTGAAGGCTGGGATGGGGGATTAGGTGGAGTGGGGATTGGGGACAGAGCTCAACAACAACAAAAGGATAAGTTCCCTCTCTGACTAGAGATGTTAATTCTACTCTCAACCTTAATTCCTATTTGACAAGTATTTATAGGGCCCAGGGATCAGATCTGGACATCGTTGGGGAACCAGATATTTTCTGTGAATATAGAATTCTAGGTCGTCAGCATTTGCTTTTTGCCTTTCATCAGTTTAAAGGGTTTATTCCGTTGCCTTCTGCTTGTATTGTTTCTGACAAGAAATCTGTTTAAATTCTTATCACCATTCTCCTATAAGTCGTGTGTTTTTTCCTCTGGCTGTTTTTTCTACTTCCCCTTTACCTCACTGATTTGTAGCAATTTGATATGATGGACCTTTCTTTGTGGGTATCCTGCTTGGGATTTGTTGGAATTTTTTCATCTGTAAATTTATAGTTTCTATCACATTTTGGGATAAATTCAGCCATTATTTATGCTAATGATTTTTTCAGAATTATTTTCTCTCTCTTCCTGGGTCTCTAATTACATAGATATTAGACCACTTGATATTGTCTTGCAGATAACTGACACTTCATTCTTTTTTTTCTGTTTTAAAAAAATCTCTTTCTGCTTCAGTTTGCATATTTTCTATTCCTATATCTTCTGTTTTGATTATCTTTTATTCAGTGTCTGATATCCTATTTCATCCATCAGTGAATTTTTCATTTTGAATTTTGTATTTTTCACTCTAGCAATTCCAATGGACTCTTTTAAATATCTTCTATTTCTCTCATTGTGTTCATGGTTTTCTTTAAACTATATTCAGCTTAGAAGCCACCCGGTATTTCTTTGCCCAACCTTCTGTAGACTCATGGTATTCATGCACAACTTAGTATTAAACAACAACTTCAAGACCCATTTTCAGTGTTCTAAAGCTTTTTGTCAAAATAGATCCTTTTTGTGTGGAATACTGCTCTGCAAATTCTTGCTATGTCAGTTTTCCTGAACTCTGATGTATTGCCTCAGCCCAACAAGGTCATCATTTTCTGCTTGACTTTTCTTTCTTTGCTCTCAAGTTTAAAAAGATCCTCCAGGAAGACAGCTAGGGCACTTGCAGAGCTCATCTCTTGTTTCCCTCTTCATGATCACTGTCCTTTACTGACTCTTGTCCAATGTTTGAAAAATGGTCTCATATATTTTACCCAGTTTTGCAATTATTTATGATGGGAGGGCAATTAAGTACCAATTGACCCATCATGGCCAACAGCAGAAATTATGCTTTCATTTCTTAAATAATATTTTCACTGGATATAAAATTCTAGGTTGGTGTTTAACTTTTAGCACTTTAAAGATGTTAATTGTCCTTTGTCTTCTGCCTTTTGTTTTGAATGAGCAAAACCTATCATTTTAATTTTTGTTCTCCTGAATTTAATGTATTCTTTCCTTGGCTGCTTATAAATGACTAGAGGCCTGGTGCACGAAATTTGTGCATGGGTAGGGCCCCTAGGCCTGGCCAGAGATCAGGACTGATCTGTGGGGTGACCGGCAGGGTGATTGGGGCTCCCCATAGCAACTGGTAGTTCCACCAGTTGTTCCCCCGTTTGGTCGATTTGCATATTAGGTTTTTATTATATAGGATTCTCTTCATCTTTACTTTTTATCAATTTGACTTCAGTGTGTTTAGGTGTTGTTTACTCTATATTCACTTTAATTAATATTCACTGAGCTTCTTGAATTTGTGTATTAATATGTTTTATAAATTTTGGAAGCTTTATATATTTTTGGCCACTTTCTATCTCTCTTTTCTTCCTGGGACTCCAATTACACACATGTTAGACCATTGATATGGCCCCACAAGTGTGTAATACTCTTTCTATCTTTTCCCCTTCCACTCTTATTTATCTGTTTCATTTTGAATACATTTGTTTTTATCTGTTTAAGAGTGCACCAATTTTTTTTTCACTGTGTGTAGTCTTCTGTTTAGCCCATCCATTAAATTATTTTATCAGATATTATATTCATCAGTTCTGAAATTCCTATTTGATTCGCTCTCTTTTTTAAAATATATTTTATTGATTTTTTTACAGAGAGGAAGGGAGAGAGATAGAGAGTTAGAAACATCGATGAGAGAGAAACATCTATCAGCTGCCTCCTACACATCTCCTACTGGGGATATGCCTGCAACCCGGAATCGAACCTGGGACCTTTCAGTCGCAGGCTGACACTCTATCCACTGAGCCAAACCGGTTTTGGCAATTCTCTCTTTTTTGTGGTAGATTTTTTAATGTCTTAAAAAATTAAATATATTGGGGTGACATTTGTTTGGTTCTCTTTTTTTAAAATACATTTTTATTAAATTCAGAGAGAAAGGGATATATATATATATATATATATATATATATATATACAATGAGAGAGAATCATTGATCGCTATCTCCTGCATGCCCCCTACTGGGGATTAAGCCCACATACCGGGCATATGCCCTTAACCGGAATTGAACCCAGGACCTTTCAGTCCACAGGCCCATGCTCTTTCCACTGAGCCAAACCAGCTAGGGCTATTGGGTTCTCTTTTTAAAGTTTGAATTTCTCTGCTGAAAATTTTCATCTCCTAACCGATTTTCTTTATCTTTCCCCTACAAATGTTTATTTGTAATAGTTATTTTAACGTCCTTGCTGGCAATTCCAACATCTTTGTCATTTGGGAATTGACAATCTTCGGTTGACTTGTTCTTAGTCTTGATAATGGGTCGTATTTTCTTACTTCATCACACAGCTCATAATTTTTTATTACATTGTCTATATTTTGTACATAAGAACCATGGAGACTGAAGTAGATAATATTATTTCTCAGAAAATGTCAGATAGCTAGGGTGAGGGGATAAGCTCTCATATGTAATGATGAGTCATGGTGGGTTTGAGTCTGGTTGCTTAGTCTCAGATCTCATATGGTTTCAAGTGTCTGGCAGTGAGCTCTGTTCCATGTAACTCTAGCAGGAAATTGATCTTTGACCCCTATGAGATTACCAAGGTATGCCTGCCCTTTCATCCCAGACCACAGCCTCCCAGACACCACATCCTTAGCATACCTCCTTCTCCTCTGGAATTCTGTCCTACCCAACACTTTCTAGTTGCCTTTCCTCTCTTTGCTCTGGAGTTTAAAAGGTTCCACGGAGCAGAGAGAACTAGCTTTGTGTGAGAATCTTTCAGATTCTAACTCTCACCAACCACTCAGTTGTTTAAAGGTTTGGGACTTCTCTGTGCTCTAGGAGAGCCCTTCCGTCTTGAGATTTCCATTTGCCTGGGTTCAGATTTGAAAACGTTCTCAGGGAGAAATGTGGCCATAAGTTTCTTAGTGAGGGCCCACCTCTTTCTGGAGTTTCATTCATTCTGATTTCTTGTCACCACAGCTCTACAACCATTTTACATTTTTGCTTTCTAGTTTGTCCAGTGAACTAATGTATAGTCCCAAGAGCAGCATGCATGCACCTATCTTACTGATTTCTTGCAAGCACTATTATTAATTTTTCATTGTATTTTTTACTAACAATAAATTTTGTATTTTCATATATTTAGTAGGCATTTCTACTTTTCCCTTAGGCTTTTATTTACTTTTTGGAATCATTATGACTTTATTATTAGTTTATAGAATATCTTTGTGTTTGGCTGCGACTCCCAGTTGCCTCCAGTCCTGGTGGATCTGGATGGTGTGGTTTGCAAAGGAGAAGGTGGCAAGAGGCTTGTGGAATTTCTGCAACCCATTCCCGTGGTCTCCTCATAGGGCACCAGGGCCATTTCCACTGTCCCAGCTCTCTGCTTCCTTTAACCTGTTGGGCAAAAGAATCCTGCATGCCAGAAATGGCCAGAAAGTGCATTCTCTCTTAGGTGGCCCTAATGCTTTTTTTTTTAAGGTCGTTTTATGGATTCAAAAGAATAAACAGAGATGTGGAAAGCTTTTATCGAATTCCTTGTACATGGTTCTTCCAGTCTCGTGGGAAGTGAGATGTGGCTCTGATTTCATCCCAAAGGGTGTCTTTGGGCAAAAGCACCCAAAATGGCACAACTCCTGCAGGGCGCACTACACACTTGGCTGTCAGGACTCGGGGGGCCTGAGGGTGAGCGAGGCGGCGGTGCCAGCACAGGACCTGAGAGAAGGTAGCGCTTTCTACACTGCCCAGGACCGCGTGGACTGCAGCTGCACCCACCGAGGTGGGCAGGGTGTTTCTGCTGTTTTGTTTTGGTCTGGCCTCTACCCCGTGCCTGCACTGTGGCTGTGAACGGTTTGATGGTCCTACTTTTTGGTGGACGGTGGATGCACTCCCGCCTCCCAGAGACTGGCAGTTAGACACTGGTGGCTTCTGAGTCACTTGTGGGGAGAGTGTGGCCCTAGGTCCAGAACAGACTCAGGCATCCTTGGCTAGGATGGCCATGCCCCCGATCATGGCGGGGGTCCCCTCATGGTGACCATTGGTCCTGCTCCCTCAGCTCCCTAGCCTGCTGTTCGATTGTCCATATGATTGTTTTGGTCCTTACGGCCCCTGGCTTTTTATATATTAGGATATATAATATAAGCCCATTTGTTTCATTAAATACATATTACTGTTTTAAGAAATAAAAATAAAGAATGACATGGGCGCTGTGCAAGGACAAGTCCCCTGGAGAAGCAGGCAGCCTCTCTAAGCCCTACCGGCTTCAGTCTGCAAGGGCAGGACAGATGTCCGTGGGAAGCAGGGCCATGGCTGGCCCCGGAGCAGGTACAAGTGCCGGCGGGGGCCCTGCGGTTAGGGGGCACGGCCTCGGACGTGGGAAGAAGCGCATCTGACATTCCTGATGGCTCTAGCTGGGGCCCACAGTGCTGTTTTATCTTTGTTTTACACGAACTGAGGGGATTAAAATGTTATCAAAACAGATAAAACCACACCCGCCAAGTACTATTAGTCATGGGAATACGGCCCGACTGTGCGTTGTCCATGTTCACTTCCCGGGAGAAGGGCTTGGAAAGATCACCATTCACCTGCGGGAGCCTGAGAATCTAAATATTTACAGGGTCCCAGCAGCAGCAGCTGGCCCAGGCTCCGCTTGGCACCCACGGAGAGAGCTGTGTCCTCCCAGGGACCTGGGTCATCCAGCCCTGATGTGTACTTCGTCCTGGGCTCAGTGGGGAGAGGGGGGTGGCGAGCGCGGTATAGGGCTGGGGATGCCTCGGCCAGTTTCTCACCTGTTGTGACCGTGCACATGGTGTGTGTACATGCAAGTGCAGGTGCATGTGTGTTCTTGCGGGTGGGCCTGTGAGACAGAGAGACTGGACAGAGAGAACCACTGAGGCAGAGAGATGCAGACGGGAAGTGGATGATGCCCCTGCAGGCAAGACCTGCCTCCTCTCTTGGGGACCCGGTGTGGGGTCATCTGGGTCCAGAGGGAACCAGGAATCCCTGCCCGTCACGCAATATAGTAATTACAGTCCTTGGAGAGGCCTGAGGACCAAGCAGCTGTGGGTGGGAGAAGAATGCAGGGTTTGGACTCAAGGCGTGGGCTCCAACTGCTGGGTCCCCTCCCCTGATGTGCACGGCCAGGGGTGGACGGCCTGGTCTGTCAGCCAGGCCCCAGTCCTGCCCATCTGGTGGGGCACTGCAGCTCCTGGGAGGTCCCTCCCTCTGTCAGAGGTGCTGCTGGGTTCCCTGTCTGTAAGCAGGGGATGGTGATAGCATCCCTCCTCTCCCACCCCTCCCCCAACCAGGATATTTCAAGGGTGCCCATGGAGGGCTCAGACCCGAGCTGGCAGCTCCCATGTGGCTTCCATGCCTTTGTCGACTTTTATTCTCATGGCCGCTAAACCAAGTGTCACCGTGTTTTCACGGTGTTCAAGGGGCTGGGCAATGTCAAGTGTTTGTGAACTGCTTGTTTCCCAGCCCCTCTGACCCAGCTGGGCAGTGGGGGAGTGACAGGGGGGCAGGGACCATCTCACAGCAGGGATGTTCTCTTGACGGTGTTCACCTGCCCCCGGTTCAGGTCCTGGAAACCTTGGCTCTGCTCCCCTCGTCCCTGGCCCTGCCAAGCCCCTGGCCTCCAACCCCTGCTAGGGCCTGGGTCCCTGGACCTAACCCCTGTGGTTTGGGGAGTGGTGAGCTCCCCCACGAGGGGCTGGCTGATGGGACCGTGGGAGGATGGGGGAAGGGAGGGCAGATCTTTCCCGTTGCAAACAGCTCGCCCAGCAAATCCTGGATGCAAGCAGCTGGGGGGTGGGAGACAAGGGTGGGGGTGGGCAGGCTGCCTCCTGGGGACCCTCGGTTCTCTGACCCACAGGGAGGGCTGAGGACGTGGAGACCCTGACGCACAGCTGCAGGGACGCGAGCAGCTGGTGGGCGCAGGAGCTCGTCCAGCCAACACACCTCCCACGCCTCCCACGCCTCCCTCCGAGGCCCCATTTCCTTCTGATTCAGACGAAATCCTCATCCAGATGTGTTCTCTGCGTGTTTGTTTAATGTCAACTGACAGTTTGACAGTTGCTGGGAAGGGCGGTGACTCCCGCGATGAGCTCCTGAGCAGAGAGGCCTGGTGCTGGGGGAGAGCGGCGTCCAGGCCCAGGGCTCGTCCCCAGCTGGGCAGTCGGGGAATCACAGAGGGGCAGGGACCTCTCGCGGCAGGGACGTTCTGAGCCCCCCCCCCCCATGCCCCACGCCCGGCTGGCCCAGTGCCTGGACCACGGTCACTTCTGGACCCAGCAGCAGCTGGCAGCTCCCATGGCCACAAGCCCCAGGATGTTGTTGCTGCTGTCCCCCACTGTCCCCACGTGAGCCCTAAACCAGGTCTAGGCATTAGCTGTCTCGCTCTGCTAGGGTGTCTGGCAGACATGAGAGGCCCAGCGTCTTTGTGAGCCTGACTTGGCACGTCCCCTGAGGTGCAGAATGAGAACGTAAGAAACAAAAACTCACTGTGCCATTTTCAGCTTCTGCTGTTTGTGGGATGTTTGTTTCCCAGCCTCTCTGACCCATGCAGGCCCCAAATCCCCAGCCAGAGAGGATGGCGGCACCTCCATGTTACCAACAGTTATAGAATTATAGAAGGACAGTCTTTCCTGCAAGAATATGACTCAAAACAATACAGATCTTAAGAATAAAGATCAAATCTAGGTCACGGTTCAGAAACTATGGCCTCAGAGTAATCTGGGCTGGGGTGGCTCAAAGGATGGGCTCAGCTGGAAATGTTGACTGGGGCACCTGCATATGCCTCTCTGTGTGGTTTGGGCTTCCTCACAAGATGGCAGCTTCAAGATGTAATTCCTGCGTCAGAGTCCCCAGTGCCAGCACTCAGCTCAGAGGCAGAAGCTGTACAGCCTGCTATAAATGTCCAGCCTTGGAGGTCAAATGGTGTCATTCCCGTTGTACTCTGTCTGTAGAAGGAGTCACAGACCCACTCAGATGTGGAAGAAAGGGTCATAGACTGCCACTTCTGCTTGAAGAAGTGTCAAGGAATTTGCATCCATGTTTTAAAACGGCTATAGTCTCTCTAAACGAAAGTTATATTATATCCCTCCCCTAAGCAAAACATATTCATTTCCTCCCACATCTTTCCCAAATAGCTTCATATTATTATGGTTTCAGGCGCATGCTCAAAGTCAGGGATCTTTTTCACTAATCAAGTCCAGGTGTGAATAAAACTCCTCAGGTTGGACTCTTTGGAAAAAGTTTTTCTTGTTCTGAAGACGTAAGGAATAAAGAGACACATTGTCTTTGCCCTGCACACTCAGCATGCACTGGTGCACAAAGACAGGATTATCACGGTGAACTCTCCTATGCAAACAGGAACAAAATGGGAGGCACACAGCCATCACTGGTTCATAGAAAGTCTGAAGTGGGATGGGCACCTGCGGCCAGTCCCCCGGCCAGGGCTCTGCCCATTTCTTGTGAAAAACTGCTCTCTAAACTCTGTTCTCTGTGCTCTTGTTGGCTCGGAGTCGACTCTCATCTTCCATAAGAGATGACCAATATTTGTGGCTGACTATTCTTGGCCGGCTTCCTTCCTGTAGAAGTTCAGGAACCTAATACCTCTTCTAACTTTGTACTACTCTGTTCCTTTTAGGCCAAGATTATACATTCCCTTAAAATCATTGTGGGATTCAATTTGTATAAACGGAATCAGAAGAAAGGCCACGCCTAAAAACAGATCCACCTGCACCTCAGCCACCCCCCCCCCCAACCCCAACATGAGGCTACTGTGGGGTAAGTGACCTTACGATGCTTAGGATCCCTACTGGTAACATCAAATATCTGAGCGGTCCATCTGTAAGATCCTTAGAAAGCTGTTTGTTTACTTAAAATGCTCTCTGCGACACTGCTCTAAATATTTCTGACGCCTTAACCAGGCATTTTACAGTCACGCCCTTGGTTTCATCTTTCATTTTTACTCCGAGGCCATAGTTTCTGAACCGTGACCTGGATTTGATCTTTATTCTTCAGATCTGTATTGCTTTGAGTTATGTTCTTGCAGGAAAGACTGTCCTTCTAGAATTGCTCTAAATTTTGCTTGAAAAATAAAACATTTTTTCAGGTCATCTCTTTCCTGTTGCATGTTATCATAGGAAGCTAGAAGAACCCAGGTAGTCCCCTGTCCAGAAATCTCCTTAGCTAGACCATCAAGTTTATTAGGAACTTTTCCTATTTTCCAGGTTATTACAGCTGCGTGTTGCCACACTTTTCATGCTGTACAACAATAGTTCCCTTTCTTTACGTCCTAATAGTCTTCTCAATGTCCATCAGGTTTCTATCTGCTATCTATTCCCTAAGTTAACAAACTTTTAGTTTTTGTTATAGCGACACTCAACTTCCTGCCACCAACATCCTAACCAGGCATTTTGTGGCCTCATCCTTTGTTCCATCCTCCCCCAGAGGCCCTGGGTTTTATCTTTGCTCCCAAGGCCATTTCTTGCTTGGAGAGCTCTTTGCTATCTGGAAAGATTACCCTAAGCCCTCCATATATTCTCTAAATTTTACTTGAAAACTGAACAGTTAATACTTTTAGTTTATGTCTCTACACTCAATTATTTTTATTATGCCCTTACTCTTGAATAAAAACTTAAGCTGGGTATTAAATTCTAGATTGTTAGTTGGAGCTGTTTCTCCATTCTTTTCTTGATTCTATTAATCTTGATGAGAAGTCTGCTGTTCCTTTGTAGTTATTCTGTCTTTATCCCTGAGATTCTGTAGTTATATTATGTGTCTGGTTGTTAGACATTATCTTCTCTGCTTGAAATTTGGGCTCTGCTTTCTACCTGAGGCAAGGAAAGAAGTGAGTTCCTTGAGACCTCACAGAAGGTGGGCAACAGAGCCAAAGTGGGAACCCAGGCCTCTGGATTCCCCAGTAAGTGCTTTTCCACACTCCTGCCTTCTTCCCATGTGAGTGTGTTCTGCTCTCTGCTTCTGTGGCTCACTTAGGTAATGTGGAAGGGCAAGCAACCAGGGACCTCACTTATGTGATAATGTCCTTTCTCTAATTGGATGTACGTTCATTGAGGGCAGGGATTCCGTCTTCTTTTTTCTTAACTTTATTGACAATGCAGTGTCATAGAGCATGTATGCCAGCTCATTTGAGAGAGAACAGACTCTGGAGCTGGGCAGACTTGGGAACCTGAATTGCTGCTGGGAGCCGGTCCATCCTTGCTGTTTCAAGGGACCTGGCATATATGGCATACTGTTCTTAATATGTTTGCTCACCTTCTAGGCACTATGTGTTTTAACTAAGGTCTCTGAGAAAGGTTGTTTCCCCAGGTAGGGATTTTCCCCTGAAGTTAGGGAGGGAATAAAACCTCTTAACTAAGTGCCAGGTGGGTAATTAATCACTTCAACTATGAACAATCATGCTTAAGCTACATAATCTTTACTCCCTGGAATGGAGATTAGAAACGCCCTAACCTTTGTAATAGAGATTGATAGGATTGGAATCAACTGGTATAAATACAGTTGAAACAAGACAACAGCAGACAGAACTTAGGAGACAGAGAAAGAGAGAGAGAGAGAGAGAGAGAGAGAGAGAGAGAGAGAGAGAGAGAGAGAGAGAGAGAGAGAGAACCTTCATTTGTAAATTGAAGGTATCGCCGTCTTCCTTATAGGACATATGGAGATGTTTGGCAAGTGCTCGGTACAAGGCTGCTGGACAGGTGTTTGAGGTGGGTGATGGGGGACTGTAAACAACTAACTGTAGAGTCCTCTGGGCACCATATGGTGTGCGGGTGAGAAGGGACTACAGATAGGAGGAAAGGAATTTGTTCTTCCCTTGTCCCCATGAACAGTTGCAGACTTGAGGGCACCTCTGGGTAGCAATGTGTCAGGCTTCTGTTTGCAACAGCGGGTGGATTGGGGCTGTTTTTGGCTATCACATCTTTATTTTTCTGAGAGTGGAGGAGATTTGTGAAGGAAGAAAGCCAGATCCCCAGACTCTGGCTTACTCTGTGAGTTCATTCCAAAGCCTCCCAGTAATGTTCCTCAGAAGTCTCCGGGCAAGGGCTGAAGAAGGGGGTGAGGTTTCAGTATTTGGTTGGAGGTTGTGCATTTGTTGGAGGTTGACTGTTCTCCTCCAACACTAGGATGAATGTTAGTCTCCAACTGGATTTAGGTCACTGCTATGTGTAATGCTTGTTTGCTTCCTAATTACTTAACAACAGGGTGATACCCCAGTGGATTAAAAAAAACATTTTGAATCTATTTTCTTCAGGACAAAGTCCGTACATTAAATAGCTATGAAAAGACAAATTAATTCACTTAAAATACAATGACTTAACCCTTTTGATGTACGTGCTTCATACACCCTGTTGGTCTAGCCAGTTCTTTGTAACTCCTGTGCGGTGACCCACCTGAGGTGAGAGCCAACGCAGCTGGAGGAAGCATGTGGCTCAAGTCAAGGAAGAAACTAAATCTCTTCTTATGAAAAATTTGGCAGGTCAGAGAGTCCTCCATCCTGCAGATTCCCCTAAAATGAAAGCTGTTTTAGAGGAGATGCCAGATCCTGGGTCATGTGTTGAGAATGTTCTCTGAGCTCTATGATAACCTCCCTGGGGTCACATCTGGCCAGGAGGCCACATGCCAAACACTTCATATTTAGGGCTCAATTTGCAAATTTACAACAGGAGGGAAACATACAACAATAGCATGTGCCAGAAATACATTATCTGGAGGCAACCTAAGGACACAGAATTTGTTGGTCACAAGCCTTGTTTATTTAATGGTATCATGGTTGGTTCATGTATGATCAACTCCTCATGTCCTCACCAATATTAGGTATTGTCAGCCTTCTGAATTTTAGCCTTATAGTTAGTATGAAGTGGTGTCAGATTGTGGTTTTAACTGGCATATCTCCAATCACTAATGATGTTGATTACCTATTCATGTGATTATTGGATATCTTTGTACTATTTTCTCTTTTCAGAAACAATTCTCCAAAGCTCTTTGTCTACTTTTAATCATGTTGCCTTTTTATTATTGAGTGGTTGAGGTTCTTTAGATGTTATAAACAAATACAAGTCATTTTTTCAGAGATATCTATATTTTAAATATTTTATCCCATTCTGTAGCTTGCCTATTTATCCTTTGATTATGGGTTTTGATAAACAAAAGTTTTCAATCTTCATAAAGTTAAATTGATCAATTCTTTTCTTTCATGGTTAGTGCTTTCTGTGTACCTGTCAGTCCAAAGTTTACAAAGATATTCTCCATCTTTTATTTTAGAGGTTTTACAGTTTTAGCTTTTATAATTAGGTTTGTGATACATCATTAATTAACTTTTATGCATGGTGTGAGATAGGAATCAAGATTCATATTTGTTTTTTATGTTCAAGCACAATTTGTTGAAAAGATTTTCCCCCCATTGAGTTACTTTAGTGGCTTGGTTGAAAATAAATTGATTATATAAACTACTGGTCTATTTTTGGACTATTCTACCTTTATATAAATACCACACTCTCATAATTACTAGAGCTTTACTAAGTCTTGAAATATGGTAGGAGGTATAAGTGCTCTATTTTGCTGCTCTTTTCCAAAAATTTTTGGTCCTTTGGTATTTCTGTGTAAACTTTAGAATCAACTTGTTTTTATTTTTTAAAAGTCTGCTGAAATTTTTGTTGAGATTTATTGACTCTACATATCAACTGGCATCTTAACAATATTGACCTGTGCAATCCATGAGAATGGTATGTATTTTCATTTATTTAGGTTTTCTTACAATATTTCAACAATGTTTTGAAGTTTTCTGTGATGAGGTCTTGCACATCTTTCATTACATTTAATCTTGAGTACTTTTAATTTTGGTATTATTAATGGTATTTTTCATTAAAGTGTTCATTTTCCTATTGTTTATGCTAGAGTATAAAAATTTGATTATTATATATTGACTTTGTATTTCATGACTTTACTTAATTTGCTTATTTTTTAAAAAACATATTTTATTGATTTTTTTACAGAGAAGAAGGGAGAGGGATAGAGAGTTAGAAACATCAATGAGAGAGATCGACCAGCTGCCTCCTGCACACCCCCCAGTGGGGATGTGCCCACAACCAAGGTACATGCCCTTGACCGGAATCGATCCTGGGACCCTTGAGTCCAGGCCGACACTCTATCCACTGAGCCAAACCGGTTCGGCTTAATTTGCTTATTAATTCTTGTAAATTTTTATTGTTGATCTTAGGATTTTCTACACTCACAATCAATTCCTCTAACAACAAAGACAGGTTTATACATTCCCTTCCTATGTTTATAATTTTATTTCTTTATTTTTGTCTCATTGAACTTAGTTAAGAACTCCAATACAATGTTGAACAGAAGTGGTAAAAACGGGCATCCTTACCTTGTTCTCAACCTAATTCAAGAATAAATAGAACATATTTTCTCTTAAGTACAGGTCACATTTTTCTGTGTATTTGCATATTATATCATTGTTTTTTATTGTATTCAGCACATTGTGTATAAAAGAATAATAAAGAAGGCTGAACTTTTGTCCTGTTTCTCTTTTTCTTCTTAGAGATTGCAGTCCCTTTCCTGCGAGTGCAGTGAAGGTGAGGCACTAATCCCTCAGCTTTCTCCTCGTGTCTAGTTGAGCCAGAGAAGATGCTGCGTTCCTCCGTTGAGTGATCTCATGATTAGCTAACCTCAGATCCTGAGCTGCAGCCTTTTGGATCTTGTCTGTGCTTGGCCTGGGGACAGATTGATTGCCATTTCAACTCAGTCAAGGGATAGAATCTATTAACCAAAGAAAAGCATTAGACTTTGTGATTTTTCTGCTTAGCAACCCCTCCTCCATTGCCATTTTCATGGCAAACTTGGAATGGGGGAGGAGGAAAATGGTTCCAGTCAGTTGTCCTTGCCTTTGTGGCTCTTCTAGACTCTAATTTGTCCCATCAGCCCATAGTACCATCCAAAGTGCAGCTGACAGCCCTTTGTTCCCACAAAGTTTTTCATCCACAGCAGGCCTACTCTACTCAGCCTTCAGTGTGGAAACAGGAGGCTGCCCTGGCTCTGCTCACCCGTGCTTGTTTTTTTCTGAAATTCAGTCCTCAAGGCTTCCTTCTGGCCTCTTCTCTTCTTACTCTTATAGAAAAGTCCAATTTTTCTTTTGTCTTGATTTTTCTTGTTCTTCCCATGGAAAGGTCTTTCTCATTTTCTGAATGGGAAATTTCCTGTACTTGGCATTTTGCTACGTGTTTTTCCCAGTCAACAAAATGCCATGTGTATCTTTCCTTGTTTGTGAGCACAAGCAGGTTTGCCTCATACTTTTGGAGCTTTAAGCACTTTTACTTCCCACAACAAAAGTAATACCTTCCCATTATATGCTTGGTAAAGTGTTGAAAGCACACACAAAATATAAACCATCTCTAAGTTAAACGTTGTTAACTTCTCTTGCCTTCCTTTTTATCGAGGAATGATTTGCATGCAGCAAGGTGCCCAAATCTTAAGTGTATAACCCAGTGAATTTTACATATATTTACACTTTGTGACCAACACTCAGATCGAGACACAGGACATTTCCAACATGACTCCTCCCACCCAGGAAATAATCCCTTACAGAGATAACCATTATTCTGATTACTAGCACAATAGATTGGTTTTGCCCCCTTTGCTCAAATAATGTCTGTGAGAATCATCCTATTCTCATGTGTCTCTGTTGTTTTGTAGTGCTGTGTAATAGTACACTGATGAATTTTACCACAATTTGTTTATTCATTATTCAGTTGCTAGACTACTAAGTTGCTTCTAGCTTTGGGTTTGTTATGAACAAAGCCAACACGATTTTCCTTATACATGTCTTTTGTAGCATATACAGTAATATTTCTAATGTAACCTAGGGTGGAATTGTTGTGTCATAGGGAGGTGTGTATATAGCGTTAGTAAAAACTGCCAGTTTTCCCAACTTTACATTCCAGCAGTTGTTTTATACCCTCACCAACATTTGCTGTGATCGGTCTTTTCGGATTTCTGCCTTTCTCTTGGGTGTATAGTAGAGCCTCATCAAAATTTCACTTGCACTTCTCCAATGCCCTCCCATCCTTTTTATTATTATTATTTTTTTAATCTTCACCCAAGGACATGCTTTTATTGATGAGAGAGAGAGAGAGAGAGAGAGAGAGAGAGAGAGAGACTTCAATGTGAGAGTGAAACATCGATATGTTGCCTCCTGCATGCGCCCCAGGGCCAGGTGGGCAGAAGTCCAGCCTCAGGCTCTGGGCAGGCAGAGCACCATCAGCAACTGCAGGCAGACTTCCTCCAGGAGCCCTGTTCGAGGGTTTCTGTGCTCCCATGTAAAGAGCCTCCTGCCCTGGGTGACAACCAAGAACTTCCACCTCCAGGGATACTGGCTGGGAGACAGAGGTCACATTGCAAGTATGTCCACTCCCCTGCCCCCGCCATGAGGTAATCTTGGGCACAGCCAGAGCGAGTAGCTCTCATCTTCCTCCAAGTGGCGTTTGGACAAAGTGTTTTGTTTGGTTCCGAAGCTCCCCGAGCATGTAAGGAATGCTGGGCCTCTTCTCCTCCAAGCAGTGGCTGCTCATTAAAGCCACCTGGGCTCCCGTCCAGAGGGTGGGGGTCACTTAGGCTGGGCTGGGCCTGGCGACGGAGAGTGTAAGGGCCCCCTCCCACCCCTGCCATCATGTGAATGCGAAGCCAGCCGAGAACCTCTGCTCTGAAGGCTGGGTCAGGCTGGGACTGAGGGCCACCTGGAAGAGATGGCAGCCCATGGCGCCCACATGCTGACTCCAGTTCCCTGCCCAACTTGTCTACCTGATCCCTTTGCTTCCCCAGTTAGTGGGTGTGGCCTGACACATGGAGAATCCATTGTGTGTCTGGAACTTCTTGCTTAAATTGTGTCCTCTGGCCCAGTCGGCGTGGCTCAGTGGTGAGCATTGACCTATGAACCAGGAGGTTATGGTTGGGCTCCTGGTCAGGGCACATGCCCAAGTTGTGGGCATGATCCCCTAGTGCGGGGCATATAGGAGACAGCCGATCAATGATTCTCTCTCATCATTGATGTTTCTGCCCTCTTCCTCTCCCTTCCTCTCTGAAATCAATAAAAATATATATATTTTAAAAAATTGTGTCCTCTGTCTCCTGGAGCAGCTCAGACCTTGCCATCCCCAGCTGAGCCACCCCACACTTGCTCTGCCATGGCGGGGAGTCCAAACAGCACCCCTGCAGCTGCCCAACAGCCGCTTCAGCCACATTTGGGGACCATCTGGGAGAAGCAGAGATCAAACGCAAGCCTGAGAGGAAACCTCATTAAATCCAACTGGCAAAAGATGAACAAACATGCAGAGCGCAGGGACAGAACCCACGGAAAAGCAACATGAAGGCAAAAGTAGTGGGAAGGCTAACCTGGGAACGGCGTCCTGCAGAAGGCAAGGTGGCGGATGGCGGGGCCCCTGCATCGAGCACTTCGGGAGTACAAGTGCAGCTTTACTGCCCGTGTCCCTTCGTCTTACAGCCACGGGAGAGGCACTGTTATTGGCTTTTCGGATTTTAGTTAAACACCTGGTGGGGAGCAATTGGCAACATGTTTAATTTCTTTCCCAAGAAAACCATTGTCCTCAGCTTGTGTGAGGCTGGCTCTGTGGATTCCTCCTTCACTTGGGACATTTAGGCTCTGAACATTCAGAAAACAATAGAAATGGAACTGCTATAAAAACACACACTGAAATATGTTAGTTATATGTTTGTCAGGATTTCCCTTTACATGCCCAATTTTTCTTGCTTAGTGAAGCAGAATTAGTAAATGTACTCCAAATGGAAACTTTGCTGAAAGCATTTTAATTGTGTGGCCATTACTATATATTTGCAAAAGTTTGCTTATTAAAACTTCTAAACAAAAGCTAATTTCATCACTGAGTATAATTGGTATTATTTTTATCCCTAAATACTTCAGTGTGTATTTCCTAAGACCAAGAGCATTCCCTTGCATAACCACAGTGCAGCGATCACAGTTAGGAAATTTCACATTGATACGATGCCATCCTCGAGTCACAGCTCATATTCAAATTTTGATGACTGTCCCAGTAGTGTCCTTCATTGCTCCGCCCCTCTCTCTGGTACGTGGTCCAATCCTGAATTGCCTGTTGCATTTAGTTGTCATGACTTTAGTTAGTCTCTAATTTGAAGCAGTTTCTTAGGAAGAACATGATAAAACTAGAAATCAAAACAAAATTTTAAATGTCCTTTTGCCTGTATATTTTAAATTTTTGTTTAAAAACTCTTGTGTCAAAGGATAAATGCAAACCATTTTCAGAATTGCTAAGAAATAATAAAAACATATCGGACTCTGGAGCATGTAGCTCAGGGACAAACTTATAGCTTATATTTATACCAAGAAAAATAAAAGAGAAACAATAAAGGAATTCATTGTCAACTCTAAAATTTACAGTGAGAAAACTTGAATACACTGAAAGCCATTAATAAGGCAAAGTCAGAAAATAACTTGGGAAACAGGAAAAAAGTAGAATTGACAAATAAAAGCCTGGCTCTTTGAAAACAGCTGATAAAATAGATAAATCAGTAGATACCTCATCCAGAAAAAAAGTAAAAAATAAATACACATAACAAAAATCCTAAACGGAGGAGGAAATGGCCATTAGATAGAGAAAATTAAATATATCGTAAGTGATTGCTTATAACGAGGCCAAAACACTTGAAAGCCCGGATGAAAAGATAACTTTCCATAACTTACTAAAGTTGAGTGTATAAATATAGAATGACTAAGCAGACATCTTCACATAGAAAAGTTAGAACCGCTCCTCTCTACCTCCCTTCTTCAAATCACCAGACTTCAAAGGGAGCTAAAAAGAAAAGAATATGATCATCCCCATATATGCAAAAGAAGATTTATCCCCTCATCTTTTATGGCTACATATTAAAAATGTGTCTTAATGGAGGGCAATGAGGCATTCCTCTGAAGGTCAGGACCATGACCTACTATCATCACACCTATATTTAATATCCTATCAGAAACATCATCATATGCAGTTACACGCACACACATGCACACACACACACACATGCACAGGCACAGGAATTGGCAAGGAAGAGCTAAAATGATCCCTTGCAGATTGTAGTATTGTTATTTTGGTAATCAAGGTAATCAACTGAGAAACTACTAAAATAATAGAATTCACTAATGTAGCAGGATATAAAGTTTATGCAGAAAAATAAGCAGTCCTCATAGAAACAATGTCCAAACAATAGTAAAAATAGATAAAATAGGAATTAAAAGTGAATATGAAACACTTATATGAGAAAGCTTTAATATGAAAGACACTAAAGTAGACAAATGAAAATGCAAGGTGTGTTCTTGGACAAGAAGACTCAGTATCATGAAAAGGTCAAATTCCTTAATTTATAACTAAAAATACCAAAGGGTTCTTCCTTTCCTTCAGGGCCTAGAAAAATTGATTCTAAAGCGCATATGAAAAAATAAAAAGGAAGAGTCAGGAAAATGCTGGAAAATATTAGCAATGGCAGGGGGATGAGGCTATCCCTAGCAGATGTTAAAAGCACTAGAAAGTGTCTATAATTAAAAGTGTGGCTTTGTTCTATAAATAGACTGATCTGTGGAACAGACTAGAAGATCCCAAAGTAGACCAACATACAGATGTGGAGTTTAAGTAAGATAAAGACAGCACCTCAAGTTGGGGGACAATGGAATTTTTAATAAATGGTAGTGGGTGATTTGGATAGCCATTTGGAAAAATAAAATTGGGTCCATATGTTACACTATATGTTATAGGATAAACTTTAAGTGCATCAGAGATCTAAATACAAAACATGAAATCATATAAGTACTAGAAGAAGACATGTGAATTGCTTTGTAATTGGGAATGGGGAAATATTTTCTAAATATTGTTTAAAATTCAGTATCAATAGGGGAAACAATCAATAAATTCAACTATATTAAAATATAAATCATCTCTGATCAAAACAAAACAAAACAAGAAGCAAAAGACAATGAATCAGTTGAGAACTAATACTTGTAAGTTGGCACGAAAGGCTAGTTTACTTAATGTGAAAAGAGTTCTCAGAAATGGAGACTAGAAGAACAATGGGCAAGGGCCTTTTCTCAGGGAAAAAAAGGCCATTCTCGGATGCCAATGGCCCTCAGCACATGAATACGCCTTTTCTCAGGAAAAAATGTATGCCAATGGCCCTCAACACATGGATACGCCTTTTCTCGGGAAAAATGGATGCCAATGGCCCTCAGCACATGGATACGCCTTTTCTTGGGAAAAATGGATGCCAATGGCCCTCAACACATGGATACGCCTTTTCTCGGGAAAAATGGATGCCAATGGCCCTCAGCTTCATCTGCAGCGAGAGACGTGCAGATCAGTGCTCTGAAATCCTGGTTCCCAGCCTTCAGGCTGCCTAAACCCCAGAGGTCTGACAGCTCATTTCATTGGCAAAGCTGTGTGGAGAGGCTGTTTATGTTGTTGGCCACAGTGCAAAACGGCACAGCCTATGGAGGGAATTGGCCGGATCTAACCAAGTTACAGATGCGTTTCCCTTGATCTGTCCTGGGATGCACACATGTGCAACAGCAGGAAATGACACATGCATGGGGGTTTTCTTTGCAGCCTTAGGATTGGAAGCCAACCAAATGTCTTACTCTTGAGATGCTGCTTGAAACCATGGCGGATCCACAAGATGGAAAACCCAATTGCTGCAAGGAATGAAGAGTGAGCTGGAGTAACCTCCAGCTTATGCTGCTAAATGAAAATGTACAGTGAGGATCTGAGAGCACAGTGCACTCTTGTTTGCACAGAAATGACATCGATCAGAGAAACACTGGAAGAATAAATCAGAAACCAGTGGAAATGGGTGCCTGCAGGGAGCTGACTGGAGTGGGGTGGAGGGACAGGCCGGGGAGCATAACCTCTCTAGGGTACCTTTAACCTTTGATTTTTGAATCAGGTCAATATTTTACATTTTTGAACAATTAAATTACTAAGAAAGAATTCCCAACATTTGAAAACAAGCTGAGAAAAGGTAAACCCAACTGTGTATCTTATCCTATCTAATAAAAGGCCAGTAATCGTAACGGTGTAACGACCGGCATGACTGATCGACCAATCGCTATGAGGTGCATTGACCAATTCTCGGTCCCTCTCCCCAGCTCGCAGGCTCTGATTGATCACTTAGCCAATGGGGAACCAGGGTGGGTGAAGGTGGCGGGGCGGGACTGGGGACTGGCGAGTGGGCAGAAGATGGCCCTGATCACAGGCTAGGCCTAGGGACCCTACCCATGCATGATTTTGGGCCTCTAGTCTATAATAATAAAAAAAGCGTAATATACTAATTAGACCGGAAGTCCTGATGGACATCCTTCCGGACGACCTTCCAGATGAAGCCGGGGCTGCCTGACGGCAGCTGGAGGTAAGCCCAGGTCCTGGGTGCTGGAGGGAAGCTGGTGCTGGCAGCCGGGGGAAGGACAGCCTACTCTTGCACGAATTTCGTGCACTAGGCCTCTAGTTGATAATATAACCCCCAAAGGAAAAAATCTTTTCCAGTACTTTCAGAACATCCTTAGTTTGATATAAGACAGAAAGATACTGTAAAGAAGCCTTAAACGTCAGTGTTCTAGGGGAAAAACAGCTTCTAAAAGGCAACTTTGGAGAATTGTGGAAATTTAAATATGGCAAGGATGTTTAGGAGCTATTTTTAGCTTAGTATATTACATTTTGAACTTGATTCAGTAGTGGTATTATGCTATGTAGAAAGCAGTCTTTTTTTAGAGATGAACACAGAAGTATTTATGTGTGAAATGTCACAATGTCTGTAATAATTCTAAAACATTTCCACCATAAAGTCGTGAAAGCAAATATGGCAAATGGTTAACGAGGATCACCTAGGAAATGGGTGCAGGGATGGTCCCTGCACTGCTCTCTCCTCTTTTGTATGTTCGAAATGGTCCATGAATAAAAATCAAAATGACGTTTATAAAATGAACAGGAAGGATGTAATTTAGACAAGGGGATCGTGTGTGTGCGGGGACATTTCATCTGATCCTTGAGAATGAGGAAGTGAGTGTGGAGAGAGTAAGGGGCTGGGTCTCAGCAGGAGCAGGGGTTTGGGGTCACAGGCAGTTGACAGAGTCTCCATACCCCTTATTTTGACCATCTGTTCTTATCCTGAAAAAGCATTCCCTCAATAAACTAACCAATTATTCGGAGGACTGTTTTCATAGGAAGCCATTCTGCTCTACAGTCCAAGTTGAGCTCAGCCTTCTACACAAACCAGATGCTCTCAGAGTCAGCCAGCGGCTTCTCTGGAAACCGTGCCGGGCGCCTGGGGGATGGTGCAGCTGCTCCTCTCGGCCCCCAGGAGGCAAGGGAACCTGTGTGCACCTCCCCTCTGACCCAGCGGAGCACCCATCTGTGGGGTTGCAGGCAGGGGGAAGGGTGTAGGGCAGGGTTGGGCAAACTTTTTGACTCGAGGGCCACAATGGGTTCTTAAACTGGACCGGAGGGCCGGAACAAAAGCATGGATGGAGTGTTTGTGTGAACTAATATAAATTCAAAGTAAACATCATTACATAAAAGGGTACGGTCTTTTTTTTTTTTTTTTTTTTTTAGTTTTATTCATTTCAAACGGGCTGTAGTTTGCCCATGGCTGGTCTAGGCAGTGGTTCTCAACCTTCCTAATGCCGTGACCCTTTAATACAGTTCCTCATGTTGTGGTGACCCCCAACCATAAAATTATTTTCGTTGCTACTTCATAACTGTAATTTTGCTACTGTTATGAATCGTAGTAAATATCTGATATGCTATATGTGTTTTCCGGTGGTCGCGACCCACAGGTTGAGAACCTAGAGCAAGGGGAGGGAGATGTGAGGTCTCAGACGCAGACGGTGATGTTTCAGAAACCAGTCACTGGTGTATCGGCGGTCAAGTGGAGACCTCCTCCGCTCTTCGTGGGACATGAACGGAAGGCACCACACCGACGGGTCTCACACTCATGAAGCATGTGTCCGAGGGGACTGGCCCTGGATGATGGAGACTCTCCTGAGGGGGTCGATCTGTCACGGAGCTGAGGCTGGGCTGGAAGCACAGAGCCTCCTCTCAGCCCACCCGTGGGGCTGAGGCGGGGTCGAGGGCCTGTTCTCTTGGATGAGTGTTTTCTGAAGAATCCAGAGTGTTTGGCGCCAAAGTGACATCATCCGCATTCAGGATCTGAGGAACAAAATCAATGAAAAAGCACATAAATTTATTATTATTGACCAAGCACAATTTTGGACCCTCTGGGAGACTTTTAACAGGAAAAGAGTTTGAGAGTGTCCAACTCCTGGCTTCACGGTGGGCGTAGGGCTGAAAGGACGCTGTACTTCAGTGAGAAAGTGTGCGGCCTACAGATGCTGTAACAGAACACCACGACATTGTGGCCCGAAACAACACACATTTATTTGTTCAGAATCATAAATTTTAGCTCTGGAGGTCAGAAGTCCAAAGGGGGTCAGCAGGGCTGGTTCCTCCAGGCCTCCAGGGAAGACTCGGTTTCCTGCCTTTTACAGCTTCTAGAAACCCCCACATTCCTTGGCTCGTGGGCCCTTCCTGCATCTCTAAAGCCAGCAGCCTCCCATCTTCCAGTCTCTCTGACTCTCTCCCCTTCTCCCATGATCACACCTCCTGCCTCTGATGAGGACTCTGGTGATGACACCACCTGCCCCGCACATAGTCCAGAGGATCCGAACTGCAAAGGGAGGGTGGGAACAGCAGGAGGGCACTGCAGCCCGAGATGGGAGTGGTCCCTTCTCAGGGCGCAGGGCGGCGCCCAGAGGGGGTAGTCCCAGGACGGTGCCCCGAGACCTTTGGAAGGAGGACAGCCCAACGTGCAACCCCAAGGGGAAGAAGCTGCCCACTCCCCTGGGAGGAAGGAGGAGTGTAGCCAGCAGGGGCTGGCAGGCCTGAATCCAGGGGTGTTGAGAGGGGGAAGTCTCAAAATATGACAAAAGTCTGCAGGATTGGGGATAAGAAGTAAAGACCGTTCTCTAACTAACACAACTGTGTAACAAGGGAACAGCAATTTAACAGCTTAGAACAATATAAACGGACCATCTCCTGGTTCCTGTGGGTCAGAGGTCTGGGCACAGCCCAGCTGGGTCCTGCTCGGGGTCTCCCAGCCTGGAACCACGCTACCGCCCTTCTCATCTGGGGGTCGGGCCTCTTCCGGACTCACAGGTTGTTGGTGGGATTGTTTCTCGAGACTGTGGCCTGGGGTCCTGTTTTGCTGCTGGTCACCTTCAGGTTCTGGCTGCCTGGCCCCCTCCATGGGCAGTTCATAGGAAGGCCAGTAGGAGAAAGCCCTTGGACGTCTTCTGCCCGACCCAGGAGAATCATCCCAAAGTCAACAGATTAGGGACCTTAGTTACTCTGCAAACTCCCCGTGTCACACATTGTAACATCCCATCCTGGTCACACTCATGGGAAGTGTGGGTAGTACGTGTACACTGGGGGAAGGGTCAAGGTAAACAACTAAATACCATGTTCCACCCATGAAAAGGGTCATGTGGCTGTATTCATAGAAGCTCAGAAGGAGGGGTGCTCACAGGATTTCCAACCCTAGGGGGTTGGACAGGCTCTGGGGTGAGTGGACACATGGCCACAGGGAGCAAGAAGGAGAGTTCAAGCACCTGCGGAGCTGATGCAGACGGGAGAACCAGTGGCAGCAATTTTGTTCCCCCCCCCAATCTTTTTTTTTTTTTTTTTTTTTTTTTTTAGAGTGGAGTGTCTGTACAAGGAGATGGGCAGATCTTCTAGGCACAGTCCTAAGGATTTTGACAAATGCACACCCAAGTAACCCTCACACTATCAAGGTAGACAAGGTGCTCAGTTAGAGCGTCATCCCAACACACCAAGGTTTCGATCCCAGGGCAGGGCCCATACGAGAACCAGCCAATGAATGCACAGCTAAGTGGAACAGCAAATGGATGTTAGTCTCTCTCTCTCTCATCAATAATGAAAAAGTATTGTATTTATTTATTTATTTTTCATACTAGAGGCCTGGTGCATGAAAATTCTCAGCCTGGCCTGCCCCCTCTCACAATCCGGGAGCCCTCAGGGGTGGGAGGCGACCCAGCAATCAGGGGAAGGTGACACCCCATCATACCTCTCCTGCTGCCACTGCTGGCAGCGCAAGCCTTGGCTGGCCCTGGTTACCTGAGCCTCGGGCAGCCCTGGGCGGCTGGGCAGCTGACATCTGAGGCTTGCCTGTGCCTTGGGCCAGCCCTGGTTGGCTGCGGGGCTGAGGGTGGGTCTCACCGCACCATGCACCTGCCACCCCTTCACCCCCCATGGGGTTGAAAGGACTGGGGGACTCTGGCGGGGCTGAGGGGACTGGGCGCCGCCATCTTTGTGATGGTGTGATGGTCAATTTGCATATTCTCTCTTTATTTAGATAGGATCTATATATATAAAAGCCCAGTGACCGAAGCGGCAGAACAACCAGAATGACTGGTGGCTATGACGCCCACTGCAGCAGCCAACCAGCCTGATCCGGGCCCCAATCAGCCTCCCCACCCAGGCCCCCGATCGGCCCCCAATACCCCGATTGGGGACAGGGCTGGCCAGCCAACCACCTGCGGCCGCTGCCCCCCCCTCCCCCCGCTGGCCTAGCCCAATGGGCCTCCATTGGGGCGGGCAGCCAGTCCTCACCTGTGCACAAATTCATGCACTGTGTCTCTAGTATGTATATATGTGTGTGTATATATATATATATATACATATATATATATATATATATGTTAGAGGCCCAGTGCATGACATTTGTGCACTTGTGGGGGGGTTCTCTCAGCCAAGTCTGCGCCCTCTTGCAGTCTGGGAGTCCTCAGGGGATGCAGGCCTAAGCCGTCAGTCAGACATCCTTAGCGCTGCAGTGGAGGCAGGCCACTGCGCTAGCCAGCTGTCAGCCATCAGCCTGGCTTGTGGCTGAGTGGTGTTCCCCCTGTGGGAGTGCACTGACCACCAGGAGGCAGCTCCTGCATTGAGTGTCTGGCCCCTGGTGGTCAGTGTGCATCATAGCGACTGGTTGTTCCTCCGTTAGGTCAATTTTCATATTACCCTTTTATTATATAGGACTTTATTGTTGACGGTATTACAGATGTCTCCCATTTCTCCTCCCCTCCTCCCAGCTCCTATCTACCCTGCTCCCTCCCTCCCCACCACCCCCATCTTCAAAATTAAGGTTGGGTCTTGGGCCAGGTGGCTCAGTTGGGTGATGTTATTCCATGCACACATACACACAAGGTTGTGGGTTCAATTCCCAGCTCCCAGCTCCTAGGCACATACCTAGGTTGCAGACTCGGGTGTGATGGGCCCACTGGGGCACGTGAGGAGGCCGCTGATTGATGTTCCTCTCTCACATCGACATTTCTCTCTCTCCCCCCCTTCCTCTCTCCCTAAGAATCAGTAACATATCCTCGGGTGAGGATTTAAAAACAAAAAAGGTTGCTATGAACTTCCTCCTACAAGTCTTTGTTTGGACATAAGAGTTTATTTTTTTATCGCTCTTGCCCATGTTCGGGAGGAGGTGGCGAAGTTGGAGGGTAGGTGCGTGTGTGGTTTTAGGAACTGTTGAAGATGCTGGCGTGGATGGCCCGTTTCACAGAGCCATCCAGCGTGTGAGGCTCACAGCCTCCGACCATTGCTGGTGTCGGGGTAATCTCAGCCGTTCTGTAGTCTCGTAGTGTTCGCCTTGCATTGCCCCGAGGAGGCGTCCAGTCTTGCCGGGGGAGGTGGACCTGCCCCTACCGGACTCTAAGTGTCCCCATCTCAGCAGCTAAGAGACGGAGGAGCCCCTGCGTGTAAGATCCTGCCTTGGGGAGGACGTCACTTCTAGAGCCAACCACACCCTTGATGTCACCTGCTCTGTTTCTCTGGAAAGTAGCTGCAGACAGGGCTCTGGGCTGGGGGCCCCTCCTGGCAGGACTGGCTGCCCCCCCACACATGGAGAGATTATGGGGTGGGCTGCCTGTCCCCAGCGCTGGCAGAAGGATCCTGGGAGCTTCCGGGGTCAGCCTGTGGGGCTGACCTGATGGGGGAGAAGGTGGGGGCTGGGGGTCCTTCCCCACAGGTCCCCCTTTCCCCTGAGGAACGCCCCACCAGGGAGAAGGAGGGAACTGCAGCCCTGGGCTCTAAGTGGGGTGGCAGGGCCTGGGAGAGAGGCCTGGGCATGGCCCCTGCAATTCTGGGCTGGGAAAGAGTGGGTGCCATGACCTAAAATACTGCTTTTATAAACCTGGAAAGGACTCAGGCGTGATGGGCCTGAGGTTTCCTTCAAAACGTATTTTAAAAGTTCGACTTCCGTCGAATGCAGGGACCCTTATCTTCCCCTGTGGGGGTGGGGGCGAGGCGCTGAGGACAGCGTGCGGGCGCGTTGCTGGTCTTGGACTTGTGTTCTCGGCCAGCTGGTTCCAGTTAGAGAGGATTCCAGTTAGAGATGAGTCACGGATGGGTTACAGGCCGCTTCCTCTTAAAGGGGGGATGCCTATTTCTGAGTCTCACTTTCCTGCAGGAAGAGGTCCCTGGGTGGCCACCCCCAGGTGGGCAGGGAGAAACCCCAGACCCACCTGAAGGGAGACTGCACTGCAGGCTGGGGAGAGGCAGGAGTCCTCCGCCCCTGTCCAGGCCCAGCTGCCCTCCCCGATGCCATCCTGTCCAGCCTGCCCTCTGGTCTCCCTGCCCCGGGCACGCCCAGGAGGCCCCAGCTGCCCTGGCTTGAAGCAGGGAGGTGCGTGATGCCTGCTCCGACGAGGGCACTGGGCCCCACCACAGCCCTCTCAGGCAGGCACTAAGGCAGTGGTTCTCAACCTTCTGGCCCTTTAAATACAGTTCCTCATGTTGTGACCCAACCATAAAATTATTTTCGTTGCTATTTCATAAATGTTGCTCCTGTTATGAATTGTAATGTAAATTCTGATATGCAGGATGATCTTAGGCGACCCCTGTGAAAGGGTCGTTCGACCGCCAAAGGGGCTGCGACCCACAGGTTGAGAACCGCTGCACTAAGGTGTTATGAACCCATTTTGCAGTTGAGAAAACTGAGATGAAGGGGTAGGCGATGGGCGCAAGGTTACAGCTGTGAGCAGTGGGGAAGTAACCAGCCCAGGGCAACCGTCCGCACTGCGAGGACCCCCTCAGGCTGGGGGCTCGCAGGGCTGGCCGGGCCCCATGAATGACGACCTAGCAGCTGTCTGGCTCCTAGCAGGTCTGCATGTGACGTGAATCCGGGGCTGAGATGAGGCGAACCCCTCAGGTGACTGGGCCCGACACCGGCTGGTTCCATGTGGGGTGCTGCTCTTTGCAGGAATCAGAGAGCATTTGGGACGTCGTCCCCTGCACCACCGATGGCTCCCCTGCAGCTCCGCTCTCATGGCCACGTTTGCGAGGCATTTGATCCAGGGGCGTCCCCTCAGACACCTGTGCCCCCCCTTCCCCCCGAGGAACACTCACCAGGCTCCCTCCTGGCGAGGACCGTGTGGAGGCCTTGCCGCCATGGGCGTCCTGGCCCGCACGCCTGCCCTCCTTTACCTGCTGCCGAGCGCAGCCGGGACCCACATCCTCCCCTCGGCCCCTGCCAGCCCTGCCAGGGAGAGATGGGCACGGCATTCTAATGGCTGTGATTTCCTCCCGTGAGTGTGCACGGGCTCAGCTCCCCTATGCCTCACCCTTCCTGAGGCAGAGGCCCTCCCCTGTGGGGGCAGACACGTCCTCGTGCTGTCTCCCTGGAAGCCAGGGCCCAGGCTTGGTGTCAGCATGCGGCCCTCTGGGGGTTTAATCCTCTTGGTGGCCAGCTCTCCCAGCCCCCTGAGGCCGCACCCCCTTGTGATTCTGCAGCCCACGATGTCGGGGTCCCTCCCAGCTGCTCCCCAACTATAGATGGTCTTCGTGCCACTGAGGTTGCGCCCTGGGCCCGGAAGAGGGGTGGGCGGATGGTGTCTGGCCAAGGCAGCCACTCTCCTGGCTGGCACTGAGTCGGAGGTGGGCATCCCACCAGATGCCCTAACCTCCACGTCCTCCTGTTGGCACCACGTGCAAACACCGTGGGGATTTTAACTCCTCGGAAAGACAACCGGAAAGAGAAGAGTGAAACTTTTATTTGGAAACTTTGCTGAGGGGGACACAGTTGAGAAAAACACAGGAAGGAGTAAAAATGAAACGAACAGATAAAGAGGGTCTTCCGTAAGATGCAGAGCCACTCGCTCCCGAGGAGAGAGCGTGGGCACAACCCTTCGGCAGGTCACCGGTGGCCCGGCTGCCAGGCCTCGCTGGGAATGGGTGGGGGGTCGATAGGATAGCACCTTGTTCTTGGGGTTTGCAGGACACGGGGTCAAGGAGACACTACTGAATGCTGAATGCTGCTCCCTGGAGATGCTGGGCAGCGTTCCTTCGTGATGAGTGACGCGAGCCTCCGGGGCGGGCTTAGGAAACCCTCTCCGCCCCGGCTGCCCAGGCGGAACGCAGCCGTCACCTCCCGAGAGCTAGCAGTGGGCTTTGACTTCAGTGTCAATGAGATGTTACGTGGAGGCATCTGTAGGGTTACTGAAGGGAGCGGGGGGCAGCGGGCAACTGAACCCCAGAGCGATGAGGTCTCGGGGGTCCTGACGGGCTGGGGCAGGAGCCTGCGGGAGGTCCGGGATGTTAACTCGGGTTCAGGTGTGTGTGGGGGGGGGGAGGTGGCAGGACCCCGGGGCCAGGGCGCAGACACCCGCTCGCACGGCAGCTTTTCAAGCCTTTCCTTTAAAAAAAAACCTCGCGAATCGGGTCGGTCGGGAAGATCTCCGGCGCATTTCACTTCGCTTCAGTTTGGGGAGGCCGGCTAGCCCTGGGCCACCTTCCGGGACACCGTCTGGTAGAAGACGCCCCGCAGCAGGGCCTGGTAGCTGGGCACGCGGAACAGGTGGCGCTCGCCGAAGGCCACGTCGTACTCGGCCGTCTTGCCGGTGACCAGGACGCGCACGTGCGGCTCGTTCACCTGCTGGCCCACCACCACCACGAAGACCTCGATGCCCGCCCGCTGCGCCTCCTGCACGGCCTTCTCGATGGCGGCCGCCGTGGCGCCCTGCGAGTTGCCGTCGGAGAAGAGCAGCAGCCGCTTCCTGGCGGCGCCGGGCGAGGCCTCGCGGTAGAAGCGGGTCACGTAGCGGAGGGCGTCGTTGACGTCGGTGGCGTCGTTGAAGAAGTCCATGGCGTCCACGGTGCCGGCCAGCACGGTGTAGTTCTGCAGGAACCGCAGGGCCGCGCGCTCCGGCTGCTGCTGCCCGGTGCCGCTGTACTGCACCACGGCCACGCGCACGTCCGGGGCCCCGGCCGCCTGGCCCGCCGTCAGGAAGCGCTCGGCCAGCCGCTTGGCGAAGCGCTTGGTGGTCTCGAAGTTGTGGCTGCCCACGCTGGCCGAGCCGTCCAGCAGGATGGTGATGTCGGCCGGGGAGGAGAACGTGACTGCGGGCGGGTCGGGGTGAGGGGTCGTTAGCACAGCAGGGCCTCGACATGGCCGGGCTTGGGGGGGGGGGGGACTGGCCAGAGCCCACCAGGCGGTCGTTATCTCCAGACCCTCCCCACCGGGCACCCCCGCCCCCCCACGCCCTGCCCACACCCCAGGTACTCACTCGGGCAGGTGTAATCTGGACATTTCTTGTCTGTAAGAGAAAAACCCCACGCGGCCTGAACCCAGCGATCGCAGGGACCACTGGTCCGTCTGTAACCCCTCCCCTCCCCCCCCCCCCAGATGACACCAGTGCATCTCCGTGGACGGCAAGGTGTGGCCATGCAAACAGGTGGCGCCCCTGAATGCCTCGCCAGCACCCCACCCGGCCCCTCCACCCCACCAGGAAGGGGTGTCCCCTAATTCAAAGACAGATCTTTGAGGGGATGGATGGTCCCAGGCATTATGTCATGGTCCTCACACAAGGCCAGGGAGGGGTGAGGCAGAGTCTTGACCCTCAGAGAATGGGGAAACCGAGGCTCAGAGAGGTCTGCAGGGCAGACACCCCCCGATGTGCTGCCCCTGTGCCACACTAGCCCCAGGCCTGCGGGTCACAAGCCCACTGTGTGGGGAGAGGGCCCGAGTCTGACCCCGGCAGCTCTGGCTGCGACAGCTCTGTGGTGCCCTTCCAGCCCAGCTGGGTGGGGCCCTGTGCCCGATGGCCCCGCCCCGCCCGCGCCCACCTATGCAGATCTGGGTGGTGACGTTCTTCAGGAAGGCGTCCTCCAGCAGCTCGGCGTAGTTCTCTTTGACCAGCGAGAGCCCCGGCCGGCCCTGGGAGGCCAGGCCTTGGCAGGAAATCACATTGAGCTGGTCAGAGCCCGCGACGAAGCCGAACACGTCCTTGATGCCCACGGAGACCACCTGTGGGGAGGGACCGCGTCAGCCGGCCCCAGTGGGGAGAGGGCCCACACTGCAGGGTGCGAAGGTGGCCGTGTGCGGCGTGGACGTGGCCCCACCTGAATGTCAGGGCCGCAGAGCACGTTGAGGGGTGTGGTGTCCCTCTGGGTGTCCGAGCGGCCGTCTGTGATGACCAGGGCGATCCGGTTGTTCTGAGTGGGTGGCAGGAGCCGGTCCCGGGTGTACTGCAGGGCCTCGCCTGTGAACGTGCCGCCCGCCATCCACTGCAGCTTCTTGATGGCTCTGGGGGGGGGGGGGGCACAGCACAGTCAGCACCGGGGCCAGGGCTGGACCAGGGCTCGGACCAGGTACAGGGTCAGCACTGGGGTCGGGGGTCAGCCTGGGCCTGTTGCAGGGGCTGGGGCAGCACTGGGGTCGGGGGTCAGCCTGGGCCTGCTGCAGGGGCTGGGGCAGCACTGGGGTCAGGGGTCAGCCTGGGCCTGCTGCAGGGGCTGGGGCAGCACCGGGGTCAGGGGTCAGCCTGGGCCTGCTGCAGGGGCGGGGGCAGCACCGGGGTCAGGGGTCAGCCTGGGCCTGCTGCAGGGGCTGGGTCAGCACTGGGGTCAGGGGTCAGCCTGGGCCTGTTGCAGGGCCTGGGGCAGCACTGGGGTCAGGGGTCAGCCTGGGCCTGTTGCAGGGGCTGGGTCAGCACTGGGGTCAGGGGTGAACCTGGGCCTGCTGCAGGGGCTGGGGCAGCACTGGGGTCAGGGGTCAGCCTGGGCCTGTTGCAGGGGCGGGGGCAGCACCGGAGTCAGGGGTGAACCTGGGCCTGCTGCAGGGGCTGGGGCAGCACCGGGGTCAGGGGTCAGCCTGGGCCTGCTGCAGGGCCTGGGGCAGCACCGGGGTCAGGGGTCAGCCTGGGCCTGCTGCAGGGGCTGGTTCAGCACCAGGGTCAGGGGTGAGCAGGGGCTGGGTGGGCTCTTGGAACTGCACACACGGCCGCGTTGCACTCACGCCTTGAGCTCCTGGGCGTTCCTGATGTTGGGGTTCCTCAGGTCCACGTGCTCCTGCATCTGGTTGTGGCTGTACTGCACCACGCCCGCATGCGACTGTCCGGGCTCGAACTGCAGGGGGCCGGCCCCGAGGTCAGGCGTGGCCTGGCTGCTCCTCCCCTTCCGTCTGCCCCAGGCCAGGCCTCGCCGTGGCTCTCGCATGCTGGTGGGTTGTCCTGTCTCCCAGAGCCCCCGGGACCTGCCCCCCTCCAGCTCGGTGTCAGGAAAGACTCCTGCCGCCTGGGAACCACCTTCCCCAGCGTGTGGAAGCCAGGGAGGGACACACCTTGACCAGCTCGTCCCGGCTCAGGCGGTCGATGACCTTGACGATGAAGTCCTTGGCGATCTCGAAGTTCTGCAGCCCGATGCTCTCGGAGCTGTCCAGCACGAACAGGATGTCGATGGGGCCGCACTTGCACTCTGCAGGGGGCGGGGGAGGGGGGCAGCTGCTGCTCTATGCCACGCAGAGGGGGTATGGGGGGCGCCCCACCTCCCACAGGGGCCGTCTACCAGAGCTAAGGCCACACGAATTAGAGAGTGACACTCACCACAGCAAGCTGGGGAAGAGGAGAAAGAGGAGATTAGGTGATGCAAGACCCCGAGTCTTACGTGAACCCCCACTCGCTCCCCACCTCCTGGGCCTCCCTCACCAGGTGCCTCTCGGTGGGAGAGGAAGGAGGCCAGCAGTGGGGGTGAGAGTGGCCCAGCCCCGGGGACATTCTCGCAGGTGGGACCCACACCTACCCTGCCCCCGCCCCCCTGCTCTTCCCAATAGTTACTCAAAGTGGAGGCACTCACAGCACATTTTCATGATGATGTCCAAAATCTCGCATTCCTGGGGAGGAGGAGACACTAGCATGATGGGCCGACTGGCCGGCCATCCAGCCAGGGCTGCCCCTGGCGCTGGGTGAGGCCGGCCCTCTGGGTCACCTTCCCGGGGACCTCAGCCAGGCTGGGGTGGGCAGGGGCTCTCACTGTCCAGGGTGTGCCCTGCTCCGACCTAGGCCCCTGCTCCCCGGCGCAGGCACCTGAGGGGACCACTGACATGTGGCCATTATGTGCCCCCCCCGTGGCCGTGTTCCCCTGGGCCCGCCATGTCCCCTGTGGCTGTCACATGTCCCTCCAGTGGCCATCGCATGTCCCCCTGTTGCTGCCAAGGGTTTCCACCCCCGGGAGTCCCGGGTGGTTGGCCCCTGAGGACGTGCACAGACACCCACTTACATCCGGTCCTGGGGGTCCCGTGTGTCCTGGGGGTCCCTGTCAGGGAGAAGATGGGAGGAGGGCTGCAGGGTCTGCCCTGGGCCCCCACTTGCCAGGTTCCTGAACTGCAGGTCTGACAGGAGCTGTTGGCCAGCCCCCCGGCCCTCAGGACCCCGCCTCCCATCCGGAGCCCCCTGGACACCAGGGACAGAGGCGGCTTCTGCACATGAAGGCTGGGGAGAACCGTCTATTATGCGACCACTCAGCACAGTCTCTTCTGGGCGCCAGTGGGTGTGCGGCCATGACCCTGTGTGCAGCCCGTCCATGCTCACTGCCCGTCCAGTCCAACGGCACCTCCTCCGTGGGCAGGGGCCCCGGGCCTGGGTGCCAGACCTCACCTGGGCCCTGCCCTGGGCTTTGCTGTGCTTCTGTCTCTGTCACCTGGTGACCGGCCCCCTTCTCCCTCCCCATTCAGCACCCCCAACGCGCCCCTCGGAACCATCTGTTCTCTCTGATCCCACCTGTCCAGTCCCAACTTCCCGAGACCTGCTCCCCAAATTCCCACCTCCTCTCCCCAGGCCCCTCTCTACCCACCTCAGCCTCAGAGTCGCAGGTGCGTTCGCCCCCCACCCGCCCCCTGTCCCAGCCACACCTCCACTCACCTGGGGGCCTTCGGGGCCCCGGTACCCCTTTGCGCCTTTGGCACCTCGGGGTGAAATGTCGTTGTTCTGGAAGAAAAGACCTTGTGTCACAGACGCAGCCACCGTCCCCCCAGAGTCCTCCCTCGGGATTTCACAATGTGTGGGGCGGGGGAGGGGCTGCACTCACGTCCTCTCCGGGGTCTCCAGCTTCTCCCTCGTCCCCCTTGAGGCCAGGGTAGCCTTTAGTGCCCTGCAGGTGACCAGGAACACACGGTCAGTGGGGTGCAGAGTCCCTGAGCAGGCGTATGTGCTGGCTGGGACCCAGCACAGGGTCTCGGGGAAGCAGCAGCTGGCCCCCGTCTCCCATGGGCGTCCAGCCGAGCTCCTTGGATGGCAAGGCAACTCGCCCACCAGAGGCGTCCTGGCTGTTCCTTTTCTTCACCAACTCTTCTATTTTAAATCAGCCTCACTAAGGCAGTTTATATGAACTTCATTTCATTTTTAGGAATAAGTTCCAAAAGGAAAAAGACAAAGGGGATATTGTCTGCCCCACATATGTGTGTGTCCACGTGAGAGTGTCTGTACATGTGTACAGGTTCGTCTGTATGCACACGTGTGTGTGTGTACATGTGTGTGCACATGCCAGTAGCCTGGGGATGGGCTTGTACTCACGTTTATCCCGGGAGGGCCCCTGCTGCCCGGATAGCCCTGCAGGGGAAGGAGGACAGTCACGCCGGCTCTGACATGGGCCCCATGGACAATCCCAGCTGCCAATCCCTGGGTACAACCCGCAGGCCCAAGTAGTCCCGCTGGCCAAGGGCTGGGGTGGGGGTGGGGGCACTCACAGGGAAGCCGGGGAAGCCTTCAGTGCCATTTCCGGGGGGGCCATCTTCACCCTGGGGGAGAGACCAGTCCTGTCACTGTGGGAGCCACGCAGCATGGGCACAGCGTGGGCACAGGGGTGGCGCTTTTGAGTCCCTCATCAGCCAGGAAGGTGCCTCCCTGCCTGGACTGCCCTGGGGGTCCCAGGCCCACCTCCCCCAGCCCCAGGAGCAGGCGGCGGGCAAAGCGTCCAGCAGTGACCGTGGTGACTGAGGGGACAGTCACCTCCGGAAGATGCCCCGGGCTTCCCAGGTCTCAGGTAACCAACCAGGTGTCAGCCCCTCCAGGACTCTGTGCCCTCGGGCCCATCACTCACTCTTTCGCCCATCAGTCCGGGGTCTCCGGGGGGTCCTGCAGGCCCTGGGGCACCTCTGGGACCCTAAGGAGGAGAGGAGTAGGTTTGGCAGGAGTAAGTGGCACCTGAGGAGGAGCGAGGCAGATCTGGGGCACGAGGTCCTCCAGAGGAAAACGAGAGGGAGAATCAACTAAAACAGCAGACATAGGCACAGCCCATGGACACAGACAACAGGGTGGGGAAGACCTGGGGGTGGGGTGGGTAGGGTCTGGGCAGAGGCGGGGAAAGAGGGTGGAAATGGGAGACATCTATAATACTGTCAACAATAAACAATATATTAAAAATAGATAAAACAGCAGCTGGGCCGTGATTAAAAGAAGGATTCTAAACCTATGGTCCTGGGGCTCAGAGTCCAAGCTCCCGCCTATGACTCACCCAGGGGCCCCTGGGACCTGACGGAAAATGGACAGGGACCCGCGGGGAAGCCGGAACAGCCCATGAGCCCAACAAGGGCGTTCGGAGAAACAAAAGGACCCAAACATACGTGTGGCTCCATGTGTCAACAGTGTTTTGAAAAATTGTTAGGGTTTTAGGGAAATGCTGACAATAAAATATTAATAAAAACAGACCCTGTGAAGTCTGTAAGGCATAACAGGCCAAGAAAGAAAAAGAAATTGGAAAGAGATTAGCTAAAATGCTCATGTTACTCATCTCGGGGTGGTACTATTGTATTTATTCAGTGTTGCTGGTCTATCATGGTTGGTACTATTTTAAATTTCAATTCCCTTTTTTATTTTTTATGCATTTTCCAAATGTTCTAAAAGTCACAAGTACTAAAGTGAAATGACACATTTATATGCGCTAGTGGTGCAGGGGGCTCTCCCAGGGAAGCGCCGGTGGAGGGGCGGGGGTCTGGGGTCAGGGCTGGCCCCTCCTGGGCCAAGGCTACTCACCTCGAGCCCCGGGGGCCCCTCGTCTCCTCGGTACCCTTTAGGTCCGACGGGACCCGCGTCGCCCTGCGGAGAGATGGACATGCCTGCTGGACCCTCTCTCTGCCACACCAGCCCTCCCTGGAGGCGCATCACCTGCCCTTATGGGCCCAAGGTCGGGGTCCCCCGAGCACTTCACAGACAGCCCCGACCAGGCCGGAGGAAGGAGGACAAGGGCACGTTGTTCGCGGAGCTGCCACCCCCACCCCGTGCGCCCCGCCGAGACCCTGCACTGAGGCCCTGTTGTCAGGTGGGTGTGTCCAGAAGAGGTCCTTCTCAGACAAGGTCCTTGCAGCCCCCCATGACCCAGCCTGCTCCCTCAGCCATGGCAGCCAGGAGGCAGCGGGCATACTGCTGCCCTCGCCACAGCTACGCACGCGTCCAGCTGCGGCCCGAGGTCCTGGCCCCGGTGCGTGGAGGCACGTTGGGCTGCGTAAGCAGAAATAGGAAGGCCAGGGGCATGATACAGCAGTTCCAGAAAGACACATGGACAAGGGATGGAATAGAGGATGAAAGTGCATTGTGATGCGAGAAGCTGTGTTGTGACAACGGGCTTGCTTCTAACCATACAATATCCAGGGGTGGGCAAGAGTAGGTCTACAGTTGTGATACAGATAATGCAATAATAGCTAATAGTGCAAGAGTAAATTCTGTGTTTCGTGTACTCACAGTCCTCAACCTACTCTGGCTAACTCCTCTATGCTCCAAAGGAATCAAAGATATACGTAGAAAATACGGTAAGAGGAGTGGGCATATTTGGAATCCTGTAAATGGCAGGACATCCTGAACAGCACAACACCACAGAGCTGCAAAGCGCCCGCAGGCTCATCACAGCGACGTGCGACACAGGCTCCAGCGGGAAAGGAACAGCCTGGTAAACTACCAGGTTCGGTGACACCCGGTGCCGGGAGCCAGTCCATCCTTGCTGTTTCAAAGGACCTGGCATATATGGCATACTGTTCTTAAAATGTTTGCTCACCTTCTTGGCACTATGTGTTTTAACCAAGGTCTCTGAGAAAGGTTGTTTCCCCAGGTAGGGATTTTCCCCTGAAGTTAGGGAGGGAATAAAACCTCTTAACTAAGTGCCAGGCGGGTAATTAATCACTTTAACTATGAACAATCATGCTTAAGCTACATAATCTTTACTCCCTGGAATGGAGATAAGAAACGCCCTAACCTTTGTAATAGAGATTGATAGGATTGAATCAACTGGTATAAATACAGATGTAACAAGACAGCAAGAGACACAGAGAGAGACAGAACCTAGGCACAGAACCTACACAGAACATTCTCTAGAGACAGAAGAACTTCGCTGGAGAGAACATGGCAAAAGATCCTGGACAGAAACTGGCCTCAGAACCTAGAGACAGAACCTAGCAAGAGAACATGGACACAGAACCTGGCTGGAGAACCTAGCGAGGGAACATGGCTACAGAACCTGGCTGGAGAACCTGGAGAACCTGGCTGGAGAACCTAGCAAGAGACCATGGACACAGAACCTGGCTGGAGATCCTAAACAGAACTTCGCTGGAGATGGAGACCAGAACTTGGCTGGAGATCCTGGCTAGGCTGCTGATCAACTGAACGCTATCTCCATGTCATTCCTTCTTCGCCGACTCCGTCCACACCTTTGGGGACCCCTGGACCCGCTGGGGTTGGACCCCGGCAACCCGGGACCAGGCTCAGCTTTCCCCATAGAGAGGACACGGTTTTCAGCTGAGGAGCTAAAATGCACATTCAGAGTCTGAGACCCATGTTGGCAAAGCTGTGGGTACAGTTTCTATTGTACACTCCTGAGGGGAATGTAAGCTGGGGTTAGTTAGACGGACAGACAGGTAGGCGTATTTGGCAATTCTCTCTCTCTCTCTCTCTCTCTCTCTCTCTCTCTCTCTCTCTCTCATTATTTGGCCAAGAAATTCTAAGAATTTACATTCTGGGTACAGCCTTGGATGTATTTCACGATGGATAAAAGATGGATGAATGGATGGATGAATGAGTGGATGGAGAGATGGATGGATGGAGGGATAAATTATAGGCATAGACAGATGATAAATTGATGATGAATAGGTGATAGATGATAGATAATGGACAGAGATGGACAAACAGATAGTGGATGGATAGGTAGATGGGTGGCTGGCTGGGTGAATGAGTAGATAGGTAATAGGTAATGGATGGATGATATGTCTTAGATAAACGTCAAAGAAGATAGACCATGGATAGATGGATGAATGGGCAAACAGACATATGGAGAGCCAGAGGAGCTGACAGTGCGACAGACGGGTGTGGATATTTATTACAGTATTTTCCTGTAAAGGAAATACTGGGGACATCGCATGTGTTCATGAAGGAGAGACGGGCCACTTCGTGAGTTTATACATGGGCAAGCGAGAGGCGCAGGGCAGGTCTGCACCCCTTCCCGACTCCTCTCCGGCCCAGCCCAAGGGCAGGCCAGACCTCTACTTCCTCAGGTAAGGAAGGCTCCTCCCCTCCCCCAGCATGGCCATGGAAGGCTGCACCCAGGAATTCTGGAACCTTCTATGCCCTACACACCCAAATTGATGCTCAGCTTTTGGGTCTCACACCTGGGCTCCAAAAGCTGAGTGAGTGTGTCCCCTGCACCCCCAGCTTGTGTATCCGGGGACTCTAATGTGGGGCACCTCCATCCAGGGCTCCGTCCCCAGTGACCCAGCCCTGCCAGGCAAGGGCAGGGGTTGTGCCCAGGGCCCCGGGCTCCCTCTGCTGCCAGCCCTGCCACCTCCTTCCATGTGATTACCGGCATCCACCCCCACATTCCTCCTCTAGCACCATCCAAGCCAGGGTGCCCCTCCTCACCCACTCTGAGGGCAGAGCTTGGGGGCGAAGTGGGAGTCTGCTCACTCAGCTCTGTGTCCTGCCAAATGCCCACCAGATGGCAAAGGGGTCCCTCTGTGAGTGCTGGGCATCTGGGGCCACAGGGGCTGGGCCCGCCCTCACCAATCCCCATTCTGCTGCTCCAGCTGCCCCCAGCCTCCTGCAGCGGCTCCAGACCCCCATATCCCAGGTCTCCCAGGTCATGCCCTGGGAGAGAGACCTCCCCCAGATTCCTCACACACGGACACCCCCTCACACAGCCGGGTTTCCTACCGGGTCTCCGGAGACACCGACAGGGCCTTCTCGTCCCTGGTCACCCGGGGGTCCAGCTTCACCCTGGGGAGGAATAAGGCGGTGAGACGGAGGCCGGGAAGGGCAAGGCCTGGGGGGCCACATCCCTCTCACGCTTTGCCACGTTTTAACCACGATGTGGCCACGTGCTCAGCTGTGCAGTGACTGGTGTGGTTCCAGGAGGCCCAGCCAGGGGGCCCGCAGCTCCTCCTGAGGTCCAAGGCCGTCCCTACGCTGCTCGCTAGCGGGGTCCTGGCAGCGGGGCCCCAACCCAGCTGCTCTGACCCTGTCCGCCAGGGGTGCTTCCTGGAGGCCTGGCCTGGATTCGGTCCCATTTCCTGGTCTCAAGGGGGTGGGTTTGGAAGGGGCTCAAAGCCAAGTTCCCCTGCTTTGACGTCCCTCCCCGAGCCCTGCCTGGGGCCTCACAGGAAACTCACTCTCCGCACTGGGCACCTGAACACGCACCTGCCCCTCAGCCTCACACGGGGAGGAGTCGCAGCACCGCCAGGTCTGCGGTGGCAGACGGCCCAGCCCACATCTGAGGCTGGGAGCTCAGCGCCCTTTCCCCTAATTCCGGATGTGGGGTGGGGCCTGCCCCCCACAAACCAGGCAGAGGATGCCTGGAGCCCGCCCTCTTGGCCCGGCAAAACCATGCCACTCAACCACGGGGCCACCAGCAGCCTCAGCCACAGGCTTGTCCGCCACTTGGCTGCCCACTGTTCCTGCTCTTGAAGTTTTAACAAAGAAAAGTTGTTCCTAAGAAGAACGCAGGCTCTGTCTGCAGAACTGTTCAGGGAGTTGTTGTGGGAGGGCCGCAGGGATGCAGAAAAGCCCTGGTGAGTGGGGCAGGCTCGGGGCTAAGGAAACCATGTCACATGGAAAGTGGTGCAGCTGGAATAGTGACAGAGGCAGCCCGAGGGGGAGGCACGGAGCTGGGAACGCAGAGCGTGCTGCTGTGGAGCATCACAGACCCCACAGTCAGGGTCCAGAAAACCCCTACGTCCCCGACAGAACCTCAGGGAGCAAACCCCTGTGTCTCCTGTGATGTTAGGTGGTCGTTTCCGTAGGAGCTGGTCCTGGGGGCTGAGGGCAGAGACCCTGCCCTTGGCCCTGCTGGCCTCCTCCCAGGCCTGGCTCCCTGAGGTCTGGGTGGGGCCGAGGGGATGTGTCCTGCGATTCTGACAGCCTGACCTCAGTCTGTCCCCCCGCGAAGTGGGGTCCCAGCTTAATGCACGGTGACTCACCGGGTCTCCTCTCGGGCCCCGCACGCCTGGGGTGCCCCGTGGTCCCCGCTCCCCAGGGCCGCCCTGTGTGGAGAGAAGCAGAAGGAGGTGAGGTTGCAGCTCCAGACTCCTCGATGTGGGAGGGACTCAAGGGCTGGGCACAGGGCTGATCCCCACACCTCAGCAGGACCCCAGCTGGTGATGCAGTCACATCTGGCACAAAGCAATGAGGCCCCGAGCCCCGAGCCCACCCCGCTGGACTCACCCTCTCTCCAGGGGGGCCGTCTGGTCCTGCGTTGCCCTGGGATGGAGAGGAATGAACGGAAGTGTTAGTTGAGATGGAACTCAGCCTGAGTCTCAGGAACCGGAAGCAGAGGCCAAATGTGGGTGCTCACCTCGTCGCCAGCCTCGCCCTTCTCTCCTGGGGGACCAGGCTCTCCGGGGTCTCCCTGGGGAGAACAAGGCACACTCGTCCATCTCTGGCCTGGCCAGTGCCCGGACTGCGGCTGGCGCGGTCCTGGCGGCCCCTCCCAGGGCCTGGGCCCCCCCTGGCTGTGGTGGAAGGAGGGTGGGGCGGGCACCCCGTGAATGCTCACCTCGTCTCCGGGGCTCCCTGTGCTCCCTGGCCTCCCAGGCTCCCCATCGGCTCCAGGCTCGCCCTGGAAAGATCAGAAGGATCAGCCCCACCTGTCCTTGCTGGGGGGACCAGAGCCCCTGTGCCAGCCCTGCTCACCCGGACGGCAGGCTGCTGCCCGGCCAGCCCCACAGCCCTCCCGTGCCTCCGCCCCGGTCACGTCCCCTGCGGCCCAGTCCTCGCAGGGAAACCCTGGTTCTCATTAGTGAGGCCCAGTTTCCGGGAACTCAGCTCTGGGCCCCGTCGGAAACCCGTGAGCTGGAAGGTGATACCCAAAAACGCATTCCCGGAAACCCATGCGATTAGAGGGTAGAGCGTGTGGGGCAGGGTCCACAGGGCTTCGCCATGGCTCCTAGCACTTCCTGCGGCCACGAGAAACGCCGGGAAACGCCAGCAACAAAACTCAGCCTCAAACCCGACCATGATATCTGAGCTTCGCCGATCTGCCCCCTGGCCGCCAGCACCTGCTCTTACGTTCTGATTCCACCTGAGCAGGGGGCCTCCGGGACGCGGAGGCTGCGGGACACTCCCCAGGCAGAGGGCAGGGGCGATGGTGGCGGGAGGGTCCGAGGCTCCCTTTGGGCAAACTTCCCATCAGGGGAGCTGTGATGTTTAACCCATAACCCGCCTGCCCACTGAGCAGAGCAGCCAATGAAGCCGAGACCCAGCCCCCAGGGGGCACCCACCTTTTCTCCCTTCAGTCCGAATGCGCCCGCATCACCCTTGGGCCCCGGGGGGCCTTGGACACCCTGGTGAGAAGAAGGCAGAGGTCAGTCCAGGGTCTTAACCAAGCCCTCTGGTGACTTCTTAGAGACCGAAGGGTATGAGCCAGTGTTCACACCTGAGACTTACAGTCTTAAAGTATCGGCGAGAGAAAGTGACTTACATCGAATCCAGGTGAGCCCTTGCAGCCTGGCAGGCCAGGGTACCCCATCTCGCCCTGGAAGGAGGAGGGCAGGTTTGGTGGTCCAGTCTTTTGATTCTGGCTCCCCCTCCCCCTCCCAGGAAAGCCCCGCTCCAGAAGACACCCCAAGCTTGGCCAGGTGGCTTGGGGTCCACTGGGACCGCGGGCTCGGCAGGAAACATCTCCTCCCTCCCCCACTACCTCCAAACTGCCCAGAAGTGCCCGCCAGGGTTCCTACCTGCTGATGTCTGGAGGGATAACTGGCTGTGCCCACCCTCCCTTCCCTGACCCGTGGCCCTGGCCACCTGCCCGTTCCCCGGCCCGGGGTTACCTTCATGCCGTCCACACCGTCGATGCCGCGCTTGCCCTTCTCGCCCTGTGAGGTGCAAAGGCCAAAGGATCAGATAACGGTCAGACAGCACCCAGCCACGGGGCAGACACACGTCCCCACCGCCAAACTCACCTTGTAACCTTTGGGTCCCCTGGAGCCCTGTAGAGACAGGAGGGAAGGGTGAGGGCGGTGGTCCCCCCGTCACGGGGGAAGTTCCCCAGAAATTGGCCAGAGAAGCAGAGGAGGACAGCAAGGCGGGGGTGGGCCTCCCAGATCCCCGGGGAGGGTTGCACCAGCCAACCCCCCACCAGCTTGATGGGGCCCACCCCCCACACTGGGGACGGGCCGTGCCGCCCTTGCCCAGGTGAGGGGGCTGCACAACCCAAGTGGTGCCTCACTCACCTTCTCCCCTCGGCTTCCCTTTTCTCCCTACACAGCAAACAGAGGAGGAGAAGGGGCTGTTACTGGTGTCCCACGGCCAATGCCCTGGGGGAGCTCGGATGCACTTTGGCTCAGCCCCAGAAGAGGCCGCTGGGGCGGGAGGGGAGACATACCTTCATCCCCTGGTAGCCAACGGGCCCCAGGTCGCCAGGCCTTCCCTGAAACATAAAGGAGGATGCGCGTTAGACACCCCCGGGGGGACAGGGGCAGCCCCCACCCAACCTCCTTGTAGCCCACTCCACACAGCCCCCACCCAACCTCCTTGTAGCCCACTCCACACAGCCCCCACCCAACCTCCTTGTAGCCCACTCCACACAGCCCCCACCCAACCTCCTTGTAGCCCACTCCACACAGCCCCCACCCAGCCTCCTTGTAGCCCACTCCACACAGCCCCCACCCAGCCTCCTTGTAGCCCACTCCACACAGCCCCCAGGGGGCAGGGGCAGCCCCCACCCAGCCTCCTTGTAGCCCACTCCACACAGCCCCCAGGGGGCAGGGGCAGCCCCCACCCAGCCTCCTTGTAGCCCACTCCACACAGCCCCCACCCAGCCCCCTTGTAGCCCACTCCACACAGCCCCCACCCAGCCCCCTTGTAGCCCACTCCACACAGCCCCCACCCAGCCCCCTTGTAGCCCACTCCACACAGCCCCCACCCAGTCCCCTTGTAGCCCACTCCACACAGCCCCCACCCAGCCCCCTTGTAGCCCACTCCACACAGCCCCCACCCAGCCTCCTTGTAGCCCACTCCACACAGCCCCCAGGGGGCAGGGGCAGCCCCCACCCAGCCCGCCTTGTAGCCCACTCTACGCAGGCCCAGTCAGTTGGAGAGACTGGGCTCTCTGATTGCTGCCCGCTGGCCCCTGGCCCCCTGCTGGCTGGCACCTGAGAGAGCAGCCCTGCTGTGAAGGCCTCTCCTCCACTCCTGGGGGCTCCTTAGGGAAGCTCCAGGGAGGGAAGGGGGAGGTCAAGGGCCCCCAGGAGGAGCTGGGGGTGGGGGGACTGGCCATGGCTGAGGCAGAGGGTGTGGGACTTAGCTGGCCACCTCCCCCCCCCCCCCTCCTGCCCCATGGAGCACAGGCTGGGCCTGTGGGGAGGCCTGAGGGCATGGGGCCCCGCCCGGGGGATATGCTGGACGGGATGTCTGTGCAGTGCACCCTCCAGCCCTGGCTGCCCATGTGGCCATGTCCTCTGAGGACCGTGACCATGACACTCAGACACCAGCCATCCTTCTGGAAGTTTCTGCAGCCTGCACCCAGCCTCAGGCTCCCAGCGCTCCCACCCCAGGGTCAGGCGTTTGGCACTCACGGGGTCTCCGGCTTCTCCTTTCTCTCCTGGGAGACCTGGCTTCCCTCGTTCTCCCTGGAACACACAGCAGGTCAAGGTTAGGGGCAGTTTCCCGGGTGTTTCTGCAAAACTTGCTTGCGTGGTCTGCAGGCACCTTCCCCACCGACTGGCCCGTCTTGGGACATGCGAGGTCAGCTCCACGTGACCCCTCCCTCACACCCCACCAGGCTGCTGGCTGGACAGAGGCCCCGAATCTTTCCTCTCTACCATCCAATGCCCCGTTCCTGCCGCTGTGCTGGCCTCCCAGGCGGGCCGCCGCATGGGCACAAAGCCCCCCCCCCCCGCCCTCCCAGGGAGCCTGGCCGTGTGGCTTAGTGGTTGAGCGTCAACCCATGAACCAGGAGGTCATGGTTCGATTCCAGGTCAGAGCACATGCCTGGGTGTCGGGCTCCATCCCCAGTAGGGGGCGTGCAGGAGGCAGCTGACCAATGATTCTCTCTCATCATTGATGTTTCTATCTCTCCCTCCCTTCCTCCTTCTGAAATCAATAAAAACATATTTTTATAAAAGACCCCCCGGGAGAGGCCGGCTCAGCTCCCGTGGTCAGTGGCCACATGGCTTCATGCCACGGAAGCTGATATTTTTTAGGAGACGCCAGAAATCTGGACTTTCCTGACCAACGTCCCAGTTTGTAAATACCAGCAACGCATCTTGATTTTCCACACCTCCCTGCGCAGGCCACCCTGGCGGGGGCCCTAGGGCGTGCCCATCCCCCATCGAGGCCCTTCTCCAGGAGCCAAGCACTCAGGCGACACTCAGAAAGCGCCAGCTCCTCCACCACAGGAGGGGGCAAGGGTGCTGTCAGACCCCCCGCCCCCACGCCAGCCCTGGCCACCCCTTCGGCCTGGGGGTCCCTGTGCCCGGACTCTCTCCCATGGCTGGGGCACCGCTCAGGGAGGGATACTTTCACCATCTCCACACCCAGCCCAGTGGCAGGTGCATGGGGGTGCTCAGGATGGCTGCCTGGGGGCCACCATGTCCCTCACACCTGGCACCTCCCACCTCCCTCCTGGACATAAGCAAGGGTGGGGCGCAGACACTCACCTCGTACCCTGGGTCACCCCGTGGTCCGGGAGGTCCTCTGGCGGGCTGCACGGCAGAGAGAACAGTCAGCCCAAGACAGACCCTCCCAGGAGGCCCCCGGCCTGGGCGGGGGGGGGGGGGGGGGCACACTCACCTGGCACTCGAAGGAGCAGCACTGCCGGAGGAGGGACAGAGTGACACATCAGAAAGCCGAGGCGCAGCTGCCGCGCCCCCGATGCCTGCGGGGGCTCAGAGGGCTCGGCTTGGGCGCCCAGCTGGGAGGTGGGGGCCAGTGGTGACCCCCTGGGCAGTGGGGGAGGGTGGGGGTGGGGGGAGAGGCTCTTACCACTTGTTCCACATTATTTTTCTGAAAACGAAATGAAAAAGTCAAATTAATTTCCATTTGCAGCCGCAGGATTTCCCGGCGTCCGGACCCGGGAGGGGACAGCGCGGGGCCACTCACAATCATGTCGGTGATGGTGTCGATGGTCTGGCTGATGGCCTCCTCCGCGTCGCGGCTCTGCCCCCAGTCCGCCGCCGTGAAGTTGCGCCGGTACGTGTGGTCTGTGGCGATGATGCTCAGCCGCGGCTCCTGGGCGGGCACAGCGGGCACCAGGGTGACGGCGGGCACCAGGGTGACGATGACGGCTGGGAGTGCAGGCCCCTCCCCGTCTCTCTCTGCTCCTCCCCACGCCCTGGCTGCAGCTCGGTGCCCGGTCTCTGCACCCGCAGGCTGTGCCCGTGCCCCCTCCCGGGCCACAGGCTCAGGACGGGGGTCCTACCAGGTGGTCGGGCGTGATGGCCACTGAGAAGACTTTGATGCCCAGGTGCCTGGCCTCGTTAACCGCGTCCTCCAGGCCCCCGCACGGCTCCTTGTAGCCCTCCAGGGGGTGCCCGTCGGTCACCACAATCAGGTACTTGTTCTCCTTCAGGTGGGAGCCCCTGCAGGACGGGGGTGGGGAGCGTGAGACTCGGCCTGGCCCCCTCCGGCCCCCTCTGACCCTGACAGCACCGGGCCCCTTTGGAGAGCTGAGACCTGGTGCCGGGAGGTGATGGGGGGGCAGACACCCCAAGGGTGACGACCCAGACCCAGACCTGGTGTTACCTGTTACACTGAATAATGTTTGTCTTTGTTGATCCTGCTATAAAGTAGGATCATAAAAACAGACATTAAACAGAAAACAGAGTTCTGTGGGGTCACCTTTCCCTCGAAGACTATTTTGGAAAATGCACCTGCAGCCAGGGGAGAGGCAGGGGTGCTCACCCGCCCTGAGGCGTCCTGACCTGGAGCCTCAATCACAGGCAACAGGGTGGGGTGGGGGGTGGGGGGCAGTGGGGTGGGGTGATGGAGGGGGTTGGCTGCAGGTATGCCCATCTGTGAGTGGGGGCACCGGGGGCTGTGGCCGGGCTGAGCTGCGGCCAGGAGCCAACCCTTTCTCTGGACATGGTGGCTGCTGCCTTCTCACCGCTGCAAAGATTCCACGTAGTGTGCGGAGCCAGCGAAGGGATGCTCTTACAGGGACCCCTTCCCTCTGTGTCGCCCTCTTTGTCCCTATCTTTTGTTGTTGTTGTGAAATATATTTTTATTCATTCAGAGAGGAAGGTGAGAGGGAGAGAGAGATAGAAACATCAATGATGAGAGAGAATCATTGATTGCCTGCCTCCTGCACACCGCATGCTGGGGATCGAGCCCGCATCCAGGGCATGTGCCCTGAGTGGGAATTGAACCATGACCTCCTAGTTCATAGGTCGGCACTCTACCCCTGAGCCACGCCGGTGGGCTCTCTGTCCCTGTCTCCTAACGTCTCTCTGTGTCCCTGACTGCAGACAGCACCTCTGCTTGGCCCAAGGGTGGCAGTGGTGGGGCATTCCAGGCCCTTCTGCTTTCACTGGCTCAGGAGAGAGTGGACAGCTCCAGGGGGGATGAAGGGACTCAGTGTGACCCTTGGTGGCCATGAGGGCAGGCTGGGCAGCGGCCACTAGCATGATCCCCTTGGCCACTGGGACTGGTCCTGCGGGATCTTGGGCACCAGAGCTTGGTTTGCCAGTGGGTAGCCCAGGCACCTGGCGAGTTTGGGTGCAGTGACCATACGTGGGTCAGGGAGGTGGAACCCTCCAGGGACAGGGGCCTGGGCGGCTCCCAGAGGCAGGAGTCACGCCCGGGACCGAGGCCCACGTGTGTGCGGGCCTGGGCCGGGGTGGGGGGGTGCTCACCCCACCAGCAGCTCCTCCAGCCCCTTCTTGATGGCGCAGTCCGTGTAGGTGCCCTTGCCGAAGTACTTGACCGCGTCCACTCTGTCCTTGAGTGCGTCGCGGCCGCTGGGCATGCGCGTGAGCCCCTGGATGATCTCCACCTCGTCGCTGTAGTGCAGCGCGCCCGCGTTCCACACCAGGTTGCGGTCGCAGCGGTAGTACCTGTGGGCGTGAGGGGTGAGCGTGAGCCTCGGGGCCACGCCCGTGTTCACTGGCACCCGGGGCTGTCCACCCAGCGCAAGGTGGCTGCCTTTCGCAGATGGAAGGGCACCCCGGCCCATTCCGCCCCAGAGGATGGAGCCTGGGCTGGACTTCACATGGGCCCTAAGACGCCTGCTCCCTGGCCTGGTGGCCAAACCTGGGAAGGCCCGCAAGGTCAGGAGGCACCGGCTCCAGCCAGCCTACAGCAGCCTCGGCTCCTGATCTCCAGGGACTTCGGCTGAGAAGCTGTGTGGACGATGGGGCAGACCCGCAATGGGAGGGCAGAGAGGTGTAGGTTAGGGGGACTGGGCAAGGCCAGTTCTAAGCAGGACACTGGTGAGCGGTCCCCATGATCTGACTGGGGGCCTCTCTCTGCTGTGTGCACCTGGACCCTGATGTTCTCAGTTTTGTTCTGCCCAGGCCTGGGGGTGGCCTGCCAGGCAGCCCATTAAGCAGATGGCGTGACTGAGGCCCCTGTGGTCATGCTAACGGTAGCAACCACAAGAGGAGCCTATTCCAGTTCACAGGTGGGGAAACTGAGTCACAGGAGGTTGAGTAGGAGGCCAAGGCACATGGAGGGAGATGGCGGCCCACATGGCTGCCCCAGCGTTCCTCCCCAGGCACCGTCCACACGGCCCAGCACCTGGGGGTAAGTGCGGGGCCCCAGGTATCATATCGCTCAGCCACGCCCTCTGTCCCTGCGGCCCGTTTTGGTACGGGAGGTTCGGCCCGGTCAGCAGGTCAGTAGGGACAGAGAGGGTGTAGGGATGGGGCCCTGCTCAGATGGGCCGGGGAGGAGTCGGGTTCTGACCTGTGCCCCTCCCCCCTGCTCAGTCCTTCACCGTGGACTGTCCTGTCCTTGGCCACACCCATTGCTCCAGGCTCTCCCCACCCCACCTTCCTGCTGATTGGTCACACGGATGAATGAGGGAGGGAGGGAATGAATGAAGTGTGCCATGCCCAAGCCCAGGAACCAAGCTGGCAGCCTCCCAGGCCTCTGTCTGCGGCACTGGGTGCACTGGGACATGGCATCTGGACACAGGCCCTGACCAGCCATGTGGGCAGCGGCTAGTGTCCCGATGGTTGGCAAGGTGCGCCCCCTCCAGGCTCGGTCAGGGCTGCAGGCCAACTCCCTAAACCTGCTCAGTTTGGTCTGGGAGGCAGTTAGTTCCCTGTATGTATTGGGGTGACAGGAGCCCCACATCACAGCACTGGCCCTCCCTGCTGACCAGTGCCCTCCCAGTAGCCTCATCCACCTCAAGCCCTTCTTTGGCCCATCTGAACCACCGTGGACATTGGGAAGGGACTCGAGTGGCCAGACCAGCACTTTCCTTCTTAGGTAGGGAAGTTGAGGCTGGCTCTGCCTGCTGGGCAGGGGCAGGCATGGCCGGTGCCCTGGGCCCACTGGCCCTTCCTCTGAGCGGCTGTAGAAATGCAGGAGAGAGCTCAAGGTGTGCCCTCCTACCTGTCTTTCAGGTTGTCGATGAAGCGCTTGGTGAAGGACTTGACCTTGTCCACCAGGGCCCCATAGGGCTTCAGCCGCAAGGCCACGCTCTCGGAGGTGTCCAGCACAAAGAAGAGGTCCACGGGGCAGTCTGGGCCAGGGAGAGCAGACCGTCAGCTCATGCCCGGTGCCCCTGAGGCCACACTGAGGCCACCTGTACCCACTTTCCCTTCCAGCCCCACTCACCCCACCAGCCACCTCCCCAGGCAGCCACTCCCACTGCACCAGTGGCCCTCATCAGGAAAGCCGGCACCCAGCGATGGGGTGGGGTGACCGTGAGAACCCCCACGTTCGGTCCTGAGAACCCTGCCAGGCCTCCGGGAGGCGGACAGCCCCGCCCTGGACCGCGAAGGCTGCTTTCTCACTAGGTGCCGAGTTGAATTTAAAAGTCCCAGGGCATGAGCGTGGGAACAGGTAACCGTGTTTCCTGACTGACTGCCAGGCAAGGAGTCAAATGGGACTGACTGAGGTGGAGCAAAACCAGCACTCGATGGGGGCTGGCACCCAAATGAAGTTCCTTCTCCACCCAGCCCTCTGGACTCGCCCGCCCGCCCGTGGTGGCCACAGCCCAGGGGCCTTGTGGAGGAGCCCGGGGACCTGGGCACCGAGCGGGGAGTTTCAAGCCCTCCGAGGCGGCCCATCTCCAGCTCTGCGGCAAGGGGAGAAGCCGGTCCCAGCCCTGCCTCACCAGGAGCAGAAGCACAGTGGGTGGGAGAGGCGGCAAGTCCACTCACCTTGGAAGGCAATGGCCCTCTCGGCTGCCGGGAGGTCCTGTGCGGTGGCCCAGCAGGCCTGCAGCAGCAGGGGGAGCAGAGCGTGGGCCAGCCTCATGTCGCCGGCCTGCGTGCCACCATCGAGCGAGGGCAGGGGTCAGGGTGGGCTGGAGGCAGCCAGAGAGAGAGAGAGAAAAGTTGTCTCTGCTCTGGAGGGAGTTACTGCCCGGGAAGGAGGGAGGGAGGGGCCGAGGGAGGAGGAGCGGCTGGAGGAGGAGGCTGGGGCGGGCCCAGGACTGGAGGGGCGGCCGGCCGGGGTCTCCTCCAGCTCAGGAGTGAGTCACTGGGAGAAAGAGTCTGGTCTGAGGCAGCTTTGAGCCCAGGACACTGCTCGGCTGAGGAGGGGGTATTTATTGCGCATTCGTGGGGCTGTGCTTCTGGCGCCCGGGAGAGCAGCTGAGTTTAAGATGTCCGGAAAAGAACCGTAACCCCAGAGGAGTTTCCTTGCAACGTGTTTTGGTTGCTTCCAATCCAGAATCTTCTTTTGGAATCGATCTGCATGTTTACCAATCAATCCCCACACTAACTCTTCCTACAAATGAGGTGCCGTTGGTTTCAAATCCTTTGCTCTGTCGGATTTCTGAGTGATTTTTCATGTCTATATTTCTTCAGTTTAGTCAAGTGCATATTTGGAAAAGCATTTCAATGTTTACCGTGAGACAACAAAGTCAACATATATATTCGAGACCCTGTGTGGGTGGGTTCCAGGTGTGGTCAGATCACCCGTGCCTCCGAGAAGGTTTCAGAAGATCTTTGCTGGAGCTGGAGCTGTTGACACTTGTCTAAAATCAGCCTAAATGGTTTATAGTTTAAAAACGTACAAATGTCGTGTAACCATCGTAAGGAAACGTTGGAGAAAAACGTCAGAAATTATACTTCTCCATGGTTGTCCTAGGGTTTCTTCCAATATTTTCTTCGTTTCCCCCACCTACTTTATAGGATTTTTAATAAATAATTGTGCGGGTAACCTGGCTGCCGCTGACTTCCTCCGGGTTGTGCGAGGGCATTTCTCCCTGTGCTCTGGGGCTCGGTGCTGCGGCCTCCAGCTTATGGGTGCCCAGTTCACACGGGGACAGGTCCGCGTGCAGGCTGGGGCCTGCTCCCTCGGCCTCTCCACGTCTGAGCTGTTTGGTTTGCAAAGAGCGACAGCCCTGCGATCCCTGCAGGCTTGGGAGAAGAGTGTGTTGTGTGTAACACTAAACCAGTAGAGGCCCAGCCAGGCCAGGCAGGATTCCGGAGATGGCACCTGGCACTGGGCTCAGCCACGGGGTTGAGTGATTTGTTACCCAGCAGGCGAGAACACACTGTCTATAAAATGGGAAGAAACGTCCACCTTGCTCACCCGGGCAGCTCTATGTGGCCTGAACGTCTCCAGGGCAGGGCAGGGCAGGGCCGTGTGGGTCTGCCCAGCGGAAGGCTGCTCTCTCTCAGGGGCTACCCGCCCTGGATGGGCTGGAGGTGCCTTCCGAAAATTTTATTTTTCCTGTTACAGAAAAGATACATGCTCATCATGGAGAGATTACACATATAGAAAAACACCATTTTGTCTCACTACCCAGAGGCAACCAGAGCTAACACTTCCCTTTCTCTTACAGCCTTTCTGTTTAAGCATATTTACAGACATATGCTCACCTGCTATATACCTGATTATAAAAGTGACGTGTAGGCACTAAAGAAAATATGAAAAATATAGAAAATATGAAAAGGAAACTAAAAACCACCCTGCACCCATTCGTCCAGATGTGCACAGCTGGCTTGCTGTGTGTTTCACATGGGGGAGGGGAGGCTGTCTTTGACTCCTCACTTTCCAGATCCTTCTCTCTCCGGGAGCGCTGCCGGGTCCTCGAATGGTGGGGTTGCCTCCGAAAGTGTCAAGATGGACCCCCCTCCCCGCCACCCCCGCCCAATCCAGACCAGTTAGTAGTCAATGCTCATGCACAAAACCTGTCCCAGCTCCTCCTGAGAGCTGGTGAGAGATGAGCTGGTGGGGGTGGGGCTGGAGGTGGGGGTGGGGTGTCTGCAGGGACTGCGCTGAGGGGTGCAGGGATCTTTTGTGGGGGTAGCAGCAGGGCTACTGCAGGTTTGAAGGACCTTCTGGAGCAGCTGGTGGCACACTGGCTGGTGACTGGGGAAGGGCCTGGCAAGGTAGGTGAGCTTGGACAGCCTCTGTCTGTGGTCTTGTGTCTGGGTAGCCCCTCTCTGGGCCAGTTCCACCACAAGGGGCCAGTGCTGGGGGCCCCAGCACCTAGGACAGGGCGGTCTCATTTCAAGTGAGAGGAATCAAGGCCCTGGGGGCAGAAGGAGGACATGGGCTGGGTGTCCAGAGGCTTGTGGGACAGGCCTGTCCCCGAGGACCTGAGGAAAGAGAGGGGTTGGTGACAGGGAGAGACCCCGCTCATCTCCGGGCCTGACGCCCATGTTGGGTGGCTGTTTCATGGAAGCATTGGGTGCCGTGTGTGTGTGTGTGTGGGGGGGGGCGGTGTCGGAGGCACCCAGGGGCACACGGCACAGAGCCTCTGTGTGGTGTGTGTGTCCGATGGTGCCCAGGAGGTGATCTGCACCCTGGAGCCCCGGCCAGTCCCCTGCTCATCCCCTGGGCTAGACTGGGACCCTGGAGTCAGTCCCCCTGACAGGAGCCTCACCGAGCCCCTGGGACAGGCCCCTGCTTTCTCCCCGTCGTTCCCATGTCCCTGCCACTCTTGGTGCCTGGAAAAGTCAGTGGGGCTGAGGGTGGGGTGGGGGAAGGACCCACAGCTCTGCTGTCAGGGTAGGTGGGCGCAGGAAGGAAAGACATCCTGACGGAAACCTCCTGTGTCCCCAGGAAAGTCACAAAGGAGACTCTGGTGCTGCCAGGCCTGCTCCCTGGGGGTGGGGTGGGGGTGGGGGCCTGCTGGGCCAGCCTGGAGCCCCTGCCCCTCCTTCCCCCCTCCTTCCCCGCCTTGCCTTCCCCGCCCTGCCTTGTCTTCCCTCCCTCCCTCCTTCCCTCCCTCCCTCCCGGCTCAGTCCTCCCTCCGTGGAGCAACAGCGCCCCCTGTGACACGCAGACCCCAGCCGAGGGCAGGGCCTTCCTCCTTTAAAAAAATCCTCGTCCTCCCCCCTCCGCCCTCCCTCCACCCTTTTACTTTTGCTCCAAGGAAACCTCCCGGCACGAGAGGGTGGTGCAGCCTCCTGCTGGCTCCTCGGCCCCAGTGGGGACCTGGGTGTGCCGGACCCCTGGGCCATGTCCGCCCCATGCTCAGTCAGACGGGGAGACTGAGGGAGGTTATCGTCCTCGTAGCCACACGGCAGATGAGCGGCTGTGGAGACAGACCCGGACCGCTGGCCCTGGCTGACCCTCCCTGAGCTGAGCCCACCTCTCTGCCCTGCCCAGGGCAGCTTGGACACAGGCGAGTCGTCCTCCTTGGGCTCCAAAACCTCAGACTCCACCTGACAGAATTTTCTAGAAAAGGAAGACAAACACAGCTGGGGCAATGTCGGGACCTGGGGGGACAAACCCTCTCAGCTTCTGTTGAATGAAACTCTTTTTTATTTCTCTTTAATGCCTCAACTATCAAGTGAATTTTCCTCCCAACTTAGAACATGATTCATCAAGAAAAACGATATTTCCCACAGGTTACACATGTGGTTTCCATGGCAATGTCATTGCAGACCTGGGAGCTGGCAGATGCCAGCCTGGTCCTCCCCCTCTCCGCCCCCAACAACCCCCCGGGCACAGACCCCGAAAGGCAGGCTCTGTCCTGGGTGCCATCCCTGCCCTTGGCTTGGACAGCCTCTGTCTGTTCTTGTGTCCGGGTAGCCCCTCCCCAGGCCAGCTCCACCATGAGGGGCCGGCATTTTGGCCTGAGCACCCAGGACAGGGCGGTCCGTTCCCCAGCCTATGTTAGCGACGGCACAATGAGTCAACTGGACAGGAGCCGCCAGTGGTCACGTCCGCGGCTGCGGTCGGTGGGTCGGTGGGGCAGGGCTGAGAGGCGTGGAAAGGACCCTGGGCGGACGGGCTACGGCCAGGCTGGCTGCCCAGGAGGAAGGGCCGGGCCCAAGGGGCATCTGAATCACCAGGCCTGCAGGCAGGTCCCTCAGGAGGGGGCTCAGGCAGCCAAACCCAACACCAGAGAGGCAGGATGGGGAGGCGGCTCGCAGCGGTGCCCAGTGTGCCAGCGCCAGAGGAGATGCGGAGGCTGCTGCTCGGAGGGAGGTGCCTGGCGGCCAGCCTGCTGCCGGCCCCGACGGAGACGGGCCTCTCACGCGTAGGGTGTGGGTGAGACCAAGCTCTTCACTGGAACGCAGCCTCCACACTTATTTGCAAAAGTCACACCAAATTGCATGTTTGTTTGTTTTTTACTGAAAAAGTGCAGTAACACCCCACAGACTCAACAGGGGATTGTTCAGTAGATCAGGGCTGCAGGGAGGAGCAGGGGCGGGGCGGGGAGGCCGCAGGGCAGCACTCGTTCAGGATCGTCCCCTGAGACGGCAGGGTCCCCTGTGCAGAGCCCCGCCCCTGGGTGTCTGGGACATCTCTGGACACCCGCCTCTGGTTATGGGGCAGGTGGGACTGGCCCAGGAGGAGACGTGGACTGTGACCGTGGCACCGCGTTGCTGGCCCACTGCTTGTTTTTCTGCGATGATTGCCTGCATTCCTGGAGTGTAAACGGCACTGGAAGCTCAGTCCTCGCACCCTCCCCTGCCCTCCCTCCCGGGACACTGGCCAGGGCAGCCATCGTCAGCTGCACTTGAGAAACTCAATGAGTCCCTCTGGCCCCCTTCCCAGGGCCACGTGCATCGTCTGACTCTATCCTCGTTCTATTGCTGGGCGTTGAGAATTGTATTTTCTGGTCAGAATCAGACATAGAGGTTGTGGTTTTGAGCATCGTCATCTGAAAGAAACATTATAAAGGAGAGAGGGAAGGGGGAGTGGGGAGGAGGGGAGAGGGGTGTTGTCCAGATGAGAGATCTGGGACAGACTGACACCATGCAGGTGGCCAACTCGAGTGTGCTGGTGGTAGACTGCCACTGCTGGTCTAACTGCAGGGGGAACCTGGGCCCTCGGGCCACCGTGTCCTCTCAGGTCACACAGAACGGTCCTGGCATGTGGGTGTGTCTGGGTAGCTCCTCTCTGGCCAGTTCCACCACGAGGGGCCAGTGCTGGGGGCCCCGGCACCTAGGACAGGGTGGTCCCATTTCAAGTGAGAAGAATCAAGGCCCTGGGGCAGAAGGAGGACATGGGCTGGGTGTCCAGAGGCTTGTGGGACAGGCCTTTCCCCGAGGACCTGAGGGGAGAGTGGGGCTGATGACAGGGAGAGACCCCCGCTCATCTCCGGGCCTGACGCCCATGTTGGGTGGCTGTTTCACGGAAGCATTGGGTGCCGTGTGTGTGTGTGTGTGTGTGTGGGGGGGTGTCGGAGAGACCTGAGAGACCCCCGCTCATCACACAGACCCCAACCCTCCACAGCTGTCGTTGCACAAAGTTCCCAGCGTCCTGGGCAGCGTCATGTGTCAGGGAGGGTGTCCACCCACCTCTTTGATGAGCAGGTATTTCTGCCCTGAGTGGGCGGGGGGAGGGGTGGGCCCAGTTGGACTGGTGGAGGGTGACAGAGCTCGCCGGGCACCCTACAGTGCCCAGTAGGCTGCAGCACCGGCCTCAGGCCTGATGCAGAGGGAGAGAGGGACCCTCCAGAGAAGCCCACCCTGAGGCCATCATGTGGGGGGGTGGGTAGTGGCTTGTGAGCTGCAGGCCGGTCCCCAGGAGAACCCAGGCCCTCGCAGCACCCTGGCTGGCACATGACTCCTCCCTGGGGCCACCGGGCAGGGGACCTGCCCCACATGCCCCGGCCACGGTGACTCCGCCATGGGCCTGGACGGGTTAATCTTTTTCCAGTTACCTCACGACGGCCTCTGGTTCTATGGAAAAAGCAGAGCATCTGGCACTGATCTTTCCTAACGGCCGGCTGAGCCTGCGGGGGAAGTTTGGCTGCTCTCCTCAGAGCCTTGCCGACCGACTTCCACAGAGATGGGGAGCTGGGGGGGGGGGGGAGGGGGGTGGGGAACGGGCGGGGGGAGGAAGGGGGCTTCCCAGGCAGCGCCAGCCACCGGGCCTGCCTTCTGCGGCCCAGAGCCACCCAGCAGGGTCCCACAGGCAGCCGAGCATTCCTGGGAACAAGCGTCACTTCCTGTGCTGCTGAGGGCCCCCTGGGTCCTGCAGACAGTGGGGGTGCGATTGGCACAGCTGGCCCTGTGTGCTCCCCACCCCCCATGCAGTACAGGGAGGCGCCTGAAGGTGAGGGTCCCGCCCCCCTTAGAGCCTTCAGGGGGGGCTCTCACTTTTATCCAGTAGGTGATACCATGGGGGCCAGGACCCTAGCCCCACAGGCTGCCCTCCTCAGCAGAAGACCTCAGGGTCCCCTCCCCTCCCCTCTGCTTCCTCCAGGGAGGGGCACTGGGGCTGAGGGCCTGGGGCCGGGTCCTGGGATCACTTGTGTTAACCTCATGCTGGTCCTCTGGGGGTTTGGATCCAGGGCCTGTCCCCCCTGAGTCACTTAGCAGTTCTGAGGCTCCATTCACAGGGAAGAGGGAGAGGGGCCAGGGCCCCTCAGACTGGAGAGAAGTGCTGCTCCTCCTCGCTGGGCTCCATCCCAGCAAGCCCCACCCCCTTCCTTCCCTGACAGCATCCTGGGGCCACTCCGACACTCCACCGCTCAGGGAAGCCACTGCATCTCTGCGTCTTGTCTGGCCTTCCTGCGGCCTGGCACCCAGTGAAGCAGGGCGGTCACACTGGGCCCGTCCCAGCTTTGTCACCTACTGACTGTGTGGCCAGCTCCCAGAGAAATCCCAATGCGTGCTCAGGGGGTGGACCCTGGTGGAAGGGAGGGGGTGGCTGCCCGGGGTCCAGGCCGGCTCCCATGAGGCAGAGGAGGGCGTGGACATCAGAGCTGAGCCCCTCCTCCCTCTGTGGTTCCTGCTTCCCCACATGAGCCCACGTCTGTTCTGTTCGGGAAGAGCTATGGCCCTGGGCCGACTTCCGGAGTTCTCAGGAACAGGAATACGCCTGGGCCTGCGAGACCTTGACGTCCAGGCAAACCCCAGAGCTGCTGTCCCATGGAAGAGGGGTGGCACCCTGCCTCGAGGCCTCCAGGGTCCCCTGCTGTCAATCACCTGGGCAGCAGGCAGGGGCTGGTGCAGCTCCAGGGGCACAGGGCAGATGAGCAGAGACTGTGCAGAGGGTGCGAGGGGCTGGGGATGCCATCGCCTGTACTTCTCCACTTCTCCACCCGGAGGGCTCAGCCTCACAGCCACCAAACCTGCCCTGGACATCCTGGAGGAGAAAAGACAGGAGGGCCGGGCGCCCTCTGCTGCCAGCCGGGGCACTCGCACTGACCAGTCAGCCTAGGGAGGGGCAGCACTGGGACCACCTCACGCCCGGATCTGCAGGTGCCCAGGAGATAGAGGCGGGGTTGGCTTCCACTGGGGTTGTGTGACCCCTGACAACCCCAGTTCTGCCAGAAATGCAGTGAGGCTGGGTCAGGCCTTGCCCCAAAGTCCCACTCAGGCCTCAGGATTGGATCTTTTGATCCTACCCCACCCCACCCCACCCCACCTTACCCAGGGCCAGCCACCAGCAGGCCCAGCCCAGGACGCAGAGGTCATCCTCCAGCTCTGGTCAGCCTGGAGGCCCTGTTCCCAGCCTCCAGCCAGCTGCCCCAGGAGCTTCTGCCCTGGTCCTGAGCGGGCCAGGCCAAGTGTCCCTGGACCACAGGTGCCCGGAGCCTTGCCCAGTGCTCTGAGCCCAGAGGCTGTGGGGGGTGGTGGTGGAGGATGTTAGAGGTGAGCCCCCTACAGCCCCAGGACCAGACTCAGAGCAGGGGTAGGGTGATGGGTGTTTCTGGGAATTCTCTGTGTTCATCCAGGCCTCTGTGCCCATCTATCAATATCTATCATCTATCCTCATCTATGTATCTACCATCTTTCTAGTTATCTATCACCTATCTATCATCTCTATCTATTATCAGTGATCTACCTACCTGCCTGCTTACATACACACCTATCAGCCACCCATCACAGTGTTATTCTGACCTCTTCATTTCCATAATGGTATCTCATCTCTGACGTGGGAACCTGGCTCCCCTTAGACACAATATATGTATCTACTTGGTCAATACTAAAACACACATGAAGTAGCTTCTGAGTTGCTATTCCCTTCCTATGGGAAAAGCAAACCTACTAACTAGAGTTTAATATTCGTTTACTTTTTTTTTTATTTTTTGGTCTTTAGCCTGAGAATACAGAGTCAAAATACTCTGTTCAAAAAATTCTTAGGTCAGTTCTCACTTTCCCTCATTGTCAGCGTGTTTATATTAATTTGAAATACAATTAGGTGGCTATTCCATTTGGCTCCCCCTTCCTTTTTTATTTTAGTTGTTCATGTTCCCAAGTATGTGAAACACTAACACAGTCTGACATCTAGAACTACCGAAGACTGCAGCCAACAGGGCTGTCTGCCTCATCCCCTTCCCAACTCCATCCAGAGACCCCTCATTCTCTGTGCAGCCGCAGGGACTCCAGCGGGTGGAAGGGGGACACTCCCATCAAACGTCCGAAGGCGGCAGTGAGCTGGGCCCTGCCTCTCCACTCACAGGCCTTCCACTCAGCAAGCTGAAGCCAGAAACACCCATCTCCCACCTGAAACTCCCCGACACCATGTGTCCCACATCCTCTGAACCCAAACTGCTTCCCTATGTCACACATGTGAGGAGGGGACGGCACTTTGGATCGGGTGTGGGCAGGTGGCTGCGGGTCCTAAAAGTGGCTCCTTGTCTGGGCCTGTTTGCCGCTTTTAGAATAACATTCACTGGGGTCTTTCCTGGTGGCAGAGAATAATATATAGTTATTGCACAAAATTTGGCAGATGGGAGAGGAACATAACGTCTGTAATTTCCCCATCCAGATGGAACGTGTTGAAGTTTATGTTTCTGACCTCGATTTACATAGAAAGTAGGTGGGTGGACAGAAAAGCCAAGCGATGGCGACCAGTCAAATTCAGGTTCTGACCTGAATCACAGGCTCTGGAAGAGCTACGATTAAGGCTACGATTAAGTCCTTAAAGTGTGCACACGTTTTAGACAAAAGTGAAATCACCTTGTACCACCTCCTTTGAAGCTTGTGTTTCCCAAAGAACACACCACTGGTGTTTTCCTCTATTATTGGAGAAGGCGGTTTCCAGCGACAGCGGGCTGTCCCACTATGTCAGCATTTTCTGAGTCCTGTTTTTTTCACTGCTATGAAAATAATCCATCACTATCTTTGCACATAAATATTTGAGTCCATTAGTGATTGTTTTCTCATGATAGGCTCCCACCAGAGGAATTGCTGTTCCGCCTCTTCAGTGGATGTTGGCACGAAACAGCGTAACGGAGAATCACAAAGGAAGTAGTTGGTGGACATTAACTGCCGGAGCCAAGAGAGGACAAGACACACCCGCTTCGCTGGCCTGCGCCCAGGTCAGGAGGCCCTGGCTCTCAGTGCAGCTGCGGATCCGCGGGAGGCAGTGAGCGCATTGGGCTTGCTCTCTGGGCCAGTTGGATGGACAGGACACTTCCTCCATTAAACATGTGTGCAAATCACAGTTTCCCAGATCCCGAAAGTCAGCTCAGCCAGAAACTGTTGATATCCTACATGCACAACCCCAATTTCCCACCATGCTTTATTTTTAAGAGGCTTTTAACATCTCTGGAAAGAATAAGTTACCTGGTTGGCAGGAATTGGGGCCAGAAAGACAAGAGGGATCCTCCAATCCCAGTCCTCTGTGGTGACCCTGGCCCTCCAGGCCATGGGTGGCCTGTAACCGCCTTGCTGCCCACCCCTAGCCTTAAGACCCTGCACCTGCATTCCTGCTGCTTTGTGTAGGAATTTATCAAACAAGTTCATAAGCCATAAAGAAGAGATGGATAAACTTGATTTTGGTATAATTATCAAAGTCACTGAAGATTTTCCTAGAGCAAGCTGAAAACTGGGGCTGTAATTGCCACTCAGCTAACAAATAATTAGCACCCAACATATAGAAAGTGCTCCTAAAACACGATGAGAAAGACAACCCAACAGGAAAATGGCAAGATCCATGAACAGGCCTTTCACTAAGAGGAAATGAGGTTGATGTTCAAACGTAGGAGAAGAGATCAACCATACTGGGAATTGGGGAAATGCAAATTAAAATTACAATAGGTATTTTACACCTACCAGAGAAGAAATAGTAAAAAGCCACCTAATCCTAAGGACTCCTCAGACCCAGCTGATGGGAGCAGACTGGCACAGCTACACACCCTCCCTGAGGCACACACCTGGGCTGTTCCCACCTTGTGGCAATCTATACTAATAAAAGCATAATATGCTAATTAGACCAGACAGCCAAACAACCTTCTGGACGTCTTTTTGGATGTCGTTCCAGACAAAGCTGTGGTGGCTGAGGCCGAGGCAGAGGTGGTTAGGGGTGATCAGACAGACAGGGGAGCAGTTAGGGGGTGATCAGGCTGGCAGACAGAGGTGGTTAGGGGCGATCAGGCAGGCAGGCAGGTGAGTGGTTAGGAGCCAGCGTTCCTGGATTGCAAGAGGGATGTCCGACTGCCAGTTTAAGCCCAATCTGGCAGTTGAACATCCCCCAAGGGGTCGCGGATTGGAGAGGATGCATCCCGCCCCCCGCCCCCACTCCATTCATGAATTTTGTGTACCGGGCCTCTAGTGATAAATAATGTTGAATGAACATTTCTGCTCACATGTTTGTGTGGACACGTTTTCATTTCACTTGGATAGACCTAGGAGTGGAATTGCTGGGTTGTGTGGAAATGCCACACTTAATCTCTTGAGGAACTGTGATCTACCTTTCCCAGTGACTGTACCATTTTACATCCCCACCAGCAGCATACAAGAATCTCATTTCTCCATGCCTTCACCACACTTATTGTCTATCTTTTTTAATTCTAGCCATCTTCGTGATTTGAAGTGGTCTCATTGTGGTCTTGATTTGCATTTATGATGTTGATTGTGCTTCCTGTGCTTATTGGCCATTGGTTTATCTTCATTGGCTAAATGTGTATTCAAGTCATTTGCCCCCCCTTTTTTTGAAATTCTATTTCTTTTTTTAAAATTAAATACTTATTGTTCAGATTATTACAGTTGTTCCTGTTTTTTCCCCCCATATATCCCCTCCACCCGGTTTCCCTCCCACTCTCTGCCCTAACCCCGCCCCCCACTGTTCTCATCCATAGGTGTACGATTTTTGTCCAGTCTCTTCCCACATCCCCCACACCCCTTCTCCCCACCAAGAATAGTCAGTCCACTCCCTTTCTATGCCCCTGATTCTATTATAATCACCAGTTTATTCTGTTCATTAGATTATTTATTCACTTGATTTTTAGATTTACATGTTGATAGATGTGTATTTGTTGTTCATAATTTGTATCTTTACCTTTTTCTTCTTCTTCCTCTTCTTAAAGGATACCTTTCAGCATTTCATATAATACTGGTTTGGTGGTGATGAACCCCTTTAGCTTTTCCTTATCTGTGAAGTTCTTTATCTGACCTTCAATTCTGAATGATAGCTTTGCTGGATAAAGTAATCTTGGTTGTAGGTTCTTGCTATTCATCACTTTGAATATTTCTTGCCACTCTCTTCTGGCCTGCATGGTTTCTGTTGAGAAATCAGCTGACAGTCATATGGGTACTCCCTTGTAGGTAACTGACTGTCTTTCTCTTGCTGCTTTTAAGATTCTCTCTTTGTCTTTTGCTCTTGGCATTTTAATTATGATGTGTCTTGGTGTGGTCCTCTTTGGATTCCTTTTGTTTGGGGTTCTCTGTGCTTCCTGGACTTGTAAGTCTATTTCTTTCACCAGGTAGGAGAAGTTTTCTGTCATTATTTCTTCAAATAGGTTTTCAATATCTTGCTCTCTCTCTTCTTCTGGCACCCCTATAATTTGGATGTTGGTACGCTTGAAGCTGTCTCAGAGGCTCCTTACACTACCTTCGTATTTTTGGATTCTTTTTTCATTTTGCTTTTCCGGTTGGGTGTTTTTTGCTTCTTCGTATTTCAAATCTTTGACTTGATTCTTGGGATCCTCTGGTCTGCTGTTGGGAGTCTGTATAATATTCTTTATTTCAGTCAGTGTATGCTTAATTTCTAGTTGGTCCTTTATCACAACCTCGAGGGTCTCACTAGATTTCTTGAGGGTCTCACTACACTTATTGGCAGTCTCACCAGACTTGTTGAGGGTTTTTCAAAATGCTGACATGCCGAGCTCAAAAGGTTCGCCATCACTGACCTAATCCAAGGACACACAAATTTACTCCTATATTTTCTGCTAAGGGTTTTAGAGTCTTTAGCTCTCACATTCATGTCTACTATCTAGAGTTAGTTTTTGTGGTTGGTGTGAGGCAGGGGTCAAATTCATTCTTGCATGGGAATATCTAGTTGACCAACACCATTGGTGGAAAAGACTATCCTTTCACCCAATTTGTCATCTCAGCAGCTTTACTTAGGTCAATGGATCATAAATGTAACTGATTATTTCTGGACTGTTAATTCTACTGCATTATCTGTGTGTCTACCCTGATGTCACTGCCACATGTCTTAATTACCGTAACTCTGTAGTAAGTTTTAAAATCAGTATGTGTGGAGTCTTCCAAATTTGTTCGTTTTGAAGGTTGTTTTTCATATAAATTTTAGGAGCTGTTTATCAATTTCTTAAATTAAAAAAAGTCAACTGGGATTTTGATAGCTATTTAGTTGAATCTGGACATAAGATTCTTGGTTGATAGATTTTTTAAAAAATATTTTATTTTATTTTTTACAGAGAGGAAGGGAGAGGGATAGAGAGTTAGAAACATTGATGAGAGAGAAACATCAATCAGCTGGCTTCTGCACACCCCCAACTGGGGATGTGCCTGCAACCAAGGTACATGGCCCTGACCAGAATCGAACCTGGGACCTTTCAGATCGCAGGCCGACGCTCTATCCACGGAGTCAAACCGGGTAGGGCGGTTGATAGATTTTTACGTTCAGTACTTTGAACATGTTATACAACTGCCTCCTGCTTTTCTTTCTTTCTTCCTTCCTTCCTTCCTTCCTTCCTTCCTTCCTTCCTTCCTTTCTTTCTTTCTTTCTTTCTTTCTTTCTTTCTTTCTTTCTTTCTTCCTTCCTTCCTTCCTTCCTTCCTTCCTTCCTTCCTTCCTTTCTTTCTTTCTTTCTCTCTCTCTCTCTCTCTCTCTCTCTCTCTCTCTCTCTCTCTCTCTCTCTCTCTCTTTCTTTCTTTCTTTCTTTCTTTCTTTCTTTCTTTCTTTCTTTCCTAATAAACAATAGGTGTTTATTTCTCACATTTCTGGAGACTGGAAGTCCAAGAGCAGAGTGCCAGTAGAATTCAGTGAAGGCCTTCTTCTGGGTAGCAGAACTCTCATTGCAGCCTCACATGGTGGAAGGGCTGGCCCTGTTTCTGATGAGAAGTCAGCTGTTAATATTATTGAGGTTCTCTTGAATGTGGTGAGTCATTTTCCTCTTACTGCATTCAAAATTTTCTCATTATATTTGCATTTCAATATTTCCACTTTGATGCACCTGGGTGTGGATATGTTTGTGTTTATACTATTAGGAATTTGTTAAGCTTCTTGGATATGTAGATTATTGTTTTTCATCAAATTTGGGAAATTTTCAGCCATTGTTTCTTTGAATTTTTTCTACTCCTTTCTCTCTCGCCTCTGGTACTCCCATTATGCACATTGTTTAATGGATTTAATGGTGTCCCACATTTTCCCGAGGCTCTGTTCATTCTTCATTCTTTTTTTCTTTCAATTCTTCAGGTTAAATAATCTCTATTGATCTATTTCAGGTTCACTCATTTTGTTCTTCTGTCAGCTTAAATCTACTTTTGAATGCCTCTAGTGAGTTTTTTATTCTTAGTTATGTATTATACTTTTCAACTCCAGAGTTTCCACTTGGTTCTTTTTTATCATTTCTATTTATATTCACTATCTGATGAGTTAGTGTCATTATGTTTTCCTTTACTTCTTTAAGCATGGTTTCATTCTGTTCTTTGAAAATGTAATAGTTCAAATCGTTGTCTGCTGAATTCAATATCTGGGCTCCCTCAACGACAGTTTCTGTTGCCTGATTATTCATGTTTTTCTTTCTGTGCATGTCTCAATTTTTTTTTTGTTGTTGGAAATTGGGCATTTTAGTCACTGAATTAGTCCAACCACATCACTAAGCAAACACAAGAACAAGAAGCTGAGTTGGGGGGATGTTTGCAGCTTGCAATGACTGCCTCCCTCCACAAAATCTCTGTCCTTTGGCGTGAGTGGAAACTGAGGAGGAGGGCACTCACCCTTCACCAGTTTTCTAGTTATGGGGGTGAGAGAGATGGGCACCCCACCAACCTGGCTTCAACTGCCCACACAGTATAGTTCTCCCATAGCACATACTGCAGAAATGGGATGTGCCAATGTCCACTGGCTGCCATGCTGGTTCTTCCACCCTAGGATCCTGGGAGATGGGCTTTGCCACTTTCCTGCTGAGCCATCCAGAATGGCTTCTACAAAACCCAGAGCAGGGTGATTGTGTTCATAGCTCAAATGCCATTGCCTTTCATGGCTCCTACTAAGTTTCCATAAATTTTATGGCATAAATGCCTCTAAATTTGTCAGTTGGGCCCTTTGTTTAAATCCCCAAAGACTTTAAATGATTGCTTTTGTTAATTTGACTAACATATTGGATATTGCTTTGGGGGAGAAGTTTTGATGAGCTCCTCACATTGCCATTTCAGGAGTTCTCTCTCCCCCAGTTCATATATGTACTTTTAAAAGGAAAACAACAACAAAGAATGGGTTATCTCTGAGTGAGGGATAATATTTAGCTTATTTCTTTCCTTTTGGCTTATCTCTATTTTCTGATCTTCCAAATGATCATATATTGCTTAGATAATAAAATCTCACTTATGTTAGGACACATGGTGCTGAAGCAGTCAGCCCCGTCCCCACCTCCCCTGCATGTAACTCCATGTGACTGCTCCTGCTTCTTGTTGACATAGATTCCCACACCTGACAAGCTTTCCCTTTCCAGTTCCACTTATTTGGGGACTGATAGCATTTCCTCATAATTTTTAAAATGTTTTTATTGATTTTTAGAGAGAGGAAAATGGAGAGAGAAACATTGATGTGAGAGAAACATTGATTGGTTGTCTCCTTCATGCATCCTGACCAGAGATCGAGCCTGCAAACTGGGCATGTGCCCTGACCAGGATTCAAACCAGCAACCTTTCGGTACATAGGACAACACTCAACCAACTGAGCCACACTAGCCAGGGCTCTTTATAATTTTTGTCCTCCAAGTTCCTGAGATCTCTTTGTGTCAGAAGATGGGTCTCTCAGATGCCTTTCTTTCCCACCTGGTGGACCCGAAGTCAGGTTGATACATCTTTATAGCTTGGGGGATTAGTTGTGGTGCATTTTTAGCTGTGTGGTTTGTGCTGGGACACAAGGCCCCCTGCAAGAAAGAGGCTTCCCTACCTTTCTGGGGCTCTGCTTAGACACCAACAATTCAGCCTCCTGCCCCAGGCTGGGACCATAGGAGTGAAGTGATTCCTCTGGTTTGATGGACGTGCCTGACGGTCACCACGAGTCCTCATTCTCTCCCTCCAGGAGAACAAAGGCAACTCCCTATCATGTCCTCAATTAATAGGGTCTGGCTGGCTGGGAGCCACCAGGAAGAAGAAACCAGCCCCATCTGGAGGAAGCTGTAGTGTTTGGACAAGGTCAGTGCAGTGGAGGGAGGGATGGACTCAGGCGGAATCTGAACTGGGTCCAGCAGCCACGCCTGCCTGCCCTGATCCATCTTCAATTCACCCTTTCACTTGGGTTATTTATATCAGCCGTATTGTGTCTCCTGGTCCTCGCTACATGCATTTCAGACCTTGTTTATTTGAAGATCAGAAACATGCTCAGGGAAATTGGGAATGTGGGTGCCTCCCTTCCTCCGTCAGCTCACAAAATCCCATTGTGAGCTAGTGCAGCTGAAAGGGGGCAGCTGGGTTGTTGCCAAATTTTCAGACAAACTTAGACCCAAGTTTACACATTGGCTGGATCCCATTTGGGGTAATTCTTAAGGAATAAATAGAAACAGAGCTTGTGAATATATATGACCCTGGGATTAAATGACTTGTGAATTTTTGTTGTGAGTTTGGTGAATTAACCAGAAACACATGAGCAGGATTTATGTAAAAGTTATGACGCTACAGCCAGACTCCTGCAGGGCGCCAGTGATGGGCCTGGAAAGCAGACACAGGCTGAATCCTCGCAGGAGCCCCAAACTCTCTGCTTGGTCCTGACCAATTGTGTTCTTTTTTTCCTGTGTGTTCATGTGTGTGTGTGTGTGTGTGTGTGTGTGTGTGTGTGTGTGTGTGTAGTTGGCTCTGCCCCCAGTTGAAGAGCATAGTTCCTCAGGGGGAGAGGTCTGATTTGAACTGCACCCTAAAATAGAGAATGTCTCCACCTCATCAGTAAGTGCTGTGCCCCTCAGGGAAAGAGCAGAGAAACCACACCCACTACCCAGCTTCCTCCCACACAGGGGGCTCCTCGTCCCCACCTGGTCACCAGGATCATGGTTCTGGAGTCCCCATCCTCCTTGTTGGTGGCCTCCTGCCTCCTGGTGCTCGGCACACATCTTCTGGGGACATTCTGGTCATTTCCTGGGTTCTGTATGTTCTGGGTGGCCACACGCTCTTGAATGGACCAGGATTCCTGTCTGTTCCCAGGGGGCTGTGGTAGGAATCTAGATCTAGATAGAGTGATCAGTCCCCTCGAAGCTTGGCCTTTGAATCTCCATTCTCATCCTGGTGGGCTCAGAGTGATGTCCGACTCCTGTGGTTGATTCTCCATGCAGCTCAGGCCTCCTTCTATCCTTTTTTTTTTTTTAAATTAAATCTTTATTGTTCAGATTATTACAGTTGTTCCTCTTTTTTCCCCCCATAGCTCCCCTCCACCCAGTTCCCATCCCAACCTCTGCCCTTACCGCCCGCCCCCCATGTCCTCATCCATAGGTATATGATTTTTGTCCAGTCTCTTCCTGCACCCTCCACACCCCTTTCCCCCCGAGAATAGTCAGCCCACTCCCTTTCTATGCCCGTGATTCTATTATATTCACCAGTTTATTCTGTTCATCAGATTATTTATTCACTTGATTTTTAGATTTACATGTTGATAGATGTGTATTTGTTGTTCATAATTTGTATCTTTACCTTTTTCTTCTTCTTCCTCTTCTTAAAGGATACCTTTCAGCATTTCATATAATACTGGTTTGGTGGTGATGAACCCCTTTAGCTTTTCCTTATCTGTGAAGTTCTTTATCTGACCTTCTATTCTGAATGATAGCTTTGCTGGATAAAGTAATCTTGGTTGTAGGTTCTTGCTATTCATCACTTTGAATATTTCTTGCCACTCTCTTCTGGCCTGCATGGTTTCTGTTGAGAAATCAGCTGACAGTCGTATGGGTACTCCCTTGTAGGTAACTGACTGTTTTTCTCTTGCTGCTTTTAAGATTCTCTCTTTGTCTTTTGCTCTTGGCATTTTAATTATGATGTGTCTTGGTGTGGTCCTCTTTGGATTCCTTTTGTTTGGGGTTCTCTGCGCTTCCTGAACTTGTAAGTCTATTTCTTTCACCAGGTAGGAGAAGTTTTCTGTCATTATTTCTTCAAATAGGTTTTCAATATCTTGCTCTCTCTATTCTTCTGGCACCCCTATAATTTGGATGTTGGTACGCTTGAAGCTGTCCCAGAGGCTCCTTACACTATCTCCATATTTTTGGATTCTTTTTTCTTTTTGTGTTTCTGGTTGGGTGTTTTTTGCTTCTTTGTGTTTCAAATCTTTGACTTGATTCTTGTGATCCTCTGGTCTGCTGTTGGGAGTCTGTGTAATATTCTTTATTTCAGTCAGTGTATGCTTAATTTCTAGTTGGTCCTTTTTCATATTCTCAAGGGTCTCACTAGATTTCTTGAGGGTCTCACTAAATTTATCAGCAGTCTCACTAGACTTAGACTAAGTCTCACTAGACTTATTGAGGGTCTTACTAAATTTATCGGCGGTTTCTAGAAAATTCTTGAAAAACCTTATAAGTGTGGTTTTGAACTCTATATCCAGTAGTTTGCTTTCCTCCATTTCTGTCATTTGTGACCTCTTTCTTTGTCTCCACATTTTATATGCTTCCCTGTGTGGATAGAGTGGCTTTCTGTGCTAGGTGTCCTATAGGGCCTAGTGGCTCAGCCTCCCCAATTACCTGAGGTGGACACACTTGGTGATCCCCTTTGTGGGCGTTGTGCACAGTCTTGTAGTTATGCCTTGATTGTTGTAGGATCACTGGGAGGAATTGACCTCCAGGCCAATTGGCTGTGAGAATCAGCTGTGTCTGCAGTGGGAGAACTTCTGTGCTGGAGACACCCTTCTGGGGCAAGACTTGCTTCAGTAGGGCTTTGGTGCTCACTGAGTCTGCCCCCTGAGTGTGTCCCTTATGGATCTGAGGAGTTGTAATCTGGATGGTCCCACTCTGACCACTGGGTACACTGGCTCTTGGATCTCTAAGGAGGTGCTAATTTAGCCCCTTCCTGAGGCTACCCAGCAGGAGCTATGGAGAGATCCGCAGATTCCTCTTCTTTGTTTGGGATTTGGAGGTGCACAGATGAGGCCCAGCTGTGAAGCAATGCAAGCTGCTGTGGTGCCTTGGGCCTTCTTTTGGAAGTTCTGGGTTTGTCTGACCCAGCTGCAATTTGTTAGGTAATTTTCAGATTGCAAAGGGCCAGGCCTTTCATATGCAAAAGCCTCTGCTAGCAGCTTGGGTGGGTTGGGGTCTCAGGGGATCAACAGGGTGGAGCAAACAGCTATGGCTGCTCCTCAGTCTTACCCTAAGAGGCCCCACGTCTCAGTGTCCCACAGTAATAGCTGCAAGCACCTCTGAGAGAAAGCTGCCCTCGAGTTCCGACTGCTGCCAGACAGTCCAGTTTCTCCCCGTATGATTCTGGGTCCCCAGAGACTCACCCGGAACTGGAGTTCACAGCAGCCAGGAGCTTAAGACTCCCTCCCGATTCAAAAAGACAGCCGTATCCTCAGTTGCCAGCCCTTTCCACGTGCACCTCCGTACCTCTGCACTTTACTTCCACACTGCACCTCCTCTGAGTCTCAGTGTGCTTTTCTCTTTCCTTCTAGTTGTAGAATTTCCACTCAGCCAGCCTTCCTGTGGTTCTGGATGATGTCTGTTTTGTCTTTTAGTTATATTTTTGAAGTAGTTGTGCGAGGCAGCAATTTCTGGTGTTTACCTATGCTGCCATCTTGGTTTCCCCCCTTCTCCTATCCTTTTGCTGACCTCAGACATGGTGGACACCAGTGATTGGGGCTGGACAGGACAGAGTCAGGGCTCAAGGGTGCCTGCTTCACATGCCTGGTGCAGCTCCTGAGGTGCCCTCCATGGGGCTCTGCTTCCTCCTGAGGTCAGGAGGTAGAGGGTCTGGAAATGTGGCCAGAAGCCCCGAGCCAGGGGACTGTGTGGACAGAAGAGTCTGGAATGCTGCAGACAGAGTGGGTGCTGTATGGAAGGCTTGGGGACAGAACACTGATGGGACCCTGAGAGGCTGCCACCCAATCAGGCAACGGCTGGCTCACACCCAGGACCAGAGCTGCAGATGCTGTTTCTGAGTCACCAAGTTGCTCTCTGAGGTCCCTGCCCTCTTGATTTTGAAGCCCATTTGTCTGGGGTTGAGGTTCTGCTGCCATGTGGAGTGTGGCCTGCCCTTCTGTAAAGTGAGTTAGATGATGATCCCTGAGGCTTCTCAGGCCTGAGTGTGTATGTGCACATGTGTGTGCTCACAGGTGTGTGTATGAGGGGGTCAGCACGCATTGTACCTGAAAGGGTGGGATGCAGGGGTTAGAACTGAAGGCAGCTGGCCAGCCTGGCTCCTATGCCCCTTCCTGATGCTGTAAGTGTAGATGTCACCCAAATCCTGTCTGTCACCTGAGGAGAGGAAGCCCCTGCATATGATCAAGATCAGACAAGGCCAGGGAGGTAGGGAAGGGCTGCCCATGCAGGGCTATAAGGGCCCTTGGGTGTGTCTGAGTGGCTTCCCAAGTGTGTGGAGACAGCAGCCAGGAGATGGGGTGCATGGGTGGTGTGGCTGACCACTGTGGCTGTTCCTGGAGGTGGCAAGACCACAGCCTTGACCTGACCCACCACAGGGCCTTGCCTCCATCAGAACCCCCTAAACTAGGCCTCACTGGGAGCAGCTGGGTCGCTCGCCAGGCCTGGGCACGCTGCCCCGACTGCTTGGATCAGATCCTTGTCCGCCCAGACAGCGGTGGGGGCTACATCCCAGCTGCCTTGCCCACCCGGGCTGGGCTTCCCCCAGCCTTGGTGCCAGCCACACCCACCCATTGCTATTTGGGAAGGGAGGACAGATTTTCCTTTTATTGGGTCTCCTCCTCCTCCAGCCCTTTGCCGGCAGCGCTGGCTGGGCGGTCATTTCCGGACTGAAACTTAGGCCAGAATTCAGTGTTCTCCAGAGGCCCCGCTGGGTAGGGGGCTGGCTGAAGCTCAGGACCTTCTCCTGGACAACACCCAAACTCCCTCATGATAACCCCAGAGGGACACTGCCCTCCAGCCACACACGGGGCACTGCCCCTTCCCACCCACTCATCTCCCCTGCTCCTGTGAGACCTGAGTGGCATGGGGCCCAGGCCTTGCCTGTGCATGGGTGGGGCCATCTCCACACTCTCCGGTGAGCTGCTAGCTGGGCCCAGCATACTTCAGGACCCAGTCTAGAGGTGGCATGTGAAATTCTTTGGTACAGATGTCACCCAGAGGTGGCCCAGCCTGCTGGTAAAAACAGTCAATTAGGTGCCAACATGAGTTTTCACATAAAAATCCCTGACTCCACAAATCAGCACTGCATGTCCTCTGCTGTGAATAAGTGTGTTCTGAACACACCCTGGACTATTCCTGCTGTGCACACACCTGGGTACAGGTCCCACCTGCTGTGCTCACACCTGAGTCCAGGTCCTAGCTGCTGAGTGTACACCTGAGCTAAGGTCCCACCTGCTGTGTTCACATCAGAGCCCAGGTCCCACCTGCCTTGCACACACCTGAGCCCAGGTCCCACCTGCTGTGTTCACACCTGAGCCCAGCCTGTAAAGGCACAGCCCTGTTATCTAATAGAGAATTACTCACCTGGAAAGAAAGAAGATGTTTTCTGTTTAAGTGTTTAAGGAGACAAAGAAAACCTTGGTACATTTAGAGACCACATTCTGTAGTTGCAGTGCAAAACTTTTCAAAAGCACTAGTAATGAAATAGGAGAAAGAATGTGACCAGGAAAGGCATCCCCCCACAAACTTTCCAACAGTCACTGGTTCTAAAAAGAAAGAAAGCCCCTGAGAGTGGGCACTGCAGTCATGGGATGTTTTAAAACAGCAGAAAATGCACATCCTAAGACAGCTACATTACTAAAGGAGAAAACAAATGGATATCACCAACATTGGTTTTTAATGTGATAAGAAAACAAATTTTAAAAGAGAAGAAAATCAGAAGGAATTAATAAATTAATCATGAGTGACTGAAGCAGAAAAATAATAGAACTAATGAATAAACCTATGAACTGAAGTTCTGGACAGACTCCCGAATTGCACATTTGCTGGGAAGACTCAAACAGCAGAGCACAGGCTGTGAAAACTGAACTGAGTTGGGACGACTACACATAGTACGTCTGAACCTAACCTGGTCGACTGTCTGCTAGAACAGCAGCAGATGCAACATTCTCCAGAGGCTTTTACAGGCTCAGAGTCTCAAACATAATCCAATGTCCACACACAGTCCAAACGACTCAACAATTAGAGAATCAGGGAAATATGAGCAACCCTGTAGAGACAATGAGCAGGTAAAACCCCAGTCAACCCGGATGCTGGTTAACCCAACAGTGAAGACTATCTTCCATCAGGTACAAGTGAACACTGGAAATGAGTGGAAAGGTGGAAATTCTCAGCAGAGAAAAAAAATTATACAGAGAACCTGATGGATATTTTAGAATTCAAAAGTAAATGGTCAGAAAAAGACGTGCAAATCACATTTCTAACAAAGGGCTTATATTCAGAATATAGAAAGAACTCTTAAAACTCAGCAATTAGAAAACAAACAACCCAATAAAAAAATGGGCAAAATATTCTAATACGCACTTCACCGAAGAAGATATATATAACAAATAAGGGGAGAAACCAAGATGGCGGCATAGGTAAATACCGGAAATTGCTGCCTCCCACAACAACTTCAAAAATACAACAAAAAGACAAAACGGACATCATCCAGAACTATAGGAAGGCTGGCTGAGTGGAAATTCTACAACTAGAAGGAAAGAGAAAAGCACACTGAGACCCAGAGGAGCTGCGGAAGTAAATTGCAGAGGTGGGAGGCTCGAGCGCGCGCACAGAAAGGGGCTGGCACCTGAGGACGCGGCTGTGTTTTTGAATCAGGAGGGAGTCACAAGCTCCCGATTGCTCTGAACTCCGGTTCCGGGAAGTCTCTGGGGACCCAGGACTCATACGGGGAGAAACTGGACTGTCTGGCAGCAGGCAGAATTCGGAACTTGAGGGTGGCTTTCCCTCAGAGGTGCTTGCAGCAATTACCGGGACACTGAGACGCGGGACCCCTTTGGGCAGGGCTGAGGATCAGCCATAGCTGCTTGCTCCACCATGTTGATTCCGAGACCCCACCCCACCCAGGCTGCGGCAGAAGCTTTTGCATATAAATGCCCTGGCCCTTTGCAATCTGAAAATTACCTAACAAATTGCAGCTGGGCCAGACAAACCCAGAACTTCCAAAAGAAGGCCCAAGGCACCACAGCAGCTTGCATTGCTTCACAGCTGGGCCTCATCTGGGCACCTCCAAACCCCCCAAAAGGAAGGGGAATTTGCAGATCTCTTCGTAGCTCCTGCTGGGTAGCCTCAGGAAGAGGCTAGATTAGCACCTCCTTAGATCCAAGAGCCAGTGTACCCAGTGGTCAGAGTGGGACCATCCAGATTACAACTCCTCAGATCCATAAGGGACACACTCAGGGAGCAGACTCAGTGAGCACCAAAGCCCTACTGAAGCAAGTCTTGCCCCAGAAGGGTGTCTCCAGCACAGAAGTTCTCCCACTGCAGACACAGCTGATTCTCACAGCCAATTGGCCTGGAGGTCAATTCCTCCCAGTGATACCTACAACAATCAAGGCTTAACTACAAGACTGTGCACAAAGCCCACAAAGGGGTGCACCAAGAGTGTCCACCTCAGGTAACTGGGGAGGCTGAGCCACTGGGCCCTATAGGACAGCTAGCACACAAAGCCACTCTACCAACACAGGGAAGCATAAAAAATGCGGAGACAAAGAAAGAGGTCACAAATGACAGAAATGGAGGAAAGCAAACGACTGGATATAGAGTTCAAAACCACGTTTATAAGGTTTTTCAAGAATTTTCTGGAAACCACTGATAAATTTAGTGAGACCCTGGAGGATATGAAAAAAGACCAACTAGAAATTAAGCATACACTGACTGAAATAATGAATAATATACAGAGATCCAAGAGCAGACAAGAGGATCCCAAGAATCAAGTCAAAGATTTGAAATACGAAGAAACAAAAAATACCCAACTGAAAAAGAAAAAAGAAGAAAGAATCCAAAAATATGAAGATAGTGTAAGGAGCCTCTGGGATAGCTTCAAGTGTACCAACATCCGAATTATAGGGGTGCCAGAAGAAGAGAGAGAGCAAGATATTGAAAACCTATTTGAAGAAATAATGACAGAAATCTTCCCCTACGTGGTGAAAGAAATAGTCCAGGAAGTGCAGAGAACCCCAAACAAAAGGAATCCAAAGAGGACCACACCAAGACACATCATAATTATAATGCCAAGAGCAAAAGACAGAGAGAGAATCTTAAAAGCAGCAAGAGAAAAACAAGTTACCTACAAGGGAGTACCCATACGACTGTCAGCTGATTTCTCAACAGAAACTATGCAGGCCAGAAGAGAGTGGCAAGAAATATTCAAAGTGATGAATAGCAAGAACCTACAACCAAGATTACCTTATCCAGCAAAGCTATCATTCAGAATTGAAAGTCAGATAAAGAGCTTCAAAGATAAGGAAAAGCTAAAGGAGTTCATCACCACTAAACCAGCATTATATGAAATGCTGAAAGGTATTCTTTAAGAAGAGGAAGAAGAAAAAGGTAAAGATAAAAATTATGAACAACAAATACATATCTATCAACAAGTGAATCTAAAAATCAAGTGAATAAAAAATCTGATGAACAGAGTAAACTGGTGAATATAATAGAACCAGGGGAATGGAAAGGGAGTGGACTGACAATTCTTGGGGGGAAAGGGGTGTGGAGGGTGCAGGAAGAGACTGGACAAAAATCGTATACCTATGGATGAGGACAGTGGAAGGGGTAAGGGCAGAGGTTGGGATGGGAACTGGGTGGAGGGGAGCTTGGGGGGAAAAAAAGAGGAACCCCTGTAATAATCTGAACAATAAAGATTTAATTAAAACAAATAAAGGAAGAAAAGGTAGTTTAAAATGATCAAGGGAAAAAAACAACAAAAAACAAATAAGCACAGGAAAAGATGTCATCATTAGTAATTGGGGAAATAAAATTAAAATTGCAGTAAGATACCATATGTATCCATCAGAATAAATACAAAACCGGCAAGTGAGCACACTGCGGGCTGGAGCTCTGTTCACAGCCGTGGGAATGTGAAATAGCTCAGTGCTCTTTAGATCGGTCTGCCAATTTCCTTTAAAATTACACATTGTCTATGGCCATACCACCCTGAACGCGCCCAATCTCGTCTGATCTCGGAAGCTAAGCAGGGTCGGGCCTGGTTAGTACTTGGATGGGAGATAAAATTATACTATACTTACCACAGCTCAAACATTGCACTCCTGAGCATTTCTTCTAAAGAAATGAAAACTTATGTACACAGAAAACCTGTATATGATGTTCACAGCAACTTTATTATACAGCCTAAAGCTAGAAGCAACCCAAATGTCCTTCATGGGTGAATGCTGAACCAACTGTGCTATGAATATGCCCCAGAAGAAGAGCGGTTGACTGAGAGGCACAATAACTTGGATGAATCTCAAAAGTATCAGGAGAAAAAGAAACCAGCCTCAAAGGTCAAGGCGGGGAGCAGCCAGGATGTGCCACGTTGTGTGTGGGCTGTTGTGAGCAGAAGGCAATCAAGACCCAGCCAAGTCCAGAAAAAACTCCCCCCCCCCCCCCCCTTAACTCCCTAGAAGTATTGAAAAGGGGCCTGCACCAGGAGGAGAGCTAACTTTCTCATGTGAAAGACTCACCTGCACGGCAAGGCAGACATCTGATTACCAAACATCTGCTCTTTTCATCCTGTGACTTACCCTCCTCCCCTCTGTAGCCACAGATACCCTCTTCTCCTAACCTATGGATGGTTATAGACCTCAGCTGCCTGTCTTTGGTCTCATATTTTTATGGGGCTCTCCTACATATAAAATTAAACGTTGTTCTGTTAACCTGTCTATGTCAATTTAACTATTAGACCAGCCAAAGAACCTAGAAGGGAAGAGAGAAAATGTTTCTGTGCCTATAGTTACATGTTGTATGATTCCATCTACATGACTTTTTGGCAAAGATGAAACTATGGAGACGGAGAACAGACTTGTGGACTAAGATTAGGAGGAAGGTTGGACTAGAGGGGGAGGCATGAGGATATTTTGTGGGGCCAATGGAACTGACTTGAATCTGAGGGGTGGTGGCTTTGTCCAAACTCACAGAACTGAACATCATGAAGATTGAATTTCAGAGTACATAAGCTAAATAAAAATGTAAAAGTCCACATCCTGGGAGGAAAAATTGGGAAAGCTGTTTTAAAGGAGAGTAAATAGACATAAAAATAATGCAATGTATGAACCTCGGTTGACCCCATTTCAGAAAAATACAGCTACACATGGTGTCCTTGGGATAACCAGGGGAAGTTGAACATAAACTAGGAACTATTTGAGATGATACATTTCTTAGCTGTGATGATTCCATGTTCCTGTAAGAAAGTTCTCTTATCCTCAGAAAAGGAGACCCACTCTGACCCATCAGGGGAGCAATGTCAAGATGTCTGCAGATTCCTTTCAAACAACAGGGGGAGAGGAGAGGAGAGGAGAGGAGAGGAGAGGAGAGGACAAGGAAGGGGAGGGGAGGGGAGGGGAGGAGAGGGGAGGGGAGGGAAGGGAAAGGGAGAGGAGGGGAGGAGAGGAGAGGAGAGGAGAGGAGAGGGCAAGGGAGAGAGACTGATATTCAGAGACAAAGGCAGAACCCTGGCAAACATTATATAATTTTTAAAATTTTCCATATATTTTATTTATAATAAGGTATAATTTTGAAATGCTGTAGGGAAAATAACTCTAGACAGATCTTAACATCTGGGACTGAAATTAAATTCTCAATTCCGAAGCCAAGAGAATGCAACAGTATTTTCCAATTGCTCCTTCCAAGCTGGATGGATGTGTTTCTTGTTAATAGGCTCCGCATCTGTTTGCAAAGTTCTATAAACTAAACCAAGAATGCATTTTGCTCAGTCTTGCTTCTGTCCTTTGTACTGTACTGCAAGGCGCTGAGCAGGAAGCTTCTTCAGCTGCAGCTGTGATCTGGACACCTGCTCTTCCACCTTCCTGGGTGGAGAAGTATGGGGGGTAGCCTGAGACACAACACCCACGAGGAGAGGCATGGCAGGAAACCTGGGGGCCCATGGGGAAGGAAGCACAGTCGGAGCTGTTGGTTTTGGTCACCATATTGACAAGCAGCTGACCAGACTGCAATTTGTATTCAACTTCATTGGCTCTTACAAATTTAGGATAATTTTTTCTGAATTTTAAATGGCATGGAAAGACCAATGACTTTATTGTTTATTTAAATTTTACCAGTGATTTCAAAACCTGTATAAACTCCTATTTTCAAGTGTTCAATTTGTAAGATTTCCTTTTTTTTCAAATTACAATTATCGAGAAGAAAACCTTTCTTTTAATGACCACCTTAAAATTTCTCTCTCTCTCTCTCTCTCTCTCTCTCTCTCTCTCTCTCTCTCTCTCACACACACACACACACACACACACACACACACACACGACTATTGGAGGCATGTTTATCAATAGATGGACACCATCTCTTAATTATAGTAAAAAAATAGAAGCCAGAGAAATTCCTAAATTGTAAGGAAGACTCATGATGGCAGGGCTGCCCTGGGAGCTGGGAGCCTTCTATCACTGGAGCTAACAAAGGCTAAATATAAAAGGAAAGCACAGAGCCACTTTACTTACGAATATCAGTCCAAAAATCCCAAATAAAATATTGGAGAACAAAGACAGGCAGTACATCAAAAAGAAAAGAACACATAATAACTAAGTTATCAAAAAGATTGTTCATTATTAGAAAATCTATTAATAGAATTTAATATATTAATCAGATCATATTTATAGATGAACAAAAAGCATTTGCCAAGATATAAGAGCTATTACTGATTACAGTAAGACTCCCAATAAAATAAGAACAAACAGATACTTTAAAACTACAAACAACAACAACACTCCTGTCTCAGTCCACAGGCCAGCATCATGTTTGGGGGAAACAGCAGAAGCATTCCTGCTAAGGTGAAGACCACCCATGTCCACCACTAGAATGTGCTGTTGTACTGGAGGTTCTAGTTAATGAAATCAGGAAAGAGAAGCAAATTAGAGATATACAAATTGAAACGCAGCAGGTAAAACCCACACTACTTGCTAACCATTAAAACTATGTGTTTCATTGAACACTACTGAACACAATATATGCTTGTGTCAGTCATTATCTTAAGTGCTTTATGTGTTAATTTACTTGGTCCTCACCCAAATCCTACCTGGGAGGTATTGTGATATCACATTTTACAGAAGAGGAAACTAAAGCATAGAGGCCAAAATGGCTTCACACAGCCAGTATGTGGCAAAGCTGTGATGGAATCTTGGCAGCCTGCCCCCAGAGCCATAGATGATACAGTCTATACTGGGAAAATCCATGAGAATCACTTGAAAAATAACTACAAATGATAAATCAAGCAAGATGGCAGGATATGAAATTGATATACAGGATAAGCAGTAATCAGGTAAAAGATATAAAGAAATAAAAGACCCCATTACAACAAAAACAAAACCAAAAAAATGTCTCGGAATACAATTAACAAGAAATATGTGCAATCTCTATGAAGAAAAAAAAGCACAAAAAACAAGTGAAAGATAGGCCATGTTCTTGGAAATGTAGACTCAACATATAAAGCTGTCAATGCTTCCTAAGTTAGTAAATTTAATAAATTTCAATAAAAATATCAACTGGTATTTTTAAAACTCTCAGAGAGAAAAGAATTAAAAAATAAAATAAAATAAACCATCAACAAAACAACAAGAAAACCTACTGCATGGGAGAACATATTTGCTAATGATATCTCTGATAAGGGTTTAATCTCCAACATATACAGGGAACATACAACTTAACAAAAGGAAGACAAACAACCCAATCAAAAAATGGGCAACAGAGCTAAATAGATACTTTTCGAAAGAAGACATAAGGAAGGCCAAGAGACATATGAAAACATCAAAGTCACTAATCATCCGAGACATGCAAATCAAAATGACAGTGCGGTACCATTTCACACCTGTCAGAATGGCTATCAACAAATCAACAAACGACAAGTGTTGGAGAGGATGCAGAGAAAAAGGAACCCTTGTGCACTGCTGGTGGAAATGCAGACTGGTGCAGCCACTGTGGAGAACAGTATGGAGTTTCCTCACAAAACTAAAAATGGAACTTCCATTTGACCCAGTGATCCCACTTTTAGGAATATATCCCAAGAAACTAGAAACAGCAATCAGAAAGGATATATGCACCCCTATGTTCATAGCAGCACAATTTATAATAGCTAAGATTTGGACTCAGCCTAAGTGCCCATCAGCAGATGAGTGGATTAAAAAACTTTGGCACAACTATACAATAGAATACTATGTTGCTGTAAAAAGGAAGGAACTCCTACCATTTGCAACAGCATGGATGGAGCTGGAGAGCATTATGCTAAGTGAAATAAGTCAATCAGAAAAAGATAAATATCACATGATCTCACTCATTTGTGGATTATAATGAACAACATAAACCGATGAACAAAAACAGATCTAGAGACAGAGAAACATCGATCAGATGCTCAAACCTCAGGGGTAAGGTAGGGGAGGGTGAGGGTAAGGGGGAGAGATCAACCAAAGGGCTTGTATGCATGCATATAAGCATAAGCGATGGATGCAGACAACAGGGGGTGAGGGTGAGGGCAGGACTGGGGGGTGGGGAGACAATGGGGGAACAAGGACACATTTTTAATACCTTAATCAATAAAGAAAAAAATTCAAAAATAAAAAAGAACAGCAGTGAGGTGTGAGACAACTTTAAATGGTCTGATATATGTATAATTGGAGACCATAAAGCATAGAAAGGCATGGGGTTAGGGGCAGAAAACATGTTTTAAGAAATAATCACTGAAAAAATCCTCAACTTGATGAAAACTATCAACCCATGTAGGTCCCAGTAGTTCAAGAAATCACAAGCACGAGACACATGAGAAATTATTACTAAGGCACACCATAATTGAACGACAAAACCTGCAATAAAGAGAAAGATCTTAAAAGCAGTGAGTAAATGGTCTGCTAGATGATTCTATGTCTCTGGATATATTTTTGTTCATCAGTTTATGTTGGTCATTATATTCCACAAGTGATACTTTCAACAATAAAGAATTTTTTAAAAAGCAGCGAGTAAAAAAGACACATTCTACACAGAAAAACAAAGATGAGTTAACTGCAGACTTACAGTGGAGCAACACCTTTAAAGTGTTGAACAAACAAACAAACAAAACAAAACCCAACCAAACCTGTCACAATAGAATTCTAAACCCAGCAAAAATTCTTTCAAGAGCAAAAGTTAAGTAGAATATATCACACATATATTCCTGAAAGAATTCCTCACCAGCAGAGAAGCACTATAAGAAATGACCAAGATTTTCTTCAGGCAGAAGGAAAAGAATACTAGGTAGAAATCTAGATTTACATAAAGAAGTGAAAAGCACTAAAAATGGTAACTATATGGGTAAATATATAAGATTATTTTGTATGTAAATCTTTTAAAAATATGAGATGAATTTTTACACAAAAATAAAAACAATGTAATGTGGAGTTTATGACATATGTATAAGTAAAAAAGATAATAGTATAAAAAGCTAGGAGAGGAGAGGGGAAAGTAGACTATTTTAAGGTTCTTATAGATATATGTGTGAAGTGGTATATCACTTGAAGGTAGATTGTGAGAAGTTTACAAACCCTAAATCAAAAAAAAAAAAAAAGAATTATAGCTAATAAACCAACAAAGGATCTAATGGAATCATAAAAATGCTAGGAGAGTCCAGAAATAAAAGTCAGAAAATGAAGAAAAAGGTAACAAAGAATACATGGGACAAACAGCTATGTAGTAGATTTAAATTTACATATATCAACAATCACACTGAATGTAAATGGTCTAAATATTCCAATGGAAAGAAATTATCAGATTGGATTAAAAAGACAATTTTAAATATAAAAACCAACTAGGTTAAAATTAAAAGGGTGAAAAAAACATACCATGTTCACACTAATATAAGGAAATCTACAGTGGCCATGTTAATATCAAAGTGGATATCAGAGAAAAGAATACTAGTAGAGGCAAAGGAGGCTACTTCATAATAATCAAGGAGTCAGTAAAGGACATAACAACACTATACATTTATACACCTAACAAAAATAGGAAAATCCACAATTATAGTGAGTTGCACAAGTTGTAAGACACAAGATTAATATACACAAATCAATTGTATTTCTATATACTGACAATGAACAATTGTAAACTAAAGTTAAAAATTTTGAACAGTATAGAAAATATGAAATACTTCGGGATAAGTCTGACACAATATTTGTAAGTCTGTACACTGAAAACTACAAACATTGCTGAAAGAAATTAAGATATAAATAAATGGAGAGATATACCTATTCATGTGTCAAATGACTTTGTATCATTAAAGCTGTCAATTATAATTGAATTCATCGATAGGTCCACACCCTCTCAACCCAAACTCCAGCAGGCTTTTATTGTGGGAAAGTACCAGCTGATTCTAAAATTTAGATGGAAATACAAAAAAGACCTAGAGTAATAGTCGAAACAATTTTGAAAAAAACAATGTTGCCTGATTTCAAGACTTACACAGCTACAGTGATTAAGACAGTGTGGTATTGGCATAAAGACAGACAAACAGATCAACAGCACAGAAAAAGAGAGTTCTGAAATAAACCCACACATATATGGAGAAATGATTTTTTTATAAAGGTGCAAAGGCAATTCAGAAGGGGAATAAAATGACAAAACTTCTAGAAGAAAACATATGAGAAAATCTTTGTGATCTTGGGTTAGTCAAAGATTTTTAAAATATGACACTAAAAGCACAACCCATAAAAGAACAAATTGATAATTGGGACTTCATCATAATTAAAAACTTCTGTTCTTCAAAAGACATCATTAAGAGAATGAAAAGACAAGCTACAGACTGGAATAAAATATTTGCAAAACAGGTACCTTAGGACTCATATCCAGAATATATAAAGAACACTCAATAAGGAAACCAAATTTTAAAATTGGCAAAAGATTTGAACAAACACTTCAACAAAGAATATATAGATGGCAAATAAGCACATGAGAAAATGGCCAACATCATTAGTCACAGGAAATGCAAATTAAAACAAGGAGATGCCATTTCATACCTACTGAGATGGCTAGAATTAGAGACTGAGCTAGCAGATGTTGCTGAGGGCATGAGAGAATGGGCACTCCCACATGTGAGGGGAAAGGAGGATGGTACAACCACTGTAGGAAACAGGTGAGAAGTTTCTTAAAAAGTTAAACATACTCCTATCAAATGACCCAGCTATTTCACTCCTACATATCTGCCCACAAGAAATGGAATACTATGTCCACACAATCTGGTACATGAATATTCATAGCCGTTTTATTTGTAGACTCTCAAGGATGAACCTGCTCTGACAACACCTCCTCACTGTGGTCTGGGGGCCCAGCTCCTCAGGGTGCTGGGCATCATGTGAGGCAGGTGGCCTGCCTGGCACAGGGTCATCCCATCTGGGAACAGCCCCCTGTTCTGACTCCTACTGGGTTTACTGCGTGGAGCCCCCTCAGCCCTCCCCAAATTGCTCCTGCTGCCAACCTCAGAGCTCCTATCTCCATGGTGGACTGGCATATCTCAACCCCAACCTGTCCCAGACCTTCCCCCACCTTCCCGAGCCCCTCCAGAGCTTAGATTGAGAGCCTTCTGCTCACCAAGGCCCTTTCTTTCACAGCCCACATCTTATGTCAGGAATCCTGTTGATCCTTCCTTCAAAATTCCCCCAGAACCCACTCTCCCAGTCCTGGCCCCATCTTTCAGCAGTGCCTGCAGCCTCCAGAGCCTGTGCCCCCTGTCATCGTGTTACCTGCACCAGAGCTCAGGTGCCCAATCCTGGCTCCAGCCGCCCCTCCACCTGCTATTCTCAGTCCAGGCCCACCTGGGCTGAAGCTTCTTGGGCCCACCTTGCCACACATTTAACCTTGCACTTCTGACGCCGTCCTCATCATTGGGTCTTTCTCATCACAGGCTTCTATTGCTTTCTAAGACACTTACCTTGTCTACTGGCCACCTGCTGCCCTCATGCTGATGAGGATGCTCAGAGGAAGACCTGTGTCCACCACATCCCTGCCGCCTCTCAGGCCCCAAGTGGTGGCTGGTACGTGGCCAATATGTCCTGTGGGTGAGTGAACCACATGGCCTTAAACCGTCCAGTGTGCAATGACCAGGCGCTGCTATGCTGTGCTCCCAACCTCAACCAGGCGACTCCTAGGTGGTGATGGGAGTGTGTCCCAGTGGCCTAGGCCAGTGGTCGGCAAACTGAAGCTCGCGAAGCACATGCGGCTCTTTGGCCCCTTGAGTGTGGCTCTTCCACAAAATACCGACTTCTGTGCATGGGCCACAGTTTCAATCACACTGTACATGCGCGCCCGCACATGGTATTTTGTGGAAGAGCCACACTCAAGGGGCCAAAGAGCTGCATGTGGCTCGCGAGCTGCAGTTTGCCGACCACTGGCCTAGGCATACAGGTGAGCACCTGAGGTCTGGTGGGAGTTTGGGCAGACAGAAAAGGAGTTCCTGCTGAGAGTCAGGGGTGGGGATAGACCATCCCAGCCACTGCACGCTTGATGGATTCTGGGAGAGATGTCTTTGCCTGCCCATGAGTCTCCCTCTACTGGGACCTGTGTCCCAACCAGGGCTTTAGCGTCTCAAAGGGGCCATGGGCTCATTGAGGTGAGCACAAGTGAGCAAGCAGACAGTTTTGTGAAAAAGTGAGATGCACATGCTGGGAGGTGGCTGGGGTCACATATGTGGCCTGACTTCCCACGCCCACGGAGGCAGTGGGAGAGGCTGTTTCCACAAGTTATAAACTGTACTTTGTAGCCAGGGCAAGAATGGAGTTTTCATTATTGTCATTTTAAGTAGTTTTGCAAAAGTAAAACTAGAAAGACCTGTGCAAGCCAAACATTTAAGAAAGGGTTGGGAGAGAGGGGACAAAGTATTAATTTGTGTGAGAATGAATTAGCTTCTCTAGACAGCAGGTGGCCGCAGAGCCAGGTCTGATGAGTGTGTGACCAGGCGCGTGTGCACAAGGGGTGGAGGGGTCTGAGTGAGGGGCACAGACAGGAGCCAGAGCCAGTGGGGGCAGCCCACGACATTTATTGAACTCCGACATGGTGCAGAGGTGCTTCCTGGCCAGTCTGAATCCTCCAGCCACCCTGGAAGCTGCCCAAGGCCCATGTGTGGCCTCCCCACACATAACATCTCTGTGAACTCAGAGCCTAGCACCTCCTTCATCCCACTTCTCAGGTCAGGTTCCGGCACCTGCTTTTCCTTCCCTCAGGACAAGGGAAAGGGTACAGCATGAGACCTGCACAAGACCTGCATGGACATGTGGACCAAGACAAGCAAGGGTATGAGGGGAAACAAAGTCAGCAGGTGGGGCCAGGTGAGAGAGGGGCAGCCACAGGTCTAGATGAATGAGGAGAGGACAGCTAATAAGAAATGCTGTCAAAATGTTAAATCAACTCTTAAAACAGTTACACTGACACTAAGGAGCAATATTTCTAAAATGTCACAGATGGGAATGCCCCCAAGCACTGAACACTGAACATAATAAGCGCTGCATGCGGATGAGTGAGAAGACTGGAGCAGAAGTTACTGAATGCACAGAGTCAGGGACAGGCCTGGAGCTCACAGACAGCTATAGATATAGACTTGCTTTGTTGGCATGTGTACCGCTATAGACCATTTTGTTAGTAAAGAAAACCTCTATTTGTATTTGTGACACAGGGTGGGCTGTCTGTACAGAGCGTGCGAGCCAGGTGGACGCCAGGGTTCATGGTGTGGAAGATGCTGGGCAGGATTAGAGTGCGCCCATCCCAGTGACCTCAGACGTCAGCCTAGAAGAGAGAGAGGCACAGGGAGACAGGTTACAGCATTCTCACAAAATGAGGTCAGACAGGAAATGTATTGCCCTGTGGCATCTTCACAGCCTTGGCATCTATCTCCCTCCGAGTTGGGACAGACAGTCTCAGGTCGCTGCTCAGTGGCCTTGAGCTGGAGACCAAAGCCCAGCAGAGGGAGAAGGACCCACCAGGGGCCCCTGTGCTTGTCATCACGTCAGGGGCATGATGAGAACCACCTGGACAATCTTAGGCCACCACAACCATTTCCACAGCAACCACTCAGTGAGGGGCACTGGAGTCACACTGCCCACAGGGGCTGCCTCCCTGTCCCTCTGCACATCCCTTCAGCCCTTTCAACATTGTGGAGTAGGGAAGAGGGTCTGGACCAAGGTGGAGAGGTCCCATCTCCCTGGGTGTGGTCACACTGTGTTCTCCAATGTGCCCTAGGTAGGGAGGCCAGGTGAGTGGCCCAGGCGTGGCCAGGAGAGTTGTCACTGCTCTGGGCCTCCTCACCATGTGCCCTGGCCAGGTCGCAGGATCTCACCTCCTACCGCGTGTAACCTTGAACCCTCTCAGAGTTCCCTCATGCATTTCTCTGCAAGTGTCTGGGTTAGGAGGTCTTTACAATCACATGACATGTGAGAGCAGAATGATTTAATAGTAACATTTCTCTGAAACTACACACCCTTTATGCTAAATTTCAAATAACCTGGGTGTGTGGCCGACCTCAGGCCCTGGATGGCATAGTCACTGCCTTCCTGAAAATACTCTCGCCTCTAACCACCTAGCCCCTCACTGAAGATCCTTCAGGGTGAAAGGCCAAGTGAGAAAGGCCTCGTGTGTAAGTGGAGACTCCAGCATCTTCCATGCCTAGGCCCAGGCAGGGAAGAGAAGCCCCGAAGGAGGCACATTCCATACCCAGGACTAGCCAGTCTCTGAGTGTCCTAGCCACTGAGCAGCACTCACCTGGCATTGATGAGGTACTGGGCAAGGCTGATGTTGGCTGGGGTCCCTGTGATGGTGATCTGGCGCTCTGATGACCCTTCTGTGGCATTGGCGATTTTGATCTGAGCTCCAGACATCTGTCGAATTTCATTGATTTTGGTCCCTTGGCGTCCAATTATACAGCCTATTAGCTAGAAAAAAGGACGGAGGAATTTCTTAGAGAAGAGCCCATGGCAGCCCTGAGCAGAGTGTGCAGAGCCCTGGGGGAAGCTTGTGAGGATGGCCCAGCCTTGATCTCCACCCCACACCACAAGCTCCTTGCTTCCAGGAGGAAGAGGCACTGTCTTCCTGTGGGAGGGATGGGAGCTGTGGGCACCAGGGCTCTGCTTGGTGCCCTATTTGTGAGCCATCCTGACAAATCAGGAGAACAGAGAGTCACGTGGTTGCCACTTGCCCAATGTCCTTTGGGAGCCCAGAGGTCCAGTGCCAGCACCAAGGCTAAAGCCATGCTGGTACCTTCTGGGCTGGGTTCTCAGGGTAGTGGGATGTTTGTTTGAAGCCGGAGTAAAGCTCGCTGCTGCCTGAAACCTCTTTTGATAAACTTGGGTGAAATTCTGAGGACATGTCAAGTGTTCCCTTTCCTTTCCATCCGGTAATCTCTGTATAAGGATGGATGCAGTGGCCTCTGAAGGAGTAGACAGTACTTGGGAATGAAACAGCCAGAGGGACAAGAGCCAGGGCCTCCTCAGGACACAGGACAGCCACACGTGGGGCCAGATTGCAGCCTGAGGTCCCTGCTGGGCATGGCAGTTCAAGTCCATGGACAGAACTGAGTCCCTTCATTCACATAGGGGCCGTCGATGAGAGCTCTGAGCATGAGCAGAGAAAGAAGAGACCAGACAAGTGGGGCCTAGGCAGTTGGTTTCCTATCCACCTCTCATGTAGCAGCCTGGACAGTGGTGTCAGCACTTCCTGTTCTTGTGTCAGCAGCAGCAGGTGCAGGGCTGGAGGAAATCCATTTCCAAATGAGTGAAGTGACTCTGAACCTGCGAGATGACAACAGCTCACTGGGGACACAGGTGCACCTCAACTAGCTCTTGTCCCTGACGTGACTTCCAGCGTCTCAGTTCTGCTCATCTGCAAGGCCATCTCTGTTCCTCTCCTAGGTTAGACCAGCTGCCTCACTAGACCTTAACACAGTCTCTCCAACTGTCCAGACAAACTTCCCCAAGCTGTTCAGCTTCCTCCACCTCCTGCCGAAGTTCTCCCAACTCCACTCACATCTCTCCAGGCTCTGCCCACACACTCCTGGGCCCACCTACCGCCCAGGCTCTGCCCACATCTCACCAGCTGCACCCCTTACTCCTTTGTGCATGGCCCTGAGGTCAGGGAGAGTGACTTCCACAGATACCAGCCTGAAATCCTTGACTCACTCTTCCCTGGCACCCTCCCGCTGGCAGAGAAATCTTGAGGGCTCCTTTCTGACCAGGGCCAGTCAAGGCAGCTGACTGGCAAGCCCTCCGGGGCAGGTGCGGGGGCAGCAGCACTGGAGGAAGAATGTGGGGCCAGCTGAGTTCCCCGAATATGCCGATGCCGGCACGGCACTCGGGAGGGCCCGCCTGAGCTTCCCGCCCTGACTTGGTATGTCCTCCCGCTGTCCTCACACCTTCCTCAGCCAATAGAAACGGAATGTGTGGAAGTCCACTTCCTTTGCACTTCAGTGTGAGTGGCCCTGCCCAGACCTGCCCGGCTTGCCTGTTTCTGCTCCAGCAAAAGCCATCTGAGGTAGATTTCCTCTGTGTGCCCTCCCTACATTCTCTTAAACGTTTGTCTTCCCGTTTTTCTTACTGGAAACATCCACACCCACACCTCTCTTCTTCCCTGCCCTCAGGGCATCTCCCCTCCCTGAGACTTCACACCCCCTGAGCTGCTCCCCATCCCTGACATGGACTATCTCTCTTCCAGATAAAACCATGCAGTCTGAGTGCCAATGAGAAACCACAGCTGTCAGCGCAGCCCCCAACACTGACGCCGGCTGAGCATAAGGCTCCTTTAAGTAGCTACAGGGGGATGTGACAAGAGCGCTAATCTGGACAGGAGCGCAAGGCCCACATCTGCTCTGCCCTGGACTGCCCTTCACACGGCCTCTCTGGCTCTCCAGGCCCCCTGGACATTCAGTCCAGAGACCGGCTCTCGTCTAAGTCTTCATGCCTCCATTGGACATTTAAAGAAAGATTACAGAGGTACTCTCAAATAATGCAGCCCCCTCCTAACCAGATTTCCAAGTCAAACCCCACGGGAACCACGGGAGCACATCTACCCTTGCACAGTTCTTGCAGCTGCCTGTGTGAGCCCTTAGGTTCCCTGTCTCAGCAGAAGGGGCCCAAGCATGGGGTCCCCACAGGCACAGTGACAAGAGCAAGGCAAGCTGTGCAACAGGCAGTGAGGGCAAAGCGGTGATCATCAGAGATGGAGTCCAAGGCTGCCAGCTACTGGGGGCAGCTCCTTGCAGGGCTCTTGGCCCTGACCAGCCTGGGGCCCCACGGCCACAAGGGTAGGCTGGCCATGTTGTGGACCCTGTGCATCATTTAGGTCATCACATTTATTGCACTGTCCAGAGTTCCTTTTTGCAGGTAAGTCATGGTGACATGTAGGTGTCGGTACAATTTTCCTTTGTCTGATCTAATTTTGACCAAGAGACGGAGATTGACAAGATGATAGGCAAGTGTCCCAACAGATATACATTCTACTTGCTCTTTTCTCTCCAGGTGGCAGGAGGCCATGGGGCCACACATCCCCTGCATGAGATCCTTTGCCAGGAAGGGTCAAGGAGTGGGTTCTGCAGGGCACACAGGGCCCAGAAGGCACCCTCCTTCTAAGGAGCTTCCCCAGCAGGAGGATGGCAGCCATGCACTGGGAGGGAACCCAGGAAACAGGCACGTCAGCTTTCCAAACAAGTGTATCTCCTTGCCTGTTAGGTTCATTTCAGTTTTAAAAATAAAGGCTCAAATCAGATCAGGATATCTGGTGTTGGTGAAAAGGTGGTTTAAGGAAAGGCTACAAAGGGGGGAGCCCACAGCAGAGTGGCGACTTGCACGTATCGTGTGGGTGAAAAGACTTGGCAGCCTGCCCAGAGTTGCTGCTCGAGGACCAGCCACAGTGGGAGGACATGTCTGGAGTCCTTGAAAGCAGAAACTGGCTCTGCATGAGAACACAGAGCCCGATCACTCTGTGCAGGAGTTTGGCCTGCAGCTGCACAGGGTCCCTGACGAGAGCGGTCTCTTCTGGAGGGCCCTCCCGTCCACCTGCCCATCTCTTTCCTGTGGGTCATCTACTGAAGGGAAGAGACAGGATTTCCTGCCAGGCTGGTGGGAGGGGCAAAGCAGTGAAGGTTACTGAGGGCCGTGGTCCTAGGGCAAGAAAGTCCAAGTCCCCCACATAGCAGCCTCTCCGTGTTGCTCAGGGCAGCTGCTCCTCCAGGATACATGCCCCATATCCGCCCTAGTATCCTAGGCTGGGGATCCAAGTCAACATTCTTATATGATTCAAGGATTCAGAGGATGATGTGGGAGGACTGAGTGTGACGGGAGCTTGAAAGGCCATCTCCTCAGAGTCCAGGCAGGTGGATGCCAGATCCAGGAATCCAGACAAACCTGTGACATCCCCATACCCTGCAGACTCACAGAGAATCCCAAACCCTCCAGAGTCCCAGGGAGCATGGGGCAGGGCCACTCCAGAGCATCCTTGGGCCACCATTCTTCAAGGGCCAACCCTGAAGCAGGGCAGTGCCTTTACATGGGGTCAGCGGGGCCTCAGCTTCCCTGCCAGCTCTGGCATCTAAATTCTAAGTAAACTCCGAAGCGCCCTATTTGTTCTTTTCTTATCTAGTACCTCAGGGGCTTTTATGGACATTAAACTGCTTAACATGAGAAGGGACGGGCAAGTTATAAGGTGAGGTCAAGGGGGCTCGGGCATACTCACATCATTGGGAATGGTGAGCTCATGAGTGCTGGCCGGGGGGCTGGCATCCAGACCTGGGCACACCAAGGGTACACGGTTAGGCTGGCAGAAGGCTGCTCACATCACACCCCAGTGTCCAGTCCATGCTAGGCCCAGGCAGGGCCAGGGGCTGGCCCAAGGGGTAAGGTTAGTGCAGCTGGAGGTCAAGGGCTCTGTGAGCTCTTTGCTCAACTGCAATGCAATTCCTGAGTCCCAGCTTCTCTCAAAACAAGGAAAACAAAATCCAGCAGAATGATGTTTCACTTTTTCATTTTGGGCACATCATGTGGAGGGACAACTCTCGAAGTCCTTCACAGACATGCAGGAAACTCCATGCTAAGCAGCTCTTGGGGTGTGGCCATGTCTTGGGAGCTGCACAGGGTACCAGGGAGAAAACCCTGCAACCTGGTCCCTATCTTCCATAGGTTCTCTGTCCACTCTGCTCCTCCCTTTCCCTGACTGAATAGCCCCACTGGTGTCAGCTGTCTCTCATTGCCCTCTGACCCTAAACTCCCCAAAGGCCGCTACACAGCCTGCTTCAAGGCCCAGTGGGCAGTTCTTCCAGCCTGTGTATCACTGATTCTAAAATAGACTGCTGGGCCACTGGAAGACTGCATGGGTGTCTATGTTGGAGATGAAGATACAGGCCTAATTTGTCACCAAGCCTCAATCTTTATCTTGACAAATTTCAGCTTAGGACCTGCCAAATCAAGACAGCTCTTCAGAGTTCAGGACAAGATCTACTCTTGTTTGACAACAAAACACATGGGGGGACTGTGGTAGGGGAACCGTGGGGACAAAGGCCCAAGGCAGACTGGCTCCCTGTAACCAGTCCTTCCATCTCCTTCTGAGGAGGCATTTCAAACCTAAAGTCCACAGCTGAGACCCTGTTATTCTCCCCACATGGTCCTGGCATATCAGGTCCTGTAGCTCAGCCTAGACCCTAAAGCCCCCTGGCTCCCCTGCTTCTCTCCACCCACAGCTAACTACACAGACCAGACTCATGTACCTTGAGAATATTCTGGAACCTGAGCCCTCTTCCCATCCCACATTGGTCACTTCCTCTGCTCATGCCTTTCAGTCTAATCTCCATATGGCCCAGAGAGGTCCCAACAAAACGAAGGTCAGATGCTTTCAAGACTCCAAACCCACCAAGGGTTCCAGCATCTTCCCTGTGCCCCCAGGACGCGCTCCATGCCCTCCAACCCTGGACCTGGGGCTGGCCTGTGCCCACTTTCACCTCCCACTTTCTCACAGCCCACACCCCTCTTCCTGCTTCTTCCCCTACGGCACTTGTGTCCCCAAAATCAGATGCACTTTGGCCATCTGTTTCGCTGCCATGAGTGACCCTGTGAGGGTGGGACTGTCCTGGGGGCCCGCTGAGCACGGGCACGCAGGTGGCAGGTGCTGCATGAACCAATTCATCCTGCATTGTCTGTTATTTTTCTTTTGCAGCTAAACCTAGAGTTTCTGTTGTTTGTCTTCTTTTAATAAGGGTATTTTCACTATGATTATTTGGTTGTTTAACCATCTATACACATTCCATACATCGTGGCATTTAAAATGCATTTAAGAGATTTCGTTAGTCCTGAGTCTTACACAGGAACTGCTAACAGCCTGGCTTGGGATGGACATAAAGGCACGAGTCATATTTGTTTAACTTGGTATATTTTGATCGAGGGGAGGAAGGTATCAGATTTGTTTACAAAAGGAAAGTAAAATTCAACTAATAATGTGAGAACACATCATTTAAAACTTGTATTCCTGTGTCAGGGCTCTGTGCCCAGGCATGAGTGTCCCCCTCCTGAAGTAGCATCCCCACTCTGGGACAGGAACAATGCTTCCCCAACATAGCACGAGCCTGCTTTGGAAAGAATGCTGACATCAGCCACTTAGGGTCCTGTCAAACAAGCCAATGCCTCTCACAACCACCTTGCTTAACCTGCTGTGATGGGGGACACGCATGTGAGTGCATGTGTGCAAGTACTTATGTGCATGACAGTACCTGAACTTCAGGTCACCTGGGGCCTTGGAGAGGGCCTTGTCACAGATAGGAGTGAGTAACCCCATCCCTGAGGCCTGAAGGCCATGGGGAGGGGCTGTGGGGGAAGGTGGGGGCTGAGTGTCCTGGGCAAGCCAGGCCCTAGGGGTTTCCAGGTCATCTCCAAGAGCCCTTCACTGGGTAATTATAGGAAATCACGTTATAAACTGCTAAGGGCTGTATAGACACACATGTATCACCCAGATATTAACTTTGTAAGGGCTGATATTCACTTCCATAATCAAAATATTCTATAAATGCTTTAATTTTCACTCATTAAATTACTCATTAACTTAAATAAAGGCTACACCGAAATGGAACAAAGGCTACACTGAGATGGAACCCATTGCCAGTGCATAGGGCATCAGGGCCAGTGTCTCAGCCCCAAGACACCCGTGAGCCCCAATGGGCACAGCTGGGCCCAGATGCAGACTGTGGGAAAGTTTTGGGGATTCTTCCAGCCTCAGCTGCACCCTGGGGCCAGAACACACCACTGGGGTGGCAGCCAACTCTGCTGGAAATGCTCTTCCCCTCAGTCTTCCCTTTAGAGCTAGACTCTCGCTCTTCTGCTCTGACCCAGGACTTCAAGGGGATGGGGGAGCGGGCAGCGCCCCCTCATCATAGGAAACCCCCTATGCCAGGCCACAGTCTTCCACTGGCCGCACTGCTCCTTGCACTGGGTAATGGGATGTATAATCTCTGCCTTGCCCTGCAGTGTCCCAGCACAGTTTTAATTAGAATCAGAAGGGGTGCCCAGAGTGCTCTTATCCATGAGAGTGTGCTCCTGCCTCCTAGGAAATACCTTTGGGGAAGGCACATATCACGGTAAAGTCTGCACTGCAGGTCCCCACTAGGAGGAGAAATGACAACAGAGATGGTGACTCTGCCATGTTCAGGGACTTTGGATGACAGGCAGCGATGCTCTGAGCACCGCTGGAGCCCATGACCCACCACAACACTCCCAGCAGTGACCCAGAAAAGGCTGGGAACTGCGGGTGTGACTCTGGTATGGGCTCTGATTCCATGGCACGGGCCTCCTTTTGCTGAGGCGCTGGCTCCCCCCTCCTCCCCGGGTCGTGCCCAGGCCTCCACTGGCCACTAGAGCGCTTTGTTTTACCTGACGACGGGCCCATCAGATTTTGAGCTTCTTCGGAGGAGTGTAAAGGCAGCTTTTCTCCTGGAGAGCAAAGAAGAAACAGATTTTAATGTTTTGCCCTCAAGGAGATAAGCAAGGTCACTTCAACTAGGAAAGCTCAAAATCTGACTGGTGCGTGGCAGACCAGCATGTTTGGTGGGCTCTCACCAGCCACAGCTGCCAAGCCAATGCTCTGTGTGTCATCGGAAGGAACCCATCCCTGCCCCTGTGCCCAGAGGGGAGCTGAGGACCACTGTGCCCTGGGCTGGGGACTGGCTTATCCCAGGGGCAGAGCAGTGCTGCCCTGGATGGGTGCCAGTCCTGGGACGTGCACTGGCCTGCAGAAGAGCATCCCTATATGCTTGTTTGAGCCCCCGCTCCCTGGAGAGAACAGGCTCCAGGGCTGGCTGGATGGGTGCATCAGCAGAAAGAGCCCCCCGCAATGCCTGTGGGCAGTGCAGAATAGGCCTGGAGGGGGCAGATGGCCCTTCACAAAACGGCCAGCTGTGAGGTGACTAACCCACCTTGGGGGACACACAGGTCTCCTGCCTGGCCCTCAGCAACGTGCACACTGCAACGTGTTAACATCCTTGGCATTCACAACTAGAACTGTACCTGCTCTGTTGCTGCCCTGAATAAAGACAGTTCAGAAAGAGAAAGTGCCCAGGTGAGAAAAGAGGCGGTCAGAAAGGGCAGCTGGGTACGTACCGGGGAAAGCGGGGTTGGTCTGTCCGAGGGGAGGAAAGGGGGTTTGCTGCATGGCCAACTGGTGGAGCTTGGTCAACTGCTGGGGGTAGGAGGGACATGAGAGCTAAGAAGGTTATTGTCATCGAGTACAAGTCACACCAAATTAAAAAAGGCAATAACAGAACTCTACAAATAGATATAAAGAGAGGCCATGCGGACACATGGCAGACGCAGCAGAACTCAAGGACTTGGCCTGGGAAAACCAATGGACTGTTGTAGGCAGGCGCATTGAATCCTTTCCTTTCCTTGGCTCCCTGGCAACTCTGGCCTGAACCAGCCAGACTATTCCAATCACATGGGCCTGGATGGAAGAGCGACCCCAGACCTATGCGGAGGCTACTGGGCCCCTGGGTTTCACAGGGAAGGTCTGAGAGCCACCAAACAGGACCAGCTGGGCCTCTTAAAGCTTTGCAGTCATGCTGTCACTCAGAGCTCACATGCATCTGTAGGGAACCCATGTGACACTCCCTTCTGCAAACCTGCCCTGCCCCAGCCCTGCAGTAGGCTAGCCATGATTCATGCCTATAGCCAACCCTGCCTCATACTCCACCTCCTAACTCTAAGATTATAGGATGTAGTGCTGGAAGGTTCTGTGGACGTGTGGGTGAGAGTACCCAGAGGCCTCCCTGCACCTTGTACCCACTGTGTCTGAGCAGGCGGCTACCTGTCTCCCACTCTCAGCCACTAGAATTTGGGGGGAGGGGCTTTGAAATGCAGTTTCTTTAGTTTTTATCTGAGCCTCATTTTTTAAATGAAAAGTTAACATAAAAAAAGATAAAGGTAAACGTGATGAGACTTGGCCACACCTGGGAGCCAAAGGTGGTGGCGGCATCCTCCCCCACTTTGGAGATGTTGGGGTTGGACACTCTCAAGCCTGACTGGGACATAGAGCCCAGGCCTGCAGCTGCCTTGGAGGGTGGGCCAACACATTCTGGGAAATGTCCTCAACCCCCAGCCTTTTCCCAGCAGGAAGATCAGCCCGAATGCTCCAAGTGCAGCTTCCAGAGCTGACCCTGGCCTCATCACAAGGCAAAAACAGAAGCCTCTGAAAGTCTCTCAGAGGCCAGTAGGTGGGGGCCCTCAGGGAGCAGAGCTGGTGTTCCCAGGTGACATGAAGATCTGACCTGGTGCCCACATTTGTCCCATCTTGTAGGATATGGACTCCTGCAGCTCCACAAAAATGTCTCAGGAAGGCAGTGACTGTGCACTTGGGTTTCTGACATCCCAGCACCTACACAGATCAGACCTTGGGGCCATGGATGAGTGGGTTTTCTGCTGGCCTCCTAGAGCCGGGTATGCTCTCCTAACAGTTTAGCTAGCACTAAGATAAATGCCAAGTGCCCCTTCCCAGTGCATGGAGAATCACCGCTGTCCCCAGTGTCTACCCCAGAGCCTCCTGTCCCATCCTTGTCCTTGAGCCCTATGGGGCATTCTGTGGGGACAGGGTGGGCTGGGCTGTCAACCTGGCCACCTACTGCTTCCAAAGGTCAGTGTCCTGGTGGGAGGAGGCACGTGGTCCTCAGCTACGGCCTGAAGCCGGGCCACAACTAGCATGTGGCCTCCTGGTCACACCTCTGAGGGCGAACCTTGGCAGTGTGAGCCATTGGGGTGCAGGTGGTCCGTGTTCCTAGGCTGCTCCTGCAGCATTACCATTATGGAGCTGTCCAATTTCCTCCCTCCCTCCTGGACATCCTAAGTGCATTTGGAAAGCAGCCTTGTACCCCTCTCAGGTGTCTCCCTGTCTTCTAGGGTGCTCCCTGACCTGCAGCACTTGGATGGACCTGCTCAGGGACAACTGGCCACATTCCAGACCCCATGAGGCCACCCCAAGCACAGTTATTGGTCCTGAGGAGAGATGATTAGGGGACCTGGTGACCTGGGGTCAGGTTCAGTTCTAAGAGTTCACCATCAATGGAGTGGCGCTGGTCAAGGCCAAGCAGGGGCTGGGTCGGATGGTTACCTGCTACTTTTCCCATGATCTGACCTCACTAGGCACAGAGTGACTGAATGGATAGGCATCAAAGCCCCGGAGAAAGGTGCAGGAGAGCATGCCTGCGGGACACTATCACAGGACAAGCGATGAGACTTGGCTGCACCCCCTGTGCCTCAGGCAAGATGCTGAGAGGCCAAGGGACCCTCAGGAAAGGGGCCTGAGAGCCTGCTGCACAGCTGGGCAGCCTAGCAAAGGCTCCTTTTTCCAGGGACAAGAAAGTACCTTGTAGGAAGGCAGAAAGCACCCAAAGGCGTCCTGGGGTGTGAGGGCTAAGGAGTGCACAAGGCCACTCTCGGCCTCTCTCAGCCTCCTGGGGACCTAACTGCACCGGCGTGATCCCGCAAACCCCACTCCCACTTGATGGACCTGGGGCAGTGCAGCTGTGTCCTGTGTACAACAAATCACACGGAGTCACAGGGACATTTGGCGGGGGCTGTGCTCTGAATCCACCCACACAAGAGAGTTCACACTAGGCCTAAGGTTTCCTCACAAGGAGGTAACTACAAGTTCCCAGGGTGCTAAGAAAACCCCATTTCTGGAGATAACAAATGTGAAGTTGGAGAGCGAAGGCCAGCTCAGTCTGGCTCAGGGCAGGCAGTCGTCAAGGACCGGGCATGCAGGCTCTGACCAGGACTGGGATTTCCATGCAGACACAGTGCACAGGGACAGCGGCGGCCTTGAGGGCTCCAGTCCTTCCCTTGTGGGAGGGGAGGAGGAGGCCAGCAAGGAGCCTAAAAAGCCCTGACAGACTGCTCTCTGCTCCTGTTCTCCTACTTTACCCCTGTCACCTGCTCATGTGCCTGATGGCCAGGCTGGCATGCTCCTATGAGGACAGGCCCTCTCCTATGTCCCTGCATCCCCAAGAGTGCATAGCTGTGCACTGGTCTGTCAGTGGGAAGAATGGGGCTCTGGAGGCAGGAGAACCTGCCTGAGTTGGCCACAACTCTGACAGCTCTGTGGAGACAGGCCCAGCTGGTGTCCATGGGCCACCCTTCCCATTTGTAAGGTGGGGGAACCCACACATGTAAATGGCAGGCTGTGAAGTGCTGTCCAGGTTAATTGGGGCAAAGAGTCATGGAAACTACCAGGCGTTTTCCCACTCACTGTCCACAGGCTTCTTGGGGGCCCCCAGGTCTCTCCATCGCCTCCCTGGCAGTTGGAGGCACATCAAGCAGGCTCTGCTCCAGAGCCACCGTGTGTGTTACAGGCACAGCTCCACTTGCATCCAGGACTCTGACATGCCGAGTTCAGCAATTCCCCCTATAATGTACTTGCTGCTTGTTATGAAGCAAGGGCCACACCAGCAAACAAATCCCCGTCCCCACTCACCCACGAGTGTAAAGTGACATCTTGAGAAAGTGCTGAACCAGTACCATGGAGCCTAGATAAACACTCTGGTGAGGGGCTGATGGACAGATGTCAGCTGGAATCTCTCCTCTAGGCTCTGCCCTTAGTCAAGCATTTCATCTCTTTGGGACTTAATTTCTACATTTTTTTAAAGGAGGGGGCAGGACAAAGTGCTAAAGGGAATTCCCACTTTGAGAGATATTTCTGTCATAAAAAAAAAATCAGACTTCCAGTTCCCACCAGTGCCTATAAATCATGAAGAGGGGAGGAGGAGGGGAGAATGAGGGGAGAGGAAGGGAGGGAACAGTGGAACTATCATATTACAGATCTTTCTCTGTGGCTTGATGTTTCCCCTAAATGCTGTGTCAGAAGACAAATACTAAATACAATTACTAAAATGTAAGTATCCATAAATAAACAACTCAATGACTTATCACAAAACACACCGTACAACTACCTCTCTTAGCAGGAAATACACCACCTTGGCAGCTGGATATGTATTCACGTCTCCTTTCTGTAAAATGCTTGCTTGTGTCTTTTGCCCATTTTTCTATTGGGTTGATTTTGGTGATTTACAAGAACTCTGTATGTATTTCAAATACTAATCCTATTTTAGTTATATCTGCTAAAAAGATCTCTTCTCCACTCTCCTTATGGTGTTTAGAGAAACATAATTTTTTAAATTTAGTGTAGTTAAATTAATTAATATTTTCTTTATAGCATGTTTATGTTTTAAGAAATCCTTCCCTGACCTGTATACAGAAAGGTATTCTACTATATTTTTTTCTAAAAGTGCTATGTTTGTCTCTTATGTTGAAGTACTTCATACATAAGGAGTGGTTTTTAGTTTATGTTGTAAAAATCCATCCTGGCATCTGTCACAGACCAAGCTCCCTCACCCACATGGGTCAGATCCGGACTCTCTGGTCGGATCCACTTGCCTATGGTCTCTCCTTGCATCCAAACCCCACTGTCTCAGTTAGGACCACACTATTGTAGGTCTTCCTATCACTAGGACAAACCTTTCTATCATGCATCCTCTTCATGAATATACTGGTGATTCTTGGCCTTTGTGCTTTCATATAAATATTTAAAACAACCAGTCAGAATTTTGATTGCAATTGTACTGCATTTTTGTACCTCAACATAATTAAGATACTTAGTATGAACATGGTATGTCTCCATTTATTTTAGTCTTTTGGTCTTATTTAACTTTCCATAAAGACAAGTTTTTCTAAAGTCATCTTTTAATTATTGATTTCAACTTAAGTGCTTTGTGATCTATATGATTCCATTTTTTGAGAGATGGTGAGCCTTCTTTATGGTCTAGAACAGGGGTGGGCAAACTTTTTGACTCGAGGGCCACAATGGGTTCTTAAACTAGACCGGAGGGCCGGAACAAAAGCATGGATGGAGTGTTTGTGTGAACTAATATAAATTCAAAGTAAACATCATTACATAAAAGGGTACAGTCTTTTTTTTTTTTTTTTTTTTTTTAGTTTTATTCATTTCAAACGGGCCGGATCCGGCCTGCGGGCCGTAGTTTGCCCACGGCTGGTCTAGAATGTGATCAAATTTTGTAAATGTTTTCATGAATTCTACAGCTATATTGGGTGCAGTGTTCAATATAGATCAATTATATCAATATTATATCAGTATTACTTATTGTACTGTTAATATCTTCTTTATTCTTGACTATTTGACCTTTATGGAGTGGTGCTGGTCAAGGCCACTGTGGGGCAGCCTGTGGGGACAGGTATGCTAAGATTCCACTACAATGACTGGCAAATTCTCTTTATAGTTTGTCATTTTTTTCTTTATATATGTTAAAGCTATGTTTTAGGTGCATATAAATTTAAATTGCTATAACTTCTAGTGAACTGAACCTTTTATCAATATGTAATGACTAAATAATGAATTGCTTTAAAGACTTGTTTTTTCACCCCTCTCCACACTGATATTAATATTTTTAAACTGGGTTTCTTTTGGTGTTTTCCTAGAATAGCTTTTTCTATTCTTTCAATTTATCCAAAGTGGTTATTCTTTAGGTGTGTCTCTTGAAAAAAATTCAACTTTTATTTTACTGAAAAACCTCTTTTACTTTGATCACAATTACCCATAAATATAGACTAACTTCTGCCATCTTTTTTTTGTTGCACTTCTAATTGTCCTGATTTTCTAGGGTTGTCTTCTTTATTTTTTCATCCTTTTTCTTTTTCTGTAATGATTAATAAATTTTCCCTTCACCTAGTTTTGTTCCTTTATGGAGTTTATATAATTGAACTCTTTTCTTTTCGTGGTCATTTTGAAGCTGTTATTAACATGCATATTTAAAGCCTAACATCAAAATCTTTACCCGCTTCTTGATGATAGAGTGATTTATAACATGTTTTAATTCCCCTCAATCCATCCTAGTCTTATGTATGCTGTCAATTTTGTTCTGTTGTTAATCCCACAAATTAGACAGCATTGATACTGATTGTACAAAGTGTGTTTTCATTTACCCAATGTTTAAATTTCAGTGTAGTCAAAATCAGTATTTTCTTTATGGTGTATGCTGTTAATGAAAGAAATGGTAATTGTCTTTGCTCACACTCATCCTTGTTTTTCTAGCCTTCCTTCTCTATCATTTCCCTTCTCTGGAAAGCATCCATGAAAAGACTGTTGGTCACAGCTGTTTGTCTGAAAATGTCTATATTTAGGTCCTTGGAAGACGCTCTTGAGGCAGAATTTAGGTAGGCAGTAACTTGCTTTTATTAAGCCACCGCCTTCTGGTTCCCACTGTTGTCAGTGAGAAGTCAACTCATTCTCTCACTCTTGTTCTTTGTAATATTCTTTTTGTCTCTGACCACTTTGACGCTTTACTTTTGGTCTTTGATGCGGTGTGGTTTTGCTTTGATTTGTCTAAGATGGATTTTTTGTTGTGTTTACCTTGTTTGGAATTTGTTGGAATTCCTGAATGCAAGGGTTGGTTCCTTTTATTAACTCTGATTTTTTTTTTTTTTTTTTTTTTTTTACTGCTTATCTCTTAGAACCTCCCTCCCTCCATTCTGTTATCTCTTCCTGGGGCTCCAACTGAAATATATGTTCTTCCCTCTCAGTCTTTGTTATTGGTGTTTTCAGACTTTTTATGTGCAAACAGGTAACCCAGGAGTCTTGATTCTGAGAAGGAGCAGGCTGGGAGGAAAGGCCGGCCCAGAGTCCTGCTACTGAGTGGCTCAGTAGGAGAGGTGTGATTTAACCCCAAGGAAGGGGGGAAGAGAAAGGAAGATTTAGCTCAAGCCAACAATGTTGACTTAACCAGGACTTCCTATTTTATGAGAATGACTGCAGTAGCCCTGAACTGACCTCAGGTGGGCCATGGGCACCTCTCCACCACTTGGAGCTATTCAACCTGGAAAGAAGAGACTGATGGATGGCCATCAGCTGGAGGCCATGGAGTGCAGCAGTACTGACCATTCTTTCTTCACTATGAAATCTGAGGAGCAGCCTCAGCACCACCTTCCCACAGGGCTCTAGAGACACTGAGAAAGTGGGGGAAGGAAATCCACATTTGCTCTTCATGTGTCCACAGTGAACTGTGCAGCCTCGTAGTCCCTGGGAAGATGGAACCATGCATCCTTCCACTTTTTTCTTTACTTCTATTATAACTCACATGTTGCTATGGTTTCCACACATTCACTCCCTAAAGGACAAGCTTCCTGGCAGATATTGGTGCCCTTATTACCCCCAGTTACTTAAGATCCTCTGCTGAAACCAAGCGGTGTGAGGAGTGAGCCTGCTCCTCCATTCACTGGCTCTTCAGCTCTGGGCAAGTGACCACTCAAACCAGCTTGAAGTCCTGACTTCACACTGTTAGTAAGAAAGCTCAGGTAAGAAAGCAGAGGTGGCCAGTGCTTTGGCACTAACATGTTGGTTTTGTTGTTGCTTGCATTCAGCACCATCTTTAAATGAGGGTATATTAAGTCTGGGAGTGATGTGGAAACTGTGAAAACTAGAAATAAAGATTGTACATGAGGGTATGCTTGAAGTTGACTCATTTCTTTCAGAAGAAAACAATTTCTGGTATAATCATATTAAAGTGCTAAAATATCAGACGAGAGACAGAATGGGGCAGTCACTGCACTGTCAGTCCAGGCTTCCAAGCTCTTTGCATCTGCTCCCATGTCTGGGGTCCTCGTTGCCTGACACCAAAGGCAGGTCATGTGGAAGGGAGTGGGCAGCTTCTGGGACTAGTGGGCAGCTGTCCTAACACTCCAGTGGTCAGCAGCTGTAGTCCTCCAGACACCCAGCAGTCTCTGTGCCTCTCCAGAATATATAAGAGCAATAAGTTTCCAGAAGGATTCTGGTGAAAGGAGGAGAGAACCTGGAAAGAAACTGGTGGCAGGATAGGTGAGAGGTGTTGATGACTCTTAAGGGTAAATAAGAAAGCCTTCTTTAAAATTGGGCACAGAAAAAATACGTATAATTTAGTTCTATATAAAGAAATATTCAGATCTAAGAAACATATTTTCTCTAGGTTTGTGTCCGATTCAGGTAGATACTCAGATGCTAAAAGATGACCACAGTGTATGTGTCAGCCACTGTGGTTGAAATATTTAAATGTGCATTCAGTTATATTATAAAATAAGTTAGTATTTCCTGTAATTATTGTATTTGGGTTCTAAAAAATGAAGCTTTTAAGATTACTACTGAATACTAAGCTCAGATTAAAAATGCCTTCCTAGCCATCACAGTAATTTTATTTTTGTTTTGGATGGATTATAAGTGATTGTCCAAGTCTTCAACATTCTGTGCCTGCAAGAAAAGCATTTATGAAAGCTCCTAGTCTGCTCCCAATAGCTGCTCCCCATCCCACTGCTGGTTCAGAGAGCAGAATGTTCCGCACAGAAAGCCATTTCACAATAAGTAGCCACCTATTCCACATTTCAACCAAACACAGTTTAAACTAATCTGGGAAAAAAAAACACCTGTCAAACTCCCCACTTTTAAGAGAAGCTGAGAAAATCAGAAAATCACATGGGAACAGCAAAACAAGTGATTGATATAAAAATCAATCAACCAAATCAATCAAAATCCCTCACCCTCACACAGGCGCCTATGCTCACAAGTGGACATTTCAGACCAGAAACCCTTCTCTGTCGGCTCAGAGCCTGAGCCAGGAGGCAGCAGTTGTGAGACCACAGCGGGCTTGTGGGTCTGAGCATCGACTTGGTGCCTTTCTCTAAAGGCCAGACCACTGTTGAGTTTTCCAGCTGTAAAAAGGTCAAAGAGCCAGGTCTTCATGCCTGCTGCTGCACACATTCGAATTTCTAAGGGCACAAGGCTGCCTTGTCCCGGGTTAAATGAAGGATGTGCCATCCTAGAAACTAGGCTTCTTGGTTCCATTCTGATATCCCGACCCCTCCACTGGGAGCATTCCATTAGAGGAGTGGTTCTCAACCTTCTGGCCCATTAAATACAGTTCCTCATGTTGTGACCCAACTATAAAATTATTGTCATTGCTACTTCATAACTGTAATGTTGCTACTTTTATGAATCGTAATGTAAATACCTGATATGCAGGATGGTCTTAGGCGACCCCTGTGAAAGGGTCGTTCGACCGCCAAAGGGGTTGCGACCTACAGGTTGAGAACCGCTGTATTAGAGGCTGTGGAACCTGCCCATAGCAGTGCCACTGACCCCACCTGGGCCCACACACAACCCTTCTCCCTGCCTGGCACTCCTGCACAAAGGATCCCGGCCAGCCCTCCCCTAGGTGCTAAAATCTGCCTCCTTTAGTCCCGTGGGCTGTGGGCAAAGACAATGCAGGACTGGCATCACCAGCATCAGAAAGGTTCCTGGGCTAAGGGCGGCTCCAATCAGCTGCTGGGGTCTCACAGATCCCTGCTCTGATTTTCACAGGCAATGCCTCGGAGTATGAGACAACAATTTTTTTTAAAGCTGCTCATGGTTCTTTGGAGAAGACTGAGAAGGTTCACACCTTCACCCTCGACCCACCATTGAGATCTGATTAAAATAAATTCATAGAAAGATGAAGAGCATCCCACATAACAGAGAATGCAGTAGGTGGGGATATCACTGGCAGGGCCAGATATCAGCACATGTCCTCAAGGGGGAGGTTGAGGTGGCCATGGACAGCTGCAGCAGTGGTCTCAAGCAGGCAGGAGTGGGGGCTGGAGTGAGCCCCACGAACCTCCCAACAATGGAGAGCTGTGCCCCCCCGCCCAGCTTCTACTTAACAAGTGGGGCCCTAAGAGCACATCTGGGCAGGAGGAAGATGGCTTCCCAGTAGGAACAGGCAAATGTGCCCACCACTGATTTAGAGTTACACCGTCCTCACCGCAGGGTTAAAACCAGGAACCTTTAAAAATGGCCATGGGGGTGTCATGAGGGGGGAGGGACTTCCCTTCACCGTACCCCCTATCATTTAATTCCAATGTGTGCTGATTAATAAGGTGTTTTTTTTAAAAGAGAAAAACCATCAGTCTTTCTTTTCTACTCAATAGAAAATTTACTTCAGTGATGGTGAATTGATCTCTATTTCCAATGCTTACTGTTACTTAAAAACCCTCTCCTGCCCTGCCTTTGCATCTTATTCAGATGACCCTCCCTCACCTGCACAATTCAAAGTGTAAGAGTTTGCAGAAAGCCCATGCAGGCTCGCCTGCCTGGCGACCCTCCCTGTCAGGAACAGAGTCAGAGGATTTGAAGTTCAGCAAATGTGCAAGACGGTATAGAGAAGAAAAAGGCTCCTCAAAATAGGCTGCAGGTTTGCTCCACCTGCCAAAAGCTGCAAAACCAACTGCTGACCTTAGCCTCTTCTCTCTTTCTTGTTTCCTCCCCCGCGCCACACCCCGCCCCCCCCCTCCTCTATTTTTCCTGGCACAGCTAGTGTCTTCCTCTTTATCTGCTATAGCTAAACCCAAGGAAGAAAGCCCTTCTGCTCTCCATTGCTGCTCCATATCTTGGCCCTGAGAGTTGCATGTATCCCCCTTGGCCTCCAGGCCACAGGAGTTTAGGATGCTCCTTCCTGAAGTGAATTAGGATTGTCACTGTTCTCCAGCACTGATGTTACTAACTCTAGAATGAAACTGAAGCCTGTCATCATTGGCCTTCATACACGTGTGGACTCTGTTTCAACGAGGGCTTCGAAATGGGAGAGTGCAGCCTCACTGGGTGTTCAAATACCCTTTTTGACACATCTCAGACTTGTTTGACAACACGTCATCTCACTTCTTAGATGCTTGTAAGACACTGCTACTCCTGCCCATAGGGGGTGGGGCGGACGCCAGGTTCAAGGCAGTCCTGCAGTCACCGCCCGCCTTGTGTGTGGACGAAAGCCCCCACTGACTGCAGCAACAATGAAAACAATTTGACATCAGGCCAAGTCCTCCACATGAGTAGAATTAGTGCTAAGACATTAAAGGTTATTCAAGGTCATTTGGATACGACAGAGGTCAGGAACACTGAGAGAACGCTATTAATATTATTGCTTAATATTAATATTGTAGCAGTTCACAGCAACATGCAGGTAGTAAATGGTAACAAGAAGAGAAGGGAAGGCAAACAAAGTGAAAACTCACATCTGGGTGCGGGATGGCGTACTGTCCCTGGATCGTGTAGGCCTAGAGAGAGAAACACTGTCAGCTTGGGAAGTAGCGACCCTCCCCTGCAGAACAGGCTTTCTCCTGGGGGGGACTTTCATGTGAACTGGCCCCAAGGCACCTGCCCCAATCCTGTAGGACAAAGGGAAGTGATCTGGAGTCAAGCCTCGACAGCGCCCCTTGCTGGCTGTAGCTACAATCACACTCATAAGCCAGGGAGTTGCACCCCACTTCCTAGAGGCCTGCAGGAAGTCAAGTCAGTGGGGAGAGAAGGAAATCACACCCCTCAGTGTTTCTGACCCCCACACCCCCAGTTTCCTGAAAGGAAAACACTAAGAATGATCTGACCCCTGTTATAGTTTACTAATAATTAACCTTTTGAATATTTAATCAATCACGAGTACACATTTTTAGGAAATATTTATGCCAAGAAAACCAAACAAAAAAAGAGAAACCTTTAAGAGGTGACTCAAAACTAATTTTGCAAAAGCCAGATTAAGTAAGAAATGCACCCAAATCATTAGAGATTAACCAGTTTATCTTTTAACCTCTGAGGACAGGGTGGCTATTCTGACTTGGCGGGTAGCACACTCATGGCACAGCTCCCAGGGGGACCAGGATGGGTCCCAAGGCCTCGTTTGGTTTCACAGTTTCACTAGCCTTCAAGACAGTGACTGGACCAGCCACGGCGAGTGTGAGGCCCTGAAGCCTCTCCCACCTGTTCCCTACACAACCCCCCTGACACACAGAGATCCCACCCACCCCACCTGCCACGACAGTCTATCAACTAAGACGCTTCCAGACACTCACGGTCAAAAAACAAATCACACAGTCAAGAGAGGGTAAAGACCAAAGACCAAGCCTCAGTGACATGGAGTGTGCACACCAGCCCCAGGCCAGCCACACTCGCGCCTACAGGCATGGGGTGGCTCAGGTGTGGAGGGACATGGGTTCTAGCACCCGGCCATGTGGGCCCCCAGGTCATGTCCTACACGCACACCTGACGCCCACTCACATGGGTCTCTGTGAATCTGAGAGGGAAACCTCAAGCCCGTCCAAGAGTCACTTCCATGGACTCCAAGCTGAGGGTGGTTCCCAAGGTTCTGCCAAATGGTGTTTTTTTTGTTTGTTTGTTTGGTGTGTGTGGTTTTTGTTTTTGTTTTTTGCATCTGCTGAGTTTTCATCATAAACAGCACGGCTGTGAATTAAAGACCAGCCAGCCATTGGACAGGGACCACGGGAGGAGAGGCCCTCGTCTGGCACTTCACCGGAAGTAAAGGAATCTTATCAGATAGAGCAAGTGTCCTGGGGAAAGGGTAGTGGGTGCTGCCTGTGCTTGTGTTATGAGTCCACAGGAATTGTATCCACACCTCACTTTCAGGGTTTTTGGAGGTACCACCAGGCCATGGTCCAGTGTGTCACCAAACATACACTGACCTGGGACACACTGCCCCCACAGAGCAGGCAGGGTGACAGGCCTGACTTGCTGTACCGAATCCCTGCATGTCTGAGCGGAACTGCACATGCGTCCGACAGGGCAGGTCTTTGCCCGGACATCTTAAGTTTCTGACTCGTCTTCCCTTACTAGGGTGGCTGTGGTCTTCAGTTCTGCTTAAACTGTTTGTGCAGCTGACTATTCTCTCTGGAGAGAGGTAGAGGTAGACAGACAGATCAAATGTTTGGTCGAGATGAAACCTGTGTCATCTGTCACAAGCTGGAGAAGTGGGAACTACTTCTCTGTAGCGGAGCACCTACCGGACAAGCTGTGACCGCCTCCACCCCCAAGACCTCTAGGGGCATGTCATGACCACAGGCAGGCCACCTGCAGGGAGGAGTATCTTCACACAGATAAGTCAGGGTGAGTCTCAGGCCACATGTCTCTAAAGTCCAGGTTTGCAGTGTGCGTTATGTGAGCAGCGTAGGGTCTGGATTTGGAGGGACCCCTTGTTGCGTTAGGTCTCATTTACACCTTCATTTCTGAGTCTGTACTGTGGCTCCTCTGCCTAATTACCTGCAGTACAGTGGTGACTCTCATGTGACTTTGCCCCCCCCCCCCCCGCAACAGATGACCAGGACTGGACACTGGCTGGACCAGACTGTCCCAAGGGCACAGGTGCCGGGTTAAGATGGACAACCTGGCGGTAGCCTCGGGACAGGTGCTGATGATGGCGGTGACTGAAAGGTGGGCCTGCTGCCACTGTTTTACAGGTGAGAAGATGAGATGGGTGGCAAGGTGCTGACCACAGCCCACCCCAGCCAGGTCTTCCTGGGCCCCTGTTTGTGTTAATATTAATGTGCATCCCTTTTAAATAAAGTCCCACACTTCACCGAGGGGTGATCATGGGTTTGTTCCTACTTTAGCATCAAGACCACACAGGTAACTAACCTGCTAACTTACCACAACTGTGGGGGGAAAGAAAACAGACTTGAACAAGGTCCACTGTGACTCCCCATCACCAACCTAAGGTTGGTGAGGAGAGGGGCATTGCCTTGGGTCCTTAGGTCTCTGCCTCAGGGCCTCCCTTTCCAACCTGGGGCTGTAGTAGGAGGATGGATGAGTGTGAAGGTTCCCCTGGCAAAGGCCATGGACACTGGGAGACAATGTGAGTCAGGCGGCGGACAAGAGATGCCACAAATACGGACATCCGTGGGGGCGACGGTATCTGGATGGGGATGCTGGGAAACAAGTGGGAGCCGCTGCGTCACTCAGATGCTAGTAAAAATGTAGAAACACATGCCCTGTTCTTCACCTAACATGAGTCAATGCTGAAGATCAGATAAGATTCCTTCACATGGTAAAGAGAAACATGGAGAAAGCTGTTATTTGCCTCTTTCCTTTCTTCTTTAATGATAATGTAGAACATCATGGCCATGCTCTCCTGACCTAGATCCCCTGTGGTAAGTCTGTCTTAACCCTCCCTTGAACAAAGACACACATCACTGCCAACTGGACGCAGAGCTCCTCCAGGCACCACTGGCTGGGCATTTTCAAAGTCCATCCATCTACTGGAGCCAAGCAACCCTGAGGTGAGTGGGACAAAGCCCCTCTCAGACATCTCTGGGCACAGCTCCATCTCTTCAGTTCTCTCTAGGCCCTACTAAGTTAACTGCTGGTCTTGCATAAAATTTCTCCGTGGCCCCTGGCCTTCTAAGCCCTTCTTGGTAGCACAGCAAAGAGGGCAGTGGCTCCGGCCAAAACAACAGGTGTGTGAAGCGGACGTTCACGGCCTCCTGTGATCAGCAAGGCTCTCATCTGACTGGGCAGCTTTTCCTTCCTCAGAGGCATGACTCTTCCCTCATGTGCTCCTAGGAACTCATCTGTGGAAAATTGGGAATGTGTGTTTCAGGGGAAAATAGGACCCTAGCTCTTACAGTTCTACATGTCTCAACCAGGAGTCATTAAAGTCACCTGTAATGCTCCTGGCCCTCCTATCTGCACTTCTTAAAAACACCTGAGAGCTAGATTTGAGCAGGCGCAGCCCAGGCAGAACTGTGTGAGACTGTGCCCAGTCAGGGAGATGTTTCTGGGGCCCAGACTCCATAGGGCATCCTCCTTGGCCTTTTCTGTCTGCTGGACACTGCACAGCTCAGTCTTTCTCACATGGCAGCCCACATCCACCCCACTGCCCACTGCGGGTGCCTGGCAGTGGGCCGGGAGAGCTCTGCATCCAGCGCACAGGGGGCAGGAGACGTGCACGTGAGAAGGGAGAAAACCTGAGTGCACTAACGGGCAGCGGCGGGGGCTGCAGTAAAAGGCTGAGGTTGGCAGTGGAGGCCGCGAGCGGGTCGGCTCTTACCTGACCACCTGCAAAAATGACAGGGGTGGAGGCGGGCTTTGGGCGGTAGGGAATGGTGGCACCTTTCGGTGGGGACTAGGAAAAGGGACAGGAGAGGAAGAGAGATCGTTAGACAGTCTCACAGCGTGGCAGTCATGAGGGTGGGGAGACCTCCTTCCTGAGCCCGCCCACCACTGTACCCTAACCTGTCCCAGTGCCCCAGGCTTGCAGTGCCAGAGGGGTAGGGGGATGCCCCAGAGTGGGAGGGCACCTGCTTGAAATCTTACCCTCACCACCCCAGTTTCCTCCAGGAGGTCACCTCCCTCCTCTTCTTAACCATTGCCCTAATTGCCCCACATGGTGCCAATCACCCCACATGGGCACCTATCACCCCAGCAGGACAGTGAGGAGTGTGGGTCTGAGAACAGGCTAAGAAGGAAAGACATGACCCTGTCCTTGCTCGCGCGACCCCCCCACCCCCACCCCCCACAATGTTCAGATGACAGACAGCTGCCTCCAGGCCTAGACGCTGTTGCTCCACCTGTGTGTTAGCCTGGGGTTGTCCTGAGAGAAAAACTCTCCTTTTCCCTTGGATCCTCCCAAATAAGCTGGGCTGTGCATAGCTCCACCATGGGCCCTTCAGGCCCAGTGCCCCAAAGCTTTGCTTGGCCTGTGGTGATGTCCAGCTGACATCATAGCAAAATTAGAAACATCCAATTTCACTCTTTTTTTAAAAAGCAATTTTTCTTTTTAGTTCTTTGTAAGTGACCTCCCCTGCTGCCATACTTTTTCCCCCATACTTTTTTCCTTTTCAATTATAGTTCGTGTTCAATATTATTCTGTATTAGTTTCAGGTGTACAATATAGTGGTTAGACAATCATGTATTTTACAGAGTGAAAGCCATTTTTTTTTTAAAGCACCGAGTCCAAAGGAAATATTCCATAGTCATGATGAAGTTTGCTATAATTTCCTTTGATTATTCTGTGTCCAAAAATATAGGATTCTTATCTTCTGGTGAATGATATTCTGCCAGATTCTGATAAAGTCAACCTAACACCTTGGTCAGAGGCAATCAAGTCCTCCTTGTCCCTCTGGTGGATAGTCTTCCATGGTTGCAGAGGCCATAGGCCAGGCCTGGTGACCAAGTCGAGAGTTCCTGACTCAGTGGCACCACCAGCCAGAGGCAGAAGGAGTGGGGCAGGGAAGCAAGTCCCTGCTTGGAGTTCTGGAGGCCATGGCCCATACAGGCCCAGCCCACAACCTGGCCAGTCGGGTGTGATATCAGAGTGCCTCCACCCAAAACACACAGCCATGTGGGACAGCAGTGTGGGTAGCAGCTTCAACTCTGCAGCCCAGGCCACATCATGAGACCTTGAACAGATTGTGTCCCCCTGACGATGCTGTGTGACCTTGGCTGTGCTGTTCAACTTTGGTCCAGTTGTGTGACCCTGGTAGTGCTGTACAACCTTGCCATAAAGTGGAAGGCGTGTTGAGAAGAACTGTGAGCTGACCCCAGCTGGTATTTGGGGTTTAGTATTTTGGTAGTTATGATTGAGCCTCCCAAAATGTCTCTGTGCAAACTGAGGCTCATTGTGGTCTCAGACTGGACTCAGGGCTCACTGTGGAAGAATCATGACTAAACCGAGAGTGAATGAGGGACTGTTCTCACTGCTTCAAGCAGATGACTCAGTCTGGCTGCTGCTCCCATTCCTGAGCTGGGCATCGTGCTACTCATGCCATTGCTTGGCCCATCATCCCTGCTGCATGGTGCCCTCTGACCCCATCAATGGTAGCATCTGCAATCCTGATACTGCGAGCTCTTCCAGGCTATCTTGCCGATTCTGAATTAGGATTCCTGATTCCCGACTTCCTCTGATGGAGAAGAGGTTGATTACAGCCGCCTGTCCTGCTCCCCCTTGGGAAAAGTGCAGCTGTGGGTTGTTCTCCACAGGGTCCCACCCAACTTGCCTGCACCCAGGGTCTCAGTAGTACTTTCAAAGGTGGGAGGCCCACCCTGTAGCCATGCCTGGAAATCCTCTGGTCTTCTGCTCTATTTGTACAGTAACTCTTCAGTTAGAAATAAACCCAACTGTTACCAGGAGCAATGAATCTTCTTCTCCAGGTAGGAGGGCTGCTCCCAACCTCCGAGAGCGTCATGACACCGACAAGAACAAGGCATTACCTCCACCCAATGTTTATCATTCATGTTGCCACGTGCACTTCACCATTCACCGTCCACATAAGCCTCCAGCCATCAGGAAGGAGACAGGGCAGTTCCAGCCATGGTCTTGGGGGTGCCAGCACCCCAAAGTCAATGAGGGTCAAGCCTACTTCCAGGGGCTGTCTGACCATGAATGTGGCACAAGCAATGCCACTTGGGAGGAGTTCTGAGGAGACCACAAGTTCTGTTCTGACCCTTGATTAGGTATGTGGGTGACTGTGTCAATATTGGAACTGTTCATATCACTCTGCCATCCTGAGGTGCCCACTGCTGCTTCACAGATGGCCATCTGTCAGCACTCAGGTCCCCAGGCCAGTTGCCACTGTCCATGTGGCCCTCTGGGGTCCCAGCAGCCGGACACTAAAGGGAACATGGTCAGCACCAACTGTCACTATGACCAATGGTTGGGGAAACTTCAGAACAACATTTAGAAAATAATTTTTGACGTCACAAAATATCATACTTTAAGAAAATAAAAACTACAAATTTTTTTAAAGAGTTGGACATGGGTTTTAACACCAAGCCAAGTACAAAAGAGAGATAAGCCCACAGCGGCCAGCGAGGCTTTATTTCCCATGGGAGATTGCGGAGGTGGTCACTCTCCAGCAGATCCTCAGGCCCAGGGACCATGAGCAGGGGCAGTGGAGGGGCCTGGCAGCCTGGCCACCGGCACACCTGTTGGAACCTTTCATTTGAGGCAGGATGACTTCATTTTAGCTTAAAGAAAGAGAACTACTGATTGCTTCAATGACTCTTGCATTTTGGGTATTGGTTGAAATTTAAATTTCAGGGTTTTCCCCCAAAATTTCAAAGAGGTTGTACCGTCTTTGCTTCTCTTTTGGCTTTTAATCCCTTTGTATACTATTCTGTCTTTACAATTTGGGCATTTTTATGTGCTTTTTCTAAGTCCTGCCATTTGTGGGGGCTCAGATAACTTCAGCTAGCTCAGCGGGAGGAGTTTTGTCCACAGCAAGCAGCCTTTCCACCTCCAGTGCTCATCTCCAGCACAGTCCCATCTCCAGCGCAGACCCAGATCCCTCTCCGGTGCAAACTTGTATCCAGAGCAGACCTGTTCCATTGCAGACTTGCACTGTCTTTAAGGCCCAAACCTTTATTAAAGCACCCTCACATGACGGACTAATAACTTTTTACCCAGTTCCAGAAATAAAGTGAGGGGCACATGCCTCCCCATGTGTCCTCTCCCCTGCTTTCCCAATGAAGATGACAGACCCACCCTACAGGGGGCAGGCACCAGCACTGCCCCTCTCACAGCGCCCAGCACGGCTTCTACTCATGTGACCTTGGGCCTAGATCAGGGACCTGGGGCACGTTTCTGATACCTGGACCCCATACAACCCTAACCTCGTGAATCCTCAGAGCCCCTGAGGCACCAAAGCCTTTGCCACCACCGACACTAAGTAGCCACAGCCAGCTTGGACTGAAGGAAGGCCGGCCATGAGCACGGATACAGAAACTGTACCTCCAGCATGACCACACAGATCTGCTTGACACACTGGATGATGGCGTCAGGAGTCCCTGAGATGGTCACTGCCCGCTCTGTGGAGTTGGGCAGCATGTCCCCAGCCACCTGGACCTGGGCACCTGTGGACTAGAGAGACCAGATGTTGGAAGGAGCATGGCAGAGGGAGGAGGAGGTAGTGAGTGCCAAAGTAGTGCTTCCTGGATTCTCTTGAGGGTGTGTCTAAGGCACACTGCATTGGAAAGCCACCCCTACATTACCCCCATGTCGCCCCCTCCATGCAGGCCCTCTGCATGTTTCTTTGGGGAGCCCCTGTGGGCTGGTCTCAGCTATCTCAGCCCACTGCTGTCCAGCACAGAGCTTGTGCATGGCAAGCATCACTGCCTAGGAGGCATTTTAACAGGCAGACAGGCATTTGCAGGAGATGAAAGAGAGTCATATTTTTTCAAATGTGTGGAATTCTTTCTCCTCTGTGGAGTTTTAGGTCACAGAGAAAGATGGATTCTAGATGGGCCTAAATAAATTTGTGATCTCTTGTTCTTGAAAGAATGCAGATTGGATGGCTGCCCTCCTTCTGGGAGGGATTAGGCTTTCCTTGAAATGAATGAACATGTGACCATAGAGTCTGCAGCTCCTGCCAACTCCATCCCAGCTGTTTTTCCAGGAAACTGGGGCAGAGACCACAAGCCCCTTGTGTAGGGCCTCTGTGCCCCAGAGCCACATGACTGGGGTGGGGTGCTATAATCTGTTCTGTCCCAGGAGTCCCCTGCCTATTCTCAATCGGGGCATATGCCCCTCCCTCACAGTACCTGGCACCTCTGCACATACCTCCTTACCCACCCAGTGGCTCAGCACCCACCGGGCTGGGAAGGGTCCTGTTACCTCCCTGATCTCCTTGATCTTGGAACCGCCTTTGCCAATCAGGGAGCCGCACTGGCTGGCGGGGACCACCAACCTCAGCGTCACCGGGGGCTTGCTGGTGGCAGGACTGTTGCTCATGGAGTTGATGATGTCCTGGGGATGGAAGGTGTGACTGTTGGCTAACAGCCTGTGTGTGAACACCGAGAGTGTGGAAGCAAGGCTATGCTTGGAGCCCTTGACAAGCCAGGAGGTAGGGGACACAGGCTGCAGAGACCAGTGGTGAGGGCCCTTTCCTGAGAAGCTCCCAGTCCAGGGGGAAGAGGACCAGGGTAGAGATGCATGCGCTTCTAGATGGAGGAGCCCACACCCTGGAAAATGGCTAAATGTGCAGAAAGAGGGCACAGCAGCCAGGCTGGCTGGTTACAGAGGCTTGAAGGCCAAGGAGAGGGTGGTGGGATGGACAGAGGGGACCACAGAGACATGTGTCAGAGCGGCCACCATGCTGCTGTGGACAGGGTAGGGCACAGATTGGAGGGCACCTAGACTCAGGGCCTGATATTTGCCCTTAGGGCCTGGTAGAGCCTGGAGGTTTGGACAGATGGGGTGACACATTTTTCCAAATGTATTCTCCAGCTTGATCACCCTCTGAATAAAACACATGAAATGTGTCTTTAAATAATTTTAGGCAATTTCAAAATAAAAATACATACAAACTTTAAGTTGTGACTTACTGACACAGGTGCCCAAGAACCACCTGGGTCCAGCCCGGTCCACTGCCTATCTTGAGTGGGTGCATCTTACCTCCTCAAACTTATAGGCGATCATAGCGAAGGCCTTGAAGATGGCATCAGTTGGGCCCGTGATGGTCACGATTCTTTCTGGACAGTTTCCCTCTGAGATGTTGATACGGGCACCACTCTAGAAGGGAGTTGAGCAAACCCCAGAAACTACATTAAAGCCGTGGGGCCAGATAGAAAACCAAGATGGTGGCATAGGTAAACACTGGAAATTGCTGCCTCCCACAACAAATTCAAAAATACAACTAAAAGACAAAATGGACATCATCCAGAACCACACGAAGGCTGGCTGAGTGGAAATTCTACAACTAGAAGGAAAGAGAAAAGCACACTGAGACTCAGAGGAGCTGTGGAAGTAAAGTGCAGAGGTACGGAGGCGCACGTGGCAAGGGCTGGCAACTGAGAACGAGGCTGTCTTTTTGAATCGGGAGGGAGTCACAAGCCCCCGACTGCTCTGTACTCCAGTTCCGGGAAGTCTCTGGGGACCCAGGACTCATACGGGGAGAAACTGGACTGTCTGGCAGCAGGCAGAACTCAGAACTTGAGGGCGGCTTTCTCTCAGAGGTGCTTGCAGCAATTACTGGGACACTGAGACTCGGGGCCCCTTAGGGCAGGGCTGAGGATCAGCCATAACTGCTTGATCCGCCCTGTTGATTCCCTGAGACCCTGACCCACCCAAGCTGAGGCAGAGGCTTTTGCATATAAATGCCCTGGCCCTTTGCAACCTGAAAATTACCTAACAAATTGCAGCTGGGCCAGACAGACCCAGAACTTCCAAGAGAAGGCCCAAGGCCCCACAGCAGCTTGCATTGCTTCACAGCTGGGCCTCATCTGGGCACCTCCAAACCCTAAACAAGGAAGGGGAATCTGCAGATCTCTTATTAGCCCCTGCTGGGTAGCCTCAGGAAGAGGCTAAATTAGCACCTCCTTAGATCTAAGAGCCAGTGTACCCAGTGGCCAGAGTGGGACCATCCAGATTATAACTCCTCAGATCCATAAGGGACACACTCAGGGGGCAGACTCAGTGAGCACCAAAGCCCCACTGAAGCAAGTCTTGCCCCAGAAGGGTGTCTTCAGCACAGAAGTTCTCCCACCGTAGACCAGCTGATTCTCACAGCCAATTAGCCTGGAGGTCAATTCCTCCCAGTGATACCTACAACAATCAAGGCTTAACTACAACAAGACTGTGCACAAAGCTCACAAAGAGGTGCACCAAGCGTGTCCACGTCAGGTAATTGGGGAGGCTGAGCCACTGGGCCCTATAGGACACCTAGCACACAAAGCCACTCTACCAACATAAGGAAACATAAAAAATGCGGAGACAAAGAAACAGGTCACAAATGACAGAAATGGAGGAAAGCAAACGACTGGATATAGAGTTCAAAACCACGTTTATAAGGTTTTTCAAGAACTTTCTAGAAACTGCCGATAAATGTAGTGAGACCCTCAAGAAATCTAGTGAGACCCTCGAGGTTATGAAAAAGGACCAACTAGAAATTAAGCATACACTGACTGAAATAACGGATATTATGCAGAGTTCCAACAGCAGACTAGAGGATCACAAGAATCAAGTCAAAGATTTGAAAGATGAAGAACCAAAAAACACCCAACCGGAAAAGCAAAATGAAAAAAGAATCCAAAAATACGAAGATAGTGTAAGGAGCCTCTGAGACAGCTTCAAGTGTACCAACATCCAAATTATAGGGGTGCCAGAAGAAGAGAGAGAGCAAGATATTGAAAACCTATTTGAAGAAATAATGACAGAAAACTTCCCCTACCTGGTGAAAGAAATAGACTTACAAGTCCAGGAAGCGCAGAGAACCCCAAACAAAAGGAATCCAAAGAGGACCATACCAAGACACATCATAATTAAAATGCCAAGAGCAAAAGACAAAGAGAGAATCTTAAAAGCAGCAAGAGAAAGACAGTCAGTTACCTACAAGGGAGTACCCATCCGACTGTCAGCTGATTTCTCAACAGAAACTTTGCAGGCCAGAAAGGGAGTGGCAAGAAATATTCAAAGTGATGAATACCAAGAACCTACAACCAAGATTACTTTATCCAGCAAAGCTATCATTCAGAATTGAAGGTCAGATAAAGAGCTTCACAGATAAGGAAAAGCTAAAGGGGTTCATCACCACCAAACCAGTATTATATGAAATGCTGAAAGGTATCCTTTAAGAAGAGGAGGAAGAAAAAAAAGGTAAAGATACAAATTATGAACAACAAATACATATCTATCAACAAGTGAATCTAAAAATCAAGTGAATAAATAATCTGATGAACAGAATGAACTGGTTATTATAATAGAATCAGGGGCATAGAAAGGGAGTGGACTGACTATTCTTGGGGGGCAAAGGGGTGTGGGGGATGCGGGAAGAGACTGGACAATAATCGTGCACCTATGGATGAGGACAGTGCGGGGGGGGGGGGCGGGGGGGGGTTTAGGGTGGGGTGGGAACTGGGTGGAGGGGAGCTATGGGGGGAAAAAGAGGAACAACTGTAATAATCTGAACAATAAAGATTTAATTAAAAAAAAAAAAGAATTAGCAACAAGAAAAAGAAAAAGCCGTGGGGCCAGTAATGGGTTAGCTTCTTCAATAACTGATGAAAACATACCCAGTTGGTCCCTGAAGGGGAAAGCTCAGCACTAAACAGTAAAATTCTCTCCAGTACTGCCCTCTACAGTGAGATTTTAATTAGAGAAAGGACTCAAGTGACCAGTAAGGATGCACTGTGCCCATGACAGCTCCTGCCGAAACCTCGGGGGTATGGGTGTTGAGGGCAGGGGCCTCCGAGCTGTTGTGCGCCCCTCATCTAGTGCAGTATCTGCTGTGGCCCTCCGGCCTATTGGAGACAGGATGCAGCTAATGCACGCAAACTTACCTCTTCACGCATCTTTTTCACAGTTTCTCCTTTCTGGAAGAAAGATTTAGACAACAGGAAGAAAGGTCACTCAGGGGCCCACTACAGGCAAACCCCTGAGTTTGGTGCAGCAGCATGAAATGTCAGGAGCTCCTGCACCCCAGTATGCCCCGGGGCAAGAGGGAAGCAGGTCCTCAGAAAGCAGGGCTCCCTACAGGTTCCATCCAGAGCCTGACACACATGTGATTCACTGAGCCCTCAGCACATCTGGCTCATGAGCCCACAGAGGAGGAAATGCAGCTGCTCACGCAGGGGCACGAGGCTCTGTGGGCAGATGGGTTGAGACCCAGGGACCTGACTGGGCACCACACTTGGCCAGGGCACCTGCTCCATGGAGTGGAAATGGGATACACCCAGGTCACAGCCATCCCCATCTTCATCACAGGCAAAGCAGGACCAGGTGCATGGGTGCAGGAATGGGGAGACCCCCTGAGGTACATATGTAAAGAGCTAGACTTTGAGCATTGGAGGTGCCCCCACTGCACAGGGACCACTTAGGAAACCAGGGGTCCTGAGGTGGTCCAAATGGGACCAACAGGAGGGCAGTGCCTCAACCCTGATCTCTCCTACAGGCACAGGCTCCAAATGGGTTCTGACTTTTCCCAAGGAATGTTTCTTCGGTTTTGGAATGGAAATGAAAGAGACTCACTACCACTCACAGAGGCAGGTGACCACTGTAATGAATGGAAGTAAAGGAATTCTTACTGAGCTCTCACACCCGGGAGGAAGGTCTGGCTATCAGGGTGGCAAGAGGTGGGGCTGCTCTCAGACCAGCTTCATAGTGGTTCAGCTTGAGAGTGAGAGCCTTGGGATTCTCCTGGGATCCTCACTGCATGGAGAAGCTGCTGCCCCGTGGACAACCCCCTCCCCACACTCTACCCCCACCCCAAGCACAGAAACCCCAACAGAGGCAGAGAGTTTACTTAATAATTACCTTCCCGATGATGCTTCCAACTTCCTGTAGGAAAAATCACAAAAAGCTGACGTCATATAGCAGAAGGAGAAAGGACTCTGTGGCAGACACTGTTATGCGTGAGGAAGGGACATATAGGTGGTCATAAAAAGGCTTGCAGGCCCTATGTCCAGAGGGTCCCTCTGTGCCCATCTGACCAACACTGGTGCTTCTGACTGACAGACAGCCGAGCAGAGGAGAATGGCTAGCTGCTTTCCAGCTAAACAAGTTGGAAGGCACACCTATGCACGTAAGGCAGCAAGGAAACCCTGCAAGAAATGGATGAAAAATAAAATCTCCCTTGAGCCCTAACCGGTTTGGCTCAGTGGATAGAGCGTCAGCCTGCGGGTTGCTGGCACATCCCCAGTAGGTGGTGTGCAGGAAGCAGCTGATTGATGTTTCTCTCTCATCGATGTTTCTAATTCTCTATCCTTCTCCCTTCCTCTCTGTAAAAAAAAAATCAATAAAATATTTTTAAAAATCTCCCTTGATTTTGTGATATAAAGAAAAATAAGCACTCCCTTTGCTACTTGACTTTTTAAAAAGGTAGAACATTCAAAGACACCCTTAAACTCGCCACCACGGTGCTAAAGCCTGGAGCCCGTGACCGTTTGGACACATGGTCCCGGCCAGGCCTGCTCATCCCAGTACCTCTCTGCCTGGAACAGACCCACATGGTGCTACTGTGCATCTCATGAAGGCAGGGTCAGTTCGCTTCTAGCCATAGAGAACAACATCTTTCAAAATAAAACTCATTGTCCTCAGCAATCACAACATTTCGCCAGGCCATGGGGAGGGGGTATGCAGTGGGGAATGAAGCAGCAAAAGGCAACTGGGTACAAAGTAGTGACCCCTCTGGTGGTGGTCAGGGATCTCACTCCCATGGGCAGGGTTTGGTGCTTGTTGTGGTGGCTGCAGCTGGAGGTGGGGCCATATAACTGACCCCACAGACTACTTGCCATGGTCCACACCCAGCTTCCACAGCCTTGACCAAATGCCACCCCAGTCAAGGGAAGGAAAGGCTGGTGGTCATTTCTCCATCACAGAAAGGGACGCTCTTTCTGTGTGAGCACCTTCCCTCCTGGAAATCTTGGGTGGGCAGAGCCACAGGCAGGAGGCCAGAGCCTCTGCCAGCCCCCTGAGAGTCAGGCTTCTCAAGGCACAAACATAGGACAGCGGGGGAGCTTGGATGGATCCTGTGCCATTGGACTGGAATTGGGGGTATGAAATACTGGGGCCCAAAATCTAGAGAGATCAATATGTAAATAAATATGCAGATATGTATGCATGTGCATATGATAATACAATATTCACACATGTACATACACACACTCATATATAGGCACACATGTATGTTTTCCAGCCCTGTCTGGGACCAATGACAGACCAAGGGTGATGATCACACCACGAGCCCTGATCTGAACCTCAAACACAGTCCTCCCCTCAAAGAAGTCAGGCTTCTTTGGAGAAATGGCTGATTCCAGGACTGTGGCAGGGAAAGCACCAGATGAAACATAAGCAGCATTTTGAGCCAGAAGCCAGGCATAAAAATGATAGGCCACATCAAAGGGATGTAAGAGCCAGTCTGGAGGGACCCCCATTGGCCAAGTCATGGACAATGTGAGTATCAAAATAAATAGTGACAGAACAGGGAATAGAATAAAACAATAAACCCTGAGCCCATGTAGACATGAATAAGTGGATGCACTGAAAGCCTGCTGACAAATAAGGTATCTACAAAGCATCTACCTATTAGTGGGGGAAAAGCAGAGACACCTGGCAGGTATCTCTCTAACTAGGTGATTGGAATGGGACACACCCTGAAATCTAGGCCACCTGATAGGAAAGCTTTGGTAACTTTCCTGACATCAGAAAAAGCCAATGTGAGGGATATTCTACAAAAGAACTGGACAGAAACATTCAAAGGTAAAAGGTCAAGGAAGACCAGGGCAAGTCTTTCAGGTTAAAAGAGGCTGGAGACACCACAAGGACATGGAGTGGGAGGGCACCTCGGAGTGCCCTGTTAGAAAGAGCAGTGCTGGGATGGTTAGGATGGTGAATGGAGTCTGTGGTCAGGTGGCCAGAACAGATCAGCATCACTGTCCTGACTTGATGGTGCAGGTGGTGATGGAGGAGAATGCCCGTGCATGTAGGAAATACTCACTAAGGTACTTGGGGATAGGACGTCACCTGGGCAACTTATTAGTTTCATATGGTTCCAGGAGAAGCGGACTTTAGGCTGGACTGCTCCTGCTCTGTAAGTCTGAGATTGCTTAGAATTTTTAAAAGAATAATACAAAGCAAAGGCCCCAGCTCTGGGCAAGACCTCCCTTCCTCCCAGCTGGTCTGTTGCCTTCCTTCTGAGGAGAGTGACAAAGGCAGGGCAGGGCGTGTACTTTTGTACCTTTCCATGCATCAACAGGCGGATTGTCAGGGTCACGTTCAGGCCACCTTCTGAGACTTTGGACTCCATCTTTCTCCCAAAATGCGTCTGGGGGTGGTGGCTTAAGGTGCCAAGGGTGCCGAGAGGAAGGATAGATGGGGCCCAGATGGCGTCACCTGGAAAGAAGAAGGCAAAGCTGCTGATAACTGAGAACATCAACCGCCAATGCACTGGAGGATGTCCCAGCCTCTGGAGGGGCAGGAGGCTGCTGGTGAGAGGCAGAGGCTCAGGGAAAGGCTGTAGCATGGGGTACAGGGAAGTAGAGGGGATGGGCCTAAGGAAAGCCCTCCAGGAACAGATCCAGCCCCACTGCTCAGTAACTGCATGACAAGTGCAGGTCCTCAAGCCCTCTGGCCTCAGTTTCCCTCTGTAACAAAGGAACAGCTCTCTTAGGTGCTAGAGGGGAAGCAGGGTCACCCAGTAAGCCCTGAGGCCCGCATGTGCATCCAGTGAGTGCCTCCTCTGCTGTGAGGTTAGTTTTGCCCATTTCCTTCACATCGGTGCCAGGATCCCCAGCCTCCCAGTGCGACTCCCTTCACCCTTAAAAAGTCAGGAAAGTTCAGGTAATGGTGTGTCCTTGGCATCTAGAGCTGAGATTCCTTGGTAATTCTCACTTATAAAGTGGATTTAGTCTATGTGGACGAAAGGGGCCACACGCTGACCTGACAAGCTCAGGGAAGGCCTGCATGGCAGCCTAGCAGACTCAGAGACCTAAAATAACCACAAAGGATGGTCTGAAATTAAACTTTAACTAAAAGCAGTTATGGTGGGCAGTTATGTCCTAGGCCGGTATCTTCACTGACAAGATCAACTTTGATCCTTACTGAGCCCATTTGCCTTTTTGCCTCTAAGATAACATTCCTTTGAAGTGTCTGGGTAACTTGTAACTTCCCTTTTTCTGGAACCCCTGGGGCATAACCAAATGTTCTGGGCGCCAGGGCAGATACTACAAATTCCTTCATTATCATGTTGATTGATCCTGCACCCACCTAAGTAAGTGTCCATCATTTTACTTTTTACCCTATCACAGAGGTCCCCCCCCCCCCCCCCCCCCCCCCCCGCTTCGCTTAATCCCACCTCCTTAAATCTGTCACCAATGAATTTCATGTATAAATACGGATGTAACCCTGCCATTCTCCGGAGCACTATCTCAATTCATTGAGGTTCTGCTTCCCAGCATATGTCGACAGTTTGGCTCAAATAAACTCACAAAAATTCTTTACAGGTTTCAATGTTTTTTTTACGTTAACATCTATATCAACTAAATTTCCAAATAGTTGAGTGTCCCCCTTTATAAGTTTTCAGAAAATGCTTTAATCCCCCATATCATTGGTCTGTTTGCTGTATACTTTCTGCAGATGACTGGCTCAGCGCTTAGCCCACGAGGCAAAGTGAAGGCTCTACTTCATAAATTACAGGCAAGGAGTGATTTCAGGCAGTGGGCCTAGAGTACAATGTGCCCCCAGGACTGTGTGCTGGTGCTCAGGCCCTTGGGGCTTGGCCTGAATGGGTGATTGATGGAGGACAATGACTAAGCAGTGACCTGAGTCTCACACCCAGCTGCATGGGGCTCCTGGCTTCAGCCCCTTCTCCCGGATCGTGTCCTCGTCTGGGCTGGATTCTGAGGACAGGTCACCCTCACCCTCACAGGAGCAGCCTCATGAGACAGGCACCAGCAAGGATTTAAAACAAGGTCAGGTGAGGGCTGGAGTGAACAGTGGGAAGAGGACTCTCAGATCAGACAGGGAGAGGTCTAGGACCAGCATGTCAAACTCAAAGGCTAACATGGGCCAAAAGGTTTAAGTTTATGTGTGTCGCAAAAAAACAAAAGCTTCAATTTTCATAGAAACGTAGGTTTATTTTGATAGAGACATGCTGAATACAAAGGACTGAAATAAATGAGTCATCATTAACATAAAATAATGGAACATTTTAATAAAAATTATTTCTTGAACATTAACTTACCAGACACTGAATAACTGCACAAATTAATAAGCATAACACAAATAAACCTATTTTTCTTGTTCTCTGAAAGTGAAATTATTTCCTGTTGCGCATACCAAACAAGTCAGTACAAGACTAATGACGTGGCAATTGGCTGTTAAAATATTCACTGCTAGTATTAGTGGAGAGAAATGGTGTGCCAGTGCATAAGGCACGTAAGGGAAACGAATGCAACATGATTATAGAAATCAGTCACTAGTGAACGTTGTAGTTCGTTATTAATAATTATGTATAACAGGATATTGTAAAAATTAAGTTACAAAAGTTTTATTAAAATGTTTCTTACATACTGTTATATTGGCTGGGCCGCAAAAATATTCATTGTGGGCCACAAGTTTGACATGCTTGGTCTAGGACAGGGGTGGGCAACCTTATTGTGAGTGCATGCCAAAACCAGCAAAATCTCTGACTCAAAATTCTTCTGCGTGCCAACCCTAATTTTTTGAGAACATGTTACGCCTACTTGATATCTCTTAAGGTGTACGTATGTGAAGAACCTTGAAGAAATAATAAAATTCATTCGAGCAACAAAAACAGTATATGATGATGAAAAATACGTTTATTTTTTAATGTATACATGTATACTGATAGTCCGACAGAAAACTTTATGACTCCGTTTGATATTATCAGTGAGACTTTTGCTGCTGCATCACTGATGACAGATTTTACATCAGGTTTATATTTCGTGACCTTCAGAGATATGCACGAGCTACTACTTTCATCCATCAGGCTACTCCTATTACGAGACTTAACAAAATTCATCACTGAGAACAAAGATTCACAAGCGTATGTGGATGAAACCAAAACACTGGTCGGATCTAGGAAGGCAGGGAGAGTTAAGGCAGAGGCATAGAAATTGCTCTTCCCCTCTCTCGTCAATCCATGTGTATGGTCTTTAAGATAACTTGTTATGTAAAAATTATTTATTTATCTAAGATGCACCTACACTGAATTTATCTGAAAAATAAGAAAGTTGATATTAAGAAAAAAATTGTAAATGGAAGATTATAAGAGAGGGTTTCGCGTGCCAGCAAAAGTTACTGGCGTGCCATGTTTGGTACGCGTGCCAGGGGTTGCGCACCCCTGGTCTAGGAAACCAGGTATGCAAGACCCAGATACTGGGGCATGGCCGGGGCACACCAGACCCTAACTCCAGGGCTGGGTGGTGCTACTTCACTCTGAGGGCAGGGTTCATAAGTGAGTGGTGGTGGTGTAGCCTTTCTGGGAGTTTAAGCAGGCATTCTCTGGGCCCCTGTCTGTGCAGTGCACAAAACTGGGGTGGGGGAAGGCTGAAGAGTCACCTGCCTGGATATGCAAGAACATGACAGGGTGTGGGTGGTATATATAGGGATATTTCAGGATGCGCAGGTTAGGGGGCATGTGGGTACAAAAACATCACAGGGTCATGGGGGTCCTGCAGAAAGAAGAGGAAACACGGCACGAGTGGCCCCCATAGGAGCAAGGGACCCTAATGGTCTTGGGGAGCGTGGGCAGGTGGGGGATGACGGGGTGGGGGCCTTAGGGAATTGACAGCAGAGTGTCTTTGTTGGACAGAAAGGGAAGGAAGGACTAGCTGGGGGAAGATTCTGGGTGAACCGTGGTGCAGGCCAGGGCCCAGTGGTTCCACTAAGGGCCAGGAGGGACCCTGGGCCGATTCTGCAGGAGAGCACGATAGGCCCTCAGGAGCTGCCACCTGCCCAGGTGCATACCTGAGAGTGTGCCAGGACAATGAAGGATGAGGCTTTGGAAGCCCTGAGAGGAACCAAGGGCTGGTTCTGCGAGAGCTCCTCACACATTACCCCACATTTAGTGCCTTCACTAATGACTATGTTACATTGCCTGCATGGCTGCCTAAGTCCTTCAGGAACAACAGTCCTGTGAAACCTGCATGTGTCCCCATGCACCTGCAGGCTGTCTGGACATTGGCCCTGTGATGTAACTTATAAAGATGAGAGGCTTTGTCCACACACAGGAGAGACTACAGGTTAGAAAAGCAAGCTTTTCCTTTAAACTTAGAGGCATTCATGAGGCAAAAAATTTTTTTTTCTTGTAAAATATTTCTGCTAAAAATATGCTAAAAGGAAAAGACAAAAATAAAGCACAGAATCAAAGTACATACCATTACCTATGTGATATGTAGGGGACTCCTGCAAAGGGCAGTTACAGGCATGGGCAAAACGACAGTTTCTAATTCTATTTCTGCATTAATAAGCACTCACATTTAAAAATATATTTACAGGCAACTTCAACACACTCCAACTATTAGTTCTAATTATTCATAGTCAGAGCATTTAAATAGCAAGGATTTTAACATGAACGTATAATACATAGCAAGAGAATTTTAAAAATCATCATTCCATATGAATGTCCTCTATCTAGTACAGTAGCCACTAGCCATATGCGGCTATTTATATTTAACATAAAGATTCACTGCCACATTTAAGTGTTAAGTAAACAGTCTCCTGTAGCTACTAGCTGCGAATGGAGGAACACAGATAGAGACCCTTTCTGTCACCCAGAGAGTTCTGGTGAACAGCGCAGTGCATGTGACCCTTGGGAGGAGAGGAGGCACTAGCTGCAGGGACTGGTGTGGCATCTGATAAAAGCACTCCTTCCTACAGAGGTGCCCTGCAGCAAGCCCTTTGGATTCCAGTATGCGTAAGGCTGAGTTCCCAGCACCCCTAAACTGAATCTCGTGGTGCTAGGCAGGGGCGCCCGCCTCCTTTTTAATTAGAAACACCTCCTCCTGTGTCAGGGGGACAGGCCCTCCCCCCGCCCCCCCCTGCCCTGTCATCTGTTATGTAAATGTTTCCAGCCCATGGTGGAGAAAGTGGGTCAGTGAGTGCCAGGAGTGCTGTAGGCTGTCAACTGCCATCAGACACAGGCCAGCGAGCTGCTGCAGAGGCCAGTGCCTTCATCACATGTCAAGAGGGCGTGTCACAGTGCTCTCTGCAGATTGGTGGGAACAAAAAGCAGTCCAGGGTGGTCGTTAGGGTCACCTGGGACTCAGTAACCTTGACCCCGAAGAACCCACCTTGTGCCAGTTGGCAAACAGAGCCAGCCAGCAAGTAGCATGGGGCAGGTGGCTTCCCAGGCTCATGGGCCTCTTGGTAGGCATGGAGTTATCCTGGCTGTCCTGCCAAGCCCTTGAACATCTGCTCATTCCAGGCACCCCTGAGAGTGTCTGGGGATTGCTCCCACCTCAGAGGTCGCTGCTGCCTGGGAACACACAGGCGCAAGTTGGGGAATCAAGGGGAAGCAGCAGTTGGACTCCTGTGGTCACAGTCACCCCAAAAAGTCAGAAGGGTATTCTACAAATCGGCAGATTTCTCTCACCAATGAGGACCCCTCCTTTTCTCTTTATTGCTGGAGATTTAATATATTTTAAATTCATTTAATGGGAGGAGGAGAAGCAGGCCTGGTCCCCCTATAAGGGCTGGGAGGAGCCTTCCCCTTCTTGCCCATTTGCACTTGCCTGTCAGAGGAAGCCCATTCAGTAAACACCACTTTGTGCTCTCCACTAATACCATCTATGGATGTGCCTCAGCCCTGAACACACTCGTACCCAACTCCCACACCACCACCATCTCTAAGAGATAGCCATATTCAACACGTGGGACCATAACTCCTGACCCACCCCAGGCTCCTCAGATGTCTGTCTCCTCTGTTTTAGCACTCCTGCCACCCAACTGCTCAGACCTGAACCCCCACAACCACAGTACTTCCCTTCTCTGCCCCCATTCCATTCATTAGCAAATCCTGACACATGATACAGAGTTTAACATATTCATATTTTTTCCAATTTCTTAAGGAAGAAGCTGATGGCATCAATTTAAAACCTTACTTCTTGCCTAATAAAGGTGTTTAGTTTTATAAATTTCTCTCTACATATGGCTTCAGCTGTATCCCACAAATTTTACATTTGTGCTTTTTATTCACTCATTTCAAAATACTTTCGTATTTCCCTCTTGATTCCTTTTTTGATTCATGAAATATTAGGAAGTGTTAATGAGTTTTCAAATATTTGGAGATTTCGGGATATCTTTCTTTTCTTGATCTCTAATTTAATTCTATTATGGTTAGAGAACATATTTTGTAATCCTTGAGATAGTTTAAATTTATGGAGACTTGCTTATGGATCAGAGTGTGGTTCATCTTAGTCAATGTGTGTTCTTGTGTTAAGTGTGGAAAGTTCTAAAATATCAATTAGAGCGGCTGGATGGTAATACTGTCCAAGTTTGCCATTATCTTACAATTTTCTGTCTGCTTCTTCTATCAAATGTTGAGAGAGTGGTGTTGAAATCTCTGTGATAATTGTGGATCTGTCTGTTTCTCCTATTCGTTCCCTATATTTTTTAAGCTCCATCCTTAGCATCATAATGTTTGGCATTATCATGTTCTGTCAGTGTACTAAGTCCTTTATCATGAAAGATCATTTTTATCTCTGGTAAGATCCTTGGCTGGAAGTTTACTATGTTATGTGTTATTAACATAGCTGCACCAGTCTTCTTTTGGTTAGTGTTAGCATGGTCGATCTTCTTCCCTCTTTTATTTTTAACTTTGTGTATTTAAGTGAGTTTTTGTAGGCAGCATATTAGTGCACTTAGACATGCTTTTCTTTTTATCTTATTGACAATCTCTGACTATTTGCAGTGGTTGCTAATATGGCTGAGTTTAAACTGATCATTTGTTTTCTATTTTTACTATCTGCTCTTTGTTCCTCATTTCTATTGTTTTTCATTCCCCTCTGTCATCTTTTGGATTAAATGCACCCATTTTATGACGCCACTTTACCTCCTTTATCTACTTATTAGTTACAACCCTCTGTTTTGTTATCACAGTCATTGCTTTAGGGTCTAACTTATTACAGGACAGTGTCCAGTGGTCTTGGTCACTTTACATGGAGTACAAGAACCTCACAGCAGTCTGCTTCCACTTCTGCTCTCGCCTGCATTGTTATGCTCACACACTTATGTTCTACCTATGTGACGTACAAACCTTATAACCAACACATGTATAGATTATTTCCACATGTGTAAAACATATTCATTTAAATTTCACTTAAAACTCTTGATGGACTTAAGAAGTCAGCTTCAATGGGTGGTTCTGTGACATAGCTAAAACTGCATTTAGGAAGCGGTGGGAGAGTGCATGTGATGCCAAACACCCAGCCACTGCACAGGAAAATTCTGCTGCCGAGGAGGCACTTGTAAGGGGAAGGACACTGGAGAATGCTTCCTGATGGCCCTCCTGGGAAGCTCAGTGGAGCCACAGAGCCTGCCCTGATGTGGCACAGCCAGCCCCATGTAACACAGCCCACCCCAGTGTGGCACAGCCAGGTCAGATGAGGCATAGGAGATGGGCATCAAAGACCAGGTCCTGAGACTAAACTGGCTGTTCTCACCCCAGCTTTTTCCTCCAGGAACACATAAATGCAAGAAGCAGACTGAAATTTGCCTCATAGGTAACTGGTAATTAATAACTTTGTTAATTCAATGAGTATTTCCTTGGCAATTACTTAGCTACAGGTACTGTGCTGTCCTACAAAGATAAACAGGATGGGCCTGTTAAGAAATCATTATGGGAACAAAGAGAAAAAAGAAAAAAAAAGAAATAATTATGGTAACAGTGACAGGAGATACAGGAGCCAGAAGAACAGGAGGTAGGTCCACAGAGCAGGGCTAACATGGGAGGACCTCCCTCCTCACCCATGTGAAACCCTTTGGGAGTTAGTCACAGGATGAGTCCTCAGGCAGCAGCATGTGGGGACTGTGAGGGCTCTTGGGGGAAGCTCTGAGAAGGACTGTCACCCCTACTTTCCAGAACTGCTTCCAGGGCAGCAGTCAAGCAGGTGTCCTATTCTAGGATGACAGCACAGCTGGGAAATTCCAGTCTGAGAAAGGAGGCCTTGCTCCACCTTGTACCCTAGTGCTCCCCTGGTGGCCCAGGTCTCATCTGGTTGTGCAGTGCCCACCTGGTGACCCAGTGCACACCTTGTACTCCAGTGCTCACTTCGCCATCCTGCAGTGATACAGTAGGGAGACCTAGGCATTGGAGTCACCTGGATGGGGTGTGCTGCCCATCAGGGCCTGATCCAGGAGACCCAGGTGGCCTGGCAGCAGCATTCTGAAGTTATCCCGATTCCTCTTGAGTGAAGTTACACTGGGGAACCACTGGTCCTAATTCCGACTCCAGAATATTCCTACTCTATCTGTTAGGAATTCCAGTAGTCTGCCAAACAGGAACCAATAACCACACAACCAAGTGACCTGGTACTCAGGGCATGTTTTTCTTTTTTCTTTTTTTCTTTTTTTTTCTTTTTTTTTTCCAGGGGAGAGCGCGAACGCAGTCCCCCACTACCACAAATTATGCAGTCGAGTTTCCCACATTTGGGGAAATCGCAGGGGTCAGCATACCCGGAGTGCAATGGGTAAGCCTCGCCCTGGGGAAACCACCTTCGTGATCATGGTATCTCCCCTGCCAGGTAAGTATATGTTTTTCTTCTTGAGAAATAAATTGGGAAGGGGCAGTGAGCTGGCAGAGGGGGGTTGCAGACTGTGGGAGGTTATGGGTTAGGACGTGGAGGGATGGGAGACTTGTGACCATATGGCCCAGAGCATTGGAGGGGGAGTGTTTTTCACAGTGGAACACCACTCAGCCATAAAATGGAACAAATTATTTATGCACTCAACAACTGGGATAAATCTCCAGAGAATTAGGCCAAGAGAAAAAGTCAATCCCCAAAGGTTACACACTGTATAATTCCATTTATATAACTTTCTTCGAATAAGAAAATTATAGAAATGGAGAACAGATTAGTGGTTGCCAGGGGCTGAGGAAGAGGTATGGACAGAACAAAATGCTTGTGGCTATGGAAGGGCAGCATGGGGGCTCAATGGGGATGGAATATTCTGTCTTGTCTGTATTGGTGTCAATGTCCTGGTTCTGATATCCCCACTATTGTATTCTAGACGTTACCACTGAGAGAAGCTGAGAAGCATTACAACTGTATATTAATCGAGTCACCTCAAGTATAAAATTTATATTAAAAAGCAGCTGCCCTGGCCAGTTTGGCTCACTGGATAGAGTGTCGGCCTGTGGACTGAAAGGTCCCAGGTTCGATTCCGGTCAAGGGCATATACCTTGGTTGTGAGCACATCCCTAGTTGGAGGTGTGCAGGAGGCAGCTGATTGATGTTTCTCTCTCATCAATGTTTCTAACTCTCTATCCCTTTCCGTTCCTCACTGTAAAAATCACTAAAATGTATTAAAAAAAAAAAAAAAGCAGCTGCCATGACCTGAGATGGAACCAAGCAACTTTCAACTCACGACAGATTAAGGGGCCAATTATTTCTCTGATAATTCAAACAAAATAACCATCTTGAGACTGTATGATGACATGAAAGTTATAAAAAAATTAAGATCAGAGAGCAAAAATCATTAGCTCCTTTTGAGGGGCAGCATTTTGACCTGGCTTCTACACTAAGTCAGAGGGCCTATCTCCTTCCTTCACCCACTTGCCACCCATGCACCCATTTACACATGCTCATCCACTCGCATACTCTCACCACCACCCACCCGCTCACATATGCTCATCCACTCACTCACACTCACCCACCTACTTGCACATGCTCACCTACTCACTCATATGCACATACCCCCACACACATGAACCCACTCACACATGCACCCACGCACACATGCACTCACACACATACCCACTCACACACACACTAATTCCCTCACCCAACGCAACCACTCACTCACCCACTCGCACATGCAACCCACATCCAACTCACATCCACTCACCCACTCACCTACTCGCACATGAACTCACCCACATACCCCCAACCTGCACACACACACTCACCCACTTGCACACGTACACACTCACTCATACATGTAGTCACTCAGACCTCCCCCGCTAACACATGCACACTCAAACAAGCACCCACTAACACCCACACACTCAGCCACTCGTACATGCACTTACTCAAACCCACCCCCTCACTCGCACACTCAAACAAGCACACACTCATCCACTTACATATGCATACACTCATTCACCAACTCATACTTGCACTCACTCACACTCATCCATCTGCAAATGTACACATTCAACCACTCATATATGCACTCACAAGTACCTACTCAGCCACTCACTCACACATGCACACATACACTCTTGCACATGGGTGTTTCCCTGGCACCTACTTCAGTGTGTGTTGGTATTGGGTATGTGGGGGCTGTGGTAGATGTGTCCCTTGAGAACCTCTACTAACAACCTGGGCTCAGTCTATCCCAGGGAGATGCAGGTTATTTTGGGGCCCAGCAGCACTTGGAGATGTGTACAGCCTTTGTACAGGGCTGGCCTGGTAAGAGGATATCATGTGCCATCAGCCGTCAGGGGCCATGGATGTAGATGGAATGTTTGTGATCACAGAGTGTACCCATGACTCTGAGGACTGCACCAGCCTGTGTTGCCTTGCCCCAGTTTGTGGTGGCAATGTGAAGGTGCCACCAAACATCACTAACAAAAAGAATTCCCAGCCCTTCCTGGAAGCACTGAGCTGAGGCCAGCCCTTGCACTGCATGCTCCAGAGAGGTGCTGAGACTCTGCACCCATTCCCTCCAAGGCAGGCGGAGGAGCTCATGCCTGGTGCCCGATTGTCCTGGTTGCAGTGCTCAGAGAACATGGCTTCCCTTCAGTCACACTCTGTGGCCATCAGCTCTTGCTCTAGAACATGTGAAGGAGACACATCTTGCCTACATTACCAGTGACCTTCTGGGACAGTGATGGCGAACCTATGACACGCGTGTCAGAGGTGACACGCGAACTCATTTTTTTGGTTGATTTTTCTTTGTTAAATGGCATTTAAATATATAAAATAAATATCAAAAATATAAGTCTTTGTTTTACTATGGTTGCAAATATCAAAAAATTTCTGTGACACGGCACCAGAGTTAAGTTAGGGTTTTTCAAAATGCTGACATGCCGAGCTCAAAAGGTTCGCCATCACTGTTCTAGGACCTCAAATCAGGCCATCCTTCCTTTGCTGACACCCATGGATATCTTCCAATTGCCTATGTAACTCAATCCAGGCTCCTTCCTCTCCAGAGTGCTGCCCCCTGGCTTATAGGTGCCATCCCCCCAATCTCCTGAACCCACCTAGCCCACTTGTCTCCCTTCCTGTGACGGGCTGAGTTCTCCTGCCTGCCTGCCTGCTGTCTGGGGCCTTCTGCTGAGAGCACTCCCTGTGAGGCCACTACCTGCTAGCGCCCCATCTCTCCTGGGCTCCATCCTCCCCCACAGCCCTGGCCCTGCTGCACTGTGGGCAGAGGACACATTTATCTTCTTCATTCAACACTTAACCCCCAGTTCCTAGTACCATCCTGGGCCCACAGGAGGGCAGGAGCAAATTCAGTACATATTTAAAGACTGGGTGAATACATATAATAAGCACGGAGCCTAGCTCCATTTCCACTGCCTCACAAGCCAATATAAATCAGAACTTAGTGATTTTTAAACTCAGATACTCATGAAACAGCCAAGATTACATTCGCATCTCTCCTTGTCCTCTCATCTTATTTATTCACTTGGTCACTGAGGGTTTGCTGGGGGCTTCTGTGTGCTGGGGTGGGAGGGACACACTCAGCTGGAAGCAGCAGATGGCCCAGCTGACCAGGCAGAGCTGGAGAGCCCTGGGCCTTCCAGGGGAAAATGGAAGCTGTACCCACAAACATGCTAGACCCTTGATCCCAGGCTCAGTCTGATTTGCAAACCCACCAATTCCCAGCAGAGGGCGGAAGAAACACATATAAAGCACAGGTCTTGTAAGGCCAATAAAAGGGTACAGAAAAATATCAAGAAAAAGAATGAATCCCGCCTCAGAAAACAAAACAAAGGATTGCCACACCCTCTAAATTCTCGAAATACAGGACTGTGTTTGTCTGTCTGTATTTGAATTTGTTCAGTTTGAAAGGCTTATAGTTCTGTTTCAGTTTCACTGGTTTATGTTTTTATTTTATTATTTCCTTCCTCTGCTTTTTTCGTTTAGATTCTTACAGTGGAAGCTTAGATTATTTGGAAACCTTTTCTCATGTTAGTATTTCATGTTATAAATTTCACTAACGGCATTGATTTACTTGTATCTTACAAGTTTATGTATATGAGTTCAAAATATTTACTAATTTTCTTTGATACTTTCTCTTTGACCAGCACATTATTTAGAGGTGTTTTAATGGTCAGGTATTTGGAAATTTTCTAATTATCTTGGGTTGTTGATTTCAAGTTTAATTCCACACTGAACAAGAAATATAATTTTTATTATTTCAATCATTTTAAACCTAGTAGGCTTTTATTCTTTTGCATAGACTGTGGCCTACCTCAGCGAATATCCTGTGTGCACACAAAAACCATGTGTGCCCTTCTGTTGTTGGTGGGTGCCCTGTAAATTCTAGCTGGTGGGCTGTGCTGTTTAGTACTTATCTATGTTGACTTTCAGTCTTCTTAGTCCATCAATTACCGAGAGAGCAGAGTTGAAATCTCCAACTATAAATGTCGATTTGTCTTTTTCTTCTTTACATTCTATCAGTTTTTATTTCATGTATTTTGAGGCTCTGTTCTTTGGTATACATGTGCATTTGGGACTCACATCTCTTCTTGGTGAAACTGATCACTTTATATTCATATAATGTCCTTCCTTATCCATGGTCATATTCCTTGTCCTGAATTCTGACAGTCATCTGACATTCAAGTAGCCACTTCAGGTTTCTTTTGACTAGTGTTCACATCACATATTTTTCTGTCCTTTAACTTTTTTAAAATTTATTTTTATTTTTGGAAATCCTCACCCAAGGATATTTTTCCATTGATTTTTAGAGAGAGTGGAAGGGAGGGGGAGAGACACAGAGAGAGAAACATCGATGTGAGAGAGACGCATTGACTGGTTGCCTCCTGCACGTGCCCTGACCAGGGCTGGGGATCGAGCCTACAAATGAGGTATGTGCCCTTGACTGGAATTGACCTGGGGCCCTTCAGTCCATAGGCAGACGCTCTATCCACGGAGCCACACCAACCAGGGCTCTCCCATAGCTTTAAAGTGACTTTAGTGCCTTTGCTGCATTTGCAGTTCAGGAGATCCTCACCTGGGCCCCTTCCCTACACAGTGCCTGAGCCCTTGTGCCCTGGTCTGGGGCCAAATCAGCATAGATCCCAGACATGCCATCAGGGCAGATCTGTCCCTCCCGAGTGGTAAGGTGATAATGGATGTAAGAATTACATCCTGAGTCTTCTAAGTGGTCCAGCTCCAGATCAGAGCTGGAGGGTGTTCTGTGAAGTCAACCTCACAGACACTGGATGATAGAGATCATTTAGAAAAGCTCATCACATAGATAAAGAAACCGAGCTCCTGAGACATGCAACTTGCATAAGGTCACATAATAGAGCTTATGAGGACCATAACCCATAGAAAAGACCCATGGGCTCTGTCCACTACACCATACTACTTTCTCAAAAGAGACTCAAAGAACCACAGCTGCTATTCATAATTGCAGGAACCCAACCCTCCATCAAGCATGCAACCAAGAAATGACTGCACCACCATCACCACCAGTACCCAACCCTTCTGTCTCCCATTCAGAGTGGAGGCTTCAGGATCCAGCTCCCCATCACCTTTTACTTGCACCCAGTTCATTTCCCCATTTCAGTCCACTGAGTCACCCATGAGCAGGAGCAGTGGGTTTGTGCAGCCCCCAGCCCAGCTAAAAGTATAAAAACTCTACTACTTCAGAAGTGGAGCCCTTGAAAGTCACCAAAGAAACCACTGAAGTCCAAGGCAAGGGTTCCAGCTAGAGTCAGAGTTCGGAGGGAGTCACATTTCCATTTTCTTCCTTGGCAAGTAGGAGCTGGAGATCTGGTGCATGATCACCAGGGCTGGATAGAGGGGCAGCGTCAGGCACAGGTACCAGACCGCGCCTTTGATCTGGGCCTGGAACCACACCAAGTACATGCCCAGGAACACTGTCACGGTAGCCATAAGATAGACCACCAGTCCACACATCAGATGATAAGAGCTTGAGGTGAGCCACCCTTGAGACCCTGGCTACCCCGGAAAAGAGCAGGCAGAGCCCACACAGTGCTTGGCCCCCTGTGGCCAGCAGCATCAGAGCCTCCACCCAGCCATGCCAGGATGCCAGGATGCCAGGTGGGGCAGCTCCCTGTGGGTCCTGCTGACAATGATGAAGCCCAGGCCCAGGGCTGCACAGAGGAGGGCTAGAGTCTGCCCCACCCAGTGCAGTCTAATCCGGGCCTTTTGGGAGCAGAAGAAGAACAGGGAGTGCTCAGGCGAGAAGAGGAGGTTGGTCTCACCATGCAGACGCAGAACACCAAGGCCATGAATACAGGGTGCCAGGAGAAAAGACCTCCAGGGTCTGCATGGCTGTACAGGGCCAGCACACACTCCTGGCCGCCTGAGCGTGTCTTTCCTGTTTGTGATCACTAGGTGCCGCTGTCCTTTAACTTTTAACCCACCAATAGCATTGTATTTCACATTGGTGTCTTGTTGACTGCACAGAGATTGATCTTATTTTTTTATCCACTCTGATAATCTCTCAGATTTTAATTGGTCTGTTGATACAATTCATTTTTTATATTTTCAGATTTAATAATTATCAACTGCACAATTCTGAAAAAATTTTAGATCCATGAGTAGTTGCAAAAATCATACAGAGTTCCTTTGTACCCTCACCAACTTCCACTTGACATAACTGTAGGACATTATCAAAACCAGTGCCAGACATGGGTAAGACTCTATTAATAAACTGCCCCAGTTTTTACACACCCCTTTGTTGGTTTGTTTGTCATATATGGGTCTGTGAAATTGTATCTCATGTATAGATCTGTCTAACCACCTGCACAAGCAGTATCACCAGGAAAAGACTCCTGTATACTATCCCTTTATAGTTACTCATTTGCCCCAACTCGAACCCCAGGCAACCACTGATCTATTCTGCATCACTATTCTTTGTCATTTCAAGAACTTTACATAAATTGAATCAAACAAATGTAATTGTTTGAAAATGGCCTTTTTCATTCCACATAATAATGTTCTCTCGAGCTGCCAAGTAGTTGGACATAACAGAGACTAGTTGCCCAGTAGCATACCATCAAATGGTTGCACCACAAATTGTGTGTCCAGTTGCCAGGAAGGGCACCTGTGTCAATTCCAGTTTTTGTTTATTACAAATAAAGCAGCTAAGAACAACAGTACACATATCTTTGTATAAACCTAAGTTTTCATTTTTCTGTGATACCCAGAACTGTGATCACTGTATGTTACATGTATATAGAAAAATGCCAAACTGTGTGCCCGATCAGCTGCAGCATTTTCCATTCCCACCAGGGCAGAGAGACTCACAGCTCTGAACTCTGCATCTGCGTCAGCACTTGGGACTATCAGGGTTTCCACTATAGCCATGTTAACAGACTAGAGGCCCAGTGCACAAAATTTGTGCACCCTCTCACAGTCTGGGAGCCCTCAGGGACTGTCCAGCTGCTGTGGAGGTGGGAGAGGCTCCCGCTACCGCCACTGCACTCGCCAGCTGTGAGCCCGGCTTCTGGCTAAGTGGCGCTCCCCCTGTGGGAGCGCAATGACCACCAGAGCGCAGCTCCTGCGTGGAGAGTATGGCCCCTGGTGGTCAGTGTGTGTCATTCTGCCCTTCGGTCGATTTGCACATTAGCCTTTTATTATATAGCACTAGAGGCCCGGTGCACAAATTCGTGCACCAATGGGGTCCCTCATCCTGGCCTGTGGGATTGGGTCGAAACCAGCTCTCTGACATCTGCCAAGGGGTCCCGGGTTGTGAGAGGGCGCAGGCCAGGCCAAGGGACCCCACTGGTGCATGATTGGGGCTGGGGAGGGATGCAGGAGGTTGGCCAGCTGGGAAGGGACTGTGGGAAGACTCCAGGGTGTGTCCGGCCCGTCTCGCTCAGTCCCAATTGGCTGGACCCCAGCAGCAAGCTAACCTACCGATTGGAGCATCTACCCCTTGGTGGTCAGTGCACATCATAGCAACTGGTTGACTGTCTGCCCTCTGGTGGTCAGTGCATGTCATAGGGAGTGGTTGAGCAGCCTTAACATATCATTAGCATATTACGCTTTGATTGGTTGAACAGCCGACCAGACCGGACACTTAGCATATTAGGCTTTTATTATACAGGATGGTAGTGAAATCTGGCTGTGGTTTAGTTTGCTTTCTCCTAACAGCGAAGGATGCCAAACATCTATTCATGTGCTATTTCCTATCCACTTGTCCCGTTTGGAGAAGTGTGTGGCCCAGACTTTTGTCCATTTTCTAACTGGACTGTTTGTTTTCTTGCTGTGGAGTTTAAAGAGTTCTCTACATATGGGGGGTATAGCCCTTGTTGGATGTATGATTTACAAAGACTTTTTCTGAGTCTCTGGTTTGTCTTTTCATATCTTAACAGAGTCTTACACTGATTAAATTTTTTTGTGAGCAAGTGTAATTTCTCAATTTTATCTTTAGTGGCTTTTGTTTAAAACTCTTATTTCTTATAGATGTTCCTAACTCTTTCTCTTATATTTTCTTCTGAATAGTTTATGTTTTAATTTTACATTTAGATATTGAATCCATTTTGAATTAATTTTTGTATAAGGTCTGAAGTTTAAGTCAAGGTTGTTAGTGAGTATTTTTGTTTTATTTTTTGTATATATACCCATTGTTTCAACATCATTTCTTGAAAAGACTTTCCTTTATGCATTAAATTGCTTTATTACCTCTGTCAAAAATCAATTGTCCATACTTATGTGGATGAATCCTGGGCTCTGTTATATTTCATCTATATGTTATCATAATTAGCTAGCTCTTATTTTTTTTTAAATATATTTTATTGATTTTTTTACAGAGAGGAAGGGAGAGAGATAGAGAGATAGAAACATCGATGAGAGAGAAACATCGATCAGCTGCCTCCTGCACATCTACTGGGGATGTGCCTGCAACCTAGGTACATGCCCTTGACCGGAATCGAACCTGGGACCTTTCAGTCCGCAAGCTGACGCTCTATCCACTGAGTCAAACCGGTTTGGGCTAATTCTTATTTTTTTTAAATATATATTTTATTGATTTTTTTACAGAGAGGAAGGAGAGGGATAGAGAGTTAGAAACATCGATGAGAGAGAACCATTGACCAGCTGCCTCCTGCACATCTCCTACTGGTGATGTGCCCGCAACCAAGGTACATGCCCTTGACCGGAATCGAACCTGGGACCTTCCAGTCTGCAGGCCAACGCTCCATCCACTGAGCCAAACCAGTTTGGCAATTAGCTAGTTCTTAATATTAATAATAGGAAAAGAGCAAAGGGGAGGTCAGACATTATAAGCATGGTCATCTGGGCAGTTTCATCAGGAAGCTACAACTTCACACACCCCTGGGGAACTTCAGATCCATTCCCTGCAAATTACTGGGGAAAAGGTGCATGTGCAGCGAAGTCAGGGTGATATTATAGGGAAGGTGCCTCCCTGTCAGTTTAGCCTGTGAAACAAAGATCATTGGCTAGGAGGGTGGAGCCAATGCAAGCATGCAAAATCTTGAAGGGTTACTTGGTTAAGCTTCCAGTTATAATTCCTAGACCAAGAATTCTCTCCAACATGAGATTTCTTGTCCAGAGAAGGAAGCAGAAGTCCTGCCAGCAAACCACCACCCAAGGACCGCATGGCTGCAGTGAGTGCAAGCCGGCTTTGTCCAAGGCTGTACCCAGGCCTCAGCTGTCGGGAAGAGATGGCTGTGATCAGAACCTCAGGGGACAAGCACACACTTGATTTATTATGTTTAATAGTTCAGTGCCCCATCAGGCTGCATAAGCCAGTACAGCAGAAACCGACAGAACTTATTAGCTGCTTTCTGCTCCTAGAGAGACTCACAATGCAGATTGTGTCCTTGGGGCCATGGAGGGGAGGGGAGTTCTGTCCTGTAATGCTCTTGCCAGTCATAGCATTGGAAAGATGGTCAGGGTTTACACAACCTGACTTCAGTGAGCATTCTGCACAGCCTGCTGGCTTGTCATTCGAGTTCATACAGACAAACGTGATGGGGTTGGGGAGCCAGTGGCCTGTCCTCTTTCCTCCCTGCTCAAGGGCTCTGGCATGCCGGCCTCATGTTGGCAGCAGTGTGGAGCTTTTCTCTTTCCAGCAAAGCGAGGGCTTCCTCCAGTCCTAGCTCTGAGAAAGTGCCCAGGGTCTAGGCTGTGACCCACCTTAGAGTGTCTCTAAGGTGAATAACAGGTCTGCTGTGGAGATAGGTCAGGCCTCCTTGAGCCCTAAGTCTTGATCCTACCTCTGCCATGTCTGCCTGCTCCTGCAGTGATGAGCTTGTGTGCCTAGCACCTGCACACAGCAGGCATTTAGTCTGTCTGCACACACTCTATCTTCCTACAGACCCTCTGGTCAGAGTGGGAGGCCAGCCACGGCAGGGACGTTCAACTGAACACTCAGTTATTCCTAGGAGTCTGGCACCAGGCACAAGACAAAGGAGCACAGCCTTCACTCTCAAGTGGCTCTCAGTCTGGTAGAAAATTCAGACTGCAGCCTGGGACAGCTGGCAATTCCAAAATTTGAAAATCCACCAACACTGCTTCAGCCTTCACACATGTGTTCCAGATAGGTTGGAGGTTCAAAAGTCCCCCTTCTGGAAGGAAGGAAAGGAAAGCTGCTTATGGCGTCAGGGTTAAGAAACTGAGGGGGAAAGGCTGGGGAATGGTCTCCATGCTTACACTGCACTGCACACCCCTCCCTCCTGCCATTGCCCTAGAAAAAAGACATTGCCCAGACCATTGCTGGCAGACATCTGAGACCACAGGGAGAAGCTAGGCATGAGTGAGTGCCAGTAAGAGAGTCAGAGAGAATGGCAGACATGCGGGGCCTGCACGACTTGGCACTGTGCAGGCTCCAGTTAATGAGCTTTCTGATGTCCTATGACTGGGCCCAATGCAGCCGGATGGACACTGACGGTGAGAACAACAGCAGGGACAGAACAGTGCTGAATGAGCCCATGGCAGTACCAGGCCGGGACCTGACCTGATGACGAAGGTGTCTGTCTGGGTATCCACACAGATGTCACCATGGGTCAGAAATGCAGCACAGCAGAGAAGAGAGCTGCCCAGGGACAGATGCCCCAAACCTGCCTCCTATAAGCTCCCGTGTGGGGACTCACAACTCCACTGTGGGTCTGCGCTTCCTGAATTCCAGGACCTCTGCAGGCCCTCTCCAGGTGAGCGCCCCCATGACACAGAGACAGGCCAGCACAGACAGGTATAGATGCCAGGACTGGGTACATAAGACCCAGAAAAATCTATAAATATAAGAAGGGATGAGTTTAATAGGGTGACTAGCATTATACATCTCTACCAGCAAAGTCAGAAAACATTATCTTTTATTTTAATTTACAAGAACCTAAAAAAAAAAATCAGTCAGATAATTCTAAGAAAAGATGTGTAAAACCTCTATGTAGAAATCAATAAAACATTATTAGGAGAAATTAAAGAACAATTGAGAATTAAAGGAAGGCATCATGTTCATGGACTTGAACACTCAATAATTTCAGATATTAAATCTCCCTAAATTGATCTGCAGATTGACTCCAACAGACAAGCTGGTTTTAAAATGCATGTGAAAAATTCATGAGGCCAAATGTAGCCAAGACATTCCTGAGAGAAAGAACCAAGTGAGACCTATTTACCAGAAAGCGAAGGCAGTTCAGTCCGTGTGACAGGGGCACAGGAACAGACAACTAATTGATGGACCACAACAGGAAGTCAGAGACAGGCACTCACAGCACGAGGAGGCAGAAGACAGTCTTTCCAATCAGTAGCATTGGTTGGCAGGGTCAGCAGGTACAGAATGAAACCCTGCCCTATTGATTCCACTCCCAAATAAATTCCAAGTGGACTGTGGCTCAACATGAGGAGACAACATAGAATACTAGCTATATGAAGTGTGGACAAGGACAGATCACTTAGACATAACAAGCTCAATGCTTTCAAAGAGACTGATAATGGACCACATTACAATTAAGGTCTGTTTATCAACAGACACCAGTAGGAGAGAGAAAAGGGACCCACAGAATGGGCGAAGATATTTGTACTTCACTTAATCACTCAGGGATGCTATCCAGAAAATACTGACTGCCTGTAGAGAAGTGGGCAAGGCCTTGACCACACACATCCCAAAAGACTTATAAATACACCAGAAGGCAGCGAATCTCATCAGTGATGAAGGAAATGCAGGTTACAGTCACAGGCTGGACACCAGGACAACTGACACTCAATACAACATGACACAGACCCCTACCCAAAGCCCTGGGAGCACAGCCTGTGCTGGAGGCTCAGCAAACATTCACAGTGGCCCCATGCCTGAGTTGGCCACAGGCCTGTACTATGACCCAGCACTTCCAGCTTCTGAGCAGAAATTTCTAACTAATATTCTGATCAAACACTACCAGAATCAGCATGTATAAAGAATGATAATACACAAGACCGAAAGGAGGTTTATTCTTGAAATGCATGAGTGCTTAATATCAAGAATTCTGTCCATGTCATTAATAAATTAAAGGAGAAGTTCAACAACCATACAAATAACAATAAACAACACTTAATGCTGACACTATGCTTACTGTCTGCCAGGTACACTCCTTGCTGCAGCTCTGCAAGGAAGGCATGTCCCCACTTCACCCCACACACAGGGCCAGGGGTCACAGCTGAGAAGTGGGGGACCAGGACTCAGTCCAGAGACAGGCTCCATATCCCTGCACTGAACACCCATGTGCTGCTTCTCAACAGCAGCTGGAAAGGCACTTAATAAAACTCCACAGCCACCAATAATAAAATAAAATAGGGGGGAAAATGTCTTAAGGTAAAGATCATTATCTCCCCAAAAAGCAAAACACTGATTTTGAGTCTGTGTCCTTGTGACCGTTTTTTGTTTGTTTGTTTGTTTGTTTTAACTGGAGAGGGGATGAGGCATAGAACTTTTATTACAACAAAGGGACACAGATAGTAATTTATACCAAGAGAAATGTGGAAATAAGGAAGAATTTTAGGTAAATATATCAAAAGAAAGGGTGCACTATAGCACAAAGAGCAAGGGAGGCTAAGATTAGTTGAGTACATGAAATTTTTAAGGAAAATAAGGCCCAGACAGTTACAAAGGCTAGGGCAGGGCTGCTCTGGTTCACGTGGATCCTGTACAGAGGTCGACCTTGAAACTGAGTCCACTCCCCCCACATCCATGTAGGATCCAAGCACTGATTCCTGTTAGGAACATGTTACCAGGTGCTCACACAGCTGTGCTCCTGTAGGAACAATGCTCTTCATTACCCTCTGGCACTGATTTGTCCACTGATTAATGTGGTGCCCCCAAAAGACACCTCAACCCCTCCCCCTGGGGCACCTTGAGCAAGCCCCACTTGTAGCACTGCTGGGGCCTGTGGCCAGCAGTTGCCTGGAACCGTCCTTTCTTAACCAGAAATAGGGCTCTGAGCAGTGGAGTGAGCCAGAGTTCATACCCAAGGAGGGGTCACAAGGAAGTCCATGGGGGTCACCATCTAGGCCACAGGGATGATCAGGGTAGCAGCGCCCCATCACTATATCTGGTCAGGGTCAGGGACTCCATGCACATCTTCAGCACTGGCCCAGAGGGAGGGGTGAGGCAGGCTCACCTCTGCAGTGGAGGGGCTTCTCACCTGAAAGGGCTTTGAGTACAGGAGGTAGAGGCCTGGCCTGGTCAGTGGCACCTGTCCTCCCAGGAGTGGCCAGTGTACCTCAGGTGTCACGGGGGTTCTCCTTATTGAGAGGGCCAGCTTCTCTTTCCTAAAAGGACACAGGGTCATTTCAGCCTCCAGAGTAAGGGCAGTGGGCATAGAGATGTGGTAACACCACTAACAGAACAGCCAACTGAGGCAGTGAGTGGCTTGCCCATGGTCACTGAGAGGGTGGGCTGTGGGCAGGCAATGGGCTGTGGGGTGGGGACACACCAGCAGCCCTAGGCAGCCTGGCCCAGGCCCTGGCCTCACTTCTCACCCTATCACCATGTGCAGCAGAAGGGCCTGGTACCTAGCAGCCGAGCCTGTGACCGCAGAGCTCAGGAGCTTCCAGCCAGACCACACTGTTCCCAGCCCAGGTCAGTCCCTGTGTAACTGCCCGAGGCACAGGCATCAAGTCTGTAGGTCACTTATGTCTTTGTGGGGTTGGGTGGGGCAGGAGGGGACCATAGCATTTGCTCCATTTCACTAGCCCAAGCTTCTGTCTGCCTGCTGCTGGGTCTCCTGGATGTGTGAGCTCATGTTCTTACAAGATTCATGCAGAGTCACAAACAGAATCACAGATACTCTTAGCGATGTTGGAGAAGTAACCTAACATGGGTTCATGAATTTAGCAGGTCATTTCTTTAAATGTTTTGATGTGTGTGTGTGTGTGTGTGTGTGTGTATTTAGTTGTTGTTAATCCTCACCTGAGGATATCTTCTCCATTGATCCTTAGAGAGAGTGGAAGGGAGGAGTAGAGACAGAGAAACGTCAATGTGAGAGAGACAGATCGATTGGTTGCCCCCTACTTCAACCAGGCCAGGGATCGAGCCTGCAACTGAGGTACATGCCCTTGACCAGAATCGAACCTGCAACCTTTCAGTCCGCGGGCCGACACTCTAACCACTGAGAAAAACACCTAGGGTGGTATTATAATATTTTAATAATAATAATATCATTACAATACTGACAAATGGCATCAGCTAAAAATACAATATATTTTTAAAAATGTGCCAAAGCAGCTAAACCATTAGGAATCTTCCCAAATGAAGAAAAGGAAAATTGAAGGGGGAAGGGAGGAGAATAGAAATAAAGACAAAAAATGTGAATAAAACTCTAAAGGGAATAAAAATGAGAGTGATACAAGAAAAATAAGTGATTCAATAGTTAAAAATAGACAAGATTTTAAAAAGGTTAAGAAGGTAGAGATAGCGTCAGAGAACTAAAAATTAAAAATAAATTCAGGGTTGGGGGAGAAGCAAGACAACTTAGGTAAGAAACTATAAGGACCAATAATAATAATAATAATAATAATAATAATAATAACAAAGTTTAAAATATGGCTAAAGACTACAAAAAAATCAGATTTAAAAACTAAGAAGACCATGAGTTGGAAATTGAGCCTGGAACTCCTGGTTTGAAAGTGACTTTGGTAAACAGGTGAGAGCATGTGTGCTGGGCCCTGCCTGCAGATGGAGTTGGGCTACAAAGATCCAGCATTCAGACACAGGAGGCAGCGGCTTAGAGTTAGTTTCCAGAAACACACACACATACTCAAACCTGTGTTCTGGTTGGGAAAACACCCCCCTCTAAAGCCTCTACCCTATGTTCCCTGCTGGGTGTGAGCTGCACTGCCCACTGAGGATGGGGCACTGACACTGTCCTGAGAGGGAAGCTGAGAGCAGGAGGAGCAGCAGCCAGGGGACTTGGAGGGAGCAGTGGTGGGCCCATTCCCCTGTGCCCTGCACTGAGCTAAGGGGTTAGAACTCGTAGTGAGGGCCCACTCTTTGGGAAGCCCACCCTGTGGGAAGCCAACTGAAGGTCCCATAGGAGGGGGCCCTGAGCACAGTCTGAGATTCCTGGCTGTCCCCTCCCTCTGCTAGACTCTCCCTGGGGGAAGGGAGAACTGAAGATGACCCCTGGGAACCTGAGGGGTCCTGGTGGCTTCTAGGGGTGGGGGCAGCCTCAGCAGAGATTGGGGGGGGGCAGCAAAGTCACCACTTTCTCACAGTAGTGACTGCACTGACTATGGCTTCTGTGTTGGGGGCAGGGGTGTCTGGTATTCCTACTGAGATTTAATCCCCTGACTTTAGTCTGCTGATATTCCCTTAATCCGAAAACTGTCTAGCAGCCAACACATTTCATTTACTTGTAATGGGTTTCGTTGTTTTTATTTGTGTGTGTTGGAGGACGATACAGTGTGTGGACAGCTGAGCTCAGTATTGCCAATGGCCAAGACACAAAGGCAGAGTTATAAACCCATGCAGAGATGCTGCACTGGGGAAGCCAACAGGACAACCAGACAGGGGTCCATATTCTCGGATATGCTCTTACTGCAAAAAAAACCAAAAACGCTTTGCAGCAGGAGTACCTGCAATTTGTCAGAAGACAGGTTTCCACTGACCTGCCCACAGCCATCCCCAGCACCCCGCCACCAGTCCAAGCTCCTGACACGCCACCCTGGGTTTCCTCCCCGGCTTAGCCATTGTGTCCCAACTTGCCTCCCTGGTTCCTCAGCACCATGGCCAGGGTCTTTGCAAACTGGGACTGCATGGGGGCGATAAGGATGGGGATGGAGATTGTGGTGATGCTCAGGAAAGCCCAGCCATGGGATGGGCTCTCTGTGCTTCTGGAACTCAGGCCAGATGGCTGTACTGGAGACAGGCGGAATATAGACCAAGACAGGTGCTATAGATGCAGCCAGGTGACAGGCCAGTGTTCCTGCCATGCTTCCTCCCTGTGCGCCTCAGCCTAGTGTAAGGCAGGGAACTCTGGAATCCAGGATGTTACCTGCTGTCCATTCCCAGATACCACTCCAGGGTTCTTTGAAAATTTCAAGCTTAGAAAGTAAAAAATATGCATTTCTCGGTCATTGAAACCAGTGGCTTTTAAAAGATTTGATTGTAACGGCAGCAGAATCCTTTCTAAAACCAGTAAAAAGCACAAAATAAAAAGGCAAAACAAATGTGGCAGAACTGCTCTGGTGAGTGAGCAGCCCCCTTGCAGCTGGGGAGACAAGACCCCAGAGGCTCTGGAAAATGGAGGGACAGAGCCACTATGAATTCTTATCCACTCCAGTCACTGTCACTGGAACCTTTTCTTACCATTTCCAGACAACACCTTCTTGTTTTGCATAAATATCACAGTATGTGTGTTCTGTGACCAGATTTTAAAATGCAGGTCTAATTTACATGCATAAATATGCACAAATCTTAGGTATGCAGGTTGATTTTCACATGGGCACTTACCATGTGATCAGTTCATGACACAACATTCTAGACCCAGAGAGAAGTGCCTGTGGCCTGTCCTGCAGTTCATCCAGCTGCATGCAGCGCTGCTTGCTGCTGTCACCACAGTTCCTTCTGCTGTCAATTCACTGCATGCAGTCTCCACTTTCTTGCCTGACTTCTTCCACCCAAAACAACATTCCTGAGATCCACCTGTGCTGTGCAGCAGAGTCAGTATCTCTAGTACTACTGACTGCCCTGCTGACTAGGGCTCCATGCAGAAGTGGGGCCACAGGGATGACCCTTATCCTGTCAATTGATAGTGGCTGAGGAGCAAGGTCTGTGTGGGGACGTGGCCCTGCTGGGGCTGCAGGATGGGGCATCCTCACAAGTCTCTATGGGACATGTTGCCCACACGTACTAAAGGGAGGACAGAGGGTCCCTTTTCTCCCGTATAAGCATTGTGGACACACATGTGTGGTGAGGCAGATTTCTAAGTTATGTGGAAGGCCTGTGCCCTGAGTCACTATTGTCTGGCTGCCGGGTCTCCTTGCTCTAGGCCAAGGGTGGACAAACTTTTTGACTCGAGGGCCACAATGGGTTCTTAAACTGGACCGGAGGGCCAGAACAAAAGCATGGATGGAGTGTTTGTGTGAACTAATATAAATTCAAAGTAAACATCATTACATAAAAGGGTACGGTCTTTTCTTTTTTTAGTTTTATTCATTTCAAACGGGCTGTAGTTTGCCCACAGCTGCTCTAGTCTCAAACGGTACCATCCAGAGCAGAGGTGTGAGCATGACACCCAGGATGCTGTATTCAGGATGTGTGCTTTGCTGGTGCCCTTCCCTAAAAAAAAACTGTTTTAAAAATTTGCCACATGAAATAAACCAGTCAGAGAAAGATAAATATCACAAGATCTCACTCATTTGTGGAATATAATGAACAACATAAACTGATGAACAAAAAGAGAGCCAGAGGAAAAAATATTTTAGAATATAATAGAAGTAATCCTGTTATTTTCAGATTTTTAATATTTCCTGCAACTTGTGTGATATTATACTATGTTAGCACAGTTTTGGTAATATTATATTTAAAATCCGTTTTTTCTTAAAATATTAATGTTTATTGCATGTAAAAAAATAAAAATTAAAAAATCAATGGAAAAAATATCCTTGGGTGAGGATTAATAAAAAAATAAATTAAATAAAAATATACTTACAATTTTAAATCAGTGATACTTTTACATGTTTTAAAAAAATCAAAATGTTGTACAAATGCATACTTTGAGAAGTCTCAATTTCTGTGTTCCTATCACTTGTAAATATTTCATCCCAAAATAAATTTAATAGTTCCTTAAAAAAACAAAAACAAAAAACCTCAACACACATTTTCTGTGAATCCTTGAGCTCATCACTTTGTCTCACATACACTGGTGTTTGGTGAGAAGGAAGGTTCTAAATTGGGTGTTGGTTTTTAATAGATGATCTAACTGACTCCACACCACTCACTGAATAATTTGTCCATTCCTACTGATTTAAATACACACCAGCCCAGCCCAGCCGCTGTAACTCAGAGGTTGAGCATTGACCTATGAACCAGGAGGTCACAGGTTCAATTCCGGTCAGGCACATGCCTGGGTTGTGGGGCTCGACCCTCAGTAGGGGGCATGCAGGAGGCAGCTAATCAACGATTCTCTCTCATCATTGATGTTTCTATCTTGCTCTCCCTTTCCTCTCTGAAATCAATAAATTTTTTTTAAAAAAAATCTCTTAAATACACACTAAATTTATGAAAGCAAAACACAACAGAACAAAACAAAGCCCACCTCCCTACAGGAACATTTTCCCACTCATCCAGGACTCCTGTCTGATGGCTCCATTTTTCACCTGGTAGGCTGTTTTTACACAGGTTTTTTCTTTTCTCTTTTAGATTCTGTTGTATTGTTTTTAATAATGGCAGCACCCCCCCCCCCCACACACACACACATACACCTTAATATGGGGGTTGCAAGCTCAGGAGACAGAGCCCAGAGCTTGGCAGAGGGTGTGAGCAGCTGGCTTCTAAGCTGGCTGCCCTGTCGCTCTAGAGCACGACCCTTGCTCGCAGCCATGCCTCTAGTGATGTCCAGATATGACAGTGGCTCCTGTAGTCCCCTTGCTACCCAGCAGACAGCCTGTGGCCACCCTCTTCCCAGGTGAGGGTGCCATGAGGCATGGGCTCCTGCCTGAGCCCCAGTAAGCAGAACCACAGTCTCTCCACAACCTCATCTCTTCTGGTTTTCTGTGAGACTCCTGCTTAGCAATGGGGCAGATGGACACTGCTTAGCAATGGGGTCTTGCTGTGTGGCACAGACACAGATGAACCAGGCCCTGCCAGATCTCAGCACCCTAGGACGAACCTGTACACCAGGTCACACGCAATGAAAAACCCATGAGACCATGTCACACTTACCCTGGCTCATATCTGACCAAAAGGATCATTACTCAAGAACACGGTCGCTCAGCTAGGACACTCTCTGCCTCACCGCAGCCACAGGTCACATGCCCGGTACACCAGGAGTGCCACGTGACCATAGCCTACACTTTCACTCCTGTGTGGTTGACCTAATGGCTCTCACACTTATATGGACATCAGCAGCACCCAGAAGATTTGGTAAGTGGACCATACTCCATGCCAGAGTTACTGACTCAGGCTGTCTGGGGAAGGGAATAGCTGAGAATCGCCTCTCCAGAAGTTCTCAGGTGATGGTGGTTGTCCAGGACCCTCAGAAAACCACTGCCTTGCACTATACATAAAATAATGCAGCCGACATTCAGAAAGAAGGAAGCCCAGTGCTCTTCCGGAGGGCACATCAGCTGTGCCATAGGACAGCCCCAGGTGACCATGCCAGCCTGCTGGTCCTTAGTCCCTGATCTCTGAAAGGCTCCTACCTTGGCCAGAATAAAGATGTGTCTTCAAGAGCTCCAGTTCTCAGGTGCTCAAGACACCAAACCTTCCCGAGGCTTCTTCACATGGTGATAATCTGCTTTATGGTGGGTGGGTTTCTGCCTCTCATGCAGAGCTGGGGGTCTTATATGAGACCACCAACATGCAAAGTGCTGAAGGTCAGAGGGCACCAGCCAGGCCCAACTCCACAATGCCCTTTCAGTTCCCAAATAAGTCAAGATCAAAAGCAATGAGCATGCTTTAAGAGACCAGCTCTATGTTTTCCCCTCCCAGGTGAGTGTGAAAGAAAAGGACATGCCCGCTGGAGACAGGTGGGGACAGAGACCAGCTGTGAGGACCAATGCGCCCACTCCTCATGCTTTATGAGAAATGGAAAGGGGTCATAGCCAGTTGCTTCTGCATTGTTGTATTTATGTTACTTCTGGAAAAACAATTGTCTATTCTGCCGTAAGAAAGGAAAATCAACATCCCAAAATACTCGCCAGGCCCCAGAGAGCAGTTCTCATTTCCCCCCGAAGGCAATTGGGGGTATAACTTTGTAATTTTATTAACATAAAAGCATACATGTTTGTCACACCAGAGTGTGTCAGTCTTCCTATCACATAAGATGACTGAATGGTCACATTATCTTAGACAATGGGGACACATGAAAGGTGCGGCAGGAAATGGAGACTGGTAAAAACTGCATTAAAATACGAGGAACCTTCCCCAGGCATGAAAATTTTATAATCATAAATATGAAAAACATTGAAATTTTCTGCCTTATCTTAATAAAATAGAAGAAAGACTTCCCTTTCCTCAAGATTGGAAAATGGGCAAGAAAGAGCCCTTAGAAACATTACATGAGATTGCTTCAAAGGCTGCAGTTGGAAGGAAATGGGCATCATCCTAAATGAAGAGTATTTGCACAAAGGCATTACTTTCAAGAAGAGAAAAGCCTCTTTTCTTACCGAGGGTGCAATTGCTCTTTTTTTCATCTAAAATGTAGAGGAATACATAATCTGAAGTACATTTAGTTTTCTGAACTTGGCCGTAGACCCATGTTTCCTGGAGAGTTAGTTAAAATACAAATAAAATATTAAATATTTTATCTATGAAAGGTAAAAAACATTTTTCCCAATAAAAAATAAATTGAGTACCATATGACTTTGATTCTGGCAAACCATTTCTGGAAGTATTTTTCCCAGCAAATTCAAAGAGGAGATATAACATGTTTCAGTACGGCACCAGTGATCAGTTCAGATATTGCAGACATTTTTTTCTATTCATTATTTACCAAAATATGTTTAAGGATCCTGAACTAATAGAATACCTTAGTTCATTTATAGGACAGGAAAAAAACCCCAAAATTTTGTTATTTATAAGCTAAAAAATTCAGGTTTTACAAACACTTTTAAACTATTATACGTTCCGCATCTGCTTTATCACAAAGCAATCACATTTGCTGGCCTTCCCAGAGACAAAAGAAGTATATTATTTCTCAAGATAAGTATTAAACTCCAAGTGCATGTTGTCCATCCAGTAGTAATATACAAGTATTATCCTTATTCTGATATGCAGATCTCACTGTGTGTTCATACTACTGGAAGCCAACAGCTCAACTGTTTCCTTGAAAGGTTGACATTCCCAAACAAAGGCGCTCACTACACTGAGAGCGCAGAGCCCCAATCCACAGGGGTGGCCGATGTTTCTGAGCATGAGAATCATATTCCCACATCTACCCCAGTATCACTGGCAGCAAACATCAGTAAAATTACCTATTCATTTTTCTACATAATAACACTTTATCATTAGAGTGCTAATAGTTGACCCTGATCCTTAAAAAGGAACCAGATTATTGAAATAAAGGACTCAATGTGAATACCATCATCTGAACTTCTAGAACTACCTATATGTATGGCACCCTGTCCATTTTCCCTTCCCTAAGCAAAGTGCTGTGTTGCTGCAGCAGGACCTCCCGACACTTCCTGATGACCTGCACCCACCCCACTTCTCGCCCTGGACACCGTGGGCTTTGTGTGGAGTGAGCCTTGGCCAGCCTCTAGCAACCCCTTACCTCCAAACACAGCAGCTATGAGGTCAGGCAGGGCTGGGTGGATGTGGCTATCAGACAGATGGTCACTCTCCCCGTTTAGAGAAAGAGAAAATTAGAGTGGTGTTTTGTTCTAAACCAAAAGAGGCTACAAATCCCATTGGCCTCAGGTTGGAAACCTCGTGACATGGGACCAGGCACATGTGACCTACTTTTTGCCCAACTCCCCTCCTTCTGTTGGAGGGGTGCGCCTGGCACGGATGCTGTCATTTCAATGACTCCTTCACCCAAACAGCAGCCACCGCACAAATGCCTGCAGGACATCCAGTGCTGTAGCTAAGCCCTTGGAAAGGAAGGGGTGGGTGGGGGGACTTCACGGACCAATATTAATCAAAATGCAGCTCTAAGACTTCAGCTGTCACTGCCGCTGTCAGCTGTCTGCCCTGAACGGGCCTCATATGAAGAGGGTTCTACCTACGAATAGCGGGCATGGTCCTGGGACTGCAGAGTCACCAGGGTGAGGGGCCTGAAAAAGCACCAACAGTGAATTTTAGCCTCTACCATTTTTTGTTCATTGTGATCTAGAGCTTCCAGGTCCAGTCCTAAAAGCAAGCCGCACACAGAAGCTCAGTAATTGATGAGCCGTGTGTGTCCTTCAGAGCCACCCAGAAGTGAAGGCTCTGATTTGGGCAGTGTAGGATGGAAAGGTGGACTGGGACCTCAGAAGAGAACATAGAGAATGCACACTAGTCCACGAATCAGGACAGGTACTTCCGCACCAAGCAGGAGAAAGTTGCCCTCTATCTCCACCTTTTACTGAGTTATTACCTATATCTTATCACCTTACACAAAATCAGGCACAAATAAATGACAAAACACATATCAGGTAGTGGTAAAAACATGGATGCAGAGTGTACTTGCTGGCTGTGAGGACAGGTGTGCATTTGGCCAAGGGGCACTGAGCTGGCCACTGTGTGCACCTACAAACTAAGTGGTGGTTTTCTCACACCAGCAAAGGCACACAGAGAGAAGGGGATGGCGTATGTAGGTATCACTGACCACGGTCAGACTTTCTGTTCCTTAGGGAAAAAAACTTAACACAGGTATTCAATATAATATACATATGATGTATTATAGAAGTGTACACCTGAAACCTATATATATTTATTAACCAATGTCACCCCAATAAGTTTGATAAAACTTTAAAAATAAATAAATAAATGAATAACACAAGTACTGGATGCTCATTACAGAAAACAATAGAAAAATACATTATGCAAAAATAGCCTATAAATACTCAGAAAGACCATCAGTGATAGTGACATATTTGTAAAGTCTACCTATTCAGACTTTATTTCCAGTAGGTGTGTGCTACTGTATTTTTAACAAAAATAGGACCAAACCACCCATGATTGTTCTGTTTTTCTCACTTACCATTATACACAAAATATTTTCCTATGTCAATATGTTTAAATCTAAATAATAGTGATCAAATTCCTATGCCATTCTATTTTATGCATTTTAATGCATAAGAACATAACCAATCTGCTATGTTTATGTATCCAGGTTTTGAATTGTCACATTAAGCAATGTTTTAATAATAATCTTTGGGTGTACCTCTTCATGTCCTTCTCTTATTTCCTTGGAATACATGTTTATAATTACAATTTCTGGGTTAAAGGATACATGTGCTTGAAGCTCTGGCACACAGAGACAAAATGGCTCAGTCAGTCGCATTCTTTGTGCCCGACCTCTCACCCTGGGGCAGGCTCTGTCATTGGTGCCCAACTGAGCCAAGTCCTGGGGACATCAACATTAAGCGTACAAGCAGAGGAGGAAAATGCTAATAGTGAACATTAAGACAGCCTTGTAGTTCGTCTGGCACTGTTAGCTCACTCCTCCCAGTAGCTCTCCACAGAGGATCTGCTCTTATTCCTCCAGAAACAGTAGCACAGTCACTCATGCCTTGCTTAGGGTCATAATGCCCAGGGCATCAAGGGCCCACACTCTTGCCGACCGGGTATCTGACAGCATCCAGTGTTACTGAGAGACAGTGAGGGAGGACTGGACACCGACTTTTGGATTTGGCAGGGGGAGATCTGTGGATCTTGACAAGGCAGGTCTGGTTCAAGATGAACAAGTGGTGACAGCAAGGCCAGTTGTCAAAGGGACAGAAATGGGTGGTTATTGCAAGTGGGCGTGCCATCAAAGGGCATGCCCACATGTTCATATGCGGTGGAAGCAGAGAGGGGGAGTAAGGCAGGAGCCAAACCCTTGAAGAGGTGAGAGGAAAGGAAGCAGTGTGCAAAAGAGATATGAAGGACCAAGGTCACCAGCTGAAGAAGAAGCTGAGGGTAAAGGGACCACAAAGGAGATGAGGAGGCATGGCCCAGAGGTTGAGAAAAAATGGGGAATGGTGGCATCCTGGCCTGAGGGTGCTCCAAGCCTATCCTCCACATGTGCCCTCAGAACTCTGGTCAGCCCAACTCTGGTTTACATAACCATCCTCGCTCTTGACCACAGCCTGGGACATCCCAGTCATGTGAAAGGAACCATTTCCTCTGGCTCCTCTTCAAACCCAGAGCAGACTTGTAGTCTGCTGTGACCAGTCACTGACGTGCAGCTGACACAGACACCTGGAAGCTGAAATGCTTTTAACCTTCCTCCATGGAAAGAGGAACAAAGCAAAGATCAAAACAGCACAGGACACAGGCTTACAGAATTGGGTCAAGCACCACGAGATTAAAAATGCTGAGCTGCAATTCAAAAAAACACACTAAAACCAGACAGACAAAATCTGGGCAGGGTGGGTGAGGAAGCTGGTGCTTAGAGGAATGGCAAACCTTCAGAGAGTTTACAAGGGGATCCTTATTGAGTCTTGTGACTTCTTAAGATGCACATGCTTCTCAGACAAGCACCTGGGAGATACATTAACTCAGAACTTACGGAATGTTTGTGTTGGGAATCTGGATTAATACAAGAAACAGCTTGAAGCAGACTCCCCATGGCCACTGCTATTATGGCCGTAGGTGAATAAAGCATCCTTGAGTATTCTTAAGGCTTTGGCAGTGCCTCATAATGTAAAACTCATGGGGAATAATCTAGAACTGGGCTGGAGAGTACTGAGGCATGTGAGCTGCAGAAAAAACCTCTGAGGCCTTGCTTGATTTACAGGTAGAAACTAAGGCCAGAGAAAGTCAGTCCTGCAGGCTCAGAATCTTGAGGTCCATCGGAGAGAATGTGGACCTCAGGGAGTTGGAGCAAGCAGCACACAGAACACATGCTCCTGCACACATGCGTACACATTCCTACACCTGAATACACATGCACATAAACTCCTGCAACCATGCTTCTATACATGTGCTCTATAGAAGTGTATACACTCTTGTGCACACTGGCACACAAGCTCCTACACACATGCATACACATTCTTACACCCATGCACACATGTTCTTCCATCTGTATACTCTCCTGCTCACTCACAGGGAACCAGTTAAGAAGCTGATAACAGACCCAGCTCTTCAGATTCCCCACCCAGCATTCTTTACAAAATAGTAGGATGAAGATCTACAGAGTGAAAACAGGGAACACCAAGGGGAAATTAGTTCTAAGGATTCCCATGCTTCTCAAAAACTCAAAGGAAAGAACCATGGAGAAATATTTCTGCCTCAGCATCGACCTGCCCCTGCAAACGCAGACCAATTTCTTCAAACACCAAGTCAACGCAACACGTGACCTCTCAAGAGCCAACAAGGCAAGAGGTTCCCACATTATCATTGCATCCACTGCCTTTCTTTTTTTCTGTCTTCTTTTTTGTGTTGTTAATCCTCACCTGAGGATATTTTTCCCATTGATTTTTAGAGTGAGTGGTAGGGAGAGAGGGAGGAGGAGAGGGAGAAACAGATGGAGGGAGAGAGAGAAAGACAGAGAGAAAGAGAGAGAGAAGTTAAAGAGACACATCAATTGGTTGCCTCCCACACGTGCTCTGAATAGGCCAGGGACTGAAACTGCAATCAGGAATGTGCAGTTGACCAGGGATTGAGCCCACAATCCTTCAGTGTACAGGCCTATGCTTTAACCACAGAGCAATATCGGCCAGGGCTAGACTGCTTTTCTTTGTTAAACATTCCCTTTCGTGGTCTGTCTCTCTCCCTGGCACTATTGCCCAGTTGACACCCTGTCATGAACTAAAGAGACTGAAATGCAGATTGGACCACATGGAACAAACTTCCTTTTCAAAGATGAGTCTGGCTTTGTTACATACATTCTTGGTAAACAAACACATAAGCAAACAAAAGATACTTTACAGCAACTCACCTTCCCCCATAAGCGGCTCTAAGAGTCAGAGCAGATCCATAGACACAAATGTTCAGACTTGTGGTAACTTAGAGCATCATAACTGGAACTGGTGATTTATGGAAGGCCTGGCTTTTGTCCCACCTACCTAAAACAGAAAAACACAGGGCATATGAACTTAGAAATTTATGATCCTATCCACTAGGGTCAACAGGATAGCTTTTTTTTTGCATTCAACTGAGTAGCAAACATGTCTTAAGCATTCAGGTACAAGGCAGGCGCAGGGTATGGAAACGCAGTGCCAGGGAGGACTTACCCAGGAACACTGCCCTATTAAAACCCAAATGAGGCAGCTCAAAACATGAGGAGGCTTCCATTTTATAAATGAGAAGTCCAAAGAAATTTTTTGTAAACTGAAAACTTTTGAGAATGTAATTAAAACAATTAACTTTCTATTATAATATTTAATATATTTATATGTATTTATATGGATTTTAAAATAACATTTATGAAATTATATATGAATTTAAATACATAGCTGATATTCCATTTTCATGGCTAGTATAATAATTTAATTATAACGCTCCCATTTCAGTATTCAATTTTGTCCAAATAGAGACACTCTCTCCTCCATCTGATGTTTTTCCAGAGTGCATCATTTTCACCTTGGTCTATCTAAGTTTCTTGACTTTTACATTTTGAATCATGTTTGTAGCTCGAACTCGAAATTTAAACCTCAGTCACAAGTATCTATTTTCATAACATTATAGTCTTTGCTGTATTTTTCAATCTATTCCATATGTGTATATTTATGACCACTACAAATTATTGTTCTAGGCATCGTCAAAGGCTTGTTTATAACAGTGTCACAACATTTGGAATTGTGAGATCATAGCACCAAAAATAATTAGAAACTTACGTTAAACTTCTTTGCCTTTCTCTGAGTCAAACAGGTAACCACTTTAGGCAATAAATAACAGCAATGTCTGTATATGTCTCAAGCTAAAATTTCTTATCCATATAATATGTTGAGGTTCAAAATGTAATAAATGAAAACACCACATGCAAAGAAATTCCATATAAGATAACATTAAGTAAAACCTCCCTTTCATATGGGCACACACCATCTCACTTGGGAAGACAGTCACAGTGCAGTCAAATGCTCAAAATATTACTGATCGAGGATCAGAGAGGCCTTGCTTGTTTAGTTAGGCCTAAGGTCAATAAGTGAGAATTCACCAGAAAACAATGGAAGAATTTTTAACATGAGGCTAAGACAATTCAATGGGGAAAGAGCAGTCTTTGAAACATATGGTGTTGGGAAAACTGGGTATTCACATGCAAAAGAATGAACTTGGACCCTTACCTTATACCATATACAAAAATTAATTCAAAATTTAAGAGGAATTTTTAAAAGGAGAAAAATAACAAGTGTCAGCAAGGATACAGAGAAACTGGAATTCTCATACATTTGCAGGTACAAATATAATATGGTATAGTCGCTTTAGAAAACAGTCTGGCAGGATCACAAAAAATAAACAGAGTTACCATATGACCTAGCAATTCTACTCTTAAGTGTATAACCATGAGAACTGAAGATATGTGCACACAAAAACATGTACATGAATGTTCACAAGCAACATTATTCATAATAGCAAAAAAGTGGAAAAACCCAAATGTCCACCAATTAATGAATGAATAAACAAAATGTGGCATATTCATACAATAAAATATTTAGCAACTAAAAAAGAAATGAAGGACTGACAGATCAACATGGATGAACCTTGAAAACATTATGCTGAGGGAAAGAAGCCAGACAGAAAAATTGTCTCATCCCATTTACATGAAATGTGCAGAGCGGGTGATCCAGAGACAGAAAGTGGACTAGTGGTTCCCAAGGCTGAGGAAAGAGGGGAATGAGAGTAACTAATAGTGAGTATGAAGTTTCTTTCTGGGTGATGAACATGTTCTGTAAGTAGGTAGTGGTGATAGGTGCCCAACTTTGTAAATATTCTAGAAACTACTAACATGTACACTTTAAAAGTGTGAATTGTATGGTATGTGGAAAATATTCAACTAAAAAAAAAACCTAAAGGTAATAAATACTTATAAGTTTTTTTAAAAGCAATAGAAGAAACCTCTCATTAAAATGGCAAAATTAGCATGTGTTTATTTCCACCTTATAGAAACAGCACTAAAACGATACAAGATAAAAAGGCACAAACTAACAAGCACTAAAAAGTCAGGAGAATTGAAAACAACCAGCAAGCTCTGTCAACACAACCCTGGAATCTGGACAGTGGATGAATAAGTTGTGACTAATATGACCAAGCAAAGAGCGATGAACCTAAGCCTATAAGGAAGAAGTCACTAGGAAACCCTGGTTTACATCATGGATTCTAGAAGGCTAGCACTTGGCACACCCAAGGTAAGATGTGGAGGTTAGGGAATAAGAACAGAAATCATAATTTACATTTTCTGGAAGGAAGTTTCAGGCCCCCAGAAAGCCTAATCACTAGGTGAGTACTCTTCTTTTCCCAAGGACAACTGGAGATTTCCCTCTGAAGAGGGTGGCCCATTCAGGGTATGACAACTAGCAATTCTTAAGACAGGGAAATGCTGAGATTAAAACCAGGGTGCTATGTGAAAGAAAACAGACCAACAATGAGATCTCTTGCCCCCTTCTCTCAAGAGGCTCTCAAAATGCTAGCAGACAAGGATTATTCCCTCAATAAGTTACACACAACAGAAATAGTATACATAGAAATCTCTGATACCAATGCAATCAAACCAGAAATTAATGTACTTTAAAAAATATATTTTATTGATTTTTTACAGAAAGGAAAGGAGAGAGACAGAGAGTTAGAAACATCGATGAGACAGAAACATCGATCAGCGGCCTCCTGCACGCCCCCCACCGGGGATATGCCCGCAACCAAGGTACATGCCCTTGACTGGAATCGAACCCAGGACATCCCAGTCTGCAGGCCGACGCTCCATCCACTGAGACAAACTGGCTAGGGCTAGAAATTAATGTACTTTAACCAAAGGACAATTAACATTGTTTTAGAAACATCTAAAGCAAGGGTGGAGAACATCTGGCCTATGGGTGGTATAAGGCCCGTGAAATCATTTGGTCTGGCCCTGCCCAATCATTAGGAGTGAGTTAATTAAATGTCTGATTATATATAGCAGGCTAATTTTTAAGCTGATAATTTTGTATGGCCTGAGAATGAGGTTATAAATATTCAAATGGCCCCTGGCAGAGAAAAGGTTCCCCAGCCCTGATCTAAAGGAAACTAGTTTACTAAATATAAATAGCCCTACGTCACTAAATCAGTAAGGAACACCCCAAGACAAGAAATCTGGACAGTGATGTGACAGACACATTCATGCAATGACACCCTTCTTCCAACATCACCAACACGTGTCAGGGAGCCAGGGCCACCCAGCACCCTGTGGAGTTAGATATAAATAATGATGAAATTTCAGAGGCTCTGCTGTTTACTTTTCAAAACACAATTGGGCCCTGGCCAGTGTGACTCAGTTGGTTGAGCGTCATCCCATGCACTAAGAGGTTGCTAGTTCAATTCCTGGTCAGGGCACATGCCCAGGTTGCAGGCTTGATCCTCTCAGTAGGGGGCTTGCAGGTGGCAGCGGATTTATCAATGTTTCTCTCTCTCATCATTTCTGTTTCTCTCTCTCCCTCTCCCTCCCTCTCTCTCTCTCTCAAATCAATAAAAACATATTTTAGCAAAGAATTGGGAGGGTGGATCTGCTCTGTGACCTCCTGCTAGCCATTAACTGTTAAATACACACACACACACACACACACACACACACACACACACACACACAAAACACAATTGGTATTAGGAAGGGAGACAGATTGAATGAGGGACACAACTCCTTTCCTCACCTCTATGGCCTTCCCTCGCTGCACGACCCACTTAGGAACAGCAGAAGCCATGGTTTTTAATGTCTTGCTGAACAAGCCGCCACAACAAATCAGCTTCAAAGGACTAGTCCCCAAGGGCATCACATCCCCTCCTGGACACAGTCCAGACAAAAGCAGCCCATTAAGCTGCAAACTCCACACATACTGGCAAACACACACTCACATGTGTGCACACAGCACAGGGCATGTACAGCTCACATGGTTATTCGTGCTCTGATACAGGGTGTGGGCTCCACCAGGAATTTGAAACATCAGACAATCACAAGGCCCAGTGCTGTCCTACGTGCTCCCACTGGCCTTCTCCTATGCCTTCATCTTGCCAGGAGGGGGTGATGAGGGGAGGGCAGCTGAGAATGGTGTGGAGAAAGGGGCCATGTTGGGTGAGGTATTTTAGGCCATTTTAAGAATGAGAGCAGGTGGAATCTGCAGAAAACCAGGATCAGAGAGGGTTTTGAGAAAAAAGGAGGCATGATAAATCATGATATTTTAACATGAGCAACCTGGCTGCTGGTGTGGAAAACAGGCTGAAAGTAAAGAGGGGCAGGAGAAGAAGTCAGGAGCGAATTTAGGAAATTAAGCAATAATCCAGTAAAGAGATATCACTGTAAGTGCAGCGAGGAAGTATGCAGTGGCTGTGAGGGCCCATGGCTGGGAAATCAGTCGAATGAGCGACACCCAAGCCAATCCAGCAAACGGCCTATCCAGCGGGAGATGCCAACATGCCATTCTGTTACAGTTCACACATTATAGTGACAAAGTAATGAAGAAGCAGAATACATGAAAACATGCAAACATGACAGTGTGTGTGGGTACAATGCCACACCTGCCATTTAGAGGTTACTCCTTCTCCCCCAGCTGTCAGAGAACAACAAAAAAAAGGGCCATGTTCTGATTCACTGTGCATGCTTCAACAAATGTTGAAGATAGGAAATCAACAGACAAGGCTTTCTACCCACTTGGCAATTAAATTAGAAATCATTAGCAAAAGATAACTTTGTAATCCCCCTAGACAGAACATCTTTTCCATGATTCTCAATAAGAAATGAATGAGACAACATCATAATGAAGTCAGAAAATAATGAAACCACAACAATAATAAAATTACTACATGCCCAAATCTCAGGCAAACAGCTAATATAGAGCTCACAGGAAAAGTTACCGCTTTAAAACATATATAGAATAGAGAAAGAAAGGCAAATATTAGTAAGTAAAAAGACCATTTTAAGAAGTTAGAAAAATAACAGAAAGTATCCACAGAAAGTAAAAAGGAGGTATTAATAAAGAATAGATCAGAAAAGAAACAAGAGGCAATTGAGAAAAATGAACAAATATAAAATTTATTTCTTCAATAAAGGTCTAAAAATACACAACCTGCTGATGACATTGATCAGAAAAAATAATCCAGAAGGTACAGATGACATCAGGAATTTAAAGGAAGACAAGGGCTCCTGTTTCTGGACCAGATGAAGGAGATACGTTTCTCCTTATTCTTCCTGCTGAGTCTCACTAGAACTTGATGGGAGGCCTGGAGGATGGACGGTATAGCTTCCCCACAGCCAGGAGGGCAACCACTCTCAAAACTTTTGATCTCAAGACCCCTTTACTCTCTTAAAAATCACTGAGGACACCAATGTGCTTTTGTTTGTGTCGATTCTACCCATCACTATTTACCTTATTAGATGAAAATTGAGGAACTTTATATATTTTATGTAATAATTTTAAAATAACAATAATAAACCTAATACAAGTTAACAAAAGTAGCATTTTATGAGCAATGTTTTCCAAAAATTAGTGAGAAGTGTGGCACTGTTTTCTATTTTTGTAAATCTCTTAAAGTCTGTCCTAATAGAAGACAGCAGGTTCCCATATCTGCTTCTGCATTTAATCTGTTATGATATGTGTGTTTGGGTTGAAGTATGTGAAAACAATTGGTCTCAAATGAACATGCTGCTGGAAAAGGGAGAGAGAATTCCATGACCTTTTCAGATAATTAGGGACATTCTTCTTTGCCACAATACCAGAACTCCACAGTGGTAATTTCTTAAAGGCTATTTGCAAAGTGTACTCTGAAATCACAGGAAAACCCACACCAATGAACTTGCTAAACTATTACATTTTAAAAGCCATTGGTCCACTGAAACTCTGAATATGCCTTTACCAAGGCATAGTTTTTATAACAATCTTATATTGGTCATTGGAAAATACTGGTTCACTGACTTATGCCGATCTCCACATCACACATTTTACTATACAATATTAAAAATCACATTTGTTATACCATCACCAAGCTTATCAGAAAAATCTTAAAATATTCAGGAGCTGTGGACAGTGGCAGATATTAGGTTTTGAAAAATTCTAACTTTTGCTTGTGAGCTCAAAGGCACGTTAAATTGAGAAGCATTTATTCTAGAAAACCTTCTAAATCTCAGGTCTTATGACAAAGGCTGGGAGCCTTCTTGTCACATGTGTCTAAGCATAGCCGCTGACCAGGCATGGGTGAAGACAGGCTTGCCCACACAGGTGCAGTCCTAGGAAGTCGGCCCTGAAAATAAACATGGGACACCAAGCAGGGAGCTCACGCTGTGGAGAAGACAGGTTCCACAATTTTTCAGGCAGGAGGAAACTCAAAAGTGTGCCATTGGTAAATAAGAGTTATCACAGTCCTCTTATTCCTGACAACCAGCATTGCTAGTGACACAGGCAGACATAACCAAGAATCCTGGACCACAGACACCCATGTTGACCTGCTCTGCTCTACATGTGTGAATGCATGTGTGTGCATATGTATGTGCTTTCAGATATGTGTGGCATGTGCGTGTCATGGCAGTCCAATCAAACCTACAGAGAAACCAAAGCCAAGAGAGTTGCCTGTTGTGCTGGGGTTGCTCCACAGAGGCAAGACCACAAGAGAACGCTTCTAGGTGGAAACGCTGAGGGCATGACACAGCTGTGGATGATGACGGAGAAGTACAGGCGGAAGGCTAGCATGAGGAAGTGGGAGGTCAATCCTGGACAAGGGAAGTGAGAGGCTGGTCCTTTTCCTGAGCATGAGCAGGATCTGGGCACTCAGGCTGGAGCTCAGGGTGAGGTTTGGAGATGGAACCAGAGTTGTTGCGCCTAGATGAAACTGAGTGTTTGGCCCCAAGCAGATCTAGGACCAGTCCCCAGGGCAATGTGGATGGAAAAGAGAAGTGGAGGTAACACAGCCAGGACCCACCAGGGTCCACATGTTTTCTGAGGGCGGGTTCTGCTTCTAACAACTTCAAATACACCAAATTCACCTGTAAGGGATGACCTGCCAGCTCTGGACATGAGGAATCTTTGTCAGGAAAGAAGTGGATGGAAAAGGATACGTGGGGGACTTTTTGTTCCCTCTCAGAGCACACTCCAGACACATGGCGGTGAGGGGACACATGGTAGAGACGGACACTGACCCCAGCCTGTTGGCTGGCTGTCCTCACATGGTTTTCCCTCAGCATCCTGTGCACAACTGTGTTGCCCCATCCTGAGCGGGGTCTTCTCCAAAGAGACTCAAAGGACATTGGTCAACGGAACCCCCCAAACTCAAAAGGGGCAGTACTTTCAATCTGAATATTGCACCTGTCTATCACAACAAAGCCAGAACTGTGAGGATGCAAGACTCTGGCCACTAGGTGGCAGCAAAGCTCTATGGTCTAATGGCAGTCCTTCAAAGGAGCACTTGAAGACACACAGAATGTGTCCCCCAATGAGGTTAGGTCTCTCACCCAGGGGCCTGCAGACCGCAGCCTTTCCCTTCTATCTACCTTCTTTATTCAGGACTTTCCATTCTTTGTCCATATACACTGGTCCCATTTCCCAGCTGCCAACTTCAAGGACAGCTCTCCTCTGCTGGGCTCCAACATAGCTGCTGGGGAATACTTGAATCCAGGCTGTTCCCCCCGCCCTCCAGAGCTTCCCATCCTCACAGCATGCATGGTCCTCACACTATTCCTGGTCTGCACATTACACACCACGCTTCCCAGCGAAGGAAGCACACTTATGGCACATCTGCTCCCACTCGCTGCCACCCTTTGGTTGTCAGCCTTATCACCACATGGCGGCACTCACCTTCATTCCTCCTCACAGCTATTAGTCCCCTGAGCACTTCTCACACTGCCTGCCCCAGAAGGCATAGCACTGCATGGAAATGTCCTCCATGACTTCCAGGCACACCTGAAAGTGTGTGCAAAGAAACATTTCTTCAAGGTGGCACCATGTTTTCAAATTCTGAGCCACAGAACCTTTTTTCTAAAAGCAGATTTCTGCAAATGTTCAATACATGCATCAGTTTGCATGTGCGGCCCTGAGAGAAGCCCAAATGGGACCCAGAGGCCACCTCACGGCTCCACCACACCTGCAGATGTCCCTGCACATCCCAGAATGTTCTGTAAAGCACTGGAATAGGAGGAAGAAGCGAGGACTTGACACCTCAGATCAGGGTCAGAGTCCCAGCATCTTCACCAACTGAGACCCAGGAGCAGTACTGTCTTGTCTGGAAAATGGGTGCATTTCCACTCAGCCTCTTCCCATCAATGGTCTGCAGTGAGGACCCAATGAGGTAATGGTTAAGCACATGCTCACCATATCATGTTAAAATACAACACGCTACATAAATTCAATCTGGAAAGAAAACATACTTTAATTACTATGGAAAATGCTTATTGTCAGTCTTTCTTACTCCCATTAATAACATTCAAGTAAACTGCTATTACAATGCTTTTGTGAAAATGGTTTCCCCAGAGATGCCAACAAAACACACTGTGCCTAGCTGCTACCTGGGGTCATCCACAGGGTTGGGAGTGCCCTCTGACACTTAGTCACGGGATCTTGGTGAACAAACAAGAAGGACACATGGCAGGGGCCTTGTTTATCTATTTTACAGGTCAAATGCTCACCACTTCAGTGCACTGGAATGCCAGGATTGGACCACAGGAGAAGAAGATGTTACAGGACCCAGGTCTAGAGAGGTACAAAAGCAAGTCTGCATGGTACACTTCCACAGACCCCACTGGACCACCAGATACCCAACACACGGCCGATGACAAACTCCCCTTGGGCATCTTCCCCTCCAAGTATGGGCTCTCATCTTAAGCTTGTCAGGCTCACAGAGCTCTTGGAGGTTAAGCTCCTGCCACTTGACCCACCAGGAGACTGTCTGTGAGGCCCCCTGCCAGGTGTGAGCCATTCATGTTACACCATTGCCATGAGCATGGTGACTTTGCTGGTGCAAGCCTTAGCTCCCTCCCTGGCCATGACAGCCACCTACTCACAACTTCTCAAATCCAATCACACACTTGCAAGACCTCTTATTTGTCTCCATCTTCACTTTAAAGTTAATTTTTCAGGCTGCAGTAACTGAAGGTACACAGCCCTCCTAAACTCAGTTCGCACAGCTGGCGTGCATCTGCTCACTGCTTCATGGTGCCGTGGGTTACATTAGCGATGTGAATTCAAATAGAAACTTGTTCTTACTCAAGTCCTGTCAGAAGAAAATACACTTTAATTCACTCCACAATCAAGACATTACATGATTCAAAAAAGTCTCTCTATCAAAAAGCAAGCAATCCTAAATCTGTATGTGCCAAGCAACAAAGCCACGAAATTCAGTAAGTAAAATCTGATAAAACTAAAAGAATAATAGACAAATCCAAAATTACATTTGGAGACTTCAATACCCCGCTCTCAATGACTGGCAGAACAACTAGACAGATAATCACCAACAATGTAGAACTTAACACCACCCACCAAAATGAGGTGTTAAACACTCTATTTGACAACAGCAGAACACATTCTTCCTAAGCACCCATGAAGCATTCTCCGAGGCAGACTACATCCTGAGCCATAAAATTAATCTCAACAAATTTAAATAAATTAAAACACCACAGAGTGTGTTTTCTAATTACAATTAAATCAAGTCAGAAATCAATAACAGAAAGATAACAGGTCTGTCTCTAAGCATTTGGAAATTTAACAACACACATCTAAACAATCCATGGGCCACAGAGGGAAGCTAAGTAAAATTTAAGATGTATACTGGACTGAATGAAAATGAAAAAACAACATATCAAAATTTATGGAATTCAGCTAAACTGGTACTGTGAAGGAAATTTTAGGATTAAGTGTCTAAATTAGAAGTGGCCTCAAATCTGTAAGCTAAAAATCTCACTTTAAGAAACTAGAAAAGGAACCAACTAACCACAAATCAAACAGAAAGATGGAAACAGTAACAACAAAAGTAAAAATCAATGAAATTGCAAACAGAAAGTAGAGAAAATAAATGAAACAAAAAGCTGGTTCTTTGAAAGGTTCAATAAAATTGACAAACCTCTAGCTAGACTGACAAAGAGAACAGCAGACACAAACTACCAATATTAAAAATGCTACAAGGGCTATCACTGCAGTCCACGGACATGAAAAGGACACTAAGGGAATACTACAAACAACTTTACACACATAAATTTGACAACTCAGATGAAATACACCAATTTCTTGAAAATTACAAACTACCATAACTCACCCATTATGAAATAGATTAGTTGGATAACTCTAAACTATTAGAGAAAATAAACTTGGTTTTAAAATCTCCTGAAAAGGAGATCCTCAGGCCAAGCCAACTTTACTGGGGAATTCTATGAGATGTTTAAAGACATTAGCACCAATTCTATACAATCTTTTTCAAACAAAAGAAAACAAGGGAATTCCATCCAACTCTTTCAATATGTCACTATTACCCTAACAACAAATCCAAAGAGAGAACATAAAAAGAAAACTGCAGACTAATGTTCCTCGAGAACATTACCAGGGATGCAAGGCTGGTTCAATATTTAATAAATCAATCAATGTAATCCATCATATTAACAGACTAAAGAAGAAAAATTATATTATTATATCATTGATGTATAGGAAGCATTTGACAAAATTCAATACCCATTCATGACAAAAATTCTCAGCAAACTAGAAATAGAGAACAGTACTTGGTTTCCATAGTAACTGCCAACCATTTAACTACATGGCAAGTATTATGAGGTGACACAAGGCAATTAGAGACAACAGGGAAATTACAGAGTAAGTCTTAAATAAATACAAAGTGACTAGTGATTTGGTTGTGGCCTCATCTGCTCCAAGTCCTACCTCTCACTAGTCACCAGCTCAGGGGCGGTGCCCATTCTCGGGCCAAGAGCCAGTCACTTAGATGTGAGTCCCTGCTTCTTCTTTCCTCTCTTCACTAGCATCTCAGGCAGGTTGTCCTCAAGTTTCCCCACCTCACACCTTGCACCTCTCAGGATCAGGCTGGGAAGCAGGTAAAGCCATGCATGGGGCTCCAGGATGTGGTTATTGAGATTAATTTTATCAACCAGAACTGTAGGAAGGGTGGTTTTAGACTTTGGTTAGTTTATCAACTGCCTATTAAAAGAAAACCTAAGCAGGGTTTTCTTTTTTAAAAAGACAGTAAAAGTCAATACACAAACCAGTCTTCTATATATTAAACAGGATGGTTACCTAAGAGTATTCATCTGCTGTCACCTGTACCAGAATCCCCCAAAAGGCAGACACTCTAAGACAGCAGCAATAAAAGCAACTCATGACATTTGTGGAAACAGTGATGATTGCAGGTAGAGGGTCAGATGTTTTTATTAATTATTAATGTAGAAACAGATAGTGTTTATGGAATCAAAACATCCCAGAAGACATGTAGAAACATCTAGTGTGCTAGGAATGAGAATTCGGACACTCAGCTCAGGGTTACTGGACACAAGGACTCTGAGAGGATTGATTGGGGGCCCTCCTACCGCCTGCCATATGTTCTGACTCCCACTGCTGGTGTGTGCTTTGAGCCAGGGCAGCAGGCATTGTGTCTCAACAGCAACCAACTCCAGAGAGGAGTTACTCTAGAAAACAAAATCTTGGCAGATGCAGTCCAAAGATCCCCACCTCTTCTCCTCCAACACCAGAGGCAGACTACAGTGAATGGAACTCATATCCTTGACAGGCAAATCAAACCTCTCAAAAGCAGAGCTGTGGGCATAGCCAAGAGATGTTATAGGTTTCAGAAGAACTAGCCACAGGAGAAAGAATTACCAAATGCAACAAAAGAAGATACTCAAGGGAAGAGTTAATGACAAATAGAAGACTATTCATAAATAAAACATTGCTCCTTCAAAAGAAACCACCACCAATTTTAGAAATAAAAGTTAGTTAAAATGGAATACTCAGGATGACTTGAATCACAACACAGACAAAATGAAGAAGGAATTAGTGATTAGACAAATGAACCAAAGATTATTCCAGAATGCAGAATGGGAGGACCTAGAGCTACTACAGAATGCAGACCTAGAGGACCCAGAACTCTTATAGAATGAAGATCAAGGACTGAGAGTGAAGAGTGTAAGAGAAAAGGGTGAGGCCAAAGCAAGTTTGAGAAGCTCCATTTTCTGTTGCATAGGAGTCTGAAAAAAAGAGAACATAGAAGACTGAGGGAGAATAATGAAAAGCTACTGGAAGGACCCTTCTCGGAGTGCAGAATGTGTCAGAGGACTAAGTATTGAGCAGGGGAAGTGAGACACCACAACTACCCAGACATATTAGGACACAATTTCAAGATACTACCAAATACAAGAAAACCCCCAAGTAGTCATCAGGAGGAACAAAGGTCTAGCTAGCAATTAGCATCAAATTTCTCAATGATAAATTTTTATTCTAGAATTAATTGGATCAACATCTTCAAAGTATTCTGAGAAAAATGACTCCAAACCTGAAATTTTAGACACAGCCAGACTTGATTCAAATTGAAGAGCAAAGGAAAACTTTTTCCAGAAAGTCAAGGACTCAGAGTTCACTAGCCTTACTCTTAAGACTCTTAACAAAATGAAAAAAGGGCAACCATCTATTAAAAAGAGTGATGTTTGATCCCACCAATAATGGTGGGGAAAAGAATCCAGTATGACATGTAGCTAGCTCTAAATAATTATTGATGCATGTTGTGGTACAAATTAAAATAATAGTTGAAAAATCTTACATATATTTATTTATATAGGGACTAGAGGCCCAGGGCACAAAATTCATGCATGGGGGCCGGGGGGAGGGGCGAGGGGGGGTTGTTCCTCAGCCCAGCCTACACCCTCTCCAATCTGGGACCCCTTGGGGGATGTCCAACTGCTGGTTTAGGCCTGATCCTGTAAACTGGCATTTGGACATCCCTCTCACAATCCGGATTGCTGGCTCCTAACCACTCGCCTGCCTGCCTGCCTAATTGCCCCTAACCACTCTGCCTGTAGCCTGATAGCCCCCTAACTGTTCCCCTGCCAGACTGATTGACGCCTAACTGCTCCCCTGCCAGCATGATTGTCTCCAATTGCCCTCCCCTGCCGGCCCGATCGCCTCTAACTGCCCTCCTCTGCCAGCCCAATTTCCCCCAACTGCCTTCCCCTGCCGAGCTGAGGGGACTGGGGGACTCCGGCTGGATGAAGTGCGTGGCGCCTGCCACCCCTGGTGGGACTGAGGGGGACTGGGGGACTGAGGCTGGATGAGGAGGGGCTGAGGGGACTGGGCACTGCCATCTTGTGAGGGTTTGGCAGTCGATTAGTATATTCCTTCTTTATTGGCTGTGGGCACCACCATCTTGTGAGGTGTGACAGTCAATTAGCATATTCCCCCTTTATTAGACAGGACGAGAAGGAGAAAAGTGAAAGTTCCCTAAAATTCTGGTCTTTCCCTAAGGATGTGTAAATACTACTCTTACAGTCTATGTTATGTAACTGTGCATTTAAACACAGTAATGACTTATAAGGAGCTCCCACTCAGAGGCACAGATGGTACAATTTCAATCCTGTAAAGAAAAAACTCTGAAACAAAGAAAACCTGATTAAGTCACCAAAGGTAGTGTAGAAAAGGGGAAAACAGAAATCAGAAAATATATAAGGCAAGACATCATGTAGGCATTAGTGCAAATGTGTGTTAATTTTCTCTTTTTAGTAAAATATATTTTATTGATTTTTTTTAAAGAGAGGAAGGGAGAAGGATAGAGAGTTAGAAACATGGATGAGAGAGAATCATCGATCAGCTACCTCCTGTACACCCCCAACTGGGGATGTGCCCACAACCAAGGTACATACATGCCCTTGACCAGAACTGAACCTGGGACCCTTGAGTCCGCAGGCCGATGCTCTATCCACTGAGCCAAACCAGCCAGGGCTAATTTTCTCTTTTAAGAGACAAAACTCAGATTATCTTAAAAATGACACAGAAACAAAATGTATTCATGGGAAATGTACTAAGTAAATGCTAATCACTGGAAAGCAGGACAAACATTATTTTTAAGAAAAAGATGAAAAGTACTAAATGGGACAAAGATACTTCATTTTGAAAATAATAATCTCAAAGAAGACATGATATTCATGATCTTTTATGTACATAATTACATAGCTATAAAACTTATGAAGAACTTGTAGAACAAAAAGTAGACAAATCCAGTACCATAATGGGAAACTTTAATTTAAAAAAATTCGAGAAGACAAAAAAACACAGTTATGATTTGAATAGCATTCTTAACAAACTCTGTTCCAAACACAGAATATTATTTCCTTTTGCCTTTCTTCCTTCCCTGTCCCTCCCCCCTCCTTCCTTTTTGTCAAGCACACCAGGACCATTCACCATGGTTATTTTAAAAAGGGTTTTAAAATATATATATATTTACCATGTATTTGATTTTAAAGAAATTTTATTTTTCAATAGCAGAAGTCATTAAATACAATATAAGTGGAAATTAACCACAAAGTCATATCCAAAAATAACCCAGACTCCATTATATACATGGAAATTTTGGAGTGCTTTTACATAAAACATAACCTATTTAAAAAGTAATGAAAATGAGATAACACTGCATATCAAAACATGAAGATGTTGCCAAAACAGTTCTTAGGAGAAAATGTCAGAAAATCAGAAACATTTAAAATAAATGAACTACCTGGTGACTCTAAATGTTAGAGAAAGAATTACAAAATAATTTAAGACAAAGTAGAGATAAATACAGTCGAACCTGAAAACTTGTTGGTGCAATAAATTCTGGAAGAGAACCATACTGTCAACAAAGGGGAAAAGGCAAAACATAAAACTTGGGTAACCAGAAAGTAGTTATAACTACAGATATGGTTGCTGTTAAAACTTTCAGATAGCCAGGAGTCAAGATAGCAGCCAGTAGGATGGCAGTGAGGGAGAGAGTATGAGTGAGTGAGAGAGTGAAACGGGAGTGTGTGGACATATGTGGTGTGTATGTGTGTGAGTGAGGGACAGTTAGATCCTGCAGGACTTTTGGGAGTTGGCAGATTGAGCTCTCTTAAATGGGAAGCCCCCACTACTGCTGCAAGCACTCCCAGGCAGCCAGCACTGGCACAGAAACCATGCAATCTTGAAGGGCAGAGCTGCTGTGACTAGGAGCCCAGCTTCACCGCCATCCAGACTGGCCTCAGAAACCACCCGAATCCTACAGCCACTCGGGCCAAAGACCTGCTACCGCACCTGCAGACCCATGGACACCAGGACTCCAGCCTCCCTGGCCACAGGCACCTGTGAATCCTGGAGTACACGACACTCTCACCTACCCAATGCCACAGCACAGGCCCCATGTATCCCAGCGCCTGGGCTCTCCTGTGACTCATGGGGCATGCGACGTTCCCACCAACCCGCCACCGTGGACATAGGCCCTGTGTCCTGCAGCCTGGGCTCTCCAGTGACTCTTGCGGTATGTGACCCTCCCACCAAGCCCTCTGCTTCAGTCACAGGCCCCACGCAACTCAGCGCCTGGACCCTTTGGTGATAGCAAAAATGAGGAGATAAAGAACAACACCCAAAGGAAAGAAAAGGAGGCATCGTCAAGAAAAGGAACTAAATAAAATGAATGCATGAAATATGTCAGAAAAAGAATTCAGAGTAATGGTCATACAGTTTATAAACCAGATGGGTGAGTAAAGCAACAACTTATGTAAGAATCAGGAGGAAATCAAGAATGATATAGCTACAATAAAAAACACAATGGAAGGTTTCAACAATAGACTAGAAGAAGTAGAGGACCAAATTAGTGAGTTAGAAGATAGGACAGAGTTAGAAGATAGGGCATAATATGCCAAATCTGAACAGCAGTTGTAGAAAAAAATTAGAAAGCAGGAGGAGAGCCTAAGGGAGCTTTGGGACAACATGAAACAAAGTAACATATGTATAATAGGGGTGCCAGAAGGACAAGAAGTGCAGCAAGGATTAGAAAACCTATTTGAAGAAATAATGACAGAAAACTGCCCTGATATGGGGAAGAAAAAGTCATACAAGCACAGAGAGTGCCAAACAATATGAACCCAAAAAGACCACACCAAGACACGTCATAAGTACAATGGCAAACATTAATGACAAAGAGAAAATCTTAAATCTTAAAGGCTCCAAGAAGGAGACAGAGAGTTACCTACAAAGGATCTCCCATTAAATTATCAAATGATTTCTCAACAGAAACACATCAGGCCAGAAGGGAATGAAATAAAGTATACAAAGTGATGCAAAGCAAGGGACCAAATCCAAGAATACTCTACCTAGCAAGGCTATCATTCAAAATTGAAGGGGAAATCAGGAGCTTTTCAGACAAAAAAAGGTTAAGGAAGTTTATCACTACCAAGCCAGCAATGCAAGAAATGCTAAAGGGACTGTTGTAAAAAGAAGAAATAGAAAAGGAAGGAACACAGGCATAAAGAATAAAAAATAGCTATAAACAAGTACCTATCAATAATAACCTTAAACATAAATGGACTAAATGCGCCAATCAAAACACATAGAGTGGATGAATGGATAAGAAAACATGACCCATATATATGCTGTCTACAAGAGACCCACCTCAGAACAAGGGACTCAGACTGAAAGTGAAGGGATAGAAAAATATTTTTCAGGCAAATGGAAATGAAAAAAAAGCTGGGGTAGCAATATTTTTATCTGACAAAATAGACCTCAAAGTGAAGGCCATAACAAGATATAAGGAAGGCCACTTCATAATATTAAAGGGTTTGATACAACAAGAGGATATAACTCTGTAAACATATATGCACCCAATGCAGGAGCACCCAAATACATAAAAAAACTTCTGGAAGATATCAAGGGAGAGATCGACAGCAATACAATCATAGTAGGGGACTTTAATACCCCATTGACATCATTGAATATATCCTCTAGACAAAAAAAATAGCAAAGAAACAGCAATCCTAAACGACTCACTAGATCAGATGGACCTAACCAGTTAACTGCCACACGTTCAAAATGGAAACCATCCCCACACGCCACAATATTTTAAATTTAATTTTAAAAATCAATTTGCACTTATTAATTTATAAAAATAAATATATTACTCACAATTCAGGTATCCTTGAATATTTTCAGCTGCAAATTCTCACAAAAAAATGATTTTAAAGTTAGTCAGGGCTGCACTTAGAGAAAACATTTTTTTTATAGATGTGCATGGCATGTGGGGAAAGTCCACTGCTTGCATCTACAGACACTTATGGAATACAATGGGTTAATCAACATCTTCAGAACATTTCACCCCAAAGATGCAGAATATATATTCTTCTCAACTGCACGTGGGACATTTTCAAAGATAGACCACACATATTGGGACACAGGCAAAGTCTCTTCAAATCATATCAAGCATCTTCTCAGATCACAATGGCATAATGTTAGAAATAAACTACAATAAAAACAATCACAAGATTCAAACACTTGGAGGCTAAATAGCATGTTATTAAACAATGATTGGATTACCAAAGAGATCAAAGGAGAAATAAAAAACATCCTGGAAACAAATGACAATGAAAACACAACAATCCAAAATCTATGGGACACAGTGAAAGGAGTCCTGAGAGGGAGTTCATAGCATTACAGGCCTACTACAAAAAAACAAAACAGAAAAATACTGGTAATAAATCATCTAACTCTACAACTTAAAGAATTAGAAAGAGAGCAACAAGAAAAGCACAGAGTGAGCTGAAGGAAGGAAATAAAGTTCAGAAGAAATAAATGACATAGAGACCAAAAAAAAAATTACAAAATATTAATGAAACCAAGAGCTGGTTCTTTGAAAGGATAAACATGACAGAGAACCAAGATGGCAGCATAAGGTATAAACCTGTACGTGCTGCCCCCCACAACCACATTAAAACTACAACTAAAAGACAAAACAGCTATCATCCAGAACCACGGGAAAGCTGGCCGAGTGGGAGTTCTACAACTAGAAGGAAAGAAAAAAGTGCATTGAGACTGAGTAGGAGGTGCAGAGGCGCCAGGAGCAGAGGTACAGAGGTGCGCGCGAGACGGGCTGCAACTGGGTGTGCAGTTTTTTTTTAATTGGAAGGGGATACAAGCTTCCGAAAGCACTGAACTCATTTAGGGTGAGACTCTGGGGACCCAGACTCCTGTGGGGAGAAACTGGACTGTCTTGCAGCGGGTTGGAAAGCGAGGGTGGCTTTCTTGCAGAGCTGCTCTCAGGGGTCATTGTTACTGTGGGGGGCGCGGGACTCGGGGACTCGGGGACGTGGAGACACTGAGACACTGAGACACGGAGACACGCGGAGTTGCGGAGACTCATGGAGTCGTGGAGAGGCTGACGACAGCCATCACTGTTTGCTCCGCCTTGGTGATTCTCTGAGACCCCGCCCCACTCAAGTTACGTCCCCACCCAAGCTGTGTGCAGCAGGGCAAAGGAACCGCCTGCCCTTTTGCAGCCTAACCTAACAAACTGCAGCTGGGTCAGAGAGCTCCAAAACTTCCAAACCCCAAACAAAGAGAAGAAATCTGCGGATATCGCTGTAGCTCCTGCTGGGTGGACTCACACAGTGGTTGACTTGGAGATCCAGGAGCCAGGGTACCCAGTGGTCAGATACCAGATTTCAACTCCTCACATCCATAAGGGACACACTCAAGAGGCAGACTCAGTGAGCACCAAAGCCCCACTGAAGCAAGTCCTACCCCATAAGGGTATCTCCAGCACAGCAGTTCTTCCACTATAGACACAGCGGGTCCTCACAGTCAGCCAAAATGCGGAGACAAAGAAACATGTCACAAATGAAAGAAATGGAAGAAAGCAAACTACTGGACATAGAGTTCAAAACCACAGTTATAAGGTTACTCAAGAATATTCTACAAACCTCCGAGGAACTTAGTGAGACCTTCGAAGATCTTAATGAGAATGCCAAAAAAAATGGAAAAGGACCAGTCAGAAATTAAGTATACACTGACTGAAATAAAGAATAATATACAGAGATCCAACAGCAGACTAGAGGATCCCAAGAATCAAGTCAAAGATTTGAAAGACGAGAAAGCAAAAATCACTCATCCTGAAAAGAAAAAAAAAAAAATCCAAAAATATGAAGATAGTGTAAGGAGGCTCTGGGACAACTTCAAGCATACCAACATCCGAATTATGGGGGTGGCAGAAGAAGAGAGAGAGCAAGATACTGAAAGCCTATTAGAAGAAATAATAACAGAAAACTTCCCCTACCTGATGAAAGAAATAGACTTACAAGTCCCGGAAGCAAAGAGAACCCCAAATAAGAGGAATCCAAAGAGGACCACACCAAGACACATCATAATTAAAATGCCAAGAGCTAAAGACAAAGAGAGAATCTTAAAAGCAGCAAGAGAAAAACAGTTAGTTACCTACAAGGGAGTACCCATACGACTGTCAGCTGATTTCTCAACAGAAACTATGCAGGCCAGAAGGGAGTGGCAAGAAATATTCAAAGTGATGAATAGCAAGAACCTACAACCAAGATTACTCTACCCAGCAAAGCTATCAGGTAGAATTGAAGGTCAGATAAAGAGCTTCACAGACAAGAAAAAGCTAAAGGAGTTCATCACCACCAAACCAGGATTATATGAAATGCTGAAGGATATTCTTTAAGAAGAGGAAGAAAAAGAAAAAGGTAAAGATAAAAACTATGAACAACAAAATGACAACAAATATCTATCAACAAGTGAATCTAAAAATTAAGTCAGAATAAACTGGTGAATATAATAGAAGCAGGGACATAGAAAGGGAGTGGACTGACAATTCTCAAGGGGAAGGGGGTGTGAGGGGTGTGGGAAGAGATTGGACAAAAATCTTAAACCTATGGATGAGGACAGTGGCGGGGGGTAAGGGCATGGGTTGGGGTGGGAACCAGGTGGAGGGGAGCTATGGGGGGGGGGGCAGAAAGAGGAACAGCTATAATAATCTGAACAATAAAGATTTATTTTTTAAAAAAAGAAAGGATAAACATGATGGATGAACCTCTAGCTAGGCTCACCAAGAAGCAAAGAGAGAGGACCCAAATAAACAAAATCAGAAATGAAAGAGGCGAAATAACAGACCCCACAGAAATACAAAGGATTGTAAAAATAATACTATGAGCAACTCTATTCGAAAAAACTGGTCAACCTAGAAGAAATGGATATATTCCTAGAAAAATAGGACCTTCAAAAACTCAATCAGGAAGAATAAAAAAAAATCTGAATAGGCCAATAACTATGGAAGAAATTGAAGCAGTAATCAAAAACTTCCGGCAAACAAACATCCTGGACCAGATGGCTATACAGGGGGAGTTTTACCAAACATTCAAAGAAAAACAAAAATCTATCTTCCTCAGACTATTCCAAAAAATTCAAGTGGAAGGAACACTTCCAAGCTCTTTCTATGAAGCCAGCATTACCTTAATCCCAAAACCAGATAAAGACACTAAAAAGAAAAAGAATTATAGGCCAATATCTCTGATGAACTTAGATACTAAAATCCTCAACAAAATCCTAGCAAATCGGATCCAGCATTACATTAGAAAGATCATACACCATGACCAAGTGGGATTTATTCTGGGGATTCAAGGATGGCACAATATCCGCAAATCAAGAAACGTGATACATCAGATAAACAAACTGAGAGATAAAAATCACATAATCATATCAATTGATGCAGAAAAAAGCATTTGACAAAATCCAACACCCTTTCTTCATAAAAACTCTCAGCAAAGTGGGAATAGAAGGATCATACCTCAACATAATAAAAGCCTTATTTGACAAACCTAGAGCCAACATCATACTCAATGGGCAAAAACCAAAACCATTTCCCCTAAGAACAGGAACAAGACAGGGATGCCCACTCTCACCACTCCTGTTCGACACAGTACTGGAAGTGCTAGCCATAGTGACCAGATAAGAAGAAATAAAAGGCATCCAAATTAGAAAAGAAGAAGTAAACCTGTCATTATTTGCAGATGACATGACATTGTACATAGAAAACCCTAAAGTCTCCATCAAAATACTGTTAGATTTAATAAATGAATTTGGCAATGTAGCAGGATACAAAATTAACACCCAGAAATCTATGGCTTTTTATACACCAATAATGAACTCACAGAAAGAGAAACAAACAAAAGAAAAACCAATCCCATTTACCATTACACCAAAAAAATTAAGATACCTAAGAATAAACTTAACTAGGAGTAAAAGACCTGTACTCGGAAAACTACAGGACGTTGAAAAAAGAGATAGAGGAAGACATAAACAACTGGAAGAATATACCATGTTCATGGATTGGTAGAATCAATATCATTAAAATGTCCATACTACCTAAAGCAATCTATAGATTTAATGCAATCCCCATTAAAATACCAATGGCATATTTCACAGACCTAGAACAAACTCTCCAAAAATTCATATGGAATAAAAAAAAAGACCTCAAATGTGGGGAGTTGCTATAGGGTTAAACCTCAGACTGACCTGTTGGCAAAGTCACAAACAAGTCCCAGCTTAGAGGGCACAGTCCTCTTAGCATATTTAGGCTTGACCTTATGACACTCCCTAGATCTTACCTGGGAAGCTAACGGGCTGAGGGAAGTACAACAAGAACAAAAACAAGTGAAACTCACAAGAACAGTGTAACTATGGTAACTACTGCCTTGTTTACCTCTGACTATAAAATAAAGGCTCAGTTTGCCTTGGGATCTTTCTCTGAGGCCTCAGCCTGGCACAGGAAGATCCACGGAGACTAAAGAGAGCTAGAGAGTTCTGAACGCTGTCGCCATGTAAAACATTCTTCGCCAACTCCGTCCACACCTTTGGGAACCCATGGACCACCGGGGCTGGACCCCGGCACCCAAATAGCCGCAGCAATCCTGAGAAAGAAGAACAAAGTTGGAGGGATCACAATACCAGATATCAAGCTATATTACAAAGCCACTGTTCTCAAAATGCCTGATATTGGCACAAGAATAGACATATAGACCAATGGAACAGAACAGAGAACCCAGAAATCGACCCAAGCCATTATGCTCAATTAATATTTTTTTCTTTTTTAAATATATTTTATTGATTTTTTACAGAGAGGAAGGGAGAGAGATAGAGAGTTAAAAACATCGATGAGAGAGAAACATCGATCAGCTGCCTCCTGCACAGCCCCCACTGGGGATGTGCCCGCAACCAAGGTACATGCCCTTGACCAGAATCGAACCTGAGACCTTTCAGTCTGCAGGCCGACGCTCTATCCACTGAGCCAAACTGGTTTCGGCTCAATTAATATTTGACAAAGGAAGGCAGGAGCATACAATGAAGTCAAGACAGTCTCTTCAATAAATGGTGTTGGGAAAATTGGACAGATACGTGCAAAAAAATGAAACTAGACCACCAACTTACACCATACACAAAAATAAACTCAAAATGGATAAAGGAGTTAAATGTAATATTGGTAACCATAAAAATCTTAGAAGAATCCACAGGCAGCAAAATATCAGACATATGTTGTAGCAATTGCCCAATACAATTCTTAGGGCAATGGAAATTAAGGAGAAAATAAACAAATGGGACTACATCAAAATAAAAAGTTTCTGCAAAGCAAAAGAAACCATCAACAAAACAACAAGAAAGCCCACTATGGGAGCTTATGGGAGCTTCTTATATGGGAGAACATATTTGCCAATGTTATATCCGAGAAGGGTCTAATCTCCAAAAAGTGTAGGGAACTCATACATCTTAACAAAAAGAAGATAAACAATCCAATTACAAAATGGGCAAAGGACTTAAATACTTTTCAAAGGTGGATATACAGAAGGCCAAGAGACATATGAAAACATGCTCAAAGTCACTAATCATCCAAGAGATGCAAATTAAAATGACAAAGAGATACCATTTCACACCTGTCAGAATGGCTATCATCAACAAATTGACAAACGACAAATGCGAGGATGAGGAGAAATAGGAACCCTCATGCACTGCTGGTGAGAATGCAGACTGGTGCAGCCACTGAGGAAAACAATATGGAGTTTCCTCAAAAAACTAAAAATGGAACTCCCATTTGACCCCATGATCCCACTTCTAGGACTATATTCCAAGAAATCAGAAATACCAATCAGAAAGGACATATGTACCCCTATGTTCATAGCAGCATAATTTACAATAGCTAAGATTTGGAAACAGCCTAAATGCCCATCAGCAGATGAGGAGATTAAAAAACTGTGGTACATCTACACAATGGAATACTACAGTGCTGTAAAAAAGAAAGAACTCTAACCAGTTACAATAACATGGATGGACCTGGAGAGCATTATGCTAAGCAAAATAAGCCAGTCAAAGAAAGATAAATATCACATGATCTCACTCATTTATGGAATATAATGAACAACATAAACTGATGAACAAAAATGGATACAGAGACAGAGAAGCATCAAACAGACCATCAAACTTCAGAGGGAAGGCGGGAGTGGGAGTGGGTAAAATATCAACCAAAGGACTTGTATGCATGCATATACGCATAACCAAGGAATACAGACAGTAGGGGGGTGAGTGCATGTGCTGGAGGGTGGGGGTGGCCGGGGAGAGGGCAATGGGGGAAAAAGGAGACATATGTAATACTATATGTAATACTTTAAACAATAAATAATTTTTAAAAAACTTTCAGCAATTGCTATTTACAACTCTATACAAATGAACTGTAACATCTAGATGAAATGAATTAATTTTCTAGAAAAATGCAAACCAAATTATTTCAATATGATGTAGAAAGTCTGCAGGGGTCCTCAACCTTTTTAGGAGGCCAATGCCTTATCCATTAGGCAACTGGGGCTTCTGGTCCTCAAACTTTTTAAACAAGGGGCCAGTTCACTGTCCCTCAGACCGTTGGAGGGCTGGACTATAGTTTAAAAAAAAAAAACTATGAACAAATTCCTATGCACACTGCACATACCTTATTTTGAAGTAAAAAAACAAAACGGGAACAAATACAATATTTGTATTTGCATGTGGCCCACGGGCCGTAGTTTGAGGACCCCTGATGTAGAAAGTCTGAATAATCCATCACTGTGGGAGTGACTGAACCTGTGTTCAGAGATCTGCACTCACCAGACTCAATCCTAAAGGAAATGAAACTTTTTAAGGTGTGTAAATTGTTTCAGAGTACAGAGAAGACCCAAAGCTCCCCAATCAGTTTATGAGATCAGCAGTATTTGGATACAAAAATAGTGCAAGTAATCCTAAAATGATCTATAGGTAACTCTACCTTCCAAAGACATATATGTAAGCTATAAATACAGTGTTAGCAGATGGAATACAACAAAGTATTTAGTCTTTTTTTTTTAATCGTGTTTAATTTATTTCACAGAGAAAGGGAGAGATACAGAAACATCAATGATGAAGAGAGAATCAGTAATCGGCTTCCTCCTGCACACCCCACACTGGGGATCAAGTCCGAAACCTGGGCATGTGCCCTGACCGGGAATTGAACCATAACTTCCTGGTTCATAAGTTGATGCTCAACAACTGAGCAACACCTGCTGGGCAAACATTTAGTCTTAAATACGTTTTTAATTTAAGAATTGGTTGAGCTGTGGTTTGGAGGTCGCCCGGCCTCCTACTTAGTCCTCTCTCTGTGTCTGTTCTTTCTGTCTTCTCCATGTCTCATGAATTCTCATTGCTTTGTTTTCTTTATTTTTAAAAGTTTTATATTTTCCTCTGCTGTGCCTATTTCAGCTTGTGTCTTTTAATTTCATCTTGATGTTTGAAATATTTTTCTTTTGCTCCAGATTCTTTCCTGAGTTCTATGAACTCATTCTTGAGGTTTTCTAATTCTCATTTATGTCCTTTTTTATCTCTTTATTATCTTAATGTCTTTTAATCAATTTAAAGGCATTAGATGATGGTTTTTCTCTTTTTGTACTCATGTTTTTATGGTGTATGTTTATTGTCAGTAGGGGTGTTATTTTGTTTCTAATTTTCTTTTGTCTTTAAAAAAAAACCTTGCATGAAGTTTGACCTCACATGAAAATTCATTTTCCTGAACTTCTTGGAAGGCATAGTTGATAATAGCATTTCTAATATCATGGTTCTAGTCTAGAATGCCCTCTTCTGTTATGTTTATGATGGGCTCAAATGAAGTTAGAGTGTGTCTGGTGATGGGGCACTGTGACTGGATGGCCAGGGAATTAGGTAATAGTATTGCATCAATGTGCTATGTTCTGGTTTTGATAATTATACTTTAAAAATAAATCTGGATGTCTTTGTTTTTAGGAAATACACACTAAAGTATCTGGAGTCAAGGAGCATGCTGTCTGCTAATCACTCTTAGAAGCTGCAGATCAACAGGGAGAACCAATGAATGAATGAATGAGTGAGTGAGTGAATGAATGAATGAATGAATACATGACAAATAAGTGAGCCTAAATGTGAACAGCTGGAGGAACAATTAAGTATATATACATAGACATTCTTTGTAATACTCATACAATTTTTTTCAAGATATGTCACAATAAAAAGTTGTCCAAATAAATAAGTACAATGAATTCCTCAGTGGAAAGTGTGATGGCCCATCTCCTCTGGACAGACATCCTGGGAGACTTTGGGAGGACATGGTGACACTTGGATGTTCTGAGTGGGGACTTGAAGGTGAGCCAGGGTTGCTAGAACCAGGCTTTTTGTTTTTGTTCCTCATTATTTTCCTCAAACTGGAATTTTAATTAAAACAAATAAATACATTGGAATATAATTTTAAAAATCTGATGAGAAGATTTTGAAGTGACATTGGGTTTTGAGTGCAGAAGGCCCAGAAGGGCAGTTGGCACGGAGCTCACTGCCCAGGTTGGCATCTCGGGGCAGTCTTTCCTGTTGCAGCACCTCATACTGTCTCTGTGGCTACTTTTCTTCAGAGTGAAGTCTAAACTGGCCCTGGTGTCACGGTTCTCTGTGGACTCATGGTTCACATGCAGTCAGAAGCAGTGGGGAGGTTGGAGGGCCAATGGCAAAGAGAGATGGGCTCAGCAAAGCCTTGAAGTTGGCTTGGTGCAGGACACATAGTTGCTTCTCACATAGAGCTTTCTGCCTACACCCCAAGCAAAGCCAGACATCCCTGGGAGCTGTGCCTCACGGCCATGAAAAACAGGGCACAGGAGCTGGTCTGTGGGCTTCAAGCCTGATGGACCATGTCCCGGCAGTGACCTCAGACCAAGTCTCTGTGAAGTTGAGACAATGTCTCTTTTTATAGATAGAGGCTGTGGCAAAGGGAGAAACCCAACAAAACCAAGCAAGCTGTGACTTCAGCTGGCCAAGCATGAAGTGGGTGATGCACCAGGAATATTGGTGGCACTGGTGTTCCCAAGACAGGCCTCAGGTCTGACCTCACTGGCATAGGCACATCAAGATGTGGACTTGAACTTGACCTTGAAGCCCCCCTCATCACCAGGCCTCTACTCCAGCCACATAGCCAGCCTGGGCTGCCTCTCACCCTGGCTCTCTGCTGCCCATCATGATCATCAACTGGTCATCTGCACTGTGTCTTTAGGCTCAGCACCTGCACTGCCATTCACATAGCTGTGTCCTCCCATACAGCCTTGCTCCGAGGTCAGTGCTCAGGAGGGAATCTTGTCTTCTGCCTGAGGGTAGGGTCAGCAGGGTGAGGAGAGGGAACACAGAGCCTTTATTCCCCCCATGTCCTCACCTATCCAGGCTCTGGTACCCCTCTACTCCCTACCCTGGTGTCCTTCCGGGAAATAGGACATCTGAACTCAAAACCCCAGACTTGGTCCATTCTTGTTGCCATGCCCTGGAATGCTCTCCGGCTCTGCCATGGCATGGTCGTCATCCTCTGTCTTTTTGTGATACCTGCCTTCAGAAGTCTCATCCTGCACTTAACTGTGGAGGAGAGTTGTATGGACTGATATATTTGTGACGTCCAGTGTGTGTGAGTCCTTGTGCTGCCCCAGCTCCTGGCCTGACCTTACCAGCTCCTCTCCCCCTCCCCCGCCCCCCCCAAAGCAGGCTGCCATCTCTGAGGACAGCTGGTGTCCCAGGCCAGCCCACCTGCTGACTGCAGTGACCTCTCAATGTGAAAAGAGATGACCATGGGAAAGGGAATCAGCCCAGTCAGGAACACACACAAACAACACAATACCTCCTCAATGTATCTGCTCTTCTCCAGGAGATTTCACAGGGAATGACTCACATTTGGCACTGCGCTGCTCACTCCATTTTATTTACTTGTCCGACTTGAAAATCATACCTTTTATCTCACGGCTGTGTGCTTCTTGCACAGCTTCTGCTTTGGACTACCTTTTTCTTTGGAAGGAATTCTAAACAGTGTTTGCTAATCAGGGCCCCTCACTGCATCTGCTGATCATCACATTAGCAAATGTTTGACTTATGCCAGTCAGATAATATAGCAGGGAAACAGCAAAACAGCATGTAAAGATTCAAATCCATATGATTATTGTCTGTGATCTACCAAAATTTAAATAAATTATAATATAAAAACAAATCAACTTTGTAATTCTCATAGTATATGTCCCTCCAATGTCTCTTAATGACATTACTGAGCTGACTAGTTAGTTGCCCTGTGGTGCTGACCATCCCTCTGTAAGCTTCCCTCCTATTCCTCAAGGGCCTCTTCATAAGCCAGCCGTGACCTCTCAGCTGGGTGGCTGGAGGAAGCTCCTTGTCTTGGGGTGCCTCCTGGTAGGGGTACACATGCTGCTTAGCTCTCACTGCTCCGTTCCTCCTTACAGGACTCCACCAAGGGGCCCTTTCTGTCCAGTCCTGCAGATGGACTAGGGCCTGAGGCATTCCAGCTGGTGGCAAAGCCTCATCAGAGCCAAGGTCCTGTCATCTATAGTCAGGATAATCTTTCAAAACATAAAACAGCTCTGATGGCTTAACCTCCCTTCCTTGTCTCTTCCTGGCTTAACAGTCATGAAAAATAATCACATTTATGAGCCTGTAGTGCCTCCTGGGCTGTGAGAGCTCAGGGCTATTATGGCCCAGACCTTTGAGGGTAGGGTCAGTAGGGTGAGGGAAGGGGACATGGAGTATGAATGATGTGGGGAGGTTTAAGGGGCAGGGCCACCTGGCTGGGGGACTTATACTTTCTCCTGGATACTGGAAGCAGGCAGACCAGTTTGTGCTCTTGGAATGTCCCTCTGGCTTCAGAGGAAGTAGAGGCCTGCAGGAAGGTGGGAGCATAGAACTCCGAGGAACCCAGGCTAGGGCTTCTGGGGGGCAGGTGGAGGCATGAGAATATTGTGGGGGAAGGTCTGGAGGTGCCAGGGCTGCCAACCACAGGGACAATGGGTGTGCCCTCTTCACATATCCAGGATAGGCTAAGTTTTTCCCCATTTTTAATTGATACTCATATATTTCGTTTGAATTCCTATGAATTCTTTGTAACTATTTTTCTTGTTTTCAAAAAAGATTAAAACCTTTAATTTCTATTGGACAGAGTTATAACTTGAAATAAAAAAATCTTTATTTTGTTGTGAGAACTTCCGTTCTGATGTTTTAGTTTCAAGGAGATAGTAATTGAAAATCCGTTGCAAAGCCCCTTCAAAATGGAGGCTGACTCTGAATTGTATTTTTCTTTCCTTTGTAAGCTGGTCCTGCCTATGAGCCTGTGTTTCTGTGCAAATAGTTCCTCTGGTCACTTCTTGCAGCTAAAGGAAAGCTAGCAGTCTCTGAGCCAATAGAGCCTCCCTTTCTTCTGGGTGTGGTGACCTTGCAAGTGGGTTCAGTATTTTTTGCTTATGTGCTAGCCATAATCTTACTTTTAATTTTGCTTATGATTTTTAAAATGTATTCATTGTTAATGGTTTTATTATATCATTTACCCCTTAGAACAGTTTGGCCAAGAACAATAGTCATTTTTGTTGCTCCTTTACTGGGGTGGAAGTAGAGTGACACTGCTCCCAGGACTCCTGTGGGTTCTGCCTGAAAAGCCTGGTTGGTTTCATCCTAGGAGTGCAGGGAGCAAGGTGCCGGTTACCATAGCCCTTTTCCAAGAGGTTTGATGACCCAGATGAGGCCAAGATTCTGGTGGCCATACAACCAGGAGCTCAGTGTGCCTGACTTAGAGTTTCACTCCCAAATCTCTTGGGCTGACGCACCTGGTATCCAGGTATCTGCAGAGGAAAGGATGAAGTGAGTTGTCCTCCATCTCTGGTTGTGGCAGGCTGGATGTACCCAGGGCTATTTCATCATGGGCCTGTGCCTGTGGCAGGGGGGCGCCCTAAGGACCCCTGGGAGCTCTTTGTGTATAACTGGGTCTGCTGCTGGGGTCCCAGAAGCCCCTCTCCACCCTACCTCACCTTCCTGCCCAGAGCTGGACCTTGAGAGGAAGCCAAGGTCAGACTCTCCAGCCAATTTCCATTGTGAGTGGAGAGCCCTGATGCCCTCACTCATCTTGCTGCTTCCCAGCCATGCAGAGCCTTCGGGATTGGGTGCTTGGAGCCTCTTGGGGCAGCACTTGGAGAAGGACATACAAAAGGGGCTAAAGCTGAGCTGGAGAACTTGAAGATAATGCTGCCTACCTCCCCCCTTATCTCCCACTCCAGTGAGTGAGGGCATTTCTGTGGGGATGACCTGAGCCAGATGTAGGCTCTTGGCCCTGCATATGGGAGGGGTCAGGAGATGTGTCCTCCTCAGAGCATGTGGCATAGGTCTTCCTTTCTTCCCAGCCCACCAGCAAATAGTCATATCTTGGCATTGTGTGGACCTGGACATCTTCAGAAATAATACAGAAAATGCATTCCTTACTTTGCTCCTTTCTTTTATCTCCTGTTCTTATTCTTAGAATCATCCTGGAAAAATAAGGCTTAAAATTCTCCATCTGTATAGCACTTTGCAAATTACAGAGTACTTTTAGAAAAGCTGAAAGGTAGGTGTATTCTCGTCCCTATTTAGAATGAGGAGCTGAGGCTGAGAGCTGCTGAGTCATGGAGATTAGCCCAGTGGTCTCTGCAGAGCAGCCCCCCAGGGCTAGAGCCACCAGCTGGGAGTCACAATGCCTCACTGGGAGTCACCATGCCTCAGGGAGTGTCCTCTCACCTTGGGAAGCTGTTCCAGCTCTAGTGCTGGTGGAGATGCTGAAGGGGCTGAGTTTTGGAAAAGGAGCTGCCTCTGCTAAAGGCTCCCTCCCAGAAGGAACCTGTCTGCCCTCCTACCTCCAGTCCTCCCTCCTGGACCACCTGACAGAAAGCCAGCCTTTGAGGTATGGTGGGTATAAATGTAGGATGGTCCCTAAGATTTTCACCTGGTGTGCAACCTTTGCTTGATTTCCCCATGAGAGAGAGTGGGACATGGAACATGGTCCCCCAATTATGTTGTGTGGCCTGGCAAAGGGATTTTGTAGATGTAGTTAAGACTACTAGTCAGCTGATTGAATCAGAAGACAGGTGATATGGTGCCGGATCCAGTCACATGAGCTCTTTAAGTCTGGGTGAGAAGTCAGTGATAGAGGAAGCCTGAGATTGGAAGCACAACATTCCAGATGAGGGTTACGCTGCAGGGAATGCAGGCAGCCTCTGGGAGCTGACCAACTTTGAGGAAATTGACATCAGTTCTACAGCCGTGGGGAGCTGCACCCAGCCTCACTTCAACCTGAGCAACCAGGAAGAGGCCCCAGCTCCAGGTGGGAACCAGCCCGCTGACTCCTGCACATGTGAGCCTTTCCTCTAGAGCAATGGTTCTCAACCTTGGCTGCATATAAGAATCACCTGGGAATCTTTTTAAAATCCTGATTTCTGGGCCTCATCCTCCGGAAATTCTGTTTGTTTGTTACTAATGTTGTGGCCTCAGCCCATAACAAAGAAACAGAATTTCCGGAGGATGAGGCCCAGAAGTCAGGATTTTAAAAAGATTCCCAGGTGATTCTAATGTGCAGCCAAGGTTGAGAACCACTGAACTAGCCGGTCGTCTCAGAGATATTTTATAATTAATCAAAATTTCCCTACTGATGAGAAGTGCCACCTTTATCACAATAACTGTTTGTGCTTGCCCTTTTAGAGTGTTTGGATACATTCCATCTCAAGGCTATTTTTCTGTTTCTATAAAAATGTCATGTTATGACCCATATTATCCCCCCTCCCCAAACTCTTTCACTCCTCTGTACTTTCAAATGAGCATCAGAGTCCCTCTAAAAACCTAGTTGGATTTTGGTTGGCCTCCCATTAAAATTATCCATTTACTAGAGGTCCGGTGCACAAAATTCGTGCAGGGGTGGTGGGGAGGGGAAGTTCCCCTCAGCCCAGCCTGCACCCTCTCCAATCCAGGATCCTGAGGATTGGGCCTAAACCAGCAGTCGGACATCCCTCTCACAATCCAGGACTGCTGGCTCCTAACTGCTCACCTGCCTGCCTGCCTGACCACCCCTACTGGCCCCCCTGCCAGCCTGATCACCCCTAACTGCCTCTGCCTGCCAGCCTGTTCGACCCCAACTGCCCCCTGACAACCTTGCTGCCCTCAACTGCCCGTCCCCCGTCAGCCTGGTCGCCCTTAACTGCCCCCCCCCCCCAGCATGGTTGCCCCTTACTGCCTCCCCTGCCAGCCTGGTCACCCCTAATATCCCCCCTCTGCTGGCCTGGTCGTACCTAACTGCCCCCCGTCAGCCTGGTCACCCCTTACTGCCCCCCCTACAGGCCTGGTTGCCTCCAACTGCCCCCCCCCACTGGCCTGGGTGCCCCCAACTGCCCCCCTGCCAGCCTGGCCACCCCTCACTGCCCCCCTCTGCCGGCCTGGTCGCCCTTAACTGCACCCCCCTGCCGACCTGGTTGCCTCCAACTGCCCACCCCCTGCTGGCCTGGTTGCCCCTCACTGCCCCCCTCTGCTGGCCTGGTTGCCCCTCTGCCCCCACTGCCAGCTTGGTCGCTCCTCATGGCCCCCCTGCCAGCCTGGTTGCCTCCAACTGGACACCCACCCCCGCTGGCCTGGTCACCCCTCACTGCCCTCCTCTGCCGGCCTGGTTGCCCTACACAGCCTGCTGTTCAGTCGCTTGGTCGTCCCTCATTAACCCCCCTGCTGTCTGGTCACCCCATGCAGCCTGCTGTTCAGTCGTTTGGTCATCCCTCACTAACCCCCCTGCCGGCCTGGTTGCCCCACGCAGCTTGTTATTCAATCGTTTGGTCAACCCTCACTAACCCCTCTGCCAGCTTGCTTGCCCCACGCAGCCTGCTTGTTCAGTTGTTTGGTTGTCCCTCACTAACCGCCCTGCCAGCCTGGTTGCCCCACACAGCCTGCTATTCAGTCATTTGGTTGTCCCTCACTGCCCCCCCTACAGGCCTGGTCGCCCCATGAAGCCTGTTCAGTTGTATGTTCGGCTGAGATGGCCCGTGGCTCTTTATATATATAGATGTTGGGAGGAAGGGTCTTCCAATTCAGAGACATTCCAGGGCTGTCTGCCCATGTTCCATCTAGTGAAGTTTTGTAGTTTTCTGGTATAGACGTTACCAATCTTTATTCAAGTTATTCCTGATCATTTTATATTTTTTATTTCTATCTTAATTAATATATACTAGAGGCCCAGTGCACAAAAATTTGTGCACTCGGGGGGGGGTGTCCCCTCAGCCCAGCCTGTGCCCTCTCTCAGTATGGGACCCCTCGGGGGATGACAACTTGCTGGCTTAGACCTGCTCCCCGGGGGATTGGGCCTAAGATGGCAATCAGACATCCCTCTGGCAGCCCGGCAGCCCTCGGGGGATGTCCACTTGCTAGCGGGGAGTCAGACATCCTTAGCACTGCTGAGGAGGCAGGAGAGGCTCCCACCACCACCATCAGCCTGGCTTGTGGCTGAGCAGAGCTCCCCCATGTGAGAGCGCACTGACCACCAGAGGGCAGCTCCTGCATTGAGCGTCTGCCTCCTGGTGGTCAGTGTGTGTCATAGTGACCAGTCATTCCCAGTCTTTCTGCTGTTAGGGTCAGTTTGCATATTACCCTTTTATTATATAGGATAGAGGCCTGGTGCACGGGTGGGGGCTGGCTGGTTGCCTTGAAGGGTGTCCCAGATCAGGGTGGGGGTCCCGCTTGGGTGCCTGGCCAGCCTGGGTGAGGGGCTGATGGCTGTTTGCAGCTGGTCACACCCCCTTCAGGGTGGGGGTCCCCACTGGGGTGCCTGGCCAGTCTGGGTGAGGGGCTGAGGGCCGTTTTCTGGCTGGCAGGTGACTGAAGCTCCCAACCTCTCCTTTTTTTCTTTTTTTTTTTGATTCTGGGATTTATTTACCTTCTATAATTGAAACATTGTATATTTATTGCATTGTATATGTATTGTACATATATAGATAGATGTTGGCAGGAAGGGTCTTCCAATTCAGAGACATTCCAGGGCTGTCTGCCCATGTTCCATCTAGTGAAGTTTTGTAGTTTTCTGTTATAGACCTTATAACAGAAGGTCTTCAAGTTATTCCTGATCATTTTATATGGTCATATCTCACTAACCACCACCTCCCCCCACCCCCCGCTGGCCTGATCACCCCTCACTGCCCTCCTCTGCCAGCCTGGTCTCCCTACACAGCCTGCTGTTCAGTCACTGGCGCTCCCAGCTCTGAGGCCCCGGCTGGCTGAAAGCAGGTATCTGGGGTTTGTTTAGCTTTTATAATTGAAACATTGTTGCTTCCGGAGCTCAGAGCCGGGCCGCAGCAGGCGGGAAACCTTGGCTTCCTCCATCACTGGAGCAAGCAAACCTCCTGCTCGCTTCAGCTGGGTGGCTGCCGGCTGTCATCTTTGTTGGCAGTTAATTTGCATATTACCCTGATTAGCCAATGAGAAGTGTAGTGGAGGTACGGTTAATTACCCTTTTTGTCTTTTATTAGATAGGATAGTAAATATGTTTATTTTTCATCTTTAGTTTATAATCTGCCATAAGTAAACTATATCCTGTTGAGTCTCATAAGTCAGGATGTATTATGTAGAGAATCACATTATCACAAATAACTTCAATGCCACCCTTTTTAAGTATCTATAGCAGTGGTTCTCAACCTTCCTAATGCCGCGACCCTTTAATACAGTTCCTCATGTTGTGGTGACCCCCAATTTCATTGTTACAAATTGAACATAATTAAAGCATAGTGATTAATCACAAAAACAATATGTAACTATATATGTGTTTTCCGATGGTCTTAGGCGACCCCCGTGAAAGGGTTGTTTGACCCCCAAAGGGGTCACAACCCACAGGTTGAGAACCGCTGATCTATAGTCATAGTTATCTTTAACTAACTGCCCGGCCTGCATTTTTGGAAAAAACTTTGAGCTGCAGCCTGTCTTGTCCACATTTGGCCAGCCTTTCATCTCCTCCCTGCCTTGAGGCTATGGACACAACTTATGCATGTCCTGCCAATTTTTAAAGTCAATGAATTATTGACTATTCTTGTGTTCCTTTCTGAAAAAACTCTTTCTGTGGCTATTGCCACATCAGCCCAGCTCTCTCTGCCCTTGGGAATGCTCCTTTTCTGACTCCATGCACATTTTTTTTCTTGTCCACCATTAAATGGTGCAGTGTCTGAAAGCTCAGTTATTCCGCTTGTTCTCCTGGACCTTCTGCTGGCAGGGATGTGGATGTGGTAACCTCTCTCCCACCAGTCCTCCCACAGTGTCTTCTCGAGTACCAGCAGGAGCCTGACCCTGGAACCTGCTCCTGTCCTCCTGCTCCACCAGCCCTCCGGCCCTGTTTCCTTGCCTCCCCTCCCCTCACCATGTCCCAGCATAGCCCAGGGTCCTCAGTGTCCTCCGAGCACCTACTGATGCACTTGGGGGCTCAGCCTGCATGCAGACTATGCAAAGAAAGCTACAGATCAGGAAGACAAAGGAAAAATGGTTCTTAGAAAGAAAATGAGGCAGAGAATGCACCAGAGCCATGGAGGAGGAAATGCCTGGGCAGTGTCCACTGAGGGGCCCAGCCTCCCTCAGCTCCAAGAATGAGAAATAGGACATGCAGGGGCCACTTCATAATTTCACTGGCAAACATAGGTTGGGGTTACGGAAGGCTGACTAGCATGCTGGAGGGCCCTCAGATGCTGCTGGGTTGGGGTGGACGGGGGTGGGGGGGTGGGGGTGGGGGTAGCCAGACAGTGGATTCCACCTGGGAGAGCAGACTGGCAGTGTCCAGGGAAATGGAGGACTACCATATCCCCAGGACCCAGCATTCCCACTCCTCATAATATACACGAGAAATACCAGGCACATGTGTACAAGGAGACACATCTGAATAAGTTCCTGTGCAAATATTCAGAAATGCCAAGTTTATATGAGACTAGATACAGCAGCCCCCCCCCCCACTCCCCACCAATCCATGGTTTCACTTTCCACTGTTTCAGTTACCTGTGGTTACCACAGTCAACTATAGTCCAAACATATTCAATGGAAAATCCTAGAAATAAATAATTCATGTTTTAAATCTCATGCCGTTCTGAGCAGCATGTTGAAATCTTACATCATCCACTCCATCCTATCTTGGATGTGAATCACCCCTTTGTCCTGCATCTCCACGCTGTATATACTCTCTGTCCATTAGCAGTCTGGGTTATCAAACTGACTATATCACAACTGTATAACAGTGTTTGTGTTCAAGTCATCCTTATTTTACTTAATAACGGCCCCAAAGCATAAGAGCAGTGATGCTGGCAACTCCGAGATGCCGAAGAGACACTATAAAGTGCTTCCCTTAAGTGAAAAGGTAAATGCTCTCAATTTCATAAGGAAAGAAAAACGATTGTATGCTGAGGTTGCTGAGATTTATGATATGACTCTTCTACCCATGAAATTGTGAGGAAGGAGAAAGATATCTGTGATAGTTTTACTGTCGCACCTCAAACTACAGAAATTACGGCCACAGTGTGTGATAAATGCTTAGTTAAGATAAAGAAGGCATTAATTTGTGGATAGAAGACATGAACCAAGAATGTATTCCAGTTGATGGCAATGTGTTGTTCCAAAAAGCATTAAGTCTCTACGAGGACTTCAGCAAAGGATCCCTTGAAACAGGTGACACCAAGCCATATACTGAAAGTAAGGGATGGTCACACAGACTCAGAAATAGGTACAGGAGAACCAAGATGGCGGCATAGGTAAACACTGGAGAATGCTGCCTCACACAACCACTTCAAAAATACAACTAAAAGACGGAATGGACATCACCCAAAACCACAGGAAAGCTGGCTGAGGGGAAATTCTTCAACTAGAAGGAAAGAGAACAGCATACCGAGACTCAGAGAAGGTGCAGTGCGGAAAATACAAAAGTGCGGAGGTGCACCCGGAGCGGGCTGGTGGCTGAGGGCGCGGTTGTCGTTTTCAATTGGGAGGGAGGCTCAAGCCCTGAGCTCCAGTTCTGGGCAAGTCTCTAGGGACCCAGACTCAAACGGGAGAAGCGGGACTGTCTGGCATCGGTCAGAACGCGAGGGCAGCTTTCTCTCCGAGGTTTGCAGTGGTTGCTGGGACTCTGAGAGGCAGAGCCTCTGGGGACGGGACTGAGAGCAGCCATAACTGCTCCCTCCACCTGCCCTGTTGATCCTGTGCGACCCACCCCGCCCAAGCCCTGCACAGAGCCATTTGCTGGATAGCCTCAGGCAAAGGCTAGATTAGCACCTCTCCAGAGGACAGAAGTTTTCCCACTGCAGACACAGCTGACTCTCACAGCCAGTTGGCCTGGAGGTCAAATCCCCCCAGTATTAACTACAACAATCAAGGCTTAACTACAACAAGACTGCGCACAAAGACCACTAGGGGGTGCACCAAGAAAGCATAAAAAATGCGGAGACAAAGAAACAGGACAAAATTGTCAATGGAAGATATAGAGTTCAGAACCACACTTTGAAGGTCTCTCAAGAACTGTCTAGAAGCCGCCGATAAACTTAATGAGATCTACAAGAAATCTAATGAGACCCTCGATGTTATGATAAAGAACCAACTAGAAATTAAGCATACACTTACTGAAATAAAGAATACTATACAGACTCCCAACAGCAGACCAGAGGAGCGCAAGAATCAAGTCAAAGATTTGAAATGCGAAGAAGCAAAAAACACCCGACCGGAAAAGCAAAATGAAAAAAGAATCCAAAAATACAAAGATAGTGTAAGGAGCCTCTGGGACACCTTCAAGCGTACCAACATCAGAATTATAGGGGTGCCAGAAGATGAGAGAGAGCAAGATATTGAAAACCTATTTGAAGAAATAATGACAGAAAACTTCCCCTACCTGATGAAAGAAATAGAATTCCAAGTCCAGGAAGCGCAGAGAACCCCAAACAAAAGGAATCCAAAGAGGACCACAGCAAGACACATCATAATTAAAATGCCAAGAGCAAAAGACAAAGAGAGAATCTTAAAAGCAGCAAGAGAAAGACAGTCAGTTACCTACAAGGGAGTACCCATACGACTGTCAGCTGATTTCTCAACAGAAACTTTGCAGGCCAGAAGGGAGTGGCAAGAAATATTCAAAGTGATGAATGCCAAGAACCTACAACCAAGATTACTTTATCCAGCAAGGCTATCATTCAGAATTGAAGGTCAGATAAAGAGCTTCACAGATAAGGAAAAGCTAAAGGAGTTCATCACCACCAAACCAGTATTATATGAAATGCTGAAAGGTATCCTTTAAGAAGAGGAAGAAGAAGAAAAAGGTAAAGATACAAATTATGAACAACAAATATGCATCTATCAACAAGTGAATCTAAGAATCAAGTGAATAAATAATCTGATGAACAGAATGAACTGTTGATTATAATAGAATCAGGGACATAGAAAGGGAATGGACTGACTATTCTTGGTGGGGAAAGGGGTGTGGGAGATGCGGGAAGGGACTGGACAAAAATCATGCACCTATGGATGAGGACAGTGGGTGGGGAGTGAGGGCGGAGGGTGGGGTGAGAACTGGAAGGAGGAGAGTTATGGAGGGGAAAAAAGAGGAACAAATGTAATAATCTGAACAATAAAGATTTAATGAAAAAAATAAATAAATAAATAAATAGGTACAGACTGAGAAATATAAAAATTGAGAGAGAGAGAACACATTCGTATAACTTTTATTACAGTATATTGTTATTATTCTATTTTATTATTAGTTACTATTGTTAATCTCTTATTGTGCCTAATTTATAAATTAACCTTTATCATAGGTGTGTGTATAGGAGAAAACTTTGCATATGCAGGGTTTGGTGCTACCCATGGTTTCAACCCCCTGGGGGTCTTTGGTGAGGGCTAGTGTGTATAAATATACCTCCTGTGGAATGAAGAGTTAGAGCCACATGCATCTGTGCTGATAAGTCTTGAATGTAAACAGCAGTGGGACATGTGCAGTATTATACCACTGCTGCTGGCTTTCTGAACACATGGTATGACAGGGCATGTTGTTGAGAGCTCACCCACCATGATTGTACAGGAGGCAATGCCCACTTCTGGTGGCAGGGCCTGGGGGGCACAGGAGCAGAGAAGAGGCTGCCGGGCCCTTGGTCTTTAGTGTTTTGTGTTTTATTCATTTAAAAATAAGCTGAAGCAAATAAAACAGTGTTATCATTTATTAATCCTTAATATCAGGTACACTGGTTTCTCATTGCTTTTAGTGTCTCTAAGGTTTGAAATAGTGCAGAGTGAGAAATAAAACTATTTTTCAAATTGTAAATCTGATGACCCATCTCATGGAAGGAGCTTTATCTTCAAACCTCCCCCCTTACCTGGAGCACATCGTGGCCCTGTGTGGCCTTGGGCTTGAGGGTCAGAGTTTAGACTGCTCATTGGATCTCACGGGGGATAAAGAACTGAGATGTGCACCATCACTGTGGTTGTGGGTTGAGAAGTGACCAGGAACTCCCTGTGGGCCCTGCTCAGCCAGGATTGAGCTGCCCCTCTCCCGAGTCCCCTTTCCCTGGCCTGATAGAGTGCGAGTCACTAAGCTGGCTGGACCCTACTCCCTGAGCTCTTCCCTTCCTCAAGGTTCAGTCTGGATCCGGGGTTTCTAGAAGATGTCTCAGAAGGTTGCCGTTGTACCAAGTGGAATACAGCAGGATAATCGCTTCCTTGTCTTTTCCAGTGTCTAGAGGTTTCCCATATTCCCTGGCTCGTGACCCCTTCCTCTGCCTCCCACCTTAGCAAGGCCGCATGTCTCTCTGACTCTCCATTCATCATCCCTTTTTTCTCTAACCCAGCTCAGAGAGGTTCTCCACTCTAAGGTATGCCTGTGATTGTACTGGGTCTACTGAATAATCTGGGATAATCTCCTGTCCTGAGGTCTGTGACCTTAATCACAACTGTGAAGTCCCTTTCCCAGGTGAGGACACATATTCAGAGGTCCCAGGGACTAGGACACGGGCATCACTGTGCCTGCCACATCTGCCTTCTTTACTTGGGACTAAATTTGCTCTACTTCCTCTAGTTTCTTAAGATAGGAGCTTATATCATTAATTTTAGACTTTTCTAATACAACTCTACATTTTTCTCAACTCAGCTTTAGCTGTATCCCACAGATGCTGATCTGTTGTTTAAAAATCATTTTATTATCAAAAGTTCCAATTTCTCTTACAATTTATTTCCTTGACCTTTGTGTAAGTTATTTAGAATGTGTTGCTTAATTTTCAGATATTTGCTAAGTTCATAATATCTTTTTATTAGTTGTTTTTTATTTAATTCTATGGTGGCCACAGATATACCTTGTGTGATTTCAGTCTTTCTAAATCAGTGGTTCTCAACCTTCTGGCCATTTAAATACAGTTCCTCATGTTTATGGTTGTGACCCAACCATAAAATTATTTTCATTGCTACTTCATAACTGTAATGTTGCTACTGTTATGAATCGTAATGTAAATATCTGATATGCAGGATGGTCTTAGGTGACCCCTGTGAAAGGGTCATTCGACCGCCAGAGGAGTCGAGACCCACAGGTTGAGAACCGCTGTTCTAAATTATGTAATTTTCTGATAGTAGAATACTACAGTATGCAGCCTTTTCAGATTGGTTTCTGTCATTTAACATTATGAACATCATTTTCCTTGGTGACTTTTCATAGCTTGATGGCTCATTTCTTTTTTTAAATGTTTTTATTAAATTTTTTTTAGAGAGAGAGGAAAGGAGATGGATAGAGAGAAACATCAATCTGATGCCTCCTGCATGATCCCTACTGGGGATCAGCCTGCAACCTGGGCATGTGCCCTGACTGGGAATCAAACCCGTGACCTCTTGGTTCATGGGTTAACACAACCACTGAACCACACCAGCTGGGCAATGGCTCATTTGTTTTTATCACTGAACAGTGTTCCATTGTCTGGATGAACTACAGGTTTTACTTTTACTTTTTAAAAAAATGTATTCTAGTACATTTTTTGTGGGAATAGTTCTAGGAGCTATGAACACCTCTATCATTCAGAGTCAAGACCAGCGGTTCTCAACCTGTGGGTCGCGACTCCTTTGGGGGTCGAACGACCCTTTCACAGGGGTCGCCTAAGACCATCGGAAAACACATATATAATTACATATTGTTTTTGTGATTAATCACTATGCTTTAATTATGTTCAATTTGTAACAATGAAATTGGGGGTCACCACAACATGAGGAACTGTATTAAAGGGTCGTGGCATTAGGAAGGTTGAGAACCACTGGTCTCTAGACCCTAAAAGGGTAGGTTTCTTGGAGGAGTGGTTTGTTATACAAACAAGTAAATATACAAGTTGGGCCTGAAGCATCTGGTTTGCACTAAAAGGGAGGAAACTCACAAGACTAATGAGGTAATTTCAAAATTACACATGGGCCACCTTGAAGGGCTCTGGGTGCCAGAGATATATAACATTGTGAACATCAAAAAAAATAGGGGCTGCAGTGGACTGAATTACAGCAAATACATAATAATCCATGAGTCATAATGAATCTGAATCACAAGAACAGAAACATCATTCTTCTCTGGAGGTTGTTAGGTGAAACCGACTCAGTGTTTTAATCATCAGTAAGCGAAAATGAAAGAATCCAGCACGCATTTGTCTTTTGCTATGGAGACTATATTTCAGACCATGGACAAGGTAAAGTTTCTACTTATAGAAGATTATTGTTTCAGAGAGACCACTAGACCTGCTGCCAACCACAACATCAAGAGAGGGGCCGACCCAGGTTCTGTTCTGCCTTGTGCTTTGACCCCATGGGAAGGTCACAGCCCAGCACGAAGGAGGAACTGAACCTAACTGCTAGTTTACAGAAATTCAAGGTCAGAGGACACGTTAAGATATCATGAACAGGCTCTCAGCCAGATGTAGAATTTAGAAGATTCTAAAATTGCTTGTATGTTCAGTAAATAAAAAGCTTATAAAAAGAGAAGAGACAGCTACAGAATAAAATATATCATAAGTCATTCTGTCAACCTGATTTAGATTATTATTGAATAGAGCAATTATAAAAAGACATCTTAGAGACTATTGGAAATTTGAATATAGACTGTTAGGTGACATTAAAGAAATTTTCTTGATTTCTGCATAGTGGCTATGAGAAATATTCCTAGATTAAATGCAGACTGGAGAATTTCTTGGTGAAATGGCATGCTATTTGAACTTGCCTGCTCTGCTAGCCACACAGCACCCAGACTTGTCCCTCAATTCAGGTCTGCTCTGCATTCATTCTGGGCTGAAGGGGCAGCAGCATACTTCTCTCCTGGAGGGTCACAGGAGCACAAAGGGCAAGCTGCCTGGGAAGGAACTCTTAGGGCCTGTGTCCTGCCTCTTCTGTTTATTAAGGTCCCACCATTCCAAACAAGTCACATGACCTCTTAGGGTCGGAGGTGCTGGAGGGTCACTCCACCACCTGGAGCCATGGTTGTGCTGCGTGTAGTTTCATTGGCAGAGGGGGAGTGAGGTGGGGAACAATCATTCAAACTGTCATACATCACAGAAGAAAAAAGGACATATGAGGTGACACTAGTTGAACTCGGGACAGCACACTTGCACACTTTGACAATCATGTTACATTGTTAGAAACACAATGGGATGTTATGCTAGCAATGCTATGTTCATTTTCCTGTTTATTTCTAATCCATCTGTCCATGAATATTTTAATGCTTGCTTGTCTGTGGAAGCATGATCTTTATATCAATAGAAAATAGCCATCCTTGTTTGACTATCATTGCTGCTGATTCATGCATGCTCTCCTCTGTGGGGTTTCTGTTAAAGTAGATTGAACCAAGGCAACCTGGTTTTTATTTCTCTCCCCATCCCCTCTCTTTTTTTCAATTGTTAATCTACATCCTGTCCTCAACTTTCAGAGAGAGTGTTTAGATTTGTTTCCGAACAACCACTACAAGAGCAAGTGCTTGTAGGTTGCTTATTGCCAGATGCCTGGATTGACTGAAGATGAACATAAGACTTAATGAGTAGTCAGTCAGCCAAGGGTATCTGGGGATGGGAATTAGGGGCCATCTTGTGCTCCTTTAAAACATAGGGAAGAGATTGGAAAACAGCCCCTGCTCTGAGCAGAGAGATAAGAGGCAGATGGGAGAGTGACGGGCTGAGCCCCACAAGGCTTTGTGTAGAGGCTGTGTGACCACTGCCCCTGACCCTGTGGCCTGACTGTCTGTGCTTCCTGACTCTGCACCACTAGCCTTGTAGGTAGCCATTACTCAAAGCAAGTTGCTTCACCTATCTGGATATCATTTTAGGTAATAACAGCAACTGGTCATTTGAAGAGTTAGCATGTATAAAGTGCTTGACACAGTATCTGGCCTGCTGTAGGGCTGTCTGCTGTCATGCATTGCCATTAAGCTGGACCCTGTTGAGCTCTAGCACATTTTGCTGGATTACCCCTTTCACAAGTAGAGGTATCAGAGAAGCAACTTGGCTAGTTTGCTATGGTAATTCAGAGGTGGGAAAGGCCTTTTTCATCTTGGGAATTATGGGCTGGCTCTACAGGTGTGGTAGAATTTGAGCTCTCACAGGCCACAACGACCCATGCGCACCTCTCCCCCTTGCTCACCAACCCACTACACTGGCCCCTGGCTGTTTTCTAACCATCCTCACACTGAGGCCTCACATTGGCTATTCCTCTGCCTGGAATGCTATTCTCCCTCCATTAGTTATGCCCTCACCTTTACTTAAATGTCACCTTCTCAGCGAGGCCAACCCTGAAAGTCCTGTTGATCAACAACAACCCCCAATCGCAAGCATGCATGTGCACACATACATGCAGACACATACACATACCCACACACACTCCCTTACTCCTGCTCACGCTTTTCCTTTATCAATGGACCTTATCACCTTCTTTCTCAGGTGTTTAGTCTACCTTTGAAGACAGTCTCTGGGGGCAGGGCCTGTCGGTGTGTTTGCTGATGAACCTGACCCAGCCTAGAACCAGGACCTGGAACAAAGCATTCTTGATTTGTCTGCTGAGGGAACCTGTTGAATGTGAGGTCACAATTCAATTTTCCCAGCTTCATTAGAATTACTCCTAAAATCAATTCTGATTCTGAAGTGTCTCATTACCTTCACTATGTTTCTAACCTGAAGAGAATGACCTGTGGCCAGTGAAAGAATTAACATTCTGTACAAATGAAGAGTAACATCACCACACACTCCAGGTTGCATCACTGAAGGAACAGGACGTTCTTTCTGATTTCACTACCAATGACCCTGTTAAAGGAAATGAACAGCTGAGAAGCAGGTCTGCATCCAAAAGGCATGAATACCAGCAGGTGACATTCACCCTGTCAGGAGGTTAATGGGAGCCAGGGTGCAATTCAGGGTTAAGAACTTCAAAAGAAGTGGTCAAGCTAAAGGAGCAACCAGAAGTAAGGACCAGGCCCTCAGTAAGGGTGGGAGAAGGGAGGGTCAAGATCTGGGCTGAGGTGGGTCAACCAACAGGCACTGAGGTTGGGTGCAGGCAGGGCACAGGTGGACAAAGCAGACCAGGAGAAGCAAGGGTCACAGGTGAGTCATTGTCTGCAATAGGATGGGGCCAGGCAGGCAGGTCACCAGCGGGGTAGATGAGAGTACCTGGGAGTGTCTCCTTCTCCCGGCCTGTGGACGCCTGTCCTGCCAGCCCACCTGCTTCCCCCGAGGGTGAGGACACTGTCCATCTACCAAAAAGCAAGGGAAAAGTGTCATGTTACCTGATGAACTCAGCAAGGCCAATGTTATGGTACACCTCAAAATCCCACTCGGCCCCAATTACTTATCATTCTCACATTTTGGGAGTTCACAGAACACCTGGTATACTTGAAATTTGATTTGTGGCCATCAGCAGTTGTCAGACACAGTTCCATAGGTCACGGTGCTGCTCCCTGGTGTGTGCCCGATTGTGTGCTCCTGTCCACACCTATGTGGGTGCTCCCATTGTATCCCAAGGTACCCCCTCTGCCTCTGCTCTGATCTACTCAAAAGACCTTTATCCTTTCCTTGTAGCCAGTATATCTGAGCTGCACCTCAGAGTTTCAACTGCTCAGTGTGGCTTCTGACTTACAACACACTTGGAACAGGATGCATCCTCGGTTATAGCAGAAATGCATTTTTAAAAATCTGGCAACACATTTGGAAGAATTCAGAGGTGCCAGAGTGCTGTGGACCCCAGCCAAGTACCACTGTCTACTTCAATGCAGCAAAGTGACTAAGGAGGAGGCCCTGCCTGTCACCCACTTGGGAGGTCTTCCCTGAGATTCCATGTGCAGTAACCCAGTGCCACCAACCCCAACCCTCCTGGGGAGTGGCCTGTGTCTCAGAAGGCTTCCTGATGAATTTGGGTGGCAAGAACACACTTCCAAAAAAACTCAGATGAAATCTCACGATATAGTCAATATCTTACTCATACCTAAAGAATTATATTCCAGAGGTAGGCACTGGATTATAAAAGACATGCCAAATCCCTAAAAGAGGGAGAAACTAACAATTCTTGGCACTTTATTATTTATAAGCACTTTCATTATTATTCTCTTACACCTAATATTTGCCAGATTAGGAAGCAGGTATAATTATCACCACTTTTACAGAGGAGGCATAATGCTCAGAGAGGGAACATAGTTGTCAGGGTTGTAAGGAAGGAAGATCCTGCTCCATCGCTCCATTGGTGCACTCTGGCCTCTGGGGCGTGCTCCTGTGCAAGGAGCAGGACAGATAATTCCTTCCGAGGGTGAGGGTAAATTCAGGACACGTTGCTATTTACAGCATTTTAATGACTGTTATTCTGTGTCCCTTCTATGTAGGAGCAGTAATATGCCAGAACATTCTCTGCTCTGCATGCTCCCAAAGTGGTGGGTGAATTTCTCAGTGATTAAATAACAGTAGCAAGCCATGAGTCTGGATAAGCTTGGCAATACACATAAATTCTTTTAACAATATTAACAATAAAAATTCTTCCTAATGTTAGGTGGTTTTCATAACTCTTCAAAACGATAGGTATTTAAATATAGAGTAAAACTATAAATAAACAAAGCAAAGTCAGACTCCTACTTTGCTGAGCTCACAGATACTGTTATCATCTCTGTGGGTCCACCCAGGATGTTCTTTCTGTGTGGGGGTGGGGGTAAAAACGCACACATGCCTACTCTACACCTGGCACAGTACCTTCATAAATCTTGGTATTTTCTTGAATAAGCACATTTAGAGGTACCTCAGCATAAGAAGTAAAATACTGCACATTTTTAATTTCAGAGAAGTTAACCAAAATCTTCTCCATGTAGGTCTCTGCAAATTATACCCTGTCAAATTCAAGAGTGCTATTTCTCTAGCCACTCACTGCCTACATGACTGTTCACATTCTGATCTCTAACAAATTGAGAGGTGAAATGTTACCTCATCAGTTTACCTGTTCAAGAATTTAAGCTCTTGTTTATGTTCGCTGAACATCTGGACCTTGTATGTGTGAAAAGCCTGCTCATGGCCTTTGTCCACAAAGCAGAATAACTGATGACTCACCACGAATGGCGCATGAATTACCACATTACTCCCTTCTGACTGCCCAGTGTGAGTCCTTATTAGCTATTTTTGGTTCTTTCACTGATAATCTCTATGTGATGTTCTTAAATGCCTTCTGCATTGGTCAATTGGTCTGAAGCAGCATGAAGCAAATGGATTGTGCCCTTGGTCCCCTCTGTCTCTCACCCCTCGCCATCCTCTTCCATCACTGCCATGTATGCCACTGCTGTTTCTTGTGAGGTCTTTGACATGGACATCCATACTCCCTGTACATCATGCACATGGGGTCTCCACCAGGCTTTCTGTCACCTTTTACCCCCTTACTCCATGGCCTTGAATAGAATGTGGTCCCATCTTCAAGGAGGTCTTTCAGCAAGGGCGTGTGAGCAACACTTTTCCCTAAGTCCTCACATGTCTGAAAATATATTATTGAGAAAATTTTTTCTTCCCTAAAGATTTTGTATACTTTGCTACACTTTTATCTAGCATGAAAATCACTGTGAAAACATCTGGGGCCGGTAGACATAAATAGAAAAATGGGTAAAACTGAAAAAAGGCACTTCATAAAAGAGATCCAAATGGCCAATAAGCACATGAAAAGGTACTCAAGTCTCATTAGTAATCAAAGATATGCAAATTTAAAACAAAAATAGATGTAAACACACACCCACTAGACTGCCTAAAATATAACAGTCTGGCAATTCCTTGCCAAGTGCTGGCAAGGACAAAGAGTAATGGGAACTCTTAAATACCTTCCCATCACTTTGGCTGTTATTTTGTTCTGGAAAACCTTCTACTCTACAGGAGAACAATGTATCCACTGATTGTAATGGAAAATTATGATGTGTTCAATCCCAACCAAAGATAATCAAACAATTTTCACAGGTAGAATATATACCAATTACACAGTGAAAGCAGCCAGCGTGATTCAGTGGTTGAGCATTGACCTATGAACCAGGAGGTCACAGTTCGATTACCGGTCAGAGCACATGCCTGGGTTGTGGGCTCGATCCCCAGTGTGGGGCGTGCAGGAGACAGCAAATCAATGATTCTCTCTCATCAATGATGTTTCTATCTCTGTGTCCCTCTCCCTTCCTCTCTGAAATCAATAAAAATATATTTTAAAAAAAGAATATGAAAAGCAGCAGCAGCAGCCCCCCCCCATTATATCTGGTAACTTGTCTGGTGAATATGAAATTAAACTACTTTATTTTAAAAAAACACAGTAAAGGCAAACTTGTAAAGTAATAAATAATTTAAAAGCAAATAAGCACAATTTGCATTTGCACAAAATGCGATATAAGGAAAGTGGGACAGTACACCTCAGAAGAGGAAGATGGGACTTATCAGAGGTCTGGCTAAGGGAGAATGGTGCAAGAGAGTCATTATTTGAAAGGCACATTCTTATTTTTATTTCTGCACTATTTTCTTCACCAATTTATATGCCTTTTTAAGGTTCCTGGTTATTTTGTACTAAGTGCATTTACTGAGTTGCAGCACAGCATGACATCATTATGACAAGATGATGGCACACGGAAACATATTCACAACAGAACAAAGTGTGGTGGGAGCTGCAACCCTTGTGGTATCTTTCACAAGATGCACACATGAACCTGTTTGGTGTTAATCCAAACACTGTATAAATGACATTCGTTCTATATTCTTTTGGTGGGAAAGGTTATATCAAGAAATTGGTATATATCTCTTTTTATAACCATAAGGCTATAATATCACTCCATATAATTTATTTAATTTTTGGGGAGTAAAAAGGTTATTGTATGGAAGAGGGGGAAGATGGTGCTCTAAAATTTGGCATAGTTTTGAAAAGCAATTGTGGAGAAAAGTGGTTGCCTGAGTAATCACTATGTCTGTATTTTGCTGGTCTAAGTACAAACTATGAAAAAAACACACCAAAAAACCAGAACAGATGAGCTAGCAAAACAAATGAGCAGGGGAGCAGGGACTCCACTCAAAAAGGCATGGCCATGAGACACGTGCCAGATGCAGACTGTGGCTCAGCCACCTTGAAATCTGGTTGCTTTTCAGAATGCCTTTGTCTCTAGTGTCAATAATGATGTGCCTAGATGTGAGAAGTGTATTTCTTGTTTGTTTCCTTGCTTTTTGACTTATGCATGTAAGTGTAGTCTGTTTCATTAATCTAGCATGGATAAAATCTAGCATGGAAAGACAGCATGGGTATCTTTCAATGCTTTGGAAAGATCTATGGCCTTTATCTATTCAAATATTTTTGAATGTGCCTCCCCACTCCCAGAAACTCATTCCATTACAGTAGACCTTTTGACTGTCCACAAGCCGCTCACTTTCTATTTTGTATTCTCTATTCTTTTCTCTTGTGCTTCAGTACAGATACACTGCATCGAACTGCTGCCCACTCACTCAGCCTGCTTTCTGTTGTGTTCAGTCTTCTGTCCAGTGAATTATTCATTTTAGATCCTATATTTTTCAATAATATGTATATATGTTTCATTTTATAGATTATAATTCACTCTAGATCCCTTAATTCTACCATGGGTTCCAGTTATACTGCATACAGCCCTGCTGTCTTCCCTGCTCTTGGTCCTGCCTCCCCTTCCCCACCCACCTACCCATCCACACACTCTGCAGAGCCACCTAAGAGCTTGTAAACTGGACAATAACGTTTCACAGGACCTGGTGTGCTGGGCCTTCCCAATTCTTATTGCTCTGCTCTTAGCCCGGCTAAGGTGGGTAGATGATACACTAATAATTGCTGTTATTATGGGCACACTCTTCCAGTGTCATTGCCCCCCACCCCTTATTCAGGACAATATGCTGCTCAGAATGTGCTCAAAACTGAAATTTACTTTTTAGCCAACCATCACACTACACTGTTAATTAAGTTTGCAATCAACCAAAACCTCTAAGTGTTTATTGAATACTCACCAAATTTCAATGAATTCACTCAACATGTCACACCTATGGGACCCTGTGTGGAATTTTAGGTAGCCCATCGTCCTGACCTCAAGACATACTATTGGACATGACCACAGGAAAAGCTTAATGTTACAAAATCCAAAGCCTGATTCAAGACAACAAGAACAGCAGTGTAGTAAGGAAGGTGCAATTCTGTTGAGGACAGTGATGTAGACTCCTGGCTGAGGGAGGGGGAAAGAGCAAGCACTGTGAGGTAGGACGGGAGGGCTGGTAGAAAAAAGGCTGATGGCCCAAGCACATGCATTTCCCTCTCCATCTCCCAAACTGCCAATGAGTCCTGCAAAGAAATCAGAAAAACAAACCAGTTATGGCCACAAATGTGGAAGCCTTACTGCAAGCTCCAATGTGACAGCATGGATGACTGGGAGCCTTGAAGTCCCTTCGAAGACCTTCCAAAAAGGCCCTGGAGGGAGAGGTGGGGGACACTGGTCCCAGCCAAATGGGGTGCCATGTAAGAACCAGAGGTTATGCAGCCTCTTCTCAATACCCTGCCTGGGCTGCTGGTTTCTAAAGTGGCATGAGGCCTGGACCAAGTGAGTTGTCTGTCACCCAGCTCAAAGTCTAAGGCCCTAAGAGAAATGAGGCCTTGCAGTGTATGTCTACACACTTCAGGGCCCAGGTAGGACCAATCGGCTTCTCTTTCAGGGAGGAGCAAACAAAGAAACACAGAAGTCATGAAAACATCCTGCCACATAAAGAAGACACAAAAACACAGCAGGAGATAGAAGAACATATGTTCAGAAATATATACAAAAAGAAACATGAGTGGTTTCAGTCAGCAGCCTGCCATGTCCTTTCAGAGGAGAAAGAAAACAAGAGATTAAAAAACTAAACTGGCCATCTTAAAGAAAGGGAAATAATATCACAAAACAAAGTTATGTTAGAATTTAAAACAGCTTTAGACAAAGTAAAGTCTAGACAAACTATAAAAGAAATGTAGGACTTTGGGACCTAAAGAACTTGTGATCAGGGGTGACGCAGAGCCAGGCCAACCTGCATTCCAATTGGGCACTAGTATTTTCTAGCATTTTAGAGAAGTTACTGAAATTAGCCCAATGCCATTTCCCTCTCTATTGATGGGAATGCATAGATGCCTTGGGAGGCAGCTGCAAGGATGGGAGTGAGGTACTCCCTGGAGATCCATGCCAGCCCTCAGTTCACACAGGGAGTTGTGCTCTCAACAGGCCCTTTGAGGGCAGTTTGAGCCTGCAGGCACACCCACATCTTCTAACAGAGAGCATACTGTCACCTGGACTCCAGCACAAGGTTGGGAGGGCCATCTCCCTCCCATCTCCTGAGGAGCAGGTCTTTCTTACAGTACTCTCTCAATGGTGGAAACACTTTCACTGGATTCAAACCACAGAAGAGATGCAGGAGAACACTGGTAAAAGGCCCCAGAGGCACTGGTAGTCCCAGCACCTCATGTTCCCTGAAACTCAGCCGGGCCACAGCCAGTGAGTGAACTCAAGGAACTAGTGAGGATGAAAGAAGGAAGGCGGGAGACTGCACAAGTCAGTCCAGGCACCCTTGGGCCTGTGGTGATGTCATCCAAAACCTGGAATGCTGCTACTGGTGACAAGTCCCCTGAACTTGAGAGGCAAGCAGAGGCCTGTTTTCTAGAACAGCCTACTGCTGCTGCTGCCTTTTGCAAATTTGTACTCAAACAGGACAGTGTAGTGCAGCGGTTCTCAACCTGTGGGTCACGATCCCTTTTGGAGTCGAACGACCCTTTCACAGGGGTCGCCTAAGACCATCGGAAAACACATATATAATTACATGTTGTTTTTGTGATTAATCACTATGCTTTAATTATGTTCAATTTTTAACAATGAAAATACATCCTGAATATCAGATATTTACATTACGATTCATAACAGTAGCAAAATTATAGTTATGAAGTAGCAACGAAAATAATTTTATGGTTGGGTGTCACTACAACATGAGGCACTGTATTAAAGGGTCGCGGCATTAGGAAGGTTGAGAACCACTGGTGTAGTGGTACATGTTTCTCACACCTGGGTCAGAGGGCAGCAGTGGTGGAGAGGAGGAAACGATGGAGCAGGGAGTGATGGGTGGCTGGGTTCACATCAGTGACTTCCACCTGCTTCTGTCCTCTGGGCAATGGAATGAAAGTTTCCAGGAGGTAGAACTATCCGTTTCTCATGCAATGAACACATTAAACAAGAGTGTTTTGAGTGGTCTTCAATGTTTCCTTTGCTAAATAAATTTAAATCTCCACAATTTGTAAAGAAAAGTCATGCTGATATACTAAATCCAGTAGAATTACCAGGAAACTATAACACAAGAATGTGATAATGATATACTGGGAAATCTGAATAAGTCTCCCTTCAGATATATTCGCTTTACCACACAGAAGAAACCATGATTAAGTCCCACAGTCTGATGCTAAGTAACAAGAATTCTGCTAATGATTTTCACTGTGTAATTGAAATGCCTTCAGCAATTTACTGTCAGTAAAAGCAAAGCCAAGTAACACCATATCTAAAAGTGAGCATCTCCAATGGCAGAAATCTTCATCTTGTTGAAGGGTTGTTGCTGGGGAGCATGAGGATGGCTCTGAGGGGAAAGACAGCAACAGCTCTTAAAAGGGCTCGGCCTCTACCAGGGTCAACACACAGAGGGTGGCCCCATATCCCAGGGGTCTCCCCTTAAAGAAGTTAGAAGACAATTCAACCAGGGTGAGTGTCAGAGAGCAGTTTGAAGACAGAAGTTGACACATCCTGCCAAGCAAGGGCACTGGCAGTGGCTTTGGCCAACCTGGGTAGGAGCAGGGACTGAAAACTACAAGCACCTTATCAAACAATCTAACAAAATCCCCAGAACTCATTAAACTCCCTAAGACTCTGAGTCCTCCTTCAAATTGTTCATCTCTCAGAGGACTCTTCCCTCTCCTATTCTGGAAAAGGCCCAGCATGAACACCCTTCCTCTCTGAGCCCATCATTGCCCATCTCATTGCTCCAGTTAGGGGGTACCCAGCCAGGGACCAGCATGCATGCCAGGGAGCAAAGAGCCTGGTGGCAGACACCCAAGGATGGGGCCAACACAGACCTGCTTCTGTTACCAGAGGGCTGTCTCACGTATCTTGTGCATGTCCCTCTACCTCCCCACATATCAGAACCTTCATTTATTAAAACTGGGAATAGAAGAGTGCCATCTTGGGAAGGTAAAATGGTGCAGCTGCTATACAAAGAGTCTGGTGGATTATCAATAAGTTAAACATATAATTACCATGTAACCCAACTGTTCCACTACTAGAGATATGCCCAAAATAAGTGAAAACAGATGTTCAAATAAGACTTGTACAAGAATATTCACGGAAGCATTATCCACAATGCCAGAAAGTGGGGGGAAATCCTTATGTCTATTAATGAATGAATAAACAAATTGTGGTGTCTCCATACAATGGAATATTATTCAACCATAAAAATGAAATTTTTACATGCTACAATATGGAAAAGCCCCAAAAACATGTTAAGTGAAATAAGCCAGACACCCAAGGCCACATACTGTATAATTCTGTTTGTGTGCCACATGGAAAACAGGCAAATTCAGAGGCAGAATGTAGATTGGTGTGGCCAGGGCTGGGGGAGCAAGGGTGGTATGAGGTTTAATAGGTATGAGGTTTTATTTTGGAATTATGATGATGTTTCAGAACTAGATAGATGTGGTGATGGTACAACATTGTGATAGTACTCAATGCCACTGAACTGTACATTTTTAAATGGTTAATTTTATGTAATGTGAATTACAGTTCAATTAAAAAAACTATAAAAAAGTGGCTACCTCAGAGTTGCTGTTAGGAACAAAAGTGAGCATTATGTGTGTGTGTGTATGTGTGTGTGTATCTAGATGACAGATGATAATGAATGTGTGTGTATGTTTGTACACATTTTGATGTACATATACATATCATTTTTTCCATTGACACATAGTAGTAATAGTCTTCTTGTTCTTGTTAATTGTGTGTTGGTATTCTCATTTGCTGAAAAGAATACCAAAGAGCCAGCCGTCAATAACCCACAAGTTAATAGCCATGAGGCCCAAAGGAGCGAGCAGACTCTCAGGTTGAAGAGAGCCCGGGCAACCACATAATTGTCCTGCCTTTTCAATGACCAACAAGTGACCATGACATCTGTTTATATCTGCTGGGGCCTGCCCTCAGACAGGTCAACCACAGATTGCTCTCCTAAAAATGTAGCCACTGAGTACATAAAACATGGTGTCTTGGGCAGCTCAGGCACCATACATAATGCCACAGACAGGGAGGCTTGAATGGCAGATATTTATTTCTCACTATTCTGGAGACTGGAAGACCAAGATCAGAGTGTGGGCATGGTCAGTTCCTGGTGAGGGGGTCTCTTCCTGACTTGCAAATGGCCGCCTTCTCACAGAGTCCTCACATGGAGGGGAGAGAGCACTGTGGTGTCTCTTGCTCTTCTTATAAGGCTGCAGTCCTTTTGGATTACAGCCCCCCTCTTAGGATCTCATTTAACCTTATTTATCTCTTTAAAGATCCTATCTCCAAACTCAGTCATATTGGGGGGATGTAGGGAGGACTTCCATGTGTGAATTTATGGACATAATTCGTTCCACAGCAAATGGTTTCTGAGGAGGAGGAGAAAACTGGTTCCATGATGAGCCACAGGAACAAACATCATCCCCAGTAACTTTGGAGAAGGTCAGTGGTCCCCATGGAAGTCCCCACAATGCAGGGCTGAAGTTGTGCCTGGGCCAGAAGGGAGGGAGTCCTAGGTGACCAGTCTAAAAGTGGAAGCTCCTGGGACAGCAAACAATCAAAGAACCACATCAGGAAACTGTCCAGAAGCCCAGCACCTCATTGACGTCTCCAGGGTCTGACAGGCTACGTAGCGCCAGCTGCTAGCAGGACAGCAGTCACAACTCTTTAGTGCAGTTGCTGACTCAGGTTTAACCTGAGTATTTCTCCCTATTTATTTGTGCTAGCTTTATATTTTATGCTGTTGTGTCTACCAACTTCTTCGTTTTAGGGACATAATTTTTCTAAAACAAAAAATCTGGTCATATCAATTCTTGCTTTATACCAATCAAAGCCCACCCTGGCCTGAGAATGTGGACTGATGCTAGAAGGGTTTCATGAGCCCCAGCCTGGCTTCCCTACCACCTTTACCCACAACAGCATCCCAGTAACTCTGGAGCAGTCACCACAGTGTGAAGTCACCCAGCCCACATGGGCATTGGCTTACACTGCTCTGTCTACTTAGAGCAGTGATGGCAAACCTATGACCCGCGTGTCAGAAGTGACACGTGAACTCATTTTTTTGGTTGATTTTTCTTTGTTAAATGGCATTTAAATATATAAAATAAATATCAAAAATATAAGTCTTTGTTTTACTATGGTTGCAAGTATCAAAAAATTTCTATATGTGACAAGGCACCAGAGTTAAGTTAGGGTTTTTCAAAATGCTGACACGCCGAGCTCAAAAGGTTCGCCATCACTGACTTAGAGTATGAAGCCCACCTCTCACCATCCCCAAAGGACCATTGCCTCTAGTTCCACAACTTAGAAATGATGGTAGACCGCCCTAACCAGTTTGGCTGAGTGGATGGAGCATCGGCCTGCAGACTGAAGGGTCCAGGTTCAACTCCGGTCAAGGGCATGTACCTTGGTTGCGGGCACATCCCCAGTAGGGTGTGTGCAGGAGGTAGCTGATCAATGTTTCTCTCGCATCGATGTTTCTAACTCTCTATCCCTCTCCCTTCGTTTCTGTAAAAAATCAATAAAATATATTTTAAAAAAAGAAAAAAAAGAAATGAGGGTAGACCCATCACTGCATGACATTGTATGGAATAGTAAGGTCTGCTCCAGGGGTAGAGCCAGTTGTGCACTAACCCAGACCCAAGCAAAATAAGTTGGCATCAGACTTTGCCTTAAAGATAATTAAGATGGTTCCCCCAGGCCAATTAGGTACAGGCTGCTTCCAGAGATTCTCTCTAAGGCCAGGGCCATTCTGGATCAGGGTTGGGGGCACCTATTAGAAGAGCATATGTGTGTGCTCGCATGTGCAGGCAAGGAACACACAAGGATCTCCACACACATTTGTGTCAAGTACACACAGTTCTTTCTAGTGGCATTTGGAAACTTTTTAAAATCTCCAATGCTCATCAGCTCACTAAATGCACATAAAATATTAACACAAAATGTTTTTGTTACCTTTTTTTTTTAAAGGAACCCTACAAGATGGCAAGAGGTGTTCTGGCTGTGTAAGTAGCTGTTCTCAAGACCCTCATACTAACTCCTAAAGGAGATGTGATCATGTCTCCCTTTCTGTAACATAACTCTGGACACTGGCAGGATGCCCATGGGTCAAGGTCACCAGGAAACACATGAGTAAGCTAGGATTCAAACTGAGGGGATTGGCCCAAGGTTAACCACTAACTAGAAAGGAACTAACAGCAACTGCACTCACCCACTCAGCAGTGTCTTGGATATTCTCACCATTCATCTCAACCAGCAACCTGAACAGAGTGCCAAAACCTGGGCCAGTCTCACAGCCCCAGGGCATATAGGCAGGCCCATACAGCACCAAATGTTTCAAGAAGGCATGCATGGAGCTGGGGTAAAAAGAGCACCAGGAGAGCTGCCCCGCCTGCCCCCCAACACCCTACATACAGGGTCGCTCTCCTTGAACCAAGTCTGGCCAGACAAGGCTCAAGAGAGACCCACATATTCTTTTTGGTAGCTGTTCCTATGATGACAGTAGCCCTGGGCACGGTGGAAGGAGCTGCACTGAAGGCACCTTGTGGGCCAGGTTCTGAGCCAGACACCTGTGCTGCCTAATTATTTCTCACGGTCCCCTGGCAGATGAGACCCTTGGCTTGGAAAGACTACACAAGTTGCTTCCAGTCACATGTGGTCAGTGCAGGACCCCATTCAAACCAGTTCCCATTCACAGCAAGGCAGGCCTTACCCAGACCACAGTGAACTCAGTGTGAGCCGGAGCAGGGAAAATGCCTAGAGAGGGTATGGGCACCTCTGGCTTCTCCCCAAACCCAAGCTAGAGAGGCTGCTGCCCTCCAGAGCAGGTCTCCCCTAAAAGGGACCCCAAGGCTTCTCAAGTAGCAAGGCAGGTGTAAAAGTAGGAGAAAGGCCCTAAACTAGCCCCAGTCATTGGCCTCTTCAGGGAGCATGTCCCTGCAATTCCCTGGACTGGGCTTTGCTACTGGCTCCTCCTCTATCGGGTACATGCCATATTTGAGAAGGAGGTACTCTGGGCAAACCAGGCTGTACCAAGAGCAGTGAGCAGATGCTCTGACTGGCCCACTCTGGGCCTCTACCACCGACCCTTCCCCTTCAGCTCCAAGCCCTTGCCGCACCCCCACACCCTGTTCCAGTCAAAGGGGCCAAATTCGCCACAACTTCTCCCTTCCTAGATGGTTGCATTTCAGGCATGGCCCTCTCGGCTCCCAGAAAGCTCACATCTGTTTCCACACTTGTAATTACCATTTAGCAAAGAGAAGGATGACACCATTCTTTCCCTCACCAGAATGCAGCACACAGAAAGGAACATTTTAAACCTCACTTTTAGGTTCTGTGACTATTTAAATTAAAAGCATGAAAACACCTTGAGTTGGCTGACTCCATGTGTCCCCCACCTGCACTAATCACATCTGGCTGCCCCCTCCCAGAAAACTCTCTCAGGGCTCCTGTCTGCTGGGTCACATCCAGGTCTACATCCGTGTCCAGTAGAAGCTGCCTGGTGGCCAACCTACCTCCCCCACAGCTGTGTTTCTACAGGGGCTTCATAAAGCAGTGAGGTGAATTGAAACAAGCAGAAATAGGGTCAGAACCACCACAGTACTCCACACCAGAGGAAGCCAGTAGACAGCCAGCTGGTTTTGCTATAGCCCAATGCACTTGTGAAACTCTGTATTTCAGAAACAATTATTTCAATAAGAAAAAATGGTTGAGGAGACTTATAAGCTAGATTTTCACTTTCCTAATAATAAAGCTATTTTTTGCCATTATTTCAATAATGAAAGCCATGTATAGTATTACACACATTATATGGTTAGAAGCTAAACTAATTGGTTGTTTGATACAAATAAAATCAAGCCTAACTATCAGTGAGCAAATCTGAGCAAGGTGGAGCCAGATCAAAATGAGCCAGTGACTAAGGCTTCCAGAGCATGATAAACAGGGGAGGAAAGAGTGAGTGTCCTATAAGAAGCCACGGGGGGATAAGAAAAGATAGTTGTGTTTGAAAGATGTGTCCCATGCTTGCACAGCAGTATGTGTAAAACAAATCACATTCCGCCTGGGACTGACAGGACTGCTGGGGTTGCCATGCAAGAACCTGTGCAGTGGGCAGCGGGCCTGCCCCTCCCACAACCCTCTGCTTCTGTGCCATGAATGCACCTAAGCTGAAGATGGCTGAAGCCCAACCACTGTCACCTCCTTCACATCTGGGAATGCCCTTCCTTCCTTCTATTCCTCTTCTCTGACAGGCATTCAACCAAACAGATTCCCTGCAGTTAATTCTGCCACCTGCTACCCATTCGTTTTTCAAATATTCTAAGCAGAGAGAGTTTAGGGGAAGAAGGAGAGAAGACCAAAAATGAAAGGAAAACAGGAACAAATCCACGACCAGACAGCACTCTCTCATGGCTTTCCCACATGCATCACAGTTGTTATAGTGCTAATAATAAAGTGCCATCAACCCTGAGCCTGTATCAGGAAACCTTGTGTCCAGAGCCCACACAAGGCCTGGTACATGACCAGGGTACAGCGAGAGCTCAATGAATGTGAAATAAATTATCATCCAACTGTCATCTAAGTCAGAAATGGGGAATGTGATTTCACTCAATGACTCAAACTCCAAAACCTCAGCTCTGCAAAATATGCCCCCAATACTAGAAATGCCCTTGTTACCTGTATTGTTTTGCCAGTGAAGCAGCAGGTTAGAGGAAGGGCAGATTTAGAACCTGCTGTAGCACTGTCTGCCCAAGAGTGACCTAATTTGGTGATTCTAAACTTGCTAAGCTTCTAAGCAAGGTGTGTCAAACACAATAATAAGCAAGAAAGCAAGCATTAAAGAAGTTAGATACATAATGCTTTCTAAATTAAATTACCTTGACAAAAGCCCTTAACAAAAGAAAAAATGATGAGAATAATCACAAAAGTTTTAAGACATGGAAAAGCTCAGTCTCATGCTACCACTTGGAAGGTCTACAACTGGTCTGATTTACAAAGATGATATGGAGACAGATCTCCAGGGCCACTTTTTCACATCAGACCAGGAGACCACTGGAGGAATTCCTCAGTGAGAGTGAGTTTTCATTATGTCCACAGATTCTATGGTATTCCTTATTTCCTATAATTCTATGATGAGAATACATCTCCCTGCCCCTAAGAATGGACTGTACTTGGTAACACACTTGCAAAGAATATAGTGTGCTGTCCTCACCAGCGTGGCTTAGTGGATAGAACATCAGCCCTCAGACTGAAGGGTCTTGGGTTCAATTCCGGTCAAGGGCACATACCTCAGTTGCAGGCTCAATCCCCAGCGCTGGTTCAGGCATGTGCAGGAGGCAACTAATTGATTTGTCTCTCTTACATCGATGTTTCTCTTTCTCTATCTCTCCCCCTCCCTTCCACTCTTTCTAAAAATCAATGGAAAAAATATCCTCAGGTGAGGATTAATAACAAAAAAGAATACAGTGTGCCGACATCCAGGCTTAGAACATAACAAACATGCGATTCCTCCTTACTCCCTCTCTTATACCACCAGCTTCAAGAGAAATGAGCTGCCATGCCATAAGGACACTAAAGTAGCCCCGGGGGCAGGTCTAAAGATAGGGAACTAGGTCTCCTGCCCAAAACTACACAGGAAGCCAACTTGGAAGCAGATCCTCCAGCCCCAGTCAACCTTCAGGTGATACAGCTCTGGCCAACATCTGCTACCTCATGAGGGACCCCCACCCAGATAAGTCACTGCTAAATTCCTGATCCACAAAAACTGTGAGATAATACATAGGTGTTGTTTTAAGGCACTCGTTGTGGGTTGATTTGGTAACCAGCAATGAAACACAATATAGAAAGAGCCGATGGGGTGGGATCCATGGAGAAAGAATTGTAAAGAATACTACAGTACAAGCCTGTGTCAGGAAGTCAGGGAGTTTCGTGGGGAAACAACTAGAGAGAAATCAGATCCTGTGAGCTGAGCAGGGAGCTGCTGCCCAAACCAACAGCAGGGGGTGCTCCATGTGCAGTAACTTCCTTACTGGGCTGCATGTCTGCTCCAGTGAAAGCTAACAGGGGAGAGAGGCAGGACAGCTCCTTGGCAGCCACTGCACCTCTGGAGGCACAGCTGGCACACATCCCCACAAGAGGAGCTATCCAGCACACTCTTGCCTGGCCACATGCCCCTCCACTTTCTACCAGTTACCAGACACAGGCATTCTCAAAATGCAAACCTCCTCTGCCAATAAAGAAACAATATTTGGGACTAAGAAAAAATGGCGACCAGCAGGAAGGTAGGGAGGGAGAGAGTGTGAGAGCTCAAGGAAGTGATAGAGGAGTGTGTGGATGCGTGTGGTGTGTGTGTATGAGCTAGGGACAGTTAGATTCTGCAGGTCTTCTAAGGGGCTGCTAAACCAGGCAGTCTTAGGCTGCGGAGTCCCGCTCCCTGCACGGACACTCCTAGGCGGCCAGCACAGGCACGGCAACCACGCCATCTTGGGAAACAGAGCTGCTTGAGACTAGGATCCTGGCCTCAGCACCACCCAGTCTGATCTCAGACGCATACCAGGACCCTGCAGCCACTGGGGACAGAGACCTGTGACCACAGCTACAGATCTGCGGACACCAAAAGTTCAGAAATCCCCACGGCAGATCCGTGAGTAACAGAGCCCATCCCCCCTTCCCGCAGGCTTGCGGGCAGCGCCAGAGTAACTAACTGATAGACCCACCCCTTGCGGGGGCCTCAGCGCTCCAGGAACTTTAGCCTGGAAGTGCGCAAGCACCTTGGAACTGATCCCGCGTAGGGCCGGCTTCTGAGCCCTGGGCAGGGAACAAACGCGCGAACCCTAGGAACTGAGCCTACGAGCACTGCAGGCTTCTGAGCCCTGGGCTGGGAGCAAACGCGCGAACTCCAGGAACTGAGCCTACGCACACTGCCAGCTTCGGAGCCCTGGGCTGGGAGCAATCGCACGAACACCGGGAATTTGTCCCCTGTATCACAGGCCCAGGGACCCCGATTTTCTGGGCAGGAGGCAGCACCAAGCACCAGTGACTTGACTGTGTTTTCTTTTCACCTGCGCCTGAGATCCTGATTTCCTGTGCATTCATACTAAGAGCCAGTGACTCCAATTCCTGGTGCAAGGGCACACAGGGACCCTGATTCTCAAGGCAAGGTCGCATGAAGCAACAGAGACTCTGATACTGGATTCTGGGGAACTCTGACTCCTGGCGCACGCAAGGGGGCTCTGGTTTTCAACACGCTTCAGGAGGGTCTCTGTTTCAGCACGGTGCAGGCAGGGTCCCTGATTCTAAGGGCGCGTATGAGGCCACATTGAGCGCTGACAACACTGACTCTGAGCGAGCCTGGTTCCCACCAACCCATAACAACCACACATCTTAGTGTCAGAGCTCTTCAGTGACACTAGGGTGGTGGGAGGCTCCCACTGCACATGGCCCAGGCCCACGCAACTCGACGTTTGAACCATCGGGAGATAATCAGAATGAAGAGACAAAACAACACCCAGAGGAAAGACAATGAGGAGTCACCAAGAAAGGACATTAATGAAGTTGAAGCATGCAACATGACAGAAAAAGAATTCAGAATAATGGTTGTACAATTCATTCACCGGATGGATGAGAAAATCAACAACCTATGCAAGAATCAGGAAGAAATGAAAAGTGATATAGCTACAATCAAAAACACCATGGAAAGTTTCAACAGCAGACTAGAAGAAGCAGAGGACCGAATTAGTGAATTAGAAGATAAGGCAGAGAAACAACCTCAATCTGAATAGCAACTGGAGAAAAAAATTAAAAAGCAGGAGGAGAGCCTAAGGGAGCTTCGGGACAACATGAAACGAAGTAACATACACATAATAGGGCTGCAAGAAGGACAAGAAGAGCAGCAAGGATTAGAAAATCTATTTGAAGAAATAATGTCAGGAGCAGTAGCCAGGAGGGGAGAAACTAAGATGGCGGCATAGATAAACACCGGGAAATTGTCGCCTCCCACAACAATTGAAAAATACCGCAAAGGACAGAGCAAACATCATCCAGAACAACAGGAAGGCTGGCTGAGTGTAAATTCTACAACTAGAAGGAAAGAAAAGCACGCTGAGAGCCAGAGGAGCTGCGGAGGTGAAGTGCAGAGGTACGGCGGCGGCTAGCGCGCGCGCGGAAGGGGGTGGCACCTGAGGACGCGGCTGTCTTTTTGAATCACAAGCTCCCGACTGCTCTGAACTCTGGTTCTGGGAAGTCTCTGGGGACCCAGGACTCATACGGGGAGAAGCTGGTCTGTCGGGCAGCGGGCGAACTTGAGGGCGGCTTTCCCTCAGAGGTGCTTGCAGCAATTATCGGGTCACTGAGACGCGCGACTCCTTAGGAGAATCAGCCATAGCTGCTTTCTCCGCCCTTTGACTCCCTGAGACCCCGCCCCACCCAGGCTGCGGCAGGCGCTTTTGCATGTGAATGTACCTAACTGCAGCCGAGCCAGGCAGACCCGGAACTTCCAAGAGAAGGCCCAAGGCCTCGCAGCGGCTTGCATTGCTTCACAGCTGAGCCTCTTCGTGGCTCCTGCTGTGTGGCCTCAGGCAGAGGCTGAATTAGCACCTCCTTAGATCCAGAAGCCACTGTACCCAGTGGTCAGAGGGGGACCATCCAGATTGCAACTGCTCAGATCCATAAGGGACACACTCAGGGAGCAGACTCAGTGAGCACCAAAGCCCCACTGAAGCAAGTCTTGCCCCAGAAGGGTGTCTTCAGCACAGAAGTTCTCCCACTTCAGACACAGCTGATTCTCACAGCCAATTGGCCTGGAGGTCAATTCCTCCCAGTGATCCTACAACAACCAAGGCACCAAGAGTGCACCAAGAGTGTCCACCCCAGGTAACTGGGGAGGCTGAGCCACTGGGCCCTACAGGACACCTGGCGCGCAGGGCCACTCTATCAACACAGGGAAGCAGCCAAAATGCGGAGACAAAGAAACAGGTCACAAATGGCAGAAATGGAGGAAAGCAAACGACTGGATATAGAGTTCAAGGCCACGTTTATAAGGTTTTTCAAGAATTTTATGGAAACCGCTGATAAATTTAATGAATCCCTCAATGAGTATAGTGAGACCATGGAGGACATGAAAAAGGACCAACTAGAAATTAAGCATACACTGACTGAAATAAAGAATAATTTACAGAGATTCAACAGCAGACAAGAGGATCCCAAGAATCAAGTCAAAGATTTGAAATACAAAGAAACAAAAAATACCCAACCGAAAAAGAAAAAAGAAAAGAAATTCCAAAAATATGAAGATAGTGTAAGGAACCTCTGGGACAACTTCAAGCGTACCAACATCAGAATTATAGGGGTACCAGAAGGAGAGAGAGGGCAAGATATTGAAAACCTTTTTGAAGAAATAATGACAGAAAACTTCCCCTACCTGGTGAAAGAAATGGACTTACAAGTCCAGGAAGCGCAGAGAACCCCAAACAAAAGGAATCCAAAGACCACACCAAGACACATCATCATTAAAATGCCAAGAGCAAAAGATAGAGAATCTTAAAAGCAGCAAGAGAAAGACAGTCAGTTACCTACAAGGGAGTACCCATTCGACTGTCAGCTGATTTCTCAACAGAAACCATGCAGGCCAGAAGAGAGTGGCAAGAAATATTCAAAGAGATGAATAACAAGAACCTGCAACCAAGATTACTTTATCCAGCAAAGCTATCATTCAGAATAGAAGGTCAGATAAAGAGCTTCACGGATAAGAAAAAGCTAAAGGAGTTCATCACCACCAAACAAGCATTATATGAAATGCTGAAAGGTATTCTTTAAGAAGAGGAAGAAGAAAAAGGAACTCTTACCATTTGCCACAGCATGGATGGAACTGGAGAGCAGATAAATACCACAGAATCTCACTCATTTGTGGACTATAATGAACAACATAAACTGATGAACAAGGACTGATCTAGAGACGGAGAGGCATTGATTGGAATGTCGGGCCTTGGAGGGAAGGTAGGGGAGGGTGGGGGCAAGGGGGAAAGATCAACCAAAGGACTTATATGCAGGCATATAGGCCTAACCAATGGACGCGGACAACGGGGGGGGGGGGGGTGAGGGCATGAGCGGGGGCGGAGAGGGGTAGAGGGTACACATATGTAATATCTTAATCAATAAAAAATATATTAAAAAAAAAGAAATAATGTCAGAAAACTTCCCAGATATGGGGAAGAAAAAAGTTACACAAGTACAGAGAGTCCCAGGCAAGATGAACCCCAAAAGACCCACACCAAGACACGTCATAATAACGATGGCAAATGTACAAGACAAAGACAGAATCTTAAAGGCTGCAAGAGAGAAACGGAGAGTTACCTACAAAGAATCCCCCATCAGATTATCAAATGATTTCTCAGCAGAAACACATCAGGCCAGAAAAGAATGGACAGAAATTTACAAAGTGATGCAAAGCAAAGGACTGAATCCGAGAATACTCTATCCAGCAAGGCTATCATTCAAAATTGAAGGTAAAATAAGAAGCTTCACAGACAAAAAAAGGCTAAGGGAGTTTATCACCACCAAGCCAGCAATGCAAGAAATGCTAAAGGGACTGGTGTAAAAAGAAGAACTAAAAAGCCCAGAAAGAAAACAGCCACACAAAAAAATAGAAATGGCTACAAACAAGTACCTTTCAATAATAACTTTAAACATAAATGGACTAAATGGTCCAATCAAAAGATATCGAGTGGCTGAATGGATAAAAAAACATGACCCATATATTTGCTGTCTACAAGAGACCCACCTCATTAGAAGGGACTCACACAGACTGAAAGTGAAGAGATGGAAAAATATCTTTCAGGCAAATGGAAATGAAAAAAAGCTGGGATGCCCTGCCCGGGTGGCTCAGTTGGTTGGCGCATCCCTCTACACCAAAAGGTTGTGGGTTTGAATCCTGGTCAGGGCACATACCCAGGTTGTGGGTTTGGTCCCCAGTTGGGGCACCTACAGGAGGCAACCAAAAAAAGCTGGGGTAGCAATACTTATATCAGACAAAATAGACCTCAAAGTGAAGGCCATAACAAGAGATAAGGAAGGCCACTTCATAATACTAAAGGGATCAATACAACAAGAGGCTATAACCCTGATAAACATATATGCATCCAATGCAGGAGCACTCACTTACATAAGAAAACTCCTGGAAGATATCAGGGGAGAGATCGACAACAATACAATCATAGTAGGGGACTTTAATACACCACTGACATCACTGGATAAATCCACTAGACAAAAACTCAGCAAAGAAACAGCAATCCAAATGACTCACTAGATCAGATGGACTTAATTGACATCTTCAGAACACTTCACCCCAAAGCCACAAGATATACGTTCTTCTCAAGTGCTCATGGGACATCTTCAAAAATAGACCACATATTGGGTCACAAACAAAGTCTCCCCAAATTCAAGAAGATTGAAATCATACCAAGCATCTTCTCAGACCACGATGGCATAATATTAGAAATAAACTACAATAAAAACAACTCAAAATACTCAAACACTTGGAAGCTGAAAGCATGGTATTAAATATTGATTGGGTTACCAATGAGATCAAAGAAGAAATTAAAAACATCCTGGAAAATTATGACAATGAAAACACAACAATCCAAAACCTTTGGGACGCAATGAAAGCAGTCCTGAGAGGGAAGTTTATAGCTCTACAGGCCTATCTCAACAAACAAGAAAAAATGGTAGTAAATCAGCTAACTCTACAACTCAAAGAATTAGAAAGAGAGCAACAGGAAAAGCCCAGAGTGAGCAGAAGGAAGGAGATAATAAAGATTAGAGCAGAAATAAACGACATAGAGACCAAAAAAACAATACAGAAAATCAATGAAACAAAGAGCTGGTTCTTTGAAAGGATAAACAAGATTGACAAACCTCTAGCCGGACTCACCAAGAAGCAAAGAGAAAGGACCCAAATCAACAAAATCAGAAATGATAGAGGCGAAATAACAATAGATCCCACAGAAATAGAAATGATTGTTAAAAAATACTATGGACAACTCTACTCCAACAAACTAGACAACCTGGAGGAAATGGACATATTCCTAGAAAAATACAACATTCCAAAACTTAATCAGGAAGAATCTAAAAATCTCAATAGGCCAATAACTATGGAAGAAATTGAAGCAGTCATCAAAAAGCTTCCAGCAAACAAAAGCCCAGGACCAGATGGCTTCACAGGGGACTTTTACCAAACATTCAAGGAAGAACTAAAACCTATCCTCCTCAGACTACTACAAAATATCCAAGAGGAAGGAACACTTCCAAGCTCATTCTATGAAGCCAGCATCACCCTAATACCAAAACCAGGTAAAGACAACACAATGAAAGAGAATTACAGGCCAATATCCCTCATGAACATAGATGCCAAAATCCTCAACGAAATCTTAGCAAATCGGATCCGGCAGTACATCAGAAAGATCATACACCACGACCAAGTAGGATTTATCCCAGGGATGCAAGGATGGTACAATATCCGCAAATCAATAAACGTGATACATCACATAAACAAATTGAAAGAAAAAAACCACATAGTCATATTAATTGATGCAGAAAAAGCATTTGACAAAATTCAACACCCATTTTTGATAAAAACTCTCAGCAAGGTGGGAATTGAAGGATCATACCTCAACATAATAAAAGCCATATATGACAAACCCACAGCCAACATCATACTCAATGGACAAAAACTAACACCATTTGCCCTAAGAACAGGAACAAGACAGGGATGCCCACTCTCACCACTCCTGTTCGACATAGTACTGGAAGTATTAGCCATTGCAATTAGATAAGAAGAAGAAATAAAAGGCATCCAAATTGGAAAAGAAGAAGTAAAACTGTCCTTATTTGCAGATGACATGATATTATACTTAAAAAACCCTAAAGACTCCATCAATAAACTATTAGACTTAATAAAAGAATTCGGCAATGTAGCAGGATACAAAATTAACGCCAAGAAATCTATGGCATTTCTATACACCAATAGTGAATGTGCAGAAAGGGAGACTAAAAAAGCAATACTATTTACCATCGCACCAAAAAAATTAAGCTACCTAGGAATAAACTTAACTAAAGAGGTAAAAGACCTCTTCTCAGAAAACTACAGGATGCTGAAAAAAGAGATAGAGGAAGACATAAAGAGATGGAAGAACATACCATGTTCTTGGATTGGTAGAATCAACATCATTAAAATGTCCATACTGCCCAAAGCAATCTATAAATTCAACGCACTTCCCATTAAAATACCAATGGCATATTTCACAGACCTAGAACGTACTCTCCAGAAATTCATCTGGAATAAAAAACGACCCCGAATAGCTGCAGCGATCCTGAGAAAGAACAAAGTAGGTGGGATCTCAATACCAGATATCAAGCTATATTACAAAGCCACTGTTCTCAAAACTGCCTGGTACTGGCACAAGAACAGACTTATAGATCAATGGAATAGAATAGAGAGCCCAGAAATCAGCCCCAACCAATACGCTCAATTAATATTTGACAAAGGAGGCAAGACATACAATGGAGTCAAGATAGTCTCTTCAATAAATGGTGTTGGGAAAATTGGACAGATACATGCAAGAAAATGAAACTAGACCACCAACTTACACCATACACAAAAATAAACTCAAAATGGATAAAGGACTTAAATGTATGACAGGAAACCATAAAAATTCTAGAAGAATCCAAAGGCAACAAAATCTCAGACATATGCCGAAGCAATTTCTTCACTGATACAGCTCCTAGGGCACTTGAAACTAAAGAGAAAATGAACAAATGGGACTACATCAAAATAAAAAGCTTCTGCACAGCAAAAGAAACCATCAACAAAACAACAAGAAAACCCACTGTGTGGGAAAACATATTTGCCAATGACATATCTGATAAGGGCCCAATCTCCAAAATTTATAGGGAACTCATACAACTTAACAAAAGGAAGTTAAACAATCCAATCAAAAAATGGGCAAAGGACCTAGATAGACACCTTTCAAAAGAGGGCATTCAGAAAGCCAAGAGACATATGAAAACATGCTCAAAGTCACTAATCATCTGAGAGATGCAAATCAAAACTACAATGAGGTACCATCTCACACCTGTCAGAATGGCTATCATCAACAAATCAACATACGACAAGTGCTGGAGAGGATGTGGAGAAAAAGGAACACTTGTGCACTGCTGGTGGGAATGCAGACTGGTGCAGCCACTATGGAAGACAGTATGGAGTTTCCTCAAAAAACTACAAATGGAACTCTCATTTGACCCTGTGATCCCACTTCTAGGAATATATCCCAGGAAACCAGAAACACCAATCAGAAAGGATATATGCACCCCTATGTTCATAGCAGCACAATTCACCATAGCTAAGATCTGGAAACAGCCTAAGTGCCCATCTGTAGATGAATGGATTAGAAAGCTGTGGTACATCTACATGATGGAATACTATGCTGCTGCAAAAAAGAAGGAACTCTTACCATTTGCAACAGCATGGATGGAACTGGAGAGCATTATGTTAAGTGAAATAAGCCAGTCAATGAAGGAAAAATACCACATGATCTCACTCATTTCTGGATAATAAAGACCATTATAAACTTATGAACAAAAATAGATACAGAGGCAGAGCTGTCTCGAACAGACTGTCAAACTACAGCAGGAAGGCCGGGGAGGGTGGGAGGGCAGGAGGGGGGTGGGTAAGAGATCAACCAAAGGACTTATATGCATTCATATAAGCATAACCAATGGACATAAGACACTGGGGGGTAGGGGAGGCCAGGGGATTGTCAAGGGCGGGGGGGAAAAAAGGAGACATATGTAATACTCTTTGTAATACTTTAAGCAATAAAAAAAAGGGGAAAAAAAGAAACAATATTTGAAGAAAACTGATGTGATCAAAGAGACACAATAAACTCAAAATATGAATGGTTATCTGAGAAATTGTAAATCCAACAATAATGATAATGTGTATGTTCAAGGTAATGAGTGTGGTATTCCACACTTGAGAGAGAAATAAGTAGACACCTCAAGAGGAAATACCATCAAAATAAAAACCTAGTATGTGAATATACAGGTAAATGACACAGCTTAAGAGCAAAGTGGAAAGTCAGAAGATGAAGCCAAGGAACTCCTTAGAATGCAGAGTGGGGGAAAAAAGAGAGAGAGAGAAAGTATGAAAGATACCAAGAAGCGGTCTTTAAGTTCCAGAAGGAATAAACACAGAGAACCCAATAAACAATATTGATTAAACTTATGAAATCCAAGGATAAAAAGAGAACTCCAAAACTTCAGCATGACAACACTGAACATCAAGGCAGTGGAGTTCTGAGTGAAAATTCTTTCCATGGAACTTTTTAATGTATGTAAACCCATTAATATTTATACAATTTTCTGATATATCTGGATTTATGTACCATTTTATATTGCATTTTCTATTTTCTTATATTTCTATGTTTCTTGTAAGTCTCCTTTCTTGCACTCTTAGATTTTTTCCCTCCACTGTTTTATATGTTCTTTTATTTCTACCCTAAACATGATCACATGAAAACCTAACTTATCAAAGTCTGATATCTTTACCCATCCAAGCAACACAAGGACCTTAAAACCCTGTGACTTTACTCCCTCCCCTATTTTAGTTCTGTTTATTGTAAATCCTGGAAGACATTGCCTTATTGCTTTAAACATTAATTGTATGTTTGGACTAACTCACATGCATAAAACTTTCTCTGCTTTTAATTTCTTCTTAAATCTCTGTACTTCCATATGCGACAACTTTCTTTTCTCCTGAAATAGATCCCTTAGAAATGCTTTTAATAAAGACCTATAGTTATCAAATTATCTAAATTTTTATTTGTGTGAAATGTGTTTATTTTTTCCATGTTCCTGAAAGACCTATTCCTGAAGTATAGAATGCTGGGTGATCTCTCTTGTCCCACCACATGGAAGATCTACCCATCTTCTTGTTTCCATTGGTGCAGTTAAAAGACATCTGATGGCCTTAATGTTCCTACATTGAACATTGTTTTTTCTTTCTGTGAAGATCTTTTATTTGTCTTTAGTATTCCAAAGGTTCATCATAATATGTCTGAACATAGACAAATTTCTCTTCATTTCACTTGCTTGGTATTTGTTCGGGTTTTGAAACTACAATAGTGCCTTTATCAATTCTGGAAAACCGTTAGCCATTATCTCTTCAAATATTACTGCTACCCGAGTCCTTTCACTTCTTCTTCCAAAACACCAGTGAATTCCGTTATGCCTTTTCAATCTCTCTCCAAGTTTCTTATTCTCTCTTTCATTGTTAATGTTGCTTTGTCTCTCTGTGCTGCACTGTGAATAATTGCTGTAATTTACCAAAAACAAAACAAACAAACAAAAAAACCCTACCTTAGAAGGATGGTGAATATGGGAAAGAAGTTAAGTGACAAGAAGTGTAAAGTAAGAAAGTCCGACATAATGCAATTGAGTTTTTTTTTTTTTTAAATATATTTTATTGATTTTTTACAGAGAGGAAGGGAGAGAGATAGAGAGCTAGAAACATCGATGAGAGAGAAACATCGATCAGCTGCCTCCTGCACACCTCCCACTGGGGATGTGCCCGCAACCCAGGTACATGCCCTTGACTGGAATCAAACCTGGGACCCTTCAGTCCGCAGGCCGATGCTCTATCCACTGAGCCAAACCGGTTTCGGCAATGCAATTGAGTTTTGAAGAAGAAAATGTAGAAGTAATATCTGACAAGATAAATTATATAAAATATTAAAGGAAGCTACTCCAGTAGTAGGGTTATGGTATCAAGCAGAAACTTGAATCTACACAAATAAGTAAGGAGTATTATAGCAATTAAAGAAATTGAGTTCACAGTTTAAAACTGTTCAACAAAGAAAACTCCATACTAACTGGCTTTAATGTAAATTTCTAATAAACAATTAAGAGAGACAAATACCAATTCTATACAAACTCCTCCTGAAACTGAACAAGGAGGGAATACTTCCCCATTCATTTTATGAGGTCAAAATTACCTTATCAGCAAAACCACATAAGCCATTTCAAGGGAAGAAAACTACAGACCCAAATCCCTCATGAATATCCATAACAAAATCCCTTTTATATAATACATCATAACTAAGAAGGATTTAACCCAGTAATGTTAGTTTAACAGTGGAAAATCAACCAATGTAATTTACCATTTTTATAAACTAAAAACGAAAAACCATTATTTCAATAAATTTAGAATTAGACAAAATTCAGAAAGATTTCATAATAAAAATTCTCAGCGAAATGCTTAACCTGATAAAAGGCATCAATGAAAAACCCATAGCTATCATTGTATTTAATGGTGAGAAACTGAATGCTTTCCCTCCAGAACCAGAAACTAGGGAAGCATGCCCATTCTACCATCTCTAATCAGCATCATACTGGAGATCCTAAATAAATGCAATAAAGAAAATAAAAGAAATAAAGAGCATATGGGTTGAAATCTGTAAAAAATAAACAACAGGAAGGTTGAAAGATACAAGATCAATATACAAAAATCAGTTATGTTTATATACAATAGCAAAAATTAAAAATGACATTAAGAAAGCAATTACATTTATAATAGCATGAAAAATAAAATACTTAAAAATGAGTTTAACAAAAATGCAAGACTTGTACTTTGAAAATAAAATATCATAAAAGAAATGATTGAAGATCTAACTAAATATAAAGATATCCTATGTTCCTGGATTGAAAGACTTCATATTTTTAACAGGGCAATATTCCCCAAATTTATCTACAGACTCAAGGCAATCCACTGTCAAATGTCTACCTGCCATTTTTTTAATATAAATGGGCAAACTGATCCTAAAATTCATATGGAATTTGAAAAACCCACAAAATAACCAAATAGCCAAACCCACAGAATAACTGAATAGCCAAAAAAATCTTAAAAAGCAAGAACCAAGTTGAAGGACTCACACTTGCAAATTTCAAAACCTACTACAAACCTACAGGATTCAAGACTATGTGCTATCAGCATAAGGATATGCATATAAATACTGGATTAGAATTGAGAGTCCAGAAATACATCTATTCATCTGTGGTCTAAATGAATTTCAATTCAGATGCTAAGACCATTCAATGATGGAAAAATAGTTCTTTCAACAAGTGGTGCTGGAACAACTTGATATCCACATGCAAAAACCATTGATTCACACCATATACAAAAATTGACTCAAAATGAATAAAAGACCTAAATGTAAGAGTTAAAACTATAAATATCTTATAAGTCAACATAGGGCAAAAGTTTCATAATGCTGGATTTGGCAAGTAACTTAAGCCCAAGTAACCACCGAAAAAATAGACTGCACTTCATAAAATTAAAAACTTTTCTGTGTCAAAGGCATGCTACCAAGAAAGAGAAAAGACAATCCAAAAAATGGAAGGAAGTTTACATCAATTATATATCTAAGGTTCTAGTGTCCAGAATTTATAAAGATTCCTTATAATTCAACAATAAAAAGACATCCCATTTTATTTTTATTTATTTTATTTTAATTTTATATATTTTTATTGATTTCAGAGAGGAAGAGGTAGAGATAGAAACATCAATGATGAGAATCATTGATCGGCTGCCTCCCGCACACCCCACACTGGGGATCGAGCACATAATCTGGGCATATGCCCTTGACCAGAATCAAACCCAGGACCCTTCAGTCTGCAGGCTGACGCTCTACCCACTGAGCCAAAGACACCCCATTTTAAAAGTGAGCAAATAATTTGAATAGACATTTTTCTAAAGAAGATATACAAATGGCCAATAAGCGTATGGAAAGATGCTCAACACCATTACTCATTAGAGAAATGCTAATCAATATCACAATGAGATACCACTTTCCACCTACCACTAGGATGGGTATATCCAAAACAAACAAACAAACCCAGAAAATAGCAAGTGATACAAAGAAATTGAAACACTCAACCATTGCTGGTGGGAATATAAAATGTTATAGTCACTTTGAAAATTAGTTTGACATTTCCTCAAAGAGTGAAATAGAATTACCATATGATCCCATAACTCCATCTAGGTATAAACTCAACATAGATTAAAATATATTCATGTAAAAAACTTATACATGAATATTCATAATATCCCAAAAGTGGAAACAATCCAATGTCCATCAATTGATGACTAGATAAAGAAAATGTGGTATATCCATATAATGGAATATTATTTAGCCACAAAATGGAATAAAGTACTACTGATAAATGCTACAATATAGATAGACCTTGAAAATATTATGCTAAAAACAAAAGAAAAGAAAAAGAAAAAAATATTATGCTAAGTGAAAGAAGCCTGGTACAAAAGGTGAAATATTACATGAATCCATTTATATGAAATGTCCAGAATAGGCAAAGAGACAGAAAGTACATTAGCGGTTGCCAGGGGCTGGGGGAGTGGGGAGTGACTGCTAATGGGTCTGGTGTTTCCTTTAAGGGTGATGAGAATGTTCTAGAAATAGACAGTGGTGATGGTTGCACAGGCTAGTGCCCATGCTTAAAAAAAACCCCATCAACTTTATACTTTAAAATAGTGAATGTTATGATATGTGATTTTTATCTCAATAAAAATAAGAGATGCCAATTATTCCCAAATTAGTCTATCCAGATCCAATCAATTTCAATAAAAATCCCAGCTGTCTCTTTTGTAAAAACTGGCAAACTGATTCTATCAATTACATGGAAAAGAAAAGGACTCAGAATAGGAAAACAATTTTGAAAAAGAAGACCAATATTGAGGATTCATCCTCCTAATTTCGAGGCTGGCTCTAAAGCTATAGTAACCAAAATATTGAGATATTGGTGAAAGGATAGGCATATTGAGTATAATTAAACAAAATATAGAGTCCAGAAATAGATCCACCTATAGATAGTCAACTGATGAAGGAGCAAAGATAATCAATGGAGAAAATAACAGTCTTTTAACAATGTTGAAATAAATTATACCCACAGGGAACAAAATAAACTTTCCCCATATCTTGTTCCATATTTTTTAAAATTAGCTCAAAGTGGATTGGGGGTCGGGGGAGGATGAATCAGAGACTAAAATGTAAAACCTGTACAATTTCTAGAAGAAAACATAGAAAATAATTTTGTGACTTGGGGGAAAGTGTAGAATCCTTGGCCAGGACACAGAGCACTAACCATAAAAGAAAAAATTGACAAATTTTACTTTATCAAGAGTAAACACTTCTGCTTTTTTGAAAGACAGTGTTAAGGAAATAAACCACACTCCGGGATAAAACATTTGAAAAACATATGTCTGATAAATGACTGGTATCTATAATATATAACCCTCACAACAAGAAAACCAACAAACAATATAAAATGTTTAATGCGCAGACACTTCACCAAAGAAGGCATGCAGATGCAAATAGACATAGAAAAAATATTCGGTATCATTAGTCATCAGGAAAATGCAAATGAAAACTATGAGATACCACTGCACCTCTACTAGAAAGAATACAATTTTAAATTGACATTGCGTACTAACAATTCCAAGAGCAACAGAGATTTTTCACACATCAGTTGTGGGCGTGCAGATGGTGAATCACTTTGGAAAACCATTTGGTAGTTTCTTACAAAGTTAAACACACACATATCATAGGATCTAGAAAAGCTCAATTCTAGGTATTTATGAAAAATGAGAAAAGCTTATAGCAGGTTTATTCATAATCCTCTAAAATTGCAAATCTCTAAATTTCCACTAATTGGTAAGTGAATAAACAAATGTGATTCATTCATTAAATATCACAACAATAAAGACACATCTCAAAGCATGACAGGGAAGTGGAAAACCAGACTCAGAGCTGCATGCTATGACTCCACTTCCATGATAGGTTGAGGAGCAGAATCCAGTTACAGAACCATGTTTGTCAGGGGCTTGAGGGGAAGGAAGAGAGGGAATTTGGTGTGGTGAAAATGTTCTATATCATGGTTGTGTTGCTAGCTAATATCTGCATATGTTCGTCAAAACTCATAAAACTATATCTCTAAAAACAGTGCATTTTATACTATATAATCATACCTCAATAAATGTTGGGAAAAATAAGAATCACAAGAGGATAAACGTAAGTAAATCTGTATCTAGATATATGATGGTGAAACTGGAAAATGCAAAAGACAGAGAAGATTTTAAAAGTAACCAGAGTTGTACAAAGTCTTTTAGGTGAGCACCATTTGGATCAAAAGATGGCTTCTCCACAGCAATGGAAGACAAAGACAGCAGAGATAAAGTAATGTAGGATTCTAGTAACATTTGGGATGTGGGTAAAGAAACTGATTCACTTTAGACATAAACCAAGTATACACATAAGACAAAAACGAACCCAAGAGAAACCACATTTATATAGTGAAGGAGAAAACTGAGTGAGGAAAAAATCATTTGTCAATCAAAAAGTGAGAAGAGAAAACCTAAACATAAGAAGTTGAGCTAAACAGAAGACTAAAATAAGATTATAGGAAGAAGTCCAAATCTAGTACATAAAAGTAAACTATGCTAAGTGAAATAAGCCAGTCAATGAAGGAAAAATACCACATGATTTCACTCATTCATGGATAATAGAGACCATTATAAACTTTTGAACAATAATAGATACAGAGGCAGAGCTGCCTCAAACAGATTGTCAAACTGCAGCGGGAAGGCCGGGGAGGGTTGGGGGGCAAGAGGTAGGGGGGTAAGAGATCAACCAAAGGACTTGTATGCATGCATATAAGCATAACCAATGGACATAAGACACTGGGGGATAAGGGAGGCTAGGGGACTGTCTAGGGCGGGGGGGGGGGGGCGGGAAATGGACACATATGTAATACCCTTTGTAATACTTTAAGCAATAAAATAAAATAAAAAAGTAAACTAACTGCTCTAGTCTTTAAAAGACAAAGATTGTAAGAGAGGATACAACAAAATGCTCTTAGACACCATCTTGAAAGATGCATCTACAACATATAGATACAGAGAGACTGAAAGAAAGAGGGAGAAAAATAGATAGTGGGCAAATACATCAGAAAAATTTAAGTCAAAAAAGCATCAGAGATAGACCACATTACATACAGATAAAAGGGCTCAATTTATTAGCAATATACAAAGATTCCAGCCTTGCATGCACCTAAAACAAAGTCCCAACATTTTTTATACAACAAATATGAACAAAAAATAGATAAATCCCCAATTATTCAGGCAGATTTGGACACAACTATCACAAGGTTCAATACATCAGCTAGAGAAAAATATCTCTAAGGACAGACATGATTTAAATAGGATTACCAGTTTTTATCTACTGAACAGAGTTTATACTCCACACCAACAGAACATGCTCTGCTTTGAAACCAGAACATTTACTGTGCTTAACCGCACACAAGCCACCCTCGGCACACATAAAGACCACGCACAGAGGAGGAACCAAAATGGCAGCATAAGGTAAAAACCTGTACATGCTGCCTCTCGCAACCACATCAAAACTATAACTATAAGACAAAACGGCTATCATCTAGAACCACGGGAAAGCTGGCTGAGTGGAAGTTCTACAACTAGAAGGAAAGAAAAAAGCGCACTGAGACTGGATAGGAGGTGTGGAGGTGCAGAAGAGCGGAGGTACAGAGACATGTGTAATGGACTGGCAACTGGGTGCACTGTTTTTTTCAATCAGAAGGGAGATACAAGCTCCCAACTGCTCTGAACTCCAGTTCCCAGTGAGATTCTGGGGACCCAGACTCCTACAGGGAGAAACTGGACTGTCTGGCGTTGGGTTGGAAAGCAAGGGTGGCTTTCTCGCAGAGGTGCTCGCAGTGATCATTGTTACTGCGTCAGGGCTCAGGACGCTGGACACAGAGACATGGAGATGGCTGACTGACAGCCATTGCTGTTTGCTCCGCCCTAGTGATTCCCTGAGACCCTGCCCCACCCAGTTTACAACCCCACCCAAGCTGTGTGCAGTGGCTTTCACATATGAATGGCCTGTTCTTTTGCAGCCTAACCTAACAAACTACAGCTGGGTCAGAGAGCTCCAAAACGTCCAAACCCCAAACAAAGAGGAGAAATCTGCAGATCTCGCTGTAGCTCTTGCTGGGTGGCCTCAGGCAGTGGCTGACTTTGCACCTCCTTGGAGATCCAAGAGCCAGTGTACCCAGTGGTCAGTGTGAGATGATACCAGGTTTCAACTCCTCACATCCATAAGTGACACACTCAAGGAGCAGACTCAGTGAGCACCAAGCCCCACTGAAGCAAATCCTGTCCCATAAGGGTGTCTGCAGCATAGCAGTTCTTCCATTGTAGACACAGTGGGTCCTCACAGTCAATTGGCCTGGAGGTCAATTCTTCCCAGTGATACCAACAGTAATTAAGGCTTAACTACAACAAGACTGTACACCCAGTCCACAAAGGGGTGCACCAAGAGTGTCCACCTCATGTGATTGGGGAGGCTGAGCCACTGGGCCCTATAGGATACCTACCACACAAAGCCACTCTATCAACACAGGGAAGCAGCCAAAATGCGGAGACAAAGAAACATGTCACAAATGAAAGAAATGGAGGAAAGCAAACTACTGGATATAGAGTTCAAAACCACAATTATAAGGTTACTCAAGAATCTCCTAGAAACCTCCGAGGAACTTAGTGAGACCTACGAGGAACTTAGTGAGACCTTCAAGGATCTTAGTGAGAATGCCAGAAATATGGAAAAGGACCAGTCAGAAATTAAGCATACACTTTCTGAAATAAAGAATAATATACAGAAATTCAACAGTAGATTAGAGGATTCCAAGAATCAAGTCAAAGATTTGAAATATGAGGAAGCAAAAAAACACCCACTGGAAGAGCAAAAAGAAAAAAGAATCCAAAAATATGAAGATAGTGTAAGGAGCCTCTGAGACAACTTCAAATGTACCAACATCCAAATTATGGGGGTGCCAGAAGAAGAAAGAGAGCAAGATATTGAAAACCTATTTGAAGAAATAATGACAGAAAACTTCCCCTACATGGGAATAGACTTACAAGTCCAGGAAGCGCAGAGAACCCCAAACAAAAGGAATCCAAAGAGGACCACAGCAAGACACATCATAATTAAAATGCCAAGGGCAAAAGACAAAGAATATTAAAAGCAGCAAGAGAAAAACAGTCAGTTACCTACAAGAGAGTACCCATACGACTGTCAGCTGATTTCTCAACAGAAACTATACAGGCCAGAAGGGAGTGGCAAAAAATATTCAAAGTGATGAATAGCAAGAACCTACAACCAAGATTACTCTACCCAGCAAAGCTATCATGTAGAATTGAAGGTCAGATAAAGAGCTTTACAGACAAGAAAAAGCTAAAGGAATCCATCACCACCAAACCAGTATTATATGAAATGCTGAAGGGTATTCTTTAAGAAGAGGAAGAAGAAGAAAAAGGTAAAGATTAAAATTATGAACAAAGTGACAACAAATACATATCTATCAACAAGTGAACCTAAAAATCAAGTCAATAAAAAATCTGATCAACAGAATAAACTGGTGAATAGAATAGAATCAGGGACATAGAAAGGGAGTGGACTGACAATCCTCGGGGGAAGGAAGTGTGGGTGGGTGCGGGAAGAGATTGGACAAAAATCTTACACCTATGGATGAGGACAGTGGTGGGGGGTAAGGGCGGGGGGTAGGTGGGTGGGGTGGGAACTGGGTGGAGGGGAGCTATGGGGGAAAAAAAAGAAACAATTGTAATAATCTGAACAATAAAGATTTATTTAAAAAACACCATGCACAGAGACTACTTTGCCCATAGCGTAATGATCCAAAATATTAAAATGATTCAAAATATTGTATATATAAATATATATGTATATTTTTAACATAGTATATATTTTTTAAACTCAATGTATTTGGCACTGAAGTGGCTAAAAAACTCATAAGTCAAAAAAATCATAGTGGAAACAGACAACATTTATGAGTAAAGTGTAATAAAGTATTAGATATCTAAATTTGTGCATTGCAACAAACTACATTAGGAGGAAATGTTTAATTTTAAATGCTTACTTATATGAAAAGAAAGCTGAATATGAATGAGCAAACATTCAACATAAATTGGAAAAACAACAGCAAAATGAACCGTGAGAAGCAAGAAAGGAAATAAAAACAGAAATTAATGAAAGAGGAACATAAATGTTCTATAAAATATCAATGTACTGAAAATTTTATTTCAAAATAAATTAATAAAAATTAAACTATATAAGTACTAGAATAAAACATGGGCAGTTTAATCTGAATGTAAAAAAGGCTATTTAACCATGTCTAAAAAAATTAGATTCGATAAAAGAAAAGATAAATTTGACTTTCTAACAAATAAAAATATTTGGCATGGCAAAACACCCTGAGAAAATATTTATGAAAAATAATAAATGAAAAAATATTTGCAACATATATCGCAGTATGAGAATAAACAAGTAATCTTTTCTGTCAAAGAAGGGAGTTTAGGCAACTGCCATTTTTGCTTGCATGACTTGCAGTTCCCCTGTAGGCCACCATTTTGAAACAGCAAAGGTCGACCTCTTCCTTTAAATTAGCCAACAGCCCAAGATTGTGAGCCTAAGCTCTTCCAATCAAGAGTGAGGAACAGATCGTGTGTGTCAGGAATAAAAACCTGAGTGGACCTCTCTCTCAGTTTACGTACTGCTAGACTCTGTGTTGGTGTGTACCCTTCTGCAGAAGTAAAGATATTTGCTTTGCTGCCTTGCTCCCAAGTATGCTTTGTGTGCTACCAGGACCCCTGATTTTAGGGGCTCGCCTTATTTCTAACAGCAGCAAAAAGAAATAATATTCCTAATATACAAAAAAAAACTTTTTTAAATTGAGAGGCAAAAACAGACCAAAAATCCTATAGAAAAATAAGCAAAAGACATAAAAAATTAAACAAATCTGTCTTTAAACTTTTGAAAATGTGTTTCATTTCACTCATAGGAATAGAAATGCAAATTAAAACTATACTGAGCTACCATGGCTCTCCTGTCACTTTGGCAAAAACTGATAGGCTTAAGAACACACTCTTCAGGGCAGGCTGTAGTGGGAAAGCAGGCTAATATACTGGTGGAGTGGGATGGCAAGTGGGGATAACCCCTAAGGAAGGGAATCTGGAAACAACTAGCAAAACAACACACATGCACTTTCCAATAAAGTCAGCTGTCCCACTTCTAGAAGATATGATAATAAAAAATAGCAGTGACATGACTATTCATCACAGTTTATAATTGCAGAATAACATAAACTTAGCTATACTAGCATCAGGGAGAGTGATGAGATAAACTATGGGAGATCCACACAATGGAGCAGCACCAGACAGCAGGAAAAAAAGGATCCAGAAGCTCTCTGTGAATTGGTGTGAAGGGACTTTCAGACAAAAAAACACCAAGTGCAAAGAGTATATACAGATGGTTGCATGACACCGAAATGCAATTAATGCCACTGAATAAGATACTCACAAATGGTAAAAATAGCAAATTTTATGTTACATATTTTACCACAATAAAAATATAAAAAACATATAAAACATATATAACAACATATATAAATTTTGTGTAAGAAAGAAGAAAAACATAGAATGTATATATATGTGTGTATATGCATATATATATATATATATATATATATATATATATATATTTTTTTTTTTCCCTAAAAAAGTAATACAAGAAGACTAAACCACAAAAAAAAATAGCAAAGAGAGAGAGAGACTTGTTGGTGACAGTTTAACCAATGGCCCTTAGAGATGGAAGGAGAGGCCCAATCCAACCACCATGGGTGACTCAAACTACCAACCTGATATCACTGAATGTGGAGTAGAACAGGGATGTGCAGAAGTGGTTCTTAGAAGCTGGTGAAAGACTACTTTACAACACCACCATCACCTGCAAGGGGTGGGCTAATGATAAGAGAAAGGATTGTAAATATTGTCAATACAATAAATATTGTATTTATTACATATGCCCATATACATATATATGTATGTGCATTTGTACATTTGAATGCATATATGTGCACACATATGTTTGTGTACATGTGTATACATGTGTATGCATGTATTTTCCATCTCTGTCCACGGACAGGGGTTAGGAGCAATAAGTACACCTAGTACCCAAATTTGCTTAATAACATTTCCCATACTACGAGAAAGCAGAGCCCTTCAAAGAAATGCTGGTTCCATGGCTAAGCAGGTTAGGCACTGGATGAGCCTGAAACATGATACAGGACATGTTAAAAATAAAAATTAAAAAATAAATAGGGAGAGGGAAGAAAAGGAAGAAAGGGAAGGAAGGCAGAAGGGAGGAAAGAATGTAGGGTGTTACGGTCTAAATGTGCATGTCCCCAAATTTATATGTTGAATCCTAACCCCCAATTTGATGGTATCAGGATGCAGGGCCTTTGGGAGGTAATTAGGTAATGAGGGTGGGGCCCCATGATGGAACTAGTGCCTTTATAAAGGGGACCCCAGAAAGCTCTCTGGCTCTTTCTACCACGTGAGTGCAGTGAGAAAGTGTCTAGTTGCAATTGAAGATAGCTTCACCAGAACCCAACCATGCTAGCACCCTGATCTTGGACTCAGCCTCCAAAATTATGAGAAATAAATGTCTGTTGTGGATAAGCCACCCGTTTGTGATACTTTGTCATAGCACCCTAAACAGACTGACAAGGCTACTGCAAGAAGGGAAGGAGGAGGAATGAAATCACAGGAACATACCCAGGACCAGGAATCAGCCTGGAGGGCTCTTGCTGATCTGGGACAATTTGTGCTCCAAAGTCATTGAGGACAGTGGAGAATTATAAAGTAGAACAGTGATGAATTTAAAAACAGGAAGCTATGAAACTAAAATGATAATACACAGATAAACAGAAAGGGAAGAGGGGAGGGCTTCTGTTCACAGCAGATGGTCAAGCACTAACAGGTATGCATAGAGAGTGTTCGAGTTACACAAATATCACTTTGCAACCATCACAGTAAAGACTGGTCTATCCAAAAATAGTGGATTCCCAGTTTTCCTGAAGATCAGGATATCTGCATGTTCTTAAAAGCCTTCCTACTGATTTCTTATTAGTGCAAGAAGGAAAGTAGTCAGTATCCTGGGGAGAGACTGGGCAAGTCGTTGACCAAGTGAACAGCTTAATGTACTCAAAAGGGCAGCCAGGCATTTTGTGTCCAGATGTGAAGCTCTGAGAAGGCCCATCTCACACATGGAGAGTCCAGCCAAGAACACACAACTGGAATCATGAGGAACCAAGAAAAGAGAAGGACCATCTTCTTCACAATCTCAATGTCATAAGAGTGATAGAAAGGCTATGAATATGTTCCAGGTTGAAGGAGGCTAAAGGCCCAAGGCAGCTAAGTGTAACACCTGAGTCTAGACTGGCTTCAGTCCTGGAGAGGAACCATTGCTGTGGAAGATATGGCTGAGCCCATCAAGAACACTGGAATGCTGTGCAGAGAACACTGTCAATTTAGCGATCACAAACAAGAGATCCTATTCTTAGCAAACAGCAGCTCTACTAGGAATACAAATTAAAACCACAATTAAATATCACCTCACACCTGTCAGAATGGTTATCATTAATAAATCAACAAATAGCAATTGTTGGCAAGGATGTGGAGAAAAGGGAACCTTTGTGCACTATTGGTGGTAATACAGATTGGTGAAGTCACTATGGAAAGCAGTATGGAGTTACCTCAAAATTTTAAAAATGGAACTGCCTTATGACCCAGAAATTCCAATTCTGAGAATTTATTTGAAGAAATACAAAACACTAACTCAAAAGAATATATGCACCCCTATGTTCACTGGAGTGTTATTTATAATAGCCAAGATTTGGAAGCAGCCCAAGTGTCCATCAGTTGATGAGTGGATAAAACAGCTATGGTACATTTACACAATGGAATACTACTTGGCTGTAAAAAAGAAAAACGTTTTACCTTTTGCAATAGGACAGCATGAATGGACATGGAGAATATTATGCTGAGTGAAATAAGCCAGTCAGAGAAAGACAATACCATATGATTTCACTCATAAGTGGAATTAATTGAACAAACTGAACTAACAAGCAAAATAAAAATAGGCTCATAAATAGAGAGCAGGTAGACAGCTCTTGGGGAGGGTTTGTTGGAGGGGGTTGAGAGATTGAGCAAAAAAGAAAAAGGAGAGAAAAAACTCATGAACATGGGCAACAGTGTGGTTTCTGTGGTGGTGGAAGAGAGTAGGGGGAATAAATGGTGATGGAAAAATAAAATAAATAAAATAAAGTAATTGTTGAGGGAAAAAAAGAAAGAAAAAAACAATAGCTCTGTTGTTTCCCCATCCAAATCTGTACTGACTCCTTGGGGAGTGACTTCCAAGAAGCTTCCCACACTCTGTCTCTTAATCTCCAACCTTTGTCTCTTTGCTAACTCCTCTTCAGGTTTCAAACTTAATTCAAATAGCTCCTATTAAAAACCAGACAGCCAAAACGGTTTGGCTCAGTGGATGGAGCGTCGGCCTGCGGACTGGGGGGTCCCGGGTTCGATTCCGGTCGGGGGCATGTGCCTTGGTTGCGGGCACATCCCCAGTGGGAGGTGTGCGGGAGGCGGCTGGTTGATGTTTCTCTCTCATCGATGTTTCTGGCTCTCTATCCCTCTCCCTTCCTCTCTGTAAAAAAGATCAATAAAATATATTTTTTTTAAAAAAGAAAGAAAAAAGAAAAACCAGACAAACAGCTCTCTTCTAGACCTGTAATTTCAGAATCAGACACATGAACAGCACCTCCACCATCAATGCCAGCCTGGTCAGTCCACATCGTCCCTTCCATACTACTAAACTGAGCTTTCTTTTCAGTCACACCAAAGCCAATGACACCTTTAGTCCTCATCTTACTGTACTTTTCTCCTTCAACCTAAAAAAAAAGAAAAAAAAAACTTTGTGACAATGGATGGTGTTACCCTGGGCACACTTAAACAGGTACTCTCCCAAACTGCTCATGAAAATGGAAAATGCTCCAATATCCTGGAAAGTAATTTGGCCACAAGAACTTAAAGACTGAACTTCTTATAATTTAATACTAATGAAATGAAGGGGGTTAAGGAAAGTTCTGGAATGGGAGCTCTGGGCTTGTCTCTGCTCTGGTGCTAACTTCAGTATCCTTATTGATGAAGCAGGATAATCAAAGACCTTGGAGAATTGTGGGGACTGAGTGAGGAACTGGGGCTTGGAACACACCAATGACTGTGGAAACCATTTTTTCACATGGTCACATACCTATTCCTGGAAGATACCAACCCCTCACCCTCTGGCAAAAACTTAAATGCCTGAAGAACCTGCCATCCTCTTGGCTAGGTTATTGTTCCCCCTCTGGGACTAGGCAAGACAGGTAAGGTGATACAGTCTCACAGATGGGGAAGCAGTGCAGATGAGAACATCGACCTAGCCAAGGTTACAGGGTGATGAGGACAGAGCTGGAAGCAGAACGCCTTCTTTGGCTCTCCGGGCTGGCTCCACCAGCCCAGGTAAACTCCAACCAAAAAGTTTTTCCCATGATTTCTGCTCATGCTCTGCCAAATTCATACAAGTGTATAATGAGAACAGCTCACTGTTGTGCTCCCTGTAACAGCTGCACTCCAGCTGCCACCAGTCCTGCTGGCTCTGGCCCGAGACCCAGGCCCTGCAAAGACAGTGCCCATGCATTCAGTGGAGCTGAGAGGCAGCCTAATAACCAGCGTGTGAAGCAGGCAGGAGGTGGTGGGTAAAATCCAGGACATTTTCTCAATTACAGGGGGAACAAAGCTGTGGGTTAGTCTTGTGCCCTGAAAGAGCAAAGTAGCCAGAGTACTTGGAAAAGGTCAAGGCCCATGCTGAAAGCCTCCTTCTGCTTCAGTGTAACTGCAGTGTCACTGCTCCCCTTCATATCCAAAGATAATGTGGCCTCTCTGATAAAGTAACAAGATCCATGGCAGCAGGGGAATGCGCACTAAATCGAATGGTGTAATCTGTAAGTGCCACTGGAATTCTGAAGAAAAAAAAACACGGAAGCCTAAAGTAAGCAGAATGAGTTTGCTTAAACATAAAAATAGAGCATCCTTGGCCCTTTTGACTGGGCATGACATTCCCCAGGTAGAACATATCAGGCTATTCGCAGCCATCCACACTTGGAAACACCTGACTCACTTGTGTTAGAGTCCACATGTGAGTTGAACAGGCCGTGCACAGACAGGCTGTCTCCTGCTTGTCTGAATGTCTCCTAGAGGGGACTCGTCCTCCACCCCCGTACACCATTCATGGCCACCACAGACCTATGACAACAGTTCTCAGATCCATCACTGTCTCTGCACGCGGAGCTGCCAGACAGCCTGGCAGTACAGCCGCATAGGGCGGAATGAATGAGTCATCTCGTGAAAAGTAACCAGCTCCTTCATGCCAGGCTGCAATACGACCTAAACCTCTGGGAGAACAGCATGCTCCCACAACCCTGTGAAAGGAAAAAGAAAAAAAAAAGACAAGTGCCTCAGATAAATGCCACCCAACCTCAAAAGAAAGGAAAGCTAAGAAGAGGGAGAAGGTAAAGACCCTGGCCATGGCTCTCCATTCCCTCTCAGCCCCATGAGGAGTACCCATGCCCATTGTAAATAGGGTATAAAATAAAAAGTGAGACTGTGAAACCGCAGAGGGGTCTGATGTCAGCTAGGCTAGAGGCCTCTGCAGTCATATGCACTTCACCATCACTCCTGGAGAGAATGTAAAAATGTCCCCTCACTCCTGGAACTAGACAGTGATGGCGAACCTGTGACACACGAACTCATTTTTTTGGTTGATTTTTCTTTGTTAAATGGCATTTAAATATATAAAACTAGAGGCCCGGTGCACAAAAATTTGTGTACTGGGGGGGGGGGTCCCTCAGCCTGGCCTATGCCCTCTCGCAGTTCAGGGACCCCTCGGGAGATGACGACCTGCTGGCTTAGGCCTGCTCCCGGGTGGCAGAGGGCAGGCCCAACCCCTAGGTACAGCCCCTGGTTGGGCTCAGAGCAGGGCCCATTGGGGAGTTGGGGCACCGCGCCTGTCATGCACAGAGCGGGGTGGATTGGGAGGTTGCGATGCCACCCTCAGTCACGCTCAGGGTAGGGCCGATTGGGGGGTTGGGGCACCGCCCTTTGTCACACTCAAGGCAGAGTCGATGGGGAGGTTGTGGCGCCACCCCTGTCACGCACAGAGCAGGGCCAATCAGGGGGTTGGGGCGCTGCCCCCTGTCACGCACAGAGCAGGGCCAATCAGGGGGTTGGGGCATCTTCCCCTGTCACGAACAGAGCAGGGCGGATAGGGAGGTTGTGGCCCCACCCCCTGTCACACACAGAGTCACAGGGCGATCAGGAGGTTTGGGCACTGCCCCCTGTCATGCTGATCCTGGTGCCGGGAGGCCTCGTGGCTCCACTGATCCCAGTGCTGGGAGGCATATTACCCTTTTACTATATAGAATAGAGGCCTGGTGCACGGGGCGGGGCCGGCAGGTTTGCCCTGAAGGGTGTCCTGGATCAGGGTGGGGGTCCCCACTGGGGTGCCTGGCCAGTCTGGGTGAGGGGCTGAGGGCTGTTTTCAGGCTGGGACTGAAGCTCCCAACTGCTCCTTTTTTTCTTTTTTCTTTTTTTTATTCTGGGCCAGCTTTAGCTCTGAGGCTCCAGCTCTTAGGCCTCCGCTGCTGAAAGCAGGTATCTGGTTTGTTTTGGTTCTCGAAACTCTGTATCAACTACAGCTCTGAGATCCCAGCCAGCTAAAAGCTGGTTTCTGGAGTTTTGTTTAGTGTCTGTATTTGTTACAATGTTTGAAACTGCAGGCTCAGAGGCCTGCAGCGGCAGGTGGGGAACGTTGGAGTCCTCCGTCACTGAAGCAAGCAAGCCTCATGTTAGTTTCAAGCTGCCTGGCTGCCGGCCGCCATCTTGGCTGACAGTTAATTTGCATATCTCGCTGATTAGCCAATGGGAAGGGTAGCGGTTGTACGCCAATTACCATGTTTCTCTTTTATTAGTGTAGATAAATATCAAAAATATAAGTCTTTGTTTTACTATGGTTGCAAATATCAAAAAATGTCTATATGTGGCACGGCACCAGAGTTAAGTTAGGGATTTTCAAAATGCTGACACGCCGAGCTCAAAAGGTTCGCCATCACTGAACTAGGACCTCCATGCCTTCACTCATCATCCTGATTCCGAGCCGCATAATTCGACAATGAGATAGTATCTTGGTGTGGGGGTTAAGCAGGTGGGCAGTGACCATGGATGTTGGAACTCCTGCCAGATATCCAAGAGGAGGCCAGCAACACTGTCCCCAAGATTATAGACTCCTACATCAAGCCAACATCCTGGCCTAACAGCATGTTGGCTATATACCTACCTGTCAAACAACAACTCCTCCTGCTAGTCCCTTCCCTCACTCTGAAATACAATGACATGAAGCTACCTCATCAGTCCTTGTGGCAGAGAGCTAGCTATTCTCCCAAATACATTCTCCCACCTCCATGACAACAGACCCAGGGACCACTCTGCCACATCACTGATATACAGTTGTCCTGTTGGTACTCAGTGGTCCTGTATGATAAGCAGTGGTACTGTATGGATTCTTGGTGTGCATGGTCCTGTATGACACCTTTGATGTGCAGTAGTCTCCTGTATGATACTGTTGGTTTGCAGTGGTCCTGTATCACACCATTGGTATACAGTGGTCCTGTGTGACACCGTTGGTAAGCAATGGTCCTGTATTAAATCGTTGGTGTACATGGTCCTGTATAACAGCATTGGTATGCAGTGGTCTGGTACAACACCTTCAGCATGCAGCTGTCCTGTATAACTCCACTGGTTTGCAGTGGTCCTGTATATCACTAGTATACAGCTGTCCTGAATAACACCATTGGTATGCAGTTGTCCTATATAACTCCATTGGTGTGCATTGTCCTGTATAACACCATTGGTTTGCAGTGGTCCTGTATAACACCACTGGTATATAGTTGGCTTGTATAACAACTTTGGTTTGCAGTGGTCCTAGGTTATACCACTATATACAGTTGTCCTGTATAATCCTGTTGGTTTGCAGTGATCCTGATGATACCATTTGTTTGTTGTGGTCCTGTATGATACTGTTGGTTTGCAGTGGTCCTGAATTAATTATATCATGGGTGGTCAGTTTTGCATTTGTTTTGCATTGTCCACTTTTTACCATGATTCAAGTTGGCATAATTTGCACTTCACATCCTTGAAGTGCTGCTGTTTACCCTCCATGCACCCTTTCTGCTTCTACAGGATGAGAACACAGGAGATGCATGTACATTCAGTTATATCAGAGGTCATGCCAACTAAGTGTGGTAGAACCACATACAGAAGAGCAGGCCACCCAGAATCTTGGGTGGTCATGGCCTCTGGGCCAGAGGCCTCCTGGAGTCCCCAGGACTGTTATGTCCAAGAAACAAACTTTTCCTTATTAAAGGTGCTGTGTTTGGGGAGCTCTGTTTCAGCCAATGATCTCTCCGTAATGTAGCCCCCATGGGTTCAGCTATGACCTCGGCACATATATCTCCCAGGTTTCTCAGCCCGCACTCTCATCTCAGCTCATAGCGGGGATCCAAAAGGCCCTGAGACAAATCTCCCTTGGATCCCACACAGAAGTGAATCAGCTCCCAAACTCCAGACTCTCTTCTCATTGCACGTGCTCTTCCCATCTCTCCAGCAACATTCTCTACGTATTGCTCTTGGGTGTACCACACTTTCTGTGTGCTCCCTCCTTACCCCAGTGACTCACTGTGTCCGCCTCTGCAGGACCCCAGCCAGCAATCATCAGCCCTGGCCAAGTTCGGGTCACCACTCCTACTTGACAACCACATCCCCAAAGGCTCAATGTGCCCATCTTCACTGAGCTAGACAGGCCACGTTCTCTGAATGTCAAGCTTTAAAATTGTAAACAAAAAAAATATAGTCTTCTTCAACATGGGAAAATCAACTAGAACATTTTAGAACAAAGACTGGAAATGACAAACATTTGATGAGAACAGGTCATATACTAGGTGTACCGGTTAATAATGCGGATATTTTTCAATAGATGGAGTTACGCATATGTTGATATATATGCGATTTGATATGTATGCTATTTTGTTATATGACAACAAGCTTCAAAACTTCATATGTCAAATTTGTGAAGGTGTTAACATCATAGATATTTTTCCAGTTAAAAATGTCAAATTTTGTGTGCCAAAAAAAGAGCATTTGCAGGAAGTTTTAATTCATTACTTTATTTTGAAGAAAAGTGCTGCTGAATACTTCGGGAAGCTTATGGTGAACATGCTCCATCTCAAGATACTTGTGACCGCTAGTTTAAACGCTTTAAAAGTGATGATTTCAGTGTGAAAGTCAACGTCCAGGTCAACCGAAAAAGTTTGAAGACGAAAAATTACAAGCATTATTGGATGAAGATGCATGTCAAACTCAAAAACAACTTGCAGAAAGATTAAACGTTGCTCAGCAAACAACTTCCGATCGTTTACAAGCAATGGGAAAGATTTTAAAGGAAGGAAAATGGGTGCCACATCAACTGAACAAAAGACAAATGGAAAACCAAAAAGGCATCAGTAAAATGTTGCTTCAATGGCATGAAAGAAAGTCTTTTTTGCATCCAATTGTGACTGGTGATGAAAAGTGGATTTATTTTGAGAATCCCAAGTGCACAAAATCATGGGTTGATCCAGGTCAACCATCAACATCAACTGCAAGGCCAATCGCTTCAGAAAGAAGACAATGCTCTCCGTTTGGTGGGATCAGGAAAGAGTGGTGTATTATGAGCTTCTAAAGCCAGGTGAAACCGTTAATACTGATCACTGCTGACAACAAATAATCAATTTGAACCACGCTTTGATCATGAAACGACCAGAATGTGCCAGAAGACACAGCAAAGTAATTTTGCTTCATGATGACGCACCATCACACACTCCAAAACCAGTTAAAGACACATTAAAAGATCTTGCCTGGGAAGTATTAACCCACCCGCTGTATTTACCAGACCTTGCTCCTTCAGATTACCATTTGTTCCAATCAATGGCACACACACTTTTTGAGCAGTACTTCAAAACATATGAAGAAGTGGGAAATTGGGTCTCTGAATGGTCTGCCCCAAAATAAGAAAAGTTCTATTGGGATGGTAGCCACAAATTACCTGAAAGATGGGGGAAATGTGTAACTAGCAATGGACATTACTTTGAATATAGCACGTTCGATATTTCTCTTGAAATTATTGTGTTTTCTTTGATTACAAAATCCGCATTACTAACTGATACACCTAGTAAAAACCAATGGGCCTGGCCAGTGTGGCTCAGTGTTTGAGTATCGACCTATGAACCAGGAGGTCACGGTCTGATTCCCCGTCAGGGTATATGCCCGGATTGTGGGCATGATCCCTGACAGGGGGTGTGCAGAAGGCAGCTGATCAATAATTCTCTTTCATCATAGATGTTTTTATCTCTCTCCCTCCGCCCCCGCCTTCCTCTCTGAAATCAATAAAAATATATGTGTAAAAAAACAAACACACAATGAGATGGTATTTAAAGTGTCTTGAAAGAAAACTGAGAGCCAGATACATTGGTTAGAAAACAGGTTAAAGCCCTGACCAGTTTGCTCAGCCCCCACAAGACCCTCAGCCTAGGGTTCCAGAGTTGGGAAGAGAAATCTCTATAACTTTGAGCTATAAAAACTAGCACGGATTGTGGCTGAGTGACATGGAGACTGCTGGAGACCCAGACAGCTCCTCTTAAAGGGCCAGCACATGGACTTACACAGTCCTGCTTCTTCTGAGCTCCAGTGCCAGGTGGTGGCATTGGGGGAACCAGGGATATATGGAGAAGAACTGGACTGTCTGGCATTAGGGCAGGAACTCGGGGGTGGCTTTCTCCCATACAGGAGTGCTCGCAGGGGTCATTGTTCCTGTGCTAGGACCTCCCCCTTCTCAGAGCTGACTGGCAGCCATATCTGACTTTCCAACAGCATGGCCCACACTGTTTGCTCAGCCCTGGTGATTCTCTGAAACTCTGCCCCATCCAATTTGCAGCCCCACCCAAGCTGTTCGCAGTAGCTTTTCATAGGAATGGCCTGTCCTGGCTCATGCTACAGACTCTGCTCAAACAAGCAGCAGCTGGCATCAGTGTTCCCCACACTTATCATTAAAAGACCCAAGACCTGGCACTAACACCACCCTGCCTTGCTTCACAGCTGGGCCTCGCTGGGCACTTCCAAACCCAATACAAATAGAAGCCATCTGCAGATCTCTCTGTAGCTCCTGCCAGGTAGCCCCAGACAGTGGCTGACTTTGCACTTCCTGAGAGGCCCCAGAGCCAGTGCATGTGGTGGACACCTTCAGACTATGGCAGATTACAACTCTACACATCCACAAACAACACACTCAAGGGGCAGACTCAGTGAGTACCAAAGCCCCACTAAAACAAGTCATGCTCCATAGGGGGTAGCTCCTGAACAGCAGCTCTTCCACTGTAGTTGAAGCTGGTCCTCATAGCCAATTGGCCTGGAGGTCAATTCCTCCCAGTGACACCAGCAGCAATCAATGCTCAACTATAACAAGACTGTGCACACAGCCTACACAGCACCTAGAGTTCCTAGCTCAGGTGACTGGGGAGGCTAAGCCACTGGGCCCCACAGGTCACCTAAGACATAAGGCCACTCCACCAATTCCAGGAGACATAGCAACTCTAACTAATACATATAAACAACACAGGGAAGAAGCCAAAATGTGGTGACAAAGAAACAGGTCACAAATGAAAGAAATGAAAGCAAGCATTGGACGTAGAGTTCACAATAATGATTATAAGGTTACTCAAGGATCTTAATGAGAGCTTCAAGGAATCTAGTGAGACTTTCAAGGATCTTAGTAAGAATTTCAAAGATATGAAAAAGGACCAGTCAGAAATTAAGCACACACTAACTGAAATAAAGAATATTTTATAGGGAACAGTAGAGTAGAGGATTCTGAGAATCAAATCAATGATTTGGAATATGAGGAAGCAAAAAACACCCAATCAGAAGAGCAAAAAGAAAAAAGAATCCAAAAATATGAAGATAGTGTAAGGAGCCTCTGGGACAAATTCAAGCATACCAACATTCACATTTGGGGGTGCCAGAAGGAGAAGAGAGAAAGGAAGATATTGAAAACCTATTTGAAGAAATAAATGACAGAAAATTTATCCTACCTGGTGAAAGAAATAGACTTACAAGTCCAGAAATTGCAGAGTCCCAAACAAGAAGAACCCAAAGAGGCCCACACCAAGATACATAATAATTAAAATGCCAAGGATTAAAGACAAAGAGAGAATCTTAAAAGCAGCAAGAGAAAAACAGTTAGTTACCTACAAGGGAGCACCCATATGACTGTCAGCTGATTTCTTAACAGAAACTTGGCAGGCCAGAAGGAAATGGCAAAGAATATTCAAAGTAATGAATAGAAGTGACCTACAACCAAGACCACTCTACCCAGAAAGGCTATCATTTAGAATTGAAGGTCAGATACAGAGCTTCACAGACAAGAAAAAGACAAAGGAGTTCATCACCACCAAACCAGTATTACATGAAATGTTCAAGGGTATTCTTTAAAAAGAGGAAGAAGAAGAAAAAGAAAGATTAAAAAATATGAACAATAAAATGGCAATATATACATATCTATCAACAATTGAATCTAAAAGTCAAAATAAACGAACAAGAATTCTAATGAACAAAATAAACTGAAAACATGGAACAGATTAATAAATTTCAGAGGGAAGGGGGAGGAGGGTGGGAAGAGATTAATCAAAGATCTTATATGCATATATATACATTACCTATGGACACAGACAATAGGGTGGTAAAGGCCTGGGGCAGGACTGGAACTGGGTAGAGGAGGGCAATGGCGGGAAGAATGGGGGACATCTGTAATACTTTTAATAATAAAGATTTTTAAAAAAAACAAATAAAGAAAAGACTAAATAACTATAGTGGAATAGCTGGATCTGTTGTACACCTGTGTTCTTGGACACACAGTAACAGTTACTGTGTGTTGCTCTCATTTAGCCACCTTGAGGTCAATTTGGCAGTTACACATTATACCTCTTAAATTATCTATGTCCTTTAACCCAGAAATTCTACATGGATAAATACTGTACACTACCTCACAAAGAAGGGAAGCCAATTTACGCACAAGGATGCTTGCCTCTCCACTAACTGTTGTTAGTAACAGAGCTGAGAAAAACCCAAATTTATTAAACAAAAAGGAAATTATTTAATAAGTGCCTACCATACATAGAATGGAAACTATGCAACCTTTAAAAAATGAGATTTTGCCGAAACCGGTTTGGCTCAGTGGATAGAGCATCAGCCTGCGGACTGAAAGGTCCCAGGTTCGATTCCGGTCAAGGGCATGTACCTGGGTTGCAGGCATATCCCCAGTAGGAGATGTGCGGGAGGCAGCTGATCAATGTTTCTCTCTCATCGATGTTTCTAACTCTCTATCTCTCTCCCTTCCCCTCTGTAAAAAATCAATAAAATATATTTTAAAAAAATAAATAAATAAAAAATGAGATTTTTCGAACTGGGTGACATGAAACATTTTACAGTATTCCATTCTGGTTAAAAGCAGGGCACAGATATGTATGAACCTTAATCCCTAATGTGAAGTCTTCGGTGAAACAGACCAAAACATCTGCAGCTGTGCCATGGGTCCAGTAGGCCCCCAAGCACCAACCACCAGCAGGGTCCTCACTGAGCATCAGGAAAGAGCTCACACAAGCATGGGGGTACGGGGGCACAAACAAACATGGGACCAGGAGAGTGTGGCATTATGGGAAGGGGTTGCTCTATGGGTCTAAAGCTGCAGAGCTCAAGCCCTGGAAGAAAGACTTTTTCATCAAATTCAGGAGGCAGAGGCCATGTGAACCAACCCAGTGGTACAGACAAAGCCCTGCTGGGAAGGACCAGATGGCCACACAGTCCAGCTTGGCCCTGGCAGGAGCACAGAGAGGAGGGTACAGAGAGACCCTGCTTTCATAACTATTATTTTGTAAAATAGTTATTTGCTATATAACCTTTCAATTTTATTTTTAACAAAATTATAAATGTACATAATTAAAGTCAAAGAATTCCATAAAGCTTATGGTGAAAACAGTGTGCCTTCCGACAGGCATCTCTCTTGGTTCTTTTCTCTTCTTTTGGTATTTCTCTTCACATTTCTAATTCCCAGGTTCAGTTCACTTGTCTTGGCTTTACAGTCTGTGTCATCCACTAACCTCCTACTATGAACATGAGAATTAACCCTTAGAGTCACCCACGCACCTCTACCTGCTCAGGTCTGACCATCAGTCTTCAGTACCCACTCTCAGGACACTGTCAAGACATGCACGTGGGAGCTCTGGAACCTTATTCCTCCTGCTGCTGCATCCCCCTTCTTGTACTATGTAGGGGCGTCCTGGAGTTAATAAGGGCTTGCTGAGTGTCCTGGTACTCATGCCAATTTATCTTCAAACTCTCAGCCAGGGATTACTCAAACACAGCAGGGAACAGCCTGTGATCTCCTGCAGCCACCATCTTCCTACTCCCAGTCCTCACCCTGCCTGCTCCACTCACTCACATCCAATAGTCCATCTCAGGTTTCCAATGTTCTTGGGCCAACAGAGCAGAGGTTGGCTCCACTTTCTGCTTAGAACGGTCCCCTCTACTATGCCTAAAGACTTTGGCCCACCCCCCAGGGGAAGAAACTGCAGTCTTCAGCCAGGGTAGGGAAGGGATCATCAGGCTAGGTGGGGCTGAGAGTCTGACCGCTTCTTAAACAGGCTTTACACCAATTTTCTATTTCAGCCCTATTTTTATTGCTGGCCCCATTTTCAGAGTTATATGGTAATGTCATTCCTGAGACTTGGGGATGGGGGGGAACAACTGTTCCAATGCAGTACATTCAACTCCCAGCCGCCCCCCGTCCCAAACACACACACACACACACACACACACACACACACACACACATGCCTCTTAGCTTTCTATTTTTCAGATCTGCTAGGTTCCTTTGCTTGTCCATCTGCCTTCCAAATTGCCAAATTCTGTCACCTTCTCTCTTAATCTCTTGGTAACTTGTGCCCTTTTAGTGAGTTTTTAAAAGAAACAGAGGTCACTGCGAAATTAATCTCCTATTTTGGCTGAAAAGCAAGGAAGGAAATTTTTTATTTTAAGTTGGGAGCAATCAAGTCATTTTGGATGCTAACAGAGGTGATCTGTCAGTGAGAAGAACCTGAAGCCCAGGAGAGAGGTAGCACAACTTAGGTAGCAGCAAGTCCCTAAGTAAAGGAGAGGCGGCCTGCACTAGGGCACAGGGAGCACTGGGCAGAGAGGTGGGTTGGCAGCATTCCGGATAAGAAAGAGGCACAGTACCAGTTGAGACTGAAATCTGAGAAAGGAAGATCAGATGTACAACCATGGTCTCATAAAAGCAAATCCACTGGAGAGGTGTGGCCAGGGTCAGGGCGGGGATGGATGCTGTGCCAAGGCCCTCGGCCAGTCTGCAGGGCTACACGGTCTCCGCAAAATACCATGCAGTTTTTGTGCCCAGCACACTCTCAAATACAGGAAGGAGTCAGGGGTTCATGTGAGAAAGTGATCGCAGAGCGGCCCTGTGAACTGCAGGCTATGGGCAGCAGGGTCACCAAGAAGGACACAGCAGGAAGGGTCCTCTGAGGGAGGAGTCCCGGTCAGCAAGCTCATCGGCACAGATCTCCTGTCTGTACTCATTTTGGTGATTTTTTAAGTTCTTTTTTTCAAATGTTCCAAAAAATTTCCAATCCTACAGAGAAGCTGTTATCATAATACAATGCAGGAAAAAAACTGAAAAGCAAAAAACCAATTCAGTACTACAAAGACTAAAAGACTTCAAAGTAAATAAATTTTTCAACAAATTCTCATTATCATTATCTCTTAATTTCCTGCTCTAAATGTAGTCTAAGGCCCAGTCCTGAGTTGGCGCAGAAGGGGCTCTGCCACCAGCCAGCTGGGGGGGCCTTGCTTTGTCTAAGCACAGGCCAGAAGTCTGTCTGCAGCTTCACTATGTTCAGATGCCCTTCACCTCAAAGAAAGTGTGGAAAGTTCTCAGAGATGTGCAAATGGAAACTCAAGTTCTTCCAAAGCCACCAGTTCCCTTGGGCATCACCCACTGCAGATGAGCTCTTTACTGGCTCATCCCACTCCCAGAAATCCCACCGGAAGACACTGCAGGGCTCAACCAAGATTGCCAAGGGAAGCAGAGCCGTTTCTGTTCCAGCCAGCTAAGTGCTCCTAATAGCCCCCTCCAAACCTGCAGAAAAGGCCACAGGTGCCCTATAAAAAGCTGGCTGCCTTCACTTAACCAAGCCTCAGGGAATTCCCAGAGTCCCCATTGCAACCCTCCGGAACCACAGTCTTGATGGTTCAAACACATTGTTTGTCTCTGCCTCTCTTCTGATGTGGAAGCTACCATGCTGTACACCACAGACAGGGTGGGTAACTTAGCCAGCCTAGTCCACCCTGGCATGCTGATTCACCTCCAGAGCTACATCCAGTCCGAACTCAGGTGAAGGAATTTGGACAACACCAAAGTCTAAGGAGAAAGAGGCCCAGCCCATATAGGACGTTGTTTATATGCCTGAGTTCAGGTGCTGAACTCATAAAAAAAGCAAATCCACTGGAGAGGTGTGGCCAGGGTCAGGGCGGGGATGGATGCTGTGCCAAGGCCCTCGGCCAGTCTGCAGGGCTACATGGTCTCCGCAAAATACCATGCAGTTTTTGTGCCCAGCACACTCTCAAATACAGCACACTCTCAAATTCCCTTGGGGTTTCTGTGAAAATTAGATTCAGATTTGCACAATTACAACATTGGTCCCAAGCCAGAAGGAATTTGGATGTCCTCTATGTAACAGCTTTAGTCTGAAAAAAGACTCCCTGGTTCCCTACCCCCACACTCAGCCCCCATTCCTTTTAGAGCAAGAGTAGCCTCAGGATGAACCTCTAGGCCCTTGATGTGTGTGTCCTTACTGCCCACTGACCTCATCTCTTGCCTCTGCTCCTCAACTCCATTTGGCTCCAGCCACACTGGCCAGACACATCGTCCAGAGCCTCTGCTCCAGCTCCCCTTGGCCTGGAGCCCTTCACTCTCCAACACCCAAAGGACTCACTCCTGCACCTCCTTCATGGTTCTGCTCAGACGCTCCCTTCTCAGGTCTTGCACTAACTGACCATTCAAAACTGCATCCAGCACTCCTAAGGCCCTTCCCCTTCTTCGTTTACTCCACAGCAGCATTACCACCTGATACACTGTTACTTATAAGATTTATGTTTCATGACCCTCACAAGGATATAAGCTTAAGGCATTCCAGAAGAGTACCTGGCACATCACAAGCATTCCATAAATACTTGCTGAATAAAGGAAAGAACAAACAAGGTCTTTGTTCAAATAATTTGTTAAGTAAAAGCTCTCTTTTTCAAATGTTGGTCTGTATTCAGTTACCCACCAGCCCTAAATACCTATGTGCACGTGCCCCCAACTCCTTGCCACCATCTCCCAAGGGGCTGCTGATGAAGTCACTGCTCTGCTGTAGGCAACAGTCCTTGGAAGGTCAGTGGGCTGTGTCTATATCACCCTCCCACCAGAATGGCTGAGTTCAGCACTCCATGGTGGCCACTTGGGGCTGCCACCGAAGCCACTTGATGGGAAGGGCAAACACTGAGTTCAGAGCCCACCTCACATCATCCAAGCAGCTTCCAGTCATCCTACCCCCATGAAGAAGACTCGTGCTTGTGAAGTCAGAGCCCTCGGCTCAAATCCCAATCTCACCACCGACTACCACAGTGACATCACCTTCCCGAGCCTTGGAAGTGGGTGGAACAGTACCTACCTCTATGGGGTCCTATGGAGACTGAGCAAAGTATTCAGACCAGCATAGCTAACACAAATCAGGCACTTCATAAACATTAGCTGCTCTTATGACTACATTTGTATTCCATAAAAGACTGCTGAAAATTTTTAGAAAATATTATAAATTTTAGAAAAACAGACCTCTTAAGGATAAATTGAAAAGGAATAATTTCAAGGTAGTTTTGCAAACTGGAGTCACAGCCACAAAGAGGGTATCCACAAGACCTAGACATGCCATCATGGCCACAGCACAAACTCATCACTGCCTGGCTGATGGGCACTGCTGGAACATGGGGCAAAGGCATGTGTCTGGGCAGGGCACACTAACAACTCGCCCTGAGGTCCAGTGCTGGACAGTTTGAGCAGGTTAACTTTGGAGAAGAAAGGTTAATAGAAAAAGAAAAAACTGCTTCTTTTCAACATTGGTTCTGCAAAAGCTAGAAGGGAAATTGTGCATATCACTGGCTCTGCTGTTGCACCCTGACCTGTAACAGGTCCCTCATGTGACATAAAACAGGCCACAATGAAGGGCAGCAAGTCACATGGCTTTATATGCAAGCAAGATTTTAAAAATCAACTGACGTAGAAAGAATCACTCAATTTAAAGACATAATCTCTATAAAGGCATTGTAAGAAGCACTACTTACATGGAACCATGTGAAGACCGTCTCTCTTGTAGATAACCCTGTAAACAGGTTAAAAAATTATTATAATTGTAAATCACATGTAGAAAATAATACAAAGAATGCTCTGTCACCTTAGACATAAAACTTCATCAAACCAAAGTAATTTATTTTTAAAACATAATCATAAACCAGTTATTTGGAAAGTCAAGGTAGTTTTCCAGAGAAAGAATTCTATAAAAAGCAGAGTCTAAGCTGAGTCTGGAACTTAAAAGATACCGATAAATGAATGCTCTGAGACCCAGATTTCCCTAAACCCTAACCAGACGAAGGAGGCCTACCTGTGCAAACTTCAATGGCAGGTAAACAACAACACCAGAGCCTTCTTTAGGCAGCCCAAAGACCTCAGTCCAGTGAGGACTGAAGAGGATGGGGGTGTCAGAAACTGTCAAAGGAGGATATCCACTTCTATCCATGACAGAAGAAGAGGAATCGACTATCCCACTTCAAAATTTTGAGAAAAAAGAACCACAACAACAAAAACAGATAAAAGACCTGAGACAGGTGTTCAGACACAGGTCAACAGGCATCATAGGAAAATGATCCCTGAGGGAAAGAACAAAGTGATGCATCCTGATTGCCCAGTCTGAAGTGTGGTGAGAGTTTCCAGGCCACAGTGCGGAAAGGGGGTGGGGTGGTGGGGCAGGTAAAGCAAAGGAAGTCCTGAGAGGAAGAAACAAAGTTGTGATTCAGGGAGGCAATGGAGGCTAAAATGAGCAGGGCAGAGTACCAGAAAGGAGAGGGCCACACAGAGAAGTGTGGGGAGACCTGGAGGGAGGTGGGGGGAGGTGGTTCACTTCAGTCTTCACCAGGACACCAATTAGCACATGTGAGTGAGCAAGCTACCTGCAACCAGAAAGAGCCAACAGAAAAAAAGCAGGGCAACAGGCATTGTAGCTTCCACAGTTCTAGAAATATGTTCACTCCCAACAACCAGAACAGGGAACCTTATGGCACAGGGACCACAGGGCTGAGCTCTTGGAAGAATGTCGCCTCAGCAGAAGGGCCACATTAGCACCAGACAAAACTGGTGTACTAAACTAGAAACTGCCTAACAATGTCCAGGTATATATCCAAAATAAATGAAGGCAGTGAATCAAACAGATACTTGTTCACAGCAACACTATTCACAATAGCCAAAATGTGGAAACAACCCAAATGTCCATCAACGGATAAATGAATAAATAAATTGTGATATATCCATAAAATGGAACATTCTGCAGCCATAAAAATGAATAAAGTACTGATACACACTACAACTCAGATAAACCTTAAAAACATGATATAAGTGAAAGAAGCCAAACACAAAAGGTCACCATACTATATGATTCCATTTATATGAAACATTCAAAATACATAAATCCACACAGATAAAAAGTAGATTAGTGGTGTCCAGGGGATGGGGAAAGGGAGAAATAGGAAGCGACTACATACTGGATTCTTTGATGTGATGGACAAGTTAAAAAATTCTGAAACTGGGTGGTGGTTACACAATATTGAATGCACTGAATGACACTGAATTGTACATGTTAAAATGATTAATTGCATCTTATGTAAATTTTACTTCAATAACAAATAAGTATCCTATCTAATAAATGAGTAATATGCAAATTAACCACCACTCCATCACAAAGATGGTGGCGCCCATAGCCACAACACGGCAGCACCTAGTCCCTTCAGCCCCGCCGCTGGAATGTTTGGGCCTGTCGGCCCGGGCAGGGGTCACAGGGACCAAGTGGAGAGGCGGGATCCGCCCACTGTGTTAGCAGATCAAGCCTCGCTGCTCTGCCGCCTCTGGAGTGTCTGGGGCCAGCAGGGCCTGCTTGGCCATCGCTGCGGTGACCCGGGATCAGCCAAGCGCGGCCCAGGAGCAGCCAAGCACAGCCCACAGGCAGCACTCAGCAGGGTCTGCTTGGCCGTCACCGTAGCGACCGCGAGCAGGCAAGCACGGCCCACAGGCAGCACCCAGCAGGGCCTGCTTACCCACTGCCGTGGTGTGGAGCAGGCAGGCCCCGCAGAGAGCAGAGAACCATGGGGAGAGGGCCCAAGCCATCAGTAGGACATCCCCTCAGGGCTCCCAGATTGAAGAGGGTGCAGGTCGGGCTGAGGACCCCCCCACCCTGTGCACGAATTTCGTCCACTGGGCCTCTAGTTAAAATATAATATAACAAGGGAATACTAGAAACTATTGCATGCCAATAAATTTAATAACTTAGATGAAAAGAATCAAGCTATAAAAACTCACTCAAGAAGAATTAGATAAATCTATATGTATTCAAGAAATTGAATTCAAGCTAAAAAACCTTCCCACAAAAAAAGAGCCAACCACATGGTTTCAATGGTGAATTTTACCAAATATTCAAGGAAAAAATAATACTGATTCCTTACTAACTCATTCTGAAAACTGAATATAAAAGAACACTTCCCAACTCATTCTATGATGCAGCATTAACCTGATACCAAAACCACAAAAAGACACAAGTTAACACATCAATATTCCTCATATAGATGTTAAAATTATTAAATCTTAGTATATGAAATTCTACAATATAAAAAAGCCTGACAAAGTGGATTTCAACTAGAGATGCAATTGGTTTCATGGTGTGTGTGTTTTCAAATCAATGTAATTGATTTTTATGCAGATGGACCATATAAACTGACTAAAAAAGAAAAACAAAAAAAGAAAAGAAAAACTATATGATCATCTCAATAGATTCAGAAAAGGCATTTGAAAAATTCAATATCATGAAAAAATTCTCAGCAAACTTGGAATATAAGAGCACTTTCACATAAGGGTGAGAGACTGAGTGCTTACCCCCCAAGATCAGGAACAAAGCCAGGATGTCCCCTCTCAGCACTTCCATTACACAAGATGCCAACCACACCAAATTCATCTATCAATTCAACGCAATATCCATCAAAATCAGAGCAGGCTAAGCTGATTCTAAAATCTACATGGAATTATAAAGAGAATAAAACAGCCAAAACAACTTTCAAATAGAGAACAAAGTAAAAGAACTTATACTGTCTTATTTCAAGATAAAGCTAGTCATAAAAATAAATAAACTGGTCAAAGGAACAGAATGGAGAGTCCAAAAATAGTCCACACTTGGTTAACCATGTTTTACATTTTCTGTGTTATGGTTATGCTTTGACATTTGGGCCTTGCTGATCCTGGAAGTCTGCCCTCCTAGTGTTAGCCTATTCCTAGAGATAGGATAAACAATGCATCAGAGTACCTTTCACATGCAAACCACCAATCAGAGCTCACACCCAACGCCTCTGCTATGGGTCCTCATACTATGCCAACCACACCCCCTACTCACTCAGGGCCACGTACCAGATGATCAGGGACAGCCCCTCTATTCCAGAACCTGCTAGATGATCCAAATCAGTCCATCCTTAGCCTGCTGACCTTGTCTCACCCTTTCCTTCCCATGGAAACCACAATCAATCTCATACCTAGCCTCATCTGCCTCCTAACCAACCCTGGTGCTTCCCTGTGCAGTTGTGCATGGCATCGCGTGCCTTCTATTTTTAGGGACCCGTGAGGCTCAACTTCTTTCTTCATGACAGTCCTTTCCTTGTTTGCTGGTCTTACCATTCCTGATTCAAACGAGTCCCATGTACCATTAAAAACTTACATACAAATATGGCCCAACTGATTCTTGACAGATCTCAATAAGGGAAAGCAAATATCACTGTTTTTACCTAAAACTAAACAGGCCATAGCAAAGATCTGACTTCACGAGGAAGACAGCCTTGACTCCAAATTTCTCCAGATTTGGGAGACCAAGTGTCTCATTAACTCACCTCCTGCAGCAGAGTGGATTCAAAGTTCTGCAGTGCCAACAGAAGTCTGGGGTAATTAGAGTTTAAAAGAGCCTCTGCAGGGGGAGAATAGGCAAAGCTGATTCAACTTCATTCCTACCACAGACCCCACCAATGCAATTACTGTTTTGAAGTAATTATACTCTTGGTGATGGTCTCAGCAGAAAAGAAACGAGGTAGCCAGGCAGTTGAACTTCTTTACTCCTCCACCTCAAAAAATACTGTCTTAGATAAGGCCAATATGTGTAGTGGTAATGTGATCAACAAGGCCAGTGAATGCAGTCGCTGAGAGCCCCTCGCCTGACCTGGGCCTGGCTTTGTCCTATGTGGCGTGCCTGTGCTCTCTGCCCTGGGACAGCAGGCTTTTCATCTTTCCACACTCCCTAGTGCAACTTTCCTTTGCGCAGAAGCTCGGGGTTATGCTTACAGTAGCTGCCACAACCCAGGACGGAGCATTGTTTGTTTCATTTACTATTGAAAATATATCATACTCCACGTGTGTGAATACAGATATGCACACCCATGTTTCAATCCTTTTGAATAATATTGAACTTAATACACTATCAACTTCCAATAGCTTATAAAATAATTTTTGTATCAATCACACACATGGACTTATTAAATTAAAATGTTAAACCTTATTATTTTTACATTCTTAGTTTTCTGAGTGGGTCACTCTCGTTGGCAGAATCAGACAAGGAAAATCTGTTTGGCCTCTCACCAGGGGATTGAAGCTGCCTAAAATATATCTACTAGACTTTTTAGACAACCCCCTGAATAAGAGTTTTTTCAATCAGTGATACAGAATTAGCTCTGCACATGCCTTCCTGGGACCTCCCCAAGAGCAGGTTGTCAACCAGTGCCAGGCCCTGGCAGGGGCAGCAGGCGAAGTGCTCAGTCCCTGTTCTTTATGGTGAGTGTGTGTCCTGCAATTCTTGGTGTCTAAAGTTTGGAAAGTGCAGAAAGAGCAAGAAATATATTTAAAAGCACCTCCAATGTCCAGACAGAAGCACTGACAGCAGTAGAGTATATTTTCTTCTAGTAGTTCCTCATTATAAAATTTAGATATTTTTAAAACAAAATGAGATAGATCACATGTGCTTTCAAAACAATATACTATATACAAATCTGTATATTTGTAGAAAATGTCCATAACAGCTTGTCTTTAGCTTTTTACTAATGTTTATTGATATTCAAAGAAATTTTCTCTGGAAATCAAACTTAACCTTGCATTGTTTAAAATTGCTTGCATTGTTTTTATGGTTAGAAAAATGCTTCTATATATCAAAGATCAGATTACTTTTCACATAATTCTTCTCTAATTAAAAGAAAATGTTATTTCTCTTATGAATATAAAAGTGATGTATGTTCATTTAAGAAAGTTTAGGAAACTCAACAGTATGTATAAAAAAAATACTAGCAGATACCAGCTTGCAGAAGCAGATGCCATAGACCTTTGGTTGTACCTCCTTGAGACCTTTAAAATACACAAAAACATACTCAACTACATACACCCATGTACACACACACACACACACACACACACACAGCTATATTTTATTTCATATAGATTGTTTTTATGTGTACTTTGGCCTCATATCCTGGCAGATTTCTTCACCTCATGAATCATCCCTGTAAACACTAATAGCCAGCTAATAATCAATTGTGCTGTGAAAATACAATAACTAATTTACTGAATCCTTTACTACTGGGCGTTTGGGCTGCCTCCGATTATTAATGATTTGAACTCATGATGTAATGAACATTTTCTGTACATAAAATTAGTGGTTATCTAATTATTTCCTGAAGATAAATTCTAAAGAACAGAATTTTTAACCAAAATGCCTGAATATTTCTAAAGTTTCTGGTACACCAGGACTAAGAGCCCTCCAGAAACTCATCTCTCTCCAGTAACAAAATGACGATGTGAGAGTTAGATTTCTGTGATTCCTTGCCAAACCCCTTATTATAAACCTTCTCAAAATATGCCAACAAGATGGGTTCAAGAACGACAGGAATACATTATTCATTAACACTCAGTTTGGCATCTTCTCACATTTGTCTGTACTTATGTTCCTTTTGTAAACTGCCTACTCAACATTTACCAGCAAAGTAACTAAATGACAGTTAATGAAACATATGAGGATTATAAAAAGGGAGGGCACAGAATTAATTTCTGGCAAAAGGTTCAATAACTATAAGTAAATATATCGTAGAAAAGAACAAATTCAGGTGGTTTTTTTTATATTAGAATAAGAATTTTTAATGAACCTAATAACAATCTAATTGAATTAAAAGAAATTCCCTGTGAACTCAGGGCCATAAAAGGTCTGTCTCCAGTTCTCACTAAAAGTGGCCACCACACTCACAAATAGCCTGAAGTCAAGATTTTAGCCTCTAACACTGCTTTCCACAAGAAGAAAAAAGTTATTTGCCAAGTAGTTGTTCTATGACTTGAAGCAAGAGAAAGCAGAGGACCTGCAATACAGAGTTCTGACCGGAAAGCAGGTGCCTTTAAATGTCTGGGGCAGCACTGGGGCGGCAGCTGACTGGGTCCCAAGCCAGGCTGTGGGAAGCTCAGCATAAGACAGAATCATTATTATAGTTTAATCTAAAACAGAAGCTCAAGCTGAACTTAAGGTCCAAATCTTCTTAGAACCTGCAATCAAGTCACTCAGCCTAACAACTAATGGCTCGGAAGTGCAAAGCCTCACCTGCTGGCTGGTCTGTTGTGCCCAGGAGGTGCAGAGATAAACTTCTGTAAAATCACTGTACCCTACAAGTAGAATGGTACTAGAGAAATTCATTAAAACTGGCATATGGCCTTGGCCAGTTTTTCTCAGTGGTTAGAGCGTCAGCTCTCAGACCAAAGGGTCACAGGTTTGATTCCCAGTCAAAGGCACATACCGCGGTTTCAGGCACCATCCCTGGCCCTGGTCCAGGTACGTGTGGGAGGCAGCCAGTTGATGTCTGTCTCTCTGTCTCTCTCTCTGTCTCTCTCTCTCTCTCTCTCTCTCTCTCTCTCTCTCTTTATCTCTCTCTCTCCCCACCCCCACCTCCTACTCCCCTCCACTCTCTCTAAAAAAAAATCAATGGAAAAAATATCCTCAGGTGAGGATAAAAAACAAACACAAAACACAAAACTAAGTGCATATATCTTTTTAAGATTTACATGCAGTAATAAATTTTGTAATCATTGTATTTCCGCATACTTTTACTGCTAATGTATTTAAAAGAATAATTTCTAACTCTGCTTAAATTATTTTTAAATGATTATTATATATATTTAACATATTGAGCCCTAAAATAAAGTCCAAATAGCAGCAAATGTTCCAATGAAACAGTGGTGGGAAGCTCACAAGTTCAGTTTTGGACCTGTTATATCTGAGTATGCTTGTTAGTATGGCAAATGGAGATGTCAAATAGGCAACAAGACAAATTAGTCTAAGATTGATGGGAAAGGTCCAAGATTGAAGTCACCAAAACAAAGAGTGGGTGAGACCCCAGAAGAAATAAGAGAGGGGAGGCACAATCAGCCACACTGAAGAGATTGCTGTCATTCCCACCATCACATAAGGAGCCAACGGTACACTCAGATAGTGTATGGAGACCACCAACCTTCTAGTGGAAAAGACAGTGCTAAGGGCAAAAACATAAAACCCCAAAACTGAGACAAAGTAGGAACACAATTCAAGTTTGATCAAGTGTTCTGTGTATATCCCACCCCAGCTGTCCTGGCAATAGGCCCCCTGCCCCAAGCCAACAAGGAGACACCACATGCAAAGGAAGAAAACAGAAATCAGAGACAGAGCCATTGCCGTCAGTTTGGCTCCTCCTTGGGAGAGGTTTTGGGAGGAGTCACTGAAGCAGACAAAGAACCAGACCTTGAAGAAAGCAGTCTGCATATGACTAAAAGGGTACATTTTCACCTGCGCCCACAGGAGAACTGCTGGGTTCAGCTGACTCAGATCAAATCAGTGTGGGTCAGAAGTCACACGGGTATACACTTTATTGTCACTTTCACTGGCATCTCCCGGAAAAGCCCACACACTGAGATAATGTAGACACTCACCCTGGAGGGCAAGGGGCTCCTCATGTGATGGTTCGAATGACAGCGATCTAAGGGGTCTTGCCTGCACTGTGCTCCCTACATTGGTCAGGCAGGCTGAGCCCTCCAGAGCAGGTTAGGAACAGGGAGTCAACAGGGTGGGACACAGCTTCAAGGAGCCCACACTGAGACAGCTGAGTAGCTGTAATGTCATGGAGAGAGCAAAAGACTCCTCTGCCTCAATATGGTAATAAATAGTGAGCTGCAGTATTCAAAAGGGGACACTGCTTCCTCCTGGGTAGATAGGGAAAGCTGCATTGCCAGACCAGGTGAGTTTGTGCCAGACCCTGTGGCAAAATTGGTACGCAGAGTATGCAGAGAGACAGTACTAATGGATGGAAAGCAAGAACCAGGTCAGGGGCTCAGCCCAGTCTGGTGGAACACATCTAATCTAATCTAATAAAAGAGAAACATGGTAATTGGTGTACGACCGCTACCCTTCCCATTGGCTAATCAGCGAGATATGCAAATTAACTGTCAGCCAAGATGGCGGCCGGCAGCCAGGCGGCTTGAAACTAACATGAGGCTTGCTTGCTTCAGTGATGGAGGATTCCAACATTCCCTGCCTACCTTGCCGGCCTCTGAGCCTGCAGTTTAAGAAACATTGTAAGAAATATAGAAGATAAACAAAACCCCAGAAACCAGCTTTCAGCGAGCTGGGATCTCAGAGCTGGAGTCAGAGCTGGAGTTATACATTGTTTCGATTACCTACTTTCAGCAGCGGAGGCCTAAGAGCTGGAGCCTCAGAGCTAAAGCTGACCCAGAATTAAAAAAAGAAAAAAAGGAGCGGTTGGGAGCTTCCATCACCCGCCAGCCTGAAAACAGCCCTCAGCCCCTCACCCAGACTGGCCAGGCACCCCAGTGGGGACCCCCACCCTGAAGGGTGTGTGACCAGCTGCAAACAGCCCTCAGCCCCTCACCCAGGCTGGCCAGGCACCCCAGTGGGGACCCCCACCCTGAAGGGTGTGTGACCAGCTACAAACAGCCATCATCCCCTCATCCAGGCTGGCCAGGCACCCCAGTGGGGACCCCCACCCTGATCCAGGACACCCTTCAAGGCAAACCAGCCAGCCCCCACCCATGCACCAGGCCTCTATTCTATATAGTAAAAGGGTAATATGCCTCCCAGCACCGGGATCAGCGGAGCCGAGAGGCCTCCCGGCGCCGGGATCAGCGTGACAGGGGAAGGCACCCCAACCTCTTGATCAACCCTGCTCTGTGCCTGATAGGGGGGAGCTCCCCAACTTCCTGATCGCCCTGCGGCTCTGTGTGTGACAGGGTGCGGTGCCCCAACCCCCCCGGCCCCCACGGGCCCTGCTCTGTATGTGACAGGGTAGAGCCATAACCTCCCCACTGGCCCTGCCCTGAGTGTGAGAGTGGTGACATCCCAACCCCCTGATCGGCCCTGCTCTGTGGGTGATAGAGGGCGGCGCCCAAATCCCCAGACCCCCCTGCTCTGTGCATGACAGGGGGCAGCGCCCCAACCCCGATTGGCCCTGCTCTGTGCGTGACAGGGGGTGGCACCGCAACCTCCCCATCAACCCTGCCTTGAGTGTGACAGGGGGCGGTGCCCCAACCCCCCAATCGGCCCTACCCTGAGCGTGACTGGGGGTGGCATCACAACCTCCCGATCCGCCCTGCTCTGTGCATGACAGGGGGCGGTGCCCCAACTCCCCAATGGGCCCTGCTCTGAGCCTGACCAGGGGCTGCACCTAGGGATTGGGCCTGCCCTCTGCCACCCAGGAGCAGACCTAAGCCAGCAGGGCATTATCTTCCCAGGGGTCCCAGACTGCGAGAGGGCACAGGCCAGGCTGAGGGGCCCTCCTTTCCCCCCGAGTGCACAAATTTTTGTGCACCGGGCCGCTAGTTACTACATAAGTGGGAGAGGTGGCAGATTGAGCTGGTGTTTGCAGGTCAACACCAGAAGACCTAGAACATGTAGGAGAGGGCCTTGCTTACTCAGGCTTTACCTGAAAGATAATAAGTTGCCAAGGACAATCTCAGAGCAGTGAGGGCATGTTGAAATCTGGAATTATATTACTACTAGAGGCCCGGTGCACAAAAATTTGTGCACTCGGGGGGAAGGGGGGTACCTCAGCCCGGCCTGTGTCTCTCGCAGTCTGGGACCCCTTGGGAGATAACGACCTGCTGGCTTAGGCCTGCTCCCGGGTGGCAGAGGGCAGGCCCAATCCCTAGGTGCAGCCCCTGGTCAGGCTCAGAGCAGGGCCCATTGGGGAGTTGGGGCGCCGCCCCCTGTCATGCACAGAGCAGGGCGGATCGGGAGGTTGCGATGCCACCCTCAGTCATGCTCAGGGTAGGGCCGATTGGGGGGTTGGGGCACCGCTCCCTGTCACACTCAAGGCAGGGTCGATGGGGAGGTTGTGGTGCCACCCCCTGTCACGCACAGAGCAGGGCCAATCAGGGGGTTGGGCGCTGCCCCCTGTCACGCACAGAGCAGGGCCCATCAGGGGGTTGGGGAGCTCCCCCCTGTCACTCACAGAGTAGGGCCGATAGGGGAGTTGGCACACCGCCCCCTGTCACACACAGAGCAGGGCGGATCAAGGGGTTGGGGCGCCACCCTCTATCACCCACAGAGCAGGGCCAATCAGGGGGTTGGGGCGCCGCCACTCTCACACTCAGGGCAGGGCCAATGGGGAGGTTATGGCTCTACCCCGTCACACACAGAGCAGGGCCTGTGTGTGTGTGTGTGGGGGGGGGGGGGGTTGGGGCGCCGCACCCTGTCACACACAGCCACAGGGTGATCAGGAAGTTGGGGAGCTCCCCCCTATCAGGCACAGAGCAGGGCCGATCAGGGGGTTGGGGCGCCTTCCCCTGTCACGAACAGAGCAGGGCGGATAGGGAGGTTGTGGCCCTGCCCCCTGTCACACACAGAGCCTCAGGGTGATCAGGGGGTTTGGGCGCTGCCCCCTGTCACGCTGATCCCGGTGCCAGGAGGCCTCTCGGCTCCGCTGATCCTGGTGCTGGGAGGCATATTACCCTTTTACTATATAGAACAGAGGCCTGGTGCATGGGTGGGGGCTGGCTGGTTTGCCCTGAAGGGTGTCCCGGATCAGGGTGGGGGTCCCCACTGGGGTGCCTGGCCAGCCTGGATGAGGGGATGATGGCTGTTTGCAGCTGGTCACACACCCATCAGGGTGGGGGTCCCCACTGGGGTGCCTGGCCAGCCTGGGTGAGGGGCTGAGGGCTGTTTTCAGGCTGGGACTGAAGCTTCCAACTGCTGCTTTTTTTCTTTTCTTTTTTTTTTATTCTGGGCCAGCTTTAGCTCTGAGGCTTGGTTCCAGCTCTGAGGCCTCAGCTGCTGAAAACAGGTATCTGGTTTGTTTAGGTTCTATAACCGAAACTCTGTATCAACTCCAGCTCTGAGATCCCAGCTCGCTGAAAGCTGGTTTCTGGGGTTTTGTTTAGCTCCTATATTTGTTACAATGTTTTTTAAACTGCAAGCTCAGAGGCCGGCAAGGCAGGTGGGGAACGTTGCAGTCCTCCATCACTGAAGCAAGCAAGCCTCATGTTCAATTTAAGCTGCCTGGCTGCCGGCCGCCATCTTGGCTGGCAGTTAATTTGCATATCACCCTGATTAGCCAATGGGAAGGGTAGCAGTTGTATGCCAATTACCATGTTTCTCTTTTATTAGATAGGATTGTAATAACTCCTAAAGTCTAGATCAGCCGTGGACAAACTACGGCCCGTGGGCCAGATCTGGCCCGTTTGAAATGAATAAAACTAAAAAAAAAAAGACCGTACCCTTTTATGTAATGATGTTTACTTTGAATTTATATTAGTTCACACAAACACTCCATCCATGCTTTTGTTCCAGCCCTCCAGTCCAGTTTAAGAACCCATTGTGGCCCTCGAGTCAAAAAGTTTGCCCACCCCTGGTCTAGATAATTAATGTATTTATCCCAAAACACCCATGTGGTGCTGGGAGATTTCCATGTAAATTATATCAAAGCAACTTGCACTAAAAATGGGTCATTACTAGGCCAGAGTGGCTCATTTGGCTGAGCATCCCTGCCTTCCCTTGACCTTCCCATGCACCAAAAGGTTGAGGGTTTGATCGATCCCCAGTCAGGGAGTCTACAGAAGGCAACCGATTAATATTTTTCTCTCCCTCTCTCCATCAATGTCTCTCTCTCTCTCTCTCTCTCTCTCTCTCTCTCTCCATGTCCTTGTGCGTAAAAAAAAAAAAAGTGTCATAACAATTAGTATTAAAATGTAGATCTGGAAAACAGCACAAGTTAATAAGATGCTGACCACAAACCAGTGCTTATACTGTCAAGGGAAGACTCAGAGCAAATCATTTGAAAAGGAAAGTTTACTTGAAAGAGATACAAGAGAGTCAGTTTTCAAAGCTAACTCAGCAAATGAAAAAAAATTGAGAAGTTAGGGAATTGAAAATTAAAATGAGATACAATTACACACCTATTAGAATTGTTAGAAATTTTTTAAATGACAATACTCAATGCTGGCAAGGACTCAGAGCAGGAGGAACTCACTCTCATTCATTTCTAGTGAGAATAAAAAATGGCGTAGCCACTTTGGAAGTTTCTTACAAAACTAAACACAGTCTTACCACATAATCCAGCAATTGTACTCCATGGTATTTGCCAAAATGAGTTGAAAACTTAATATCCAAACAAAACCCCACACACAAATGTTTAGAGCAACTTTATTCATAGCTGCCAAAAACTGGAAGCAACCAAGACATCATTCAACATGTGAATGGATAAACAACTGTGGTACATTTGCAAAATGAAATATTACTCAGCAATAAAAAGAAATCAGCTATCAAGCCACACATACCAAAAAAGAAAAATATAGATGGATCTTAAATATATATTGCTAAGTAAAAGAAGCCAATCTGTAAAAGCTACATATTGTATGACTGACTCCAGCTGTATGACATTCTGGAAAAGACAAAACTGTAGGTAGCAAATAAGTCAGTGGATACTTGGGGTTCAGGGAAGGGGCTGAAGGGTGGAGCCCAGGGGATTTTTAGGGCAGTGAAACTACTCTGTATCATACTGTAATGGAAACTACAAGATAGTAAGCATTTCTCAAAAGCAATATACTGTATAGCACAAAAGTAAACCTTAGTGTATCCAACTTCTTAAAAGGTTATTTAGGATGTTAGGGGAATTCCAGGATGGAATGTGGAATTCAACACTGTTATAAATATACAAAACAACCTCCCTGAGAGGTAGAAGATAAGGTGCTGACCTGAGCCACTTTGGAAATGAGTGAAGTCTGTAAGAATAATAGCAAAAGGAACTGAACTTAAGCGCTGTGCTCTATTGACAAAGTTGTTTTCCAGAGGTGTGTGTTAACAACTCTGACACTGCTGTGCATTGATACTGGAATTGAACAAGTAAGTGGATGGAAGATGGTGGGAGCCAGGTGTCTCACTGTTGGAGTTACACATAAGCAAAAGGAGGAGGCTGGGATAATCCATGTGGTGTTGGATTAGAGCTGGAAATGTCAGCATGAACTGTTTAGCTTGTATATGTCTACCTATAGAAGCATTTATAGATGTGTATGCACAAGTTAACATATACACACGTATATCCCCTGCTCTGTCAGCTAAGAGCACCTAGAAATAACAACATCCCAGGAGTAATATTCACACCATCACGCAGGTCTTGGTTTTTTATATCATTTTCCAATAAAAGGAACCATGCTCCTGATTCTAGGACAGGGAAGGATCTACAGAGAATAAACCTGGAGCCTCCTGTAGTACCAAAAAGGAAAGAGATGCTTAAAAAACAATGTAAAGCATACACACATATACAATGACAGAAGCATATCAAAGGGACATAAGAGCCAACTGAAAGAATTCCCATTGGCCCAATCTGGAATAACTGAAGCAACAAAATAAATTAGCATAGAACTATGAACCAAAGTACAAAATAATATCCATGGTTCCATACTTATATGAACAAATGACTGAAAAAAATAAATGGGAGAGAGAGACAAATCCTCTGCAGATAGTTCCAGCACTCCCTGTGGCAGCTTCAGCCCAGGGTATGGGGGAGGAGCTTACCACACTCCTTAAATGTGCACTACGCACCTGACCTCCTTCCACAGAGGCAGTGTGTGAGGGAAGCATAATGTGGAGTGGAGAAACCTGACAAACACACCTGTTAGGAGCATAGCCAACACCCACCATGACCAGTCATATTGATAAAATATACTCTTGATTATGTGATGAAAATGGCACTTTACCTCTGTGGTCTTCCTCCCAAAACCTACAATTCAGTCTAACCATGAGAAAAACATCAGATAAATTTCAATGGAGGGACACTCTACAAAATACCTGGTAAGTTGTCCTCAAAACTGTCACCGTCATCAAAAACATTGTCTCAAACTATCAAAGCCAAAAAGAGCCTAAAAAGACATGACAACTAAATGTCATGTGGTGTCCTGAATGGGATTCTGGGACACCAAAAGGACAGTAGGAAAATATTAAAGAAATCTAAAGGTTGAACTTTAGTTAATAATAATGTATCAACATTTATGCACCAATTATGACAAATGCCCCATACTATGTAAAATGTTAAACTGGTGTGGGGTGTATAGAGATTCTCTGTGCTATCTTTTTTTTTTTTCCTCTGTGCTATCTTTATAATAACCCTGTAAATATAAACCTGTTCTAAAATAAAAAGCTTATTTTTTTTAAGAAAACTGGCAATTAAAAGGAATGAAAAAGACCAAAGTCACCAACTTTTCAGTAATCTGCTCATGGCGGGAAAACAGCAACTTTTTCACAGTACTGACAAATTCAGAAAGACTGCATGTACCTTTGGGCATTTATATCGCAGAAGTCTAAGGCAAAGGGTTTTTGCAAGAAGATCCAAGATTACAGGAACTGCTCAAGATTTTATCATTTGGGCACCGTGTAACTTGTAATGTACCTGAAATGCAATAATAAACTGACCAAAAAAAGAAAAACAAATATGATCATCTCAATAAATGCAGAAAAGGCATTTGATAAAATTCAGTATCAATCATGAAAAAATTCTCATGAATTTCCCATCAAAAGATCTGCTTACTGGTAACAGAAGCAGAACAAAGTATCAGCTTTGCCTCAATGATATTTCTAATTCTTAAGCATGGGACATTGAATATTCTAGAAGGCAGGCTATCAATTCTGGACACCATGAAATATCTTCACACTTCCTGGTTACTCCTTAACAATAGCTCCCTTTGCTGAGCACTTCCAACAAACAAAACACTTCGTATGCATGCCACTCTCCTCACACCAACTCAGCAAGACAGAGACTAGTATTTCAATTTTCCAGATGTGGATACTGGGGCCCAGAAAGGCTAAATGCTTTGTCCAAAAATTTCAGAGAACAAGCAAAGGAACCAGTCTTTGAACTCTGGAGTGCCAGGCCGACCAGCTTCTCCCTCAAGGTTGGGTCATGCCAGAGGCCCCTTTGCCTCTGCAAACACAGCCCGGATACAGCAAGGTGGCCTGCCAGCCAGGGCCTTGCCGGGTTATGAGCAGAGCTCACTGGTCAGGTGGATATTTTTGTGAACAGTGCAAATGTTCCCAGGGGAACAAAGGATTCTTCCTACATGGAAAAAGATCAGGAGTCATCTTGAATCTGTGCCTTTGAAACAGAGCCAGGGTCTAAAAGCTTTTACGGAACCACATGCATCATAGTCATCAATATGCCATTAGATCCTGGACATTAATTCCCTAAAAGTATTTCCGAACCTTTGAAAGGATTAACCCTTTATCGTATTAAATTGTCCTCCTCCCAGAAGCTACACTTGCTGGCTTTTTTTTTTTCCAACTTTAATGAGACACTGGTGTTTTGTTTTTTGTCTACCTTCTTGAAGGTTACTTAGATAAAGGAATGTTTTGCTAGTGATTCCTTTCACTTTTATTTCCTGAATATTAGGATGATCTCCATTCAGTTTACAAAAGTTCTATGGTTCCCAAAACATCAAATGGCAAAAACAGTGGTGTACTCCTCCCCAGCTTCTTGATCAACAACTGGATACCTCATTGGTTTTGGGAGTCGGCATACACAGCATCTCAAAATTCTCCCAAAAGAATTAGACTGGGGTTTTCGAAGTCATCTAACCTAACTGTCCATGCATGGGGACTCCCAGTGCCCAGCCTCCTGCTTCCACCTCCTTCCACAAGGTGGCCCCATCCTCTCTGCCAGAGCACCTACCATAGCCAGAGCCCCTACTTGCTCACCCCACCCTCACCCTCATGGAAACCCATGATGCCACTCCCCCATAGCAAGACTTAATCCTGAGTATGCTCCTTTCAAACAGAACCACTCCAATCCTTCCAAATCTAAGCCTTTCAAACAGCACCCAACACCTAGGAGGGAGGGCACTGCCAGATCCTCCTGCTGGAAACAGCTTTTTATGAGTCAGACTAACCTTTCTCAGTCCTGTGGCTGTTATTCACTAGGGAAGCAGGACTAGTCCTGGCAGTCTGAGAAGCCTGAGATGAATCCTGACACAAGTCATTTGGGCAAACTTGTAGATTCTTTTAAATCTCAGTGTCCTCCTACCTTCCCAGAGCTACATGAGCAGTCACAGAGCAGCACAAGGGAGTGCTCAGCACTGCAGCCTAGCAGATGAGTTAGTGCACCGGTCTATTGACACTGGAAACCTGCCCCACATGCCAGTAACATCCCCACTCTCTGACTCCCTGTCCAGGAACCTAACACAGTCAGGAAGCACACTGAAGCAGGACTATCACCTCCAACATTTGTATTTCATGTTCCTAATAATGCAACCTATATTTACCAACTGCCTCTGGAATCAATCTGATTATGCCTCCTGAAAGTAGGATCATGTGCAATGACCAAGAGCCTCTCAAAACGGGGCCATGGGAAGCTCATCAGGAATACAGATTCCCAGGCCTCGCACCTGCTGTTTTAAAAATCCCAGGGATTCTTGTGCACATTAAAGTTTGAGAGGCACTGGCCTACATCCCTAGAGACCAAATGTCTTTCAATTCCAAGGTTTCTGTTAGGGACTATTTCAGACTAGAAAGCATTCTTTTCTTCCCACTGCTACTATTAATAACATGTATACACACTCAGCCAGCATGAAGAGTAAACAGAGACTGGCTCAAGTGCCTAGAAATAAAACTTGTAAAAAGAAAATATAAGTGTGCTGACAAGCCTCATCACCATGAGATTTCCTGTCATCTTTTTACCAACCTCCCTCTAAGCACTTTCTCCTCTATTTGATCAAAGTTTGCAGAGAAAAATAGTGATTTTTAAAATAAACACTCAATTCCTAGATGTAAGTGCCACTGGGAACTGGAACAGTCTCAAATTGAAGAAGAAAGAGAAGAAGAATTTACTGGCATTTTCTGACATCTTCTGAAAGCCAGTGAGCTCATCCTTACTGTCCACACTCCCTCCACTGGCTGGAGGTTCTTAATCTGAGCTGCTAAAAGGCCTCCCATACCATTTGGGATTTGTGCTAACTGAACCAGCACGCTGATTAAGTTAAAACCTGTCCTCATTATAGAACATTTACTGCATGGTGGGTGGGCTGGGGGTTGAAGGAGAGGGGGGGCAGTGGTGGAAGGAAAGGCAGCAATAATGAACTCTACCACATGCCAGAGAGCTAGGTTCTGACTACTAGGCATCTAGGCAGCACATGACAGAAAGAATAAGCCTTCACGCTGCAAGTCCTGACTGGTATGGGGATCTGAGCACTGCTATTCTGACAAAGCCTGCAGGTGACTCTCCTGTGCATTCAGGGTGGAGAAGTACGGCTCCAGGAGAAAGGGTCTACTGGACTCATTACCACTGGCAATGTGTAGCAATGAGGTGGGTTTTCTAAAACACAGCACTGCTAATGTAATGACATGACTGCATGGCTACTGGGTGTCCTGAATGGTGGAAGTCTCTAAGCTGAATGGAAGATTCTTTCCAAGACTGGTGCTCCCACAACATAAATGCACATGTACAAAATGCAATGGTCTGTCCCAACACTGGGCATCCTCTGTGCCTCTCCTACCTCTAAGTGGACTGAATTGGGGAACCTCTGGCCAGGCCAACATTCATCTCTGCTTGCTGGGCATATGGCAGGAAACAGTGAACAATGGCACACTGCCCATTTTCATATGGCCAATGAGCTAAGAATGGTTTTTGTGATTTTAAAAGGTTGGGAAAAAATGAGACTTAGATCACATGTGACCCACATACCAAAAATATTTACTATGTGCACCTTTACAGAAAATGTTCAGACTCCTTGCTTGTGACAGCTATAGGTGCGCAGGTGTTCCTATCATGGGTCCACTCTAACAGGCACTTTCTCTGCCTACCTCACAGCCAGAAAAAGCCTGAAATGCCCAGAAAAAGTGAAACCAACATGTGCTCAGTCATCCTAAGAATCTCAAGAAAAAACACAACCACTAAGTGCAAAGCTCCCTAAGGAGCAGGGAGAAGCTCCTGTCTCTGTGAACACAAGGGGACAGTCCAGTCGAGTGACAGAGGATGAGTCTCCACAGACACCTTGGCTGGTGAAAGACCCTGGCAGTCACTTACTGTTGTGCCCCCAGGCTGAGTCTTGCCGTGTAGTGTGGGCCAAACTGTACTGCCAATGGAAAGTTCAAGATGCCCACAGAGGCTATTGATGAGGTGAGCCTCGAGTTGAAGACATTCCTAGGACTAAGTACAAACTGCTATGTCCCCATTCAGCCCCACAGTTAACCTCAGCACTTGGCTGATCCTAGGAAGGACGTCAGAACACAGGACATACAAGGATGATTCACAATCAGGAAGCAAAAATCTAGAACCATGCTGCACAGACAGCAACCCCCTGGTGCTGATGAAGAGGGCCAGCAGAGGCTTTCCTGCTGGGTCAGTGCTCCTCCAACCAGGCCCTAGCAACCCCTCTAACCAACTCTGCAATCAGCTCCCCAAAGTCAGAACAAAAGGGATGCTTCCCGATGAAAGTCTTCAGGGAAGCTGACTAAAGAGCACTAACCAGGCTCTCAGAAACCAAAGAAAAGCAGTACTTGGTTATCTCCCAAATCAACTGTCACGATGTATTCAACAGACAGAAACACTCTGTGTCGTATACCTTGCATTATATCGCATCCCTCTGTAGGGCATCTGCTCACAAAATTGATTTAGGAGAGATTATTCAACTCCATTTTGCATTTTCATGTTTTGGAACTCTGCCAGCAGCAACTTCTGTTCTTCCAGAGGTCAGAGAGCTATGGACAAGACAATCTCCTGCTGTTGTAAATGGAACTCCATATTCCCTTTATGAATTTCCTGTCAATCTTCAAATTACTTCAAATACGATTGCCCTTCATTTAGACAGTGTTTTATGTCTCCATGTCTACCTTCTTCCCATATTCGATTACCTCGTGTGCTGCAGACAGCTCTCCCCGGAGCCCCTCTGGGCGCCTGTGTCAGAGGGGGTGTGGGTAGATGGGGACAAGGGGGGCAGGGGGGACTGAAGCCTCTGGTTTGCAGCAACCTGGCTGACCACAGCGAATGTAAGCTAGTATGTCTTGCATTTTTAAAATTCCTGCTGTTGGTCTCACTTACCCCAACAACCACCACCCTAGCCCCAAATTCTTTTTGCAGAAAAACAAGTGAACAATTGTTACTGTCTTCTCCTCCCACTCTGGTTGGGCTTTACCTGCCCTTTACTCAGCCACGAGCCACTCCACATTTGCCAGTGTCTCCCTTGAAGGGTCCTCCATGTTTGATACCAGTCACCCCATCCACTCAGTGCTCCCTGTGCTCTCTGCCAGAATGGGGATCAAGCCCAAAACCTGGGTATGTACCCTGACCAGGAACCTAACCATGACCTCCTGGTTCATGGGTCAACGATTAACCACTGAACCACCAGCTGGGCAAGAATTTTAAGCAATCAGTTGAGAGGGTCTATGGGAGGAGCTAGGGTTTATGAAGTTCTTGAACTCTGCATAACTGCAAGAACCCTATAAGAAGAACTTTGTTTATAATAAAGTCTGATGGTTCTAATATCCCCTCCTCCCTTTATTTCCCTATCCCTTTTATAAACACTCCTCTACCTTGGCACACAGGCCAAAGTGTGCAATTGACTTGTCATGTCTACATGCACTGGTCACTACTTCTGTTTTCTCAAGTAAATCCTTTTTCATAACTAAACACGTAGTCGATATTATTTTTCAGTAAACAACACTTACTATGTGCCAGCTCCATTGTACAGTTTCCAAGATCACGCTGAAATGCCCATTTTCTCCAAGGCCTTCTTCCAACCACCCAAAGTGCCTACTTCTCCAAAGCTCCATGTCCTTCCTTTGCTCTTCTCTGATGACTCATACATAGCTAATACTTGATGGCATTGAGACTTGTGTTCTTGCATTATCCCCTACCCCACTGGATTACATGCTCCTTGGAGTTGGGCCATTGCTCACCTGTGTGTATCCTCAGCATCCATCGTGACAGAGCTTTTCCATAAACAATGTGTTGGGTTGAATACCTAGCATCACATCTCACAGCCTCATCCTGGGAAGGCTTTCTGAAGAAAGGGTTTAGGGCTCACTTGATGAAAGCAAGGGCCAGCACATGACACAGGAAAATAAAGAGCAATCTTTGTGATGGCTCTACTCTGCTGCAGTGATAGTATTAATTCCAGTAGAGCTCTTGGCCAGGAATGTGGGAGCCAAAAGGCCGATGAGCTCATCGCTGAAATGCTGGCAAGCATGCTGTTTCTTGGCCCAGCCCCAAAAGAATGTGATGTGAGCATTACCCGCCATTAAGCTGACTCAGAGAACAAATGATTAAGTTTCTGATAAATCAAGGAAAAGATTCTGGCTTGGACATTCTTCATTCTGATGCAACCTGAGTTTAACTCACGGTGAGGGATAATTCCAGTCCAACCCAAAGGAACAGCTCTGATGTGGTGTGTGTGTGTTTTGTCACACAGGAGGGGCGGGGGGGCGGGGGGGGGGGGCGGGGGCAGGTAAGGAGCATTTCACTGCCTTCTAATGTTCTACCAGCCATTCAGAATCCTCTGTGAGCAATCGTCTTCAATACCAGGCTATAAAACAGGTGATTCTGTTTATAGGAACTGTGCTATTTAAAGACCAGCTAACTCATTAATGTCACCTGCCACAGCCCTGTGCTTGATGTAGCAACTCAAATATGGGCCACAAATGGAGAAAAATCTTCATACACCAAGGAAATGAAAGATGTTAGAGGGCATATATCACCTAATCCACACCTCTGAGGGCATCAGAAAGTAAATCCCCAGGCAGGAGTGGCTCCCAGATGAAAAGGCTAACAATCCCACATTATTTCACACATTTTCCTTATTCTTTCATTCTGGAGACCTGGGGGTGAGGGACTTGGGGGAGAAGGGGAGGTAAAACTCCTGTGAGTGACTTAATCAGCAAGAGTTGATGGTGGCACTTAGAAGGTAAGCCCGAGTTCAGTCTGCCCTCCCTTCACTCCACTCTGGCACAGATCTCACCCACACACCCTTCTTCCTGTTGGTCACTAACACCAGTTTCCAGAAAGAGACACAAGCATTAAAAGTCCAAAAGCACACACAGCTTATCATATTGGGGACAAGAAGCCAGGTTTCTGACCTTCATTTCCAGCCCCAAGGAACTGGGGGCAAGACCCACTCATGACAGTGATAGTGTTTACCCTACATGTGCTTGTACTCTGTGACAAGAGATCTAAACCTCAGGATTTCTCAGGAGCCTTGGCTTAGTAATATTCCATGATCTCTGATGCTCTATGGCCCTGTCAATTCCCTTCTTTTTAGAAAGATTCAATTATGTTTAACACATTTTAGGTAATAAATTAGAAACTGAATCTTATAGTTTAAAATTTCTTCTCATGATGATCTAGAAACTGAAAAGGAAATAGAGTTCATTAGAATTCCCAGATTCCTGGTAGAAGCAGCTTTGCTGTTCTTTCCATTAAGAGCACAGGAATCAGCTGAATTCCCACCCAGGGAGAGGTACCGAGGCAGAGTTGGGATGAGCACACAGCACCATCACTCTGCAGACATATGGGCCTGTGCCCCAATGGGCAATGCAGCTCATCTAGTGACAATGGCATCCCTGATCTAAGAGGTATGCTTCTCTACCTTTGTTTCCCCACTGGCACCCAGTAAACTCAAGTGAGCCAGCAGCCAACAGGCCCAGATCTTGAGGGTCACTCACTCCTCCTCAGTCACCACCTCACTCCAGCACAGAGCCCTTCTGCAGCTGCTGTGCAGAGGGACAACTTTACTGTTTCCTCTGTCTTATACAATTATCCCTATGTATCTGCAAGAGGTATTGGTTCCAAAACCCACCAAAAATACCAAAATACCACAGATGATCTAGTCCAGCCGTAGGCAAACTACAGCCCACGGGCCGGATCCGGCCCGTTTGAAATGAATAAATCTAAAAAAAAAAAAAAGACCGTACCCTTCTATGTAATGATGTTTACTTTGAATTTATATTAGTTCACACAAACACTCCATCCATGCTTTTGTTCCGGCCCTCTGGTCCAGTTTAAGAACCCATTGTGGCCCTCGAGTCAAAAAGTTTGCCCACCCCTGCTCTAGTCCCTTAGATAAAACTAGAGGCCCTGGGGGATTGGGCCTAAGCTGGCAAGTCAGACATCCCTCTGGCAGCCCAGGAGCTCTCGAGGGATGTCCACTTGCCAGCAGGGAGCAGGCCTAAGCTGCAGTTGGACATCCTTAGCACTGCTGAGGAGGCGGGAGAGGCTCGCGCCATCACTGCTGTGCTGGCAGCCGTCAGCCTAGCTTGTGGCTAAGCAGAGCTCCCCCGGTGGGAGCGCACTGACCACCAGGGGGCAGCTCCTGCATTGAGCGTCTGCCCCCTGGTGGTCAGTGTGTGTCATGGTGACCAGTCATTCCCAGTCGTTCTGCTGTTAGGGTCAATTTCCATATTACTCTTTTATTATAATCCTGGTGCATGGGTGGGGGCTGGCTGGTTTGCCCTGAAGGGTATCCCAGATCAGGGTGCGGGGGTCTCGCTGGGGTGCCTGGCCAGCCTGGGTAAGGGGCTGAGGGCTGTTTTCAGACTGGCCACACCCCCTTCAGGGAGGAGGGTCCTGCTGGGGTGCCTGGCCAGCCTGGGTGAGCGGCTGATGGCTGTTTGCAGGCTGGCCACAGGCCCTTCAGGGTGGGGGTCCCTGCTGGGGTGCCTGGCCAGCCTGGGTAAGGGGCTGATGGCTGTTTGCAGGCTGGCCACGGCCCCTTCAGAGTGGGGGTGGGGGGGCTCCCACTGCAGTGCCTGGCCAGCCTGGGAGAGGGGCTGAGAGCCATTTTCAGGCTGGCCACACCCCTTTCAGGGTGGGGGTCCCCACTGGGATGCCTGGCCAGCCTGGGTGAGGGGCTGATGGCTGTTTGCAGGCTGGTCAAGCCCTCCCAGTGGGGACCCTCACCCCATGGGGGTGTGGCCAGCCTGGGTGAGGGGCTGAAGGCTGTTTTCAGGCTGGCCATGCCCCATGGTGACCCAAGCTCCCAGCCTCTCCTTTTTCTCTTTTTTTTTCAGCGCCTCCTTGAGCGGAGGCCAGGGCCGGCTGGAAGCAGGTATCTGGGATTTATTTATCTTCTATAATCAAAACTTTGTAGCCTTGAGCGGAGACCAGCGCCAGCCAGGGCAGGCGGGAAGCTTGGCTTCCTCCATTGCTGGGAGCAACCCAAGCCTCCTGCTCTCTCCAGCTCCATGGCCGTCGCCATCTTTGTGATGGAGTGATGGTTAATTTGCATATTACTCTTTTATTAGATAGGATGGTAGAGTATTGTCATATAATCTATTCATATCTTCCCATATACTTGAAATCATCTCTTGATTATTTATAATATCTAAAACAATGTAAATGCCATGTAAATAGTTGTTTTGTTCAGGAAATGACATGAAAAAATCTGTACATGTTCAGTATAGACACAACCATCGTAGACCTATCTACACAGTACATATCAGCAATAAAGTAACATTTTTAAAAACATTTTCAATCCAAGGTTGGTTGAACCCATGGATGCAGAATCCGTGGATATGAAGGGTCCACTGTATCTTTTTAGGCAGCTTTTCAGTTGAGAGCTTGTCCTACCAACCTTCTCTCCCTCATTTAAAAAATGGGGGGAAAAAGAAAAACCATCTTAGGATCAGTAAAACCATTTACAGTACCTTTGATCTTCATTTTAATGCTTAGCACAGAGGTCTATATCACACTAATAATGTTGGTATTGATAAATGTGAGATAACAGTCTGGAGTCAGGCTTAATCACAGAGCAGAATCGCCTGTAGGGCTTTTGCATTAAAAATCAAATTATGACACCAATTTCTAAAATTATTTACAATATTAAAGTTGAAATAAATCACTCAATTTCCTTCTAATGTCAGTCTTTCAGTTGAACCAGTGCCACCCACTTTCCTATTAGCATTTACCTAAAAACAAACAAACAAATAACTCAGTCTTCTCTCTGACTCAGTGTTTGGTGATAGCTCATCATATCGGCAGTTCTCTGAGGCTCTTCCCCAAAGCCATCTGTGTTTCCACTTAAGCCCTCCTCACCCTGCCAGTATACTATGACATTAAACCTGAAATTCTCAAACTTTTTGAATTCAGGACTCCTTTCATTTCCTCAAATTATTTTTAAATGGGTTCTATCTATTGATATTTACAGTACTTGAAATTAATACAGATTTCAAATTTATTCAGTAAATCATTCACAATGAATAAATTCATGACATAATATCAAAAACAAAATGTTTAATAAAAACTATTTTCCAAAACAAAAATAAGTTAGTGAGAATTTCTGGAACTCTTTAATGTCAGGGTTAATAAAAGACAGCTGGATTCTCATATATACTTCTGTATTCAATCTGTTGTGATCTGTTGTTCTGGTTAAAGTGTGTAAAGAAAATCCATCCTCACATGGATGTGTGGTTGGAAACAGGAGGCATATTTTAATATATATATATATATTTTTTTAATAAATCTTTATTGTTCAGATTATTACAGTTGTTCTTCTTTTTCCCCCAATAGCTCCCCTCCACCCGATTCCTACCCCACCCCCTGCCCTTACCCCCCCCATCCTCATCCATAGGTGCACAATTTTTGTCCAGTATCTTCCTGTACCCCCCACACCCCCTTCCCTGAGAATTCTCAGTCCACTCCCTTTCTATGCCCAATTCTATTCTATTCACCAGTTTATTCTGTTTGTCAATTTTTTATTGACTTGATTTTTAGATTCACTTGTTGACAGATATGTATTTGTTGTCACTTTGTTGTTCATAATTTTTATCTTTACCTTTTCTTCTTCCCCTTCTTAAAGAATACCCTTCAGCATTTCATATAATCCTGGTTTGGTGGTGATAAATTCCTTTAGCTTTTTCTTGTCTGTGAAGCTCTTAATCTGACCTTCAATTCTACATGATAGCTTTGCTGGGTAGAGTAATCTTGGTTGTAGGTTCTTGGCATTCATCACTTTGAATATTTCTTGCCACTCTCTTCTGGCCTGCATAGTTTCTGTTGAGAAATCAGCTGACAGTTGTATGGGTACTCCCTTGTAGGTAACTGACTGTTTTTCTCTTGCTGCTTTTAATATTCTCTCTTTGTTTTTTGCCCTTGGCATTTTAATTATAATGTGTCTTGCCGTGGTCCTCTTTGGATTCCTTTTGTTTGGGGTTCTCTGCGCTTCCTGGACTTGTAAGTCTATTTCTTTCACCAGGTAGGGGAAGTTTTCTGTCATTATTTCTTCAAATAGGTTTTCAATATCTTGCTCTCTTCTTCTGGAACCCCTATAATTCGGATGTTGGTACGCTTGAAGTTGTCCCAGAGGCTCCTTACACTATCTTCATATATTTGTATTCTTTTTTTCCTTTTGCTTTTCCAGTTGCATGTTTTTTGCTTCTTCATATTTCAAATCTTTGACTTGATTCTTGGGATCCTCTAGTCTGCTGTTGGATCTCTGTATATTATTCTTTATTTCAGTCAGTGTATGCTTTATTTCTAATTGGTCTTTTTTCATCTTTGAGGGTCTCACCATATTTCTCATAGGTTTCTAGAAGATTCTTGAGTAACCATATAACCGTGGTTTTGAACTCTATATCCAGTAGTTTGCTTTCCTCCATTTCTTTCATTTGTGACCTGTTTCTTTGTCTCTACATTTTGGCAGCTTCCCTGTGTTGATAGTGATTTGTGTGCTAGGTGTTCTATAGGGCCCAGTGGCTCAGTCTCCCTAATTACCTGAGGTGGACACTCTTGGTGCATCCCTTTGTGGGCTGTGTGCATAGTCTTGTTGTAGTTAAGCCTTGATTGCTGTTGGTTTCACTGGGTGGAACTGACCTCCAGGCCAATTGGCTATAAGGACCATTTGTGTCTACAATGGGAGAACTTCTGTGCTGGAGACACCCTTATGGGCCAGGACTTGCTTCAGTGGGGCTTTGGCGCTCACTAAGCCTGCCCAGGTTTTTAGGTAGAGAAAGGCCAGGCCATTCATATGCAAAAGCCTCTACGCACAGCTTGGGTGGGGTTGTAAATTGGGTGGGGCAGGGTCTCAGGGAATCACCAGGGCAGAGCAAACCACAATGGCTGCCAGTCTGCTCTGCCTCGGAGAGGTACCAGGGTCTGTGTTCCGCGGCCCCATGCAGGAACAATGACCGCTGCAAGCACCTCTGCGAAAAAGCTGCCCTCACATTCCGGCCCGATGCCTGACAGTCCAGTTTCTCTCCATATGAGTCTGGGTCCCCAAATTCTCACCCGGAACTGGAGTTCAGAGCTGTCAGGAGCTTGTTTCTCCCTCCCGATTGAAAAAGACAACAGCATACCCAGCTGCCAGCCCCTTTGGCACGCGCCTCCGTACCTCCGCACTTCCACACCTCTGCACCTCCTGTCAGACTCAATGAGCTTTTCTCTTTCCTTTTAGTTGTAGAATTTCCACTCAGCTAGCCTTCCTGTGGTTCTAGATGGTATTCATTTTGTCTTTTAGTTGTAGTTTTAATGTAGTTGTGTGCGGCAGCAAATTCAGATGTTTACCTATGCCGCCATCTTGGTTGTCTCCCATATTTTAATATTTTAATAGGCTTATCAGATCACTGTGGATGTTGCTCTTTGAAAGATTAATACATCAATACTTGACAAGTGGTCATTTCTTAAAGGTTAGTTGCAACACGGGATCTGAAACCCTATCAATAAACTTCTAGGACTGTATCACATTAAACCCATTATCTATCAGTCTTGCACCCTAAACAGATATTTTGCTCATGCTTAACTGTTTCAACATCATGCATTAGTTGGTGGAAAATAACTGTTCACTGAATTATGCAGATCTCCCCAAATACTAGTACTAACACATTTCAATATACAATGTCAAAAAATCACATTTGTTAATATCATCACCTGGGTTTATCAGAAACATCTTTATGCCGAGACCGGTTTGGCTCAGTGGATAGAGCGTCGGCCTGCGGACTGAAAGGTCCCGGGTTCGATTCCGGTCGGGGGCATGTGCCTGGGTTGCGGGCATATCCCCAGTGGGGGATGTGCAGGAGGCAGCTGGTCGATGTTTCTCTCTCATCGATGTTTCTGACTCTCTGTCTCTCTCCCTTCCTCTCTGTAAAAGATCGGTAAAATATATTAAAAAAAAAAAAAAAAAAAAAAAAAAAAAGAAACATCTTTAAGTTTGAAAAGCTGTCAAGCTCACCATGGCAGATACAACTTTTCCAAAATTCTAATTTTTTACTGAAAACTCAAATTTTATCAGTTACAAAAAATACAAGCAGTTATTTCACTTTTGAAATGACAGGTTAAGTGTCAGCCAAAAACACAAGTCTCATTAACTATGGTTTCTCTGTTATTCTTTAAAGTAAGAACAGTACTTCATGAGAAGCTAGTTCAGATCCCAACCCACAAAAAACACAAGTGCTTTTTCTCAAAACAATAATTGTAATTCCATCTGCAGACATGCATTATGCAAACTTCCTATTCTGTCTTTTAGAATATAAAAAAGACAGGCGCTCAAGTGTCAAGATTTAATAAAATTAATAATGTTTATTGCCTCATCAAGGTTATTCTTAAAATGATGTTGGCTTTTTGTATGCGAAGGGCTGGCAGTGAAGGACACCATCACTGTAAGTAGAGTTTGGGGCCCAGCCTTGACGGTGCTCAGGCACCCATGGTTTTGTCCTCCATCGATTTTTTCATCAGATCAAATATCAACACAGTAAGAAGGAAAATAATGTCTCAGTACCATTATGAAAACAGTTGTGACCTCACCAACCCCCTGAAAGGGTTTCAGAGCACCCTAAAGGCCTACAGGTCACAGATTTCATGGGTATGCTTGGGAGAGCCAAGAAGAGGGTTGGGAGACATAGGTCTGCCTCCACAGGCAAAGCAACCTGTCTAACATGTCTCAGCCCTGACCATAATTGGTTCATAACCAAGTGATCTTTGACTATTCATCAGATATTCCTCTCTCAGGTTGGAATTTAATTCTCTTTTCAGGAAAGACTTGTAATTCCCTTTCAGCTCAACATTTCAATCTGGTTCTTTGCCTACTGGTGCTGTAAGTGATAGTGCTAGGGCCTTATCTGTAGGTTCCCCTGGTGGACCAGCAAGGCCTGGACCTGTATGTAGGAGCATGCTCACCTGAACAAGATCTGACAGCAGGCAGACAGGCCCAGCTAAGAACCTCAGCCTCAGCACCCAACAGGAGACAGAGGGACTAACACACCACATTGCAGACTCACTGAACTGATCCCGCACCCGCTGTTCCTAGGCACTTCCTACTGGGCCTGAAGAAAGGGAAGCCTGAAGCCAGGACATCCTCAGCAAGTCCAGTAAAGCACAGGGCTCTGCCTCAACCGTTCTCTCTTGGGACCTTGCCACAGAATGCCAGGAAGTGGGGATATTCCCCATGGCCCAGAAGCTATTCCCAGAAGATGCAGTGGTGCCTAGAGCAAGAGAAACAGAAATGACAAGTTCCGTGTGCGGTCTGTCCAAAAGCAAGAGCCCCTAGGAATCCAAATGTGCCAGAAGTGGGGGTGCCATGTGGGGGCTGGAGCCCAGCTTCAGAAGGTAGGAAAGAGAAGTGGCCAAAGTGAGGGTCATAGACCCCTGTGAGGGTCAGTGGTCCAAATGTCATTCCAGTGCCCTGAGATAAACACAGTTATTACATCTTTTCTCAATATCAGCCTCCATGCCAATCACATGGATAATACATGAATTTGAAAAGACCATTAAACCAAATCTTTCAACTTCCTAAGTGGACCTAGAGAAGTATGACTATCTCAAGATGAGCAATTTCTCAGAAAGTAGAACAATCTACTTCATTATTAGCTGTTTAATTAAGGATGCAACTAATCAGGTCTAGAAAATTCAGCAACAGTTTACTCAAAAGGGATTGTGGAAGACATTAGTTAAGAAACATGGTTCTATTATAAAATCTATGTTTAAAATTCCATCAAAACTCAAACTGCCAGTCTGGGAAACTAAGTATTGTAGATGATTAGTAACTGTGTCAAAATATAGGTAACTATAAACTGCACTCTCTATCAAGTGTCACCACCTTGGACTGTTTCTTATTTGCTTAAGGATAATTATGACTAGAGTTAAGAACTCTCTGAAAAAGCACCCAACTCCGTAAGAATCAAGGGGCATGTTCACTGGTGTTTTTCTCTCTCTGAAGCTTAAGTTTTCAGAGTTGGTATAAAGGATGAACTTAGTGTGCTTCATAAATTATTAATCCCCAAAAGTACTTTAGGATGAAAGAATAATGCCTTATTCACCAGAGAACTTTACTATTGAATGTGTTTGCATGTCTATCATCTCATTTCGTTTCCACAATGGCCCCAAGAGAAATACATACCAGGTATTCATAACCCCCTATCTTCAAAGCAGAAACAGAAACGTAGAGCAAGGGATGATCCCCTGGCCCAGGCTACCTCTGGGCAAAGCGGGGTACCCTGTGAGTCTTTTATATCACAGCAACTTGGATTCAAAACAGTTTTTCCTCACCTTTTTTTATTTTTATTTTTTTTAAGAAAGAAGGAGAGAGAGGAAGGGAAGGGGGGGAGAAGGCGAGGGAGAGAAAACCATCAATTTATTGTTCCACTTACTTATACATTCATTGGCTAATTCTTGTATGTGCCCTGACTGGGAATGTAACTGCCAATCTTGGAGTATCGGGACAATGCTCAAACCAACTGAGCTACAAGGCCAGGGCCTCAAAATGGTTTTCTTCATCAATTTTATTTATCATGTTTATATACCAACTTATTCCAAAAAAATATGGGTGTCTTTATTCTTATAAGAAATCAGAAACACCTTGCTTTTCTAATGTGAATATAATTACAAACAAGAAAGATGAAATACTATGACATGCCCTTGTAATATCTGCCTGGGAAACTGCCACAAATTTACAGCTTCATTTCCAAGTGGTAGAGAAATAGGAAATGCGGTCAAATAATTCCCAAAGAAAGAGTTTAGATCAGAAACTGTCCTCTTTTAAATTCTCTATCATTAAATACACATTTCAACAGATATGAATTAAGTTAGAATGGATCCTTTGAAGAGAAGTGATTCCATAATAAAACCATTGTCAGGCAGCTGATAATACGGAAGCCCTATTTTATGCATTGCTAAGTGTTTCCAGTGATCACTTGAAGGCAGACCACTCTCATACCCGTGCTCAGCTCAGGGAGAGAGAAAAGGGGGTGCTAGCAGTCTGGGTGACTGTTATCCACTTTACTTAACTAGGCATCACAAAAAGAGGTGAGCATAGGCAAAAACTGGCCAAATTCAGAGAGACAGGACAGTATCTAGAGACAGTCCAGAAACAAGGGGTTCGCCTATTGGGAAAAGCCACCCCTTCTACACCACAGGAATATAATATATGACTGAAAGTATTCTGAGAAGCAAAAGCCCACAAAGACTCCTTGATTATAGGAAGGGTGCAGCTGTCCACACAGATTAGATTACTGGGTTTCTCTCCCAACCACAGCCATGCCTTCAGATATCCTGAATAGAAAGGCAGAGATAATCATCCTAAATCTCAAATTGTTCCTCAAAATAATTCTGCAAATCAAGTCTAGCACACACAAAGAAATAACACTCCATGAGCAAGAAATAGTAGAAGTCACAGAAAACAAAAACAGATCCACAAAGACATAAGAAGTTAAAATTATGCAATATAGACTATTAAAAAAAAACCCACTTGTAATAACACAAAAACAAACATCTCCATTTTTTAAGAATGGGCAAAAGACTTGAATAGACATTTCTCTAAAGATACACCAATGGCCAATAAACACATAAAAAATGCTCAACATTACTAATAATAAAGGAAATGCTAATCAAAACCATATAAAAGATCACTTCATATCCATTAGGAAATAAAAATGTTGGCAAGATTGTGGAGAAATTAGAATCTGTATACATTATTGGTGGAAATGTAAAATGGTGCCACTGCAATGAAAAATGGTATGGTGGTTCCTCAAAAAAGTTAAACACATAATTACCATATGATCCAGCAATTCCACCTCTGATTATATATACAAAAAAGTGAAAGCAGAGACTCAAACAGGTATTTATACATTCATGTTCACAGCAGCATTATTCACAATAGCCAACAGGTGTAAGCAACCCAGGTGTCCATGAACAGATGATTGGATAGACAAAATGTGTTCTAAACTACAATGGAATATTATTCAACCTTTAAAATAAAAAAGAAATTCTGACACACACTACAACATGGAAGAACCTTGAGAACATTATGCTAAATGACACAAACCAGTCACAAAAGAACAAATACTGTATGATTCCACTTATGAGAGGCTCCTAGAGTAGTCATATTCATAGAGACAGAAAGTAAAATGGTGGGTGCCTGGGGGGTGGGAGAGGAAATTGTTTAATGGAAATAGTTTTAATTTTGTAAGATAAAGCTCTGAAGATAAATGGTGGTGATCGTTTTGCACAATGATGTGAATATACTTTATACCAAATAACTGTACATTTAAAGTGTACACTTAAAATAGTAAATTTTATGTTATATATGTTTTACCACAATAAAAAAAAAAAACAAAAAAACTATGATCTGTGGAAAAGAGTATGGCAGTTCCTCAAAAATCTACATATAAAATGACCATATGATCCTGCAATTCCACTTCTGGATATACCAAAATAATTGAAAACAGTCTTGAATTTATACTTGTACATCCATATTCACAGCAGCATTATTCACAATGACTAAAACATGGAAGCAACCCAGTGTCCACTGATGGGTGAATGGCTAAACAAACTGTGGTATATCCATACAGTGGAATATTATTCAGAAATAAAATGGAAGGAAATTCTGACATATGCTACAAGATGGATGAAACTTAGCAACACTATGCTAAGTGAAATAGGTTAGCCCACAAAAGAACAAATACTGTACAACTCATTTATGTGAGGTACTTAGAGTAGTCAAAATCATTGAGAAAGAAAGTAAAATAAGTTTCCAGGGGCCAGAGAAAAGGGGTGGGGTGGGGAATTACTGTTTAATAAGCACAGAGTTTTAGTTTTATAAGATGAGAGCGCTATGGAGATGATGGTGGTAATGGTTGCACATTATAAATGTATATAATACCACTACACTGTACATTTTTAAATGGTTAAGATATTAAATGTATTTTATTGCAGTTAAAAAAAACAAAATACAATATACTTGCTATGGTCAAACATAAATGACAGTGTCACCCCAGTAGAGATTAGAAGCTATAAAAAGTAACATAATTTTGCCCTGCCCAGTGGTGCTCGCTCAATGGTTAGTGTCGCCCTGCGCACCAAAGGGTTGCTGGTTCGATTTCTGGGGCACTTGCAAGAGACAACCAATCGATGTGACTCTCTCAAATCAATGTTTCTCCCCTCCCTCCTCCCCTCCCTCCCTTCCTCTCTACCTAAAATCAGTGAAAAACTATCCTTAAGTGAGGATTAACAAAAATATAATAAAGTAACATAGTTTTAAATTTTTAAAAATCTAGAACTGTAAAGTAGAAATGTCATGACGGGTTTCAAAGCAGATTAGATGGGACTGAAGGGAGAAGTGGTAAACTGGAAACTAGGTCAGAAGAAAATATTCAAACTAAATTATGAAGAGACCAAAATCTGGGAAATATAAAAGAGGGTATGAGAATATATGGTTAGAGATCTAACACATTTAATTAGCATCCTGAAAGAAGAGAGAAGATGAGGTAGAAGCAATATATGAAGATAATGGCAGCAAATTTTCTAGGGTTATGAAAGATATCAGTTCACAGGTACCTTACAACATACCTTAGATATCAGTCAACATACCTTACAGCAGTGGTTCTCAACCTTGGCTGCACATTAGAATCACCTGGGAATCTTTTTAAAATCCTGATTTCTGGGCCTCATCCACCAGAAATTCTGTTTCTTTGTTATGGTGTGGGGCCACAACATTAGTAACAAAGAAACAGAATTTCCGGAGGATGAGGCCCAGAGATCAGGATTTTAAAAAGATTCCCAGGTGATTCTAATGTGCAGCCAAGATTGAGAACCACTGCCTTAGGGAAAGATGAATGAAACTTAGTGAAACTACAGAAACCTGAGGACAATGAGAACATCTTTTAAAAGCAATAGGAAACACACAGATTATCTCCAAAGGAACAGCAGATACATTGACTACTGACTTCTGAACATGAAAAATAAAAGCCAGACACTGTGGAAAGGTATCTGCTGTGTGCTGAAAGAAAATAATGCCGACATAAAATTCAATATGTGGGAAAAATACTTTAAAAATAAAGGTAAGAGGGTAATGTCAGTGAAAATAGCAAATAAACAACTTCCAAAAATTCCCCCTTCCATAAAAGCAATGAAAAATATAGCAAAAATTGTCAGACTCAACTTTTTCAGAAATATGGGAATTTAACCAAAGGCTTGCAGCAATCTAGGGAGCATTTGTTAAATAAAAATGGTTGCAGCTCCGTAAGAAGAACAAACCTGTGGTGTTTTAACTTGCTCTACTGATATTCCTCCCCAGTGCCACCTCAACTCTATAGTAGTCTTAAAAACCAAATCCTGCAATCATAGTGAAAACTAGTAGTATGGCAGCCACAGTAGGGGGCAGAATAGAATTGGAACCCCTGCAAAGCCTATGCCCAGAAAACTGTCATTTTTTGACATGGATAATGGGTTCCACTTTCAAGACTGTTTTTATTTGACCTGAGTCAGAGCTTGCCCAGTGCCAAAAAGCATTTTCCTCAGAGGTATATGTCAAAACAATCAGAAGCAATTGTTTAATTTTTAAACTACCTGAGAGGGTGGACAACAATGTAATACATTAACCCAAAAGCTTAAAAGGAAAAGATGGGGAATGAGATGTCTACAGGGGATTTGAAAAGCTCCAATATATTCCTGGAAATCCAGAAGACTGTATGTATATGCAGAGATGTATACATATCCAAGGATGTATGAATGCCGAGGGAAGACCCGAGATGGCTATAATCATCCACACTAGCCTGACTTTGAGACTCTGCACAGGCAGGAAGTGAAGACAAAGGCAGAGTTATAAACTACCTGATTAAATGTTGAGGTATGCCCCAATATACACACAAAGCCCCCTTGGGAAACACTAGATTTATTGATTCCTGGTATTTAAGGAAATCTCTGTCCAATCATTAACTGACCACTAAGCTAGTCAATCAGAGACTTCAGTGGAAATACATGACAAAGAATGCAAACTTTAAAGAGTTAGTTCAGGAAAGTAACTAAACAAACAAAAACTACTACAACAAGCAGCAGCACACAAAATTCAAGGGGAGAGAAGAATTGGATTTTCAGAGTTACCACTATATTATTTAAATTTTTTTCAACAAATTATTATGAGACACAAAAAATAAGAGTATGACCCATACACAGAAAAAAAGCAAGCAATAAAAAGTTTCCCTGAGGAAGCTCTAATAATCTATATAATAAAAGCCTAAGCGACCTTTACAACAGAACGACCAGTCGCTATGATACACACTGACACCGAGGGGCAGATGCTCAACACAGGAGCTCCCCCTTGGTGGTCAGTGAGCTCCCACAGTGCTGGGGTCCAACCCCAGCAGGTCCAGAGGTTCCCAAAGGTGTAGACGGAGTCGGCGAAGAAGGAATGTCACAGAGACAGCATTCAGTTGATCAGCAGCCTAGCCAGGATCTCCAGCGAAGTTCTGGTTAGGATCTCCAGCCAGGTTCTATGTCCATGTTCTCTTGCTAGGTTCTCCAGCCAGGTTCTCCAGGTTCTCCAGCCAGGTTCTGTAGCCATGTTTCCTCGCTAGGTTCTGTCCAGGTTCTCCAGCCAGGTTCAGTCACCAGGTTCTAGTCAGGTTCTCTTGCCATGTTCTATCCAGGTTCTATAGCCAGGTTCTGTCTCTAGGTTCTTCAGCCAGGTTCTCTTGCTAGGTTCTGTGTCTAGGTTCTGTGGCCAGTTTCTGTCCAGGATCTTTTGCCATGTTCTCTCGCTAGGTTCTGTCTCTAGGTTCTGTGGCCAGTTTCTGTCCAGGATCTTTTGCCATGTTCTCTCCAGCGAAGTTCTTCTGTCTCTAGGTTCTGTGTAGGTTCTGTGTCTAGGTTCTGTGTCCTGTTGTCTTGTTACATCTGTATTTATACCAGTTGATTCCAATCCTATCAATCTCTATTCCAAAGGTTAGGGCGTTTCTTATCTCCATTCCAGGGAGTAAAGATTATGTAGCTTAAGCATGATTGTTTGTAGTTAAAGTGATTAATTACCGGCCTGGCACTTAGTTAAGGGGTTTTATTCCCTCCCTAACTTCAGGGGAAAATCCCTACCTGGGGAAACAACCTTTCTCAGAGAGGTGACCTTGGTTAAAACACATAGTGCCAAGAAGGTGAGCAAACATATTAAGAACAGTATGCCATATATGTCAGGTCCCTTGAAACAGCAAGGATGGACCAGCTCCCGGCACCACAGCAGTAGCGCCACTCAGCCAGAATCCAGGCTCATGGCTGGCGAGTGCAGCGCAGTGGCAGGAGCCTTTCCCGCCTCTATGGAAGCACTAAGGAGCAGTGAGCCGAGCGGCAAGGAGCAGTGATCAGGTGGACAGTAAGGAGCAAAGGGTCCTGGACTGCAAGAGGGATGTCCAATTGCTGGCTTAGGCCTGCTCCCCTAAGCCAGCAGTGGGACATCTTATGAGGGCTCCCAGAATGCCCTTCCCCCAGTGCACCAATTTTGTGCACTGGGCCTCTAGGCCTATCTAATAATAGACAAACGTAGTAATTGACCGTACCTTCGCTACGCCTTCCATTGGCTAATCAGTGTAATATGCAAATTAACTGCCAACAAATATGGCGGCTAATTTGCATATACAGGCTGGGAGCGAAGACTGAAGACACTGTAGAAGGAAGCCAAGCAACAGAGCCAAGGTAGCAGAGATGGGCGGGGTAGGATCAGCAGAGAAGGGTGGGGTAGGAGCTGTGGAGATGGGAGTGAAGCCCTATTCTTGTAGGAATCCTCCTGCAATGGACCTCTAGTGGACTTATAAGACAAAGACTATATATAATCTATATTAAATATGTTCAAAGGACTAAAGGAAACCATGTCAAAAGGATTAAAGGAAAATATGACTTTTATTTCTCACCAAATAGAGACTATTCATAGAGATAGAAATTATAAAAAGAACCCAAATAAAAATCCTGGAGCTAAAAAGTTCAGTAACTGAAATGACAGATCCATTAAGGGAATTAAAAAGCATATTTGAGCAGACAAGAAAGAATTCGTGAACTTGAAGATAGGTCAACTGAAATTTTCCAGTCTAAGGAACAGAAATTAAAAAGTAGGAAGAAAAATGAACAGAGCATCAGTTGAGCCTACTCTCTCTCCCCCATCTACAAAACTCCATTATAATACTCCCCTTGAATAAAGTCTTCCTTATAAAAGAATAAAAGAACAGAGCCTCATAGACCCGTGAGACACCATCAAGCATACCATTATGCATACCATGCATAAAGAAACTCTCAGAAGAAGGAGAGAAAGGGATACAACAAATATTTGAAGAGATAAAAATTATAAAAGAAAAAGACTATCAAGATTTCTACATCCAGCAAAATTATCCTTCAAGAGCAAAGGAGAGGAGGAAAAAGCAAAGGAGAAATTAAGACATTTTCAGATAACAAAAACTGACAGACTATGTTACAAGAAAACTTGCCCCACAGGAAATACTAAAATGATGCCTATAGGCTAAAATGAAAGAATGATAGCTAGTACCTCGAATCCAGGTGAATAAATACAGCACCAGTAAAGGTAAGTATAGAAGTAATTAGAAAGATAATATAAGTGTAATGTTTGTTTGTAACTATTTTATCCTACCTAAAATAAGATAACTGCAAGAGATAATATTTATAAATCTGAGTTGATGTGCACAGAACATATAAAGATGTGCTTTGTAAGACAATAAGAGCACAAGGGACAGGGAGAAAATCAAGATGTACAGAAGCAAAGTTTTTATATATTATTGAAATTAAATTGGTAGGAATCCAAACTAAATTGTTATAAGTTGTTAATAGTAAGAAGCCCCATGCAAACCTGAGAAAATAAGAAAAAAATAATAAAATAAATGACTAGGGAATTTAAAATGCACACTAGAAACTATTTAACACAAAATAAGGCAGTAATGAAGAATAGAAAAAATTTTTTTAAAATTGACAAAGAAACCAAATAGCAAAATGGCAGGAATAAATCCCACCTTATTAGAATTGCAGTAAATGTAAATGGATTAAGCATCCCAATTTAAAGGCAGATATTGTGTTAGATTTTTTTAAAAACATGATCCAATTATATGCAATATGCAAGAGACACTTTTAAATTCAAAGACATAGATAGACTGAAAGTGAAAGGATGAAAAAATATATACCATGTAAAGAGTAATCAAAAGAGAGCTCTACTGGCTATACTAGTACATAGATCGGACAAAATGGCCTTAAAAACAAAATTTTTTATTAAAGACAATATGTAACAATTATATACATATGTATCTAACAGCTGGACCCCAAAATGCATGAAACAAAAAATTAACAAAAATGAAGGGGGAATTAGACAAATTAAACAATAACAGCTGGAGATTTCAATATACAATTTTCTGTACAGGATTAAATAACACGACAAAAGATTGCAAAGAAAATAGAAGACTTTAACAACCTTATAAAACAATTTATAAAATAGAAAATGCATTATTTTAAATCACACATAGAACATTCTCCAGGAGAGACTGACTGTAAAGCCAGAAGAACAAGTCTCAAAATTTAAAAGAACTGAAATCATACAAGGTATGTTCTATGACAGCAAGGGTTAGAAACTGAAGACAATACAGAAACATAAGAAATTCACAAGTTTGTGAAAATCAAACAATTCTAAACAGCCAAGAAATCACAAGGAAAATTAGGAAATACTTTTAGACAACTGAAAATGAAAACATAACATACCAAAACTTATGAGAGGCAGCAAAAGCAGTAATTAGAAAAACTTATACCAGTGAACACCAGTATTAAACAGGAAGAAATATCTCAAATTAATAACCTAACCTTCCACCTTAAGAAATCAGAGAAGAGCAAACTAAACCCAAAGCAAGCAGAAGGAAGAAATAAATATTAGAGCAAAAGTAAATGAAACAGAATAGAAAACAATAGATAAAAAACAATGAAACCAAAAGATGGTTCTTGTAACAAATCTTTATTAGATTGAACAAGAAAAAGAGAGAGGAGACTTAAATTAAATTACTAAAATCAGAAATAAAACTACCACCCTTACAAAAATAAAAAGGATTATAAATAAATACTATGAACAATTGTTTGCCAAAAAATTAGATAACTAGGTGAAAAGGATTAATTCCTAGGAAAATACTAACTCAAAATTTAGCCAACAAGAAGTAAAAATATTGCATATACCTAAAATAAACAAAGATATTGTGTTAATAAGTGAAAATCTTCCCACAAGAAAAAGTCCAAGACTAGATGGCTTCACTAGTGAATTTTACCAAACATTTAAAGAATTAACACCATCCTTCACAGACTCTACCAAAAAATTGAAAAGAAAAAAAAAGTATACTTCCCTATTCATTCTAAGGCCAGTATTATCCTGATATCAAAACCAGACAAAGATATCACACACAAAAAAAACTATAGACCAATTAATATGTCTTAAGCATACAGATGTAAAAATCCTCAACAAAACACTAACAAACTGAATCCAACAATATATAAAAAGGATTATCCAACATGACCATCTGGGATTTATTCAAGAAATGCAAGGTTAGTTCAACATACAAAAACCAGTCAAAGTAATGCAGGACATCCTATATAATAAAGAGCTAATATGCTAATTAGACTGGTCCTTCTGGAACGACCTTCTGGAATGATCAGTGGGTGGGGGGTGGGGCCGCGGGGCCATGAGGCAGACCCCTTTGCACGAATTTTGTGCATAGGGACTCTAGTTAATAAAATAAAAGATAAAACCATATTGCCATCTCAATAGACGCAGAAAAAGATTCTGACCACAAAAAGACCCTTTAATAAGAGAAAAACGCTCAATAAAAAAAATTGAAGGGAACTTCCTGAACCTAACAAAAACCCATAGCTAACAACATACTTAATGATGAAAGACTGAAAACTTATCCATCTAAGATCAGGAACAAGACAAGGATGTCCACCCTTGCCAGACAATTGAACATTATACTAGAGGTCATGAGAATAGCAATTACACAAGAAACAGAAATAACAGCCCTGGCTGGGTGTCTCAGTTGATTGAAGCATTGTCCTGTACACCAAAGGGTTGTGGATTGATTCCCAGTCAGAGCACATACCTAGGTTGTGGGTTCGATCCCTGGTTGGGGCCACGCAGGGGGTAGCCAATCGATGGTTCTCTCACATTGATGCTTCTCTCTCTCTCTCTCTCTCTCTCTCTCTCTCTCTCTCTCTCTCTCTCTCTTTCTCCCCCCCCCTCCTTCCCTCCCCCTTCCTCTCTCTAAAAAATCAATGAGAAACATCCTCAGGTGAGCATTTAAAAAGGCGGGTGGGGGGGATAGAAATAACAGGTATCCACATTAAAAAGGAAGAAGTATAATTACCAATATATGCAGATGACATAATCTTATACAGTTCATAGAAAATTCTCAGGAACAGCTAATGAATCCCATGCTCATGGATTTGAAGACTTAATACTGTTAAAATGCAATACTCCCAAATTGGTCTACACATTCAGTGCAATCCCTATAAAAAATCCCTTACATAAATTGGCAAAGCTAATCCTAAAAATCATATGAAAATTCATGTAACCAGGAACAGCCAAAACAACCTTAAATAAAAACAAAATTAGAGGACTCAGGCTTCCCAATTTTAAAACTTAACACAAAGCTCCATTAATCAAGACTGCATGGTTCTGTCATAAAGACAGATATAGAGATCAACAGAATAAAGTTGAGAGTCCAGAAATAATCCCATATTTATGGTCAACTGATTTTCAGCACAGGTGCTAAGACCGTTCAATGAACAAATGGCCTTTTCAACAAAAGTGCTAAGACAACTGGATAGCCACATGAATAATAAAGTAAAACTCCTCCTTTACACCATATATAAAAATTAACTCACCCTAGCCGGTTTAACTTGGTGGATAGAGCATCGGCCCTCGCACTGAAGGGTCCCTGGTTCAATTCTGGTCAAGGGCACGTACCTCGGTTGCAAGGCTCGATCCCCAGCCCTAGTGCGGGAGGCAACCACTTGATGTATCTCTCTGACATCATTGTTTCTCTCTCTTTGTCTCTTCCCCTCCCTTCTACTCTCTCTAAAAACCAATAGGAAAATATCCTCAGGTAAGTATTAACCAAAAAAATTTTTAACTCAATGTATCAAATAACTAAATGTAAGAGCTAAAACTATAAAACCCTTAAAATAAAACACAGTTTTATTTTATGTGAATCTTTGTGACCTAAAATTAGGCCAGTGATGGCGAACCTTTTGAGCTCAGCGTGTCAGCATTTTGAAAAACCCTAACTTAACTCTGGTGCTGTGTCACATCTAGAAATTTTTTGATATCTGAAACCATAGTAAAACAAAGACTTATATTTTTGATATTTATTTTATATATTTAAATGCCATTTAACAAAGAAAAATCAACCAAAAAAATGAGTTCACGTGTCACCTCTGACACGCATGTCATAGGTTCACCATCACTAGATTAGGCAATGTTATCTTAAATGTGACACCTAAGCATAACAACAAAAGAACAAATAAATAAACTGGAATCATCAAGATTAAAACCTTTGTGCTTCATAAGACACTATCAAGAAAGTGGAAAGACAACTCACAGTTGGAGAGAAAATATTTGCAAATAATAGCAAATTATCAAGGGATTAGTAAAAAATATTAAGAATTCTTACAAATCAACAATAAAAAGACAAACAATGCACAATTTAAAAATGGCCAAATGATCTAAATAGGTACTTCTCCAAAGTAATATACAAATGGCCAATAAACACACAAAAATGTGCTCAAGGGCATCAGTCATTACGGAAATGCTAATCAATACCAAAATGAGATACTCCTTCACACCCATAACATGCCTAGAGTTAAAAAAAAAAAAAAAATGCCAACTGAAGATGTAAAGAAATTGGAACCCTCATATATTGCTGGTGGGAATGTGAAATGGTGCAACCTCTGTGGTCAACATTTTGCCAGTTATTCAAAAGGTTAAGCATAGAATTACTATATGGCCCAGCAATTCCATTCTTAAGTACATGCCCAAAGAACTGAAAACACATAAGCTTAAAAAAACTTGTACATGACTTTTCATGGCACTTTATTCATAACTAGAGGCCTGGTGCATGAAATTCATGTGTTTGGGGGGGTGGGGGGAGGGAGGTCCCTCATACCGGCCTGCGCCCTCTCGCAGTCTGGGACTCCTCAGGGAATGTCTGACTGGTGGCTTGTGGCTGGATGGCTTTCTGCTGCTGCATAGCCTGCTGCTTGAGCTTCAGCAGCTACTGTACATGCATGAGCTGGGCCACCATGGTCTGTTCTGTGAACACCATCGGGTAGGTGAGTGAAGCATGGAGGGAGGTTCACCCTGAGTTCCCTGTGCTTCCCTGAGTCACCGAGTTGTTCAGATTGACTGCCTTCTACAGAGAACGGCACCAGGATTGGGCCTAAGTGGGCAATTGCACATTCCCTGAGGATGTAGCAGTGCGCGAAGTGGCAGGTGGCCAGGGAGGAGCCTGAATTGGGGCCTGGTGCCACGCTGCTTGCGCTCATCCTGGCTTGCTGAGCCTGCTGCTGCCACTCAGTAGTGCTGATGCGGAGTCGGGAGAGGCTTTCGCTGTGGCAGCTGCGCTCACCAGCCATGAGCCTGGCTTCTGGCTGAGCGGCTCTCCCCCTGTGGGAGCGCACTGACCACCAGGGGGAAGCTCCTGCATTGAGTGTCTGCCCCCTGGTGGTCAGTGCACATCATAGCGACTGGTCGTTCTGGTTGTTCTGCCATAATGGTCACTTAGGCTTTTATTATATAGATAGCCAAAAACAAGTGGAAACAGCCCAAATATCTTCCTACTGATAAATGGATAAAGAAAATGTGATGTACCCATACACTGGAATATCATTCAGCTATAAAAAGGAATGAAGTGCTGACACATGCTACAACATCAATGAATCTTGAAAATATTATACTACTAAGGAAAGAAGCCGGACACAAAAGGCCACATATTTATGATTCCATTCATACGAAATGTCCATTTTAGGCAGATTCCTAGAGATACAAAGATTAATGCTTGCCAGGCACTGGAGAAAGGAAAGAATAGGGAGTTACTGTTCACAGATATGAGGTTATTTTTAAGGTGATGAAAATATTCTAGACTTAGGTAGTGATGGTTTCAAAACCTTGTAAATATACCAAAAAACACTGAAACATAAACTTTAAAGGGTGAATATATGGCATGTAAATTAAGTGAACTAAAAGAAATTTTAAAAGAATGAAAATAAAATCAAAATATTTTTAGAAAAGAAAATAGGAAATGTCTATCAGCAGCTGACTTGCAATAAAGGAATGCCTAAAGAAAGTTATTCAGGCAGAAGGGAAAGGACCCCAGAATGAAGGTCAGAAATGTCAGAGAGAACAATGAAAATAAAAAAAAACAAATAAAAATATGAATAAATCTAAATGACCACTGACAGCATCTTATCAAATAAAGAGGGAATATGCAAATTGACCATCACATCATCACAAAGATGGCGACATCCACAGCGGAGGCAGGGTTTCCATAACACAAGATGGCTGCACCCACAGCAGAGGCTGAGTTCCCGTAATGAGCCTTAACGAGCAAACAGCAGGGACCTGAGGCTGTGCCCCCTACCCAGTGGGGCTTGACAGGGGACCTCAGGCCGCGCCCCCCCACCCGGCGGGGCTTGACGGGGGACCTAAGGCTGCGCCCCCCCTCCTGGTGCTGGGCCGGGGGAGCTGAGGCTGCACCCCCCCGCCCAGTGGGGCTTGACGGGGGAACCTCAGGCTGCGCCCCCCCACCCAGCAGGGCTTGACAGAGGACCTCAGGCCACGCCACCCACCCTGGCGCCAGGCCGAGGGACCTGAGGGTGTGCTGGGGGACCTAAGGCTGCACCTCCTCGCCCAGTGGGGCTTGGCGGGGGCCCTGAGGCTGCGTCCCCCACCTGGCAGGGCTTGATGGGGAACCTGAGACTGTGCCCCCAACCTGGCGCTGGACCAGGGGACCTGAGGCTACACCCCCACCCAGCGGGGCTTGACGGAGGATCTCAGACCGTGCCCCTCACCCAGCGGGTCTTGACAGGGGACCTCAGGCCACTCCGCCCACCCTGGCGCTGGGCCGAGGGACCTGAGGGTGTGCTGGGGGACCTGAGGCTGCACGCCCTCCCCCACCCCTGGCAGGGCTTGACGGGAGACCTGAGGCTGCAACCCCTGCCTAGAGCCAGGCCAGGGGACCTGAGGCTGTGCCCCCCCGCCCAGCGGGGCTTGACAAGGGTGAAGCCGGTCGGGTCTGGATCTCGCCCAGTGGAGGTGAGGCCAGCTGGGTCTGGGTCTCGCACAATTTTGAGGCACCACGGGTGGGCAGGGACTTGACTCTGGGTCCTGTGGTGCACCCCAGACTCTGACAGGAGGAATATTTTCATATACATTTTACTTATTTTCTTTCATCTCTGACACTTCTATTATAGAGAAAGGGAAAACAGCAATATTAAAATATTTCCTCTAATTAATCCCCTTTTAATGTGCATTAATTTCGTGCACTGGGCCACCAGTGTGAAATAATAACACTGTTAATATTAATATCAGCTACTTGAGTTTAAAAAGGGTACAGCAGAGAGTGAGCCCAGGAACCAGGCCAGGCCCCAGTCTAGGCTGCAAGGATCTGTTCTGTTTTTGCTTGGGTATCCTAGTAACCCAGCCTGCATCGATTACTGGACCTTTTACCCCAGAAGTAGGAGGGAGCTGAGGACTGACTTTCCTCAAGAGGAACTTTCCAAGCCACATTTGGAGAATCTTCCCAAATGTATACCCCATTGAGCCTTCATCTGATGTTTTAAACTAAAAAACAAAAAGGGTACACAGAATTAAAGTACACAACAACAAGCATATATAAATCTGAAGAGGGTGAATGGAGTTCAAGTATTTTAAGAAACTATGATTTCTGCATAGCTCAGAGGAAGGTATAACTGCGTTACCTAGAGAAGTTAATAACACATTCTCTAATTTACATGGTAACCATATACACACACAAAAGAAAAATAGGATATAATCTCCAATTTACTGGAGAGAGTGGAAAAGCAGAATTATTTTTAAAAATCATACTAGTTTAAAATAATACAAGGAAAAAAACATACAAGATATAAGACAAGAGAAATACAGGGGTGGGCAAAAATATATTTGCAGTTGTAATACAAGAATAAACTTCCATGTACTCACAACTGTAAACCTACTTTTGCCCACTCCTGTATCTAATAAGATTGTGGATTTAAACTCAAATAGATGAGTATTTACATTCAATGTAAATGAGTTGAATGTTCCAATTAGAAGACAAAAGGTATCAGACTAGACGAAAAAAATAAAATTGCATAATCTTTGCAAGAGACATATCTAAAGTATAAGAATATAATAAGGTTAAAAGTAAAATGATAAAAAAATAACAAAGATATCATGCAAATATGAGCCTAAAGGACTCTGGAATGGCTATATTAGCATCAGACATATTATACCACAAAGGCAAAGATTTATTACTAGAAATAAAGAAAACCACTAATAATAATTAAAGTCTCAATTCATTAAGAAGATAAAACAATTTTAAATTTGCATGCCCCTAAAAACATGGTCTCAAATTATATAAATAAAAATTGACAAAACTACAGAGAGTAATAAAACAAATCCATAATCATAATGAAACTGTGTAATTATCTTAGTAATATATAATAACCAGACAAAAATATAGAAGTAAGAAGATGTGAGTAATATGCTTATCAAGTTAGCTGATGATATAGAACATTGAACCTAATTCTTTTCAAGTACACAGGAACATTTGAGAAAACTTACAATCCATATTCTGGGCATATGGCACATCAGCAAGTTTCAAAGGATTAAAATCATAAAGAGCAAGAAATCTGGGCAATGCAATCATGCTGAAGAATAAAATAAGAAAATACACGTTTAGAAATTTAAAAATATTCTTCTAAATGACCTACAAATCAAAGAAAAAATCATAATGGAAATTAAAAATTACATTGTCGCAGTCTACATGGGCTATTGTAACAACCACAGCACTGGCGCTTAAACAACAGACATTTATTTCTTGCTGTTTCGGAGGCTAGGCAGTGCAAGATCAGGGTGCCAGCATGGTCAAACTCTGGTAAGGGGCCTCCTCCTGGCTGCCTTCTTGCTGTATCCTCACATAGGAGGAAGGGAGGGAGGGAAGGAGAGAGAGAGGGAGCAAGGGGGCGAGGGAGAGGGAAAGGGAAAGAGAAAGAGAAAGAGAGAGAGAGAGAGAGAGAGAGAGAGAGAGAGAGAGAGAGAGAGAGAGAAATATCCAGGCTCTTCTTACAAGGCACTAACCCAGCAGCCGTGGGCAAACTATGGCTCACGGGCCGGATCCGGCCTGTTTGAAATGAATAAAACTAAAAAAAAAAAAAAAAAGATCGTACCCTTTTATGTAATGATGTTTACTTTGAATTTATATTAGTTCAAACAAACACTCCATCCATGCTTTTGTTGCAGCCCTCTGGTCCAGTTTAAGAACCCATTGTGGCCCTCAAGTCAAAAAGTTTGCCCACCCCTGCACTAACCCCATCATAAGGACCTCACACTCATGATCTCATCTGAACCTAATTACCTCTTAATGGCCCCATCTCCAAGGACAATCACATTGGGGGTTGGGACTTCAACATAAGACTTTGAGGGGGACACAATTCAGTGTACTGTATAGTATCTGGTAAACTAATGAAACAACCTCAATCAAACTCTGTATAATGCACTTAAAGCATTATTTATAAGGAAATGTATCACCTTAAATGCAGATACGTATTAGTCAAAGAGAAAAACTGCAAATTAACAAATTAAGTATTCATCTCCAATTAGAGAGAGAACAGCTACAGGAAAAGAATATTATGGGCCAATTTCACTCACAGTCTGGATGCAAAAATCCCAAACAAAATATTAGTCATTGGAACCTAATCAATATATTACAGGAATAAGCTAATGAACAAGTTATGTTATACAGTAATCATCTAGGGGTGGTAGAATTAAAGATTTTTATTCTGTTTTTTTATAATACTCTTTAGAAATTTTCTAAATGAGCACTCATTTTATGAATCAAAAAAATATTTTTGAATTAATAATATTCTGTTGATCTCTAATATTTACTAAGTCAACTACTTAATGAATGGCAAGAAGAAAAGAACAAGGGCTAGCCACTAAATATCCATTTCATCTGAGTAATCATAGGCTACAGGACTTTATGTGTCTCAGTGTGTCTATCTGGTTGAGAACAAAGAAAGGGTGAGTAGGAGTAGAAAAGGATTTACAAAGATAGGGATGTGATAATAGCAATTCATAGGCTTTTTGCCCAGACATTAAGGGAGCAATCTCATACACAAACATGTCTATAAATAGAATCCATACTGCACTTTAATGAATAATTTAAAAGCACTTTGCAAACAGGGTTAAGAAAACAGAAACCTAAATGCTCAAAAATCAATAGTCTGTCCTATCCCAACCTGGTGAGTTACAGAAACAGACATTTGAGTTTTATATTATTTTTTTTAGAAACAATGGAAGATGGATGGTTAAGTATCAAAAGGTTTAAAACCATTTACAAGCTCTGACCTAATAATTCTATCTTTAAAATTTTATCCTTCATAAATAATTGGTGATACACACAATGATTTTTGTATAGAATATTTATCAAAGCATTATTTATGATGGTAAATATTTTAAAGCATCATGAATGTCCAGCTATAGGAAAGTGGTTCAATAAATTGGGACACCCATTGAAATAGTATGCATTCATTCAAAAACATACTTTAAAAGAATATGACACAGGAAATGTGACTAATAATACAAAGTAAAAAAGTTGTTCATAAAACACATTATGGAATTACTTTTCACTTTTAGAGAAATGCATACCATATATACATAAAAGTCGAAAAAAATATTGGCTATCTTTGTGGAGATTATGGACAATGTCCATTTTGTCCTTTATACTTTCTACTTGCTCCAATTTTTCTACAAAAACATTTGTATTAATTTTATAAATATAAAAAGTATTTTTAAAAATAATAAAAAACAGACTCCCTCAAATACAGTCAAACACCCTTTATTAACCCAAACCCACTTCTACTGAGGATAACTGAGAGGTCAGTATAGATCTGACACATTGGTTTTCTATAGCTGCATAACAAACTATCACAAACTTAGTAACTTAAGACAATACACATTTATTATCCCAGTTTCTGTGGGTCAGGAGCCTGAGCAGGCTTAACCTATTCATTTGTTTAGGGTTTCACAAGATTGAATCAAGCTGTTGGCCGGGCCATGTTCTCATCTGAAGGCTCAACTGCAGGAGAATCCACTTCTAAGCTCACTCAATCCACTGGTAGATGTTTCCTTGCTGTAGGACTGAGGACCCCTGCTTCCTACTGGCTGTCCCTGCAGGCTGCCCTCCGCTCCTGGAGGCTACCTGCGTTTCTTGCCATTTGGGCTTCCCCAACATGGCCACTTACTCAAGCCAGCAAAGAGAGTCTCTAAATAAGTTTCTAGCAAGAAAGAATTGTGCTGAAACCGGTTTGGCTCAGTGGATAGAGCGTCGGCCTGTGGACTGAGGGGTCCCAGGTTCGATTCCGGTCAAGGGCATGTACCTGGGTTGCGGGCACATCCCCAGTGGGAGATGTGCAGGAGGCGGCTGATCGATGTTTCTCTCCCATCGATGTTTCTAACTCTCTAGCTCTCTCCCTTCCTTTCCTCTCTGTAAAAAATCAATAAAACATATTTAAAAAAAAAAAAGAAAGAATTGTATATAATCCTATATAATAAAAGGCTAACATGCAAATAGACCGAAGGGCGGAACAACCAGAACAACTGAACAACCGGTCACTATGACATACACTGACCACCAGGAGGTGTGTGTAGAACATGGCGTGCATTGGCCGTGGCAGGATGGTGGAGCAGGTGAGCAAGGGCACAAGACCAACGCAGGGCGCCAGTTGCTGTCATTGGGGCCAGCCTCTGGTGGTTACTGAAAATTCTTTGCTCCTGCGTGCCATGGTCCTGCCTGGCACTCACACTCACACACCTGCTGCCAGTGCCAGCCCCACTCACACCCGCTGCCAGAGTCACCACTTGCACCCACTGCCAGCGCTGGCCCCGCTCGCACCTGCAGCTGGTGTCAGAGCCGCTGCTCACACCTGCTGCCAGTGCCCAGAGCTGGTCCTGATTACTCAGCACCATCAGTGGGTGCAAATGGCAGCTGCCAGCCCTGATCACCCCTGAGGGCTTCTCCACCTCCCCCTGCTCCAGAGGGGCGATTGGGGCAGCATCTGCCACTCTCACCTGCTGCTTGGGCCAGCCCTAATAGCTCTGTGCCGTCAGCAGGTGCAAGCAGGGTCAGCTCCCTCAGTGCGTGGGAGCGGCAGTGGTGGGGAGCAGGGCTGCTGGTAGACAGGGGACCGGGGGCCACAGCGGGAGGGGCTGGGGGGGAGGCATGGAGGATGGGCCAAGACCCGCCCCTGTACCTACAGCAGCCTCACAGCCCACAGTTCAAGGTGCACAAATTCGTGCACTGGGCCCCTACTGTAACATAATCATGAAAGTGACATGTCATCACTCTTGCTATATCCTGTTGGAAGCAAGTCACAAGTGCCACTTCAATGGGAGCTGATTACACAAGGGCATGAAAACTAAGAGGTGAGGATCATGGTGGGGCCATCTTCATAGAGCCTCTCCACCATATGTAACCTCCCACTACAGAGCCCAAGCAAAGGGAGGAAGCTTGCACTTGAATGTGAAGACTCTTCTGATCAACCAACCACCCCTAAACACACTGAACCCTGCGCTCTACATTGCTGAGGCAGTAGAGTACTTTAAGAATTGAAGGGAGAATTCACTATGGGTCACAGTTAACAGAGAATTTCAGCAGGTCTGTGCTAGTCTTGAAGGATGGTTAAGATTTAGATAAGTGGGAAGGAATGAGAAAGGGAAATTTTTCCTCCTCTGTGAGGAGAGGAAGAAAGGCAGGAATTCCCAAGATGGGTTCTGAAGAGAATAAGTAGGAACACAAACCAATGCACTATCTAACTTCACATTCTAATTGGTCCCTGGATGACCAACACACTTGCAATACCTACAAACAAGACCTAGTGAGGAACACTGTGTGAGTTTTGGCTAACTTTACAACACTGACATTAGTTAGCCTCCACAGTGTGGTAAATATTACTAATATTTACCAGTATCCAGTTGCACTAAACTTCCAGGATATGGAAGACTCCAAGTCCCTGCCCCATTTGAAACTAGGTGTGGCCAGAATGACTCCTTCTGGCCAATAAAATGTGAGCAGAATGAACCAGCAGCCTTTATAAAGTGATTAATTGCTGGTACAAGAACCTCCATGTTCTAAAGGGGCCCAGATCTAGGACATTTAAGAAGCAATTTGCCAAACTTCTAGGGAACAAAAATCCCTCCTTCTCAGAAGCAATTACAGAGATAATGAAGTATCTCCTTGATACCAAACTAAAAAAGAGCAATGCAATAAACAATTATTATTGGTTAATGCTTCTAATGAATATATATACCAAAATCCTATATGAAATATTACCATATTGGATCGCATAATAATTATTAATTGCAGTACATCATGATAATATACATCCCAAGAAATCAATGATGGTTTGAAATTAAAAGATTAAAAGATTTCATCTCAGTCACAGTTTAAAGAAGAAAAGTATAACATAAAATCATCTAAATAGGTACAGAAAACTATTTGATAAAATTCAAAATCTAGTAATGATTTTTAAAAAACATTAAATCAAATTGTTAGTAGATGAGACCATTCTTAACCTAATATAAGGAATCTATAAAAATTTTAAAAAGCAAACCACATTTAAAGCTTTAAAAGCACTCCCTTTAAAGTTGAAAACAACATTAGGATAGCCTTATCACAACTTTTGTCTAGTGGTCCAAACAAAGGGAATAAGATTAAAAAAATAAAAAATAATATTTAAAGACTAGGAAGGAAGAAATGAAATTATCATTATTTACATGGAGAAATTAGAAACAGATACACACATTTATGAAAGCTGGTATTTTTCAAAGATAGCATTGCAGGTCACTGGGGAAAGGATGGTACTCAATAAATAATACTGTGGGGTGGTGAAGACCTGGAGGGAGGGATAGAGGCTGGGAGCAGTGGAGTAAAGGAGGGGGGGTAAATGAGAGGCATCTGTAATATTATCAACAATAAAAAATATATACAAAAATAAATAAATAAAAAGTACTGGAAAATTCTAAAATTATGCCTCTATGTCACACCTCACACAAAAAAATAAGTTCAGAGTAGAATATTAAAAGCAAATATTCAAAAAAGATTTTAAAAGAACAGGACATCTTATGACCTTGTGGTAACAAATAATTTTTAAATAAGACTTAATAACCACAAACCATAAGGAAAAATTGATAAATTTGACATTAAAATTAAGCACCTGTTCATCAAAGCAGCATTTTAAAAGGATAAAAATAAAAATAGGACACAAATAGAATCCAGAAGATATAAAGAAATTCTAAAAAGCTATAAAAAAAAAAAAAACCCAGGCAACAAATGGACAAATAGTATATAATACAATATATAGAAGAGGAAACCCAAATGGATAAGAAGTTCTCAGATGCACTAATAATCAAGGAAATGTACATTAAAACAGTGAGATATTTAATTACTATTGTGTAGAAGAATCTCTGTACCACAAATAACATCCATTATTTTCTATTGCTAACCCGTGGAGCAATTTCAAGAGAAACAAAGGATTTATCTAAATAATTTACAAAGATTTCTCAAAATTATAGAAGAGAGTGTAGATGTTGCTCCAACACAGCAGAGATGCCTGGCCCCACCACATACTCAGAAGGCTCTTTCGCTCTCAAGGAAGGGTGAGAAGCACCATGTCAGTGAGTGTGAGGTATGCAATAATCAATCCAGTTTAGGTAAGAACAAATTTCCTCTATGTACAAATATCTGTATATATTATAATAAAGGTACATTTTAAGGAGGGTGGTTGTTAATCAAACAGGGTCTCATTTAATTTCAATGATTTGCTACTTGATGTCCATAGTAAACAAGAAAATTTCCACCTGGGGAGGAGATTAAGCAAGGGAATGTAACTGTTGAGTTGGCGAAATTATCCACTTAAAAAAGAGACAATAACATGGCTTGAGTTTTTAAAATGCATGCTTCCTTTCAGGTTCAATAAAACTCCCCTGTTCTACTTTTCTTTAATAGTGTGAATTCTGAAATTCATTTTAAAACATACTCCAAAAACCACTCTCACACTGGAAACGTTGAAGATGAAAAAAACAGATGGCACATATTCAGCACCATGGACAGTGACATCCGACTATGCCTGTAAGAGTCCTTGTCACCAGGGCTAAGAGATATCAAATCCCCGCCCCCCATCCTCCCCCTTACCCCAAATACACAGTATTAATTCTAATGTTTAAGTTTGGGGGTGATTCTAACACATGAGCAGGTATTAGTCTTTGTTATGTCCCAAAGGACCAACCTTCTTCATCAAAGGGAACAACTTCTATCTACCAAAATCTGATTCAGTAATCATTTTTACAGTTGAGCCCTGAGATTTTTGTGACACATGGCTATGAGTCCAGAAATTGGCTACAGGTCAAGGAACTGAAATTACTGAAACTGATACACTGCATCCAGTCTTGAATGGCTAGATTGTTACAAGGACCTCATGGGACTTTTGCAAATATAAATGCAGCATGCTCAGAGCTTCCTCCCTCTAACAGCAGAGAAAGAGATAGCTTCTTTTTAAACATTTAAGAAAATGAACAGGTGTTGAAACTTTCTCATAAGTACTTAAAAACAGTAACAATAAAGCTGTATATTTTCTCTAAACCTGAGTATTAATGACATCTGAAAAAGTGACATTCTGAGGTCCAATATCACCAGTAATCGCACCACCTGTGGCAACACTAGTCACAAAGCCCTGAATTCTAAACAGGATACCCAATCTTTTTAGTTATAAAGACTCCTTTTACTATCAAACCTTTTCCACAACTTTGTAATATTGAGTATTAACTAAGAAAATACATGAAGTTATACAAATTTTAAAATACGAGTAACGAACTTGCATGTGTATAAACAGCAGCATCTACATACAAAGAGGAAACAATAGTAACCCAACACCAGTTGGTCAGTGACTGTATTTATATTTGAAGACCCCTTGGTTTCCCGGATGTCCACGTCTGAAAACACCATCCAAAACTTCTCCAGCTCCTCTAATGTGAGGATCAATGTGGTCTGCAGGGATTTTGCCAACAATCCCTGCAGAGTGCCACTGTTCTTCCGTCTCTTTGGACCGAAATGGGCCTCTCTGAAACATTTTAAAGATGAGTTGTTCCTGTGCATGAGACTGGCCATCAGCTATCTTCAATAGGAAAGCTGCCTTGCACACTCCTTTTGTTCCCACATCTAAGCCAAGTTCAAAGAACAGCAAAGGGGCAAAGCTCACCCCTAAAAACAAATTAAATTTCAGAAGGATGTGTGAGGGCCTGTGCCAGAAAGAATGGCTCGAGCTAGAGACCTGGTCAAGGCCTACTTGCCCTGGTATTCCTCTTGGTGAATCGCACACCATAAATCCTCATCAACCCGGAGAGTCCTGTCCGCTGACATGCAGGGCGAACAGGCCCTGGAGCCCGTGCTGCCTGGAAGGGGAGACGGGAGGAAGAGAACCAAACCCTACACACAAGATTTAAGATCGGACTTTCTGTTAACTTTCAAACGTGTTTTGTGAGGAATATACTTCAGAGTCAGGAGAGAGCATTGAGAAAAGCCACCAGGCAAAAAGAAAAAAAAAAAAATGAACTTTCACTGAACAATACTTCCAGGGAAAAAACACTTGTGGGAACAATAAGAAACACGTTTTGACGTACCCGCAAATAAGAGAAGACAATACAGTGACCGAAAAAAAGAGGAACGTGCACTGCCTCCGGGTAACCTGCTTGCTCCTCGCTCTGACCCGGGGTCCCCGGAGCAACGCAGACACCTCAGCTGCCGGGCGGGCGGCGGCCGGCGCCTGAGGGAGGGACGCAGAGGGCACCGCGCGGGTCCGGCTCTCCCGCGTGGCGCTCCGTCCCCGCGCGTCCGCGGCAGCTCCCTCGTCCCGCCCCCCAGGGCGCGGGGGATGCTGCCCCCCAATCTTTTCCAGTCACATGTGAGCAAGTTTAGGTCGTTTGAAACTTAAGCCTCACGAACAAAATCGTGGCAGCTGTTGACCCACAAGCGAGCCCATCCGGCCGTTACTGAGGGCGGTGTCTCGCCGACAACTTCTGGGGGCGAGGGGGCAAGGGGACCGGCGGAACCTCGTCACCCGAAGTCCCAATACCCACCGCCCGCCCGGCCCCCGGGCAGCCCCGGCCCCTCAGAGAGGTGGGCCGCGCGGCGCTAACCCCGAGGGCCGCGGGGAAGAGGGACTACTGGGGCGCGATCCACCCGCCGGCCCACCCGCCGGCGCCGCAGCTGCCGCCCAAGTTGGCCGGGCCGGGCGGGGCCTCCGCTCTCTCGGGGACTTGGTCGGCCCGAGACGTGCGCCCCCACCCAAAGTTGGCGGCCGCGGGAGGTCGCCGCCCCGGCCACGGCCTCCCAATCACCGCCTGGCCCGGACCCCGACCAGACCCCGACCCGGGTTTGACCCCTTGTCCCTGACCCCAACACCCGGCCGGGTCCCCAGCTCCACCTGTGGACCCCGCCCCCGGCCCCGCCCGCGACCACTTACTCACCAGAGGGCGTGCCCGCGGACGGGCTGGCGGGGGGCCGGGCCCGGGTCGGGGGTTGGGGACTGGGTGATCCAGGCGGTGCGGCGGAGCCTGAGGCGACCGAGTCTGAGAAGTCTGAGGAGACTGAAGAGATTGAGGCACTGAGGCGACTGAGGCGACTGAGGCGGCGGTAGCGGTTCCTCGCGCTCCAGCCGCGGTGCTGCGCGCGGCGTGGGCCCGCCCCCTCTGTGCGACTAACCAATCCCGCGCCGCGCGCCGCCGCTGGCCCCGCCCCAGCCCAAGAGCAGAGTCCCGCGAAAGCGGGCGCCGCGGGCCAATCGAACGACGGAGCATCGAGTGGGCGACCAATTGGAGCTTGTGAAGCTCCCCCGAAAGAAACCTACAGCGTCGCGGGGGCGGGGGCTGAACCGGACCAATAGCGGTGGGGGCGGTACAGAAAGTTGGGGCGGACAGGAGGCGGTCACTGGCCGAAACTGGTCCAGGGGGCGGCCCACGGGAAGGGGGCGGGTCCAGATCCGGGGCGGGGCTATCATGGGAGCGGAGCTGGAACTTGCGCTGACCAGTTACTAGCCCGGACCGCGCCTGGGGCGGGGCAAGGGCGGAACCCCTCGGTGGGGTGGGGCCGGGGCGGGGCCCTGGCTAGGGCGTGGCCTAGGTGGCCGGGGCATCCCCACCGCCAGCGGCCTGGACCCTCCTCTCCCGTGGGCCGGGAGCCTTTGGCGGTCCGGAAAGCAGAGTCCTCCCGGCCTCCTGGCCGGTCCCCGAGACCCCGCAGGGACCCTCCTCCTCCCCCGGCGCCGCGCAGGGGCCCCGCTCTTCCTCCCACGCCGCGGACTCCGTTTGCCCCGCAGTGTGCCTGCCTGTCTGCCCGCGGGGCCAGAGCAGGTGGGCTTGCGCGTGAAAGTTCGCAGGTGCCTGGTCGGCACGCCTGCTCGCACGTGGCCCAAGGACGAAGACCGAAGCCGGCTGCCAAGCTGGACTGTCCGGGACAGAGCATGTCCGGGGGCTTCGTGCCGTTACCCGTTCACCACACTCCGGGGCTGGGTTCTGCTGTTGTGTCTCGGTTCTGTTGGCTCTGAACCCTCGTGCCCCGTCTGTGGATTGCGGCCTGTTCTCCGCGAGGATTATTTCTCTCGGCGCAGCATCCACTGCACGAGCCCGATCCCCTGCATCGCGGTGGCCTCGGACCCCTGGGACCACCCGGGCGGGGACCCCGGAGTCCTGGACGGTGCTCAGTCCTCCTCGGAGCAAGGAGAGGGGTCAGCGGGCCACCGGAGCACAGCTGGGGAAGAGCCTGGGAACGGCTGCGTCCCAGCTCGGGACCCCGTTGGCACCATTTGTCCCCTAGACCAGGCATTCCCCGGGCCTCTCCTCTCTGAACCCTACTGCTCTGCGGGGGGGTGAAGGCCAACCCCACTCAGGGGTCACCATTATGACCTCTGTTTTTGGTGGAAGCATTGGAAATAGCCGGCACTAGAGCCTCACTACCGGACACAAGGGACCCCCCTGGCACCCAGAAGCAGGCAAGGCTGGGCGACACCCAGAGAGGCGGAGGGTCCGCACCAGAGGGCGGTGGGTATGAGGAAGGTCGGGAAGAGCTGCGTGCTCACGTCGTCATGTGTCACTTGTGTCGTTCAAAGACAACCTTTAGTAAAGGAAGGGCGCCGGCCGGAGGGCGAGAAGGGGCTGCACGGGGTCACCTGGGAAGGCGGCAGCAGCAGAGTCCATGAGGACCTCCTCGGAAGGGTCAGGGGGCAGGGGTGTCCCCCGCAGTGTGGGTGGCACCTGTTATGTTCAGAGCAGGGAGCGGGTTTACTAGTAACTGTGCTCTGGGGGCAGGAGCGGGGCGCAGCAGAGGGAGGCAGAGGCCTTGCTTAGCTGGCCCACAGTAGAAACACTGGGATTAAACAAGGAGGGATTATGGCAGCACACCCAGGACTTGGACCATGAGGTCAAGGTTGCAAGGATTTGCAGCGTCCCGACCTCGTGGCTGTCAGTTTCGTGGCTGTCAGTTTCAGTGGACTCTGCCGGCAAAGGGGCCAGAGGGACCCGGAGACCCTGTTCCCAAGGCCAGAGTGCACGGCGGGGGGTTGGGGGGGCACGGGCAGAGCACCCTCAGCCGCCCCCCGCCCCCGCCCAGATTACAGGCTGCCAGCCGCCCACTTCCCCATCCTCTCCGGGAGCCCGAGGCCTCTCAGCTGCCTTCCTCGCCTCCTGAAAGACACAGTTAGTCATTAGGAGAGTAATGATAGTGTTTTCAGGACAGCATGTTGGACCCTAACAACTTTCAATTATTTCCAGTTCCTGGGAGGGAAAAAACAGCTCATCTCCTGCCTCCGCCCTTGACACACAAGACAATCCGTGTCTGCGGGCACATTATCATAAATTAGCAGATCTCTGAAAGCCCCACCGCCGACCCCGACCGGAGCAGCCCCCGCCCGCACGCCCTGGCAGCTGGGCAGGGCGGGGCTGGCCCGGGCTCGGCTCCGCCCCCCGAACGGGACCGACCGCCTCCAGGTCGCCGCCGCCGCCGCCGAGCCGCTGCGTTTCCCCTGCGTTAGCCCCGTGCGTGCGCTTTCGCCCGTCGTCACTGTGGTCCCTCCCGTGAGAAGTGCACCCAGGGGCCCGTGTTTATAAATAACTCCATCGTGCCCTGCTGCGGGGTGCGGGGAGCGGGGAAGGAAGGAGCCACATAATTATCATCTGCTTGGAATGATGTCAGATCAAACCCTGGGAAGCCTCATAGCTCGGCCTTCCTGATGGTTACACACATCCACCCCACCAGGGAGCCAGAGGTGGCCACGTTATCACAGGCTGGAGCATCTGGAGGGGTGTTAGAGGGCTTAAAAGGGCGGGTGGCAAGAAAGCGGGGGGGGGGGGGGAGGTGTAAGAGGGGAAATAGATATTCCCAGAAACTGTCCCAGTGGTAATCTCCCCCAGGAGCCCTTGCATGCGGGACCCAGCACCCCCAGCTTCAGGGGCCCCTTCTCCTCTGCTATGGAGAGAGGTCTTCTGTGGAGAGCTGGGCAGCTGATGGCTTTCAGCAGGAACTCTCCCCACCCCCACCTCCTTCCCACCTCCCTGGGCCTGCCTCAGTGACAACTCACATCGTCATCACAACCATGCCTCAGCTCGCCTAAACACAGGGCACAGTTTGGGAAATGAGGGGAAAGGGTACATTTTCCGTTCAGAGAACAGTGAAGCAGAAAGCCCTCTTCGTAGGACCACACCCCCAGGCCATCCTTAAAGTGTCACTACCCTGCCCTTTCTCCCTGCACTGCCACCACTGTCCTCACAAAAAGCTGCCTGGGGGAGGCTGAGCTCAGAGGTGATTCTGTGGTAGCCAGGGTGATGCCGTGATGCTGGGTGCCGGGGAAAATCAGGAAGCAGGTAGTTGCTCCCTGTGACATCAGAGCCAAAAGACAGCACCTGACTTGTCTTACCTCGTTGCGGAAGCATCCATTTGCAATTTTATTAGGCAGGGCAATCAATGGGTCCCCTCCCATGGCCCCCAACCCACCTCCTAAGCAATTGTGGGCAGGTCCCAGAGACAGCAAAGCCAGGGCCAACCAGGCCGCTATGGTGCCTGCTCACGTGATGGTGTTGCCAGAAATGGGCTGCAGAATAAGCAGTGAGCATGGACACAGTCGGAGAGAGAGGCACAGGAAGGACAGAAACAGAAGGAGAGAGAGACACAGAGACAGAGAAAGTGAGAGACAGAGAAAGAGAAGCAGAGAGAGACAAAGAGAAGGAGATTGGGGGGGGGAGGGGCGGGGGGGGAGGGGGGGGACAGAGAAGGAGGGAGGGAGAGAACTGGTCCAGCCAGCTCCAAACCCGCAAGCACTTATCAGGCTCTGGGCTGTTTCCAGCATGCGCTGGGTCCCGCCCCGCTTTTATCTTTTGTTTTTCTTTAATACGCAAGGTTTCTAATATTTTGCTTAAACAAGAGAGGTACTGCCATCTTTTTTCTCTCTGAGAACCACCACCACATCTGCTCGCACCTCACAGTAGCAGCAGTAACTTGGGTCATCCGGACTTTCCTTCTATTTTCAGAAGACTTGCCGGGTGAGAGTGGCAGCCAAAAATGCCAGCCGTCCTCTATGTGCCTCAGGGGCACCATTAAGGCTCTAGTGCGAGAACTTTGTTTGAGACGCTCCCCTTCCTCCTTCCCTTCCTCCCTCTCTATACTCGAGGCAGCAGATAAAGACCAAGAGGGAAATGCAAGGCTTCTGACACCGGGAAGAAGACTGGGCCCCAGGTTGTGTGACTGAATGTGGGGGCACTGTGGGTGCCCTGCTTTGTCTACACATATCCAGTGGTCTCAAACAGACTCCTGTTCACTTGCTGCTGTTTTCACACGGGTCATGTGAAACTTTTCTGTTAACACAAACGAGCATCTCCAGTCAGTATCAGAGGAGACGATTAAACACATAGATCTCACTAGAACACGCTTGTAATAGAAAGAGGGCGAGGGGACAGGCTGGGCCCAACCCTTCACACCTTATTTACTTGAAACCCCTATTTTCTTAGGGTTCTATCTATGTCACTGGTTCCCAATTACACTGTCTTTCTACTTTATTGGTCTTTGACTCCTGCCATCAAAGACCTCCAATGAGAGACTTCAAATGAAAATGTGAGAATGTAAATGTTAATAAATAAGCCACTAACATGTAAATTAAGGAGGAAAACCCCTTTGCTACAGCAGGGATCACAAACTGGGAATCACAAGCAGGGAATCACAAATCAGGTCATCTCAGGCACAATGACAGCCGCCCCCCCCCCCCTTACCGTGTCCTCCCCGCCCACTCCCTGCCATAGGGAGCTAAGGAGTTTGCAAACCTATGAACAAAGGCAAGGCTACAAAGCAAATTCTCAGAAGGTCTCAAATGTGCTGTGCCAAAAACTCCCCAAGATGCAGTGCCAAGGGTCCCATATTCCTTTGGACAGAGCCAGCAGCAAAAAAATTCATCTAGTGGGCCGGGCTGGTATGGCTCAGGGGTTGAGCATCAACCTATGAACATGGAGGTCACAGTTCGATTTGGGTCAGGGCACATACCCGTGTTGAGGGCTCCATCCCTAGTAGGGGGCATGCAAGAGGCAGCTGATCAATGATTCTCTCTCATTGATGTTTCTCTCTCTCTCTCCCTCTCCCTTCCTCTTTGAAATCAATAAAAATATACTTTTAAAAAATTAATCTAGTGGGCAGAGTGCAAAGGCAGGTTCTCTCCCTCCCCATGCCTGACACCCTGACACCTCAGGTCTGTCCCTCCTTTGTGCCTAGCTTGGCGACCCCGCTCACTCATAGACAGTAGTCCCTCTCCCTGTCGCTCTCACCTGCAGGGGAGAATCCTCAGCTCTTGTCAGCCAGGTATCTCTCCTCTTCCATCTTTGTCATGGGTCCCAGGTCAGCTACCGAGGACGGAGGTGGAAGCAGCTCTACTTTTACATCCCTGAGTTCCAAGTATACAGCTGCCAGGAGCCTGGGCTTGGTATTATCAGATCCACTGAGTCATAAGTAGGGTGAGTGCAGTCACAAACCATCGTATAATGGAAATAATGCATTGGGGATTGGGTCTGAGCAGGATCTGAGGCACAAGAACGTTCCTGGTGGTCTAGACCCCATGTCACCTACCTCCATCACACCAGTGCCTCTTCCTCCACTTATACCCCTAATAGGGGTTCTCTCTGGTAACTGATAGACAAGGAAGAAATTCCAGCTTGAAACATAGATGGGTCAGCACAATATGTTGGTGCCAGCAGAAACGGACTACTGCCCCATCATGATACCCTCTGGATGGTTCTAAAGGTGGTGAAGGGCAATCCTCCTAGTAGAAAAACTGTGAGCACAACACTTAATTAGCCCATTTATATGGAGTGATAAATGTCACAGTTAAGGATATTTGCTGGCTCCAAGGCAAGCAACCAAAATGGCTGGGGCTGTGGATCAAGGACCTGTAAGGAACAGGGAACAAGATCAGAAATTGGGGGGGAAAAAAGAAATTTTGGGGAAGAGGCATGTGGACGGCCCTGCCAAAGAAGACTCAGTGCATGAAGATCTTTGTGCCTTATATTGATACACCCCAGTCAGAGGAAGGACCAAACAGCTAGGTAGACATGATGACTCATCAATGGATGCCAGCCAGCCCATGTGCTCAGCTATTCCCCTGCGTATGCCAGTGTCCCATGAGCAGAGTGTCCATGATAAAAGGGATGATGGCCATACATGGCTCCGACAGCATGGCCTTCCCCTCATCAGGTCTGATCTAATGACTGCCACTGCTGAGCACCTAGCCTGCCAGCAGCACAGACCAATGCTGATATGGCCAATACTTCAGGGAGGCCAGCTAACTTCTTGGAGGAAGACAGATGACCTTGGAGGAGAGAGTGGTTTGTCCTTAGAGCAGTTGATACATACAGTACTTCTGTATGGGCTTTTCTTCCTTGTCCTATGTGTCTTCCAACACCCCATCCAATGACTTACAGAGTTCCCAATTTATTGACATGCTATGGAATATTAAAGATGGCCACAAATTATTTGATATTCCTCCTATCAAAAGGTGAAGTTTATGCTTCTCCTTGAAACTGGGTGGGTTCTTTGGCCAATAGAATATGACAGGAGTGATGTACCAGTTTCTGCAGCTAGGCTTTAAATAGCTTCCAGTTCTTCTTCCCTGAGATGCTTGCTCTAGGGGAAGCCAGCCAGTATATAAGAAAGTCCAGCTGCCCTGGGACTGCCATGCTGTGAGGTAGACCCAGATTGTCCCATGTAGAAGCTAAGTGGAAAGAGAGCCACTCCTGCAGCCCCAGCAATTCCAGCCATTTCAGCCCACTGAAGAGGCCTTCAGATAGCTCCAGCCTCAGCCACCAGATGACTACAACCATACGAGCGGCCAAAGTGAGAACCATTCCCCTTAACCTGCCAACCCCCAGAATGGTTAGAGATAATAATGTCGTGTGGGGTTTTAAAACATATTTTTATTGATTTCAGAGAGGAAGGGATAAGGAGAGAGAGATAGAAACATCAATGATGAGCCCAGCTGGCATGGCTCAGTGTTTGAGCATTGACCTATGAACCAGGAGGTCACAGTTTGATTCTTGGTCAGGGCACATGCCACCCAGTCATATGCCCTGACCAGGAATCGAACCGTGACCTCCTGGTTCATAGGTCAACACTCAACCACTGAGCCATGCCAGCCGGGCTAATGTCATGGTTTTAAGTCACTATGTTTTTACGTGGTTGGTTATGCTGCTTTAGATAACAAAGCTATTTCACACAACATTGCCTTACACGAGACCTATTTCAAAGTAAAGAAGGCATGAAAATTGGCACGTTACGATGGCGTTTGCTGGTGTTATCATGTGCCCCATTACCTAGAAGCAGCCAATCCACTAAGAATGCTGGCAAGGCTTGTTAGTGGCTCAGCTAAGCTGCCAGCTCTGGGTCAGCACCCTGCAGGACTCAGACACTGTCCTCTGGAACATAGATTTGTGCTGGAACAGCAGTCAGTAAATGGCTCTGGGTCCCTAGTACCTTGAATACATGCTCCTGGAACCAAGGCACGGAAGCAGGTTTTGCCCTTCTTACATTACTCTTGGTGGACCACTTGCATGATTAGTGGTCCTGTCGCTGCAGTCTTGGGCTCCGCTGGGTGAGAAGTCCTGATTCGCTGGTTAGGGGTTGGAATGCTTCTGTCAGTTACAACTAGACTGGAAGCCTAACTACCATTTGGCCACTTTGGGGTTTTATGCCACTGGATAAGCAGGCCAAAAATGGACTTATTGTACTGATGGTAATCAGACCCAAATCCCAGGAGGAGCTAGGTTTGCTGCCACTCAGTGCAATCAGGAAGGAAGAAGTCTGGAACTGACAGATTCACTGGGTCACTTGGTGTCCGTGCTGGGTGATAAATAGATATGGGGCCGAAACCGGTTTGGCTCAGTGGATAGAGCGTCGGCCTGCGGACTGAAAGGTCCCAGGTTCAATTCCGGTCAAGGGCATGTACCTGGGTTGCGGGCACATCCCCAGTGGGAGATCTGCAGGAGGCAGCTGATCGATGTTTCTCTCTCATCGATGTTTCTAACTTTCTATCTCTCTCCCTTCCTCTCTGTGAAAAATCAATAAAATATATTTTTTTAAAAAAAAGAAAAAAAAGAAATGGGGAGTTGCAGCAGCCATGATCCAGCAAAGGCAAGGCAACCAAGGGCTTGATTCCTTAGAGCAAACAACTCAGAATTGCAAAGTTCAGGCTGAGGGAGACTGATCTAGAAAGGGGTGGAGAAAGGAGATGACTGGTCAGTACCAGTTTCAGTGCTGACACAGTTGCAGCAGCAGGGACCACGAGAAAAAATGTAAGAGCATCTGCACTCAGGTGATTGCGAGGGATGCACTGTATGGATTCCATTTGCGGATCACTCAGGGTTGGTGCAGTTGCCTTGCTGTCTGGCCAGCTCAGCCCTGGTAATACTGGCCTTGCTTCTGTAGTCACAGAGCTGGGTTGCTATTGTTGCCACTGTACCCAGTACACATGATTGGATCTACTAGGATGGCTGTTGCCAGTCCTTCATACCATGGGTAAACACCCAATGGCACCTTTCCCAAGTTCATGATGGAGGCCTCTTGCCTGCCTTCTTGGAACATTCTTGTTGCCTCTGAGGAGTGAAGTACATCAAGATCTGATACCTCTCACGCATGTGTAACCTGAAAGTAAAAGAGAGTAAACACCTGTTGAGGCAAACTGACTAGTGAGCCGTACATAAGAGCTAACACCCTCTTCCTTTCCCTGCTCAGACAGGTCAGAGTTCCAGAGGCTCCAGGTGGCCTCTCTGAAGACATAGGTATCTGCCTGTGATGCATGGTAACCTCCCTGATACTTTTTTTCCTGTCTTCCAGCCTCAGCCCCCTCCTCCCTCACTCCTCTGGGATCACACTCCCAGGAAAATGTCAGTACATAAAACTGCCTCAGGCTCTATTTTGTAGGGAAACTGGGCTAAGAATAGACAAGAACAATAATAGCAATTTTAACTACATAGCCTGGTTAAAAGGAAGAAAGAACTTTTATGTTATTCAAAATAAGTGATAAGTCAAAGCCACAAGTTATCACAGGAGCTGATGCTGGAGCAGTCCTCAGGGGCAGGAACAGAGGCAGACCCTGCAGTGGTGGCAGCTTGGGCTTTAATGCACAGGTCAGATGAGAGAGACGGCCATAGGCCTGAATGAGGGGGAATAGCAGCCTCCTGTACAACACCGGGGCCCTGAAGCTCCCTCCTCCCCCATGAAAAAACACTAGAAAAATTCTACCCATCGCACTATGAAATTAGCAGATCTATAGCAAAAGAAAAAGACTTCCCCCCAAAATAAAAACTCTGAGCAAATGACATGTGACAGTGTGAGGTCTAAATTTCTACTCATTCTTGGTATATCGATCTCCAGCTAAGAAACTAAAATAAAAACTTGTCTAAGTGATTTAAATCCTTGGTGCCTGGGAAGAAGAAAGCATATATTTCTCTGTAAAGACACTTCTACAACCTAGATGAGCCTACAATGAAATATTCAAGCTGCACAAGGGGCAGAAACAGCATGAGAGAGTCAACAGCTGTAAGAAGCAATAGCACTTGTATCCTCCAGAACTAAAGATAAATTAGAGAATGGAAATAATAATAAGATCAAAAGCAACATGAACAAAGAAAAAAACAAAATTTTTAAAGAAGCAGATCATTTAGAAATTCTAGAAATGAAAAATATAATTATAAAAATAAAAAACTCGGGGAGAGGCTAAATACATGATGCATGGTGGAAACAAGACTCAACAAACTAGAATGTAGAGATGAGAATATCATCCAGAAAAACATCACAGAAAGACTAAAAATTACTTAAAATACGGGCCATGAAGAGATATGAGAAATAGAATAAGACTATCCAACTTACGCAGTCAGGAGAGAATAAGAAGGAGGCAATGTTCAAAGAGAGAATAACTGAGAGTTTTCCAGAACGGAAACTGTAGTACTGTAGTTTTCTGGGGCTGCCATAACGAAGTACCACAGACGGGGTGACTCAAGCAACAGACTCCTAGAGCTGGAAGCTGGAAGTCCGAGATCACGGTGTCACAGGCTGGTTGCCCCTGAGGCCTCTCTCCTTGGTGTATAGACAGTGTTGCTCCATGTGTTCTCACATGGTTGTCCCTCTGCATGTGTCTGTGTCCTAATCTCCTCTTCTTATAAGGATACCAGTCCCTGCTGGGTTAGGTCCACTCTAGTGACCTCATTTTACCTGAATCACCTCCTTAAAGACCCTGTCTCCACATTCTGAGGTGCAGAGGTTAAAACTTGGCCTGGCTTAGTGGTTGAGCATTGACCTATGAACCAGGAGGTCACAGTTCAATTCCCTGTCAGGGCACATGCCCAGGTTGCAGACTCAGTCCCCACTGTGGGGCATGCAGGAGGCAACCAATTGATGATTCTCTCTCATCATTGATGTTTCTATCTCTCTCTCCTTCTCCCTTCCTCTCTGAAATCAATAAAAAATATATTTTAAAAAAATCTCTAATACATGAATGTTGGAGAACACAGTTCAACCCATAAAAGAGATGCCCGAAGATTGAAAAACAAGGAAGCAGCACTCCGAGACTTGAGCAAAATTAAAACAGATTCCCCATAAAAAGAGAAACCAGAGGGAAAAAGTTGATGTCTAAAAAGGGCAAGATGCAGTCAGCAGAGGACCATCAGCAACCACAGGTGTCGGGAAGGAATGAACCTCTACGCCCAGAGAAGCTGCATGGCAACAAGAAGGCATGCCCCTCACACCACCGTCGGCAGGGTGGCTGGAGACAGTTCAGATCAACAAAGCCTGACAATTACAGACTATCTCTGAGGTGGCTGCTAAGAGCCTCCAGTAGGAGGGAGACTGAACCCAGAAGAAAGACATGGGACAAGAAGCAGCAGTGAGCAGCTATAAATAAGCTTTGGATGTAAAATAAACAATATAGTGACTGCTTGATTGGGGGAAATATGAAAGCAAGGTGGGACTAAGGTAGACCTTTGGGTTTCCCCAAATGACCCCTGGGGGGCACGGGAGGGGAGACAGTTACCCCTTGACCTAACACTATAAGGACAAGCTATGTGTCACTATGGTGGTGCTGACTGCACAGCTCTCACACCAGGCCACTCTTTCGCTCACAGGATGGAGACAAGTGGGACTTCCATGCTATGAAGAAGTAGACAGGGGCCTCTCCCACCAGCCACCCCACACCACATGCTGTCCTGATGCTCACAGGCCTAGGCCACGGCCACCTGCAGGCAGCAAACCCAGCTGCTCCTCACCAGCAAGCAGCACCCCACAGGCTCCATCTAGCAGAGGGGCACCTCATCTTATTTTGCACAAAGAGCCTGATAGACTAGTGGCTCGGTTCCCCTCGCCTTTCTCATCGCAGTGGGAATTCCTGTAGCAGGCCCACATGGCTCCTAAGTCTCCCATAGCAGTCTGGAGCCCCACCTTCTCTTCCCATCCCAGCCCTGTCCCACCCTGGGGATGGATGACCCAGCTTATTCAGCCAAGTCCTATCCACACTTTAAAAACATCCACCCATTGGCCCACCATGGGCCTGAGCACATGCTGGTGACTAAGTCTGCCTGGAAAGGCCCACACAAGCCTTGTAAGCACTCCTCGGAAGTCTGGCAGGGAATTCCAGGCTCTGGGGACCAAGGATATAGTCTAAAAGGGAGGGGCATGAGATCCAGGTGGAAACACCCCAGTGGCCCCCGATGTCAGATTCTATAGGGGGAGTCAGAGTAGAGCCAGAGAGGTCTGAGGGTAAGCCCTCAGGTCTGAGGGCTGCATACCAGGTTACCTGTACCTGGATTGACAGGTGATGTTGCTTCACTTTAATAACCATTCCTCACAAAGCTGATGCTTTAAAAGACACACATACATGCACATGTCACATATACACACAACCCCACAGCCTAAAGATGGCATTGCTAACATGAACCCAAGGGGGCGGCCAGACGAGATCGCTGACCCTAGCCAGTTCCCACAAGCTGCTCACAGGCCACATCGGAGGACAAATTAGGCTAAACCATCATGATGTCCTAATCAGGTTAGTGCAGCCGTGGGCAAACTATGGCCCGTGGGCCGGATCCGGCCCGTTTGAAATGAATAAAACTAAAAAAAAAAAGACCGTACCCTTTTATGTAATGATGTTTACTTTGAATTTATATTAGTTCACACAAACACTCCATCCATGCTTTTGTTCCGGCCCTCCGGTCCAGTTTAAGAACCCATTGTGGCCCTCGAGTCAAAAAGCTTGCCCACCCCTGGGTTAGTGCATACTCTCACAGCAAGCAAAAGACCTTATGGAATCTGTCCTTCCAGGTAAAGGAGGAATTTTTAATAATCAGTGAGAAAAACAAACAACAACCAAAAACAGGCAATGTGCTCTGAAAACCGGTATTTGAACTGTTTTTAATGTTATGTGACTTTTGGCCAAAAGCTGTTATATTTGTTGTCTATACCAATTCTCATATTTCCTCTAATCCAGTGGGTCTCAACCTTCTTAATGCCGCAACCCTTTAATACAGTTCCTCATGTTGTGGTGACCCCCAACCATAAAATTATTTTCGTTGCTACTTTATCACTAATTTTGCTACTGTTATGAATCGTAATGTAAATATCTGTTATGCAGGATGTATTTTCATTGTTACAAATTGAACATAATTAAAGCATAGTGATTAATCACAAAAACAATATGTAATTATATATGTGTTTTCCGATGGTCTTAGGCGACCCCTGTGAAAGGGTCGTTCGACCCCCAAAGGGGTCGTGACACACAGGTTGAGAACTGCTGCTCTAATCTGTTAAAAAAAAATAGGTCTTCCAAATAAAAAGTTTCAGTGAGCTTTGAACCTATTTGTTAAAAATTACACAAATGCAACTCTTCCCAGTAAGTTTGCAAGAACAGTGATGATGGGTTCCAGGAGAGATGAACATGTACCAGCTGAATTTCACCAAAAGCTTTTGCATAATTGATGAATGAACTGAAACTAACAATATTATGATTTGGGAAGTGCAGCTGGCAAAGCACTTCTTATTTGATTTACATCTAATTCAGAGGTTCTTTTGATCTCTGACAGTCACAGATTGAAACAAGCCCATCTTAGACCCTGGAAATCGCAGTTTCCTTGTGGGCCAAACCAGGTGTTGGAAGGAATGAAGCACATTCACTCATACCAGCCTCCCTACATAGTACTGTAATTATTAACTTTAAGTTAGTAATAATGTTAAATTGAGTGCAAAATGTTTTTAATGATAAATGAATATCTGAAATATTGCTTATTTCATTTTATCTCAGCCGTTCTCATTTTCATGTATATTTTGTAGCACATTTAATATTTTAGGACAGTGATCATGCCCACATTTTAATAGATTACATATATTTGGGGGAATTTGCTCAGATGCTTTTCACTGATGAGGGCGTGACTAAAAAAGTTTAAGACCACTCATCAAATTAAAGAATTTTTTAAAAGTTTAAAGAACAAAACATAAAGGGAAAATTGGGATCCGCAGAGAACAAAGTACAACTGGACAAGAATTTTACACAGACGGCGTGTGCTGTATCTCACATGAGCCTAGCAATTGATCCCTGCCTGTAAGGCAGCCAGAGTGACAGCCCCTCCTGGAGCCTGGTGGGGGCTGAGTTAATAGACATAAGTCATTAGCACCCAGCACATGGTAATTGCTACATAAAGGCTGCTGTTCTGACGAGGTCGAACTACAGTTTTTGCCAATATTGGGTGGTGTCTGACCTACAAACCAGCGTTCTGGAGGGGGAGTGAGCAGCTGTTGAGGAATGTGGCAGAGCTAGACTCCCAGTGCCCACAACATTTCCTGCCCCTGTGTTTGTCCAGAACTGGCTGCTCGCTGTGAAGAGAACCTGTGTCCACTCCCCTCGAACCAGAGTGGACTCAATTCAGACCATGGAGCATGTGACGCTGCAGGACATCTGTGGGCCGGCCAAAAGGACAATCCAGCTCTGTCTCTCTTGAGCCAATCACCTGGAGTGCTGAGGCCCAAGTTCTCACCGCCACGCTGGGGAGGCCACGCAGAGACCCATGTACACAGAGAGCGCTCGCTAGGAACCCTGCAGGTGAGTCCTCCCAGCCTTTGTGCCAGGCACAGCCGTGAAGGAGCCTTTGGTGGTCCCCAGCCACCGTCTGAGAGCAAGAGAGAGCCCAGGACCAAACGGGCAAAACAAAACAGAACAAAACAAAACAAAAAAAACCCAAAAATGATTGTTCTTCTTAAGCCACTGAATGTTGGAGCTATTGGTGCCCGTACCAGATAACTGGACCAAGTGGCTTGCAGTCTCAACGTTCAGAAATGTGGAGCCAGGACTTCAAACCACAGCACCTGCAGCCACAGACCACGACCCCCGGCCCCAGTGCTCAGGAGGGTCTCCAGGAGGGGCGGCAATGAGAACGGTGCTAATTCCCACTGACTCAGCAAGTGCATCCTAGAGCCACACATGGAGGGGAGGCCGGGACCCACGGTGGGTTATGCAGGTGCCCACTCATGGTGGGTACAGAGGGAAATCACACGGTCAAGTCTGTGAAGTGGGTGACCTCTGTCTCAGGAGAGCATGCTGCTCTGTCCCCCTAGCCCTGCCCCCACCTGCCTGACCACATCTCTCATTTCCTTGTCTACCTGCGGATGGCATGGCCACCAGGTGGGAGGCTCATACTGCATTTTACAGAGAAAACCGCAATACAGGCGGCACGCCACTGACTGCGTCTGCTTCTTTAAAGCTCAGTAAAGGCCAAAATGTCCATCAGTCCAAAGTTAGGACATGTCCTCGAAACACCAGGATTACCAGCTCAGTGTTGCAGCAGCTCACATTTGTTCTGTGACACCCTCCCAGGAGGAGGGAGCCTCCCCCAGGACCAGTCCGGAAAGCCCCTTAAATACGTTGTCTCTGCAGAAACTGCCCCCCACCCCCTCCCACCCCACAGCCCTGCCAGACTGTGCTACTCAGGATAACAGATGACACTTGGGACAAAACTTGGCATTAAAAATTTTAAGGGGAAAAATCTGACAAGGATGAAGTGCCTGATCCTTTTCTGGGTTTTTTTTATCTTGGCATGGGGTGGACTTCGGATTAAAAACCTTCCGTCCTGGAAACGAAGCACATTGTACTTCCTGCTGCTTGTCACATGAAATGAAAGTATTTGGATTAAGCTTATTTCTTCTCTTTAAGCTGCCCGGCACATACTTTGCCCAGAGAGTGGTTTTACAAAGCAAAGGTATTTATTTCCCGAGTGGTGAGTGGTGGAAAATCGCACCCCTCCGAGCGACCTGCTTCTGTGAGGAGGGAAGTCACGAAAGGCGCCCACACCAAGGCTGGTCGGGGGCCCACACCAGGACAGCCCTCACCCTCCCGGTGTGACTGCATTATTCCTGTTAGGTGTGTGATGGGATCACTGGGTCAGGTCATACTGCCAAGTCAAACGCAGACAAGTGGGAAAGGCCAGGCCTCAGAGTCGCCCTGTGTCCTCTCCCAAAACAGGTCCACAGTCACCAGGGGTGAGAAAGCCCTGTGTAACCCGGGGTCACCTGGCCGTGTGACTCAGGCATCGCTCTCTCTGAGCTTCAGTTTTCCCTTCTCTACATCCAGTCTCGGCCACGAGGTCACCGTGGAGCAGATGGCATCACAGGTTACACGATAGCGCGTTAAGTAAGGCACTATTAGCCATCCCGGGGAGGCAGCGGGGGCAGCCAGGCTGGTGGCGTAGCTTGTGGGTGAGGAGAAGGTGGTACAAACCAGGCAGGGGCCACAAGGGCTGGTTCTCAGCAAGGCCTCCTCACCGCTCCCTCATGAAAGTGCAGAGTGAGGACAGGCTTCCCCGAGCAAACTCTGTGATTCCCTCTGCAAGCCCCTAGAGTGGCCTTTCCATCTCCACCAGCAGGGCCAGCCCCTCTCCATTCTAAGTTCGGTCAGTGGTGGCCAACTACCTTGTTTCAGCGTCCTTGGTGCAGGTTCCTACCTCCTTGAGTCAGCAGAAACCAGAGCAGGACACTCATTCTTTGTTCCAGTATGTTCCGGTATGTTCCGGTATGTTCCGGTATGTTCCAGCATGTTCTGGATGCTAGGTATACATTGGGATTGGGATATAGCCCTTTCCCCCAACCACCCTGTGAGGAGATCAGAAATCTGCAGATGGTGACAAGGACAGTGAAGGGGACCCACACAGGATGTGATAGAGAAAAGGGGTTGCTGGTGGGGGCTCTGGACTCCTGAGCACTCCTAACAGTCCCACCCAGGAGCCCTTGCCAGGCCTTTGGGGAGGACGGGCCCAGCTCCAGCTCCAGCCCACCCAATGGTCCTTCTCCACCACCACCACCCCCTTCATAAGCCACACATCTGCTGGGACATTTGCTCAAAAACACAAGCCTGATACAAACATGTAGAGACCCCTGGGAGCCCAGCCTGGGGTTAGGCCCCATTAGGAGATGGGAGACCACCAGATGTCCAGGAGGAGGTGATCTACCTGAGACCTCACAGCTGGGACCACGCTCAGCGATTCGGGACGCAGAGTCTGGTCACCTCTGTGTGAGGCATTGTGCACAGAAGCACACCATCCAGGAACTGAAGCTCGCTCTACGTACGAAAACTTTCACAATGTTTTAATTGACCATTTAATTCAAGCATTTAGTTTAAATAAAATTTAAACTTCTGATTTTTCTGAAATGTATCTTATGATGCTCTCTGTCCTCAAATACAATTTGACATCCAGACAGAACTGCACTGCAGGGCTGAGTCACAGGGAGCGGGAGACGGAGGGTAGGAAGCCAGAGCTCCTGAGTGAGAAAAGGTGCCCATGTCAGCAGAGGATCAAGTCCTCTCCCTCGGGCAGCCTGAGGGTGAGATGGGCATGGCTTTGGGCAGGTGTTTGTTCTGTGGGTGGGCCAATGGGGCAGAAGGCAGTGTCAGCTGGGGTGGAGCTGGAGGGTTTGCCAGCCTCTTTGCCTGGCCTGGGGATGGACACAGCCCTGTGAGCCACCCCCAGGTGAAGGTTTTGGGGAGTCAGGTGGGTCCTGGGATCTGCATGCATTTCACAGATGCAACAGCAGGTGGTGGCGTGGGGGCACTTGTGTAAGGACCTTGGGGACTTAAGTGGGGTACAGTCCAGGCCAGGTGACAGTGTTCCCCATATAGACATCTCCACCAGATGCAGCCACCAAAACCACATCTGAGACCCTCACTGCCAGACTTGCTTAATAAACATCCAGGAAATGAACCAGGTTAGTAGGTGCGTCTTCCTACAGATTTGCAGGGACCCCACAGGCTTTGCGGAAGCTAAGGTTCCTCCTGGCTCAGCCCGCGTCTGCACCATGATGTTTTATTCACTATGTTTTACATCTTTCATGGGCTCCCCTCCCCCAGAGGCCTCAGAGGAAGTGCACAGCGTGTCCTTGTCAGCGCCTGGACCTCCTTTCAGAGCAGGATGTGGTGGCTTCCACTCAAATCAGGGTGATCAGTCCCGTCAAGAGGAAGCGGGCTGCCAGGCTTTTGTGTGTTTAAGGTGTTGCCCGAAAAGCAAGATTAAATGAACATTTGCACGATATGGGAGGAGGACCCAAGGGGTGCACCATCTGAGGGAGACCCGGGAGCACCGGTTTGGGGCCCCTCTGCTCTGGGTGCCTACAAAGCCCTGGGTGAGCAGGATGTGCTTCTCTCTCCAGGTCTGCAGCAGAGACCTGCCCAAAGTAGGGGGTCTTCCCAAATTGGGGTGCACTGGCCCCAGTGCTGCACATCTAGCTCCGAGAGTATCCGCCGGAGCCTCTGGTCCCTGTGGGCTTGGTGGGCATCTGTGGCTAAAGAGGAGAGCTGCAGGCCTGCTCCCTGGGCCTGGAGTGGGGGACAGTTGGACTCGGGGCCTCAATGCCCACCCTGCACTGTCTACTTCTGCTCAGAACTCTCAGAGTCGGATCCCCAGGAGCTGAGTGGACACCCTGGCTCTGCTCCACTGGTTCAGCCAGAGAGACCAGAGCAGAAAGCACAGAGCCATCAGAAAGACACATCAGCATATACACAATGGAATACTATGCTGCAGTAAAAAAAAAGGAACTCTTGCCTTTTGCAACAGCATGGATGGAACTGGAGAGCATTATGCTAAGTGAAATAAGCCAGTCAGAGAAAGATAAATACCACATGATCTCACTCATTTGTGGATTATAGAGAACAACATAGACTGATGAAAAGGGACAGACCCAAAGACTGAGAAACAGTGATCAGGCTATCAATCCCCAGAAGGAAAGTAGGGGAGGGCGGGGGTAAGGGGAAGAGATCAACAGAAGGACTTGTATACATGTATATAAGCCAAACCAATGGACATGGACAACAGGGGGATGGGAGCATGAGTTTGTGTGTGGGGGGGGAGGTTGGGGGTTAAAGGGGGGGATGAGGACACATTTGTAATACCTTAACTAATGAAAAAAAAAATATATATATATATATATATGATAGCAGGAATTCTTATTATATTCAAATTCTGTTACTGCTTTTAAATTACTTTGAAAATTGTAGTTAAAAAATTAACTTATAAGATGTTCTCTTCTTAAGCCATCAAGAAAATAGAACTGTATTGCTAAGGAACAATTGCCTAGTAAAACATGAATTCATGATCAGAAAAAAAAAAAGAAAGACACATCAGACCACATGTACTAGTACATGCCCACATACACATACATGAAGGCACACACATGTGCACGCACACACACACTGATGAGAGGGAGCACTCCAGATGGAAGGAAATGACCCAGACGGAGGAAGCTAGGGGTCAAGGAAGGGATGAAGAGTGGGAGGAAGGGTAATAAATAGAGGCAAGTATTATTATCTCTATATATAAAAGCCCAGAGACCAGAAGGGCGGAACGAACAGAACAACCAGAATGACTGGTGGCTATGATGTGCACAGCCAGCCAACCACCCATGGCCCCTCCCCCCAGATGGGGCTCCATCGGGGTCAACTGGGCGGACCCCACCCCTGCATGAATTTGTGCACCGGGCCTCTAGTATTTTAATAATAATAATAATAATAATAATAATAATAATGAGTCCCAGGGATAAAATGTAAGTACACTTAAGGATTTAAGAACAATAATGCAGGGACACAATGAAAGCAGTCCTGAGAGGGAAGTTTATAGCTCTACAGGCCTATCTCAAAAAACAAGAAAAAATGGTAGTAAATCAGCTAACTCTACAACTCAAAGAATTAGAAAGAGAGCAACAAGAAAACCCCAGAGTGAGCAGAAGGAAGGAGATAATAAAGATTAAAGCAGAAATAAATGACATAGAGACCAAAAAAACAATACAGAAAATCAATGAAACCAAGAGCTGGTTCTTTGAAAGGATAAACAAGATTGACAAACCTCTAGCCAGACTCACCAAGAAGCAAAGAGAGAGGACCCAAATAAACAAAATCAGAAACGATAGAGGCGAAATAACAACAGACCCCACAGAAATACAAATGATTGTTAAAAAATACTATGGTCAGCTCTACTCCAACAAACTAGACAACCTGGAGGAAATGGACAAATTCCTAGAAAAATACAACATTCCAAAACTCAATCAGGAAGAATCTAAAAATCTCAACAGGCCAATAACTATGGAAGAAATTGAAGCAGTCATCAAAAAGCTTCCAGCAAACAAAAGCCCAGGACCAGACGGCTTCACAGGGGAGTTTTACCAAACATTCAAGGAAGAACTAAAACCTATCCTCCTCAGACTACTACAAAAAATTCAAGAGGAAGGAACACTTCCAAGCTCATTCTATGAAGCCAGCATCACCTTAATACCAAAACCAGGTAAAGACAACACAATGAAAGAGAATTACAGGCCAATATCCCTCATGAACATAGATGCCAAAATCCTCAACAAAATCTTAGCAAATCGGATCCAGCAGTACATCAGAAAGATCATACACCATGACCAAGTAGGATTTATCCCAGGGATGCAAGGATGGTACAATATCCGCAAATCAATAAACGTGATACATCACATAAACAAACTGAAAGAAAAAAACCACATGGTCATATCAATTGATGCAGAAAAAGCATTTGACAAAATTCAACACCCATTTTTGATAAAAACTCTCAGCAAGGTGGGAGTAGATGGATCATACCTCAACATAATAAAAGCCATATATGACAGGCCCACAGCCAACATCATACTCAATGGACAAAAACTAACACCATTTCCCCTAAGAACAGGAACAAGACAGGGATGCCCCCTCTCACCACTCCTGTTCAACATAGTACTGGAAGTGTTAGCCATTGCAATTCGGCAAGAAGAAGAAATAAAAGGCATCCAAATTGGAAAAGAGGAAGTAAAACTGTCCTTATTTGCAGACGACATGATATTATACATACAAAACCCTAGAGACTCCATCAAAAAGCTACTAGACTTAATACATGAATTTGGCAATGTAGCAGGATACAAAATTAACCCCAAGAAATCTGAGGCATTTCTATACACCAATAGTGAACTTTCAGAAAGAGAGATTATAAAAACAATCCCGTTTACCATCGCACCAAAAAAATTAAGCTACCTAGGAATAAACTTAACTAAAGAGGTAAAAGACCTCTACTCAGAAAACTACAGGACGTTGAAAAAAGATATAGAGGAAGACATAAACAGATGGAAGAACATACCGTGTTCATGGATTGGTAGAATCAACATCATTAAAATGTCCATACTACCCAAAGCAATCTATAAATTCAACGCACTTCCCATTAAAATACCAATGGCATACTTCAGAGATCTAGAACGAACTCTCCAAAAATTCATCTGGAATAAAAAAAGACCCCGAATAGCTGCAGCAATCCTGAAAAAGAACAAAGTAGGTGGGATCTCAATACCAGATATCAAGTTGTATTACAAAGCCACTGTTCTCAAAACAGCCTGGTACTGGCACAAGAATAGGCATATAGATCAATGGAATAGAATAGAGAGCCCAGAAATCGGCCCGAACCAATATGCTCAATTAATATTTGACAAAGGAGGCAAGAACATTCAATGGAGCCAAGATAGTCTCTTCAATAAATGGTGTTGGGAAAATTGGACAGATATATGCAAGAAAATGAAACTAGACCACCAACTTACACCATACACAAAAATAAACTCAAAATGGATAAAGGACTTAAATGTACGACAGGAAACCATAAAAATTCTAGAAGAATCCAAAGGCAACAAAATCTCAGACATATGCCGAAGCAATTTCTTCACTGATACAGCTCCTAGGGCACTTGAAACTAAAGAGAAAATGAACAAATGGGACTACATCAAAATAAAAAGCTTCTGCACAGCAAAAGAAACCATCAACAAAACAACGAGAAAACCCACTGTGTGGGAAAACATATTTGCCAATGTCATATCTGATAAGGGCCTAATCTCCAAAATTTATAGGGAACTCATACAACTTAACAAAAGGAAGATAAACAATCCAATCAAAAAATGGGCAAAGGACCTAAATAGACACCTTTCAAAAGAGGACATTCAGAAAGCCAAGAGACATATGAAAACATGCTCAAAGTCACTAATCATCCGAGAGATGCAAATCAAAACAACAATGAGGTACCATCTCACACCTGTCAGAATGGCTATCATCAACAAATCAACAAACGACAAGTGCTGGAGAGGATGTGGAGAAAAAGGAACACTTGTGCACTGCTGGTGGGAATGCAGACTGGTGCAGCCACTATGGAAGACAGTATGGAGTTTCCTCAAAAAACTTCAAATGGAACTCCCATTTGACCCTGTGATCCCACTTCTAGGAATATATCCCAAGAAAACAGAAACACCAATCAGAAAGGATATATGCACCCCTATGTTCATAGCAGCACAATTCACCATAGCTAAGATCTGGAAACAGCCTAAGTGCCCATCAGTAGATGAATGGATTAGAAAACTGTGGTACATCTACACGATGGAATACTATGCTGCTCTAAAAAGGAACTCTTACCATTTGCAACGTCATGGATGGAACTGGAGAGCATTATGCTAAGTGAAATAAGCCAGTCAATGAAGGAAAAATACCACATGATCTCACTCATTCATGGATAATAGAGACCATTATAAACTTTTGAACAATAATAGATACAGAGGCAGAGCTGCCTCAAACAGATTGTCAAACTGCAGCGGGAAGGCCGGGGAGGGTTGGGGGGCAGGAGGTAGGGGGGTAAGAGATGAACCTAAGGACTTGTATGCATGCATATAAGCATAACCAATGGACATAAGACACTGGGGGTTAGGGGAGGCTGGGGGACTGTCTAGGGCGGGGGGATAAAATGGACACATATGTAATACCCTTTGTAATACTTTAAGCAATAAAAAAAAAAAAAGAACAATAATGCAGAGAGTGAGTTGGAAATGGAATTAAGGAGTTCTGAGTCCTCATGTGGTCTGCTAGGAGGTGACAGGAGTAATTTATACTGGACTTTAACAGTCAAAGGGACATGTAAGCCGAGGGTAACTACTGAGACCCCAAAGAGCACCAGCATAACTGTGCTAACACCCCTGCCATGCCTGTGTGCAAGATGCTAAAGGTGAGGGCTCTGGGGGAGGGAGGGTTTCTTCACAGCAAGATGGCCCACCCCAGGGAAGATGACTCTAGGACGGACTCCCTCTGAACAGTCCCCAAATCTAGCAAGCGACCTTGCAGAGTCAAAGGCAGAAACAGACCACAGTCACGCAGGGCATAAAGCATCCCTCGGTAACTGATAGATCGCGCAGGCAAAACCCGGGCATGGATGGCAAGGGCACGAATAGAACGGTCACCTCGTGGGCTTATAAACAACAACCACCACAGGCGTGAAAGCAGCCAGATGGTGCTGAGGACCGCCCGACTGCAGTCCTGGGCTCAGGCGTCCGCACTCCTGGGGCTGCTCAGCCCACATGGGGTTAGTTTTTAAATTATTCTCAAATATCTGTGGCTCCTTTTTCATTTTAGATTTTTGCTCCTTGTTCACAAGTAAAATGGGCTAATGATCTTCTTTCGCTATTGAACGTATTCCATATGTGATAAAGTACCTTTCCCACAGGTGGCCTCATCTCAGCTTTATTTATGGAGGGCCACGAACACACCAGGTAGGTTTAAACAGATGGAAAGGTACACCATTTCCTTTTTTTCTAGTTCAAGCACTACAGTACCCATCTTGTGTGTGTCTGTGTGAGCATGCATGTGCATGTGTGCATGTGTGTGTGTGTGTGTGTGTGTGTGTGTGTGTGTGTGTGTGTACCGAGAGTGGTAGGCACGGCAGGAGAGTGGAAGGGCATACCTGCGGGGGGTCCCCATGCAGACATCCCCCTGCAGGTCAGAGGGCCCTAAGGTGTTCAGGAAGAACACAGCCACCTGGTGGGAGCTGACTCAGAACGATGACACAGACTCCTGCCTCACTGTCCAAGGCCAACGACACCTGACCACGGACCTGGCTGGAAGGAACAGGAACGGGCCTACAGTGGTCTACCAAAAAGGTGAGAGCACCTTCTCTGGTGCCTGGTCCTACCTGGCAGGCTAGGGACAGGTGTGTGTGGGGTGAAGAACTGCTCCCTGCACTATAGCTCAGTAGGGGTCAGGGTCAAGCTCAAGAGGTTCCCTGGTTCACTGTGAGATCACCAAGATGAGAAGCAGGCAGCAAGACACCAGGAAGGAAGAGAGGAGGTGGCTTTGTCTAAATGATCATTTGGGTAAATGTAGCAATTCTTGGTCTTCCTCAGATTTGAGCAGCTGACCCTGCCTCTCTCCTGGACCAATTTTCATCCTGGGTCCTCAGGACACCACATTCTCCCTGGGCCTGCACAGTGGGCCACTCAGGGCCTGGCTTCAGACCCTCTTTCCTTCCTTCCTCTCCCCTCCTCTCCCCTCCTGTGGCTCCCTGGGGCTCATCGGCTTCTCAGCTCTAGTCACTGTGGGATCAGTGGGGCCACCATATGGAGCCCCCTTCAGCCTCTCTTCAGCTCAGGCAGCACATTAGATGCCCAGAGTGGAGGCCAATAGACACTCCCACTCAACATGCCCAAAGGCCTTGCCCACGTGATCAGTGCAAGTCCATCACCCACACACTGTTTCTTTCTTTTTCTTTTCAGAGAGGAAGGAGGAGGAAGAGAGAGATAGAAACATCAATGATGAGAGAGAATCGATTGGCTGCCTCCTGCACACTCCCTACTGGGGATCAAGCCCGCAACCCAGACATGTGCCCTTGACCGGAATCGAACCCAGGATCCTTCAGTCTACAGGCTGACCCTCTCTCCACTGAGCCAAACCAGCTAGGGCCACACTGTTTCTCTCATAGCAGAATCTAAACTATCAAAAGCCCTTTGCCTCTCTCTTCCAACTTTTCCACACTTCATCCTTCCCGGGGTCTTTACCTTCAGCCCCTGGTCCAAGCCCCCATCAGGGTTTCCAGATTATTTATTCTGAGAGCCTCCTAAATGGTTTTCCTGATTCCCCAGCCCCCCACGCCCACCCTACTGTCTTCCCTAAACACAGTTACTAGAAAGATGCTTGTGAAAACTGAAGTCAGAATAGACTCCCTCTGTTCAAGGCTCTCGCCCTTTTCCCGTTTCTCTTAGAGTCAGAGCCATGTCCTCCCCATGGTGGCAGGCGTGGGTCTCCACTGCGGCCACACTGACTCTGATGTGCCTGGGCCACTGCTGGCCACACAGAAAGCCCATTCCCACTTGCTCTGTGTCAGTGAGACCTTTCCCAGCCCCAACCCCCACCCCATCCTGCTGCCCAGACCCACAGAGCCCCTGGCCAGCCCATGGTTCACTCTCGCTGGTGGCCACCTTCTCTGAGTACACAGCTCCCTGGGCCAGGGTCTTGACCATTCCTTTACTGTTTCCCCAGCACATGGAGACCCTGGCCTGGAACATAGCAGGTGCTCCGGCAGGTTGTGGTGAAGGACCGGACGAAACCCACCTGCTGGAGACCCTCTTGAGCCTGCCCCACCCTTGACCCTGACCCTAACCCAGCTGTAGCACTGGGAGCATTTCTTCACCCCCCACACACCTGTCCTCAGCCTGCCAGGGGGGACCAGGAGCCAGAGAAGGTACACTCACCCTTTTGGTAGCATCTGTGATTGGCGTGGTCCCAATGCTGTGGCAGCTGTGGTCAGGCTCCTTTCTGCTCCCAGCCGGGGCGTGGAGGGGTGGAGCTGTCCGAGGATGGGGTCAGCAGCCAGGGCAGCAGAGGGGGAGGATAGCATCAGCGACTTGGCCCTGTGCCAGCAGTGACCTCCCCTGGGTCTCCCTGCAGAACCCTTGGTGAAGACCCCAGCTGTTTGCTGTGGTATGAGGAAGGGCTGCCAATGTAGAACCCAGGCCAGAGCGGGCAGCTGTTCCTATCCCGGCAGGTAGCCCAGCAGTGAGGGGACAGCAGACCCCTGGCTATGGACTGGGCTTTATCCCCCAGGGCTGGGGCCAGCCTCTCCCTGTCCCCAGTTGCCATCATGGATCCTTTTCTACCAGAGGCTTCCTGGGGGGGCTGGACCCCTAACTGAGGCACTGTCCTAGGGTCGCCTTTATAGTCTGACAAGACAGGGACCCTCCTGCGGCCCCATCCGGCCGTCCGGCTGAGCTGGGGATGAATATTTGATGAGGCTTCGCAGATGAGTCAGGATACATTTGCAGCCAGGAGGGCGACAAGCGGAAGGAAGGAGAGAGATAACACTTCGTCTCTGCAGAAATCCCTGCTGGCCTCACTGAAAGGGCAGGTGGGGACAGTGGGAGAGTGGGCCTTGTCCCCAAATCTCAGAATGAGATATCTTGGAAGGGGCTGCAGCCTCCAGAGGTCAGGGAGGACCGATGAGGACAGAGCAGGTGTCCAGCCAACCCAGGGCTCTGCACAGCCCATCCTCCCAGGGAGGCCTTGGTCACTGCTGCTCGCGAGGCGCCGGCAGTGCTACCAGACTTGCCAGTTCTGCACCAAAGCAGACGGAGCCCTGAGGCCCACAGCAGGTGCAGTAGGGTTTTCTGCTCCCCTGACACCCCCCCTCCTTGTGCCCTGGAGCAGGACAGCGAATGCATGACCTCTGGAAGGCCTGGCTCAGCCCTGCACCAAATGGGTGACCACAGCTGTCCAGCTAGCCTCATGAGCTTCCCATGTGAAATGGAAGGAGGGTGCCTGTGGAAAAGTCCACTAAGACCCCCAGCAGTGGGTTCTCCAGAGCAGTAAACTCCCTTCTCTCTCCGTCTCTGCTGGAGGAAAGTGGGGAAGGAACAAGGGCATTTTCCAGGAAAGCAAGTCTCTGCTGTTCCATTGAACACCCCCTTTCCTGTTCAGAACACTAAACATTGTGACGAACGCACTTCCCTCTTTTTTAATCCCCACTGAGGGTATGTTTCCATTGATTTTTAGAGAGAGGGGAAGGGAGAGGGAGAGACAGAGAGAGAAACATCGATGTGAGAGAGACACATGGATTGGTCGCCTCCCGCACTTGCCCAGACCAGGGCCAGTCCATGCCCTTGACTGGAATCAAACCCAGAGCCCTTCAGTCCATGGGCCGATGCTCTATCCACTAAGCCAAACCAGCTAAGGCATTTTCAAAGCATGGCTGAGCTGGCCATGAGTAAGGGAAGCAGTGGGAATCCAGAAGCAACTAGAGCAGTGATTCTCAACCTTCTGAGCTTTTATTTATTTATTTTTTAAATTTATTTCTTTATTGATTTCAGAGAGGAAGGGAAAGGGAGAGAGAGATAGAAATATCAACGATGAGAGAGAATCATTGATCGGCTGCCTCTTGCACACCCCCTACTGGGGATCAAGCCCGCAACCCAGGCATGTGCCCTTGGCCGGAACCGAACCTGGGACCCTTTAGTCTTCAGGCTGACGCTCTATCCACTGAGCCAAGCCAGCCAGGGCAACCTTCTGGTCTTTTAAATACAGTTCCTCATGTTGTGACCCAACCATAAAATTATTTTCGTTGCTACTTCATAACTGTAATGTTGCTACTGTTATGAATCTTAATGTAAATATCTGATATGCAGAATGGTTTTAGATGACCCCTGTGAAAGGGTCGTTCGACCGCCAAATGGGGTCGCGACCCACAGGTTGAGAACTGCTGAACTAGAGAGTTTGCTGGGGTTGAGCTCTTGTGACCTGGAGCCCCGCCGGTGAAAGCCCATAGTGGGGGTGGGGAAGCCTAGAGCCCAGCAAAGAGAGGAGTCCCAGACAGAGACCCCTGCAAAGCACTAGGTCTCCCAATCTCCCAGTGAACCACACAAAGGGAAACCCTGAGCCTCAGAAAGATCTGGGTGGAGCTGGAAAAGAAAAAAGAAAAAGAAAAGAAGAGGCCTGCTCCTAGAACTCTCAGCATGAAGCCTGGCTCACACAAGTGAAGGGCCAGCTGTCACATCACCTCATGGTGAACCAAGAAACCCAAGACAAAAATGTGGTTCAACATGGGAACTTGATGAATATGCTTAAAGAAATCAAAGAAGACACTGAAAATTGATGGACAAGAGATTATCATAGAAATAATAAAGGATAACTAGAATTGCAAACTCAGCAAATAGATTAAGCAGCAAATGTATATATATATATATATATATACATATACATATGCATACACACACACACACACACACACACACACACACACACACACACACACACATTAGAGGCCCGGTGCACGGATTCATGCACCGGTGGGGTCCCTTGGCCTGGCTTGCACCCTCTCACAATCTGGGGAACCTCGGGGGATGTCGGAGGCCCAGTGCATGGATTTGGCCTGATCCCTGCAGGCCAGGCCAAGGGACCCCACTGGTGCATGAATCCATACACCAGGCCTCTAGTAGGCATATAAGATCTTTGGTTAATCTCTTCCTGCGCTCCCCCTTTCCCTCTGAGAGTCATCAGTCTGTTCCATGTTTCCATGCCTGTGTGTTGAGTGTCTGCCCCCTGGTGGTCAGTGCACATCATAGTTACCAGTCAAATGGTTGAACGGTCTCTTAGGCTTTTATATATATAGATAGTGAATTGGAGGATATGTTGAAGAAGTCACCCAGAATGCAGCACAGAGAAACAAAGGATGGGAAATAAGCTCTTTTTAGTGGTTAGCACTGACATGCAGTAAAAAGGCCCCACGTGGCCTAATCAGGGCTCCAGGAGGAAGTAGATAAAATAGGGCTAAGGTAATAATCAAGAGCTAGTGAATGAAAAAGACACCTTTATCAGATTCTAATGGTTTAATGAACTAAGCAATGTAACATGAAGAAAGCCACACCTAGATATATCATGTTGAGACTGGAAAATTTCAAAGACAAAGAGATTATGAAAGCATCTAGAGAAAAGACAGTAACTCAATTAAATAGCAATTAAACTGACATCTCAACAACAGTGGAAGCCTTAAGACAGCAATATTTTCAAAAGCCAGGGAGAAAATACCTTTCAACCAAGAATTGTTTATCTCATGAAATTATCTCTCTAGAATGAGGGTAAAACAAAAACATTTGTAGTTAAACAAAAACTAATCCTGATGGAATAATTGGGCCCGGATTTACTCTCCCACATTAAATAACTAGAAAGCTGGACAAAATATGAACGATTTTTTTTTTAGACATCGGACAACAGACAGAATTGGATAATGATCCTGGGAGACAGGAAACAAATACAGGGAGCCTTTAAGTCCCCCCAGCTTACTGTCTTGCTGAATTGGAGGCAGAGTTAGAAGTTGGGAGAGGCCAAGGCAACTAGAATTTGCAGGGCTGAGTTCCAGAGAAGAGGGAGCTATAGAAGGAGAGAAAGGGGAGAGGAAAGTGAGAGAGAGAGGGAGAGAGAGAGATGCAGGAGTCCCCTCGAGTCTGGGTCTGAGTGCTGACCTGTGCAGGCACATGAAGAAGCTATGTCCCAGGAAAGAACCACTGCCTGCATCTTGACCACATGGGGTGGGGAGCGGAGGGGTGGGGTGGGGGGAACACGAGGATGTTTGTTTACACAAATGCTTCTTTTCAGGCACAAACCCCTAGATAAACAGTGTCTGGAGCCCAGGGACGGGATTGGCGGGTTAGAGGGGCCCCTGAGTGTCCAGGCTCCTGGCCCAAGGTCTCCCAGGGAAAGGCAGAGGAGCTCCTAAAAGGAACCTGGACCTGGGACTGCAGATGAAAACTCCCAAAAAGGCAGCGGGGGAGGGGAACCCCAGCAGCAGTCAGGGGCCTGGATGACAAGGGCCTTGACTGCCCAGTGGCCTCCCTGCAAGGCCAGCAGGATCCCACTGCCAGCAGCTGGGAGCCCCTGTGTTGGAAGGGGAGGACTGAGGGTCCTTGGATGGTGTGTGCAGAGGGGTCAGAGTGTGTGTAAGTGTCTGGGGGGCAGTGTGTCTGTGGGGCATGTGTGCACAAGTGTGGGGTGTGTGTAAACACTAATGGAATCACACGTCCCAATCACAATGGAAGTTTATGTATCTTTCTCAACAACGATACTCCCAAATTAGAAGGATATAAAAGAACAACTTGGGTCTAGTTATACTGATCTGAAAAGATCTTTTCAATACATTATTATTCACTATGTGGAGATGCAGAGCAGTATCACATGCTGTGATCTCATTGATGTTGTAAATGTGCATGTGTGCAAATTTACACACCCACACCTGTGCATCTACAGCTTCTGAAAGATCCCATGTAGTTACAACAGTGGCGAACAGAACTGGAGTTTGTGGGGGCCAGACACAGAGGAGCTTGTATCTCTAATTTTATTCCCTTTATTGTCATTCAATCATATCATACCAACATATTAGTTTTACACCCATTTAGAAAGAGAAAAACCAGTCTAAAAATCTGATTGATTAACTGTTTGCAAAAGGCATCCGGTTGGTTTCCCAGTAGCTGTGTCAAATCAGATTGGTGACAGAATTAATCTCTCTCAGTCTATTTTCCACGGAGAGCAGCACAGCATTTAGACATCAATCCATTTATTATGAAAATTGAAACGTGTGCCCCAACACAGCAAACCTTGTAGGGGAGAGGCTCGCGTGAACGCTCTGCACTTCCTTCTAAAAGCCTCTTTGTCCCCGAGAATCCTCACAGCCGTCCCTTATCTTCCCCAGCTCAGGGGCGCAGGTTCTGATGAAGATATTCTTAGATCCACTGTCGTAAAACGGAGCTGGCCCACGTCACTACTGCTCGCTCTCTCTCCCCATGAGTCCAACAGAGCTGTGCTGGCTGCAAGGTGACAGAGACCCACGCTGTCTGGGTACCTTCCTGGAGGGTCACAGCTCCCTCTCCAGGGCCACACCACTCCGCAGTCACTAGAAAAAATATAGCTCCTGGGCTCAGACTCAGGTCTGCATTTAATGAGGTGGAGCATGGACATGTCCCCAACAGATATTGATGACACTTCCCACTGGGGACCTTGCTCAAACATTGTCTCCTGCCTGAGCCTGTCCCACCCCCTGTCACCGAGAGACCCACCGCATGTTCGTCTGTGTTTGTCTTCCCACCAAGACGTGAGCACCACGGAGGCAGCATGAGTCCCTTTTCTTGACACTGCTGTGCCCCCACAGTGTCTGCAGGAGCTCCTATAGCCAGGCGAGGGGGCGGGGTGGGGGGGTGGGGGGGATGACCACTGTCCAGGGCTGCGTCCACCATAGCTGCCCTTGTGTGGCCTGGACCCTCCCTAGTGGAGGAGGTAGGACAGCCACGTGCCTCTGGCCCAGGCCATAGGTAGCAGCCACCACCTCCAGGCTCACTCTCCCCTCCTCCAGCTGGTACAGCGAGGAGGGGGCACCAGATGGAGGGACGCCATCCTCTACAGCAAGGGTGGGAAACCTTTTCTCTGCCAGGGGCCATTTAAATATTTATAACATCATTCTCAGGCCATACAAAATTATCAACTTAAAAATTAGCCCGCTCTGTTGGTCAAACATTTCATTAACTCGCCCCTCATGCCTCGGCAGGCCTCATAGGACCGAGGGCTGGGCGTTCTTCAGGGAGGACGACAGCAGCCATCCGGCAGCCCCAGAGAACATTGTGATTTGGGGGTCTGTTTGTTACATACCTTCCCCGCCCCCTCCCTCTTCTTCCCTTCTCCTCCCCGCTACAAACCTTCTCTCCCAGAGCTGGGTGTGTAGGGTGGAGATAACAATGTCTGAAGTAGGAATTAGAGGACAATGGTGACATGTGATGGAGGGAAGGGACCTGATTAGAATAGGACTTTGGAAGAGACGCCCTGAAGTCGTGACATTTGGGCTCAGCTCTCAAGGCTGCGTGGGAGGCATGGAGATGCAGAGGGTGGTGAGTAAACATCTAGCCAGTAATTAACGCCAGTGCGAGGGGGAAGGTTCCATCAAACTGCAGACTTGTCAAAGAAGTAGGCGCAGGGCCACCCCTGCGGCAAATGACAAACCCTAGAAGCCAAGACAATGCAGATGTGCACCGATGCTGCCAAGGTGTGAGATTCGGAGCCACGTGACATCACCCCCATCAGTCCTCTTGGGCCTCCAGAGCCTGGCAGACAGCACCCCTCCCCCTCACGGCCCCCCACCCCCTCATCCCTCACACCTTCCATCAGGAAATGAATCTTGTGCAAGCTTTCTCATTCCAGACATTGATAAAGCAGCTGGATGCTGAATTCACAAGGGAGCAAAGCAGCAGCTTCAAGGAGGGAAAGGCTGGTGGGGCGGGAGGGAGAGTCCTGACCATAGGCAAGAGCTGGTCATGCCTGGGGGTCCCCACAGAGAACCCCCCAGCCTCTCTGAGAGGAGGCCCCTGTCTGGGTCAGTGTGGGTGAGCATAACAAAGCACCACAGATGGGATGGCTTCAGCCACAGACGTCGGGGGGCGGGGGAGGGGGGCAGGATGTCCAAGATCAAGGTGCCACCGGCTGGTTTCTCCCTGTGTCCTCACATGGTGGTTCCTCTGTGTGTCCGTCCTGATCTCCATTCTCTTAAGAACGATAGTCCTGTTGGACGAGGGCCCATCCTGGTGACCTCATTTAACTTCCTCACGTCATTAAAGCCCTACCTCCAAATGCAGCCACATTCCAGATGCTGAGGATCAGGGCTGCAACATAAGGAGCTGCGGGTGGGGACTGCCCCCTGGTTCCAGGTGTTCAAAGGTGTGGTGGGAAGGCCCCCTTCCACACGCGTGCCCACTCCCACCCACTGGGCTCCCAGCCCCTCCCCATGGCCACTGACAGGCCCGTCCACCCTCTGTCACCCGAGTGCTCACGAGCTCCTCCTCCCCCAGCCTCCTGCTTGGCTGTAGGGGGCCCACACCAATGTTGTAACCACTTTTAAAATCATAAGAAAAACAACTTCCAGCTCAAAGAACATGCTTCACATGTAATATTGATACGGTGGTTTTCATATCAGCACAGTGATAACAGAATTTTTACTATTTTATAAAAGGGAGGAGCCCCTCAGCTCTCAGAGGTCAGGGGGCCCCCCACACCTGCTTCGTACCTCTCAGCTCTCCGGCAGCGGCAGAGGCAGCATGAGCCTCCTGGTTTCCAGAGCATCTACCTGCCAGACCCTCCCCGCTTAACTCCCTGGTCCCTGGCACTTGGCAGGAGCCAAAAGCCCTGTGTCAAATTGAGCTTCCCCAATTGCTGTTGAACTGAGTTCAGGAAGCTTTCTGATTCTGAGAAATCCCTTGTAGGAGAGGCCACAGCTGCCCCTTCTTGCCTGCAAAAAGGTGCAAATTACTCACTGGTCCCTTCGGGAGGTGGGCGCAGCTGGCAGGGCTCAGAGCCAGGGGCTTTGGAGCAGAGCCAGCAGGCAGGATGCCGGGGCTCCCCCAACCTTCAGGGGTGGCAGGGGGTGCTGGGGAGCCAGCTAAGGGACAGGGGTGGCTGCACTAAGGCTGACCCTCCAGGGAGCATGCCCAGGGCAGAGTCACCCTGTCTGGGGAGATTTACAACCTCTGGGCTAGAAGCAGGGTGGGCACCGTGGTCTTGCTGGGAGGGTGTGAGCTCTCTGGCCCAGGCCTATGTGGATTGGTGATGGGCTGGCTGCCTGTCAGCCGAGGACAGGGCCTCTTCCAGGTCTCTGTTCCTGGCAGAGATGTGAGGCCAGCAGACCCGCAAGTGCGTGTCTACATTTAAGGAGAAATGGGTGCAGCGGAGGCGGCTGCGGGATGTCAGAGCTTTGTTAGAACAAAGCAGCAAGCCGGGCTGAGGAAGTGGGGGCACGCAGGTCTGACATTTGGAGCCTGGCCCCGCTCCACAAACATCATCAGCCATGCTGACTCTCTCGCGGGCCCTCTTTACTGGAAGAAGGGAGGCCCGTGCAAGTTCCAGGCATATGTGGGTGCTGACTCACCAGAGGCGCTGAAGTCCCGCAAAGCGCAGTGACGTGTTCTTGCACTGAAGCTGGTCCCGCGGGGCCCAGTCTGGGCAGAGGCTGGACCTAACCTCCCATCTCCCATCCTCGGTGAGGCCCAGGTGAGCTGGGAAAACACGCCTGGGTCTCCTTCACTCTTACACAGAACATCTCCTTCCTGACACTGCTGGCCACCACATGCCTGGGGTTTTCCCCACCAAGCAATTCTCCAACTCCAGCTGGATGCCCCACAATTCAATTCAGTTCTGACACCATCTACCTGGAGTTAGCGTCAGATCCCACAGGTTCAGGGCTCGGTCCCACAGGAATGCCCCTCCCCCCCCCCCGGCCCCCCATCACTTCAGATGCCAAAGGCCCAGGTTGTCACCTGTGCTTCTGATCAACCAGCTATAGGTCAGAGTCCCCTGACCGCTCCTCAGGTTTGATGAATTTGCCAGAGCGGCTCAGAGCTCAGGGAAATACTGTATTTACCAGTACAGTGGGGCCTTGACTTATGAGTGTCCCGACTAACGAGTTTTTTGAGATACCAGCTGTCTCTTGGCCAATTTTTTTGCATTGAGTTGATAGAGTAATTTGAGTTAACGAGCTCCTTAACGAGCTCGGTCTCGGAACGAATTAAACTCGTAAGTCAAGGCCCCACTGTATATTGAAGGATATAGTAAAGGACACAGGCGAACAGCCGGATACAGAGATGCACAGTGGAGGTCCCTGCGCACAGGAGCTTTTGTTCCCTTGGAGTTGGGGTGTGTCACCCTCCCCACGTGGATCTGGAAGCTCCCCGAGTTGGCTGCTATTGGGATTCTCTGGAGGCTTCCTCAGGAAAGCACCGTCAGCCATTAGCTCCATCTCCAGTCCAGCTCCCCTCCTCAGAGGCAGGTGGCCTAGAATGCCCACCTCACCTCCTTTATCTCATTGTCCCGGAAGGACACATAGCAGGACATTCTCCCCTCAGCCTGTGACAGCCACTGGTTGGTGCACATGGGGGACAAGCAAGCAGGGAAAACACAAGAGGTGGGGAAGAAACCTGTGCGGAACCATCCGGAGGCCTCACCAGCCCGGCAGGCAGAAATGACCCCACCCCAGTAGTGCTCAGCTGTGTGAGAATGAATGGTCAGGTGTCCCCGGCAAGGAGGGAGGAAGCTTGGCCTGAATGAAACCCTGGCAGAAAGTCAGGAGAAAGGAAGAGATAGAGGTAACAGAGGGGGTGGGTGCAGGTGGGAGTTCCAGAGAAATTAAAATGCAAAAGCATGGGGTAGGTGTCAGACTAGATACTGTGGGCACCAGGTCAAACTGGGTGACCGATGGCCTGGATTCTAAGGAAAAGGGAAGTGGTGGGTGAGGAGACACATCCCACTCGAGCAAGGACTGTAGATATTTTTGAAGGAGAAACAAAAACCATTTTAAAGGAAGAAAAACAGAATCAAAGACATACCTGGGAATACTTCCCCTGGACTGAGAAAGGATCCATCTCCACAGGTGGAATGATCTTGAGTTGGTTTAAAGCAGTGGTTCTCAACCTTGGCTGCACATAAGAATCACCTGGGAATCTTTTTAAAATCCTGATTTCTGGGCCTCATCCTCCGGAAATTGTTTCTTTTTTACTAATGTTGTGGCCCCACCCCATGACAAAGAAACAGAATTTCTGGAGGATGAGGCCCAGAAATCAGGATTTTAAAAAAGATTCCCAGGTGATTCTAATGTGTAGCCAAGGTTGAGAACCACTGGCTTAAAGCATCAAAGCAAAGAGACCCAGATGAGCGTAGGGAACAAGGTCGGATTACAGGTGTTCTGAAAGCACCTGTGTGTATTTGATGACGAGAGAAAACCCAGAGCTGGATATTAAAGGGCAGGCCAACGAGGGAAGGCAGCCCGGCGGGCAGCTCTGTGCACCTGCGGAGAGAGACTCGTGGTGTTGGCTAGGTGGAGGCTCAGTGGTACCCAGCCCTCTCCTCCTGCCTGGGGACCCCTGCAGGTGGCCCAGCTTCTTCAGGTTTGTCTCCCCTGCAGATGGAGGTGATGACGTTCCCCACCTCATCATGTTGCTGGGAAGTGAGCTACTGCTGTGAAGACCTGTCACACTCGATGCTGCCCACTGTGGGGCCAGCCCCAGTGTTATTATAGTTATCCTTTGTGTGAATGAACCAATGCAGAATCAACTTCAGTGACGTGAGAGGGCAGCATACCCTCTAGTTATAGAGAGTGTGCTTCCCTGTGCTCTGCTAGATGAACCCTCTAAGTTCCAAGAAACAGAAGTGTCAAGTCAAACTGGCTAAACATGCCCTGGGTAATAGGTGCTGACTCCACTAACTAGAAAATCTCAGATAGAGCAGGCTTCAGGCGTGATGCGATCAGGCTTCCAGCATGTCTCTATAAATAGCTTTTATGCAGCCCACTGCCCATCCATCTGATCCTCAGGGTAACTTCCCTCATGATGCCAAAGTAGCTGCTAGTTCCAATATCGAGAGAGAGAGAGAGAGAGAGAGAGAGAGAGAGAGAGAGAGAGAGAATGTGAGAGCGCTACCATGGAGAGCAATGTGAATCACCTGACCAGACCACATCCCTTGCTGGGGGAAGGGGGAGCGTTCCCAGTGTGGGCTGCTTGGGGTGGGGTGGATGCCCAGCAAAATCAGGGTAGTTACTAAATGATGGGGGAAGGTGGCTGGGTTCATCTGAGGCCCCTCCTCAGATAAGATGGCAGGAGTCCAGCCAGTGAGGCCACCAGGCTGGTGGGGGCCTGGCCGCCTCCTGCTCTTTACTTTCAGCTCTGTCCTTCCCAGGACTGGGAGTTGTCCTCAAAACATGTCCCTTACCCCAAAGTCCAACTTAAATTTCCCACCGCTGCTGAGGCAGCCCTGGTGCTCTCCATCAGGCATGGCCTCCCCGCCCCCCCCCCTCCCCCCTGTAGCTGACCTCTGACCTCTGACACAGCCCCACGCTCTCTAGAAAAGACTTCCTTGTCCCCCCTCCCCCGCAACACACACACACACACACACACACACACACACACACACACACACACACACACTGCTCACCCCAAGCAGAACTGCAGGGCTAGGGAGTGTCCAGCCTGGGGTCCTTCCCTTTTCAACTTCATAATGGCCCCAATCTGAGCCCACAGAGTCCTCCAAGGTTCCACCAGAGGGAGCCCTCGCCTGCAGGGAGGAGAAGGCAGGGCCCGAAGAGAATCCATCACCTTCTCAAGGTCAGGCAGCACACACAGAACCCACCTCGCCTCAGAGGAATTCATCTACACAGCCTGGAGCACAGGCGTTTCCAGAAGTAAGGGGCACCCGCACACCCACCCTTCTCAACCTCAGGTGCGGGAGGAAGCGTGTGCGTTCGGAGCGCCGTGTCTGGGAGGCCGCGTGCGCCTTTGGGCAGGAGAGTGGCAGGCCTGGGAGCCCATCGGGTCATCCTGGGAGACCTCTGGTCTTGGTTTCTGGGCGGAGGTGGCGGCTGGAGCACAGGGCCTGGTCTCACACTGAAATCCAAACGCCTCCTGGGGACGCGCGCCAGCTCTAGCCTTGGCAGCTGTGCGAACCTGGCAACCAGACCAGCAGAGGCCCATTTGACAAATTAAAGACATGACGAAGGAAAAACGTCTCTGGAAATTTCCATCTGAGTGCTGGGGACTAAAGCTGGTCGCCCCCATCAGGACGGCTGGGACCTTCCTGCCAAGGAGCAGTGGCTAAGGAAACGGCAGCTCTTACACAGGCGTCTTTTATAAACATGAGATGTGTTCAAAGAGAATTCAGAAGATGTGTTTGTCTTAAAAGTTATGACTTCCTGTATCCAAGCTGCATGCTGTGCAACGAGATTGGATGAAACTTAATGGCACAGCGTCTGTTGGTGTCTGCCAATTTAAATTATTTGTACTGTGGGTTTGGGCATTTTCAAAGTATAGTTCTCGTTTTAAAATGCAGACAGGACGTTCAAACACTCTGCGGTAAATGCAAGAGGCAGCACTGGTCTCCGGCTCCCCATGCTGTCCCCTTGCCTCTAACACCGACAATTCAGATTTTTAAAAAATATTATTATTATTTATTGATTTCAGAGAGGAAGGGACAGGGAGAGGGAGATTAGAAACATTAATGATGAGAATTATTGAACGGCTGCCTCTTGCACGCCCCCTACTGGGGGATCGAGCCTACAACACCAGCATGTGCCTGGGACCCATAAGTCTGCAGGCCGATGCTCTATCCACTGAGCCAAACCAGCCAGGGCGACAATTCAGATTTTACCCAAACCCACAATTCCAATTGCTTGGGTTACTATGAGTTTTCCCCTGCAGTTTTATTGGGAGCACAGATAAAGTGTACAATTTAAAGTGAACAGTTGATTTCACGCACTTGTGAAGCAATCACTAAAATCACAATCATTGATCATGAACGTACTCACCCAAGTTCCTTCCTTGCCCCTTGCCGCCACCCATCCCCAGGCCACTGCCGACCTGCTCCCCACCACCACTGACTGGTCTGCATCTCCCATGATGTCATACAAGTGGAGTCATCAGTGTGCTCACCTGTTAGCGAGGTGTCATACATGACTTGGCGTGACCACTCCAACGTCCCCGTGATGCTGTGTGGTCAGCAGTTCCTCCCTTCCCCTGCTGCACAGTCTCCCCAGTGCGGATGCACACGTCCACAGTCCCCAAGCGATGGGCACTGTTTGGCGCTCATTTCGGGCACGTACAAATCAAGCTGCTCTGGACGTATGCTTTGTTTCTCTCGGGTAAATGCCAGGAGTCGTGTGGCTGGGCCACATGGAAGGAGTGTCTTTAACTGTTTAAGACAGTGTTCGCTTGCTTCCCAACGTGGTCCTGTCCGTTACCTCCCCACCATGGTGGGCGGCAGTGCCAGCCACTCCACCTCCTTGCCAACACCTCAAACGTTACTCTTGACAGTTTTCGCCATCTGTTGGGCCTGTAATGCCATCTCCTTGGGGTGTTAGTTTGCATGTCCATAATGAGTATTGACATCTTTTCATGTGCTTATTTGCCACGGGTAAAATCTTTGCTGTTTATCCCCTCTTAATATAGTTTTCCCTTTTTAAAAAAATAAAGCTTATTTTTATTGCAGTCTTATATAGATAAATTGTAAAGATAATCCAAAGATTTTCCACACGCACACTCCCAGTTTCCCCTTATAAACATCTTCCATTAGCATGGTACACTTGTCACAGTTAATGAACCAAAACTAACTCAATAGAGTCAGTGCTGACGAAAGCCCGTGTGTTACTCAGACGTCATTCATTTTTAGATTCATCACTGTCCTTTTTCTGTCCAGGATCCCATCCAGGACACCACATGATGTTTGGTCGTCTTGTCCCATTAGATGTTCTGTGACAGTTTCTCAGACTTTCCTTGATGACCTTGACAGTTTTGAGGTGGGCTGGCCAGGCCCTTTGTAGGATGCGCCTCAGTCAAGATTAGCATGGTGCCCTAACCGGTTTGTCTCAGTGGATAGAGCGTCGGCCTGCGGACTCAAGGTTCCCAGGTTTGATTTTTGTCAAGGGCATGTACCTGGGTTGCGGGCACATCCCCAGTAGGGAGTATGCAGGAGGCAGCTGATCGATGTTTCTCTCTCATCGATGTTTCTATCCCTTTCCCTTCCTCTCTGTAAAAAAAAAAAATCAATAAAATATATATTTAAAAAAAGATTAGCATGGTGATTTCTCATAACTGGACTGGGGATACGGAGGGTTAGGAGGGAGACTGCAGAGGTGCAGCGCCCTGTTCATCACATCCTTCTAGGTGCCTGCTGTCCACATGACCTGTCACCCGTGGTGTTGACCGTGGCCCTCTGGTGGAACTGTATCTGTCAGGCTTCTCCACTCCACATCACTCTTCCCTCCCACACTGTCCTCTGTTGGGAGTCTGAGTTGTCAGCGCTGGCAGATGGTGCTACACGCTGCTCCTCTCTGTCCTGGGCCACATTTAGGGTCCCCAGGAACCCTGGCGGGCCAGCTTCACGGATGGCCACAGCCTGTCCTCAGGCTCCAGAGTCCCAGCACCCACCCCATAACCTTGGTGAGTCTGGGTGGCCAATGTCACAGCCCTCAGCAAGGTGTGGATTTGGAAACCACCCTGATGACAGTGGAATTAACCACTAAGACAAGGCTGGGAGCAAGGGTATGGCAGCCGTTTAAACTATGGAGCCAAGGTTGCCATTAGATTCTTTATCAAAGTACATGCCCAGGTTTCAGGCTCCATCCCCAGTGGGGGGCATGCAGGAGGCAGCTGATCAATGCTTCACTCGCATCCATTTTCTTTCTCTCCCTCTTACTTCCTCTCTCCTAAAAAAAATTAATAAAATTATTTTAAAAAATATATATATATATCGAGCCAAACCATAATGAGATATCACCTCACACTGGTTAGAATGGCTGTTATAAAAAAGACAAGAGATAACGAGTGCTGGCCAGGGTGTAGAGAAAAGGGAACTGCGTGCACCGTTGGTGAGAATGTAAACTGGTGCAGCCACTGTGGAAAGCAGAATGGAGGTTCCTCAAATATTAAAAATAGACCCACCATATGATCCAGCAATTCCATTCCTGTGTGGTTACCTGAAGAAAACAAAAACACTAATTTGAAAAGCTATATGCACCCCTATGTTCATTGCAGCGTTATTTACAATAGCCACGATATGGAAGCAACCAAGAGTTCATTGATAGGCCATTGGATAAAGAAGATGTCATACATATACACAGGGTGGGGCAAAAGTAGGTTTATATTATGAGTATGCAAAATACAGCTTATTCTCATATTATTTTTAAATTATTGTATTATTTTCCATACAAATAACCGTAAACCTACTTTTGTCTGGCTCTGTACAATGGAATATTACTCAGCCATAAGAAGAGTGAAATCTTACCATTTGCAACAACATGGATGGACCTAGAGGGTTTTATGCTAAGGAAGATGAGTCAGAGAACAGCAAATGCTGTGTGACCTCATATGTGAAATCTAAAAGCACAAAACAAAGGAATAAACAACACAAAACAGAAACAGACCCCCAGATACAGGGAACAAGTTGATGGTTGTCAAAGGGGAGAAGTTGGGGACGAGAATACATTTTTTTAAAAATTGTGAGGGCTAAAGCGAAGCATGAAATATAAATGAAAAGAAAAGAATAAAGCTTATAGTAGGAAAATAGTACAAATAAATACATAATGAAAAAATCAAGCCACTTGGCAGCCTTATTTTGGAAACATGACCCTTAAACTATCCTCAATTAGGCGGCCCTGTGGAAACAGTGACCAGCCTCCTCTTCATTAGACACAGGAGACTTCGCCCTAATTCTCCTGCCTGGGACTCAGGGGGTCAGGCAGAAGTGGGTGAGATCACCACACACACTGTTTTCTCGAGGGGGCAGTTTCTGTTGGTGCTGAGAGGGTCTGTGTTGTTAACTGAGCTCCTATCCTGAGCTGTGATGCACTCTTCCCTCCTGTCACCCTAGAATCATCAAGTTCCCCCAGGAAGGAAGGGGGCAGAGGCCGGTGAGGATGACTGTCACAGGACCCTGACTCCTCTCAGGGAGGGCAGTGCCATGCTGTGCCTGGTGGTTCACCCCATGCCAGCTTGTCCCTACCTGTGCCAGGTGAGTCAAGATTTAGTCGCTGGAGGGAAAAGGCACTCTCACAGCTCCATCCCGCAGTCAGCCCGAGGTGCACAGAGGGGCACCAGGTGGGCAGTGGGCCCTGGGCAGCAGCAGTAGACATGGCTGGGCTGAGGGAGGTCGCTTGGCATTGGGGCCTTTGTGGGGGGACTGGCCTAGCTTAGGAGGACGCTGTCCCAGAGAAGAGAGAACGGTGTGCGCAGGTGGCCTGGGGCAAGGACCACCCATCTGCAGTTCTCCTCATGGTTCCCACTCCATCCCCAGCAACTCCAGAGTGACCTGCTTCTGTCCCAGCATGACTGGTGGTGTCCATTTAAATATGTTGGTGTTGCCAAGAGGCATCAGTAACAGCTGCACGGAGTCCTTTCTTTTCTAGCTCACTGTCCTGGGCACTCAGGCCGGTCCTGGCTCACGCCCTCGGGTCCCCCACACAGGTACCCACCTGCTGCCCATGGCTTGCCAGCTCATGTGGTGTTGGATGGTTTAGTCAGCATGACGTCTTGAAAAGAATTCAATTAGTTTTAATTAGTACAAATTTAGTCAATTTTAATTAGATTTAACTAATTTAAATATTTTTAATTAGTTAAAAATCAGGGCTTTCAAATAAAAGTGTCAGATTTCAGGCTTCCCTGGAGAAGTGAGCAGCACCAACACACGCCGCTTCCCGGTGGGGGAGGTGGGGTCAGCGGAGCCAGCAGACAGGGTCATCCAGCAGAGCTGCAGGTGGGGCAGCCCTGGTCCCAGCTCTATCCAGCCTCCAGTCCCTGTCACCCCTGCAGCAGGAGACCTTGCAGTTTTGGGTGGGGCCCAACAGTTCCGTCTGGGCTGAGTCACCACCCCAGACAGAGGGCTGTGATGGATGCCGTACAGGTGACAATTTGTGTGCAGAAGGCACCTCCTCTGGAGACAACTAGCAAACTCTCCCTCTAGTCAGGGGAGCATGGATGTGGCCTGAAGGCACCCTGTAGGTGGGTGCTCAGATCCCCAGGCTCCTCTCTGTGACCCCACCCCAGCTTCTTTGAGGTTTGAAGCTCTGACCTATGACCTGATGCCCTTGGGCACAGGCTCCTGCCCACACAGAGCAGCAATGCCATAGTTCACCAATTCACTCTGTCTCTCACCTAATCCCCCCACCCTACCCCCCAAAACAAAAAACAAAACAAAACAAAACACAACTCAGGGGCAGCCCCGCCTGAGTCTAGACAAGCTGTGAGGTGCTCCCCTTGGGGTCAGGTGGAGCTGGGTCAGCACCTAGAACCATGCCTCTGTCTGGCTTTCCTCCTCCTCCCTGCCCTGCTCCCCCTCCCTGGCCCTGTCAGTTCAGGGGACGCAGTGACCGCATAGACTCAGCATAAAGAAGAAGTGGAGCCCGGCTGGTATGGCTCAGTGGTTGAGCTTCGACCTATGAACCAGGAGGTCACGATTTGATTCCTAGTCAGGGCACCTGGTAGGTTGCAGTCTTGATCCCCAGTGTGGCAGCTGATCAATGATTCTCTCTCATCATTGGTGTTTCCATATCTATCTCCCTCTCCCTTCCTCTCTGAAATCAATAAAAAATATATTTTAAAAAAAGAAGAGGTGAAACCCACAGCCTCAAGTGGTGGCCACCCTCAGGGCCACAACTGCCTGGCCGGGCTGCTGTCAGCTCTGAGGGCCCCAGGGGCCTGGTCATCGAGGGTTCCAGAGCCAGAGGGCAGTGAGGACAGATAAAGGCCCAGCTCTCACCGATAAGGGCAGGTGAGGGTGGGTGAGAGCAGGTCAGAACAGATATGGGTAGATGATGGCAGGTGAGGGCAGTGTGGGATTCAGGGCTCCACCAATCCCATGTCCTCCTGCAAAACTTACTTCCACTACTGGAAGATACTGTCTGGTATCTCCTTGCAGACATATTTTTAGACACAGTTGCCAGGCACACCATCTCCACCACTGAGCACTGTTCTCACCCACTGACCCCTCTGCTGACAGAGGGTGGCCAGTGACCACTACCCCTAGGCTCCAGCCTTAAGCTCTGTGACCCGCCCTCATTTACCTGGACCCATGAGGCTTGCCCACAGAGACCTCCACAGTAGCCCTGGGTTCCGGTGCAGCCCAGCGTGACAGTGTGGACCCTGTCGACTCTCTCTCCTACACGCGAACCAGACACCTTGCTGGGCCCCTTGGTTCCCGAGGAAATCCCTGTAGGTCACTTTGTGCCACATTCCCTGCCGTTGAGTGGATCCTACTCCGAAATGCAGGTGCATGGTGATGTGCCCCCACACCTGCACCCTGCCTGGCATTGATAGGCGGTCTCCTAACCTGCCTGCCATGGGGCCAGGCCTGGGTGCGAACACAGCGTGGGGGGCGGAGGGGGCATGCAGGGCTCATCTGGGTGGCCCGAGGAATAGTGCCCATGGCTCTGGCTCAGACAGGTTCTGCCTCCATCCCCCCGGCTCTGGGCAAGGCACATGCTTCTGTCCTGGGAATGATGGTGATTTGATTGTCCCTCCACCAGGACCCTAAGGAGGCCCTGCACCCTGGGGCCAGGTTTCCACACGTTTGGGAATCATCCGGCACCTGCCTGGGGCCAAATCCAAGTGGGTGGCCTGTCCTCCCCAGCTGTGCTTCCTGGGCAGCTGGGACCAGCCTGGTTCCCAGTGGTCCCCAGAGTCCCCAGGACCAATGGCAGAGTCACACTGCCCCCAAGTGGTGGCCGTTCACCACCCTCAACCTGAGGCTCTTGCCAACATGGGTTCATTGCCTCTTCTGGTTCCTGTTACTGAACAGACTAGCAGACCCCCTTCGCAAATAGCACAGGAACCAGATGCTCTTGTCCTGAGCAAGGGAGTGTCCCCGAAGAGTCACTCACACACGTGTGTCTTTCCACAATGCCAGGTTGATTAGGGGCGACCTCTCCAACAAGCCAATGGAATCACACGCAGGTTACACAGGGAAAGCGTATGCGATAGAAGGGAGCAGAGGTAGCATCCAACACGAAGTCCTAGTCCCTGGCGACATCCGCAAGCAGAGAGGCGGGTCTCAAGCCAGGCAGCTGCAGTGGCGACACGCGTCCGTGGAGCGGAAGTCGGGCAGAGCTCCACACATGACCCATGGCACAGCCAAGCTGGAGCATTGGGTGGTCAGAGCTCTGAGTTCTTATAGCCCACAATGGGTGGAGTCCCATTCATATCAGTCCTGGTGGAGTACTTACCCAAGTGTCTCCCATTACACCCCATTACCTCAGTCTTGACATAATTGCCGTGGCTGAGAGTGACTCCATATAGGATTGTCAAAGGGGTCCCCAAAGTCTGCCCTCCTCTTGCTCTATACAGCACTCCACCTTAGGGCTTATCCTGGGGGCCAGCACCTGCTCACACATTCTGCATGTGTCCCTTTTCTGGGTCCAGGGCCTGGTGGGGGATAGTCCCTGCCCTGGTGGGGCTGTAAGGGGGCTGGCTGGGGCCAACAGGTGACATGTAGATCAACCAGTGAGAGAACCAGGGTCAGCACCTGGGAGAAGGGAGAAGGGAGAGAGGGAGGGAGGGGGGGAGGGAGAGAGAGAGGGAAGGAGGGAGAGAGAGAGAGAGAGGGAGGGAGGGAGGGAGGGAGGACTGCTGCCCTATGAGTCTTCGGGCTAGACCTTGAGCTCTCAAATTCTCATTGTATTTTACTCACACTCACACACATACACACACACACACATACACAGGCACCTCACACACACATATGTGCACTGTGGGGTGGAAAAGTTGCCTTCTACCCTTCTAAGTTCTTCCTGCTGGATTAATAATCACATTAACATTACACAGATTAACAAGAAAAAAATGCCCAAATTTATTGTGTATATACTCAGGGGAGTCCCCAAGAATGTGGGACCTCAGGGCAGTTGAGGCTTTCGTGCCACCTGGAGGTGGGGGAGGCAGTTCTCAGGCAGGTGGAAAAGCCAATGTTTGGTAGGTAAATGGTTGCTGGGCCACTTTTGACCGTGGAACACAGAAGGGGCTCTGATCAAAGGTGCCTTGCTAGGCTCCTCCCTATCGCACTAGTTCATCTGTGATGGTAGCTGCCCATCCTGGGTCAGGCCTTTTACCTAAATCTCTTTAGGCAGAGTTTCTTCCCAAGTCTTTTGTTTCTTAAAAATAATCAGCTTAAAATAATCAATATCCCAAAAGGTATGTGTGGGGTGGCAAACTCTGGTCCCCTTCAGCACATGCACGTACACACTGAAACACCTCATGGAAGGTGTCCTGCAGTCACACTGTGTAATATTACACACTCGATGTTCCTGCCTCTTCCAGACACAGGCACAGCAGTTCCTGCGCATGTCCTGGACGCGGTTCCACAGTCTCCGGCATTTCCCTGTGCTGGGCGCCACCACCCTAGTAGCCAGGGGCCCACCTGAGCTACACCTCACTGGTCACCAACGTTTCCTTTTATTTTATTTTATTTTTTGTGTGTGTGAGCTGGGGGCTGTGTGTGAGCTGGGGGCTGTGTGTGAGCTGGGGCTGTGTGTGAGCTGGGGGCTGTGTGTGAGCTGGGGCTGTGTGTGAGCTGGGGCTGTGTGTGAGCTGGGGCAGTGTGTGAGCTGGGGCTGTGTGTGAGCTGGGGGCTGTGTGTGAGCTGGGGCTGTGTGTGAGCTGGGGGCTGTGTGTGAGGTGGGGGCTGTGTGTGAGCTGGGGGCTGTGTGTGAGCTGGGGCAATGTGTGAGCTGGGGGCTGTGTGTGAACTGGGGCAATGTGTGAGCTGGGGCTGTGTGTGAGCTGGGGGCTGTGTGTGAGCTGGGGGCTGTGTGTGAGCTGGGGCTGTGTGTGAGCTGGGGCAATGTGTGAGCTGGGGGCTGTGTGTGAGCTGAGGGCTGTGTGTGAGCTGGGGCAATGTGTGAGCTGGGGGCTGTGTGTGAACTGGGGCAATGTGTGAGCTGGGGCTGTGTGTGAGCTGGGGGCTGTGTGTGAGCTGGGGCTGTGTGTGAGCTGGGGGCTATGTGTGAGCTGGGGCTGTGTGTGAGCTGGGGGCTGTGTGTGAGCTGGGGCTGTGTGTGAGCTGGGGGCTGTGTGTGAGCTGGGGCTGTGTGTGAACTGGGGCAATGTGTGAGGTGGGGCTGTGTGTGAGCTGGGGCTGTGTGTGAGCTGGGGGCTGTGTGTGAGCTGGGGCTGTGTGTGAGGTGGGGGCTGTGTGTGAGCTGGGGCTGTGTGTGAGGTGAGGGCTGTGTGTGAGCTGGGGGCTATGTGTGAGCTGGGGCTGTGTGTGAGCTGGGGACTGTGTGTGAGCTGGGGCTGTGTGTGAGCTCACCGACGTTTCCTTTTAAACAGCATCGTGCTACTGTCCCAATGGCAGGTGCCTCCGTTCAACTTTATGGGGTGGTAAAGTTGTAAAGTCTTTAATTTAATTTTTAACACAAGCAGACAATGAGCTTCCTGCTTGTTTGCCCTCTCAGCATTGAGAAGTGACTCTCTTCCTACCCTGTCACCCCACTACCCCAGCTCTGCAGACGTAATGTCTGGGTCTCACGCCCCAAAGTAGCCCTCTCTCTCCTGAGGGTTTGGATGCTTTGAAAATAACAGAGAGAGTTGCCCTGCGCTTGGTCAGAGAGAAGGCCCTGACCCCCAGCTCCTCTGACAGGTTCTGACAGGTGGTGGCAGCAATGAGTCTCAAGGGTCTGGAGGGAGGAGGAGGTTATGTGGATTGTTGAGGGAAGAATGTCCAACCTAAGAAAAAGTCTTTTAAGAGTTTAGTTGAGCCCTGGCTGGATAGCTCAGTTGGTTAGGCATCATCCCCAATATGCCAAGGTTGTGGGTTCAATCTCCAGTTAGGACACATAGAAGAATCAACTAATGAGTGCATAAATAAATGAAACAACAAATCGATGTTTCTCTCTCTCTCTCTAAAATCAACCAATCAATCAATAAAATTTTTTAAAGAGTTCATCTGAGTCCAACTGACACAATTGCTGGGAAGGAAAATCTCAAAGGACTGAAAAAATGCTCCAGGGGATGGCAGTTTTGCAGCTTATTTTATTTTATTTTATTTGTAAAGTATTTTTATTGATTTCAGAGAGGAAGGGAAAGGAAGAGAGAGATAAAAACATCAATGATGAGAGAACCATTAATTGGCTGCCTCCTGCATGCCCCACACTGGGGATCAAGCCTGCAACCGGGCAATGCTCAGCCACTGAGCCACACCAGCTGGGCTTTTGCAGCTTATTTTATACACTAGAGGCCCAGTGCATGAATTTGTGCACGGGTGGGGTTCGGCCAACCCAGCCCCAATTGGCGGATCGGGGCCAGGTCTGTAGGGAGGAGGAGATAGTGGAAGGTTGGCTGGCTGGCCCACCCTTATCGGGCAGATTAGGGCAAGGCCAGCTGGGGGGAGGTGCTGTGGGTGATTGGCCAGTGGGTCCCGCCCCCAATTGAGGGGGCAATTGGGGGTGGGGCTGGCCGTGGAGAGGGGCTGCAGGTGGTTGACCAGCTGGCCTTGCCCCTGATCAGGGTGGTGGGGGCCCACTGGAGGCAGGGCCAGCTGGGGAGAGGGGCTGCAAAAGGTTGGCCAGCTGGCCCTGCCCCCTATTGGGGTAGGAGGAGGTGACCAGGGGCGGGGCTGGCCTGGGGGAGGGGCTGCAGGCCGATCGGGGTGGGGAAGGGCCACAGGGAGGTTGGCCGGCCACCCTGCCCTCCAATGGGGTGGGAGAGCTGATCAGGGGTGGGGCAGTTGGGGGGAGGGGCCACAGAAGGTTGGCCAGCCGGCCCAATCCCCGATGGATCGGGCTGGTTCGCTGATCGAAATGGGTGTCATAGCGGCTGGTCGTTCTGGTCATTCCAGCGTTCTGGTTGCTGGCTTTTTATATATCTAGATTAGACTCAAAGAAGCAAACATAAGGAGGGTTATGTAAAATTTACTGCTGGTAGATTAGGGATGCAGGAGAAAGCAAAGCAGGGAAATCCCTGGGATTGGATAAAAAGTAAAATGAAGACACACATACTTCTTTTACGTTGGTGGGTGCAGGATAATTAGTAACTAACATTTACAGCTCAGAGAAATGGTAATTGGGGAACCAGGTAACAATGCGAGGTTCTGTGCTTCCTCCTCTGGTGGCAGTGTGCCCTGAAGGGTCTGGAAAAGATGTTTACTCAGACATTCCACAGGTTTGTTATCTTAGATGCACAAAGATCATAGAGAACTTCAAAGGTGTTCAGGTAAGAAACATCCAAACCTGTAGAGACGTTTTATGAGTTTGTTTGAGCCAAGCTGATGACAATCGCTGGGAAGCAAAAATCTCAGTAGATTGAAAAAATGCTCCCCCCAAATGGCAGTTTTACCACTTATTTTATACATCAGACTCAAAGGAGAAGGCATAAGGAGAATTGCGTGAAATTGGTGATGGATTAGAGAGGCGGAAGAAAGCAAAGCGGGGAAATGTCTGAGATTGGATAAAAAGTAAAATGATAGACACATAGATTGGTGGGTATAGGATAGTTAATAATTAACATTTACAGCACATGGAGATGGAATGTGGGAGAACAAGATAGCAATGAGTGGTCCTGTGGTTCTGGGGGGAGGCTGTGCCCTCAGGGGTCTGGAAAAAAGGTGATTACTCTGATGTTCCAACGGTATCATAGATTAGAAAAAAGACTATAGATAGGTTCAGTTAGGTAAGACTGACCTTTGCCAAGGAAGATAGCAGCCTAGGACATGACTACCACCATGACTCACTTTTAGTTATGAAGGTTTTTTTGTTTGTTTTAAAAATATTTTTGATTGATTTCAGAGAGGAAAGGAGAGAGTAAGAGATAGAAACATCAATGAGAGAGAATCATTGATTGACTGCCTCCTGCACGCCTCCTACTGGGGATTGAGCCTGCAACGTGGGCATGTGCTCTGACCGGGAATCAAACCAGTGACCTCCTGGTTCATAGGCCAATGCTCAACCACTGAGCCACACCAGCCAGGCTAGTTAGGAAGGTTTAATTTCAGACCATCTTTTGTGATTACTTCAGGTCTCTGAGTTTGTGAGGCCACCACGCAGGCCTCTCCAGAACTGTCAGGTTTAGTATGTGATCCCTTTTTTTGCCCACAGGATACCGTGGAGCATTGACCCTCCTGACCCCATGCTCAAGTCACCAGGCCTGGGGGAACCCTCAAGAGAGACCTGGGGGGTACAAGGGAACTTTCAAAAGTTGGGCAAGGGGCCCTCCGGCCCTCCCACCCCACTCTGAGACTCCTGAGGCCAGTGGTGGCTGAGTGAGTCACTGATCCCCCAGCGAGCAGCTCCTGAGCTCAGTGTCACCTTCGGCCCTCTTTACCTGGCAGGGGAGCAGGACCTTCAGCAGGAAGGTCTGTCCCCTCTCTCCTGGCAAACACCAGCCTCTGTTGACACCCCTCTGGCCCAGCAGCAGCATGGCCCAGAGTGGACTTCAGGCCATTTACACTGGCTCCTCCCCCAAATCTCCCAACAGTCCACTGTTACAAATCGATGGTTGAATAGCCCATCTAATGAGAGAAAGGGGTCGTTTAAACCTCCTGGGAATCACAGTGAAGTTGTTTAAAATGATGATGATGATGATGATGATGATAGCAAAGAACAAGAGGAAAGTGTTTAAAAGACATTCAAATAACCAGTGGCAGAAGGACTTCTGCAAGATGGCGTTTGAATTTGGCCATTTCTGAAGCCTGACCTGCTGGCTTTGATTTCCAGAACAGAGAAGTAAGGATCCTCCCGCCCTGCAGAAGCGCTGACTTCCTAGCCTTTGCTCCCGTGTGCAGTGACATTCTGGCTACATGAAGCCTCTGGGGGTAGGAAGGGGTTTTCATCCAGTCCTCAAGTCATTGGCAGTGGATGCTGGTAGCAAACAAGCTATTTTTCAAAATGTACACATAATGTTATTCTTAGTTGCAAAAGACTATAGAAGCTTTGCCTCTTAGGCTGGGAATAAAGTAAGGATGTTGGCTCTGTGAGAGCCAATGCGATAAGGCAAGAAAAAGAAATAGAAGGCCTAACAATTGAAAAGGAAGAGACGAAAGTCTCTACTCACAGATGCCGTAATTGTTAGTGCAGGAAATACTAAAAAATCTGTCAAAAAAACAGCTGAATTATTTAGTAAATTTAGCAAGTTTATAGAATACAAAGTTTGTATACAAAAATCAACTGTGTTTTTATAAACAGCAACAAATAATTGGTAAACAAAAAATTTAAAACACCATTTACAGTAACATTAAAAGCATAAAATATCACCCTAGCTGCTTTGGCTCAGTGGATAGAGCATTGGCCTGTGGACTGAAGGGTCCTGGGTTCAATTCTGGTCAAGGGTACATGCCCAGGTTGTGAGCTTGATCCCCAGTAGGGGGCAATGAGGAGGCAGCCAATCAATGATTCTCATGATTGATGTTTTTATCTCTCGCTCCCTCTCCCTTCCTCTCTGAAATCAATAAAAACATACTTTTAAAAGAGCATAAAATATCTAAGAATTCATTTAATGAAAGATGTGGATGTTCTTACACTGAAAACCATAAAACATTGGTGAGAGAAATTAAAGAGGAGCTAAAGAAACAGGGAGATATGCCGTGTTCCTGGATCTATAGGCTCATTATTAAGGTGAAAATTCTCCCCAAATTGACCTAAAGAGTCAATGCAATCCAATCAAAATCTCAACAAGCTTTTTATTTTGTAGAAACTGAGAGGCTGGTTCAAAATGTATATGGAAATGTAAGGGTCATTCAATAGTCAAAACAATTTTGAGAACGGAGTGGAGTGGGAAGGCTCGTACACAGACAATCAAAGGGAAAGAACAGAGTCTAAGCATAGACTCACAGGTACATGGACAACAGATTTCAAAGGAGGTGTGGACGTGATTCAGCTGGGGAAGGACAGTCTTTAGATCATATAGTGCAGGAACAATGGGAATGCACAGGTCACTCACAAACACTATTCTGAAATGGGTGATGGACCTAAATTTAAAAACGAAATCTACAAACTATCTAGACCTGTGTTGCCCATTGTGGTAGCCATTCGCCACACATGGTATTTACATTGAAATGAAGTTAAAAATTCAATTTCTTGCTCACATGTGGCTAGAGGCCACCAGGTTGGACAGCACAGGTATGGAGCATTCCCACCATTGCAGAAGAGTCCATTGGGTAGTGCTGTTATGGATGAAAACATAGGAGAAATTTTCCCCAACCTTACAGCGGGCAAATGTTAATCGGGATACAGGCTGCAATGAAAGGAAAAATGGATAGACTGCGCTTCATCAAATTTAAATCCTTCAGCTCTTCAAAGGATACCATGAAGCAAACAATAAGATAAGCCACACCTAGGAGAAAATATTCATATTCTAAGCCTCTGATACAGGACTTGCATCCAATATGCAAAAATAACCTTTACAACTCAGTACCCAATATTTATGCTATGCAAAAGTTTTGAATAGACTCAGGACAAAGATACACAAATGACGTATAAGCACATGAAAATAGGCTCAGTATGACGATCATTTGTCATCAAAGAAGGAGGAAGCACATCACTCCCACTAGAAAAGGCTAACACTCAAAAAGCTGACAATGTTGATTGCTAACCGGGATGTGGAATGTGCAATGGAGCAAACCACCTTGGAAAATATTTGAGCAGCATTTTGCAAAGTGAAACATGCATCTACTCAAGAAGAACTTACACTCACACAAAAACCTGTGCATAGGTGTATGTAGCGTTTTGTTTTTTTTATTATTTATAACTAGAGGCCCAGTGCATGAAATTCATGCACTTGGGGAGGGGGGGCGGTGTGCTCCTCAGCCTGGCCTGTGCCCTCTTGCAGTCTGGGAGCCCTCAGGAGATGTCTGACTGCTGCGGAGGCTGGAGAGGCTCCCGCCACCACCACTGCACTCGCCAGCTGTGAGCCCCGCTTCTGGCTAAGCAGCACTCCCCCTGTAGAAGTGCACTACTAAGGAGTAGCCCCTGCATTGAGCGTCTGCCCCCTGGTAGTCAGTGTGCATCATAGTGGCCAGTCGTTCCACCATCAGGCCTAAACTGGCTCTCCAACATCCCCCGAGGGGTCCTGGATTGCGAGAGAGCACAGGCCACACCGAGAGACCCCACTAGTGCATGATCGGGGCTAGGGAAGGATGCAGGAGGTTGGCCAGCCAGGGAGGAAACGCCGGAGGGCTTTAGGGCATGTCTGGCCCATTTCGCGCAGTCCTGATCAGCTGTTCCCCAACAGCAAGCTAATCTATCAGTTGGAGCGTCTGCCCCCTGGTGGTCAGTGCACTTCATAGCGAGCAGTTGAGCGGCCTTATCATATTATTAGCATATTACGCTTTGATTGGTTGAATGGCCAACTGGACAACCGGACACTTAGCATATTAGGCTTTTATTATATAGGATTGTTAAGACTGGCAACAGACCAAATGTCCTTCAAGGAATGAAGGATAGACCATATCATGGAGACCTCTCAGAATCATGAGGGAAGGACTGCCTGGTGAGTCCAGGAAGCACTGCTGAGTCCCCCTGCCTGCAGAACTGTCCCCAGCAAGTAGCTGGGTGCTAGGGTGCAGGTAGCTGGGAAGGACTGAGGTTCCGGGTGGCCGGGGGCTCTGGGAGGACAGAAACTGTCTGTGCCTGGGTACATGTGGAAGTGAAGGGTTGTGAGTTGTAAGAAAGCATTGAACCACATACTCAGAATGGGTGTGATTTATTGCATGTGACTTGCACTTCAGTAAATCATGTTTTAGAAGCCTGCACTGCTGTAAGTGGGTGAAAGGCCTGGGACAGGCATAGAGCATGGAGCCCACCCCCCATCTCCCTCCCTCATCTCCTGGGAGTCCAGCCCCAGCTTGTGGAAATGCTTTAGAAGAGAGGAGTGAGCCAGGGGTTCTGAGAGAGCAAGAGGCTGGGAGCCAGGGAGAGGCCATGGGGTGAGGCTGCTGCCTGGGTCCCCCACGGCCTGGAGGGGTGAAGTAGCCAGGCCCAGTCACCTTTGACACGGCGCCCTGCAGCTCTGAGGTGTGTGCGTTGGGGGTGGGGGTGGGGGTAGAGGTAGGTGTGCTCTGAGCTGGGGCACCCCTGTGGCCACACAGGTCTCCACGTGACTTCTCCCACAGAGTCCCCTCTCTCTGCCCCAGGGAGAGAGACCTCCAGACCAAAGACCCCCTGCATCCCTCCTGCACAATGGGGTCTGTCTCTCTCCACCCCCAGGTTGATGCACTCAGATGCTCTAGACATGGCCACAAGTGGTCAGTGCATAATACAGACCCTCCATCCCTACCTCCCCATCCTCCCAGTTCCCGGCTCCTCCACATCTGTCAGCGTTCTCAGAGTTCATTCTCAGAGATCCCCCCGCCCCAGGGCAGTGTCTCCCCTGGTTTGGGACACCCCCTGGGGGAGGGTGCCTCCCACCATCCTGAGACCCTTTGTGCCCCACAGGCCAAGTGAGGCCTGGCTCCCTGGCCTCTCCGAGAGTGACAGCCAGTGGTCCTCGCCCCTTCTCCCCACTAGTGCCTCGAAGAGGTGAGAAGGGTGGGTTCTTGTTGGAATGTCCTTGCCTATTTATCTTAGTCTGAGAAATGAACTTTGGCTTTTATGTGCCAAATTTCAAAAAACAAAAAGACGCCCCTGAGCTCCGGAGTGGAGCAGCGCTGAGTGAAGAGGCAGACGAGGCAGCACTGAGCTCTTCGGAGTGAGGGCTGAGTTTTCACAGCCCAGGGCTGAGCACAAGGCTCTGGCTCTGAGGGTGACGGGTGCTGTGGGGACGGGAGGTGGGGTGCATGGACCCCTGGGGCAGCCGCAGGCTTGTCCTCTGCCCCTGTCTTCTGCGCAGGCACGTTAGTACTTACTTGTCTTCCTTTCCACGGGTGGGTGGGCTGTCCTGTCTCCCAGCCCTCACAGCCCCACACGGTAGGCAGTGCTTTCTGTCCTAACTGTGCCATTCGTTTTATTGTATTTCTTGGTCAAGTTTCCCGGAATGCTTGCCATACCATAGTTTTTTGTTTTGTTTTGTTTTTGAGGAACTGAAACCGGAACTGCCTGCCACCAAAGCCAGGTGCTGATGAAAAGGGAAAGAGGTTTATTTAATTCCCAGTCACCTGAGAAGATCTTAAAGCCCATCTTAACATCTCCAGGGAGGCAAAGGGCTTTTCAAGGGGGACCCTGGGGAGAGGGGGACTAAGGAATTCTGGTGATGTGCAGTTTCCATGCTAGCTCTCAGCTGGTTTCCATGTTTTCTTTTGTGTGTTGTCAGCACCGGGTGTTTTTTCTCTCTGTGGGCTCTATTGCTGATGTCCAGGGACACGATGTTGCAGGCCTGGCCGGCCCTCGCATCTGCTACACTCCTGTCGGGGAGGCCCATGGAAGGGGATCTGGGACGGCTGCTGCCTGTCACGTGCTTAAATATAAGACTATTAATATTTTAGACTCTGAGTTTTGTTAGTGTATTTTTATTTTTAATCCTTGGTTAGTTAGTTAATTAAATGTGAGGTTTTTAAAAATACCCTATGCCCTGTTACAGAACGATCTTTTGGATTTAAAAAAAAAATCAAGTTTATTTGCTTTCCAATTAGAGGAATTCATTTCTGCTTTCTCATCATTTCATTGGCTTACTTTCTTTTGTGAATTGGTCCTTTTCTGCTCGTTTCAGTTATGTTTCTTTACTTTCAAATAATAAAACTAAGAAATAATACAAAAATCATTGCACAGTGAATTCTCCTCCAAGGCCCTCCAGCCAGGTCCCACAGATGTTTGTGACGTGTGTTTGTCCTGAGTCTGTAAAGAGAAAAATGTCAATTTGGACTTCCTCTTCGACCCAGGACTCATTGGGAAGAATAATTAACATGTTAACTAGTTAGGCTGTCTTACATATTTTTGTTTCATTAATATTTTGTTTTATATAGAGTTATGTTCAGAGAATGTGGCGTAAGCGATTTTTCATTTTTTCAAATTGTTTTGAGCTTTGACTTGCAGCTGGTTTGGAGTCCTTTAAACTTTTTCATGGGATTTTGGAAAAAAAATGTGTACACAGTGCATTTTATTTAAAAATTCAAGTCAAATCATCAACAGTAGGATTTGTCTTTTTTTAAATTTTTTTTATTGCTTAAAATATTACAAAGAGTAGTACATTTGTCTCCTTTTTTTTCCCCCTTGACCTTCCCCCAGCCTCCATTACCCCCCAGTGTCTTGTGTCCATTGGTTATGCTTATATGCATGCATACAAGTCCTTTGGTTGATCTCTTACCCTCCCCCACCCTCCCCAGCCTTCCTGCTGTAGTTTGACAGTCTGTTTAATGCTGCTTTGCCTCTGTATCTATTTTTGTGATTTGTCTTTTCTACCCTCATTTTGCATTTTCTCTGCAATCTATGGCATTTGCCCAGAGTCCAGGGCCCTGTGGCTGTGTGGCCGTGGCCTCCTCTCATCCCACAGACTTAATTCTCACATCCTCAGGCATATGCACGTTTCACCCGCGTAAGGTGCCTCCCCTTATCACTCTTCACCTCGAATTCTGCTTTCTGTGGTATGAGCACCGTGTTGTGCACGTTCCTGGGCTGCGCTTTTCAGCCCCTCACCCGCACACTTCCTTCTCATGTTGTTGCTGGTATGCCCCTCACCGGTTCTGCTTTTCTGCACAAAAGCAGCCCACTCTGAGCTCCTGACCTTGGTTCCAGCCAGCACCTGCCCAGGTCACTCCATGAGGCAGGCTGTGCAGGGCACCTGTGGCTTTGGCAAGAGGAGCCTTGATGACCCTGGGGGGTAGGGGCATGATGGGTCAGAGGAGCCAGGCCCACGATGGCAGGTCTGACTGCTGTGCCAGCCCCACACAGTACCATTGGCTAGAACCAGTGCCTGGTCTATGGCTGCCAGCCAAGGCCCACCTTGGGAAGGCTGGTCCAGCACTGGGGAGACCCAAGGGCCCTCCTGGGGGAAGGCTACCCACTCGGCTGACCTGCTGTAGGCAGGAGCAGGCCTCCAGAAGCCTGGTGGGCTGCACTGAATGGGTGGGCTGACCCACACCTATTTCTTCAAGTCCAGAGAGGACATCTGCAGGTGCGTTTTCTCCTTAGAAAGGGTTCCTTTTCCTCTTTAAAGTCAAGGCTGGAATTCCTGGCTATGATTTTGCTGTGTAACTTCGCAAGATGCCACCATTTGGGAAAACAGGGGGAAGGGGACATAGGCTCTCTGTTATTTTTTACAACTCCGTATGGATCTATAATTATTTCAAAATAAAAAAATTAATTAAAAGGCGAATAAGCCTGGTACATTATGCAATTAAAGAAATAGCTGCCCAGATGTGAAAAAGTCGAACTCTGCAGTGGAGAGTAGTTTATTCTGCTTTATTGCCTTATCCAGGTAAACTGTTTATAAGCAATCATTTGAATTCTCAAACCTTTTATTGACTGGTTGGTCTCGACTGCTTCCCCACATCACAGCCAGCTGTTGTCTCTACAATGCTGTTCATAGACAGTCCAAACTCAGTAGCTGTCAGGAGAAAGCATTCTTTCCCACCCACAGAGCGTGGGTGGCCCGGGGGTTGGCCTGTCCAGATGGGCTCTGAGCACAGGGGCTCCTACTCCTCACTGGAGGCGCTGGTCCTCCTTGGTCACCTTTAGAATGAGAAGCCCCGACTGGAGGGTTGGCCCCTCGCAATACCCATCCCAGGAAGGTTGTCCAGGAAGGAATGGGTACTGGCGGCATGGGGGGTACTCCAGAAGGGGTGCCAGGAGGTGGTGAGTTGGGGGCACCTCTTCAGGGTAGGGGGAAGCAGGGCTGGGTGGGCCAGGGTGGGGCTGAGTGCTGCTGCACACAGTCCAACAGCAGAGCCTCTCTCAGCTCCTTTGAGAGGGGACAGGGTCTCCGTGGCCCTGCACACAGACCCTGAGCACCCTGTGAGCAGGTGTGACTGGAGCCCATGGGTGGGGACGCTGGGGGTCAGCACTGCTGGGCCATCCCTCCATACCATGGGTCCACCCAGGCACCAGGTCTTGCTCCCTCCGTGACCCTTGCAGCAGCTACCCCCACCCTCACATGTCTGAGGAATACATTATTAAGCATAAAGAAACACTTAAAGCTACAGTGACTAAAACACAGGATCCATTCCCCAAAGCAACACTCACCCCTAAACATCGGTTTCTGTACGTCTCTGGGTTTGGCGATTACACCATCAGCAGCACCTGGAGCCTCCTGAAGCCAACACCCTGGCTCCTGTGGCTGCTCCAGACAGCAGGGCCCCCACTCTTCCCTTGGAGAGCTGCCTCCAGGTTACAGGGCCCGTGAGGTGCTGTCACCCAGCCTTGCCACGCCCTGTAGCCCTGGCTGGCTCTTCTGGGAGCAGTGGTGATTGGGGCCCCTCCACCTTCAGCACCCAGGCACACAGCTCTGGTAGGAACCCTGGGCCTTGAATGGCCAGGAAACTTCTAGAAGCCCTGCCTGGCATGGTAGCCTCAGTCAGCCAGGGGGTTGGAGAAAGGCGTGGTCCAACCAGAATTTTATCTGACTCCACACATGCCAGAGAGAAGCCACCAGGGGAGGGACGGGAGGGAGGAAGCCATGAGTCCTCAGGTCCTCATTGCAGGGGCAGGAGGTCATGGAAAGACTGCTCGCTGGGCACTGTGCACACCTGTGCTTGTGGGCACGACCCGTCCTGTCCCAAGGCCAGATCGTCCAGCCCACCACCCTGCTCCTGTGGGCAGGGTCCTTCTCACAGCCCTTAAGAGGGTCAGTGACCTACCTGCTCAGGACCCTTGTGCCAGTCGTCTTGCTTTCCCCTCCCCTTTCTCATAGCAGCCCCCTGTTGCTCCCCTAGGGGCTGCACTGCTGATCTGACCCATCCCCCAGTTGGTCCCCAAGCCCAGGGGCCAGATCCCTCAGGTGGGACCTATCCTCAGGCAAGAAGAGGGAAAGGCAGATAGAGGCCTTTTGCTTTGTCCCTTCAGTTTGCTGAGCAGGGCCCGCGGGGTTGGGCTCCCACACACCTGTGGAGACCTGTGGGGAGGAGCCAGCACAGATTGAGGGGAGCATGAGGGGAGTGCTCCAGCCGGGGGATGTGCTCTCTCTTCAGGTCTCCTTACCTTCAAAGAGCCACTCCAGGCCCCACTTAGAAGCCCTTTTAAAGGCCTGGAGACAGTCCAAGGCTGGAGCAGCAGGTGGCCACTCATGCACAGGGTCCATGGCTGGGTTCCTCGGGGGAGGGGAAGGGGAGAGTGAGGGCTTGGACAGGCACCCACACACTAGGAGGCCCAGTAGTCCTCACACAGCCCTGGTGGGTCTTCTGAGCACTCACTAGTCTCTGGACAGAAGACAACCCAGGCCCCAGTGCTCCTCATGTGTTACGGGCCTCACTGCACCATGGGCACGCCCAGTTCAGAGGGGTGAGCTGGCTGTGGGGGTAGGGAGGAGCACTGGCATAGAGACTGTGGGTGTCATCACGTGGGACCTGCTGTTCACTTCTGGGGAAATTCAACAGGGCAGCCACCTGGGTTGCAAAGACGCACCCCACCCCCATCTGTCTCCGTCCCTCCAGATATGAGGTCTGGGTCCTGTGCACATTGGCCAGACTAAAATGACCTCCTCCTGCCTGCTGCGCATTGCATTGGAGTTCTGGCCTTCAGGGCCTCTAGATTAGCTGGCGCCAGCGGGCCCCTCCCTTCTCCCCGCTGTCCTCCTCCCTGCATGCTTCCCACAGCTGCCAGCTACCTGCTGAGTAGTGCAGCCCGGGACCTGCAAGGGTTTCTCTCCCTAATGAACTTTCCTTGCTGAGAGGTGGGGAGGGGTGTGGATCACCCTGGTCACATCTGAACACCACACCCTCCCTCCTGCCCCTCCAGTCCCTCAGCTTCCTGCTGCCTGCACAGAGGCTGACTGGTTCATGCTCAGTTCTGAGGGGGCAGCGAGGGAATACCGGGGAGCACCCGTGGAGCTGGGTGGGGGGCTTGCTGTTTGTGACCCCAAGAGCAGGTGTCTGTGCCTGGCTGAGGTCCTGAGGCAGCCACCAGACCAAATGTGGGTCAGGCTGTGCTTGTGACCCGCACAGGCTGCCGCTGCTGTGTAGGGGGAGGGAGAACTCGGCAAACCCAACAGTCCTGTCCTGCCCGGCACAATGACCAGTGTCTCTGGCTTGAGTTTGGGGGTTAGCCAGGAATGGAACGTTTTAAAATGAGTCTAAAAGGAAAGAGAACACGGACTTGCTTAGGATGGCAGGCGGGGCAGGCTCACGGCAGGGGTCACGGGGCCGGCGCTCATCCAAGGGGCGGGGGTTGGGAGGGCCTCCTCCAGGTGGGTAGGAGGCGGCTACAGGAGCCACAGGATCTGGACGGGACGTCTTCCAGTTGTGACCAAGGTGCTGGGTGGGTAGGCGCGGGGGGCTCGGGAGGGGACTCCGGGAGGGGTGGTCCAGTAAGGGCTGCAGCTAGAGGGGGTGGGCGAGGTGGGGGTGGTGCAGTGGAGGCTGCAGCCCGGGGCGGGAGGGATAAGGGGCGGGGTGGTCCTGGAGGAACTCTGAAGGGGCTGTAGCAGGGACTGTCCAGCGGGGGCTGCATCCCGGGGTGGGGTGGGGGGTAGAAGACTGTCCAGATCCAGCGGGGGCTGCAGCCGGGGTGGGGTGGGGGGTAGAGGACTGTCCAGATCCAGCGGGGGCTGCATCCCGGGGTGGGGTGGGGGGTAGAGGACTGTCCAGATCCAGCGGGGGCTGCAGCCGGGGTGGGGGGAGTGCTGGGGGTGACCCAGCAGACTCCGGGAGGGGTCAGGGAGGGATAGTCCAGCGGGGAGGGGGCTCCGGGAGGTTAGTCTAGTGGGGGCTGCAGCCGGGGTCCGAAGGACGCACAGGGGTGAGCCCGTGCTCCCCATTCGGTGCCCAGACCTGCTCCACCAGGGAAATGTGTGCACTGAGGAGGTGACGGGGGCGGGTCGGGTGGGAACTGAGACCCGAGACGAACCACACGCGCGTGTTCACCTCTGGGAGCGCAAAAGGGGCGGAACCGTGGGTTCCGGGGCGCGGCCGTAAATCGCGCGCTTCTTTTACCGGAAGTCCCGCAGCTGCGCGGGTAATTTTTGGCGCTGTCGGACCAGCACCGCCTGTCATGGCTTGGAGGTAGTTCCCGGCGCTACTGCCTACCTCTCAGGTAATCGTCCTGCAGGGCCGGGGATGTACGAACGCGGCCGGAGACTGGCCGGGGCGCGGGTTCCCGTCTCAAGGGGGCAGGCAGGGGGCGCGAGTTCTGCGTCTTAGGGATGAATGCAGCGGGCTGCGCGGGCCTGGGGCGCAGGGTGAAAGACGGTAGCACAGGCTCCGGTTCTCGGGAGTGAATGCACAGGAGTGCAGGCCGGGACGAGGGGATCCTGGTGAGGCGCGGTCCGGGCTGCGGGGTGACTGGCGGGCCTTGAAGTGAGTGCGGCGGGAGGCGCGAGCCGGGGCCTCAGAGGGGAATGCAGGGGTGCAGGCCGGGACTTGCAAGCAGGGAGCCGGGCGAACAGCGACACAGGCCGGTTACCGCCAGCTGTGACTGTGGGCTCCACGCGCAGCACCCATCCCTGCCACTGTCCACGTGTTAGCCTCCCCCCCCCCCGCACCCCCCATCCCCCCGCTGCCACCGAAGCATTTCTGCCCTGTGGTCCCGGCGGGCACGCTCTGAACCTTTGCGATGCGGCAGGCTTACCTCTGATCAGCTCCCCCCTGGCCAGCTTGCTGGTGCTGTGAGCGCCGCCCTGATCTTCCCCGCGGACTCAGGGTGCCTCCCTGGCGCTAGCAGAGAATCACGTGGGACATGGCGCGCGCTCAGGCGCCCTGGCGCTTAGTGGCTGTTGAGCCCTCTGGGCGCGCTGGAGCTTGTCCCAGAACCTGCACAGTGTGCCTGCAGCCCGTTCCTGAGTGGGTCCTTCCAACCCTTGAACTAGAGAACTATTCCCAAGGGTCCTGGCTACTTCCCCTGGGGAATCCAGCGAAGTGGCCCAGGTGCACACTGTGCGGTCATATAGCAGGATGCCCAAGTTTAATAAGACTTAAGGCAGGTGAGCCCCACTCAGGGTACAGGTGAGACTGAGTCAGCTCAAACCTAGAATGCATAGACAAAGCTATTTTCCAGGCTGCCCAAAGTGCAGGAGGAATAAAGTTCATACAGCTGAGATCTGAGCACCCTGCCAAGAGGTGACCAGGTGCCCCTTGCCCCTAAAGGAGACGGAGGGCCCCCTTCAGCCCAGACTGAATCTGCAGAGACAGGAACCTTTGGCCTAGCAGAATTGCCTTCCTCTGTAGGTCTGGGAGCCCTGGACCCATCGCCAGCGTTCCCAGCTGCTGTGTCACCCAGCTCTGTTGGACTGCATCCCGCTGCCAGTTGTCCTCTTGGCTTGGCACTGCTAAACTGCTCTCTTTCAGAGGGTGCCTTGGTGGATTGAATAACCCAAATGTTAGTTACCTGTGCTGGGCAAAGGTGAGCAACACCTCCAGGGTGTTTTAAACTTGTGAGTTGGTTGTCAGTGGGTTTAATTTTACTCATTGGGACACAGAACTCTGTCATGTAACCTGGGAGGGTGCAAAGATATTTTTTTTTTTCCTTTTTTACCAGCAGGTGTTTTTAAAATGTAAGAAACCTCCCTGGGCAGCCTGGGAGAGTAGAAGCTGGTTTAATTTTTTTTTTTTAATGGATTCTTTTTAGAGAGGGAGGAAGTGGGGAGGAGAGATTGAGACATTGATTGGTTGCCTCTGGTACATGCCCCAACTTGGCATCAAACCTGTGACCTTCTGTTGCAGGGCATGACACTCCAACCAACTCAGCCATACTGGCCAGCGAGTAGTAGCTGGTTCAAAACACAAAATGAGAGAGGTGGTGTTTGCTTTTGTTTTGCTTTTGGGTCTCCAACCTTCCTAGGTGCTGGGAGGACAAAGCCAGGGGGAGCCACTGGTGCTCCACACTCCCCCCAGGGCAGGTGCAGAAAGAGTCCAAAGGGGGAACTGAAAGAGCCTTCTGAAGTCAGACGTATAGGTCCTTGGGGAGGCTGCCCGCCCCATGATCCTCTGGCTGCTCCTGAAGTTGCAATGGGCTGGGCTGGGGTCAGGACACGTGGGGTCCAGGCCTGGTTTGCTGCTCACTGGCCCTGAGCTTGGGCACCTCACTTGCCTTCTGTGCTGTGTCCCTTCCCCTCATCTTCCTGGAGCCCAAGGTTGGGCTGGGCCTGTGTGGAGTAGAGCAGTCTGGGCTTTTCAGGCCGTGGACTTGGAGTTTTATCCAAGGACGCTGACTCCCTGCCAGTGGGTGATTACACTCACATGAGCTGAGTAAACTGACAGAATAAGACTGAAGGCAGGTGAGCCCCACTCTGGGCAGCAGGGCCCAGCCTTGGTGACTTCGGGCCTGGCTTCTGAGTCTGCTCTTAAAAAAAAAAATGTTTATTGATTTCAGAGATGGAGAGAGAGATAGAAACATCAATGAGGAGAGAGAATCATTGATCAGCTGCTTCCTGCTGGCCCCCCACTGGGGATTGAGCTTGCAACCTGGGCATGTGCCCTGACCGGGAATCAAACCATAACCTCTTGGTTCATAGGTTGACGCTCAACCGCTGAGCCACAGCAGCGGGGCCTGCTCTTTCCTTTGAACATCAGTCCCCACACAGGGGGCCTTCCCTCTTGGAGATGCCAAGTAACGGCTAAGCCGCCCACTGTGTCTGGGACCTGAAATCTGCTCTGTAAGCATGCTTTGGCCCTGTGGTGCTCCACATTTTTTCCATAGTTAAAAATGGACTTCAAATAAGACCCTGGATTTTTGGCCACCGCTCCTGGGATGAGGCCAAGCTCCTCCGCATGACCCTGTTCTGCCCGAGCTCACTTTGCAGTTACCCGGCCATCCAGTCCTCACCTTTCCCACAAGGCTTTGCAAGTGTGTGTACAACAGTGTGGACACAGTGTGGGGAATGCATGGGAGAGAGGCACATTCCATAGGGCAGTGGTTGGCAAACCGCGGCTCTTGAGCCACATGCGGCTCTTTGGCCCCTTGAGTGTGGCTCTTCCACAAAATACCACGTGCGGGCGCGCACGTCCAGTGCAATTGAAACTTCGTGGCCCATGCACAGAAGTCGGTTTTTGGCCTGGGCAAATCTATTTTAAAGAAGTGGTTCGGAAGTGGGGTGTCGGTGGGTCGGGCGACGGGAGAGGGGGAGAGGCCGGGAGAGGGGGAGAGGCCGTGCAGGTGGCCCGCGGGATACGCAGCGCGGGGGAGGTGCGCACAGTTCATGCACGAGTTGAGTGAGACAGTCAGTCAGCAGTCTCGTTGTGCAGTGGTTAGTGCTAGTCGCGTCCGCAAATCGCGCGCGGGTGACAAAAGTACCTTCTTGAAGCATAAAGTTACCTGTATTTTTCCAACCAGCTGCACATCCTACAGGTATTTTTGTCATCAATTTAAGAATTGTAATTATTTTGTGTTGGTGGCTTTATTACTATAAAATGAAACTTATCTGCTTAGAGGGGTTAAAATGCCTAACTTTGCTAACTTCTCTCGCTCACTGTTTATTTCCTTCCTTAGCACTCATGACAACTGCAGTTATTTGATGTGACTATTTATTTAAAGTTGATCTTCCTCACTAGAATGTAAGTTCCAGAAGGATGTCATGTTATCTCCAGCTTTAGACACATAATCGGCATTCCATAAATATATTAGTGTATTGAACTCATGTTGTTAATACTAAGTACTCAATCCAAAATTATTAACTAAGTTAATAACAATGTACCTACCTATATAGTTTAAGTTTAAAAAATTTGGCTCTCAAAAGAAATTTCAATCGTTGTACTGTTGGTATTTGGCTCAGTTGACTAATGAGTTTGCTGACCACTGCCCTACAGGATATAAACTTAGTCGCAGGCTCTCCTTTAGTTCAAAGACATGTAATCACGAACTGCCCCAGGGAGTCCCCAGGGTGAACTTTTAGTTGTTCTTGCCTGGCCTGCTGCGCTGGCTCCTGTTATGTAACTCAGCAGGAACGTGGGGGCTGTGGTAATTATGTGACCCAGCAGGTTGAGCCCTGCACTGGGCAGTGTCCCCAGACTGCAGAGGTGGAGCTGGAGGGCTGCCTGTGAGGTCAGGTGCTTGATGGGTCAGCCCTGAGGGTGGGGTGAGAGGGAAGGGGCAGAGTTTGTAGGACTCTGAGGAGGCAGTTTGGGTTGCTACTCGAGAAGCCCTTGTGAACCCCGTCCCTCCGGCCCTGGATCTGGGTGTCTGGAGACACCCTCCCCACTCTGAGGTCCACCCGTATTGAGGACTCCCTGGCCATCACCTGGGGTGGCTCCTTGCATGTCCATCCTTCTGGGAAGTGGGGCTGGTTCACCTGTGTTGTGACCGGGTGTTTACCCTGAAGCCTGGGTACTGGCTGTCCAGGGGGTGTTCTTGTCCGTACCAGCCAGGAGGTCTGAAGCAGTGTCTCTTGGGCTTGCTCACTTGGTCACCCACGGGCATGCCTGTGAGGCATGTTAAGGTGCACAGTCCTGGCCAGCCCAGACCTTCAGGTGGCCACGTGGGACGGGGCTCAGAGCTCATCTCTGACAGGCACTTCCTGTAGTTTAAGAAGCACTGCCTGTGGTTTCGGAAGCTGTAGAAATGAAACCAAGTGTGTTGGTTCTGGTACCTGAGACCTGTGCCATTGCCCCAGGATTTGGGGACATCAGCTAAGGGAAGTTCCCATCGCTTCTGGAGATGACAGAAGGGCCAAGTACAGGGCTCCTGGGGACCCTGGGCTTAAATTCTTGGCTGCTTGCCCATGCTTGCTGCTCAGGTGGGTGAGTGTATGGTTGCTCTGGTATCCAGGGAGCAGTGCACTAAGGGTGGGAAAGTGAACTGAGGGGTGTCCTGGAGCTGGAATGGGGTCCCCATTGGAATGTGTGGGCCGCTCTGCCTGTAGTACACCCTGTGGCCTGGGGCTGCCCCCTGTGTTGAAGGGGCCAAGGCCCTCCCAGCTGTGTGTGCAAGCTCCAGGGGGATTGGAAAAGCAGCCCGGCCTGTGTGGCCTGTGTGCTCTTTCCTGGGTGCTGGGGGAGGGGACCAAGTTTGCCCTCCCCTGCCTGGCTGCTTGTTTCATTTGGACCCTTGAAATGGTGGGTGCTATCCCAGGATCCTGTAACACCCAGGCCACTGTTGCCCCCACCGCCCCCTCCCTTTGAAGTTCTCTAATTCCAGAAGCTGCCCCCTGCCCATGCCCTGCCCTTCCTTTTGGCCCCACAAACACACCAAGCCCAGCTTGAGGGGTTTCACTGCCCTCCCTGCACCTCATTTTCCCTGAGTTACAGAAATAAGCTCTGGGGTTTAGAAGGCAAAGGACTCTCACTCATCAGACCACAGTTCCCTTTGCTGAGGCTCTCATCCTGCCCAGAGTAATCAGAGGTCTGGTGAGCGGTCTCTTTCTGCCCTCGGTGGCCCCTGGGGGTCTCTGCTGTCCCCTGGTTTTCCTGGACCTTATCCAGGGAGGAATGTAGGAACAATTCCTGCTTGGATGGTCTCTGAGCAGCATGCTGGCCAAGCGCACAGGGCATAAGTGCCCAGAATCTGGCGGCTTTTCCAGAGCACCGGGTCCTATATCTTGGGAACCTTTTGCTTCTGCTTGGGGATTAGAGGAGATTTCTCCCCAAATGCAGACCTTCAACCTTCCTCCCCCCCCCCCCACACACACACCCAGGGTGTCCCCGCCCCTCCTGAGCCATGGAACTGGTGCGCCCTTCCTCATTCCTATCATGTCAGCTTGGCATGGACACCCTTTGTCACCTGACACAGTTTTCATGGCAGCTCCCTTTTTGACTCTCACTGAAAAGCGAAGTTGGTATCAGTGCCTTAATGGAAAAACGAATAGCATGTAACATATAGAAAAGGAGTCATAAAAAAAGCAAAACAGCAGGTAACTTTGTATTCAGATAACTAGACATGAGCATGTGTCTGTGCTATAAGGGGCGAGTGGTGGGCATCGGAACAATGCCATCACCCTTGCACCAAACGGAGGCACCACCAAAGCGCCCCTGGGCCAGGCCACTCTCCCTCAGCTCATGGTGGTCTGGAGCTCCTTCTGTCCCCTGTGGCCCCTTCCCTTCTGGTACACTCTTCGCTGGCCCCTGCTTCTCCCTTTGCCTCCCCACCTGCTCTGGGCTCTTCCTCCAAACCCCATCTGCCCAGTCTTGTGCATGGAGTCCCCCAGAGGTCAGCGAGACTGTGAGAGCAGGCTGTCCCAGACACCCCTCCTGGGGAGGGACCTGTGCCCTCAGTGGTCTCCCCAGGCTGGTGGTTACCACATGGGGCCAGGAAGCCCTGGAGACTCCCTGGAGGTGGTGATAGGCTGGTCTGGGTGGATGTGGCATCTGGATTGTGGAGAGCCCCATCCAGGTTGAGAGCATGGGGCTGGGGCCTGTGGGCCCCTCTCCCCAACTCCATGTGAATGTGGGATCCTGACTGAGTGAGAGAGGGAAGACGGCCCTTCAGCCAAGTTCGGGGGAGGAGGGGAGGTGTCTGCGGGGTGCTGAGTTGCCCTGACTCTCTGCTCTTCCCTCCAGGGGCAGCATCACCTTCAATCCCTCCAGGACCGTGTGGAGTCTGGGCAGCATGGCATCCTCCAGCCAGGGTGTGGAGAAGCCAGTGTCCCCAGAACCCCAGGCGGAGCCCGGGCCGGAGCCTGGGCCAGGCCACGAGCTTCAGTCCTGGCAGTGGCTGGTATTCTACCTCTGCTTCTACGGCTTCATGTCCCAGATGCGGCCCGGGGAGAGCTTCATCACCCCCTACCTCTTGGGCCCTGCTAAGAACTTCACGAAGAAGCAGGTATGTGGACATGGGGATAGTGGGCAGGGGTGGCCCCTGGATGGGGAAGCAGCTAGGGCTGTTGAGGTTAGGCAGCCATGTGGTGTCCTGGGTCCTGTCCCCAGTCTCACTTATTAACCAGGCCAGTTAAAGAGTGACAGTGGCTGCAGAGGGGTCCCAGGCTGCCATGGGTCTCTGAGGGAGGAGTGCAAGGCGGGGAGAGGGAGCCCACCTGCTTGGCACCTGCTTCCAGCAGGGACTCAGCAGCTATTTGCCTAAGGAGATTACTGGAGGAATTTCCTTCACTCCCAAGGAGGACAAAGGGTCTTGTTGAAAGCTGACTAAGTAAGCTTACCCCAGAGGTGAGTGGTGGGGTAGGAGGAGGAGGCAGGACAGGCTCTAGCCCTAGTGCTTTATTTCCTTCTCCATAAAAGAAAACCAAGAAACTCAGAGGCTGTTGGTTGATGAGGCGCACACTCAGGATGCGCATTCGAGCTCTGGTCACCACCCTGCTCTCCACCTGAGGACCCCGGCACTGCCCCAGAGCTGGTCCCGGTCAGAGCTGGTCCTGATCAGAACTGGTTCCGGGCTGCTCACCTCCATTCCCCCAGCCTCCTCTGCCCTTCCCATGTGGCCACCAGCCTCCCTACCCCCTGTCACCATAGCTGGATCTCCCTGGGTCCCACTGTGCCCTTGATTTCTTCGGGAACCCCCTGCCTTTCCCTGGCGTGGAGCTTGGCCCCCACCCCTTGCATACCCTCAAGTTGTTTAAGTCCAATGTAGTGTCTGTGCGAATGCAGCCTGTCCCCTCCAAGTCGCCATCTTGGAGGTAAGGAAATGGCCACGTACTGGCCCACACGAACTCAGAGTCTGCCACTGCGTCTGATCCCATGGCCGGTGCTGACTGCTGGAGCTGGTCACTTCCCAGGTGAGGCTGGGTAGGGGGCTGGGGCCTATGGGGTTGTCTCCTGTGCCCCCCAGACCCTCCTGGACTCCCGAGTAACCATCCCTCACTCACTGGGCAGCCGAGGGTTCTCCTTCCTTAGAACACTGATCAGATCTTAAAGAGGGGCCATCGTCTGCTGTGATTACAGGAATCATGTATACGAAGCTCTAGTAAGATAACAGGAAAAATGTCTATAGCAAAAAATGTATAAGTCCCATTCGCCTGCCCTTTCTGGTTGCACATTAACTGATTATATAGCAGGTTCCAGAAGTGAAGCCATTCCCCCAAGCTTGGGTGTCATCAGAGACGCCAGGCTTGTGTCTGGGAAGTGCGCATGAGCCTGCCTGCTGGGCCTGGCTGGGGAGAGTTACCCACGTGGGTCAGAGACTGTCTTACAAAGGGCACACCCAAGGGGATTAAACCCGGCGTGTCTGCGCTCAGTGTGTCACCCTGAGGGAGGATGCTGCCGTGTCCCGGACACCGACACTTGCTCCCTCTGCCCGAGGCCACAGCTTCCAGTTTCTCTCTTGCCCCTGTTGACCTTCTGCCCATCTGATAGCTCCCGGATTTGTGTTTCCTCGATTTCTGCCTTGGCGTGTTTCCTGGCTGTTCCCATGCCAGGGCTGTGAGTAAACCAGTGGAGCGAGAGGGTCCAACCAGCCTCGCCGTGGGCCCCGCAGGCTGACCGGGGCTCTACTCTGGCCCTTGGTTTCCCTCTGTCAAGGGAGGCCTTGGAGCCTGCTGGCCTCTCGGGGCTGAGAGCCACCTGTGCTGGTCTTAGCAGACAGTCACGCTCATGGCGTGGTTCTGGTGAGGGGGCTACCGAAGGGCATTGGTGGCTACGGTAATGAGCTGCATGGGGTCACGAGCCTGCTGTCCCACAGGTCACCAATGAGATCACGCCGGTGCTGTCCTACTCCTACCTGGCCGTGCTGGTGCCCATGTTCCTGCTGACGGACTACCTGCGCTATAAGCCGGTGCTGCTTCTGCAGGGCCTGAGCTATATCGCTGTGTGGCTGCTGCTGCTGTTTGGCGACTCCGTGCTGCACATGCAGTTCATGGAGTTCTTCTACAGCCTCACCATGGCCGCCCGCATAGCCTACTCCTCCTACATCTTCTCGCTCGTGCGCCCCGCCCAGTATCAGCGCATGGCGGGCTACTCCAGGTCCGCAGTGCTCCTGGGCGTCTTCACCAGCTCTGTGCTGGGCCAGCTGCTCGTCACCGTGGGCAAGTTCTCCTTCACCATGCTCAACTACATCTCGCTGGGCTTCCTCACCTTCAGCCTGATCCTCGCCATGTTCCTGAAGCGCCCCAAGCGCAGCCTCTTTTTCAACCGCAGTAAGCCTGCCCATGGCGAGGCCTCGCCCTCGGAGCTGGACAAGATGCACCCTGGCCCTGGCCAGCCTGCGGGCAGGAAGCTCTGCGGGACTCCGCTGGCGGGCTGGAGGGACTGGATCCTCGTGCGCATGCTCCGGGAGTTAGGAGCCAGCCTGCAGCTGCCACAGCTGCGCCTCTGGTCCCTCTGGTGGGTCTTTAACTCGGCCGGCTACTACCTGATCGTCTTCTACGTGCACATCCTGTGGAACGACATTGACCCCACCAAAGACACCACCAAGGTCTACAACGGTGGCGTGGATGCCGCCTCCACTCTGCTCGGTACGCCCAGCCAGCCCCGCCGGCCCTGCCCGCCCTAGGAGGATGGCAGACGGTGACTGTCCTGTCTCCCCAGGCGCCATCACCGCCTTCGCCGCGGGCTTTGTGAAGGTCCAGTGGGCCCTGTGGGCGAAACTGATCATCGGAGCCGTGACAGCCGTGCAGGCCGGGCTGATCTTCCTCATGCACAGCACGGGCAGCATCTGGCTGTGCTACATGGCCTTCGTGCTCTTCCGTGGCTTCTACCAGTTCCTGGTGCCCATCGCCATGTGAGTTGGGCTGTGTGGGGTGGACGAGAGGCCGAGCAGCGTGAAGCAAACTTGGTGGTGGGAGGAGCGGTGAACCCTGGACGCCTTTGTGACCCTGGACGCAGGAGCGCAATGTCCCCTTGTCCATAGCACGCACGTCCCAGCTGCCTGCCATGGCCCTGAGACTTAGCCAGGAGTCCTCCCATGCAGCACATTCTCTGCTCCTCCCATCAAGGCCCCTTGGTGTCCACAGGGACTGGTCCTCGTGAAGTTTTTCCTCCCAGCCTCCCTGCCCCGTTTCCCAGGCCCCAGGAGCTGCTGTGGTCCCATCTTGGGTAGCCCCATGGCCTTCCCCGCACTCTCTGTTCCCACTGTGGGGAACAGCAGCTGCTGGCCAAGGAGTGACCAGGTGTCCCAGCTTACCTTCTGTCCAGGACTCTCCTGGTGCCCTCATGTTCCTCACACCCCTGGGGACCCTCCTGCATCTGCCCAGGGACATCCTGAGACCTGCCCACCAGCTCCCCTATACTTCCAGAACCTTCCCCTGCTCATGTTCTGCTTGCTCCTATGACCCTGTGTTCCTGTGAACTGATCTTTCACAAAGCCACTTATTCACACCACAGTGCTCACACCACACGTGCTCACACCACACGTGCTCACACCACATAGATACCCAGAAGCCTGCCTCCCTGCGCCTCCTGCACCTGGTGGGTGTGTCTGTCACCATAGTCCCCCTCCAAGCCCCAAAGTGGGCCACCTTCTATCCTCCTCCTGCTCACACCCATGTTAGGAGATCTTTCCCACCTCGTCTTCAGCTCAGACAGTATCCTCAGTCTCCTGACCCACTGCAGTTCCCACCTCCATGGAGTGGTGGCCTGACTCCCCTGTGCCGTCCCACAGAAGCGCCCGGCACACACTGCCCTGTCCACTTTCGGCCGGCACCTGCCCTGGGCTCAGAGCCTGGGCCAAACCTAGTGACCTTCCTGTCCTCCTGAGGGCCAAGTTGCCAGGCACCCTGATGACACTCCTGGCAGAAGACACCTTTCCATTTAGCTGGCCGAAATGCAGGTGTAATTGGTCCTCTTGGTGGCACGTGGCATGCCACATAGCTAATCCCCAACTGGTGGGGATGCCGCCTTCAGTATTTTGCTATGACAGGCAACAGTGAGATCACTATCCTCTCAACCTGCATTTTCCTTTCCAAATTCTGATGATGGTCTCAGGTGTTCCTAGAAAGGAACTGGCTGGGTCAAAGGGCATGAGTTTTGGGGGATAGGGGGTGTCGGTAGATACGGCAGATGCCTGCCAGCCAAGCGAGCTACCCTGTGGCCTGAGGGCCAGCTTGCCTTTTCTTAGTGCAGCAGGGCTGGCTCCTGCCTGGTGTTAGTGGACGCTTCACATTGGTGGGCTCTCTTCCTGCCAGGATTTCCCGTTTTCCCTCTTTATCTGTAGCACACTCACATCTACCGTATGTGGTGGGTGTGCTATGCTTTGCCTCTCATCCACTTACAGAGTAGGTGTGCCAAGTGAGACACTCCTGCAGAGGGTGTGGCGTGTGAGTGGCATGGCATTCGCGGTGCTGGCGGGACCTGACCCAGCTCCGGTGTCCTAGGAGTTAATCTGTCCACTCAGATCTTTGATTGACAAGGCCTTTTCTCAGTTTGTGTGCAGTCTTTGTCATGTGATTGCTCATTCTTCAAAATATATTTTATTGATTTTTTTTTACAGAGCGGAAGGGAAAGGGATAGAGTTAGAAACATCGATGAGAGAGAAGCATCGACCAGCTGCCTCCTGCACACCTCCTACTGGGGATGTGCCCGCAACCCAGGTACATGCCCTTGACCGGAATCGAACCTGGGACCCTTCAGTCCCCAGGCCGACGCTCCATCCACTGAGCCAAACCCGTCAGGGCCATTCTTCAGAACTTTAGAATATTTCTTTCTTTTTTTTAAATTGACTTTAGAGAGTAAGGGAAAGGGAGAGAGAGAGAGAGAAACATCAGTGATGATGGAGAATCATTGATCAGCTGCCTCTTGCAAACCCCCCACTAGCAATTAAGCCCACAACCTGGGTATGTGCCATTGACTGGAATCGAATCATGACCTCCTGGTTATAGCTGGACACTCAACCACTGAGCCATGCCGGCTGGGTGAGAACTTTAGACTATTTCTTGTTTAGTCATTATTTTTAAAGGCACTTTGGGAATTTTAATTAGAAGTACGTTCAAATGTTAATTTCTTTGCAGAGGATTGGGAGCTCTGAGAATATTAATTCCTTCTTCTCTCCTATTCGTTTAACTGTTCTTTCTCTAACTCATTGAATCATTGAATGACTTTAAAATCATTAAAGACTCTACTATCATTAAGGACTTTAATTCTAGAACTTTTCTCATGATGCTCTGCCCGTTCTCCTGAGGATGATTTTCTGAGAATGCTGCAAGGAATGAGTTACTCCATGCCAGGGTTACTAGGAGACTTTTTAAATGTCTTCCCCGAGTTTGCATTTGGCACTGTTTTGCATTCACTTTATGAGTCATTGAGGGAGGATGAAGTGGGTGGGCTGGGTGCTGGCCTGGGCTTGCTGGTCTCCAGTGGCCTTAGCAGGCATGGCCAGTCATCAGACCCCATAGCTGTTTCTGGCAGCCAGTGGCAGCCTAGACGTCACCTTTGTGCTTGTGGGCACTTCTTGGGCCTCCTGGCCGAGGCTGACCTTGGCCTGCTTTCCCTTTAAGTTTTCAGATTGCGTCTTCTCTTTCTAAGGAGCTCTGTGCCCTGGTCTTCGGAATCAACACGTTCCTTGCCATTGTTCTCAAGACCATCATCACCCTCATCGTTTCCGACAAGCGGGGCCTGGGCCTCCACGTCCGATCCCAGGTCAGCCCCTGCGTTGGGTTTGCTTCCTTGGGGAGAGAGGCTCGGGGTGGGGGGGTGGGGAGGTGGCGGGTGGTGGGTGTCTGGGCCAGGGTCTCCTGGTGTTCACCCCACCAGCAGCAGTGCCCCTCCCTGGGCCCCAGACCACAGATCTACTGAGGGCAGGGGGCAGGCACGGGGCGGGCCGGGGTCTCCAGCTGGACACACTGGACTTACTGAGTCAGAGCAGGAGCGGGAAGTGAGAGGCCCCCAGCAAGGAGGGAAGGAGGATCAGAGGACTGGCGCCGGGGAGCCACGACCTGGCAACCGCTGTGCCGGCCTGTCCTGCTGCCTCGGGCCCCGGATGGAGCTGAAACGCTGCTGACGCCACTTGGAACATGAGGCCTCTTAGTTGAGTCTGGATGCAGGTCATTTCTGGAGGTCTCCCTGGCCCTGGGCATCCCCCATGATGGCTGAGGGGCTCCTCACGGGAAGGGCGGGGGTGTGCCAGGAGTGAGTGGTGGGAGGGGCTGTCGGAGGGCGTGAGCCCTGTGCGCAGGGATGGGCGGGGTGAGGTCTCTGGTGCAACATCACTACCAGATCATTGACCTCTTAGGGTCAAGAAACAGAAGCTCCCCTCCCCTCGGGTCCCTCAGGCTGCTCTTTCATGTCCACACCACCTGACTCCCACCGGACTCCTTCTTCCCCAGCCGTGAGACCACATCTGTACCCACGGTTCTGCTCATTGCGTCCTTTTCCTTCCTGTTGTGTCAAGTTCTGCCTCGATCGTCCCCTTCCAGTCCAGAGAACCTCCTTTAGCCATTATTTTTACTCCTGAAGGCTTCGGGGCTGACAGTTTTTTCCAGCAGGTGAAAGCTCTGTCACTTGCTTGTGGCCTTCGTAGTTTATGATGAAAAATTCTGCCATTCTAATTCTTCTTCCCCTAAGGTGTCTTTTTTTAAGTGGCTGCATTCAAGATTCTTTTCTTTGTCTTTCACTTTCAGAAGGTTGAACATGGGGTGGGGTGTCCTTGCCACTGTGGACGAGTGGGGGTGAAAGTCCTGAGTCCGCAGGGGTGGAGTTGGGCGTTGGCACCCCCGGTGGGTGGGAGTGAAAGTCCAGACTTTCCATGTGAGCTCTGTGGGGTGAACATTGCAACACCCACGGGGACTTGAGCAACACTCCCCCATGGGCAGGGGCCTCCTGACAGCCCGGGTGACGAGGGTGGTTCTAGCCAGAGCAGGGCTGTTCATCGTCTGTCACCTCCTGTCCTGCTGGGTGTCCGTCTCCTGGTCCTCTGGTAGAGAGAGCAGCTTTGTTGGGGCTTTTTTTTCTGCACATGTTGCCATTTCTGGGCTGCTGGCCTGTTTAGTTTCAAAATACCTGCAGCAAAAAAGGAAATAAAGCCCGAGACCCATCACACGTCACCATGCTGTGCCTTGGGCTGTGGGGTCCTAGCTAGGCTGCCCCCCACCCTCCCGCCTGCAGTCACTCTCTGATGCCTCGGGCTCTGGGGTCCCAGCTGGGCTGCTCCCCACCCTCCCGCCTGCAGTCACTTTCTGATGCCTCAGACTTGGGTCCCAGCTGGGCTGCCCCCCACCCTCCCGCCTGCAGTCACTCTCTGATGCCTCAGACTTGGGTCCCAGCTGGGCTGCCCCCCACCCTCTCGCCTGCAGTCACTTTCTGATGCCTCAGACTTGGGTCCCAGCTGGGCTGTCCCCCACCCTCCCGCCTGCAGTCACTTTCTGATGCCTCAGACTTGGGTCCCAGCTGGGCTGCCCCCCACCCTCCCGCCTGCAGTCACTGATGTGTGCTCTGTGTGGCTTCCAGGGCTTCAGTCATACTGGGGAAGAATACGGGAACCATGTGACTCCATCTTCCTGGGAGCAAAGTCCTTCCTGCTTTACTTTCCTAGAAGGGATGAGGGTGCCTGTGTCATGAGGGGCTCAGGGAGGGACTTGAGCCGGGCCCGGCCCACAGTCGCCTGGAGACCATCCGGACCTCCAGTCCCCCGGGTGCGCATGAGAATCAGGAGGGACATTTTTGTGGGCTGGGTGTGCATCTCTTGGTGTCACTACTGGTCAGTTTGCCCGTCACCAGAGCTGCCACTGGCTCACTGTGTGGGGCTGTCCGTCCTTGACCGGCTTTACCACACGCACGGATGTCCGCGAGCCCTCAGCAGTGTGGGAACTCTGCCCATGGAGCGAAGTGCACACGTGTGGTCACACAAAATAAGCAAAGCGCTGGGGGTAGCTCACAGAGACCACACGGAGGCAGCAAAGGTGCCGGGGTTCTGAGAGAAAGTGGTGGGAGCTCCCCCAGGGCAGCAGGAGCGTGGAAGGCAGGCCTTGTGCACTGTGGGGCCTGCTCCTGGGCTGGCCTCTCACTCCTAGTGCCCACCCCACCCCTGCAGAGTTCCCGTGGCCTCTGAGCAGGAGGGAAAGAGAGGGAGGAATACACATCCATGTGGGCTGCCTCCCGACTGTCCCTCCCTTGTCCCCCTCCCCTCCCCTCTCCAAAGCACCCTCATCTCCCAGGCCGCCCCTTATTCCCCACCCACACTTGCACCTTTCTCTGTTCCAGTTCCTCGTCTACTTTGGGTACTTCGTGCTGCTGTCCATTGCCTACTTCTTGGGAGCTGTGCTGGGGACCCTGTGGCACTTCCCGAGGAGCCATCACCAGCCCCTGCCCCTGGCCCAGGAGCTAAGGAGCCCCTCGGAGGAGAAAGCTGCTCAGGTGCTGAGCCTGCAGGATGGGGTCCTCAGCAACCTGCAGCCCGAAGCCACAACCCTGGCCCCGGAGGACGGAGCATGGACCACAGGACCAGTCCTGAGGGACCAGCGCGAAGCCAAGGCCTGACCTGCTCTCTCTGCCCAGCTCAGTGAGTGGCCAGATTCTGACACCAGAGGCAATCTGCTCTGCACCCTCCAACATCCTCACTGAGCCTGGCGCCCTGGCATCTCAACTGTCCCAACCCTGACAGGGTGCCGGTCCCTGTGAGCCTGCCTGGCGCCCTGGCTTCTCAGAACTGTCCCAACCCTGACAGGGTGTCGGTCCCTGTGAGCCTGGCGCCCTGGCTTCTCAGAACTGTCCCAACCCTGACAGGGTGCCGGTCCCTGTGAGCCTGGTGCCCTGGCTTCTCAGAACTGTCCCAACCCTGACAGGGTGCCGGTCCCTGTGAGCCTGGCACCCTGGCTTCTCAGAACTGTCCCAACCCTGACAGGGTGCCGGTCCCTGTGAGCCTGGCACCCTGGCTTCTCAGAACTGTCCCAACCCTGACAGGGTGCCGGTCCCTGTGAGCCTGGCGCCCTGGCTTCTCAGAACTGTCCCAACCCTGACAGGGTGCCGGTCCCTGTGAGCCTGGTGCCCTGGCATCTCAGAACTGTCCCAACCCTGACAGGGTGCCGGTCCCTGTGAGCCTGGCGCCCTGGCATCTCAGAACGGTCCACCCCTGGCTGGGTGCCGGTCCTCAGAATCAGGAAGCTGGGTTTTTGGCAATGTTTGAATTCTACTGTTCACATTATGGTACCAATGACCAATGGGGCCCCTATGACACACACCTCGAGGGCCACCTGCCTCGGCCAGTGGTGCCTTGGCTTGTCCTGCGGTGTCCCCAAGCCCTGCACCTCTCAGGCCTCACATCCTGACTACGCTCTGTAGCCTGCTGGGGTCACTGGCAGCTGCCGGGCACTGGGTTGGGTTGTGTCCCCTGCCTACACATGGCCAGTGGTGGGGTTCCACATGCCCACCAGGCCTCCCCACCTTCACTCCCCTTGGGAGGCAGATCCCATTGGTCCCTGGGGACTGGGGAGATGGCCCCATGTGCTAGCCCGAGTGACACCAGCCCTGCAGGCTGTCGTGGGCCCTGTAGGGTGGTGGTGGGGGCCTGGGTTCCCAGGGCTCGTGGCTAAACTGACATTTCTAGTTGCCCTGGTACTCACGTTTTAAACAATGCTGTGCTCCTTTTTTTTTTAAACTGTCATGAATGTGAACCCTATTGGTCCTCTGTTTCTGCGGGAGAAGCTGGTACTGGTGCAGGCGGGCGTTTCCCCACGGGATGAAATGGGGGTGCTGCAGTCTTTGGGAGCTGGCTCCTTCTGGGCCCTGGGCCCTGTCGTCCTTCCCCTTCCTGATATGGGTTCACACTGGCCCGCCTCACTGGTGATGGAGGCCACCTGGGCTGCTCACACACCTGTCCGGAAGACATGCCTCCGGGGGCTCCAGGAACCAGTCTTGTGAAAATGTAAGGCTTGAAACATTAAATAAACCACATGACCTGAGTGTGAGGGGCTCCTGATTCCAAACTGGTGGTGTGTGTATGTGTGTGTTGGGGAGGGGGGGTGCTGGGGTCTAGTGGGAGGCCAAGAACGGGGACCAGCAAAGGAAGGGACCCAACCTGGGCCCACCATGTCCTTGATGCCGCTCCTCCCATCACCCTCTGTCCTCATGCCAAGTGGGGCAGCTGAGCAGCAGCCCAACAGGTGGGGTCCGGTGGAAAGGCCGCAGCTTGGAGCCAGCTTGGCAAGGAGGGTCAGAAACACTCCTGGCCTAGGAGGGGCTGCTGGAGCTGGCTGAATGGGGCATCTCGGGGCACCATGGGAGTCGTGGAGAGTGTACACATGGGTTGGCCCAAGTCATGGCCGATGGTGTGGGTCAGACTGATGGATTGGTTGGTCCCTGGGCGTGTCCACAGAGGCCACTGCTGCCCCTCTGACCCCGCTGGGAAGGGGCAGCACGGGGCCCAGGGCCCAGCACCATTTCCCATTTGTGCTGAGATCAAGCAAGACTTCATGGATTGGTTGGGGGGTTGGGGGGATCTCTTCTGGTCACTGACCCCACAATCAGGGCTCTGTGCCTTTGCACTGGGATACCTCCCCCCCGCCCCCCCCCCCCGGATCAGCTGCTCCCTCTGAGCCCCTCCATGTGCATTGTGCTGCTCAAACCCAGAACCACCTCCAGGCTCCCAGAACCACCTTTCTCTGCTGCTCCCAAGCACCTTGGCCACCAGGGCAGGGATGACATCTGTTCCCAGGGCACAGTGAGGCCTTCTCTGTGTAGTGTGCAAAGCCCCTTGGGGTCAGACACCTCCCAGAGCCTGGCCAGCTGCAGCACCTGTGGGGAGAGCATGGTGGTACTGGGTGTGAGCTCAGGGCAGGCCACCTGCATGGGCCTGGGAAGCCTGCTGCCCCAGGGAGACCTGAGAAAGGTCATCCACATACACCTGATACATCTGTGTACACCTGGGGATGTCCATGCCTACCCATGCACAGCCGTGCGCATCTGCATATTGCACACCTGGGCTCCCACTTGGGGGTGTGGGGATTTAGGCCCCAGAGAACTGGTCTCAGGACAGTGCCGGCCACATGCAAACCAGTGTCCATGTGCCTCACAGTCACCAGGACCAGCTCCTCTGGTTTATGGCTGCAGTGCATGGACAGCACACCTCGAGGGGTTGGGCTCTGGCCTGCCATCCCTCCCAGCATGGACACCAATGGGGATACCTACCAGCTCTCCCAGAGACACACATGCACCTCGGAATGTCTCCCAAAGTTCTCCAACAAGGACAATGATGTGGGTTTTGAGATGCACTGTTGTGGATGGTGGCAAACAGGGCAAAACACACGGCCTCCTTCACTCATGCACATGGAGCTAGTTTGTGGACATGGCCCAGTCCTGTCCTGCCCCTGCTGCAGCCCCTCCATGCGGCCTCCATCCAGTGCTCAGAGGAGGCAGTCTGGCCAGGGACTCGAGGAGTCATAGCAGGTGCTCCCAGGCAGAGCTGGCCTGCATGGGTGTTGGAAAATGGGGACTGGGCCCGGCCAGTGTGGCTCAACTGTTGAGCATTGACCTATGAACCGGGAGGTCACATTTTGAGTCCCAGTCAGGGCACATGTTCAGTTTATGGGCTTGATGCCCAGTGTGGGCTGTGCAGGAGGCAGCTAATCAGTGATTCTCATCATTAATGTTTCTATCACTCTCTCCCTCTCCCTTCCACTCTGAAATCAATTAAAGTACACACACACACACACACACACACACACACACACACACACTAGAGGCCCATTGCACACATTTGTACAGTGGGGTTCCGCAGCCTGGCCTGCACCCTCTCGCAATCTGGGACCCCTCAGGGGATGTTGGACTGCGGTTTTGGCCTGGTCCCCACAGGCCAGGCCGAGGGACCCCATTGGTGCACGAATTTGTGCACTGGGCCTCTAGTACGCATATAAGATCTTGGGTTAATCTCTTCCCACTCTCCCCCCTCCCCTAAGATCCATCACTGTGTTCCATGTCTGTGCAATGAGCGTCTGCCCCCTGGTAGTCAGTGCGCATCACAGCTACTGGTCAAATGGTCAGCCGGTTGCTTAGGCTTTTATATAGAAACTAGAGGCCCATGCACTGGTGGGGGGATGTGGCCTGCGGGGATCAGCCTGCTGTGGGAGTGCTGCTCATCCTGGTCAACGAGCAGCACCTCCACTGTGGGAGTGCACTGACCACCAGGGGGCAGCTCCTGTGTTGAGCATCTGCCCCCTGATGGTCAGTGCACATCATAGTGACTGGTCGACCGGTAGTTCTGCCATTTGGTCACTGGGTTTTTATTATTTATGAGGATATATATGTATTTTATTTTATTATTTTTAAAAAATATATATTTTATTGATTTTTTACAGAGAGGAAGGGAGAGGGATAGAGAGTTAGAAACATTGATGAGAGAGAAACATCGATCAGCTGCCTCCTGCACACCCCCTACTGGGGATGTGCCTGCAACCAAGGTACATCCCCTTAACTGGAATCGAACCTGGGACCCTTCAGTCCGCAGGCCGACGCTCTATCTACTGAGCCAAACCAGTCAGGGCAGATATATATGTATTTTAAAGGGTTACTGGATGTGGGGTTGGGGCCAGGAACAGGATGCTACCATGTCTGGGTCCCTACAAACACACAGCACAGCTATGGCTGGGGTTAGCTCTGCACTGTTTTCGACCTCACAGGTCAACTGGGAAGCCAGCATGGGACAGAGACCCCCGGGACAGGGCTGACTCCAGGGGGAAGGGGATGCAGAGGCCACTAGCACATACAGCATGGGGGGAGGAGGTAATGCTACCCCCCGCCCCCCGTCTGGAGCCAGGGTCAGCAGTGGGGCGCTGAGCTGGGCTCTGAGCTTGGAAACTGCCCCAGTGGAAGGGGGTATTGCTGCAAGAGGCCGAGGAGAGGCGGTCCCCCTTCGACCCAAGGCCGGAGTCGTCTGGACCGCTGACCGCCTGGGGAGGGAGGGCCCTCTTTACTGCTGGCACAGCCCCTGGGCCAGACAGAGAAGGGAAGAGGGAGGCTGTGGCTGGTCTGCAAGTGGGTCTGAGTTTTGTACAGAGAAGGGGTTCCAGGCAGAAAACCGAGTCAGCCTCTGCCTGGGGCAACCCTCTGGGGGCCTGGGGTGCACATACCGCCCCAGGGGAGTGAGTGCCGGAAGCCACAGAGAACACAGCCAGGGCGGAGCATTATCCCAACACGCTGAGATCCTGCTTCCTGGCAATTGTAGACAAGCGCAATAAAAGTCACAAAAATGAGATAGAGAGAGAGAGAGAGAGAGAGAGAGAGAAGAGAAGAGAAGAGGAGGGGAGGGGAGGGGAGGGGAGGGGAGGGGAGAGAAAACAGGGCTAGGTACGCCCTCTGGTGTCTAATCTGAGGACAGCGCCCTGCATGACCAGGCCAGCTGGGGCTTGGAAGCCGGCAGGGCAGGAGAAAGAGTTGGCACCAAGCTTTCTGTTTTAAACTTTTTAAAAAATACACTCTTTGGCTTTCTTTTATTTCTGGAGGATTACATGAAATGTGAACCACACAGGCAAGTGTCCCAGCCAGGTCCCCTGTCTGGAGGGCTGGCTGCCGCTCCCGGCCCGGCACTGGGGGTCCCTCCACTCGCCCTGCCGCCTGGCCTCCTTTCTGGCCGTCGGTCCATACACCACGTGAGCGGGCAGAAGCCCTACTTGGAGGAGGTCATGAAGCTGTTCTCAATGCAGAGGACGATGAAGGCGTTGTGGCAGCTCGCGGCTTTCTGTCCCAACAGCCTGCCCGTCAGCATGGAGGAGGCCTGGCCCGTGGCTGTTGTGGCCTCAGTCCGCCACGTCTCACAGTAGCTCTCGGTCAGCCGGCGCCCGCTGGGGTCTGAGCCGTGCCACACACTCTTCTGTGGCCTGCAGGACACAGGGGCTGTCAGTCTCCCCTGGGCCCTGCTCCTCCTGGGACAGAGGCCACCCTCAGGCAGAAAAGGGCGGAGGCTGCAGGTGGAGGTGGTAGCAGGGACTGGGGCCACCGCTAGCCACCGGGGACGGTGCACCCTGTGCTGCCACTGCTTTTGGGGGCACAGCACGGGGAGCAGGCTCTGTGACCCTGATGACTGGTCCCTTGGGGCTGGGTGCTCCTCCGTGACTGTGGGGACATACTTGTCTGACACACGAGCCACCTGGGAAGAGCATGCCCAGGGGGAACAGGCGCCCTCACGCCATGAGGGACGAGGGGTGTGAAGGCAATCTGACAGCTTCCACCAGTGTTTGAAGTACACACATCCTCCAACTGGGAAACTCCATTTGGGGGAGTTTACAGGAGCAATCACTCTCTGTGATGCCTGCGTGGCAGACCGTGAGAGCTGGGTGATCCTGGCAGGCCCCTGGGGCACCCACCATTGGCCAGTCTCCCGACAGCAATGGAGCAGGCTGGTGAGGGTGTTCGTACAACACACGAAGATGCTTTGTATCATTCATGCTCTTCTGGATCGTGTGCGTTTTAAACAGTGAGCATGTATTAGGTAGAGGGTCAGGCGAGACAGGGAGGTGCAGCGTCAGGGGCCTGCACTAGGGCCGGTAAGATCCAGAGCTCCTCCCCACCCTCCAGCTACTGCACTCACGCGGGGGCACCTACCAGGCGGGGTGCTGCAGCACGTCTCTGCCATCAAAGGAGAAGATGCGGGCCCCTGGCTTCAGCTGGCCCTGGGAGCCCGAGAACAAGGCCTCCCAGTTGGGAAACAGCTCCTCGTCCTGCGGAGGGGAGTGGGCGGTTTACCCATCTCTGGCCACCCCCTGACACAGGACCATTGGCTGGGCACCTTAGCAGACCAGGCACCTCCCCCAGCCTGGACCCCGGGTCTGGGACGCGTCCACCGCCCATGGTCCTCACACATTAGGAGCATCCGGCAAGCACAGTGGTGGTGAAGAGCCATGAAATAAAGCCATGGGAAGGGCACTGTGGTGCAGGGGCCTTGCTGGGTTCTCAGGGGTGTGACCAGCCCAGTGCCCTGCCCCCTGACTCCCAGGTCCCTCACCCCAGCTCTGGGAGCCCCACACTCAGGGCAGTGCACCCACCCTGAGGTTGACGATGGGCACGGTGGCACGGTCGGCACGACGCACAATGCTGTAGAGGTCCTGTAGGCGAGACGACAGGAAGGCACGGAAGGTGCCTGCCAGCCCCGCCGCACGCGCCTGCTGAAAGCACTGGAGGTCCGCGCCACGGATGCCACGCAGGCCGCCAGGCTGTGGCCCGTTGAGTGCGACCAGGTGCAGCTGCAGGAGAGTGGCAGTCAGCTGCAGTCAGCCGCCGGTGGCATCAGGCACAGTTCTGGGTGCCCCCTCCCCGCCTGCCCTCCTTCCGCCCCGGCCCTGCATAGACAGTAGGGTTGAGTCTCAGCACAGACAGGGCTTGGGAGAGCTGAGTGCACCCGCTGGGGCCCTGGAGAACCAGCCTGGGGCCCTTCAGCCCAGGGCAGCAGAGGTGTGGGCGCCCAGAAAGCAACGCCCAGCCTGGGAGCGGGCGGTGGTCAGCTTGAAGCGGCCACCTCCTCCATCTAGCTCCTAAGCAAGTCCCTGATCTCAGGCCTCACCAGCCACCTCTGTGATAAAGGATCTGCGGGGCCCCTGTCCCCAGTGCCGTCATCGGCACCAGCCCAGCCTCTCTGGGACCTAAGCAGAGACTGGCCTCGGAGGCAGGTGTCAGAGGGCACGTGCCCCAGGGTCACTCACCACCGGTTGGAAGTCATGGTGGGTGTGGGCGGGAGCGCCCGTGGGGTGGGCTGGCCGGGAGTGCACGTAGGAGCCGTGATGCGGGACTCCAGGGTAGGGCTGGGGGTCCAGCAGGCGTGGGGGCCTGACCAGGATGTCATCTGCCCGCCAGGGTCGTGAGGTGGAGGGGGGCAGTTCCCACCGGGGGTGCGGGTTTCCCTCGTGCAGCTGCACCAGGGGGGGCTGCAAGGCGGCCACTTCGTTGTCCTGCAGATTGAGGAATGGACAGTATGTGGGTGGGACGGGGGCTCCAACACCTGTCAGCGCCACAGGGAGGCCCCCTGGTGCCCTTCAGGCTCTGCTCTCCTGCCTGGGCCTAGGTTCCTAGCTACCTGTCCCAGAGCACCCCTGTTCCTCTTCACCCCAGCTGTGCTCTTGGTGGGGGAGCCTGGCCATCTTGTTTATGCCTAAATCAAGTGGATGTCCTCTGCTCACACACCCCTGGCTCCTGTGCACCCCAGCTACCTCCTTGCGGTGGCCTGGGGACCCTCAGGTGACCACGTCCCCTGACCTCGAGGCCGCCTCCTCGCTGTAGCTCAGATACCCCGTTATGACACGGCGGGCCCCTGGTCTCAGTCCCTCAAGCCTGTGCTCCATTCCCACCACAGAGACAAGGTGACCTCCACCCTCAAATCCCAACTCCTGCGAACCCACCCACTTCCCCATTATTTATTCCCACAGCCCCGAAAGCCTTAGGGCACACCCTGTAATTTATTACTGTTACCTATATGCCTATTAGGTACTTAGTACCTGTGGATAGTTTCTATTTATAGTTCATACAATTAACATATATTTACATAAAAGATTTGTATTTGTATAACTATGCTTCATATCATGCTTCACATGTTGACAAACCTATTCTCTTTACCGCCTGTCTCCCCCATATAATGTCAGCTGCAGGGGGCAGTGGCTTTGCCCATTTCCTGCCCAGCTGTACCTCATGCCTAGAACAGTGCCCATCATATGGGAGGGGCCCAGGACTATGTGCTGAATGAATGAATGAGAGAATGGACTCGCAGGTCCTCGGGCTCGGCCATATGAGAAGTCATGCTTTTTCAAAGGAGCCTACAGCTGTGAGATGTAAACGCAAGTACTCACTTCAGCCCATTCATCCCCCATCTCCATCTCCTTTGTTCCCCCTCCGTCCACCCTCCGTCCACCCTAGAAGGGTCTGTCCCTGTGCTCTGCACTCTGGATGGACGGCAAAGACTCAAAGGAGCAGTGGATTCTGGCCCCAGGAGCCTGGGGAAGACGATGGGCCCCCCATCACCCCAGCAGGGGAGGCCCCAGGATGCTAAAGCACTAAGTGTTGTTCCAGAAATGGGAGGCAGTGTGCAGACCACCACCGCATGCCCCACACGCCCTGGCCATCCACCAGGCTCAAAGATTTGCACCCCAAAACTGACAGCTGGGAAAGAACAGGGCTCCTTACCGTCCCACGCGGGAGTGGCGTCCGGGCCTCCAGCTGGAAGAAAACACGGGGGTTACTTCAATGACCTGATTCACCAGCACCCACAGTGGGCAGCCCTCCTGAATCCACGTGCCCAGCCCGGGCCGCCCTGGTGCCGGGCAGACCACACATTTTCAAAAGGATGAGGGCTGCTTCTCTGTACGCCTATAACTCCTCAAGAAATTCTACTAATTAAAATAAGTAGCATGAGGAGCGCTGGCTGTCACTTGTCCCTGCGGGGGTCCTGAGGGTCCTGACAGTGGCGGAGGGGGCTTGCTGTGGGCGCGGGCAGTGGCCTGGATCCCTGTGCCCCTTCCCATAGGCCTGGGCCTTCCTCCCCCATGCAGCGCTCCCCACCTTTTCCCATGTCCGACCCCCACGAGTGAGGACAGGAGGTGCAGGAAAAGGCCATCCAGAAAACTCACCAGGACCTTCCGGATCCCATTTCGGACGCGGACGTACAGCTCCTCCCTGTCAGCCACGAAGATGAGCCAGCCCTCGGGCACCTCGGGCACTTTGTCCAGCATGGTCTGGTACGTGGGCCAGATCCTCACCTGCTGGAGGCCCGGCCCAATGGGGCCCCACTGTGCTCAGAGGCGGCACTGGGCTCACCGGGCAGGGGGTGGGGCCAGGGACGCAGATGGTCCCGACAGGTGTGGAGTTCAGGGGACCGCATTTGGACATTTCCAGGTGATGGGGTGGGGACATGGACACCCTGGACAGAGGACAGTCCTTAAGACTTAACTGAGCACCTTCTCGTCAGGCTGGTCCCAGAGACACCCCGTGAAGGCAGGGTGGGTGAGGCTGCCCTCGGGAAGGGGGAGAGGGCACTTCGCATGGTCTCTCGGGTGCCCACGAGTCCATGAGTCCCCAGGCCTCTGCGCGTGGTCCTGCCCACTAGGACCTCCGCCATGGCTGACCCCTTCCCCCTGCCCATCTCAGTCACGGCTCCCAGGCACCCCACTTCTGCTTCAGAAAGCACATTTCAGGGTTCAGTGTCTGTTCCAGAGCAAAGCAGGGTCCCTGTGGAGTTCTACCCAGGACTCATCAAGCAGCCCCACCACAGGCCTCCAAAGGGAAGGGTGGTTGGGCAGGCAACCAGGCAGTGAGGGGCAGGGGCAGGGGAATGCTTACCCCTGAGGAGGTGCCCAGGGTTCCAGGGGGTCCTGGGGGCCCAGGTGGGCCTGGGGGGCCAGGAACGCTGATAGCTACAAGAGAGAAGCCAGAGTGAGAACACACCAGCCCCAGCGGTACGAGGCTGGAGCCCAGACCACTCCCTGCCCAACTTACTCTGCCTGTAGGGGCCAGGAAAGGACGGGGGCCCTGGGGGCCCTGGAGGGCCAGGTGGTCCGGGAGGCCCCTGGCGCCCTTCATAGCCAATGCCAGGGGGTCCCTGAGGTCCAGGTGGGCCAGGCTGGCCCCTGATGCTCTCTCCTTTAGGACCCTAGGATGGACAACAAGACAAGTGCTAATGTCAGCTAGGGCCCTCGGCCAAGGGCACTGAAGTCTGAGGGGCCGGGAGGCATTTGCCAAGAACCTCTGCGGGAAGCACGGCCTCTGAGCCATGTACCTCCCTCCCATGCCCCAAGGCCTGGGAGGACACCCCATCCCTTCTCCGGGTCCCTGTTGCTGGGGTTTGACCCCAGCACGTGCACCACAGCAGCCTCTGAACACAGGTATGGTCCCCAAGGGCCCCTAATCTCCCTCCACCCCCAAGGCAGAAGCTGGGCCCACTGTTCCCTGGAATCTTTCAGGGCCAGGGGTCTCCCTGAGGGGACTTGGTGGGGTCCCCATCAGGAGGAACAGCGCTAGCAGATCAGGCAGGAGAGCTGGGTGGGGGCTCTACCCTGTCCCTCACCTCCCTGCTGTAAACACTCCCAGTCGGTGTGCTCACCCCGGTGGGGGCCAGTGACTGTGCACCCACCTGGCCTGCCAATGCCCCCACTAGGGCAGAATCAGGATGGAAGTGTTCGGGGCCATCTGTAGGGCACAGCCTGTGGGCCTCATCGGGTGTTCAGAGCCAGACTGGCCCTGTGCTCGGCTCCTGGCCCCAGGGGCCTCTGGGAACACGCACAGGCCTGGGTCTGTGTGTGGGCACCTTCAGGGTGGCCTGAAGCCCAGACTTACCGGAATCCCGGGGTAGCCTGGTGGGCCGGGGGGTCCAGGCACACCAGAGCCGAAGAATCCGCCACCCCCGGGCTCACCCCTTTCTCCTTTCTGCCCGGTGTCCCCTCGGTCACCCTTGTCCCCCTGTGGACGGAAATGCTTGTTTCAGACAGACCAGCTCTGGTTGCTGGTGTGGGGAGGGGTGGGTGCTGACCCCCGCCAGCCTGGAGGTGGGCAGGGTGAGACAGCGGGGAGCGTCCGGAGCCCAGGCCTGGCAGGCCTTTCGTTGCACCCCGGGGAGCCCCCACAAAACCACACCAGGGATGGCCAGTGCCCACGTGGGGTGGGCCAGTGGAGTGAGGAGGGCTCAGCGCAGGGGTCGGGGGTCACCCACCTTCAGTTCAGCTTCCAGCTGGAGGAAGTCGAACGGGAACTGGCCTACAGGAGGTGTCGGATGGGGCCTCAGTGAGACGCTGGACAGCCTCTCTCATTTATACTCCGCCCGCAACCCCGCCCAGACACATCCACCTGCATCTTCTTTCATCTCTCTCCATAAACGTTTTGCATTTCTGTAGAGATTCTTTGCCTATTTTCTTACATCTATTGCCAGTTATTTATTTATTTTTTTTTGGGGGGGGGGATGTGTTTATTAACGGTACCTTTTTATCCCGTCCAGTTTTATTGCTGTAACTGACACACAGCACTGTTGGAGTGCAAGGCGTACAGCAGGATGACTAGGCTTACATATACTGGGACGTGATCAGTAAGTTTACTTAACAGCCATCATCTCGTATGGGTACAAAAAGGAAAAAGTTGGGAAGTTTGTACTTTTTGACCCTCTTCGTCCAATTCTCCCTCCCCCCACCCCCCACCTCTGACAAGGACCAATCTGGTATCTTTCTAAATGGTAACTTTTTAAAATTTCCATGTTGTTTATGACCGACTGTCATGGGTTTTGTAAACTGCCCTCATGACCTTGATTAACTTAGTTATTAATTCTAACCGTTTATCTGCGATTCCTTTTGGGTTGTTGGTCAAAAACGTGTTGTCTATGAAAATGGCAGGTTTATTTCTTCCTTTCCAAAAATGTACACCATGCATTCCCTCCCTGCCTCTCCCCTGGCCAGGCCCAGCACCCGCAGCAAGGACCACAGACATCCCACCTGGGTCCCGACTCCGGAGCCTCACAACCCCACTGAGGAAGGGGGGTCCGTTCCCATGGACACTCCGCCAGCTGCAGGGGAGCCCCTTTCCCAGCACATGCTGCACCTCTCTCCTCCCACAAGGCCCCTCAGCATCCCCACTGGAGGGCTAGGTCTCCTCTGGGAGACACACACTGGCGCCCAGCCCTGCTTCTCAGCAGGTGGGGTGACAGGACATGCTGCCGGGCCACCGTCTGCCGCCCTGGGCACTGTGGTGGCGATGGGGCCAACCAGGTGTCCGTGAGTCCAGCCCATGCCCTACAGGTCCTGTGAGGGCCCCCCGAGCCCAGAAGGGGTTTCCTTCCTCCCGGAGAGCAGGGCAAGCAACCCCCAGCGCAGCCCCTCAGCCCAGGGCCGCCCAGCGCTCTCACCTGGTGGCCCGGGCGGGCCCACTTCTCCTTTGTCCCCCTTCGGTCCAGAAGGCCCCTGGTGCCCTGGAGGGACGGAGACCCCGGTGCCCATTACTGAATGTGTGAGAGGAGCATGCCCCCTCTGGAGCCCGATCTAAACTGTGGGCAGCAAGTGGGTGGTCCCTGTGTCCACTCCCACCCAAGGTTAGGTCCCCAGGGAATTCATGTGGCCTCAGAGCCGGGTGAGCAGGGGGTGCCAAGTCCTGGAGCATCCAGCACCCCAGGAAGGGGCCGCCCACCCCCAGCTCTTCCAGGGCCGCCAGGAGCCCTCACCTGGCAAACCAGGAGGTCCCACAGGGCCAGACTCCACAAATGCCTGCAAAGAGTGGGCCAGAGATGGCTGTTGAGGGAGACACTGGGAACTGAGGTCACCACCCACCCAGGGGTCTCTGAGCCCAGAAGCCTCAGCACCCTCTTCGAGGGCACAGAGGCACCCTCCACCCCGACCCGAGACAGGGGGGCAGGGAGGAGGAGGAAGAGGAGAGGACACGGGGTTTGGAATCAGGAGACCTGGTCATGATAGGAGGAGCCCCTCATGAGTGCACTTCACGTCTCTGAGCCTTGTGAAACGGCATGTCCACCCTCCCAGGGACAATGGGTCTTGGGGCTCAGGTACCCAGATCCAGAGAGCTCTCCCTGCTCCCCCCCTCCCTGCCTGTACTTTCCTGGGGGCTGATGTTCTAATTGGCTGTGGCCCCCGAGGCAGGAACCCATCTCCCCTACTCAGAGGGAGGAAGCCTCCAGGGGCTTGGGCCACCCCTCCCTGGGGTCCATGGGGGTTGATGGTGGGAAGGTGGCAGCAACCGAGGACTCTAAGGACTGGGGAGGGGTGAGTGAGCGGTGCCAGGTGACTTACGTTGGTGTCGTAGACAGGGTTCCCGGGAAGGCCTGGTGGCCCTGGCGGCCCTGGAGGCCCTGGGAGGCCAGGTGGACCCTGTGAGGGAACAGAAAGCTCTGGTCAGTCACGTCCACAGCCAGGCCATCGACACTGGCCAAGGTGGGAGATGTGGGCAGCAGCATTTCTTAAAGTCACAGTGGTCCTCCCTTAGCCACTGTCTAAGTGTGGCTGAGGAGGGAGAGACAGAAGCAGAACCAGAGGTGGGACACACCTGACCAGGGGCACATGCGCAGCCATTTCACAGCTGCCTTTAAAACTCAACAGCCCCCTGGCCAGCATGGCTCAGTGGTTGAGCATCAACCTATGAACCAGGAGGTCATGGCTCGATTCCAGGTCAGGGCACATGTCAGGGTTGCGGGCTCGATCCCCAGTGTGGGATGTGCAGGAGGCAGCTGATCAATGATTCTCTCCCATCATTGATGTTTCTATCTCTCCCTTTCCCTTCCTCTCTCTGAAATCCATGATAATATATATATATAAAATAAACCTTAACAGCGTAAAAAGAATTCAAGAGCCTCTCTTCCGTATTCACAAACGTGACCTCTCGTTCCATCACTGCGCCAGAGGCCTGAAAAGTGCTGATTCTAGTCTTAGTTTTTCACAACGGCCCAGTCTCAGTCAACAAGAGGGAAGGAAGCTCCCAGGAAGAACCAGCACAAATAAAAAACTGGAAGAGCGACTGCCTGGAACACGGCTCAGGACCACCGCCCCGTCCGCTGAGCTGTGGGAGCTCGGGACAGGGACCAGGGAGGGGCGGGAGGGGCCCCAGGCTGAGATTTGGGGTGGGGCTGGGCTTCCCGGAGAGAATGCACGAGTGTGGCAGGAGGGGCACCGGGTGCCCGGTGTGTCAGAAGCAAGCCCCGACTCTCTACATGCCCTACCCTGCTAACGTTGCTAAAATAAAACCCTTGGCTCGAAAGATGGCAGAGTTACTGCAGGTAACAACGTGGTGTTGCATGAAGACAGCCCTGGAGCTCAGACCCCACGCTGACCTGGATGACCTCCCGAGAGGTAGCTAGAGCTGTGCGTGTGCGTGCACGTATGCGCATGCGAGTCAGAGGACAAGCACAGCCTGGTCACACCAAGGGCCCCTCAGAAGCAGCCTCCTGAAGACAGCCTGGGACCCGAGGCTGTTCCTCTCAGGCCATTCTGGGTGCTGGGGCCCCCAGTTGTGTCCTGTCTGCCCTTGCAGGACACTCACCCGTGCACCAAATCCGACGCTGGCGTCTCCTGGCTCCCCTTTCTCTCCTTTGAATCCATTCATCCCAGGACGGCCCTGGGGAGAGAGTAGGAGGGAACTGCTGGGTGCTGGCCAAGACCTCAGCCTCCGCTACCATCTCAGTCCCCACCAGGACAGACCCAGCCCACTCCAGCCCTCAGGCCCCAGACACTCCTGTCCCCACCCCCGCCTCCCGGGTCTGAGCTGTCCCTGAGCAGGGCCTCCTCACCCATGTCCCAAAGAGAGCCATGTTCAGGCAGGGGCCACCTTAGGTGGAAGGCAGTGGGAAGGATGGCAACCCACTCCCCTCAGAGCCCACTGCCCCCCGGGGCTGGGCCACACTCCAACCTGTTCCCCCACCATCTACACAGCAAGATCCTCGACCCTTACCGGCCGCCCGGGGAAGCCAATCTCTCCTTTGTGCCCAGGCCGTCCGTACGGACCCTGCAGAGAGGAGGAGCCACGTTTCAGGCGAGCAGAGGTAGACCCCGCTGTGGTCTCCCTCCAACCCCTGTCCTGAGCTTTGACCGTGAAGCTGGGATGTCAGCTCTGGTCACTCGTGCTTTCCAGTAGCCAGGCGGGACAGGTGCTTTTCAGAGCACAGCACACACATGTGCATGGCGGGGAAGTAGGGCCTACTCACCGGAGGTCCTCGGAAGCCGGGCTCCCCCTGAACAGAAACCAGAAGCACTGTTAGGGGACCGCGCAGGTCATCCCCCGGGCAACCCCGTGGGGTCCCCGTGCCCATCTGGTTGCCCTCCAGGTCATTCCCCTTAGGCAGCCCCGTGGGGTCCCTGTGCCCATCTGGATGCCCTCCAGGCAGCACTGAAGCACTGATCACCGAGGAGGGAAGGAAACAACAGCAGAGAGAAGGTGCTGGAGTGGTGTCCTGTCCCAGGGGGATGAATGGGGCCCAGCTGGTCCCCGAGAGGCCTGCAGCTTGGGAGGCTGCCCTGCAGTGTCCTGGTTAGAGTCACCCTGGTCCTGATCTCAGGTACAGTGCCTGGTGGGGCTGGCAGAGTATTCTCTGGGCCTGGGACCCCAGGTCCTGCGGCCATCCCCAACAATTCTGAGGGCTCCCAGGCCCTTGCAGGCCTGCACCTACAGCCACCCGATCGGGTCCAGTTACTCCCAGGACCCACCCAAGGGCCCGTCTGGAGGGTCATCTGCTGGGGCAGGGGACACAGGGCACAGGCCCCTCAAGGAGCCCATGCCTGACCCCAGCCAGGTCCTGCTCCCTCCTGAGGAAGGAGGGCCAGGACCCCAGCAGCAGTCCTGAGGCTGAGAGGCAGTAGACACAGCAGGATGGGCAGCTCCCACTGGGCAACGGCAACGCTGGGGGCTCCATTCCCCATTCCCTGCAGGTGAGGCGGGGCCAGGGCGTGAGCCCAGATCCCCCAGGCCCCATGCAGGGCTGGCTCAGCCAATGGAGGCAGGATGTGAACAAGGGCCAGCTGGGCTTGCAGAACCCTCCCAATGTGGTTGTGCAAGAGGAACAGACAGAGAAGGGCAAGGGGGCCCAGGCTGGGGAAGGTTCCAGAACCCGTGCATGGCCAGGAGTTGGCCCCTCTCAGGAAGCCCCCCCTGCCCCCCCGCCCAGGCTGGCTCCCTGGTCCCTGGAAATCCTGCTCCCCAGCTGGTACCAGGAGAGAAAAGCAGGGCCCGGTGGCTCACCTTGGCTCCTTTCTGGGCAGGGGGCAGCACTCTGCCGTCGGGGCTGAAGACCATGCCGGGCTCACCCTTCTCACCCTAGAACCCGAGCAGCGCAGTCAGGGAGGTCAGCTCCAGGGAGAGGGCCCTCCAACTACCGCAGCAGAGCCCAACTCCGGGATCCACGCGAACTCCCCAGAACGGGTGCATGTAAGCAGGCCTGCCCGCTGGGGCTCTGTGGCTGGGATCTTGGTGGGTCCCCATGGGTCACACTGAGTGACTAAGAGGAGAATCTGCCCCAGACGTCAGGTCCCCCGCCTTCCCAGGAGTGGTCACCGGGGTGGACCAGGACTGCCCCTCAGGGTTCACAGAGGGGGCCGACCCCTGAGCAGATGACATCCAACTCCTCACCTTGGGTCCCGGGGGGCCTGGCTGGCCACTGACGCCCGTGTCTCCCTTCGGCCCAGCTGGTCCCTGCAGGGAGACAGGCAGGAATGAAAGGCGGCTCGAGCGACCAGTCCCCATGATGGCCACTCACGCTCCCTCCCCGCTCATCTCCCAGGATGCACCTGCTTCGTGGTCCTGATCAGTTACAGGCCCGAGACCCCCTGCTAGACCCTGGGGGCTCTTGCTAAGGGGTCAAAAGATTCCTCACAACATGGAAACTTTGCTCCCTGCCAGGGCGGGGGTGGGGCTGAGGCTACTTACGGGGAGGCCTGCGTACCCCGGCTGGCCCTGTGGGAGAGAGCAAGAGTGTCACGGGGGATGCCAACCGGCGCCATGCAGCCAGACCGCATTCCAGGCAGGGCGGCACGTACCTTGACCCCATGGGTTACGGACACTGCTCTCTGTCACCAAGCCGCAGAAACACGAAATCATGGAAAGAAAACCACGTATACAATTAAAATTCTACTCTCACCACTGTCACAAGACAAACAGGACAACTCCAGAAATCAAACATGGGGCAGAGTTTTGCTTTCAACCCTCCTGGCTTGTGCCTCTAGGTCCCTCAGAGGAGAAGTGAAGGCACTTCTGGGAGCCGCCTCCTGGACTGGAGAACCGCCCAGGACCCTGGGACCAGGGGCCGAGTGCCCCGCCTCCCCTGCTGTACAATGGGGGCCGGAGGGGGCAACTCAGCCACACGGGATACTTCGACGAGAAGCCCCGCAGAACCAAGACTGGACACCATGAAGTCCTTGGGGGTCAACCTATGGGGGGGAGGGCTGGTGGCTCTGACCACCGTCCTCCTAGCCCATCAGAGCGTGGCCCTTGGCAGTTGGGGGTCAACCCTGCACTGAGGGTTCAGGCAGAGCATGTGCCCACCCATGCAGTGTCCTTACGTCCTGCTCCTCCGACACGTAGACGACGGGCCCCGGGAGTCCGGGGGGCCCGGGGGGCCCTGGCTGCCCCACTCCGTCCTTCCCTGGGTCACCCTGGAAGAAGAAGCCGGTGTCCAGTGCTTGGGTTGCTTGTAGGAGTAGAATTGTTACAGGGGCTCTGGGCCGGGACCTCAGAGCTGACAGGGTGTGAGGAGAGCCCTCAGATTTGAGGGTCTTCACCCCAAGTCTCTATAAGAACAGGTGGGACAGAGGGCAGCCTCCCACATGCACCCACCACCCCACCTGTGCACCCACCCCACCCCCCCCACTCACTTTCTCTCCCTGGGTCCCTTTTTCTCCTTTTGGTCCCTGCAGAGACAGGAAGGAAACGTTTCATCATAAACAGAGCACGAGCCACCCTCCCCCACCCCAGGACACCCCGGACGGCTGGGGCCCGCTTTGAATGAAGTATGGAGAGTTCTTTCACTGACCGGTGGGAAGGGGGGGTATGGGAGGGTGGGAGCAGGGTGGTAGATAAGCCAGGCAACCACAGGAAGCTCCCTCAGGCAGCCTGGACTCCCGACTCATCCAGGGAGTGGAGTCTCCAGGCCCTTTGGCATACAGAGAACTACGTTGGGGGACCGCCTGAGAGACACACTGAGTACCAGTTCTCACTTTTGGGGTATCACCCCCCTGGCAGCCCTGGGTGGTCACCTACCTGGGCTCCAGCTACGCCCTCTTTGCCGGGAAGGCCAGGAAACCCGGGGGGTCCGTCTGCACCGACTTCTCCCTGCAAAGGACATGAGGAGCAGACCATGCGTCAGACACGGCCCAGTGAGCCCGTGCGGGGGAGGTGACAGGCCGGGGCTCAGCCTCCTAGAAACACTTAGGGGTTGAGCAGGGCAGGAGGGGGCTGGGGGCCAGGGGTTGGAGGAGGGTCAGAGGACACGTGTGGTTCCCATGATTTCTGCGGCAGAGCCAGTAAGCAACAGGCAAGTCTAGGGGAAAGGGGGTGAGGTGGAGGTGAGTGCCTTTAAGACAAGTAGGTCTTAAATTCTGAGGAATGAAGTCAGGGCCGAGACGGCACAGGATGAACCAGGAGAGAGTGGGAGAATGATATGATGCTGGGCCGGGCCTGGAGGGGAGCCTCTTACTGAGGCTGCAAGGGGACTGGGCCGATGAGGCCAAAGGAGCCAATGGGCGCAGGCCAAGGACCCCTTCCTGCCCCCAGACCAGGGCTAATGAAGATTGCCGATTTTCAGGACCCGAGGGAAGGTTCTTACCTTGGTCCCTGGTGGGCCGGCTATTCCAGGATCCCCCTAAAGTGGATGAAGGGGTCTGTGAGTGCAGTGTTGGGCAGGCCCAACCCCATGGCGACATCCACCCGCCCCCAGAGAAAGGTAAGAAAGGGTTAGTTATTCAGGTAGCCTCTCACACTGCTCCCCTCCCCCAGCTCAGAGCTGAGTGCCCAGGGGACACTGAGCACCGTGCGCAGGGACTTTGCGGCCGGCACAGCTGAGGGCTGGCCACATGCTAAAAGCTCTTCTGGAGGCCAGGCCATCATGTGGTTCTATGAGATGGCTTCATTATTTACAACTTAATCTAATAGGTACATACTTCTAAAAACTCAACTTTTGAAATGTCCCAAAGTTTTGCAAATCAGAGAAAAACATTCTGGAAGTAAGAGGTGGAATAGCAGGGGCTGACCCCACAGTGGGTGTGCGGGCCTTAGAGGCCTTCGGGGAGTGAGCAGGAGCACAGAGCACCCCAAGGGACAACCCTTCCTGTGGCTCCTCTAGCTCTCATCACCCATGGGGAGGGGGGCAACCGCCTCAGAGGGGCAGCTGTCCTTCAGGAATAGGTTGGAGAGCAGAGAGAAAGCAGGAGACAAGACGAGGTAGGGGGAAGGCCAAGAGAAGCCCCCAGGGTCTCCGGGCACCATCTGTTGTCCTGGAGGCTGTAGGGGTCCCCACCGAAGCCCCTTTTTTCTCCCCAAGTCAGCACACACTTCAGATGTGTGAGGCCAGGGATCTCAGGTCACACGGCTTTAGAAAGATGGACCAGACCTCCCACAACACCCCAATATGCAGGCTCTGGGTTGGAGTGAGTGACTATTGTCCCCACATTTCCCACGATGACCTGGGGGCGAGAAGTAGTAACTCCTGGCTGGGCGGAGTGTGGCGGGAGCATCGCTTGCTAATCTCATGCTTACCTTGGCCCCAGGCTTGCCGGGTGGTCCCTGTGGGGGCAAGAGAGGGAAGAGGCCCTCAGAGCCTGGCTCTCCTGGGAGCTTCTCCCTCCCACAAGGAAACAAGCCCTTCCCAGAGCTGCCCGGTCCCAACAAAACAGAAAAAAAAAAAAATCAAGTTTGTCAAGAGGAGCCAGCGCCCTACCCTTAAAATCCCACCAAGGGGTGATTTGTCCTCGACACCCTCTAGGGCCCACAGACATGACACCAGCTAGTTGCAGTGGGCGTGCCAGGACCCATGCCAGTCCCCCAGGAACATCAGCTCAGACCACCCCAACACCAATAAATTTGCATTTTATTTAACTAAGAATAAATACATGTGACTTAAAAATAAGCACTGTGACCACTGAAGGTCTCCACCACCTCCCCTCGGAGGCCTGAAACAGTCCCACAGACCCCTCTAGAGGTCAAGGGGCCTTGGAGCTATGTGCTTGGGCCTGGAATCCTCAAAGGGGGGACCTGGGACCCCCGACCTCGCTGCCTCTGCCCACGGGATCCTCCCCACCTCTGTGTCACAGCAACGATTCTCACCTCCTGGCTCACACCTCACCTGAGCCAGGGCAGCGAACTGCTACTGACAAGAACTGAGATGCTCTAATACATAGAAGGCAAAGTGCTGAACGGATGGAACAGCTGTCCTAGCTGACTATGGACGTAGTGTCTGTCTGGCTGCTCCCTCTAGCTGAGACGGCTGAGGCACCAAGCCAGAGAACTCAGTGACTGAGACTTCACAGGAAGGAGCATCTTTCAGGGCTCATTCCACCCCACATTCATTCATCTCGACCACCAGGGCATGTTCCCACGTGGGAGAACCTCCAGGGTGGACGGTGCCCCAGACTCAGTTGGTCTCACTGGCTCTGCAGTGCTACTCTTGGTCCCCACTCAGGCCTGTCCCAGGGACATCCCTGCCCCAGGTGCCCCTGCACCCCAGAGCTGACCAAACCTGTTCACAGGCAGTACCTGCAGCCCATCAGTGCCTCGGGCTGTCAACCAGAAGGGTCCCCCGGAGCCTTCCATGTCATCCTGGAAAACACAGTGACTCGGGTCTGTGTCTCTTCTTAAAGAAAGAGACCCTCTCTGAGGCCGGCCACTGGCCCGAGGCAGAGATCGGCCCTGGCTGAGCGGGCAAACACCAAGGGCCCGGTCGCCTGGCAGCAGCCATCCTCGTCCTCGAGTAAGAAGGGTCTGGCTTGGGGCAGGGACCGGCTGGATGGGGGCCCGTTCACAGAGCCTCGTAAGTTTAGTCACTCGTTCTTGCTCCACATGTGTGCCAGGGACCTGGCTGAGTCATGGCGCTGTTTCTGCTTTTGTCTCTTTGGAGCAGCCCTTCAGCATCACTCGTGGGACATGGTCCCCGAGCAGAGACCATTTGAGCCTGTTCCCTCCCAGTGGCCATGGCTCCACCATGAGGCACTGTCCAGGCAGTGGTGGACTCAGGAGACACACCCACACTCACTGTGCCAGCCAGCTCATTCTGCTGAGCCTGCCCAGCCGCTCGCAGCTCACATGTGGGGATTCCACTATGGGCAGTCAGTGTGGGATGTTGGAAGGAGCCATGGGGCACAGACCGAGGCTTTCTGGGGCCAGGAGCAGCTGGTACTCACAAACCCTGCGGGAAGTCCTGGTCCTGGAGGCCCGGGGGGCCCGGGGGGCCCTGGTGGTCCTGCTGGTCCAGGGGCTCCTGCCAAGCCGTTCTCTCCAGGAGCACCCATGGGGCCGGGGTCTCCCTTGCTTCCCTGCACAGGTGGGGAGAGAATGTCATCACTCTGGGCCATCAGGGTGGGTGTTGGCTGAACCCTGAGGCAGTCACTATGTCCCCAACACACCTACGTTTCCTTACAAAGCTTTTTACAAATCTGCAAAGCCACAGAGATAATGTTCCATGAAGCAAGCAAACCCTACTGCACCTCTCTTCTGAATTTACGAGAGGATTTCATCCACTTAAAAATGAAATAACTGAGAAGTTCATTCCAGGGGAGCGAGACGCGAGTCGCTCATGGTTTGGGGTGCACCATGCACAGAGCATGCTGCACAGCTGGGGCTGGTGGGGATGGAGATGGAGAGCCAGGGGGTGCTGTGGCAGGTGAGGGGGAAGGGTGCTGCTGGAAGGAGCCTGGGGAGGAGGCAGGGGGGCTTGGAGTGAGTCTGGAAGGCCTGGTACCCCATTACCACTGCAGAAGTTGGGGTGTGTGTATGGGGGGGAGGGTGGGTGGGATGGGACATGAGGCACAGCCTAAGGGGAGGAGCAAGAGTCAAGACGCAGGTACAATGTGGGGTTCCAGTCTCAGACACAGACCTACTGCTCAGAGCTGGAGGATCCCAAGGGTCAGGCAGGAGCCCAGTGCAAGAGAGAAGGACACTGGGGCCCAAGACAGGGAGGCCCTCGTGCTGAATCCAAAGCTGGACCAGTGCTGCCCCCTTGTGGCCACCTGACCCCTGAGCTCAGTTCCCTCATCTGTAAATGGAGATGACCAGATTTGGGAAGGGCTGTGAAGGACACTCCAAGCCCACTGATACACAACAAGGGCACACGTGTGACCACTGCCCTATGCTGGCAGCATGCCCTGCCTAATGGCAGGAGGGCCCCTTTCTCTGGCCCAGGCAGTCCTGACCACAGCAGGATGGACAGAGCTCATGATCAGCACCAAGGACAGCTCCCTGGCTCCTGAGCTGCCTGCCCACTCCTGTGCCCTCGTGGGGGGGGGGGGCGGGGCCTACGTCCACCCAGCGGCCACTCCCGACCTGGAAGTCTATCTTACCTTAGGTCCTGGGGTGCCCACTTTGCCCTGCAGGAAAGAGAATAATTACTATACAAACAGGCCAGTGAGCAGCCAGCAAGAGGAAAGCACGCAGGGTCTCATTCCTTTATCCCGGCCCACAGGCCACTATATTCCCATTCCTGTGGACTTATTCCTCTGCGATTTCCCTCTCTTCTGGACCTGGGAGCTGGGATGCCTCGCTGCTGCTCCCACAAGACGTGCATCTAACACTCCAAGTGCCCCTCTTGGCCTGGTGTACCTCTCTGGCTGTTCCCACCACTGCCTGTTCCAGGCGGGGACAGAGGCCCCAGGGGAGGCTCGGCCGTGGTGGCCAGTACTGAACCGCTGCCGAGAGCCCGTCCCACAACTGTGTGCGAAGTAGCGAATGCCCAGGAGAGCCCTTCTAGCTCAGGTGGCCAGAGAGAGGAGCTCTGAGCAGAGGGGTTCTCTTAAAATTCACCCCCTCAGCTGAACCCAAAGTAGCCATGTGCTCACAGATGGTGCCACATGGAAGCGTCTTCCAATGGCTGCGAGTTGGCACACCCCCAGCCCCGCCCTCATTCACAGAAAACCAGAAGGAAACCACAACCCCAGTTAGAGGTTTGTGCAGCCTTGAAAATTTCTCCATTACCGATGCAACCACAATTGAAACTTGAAATAAAACGTCCAAATCAAATGAAGTGTTAATATTCTTCAAAAAACATCAGTCCAATTATCAGAGAAACAGTGGTAACGAGGCCCTGAATTTTCACACGAGCCCCAGCCAGCCGCGGCTCTGAGCAAACTTGGGGAGCCTGAGGCCCCCACTGTCGCACCGTGACGACGGTGGTGATGGTGGCTGCCTGTTGGAGTAAAGCCACCCACAACCTTGGGTGTTGCCGCCCTGATGGCATTTCTCCTCATGAAGTCACCAGGGCCAAACCCCACATGCAGGGTTTGGTCACCCTCTGGCCACACGATGTGGCTGCAGGACACATCCACCCTGGACACCTGGAGGAGTGACTTACAAGGCTGCCTTTCTGGCCGGCCTCTCCTGGCCGCCCGTCTTTTCCTGGGGTTCCTGGAGGTCCCTGAAGGAGAGAAAGCAGAGTGTGGGGCCGGAGGGAATTCAGCAGCTGAGAAAGGTGGGTCAGCAGATGATCTGGGTGTCCACAGATTTCCTGAGAATCAAGGGCACACGCAAACCCCGTAGCTCGCAGTAACCCCACAGTAACACAGGTCAGGAAGCTCATGCTGCTCTGCCCAGATTTTAAATTTCTTTCCTTTTCTGGGGGGGGGGGTTCAATTTCTGGTCAAATTGAGGGGCCTCTGGACCCCTGGTGAGTCCAGAGGGGCGGACTCTCACCGAAGTGGGAGGGCATGCTGTGAATAAGATGGCTCCACACCTGGTGAATTACGCATCCAGAGCACGCTATCCATTGAAAACCAGGCTCCGTGCACCTGGTTTCTGTGACCTGATTGCAATAGTGACATCTGTGGCCATCGCCAGGCCCCTGCGTTTGTTCCCAGTGCCAGGAGCAGGGGAGTAGCCGGGCTCTGAGACCCCTGTGAATGGTGAGTTGGCCAACGTGGGCCCCTCACAGCCCCCGGTCCTCAGGCAGTGGGCCCACCCTGATCCCATGAGAATCACCCCTGGAGACGACCTCTGTGAGGTCGGCTGCCCACCGAGGGACAGAGAGGTGACTGGCATTGCATGCGGTCACCCGGCGGGTCAGGGCCCGAACCATCAGGTTCCTCCTGACCGAGAGTGGGGAGCCCTCCCTCCTGAGGACTCAGTGGTGAGGGCAGAGGAGTAGAGGCGGTGAGGGGAGCTTCTGCCCAGACAGGAAGAGGCCCCCACACGTAGTGTTCCCCCACATTCCCAGCCGACCCTGATGGGGACAAGGGCAGCTGCGGGGAGGCAGGTCTTACTGGGGGGCCGGGGATCCCAGGGTGTCCATCCCGCCCAGGCACACCGGGAAGGCCTGCGGGTCCTGGGATGACGGAGCTGTTCACCCCGAATCGGCCTGGCTCTCCGGGAAGGCCTGGGACGCCGGGGGGTCCGGGGGGGCCAGGGAAACCTCTCGGGCCCTGGACACAGAAAAACAGAACAGTCATGCACACAGCACCCGCCAAAGGACAGCCCCCCCACATCGCCCCACCCTGACCCCCCTCCCCTCTGGTCCCCTTGTCACGGAGACACTCCAGCCGAGGGACACTCACCCGAAGGCTCTCCGGGTCACCGCTGTACCCGGACCCCTCCATGTCGATGAAGGTCTGAGGGAAAGCACAGACACCGTCACCCAGAGCCCTGACCTGTGCCCCGGCCAGCCCTGTCTGCATTCGGGGGAGCCCATCCCCCACCCCCCTGCACTATGCTGTCCCCTAGGCACTTCCCATCTCACCACCAGGGAAAGACGGGAGCAGAGAGAGAGTGAACACCCCGCCCGCTCCACTAAGTGAAAGAAGCCTAAAGGAGGTCCCTCTGAGGCCCAGAACCAACCGGAGGGCCCCTGCCCGACTCCCTGGGCACCATAGGCCCAGACGCCTGACTCCCCTGTGCCCAGACACCCCAGGAAGGCTGGCTCCAGGTCTGAGGCCACGTAGGGGATGAGAGGGTCCCTCCTCTGGGACAGCGGGCGGACCCCGTGGTGGAAGAGGCCCGTGCAGGACTCACCAGCTTGTCGTGTCGGAAGGAGGGTCCTGGTGGCCCCGGCGGCCCTTGGGGTCCTGGGGGTCCTCTTGGCCCAACCCCAGGATCCCCCTGGGAAGAGAAGATGCCCAGTCACATCAGGGAGCACAGCCCGGCTATGGATCAGGGGTCCACCCACAGCCCCGGCCAGGCTGGACTCACCTTCTCACCCTTGGGGCCCACGTCTCCTGGGGTTCCCGGGAAGCCCTGCGGGCCTATGTCACCCTGGAAGACAGGCAGCAGCTCAGGCAGGGAGAAGGCCTCTCTGCCCCATCACGTCTGAGCCACAGACGTGCAGCTTGTGGCTGTGAGCCCTGGATGTCTGCTCCCACTCAGAGCACCCAGCACCCAGCACCGAGGAGGAGCAGAGCTGAGCCTGAGCTGGGACCGCAGGTGGGCACTCCTGACCCTGGGGATTCCCGAGGCTCTGCACGTGACCCCGCCTTACAGACAGCGCCTGGGAGAACCTGCCAGGGCTGCCTGCAGCATCCTGGCCATCCTCACCAGAGCGAGGGCGCTCTGCCCCTTGTGTGGGTTCGTGCCATGCGTGTACTACCTTTCCTGTCAGGGCTGGGCATGTGCCACTCCCTCCTGCCTGCTGCCGTTTGTTGGTCTGTTGCTTCCCAAATCTTTATTTGTGACTCTTGTGTCATTTCATTGTGTTTCTTGGGACGAGTATTTGTTGATTTTTAAAAATCCAAACGAAGAATTTTAAGATAAAAACTCTACATGGATTGAGATGGCAACTAATGAATCTGTAACTAACACCTGCAAATAACCATCTCCTGCTCCATGTGTGCTGCCTCTGACCGCGGGCAGCCTTTCATTTCTGTTACGCACTTTTTCCCTCTAAGGATTTGGAAGCTATACCTCCCCCCCGCCTTTTTTATCCCTGGTAATCAACCTAAACATTTCAATACATACATATAACTTTATTATTTTTTTAATCCTCACCGGAGAATATCTCTCCATTGATTTTTAGAGAGAGTGGGAGGAAGGAGGAGAGACAGAGAGAAACATTAATGTGAAAGAGACACATTGATTGGTTGTCCTCTGCACATGCCCCAACCAGGGCCAGGGATCGAGCCTGCAACCAAGGTATGTGCCCTTGAGCAGAATCGAAACCCGGACCCTTCAGTCTGGAGGCTGATGCTCTATCCACTGAGCCAAACCAGCCAGGGCATCTATACTAATAAAAGTGTAATATGCTAATTAGACCAGACCTCCTTCTGGACGACCTTCAGAACTTTTTAACTTGTATTTTCTTAGCGAAATTAGGTTGCATTTTCTAAATGGCTTCACTTTGAAACCTCTTCACTGTGTTGAGCCTGAGGAGTGTCCCAGGGTAAAAAATGCTGAGGGCCTTACACAAATGTCAGATTAAAGGCGGCTCAGAGAGAAAAGCGCACTTACGGGTCTTCCGTCTTCCCCAGGGTCGCCCTGGAACATGCGAGAGAAGTGGTTAGTGATGGACTCACGGCTCGGGCCCCACCCCATCCGGCGTGGAATCGGACCCAGGCTGCACGCCTCCACAGACCTGACTCCCGTGGTCTGTGTGGGAGGGAAGCATCCTCCACCCAGCGTCTGACCACCTTACTCCACGGTGGGCTGGCCTCAGCTGGCTCTGCCCGCAGCCTCCCGCTCTCCCGCACGGGAGTCTACCATCCTGGGGTCTCCAGGGTCCCCAGGGCCCACTGCTCTGCCCGATCAGCCGCACCCTCTCCCTCCTGAACCCCACCCCAGCGGGACCGAGGAGAAATGTGTACTCACTGGCTCACCGTCCCTTCCAGGGGCGCCATCCTTCCCTGGTGGCCCTGCAGGTCCAGGGGGCCCCTGCGGCCCAGGGACAGCCCGTGCATGGGGGCTCTGCACCACGGGGCCTGCGAGACCCTGGGAGGAGGAGAAGGCAAGGCTGGAGGGCCACACACACACTGATCTGCCCACCCCACCACTCCTGTGTCCTGGGCTGGGTCAGTACCACACAGGGACACAGGGTGGACACACACAGGGGACACAAACAAGAGTCGACATGTATAGGGTTCGGGCTGGTGGCACCACAGGGGCCTGCCCAGTTGTCCCCGCTCCCTGCCCACATGCTCCTCATGGTCTGGCTAGAGCCTCCCAGCCGTGCCCACCTGGTGCCAGGCGTAGGGACACAGAGGAAGGGGATGGGCTCAGAACTCAGTCGGGTCACCAGTGAGGGGACCAGAGGGACCCACTACTCTGGGGCCCCCATGGGTCTGGGCCAGGGCTGTGGCCTCACCTCTTCCAGGACGTGGCTGCTGTCCCAGGTGATGACTGAACTTGAGCCAGGAAGGGTCTGAGCTGGGGGTGGGGGACAGAGGTCAGGCCCTGAACATGGCCCAGCCTCTGCCCTCAGCTCACGCCCCACTCCAGGGCAGCACACACTCCAGTTCTCTCTCATACTCAGTACGCACACACACACTCCACTTCTCTCTCACTCACTGTCACACACACACACTCCAGTTCTCTCTCATACTCAGTACGCACACACACACTTCACTTCTCTCTCACTGTTATCTCTCTCTCTCTCTCTCTCACACACACACTCACTCCACTTGTCTCACACTCACTGTTCTCTCTCTCTCTCTCTCTCTCTCTCTCTCTCTCTCTCTCTCTCACACACACACACACACACACACACACACTCCTCTCGCCGAGCCCCTAGAATCCCCTGCACAATCACGACCCTCCCCCTGAACGCCCCAGTCTCCCAAGGACGAGTACGTTCTCGAAGAACCTGATGGTCTCACGTGGGAACAGCACTGTCACACACAGTGACCTAACGCTGCCGGCTTCAGGCTTCCCCACTGCCCAGCGGTGTCCTGTGGGACTTCTTTTGGGGAAATGGTGACAGTGGGGAAACCAGGCCCCACCAAGGATCCTGCCCAGAGGCCAGCTCTGGCGCAATCAGCCCGGCCTGAGCGGCGCATGTCCCAGAGCTGTGCACGCACCACCCCGCAGAGAGAGGTGGCCCAGGCCAGCGCCGTGCGAGAGCATGTGTGAGTGTGCGTGTGTGTCCGTCCCCATCGCCCCTGCTCCTTGCTTCTCCCATTTGTCAATTTCCTCACCAGCTGCAGGGTGGGCGCCTTACCCTCTGTGCTTGACACGTAATTTGTGGGTGAATTTTGAGAATGTTCCCCAAAACCTTTCACCCGATCATTCCAGCATCACAGAGTCCGTTAGCAAACACAGGGCTCGTGCTGGGTTGAAATGTCCCGGGCACTTGGTGACCTGCAGAGGCGCCGTCTTCAGAGGGAAGTTCAGAGGAGTGTCTGACCCTCCTGGGGTTTGACCGGCTCCGGGACAGCCTAGCAGCAGAGCTGGGGGACCGGATGGATTTGAGGCCCTTCATTCCACTTGGACCTGACGACTCCCGAGGGAGCTCTCACTGCCAGGGCTGCACAGCACCACCCGCGTGCAGAGCTCTGGGCGACTCCTGTCCTGTTTCCAGCAGAAACGGAAGCTGCATCCATGTGTGGGCACCTCCCACCACCCCACCCTCTGCTCTGCTCAGAGCCCTGCCTCCTGGCCCAGGTGGATGCCGCCCAAGCAGCCCTGACGCCCCTTCCCCTGGACCCACTGAGTCACACGTCAGCCTCAGGAGGGCAGCCCAGCCCCTTCCCCCGATGGCGTGGGGTGGGAACCGCCCAGGATGCATTCCAGGAATTAGTGTGATTTAAGGCAGATTTAAAAGCCCTGCCTATGCGAACATTTAAAATTGCAAAAAGCATCACTAAGAGAAGAGGAAAGGGACCTCCGTACAGGGAGAGGGACTGTGTTTCTGGGTCAGGAGGCTCCGTGTTCTTTCTTTAGACTCGGTATTCGTGAGCTGTCCCAGCCCCTCCCCCAGTACTGACTTAGGGACTCAACGGCATTCCAACCCAAACCCCAGCCGGCTGTTCTTAAAAACACACACCGACAAACCGATTCTAAAGTTCGTAAGAAAGGGCACAGGACAGAGAACAGCAGAGCAGTTGTGTCAAGGACGGGGGGTTCTGGGAAACAATAAACAATCAGGACCTGATCCCGGGCCTCCGCACAAGGCTGCATCCACACTGGCAGTGCGTCCCACCGTCGGACACACAGGCAGACCCACAGACACAGGGGAGTCCAGAGACAGGCCCACACAGACGGCAGCTGGCGCTCAGCAAAGGCCCCAGCGCAGCTCGGGGTTGGGGAGGAGGATGCGCTTTTTGATAAACAGAGCTAGAAAAACTGAACATTATAAGCAAAAAATAAAAGAACCAAGATCCATACTTTATGCCCAGACGGCCCCTGGACACACAGGACAGTGAGGCGGGGTGGGGTGGGGCTGCCCCGTGGCCCAGGGGGCGTGCGCCCCTCACTCAGAACTCTTGGGGGGCCAGGTGTTCTGCCCACCTTGCCATCCTGCCTGCGCCTTGGGCAGCACGTCCCCGACAGATGCCCCAGGCAGCACGTCCTCAGCCTCGGAGGGACGATCCTGGGGGACCGCTGGACGGTTCTCACTCATCCGTTCTCTTTTCTGTTTCTAATCTGGCTGCACTGACCATGTATTATTTTATTAACTTAAAACGCAATCAATGCTTTTATTCTAAATGAAAAAGGTCTATATAATCTTCTAAAACAGCGGTTCTCAACCTGTGGGTCGCGACCCCTTTGGGGGTCGAACTACCCTCTCACAGGGGTCGCCTAAGACCATCAGAAAACACATATATAATTAAATATTGTTTTTGTGATTAATCACTATGCTTTAATTGTGTTCAATTTGTAACAATGAAATTGGGGATCACCACAACATGAGGAACTGTATTAAAGGGTCGCGGCGTTAGGAAGGTTGAGAACCACTGCTCTAAAACCTCGACATAAATGTGCAGACAGAACTGCACAGATGTCCCCTTGAGATTCCCATTCCCTGGTTATTCAGCCTGACGCGCATCTAGGCACCGCCATGAAGATGTGATTGGCAGGTGACTAATGAGTGGACCTGAGCACAGGGAGTTTATTCTGGAAATCTGAGGTATGACCCAATCATTACCCAAGGTCCCAACACAGAAGAGGCAGGCAGGAGAGGTGAGGCGGACGGGGTCCCGAGGAGGCGCTGAGGCATGTGGGCGACCCCTGGACCCCGAGAATGGTCCCTGGCTGAGAGCAGCAAAGCACCTGGACTCTCCATCCCACCACCCGGGCCTCCTGCAGGGAGCAGCCTGCCCACCCGCTCTCAGCCCCGGGCTCCGCACAGGACTCCCACCTGCAGAGCCGTGAGGCAAGACGGCGCGGCTGGACCTGCGGCAGTTTGTTGTGATGCCGCAATGAACTCTGACACACTCCGTTTCCCATGCATTCCGGGCACGCTGCCCCTGCTCCACAGGCCTGTGCTTGTGCACTCCCTCGGCCAGCGCACCTCCCAGGCCGCCAGGGGACGTCCCCGACCCCCGTGCGGATCCCAGGGTGGACCCATCTCACAGAGGCTCTCATGTCCCCTAGCGACCCCCTGGGCCCCGGGCTGAGCAGTGGCGTGGCACTCCGGTAGCACAGTCCAGCCAGTCCCACAAATACCCCAGAAAAGACACGAGACACACACCCTGGGCAAGAGAAGGACGTGTCCCAGCAGCCGCTCTGCCCCGTTTCTCCTGGGGCAGCTTATTCCCACAGGGGACCCCGCATGTGCCAAGGTGAGGGGGCAGGGCAGGTGCTGACCACTCCCCAGGCTGGGGCTTCTGCCTGCGATGGACGGGAGAGCCTCACCCGCAACACACACGTGCACACAGCACTAACACGCACATATACCACAAACATGCACAGCACTAACACACACATATACCACGAACACACACACCACGAACACACACACCACGAACATGCACAGCACTAACACGCACACATACAACTAACACGCTCATATACCAGTAACACGCACACACCCACAAGAGCTTTACCTCCCAATATAGACACAGTGGTTTGTTCCTCGATTTCTTCTGTTCTGGAATCTTCTGAGTGGCTGCCTTCAGCCAAGGGAGGAGAAGTGACCGGGGGAGCCTCGGGGGGGCTGGGCTTTAGGGGTGCCCCCTGGCAAGGTGAGAGTGGGAAGACGGCTCCGTTAGTCAGCAAACTTGGATGTCCTGTGAATGTGTGTGCTGGCACATGACAGGTTTAGGTTTATGCTGCTGACCTCCCCAGGCCCACCAACTTCCCCATGCGAGGGAGGGACCAGCGCCCACTCCCCAGGCTCCGGGCGGCAACTCGGGGACAGTCCAGAGCCCAGCTCCTTCCCGTGGGCCCCGCAGAGAAGGGCCGTGGTCAGCACTGTCACCGATGCCCTCGGGAGGGATCCGGTGGTTCACTGCACACGCTGGCGTGGCTGTGGCGTGTCCTTGGCGAGGGCCCCACCTGGCACTCCATGGCTGGGTGACTGCCACCCACCCCGCCCGGAGGGCATAAGGCACTCTGCTCTGAAAAACCGGTCTTCCCTGTTCTCAGAGGCACCATGGAGTCGAGGACGTGGGTGCAAGTGGATGTTCAAACACGCAGGCAAGACACTTCCTGCAGCCGGCCACCCCCATTTGGCATGAACACCCTGGGGATGCTGTGTGTGGGTGACGGTCACCCTGGGAGTCTTGTCTGAGGGCTCCCTCCCCAGCCCCCCTGTCAGGCAGGCAAGCAGCAGCCAGGGCCGGGACACCAGGCCTTCCCTGTGGCTGGGACCTCCACCTGAACCAAGCCCGCCCACGCCATAGAGGCTTCTGCCCAGTCCCTCTGATGGTCAGCAGCCTCGCTCATCAGTGGCCTGCTAGTGGGCATAGCCAGGGACAGGCTGCAGGCTCAGGATCAACCTGTCTAAATAGGGACCCCATTTTTGGTCTTTGACTCTCCAGGCCAACGGTCACCAACAGGTGGTCCACAGATCACTGGTGGTCCGTGAGGTCCGAAAGGTTGGTGACCGCTGTTCCAGGCTATTAAGTGGACAGATCACGAGAATTCTCGCTTCATATTACAGTGTTTTACAAAGTATCATGCTTTAAAAAAATATCAGCTTGTAAGAAGATGTAATAAATAACTTCAAAATGCAGTGGGTATTGAATTTTAAAGCATGCCTTTAATATTTATGTAAAACGTTTTTTGTACTTGTTCAATAGAAACTTATCTGGCCACTGGGTAAAGCTAGCAATAACACTACTGGTCCGCAATGTGTGAAGAGAGGCCACCAAGCTGTGGCATTTCACGCTGTGGTCCCAGCACAGCTCACACACCATGGTTTTGTGGGGTCACTGCATCCCCAGTGGCTGGTGTGTGGCCCAGGCACCCAGGTGGAGATAAGAGCCTGGCGGGCAAAAGTGCACGATCTCAAATCCAGCCGTGTCTGTGAGGCTTAGCGGTGGAGGTACACACAGGCAGCCTGGCCCTTGGGGGGCTGTTTTGGGCCACCACCTACTGACCCATGTCCAGGAACCCACCATGCAGGTGGGTGAGCCACCTGCCCCACCTCCACCCTGGCAAGCCCAGGGGTCCCAAGCCCTGCCTGGGGGGCAGGGGCGTGCTGACCGTCCATCCCAGGGCAGCTCAGCACGCCTCCTGTTATGCCCTGGATGCCCGAGCCCTGGCGTAGACGGTGTGACACAGATGATGGGAACGGAGGGCCCAGCCCTTTTCACATCCCTGAGACACACTCCCCCCTGCATCGTATCAGCAGCGTGAGCTGAGAAACTCACTGAGCTGGCCTCGTGCTGCCCTGCATGGCTTCCCCTTCTCTGACTTACTCGCTAGTCCCTTGGGGCCCTACCAGCCAATGGGAGGCACAGTCAGGATGTCAGGGTCACCTGAGGGACTCAAGGAGCGTGCAGAATTAGAAAAACTGATTTTCTAATGAGCAGGAGCATGGCGCCCTGGCCGGTTTGGCTCAATGGATAGAGCGTCAGCCTGCGGACCGGGGGGTCCCAGGTTCGATTCCGGTAAAAGGGCACATGCCTGGATTGCGGGCTCGGTCCAACGTGCAGGAGGCAGCCAATCAATGATTCCCTCTCATCCCTGATGTTTCTATCTCTCTCTTCCTCTTTAATGTCAATAAAAATATATTTTTTTTAAAAAATGAGGGAGCACGGCCCAGGCTGGGCTGGGGGCACTCACCTCTTCCTTCTTGAGAAGCTCCGGGTTCTCCGCCAGCCCACTTCCGAAGTCCCCTGACGCCTGAGGGTTCACAGAAAGGAAGAAGCTGGTGACTAAAGCCCCGGCCCAGCAGGGCCTGGAGAGCAAACCAGGCAGGTCCCGCCTGTCCCAGACCCATCCCAGGCCCTGTCCCAGACCCATCCCAGGCCCTGTCCCAGACCCATCCCAGGGCCTGTCCCAGACCCATCCCAGGCCCTGTCCCAGACCCATCCCAGGCCGGGCAGGAGGAAGAGGGGAGACAGGGGGTGGGAGGGCGAGGGGAGACGGGGGGCGGGAGGGAGAGGGGAGACGGGCGGGGGGGGGGGGCCGGGAGGACAAGGGGAGACGGGGGGCGGGAGGGAGAGGGGAGACGGGGGGGGGGGAGAGAGAGGGGAGACGGGGGGCGGGAGGGAGAGGGGAGACAGGGTAGGGGGCGGGAGGGGTGGTTTTTTGGTCACCAGGAGGGAGCTGGCCCTCTGAGGTGTCAGCTGGCCATCAGTGAGGCTTGCCCAGTCAGACCCATTAGAACGGCCCACTGGAAATCAATGTGGCTCCGGGCCAGACACACAAAGAACCATAAAGAAGCATGTTCCTCTCTTCCCACGTGTCATCCTGTCCCGGGTCACCGTCCTGGAAACGGCCCAGAGGCTTATCAGCGCACAGGGCACACGGTGGACAGGGAGCAGAACAGAAGGCAGCTGAGGGGACAGGACCGGACGACCTCACTCTCTTCACAGCTGTGTCCACAGAGGCAGGTCTGTGGCCTGGAGCCTCCCCCAGGACACGGCCTTCCTCCTATCTGTCCACACCTGAGAACAGGTGGACGTGCCTCCTCAGGTCCCACCTGACTGTGTGCATGCACACGCACACGCACACGCACACTCACACACGTTTGCGGTGCTGACTATCAGCTATCACCTCCGGGCTGTCCTGGGCCCAGTGTCCACCAGCATTCACTTTGCGTGTGTTTTGAGTGGAGAGTTCCAGGGAAGGAGGGGCTATAGGGCAATTGAAAATGTACCAGGTTCCTGGTACCTGAAACGGCATCTTTCAGAGACCTTTCTTGTCCCATCACTTTGGGGTTCCTGGGGCGAAGGTCGGCCCCTGTTGGCTGGGGCTCTCCTCCCACCAGGTGAGGGTGGGGGTGGGGGTAGAGGAGGGAGACTCACCCCATCATCATCGTCGTCATCGTCCTCCAGGCAGTGCATGGGGCTCACCTGAGGGTCACTGCGCACCCTCAGCTCCGCGATCATCCCCTACACGCAGAGGGAGAGAGAGGTCATGGGTGGTCCTGGGGCGGGCGGGCGGCGGGGGGTGAGGGGGGCACAGAGAGACCCTGACTCACTGAGCCTGGCATCATGAGGTCAAAATTTCAGGGGACATAAACCAGCATGAGAGGGGCCATGCCCTGGGTCAGGCCAGTGCTGCCCCTGGGCAAACCTCAGGCGCAGCAGGAAACAGAGTTGGATTAACTGGTTGGAATCCAGGTCTTAACTCTCTTTGCAACGTCACCTTTTCATAAAATAAGTGAGGAGCAGCGGACAAAACAGCCCATAGCGACTGGAGTGAGCTCTGGGTTCTCTGTGCACATGGGCCCCTCAGCCGGGGCAATTTCACCCGTTCGCTCACTCATCCATTTACTCACTCACCCTCTCCATCCCTCCTTCCCACACAGGCTCCCTCACATGCTCCAGCCCTGCACCGGGCACCGGGCACCGGGCACCGGGACACGGCGGTGAACAGGGCCCTGCCACCTTAAGGCTGAGTGTGGATCTTAGAGGCGATCGTGCCCAGGTAAGAAAAAGATGAGGTGTGTCACTGAAAGTGGTGCCCCTGAGGGAGATGAGGCAGATGGCACTGGGTGGGGGGAGCTGGGAGGGCAGCAGACACAGGCGGGGTAATGTCCTGAACTGAGTACAGAGGGTCCACCCTGTGGAGAGGACATGGGGCACCTACTCAAAAGGGGGCCCTACGCATGAGGCAGGGAGCCAGGTGGGGACAGCAGAGATGATGAGGACTCAACCCTGGCTGCACGGGGGCCCTCTCTGATCTCCAAAGGGTAGAGGAGCAAAGGGTGGCACCAAGTGCAGTGTCTGGATCTCAGCCGACTCTCGGAGCCAAGTAGGTGAAGCTGGGGCCCAGGGGCCTCCCAGCGCCCACGGGACTCCTGCGAACCCAGGCGGATCCTGGGCCGGTGCCATGCGATGTCCCTGGGACACAGCACAGCAGGCTGCTCTGCACTGCGGGTTCTGTCTTTGATGCCACTTCCTAAAACGCTTCCCACCTGGAAACTGGGAGTGCTCTCAGGGCTCTCTCTAGCATTTTCTGTTCTACTGAACATCTTGATCCACTGGGACTGACTTCCCTGCAACTGTTCTTAAATAGAGACCATAAAGCAGCATCTTCCTTGCTTTCCACGTGTCCTCCTGTTCCCGGGTCCCTGTCCTGGGAAACCGCCCAGAGGCTTATCACAGCGCACAGGTCACGCGGCGGGCACGGAGCAGAACAGAAGGCAGCTGCTCAGTTCTAAGAAGCACTTTTTAACCACCCTTCACAGAAAGTCTAGGTCAGAGGTCAGCGGACATTCTCTGGAAAGGGCCAGTTGGTCAGTATGTCCAGGCCTTTGTCACAAGGACTGTGTTGTACCAGGAAATCGACCAGGACAGTATGTAAAAGACGGGGCGTGACTGTCCAACCAAACTGTAGGGACACCAACCGTTTTACTTCATAAGATCTGCACGTGTCACAAAATGTTCTTTTTTTCCTAACCATTTAAGCACAGGAAGGTTGGCTAGCCTACAGGCTGTATGAAAACAGGTGGCGGGATGGACCTGTCTGAGGGCCATGTGCAGACTCCGGCTTCGGTCATTCTTCTGTTTATTCCTCCAAATGCCCTTCGGACTCCCTTTATCAGCTGACCCTTGAGCTCATGACCTTCCTATTCTGCACCAACAAGGGACATGTGACCACCAACCACCAAACACCCAGCTGAGCCCGCACCTGGAGCTCCACTCATCTTTCGAGGCTCCGCTCAGGCTGCCTCCTCCAGGAAGTACCCCTGGAGTCCCTCCCCAGGCCAGTTAGACTCTCTGGGGGCCAGTTCTGCTTGACTCCATGTTCCCCCACCCACCTCCACTACTGATGATGAGGCCTGTGGGACAGTGTACGTGTGTGTGTGTGTGTGTGTACACATTACAGGCATGTGTGTTATGTGAATATGTGCATGGTCTTATGAGTGTGCACGCATATGGGCACGGGTGTGGGGGAGGTATGCACCCCAGTGTCCACCACCACCCCAGCTCTAAGGGTGCCATCACCCAAAGGAAGTGTAGGCCAGTCTGGACTAAAATTGCAAGGGTCAGCCTCTGGGGTGAGCAGCAGCATCACATCTGAGATGCAAACTGTTGGCCCACGAGCCCCACTGAGGGAGGGGCAGGAGAACCCCAGGTGACAGTCACCCGGGTTGAGAGCTCAAAGAGACGGCCGGAGGGCCAGAGGTTAAAATCCTGGAATGCCCCTCGGTGGCACTTTGTGTGTGAGGGTTGGGCAGGGGCGCTTCTGGCAGGTAGGGGGTCAGGGTGCTGTATGTCCCCCATGACCAGCCACTCACTCACACTGCCTGCGAGGCTCCGCGCCTCCAAGAGACCAGGCCCACAAAGGCCTGAATGACGAGGGCAGGACAGCTCAGATCCCAGCCGCCGCTGGGGCTGGCAACTTCCCGAGGACGGAGTTAGCTGGGGAAGACATCACTGGTGCAAAAGCCACAAGACCCACTGCAAATATTGAACAGACTTAGAACTACGTCAGGAAATCCAGAGATTTCATTAATAAAGACCATTTAAACTATGTCCTGCCACTGCTACACCACGGGTTACATGTCTTAAAGATGCCTGTGATGATCAAAACCTTACTTCCCATGAGTGACAGGGTTCCAAGCGTTTGGTCAGCATGAGCTGGGGGGCCCCAGGACCCCCTCAGTCAGGAGTGTGGCCATGGTGGGGGGAGGCCTATGAGGGTTGGAGACGCTCACACTCTCCCAGTTGCTCCCCGCCATCCTCGGCGTCGAGCCTGCCCCGGTGGCCCAAGCCCAGGTGGCCGGTGGGCAAGCTCCTGGCTTCCGTGGGCGAAGCGCTGGTGTATGTAATCCAGCCAACAAAGCCACAGGTGAGCAACGGTGGCAATGCCCGCACTTCTCACTGAACATCACGGACTGACTGCGGATGTGCCAGGAACAGGTCAGGCCCGGCCCCGCCTGCCTGGAGGCTGCGGACAAGGGTCCAAGGGATTCGAGGGCAGTTCGTCTGACAACAGACCCTGAGGCCGAGACAGAACCATAAAGGAAAGCCCCGACTAAGAGGAAGGTGGCTTCACAAAGAAGCAAACAGGGAAAGGACCGGCAAAGACATATGGAACAGTGGCATCTGAACGGGTAAAAAGGGGGAGGTAGACACACAGACACTGAACAAGAGTCGGACGTAGCATGTTAACAAGCAAAACACTGTAATGACTGCGTGTGACAAACCGCTTCCAAGGGATGTTTATAACCAAATCTGACAAGAATAAACCTGAAACACCAATGGGGTTCCAGAATTTTCTGGCAGGAGAAAAGAATACAGGTTCTGTAAGGAGCCACAGGACCCGTCGGGAGGACACCCCTGAGCTTTCGTTTCTGCCAAAGGAGATAAATCACTCGACTGGAGTGATTCTTTCCTAAGACTCTCAAGGCAAACGTCTGAAACACCTTGTACTGATCAGTCTTGTCAGACAACAGGCTGCTCCCCTCACCTAGCTGGAATCGGGCCAGAAACCCACACAGAACACTCCTCAAACCTCCCGTCTGCGCAGACACAGGAGTCAGACCTCGCCCGCACTGAATGTGACACAGTGGACAGGAATCAGGGCCACAGCCCAGAGCCAAACACCAGCCTTAAACTCCCCGTTTCTGTCTTTCTAACCCCAAAGACCTGGCTAGGATACAATGTCTTAGGAGTCTCCCCCAGGCCAGATTAAACCACATAAACACTTTAAATATCCCAATGATGTTTAAAAAGTGCAAGGCAAAAAGGCAAGTGACAGCCCTAGCCAGTTTGGCTCAGTGGATAGAGCAGGGGTCCTCAAATTTTTTAAACAGGGGGCCAGTTCACTGTCCCTCAGACCGTTGGAGGGCCGGACTATAGTTTAAAAAAATATATATGAACAAATTCCTATGCACACTGCACATATCTTATTTTGAAGAAAAAACACAAAACGGGAACAAATACAATATTTGTATTTGCGTGTGGCCCGCGGGCCGTAGTTTGAGGGCCCCTGGGATAGAGCGTTGGCCTGTGGACTGAAGGGTCCCAGGTTTGATTCCCGTCAAGAGCACATGCCCAGGTTGTGGGCTCCATCCCCAGTAGGCAGCCAATCAATGATTCTCTCTCACCATTGATGTTTCTAACTCTCTCTCTGCCACTCCCTTCCTCTCTGAAACCAATAAAAAAAATATATATATATATTTTTTTAAAAGGCAAAAGACAAACTGGGAAGTAATATCTGCAGCACACAAAACAAAGGGTAGGTTTCTTTCATATGTAAAGAGTTTGTAAAAACCAACAGGAAATGGCGTGAACCATCAAAACAGAAATGCAAAGAACATAAGCAGGTCCCTCACAAAAGAAGAAATACAAATAGCCAATAAACACATGAAAAAAAAATCAAAGTCTGTCTTCACTCACAGCAAGAAACGCCAATTAAAACCCCCAGATGCAGCTTGCTGATGCATCCAACTGGCAGTCATGTTTTTGCACAAATAACGTGTGGCCCTGGGGGGAAGCCTGTGGTCTCCTCCCTGCAGGAGGAGTGTGGCCGCCCTGAGCCCCCTGAGCCCTGGGCAGCCCCATGGTCAGTTTTCTGTTAAACCCGCAAAGACGTATGGAACAATGGCATACTTTCCCGTCTAGAAAAATGCCCGGGAGGTCACACAGCAAACTGCCAGCGAGCACGGCCCCTCCCTGGGTGAGACGTCTCTCTGTGACGCCTTCCAGTTAATCATGTTTGAGGATCAAAATGAAAACACAAAGAGGCCCAGTTTGGTATCAAAGTCCTGCTGGCCCCCCGACCCCACGGGTGAAAGTTTCTGCCAAAGGGGAAAGGCCAGCTTTCAGAAGCCGAATCACCAGGACTTAGAACAACTTGCATCAAGCAGCTTTTGTCTGGGTAATAATTAACTTTCTGTCCCCTGAGGCACGTCGCCCATCAGCCTACACAGGGACCCCTGTGCGGGGCGGGCCAGCTGCAGACGGGCTGTAATGTTAGAATTGAGTCAGCTCGAACCGAGGGTGCCCACGCCGTGTTTCCAGGAGGCCGGGTTCCAGCTAAAGGTTCCACGTGTAGGGGCCGAGGGCCCAGGACAAAGAACCCACCCAAGTTCTGGGGTTGGCCTCCCCCCAGATGAAGGCCAGGGTCCGGCCCAGGGAGTGGGGACCTCCTGGGGACACAGTAGAGACAGCACTGCTGGGGAAGTCCTGCCCACACCGCTCTGAGTGGCCGCTGAGCAATTTGGTAAAATAATAACAACGGCACAATTGACGCTGGCACCGGGCATGGAGCCCTGGCCCGGCCCAGTGGGTGTGCAGTGTTCATGGGGAACAGCTTATCCCCAGAAGGGCCCAGGCCTGCTCCTACCCTCTGCCGTTGCCATCTTAAAATTCTTAATTATGGACCACGGGGCCCTTCGCTTGCCTCGTGCAGATGGTGGCAGTTAGAAAGATGGTCCCAAGGGGGCCGCAGACAGACCCCAAGGGGCCAGAGCACCAGGGAATAAGACACATTGGGACCAGGCAGACCCTGGGGCCTGAAGTCAGGTAGGGACCGATGGCCACTCCCCCAGGGCTGGTCCAGTCCTCAAGCAGCAGCCACAGTTACCTGGAACTTGTCGGGGTCCGCTTCCCCGGCCTGAGCCACAAAGAAGCCGGAGCCGGGCTCCAGCTCCAGGGCGCGTGGGGACCGCGCCAAGGACACCCCCTGGATCTTCTCGCAGTCCACAAAGAGCGTCACGGTGTCATCGTCCACACTGAGGGCAAAGCGCGTCCACTGGCCGGTGAAGGCGGGCAGGGCAAAGCTGGCCGCCGTGCGTGTCCGGGCCGTGCCCGGCTCGGTGTACAGGAGCTGGATGTGCTGTTGGCCGTCACTCACGCCCGACAGCTTCACGCCCACGGAGACCACTGCCTGGGCTGCATCCGTGATGGCGAACAGCACCCCCGCGGCCTCGGTGGCCGGCTGCACGTGGAAGAACAGCGAGAAGTCACGGAAGAACGGGCTGGGGAAGTGGTACCGCGCCACCTGGCCGCTGTTGGCATCTGGACCAAAGACGTAGGCTGGTCCCACGTCGGGGTCATCAATCTGGGTGACCTGCTGGGGCAGGGGCTCCCCGAGCAGCTGGAGGAGCCCCACCTCTGTGACCACTCCCTCTGTGAAGAGGAAAAAGACACCTTGTGAGGCTGTGTGCAGAGCACAAAGGGGAAACCGAGTCATGCCCCTGGCACCGGCTCTGGTCCTCTGGGCTCTGCTGGCCGGGGAGGTGGACGGATACCCTATCTTATCCAGACACACGTTGGGCCAGAACATGTTGGCCATAAACCCCTAAACCATCCCCTCGACAAGCTTGCAGGCTGTGGGGTGGGGGGAGGGCGGGCAGGATGCAGCAGGGACCATTCCAAACCAGCATGGCAGGAGGAGGGGCAAGGAGCCTGCTGTGAAGGGGCCGGGGGTTCTGAGCCCACCTGCAACCTTGCCCCGCACCCCGTCCTCATCCCACGCTCAGAACATGTCCTCACCCCATCACTCATCATCCCCACGCTCGGGCCCCCCGCGGGGATCCACAGGAGCAGGGCACGGGCAATAGGGGAAAGACAGCTGTGCACCGGGCTGTCCCCTGCAGCGTGACCCTCATCAGAACCAGCCCAGAAACACTCCTAGAAGAGCAGAACGTGTGAGGGGCTGTGCCTCCTGGAGGACTTGGCTTAGCCGGGTCGGTCCTATGGCTTCCATGTCTGCACTGACACTCAATACAGCAACTCACACCCAGTCCCCCAGGTTGGCTGGGGCTTGGATGTGACAGCTTGGCTGAGGCTGTTGCATTGGGCTTCTGGGAACCAAGTCAGCACGGACCAAGGGTGGACGCGGTGTTTCCAGGAGGCGGGGGTTCCAGCTTAAGGTTCCAAGTGCAGGGGCTCCCCCCGTCCTGGTGTGTCCACACTGGGGTGACCTGGAGAGCAGCCTCGTGAGGGGTGACCACTGGCGGGAGGTCTGCTTTCTCAACCCACAGATGCTCAAGCTAGCGTGGTCCCACCGGCCCCACCGGCCCCACCTGCCTTCTAAACACCCGGGAGGCTCATGCGTCCCTTCCATTCATGCCCCTCAGGAGCCCACGGTCAGAACCGCTCGTGTGTCCTCCTCCTGGGCCATCGGTGTCACAGAGCACGAGTTCTGACTGACATCCCCCAGCACTTGGAGGCCCCTCGGTGGCAGGAGCCCAGGCGGGGACCCAGCCAGGGTGCTGGGTTCTCCCCTCATTTCTGTCCAGCAGGAGGGACCAGAGGCCCTGCTGTCCATGATGCTGACCCTGGGCCGGAGCAGGGCCTGACCTGACCGTGTGCCTGGACCTGCCCAAGCCCTCGCATGCAATACGGAGCATGTGGGGGCCACTAGTCTCAGGCTCCCATGCCCTAGGAGCCAGGAATGCTGAGCGTTGGGGCAGAGGGCCAGGCTACGTCCCCACGCAGCGTGTGGTCACTGCTGGACACAGGAGGGCAGGCACCAGCTCAAGGAGAGACCGGTGCATGCATGACTTCCCCGCACATCCACTTTGCCTGGCGGAGCCTGACTCTGCGGCCAAAGTTGGCCAAGAGCCCTGATCCAAGGCCTTTCCTCTCAAGACCCCCACCTACAGTCTGGGTGGGGTCCACCTCCAGAGTGTGAGTCACACAGGAGAGAGATGCTTCTGGGAGGCAGCAGTGATGTGTGGGGGTCCCGAGGAAGGCTGCGTGGAGCCAGCAGGCGTGAGTGTGACAGTGAGTGCAAGTGTGAGTGTGTGTGTGCGTGTGTGCGTGCATCTATGTGACTGCTGTGTGTGATGGACACCTGGGTCTGGCCCACCAGCAGGACCAGGCTGACCTGGGACTTTCTGGGGCAGGCACAGGGAAGAAATGCTCACCCCAACTTCCTAAGGCAAGTTGTCTTATAAGAGTCCCTGAGAAAAAAATAAAAACAGGAGAAAGAGCCACCGCAAGGGGACATGCACTGTGAGTACCTGCCAGGGTTGGCCCCCAGGGTCAGTGTTGTGGCTCTGCATGGCCCTGACTGCCCGCCATGTGGCAGCGCTGCCAGCCAGCCAGGGCTCCCACTGATCTCAGCCTCCCTGAGGGTAAGACCCTCATGCAGACGGGAAGTGGGGCAGGCACAGGGAAGCACAATTTCCTCCACCTGGTAAAGAATATCTACAAAAAACCTACAGCTAACATCATACTTAACGGTGAGAAACTTGAACCTCTCCCACTAGGATCAGGTACAAAGCAGGAATGTCCCCTCTCTACTTCTTTTCAACATCATACTGGAAGTCCTAACTAATGAAATAAGAAAAGGAAATAAAATACACAAGTTAGAAAGAAAGAAATAATACTGTCTTGTTTGCAGATGATATAATCATCTATGTAGAAAATTCAAAAGAATTAACAAACAACCCGCCCCCCCTACCCCCCCCCCCCACACACCTCCTAGAGCTAATACGGTAAGTGATCATAGCAAGGTTGTGGGATACAGGATTAATATACAAAAGTCAATCTGTTTTCTACATACCAGCAAAGAACAAGTGGAATTTGAAATTAAAAACAGAATACTATTTACAGAACACCAAAATTAAATACTTAGATATCAATCAAACAAAATATGTACAAGATCTACATGAGGAAAACTACAAGACTCTGAAGAAAGAAATCACAGAACTAAAGAAATGTAGATATATTCCATGCTCATAGATTAAAAAAGACTCAATATTGTCAAGATGTCAGTTCTTCCCAACTGAATCTATAGATTCAAAGAAATCTCAATCAAAATCCCAGATAGTTATTTTGTGAATATCGACAAACAGATTCTAAAGTATATGGAGAGAGAAAGACCCAGAATAGCCAATGCAATTCTGAAGCAGAAAAATAAAGTTTTTCTAAAAGTACAGTGATCAAGACTCTGTGGTATCCTTGAAACAACAAAGTGATCAATGGAACGGAATAGAGAACTCAGGAAGAGAGCCACATAAATACACTCAACTGATCTTTGACAAAAGAGCAAAGGCAATAGAATGGAGTAAAGATAATATTTTCAACAAATGGTGCTGGAACTGCTGAACGCCAACGTGCAAAAAATTACATCTAGACACGGACCTCATACCTCTCACAGGAATTAACTCACCGTAGATCACAGACCTAAATGTAATGTGCAAAACTATAAAACTGCTAGAAGATAACAGGAAAAACTCTGATGACCTTGGATATGGCAATGACTTTTTAGATATAACACCAAAGGCACAATCCATGAAAAAAACATCATTGATAAGCTAAACTTCATTTAATTTCTTTAAGATTTGAAACTTCTGTTATGCAAAAGGCGCATTAAGACAGTAAGAAGACACACCACAGACTGGAGGGAATATTTTCAAAACATGTATCTGATAAAAGGAGGTACATCTAAAACATACAAGAACACTCAAAACTCAACAATAAGAAAACAAACAACCCGATTGAAAAGTGGGCCAAAGATCTTAGCAGGCACCTCACCAAAGAAGAGGCAAATATGGCAAATAAACATATGAAAAGGTGCTCCACATCACATGCACCAGGGTGTGCAAATTAAAACAACCACGAGACACGACTTCACACCTATTAGAAGGGCCACAATCAGGAACACTTGACAACCAAGTGCTGGCCAGGGTGTGGAGCAACCGGAACTCACAGTCACTGCTGGTGGGAATACAACCCGGTGCAGCCACTGTGGGAGACAGCTGGGTGGTTTATTATAAAACTAAACATACTCTTACCCTATAATCTAGCAATCACACTCTTTGGTATTTACCCAAAGGACTTGAAAACTTATTTCCACACAGAAACCTGCACACAGATGTGTACAGAAGCTTTATTCATAACTAGAGGCCTGGTGCACAAAATTTGTGCACTTGGTGGGGGGTCCTTCAGCCCCATCTGCGCCTTCTTGAAGTCCGGGAGCCATCGGCGGATGCCTGACTGATGACTTAGCACTGCTGCGGAGGCAGGAGAGGCTCCCGCTACCCCCACTGCACTCACCAGCCATAAGCCCGGCTTCTGGCTGAGTGCGCTCCCCCTGTGGGAGCACACTGACCACCAGGGGGCAGCTCCTGTGTTGAGTGTCTGCCCCCTGGTGGTCAGTGAGCGTCATAGTGACTGGTCGTTCTGCCGTTCGGTCGATTTGCATATTAGCCTTTTATTATATAGACTTGCCCAAACTTGGAAGCAACCAATATGTCTTTCAGCAGGTGAATGAGTAAATAAACTGTGGAACATTTAAACAATGGAATATTATTAAGTGATTAGAGGCCTGATGCACAAAATTCGTACAAGGGGTTCGTTCAGCCCTTGCAGCCCCGGCTTCGTCCTGAAGGTCTTCCAGAAGGCCGTCCGGACGGTCATTCTGCTGTTCAGTCTAATTAGCATATTAGCTCTTTATTATATAGGATAAAGAGAAATGAACTATAAAGCCATCAACGACATGGAGGAAACGTTAATGCATACTCAGTGAAAAAAGCCAGTCTTTAAAAACGCTACATCATATATTATTCCAACTCTATGACGTTCTGGAAAAGGCAAAACTGTGGAGACAGTAAACGTTCAGTGGTTGCCAGGGATGGGGTGAGGGCCGGATGAACAGGTGGAGAAGAGAGGATTTGTTTAGGGCAGGGAAAACACTCTATATTATACTAGAATGATGAACACATGCCATTACACTTTTGCCCAAATCCTTATATTTATATATCCATTCAATATAAAATGGAGGAGGCTGAGTGTGCTGGGGGGTGAGGGGAGTGGGGGCATATGGGAAATCTCTGTACCTTCCCCTCAATTTTGCTATGAACCTGAAACTGCTCTTAAAAAAAAAATCTTTAAAAAAAACCCCAAAACAGGCAAAGGGCAGGAGAAAGTAAGCAAACATTGCAACACGACTCTCAGATAAAACAGAAGTCAAGTTGAAGCCATGAAGTGGGACAAGGGGGTGATACGTTTAGTGCACCGACACGTAATGGGCCCGGTACCACCCACACGCACCCGATCCCCCAATATACACGGCACACGGCAAGGGGGGTGGGAAGTTCTCTCTCAGGATCCGGCCCAGAGGCACCTGCCTGCCCCACCCTCCCGTTAGATGGAGCACGACCTCCCCATTGGCACACTCGGAGAGACTCCCCAGACTTCGGAGCGAAGAGCTCGCCACGCCTGTCGCTTCATTACCTGCAGCAGCAATTGCACAGGCAAGCGTCTGGGGCGGGTGAAGAACCTCATCTCAGTATCAAAGAGAACACACACCTCAGGGCCACCTGCTGCTCAACCCCCGACTGAAAGTCTAATAAGCATGATGGGCAACAGGAGCACCCATGTCACTGGGTGAGGGCACCATGGACGCGTGACACGATTCTCATGTCCAAATCTGACTTCACATCAACGCCACCCACAAAGGCCTCCGTGAGCGATTTCTGATGATCTAGAATCAGCGGTTCTCAACCTGTGGGTCGCGACCCCTTTGGGGGTCAAACGACCCTTTCACAGGGGTCGCCTAAGACCATTGGAAAACACATATATAATTACATACTGTTTCTGTGATTAATCACTATGCTTTAATTATGTTCAATTTGTAACAATGAAGTTGGGGGTCACCACAACATGAGGAACCGTATTAAAGGGTCGCGGCATTAGGAAGGTTGAGAACCACTGATCTAGATGAAGGCCCCAAGGACACCCTCATCTGGAGCCTGTGACGATGACTCCACGGGGCCAACACAGCTTTGCAATGTGATTGTGGTGACGGCCCTTAAGATGGAGAGGTTGTCCCAATCTAACCGCATTCACCCTTAAAAGAGAGAGCCTCTCCCACTGGGGCAGAGAAGGTTGTGATGAGAGAAGAAGAGACCCTGAGATGGGCCTGGCTGACCTTGCTGGCTTTGAAAATGGACAGACACCTGCTCCTCTCGCCCCCAGCCCCGTCCCTCTGCCCTGAGCTCCCTCCCAGTGTGGACACAGTGAGGACCTGGGACCTGCGCCTGCCCTCCCCAGGGTGGGGCCTCATCCACTTTTCTCTGTGGCCTGAGGGGCACGTTCACAGATAGCAAGACCCTGCACTGAGTGCTCAACAGTGAGCTGACCGACCGCCCGCTCCAGCTCCAGCTCCAGCACAGGGCTCCCACGGTGGCCTTCTCCCTCCTGACCACCTCCCCGCGCCCAGCCACTGGCTGGACTGCCCCAGCTCCTCCCCCACCCTCCCCCACCCCGCTCTCTTAGGAGGGCAGAGAGGAGCAGGTACAGGGGAGGCCCTTCCGGGGGGTGGACAGAGCTGGGGCCTCAGGCTGGTGTGCTGGGACCAGGTGACCCACCCACACCCCACTGGCCCAGCACGAGGGGCGTGGGGCCAGCTCCGCCAGGGCCTGCAGCCACCCTGCAGGGCACCCTCAGGAGGAAGGATGGGAAAGGTGGTGGGCAGCCGAGACCCTACGGGCAGTGCTGGACAGGTCCTGGGAAGGAAGCAGCACCCGGGCTCAGGTCTCCCCCTCTCCGACAAATGCCCTCCCCCCCCCCCACACACACTCACACTCACAGCCCAAGGACCTCCGAGGCCAATGATGGTTGTTGCATCCCAGCACCCCACTCACCAGCCCCCGCCCTCCACGGGGTGGGGAGGGGGACATTCACCAATACAGGAGAGGGGCTGGGCCTTCCTGGTCCCTCCGCTCCCCACCTGGCCTTCCTCCTCCTCCGCCTGCCCCCAGCATGCAGGGGTGGGAAGGCCAGGTGGTGGGTGGTCCTCACTAAAATGCCAGAGGAGGGGGAAACGCCTGGGGACCCTCCCCAGCCAGGCCACACAGGAGGGTCCCTGGTGAGATGAGCCGAAGCCCACCACCAGCCCGAGGGGGCGGGAGGAGCAGTGAGTGCTGCGGGCAGATTCCCCCAGGACCTGCTGGGAACACGGCCTCCCTCACACACGGGGATCCTGCCAATGGTGCAGATGTCCAGTGAGGAGTCCTCTTTAGGCCACTTGGCTGACCAGGCCAGCTGCGGTCAGAGAGATTCCCTGCCCTCCCACCCGACCCCCACACACACACCCACAGGAGACCCGGGCCTTATCCGAGGCCCAGCAGGTCTGGTACATTCAGGCCCTGCCCTAGCCTCGTGGCGGAGGAGGAAGAGGTGGAGTAGGGAGCGGCCAGGCTCCTCTTCATGGAACCAGGGGCCCCGGGCAAGCCACTCCCTGTGGGGTAGCCCCTGCCACACACACTCGGAGGGGACAAGGTGAGGAGAAGGCCCCGGCCAGCCCAATATTCGGGTGTTCCAGGCACCACATATGAATGGGGCACGGGAACGTGCAGCTCACTGTGGCCCCCAACCCTGCACGTACCAGGCCTCCCAGTGCAGGCCTGATGGGCCGTTCCTCTGCCGGCCACACCCCGGCCACTCCTGCTGGAGAGCAGGCCCAGCCCCTGTCGCTGCCGTCCTCCCTTCCGTCCAGCCTCTGGGGTGCCCCTTCCTTGGGGCTGGGCACCACCCGTCATTGGCACTTGCTCCTGCCCTGGCTTCCCACTTCACTTCACCCCAGGCCTGGCACAGGGTGCCAAGGAGCCACCCACACAACCCTCAGGGGCCCAGTAGGGGGACACCCCTTTGAGATTCAGTGCAGCCACCCCACCCCCCATTGCCCAGCTCCAAAGCCCAGTGCCTGCAGGGACGGATGAGTGGGCAAGGCTGCTCCCCACAGAGAGGAAGGGGGGGACACGCAGAGCCCACACAGATAGGGCCTCTAAGAGCAACCAGGGAGCAGGCTCTGCTCGGGGGCCGGGCCCCACCGTGGAGCTGGGGGCTGGGAGGGCTGCGGCTGCCCTCCCTCTCCCCACCAGAGGAGCAGAGATGTGCGCTGGAGCGCGTGGCCCCAGGCTGGGGTGGCCTCATAGGAGTGCCACAGCCTCACCACCTGCTGGCACGGCTTGCCTCTCCCTGTGGCACCTACTCCCAGCCCCCTCCCCCCAATCAGACTGGAGCAGCAGCCAGAAGCAGGAGGGAACCCGGCTCCCTCGGCACATCATGTGCGTGCCCTCAGCCTCCCTTCCATGATGGATGTCTCAGAGCACTCGTGAATGAAAATGCTTGGGCAGGGGCTGCTCCCTACGCACTGCGGTTTCACGCACAGAACCAGACCCAGCCTCCCCCCAGCCAAGGAGGTGTGGCACTCCTGCCTCCTGAGGGCCCACAAAGGCCAGCACCGGGGGCAAAGGGGCCTATGCCAGGTTCACCCCAGCCCTGGCCGGGCTGCCAGGAAAGAGCAACATGGAAAGGGTGAGGCGGGCGGGCCAGGCGTTACCTGCGGCCGGCCCAATGAACACACAGTGCCCGTCCTCCCTGGCCGGCAGCGAGGCGCAGACGACTGGCAGCCGGCCCCCGTCCAAGTGGCTCCAGCACGCGTCCTCCAGGGCCTCGCAGAACTGGCGGCAGGGTGGCGGGGAGGGCGAGGGGCCGGTGCCACAGGGTGGGGCCAGCAGCAGGCAGAAGAACCAGGCGAGAAAGCGGTGGCAGTGCGTCCGGAGGAGGCCGCCCCAGGCCCGGGCAGCCGCCAGCACCTCCTCCCCACTGGAGTGGTGGAGGTGGTTGGGCAGCCAGGAGCGCCCGATGCCCAGGCTGCCGCAGACCGGCAGGGAGGGCGGCAGGGGCAGGCAGCGGCCAGCGAGGTGGCGGGCAGGCTGCACTGTGGGGGTCGGCCGGGGGGACCTGAGCAGTGCAAAGTAATTAGCAAGACCAGGCCCCACAGAATTAGCCCCGTGAGGGACCCAAGCACCATGGTCCCCAGTTGAAGCTGAGAGTGAGATCGGAGACAGATTGGCGGGGGCGTCAGAGGAGCCAGCCGAGGGGGCAGCGTGCGCGCCCAGGGAACCCATCACCAGGGGAAGCAGAAGTGGCGTGCGCTCGAGGATGCCGGGCAAGAGTCCTTTGCCATCCAGATCCGGGGGCCAAGCTGGGGACTGCTGGCTTCCCCAGGGGAGGGCCCCGCCCCGCATGGAGGAGAGAGCTCTACCTGGGGGCTTCGGTGGCACCAAGGGCTCCCCGAGTAGTGTCCGGGGCCTGTCCGGGGAGGGTAGTGGCTGGGTGGGCACTGGCAGGCTGCCAGCCTCAGTCCTCTTGGTGTCCGGAGAGCTCAGGGTCCCACTGGTCAGCCAGGGAGTGGTCCTGTTCTCCTGGGGGGCGCTGGAGGGCACTGGGAAGGTGAGGGGGCCTGTGGGGGTCGCAAGTGTTGGCATCTCCATTCCGGTAGCGTTCTCGGCGGGGGTGCTATTACCCCATAGCTGGACAAAGCTCCGGATACCCATAGCCACGTTCAGGATCATGGCTCCGACGCCAGCAAGATTCTCCTCCTTCGTGTCCGGGCTCGTGTCCGGGGAGGCAGGACGGGCAGTGGAGGCCTCGCCCTGGCCAGCCTCCAGACTCTCCAGGGGCAGCTCGGGGCTGGTAGGTGCTGTCCCCTGCTCGGTGGGGCCATCCTGAGGGGCTACCTGTGTGGTGGTATCCTCTGTGGGCTGCACAGGTGGGCTGCCTGTGGCCACGGGGACGGGGGAGGTGGTGGGCGGATCGGTATTCGTGGACCACAGCCAGTCCAGCAGATCCGCCCGGGTGGCAGCGAGGCAGCAGGTGAGCAGCAGCAGCAGCGGCAGCGGCAGGCCCAGGCGGCCGCTGGGGTCGGGAGCCATCGGGCTGTGTGCACCACGGAGGAGGGCGGGCGGGCGTCTGCCCTGGGGAGGTGGGGCCAGCCAGCTCCCGCCCGGCCCACCCTCCCCGCCCACGGTCAGCAACCCCATTCATGCTCCCGGCGGCTCTTTCTTTTCACTCTCGTGGAAGAAAAAAGACAGAAACTTCTCTATCACAGTGACACTGAGGAGGTCTCACACCTCCTTAAAACAGCCACAGACTCCGAGAGGCCCAGGGGACATTCAAGCACGTTCCCTGGAATTCCGAACTCACTGAGCTGTGAGCTGCAGGGCCTCACTGCTCCTCGCCAGGCTACGGCCGATCCCTGTGCTGCTGTGTGTGCAAATGGGGTCTCCAGGCCAGCACCCTGACCCCAGGGCAGCTTCTGGAAGGAACCTCTTGCTGGCCCTATAGCCTGAGCACCCTCCACAGAGCCCAGCTCCAAGAGAAAGTACCCGGCACAGCCCCCTCGGGGTGGCCGCTCGGGACAGGGCTGGGGCCATAGGACACCAGGGGGCAGCCCCCAGACCTGTGCTCAGAGCCTCTGCAACTGAAGACCAGGGGGGTCCCAGCCCTGGGCAGCATGGGGCTGCACGCCCTGCGTTACAACTGAAACTTGGTGCACGTCCAACTCCTCGGTTGGAATTGTTGCTTCTGAGAAATTCAACATCCAAGGAGGAGCCGGAAGGGACCTGGGCTCCCACCTGCTTCGAGGTGCAGCTCCTCAGCCTGCCCCCCGTCCCCACCCCCGGTCCCCATTCCGGCCCCTCTCGCAGACGCTGACCTGTCCTCGCCCCATCTCCCCAGAGACCGCCATCTGGGCTCGAACACTGGTCACTTGTGGCCTTTCGTAGCCGCCGACCCCTTTCTCACTGATCAGAAAGGCTCTCGGGCTGACCCTGCTGGTGACACTTTCATCACACTTCTCAGTCCTGCGGGGGTTTCGGGTTAAGCCCTGAGAACGACTTGAAAGGGACAGGACGCAGCCGCAGGGTGTGACACGGAGGGAAAGGAGGGTCATGGAACATACGGGACTGCCGCTGCCGCTGCCAGCAGGTCCCACAGGGACAGGCGTCCTCTCCCGCCACCACCACCCCCAGATCTGTCTCTGTGTAGAGAGCGGGGACTGCCAGCTCACCCCAAGGCCATGAGATGGGGCTGGTGAGGGAGTCCTGCCCACAGCCTGGGTGCCAGCCCTGCACAGGGCCCCACCCTGCCTCCTCTCAGCTCTGTCTTCACCGGGCACCTCTTCTGGGCTGTGTCTCAGGAAAGGACGGGATCTGGGCACTGCCACTGCTCGGAGGGCATGAGCCAGGCAGCCTGCAACTGGACATTCCCATTGTGCCCCCACTCCTTCCCTATAGCAGCCTCAGCCAACACTTCCTTTGTCCAGGACACGAGAAGGATGCTGCCGTGTGGCCGTAAGCTCTGCCCGTGCTGGCTGCTCGGATTTGCCATGAGTGCTGGTGTCTGCTTTGATTATGGCTGCCACCCTCCCTCTGCAGCCAGGCAGACCCCACTGCCCAGCACCCACCCTCTGTGCTGCCCACCAGAGTGGGGGTCCCAGCCCTGGGCAGCAGCAGGAGGAGTGCAGGTGTGGGATGTACCCATCCACACAAGGACCCCTGGTTGGACAGAAACTGCTCTGAGCTCTGGCTGCCGGCAACACAGAGATGCCCAGCTGACCAGGCACGGTGCCAAGTGCCCGCCTCATTCTGTGAGCCTGTGCCCATCAGCCAGCCTGCGAATAAAGAAACTGAGGCATGGGGACCTGAGGGCTGGCTCTAGATGACAGAGCCCAAAAGAGGAGAGCCAGATGGCACTGCACACCCTCTTCACACGCTCACATAACCACACGCACATCCACGCTCAACACTGCTTTAACGGCCACACGCCACACTAGATCCCGCGTGTGCTCTGCACACCAGCTGTCCATCCCTTTGCCTGAATCCCCTCGTCACCCGCCTTCTCCAGGCTGTGCTGGGGGTTTCAGCCCACCTTCCCCTCAGCTGCGTTCAGCAGCGAGAGCAGCTCTGTTCAAACAGCCTTGAAGTCAAGTCCCGCCCCCCGGCCCCTAGGTCCCCAGCTGGGAACCTCCGAAGGGCAGGGCTCGGCTGTGCGGAATCAGCACGTCATCAAGCTTTAGGACAGCTGAGCACGGAGTCCCCTCTCGAAAGGTGAGGCATCCATATGCACACATCTGTGTCTCAGGGAAGCCCTGTTACCAACATGATCCCCTCTATGCTCAGGATTCTTAGAAATGCTCAGACCATAGTCTTGAAAAGTCACTGCCACTAATGTGATTTTATGCCTAAAGTGTCCCTGGAAAATCTCAGGACAGAAATTCCAAAGGATGGGAGAGGGAATTGGGCTCATGTGTGGCAGAGACTGACGTCCTGTTGGGTGGCTGCCCCCTTGTCAGTCCAATGTCCTGGGCACTCAGTTACTCCCTGAGCCACTTGCTCAACTCACTGTTTCCAGGCAGAGCCAGGAGCGAGGAACCAAGGAGCCGTGGCTGCAGAGCGAGATGGCAGCTGCTGCCCGGGTGAGGAGCAGGCTCTACAGGAGGGCAGCAATGGCCCCACCAGGCTGAGCCAACCCTGCAACACAGCAGGGCACCCCTCCGTCCTAATCCTCCAGACCTCACCCCCCCTGCCCACTGCGGGGCCTGCGCCAGCTCCGAGCCCTTGCTGAGCATCACATGCCTGCAGAGCGCCTGGTGACGGTCACATGCAGCTGGAGGAACGCGGCATCGGCCTGCAGGCCCTGGGATGTCCCCAAACAGTGAGGGGAGTCCTGGGCCTGCATGGAGACAGGTAAATGGCACTGAGTCACGGGGTGGCTGCCGCTTTCACGGGGTTCTCAGGACATCCTGGGGACAAACCAGTCAAACACTGGCTGTGTCTAGTGGGGGCCGCTGACTCCCAGCAAAGCACCTTTCTCTGCCTTCACTTCCCCTCCGGTCCTGCCTGAAACGCCCTCTTCGCCTCTGTCCATGACACACAGCTCATGGCCCCAGTCCGTCGACACCTCCACACATTAATCCACCCCCAGGACTCTCCAGGGGCGTGTGTGTATGTGTGATGTGTTTGTCTCTGTGCACATGTATGCATGTTTGTGTCTACGTATGTTTGTCACTATGTTCGTGTGCACATGCGAGATGTGTGTGTGTGTGCACATACATGTGTGCTGTCTGCTCCTGCACATTTCCACTCACTCCCATGCAGAGAGTTTTCTTGGGATTCCCGGATGCCTGGGAGGCTCCAGGTCCAGCTTGGGAAGTTCTGCCAAGCAGGGCTTGATGGTCATCCTGGCCCTCCACAGCTGCACAGCACGTGCCCTGGGGAGGGGCATTAGCACTGCACATGGAAGGTGAGCACACACCTCCGTCCGCACGGCTCTCACGCTGAATGATCCCAAATCCACAACCTTCAAGTGCCGCCAAGCCTCTCGGCTCCCTCTGGCCGGGTGTGCTGACCGGGTCTTCCACGTGCCTGTCTTGTCCTGTGTCTGGAGCGCAAGGGCACCACCTCACTTACCCCCAGAAGCAGCACCAGGATGTTCCCCCACAGCACCGTGGGGCGAGGGGACAGCCATCCCTTCCTTAATCTCAACTCCTACAACTATACTGAACTTATTAATTAGTTTTAAGGTTTTTTAGTGGATTCCTTATATATATACACTAGAGGCCTGGTGCACAAAATTTGTGCACTTGGGTGGGGGGGTGTCCCTGAGCCTGGCCTGCGTGTTCTTGCAGTCCAGGAGCCCTCAGGCAATGTTCGACTGAAGGCTTAGGCCTGGCAGTCAGACATCCTTAGTGCTGTGGTGGAGGCAGGGGAGGGTCCCGCCACTGATGCTGCGCTCGCCAGCCATGAGCCTGGCTTCTGGTTGAGTGGCGCTCTCCCTGTGGGAGCACATTGACCACCAGGGGGCAGCTCCTGTGTTGAGCGTCTGCCCCCTGGTGGTCAGTGCATGTAATAGTGACCGGTCGTTCTGCTATTTGGTTGATTTGTATATTAGGCTTTTATTATATAGGATATCCTATATAATAAAAGCATAGTATGCAAATTGTCCCCTCAAACAGGAGGTCATCCAGGAATTCAACCAGGGAGTAGGGCTGGCCAGGGAAAGGGAGGGAGTACTGGCCAGCAGCCAGCAGTCGCTAGGGACCCTATCAGTGCACTAATTTAGTGCACTGGGCCTCTAATATTATATATGCTAATAAAAGGATAATATGCTAATTAGACTGAATAGACCGAACGTCTTCCAGACAAAGCTGCAGCGGCTGCGAGGGCCAAGGAGGGCCAGCAGCCACAGCGGCCAGAGGTGGCGGCAGCAGCAGGACATCCCCTAAGGCAGCGGTTCTCAACCTGTGGGACATGACCCCTTTGGCGGTTGAACGACCCTTTCACAGGGGTCGCCTAAGACCATCCTGCATATCAGATATTTACATTACAATTCATAACAGTAGCAACATTATAGTTATGAAGTAGCAACGAAAGTAATTTTATGGTTGGGTCACAACATGAGGAACTGTATTTAAAGGGCCAGAAGGTTGAGAACCACTGCCCTAAGGACTCCCAGACTGTGAGCGGGGGCAGGCTGGGCTGAGGGACCCCCCTCCCACCCGCCCCAGTGTACAAATTTTCATGCACCAGGCCTCTAGTATATATATGACATGTCATCTGTGAACAGAGCACAGTGGTTATTAACAGATGGTGAGAGTGGACATCCTTGTCTGGTTGCCTGATTTGGGGGAAGCACAAGCCTTTCACCAGGAAGCCTGATGTTAGGTGTGACCTTTGAGCAGGTTGAGAAAGCTCCCTTCTATTCCTGTTTTGCTGGGGGTTTTTTTAATCATGAAAGGATGTTGACTTTTGTCAATTGCCTATTCTGTGCCTAAGATGTTCATGTGATTTTTATTTTGTATTCTACTGATATGATGTGTTACATCAATTTTTGGATGTTAACCAGCCTTGCATTCCTGGGATAAAGCCCATTTGCTCGTAACGTGTAACTGTTCTATGTTGTTGGATTTGTTTGCTAGTATTTAAAGACTTGTGTGTCCACATTTACAAGAGATACTGGTCTGTAGTTTTTCTTTTAGTGTGTGATGTCTTTGTCTGGCTTTTGTATCCAGGTTATACTACTAGCCTCATAAAATGAGTTGGGAAGTGTACTGCCCTTTTATTTTCTTGAAAGTTTGTTAAGAACTGGTTTTAATCCTTCTCTACTGGTAAATGTTTGGTAGAATTCGTCCGGGAAGCTGAGCTTTTCTTCACGGTTAGTTTTTTGGATTATTAAGTAAATTTCTTCACTTAAGATCTATTCAAATTATCAATTTCTTAGTGAGTTTCAGTAGCTTATATCTTTTTTTTTTCTTTTTCTTTTTTAAAAATATTTTGTTGTTGTTGATTTCAGAGAGGAAGGGAGAGGGGGGAAAGAGATAGAAACATCAATGATGAAAGAGAATCATGGATTGGCTGCCTCCTACATGCCCTCTACTGCGGACCAAGCCTGCAATCTGGGCATGTGCCCTGACCAGGAATCCAACCACGACCTCCTGGTTCATAGGTTGACATCAACCACTGAGCCACACCAGTGGGGCAGTAGTTTATATATTTGTAGGAATTTGCCAATTCCTACGAAGTTATCTAATTTGTTGACATACAATTCATAGTACTACGTTAGAACACTTTTTGGGGTTAGAACAAAACTGAAGGACTCACAATCTAAGTAGCCACAACAGTTGGTACTGGCACAAGGGTAGACACACAGAGCAGTGGAATAAAGCTGAGACTTCTGAAATAATCTCATACAGTGGGGCCTTGACTTACGAGTTTAATTCGTTCCGTGACGGAGCTCGTAACTCTAATTACTCGTATGTCAAATCAACTTTCACCGAGTGAGACACGTGATGCTGGGCTGATGTTGTGGCATTCACTGTGTCGTTCGCTGCACCAACTAGCAGTGGGGTATCTGAAACTGGCTCGTAACCCGAATTTTAGCTCGCAACTCAAAGCAAAAAATCGGCCGAGAGACGGCTCGTATCTCGAAAAACTCGTGTGTCGGGGGACACTCGTAAGTCAAGGCCGCACTGTACATCTATGGTCAACCAATTTTTGACGAGTGCCCAAACCATTTAGTGGAGAGAGAATAGTATTTCGACATGGGTGCTGGGACAATAGGATTGCCCCAGGCAAAATAATGAAGTTAAGACTCTTATCTCACACCACACACAAACGTTAAATTAAAATGGACCAAGGTCCTAATGTAAGAGCTAAAACTACAAAACCCTTATAAGAAAACATAGGAATAAACCTTCATGACGTTGGATTTGGCAAAGGGTTCTTACATTTGACAGCAAATGCCTAAACAACAAAAGAAAAAAATAGATAAATTGGACTTCATCGGAATGTAAGTTTTGTGCCTCGAAGGACAACATCAACAAAGTGAAAAGACAATCCACAGTTGGGAGACGATATTTGCAAATCATATACCTCATAAAGGACTTGCATCTATACAATCAATACACCAATAAAAAGAAACACAATGTCATTAAAAAGCAGGCGAAGAATCTGAATAGTCATTTCTCCAAGGAAGACATCCCAATGGCCAACCAGCCCATGAAAAGATGCTCAACATCACTAGTCATTAAGGAAACGCAAAAGCAAACCACAATGAGACACATCTCACATCACGAGTATGGGCTGGAATCAAAAAGCCAGATAATGACAAGTGTCGGTGAGGCTGTGGAGAAGTCAGAACCCTCACACCCTGCTGGTGAGAAGGTAAAACAGGCGGCCACTTAAGAAAGTAGTCTGGCCATTCCTCAAACTGTTAAACATAGAGTTATCCTATGTCTCAGAAATTCCACCCTCGGTATATATACCTAAGAGAAATGAAAACATGCGCGCATACATAAATTATACACAAAGGTTCATGGCAGCGTTATTCACATGAGCCAGAAGGTGGAAACAATGCAAGTGTCCACCAACTGCTGAATGGATAGAATGTGGCCCACCCACGCGATGGAGTATTACTCAACCATGAAAAGGAGTGACACACGGCAACGTGGACGGACCGCGAAAATGCTATGCTCAGTGTAAGAAGCCAGACACAAAAGGCCGCCTACTGTATGGCTCCATCTACGTGAAATGTGTAGAGAAACCCACGGAAAGCAGGCGAGCGGCTGTTCCCGGCTGGGGGACACCTAAAGGTTTCTTTCTGAAGTGAGGAGGACGTCCTGAAATGGTCTGTGATGATGGCTGCATGTATCTTCGAAAACACAAAACCACTCAACCATAGGCTGTGAGTTAGTGCATGGCATGGCATGTGGATTGTATCTCAAGGGAGACCATGTCAGATTTCAACTACACAATCCTAAATGCTTGCATTTATTTGACTGTTGGCATGATTGATCTTTTAAATATACTTGATGCGAGCATTTCTGTCTTTTTTAAATTCCTGTTCACCTTTATTCACTTCCTTGCCGTTTTTTAAAAAAAAGAATAGGGATTTGGACCCTGGTCACCTTTGCTGCTAATGGAGTTTTTCAAGCTCATCACCGGCCTCAATCCGGAAACACAGGGCCTCCTTCCCGCTCACAGTCTGCGCACCAGAGCTGCTGCGGTCGCTGCTGTGCGCACGAGGCTGACATTAACTGGGCGCTTCCTGTGTACAAGGCACGTGGTGGGAACCACACTCTTCAGCCTGGAGAACGCAAACCTCACACCCTGCCATCGTCAGTCAGGAGGACGGGAGTTCCAGGCAGGAGGTGGCTGGCCCTGCAGCGGGAATGGGGCGGCAAGGGGTCCCTGGCTCAGACCCCACACTAAACCCTGTCCCTGTGCGTTAATTCTTCACCTTTCAGGGACATTCTTTCCTTCCTTTATTCAACAAATACGTACTGAGCTCCTACTGTGTGCCAGCCCTACTCTGGGCACTGAACTGCATCAGCTACAAAGCAGGAAAGGCCTCCACAAGTAGGATGAAGGAGATAGAGCAAGGGGCGAGAGCAGAGGACACAGGGGATGACAGCCCCAGACAGGATGTGGGACCAGGGCCTGAGCCTCTCATGATGGACAGTAGCAGCAATGTGTCCTCCCATCCCCCCAGGAGGCCGGTTCCCCACCCAGGGACACTACATTCCTGTGTGGTGACGTGGCCTTTCCCTCGGAAGGGCCAGCCACCTGCGTGGCCAGCGGCAGGGGGACAGAGAGCTCTGCGGGCCGCAGAAAAGACGGCCCCCTTCCTAGGACCAGTGTCATCCCAGTGTCCCCATGAGACCTGCTCAGCAGGTTCCTGACCAGGTGCAGAGTCCAGGTGTCCTGCCCGAGAACAAGGCCAGCCAACAGGGCACACAGGGGACGGCGTTTCTTTCAAATAAAGGTCCTTGACCCGGGATGTTAATATTTGACCAGTGTTTTCACCAGAGCCTCCCGGACACCCGGCACCACAGAGCATCCTCCAGAGAAAAAGTGAGCCTGAATGTGGACTCGTCCCCACGCCCTCCGCATACGGGCACAGCCTGCCCCCCTGACCTTCTAGAACTCACGAGAGCATGTGGGGAGGACGGCAGGCCTTGGCCAGGGGGGCAGGGGGTCCCAGCCCCACACAGGGACACCACCCCCCCCAAAACTCAGCTGCACTGCTGAGCTGGGCCTCTGAGGGCGGGGGCTACGGGGCAACAAGCGGCGGAGACGGGGACTGGCCAGGACATTAGCAAGTGGACGGTTCAGTTAGGCTTTAGGAGTCTGGCGGGTTGCTCATTAACTGGATTTCACTGGAGGCGAGAGGGCCAGCTCATGCGCCAGGTTCCCACGGGGCGGGGGTGGGGAGCAGCCGACCTGCTCAGCCCCCACCGGGATAACTGTGCTCCGGTCTGGTTGGGATCACGGGTCAGGCACCTCCCATGTGCCAACACCCCAAGGATCCGCACATGCACGTCCACGTCATGCCACCGGGGCCTGGGGGGCTCAGAAAGCGTCGCAGCAGGCTGAGTGTTGGCCCTAAAAAGGTTTGCCGAAACCCATGGCACCTGTGAACGTGGCCTGAGAGGGATAAAGGGGTCTTTGCAGGTGCATCCTGAGGGGCCCTGAATCCTATGGCAAGTGTCCTTATGAGACAGAAAGGGAAAGACTCGCAAAGGAGAAGTCACATGTGACGGAGGCGAAGCCTGGACTGACGGGGCCAACAGCCAGGGGTGCCTGGGGCCACAGAAGCTGCAAGAGGCAGGAAGGACCCTCCCCAGAGACCCTGGAGGGAGCCTGGCACCGCGACACCGGGACCTCAGACGTCTGGCCTCCAGAACAAGAATCAATCCCGGTTTCAGGCCTCCCCCCCCCCCCCCCACGCCGTGTGATCATTGTGACGCAGCCGGGGAACGTGAGGGGTGCTCAGGACAGGTGGGAGCAGGCCAGGGGCCAAGTTGGAAGGGCAGGAGGAGAGAGCAGCAGAACGCAGGGCTTTCCTGAACAGACGGGGTGTGGACCCTGAGCCCCGAGCCCTGGCAGTGCTGGGTCCTCGTCTGCAGTGGGAAGAGCCCTTCCTGGCCCCGAGCGTGCTGGGGACATGAGCGTCTGCAAGAGGTGAGGCAGCATGGAGCGGGGAAAGGCCCTCGGAGGAGGGCCCGTGGGGCAGCACTGGGACGCCACCTGTGCAACGCGGGGCGGGAGACTCGGAATCGGTCTGGTCACAGCCGCCCCCTAGAGGCCACCCAGGCCCCTGGACGGAGTCCCAGTGGCCTCCCATCGCTGCCGACCCGCCTCATAAGGTCACCTCACATACATGGTCCGTGCAGTGGGGTCCGTGCAACACGCCCTTCACCTTTCTCTGACCTCAGTCTCCTGGCCTGGCCCTGCTCTCGGCTCAGGACGCAGAGGGAAGCATGAGCCCTGACCCCCTGGGACGCCAGGGCCTCGATGGCTACAGACAAGGCTGTGGTGAGTTCCATTTTCTCTCCCCTGTGAACACTCCCCAGCAAGGAAACGGGCAGATACCAGGGAGAAACAGATGGGAAGCACCTGGGCCCTGACAGTGGCCTCGCCAGGTCATGGCTTCTCCGAGTCACAATTTAGATTTTATGCAGAGGAGCAAGGAGCAGAGGGGTGTGGCTTGTCCAGGAGGGTGTGGGAACGCGCAGACACCTGGGTGCAGTGCTTTTGTTTTAAAGCATCCAAATGCCCGAATGCCCGTTCCTTCCCTTCACACCCACACCTGTCTCCGGGCGGCCCACCCCGGCTCCCACTGGAGGGGCTGCTCCAGCCCCCACCTCACGCCTCTTCTCCTCACCTGCCCTCACCAAGCAGCTCACATCTGCCCAGGGGCCTTTCCTTGCTCTTAGCCCCTTTCTCTCTGCTTATTTGCCGTCTGTACTCAGAGGAGCTGATGTGTATTACACTGGGGGCAAGAGGAACCAGCAGAATCCCACACAGCTCACAGGGAGGACTCCTGTCTGCAGCTGGCATTTTAATAGCAGGTGACAGCAGGTCTCCTCGTTCTAACCCAGGGGTGGGCAAACTTTTTGACTCGAGGGCCACAATGGGTTCTTAAACTGGACCGGAGGGCCGGAACAGAAGCATGGGTGAGTGTTTGTGTGAACTAATATAAATTCAAAGTAAACATCATTACATAAAAGGGTACGGTCTTTTTTTTTTAAGTTTTATTCATTTCAAACGGGCCGGATCCGGCCCGCGGGCCGTAGTTTGCCCACGGCTAACCCCTCACTCTTCATCGCCAGCAGGCTTCTCTCTAAGTTGAGCTCGAGGCATGTGGCCTGGGTCCCAGCACGGAGCTCAGCTTCGCACCTGTCTCCCCTCACATGCCCGATGCTGGGACACGGTTTCTGGGAGAAAATGTCCTGTTCCCTTAAATTAAAAGTATGAAGCAAACTGCAGGAGTCGTGGCTCTCTCCCTAAGGGAAGACCAGCCCCCTCCAGAGAAAGGACTCGTGTGTCTCACACACTGTCTGTGATGGGGGAGGGGCGGGGCCTCGGCCAAATCCACTCACCACACCGGGCAGCTCTGCCAGGACCTGTGGGAATGGGGAGGGGGCACACCGTCTTCTGCTCATATCACCCCCAACCCGAGAAAAATAAAACTGTATTCGTTCCGTGGAATAAACCAGGGGGGTGATAAGGAGGAAAATGTGCCCGAGAGGCAGGGGGGTGGGGGGCATTCGATGGTCCCCCCACCCCCAGAAAATGACAAAGCTCGATTCTGACAAAGATGGGGGTGAGAATCCTGGGGGTCTGGGCAGATTCTGCAAGAGCAGCGCAGGGAGGTGGGCTCCCTCGAGGACGGTCTGTGTAACCCCCAGGGCGGGGCCCGCAGGGGGATGGCAGGAGGTGCCAGTGTCCATCCTGGGGACACCATGAGGCCGCTGCCCACTGCAGTCCAGGAGAACAGCCACAGCGCATCCAAACGCGCGCATCCTCATTTGACCCACACACATTCATTCAGAAGAAGCTGTGTGCTCACCTGGCTCCAGCCCTGCTCCCACCTTCCAGTTACCTGGGGGCTTAGAAGGCACTCAGCCTGGGCCTGGCCAGGGGTCCCCGTGTGCTGGGCATGCCCACACCAGGGGTGTGTGGGGGCCTTGGCGTTTCGAAAAGCTCCTGGGTAATTCCTTAGGGCAGGTGAGTGTGAAATAAATTAGGCAGACCCAGGCTGCTTCCGGGGACCTGGGACAGACACCCAGGAAGTCAGCCCTGATCCGACCGACCTTTGGAGTCACCGCCTCAGCACGAACCCCACACAGAGCCAGGGGCCTGCCCAAGGCTACCCACTTATGAGCCAAAAAGTCAGGGCACCTCAGAGGCCAGACCTCCCCCACCCCAAGGAAGGGCACAATCAACTCCTCCCAGAGTCCAGGGAATGCGGTCAGGACGGTAAGCTGGTGCCAGAGCAACCATGGGACAGACAGCGTGTTTGAGCCCTGCTTCTCCCAGACACTGAAGACCTGAGTGGCCGCCCACCAGCACGCCCATGCTCCCTGTCCAAGGCAACAGGGGAGGGGCGGAAGGAACAGGGAAGCGAGCAACCAGCTGGCCCCGTGTTCTCCGCTGGCTTTCGCAGGAAGTCACCCAGACCCACTTTAATCCAATTTTCACTTCTGGCTGAACACAAGACTGGAGGCCGTGACTCACTTCACAGGCTCGTTCGTACCCAGCGTCTGGGGTGTTCATGCAGGGAGGGTCCTTCCAAGGCCAGGCCCAGTGCTGTCCCTTCAAATCCCAAACCACATCCGCCTCACGCGTCCCTAAGTGCCCGCAGTGCCAGTAACCAGGGGAAGACCATGCTGAGTGTGACCAGGTTTGCAAATGCTGAGGCTATCCATCTACATTCTACACTGTGGGTGGAAGTCACATCACCCTGGGTCCTGCCTGCGACAGGCTGTCATGTTGGCAAATGACCACCAGGGGGAGCCACACACCCGGGGTTTCTAACCGAGGCTCGGTGCTCTGGTAGAAGAAATGAACCCGAAGTTCACATTTGTTCTTCACTTAGATTTTTAAAATATTAAATCAATGTACATGTTGCAATACACAAAGACCTAGTAAGGAAGGTTAATAACTCCCCCGGCCCAGTGACCGCTGTATACTCTGAGCCTCTGTCACTCAGGACTCCCCAGGCCAGGGAGGGCTGCGCCATGGGCGGTAAGCAGGACCCAGCCCCGCCCTGTGCCAGCAGCAGGACCCAGCCCTGCCCCTGTGCCAGTGGTCCTGGCAGAGCAGGTGCGTTTCAAGGGGATGAAATCCCAGAATGTAAGTGACAGAGGGCTGAGTCCCCCTGATCGTGGGTCCCAGTGCACAAAAGCGGCCGTCCCTCCGCACTGCCCACGGTGGTAGGAAGTGGTGTTCTGGGGTTTTCATTCCCTCTGTGTGGGTGCTGGCACGGGATGGATGTGTTACACGTGGAAGGGACATGAATCTTCGGGGCCAGAGGTCAGAACACTGTCCCCTGCACACACACACCCCGGCCCCCCACATCCTACTCCTTGGGGCTGTGAGTAGGTATGTTTCCTGGCAAAGGGGGATGAAGGTTGCAGGTGGATGCTGCTGCTAACCAGCTGACCAACATGACAAAATAGATTGTTCTGGATCATCCGGATGGGCCCACTATCCTCACAGGGGTCCCAGAAAGGGGAAGAGGGGGGCAGAAGAACCAGAACTGAGGCTGAACTGGTCACTGCTGACTGTGAAGATGGAGGAGGGGCCACAAGCCAAAGACAGGGGCCCCTCCAGAAGCAGGAACAGGCCAGAAAGCACCTTCCCCTAGAGCCTCCAGGGGACCCAGCCCTGCTGGCACCCAGACTCCAGCCCAAGGAGCCCTCCGTCTTCTGACCGACCTCCACTCTTAGGGATAAACCTGTGCTGTTCTAAGTCCCTAACGTCGTGGTCATTTGTTACAGCGGCCCCGGGACACGCATCCACCCTGCACTTGCTGCCTCTTCTGAGTAGACCTTCCCCTTTGTCTGCCGGCACCTGCGGCTCCTCATTCAAGGGGCCCCTTCTCCATAGTCGCCCCAATACTCCAGGGGCTCCTCTGGCAGCTCCGTCAAGGTGCCCTGCTTTCAGAGCACACGCTTCCTTCTGGTCTGCCCTCGTTTTCCCGCCACACATACATTTTCAATCCCTCGGTCCCGCACCATGCGCTGGGGGTCCTGCCCTGTCCCCTCAAAGCCACTGGATAATTCCTACACAGCAGCCTAATGTGTTCCATTTCCTTCGAGCATCTGGACCTGCAGGCTGTTGCCTCTCAAACTGTGGGCAAGGACCAGCCCCCTCCCCCAAACCCGTGGTGGCAAGCACTTTTGCAAAACACGATAAAAATGTCACGGCGATGCCGAATGGCTATGAACATCTCTAAACAGGTGCTGCCACTCTGTGCCCACCGCAGCACAGACGGGACCACCGCTGTGTGCACACGGGCCCCAACCGCTCTCAGAGCCCTGGTCAGCGGCTGGAATTCACTTTACTCCCGTCGCAGCGGGTGTCTCGCCGTGTCTTCCAGCTGCGCGGACAGGACAGGCCTGTGCGTGCCGGTGAACAAGGAGGCTGCTTTCCACGAGAATGCACACTCCCGGCAGCGGGGTGGCCAGGCGCCCACCGCCCTCAGTGGCCAGTCATCGAGCGGCCATCGGAGGGCCCAGCGCAAAGGCCTCGGGCAGGCTCGAACCCTGAGGGCCCCGCCTTTCCCTGGGGAGAAGCTGCCCCGCAAACCGGCCCCACCAGCCCCACAGACGGGCCCCAGCCCTGGACCAGGCAGAGGCTGCCTGGCGAGGCGGGCAGAGAGGAAGGAGAGGTTGGCAAGAGAGCTTGGGAAGGAGCAGTCAGGGAAAGGTGCGCCCACCCCTGCTCACCAGTCAGCGACAGCTCGGGGAGCCCACCTGGGGACGGGAGTGTGTTATACCTGATTGTGTGAGACTGAAGGTGAGTGTGTGACGTATGAGTGTGAAAGGCAGTGAGTGTGAGAGTGGGTGACACACCCACCTCCAGAACTCGGGCACTTGAACCTGCAAACACTTCAGAGGGGACAGTGAGACGTGCTGACAGGAGCCAGGGGGGCTGGACACTCGGGGGACAGTCCATGGGTCCTCGCGGCCCCTTCCTGTCTGCAGCCTGCGCAGCTCCGTCCTCGGCCTCAGCCAGCCAGCGCCCAACAGTCAACCTTTTCACCTAATTAAAAACCCATCTTGTTCCAGATACAAGCTGGAAATGGGTATTCCATGAAGCTTTTAAATCACGAGAAATGTGGTCCGCAGGAAGTTATCAGAATGAGCATTGGTCCATGTGCAGACAGGCTGGTTCTACGGGGCCCCAGGCACAGCCCCTCTTATGCCCACCCAGCGTATGGGGCCGTTTCCCCTCAACACGGCTGGACCGGTTCCCAAAGGAGGCGGCTACTTCCCAGCCACATCCCAGAGGAGGCGGGAGGTGCAGTGTGCACGCTCCCCGTCTCCCAGGGGGCCGGGGTCACTTCTAAATGAGGTCCCCCTCAGGGAGGACAGAAATGATTGTTAAAATCCGTGTCACCCAGGGGGCATTTCACTGAAGAGAGAGGGCGTGAGAGGACACCGAAGGCAGGATTTTTTAAAGAAATAATTTGTATTAATTTCGGAGAGGAAGGGGGACAGAGAAATAGAAACATCAATGACAAGAGAGAATCACTGATCAGCTGCCTCCTGCACCCCCCTCCACTGGGGATGAGCCTGCAACCCGGGCACATGTCCTGACCAGGAATCCAACCGTTGAACCGTGACTTCTTGGTTCATAGGTCGACGCTCAACCACTGAGACACCCCGGCTGGGCAAGGCAGGATTTTAGATGGATCTCCAGTTCTTCTCAGAGAGGTCACTGTCTACAAGGGCCCCAAATGGCCCCAGCCCAGGCCAGACCTGACCCCCACACCCCGGAGGAACCTCCTCAGGGCCTCAGCCCCTCTCCGAGGGCTCCGGTGTGCAAGCTCACCCCCGCCAGGACCCTGGCCAGGATGAGGCGGCGCCCCACCTCTCTCCCCCACAGCTGCCAGCCTGCGCCCTCACACTCACCCAAAACCACCGGCTAACAGTCATGTGGTAACAAGGAGGTGCTGGCAAAAGGCCCGAGCTGCAAATCCAGTCTCTCCCTCCCTCTGGGTTTCTTCTCCACGTTGATGATAAATGTAGTTGGAATCGCCCCGAGTACAGATGCCACAGAGTCCAGAACTGCTGGGTCACCAGCACATCCCCTGTCTGCAGGGCTGGCCGAACAGAAGGACCAAACTCTCGACGGGGCCCCATCCATCCACCATGGCCAGGCTTCTGAGTGGAGAACAGAGGTTTCAGGCCCTCACAGCTGTCCCCCCAGAAGTCACCCTGATGCCCTGCTCCTGGGCTGGTGGCGAAGAGCAGAGATGCCGTTGCACCCCCCAGTCCTCCTGCAAAAGCACCAGTCACCCCCACCTGCCCCGTAAAGCCATTCCCTCCAGGTTTCCAAAGAGCTGGCTCGCGGGCCTGGGGTCCCTGAGAGGCTGGCCAACATCACCTGGCGCCTGTCCGCAGCCTAACGTTTCTCAGCACCTTTCCGGCATCCTCACGGTGCCCCCTGCAGCCGAGCTCTGTGAGCCCATTTGCAAGAGAGAAAAACTGAGGTGCAGAGAAGACACGGGACCCACTGGAATGACACAGCTGGCCAGAGGCCTAAAGGAAGCAGACATTGAGGCGCACGGGGAGCCAGGACTCAGGAATGCATCTTGTTGGGGCTCCCCACCGGGTCCCCAGCCTGTTCTTGCAGGTGGCACTTTGGTAAGTTCAAGCCTGACGAAGGCCAGCCAGGTTCGGTGAAGGGCCTGCTGGGGACCCGCCTGCACAGCCCACAGACCTTCTCAGCCCCCAGCCCCTCCCAGGCCATCGCCCAGCCCAGCCCAGCTCAACACCTTCATCCCCCAACGGGACCAGGGTGGTCCCATCCACGCGTGCGGCCGGTAGCGAGGACCTAGTCTTTGGAAGTTTTGTGAGGTTGTACCTATAAAAATAAAGACTTTTTCTTTACTTTTAAGATTGAACGAAATGTTCCATCCCATCGTCCAAACTTCCTTCCGACATCTGAGCAGACGACGGCTTCTTCCTCCTCCTTCTCCTGTGATACTTATGGGTCAAAAGAAATTAAACATTAAAGAGAGTCCGTGACCCTTTCAAAGTGAAACCGGTGTGAGTATTTTCTTTGGCTGAACGATCATGTCGTCTCAAAGAGGATTAACATCTGTGCAATCGCCGCTTTTCTCTGGAACCTATTTGGAGTCTTCTCCGTCCTCACAGGGAAAGGGGACGACGAGGGTGCTCTGGAGGGGACGTTTCTCGAGGCCAAAGTGTGGTGGGCGGACAATGGGTTCCTTCTGACAAGTGAAGCAGGCAGGGAGCTCCGGCCGGAGGGGACTGGGCTGCCCCTTCCCGGCAGGCACCTGGAGCAGGTCCCAATCACAGGTCCTATGTCAGCCCATCCTCTGGGCTGACCCTCCGCCAATCTCGGAAGAGGCCTTTGGGGTGCTCCTCCCCAGGGACCCAGCCTGAGGTTCCCAGATGCCCTCCTAGTTCGGGGCTACGGCCCTCAGCACAGGGAATTCTTTGCACGATTCACACCTGACCCCAACTTGACTGGACCAAGTCAGCAGAAGACATGGAGGCTGGGTCCCTGAGGCCGTCTATGCACACCTCCCGCCCGCCCGCCATGGACGCAGAGCCAGCGGGCATGGCTCAGGATGGCCTCACATCTCCCCTTCCCCCACGGCCCACGTCTGCCCCAGCCGGCCCCGCCCTCGCCGCCCCCCCAGCATTAGTCCTGGGTCCGTGTCTGAAATTGCCTCAAGTGCCAATATGGAAAGGCACGGAGAGCAGCGGGGGTCCTCCTGGGGCCTCGGGGAGGATTCTATGGCGTCTGGACACGTACCCAGCACAACGACTGGGGCCCTGCAAATGTCACCCTCTTCTGGGGCACCGAGAGCCTCCACTGGAATGAGTCCTCCTCCCCCATGCCATCAGGTTGCCTCCCTGCACCCTAGGGCTGTGGGGTGGGTCCTGCCCACCTAACCCTCCCTCCCCCGCTGTGAGCAATGGGAGGTGGGGGGACCCAGGGCCCAGCACTGTCCCTGCACACAGTAGGTGCTTCAGGGAGGTCTCTGCAAACACCTCCCTGCTCCCCCTAGACCCCACGGGAGGGAATGGAGCGGGGAGAGACCAGCGGAGCTCTGTTCTGTCTCAGACCCCCTCCCGGGCCAGCCTGACAGCCCAGATAAGCTGTTATGACTGGAATGTGACCTCGGGGATGTCAGCCCCCAGCCCTGCAAATAAATCACCTGCGAGACAAATGCCCAGGCGCCTGCTGGACAGCAGACTGCGGGCGGCCCGTTCCCCCCAGTTCCTGTTGGTGCCTCCTGATCCCCCGCCTCGGGCCTGCGCCACCCGCAGACCTGCCATGTGTGTGAGGTGACCGTGGAGTGACCGTCCTGGTGGGGCCTCGTGACCCCCGCTTCCTGGGCTGGCCTGTCCCTGCTAAGGGCCTGCTGATGAAAGGCTGGGGCCGGGGGCTCCTGCCAGGAACCTGCCCAGCCACAGAAAGCCTCCCAGGGGCTCCTGCCTAGAAATGAAAGCAATCTCACCGAGGACCGGGAGACCTGAGGCCAGGACCAGCCCTCTCCACATTCTTGGGTTTTCATCGGCTTAGGCAGCCACCCACGTTCTCTAGCCGCCTTTGTAACTGGACCCAGGGTCACCAAGAGTGACCCCGAGCCTGCCCTGGGTGGGCCCAGCCCCCCTCTGGGGAGAGGCTGAGGCGCCCCACCTGGAACCCCCTCCGCGGCAACCAGGAGGTAGCTGAGGGCCTCGGGGTGTCGGGCCCCCCTTCCTGCCATGTTAATCCTTTCAAGCAACCTGCCCTGCGGGAGGGCAAAGGGACCCACCACAGAGTTGCAGCACAAACAGGGAGGCCACCAAGACCCCCAGGGCCCAACCCCCACGCCTTGGACACACATTCCGGGCCCCCACACCGGTGGAGGAGGAGGAGCGAGGCAGCCAGGAGCGGACCGCGGGGGACCCGCAGCTGAGGGTCACATGGCAGCCGTGACCAACTCACAAAGGATGCTGAAGCAGCAGCAGAGACGGGTAAACGGACACAGCAGGACTGTGTCTGCACAGAACCCCAATTAGGCAGCCACTGACGTAACCACACAGAATGGCCTGCAGCCCAGGGAGCACCTGCTTCCCCGCCGCCTGCCCGGGGTCCTGCCTGGGTCACCTGCTCAAAAGCCACAGCCCCATCTAGAGATGCTTCCTTTACGCGAAAATTGTTTCAGCCCAGCCGGCGTAGCTCAGCCCAGGAACCAAGAGGTTCAATTCCTGGTCAAGGCACATGACCAGGTTGCCAGCTTGCCCTATGGGGGGGGGGGGGGGGGGGGCTGTGCAAAATGTTTCTCTTCCATTGATGTGCCTGTGCCTGCCTCTCTCTCTCTCTCTCTCTCTCTCTCTCTCTCTCTCTCTCCCTTCCTCTCTAAAAAATCAATTGAAGCCGAAACCGGTTTGGCTCAGTGGATAGAGCGTCGGCCTGCAGACTGAAGGGTCCCGGGTTCGATTCCGGTCAAGGGCATGTACCTGGGTTGCGGGCATATCCCCAGTAGGAGGTGTGCAGGAGGCAGCTGATCGATGTTTCTCTCTCATCGATGTTTCTAACTCTCTATCTCTCTCCCTTCCTCTCTGTAAAAAATCAATAAAAAATATATTTAAAAAAATCAATTGAAAAAACATATTTTTAAAAAGTTATTTTAAACGTTAAAGAATTTATTTTATTATTATTTTTAATCTTCACTTGAGGATATTTTTCCATTGATTTCTAGAGAGAGTGGAAGAGAGAGGGAAAGACGGAGAGAAACACATCCATTGGTTGCCTTCTACAGGTGCCCTGACCAGGGCCTGGGCTGGGGAGAAGCCTGCAACCGAGGGATGTGCCCTTGACCAGCATCGAACCCAGGCCCCTTTGACCTGCAGGCCTACACTCTACCCACTGAGCCAAACCAGCTAGGGCAAAAGTTAAAGCATTTACAGTGGAGTATTACTCAGCCAGGAAAAAGGGTGAAGCATTGACAGGCTATAGTATGGAGGGACACGTGATGCCCAGTGACAGAAGCCAGACCCGGAAGGACACACAGTGTAGGATCCCATGGGGGCAAATCCACAGGCAGAAGCAGGTTAGCGGCTGCCAGGCGCTGGGGGAGGGCAGGGAGGGGCTGGCTGATAACAGGCAGTGTTTCGGAGCTGAGAGAATTCTGCAACTAGAGATAGGGATGGTTGGATAACGTTGTGAATGTCCCAAAGGTCACTGAATGGTTCACTTTAAGATGGCTAATGTTTTGCTGTGTGAATTTTACTCCAATGAAAAGGAACCCGATTGTTCCCCACCCAAGGAGAGGGAGCACTGTATGCACATGAAAACCGCCCCCTCATATCCTGGGGTCTCCTCACCTCCAGTCCCCAGCCCTGGCCACACCCAACCGGTCACCACCTGCTCCCAGTGGGCTGAGGGTGGTCGACCCCCGATGCAGCACATTGGAGGTGAACAGCCTCGCTCACCCACTCACTGCTCAAGCCCCGAAGGCACTGGGCCCCGATCCCATGCAGCATGACAAGGGGTGCTCACAGAGAGACAGGAAGGGCAGCAGGAGGGCGGCACAGGGGAGGGGACATGAGCACAGCCACCCTGCAGGCTTTGGAGAAGCTGCTGGGAAGCAGCTGGGAAGCAGCCTTCGCTGTGGAGGAGCTGGAGCCATTGGAGCCCCAGGGCTGTGAGTCACAGCTGCTCGGCTCCTCCTTAGTCAGAGCTGTTAGTCAGACCTGAGCTCATGGCCCAGGTGCCAGTCCAAATTCCTGAGCCCAATCCCGAGGCCTCACCTTGCTCCGTCAGCCCCGAAGCAGCAGCAGCAGGCCCAGCGCTCCCCGAGCTGGTTGCCAAGAAGTCAGAGCCAACCGTCTACTGAGCACAGAAATCAGAACCCGGAGCTGGTAGGACTCAGGGCGGCTGCCCGCGCTGGCTACTCAGGGCCCGTGGGACCCCCCTGCCCAGCACAGGAGCTGAGGCACCAAACCACAGGGCCAGCGGACCAGAGCCAATTTCGTCCACACGTCCACAGCGGAGCCCAACCTCAGCGCAGAGGCCCACAGCCCTGGCGGCCGCCCAGAGCCTCCCACCCGGGAGGACGGCGGTGCCCTGACACGCAGGCAGTGAGGTCAGGCTGATGGGCCAGGGGCAGGAGGGGGCCTGCCCAGGAGGAGGCGGCGTCCGACCCACACCCTCACCAAGCAGCATCCCCGCCAGCGCCTGCGGGTGGGAGGAGGGGGTGGGACGCCTCCTGGGGCTGCCAGTGAGTGGAGGGAGGCCCTGCCACGGAAGCTCCTTCCACCACCGGGACCCTGAGTGAGTCTCAGCAACTCCTGAGGCCTGGGGTCTTCCCACGGCCCCAGCAGCCCTGGGCCCCTACCACTGCAGGAGGGCAGACACAGGCGGCTGCTGACAATCATTGGGGTGAAAACGAAGTCATTCTTCCGAAACACTGGGGCGGGGGCGGGGGCGTGTGTGTGTGTGTGTGTGTGTGTGTGTGTGAGTGTGTGCGTGTGAGATCTGGCCACTTAATGTTCGGTCAAGTCTGAGCGAACTACCTCAGCATCAACCTGGTGACTCACGGCCGGGGCCCCGCCGCAGGAACAGGGAGAAAGGGCTGCCCTGGGCTGACCCCGCAGAGACAAGGACTCCGAGAATGAGGCTGACCCACTGTCCTGAATGAAGTCAAGTGACCACACGCATCCTAGTCACCCAGGCTGGTCTGTGCACTTGGACTTGACCTCCTGCGGTCCTGTACCCACCTGGGAAACTCCCAGAGGGCGCAGCTCCCACAACTTTCTCTTCAAGTCACCTGACCACATTCTGGGAGGAAAAGGGGAGGTGACAAGCTCTCCAAGGTGCCCACACTAGGAGGCGTGACTAGTCAAGTTTCCAGGACCTGGGTGACGTCATTCTCAATCCCGAGCTTAGTGACGGGGTTTCCCAACTCGAGCTCCTACAGAGAAGCGAAGGCTGCAATGACAGCTGGTCGCAAGCAAGGACACCTACAGCCTTTGGGCCTTCTAGGAACTGCCCCCAGGTGGAGGAGCTTCCCCACAGGACAGTGGCCTCCCAGGAAGGACAACGCTGGCCCTCGCTTGGCCTGTGAGCATTCACTGCACCCTGAGATGTGTGTCAGTCCTTCCTGCCCCCACCTGGCCTCCAGCCTCATGACCATCACGACCAGCTGGTGACCAGTGTCCACCGGGCAGCTGTCGAGAGGGGCCAGGCCAAATGGTGAAGGAGGTCTCTCTGCCTGGCTTCCCACACCCGCTTTGTATTCCTGCAGCTCCATAGCAACCACTTTCAGGACCCACCCGGGACCCTCGTGACCAGGAGGTGCAGGAACGCCTCTGCATCCCGCCTACCTGCCACTGACGCCGTGGCCTGTGCCCCTCAGACACTCAGAGCACAGAACTGAGGCCTAATTTGTGAGCTTTTCATAAAACCCTCATTCAAAAGTCCCCCCATCCATCCATTGGGAAGCATTTATTGAGCCCCTACTGTGTGCCTGGCACACCAGGTACCAGGAGGCTACAGGCCCTGCCTGGGAAGGCGGCCCCATCCTGGTGTGAGGACTCAGCCAGGGCACTGACGCCCAGGGCACCAGGCAGGCAGGGCAAAAGCCAGTAGCACCTGGAGCAGAGGGTGCAGGTGCCAGGTCCAGGGGGAAGCGTTTGCCAGACAGCATAACGGTTCAGGAAGCCAGTGCAATCTCAAGTCAGAGTTTCAAACAGTAGGGGGTCCCCTAGGGATATGCCCCCCAGTGCCCCTTGGACCACCACCCACAGTCTCTTTCCTAGGTGGCAGAGAGGCAGAAGGGGAGTTCGGGGAGGGGGCCGGGCGGGGTCTGCAGCCTCTTCCCTCTAGGTGGGACCAGTGACCAGCGAAGGAACCCCTGCTGGGCTCCCAACTACAACAGCACCTCCAAGCACCGGCAGGTGAGGTCAAGAGCAGGGGTGGGGGTGTCGTCTGGGATGAGGGGGTTATGGGGGGCTGAAGAGCATGGGAGGAAGCTGAGTTCAGGAGGGAGGGGAGCGTGCAGGGGGACAGAGGGGATGCACAGTGTGGCCTCCGAGCCAATTCCTGGGGTGCAGGTTCCACTCCAGTTAAGCCTGAAGGTTGGCTTGTGTTAACTGTGTGTCCTGTGTGAGGGCATGTGTATGTCGGCGTGTGTGAGCATGGCTGTGTCTGTGAGTGTGTGTGAGCATGCTGGAATGGGGGGGGGGCCCACCACCCAACTGTGGGAACAAAGAGAGCAGTGGCCCCAAGCTGAAGGTGGGGGGCTCCTGCACATGTAGTCGGTGCAAGTGCTTGGAGATCCCAAAGGTACAGCCATCCCGAGAGGACCCCGTGGCAAACACTTACTCATGCGGTATACTTGGTCTCCCCTAAAGCCGGTCCCTGGCCTTGGTGTCAAGATCTAAAGGCCCCCCTCCCCCAGCTCCCCCACGGCCCCCAATTCCTGGGAGCGCACAGGATGCGAGTCTCCCTGTAAGGATGGCACCACGAGTGCATGGCCGACCTTGAAATGACCTAAGTTCGTGTACCTGCTGGCCCCCATGTCTCATGCAGGCGGGAGGCAGAGAAGGGCCTGTGAAAGGAAGAAGCTTCCCCATCAGATGAAGAGCAGGACAAGCAAGGAGAGAAGACCCCACCTTCTTGTTCGCTAACTACCCATGATTCCATCTCTACGGGCAGAGGGGTGTGTCTGACAGGCAGGCAGAGCTGTAGCCCAAACCCCACAGGGTGGAGGGGCACCACCCCCTTACTTTCAGGAGGGAGGGGAGGCCATGTGCTCAGCCACATTCTGCACCCCCAACCTCAGGCCTCCCCCGGGGCTGCATGGGGCACGTGACAGAGCCAGGACACAAGGGAGTATAAGGGGGACCTGACTGATGCCTCCTTAAAACAGTCCTGACAGAGGAGGCCCTGCAGACCCCCTGGAGCTGTCTGCCAGGCTAGAGAGAAATGGGGAGCCCTGTTACTAATGGACCCCCAGCTTCCACTCCCTGGAGCCTCCTTTCCTCCTCCCCCGCTTCCAATGGCTACAACCCCTGTGACCATCACTCCTACTGCTCCTCCCAGGTCCCTCTGCAGGGAACCGTGAGTGCTCTGCACGGGGTTAAAGTTCTGGCAAAAGCTGCAAATGCTTCCGGGACACCGTCTGTCCAGCGGGAGCCCATAGGGCGCTAAGCAGGGTACCCCAGGCAGCAACTAACCTAACACAGTAGGAACCAGTGTAGATGCCACTGGGGACCCTGTGGGAGCCCGTCTGGAGCAGCAAGGGCTGGCGTCTGCCACCTGGGGGGGGGGGAGCACTGCTAACTTGGGGGGCGGGGGGGGTCAGGAGCTCAGATGGGCATTAGCCAAGTTCCCTTCCTGCCCTTCCCGGCAGAAGGCAGGCATGTGTGGCAGGGCTGATGGAACTGGGCCGGAGAGCAGGGCACTCAGCACACACAGCTTCCAGCAAACACCGGGGCTCCCCTCACTGCAAGGCCTCCCCAACCCCAGCCCGGCCCAGGGTCCCTTGGTGACCAGCCTGAGAGCAGTAGGCCTTCTCCACGCAGCCTTCCCTGCCCACACCCCACTGCTGGCCCCAGAAGGTTCCGGAGAGCAGGAGTGGGGCCCCCACTCTCACAGGGCCTGGGGAATGCCAGCCCCCCGCCAGCCATAATCCTGTTGCCAGGAGACAGGCCCAGGAAGAAACGGAATCGCGCTGGGTTAGTGTCTAGACAGCGCGACCTTTCCCCTCCTTCTCTAGATATAATTGGGACCCAAATCGTCAGGCATCGTGAGCTGATAGCACGAATAAAGGAGGAGGTTGTTTGCGGTGCCTCATGGGGACATTCCTGCAGCGAGAGGGCCGTCCACTACCTGCTCTGGGGGTGCGTGAGAGCCAGCCCAGGCCGGGCACAAAGGGGCTTTCATCCCAGGGGACGACCGTCTTCAATTGGTGATTGGCGATGAAAGAGCTCCCAGATCCTGGCTTCCCAGCGCCCCTCACACCCGCAGGGAGGCGCCCATTAACTCTGTGCTGCCCACGTTCCCTGCAGGCTGGGGGGCCGGGGCACATCAGCCAGGAGAGGGGCCTGCCAGGTGCTCCGGGTCCACCAGTGGCTCCCTCCATCACCTCCTGCCCAGGGGCCCGTGGGGGACTCTAGCAGACCCCGGGGGTCCTGTCCCCACCTGTGGCCGAGCCCAGGGCTGTGCTATTTGTGTCCAATTTCACTTTTCTCCAGAAGCTGATCTTTCATTTTTCTTTCCACCCATTAAAGCATCTAAACAACTTCTCAGCCCCCCAGCGGAGTATCTGAAATCTGGAGTTGTGAGCTGGGTTTGCGGGGTGACCTTCGGGGAGGCAGAGAGGCCCTGCATCCTGTATTGTTTGTGGTTTGAATACTGTGTGCTTTCCTGTTTGACGCGCATCATTTCACAAAATAAAATTAAAAATCACGAAAATTGCACAACAGAACCTGGGGGACCAGCCCCCTTCCCTCAGCACGGGGTTTAGCAAAGGCTCTGAGGGGTTGGCCCACCTGTCCTGGGGACCAGCCTCCCCCTCCTCCACTGTGCAGTCTCTCCCGCGTGCTACGGGGCCAGCACAGTGATGGGGTTGTGAGGTGTCCTCCACCCAGAGCCGCCTCCTCTCTGGTTCCAGTCCTGGTGACGATGGTGCCGGTGGCACAGGCTGCGACTGTCCTTAGAGGGCGGGGTGGGCTGCAGCCCCACCGTCCAGCTCCTCTGCTCACTAGTGAGATTTACTAGTAACAGCCCAAGTCATTAGTACTTAAACCTGCTGGCTGGGCCCTTCGGCAACCGGGGTGACCAGACTACAAAGGAGAGGGGGGCGGGGGATGCAGGAGGGGGTCACGCGGCCCAGAATCGCCAGGCCTGTCCTCCACTGCGCAGCCCTGGGTTTCCGATTCCAAGCAGAGAAATGCCACCCTGTGCCTCCCCCACCCCAAGACCCTGAGGCGGAGCTTCACACCTGCCCTCCCCAAGTCCCCTCAGGCCCAGAAGGCCTATTTCACAAAGGACCCCCGGTTCCCCATGGCCCCAGTCCTCTGGCCAGGAAGTACCTGTCCCACTGGGCCAGCCCTGGTGCTGCTGACCCAAGACGGGCCCAGGAAGTGGGTAGGAATGACCGCTACCTGTACCCAGAAAGCCCCTGGGCAGCTGCCAGCTCCCAAGCCCCCCTACCCCCTCCCCCTCCGCTGCCGCAGCCCCTGCACTGGGCTGCCCTCCTGGCCCACAGACCACGCTGCGCTCTTGCCCCCTCGCTGGGATGTCCCTGCTTCTGCTAAACGCAGGAGCTCAGAAAAGGTCCCCGCACCAAAAACAGGTTAAAAATGTCCAATCTACAGAGGAAAAGTCTCGGGAGCACAGCCTCCTGCATGTGGCCAGCTCGGCCATTTTCCTGAGGAAGCCGGCCTGGCACCCCGTTGCCACGCACCGTCCAGACAGCAGTAGGCCGTCGCAGCATCCGATGCCCAGGGCTCACGGCACCCTCCCCTCGTGCCCCACGCGCACACCCGGTCAGCTTTGCTTCATAAACTCTTTCTGGGGCCTTGGCCATTTGGTACTTTCTGGGAACCTGCTTTTGTACCATTTGTCTAATGCTCCAAAAACGGAAGGGCAGGTCCCTGTCTGACCGTGTGGAGGGTAACACTCCAGGCCGCCCCGCGAAGGCCCTCGGGACCCCGAGTCCCAGGACAGCGCCCCCACCAGGGGCCTCATTAACAGTCAGCACTGCACCCGGCAGGGCCCCCTCCAGCCATTCTCCCACGTGCCAGTGCCCTCTCCACTGACTGGGCCCCACTCTCACCACCTCCCTCCCTGGCCCAAGCCTCCCACCCCTCCAAGCTCGCTGTGGCCCCAGGCTTGGGGTGACAGAAAGCTGTTTAGCTGAAATCGTTATTATTTTAGAAGAAGCCTCTCCCAGCTCCACTGATGGGCTGGCTCCACTGGACACCTGCCTGTCGGGAACCAGAGCCCCTTCAACCCCATCCTAGGAGAGTTCCGGGGAACCTGTCTTTTTTGTGTTTGTTGTTGTTGTTGTTAATCCTCACCTGAGGACATTTTTTTCCAAAGCTTTTCAGAGAGAATGGGGGGGGGGGGGGAGAGAAAGAGAAGGAGAGAGAGAGAGAGAGAGAGAGAGAGAGGGAGAGGGAGAGGGAGAGGGAGAGAGAGAGAGAGAGAGAGAGAGAGAGAGAGAGAGAAGGGAACATCGATGTGAGTGAGAAACATAGATTGGTTGTCTTCACACACACCCTGATCAGGGGTCGGGGGGGGGGGGGGGTGGTGAACCTGCAACCCTTGACCAGGGATCAAACCCTCATGCCTTCCGTGCATAATCTGGTGCTCTAACCACTGAGCAGCACCAGCCAGGGCAAACCTGCCCTTTTAAAACCCTGAGAATCCACTTGAGGGGAGAAAGGTGTCTGAGCCAGGGGCCCCTGGGGATGGAGCCTGGGGGCCGTGGAGTAGAGGCAGCAGTTTGGACACCCAGGGATAGGTGGAGAGGACCCCACAGGTAAGGATTAATGACACCCTTCCTTCTTTCTGGTTGGAAGTCGATGGGGCAGGTGACAGGAAGCTGCAGGCTGTCCTCTGAGCTGTCCCTGACACCACATCAGGCTCCGTCCAGATTCACAAACCGCAGACCAGGGCCAAGCCTGTTGGCCGGGCGGCTCCCCACCCAACCGGAGAGAACAAGAGGCCTGCCCTCTCAGGTGTCTCCTGACAGCCTCGTGGAATCTCAACGGGAGGTTTTATTTTTAAAAACACAGCAGCCCAGTAACCAGACCCAACAAGCAGAGGCAGGAGTGTGCTCCCCGGATCCCCGCAGCGTGTGGGATGGGCGTGGCCATGCGCCTGCGTGGCCCAGGACACCTGGAGGACTCGGTGATGGGAGCTGGCGGAATCCGTCCAATATACGGCGGTCCCAGCGGGCACAGCCCACAGCCACGCGCCGGCCACATGGACCCCTTTCCAGCTCACAGTGCACACAGGCCCCGCCCTGATGGCTGGGTGAGAGCCTGCCCCATCGTGTGTCCTCAGAGCCCAGTGAGGGGTGGTCAGGATGCACCCCAGGAAGCCAAGTGCGGTGTGGGCTCCCTGCTGTTAAGCCTGGGAGGAACCACCATCCTGTCCTCCCCATTCACAGAGCAGAGACAGCGTTTCCGGCTCAGTCCCCAGGACGGGGTGTGCAGCAGGCAGCCAACTGATGTTCCTCTCTCATTGACGTTTCTATCTCTCCCTCTCCCTTCCTCTCTCTTTAAAATCAATAAAAACACATTAAAAAAATAAAAAGGTCACAGCTGACATGTCGTGTGTGCCCCCGCCCCCCCCCCCCCACATGCACTGCTCACCAGCCTTGCACACCTTCGCTCACGGAATCCTCACCACCCCTAGTCATCCCTGCAATACAATGCACCCACCGTGGTCCCTGAGCCGTGCTCATCACCTGTGTGTCCCCTCCAAAGAGACAGGCCATAAAAATTAAAGAGAAATAAAGAAAACAAAAACACTCCATGCTTTAGGAAGTACCGCATCCCCTGTGGAAGGCTGCTCACAAACTCGAAAAATCTGCCAAATCTACCACCACAGAGATGACACCATGAGCTAACGGAAATCCTCGAGGAAAGGCCCAGAGCGTACGTTGGGGCCAGGGAGAACCTCCATGACCAGTGGACACATTAGAGCAGTGATGGCGAACCTTTTGAGCTCGGCGTGTCAGCGTTTTGAAAAACCCTAACTTAACTCTGGTGCCGTGTCACACATAGAAATTTTTTGATATTTGCAACCACAGTAAAACAAAGACTTATATTTTTTATATTTATTTTATATATTTAAATGCCATTTAACAAAGAAAAATCAACCAAAAAAATGAGTTCGCGTGCCACCTCTGACACGCATGTCATAGGTTCGCCATCACTGCATTAGAACATCACCCTCACTAATGGGTGAAAACACAGAATAAAACACTTTAAATCGTGTTTTTCACCTGTCAAATCAGCAAGATGCTCAGTGATAGCGCCCAGATCAGGGAAAGCCAGTGTGAATTAATATGCCCAGTTGGAGGGGTGTCCCCTGAGGTCCCCGTCCACAGCCCCCCACGCTCAGCCCCAACGCTGGCCGCGGGGGCTCCCGGGGTTAGGAGCGTGAGGACTCAGAGCACTCAGGGAAACCCAGACCCCACCGTGGACGCACTTTGCCCATCTGCACCGCCTTCCTTCATCCTTCGCTCATCACAGGGCCCCCACGGGGAAACTCTGTGGTCTCCTTCCTGTTCTTTGGGGCGGGCAGGGCACCTCGCAATCATGCACACAGGCAACAGGTCAATGGCCAGAGAGACAAAGAGGTTACATGACTGGACTCACCCTGTGGGAGCCAACAGGGAAACCAGCCAGGCCTCACCCTCATGTCCCAGCCCTGGACCAGCCAGGAGCCGACGGTAAGGCCTTCCAGGAATGCTGGCCCGACACCTGCCCGCTTCAGCCCTAGCTTGGAAGAGGTCACAGGCATTGCCTCCATGGGGTCAACAGGACAAAGGGACCTCAGAGAAGATAGTCTCAGATGGTCTCCCTCCTCTGCCAAGCCCACCTGCACCAGGCCCACTGGGGGGCTGGGTGTCTGCTGGCCGGCCGGCCTGTCGAGGGTCCTGGGGTGTCATGTCCTATCTTCTCATTACCCGCCTCCCCTCCCAGCACAGGGCGGGGCTACTCTTGCCCTCACAGGGTCAAAGCAGCAGCATCCACATGAACCACCAGATTTCTCCCAACGTGCAGTCAGTCCCCTGGTGTCTAAATGTTCACATGGAGAAAGCTCTCCCTTCACCCGCGGCCGAGAGGTGTATGGATTCGGGGCCTGGCGGAGGCCATCCAGCCTCCAGCCCCTGAGCCACTGAACCAGCTGCACTTCTCCAGCTGCATGCTCCCAGGAGCTCACTTTTTAAAAAAATAGATATTTTTATCGATTTCAGAAAGGAAGGGAGAAGGAGGGACAGGGAGAGATATAAACATCAATGATGAGCGAAAATCATTGATCGGCTGCCTCCTGCACGCCCCCTCCTGGGAATCGAGCCCACAACCGTTGGCGGGAATCGAACCCGGGACCCTGGAGTCCGCAGGTCAACACTTTAGCGGCTAGCCTAGCCACGCAGCCAAACCGGCAAGGGCGCTCATTTCAGATGGCGGGCACCGCGATACGGTTAACGGATACTGAGATGCGCCCTCTCAGCACTGCTCTCACGCCAGCTCCGGTCGCTGCAAAATAGAGGGGCGCCTCTCGCAGTCATAGAGAACGGCCATGCTAGCAGGTCCTCTGCAGACAGGAGACTCAGCTGCCCATGCCTGACACAGTCTCAAAGGTTCCTGAATCTACTCACAGGAACAGTGCAAAATGTAAAAGTGAGTGCTTCACACCAAAAGAAATGAAACACTGAAAGAATAAACATTTAAATAAATCGCAGACGTTCAGTCCAGGCTCTACCAAAAGCAGTCAATCAACCCATCAATAGCACGGGGTGTCTGCAGCTCAGACCCCGGCCCTGCCACTGCAACCCATCACTGAGCGTGTTCGTCACACAGGCCCAGCCACTACCTCTCCAGCCCGGGCCCCAGCCTTTGGCTCTGGTCTGATGTCCCTTCCCAGGAAACACCCTTAAAGGTCAACCCTGACCCACAGCCAGCGTCTGGGCCCACTGGACCTAACACTGGCTCATGCCCCCCACCAAGCCTCCTGGTCTTCCCAACACCAGGAGTGGCCAGAGCCCCACCAGTCACTCCAGCCCAGCCCTGGGGGCCCCTGCCCTATCCAGCCTCATCCCAGAGCAGCCCAGGAGTGACCCCGCCGGCCAGCGTGGAATTCCAGAAAGATGAGCGGGCCTGCACACAGGCTCTCCTTTCTGGGCTCTCGCTGAGGCCAGCCAGGAAGGCCATGCTCGGGCCTGCCCGTGCCGGGGGAGCCGGAGGCAGGACACGCTCCTGCAGGCGCGGCGGGTGGGGCAGACACGCTGCCCTGCAGCCTCCAAACTGAATCTGACTCAGCGCATCCATGATCAAAAGTTCCTTCTGACAGCCGTTCTGCAGCGGCCCAGGCCGCCGATCTAAAGTATTAGGGACGCCACCGGCCGGCCAGCATCCCTCTTCCACCCTCGCCAGCACTGGGCAGCGCTGGGGAGGACAGAAAAGGCCCCTCCCACTGGGGGCTTCCTGTCGCTTTGAGACACACCACATAATGTAGGGAGACACAACGTGTGGTATAAAATATAATGCACAGTTATTATACACACTGTGTGGCTTTACAAAGTGACCACCTGCTACTCACGGGGGCAGGGGGCAGGCGGGGCGGGGGCTGTAGCCCCAGATAGCCCTGGAGCAGGGTCAGGCACAGGCTGCCCCCGGCTGCCTCAGGAGGATCTAGACCTGCGCTGAAATGCTGGCTCCTTCCTGAACTGAAGGAGAACGGGAAGGGGCCGGGCCCTGTGGTATCTGGCAGAGGGCTGGTCCCAGACCTAAACCATCAGTGATGGTGGGCCTAGGGTCCAGAGAACCATGTGACCTGGCCAGCAGCTTCTGAGGAGAGAGCATGGGTATCGCTCCCATCTGTTCTCATTGTCTTTCTGGGCCACTGTTGTCAAATGTATAAAAATTAATAACGTTATAAGCACGCCAAACATGTATTCTAGTTTTTTCAGTATTTTATCCCCCCCCTCCCCACAAACTGCATCAAATTTCAAGGAGTTTCACGTGTCAGGTCCTGTGATGCCCACTTTCAACCAGGAAGGTGCCTGAAGCATTGAACAGCTGCTGCTTAGCCAGCCATGTTCTAGTGGGAGGGGCTGCCGTCTGGGCAGCATCTGGTTCCCCCAGCGAACAGCTAACCCGGAGCCTCCGCAGAGAGGAGCGGGTCACGTCTGCAGGTGGGCCCTGCGGGAGGGGTCACTGCAGGCAGGCCTGGCCTGGGCGCTGCTCATCGGTCAGGGCTGCCACGGGGCCAGCGTGCTCCAGCCACACTCTCATCTGACCCCTGAGCTGCCATCCTGGATGCCACCCTTCAGCTGACTGCCCCTTCCCATTAGCCCTGATGCCATGAGGGTGAGGAGGCTCGCTGCACCCTGAATCAGAAGACTGGGCTTTGCCCTATCTCCTTCACTGCCTCATGGAAAAGGTATCAGGGTGGACTAGGGCCTCTGCCCCACGCTCCAATGCCAAGACTTGCCCAGTGTCCTGACCTCAGCAGCATGGAGAGCCTGACAGAGCGCCCTTTGGAGCTGGGTGGGCAGCGCCATCCTGAGAAGCAGCTGGGCCACCCAACTCTGGACGGACAGCTGAGTCGTGGGCATCACGGGGACTCCTCTCCCTGTGCTGCACATGGCTGCAGCCGGGAGCTGTTCTGGGGCAGTGCCATTGCCCACACGGGGCCCCTCCACCTCTCCCAGGGGCCCAGAGAACCAAGCCTTTCAACAGTCTGAATGAAGAGCGAACCAGACACTTTGGTGGAGAGAAATCAAGTATATGTGTGTGCATGTGTGCATCTACCCTTGTGTGTGTGCACAGGTGTGTGTGCGCGTGCACTTCTATGTACATGTGTGCACATGTGTGCATGCACATTCGTGTGCGTGCACATGTGTATTGTTTAAGGTGAAGCGAAGGCGGGTGGGGCAGGGCTCTCCCAGAGTCCCACGTGCACTCTGTTTGGAGTCAGTTTCTAGATGGAGTCGGCTTTGCTCCTTCTAGGTTTCCTTGCTCAGGACTTTCCTCCCTCTCCTTCTTTTAAAGGAAAACAGGAGAACCTTGAAAAACAAGTTTTGCTGAAATTCAAAACTGTCTTAGAGGTCCCACACCTGAACCCTGAAGACTCCCCAGCGGGTGAGCTCCGGTGACAGCTCTACCTAGAAACACGCCAGCCTGGGACTAAGCCCCTTTCCCATCAGCCTCGGTGACGATGACAGACGCCACCTCCACCGGCCATAGGATCTTGGCTCTGTCTTACAAGCCCAATCCGGCAGCTCCCCCAAGTAATGGGGGGTGGGGGAGCTGGCAGAGCCTGATGCTGAGGTCACATGTGGGAGAGACCAGGCTGTATGCTGTCCTCTGCCTCAGCCTTGACTCTGACTCACAAGCACCTCTCGGGGGCCAAGGCCATTTTAGTACCGGTGAGTCCACACACTTCCACCTGCAAGGGGGGGGGGGGGCAACACTGAACCTCCAGAGTCATCAACACTGCTCAGCCCCTGCTTCTGCCAGGCTTCCGGTCGTGGGGGAAATGCACAAAATGCCACTCCCGAGCATCAGAATCACGGGAACCAATCCCTGCACAGCAAGACTTTTTCTTTTTTTTTGTCATGTGCAAGACAGAGACATGGATAAGTGCATCATTTTTGGTCAGAAAAAAAAATGTGCAAATCTGAAAACTGGGCCTAGAATGATTTTTAAGGGTTTCTAGAACAAATGGAGCCCCTGCTAGGTCAGGATTTCATACATTAGTTCTTTGGTAACACCTGCAGGGGGCAATTATCATGCCAATTCCCGGGGGCTCAGTCCCAGCTGGGTATGGATCCTGTGTCCTCCCTGACAGGAGGGGCGGGCGGGGTGGGGGCGGGGGTAGGGGTGGAGGTTGGGGAGGTGGGGGGGGGGATGGGCAGCCCCCAGCCCCCTGCTGAGCCTGCTTCCTGCTTTAACCTCCAGGTTCAGAAAGAGCCACATCCCATCAGCCTTCCTTCCTCCCTTCTGCAATAAATCCCACTGCAGCCCTGGTGGTGGGACAGGAGGTAAAACACACCATTTTCGAACCTCCAGCGTCTTTACTTTTCTCCCTGTTACCTGATTATAAATGAGGGCTTAGGCTTGCAAATTCCTGCTTCAGCAGCAGGAGTCTGGGCCTGGGGCTGTCCTTGTCCTTGGGAAGCTGACCGGGAGGCCCCTGAAGCCACGACTATCACCCCCCAAGTGCCCTGAGGGTCAGGAGGAACTCAATCATGAAAGGTCAAACGTCCCCCAATTCCCTCCTGGAGTGAATAAGAAATCATCTGCTACCCACGAGCAGGTGCTTTTGGAAGATGTTTACAACCTACTGTTCCGAAAGGTCTGCCCGGCTATTTACCCTAAACCGGTTGGAAACAATTTAACAAATTACATTGTTTTTCTCTCCCCAGAACGACTTCCCTCCAGTCAGGTCCCTCCTCCCTCAGAAGCGGTGGCAAGCAGGTGTGTTGCTTCGGCGGTGACCAGTTACGCGGTTCTCAACCTGTGGGTCGCGACGACCCTTTCACAGGGGTCGCCTAAGACCATCCTGCATATCAGATATTTACATGACGAGTCATAACAGTAGCAACATCACAGTGATGAAGTAGCAACGAGAATAATTTTACGGTTGGGTCACACCATGAGAAACGGTATTTAAAGGGCCAGAAGGCTGAGAACCACTGCGTTACAGTCTCCTGTTTTCAATGGAGCCAGGAGGAGAGGGCTGACGAACGTCTGCGCACAGCAAGCATCCTAGTCGACCCGCGGCAAAACCCGGGCCCCTGGGGCGGGGGCTGCCCCGCGGTCGGGCATCCCTCCACTCCCGCAACACCGCCTCCTCCCCAGCCACTGTTGGGCGTGTCAGGAAGAGGGCCTGGCAGCCGCGTGGTCAGGAACCGGGTCCCCGAAGCCAGTGGCAGAGGGAGCTCGGCGCGCCTGGAACGGCGCCCTCGGCACGGTTTGCGGCGCACGCGGGAAAGGCGGCGAGCGCAGCCGAACAACGGACTTCAGCGCATTGTTCCCCGAGGCTCGGCGGCATCAAAGGGGACCGCTCGCAACCCGACACCGCGGCAACCGCGGGACCCCAGCCTGCGGCCCCTGCGAGCACAAAGGCTGGCCCTGGGGAACCCGAGCAGTTTTTGCTTCAACAGGTTGGAAACCAAGTGGTTTCACTCCAAACCGCACTGTCTTCCCCGGAGACCTGCCAGCCCCCGGCGCGGTCACCCCCGGAGCCCAGAGGCGCAACCCACTGAGGCCGCTCTGGAGCTGGGAGGGGCGAGGCCAGTGACCAGGGCGGTGGATGTGCGGGCGCCTCCAGAGCCCCCGCGAGTGTAACAGCTGCCCCCGCGACCACAGCCCCGGCCCCTCGGTGGCCCTCGGCCGGCAGAACCGCCCGCCGAGTGCACCAACTTCCCGGCGGAGTGGCCGAAGTTTGGTCACCAAGTTTGCTTCCGAAGGACTCGCGGCGTGGAGGGCCCGCGCCACCCCAGCCGGCTCCCTGGGTCCTGCGGTGCGGGGGCAGCGCGAACCCCTGCAGCCGAAGAATGAATGGCCAGCGCGGGACACGCGGAACACAGAGCCGCGGCCCCACCCCGCTCCTCCGCCCGCCGCCCGCTGGCCACCCGTGCGCGTGGGCAGCGCGGAGGCCGCCTCCTGGGACCAAATCCGGGATGGGCTGGAGGTGAGGGGGCCGGCACCGCCGAAGACCCGCACACAGCGCTGGGGTGCGGGCGGCCTGCAGTCCCCGCAGCTCTTACCTGGCTCCGCCGAGGCCGCGCGAACCCGGAGCAGCAGGGCCAGCAGTGGGAGCACGTCCCGGAGGCATCGCCGTAGCGGCCACGGACCGGGCCACCTGCGGGCGACATGCCGCAGGTTAGTTCTCCGCACGCGTCCCCCGCCCGCCCGCCCGCCGTGCGACCCCGCTGCCCCCGCCCGCCTCGCGGCCCCGCGCTCCGCACCTCGGCGCCATGCTCTGCGGGCCGGACGGTCTGCTCAGCGGCTCCTGCACCCTCCGCGGCGGTGCGCCCGCTCGGCCCTCACGCTCCGGCCGCCACCGGGACGGGCAGGGGGCGGGGCGGGGCGGGGCGCGAGGCGGGGACGGGCAGGGGGCGGGGCGGGGAGGCCGGGAAGCCGGGCCCGGACTTCGGGCTGAACCAGGAGGTGGGCTGGGTTGAGCTGGGGCTGGGGCACGGTTGGCCAAATCCCGGGCTTCGAGGGGTGACCGGCCGCTCCCTCGGGTCCTAGCACCGCGCGCAGTAGCGCTCTCCGGGGGCTTTCTCCCCACCTCCCACCCCAGCGAGCGCGGTCCACCCGCGCCCCCGCCCCCGGAGAGCGCCAGCCCTGCCCCAGCTCGGGGCGCACGTGGGATCCGGGCTCCCAGCCCGGGGCAAGGTCTGGACCGACGCAGCCGGCCCGGATTTTATTCGGGAAGGTGTCTTTCGCGGCCCCCGGGGGAGTCTTCTCCAGGCCCTGAACCCGGTGGGGCGATTTGAACAAAGGCGTTTATCGCTGGGGGATAATGGGTGGAGGGGGGAGAAGCGGGGCTCCTGCCCAGCCTCGTGAGCGCATTAGCCGCGAGGTAATGGCTCCAGCCTCCCGCCTGGGCAGGCTCAGGCCCAGAACGACAGCGCTCCCCACGCTGCGCCCGCCGCCACCTGCTGCGGCCGCCCAGGGTGACCCTGTGCCCCAGGACGCTTCAGGCGGCGACTCCCGCTAGGTCCCCCCCCCCCCCACTTTACAAAGAGGGAAGGACTCGGGAGGGTCGCTGAGAAGGCCAGCCCCCCCCCCCCCCGTGCGCCCCTGCCCCCAGAGTCTGGGCCCCTCTCCCTCCCGGAGGTCCAGCCGCCCCTCACCAGAGCCTTCCCAGCCTCCTACCCCCAGTGATGTCCACTTGGTTTCCATTGCCTCGGGCTGGTGCCCCTGGCCGCATCTCAGCTCCTTCCTCCGGCAGCCGTGCATGGGGTCCTGTCCTCACACCCACCCAGCAGGCCTGTCCGCAGAGAGCCCCTCATACCGACCTCTTACACTAACTCGCATTGTCCTGGACCTCGCCCCTCGCCTCGCAGGACACCAGAGGCCCCAGCGCCATCACCCTTGGCTTCTAACTTTCTGTGAAACCCACGGGATCACTCCTGGAGGCCCGGCTCAGCCCCCACTCCCCTTCCTGGCCCAGCCATCTCCTGCCTGGTCCCCCGCGCATCTGCACCTGGATACCTGCCTCCCCCACCTCTCTAAGGCTCTCTGCACCTCTCTGGCACCCCCACCCCCAGCACATCCTCCTGGACAATCCCAGACTTCATTTTTCAGCCAGCCTAGAGACCTTGTCCCTGGCAAGGCCCCAGCTATATGCCCTGGGGAGGCAGCCTTCCCCGTGTGCCCCTCCACCACCACCTCCCTGGGCCCACCCACCTGACAGCTGCCCTCAGCACCTCCTCCGGCCCTGCTCTCCACCCTGCCACAGAGAGGCCTGCCTGGCTCCCCATGCAGCCCATGGTTCCCCCACCACCACCCAGGCCCTGCCTTGGGCCCAGGCCCTGCCCGCCCCCCCCCCCCCCACCTGCCCCACACCTCCACCATCCACCTCCACCACCGTCCTGTTCTGGAACCTGGAGTCTTTCTCTAGGTTGCATGGCAAGGGCACTTGGGGTACAAGGTGGGCAGAGAAATCAACTTAGAGGTTGTCACCCGTGTTTTTTTAAAAAATGAAGAGAATATCATAGAGCTGAGGATTAACACACTCTTTTGCAAAAAGTTTGTTTTTTTGTATGGATGGAGGGGGGGGGACCTGTGTAGGGGGGGGTGTCTGTTTCTGACGGGGTGGGTGAGTCTGTGGGTGCTGTTTGTGCCTATGTTTGGTGCGTTTCTGTAACGTGCACATGTGTAGGGTGTGTTTCTGTGTGTGGTTGGCATGTCCTCGGTCCTAACAGCACTCCTTAGAGTGGTTCCTGACCATCTGCCTGACCCTCAGTCCATCTGTCCATGGCTCAGCCCTGCTCCGGGGAGGAATCTGAAGGGCGGGAGCTCCTCGGTCTCTTCCATCTCACCCGCCCTCAGGCCCATCCTGCTGCCACCCGACCCCACCCATTCCTAAATCTGCAGTCAGAGGACTTGCCTCTGCAGGTGGGACTGGCTGATCTGCAGCTCTGGGCGGGAGCGGCGGGAGGGGGAGGGCAGTGCACACGGGGCCTGGGACTCAGCACCTCCCTAGTGTCCCTCCTGTCCCCCCCCCCCAAGAGTCATCACCTCCCTCCTGTTCGCCCCCTTGATCACCACCACTGCAGTCTCTGGGTTGGAGGCCCCCGGGCAGGGTGAGCCCACCTTTAGGGGCTTTGCAGGGAGGGCTAGCTTCAAAGACCCTCGTGTAATGAAAAGTGCCATCAACAACGAAAGTACGAAAATAAGGCTTTTTACTGTGAAGCACTCATGAAGACAGTTGATTTAAACAAGGCGCTTGACTGGAAGGGAAAACTATCTAGGATTCATTTCTTTGAGAGTAATTTATCTCTTCTTAAAGGCAGATTTCCCTGCATGTAACAGCCACGTACAAAAAGTTATAAAATTTTTCTTGGTTTTACTATGATAAATGAAAAACATTAAAATTCTCCAAACAAGGTGTGCAAGGATTTTTATGTTGTTCTTCTTTTGTTAAACAGGGAGAGCAAAATAACGCACTGGAATATAAAGATGAGAGCTGAGTGAGCTTCCGCTCAGGGAGAAGGGGGTGGGGGGGTCCCAATGGACCAGTCTTTTCCCCAGCCCCTCTCCGTTTGATGTCGATCAAAACATACCATAGGCCACTTGGTGTTAAAGAAGGCAAATGCTTTGTGCACATATCAGTGACTTCATGTCCAAGAAAGGAATGGGAAGGGGAAAACAAAAGAATAGAGGAAACTACGGTAGTAGTCAGATGCCTTGAAACCAAATTGCGGTTTTCTCATTGAGAATGTCTTCTTGGTCTGTAGGAGCCAAGTTCTGGAGCGGGGTAGCAGGTTCCCTTGTTAGCTCTGTCTGCTGCTGGCACACATCACGTGTATCTTCATCCTCCACGTCCAACTGTGCAGGGTTTCATTGATTGGCTGCCCGTCAAGTCGGAATCTGATCTGCCTCATTGACAAACCCTGTCGTTCACAATAGGCCTCCATTAGTTTACTAAGAATTATGCCTCTTAATTTTTTTAAAAAAATATTTTTATTGATTTTTATTTATTTCAGAGAGGGAAAGAGGGAGAGAGATAGAAAGATCAATAATGAGAATTATTGATCGGCTGCCTCCTGCACACCCCTACTGGGGATCGAGCCCGCAACCCAGCATGTGCCCTGACCGGAATCGTAGGCCGACGCTAACCACTGAACCACACACAGCCAGGCTGCCTCTGAATTGTAAACTGCACCACAGAACCATCCTGCCCGCCACCTTCAAATTAATATGATCGTTGTTCTCAGCCTTGACTCCTTCCTTGGGCTTTTCGTCCGCCACAGTGAGCGCCAGAGTCTCCTCGGCTGCTGCTTCACAAAAGAGACGCGAGGTCCGCACCCACCCAGCAGCCCCAGGAGCGGCAGGAGGAGGCGACGGTGGAGGAGGGGGAGGGTGCGGGCACGTTGTCCCCCATCGCGTTCTTATGAGAATTCTGTCTTTCCCTTTATTCACTGTAGGGGTTCAGAACGAGTCTCCCCAAGAAGTGCCTGGGTGGTATGTAGGTTATTATGAGTGAAAGGCAACCCAGACCCTTTGGGCTCTAGAGAAACTTCTGCACCCCCACCACCCCCAACTGTCCAGAAGAATTTAAATTAGGGACCTTGCCCATAGTAAGAGTTATCACCAGAAATAACTTTTTGGGCCCTATCTACAGGGGAGGGCCTATCCTATCTATAGGAAGGGCTGGATGTCTGATCTTCTTATCATCCTGCAATGGCCCTCCTCCCTCTGAAGCCCCAGATGCCTTAGCTCAGAATGTCATATGTCCCTCACTTCCCGTCTGTCCCTGAACCTCTCCTGTATGGGGGGTCCCCAGATGCACATATATGTGCATGAAACTTGGTTGTTTTCTCTCATTAACCTGTCTCATGTTGATTTAATTATTAGAGGGGGGCCTGAAGAACCTGGGATGGGAGAGGACAGTTGCTTCCTCCCCCAGGGTCCACAGGGACATGTGATCACTATAGAAAGTGTAGACGTGCACGTAGAACAAGAAGACCCCAAATCTCCCTCAGCTGACACTGCTGTGTGATCTCCCACCCTCGTCCACAGAGACACTGCCCCCCCCCTTTGCCTTGGGAGGGGTGGACACCATCAACTCACCCCAAGGACTCAGAAGTCCCAGGGGGGCCAAGGGACCACAGCAAGTCTGGGCAGCAGGGGGCTCCTCAACTGGGCTGAGGAGGCAGGTGGAGATGCCAAGGGTGGGAGGGTCCGGAGCAAAGGCCCCAGCAAGTGGGAGGCTGCCCTGGGGTGGAAGGGCCAGAACCCCGGCTCCAGCCACATTTCTTGTCCGTTCCTTGTGTTGATTCCTGTTTCCTCTGATGCCACGTGTCTCACATGTCCTTACACAGGAGACATGACCGAGTGCTGAGCTTGTCCCCAGGTTGGCCTGTGCAACGGACACAGACCAGCCGTGACCAACTTGTGCTGCCCAAAGGCTTGACTGACGGTGCCCCCGTGGCTGGAAATAGAGGCTCCCGGTCCACTCACCCCCAAAGCTGGGCTTGTTTTTAAATGGCTTTCGTCTTAAATTGGCAGGGTTTTCCAAAACTACAGTGGATTCCCTCAAGTCCTGCTCCAGGGGCAGTGGGTCCTGGGGAGGGGGCTGTGAAGGGACAGAGGTGGGACAGGCAGGAAGGTGTCTCGGGCCGGCTGGGCATGGGCATGCAAAGGGCAGGACATGCGACCTCTGCCCAGATTGTCCCTTCTCCCTGCAGCGCCAGGGAGCTCGCCATGTGCTACAAAAGGAACTTTTCACCAGGAGAGGAAGAAGCCATGCTGGGCAGAGCTGGCTGTGAAAAGCACAGTGTATCCAGAAGGGTATCTGGTTCCACACCAGGCCACACACTTCAGGCCTCAGGCCCGGGTCACATGGTCCACCCCAATCTGGGCAGCTGGGTCCCGTCATGTCCTGGCCACTTGGGTGAATAGACGGAGTCCCATCCATGGCCCTACACTCTGGCCTCTGCTGGACTCTGTCAACCTCCCCCCCGGCCCCACACACACACAGCTCCCACACTCCCGTCACTGACTCCAGTGCCTTGGTTTATTCTTCCCACCGCATTCACCACATAGGAATGACAGTTTGTACGAACTGGTCTTCATGCCTGCTGCCTGCACCACTGGTTCCCTCCCCACTGCTCCAGCGCCACACCAGGTGTGTTGTACCTTTCCTGTGTTTGCACCTGCAGCCCCTGGGGTGATGCCTGCCTCTAGATGCTCAGTAAATACATCCTGAGTGAAAGACCACATGAGTCCACGGCTCCCGACCCTTCCTGCCCAGCCTTGCCCTTGGCTAGTGGCTCAGCTGGATGTCAGCCTCTGAGCAGCAGGGACATGGGCACCGGGCAGGGCGGCCAATGAAACCAATGGATTCGGAAACAGCAAGTGGATGACAAGATGTCCATGAAACGGAATATCACATCCCCAGGAAGAAATCTAATTAAATAAGGAATATTTGCGAGGAAAAGCTTTGGCCAACAGCACGCACGCGAGGTGGTGGTCGGTAGGAGATGTGCCTGTGAGGAAGGCACGGAGCCGGCTGGAGAGGTGGTTAGCTCTGAGTGCTGGAATTACAGGTGAGCTCTGGACTGTTCTCCATGATTTCCCACATTTTCCAAGATTCATAACAAACAGTTGTGCTAATGTGAGAGCCATTTCCTCATTTCACAGCTGCAGGGAAATGCCTGAGCTCACAGTGAGTCAACCGGTGGCAGAGGGGAGGGAGGAAGGGGGTCCCTGAATTCTCCAGGCAGCTTCTCATGACCTGGGCTACCCCATTTCTCAGGAAGGCCTCACCCCACAGAGACCACACGGAGCTGCATCAATACCCACAGGAACACCAGGCTTTGTAGTTGCACGTGTGCTGGAGCGAGAAGCCCAGGTGACTCCCTCCTGCCTGCCTGGCAGCTCTCCACACACAGCACCGCCGGGTCCCTTTCCCTCCTGATCGGGGCCACGCACAGCCTCCCTTGGGTGAGTTCATCGGTGGGCCTCCCTCCACTCCTGCTCACCCATCTATGTGCACCCACAACACCCACTCACACACGCACAGCCTGGCTCTGCTCACACTCGAGATCAGTATTAAACATTCCCAGCCCCACTCAGTTCCGACCCCACTCAACGAGGGGTGTGGGCTTGGTCTTGGCTCCCCCACCCTCACCGTCTGCAGCGCCCTGGTCCTCAGAGCTTGCTCGGACTGCCCAGGCTCACCAGGAGCTGGCGCTTGCTACCACACCAGCTCGTTTACTTTTCTGCAGCGCACTCACCACTGTTTAATATTCTTGTTCCCTTATTTGTTCATTTGCTCATTTATTTGCTTATGGGCTTCCCACTTCCCTCTCCACACCGCTCCTTTGCTTTGTTCACCAGTGAACAAAAGGAAGGAAGGAAAGAAGGAAGGAAGGAAGGAAGGAAGGAAGGAAGGAAGGAAGGAAGGAAGGAAAGAAGGGAGGGAGGGAGGGAGGGAGGAAGGAAGGAAGGAAGGAAGGAAGGAAGGAAGGAAGGAAGGAAAGAAGGAGGGAGGGAGGGAGGGAGGGAAGGAAGGAGGGAGGGAGGGAGGGAGGGAGGGAAGGAAGGAAGGAAGGAAGGAAGGAAGGAAGGAAGGAAGGAAGGAAGGAGGAAGGAAGGGAGATAAGCTTACAACTGAGCCAGGCTGTATGTCAAAGCGCCCCTTCCCGAGTGGGAACCCTTCAGGGCAGAAGATTTGTAGGTAACAACCTCCAGCCCCTTTGCCTGGCACCTTACATCCCAGCAGTTTGCGCACCCCTCCCCCACTCTTCCTCACCCCCAATCAAAGCCTGAGCCATTTAAGCATACACAACTCACATGATTACAACTCAGTGTAACAAGTCCAAATGTTAGCAATAAAGCTAAGTCCCCTGGGCCTGCCCCCACAGCTCAGTCTCCTGCCAAGCACAGTCCCCGTTATTATCCTTCTGCTGGTTTTTATAAGATGCATTTTATAGGTATTTGTTACTCCAGAAACGCAGAAAGTTGTTTTGTAAAAATTTTAAAAGCGTACATGTGTGGACGAAAAGGGGCCACGTGCTAGCCTGACTAGCTCAGGGAAGGCCTGCAGGGCAGCCTTGCGAATTCAGAGACCGAAGCGCAACCACAAAGGATGGTCTGAAAGTAAAACTCTTTTAACTAAAAGCAGTTAGTGGTGGGTAGTCCTGTCCTAGGCCGGTATCTTCCCTGACAAAGGTCAATCTCTACCTTCACTGAGCCTGTCTATTGGCATTTGCATCTACGATAACGTTCCTTTAAAATGTTAGGGTAACGCCCCCTTTTCCAGATCTGTGCCCCAGGGCGGGGATCATAAATCCTCTCATTGTTTTATCATGTTAATTGTTGACTGTTCACTACCTGTTCCCATCTCTGTAAAAGGTGTATGCGTCTATCATTTTACTTTTCATCTAATCTCAGAGGTTTCCCCACTTTGCTTTTTCCCTCTTCCCTAATTTATCACCAATGGATGTGACGTAACCCACTTGCAAAGCTGCCATTCTCCAGAGCAAAATCTGGCTTCCCGACAATTGTCGACAGTTTGGCTCAAATAAACACACAAAAGTTCTTCACAGGGTTGAATGTTTCTTACAATGATACATGAGATCATGCTCATGGTTCTAAAACTTGCTTTTTTAAAAAATTTATTGTTGAAAGTATTACTGATATGTCCTCAAAACTTGATTTTTTGTTGTTAATCCTCACCCGAGGATATTTTTTCCATTGATTTTTAGAAAGAGTGGAAGGGAGGGGAAGACATGGAGAGAGAAACATCCATGTGAGAAGCTCTAACCACTGAACCACACTGACTAGGGCAAGACTTGAGTTGTTTTAAATTTTTTTGCTTAGAGCAGTGGTCGGCAAACTGCGACTCGACAAACTGCGGCTCGCGAGCCACATGTGGCTCTTTGGCCCCTGGAGTGTGGCTCTTCCACAAAATACCAGCTCTTCCACAAAATACTGACTTCTGTGCATGGGCCACAAAGTTTCAATCGCACTGTACGTGCGAACCCGCACTAGAGTAATGAACTGTCTTGAAAAGAGATGGATACGGTGAGAGCATACGAAATGGGAGTGCTAAAGAGGAAAAGCCCAGGAAAGGGGATAAAGAATGGTACGGGCAGGCTCATTAGCAAGCTCAAGGTAGCCAAGGAAAGACTCAGCAAATTTGAAAGCAGTGCTACAGAAATTATCCAAATTGAAACAGAAAGAGGAAAAAGAATAGAAATAAAACAGGGGTGCGCATCCTAGAGCCGTGGGACAGTATCTCACAGCCTAAGGCACATATCCCTGGAATCCCAGAAGGAAAAGGAGAGGGGCAGGGGGGATATATTTGAAATATATATTGAGAATGCTCCAGAGAATGGCAGTTTTGCACTTTGTTTTATATTTCAGAACAAAGGGGAAGGAGACATTGGTGGGGTCCTGAGCTGCAGACCCCCACCACCCACCCACCCCCTCCGCCCCCGTGCCACTCCCCCCCACACACATGGAGTTTCTCTCAGCCTAGCTACCTGTGTGGTTAGGAGCTCGGGAGCCCTACTTAAATCTGGCTCCTCCCTGCCCTTTTGCCCTAGGGAGGATATATTTGAAAATTTCCAAGATTAATGACAGACACCAAACTATGGATCAAAGAAGCACAAAGAACACATAGCAAGATGAATGGCCCCAACAGGTTGTGGACAAAAAAGGGGCCACATGACAAAACCGACAAGCTCAGGGGAGGCCTGCGTGGCGGCCTTACAAGTTCAAAGACCTAGAGCAGCGGTTCTCAACCTGGGGGTCGAAGGACCCTTTCACAGGGGTCGCCTAAGACCATCGGAAAACACATATATAATTACATATTGTTTTTGTGATTAATCACTATGCTTTAATTATGTTCAATTTGTGACAATGAAAATACATCCTGCATAACAGATATTTACATTATGATTCATAACAGTAGCAACATTACAGTTATGAAGTAGCAACAAAAATAATTTTATGGTTTGGGGTCACCACAACATGGGGAACTGTATTAAAGGGTCGCGGCATTAGGAAGGTTGAGAAGCACTGACCTAGAGTAACCACGTAGATGTTCTGAAATGAAAACTTTCTAACTAAAACCAGTTGGTGGCGGGTAGTCCTGTCCTAGGGCTGTATTTTTCTCTAGCAAAGGTCAATCTTTGCCTTAACTGAGCCTGCTGTCCCCCCCCACCCCCCCCGCATCTATGATAACAAAATTGATAACATACCTTTGGAATATCAACATAATTTCCTTCCCCACCCCACGCCTCCAAGGACAACCACCCACCAGAGCGGAAACCACAAATCCCCTCATTGTTATTATCAAGTTAATTGTTAACAGTTAAAATCCTTTACCCACCTATGCAAAGGAAGTGTCTATTCCTTTTACTTTTATCCAGTCCCAGACATACCCCCACCCCACCCCACTTTGCTTTCTTCTGCCTCCCTAATGTATCACCAATGAATTTCATGTAACCTCCTTACGTTGCAGCAGAGCCTGAGTATGACAAGCTCTAGGCCTGCCTAGGCCAGGTCCACACCATAGACCGAGAAGCAAAGAGACTACAACATTTGGTCCGGATGCAAATGGCCAGGTACCAGACTTCCGTCTGTGTCTCAGGTGCCACTTGGCACTACGGCAAAAGGGCAGGGAGGAGCCAGATTTAAGTAGGGCTCCTGAGCTCCTAACCACATAGGTAGCTAGGCTGAGAGAAACTCCATGTGTGTGTGGGGCGCGGGGGTGCAGGGGGGTTCTGCATCTCAGGACCCCACCAATATCTCCTTTCCCTTTGTTCTGAAACATAAAAGAAAGTGCAAAACTGCCATTCTCTGGAGCATTCTCAATCCATTGAGATTTTGCTTCCTGGCAATTGTTATCAGTTTGGCTCAAATAAACTCATAAAAAAAGTCTCTACAGGGTTGAATGTTTCTTACATTGACAAGGTAAAATAAACAAGCAAACAAAACCAAACAAAAAGCCCATCTGTGTAACACATTTAAACTGAAGGGGGAAAGAGAGAGGGGAAAATCTCTAAATCTCTAAGGCAAGCAGAGTACAAACACAGATACATTCCCTGCAGAGAGACGAAGGGAAGAATCAGAGCAGAATGCCCTTCAGAAGTCATGCGTGCTAGATGACAGCGAAGGGGTGCCTATAGCCATGAAAGAAAGAAAAAGTGTCGATTCAGAATTCTATACCAGCGAAAATGTCTTTTAAAATTAAAAAAACAAAAGACTATATCGGAGAAACAAGAACTATATTGCTGGCATACCTACGCCTCAAGGAGTGATAAATGACTTCCAGCAATCGGAAACAAAATGAACCGAGGCTGCCAACTGGATCTCCACAAAGAAATGAAGAATCTGAGAAATGGAAGAAATGAAGATAAGATAAAATTCTTTTTCCCGTATTTTTAATTGCTATATATGATAGCTTTTTTTCTAAAGGAAAAATAGTAGCATTGTAGTGGGTTGAGAGCACACATAAAAATAAAATGTATGCTAACAGGAAGGATGGGAGATTGGAATGGGGAAGATATCATTGTAAGCTTCTTATACTACATGTGAAGTGGTCTGATACTATCTGAATGTAAATTCTAATTCAGATTTATATTTTAAACCCCAGGGCAACCACTAAAAATATTTTAAAGAGGTATAAGTAATAAGTAAAGATAACATACAACAGTAATATAAAAATAGCTCAGTTAAGCCGAAACCGGTTTGGCTCAGTGGATAGAGTGTCGGCCTGCGGACTGAAAGGTCCCAGGTTCGATTCCGGTTAAGGGCATGTACCTGGGTTGCGGGCATATCCCCGGTGGGAGATGTGCAGGAGGCAGCTGATCGATGTTTCTCTCTCATCGATGTTTCTAACTTTCTATCTCTCTCCCTTCCTCTCTGTGAAAAATCAATAAAATATATTTTAAAAAAATAGCTCAGTTAAGAGAAAGCAGAAAAGAGTAAAAGAAAAACAAGAAACAGATGAATTAAATAAAAGACCCAGCAAAATTATAATTTTAATCCAATATTATCAACAATCACATTAAGTGTGAATGGTCTAAATACACCAGTTAAAAGGTAGAGATGGTCAGATTGGATGAAAAACCAAACTAAATTATGTCTATAAGAAATTCATGTTAAATATAAAGACATACATAGATTTAAAGCATAAGGATGACAAAAGATGTGCCATTCAATCACTAGCCAAAAGAAAACCAGAGTAGTTATCTTGATATCAGACAGACTTCATAAAAAGGAATATATCACAAATAGTGATGAAGGAGTCAGTTCCCCAAAACATATAAAGCGAAAACTGATTGGACTGGAAGGAGAAATAAACAGATCCCAATTTATAGTTGAAGATGTCAACATTCAGCAGTTGCTAGAACAAGTAGACAAAAGAATCAATAAGGGTATAGAAGACTTGAACAATGCTATCAACTACCTACATCTCATTGGTATTTACAGGATACGCCACCCAAGGATACTTCTTGAGAAGAACATATTCTTCTCAAGTGCACATTGACATTCACTAAGATAGACATACAAAGTATGCTTCTAGAACATAACAGAACAAGAATTAAAAGTTAGATATCTTTAAAGTCCCAAACTATTTGGAAATTTTAAACATTTCTAAATAAGCCATAAGTCAGAACGGACTCTCAGAGAAATGAAAAAAATATATATATTTTGAATTAATTGAAAATGAAAATACAACATAAAATTTGGGGGAAGAAGCTAAAACAGTGCTCAGTGGGAAATTCATAGCACTGAATACTCAAATTAGAAAAGAAGGAGATCTCAAAGTGACCTCAGCTTCCATCTTACAAAACTGGAAAATAAGAGCTGATTAAGCACAAAGAAAGTAGAAGAAAGGAAATAATACAAAACCAATGAGATAGAAACTAAACAATAGAGGAAATTATTGAAATCAAAAGCTGTTTTTGAAGAGAGAAACCAAGATGGCGGCATAGGTTAACACCGGAGATTGCTGCCTCGAACAACCACTTCAGAGATATAACTAAAGGACAGAACGGACATCATCCAGAACCACAGGAAGGCTGGCTGACTGGAAATTCTACAACTAGGAGGAAAGAGAATATCATACCCAGACTCAGAGGAGGCGCAGTGCTGAAGTGAAATACTCAGGTGCAGAGTGCGCGCGCAGAGCGGGCTGGCGGCGGAGGGCGCGGTTGTCGTTTTCAATCGGGAGGGAGTCTCAGATTCTGAGCTCCGGATCCGGGCGAGTCTCTAGGGACCCAGACTCAAACGGGAGAAGTGGGACTGTCTGGCTTTGGTCGGAACTCAAAGGCAGCTTTCTCTCCGAGGTTTGCAGCGGTTGCTGGGACTCTGAGAGGCAGAGCCCCTAGGGACGGAACTGAGAGTCGCCATAACTGCTTGCTCCGCCCGCCCTGTAGATCCCTGGGGACCCGCCCCGCCCAAGCCTGGAGCAGAACCATTTGCCGGATAGCCTCAGGCAAACGCTAGATTTGCACCACCCTAGAGATCCAGCACAGAAGCTCTCCCACTGCAGACACAGCTGACTCTCATAGCCAGCTAGCCTGGAGGTCAAATCACCCCTGGCATTGCCGACAACAATTAATTACAACAATTAATTACAACAAGACTGCGCACAAAGACCACAAGGGGGTGCACCAAGAAAAGATAAAAAAATGCGGAGACAAAGAAACAGGACGCAAATGTCAGAAATGGAAGATATAGAGCTCAAAACCACACTTTTAAGGTCTCTCAAGAACTGTCTAGAAGCTGCCGATAAACTTAGTAAGGCCCTCGAAAAGACTGGTGAGACCGCCGATAAATGTAGTGAGATCCTCAAGAAATCTAATGAGACCCTCGATGTTGTGATAAAGAACCAACTAGAAATTAAGCATACACTGACTGAAATAAAGAATATTATACAGACACCCAACAGCAGACCAGAGGAGCGCAAGAATCAAGTCAAAGATTCGAAATGTGAAGAAGCAAAAAACACCCAACTGGAAAAGCAAAATGAAAAAAGAATCCGAAAATATGAAGATAGTGTAAGGAGCCTCTGGGACAGCTTCAAGCGTACCAACATCAGAATTATAGGGGTGCCAGAAGATGAGCGAGAGCAAGATATTGAAAACCTATTTGAAGAAATAATGACAGAAAACTTCCCCCACCTGGTGAAAGAAATAGACTTACAGGTCCAGGAAGCACAGAGAACCCCAAACGAAAGGAATCCAAAGAGGACCACACCAAGACACATCATAATTAAAATGCCAAGAGCAAAAGACAAAGAGAGAATCTTAAAAGCAGCAAGAGAAAGAAACCCAGTTACCTACAAGGGAATACCCATACGACTGTCAGCTGATTTCTCAACAGAAACCATGCAAGCCAGAAGAGAGTGGCAAGAAATATTTAAAGTGATGAATACCAAGAACCTACAACCAAGATTACTTTATCCAGCAAAGCTATCATTCAGAATTGAAGGTCAGATAAAGAGCTTCACAGATAAGGAAAAGCTAAAGGAGTTCATCACCACCAAACCAGTATTATATGAAATGTGGAAAGGTATCCTTTAAGAAGAGGAAGAAGAAGAAAAAGGTAAAGATACAAATTATGAACAACAAATATGCATCTATCAACAAGTGAATCTAAGAATCAAGTGAATAAATAATCTGGTGATCATAATAGAATCAGGGACATAGAAAGGGAATGGACTGACTATTCTTGGTGGGGAAAGGGGTGTGGGAGATGCGGGAAGAGACTGGACAAAAATCGTGCACCTATGGATGAGGACAGTGGGTGGGGAGTGAGGGCGGAGGGTGGGGCGGGAACTGGGAGGAGGGGAGTTATGGGGGGAAAAAAGAGGAACAAATGTAATAATCTGAACAATAGAGATTTAATTTAAAAAAAAAAAGCTGTTTTTGTTTCTTTTGTTTTTTTAGAAACTCGAGCTGGACTAATCAAGAAAGAAAGAGTTTGGGCATAAATTACCAATATCAAGAACGGAAGAGCAGACATCACTACAGATCCTATAGTTTTTTAAAAGCAAATACAGGAATACTATAAACAATTCTATCTTACGCTAATTCATTCTGTAGCTTAGGTGAAATACACAAATTCCTTGAGAGACAGATTATCCATACTGATATAAAAGGAAAGTTTAAAAAATCCAAATAGCTCTATATCTGTTAAAGAAATTGAGACATAACTAAAAACCTTCTTACAAAGAAAAACCCAGCAAATAGTTTTATGCTGAGTACTATAAAATGTTTATTGAAAAAATAATTGCAAACCCATACAGGTTCTTTTAGAAAATAGAAGAGGGAACACTTCCCCCATTCACTTCATGAGGCCTGTATTACCCTGGTATCCAACAAAGACACTACAAGAAAACTATAAATCAATATTTTCCATGAATATATGTGCAAAATCCTTAACAAAATTATTAACAAACTAGAGGCCTGATACACGAAATTCATGCAAGAGTAGGCCTTCCTTCCCCCGGCTGCCGGCACCGGCTTCCCTCTGGCACCCAGGACCTGTGCTTCCTCTCCTTTTATATCAGGATGGATAACCTGTCCCTCAAGGAATTTGTGTATTTCGTCCACAAGCTGGTCTGGAAGGATGTCTGGTCTAATTAGCATATTATGCTTTTATTGTCCTATACAATAAAGAGGTAATATGCAAATTAACGCTCACACCATCACGCCATCACAAGATGGCTGCACCCACAGCAGAAGCAGGGTTTCTGTAACAAGATGGCTGCGCCCACAGCGGAGGTGGGGTTCCCGTAATGAGCCATAATGAGCGATCAGCAGGGACCTGAGGCTGAGTGGTGCTGGGCTAGGGTGGTGGACCTAAGGCTGCGTCCCCCGCCTGGCGGAACTTGATGGGGGACCTCAGGCCACACCCCCACCCAGTGTAGCTTGACGGGGGACCTGAGGCTGCACCCACCCCCGTTCAACACCAGGCCAAATTACCTGAGGCTGTTCCCCCTGCCCAGTGGGGCTTGACAGAGCTGGGGCCGGCCGGGTCTGGGTCTCACGTGATTTCGAGGCACGTGCGGGTGGGCGGGGACTTGACTCTGGGTCCTGTGGCATGCCCCAGACTCTGACAGGAGGAAAATTTTCATATACATTTTACTAATTTTCTTTCATCTCTGACACTTCTATTATAGAGAAAGGGCAAATAGCAATATTGAAATATTTCCTCTAATTAATTCCCTTTTAATGTGCATGAATTTCATGCATTGGGCCATTAGTTATAGATAAAATCCAATTATATATAAAAAGGATAGAACATCACAAATGTGTAGGATTTATTCTAGGAATTCAAGGTTGGCTTAACATTCAAAACAAATTATAATCTACATATATATATAAAACCCTAATATACAAATAGACCGAACGGCGGAACAACCAAACAACCGAACAACCAGTCACTATGACAAGTGCTGACCACAGGGGGCACTTGCAGAACGTGGTGGGTATCGGCAGCAGGCAGCAGAGTGCGGAACATGGCAGGCATCGGCCGCGGCGGGATGGTGAAGCAGGTGGGTGGGGGCACCAGACCATAACTTTGTAAGTGATGTATGCAGTGACCCTATTTCCAAATAAGGCCACATGCTATCCTTCTATAGGAAACAATGCAAATCAGAACCCACAAGGGACTTCCCCTGGGTATGCACCCCTGTCCGTGAGGATGGGGAGCAACTGAAACATGTCTGCATCGCTGATGGGTACGTGGAGCAGCACTGCCTTGGGAAACTACTAGATATTTCCTAGTGAAATTAAAGCTATGCACACCCAATGACGCGACAATGCCATCCTGAGATGTGTACTCAAAGCAGTGTTTTTCAAACTGCAGACCATTAGTGAGGGACGAAATCAACTTAGCAGGACACAAGCAGTGATGATGATGACGATGATAATGGTGTTGGTGGTGATGATGGTGATGGTGATAATGGTGCTGGTGGTGGTGATGATGGTGGTGACAATGATGATGGTGATGGTGATGGAGATGATGATGATGGTGATAGTGGTGATGATGTGATAATGATGGTAGTGACGATGAAGATGGTGATGGTAATGGTGATGGTGATAATGGTGCTAGTGGTGATGATGATGGTGATTACAATGATGATGGTGATGGTGATGGTGATGATGATGATGGTGATAGTGATAGTGGTGATGATGTGATAATGATGGTGGTGATGATGATGATGATGATGGTAATGGTGATGGTGATAATGGTGCTAGTGGTGATGATGATGGTGATTACAATGATGATGGTGATGGTGATGGAGATGATGATGATGGTGATAGTGGTGATGATGTGATAATGATGGTGGTGACGATGATGATGATGATGGTAATGGTGATGGTGATGGTGATGGTAATGGTGATGATGGTGATGGTGGTGATGATGGTGATAATGATGATGGTGATGATGTGATAAGAGTAAAAACAACAACAGCAACAATAACAATAATAAAAACAGAACAGAAAATGTCAGCAAGCACTGCACACAAGGGCAAACATTGCTCCATAGCCGTTGGCTTCAGTTGTGTGTGTACACTGCATCACCATGAAAATATGTTAGTCAGAAAGTTTGGAAAACACTGTCTCAGAGAAATGCTTGCACACATGTGTGCCAGGTGGCATGCACAAAGGGGCTTATAGGAGAAAAAAGCTGGAACCAATCCAGTGTCCTTCAAGCATAGAATAGTATACAGACACGTTCCTGCTTGTGCCAGATCCATTTCCCACCCTTCCCTTGCTGCACTCTGCTCTGTATCCAAAAGCCATTTGCCATGCTCCCTTGTCAACTAGCTGTCATTCAGTGTCAGCCAATGGGAGGGGCTGGCAAGAGACTAAATGGTGGAAGGGAGGAGCCAGGGTGTTTCTCTCCTCTGTCTGGCTTCAGGGGGCATGTCAGTCAGTGGTGCCTCCCTTCCTTGGTCCCAACTCCCACCCAGTGGGCTGACTTGGTTCCCAGCAGGTGGCCTGGCTCCTGACTCTGGTAACACCACCCCCTCCCTTGCTCCCTCCAGCTCAGGACACCAGTGGTCCTGTTGTTTCTGATCTCGGGCTGCCTCATTACGCCCACTTCATACTTCAGCCCGGCCATGCCTGTGTGTCCACTCCCCACCTTAAACTCTCTCTGTTGAACTACTTGATGTGGACGGTCTCCCTGACATTTCACAGCTTGAGTGACATGAGGACCGTGCACCAACATGAATGGGCCTCGGAAATGTAAGGCCCATTCCTTATATTTCTCTCCTTATTGTAAGAGACACCACACAGTAGAAGAAGACGTACAGCATGAACCTTTATGAATCTCAGAGACCAGAACTGAATGGTTAGAAGGTCCCATGCTCCTGGGGAAACACTGTAATGAAAAGTCTTGGGAAGGGGCTCCTGAGGACCAAGATGTTCTTGTCAAGTCAAGTGAGCGGTGCAGGCCACGCCTTTGGGGCCCTCCCTGAACTCGCAGGGCCCTACCAGTCCCGGGCACACCCTCGATGAGTGCACCACCAGCACGTGCCCGGATGCACACAGCCAGCCAGAGGGTCCACTCTCTCTCCTACCAGGCGGGCTAACTGAGCCGCATGGTCTACCAGATGTCTGCCGGGCCCAGGTGGCAGTTGGTTTGATCACATGCCCTTTGGTGGCGGATTCTCTTCCATCTCCCTTCCCCACCACCTACCTGTGTCTCCAGGTCACCTCCGTGCCCAGGAACCTTTGTCTCAAAGTTGGCTTCTGGCACAAACTGAAGAGATAGAGGCGTGCTTGGGGATGAACTTTTCTGTTCTTGTTCTTTTTAAAAAATGTATTTTATTGATTTTTTACCAAGAGGAAGGGGAAGGATAGAGAGTTAGAAACATCGATGAGAGAGAAACATTGACCAGCTGCCTTCTGCACACCCCCTACTGGGGGTGTGCCCACAACCAAGGTACATGTCCTTGACCGGAATCGAACCTGGGACCCTTCAGTCCACAGGCCGACGCTCTATCCACTGAGCCAAACCAATTAGGGCTGCTCTTAGTCTTTAAATTCCACAAATGTATTATGAACACACTTCCAGATGTATGGTGTCTCTTACCATAAGAAAAGTAAATAACAACAGTAAGATCAGAATTACACGGGTGACTAGACGCTTATGACAAGTGTGAACTCTCCAGGGAAGTTTTTCGTTGAAGAGGGGCCATGCAGACCAGGTTCCCCTCCTGTGCCTTTCGGAGCCGTGAATCATGGGAGAACTGGGAGTGCTGGCAGGGGCCACAGAGAATCACCAGGGGCTGTGACATCCAGGCGAGGGGAGGGGCTGGTGAGGACTGAGTCCAGGAGGGCCAGCCCAGATGCCCTTGCCCACTCCCCCCACCTCTTCCCTTCCCCTACCCCCTCTCCATTGTCCCCCCCTTTCCTCTGAGCTCAGGCCGGCTTTCCCATCTGCTTCCCCCTTTCCTGTTTTCTGTCTGCCTCTTTCTCTCGCCTCAACTTCTCTCCAGGGGCTTCTGTCTGTGAAGGAAAAGGAAAGGGCAGGCACCGGGCCTGGCGGCAGAGGGGGGACTGATGGCCGGCAGGACGCCTGGGCTTGGCACTTCCTTCCAGTCAGCTTCGCTTGGGACCCGCTGGGGCTCTGTCTGCGCAATGACGGAGGTTCTAGAAGAGTTCCTAGCTTGCATTGACTCTCCCCGTCTACCCTGAGGCTCTTCCAGCCGCAAACAAGTCGGTGCAAAGATCCCTTAGAGACGCCTTTAGCTTGTCTTAATTTTATTTATGGCAAAAGGAAAAGGGAACCAGCCTGGGAAGCCAGCCAGCCCTAAGTCACAGGCTTTGAGCTATAGAAATACGGGGACAGGGAGCCAGCTCTGGTGGCGCCTGCACCTACCTGCCCCGCCTGCCGCCTGTCCCCATGGCCCAGCTGCTTCGGTTTGGGAGGTCTGAGCTCCATGTCCAACGTCCTAGCTGTTCCGGTATTTGGGCACCACCCCTCGTGCTGGTGATACTATTTACACTTCTACAGTAAGAACTTTAAATGATCAGCTATTGAAAATGATTTGGGTAAGTTGGGGTATATCAACAAATGGAATATTATGCAGTGGTGAAAATGACAGTAAGGTCTGTAAGGATGTGTGGAGCATGTCTTTTGCATTAAATACCAAGGCACAGAAGTGAGCACATGGTATGGCTAATGCTAAGAAAATGCAGATACAGAAAACTAGAGGCGGGCAAAGAACGGCACTCACTATGGCTGATACAGGCCCGCCGCCCTGCCCCCCTCCCTCTGCTTCCTCCCCAACTCCTCCCTGTGCCACTTCCCTTCCCTTCCCTTCTCTCCCCTCCTTCCCCTCTGCTCTCCTCTCACAAGGAGTGGAGATACATGTTGAAAAATTATACCTGGCGTTTTAGCCATTCTTTACCAGGTGTGTGTTGATTCTCAGGATATGGACACCACCATGGTCAGGAGGAAAACAATAGAAAATGAACCCCCATCTCCAAGAATTTGTATTATGTCAGCACTTAACCCGAGGGAGGTTTTCTTTTCTTTTCTTTTTAAATATATTTTATTGATTTTTTACAGAGAGGAAGGGAGAGAGGTAGAGAGTCAGAAACATCGATGAGAGAGAAACATCGGTCAGCCGCCTCCTGCACATCTCCCACTGGGGATGTGCCCAAAACCAAGGTACATGCCCTTGACCGGAATCGAACCCGGGACCTTTCAGTCCACAGGCTGACGCTCTATCCACTGAGCCAAACTGGTTTTGGCCCAAGGGAGGTTTTCTTAAACCCACAGATATGGAGACCCCAAGCCCCAGTCTTGGGGTCCTGCAAGGAGCATTGGAGAGGAGGGCAGGGGAGTGAGTCAGCCAAGCCAAGTGGGGACTGAATCTCCTCCCTACATCTCCCCTGGAGCCAGCACACTCCCAGGGCTCCAGAAATCTCCTCACAGGCAGGCGGGAGCCACGCTTCCACCATCAGCCCCGTGTGGCAAATTCTCAGCAGTGCAGCCGGTGAGCGGGAGGTTCACCTAGAGCCCACCACAGGTGGTCCCATGGTTGACCCCAAGGATGACCCCATGGGTGGTCCCACGAGTGATCCTATGGGATGATCCCAGCAGGGGCCTGCCCTTGGTGGTCAGAATCACCTGTGAGTGCTGCTTTTAGGAACACAGATTCCAGGGCTCTCTCCAAGACCCTGTGGGGTCAGAATCTGCAGAGATGAGGGCCAGTTAGGGATCCCATGTGGTTCTGATGATGAGTCAGTCTGGGGAACTGGCCAAGGGCAGGGCAGGTAGGTGTGGGACACTCTGAGTGCCCAGCATCCACGCTGAGGGCACAAGACGGGAGGGAGGGGAAATGCCACCAGCCCTGGGGAGTGTGCCTCCTGCCGGGCCACTGTGCTCAGCTGCAGGGAGGGACCTTAGCGCCTCCACCATCCCCTGCTCTTTGGGAACTCTTAAGCCAGACCACCCCCCACACTTCTAGTTTCTGGAGTTTGGACTTTTTAAAAAATATATATTTTTATTCATTTCAGAAAGGAAAGGGAGAGTGTGAGAGAGAGTTAGAAACATCAATGATGAGAGATAATCACTGACAGGCTGCCTCCTGCACACCTCCTCCTGGGAATGGAGCCCACAACCCAGGCTTGTGCCCTTGACTGGAATTGAACCAGGGACCCTTTAGTCCGCAGGCCACGGCTCTATCCCCTGAGCCAAACCGGCTAGGGCAGGGGTGGGCAAACTTTTTGACTCAAGGGCCACAATGGGTTCTTAAACTGGACCGGAGGGCCGGAACAAAAGCATGGATGGAGTGTTTGTGTGAACTAATATAAATTCAAAGTAAACATCATTACATAAAAGGGTCTTTTTTTTCAATAGTTTTATTCATTTCAAATGTGCCGGGAGCCGGTCCATGCTTGCTATTTCAAGGGACCTGGCATATATGGCATACTGTTCTTAATATGTTTGCTCACCTTCTTGGCACTATGTGTTTTAACCAAGGTCTCTGAGAAAGGTTGTTTCCCCAGGTAGGGATTTTCCCCTGAAGTTAGGGAGGGAATAAAACCTCTTAACTAATTGCCAGGTGGGTAATTAATCACTTTAACTATGAACAATCATGCTTAAGCTACATAATCTTTACTCCCTGGAATGGAGATAAGAAACCCCTAACCTTTGTAATAGAGATTGATAAGATTGAATCAACTGGTATAAATACAGATGTAACAAGACAGCAAGACACAGAAGAAGACAGAACTTAGAAGAACACAGAACTAAGAAGACAGAACCTAGGCACAGAACCTACCTAGAGACAGAAGAACTTCGCTGGAGAGAACATGGCAAAAGATCCTGGACAGAAACTGGCCTCAGAACCTAGAGACAGAACCTAGCCAGAGAACATGGCAAAAGATCCTGGACTGAACCTGACTACAGAAATTGGCAAGAGAACCTGACTAGAACCTGGTGACTGAACCTGGCTGGAGAACCTGGACAGAACCTGGCTGGAGAACCTAGCGAGGGAACATGGCTACAGAACCTGGCTGGAGAACCTAGCAAGAGAACATGGACACAGAACCTGGCTGGAGATCCTAAGCAGAACCTCTCTGGAGATCGAGACCAGAACTTGGCTGGAGATCCTGGCTAGGCTGCTGATCAACTGAACGCTGTCTCCGTGTCATTCCTTCTTCGCCGACTCCATCTACGCCTTTGGGAACCCCTGGACCTGCTGGGGTTGGACCCTGGCACAAATGGGCCGGATCCGGCCCACGGGCCGTAGTTTGCCCACGGCTGGGCTAGGGCATGGAGTTTGGCCTTTGAGACCCACGGCCACCAGGCCCCTAGGGGAGGATGTAAATTGGTACCTCAAAATATGGGAGCTAGAAGGCACTTCACTTCGGCGTCATCTAGACTGGCCTCACCTTGTGCGCCAGCCTTCTCCCCGCTTCCTCGGAAAGGTGGGGCCTCAGTGTCACTGGTGCTCCCTGCATGAAGAGCAGAGCAGAGGGTGGCAGGCCCTTCCCTCTGTGCTGCTGTCATCGCCAGAAAGGCCCCTCTTGTATGAGTTTGAAACCCGCCACCCTGGGACTCTACCGCATGGTGGACGTGACACCCTCAAGGATGGAAAAGGAGCCACCGAAGCTGTAATTTTCAGTTGCTATGATTGCTTACATTAAAGCCCCAAAGAGTCCACAAACATATTGTAATGGGTAATGGGAGTGTTTAGTGAAGCGACTAGATATAAGATTAATATACAAAAGCCATCTGGGTTTCTGTGCCCTAGTAGCAAATAAGACATGGGCAGGTCACACCAGGGAGCTCTGGGGAGTGGCCCTTCAGGAGCTGTGGCCTTTGGTGGAGGGACTTGCTGACCCTTGGTGACCCGGTAGGGGACCTGGGGAGCCGGTCCCTGACCTTGCTCTGCTCCCAGTCTCTGCTCTTGCTGCCTCCCTGAAGCTGAACCCACCAGAAGCCAAAGGGCAGGGGTCAGGGTGCAGCCCATTCTCAGGCCTCTGGCACAGAGGGTACAGTAGGAGGTAAGAGCTGGAGAGGGACTGGATGTCCCATGCGCACCTGGGGAGTGAAGCTCGGCACGCTTGGCTGTGTTACAGGGAAGAACGTCGTTAGTGAGAGGAAACCCTAAAGAAAGTTTGAAAAGCAAGTTGTACCGGGGAGGAGATGTTTACAGCGCACGTGACATAAGGAGGTGGTGGTGTGGATGCAGAGAGGACGTCAAGGGATCAACAGTGAGGTCACAGCCACCCAACAAGGAGTGGGAAATACGCACAGAACCCAGAGCAGGGATGCTGAGAGGCTCAGCGGTACATCAGTCGCCGTGATACTCCCGTGTGTTTGGGGAAAACGTAAAAATCTGATCACACCAAGAGTTGGAGAGAATAAGAATCCCTGGTGTCTCATCGCTGCGGGGGGAGCAGGAGGTTGCATTAGTGCGGCCACTCTGGGAAATAGTTCCACATTGTCCCCGGCGTCTGAGCCCACGGCCCCACACGTGCACTCCTAGGAGGAGCGGGCGTGTGAAAGTGTGTTCTTGGCAGCGAAGCCCGAGGACGCCGGGTGAGAAGCCCTGGAGGGGTTCACACGTGGAACAGCCACCTGAACGAGTGAGCACAGAGCTCCCTCGGTGCGTCACAGCTGCTCGCACGGCGAGAGGGGAGCTCAGAGGTGTCACACGGTGTGATGCCCTTTCTATATGGTCAGAAGCCACTGAAACAGGAAATTACGTTTTAAAAAATGTCTTAGTTGATTTTTAGAGAGAGAGGAAGGGAAGGAGAGTGAAAGAGGAAAAAACCACATTGATTTGTTGTACCATCGTCTATGCATCTATTAGTTGATTCTATTTTTTAAAAAATTGTTTTTTATTGATTTTAGAGAGAGAGGAAGAGAGAGAGAATCATTGATTGATCAGCTGCCTCCTGCATGCCTCTCTTATTCCCCCCCCCCCCCACCACCACCACCCTGCCCCGGAGATCAAGGCTGCAACCCAGGCGTGTGCCTTGGCCAGGAATCGAACGGGCGACCAGGGCATGGGACAACACTCAAGCAACTGAGCCACACCAGCCAGGGTCATTGGCTGCTTCATGTATGTATCTGACTGGAGACTGAACCCACAACCTTGCATATTGGGATCCAGTCAGAGAGAGAAATCACTTAAAAAAACAACAACAACAAAAACAATATGCAGCCCTGGCTGGTTTGGCTCAGTGGATAGAGCGTTGGCCTGCGGACTCAAGGGTCACAGGTTCGATTCCGGTCAAGGGCATGTACCTTGGTTGCAGGCACATCCCCAGTAGGGAGTGTGCAGGAGGCAGCTGATGGATGTTTCTCTCCCATCGATGTTTCTAATTCTCTATCCCTCTTCCTTCCTCTCTGTAAAAAATCAATAAAATATATTTTTAAAAATACCGACAATATGCAATCAAACCAGGAAGAAGGAAGGCAAGGCGTGGGACCTGTGGGACGCGATGCTCTTCCTGCTGGGCCGGGAAATGGAGGGGACCTGGGGGTTGAGGGAGGCCCTGCAAGGGCCCTGCTGTGGCCTCAGGTGGACACTTGCTCTGGGCTTAAGGTAACAAAGTGATCCATGAACCCAGCAGCGGCCTGGACCAGTGGGGAGGGCGTGTCTCGGATTAAGGACCACAGTGAGCCCAGCCCTGTGCACTGTGGCCTAAAGGAAAGGGGGAAATAACAACAACGATAATAATAATAGGAAAGGAAAGGGCGGGCAGGAATGCCCTCATGCCTTCCATGCTTCCTGAGCGAGTGGCTCCCTGCTTCAATGCCCACCCTGCTCTCCGGGCCGCCAGGCGGGGTTTGCAGGGCATGCCGATGTGCTGGAACAATCCTGCCTGTCTCAGCCGGTCGCCCTGGGAGACATCCAGAATTCCTCAGAGCTGGAGAGCCGTGACCTTTGGGGACAGGACGGAAGTGCCTAAGGCCTGGACGCCTGCCTCCAATCTGGCTCGGGATTCCTAAGATAGGGCCACAGAAAAGCTCCTTTTAAGGGCAGCGCTGCCTGGGGCCAGCTGAGCCCTTCTTGGAGGAGGGATGTGCTCGGAAGGGCGGGCAGGCGGGCAGGCGGGCAGGCCCAGGAGCGGAAAGCTGGGAGGCAGCACACAGTCCCCCTGGAGACCAGGGACAGAGCCACACACACATAGAAAGGGCAGACGTGGGCAGACAGACGTGGTTGCCAGCCTCTGGCACTGCCCACAGCAGCCCCCGTCACCATCCTCAGGGGGTTTATGGGTCTCATAGGTTTTCAGAAAACACCCTGAGAGTCGTATTGGACGAGCAAACTCTTTCTTTGGGCCAACAGCTCAGCAGTCCCTCTTGCACTGAAAATCCCCATCTCCATGCGCTCAGTCATGGACCCTCCCTGAGGAGGGCCAGGGCCCGCAGCCCAGCGAGGGCGGACCCAGCCAGGCCTCTCGCCTCAGGATACCAAGCCCTGAAAGGGCAAGGGAACAGGGAAGAGTGGAATCTGATGGAGGCTGAAGTCTGTGAGGGTCACACATTCTCAGCACAGCCAGTTCCATGATCTATGGGAGCCACATCCTGTAAAGTCGTCTCCAGCACCGAACTGGTGAACGCAGGGAGAGCCTCCGCACCACCCGATAGATACCCTCTTAGCGTGCATTTCCGCTGAAAGACACCTTGATGAATGCGCACTGATCGTTAATACACGATGAGTCATGATCATTGAACCCCTGGTGACGGGGCGTCCTGGGCTCTGAAGGAAGCCAGTCTGACTGCATCTCCTCTGGGAAGCACCTCACAGCCTCCTGGCACCGCAGCCCTGGCCTGGGGCCGCTTAAAAGAATGAAACGCGGTAGTGAGCAGACCATGAAAGGAGACATTCACAGCCTGGGAGCTGGAGCCAGAGGGCAGGGTGTCGCCTGTGCCACGGGAGCGTGTGCCAGCCACTCAGGCCGCTCGCGGCTCTGCGGTCCCGGCATGACCACGAAAGCACCGCGGTATTGATTTTGTGGTTACACATCAACTCTAGCGAGTCGGTGCGTCTGCACATGTGGAACTTGTGAGTAATGAGGTTTGAGTGGATTTTCCTTGAAGAAATCGCAGGTGAGAAGGAATACGGAAACAATGTCATGGGGAGGCATCAAGTTTCTCCCGAATGCCGCTGCCTGAGAACCGGGGTCGGAGGCTGGGCCCCACCCCAGGCGTCAGAGGCTGGATGCTGCTGCCTGCAGGCGGCTTCTCCAGGAGCCGGGCTCTAGTCTCCTGTGCAGGGAGCCCCGCGGGGGTCCTGGCACAGCCCCCCCCACCCCCCCCAACCCCCCCCCCCCGCGTGGGGCAGGCACGGAGGCAGCTGGGCCACAGCCCTTGCCAGTGTCTTTTTCAGGACAGACTTTTCATGCCAATTATTATTTTAAATATATTTTTATTGGTTTTCAGAGAGAAAGGGAGAGGGAGAGAGAGATAGAAACATCAATGATGAGAGAGAATCATGGATCGGCTGCCTCCTGCACGCCCCCCACTGGGGATCGAGCCTGCAACCCTGGCATGTGCCCTCGACAGTAATCAAACCCAGGACCCTTCAGTCCACAGGTCAACGCTCTATCCAAAACGGCTAGGGCCTTTTCATGCCAATTATGAAGCGAGTTCTCCCCAGTTTGCAACCTATTTCGTGGCACTGAGTTCAAGCCCAGTGGAGCCTCCCTGTGAGGCTATGTAACCCTGGGAGCGTGGAATCAAAAGGGACATAAAAGCCGTGGCTGGTGTGGGTCAGTGATTAGAGTGTCTGCCTGCACACTGAAGGGTCGCAGGTTCGATTCCCAGCTAAGGACACATATCTGGGTGGCAGGTTCCACCCCTGGCCCCAGCTGGCAACCAATCAATCAATGTGTCTCTGTCCCATCTATGTTTCTCTCTCTCTCTCTCTTCCTCCCTTCCCCGCCCCCCTTTCACTCTTTCTAAAAATCAAGAAAAAAATATTTTTGGGCGAGGATTTAAAAAATAATAATAATAAGCATAAAATGGACATAAAGGAAAGATTTGTCATGGATGATTCATGGCTGCTGTCCCTCGGGACAGCAAATGTAAAAATAGTGGGGACTTTTGCAAGGTCACAGTGACTCTCCGGTCTATTTTGGTGCAGAGTCAGCTCTGAGAGATAGAAAGCAGATGGGCCCTCGGTGGGGGGGAGCATGATGCCCGAGGCCTCGCTTTCCGCCTGGGCTCAGCTGGTCCTCAGGTGTGGTTCCGGCCTTTCCCACCTCAGACCAACATCCTTTACCTGCAGAGCAATCAGTGGAGCTGCCACAGCGGAAACAAGATCGAAACCTTGACGTTCTTCCTGTGAAAGTGCCCGTGAAGGAAGCCCAGGTGTGTGTCCCCCACCAGCACCCGCAGACCTGACACAGCCCGAAGCTGTGAGCCGGCAGGTGAGGGCCAGCTCAGGTGGTGGCCCGGGCCGCCCCCACCCCCTCCTGGAAGCCCTGACCTGCTGGCCGGGGAATTCCTTTGCAAGGGATGTGCCTGACCCCGCGGTGCGGTTCCCAGGCAGGGCCATGCTGACACATGTGGGGGCTGCACTGGACAGATTCCTCACATAGTTCAGGGTCCCCAGGAGGGTGGGAGCCCAGGGCAGGGCCGCCCTTGGAATCTGGCTTCCGTAGAATGAATGGCTCCTTGGAGAGCACTTCTGTGCCCTTTAAACCGGCTCCTGTGCCCGGAGTCTCAGGCTCCTCCCTCCTCAGGGTCTGCCGCAAGGTCCACAGGGATTGCGATGCATGAATCGACAAAACCTGGGGGAACTGGCCTCTGTGTTGGAAATAGTCCCTCAACGTTTGTTTCCTCTTTAAAAAAAAAGCCAAAATTGTCCCTTTCCATTGATCGAGAAAGTGTGGTCCATGCAGAGACGCTTCTGTCCGCTGAGTCGGCTCCTTCCCACCAGCCTCAGTGCTTGGTGGCACCACTCCCCAGCGAGGCGTCGAGGCGTCGTGGTGCCGGAGAAGGTCCACAAGAGCATGGCCGGAGCGGCTCTGCACCCACTGGGCCTTAAAGCAGCTGCTGGGTGACAGGGGCGCGGAGCCTGCTCCCTCCAGGCTAGCTGGGCTCCCAGCCAGGACACCTGCCTGAAAGCAAACCTCACCCACAGGGAGGGCCCTGCCTGGGGCAGGACAGAGGCAGGATAGCACCTCCCCCTCCTCCGAGCCTTCCCCACTGCGACCCCCACAGTCTGCCGGGCAGGGCTGTTCAGCTGGGCGAATCTGCCTGTCTCTACCCTATCCCAATCCTTCTTCTTGTGTCTATCTCAGCCGTGGGCAAACTACGGCCCGCGGGCCGGATCTGGCCCATTTGAAATGAATAAAACTAAAAAAAAAAAAGACCGTACCCTTTTATGTAATGATGTTTACTTTGAATTTATATTAGTTCACACAAACACTCCATCCATGCTTTTGTTCCGGCCCTCCGGTCCAGTTTAAGAACCCATTGTGGCCCTCGAGTCAAAAAGTTTGCCCAGCCCTGTATCTCCATCTCCATCTCTACTCCATACCCATCCCTACCTCCACCTCCAACTCCATCTCTATCTCCATCTCATCTCTTCTCATCTCCATCTCATTCCATCTTCATCTTCATCTCATTTTTTAAAAAATACGTTTTTATTATTGCTTTTCAGGAAGAGAGGAAGGGAGAGTGATAGAGAGATAGACACATGGGTGAGAGAGGAATGTCATTGATGGGCTGCCTCCTGCACTCCCCCTATTGGGGATTGAGTCCATAATCCAGACATGTGTTCTAATTGGGAATCAAACCAGTGACCTCTTGTTTCCTGGGTCGACACACAACCCCTGAGCCACACCGGCTGGGCCATCTCATTTTTTTTCATCTTCATCTCATCTCATCTCATCTCATCTCATCACTTTTCCCATCTCATCTTTGACTTCATTTCCACTCCATCTCCATCCCTGGTTCTAGCTCCCTCTATCTTTATAAAGCAACTAGAGGCCTGGTACATGAAATTCCTGCACAGAGCGGCGGGGCCCTCAGCCCAGCCTGCACCCTCTCCAATCTGGGACCTCTCAGGGGATGTGGGAAAACCGGCAGTCGGACATCCCTCTTGCAATCCAGGACTGCTGGCTCCTAACTGCTCATCTGCCTGCCTAATCACCCCTAACCTCTCTGCTTGCCTGCCTGATTGTCCCTAACTGCTCTCTCCTCCTGGCCTGATCGCCCCTAACCACCTCTGCCTCAGCTCCCACCACCATGGCTTTGTCCAGAAGATGTCCAGTCTAATTGGCATATTACCCTTTTATTAGTTTATTCGTATAGATGAGTGGCCTCAGAGGTAGTCACACCCCCTTGGGACTGGACCCTGGAAATGGTCTATGACAGACAACCCAGGCTGCACATGGGAACTGAGGTCCTCCACCAGGAGCTGGGCACAGTCACCACAAACCCAAAAGGGGCAGAGCCCAGGCCAGTCTGTTCTCCTGACCACCAAGCTCCGCTGCTGACTTCTGTGGCACATCCTTGACTCTGGAGGGAGAGGGCAGGGGCAGTGACTTCGTGGGTGGTGCTGATGAAGGCTTTGATGAGGAAGAAATGAATATGGGGCCAGCATTTCCTGCGGGCGTTGGGCATGCTGACTGCGGGTTGATGGAATGTGTGTCTGCCGATCTGACCCCAGCATAGGGCTCCTCCTGCCCAGCTGAAGGCAGACCCAGGGAAATGAGGGCACTTCCTCCTCCTCCTTCTTGGAGGCATCTGTGTCGCAGAGTATATGTCTTTACTGAGAACGCACATTTTGCTATGAAAATGCAACCAGAGAACTCATTCAGCCAGAAGCTGCCAAAACACACAGCACTCACCTCCCTGAACACCTCCCCAGGTGTGTGCACACCTGCACCTGTGTTTATCTAAGGCGACCTGCACCCCCAGGCCAACAACCCCAAAAGTGAGGTCGGGCCCCTAAGCACACTTTCTTCATCACTTAGCATTTCCAGGCTTTCTAGTTATTACACCACTAACCATGTTTATTTCCTTTTTTTAAAAAAAAAATTATTCTTATTGATTTCAGAGAGGAAGGGAGAGGGAGAGAGAGAGAGAGATAAAAACATCCATGGGCTGCCTCCTGCACGCCCCCCACTGGGGATCGAGCCCGCAACCCAGGCATGTGCCCTGCCCGGGAATCGAACTGTGACCTCCTGGTTCATAGGTCAGCGCTTAATTCCTGAGCCACACAGGCCGAGCCCCGCGTCTCTATTAGCGTTGCTGTTAACTGAGCCGGAGAAATCGGAGCCCCTGGTCTCAGTGACAGAGATTTCTGACCCCTGAATGGTTTTCTTGATTCAGTTCATCTAAGGCACGAAAATGGCCTCTTAGGCACGAAAATGGCCGCTTTGATTTTTGGAACGTCTCTCCTATGCTGGGTGCAGTCTGCCCCTCGTAGACCCTCCGGGAACTGGGAGGAGGTTTAGCCGCCTTCACGACTGGAGAAAGGGCGCTTCGGGCTGTGCTCCCTTTGCCCTTGTGCGCCTGCCGTCTACGGAAGCCAGAAGCCGGAAGCCGAGAGCCAGCCTGGCCATGTGCTCAGCCTGGTGGCCCAGCGGGAAGTCACCCAGTGGTGACCCCAGGGCTGGGCCCGTAGGAGCCTGGGCCGGGGCAGGTCGTGCAGGAGGCAACAGGTGTCAGTGTGCTTGACAAGCTCCTGGTGATGCGACTGTGCAGCCAGGGCAGGGGACCCCGGACCAGAGGATGTGTCCGAAGGTGACACAGGACCAGGTAAGGGCAGACTGAGCCACCCACACCCGCTGTGGGCACAGTGCGGAGGCGGGCAGGACTCTTCCGGGCTTCCGTGGAGCTGTTGTCACCCTCAACTAACAGGCCCTGCTTTGGGGCTCCCTGCCCGCTGCGCTAGGGCTTCTGGGTCCCTGAGGGTCCCCCCGGGAGCTGGGCACAGCCTCTGTGCCCTCGAAGGCACTATCCTGCGTCCACTTCCCCGAGTGACCAGTGGTTAGCCCAGCATTTTGACCACAAGGGCCTGGGGAGTGTGGGCTAGAGGGGGAGAGGGGGGCACATGGGGCAATGTCTGTTGGGGTGACAGAGCCTCCACAGCTCTGCACCTCGCTTTCTACGAAGGGTAGATCGAGCCAGTCCTGGGTCAGCAGCGACAGGACTCGGCCGCAGGTGGGAGTGTGTGAGGCTTGTATCGCGGATGGGCCCCTCAAGGGGGTGGGGGGCTGTGACGGGGACAGGTCAACGCAATGGTTGCCCGACCGCTCCTTACGCAGGCTCGCCGCGCATGGGGCTTGGGGGCGAGACGCCCCTCGGTGGGCAAGTCCTGCCACAGCCACACAAGCTGGCCCCCCCTCCTTTTTCTGGGGCCCCTCCCACAAACAGCACCCACTCCACACCCACCGGCTCGGCCCAGACCTTCCCCTCACGCCTCTCCTCTCTGCTGTGATGTCCAGGGGCGGCTGGACAAATCACTACAAACTGGGTGACGCGAAGCAGCAGAAACGAGTACTGTGTCACAGTTGTGAAGGCCGGAACCCAAAGTCTAGGTGTGGGCAGAGCTCCCCCGGCCCCGAGGTCCTAGGGAAGGGGGGCTCCCCCTGCCTCCCCCAGCTGCTGGCAGCTTCTGGGGGCCCTTGGCTGAGGCCAGGCCGTCCAGCCTTCAAGGGCAGCGTCTTCACATCTCTGCCTCCTTAGCACAACCTCTCTGTCTGTCAGGCCTCCCTCTGCCTCCCTTTATCAGGACGCATCACGGCACTGGGGCCCCGGGAAGGTCCAGGGAAGCCTCCCGTCTCAAGACCCTTAGCTTACTCCCATCGGCAAAGGGCCCTCTTCCAAATGAGGTTAGTTCATGCTCTACAGGGTCTATGGCGCCTTTGCAGGGCACTTTTCCCCTATCCAGGCTCTTTACCCCTAAACTGGACTCCCAGGGTGCTCCCTGCCCTGCAGGGCTGGCCTTCCCCTGTCCTCCGCCCTGGAGGGCAGAGGCCAGTTCAGATCAGCCTCCTTCTCCACTGACCGGCGCCTGCTTCCAGGAACCTCGCGGCCCATGGCAGCCTGGCTCTGACCGCTGGTGACTCACACTCCTTCCTCGAGGCCCGGGGAGGGCGGCCAGTCTGGCCCCGCAGGAAACGCAGGAAACGTGGTGAGGTATTTTCCCCATCCTGCGGAACCCACATTTCACAACTGGTGGTGAGGTTTTCACCGTGAGTGCACGTGGGTCTCCTGTTAACCTGAGTGGCAGGGGCTCGGCACCTGGCGCCCCGGAGGGCGGGGTGGGTGGACTCAGGCAGACCAAGCCCCTGGGAGGCCCTGGGGGGCCCTGGGAGGGGTCAGTGGGTCAGGCTCCCCTGGGCTTTGAGGCTCTGCTGGACTCAGACCACAGCCCGGTTGTCATGCAAAGAGGGAGCCTGGAGGGGACAGGCAGCCTCGCCCACGGTCCCTGTGAACTGGGGTACAACAGCAGCGACTCTGGCCGGGACCCCACCCCCGTGGGCCCAGGGAGTGTGAACTTAAACTGGCTGGATCGCCTGGAGGCTTGTTTATATTTTCAGGAAGAGTCCAGCTTCGGGGCTGATGTGTGTGTGTGTTGGTTGGTGCGCTTCCGATCCGTCCCCGTCTTTGGTCTTTGATGGAGGGATGGAGACCATGGGCTCCTGGAACTCTCTGTGCGGAGGGGCAGCCGGAGGCTGTGCTCACGGGCTGGCTTTTACAGTCTCTGTGGGTTTTTAAAGCCCTTGTCTGCTTCCTGGAATGTGGCTTTTACTTGTAACAAAGCAAATGTTTTAATGTTTGGTTTCCTTTAGTAAATAAATATCTGCCCCAACAAATGTCAGAGAAAGGCTACAATAATAAACCCAAGGGCGGGACGGATGGAGGGAGAGGTGGTCCGCCCACCCCCTCGGCACAGGCCTCGGATGGGATTTTCCAGGGAGGTCACACCCAGGACTCCTCCCAGGCCCTTCAGGACCCCGCCAGTTTCCTCACTTCAGAGTGTGAGCTTGTCTCCAGCCTGGGGGCGGGGACGGGGGGGGGGGGGGGGCGGTGCAGAGGCCCTTGGCCTGGTGTTTCCCACCCAAACTGAGGGCTGGGACCCCTGCGCTCCAAGGGAGGCCTCACGCCTGCCAGTGCTGATGTCACATCCGTGTCTTAAAAAGTGCAAGCCTGGCTTTTAGCCTGAGCCCTGGGCTCCTGGGGCTGGCGGCCCTCTGAGAGCCCCATCAGAGCAGGAGGCCCGGCCTCTGGACCCCACCCCCCAGGTGACCAGTCACTTCCCCCGAGGGTGAGGGGCAGCCACCAGCACCCCACAGCCCCACCGGGAAGCCTCCTAGGAAGTCGCACAGCCCGCGGGGCCCGCACCTGAACACAGTCCCCATGTCACACTTCAGCCTGTGCCCCCTCCGCTGGGTCACCATCACAGGAGGGGCTGCCTGAACAACAGTGATGGAAGGTGTCCAAGAAGATCGACTTCTGGTCTGATCACGCTCACTCACAGTCACACACACCAGACCCTCACACTAACTCACACTCATGCACACTCAGTCACTTACACTCACAGCCACACACATCAGACCCTCACACTAACTCACACTCAAGCACACTCGCTCACAAACACATCACACCCTCACACTAACACACATGCACACACACTCACACACTCACACACCTGCATGTACACACACACCACATCCTCACTTACATACACTCATGCACATCACACACTCACATTCACAAACACATCACACCCTCACACTAACTCACACTCATGCACACTAACTCACAAACACATCACACCCTCACACTAACACACATGCACACATTCTCACACACTCACACACACACCTGCATGTACACACACATCACACCCTCACACTAACTCACACTCATGCACACTAACTCACAAACACATCACACCCTCACACTAACACACATGCACACATTCTCACACACACACACCTGCATGTACACACACATCACATCCTCACACACATTAATGCACATCACACACTCACACACACTCATGCACATCACACACATTCACACTCACACGCACCCATCACACACATCACACACATCACATCCTCACCCTCCACACACATCACATCTTCACTAACACATACTCATACACCTCCCACACACGCACACACGCACACGCACACATACACACACTCATGCACATCACACACACTCATGCACCTCACACACACACACACACACACACACACACGCTCATGCACCTCACACACACACTCATGCACCTCACACACACACACACTCATGTACCTCACACACACGCACACACACACTCATGCACCTCACACACACGCACTCATGCACCTCACACACACACACTCATGCACCTCACACACACACACACACACACGTACCTCACGCACACGCACATGCACACTCATGCACCTCACACACACACACACACACTCATGCACCTCACACACACACACACTCATGCACATCACACACACACACTCATGCACCTCACACACACACACACACTCATGCACATCACACACGCACACTCATGCACCTCACACACACACACTCATGCACCTCACACATACACACACTCATGGACCTCACACACACGCACACACACACACACACACACATACACACACACACATCACACTCACACATACCCTCGCCCTGTGTCCGCCAGTTTCCCCAGCTCTTGTTCTCTGCCATCATGAGGATGTGAGGCCGGGGTGGGAACAGGTTTGTGGCAGGGAAAAAATGACACAGCCCCCAGACTCGTAATCACTCCCACGTGTTCAGGGCTCTACAACAATAAACGCAGCAAACAATTCCAGGAGGTCGCTCCTTCCCTCGGTGCCAAGATAATATAATAGGGGATGGGAAACAGAAACCGTTCCGACAGGCCCGGGCCAACAACCACAGACAAAGCACACATGGCCGTGACCACAGCAAATGCAGCTCCGCACGGGCAGCTCACACGCACCCGGTGCCCCCGAGGCAGGGCAGCGTCCGCACCGCCCACTCGCTCCTCCTGGCAAGAAACAGCAGTAAAAATCCCTATGTCCGACCCTGTGTGCCAGCACCTGGGTGCCCGAGGCCTCCCTGGCCAGATGCAGGCTCCAGGAACCTCAGGGCCTTCTGCTCTTATCACTGACTCAGGCATCATCCCTGGGGGTGCGCCCGGAGGCTGGAAGGAGCGGAGTGTGAGCCGCTGACATGGGGGCAGGCGGGGCTGGCACCCACCGGAGGGTGGGCACTTTGTGTCTGGATCACCGTTTCCGTGGGCAGAGCTCCTGGCTGGGCTGTGCTGGTCCCTCTGGACCTTGCCCACATCAGGGTGTCCTTCTGCTCTGGGCACGGCTGGGCCCCTCATGGTGGGCCCATGTGTGTTCTCTGGGCCCCACCCCAGGCGGGGGGCTGGGGTGACCTGCCTGAGGCAGTGCCATCATCCTGGATTCCTCCGATTCCCCCCAAACTGCCCAGAACACCCCCCTCCCCCATCCCACTTAAGGTTGATTCTACTTAATGCACCAAGGAGCTGGGCCCCAGGCTCTGGAACTCTGGCCATGCCCGACCTCCTGGATTCCACAGCATCTCTGGTCTCAGCTCCTGAGGGCTGCAAGCCACTCACCACACAGCCCTCCAGGCCCCTCCCCGAGTTCCTCACCCATTAGAAGAGACTCTCATGGGGAAGGACCCACAGCCAAACCCAGCCTCCAGGGCTCTGCTCCAGGAACGGTCCAGGCCAGGTGGGCGCCAATGAACTGAAGGGGGTCGAGAGGAGCCTCGTCCCTTCTCAGACCTGCTGACCCTGACCTCAGGGCAAGAACACTGTAGGCTGTGGACTCATGGCCAGCTTAGTCTCCTCCAATCTGCAGTTTCTCAGCTTGTCCTTGTCTTCCATGACCTTGACATTCTTGAAAAGTACTAACGAGGTATTTCATAGAATGACCCTTGACTGGTGTTTGTACGATGATTTTTCACGATTACAGTGAGGTTTGGGGTTTTTGGAAAGATCACAGAGGGAAGTGTCCTTCCCAATATATCACACCAGGGGACAGGATAGCAAGGCCTATTACTGATCACGTTAACCCTGTTCACTCAGGGAAGGTAGAGGCTGCAGGCTCCTCCAACACAAAGTTACAAATTTCCCCCTCTGATGCTCTGTTTAGTGTAAGGGAGTCACTGCGTCCAGGTCACACTGGGGAGAGGACAAGAGAGCGCCCCCTCCTGGAGAGGGCAGGACACACAAACTTGTGGGCTCATGCTAGAACCACCACAACACTTAATATTTTGAGCTCTGCAAATATCCTTTTCCCTTTAAAGTCCACCCCCCCCCCTAATTTTAGCATTTATCAATGGATCTTGGCTACAGCAATCATTACTATGCTATCTAATAAAAGGGTAAAATGCAAATTAACCATCACTCCATCACAAAGATGGTGGCGCCCAGTCCTCTCAGCCCCACTGGAGTCCCCGAGTCCTGGGGGGCGGCCGCTGAGAGCGGGCAGCGTGAGCAGCCTGGTGGAATGCTTGCTTTGTCACTGCAGCGACGAGGCAAGCATTCCACCCCAGCCGTGGAGGGCCTCTGGGCAGTGGGCATGGAGCGGCCGGGGGTTGCAGGGGGCCTCTGGCCAGGCTGGAGCGCGGAATGCTTGCGTCATCGCCCTGGCAATGAGGCAAGCGTTCCGCACCTGGCTGCAGATGGGCCTCTGGGCAGCAGAGAGCTTCTGGGCAGTGGGCACAGAGCGGCCAGGCCCCACAGAGAGCTACTGGTGCACGGAATTGTGCTCAGGGCTACTCATAGTGTCATAATAATGATTTTTCTATTTACCTTATTCCTTCTATATTTACTAATGGGACTTTACTGTAAGGAATAGTTATCCCTTCTTGTGCATGTAATTCAATCACTATTTAAATCAATATGGACTCAAGGATATTTATTTTATTCTTAGGACTATAAGTCAATAATATTATTATTTACGTTGTTGATCAATAACTAAGAATTTTATACCCAGCAAAAATATCTTCCAAGAAGAAAGCAAAATAAAGACATTTTCAGACAAACAAAATCAGAGAGAACTTGTCTCCAACAACCCAGCACTAGGGGGAAGTTCCAGAGGGTGTTACTCTGATGAAAGAGGACGGTCATCTCTACAGATGACCCACCGTGGAGGAGGGCAGAGGGCAGCCCCAGCGTGGGGTGCAAGTGAAGTCACTAGCACTGAAGGCATTGAGTAAGGAGGTCTGCCGGGGCCACATACATGTGGAACTGAACATCACGGCCACCGACAAGGCAGGAGGGGAGGGTGTTCGTCTTCCACGGCAACGTAACAGGTTATCCCAAAGGCAGGGCAAAAACAACGTGGCTTTTCAGTCTCACAACTCGATAGGCCTGAGGTTCGGATGCCCGGACTAGGCTCTCTGCTCGGGTCTCACACAGCCAGTCCAGGCATCAGCAGGCGGCTCTGTCTGCAGGCCCAGGGCAGAACCCACAGAGAGGCTCGCTCCGGTTCTTGGAAGAATTCCGGTCCTCGCCCTTGCAGGGCTGATGTCCCCTTCCTTTGTGGCTCTCGGCTGGGCTTCTGCTATTGAGGCTGCCACATTCCTTGCCACTGTCCCTTTCATTCCAAACCAGCAGCACACGTCGAGTCCTGCTGCTGCTCGGAATCTTTCTGACGGACGCCAGAGACAGTCTCCCGCCCCTGAGGGCTCCTGTAGTTTGACTGGGCCACTGGACAGACCAGGATAATCTTTGTATTCTATGGTCTGTAACCTAATTACACCCGCAAAGGCTCTTTTCTATGTGACATCACATATCACTGGCCCTGGAGATTAGTACATGGACATCTTTGGGGAGTCATTTTATTTACCACAAGGAATAAAAGGAATTCAAGGGTTCAAAGGCCCTGGCATTTTCTGAAAAGAGATACAAGTACAAATTTTATTAGACTCTTAGAATTCAAAGATGAATATTGTAATTTCTAAAGTAACCCCTAGTTGAACAATAAAAATGTATAACAAGAAAGCTAATAGAGGGAGAACATGGAATAATTAAAAAGATAATTGAGCCCTAGTAGATTTGGCTCAGTGGAGAGAGCATCGGCCTGGATAGAACATCCGCCTGCAGATCAAAGGGTCCCAGTTTCGATTCTGGTCAAGGGCACATACCTCGGATGTAGGCTCCTCCCTGGCCCGGACCCTGGTCAGGACACATGCAGGAGGCAACCAATCGATGTGTTTCACTCACATTGATGTTTCTCTCTGTCTTTTCCTCTCTTCCTAAAATTCAATGGAAAATATCCTCAGTGAGGATTAAAAAAATAAAGATAGTTGATAAAATTAAAAAGAGGAGAATTGAGGAGAGAAGAAGGAACAGAGGGTAGGTGGGCATGCAGAGGTGGGGAACGTCGGCCCTCAGGCCATATCATTGGTCTGGCCCTGCCAGGGCAACTGCAGGTGGGACTCGAAACTCAATCAACCTAAGAGCTTATCTTCATAGCAACATAAGTTTTAAGTTGATAATTTTGTGTGGCCTGCAATGATGTCATAAATAATCCAAATGGCCCTTGGCAGAAAGAAGGTTCCCCACCCTGGCATGAGGACATGAATTGTAAGATGAAGGCTGTAACCCCAAATGTATTGGAAATTATATCGATGGAAAATGAACTAAACCCTTCCAAACACTGTCAGACTGGATTGAAAATAAAACAAATCTAATAGCATTCAGCTTATAGGAAAAGCTTCTAGAAAAAAACACAGAAAGGGAAGTAAGAGAAGCAAAAACATGCCACTTAAACCCTAATTGAAAGGAAGCTGGTGCAGCTACACGAGCAGTGAGGACGGAGCGAGGATGACCTCAGTGCAGCAGGGGAGGGAGGGCTTCTCAACAAAGGGGTGAGCTGATTGGATTTCTAGCCAGGAGAATGGATAATGAAGATGTGGTACATACTGTATTTTCCTGTGTATAAGACCCCCCTCCCCAACTTTTCCAACCCAAAAATTAAGAAGTCAGTATTTTAAACATTTTGTTGGTTTTCCTCTTAAGGCCTTCTCTCTTTTTTTGGCACCTTAAGGAGTTGTTCGTCCTGTTTTCTCCACTGTCTGATCATACACTCAGTGGGAGAAGGTCCAAATTGTCTCTCTGTGGCCCTATTTTCATGCTCTTTTGCACAGCTGATTACATTCCATTTGAATTTTCCAGAGTAAGACAATCACTTACCGGTATTTATCTTTTTATTTTTTAAAAAATATATTTTATTTTATTTTTTAAAATATATTTTATTGATTTTTTACAGAGGAAGGGAAAGGGATAGAGAGTTAGAAACATCCATCAGCTGCCTCCTGCACACCCCCCATTGGGTACATGCCATTGACTGGAATCGAACCTGGGACCCTTCAGTCCACAGGCCGACGTTCTATCCACTGAGCCAAATGGGTCAGGGCTTTCTTAGCATCTTTATGGGCTCAGAATGCTCTGGTCCCTCTTGCATCTGTGCACTCTCCACCTCCACCTCCAATTACAGCATCAGCTGACGTCAGGAACAGTAAGGCTCAGTTTGGAGGAAGCCTGTTTGACAAGGTGTGGGCAGCTACACACCCACGCGGCTCCCTCCTTGGCTGACTTCTGTGTACAAGACGCCCCTCAGGTTTTCAGTCTAATGATTTTAGAAAAAAATGGTCTTAGACACGGAAAAATACAGTATATACAGTGGAATATTACTCAGCCACAAAAAAGAATAAAATCTTGCCATTTGCGAGAACATGCATGGGCCTAGAGGGTATTATGCTAATCATAAACACCATATGATTTCACTTATATGTGGAATCTTAAATAAAACAAAATAAATGAAGAAACTAAACATTTAAAAAATATTTTTCCCATTGATTTTTAGGGAGAGTGGAAGGGAGGGAGGAGGGGGAAGAAAGAAAGAGAGAGAGAGAGAAACATTGATGTGAGAGAGACACATGGATTGGTTGCCTCTGCACGCATCCTGACTGGGGCTGGGAATCGGACCTACAACCCAGATACATGCCCTTGACTGGGAGTTGAATCTGTGACCCTTCGGTGTACGGATCAACATTCTAACCACTTAGCAACACCAGCCAGGGCTAAAACAAATTTTTTTTTTAAATATATGTTTTTATTGATTTCACAGAGGCAGGGAGAAGGAAAGAGATATAGAAACATCAATGATGGGAGCGAATCATCGATCAGCTGCCTCCTGCAGACCCCCTACTGGAGATTGAGCCAGAAACCCAGGTTCGTACCCTGACTGGGAATCGAACTGTGACCTCCTGGTTCATGGGTCGACGCTTAACCACTGAGCCACGCCGGCTGGGCTAAACCAAACACCTTGATAGTTGCCAGAGGGGAGGAGAGTTGGGGCACTGGGTGAAAAAAGTAAAGGGATTAAAAAGTACAAATTTGTCATTACAAAATAGTCGCAGGGATGTAAAGTACAGCATGGGGAATGTAGTCAATGATATGTAATAACTATGTGTGGTGCGGGGTGGACACGAGGCTTATTGAGGTGATCACTTTGTAAGGTGTATACATGTCTAATCGCGATGTTGTACACCGGAAATTAACATAATATTGCATGTGAACTGTAATTAGAAAAAATGTAAAGATATCTCTCCAGGGAGAAAAACAATCTCAGCTTCACCTCACATGGTCCGTGAGGTTTGAAAGGTTGGCGACTGCTGGTTTAAGGAAACCTTTGGAGCAGCGGTCGCCAACCAGGGGTCCATGGACCACTGGTGGTCCGTGAAGTCCGACAGGTTGGCGACCGCTGCCCTAAGACACCAACGCCAGAGGGGTTGCTGCTCTCAAGGTGAAAGGTAAAACCACAAAGACCTAAAATATGACATAAGGGAAGATATAACTGTAACCTAAACGGCCAGAGGAAGTGTGTGTCCTAAAGGCTGTGGGAAGCCTGCGCTTCAGAACGAGAACGTCAGTCCATGAGAGTGAAGGTGCCACGGTGTAGAAGCCATAAGGGCTTTGTCTAGAGAACTATACAGAACTCACACAAATCCAGAAGAATGGAGTGCACGGCCCTGTGGTCATACACTTAGTCATCTCACCGGGGCGGGGGGGGGGGGGGGGGACACCCGGGGAATACATGGAACGTAGCTCAAATCCTCACTCATCGGGGCGATGAGATTCCGTCCACCACAGTGGCTAAAATTGAAGACTGGCCGTTCCAGCTGTGGGCAAGGACAGGGGAAGCTGGTGGGCGGGCAGGTTGTCACAGCTACTCTGGAAAACCGCTGGTCACGACTGGCTGAAGCTTAACCTTTTCACAGCCTGTGACCCAGCACCTCCGCTCCCGTGTGTGCCCTACAGAAGTACCTGCTCACACCCACCGAAGGCATGCACGGGGTTATCTATAGCAGCAGGTTCTGGGGCCCTGAGTCGGGACGAGCGAGGGTGGGTTGGTTTTGGCATTTTAACACCGTGCAGCCGTGAAACTAAGCACTGCTGCACACAGCAAAGAGGCACATCTCACGGAGAGACGCACAGCTGGATGGGAAGAGCTGGCGTAAGGAGGTCCCTGTGAGGTGGTGGAGGTGCAATGGGAATGAGGGTGGGAGCGCCCCTGAGAGGCTCCCCGGGCACCTCGCTCCCTCCCCGGTCCTGCCAGGCCCTGAGCACAGCTCCCTTTATGCGATGACTGCCCGGCCTGTTCCCTCGATGGACTGTGAGCTCCTGGGTGCGGAGACAGCGTGAGCCGGTCCACATGGTGCCTGGCACGGAGTAGCAGCCTGGCGAGGGCTCACCGAGTGAATTAAAACAGGAAGATGGGGCCAGTTTCTCAGTGCTGGTGAGTAAGTCTGGGATTCTGCTGACTCATTGGTTCCTCTGGGTTTAGATGTTTCTTGATTGTATGTCCTGAACAGATGGAAATTTCTTGGCCTCTGGGCCTGAAACAGTGGATATTTGGTAAATGCATCCAGAAGCAAGCAGCCAGACCATGAGTCACACAGGCCCTTGGAACTCTGATGGGGTAAACAGCCTTCAACAACTTCTGCTCTATGAGGGCCAGAGGAAGTGGGAGCTGGAGCGTGAACAGTGAGGTGGAGGCCGGCCAGAGTCTGAACAGCCTGATTCCAGCGTTTCCCCCATTAAAGGAGGAACCCGTGATACTGGCACCTCCCGGGGAGAGGGGCAGATAAAATCACCCCGTCAGCATTTTCACTAACAATCAATGAGATGCGTCCAGGCCGCCCATTCCCAGGGAAGGAAAGCCAGGTCCGGACCTTCCGGGGCTCCGGGGAGATGGGAGAGCAGGAGGGGCCTGTCCGCTGCACAACCTCCTTCCTGCCGGTGAAGGCGAAGGCGCCTCCTCCCTCAGGCCCAGGGCAGATTAAGTGTCGGCAGGGATCTCAGATGCGTTAGCAGCACCTTCAGAGAAAGGAAGGGAGGAGTCAGAGTCTGACCCTACCCCACCCCAAGTCCTCAGGGGTGCCAGCCGTCTAGGCCCCTCATGGGGTGGGGAGAGCAGAAGGTGGGCTGGAGGTCAGGAAGGAAGGTCAGTGCCCTTGGCAGCCCTCCAGGCTCAGAGCCACTTCAGCAGTGGGGTCAGGGGGCCTGGGAATGGGAGCGGCCTCGGGGTAATTGGGCCAGCTGGGCAGGGGAGGGCGGAGCTCCGGCCCTTCTGCACTGCGTGGGGGCGTTGCCCAGATGGCTGCATCGTCCTGGCCTTGGACTCTGCCCACCTCCCAGTTCTGTGGGATTCCCAGGCCCACCTGAGACATCTGCTGAATCTCCCTTCTATTCTCACTACACGTCCGGCCCAAGGTCAGGGGCCCGGTGCCCTCCCCCCACGGCCAGCTCCTCCCGGACTTCTGGCCAGTGGCCGAGACACCTGGCCTGGTGGGCATTCTGCCTCAGCCACTCACTCCGGACCTCAGCATGAGAATATGCATGCATGAGCGTATGCATACATGTGAGAATGTGTGTGCATATGTGTATGTGCATGTATGAGGCTGGTTACACCCACCGCCTGCTCCTCCTGCCATTGAAGATGCCCTTCTCCATCTTTTCCCCCTTAAGTCCCTCCGTAACTAGAGACCTGAGGAAGTGAGGGGCAAGCATTCCCCACAGGGCCCCTGCGGAGGGCGGGAGGGGACCAGGCTGTGTGGAGGAGTTGAGTTGATGGGGCTGAGAGACAGCTGGCCGGCTTCATGTGGTGCTCCTGCAGGTGACCACAGTGTCCTGACTGTCCACCCACAGTGGGGACAGCTGGTCTAAACTGCTGACCCACAGCGTGTGGAAGGAGCACTTGGACAGAAAAGCAAAAGTCCACGCCCTTAAAAAAAGTCCATGCCCTTAGCGACGGAAACCCTGGGGTGCCGTGGCCTGCCACCTGGGCACAGCGTGTGAGCCAAGCAGGCAGAGTGGACCAGGTCCAACCTTAGACCTCGGGACGCTGTGTGTGGCCTTCCATCTGCTGGGATGTTCCTGACTACCAGGACCAAATGCAGCCCACACAAGGGCCAGCTCTGAACAGGCAGCCTGCTGGGGGAAGGGCTGGCTGGGGGAGACACGCCCAGGAGGGAAGGGGAGTTTGACAAAGGCCTGTTTGCAAGGATTGTGGCAGTAGCCAGGGTCAGCAACCGGGGCCAGGCTGTGAGAAGTGACCTGAACCATCCCTCTCTCCTTGCACTGCCATCTTCCACCAGGGCTGTCCTGGGGAAGTAGAATTAAAAACAAATCTCTTTTCAACCCAGAAAACTCTCCATAAAGTTAGCAGCGTGGCTCAGTGATTGAGTGTCGACCTGTGAATCAGGAGGTCATGATCCGATTCCTGGTCAGGGCACGTGCCCGGGTTGTGGGCTCGATCCCCAGTAGAGGGCATGCAGGAGGCAGCCGATCAATAATTCTCTGTCATCACTGATGTTTCTATCTCTCTCTCCCTCTCCCTTCTTCTCTGAAATCTATCTATCTATCTATCATCTATTTATCTATCTATCTATCTGAGAAAGAACACAATTCTGGTACTGAATAAGCATTAAACCAGCATGGGGTGCTCATCACAGGCAAGTGGCTGCAGCAACTGGGGAGACAGAGGAATCCTGACTTTTAAATGGGTTTTACAGTTGGGAGTCAGGTGCCATGTTAGGGCCATCCCTCCCAGGAAACCAGGAGGTCCCTCTTCCTGGGCGATTACAGTTCAAAGAGCTGGCTCCCGGCCGTGAGGAAGCATTCCTGCGTCTGAGCCGGCCAGGGGCTTACGGAGCCATTAAGAAGATTTGTGCACAAAGAAGGAGGTGGGAGGTTCTTCTCTGATTTTCAACAGGGAGGAAATTTGTACTTTCCTAGAGCTTCCCACTGGCGCTCTCAGCTGGGCCTTGGCCAGGCGGAGGGTGGAGGTGGGAACTGGTGGGGGAATTTGTAGGATGAGCAGAGGAAAGGGGGCGGAGCCAGGAGGGAGATGGGCACAGCTGGCTGCTGTGGGAACCCCAGCCTGGAGAGGACAGTCACATGCTCCCCCCTTGCTCCCCCCACAGCTCTCCCCCCCCCCCCACACACACCTTTTGTGAGAAGGTTGATACAGGACTCCTCAGCGGCCGCTGTCCAACTGCTTTCCCAGCCGATGTTCTCTGGCAAGGAAATGAGACTAATGGGGCTGCTTGGCACGGACCAATGTTAACGACATGCCACGAACTCCAACGCGCAGCCCTGGGTGTGGAGAGCTGTCATCAGACCGCAGGACGGGGGACCCAGCCAGCGTGGCCCCTGTGGGAGGGGCTGTGGACCGGGGTCCGTGGGGAAAGGGCCCATTCACACACCACACTCCCAGCTTGGGTGACTCTTGCCCTGTAAAAAGGTCCAAACTGAACTTCCAGGCACCAGGCATCGTGTGCTTTGGTTCTGTGAGTCAGGACCATCTCACAGACCATCTGGGGCCAGTGGCCATCCTAGTGCCTACTTATTACCACATCGATTGGCAGGACACCCTGCCTGCCCACCCTGGGGGGCCACTACACTGATTTTTTTTTTAAAGAAGAGAAAACATTTGTGAGGTTTCTTGGAGTTTAAAGAAACGTGAGCTCCACGTGGGCAGCTAGGAGCTGAAAGAGGCCAGGTCGTGGCTTCTCCTGTAAGCATCCTGTGGGAGGGAGACCTGTCAGCTGCCCTCTCACAGGCAGTGATCGCAGCCTGTGGATGAAACTGAATTAAAGCCAGATTAACGGGGGAAAAGGCTTATTGCATATGCACGTGGGGGCCTCACAGAAAGGAGGCAAAAATTCCAGAGACGGTTCCACCCCGGAAGGGGGTCACACACCATTTTAACAAAGGGTGAGACTCGTGGAGAAGAGACCGGAACAGGGAGCGGGGTTGGGGTGGGCGGGTAATGTGTGGGAAGGTGCCTAGGAAATGTATGGTCAATGGGAGCGGCCTATTCATGCTCCTTATTACTGTCTCCTGGGGACACCTGCACAGGTAGGGGCTGTCTTTACCAAGGGAGCCATGTCCCTGCTCTTAGGCGGGAGGGTGTGTGTGTGTGTGTGTGTGTGAATGTGTGTGTGTGTGTGAATGTGTGTGTGAATGTGTGTGTGAATGTGTGTGTGTGAATGTGTGTGAATGTGTGTGTGTGAATGTGTGTGTTAATGTGTGTGTGAATGTGTGTGTGAGTGTATGTGTGTGAGTGTGTGAATGTGTGTGAATGTGTGTGTGAATATGTGTGTGAATGTGTGTGTGAGTGTATGTGTGTGAGTGTGTGAGAATGTGTGTGAATGTGTGTGTGTGAATGTGTGTGAATGTGTGTGTGTGAATGTGTGTGAATGTGTGTGTGTGAATGTGTGTGTTAATGTGTGTGTGAATGTGTGTGTGAGTGTATGTGTGTGAGTGTGTGTGAATGTGTGTGAATGTGTGTGTGAATGTGTGTGAATATGTGTGTGAATGTGTGTGTGAGTGTATGTGTGTGAGTGTGTGTGAATGTGTGTGAATGTGTGTGTGTGAATGTGTGTGAATGTGTGTGTGAATGTGTGTGTGAGTGAATGTGTGTGTCTGTGTGTGTGTCTGTGTGTGTCTGTGTGTGAATGTGTGTGAATGTGTGTGAATGTGTGTGTGAGTGTGTGTGAATGTGTGTGAATGTGTGTGAATGTGTGTGAATGTGTGTGAATGTGTGTGTAAATGTGTGTGTGAGTGTATGTGAGTGTGTGTGAATGTGTGTGTGTGAGTGTGTGTGAATGTGTGTGTGAATGTGTGTGTGAATGTGTGTGTGAATGTGTGTGAATGTGTGTGAATGTGTGTGTGAATGTGTGTGCTTAATTGCCTTCAGCTCAAAATAGCCCTTCTGCCAAAGTGGCATGGTTTGGGCTGGCATGTTCTGATCCTTTTCAATCCAAAACCAGATCAGGAAGTTTAAGGAAAAATAAGTTTAAAGAAACGCTCTTGAGCAACACTGTGCAACTGCCCTCATTCAGGAATCTCTCCCGCTGAGAAATCACTGCGCCGGCCACCCTGCGGCCGTGGCCTCTGGCTCCCAGCAGCGGGACAGACCAGCTGGGCTGCTCCAATGACCTCCTGTCCCAGGGCGCAGTCTCCGTGGAGTCCCCTGCGAGTCCCTCCTCTGTCCCCTCTGTCCCCAAAGCCTGACCCTCCCCCACTGCAGGCTGAGAGCCCAGCCCAGGAGCTGGAGGCTCCCACAGCCACCCCCTGAAATGCAGGAGGATTCCTGGGGCCCATAGTGGGGAGTCACATGACCCTCCAAGCAGCGCCTGGTGGCCCAGCCCCACCACCTTCTCCCTCACCACCCTCACACCTGGTCGGGCTGCACCACCACTGGGCAGTGCGATTGGCCACCTCGTGCCTCCTCAAGCCGGTAGGTGGGGGCCTGTTGGTGTCAGAGATGAAGCCTGCTGGGAGCAGAGGACCAGTTCACAGCTCCACTTCCCTTTCCTGGCCAATTCAGCATCTGGGCACAATGACCCCATTGTCCAGCCCAGAGCAGCTGGACCCTGGCGCTTACCCCAGGTCCCTGAGAGTCACCTGTGCTCCTCAGAGGGCAACCAACCTTTGCAGCACAGAACTCTGACCTCCTATAAGCTGAGGGCTCCTGGCCCTGAGTGGAGAGTGAGGTCCATCTTGGCAGTGGCCACTGGACACCCGGAGGCTTTAGTGCCCAGGCTCCTCACCCACAGGCACACCGGGAACCCGATCCTAGCACCTTCTGAGAAGTTCCCTGCACTGGCCTGAACCCTGCTGGGAGGTCAGAGGTCCCCTGTGGCTCATGGACCCACCGTTACTGTGTTCTCCAGATGGTGAGTGTTTATCTACCTACTTACACATGTGCATTCCCCCATACATGTTCATTCCTACCTATGCCATGTTCATTCCTACCTACACACGTGCATTCCTCCCTATGCCATGTTTATTCCTACCTATACATGTTCATTCCTCCCAATACATGTGCATTCTTACCTATGCCACGTTTATTCCTACCTATGCATGTTCATTTCTCCCTACACATGTGCATTCCTACCTACACCATGTTCATTTTTTAAAATATATTTTTATTGATTTCAGAGAGGAAGGGAGAGGGAGAGAGAAATAGAAAAATCCATGATGAGAGAGAATCATGGATCGGCTGCCTCTTGCAAGTCCCCCACTAGGGATCGAGACCACAACCCAGGCATGTGCCCTTGACCGGAATCGAACCTGGGACCTTTCAGTTCGAAGGCCAACACTCTCTATCCACTGAGCCAAACCGCCTAGGACATGTTCATTCTTAATTGCACATGTCCATTCCTACCTACTCATGTTCATTCCTACCTACACATGTCCATTCCTCCCTGTGCCATGTCCATTCCTCCCTATACCATGTCCATTCCTCCCTGTGCCATGTCCATTCCTCCCTATACCATGTCCATTCCTCCCTGTGCCATGTCCATTCCTCCCTATGCCATGTCCATTCCTCCCTGTACCATGTCCATTCCTCCCTGTGCCATGTCCATTCCTCCCTATGCCATGTCCATCCCTCCCTGTGCCATGTCCATTCCTCCCTGTCCCATGTCCATTCCTCCCTATGCCATGTCCATTCCTCCCTGTGCCATGTCCATTCCACCCTAGACCATGTCCATTCCTCCCTAGACCATGTCCATTCCTCCCTATGCCATGTCCATTCCACCCTAGACCATGTCCATTCCACCCTAGACCATGTCCATTCCTCCCTGTGCCATGTCCATTCCACCCTAGACCATGTCCATTCCTCCCTATGCCATGTCCATTCCTCCCTGTGCCATGTCCATTCCACCCTAGACCATGTCCATTCCTCCCTGTGCCATGTCCATTCCACCCTAGACCATGTCCATTCCACCCTAGACCATGTCCATTCCTCCCTGTGCCATGTCCATCCCTCCCTGTGCCATGTCCATTCCTCCCAATGCCATGTCCATTCCTCCCTATGCCATGTCCATTCCTCCCTATGCCATGTTCATTCCACCCTAGACCATGTCCATTCCTCCCTATGCCATGTCCATCCCTCCCTGTGCCATGTCCATTCCTCCCAATGCCATGTCCATTCCTCCCTGTGCCATGTCCATTCCACCCTAGACCATGTCCATCCCTCCCTATGCCATGTCCATCCCTCCCTGTGCCATGTCCATTCCTCCCTATACCATGTCCATCCCTCCCTGTGCTATGTCCATTCCTCCCAATGCCATGTCCATTCCTCCCTGTGCCATGTCCATTCCTCCCAATGCCATGTCCATTCCTCCCTGTGCCATGTCCATTCCTCCCTGTGCCATGTCCATTCCTCCCTATGCCATGTCCATTCCTCCCTGTGCCATGTCCATTCCTCCCTGTGCCATGTCCATTCCTCCCTATGCCATGTCCATTCCTCCCTGTGCCATGTCCATTCCACCCTAGACCATGTCCATTCCTCCCTAGACCATGTCCATTCCTCCCTATGCCATGTCCATTCCACCTTAGACCATGTCCATTCCTCCCTATACCATGTTCATTCCTCCCTGTGCCATGTCCATTCCACCCTAGACCATGTCCATTCCTCCCTATGCCATGTCCATCCCTCCCTGTGCCATGTCCATTCCTCCCTGTGCCATGTCCATTCCTCCCTATGCCATGTCCATCCCTCCCTGTGCCATGTCCATTCCTCCCTGTGCCATGTCCATTCCTCCCTATGCCATGTCCATTCCTCCCTATACCATGTCCATTCCTCCCTATACCATGTCCATTCCTCCCTGTGCCATGTCCATTCCTCCCTATGCCATGTCCATTCCTCCCTGTACCATGTCCATTCCTCCCTGTGCCATGTCCATTCCTCCCTATGCCATGTCCATCCCTCCCTGTGCCATGTCCATTCCTCCCTGTCCCATGTCCATTCCTCCCTATGCCATGTCCATTCCTCCCTGTGCCATGTCCATTCCACCCTAGACCATGTCCATTCCTCCCTAAACCATGTCCATTCCTCCCTATGCCATGTCCATTCCACCCTAGACCATGTCCATTCCACCCTAGACCATGTCCATTCCTCCCTGTGCCATGTCCATTCCACCCTAGACCATGTCAATTCCTCCCAATGCCATGTCCATTCCTCCCTGTGCCATGTCCATTCCTCCCAATGCCATGTCCATTCCTCCCAATGCCATGTCCATTCCTCCCTGTGCCATGTCCATTCCTCCCTGTGCCATGTCCATTCCTCCCTATGCCATGTCCATTCCTTCCTGTGCCATGTCCATTCCTCCCTGTGCCATGTCCATTCCTCCCTATGCCATGTTCATTCAATTAAAACCTTTGCTCCTGACATTGTCTTTTTTGTAATTTATTTTCAATCTCCCCCCACCCCCCCCCCCCCGCCCCCGTCAAGTGGTTTGCTTTCAATGTATTCGTTTCCTGTGGCTGCCATGACAAATGACGACACATGTAGTGGCTTAAAACAACACAGTTATTATCTGACAGTTCTGGAGGCAAGTCTCAAATCAGCGTTGTGGGTGGAAGGAGGGTGTCGGGGCAGCTCCTCTGGAGGCTCCAGGAGAGCCCCTTCTTTCCCCTCCTCTGGCTTTTGGAGGCTGCTGTCGCAGCGCCGCCCCTCCCTGGCCGTCCGTCCCCCCCAATGAGGACCCTTGTGAGGACCCGGGGATGGTGCAGGATGACCTCTGGCCTAGGCCCCTAACCTGAATCGCATCTGCAGAGTTCCTCCGCCAGGTGAGGTCACACGCCCACAGTTCCAGGGATGGGGGCGGGCGGTTGTTAGGGGACCAGCACGTTCTAACAAAACCCCAGTGCATGGAGCAGAAGTTTTGGGGGGATTGACTGTCTCTCCCGGTGTCTGCTACTCTGAGTGGCCTCTGCCTGGTCTTCATGTGTCCTCTTTCTGGTCCTCATGGCCCTGAGCTCCCCTGGTTGGAGGGGCTCACCATTCCCTGGGGCCGGGGGCAGTGCCTTGCTGCCCCGGGCTCTCGGTGTGAGCATGCTCCAAGCGGGTGGTGCTCATGACAAGTTAACACCATAGCTGACCCCTGGGCCCACGACGTCTCCCTCACGGTCCCATCGCTGGCAGCCCCTCCTGTGATGAATGAGTGGATGGTGGATGGTTGGTCCAGGGCCACGTGCCCTAGGCCACGGATGAGGGGGGTGAACCTTGTAATTATTCCCCGCACCACCACTCCCTCCTCACTGACTTAAAGGGTGGTCTTCCATCCCGTAAGGCTCACCTCTCCCCATTGTTCTTTTCATTAAAATATTTTTATATCCTTTAGTTATAAGGTGTAAAATAAGTTTTACGATCACTATAAGCTCGTCAAGGAGTCCCTTTGGGGTTGTTACCATGTTAGAGGAAGCCCTTTGCCCCTGCTGTGCCCTCGGCCAGGAAAACCAGTGTCAATCTTCAAACCTCTCGGGCTCTTGAGAAGGTCAGCTCCTCAGTAGGGCCTCTGTCCCCCACCTGGCGTGCCCTCTGTTTACCTCCTTCCTACCCTAAACCAGTGGTCGGCAAACTGCGGCTCGCGAGCCACCTGCGGCTCTTTGGCCCCTTGAGTGTGGCCACGAAGTTTCAATCGTACTGTACGTGCCCGCCCGCACGTGGTATTTTGTGGAAGAGCCGCACTCAAGGGCCTTCAGTTTGCTGACCACTGTCCTAAACCAAGCTGTCACTACATTCTTACATCTTTGTCACTTACAAAGACGTAGGGGTGGGAAGCCCGGGGTGCTGGGCAGGGTCTGACCTGTCTCCCAGGGCCTCCCGGGGCCTCACCCAGTAGATGCCCCATAAGTAGATGGACAGAGCAGTGAGAATTTATGAGCATTTCATCCCACCCACCCCAAAGTGGACAAAGCCTCCACTGGCTGAAATCTTCCTGTAAAGCTAGTAATGCAATTAGAAAGTCTCCTTTTATTGGGCCACACACATTGCGAATTGCCTGCTCCTAACGTTACGATGAGGATTGCGATTGTGGGTAGGGTCTGTTTGTTCCGCTCCATTTTCTGGCTGGGTGAGGGAGTGGGTAAGCGGGAGGGGGGGGGGGGCCTGTGTGAGCATGGCCCCCCAGGATGCACCATGCCTTCCCCTCCACCCATTAGCTCCTCATTCCTGGCTGCCCTAACAGCCTGGACCCTCGGGCATGCTCTACAAATGGCCCTTCTCTGTGGCCCTGTGGGCAGCTGGATGCCTGGTCGATTAGGGCTTCAACTCCAGGCTCCGTGCTGCCCAGCTGTGTGGCCTCCCTGTGCCTCAGTTTCCCGCTCTGTCAATAAGCTTCTGTGAGGACGAGTTAGCACTTAAGAGTGGCACCCAGACCGTGCTAGTTAGCTAGGACTCGCTGACATACCCCTACCAGAATTAAATAATGACCCCAGGTCCCCCCGACCAGTAAAGCAGATGTCCAGTCCTGCCCCCAGCGGCCAGCAGTGTCCTGAGTAGTAAGGGACGCAGAAAAACGGCCACTTGTGGATTCTGGCTCTGGTCTGAGCACCTGCCTCAGTCCTGGAACCGGCTGTGGATCCAGGTCCTGGCCTTGCTCAGGGTAACGGGGAAGTGACCCTGGTCACGGAGGGCCGAGTCAGCTACTGTCCCCTCTGGTCAGATGTCCAGGAACAGGGACTCGCCGACCCCCACAACACACAGACGAGTGACGAGGGCCCTCAAGAAGCAGTCCTCCCCATCCGTGTGCTGGCTGCTCAGGGCAGGCTGTCTCCTCAAGCTTCAAGCCTTGCCCATGGGGCTGCATTGGCCAGTTGCCCTGGGCAAAGGCGACTTCACTCTGTGATGCTAAACCTTCTGGAGCCCTGGACTGATCCACAGCTGCCCCTAGGAGCCAGGCTCAGACGCGGGGTCCCGGAACCATGAGGAGCTCGGGCCAGCTCCCCCTCAGCTGGAACTGGCTCTTTCTGTGACTTACACCTTGACCGTCATTTTCGCCAGTGCTGCCGTGTGCATACCAGATGGCAAAGCTTGAGAACCACAGCACCAGGTGAGCTGGACGGCTCCTGTGTCTGAGAGGAGATAAGCCAGGCCTCTCCACCCAGCAGCCAGGAGGTGCCAAGAGGCTCCAGAGCTCATCCATCCCCCCATGATAAGCCCGTGCCCTGTGCCAAGCCCAGCCTGTGCCTGCAGCCAGTGAGGGATCTTAACTCCGTGTGCAGACACGGGTGGTGGGTGTGCACGCATGCTCGCCAGGGAAGCCTCACTGACAGTGGGAGCAAAGTGAAAACTAAACATTCTTGTCCCGTGAGAACATCTGACTGGAAAAAATGCAACTGCGGGGGGCGAAGGTCGGCTTTGAAATGTGCAGCGTCGGCACGTTTGACGGCAAAACAGCTTCACGAACTTGGAGTCAGAGCCTCCTTGTTGTGGTTACGAACATATGGCCGTTCCCCTTTGAAACAAACAGCTGTTTTATTCCTGACTTAACTGTTCTTACATTTGTTTAGTGTTTTATTTTGCGATAATTTCAAACAAAGTAAATGAATGAAAAGGTACAAGAGTAGAGAGGGAACTTTCTGGATCGCCTACTCTGACTTAACTGATTTTCTACATTTTGGGCCATTTCCTTCATCTCTCTTCCTCTCCCTGTCTCTGAAGTGTTTTTAGAATTAATGGAAAGTAGGGGGCAGACATCCTGTCCCTTTACCCCTAAATACTTCAGGGTGCATCTCCTAGGGCAGTGATGGCGAACCTTTTGAGCTCGGCGTGTCAGCATTTTGAAAAACCCTAACTTAACTCTGGTGCCCTGTCACATATAGAATTTTTTTGATATTTGCAACCATAGTAAAACAAAGATTTATATTTTGATATTTATTTTATATATTTAAATGCCATTTAACAAAGAAAACTCAACCCAAAAAAATGAGTTTGCGTGTCACCTCTGACATGCGTGTCATAGGTTCGCCATCACTGTCCTAGGGGCACAGACATTCTCCTACAAATCCTTGTACAATTGTCAAGCGATATAATGCAATCATCTAACTGACCGTTCACATTCAGTTGTTGCCAAAATTGAAGGCCAAGGTAGGTGTAAGCCACAGAAAGAGCTAATGTTCCCTCCTGTCGAGGGTGCTGTCCAGGAATACACACTAAATGGAATCACCACATCCCCTTTAATACCCTGGTCCTTCTGTCCCTTTGGACTGCAACAGTCTCCTCTAGCACCCACTGGAGAGTGTAAACGTGCAGAGTGTGAGAGGGAGCTGCAAAGTAGAAATGTTTGCAATCTCAGCATCTCCAACCCAGAGCTGAGAAGAGAGGGCAGGTCTGGTGAAAGGTGCCTCTTAGTACCAGGCTCGCTGCACCTTGTAGGCCTCTGGTTTCCTAGTCTTGCCTTATTGCATTGACCACAGTCCCTAGCACTGTGTTGAACAGATGCGATTCGAGCAGACGGCCTACCTCGTTCCCAAACATAGGGGGTAAACAAACACACCTTATTTCATCATGAAATGTGATTTTGGCTGTAGACGGCTCGTGGATGGCCCATGCCAGAAGATGAATTCTCATTTTATTCTTAGTCTGTATCATAAATGGGTGCTGAATTTTTGTTGAATGACTTTTCTGCATTTATTGAAGTGATTGTACGTTTTATTCCTTTATTCTGCTAATATGGTGAATTGTACTGATTGATCAAATATTAAATAAACCAGTGGCCTGGTGCATGAAAATTGTGCACGGGGGGGGGGGGGCGGGGGGGGCGGGGGCGGATCCCTCAGTCTGGCCTGTGCCCTCTGGCAGTCCAGGACCCCTTGGGGGATGTCCACCTGCCTGCTTAGGCCCTCTTGCAGTCCGGGGCTTTCACAGTCCTGGACCCCTTGCTCCTTACCGCCTGCCTGCTGGGCTCCTTACCACCAGGGGACAGCTCCTGCATTGAGCATCTGCCCCTGGTGGTCAGTGTGCATCATAGCAACCGGTCTTTCCACTGTTCGGTCCACTTGCATATTAGGGTTTTATTATATAGGATCTTTCATTTTAGGGCTAAGCAGTGCTTGGTCACATGACATAACTTACCCTTTTTATATATTGTTGCATTTGATTGGTTAACCCTTTGTTAGGTGTTTCGTGTCCATGCTCATGTAGTACTACTGTCTAAATTCCTTTTGTTGCACTGTCATTGGTCAGTTGTTGTATCAGAGTTACACCAGCCTCACAGAATGAGTTGGGGATTGTTACCTCTTTGTCTTCTGAATGAGTTTGTGTCAGATTGGTAATATTTCTTTCCTACGTCTTTGATACAACTCAGTAGTAAAACCATCCAGGCATTTTATTTCTACAAAGAGTTTTGATGGTGAATTCAATTTTTCAAACTAGACATAGAGCTATTCATATTTTATATTAATTTTTGTTAGTTTTGGTAACTTGTGTTTTTCAAAAAAGTCAGGTACATGTGCTGTGCTTGTGTGTGTAAACTGCCCAACTCTACGTATAAAGGTTACAAGGTGAAGAAACAGCACCAACCGGGAGAACTCTGGGGCCAGGCAGAACTCTGGGTGCCCCCCCCAGGTGTTGCCCTCACTCACCCCTCCTGGAGGGGGCTTTCCCTTGGGGCACGGCTGTGGGTCACCCACCTACAGGTCTGCAGGGAGGCCCCACGGCAGGAGCCTGATGGTGATGCAGAGGCTCTGACGATGCTGCGATGCTGCCTGTGGTGAGCTGGAGGCCCACCCGGCATTAGGACAGAGCTGTGGAGCCGAGAGCCAGAGGCTGGGGAGAGGGGCCGAGTGGCAGGAGGAGCCCCGGGGGCACAGAGAGCAGGACAGCGGGACCATCGTGCAGGGTCTGGACGGCTGTCCAGTCTCAGGGGCCGGCCTCTTCTCCCACGAGGTTCTGGTGTGTTCATTTCTGGCATCTCCCCTGCAACAGCCCCTTCTACTTTGGCTCCCCAGTGTTTGTGGCCCCAGCACGGTGGTGGCCACTTTGGGGAGAAAGCAGTCCTGGCCTTGGGGGTTTCTGTGTGGGCTGATGGCGAGGGGCTTCCAGACCAGCCAGCTGGCCCCGACCCAGGGTGTGCAGTCTGGGACCAGCAGGAAATAGGTCCCAGATGCTGTGAGCGGGACCAGGCATGGGCCTCCCAATGGATGGAAAGAGGTCAGCATTGGAGCTGGTCAGACTTTCCAGGCTTTGCCCCCAGGTCACCTGTGTGGGAGGAAGGGAGTCCTCCTGGGAGGGGTCGATGAGCCCTCCTCCCCCACAGGAAGGGTGGGCCACACCCACTCATCTGAACCCTTCTTTCCCCGGAAATCTCGGCCCCGGGTGACCCCAGGCACCTGTAGGGCGGGGTGGGGGGGTCACTGGCTTGTGAAGGCCACACACAGGCCTCCCACTTAGGCCCCTGGTCCAGGGAAGAGAATAGGGATCCCCTTTGTGTCTCCAGTCCTGTCCCTCCAGCCTGTGGGCCACGCAGGGAGGCGGGAGGCGGGGAGCTGGCCCTGAGCCCAGCTGAGTGCACACCCAGCCTCAGGCTAGAGGTCTTTAACCTTCACCCAGAGAAGTTTGCTGAGTTTCTTTCTTCTTCAGCAGCAAAGCTTTCCTCAAAGTTTTGTTTTTTAAAAAATATATTTTGATTGATTTTGGAGAGGAAGGGAGAGGGAGAAATAGAAACAGCAATGATGAGAGAGAATCGTTGATTGGCTGCCTCCTACACGCCCCACACTGGGGCTCGAACCCACAACCTGGGCATGTGCCTGGACCGGGAATTGAACCGTGACCTCCTGGTTCCTAGGTCGATGCTCAACCCCTGCGCCAGCCACGCTGGGCTTTTCTCTGAGTTTGAAAGGCTGGGAGCAGAGCTGCCCTGAGGTGAGTGCTCCTGCCAGTTTTGTCCCCTGGCCCCGCCTGGGCCGCCTGCCCTGGTCCCGCAGTGGAAGGTTGTCTCAGCTTTTCCTGTTCCTTTATGTGTCCTACACGAACTTCACAATCAGCTGGGCCATTTCCCCACGGCACGTGCGCGCGCGCACACACACATGCACACGCCCCCCCCCCCACACACACACACACACATATACATTTGCTGGGATTGCCTTAAATCGACAGATACGGTTTTATGTCTTTATAATGTTTGTCTTTTAATCCACAATATGTTATCTCCCTGCATTTAATGAAGTCTTCCTTAATCCACCTTAATAAACACTGTGTAGTGGTCAGAATCCTGTTAAATGTATTACTTACTGGGCAGCTGAGACTTTTGAGGCTACCGCAAACGCTGTCATTTTAAAATTCTTATTGCCTAATTATTTGTTGCAGGTCTAGGTAAATACAGTTGACTTTTGTATATTATTGTGTCTCCAGTGTCCCTGCTAAGTTCACTTTTTAAAAGTAATAGCTTTATGGGGATATACTTTATGAGCCACACAGCTCACCTACTTAAAGTGTAAAATTTGTTTATCTGCAGATTCTTTTGGATTTCCTGTGTACACAACTAAATTCCTGCTGTGCTTGCTGTTAAGAAACCTCCAAGAAGGCATAAATAGAAAGTTGAATAAAACACACATCTGCTGGTGATAAAAAACAAACGGTGCTTAAAGCTGGAAGAGGGAGAGGCTGTTTGCCGATGCGCCGCGTGAGTGTGGAACAGCCAGCTCGAAGCGGGTGCCACCGTGTGTGCACACGTGTGCGTGTGCTCCAGGCGGCTCGCTGAGGTGTGCACTCTGATCTTAGGTGTGAGCTGAGAACCAGTCGGATGCCAACAGCACTGGGAGATTTTGGGGGATCCCAGTTTAAGCTCCCAAGGACCCCGCCTGCACCTTCAAATGCATCTCTTTCCCTCCCCAAATATTAAATGTGCCAAGTCCCTGGGGCAGGTTAAGAGGTGGGGTGGCCCTAGCTCAGTGGTCGGCAAACTGCAGCTCACGAGCCACATGCGGCTCTTTGGCCCCTTGCGTGTGGCCACAAAGTTTCAATCGCACTGTACGTGCGCGCCCGCACGTGGTGTTTTGTGGAAGAGCCACACCCAAGGGGCCGCAGTTTGCCGACCACTGGCCGAGCTGGTCTGGCTCAGTGGATAGAGCGTCGGCCTGCAGACTGAAGGGCCCCAGGTTGGATTCTGGTCAAGGGCACATACCTCAGTTGCAGGCTCCTCTCCCTGGTCCGGGGCGTGCAGGAGGCAACCAATCCATGTGTCTCTCTCACATCGCTGTTTCTCTCTGTCGCTCCCTCTCCTTTCCACTCTCTCTAAAAATCAATGGAAAAAATGTCCTTGAATAAGGATTAAAAGAAGAAAAAGAAAAAAAAGAGGTGGGGTGAATGTGACCAAACCTATCCCCTCACCTGTGCTGCTGGCAGGTTAAAGGTCCCCGGGCAAACCTTAGCATCTAGGGCAGTGGTTCTCCACCTCGGCTGCACATGAGAATCACCTGGGAATCTTTTTAAAATCCTGATTTCTGGGCCTCACCCTCCTGAAATTCTGTTTCTTTGTTATGGGGTGGGGCCACAACATGAGTAACAAAGAAACAATTTCCGGAGGATGAGGCCCAGAAATCAGGATTTTAAGAAGATTCCCAGGTGATTCTCATGTGCAGCCAAGGAGGAGAACCACTGCTCTAGTGGCTGTGCTCTGGGGCAATGCCGGGTGAGGGGCGGCCAGGTGTCATTCGCAGGAGTCCTCGGACAGCAGAAGCATCTGCCCTCCGGCACAAGGGCTGCTCCAGGTTAAGAGGAAAGAATCCTTCCTGTGGCCGCGATGTTCTCTGTGTCAGCCTCAGGTGCACTGGGGGAGGAAGGCGGAGAGAATTTCTGTGTGAATAAGGTACACAGCGTGTCACAGGGCATGTGACTGTCGGGGGAAATATTGTCAATTACAATGTGGGAATTTGCACCTACATGACTTCGCACATTTTATAATTTTGGTATTCACAACCCTACAAAATGTCAGCTTTGAAGAGCTGAAATTAAATTTCCAGGGACAGCTGAGCACACAGTCCCTGCCATGAAGGCAACTCCGACTGTGGGTCTCTCCCTTCCCTTCCCTCCTCCTCCCGCTCCTTTGTCCTGGAGCCTCAGAAACCAAGGGCGGTGGGGGTGGGGGTGTTGACTGGGGTCTGAGAAGTGCAATGAGCTCATCTCGACTTTGGTTTGTTTCAACAAAGCGGGTGATTTCTAGGAGGAAGAGATGACCTTGGAACCTCCGTTTGAGAGACTGATGGACTCCTGACAGAAACACGAACAACCGAGTGAACAAATGGGTAAATGAGTGGCTGAATATTTATAAAGGAAGAGATTATAAGTTCCACCCGCTTCCATACGCATCCCAACGAGTAAAACGAAAACATTCCCATGAAACTGAGCTGTCCTTTGAATCAAAGCTTCTGTGCTGAGTGTAAGCTTACACGCAGAAGAAAGAAGCCCAGCTTCTGAGCTACGCGTCTGGAAGTTGGCAGCACGCCGAGAAATAGATAAGATAACAGGCTCCTGGGTCTTCGCCGAAACGCAGAGCAGTGGCTAGTGATTGAAACGTTTCCTTCCAGGGCCAATATTTCCAGAAGGAACACGATGAGAAAAGTGATGGCCGCCACACGTTCACCTCGGGGAGGCCCCATTTGTTTTTAACCTGATAAGAAGGAGCCGAATTGGTGGACACGTGTCATTGCCCATTTGTCAAAACCCACAGAATGGTTGGCACGGAGTGAACCCTGCTGTAAACCGCGGGTTTTAGTTTATAATAATGTATTGAGCCCCGGCCGGTGTGGCTCAGTTGGTTGAGCGTCGTCCCATGCACCAAGAGGTTGCCGGTTCGATTCCTGGCCTGGGCACATGGCGGGGTTTGGGGCTTGACCCCCAGTAGGGGGCGTGCTGGAGGCAGCTGATGTTTCTCTCTCTCTCTCTCTCTAAAAATAAATAAAAAATAATTAAAAAATAAAGTGTCGATATGGCTTTCAGTGGCAGCAATGTAGCCCACAAATGCACCGATGTTAGTGAGTGGGAGCGAATGCGTGGGCCAGGGGCACCCGGGAACATTGCACTTGCCACTCAGCTTTTCCGTAAACCTGAAAGTGCTCCCAAACCGAAGTCTACAAATTTAAAAATATTTTAAAGAGAGTCCAACCACAGCCCCCGTTTTTGCTAAACTCTATGTGTTTTCCCTAATCATAATATGATCAATTGAGATGTCAAATTTGGAGTCTTTATCAACTTTTGAAGTGTGTGTGACATAAAAAGACTGGCATTTTAGTAATTTTCTGTTTGGTTGTTTCATTAACTGATCCTACACCTTAAACACTTGTAAATGACTTGTAACACGCACAACTGTTCTCTTTTATTTAGTTTATTAATACAAATCTATAGGCGTGCAGGTGATATTGTAATAGTATAAAGACCTATAACATGGCTTCCCCTGAGTTATCTCACTCTGTGTGGGCTGTTATAACAAAATACCGCACACGGGAGGTTTATAAAGAACAGAAATTTATTGCTATGGCTCAGGAGACCAGAAGTCCAAGAGCAAGGTGTTGGCACGGTGGGTGAGGACCCTCTCAACGAGTCCTCTCTGGGGAAGGGGCAGGGAGCTCACTGGTCTCTGCTTCGGGCACTAATCTCATTCTGGAGTCGCCTCTCCAAGCACCCCTCCCCCCCAAAGCCCTGCCGCCGCCCCCCCCCCCCAACGCCATCGCCTTGGGGGTTAGGATTCAACATAGGAATGTGGGGGGGAGGGACACAGACTTTCGGTCCATGACATGAACGTTCAGGGCAAAGTGCACAGGTAAATTCTCTAGTGATGTTCATGAGACCTGCACTGCTTTTTTAATCTGATGTCCTTATGATCTGTGACATTCTCGGGTGGCTTTGTACACACACAACATTAAAAAATAAATACCGGAGTTTCTTTAAAAAATCAGACGTTAACACCAACTTGTGGGCTATTTTAAAAAAATCAAAGACAAATTCCAGACACATCCCGGGCTGCCGGTCGGGCCGCTGTGTTGATCTTTTACATTCTATCGGACACAGGACCCGCCTGGCCCTTCTGAAGATAAAGGCTCTGCTCTTCAGAGGGCCGTGTTGTTCCAAATCCCACTTGCAGGGACCACCATCTCCCGCCATCTACTCGGCCTCTAATCCCAAGATATTTGGGCAAAATGCAGGGAAAGGGCTGGGCGCTGCCGCACGGTCCAGAGGGGACCACATCTCAATCTTCTGTCTGCACATCAGCCCCGGGGCCTTTTCCGAAAGTCAGAGCAAAGTGGCCTCGGGATCCGTGTCTACGGTGTCGTCCGTAAATGTGCTTACACCGGACATGGTTATGTTTTAAACCAGTGGTCGGCAAACTCACTAGTTAACGGAGCCAAATATCATCAACAGTACAACGACCGAAATTTCTTTTTTAAACTTAAACTACATAGGTAGGTACATTGTTATTCACTTAATTAGGGTCCTCCTAAGGCTTAGGAAGAGCCACACTCAAGGGCCAAAGAGCCGCATGTGGCTCGCGAGCCGCAGTGTGCCGACCACGGTTTTAAACTGGGGCGTGTGGACCACGTTTTGGTCTCATTTAAACGTGCTGTGTGTCCATACGTGCATGACGCGTAGAAGCCCTCGGGGGGGTTCCAGGCCGGGGAGAGGGCCTCTGACCTCGGTGTCTCCATCTGTGAAATGCAGGTGATGACGCCGGGCTCGCTAGCTTTCTCTAAGGACGATGTGGTTAAACGTGGCATGAGATACTGTTTCCGAGAGCCTGTGGGCTCACAGCAGGTTCCTCCTTGTTAGCGCCTTCCCCAACCCCCTCCACAGGCCACCGCACGTCATGTCCACATCTTGCACTGAGCCCTCAAGCCCTCGAGGCTGCAGCCGGCCCCTGTGTCCCTGAGACCCCGGCCGCCGGCGAGGCTCCCTGCGCTGCGGGCACTGACACCGTCAGGTGACCAGTGGCCCCTCAGGCCCAGCGAGCAGCGCAGACCGCCTGCGTGTGGCCGGGCCCAGGAGAGTTGGATTTGGAGAGATGGTGCGTCTTTGAGAAACAGGGAATCGAGAAGCATGTTTTGCCAAAATACAAAGACCCCATTGGTTTAAAGCATCGACGGTGACGTGTGAACCCAGCCCACAGAGGCATTGTGCTCCTTGAGGGACATTCCTGACGTCAGAGAAAAAAGTTACTCCCGGTGGCAGGGACTTCAGTGCTGACGAAGAATCACCTCATTGTTATGAAAGGCCAGGGAGTAGGAAATGTCCTCAGGTCCAATTGGCCGAGTCATGGCTCACAGCCCTTTCAAATGCGGATCTGAAACAGCCTCAGTCCACGGATGAGCCAGGACGTCACTTCAGCGTCACTGTCCCCATTGAGCAGGAACAAGTTAACTAAGAAGAGATCGTTTCCCTAAACATGGGCTGTTTGAGTTTTTAAAATCCTCACCCAAGGATATGTGGGTGTTTGTTTTTATTGACTTTAGGGAGAGAGTAAGGTGGGGAGGGGGGATGAGGGGGGAGAGAGAGAGAGAGAGAGAGAGAGAGAGAGAGAGAGAGAGAGACATTGATTGGTTGCTTCCAGTATGTGCCCTCAACCTGGGATCGAACCCCAAGCCTTGGTATGTGCCCTGACCAGGAATCGAACCTGAAATCGTTTGGTGTGTGGGTTGATGCTCCAAACAAGAGCTACCCGGTCAGCACAAAATGTTGTTTTTTTAAAACTTTTTACTTTGAAACAGTTTCAGCCTCACAGAAGAGCTTCCAGGGAGTTCCCGTCCACCCTCACCCCTCCCACGTAGGGACATCTACGTGACAGCACAGTGATGGGTGGCCCCCCAGGGAGCCCGGGAGGACCCCACGCCCCGCCCCTCGGCCCTGAGGAGGTGGGTCTTGGTGGGTCTCAGGGGCCCCACGCTGGGCGTCCAGGAGGCAGGCCCGCCCCCAGGGCTGAGGTCAGGCCCTGCCTCAGACCTTCAGGTCAGAAACCTGGAACTTTAGCACAGATACCTCCCCCGAGGGGCGGGGGAGCAGCAAGTGTCCTCTGGGCAGCCTTACATCTGTGCCTTGTCAGGGTTTCCTGGCAAGGAATCTGCTTGCCTCCCTTCGAGGCACCAAGTTTAGAAGGTTTCATGGTTGGTTTGCTTTTTAAAGATATCTTTATTGATTTCAGAGAGAAAGGGGGAGGGAGATAGGAATATCAACGATGAGAAACATTGATTGGCTGCCTCCTGCATGTCCCCCATGGGGGGATGGAGCCCGCAACCTGGACATGGGCCCTGACCGGGAATCAAACCGTGACCGCCTGGTTCACGTCAATCACGGAGCCGCACCTGCTGGGCGGTTTCGTGGTTTTCGCACCTGGGAAGGAAGCTGAACGGTCTCCCAGGTGTTTTCACTGTTCGTTCCGAAGAAGGAGCGCTGCCTGGCCACAGGTATGTCTGGAAACCCCGCGCCTGCACAGACGCCTGTGGAATCCGCCAGGAATGCTCCCCGGGGACAGGAGGCGGCCTGCTCCTCTCCCCAGAGGCTGCAGCAGAGCGAGAGCTGAGCTCACCGCCCTCGTGGGCGGAAACCCAGCCAGAAGGCAGACCTGGGCCAGCCCGAGGCGCAGGGAGGCCAGGAGGCCTCCCACCAACCACCAGCCCCAACCTGCCAGCCCCGGGCGTGAGTCACCTGGAATCCTGCACCCGGTTAACCCTGGGTGACATGCCCAGGGACAACCTCCTGCCACCTCGGGGCCAGGAGCACCCAGCCCAGGGGCTGTGCGGACGGGGAAGGGGAGGACAGGTGTTGTAAGGCGGCAACTTTGTCCGCAGCAGGAGAGAACTAGTGGACCACTGATGGGTGAGGTCTCCCCACCCCCGGGCTCAGCCCTCGCAGGTACGTTTAGTGGGAGGTTGCGTGACGTCTGCCAAAAAGATCTGCCGGAACCCCAGCCCCTGTGACCCCTGTGAATGTGAGCTCCTAGGGCACAGAGCCTGGCAGATGTAACCACGTGGGGGTTACCAATGGTGGACGGGGCAGATGTAACCACGCTGGGGTGACCAATGGAGGACAGGGCAGATGTAACCACGCTGGGGTGACCAATGGAGGACAGGGCAGATGTAACCATGCTGGGGTGACCAATGGAGGACGGGGCAGATGTAACCACGCTGGGGTGACCAATGGAGGACAGGGCAGATGTAACCATGCTGGGGTGACCAATGGAGGACGGGGCAGATGTAACCACGCTGGGGTGACCAATGGAGGACGGGGCAGATGTAACCACGCTGGGGTGACCAATGGAGGACGGGGCAGATGTAACCACACTGGGGTGACCAATGGAGGACGGGGGAGATGTAACCACGCTGGGGTGACCAATGGTGGTGGCAAGCAGGGGCCAAGGAGCTGTGTCTATTCCTTCTCCCTTTGTTTTAATATAAAAGCCTTTAAATTTATTGCTCTGACTTTTCTGATTAATCAGCCTGTTCTTCTCAGCCCCCTTGAACTGCTCACAGGCCCAGACACCCCACTGGACGTGCATAGAACAGATGCCCCATCTTTCCCCAGATCCTCTCCTGGGGGGGGGGGGTTCCTGAACTTCCACAGCCCAGACCTGGAGCCCCAGGCATGGCAGACACCCTTCTGAGGACACACCTTGGGCCCTTCCTGTGTTTCTCCCTAAGGACCCACTTTATCCACAGACACTTCTTCCCACCTCAGGACAGTTCCTAGATCCCCCTCCCCGCCTTCCTCTTGCTTTACCCCGGCCCCAAGGTCTCACCTGAGCATTCTCATGCTGACCTGTCACCTAGCCCCCCACCTCCATCTCCCTCAGTGCCCCAGGGAGCACCCCTCATGGTCTCATTGAGTAACTCCCCGGGCCTCTCAATTGGGTAGCGTCCGCCGTCTGCCCCATCTATGTGGCCTGTTGGAGAGGGCAGCTTCGTGTGCTCCCCACCCTTACCCATCCTCACCCATGGAATGCCAGGTGAAATGGGGGGACAGGGCTCCAACATGGCTGGTGGACTCCTACATCTTCCATCTTCCATCGAACCTCGATAGGGAGGATTCCTTTTCTTCCAGGCAGTCAGCGAGGCTTCCTGGAAGAAGTGACATGCAAATCGGGCTTTGAAGGACGAACTTATTTTATTTTTTATATGTTTTTATTGATTTCAGAGAGGAAGGGACAGGGAGAGATAGAAAGATCAATGATGAGAGAGAATCATTGACTGGCTGCCTCCTGCTTGCCCCCTAATGGTGATGGAGCCTGCAACCCTGCATGTGCCCTTGGTCAGAATCAAACCCGGGACCCTTCAGTCTGCAGGCCAATGCTCCAGCCACGGAGTCGAACCGGCTAGGGCAGACAAACTTATTTTGCCAAACCACAAAGTGTAAGGAAGCCCTCTTGAACAGCACCCACACAATCTTCAGCCAACTATTGCCGGGGGGCAGGGGGGAGAAACGAAGAGAGGGGGGCGAGCAGGCCCAGCTGGGACCTCGGTGCCCAGACGGAGTGTGGGACTGTCCCTAGCAGTGGGAGTCATCAGAGATGACTAAGAGAGGACGTGACCTGCATTTGGGCCAGTGTGGGCTGTGGACCAGGGTTCTGGGGACCCGGGGCCCTGAAAATGGCAGCTGTGACATTTCTGAGCAGAACTGATGGAACCATGTGTGGCCAGGGGCAGCGGTGACCTGGGGTTCAGGCGTGATGAGCGGGCCCGCCTGCTGATTTTTAGCTCTGCTTTTATTGCAAAGTGAGCATGTTCCTTGAAGAAGAATTAGAAATACTGACAACTGGGAAGTAAAAGAGGTGTAAGAGAAAGAGAAAGAAATGAAACCCTGACTCCTCCTCCGCCCCGCCTGCTTGGGGGGTGCAGGGGTGGGGGAGGGTGGCAGGGGGTGTGGGGCGCCTCTGACCTCCTCCCGCGGGCTCTCTGAGCCATCCATGCACGTGTTCTGTGCCATGTCTTGTCTTGGTCCCTCACCCGCTGACGGGCTGTGAGTCTGTGTGGAGAGTCAGACAGGCTCGGCCTCCACGCGGGGCTCTGGGGAAGGGGCGGGCAGGCCGACCTCCGGTGGTGACTCTGGGAGGCCCACTGGCCTGTACTTGGTCCTGAGAGGCGCGCCCTGTCCTGCCAGACAGCCCGTGGGCCCCGGCTGAAGGGGGGTCTTCCTGGGCCCCGGCTGGAGAACAAAGTCCCTTGTGTGCCCTTCTGGGGCCTAGGCCCCGTGGAGGACAGAGCCCCTTTCACCACCAGCCCAGCCCTTCCAAGTTCAAGGCCAGCGTGGCCTCCTGGCTCCTGGGGGCAGCTGACGTGGTGTCCACCACAGAGTCGCTCAAAAATAGCCCAAAAGGACAGCCATGACCGGTGGCCATCTTAGGGGATGGTCTCCGCTTTATCTAATCTCAGCTCCGCCTCCAGCTACCCACGCTCCATCCTCTCCCCCTCCACTCTCACCTCCTCCTCCCTCTACACCAGTCACTCTATCAGCAGTCCCTGGGGTGGAAGTCTCCCAAATCTTCCCAGAGTCTGACTGCCCCACCCCCACCACCCAGGTCCGGGCCCCCAGGACCTCTCCCCTGAGCCAGTCTCCCCCACCAGCTTCATGCTCCCCCCTCCCTTGCTCTCCTGTTTCCCCACCGGGCAGCCCTGTGAGCCTTCATTTAGAGCTGTTAAGGCAGAAAACCGGTTAAGGCAGGGACATCTCAGCTCTGCTCAAAGCCCCCCACAGTCCCCTCCCCTCAGTGGGAACCGCCAGAATCTGTGCCTTTCCTGTCCAGTGTAAGCTGTGACCCAAAGTAAGGCTGTTCCCCACTCATCCATCCAGTGTCTGCCCGCCCCCCCCCCCCCCCCCCGCCATGTCACCTTCTCTGGGAGTCCCTGCATAGGAAGGTGTCCAACTCCACGCTCTCCCCTGCCAGTACTCCTTGTCACCTGGACAGTCTGACCCCTGCATGCGGGCTCCCTGCTCTCTGCCTCTCCGCCCACTGGCCAAGGTTGGCCTGCAGGAGGTCAGAGCTCAGTGGTGGTGGTGAAGCAATGAGCCAAGTGCAGTAAGAGCAGGTCTGGAGGGAGCCCGCAGCCCGGGCATGTGCCCTGATCGGGAATCAAACTGTGACCTCCTGGTTCCTAGGTTGACACTCAACCACTGAGCCGCGCCAGCCGGGCCCAAGAGTCACCATTACTGGGGAGCCGGCACTGGACATGTCAAAGGTGCTGATTGAAAGGGGACTTCAGCAGAAGGTGAGTAAAGGGGTGGGAGGCCTGTTTCAGATGAGTGGAGGGTAGGAGGGCAGGGAGGCCCTGGCAAGGATGGAGGAAGCAGACCCTGGGAGCCTCAAGGCCCCGGAGACTGGCCGGATGGGGTGGGAGACATGCAGGCCCCGCACCAGGGCCCAACGCGTGGTCAGGGAAAGAACGAGTGGATATTCCTACAAAGAGCAGGTGAGAAGGCACCGCAGCCCAGGGACCCAGCCAATGCAGCCTCCAGGGAATGAAGCGAGGGCAGCGGAGATGCGGAAACAGAGGTGACTGAATACTCCCGAGCGTCCTCAGCCCTGCTGCCTGGCCAGGCCACCCGGGGCCCTGCCAGAGCCCTCTCGGCTGGCTTGGGGTTCCTCCAGGGCAGTAACTCAGGATCTCGGCTTGCAGGTGACCTCCCTGACGTGGGGGCTGGTCTGGCAGATGCTGGGGGACTGCCCACCCTATGTCTTCCCTCTGGTCATCCAGAAAGAAGTGGACATGTGCCAGGCCAGCCTCTAGCCTCTCCCCACGCTGCCCCGGCCGCTGCTGGTATCTGGGCTGGGCACTGCCACCTGCAGGACTGCAGACCGGATGCTGCCACCTGGAGCTGCAGCTGTGGGTTTCCTGAGATGCAGGCTGTGGCCTGTCCGCTCCATTAGACACAACACGCAAGAATGTGCAGTAGCTGGAAGGGCATCTCAAAGGCCAAGACCTTTGGAGCATTATTTACTGAGCTGAGGGGTTTGACAGGGAAGGCCCGGGGCAGGAGGGCGAGTCACACAGGAGGAGGGGCTGCCAGGATCCCCAGGCCCTGTGGGTCAGACAGGCCGGTCTGGTGAGGGAAGTCAGTGTTTGCAGTCGCATCAAAGATGGCACCACGGCGTTCAGGCACTTGTGAGGGTTTGCAGAGCCCTCTGCTGCGGGCCTCTGGCCTCTGACACGGCCGTGGGGAGGCGTCAGGAGCGAGGCAGACATGGTCCCCACCATACCAGCACTGGTTCCACGGGGAGCGAACAATGAGTGGCATTTCGTAAGGAGGTGACGCCTGCCGTGTGTTCAAGGTGACAGGTGCTGTAGAAAAGAGAATTGCAGGTAAGGGATCAGAGTGTGAGGGACCCATTAGGTCAGGATGGGCCCTGTCCAGAGGGTAACAGCTGAGCAGAAGGGAGCCAAGTAGGGATCTAGAGGGAGAGCATCCCAGCAGAGGTACCACTGGGAGAAGGCAGGAGGATGGCCATTGAAGGAGCATCGAGGGATGCAGGCTGGGTGGGCAGAGAGGCAGGGGGAGTGGGAGGTGGGTCAGCTATGCAGGTGGGACATAAATGAGGACAGAGAGGGCAGGACCCCAGGGAGCTCGGGGGAAACTCCAGGTGTGCTGGAGGCTTCCAGGTGTTCCCGAGTCACCATTCACTGGGGACCCGGCACTGGTGCTGGTCCAAAGGGGACTTCAGCAGAAGGTGAGCGAGGACGGGCCTGTAGAAGGGGGCTGGGCAGGCAGGTGCCCAGCTGAGCCTTGGAGGGTAGAGCCTTGCCAGAAAGAGGAGCAAGCGCTGCCTGGTCCAGAGGCCACGTTTCTGATGGCTCCTGGGATGCCCCGTGATCAGCCAGGCACCACAGGGCTCAGCCTAAAATTGGGGGCTGGTGCTTTTCATAGTGACAAAGGGGGGGACAACTCTTCCTTGTCACCGACTGCGTTCTGGGGACTTCCTAGCAATTCCTGCCTCAGTGAGTCCTTGTGAAAACACTTCGGGGGCGTCTGGGGAGGGGGTATGACTTTCCCTTCGTAGAGGGTAGGTCTGGTCTGGCCAAGCCATACGCCTGGGCAGCCAGCACAGCCTGCTGCCCCTCGGCCACTGAGGGACCCTGCTGGGTGACATGGGACGCTGGAGTGGAGCTGCTTACTCACCAGGAGGGTTTGAACATGGCCCGCTCGGTCATTCATCTACTCGCTCCTCACCCAGCGCCATCAGGGCGCCCTCGGGTTCCAGGTCCAATGCCAGGGGCCCGGGGTCCAACTATAAACCCCCTCGGGGAAGACGATTAAAATCTGCTCCCGGTTTCACTGCTCATTCTCCTGATTCCTGGTGGAAAGAACGGAAAGGATGGGGCTGCTGGGTACAGGTGTGTGTCCTCCTGGGGACACATCTGGATGGAGCCGGGTCCGCCCGGTGCCGGGACCGCTGGGTGAGGAGGAGGCTTAGCCCGTTCGTCTCAGGAAACGCCTCGTTGAGCTCACCCATTGTCCCCGCTTTGGATGACTTGGAACAGCGTTATTTGATTTTTTTTTTTTTTGAACCACTAAAATGCTTGTATTATTTGGGCCCAACCCAGGTGTTCCGGTAAAAGCCTCTAAAAATAAGCCAAATCACTGGCTCCCACGGCCCCGCCTCTCAACGCCGTGACTCAGCCAGGACCAGGCGCTTTATCATATAAGGATGTGGAAGCCAGCCCGCAGCTCCGCTCCCCACGTCTGTCCCAAGTCCCCCCAAAGCCGAGAGGTCGGTTACGTCGTGTGAATCTCAGGAGAACATCATGGGAGACAGGAGAGAGTCTGGACCCCGGGAGGAGGCGGGCTGAGGGCAGGGGGCCGCTGCAGGCCGGTGGCAGGGCAGACCGGGGGTTCCGTGGCATCATGCTGCTGGACAGAGCCTTATAAGGAGCTCCCTGCGCCTCTGCACCAGCTCCCAGAATAGCCTCCGGGTTGGCCTGAGCAGGGCGCCAGGGCCACCAGGGCCGCCAGGGCAGCCAGGGCAGCCAGGCCAGAGGCTGGCCAGGCCCACTGGGACAGGCTTCCTTCCTCCGGCGCCTTCAGGAAAGGGGAGAAGGGGAGGCATTGGCCTCTCGCGGGTGCAGCCCAAGCTATTGTCTTTTCATGGCTTCATAGCTCATTTGTTTGTTTGTTTTTTAAAAAATATATTTTTATTGATTTCAGAGAGGAAGGGAGAGGAAGAGAGAGCTAGAAACATCAATGATGAGTAATTGATCAGCTGCCTCCTGCACGCCCCCTACTGGGGATTGGGCCTGCTCCGGGGGCATGCGCCTCATCTGGATGGAATCATGACCTCCTTCGTGGTCGATGCTCAACCACTGAGTCACGGCAGCCAGGCATCACTCATTTCTTTTTATCAGCAAATAATATTTCATTGTCTAGACCAGTGGTTCTCAACCTTGGCTGCACATGAGAATCACCTGGGAATCTTCTTAAAATCCTGATTTCTGGGCCTCATCCTCCGGAAAGTCTGTTTCTTTGTTACTCATGTTGTGGCCCCACCCCATAACAAAGAAACAGAATTTCCAGAGGATGAGGCCCAGAAATCAGGATTTTAAAAAGATTCCCAGGTGATTCTAATGTGCAGCCAAGGTGGAGCACCACTGGTCGACGGACCAGTTTACTTACTCACTCACCTACGGAAGGACATTGTGGTGGCTTCCAAGTTGGGCAGTTGTGAATAAAGCTGCTGGATCCATCCATGTGCAGGCGCTTGAGTGGACATGATTTTCAACTCCTTTGGGTAAACACCAGGGAGTGTGATTGCTGGATAAGACAGATGGGGCAAATGTGGGCTTACAGTTGTTCCCATGGAAAACAATACAATAATTACTACCCAATAAGACAAGGATAAACTCCATGTTTTGCGTGCTCACCACTGTAAGCCTGCCTTTGCCTGTGTGGTCAGAGTATTTTCGTTTTGTCAGAAGCCACTGAACGGTGTCCCACGGGGGCTGCACTGTGTGCCGCCACCAGCAGCGCGAGCTCCTGCTGCTCCCGCCCTCACCCACACGCGGTGGTGTCCGTGTTCTGGATTGTGGCCATTCTGATAGGTGTGCGGTGGCTTCTCATTGTTGTTTTTATTTGCATTTCTCTGGAGCATTTTTTTAATGTGCTTATTTGTCATCAGTATATCTTCTTTGGTGAGGTGTCTGATAAGGTCTTCGGTCCATGTTTTAAATTGTCCATTTTCTCATTGTTGAGTTTTAAGCGTTCTCGTATATTTTGGACAACAGTCCTTTATCAGACACATGTGCTGCCCATATTCTGTCCCGATTGGTGGCTTGTCTTCTCATTCTCTTGACAGCGCCTTTTGCAGAGAAGTTTTAAATGTCGATGAAATTGAATGAAGCCCAGTTTATCAGTTCCTTCAGGGAGCCTCTCCATATCCAAGACCGCGTAGGTTTCCTCCCGTGTTATCTTCCTGAAGTTCCATCGTTTTGCCTTTTACGCTTACGTCTGTGATCCATTTCGAGTTCATTTCTGTGGCCGTTGTGAGGTCTGTGTCTACATTTTTTTTGTCCCACCGTTTGGGGAAGAGGCCGTCTTTGCTCCATCGAGTAGCCTTTGCTCCTTGGTCAGAGGTCAGCCACTGCCGCTTGTGGGCCTGTTCCTGGGCTCTGCTCTGTTCCGTTGGCCTCCTAGTCTGTTCTGCCGCCGGCACCACGGGGCCTGGATCGCTGTGGCTTTAGGGTAAGTCGGCATCAGGCAGTGCCAGCCTCCAGCGTCGTTCTCCGTCACCGCGTGGCAGTACCTCGGCTGTCTTCCAGAACTGCCCTGGCTCTTCTTTACACTGACTGCTTCCTAGCGTCCGGTTCCATCAGAAATCGGTGGGGATTTGGCTAAGGCTGCTTCTGACATGTGTCAATGTGGGGGAACAGACATCTTCACATTCGTGCGAAGGGAGGTGTATCTGAGAGCCTGCTGTCTGACCGCCCCTCCAATGAAGGAAACAGCACGCGGAGGGGGTCATGCAGAGCCGTCTTTGGGGGAGGACGCGGGGCTCGTGCTCTGAGCTCACAGGGCCATTCCGCATTCTCCCCCCTTTGGCTGTTCTGCCTCTGTCTCTGAGCCGACCCGTGTTTCTATGGGCGACAGAGCAGCTGATCGACATCTATTTATTTTGGCCGAAAGGGTTTTTCGGGAAATGAGAAGTGGATGATGTTGTTTAGTCTTCCATCTCTCTGCTGGCTCTGGGAAACGCCGGGGTGCCCGGCCACGAATCGGGAGTCGGGGGGCTGCTGGAAAGGGCGTTCCCAGCGTGTGGGGACCACCATCTGGACTCAGGGCTGGTCTTTCCCCTACAGTCTCTTAGCCAGCCCCTCCCTACCCGCCCCCTCCCGCCGGCCGGCAGCACCCAGGGAGTCCTGTGCCCTTCTCTCTCAGCCTGGGATGCCCTCGCCACTCCCTCCCATCTGTGGGCACACTGACTGTGCTGCACCTGCAGGCGTGTGGAGGTGTGTGAGTGCCAGCACGTGTGCAGGTGTGGCTGTGGGTGAGCACGTGTGCTTGTATGTGTGCATATGCAGAGGTGCATGTGTGTTCCTGGAGTAACTCCGTCACCCAGGCCAGTGCTGGGCATGGGAGGCCAGTCCCATCTCTAAGGAGGGGCAGCCCCTCCAGTCCGTGCTCAGGGCTGACGTCACTGGTGGCCGGGACATGATGGGGTGCAGGCGGCCCTACAGGTGGGAAGTGGCTGGTTTCCCTGGAGCAGCTGTTTGGCCTCAGCCAGGTTGTTGCCCCACTTCAGGACCCATTTTCTCCCAGCGTCAGGGCAAGCAGGTGTGGGTGTGGTGCTGCCCGGGCAGGGACTCAGTGAGCCCGGGGTCTGCAGCCCGGGTTTACGGTGAGCTGGGGCTCCCTGGCCCAGCCGCAGGGTCTGTGAGGAGGTAGGCGTCACAGGTCGGTCCTGGCGCCCGGCACCCGGCTCCCAATCCCCGGCCCTCCTCCAGCGCTGGCCCCACCAGAGCGGAGCGGTGGCTGCGGCTGCTCACGCCTGGCGGTTTTAATTTTCTGATCAGTGCACAGAGGATTAAACGTCCAGGGAAAACAGATATTTCTGGAACTTTCAAGTCATGACTCATTATCTGCAATTAATTTTCTTGCAAAAGAGTCAGGTGAACCTCTCTCTGGGCAGCCTGATTGTGCCCAGGCCTGCCCCCTTCCTTGTAGAGCAGCGGCTCTCAGCCTGTGGGTCGCGACTTCTTTGGCGGTCGAACGACCCTTTCACAGGGGTCGCCTAAGACCATCCTGCATATCAGGTATTTACATGACGATTCATAACAGTAGCGACATTACAGTTATGAAGTAGCAACGAAAATAATTTTATGGTTGGGTCACAACATGAGGAACTGTATTTAAAGGGCCAGAAGGTTGAGAACCACTGTTTTAGAGGAACGTGAACAAGGGGCCCTGCGGTTCTGAGGGGTCCACCAATGTCCCAAGGTGGCCGCGACGAAGGACCACAGACTGGGGCTTGACCAACAGAAATGTATTCCCCAGAGTTCAGGGGCTGGAAGCTCCCGCTGAGGACCCAGGGGAGGCGCCTCCCTGGCACTCAGTTCCTGGAGTGCATATGCACACGTGCACACATACAAGCACACAGGCTCACACACAGCCACACCTGCACACGTGCTGGCACTCACACACCTCCACACGCCTGCAGGTGCAGCACAGTCAGTGTTCCCACAGACGGAAGGAGTGGCGAGGGCATCCCAGGCTGAGAGAAGGCACAGGACTCCCTGGGTGCTGCTGGCCGAGGGGGAGCTGCATTCCTGGGCTGGTGGCCACGCTGCTCATTCTGTGTTTGTGGTCACATGGCCCCCGCCCTGTGTCTGTCCTCTCTTCTCTCTTTGCGCGTTAAGGGCCCACCCAGCTAATCCGGATGGTCTCCTCTCCAGGAGTCTTAACCAGATCACAGATGCCCTTTCCTTATTAGGCCACATTCACGGGTTCCACGGACTGAACATGGATACGGTGTGTGTGTGTGTGTGTGTGCGTGTGTGCGCGCGCACACCTGTATCCATGTGGCCTTGATGCTGGTAGGTTACAAGCTTCTCATGAAAAGGGAAAGGAGAGGCCTGGCCAAGGCCACCTGAGGGAGGGGTCTCGGCTGGAAGCTAGGTCTCGGCCTCTCTGCCCACTAGGCTTCTCTCTTGGCCCCCTGGCCGCAGAGCAGTGGCCGGTGTGTCTGCAGATGACAGCAGCCCCGTCAGCGTCCCGAGGGCCACCCACCAGCCTGCCTGCAGAGAGGCTGCCCCAAAAGGCTCAGGTCCCCAGGGCCCTTGCACGCCATGTGACACCCACTCCACATTTTGGACTCCAAGGACATGTTGCAATTCTGCAGTGTTTACAAGAGCCTCTTTCCGTTCCCCCGCCACTGTAAACACGCAGGCCAGCTCCGGGCCCCATAATTGCGGTTTGGGTGGACAGTTCCAACAATGCGCTCCAGGCTCATGGTTATCCTCGAGGGCGCCAAGATCAGCACGGAGGGGAGCACAGCCCTTCACCGAGCTCCGCCTCTCAGCCTCCTCTGGGGGCTGTGGGACGGTCCTTCCTGGCCCTGGGCAGTCAGCAGCAGGAAGGGATGGGGACATCAAGCCCTGATTCCACTGAGAGTGCAGCTCAGCTGGGGCTGGTGGGGTCCAATGTGTGCTTGTGAGTGTGCAGATGTGTGTGTGCCAGTGTCCTTAGGGAATAGACGGTGCACTCCTCACCACTGTATAGAAGGTGTTTCTGCTGTGTGTGCATGCAGGCATGTGTGTGCTGCTGTGTACATGCAGCATGTGTTCTTGCTGTGTGTGTTCCTGCTGTGCGTGTGCATGTGTTCCTGCTGTATGTGGGTACATGTGTTCCTGCTGTGTGTGTGCATGTGTTCCTGCTGTGTGCGCGTACATGTGTTCCTGCTGTGTGTGCATGTGTTCCTGCTGGTGCGTGTGCATGTGTTCCTGCTGTACATGTGCATGTGTTCCTGCTGTGTGGGTACATGTGTTCCTGCTGTGTGTGCATGTGTTCCTGCTGTGCGTGTGCATGTGTTCCTGCTGTGTGTGCATGTGTTCCTGCTGTGTGTGGGTACATGTGTTCCTGCTGTGTGTGCATGTGTTCCTGCTGTATGTGGGTACATGTGTTTCTGCTGTTCGTGTGCATGTGTTCCTGCTGTGTGTGGGTACATGTGTTCCTGCTGTGTGTGCATGTGTTCCTGCTGTGTGTGGGTACATGTGTTCCTGCTGTGTGTGCATGTGTTCCTGCTGTATGTGGGTACATGTGTTTCTGCTGTGCGTGTGCATGTGTTCCTGCTGTGCGTGTGCATGTGTTCCTGCTGTGTGTGGGTACATGTGTTCCTGCTGGTGCGTGTGCATGTGTTCCTGCTGTGTGCGCGTACATGTGTTCCTGCTGTGTGTGCATGTGTTCCTGCTGTATGTGGGTACATGTGTTCCTGCTGGTATGTGTGCATGTGTTCCTGCTGTATGTGGGTACGTGTGTTCCTGCTGTATGTGGGTACATGTGTTCCTGCTGGTGCGTGTGCATGTGTTCCTGCTGTACATGTGCATGTGTTCCTGCTGTGTGGGTACATGTGTTCCTGCTGTGTGTGCATGTGTTCCTGCTGTGCGTGTGCATGTGTTCCTGCTGGTGCGTGTGCATGTGTTCCTGCTGTACATGTGCATGTGTTCCTGCTGTGTGGGTACATGTGTTCCTGCTGTGTGTGCATGTGTTCCTGCTGTGCGTGTGCATGTGTTCCTGCTGTGTGTGGGTACATGTGTTCCTGCTGTGTGTGCATGTGTTCCTGCTGTGTGTGGGTACATGTGTTCCTGCTGTGTGTGCATGTGTTCCTGCTGTATGTGGGTACATGTGTTTCTGCTGTGCGTGTGCATGTGTTCCTGCTGTGCGTGTGCATGTGTTCCTGCTGTGTGTGGGTACATGTGTTCCTGCTGGTGTGTGTGCATGTGTTCCTGCTGTGTGTGGGTACATGTGTTCCTGCTGGTGTGTGTGCATGTGTTCCTGCTGTGTGTGGGTACATGTGTTCCTGCTGGTATGTGTGCATGTGTTCTGCTGTGTGTGGGTACATGTGTTCCTGCTGTGTGGGTTCATGCAAGCATGTGTGAACTTGTGCCCCCGCTTTGGGACTCACCCCCTCTGGAGCACGGGGGGCGGTGGCAGTGGCAGACTCCACCTGTAGCAGGAGGGGCACAGAGCCATGTCCTCTCTGCCCCCGCCCGCCCTGAGGCCATAGGGGACCCCCACACAGATCCCCACTGGCCTGCATTTCCTCACCTTTCATTTCCAACTCAGAGCTTGGGACTCAGCCCCAGCCACAGCTAATTTAAAGTATCTACTTCCAATTGTCCTAGCAGCTCCGAGCAGCCATCAGAATTACCATATATTTATGACTATCTTGGCCTGGGAATTTTCTGCTGGGAAGAAAGTGGCCCTTGACTGCCACCAGTGTCCTGGGCTCCCCTGCAGGTCCAGGGACAGGGCTCGGCCTGAGGCCTGACGAGGCCTCAGACACTGATGTGACAAGGGGGTAGAACTCTCATCCCTGGGGCAGCCAGGCGGCCAGACGCCTGTCCATTCAGCCTCGCTGCTTGGCTGCAGCTGCCCCAGCGCACAAAGGGGCCTTGTTCGCACCCACCATGTGCTCCCAGCCTCGCTCCCGACCCCTCTCTGGACATGATTAGGTGTGGGAACTATTTCCCCTGGGGCTGCCTTTGACCTTTGCCATTCATCTCAGAGGAGGCATCTGGACTGAAGGGGCCTCCCCCACCTCCCCCCAACTGGCTCCCTGCAGCGGGATCAGGAGCAGGCGGCCCTGGCGCCCCTGCTAGCCGAGCAGGTTGTGGGTCGGCCTTCCTTCCACGTCAGAACGGGCAGGGCTGGTCTGGGGGTGGGGAGTGAGAGAGCAGGAGGAACAGGGAGCCTCCGGCCTCCCCTCCTCTGTTGCTGAGCCTGACCATGGGCTGCCCCAGGACCAGCAGAACTTGCCCCCTTGAACCCAGAGATGGTGTAGAGTGAGGCCCCCATCTTCCACATGAGGGTGTCTAGTTAGAAGACACCCGCCCTCCTTCCCACACAAGCAGATGAGAGAAGGGGGTGTTGCTGAGTAACTGGCAAATGTTTGGGGACTAAAGGCAGCCCAGTGTCTGGTAGTCTCGGCAGAGGTGGGAAGTCCGTACATCAAAGAGGGGCCTGAATGTACTGAGGGTTGGGTGTGGAGCATAGCAGGGGTGGGGGGTGGGGAGGAGAGCGGGGGAGGCGTAAGGTCATGAAATGCTTGAAAACATTGGTGCTTATTGAAGAGACACAAAACCAGCCAGAAGGGCTCCCGCTGTACAAATTCGAGCATCAACATAAACTAAATAAGGGCATAAACTGGGACTGTGTGAGGCTCTATTGACATAAAGAAATGTAAGTGATAAATGGGGAAAAGAGAGCGCTCTTCCTCACATAGAACTCCAACCGATAAGTCATGGGAATAGAAGTCATTATGTACTTGTCAGCCATCACAGTGACCATTAACTGAGGCAATGAGACCCCAGGAAATGCTAGCTAGTGAAAGGGGAACGGAACCCCATAAAATGTGTACAAACTGCAACTAGCACTGACATTCCAGGGGAGACCCCTGCAGACCCTCTTTCATCAGATGGCCAAGGTCAGCTCCTCCAGGGGTGGACTCGGGGACAGGCCATGTCCGACGAGTGGCAATTCCCGGTCAGGGCATCTGGGTCTAATCAGACAAACCCAAACTGGGCACATTTCACTCTTCGATGTCGCAGTCACGACAGTCAGGAAAGACAGGAATGTTCCAGGCTTCGGGGGATATGGAGACACGGCGACGGGTGGCATGTGACCCTAGATTGCATATCTTGCTGTCAAGGACATGATCGGACAATTGGCAAAACTCGCATAGGCCCCTGGCTGACGCATATGCGGGTATTCTCTGTGCTCTTTACTCTTGCAACTTTTCAAAGTTTGAAAATCGTTTGAAATAAAAAAATTTTTAAAAAGCAATTCCTCGTGTGACTGGTTTCCGCTCTCTCCTTGCAGCTGCTGTCATCTGGGGGTGCTGGCTGGGACCTGCCTGTCGTCAGGGCCCCCAGGGAGGTGGGGCTGGGACCCCACCCCAGGCCTCTGCCGACCTGGCACAGTCAGAGCCACAGCTTGGGACCCTAGATCTATAGGTGGCTGGTGGGAGGCCAGCACCCGCTGCTCTCACCCAGGTCCCATCTGAGGGGTGGGCAGAGCACGGGAAACTGAGTCAGCCTTACCATGAGCCTCTTCCGCGCCCTTCCTCCCACTCATGAAAGCCCACGTGAGCACCCACCTGAGGCCCCTGCTCCCCCCAGGCTCTAGGTGCTGCTGGGTTTTAGCCCTGACATTGTGCCCTGCACTAGAGGCCGCCCTGCCCACCAGGGCTGGGTTCTGGCTCCCAGGTCCACACCCTAAAGGCCAGGTGGATGCATGGGCCACAGTCCACAGGCCACCTGCCGCTGGCCTTCGTCACACAGCTGAGCTGAGCCAGATGATGGAGTAGGGCCCAGGGTCACTGGTACGCCAACCCCCTGGACCCAGGGGCTCATGGGCTGGACATGGGGTGGCCTCAGAGCTCCAGGAGGGCCCCTAACCCACTTCACTAGGTTCCTGTTTCCCTGGTGCTCAGATTCTTCCAAGGCACTTCTTTAAAATATCTATAATAATAAAAGGGTAATATGCTAATTAGACTGGACGTCATTCTGGATGACCTTCCTGACAAAGCCAGGGCTGGAGGGAAGCCATCCCGGGTCCCGGGTGGCAGAAGGAAGCCGGTGTTGGCAGCCAGGGGGAAGGAAGGTCTACTCTTGCATGAATTTTTGTGCATTGGGCCTCTTGTGTGTGTGTGTGGTGTGTGTGTGTGTGTATTGATTTCAGAGAGAGGAAGGGAGAGGGAGAAAGAGATAGAAACATCAATGATGAGAATCTCGATCAGCTGCCTCCTGTACGCCCCCTACTGGGGATCAAGCCCAAAACCTGGGCATGTGCCCTGACCGGGAATCGAACCATGATCTCGGTTTGATTGGTCGACCCTCAACCATTGAGCCACATGGCTAGGCAAGGCAAGGCACTTCTTAAAAATCCACACTCCCAGGCCCCTCCCAGAGCCCTGACCCAGAGTCTCTGGGGAGTGGGCAGGAGGCTAGGTGGGCCCCACCTGGGGAGGTGGGACCCGAGTGGTTAGCGCCTCCTCCTCCTCCTCTCTTGGGAAGTCCTGGTCCTACTTGTCTCACATCAGCTGTGACAGGGCCCAAGCCCACTCACTCACTCCCTGAACCACAGCCCCCCAGTCCCCCAGCAGAGCCTGGCCTTGGCCAAGCTCTGCTCACCTTCTGCCTCCTGGAGGTGGCATGTCTCCTGTCCTGGGCCCTTCTGGGCGTGGTGCTTCGGCCGCCCCGCCCACAAGAGGCGCTGCCCTCGGAGTCCCCTCCGTCCTCGGCCCAAGCTGTGGGTCCGGCCCGGAAAGGCCCCAAAGGACAGTTCACAGGTGCCTGTGACCAGCACCACGGGCCCTTCTGATTTCTGTAATCCAGGTGGTGGTTCTGCCCATCTCATTCTGTCCTTATTTCAGCAAATACAGTGGGGCCTTGACTTACGAGTGTCCCAACTAACGAGTTTTTCGAGATACGAGCCATCTCTCGGCCGATTTTTTGCGAGCTAAAATTCGGGTTACGAGCCAGCTTCAGATACCCCCACCGCTAGTTGGCGCAGCGAACGTCACAGTGAACGCCACATCATCAGCCCACCATCACGTGTCTCACTCGTTCACGTTAATGATTTGACATACGAGTAATTTGAGTTACGAGCTCCGTCACAGAACGAATTAAACTCGTAAGTCAAGGCCCCACTGTAGTGGCCGAGCACCTTTTGGGAAAGGGCAGTCAGTGAGGCCCAACCCTCCCGGGGGGCCTGCTCCCGAGCCGCGAGCCAGCCTGGGGCGCGGTACCCGTCCCTCACAGACAGCCCAGCCTCCCCCGCTGCTGGCCAAGACCAGGGACAGGAGGAAAAGCCATTCAGCCTCTGGACTCCACACAGACGCTAACGGGTTCCCCACACGCGGGGCCCTGGAGGCTGCAGCTGGCTCTGTCACAGGCCCTGTCAGAGCGGCGATAACGATGATAACTGTCTCCCTTCAGAGGCCGGAAGGGCCGGTACCGGCTCCAGGGTGTGAGGCCAGTGTTTGGGGACAGTCCCCGGGGCCACATTATGGCACCCGGGCGAGGCTGGGGGACAGCTCCCCTGCCAGCCTGCCCAGGGCCGGCCACTTCCTCTGCGTGGGAGGGTGGCGGCTTCCAAGATTACTTTTGGGATAAAACCACCTACAAGTGCTTCCAGCTCCCCCGCCCGCCCCCCTCTTCTGGCTGTTGGGAAGGTGAGCTTCAAAACTGCAGCTTCTCCACCGAAATATTTAACTGCTCAGCGCAGCAGCGCTGCTGGGACTCATTACAAAACCATTCATTTGACTTCATGTCAACACCCACACTCCCACCCCTCCCGGCCCATCCGTCTTACCTGCATCACCCCCTGCCCCTTCCCCGTCCGAGCACATCCGACCCTTCTCCGCGGGAAATGCCAGCGGCCAGGGCAGGCCCCTGACAGCCCAGTGACAGCCCTGAGGCAGGACTCGAGGTGCCGGGCACACGGTGGGTTGACGGTGCCAGCCCTGCTCTGCTGCGCTGTCTGTAGTGTGGGCCCGAGCTGCCTGGCCACTCGGGGGTCACGGACCTGAGGCTGGTCAGAAGAGCCTGGTTCCTCTGGGAGAGCCAGTGTCACGGCCCCGGGGCACTTGGCTGACACCGTGACCCAGAACGGCAGGCAGCACGGGCAGCACCCGCGGCGATCTGGTCCAGGCTGCACTAGGCTGCTCGGCACCGCAGGGTCCCAAGAAGGGTGCACTGAGGCTGTCCTGGCCTCGGCAGCTTTGTCCCAGGAGGGTCACAGGCACACGGGTGTCAGGGAGAGGGTCAGCCTGCCCTCCCACCAACCACAGGCTGGGCTCCCGCTGCCACAGGCCCTGTACCTGTGTTCATGGTCCCTGCTGGGGTGGTGACCACCTGGGCCAGGCCACCTGCCCCTGAAGGTCCGCACTGTCTGGCCTCCGCTGTCAGCTGCCTTTGGGCATCCTCAGGAAACCAGGCCAGGCCTGACCGGGGCCCTGACTTCCAGGCCGGCTCCTGGCAGGACCCAGAGGAAGACATTCCAATTGGCCAGCCAGACTTGGGTGCAGTGTCTGCCAGGGGGACACTGCGGTCTGCGAGTGGGTGTAGCGACGCCCGGAAGGGCAGGCAGGTGCTGGCAGGGAGGCAGGCACGGTGGGCGAGAGGCCGGGGCCGAGGCAGCATCTCCTAACCTCCTCTGGGTGCCGTGACCCGGGGAGAGAGGCCCCGCCCAGGCTGCTGTGCAGAGGGAAGAAGACACGCTCTGGGCAGCACCCGGCCGGGGGGAAGCGGCCCACGTGCGACCCCCGCCCGGCCGCTCCTGCAGGGCAGAGCGAGAGGGTCCCTGGGAGGCCGGTCCCACAGGTCCTGCTGGGTGGACACTCGGGCCAGGCTATTCCCTCCCCCGTTTCCAACAACATCTACAGAGGCCTTAGCATGTGACACGAGAGGGCGGCCATGGGAGAGACCGATGTGAGGGGACAAAGACGCCCCCAACCCGAAAGCAAACCCAGCGCAGGGGCCAAGGGAACTATGGCGTGCGGGTGGGTGAAGTCACAGGATTTCCCAGGTTTGAAATGTGGAGGTGGCCACTGGCCTGGGCCAGGGCAGCAGGGGTGGCCGGTAGGACAGGAGGGGCAGCACAGAGAGGGCGGCACAGGGCTCCGCCTCCAGCCCCCCGCCTCCCGCCCCCCGCCTCCTCCCGCCTTCAGGTGGCACCTTGTGTCGATTACTTTGGTTTAGGCCGCAAAGTACTTCAGGGACTTCAGGGTGCACTTGTGCTGGGGGATGAACCAGTCGGGGCGGGTCAGTTGATGAGGGACTGGTGGAGGGGTTGGACCTGGGGCAGGTATGGGTGCGGGTGAGGCCTGGGACAGGGCTCAGTGTCCTTGACAGCTGTTCTGAGATTCCCCAGAGCCGGGGGCTCCCTGAGAAGGAAGCAAGGCGATGAGGATGAGGATGAATTTGGGCCGAGGACAGGGGGTGCCTGCATGAGGCACAGATGGAGCGGGCCTCAGGGGACACCATCCTGGGACAGGGGCCGGTTAGACGCCTAGGCTGGCGGGGGTGGGGGGTTGAATTCAGGGCCAGAGGAGGTTCCCAGGACCCTGACCATCCCTCAGCCACCAGCCCAGCGCCTGCTGGAATTCAAAGGAATGCTTCTGATGTTCTCATGACCTGGGCTTTCCCAGTTCCGTGAGATTAAGATAGAAAGCTGCGGTTTGCAGTAAGCTGTCCAGTTACAGGACGGACATTCCACCCTGCATTTTGATGGGCCGATTCTCACAGGCCTCCAGGGGCTCGGATGAACCGCTGCTCTGGGAAATCTCTCCCAGACCTGGACCGTCCCTCCGGGACCCGCTGGGGGATGGGTGGTGACGGTGCAGGCATCATCGCTGGGCCCACACTTCCCAGGGGCCCGGGGCCCAGCTGTCTGCCTCCGGAAACTTCTTGCATCAGAAAACATGCTGCTTGCCCAGTGGACACTGGGCTGGGGTCAGGGCTAGAAGTGCCTGATTATTTCACCAAATGTTTTGTGCCGGGAGCCGGTCCATCCTTGCTGTTTCAAGGGACCTGGCATATATGGCATACTGTTCTTAATATGTTTGCTCACCTTCTTGGCACTATGTGTTTTAACCAAGGTCACCTCTCTGAGAAAGGTTGTTTCCCCAGGTAGGGATTTTCCCCTGAAGTTAGGGAGGGAATAAAACCCATTAACTAAGTGCCAGGCGGGTAATTAATCACTTTAACTATGAACAATCATGCTTAAGCTACATAATCTTTACTCCCTAGAATGGAGATAAGAAACGCCCTAACCTTTGGAATAGAGATTGATAGGATTGGAATCAACTGGTATAAATATAGATGTAACAAAACAACTAGAGACAGAACCTAGACACGGAACCTACACAGAACCTAGAGACAGAAGAACTTCGCTGGAGAGAACATGGCAAAAGATCCTGGACAGAAACTGGCCACAGAACCTAGAGACAGAACCTGGCTACAGAACCTGGATAGAACATGGCAAGAGAACCTGACTAGAACCTGGTGATTGAACCTGGCTGGAGAACCTGGACAGAACCTGGCTACAGAACCTGGCTGGAGAACCTGGAGAACCTGGCTGGAGAACCTAGCAAGAGAACATGGACACAGAACCTGGCTGGAGATCCTAACCAGAACTTCGCTGGAGATCCTGAACAGAACTTGGCTGGAGATCCTGGCTAGAGATCCTGGCTAGGCCGCTGATCAACTGAACGCTGTCTCCGTGTCATTCCTTCTTCGCCAACTCTGTCCACACCTTTGGGGACCCCTGGACCTGCTGGGGTTGGACCCCAGCAGTTTTGTATCTGTGAAACCAGTGATTTCTGATGCCCACCTAATTCTAGCATCTCCGCCACCCGTCGTCTATGGCAGCACCATACTTATGACTCCAGGGCTCCCTGGTGCCTCCGGCTCTGTGCCAACCCAACTTTCTAGAAGTGTGTTCTGCCAACTTACGTGGCTGCCCCCATGAACAGTGAGTGCCCACAAGTGGAGAACAGAAAGAGAGGCGACGAGAGAGAGTGCGCTGGAGAGAGAGAGAGAGAGAGAGAGAGAGAGAGAGAGAGAGAGAGAGAGAGAGATGGGTGAGGGGAAAGGAGGAAGGGAGGAAGGGGTGCGGTGAGGAGAAGATGAGTAACAATAGAGGCACTGAGGGCCAGGGAGCATGAGGGGCCCTGGTTCACTTGTCTCCCCCTCTGAACTCCAGCGCATTCTGCTCTTAGCACGAGCTCCTGGGAGTTCAGTTCTGTCCTTGTGGCCCAAGGGTCCCCACCAACATATGGGGGTGCCCACCTCCAAGGGGCCACGGAGGCCTGAAGAGCCACCGCACGTGGGCAGCAGCCCTTGGTCCCTGGGCAGGCCTTCAGCCCATGTTGGCTTTCATCATTGTGCTTCAATATTCGATGTTTGACAACGATTCCATTTGATTGTGAAATCGCTCACCATCCCACGTCCTCAGTGATGCTCTGGGCTCTGGTTCTAAGCCCCTTTGGAGATACTGGCCCAGATGTGACTCCCTGGTCTGAAGGTTCGCATGCAGAGCCCGGCCCGCCTTCTCCAGCTCCGACTCTGCCCCAGCGGCTTTGCCAGGAGGGTGTTCTCTCTCCACAGTCTGCAAACCTGCGTCAGCCCTGCACGCTGACCACAGCTGAGCCCACGCTCACATCACTCTCTCACCCTCGGAGACGTCTGCAGCAGGCTCGCAGCACGTTAATGTCACCCCTTAGCTAGGTGTCTCCCAGATTCTGAACTGGGATTGGCAGATGCCACACGGCCATTCGTTTCTTCTGGTATGACCCTTTCTCAGCGCATATCCCAGTGGTGGGATCACACACACACACACACACACACACTGATGAGGACATAACATCAGTTTATAACAGGGACATAATTACCCTAAATAAATGCACTGACAAACAGAACCCAATGCATCGGGGGCAAGCAAAGCTCATCTCAGGAATGCAAGGATGAATCAACAATATAAAATCTGTGGGTACAGTTCGCTACATTAAGAGATTAAAGAGAGGAAAATCCCTGATCATCTCGAAAGATAGTCGGTCCCCCCAAAAGCACCTGTAACATATAATACTGACTACTGAGTTTGACGCACACCCACCAGACCTTCAGGAAGCTCAGAATGGCAGGAAAATTCCTTAGCCTCCAACGAGCATTGCACTTCATACATTAGAAGAGGGGTCAGCAAACTTCTGCAAAGGGTCAGATAGCAAATATTTTAGTTTTTCCGGCCATATGGTCTCTGTCCCAACTACTTAACACTGATGCCACAGTATGAAAGCAGCCAATCAGAAAACATGTAAACAAACAGGCCTGGCTGCCTGCCAATAAAACTTTATTTACAAAGAGAGACCACTGTGGGCAGGGTTTGGCTCCCAGCCATGGCTTGCTGACCCCTGCATTAGAGCCATTCACTTTATAGTCAGAAACAAGAGAAAGATGCCTGATTTTATATTTGAATCCTAGCGCATGTAATAATACAAGGAAATATATGTGAAGTACAAATACTGTAAAGGCAGAGGTAAAAATACAATCATTTGTATAATTATATGACTATTTGCCTAGGAAATCTAAAATAATCAACTGGCACACCATTCGAATTAAAAGCGGCCAATTCTAGGGTCAACACACAAATATAATAGCACTTATTAAAGGAGCAATATCTATATATATAAAAAGCCAGTGTCCAGGATGACCAAACAACCGGTCACCATAAGGTGGCACTGACCACCTCTTGGTCCCTCCCAAACCCCACCCACAAGCGGGGTGGGATGGAACTGGGGACTGGTGAGCGGGCTGAACGGCTGACCTCTTGTTCCCTGCCCCTGGCCCGCAGGCTCCGATGGATCAGCGATGGTGAACGGGGGAATAGGGGTGGGTGGTGGGAGGACCAGGCTTGGCTGTCAGACCGTTGGGATCACCAGCTCATCCCCGGCTGCTTGGGGGCTCAGGCCTGTGGGAAAGCAGGTGCCAGTGACTTCACCTCCATACGCGTGCACCGGGCCGGCCACTGATGGAACAAGCTTCCTGCTCGGGGCCACTCACGCCGAGGCGGGTAGGTCGCGGGTGCGTCACGCAGCGTCCATCAGCGCCTCAAGCCCCAACAGCAGTGGCAGCAGTAGCAGCGCCCACGTGAGTGGCTCCAAGCAGGCAGCATGTTCCATCAGCAGCTGGCCCAGCGCACAAGCATGGAGGTGAAGTCGCTGGCAACTGCTTTCCCGCAGGCCTGAGCCCCCGAGCAGCCGGGGATGAGCTGGTGATCCCAACGGCCTGACAGCCCTGCAGCGGAGGCAGCAGAGGACTGGGGACTGGCGAACGGGCAGAAGATGGCCCTGATTGCAGGAGGCTATGCCTAAGGATCCTATCCGCACAATTTCATGCGCTGGGCCTCTAGTCTTATATAATAAAAGCCTAATATGCTAAGTGTCTGGCTGACCAGTCGGCCGTTTAACCAATCAAAGCATGATATGCTAATGATATGCTAAGGCCGCTCAATGGCTTGCTATCATGAGCAACCTCCCACGTCCCTCCCCGGTAGGGTCCCTCGGCCTGGCCTGCACCTTCTCACAATCTGGGACCCCTCAGGGGATGTCGGAGAGCCAGTTTCAGCCCAATCCCACTGGCCAGGCCGACGGACCCCTTGAATTTGTGCACTGGGCCTCTAGTATAATGTTTCATAAGCAAAAGTGCCCCATTCATGACAGCAGTAAAACCCAGAAATAAATGAAGAAATAAATGACTGTGACATGAAAGAAAACTAGAAAACTTTGCTAAAGTTTAAATAAGTCCAAGTACAGACCCACCTGGGAGCCAGACCAGATCACATCGACATTAGCTTCCCAAGTGTGCCCACATACTCGGTGCAATCCTGATAAAATTCCCAACAGGACTGGCTACAAGCAATGGATTTTAAACTTTATATGGAGAAGAAAGTGTGCAAGCTCAGCTGAGAAATGCTTTGTAAAGGACGTGGAGAAGGGATTTGCTGTAATGCCACCATAACCAATGCACCGCTGTTGCGCAGAAATTGACAAAGAGGTGTGAGGGTCAGGACTGGAACACCAGAGACGGCACCATATATTTGAGGGAATTTAATTTATGATGAAAGTAGCAACTCCTGTCAGTGGAGAAAGGATACCCTTTTCAATAAATGACGATGTGACAACTGGCTGTGCATTTGAAAAAGAACACATTCCACCCACCAACACACACTCTCCCTTCCATGCAGCGGCAGCGGCAGCTTCTCTCCCAGCCCGAGTCAGGCCGGCTGCTCCCCACTCACAGGTGAGGACAGAGCCCCCAGCCACGCATGCTGGGGGCGTTGCAACTCAGCTACAATGTATTTGGCTGTGGAGAATCTGGATAAAGGACCCTCCACCCCTTTCTAGGTCCTTATGGGCTGGATCTAAACGACCCCCCTCTCCGCCCCCCGGAGGTCCATCCTCTGCAGTTTTGGAGACTCCTCTGGAAGAATTTGCATTCCTGGCCAGATACAGACCCCAGAGCAAAGAGGGCAGGGGTCGTGGGGAGCCGTTACCCGCTTGAGGTCTCCTTTTGAATCAGCCCCGGTCCCTGAACATCATTCCAAGAAGGGACATCCCCCCGCCCCAACCCCATCTGTTTGTGGTTCTGTTGATGCTATCATCTGAGAGGGCTGAGCTGAGTCCTTGAAACCGGCTCTCCAAACATAAACAAACAGCCTGTTTAATGAAACAAAGTGCGCACTCTTTGACATTTTCGCGATGATCTCAGATTCTCAGCCCATCCTCCTCTTCTCCCTGCCCCGCCCCAACCCCCATCCCCACCTCAAGCGTTGTGACTGCTCATCAGGTCTCCCTAAGGATGGACACCCTTTCCCTCTCCTCCTCCCCAGAGTCACCTCCAGGTCGACTGGAAGGTGTTGGTGAATGTGGCTGCAACCTAGGGACAGCTGAGCAGCAGGGGCAATGGGCTCCCCTGGGAACAAGGTCTGCTCCCCTCTCTGAAGAGGACCCCCCCCCCAACACACACACCCCCAGCTCTGCAGGTGTTTGTCCTACCCTCCTTTCTTGTACTCTGCTTGAGACACAGCCGTCCCTACTGTGGAATCCCAGCTTCCAGAAGAATCTCTGTGTCTCTTCAGAGACTCCTGGGCTCAGTTTTTCCCATGTCTCTCCCACCCCAAGGTTGGGGTCCGGGTGCCCTGGAACTTCTGAGTCCAGTGGGGATAGATGAGACCCCAGAGCCCATCACCGGCTTTAACAGGGGTGGCCCCACAACTCACAGACCGCAGTTGCCTGGACCCCAGGCCAAATGGGTGAGGGTCCCGCTGCTCCTCTTTGGGGAAACTGGGCCAGGATGGGGAGAAGCAGACGGAGTTCCCAGGGCAGGAAAGACACAGGCCCAGGTCTGAGGCCCCCCCAGCTCCCTTGGCTAGTCTGGGGGTTCCTCCTCCTTTCCCAGCCCAGGGCCTCGGGAAGGGCTCTTCTGCCCTCTCGTGGCCAAGTGGCTGCTGCAGGCGTTTCTGCACACCCAGTTAATACCAGTAAACCTCAGCCATCAGGCTGGGGTGCAGAAGGAAGCTAGTTCCAGTTTTTTGTATCAAGGTTTCTTTTTTCTCCTAACGAAAGACGCGTGAAACCTCTCCCCTGGTAAGGACCACACTGCAGGGGTCTATTAGCAGAGGCGGGAGAGGAGAGGGAAGAAGCGGGAGGCACCCCTCCCTGGCGTGACGACCTGGGGGTGGGGTTACCCGGCGTGGAGAGCCCTGAGCCTTTCTCCGGGAGGTGTTCCCGGAAGAAACTGGTGGAAGGGCCGCAGAAGGCTCCTCGCCTCCAGGGGAAGTCACCATGCGGGGCCCGGGGTGTGGAGTAAGGCCGGGCAGTGCCCACGCCCCGCCCCACCAGCCAGCGAGGGCGCAGAGCTGAGGCCGAGATCCCCGCAGCCCGCAGAGACCACGTTCGCGCTCCCGAAGCGCGGCCCCGCCAGTCCCGCGCTGTCCCCCGATTTCCCGCGCTGTCCCCCGATTTCCCGCTGTCCCCCGGCCCAAGGCCCGGAACTCCGCAGCGGGACGGGCTGCCGCGCTCCTAGGACCCTGGAGACGTCCGGGCTCGGGAGGACGCACCACGCACGTGCGGGGCGGGGCGCGCGGCGTTGCCGTGGTTACAGACGACGCGCCCCGGCGACTAGCGGGCGGGCGCTTCCTGGGCGGGACTTGGCCGCCGGAAGTGCGTGGCCGTCCGAGGCCATGGCGGCGCTTGGCGTCGTCTGCATGCTGCTCGGGGCAGCGGCCGGCCCGTTCGCCCGCGCCTTGAGCGAGGAGTTCTGGGTCAGCCAGTCGCCGACCCACCTGCTGTCGGACAGGGCGAGCTACAGACGGTAAACGCGTGGCCGGGCTGTCGGCGTGGCTCCCTGGTGGCGGCGGGGGCGGGGCGGGGCGGGGCGGGGACACGAGCCGGGGTGGCCCGAGGCGGATGCGACCCCGGAGACCCCTGGAGGGCTGGCTGTGCTCCGCGTGGAGGGCAGGCTCGGGACCTGTGAGCTGATGCGGGTTCCTGCCCGAGTTTCCTGGAGCCCCAGACTCGGCGGTTCGAACGGGACGGTTCTAGGAGCGCAGCTTTGTTTGTGTGCGCGGGGCCTTCAGTCTCCACACAGATGCTGATGCTCACGTGTCGGGCCTGAGAAATGAGGGTCCGTGCGGGTCATCTTCGAACCAAGTAGACCTGTGCGGGGTGAGAGGCGCAGAGGTGGCAGATGGGCCAAGCCCTGGGCGACGCACAGTCCGTCCATCTGTAGTCACGGGACCTGTGGGAACACAGCGTGGAGAAGGGGGATGAGGATGGGGATCGGTTGCCATAGACGCGCAGGGCCCGGGCCTGGGCCTTCGTAGCAGATGGGGTCGCTTTGGAGAGGGCAGCGGTTCTCAGAGTGTGCCCAGGGACCCCTGGACGTACCATTTCAGTGGTAATACCGGAGTGGGGGTATTTGCCTTTTCACTCTTTCGCCCACCCCACCCCCGCTCCAGACCACCTGTGATATCACAACACATTGAATGCAGCAGCAGATGGAAAAATTTACAAACATTGCCACTCTTCTCACCAGTTACTTTTGTTTTGAAAAAATATATACTTACTTTTTATTGGAAAAGGTTAATAATATGTAGTGGATGTATTCCTTTGAAGTGAATTGATGCATGCTTTTTAACGTTCTTGCATTCACTTTTAATGCAGGAATTATTTATAGATTCAACCCACGGCCCTGCCTTGTGCTCTGAAATCCTCCTGGAACAAGTGCTGAGACTTGTGGGTGCCTCTGCAGAACCACGAGGACCCCTCGCATCCAGGGTCAGAACCAGCAGCGAGTCCCCTTCACTTCAGGGGTTGGTGGGCCCCGTAGCATGTCCCATGGTATCCCCCCACTGAGCAGCCACAAGGAGGCAGAGATGCCCAGAAAGCAGGAAAGACCTGGATGGAGGGAGTGATAAGATGGTGCAGAGGCCTGCAGCCCCATCCCAGCAGTTCCAGTGTCTGATCCTGACCCCTGGGCACATTTCTTTAATCAGTAACTGGACGGTCTTGAGGTGTAAACTGGGGAGAAAGGTTAATACCTGACAGAGGACCAGATGGTAGCTTTTGAAATTGTCTTTATTTCTGATCATTCCTTTACAACCATCCACCCCAGGATTAACTCCCACACAGGCACCTCGAGCCCAAATCCTGCGTCCCTGCCCAGGCAAATCAGATTCATGTTTCTGATTGTAGGACACTTTGCCTTTGAGGTCCCATGAACTCCCCAGCCTTTGTCCCTGCAATCCTGTACCTGGGCTGGGTCCATCCCTTTCCCCATTCACACTGAGCATGAACCTGAAACGTGGGTGCCCCCTGCATAATGCACCCCGGCCCCAGGTTTCAGCTTCCAAAGGCCCAGAAAGAAGCCTTTGCTGGGTGCACCCAGGGAGCAGGGGCACTACAGGGGCACAGCACGGGCTCCATGGCATGAAAATGCCACGTCATAAAACTCACTATAGTGCTTGGTCGCAAACAGGATGGACTTGGGCTGTCCTAACTCCCTCGGTGTCCCTGTCAGCTCAGCCCGGATCAGAGCAAGTCTCTCCTGGTTGACGGTCCCCTGAGTCCTGTAACACTCCAGGGGGACAGAGCGCAGCTCAAGCTCTAAACTGCACAGCCCGGCCGGGTGGCGCAGCAGCTTCTCCACGGTGGCCACAGGGAGGTTGTTCTCAGGGATGGTGAAGACCCTGAGCTGGTGGCAGCAGCTCAAGACAGGCAGGATGGCCTCGACTTGGGAGTCCGCCATCCCACAGCTATCCATGCTCTCCTACCGCAATTAAGCCTGATCTTGTAGCCCTCCCTCATTGCTTCCTAAGTAGCTAATGTGCTGTCGGAGGTGCAGCAAGTGTTGTCAAACAAGAACATTTGTATACATGTTAATCTACTCTTATTTTAATCAGACTATAAAATAAAGCATAAGCTTGCAGGATGGGTGTTTTGTGTCCTCATCCAGGCATGGGAGATCCACTAAGCCCCAGCTATGTTCTCTTGTCTGTCTTTTCTTCAATCCTTCACTGCCCTTCCTCAGGTTCACCCTTGGCTGTGCTGGTGAGGCACACCTGAGATATGCAAGTTTTTTTTCTGGTAACCACCAGGGATGAATCCAATCTTTACACAATAATCCCAGTCCTACCCATCACTCCCCACCTCACAACCCGTACCCCTATCCCTGGGCTGACGGATACAGCTGTTTGGGTGAAGCAGGATCAGGGAGGCCTCATGCAGAAGCTAAGTCCCAGTGGGTGGCTTGTGCTGGGCTCTCTTCCCTGACCTCAGGAGTAGAGCATGAGACTGAGGGGGAAGAATGCTGGGGCTTCTGCTGGAGGAAAAAAGGAAACACCCATTTCTTGAGCTCTTCCTCTAAGCCAGGCCCAGTGCCAAGCCCTCAACATGCACCATCTCTGGATCTGACAAGCATCCACTAAGCTGGGTGAGCACCATGATCCTCATTTTGCAGGGGAATTGAGCTTCTTGCCTAAGGTCCCCGTACCCAAAAGCACCAGCCTCTGAAACCTCAGCTTGGAGTCTTCATTTGGGTGCCCTTTGATTAGGGTCACTGTGAAGGGTTAATTTTCTGTGTCAACTTGACGCTAAGGGTTGCCCAGGTAGGTGGTAAAACAACGCTGGGTGTGAATGGATGGGGCTAGCTTTTGATTCAGTGGATGAGTAAGGAGATCTTAGAGTGCTGGGGGGCTTCCTCCAAATTCTGGGGGAACAAGAGGAATAGAAAGAGGAAAGAATGAATTCTCTCTTCTTTGGCTGAGATGTCCATTGCACACACACACACACATCTTTGATTTCAGAGAGGAAGAGACAGGGATAATAGAAACATCAGTGAAGAGAGAATCACTGATCAGATGCCTCTTGCAACATAGACATGTGCTTGACAGAGAACAGAATCGTGACCTGGTTCATAGTTGAAGCTCAGGCACTGAGCCTTACCAGCCAGGTATGCGATGGCTATAAATATACCTGCCCGAGAACATTGGAGTTCCTGGTTCTCAAGACTTCAAACTCCTGGATTTCCACCAGCTGCCCTTTATTCTCAGGCCTTTGGCTTCTGAGTGGGGGTTATTCCATGGGCTCCCTGGTTCTCAGACCTCCAGATTTAGACTGAGTTATACCATTGGCTTTACTGGTTCTCCAGTTTGCAAAGCACAGATAATATGAGCCTAGTCCTATAAATGTCTTAGAAAGGTCCATGTAGACCCTATTGGTTAGTCCGGAGAACGCTGCCTAGCAGAGGCAATACCTCACCCATTTATCCAGTTCTTCTGTCACCCGTCCTAACAGGATGACTTCAAAACATGATCCTCTAGGCTTCCTCCATAGAGAGAGGTTATGAGAATAACGCCAATTCCCCATGAATATGACCTTTCTTCCCCCCCCCCCCTCACCAACTTCCCCTTCCCAGGGTTATATTTCAATGTGGTATAAAAATACTAAGGAAAAGTCTTATGTTCCTGAATAATTTTAGTATGATGTTCAAAGAAATTTGGATGATTTTCCTGGCGGCAAGCAGGTTAATTCCTGGGACCGGGCTGAAAGGCATGGGCTGGGAGGCCCAGTGACTCCGTTCCTCTGCTGTGTGGACAAGCCCTTCTGGAACTGGAGACCCTTCTGGCACAAGTCCTGAGATTTGTGGGTCCACCTGCAGGATCAGGAGGAACACTGGCGTCCAGGTTCAGAGCCAGCAGCGAGTCCCCTTCACTTCAGGGATTGGTGGGCCGCATAGCATGTCTCATTGTATCCACCCATTGAGCAGCCACAAGGAATCAGAAGGAAAGGCCTGGAGGGAGTGTTAAAATGGTGCTGAGCCCTGCAGCCCAACCACATCCCAGCAGCTCCAGTGTCTGCTCCTCAGCCCTCAGCACCTTTTTTCATCAGTAACTGGAGGGACCTGAGGTGTAAACTGGGAAGACAGATTAATACATGACAGAGGACCAGATGGTGGCCTTTAAAATTGTCTTTATTTCTGATCATTCCTTTGCAATCATCAACCTCAGGATTAACTCCCACACATGCAGCTGGAGCCCAAATACCTCTCCCACCTCCCCATGCAAATCAGATTCATATATCTGATTCTAGGACACTTGCCCCCTGAGGTCCCACGAACTCCCCAACATTTGCCCCTGTAATCGGGGACCTGGGCTTGGTCCCTTCCTTCCCCCATTCACAGGAGCATGAATCTGGAACGTGGGTGCCCCCTGCATAATGCACCCAGGTTCTATATTACAGCCTCCAAGGGCCCAGAACAAAGCTTTTGCTGAGTGTTCCCACTGAGCAGGGTCATTGCAGGGGCACAGCACAGCTACACGTCATGAAAACCCCACGTCATAAACTTCACTGTTGCCACATTTGTGACAGCACTTGGTGCCAAGAAAGATGGTCCTGGGCTGTCCTAACTCCCTCAGTATCCCCACGAGCTCAGCCCGGACCAGGGCGAGTCCTGGTTGACGATCCCCTGGGTCCTGTAGCACTCCAGCGGGACGGGGTACAGCTCGCGCTGCAAACTGCGCGGCCCGGCCGTGTGGCGCAGCAGTTCCCCACGGTGGCCAGGAGAGGGGGTTCTCGGGGATGGTGAAGTCCCTGAGCTGGTGGCAGCGGCTCAGGACAGGCAGGATGGCCTCGACTTGGGAGTCCACCATCGCACAGTTATCCAGGCCCAGGTCCTGGAGGGTGGGTGCCACTGCCTCCAGCAGAGCTCGGAGGGGCTCGGGACTAAAATCCACGAGGCTGAGACCAAATCGACGCAGGGACTTCAGCTGCCTGAGGTTCGGGCACTGGAACAGGTGTGTCAGGTCTGAATGCGTCAGCCTCTGACAATTCGTTACGGAGTTTGTTCAAGGGGTCTGCAGGCACCTGGGGAGAGAGGAAGCGGTTAGTGCCTGGGGACGGGGGCGACAGGTAGAGGGGGGCAGCAGGTGGCAGAAGATGGATTTCCCCATGCCCAGGGCTGTCTTCACAATCTGATGAAGGCCAGCAGCCAGGACACCCGGTCTCCTTTAGGCTGGGTCAAGTTCACGACATGGCCAGAGCTCCTGTCCTCAGCTGCCAAGCAGAGCACTGCCGTCTGAAGGGGGACTGGACATAAGGGAAACCCCGGGAACCTGCTCGGAGAGCCTCACAGTGTCTAGGTTAAGGGTGGGCATCACTTGAACCTTAAGTTTGGGAGACAAAACCGAGAATGCTCTGAACGCAGGCTTCCTTCTGTCCACTGCTTGGGCTCCAGGCACCGGATATCTGGGCAACATGAGGCTAGTTCAGTGGTCGGCAAACTGCCGCTCGTGAGCCACATGCGGCTCTTTGGCCCCTTGAGTGTGGCTCTTCCACAAAATACCGACCTCTGCGCATGGGCCACGAAGTTTCAATCGCACTGTACATGCGCGCCCGCACGAGCCACGTGTAGTTCACGTCCACCTCCTGGAGGCAGTCCAGCCGCACCCCATCCAGGACCTTGCTGACCCTCTGGAAGGGCACCTCGGAAATCCTCAGCGTCGCAGCACAGGTGTACCAACCCTTCCCTCTGCTGGGCCCACTGGGTGATGAACTTGAGAAACTCATCCCCGTCCCTTTCATTGAAGTCAAGGTCTAAGAACACCTCCAAGGGAGCCAAGGGGTGCTCAGTGTTGGGGCTGGAGCTGTGCACAGCCACTGGTCCCGCAGGTGAGCCATTCCGGGTGCTGTCTCCACACCACATTCTCCAGAAGTTGGCTCCCGTGTTCCTTAAATCCAGCACTCACAATTCACACCTCCTGTGGGGAAAGCAGGACATTAGCTGAGATTCTCCCAGATCAACAATGCATTGACTGAGATGCTTTATGGACAGTGTGGCTCAGTGGTGGAGCATCTACCTATGAACCAGGAGGTCAAGGTTTGCTTCCCAATGAGGGCACATGCCTGGGTTGCAGGCTCAATACCCAGTGAGGGGGGAGTGTGTGTGTGTGTGTGTGTGTGTGTGTGTGTGTGTGTGTCTAGGAGGCAGCCGATCAATTATTCTCTCTCAGCATTGATGCTTCTATCTCTATCACTCCTTTCCTCTCCGAAATCAATTAAAAAATTTTTTTTAAAAAAAGATCAACAGGAGGAGGGCAGGTCAGAATGAGACTGACATTCTGAGTTGAGGCAACAGTCAGACTCCACCCCCACCCTGAGCTTCTACTTTGAATGCCAAGGTCAGCTTCTCCCTTACCCTCCTCTTCCCTGTGCTTTGCTTTGCTCATCTCCTTCCCTTCCATGCCTTCTGCTCAACACTTCGTGTACCTTTCAGTACCACTGGGAGGAGGCAGGGCAGGTTTTGCAGGTGGCCCTGCCCAGTAGGCAGTCCTCCACTTCCCACAGTGAGCTTTGTAGTGTGCAAGGGCTCCCTGAGCCCCACTGGCAGCGTCAGAAACAAGGGTCCATCCTTGTTGCCCTCCACATGCCCTGACCCACCCTGTCTCTGGGATGCCCAGGACCCTACCAGGCACCTGGAGCCGCCTTACCTGGGGCAATCCTCTTGGGCAAGCAGACCGTCAGGCCCCTCCAACACCGCTTTTAAGACCATGACTGAAGGCAGCCTCATCAAGCTCCCCAGAGGGAGGGCAGGGAAGGGCCAGGCTTGCACCAAAACCTTCAGGGGCTTCCGCATTCTCCTCCGGCAGGCCTGAATGAACAGCGGAGGCGGGAAGAGCTCAGCCGGCAGGTACTCCAGAGCTGTGATGGCCGATGGCCGAGGCCTGGTCCCTCAGCAGGCTCTCTCCTGCCAGCCACAGGAGTGTGGGTGGGGTCCGGATGCTCATCTTCAAGGTGCTCAGAAAAAAATCCTGCAGAAACGTCTAGGGAACAAGGATCACTGTCAGGCCAAGCGTTTGAGCCCCATCAACTCACTCCTCATCCACCAGAGGAATCAACTCAGGGCCAAAGCCACTGCCTGGCACAGTGAGAGCCTCAGGTTAGTGAGTGCCATTCATAGCTCGCCCCTGCAGCCCCAGGACAAGCATCTCAGAAGCACCCACATCTTTCATTCCAGTCTGACTGGGAAGTGGTTCCTCAGAAACATGAAAGCTGACCCCCACCTTTTTTGGGGAAGAGTTTCAGACCAATAAAGGGACACAAACTGAATATTTAAAAATTTCAGAAATAAAACCACAGTTAAGTTTTCATTAAGAAGGAGGGTTGGTCACGGAATCAGCTTGGTTAGACATTTAAAAATAAACCAAAGCACAAATCCAAATGTTTGAAATTCAGGCAAAATTACACTTAGAGGCAAAATCAAACCCTTAACTCTGTTTGTATGTGAGTGTGTTGGGGGGGGGGGGGGAGGCACCGTGAGGCTGGCTGCCTTAGTTAGCTGAGGTGGTTAACTCACCTGCTGTGACCGGGTCAGCTGGGGCTCAGACCTCAGACCTGGTGGAGAACCAGGGCACTGACTGCAGAGCTGGAGAAATCGCAATCTCTCCTCTGGTGCCTGAGGTTTTTATACACCTTCTCAAATGCTACCAGCCAACCAGAACCCTCAGTCCCCATCCCCTTATTCTAAAAAGATTATTGCCTCTCTCCAGATTAATGGATTGAGAGAAAGTTAGGGAGGGGCAAGGTTGAGGCCTGGCTCATGGATTCCTTTCACAGACACTGACTGAGGGTGACTGACGGCCCATAGTTGTCATCCTCGGTGTGAGACAGTGAAGGATGTAAGGGGTTCCTGACCTTAGAAAGGAAAGAACACAACCTGAGAGCATGGTTGCTGGGAGTGTTTGGCCACATCAAAGTTATCAGAACGTTACAGAGTTAAAACAGCCTGGAGAACACAATGGCGTCATCCCCAAGAAAAGAAACAAAATGGGTCCATGCATCACGTTCGGTTTTTGTCAGGTGACATAGCAGACCATGAGCTACTCAGGGAGCAAGGGGTGGGCAATTGAGGATGTAGCTGTCCCTCCAGACCACAAGGCTTCTCTGAGGGAGGTGAGGTCAGAATCACCATGAGAAGCAGGGTCAGGGCTGGGCAGGGTGGGGGTGGGCCATCCTAATGGAACTCTGTGAATGACCCAGGGCCATGGATCATTTTTCTTTTTTCTTTTTTTTAAATAAAATCTTTATTGTTCAGATTATTACAGTTGTTCCTCTTTTTTTCCCCCATAGCTCCCCTCCACCCAGTTCCCATCCCCCTCCTCCGCCCTCACCTCCGCCCCTGCCCCCCCCCCCCGTCCTCATCCATAGGTGCATGAAATTTTTTTTTAAATATATTTTATTGATTTTTCACAGAGAAGAAGGGAGAGAGATAGAGAGAGTTAGAAACATCGATGAGAGAGAAACATCAATCAGCTGCCTCCTGCACATCTCCTACTGGGGACGTGCCCGCAACCCAGGTACATGCCCTTGGCCAGAATCGAACCTGGGACCTTTCAGTCCGCAGGCCGACGCTCTATCCACTGAGCCAAACCGGTTTCGGCCATAGGTGCATGATTTTTGTCCCGTCTCTTCCCGCGTCCCCCACACCCCTTTCCCCCCACAAGAACAGTCAGTCCGCTCCCTTTCTATGCCCCTGATTCTATTATAATCACCAGTTTATTATGTTCATCAGATTATTTATTCACATGATTTTTAGATTACTTGTTGATAGATGTGTATTTGTTGTTCATAATTTGTATCTTTACCTTTTCCTTCTTCTTCCTCTTCTTAAAGGATACCTTTCAGCATTTCATATAATACTGGTTTGGTGGTGATGAACTCCTTTAGCTTTTCCTTATCTGTGAAGCTCTTTATCTGACCTTCAATTCTGAATGATACCTTGCTTGGTAAAGTAATCTTGGTGGTAGGTTCTTTGTCTAATCTCTTCCCACATCCCCCACATCCCTTCCCCCCCCTCCCCCCCCCCCCCCCCCCGCCAGTCAGTCCATTCCCTTTCTATGGGACCTACACTGCGGGGTAGGGGAGGCCAGGGAATTGTTAAGGGCGGGGGGGGGGGGCGGGGGAAAGGAGACATATGTAATACTCTTTGTAATACTTTAAGCAATAAAACAATTAAAAAAACAATTAAGCATATCAATGATTAAAAATGAAAATATCATATGATCATCTCCAAAGATGAGGAAAAGCATTTGACAAAATTCAGTTAGCTATTCAGGATATTTTGAAAACTCTCAGTACAAGGGGATATAGGATAATTTCTCAATATGATAAAGGCCATCTCAAAATATCCTAGAGCCAAACAGAAACCCAAAAAGAAAAAGAAAAAAGATCCTAGAGCCAAATTCACACTTAACCAGGAAGGATGGAATGCTTTCTCCTTGGATCAGGCACAAGGCAATGCAAGAAAGAAAAGGCATACAAATCAGAAAGAAAGAGAGAACTGTCCATATTTGCAAACAATATAGACATTTCTAGAGAAAAGCTTACAGACTGCACACCCACACCCCCGGAACTGCCTGAATTCAGCAGAGGAACAGCATAAAGATCAATATCTAGCCCTAACCGGTTTGGCTCAGTGGATGGAGGGTTGGCCTGGGGACTGAAATGTCCCAGGTTCAATTCTGCTCAAGGGCATGTACCTTGGTTGCAGGCACATCCCCAGTGGGAGGTGTGCAGGAGGCAGCTGATCGATGTGTGTCTCTCATTGATGTTTGTAACTCTATCCCTCTCCCTTCCTCTCCATCAAAAATCAACAAAATATATTTTTTAAAAAAGATCAATATCTAACAGTCCCTTGTATTTCTATGCCAGCTCTGAGTAACAATCAATTGCAATTGAAATTAAAATTCCATTTGCAGCAGCATCCAAAACCATGATACCTAGGGATAAGTGTAATAAAATATGGTCAAGACCCGTACATTAAAAACTATAAAACAGACTGACAGAAGTTAAGGAGGACCTACATAAATGGAGAGATATCGAAAGGCTTGATATGGTTAAGGTGTCAATTTCCATAAATCTACAGATCCCATCCCAATCAAAATTCCATTAGCCTTTTTATTGGTAGAATTGAGAGTCTTATTTTATTTGTGCTTGGTCTTTTATGAGAACTTTATAAGGACTGTTGATGGCCCCGTTTTCTTTGTGTGTGTTTTTAATTTATTAATTTTATCTATTTATTATTTTTTATTTATTGAATTTACTGGATAACAGAATTATACAGGCTTCTGTTGCACAAATCTACAACACATCACCGGTCCACCATACTGTGCGTTCCCACCCCAAGCCAAGTCTCCGTCCATCACCATTTATCGCTTTGGGTGACAAGGCTCTGTCAGTACAGGTCCATCCGTTGTAACAAAGGTACCGCCCAGTGGAGGGTGTGGGGGATGTGCGGGCTGTGGGTGGTGGGGAAGCTGTGAGTGTGGAGGAGCAGGGGTCTTAGGGCAGTGATGGCCAACCTCTGAGACATGTGTCAGAGGTGACGCGCGAACTCATTTTGGGTGACAGGCATCGATAGAGACAAAAAATTGCATAATTCAAATATTTGTCTCGAAATGGCCAGAGTTGGGCATCACTCGAGCAATATTATTACTCATGTTACTCATGATCAATAATGCCATTCTAAAACCGGATGTAAACATGCACATCGGTGTTGCGTAGCAAAGACACATAGTGAAAACATCCAAGAGACATTGTTCCGATATTGACATGAATATAAAAAGGTTAAGAATTGCACTATAGCCCTAACCAGTTTGGCTCAGTGGATAGAGCGTCAGCCTGCGGACTCAAGGGTTCCAGGTTCGATTCTGGTCAAGGGCATGTACATTGGTTGCGGGCACATCCCCAGTAGGGAGTGTGCAGGAGGCAGCTGATCGATGTTTCTCTCTCATCGATGTTTCTAACTCTCTATCCCTCTCCCTTCCTCTCTGTAAAAAATCAATAAAATCTATTTAAAAAAAAAAGAATTGCACTATAAAGAGATTAATCTTTACTCATGACATTTTATTTTTACTAGCCTGATAAAATGCCCAATTCTGGAAACGGCCTCGTTATTGTCAACATGTGCCCGGGTAAGCTTCTCGTGCGTTCGGGTGCATTTGGCAAACAGACGCACTTGATCGCCATGTTCCTTAAGAGACAGGAGTGGGAGGGTTAGAAGAAAAAGATATACAGTGCAACAGTGCTCGACCAGACATTCTGCGTGTCGGATAATTGATTACAGCACCATATATTTGTTGGTTATACATACTACCTCTGAATTGTTTTGCACCAGGAGTCAGTGCAACAACACTGCAAAAAGTTAATAGGTAAGAAACCTATCAACCTTTTATAAAAAAAACGCCGTGATTTGTATTTATTTATTTTTACAGTCTTGTGATGGAGAATCAAAAAAAAATAAAAAAGCCGGATTGAATGATAAAGGAAGTGGAAGTAGCAGTAGCCGACCCTTTCAAGACATATGGACCGAGATGTACAGGATTGTCGACAGAAACTACAGATCATTGTGCATACTGTGTAATGAAACGGTAGTAAGCAGAGAATGGAATGTAAAGAGACATTCTGAAACTAATCATTGTCAGCTCTTTAAAAAAAAGTATCGATGAAAGGAAGGAATACATTTCTAGGCAGCTATACCTCTATCTATAATAGTCAATCAAATTCCATCATTAACTTTGTAAGCTGCTCTATAAATTTAATATCAACAAGTTACTGTATTGCTCCTCCATAGCTCAGCATGGAAATGCCCTCAGTGACAGAGAATTTATTAAGGAAACATTTCTATGACGTGTACCAACTCTATTTCACGATATGAAAAATAAAGATGATATTATTAAAAGAATTTCTGAGTTACCACTCAGTAGAAATACTATCAAAGACAGAATAATAGATCTTAACAAAAACGTACAACATCAATTAAAAACAGACTTAAATAGTTGTAAATATTTTTCAATTTCTCTTGATGAAACTACTGATGTCATCAAATGCACGGTTGGCCATTATTGCTAGATATTCTGATGGTCTCACAATGAGAGGAGAGTGGATAAAGTTAGAATCAGAGCCAAAAAGTACATCAGGAAACGAAATATGTAAGGTCGTTATAAAAACATTCAGTGACCTAAACATTGATATCTCTAAAATTGTGTCAGTCACGACAGAAGGGCACCAAACATGGTGGGGAAAAATGTGGGATTCCTGAAATTGTTTATGGAAGCCATTAGACATCCACTTGGACCTTGTCATTACATTATCCACCAGGAGGTGTTGTGTGCCAAATCGGGATTCTCAGAATTGAATGATTTCATGTCAGTTGTAACAAAAATTATGAATTTTATAGCTTCTCGACCCCTTCACAGGCGAGGATTTTCTGCACTTTTACAGGAAGTTGATTCAACCTACAATGGACTACTGATGTTCAATAATGTGAGATGGCTGAGTCGAGGTAAAGTACTTGAGTGATTTGTGGAGTGCTTTGAAGAAATTACAGTATTTATTGAGAAGAAGGATCTGGCAAACTTTCCTCAGATCAATGATCAGAAGTGGGTCAGCAATTTGATGTTTTTCACAGCTCTCTCTGTTCATATGAATGAACTGAACTTAAAATTACAAGGTTTTGGAGTAAGTATTGACATAATGTTCAAATTCTTTGAAAGTAAACTTAAAATTTTCAAGGGAGACATTGAAACTAAAACTTCTAAGTATTTTCCTCGGATAAAAACGTATTTCAAGAAGGCCACTACCACGAGTGTAATTGAGTCCATACTTATGTACCAGAATATAGTAAACGCGTAATTTGAACAGTTCAGCGAAAGATTCAACCAATTTAGAAGCCTAGAACAGACCATTAAAATAATTAAGTATCCGCATGTAGTTGTTTACAGTACTTTGAAATTACAGAATTTCCAATGGATGCAAATTGACGATTTAGAGAAGCAACTTGCAGATTTTCAAGGTAGCATTTGGACTCATGTGTTTGTCAACTTAAGATCGAAACTTGAAAATCTGGAACGAAATCGTTTGACTAAAGAAGAGTGCAACTATGAACAAGAAACTTTGAGTGCTTGGAACAGAGTACCTGACACTTTTAGCGACATAAAAAATCTAGCGATGGCTTTGCTAACAATTTTTTCATCAACATATTTTTGTGAGACTTTGTTCTCAGCATTAAATAATATTAAAACGAACAAAAGAAACCAGCTAACAGATGAAGTTACTGGCGCTTGCTTGGCCTTTAAGTGCACCAAGTATGAACCTGAAATCAAAGAATTAGCAGACAAACTTCAGCACCAAAAAAGTCACTAATTTCTAGTTTTCCTACCATTTGATTATCATTGTTTTTATTATTGTTTTTTCCTAAATGTACATTGTTTTTCTGTTTTTGTTCATTTTATACTTGTTTTTGGTTGATTTTTCTTTGTTAAATGGCATTTAAATATATAAAATAAATATAAAAAAATATTTTTTTACTATGGTTGCAAATATCAAAAAAAAAATTAAGAATATTTCTATATGTGACATGGCACCTGAGTTAAGTTAGGGTTTTTCAAAATTTTGACACGCCAAGCTCAAAAGGTTCGCCATCACTGGTCTAGGGGAACTCTCTACCTTCTGCTCAATTTCACTGTGAACCTGAAACTGCTCTGATAAATAAAATCTAATTTTTAAAGCATTTGTATTGATCTCATAGAGGAAGGGGGCGGGATTAGAGATAGAAATATCACTGAAGAGAATGAATCATTGATTGGCTGCCTACTGTACGCCCTACACAGGGGATTGAGCTGGCAATGGGGATATATGCCCTGACCAGGAACTGAACCATGACCTCCTAGTTCATAAGTCATCGCTCAACCACTGAGCCACACCAGCTAGGCAATAAAGTCTACTTCTATTTTTTTATTAAATATTTATTGTTCAGATTATTACAGTTGTTCCTCATTTTACCCCCCATAGCACCCCTCCACCCAGTTCCCACCGCACCCTCCGCCCTCAATTCCCCCCACCCGCCACTGTCCTCATCCATACGTGCAATTTTTGTTCCATCTCTTCCCGCCTCCCCCACACCCCTTCCCCCTCACCAAAAATAGTCAGTCCACTCCCTTTCTATGCCCCTGATTCTATTATAATCACCAGTTTATTCTGTTCTTCAGATTATTTATTCACTTGATTTTTAGATTGACTTGTTGATAGATGTGTATTTGTTGTTCATAATTTGTATCTTTACCTTTTTCTTCTTCTTCCTCTTCTTAAAGGATACCTTTCAGCATTTCATATAATCATGGTTTGGTGGTGATGAACTCCTTTAGCTTTCCCTTATCTGTGAAGCTCTTTATCTGACCTTCAATTCTGAATGATAGCTTTGCTGGGTAAAGTAATCTTGGTTGTAGGTTCTTGGCATTCATCAATTTGAATATTTCTTGCCACTCCCTTCTGGCCTGCAAAGTTTCTGTTGAGAAATCAGCTGACAGTCGTATGGGTACTCCCTTGTAGGTAACTGACTGTCTTTCTCTTGCTGTTTTTAAGAGTCTCTCTTTGTCTTTTGCTCTTGGCATTTTAATTATGATGTGTCTTGGTGTGGTCCTCTTTGGATTCCTTTTGTTTGGGGTTCTCGGTGCTTCCTGGACTTGTAAGTCTATGTCTTTCACCAGGTAGGGGAAGTTTTCTGTCATTATTTCTTCAAACAGGTTTTCAGTATCTTGCTCTCTCTCTTCTTCTGGCACCCCTGTAATTCAGATGTTGGTATTGAAAACCTATTTGAAGAAATAAATATTCAAATTGATGAATGCCAAGAACCTACAACCAAGATTACTTTACCCAGCAAAGCTATCATTCAGAATTGAAGGTCAGATAAAGAACTTCACACATAAGAAAAAGTTATAGGAGTTCATCACCACCAACCAAGTATTATATGAAATGCTGAAAGGTATCCTTTAAGAAGAGGAAGAAGAAGAAAAAGGCAAAGATACAGATTATGAACAACAAATACACATCTATCAACAAGTGAATCTAAAAATCAAGTGAATAAATAATCTGATGAACAGAATAAACTGGTGATTATAATAGAATCAGGGGCATAGAAAGGGAGTGGACTGACTTCTTGCGGGGGGGGGGGGAGGGATGTGAGAGATGCGGGAAGAGACTGGACAAAAATCATGCACCTCAAAACAACAATGAGGTACCATCTCACACCTGTCAGAATGGCTATCATCAACAAATCAACAAAGGACAAGTGCTGGAGAGGATGTGGAGAAAAAGGAACCCTCGTGCATTGCTGGTGGGAATGCAGACTGGTGCAGCCACTGTGGAAGACGGTATGGAGTTTCCTCAAAAAACTACAAATGGAACTCCCATTTGACCCCGTGATCCCACATCTAGGAATATATCCCAAGAAAACAGAAAAACCAATCAGAAATGATATATGCACCCCTATGTTCATGGCAGCACAATTCGCCATAGCTAAGATCTGGAAACAGCCTAAGTGCCCATCAGCAGATGAGTGGATTAGAAAACTGTGGCCTAACCGGTTTGGCTCAGTGGATAGAGCGTCGGCCTGCAGGCTCAAGGGTCCTAGGTTCGATTCCGGTCAAGGGCATGTACCTTGGTTGCGGGCACATACCCAGTGGGGAGTGCAGGAGGCAGCTGATCGATGTTTCTCTCTCATCGATGTTTCTAACTCTCTATCCCTCTCCCTTCCTCTCTGTAAAAATCAATAAAATATTATTATTAAAAAAAGAAAATGTTATTAAAAAATAAAATAATAATAATAAAAAATAATAAAATATTATGAAAAAAAAGAAAACTGTGGTACATCTACAGGATGGAATACTATGCTGCTGTAAAAAAGAAGGAATTCTTACCATTTGCAACAGCATGGATGGAACTGGAGAGCATTATGCTAAGTGAAATAAGCCAGTCAATGAAGGAAAAATACATGATCTCACTCATTTATGGATAATAAAGACCATTATAAACTTATGAACAAAAATAGATACAGAGGCAGAGCAGCCTCGAACATTCTGTCAAACTAGAGCGGGAAGGCCGGGCAGGGTTGGGGGGCAGGAGGGAGGGGGGTAAGAGATAAACCGAAGGACTTGTATGCATGCATATAAGCATAACCAATGGACGTAAGACACTGCGGGGGAGGGAAGGCCAGAGGATTGTCAAGGGCGGGGAAAAAGGAGACATATGTAATACTCTTTGTAATACTTTAAGCAATAAAACAATTTAAAAAAATCGTGCACCTATGGATGAGGACAGTGGGGGCGGGTAAGGGCGGAGGGTGGGGTGGGAACCGGGTGGAGGGGAGCTATAGGGGGAAAAAAGAGGAACAACTGTAATTATCTGAACAATAAAGATTTAATTTAAAAAAAGAAAAGAGAAAAAAAAATAAAGTCCTACAATTGGCTCCTCGCTGAGGGGCGTGGCTAGGCCCTGGGGGCGTGGCTGCACTCTAGGGCGGTAAGAGCCAGTTTAAAGCCTGGCTGAGGCTCCGTGGCCCACGCCGCGGCGGCTGTTACCTGTGGAGGCATGGCGGAGCGCGCTTGCCTCTGCGGCCTGGGCTCCTCGCCGGGATGTGGGTGTCGTCAGAAGCGCCAGCGCACATCTGAGACTGCAGTCGCCGATGGCAAGCAGGCCCAGGAAGTAAAGCACGTGGAGGGGGACGCGGCGGCGCGGTGCTGCGCGGGGAGTGGAGGAATCCCCAGCCCCACGCCGCCCCCGCCGCCCCCGCCGCCCCCGCACCGCTCCCTGCAGGGCCTGCCCGTGGAGATGCTGGTGGCGATCTTCGCCTGCGTTCCCGGCACCGACCTGCCCAGCCTGGCCCAGGCCTGCACCAGATTCCACCGCATCCTGCACATCGACAGCATCTGGAGACGGCGCTGCCGCGAGGAGTTTGGCGTTCGTGAAAACCTGCAGAACCCGGAGACGGTCGGTATGTCCTATCGGGAAGTCTATGCGAAGCTGTTCCCGTACAGACAGATTTTGGGGTTGTGGCAGCTAGATACCGAGCACTACAGAACACTAGTGAGTGTCGCGGTGGACGGCTTAGGCATCACTGCCTGGAAATACAGGCCTTCCCTTCACACCCATGCGGGCGGCCCCATACATTTCAGGCCCTCGTTCAGAATTCGCCTGACGAAGAGGAAATCAGCCAAGGTGGAGTGCCTGGAGGGCCTCGACAACAGGCCCCACCACCGCCACATGCAGATTCGGAAGGACAGGTTCACGACCCAGTGCAAGAACACAGACCACGGAACGCATTTACCCAGGCGGCTTAGGGAAGAGGGGGGGCGGGTGGTGGAGGAGAGACAGCGGTATAACTGGCTGACCTACCGCCGCCTCTACCTCCCGCCGAGCCACCCGGACGACCTCATCAGGCCGGGCCTCTTCCAATACTACTACGATGCCTTCCACCTAAAGATCGCCATGCTCAGCTTCCATGGGAAGTACGCCAGGGTCACCAAGATCACGGGAGTCTCCAAGAAGACGGTAGAGATCCACCTCACGCGCCGCATCCAGCTGCGAGATGGCGAGTTCTTCCGCAACTTCGATGAGCTCTCCCGCGTGGTCCAGGAGATTGACGAGCAGGTGACCCGGGAGCAGCAGCAGCAGCAAGAAGACGGGACTGAGGAAAGCCAGGGCCATGGCTGGCAGAGCCCTGCCCAGCCCAGCGAGGGGGAGTCCGGGGCTGCAGCTTCGGAGGAGCAGCCTGTCCCGTTTGTTCTGCCTGTGGGCGTGCGCTCCATAGACCAGATCTACCCCGCCACCTGCAGGGTGTGTTTCTATGTCGTGGACACTGTTACCTTACCTGGCTTCGCCTACCCCAGGCGCTTCCCTGGAGTCTTCATCCTGTTCGATGAGAACCACTTTGGGTTCATCTGGCTGGAGTTGAAATACTTCTTCCTGTACAGCAGAGTCCAGAACACCTTCCAGAATGTGGAGGCACCGTCCCCGCAGGCTTTCCTGGATATGCTCAAGAACATTCAGTACATGCCCTAACTGGTTTGGCTCAGTGGGTAGAGTGTCGACCTGCGGCCTGAAGGGTCCCAGGTTCGATTCCAGTCAGGGGCATGTACCTTGGTTGCGGGCACATCCCCAGTAGGGGGTGTGCAGGAGGCAGCTGATCGATGTTTCTCTCTCATTGATGTTTCTAACTCTCTATCCCTCTCCCTTCCTCTTTGTAAAAAATCAATAAAAATATATCTTTGAAAAAACAAACAAAACCCAGGACCCTTCACTCTACAGGCTGACACCCTATCCACTGAACAAAACCGGCTAGGGCATTATTCTCAATGTATTTAAAGAAGAAGCAACTCGTGGTCACTGATCTTTAAAACCAGGTTTAAAGTTTAATTTGGGTCTCCCAACACAGTTAAACATTTGTAAAGTAATGTCCACATGCATTTTATAAAAGTAACAAAATTCTGATATCATTTTAAAAGGCACTTTTATATGAATCACCTAACATTTACATAAATCACCACAAAAATATTTATACATAAATAGCATCTACATAATAGCAGATTTAAAAAATGCTCAATAGTACAGCCCTGCTTGCAACACTAACATGCCATCTGGTCTAAACAGCCAGTGGCATAGGTATCCTGACTGTATCGAGTGGGTATAGGGTCAGGCCTCAGGCTTGTGGCAGGGCCACAAACAAGTCCCAGCCTGGAGGGCAGAGCTCTCCTACCGCAAGTAAGCCTGATCTTGTAGCCCTCCCTCATTCCTTCCTAAGTAGCTAATGTGCTGTGGGAGGTGCAGCAAGTGTTGTCAAACAAGAACATTTGTATACATGTTAATCTACTCTTATTTTAATCAGACTATAAAATAAAGCATAAGCTTGCAGGATGGGTGTTTTGTGTCCTCATCCAGGCATGGGAGATCCACTAAGCCCCAGCTATATTCTCTTGTCTGTCTTTTCTTCAATCCTTCACTGCCCTTCCTCAGGTTCACCCTTGGCTGTGCTGGTGAGGCACACGTGAAGTCTGCAAGTTTGTTTTTTTTCTGATAAACACCAGGGATGAATCCAATCTTTAATCAATAACCCCACTCCTACCCGTCACTCCCCACCTCCCAACACCCACCCCTCCCCCTGGGCTGACTGCTACTGCTGTTTGGGTGAAGCAGGATCAGGGAGGCCTCATGCAGAAGCTAAGTCCAAGTGTGTGGTTTGTGCTGGGCTCTCTTCCCTGACCTCAGGAGTAGAGCATGAGACTGAGGGGGAAGAATGCTGGGGCTTCTGCTGGAGGGAAAGAGAAGGAAACACCCATTTATTGAGCTCTTCCTCTAAGCCAGGCCCAGTGCCAAGCCCTCAACATGCACCTCTCTGGATCTGACAAGCATCCACTAAGCTGGGTGAGCACCATGATCCTCATTTTGCAGGGGAATTGAGCTTCTTGCCTAAGGTCCACATATCCAAAAGCACCAGCCCCTGAAACCTCAGCTTGGAGTCTTCATTTGGGTGCCCTTTGATTGGGGTCACTGTGAAGGGTTAATTTTCTGTGTCAACTTGACAGCGCTAAGGGTTGCCCAGGTAGGTGGTAAGCTAAGGGTTGCCCAGGTAGGTGGTAAAACAACGCTGGGTGTGAATGGATGGGGCTAGCTTTTGATTCAGTAGATGAGTAAGGAGATCTTATAGAGTGTTGGGGGGCTTCCTCCAAATTCTGGGGGAACAAGAGGAATAGAAAGAGGAAAGAAGAATGAATTCTCTCTTCTTTGGCTGAGATGTCCATCTTACACACACACTCGCACACACACACACTCACACAAGTCTTGGATTTCAGAGAGGAAGAGACAGGGATAATAGAAACATCAGTGATGAGAGAGAATCACTGATCAGATGCCTCTTGCAACACAGTATGTGCCTTGACAGAGAACAGAACCGTGACCTCCTGGTTCATAGTTGAAGCTCAACCACTGAGCCTTGCCAGCCAGGTGTGCGATGGCTATAAATATACCTGCCCGTGAACATTGGAGTTCCTGGTTCTCAAGACTTCAAACTCTAGGCTTTACAGCAGCTGCCCTTTATTCTCAGGCCTTTGGCTTCTGAGTGGGGGTCACTCCATGGGCTCCCTGGTTCTCAGACCTCCAGATTTAGACTGAGTTATACCATTGGCTTTACTGGTTCTCCAGTTTGTAAAGCACAGATAACATGAGCCTAGTCCTATAAATGTCTTACATACGTCCATGTAGACCCTATTGGTTAGTCCGGAGGACGTGCCTAATACAGGGATCTAGCACAGGCAGTACCTCACCCCCGCCCCGTCCCGCGCTGTCCCCCGATTTCCCGCGCTGACCCCCGCTGCCCCTCGGCCCAAGGCCCGGAACTCCTCCGCGAGACCCAGCTACCGCGAGCGTAAGACCCTGGAGACGTCCGGGCTCGGGAGGACGCACCACGCACGTGCGGGGCGGGGCGCGCGGCGTTGCCGTGGTTACAGACGACGCGCCCCGGCGACTAGCGGGCGGGCGCTTCCTGGGCGGGACTTGGCCGCCGGAAGTGTGTGGCCGTCCGAGGCCATGGCGGCGCTTGGCGTCGTCTGCATGCTGCTCGGGGCAGCGGCCGGCCCGTTCGCCGGCGCCTTGAGCGAGGAGTTCTGGGTCAGCCAGTCGCCGGCCCACCTGCTGTCGGACAGGGCGAGCTACAGACGGTAAACGCGTGGCCGGGCTGTCGGCGTGGCTCCCTGGTGGCGGCGGGGGCGGGGCGGGGCGGGGACACAAGCCGGGGTGGCCCGAGGCGGATGCGACCCCGGAGACCCCTGGAGGGCTGGCTGTGCTCCGCGTGGAGGGCAGGCTCGGGACCTGTGAGCTGATGCGGGTTCCTGCCCGAGTTTCCTGGAGCCCCAGACTCGGCGGTTCGAACGGGACGGTTCTAGGAGCGCAGCTTTGTTTGTGTGCGCGGGGCCTTCAGTCTCCACACAGATGCTGATGCTCACGTGTCGGGCCTGAGAAATGAGGGTCCGTGCGGGTCATCTTCGAACCAAGTAGACCTGTGCGGGGTGAGAGGCGCAGAGGTGGCAGATGGGCCAAGCCCTGGGCGACGCACAGTCCGTCCATCTGTAGTCACGGGACCTGTGGGAACACAGCGTGGAGAAGGGGGATGAGCATGGGGAACGGTTGCCATAGACGCGCAGGGCCCGGGCCTGGGCCTTCGTAGCAGATGGGGTCGCTTTGGAGAGGGCAGCGGTTCTCAGAGTGTGCCCAGGGACCCCTGGACGTACCATTTCAGTGGTAATACCGGAGTGGGGGTATTTGCCTTTCCACTCTCTTTCTCCCACTGGTTTACATCGTGTGTGTCTCCCCCCTCCCACCCCCATGCCACCTGTGATATCACAACACATTGAATGCAGCAGCAGATGGAAAAATTTACAAACATTGCCACTCTTCTCACCAGTTATTTTTGTTTTGAAAAAATATATACTTACTTTTTATTGGAAAAGGTTAATAATATGTAGTGGATGTATTCCTTTGAAGCGAATTAACGCATGCCTTTTAACGTTCTTGCATTCACTTTTAATGCAGGAATTATTTACAGATTCCACCCACGTAAACAACAGCCTCCTGGGGTCCTCGGTAATTACTGAGAGTGTAAAATGGGCTGGAGGCTAAACAGTTTGAAAACCACGGGAGGACTGATTCTCGGGTTCTGCTCACCGAGGCGGCCGGGCTTCGTTGTCAGTCATTGCCAGTTGTTAAGCACATGGTGCTCCGACCTGCGGGCTCTGTAAGCCTTCGGTCAGACGGTCAGATGGCCAGATGGAAGTGGGTGGGCCGCTGGCTCCACCTCACAGACTAGAAGCTATTGGACGCATCGGGGTGGGTGATCACCTGTGGCTCTCTGGTGCCTCCGGGTTTTCTGTCCAGAGCCCTCCACACTGAGGGGCCGCTGTCCTGCTCCCCCCTGCCAGGTATCTTCTGTATGACGTCAACCCCCCGGAGGGTTTCAACCTCCGCAGGGATGTCTACATTCGCATGGCCTCCCTCCTGAAGATCCTGATGAAGTCTGAGGAGTGGGTGATGGTGCTGCCCCCCTGGGGCCGCCTCTACCACTGGCAGAGCCCCGACATTCACCAGGTCCGGATTCCCTGGTCCGACTTCTTTGATCTTGAAAGTCTCAATAAAAACATCCCCGTCATGGAATACGAGGACTTCATTGCAGGTGAGCGGTGGTTCTGGTGTGGACCAGCAGGCCAGGCCCGCGGGCCGTCTCATTGGGTCTGTGGTTGTACATCTCGTAGCCTTTGCTCGGTGGAGGGGCCCTGTGTCCTTCCGTTTCCCACACGACCAGTGACCTTGGTTTTGCCTTAATTTTTCTAGGGAAGTAGATGTGAAGTGTTATGAGCTCTGTGCCTCCTCGCCTCTGACAGCCTGGGAGTCAGGGAAGTGCAGTTAGAGAGCCGCCGCCACGGAGGCCGGGGCTGTCCTAGCTCCTCTCAGCTCCGTGCGGAAGAGGCCATTTTACCAAAACACCACGTGTGTGTGGCGCTGACCTTGCGATGTCCACCGCAGTGCTGGTGAAACTCGTGACGATGCGTCATTTATTTAGTCCTGCTTGAAGATTTTCTTAGAGTAAAGGTATTTAGAGCTTACTGTTGCTTTGTTTAGAAGACATAAACTTAACATATCAGTGATCTGTCTTTTCTGCTTCCCTAGAGAGGCCTAGGAGAGCCAGTCACACTCTTTAAGCCCCTGATACACAGTCGAATTAATGATGAGTCATGGTCTTTAAGCTGCTGATACTTGTAACAGTTACTGGTGGGCACTACTCTGTGATGTTGCTTGATTTCCTACTCTGCAGGGATCTGGGCAGCTTAGAATCGGGGCTCACACTGAGGATGATGGCTTGCACATCTTCATTTTTCAAGTTCTATGAACGCTGCAGGCCTGGAACGACATAGTGTCTTCTCAGAAGAGGCAAACTCTGAGACTGTACAAAGCATTCTTGGAACTCTCCCTCCCCCAGTGCTGGGGTCCAACCCCAGCAGGTCCAGGGGTCCCCAAAGGTGTGGACGGAGTCGGCGAAGAAGGAATGACACGGAGACAGCGTTCAGTTGATCAGCGGCCTAGCCAGGATCTCTAGCCAGGATCTCCAGCCAAGTTCTGTTCAGGATCTCCAGCGAAGTTCTGGTTAGGATCTCCAGCCAGGTTCTGTAGCCATGTTCCCTTGCTAGGTTCTCCAGCCAGGTTCTCCAGGTTCTCCAGCCAGGTTCTGTAGCCAGGTTCTGTCCAGGTTCTCCAGCCAGGTTCAGTCACCAGGTTCTAGTCAGGTTCTCTTGCCATGTTCTAGCCAGGTTCTGTAGCCAGGTTCTGTCTCTAGGTTCTTCAGCCAGGTTCTCTTGCTAGGTTCTGTCTCTAGGTTCTGTGGCCAGTTTCTGTCCAGGATCTTTTGCCATGTTCTCTCGCTAGGTTCTGTCTCTAGGTTCTGTGGCCAGTTTCTGTCCAGGATCTTTGGCCATGTTCTCTCCAGCGAAGTTCTTCTGTCTCTAGGTTCTGTGTAGGTTCTGTGTCTAGGTTCTGTGTCCTGTTGTCTTGTTACATCTGTATTTATACCAGTCGATTCCAATCCTATCAATCTCTATTCCAAAGGTTAGGGCGTTTCTTATCTCCATTCCAGGGAGTAAAGATTATGTAGCTTGAGCATGATTGTTCATAGTTAAAGTGATTAATTACCTGCCTGGCACTTAGTTAAGGGGTTTTATTCCCTCCCTAACTTCAGGGGAAAATCCCTACCTGGGGAAACAACCTTTCTCAGAGAGGTGACCTTGGTTAAAACACATAGTGCCAAGAAGGTGAGCAAACATATTAAGAACAGTATTCCATATATGCCAGGTCCCTTGAAACAGCAAGGATGGGCCGGCTCCCAACACCCCAGCCCAAGAGGGGAGATGTAGCGTGGTGCTTAGTCCGACTTGACTTAGCCTGGTTTTGAACCTGGGCCACGGAGCTTCCCAGAGAACCTGCCCTTCGCCTTCCTGCAGGGTGGGGTGTGGGTTTCCCGACAGACGGACACAGAGACTGGTCTGGGCCTTAGCCATTTGAATTGTGCTTAATGACTGGAAACTGCAGGTGTGTGGGGACAGGAGACAGGAGTCCTCCCTGCTGCTGTCCAGGCCCCATCCCTGGACCTAAAGCCACCAGGGGGAGGGAAGATGGAGTGCCCTGGGTGAGGCGCTTGGCTTTGCCTCCACCCTATCTGACGAGCTGACTCTGCTCGGCTGTTTCCTCCCCTACAAAAGGGGACAGACACGGGCCCATCCTAGGATGGAGTTCTGGGGGGTGCAGTAGAGCACCTGGCCGCATACCAGCCTCTCGGTATCGGATCACGGTCCCTCACTGTGAGGGGAGCCCTGGAGCTCAGCGTCAGGTGCCCCGCCGTGCAGATGTCAGTGCCCCAGTGAGGCAACGTGGACAAGACACCGGAATGTCACTTGCTGTGGCTCTCTTGTCACTGGCTCATTCCTCCCATCTTCGAACAAATCTTTGACCACCACAGATGTGGGGGACACACCTGGGTGTAGGTGGGAGCAGTGGGTGGGGACACAGGCCCCTGCTCTTCTGGAGCTCCTGTGGGGAATGGGGAGCAGAAAATAAAGAATGTAAATGAAGCTGCCTGGGCTGGGTGGCTCGTTGGTTGGAGCATTATCTGTGCACCAAAAGGTTGTGGGTTCAATTCCTGGTCAGGGTACATACCTAGGCTGTGGACTCGGTCCCCATTCAGGGTGGGGCGGGGCGTGTACGGTTGGCAACTGATCGATGTTTCTCACATTGATTCCCTCCCTCCCCCTTCCTCCTCTCCCTCTTTCTAAAATGAATAAAAACATATTCTCAAGTGAGGATTTTTAAGAAAGAATATAAATAAGCCCTTGGAACCGGCAGTGTTTGAGGTGGTGAAGGTGCGTGGAGAAAGGAAAGCTGGAAGGGTCCACAGTGTTGGAGGGGCAGGTGGCCAAGGCCCTGAAGGGCACCTGAGGGATGTAGTTTGAATGGCCTCACAGAGGTCAAGAACAAGCCCTGGGCGATGGCTATTCAGAGGCCCCTGGGAGGGAGACGCTGATGACTGGAGGCACAGTGGGGAGGCCAGCCCCAGGGGGAGCCCCCGGAGAGGAGGGTGAAGGAGTGAGTGGGGCCTGTGGCCGGCAGGAGGAAGAGAAGAGGGGGAGCAAGGCCAGGTGCCGTAAGAGGCCAGGGTGATGTGGCCTGGACAGCTCCACCCACCCAGCCCACCCATCCCTCCAGGGACCCTGTGCCCGACGTCATTCGTTCTGTCAGAAGCCCCACTTTGGAGGCCGCCTTCAGTCCTTGGAAAGAAGGGGCCCTGCAGTGATAATCCTCTGCCGGTGCTTTGGCGACGATTTACCGTCAGCTCTTGGTCTCTTCCAGAGAACGGTGGGCCCTTCATTGACCAGATTTATGTCCTGCAAAGCTACGCGGAAGGGTGGAAAGAGGGCCCCTGGGAGGAGAAGGTGGACGAGCGGCCCTGCCTCGATCCGCCGCTGTACTCGCAGGACAAGCACGAGTACTACAGGTACGACGGCGAGCTCTGCCTGTCGGGCGGAGGTCATCCCGGCATCTGGAGCCCACGTGGGGCCACGTGACCACACTCCCCGCGTGCAGCCAGCCGCCTGGCCCCCGCCCACAGATGCCTCAGGTCACCTGGACACCAGTGTTTACCTTTCCCCACGTTGTTTATGGCGTGTGAACCAGGTCCTGGGAGTGGTCTTGTCACCCCAGTCCTAAGGGGCCCTCGGAAGACCTCCGCCCCATCGGCCCCCAGGCGGGCGCCCAGGCAGAGTGACACGGCAGCTCTAGAGGAGTGTTGTAGGGACCGTGACATCAGCGCGGGCGCTGAAGCCTGAAGGGTCGCTTCCATCAGGTTCCCTCTGGAGGGCCCTGCTCTCCCGGCCTTACGCCCGATTCCTGAAAAGAGCTCCAGTGGTCACACCAAGTCAGAGAAACGCACGTTTCTCTAGAAATCCTTCCCACAGCATCACTCCCTCTAACAGGGACCTTCACTGAGAGTCCCTGGGTTTATTGAGGCTCAGGTGTGCGTGCACATCCAGGTGGTACTGCCTGCCTCTGGGAAACAAACTGAGCTGAGGGGTCCTGTGGCTCTTCTTTTCCAGGGGATGGTTTTGGGGTTATGAAGAAACAAGGGGGCTAAACGTTTCCTGTCTGTCTGTTCAAGGATCGGCTTCTGTCATTGCACCTATGCTTTTGAAAAACACGCCAGCACGGTAGGTGCCTGCACCGTCCTGGGTCAGTGAACGAGAGTGTGCATGTGCATGTTCACGTGTGAATGTGTGTGGCGGCGTGCATGCATGCACATGCATGGGTAAATACACGTGTGAATGAGTACATATGAATCTTTGTGTGGGTGCATGTGCATACGTGTGTGCACGTGTGCATGTGTATGTGCACATGTGCACTGTGTCCTGGTGGCATTGGCATGCCTCCTGGCTGTGGCCTGTGTGGGGTTGCTGGAAAGTTAGACCTGGCCTCCGCCCCCACACTCACTCCGCAGCGAGGCAGGACGGCCCTGGGATCCAGGAGGAGGCTCCGTGTCCCTGGGGAAAGGCCAGGGAAGGGCCCCAGAGCTGGCTCAGCAGCACCCACACCCTGGGCTCTGCGGCGGGCAGTCTGGTCCCCACGGGGTGCTCCTCGGAGCCACTGCTGCTCACACCGTCTTGCATTGTTAGTCACCGTGGGCTTGGTGACCCGGGTGCAGTAGCTGGGACAGGCGAGACTCCATGGCCGCCTAGAACTGCCCAGAAATGAACCCTCTCGGGAGCATGGTGTTAGGGGCAGCGGTAGTGCCCTCTCCGAGCTCGCCCCTGTGCCTTCTGGCCCTGGGCCCGCTCGGAGGCTGCCCTGTGGAGCGCGTCGGTAAACGTGGTTAAAGTTAAGCTTTCTTTCCTGTTTAAAAACAGGTCCGTGATGTTAGACAGAGCAGAGAACCTCCTCCACGACCACTACGGGGGAAAGGAGTACTGGGATGTGAGTGCTGCCTGCGGGCCTTGCTGCATGTTCTCCGTCGTTTAGTTTTGAGCAGTTAAGACCGTGGTGGTCCGGGTGGGGGTGGGTCCGGGTGGGGGCTGAGCTGGGCACCCGCCTGGGGGCCGATGGGCGGAGCGCTCAGCTGCCCTGTCTGCACCCCCAGACGCGGCGGAGCATGGTGTTCGCCAGGCACCTGCGTGCCGTGGGCGACGAGTTCAGGAGTAAATATCTCAATTCCACCAACAAGGCCGACAGGATCCCCGACGAGGAGGACTGGACCAAGCTGAAGGTAGTTTCTGTCTCTCTCTAATTAGAGGAAATGTAAGTCAGCTCTAGAGATGCGTAATGACAATCCCTTAATTTACAGCAGGGGGTGGCAAGATTGTCACCTTCACTGTCGCCCCCTTAGCGCAGTCCTCGCTCGCTACTGTAACGACCGCGGGTGCTGGTCATCGGGACGCTCCCCCCCCCCCCCCCCCCCCCACGCACGCGCTTGGTCCTGGTGCAAACCTAGGGAAATTGCTGGGAGAGTTTCTCTTCAGTGAAATGGACGGGAAATGACGCAGGTTCTAGACCAGGGGTGGGCAAACTTTTTGACTCGAGGGCCACAGTGGGTTCTTAAACTGGACCGGAGGGCCGGAACAAAAGCATGGATGGAGTGTTTGTGTGAACTAATATAAATTCAAAGTAAACACCATTACATAAAAGGGTACGGTCTTTTTCTTTTTTAGTTTTATTCATTTCAAATGGGCCGGATCCGGCCCGCGGGCCGTAGTTTGCCCACGGCTGTTCTAGACGGTTGCTGTTAGAGTAAAATCAGGTCACAGATATGCAAGCAGATGGTAAAAGATGACCAGTTACGTTCAGTGGTGTCTTTATAATACAAGAGCAATAAAGGAAAAATAGCAGAATTCATCCAACCACACAGAAGCACCACTGACGCTTTCCGTCCAGCATCATCCCTTTACACACTTTCTTTTCTGAAAGGTTGGGTTTTCCTATAATTTAATTTTAAGAAATGTTATGTTGCTTTTTCACATTGACATAGTTTTTAAGTATAACGTAGTTCTTTGACCTTTCACTGTGGTTTTTAAGAGCAGACTATTTCGTAGGCAGGAACACAGTTTCACCTGCTTATTCTCTTACGACACATGTGGCTATTTTAGAATGGAATGGCATAGGTATGTGGGTAGTCTTTACTGGAAAAATACAGTGTTAAGTGGAAGGCTTTATTTTAATTTTTAAAAATGTTTTTTATTGATTTGAGAGAGAGAGGAAGGGGGAAGGATATAGAAATAGAAACATCGATCTGCTGCCGGCTGCCTCCTGCACACCCCCTACTGGGGATCAAGCCCACAACCAGGGCATGGGCCCTGGCTGGGAATCAACCGGTGACCTCTTGGTTTACGGGCCAACACTCAACCGCTGAGCCACACCAGCTGGGCGGGAGGTTTTTATTTTCAATTAATTTGTATGTTTCATTTACCTGTTTCCTTGCACTGAGATCAGAAGGTACGGTAGTCACTCCAGGGCCTTAGGGAGCATCCTGTCCGCCTGAGGGTCCCTCAGACAGACACACGGTGTGGGACGCTGAGTTTGGAGCACTGTCCCCTCCGCCTCCCCTGAGCGGCAGCGCCTGGACGCCGCCCCAGCTCCCAGGCCCGCCCAGCATGTCCCGCCTCTGCAGGTGGAGCTGGGCTCCTCGCTGGGGGGCCCCTACCTCGCCGTGCACCTGCGGAGGAAGGATTTCATCTGGGGCCACCGGGAGGACGTGCCCAGCCTGGAAGGAGCTGTGAAGAAGATACGCAGCCTCATGAAGACCCACGGGCTGGACAAAGTGTTTGTGGCCACAGACGCTGTGAGGAAGGGTACGCAGCCCTGGCTCTGTCGTCCTCACCCCCGTTGTGTCTGGGCAGACCCACATGCATGCTGACCCTCGGCTGTGCTGCTGGGAGGGCGACCTGAATTTTGTGGTGTTGTCCTCTCCGCCCTCTGCTAGCTCCTGGAGCATCAGCGTGTCACAGAGCGTGCGTGTAATCCTGGTAGGCAGACACCAATGGCAGCTCAGATCCCCATTCAACAGCCGCGCCTTTCAATTTGCAGAATATGAGGAGCTGAAGAGACTGTTACCCGAGATGGTGAGGTTTGAGCCCACGTGGGAGGAGCTGGAGCTCTACAAAGACGGAGGCGTGGCCATCATTGACCAGTGGGTCTGTGCGCATGCCAGGTGCGTGAGCGACCAGGTGCATGAGTCTCCACAGTCACAAGAGAGAGTCCTGCGTGCCGTGCGTGGGCCACTGCCCAGCCCCCTGCCCCCCGGGAAGGCCCTGTCACCGGCACTCCCTAGGCTGCTGTCAGGTATTCGTCTCGTCCCCGTGGCCCGTGCTGTGCTGTCGTGATTGCTTCCCCGCCCCCTCCTCTAGCTGCGGGAGGATGAGTGTGGGGCAGCTTCATTCCCAGACCTGCCCCGCCTGCCGGCCAGGAGCAGCCCCCGGCCTGGGACTGTCCTGGGGGAGGCAGCCGCGCAGGGTGGGTCCCGGGCCTCCCTGTGGACTCCTCTGAGGACTCTGTGCCCGCTGGCACTGGGGGAAGGCCAGAAAGAACTTTTGGAGTAAAACGGCAAGTAGCCGTGGAGCAGCTTATCTCCTTCTGCGCCAAGATTCTCGGACTCCTGGGTGGAGGCCATTTGGTTCTGATGGGTCAGCGTGTGCATCTGCCCTTGTGTGTGCCGGGCGCTCCCCCGGGTGAGGGCCCGTTTCCTCCGCCGAACTGGGGGGCGGGGAGCAGGCTCAGCCCCAGTGGCGGGGATGGCGGTGCTGGGGCTGAGAGACAGCCTGCAGCTCGGCCACCACCCGGGTTCTGAGTGAGGGCCTGCCAGCTCTGTCCCCTCCGCCCCCAGAGCCTGTGGAGATTGTAGGCGAGGGCTACGAGGCCGGTCTCCCGTAGACCCACGCCTGGCGGACCTGCAGGGCAGACCTGGTGCGATTGTGCCCAGGCTGCCATCCTGGGGCTGGCGGCTGCAGGCGATGGCCCCCCGCCGCCCTGGCCGTGGGGACAGCCTCGGGCCCAGGGCCTCAGGCCGGGCAGGTGTCTGCGGGGTTGTGCTTGTGACCGGTGAGTTCCGTGCACGACTCTGGTGACCCCTCTGTTGCTTTGCAGGTTCTTCATCGGCACCTCTGTATCCACATTCTCTTTTCGGATTCACGAGGAAAGGGAGATCCTGGGGTTGGACCCCAAGACTACATACAACCGGTTCTGTGGGGACTTGGAGAGAGCGTGTGAGCAGCCCACGCACTGGAAGGTTGTGTACTGAGCTGGCACTCGGAGGCCCGTGCCCTGCACCCATTGTACCCGCGGTGGACTCAGGGCTTCCCCTAACGTCACATGTAGCTGTGGTGTTGCTCCTGCCCTTGGCTGGTGGCTAGACAGGCAAACGTCATGTCTCGGGGTCTCAGGCCCAAGGAGGCCACACACACATGCACAGCCCATGGCCACATGAGCACAGCGGGAGCTGTGCTGCGCCTGGAGCTGTCCCTGTTCCTGTGTCTTCTAGCTTCGCTGCCCATGCAAAGGCACTGCCACTGGGGGCTCTGGTGGTCTTTTCTGTCAGGATCTGAAGCCGTGTGTCAGCCACAGCAGGGCCCGCGGCATGCTTTCCTCGGCCGTGCTTGGCTTCTCCAGGGAGTCGGCAGGCGTGTGCAAGCAGCTCCCGTCTTGGGGCCGCAGAGCTGGCCGGGCCCTGGGGCTCAGTGTGATTTGAGTCTGTGGGTCAGTCATTGTAACTCACTGTTGCCACAAAGCACAGTATAGTTCTGCCCTTCGCCCTGAGCGAGACCTCCTGCGAGCTGGAGGGAGGTGAACGGCTGCCTGCAGGGCGGGTGGGAGGGGCCTGAGACTGGTCGCTCTCCCCCTGTCTGGGCCAGGAAGTTACACTCAGGTCTTGAGCAACTTGGCCTGTGCAAGCGGAGAGAAGCGTCCTCCCCACGCCCAGCTGCTGCCTCTGCATCTGTGGTTGTCACTCAACACCCCGACCTGTGTGGCGGGAGGGGCCTAGCAGGCCAGCTGTCCTCGGCTGTCCTCCAGGGGCCCTTTCTGAGGCCTCGGAACTGCTACCCGGGGCTGGGGGTGGGGGGATGCCCCCGGGCATGTGTGTCGGCTGTGGAACACTGCCAGGGGCCCGCCCTGTCCCCTCTGTAACTGGGAACCCTGACTTCAGGGACACCTGGGTGCACAGCCAAGGGCACATGGCCCTTCTGCTGAGCCGGCAGCCAGGACATGGGGTCGAGGCACGGCCTCCATTCTCCGTCTCCTTCCCAGGCTTCGGAAATCTGTGAACACACAGGGCCCTTGGTGTCAGCTGTGCAGGCTGAAGTGATGATATATTTATTCTATTCCATTTGTACATTCACACGTTATTAATAAAATAAATGTTCTAGAAAGCAGAATCCTAGAAATGGCGCCTTTTCTACGCTGGAGCATCCTTTAGGCTGGAAGCTGGATGAAGCAGTGTGGGCTGTGGTCACCCCTTTTTAAGGGAAAATAGTGCTTTGTCATCGTGGTGCTGCAGGAGGGCATGTGCCAGCGGGAGTGGGTGAGCCATGTGCGGAGGCCGCCTGCCTCCTGTCCATGGTGCCATCTGCTGCCCAGCTCGTGAGAGAAAACTCCACTGTTGGAGCGACTGAGAACGTCAGCCTCAAGCCTGCGGAGGCAGCAGCGTTGTCCTGGGTCTGCATCCTGGTGGAAAGAGCAGCGAGAAATCCCACATTGGAGGGTGGGAGACACTTGGGGGAAAATGGCAGGAGGGGAGCTCCGGGCCCAGGGCCGAGTTCCCCAAGGACCTGGGACATGGCCTCCCTCCATGGCCCAGCACACTGGTCATGGTTACCCACCTGGCATCAAGTCCCGGGACCAGCGGGCAGCTTCGCTGGTGTGAGAGGTGGCACGTTGTGGCCCTGGCCAAGCCCAGGAGGGGCAGTCGGTGCCGCTGGACGGGGCCATCAGGGCGCGCAGGCACTGCTCCCCGGGGCGGGACTGCTTGGGTGACTTTACCTGGGACGTGGCACCTTATGGCATCGGCCTGCCCAGCTCTGAAAGCCCGGCCACCTCCGGGGCCTGTCCCAGCACGCCATCTTCCCTGGAGGGGAGGGGAGGAAGCGGTCCTTTATGAATAGCGACAGTGTTTGCTTCCTGTGGTCGCAGCCTCTACCAGGCGGTCTGGCTGCGCGGCCCTGCTCTTGGGAAGTGTTTGGAGTGTGCGTGTGGGGGGGGGGGGGGGTGTGTGGGGTTGTGTCCTCCATGCAGGGCCGCCAGAGGATGGGCTGTCGGGGGACAAACCTTACAGTCTTGACCTTGAGCCAGAGGGACCTCCAAGGAGTCCCATACTGGGATCCACGGGGTCATGGTGGGCTCTCCCAGGCGGAGGCCGCTGGGCCCTGGGCTGCGTGAAACTTCTGATGGACAGGCCTGGGGACACGGGCCCAGCCCCACTCTCTCTCACCTGGGACACGGGCCCGGCTCCGCTCGCTCTTACCTGGGACACGGGTCCGGCCCCGCTCTCTCTCACCTGGGACACGGGCCCGGCCCCGCTCGCTCTCACCTGGGACACGGGCCCGGCCCCGCTCGCTCTCACCTGGGACACGGGCCTGGCCCTGCTCTCTCTTACCTGGGACACGGGTCCGGCCCCGCTCTCTCTCACCTGGGACATGGGCCTGGCCCTGCTCTCTCTTACCTGGGACACGGGCCCGGCCCCAATCTCTCACCTGGGCCTTGCTGTCACACCAGTGGATTTGCCCCGAGGTGGGTGGGGCTCCTGCTGTGACCACTGTGCCCCCTGGGCTCGCTGGGACTTCAGGCCCTGAGTAGAGCTGTCATTTCAGATGAGAGCCTCGGCCCAGAGGGAGGGCTGATTAGGGCTGCACAGCCTCTCCAAGTGGGTTGCCCTGTCAGTGTCAGCCCCTTTCTCTTCCTCCAAACAAGGGAGCCCCCAGGAGCCCCTCACTGCCATGCAGACAGACGACCTTGGGCCTGGCCTGCGGCGTCGTGTCGCTTGCTCATACTGCGCCTTGTCCGCTGTCCTGGGCGGGGAGGTGGGGACCACAGCCAGACCCGAACCCGGGCTCCACAGCCTGAGGGTGACCGAGGCCACTCAAGGAGCGGAGTTTGGGCCACACGCGGTGGCGCATGGGAGAAACCACAGAGCGGGCCGAGGAGGGCCCCCACCCAGAAGGAGGGGACAGAGGGCCCCTGAGACGGCCGCCAGGGCCTGGCAGTCGGCAGACGGCCTGCGGATCCAGTAACCCGGTTTCCTGGCCCCAGGGGTGCGCGGCCTCCTCACAGCGCGCTGCTGGCTCCCAGGCCATCTGTTCCCGCGGCCGCCTCATCGCTCCTCGCGGCCACATTAGCTGACTAATGAAGGCTGATGCTGCAAGAAATGGCCCGTGGCACATCAAATCTCTCATTTCGATGAAGAGGCCTTTTTAGGACAAACCAGGGCCGCTTCGTGTCCCTCACGGCTGGGCCTGGGCAGCCACGGCCGCCTTTGTGCCCAGGGGACAAGTACGCGACCACCGCAGTGCCGTCAGCACTGTGCCCTGCGCAGCTCGAGAGGAGGCGATGAGCCCGCACGCGTCCGGCAGCCGGTAGAGCAGGCACCCCGTCACCTCGCTGACAGGCTGGACCAGGGTCCGGGGCTCAAGTCCCCGCTCCCACCCCCCACCCCCCTACTGCCCTCCTGGCCCTCAGCTTCAGGGAACAACAAGCACAGGAGCGAGGCAGCGTCAGCGACATGACGCCAAGTCAGAGAAGGACCAGGAAGCCTCCGGAGACAGAGGTTTGAGGAATGAGTGACGTTTCGCTGCCAGGATGAGAGGGGACTAGAAGGCCATCCCAGAGAGGAGGGTGGCCCCGGAAAGGACGGCCAGGCCATTGGTGGTCGACTGTGAGCACGGGGGCTGGGCTGGAAGGCCAGACGTGGGGGGAGCCATCTGAGCCAGCTGCCCACACCTGAGGTGCCCGCTGAGCAGTCCTGGGGACCCTGGGACACAGGCTGAGCCCAGAGAGGTTAAGGGGAACCCCGGAGGCCCCATCGTAGAGAAGTGTGAATCACGGAGGCCGCAGGAGCCTGGCAGCTCTGGTCCCCGCAGGCCAAGCCCTGGCTTTCCCGTGGCAGGAGGAGGAGCCAGCCAGGGCCTGGGCAGGCAGGGGACAGGGCCTAAGCCCCGAGTTGAGGCATCCTGATGGAGCCAGGTCCCCAGAAGGAATAGGGACGTGAGTTCTGGGGGCCTCACTCTGAGTGGAAGGGCAAAGGGAAGAAAAGCCCCCTTCCCAGAGTTTCTGACCCCAAGTCATTCTCCTGCCCCCTTGTTCAAGGGTTTAAAGCCCCCGTGTGCGTGCGTACACACACACACACACACACACACACACACACTGTACTCCCAGTGATGCCTTGGGCTCTGGCAGAAGCACACACAGACCCTCTGGAGGGATGCACCCTCCATGCTCCATTCCCGCCCAGGGAGCCGGAACCCACACCACAGGGTCAGCAGCCATGCGAGGGGGCCGTGCGCACGGCAGAAACCTCTCGGGCAGAACCACACTCCAGACAACTGGAACAATCCAATCAGAATAGAAAGTAACTTGATGGACACGTTTACAGACATGAAAGAGAGTATGGGAGTATGACAGAGGACCAAGAAACCAACGAAAATAAAATGTAACTTCCAGAAATAATAATAAAAAAAGATTGACATTAGAAATGCAAGAGTTAAACAGTTGATTCCACACTAAAAACCCACTGTGAGCAGAATGGTAATTGAGGAGGTGACCCAGCAAGGAGCCCAGACACCAGAAGAAACCAACGGCAACACGAAGGGATGGAGATGAGAGGATGCGCAGGTCTCGCCCCCGTCGCTTGATGTCCTAGGAGGGACCAGGGGTGTAGGGCAGGACCCGGGAAGGAGGTTTGAGCTGGGGGATTTTCCAGACATCGATCCTGGTGTTCAGAGGCCCATGGAACCCCGCAGCTCAAACAACTAGAGATCCAGAGAGTGACCGGGAGTGCAGGGACGTGGAGACCGAGGAGGCCTGCGAGTCCCAGGAGTCAAGAGCCAGCAGTTTCCTGATGACCCCCCGAAGTGCAGCCACAGGCCCACAGATGGAGTCTCACAGCAGCAGGGGTGGGACACGGGAGCCGTCCGTCAAACCTGGAGACAATGCTGCCAGCCCGGGCTTCTGTTACCAGCAAAACTCCCTCTCAAGACTCAGAGCGACTACAGGCTTTTCCAGGCAAAGGAAAACCGTAAGCAGACCTCTGCTTACTAAAGACAGGAAATAAAGATGTAAAAAGAAAAACAGAGGCGAGGAAGCCGTAAACACGAGTGAAAACAACGACGTCGACTTTGTTTGGAAATAACCAGATGGTCCCGGAGGCCAGGGCAGGTGCGAGCAGAGGTAAGGGTCTTAGGGACCACAGAACATTGGAGAAGAATCAAGAGGTTGAACGACTTCAGACCCTTCATGGGAAATAGATTAAAGATTTAGATTCCCTCAAATGATACCAATAGAGTCTACCTCTCCAAGAAGTTCGAGGGGCAGTCAATGGAATGAGGGGAAAAAAGAGAGTAAATCAAACCAAAGGAGGCAAAATAGAAGAAAAGGACGAAGGAGCAAAGACAATATAGAAAGGTACCGGAAAACCCAAATAGATCAGATCCCAGATGTGAGCAGACAAAACCTCCCATTAGAAGACATGGTTGGCTGCATTTCCTAGTGGAGAGTTAGATGCTGGTGGAGGGGCTGACAGCCAGGCGGGGGGGAGGGGGGAGCATATGAGGAGCATGGAGAGCACAGCCTGTCCTGCGTGGGAGCCCCCGCCTTGGTCTCAGGCCCCTCTGTTGACTGAGCAGGCCCAGCATGGGGGTGGCAGGTTTCAGAAGAGGGGCTCCCCCGGGTCCCTGTGCTGAGGGTGGAACCTGGTGCTTTAAGCAGCCCAGGGTCTGTAGGTCGGAAGTCCTTGTCATGATGTCCCTGTGGCTCTCCCATCCTCCAGGCCAACGAGGACTCATGGGCCCCCATACGTCGCCTCTCCACTTCCCCTCCTGCCTCTGGGTTCAGGGACCCGCGTGATTCCACGGGGCCCACCACAAGACCCCCGGTCAGGGCAGCCTCCTGTTTGAGGTCAGGTGCTTGGTGACCTAATGACCCCTGCTCTGTCCCTTTGGCCATGTAGGTAACACAGTCACAGGCACCTCCCCCTGGGCCACCAATCTCGGCCTGGATGCTGCTGGCCACACCTGGGAACTGAGTCAACGGGGTCCCTGTCGGTCCCCAGCGGGACAGAGCTGGTCCGTTGCCCAGTGTCAAGTTCTCACCCAGAAGGAGGTCATGGGCCTTCGCCTACAGGGGCAGTGACACCAGGTGGGGTTTGGGCCCTAAATACGTAGGAAAGCATTTCCAAGCACAGGTCCCTCCTTCTGTGATCAATGTCTCTCTCCTCAGTGGCACCTGCTCTTGGCGCCCCCAGGTGCCGGGCACTGCTGTGAGCGCTGCCCTCCTGCCCGTGCACCACAGGAAATGGCTCCTCCGACACCTGCCTGCCGGTGACCATGGGTGGTTTTCTGGTGTCCCTCCCAGCTCCCTGAGGAACAGACTAGTGCTGGACGCATTGGACTGGGCTCAGGGAAGAGCGGTGGAGGGGCTGGGAGAGTATGGGAGTATGGGAGTATGCGAGTATGACAGAGGACCAAGAAACCAACGAAAATAAAATGTAACTTCCAGAAATAATAATAAAAAAAGATTGACATTAGAAATGCAAGAGTTAAACAGCTGATTCCACACTAAAAACTGAACCCCCTGACCCCACCCTCGCCCCGACGGGACCCCCGCTCCTGCCAGCTGCACAGTGGGGCTGCGGTAGTCTCTAAGCCTGGATTCCAAACCTCCGGGTTGTCATGGCGATGAGAATGCATGAAAGCACTGCCTGGGGTGCCAGGAGCTTACAAAAGAGCTCAGGAAACGCTAGCACGCGGGTGAAATCGTCTGAAATTACGCTTTTAACAAGTCAGCGCTGGTAAAAAGAAAGTCACGGTAATTAGTGAGCAAGGTCACAGACACAATAGGTGATGTTTCTCCCGCTCAACAGCACATGGATCCGCTTCTGTCTTTGATAAGATCCGCACCTCGTCTGTAGGGCGGGAGCGTTTACTCTACAAACGTCTGGATGGCCTAAGAGTCATGTTTCTTTTTTTAAAAAAAAATATATGTTTATTGATTTCAGAGAGGAAGGGAGAGGGAGAGATAGAAACATCAGTGATGACTGAGAATCACTGATGGGCTGCCTCCTGCACTCCCCACACTGGGGATGGAGCCTGTGCCCTGACCGGAAATCGAACTGTGACCTCCTGGTTCATAGGTCGCTGCTCAACCCCTGAGCCACGCCGGCTGGGCTGTCATGATTCTTTTTGGACCAACTTGAACACACCCCGTGGTGGCAAATAGCACTTAGTATTATCATTATTATTGTCAGTTTTGCTAATGGGCAGCGAGCGTCATGCAGATGTGGGTGTGTGGACCCCGCAGCCCTGCTGGCAGGGGCTTGCTCAGGAAAGCTTCTTGCTGGAGGCGAAGCTTAGACACATCCATGGCGGAGAGATTACCTAAAAGGGGCGGCCTGGCGGCCGGTGTGAGAAGGGAGAGTGTGTGGCGAGTTCAGTAACTTACCGTTCTTCCCTCACACAGGCAAGTGGGCAACCTGGAAAACGCAATGAAATGATGAGGATCCAGACAAGCGTTTGGTTTGAAGTAAAGTGAAAGGGGACACGTCAGGGTAGTGTGAACCGTCTATACACCGTGCGTCGGTGTGTGTAGCACGGGGCCCAAACTCGAAGACGGTGCCCTGGGGCTGGGGGCGGGGGACGGGGGGTGGAAATGAGCTGTTTTTAGCTTGTCTTCAGTATTTCTGGTTTCAAGAAACATAAATAACGCTTTCCCATGATTCCATTGTCATTTATGGAGATGCATCCGGGGGGGAATCCTCAGCACAGGGCGGCTGGGCCTCCCACAGAACTGAAAGCCTCAGGCAGTCAGAGGCACGAGGACTCCCCAGGACCCTGGCCCTGACCCCTGCCATCCCTCAGGTCCCCCCCGTAGAGATCTGTGGGGCACGGGCGCCCCTCCCCGCCGGCAGCCCCCAGGCCCCCCTCCCGCCCACCCACACTGGCGCAGGGGAGGACGGGAGGGAGGCAAACTCGCAGCGTTGGCCTGGAAATAGCAGGAAGGAGAAACGCTGCCACCTGCAGCGTCCCACAATTAACTGGGGCCCCAGAGAGGAATTACTGGGCTGCTGCCATCCTGGCCGCCCGCCCCATTACCCCCACCATTAAGACTCATTGCACCTCCAAAGTCCCTTAAATAACAGATCCCCGCCCCCCGCCCCCCTCAACTGCCACGAATCCACCTCGAGGTCCCCTGAGCGCTGCAACGCATTTTCCCAGCTCACTTCCCCAAAGCTCCTGCGCGGTGCCAGTCCCTCTCCCGGTTTGTGCTATTATGAAGCGTAGACTTACAGATACTTTACAAAACCGATGGGCATGGTTACAATTTCACTTTAGATACTGTTATGTCCTTTAAAGAAATGGAGGTAAGAAAACAGCGGGTGAACTCACTGGGCTTCCATGCAGTGGGTGCCTCCTGTGTCCCCCGCTCTGCCCTCTGCCCTCTGCCCTCTGCCCTCTGCCCTGGATGTCTGTCACCGTCCCAGGGGCCTGCAGCTGGGTGGGTCTGGGAACAGGAGCCTCTGAAATGGCATCGTGTCCTCAGGACAACCACCCCTGCTTGCAGGGTGCGGGAGGTCTCCTGGCCCCGCGAGGGGTGGGCGAGGGGTGGGCGAGGGGTGGGCGAGGAGAGGCAGTGATGGGGCAGGGAAACAGGGAACCTGGCGGCTGCAGCCACACCCCCAGGCTGCTCCAGACACGTGACTGATTTAAGAGCAAATTGCCCGCAGTATTTTGAGCTTTGGGGCACAAAGCATTTTTGCTGTCCTTCCAACACAGGCGGGTCCAGTCGCCTAGCCTAGTCCAGTGGTCGGCAAACTGCAGCTCTCGAGCCACATGCGGCTCTTTGGCCCCTTGAGTGTGGCTCTTCCACAAAATACCACGTGCGGGCGCGCACGTACAGTGCGATTGAAACTTCGTGGCCCATGCGCAGAGGTCGGTTTTCGCCCTGGGCGAGTCTATTTTGAAGAAGTGGCGTTAGAAGCAGTGGGGGGTGTAGGTCGGTCGGGTGACGGGAGACGCAGTGCAGCGCGGGGGGAGGTACATTGTTTTGCGGTACGTTCGCTGAGGTCGACCCCTTCCAACTCTCGCATCCACACTCGCCCATCTGAAACAAGTAGACAAGACCAGTGTGGATGGGAGAGTTGGAGGGGTCGACCTCAGCGAACGTACCTCAATCAGACGGAGGACGTTTTTAGCAAAGGCCAGCTTAGGAGTCCCCTAATTAAGTTAATAACGATGTACCTACCGATATAGTTTAAGTTTAAAAAATTTGGTGCTCAAAAGAAATTTCAATCGTTGTCCTGTTGACGTTTGGCTCTGTTCACTAATGAGTTTGCCGACCACTGGGCTAGTCGCTTAGTGGTGCCGGCAGCAGAGACCCACCCACCACCAAGGTTCCCTCAGTTGCGTTGTGGGGAGAGGGGGCGGTGGAGGTGATAAAGCAGAGTAACATTCACCTCCGGTAAAAACTGCTGTTTAAACTTTAACCCCGCTGTCCTGGGTCTGCACACACCTGCTTGCTTAAACAATAGGGTAGGTGCCTCAGTTTCCAGATTGAGACCTGGAAACTCACATAAATCACCCCATTTTGTTGCCAGCCCACATCGCAAAGGCTATTCCCCTGGGTCTGAGGACCAGAACCACAAAATTGCTTTCCTTAACTCAGTGACTCCGGGAATACTTTCCGATGACTCAGTGGCTCCAGGAACTGAAACTATAGATAACCTTTCGAGATTATTAACTTTGCTCAATTTTTGCTTCTGTAAAACTGCTTTCGCAAGATAATTCCACATTCCAATGTCTGGCAGGATGTGGTTTTTGCCTTTATAAGCTCTTACTGCTCTCACTCAGACGCTACGAGATTTGGAAAGCATTTGCCCCCTTGTAGCCGCCGGCTTTGGAATAAATGTGGCTCCTTAATTCGAGTCCTTGAGGCGTCCTTGTGTGATTCGCGGGGTGCACGACAACAGTGAGGGACAGTAATGCGTTTTGAAATGCAGCCTCGTCCCTTTCATTGTCTCGGGCCAGGGCACCCGCTCTGTCACCAGGGGTCGGCTTTGTGCAGGTAATCCTGAGAGCTTACCTCCCCTCGCTGCACCCGGCACAGGTGATGGGAGCCGATAGGCCAGCCCATGCCCACCGGCCGCCGAGCACAGATGGCGCGGGAGTGGCGGGCTGGCAGCCTGCCTGGCAGTGACAAACTTCAATCCACAGCCGGCCTTTCTGACGAGAACAGTTAAGGAGCGTCTCTACCTCTCCCTTTAGTGACCGAGCGTGAGCCGCCTGTGAGGGAAGCTCTGGAATAAACGAAGGCACGGCGAGAATGGGCTTTTATGAAAAGTAAACGGAGCGCCACGCACCCCCACCTCCCCGGTCACCGTAAGCCGATTAGTTCCCGGCAAAAGCAGAAACACAAACACGGGTTTGGAGGTCGCCCTTATCTGAGTTTGCTTACAGCCTGTTCTGCGCAACTGCTCAGATCACTTGCGGAGAAGAAACAGGTTTGTTCTCCCCAAAATGAGGCCATGGGGAGAGGACTCGGGACTCACAGGACGCCCCACCGACCCTGACTGGGGCAGCCCAGGGACATCCAGTGGCCTGTTGGTGCCCCAAGGGCCTGCATGGGCTTGAGACAGGGGCCCGGGGCCATGGGCTTGGTGGAAAGGCCACACGGGACCCTCGAGTTGGGGTGACGACAGACTCTCTGCAGACAGAGCCTGAGCAAAGGCCCTGGGGCACCCGGGGAGGCTCAGTGCTGCACGGGGGAGGGGCTCACAGGGCTGTTTTGGTTTTGCTGTTAATCTCTGAGAGATTTCTGAACTTCTATTGACATACACTTTTATAGCTTATGATGCAATCTTTTGATTATAGGTTTTTCAGTGATTGCTGGCCTATTGTGAATATTAAAGATTTAAAATAAAACTCTCATTCCTTCTTTGCATGTACGCACTTGTGACTCTGTGGACCCTGGCTCCAGCATCCCCATGCACCTGGCCCCATGTCCCCCTTCACCACCATGAACCCCATAGCCCCCTCCCCCCAACCCCAAGCCCAGTGCCCTTGCACCCCACATGCCCTTCGAGTCTTCCATACCCTTTTTCTCCCCCCACCCCCCACTCCCACCCCCCACCCCCCAAAGCACAGCAAACCCAGAATGAGCCTCCTCCTCAGACTCTGCTGTGTCGGGTCACCTGGCACCTGAGTGGCAGGCTCAGCTGACACATAGAGGCCCACTTCCATGAAAGACCCTCTAAGGAGGTGAATTGCCGGGAGCCGGTCCATGCTTGCTGTTTCAAGGGACCTGGCATATATGGCATACTGTTCTTAATATGTTTGCTCACCTTCTTGGCACTATGTGTTTTAACCAAGGTCACCTCTCTGAGAAAGGTTGTTTCCCCAGGTAGGGATTTTCCCCTGAAGTTAGGGAGGGAATAAAACCCCTTAACTAAGTGCCAGGCGGGTAATTAATCACTTTAACTATGAACAATCATGCTTAAGCTACATAATCTTTACTCCCTGGAATGGAGATAAGAAACGCCCTAGCCTTTGGAATAGAGATTTATAGGATTGAATCAACTGGTATAAATACAGATGTAACAAGACAGCAAGAGACAGAGAGAGAGACAGAACCTAGGCACAGAACCTACACAGAACGTTCTCTAGAGACAGAAGAACTTCGCTGGAGAGAACATGGCAAAAGATCCTGGACAGAAACTGGCCTCAGAACCTAGAGACAGAACCTAGCAAGAGATCATGGCAAAAGATCCTGGACTGAACCTGACTACAGAAATTGGCAAGAGAACCTGACTAGAACCTGGTGACTGAACCTGGCTGGAGAACCTAGACAGAACCTGGCTGGAGAACCTAGCGAGGGAACATGGCTACAGAACCTGGCTGGAGAACCTGGAGAACCTAGCAAGAGAACATGGACACAGAACCTGGCTGGAGACCCTAAGCAGAACATCTCTGGAGATCCAGACCAGAACTTGGCTGGAGATCCTGGCTAGGCTGCTGATCAACTGAACGCTGTCTCCGTGTCATTCCTTCTTCGCCGACTCCGTCTACGCCTTTGGGGACCCCTGGACCTGCTGGGGCAGGACCCCAGCATATGGCGCCCGAACAGGGACCCCTAGGTAAGCACCCCAGACTCGGGATGGATAGGGACTCCACCATAGGAAGAGGGTGGATAGTCTTCGCCAACTCCGTCCACACCTTTGGGGACCCCTGGACCCTCTGGGGTTGGACCCCAGCAGTGAATGCAATTGAAAAACCTGCTTGATTTCCTTATTTTTTTAATTGGAAAATTTACACTTTACAGAATCATAATATTTCCCCTGTGTGCATATCCCTGCTTTTGTGTTAAAAAAAAAATCCCATGAGCCCTTAGCGTACCATAAAATGGTGTTGTAAAGGTCTGTGCTCAAACTTTTAAAATTCCTTATGGAAAGTTTTGAAGACATAAAAGTGGAGAGGACAGGGCCATGCACCCCCCTGTACCAGCTCCAGCGAGTCTCTGAAGTTGGCCAAGATCGTCACACCTAGACCTTCTCTCCTCCATTTATCAGGGTTTTGGTTTTTGCTTTAGGGGAGTCCCAGAGACGTCATTTCATCCGCATGGCTTCCGTGCGTGCGTCTGACAGAGCCTGGGGGCGGGGCGGGGGGCACAGTCACTGGGCACCCTCATGGCCAGATGGCAGCACGTCTGCTGTGGTATCGGAATATTTGGGTTGTGCTTTCGTTTCCTTTATCTTTCTCCCCCGCGTTTCCATCTGGCCTTCTGACTGTAAATTATTCTTTCAGCTCACTGATTGTGCTGCTTCAAATTCTGCTTGGTTCTCTTGTTTTATTCTCTCTTAGAATGCGAGGTTCATTTTAAATTCTTAGGCTACCTGTTCTAAAATATCAGAATATATTCTGATGCATCCTCTAATTCAAAATGACCATTTTTTCATTTTTAAAAAGTGTTTTTATTGATTCCAGAGAGGAATAGAGAAGGAGGGAGGGATAGATATCAATCATTGACCGGCTGCCTCCTGCATGCCCCCTACCGGGGATCAAGCCCTCAACCCAGGCATGTGCCCTGACTGGGAATCGAACCATGACCTCCTGGTTCATAGGTTAACACTCAACCACTGAGTCACACCAGCCCCCCCAATATTATCATGTTTATATTCAAATAGTTGTTGTCTCCAAATGTCTTGTTTCTTCTGATGAGGTCCTGTCCCTGGGGTTTTGGCTCCTTGCTCAGGTGGTGTGTTGGGGAAGGTGAGACTTCAGTGCCCAGGGAGCTGAGTGGGAGAGGGATGGCTGAGTCTCTCCTCGTCCTTCACGCCCAGCGTCACCTCTGCCACTGCAGGAGGAGACCCGGCCACCTGTCCTGGGGGCTGGATCGGGCAGGGGAAGCAATGGCCAGAGGTTGACTGGCCCCGGATGTGGCCCTGCACCCGCACAGGGCCTGGGCGCGCCCCGAGTTTGCTCTGGAGGACACTGCACCCGGGGGGTGCTGACACCTGCTGAGCCCCAACCCCCACCTGTGCGTACATCTGAGTGCATAAGAGGTTGTCGATGTTAGGGATGGGAAGATGCAGCACACACTTATAAATAATAAAACACACCACGCGCCGTGGTGAATCCCAGAGCCCCTGCGCTCCCGGAGGCTGTGGTTCTGCACGTGCTGGCTCCACAGCAGCACAGGGTGGAGTCTGAGCGACCGTGCGGCCTCACACTGGCACACATTTCACCTGTCAGGTGCCGGGAAGCCACAGGGCACATGCAGAGCCGTGCTCGGTCCTTGGTGGCTCTTCTGCTTATATGATAGTTTGCAAAAACGTCACCAAGTTTTTGGGCCATTCATTCCCTATGTCACCAGGGCATTTTAAATGTAATCTGTTCTCTGCATCACCTTCTTAAGTCACAGTCAGGCCCTGAGTGGGTGTCTGGGGGGCCCAGGACTGGTTCCCAGATGCTGATGTGAGACGCGGATGGGAGGGGCTCCCAGCATCGTGTGGCCGTGCACGGTGAGGGCGCAGGTGGCAGGAAAACTCAGCAGAGCGAGTGGGAGTGACGAGTCCTGAGCATTCCCTCATTGCCTGGGTTGTTCATATAACCGTGTTTATATAACGGGATTTTAAACAATGGCTGTGTCCAACTACTGCTCCCGAATTCCTGGACCTTCAGCCTCCGCGCCCACACGGGACAGAGCCCCAAACTGCCAGCTCTCTCGGCTGCTCCCTCTGTCTTTACTAATTTATTGATAATAATTATTAATCAAAATTTAATGCTTCATTTTGCATTTTAAATCTAAAGAATTTAATGATTGATCACACAATTGCTCTTTCAGCCTCCAAATCTTCCCACCCTGCCCTGCCTTTCTTCTCCCCTGAGCATCTGCTGGACATCGGTCTGTCTGGGTGTTTATTTCTGCCCTTCCCTGGGAGAACATGGCTCCCGGGGGCAGGGGCCCTTGTCCAGCACCGGTCACTCGCACCCCGGACATGGAGTCTGATGCCACGGATGCCATGGGAGACGCCCAGGAACCTGGACTGAACTTGTAAGATGCCACCCCCACCCCGTCTTCTCTGAAGGATAATTTGTCTCTTTTATTAATGCAACATTTTCATTTTAATGTTGCTTTTATTGTGTAAAAAGAACAGATTTAAAATTAATGCAATAGAACAAATTATTTGTCTATAACAGGGCTTTTTATTTGCATGGGGCTTTTCATTTTTCCAAAACATTTCCTTGTTTTTCACTTAATTATAGCCACATTGACAAATAGATGAGAAAAATAAAAGTCACCCCGGATCCCATCATCCATGCACCGGGCCCGGACGCGGCCCTCCCGGGCTCTCCTGCTGCTGTGCTCCCACCTTAACCGTCGCACTTCCCCACGGCCACAGGGTCCGAAGGCCGCCTGCAGCCAGTTTCCCTCGGTTTACTGTGAGTGTCCTTCTGGGACACCAAGTCCTAAACAACATGGTTCCGGCTTGTCACTTGGTAGCTGTGTTGTTCCACTCGGCCCGAACGCCCCATCTACCTGCCTCGTCCTCGCTGGGCCGAATGCCCCGTCTCTCCTCGCTGGGCCCGAATGCCCCGTCTCTCCTCGCTGGGCCCGAATGCCCCCTCTCTCCTCGCTGGGTCCGAATGCCCCCCCTCTCCTCGCTGGACCCGAATGCCCCCTCTCTCCTCGCTGGGCTTGAATGCTCTGCCTCTCTCCTCATTGGGCCCAATTGCCCCGTCTCTCTGGCCCTCGGTGGGCCTAAATGCCAGGTCTATGTAGACCAAGCATGTCAAACTTGCGGCCCGTGGGCCACATGCCTTGTTTATCTGGCCCGCAAGAGCCTTTGAGTTTGACATGCTTGATTTGACCGTGGCTATTGTGTCCCAGTGCCTCCTGTGCCCCTCCTCCTCGCCCACATCGCCCTCACATGCCCTGGAGGTGACGGGGCTTACGTCATCATCGTTGTCATCACTTACAGAGGGGGCCGGGCAGGGCAGCTCTAACCGCCCTCTGCACACCTTACACATGGGAGCTGCTGACGTGCTCAGGAAGATGGTGAAACCGCCAGGAATCGAGGGGGCTGGGGACCCAGCAAGCCTGTCCCCTAATGGGAGGTGCTGGGAGCAGCACAGCTGGCTCCACCAGACCGCAGCCCCAGCTCCGGCCACTCACCCACACCTTCCAGCGGATGCTCAGAGGACCGGCCGGCCCTGCCCTGGCCGCGGGCCAAGGAGAGAGGTCAGGCAGGAGAGAGACTCCGCACACTGTGGTAGTGAAACGCTTGGTTTTATTGAGGATGTTGCAAATCCCTTGTCTACGTGACAGCGTCTCATGCTCGGTCCCACGGGTCTCGGTGCGCGAGGCGCATGCGGGTGTAACGTGTGGTATACACATCAATATACATATGGGGACGCTGAGGAGCATCTCAGCGATGGTTTCTTGGCTGAAGTACATTCATATAAAGTGTCCAAGTTCAGAAGTTAGAAGCGCACAGCCTACAGTCTGAGCAGGCAAGGGCCTTCCGGCTCATGCCACCAACACTGCACAGACCATGCCTGCGGCCGTCCGTGGTCACGTCCAAAGGATGCCCTCTGCCCTCGTGCACCGTCAGCCACACGGAGCCCGAACAGGTGTTCCTGGCGCCCAAACAGGTATCCTTGGGGCTGGAGGCTCATCCCTTCAAACAGCACGCAGGGAAGTGCAGCCACCGAGTCAGGATCAGGTCAGACCCTGTGCCCTTCCCCCTCCCATCGTGTGGACATACTGTGTGCTGCGGGCAGGAGGTGGTCACAGGACACGCCGGGGACAAGGACACACAGAACTGGACACACATGATCACAAGTACTCTGCCCTTCCCATTCACACGGCCGGGTAGTAAAAAGACCTTTTGAGAGATTTCATAGGCTTTAGAGGTGGAAAAGCCAGCTAATTTTATTTCTCTTGCTGGATCAAATTTGTGGCTGGGGCAGACCCGATAGTTTGGTGTAAATAGTTTAGAAATGAAAAGGCCCATCTGTGTTGTGTCGTGTTCTGTGAGGAGGGCACGTGGCCACCGTCCCTTCTCAGACCGGGGAGGGACGGGAGCCGCTCCTCAGCAGCCACGTGACATTACTGTTCAGGATGCGCTTCTTTACAAGGTGACCCCCCAGCACGGAGACCAATGAAATGATTTGGATAAACATGAATTCCAGAGACACCAACCCCTTCTGAGATGTTGGCTTGGACATTTAAAAACAATTGTTTTTGATTACAACACAAATCTCCCAAATAGGAATGAAGGTTAAATGAAGGCCTGGAATCGGAATCGTGGTGCCTGTGCCCCTGGCCTGAGACGGTGAGGCTGACCCTGAGCAGGTGACTGTGGCTGGGCCATGTGGCTAGGATGCCGGCCCGGCCGGGGCCCAACCTGGAAGAGCCTCACTCACGACACAAACGTGCCACCACCCGAGCCGTCCCTTCAGCTCCCTTCCCGCCAGCGGGCTGGCCGCGGGCCTGGGCTGGACGGCGACTGGTGTTCTTATGGAACTGACTTAGGTTTAGCTAACAGAGCAGAAACCCTCCTCACCCCACTGGTCAGAAGTCCTCAAAACTTAACATTTTTCTCAAAAAAACCAAGTCCTTGGTTATGTCAACTTTTCTGTGACGTCTCTAAAGTCCAGACGGAGGACACTGGGTGCCAATCAATGCCCCAAGGAACCAGCTGGGTGTCCAGTGCGCGGTGAGCGCAGAGGGCAGTTTGAAGTGCGTGTGTCCTGCTTTGTCTCCGCAGCAGTGACTCAACCTGCCCTCCTTCCTGCTCAGAGGAGAGGTTCTGGCTGCCTGCCCTAGGGGTTTCCCTGTCCCAGGAGCAGGGGCTGGGCAGGCCTTCTGCCTTCCTTCCTGGCAGCCATGGGCCAGGCCTGGGTGCCTCAGGCGGAGCCCTGCTGGTCACATGAACCCGGCCCAGGATGGTGCACAGCTTGGGGCCCGCGGGGCGGCACACAGTAAGGCATCGCTCACCTGGGCGAGAGGGACCCGGCTGATTTCTCGCAGCATCTGACAGAGGGATGGCAGGACACGTGGGACAGGACACGTCTACGGAATGTATTTCCACTGGGCTTGGTCGTCAAGATCCACATCTTTTTTTAAAAACTATTCCATCTCCCGTTCCCCATTAGAAAAAATACCATTTATAGAGAGAAGAATAAAAACACAGGGCCTCCCCGATGTCGTCAGGGTGCGGGCAAGCCTGCTGGGGAGGGCTGGCTCCACGGGGCCCTTCCCTGCGATGTGAAGTGCCAGCACTAGGAACCCGGCCAGACCCCGCCCTCATTGGGCTGGGGACGAGCCACACCCTACACGGGGGAATGCTGGTGCCGAGCCTGGAAGTCCCGGCCAGGTGCACTCCCCCCTGCCCCCCCGTCCCCAGGACGTGCCCGCAGGATGTGATCACGTAGGGCTCCACGCTCTGCACGTTCTGAGCCTAAGGACACGGGACACTGGGTGCACAGCCGATGCTACCGGTGTCGGCACCTGACTTCGCTGTGGGTGGGGTGTGCCTCATCTCTCCCATGGCACCCATGGGTCCCTCCACAACCAAGAATCAGCCAAGGTCTGGAAGCACTTCCTCTGCCCGCTCAGCTCTAACCCTGAGTGGAAGCAACAGGCCAGGCCTCGACCTGCCCCTGAGCCCTGGCTCGCCTGCCCTGGGCCGTCCTGTGTGCTGTAGGGTGTTGGGCAGAACCCCTGGGTCCCCACGTGCCGGCAGCACCCTTCCCTGCCGTGACTCCGCCCCCGCCTGCCGCCTTCAGCCTGCTTGCTTACTTCTCAAATGTGTCTTTGATAAAGCTGGAAGGAATAATTTAAAAATATGACGTAAGTGGTATTTTTCAAAATGAGTATCTACTAACTTTATTCTCTTTCGGTCCCATGAAGACCTCTGGATGGTCACTGGGTCACTGTTGGACTCAGAAGAAGGAGGGGGGCCAGGCTGGTTATTGTGCGGTAGCCTGGATGCACTCCCACTGGTCCCAAAAAATTAAATACTGCTTCAAAACCCAAGCGAATGGCCCCTTTTACATCTATTTAGAAGTAAACCAAGGAAGGTTTCCTGTGATAAGATCCTACAAGGACACAGAAGCTTCCGGAGCAGCTGGGCCCTGCAGGGGGTGTGGGGCATGGACTTCCTAGGTTACTACTTCTACCTCTACTTCCTCTTCCTCCATAGAGAATGTTTTGCAATTAAAATAATGTGGCATAAGAGTGACCTGGCATAATTACTTATTTTATAAATCATGTTCCTAGCTCTGAATAAATTATTTATTCAAGAATTTCACACCAAGTAATTGCTATTTCTAAGCTTAAGGAAGCCCTACTCAGTAGAACTCAATTTCTATCGTAAACGGAGATTGAAAGCAGTCACTGGGTCACTGGGTCGCTGGACGGGGAGATGGTGCCGCAGAGGTGCCCAGGGCGGCACCGGACCCCCCTTCCCCGCCCCCAGCCGCGTGCCCGTCCCAGTTCAGATGGAGGTTCGGGACAGTGCTGGACACCGGGCACTCCACACCCGCCGCCGGTCAGGGCGTGAGCGAGAACTGGTCCTGCTCCGTGGGCTTCTCCACCCAGGCGCCCAGCCCCGCTTTGATGAACGCCCGGAACATGCAGGCCTTGGCCGCCTGGTACTCCCTCGCCACCAGTTTGGACTCATGGTATATGTTGGGCTTGGTGATCTTGGAGCGCTGTAGGTTGGCGGGAACCTGTGTGAAGACAAGAAAACAAGTATAACCATTAAGAAGTAACAGAAGCTAAACCTGAAGATGTTCAGACAATGGTGTTTAGCGCTGTGCTGGCTCCTGGGGGCAAGGCCACCACGTGAAGGTGCCGCCCACAGAGGGACGGTCCTCTCATGGGACAGAGCCAGCGTCCTCCGAGGTTGTGCTCCCGCCCCAAGGAGCAGCCTTGCAAACGGGAGGTACTCTGCCACCCACAAACAGGGGGTCCAATGTCCATTTCAACACTGTGGCTACTTAAAACCACAGGGTTGTCACTGGGATTCTCACAGTTGAGTTCGGCAACTTGTCTATTCCTCCAAAGCCAGCTTCATAACGAACACCACAGGCCTGACTCACAAATCAATAAAAACTAGTTGATATACAGATTTGCTAAATAGGGTTTTATTTGGGGGAAAGGGTCCTGCTGCTACTAGTGCAGGAAAAAGGTCTAAAATCCTTCCTGGTGGGTTTGACTGAGCCCAGCAATGCCCGTCCTGCGGGCACCCGGCTCTTCGTCTGAGGTGACAGAAGGTCCCAGCAGGAGGGCGAGAAGGGAAGCTGCCTCTGAGCTGAGCTGCGTTAGTTTGAAGAGCCAGGGCCAGACTGCAGGCTGAACACCACCAGAAGGAACAGGTTAGGAGGGTCGTGTGGACGGGGCAGGGCTGTGACAGGACGGACAAGCGATGGGGGGTGGGGCGGGTGTCGCCGCGGGGGCGCCTCAGTACCTTGCCGTGCACACGCATCCAGCGACAGTACAACGCGTGCTTACACAGGCGTGACGCTCGGCCAAGCTCATCCTTGCCCGTCGTGGAGTTGATGACCTCGATGGCCGAGTCGCCCACCGTCCAGTTGACGCTGAAGTTGGGTGCCTTCCCTGGCTGCCGCGCTTCTGCGTTGCTGATGCCTGGGAGGGAGAGACGGGCCAGGTGACACGGAGCCCCACACGACAGGTGAGTGGGACCAGGTGGGCTCACACAGTCCAGTGTTACCTCCCGCTGCCCAGGGATGCACCATCTGCTGGGAGGCAGGCTGAAGGTCACGGAGCCTAAAACCTCATCTTCACGCCACTTCTGACTCCCGGGAGCAGCCTGTGCACAGACGGCAAGCCGCTTCGTAGCTCAGGGTCCCACAGAGTCGTGCCAGGTGCTCCTCAGTGGATGACACCGGCCCTGGAGCTCAGGCCCTGAAGCCGGGCCCACCCCGCCTCGCACGCCCTACACTCCATGCAAGAGCCAACTTCCTAACATGTCTTCTTACCACATTTCAACGATTTCTAGGACTAATGCTTCATTCATTTATTTCCACTCATCCAATCAAGGCCACGATTCTGCAAAGTGTCCCTGTGGCTCCACTTGTCACTTCTGACGTGTGTTCTAAGAAACTAGATTGGTCTGGTTTCTCTCTGATCTGAGTTACTGACGAGTCCCACTTCCTCGTGGCCAGGCTTTCATTCTCTCCCTTTGTAGCCAATGTGTAGTTTTAGTGCAGTGCAGTCAAAGCAACCTGTACAGGTAGTTTTGATTCAAGTACTCAGGACAGTGACCATGTGATGCACTGCAGAGCTGAGCAGCATGACGGACTGAAGAGAAAAGTGCTAATTCGTTATCAAGTCTGTTACTGAAAGGAGACCACTGTGAGCCCCAACTTCAAATGGAGCCTCTGTCTCCACTTCCAGCAATTGCTCTACATCACACCCGTGTCAGGCAGGGCCCCAGGGAGACAGAATGGTAGGGTGTGCGGAGAGTTATGATGAAGGATTGGCTCCCCAGGTGGCGGTAGGTTAGGGTTAGAGAAGTCCCATGACCTGCCCGCTGTGAGCTGGAGACCCAGGACAGCTGGTGGTGTAGCTCCGTCTGAATCCAAAGGCAGAGAACCTGGGGGCCGACGGTGTGAGTCCCAGCCAACAGGAGAAGGTGAGATGAGCCATCCCAGCTCAATCAGCCAGGCAGGAAAAAGGGATAAATTCCTTGAATGCGGGCCTCAGTGGATTCAATGTGGGTGGACCCATACTGGGGAAGCAGTCTGCTTTACTGGATCCACCTATCAAATGCTGACCTCACCTGCAAACACCCCCAGAAAGAACAAGTACTCTGGGTACATGTGGCCAGCCAGAATGATGCAAACCTTCGTTTACTGTGGTTTATACCGAACGACGTCTGTCCTGCACAGTTGTTGGGGTTTCCCGGCGTTCCCATCGCCTTTGTGTTTTATTGTCCAGAAAAGAAGCGCGCCCCTTCACCTTTGAAAGGCCATTCAGCTTCTCAGGTTATTCATGAAAATACTTTCACTTTCTTCTAAAAGACATCCTTTTTTGAGCTCTGACATGATTAGCTGTTCAAGCTCTGACATGGTTCTCTGTTCAAAATAGGCTTGCTGCTGACTCATCCTGTCATCACATTGCTGATTTATAAGATAAATGGATCCCACTATTTTCTTTCTTAGAGGTGTGTCTGCTTCATTTTGCTAAGTATCCTTACATGTTCCCTCCAAAAATATACACTGGAGATGGATCTTCTTTATCCTGGAAGATCTAAACATTATCACGTTATCAAAATACCCGACACCAGAATGCTGCTGCCACTGGCTCAGCATTCGAGAAACAGTCTGCTGCCGGAGCCTGAGTGCTGTCTCTGTTCTTCACAGAACTCTAACCCTCGTCCAGAAGGGTCACGCAGGCCCCTGGTCTGTCCCTATCACTAGGCCGAGGGAGAAACTGAGGCACAAACCTGCCAGCAGGGTGGAGCTACAGCAGCCGGCCTCGGCTCTGCCTCAGGCTCCGGCTGCCGGCTGGGTGGCCTCAGCATGGCCCTAACCCCATGGCTGGGGGCCTCAGGCTTTGGGGTTGGAGGTGATACTGGGGACAGGAGAATGAAGAGCAGTTCTTCTATTCTGTTATATATTTCATATTTTTTCAAACATGTAGAATTCACTGATGAGTTTAAGGCCTCTGTCTTGCAAAGGCTACTTTTCAGTATCTTTTTATAGCCATTCATGCACTTCGTGTACATCTGATCTGATAAAAATAACCTGACTTTTATAAATGAGCTCTCGTTTCAGTATCTTAGAATATTCCTTTAGAAAATGATCCTGTCCTCTGAGACTCTGCCGTGGACTCGATGTTGCTTCAACTCATCAAGACACCGACTAGCAGCTGTTCTGAGCAGCGCCTGTGTGCCACGTGCTCACACAGTGTCTTCAGTGTCTGTGGATCCAGGAGATGAGTGACAGCGGAGATTAAGCCACGTACTCAAACGCAGAATAGGGAGTAAACAGGGAGAACGTATTCTCCGATGCACAAGACAGCCGTATGCCAACACAACGGCACTTCACAACTTCCAGGAGGCTCCATGGGTGTGGATGCTACAGTTTCAACTTCCCCACAATTGTTTTATCAGACTCTACTTTTCCTTAAAAAATAATGGCTAAGGTTAGGGAGCTGTAACATTTTATCTGAGACAACCTCTGTGCCCCGCTCGTGCGTAAGCGCTGCGGTCTGCGAGCCGCACTTTCGGTACCACACGGCTTCCTTCTGTTACCGCGCGCTGCGGCCAGCGCACACACACACCAGGAAACTCAGTTCAGGCTATGGTTTTAGTTCTGAGCTTAAAAGGTGAGTAAAACGATATTTTCGGCAGGATAAAAAATACCTTGTGTCTTTTAAAATAGGGGTGAACTGAGAAGTTAGGACCTTTGAATTCAAAAGCTCTTGCTCACTTTGCTGATAGCCACTGAAATTCTGAAAGAACTAACAAACCAGTGACAGTGAGCGTACAGGGAAAGTGCCAGAACCACGGACACGTGGGCTTGGGCCGGTCCACACAATCACATCCCTGACACATCCATGTGTCAAGGGCACATTTCAATGAGATGACCACCCTACTAAGAGCAAACTGGGTGCGAGGAGCCAGGTCAGGCTGCCAGCTGCACAGGGGCTGGCTCTGCGGTGGCAGCTCATCACCATGACCACACAGGCTGGTGGCCAGCCCAGCTGGATCTCGGACAGCCCGTGTGTATAATTTCCACAGCATCTCTTAGTCTCTCCGTGGAGACAGGGCCTGAATACATACGTATGAAAGACAGATGCAGAGGTGCCACATCTGGGCGGCCGATCCTTTACAAATGGTGAGGTTTTCACTGGTAAGAGATAACCTGGCCCCAGGACTCACGTAACAGCCCCCTCCTCCCTCCAGTGGCCAGACTGACCCCGAGGAAAAGCTACTCCACAAGCCGCTGCCCTGTGGCGCTTTTATCCACACGACGCGGCACTGCGCACGGGTTTATCTGGAAGAGGTGAGGTCACAATGGGATACTTGCCACTGAGCAGAGGCTTGTTGAGGGTGTAGAGAGGGGGCAGGTCTTCGATGTTCGAGATCCGCTGGTACATGGCTCTGGAGAGGTGGTCCCCGTGGTACAGGCTGCCCAAGATGATGCTGGAGAAGTAAATCGGCTCCACGAAGATGCTGAGCAGGGAGCCCTGGACGCCCACCACGTTCCACCTGCGGCAGAGGGAGCGGGCTCAGCGGGCGCGGCGTCTGCCGCAGACCTGACGCCGCTAATTCTGCACCATGCCGGCCAATTAAAGAGAGAGCAGCTAGAAATAACCGACTTAGCAGTTTAGAGTTTTAAAGAGAAAAAGCTACTTAAAAAGCATTTTAGCTGTGAAATAACCTTTTGCCATGATGACACGCTTACTGAAGGTAAGTTCTAGCAAGGTATCCAAGAGACATGCTTCTTGTGAGGAAAATCAAAAGGGAAAGTATTTTATCACTTCCAATAGAAATGATCTCCCTGGAGTCCTCAGAAACATTGAACGGTCATTCTCCTGCTCCTTGGCGACACCTCCGACTCAGGTTTCTTTTCACACAACCAGCCATGCCCCGGGAGGAGGTGTGCGCTCCCCGCTGCCCATCGGTCGCTGAGCCTGCCCTGCCAGGCACAGCAGTGGCGACACTGGAACCCACTGGGACCGACTGCAGGACCCTTAGTAACCAATCACTCACTTCGCTGACATCCAGGCGTTTGTTTGAGATCTCAGACACCACCCCTCAAACACGCCGCTGCTCTCTCTCTCAGCCCCAACAGGAGAAACACTCCACGGCCTGGGGAGTCCGCACCCTCAGTGCTGGCCAAGTCCACGGGGCAGATGACACAGCCCGCGTGGTCCTGGAGCCGGGGCTGTCTGGCCAGGGACAAGCAGTAAAAAGGCAAACACATGAATCAAGAATTAAAAGTTGAGCTGAAATGCATTTGAGGGAGAGCAAGGTTCCACGACAGAGCGGAAGAGGGGCGCTGACTTCAGGGAAGGCTCGGAGGAGATGACCCTGAACTCGGCCCCAGAGCGGGAGTGAGGCAGAGGGAACGAGCCACCACCCAGACCCAGCAGGGGACAGGCCCGGGCCAGGGCGGGGCCAGGGCAGGGACAGGCCTGAGCAGCCTCCGCAGGCCCTGGCTGTCCTCAGAGCGGGAGCTCCTGAAGGCCTTGCAGGGAGGGGTGGGGCCAGGTGACCTGCCAGCCGTGTGGGGAAGGTCCGGTGGGACGGCAGCCGGGTGGGGTCGTAGGACAGCCGCCTCCGCAGCGCAGGTCAGAGATGAGTGGGGGCAGCAAAATTTAGAAACGTTAGTGCTCCCCTGTCCCCTCTCCCTGTGTCCCCTCTCACCACTGGCCACTGGCTCTGCCCTATCTCCGGCCTCCAGGAGGGTGGGCGGTGCCTCATGGTCGGAGCTGGGAACAGCCTCCGCATGAGCCTCGCCCTGAATCCTGGCCCACTCAGCTCCACGTCCCACACTCAGGCCAAACTCGCTCCTTCGTCCCTGTCACTGCAAGAGACCTCCTTTCTCACGGATCCAGAAGCCACCGCTGCTGGGGCACAGCCCCCACCCTAGCGCCCATCCCCAACAGCAGCCGCCTGACCTGTGAAAATGCCGGTCAGACAAGGCCACTCCCTTCACAAAACCCGCCAACACTCCCATCTTCTCTGAGAAAAGGCCATCATTCCCACCACCGCCAGCCCGTCCGACCCGGCTCCTCCCCCCTGACCCCTCCAGCCTCAGTGCCTCCCACGCTCAGCTCGGGCCACCAGGGTCCTGCTGCTCCCTCCAGAGCCCTTCCCTCAGGTCCGTCATCCCGGAACATGGCCCCAGGGCCCTTGAGCAGCCCCCTGACCACGGTCCCCATCGCTGTCTCTGTGGAAAGTCCCGCTTGGTGCCCTGTGCCAGCACCTCCTGTGTTACTTGCGGGTCTCTGTTTTGTCTCCCCACCCCTACCAGCAGGTAAGCTCCTGGGGGAAGGACTCTGTTTACCTCCCTGATCTGTCCCAGCTTAAACTGCGCACCAGGGACATACAGGTCAATAGTAGGTGCTGAGCGAGCAAGCCCTCCAATTCCTCCCTCTCCCACCTCCTAAAACAAGATTAAAACACAGGTTTCCCATCTTACAAGGAAAAGCAGGACAGGACTGGATGCTTACCAAAACCACAGGGCACCCTTTCTGTGTAAATTCAGGCCATCTTAGGCAGAACTCAACCTCCTGGGGCCCACTTTAAAACACTGATGCTGCAGAAAGCTCGGTTTGTTATGAGTCGTTAATTCGGACACATGCTTCAGAAGAGTTCCAGGAGCTTCGGAGTGCTCTGTGGAGGCCCCGGTGGACGTGGTGTGCACACTGCCACTCTGCTGACAAGCTCCACCCCCGAGCCTCACAAAGGACAGCCAGGACCGAACTGGCATCACCAGTAGCAAAAGTGCCCAGTGATGGCCAAGGGGCCCAGGGATGGCCAAGGAGTTTCAGTGATGGCCGAGGGGCTCAGTGATGGCTGAGAGGTGCCCAGTGATGGCCGAGGTGCCCAGTGATGGCCGAGGGGCCCAGGGATGGCCGAGGGGCCCAGTGATGGCTGAGAGGCGCCCAGTGATGGCCGAGGGGCCCAGTGATGGCCGAGGGGCCCAGTGATGGCTGAGAGGCGCCCAGTGATGGCCGAGGGGCCCAGGGATGGCCGAGGGGACCAGTAATGGCCAAGGGGCCCAGTGATGGCTGAGAGGCGCCCAGTGATGGCTGAGAGGCGCCCAGTGATGGCTGAGAGGCGCCCAGTGATGGCTAAGGGACATGTGTCACTGCAGCCAGGATCCAAGCTGTCAAACGTCCCCAGTGAACCTGGTGAAGACGGGAAACTCGGGAGGTGGTTGCCAAGCGTCAAACCCCTCCCTGCGGCCCCCACCCCGGGGAGGGTGCAGGTTCACAGTTTGCGGGTGACACTAGCTTGGGTGACACTGGAAGAGCCACCAGGTGCTGAGTGCTCACTCGGCTACTGTGCTCGCTGCCCAGGCCGCTTTCTCTCTCACCTTCCTTGCGTCTTTCTCAGAGGACAGGGCTCAGAGCGCTGCCATGCCAGTGAGTCCCTGGGTCCGTAAAGTGCCTGGCCCAGTTCTGAGAGGCTGAGTGTGCAAGTGGCCAGTGGCCAGTGGCCAGACCAGTTGTCCCAGGAGAGCTCTGACCCAACCACAGCCTCCACGGCACCTGGCCCAGACGGTCAGGACTTGGTCAGCTGCCCTCACTATAGTCCCTGCTTCCAACTTGGGGTCCCTCAGAGAAAACCCGGTCTGCCCCCCGCCAGAGGCGGCCCTGCATCTGGCGAGTGAGCCACAGCCTCCATGGGACACACCTGAGACTCCCTGGTCCCGTGGAGCTGCCCCGCCTGGCCTGCCCACCTGGTGGGGAGGCCCCCCTGCCACAGCAGCTCTGAATAACCATGCTGTCTGCCCTCAGGCAGGTGGTCTCTGGGGGTCTGGAGACCCTGGCGCCTTCTCACAGCCCAGCTGACGCAACTTGCCGTAAGATGGTTAACCCCTCTCTCGTCACTGTGACCCATGCAGCCTTGAGGGGGGTCGTGGCTGCCTTCAGCCAAACTGCCCACCGACCCACCAGACAGACAGCACCTGGTGACCCCAGCAGTAGCTCTGAACCCCCCTCCCCGCCCCCAGCCCCCTGTGGCCTCACTCCTACGCCTGCCCTCTGCCCCTGCGCCCACGTCCTGCCCGCAGGCTGGGACCTACTGGACACTGCTCTGTTCCCTGTGAGAGACACAGGACACCTCGCCAGCACCTGCCCACTGCCTCTCATCCGTGACAGCCACTTGGGCGGCTGCTCATTTCATTCCCTTGGGACAGGACTGGACGCCACGCTGTTTCTGGGCCAGGGCTGTTCTGGTTGTAAGCATGGCCATCTGTTGTTGTGATACTGAATATTAAGCCCCTTTCAACCACACCTGAGTTTACAAAAGTGAGGTGAGTCTAGGAGGATGGGGGCCAGCTGCCAGGGGAACTGACTACATAATTAGAGGGGGTGGGAAGAGGAACTGGGCGTCAAACTGATCACCAATCATCAATGATATAATCAATCATGGCTACGTGAGAGAAATCTGCATAAAACCCAACAGGCTGGTGAACACATCAGGTGCTGGGAAAGGGGGCCAGAGAGCATGGAGATCCTTGTACCCCATCCTCCTAGGCATCTCTTTCATGAGGCTGTTCCTGACTTGTATCCTTTACAATAAAATGGTAACTAGGTAACTGTAGTCCCTGAGTTCTATGAGCCGTTCTAGCAAGTTACTGAGCCTGAAGAGGGCGTGAGGGAACCCCAACTTGCAGCCAAGTCAGGCAGCAGTGTGAGTACCTGGGCAGTCTCATCAGACTGTCCCGTCCCCTCTGGGGGCTGTGCTGACACCAGGTGACACCTGAATGGGCTTGGCTTGTAGGACTGGAGTGTGTGGTGTGGGGCTGGGAGGAGTGGGTGTGGCCAGGGTCCCATGCTGTCCCTCCTCCTTCCCTCCGGCCTGTTTTTGCTTTTCCCTGTGATGACGTGTCACTGCGTACAGCGGACGGCACAGATCATAGGGGCGCACATCTGTGAATTTTGACTCTTACATGCCTGTGTATGACCCTGTTTCAACGAGACATGGAACATTCCCACGACCCCCAGCCACGCCCTCCCAGCAACGCCCTGCATGATGGACGGAGCTGTAGGGTTGGCTTTACAAGCTGGGCTCTCACTTGCTGATTATGTGAACCAGAAACTACTCCTATGGCGTTTCTTTCAACTGGGGGTTTTGGTAAATGAGTTTTAAAATGTCCATTTAGTCAAACGTATTCATGTAGCTGTATAATCTGGGCTTTCTGGGCCTTAAGCATCCTGCTGAGTGGAAGCCATAAACACTGCCAGGGGCCCTTTTCACCCCAGGGCCTTACTGGTTGGGCTGTGCTTTGCGTGCAGTATGGAGGCCTTGCTTGTCTTGGTTCCTATACAGACTGCTAACCAGGACAATCTGCTAACCAGTTCATCTCCTCCGTGAGCCCCAAGTATAGCAGAGACTGGCTGCCACCCCACATCCCCTCCCTTCCTCTGAGCTTCGACCCCCCCCTATTCCAGTCGGCACCCCGCGAATGTTTCTGCCCAGCTGCCTCCCCAACCACCTGTCTTTCCTCCTTCCACTGTGGGGATCTCTAAAATCAATAAAAAAAAACATTAAAAATACATCACTGGGTTTGGTTTGCTACACTTGTGTGTATATGTGTGTTTTATAATTGAGGACAGCTTGTCCTCTTGTTTTCCTCTGTGTTGCTGTCTGGCCTGGAGAAAGAGGCGACAGTGACCCCACAACATGAGCTGGGGGTCCACCTTTCCCTACTCTTCTAATCTCGAGAGAAGATGATAGAAGACAGGGTCACTGCCCCAAGGATGTGGGGACCTCACAGCAGGCCCGTCTGGGTGAGCGGCTGCCTCTCCCTCCACCTGCCTCCTTTCTCTGATGTTCTTTAATTTCTTTCTTTCTTGGAGGTGAGTAGGGAGGGTGACTGGTTTAATGCTTTAATGGCCGTAACTCTATTCCAAACTTCTGTCTACTCTTGAGTCAGCTTTAGAAGTACACTTTTCTGAACATTTTAAATTTCATCTCAGTGTTGCAACACTGGTACGAAGGTGCCCACGTCTCTGCTGTAACTGCCTGCAGCGTATTTCAGCTCCACTGCGTCCTGGCCGTCCTTCTATCGTCATTCTCGGTCGAAGCTGCCCGAGTTCTGCCGATTTCATTGTCCTGTCCAGAGACCTAACCCCGGGGTGTCACTGCTCACGGGGCATCTTTGTTTCCTCCTTCTCCTCGGCGGGGTTTGTTCTGTTGTTCTCTTCCCAGCCTAGCGCTATGTGCTTTGGTCATTTACCTACAGTCATTTTCTAGTGCCCCCGGCAATTTCTTCTGTGAGCCCTGAGGTATAACTGGCATGCGCTATGTTGTATATATTGAAGCATACGATTCGGTAAGTTGGACACGTGTTTCTACCCAGGAGACCATCACCCCCCACACCTTGCTCACACCTTGTTCACCTTGTCCCATTCCTTCCTCACTGTCCCTCTTACTCTGGTCCCCACCCTGGGCAACCACCGATATGCTCCTGTCACTGTAGACCAGTTTGCACGTTCTAGAAATTTACATACTTTTTGGGATCTGGTTTCCTTTACTCTGAATAATTGCTTTGAGATTTGTCCAGGCTGCATGTGCATCATTGTTTGTTATTATTATTATTTTCCTGAGTGGTGCTCCACTGCATGGAGAAGCATCGTTTGGCCATCCTGTGCCACTGCTGCCACTTGGATTGCTTCCAGTTTTTGACATTACAAAGACAGTTGGACACATGTCATTATACATTTGTCCAAATCCACAGAATGTGCACCACCAAGAGTGACCCTAACGTAATCTGTCAGCGTAGGTTCATCCATTGTAACCATGTGCCCTCTGGTGGGGAATGGGTAATTGGGGGAGGAGATGCAGGGGGGTGGGGGGAGAGGGCATATGTGAATCCTTGCACCTTTGTCTTAATTTTGTTATGAATCTAAAGAAATGTGTAAGATGGTAGTCTTCCATTGTGTGTTTTACCACAATTATAGTAAGTCAGTGATGCCACCAATAATTACACAGAATATATAGCAGATCACAAGATAATCAGCACACTAACATAGAAAGTATAAAGTTGTAGGAATTAATCTGTTAAAAACTGCCTAACATTTTTGTGAAAAACTATCAACGCAAAGGAAATATTTTAAATATGGAGATAAAATATTCATGGATGGACTGATTTAACTTCATATCAATTCCTTCCAACTAAGTCCATAAGTTCAATGCAGTTCCATATGAAATCTCAGCAAGACATTGGGAGACACTTAACAAGCTGACTCTAAAATACGTACAGAAGACCAGAGTTTCATAAAAGGCTACCAAAAGTTTGAAAAAAAAATGAGTAAAGAATGACAGTTTTATCCAATCAGATCTTTAAACTATTAAAATGTCAGAATTATCTATACATATAAAAGACTAAGTAACCATTACAACTGGTCCACCAAATGACCGGTAGACCAGTCGCTATGATGTGCACTGATCACCAGGAGGCAGACACTTAATGCAGGAGCTGCCCCCGGTGGTCAGTGTGCTCCCACAGGCAACCTCTTGTTATACTTCCACTCTTACTCCCTCCACCCCGGCTGGCCCCGATCGGTCTAATTGGGACTGGGCGAGATGACCCAAATCGGCCCCAATCGCTGGCCAGGCCGAGGAACCCCACCTGTGCACGAATTCATGCACCAGGCCTCTAGTAGACTAATAAAGAATCTAGAGCAGTGGTTCTCAACCTTCCTAATGCTGCGACCCTTTAATACAGTTCCTCATGTTGTGGTGACACCCAACCATAAAATTATTTTCGTTGCTACTTCATAACTGTAATTTTGCTACTGTAAACAATATGTAATTATATATGTGTTTTCTGATGGTCTTAGGCGACCCCAGTGAAAGGGTTGTTCGACCCCCAAAGGGGTCGCGACCCACAGGTTGAGAACCGCTGATCTAGAGTCTAGAAATAGACCCATCCTTGTGAGGGAGCTCAGTATATAACACGTGTCTTCACAAATCAGGGAGAAAATAAAGGTTATTGAATAGAAGGGAGTGGAAAAACTGACCCACTGTATTAAAATAAAGCTAAATTATAATACAAAAGTGTTAAAGGCCTAAATGTGAAAGTGAAATGATAAAGGTCTTAGAAAGAAGGACAGCAGAATATTTTTATGCCCATAATTTGAGGAGGGATTTCTTAAATAAGATCCTAAAAGTACAAATTATAGGGTGACAAATTAATGGATAAGATTATATCAAAATTTGGGGTTTCTATTCCAAAAAGGATGGCACAAAGTTAAGAGGGACTTGGCCGTGGAGGAGGCACTGAGTCGTCTCACACTGTTAAGGGTTACAAACTACAAAAGGAACTTTTGCGAATCTAGATGAAGAGGTCATGCGGTCCGAAAGACAATGGCCAGGATATACACAGGAACTCACAGGAGCAAGACGGGGGGCTGAGGAGATGCTCAACACGCCTAGTGAGAAGAGAAACAGACCGAAACCCTGAGACAGCATCAGGAGTGGGGAGCTAACCTCGGCACTGCCGATGTGCGTGCAGCTGGAGGACCGCCGGGTACGCCCGATCGTGCTGCGTGAGGAGCCCTGGGTACCACGGCCTATAACGAGCTGCTTACGGGGTCTCAAGGCTGCCTGGGGAGCTTGAGGAAATCCATGTGCCCACCACGAGGGGAAGGACATAATGTGGCCACGGCTACGATGCAGGAGGCAACGGGCTGGACATGACAGCATCAGGGAGAGTCCCCCAAACACGGGGTGAATGAAAATACGGGGTACAGAATGGGATTTGAAGCACAATGCCAAATCTGTAAACTAACAACATACACCTATTTTTCAAGGACACGGACACACACACTCACACACAGAAACGGTATGGACAGCGAATACAAAGGGCATGTGATTAGTAAACACATCATGTGGGCACCGTGCTGGGTGGGAATGGGCCACGGTGTACGATTAACTTAGCTCCGCATCCCCTAGGTTCCCTGACGTGACCATTAGAGAAAGTCAAGAGCAGGCTTACAAACAACGGACAAGATGTGCACCACACGCGTCGGCCCTGAGAGCTGTCGGGAGGCAGTCAGGACCCACACGCATGGGCTGTGGAGCACTCTGGGGGAGGGGTTTTATTTTACATGCTTTTCTACCACGGAACTTCGTGCCATCTGCCCATGTACCTTTTTTCAAATAAACATTTGTTAAAAGATAAAGAACTATGAGAACTGAGACCAGCATCTGAAGAAATGGGAATCTGCCTGGGACGCAGGCTCCTGAAAGAATAACACTTCTCAGGGGGAGGCAAACTCGGGGTCTCTGCAGCACCCAGCCTCCCCTCCCCATGAGGGGGTGCTCTCGGTGCTCAGAGCACAATGCCTGTGAGGGTGTCACATTGTTTCTAAATGTAAATACCAATCACCCCAAATACTAACTGAATAGTAAGTATGACCATTAAAGTGCATGTTTGATGAATGAGGAACCTCTTTGCTTTCTCTGGGAGCAAATCATTTTATAAGGTCACAGTGAAACACATCAGTTCACCCCAGAAGCCCACATCTATAATAATCTATAATAATAAAAGCATAAAATGCTAATTAGACTGGACAGCCGAATGTCCTTCCGGACAAAGCTGCGGCGGCTGCGAGGGCCGAGGGCAGCAGTGGTGAGGTAATGGGGGGGGCGCCTTCCCCTGATTGCCCAGTCACCTCCTGCAGAGGGGAGCGGGCCTAAGCCGTTAGTAGGACATCCCCTGAGGGCTCCCAGACTGTAAGAGGGGGCAGGCCGGGCTGAGGGACACCCCCCTCCCAGTGCACGAATTTTCATGCACCGGGCCTCTAGTATAACAATAATAATAAAGGGCAAGATGCTTGTTTTGATGAATGGCAGTGGCAGCCTGGAGCCTCCTGGGTAAAGGCCCACCTTCACTCCCTCGAAGGGTCCTGGAGCCCCCTAGAGCCTTTATCTTTCAAAGAATGTGGGGAACATTGAAGTGGGGAGTGGGAACAAAACCAAACCATTTTGAAAGTAGGTAACTGGCATAGGAGGAGGGTCAGGTGCCCACAAGGGCACAGTTGGGGGTACCCAGGAACCAGCAGGAGTGAGTCTGGTGCAGCGGGGAGGGTCAGGTGCCTGCAGAGGCACAGTGGGGGGTACCCAGGAACTGTAAAGGGCAAGTCTAGTGCAGTGGGGAGGGTTGGGTGCCCCCAGGGGCATAGTGGGGGGTACCCAGGAACCAGCAGGGGTGAGTCTGGTGCAGTGGGGAGGGTCAGGTGCCTGCAGAGGCACAGTGGGGGGTACCCAGGAACCATAAAGGGTGAGTCTAGTGCAGTGGGGAGGGTCAGGTGCCTGCACAGGCATAGTGGGGAGTACCCTGGAACCATAAAGGGTGAGTCTGGTGCAGTGGGGAGGGTTGGGTGCCCCCAGGAGCATAGTGGGGGGTACCCAGGAACCAGCAGGGGTGAGTCTGGTGCAGTGGGGAGGGTCAGGTGCCCCCAGGGCACAGTGGGGGGTACCCAGGAACCAGCAGGAGTGAGTCTGGTGCAGTGGGGAGGGTCAGGTGCCTGCAGAGGCACAGTGGGGGGTACCCAGGAACCAGCAGGGGTGAGTCTGGTGCAGTGGGTGCCCCATGGCCTTACCGTGCCATCTTGTCGCTGCAGGACATGGTGAGCAGCCTCTCCCCCTGCAGCACCCCGTCCCACGTCTGGATGCTCGCATTCGAGCGCACGGGGATCGTCCCCTCACCAGATTCTATTTTCGTCCGCAGCTGTCCCCTGGCTTTGCGATTCGGGTGCCTGTCTGCTGGTTCTAAGAGAGAAACGGGAGAAGGAAGCCACTGGTAGGAAATCATCTGCTTCACTCACTGAGAAGCACGTCTAACTACACCCCACACATTTATCACACAGTCCGCCTGTATGTGCTTGTGGTTGTTCTGTATCTATAGGACATACGTACATTATAAGTATATAAAATTGGACAGGAAGGATATAATATGAACCAAATTCACAGAAGTGGCCTTCTCAGGGGTTGGGGAAGACGAGGGCTTCCATTTTAACTAAAGTGATTGACTTCCATTGTTAAAAAGGAACTGAAGCAAATAGGACAAAACGCTAACATTTGCTCCTTCTACGTGTTGGATATTTGGGTGTTTGTTATATTTTCCCCCACATTTTAAAAATTTCATAAGGAAACCCATAGGGTTTCAGGAAGCTCACAGGAAGCACGCACAGACAGTGACTACCTCTGGGCCATATGAAAACGGGTGATTTAAATTTTCTTTCTTATTTAAAAAATATTTAAATTGATTTGTGTTGCCTTTATAATCAAGAAAAACAATGCAATCAAATGTTCTATTTGGAACAAATAATGTTTAAGCTTCGGGAGAGAGAGGTGAATACAAATCCATGGAAAACAGAAATCCGTGGAAAACACGTGCAGAGAAGGGTGGGGACATGTGATAGAAACAGGGTCTCCCTTTTCATTCGTCTGACCTGCTGCTGGGGTTTCCGCCAATAATCACACATTTAAGTTCCAGTTCATCAGAAACAGGGAAGAGGATGGACGTCTCTGACTTAGAGACAGACAAGGTGTCCCAAAGATTATGACAACCTGTATATTATCCAAATTTAAGTGCTGACATCGATTTTGATCTGGTATCCTCATTCTATTCCAATCCCAGAGTTTATTAGAGTCAACATTTTCATTCATTAAAATATCCTAAGTAATTATTCATGGAGAAGAACTAGTAAAACCTGCTTTTATTTAGCCCTCAGACCCACATTTAAGGCTGACATGGAAAGAAGAAGGATATTAATGTAAGTTTGTTATTTTGTTACCATATGGCCTCACACTGAGAAACTGCTGGCTGTGCAGACGCCTGGCCGTACCTTCCAGGATCGGTTCGTGAGGTGAGAAGATCCTGGCGTCCCCGCAGGGCGAGGTGCTGATGTACAGGTGGAACTGGACGGTGTCCTTCAGCCGGAAGCCTCCCCGCTCAGACTTCTGGAAGATGGACTTCTTCTGATCCTCTTTGCTGCGGACAGGAAGCAAGTTGCAGAGTGAGTGCTCCAGCTGCGTGGAGTCACAATCCGGTCTGTTCCAGCCCCCAGAGACTTTCAAAGGCCCGCAGTTCCGACAGGGTGAAGACAAGCTGGAATTGGAGTCTTCCTTTTCCCGGTTTATGATCATTGACACAGTTCCTGTCACTCAACAATGGACAGGGCATCAAAATGGGAGCATTTCCCCTTGCCTTCTCATTTCTGATTCCAAACAGAACGACTGTGTAGAGATGTCTTTACAGAGAAACGCAGTTTGGATACGTGATGGGCTGGTGTGAGGCACAGTGACTGGGATAAAAACGCCCGTGTTTACCGGCCGTGGAGTCTACTGAGATCAACAAAAGCCCAGGGTCTGAGCACAGCCCTGAAATCCACGATACTATTATGCATGTGTGCATATGTGTGTGCACATATGTATGTGTGTACACGCATGTGTGCTATAAGTTAGCCAACTCTATTTGTAGCTTGAGCATCATGGGCAGATGGGATCCAACCTCACTATTACTGACAAAGTTGCTGTTGTGAGAACTGAGTGAAAGTTTTGCAGTGTTTTCTGACGGGGGAGGGGGAGAAGGCAGTACTTTTTAAAACAGCTTCCTTTACTTACTTACTTACTAGACTTACTTTAGGTACAGCTCAAGCTGTGTGTAAAGGAACCTGAGCAAGGACCGCCGCGATATGATCTCTGCGTGGCAGTCATTCAGAGCGAGGCCACGGTCACTCATGTACTCGCCGTTAATACACTTCGTTCCCGTGGAAACACATATCACCTGGGCATCTTTAACATCTGTGCCTGGAAAACAAGAGAGACGTTCCTCTGAGTCACAGTCACGTGCCCACCTGCGCCCGAGGGCCTGCACGCGTCTGCGATGACGGAACCTGGCAGAGACCGCAGTGCACACTCACCCCCCATGCCAGCCCCGCCAGCCGCAGCCTCCCAGAGGACGAGCTCTGTGCTGCCCCCTGGGAGCCGGCCGCCCTCGTCTTCAGTGTGAAGGTTCTGAGCTTGAGGAAGTGACTCCTCGGGAATGGAAGTCTTTCTTGAACAGTCCCATGGACACAGGGAGGAAGCACTACGTGAAGGCAGGTAGGTGGGCTGGTTATTAATCTTAAGATGGATGTGAAAGCACTGAAGAGGCGACGAGAGAGGGACAAGAAGGAAAACAAGTGTTCACAGTGTGCTGGTCAGGAGTCCCTGTCACCCCCTCATGCTGGACCGCAGCCCGCAGCACCGGTCACCTCCAGAGGAGGGCCACTCTGCGGTAAACCTGTCACAGGCCACGCGCCAGATGTGCTGCAAAGGCCTGACGCCACCAGGGATAAACTGCACCACCAGCACCAGCTGCAGATGGTGCCACCCAGAGGCGGGCACTGTGCTGGGTCTACTAGGGAAGGTTTTCTCATCTCATCCCCACATCCTTAAAGTGCATGGCACCACTGCCTCTGTTTTACAGACCAGGAAACTGAGGCTCAGAGGGGCCAAAAACCTGCCCAAGGTCATTCAACGAGTGCAGGCCACCTGAGGTCAGAGCCAGGCATGGAGGTCTTCTGAGGTCACAGCCAGGTGCCTGTGCTGGCAGTCCTGCCTGCAGGTGTAAACTGGCTCTGAGCAGTGGAATTCACACAGAAGGGCAAATGCTGCCCTGCGGGCATCGCCTCTCCTCAGGCAGTGAGACGAGCTAGATGACAACCAGCCACACACCACAGAGCCTGCTCAGGGGGCTGCTGCATCAGCAGCTCACCTTTCAGTTACGTAAATAGTACGAGCACAGAGAGAAGAGCAGGAAAACACAGGCACAAAACATCACAGAAAACCTGAAACCCACGTTAAGATTCAGAGTTCTTCACCTGCCCCCAGACACACGCTCAGCTGTGCCAAAGCACACACGTGGCGGGAGGAGCTTGTGATTCCAGTCGTCACGTTCTGCAGGCGAGGGGGATCAAGGCTAGGATTACAGAACCGCGTCCTCTCCCCAGTCGGACAGAGAACTGCCTGGGAGAGGAGGACAGCACAGCCACCCTCACAGAGCTGGGCTTCTCCCGGCTGGCGGAGACAGATGCGCCATCCCCAGCCCTCCTCCCTGGCCTCGGGGCCTGCCTCCAGCACAGGCCGGGGATGCTGCCAGCAGAGGGCACTGCACGTCCCGCCTGCCCCAGCGCTGGCCAGGCACTGCCAGAGTGTGGCTTCCTGCTCCTAGGAGTCACCACGGAGATGGCCCCCAGGTGTGGGGAGAAGACCTGGGGAAGGGTTCCTTCTGGACAAATTTAATAGGGTTCCTCCTGCCTTCCAAACTGTGCGTTCCCCCAGATTTTCACCTCTGGCTGGAGCTTCCTCTCTCCCCGACAAGCCACACAGAAACCACCCGGGCAGCATGAACACTAGCTGGTAAATCAGATACGCCCTACTTTCCCATGAAGCAGGAATTAATGTCTCCTGCAGTTTCCTGAGCAGACAGACCGCTCTCACACGATCATGGGGATCCAACCGTAACAGAGGGCGCTTCTCCACATGAAAACAATTAGGTTGAAAGGATGAACATTTGGGAAAAATATGTAAGTACAGTTCCCACATTTGCAGATGACAGACATTCTGAGGAAGAAGGAAAACACCATTTTCCTGTCAGAGATTTTTATAGAGCAAGATGTTTACCTGTTGTCATGACAATTCCAGCAAGAACCTTCCTGCGTGCGTGGGGGGAGGTGAAGTTGTCTGTCAGGTCACCGAACTTATCCAGAACCAGGCGGGCCACGGCGTCGGCTAACACCTGGGGACCACAGCAGCGGGTTAGGCACCTGCACCTGCCCCCCGAAAGCCAGGGTGATGGCTCAGATGCTTGCTTCTCTGGAGAATCCCACACTAAGTCTGGCAAACAAGTGTGTGCGTGTGCACATGTGTGTGCGTGTTTCCTCCAAAACACACATCCGAGGAGCATGCAAGGCCATGGCTGGAATCTTTTGACAGCCCTGAGCCCGGCAGTGGGAGTTCGAGCTCGTGCATCCGGGGCACACCCTGCTGCCCCTCTGGTCCTCACAGCACACCAGCCCCGCCCTCCGATGAGGACACCGAGGAGGAGGGGGCTAGAGTGCCTGCCTGGGGTCATCTGCCTCCCCCTCCGCTGCTCTGCTGCCCAGGCTCCCCAGTGTGCAGCTTGGGCAGGAGAAGGAGCAGTTAGAAGTGATCAAATTAAAGAAGCGTGAACTTTGCACAGCAATCTCCCTCTCTAAGGCCCCGCCCATCAGGTACGTCTCAGTTATTGCAACACCTATCCCATCACCCTGGCTCAGTCACTCCCTCCGAATCCAGCCCTGAGCAGAGCCTGTGGGCAGCTGTCACTCAGCTCAGATGACAGCGGAATGGACCCAGAGAAGGGTTCGGCGAGGCCTGGAACACCTCACTGCATGTGACCAGGCCCGACAGCACTGCCCTCCAGGGAGTGCTTCTTAGAAGTCAACATGTTAGAGTTGGGACACGTCTTATTTTTATGGCTCATGAGTTGTCATGGATAGAGCGGACCCATAGTGTTCTGGGAAATGGTGCTAACGGGTGTGTGTGTGTGTGTGTGTGTGTAAAGAGCCACACTGGATCTACATCTTCCTAATCTCACACTTGTCTTGACAATCAAACGGCCAAATCTAATGTCCCCTTAATAAAATACTCCCAAAATGAATAGAAAAGTCACTGATCCTAAAGGATGACTTATTTGGAAAAAGCATCGTTGTCAGAAAGCTTTCCTCCCATCATGGCTCCAGCAAATTCCAGCGAGCCCCTGGGGACTTGCTCAAGACCAGCCAGGTGGAGGGTGGGCAGCAGGTCCAGGCGGGGCCCTCGGGCCTCACCTGGCCCCTCGGCAGAGGCATCGATGCTACAGATGTGAACACAGGGGAGGGAGTTGGGGCACAGACAGGAACAGATGAGCAACCACACGATGGGAGGGCACCACACGATGGGAGGGCACCGCAGGTAAAGGACAACACGCTCCAACTTCCACAGAAGGAAAACAGTGGGAGGTTAAGGAGACCCAGAGGAGAGGAGTTCGTTCCACAGGAGGCAGGCGCACCGCACGCTCTCAGAGGCGGGCCCGTCTGCGCACACGCCCCGTGCGACGCCAGCACTGCACTCCTGGACCTTCTTCCGCCCCGTAAAGAGGTCACGGCCTCGTTCTTTAGGGGCGATGAAGCCCCCTCCCTCTAAACGAGGGGGTGGGTATAATGACAAACTAACATGCTCCTCAACGGCAAGCCCACACCACCGCGGCCCCGCCGCACGGCCTCCTGAGCGACCCTCGGGGTGCGGAGGCCGGAGGCTCGGCTGGCCGCTTTAATAAGTCACTGCTGACAGGGCGTTTCGCACTCACACGCGACTTTTTAAACTAGTGCCACTATGAACACCTCGAAGGCAAAGAATCCTAGGACCAGGGACGTCTGGCCCAAGTCCCGCATGGGTTACTCTTGGGAAACATAAGGCTTCACACCCACTCTAGAGGCACATTGGAGACTTTCAGGGGAAAGACAGCGTAGCTCAGAAACAAGGCCCGGGCTGACCGCGAAGCCACCCCCAGGTCTTCCAGGAGAACATGGTTACCGGGGCCTCAGGGGCCTCTGGGAGACACTATGGGGCTACTGTGAGCAGAGACTGGGAGGCAGATACAGCTGCACACCCCAGGCCTCCCTGGCTGGGGAACACAGAAGCCCAGAACCTGCTGCTCAGCACCAGCAGAACCAGCACAGGTGGTGAGGGTGGGGCTGGGATGGCCCCCCCACCCACACCCCCCATAGGATTCCCAGACACTCTCCCCAGAGAGGCTGATAGGCCCCACTTCCCAGGCCAGCGCCTCTGGTCACTGCTCCACGGAGCCCGGCCTGGGGCTTGGGCTGCAAATGCACACACATGCATGCACATATGCACACACATGTGTGTACACACACACACCTCCTTCTGCCTCCCCTTCAATGTTACTCGTCTGCACTTCGAAACCTGGCCTCTTTAGGCAAAATAAAATAAAATTCCCTCTTTTAAAACTGAGGACCGTGGTCATTTCAGAGGACTGAACACAGGCCTCTCTAATTGGTTCAAAGGTAAAAGAGAAGCCAACATTCTCGGATCCCGCTGAGAGAATACAGGCCAAACTATCTGTCAATATTGAGTCCTTCACTTTTTCTGATCAAACCACTACATATTTTATCTTCAAACTGAACAATACTGTGACCAGAAGGAATAAACAGAGGAGAGGGTCAGGTTTTCTCCCTAAGAGACTGATTTTTAAGTAGACCAGAGAGCTTGGATTTCTAAGAAAAGAGCAATAAATAATCAGAGTTGCAGGGTTTGGAGATGACACTAGTGCCATTTCTCCTTCAGTCTTCCTCCTTCACAGACGCTGATCCGAGTCCCGAGCATTTCCCTCTGTTCACCCTGATTTTAGGGGGGAGGGGGCTGGGCAGGAGGGAGCCTGCATGAATCCCACATGGGGAATTCCAGGTACAGAGAGACCCGGGTGCCTGGGGGGCCCTGGAGCATTTGCTTAAGGGCCCCCTATGCCCCTCGTCCCTCTGACACACGGTCCCTACACTGTAGGCTCAGGAATGCACTGCCAGCCAATCCCGCTGGAGCCCAGAGCCCATACTCTTAGGTTTCAGCAGCTGAACGGCCAAACTCACTCCTTTTGTGACTAGAGACCCAGGGAGACGTAGGAAACACCCTGGGCTGGGCAGGCTCTGGTGTCTGGCCCTCCCTCCTCATCAGAGGCTGCTATGGGACCCGCCCCCCTCACCCCCCCCCTTCATCCCCCCCCCCCACACACACACAGGGCAGCTACACAGGGAGGGAGGGCACTGTGGACTGTCCTTCGGGGTGAGACTCAGTGTGGAGAGGGCTGATGGCACTGCTCTGTGTCCCCACCCTGTGCCATGATGGCCTCAGATGGCTCCCCAGGGGCCGCCTGGCCATCCCAATCTAGGAAGGCTGCTCGGCAGCCACACTTACTGCTGGCTGTTCGTGGTGAGGACAGAATGGCATGAGATGGAGAGTGAACATGGCAAAGAACCCCAGTGCTGTGTAAAGCATGACCGAGCGTGACAGACTTGGCCTCACCTGGGGTAGGTGTAACTGGAGGCCCTCGCTGAGGATAGGCTGGCGAGACGGCGTCTGATCCAAGTGCAAATTAAAAATGGTGGCCAGGGCAGACTGTGCGGCCCGGGCCTTGGCCAGCTTTTTGTTCCTTCCCGAGCCCTCGAAGAACTGGCCGTCCACAACCACGGACATGACGAAGTTCTTGGCGTGGCTCTCCCCGCTCTCCGAGAGGAAGTCGTACTTCAGGCCCGGGCGCAGCTCGTTCAGGATCATCACGGGGTTCTTCCCGGCGGGCGGGGGGAATGGAGGGAGGACCGGGAGGGGCGGCTGGACGAGGTTGGGGGGCACGGGGGACGCTGACAAGCTGAGGTCCCCGCTGGAACTGAAGGAGTCATCGCCGCCGTTGGAGCCCACGTAAAAGGGCACTTCCGACCGGTCCGGCGTCTCGAAGCCGTTGAAGAGCGCGTCGGGGAAGTCCGCCTGGTCAGACGTGAAGTCCGCGTTGGCGGACAGGCTCCTCCCCATGGCCAGGTGGGCCTCGGACGCGTTGGGGAACTGGACGAACGACCGCAGGGCCTTCTCGGCCGCCTGCAGCTTGGCCTTCTTCTTCGTGGGGCCAGAGCCCTCGAACACCTGCCCGTTCACCTCCACGGAGATGACGAAGAGCGGCGCGTGCACGGGCCCCGTCTGGGACAGCAGCGTGTACTGCAGGCCCGGCTTGATCTCGTTCAGCTGCATCAGCGCGTTCTTGGGCAGGGCGGGCCCCGGCGCCCTCCTCCTCTTCTTCAGGCGGAACTTGGCGTGCCCATTGCTGCCCTCGTCCAGGGGCCGCTTCCTGCCGACGCTGCCACCGCCCCCATTGGGGAGCAGGTAGCTGTCAGCCGGCCCCGGAGCGCTGTCCCCCGGGGGCCCAGGGTCCACACTGCAGCTGTCCTTAGCCTCTGTGCTGCTCGAACCTGCGGTGCCCAGAAAGAGCAACTTACAACGCCTTCGTTGCAGGATCTTGTAAATGCAAAATTTATAGATTCCTTTATCTCTCTTTGTAACTGGGTAAGTGATGTGTGTTCTACTTCACTCCCTGCTGCACATGGGAGGGCTGCACATTTCCCACCAGCTCAGGACCTCAGCGGAAATGGGTAGTCTGACATTTTGCTGAATAATGGCTCCTACCATTTCTATTTAGTATCGCCAGCTGCTTTTACATTAAAAGGTGAATTTTTAAATAACTTTTATGAGAATATTCTGAGCATCAAAGTGTGGGATGATAAATTTGTCCAGAAGACCCTACATTAGTAAGTCTAAGTCAGCACTGACACCTGTCGTTTATTTTGGCATTTCCCCCTCCCGATGGCATTTAACTCACTGGGCTTTGCACAGCAGCCTCTCCCAGACGAGGGGACATATTTAAAAGCAGCATTTACAGGCTGGTTTGTTCTCGAGGTTCAAAATATTCCATCAATTTGTGCAGCTATTTGACTTAGTTCATGAATCAATCTTAGGAATCTGCTTATGTAATTATGGCAGTGAAGGCGAACCTATGACACGCGTGTCAGAGGTGACATGCGAACTCATTTTTTGGGTTGATTTTTCTTTGTTAAATGACATTTAAATATATACAATAAATATCAAAAATATAAATCTTTGTTTTACTATGGTTGCAAATACCAAAAAATTTCTATATGTGACACGGCACCAGAGATAAGTTAGGGTTTTTCAAAATGCTGACACGCCGAGCTCAAAAGGTTCGCCATCACTGATGTAGAGTATTCTGCCCATTTAGAAATGATTTTTGAAGGATACAACTTCATTTCCCATATTCATTTAAAGCTTTTTTTACTACACATGAGGACTGATTTACCTCTGAATTTTTAATACAGCCCACATTAGAAACAAATATGTGAGCAGATATAAAACTGAAGCTGCAGGCGGGCTACCACCTCCTAACTGAAGCTGGAACTACAGACTAACTTGGTTGTGCTACCTTTTGAAGGTGTTTATAATTAATAAAGATCATTTTAGGACTCTGAAGGTTCATGGCAAAAATATGAGTTTAATTTCAAAAAGAGGAATAAAAGAGTATTTAGTCTCTCTTTAAGTTTATTGAGCTTTTTAAAAAGGAGAACAAGAAATAATTCTGTTTTCCTGGCACGTTTCCACAGGCCGCCTGTCGCACGGAGCGCAGGAGCCGTGATCACAGGGCGGGGGGATGTTGATGGCACGGCATTTAAAACCTACCGCTAGCTTTCGAAAGCCCACAATAAATCTTTTACAAGATATTTTTTACAACGTAAACCAACTTACAGGGCCTGGTGCGGTGGCCTGGGTCTATTTCGACAACACAGTGTAAACGCAGGCTCTCATCGTGCTAAGCTCTACCTACGGGCGGGCCTCACATGACAGAGGCCCGGGCCCCTGGCTGCCAGGCCACAGTGAAGCCTCGCATTTCCCGGGCCATCAGCATTGGCCGAGATGTGCTTGCACACATCTCCTGGGGGAGCCGGCTCTCCTGTGGCGGAGGTTAGAGCCAGGTGCCCTTCCTCTGTAGACAGCTTCTCCCAGGCCCTGATACACACACCACTTCTCCCAGTTGACAAAGCTGACGGAATAGACACTAAATTTTCATTTATAACATCCTCCAGCAAAAGCTCGATAGGTTACTCCTTTCGGTGCTCAGAGGGAACAAAAGGTGGAAAGGGCAGAGCGAGACAGGTTAGATGAACAGGCAGCAAGGGCGCCACAGAGGACCGCGGGCGGACGTGCTGGTGCTCCTGCTCGAAGAACTAGCAACAGAGACACTCAGATCGTCATCAGTTATTCCGGCATGCATTTAACCAAACAGGATGCCCTCCCACCCCAAAATGCTTCCCTTCAAGGAATAAAGACAACCAGTACTGGGCTGGCCGTCTCGAGAGCATAGGAAAAACACACGTTCTATAGCATAGTTCCCATAAATTCTAAGTTCTTATTTGCTTCAGAAGCACTGAAATGCTACTCACAGTCTGTCTTATTAAAATGCTACCATGTAAAGAGAAAATATTAAAACTGGAGAAAGACACCCCCTCTACCACAACTCTCTCTTTACATATCATGCTACTTGGTTTCCTAAGTGTGACTACTAATCGTGATAATATTTTTTGTTGCTTACGAAATGACAGGAAATACAGGACTGGCACAGCTAAGTTTTAGCACTTGCACCAGCAGCTTATCTTTCCAGAAAAGTTATTCAGAAGGATTCTTTACGTTACCCGAGGGTCAGTTATACAAGCTACACTGCCTGACATTTCCACCCAAACCGGATGCCCACTGCCGTGGACGACAGCCCGCAGTCCCAACAACTCGGAGGCTGGGGGACACTCGTATGCACACTCTTCACAGGGAACAGTGAGCGGGCAAAACTGGAGATGGCGAGTGGAACCGCACAGTAAAAACACACGGCTGGTTCTAAAGGAACCTCAGGGGAGGCTCTGATGGGAGGTCACCCTGAAGAGGGCCTCCGCCAGGCCGCCAGAGGCCACCACAGTCAGCAGGAGGGAGGGCATGAGCTTCTCCGACAGCGACTGGGCAGCTGCTCATGCTGTGCCCATCCCACAGGGACTGACTTCAGCCAGAGAGTGTCCACTATAACCAAGACCCAGCTCACCCGCATCTTCCCCAACCCAACCCACGGAGCAGCCTGTGAGGGAGGCGGGGCGGTCTGCCGCGGGAACCTCTGGGTTATCTACGGACGCGAGCCAACGCCAAGGCCTCAGCTGGCCGGAGTGGGTGGCGTCACGGAGAAGTGGACTGAGCTGTGTCCTGGCCGTTGATGACCACTCCTGGTAAAATGTCACCCATCACTTAGACCTGCACGCTCTCTCTTGGGAGCAACTGAACACAGACAAGCAAGAACGCTCATGTCTACATGTGTCAGAAAAAGGAGGTCTTTGTTGCAGTGTCCCTACTAAAAGCTCCCAAATGGGGATGGAGATTTAAGCCTTAAATGCACTGCTCTCTGGGAGTAAAGATAAAACAGAAGAGAAGGATGTTCACTGAACTTTTCAGGGAGAACAACATAGAGAGGGGAAGCTGGCATAGCTCCCAGCCTCTCCATCCTCCGTCCCTCCGCCCCATAGAGGGCAGGGTGGAAAGGAGAAGGGTGTTTCAGGCCACACTAGTCCTAAGGCTCATTAAAGTCTAGAAACAAGATCAGCAGATTGTGTGAGCCCTTTCCCTCAAAATATAGGAGAATCCAGGGTATTTGAACAGAAAAGGTATGTACTATTTAAAATGGCCAGCTATTTAAATCCACCTCAGAGGTTATCTTAGACTTTACAGATGGAAATCTGACCATCGTCATGGTAACCAGGCTGTGCCAACAGGAAGCGTGCAGCTTCATGAGACATGCACCAGAGCATGCGCTCCTTCAGGCAGCGGCAAACCTCCCTGTGGCTGGGAGGGGAGGCCCACAGTAAATAGAGAACGTAGCCAAAATTCAACACCCGCCACTGCTTGCAGCCCTGGAAATTCACTTCCCCCAAACTGGCCTCCTGAGAAAACGGCTAATGGTAAACCAGCTGCTGGAGCCTACGTGGCAGCCGAGGTCTTACTCAGGTTTTCTTCATCTTCCAGATCCATGGCAAAATGCTTTGGAGGGTTTCTTGACTGGCGGAGGCTGTTTCTGTCTGCAAGACAGCAAGAAAGTCACATTCAGTGAGCCCATCACGCGAGTCACAGGAGGTGTCTCCTCTGCGGAAACGACGCCCCCAGGATTATACACTGACGGGAAAGCTCATGAAACAAGGACAGCTCGCTCTGCGATCTGTGGTCAGGACGGGACATTCAGAGGCTCCCGCCTCTTCAGCACGGTCAGTGCAGGGCCCCAGGACTCTGCTGCAGGGAGGGAGGCCTGAGGTGGGAAGGGGTCCCACTCTGAGGAGCTGGCCTTGATTCCAGGGTGGAGGCCCTGGCAAGCTCCGAACCAGGGAGAAAGGTGATGGTGTTTCTGTCTTAGAAAGATCGCTCCTATAGGAGGGGCTGAAGACAGATGACCACAGAACCCAAACAGGACTCAACCCGGTGCCATTTGACCTTTGCTCTGGAGGACTTCCGGTTCCGGTTATAAAGTAAGGCTACAAAGGAAGAAGCACCCAACAGCATTTTACTTTACCATTTCTTTTTCTTCTCAAGTTGCATCTCACGTGGACGAATCTAAAAAGCATGTAATTGTTAAATCTGATTGAATTTCTTAGCCATGTATTATTTTGTTGGTAGGAGAAACCACAGGAAATCCTTAAAGAACAATTACTCCAAATATCTAATAATTAACAAACTTAAGAGTTTCCTCTTCCTAAATAGTTTGGCTATACTTAGTAAAATTTTACTAACACACCGTCTGTACTAAAGAATCCCATCAAATTGTAACTGAGGAAAAAGATCTGCACATGTTGCTTTATATACAAATAAAATTGATATTATAAATCACTAAAAGGCAAATTCATTGCTTGTAAGACATTATTAACAAACGGTTGTCATAAAAGCTATATATATTTTAGGTATTTGATATATGAGAAACATATCTTTATTCAAGAGAGTGTTCCAGATTAATTACTTCTAGATATGGTTTCTGGAAACTTCCTTCTGTGCAAAGCCCAGAATGGGACACGATGAGAACCTGAAGTGAATCAGACAGATCCTGCGATGGAGAAATTAAAACAGAAATACCATCTGGAGAGCTAACTATATTTAGAAGTTCTTATTAATCATGTTAGGTGTGGAAAGAGTACTTATTTTTAGTGATACTGAAGTATTTAGAGACGAAATGGTAATATCTGGAATTTATAATTATAAAAGAGCCCAGCGCGGTGGGGAAAAGCAGATGGTGTACAGTTGAAACTGGGGGCCGGGGCGGGCTGCTGGGGAGGTGGATTCATTATGCCGTTCTGTATTGTATGTGTTTTACAATTTCCATGACGGAAAGCTTTACTCAGGAGTCCTTTCCTCGAGGTCTAGAATGGGAGGTAAGATGTAGCAGGGGTGCAGGCTCACCGCACGCCCTCCGCAAGGCGCGGGTGCTCCCAGGGCTCTGGGCTGCGGGGTCAGGTCGGAAGGTGGGCGCGTGGAGGTGAAACTGAGCCTGGAGCGGAGGGTGTCAGTCGCACCACAAAGACAGGAGACAGGTGGCGTGCGAAGAGCACGAGGCTGTGTGAGAGAGGCAATCGCAGCTCTTCAAAGAAACCCAAACTCTCCATTCCCGGAACAGCACACACTGACCCCTGGCTTTGAAACAGGCCGCAGGGACGTGCGCAGGGGGAGGATGGAGACGTCCTTTTCCCTCCCCTCCCCTCAGTACAACTCAAAATCCCGACAACACATACACAGGTGGGAGGAGGAGGGCAGACCGGCGGGGACTCGAGGGACCACACAGCATGGGTCCCTGGTCTTTCTGTGTCATTATCGCCGACTTGGAGCCGAAGAAGTCAGCGACTTAGAAACACCAATGGGCACAGACCACAAAACCCCAACAAATGCTGCTCTCTCTGACAATGGACCAGCAGCGGTTCCTCCCTGCGGGACTGAAAGTGACAGACAGACTGCCCCACTCCGGCCAGACCCTCCCACCCAGCAAGGATGAGGGGGAGCCTCTCCTCCCCTACCCCCAGCAAAGGCCTGGTGGGGGACCTGAGGTGACGTCCCCATCCCCTAACAGAGAAGAATGAGTGAAAATCAGCTGACGCAATGGTTTCCGTAAGATTTAGAGTCGTGTCCAAGTTTCAGTAAAAAAAAAATAATAATAATGATCCATCATACCAACAGCCAGGAAGACCTCAAACTGAACGGAAAAAAGACCATCAACAGACGCCAACCCAGAGACGTCTGTCTGAGGCTGTAAAGCAGCCAGCATAAAGAAGTGGGAGGAAGCGGTCTTAACTGATCTCAACACACACTCGATAGCGTCAGTCCTCAAGGCAGCACGCATGGCATTGCCAGGGAGACACACGTGGACCACATGGAACAGACAGAATCAGGGCAGGCCCCACGTGCCCAGCTGACGGCTCACGAAGCAGGAAAGCAGTTCAGTGAGGGGGGGCCAGGCCACAGATGGTGCTGCAGCCACCAGGCACCCGCGTCTCACACTATCACAAAATGCACTTGAGTTGGTCCGGGGCTCAGTGTGAAACATAAAACTATAAAACCTAAGGAAAATCATAGGAGACAATCCCCAGGACCTGGGGCTGGGAAGAGCATGCTTAAGCAGACTAGACACCAAAAGCACAATCTATAAGATAAATTGGATTTTTTGACAACTTGGACCGAATCAAAATTAAACATTTTTTTTTCCTCTGCTAAAGACCCTGAAGAGAAGATGAAAAGACAAGCAACAAACTGGGAGAAAATATAACAAAGGCCACACATTGAAAAAATGGAACACACAAGAAATTCTCAAAACAAACAATCCAATCAGAAAGTGGGCAGAAGTCATGAAGAGACCTTTCAATGAAGAGGATATTCGGATAAACATGAGAAAATGTTCAGCATCATTAGCCACCAGGGAAATGCCACTTAAATCCATGTAGAGTGGCCAAAATGAAACCGGTTGCAACCCCAAATGCCGACGAATGTTTACAGCAACTTCTCCAAACTGGAAACAACCAGATGACCCTCAACAGGCAAATGGTTAAACAGACTGTGGGCATGCCCATGCCAAGAAATACTGTGCAGCAATGAAAAGGACTGATACACGCAGTGACCTGGAGGCATTTCCAGAGAATTAGGCTGAGGGGGAAAAAGCCAATCCCAGAGTTACTTACTGTGTGGTCCCTTTATATAACACTAGAGGCCCGAAGCACAAAATTCGTGCAAGAGTAGGCCTTCCTTCCCCCGGCTTCCTTCCGGCCACATGCAAACACCCGGGATCCGGGTTTCCCTTGCAGCCCCGGCTGCATCCAGAAGGTTGAACAGAAGGACATCCAGTCTAATTAGCATATTATGCTTTTATTATTATAGATTCTTGAAATGAAATAACTGTAGAGATGGAGAACAGATTAGTGGCTGCCAGGTATTGAGAGGGTTAGGGTTTGGCTACAAAAGCACATGGAAGTGATCCCAGGGACAATAGAAGGCTCTGGATCCTGACTGTATCCCAGTCAACAAATATCCTGACTGTGACAATGCACTGAGTAAAGGAAACATGGTTCTTTCTGTGAATCTACAGGTGAATCTGCATTATCCCCAAATAAACAGTTTAATTAGAAGGCCCAATCAGCGTACCATTCATCAGTGAAGGGGGTGCAGAGCAGGCTGGCTTACCTGGAGGTCGGGGGCGAGGGAGAGCACACTGCCAGGGACACTGACTGAGTCTGAGCCACGGGAGGAGCTGGCCCTAATGGAGCTCACCTGATTTATAGAGCGCCTGTTTCCCTGCTCTTACATATTAGAGTTCTCTAAAAGGACATGGAAATGTCTCACAGTGGAAAATGAGCAGGCTGTGCGCAGCGGCGGGAGGGCCGTGCGTGTGGAGAATGGGAGCCAGAAAGCTCTCGCTGAGCAGGAGCAACACTTTCACATTCTACAAATGCCAACTTTTGTATCAAAGGTTATAAAACAAAGCAAAACAGCAAATGCAAGCACTTTAGAGCATTTCACATAACCATTTTTCTTTCATTCTGAAAGCACCTCTTACAGCCTGAACTATAAACATCTAAGAATTAAAAGCCCATCAAAATCCCACATGGGCCTGGCCAGTGTGCTCAGTGGTTGAACATTGACCTATGAACCAGGAGGTCATGATTCCATTCCCTGTCAGGGCACATGCCTGGATTATGGGCTTGATTCCCAGTAGGGGGCATGCAGGAGGCAACCGATCAATAATTCTCTCTCATCCTTGATGTTTCCATCTCTCTCTCCTTCTCCCTTCCTCTCTAAAATCAACAAAAACATATTTTTTAAAATGTATAGATTCAAAAATGTTTAAGACAAACATTAACCTTGATTAAACTTACTACTAATTATTACTGGACTAGAGGCCCAATGCATGAAATTTGTGCAAGAGTAGGCCTTCCTTCTCCCGGCTGTCAGTATCGGCTTCCCTCTGGCACCCGGGACCTGGGCCTCCCTCTGGCCGCAGGCAGGCATGCAGGACCCGGGCTTCCCTTGCAGCCCCGGCTTCATCCAGAAGGACAGAAGGACGTCTGGAAGGGCATCCGATCTAATTAGCATATTACGCCTTTATTATTATAGATTTACTTCATTTTAGTCTAAAAAAATGGTTTTGAGAAACATTTTACATATTTTTATGATTGTTAAAGGTTTTATTTTTAAAAGCCAACACTGCACATTTTAAAAAAGAGAAGTGTTAAATGGAGACGATGCTTATTGATTCTTTAGCATAAATCAAGCAACATACTAAAAGTTGTAGCTATAGGAAAAAAAACCTGAATGATAATGTGATTATTTAACAAAGGTAACTGAAGTATAAAATTTTTACATTTGAAGTAAGATAATCAAATTCAGCATTATCTAAACACAATATCACTAAAGCGTTCAAAGCTGTCAACTTATTATATTTTACAATGAAAACAGTTTCATTTCTAGGTAACCACCAGTAATGGATGCTTAGTTTGGTTGCCCCTTAGAGATTTGTGCACATGGAACAAATACAGCAGGCTGTGCATAGCAAATAAGGTTCATGCGTTACTTTTAGCAAACATGTTTCTTCTAATGAAAGGCAACACAGAATAATTAAAATAAGAAATTATCACAAGATCACAGAATACAAGATTAATACAAAAAAATTAATTGCTTTCCTATATATGAACCAGTGGAATTTGAAAGAGAAGCACAATACTACTTACATTACCACCCCCATAATTAAATACTTAGATATAAATCAAACAAAACCTATATGAGGAAAACTACAAAACACCGATGAAAGAAATCAAAGAACTAAATAAATGTAGAGATAGTCCATGTTAATGGGTAGGAAGACTCAATATTATCAAGATGTCAGTTCTTCCAACTTGATCTACAGATTCAAAGCACTCTCAATCAAAATCCCACCTAGTTATTTCGTAGCTATCAACAAAGAGATACTAAAGTAAATATGGAGAGACAAAGACCCAGAATAGCCAACACAGGATTGAAGGAGAACAAAGTTACCTCTCAAGTCCTTAAGTCAGAAACATCTGTAAATAAAACAGCTTTACATTGGTTAAAAGTTACCTGCTGAGTACAGTTCATGATTAGGAACTGTCTCCCAGCAGCTATGACCAGTCTCCTTTCACACGGGTTATGAACGCCTTGGTGGAACTCTGCCTGTGCCCGTGGCCCACATGATGGCTGTTGTCAGACCATCCTGGGTAACCGTCTTGGGTGAGCCTGTTTCAATTGCTAGCTATGTGGCCTCGGGCAAGGTTCTCAAGGGCTCTGAGCCGGGCTAATGCAAGGGGATGGATTAGCACCTGCACACAGCATGCACTCTGAGCATCAGCTGTCATCATGACTACAGCACGGAGCAGGACCAACACGGACAGAGCCACACGCTTCTCAATGTTCCCAGTCACGTGTGGCTGTTCTTGATCAAACAAAACTCCAGGCTCAGCTGCCAGGACAAAAAACTGATGCTGCTTGAAATGCTCGAGGGTGCCACCCCGGAGACAAATGCAGGCGAATTAATTCTGCCGAGCTGTTTGCAGCATAAGTCCCACAGCAGATATTAGAAACCTTGGTAGTTACAATCTCAGGAAAATTAAAGTAATTCTTCAAGAAATACATTTTCAAAGTCATGTTTCAACTTGTTCTCTAGCCATTAACCTTCCAGTTGCACGTGGCTGGTGGATTCTGTATGTAACAGCACAATGAGCATAAAGGAGATGGGATAAACCAGAGTTCCGTCTGGGAAATAAATACTCAGAAGGAAGGCCAAACTGAGCACATTCTCTCCAGGCAGAACGTCCACTGGAACCAAATGATGAGGTGAACAAAATCCTATTACTTATGACCAAACCCATAATGCTGTGAGGTAGACTCATACCCAGAAAGATGTTTAGTAAATGAGAGTTCCAGACACGTAAAATCTAGAATCTTCCGCATATATTTAATTAACTACATTTAGCACTGAGATAACTAAACAGAACTGAGTTACTGGGAATGTTCATACAGCATGATCGGCACCTCTCTCTCTCTCTCTCTCTCTCTCTCTCTCTCTCTCTCTCACACACACACACACACACACACACACACACACACACACACACACGGCCATGGTTTTCTGGGTTAAAACAACCAAACAGAACTGCGCTTTGGGTCTGAGCCTCATCCTTTATCCCCGCCTCCTGCTCTGCTCCCCTGTGAGCCTGTGGAAATGAGGACGGTCTCAGAGTGGCAGAGAGCCTCCCTGTACAGGAGGATGTTTCCGGGCAACTCCGACCCGATTCCACTGGATAAAGAGCCATGTGTCCCTCCGCACATCTCAGGGCCCTGGATGCCCCTTGTCAGAAGGTAGCACCTTCCAGATGAGCCTGACCCAGGGCACCCGGTGACCTCCGTGTGCCCAGTCTGTCTGAATAGGAGTCATGTTTCTTTAGTCAACCTTTCAATGGCCCACTACAGTCAGTAATAGAAAGGCAAGCACTCAGCTTAAGTAAGTTGTAGTCGAACATAAACAAAATTCCTTACAAAAATGTGAATGGACTTTAATAAGCTTACTTTTTAAAGCTTTACCTCACTCCCTAATAAGCAAAGAAAGGTGTCAGTTGTCAAACTGACAGAGCAAAGTCACAGATGATTTCAGTAAAGGGCGGGGTTCACTCTTCATGGTGAACAAAATCCAGCGGCCTCCCAGAGGCCAAGGCCCTGACTCTCACAGGGAGTGCCCTTGGCCCCCCGGCCTTCCCCAGGCTACACCCAGAATAGAAAACCGTGCCAGGAATCAGGAGGGGCTGGGCTGGGGAGCCAGGGCTGCAAGAGGTGGTCGGGCACCAGGGCTCAGCCACCAGTGATGGGGGGAGAGGGTCCCAGTCATCCTCTCCTCCTGTGGCCTCTCTCTCTAGGGACCCTGGGAGGGGATCCAGGGCAGAAGTCAGGCATCCCTGGGCTCCTGGCCATAATGTCAAACACAGAATCTTAAACAGTCACTGAATTCTAACTCTAAGTCCAGTTCTAAGGATTGGAGAAAATTACCAAGGCTTTGCTCATATTCCAAAGGTTTAGCTACAAGGATCATCACCTCTGCTTGCTCATACAGTTTATTTGCATCTGTATTTCCTAATTCTTACAATAATGAGAAAAGTGGCTTTCTGTTCTAAGTCATCCTCTTGTTCGCAAAGATGCGTGCTCTGCAGAGAACTCTGGACTTGGTCTGGGAAGGTGTGGACCTGCGTCTGGACTGACACCTGCCCAGCGGCTGTGTCTGCCGTCTGCGGGCACCACTGAGCAGAAGAGGTGCCGGTTGGCCTTGACATCACAGCAAACTCTGGATGCCCTACAGACTAGATCAGGGTGTCAGATCTCACAGCGACAGCACAACTGCCAAAACAGAAGGAGAATTAATACCTGCAGGGTAAAGGACAAACCATCAGACGTGAGACGTGGGGAAGGCGAGGCAGCTCAGGACACCTGGAGGCACCGTGGGGAAAGAGCGGGGCCTGGATCTAGTCCTGCCTGGGAAGCTGCTGCCCTGCGACCTTGCGCAGGCCCCTCAATCCACCATTAGCTGCCATAAAGTGGCGTTGGCACAAAGGGACCTAAGGACTCTCAGCTCTCGGACACAGTCTTGCAAATTCGAGGCATTTATTTCACTAGATTATCACCACTACACACACTTCTAAACACGTATCTTTCACAACGAACAGATACACGGAAATGAGTCTGGCCTAAGCTAGAGAAATGTGTAAGGCCCACCAGCTGACTTTCAGATGGTCCCGTTCTCTGCTGTGGTCTGAGCCTCACCCACCTTGGGCAGGGCTCTGCAGGATAGGGCAAGGGCCCCAGGAGAAGACTCGGGTGGAAATAAGACACAGCCCAGCCTGGTGGGCCACTGTCACTGGGGGCCCGACTGCAGGGCACCTCCACCCACGCTGCTGGAGGACAGCTGATGTGGTTGTCCTGTGCCCATGCCCACTGCAGGCTGCCGCCCCACGACTGCCACCTCCAGACAGTCAGGCCCCGGCTCTGGGCGGGATGAAGGGAGGGCTGTCTCCCTGGGAGGGCTGTGCTCATCTGGTGTGGGCACTGCCTCCTGGCCTGGCCATGCAGCCTCCTGTGAGCTTCTCGGTATTCTCTCACCTTCCCATAGCTGGATGGGGGCGGGCAACTGCAAGGTGACTCCAGAACCTTCCGCTCAAGAGAGAACCAAGGACCAGGGTCCCTGAGTCACCGCGAGAGCCTGCTGTGTCAGAGCACCGGGCTTGCTTCTTACTCGGTCATTGTCCCTCTGGTCCCATCCCCTGCCTCCTTCCCGTGTGTGTGTGTGTGTGTGTGTGTGTGTGTGTGTGTACAAACCCACACGTGTGCACACGCTCCCGCCCCAGCACAGCAGGCCTGGGCAATCCAGCCTTTAGAACCGGACACAGATTGCTGGAGCCTGGTACCAGAACACCAAGGTAACGTCACCAGCTCAGAGTTGACCACAGGAGAAAAAACTTCACATTGTTTTTATAACCACACGCTGTCCCTCCAAATGAACACACAGTAACAATGCATCTGATGCACTGCCCGACCCTGCTCTATGTCACATGGGCTCATTAAAGTCCCATTCATTTAAAATTATACTTTAGCCGTAACCGGTTTGGCTCAGTGGATAGAGCGTCGGCCTGAGGACTGAAGGGTCCGGGGTTCGATTCTGGTCAAGGGCATGTACCTTGGTTGCGGGCACATACCCAGTAGGGGGTGTGCAGGAGGCAGCTGATGATGTTTCTCTCTCATCAATGTTTCTCACTCTCTATCCCTCTCCCTTCCTCTCTGTAAAAAATCAATAAAATATATTAAAAAAAATAAATAAAATTATACTTTATTTTCTGGAGTCAAGGAAGAAATGTGAACTGTATTTTCAAAACAAACACTGATAGTTAAAGAACAGGCACTGTTAGGATTTGATCCGATTTCACAGTATTTCACGTATAATCCACACACTTAATTCCACGCCTTTGCTTATAATTTCAACTGCCAACCTGCAGGGGCTCTGCCCGCCATGCCTCCCGGGAGCAGGGTCCTCACTTGTGCTGTGAAGCCCAAATGCAATGAAATGCACCCCAAACCAGGGCCTTCTACCCATAACTTGTTGTACAATGGGAGGGGTCGAGAGGGGGTCCTGATTCGTACCCTCCCCTGACAGACATGCATCTTCCACTCCTGCCAGAGACTGGGAGGATCCCTTCTTCCTGATGCACACAGGACGGGAGCAACACATCACACAGCCCACCTGCTCATCACTGAGTGGTACTCAGGGGGCCCGTTCCACAGCAAACCTCAAGTCTGGAAGCTCGGCTGTCCCTTTGCCACAGCCCTGCCACCCACACCTGTCCTGTGCGTGCCCCAATCCCTGGGGCGAGCGCCCAGAAAGCTCTAATGGGTACTTGTTGGATGGATGAATGGGCGGATGCTGGATGGGTGGATGAATAAATGGATGGATGGATGGGCAGGTGGATGGACGGATGGATGGATGGATCAATGGCTGGGTACATGGGTTAATGGAGAGATGGGTGAATGGAGGGATGGGTGATGAGTGGATGGGTAGATGGGAAGATAAGTAGATGGATGATGGGTGGATGGCTGGGTGGAGACATGAATAACATCTCATCCTACACCTCTAGCATGTAACCATGCTCTGAACTTCACAAAGAGGCGTTCTCTCAGCAAGGTGAAACCCGGGATGGAACCAGGTGAGAAGGCTGGCATGACAGCACCTGCTCCCTCAGGTGTGTCACCCACAGCCAGCTGCTCTATGAAGACAAACAGAATGGATCTTCAGTGCCCGTCCCTAGCAGGGCTCAGAGGTGGCTCACCTCTATGGGCCTGGGTCTCTACGTCTACAAAAGGTCCCCCACACGTTCACATCCCCATCCTGGTAACTGCGGGATCCCAGCCTCAGACTGCAGCACAGCTCAGTTGTTGCCCCCACGGCGGTGGGCTTCACATGGTATGCAGAATGACTGGGCACAGACAGGGCGCTGTCACACTTGGGGCAAAGTACTCAGTGAGAAGGTGAAAATACAGGATCTTATTCATAAAACCTGGTGGGGGAGAGCCTTCACGTTTCACCACCCCACTCCCCTCCCACCGTGCCTTTACTCCGCAGCCATGGCCTGGGTGGAAAGGTGAGCAGCAAACACCTGGGCAGGTTGAGACCAGGGAAGGTGGGTGTGTGGGGTCTAGCTGTCCCCGGCAGTGACCTGGGCTCCAGGCCCCCCTCAGATCCCGGCCGGCAGGATCTGCCAGGGCAGCACTATCGGCTATGGAGGGCCTGGCCAAGTTGCACATTATTCTCTTTCGCCTGTACTTTTTGATGACTCAGCTAATCCATCTGTGTCTCACGCACAGTCAAGAGCCAACTGCCTGCCCGTGGAAGGGAGGACTGTATGGATAACTCAGTGGTGATGAAAATCACTGAAAATATACGGCTGCCGAAGCCGACAGCAATCTGCTGCTACACTGTCCTCAGCAAATAATAAAATTTGAAAAGGTTCACATTATACCAGTCTTAGGAAGCTCCATACACATGATTTGGAGCACCTTAAAATTATACAATTAAAAGACGACATTTCACATCCTGTACACCTTTGCCAAAGATTTGGTATAAACAGGACAATCAGTTTTATTAAAATTCATAATTTTCAAAGGCATTTGTATTAAGTCCATATTATAGATAAGAACAGGTACTAACATATAACATTTTACTGTTCAATGAGAGTCAACACTGAACTTACATAGAATGTCCAGTGAACTCGACATTTAATACATGGGCTTAATTGTTACATATTACAACGCTATCAATTTCTCAAGATGTTGTAATAAAAATGCATCGTATTTGAGAAAGGTTTACCTACAGAAGAATAAGATTCTAGAACAGTGGTTTTCAACCTTTTCCATCTCATAGTACACATTTATTACTAAATTCCACAGCACACCAAAAAAATATATTTTTTGCTGTGACTAAAAAATTAGGTATAGTTTTGATTCACTCATACCAGACAGCTATTGTGTTGGCTGTTGTCATTTTTAAATCTGACAATCTAAGGGAAAAGAGATCAGTGCCCTGACTAAATTGCATGTTTTAAAAAGACATTTTGAGTCGGTACATAATGGGGCCAATACAAACCATGTGAATTACAGTAAGTTCCAAAAGAATGATGACAGAATTTTTCTTGTACTTCTCAATATTTTCTCCAACATAAATGTTCAGTGATGAGAAGCCAAGTAAAAAATGGTGGCCATTCTAGTCCAGCCAGTGTGGCTCAGTGGTTGAGTATCAATCTATGAGCCAAGAGATCACAGTTTGATTCCCAGTCAGGGCACATGCTTGGGTTGTGGGCTCAATCCCCGGGAGGAGGCATGCAGGAGGCAACCGATCAATGATTCTCTCTCATCATTGATGTTTCTCCCCCTCTCCCTTACTCTCTGAAAACAAGAAAAACATGTTTTTGTTTTTTTTTTAAAAAATGGTGGCCATTCTAAATTTAGGGCATTTGATCAAAACTTCTTGCAGTTTTGCTCTGGCCGTTGTCTTACTTTTCTGTTGCTTGAGTTAATGACATCTTGCTTTTTAATGCTTAAACCAGGAAACAAAACACATCAATGCTGTAACCCGAGATGAGAGTCTGGAGAATCCCAGAGACATGTGTGAAAGTCGCCCAGAAGACACCCAGGCCCTCTCAGGACAGTGCCTTTTGTCCTGGGCACACAGCGGGCACGGTGCCCATCAAGCCCTACGGGTCATGGTGCTCCCGCCACTCCCAAACATGGGGATTCACCAGGCACAGTCCTCTTCGTAATATTTAGCAAGATGCTATTTTCCCAGGATTGCTGACTCTGAAACTGACTTCTTAGGAAGCCACGCTAAAAACTGTGGCTCATTTTATTCCTGAGGGATGACTATCTCCTGCCACAGAACGGGCCGAGAATGCTGCTGTGGCAAAAGACTGTCCCATCAGTTGGGGGGTAACAGGGTGACGCTCCGGGAAAGAGACTCACTCGCTGCACAACCGCTGCTCCCCTCACTCAAGTATCTCTGCACCGAAGACATTCTCTATTCGTTCATGCGTTTCGATGAAGACAGCAAACTCTCAACACCTTTTAAAGCAACAACTCACCCCCTCAAAGCCAGTAGTTTCTGATTTTTATAGTCATGGACAACTTTTGAGTCTGGTCTTAAGAAAAAATATAGGTTTTTATGTCTTAAAACATCAAGTTGAATTAAAGACTGAAATCACCTGGAATGATGAATGGAAGGAATTTGCTGTCTAGGTTTTTAAAAGGAAAATATTTTAACAATGGTTGCCACAGTCTTATTTCTTCAGCAGGAAAAGTATTTTAAAAGGCGAAAGATTTATGCGGTCTGAAGAGAAACCAGAGCATTAGGAAAAGTATTTTAAATGTTAGAAAAGTCGTTAATGGAAGGTGGCAGCCTAGGGTAAACCATTATAAAGCAACGATACAAACTTGTATGGTTTCACAAATATCTAATGATTTCTAAACAAGCTTATAGACATGTTTTTAAATCTTCCTTTTTAAGCCAGCCCCCGTCTAAAATCTACTAAATGCCAACAGGAGGCACTTGAAAAGGGAAAATATAAAGTAACTGGCAGCAACATTAATTCACAAAGCTGCAACCCAGAACACATTCCTACATTGCATTTAAAGCCCAACACTTGACATTTTAGAATGAAAGTGAACACATCACCTTTCCTCTCCGAGCGTTTCCTGCGCCTCCTTTTGTACCGACGTCCCATGATGCTGAAGAGGGTCCCCACGGTCAAAGTCCCAGTGACAGGCGAGGCCATCCGGCCAAGCGGACACCAGCCGCCGGCGGCCAGCCCCAGCCTCATTCTGTGCCCCTCGCCACTGTGAATCGCTCCAGCAGCGGCTGCGACAATGCCAGCCCCTGCCGGCACGTGGGGCTGCTCCGCAGCCCAGGCTCATTCATCAGCCCAGGAATCAGGGCAACGGCGCCAACAGCACAGTGACCTCCAGCGCACCCAGAGCGGCATGAGACTGTTAACCCTTCAGGGCCGTCACGGACACAGCACCGTGGCAGGGAGGAAAGACTTGCCAGGGACGCTTCCCAGGGGAGTAGGACTCTCCGAAGTCCCGTCTAAGTAAAAAGCCTGTCATCTTCACAAGAGACAGAGCGTCTCAAATAATGACCTGGAAGTGTCACTGAGAGGACAATTCACAAAACAACCGGCCGCATTCAGGCCGCCACACCCCAGCACAGAGGCAGCCAGTGTCCAGAGGCGCCCCTGAGAGCGAGGGCGCAGTGAGGACTCTCACGGACCCGTGCCCACCTGCCCGCCATGCCCTTGGATTGCCTTACCCCCTTTGGTTCCCAGGTGTCGGTCCACTGTGGGCTCCTTCACTACAGCACCAGGCACAGCCTCCCACCATATGCCAAGCGAGGGGGGAGCAGACTCTGACCCCTTGGCCTGGGCTACCGAGCCTGGGGGATGACAGCACAGCTAGTGGGACCAGCACAGTGTCAGGGCCAGCCCACCTGCAGGGCCCACATGCCACGTGCACACATGTGCACATGTACTCACACACACACACACAATGCATGTACACACACTCACACAAACAGGTATGCACATACCTCACAGCACATGCCTGAATCTTGGGCTTCAGCCTTAGGCACAGCACAGCCCACAGCCCTCACATCCTCGGGTCCAGCCAGATTTGCTCCAGGCCCCAAGGAGATGCTCTCCCACATCCAGGCTTGAGTCCTTGTGGAAAAGGCAATGACATCCCAAAATACAGAGACTGTGGCTTTTGGGAGGAGCCGGACTGCGGGTAGCATGGGAGTGGAAGGAGCACTTGGGTACTTCTCTCAACTCACAGCAAGTGCGTCCTCTATAACAAAGCTCTTCTCCCAGCAACGCCCAGCATCTGCTCCCCAACTTACTTCCCCAAAGGCACGTATAGCAGCTAACTTTCCCACCGCACACGGCACCATTTCTCAGCAATTCCTATTACTCTCCAATTTGTGCACGGGTGTGTGCAGGCAACCAGGTGGGAGCCAGACACCAGAATTACTGCGTTAAGTTTTTTAAAATAAAACTATTACTATGATTTAACTAAACTTTCAGAGTTAAATTAAAATTCAGCTCTCTTAAAATCATTTTGATTTCAATACTTGATACTAACCATCATTTATATTTTAAAACTTACTCTTAATTCATAATTTTGAAAAAGTATTCTCTAAAAACGTGGAAAAATTGGTATAATAATGTTTTGCTTTGTAATTTAGTTAAATTCACATTTTTAACAGGAATATATTCAAATTTTGTATACTTTCATTTCAATTACATATTTTATCATTAATCCTTTGGATCAGGCGCCAGATAAGAGGTTTTTTAGAGTTTGTGGTCATATGTTTCTATTGTTAACAAATATAACAAGGCTGGCGTGGCCTTGGGGTGCAGAGGGGAGAGAAACTGCTGGCAAAGGCTGCCCCCCCCCTCCCTCTGGCAGGATGGATTTCTCCAAGAACTGAAAAGCGCCTTCTTTCTTATAGTATCTAAGCATGTGACCTGGTCACACTCCACAGACCTGTGCTGTGAGCCCTGCAGACCACTCTACGAAGCCCCCAGGCGGCCAGCCCTGGTAGGACAGAGCCCTCAGCCCACTCTCAGGGAGGAGGAAGAAGGCAAGGGACAGAGCAGAGCCCTGAGCCAGGCTCCTAACACACCGAGAGGGACCTAGGGGCAGGACAAAGAACCGGCGGCCTAAAGAAGTGCGGAGGGGAGCAGGTGTATCCTTGTCCACATCCTGGACGGTTCCCATGGCGATTGTGAGATAATGCCACAGGTGGGCAGAGCTCCCTCAGCTCTGTGGCCGTGGGCTGGAGGCCTCCCTTCTACTGCTACTGTGCTTGGACTGTGCCCCCAAAGGCGTGGCCTGAGGCATCCATTTTGGTAGAGGCAGCACTTGAACAACCTCAAGAAACCCCTTCTCTCTGCACCCTCTACACCTTTTGCTCAGGTCACCTTGGACACAATCCTTACAGCATCACGGGCTGGCGGTCCTGCTGCTGCCCCTCGGATCAAGTTTGGATGCACAGTGCATCCCCAACAGAGGAATCCAAAGGCAGCCATAGGAATCAAGAAACCACAAAGGAGGCGCCCCTGAGAGCGAGGACTCACTCGGACCCATGCCCACCTGCCCGCCATGCCCCTGGATTGCCCCGGTGTGGCTCAGCGGATAGAGCATCCGCTGCAAACTGAAAGGTCCTGCATTTGATTCTGGTCAAGTGCACGTACCTTGGTTGCAGGCATGATCCCCAGCCACGGTCGGGGCATGTGCAGGAGGCAACCAATCGATGTCTCTCTCACACCAATGTTTCTTTCTCTCTGTCTCTACCCCTCCCTTCCACTCTCTCTTAAAAAAAAAAATTAATGGAAAAATATCCTCGGGTGATTAATGGAAGGAAGGAAGAAAGGAAGAAAAGAAGGAAGGAAGGAAAGAAGGAGTCGAAAAGGAGACTCAAAAAGGAAAACATAAAGTTCTTCAATTATTTCAAATTAGAAACAAGAAAACCTATTTTAGAATAGTCACTTATTGCCTTTAAAAACTGTGTTTGGGGGTTCCCATGGGTTTCTTTATACTTAGTCCCGTGCCGTGCATCAGAGCACGTGTGCACTTGACCATGAACGCGGCCACGCACTGTGCCTAACCAGGCTGGAGGCAGAGGCTGAGCCAGCAGCTACATTCCGCAGCGGTAAGCTGGCCTGCTGAGAAGAGCCGCGAAGTCAGGTCTCCAGCCTCTGAGGAGACACAGGCTGGAGCACACAGCCGCTGAGACTGGCCCCAGGGGTCTCCTAACGGGGACTGAACCACGGAAGAAACAATTTGAGAAATGGAGCCAGAACTTCTAGAGCTCCCTTATCCAGGAGAAAGAGCTGAATACTGCCAGAGTCCTGGGGAGGCCAGAGCAAAACAAACACAGAATTAATAAGAGTAGATGGTGAAAAGCTGCCTGGATTCGGATTCTTTACGAATTATTCTGGGGGAATAATGCCTAGAGAAGTCAGAGAAAATAAGGACCATCTCCCCAGCTGCTGGAGACACGGTTTTGAAAAAATAAACCTCATGGTCTCTCTGTGTTAGGGTTTCATTTGGGTCTAGTTTCTCCAGGAAGTGGAGCTCAGCCTCTAGTTTACCCCCAAATGGGAAGAGGTGGCCAAGGGGCCGGGCCACCCCAGGGTCTGCTACGCTCTCTGCGCCCTTGCTCCGCAGGCACGGATCTGGGTGAGGCCACCACCAAGTTGCTGTGGTGACTTCACAGCCTTCCTACCACTTTCTTAAAAGAGAAGATTATAATTTCTCCATCTCCACCATAACCCTGACCTCTGAGGGACAATAAAACATTTACCATCAAGACAATTCACAATTTATAACCAGCATATTCATAAAAGGAAAAATGTGCAAAGGATGCGTAAATCGGGTAAGTCGGGGAGCCGTGAAGATGGACCGACTCAAAGGCTCTTGGCTGCGCTGTGGGGAGTGAGCCGCCCCAGCGCACGGCAGGCTCCTGGCTCAACCCACCCATACGTGATGGACGCGGAGCTTCTCCAATAAGGTGCTGCTTTAAGTGAAACACACTAAGCCCAAATCCAGGAGAGATGCTGCCACTAAAAATCAACTTGGGGGTTAGAGCTAATGTTGTAAAAGACACAGTGGCAAGTCTGATAGGAGGCCCTCTGCTGGGGTCAGCCTACCGTCTGGGGGTCTGTCTCGGGTGGCGTGTGCCATGTTGTCAGTGGGGGCAGAGGCTCCCACTGTGTCCCGGATTCTGCATTTGTCTACTTCACATCCACTCGTCACAGGCAGATTATATTAACTCTATTTTCTTTCTCCTGATGCTCTGCCATTTGGGAGCCTTGCCGACCCCGGGAGAGATGGCCCTCCCAGGGCTAGCCGGTCTGAGGGACAGCAGAGGGCTCGGCCAGCAGTGCGAGCTTCTCCTTCTCCAACTCACTCACCTGAGGCAAAGCTTCCCTGCCCTGAGACAACCTGGGCCAGGGCCAGGCACCCAGAGACCACCGTCAGCACCCACCGCCCACCAGGATCCTTCAAACTGGCCACTCCTAAGCTTTCACCCTGTGGAAGCCCCAGTGAAGTCTCTGGGCCAGGCCTCTCCCTCACCGCTGTCTGCCTCCTGACCAACCTTGTGCTCCCCGTGTGGCATGGCACACCCCGCCTCCAGAGAACTGAGGAGTCTTATTCCAATGGCACAGGCTCTCTCTGGGGTCACTCAGCCCCCCATTAGAGCTACAGTTCCCAGGGTACCAATGGGGCCGCAGAGCATCTAGACTTGCTGGGTCTGACAATACCAGGTCTACTTAGGTTCCTGCTACCTAAAGGGCGTGTAATTAATCAGACACACAGACTGACTGTCATGCAGTGCCATCCTACTTGATATTTGCTCTACCTTTAGCTAATGAGTTCGTTAAAAATGCCAGTTACATATATTTTGCTTTCATCTCATTAAGTGATCATTTCCTTATTTCCTCATCAAATGACATAACCCAATGCCCAGGAAATCTTCAAACACAACAAATGCTGTACTTTTTGCTTTCCTGGAGATCAGTGAGTCGGATCCAGCAGCAGCAGGAGGCACGTAGCGCCTTGGCCGTGGAGGTTGTGCGTGGCCGGGTGCAGCCGCGGGAGATCCGCTCTGACGGCAGGCGCCGATCTCGGCCGTTCCACAGAGAGTCCCCGGAGTTAAGTAAGCCCTAACTCTGCGCCCATCACTTTCTTCTTCTCGTCCTTTCCAAGTCCTGCTTCCACCTCCAGGACTATTTCAGAGAAACGTAAAACAGACACCTGCATTCACAAGTCAAGAAACTACAGCTGAACAACAATGATTTAATGCACCAGGTATGGTTTCTGTAACCAGCAAATTGACAATTTATAATTGAAAAAAACACACGCTTTAAAGCTCTTTTCCCCCACTTTAAAACACATCAATTTCAGACTTCGGCTGTCATGTCTTTGCGAGTTAATAACTACTGAATTCTAGGAGAACGTCATAAAGAGCCACACGCCATTGAGCATCTGACGTTCCTGGTATCTAATTAATTTTATTTTTATCTCTGTCCTCAGAGTAAAGACTCCAAAATGTAATGTTCCTAGAATATTAATTTAGGATGAAACTCTTAAAAACTATTTTTCTACTCTTACAAGAGGAAAAAGAGGAGTTTATTCCATTAGAATTCTAAACTCTCTAAATGAGTCAGTTATTCATCAATTATTTATATATAATCGACACATGGGAATCTGTAACGTTACTTAACTTAATGTTAAAGTACTCCGGAAATAGCTGCTAATAAGGCACATAGCCAACTGTCACTCATCCCAGTGCGGTGAGCAATAGGGTAGTCCTGTCTGTTTTCAGGAGCCCCCGTTCTAACGAGGAGAGAAGGACAATCAATAGTGTGTCTAAGCAGCGAATGGGCTGGGACACACGTCGGAGGAGATGGTGCCACCAGGGAAGAGAACAGGGACAGGAGTCAGTGGTGGCTTTGAGTTTCGAGGAAAGCCGTCATGAAGCCAAGACGAAGGCTGTGAGGGAGCAGAGACACTGGGGAAGAATGTTCTTAGAACACAGAAGGGCCAAGACCCTGAGCAGCGCCCAGCAGCCCAGAAACAGCCAGGAGTCCCGAATGGCCAAGGCGAAGGCTGGAAGGTCCTGGAGGGTCAGCTCGTAGGGTCTCCTGGGCCTGGGCCTGAGCCTAGGCGAAGACGTGGTAGTCACTCTGCCCAGGAGTTTTAAGCTGTTTCTGGCCTCAGGTCCCTGGGGAAGAGCAGCTGTAGGGACAGGGCTCACTCAGGGATACTGGTGAGGAGCCCAGCACAGACAGAGCAGGTAGCGCAGCGTGGAAGGCAGGGGACAAGCGAGAAATAACCAGGCTCTGGATAGATTCTGACGACGTCCCCGATGGCTTAGATGTGGGGCAGGGGAGACAGGATGGCCTGCTTAGGGGCTGAGGGCCTGGAAGGACGGAGCTGCTGAGATAGAGACTGCCAGTGGGCTGGGCAGTCAGGAGTTGGGTTTGCTGTCTGAGGTCGGAGAGGTCTGTGGATCCCCAAGAAAAGATGCTGGGCGGACCCAGATCTAAGTCTGGGCAGCACAAGGAAGCTCTGGGCTGGAGAGTCAGGTGTGGGGCTCACCTACACAGAGATGAGAGCGGTGAGATTCCTGAGTCCTGAGCACAGACAGAGCCGAGAGAGACCAGGACGGAGCTGGTAAGTACACTGGGCAGTGCTTGCTGCTGGGAGGACAGGAGAGGGAAGGATGGGCAGGGAGCTTGTGAGGGAGCAGCCACGGGACACGGTGTGTAGTATGTTTCTTAAGTGGCCTGCCAATCCCATTATCTGTATTAGCTTACTTAGATTTCACCAAGTCTCAGTACAGGAGACGCTGAGATGACTGACAATGGACAGTCTGAACACGGCCACCATCTGTCATACAACACGCAAGCCCTCGTGAGTGCAGCTGTGCAGTGTACAACCCGCACGGCTGGACAGTGTGGCCTTGACAACAGCACCGAGTAACCAGCACGGACCCCTGAGCAGGTCCTCCTGGTGGAACATCTGCTCTGCCCCCTGCTGGCCAGGAGACCTTGAGAAGTTCTCACCCTCACCGCTCCTCCATTCCTCATCTGCACAACACGGTCACAGTCATGCCCCCCTCCCCCACTAGGCTTGCTGGGAGAATACAGCGAGGGCACAGTGGCCACTGGGCTTTAGCTGCTGTCATATCGTCAGCACCCCCACTTTATGAAGGTGAGCCCCGCAGCTGGAGAGGCTAGATGGATTGTCCAAGGTCACACACTGGGGAAGTGGCAGAACACTGGGGAATCCGGGACATTCTACACTCTTCCTTCTCCTGCAAGGCAGCCCAATTAAAGCAAATTCACAACTACTCAAGTTCACTGTTTTCACTATGTTAAGATTCCTCACAATTTTTAAAATCCACACATATGTATTTCTTTAACACATTTTTCTTTTCTATATTAAAATGGTTTCAAATAGATTGGGATAAGTCTAGTTATCAGTCTACTTGCAACATTTCTCCACTCAAGATCATGGATTCAATTAAGCTTCTTCCATTTTCTTTTTTTTTTTTTTAAATATATTTTATTGATTTTTTACAGAGAGGAAGGGAGAGGGATAGAGAGCTAGAAACATCAATGAGAGAGAAACATCGATCAGCTGCCTCCTGCACACCTCCTACTGGGGATGTGCCTGCCACCAAGGTACATGCCCTTGACTGGAATTGAACCTGGGACCTTTCAGTCCCCAGGCTGACGCTCTATCCACTGAGCCAAACCGGTTATAGCTCTTCCATTTTCTTTTAAGGTGACTTTACCAAGAAGTTTTGAATTTAAATAAAAATCTACATTTCTCAAATCAGTATAGCAGGTGTTAGGTTTAGGGAAAAAAGGGAGGGGCGAGGCCCTTGATTTGGAGGCCCTACAATTAGCTCCAATAGCCAAAAGCAACCTAAAGGAAGGAAGCAGTCACAGACTATGGTGCGCAGATGGCTGAGGTGGCCCACGGGAGGCTCAGGTGGCCCACAGACAGCTACATTGGCCACAGATGACTCAGGTGGCCCATGGATGGCTCAGGTGGCCCACAAACAGCTATGTTGGCCACAGATGACTCAGGTGGCCCATGGATGACTCAGGTGGCCCACAGACAGCTATATTGGCCACAGATGACTCAGGTGGTCCATGGATGGCTTAAGTGGCCCACAGGTAATTATGGTGGTCACCAATGGCTCAGGTGGCCCACAGGTGGATGGCTATGGTGACCACAGAAGGCTCAGGGGCCCACAGATGGCTCAGGTGGCTCATAGATGGACTGCTATGGTGGCCCACTGATGGACCATATGGCCCAAGGAAGGCTCAGGGGCCCACGGATAGCTCAGATGGCATGCAGATGGCTCAGGTGGTATGCAGATAGCTCGGGTGGTATGCAGATGAGTGCTGGCAGCAGAGAACAATGCAGACCTGCAAGGCCTGGTGCTACAGAGAGCTCTGTTCCCTCCTTATAGATTGAGAGAAAGTTGGAAAGAAATTGCTGAAAGTCTGAACATAAACTTGAAACTAAGTTAAATTGATAGTCACAGTTTAAATGGGTATTTTTAAGGATTAATTTTGAATCATTCTTTAAAAACAACGCTTACTATAACTGACTATTAAAAACAAAGTAGAACACAAACCTTTTAAAATATAAAGTAAAACCAGCTGATCCTTCAAAGATGACAAAGCAGTTTTGCTCATTCTAGAGCAACTAACTTCTGGCTGAGTTCATCTACTGTAAATAATTCCAGGGTTTTTAAAGTGAGAAACGTATAGGTTAAGGCAATAGCATAGCTCTGCCAGTGTGGCTCAGTGGTTGAGCATCGACCCATGATCCAGGAGGTCAGGGTTTGCTTTCCAGTCAGGGCACACGCCCGGGGTGTGGGCTCAATCCCTAGTATGAGGTGTGTAGGAGGCAGCTGATGAATGATTCTCTCTCATCATTGATGTTTCTATCTCTCTATCCTACTCCCTTCCTCTCTGAAATCAACAAAAATATATTTAAATAAGTATATAAAACGGTTAAAACCTGTTGAACAAAAAGTTTTTTGAAGGAAACTGATATTGGGCCTCACAGAGGGAAGGCATAGAAAAGGTACTAATGGCCTGAAAATGGAGTTTTTCCCTTAGTAGCTGTCTCTTCGTCGTCTTAGCATGATCCTATAGCACCATCTACTGTCTGAAGTTGTCACTCACGTGAGCCAAAGACAGGCCCTGGCTCCCAGCTTGGCTGCTGTGGGCACTGGCCTGTCCCTCATTGTGCAGTCAAGGTGTTCTGTCCTGCACACACACAATGTCACCGAACATCACCGTCAGGCAGGCCACTCCAGACGCGGATCAGCACATCTACGTGGGCAAGAGGGCATCTCTGGTTGGAGGCATGGCTAACTGCACACATCTGTCAGAACAGATTAAGTGTACACTTGAAATGAGTGAGTTTTTACATCTCAATGAAGCCAACTTAAAAACAAAAATCCCAGAAAAAATTGTATAAAAAGTCAGAACCTCAATTTGAAATAAAATAGACATCACAGAGATTTCAAGAAAAATGAATGAATATACTCCAAGAAGCAGAATGAAACGCTGGAAGAGACCGGGAGCAAGCCAAGGGAGCGTGTGGTTCCTCTCTCAGTGAGGAAACAGAGGCTCGGGGCCAATATCGCAGACACAGGCTCACTGTCACCACGGTCACCCCCGCTGCCCATACGAGGAGCCTGGGCAACTAGCCCGGGGCACGGTGCTGCTGGGAGGGCCAGGCCTACAGCCATTCGCGCCCTCTGCTCTACCGCCCAGGCAATGTGAGGATGCAGGGAACGCTAACACTGAACCAAAAGGCACGGCTCAATGGCAGGAAATCAAATGTGGGCGACTTTCAGCAGTCAGAGGGTGCAAAAGAGAAGTCACGCTAACCCTTCCCTTTGCCCGAGAAAAAGTCCTGCAGTGGGACATGGAGGAGAAAATACAACCACGTGCATTTCACTTGGTTCCGTGATGAACAGCATTTACTGATCATGAGAAGACAAGACAAATACCATTTCTGGATCTGAAACTGATTGAACTGTGGGTACAGAACAAAATGAAGTTTTCTACTGCGATAATGTGAAAGGAAACAGAAAAACAAACCTGCCCGAAGCTGAACAGTGGAAAGAGTGAGGAGAGGTGACTGGGCAGGGCAGGGAAAGTGCTTCCCATGTCCCACTCGGTGGGGAGCCGGGAGGCGTCCGAAGTCCAGGGAACAAGGACGGGTAAGCACACACAGTTCTGAGCTCACCAACAGAGGAACGAGGCTGCTATCCCCGCTAGCTGACCCCGTGCTCCTCCCCAAGCCTGTGGCCCTGCCCCCTTCACTGGGGATGCTATGGGAGTTAAATACACATTTTCTGTCTCCTTTGTGACTATCGCTGGATGCCCAACACAGTTCTGGCCAACAAGATACAAGTGAAAATATACTGGCGGCTTCTTGAATGCCCCAATAAAAAGGACAAACATGGGTTGTACTGCCTGCTCCTTCCCAGTTGTTCCTGCCTTGAATGTGGATGTGATGACTGGAGCTGTGGCAACAACACTGCAACCATGAGGGAATGGTAACGAGAACTGCAGAGACACTTGCCCAGATTCCTGACATGGTTGTGCTCTAATTCAACACTAGTAAAAACCTACCTTTACATTACTCTTAATGAAATAAATGAAGAAATAAATCCCCTGTTGTTTAAACCATTGTAGGTTTTCTGTTACTTTCAGCCAAAAGCACTCCTGACACAGGAAGAGAGGAGAAGGCAGGAGAAGTGTAATTGAGCTAAATCCTCCTCTATCTGAACTAAGAGTTATCAGATGATGTCTAAAACTTATTTTTTAAAAAAGCAAGTATATATTTTAGAAACAGGGCGTACGGCAGGGACTGCCATCTGAGAACCAACATCCTTCCTTCTTTCTCGAGGCAAAGCACCCACATTTCTAGTCACCTTACAGCCAGTCATGGTCACATGACTAAAGGTAAGTCCACTGGGATGAAAACAGAAGTGTCTCCTGACAGCTCCTGGGGACATTCTCATCGTCTTAGCACGATCCTATAGCACCATCTACTGTCTGAAGTTGTCACTCAAGTGAGCCATGCACGGGGCTCTGTCATTCTTTCTCCAGCACACGCCCAACCGTGTGTGAGTTCATAGGGCAGGTCGAACACCAGGACAGCAAGCGTCTGGGGCGCTGACAGCTGGAACCATTCCAGCCCTGCCCACCAAGCAGACACGGCTGTAGGGGAAGCCTCTTCTCTCCCTTGTGCTGCACCTCTGATTCCTGCCGCTGGTCCTAACACTGACCAGCCCAGAAACACAGAGAGCCACAGCCCTTTAAAATAACTCAATGCTGCCTCTAGGGAGGTGAGCGCTCTGGACAGCGCTTTTTACCAAAGGCCCTTCCAAATTATGTGATTTGTCTCACTTTGACAGCATCACTTTGATAAAAAAAAAAAAAAAATGAAACAAAACACAGGTCTGGTCTTTCCCTCACCCCCACATGCATCCACCCAAGGCCCCTCCCCTCCACGCCCCTCCCACAGTCACAGCCCCTCAGGCCCACCAGGCTACCACAGCCAGCCCTCTCCTGCACCCTCCCCTCTCCTGTCGTGTGCCTACCTCCCCAGTTGACTTCCCAGATAACAGGCTCTTCTTTCAAGACTCAGTTCCACCTCACCTCACGAAGCTCGCCGCCCCTGCCTCCAGGATGGGCTACCTGGCTCCCCACTGCTGTCACAGCACCAGCAGACACCACAACCCTGAGCCCACCAGACGCTCATGTTGAGTCCAAAGGCCATGTTGTCCCTTCCCCAGTGCCTCCCTGGGAAGTGCCAATGAAACAAGGGACCCCACCTCCCTCTCCAGCAACTCGGTGCCTTTTTCTTCTAGAATGGGGCCCACGGATCTCTCGTCACAATGCGAAGGAGTGGTGGAGAGGCCACATCGAACGCTCTCGCCCATGTCTGAGGCCACCCGTGGCTGTAAACCCAGGCAGGCGCGCCCCTGGTCAGTGGTGGCACACGGCTGCTGGGCACAGCTAGGCTGGGTTGACAGGTAGCCAAGACCATCTTTCTGAACTATCGCACATCAAGGAAGGTCCACGAGGGGGCGCTGCTGTGCTTCCACAAGCGCCTTCTGCGGCAGATGCCTTCAGAGAAACTGAAAAAAAAGCAAGGGCTGGAGGATACCAGACTTTCCTGCATCTACAAACCAACCCCTTCGTTTTTTACGCATCAGTCTGAAGGTATCTGCATCCATTATTTTATGTTTAGTCACGACCAGACACAAAACAGCTAGAGGGACATTACGCACAGACTCCTAAGAACTGCGCATGCACCCAACACTGCATAGGCGGCTGGATTTCTATGCTCCCTGCTGGTCCCTGTCGACTGGCTTCCCCAGCCCATGGCCACCAGCAGGTGGTTGTGGTGGGTGGCAGTGGTGCCCCACAGTAGCCACGTGTGGAAGGGTCTGCACATTCTAGTGGGGTCTCCAGGCACTTTGTGCGCAGAGGGCACTACGTGGGACAAGCAGGACGTACCAGAAGCAAAACGCCCCCACACGGAAGGACACGTGTAGGTGAAAGGGGTTCACCGTCCCCACGCCCAGACCCGACTGTTACGTCCAACACGAGACTTTCCACACCCCTCCCGTTGCAGAAACGTAACCGCCTTGAGAAGACGGGGGGCTGCACCTGTTTCTTTCTAAGCTAATCCACGAGCCACACCAGCTCTGCCGCATGGCTCCCGCCATCACCCAGCACCCGGCTCCACCTGCCTTCACAGGTGTCCGTCACAGTGGCTCCTTTGAGAGCAGTGGTGCCTGAGATTTTACATGGTGACCCAAACATTATTTTAGTATGACTTCCTAATTTCTCTTTTATTACACTCAGGCAGTATAGCGCTTTTTAAAATTATATGGTTATACGTGTATAAAGCAGTATCTTCTATGAATTTCAGAATAAAAAGGGGAGTTACTGGGTAACTGTTAGAAGAAGAATGCTGTGGGGCCATGAGGAACGCTGAGAGGGCTTCCAAGTTAAACAGGAGTCCAGGCTCCCGTGGGCCCCTCTCCGAATGTGCACAGTTGGGTAAACGCCACAGGAACGCCACAGTCCACCCCAAGGTGCCCCAACCTCGGGGACACTCTCACGTGTGAAGACACAGAAACAACTTCCATCTTGTTAAGGAATAAGCAAGGCAAGAGCGGCATCTGTGCCTGACACTGAACAGGAGGCCGCATGCCTACAGTGCCCCCGCCAGACCGGCCCGAGGGTCCGGAGAGAGCTCGATGGCATGTCATGGGGCTATGGTGATGAGGGCTTCAACTAGTAAACATGGCTTTTAGCCCCCAAAAATCATGTTTATTTACTTTATTTTAAGCCACCCTGAAAAAGGAAAAGCATATATATCAGACTATTTGTTGCCAAAATTAGCTCATTTTGTGAAAAACAAGAAGAAACACAAGCCCTCTATTGTGCAGTCACGTGTTAGTGTGCAGTCAGGAGACCTGACTCAGAACGCTGTGACGGCTTCGCTGCAGCCCTCTCCTTTGCTTTCTCAGCATGCGCTTCGGATAGCTCCTCTGGCCTGATTATTTTTTTTCCTATGGCTTTAAGGACAATTTATTTGTGCAAAAGATTATAAATGCTTCATTTCTCCAATGCACGTTTACACTCAATAAAAATACTTGCCCTTCCACATAAGCAGCATCACGCACGCATCGTTCGCACCTGTAGCCTGTGACAGGTCGGGGTCACAACCACACTTCGCTCCGCAGCACTAGGCACAGGTCCCCTTCCGACCCTGCCGCCCAGGGGTTCTAGCTTCCAGTAAATAAAGCTACAGAGAAGCCGATTTCATATCACGATCAAATAAAAGAAGATCTGTGACTGAAGATAAACTCCACTCAGAGGCACAAGCCACGGGCAAAGTCACCTCGACACCGCCCTCCACTCTCCCCCCACCCCCCGCCCCCCTCAGCTCTTATGCCTGGTGCCAAAGAAAGGCATCAGCTGAGGATCAAGCAGAACCTCAGGTACACGTCTCCCTGGGAACCAGTTAACCTACATTCCTGACCTTTCCCGACTCAGAAATGACCAGCGGGGCCTTTCCAGGCACAAACCCAACCCAGTGGTCAGACATGGGTGCATCTTCACTCCCCAAATATGTGTCTCAACTTCTCTCAAAAGCAGATACTGAATCTCATAATAGTCACCAAAAATAAGAAGTAAAGAAATTTTATCCTAATCACCTCAAAGAAAATTATTTATGGTAAAAGGCTGAAGGCGGCACCAACCCTTACACGGTGCCCTGAGGCCAGAGGCGGCTCCAGGACCCAGAGTCTCTGAGGGCAGCAGGGCTCCCGCCTGCAGGGGCCGCGGGGACTAGTGGGGATCGCAGAGAGATCCCTGGCAACAACCACCTCTGCTGGGAGTGACTCAAGAACGCCCACGTGAGAAGGCGTGATCGCTTTACATCAAACAGAAGTCATTTTTACAGGCGAATGTTGGCAATGGCTGCAGGTTCTGACCTACCTCGGAGTGAGTTCAGTTCCTGTGTCGGCTCTGCTCCTGGGGCCAGGCCTCCGTCAGTGCGTGTCGGACTGAGGTCATCGGAACATGCGCTTGGCCAGGTTTCTTCAGCTGCTTCTCAAGGTCTCCACACCCCCCCTGGAGAGACTTCACTCTGTGTAATAAAAAGGTTCAATTGTTTACATGAACGTAACTCAATCTTAGATACTTCTTCACCCTTTCAGATGTGAGCTCTGATAATAAATACTCAATTAAAAATCTTCTTCCTGAATATAAGTTTAAATTATTTTTAATGTGTTCTTATGGTTTTTTAAAGCGGATACACAATTATCGATCATGCCTTCATCCCACCTGCCAGGGCAGGCAGACGCACAGGGAACACCCACAATCCATTTCTGCTCCCAACACACTAGAGCCAACGGGCACCAAGCCACAGGCAAAGGAATGTGCCACGGGCACTGCCTGTGTGAGCTTCCCTCCTGCAAGGTGAGCGTGTGAGTGCAGACAGAACGTCGCAGGCCCAGGCGGCTCCCGCCCCCTGCTGCCCAGGCCAAGGAGCCACAGGCCCTCCACGCACAGGCACGAGGCTGTGAATCGAGGTCTGCAGGTCATTCCCTCTCTGCGTAAGAATGGTTTCAACCTGCAAGTTATGAAAGAGAACATTTCCACACACTAATACACTTCCAAACCTATATAAGTAAAATTTTATTTTCTTTTTAAAACAAACTGACATCCAAATGAAGGGAAGTCCTGGGGCAGACCTGTGCGCTAACATGGAAGGCAGGAACGCTCGGTGGGCCCTGGAGACTGAGGCTGGAGTGCAGACGAGGTGGGTCTGAGTGGGCAGGAGCTCCTACTCTGCAGACAGTCCAGCCACCAGGACGTCCCCCCAGGGCTCCTGCCACAACTACCGGTCCTCGTGGGTGAGAACTGACTGCTCTCCAAGACCTTCCCCACCTCCCAGCTGTGACTGCTTGGACTCACCTGCACCGTGGGCCAGGATCCCACGAGGACCATCCCAACAGTGATGGGACCAAGGAGTTGCTATGCAATTAACCACATGAACCCCGACAAGGGCTACAGCCATCCGTGGTGGGCAAGAGCTAACACTGCAGGTGCAGAGGGTGGCAGGAGTGTGAGAAAAGTCAGGACAGGGCAGGCTTTGTCTTCCTTGCAAAAGAGGAGAGGGCAGGTGGGGAGGAAGCGGCACGAAGATGTGGTCTGGGGACAGGAAGCAAGACCGTCACAAGGCTGAGAGCTAGATCCTGCTCCTTCTCAATGCCTGGACCCGCAGGTGAAACGGGCAGAAGTGTGGCCATGTGAAAATCTGAAAGGGGGAACCGGAGGTATCGGGTGGGACGAGCAGAAAGGCCCCCCGCTGTGCCGTTCTGTGACTCCAGCTCCTGACACGCTGGGGCGGGCGACCCAGCCCCACGCCTTTCCGGAGGCTTCTCCTGCTGGGTGCTTCCCCCTTGAAAACAGTGCGACCCCCCCCTTACCAAGCCGAGGGGCTTCCACAACAGGTTCCCGTCTGACCACCTCCTAACACAAGGAAATCCAATGCCACAGCCCTGCTGGTAAATCGGGGCTGTGTAAGCTGCAGCACGCCCGCACCCAGAGCAAGTACAGGACTAGTTGTACTAAAACAAGCGTGTCACTCAGCGCTGGATGGATTGGCTGTGCTGGTAATAATCACACTGATTAAATGAAGCAATTGTGTTTCCTTCTAACGTGATATTTATCATTATAAGTTAATTAGATTGGAAATTAAGGCTTCACTCTGCCAAAAAATAAGTACTCTCATTTTCTACCTTGTAGCTGCATAAATCGATTACACGAGTTAAACAAAGATTTCAACGGAGCAGACTCTGATGTTTAGAGACTCCAATTATTCCAAGATACAGAGGCTTGATATGCTCAAGACAAGTGAACGACAGTAAATAGCCGATTGACTGAAGGGTACTTAGACAAAGACGCTTCCTCCCCGATCTCTCACAGTGGCTTCCAAGTGCTTAATTACTCCTAAGGACGGGTACCCACCGCAAAAGGATGGAAGCCAGCGGCACCAGCGAGCAGGTGCGAATGGGCCAGGGTCACTGAGCCTGGGTAGAGAGGCGTAGAGGGTAGGAGGGTAGAGAGACGGCCCTCAGCTGAGATGCCTGGTGAGAGGGAGGGTGGAAGGCCTCTTGGGAGAAGGCACCACGGACAAACGGACAAACGTATAAGAAAGAAAACCCAGTCTGTTTTCAGAAAGGTAGCTCTGAGGGCTCTGTGGGCAATGGCCAGAGGGCTGAGACCAGAGGCTGGGAAGACATCTGGGGCCAGAGGGAGGGCAGAGACTGGAAAAATCAGGTACGTATCTTGGAGGTGTGAGGAGCGGGACTCGGTGACTGACAGTCCAGGTGGAGGAATGAACCAAGCCTGGGTGCCTCTGAGGATCCAGGCTCCGTGAAGGGCTGGATAGGACTTGGCAACCAACATGATAAAATCAAGAGAAGAAATGGTAGAAGAGGGCAGTTTTCAATTGTTCTGACTGCTGTTACTTCAACTTGGACAATGACGAACCTTCCCTGGCAAATTGAAGGAACACCGGGAGAAGTCGGCAGGGGGCAGTGAGAGCCCAACGGTGCCCACCTGAAATTCTAGGCCAGTGGTTCTCAACCTTCCTGATGCTGCGACCCTTTCATACAGTTCCTCATGTTGTGGTGACCCCCAACCATAAAATTATTGTCGTTGCTACTTCATCACTGTAATTTTGCTACTGTTATGAATCATAATGTAAATATCTGATACGCAGGATGTATTTTCATTGTTACAAATTGAACATAATGAAAGCATAGTGATTAATCACAAAAACAATATGTAATTATATATGTGTTTTCCGATGGTCTTAGGCGACCCCTGTGAAAGGGTCGTGCGACCCACAGGTTGAGAACCGCTGTTCTAGACGCAACAAAAAATCTCTTCACAGTGACAGCAAGTGAAGATGTTTTTAAACAAGTGAAAGCTGAGAACCTGCCAGCAGTGGCCTCACTAGGAGAAATCCTAAAAGGCACAGGAGAAGAAATGCGCTATCGTGGAGAGAGAATCAGAACAAAAAGAACAAAGATAAGAACAAGAGGCGTGTGGGAACAGAGACCCCCCCCCCCCCACTGCTCAGACAGAAAAGAGAGGGAGCGCCTCCTAACCCTTGATCGCCTTGGGAGCACGCCTGTCACCGACGCTGCAGGCATTAAAAACCAGTGGTCAACTTCTCTTCGGAACAGAGACATCACAACCAAGTTCAGTATGTATCCACCCAGGATGCTCAGTTGGCTGCACATTTGGAAATACATCAACAGTGGCGTTTCCACTCAAGAGTCCTTTAACTTAGACTCCTCAATACTTCAAGTTGGTTATTTCCTAAATCTCCATTTGTACAATGTACCTGACGCTCTTCTTTAAAAATACATTCAAGAAATAACTAAAAAGAGGGAGTGGGAGGTAAAGAAGCTAATAAAATGAAATGCGTTTGCCAACCACGAAAATAAAGACCAAGCACTTGAAGTCGCTACACCTCCCTTCCTCTGGGGGAGGAAAGGCACTGAGCTGAGCAGGAGCACCGGAGCCAGGACAGCTGGACACGGCGCCCTCAGGAGATCGGTGTGCCCACCCTGAGGGCCAGGAGCACAGCCCCAGGAAAGGGAAGTGGGGACACCTGGCCTCTGCAGGCTTTCTGGGCTTGTTGTCCAGATGGGAAGACTGCCGGGTGAGTGCCAAGGGAGAGAAACAGCGGCTTCCCAGCTGTACCCAGAGCAGGTCTTCACCGAGGGGTCACAGTCCATGCAAACAGTAAAATTATACACAAAATGGTGTTTATATGCCTGAGGGCATCTTCCTAGTGAAAGGTATGGAGCTTTTAATCAGATGCTCAGTGCATGCTGGTTTAGCAGAGAAGTCCAAAGCCAGCCCTCCCCTGGGCTGTGAACTAACCCCACGCCCAGTCCTTTCTTGGGCACTTAACCAATAAAATTGCACAGCCTTTCTTTTTCCAATACAACCCTGGCTAGTCAATGGAAACCTATAAAGTGAATTATAGAGGGGCCCTAAAATTCAGAATTCATCACCTACATGTGGGGTGTTACTAGGGTTGACAGAGGTCTAATTCAGACCCAAGGAGTGTGGCTCAGCTGCAGAGCCACCCCACGGCACACCTGCACGGAGAGGCCCTGTGCTCGGCCACAGAGCCACCCCGCGGCACACCTGCACAGAGGCCACGTGCTCGGCCGCAGAGCCACCCTGCGGCACACCTGCAAGGAGAGGCCACGTGCTCGGCCGCAGAGCCACCCCGCGGCACACCTTCACGGAGAGGCCACGTGCTTGGCCACAGAGCCACCCTGCGGCACACCTGCAAGGAGAGGCCACGTGCTCGGCTGCAGAGCCACCCCACGGCACACCTGCACGGAGAGGCCCTGTGCTCGGCCACAGAGCCACCCCGCGGCACACCTGCACGGAGAGGCCACGTGCTCGGCCACAGAGCCACCCCGCGGCACACCTGCACGGAGAGGCCACGTGCTCGGCCGCAGAGCCACCCCGTGGCACACCTGCACGGAGAGGCCACGTGCTAAGCCACAGAGCCACCCCACGGCACACCTGCACGGAGAGGCCACGTGCTCGGCCACAGAGCCACCCCACAGCACACCTGCACGGAGAGGCCACGTGCCCGCAGCTTCCCAAAGACAGTTCCTTCTCAATGATTGCTTTAGCTTATCGTGCATTTCAACAGCCACCATTCTTGTTTGTATAATTATACTGTTAGTTTTGTTTCATCGTTTCACATTAGTTTAATAGGGATTGTCTGTGTGTATAGTGATGAAAATTTCACCCTCATGTGAACTTGACTTTTTTAAAAACAAAACTTAACAGCTTCATAAGTCATCCTCAACCTTACTACAAAACAGATGCCCAGATCCCCACCCCCATTTCTGTGAGGTCACCATTCCATTTACTGTCAAAGCTCCCACTCACAGGATGTGTCATTTAACTAACTTGCAACACACTATCAACGTAAGGGTAGCAAAACTACCCAGCTCTTTTTAAGTGTATGGAGTGCTCTGACATCGTATAAAATCAAGTCCCATAAAGGATTTGTACATGCTGCTGACAAATATACTAGAACTGGCTCATTTAATGTCTTCCCAATTGTTTTTCCACTGGAAAGAAAGAACCACATGGTTAGAGATGTTCAAGGTACAGAATCCTGTGGCTAAGAGCGCTTTAAAAAGGCTTTAATGGAAAATGGTGATAAACTATATATCGTCTTTCTTTTCTTCCCAAGAACCCATCAAAGTGGCAGAAAAGGTCATTTTGGGCAGTGACCGAATGGTAACAGTGCTGCAAAATTACAAAGGGGACTGAGCAGCAGACAAAGGCGCTGGCCTGCGTGGCTGAGGCATAAAGCAGATGACATCAGGGCGACCTGAAGAGCAGTGGAAACGGCAGTGCTGGATGGGGGGGGGGGGGTAGTTTCCCCAAGAACAGGGGCCATGACAGGACTTCTAGGCTGAAACTTGAGAACAAACTCTCCGAGACAGTCGGAGGTTTTTCCAGGGGGCATCTCAGCATGGTCACTGGGCCTGGATGAGAAGTAGATCAGGCGAAGGGTCATTCCTAATGAAGCCATCAGCCACAGGAGGGAAAGGACAAAGCAGAGAGATTTGCCTGTGAAAGAACAGGATCGAGCTGGCATCTGACTTCTCGTGGACTCCGGAAAATCATAGCGAATGCTTTCTGAGTTCCCAGGGAAAATTATACGGTCCTGAAATTTAGACCCAGTTAAATTATCAATTAAGCATGGGGATAAAATGCCTGCATGCCTAACCATTGCGAGGGAAGGCCAAGAAGTCTGTGAGCCACACACTCCATGAAGAAGGGGTTAAGGAGGTGCTCCAGCAAAACAAAAACAGAATCCAAGAAACAGACACGGTGGGACATGAGGCACGGTGGGGCGTGAGGCACGGTGGGACAGGAGGCACGGTGGGACATGGGGCACGGTGGGACATGGGGCACGGTGGGACATGAGGCACGGTGGGACAGGAGGCACGGTGGGACATGGGGCACGGTGGGACAGGAGGCACGGTGGGACAGGAGGCACGGTGGGACATGGGGCACGGTGGGACATGAGGCACGGTGGGACAGGAGGCACGGTGGGACATGGGGCACGGTGGGACAGGAGGCACGGTGGGACAGGAGGCACGATGGGACAGGAGGCAAGGTGGGACAGGCGGCACGGTGGGACAGGCGGCACGGTGGGACATGGGGCACGGTGGGACGTGAGACACGGTGGGACAGGAGGCAAGGTGGGACAGGAGGCACGGTGGGACGTGAGACACGGTGGGAGCCGGAGCAAGTGGAAGCTGCGGAGAAACCTGAACAGAACTGAGAGGCCCCAGTCTGACATCCTCTTTTCCTGGTTAAGGTTCTGTGACACAGAAGTACACCTTCTGCCTCCTCCAGTCATACTACTTGGTTCTGCAGTGAAATACATTTATATTACCATGACACTATAAATATTACATTCCACGTGTTAACACTTTTAAACTAAAGCTATAAAAAAAAAGCGCAGAAAGCCTACTGATAGATGGGACACAGACTACAAATGTTTCCAACCTTGTCAATATAAATCTTAAAATATAACTCACGAAGACCAAGAGCTGGAGAGGCAGTATTTCTCAAGTCCCCACACAAGCTAACAAACAGAAGTGTGACTTGAAGTTATGGTGACGACGACAAGAAGAATGGAGGCCAAGGGGGAGAAATATGGACTGGAAACTGTCTGTCTGGGGAGAGGAGAGGGAGAGGGGTCGTTACCTTAGCTTACACTCCCTGATGGGCCAGAGTATGCTGTACACCATGTCTGACATTACCTCCGGCAGCTCCTTTAAATAGTGGAATTAGGCCCTAGATGGTTTGGCCCAGTGGATAGAGCATCAGCCTGCGGACTGAAGGGTCCTGGGTTCGATTCTAGTCAAGGGCACATGGTCGTGGGCTTGATCCCCATTGGAGGGCGTGCAGAAGGCAGCCGATCAATGATTCTCTCTCATCATTGGTGTTTCTATCTCTCTCTCCCTGTCCCTTCCTCTCTGAAATCAATAAAAAAAATATTTAAAATAATAAATAAATAAATAGATAGATAGATAGTGGAATTAAGGGGCGTCTTCATCCAGTGGGGACTTTTTAGTAACTGAAGGGTGTCCACAGGACAGACGAAGATACACTCATTATAACCAGTAAGGTGGTTATTCAATTGCATTCGTCATATAAAATCAGAATTTTATTTTGTTAATCCTCACCCGAGGATATTTTTTTCACATTGATTTTTAGAGAGAGTGGAATGGAGGGGGAAAGACAGGGAGGGAGAAACATCGACGTGAGAGGGACACATCGATTGGTTGCCTCCCGCATGCACCCTGACTGGGGCCCGGGATCGAGCCTGCAACTGAGGTATGTGCCCTTGGCCCGAATCGAACCTGCGACCCTTCAGTCTGTGGGCCAGCACTCTGTCCACTGAGCCACACCAGCCAGGGCCACAGAGCTTTAATGGGTGACAAGGGGCACCGCGACCTTCACTCACTGTCTCCGGACCACCAACAGATGAGATCATTAAAAACAAACAACCCAAACCAGTGTTTTTGCATTTTGGGGATGAAGGAATAGAACTAAGTTCAAAATACTGTTTGTCCTCAGATGAGACCTGATAAATGACGTTTCCTTCCCATGATTGTTCTTGTTTTATCTGTGTGTCTGATCTCAAAGGCTGTCAGCCTCGTAAGGGTAGGAACCAAGAAAACCTCCAAGTGTTCTCAGGCCCGAGCCACCGTCTAAAAACACGGGCCTAACAGGTCACCTCTGGTGATCTGGAGGCCATGTCTCCTGATCCCAATATTCACCAAAAAAACAGTGTATGTCACCACTGTGCTCGATCATGGTTCTCTTCAACTTATAAAAGAATTCTGGTACTGCCACAGGTATTTAAAGTGCTTTCCACTACCTAACCAACTATCAATCGTCCTAAATGTGATGTGTGTATATGACTGACTAATCATAACAGTGGAGTGCTTACAAAAGTAAAAGCCAATCGTGACCTGCAATTTGAAATCTTCGGAAAATGTATGAAGTGGCTAAGCTAAGCTGCTCTTTGCACATGCCAAGGAAGGGCTAACTGGGCTGTAACTGTGTCAATGGTGAGGAGTTCAACTGCACAGTGACTGATGTTAAAGAACTGCGGGAACTCAGCTGCTCCTGCAGGCAGAGCCCTCTGAGTCAGCGGGGTCTCAGACAGATCAGACTGTCTTGGGCGCTTCCCTGACAGAATGAGGGGCACAGTCTTAAGACAAAGTTCTGCAGGCATTTGCCCCTCTCAGCACCCACTAAAGCAGTGGTTCTCAACCTGTGGGTCGCGACCCCTTTGGCGGTCGAACGACCTTTCACAGGGGTCGCCTAAGACCATCCTGCATATCAGAAATTTACATGACGATTCATCACAGTAGCAACATGACAGTGATGAAGTAGCAACGAAAATAATGTTATGGTTGGGTCACAACATGAGGAGCTGTATTTAAAGGGCCAGAAGGCTGAGAACCACTGCCCTAAAGGGAGACGAGGTGCCTTGGCAGGGCTCGGCTGGTGGGAATGCTGTCCAAAGGGTTTGATTCCCGGTGAGGGCACATCCCTAGGTTTCGGAACCCAGTCAGGGGCCACAGAAGAGGCAACTATCGATGTTTCTCTCACATTGATATTTCTCTCTCGCTCTCTCCCTTCCTCTCTCTCAAAATAATAAACTTATCCACAGGTGAGGATAAAAAAATAAAGGAGTAGACAAGGGAAGAACTGAGGGCAAGATGAATAATTAACATTCTACAAAATATTTTTAAGTTTTATCATCACATTTCCCTCTCCCAAATAGCCCCCGGGAAGGCATTCAAGCAAGGCCAGTACTAGGCTCCCCTTTCCACAGGTGAATAAACTGAACACAGTCAAAAGGTGAGGTGTGAAACACTTAGACATTCTGCTTCCAAGTCCGCCCATCTTCCCACGGCCCAGCGGCCCCCTCGCCACAGCCGCAGGGGACATACACATGCCCCTGTAGGCCCCTCTGGATTGTGGCTCAGGGACACTCTTGGCCCCTTACAACTCACAGTTCATCCTTCACTCTCCCAGGGACGCTCTCAGACTGGGATCGTAACCCTGGGGTCATGATCCGGTCTGCCCAGGACAGCCAGTTCACCACGTGGTCCAGCAGCAATTACTAATCACAGGCCCCTTCACTCTAAAATATGTCCCCATTAAAGCAGTAAACTGCACGTCACCTACTTTTACACAGCCTGTGTCCCTGAACTAGAGGGGAGAGAGGGTCTGCAGAGGCTGCAGCTCATCTTTCCCACCTCACACCAGCCAGACCCGCCAGAGGAATGGGGGCCACCCACGACCTGCCTCCTTATTTCCGCCCGGCTGCATTAGAACAGAATCTCTCATCTTATGAGCAGCTCTTCACAGGGACAAACAGGGAGAGTAGAGCTGGATTCCCAGCCCCCAGATGCCAGGAGCCGGAGGAGAGGAGCCTGTGGGAGTCCCCAGGGCGGAGCAGGAAGAGGCTGCCAAAAGCCTCCACGCGTCTCCAGGGAACTTGCCACACGTGGAGAACTTGCCATAACTAAGGTTATGAAGTATTTATGCCTTTTGAAAAACAAAATAAAACAGGTAACTCCAGAAAAGACACCCGAGGTAGAATTCAGAGATGAGCCAATTTCTTTAACTTATAAGGGGGTTTAAAAAGCACGAAGGGTTTAAAAAGCAAAAAGATGTAGGCATGGCATAAGCTGTGGCAGAGAGCATTGTCCCACACCCATTTTCTTCCCTGCGACCGGGGTTTTAGCTGGGCACTTTAAGAAGCGCTTCCAAAGAGGAAGTCCAAGTGCTCAGTAAGCGTACAGGCAGTGCTCGATCGCTAGCAGTTGGGGAAATAAAAACTGAACTGCAGGGTAACACCATGAGCACCCACAGAATGGCCAGGGGAGGAAGACAACCGGTGCCCGTGTTGAGGGTGCCCAGAGCTTCTGCCCGCCGAGGTCGAGCACTGTCCACTGGCGTGGAGATACACACTCCTGTGGCCCATCCTGCCAAGGCCTGCACTTTTTTATACAAAAATGTGTATCTGAACAGTCATGGCAGTTTTACTCATAATTACCCCCAAACACCTAAATATCCATCAGTGGATTGAATAAATACATGATGTGGTCAAACTGGAGTATTACAGAGCAGTAACATAAACTCCAACCCCACAGGGAGCCTCACAGATATAATGTCGAACAAAAGAAAACAGATACAAGAACGCACTCTTAGAATGCGTATATATACAGTTCAAACAAAGGAGCGGGCAGGCAGACCACCCCAGCTGCGCCACAGGCAGGGGCTCGGATGGCAAACATGTGGGCTCCACCCCCCTGCCCCTGTGAGGGGTTCCCGACAGCGGTGCCATTTCCAGCCTGGGTGGAGGTCCCACAGAAGTCGGCTCTTCCTGAGTCACTGAGCTGCACGGCGATGTCCCGTGCGCTTCCCTGTGTGTGATGCTTCTCGAGAATGGTTAATACACTAGTGTTCAGAAGTCACTGCTGCTGAGCTGGAAGAGGAGCAAGGAAGAGCAGGAGGGACTTGACGAGGCATTCGCATCGCCACCTCCAGGGGGCGCCATGTCTCAAGAGGCTCATTGGGGACAGAGTTCCCAGCACGGGAGCTTCTGGAAGAACAAAACCAGAAGTGCCTGGCTTGCTGTTGTGAATGAGGCAGGATAGGAATCTGCTGTCATTAACACCACCCATGAGATTTGATTTAATATGCGTATTTATTGCCTTTTAAAATAATGGCAAAAGTGAATTACCTATTCTGAGTAAATGAATCCTGATAGCAACTGCAACTAGAAACGTTACGGGTGCAATACATGCTAGCACCCCCTGGACCATGAGACTCTCCAAAGGGACGACAGGTGCTCACATGCACCCGAATTATTCCTCACACAGCCATGGGTGAGGAGTTTACTCTCCTAGAAATGAAGATAGATTCCTATCAGTGACAAGTACTTAGTCCAGTTACTGAAGAAAAAACACACAAATAGTAAACAAGCCCTCCCCACTCTTGTGTCATCTGGCTCTCCAACAAAACGCCCCGCACACGCGCCCTGCCCCCCGTCCCTGCTTTGGAAACCGGCCGAGCTGTCTGGGAAACACACCATTACTTGGGGAAGATATGTACTGTTTTCCAAAACTGCTGAAAAAGGAATTAATAGTTATTTCATAGAATAAACAGATGGACACTTTAAAGTTTGTTTCATGAATAGAAAATGCCAGCCACGCACCCTGAGGTTAATCCCACCTCTTCCAGAGTCTGTTACTGAAAGTGGCTTCTTGTCAAGGAGGAAAATTACGCAGAAAAAAGAATCTCACATTTTCTTCTCAAAATCTGGATGAGAAAAGGTCAAGTAAAAATAAATACAAAGCAAACTGACTAATTTGAGCTTCTCCCTGCACTAGCTAATAGAGCAGAAAGTTAAAAATAAGAGCGGTCTGGGCTGTTCAGAGAAAGGGTGCTGAGTAGAAATATATGCTCACATTTGACTTCCAAGAGACTAGCTATCACTGTGCACAGCCACCCTCAGCTTTCCACTAAATATCTATAAAGACAGGAAAATAGAGAAACTGCTCACAGCACATCTGGAAATTACATAGTGACAGACTACTTCATACATGGCATGGCCTACTGGAATTCCAAAGAAAACGTCAGGAGTAAACAAACTATTTTTGCTTAAGCTAGTTTGAGTTGGCTATTCTGTCACTTATCCCAAAAACATATTAAAAGTTATCCTGAAACACTGGTCTTCACAGTGAATCTGGAAACAACCAAAAGGTTGTTTCAGGTTAAAAATACCGTGTTCACCCACCGACCCTTCACCAGTGTGTACACGCCAGGAGGGAGCCCCGTCCAGTAGGAAGCAGGAGTGTAGTCTTCACATGTGTGCACACATGCCCATGCCCACACCTGCATGCATACACACGTGCACAGTGGGAGCTGCGCAGGCTGTGACTCACATGTGAACTCCAGAGCCCATGTGACTGGCCAGTTCCAGCGAGAGCTGTGCCAGCTCAGGCAGCTGCCCAGTCTTCCTGCCCCAGTTCACGCAGCTGTAAGCCAGCGCAGGAGACCAGCAATGCCCAGTCCCTGTGGCTGAAGAGTGAATGGGATCGCAGGCAGAAAGTGCACTGTGAACCCTCAAATGCCAGCCTGGGTGCCCAGCTGCATGTATGCATGCGTGAGATTACCACCCCAAGACGGCTACAGAGGTTATCTGACCGCCGAGATGACTTCTGTTTTCCTTTCCTTGTGTCTATTGTCTGAATTTTCTACACTGACACACAGTTTCATAACAGAAAGAGAGAGGTGTGAGAAGCGATGCCACATGCAGGAAAGGCAGGAGGGGAGCCAAGGAGCCGCGCACCACCCTGCCCAGGACCTGTGCTCCCGCCTTCCATCAGCGCCCCAACAACCTGCTGCTATCCCTCCCACAGCCACCACTGTGGCCATGCAGGTGACCAAGGCTCAAGGCTCAAGATCCTACGCCCTGTCCAGGGCAGCCCCTGGCGGCAGGATGAACACCACACGGGGCAGGGTGTCTATTGAATGGTGCAAGAGCCACAGTGGAAGGAGGAGGAAGGTGGGTGCTTGCCAGTCAGGCCCCTAATACTTCTCAATGACGGGCTTTCTCTTACACAGAAATATTCCTGATGGGCCTGGTCAGCAGAGGAGAGGCTGGGGGCATTCAGAAAGGGGCTGAGTGCATGTAGCTCAATGGGGAGAAGGGAATCTGGTAGTCAAAGTGAGCAAACCTTAAGCCAGCGGTTCTCAACCTGTGGGTCGTGACCCCTTTGGCAGTCGAACGACCCTTTCACAGGGGTCGCCTAAGACCATCCTGCATATCAGATATTTACATGACGATTCATAACAGTAGCGGCATTACAGTTATGAAGTAGCAAAGAAAATAATTTTATGGTTGGGTCACAACATGAGGAACTGTATTTAAAGGGCCAGAAGGTTGAGAACCACTGCCTTAAGCATCAGACCCTGCTGAGGGCTGGGCACTGACCACACCTGGTGCCGTCTCCTCAGGCAGGACTGCTGTGACCTGCCTGAGGCAAAGGTGCCCTCCTCCCCCGCCTAAGTGAGAGCCGAGGTCTTGGGAGCCCACTGGCACCAGTAGGACTGACACTGGGCCTCCTGTCCAGCCATCATCAGCGAGTGAGCAGTTCCCAGGCAGGAAGGGGACCTGGGCCTGGCCCCTGTGCTGCCCCCGGAGCCCAGGAAGCCTGGCAGCAGCACCAACCCTCGCTCCGCTTCATCGTCCCCTGTGCTATAGCCATCTCTGTGCAGAAGCCATCCAAGCAGGGGAAAGATCGCATGCTCTTAAGTCCACATAAGAGCCATAAAATTCGTTTTTAAATCAAATCAACAAGTCAGCCTTTAATAGAACCCAGGAGCAGAGAACACAGTGTACTGTCAGCAGAGGGTGTCTGCTGTGAGGTGGCGGCTGGGGGCCAGGCCTGTGGCTCAGGAACGGAAGGTTCTGGCACAGTCCTGAGCATGAAGTTGGCCCTGAGGGCGGCCCTGCTGTCTCCATCTCCTCGTCTGTGTGTTTCCTCATCCCCGTCTGACTTCTTCGGTTCAAATTCCAGAGACAGACTCAGGCGGGGAGGCCAATGCTCTCCATGCTGTGTGCACGGCTCAACTTCTGCCGAGGGCAGGCCGGCCGCTGACCCAGCCCGTGGATGGCCTGGTGACCATGACCCCATGGCCAGCAGCAACAGAGCACTGGCCTTCCCCTGATCCTCCTCCTCTCTCGACACCAAGCGTGAGATCCATAATCACCACCCAGCCACCTCAAGAGAACAGGCAGTAGAGGAGAAACCCCTCAATCCGACAGCCCACGTGTGGGTGAGGCGTGGGTGTGGAGGGAGCAGAAGCGGTCTGGAGCCGTGGAATCAGAGGGCCTGCTCTGTGCACACAGGTTTCCAAGTGCCACTGACTCCACGGGATTAGCACCCAGGACCTAGGAGGTGGGGCGGGGGGCAGAGGTGTCATTGCAGCCTATTTCAAGGCGCAGTGCGAGTGAGCTCGGAAATGAGCAAGCATACGCTTCCATGCTCTGGAGAGCTGGAAAGGCCCACCACCTGCATTTAACTCATCCTTTCCAACTCAGCATGGGTAACAGTTACAGCTCTCAAAAGAGTTCTGGAGTTTCTGCCAAACTGATGTGTGAGAAATGGTGTCTCAGGGAAGGGCTGTGTGGATATGTGTGCACACATGTGTATCATGTGTGTCTGTCTGTTCATGTCCTTTGCCTATTTTCCTACGGGATCTTGGGGGGTACCACTGACCCCCACAAAATATTCACCTGTTCTAACACTTGGCTAGTTCCATCTTTTACTTGGCTCTCTGACCCCCTGAAGCGAGATTGTACGTGGTGGAAGGCAGAAATCTAATGTCTGTTACAGAATGGTCCTGTTGTTCCAAATCCTGATTAAAAAGCTGACCTTAACCCAGCAATCTGAGATGGCACCTGGATCGTGTACTGGAATTCCACCTGATTTGGGCCCATTCTGAACTCCCTGTTTATTCCATGGGGCTCTGAGCCATGGTAGAGCCTTTATTTACCACACGCGTCACTGTCTGCAGGCTCTCTCCACTTCTCTTCGGAGTTTTCTAGGGATTCGCCCATGTTTGTTCTCACTGAATCAATTTTATATTCAACATGTCCAGCCCAAGAGAAAATAAAAAGACTCCTGTGTTCATATTCTTATTGATTTCAAAGGGAAGGGTGAGGGAGAGAGAAATAGAAACATCAATGATGACAGAGAATCACTGACCAGCTGTCTCCTGCACGTGCCACACTGGGGCTCAAGCCCGCAACCTGGGCATGTGCTCTGACCGGGAATCGCCATGATCTCCTGGTTCAGAGGCTGACACTCAACCACTGAGCCACACCAGCCGGGCTTGTTGTTAGTATTTTTAAGAGATCACATTAAATGTGTAAGTTAACTTAGAGAGAACTGACATCTTAATGATGCTACCACATCCTAGCCAAGAATAAGCACACCCTTCCTTCTGCTCAAGGCTACCCTGGTGTCTTTCTCGAGAATTTTTAAAGAATTTTCTTTGCTTAAGTTTTGAATAGTTCTTATTACAATTATCCCTAAGTACTTGACCTTCATTGTTGTTATTATAAATGGAGCTGTCTCCTCCATAATACCTCTGATTATCTGTTGTGTATATGAAATTTATGAATGACGTTTAATATTAATTTTGTATTCCTACCATGATCTGAGTTGTTTTTATCACTGACTCTCTGGGGCTGTGGTCTCCCACAGGGTGGCCCCCTCCCCGGGCAGCACCCCTCTGCAGACAGGGCTCCCGGACAGCACAGCTGCTCTGAGGTTTCCAGGTGGACTGCAAGCAAGAGATCGTTCTACCTCTTCTAGTCAAAGCTGTATGCCTTCGTTTTCACTTGTTTTTTTCCCCAACCTGCCTGGTGAGAACATTAGGATCCCCTTTATCATTTTTAATGAAACTGTACACCTGTTTTCCCTGCCCTTCCTTGAGGTCCACAAGTCCAGCACCTGCTCCTGCTGTGGGAGTCCAGGTGGTGGCGGGAGGACAAAAAAACACCCAGAAATTTATTCTGCCATATACATTTCCTTTTCTTTTTTTAAAATATATTTTTTATTGGTTTCAGAGAGGAAGGGAGAAAGAGATAGAAACATCAATGATGAAAAGCATTGATCCACTGCCTCCTGCACACACCACACTGGGGATCAAGCCTGCAACCCGGGCATATGTCCTGACAGGGAATAGAACTATGACCTCCTGGTTCATAGGTCGATGCTCAACCACTGAGCCACACCAACCGGGCTGCCCCATTCATTTTCCACAAAGAAAGGAATTAATACTTCCATGGAAAAGGAAAAAAAAACAACCCTCACAAACAGCTTTGAAAGCTCAACATCCTATTGATAATGCTTCAGACTCTACGAACAACTTCCTTGACAAGTTGAGAAGCAAAGACTCCTAAAACATGAAATGACATCGAGGCAGTGCTTTCTCACAAAGGAATTTCTACACCAGGTTGTTGATATCCTCTACAGTTATTTCACAAACCAAAGACAACGGTATCAGTAGCAAAACAGACCAAGAAAGCAAAGGAGTGACTTTTGCCCCCATTCCTAGACTGGGGCATACGATGAAAAGAGAGCTCAGCCAACAGGTTCAGAAGACCTGGACAGTGTGAGTACCTCTGAGGACAGGTGATCCCATTTTCAGTCCTGTGTCTTCCCACAAACCCCTATCTATAATAATAAAAGCATAGTATGCTAATTAGACCAGACATCCTTCCGGATGACCTCCTGGATGAAGCTGGAGCTGCGAGGGAAGCCTGGGTCCCGGGTGCCAGAGGGAAGCCGGTGCCAGCAGCCAGGGGGAGGAAGGCCTACTCTTGCACACATTTTGTGCATCGGGCCTTTATGTTTTCATAAAGGAGGCTGGCTCTCGAAACTACCCCCTTAGGCATATTGGGATGAATGAAGTCTGATAGAGAGTATAGAAACAACACAATGTTTTTATTTGCACAATGTCCAAAAAAATTCAGCATTTCCTTAGGGCTAAGTCTTATGGACTGTCTTGTTTACAATATTTCAATTGCTTGTGATCTAAGAACCGCCAAGGCTGCGAGACAGCAGATGGGCGATCAATCAGGAGCAGGTGATGATAATGGAGGAAGTAGGCCGTCCATCTTTTATACTTAAAAAGCCAAAATGAAACTGAACACTCCTCTAAAGAAATCACAAAGGACACAGTCAAATATTAGAAATGCAAAGGGTCCATGATGCATCTAAAGCACAACAGAAAAGTCCCTGAGGAAGTCAATCCAACCTCACCCACCTCACTCATCCCCACACTAACCCTGTTAGATAAATCTCTTCAGTTCAACCCTGTTATCTGACTCCATACTTAGAATGTGTGCACTTCTTTTGGGAGTATTTCCCCTGAGGGAAAAACGCCAACTGTATATTCACATCATAAAAACCGAGACTCGCTGTGGCCAGCAGTCACCCCCAAAAGACCCACAGGAGTGTGTGTGAAGCATCACTCTGAGCCAGGCCTCCCTCGCCAGGACACCAGGGGGCAACTGTAAGCCTGCCCCTCCTCTGCAGGCAGTCTCTGCTCCCCAAAACACCCACTTACCACTTCTGACACTTCCTCTGCTTTGAGCCCTTTGCAGGATCCCCTGCAATACTCTCTGTCTGACTTGGCCCAAACGGACCACCTCAGTGTTGTTAGTTAATTGTAGGCAAGGGTGGCAGGGGTTTCGTCTCAAAGCTCTTGGAGAATCTCCTCCTTGGAAATATCTCCATTCCTGGTCCATTCTCCACATTCCCTCGTGTCCCCAAGTGGCAGTCAGACCAGTCCCTGCCCTGCCCCAGCTGTGCTGTCACTGTCCCATCTTGCCTTTTCTGGAGTCTACCCAGGGGTCCCAAGGTAAACGGGGGCAGTGGGCCACAGCCCCAGGCTGCACAGGATGACTCCAGAGTCCAAGCTTACACCACCCAGATGACACTAACTCTTCACAGAAGGGACCACACCCACATACTGTATGCCACTGAACCCAAACTAAATGCATCCCCAGCACATCTTCCTCTCAGCTGGATGGATTGCTAAGGTGCCCAAGGCCATCGTCTAAGGAAGAGGGTCCTCGCCTCCCGATGCAGGAGACGGGGGAGTAGGGGGCATGAAGGCGACACGGCAGTCCTGACTAGAATTAAAAGGCCTCACTTTGAAAATTGCATAAACATGTGTGACCTAGTGAAGACACTGCCCAGGAGGGACCCTTGCCAGTGAGGTCACTAAGACCCTGGCCTCACCCAGGGGGACCTGCCAGCCATGTGACCCTTTCTTGCCGAGTAAGACCAGAGGATGCATACCCTTTAGGGCAGCAAACAACGGTGATGAATCCACAAAGAAAACCATGGGAACAGCTAATACGGAAGTCAAGATGATATTCAGGGCAGAGGAGGTGGACACGAAAGGAACTTCTAAGGCAGGGGTGGGCAAACTTTTTGACTCGAGGGCCACAATGGGTTCTTAAACTGGACTGGAGGGCTGGAACAAAAGCATGGATGGAGTGTTTGTGTGAACTAATATAAATTCAAAGTAAACATCATTACATAAAAGGGTACGGTCTTTTTTTTTTTTTTTTTTTAGTTTTATTCATTTCAAACGGGCCGGATCCGGCCCGCAGGCTGTAGTTTGCCCACGGCTGTTCTAAAGAATTATTACCTTTTTAAAAGCACTATTATGTAAAACAAACTTTAGTTTTGAGAACAATTTTAGATTAAAAAAAAAACAAAACTGGAATGACAGTATAGCGATTTCCTATATACCCACACTCGGTTTGCCCAGTTATTAACATCTTACATTAACATGGTACATTTGTTACAATTAATGGACACATTATTGCTAACTGATTACACTATGGCTGACGAGCCACAGTGTAATCAGATTTCCTCAGATTTTACTTAATTTCCTTTTTCTGTCCAGGAACCCATCCAGACGCCACATGACATTTGGTCGTCATGTTCCCTTAGATAGGCTGTGATAGTTTCTCAGACTTTCCCTGATGACCTTATGACCTTGACCATTTTGGAAGGGCTGGTGGGTAGGATGCCCCTCAATTGGGATTAGCATGATGACTTCTTATGACAGACTGGGGACATGGGTGTTGGGAGGGGGACCACAGAGGTAAAGTGCCATTCTTATTACGTATCAAGAGTACATATTATCAACATGAGCTGTCACCGTTGGCATTGACCGTGGTCTCCTGGAGGAGGTGTGTCTGTCAGGCTTCTCCCTTCATTACTCTTCCCCCCTACACTGTCCTCTTAGGAAGGAGGTCACCATGCACAGCCCATCCCTAAGGAGTGTGGTGAGCTCCCCTCCCTGGGGATGCAGGGGCCACAGAAACCATCTGGAGCTGTCTGCATGGGAGATTTATGCTTCTCCCCATTTACTTAATCATTTATTCATGTCAGTATGGACTCACGGATATTTATTTTAGACTTGGGGCTGTAATCCAACGTGACTATTCTGTGGCTGAAACTGCTCCAGCTCTGGCCATGGGGAGCTTTCCTGGCTTCACTGTCACAACACTTCACACTCCCAGTCCTTGTGCTAAGCAGGTAGGTTTTATATCCCCAGCTTGCAAATGGGGAGACTGGGGCCCAGAGGTTAAATCACACATCTGGTAAGAGGCAGGGCTAGGAGGACTCAAACCCAACAATCTGGTTCCAGAGACCAGACAAATAACTACGTCCCTCGGCTGCCTCTCCTCTGAACACCTCCACAGGCAGGTGGGTCGGACCCTCTCAGACAGTGGCAGTCAGGGAAAGCATAAGGTGGGAACAAGTGGGGCATGTGCAAGGAGGCCAGGAGCTGTAGCCAAGCACAGAGAGTAGTCAGAGGGAGGAGACTGTGGCCTGGGGCACACAGAGTGGTCAGAGGGAGGAGGCTGTGGCCTGGCGCACACAGAGTGGTCAGAGGGAGGAGACTGTGGCCTGGAGCAAACAGAGTGGTCAGAGGGAGGAGGCTGTGGCCTGGAGCACACAGAATGGTCAGAGGGAGGAGGCTGTGGACTGGAGCACACAGCGTAGTCAGAGGGAGGAGGCTGTGGCCTGGAGCACACAGAGTGGTCAGAGGGAGGAGGCTGTGGCCTGGAGCAGAGTGGTCAGAGGGAGGAGGCTGTGGCCTGGAGCACACAGAGTGGTCAGAGGGAGGAGACTGTGGCCTGGAGCAAACAGAGTGGTCAGAGGGAGGAGGCTGTGGCCTGGAGCACACAGAATGGTCAGAGGGAGGAGGCTGTGGACTGGAGCACACAGCGTAGTCAGAGGGAGGAGGCTGTGGCCTGGAGCACACAGCGTAGTCAGAGGGAGGAGGCTGTGGCCTGGAGCACACAGGGCAGAGTGGTCAGAGGGAGGAGGCTGTGGCCTGGAGCACACAGGGCAGAGTGGTCAGAGGGAGTGTGGAGACAGGTGACAGCCAGATCAAGCAGGGTGCTTGTGGCTTAGGAGTAAGTAACAGTTTTATTGCAGACACAGGTGAGCAAGCAAAGGGGTAAGATAATGACCGCTGGTGCTACATGGAGAGCGCTGGAAGCATGAGGGAAGATCCAGGGCCCATTGTGAGGTTTCTGTGGAGACCAACGGAAAGATGGTGGTGAGCTGTGGGCCGCTGGGCAGCAGGGGAGACATGGAGAAACAGACACCCCAGGTGGAGGGTTAATGCGGGATGCAGGCACAACCTGTGCTGGGGACTGGGTGTGACAGCGACAAGTCCAGATTGACTGCCAGGTTTCTAGAAAATGGGGGATGTTGGTGACATGCACTACCAGGAGAAAGGGTATGAAATTTAGTAAAATAAAGTGGCTGGTTCCAGATATTCCGTGTGGGGCGCATGTGAAACATCAGCCTGAGAGGGAGGCGTAACGTGCTACCTGGTAGACCTGGGCCCAGACTGCCATGGACCCTAGAGATGGAAAAGTAAGCAAGTGACCCCATCCAAGTGCCTGCATTGGCACAGTCTGCACGTCCAAATCAGACCTGCAGCTTGTCCCTCCTGCCGCCATGCACAGCACCATCTTCCATCCCACTGCTCAGGCCACAGCCCAGGCAACTGTGCAGCCCCAGCATCCAAAGTCTCCCCTTGCCCTCAGCCTTCACCTCCTGAGCCGCCCCTGCCCTCATCATTCACGTCCTGAAGTCTTGCTCCTCTGTGCCCTATGGAGAATCCAGCTCAGTCACTTTCCCTGCAGAGGGAGCACAGGCCACTGCTGGAGGGAGAGCAGGACCTGCCCAGCCAGCCTCCTGCTCTCCTCGTCCTTGTCTGGTCCACACACAGCGACCATGCACTCAGGTCTCTGTGCAGACGGGCTTGTCCTGCTGAGGGCGCCCTGCACCCATCCCCATCTGTGTTAATCACTAGGTGGGTAAGTCTGTCTTATTTGGGATAAAAGACTAGCAGGCCCATAAGGCCACAGACAGCCCCATTCTCTATAATTATGTAAATCAGGGCCTGCACCTGCTCTCCACTCGCCTCCCTGTGATATGTGGGACTTGAGATGGTAAGAAATGGCTGCTAAATAAAGACCCCAACACTGTTAAAGCCTCCAGCAGTGCCATACAGAACTGCTGCTGATGTGGCCGTGGGGGACCTGACTGGGCCAGACCACCACGCACATCGCCCTCCTCACACAGCCTGACGTTGTGGAGCGCAGACTCTGCCCAGACGCCTGGGGACCAGGGCTGGCTGTGTTGTGCTCCTCCAGCCAGTGAGACGGAAGCTGGGGGTTTCCTGAACCGCTTTCCGGCAGAGGCCCCGCCCCTTCCTGCTTCCCCTCCTTTCTCTGCAACATCAGGCGGGGGTCAGAGTAGCTGCCACCAGACCCCAGGGGCCAAGCACAGGGATGAATAGCAGAGTAGAGACAGAAGAGTCCAGAAACCACTGTCCTCGTCCCAGGCTGCCTCCTTCTTGGCACAAAGGACCCAGGAGTAGAAAGCCAGCACCACCAGCCAGGTTTTCTGCTACAAGTCAACCTGAGTCAAACACAGAGAATGCCTGGACACAGGTACTGCAGACAGGCCTCCTGCAGACCTGGAGCCGCCATGGTGACCAGCACTGCCCCTGGCTTCCGAAAGCTCAGGTACCAGGGAAGAGGGACGGCAACATGGGGCCATCGAAGTGCTCATTAACCAGGGGACGTGGATGAGAACTGCAGGGAGGCAGGGAGAGACGGCCTCTCCATGGAGGCGGCATCTGAACTCACATGGGGTGACCGTCCTCCGGGGGGACCAGCAGACACCGGGCCCTGGGGTGGGGCAGGTTTACACAGAGTAGCAAACAGACAATGGAGGGAACAGGCCAGGGAGGAGCTGTGAACTTTCTCCTGAGGAAACTCACTTCCGCCCTGTCTGGGAAGTCACTGAAGGGGTCAAGCAGGGTTACCTGAGCTGACGTGCCCTGGAAGGATGACTCAGTGACCACATGGTGGCAGGACTGCCTGGGAGCAAGTCTGGACCCAGGGAAGCCAATAAGGAGCCTGTGGCTTCCAGAGGGTTCCAGAGAGAAAAGCTGGGAGCGACATGGGAGGAGGAGCTGGCAGGTCTCGCCAGACACTGGAGTGAGGGTGAGACAGAGCATGAGAACGGCTGCGGCCATTCAGGAAGCAGGTGGGTCAGAGTGACGGGACAGGGGTCGTGATGCGGCTCTGAACTGGCACGCACTGTACCCTGTCCGGAGCTGGGGCTGGAGGACAAGCCGGTGAGAAAGGCCTGGGTCATCCAGAGCGGGACTGGAGTGTGGCCTTTGAGCTAAGCACAGGTGGGGTGGGGAGGAGGAGGAAAAGCAGGCTGGCTCAGGCAGTTCTGTTAGATCTGCTGAGGGCCTGGGTAAGACAGGGACAGGACAGTGGCCACTGCCCTTGGCAAAGACAGGTCACTAGTAACTCGGAAGCGCCATCTCAGAGAAACAGTGAGGCCAAACCCGACCAGAAAAGACGAGGAGGTCGAGACAGGGAGGGCAGGCATGCAAGCTGGGAGAGCCCAGCATGAATGCTGATCACCTTCTTGCAGACTGTCCCCAGCCCCCAAGTGGAGGCCCGGGCTCTGTCCTGGGTTCTCGTTTTACACTGTGTGAGTGCCTACCTGATACTCACATGCCTGCACCACCAGACACTTCCACGAGAGCAAGGCCCTGTCTCCTGCACTTGCACCCTCTCCCCACCTGTCACAGAGCCTCACATGCGAGGGGCACTTGGGCAAGACGGGCTGGAAGGGAAGGAGGAAGGGAGGGAGGAAGAGCCATGGAGACAGAATGCCAAGGACTGCATCCTGAGGGCCCGTGAGTCTGCCTGGCCCAAGGTGCACAGAGGGCCCACGGGTGGGGCTGAGACACAGACACAGAGCGCCTGGGTGCTGTGTTTCCATGAAGAGGATGTGACCCACAGGGAACCGTACCAGTACCCACACAGCAGTGAGTGGTGGTGCCAGAATGTCAGAAACACCTTTCCCACCAAATTCAACATTCCGAAGCATCCTGGGGGGTCACCAAAATGACAAAGAGTTCTGAATATAAAGGCAACTTCAGATGACAAACTAGCTCCCAGCACTCGCGAGGCTCTGCCCTCAGTCAAGGCAGGATGCGCAGCCTGACAGGCGTTGTGCACGGGGCCTGCAGACCCACACGGAGGGACCTGTCACATGCTCCAGAGTGCTTCTGCACAAATAATCACACACATTTTAGTTCTCAAAAGAGCCTCACTTCTGAAACATAAAATCACCAGAAACCCATCTTCTGAGAGAGAACATTAATCATTACATCAAAATCCAGAACCAGCTCCTAAAATTCAATGAATGAGAAGGTTGCAACCATGTAGAGTCAAACAAACAAACAGCAGTCACGAGTTGAGAAGGCGACTAGCAAGGCACCAGGGAAAATGAGGTGCCATGGAGGGGTCCTCTCATTCCACGTTATCAAACATTTCCTGAGCGGCCACTGCGCTACGGCTGTGCAGGGACACGAAACCCAACCCAAAGGTGCTGAACAGGGCCGATAAGGTGTGTGCCCGAAGCTAGGGCCAGGAGGGCAGACGCATGAAGTCTGGACAATCATGTGAAAATCAGGAGCCCTTGCCAGCAGCCTCCTCACCAGAGCTCCCCCGCCAGGGCCTCGTCACCCTGCCCAGAGTCCTGGGCCGAAGCAGGGCCGTCCACACCCTACAGACACGGCTGCCTGGCCTCCCCGAGGTGCAGGACGCTGAGGCCAGGCCAAGAGATGGGTGGGTTCCCTGGGACACAGCTGTGTGTGTGCAAGGCAGTCTTCAGCCTTGGGTTGTGAACACCCAGAACCATCACACAGGGCACAGGAGCTCATTTCCAAATGCAGAAGAGTGCAGGAAGTGGCAGGAAAATGCCACTGAATCAGAGAACCACAGCACACGGCTCCGAGGGCTCAGCACCAGGATGCCCGCTTCTCTCTTCCCATCACCAGGGATGTCGGTGGGTACCTCTAGAAATCTGTCAACAGGAGTGCTAAGCCAACCTGGAACAGCCACTGCTGGTGCCCGGGCCTAGAGCCGGGAGAGCCAGGGGAGCACAGCCCCGAGGTGGCACCTCGGCCCCTGAATCGCGTGAAGGCGAGTGTGGCCCTGCCGCGGGGCAGTGCTGTGCTGCTTCCTTCCTCCCGAGATGTGCTTATCGCAAAGCCTTGATTTCCTGGTTTTCACTGTGTCTATTGTGTAAATAGTGCGTGTGTGTGTGTGTGTGTGTGTGTGTGTGTGATCTGAGACTATTCAAAAGGGTTTCAACAGCCTAGTAATCGCCCTGTGGGCCCCTGAGAAAAGGACAAAGATTTCCTTGGCTTTTGAAAACTAGAGGTGGTACCAGCTTTGACGTGGTTTTGACATCCCTAGGACCTAGGACCGATCTTCAAGAAAAAGAAGTAAAATATACACACGTGTGATGATGAGTTATGCCTATTTATAGGATTGGGAGGCTCTACTTATTAAAACAGTTCTTAAATAATGATTCAGAAAAAGGGTTAGATGGACACTATTACGAGCGTCAGTGGTTTCCTCCACCTCATCCGCTCTGTGTTTTGCTCATTACTTCCATATTTACAGGAAGATGCTTTGCTTTTTCCTCTTCTGTGATACTGTTAGCATCAGTCTGACTTACATATTTAAGTGCAAATAAACAAGATGCGTCTGTTTTCTAAAAGCCAGCAGAAGCACAACCATGGAACATGACTTTGATGAGGGCTCCTGAGTTCTGATTCCAAGATGTTAAGGTAATGTACGAGAATTCAACCCTCAGATTAAGGCTCGATCCCCATAATTACTACTTTCAAAGGTTAAGTTTAAAAAAAAAAGTTTATTGCCATTAACGTTTTTCCCCTCTATCAGCCAGTTTCACTGTGGTGAGAGAGCAAGGATGACCAGCTCAGGCATTCATTCAGGAGAGAGCAGACGCTGATAAGCAAAAGGCTTTAGAAGGTTTCCTCCTCAACAGACCCAGCTGGTACAAAGAAGTCGTGCAGGGTCAGGGGGAGGAAAGGGAGCGTGCTGTTGGCTCTGGACCTCGGCTAGGGCCAGGGCACACCTTCTGGACTGACAGCCCGGCAGCAGAGTGACCCATCCTTCCCCAGAAGGCTCTTCTCGGCAAATGGTTTGTTCGGGGGCCAGGAGCCAAGGCCCACCCAGACTGCCTTTCACACTCTGTTCTTCCATATCCTCCTCAAGGAATGAGGAAAGTTGACCTCTATGGCCTTTTAAATTATCTGAATAAATTAGAACTATTTTCTCTTATTAAAATGAAATACTGACTTGGAAATTAAAGACACCAATTTTGCAAAGGATTTAAAAAGCAGAAACCAAATCTGTCAGGCAGAAAGACGAGCAGATGGATTTTGGAGGCCCACTGGCCTGCATCCACATTTCCCAGCCTCCCCATCATGACACTAAACTTAGCGGTGTCCTTCAGCTCCTTCTCCCCCAGGGAGACCCACCACGCTACCTGGACTGGGGCCCACAGGAGAATGGGGACCTAAGTCCCAATGTCCTCCACCTGATTCCAAAGCACAGAACAAACACGTAACTAAGCTGTTCAGGGCTCGGGGACCAGGCTCGCATCCCTCGGAGCCACCAAGTTGCCAGAAGGCACAGCCCCACGGATCCTCATGCCCTCCGGAGCCAGAGACCACGCTGAGGAGAACAAGCTGCCGACATCGGAGCTGCCACGGAAGACCATAGGCTCGCCACAGCCCCTCCTTAGACAACAGTCCACACGTCAGAGTGTCACCTCACTACACGTTTCTGATTGCTCCACTGTCACACCCCTTTGAAAACATTAACCGTTCCTAAGGTAAAAATTACCAGATTCAATTCCTTTGCCGTTTCATTGTAAAAATTTAGTCAAAACAGAAATCCTATATAATAAAAAGCTAATATGCTAATTAGACCGAACAGCAGAACAACCGTCTAGACAACATTCCGGATGAAGCTGGGGCTGCGAGGGCTGAGGCAGCCAGGGCTCTGAGGGCCTACCCCCTTGTATGAATTTCATGCATCAGGCCTCTAGTCTATATATAAAAGCCTAAGCAACTAGTCGACTGTTCAACCAGTAGCTATGATGCACACTGACCACCAAGGGGAAGATGCTCAATGCACAGGCATGGAAACTTGGAACAGACTGATGAATCTCAGAGGGAAGGGGGAGGGTGGGAAGAGGTTAACCAAAGGTCTTATATGCATACTAGAGGCCTGGTGCATAGATTCATGCACTGGTGGGGTCCCTCGGCCTGGCTTGCAGGGATCGGGCCAAAACCAGCTCTCCAACATCCCCCGAGGGGTCCCAGATTGCGAGAGGGTGGTGCACAAGTCTGTGCACCAGGCCTCTAGTAATTATATAATTAGTTAAGCTAAACATTAGTTAGTATGGAAGCAGGAAATTTCAGAATTGAAGAAGTGGGCGAAATTGGATTAATTTCAGCTTGATTTAAGAGAATCCCAGGGCAAAGACAAGTGGATGTCTGAAGAGAAAATTGGCAAGGACAGTCAAACTGGGAAAACACACAACTTAAAGATACACCAGAACCTGCCCGGCCAGCATGGCTCAGTGGTTGAGCGTAGACCGATGAACTAGGAGATGTGGGTTTGATTATCAGTCAGGGCACATACCCGGGTTGTGGGCTCGAGCCTCAGTGAGGGGCATGCAGGAGGCAGCCGATCAATGATACTCTCTCATTATTGATGTTTCTATCTCTCTCTCTCTCTCTTCCTTCCTCTCTGAAATCAATAATATATATATATATATATTTTAAAAATAATAATAATAAAGATATACCAGAACCTGTGCTCCATGAAAAAGGGGATATTTTATCCACTGCTATACCTTGGGCTACAAAGTGCCTGGCACACAGTAGGTGCTCAAAAAATGTTTGTCAAATGACTGCATAAACAATGAGTGAGAAGTGGTTTAGTTTACATACGGAAGACAAAAAGCTTCATCAATATCATATGCTAGCAACCCCTCAGATATAAGGAGTTACTATCACAGAACCTGCCTCATTTTTCTGCACTTACTGTGGGTCATGCACCCATGGGTCAGATACCCGACTGGTCACTCAAAATCACTCCGAGCCCTATACTTACTATCCATAGTGAAGCAGCCAAGGTAGTGCTTAGGGGAAAATGAACAGCTGTCACTGCACTGAGTAGAAAACAAGAATGAGCTGAAAATAAATAAACTAGGTGTTCGAGCCAGGAGCCGGTGGTAACCCTGGGGCGACTGAAAAGCAGCAGTAAACTCTACCAAATGGTTAGAAAACAAGTGGAAATCACTTCTCAACATGGGGCTGAGCTGAGACGGCACGATGAAGCCTCCGGGTGGACGTGGGAGATGGTGACACACGTGCACAGACAGGGAGTCACCAGGCTGCACACCAGAGTCCGGTGGCAGCTGGTACCAGCTCAGGAGCAAGGACTGTTACACTTTCAGGAGTTTTGTGAAGCAGCTGTCATGTCAGCTTATTGGCAGCTGAAAATAGGCAAGGGTGAGAATATTTTTGCCATGAAAACTGACAAATGCTGCAAATCAGGGCTTTTACGCCTCCACCCCCGAGAAAGCCAGTATTACTCATGCACCGGCCATACCACTGCAGACACCTTGTGGTATGCAAGCTACGTCTCAGGAAAGAAAAGGGTGGGGCTGAGGGGGAAGAGGAGGGACTCATTTTTCAAAAGAAGGATTAAAATAAATAACACATTTAATGTTCAGTGTGTTCAAAGTATAACAAAGTTTTTCCGGAGAATGAAAAAATGTTTACCATCAGGAAATCCAATGACATTTACTATATTAACAGATTGCCACGGGGAAAAAAAACATAGGATCATCTCTACAGATTGCAGAAAAAGCAACAGTAAAATTCTGCTATTTATAATAAAGTTTATTTAAAAATTCTCAGCACACCGGGGAGGTACGTTGCTTAACTAGACAAAGGGTGTGTATGATCAACTATGGTAACTATCACACTTGGTGAGGAAACTTCACCAAGTTAGAACAAGAGAAGCACCACTCATCACCGCTACTGTTTAAACATTGCATTCAGCCAGGTATCAGAAGCTCTAGAATCCAGGGGAAAGTACAAGGATTAGAAAGGAAGAGGCACTGTTTGCACAATTTGATCTTCCACCTGAAAACATGAGACATGACTGACATACAAAGTCAATAGCTTTCCTACTGGGCAATAATAAGTAAGCAATTAGAATGGAATTGAAGAAAGAATTTAGTGTATGATAAAAGTGGCATTTCTGACCACTGGGCAAGGATAAGGGCAACTGGCTAGCCAATGGAAAAAATATTTGATCCTGACCTCAAGCTGTATGAAAACAGATTTCACATAGACCTGAATGTGGAAAACAGAATATGAAACTGCTGGAAGAAATGAAAGAATGACCCTTGAGGTAGGAAAATGTTCTTAGACGGTATGTAAACACAAAGTCATAAAGGAAAAGACTGATTCGTTTGAATATATAAAAGTTAAAAATTTCTCTTTGAAAAAGTAACATTAAAAGACCAAGGACAGCCTAGGACACCCCCGGCAGCCATGCCAGAGGTCCCCACTCTGGAGCTTCCCGCTCACAGCGCCCCTCCCCAAGGGAACCATGCATTCTTGGCCCGTGTGAAGAACGCGCCCCTCCCCACACAGGTGCAGGACGCACTCTCCCAAAGGCTCCACACTGGGCTCCAGGTAGCCAGCTGTCCAGTACGAACAGAGGGAAGGGCTCTCCCTAAAGACAACTGGGAGTCCTCCCTCAGTCTGACAAGGTGACCGAGACCATGGGCCTGTCCTTGCTGGGTTCCCCAGGACCACGCCATGCTGTTGTGTGCTTTCCGATATCAACATTTTGTTTTTAAATGTTAGACTAATAAAAAGTGGAACATAGTACTGAGTTCCCATCGCCTTTCACCAAGCTTCTCCTAGTGCCCACCTCCCTCAGAATCACTGACCGGTTCCCCAAATTAGAAAATGAGCCCCTGGTACAACAGTGTCAGCTCAAGTGCAGACCCCGTTCACATGCACCAGTTTCCCTGGAACGTCCCTCGTGTTCCGGGACCCCACCCAGAATGCACGTTGCAGTCCGAGGCCATGTCTCCTCAGGCTCCTCCTCCGTCCCGGCCTGTCGGGATGCTTGTCGAGCACTGGCCAGGTATTTCTCAGGATGTCCTCTCCTGGAGTCTGGCAGCTTTTTCCTGAGATGACATTGTGGTAGTGAATCTATGACAAGAATACCAGGAAGAGGACGTGCCGTGTGCTAGCAGGGAGCCTAGGACCTGTCTCATCACAGGTGTTAACCTGAGTCACCTGGGGGAGGTAGTGTCTGCTGGCTTTATCCACTCTACAGTTACTATTTTCCCCTTTTAATAAATAAATAACTTGGGAAGAGATACTTCGAGACTAGGCAAATATCCTGTTTCTCCTCAAACTTGCGCCCCGTATCTTAGCATTGGTCCCTGGGTCTCTCCTGAAGTGACTTGACTGTGGTGTCAGCTGATGGTGATTTTCTATTTCCTCATTTCTTCTACCGATTAACTGACATTCTTCTGTCAGGAAGAGCTATCCCTGCTCCCCCGCTGACTTACTGACTTACCCAGGTATTTACTTATACCAGGACTGGCCATGCTACAACAAGGGCATGCCCGAAACGCACGAAGTGAAAGGAGCCTGGCACAAAAGACTGCATGCGGCCTAACTCCATGCAGATGGATTCTTCTATGTGACTGCACAAAGGGCAGCCTGGTGTGTCACCCAGCACTGCTCCTTCCTGGTGCCACTCACAGTGTTGCTCTGACCCAGGAACTCTGTGCACCCTTCCCAGGTTACATCATGGCTCGAAGTCTTGGTGAACTTAAAGGAAAGCCTCCCTTTCCTACAGCCAGGGCTATCAGTGCGAACACTTCCATTCATCAAGCACCCCCTTCCTGTCTGTGCCCTGCCCGCCCAGAGCTGATCCACACGGGGAGAATTTAAGGGTAGCGGGGGGGGGGGGGGGGGGGGGAGGGGCGAGGGGCATGGGACACCATGCTTTGTGCTCTGAAATATCCTGTAGGTTTACACAGTACCTGCCTCTTCTACAGAAATACTATCAATGCCCTCCTAGCTTCATTAGAGGCATAAAATTAAAGATTAGAAAGCTCCGTTATGAAATCATCAAATATGCCACTCACTCATGTGCATGTGGGAGGAAGCCACCTACTCGTGACACCAAATATACGAAGAGAGAAAACCCCAGAGTAGGAGACAGAGGCGCAGGCCTAACGGAGCTCACAGTCCTCACACAGGGGTTCTCATTGTACCAGTGGAGACTTGAGGGAAGTGACTTTGTCCCTAGGGCTCAGTGACGACCTGGGTTATCGCAGCTCTGAAGTCCTCAGATTCCATCCTACAAATTCCACCTCCTCCTGGATTAGGACTTTCAGCCTCAACCCCCAAACCCGCTTCTACCTACAGCAAATAATTCATTGTTTACTGCACATGCCACTACTTTCTCGGAACTGTTAATTTAAAAAATTATTACATGAGACTCTTTAAACATTTAGATAGCTTCTTCTCTCTCTCTCTCTTTTTTATTTTTTTTTATTTTAACTCCAACAACCTTTTATTACCAAACTCTAGCAAGTTTGAGACCAAGTAACAGCGATACAGCATCTCTAACAGGACCTAGGATGGAGGTGCAGACCTAATAAACATGGTCTCTTAAACAAAGGATTAATAAAATACAAAACATCCACTTATGTGTTTTTTAAAAGAGCGAAATTCTCCAGTGTTGCAGAAAAAGGTATCCCAAAATGATTTCAGTCAAGAAAAAAACAGCATTTGGCACTATGCTGCCTTAAAAATCCAGTTCAGGACAGACCTGAGAGAACAGCATTTCCTCTGCTAAAAAAAAAAAAAAAAAAAATCCCCCTCTCCCCTCCTTTCTGTTCAGCTTCCACTGCTTATTGCTAGAAACACCCAGAGAACAGTACAACAAGACCCAGCCCAGTTCTCTTGGCATCTGCCAATCTGAAGAGTCACAGCAAGGATTGTTCCTTAGGAATTTCACCTCTGCTACCACCAGGAAATTGAACCTTAATTTCTGGGAAATGGCAAAAAGGGTCCTATTTCCTTCAAGGAAGGGCTTGAGAGCTCTGTAAAGGGTCAAAAGGCGGTGGACCTGGCCCAGACTGGAACACCAGGATGTGCAAAGGGGGCCTTTCTATATAAAAACACCCAACACCTTAGAACCTAAAATTTAACCTACAGGTAAAAACCAGTAGAGTAGCAGCTGACTTATATACCAAAAACGTGCTATCGCCCCATCTTTAACCATAAAGGAAACAGAGGGGAAGAAAGTCTAGAGAATTTGACCTCCTCTTCCTTCCAAAAACTTTGACGCATATTCTAGGCCAGAGCCAAGTTGCAAAGACAGGCATGTGGTCACAGGGTACAGTCTCTGCGGGACAAAGCTGCCACTCCTGGGCAGCCTGGCTCATGGCCACTTCACCAACACTTCCTCCCTGGTAGGCATAGTGCTTAAGAATCACTAGAGAAATTATGTTTTCAATTCAACTTCGTCGCTGACAAATACTTCAATAGCAGCTGCTAGTAACCGCCCAGAAGACCCCCACTCTCACCCCAGTTCAAGGTCACAGATCCTTCTAGTTGATGGGCTCCTTGCCAGACTTTTTCAGAAGCTCGTTGGTTTTAGAGAAATGTCTGCATCCAAAGAACCCTCTGTACACGACAATGGGGAGAGATGGGTGGTCTGCAGCCGTAGTGGCGCTTCCTATCAATGGCACTGCCCTTCTTCTGGCATTAAGAGCCCCAGAGCAAGAAGACGAGGTCACTTGAGTTCTGATTTAGCCAGGACACAACCGCATCAGTCAATTACTCCCAACCTTCCGCCTTATGAGAACTGGCCTGATGTGCCCAGACAGTGAGGACAATGTGGATAGAACACCTTGCTTGGCCCACTCAGATATATCTCCCTGACCAGAATGAACAAAACCATCGGTGTCTGTAGACAGCTCTTTAAAAATGCTTTCCAAACTGGGCGGATGTGGCACAGGTCTTTGAATACTAACGCAGAGCCCATGAGCTTGATTTGGTCCATGATACGGATCCTGTCTCAGAATGACAACCTCTTGTGTTGCATTTTGCATCCATGTGGAGACTTGGTGGAAGGGTGGGTAAACAGTGTAATGCCTTCTCTCTTGGGCAGCAAATCCCATTAGGTTTACAAAATACTGTTTTCTGAACTCTCCACCAAGGTGCTTCTTCCAACTCTCACCGACACTCACTGGCAGGCTGTGAGCCCTGAGTCTACGCAGGGCCGCGGTCTTGTTCTTCTGGACGTGGACCAACTGCTCGGGGCTCATGGCGATGAGGGTGGTGTACCCGGCTCCTCCTGCTCCACCCAGGCCTTCCTGACAGGGCTGACCTGCAAGTGGTCCCCGCAGAGACCGGTCAAGAGCCACGGCTGACCTCTCCCCGGTGCCCGCAGGTTCCACCTACAACCCAAAGGCCCATTGCAGAGGTTGCCCATGCGTGGGTTTCAGCCCCACCTGGAAGGTTGGTGCAAAACCAGACTCCAGGAAACCAGACCTTAGCCCAGACCTGCACTAGCAGGCCGATGCCCCACATTTCATGTTTGGTACTAATATGGGCTGAGAGAAGTGGTTGGCTAGAGGGGAAGCCCTGCCACCAGGTGCCCCGCCCCACTAGGCCTACCTTAGGTAACTTTTTAATGAAATAAAGTTTTAATATAGTAAGAAAGGAAAGATAATCCTCTAAAGTAGCCCACAAAGAATACTGTATTATAATAGGCATGCTGCGAAACCTAATGCCAATGACTGACTCAAAAATAATAAGTCTGACTGTTATTTGGGATAGATTCCTATTCTAAAGAGGAATCAAATTCAAGTGGTCAAGACAAATAAATATGCATTTTATGTGATTAATTTCATTCCTATCTAGCTAGAGTGGATATAAACAGTCACTTCATTGCAATTTCAGCTATGGTCTAAGCACGTCTCTCAAAACTACTTCCTGTATTTAGATTTAACGTCGGCTGTTTGTGCTCAGGCCTGAACCAAGTGAAGCGTCTGAGTGAAGTCTGTCTTCCATCATTTTCCCATTGGTAGCCCCTGAATCCCCTCCTCTACTTGGGGACATCCCCTTGGCTGGGTCCCCCTTCCTAAGGCAGAGGCCAGACATGGAATCCCTGTCCTCTCTCAGCCAGGGCCCATGTGAGGCACACATGAGGCCTCGCCTTGAAAGAGAAATCTGAGAAAGCAGGTGCCCGGCAGAACCCATTCCTGAAAAGGGAGGAAAGGGAGATGATGGAGACCTGGGTGCCGCGAGGTGACAGTAGGCAGGGGACTCGCGTGCAGCACCAGCTCCATGCATGTGATCCACAGGAAAAGGGCTATTGTGACTCGCTCTCAGCCTCACAGACGTGATGAGACACTTCCTGACATCCTTGCTAAGTTCCTGTCCTTACAGAAATCAACTCACCCTAAGTGCGCTGACACTCGGAGAGGGAGAGAACTTGTGTGCACTGTGACTAACCAAGAAAACCCAGAAGGAATCGATGTACGTGCGCTGCCCGGAAGTGAAGGCACAAAATACAATGCAGCGTTCAAACTTACTCTCCAAACACCTCTTTCTAACTCTACAATGTTGGAAGAGGGCCTAATTCAATGTCACCCACCACTGAATTATCGTTAGTTATGATATGCTCTAGATTTACAAGCTGAACACAATCCTTGCTTCATTTAATTCACGACAACAGTCTAGTTCCTAAGCCTGAGGAAAACACAGAAGGATCGCCTGGACTCTGGAGTCTCGCCATTTCTCACAGAGTCAGACCCATCACTCCACCCCCACCCCCGCAACCCAGACCCTGCCCGCTGGCCCACCTTCCTCCGTCCTGCACCTCACCTCTTCCAGTAGAGCAACCAGGTCCACACGGAGGGGACAGGATGCTTGGTGCCAAGTGCTGGCCTCTTGTGGATCTTAAGCAGCCATGAAGTGACGTGGCATCACTGTATTTAGCCCAGGACTGCACACAGGTGCTATTTCTTGAACAACCAACTGCGTGGCCCTTAAAACACGTAGAACGTACTGTTTTACTCCTACAAACAGCAGTCTTCTAGAAATGGAAGGAAGCTTGGAAACCACCAACGCAACACACAGGGAACCTGCGGCAGAGCCAGGAAGCGAGGTGCCCGTGAGGTCAGGGCTGGGATTAAATCCCCAGGTTCCTAAACCCAGGGAAATTCTTCTGATTGCTCTCTACCACACAGCTTATAAAACCGCATTCTCTCCAATGTTTAAATCCTTTAAGCCTCCACAGTTGAATCACATATTTTTCATTTTATTTGGTTGCTTTTCTGAAACTTCCAGAATTTTTAAATTATTTCATTTTTATCAAGATGTAGTTATAATTGTTACTTCTGACCGTTATGGACGCTGTTACTACTTAAGACAGTGGTTCTCCACCTTGGCTGCACATTAGAATCACCTGGGAATCTTGTTAAAATCCTGATTTCTGGGCCTCATCAAGGTGGAGAACCACTGACTTAAGAGAATGTGTTTCAATTACCCATCACGTGAAAGGGGTTAAAATGATGGTGGTGGGACAGAGCCATTTTTTCAGGTTAATTTACTGTTTTCAAGAGATTCACTTAATCTATTGCACTGTGTAATTTTAGAACAATTCTGGGTGTTTAGTGAATGTTTCTATTCTATAAAGGAAAGCATGGAACTTTGGAGATAACAGACATATGGGCATAAATATATGCCTGGTGCACCAGCACAATGGAAGGGGGTGCTGAGGCAGAAAAGCACTAGTTTTCAGAGGCCAAGAGCCCCAATTTGGATTCCACCATTTACTACCAACATAAAAAGTAAGAAAGAGGTATTCATTCATTCAACAAACATTGCTGAGTGTCTGCTATCTGCCAGGCGTTCTGTTCCCTAAGGACAGAGACGGAGCAAGACCCATCTTCTTGGCAGGCTGATGGGAGGATGGCAGGGAGACAGTAGGGACAGCAGGGCACACAGTGGGGTGAAGAGGTGAGCGTACAGAGGCGTGCCGCCCAGGAGACAGCTGAAGGGTTGGCAGGAGAGGAGGGTCCTGGAAGGACTCTGATATGGGGGCAGTTACAAGCTTCTGAGCAAAAGGGTGACTAACCTGTCCTTCATTTAAGCCTCTGTTTTGGCTGCTGGTCAAGAACAGACAGGAGGAGAGGAGACCTGTGAGGAGGCAACTCAGGAGAGCCCGGCAAGTCTCCTGATCAGTAAGAGCAGATGATGGTGACCCCATGTAAAGTGACCATCTATGGTTAGCATGAGGAGCAAACTAGAATACACTGGTTCCACCATGCCTGACACAGAGGAAGAGCATAATAAATGTAGCTAACTACTGTCCAGCTCTCCCAGGAAGTTGCTGATCTGAAAAGTAGGGGTAATGAAACCTCCATGTGAGATCTGTGAGGACTCCTAGTTAGTGCCTGTTGTAGCAAACAGAGGTTTAACGTTTACATCTGTCTGTGTGTTTACAAAGATCTTATAGACCACATACAGGTATAGATAAATACTCTGCACATCACACACTGGGAAGAAATGATCTGCAGATCCAAACAGAGCCCAGTATAAAATGGTAACGTCCATAACTGAAGCATCGCCCTCGAACCCGCTGGCTCTCAGCATCAGCACAGCTCGGAGTCCTAAGGGCAGTCCCTCTCACTCCCTCCAGCCCCCTCCTCTCCAGACCCAACCCATCACCAACCCTGCTGGCTCGACCGCAAGAAACTGCACTTTGCTCTCTGCTCTCCAGCTTCTCCACCTGCTCCCCTCACCCTCCTCATCCTTTTGCTTCAAACTCTTCCTGTGGTGCATGAGAGCCTGAACAGCCAGCCACACGTGTCTCTCAAAGTCACCTTCCACTGCACTCCCCATTAATGACGACTGGACAAAGGCAACTGGCCCCACCTGAGCTCTTCCAACCAGCAGGGGTCCTGCAAGCTGTCCCTTCCGCCTGAAATGTCCTTGTCTCCTCTCCTGACACGAGAGCTCCTTCTGGCCTCAGCACAGCACCCTCTCCGGGAGGCCTTCCCGGAATGCCAGGCCTCCAGTCGGAGCAGCCCTCTGACACCATCCACCGCAGCCCCGTTTCTTCACTCATCCCACGGACATTAATTTTGAGGTTATATTATCTGCCTTTATCCTTGCTTAGTCTCCCCCACTGGAATGTTGGCTCAAAGAGGCAGAGAGCTCCTCCTTCCCTGTGTCTCTCCACAGTGACACAGAGAGAAGGCACTTGTGAAATCTGTCCACTGCAGGGCAGAGGGAACAGGAATTGTGCCCAGAGCGATGCAAACCCGCTCTCCCTCCACCCTCCCACCACCCTGCCACCACCCGACGATGGACTGAAGGCAAGGTCAAGGAAGGGCGTCCACATTTCATCACATCTGTGGAACCACGGAGAAAATTGTAGTATTTCCAAACTCCCAACCTAAAAAAATCAAATGATCACAAACAATGCAAACCGACATGCAAGGAAGGTATTTTATAATTTCAACAGACAACTTGCAGTGAATGCTGCTGCCCCCTAGGTGCTCGCTCATCCCTGGCCCATAGCAGCAGCTCCTGTCCTCCCCCGGGGGTGGAGGAGTTGTCCAGGATGCAACACTGGCATTTCCTGCCAGATCCTTAAGACAAATTAAGCACAAGTCTTGCTAGTCCTCTGAGCAGTACCAAATTTGGTGAGTAAAGGTGACAACATCTAATTAAGTTAATAATACTGTTAGGGACACATGAATTTTTTTAATTAAAAAAAAAATGCCATTTCCACATGTATCTTTCTGTAAGAGTGCCCCAAGGCATGTTGAGCACCATAAACTAATAAGACACTAGATCCCAAATCCTAGAGCACAATGCCCAGCTTCCTGACCGAGACACATTATTTTCATTTTAGATCCTAAGTGAATCAAGCTGCCCAGGTGTTAGCAAAGTCCTGCCTGGCTCCTGGGGCTGTGTCCCCCTGCTCCTCTAGCTGTGCCCTCTCACCTTCTCAAGGACTTTGCTCTTCAATTACCCTCTTTCCCAGCACCCTATATAATAAGAGGCTAATATGCAAATCAACCAAACAGCAGAACGACTGGTTGCTATGACACGCACTGACCACCAGGGGGCAGACGCTCAACACTGGGTCTCTAGTATTATACAGTGGGGCCTTGACTTACGAGTGTCCCGACTAATGAGTTTTTCGAGATACGAGCCGTCTCTCGGCTGATTTTTTGCTTTGAGTTGCAAGCTAAAATTCGGGTTACGAGCCAGTTTCAGATACCCCACCGCTAGTTGGCGCAGCGAACGTCACAGTGAACGCCACAACATCAGCCCAGCATCACGTGTCTCACTCGTTCACTTTAAGATTTGACATATGAGTAATTTCAGTTACGAGCGCCATCATGGAACGAATTAAACTCGTAAGTCAAGGCCCCACTGTATATTTGTCCTCCTCTACGGGAGTGTTCCTATTAGCCCATAAACATGCTATAAACACTCTCATTTAAAAAATAAAAAAACTCCAGAGACCCCTCCCCCACCCCCCCAGCTACTGTCCCATTACTCTGTCCCTTCTCAGCCAAACTTGTAGAGTCCTGTCTACTGGATGTTCTTGCTTCCTCACTCCCACCCCCTCTCCCCACCACAAGGCCATCTGCCTCTCATCAAACCCAAGCAATCCTTCACTGAAAGGGCCGGAACTACCCAGCCCTCAGCCCTGGTTCCAGGCCACTACAGGGCAGAGGGAACAGGAAGTGTGCCCAGAGCGATGCAAACCCGCTCTCCCACCACCTCCTTCTACAGACCCCTTCCAGTGGGTATTGCTAGATCCTCTGTCTTGTGGACTCCTGGCCAAAGGCCCTAGGCTCAGTCCTCGTCCTCCTGCTCTCCAGTCTCTACACCCACTGCCCAGTCTGTGATTTCAAGTACCTGAGATAAGCAAATCACGGCCACATTTACATATTCTTGAAGTCAACCTGAAATTATCCAAGCACCTGCACTCGGTGACTAACCACAGAAGTAACAAGCAAAGTAAACCCTCTTTAGTCCTGCTGCTGAGGTACATTTTGGGCACTTTACATGAGCTCAGTTTATGCACCCAGCCACCCTGGGACACAAGCTGCTAGTCTTCCTCCTAATTCACAGGCAAGAAAACCAAAGCCCAGAAAGATTACACAGCCTGCTCAAAATCACACATCTGGCACGGGGTGGGACGAGGAGCCGCCTGCACGCCCCAGCTCTGGTCTGCGGGGACAGCTGAGGAATGGCCTCCCCAGTGTGCACAGACTTCCCCACCTCTGGCCAGGCAGCTGTGCCGCCAACAACCCTGGGGTCATTCTGGAATGCTCCTTCTCACAGAGTCTATTGGCCATCCTGATGGGCCCGCCGGCTGAACAGGCCACATTCCTCAGTGCTAAGGGCGTGCCCCACATCCTAACTCCTGGGAAAATGGAGTGCCTGGAATTGGAGGTGTGTCACACGGCTCTGCACCTGCACATTCAACTCAGCTGCTCCTCTTGGAGGTATGACAGGACAGCGTAACTGTCAGCGAGTCGGTCAGCAAGTCCCTTCAGGACCGGAAACCTTTCCTTAACACCTGACAGCGAGAACGAGAAAGCATGCAGACTTGCTGACTGGGCCTGGCAGCTGGGACGACACCCCAGGGACAACAGTGCTGCTGTCTCAGAAACGCTCAGTGACAGCACAGCGGACAGCACCTCAGGCAGCGCGGCACCACAGCAAAGGCTGACTTGGAAGAACTGGGTTCTCAACATGAAGACATTTAGAATTACTTTATTTTACTTCACTCACATTTTCCTTTTATGGAAGCACAGGAGTCGTCTGACTTGAAAAGTTTGTACTTGCAGTGAGTAGAGGAAAGGCTAAGTGATAAGAAAGCACATGCCAGTCTAATTGGCAACACTTTCCTGCTAATAGTACAAACAGTAATGCTGCAACTTACCGATGGTGGCATCGGATCTGGCCAACTCTGCCCTGGTCTGAGCGCTGCGTGGTCTCGGATACCCTTGTTGTTCCCCTCCCGCCTGTGGCAGGCAGGGGGGAAGGGCCTCGGAAACAGGTGCTCAGGGAGGTCCTGCCTTTGCCACTTATTTGTGGCCTCTCTCTGCCTAGTTTTACCCACAGAAGACAAACAATAATGCCGACTTTTTGGACTTTCGTGAGAATTGCATTAATATAAGCAAAATGCTTAAGCTCCTCACGAATGTTAGCTACGTAACAGCCAGAACAATTCTCTGTAAAGATAAATCAGATCATGTCACTCCCTCATTCAAAATTCTCTAAGCCAACTAGGAAGGAAGGGAGGGAAGGAAGGAGGAAGAGAAGGAGGGAGGAAGGCAGCCCTCCCAAGGCTTCCTATCACACTGAGGTAGGTGAACATCTAAATTCCTCACCTCAGCCCTCGCTGCCCCAGGGGCACTTCCTGCCAGTGACCTCCCTGCGCAGTACCCATATGTATTATACCTTTGAAAGATGCCACCCAGAGCTGCATTTCCCCAAACACGGGGTTGTCACCAGCGCAGTACAATCGGTTGGACACAAAGCTTTGACTCCAGAGTTCCTGCTGCCCGAATGCGGCTGCCGGGGCAGCACCCAGCTCCCTCCATACTTTGGGCTCCCTCTCAGATCCCACACACACTGCCCAGCCTGGCACTTGGGACTTTATGTTCCCTCCTTATAATGTGAACCCCATGAGGGCAGGAACTATTTTTGCTGTGCAAGCTCCCACGCCTCCAGGGTCCAGAACAATACCTGGTAAATACCTGTGGGGTGACCCGAAAATAAGACAAAACCAACCTAGAGGCAGGCAGGCACCTCTGAGCTCCTTCCACCCCTTCCCTGCTTACCTTCCGCTTCATCCTATCACAAGGACGGAAACCTAAAGCCAAAGCGGGCTCTCTTTGTACCCTCCTAGAACACCTTGCACAGGTCCCGGTGGAGATCAGCCAGCGCACTCACAGAGCACACAAAGAGGTGACGATACCCATGGTCCGGGCCCAATCGTGAGCTCTGCAGCAAGGCCACGGGAAGACCTGCTGGCCACTGCACGTCCCCTCTCCGCACTCCACATGAAAGGAACATGGCCAGGAACAGTCACTCAAGGAACAAGGGAATCATAATGACTCCAACATACAACGTGTAAGTGAAATTCTCACCGCGGCCTTTCCTACCTCACATATTATAAACATATTTTTAAAAGGGTGTGTTTTTTTTAAATCACCATTTCTATCACAAATTATAGATTTGGAAATTTGCATTTTAGAAAGTTAACACCAACCCCTCCCCCCCCCCAAAAAAAACAAAACAAAACCATCAAGTTTTCCAATAAAATTGGACCTCTCTAAGCTCTTCTCAGTTTCACACTAAAACTGATAAATTTTCTTCAAGTTTTTAATAAGTTGGTAAGTTCACCTACTAAACTCCAAAGTGTACGTTCTAGTGATCTTGTACCTATTCAAATAATATGATTTGGTTCTAAGTACTGACAAGGCTTGTCACAACATCCAAGGGGATATAACCCAGCTCTTAATAAGCCTTATAGCTAAGGAATTTTGATGATTAATAAAAAGTGATTACCAGGCTTTGCTTGCAGCTATGCATAAAATGTTCACTGTGGCGCTGTCTGTTATAGCAAACACTGAAAACGATATTGAAACACATGTACGACTGTGTGTACACTATTTTGACTATTGCGGGAAGAATACACAATCACAGCAGGTGGAGGAAGCTGAGCTACTGGGTATGGGGTGGAAGGAGGTTTCCTTGTCTTTTTTCTTTGTACCTTTAGAATGTACTGTGTGCATACTTATATATTTAAATCTGCAAAAAAATTAATGCTAGACATTTAAAAAATTTATAACTAAAATTATAAATTTTATTTTTAAGCTGTGATGCTACAAAAGTGATTAATAAAACACACTGCCAGCTTTGGAGCTTTTTAAAATCTCTGCCTAGCTTGTCCTTCACTGTGTCCCCTGCTGAAAGCAGGGAGGGCCTAGTGCACAGACAGCATAGTACTTGGTAAATATTATGGATAATAATGAACTACGTTTGTCTGACTCACTCACAGACAAATGTCAGCCTAAAGAACTTTCTTCTTCCAAAAATCGAAAAGCAGTTGAACTGCTATCACCACATGTGAGTTCACAAAGGAACGAATTAGCCTGTGCGCCCAGAAGTTTTGCCGATGACGTCATTAGCTAATTCTCTCATCCCTCCCAGGACTGACTTCCTGGGCACATCGCACCTCAAGACACGCGTCATGCATTTCCCAGAGCTGGACCAGTTTCCTCTTCCCCTCTGCCCCCTGCAGCAAGGCCTCCTCTCTTCCCTTTCAACTACATCTTCAAATTGGTTGAGGATGTCGCTGAAGGCGTTGTCTGGGGAACCCTCTGGTATCTAACAGGCATTACTCAAAGCCAAGGCACTCCTTTCCAAGCTCGTGCTGAGTCCTTGGCCTGCACCTCGGGGCAGAATGGGGCACCCAGCTCAGAGCTCTCATCACCTATTTACCACGCCACCCACCGTTGAGGGTGCCCGTGAGAGAGGACCGAGCCCTCCGGAAGAGCCCTGCACAGAGGGGCAGCTAAGTCTCTTCCCCAGGGCAGAGCAGCATCAGCGACCCTTTCTCCCTCTCCCTGTCCTCTCTGGGAACCCTCAGCAGGCAGAGGGGAAAGCACTCCCCGGGAACTGACCCGAAGACAGCCCAGTGTTTGGGGACATGCGGCTCTGGGTGGCATCTCCCAAAGGTATAATACATACGGGTAAATTTAAGAGGGAACGAAAATGTTTAAATATTTCTATTTAAATAATTCTATTCCCAAAACTTAACGACAGGTTGATCACCTTAATGGGAGCGCTAAGCGTCCAGAAGCAGGTGTGACGCCAGCCCACGTTTCGTTATAGGCGCTTTGAGGATGGAACGCTAGCCTTCATCGGTTTGGGTAAGGAGGAAATAAAACGCCGTTATCATACGGAAAACCAACACGGGCTGGCTAAAAATACTCCCTGCGAACCGAGCAGAGTGGTGCGGGAGACGTCTCCCCCGGACAGCCCGGGGCGGGGACACATTTCAGGGTAACCGACGCGTACCTCGGGGCTCCATGGACCCCTTCCCTCGGACCCTCCGCCGCCCGGTGCCTTTCCTACTGCAGATGCGAACGCGTCAGAAGTCACCCCGGGCCCCGGGACGCCCCAGATGCCTCCGGTGCGCTCCCGGCGTCCGGCACCGCGGGAACTTCCCCACCGGCGCCCGCGGCGCAGGGCATCCCGCGGACACCGCGCCCTCGGAGCGCGCAGCCTCACCCCCGACTCGGCGGCCCCTCGCCCAGGGCCCGCTCCCCGCCCCGCGGCGCAGGGCGTCCCGCGGGGACACGGCGGACGCGGGGCCAACCTCTGCGCAGTCTCGTCCTGGGGGCGCATCCTCATCCTGGGGCGCAGCCTGGCCCCGGAGCGCAGCCGCATCCCCGCGCGAAGGCGTCCTCCCCGGGACAGAGCCTCGGCGCCGACGCGGCGCTCGCAGGGTGGGGACGGGGCTGTCCCCGCAGTCGGCGCCCCTCCCCGGGAGCAGCTTCACCCGGGGCGCAGCCTCACCCGGGGATGTAGGCCCCCGCCCCTCGGGCACCGCCGCCTCCCAGGGCGCAGTCTCCCCTCCATTCCGGGGGCGCAGCCTCGTCCCGAGGCGCAGTCTCCCCTCCACCCTAGGCGCAGCCTCCTCTTGGGCGGCGCAGAGCATCCGCGCAGACCGGCGCCCCGGGAGGAGACCGGGCCGTCCGGGCGCAGCCTCCCTCCGCGGGCAGCCCGGCCCGCAGCCCCTCCGACCCCCCGCCGGTGGCACCGGGTCTCGCCGGAGCCCCACACCCGGCCCGGCCTCCCCACCTGCCCGGCGCGCTGACATACACGCGGCTCCCGCGGTGGGCGTCCGCCGGCGGTGTCAGACCCTCGCCGCCCCCGCCTCACCTCAGCCGCCCGCCGCTCCGGTCGGCGCGCCTCGCCGGGGCTCTCACGGCTCGGCTGCCCTGGGCTGCGGCGCGCGGGCCGTGGCCTGGCGCGGCCCCGAGCGCGCCCCCGTGCGGGCCTGACAGGCCGCTGCCTCCGCCCCCGCCCCGCCCCCGCCCTCGGCGCCGGCTCCGCCCCCCGCTCCCCGCCGCGCGCACGCCGGGGGCGACGCCGTGACGTAGGACGTGCGCGGGCGCCGAGCCGAGCTCCGCTCTAGGTCCGAGGACGACCCCGAGCGCCAGCCGAGGCAGGGGCGGGGAGGGGGTGCCCCACGGGGCTGCGGGGCCTCGGGCGGGGGCCGAGGGCTCCAGACGGAGATCTCCGCAGGGCCCGCTGGGATCGGGCGTTCTAACGCATTCCGACCGGTCCACCAGCCCTGGGTGTGCATTACGAAACCGGGGTCCCCCAGTGACAAGCGGGCTCCCCTGTTTCAGTGAAGCACTTTCGGTGACAGCAGAGGCAAGCCCAAATGTCCGAAGTGAAGGTGGTTATTGCACTGGTTGGTTCCGACAGTAAAGGCGTTTGAAAGCCTTTTTACGGTGCATGCGATAGACTTACTCCTGCATCCGTGGTGCACGGTTAGACCTAGAAACGTGTACCTGCGGCGAGCATATGTGGAAATGCACTTCCGAGGACCAGAATAACTCAAGACTGCAATTCTATTCAGACGGAACATAAAGGTTAACAAGGAAAACTAGAGTTCTTGAACACGGGTCCTGTAATAAGGCGTGAGCAGTTCGTTTTTTGGTGCTTTACTAGGAGAACTCAAGGAGGTCAACCTTAAAAATAAAATTGCCACTTACCTTGCCGTGGAAAATGAGTTTATTCGGGAATAGCAGAGGTGTTGCAGCTCGAGACTGCAAATTCCCAGGCACAATAGGCAAGTCCAGAGAACAAAGGAGGGGAGTGTTACTTTATAGAGAAAAAGGAGGAAGCTGGGAGGGGCAGTTATGAGCAAAAGTCCATTCAAGGACAGCAAAGGTGGCTTCTCTTTGGCTGAGTGTGGTGGTCTTTCATTGGCTGGGCTGTTGTTGGGCCAGGAGAAAACCTTCCTCCTGCCTCTGTGGTCAAATGTGCTTTTTTTATTTTTATTTTTTTAATTACATTTTTTAAAATATATTTTTATTAATTTCAGGGAAAGAGGGATAGAAACATCAGTGATGAGAGAGCATTATTGATCGGCTGCCTCCTCCAGGCCCCACAGAAGCGATCAAGCCTGTAACCCAGGCATGAGCCCTGACTGGGAATTGAACCATGACCTCCTGGTTCACAGGTCGGCACTCAAACCACCGAGACACATGGCCGGGAAGGACAAGGTAACTTCTTCCTGCTGGAGTCTGCAGATGTCAGTGAGTATGGTACATGAGAGCTCCCCCTTCAGAGCTTCCCCACCCCGATTTTAATGAGGTTTCCTTTATTCGTTTTTACAGGGGATGGACAGAGTGGGTAGGGCCTGGCCAGCCTGGTGCCGGGTGGGGACAGGGAGGGCACAGGCTAGACTCCAAAATCAAGTCCAGTCCAGCTGCAGCCAATTCTCAACTGAGGGGGCTTAGGCATCTCTCAGGACCCCTGCCTGTTTCCTCGTGTGTGAGATAGAGAAGAGGAGACACACACGGGTAGAGAGCCCAGTGTAGAGCCCGGGACGTGGTCAGCGTGCCATCAGTGTTAGCTTCTCTTATTCAGGAGTCGTGTGACATTTGAACATGACAGAGAAGCTCAGTGATCCAGAGCATAAATTAACCACAGGGGAAAGTGTTGCAACAGGCCAGTCACCTGCTTCAGGTTGCTGTCTGAGGGAAAGGAAAAACCTGTCCTTGCGGTCAGCCAGTGAACAAGCAAGCCCTTGACCCTGCCTGAGGGCCAACCGCCAGCTGCAGTATCAGAGGGCCACTAGTTGACAAGTAAGTAAAAGTGAAGACTCCTGGGACATCCTCGGATGGGCCATGAGTCACCCACCATCAGCAGGCTGGCCGGGGTTGTTCTCATGGTGGCAAAGCTCTGTGCACAGGGCTTTTCCAACCTCTGCACCATGTTTACCAAGGTCCCTTTGGCCCAAAGCAAGTCGCAAAGGGACACGTGACCCACCCTGTGGCCATCTTTGACTGGCCCTCATTTAGTGTTATTTAACTCAGGGACTGCCCTTCAGTCGGAGCTGCAGGTGTGGATCTCATCCTCTCCCCAGCAGCAGTAGAACAGATGTGATGTGACCAGGCCCTCCATGCTGGTGGCTTGTTACACCTCACCAGTGTCTGCTCTAAAGCTAATGCACCTGCTGAGATGAGATGCTGGTAGCTTAGATCAGGTGGTAACATGGAAGTGGAAAGAGTTAGGGTGTTTTTGGAAACAGACTCAATAAGACGTAGTGATAGACTGGGTGAAGGGGTGTAGAGGGGGAAGGATCAAGACTCGCCCAGCATTCTGGCTGCATGTGTAGGAAGTGACATAACAAGGTGGTAGAAGAGTGAGAGATGACGGGGGAGAAGCCAGGAGACCCTTCTGGCTGTGCTGAGTTTGCGATGCCCATCAGTATCCGATGGCTGTGTTAGGAAGAGAGCGGAATGTGAATGATTGGTGTCCAGGGAAGAGAAAGATGCTGAACACCAATTTGAGAGCCATGAAAACAAAAGCAATCACCTAAATAGGAGAGAGAAAAGAGGAGAACTTGGACCCAGACCTGGAGAACACCAACCATTAGAGTGGAACACATGGGGAGCGAGCAGACGAGACCAAGAGAACCCAGGAAGGTTCAAGGGGCCCAACGGGAAGGGGTGTTTCAAGAAGAAAAGATAAGTCAGTAAAATGATAGAAGTCTAAAGTGAGGACAGACAATCCATTGGATGTGGCAACGCAGAGGTCATGGTGACTTTGATAAATTCTGTGGAGTGCTGGGGACAGGATTGGCTGAAAGAGCAAACACTCCCCATCATGTATTGTGAGGCTAACATAACCGAAGGGAAAAGACATATACTCTCATAAACCTATGTAAATCTTTTTAAAAATCCTAAACAGAACATGAAGCAAACCAAATTCAAGTAATACATAAAATGATAACAAGGATATATGACCAGGTTGGATTTACCCAAGAATATAATTCTGTTTTAACACTTAAAAATCTATGAGTGTGAATCACTGCATCAGGAGATCAAAAAACACCTGTGTAATCATCAGTAGATGCAAAAAAAGTTTTGAAGACCACCCAGCACCACTCATGTTGAGAAAAGCAAGCTCTTAGGAAACCAGGAATAGAAGGGAACTTCCTTAACCTGATCAAGGTTGCCCACAAACACCTACAGCAAACACCACACCAGTGTGAAATGTTAGGAACATCCCCTTGACATCGGGAAGAGAAGAAGGATGTTCAGCATTGCAATGGAGCCTAAACAACAGAGCACCAACAGCAACGGGATAAAATGTACCAAATTTGGGAGAGGGATAAAAAAAGTCACAAGTAATAGGATTACATATGCAGAAAATTAAAAATAACCTAAAGCTAATTTGTTAGATTTAATAAAAATCTAGCAAGATTACTGAGTATAAAATCAACACACACACACCCCTACACATCAAGAACAAACAACATGTAATTTAGAAAAATGATCCTGTTTACAATAGCAACAAAAGCATGAGTTAGGAAGAATACATCTAACAAAAGAAGTGTATGATCATTAAGGAGAAAATATTTTTTTTAAATGACTGAGAGCAGGAGAATGTAGAGACACAGTATTTGAATAGATAAGAAGGCCTCAGGGCCACAGATGTCATCTCTCCCTAAAATTACCTATAGAGTCGATGGAATTCTGACCAACATTCCAACAGGAATTTTTATTCAAGTTGACTGGTTCTAAAATATGTAACAGGAAGGCAAATGGCCTAGAAGAGCCAAGACACTCCTAAGGAAAAAGAGGGTATGGGACTTGCACCCGCAAAAATCAAGACAAACTTTTAGTTGTAGTAAGTCAAGCCATTTGTTATTGGCTCAAGGATGGACACACTGACGAATGAAACAGCAGAAAGGCCAGAAACAGACCACACATTTTTCTATATATGACAGACGAGGCACTGCAGACCAGTAGGAAAGGAACCGCTTCAGGCTTCAGTACGTGACGGCAGAGAACTTGTTTCTCCATTTGGCATTTGGCGGGGGGGAGGGGGGGGGACGGGGGACGGGGGACGGGGACGGGCGGTGGAATGGAATTAGGTGTGTACCTTATACCCTGCTCAGGACTCAGTCCAGATGAACTAAAGAAGACAAAACTTTTAAACTTTTAAAATATAGGTGAGTATCTTTATGACCTTGGGGAAGGAAGATTTCTTAAGGGAAAAAAAGTGCTAACCACATAAGGTAAGACTGATATATTTGATCATATTAAACTTAAGAACATTTGTTCATTATAAGATGTATTAAAGTCAAAATCCACACAACAAATAGGGAGAAGATGTTGGCAATCCATACGACTTTCAGAGGATTTGTATCCAGGATATGTGAAGAACTATGTATCAGGTTAGAAAAGGCAAACAACTTAATGGAAAATGGACAAAAGACTCAAACAGCAGAGGAAACACGAATGGCCAATAAGCACATGAAAAGATGTTCAACCTCATCAGTGAGGGGAAATGCAGGTGTGGATCACAGTACCACTATTTTATACCTGGTAGTGGGTTGGTAAAATTTAAAAGACTGACGGTATCAAGTGTTGGAGAGGTTGTGGGTCAGCAGAATCCTTAAACGTTGCCAGTGGGAGCGGCTTCATTTGCAACCACTTTGGAAAACACTTGTCTCAAAATTGAATATTTGTGTGCCTCACTAGCCAAGGATCTCTCTCTGAAGCACGCACCTGGGGAAAACACTTCCGCGTGTGGTCAGGAGACAGACAGCAGCCATGTGCAATGGCCGTGTTCACAATATCCAACTACCCATTTACCGGGGAAAGAGGAAACGCGTCGGGGTAAATCCACGCACTGTACACATTGTGAAATGGTGACTGACAGTCAGTGACTCAACTGTGGCAACGCCCAACAAGGGTGAGTCTTGGAAATAAAATTTTGGCTGAAACACAAGCCATTTTGTAGAGCCTAGAAACAAGGAAAAGTAAGCACAAGAAAGTAGGCACACATACACCTACAACATATGTATATATTATTATGTCTACATATATAGTTTATTGTGTGTACACATGCACTAGTATATATGTACACACACATATACAGACATCTGCACACACAATGCATTCACAAGTAAGGGAGTGATCAGCAGTTTCAGGGGGAGACCTCCTCCAGCAGGCAGACAGTGGGGGACTGGGTGGGGGAAGAGCCTGCAGACCAAAGTTACTGAAGACAGCCTCAGTCCTGAGCAGGCAGAGGTCACATATGATGCTTCGTAAGTTACGTATATTTACATACAACCTTTCGGTAAGTCAAGTAGCATAGTACATATATTTTAAAATGTAAATTTTAAAAGAAGAAGAAAGATTGGCAAGACAAACATCAGGCAGGGGGAAGTTCCCCTTGGTAAGTTGTCAAGACTGGTAACACTGTAGTCTTGGCATAAGAACTAAACAGTGTGGGGGAACATGGGGGTTTGGCTCACTGAGCAGATGGGCTGTTTGCCGTCTCGAGCTGGTTGGCCAAAGCCCTGTGCTCCACATTCTCCGCATCAAAGACCCAGAGAGACTCCGTAAGGCCTCGTGCACAGGTGCGTGCTCAGGGAGGGGGCTTATTTGGGTGGCAGAACGCCCCAGAGAGATGGCCTCCGAACCACTGCCTAGGGCAGTGATGGCGAACCTTTTGAGCTCAGCATGTCAGCATTTTGAAAAACCCTAACTTAACTCTGGTGCCGTGTCACATAGAGAAATTTTTTGATATTTGCAACCATAGTAAAACAAAGACTTATATTTTTGATATTTATTTTATATATTTAAATGCCATGTAACAAAGAAAAATCAACCAAAAAAATGAGTTCGCGTGTCACCTCTGACACGTGTGTCATAGGTTCGCCATCACTGGCCTAGGGCCTGGCATCCCCCTACACCCTGTGCCTCTGAGGCCTGTGTGCCCGGTGCTTCCTGGGGGTCCCATGATTCTCCCAGCACCCCTCCAGGAGCCCCACTCTGCTCAAGGCAAGCAGTGGAGGGAACTGGAGCACATGAGAGAAGCAAGTCTCTTCTTGGGGGAAGGTTCAAGTGACAAAAAAGTCTCGGGGAAGAATCTCATGTTTGACATCGTCCCCTGGGGGGTACCGGCCGGGGAGAACTCATCAGTGAGGGTGTGGGGTCACTGCAGCCCATTTGGATCCAGGCCAGGACACAGCGTGGGGGGGCGGGGGAGAGAACATTAGGGCCTGGAGGGGGTCCGGGTGGCTGAGTGGCGCAGGCCCAGAGCAGGTCCCAGACTCCCTTATGTCCAGGGTCCAGGACCTCAGGGAAACCCAGGCACACATTCCAGAAGAATGAGAGCATCATAGTCTATGCGGGTTTGTCTGAATGGCAGACATGCATAAGCCCAGCTCGTCTTGCTTTCTAGAATTCCACTTCTATTTTTGGTGGAATATAAAAGCTTCGACTATTTCCCAAAATGGAAGAACATATTTTTTCCTTGACTGCCTTATAGTATCTTGGTTGCCCATTCAGTCTGTGGGTGCGGGATGAGGCCCCCTGTCCCGGTTCCCGGAGCAGGGGCTGGCTGAGTGCACCACGACGGCTTTCCCGAGCCCAACGTGTATTTCATTTCGGTGTTTCATGCTCAGCATTTAATCCATATTCCACAGGCGGCTTTGCAGGAGGGCAGCAGGCATGCCCACCATCCTGTAACGGGAGTGCCAGGGCAGCTTCTCGGCGAGGATTCCAGGCCTCAGGTCACAGCCTGTCCCCCAGGAGGAAGGGAGAAGAGGAGGGGGAACTGGGACAGTCCACCCTCTCACTATATTGCCCTAAGCACGTGGGTGGCGGGCACTGGGCACTCTTGTTATGAGTGGAGATAGTTTAACAGGCTGCTTCAAGAAACTCTCAGCCCCCATCAGGCTGGTAAGTGTAAGCAAAGGTGCCCAGCTTGGCTCACTCCCATTAGTGTGTCAGCCTCCGTCACAACCGGTTGATTGACAGAAGGATCTGAGCTTAATTATTTAAAAAAACCTTTCTAGAAAGTAACAGAAACTTGCTAACATCCTATCTAATAAAGAGGGAATATGCTAATTGACCCTTATGCTATTACAAAAGATGGTAGCGCCCAGAGCCAATAAGGAGGGAATATGCTAATTGACTGCCTTGCCCTCAAAGATGGTGGCGCCCACGGACAATAAGGAGGGAATATGCTAATTGACTGCCATGCCCTCAAAGATGGAGGTGCCCACAGCCACAAGATGGCTGGCAGGGGAGGGCAGTTAGGGGTGACCAGGCCAACAGAGGAGGGCAGTTGGCAGGGGGGAGAACCAGGCTGGCAGGGGAGGGCAGTTGGGGGCAACCGGGTCAGCAGGGGAGTGGTTAGGCATTGATCAGGCTGGCAGGGGAGTGGTTAGGGGGTGATCAGGCTGGCAGGGGAGGGCAGTTGGGGGCAATCAGGCAGGCAGGCAGGTGAGCGATTGGGAGCCAGCAGTCCCGGATTGTGAGAGGGATGTCCGACTGCCAGTTTAGGCCCGATCCCTGTGGCAGTCGGATATTCCCTGAGGGGTCCCAGATTGGAGAGGGTACAGGTTGGGCTAAGGGACACCCCCTTCCAATGCACAAATTTTGCTCACCAGGCCTCTAGAGTTAAAATAACAGATAGTTCATGTTTCTCCCAAAAAAGAGCCTGAAGCAAGTTTACCAGAGAAGCTTCCCCCCACCTCTGTTTCTCAGCAATGTTTGGTGGGCATCCTACCCCAGCCCATCAGACCACCTCATGCTAATTATTAATCCACTTAGAGGCCTGATGCACAAAATTTGTGCACTCAGGGTGGGGGGTTCCTCAGCCCGGCCTGCACCCTCTTGCAGTCCTGCAGTAGGACATCCTTAGCACTGCCGTGGAGACAGGAGAGGCTCCCGCCACCGCCGCTGTGCTCGCCAACTGTGAGCCCAGCTCAAGGCTTTTGGCCAAGAGGCGCTCCCCCTGTGGGAGCGCACTGAACAACTGCCCCCTGGTGGTCAGTGCGCATAATAGTGACCAGTCATTCTGCTGTTCAGTTGATTTGCATATTAGCCTTTTATTATATAGGACTAGGGGCCCAGTGCACGAATTCGTGCACCTTGAAGGACTGTGGTGGGCACAGGGGCGGGTCTCAGCCCATCCTCTGCACTCCCACCTGGCCCCTCCTGCCACGGCCCCCCAGTCCCCTATCTGCCAACAGCCCCGCTCCTACTGCTGCCACTCCCACTCACTGAAGGCACCAGCCCTGCTCACACATGCTGACAGCGTGGAGTGATTGGGGCCGGCGCCATAAGCGGGTATAAGCGGAGGTGCCAGAAGCCAGTCCATCCTTGCTGCTTGACACAGTAGCTGCAGGGAAGAAACATCTGCACAGCATATGTTTCAAGGGACCTGGCATATATGGCATACTGTTCTTAATATGTTTGCTCACCTTCTTGGCACTATGTGTTTTAACCAAGGTCACCTCTCCAAGAAAGGTTTTTTCCCCAGGTAGGGATTTTTCCCTGAAGTTAGGGAGGGGATAAAACCCCTTAACTAAGTGCCAGGCAGGTAGTTAATCACTTTACCTATGAACAATCACACTTAAGCTACATAATCTTTACTCCCTGGAATGGAGATAAGAAACGCCCTAACCTTTGGAATAGAAATTGACAGGATTAAAATCAACTGGTATAAATACAGATGTAACAAGACAATAAACAACAGAACTTGGCTGGAAATCCTGGACAGAACTTGGCTGGAGATCCTGGCTAGAGATCCTGGCTAGGCTGCTGATCAACTGAACGCTGTCTCCATGTCATTCCTTCTTCGCCGACTCCGTCCACACCTTTGGGGACCCCTGGACCTGCTGGGGTTGGACCCCAGCACAGAGGCTGCTGCCTCGATCGCCCCTCAGGAGCAGGGGGAGGTAGAGAAGCCCTGAGGGGCAATCGAGGCCAGCACCACCGCTCACACCCGCTGATGGCACCAAGCGATCAGGGCCGGCACCAGATACCAGCAGTGGGTGTAAGTGGGGCCGGCGTTGGCAGCAGGTGTGAATGCCCAGCAGGACTGCAATGCATGGGAGCAAAGAATTTTCAGTAACCACCAGAGGCTCGCCCCAATGACAGCGACCGGTGCCCCACCTTGGTCTGGCGCCCCTGCTCACCTGCTCCACCATCCCACCACGGCCGATGCCTGCCATGTTCCACGTGCACCCTCTTTTGGTCAGCACACTTCATGGCAACTGGTTATTTGGTTGTTCACTTGTTCAGTTGTTCTGCCATTCGGTCTATTTGCATATTAGGGTTTTATATAGATTGCATTGGCAGGCAGTTTATCTATGGTAAGAAGCAAGTACCGCAGTGGCCTAGCTGGATAACTTGTGACAGATATATACACTGTATAACCAGAATCCTGATCACATTACAGCAGCTGCCCTCAGCCCCAGAAAATCCTTTTTAAGTCAAGCCAAGAGGAAGCCATTCTTGACATCTCTGACCTGTGGTGGGTCTATTTCTGGACTCCATTCTGTCCCTTCACCTGTTGTTCTCGTGGCTGCCTTGATTCCTGTAGCTTCGCAGCCAGCGCTGCTGTCAGTCCCAGAGGCTCTTTGTCAGCTCTGTTGGGGCTCCCCGGAGCCCTTTGTGTCTCCATCACACTTTTAGAATCAGCTCCTCAATTTCTACAAAAAAAGCCTGCTGGGATTTTGATGAGGGAGGCATTGATCAGGAGGTTATTTTGGGGAAAAAGACGCTAAAAGGTGCTGAGTCTTCCCCCCATGGTCGTGGCACGTATCTCTGTTCATTTACTGCTTTCCTTTCTCTTGGCAGCATTCTTTGGCGTTTTCGGAGTAGAAGTCTTACATCTTACATCTTTTTGTTAAACTCTTTCCCACATACCTTATGTTTTTTGCTGCTCCTGTAAACGGTGTTTTTAAATTTAACTTTCCTCTTGTGCCTTGCTAGCATTTATAAGTGAGATTGGTTTTGCATGTTGGTGTGTCTTTGCCTTCTCTATGTTCAGTTACTAATTCCATTGCTTTTTGTGGGTTTTGAGGGATTTTCTATATCGACGTCTGCAGCCCTGTTGTTTATGAACAGACGCAGAGTTCCTCCTCTCCATTCTGTGTGCTCCCTTTTCTTTTTCTTGTCTCATTGCATCGGCCAGGACTGTGACACAGGGTTGCAGATGACACTCTTGCTGTGCCCACATGACTGAGCTAATGGGGCGGTGGAACAGATGGTGCAGGGACCCCAGGAAACCACAAGAGGAAGGTAATACAGGACTTTTCTTTTGGGGTCTGGCTGACGTCTCAATGTTCATTAAAGAGCAAACCCTAGAAGAATATCACATATTGTATAATTCATGAGACGCAGGCCAGCTATATAATATGCAGGCTCGGTGAAAAATGAAAATGTTGGCACCTTGTTCAAAACGCAGGACAAAAGCCCTTTCATTTCTTTCGAAGTCTCTCTCCCTCTCTCTCCCGCCCTTCCTCCTTTCTTTCCTCCCTCTCGTCTACTCTTTCTCTCTCTGTCATGATCCCTGGGGCATGGGAATATTTACAAGGCAAATACAGACCCTCGTAGGCACCAGGGATCCCACTCTACCACTTAGTACTCCGGTCCACGTGCTCATCTCCACCCCTTCCCACCCTGTGTTCAGGCCTCCGGCAGAGCAGAGGTGACAGGTGTCACTGAGTGGGGGTGGGCGGGTGGTGAGAGATGTGGCCACTTTCGAGGCCAGGCTCCAAGCCCAGAACATGCTCCATCTTCAAAACACAAATTCAGCAATGAAATTACTAAACTTTCAAGGCAGTAACCACAGAGCATTAAAATTGCAAGCAGGGTCTTCCTGAGCACAGACACCCCTGAGGATGGGCCCCCCTGGGTGTGGACCCCGGAAATGCCACCCTGATCAAACACCGACTTCCCTGCGTACCTGGGCCAGTTTCCGGCTTGCTCTTCTCTCCCGGGTCTGTCTGTTCGTGCACCTGACCAGGCATGTTGTGCCGAAGGGAGGGCTGGTCCCAACACAGAGCCTTATTTTCACTGTCTGATGACTATCTTTGAGGGATCATTCAGAAGCTATTTCTTGTGACAAAGATTTATTTATGTACCATTTAGCAGTCCTCAAATTCACTCCACGCCTTTTTCTCCTGTTATAGTCAAAGAAAATCCTATCTGCCTCTCCCTCTGCCCTCCACCTCCTTCACGAGCCGGTCATTCTTCCTTCAGTGGCGGGTGTGGGCCTGCCCCACCAGGCAGACACAGGAGTTTCTCTGGCCGTGCCATTGGCAGTGAGTTTTTTGGTTCCTTATCGCTTTTTCTTTGATAACTTTTGGAATTGGTGGACTCTACACGTGCACACGCCCCTCCTATAGAGAACAACCAAGTCATTATTCTAAAAAAAAAAGGATTTAAAAGGAAGGAGCCACGCACCCAGATGGTTCGGGTGGAGGAGGGGCAGAAGCCGGTTCCAATCCACAAATTGGGGCTCCCTGCATTAATAGCGCCTGGAAATATCTCTGGTTCGTATCTCTGACAAGCAAAGGCTTTGTGGGAAAACCATTTTTATTTCAGGATCTGCCGAGACCACCCTCCCGTTGGCCCTGCGTTTCCTTTCATTCTGCTGCGGCTCCATTCTGTCCTTCCACGAATAGAAGAAACCAGAAGGTGCAGGAAGAGAGATAAACGCCGACAAACGGAGCAGCCGCTGCCCCACGTGTCAGCTCTCGGGCTTGGTCTTCCTTTTTCGCAGAGAGGTGCCTTTCTGTTCGGTTGGCTTCTCACGACTAATGTGAGATCCTGGTTATTGAAGAGATGGAAGTGGGTGACTTAAATCTGGCCTGGAGAGGGGTTTCCTTAACAGCCTCTCGGCGCGTGGGAGCCGGTCCTGCCCGGCCTTGCTGGGTGCGGTGTGGGCTTTTCATGCCTGGTTATGCTAATCCTGCTCGAGCCACTCGGCAGAAAATAGTCTAAAAATACCCTCCCCATCACGGTGGCTCTGGCTCAATAAAACCAGCAGGGCCCTTAGGTTGCCGGCATCTGGTTAAGGAAGGGCGGGCGCCGACACCACTGTGGTGTGGTGGCTGCTGGGCCCGTAGTCCAGGATGCCAGCGTGGCGGCCGCTACTCCTGCCTCTGCAGCTGCACCTGGAGTCAGGGTTCCCTCGCACCGCCCTCTGCTCCTGGAGTTCCCCCACATGCTCAGCTCTGCAGCAGCGTCCTTTTCCAGAGGCCAGGGCGCTGCCCCACTGGCCAGTTTCTATGCGGCGCCACCCCCACCTCTCCCAGGGGCTCAGGACCCCCACATTGTCGAGAAGGACTCCCTGGGGCAGGTCTGACAGGTGCCCTTTCCCGCTGACTGAGGGTCCGCTAGGCTCACGGCACTTCCTGAGCACTGTGCCCTCACCATGGCCCACTGGCAAGCTGTGAATGAAGAAGGGACAGGCATGGCTCCCCTTCCTGCGCTGCCTTCCTGTCAGCCTCCCTGACAGTGACCCTGTAGAATTCTCCTTCCTCCCCGCCCTCACGTTCACCCATTCCTATCCTGGAACCCTAGTCAGGAGGCTCTGCTCACCCTCACCCCCTGGTTTCACCTGCTCAGGAGGGTAGGACACTGCATAGTGTGTAGGCAGCAGGCAGACGACTTAAGAAAGTGGCTTCCAGCCACTCCCTGCGGTTGGGACCCTCCCTGGGGGCCACCCTGAGCTTTGAAGGTTCAGAGGCTAGCTTCTGGGTCAGATGGCTCCTCACAACTTCTGTTCAGACCGGGGAGGACCCTCCCCTCTGCACTCCCAAACTGGCAGGCGATGACGCTCATCCTCCACTCAGGAGCTGTGATGGTTAATTTCACCCGTCAACTTGATATTTGGCTCAGATATTTGGCTCAGCATCTCTCTGGGTCTGTGTTCGAGGGTGTTTCTGGGTGAGATTAACATTTACACCGGTAGACGGAGTAAGCAGATTGCCCTCCCCAGACGGTGGGCCTCAACTGATCAGGTGAAGGTTTGAGGATGGCAAAAAGACTGACCTCCCCCAAGTGAGAAAGGACTCTTCTGCCTGCTGGCCTTTGAATGGAGACACTGGCTTTTTCCTGCCTTCAGCTGGAACGAAACCTTCAGCTCTCTTGAGTCTCCAGCCTGCTGACTCAGCCTGCAGGTCCTGACGTGTGTCAGCTTCCATCATCCCGTGAGCTAATGCCTTGTGATAAATCTCTCCCTATGTATACAGCTGTTAGTTCTGTTTCTCTGGAGAGCCCCGAGAATACAGGTGTGCCAGCCTGGAGTTCCATGGAGAGGTGTAGGCAGCAAACCTGAGTTATCACTGCAGCGTGATGAGATCCCATGGGCGTGGCTGTAGGAGAAGCAAAGGGGTGCACAGATGAGGTCAGGGCAGAGAGAGGGGGCCGCGGGGGTGGCCAGCAGGGGTGCTGTGCTGGGAGCTGCGTCCTCTCCCTGGTCCCCACACAGAGACGCTTCCTGTCCTGTAAGGGCTTGTCCATAGCTTCCAGTTCTTTCCTCTGCAAACAGCACAACCTGAGGACCTGACGCCACTTCCTCTGGACTTGCCAGCAGTGGCTGGCAGGCGGGCAGGGCGTGCTCACTCGGAATCCGACAGTGTGGGAACTCCTGCCCGCTCCGTGTGAGTTGAGCTCATCGCTTTAAGATGACAAATTGAGCAAAATTCTACAACCTAACAACTCCTAGAGTGGCCTGTGTCCACCTCGGTCGATGGGCTGTGGCTGCATTAAGGCTCCTGGACACCCGCCTGTTTGGTTATGCTCAAGGCTCTGGCCTATTACCATCCAGGCTGGGGAGCCAAGTTGGCGCCCAAAGCATGCTTCTTTGTTTAATGGACAGTCTCTGGAGGGCTCCAGTTCTCTTCTAGGTTTCCCCCTCCTCGGGGCACCATCTTTGCCAACCATTTTCCTACCACGAGGCCGCTAGTCCCCAGGGACTCACCCACCTGCAGCTCAGAGTGTCCCCTCCTCCACCCACAATGACATCACTAGCAGTTTTCAAGGTCCAGGGTCTCGCCATGGGAGGAACAGCTATCAAAATGCAAACTCCAGTTGTACCCAGTAGGTTCCAGTTGTGTCCAGGGTAGCCTATTTGGAACTGATGACTTGAAGACTTTCAAGAAGAGCTCATAAAATATGAATTTGTGATTGAATGGAGTGAAACAACCATATACCTTAATTAAATTAAGACCAGGCTCTACGATAATAACGTTTCCATAGTGCTTACTATGTGCCAGATGCTAATAGAAGTACATACTTTACATATATTTGCATATTTGATCCTCAACACAACCCACGAGGTTGCCATGATTACGGTCCCCACTTGCGGATAAGTAGATTTAGGTACAGAGATGCCACGCAGCCCTCCACTCAGGCACAAACAGCAAGTGGTCAATTACCATGAAAACCAGCCAACTTAGCTATAAAATGGTAAAATTAAAGGAGTAACCAGGCACCAGCTTTAGGCACCAGATTAGCAAATACTAAAAAGAATGTCATGGGGGGAGGACACTTCAGGGACATGGGTGCTTTTGTCACTTGTCTCTGTGGGATACTGGGATGTCACCTACCAGAAACCTTAAAAATGAGTCCAACTTCTTAGAATTTGTCCTGAGGATATGAGATATGCCCCCAAATATAAGCACAGCCGTATTTTCACAGCTTTCTGACAAAAGCTAAAATCTGAACAACTTAAATGGTCAACAATGAAGAATTAGACAGTAAATTGTATTTCTTCAAACCACGTCAGTCTACGCAACTCTCCATTTACTGACCTTGAAAACTGCTAGTGATGTCATTGTTAAATGAAAAATCCATACGACAGAGAGTATATTACGCGCTCATATAGCACAACGTGCAGAGTTATCTATGCTCAGACAGAGACAGGCATATGAGGCATTTTCGGTGGGGTGGTGTTATGAGTGTCTTCTTCTTTTTGTTTATTAATTCTACTGTTTGCCATGAAGATGTGTAGCTCAGGCAGCAAGCGTGGAAAAGGTGCCTCCCATGGTGTGAGCAGACTCCGTGTTCCATTTCTTAGGTCTCAGGTCTCTGGAAAACGTGGAACAGCCGACCCTCTGCAGTCTGGCTCCTGCCCTGGCTCCTGCTCAGAGCTCTGCCAGCGCGTAGAGCCTTCTGGAAGGAAAGGCCTTGCCAGCTCCCTTTGCTGGAAGAGTCTGCAGTTAATTAAAGGCTCTCCTCTGAGCACACCTGTCTGGAGTCTGGTCGCTCGGCCGCATGGAGCACCTGCCGGGCGCTCGGGCATCCTGGGGATGGAATGTGCTGGACGTGCAGCAGCAGGTCATAGCGGGAGCTCTAGCCCAGGACGGAGAGAAAACAGCGAGTGTGAGCTGAGCCTCAACGATGGCTGCTGGGAGGACAATGATCACAACGCAGTGCTGAGAACACAAGCCCAGTGTCTGAGGATGACGCTTCTGGAGAGTTCCAGTCACAGAGCAGAAGCTGGTACCATGAGGTGAACAGAAAACCCAGAAATGCTCAGCAAGATCTCAGGACAAAGGGGTAAAGGAACTCTTACAATTGGCTGGGCGTGTGGGGTGGGCTAAATGCTCCAACCAGTAGTCACAAAAGTGCTTTATTGGCTCAAACACATGACCAGTGTGGTCCTTGAAAGGGGTTCATCTGCTGGGCAGCAGGGTGAGGGCCGTGGGAGCGCCTGAGTAGCACAGAGGGTCCCTTCCCCACTCAGCCATTCAGGGACCAAGCTGCCATCTTCCAAGGGACTTTGCAGGTCGCTGGGCTGCCTCCCTTCCCACCGGCTGCGAGGAAGAGAGCGGGGAGGCAAGGGCCTCTGGGAGCATCCTGCTCCCACAGTTTGTTGGCTAGAACTTGGTCCTGGGCCACTGGCCACAAGGAGGCTGGGAGTTGCCCCCAGAGCACGGCCCAGGCAGGATGACGGGGTCTGTGAAGCAGCGGCTGGCGTCTGCGTGCATTAACAGTTAACCGTGGAATATGCTGACCCTTGAGAAGTTGCAATATTTTCTAAAATAAAAAAATGATTAAGGAAAGCTTGCGTGTGGCCGTGACAGGTATAGCTTCATGAGCGGCCCTGTCATTAGACAGGGTGGGTCACTGCAGCTCTGCCACAGAAAGCAAGCAGCAAGGACCCACAAACCTGCCATTTATAACATCTTTTCTCCTTTAAAAGAGCAAATGTAAGTAGTATAATTATTTTGTGAGCATAACAGAGAAACAATGATTTTAGAATCACAGTTACTGAAAGTATTTAATTATGTGGTTCTTTACCAAAATTAATGCAAATATCATAAAAATGTGAACTTGATTCCCCGGGGCCGGTGTTGCGCAGTGGTTAGAGCGTCAGACTGCACACCCTAGGGTTGCGGGTTTGATTCCCAGTCAAGGGCATGTACCTGGGTTGTGGGTTCCCTCCCCGCCCCCAGTCGATGTGTCTCTCTCACATTTATGTTTCCCTCTCTCTCCCCGCCTACCTTCCATTCTCTCTGAAAAAGGTTTGGAAAAAATATCCCCAGGTTGACTTGAAGATTTTGTTTCTAAAAAGCGCTTTTGTGGCAAACATTGCATATCTTTGAATGGCTTTTAATTTTTAAAACACATTTTCCTGTTTTTCTTCCAATGTGTTTTTTTCTGGTATTTTTTTTTTTTTTGATCCCCGTACAACTTTGCTCTGACCACACTTATTTTTCCAAATTCTTTTGTAATTGAATCCTGTATTTTCAGTTTGTACCAAAACTATGTGAAAGCTACCTCGACCGAGAAGTCCCTGGGCTAATGTTCACCAGATGGGCTGCCGCATGGCCTTCTCTGCAGGACGCATCGGACTCCCGCCCAGATGGGCAGGACGCTTCCTGAAAATGGACAGGGTGGGGGCAAGTCGGTGTGTTATTGCCCCTAGAGCCGCCGACACGTGGAAATGAAGAGAAGAAACCGTTCCTCTATCTGAACTGTTTTCAGGTTGAAGGACATTGGATGGGAAATCCTGATCAGAAGAAGGTACATTTAGCATCATCATTGATAACTATTTCCACTCAACATATTTTTAATATGGGTAACCCCCCAAATATAAAATTTTTAAGTGCAGCTATTGAATATGGAACTTTCCTTGCAAATTATTTCTTACCAAAAGGACATGTCAATCTAGTGATGGGAGTCTATTTTAAGGGCTTACTTTCTCTCCCCAGTGGAATGCGGGGAGTCCACAAGCAGATGGAGAAAGCCGGATCCTGGTTTTACTGTAGCAGGCGGCCAATTCCTCAGGCTGAGGAGTTTTTAAATGTTGAAATGTATTCTGCAGAAGAATCTTAGGCGTTAACTATCCAACCTCGTGTTGGCCTGTGAAACTTAATCTTCAGCAAAGAAATAAAAGCAACTCTAGGCTTCTATTTTATTGAGCTCCTCTGAGAGTAAAATTATGCAATCACATAATGGAAGTGGCTTTTTTTGTGTGTGTGTTTTTTTTTTGTTACAGCTTCTGGCTACCAGTCTTCACCACCACCACTTTGGACACAAAATCAAAAAGACCAGCTGGAATGGAATGATATGCATACCAGCAATATTTCTTACTCTCATCACATTTTGTGCAAAATAAACACCTAATAGTTTAAGAACAACTTTGGATGTATTTGGTTTACTTCTAATATGTACGTGATTAATGTTTGCACTTGATAAGAGTCCATTCTCCCATCTTAAGCTCTGCATGCTGAGCGCCCCCACGAGTGGTGCCCAGAGGGGTGTGGTGTGGGCTCCTGGCCTCCCTCTCCTCCCCACCCCTCCCCCACCTTTCTTCATGTTTACATTTCACTTTAAATATCCTTGCACCTCCATCACCTGCTTTATTAACCTCAAATAATGCCTTTGGGCCGCTGGCCGCACAGATGTGGACAGGAGCACACTCTTTCTCCTGCCCACCTGCTTGCCACTCTACGCTCCAAACCCTTGTGAGTATTAGGATTTCTCTATGGTCAGAAATTTATGACCTAACATCCTCACACATTTAGTCACTTTGCTCTGGCCTTCGTCCTGTGGTTAAACGGATTCACAGCTCACTGCTAGTTATTTTGGTAATTTTTAAAAATTCATTTTTAGTTGGCTGAAATATACCCGCTAGCGCATAAGAATCCTATCTCCTGAGTGTGGCATGTTAAGAAATGTTTGTAGTTGCCTGTCCCTTAGGACACACATACGGACTATTTCTGCACTTATTTCGTTCTTTGTTTTTTGTGGGTTTTTTTGTTTTTCATCAAAGCTTTGTGGTTTTCCTCATAATAGATCTTGTACATATTTTGTTAGATATATACCTAAATATTTCATTTTTGTGGTGCTAATGTAAATGGTATTGTGTTTCTAATTTCAAATCCCACCTGTTCATTGCTGGTATATAGGAAAACAATTGACATTTGTATATTAACCTTGTATCCTGCAACCTTCCTATAATTACTTACTACCTCCAGCGGGGTGTTGTTGTTTTTTAATCTTTTGGATTTTCTACATAGGCATTCATGTCATCCACAAACAGTTTTATTTCATCTTTCCCAATCTCTCTGCCTTTTGTTTCCTTTTCTTACCTTATTGCATTAGGTAAGACTTCTGGTATGATGTTAAAGGAAGTGAGAGGGGACACCCTTCCCTTGTACCCGATGCTAGTGGGAAAGGTTTGCATTTCTCACCATGATGTCAGTTGTAGCATTTTTGTAGATGTTCTTTATCAAATTGGGGAAGTCCTCCTCTATTTCTAGTTGACTGAGAGTTTATACATTGTTGGATTTGCTCTGGTAATTTTTTGTGGAGGATTTTTGCATCTATGTTCGTGGGAGATATTGGTCTGTAGTTTCCTTTTTTGTAATGTCTTTGGTTTTGTTACTAGAGTGATGTTGGCCTCATCAAATGAATTAAAAAATAATTCCCTCTGCTTCTCTCTTCGGAAAGAGATTGCAGAAATTTTGTATAATTTTTTTCCCTTAAATATTTGGTAGAATTCACCAGTGGACCCATCTGGGCCTGGTGCTTCTGTTTTGGAAGGTTATTAATTCTTCATTAGGTTTCTTTAATAGTTAGCGGTCCATTCAAATGGTCTATTTCTTCTTGTGTGGGTTTTGGCAGATCATGTCTTTCAAGGAATCCTAGTCCTTTTCACCTACGATACCAAATTTGTGAGCATAGAATTGTTCACAGTATTCTTTTATTATCATTTTGATGACTGTGATATTTGTAATAACGTCCGCTTTCTCATTTCTGAGATTAGTGATTTGTGGCCTCTCTTTATTCCTAGTTCGCCTGGATAGAAGTTTCTTGGTTTTATTGCTCTTTTCAATGAAACAGCTTTAGGTTTTGATGATTTTATCTATTGGTTTCCTGTTTTCAATATCATTGATTTCTGCTCTAATTTTTATGATTTATTTTTTCCTACCTGTGTTGGATTTACAACTTGCTCTTCTTTTTCTAGCTTCCTAAGGCAGAAGCTTAGACGCTGAACTTTAGCTCTTTCTTCTTTTCTAATATATGCATTCGAGGCTACAAATGTGTCTCTAAGCAGTGCTCTCACTGCGTCGCAAACATTCTGGTACGTCGTGTTTTCCTTTTCATTTATCTAAAAATATTTTAAAATTTCTCTTGGGATATCTTCTTTGACCCATGTGTTCTTTAGAAGTGTGTTGTTTAATCTCCATGTATTTTGGGATTTTTCCAGTTATCCTTCTGTCACCGATTTTTAGTTTCACTCCATTGTGGTTTGCGAGCAGATATGATACGATTTCTCTTCTTTTAAATGTGTTAAGGTGTGTCCTTGACCCAGAATGTGGCCTCCCTTGGTGAATGGCCCATGTGAGCCTGAGAAAAATGTGTGTCCGCTGTTGTTAGAGGGAGTCGGTAGATGTCCAGTGTATCTGGTTGATTGATGTTGTTGTTGAATTCAACTATGACCTTGCTGGTTTTCTGCCTGCTGGAGGCTCCATTTCTTGAGCCCATTATTTGAATCACTGTGACCAGTGTGCTGTGTTCCTATGGCTGCTCTTGTGATTTTCTACTGATCTTTGGTTTCCAGTGATTTTACTATGATGTACTTAGGCGTGGTTTTCTTTTTTTTAATATATTTTATTGATTTTTTACAGAGAGGACGGGAGAAGGATAGAGAGTTAGAAACATGGATGAGAGAGAAACATCGATCAGCTGCCTCCTGCATACTCCCTAGTCGGGATGTGCCCGCAACCCAGGTACATGTCCTTGACCGGAATCGAACCTGGGACCTTTCAGTCCGCAGGCCGTCGCTCTATCCACTGAGCCAAACCGGTTACGGCTGTGGTTTTCTTTATATTTGTTCTGCTTAGGGTTTGCTGAGCTTCTTAAATCTATAAATTTATTTTGTCCACCAACATTGAGACATTATAAGCTGTTACTTCTCTCCCTTTCTTCTCAGACTATAGTTAAATGTATATTACTATAGTTTTTAGTATTACCTACAGGCCCTTTAAGACACACTTCATCATCGAAATCTTTTTCTGTATCTGTTCTTCCGAATGGATAAGCACATTAAAAAGTGATCAACGACATTATGTATCTGAGGCCCTGTGAACTAGAGCCTGCCCTGAGGCTGGGGAGTGTAAAATACAGGAAATTCACCCAGTGCAATCCCGCCCCCCAGTGTCCCCCCCACCCCGTCCCAATCTGCCTCATTTGGGTCACTGCCCAGTGCCCTCATGGAGCTGCCTTCATCTATCATCTGAGTTTATAGTTGTCATCTGGGACGGGGATGGACAGATTAGGAGCTGCCTGGACTAAAACGGAGCCTGCTAAATTTCTTCTTTTGTTCACAAGTTCCCAACAAAAATATCTTAAAATATTGAGGTAAAACTAGCAGGGGGAAAATCAGCCATCGTCTGAAATTTCTCAGAGAAGACTCGTGTTCCCTGATCAAATCTTTATTAGTCCACATTCAAATTTCTTCAGATGCAAATAAGAAGCTGACATTTTATTTTTTAAATATATTTTTATTGATTTCAGAGAGGAAGGGAGAAAGAGAGAGAGAGAGAAGCATCAATGATGAGAGAGAATCATTGATTGGCTGCCTCCTGTGCATTCCCCACTGGGAGTCAAGCCCGCAACCGGGGCATGTGCCCTGACCGGGAATTGAACCGTGACCTCCTATTTCATAGGTTGACGCTCAACCACTGAGTCACACCAGCCGGGCTGACATTTTATTTTTAATGTTGAAAATAGTTGGCTGATTTATATTTAGAGGGACAACTAAACCCTCCTTACACCAACGACAGTAAAGACCGTTCTGTGTCAGGCAGGGGCAGGTTCCCTCGGGCTCTGTCACATCCACTCAGGGCTCAGCATTCCCAGGGAGGCCCCGGCTGGGACGGGAAGGGCGTCTGGTAGTCACCCAGCTTTGTGGCCTCATGAGCCCTGTTGGGATAGATACAGTCTGTCTTGTTATTTTCCACTTTCTTTTGGTGTTAAATTCACTAAAAAAGGAAAAGAAAAAACCCAAAGCTGAACATCGGCACCTTCCGCATCGCTATGCTCACTTACCTCTGCTCACCTCAGAGCCCAGGCTCCGGAGGTCACAGGTCGACATCTGGTCCCTGCCGGCTCCTCCCAGCCTCCCCAGCACTGGGCAGAGCCTGTGTCACCTTGGCTGTGTTCTCCCCTGCCTGGGTCCCCCCTCCTCTCTAATCAGGGAGGTGGGGTCTACATCAGAGAATCGCAGCGCTGCAGTGACGCTCAGGGGCGCAGAGAAGGAGCTGGCAGTTGGCTTTGAGTTGACGGGGGTCTCAGGGGAGGAAATGGGCCTCGAAACCAGCCTTGCTAGCTTCCCACAGGATGGATTCGGTAGTCCTGGCATGCAGGGTCCCTGACATCGAAACCAGGCCGAGAGAGAAGCGGTGAAGGCAGGTGATTTTACATACCCTGCTAACTCAGCTCACCCATGTTACACAGCGGTGCCATCATACCCACAAAGGCCTCCCAGAGACTATCAAGTGATAAATGTGCAAAGGCCATTGGCCAGCTAACGGGTTCCCTTAAGGCTGGGACAATCCCTGCGAAGGCAGAAATGTGTCAGGAAGGTAACAAGGCCTCCGGTCCACCTCACCTTGACCGTGGCTCCCTTACCTTACCAGGGGCCACCTATACAATTGCTCAGGCGGGGCCTCTGGGTACATGAATGAAGTATCCTGGTTAAAAGGATCATCTTGAAAACTTATTTGATTTTTTTTAGATTTTCTTACTCTTTCAGATTTTTACAATCCTTTTATTGTAACACAAACACATACTAAGAAAACCACACACGACAAGCACAGCGGAATGAATTGTAAAGTGAGCACCCATGACGTAGAACGTTGACCCCGGCAGCCCCTCGGAAAGCTCTTGCAGGCTCTACCGCCCTCCTCCCTCAGGAGCCACGACCCTGACCTTCACAGTGATCACTTCATGCACTCTGTCTAGTTTCATCACCCAGACACTGCAGTTGGGTCTTGCCTGCACTGCTTTATAGCACTGTGTGTCGTCCATGTCTCCTTGAACCTACAGGGCCTCCCTCCGTCCCCATCTTGGTGCTGCTCAGCATGTTCCTCTCCCTCCTGAGTGTAGTGGTTGAGTGAGGGACAGAAACAGGCTCAGGCCCCACCCCTTTGCCAGGAGCCCAGGAAGCAGGGCAGACCGTGTTTCTGCGGGATATCAGCAGCCACTGATGCTTCGTACTTAACATCTCTAAATTCATTGGGTTTGCAACATGGTGGCATTCTCATTTTATTATTTCTTTACCATTTGTTAGTTGTAATCTATAATAATAAAAGCATAATATGCTAATTAGACTAGACAACCAAACAACCTTCCAGACGTCCTTGCAGATGACCTTCTGGACGAAGCCGGGGCTGTGAGGCATGAATTTCATGCATCGGGCCTCTAGTACTACCAAAAGAGGCATGCCTCCCTTCTAGTATCTGGCTGCACATGGGACTGCTCAGATAAGAAAATCTTGACTTTTTCCTTCACTGACCAATTTTCAAGAAACAGATTGGTACACTATCCCTCTGATGATGATTAGTTGCTTTTATTAATACTATTCGAGGCCTGGTGCATGACATTTGTGCACTAGCGGGGAGGGGTTCCTCGGCCCAGCCTGCACCCTTTAGCAGTCCGGGAGCCCTCAGGGGATGTCCAGCTGATGGCTTAGGCCTGCTCGTGGGGAGTGGGCCTAAGCCACAGTTGGACATGCTTAGAGCTGCAGTGGAGACAGGAGAGGCTCCCGCCACTATGCTTGCTAGCCGTCAGCCTGGCTTGTGGCTGAGTGGCACTCACCCTGTGCGAGCGCACTGACCACCAGGGGGCAGCTCCTGTGTTGAGCATCTGCCCCTGGTGGTCAGCGTGCGTCATAGCGACCGGTTGTTCCGCCATTGATTTGCATATTACCCTTTTATTATATAGGATTATGAATCTGTGGCATTATTTAGATTGGTTTAGACCACTGCCGTGTTCATTATTGAAGCTCAAATTGTTCCAGTAAGAACCTCTTCAAATGGGTTCCTGGGTCTTTTTTAAATACATTTTTAATTTTCATTTCTTTTAGATTTATAGAAGAGTTACAAAAATAGTACAGGGTGTCCATATGCTCTGTGCCCCATTGCCCCATTGTTAGTTAAGGTTTTACTGCAGCATATTTGTCACAACTAATGAACCAATATTGTTATGTTACCAAGTTTATGCATTCCTTAGATTGCTTCAGTTTTTATTTAATGTCCTTTTTTTTGGTCCCAGAATCCCATTCAGGGCACCACCCTGCATTTTGTCATCATGTCTCCTGAGGCTCCTCTTGGCTGTGACACTTTCTCAGACTGTCCTTGTTAATGACCTTGACAGCTGAAGGAGCACTGGGCGGGCATCTTATAGAGCGTCCCTCAGTGTGGGTCTGTCTGCTGTTCCCCCGTGTCCTTCTGACGTGACCCCTGTGGGTATCTGAACGTCTGCTCAGGCAAATCCTCACTCTTGGCTCTTCTCTTTCAAACTTGACTCACATCTGTGTCGATCTCTCTTCTTTCCTATGCAGATATAGAATGTTCTATCCAAAAGAAATTCAGCTAGAATCCGATGGGGTTGCATTACCTTCACAGATCATCTTGCAGCGAATGGACAGCATTGCAGCATTAAATGTTCCACTCAAGAGCATGAGGTGACTCCATGTAATCACATCTTTTATGAATAAATTTAAATGCTTGTCTTCTTAGAAGTCTTATATATTCTTTGTCAGGATAAATCCTAGAGATGTCATAATTTTTGCTGCTATTTGAATGGGATAGCTTAAAGTGTATTTTCTAGTTTGTTACTTACTGTCTAGTGTACTTCCTAGTTTATTAGTGGAGAGAAATGTCACTGAGTTTGCAAGTTGGTCTTGTATCTGGTAACTCTGCTGCAGTCTATTACGAGACCTAACAGTTGTGTGTCTATACTGTTAGCTTCCCACCAGAGATGATCCCTTCACTTACAGATGATGAGTTTTATTCCTCCCCTTTCTGACCCTGCTTACCTCATTTCCTTTCCTGTTTCTTCAAGTGCAGGCCAGGACCTGTAGCCGTGTTACCCCGAAGCAGCGACACTGGGCGTCCGTGGCTTCTTTCTTTCCCAAGCTGAAAGGGAAGGTGTTTCCTCACTGAGTGTAATGTTTGCTGTAGTCACTTGCTAGATACACTTGGTCAGGTTGAGGAAGTCCTTCTAATTCTAGTTCCAGCCCCACCTGTTTGCCTCCACACCTGGCCCGTGTCCATGTCTGTGCACTCGACTCCCAAGGGCTCTGCCCCGGGTGCAGAGAGTGATGTGGAAACAAAGGCTGGACTCAGACTGCTTTCCCAGTTTTATTTTTCTATAGCTTTGTTCCCCCCGCCCGGACTGTAGTCGCCACACACATCCATGCACACACACACGTTCACATGTGTGCACACGCACACCCATGCATGCACACAAGTTCACCGGGCAGCCTTCTGACCCACTAGGGCCTGGACTAGGCTGATGAAAAGGCCCAAAATGTCAAGGGGCACCAAAAACTCAGGAATCGGGATAAATAACGTTTTAATGCAATATCTTACAAGATCAAATTGAACAGAAAGAATCCGTGCAGAATAGAATATCTACACAGTGGGTGAAAGCAGGAGCAGTGTGACTGACCCCTTGGCCTCAGGCCCCAGTCGGCCAGGCCCTGCCAGCTCTCCCGGCTTCTCCACTGTGATTTCTAGGTGGCAAGACGTTCCCGGACAGTCCCTCAGGGCCGGCTGGGACAGGAGCCAGCAGCAGCCCAGGCCGGGCCAGCATCTTGGCAGGGCCCAGAGCTGGGCTTAATTCTCCTGGTTCCTTTCTCCTAAAGTGGATTTCTGGGAAAGGGAATGAAAAGGGCATGAAGGGGGGCTGTTGTGTCCCTTTCCTCCATCACCCCAGGAGACCCGTCCCGGATCGGCTGTGTCAGCCTCCGGAAGGGGACGCGACAGTTACCACAAAACTTCACCAGCACAAACAGCTCTGACATGAGTGAGATCCCAAACTCACCCTAGCCAAGCGATTTTTCAATTACTTATAATTTTGTTATTTTTTTTTTCTTCCCAGAACCCCCCAGGAGGACTCTCAGAGAAGACCAGACAAATGAAAATTTTCAACATTGAAGTCTCGGCTGTTTTAGATTTATCTGTAGGCAAAATATCAAAATCCTTAAGACGCCTTTCAAGTACAAGCAGGGAATGAATGAATCACCTTATGTAAATTTTAAAATGAAGGAAATTGATTCAGTTTGACTCTAAAATGTGAATTTAGACTGAAACCTTCAGGCTGGAAATAAACATTCGTGGAGCCTTAAAATAAGAGTGACTGTGTAAGGGCTGTTTCCACCTTAATTACCACCTTCCCAGCCACAAATAGAGGCCTCTGTGCCGGGTGCAGGACAGAAGCCATGGGCACACACTCTTGGTGGCTTTGTCATCTCTGGCTACTGTGCTGAGTTCTCTCAGCACCTGAGCACCCAGTGTGTGCCAGGCACTAAGGGGTTTTTCACCCTTTTTCCCAAATAAAATCTTACCCCATCATATAAATCAGTTCAGAGGGAGCTCTCAGGCCACCTCTTCCTCACCCACACATGAGAGAGAGAGAGAGAGAGAGAGAGAGAGAGAGAGAGAGAGAGAGAGAGAGAAGAGAGAAGAGAGAAGAGAGAAGAGAGAAGAGAGAAGAGAGAAGAGAGAAGAGAGAAGAGAGAAGAGAGAAGAGAGAAGAGAGAAGAGAGAGAGATATTGGTTGCCTCCCATACGGTCCCTGACTAGGGATCAAACCCACAACCTAGGTATGTGCCCTGACCAGAAATCAAACCTGCAACCTTCGGTGTACAGGACGATGCTCCCACCAGCTGAGCCACCCAGTCAGGGCGCAAGCCTCACGTTTATTCAAGTCCTCACTGCACCCGACCACCTGTCAGAATGTCTCTGGTTCGCCCTGGGCCAGAAAGGTTACTTCACCTATAGCTTCTCTAATCAGCACAGAAAAGAGATTTATAATGTTTTTTAAGTACCATCAGGCCCAAATGATTCATTTCAGGTTTATCTCTGAAAATTAGGCTTGTGTCCCTGTGTCCTAATTTCCATTGTCACAGAAAGGGCTGGTTTCACTCTTACTTCAGACCATGACCATGAGAAACACGTCTTTTCATGCTTTGATTTGAGTCGTGACATGGCCACGTGCCATTCAAGGCAGACCCGAGCCTGGGGCACAGGCAGGCCCTGTCACCTCACAGTTCTGCAAACTCTTGCCACGTGGGGTTGGCTTCCTAGTTGGATGTGAACTCACTTGAATAGCTTGTGTTTATCTCGGAATTCCTAATTGCATTTCTTTTTTCTTGATGACAGAAATATGTCCTCAGCCAGCTCGTTTTGCTTCTTAATTATTCTGTTGTTGAAGGACTCTGCCTGCATTAAGAGACATCACTGGGAGGCCTGGACTCCTGCCTGATGTGGATGCTGCCATAGGGACTTGGGCCACATTCCTTGACCCGGGTTCCTCTCTGCTTTGGGGTGAGGCCACTTTTGCTCAGGTCCCATGTCCTCCTTCCTTTTCCTTTCATATTTTGTCTCAAGTAGGATGGGAGTTTGTGTCTGAGCTCTTGCATGGCTACACAAGTCTCTACTTTGTTGTTGGTCTTGGTGGCCTGTTGGGCTGGGTATAGAATTCTGGGTTCTAAATCCCTGGTTATCAGAAGCCCAGAGACCCTTCCACAGAAATCTAACACCTGTGATGCTGATGGCAGCATGATTCCTTCCTTCATCAATAGCTTATCCTTTCTCTTGCCAAGCTTTAGAAACTTCTCTTTGTGCTCCACATTCCAAAGTTTCCCCAGGTGTGTCTGGTGTGGGTGTTCTGTCCTCACCCCACTTAGGACACCATGGGCCCGCAATCTGATAGTCTTTCTTAAACTCTGAGACATTTTCTTCTATTAATTGTTTTAGTATTTCCTCCCCCAGATTTTCTGTCTTCTCATTCTGGAACCTCTATCAGGTAGTTTTCTGAGTACCTAAATTAAGCTTCCATACTTATTAATTTTTCCCTCATTTGTCCGTTCTTTGTTTATTCTGCATTTTAGAATTTTTCGTCCTCTTCCATCCTTCTCACTAAATTTTTATTTTTGAAAATATTGTTTCAAATTTAAATCCATATATAAGGGGATTCATGCATTTCAACTATAGTTATGACTTTGGGATCATGTGATTCTTTCTAATGGTTTCTTAAAGAAATTAAATCTCTAAAAAATAAATCTATTTTGTGTAAATATTAAATTACAAAAAAATATATTATTTCAAGAAACTTTAAAATGAAGTATTTTGACTACATATTCCTAGTGGGAAATATTCTAAGGACTCAAAGAATCAGGTACTCATGTTGTTAGTTCCATTATCAGTGCTGTCATTTTGAAACTATTATAGATAAACTGCCCAACAAAAGACAAGAAAGATACCCTGAGATACCATATAAAGTCAATGAAATGAAGTAAACTTCTTTATAGTAAACTTGAATAAATAGCAAGCAATGATGCTTTTATTCTCTTAAAAATATGTGCATTTCCTAAATCTGTCCACGGATACAACTCAACACAATAGAAATTTAGCAGCAATAGGCACATAGAGCACGCAAACCATGGTTTCTAAAGACCACTTCTCACTCTGGGAAGCCAGGACTTCTTAGAGAAATGACTCTTTCAGGCTTAGAACAGGAAATGTACACCATCAGCCTGGCAGAGAGCAGGGAAGGGCTGGGGGCCTGCAGGGGAGCTCAGAGCGTGGCATCTGACCCATGAAGGGTGGGGCTACAGTTCAGACTGAGGACCCAAGGGTGCACCATGTGCCACACAAGGTGAGGGTCTCACACCCTCTAGGGACCCTGACATGGGCTCAGGTCATGGAAAGTGCTTTCTATGTCCAACCACCCTTACTCTGGGAGACAAGAGTATTTCCACGCAGGTCTGGTTGTATGACTCTCTAGGCAAGAGTGGGGGTGGAGGGGGAGGCACACTGCATATCCCATCATCTCTTCACAGCATGGTTCCCATCTCAGAAGGGGTTAAGATTGGGACAGGCGTGTGACTCCAGTTCTAGGGCTGAGTCTCTTCCATGTGCTCTGCTCAGAAATGGCAGCCATTGAAATGCTAACCATGAACTTCTGGTGAATGAAGGTGGCCTGGCCACTCGGAGGGAAACACAGGGAGCAGCTACTAGTATGTGTTGGGGGTCTGGGCGTGGTCCCAGTGTAGTGGTTGTTAATGACAGCAGGATGCTGTACACAGGCATGGAGGCACCGACTGAGGCCAAAGATACCACACTCAGCTCTGCCCGGGCTGTAATCCTGCCCTGAGGGAAGTGCTCCCCTGACTCGCACCCTCCACACTCAGGAAAACCCAAAGGCCCAGAGGAGCCTGCCTGCTGCATGCTCAGCTGCCGGCACGAGTGGGGCGGTTTCCTGGTCTGCAACCCATCACCCTGGGGTCGGCGGTGGTCACGACTCACAGAGTGGCCCCTCCAGTGGGGGAATCTGTGCCCCGGCCTGAGAGCCCAGCCCCTGCCCCAGCCTGGAGAGTCGTTTGCTGCCTGGTCCCACAGAGCCTGGTCCCTCCTGGCCAGTGGTCGGGGCTCCGGACACACGGGAAGCAGAGCATGGGCAGCTCCTGTTCGCCAGCGTGGAGTTGTGACCCCCTATAAACAGGAGCAGCCTGGGGTCAAGGGATATAGTTCTCATCTTAAAGTTGGCCCATCTTTAAAAAATCCAAATCCTATCAAGCATCGCATTCCTAAAGCTAAAAATAAAAGTGCAGCCCGACATTTCCTAAGACCCAAACGTCCTGGCCAAGAACTTTCGTGGCTGCAAATCCCACTGCAAAGCGAGACTCAGACAGGACAATAAATCACCGTGCTCCACAACAGACACGCGGGACCAGCCCTTCGCCACCGCTGGGCTCTTATGAACTCTGCCTGTCCCCTCACACACGTCTGCAGCCATGACCCGTCCTCGGACCTCTCCGCTTAGGCGTCAGTTGGGCCAGGCTTGACCCGAGTCTCCCGTGCCCACCGCAGGCCTGGCGTTGGCCTTACCACGGGGCCTTGAAGATGCCCCACGTCCTAGAATATGGGTGCCCCCACTCACAGGGGGCTGCGAACCCCACAGTGAAGCATGAAGACTGGACCGGCTTCTGACTCATGAAGTGGACGCCTCTGGTTTTTTCCTCCCACCTCCCCAGCTCACTGGAATCACCCAAAGGGACGGGAACCTCTGTGGGGGAAGTGTCTCCCATGGAACACATTACTCAGAGTTTCTAGAACATACGCACAGCCCAGTGTGATCGCGGGAGCGAGCTGACCCCATAATTCCTTACACTCAGGAATGGAGATGGGTTCAGTGGAGGCCCCCAGGTTCAACCCAGGTGGGGTGGGAACGAAGGAAGGCGGCAACAAAGGGCTTCCCAGACAGTCCAGCCCCTTCCCTGGCTTAGCACGTTCTGGGGGGACATCACCCCACAGGGGGGCCAGTGCCTACCCCGACCATTGCTGCCCCCCCACACACTGACTGGGGGTTGAGTCCCCCATGAGACAGGGCCAGCCAGTGGGGCCTGAAGGTTATGATACCCCACTCCAGCACTGGGCACAGACTCTGCTTAAGCCACCCCTCAGGGAGGGAGGGGGTAGGAACCCCCACATGGGAGAGAAGGGGCCCATCCAAGGAGGCAGGACCATGACCTCTGACTAGGCCCCTCCAGGACACGGGAGCAGGGCTCAGAAACGCCACCTGTGCACGCAGCATGTCTCACAGGGAGCTCGTGTCTATAACGTGACTGCCAACGGTTGAGTGGGACTCGCTCTGAGGGGAGCACACGGTCTTGGAGAGAAGAGATGGGCTTGTCTCCTCTGAAATGCAGCGGGAACAGCTCAGGGTGGCTTGGCCACCCCAGAGAAACAAACCCAGATATTTGGAGATGTTCGGAGATCCTCTCAGGACTCAAAAGATGGACGAAAAAAGTTGGATGTGGCAAGGGGACCCAGCTGTCTGCAGGGACAAGAGGACCCCAGTCTCTTACACAAGACTGGGGTGCTCTCTTGTCCCTGCTGACCTGGCGACGAAGCCAGGACGCAAGGCATACACCGCAACGCCTACAAACAGGGGAGGCAGAGGTGGAATCAGAGACGGAGGCCTTCCCTCTAAGGTAGAGACAGACGTAGGTCTCAGGTTGGAAGGGCCCCTGCGAACAGAACTGATTATAAAGTATAACCCTGGCCGGGTGGCTCAGTTGGTTGGAGCATCGTCCTATACACCAAAGGGTTGTGGGTTCAATTCCCAGTCAGGGCACATACCTGGGTTTGGGGTCCAATCCCCGGTTGAGTCGCATCCAGGAGGCAACCGGTAAATATTTCTCTCTTGTATTGATCTCTCTCCCCCTCCTGCTTCTTCTCGCTTTAAAATCAATAAACATGTCTTTAGGCGAGGATAAAATAATAAATAAAATAAAAAGTGAGAGAGAAGGAGAGGCAGACAGAGACAAAGAGAAACAGACAGAAAGAGAGAGAGAGACAGACAGAAAGACAGACTTATTTTAAATGATTTGGAATAAAGAAACACCCGGAAGCACATTGCTGGTGATGAGGGATCAGTCCGCAAAGGGTCAACCCAGCTGGCTTCTGGGCCTCCACACAGCGGCACCCTCAGGCCTGGGGAGAAGGCAGGGGCGCCTGCCTGCTCGTCCCCACACGTGTGTTTGCAGAGGTGCCTGATGAGGATAAACCCGGGATGAACTTCTGTGGGAGTGGAGGGCGGGCCCCTAGCTTCCCCAGCAAGACCAATGGAGTCAGCGCCCCAGGAGAGGAGGCACTAAGCCACCGTCAGCTCCTTAGAAGGACTGGGGAGAACCCTCCCCAGCCTGACATCACCTTCCAGCTATGTTACGACTTGTGCTGCTCGAGAGAAATTTCAGATTCTTAGACCATCAAACAGGTCCCCCTCGCTCTGTGACGTTTGGCCTTCGGGCCACGCTGACATCCTTGCCCGCCTCAGGGTCTCAGACCATTACTCTAACTTGTTCGAACAGTTCGCGGTTTCAGTGGTACATTTAGATCCTTAAATATCAGGCTCGTTTGGGCTGCGTACGTGAGCTCGCACCTTCTGAGAGACACATGCAAACTGCTGTCTGCTTACCCGTCATTTGGATCCTCACGGGGCCCTTGGCAGCAGCCTGCGGTGGCAGCTCCACGGTGTGGGAGGACGGGGTGCCTACGGGTACAGGGTCCCTGGGTCAGAGCAAGCTGGGTGCTCAGGAGGCAGGGACAGAGAGTGTCGCTGGTGGGGTCCACCCCTGGGCATGTGATGAGGGGGCCAGGCACACTCGGGGGCAGTGGGAGCCCATGTGGGCTCGAAGGGGAGTGGGCAGAGGGACCCTGAGTGCGCAGAACAGTGCTACAAACAGGACTGGGGGGTGACATGCCCCATGAGAGAATGAGCAGTGTGGAGGGTTCTCCCCCAAGGGAAGTCAATGCCCAAAGCCATCCCAGCCTCTGGGTGAGTGTGGTCACATCTGTGGATCCTGGACCCAGACACGGCGGGAGGGGGGGGGGGCGGGCGGGGGCAGGCTGTCTGGGGTCCTGGTGAGACCAAACTTGAAATATTCTCTGCGTTTCTCCCTCTCAGAGCCCTCAGGCCTCTGCACCCCGAGTTCAGGCTCCTGTGGACACACTCCCACCCGATGACCGCAGGCAAGGTTGGCTGTGTAAGAGACTGGGGCCCTCTCTTGTCCCTGCTGACCACTGACCCCACCGAACTGCCCAGAGGCAGGACCTCACTCTCCGAACCTGAATGCGAATTCCCCAAGAACTGGGCACCTCAATCCTTTCTTTGGAACCAGGTTTAATCTCTCCTGAGTTCCGGGGGGTCGGGGGGCATCCAGGACACAAGAAGCATTCCATGGTGGGGTCTCTGTCACAGCAGCCCCTCCCCAGAGAGGTCATGCTGGACGAGGATGCAGGTAGCCTGAGAGGAGCCAGGGTGTGGATGACAGCAGTGGGTAAACGAATGGGAGCAGCAGCAATTGTCCTTCCTCAGTGGCCACCAGCCCCGCCAGGTGGGGGATGGACGGCGAGGTGTGTGCAGAGTTGTGCTCCCTCCGGCTCCGCTCCCTCCAGGAGCGCTCGCCCGCCTGGGAGCATCTCTCGGCTATAAATACATGTGTGAGTCAGAGAAGGAACGCTCCGCAGCCGGCTCTCCCAGCAGTGGCTCCGCAGCCGTGTGAGGGTCAAGGCCCCTCGCTAGCCAGCCTGCCCTACTTTCCAGTGCAGACGGAGGACCATTAACAAAGGAAGGATTTCTGCTCCTCTGCCCCGCCCCGCCCCAGGCTGGGGAGGGTAACTGCGCGCCCTGCACCCTGGCTGGAGCGAAGAGGACCCCAGGGGCCAGCAGGGAGGTGCCTCACTGTGCAGGGCTGGCTGCCTTGGGACCCTGCAGGCGACTGTGGGACCCCCTCTGGGGAGAGCTCAGGTGTCTGTCTCGATCCCTGCCTCCCTGATTCCTTCCTCCAGACAATAGGTTCATCCATCAAAAACCAATGGAGTCTTAATGTGTCCTGGTCCCACTGCCAGGAGCCCAGCTAACAGGAGTGCAGCCCGGCTACTTCAGGGCAGGCAGAGCCAAGACCCAGATGGGCCTGGAGGGAGCTGGCCTTGTCCCCCCATACCCCCCTTTCCCTCTTCCCATCCTGCCCCAACCTGTCTTTCCTTCCTCTCCCTCCTTCCTCCAGGCTCCAGCAACACAATGGAGCACTGATGTCCGGGACTGGTTCCATGGAGACCCTGACCTCTGACTCCTGACCTCCAAAGCAGCTGAGAAGGAGGAGGTGGGCAGAGCCTGGTTTTCAAGTCTCACAGCCTCAGAGTCTCGGGTACTGGGAACCCCGGATTTCGTGGGCTCTTGCCCCCGGCATTCATACAAGCAACTTGCAGCATTTAGAGGACACTCGGGTGCCCCATCTCTCAGGTGCCCCATGTCTTAAGGGTTTGGAGAAACAGCTATTTTCCTGTCCACACCTCTCCCTGGGTCCCCTTCCCCGAACCCTGCCTCCCTGAGCCACTGACCCCACTGGACACTTGGCCCCACCCTAGTCCCTGCAGGTGCATCCATTTAGGTGAGATCCCCAAATCCTGGACAGAATTTTAAGCCAATCTGGACAGTGTTTATACAACCACGCACATGCTGTGGGACAACTGTGGGGACCACATCAGAAAATAACGTAACATAAAATAAAAGGCTGGTGTGACTTCTCTGTGTGTTCACGATGTCCCGTATTCTCCACGGCCAGCGTCACCACCTACAAGCACAGAAGGAGCACACCAGTTTCCCATGCCCTGCCCGCCGACTCTGCCCGGTCCTCCCTGCTGCCTCTCCCCACCCCCCCAACCCCCCCGCCCCATGCCCAACACCTGCCCACAGGCAGCATCTGCGTCTCCAACCAGAGTTCCTCCTCCACGCTCCAGATGCCACCCCCATGCCTGTCGAACAGGAAGCTGCGTGTGCTCCTAAGTCCCTGGGCATGGACTCTGCCGAGGTGGGGCCGAGGGCGTGTGAGCTGCTCCCCCACCCCCAGACCAGAGCCAGAACCTACATTTCATCCAGATCCCAGCCACTCGTGGGCCCACCAGCGCACACGAGTTTCAGAATTCACATCTCAGAGCTCGAGAAAAGCTTACCCGCTCGGGGCAGGGGGACATGACCTTTAGGGAGAGGTGGAGGCACCTGCCGTACCTTTGGGGGACACCTTTACAATTCCAAAGCAGCTCTCTCCCAAGGCCACCGTGTCTGTGACTGCGCCAGGACGGGCATCAGCGGCACCTGGTTACACCTTCACCTTTGAGTTTGCCCTTCGCTCATTTAAACTGTTTCAAAAGGGGCAAGAGCTGCCAGGCCTGCGGAAGCCACTGACTATTTGCTGTGCCAGTTTAAGAGGAAGATGAGACACAAACAGAACGTTTGCCACCATGGGAGGCGCCATGGGGGGAGGCCAGGTTGGGGCTGGAGTCCCGTGGGAACAGGAAACTTCAAATAATGGGCTCAGCTCCACAAAACCCAGTCAGGCGAGGTGACCAGACGCAGGTTGGGGGAGGGGGGCGGGACTTGCAGAACTGGGCACTCGAGACTGCTGACCACCCAGCCGGGAAGGATCTGCCGCCCCAGGATGCACTAAATGCCACCTTTGTCCGGCAACGCCCTCATTAGTTCCATTTTCTGAGCTGTCACACAGCAGTGTCTGCCCGTCTGGGGCCTCGTTACATTCTGGGGACGGAGGGAGGTGGGTGAACGCTCCTTCTGGGCACATGCTCAGACGTGTCCATTCAGGAGCGGGGGCTGGGGGACCCACGGCCAGGTTGTACTTGAGATGAGGGGCTGCCCGTCACTCCTGCTCTTGGGGAGGAGAGCTGCGTCCTGGACAGGGGGCCAGACACAGCCCGATGGGGTGGGGGGCAGGCAAGGCCATCACCGCCTGTGCCCTGGGCTCTGTGTTCACGATTAAGTCCTTATAGAAAAGGACCCCGCCCCCAGACAGAGTGCCCCAGGGCTGCGGAGGGTCCACGCTGCCCCCACCGAGTGCGGGGCCTCTTCCCTGCAGACCCTGGGCCAGGCCTCTGAGGCGGGTGGGCAGAAGCCGGAGACAGGGTCCTGAGCTGGGCGGCGGGCTCAGTCCCCCCGCCTCTGTGCGACTCGGTTCGCTCCAAGTGACCCGGTGACCCCTGCCCGTCTGCTCTTGTCCTGGCATCCTGGGCTTTGAGCTTCCAGGTGTGGGCTCACCACACCATTCATGCGTCTGGACCGCACCGGGCACCTCTCAGATCCAACCCGCACAAGAGAGACCAGCCCAGCTGCTTGCCGGGCCCGCGGACAGACCCCCTTCCTCCCGAGCACGCTGCCCGCTTGTCACACCAGCGCCATCCTTAACCAACCAGCCTGCGGCCCACGGCTCCCTGCACAGCCGCCTTCCCGTGGGCCTGCAGTGGGGACAGGGGTTCTTCTACAAAAGGGTGACTGCGGCCCATGTCGCTCCCAGGTCTCGCCCCCTCCGCCTGCCCCTTCCACCCCTGAGTGTCCCCGTGTCCCCACACTGCCTCCCGGTCCTCTCTGCTCTGCCGTGGCAGGCATAGCCCCCGCTCCAGTGTGACATGGGCTCGTCTGTCTGGCAGGCACTTATCACATCCCAGTGTGTGTGTGACAGACCCCTGAGGCCTCTGGTTTGGACCCTTCTGATGGGGCACGTGTGGCCTCAGTGGGACCTACAGCCGGTGCCTGGGCTCGAATGGCACCGCCTAGGCTCTGGTCTGCACAGTCAGGTTGCTCCTGAGTCCTCGAGCTAAAAATACAATTGCTGAAATTACGACAAAACACAACCGTGCTCTGCAAATCTGCTAACAGCCCTCCTGCCAATACATGGGCCCGGAGGCAAAACAGCTGCTCCAAGTCCGCTCTTTCGGTGATACTGAAACCAGTGAGGTCACATGGCGTCTTCAATCCCAGGTCAGAGCTGTGACCCATCACCTCCATCACATGGCCACCCTTGCCTCCTTCCTTAGTCCAGCGAAGGGGCTGGAGGTGGGGTCGGCAGTGGATGGCAGCGCATGGCGTAGCTCCTGGGTGGGGGCAGGGGGACGACCTCTGGTCCTGGCCTGGGCCACCAGTCTGCCCCCTGCCTGGGCTCTCCCCCAGTTCCGAGCGATTGTCCCTGGCCCCTGGCCTCTTTCTCCATTTGTTCTGATGCCAGAATCCAGGTGACAAGTAAGTCTGACAATATACTCTGGCCAGTGGGGTGGAAGTGGCCAATATGCCTCTCAGGTCATGTTCAAACATACTTGTCAAGAGCAGACATACTTCCCTTTCACACAGCTTTCTCCCGTTGGCTGGAATACAGATGTGATGGCCAGCACTTGGCAGCCGTCTTAGGCTATGAGTTAGCAACCAAGTGAGGAGGAGACTGCGCAGCAGGATAACAAGAGGATGGTGCCCATCCCAGCCCAGGGACACCAGCCTTTATCTGAAAATTCTGTCTAAGCTGCCTTTTATTTCTTGTCTCGTCTTTCCTACGAAACTTTCCTAGGACTTATATAATGTTGACGAGAATGGTGATGGTTGGCACCCCTGCCTTGTTCCTGATCTTAAGAGGATGTTTTCAAAAGTTTACCATTCACATATGGTATAGGCTTTTCTAAAAGTCTTTTTTTTATATACCCTGAAATAATGATTTCTTTCTTAAATGTTGGTAAAACTTGCCAGTAAAACCATTTAGGTATTCTTTGAAAGGTTTTTATCAACCCTGATCCCATTTAATTTGTTTATGGAACTACTGGGGTTAGTTATTTCTCCTCGGTTTGCTTTTAAGTTACACTGTCCTAGAATTTTGTCCACTTCACCCACGTGTCCAACTATAGCAGCATACGGTTATTCATAACATGTCATCTCTGGCGCTCCTGTGTTGTCCTCTTGTGTTCTCACTCCCTTCACCAGGGTCACCAGAGGCTTGTCAGTTTTCTCAGCCATCTTCAGAGATCAGCTCTCAGCATTGCTGATACCACATGGCATGTTTATTTTAAACTTGACATTTGTCTCCCTTTCCCTGTGTCTTTTCCCCCTCTCCTTTTCACCGTCTTTGAGTAATTACACTGTTCTCACTCTTTCCCTGCAGCCTGCCTCTTCCCTTTAGCAAGTTTCAAAGCTGTGTGCTTGTGTTAGGTTCTTACTGGTTATGTAACCCACCGAGATCTAAAGTGAGCCCTGCCCCGCCATCTGTGCTCTTGCGCATTCGGCATCAGTTTCATCTTGGTGGATGGGCATTGTGGCTATTGTCTTAGTCTACTTTTTAGGTTTAACTGTATATATTTGCTAATTTCTTTCCCACTAACCATGTACTCTTCACGTTTCCCATGTTTTGTTTCTGCTGAATTTGAAATAATTTCTTCAGATCTACCTTCCATTTCTCTAGTTCTTTCTTTAACTATATCTAACTGCAATTAAATCAATCCAATGATCAATGAACCTTTATTTTTTAATTTTATTTTTTTTTAATCCATTGAGTTTTATTTCCATTCATTATATTTTTCATTTCAAGAAATTCTAGGGGGTCTTTTTTAAGTTGGCTTGATCACTTTTTTTTTTTATGGTCACACACTCTTTATTCATATGTTAAATCCCTTTTGATTACTTAAGCATACCTCGATTACTGGCTATTCTACCCTGAAAATCCCATAGTCAAAGTACTTGTGAGTCACATTCTGTTGCCTCTGGCTTTTCTGTGATGCCTTATTGCCTGCATGCTTTATGATTTTTTGCTATGATTTCATGTGTCTTGGGCTTTTACCTGCGGGAGCCCCTTGAGATGGGGCTGAGGTTGGGTCCTCCCACAGTCACTGACTACCTAGAACAACTTGAATTGAAATGCGGGACTTTGGGCCCTCAGGTACCATAATTTGAGATGCCAGCCTCACGAGGGCCAGCTGGTGGTCACAGGTTTTCCCCTCCACTCAATGCCAAAACTAGGGACTGGCATTCCCCTGGCTGGCAGGGTCAGGATGCTGTTCTAGTTCATCCTTATGGAGAGGGTATGGTCCCTTGAGTAGCAGAGGTCTCCCACTAGCCTGCCCTCCTCCAGTTGGCTTTGATCTGTCATCTTCTATCGAGGCCTCCAGGTCAACCTCAATTCAAATTTTCAGTCCAGCAAATGCTCCCCTAGACACAGAGCTTCCCCCAGCTCCCCAGGTTCCTATACACACTCCAGGGTCAGCCTGTGAGTGTGCCTTCCTCACCAGCCAGCTCACTCAAGGGTCTGAGAAAACACCACTCATGTTTTATTCAGCACTTCTGCTTCCAGTGGGAGTGATGATGGGCAGGGAACCAAGTCCCCAGATCTGCCAGAAATCGCAGTCCTCTCTGTGTGTAAGATCCCTGGTGCTAGAAGGGCTCCCCTGCCGGGCCTGGGTGGGGGAGGAGAGGGGAGAGGATGCCCCTGCTGCCCCCAGGTGACCTGTGCTGCTGGAATCAAGGATGTTCCTGGGAGAAACACTCTTGGTAGTTGCCACATAAGAAAATGTAAAGGCCCCTGTAAAACAACAGAGTGCCAGGCCAGCTTTGCTTTATAAAATGCATGGGCTGTAGCTATTTATGTTTGCTGGGCGGGTGTTTTTGTTGCTGTTCTCACCTCACAGCATTTGAGGGGCCCGGCCCTTGTTCCCCACAGGCCGCATGCCTGCTGCTGGGATCCCACTCGGTGGGGACAGATGCTCACCCAGCCTCAGCCTCTCTGTTCCTGAGACAGCCCAGCGAGTCATGAAATGACCTTGTATCACCCGCAAAGGCCACTGGACAGAAAGCCCCTCTGTTGGGCCACGGTGGACAGGGCCACTGTTTGCTGAGAAGTGCCTGGGTGAGCAGAGGGGGCTCCAGTGACCCAGGGAGGCGCCTCCCTACCTGGGAGATGTGAAAGGCACAGCCACAAAACGCAGAGGAGTGCAGCCGGCACAGCAGGGTGCTCGGTGATAAAAATAAAACCGTTTCTGCACACATCGCACTGGCGGTTACAGCCACTTCACTTCGCACGTCCTTTTGTCTTCATCCCTCCCCACTGTTCTGCAAGGACTTGCCAGGCTTTGCAGACTCCCCAGGAGGCCCACTTTGCAATAGCCCCAGGGCCATGGCTCCCCGGTGGGCAATCCCAGCCCAGAGCTCCTCTTTCCTTTGGTTCCATCCAAGTTCCGGGAGGAGGCTCACTGGCTGGGGTTGCCCGAGAGGCTGCGTATGTATGTGGTTTGTCGTGGGCAAGGGCGACCTGCTAGGTCCAGCTGGCCGTTCATCTTGCCAGTCCTGGTCCTCAGTGTCCTACATGTCCGTGGCCTCCAGTCCAGGCCGGTGCAGTTTGTTGGCTATGGCTTTCTAATTTTTGGACACCTTTCTGTTGTCCCCAGTTGAATGAGGCTGGGTTTGGGCGAGTGGGGGATCCCTGGGCTGGCTGGCCTGGGAGGGGGGTGGGGACTGTAGGGAGTGGGGACTCTTGGGCTCCCCTGGCACTGGTCCCACAATCTCCCTTTCATTTGGCCCTTTGCCCCTGTTGGTGGGAAATCCATCCCCTCTCCCAGGGCTTCCACTTGACCGTGGTCCTCCAGGGGCATTAGCCAGAACCCTGGGACATGCGCAGAGGGTCCTCCCTCCTTTCCCGAGCCCCCTCCCCACAAGCCTGACCATGGCTAAGGGGTCCCAGAGCCTCCTTCTCCTGCCTTTGGCCTGGGCCTCCTGAGTTGCATTGGAGGAGGCAGGGCAGGACCCAGACACACGTAAGCCTGGCCCAGGGTCCAGCACCTGGCCATGGCTCAGGTCTACTCTCCTGGAAGTCACCTGTCCTCCTGGGATAGGAGCAGCAGCAGCCCCTCCTCTCAGGCTGTGTGACAAGGAGCTTGCCTGCTCAGTGGGGCAGGCATGGAGCAGGACCCTCCCACAGTGAGAAACACACAGCACATGTGGCAGGCATGTCCTTGCCCCTCCTGTGAGTCCCAACACCCTGATTCCCATGGGGGTTTCTCCCCATTCTCACCTGATGAGGTTCTCTGGGATTGACCCCACCGTCTCTGCTCAAGTGATGGGCAGTGTCCTGGCCTGATTAATCAATGCGCTCTACCCCTGGCCCCACCACTGTGATTGGCTCAGGATGAGCATGTGACTCAATCCTGGCCAATGAGCTTCTTCCCTGAGACTTTAGCTAGAACCAGAAGGAAAGAGGCCCTCTCCACTAGAATTGCCCTCCTGGGAGAGAGGACCTTGGGGCTGGCTGGGGCTTTTGAGAATGAGCCTAACAGAAAGTTACCAGAGCCGAGGAAAAAGCAGACAGATGACCCCTGGGGTGAAAGCACATCTATTCCTGGGGAGAGTGACCCCTGCGTGCACTTAGCTGATTATAGCATCCCTGCCTTGAGGGTGAGCAGCCAGGGTCTCATGTCCCTGCCGTGACAGGTCAGAGTGGTGGTGTGCAGACTTCGCTTCCGGATTTGAGGCACACACCAAACATCAACGGATGAGCAACAGCACGGCCTGTAACTGTCAGAGCGCTCCACAGTCAGCGACGGCGCGCTCCGGAAGAAGCAAGTGCCAGGTTCTGTCAAATCACACAACGAATATATATTTGTTATAGGAAAATGAGAAAACGTAGGCAAGCAAAACAAATATTTAAGGCCATCACCATTCCAACGTGACCGTGGTTGAAGCTTGCCCTTTCTAGACATTTTCCTGTGCAAAAATTACACCTGTCAGCATCCGCGTATTTATAGAAACGGGTCACTGCTCTGCAGTCTGTGTTATAGTCCCACCTCTTTCGCTTTATGTATCATGAGCGTTTTTCTATGGCGGCAAGGATATAATGCAGCCATCATTTTTCATGGCTACATGGACTTCATCGTGGAAATCAGCGATAATTTACATGAACAATCCCTTGTTATCGGGCTTTTGAGTCCTGTTGCTTTCCCTCGTTTTCACTTTGAACATCTTGTAACTGCATCAGTTTGCATATTTGTGCAATTAATTCCTTGGAGTTAACGGCAGACGTGGAATCACGTGTGTCTACTGGTTGCCATAGACGGCAGGCTCACAGGCTCCGGGGCCCGGTTACGCTTTCTCATGATATTAAGACTCCACCCATCTCGAGGGTGAACTATGACTTCCCATTAGAATTTGCAATTCTTATCTCCCTGAGCATTCTTGTGGAGTTGCTGGCTATTTGTGTTTCTCTTTTGGGGACGTTCTGTTTATCACTTTAAATGGGTGATATGTTTCTGTTTGATTCCCTCCGGACTAGATCCTGAGTCTTCGAAGGGTTTGCCTGTCAGTAGATTGTTTGGGAGGTGGTCCCAGGACCCACCAGGGAGTGAGAGAGTGAGCTGGAAAGAGAAGGCAACCAGTGAGGGTCTTATAAGCTACTTGCCCCAGTCCCCCCTGGGTTAAGACATCCCTCCCAAGAGTGAGAAAGCTGGGGGATTCACACACACACACACACACACACACACTCTGTCAGGTACTGTTAAGGCTGCTGGCTTGGGGGCATGGGGGACATAAGACCCAGGACTCGGGCCAGCAGAGGGCAGGCCCAGAAAAGAGGCTCAGGGGGTGGTGGCAGGTGGGCGGGTGGGGGCACCTGACAGGGTCAGCCAGGCTGCTTATCTTTCTCTTGGTCATTTGAAAGCTCTCTTTATAGCTCAGTGTTGATTGATCCTCATTTTATGTCATAAAGGCTGAAATTCCTGCCCCCCACCAAAGTCACTTGCCGTTCTATTTTGTTCATGGGATACTTCTGCCACCCCAAAAATTAATTAATAATTTAAATCTTAATCCTTATAGTTTCTGCCTTTATGCTGTGTTAGAGTATATTTCTTCACTCTGAGAGAACACAAACATTTATTTCTTGTATTTTAACCATTTTGTTTTAAAAATAAATCTTTCACCCACCTAGCACTTGGCCTTTTGAGTCTTCACTGGTTTTGGGGGGAGGATTGGGAAGAGGTGCACGCAGGGCTGCGAGACCCCAGTGACCCAATTCTGATTTTGTATCTGCAACAGAAAAGGGGGTGAATCTAGACAAAGATCAATGACATGAGAAGTCCCTCTTGTAAGCAGTAAGAGCAAACATCTCTGCACAGGTTGTCCCTTCCTCCTCCGGCCACCTGCTTGGACCCCAGGGCGGGTGGTGGAGGGGGGGGTGGCTCCAGGCTCAGGAGGAGCTGAGGCCCCGCTCTGCTATCTGCCGCAGGGGGTGAAGGGCGATGGCACACTGAGGCTGCCCATGCGGGCGGTTCCTGCCTTTTCGGGGCAAGGCCAAGGAGGGAGCCACGCAGCCTCGGAACTGCTCCCAGACCGCAGTGGGCTGTGCTCTGCTGCACCTGCGGCTGGGAGTCCCTCTAGGAGGGGCAGGAAGTCCGTCTTCAGGCCGTGGGCCATGTGGCCTCTCACAGCCCCTCAGCGGCACGGTTGCAGCACAAAAGCAGCCACAGACGGTGCACACATGAGTGGATGCAGCTGCGTGTCGGTAACACGAACACAAACTTGAATTTCATGTAAATGTCACATGTTGATATTCCTGAGTCGGCATCCTCGCGGCCTCCCATCCTGTTCTTTTTTTTTTTCCAGGGAAACCTCGGAGCCCTCCGCCGAAGGCCGTGTCCTCTCAGACGACCTATGAGACTCTAGGCAGCGGTTCTCAACCTGTGGGTCGCGGCCCTCTCACAGGCGTCGCCTAAGACCATCGGAAAACACATCTATAATTACATATTGTTTTGTGATGAATCACGATGCTTTAATTATGTTCAATTTGTAACAATGAAATTGGGGGTCACCACACCATGAGGAACTGTATTGTCTGTCCCACTCTCTCCCACCTTCTCTCCCCCGAACACGTCACAGAGGGGCCTTGGATGCCGCCGGCCGGACCTCCCCGTGGACATCTCGAGGGTCATGTCCCTCCGAGCAAGGACGGCAGATGTCTCCAGGGCACAGACACCCAGGGAAGGTGGGCTCAGATGGCGTGTGGACTCCGCACATTGGCCCACGCGTGCTGCTTCTGGGACACAGCCCCACCTCTGCCCGGGAGCTCAGGTCACAAGCTGCCAGCCGTCGCCAGCACGGCCCCGTGACGCTCACACCTGGGGGCCTGCTCTGCTCGGTGCTGCAGGAGGCACAGCATGCCGCTGTCCTGCTTGGTGAGGTGGCTTAGCTGCGCCCAGTCCCCACCCGGGCTCATCCTAGTTGCCAAGGGTCAACACACAGACCCCAGGGACCCAGGTGGCATCTGGCCTGGTCGTGCTCGGAGAAAACAGACTTCCCCACGGCCTCTGCACAGACACCGGGCGTCAGCGCTGGCCGCAGGCTCCGCACCCCAGTTGGCCTCCATTTCCTCTGCCGGTGCCAAGTCCAATGTCATGAAGCTGCCCCTGTGTTTCCTCCCAGGAGTTTTATTTCTTACATGTGGGTCGTTGGTCCATTTTCAGTTAATTTTTGTACAGGATGTTAGGGAAAGGTCCAGCTTCATTTCTGCATGGGGGCGTCCAGTTCTCCCTGCACCACTGTTGAAGGGACTGTCCTTTCCCCGCTGAGTGGTCCGGCGTCCTTGTCAAAAACCACTTGACATCGGTGTGAGGGTTCGTTTCTGGACTCCGTGCTGTTCCACTGATCTGTCTGTCTGTCCTCGGAAATCAGAAGGAGCCTCCGTGAGTCCTCCTCTAAGTGTGCCTGGGAGCAAGCTGCGTCAGGGTGCTCACCTCTCCCCAGCCTCAGCGCCCCTCCCACCCCCCCTGCACGCCCTCCCCCCACCCCCCACCCCCGGGCAAACTGGGCAGGAGGAGGGAGACGGAGCCCTCCCTCCCGTGAGGACGGGGTGGGGGAGTGGGCCTGGCTCTCCTTGAACTTCAGAGACTGTGAGACGGTGCAGATGGACCTGACTTACCAGGGCCTCGGGGCCATCGCGGTGACCCCTGCGTCTCTCCTGTCTCGGCACTTGCTGCTCCCAGTGGGCAGTGCTACCTGTTCCATCCCTTACGCTGCCTTCTCACCTTTAGCCGCAGCAGCCCAGTTGCTCACACTGGCCAGCCTCGGGTCCCTGCCTCGTCGTCTCATGGTCCCTTTCTCCTGTCCCCTCCTGCTGGGCGTGTGTTCTGTGGCCCCACGAAGACCTGCCAGCCCCTTGCTGTTACCTTTGCACACGTGTGTCTCCATGAGCCACGGTGTGTGGCCTTCTCTCCATGCCAAGGTTGGCATCCACATAGCGGTCGGGGCCGGGGCCACATCCCATCGGCATCATGTTTTGTCATCGGCTCTGCTGGAACACGCAGCGTCCAGGCGGCGCTCTGGGCTTCTGGATAACGCTCCGTAAGACGCTGGCCGCAACGAGCCACGTCGTCCAAGTTCCCGCCCGGAGGACTTCAGGGGCCAGAGGCAGACAATGAGTGAGCAGACAGGTGGTTGGAGGAAAGTGTTTGGAGAAAGATGGAGCCGGCTGAGACAGCCAGGGGTGCCGGGTGGGCCGGGCTGGGGCCTATGCTGTAAGAGCACCTGTGAGGTCACACGTGAGCAGACAGCTGAAGGGGGATCACCAGGTGCAGCAGATGCCTGGCCAGCGGGAGTGAGGCCGGAGTTGGGGTGTAAGGTCGAAAGGGTTGGCAGGTGAGGAGGCAGGTTCTCCTGGGAAGTAGCAGCCCTGGGAAGGGGCCTCTCCAGGTGTTGTACCCAGGATGGCGGGGGGGAGGGGTGGGGGGGGGGGCGGGGTGCAAGGACAGAGCAGAGGTGTCTTGGCCCGGGAGGACGGGTGGCAGTGGGGAGGGGGTGGTGGCAGTGGGGAGGGTTCTGCCGCAGTGTTTGATTTCTCTGTTGTGAGGCTGTTTCCAGGGTCCAGCTACTGCCAGTGGCACAGCCGTGGAGCGCGTCCTCGTCCCAGCTTCAGGAGAGGCACCCAGAGCAGAACTGCTGATGTCGGATGTGCAGGCTCAGACACGCTGGGCTTGACTCCAAGTCTCAGACACGCCTGGACCACGTGCAGGCTGTCCTTGGCTCTGACTACCAACCTTTCTGGGCGCACCTAGCTACCTCCCCTGCTCCACCCCTTCCTGCTCCCAGCAAGGTTTCCTGCAGCATCACCGGCACCACTGGGAGCTACTTAGAAACGCCGCCTCCCAGCAGCCCGGACCCTGCACCAGATCCGCATGGAGCCAGGAGATGTGCGCGTTACCTCTGAGAAGCTGCGCTCCATCCCGACACTAAGCGTCGCCTGCATGTTGACAAGCACTCGGGTGATCTGATGCAGGTTGGAGAGGACCCTCCTCCCAGGGGCGCAGGTGCAGCCCCCTGCGCTCTTGTTAAGGCCCCTCCTTTTGCCCAGCACCCTGGGGCCCATGGGTGAGGTCTCAGCCCCTCCCGATGGCCAGTGTCCTCTGCTAGGTCCCAAGGCCAGCACTCCTGGGTCCCGTGCAGTCCCAGGGCAGAGCCCTGATGACGGTCGTCAGCAGAATAGCGGCCCCAAGACAGCCATGTCCCAATTCCTGGAAGCTGTGAGCCTGCTAGGTTCCATGGCAAAGGGGAGTGCAGGCTGCCCTCAGCAGACCTTGACGGGAGCTTGTCCGCGATGATGGAGGTGCTGAGCGTGGAGGGAGGCAGGGGAGGACAGTGACCCGAGCCGAGCCGAGGACTCGCCCAGGTGGCAGCTGTGAGATGGAGGAGGGGGCACGAGCCAAGGAGCACCGCAGCCTCAGCAGCTGGAGGAGGCAGGGAGGTGGCTCTGCCTGGAGCCGCCAGAGGAGCCGCCTGCCCACACCTCCTTGTCAGCCCAGGGGACTGTCTGAGCCGCTGGCTCTGGCTTGTTCGGTGCAGCAGGAAACGCAGAGTCGATCTGGAGTCGGGACCAACCCGCGGGAGGCTCCCCAGCTGACCTCTGCTTGGGGACTCTCTGCTGGCCTGGGACCCCCTCCCTGAGCCCCAGGCTACTTTCTGTCTCCCCACTGCACCCCAGCCCCAACATGCCTGCCTAGAGCCATGGGGCAGGGCAGCCCCCAGCCCCTGGCCTGGACCCCCAGTGACCCACAAACGGGACCATAGAAAACACCAGCTCCAAGGGCAGGGACTGGCAGGAATGGTGGCCTTTTAAGCCCTGGGTGCCCCCGCCCCCAGAGATTCAAACCTTCGGGGATAGGGCTACCTGCTAGAAACACCTCGGTGACCACACCCGCCCCCTAGGGAGACAGCCCACCCGGATGGACGGTGGCAGCATGTCTGCAGCACCCTCGGTCCCTCAACCACACCCACAGCCCTGCTGACATCACAGGACGACTGTCCACAGACCGGGCTGGGCTGGGTGGCCGCTGCCGGCCACGTAGGGATGAGGATGAAGGCTGGTCCCGGGAAGTGAGGCACAGACCAGCCCCGGCAAGCGGCTGAACTGCCCTTTGGAGGAGAAAGTTATTTCTATTTCTATTTCTATTTTACTAGGTCTTCCTGTCCAGAGCACATCACATGGCTGTATTTTTCCTGAGGTCATCCTAGTCCCACTAGGACCTCGGACTCCTTTTCATAAAGGCACCACTGAGTGCATGAGGCCACCGTCCCCTGCCTCCCTCCAACCCGGCAGCTTAGTCTCTCCATCCATGGGATCCAGGGAGGGGAAGGAGCTGCAGAGCACTGCCCAGCCTCTGCCAACTGCCCAGCTGCCTGGGCGCCGGGGCCGGCCAACCCCACACCCGAGGCCGTGGAGCTCCCAGCCAGCTGCTCCCTCCTCAGAGCCGTTCCCTGCCTGTCCAGGCAGCGGTGGCCCATGCACAGGGCTCCTCAGGCCAGCAGGGCGGCCGGGGCGCAGGGTGGGAGCGGAGCCCCTGGCTGTGCTGCCCACGAAAACAGAGCGGTGACCAATGGCCGCCGTGGTGACAGAGCTGGGCCTGTGGGAGCCGGAGCCGGGCCCTCTTCCCAGCACCGCCCACCAGGATGCCAGGGGCCAGGGGCCCCAAAGTGTCTGGGAATGTCCAGTATCGGCCGGGGGCGAGAGTTTCCAGCCGCCCGGGGCGCAGGGAGCCTCCAGGAAAACAGTCTCAGATAAGGCCGGCGCGCTTGCCTTCCGGGCCCTGCTGCTGACTTTGGCACTGCCAGCGCCCACTCAGGGACCCGGCGCTGGGGACAGTGGGGACTGGAGCTGGAGGGAGCTCGAACCTTCCACGTCCAGGTCCAACTCACAGGAGGAAAGGGGTCCCATGGGGGGCTGGGCCCTGCCCAACCCACACCTCACACGCTGCTCCTGTGTTCCCACCACGTCCCACGGGAGCCACTGACCCTTGTCTGGCCACAGAGGGTCTGCTGACAGCCGCAGCCTGAGCACCAGCGGAGACAGGACAGGAGGCTCCCTGGGCCCGGGGACCCTGAGCGGGGTCTCGGCTGAGCACAGCTCCTGGCGGTGGGCCTTCTGTGGTGTTGGCTTTCACTGTGCCTTTAGTCTGTCAAAGCCACACCAGCACATGGGCGTAGAAGTCCGAACAACACTAGGAGAAAACCCACGTGCCGGCCTGGCCCCGCCACCGGCAGCTGCCTCCCTCCGCCTCTCCTGCCACCTCCCGCCTGGACCCGTGCTCCCCAGGCCCACGCTGTCTTCCTCCCGGCTCCCGGTTTCACCGAGCCACAGTGCAGTGCCTGCCCAGGGCAGTCCCTGTTGCCACACGAAGGAAGGCTGAGCCCCCACTAACCACCCCCACGCCCCCACCCCCCCACCCCGAGCTCAGAGGCCGCCAGGAGCTCAGGGCTGGCCCTGGTGACCTGCGACCCCAAGGGCGGTCAAGACGGAGCAACTCAGGCCCAGCGTTGCCAGGAAGGGGTCGGGGCCACAGCCCGGCCAGGAGCTGCCAACAGCCCAGCTGGATGGTCAGAGGAGGGGCCCCCAACATTTCTGCCTCATCCTCTCAGGGGCCATGTGCAAAGTTAGCTTCCACTTCTCACACTGGGGGCAGGGGTCCAAGGCCACCCAGGGCTGGAGCTTCACAGCCGCTTGTTTGTAGAACTTGGGGTTCCTGTGGTTTGACTGCATCGACTCAGTGGGGGATGGGGGCCATTACCAAAAGGAGAAAATGGTATTTGACCTCTGGCCGAGACTCTGCCTGAGGCCCTGCCTATGTCCCTCGGCCCAGAGATGAGGGGCCACAGGCTGGGAAGGGAGGGGAGGCCCCATTCATGCACCCAATGGAGAGTGGGGCCTCCAGAGGGCGGCCCACAGGGGGGAGCAGTAAGGGACCTGGGGGAGGAGGCCGTCCAAGGGGTGGGTCCGGCCTCGTTCTGGGCTCAGGCTTCCTGCCCTGGCCTCGCTTTGGAGAAGAGCACCTGCTTTCCCACCCTGAGGGGCACAGCCTCCCGCCCGTCAGCTGGGACCCCCGCCATCCCCTGAAGGGGCTTCTCCCTCATGGCTGTGTTCTCTCCCCCCGCAAGCGCCTGAGCAGAGCTGGGCCGATAGGAGTGCAAGGCTCCGGGAAATGGCCAAGAGAACATTCCTCGGTAAGCCCCTGGGCCCAGTCCAAGGCCCAGCGACGAGGCAGGAGGCGCACTCTGCCACGGCCTGGCGGGGCTGCCCTGCCTGGGGCCAAGGAGCCCCCCTTGCCGGCCCCCTCCGGCGCTGCCATATGCAACACCCCACTCCTGGTACCACTTACCTGTGTCCACATGCTTCCGACTGCAGACCCAGGTCCACCCTGGGTGTGTCTCCTGCCGGCTCAGACACAAGCAAGTGCCCTTGACAGCTGCCACAGTGACACAACGGGGACTCGGATTCGGGCCCTGCTAAGTCACCGGGCCCTGTCCCCTCACACTCAGGGTCTGTTTCTCCCTCCATGGTGGCCCAGAGGCGTCCCCACGGTTGGCATACTTCAGGAACAGTGGGCATCTCTTTCCCAGGAGGGTTCTGATGGCTGGGCTCAGGCCACATGACCATCCCTGGCCCATCTCCGCCCGGGAGGAGTGGTCCAGCACACCCACATCTGAGAATGGGGATCCCCAGTTACAGGTCAAGCAGATACAAGACCTGCAGGATTCACAGAGTGAAATCTGGGAGAAACGGAGTGTGTGGCCATGGGGCTGGGTCACACTGACTCGGGGACATGCAGCCAATGGAGAGTGGGGCCTCCTGTTACAAGGCCGGAGTGCAGATGGACAGATGCTCGTATCATGAAGGAGGAGATGGTGCCAGACGATATAAACAGTGGGGGCCCCACATGTCTGAAATGCCGTGTGATACAGCAAATATCCAGGGATTCTGTCTGAGTAGTTGTAATACCAACGAGTTTTATTGTCTTCCTTTGGCCAATCTGTACTTTCTCAAGTTTCTAAAAGGAATGCGCACACATTTTGTAATAAAAAGGGGGAGCAAGGCTACTGATGACACCTTGGCAGAGGGCTGGGGGGGAGATCCTGGTCCTCCCCTGGCTTTCACAGGACTGGGTACCCCTCTGGGGAACCCGTGGCTCTGTCTTCACCCGTGACGTGTGGGCTGCAGTGGACGCTGGAGCTACTTGCCCGCTACTGGCCATCCTCCCATACAGACATGGCGGGGCCTCCAGCCCAGGCCAAGGGGCCTCACAAAGGCCCATCTCCACCAACGGAGAGCCCGGCCCTCCCCTGGCCATGGGGCTCCCCGCTCCCTGATTCACCTGGCAGGTCCAGCGGTCCCACCTGAACCTGAGGGCAGGTCCCCATGACTGTCCCTCCCACTGTCACCCATCCGCTGCTGAGCTGTGTCAGCAGGGCCCAGCCATCCTGACCCCAACAGCCCCCAACAGTGGAAGATGTGGTTATCTCGCCAGAAATGCGCCCTACTACACACACCACCTGCCCCTGGTGCCCCACAGTTCCACGGGCACAGTCACCCCAAACCCTAGCTGGCCACAGGCTGCTGCTCGAAGCCTCTCCCAGGATCACTCAGTGGTTCCTCGCTGCCCCTGCTTGCCAGCAATTAGCGATCCTTTTAGAAAATAAAAACTCAGAACCCAAGTATTGATCTCCTGGGAGGCTCGGCCCATTTCCTGATGAATAATTCACTGTAAAGCAGGCCCACTGCTTACATTTAAGATTCGCATCAAGCAAATGGATGGAGATACTTAATTTGACGGAGAGCATGTGCTGGCACTGGGGAGCCACTGGCCTGAGCCCAGCTGCGCTGCGGGTGAGGCCATCTGTGGCCAATCCCTAACATCTGGCCTCTTGGCCTCCCAGGGTGACAGGCTGAGTTCATGCAACCTGCCCACAAAAGACAAAGAAAGGTACGTTTTGCCTCAGAGCTCTCAGACAAATGCATCACTGCGGCGTTCAGGAACACTCCTACTTCCAGCCAAGATGGAGTGGCAGGGATCGGATTTAATTTCCTGCCAAAGAACAGACAAAACATGTGAAACCAGGGTTTTCAAGGTGCTGGACACCAGGCGACAAAGAGCCAGGAAGCCCGAGGGAAAGGAACAGAGGAGGTGAGTGCCCCAGCTGTGCCTGGGGGGAGTTTCCAGGCCACAGGGCAGGGAGGGGAGCCTGGTGGACTTGCTGAGTTCGGGATGCTGAGAATCAGGGATACCCAGGCAGCTACAGTTTGCAAGATGGAGAACCAGAGAGAAGCGTGCTGCACTTAGGGAGACGTGGAGTTTCACCAAGTAAGCAGCAGAGGACCATCAGCAAACTCAGTTAAAAACCTTCCCGTGAAGACAACCCCAGGCCTAGACGGCTGCCCTGGGGAATTCCATCAGACAGTCAAGGAAGAACTAGTAGCAATTCCACATAAACACTTTCACCGAATTGGAAAGAAAGAAAGCATTCCCACGTCATCCTATGAGACCAGCATTTTCCTGACACAAAAATCAGACACAACATTACAGGAGAAAAATGCAGACCAAAACCTCTCATGACGTAAATAAAATTCTAAATAGACGTTTGTTAAATGGAATCCAACAATATGCAAACAAGATAAGACATCAGAACCAAGTGAAGTTTTAGCCCAAGAATTTCAGGGTTGATTGAACATTCAAAATTCAGTCAACAGAATTCACCATATTAACAAACTAAAAGAAAAACAATACGATACTCTCAGTAGACACAGGAAAAGCACATGACAAAATCCAACATTCATTCTGATAAGAATTCTCAGCAAACTAGAAATAGAAGGGAACTTCCTCCACTTGATAAAGGGTGTTTACAACAAAACCTCCCGACTGGTGAGACTGAACGCTCTCCGTCTACGATCAGGAACCAGGGAAGGATATCTGCTCTCTCCACTTCCATTTAGAATCCCAGCCGGGGCGATAAGCAAGGAGGAAAGAAGAAGCACGGCGATTGGAAAGGAAGAGATAAAACCATCTCTATTTGCAGATGACATGTTCATCTCTGCAAAAAAATTAATGGGATCTACAAAAAAGCTACTAGAGCTAATGAGTGAGTTTAACAGGTTTCCAGGATCACGATCTGCCGGGAGCCGGTCCATGCTTGCTGTTTCAAGGGACGTGGCATATATAGCATACTGTTCTTAATATGTTTGCTCCCCTTAGCGCTGTGTGTTTTAACCAAGGTCACCTCTCCGAGAAAGGTTGTTTCCCCAGGTAGGAATTTTTCCCTGAAGTCAGGGAGGGGATGCCTCTCCTAGAAAGGTTGTTTCCCCAGGTAGGAATTTTTCCCTGAAGTTAGGGAGGGAATAAAACCCCTCAACTAAGTGCCAGGCGGGTAATTAATCACTTTAACTATGAACAATCATGCTTAAGCTACAGAATCTTTACTCCCTGGAATGGAGATAAGAAACACCCTAACCTTTGTAATAGAGATTGATAGGATTGAATCAACTGGTATAAATACAGATGTAATAAGACAGCAAGACACAGAACTTAGGAGACAGAAAGAAGACAGCACCTACACAGAACCTACAGACAGAAGAACTTCGCTGGAGAGAACATGGCAAAAGATCCTGGACTGAACCTGACTACAGAAATTGGCAAGAGAACCTGACTAGAACCTGGTGACTGAACCTGGCTGGAGAACCTGGACAGAACCTGGCTGGAGAACCTAGCAAGAGAACATGGACACAGAACCTGGCTGGAGATCTGAGCCAGAACTTCGCTGGAGATCCAGACCAGAACACCGCAGGAGACCCTGACAAGAGAACCCGGCTATGATGATCAACTGAACGCTGCCTCCGTGTCACTCCTTCTTCGCCGACTCCGTCCACATCTTTGGGGACCCCTGGACCCGCTGGGGTTGGACCCCGGCAACGATCAATATACAAAACAACTGTATTCCTATAGACTAGCAATGAACAACTGAAAATGGAAAAGAACAATGCCATTTATAATTAAGTAAAAAGTGAAATGTTGAAGGATAAATCAGACAAAAGATGCATAAGACTTCTACACATAAAACAATAAAACACTGCTGAAAAAAATTAAAGAGAACCTAAAAAAAAATAGAAAATTTTTGTGTCTGTATGGGGTGGATCACTCAATATTCTTAAGTTATCAGTTCTTCCCAAATTGAGCTGTAGCTTCAAAGTCAGTCCAGTGGAGAAAAGGGAGTCTTTTATTTTCTAACTGATTTTTCCTTTGGCGAGAGAGGAAAGGAGAGAGAGAGAGAGAGAGAGAGAAACATCAATGTGAGAGAGACAAATGGATGAGTTGCCTCCCCAATGCACTGTAAGGGGCAGATCCAACCGTGCCCTAACTGGGAATCAAAACGGCAACTTTTCGGTGTGTGGGACGACGTTCAACCAACTGAGCTACACCGGCCACGGGAGTCTTTTTAACAAATGCTGTAGGAGCAACTGGCGGGCCATATGAGGAAAAATAAACATTTATCTACACCCTGTACCATATGCAAATATCAGCTCAAAATGGACCACGGATCTAAATGTAAAACCTGTAACTGTAGTTTTGTCTTCTTTCTAGAAGAAAAAATAGGAAGAAATCTTTGTGACTTTGGGTTAGACAAAGATTTCTTAGATTCAATACCAAAAGCATGATCCTTAAAAGAACAAACTGATAAACTAGATTTCATCCAAATTTGAAACTTCTGCTCTTTTTAAAAAAGTTTTAATCCTCCCCCAAAGACATGTTCATTGATTTTTTTAGAGAGAGGGGGATGGAGACACAGAGAGAGAAATATCAATCAGTTGCAACCTAGGTATGTGCCCTGACTGGGAATTGAACCCATGCCTTTTGATGTATGGGACGAAGCTCCAACCAACTGAGCCACCCAGCCAGGGCTAAAACTTCTGCTCTTCAAAAGTCTCTATTAAGAGAATAAAAGACACACCACAAACTGGAAGAAAACATTTAGAAACTATGTGTCTGATAAAAATTGTATCCAAAATATATAAAGAACTCTCAAAACTCAATAATAAAATTAATAACCCCTTTCAAAAATGAGCAAAGAATTTGAACATACAATTCACCAAAGAAGATACTAGTACACATGTAGTAAATTAAAACACAAAAAAATTGCTCAATATCACTAGTCATCAGGGAAATTAAAACCACAATAAGATACCACTATCTACCTATTAGAATGGCTAGAAATGACAGTCTCAGTGTTGGTGAAGACGTGGAGCAATTTGTACACTGCTGGTGAGAATGTACATCTTTTAAAAACAGTTTGGCAGTTTCTTAAAAAGTTACACATATATTGCCCTAACTGGTTTGGCTCAGTGGATAGAGCATCAGCCTGTGGACTCAAGGGTCCCAGGTTCAATTCCGATCAAGGGCATGTACCTTGGTTACAGGCACATACCCAGTAGGGAGTGTGCAGGAGGCAGCTGATCGATGTTTCTCTCTCATCGATGTTTCTAACTCTCTATCCCTCTCCCTTCCTCTCTGTAAAAAAATCAATAAAATATATATATATTTTAAAAAGTTACACATATATCTCCCATATGATCCAGCCATTTTACTCCCTAAGGTAAGTGAAGGCACACACCCAAAGAGAAACTAGTACATAAATGTCCATAGCAATTTTATCTGTAAAAGCCAAAAACTAAAAGCAACCCCAATGTCCACCAACAGGGCAATGGATAACCAAACTGTAGCGTATCCATGCAATGGAATTCTAATCGGCAGTAAATAGGAGTGAAACACGGAGTCACACAGCAACACAGATGGATCTCAAGGTAGCGATGCTGAGGGACAGAATGACTCCACTTAGATCAGACGTAGCAATGCCAACCAATCTCCCGTGACAGAAAGCAGACCAGTGGTTGCCTGGAGATAGGGGGCGGTACAGAGGGCAGAGGGAGGGATCACAGGGGGGCACAAGGAGATTTTGAGGGTGATGGATATGTCATTATTTTGATTGTGATGATGGTTTTATAGGTGTATACATGTGTCAAAACTTGTCAAATGGTGTACTTTAAATGTGTGTAGTTTCTGGTATGTCAATTTTATATCAATAAAGCTGTTTTTAAAATTCTGAATAATGACATCTGTAAAATGGCAGAATAAGAACATCCAAAGAGCCTCTTATGCATAAAAGCAAAGAGAACAGTGGCAAAATTCAGTGAGTTCTCACTAGCATATCTGAGCAAGCAGAAGAAAGAAGTTGCCAACTTGAAGAAAGGTCGGCCTCCAGTCTGAGGAACAGAACAAAAACATAACGAGGAACAATGAGCAGAGCCCAGACCGGTGGAACACCACAAAGCAGACCAAAGTACACATAAGAGGGTCCCAGAAATAGAAAAAAGGAGCACAAAGAATATTTTAAAAAATAATGGCCAAATTTCCCCAAAATTTGATGGAAAACATTAATCTACACATTGTAGAAGCTCAACAAACTCCAAGAAGGATAAATGCAAATTACTTCACAACTGGACACATTTAAATCAAACTATGAGAAGTCAAAGTCAGAGATCCTAAAATAGCAAGAGAGCAGTGACTCATTACATACAAGGGATCATTAATAAGATGAAAAGCTGATTTCTCATCAGCCATGGAGGCCAGAAGACAGTGGGAAGCCATATGCAAAGTACAGGAAGATAAAGACAGTTAACTAAGACTTCTATATGCAGTAAAACTGTCCTTCAGAAATAAAAAGAAATTAAGGGGAAACAAATCACAAAATAAAACAATAAAATTATTATTTCACTTATATTTTCACTGTAAATATATAAAATGAAAATATATAAAACTTTCAATGAGCCAAAACCGGTTTGGCTCAGTGGATAGAGCGTCGGCCTGCGAACTGAAAGGTCCCAGGTTCGATTCCGGTCAAGGGCATGTACCTGGGTTGAGGGCACATCCCCAGTAGGAGATGTGCAGGAGGCAGCTGATCGATGTTTCTCTCTCATTGATGTTTCTAACTCTCTATCTCTCTCCCTTCCTCTCTGTAAAAAATCAATAAAATATATTTTTAAAAAAAAACTTTTAATGAAATGAACAAAATTAAATAAAACCTGAGAGAATTCGTTGCTAGCAAACCTGCCCTGCAAGAAATATTAAAGAGAGGCCTTTAAGCTGAAATGAAAGGACACCACTTGGTAACGAGAATCAACAGGAAGAAATGTAGAGCATTGTTAGTACAGGTAACTCCAGAGGTAAAGATAAAAGACACTGTAAATGTGTTATTTCATTTGTAAACTCAAAAACAGTTAACAGTTCCCATACAAGCCAGCAATTCCACTCTGAGGCATACACCCAAGAGAATGAAAATGTCCTCACAAAACCTTGCTCTGTATTTTTGTTGCAGCGTTACTCATAATGGTGAAAACAACCCAGGTGTCCCTCGACTGATGAATGGATAAACAAAAGGTGGTCTATCCATGCAACGGAATCTTAGTTGTGGAAAGGAAAGTGCTGACATGTTACAACATGGGTGAGCCTCAGAAACTTGATGCTCAGTGAAAGAAGCTATACACCAAAGATCACATGCTATATGCGTGCATTCATGTAAAATAACCAGAAGAGAGAAATCCGCAGAGACAGACAAGAGATTCGCGGTTGAGGGACTTCGAGGAAGAGGACGAGGCGGAGGGATTGCTAATGGGCATAGGGCTTCTGTTTGGGGTGATGAAAAAGCTCTGGAATGAGATAGTGGCGAGGGCTGCACACCTGTGTGTGAATGTTCTAAATGACACTGAACCGTATGCTTTCAGGTGAATTTCAAGATAGGTAAATTATACTTCAATCTTTAAAAATGCCATAAGAGGTGATTTTCTTTTTAAGTAGGTAACTATGATTAAAGGGATGCACCAATGACAGGCCATGCCCTGTGCTCTGTGGTCCCAGGGGGGGGGGGGTGCTGGGCCTGACATCAGGGGAGCAATCCACCTGTGCACCCAGGCAGACAGGTAGCATGTGGGGGCTTGCCCAGGGGCACGGAGGGGCCCACAGAGCTGGTCTCCTCCTGTGACTCTCAAGGAGCAGCTGGCCCCATCCTGACCCCGGATGCCCTTGTGCCAAGAGCTCTGGCATCCTGCCACAGCAGCAGCAGTGTCTGGCGGGCTCCCGGCCCTCTCCTCTGCCCTCCAAGGCCTAATTTACTCTCATCTGCTATTGATTTCTAATTCTAAGGATGCTGTGTTTACAGTGCGGTGAGGTGAGTGTATTCCTGCAGGGAATTCTAGAAGCCAGTCCTCAGGGTGAGGAAGGTGGTAGGCTGGGTACCCCCTGCCCCTTGGTAACTGCCCATCCCTGGAGAACCTGACCTCAGTCCTGGACACCTGGTGCAAGAGGCCTTGGGGTACCAGATCGGGGGGCGTGAGAGCTGGGAGCCCAGGACCATGGTTCATATCTTCACCTTCCAAGAAAGAACCGAAGGCGAGAGGCAGGAACTTGTCCAGGTCCTTGGGGCTGGGCAGTCAGCCTTGAATCCAAGCCCCTAGCTCCCGCTCCTGGGAAATTGTACAAGAGGACTTCAAATTCCCACGTTTTAAGAAATCAGGTATCTGGGCACACAGTTCCTTGGTTGTCTTATCTCCTTTCTGGGTCATGCCTGACTCTCTTGATCTCTATAAATTCTATTCTTTCTGGCATGAACGCAGCCAGGGCAGCCTCCGCAACCCCCCACGTGACAGCCCTGCTTGTGACCCCTTCCTTTTCCGCCTCTGGTCTTGCTGAAGACGTGCCCTGGAAGCTCCCACCTGCCCTCAGGGGCATCTCTTTGGTTGCAGAGGGATGCAGACGGAAGCCTCAGCTGGGCCCCTTCCAGGCAGGGCCCCCAGGGCTACCCGGCCGCCTGGTCCCGGCCCTGTAAGCTTGGCCCCACCACAATCTCTCATTTTGTCCACAGGGGGCTACAGCAGAATGGAGGGTTTTCACCTGTTACCTGGTGTGACCCCACAACAGTGAGGCGGGGGTGGCCGGAGATCCCACTTGTGGGTGATGAGACAGCCTCGGTGGCCCCGGTGGGGCCGGGACACGCGACTGGAGAGGAAAGCGGTCACAGCATCTTACTGACCTTGTGTGTTAGTTCTATTTCTCAGCCAGTTCTCTCGGGCGTTTGGAGTTAGCCGGGATCCAGCCTGCAGCAGTGACTCATCCGTCATCTGTCCTGGCTGGTGGCATCGCTGCAACTCCTGGGCTGTGTCTGACCCGGACGTGCTCCATGGCGGTTTTACTGTTGGCTGCGATGCGGGCCAGCAGCTCACGGTGGATTTTCACACTTATCTTAAAGGGTGTCTCTCATGCCTAATTCTCTAAGATGTTTTTATACAGAATTAAATGATCAGGACGGGGAGTCTCTTTATTAGGGGATGATCACCAGAACGAGCCCTTTATTTGCACAAACGTGAGATTGATGCCACTGGGTTTTTTGGAGGGAACTGTAAAATCACCCTTCGGCTGCCTCTGGCTGTGTTGTGCCAAGGGGCTCACGGTTCCAGCACTGCGCCCGCCTGGCCATTCCACTCCCTCGGTGTTGATGCCAGGTGAGCAGGACACAGGGTCCCCTGCCCTCTTTGCAAGAAAGTGGCTGGGCTGCTTGGAGAGAATGTATGTCTTGGAAAACATCACAGCAAAGGTCTGCTTGCTACTGCAGAGTTTGCAAATATCACAGAACAATTGGAGATCACCCTGGCCTGGAAAAAATTTCACACAACTGATCCACCAGCCAAAAACTTTGTGAGAGAGAAGACAAGAGTAAAGTCCAGGCCATGTTCGTCCAAAGCTCCCCACACCCCAGAGGGAGCTCTCGTTTCGTTTCCTTCAGTTTGAAAACCCAGGTGCCTCTGGGCCCCAGCGCCAGGTGAAGCCACGGCCCCCATCCTCCTGACCCCGCTGCCTCAATCCCTGAGGCAGTCACGGTGGGCTGGGTCGCACTCAGACTCGCTCCCGGCCTGTGTGGCTGCCGGGGAATCACTCCAGGCCCAGGCGGCCAGAGCACGACCACCTGACACATGGGGGCAGCAGAAAGAACCAGAAGGAACCAGGGCCCTCGTGCCCCTGCCCAGAAGGGACACTTCCTTCCCCTCATTTCATCCACAGAGAGATGCCAGTGACCAGGTGGGTGGGCCGCCAGAGACCTCCAAACATAAGCCTGCTAATGCCCCTCTTATGGGTTGAGCGGTGTCCCCCTAAATCCTATGTGGAACCCTAGGCCCCAGCACCTCAGAACGTGACTGTATTTGGACACAGTCCTTACAGAGGTGATTAAGGCAAAATGCGGTCTTTAGGGCGAGAACTGATCCAATCTGGCTGGTGTCCTTAGGAGCGGAGATCGGGACACAGACACACACAGAAGGACAACCGCGCGAGGACACAGGGAGAAGACGCGCCTACGCCCCAAGGAGAGGCCTCAGGGGAACCAGCCCTGCTGACACCTGCGTCTTAGACGTCCAGCCTCCAGACAGGGAGTCAAGAGCCGTCTGCTGTGCAGTCCCAGTCTGCGTGCCTGGTCTGTGGTAGCTGTTACAGCCGCCTGCGCCAATGAAGACAGCCTTGAACTCTGGCAAAAGGCAGACAGAAAGAGCCAAGAGCCCGATTCTCTTAACAAACAGAAAGAACTCGGGGTTGCTGTATCTTCACCATTTAGCCATTTGGGAATTTGGGGACAGCTGGACAGCACGACAGACCCTGGCCCGGCCCCAGCGCCAGGCTGTGCCATCCTCCGCACACTCAGAGCTGCTACATCACCTTTAGTAGCTTCCTCACCTAAGAGAGCCTGGGTGCCCATAAGCCAAAGGCGTCTCCAAGAAGCACCCACCTTCGTACAAAACGGCACTCAAGCTGCTCACCCCATCCCTGTTCCCAAGCCCTCCCCACCGGCAGGAGGAGGGGCTGCCAGCACAGGGAGCCGATGCAGGACCGAGAGCCAGGCTTCATGGTGTGGGCCTCCTCTCCCCCCAGCTTCCCAGGCCTCGTTGGCTTGGCCCCTCCCTGCAGGCCCAGTGGCCCTGGTCCCAGGGCACCAGGGTGGTGCCTGGCAGAAGCGAGGTGACTGCGCAGGCAGAGGCCAGCAGTTCCCTGATGTCCCAGCCCTGTGCAGGGAGTGAGGGTGCTGATGGGTCCCGCAGGGAATGAGGGGTTTTGTCTGATTGTCACATGGCCCTGCACCCCACGGGCTAGGCCAGGCTGAGGGGACTGCCTGTCCTCAGGGAGCAGATGACCCCAGAGCCGCCAGGGGATTCCTGGGCCGAGGGGAAGGGCAGGGAGGGGACAGTCAGCACTGGGGGTAGCGCAGGGACAGCTCGCTCAGCCGCCTGCAGCAGTCCCGCCTCAGTCCTCACACCCCGCAGAGCTGCAAGCACAGCCTAAAAATAAAGGTGTTTCTCCTGGAGGCGCCACGCTTGTGATGCCGCCCCCACCGCGGCCAGCTGCTGGGCTACACAGAGCCTGTGCTGGAAGGGGCTCCGGGGACCATGTGACCCACAGAGAGGGAACCCAGAGTGCCACTGAGAGACCGGTCACAGAGCCCGGCCCAGCGGCTCTGGCATCGCCCCTTCCAGGCCCAGTCACCTCCCCCAGGAGCAGGACTTGGGGGCGTTTCCCTCCCCTCCCCTGGCTTAGGAGGCTTCAAATGCAACTGCACGTGAGTCTCACTGGGGAGAGGGGTTCAAATCTGGATTCCAGTCCCACCCAAGCCCTAGGGCAGTGATGGCGAACCTATGACACGTGTGTCAGAGGTGACATGCAAACTCATTTTTTTTGGTTGATTTTTCTTTGTTAAATGGCATTTAAATATATAAAATAAATATCAAAAATATAAATCTTTTACTATGGTTGCAAATACCAAAAAATTTCTTTATGTGACACGGCACCAGAGTTAAGTTAGGGTTTTTCAAAATGCTGACACGCCGAGCTCAAAAGGTTCGCCATCACTGCCGTAGGGTATCAGGACCTCAGGGGCCGGACCACCAGAGTTAAGTGGGAGCTGGGGCCTTGGACAGAGGCCAGGTGAGTGTGGGACTCAAGGGCCAGGAGGGGGTGGGGGTACAGGCTGATCCAGCACTGGCACCGGGCAGGGCAGCCCCTCACTGACTCTCTCTCCGGACACGGAGGTCCTCTCAGCCTGGGGCTCAGTGCAGGGCACAGAGGTTTGCAGAACCTTCCCGGACCCTTCACTCACCCCTCCCCATGGCTGCCACCTGGGCCCACACAGGAGAAGGTCCTGGGAGAGCTGGGCCAGGCTCTGCTTCCACATCTGGCTTCCAGCTGCCAAGGGCTGCAGCCTCAGCAGACAGACCTGGGGCCGAAGCAGAGCGGGCCGGCTGGTCAGAACTGTGGCTCATGTGCAAAACGAGCGAAGGTCAAAAGCCAAGAAGAGGCAAAGCTGTGTGTGGGCCAGCCTCCTGTCTCCCCAGCAGGGCTGAGGGTTAGAAAAATCCATTTTTCTACAGAATGTCTGTCCTAGGTGCGTCCTGACAGGGCCCAGGCATCGTCCTCCCCTGGGAGGCCACCAGCAAGGCAAGGTCCGGGGAGGAGGCCATAGTCCCGTCTGAGGATCCAGGCCTCCTTGTCCTGCAGCGGGGCCCGTGCTCAGAGGGACCGTGAGGGCAGAGTCCCCTCTGAACAGGAGCAGGTGCTGAGGCAGAGGCTGCAGGTCCTCTGGTCTCCATGTGGCCCCAGCTCTGCCCCAGGCCACCTCTTTGGAGATGTCATCTGGGTTCCTGCTCATCCTTCCTCTGGCCCCAGGGGACAGGCTGGTGGAGCTGAGACTGGAGCAGGCCTTGTGCCCACCTGCTCCTGGGCCTGGCCGTGGTTAGGCCCTGGGCCCAGGCAGCAGCCCTGAGTCTGCCACTGACGTTCACAGGGCCTTTGCATGTGCAGAGCTGCCAAGTCCAGGCCCCTGTCACCGAGGTGGCCGCCAGCTGTCCTAGGTGTGGCAGCCGGCAGCTTCTTGTTTACCTTCCTCTTCTGAAAGACGGGCTGTTCCTGCTGCTTCCGGAAATTGTTTGTTATTTGGATCCTGGAAACACCATCTGATCCAACGGGCTCGCCCCGGCCTGCCAGTCAGAGGCTGCAGGCGCCCTGGGACCTGCGGCAGAAGGAGAGGCTCTGACTTCCCTCCCGACTGACACTGAGACGGGGCTGTCGACAGGGAGAGGGAGGAACTGGGGAGTCTCTCAGAGAAAATATCCCCGGGACTTACCCGCCATCAACCCGCTGCAGACGCTTACTCAGCAGGACATATCCTTAAGCAAATGAGCGCCCAGAGCCCAGGAGTTCAGGTTTAAAAACCAGTACATGGAAAGGTTGCCGGTTCACACCAAGGTTTCGGGGCACATACAGGAGGCAACTGATTGATGTTTCTCTCCCCCATCCTCTCTCTAAAAATAAAAATAAAAACAACACAAGAGTCCCATTTGCACACATGTGGATGTGCACACACATATACACATGTGCATACAAGGGGCACATTTATGCATTGTGTGCACCCCACATGCAAACAATGCACATGTTGGGACATACATACACATGTATGCATACAGGCATATGCATGTGGGACTGTCTCAGCACTGTAGTGCACTTATAGAAAAATTGGCCAAACACCTAATAAATAATTGGACAGAAATGTTAAGTTGTTAATAAAGCCTCATCAGTGGAAATCAATGGGAATGGTGTTTCGGATGCGTGGGAAAGCAGGCTACACTGGCAAACACCTCCCCCATCACCGACCCACAATGCTTGACAGCTGTCCCCAAACATTCCTTCTCTCCAGGTGCCCCAGCCCTCCAACCACAGCCCATAGCCTCGGGGACACAGACCAAGACCACAGCCACCTAGCTCAGGCAGGAAGGGCTCCTTGGGAGGGACAGGGTCTCCCCTGGGCCAGTCATGATCTGGCCGCGGCTCACACAGGACCTGCATCATTGCCACATGGGAGGGACTGCACTAGGAGGTGGGGGCGACGGGGCCGGCCGCCAGGCTCCTGTGCCTCAGTTTCCCTGTAACATGCGGCAGTAATGACACCCGTGTGGAGCCGACAGGGTTCTGAGATACTCGGTCAAGATCCCGGCACCCACTTATCACTCTGACACCCGGTTAACATCCCGGATGCCTCCCACCTCCTTCCAGTCCCGCGGGGAGCAGTGACTCCAGCGGCCTTTGGCGTTTGGGCGCATGGAGTCGGGTCCTGAATGACAGCAGGGAGGCTCCTGGAATGCGACGCTCACTGGGCTGAGGTCGCGCTCACATTTTTCTAGGTGCGCATAGTGGAAACAGAACCAAAATATTATTACAAGGCTAAGTTCTGCTTTACAGTCGTCATTAATACATGACAGTCTTGTTTTACTTTCATCTAAACACTTTCCCTGCGCTCCGGGCAGCTGCTGGTCTCTCCGCTCAAGGCCCTTGAGCTGGACACAGGCAAAGGATGGCGGTGCTCAGGCCGCTTGCTCAGCTAGGAGAGAAGCCACAAGCAGACACGGGGTTCCCCAGCCAGTGTTGCCCCCAAAATGCCGGAGAGAGACCCCTGCTTTCTCCTGAGGGGGGGAGGGAGTGGTGCTTACTGAGCAAGTTCCGTTCTTGGTGTTAGGAGGGAGGAGAGAAGGGACCTTTTTCCTTCGGTGTGGGGGTCCCTGTGCTTTTGGAGCTGCTGGGTAGCCTACAGACTCTTGAGACGTCTATGGTCAGCTCTCCTGGACAGAACAGAGAAGACGGGGTCCCAGGACTCACCTTGGCATGGCTGTCGCGGGCACTCTTGGGCACCAGCCCCCCACCGTACCCCCACCCCAACTGGCCCTGGATGCGGGTGCACAGGGAACCCTCCTGCTCCACAGCCCCACTGCGGCCCTCAGACACCCATATGCTCAGACATCAGAGCCTCCGGCTCTCTGCTCATCACTGGGGGACCACTTGGCCATGAGAAACAACCCCTTTGGGCAGCACAGCCCCTTGACTCCCTGCAGCATCTTGGGAGCCCCGCTTCCTGCCAACCCTTCTCCTTGGTAGAAATGGTGCCCACTGTCTGCCCTCTCCCAGCATCACCGAGGGGAGCCGAGCACTCCTGGCCAGCGAAGCAGTGTCAGGGGAAGGCCCACGCCGTTCCTCCCAGCAACATACAGCGGCCACACAACCAACGCTGTACGACTAGGAATGACGTTTGTAGAACCCGTCACTGCCCCCAGGGACGGGTATGGGGGCTGAGCAAGGCACCGAGGGGTTGCCTGGCTGTAAGGGACAGACTGGACTGTGGTCCTCCGGCCCCAGGGCTGGTCCCGGCAGAGCGAGGACCACTTTCCTCACAGCCCCCAGGTCAGAAAAATCAGGTCACGAGATTCCTCGACAGGCAACCCCCAGGGGCCGTTAGGTCTTGGCTTGATGGATTCTAAGTTCTACGGTTTCCTGTTTGCCAAACCGGCCACTTCTCTCATTTTTTCCCCACATCTTCCTCCTGCTTCCTTGGGCGGCGGGCTTTATCTCATTTTTCTTCTCGGCAGCCTGGGAGTGAGTGCTTAGCTCATGTGCTATTTATGCTCTCTTGTACATAATGAAAATATCTGAGATGTACGGTCCCTCCTGAAGGCTCACTGGCCAGCGGGTTCTGTCGCGGTGTTTCCTCTGCTTGGACCGCTGTCGCCTGGAAGCATGTTCCTCTCCCAAGCTGTCTGCTGGCCTCAGGGAGGCTGAGGTCACGTCGGCTCCAGTTTGGGGAGCTACCTTTGTGCTAGTGTCTTCTTATCAGGCAGAAGACACAAACAGGCAGCACGTGATCCTGGAGCCCCTGAGGCCCGTTAGGAGGCCCAGCTCCGGGCTGACCCTGGCCCCAGGGCTGGGGCCCAAAATACACTTGGATAGACCCGGGTCTCTCTGAATGAGTGAGACGGAGCTGAAGATGGGTCCTGCCAGGCGACAGGCCAGAAGACAAGGGGCTCATTAGCCATTGGGGGGGGGGGGGGGAGCACCTGCAGGAGGCAGAGGGAAGGCTGCGGCTGGTCCCGAGGGAGCCCAGCAGCCAGAGGGCTGATGGTACTGGGTCCTCTAATTAAACTTTGTGATGTAATTAGAATCAGCTCCCCAGCCCAGGAGAGACGCTGAGGTGGGAGTGATCACCGCTGTGCTAGAAGCCCAGGCACAAAGGCAGGGAGAAGGCATTCTTCCCAGGGCACCCTGAGCTCCGCGCTGACCTAAACTGAGGGCAGAGCTCCAGTGTGCAAGTGGTGGTCAAGGGGGATCAGGAAGCTCTGAGGGCGGCATCGGGGAAAGCACTCACAGCTCCCAGCCCGGCCACCACTCAGCCCGTCACGGGAGTGGGGGGCTCCTCCTCTCTGTGCCTCAGTTTCCGCTCGGAGAGAAGGTCCTAGCCAGTGCCCAGTCTGCCTGGATCCCGGGGCCACCCCTTGGGTACAGGGGACAGTAAGGGTAAGGCTCCAGGCCTGTCGTGAGGCCCCACGGAGACTCCATGGTCCAAAGCCTCTGGTACCAGGAAAAACACGTGTGCTCAGAAACACAAGAAATCACTGTTTTTGTACCAAGAATCTTACAATTAAGATGTCTCCAATCTTAAGAAAAACTTAAGAAACACAGGCCAACATCAGGAATATGCATGTAATTGTCATTTTAACCAACATTATTTGAACATCTTTAGAAGAAAACAGTTTGGCCGAGTCTCTCTGACTGAAATTAAGAAGCGTCTTTCTTCATGCAGACGCGCTGTCTTAGGTCCAGGAGCAGGGGACCAGCTGGCCTAGGAATACATCAGAGAAAGGCCCGGAAGGCCGGCGTCCTGCTATCTCCGCCAGCCAGCTCTCCCGATATCCTGGAAGCAGGCACCCTGGAAAACCCCAGTCACCGGGCGAGAGCCCATGGAAGCATGAAGGGGCTGAGCCCCCATGTCTCAGCACAATGACCTCAGCCCAGACTGCCGGCACCGGCTTTATCGCTGCACAAGGAACGTTCCAGAAGCAGCACAGCCGCCGTTTGTACAAGAATTGGCTTCAAGCAGCACAGGGCCTTGAGGGGTGCACCCCACTGGCTGATGTTGCATGGACTCCGTGCACCCCTCTGTCCAGGACAAACCTAGAGAAAGCCAGTGCGTGGAGCACACATGGGGTCTGAGACCCTCTGAGGGCTGGCACATGACGCGTCCGCATGTTGGATGCCGGGAAGGTGGCCACACGCAACCCCGACGCAGCCATCAGTCCAATCGTCCAGCCGTCTGAGGGCGGGCCCCACACACCAGCCAAGGCTCCGAGGCAATTCCAGCAACCAGTGACCAGGGACCTCGAGCAGAGGACCCAGCGCCCACCCTCCTGAGCCACATCCTCCACTGCCCCTGAGGTCATGATCAGCTGGTCCCCGCACAGCACAAACCCCATCTCATTCCCGAAGGTCTGAGAAAGGCACCCACCCCCTTCCACATCCTCAGATTGAAGGTTTAAGTCAATGCTCCTACAGCCCAACCTTCAAACCCGGGACTTATAACAATAACTGTCTTGCTCACAGGACAGCCAAGGCACAGAAGGAAGCGCGGTCCCGCTGCCTGAGTTCATGGCGTTTATTCACCCTCCAGAGGGGGCAGGAGGCCGAGGAGGCTGCCCCCAGGATCCTGGTGATAATGGCGAGGAGTCGACACCTCATGTGCATCCTTGGAGCTCACGGCACACCCCAGGCCGGGTCAGAGCAGGCCACCGCCGTCCAGCTGCATCTGCCGGGCCAACTGCTGCCCAATGGTCTGCAGGGGGCTCGCTCTGTAGGCGGGACTGGCCAATAGGTCCCGGAAGCGAGTCCTTTCTTCCTCGCTGAAAAATTGAGATTGGAGGTCAGCAGACTCCATGCCCCTGGGGCGGTGGGATGCGTATTCAGCACCCAGGACCCACCTCGGCTGGGCCCCCCCACACCCAGGCGCTGCAGGGCAGGCTGAACCCTGGATTAGACAGGAGAGGCCAAATCACCACAGGAAGTGGGGGGGGGGGGGATACCAGCAAAGGGCTGGGCGCGGGGTGGGGACTAAGAAAGGCAGCCTGAGCTTCTTGAGGGGGCGGGGCAGGCCAAGGGGGCCAAGGGCTGAGCAGGGCTTTGGGTAGGAGAGGAGACGCTGCCTGGGCCTCCTCATGGTCACGCAGTGGCCCTGGAGCCACTGGGCCCACCCATGGGGTTGGGGTGCTAGTGTCCCTGCCCCTTCCCCAGGGAGGGGACGCTAGGCTCATCCCAGCCTTGACAAGGAGCTGCTATTAAAAGCGAAAGGCTGCCAAATGCAGGGAGGCAGCAGCCTGCACTCACCCTGCAGACACACAGCCTTACATAAGAGGCGCCCTCCCTCTAGCGCTGCCAAAATAGACGCGGCCACTGCAGGAGCGAAGGGCCAGGAGTTGTGAGTACCCACAGCCCCAGCTGGCACCACTGCCTCACAACAGAGAAGGGAGGTGATCCTTTTCTCCTGCAGGAGCCCTGAGCCCGAGTCCACAGTGCAGCCTGCTTTCCCTACACGCCTGTCTCTGAACCCAGCCGGCCCCTGGGTGCATGCACGGTCATCCCACTTCCTGGAAGCGCTGGGACAGCTCAAGCTCTGCAGGCCCTGAAGCCCAGACATGGTCCTTGCTGCCCTGGCCAGGGGTTCCTGGAGGACAACACCTCTGCCCCCAAAGCAGAGGTGACCCAGCCAGAAACCTCAGGTGGCAGCTCCAGGACAAGTCCACATGGGCCTGCTGTGCTGGGAATGACCTGTGTGGTGTGTGTGGTGGTGGGGGGCGGGGGGGGGGGGGGGGGGGTTGCAGCCTGTGCTCTATCCTGCATGTGTGACTGTGGGCAAGGCCACACCATGCCACCAGGCCCCAGCTTTCCTGGTTGTTCACAGGAGACCTTGAACCCCACTGGCGAGTAATTACCTGAACCAGGTAACAATATCTGGGATGCCCTCCCCACCCCAAACCCAGGACCGGGGCCCGAGGGCAGCCTCTGAGAGCCAGCAGCTGCTCCCCTCCCCACCCAGGGGAAGGGGCTTCCTGACCTCCCCCTGGAAACAGGCTACTTCATGCCAACCAGGCTGTGCCCCAGAGGCAGCCTGGCTGAGCTGCCCACGGCACCCGAGTGGACTGAGGTTGGGGGCCCTGGCCAGAGCCTCACTGCGGTGGGGGCGGTACTCACAGGAGCTGGAGCCTCTGCGCCGCGCTCATCCGGCTGAGCTCCGCTGGCCGGGGCTTGCTGCTTGTCCTGTGGACAGAGAACCAAGTCAGGGCCACGCCCAGTTCACCCGGACTGTCTGCCAGAGCACATCTCTGAGGCTGCAGCCACAGTAAGGCTTTGGGATGGTGCGGGACCAGCACCCTCCCCTAAGGAAGACTCTGTGAGCATGAAGCTCTGCGGAGAAGGACCCAGATTGGGGCAGGGGGGGCGGGGAGAAAAACTGCCCAGTCCTGACCAACTCAGCTCCAGGTCAGACGCCCTCATCTTTCATTGAGATTTCTTTTAAAGTAGGAATGAAAAACATTTCTGGCCCACCCAGGGCAGCACCTGCACCGCATGCTCCTGTCACCCTGGCTCAGCCCGACTTGGTCCCAACTCTGCCTGTCCAGGACATTGCTCTGCTCTTCCAGCCACTGACCCAGTCCCTGTGTCCACCTGGGTGTGGGTCCCTTGCTGAACACCCACAGCTCTCCCAGGCCTGCATGTGCAGAACTGGGCTCAGGGCTCCCTTCCCCCCGCCAGAGCCCGAGAAGGTGGCCATGCGCTAGGAGGTCCAGAAAATAGGGTCCAGCATAGCCCTACTGGCCGAAGGCCTAGGGCCCTGGATCTCCACCCACCCCACCCCCCCCCCCCGCCGTTACTAAGGTAGAATGCGAGGTGGGCTGAGGCCTCCCGCAGGTCCTCACAGCCCCAACGTGTCTCGTCAGTGAGAGGCAAGAGGGAGCAGGACCCTCTCCAGCCTCAGGGCCTGGTAGGCAGCTCCCACGATAGGCACAGCTTCCTCCCCAATGGGCTTCCCAGGAGTTAAGGACACTGCAGACAAAGCCAGGCGGGTAAATCCCTCACTCGGTAGCATGGGGCGGGGCTTTCACCCACGGTGCGAGCCCCAGTCCTGCCCGCTGTCCTGGCAGGTCTGGGCTTCGGCCCTTGGACGTTTTTCCAGTGGAGAACCCCCGGCTGGGCTGACTCCCTCGAAGCCGAGCCATCGCAGCTTGGAGCTCTCCAGGTAGCTAAGACGGACACTCACCCTCGGGTGTGTGGCCGCCGGGCGCCAGCTTCCAGCTCCAGCAGCTCAGGGAGGGCGTCCCGGAGGGGCTGCAGGTCCCCCACCACCACCGTGGCCCGCCGCCTCCGCTCTGCCTTGAGCTTCTGCTCAGCCAGCTTTATGGCTTCGATTTCTGAGGAAGGGAAACAAGGAGTTAGCGAGGGAGCAGAAGGCTGAGGAGCCCAGCCATCTGAGCCCAGGTCTGGGCTGCTCCCTTCCTGCCCCCAGTTTCTGGCTGGCTGGCACTTCCAAGCCGCCTGGGAACTGGGGGGCAGGCTGGCTCCGAGCTATTTCTCCCCTAATCACAGAGTTATGCTTTTAAATTACAGGGTTGATGATGAGACATGGAGGACTTTTCCTCTTGAAAAGGGACTTGGTCACAGGGCCTAGGCTCGTAGTGGCTACAGAGAGCCACACGGTCACAGAGAGGTGGTGGGCGCATCCCATTCTTGCTCGCTCCCCGAGCACCTCCTGGGGATGCACATGAAGGGAGAGTCCCCGTGGGAAGAGGTGACAGTTTGGGGAGAGGGGAGCCAGCTTCCTAACACTGAAATGGGTGAGGGGCCGAGTGCTGCGGGGGTCTCACAGCCCTGGGAAGGAGAGCGGGACAGAGGAGAAGGTGGCGGGGCAGAGCAGGGTGTAGAAGAGCTAGAGGGAGAGGCTGAGGTCAGTGGCATGCAGCGGCCTGTGCCCTAGAAAGAGGTTTGGGCAGGGCTTGAATGGAGCATGGCCTTGCAATTTGATTTCCACTTAAAAATATATTTATTTCAAAATTGCTAATAAAATACATGCTGAAAATTGCTAATAAAAAACATGTGATTTCCAGTGTGGCTTGTGGAAAACGCTGGCTCGCTGGTGGGCATGCTGATCTTGCACAAAGTCCCTCCCTTCCCCAGGGATGCAGGGGCCAGGCCCCCGACTGGCAGCCTAGATGGGCCTGAGGAGGGCCAGAGGCCGCTCTGCTAACTGAACCTGTGCTAACTGATCTTTAACTGGCTCTGCACCAGGTTTCTCTCATTTATAAAAAGGCTCTGCGCTTGGAAATGAGGACAGCGATGGGCTTGGTGTGAGACCTGAGCTTGACACTCATCTCACCCTGCTTTGTTGGGCTATAAATAATGGGGTGCAGACTCTGAATCACATGTAACTGGGAACTAAAACCCCCTTCCTGACAAAGGACCAGGACAATTCACAGCCAGCTCCTCACAGAGCACCAGGTGCCCCTGGAGGGAGGCAGCCAGTGCCCAGCGGCCTGCTCCCCCTGTGCATTCCTGTGACTCCATGGCCAGGGCCATCAGAGCGCTGTGGCTGCCGCCAGCCCCACAGGGCGGATGCAGGAGACAACGACAGGCACAGAGCAGGCACAGCACAGGGTCCTGGCTGGGAAACCCCGTGCACAAGGACAGACTCAGGACAGCCCACTGATTAGTGCAGAGAAAGTGTGCACGGCACAGGCCCCCGGCAAGTGTGTGAAAGTGAGAACCCTAACAGGCGTTTTCAAGAGGCGACTTTCCAGAAACTGACACCACTCATCTACCAGGGAGAAGTGCCTGGCAGGCTTCCCAAAGGCCAGCTCCTCTCCCAGCCTGCAGCCAAGGCAGCACTGACGGCCCTAGAGCCCCAGGATGGCCAGAACAAGCTCTGGACGGCCCACCCTGACCAAGCCCAATCAGGGACACATCCTCCCCCTCCCCGAAGGGCCCTGTGTAGAGAGGGTTTTCTCCTGGCCCCAGATAGCTGAGTCCAGGGGATAGACTACCCACCCTCCTGGGTCCTTGTGCACCAAGCCCCATACCATCCCTCAGAGCCCGGAGTTATTAGGGCTCATGAGGGGACAATCCAGGTGTTCCCATACTTCCCAGTCAAGGGCAAACTGTTTGCCCAGCAACTTGTCACACCAGATGCCTCTTCCAGAGAGCTCAAGCACCCTGGAGGGCGGGGATGGTGGTGTCTTAGGGTCTCAGGGTGGTGGCCTCAGGCAGGGGAAGGAGATGGGAAGGAGATGGGAAGGAGAGAGGAAGGGTGGCACCCTGGACCTCAGGCAGGGCGCCAACGCCACACCAGGACCAAGCACAGCCTGTGGCTCCCAGGAGGACAGAAGCAAACGCTAAACCAATGAAAGCCAAAGCTTTTTAAATTAACGTGTGGTGCCCAACTGGGTTGTGTCTGAGGCAGGCAAGTCTGACTGACCTGGGGACAGCTGCCAGGCAGTCCACTGCAGTGGCTGCTTCAGAGGGGAAGGCCATTAGTCTCCACAAAGTGCCACTCATAACGACAATGACAAACCACAGAAGAGGACCTGCCTTAATCTGACATATGACCTCCCAGACAGGCCGGCAGTAAGTATCACCCGTGTTGGTAAAACACTAGCCACACTCGTCATGCAGCAGAGCAAGGAGAGGAGACTGCGACCCCGTGCCAGTCCAGGCAGTCAGTGGGTCCCAGGGAAGGGGTGGACGGCAGGCCTCCGCCTGAGGACACACCAGCTGCCGCGACAGCCTGCAGGGCCAGCTCGGCCGCCCACCAACCCCAAGTCTGACACGGCCTCAGTCAGAGCCCACAGGAGTCTTACCCAACCAGGGACACTAGTTCTATCCCAGGCCCTGGCCAGGGGAGGCAACCAATTGTCTCTCCCACACGTATGTTTCTCTCTCTCTCTCTTTCTTCCCCTTTTCTCCCTCCCTCCCTTCCACTCTCTCTAAAAATCAATGGAAAACTACCCTCAGGTGAGGATTAACAAAAAAAAAGGGGGGGAGGGGGGAAGCAAACATATGCAAATCAGGTCTCTAAAACCAACCACACTGGCTATGTTGAACATGGAAAATTTTTATTGGCTGAAACCTGCATTTCAATATGGTGCCCAAGATGGCTGGCACCAGCTCCCTGAAAGCCCACCCATGCCCATAACAGAATTCAGAAGACAGGCGACAAGAGAACGTCCCTGTCATTCCTCCTGACTTCCCACCCACATTTGCTCATCTACACATAACTGAAGGGAAGTTCCATGTAAATAGGCCTGAAACAAAGCACTTGACTGCAAGCTGCCTTATGCAACACGTGCCTGGGATTCCTCCTCCTGAGCAAAGCAGGCTGGTAGGGCACAGCACGGCCTCAGCTCCTGGCCCCAAGACTAGGAATGAACCTCACAGCTTTTATCACTGCACCAAAGGTTTGAGTCACTGCAGTCAGATGACAAGAAGACTCTGAAACAAAGCTTGGAAGGACGATATACAACTGTCTCTATTTTACGTCATATTAGTATTAGTGTAGAAAATTCTAAAGACACTACTACCAGAACTAATATGATTTTACTAAGGTCAAAGGATACTAGATTAATATTTAAAAATACTTTTACGTACTAACCAAAAACTGGAAAATGTAGATTCCATCTATAATAGCTTTAAAACTAGAAAACAGCAAAAGAGTTATATTTTAAAAAAATGTGAGACCTTTACCTAGATAACACTGATGACAGAAACTAAAGAAAAACCTCAGTAACTGGGGAGCTATACCATGTCCATGGACTTGAAGAGTCAATATTGTTAAAACAAAAATTCTCCCAAAGTTGACCTATAGATTTAAAGCAATCTCAATCATAATGCCAACTAGATTTTTGTTGGGGATGGTGGTTTTTGAAATTGACTAGCCGATGCTAAGATTTATAGGGAAATGCCGAGGACCTGGAGTATTCATAGCAATCTTAAGACTGAAGGACTTCCTTATCTGAGTCCAAGACTTGCTCTGAGGTACAGCCGTCCAGGCTGCCCAGGACCTGCTAAAGTACAAGCAGCAGGAGGCCATTTGGTGTCACAAAGACACCAAAGCAATTGAATATCCACATTGGTGGGGAGAGGGGGGTGCGGCTCTACCACAGACAAACATTCAAGATGGATCAGAAACCTAAATATAAAAGCCAAAATGATGCAGTTTTTAGAAGAATAGGAAGTCACAGTCAGAGAGAAAATTATTTGCGAAACACACAGCTGGCCAAGGACTGGTGTGCAGGACATTGGGATCCTTGGAGCTCAATGATCAAAAGGCAAAGAGGCCCAGGAAACACTCGAGGGAAGAGGATGCACAAAGGGGCAGCTAAGACATGAAGAGGCTGGTTCATGGCAATGAACGTGAATCCCACTATGAGCTACCACTTTGTGCTGAGCAGACGGCCACCACCACATGCCGGCAAAGCCATGCCACAGCCAGAGCTCCCAACATCATTGGTAGAAGTGTAAATGCACAACCACTTTAGAGAAACATCTGGTAGTTGCTTGTAAAACTAAACATACAACTACCCTATGACCCAGCGTTCCATTCCCAAGTATTTACCCAAGAGAAATGAAAACATATGTCCACAAAAAGACTTGTAAAGAATGTTCATAGCAGCCTTAGTCATAGCAGCTAAGAGAGAAAAAAGACCAGGTGTCCATCAACAGGAAAGTGGGCACTGAATACTATGTCCATATAAAGAAACGCTTCTCAGCAACAGACCGGCATGGACCACAGCCACATGCAGCACGGATGAATTTTAAAAACACAGAAAGAGCACATCCTACATGACCCCACTCACAGGAAGTCCGGAGCAGTGGACCTAAACTGCGACCCAGAAAGAGCCGCAGTGGTCACCCCTGGGCAGTCATGGGATTTCTGGGTGGGGAGGTTCTGAAGTGGAAGAGATTATGGCTGCACAGGTGTGTACAATTGTCATAAATCTCTCAATGGCACACTTAAGATCTGCATTTAATTGCATGTAAATTTTATCTAAAAATAAAAAGAACCATAAACAAATACTGAATTCTAGCCAAATTATTTGGGAGAAAGTATACTGATGTCTGCACTTACTTAGGAATGCAAAGATAAAACATGGGTTGGAAGATGAATAGGCAGACATGAATGAACAGATGAACAGACGTGTGGCAAAGAGTTTAAAAATTACAGCACATACAACTACGTACAGTACATAATACTTGATCATTATAATAAACAACTGTTACTGGTTTATGTATTGACTACATTATTTTATTGTTTTGTTTTTAATCCTCACCCAAGAATATTTTTCCATTGATTTTCAGAGAAAGTGGAAGAGAGAGGAAAAGACAGAGAGAAATATCCATGTGAGAGAAACATATCGATTGGTTGCCTCCTGCATGTGCCCCGACCAGGGTCCGGGCCCGGGAGGAGCCTGCAACCGAGGTATATGTGCCCTTGACCGGAATCAAACCCAGGACCCTTTGGTCTGCAGGCCAACACTCCATCCACTGAGCCAAACTAGCTAGGGCTACTACATTACTTTAGAGTATCCTCTTTCTACTTCAAAAAAGTGTTATTCAGTGATTAGAGTATCAGCACAGGCACCAGAGGGTATCGGGTTCAATTTCTGGTCAAGGAAACATATACTGGTTGCAGGTTCGATTCCCGGCTCCAGTCCCAGTGCGTGCAGGAGGCAACCAATGTGTCTCTCTCATATTGGTATTTCTCTCTCTCTCCCTCTCTTCCAATCTCTCTAAAACAAGGTCAATGGAAAAAATTTTCTTGGGTGACAATCAACAACAACAAGTTTCCTGTAAAACAGTAGCTGTGTCACACTGCAGCAGCCTCATACATGAGGTGTTTATCTCATCTCTGACGGCGTCATTTCTCCTGTGCTTGATTTAATCGTTTTGTACGGTAATCTCCTACACAGGCTTGCAGCCCAGGAGCAAGAGGCTGTACCACACAGCCTAGGTGTGTGGTACAGGCTGTGCCATTCAGGTGTGTATAACTGCCCCTGTGATGTTCTCCCTAATGAGGCCTTTCTCTGACCTGCCCCATCAAGTGGCATGTGACTGCATTTTCTATCAAGGTTGGTTGAATCAAAGGATGGATACAGAAAGTCAACAGAGTAACACTAAAAACAGTAAGGAAAAAAAATTACAAAGCTATCTCCACAAGAAAATATTCAGAAAAACATTAGCAAATACTCAGCATCATGAAAAATAACTACTGTATTTTCCAAAACAAAATTAGTGGGAAGAGTGGCATTCGACCTGTCACAAGACGTTTAGCCAGCAATGCATGAAGGAAATCCACCGTTAGAGACAGGAACTTGGAGAGAAAGGCCCTACTGACCCCAGAAGACCCGGGACCCAGGAGTCCTGGGATCACGCAGAACACGCCGCCCAAATGCCCTGTGCAGGTGCGTGCCTGGAGGCCTGAAAGGACACTCGCCAAAGGGACATGACTTCATCTACCACTTTAGACAGTTCTGTGTCCTAAAGGACTCACGACCAGCATGTGTCCTTCTGTAATTACAAATTCATCACAGAACTAAAAGCAATCATTTTTAGATGCAAGAAGCTGGGTGCAGCACCTTCTTGAGACCATTTTCTTAGGGAGAAGTAAGCCAAGGCTTTGCAGAAACTCATACAGAGCCACCTCCTCTGGGGCCATCTGCCTGTCACATCACAGGCCATCGCAGGCCCCAGTCCCCCCACCCACCTCCATGGTGGGGCCTTGAAAGGGGTTCCAAGCCAGCCCTTGAGCATGCGTTCCCACCCCAGTCCTCGAAAGGTGCAGAGGACGAGGAAGCCTGCGCCCTCCTGGCTATGAGTGAGCCATGTCACCGCCAGGAGGCAGGGGATGCACTTACTCTGCAGCCACCGCTCACGCCTCAGCTTCAGTTTCTCCTTCTTGGGCAAAATCGTCTTCGCCTCGGCACCTGAGGACAGAGCACACGTGCAGTGAGTGGAGCGTCCCGTTCCCGCAGGACAAAGTCTAAAGTTCCCCACCCACAAAGCCTGGGAACAGAACTGGGCAGGTTCTGACGGGGCCAGGCAGCACTGCCGCCCCATGGGCCACCGTGCCCACAGCAGCCGGGCTGCACCTGGGGGTGAGGCCAGCCCCAGCCTCTCACAGCCCTCAGGGAAAGAGGGAGCAGCGGCCCTGCAGTGCTGGGGACACGACACTGCACGTCAGCACAATGTCAGGAGGGTGCCCTAAACACAGGGTCCCCCTGAGGCAACAGCCTGGCACTTACCACGGGGCTGCCCCAAGATGCCAGGCAGGCCTTCACCTACCATCCTCGCCACCCCAAACCCAGGATGACCCTCAGGAGGGCTGCTGCATAAGCATGCTGACAAGAGAGGGCCACGAAACTCAAGGAGGAGCCACAAGCTGTCAAGAACGGGTGAGCACCTCAGAGCACCAAGGCGTCCCTTCTGCCGAGCCCGGGACCTGAGCACAGTGGGCTAGGCTCACAGTCCCCGACTGCTTGGAATTCCTCTGCACAGGTGCTGCCGGAAGCCAAGAGGACGCAGGTGAGCCCAGCCTGAGCAAGTGGTGGTCCCACATCTTGTCACTGAAATCAACCAGGATAATAAAACCCACTCCCTTCAGACGTGCCTTCTCCCAGAGCCCTCTGTCCCCCCTCGCCTGCCGCGTGGGGATGTCCCCAGCCTCACCTCCAGCATGTGTGGGGTACAACACACACCTTCTCCTTTGTTCCCAGCTCTGTCGTTAAACACTGGCCACCTAGCTGACCCTCCCACTGCCCACCCTTCTCCTCTCAGCTCCTGTCCCATCCCCCAGCGCTGTCTGCTGACTCTGTGGTGACTTCAACTGCCCAGGTCTGGGGCCTCCCCTTCCTTCATGACCCCCCTCCTCACCACCATGGCCTGTCTGCACATCTCTACTGTTAAGGGCTAAACTGTGTTCCCCGAATTCACATGTGGAAGACCTCATCCCAGTACCCCAGAACATGGCGGTGTTGGGGGAGAGGGTCTTTAATGAGGTCATTAGGTTGAAATGAGGTCACATGGGTGGGCTCTAATCCAGTAAGACTGGTGTCCCTATCACAAGAGGAGATTAGAACACAGACATGCACAGAGCGATGACCATGTGAGGACACAGGGAGGAGGCGGCTGTCTACACACCAAGGAGAGAGGCCTCAGGAGGAACCAGCCCTCCTGTTTGAGCCACCTGGGCTATGGTGCTTTGTTATGGCTACCTGAGCTAACTAAGACACCCATCTTCTCTTGAATAACTCGGAGCATCGTGCTTCCCGCATTCAGGCAGGCCGAGCTTCACCTCCCCTCCCCTCCCCTCCCCTCCCCTCCCCTCCCCTCCCTGTAAGCAGCCACCTGTGACCCTCATCGGCCCGCTCCCCACGAGGAAATGCAGCAATCAGCTGCCAGGCGCCAAGACCCCGTCACACTCACTAGCATATGACATTGCTAACTACCTGGAGGAGCCTGATGACCGTTAGGAGCACTGGGCACATTGTGCCAGTGACCCCGTGACTAGTCCCATTTTACAGTTGAGAAAAGCAAAGCTTAGAGGGGGCCAGGCCATGGGGAACTGCTGTGGCTCAGGCCTGGAACAGAGTGTGAGGTGGGCCCACAGCCATCAGGTCTCCGCAGCACCATGTCCTTGGCTGGGCCCCGCTGAAGCACCCCTGGGACCAGGCCACTGGAGGGGTGCTGGGGACATGGGATTCGGGAGTTTATTCCCCCAAATAAACTATGAACCAGGGTGTGTACATAGGCGCAGCTCCTCAGAGCACCCAGATAATGCCCACGGCCCCAACTGCAGGACACGGAGTGTCTCGGGTCTGCCTTGCTGGTCCCCAGGCTGCCATCTCCTCCCTGGCAGGCAGGGGGTGGGGAGCGAGATACAGACCCTTTTCCCCAACAGGCACATTCGGGGTGGGAGGCCCACCAACACGCAGCATGGTACCCGCTGCACCGGGTGCGAGCTACGCCCCATGCTGGCCAGACCTGAGTCCCAGCTGAACAAAGACAGTCAGTGTGTCTGAAGCCGTGGGGCCTCAAGAAAGCTCTGTAGTGCCAGCTGGCATGTCAGGTGGCACTGGATTCCGTTTGGACAGGCTGGAGCACCCAGACAGAGCCCCCCACCCCCACCCCACCCGCGGGAATGTGCGCTAGGGGGAGTGGACGGTGCCAGGCTGGCAGGTGCGCCACTCTTGGAGCACAAAGACGATGTAGTCCGACGGCTGCCTGCCTGACATCAGGGCTATGGCACGAGGGCATGCACGTGGGAGGGCGGTAGGTCAGAGACGCTGGACCTACTGACAGCTTCTCTGCTTCCAGCTCTAAAAATGGAGCAAACTCCAGGCTGCTGCACTTCCTTGGCCTTAACTGGGTCCCCAGAGATAAGGTGGCGTAAGCCCAGGACGTTCTATATGCAATGCACATCCTGACATCTTTACTTCCCGCAGATGTTCTTGGCTGTTACAACAGATCCATGACATCTAAGAAAAAACAACGAAGGAACAAGTTCTGTCGAGAGCCAGGTGGAGATCCTGCTCATGAATAAGCCTGGGGCACATGACTTCATGGGAATAACAGCCCTTTTCCAGGAACCAGGCGCTACGTGTCAGGCCCCATGTTACCTTCTGGACACACCCCAAGTCGATACTGGCCACGGGGGAGAGGGACAGGGGAGGGGGATGAGGCATCCGAATGACAAAGTGAGAGTGACTCCACACTCTGGGCAGGTCATCCCAGCCTGAGGGCTCAACCTGAACCTGGGCAGGTACCAGGAATGCCTAATCCAGGGCAGGCCTGGCCAACCTGGAGTGTCCATGTGACCCAGCGAGCAGTTTGTTCTTATCTTAAAGATGAGTAACATTCTCCAGAACCTGAGACAAAAACATTTAAAACCATCAACCAACCAAGCTGAGCACACAGGCAGGGAGGGTGGGGCTGGCCACCCTGGGCCTCCTGCTCAGCACAGCAGGCTTCTCCCAGTGCCCGAGCCTGCCCTAAGCCCGCCCTGAGGTGCCTCCATGCCGCTGGGTGCCAGCAGTAACCCTGGGTGTGGACCCAAAAGGTACCCAGCAGCCCACAGAGAAGGCCTGGTGCAAACTCAGGCACAGGTTGCTTTCACAAGAAAAGTAGAAGGTAAGACCCTGCTGTATATAACAGAACAATGAACTTTGGAGCTTTGATTGTAGAGATACAACTTGGGCAGCTAACTGAGCCTCAGTCTCATCCAGAAAATGGGAGTGCAACTACAGCAGTGTTGATGAGGTCAGTAACCCTCTGCTCTGTTCTCATAAAGGAGCCTCGAGGAACGGAACGCAAAGTTCAAGCAAGGAGATGCCGTCTGCCTGCCCCAGTGCCACCCCTGTACCCGGGAGGCCCACCCCTACTCCCAGTCCTTGTCCAGTCACCACAGCTGCCTCCAGTGGGGATAGTCAGAGGACAGGATACGCTTTCACAGGTGTTGCATTTCAGGAGGATATGGTTAAAGGGATATCACATGAGTACATTCTAATGGAACAGTAAGGAAAATCAGTTTGTAATCAGCCTTTCTATCAACAACATCAACAACATTGTGGGAAAGGACCTGGGCACAGGCAATGAGAGATAACTATAGGTTATAGCTGATGTGACCGAAGTCATAAAATACAAGGCATCTGGGATACTGACTGTCTCCTCACCACAATGGTAAACACAACCTAACACGCAGGTTTGGGAGGAATCGTTTACCTCCCTCTGTAAGGTCCCAACAGATTAATATGTAAATAAAAAAATAAAGACACAAAAGTACTACAAAAAACACAGAATTACAAAACACAAAGAAAACACAGATTTGGCTACACACAATTTTCTTAACATATGTATATTTTTATTGACTTCAGAAAGGAAAGGAGAAGGAGAGAGAGATTGAAACATCAATGATGAGAGAGAATCATTGACTGGCTGCCTCCGACATGCCCCCCACTGGGGATAGAGCCACAACCTGGGCGTATGACCAGGAACCATGACCTCCTGGTTCATAGGTCGATGCTCAATCACTGAGCCACACCACCTGGGCAACCACATGCAAACTAAAAACCTCTGCAGAGAAAAAAAATTATGTGAACAAATTTAAAAAATTATGTGCACTACCAATGAGGTGGGGGGGAGGGCGGAGGGGAGACAAACATCTGCAAATAACAAACAGGTTTTTCCTATAGCTCTTCCAAACCAGTAAGAAAGAGCCTAGACCAGCCGTGGGCAAACTACGGCCCGTGGGCCGCATCCGGCCCGTTTGAAATGAATAAAACTAAAAAAAAAAAAAAGACCGTACCCTTTTATGTAATGATGTTTACTTTGCATTTATATTAGTTCACACAAACACTCCATCCATGCTTTTGTTCCGGCCCTCCGGTCCAGTTTAAGAACCCATTGTGGCCCTCGAGTCAAAAAGTTTGCCCACCCCTGGCCTAGACGAAAACTAGGAAAAGGACATAAAAGGCCCTTTACAGAGAAACACAGCTAATGAAAACTCTTACTAGCCCCTAGCCAGTTCAGCTCAGTGGATGAAGCGTCGGCCTACGAACTGAAGGGTCGTGCGTTCAATTCTGGCCAAGGACACGTGCAGGCTCGATGCCTGGCCCTGGTCGGGGCGAGTACAGGAGGCCACCAACTGATGTGTTTCTCCCCGTCCCTTCCACTCTCTCTAATAGTCAATGGAGAAGTATCACTCAGTGAGGATTAACAACAAAAAAGCTCATTCTACCAGTAAGAGCACATTTTACAAACCAGACCCCACTGTCCACCCTTCATATGGCAGAGAACCGAGTCTGGAACCGCTGGCACAAACCAGAGGCAGACTTGTGCGCACTGGGTAGAAGCTCCATGGCAGTGCCTTCACCAGGCAAACTGGCACCATCTACTGGCATTTCCAATGGCCGCACATATGCCTCAGCAATTCCACCCCTATGGTTTTATCTGCAAATGTATTCACTTGTGTTGACAGATGTGTGGTCCCGTCATCCCACAAACATCAACACCTGGAAAAGGAACAAGGCCTTCGTGTGCTGACCATCGCCAAGCCTGCGTGTGGGGACGTGAGGGTGGGCATGCCCGCGTGCAGGGAGAGGGGCAGACACGGAGACCCCTATGGTGGTGAAGGCCGCACCAAGGCCCTGCGCCGAGTTTTCATGCTCACGTGGGCCACATCCCAACTTACTAACAAGAAGGCAGTGGTATGGGTATCAGCTCAGGAGCCATCAGTGGGTGAGCTCCACAGGGAAACCCGGGGCGAGAGGACAGCCCAGCATCAGGAAGCCAGAGAAGCAGCCGAACACAGGAGGGCACAGCATTGCCCGCCATGGGCATGGCTGGACACAGGTGATCACCAGCAGAGGGTGCAGGTATGTGGGCTGTGTTCCCTCGTTTTTCTGTTTTCCAAGTTTTCTTCATTATTTATACTGCACACTGACCTCCCAAAGCCCTGACGCAGAAAAGCCAGGAAACAGGCCCCTCCACCACCAAGGAGGAGGCAGGGACCCTCGGGCCCAGCCCCACTGCCATTCATCCTGCTCCAACCCCTTCCCTCTCAAAATGCCCAGGCAGTCCTCCTGGGGGTCCTTCCTTGCCCTTGCCCTTGCCCTTCCCTGCTTCTGTCTGTTAAAAAGAACGGGCTCCATGCAGACGAGGCGAGAGCAGCCCGGCAGCGGGGCCCCTCCCTCCTTCCCCCTATGCCACTGCAGGGTCAGAGCCACAGCATGTCCACGCCTCTGGTCCTGCACTCGGCCAAGCACACAGGCCTTCAGGCCCTGCTGGCCAGGGTGGCCTTGGAGACAGTGGATGACCTCCCCAGGGCCTGGTGGAGGCATTCCCACCGAGGACCTACTCCCCAAAGCAGACACCAAGGCCCAGGAGGCATGCAAGAGCTCACAGCCAGCAGCTGCAACCACAGAGGATGTAGCCCTCTCCGATGGCTAGCAGCACAAACATGGCAGAGACAGGCTCCCAAATGCAGTAAATGCCACCCACTCGACGCCCATCCCCTGTCCTCAGGAGACCCACACACAGGATGCCCATCCCCTGTCCTCAGGGACCCACACACAGCTACAAACAACTCTGAGGCAGTCATTCCCCCTCCATAGCCCCTCTTTGCTGTTTCCCCTTTTATAGCTGTGGGGGGGGGGGGGGAGCGGTCTAAGGGTCTGTACTACCCCTGACTGCAAGGCTGGAGGAAAGGTAGAAAACTCCTGAACAACCCTGGAAAGCCTGAGGGTTCCCCAGGTGCTGGAGCCCGGCCTTCCCCAGCTCCTCTCAGAGCAGGGCCAGCCTCTCCAACCTGGGCTCGGCTGTAGAGAGGATGCAGCTTTGCCGCCCTCTGCCGAGCAGTCCTGGGCCTGCACTGCTTCGGAGGGAACCCGTGCGGAGGGTCAGGCACAGCGGGCAGCTCCAGCGTGTGCACAGGGAAATGCACGCGCAGCACTGTGGTCTGCACGGCCGTGAGGCCCGGAGCCCTCTCCGCTAGGGGGACACAGGGGTCTCAGCAGCAGTCCTGGAGACAGAGAAGGTGGGTGCACGCACTCCAGGTGTCAAGGTCCCTCACCGCTTGTCCTTGTCCAGCACCACTGCCACTCACCACTGCCACTTCCCCGAGCTCTCCCGCCAGAGCCCAGCAGACATGCTTCCACCGCCGTCCCCTTGGTGGCCTCCAAGTTGTCCAGCGTGCTGACCGCCCAGCGTACTGCCCACCGAGCATGGCGGCAATGCTGAGACTCTCCTCCCATACTTCTGCTCCTGCCTCCCTAACCAGGCCTGTCCTCCTCCAGTCCCACCCCACCCTGCCCAACTCTCCGGGCGTAAGTCTGGAACTAGTGATACCCAGTTGAGGCCGCAGGATGGAGTGCTGGCCTAATACCCCAGGTGCTCATCTGAGAACTGAATGGGCTTATTCGCTGCAAACTTCCAGCATAAAGGAATATAGGACTAGAAGTAGATGGGCAGAGCAGCAATCTGTGTGGGGGAGGAATGCACAGCCACACGTCCCCACATAGGAGAGGACACAGAGGAGCGAGGAAGCTGCTTCACAATGCAGGTCCATGAGCCCCGGGACCCTGACTCTCAGGGCAAAGCCAAGCTGGCTGGTGGTGGAAGGGGGAGCTGGGCTGGTGGTGGCTGGGGTCCGTCTGCAGGGGGAGCTGGGTGGTGGTGGAAGGGGTCATCTGCAGGGGGAGCTGGGTGGTGGTGGCTAGTGGTGGAAGGGGGAGCTGGGTGATGGTGGAAGGGGTCATCTGCAGGGGGAGCTGGGTGGTGGTGGATGGGGTCACCTGCAGGGGGAGCTGGGTAGTGGTGGATGGGGTCAACTGCAGGGGGAGCTGGGTGGTGGTGGAAGGGGTGAACTGCAGGGGGAGCTGGGTGGTGGTGGAAGGGGTCATCTGCAGGGGGAGCTGGGTGGTGGCTGAGGTCCGTCTGCAGGGGGAGCTGGGTGGTGGTGGAAGGGGTCATCTGCAGGGGGAGTTGGGTGGGGGACAGCCTCTAGCTTAGTGGTTCCCCCACAGGAAGTATGGAGCCCCTGCCTGCAAGAGGGATCGAAGGGAAACCACGGGCAGACTGGGCTCCAAAGGCTGCACAGCTCCAAAGGCCGCAGGGCTCTGTGCAGAAACCCTGGCACAATGCCACCAGCAAAGCAGGTTCACCGGGTCCTAAGGCTGCAGGGAGTGTGAGCACATCTGCCTGAAGGAGAGGAATACACACAAGCACATGGGAGCCGCACAAGGGACATTCACCCATCAGGGTGATGGACCCACAACCAGGCCAGGCTCACCTGAGTGGGCTCAGCCTCTTCCAGTCCATACCGGCTACAGGGCAGTGGCACAGCAGCCGAGACGCAGGCATAGTTCTATTTGTGACTCAGCCCAGGGAAAGATGCAAAGGAAGGACGCCTCTGAGTTAATCCGGGCAGACAGGTGCCCTCACCTTCACAGCCCAGCAGGCCACTGATCAGGCAGAGTATGGGTCATCGATACGCCTTTCCATATGACCTGCACCTGCCCAGGCCACCAGCCCAGCTCAGGCCTGGAGACTACAAGAGCCATTGTTCCCGTGTAGGATCAGGCACTGGCCAATAAGGAGGAAGCAAGGCTGAGGAACAACCTAAATCGGAAGAGATGCTGAAGTGGGAGGCTCGGGTGGGGGAGAGGCTGGGGCATCTTGACTCCTTGGGGGCTCCATCGGGAGCTGCAACAGCTGTGACAATGTCTTACAGAGAACCATTCAGCAGTGCTGCAGGAAGGGCCATCAGGACCCCCATTCCCAGATGGGCTTCAAAGCTCTGACTCAGCAAAGGGAGGGGCCGGCACCTATGATGGGGCTTGGCCTCCCCCTGCACCGAATCCTTGTCTGTGAAAGGGGACAGAGTGGGCCAGACCCTCAATGACATGGGAGTACCACCAGGATGACCCCAGCCACCACCAGCCCAGCTCTCCCCTGGAGATGATCCCCAGCTACCACCAGTAGTGGGCATGACTGAAGGCCAGTAGGACTTCCAGGCAGGCCCACGAAGCACACTGCCCAGCAGATGCCACGCTCATTTGATGCATGAGGAATTAACGGTCCTGGGAAGCCACACAGATGCCCCCAAATCCAGTGGCCAACGAAGCAGAGCACCGGGACCTCAGCTTGGCTCCTTTGACTGCAAGCTAAAGCTTTGTCCCCTCCACTCCCTCCAAACTGCTCGGGGATACCGGCTGTAGCACAGATGGCCTCTCCTTCAGAGTGTATGCACCACCAACAGGCAGGGAAGCATGCCAACCTGGACCAAGAAGGCAGAGCCCGTTCTATGGACAGAAAGCAAACTTGGCCCCACAACCAAGGAGAAAAAGGTTGCAGAGCTGACAGGCAGGAGGGGCGAGAATAGCCGCCACAGGGAACTGTCAGGAAACGGCATTGTCAGCTCTCTAGGGAAGTAACTTCCTCAGCAATTTTTAAAATCCTAGAAGAGTTTTTTGTATGAAATGGCAAACAGCTAACCTCTGTAATAGGTAAAGCACTCATCCAAGGTTAAGGAAGGTGATCAGCATTGCCCCAAATACACAGATGAGCCTTAAGAGAACTGGTGAACATACAATACCCTTGATCGAATTGGTCACCAAAGAAATTTCTGAACAGGGGGGCAGGGTCGGGCTGGAGAGGGTCAATGAGGGGAAAAAAGGGACGTATGTAATACTTTCAACAATAAATAATTATTTTTTTTAAAAAAGAAGCTTCTGAAAAACGAGGACTGCTAGGAATCCCCTCTCGGAGGAAACTCATTGTGAAGGTGAGGGAAGGTCACAGCCCAGATGGAGCCTCACAAACACCTTCCTCATTCATTCCCCGTGACTTACCTTCCCACGGTTTGTGCCCTGCAAGGCTATAAACATACTGCTTGTTGCTAAGATGCTATAGAAGCCAAGTTCTCACCACCCCTTTGAGTTTCTCATCACACCCGTTTCTCCTGGGTGAAGTGCACTGCACACATTAATAAACTGCTTTCCCTTGATCTGTCCTTAGTGAATCTAATTTGCAGGATCCCTAGGAGAGGAGAGGGAAGGTGTTTGCTCCCTGCAGTTTCAATGCACAAAGAATGGCAAGGAGAAGCACGTGTATCTCCCCAGTGACATGAAAAAATCCAGAGCAATGATGCAAACAACATAACCCCACAGAAGATGCTTGATGTAAGTCAGACCTGTGAAATAATCACATCTTACAACTCTGAGCTGTTTGCAAACGACAGATGGAAACCTGGAAAATGATACTAAAAACCTGGATGCTGCTGAATCCTCCAACAAGAAATCATTCAATTCACTAGAGAGCCCCAGGAACACAAAGACTGTTTGTTAAAGCAGTAAGACAAAAAGGACAGCTACTTACAACTTCAAAGATGAGAACATACAGTCAATTAAACCAATGGAAATCGATGTGCAGGTGAAGTACAGTAGGATTACAGAGACTGAGCCAAACAGCCCTGCCCGGGAGGCCCGAGTGTTCTTAACAAGGTTACACACCTCTCTTATTTCACATGCTCAGCGGCATATGTGCAGCTCACACCTACGCAGCAGTAAGGTTTCTCTCCAGGCACGGTGGTGGTGCACCCACCCAGGCCTTGGGAGCTCACTCCACCTCCAGGGCAGTGTGATCGGGAGCAGCGCTGCTCTCCTCTTCCAGGGAAGCTCAGCCAAAAAGCTCTGGCCAAGAACTGGGCTGGGTCAGAGAAACATGGTAAAGACACCAGGAGAAGGCAACCAGCAAAATCCAAAATGGGAGAAGTGCAGTCAGAAAAATGCCCTCCCCACATCATAAAAACATGAGGGAAAAGGTTGGGAGGGGGCACTTGTTTGCACCCTGATTTTTTTTTTTTAATATATTTTATTGACTTTTCACAGAGAGGAAGGAAGAGGGATAGAGAGTTAGAAACATCGATGAGAGAGCAACATCGATCAGTTGCCTCCTGCACACTCCCCACTGGGGATGTGCCCGCAACCAAGGTACATGCCCTTGACTGGAATCGAACCTGGGACCCTTCAGTCCGCAGGCCGACGCTCTATCCACTGAGCCAAACCGGTTACGGCTGCACCCTGATTTTTACAAACAACTTGATGAGGCGATCAAAAAGGTGTGAGCACTGCGTGTATATTTGATAAGAAATTACTGCTAATTTGTTTAGATGTGATAATGGCACTGTAGGTATGCTATTTAAGAAAGAGCCCTTAGAAATAGATACTAAAGAATTCATGAGGGAACCCGTTTGCTTCAAAATAATGCAGTATGTGTGTATTGAAGATGGGTGCTGGGCACAGGGAATTTCTTTATGCCATTCTTTCTATTATAGTATATTTTAAATTTTTCCATTAGTAAAAACCTTTTAAAAATATAGTTAGCCCTGGCGGTGTGGCTCAGTGGATAGAGCGTCAGCCTGCAGACCAAAGGGTCCCGGGTTCAATTCCCGTCAAGGGTGTGTGTACCTTGATTGCAGGCTCCTCCCTGGCCCAGGCCCTGGTCAGGCTCATGCAGGAGGCAACCAATCAATGTGTTTCTCTCACATCGATGTTTCTTTCTGTCTTTCCCTCTTTCTTCCACTCTCCCTAAAAATCAATGGAAAAATATCAAGTGAGAAAAAAAAAGTAGTTAACTGAAATTTGCTCTTGCCTATGCATCTGAACAACTTAAAGCCAGCCAGGCACTGAAGCATGCAAACCCTAAGGTCTCTCACCTCTCCTCATGGAAGCAACACTCCTTGTGTCCAAGTCCAGCTTCTGCACCAAGGCACTGGGGTCTATCTTGGTCCTGGCAAAGATGTCCGTGTTCACAAAAGCCCATTCCTAAGAAGGAAAGAAAGAAGACCAGGTAAGACTTGCACCATGGCTTTGTGGTGAAATGCAAGGCCCGTCACACGGCAGGGAGACCCCTGGGTGAGAGCCTCCAGATGCACAAGACTGGCTACCACGGAGGAGGACCTGGAGAAACCAGCCTCGCTCCCCAGGGAGGAGGCCCCAGGACCCCCGGGAGCTCAGACTCCAGAGCACTACGGCAGCACCTCCCTGCCTGCCTCACATCACCAGGTGGGCCGTGCTCCTGGTTTAAGAACCATCTTGGACCAGATTCAGGATCTCCTTCCAAACCTCACACCTTCTTACTTGTACAGCCCTCTGCTGTGTCACAGCCCTTCCTGCACCTCACACTGTCTCTCCTAGGTCTGTTTCTGACCTGCATTCATCCCTACATCAAAGGTTTTTTGTTGTTGTTTTTTTATATTTTATTGATTTTTTACAGAGAGGAAGGGAGAGAGATAGAGAGCTGAAACATCGATGAGAGAGAAACATCGATCAGCTGCCTCCTGCACATCTCCCACTGGGGATATGCCCGCAACCAAGGTACATGCCCTTGACCGGAATCAAACCCGGGACCCTTCAGTCCGCAGGCCGACGCTCTATCCACTGAGCCAAACCGGTTTCGGCCCTACATCAAAGTTTTAAAACCCTCCACGTCACTCTGCTCATCACACCGTGCTCACCCAGCACCCACTCCCCATGCCCATCTGGCTCATTCCAGGGCCAATCTCCAGGACAGGGGCCTCGGGAGGGACCTCAGCATCCACTCCCGGGAGTCACACACCAAAGGACAGAATGGGGATGATGCAGAACTCGTCTAAGTGCCAAGAAGGTGTCAGGCTGAGTGCGTCCACATAGCACTTGACAAAGCAGCTCTGGCTGGCTCTTCGGGACTTCTCAGGAGCAGGAAACAAGAGAGCTCAGAGAAAGCGAGGGAACAGTGCTGGAGCGTGGGGGACGCAGGGCGGGTGAGGAAGGCCATATCCGCTGACACCTCCCAGCAAAGAGGAGCCCAGGTCACACACATAAATCTGTACACACTGACGCTCAACTTCTCTCTACTCTATCACTTGGACATTTTCTGCAGTGGTAATTTATCTCTCATAACTTCACATTTTGGAGCTTAATATAAAACGTACTGATGACACATTGACTGTTTTCCACAAATAACCATGTCATTATGTGACTGGAAATCAGAATTGTCTATTCCATGTTAAAGTTCAATGACCATACCCCCCTGCCCCCCTCCCCATCCCATCTTCCAAGAAGGTGAGGGCAGAAAACCAGGACTTCCTTCCCCTGCCCCCCTTATTAATACAAGGTCTATGTACTGCTTTTATTGCGAGTCTTATTCTCTTTTCTCCTATTTGGTTCCTTCATATTTCAGGCACACCTATCTTGTAGTCTCTAACAATTCCGTTTTCTGACTTCACAGCAGTCTGGTTTTGATGCTTGCACTGTCTGCTGACTCTCACTTCTGGTGGGTTGTTTCCTTATGATGTCAGCTGCAGTCTGAGTCTGGCAGGATTTTATCTGCTGAGGGAATCCCAGCTGACCTGGTCAACACAGGGCAGGGTGAGGGTGTGGCAGACCATCTCCCCAAAAACCATTTAACTGGAGAAAAGTTTAAGTCTCATTAAGAACAGAAAGAATTTACAGCATATCAGAAACTACCAAAGAAGCTTTATCCCTTCCCCCAGCTCCCAGCCCATGACTATGGTTTCACCAGGGTCAGGGGAGAGGGGAGGGGAGGTAGGCTGCCAGCAAGTTCCCTCCACCCCACCCCACCCCACCTTCCAAGAAGGTGAGGGCAGAAAACCAGGACTTCCTTCCCCTGCCCCCCAACCCCTCTTATTGGGTAGACACTCCACCCCTGGCAGAGCAGGGAAGGTCTAGAACAAGCATGTCAAACTCAAAGGCTAACACGGGCCAAATAAACAAGGCTTAAGTTTATGTGGGCCGCAAAAAAAACCAAAAGCCTTAATTTTCATAAAAGATTTATTTCGATAGAGACATGCTGAATACAAAGGGCTGAAATAAACGAGTAATCATTAACATAAAATAGAACATTTTAATAAAAATTAATATTTTTTCCTTGAACATTAACTTACCAGACACTATATAACTGCACAAATTAATAAGGGTAATGCAAATAAACCTATTTTTCTTGTTCTCCGAAAGCAAAATTATTTCCTGTTGCGCACACCAAACAAATCAGTTCAAGACTAACGACGTGCCCATTGGCTGCTAAAATATTCACTGCTAGTATTAGTGGAGAGAAATGGTGCGCCTGCACGTAAGGCACGTAATGAATGCAACACACTTATAGTAATCAGTCATTAGCGAACGTTGTAATTCGTTATTAATAATTATGTATAACAGGATATTATAAAAATTAAGTTATGAAATTTTTATTAAAATGTTTCTTAGAAATAGAGATTGGAAACCAAGATGGCAGCATAGGTAAACACCGGAGTTAGCTGCCTTGAACAACCACTTCAAAAATACAACTAAAAGACGGAACGGACATCGCCCAGAACCACAGGAAGACTGGCTGAGGGGAAATTCTTCAACTAGAAGGAAAGAGAACAGCATACGAGACTCAGAGGAGGCACAGTGCAGAAAATACAAAGGTGCGGAGGTGCGTGTGGAGCGGGCTGGTAGCTGAGGGCGCAGTTGTCGTTTTCAATCGGGAGGGAGTCTCAGATTCTGAGCTCCAGTTCTGGGCGAGTCTCTAGAGACCCAGACTCAAACGGGAGAAGCGGGACTGTCTGGCATCGGTCGGAACCCGAGGGCAGCTTTCTCTCTGAGGTTTGCAGCGGTTGCCGGGACTCTGAGAGGCAGAGCCTCTGGGGACGGGACTGAGAGCAGCCATAACTGCTCCCTTCACCCGCTCTGTTGATCCCGTGCGACCCGCCCCACCCAAGCCCTGCGCAGAGCCATTAGCTAGATAGCCTCAGGCAAAGGCTAGATTAGCACCTCCCTAGAGGACAGAAGTTCTCCCACTGCAGACACAGCTGATTCTCACAGCCAATTGGCCTGGAGGTCAAATCCCCCTAGTATTAACTACAACAATCAAGGCTTAACTACAACAAGACTGCGCACAAAGACCACTAGGGGGTGCACCAAGAAAGCATAAAAAATGCGAAGACAAAGAAACAGGACAAAACTGTCAATGGAGGATATTGAGTTCAGAACCACACTTTTAAGGTCTCTCAAGAACTGTCTAGAAGCCGCCGATAAAGTTACTAAGATCCTCAAGAAATCTAATGAGACCCTTGATGTTATTATGATAAAGAACCAACTAGAAATTAAGCATACACGGACTGAAATAACGAATATTATAGAGACTCCCAACAGCAGACCAGAGGAGCGCAAGAATCAAGACAAAGATTTGAAATGCGAAGAAGCAAAAAAACACCCAACCAGAAAAGCAAAATGAAAAAAGAATCCAAAAATACGAAGATAGTGTAAGGAGCCTCTGGGACAGCTTCAAGCGTACCAACATCAGAATTATAGGGGTGCCAGAAGATGAGAGAGAGCAAGATATTGAAAACCTATTTGAAGAAATAATGACAGAAAACTTCCCCTACCTGGTGAAAGAAATAGACTTACAAGTCCAGGAAGCGCAGAGAACCCCAAACAAAAGGAATCCAAAGAGGACCACACCAAGACACATCATAATTAAAATGCCAAGAGCAAAAGACAAAGAGAGAATCTTAAAAGCAGCAAGAGAAAGAAACTCAGTTACCTACAAGAGAATACCCATACGACTGTCAGCTGATTTCTCAACAGACACTTTGCAGGCCAGAAGGGAGTGGCAAGAAATATTCAAAGTGATGAATACCAAGAACCTACAACCAAGATTGCTTTATTCAGCAAAGCTATGATTCAGAATTGAAGGTCAGATAAAGAGCTTCACAGATAAGGAAAAGCTAAAGGAGTTCATCACCACCAAACCAGTATTATATGAAATGCTGAAAGGTATCCTTTAAGAAGAGGAGGAAGAAGAAAAAGGTAAAGATACTAATTATGAACAACAAATATGCATCTATCAATAAGTGAATCTAAGAATCAAGTGAATAAATAATCTGATGAACAGAATGAACTGGTGATTATAATAGAATCAGGGACATAGAAAGGGAATGGACTCACTATTCTTGGGGGGGAAAGGGGTGTGGGAGATGCGGGAAGAGACTGGACAAAGTTGTGCACCTATGGATGAGGACAGTGGGGTGGGTAAGGGCAGAGGGTGGGGTGGGAACTGGGTGGAGGGGAGCTATGGGGGGAAAAAAAGAGGAACAAATGTAATAATCTGAACAATAAAGATTTAATAAAATAAAAAAAATAACAAAAAGTAAATAGAAAAGATACTTAAAAAAATAAAATAAAACGTTTCTTACATACCATTAAATTGGCTGGGCCGCAAAAATACTCGTTGTGGGCCACATGCGGCCTGTGGGCCACAAGTTTGACATGCTTGATCTAGAATACTGGGTCCTGACCCAGCTCTGCAGGGTGGAGCTACTTACAAGCCAGGGAGATTAGGGGCCACCCTCCAGCTGCACTCTTGGAGGGGCTGTCACCAGGGAGAAGCTGCACTGCCCCTGCCCCCTTCTCTAGTGTGGGCACAGAGGTCCTACCGAGGAGGGGTCAGGCTCCAAGGAGGGGGCTGACTCTATCAGGACAGAATGAGAAGCCCGTGCCTAAGGGTGCTGTGGGTGTGAGAACCATGCCAGGTCCCCAGATAGTGAAGGCCAGTGGGAGCACAGAGGCCTTGTTATCCGTACACCAGAATGACCAAAGGCCGCTCTGGGCATGAGCCTAAACGGAATGTTCAAGGACTCTGAGCCTGGGAATCCTACTCAGACCAAGATACCATGATGGGCTAAGGACACATGGTACACTGTGCCCTTCAGTAGCCAATATGATTGATGTAACTATTGGCATGAAGCCTTCTTTGTCTAAATGGTATAAAAGTAGGTTACTGACCAGTCTAGTCGGCTGAGGCGGGAGTGAGAAGAAGTCTGCTGGAGTATGGAGAGAGCAGCTAGGATGGAGTGTGTGAAGAAGTCTGCTAGAGAGAGCAGCTGGGCAGAAGAGACAGGAGAAGCTGCTGAGCCAGAGAGCTCAGGTACCGCTATGATGTTAGGCAGTGAGTCTAGGAGGCAGCGTGCGGCTGCTCAGATAATAGCTGTGGGTACAGAGACTGATGCTGCTTTATGGGAAAGATATATGTTCACCAGCCAGTGTCCGGCTGCATGCCTGTATGGACTTTGCAGTGAGGACTGTTCTTTTTTTATTATTATTATTTTTATTAATATTTTATTGACTTTTTACAGAGAGGAAGGGAGAGGGATAGAGAGTTAGAAACATCGATGAGAGAGAAACATCGATCAGCCGCCTCCTGCACACTCCCCACTGGGGATGTGCCCACAACCAAGGTACGTGCCCTTGACCAGAATCGAACCCAGGACCCCTCAGTCTGCAGGCCGACGCTCTATCCACTGAGCCAAACCAGGTAGGGCCGTGAGGACTGTTCTTGTCTGGGGGGTATATGGCCACTGGCTTCAGCAATAAAGACTCATTCTTATATACTCACAACCTCTCATGGCTTCTCCATCTACGACCCGGCATTCTAGGAGGTCCAGCCCCAGGCAGAGGGGCTCAGACCCAACACCTGTGACTAGTGAGCAGAGGATAAAGGAGGAACTTGGACTAAGTTCCCAACAGTTAGTATAGTGGGCAGGGTTTGAGAAGAACCAGCCCTGGCGCAGCTGGATAGGAGAATTTAGAAGAATCATGGACTCACAGCTCATGTATTCAACTCAGAGCACCGTGCAGGGCTCTGGTTGTGCCCAAGCAGTGGGACACAAGGGATCTGTGCAGGCTGTGCAGTTCATAGTGCCACAATACTGGCAGCAACCAGCTACACGTCAGAGCAAGCAGAGTGTAACAGAGAGAACACCACAAAGACAGCCAAGAGCCCTCCTGTGATCAGAGTCAACCCTGGGGTCCAGGTTGCACCCCCTCAGTAGCAATCTACTGCGAGCCCTTCCCCATCACAACCACCTCTGGATGGGCATGATGGATGGCATTCCCCAAGCAAACCCAATGCAGGGCGGAAGGCCCTGGGCGCAAGGGCTTAGGCACAGCTCTGAGCTAGCACTGGCTGAACGTCACCTGCTCTAGACCAGGAGCACCCCCAGGAGTGCACCCATGGCAGTCTGCAGGCCAAGGGGCTCTAGGCCATGATGGTTCAGGACCGATCAGAGGGAAATTCAAAGCTGCTAGTTCCTGACTGAAGGTGTCAAAAATGTAAACTCCCAAAGGTAATAGCAGCCTACGGGCCCCATGCACATCCAGTGGAGATGGGCCAAAACCTAATGGGACCAAAAGGGCTTTCACACAATCTGACTAGTAAGTGATTTATGCTGATCCAGGTAGCCAGACAAAAAGATTAAAACCATATATATATATCCATCCTATATAATAAAAGAGAAACATGTAAATTGACCATCCCTCCAGTCACCAGCCAATCAGGAGTGAGTACACAAATTAACCTGACAAAGACGGTGGGTTAATTTGCATACACAGGCGCCGGGTGGAGAGCAGAGTGGGAGAGCCAGCAGCTTGGAGGACTTGGCAGAGTGGGAGGCCATGAGATGGAGACAGAGCAGGAAGGGAAAACCAAGAGCATGGGGAGCACCAGGAATTCTGGGAATAGTAGTTCTGGTGGCAGCCCCAGGACCAGAAGTAGAATGCTGGAAATCGTATTTCTGGTGGCAGACGGATCTCCTAGACCAGTGATGGCGAACCTATGACATGTGTGTCAGAAGTGACACGTGAAATCATTTTTTTGGTTGATTTTTCTTTGTTAAATGGCATTTAAATATATAAAATAAATATCAAAAATATAGGTCTTTGTTTTACTATGGTTGCAAATATCAAAAAATTTCTATATGTGACACGGCACCAGAGTTAAGTTAGGTTTTTTCAAAATGCTGACACGCCGAGCTCAAAAGGTTCGCCATCACTGTCCTAGACACTAGAGCAGCGATTCTCAACCTGTGGGTCGCCAATCTGTGGGTCACGACCCCTTTGGGGGTCGAATGACCCTTTCACAGGGGTCACCTAATGTTATGGGTTGGCTCAGCGAGATAGACCACCGACTCCGAATTTAAATTTAAGAGCCTTTATTAAGCTGGCAAGCTGACCACAGTCACAGCACTCTGCCGAAGCAAAGGCTGAACTGCAGTACAGACTGCAAAAGTTACAGCGTTTTATCTGCAAAACCCATAAAGTTACAAAGCCTTGTTTACGCAATTAGTTCCCAACACAGTATAGCATTATCACCTTCCTATCTATGTTTTCCTGGAACAGAGAGCACAGCATATTGAGGAGGGACCATGAGACCCTATCTCAAGGCCTGACCTGATGTCAGTACCTTCCTATCTATGTGTTCCAGGAACAGACAGCACAGCGCGCCCCGTCTGGCCGAAGTGCCAGATATGCAGCCCAGTACACCTAAGACCATCAGAAAACACATATATAATTACATATTGTTTTTGTGATTAATCACTATGCTTTAATTATGTTCAATTTGTAACAATGAAAATACATCCTGCATATCAGATATTTATATTACGATTCATAACAGTAGCAAAATTACAGTTATGAAGTAGCAACAAAAATAATTTTATGGTTGGGGGTCACCACAACATGAGGAACTGTATTTAAGGGTCGCGGCATTAGGAAGGTTGAGAACCACTGCACTAGAGCAAAGCGAGCCTGGAGCAAGTTACTGTTGAGGTGGGGGATGGAGGGAAAACAAAGGTGAGAGACATAAGGAAAAACTAAAGGGAAGATATTCTAAAACTTCCAGGAAATCTCCACCAATGAAGCAAAGAAAAAAAAAAGCCTCTGTTATTCTGTGAGCAACAAACCAAACTGAGTTGGGGTCTCAGAAAATTTGCTCATATGATTGCAAAGACAGACAGAAACTCCCGCATTGGAGAGGGCTCCCCTGAGGGCTCCCAGATTGGAGAGGGTGCAGGTCGGGCTGCGGGACTCCCATACCCCCAGTGCATGAATGTCGTGCACCGGGCCTCTAGTGTGTGTGTGTGTGTGTGTGTGTGGAGAGAGAGAGAGAGAGAGAGAGAGAGAGATAGATCTGAGGCTGCACACCAGAGGGAGAGTAGAATAGACTACACATAATTAGTTCAGAGCTAGGCCAATGCAAACATCAACCCTCTGGGGTGCACAATGCACTTCCCAAACATCCTGTTTTCCACAACAAAGTCTGATACATGCAGAGAAAAGTGTGATCCAGGTAGTGGCAGCTGCAGTGAGGGGCCACATGTTGGACTTAAGACTTCAAAGCAACCACTGCAAATAAGGCCACAGAACTGAAAGAGACCGTGCCTACAGAACTACAGGAGAGTACAATGACATCTCATCAAACAGAGACGATCAGGAAGAGAGAGAAACTATTAAAACATAAAATAAAATCCTGGAGTCAAAAAGTAGTGATGAAAATGAATAATTTCACTCAAGAGATTCAAAACTAGATTTGAGCTGGCAGAGGAAAGGATCAGCAAATTTAAAGAAAGGTTGATAGGGAGGATGCCATCTGAAGAAAAGAGAGGAAAAGAACAGGGCATGACAGAAAAATCAATAGAAATAAATTTATAGAACAGCTTGCAGAAGTGAAAACGAAGGCAAACCTGACTGAAACGGAGTGACCAGGCCAGGAGCGGAGATCCAGCCAGTACCCACCTGACATCAATTACAGGAAAATAGTCAATTACAGACTCCAACAGAAGAATCCTCGCAGAAAGGAATCATCAATTACAGGCCCAACAAGAAACGCTGTACACGCTGAACACGGCATCTCCTACAACAGGGGTGGGGAACCTTTTTTCTGCCAAGGGTCATTTGGATATTTATAACATCAAAATTATCAACTTAAACTGACTCCCCAGCATCTCAGCCCATGAGACACGTCACCTCCCTGAACTCCCCCTTTTCTCTCATGGCCTTTCGTTCAAAACAACCCTTCTAGCTTTCTCCTTTTTCTCCATAAAATAACTCTTTCCCTTTGTTAGACTTGCCTGCAGTTTTTGCTGTAGCTAGCTTTCCCAAATTGCAATTCTTTGCTGTTCCCAAATTAAACGATTTTTGCCAGTAAGATAACTTTTATATTTAAGGGCAATGTGGAAAAATGAATGGCTTCTTAGAGTACCTTTAAGCATGCCAACATAAGTAATGGAAGTACCAGATGAAGAGACAGAGAGGGAGATAAAATATTCATAGAAACAATGGTGGAAAACGTGCCAAATTTGATGAAAAACACTAACCTACACATCCAAGAAGCTCAATAAACTCCAAATGGATAACGAACTCCAGACAGAATAAACACAAAGAGATCTACGTCAAAGCACATTACAGTCAAAATACTAACCTTGAAAGCAGTAAAAAACAAACAAACAAACAAACAAAAACAGAAGAAGATGATTCACCACAATGGAGTGCACCCCTATATGATTAACAGCCGACTCCTCATCAGGAACAATAGAGGTCAGGAGGCAGTGGTATAGCATAGGCAAAGCGTTCAAACTATCTTTCCAGAATGAAAGTAAAACAAATACAGTCCCAAATAAATCAAAGCTGAGAGAATGCATTGTTCACAGACTTGCCTTCTAAGAAATACTAAGGACGTTTTTTAGGCTGAAAGCAAATGATACCAAACAGTTCAAATCCACAAAAACAAAAGAGGGAGTCTAGAAAAGGTAAACACGTAGCTAATTATAAAAGAACAGTCATAACCTCAGGCTGGGCTGTCACATATAGAGGAGTGGGCACACGTAGGTTAAATTGCTAGGCATCGTAAGAATACAAAATAAAATCAAGAAGACAAACAATACAAATAAATACAACAATTAATAAATAAGTAATACAAGAATAACTGTGTTCCCTGAATTCACAAGTGTAAACCTACTTTTGTCTACCCCTGTATAGATACAAGTTGTATAACAATATAGCAGGACAAGGGGTGACAGGGAATGAAGCTGTACAGATTCTATCTTTTACTGGAATTAAAACGTAAATACTAAAATATATCGAGGGCCCTACAAAGGATAACCGTTGTCAAAGAGTCTCTCCATGACCAAACACTGCTCAAGCTCTCCTGCGATTTCCTCAACTTTTCATAACACCAAAAGCACAAGCAACAAAAGAAAACAAAATAAATTAGACCTCATCAAAATTAAAACCTTTGTGCTTCCAAGGACAGTATCAAGAAAGTAAAACGACAACTCACAAAATTCAAAAAAATATTTGCAAACCATACATATCTGATTGCCAGAAGCTGGTCCATCCTTGCTGCTTGACACAGTCGCTGCAGGGAAGAAACATCTGCACAGCATATGTTTCAAGGGACCTGGAGTATATGGCATACTGTTTTTAATATGTTTGCTCCTCTACTTAGCGCTATATGTTTCAACCAAGGTCACATCTCCAAGAAAGGTTGTTTCCCCAGGTGGGGATTTTTCCCTGGAGTTAGGGATTAACAGGACTAAGGAAGGGAATAAATCAGTAAAACCCTTTAACTAAGTGCCAGGTAGGTAATCACTTTACGAACAATCACGCTTAAGCTACATAATCTTTACTTAGGATAATCTCCTTCAGTTACTTCCTTGTAGCTTAACAGAACAATAGAGTAGTGACCTTGGAATGGAGATAACAAACGCCTTAACCTTTGGAATAGAATGGATAGGATTAAAATAAACTGGTAAAAATACAGATGTAACAGGAGAATAAATATAGAACCTGGCTAGAGAACCTGGCTGGAGAACCTGACTAGAGAACCTGGCTAGGCTGCTGATCAACTGAACGCTGTCTCCGTGTCATTCCTTCTTCGCCGACTCCGTCCACACCTTTGGGAACCCCTGGACCTGCTGGGGCTGGACCCCAACATCTGATAAGGGCTTGCCATCCAGAATATATAAAGAACTGTTAAAACTCAACAAAAAGACAAACACAATTTTGAAATGGGCAAAGGACATTAACACACATTTCTCTAAAGATATACAAATAACCAACAAGCGCATGAAAAGATACTCAACATCAAATGCAAATCAATAAAATACCACATCACACCCACTAGGATGGCTATAGTAAAAAAAGGCAATAACAAGAGTTGGTGAGGGAGAAACTAAGATGGCGGCATAGATAAACACTGGGAAATCGCTGCCTCCCACAACAACTTCAAAAAAAACAACATAAAGACAAAACGAACAGCATCCAGAACTACAAGAAAGCTGGCCGAGTGGAAATTCCACAACTAGAAGGAAAGAAAACCACACTGAGAGCCAGAGGAGCTGCGGAAGTAAAGTGCAAAGGTACGGAGGCTCGCGCGCGGAAAGGGGCTGGTACCTGAGGACGCGGCTGTCTTTTTAAATCGAGAGGAGTAACAAGCTCCCGACTGCTCTGAACTCCGGTTCCGGGAAGTCTCTGGGGACCCAGAACTCATACGGGGAGAAACTGGACTGTCTGGCAGCGGGCAGAACTCGGAACTTGAGGGTGGCTTTCCCTCAGAGGTGCTTGCAGCAATTACCGGGACACTGAGACGCGTGGCCCCTTAGGGCAGGGCTGGGAATCCACCATAGCTGCTTGCTCCGTCCTTTGATTCCCTGAGACCCCGCCCCACCCAGGCTGCGGCAGAGGCTTTTGCATATGAATGCCCCGGCCCTTTGCAACCTGAAAATTACCTAACAAACTGCAGCGGGGCCACAGACCCAGAACTTCCAAGAGAAGGCCCAAGGCCCCACAGCAGCTTGCACTGCTTCACAGCTGGGCCTCATCAGGGTACCTCCAAACTCCAAAAAAGGAAGGGGAATCTGCAGTTCTCTTCGTAGCTCCTGCTGTGTAACCGCAGGCAGAGGCTAAATTAGCACCTCCTTAGATCCAAGAGCCAGTGTACCCAGTGGTCAGAGGGGGACCATCCAGATAACAACTCCTCAGATCCATAAGGGACACACTCAGGGTGCAGACTCAGTGAGCACCAAATCCCCACTGAAGCAAGTCTTGCCCCAGAAGGGGGTCTTCAGCACAGAAGTTCTCCCACTGCAGACACAGCTGATTCTCACTGCCAATTGGCCTGGAGGTCAATTCCTCCCAGTGATCCTACAACAATCAAGGCATAACTACAACAAGACTGTGCACAAAGCCCACAAGGGGGTGCACCAAGAGTGTCCACCTCAGGTAACTGGGGAGGCTGAGCCACTGGGCCCTACAGGACACCTAGCACACAGAACCACTTTACCAACACAGGGAAGCATAAAAAATGCGGAGACAAAGAAACAGGTCACAAATGACAGAAATGGAGGAAAGCAAACGACTGGTTATAGAGTCCAAGGCCACGTTTATAAGGTTTTTCAAGAATTTTATGGAAACCGCCGATAAATTTAGTGAGGCCCTCGATAAATCTAGTGAGACTCTCGAGGATATGAAAAAGGACCAACTAGAAATTAAGCATACACTGACTGAAATAAAGAATAATATACAGAGATCCAACAGCAAACAAGAGGATCCCAAGAATCAAGTCAAAGATTTGAAATACGAAGAAACAAAAAATACCCAACCGAAAAAGAAAAAAGAAATAGGATTCCAAAAATATGAAGATAGTGTAAGGAGCCTCTGGGACAACTTCAAACGTACCAACATCAGAATTATAGGGGTACCAGAAGAAGAGAGAGGGCAAGATATTGAAAACCTATTTGAAGAAATAACGACAGAAAACTTCCCCTACCTGGTCAAAGAAATAGACTTACAAGTCCAGGAAGCGCAGAGAATCCCAAACAAAAGGAACCCAAAGAGGACCACACCAAGACACATCATAATTAAAATGCCAAGAGCAAAAGACAAAGAGAGAATCTTAAAAGCAGCAAGAGAAAGAAACTCAGTTACCTACAAGGGAGTACCCATACGACTGTCAGCTGATTTCTCAACAGAAACCATGCAAGCCAGAAGAGAGTGGCAAGAAATATTCAAAGTGATGAACAGCAAGAACCTACAACCAAGATTACTTTATCCAGCAAAGCTATCATTCAGAATAGAAGGTCAGATAAAGAGCTTCACAGATAAGAAAACGCTAAAGGAGTTCATCACCACCAAACCAGCATTATATGAAATGCTGAAAGGTATTCTTTAAGAAGAGGAAAAAGAAAAAGGAACTCTTACCATTTGTCACAGCATGGATGGAACTGGAGAGCGGATAAATACCACATGATCTCACTCATTTGTGGAATATAATGAACAACATAAACTGATGAACAAGGACTGATCCAGAGATGGAGAGGCATTGATTGGACTGTCGGGCCTTGGAGGGAAGGTAGGGGAGGGTGGGGGTAAGGGGGAAAGATCAACCAAAGGACTTATATGCAAGCATATAGGCCTAAACAATGGACACGGACAACGGGGGGGTGAGGGCTTGAGCGGGGGGGAGGGGAGGGTAGAGGGTAACGTGGGGATAAGGACACATATGTAATATTTTAATCAATAAAAAATATATTAAAAAAAAAAAAAGTTGGTGAGGATGTGGAAGAATTGGAACCCTCATGTATTGCTGGTGGGAATGTAAAACGGTGCAGTCACTGTGGGAAATAGTCAAGCAATTCTTTTAAAAGTAAAACTCAGCATTCTATACCACCCAGCAATTCCAATCCATAAATCCACTGGAAGCTCTGCACAGGAATGTTCACAGCATTATTCCCAATAGCCAACATTTAGAAACAACCTAAGTATCCATCAACTTATGAATGGACAAACAAAATGTGGTGGGTATGGTACACTACACCCATACAATGGAATGTTTTTCAGCCATTTAAAAAAAAAAACCTGAATGCTACAAAAATAATACTATGAGGAACCTCAAAAGTATGCTAAGTGAAAGGACCCAGATATAAAAGGCCACATATTGTACACTAGAGGCCCGGTGCACGAAATTCATGCACTCAGGGGAGGGTCCCTCAGCCCGGCCTGCGCCCTCTCGCAGTCCAGGACCCCTTGGGGGATGACCACCTGCTGGCTTAAGCCCGAAACCCCCAGGAATCAGGCCCAAGCTGGCAGTCAGACATCCCTCTCACAGTCCAGGGTTCTCGCAGTCTGGGACCCCTCGCTCCTTACCACTCACCTACAGTGGAAGCAGTAGAGGATCCTGCCACCACCACTGCACTCGCCAGCTGTGAGCCCAGCTTCTGGCTGAGCAGCGCTCCCCCTGTGGGAGCACACTGACCACCAGGGGACAGCTCCTGCGTTGAGCGTCTGCCTGCTGGTGGTCAGTGCACATCATAGTGACTGGTTATTCTGCAGTTGTTGATTTGCATATTAGCCTTTTATTATATAGGATTATATAGGATTCCATTTATATGACATGGGCAGAACAGGTAATCATTGAGACAGAAAGTAGAAACATGGTTGCCTCAATTATTGATAATAGGGATTGCTTTTAAGGGTGATGAAAATGTTCTGAAATTTGTAAAAATAACAACTCTGTGAATATACCAAAAAATACCCAGTGAATAGTCCACTTTAAATGGGTGAATTTTATGACATGTTAATTATATATCAATAGTTTTTATAAAATCCAGAACACTGGTACCAGACCCTAGGTTCAAACATCAGCTCCTCCATCAGCAGCTGAGTGTCCTTGTTAGTTTAAACACTCAGCTTTTTCATCTGCAAAACAAGGGTTAGGGAAGTGGGGAAGATATAAAGTGACTGGCACTTAAAGTGCTCAATAAACATGGCTGGTCTCAAAGTCTTGGTCCACCTGGTCTTGTTGCTTTCCCCCTGCCAGCCCTTTGGTTGCACACTAAATGTTTCCACAGCAGCCCAAGGGTCAGCCACTGATAGATAAAATGCAGTCTACCCATACCATAGAGGGTCATCCTGCCACAAAAGAATGATGCACTCATATACACAAGGTACAATGAAGGTTGAAAAACATGAGAAGTCCAAGAACCCAAACACAAAAACCGCATCGATGACTCCATCCATGTGAAATGTTCACAGGAGACAGAAAGTAGATCAGTGGCTGCTCAGGGCAGAGTGGGAGGGGAGGGGTGACTGCTACATGGCAAAGGGTTTCTTTTCAGTCCCCTCCTCACTTTTTCATTAACTTTGGAAATTTCCTTCCTATTCCTAGATCAGTAGGGACTTAAAAAAAAAATTCTGCCATATTTGTGTGGCATTTATGTTGTGGTGGTGTTACCGGGAAGTGGCCTGGTCCTGAGCAGGTCTGCCTAGGGCCAGCCTATAGTGTGCGCGTTCTTCGTGCAGGAAAAGTTTCACAACACGAGTGCAGGTGAATTTCAGAAGATGTTTATTAAAGCTGGGGACAATGAAACAAAGGAAGAACTGGGGAAATGAGCCTCGGCTCATTCTCTTAACTTCATCTGTCCTTAGGTATGGTTGGCATGAATGGCACTAACTGGATTTCTGTTACCTGTCTCCCTGAGTAGGGTGATTTAAGCTATGTACCCTCTGCTTGGGGAGAAGTGCAAACCATCCTATCCTATATAATAAAAGGCTAATATGCAAATCGACCTAGCGGCAGAATGACCGGTAGCTATGACGCACATTGGCTACCAGGGGGCAGATGCTCAATGCAGGAGCTGCCCACTGGTGGTCAGTGTGCTCCCACAGTGGGAGCACCGCTCAGCCAGAAGCCGGGCTCAGCCAGAAGCCGGGCTCAGCCAGAAGCCGGGCTCAGCCAGAAGCCGGGCTCAGCCAGAAGCCGGGCTCAGCCAGAAGCCGGGCTCAGCCAGAAGCCGGCAGCACTAAGGATGTCCAACTGCCAGCTTAGGCCAGCTACCCATGGGGAGCGGGCCCAGCCAACAGCCGGCCATCCCCTGAGGGCTCCCGGGCTGTGAGAGGGTGCAGGCCAGGCTGAGGGACGCCCTCCCCCCCCCCACCCCCCTGCCGTGCATGATTTTCATGCACTTGGGCCTCTAGTCCTAATCTATATAGTAAAAGCCTAATAAGCAAATTGTCCCCTGGACTGGGAGTTGAAAGAAAGTTGACCAGGGCGGGGCCTTGGGCCAACCGCAGGAAGGGAGGTCCCAGCCGGCAGCCCAAAGCTGCTAGGGTCCCTACCCATGCACGAATTTCATACCCTGGGCTTCTAGTTTACTCATAAGTGTCCTGGTTGAGAGAAGACAGAATTTACTAGCTAGCTGAAACTGCTTGGCACCTTGATTTTCTAGATGGCTGCACAGTGCTGTCTCCGTTTCCCTGTTCCACTTGCCCTGGCTTACTGGCCTGTCTCAGTGGGAGGTGCCTGCCTGGTTCTCGCACACCTCAAGGCTGGGGCAAGTCAACCCTACCAGCCATCTCAACGTGGGAAGAGCCTGGGGGCCCCCAGACCTCGCCGACGGAGGTCACACAGCAAACACCGCGAGGGCAGTCCCCGGGTCGCAGGAGACCGGCCTGGGGAACCACAGGGCCGAAGCCAGCACGGGACCCCCAAAGCTGCACAGTGTGGCGCCCCAACCAACCCCCGCAGACCCTACCCCCACCCCAACCGCCCAGGGCCGCCTCCTGGCTCCCAGTTTACCTTTCTCCCGACTCCGCCAGCCGAGGCCTGCGGAGGAGCCCCCTCCTGGACCGGAGGCGCGACGCCGGGCGCGGACTCCGCCGAGAGCCTCACGGCAGCCTGGTGCACGCGGGCCCGCAACCCCCTCACTTTCCCCATGTCTCTGGGCGAGACCCGCAGTGGACCGGAAGCCGCAGGGCGCACGAGACGGAGCCTGCGAGAAGATGCCCGGGCGGAAACTGGAGCCCAGGCAGCTGGGTTCCGATATCCTCCCTGCAGCGGCTGCGCAGCCTCTCGGAAGGGGCGGGGCCGCGGAGGGGTGTGGCCGCGGAGGGGCGGGGCCTTGTGTCCTAGTCCCGCCCGGTCCCCGCCCCCGGGAACGCCCCGCCTCCCAGGCGGATGCGGTCTCATTGCTGGGATCCAGGCAGCCTCATTGTGATTTGGGGATGATGAATATGGAGCTGGATGGAGCAAGCTTGTTGAAAACACACGAGTGTGTTCACCGCACGGCACTTGTGCCTTTCATACAGTCTCTGAAATCAGAGGACTGGGTGGGGCCCGCATATTATGAGAAGTGGTAACCTGTCTACAAGGGGAGATCTGAGACTGAATGAATATGGTTGAATCTAAGAGGTGCCCCAATAACCCTTGCCTGAGCGAGACCATTTGCTTTATTAACTGTGACTGAACCTTTACTTCGTGTCCATCTTTTTTTTACAGCATTTCATTTACTCCTCAAAACAATTCCTGGAAATGGGGTGTAACTCGTCTGTTTAAACTGGAAACTACATGGTAGACAAACTTGTTGCAACACACACAACTCACATGCTAGGAAACTCCTCGACCAGGCCCTGAGTGAGCCCTGCAGTTCACTTTCAGTCTCCTGTGCATTCAGCCCTGAGGGGGGACAAGCTGGTGTGGGTGTGACTTTCATCCTCAAAGAGCCCCTTGTTCTGTTAGGTCCACACAGGAGTCCAGGCTCAGCCAGGAGAGAGGACACACCTCCCCCTCCCCACACAAGGGCGGCCTTGGGTGCCAGCACACAGGATTGCACCCTGTTTCAGAGCCCAGCCGAAACTCAATACAGAAAATGGGCTTCGGAGAGGAATAGTCAGCCCCATACGGAGCCCCAAAAAGGGTGAAAAGGTGCTTGCCCTGGTGTGTGGTCCCCCCACTGCAGGCAAGTCAATGCTCTGTTTTAGTTGTTACAGGTCTGTTCAGGGTGTGCAGGGCCTGACCTGTGCAGTTCTGGAAGGTCCAACATGGATGGGGACGTTTGTAGATGACGAAGGCCCCTGGGTACACCAGGCTGAACATACAGGAGCAAAGTCACAGCATGGATCCAAGCTGAGGCCAGAGGGAAGTGTCCCTGGAAGAGCTTGAGAAGCCAGCGCCTGGGTGGGCCATCCCGCTCCTCTGTGAGAGCTCCTGGCTGTCAGTGCTTTCCAGGCTCCAGGGCACCTTCCCAGCACCTCCCAGACCAGGGGGTTGAAAGGAGAGCCCAGCCTTCTTTGGCTGAACCTCCAGCTGGGCCGAGAGCTAGACTGGAGGAACCTCTGGGAAGTGAGAGCTTTGGCCCAGCCAGTGGGCTTTCTGGAGTGTGGAGAAGGCCATGCCCACCCCAAGTCAGGTCCCCACCAACCCCATGGAACCTCTGACTTCTTTAAGGGGGTGTCATCAGATGTGAAAGGGGCCTAGTTCCAACCAGTTATCCGAAGAAACATCTCGAGTCCCCAGCTGCGCCATGATAGAACAAGAATGCAGAGGTCATTTCTGCTCACGAAAGTCACACAGGGGTGAGCTACGGGCATAGCACCCAGACTCAGAGACAAAGCCCAGCGGCATCGAGGACTGTCCTCTTGGCACCCCTCGCAGGGACACTGGGGGACACCCCAGAAGCAGCTCCATCGGCCCAGCATCGCTGACCTGACCTTTAACACACTCTGCATCCAACCAGCCTCATTTCCTGAGTTGTCCGAGGCAGGGAGACCCCAGCTTGGCTCCTGGCAGGTGACACGGTGCCCAGCCTGACCCAGGCAGTGATGTAGACACCTAAGCAGCTCCAGAGGCCTGCAGGCAGCTCAGTTTCAGGCTCTCCTTTTTACTCCCTGTGCAATCCATGCTGTCTGGGTAAGAGGAAACGAATGTGAACTGCTCCAAAATGGATCTGTCAAAAACCCTGCGGCGCTTGATTTCCTGTCTTCTCTCATCTCTCTGTGACCACCTGTCCAGGGCACTCCATGCCAGAAGGGTACCCAGGCCATGATCTCCCTGGAAAGGAACCCCTCACTTTGGCCTCCACGGGAACCCCCCTCCCCCACCCCACCCCCCTCAGCCGTTCTGCCCTTCCAGGCGCTCAGCCCCATCTTGATCTGCCCAAGGCTTCAGTCTCCCAGCCTTGGTGGTCCCTTGTTCCAACGCCTGGCTGGGGCCCTGCGAGGTAATTCTTTTTTCTCTCTGATTCAATTTTTTGTCGCCGGAGGGCGCTCACGGACCAAGGAAGGCACACTTTGCTATTCTGCAGAGGTGAGGGCAAGGGCGCAGATTCAGGGGTGCCCGGAGGATCCCAGTTTGGGCGGGGGGGGGGGGGGGGGCGCCGCTTCTCTCCGTCACCATGGCCCTCCAGTCCCCACAGGTCGCGGACCACGAAGGAGCCATAGAAAGACCTCCGGCACTGGGGCCTGGGGTCCTTCCCAATAAGGATGGTTTCCGGAACGTGCAGTGCAAACACCCGCGCCGACCCTGCGCCAGCGCTTCCCTGTGAAGCGCCAGGGTCTGCGAGGGGGTCCCAAGCGCCCAGGCTAAGCTTAGAGCAGAGACACCTGACCTGCGAACAGCAGGGCCAGTGACAGTCCTGGGACCTGAAGCTCAGGGCCGCCAATCCCAGCCTTGCCTGACCCTGGTCCAATGCTTAACCACAGGTGCCCTGTGCTCAGTGTCAGGCCACCTTCCTGGTCTGGTCATGGGGGCTGGCCACCAGCGTCCTGGGTGCAGTGCCCAGCCCAGCCAGGTCAGCCTGGCTCCAAATGAACCTTTCTCCTCCCAGGGCAACGGTTTTATCAGCTGCTCTTCCCACTGAATCCTCTGGCCCCAATGCTGCCTGATTGGAGTCCAACCTCACTTAGGGAGGGGAGGCCCTACTCACAGCCTCCAGGGAGGCAGCCAGGATTGGAGTTGACTTGGATAAGGTGGGACCTTCTGAGCCTCGGTCTCCCCATCTCTACAATGGGGATGGTAGGAGACTCTAAGGATCAACAGCTGCAGGTAGCACGTGCTCAGTAGATTCCAGTCACTCCGGAGTCATTAAGGAGTAAATGCAGATAGCTCAGGTGTGAGATTTGGGGTGTGGCGGAGCCAGTGCAGGCAATAGGCAGGACGCCCGTGGAAGGTGGAGGCTCAGTGCACTGGACTTAGGGTTCCTGGTCAGGGGCTAAGTCCTGAGTATGCCCCAGCCCTTCCTGCCCACTCCAGCCCCTGGGGCTTTCTCCCCCTCCCACCTTTTTGGGGACCCTCCCTTGCTTCCCCCAAGGAATCAGCTCTGGAAAGGAGGCACTGTGTTCTAGGACATTCTCTGAGACCTGCCCAAGCCTCAGTGCACCATGGGCTCCATCCACTGGCTACGGGTTGGGAGACAGGCAGAAGCCAAGTCCGCTGTCCTGCACCAGGCCTGGTTCCGGAAGGGGTGCCCAGCCCCCCCCCCCCAGCAGCTTCTCCCTTACACAGTGGGCAAGCAGGTGAGCAGCTGCCTTTGGGGGGGTGGGGGGGACAGGTGCGTGTCACCTGTGCCTCCTGAATGTGTGGGACCCTGGACGGATGTGTCTCTCAGTCCCACTGCCCGAAGGAGGCACCTGGCCTCCGGGACCTGGTGTGCTGGGCTGCTGGTCACCACTGCCCCCTTGACCTGCAGCCTTTGACTTTGGTTTCGGGACGCCTGGGGTTTTAAATGACCTGTTCGGTCTCTAAGAAGCAGTTCATTGTCTGAGCACCTCCTTAACTGGGCGAATTTCAGGGAATCACCGCCCCATTGGCTCCTGGGGCAGCAAGGTGGGTGCCCAACTTGTGCACCTCTACCCACAGAGCCTGGGACCTAGAGCCCCAGGGCCAGCTGCATCCCAGGAATACCACAGGAAGTTAGATGTAAACAATTACAATTCCCAGGCTGTGGAAGTCCAGCATTTGGAACCTCCTGGGGTAAAATACTGTGCCGGACTCAGACTCGGACTCACCGTGGAATCACTGGGGTGATTCAGGGAAGTGGGTGGTGTAGGAGGAAGAGGCCTGGGAGGAGGTTGCCCAAGCCACGATTTCGACAAGTGGTAGCTCTGCAGCTCCACCAGAGTAAGGCGTGGCCCTCGCAGCTTGTCCCCTCGTTGCCCTCAAGAAGCGAGAAGCAAGGAGCGGCCCCAAAGCCTCCCCTCCCCCGCCCCCCCCCCCGCCCCCCCCCTGCCCCATCCTTCAGCTGCATTTGTTTCCTCTCCTTCCAACCCACTCCTAGCTCCTCACAGGCAGGCATGTGGGGCTTGGGTCCCCTTGGTTTTGTCCTGGGTCTGATTAACTTGTTTTTATAGTAACATCCTATATTAACTTCTTTTTATAGTCACTTCCTAGTGACCACCCAGCACACCGCCCACAGTCTCAGCTCTCTCTGCCCAGCCTGGCCTCCCATGCGTGGCTGACCTTCAGCAGGTCATTTCCTGCATGGGTGAGGTCACACCCAGATAAGGACAAATAGATGTTTTTATAGTAACATCTGATTATAAAACTAATATGTGGCCTTCATAGACAATTTGGGAAAGATAGGACCCTATTTTATTTTTTAAATATATTTTTATTGATTTTAGAGAGGAAGGGAGAGGGATAGAGAGAGAGAAACAACAATGATGAGAGAGAATCATTGATTGGCTGCCTCCTGCACACCCCCTATTAGGAATCAAGCCCGCAACCCAGGCATATGCCCTTGACCAGAATTGAACCTGGGACCCTCCAGTCCACAGACAGGTGCTCTATCCCCTGAGCCAAACTGACTAGGGTGGACCCTATTTTAAATGCTAAAACCACCCTAACTGGTTTGGCTCAGTGGATAGAGCGTCAGCCTGCAGACTGAAGGGTCCCAGGTTTGATTTCAGTCAAGAGCATGTACCTTGGTTTCAGGCACATCCCCAGCAGGAGGTGTGCAGGAGGCAGCTGATCGATGTTTCTCTCTCATCGATGTTTCTAACTCTCTCTTCCTCTCTGTAAAAAATCAATAAAATATACTTTTTAAAAATGCTAAATCCCCTTTGATCCCGTTGCTCAGAGATGGCAGCAGGGCATGTGGGTGGGCAGTGCCTAGGGACCAGCCCCTCCCAGCATCTATGCTTTCTCTCCCTGGGTCAGGCAGCCTGTTTAACGTGGAATTTTCATTGTTGCTAAACTGTGGAAAGACTAGTCTTCCTAGTGACCACCCAGCACACCGCCCACAGTCTCAGCTCTCTCTGCCCAGCCTGGCCTCCCATGCGTGGCTGACCTTCAGCGGGTCATTTCCTGCATGGGTGAGGTCACACCCAGATAAGGACAAATGCGCCTTCTCCTGCTGAACTTCCGCTTGACCTCTGCTGAGTCAGCATCAGGGTGAAATCCCCTCTGGCCTCCCCCTCTGCCCGGCTTGATCCCTGCTGGGCTGACCCCAGGCACTTGGGCCTGACCCCATCCCCTGCCATGTTTTCCTGTCTGTTGAGAGCCTCACATACCTCATCTCAGCATCCTGAGAGGCAGGCCCCTCACCCCCGTTTTACAGGTAGAAAAAGACACCTTTCCGTAGCTGTCCAGTGGGTGCCCAATGGGTGCCCAGAACTTCAGTCCAGGCTTCCCAGAGCTCAGCCACATGGGCCACCACTGCTCACATGCCCAGCTCCTTTGTGTGCCACAAACAAGAGTGCCCATGGACTCCATGCTGAGAAAGAAAATATGAGGGAGAGGAAGATAGAAGAGAGCCCCCACCCCCACCCCAGTCAGAGGTGGAGCACTTCACCCCCAGGAGGGAGGAGGCCTGCCCGGCCCCCATGTCTGCAGGCGCTGGAGCAGCCACCCTCGAGGATTCTGCGGGAACAGGGGACTCGTGAGGTGTTTCAGTCCACTCTGGGGAGGAGGAGGTGTCCTGGAAACTGGCAGGAGAGGGCAGGAGAGAAGGTTTAGAAGAGAGGAGAGAGGCCCTTGGGGTTCCCTTCAGTGTCCCGAGGTCTCTGTTCTGCTCCCTGCCTCTCATGTTCTCCTCTTGTTCCTCCCCAGCCCAAGTGCCTTCTACTATATGCAGGCCCAGTGGGGCCCGAGACTGGGTGCGCTGGGCTGATGATCAGACCACCCAGAGTGTGTTTGTTAAACAGACATCAGAGCCAACTGCCATCTGGATCCAGTGGGTTGAGCATGGACCAGTGGATCAGATCGGCATTTCTGACAAGAGCCCAGGCCCAGATTTCCAGTTACATGTGTGTAGCTCCCTGTCCCCTCACACTATCCTCACTCCCCAGAGAATCACGGTCTAGGGCTGGGTTCAATGTTCTACCACCCACAGGCTGGCCCTCCACCTTATTTGTAAATAAAGTTTTATTGGAGCACAGCTATGTTCATTCGTTCACAGGGGTCTGTGGCTGCTCTGGCACCACAGCAGCAGAGCTGAGTAATTGTGGCAAGACCCCTATGGCCAGGAAAACCAAAGTCGTGTGCTTTCCGCCCTTTCCAAGAAAAGTTTTCCACTCTGCCCTAGTGGAGTCATCACAGCCAAGATTTGCTGAGCGCTTTCTCTGTGCCAGGTCGGTGTGTGTGCTTATCTGCTCATAACCTCACCCACAGAGACGTGCTCATCACTCCCATTGGCCAGTGAGAGGACTGAGTTCCAATGGGGCTGGGTATCACCATGCCCTTCACCTCTGCACAACTGACATGCCATGTGGGTGTCAGATGTCACCCAGGGGCCAGAGAAGGGACAGGTCCTTACAAGTCAGGGATACAGCAGGATAAGGGAAACTGGGGATACAGCATTTGGGCTGGACCCTTCAGGAGGGGAAATGGGGGCCCCAGGGAGGGCTTCCGAGCCCATGGTTGGGTGAAACAACACAGGCGTGCTCAGGGATGAGGCAGGTGATTAGATGTGGCTCAAGCAAAGGGTTCCCAGTAGGAGGGGGGTTGAAAGTGTCCTTTCTCTGTAGACCTTCCCAGGGATCCAGGTGGGGATTAATGCAAAAGAGAATTCCTCTGGCCCTAGCTGGTTTGGCTCAGTGGATAGAGTGTTGGCCTGCAGACTGAAGAATCCTGGGTTCGATCCGGTCAAAGGCACATGCCCAGGTTCTCGGGCTGGATCCCCGTAGGGTGGTGCAGAGGCAGCTGATCAATGATTCTCTCTCATCATTGATGTTTCTATCTCTCTCTCCCTCTCCCTTGCTCTCTAAAACACACACACACACACACACACACACACACACACACACACACACACTCTAGAGGCCCAGTGCATGAATTCATGCACGGGTGGGATACGGTTGACCTGCCCTGATTGGGGCTGATTGGGGCCGGGTGGGCCAGGGGGAGGGGCTTAGGGAGGTTGACCGGCCGGCCCCACCCCCAATCGGGGTGAGGGGGCTGATCGGGGCGCAGTGTACGTCAAAGCAAGCAGTCGTCCCAGTCGTTCCAGTTGGTCCGGTCGCTTGGCTTTCATATATACATTCCTCAGATGTTCCTTCAAAATATCAACCTGCCCCAAACCCACCTTCTCCTGGGGAGGGCAGAGGCAGGGCTCCCACCCCCCCTTTACCTCCTCGCCCTGGGGAAGCCTTGGATGCCAGGCCTTACTCTACCTTCTTCCTACTGCACGTTCTCAACGCTCAGAGGGCAGGGTCATGAGCGCTGTGTCGCCTGGACAAAATGGGAGAAAGAATTTGATTCCTATCTATGACATGCAAAGAACCCAATGCAGGAAAACTAAATTGTTCCCCCAGGTTCAAAAGTTAAAAGGTAGAAGCAGAAAATTCAATGAGATGAAATTTCTCTATAAGTCCAGATATAGACACTCCCCTTAAAAAAAAAACATATGCTGTGCTCTGCTGGTGTGGCTCAGTGATTGATCATTGACCTAAGAACCAGGAGGTCACAGTTCCATTTTTGGTCAGGACACATGCCCGGTGTGGGGCATGCAGGAGGCAGCCGATCAGAGATCAGAAACATCTCTTATCATTGATGTTTCTATCTCTCTCTCTCCCTCTCCCTTCCTCTCTGAAGTCAATAAAAGTATATTTTAAAAACACACATATTCTGTGATTTTTATCAAAAGCTCCATGATCTCTGTGACCACGCCTCATTCTCCTTTTTATTATTTACTAGGGGCCCAGTGCATGAATTTGTGCAACTTGAAAGGAAGTTACCGTGGGCTGTGAGGCTGCAGTGGACACAGAGGTAGGTCTTGGTCCATCCTCTGTGCCCCTGCAGGGCCACTCCCACAGCGGCCCTGGTCCCCTGTCTGCTGGCAGCCCTGCTCCTGCCACCGCTGCTCCCATGTGGAGCTATTGGGACCAGTGCCAGCAGCGAGTGCGAGTGGCGGCTACTGGCCCCGATTGCCTCTCAGGAGCAGGGGAATATGGGGAAGCCCTGAGGGGCCATTGGGGCTGGCAGCCACTGCTCCCACTCACTGATGGCACCAAGCCATCAGGGCTGGCACTGGGTGCCGCCAGCAGGTGAGAGCAGTGGCTCCGGCACCAGCAGCAGGTGCAAGTGGGGCAGGTGCCAGGAGCAGGTGTGAGTGCTGGGTGGGACCTTGGAGTGTGGGAGCAAAGAATTTTCAGTAACCACCAGAGGCTCACCCTGATGACAGTGATTGGAGCCCCACCTTGGTCTGGCACCCCTGCTCACCTGCTCCACCATCCCACTGCGGCCAACACCTGCCATGTTCCACACGTGCCCCCTGGCGGTCAGCCCACGTCATATCGACCAGTTGTTGGGTTGTTGGGTTATTTGGTGGTTCAGCCGTTGGGTCTATTTGCATATTAGGGCTTTATATATATAGATGTCTTTGCATTTCTTGGCATCAGCTGTGTGCCAGGCCCTTTGCAGGACCCTTTCACCACATGTCCCCACAACATGGTGGGGCAGGGGGAGTGGCTAGGGGAGGGGGAGGGGTAAGGGAAACTGCGGCCTAGAGAAGGAAAGGGACCCAGTGTCCTCAGGGTGCCACCACGGGCCCAGCCCTTGGATCTCGAGTGCCAGCTCTGTCTCTAACCTCAGCCTCTACCTCCCTCAGCAAGGCCCCTGGGGCAAGAGGAGCTTAGAAAGCACCTGTGGAAACTGAGTCCCTTAATCCAGGGTCAGAAGGGACAAACCCGTTTGACAAAGGCAGCCGGACGTTAAGCGGGCACCCATCCCCAAGGACGTCTTCACGGCTCTGTTCATCAGCATTGCTGGAAACCACAGGCTGCGTGGGAAATGACAGGTTGATGAGTCCCAGGACGGAGAGGAGTGACCTGAGCCTGGGTTAGAGTTCGGTGGCCCCTCTGACCTACCGGAGCCCCCAGGCCAGCCTGGCCTTCACATTGAAGGGAGGAACTTGATTCAAGTGTGGGAAGGCATTACGAGCTTCCTGTTCTGGTAGATGGGGATAGCTCCTCAACCCCCACCCATCCCCTTCCCCTCCGGGCAGCTGTATGATGGTTTGGTTTGTTTTTTTAAAAAATATTTTTTTATTGACTTTTAGAGAGAGGAAGGAAAAGGGATAGAGAGATAGAAACATCAGTGAGAGAGAAACATCGATCTGCTGCCTCCTGCACATCTCCTACTGGGGACTGAGCCTGCAACCCGGGCATGTGCCTTGACTGGGAATCGAACCATGACCTCCTGGTTCATGGGCTGGCCCTTATCCACTGAGCCACACAGGCTGGGTAATGGTTCGGTTTTTAATCTGTGCCCATTGCTTTCCTTAGTCTAACCATGTAACTGTTGTGCATCACCAGGCAAGGTGGACATACTAAATTACATTTTCTTCCTTCTACAACTTTCTGGTTTCTTCCCAGAGTTAAATTTTCAGCCGGGCTCAGGGCATCCTCAATGATACCTTAATCTCTTTGCCCTGACAGATCTGTAATACACTTTTCAGTGCGATTTCCGACATGGTCATGCCTGTCAGAAAATCTCTGCATTCTTATAAGGATTGGGGACCCCCTAGTCAAGCCAAAGGCTAGCCCCCCACCTCACCCCAACTTTCCTGGCTGCTCTGACACCTTCCTTTGGGTGACTTAGAGAAGCAGGAATGCCACCTCTTCAGCTTGCTCCCACGGAGGGAGGAAGCCAGAAAGAGGAAGGCTAAGGAGAAGTCTGCTCAGTGGGGGTGGGGACTGGGTGGGAGATGGGCTGAGGTGTCCAGGCCAGCGTTCAGAACAGTAGGTGGCTGGAAACTCCCGGCCTCTGGCATCTCTCCTCTCCTTTCTAAGTCACCTGGCTGCCCCCTGTGTCTACATGGCCCAGATTACACTCAGGGATCTACTGGATTACTTACCGCCTGTTTCTGTGGATCTGTGGGGGTTAGAATGAGATAGAACTATTTGGAGCTCTTACCACAGGCCACACTGTTTCCTGCTCTGCACCCCCACCCCCAGGGAGTGTGCCTGCCTGCCCCTGCTCCCCCACAGCTGCTTCTGGCAGCTCCTCCCACCCTCTGCCTCTGCAAAGTGGCAAAGGGTGCAACAGTTGAATTCACGCAGGAGGAAGTTACTAGTGGGAAGAAACTTTTTAAAAAAAGCAACGATGGGGAGTTTCTGAGAAAGAGGAGGGTTGAGTGGCTGGGAGAATTTGCAGGCCCGCTGGGAGAGAAGCTGGCACAGAGGCCCAAGAGCGAAGGTGTGAGAGGGAGGAGCTGAGAGCTGGGAAAGGGCTGCCAGCAGCCTCCCTTCACCTGAATGCCCTCAGTCACCCCAGGTGAGATTGCTTTCTGCCTTTTGGGGGATGGGGGAGGGGGAGGGGGAGTGGGGAGCAGGAGGGCAGGCTCAACCCCGGTTTTCCCAACTCACTCAGTCCACCAGCACCCACCAACACAGCATTATGGGTTTCGGGGTCTGACTCTCTCCAACCTTCCTGCCAGCATTGACCGGTGCCAACCCCCCGCCCCCCCGCACCCCCCTCCCCGGAGAATCTCTGTGAAGTGAGCCTGGGTCCCCTTGCTTCACAGTCTCCATTATGAAAATACTTCTAATCTTCCATCCATCACGAGGGAGCCCCCTTCCCAAGCTTTCAGGCTGTGCGCTGTTGACACATGGCTGGGTGGGCAGTAGGACTGAGATGCCAGGCCTGTGTTCAGCAAGGAGATGAAAAGAGCCTGCCGCTCTCTGAGCCGCCCTCCTGGCTGCCCCCTGCCCCCACCACACCTGGATTACTCTCCGGGGACCCCTTCCATTCCGCCTGTCTCAGAGTCACTGATACAGGGTCTCCTGACTGGGCCGTGATGTTCTGAGGGCTTGGGCTGTGCGGCCTCCGGGGACCCAGCTCAGCGTCGGACAGGCTCAGGGCTTCCTCAGTGATGCCTGGAGAAATACAGTGCGTGTCCTGGAAGACCTAAGTGAAAGTGACAGCAAAGGGAATTTCCTGGCACTTGGCTGACTTGGGGGAAAAGGTTATTCCAGAATCCTGCCCCAAATCTCACCCGTCCCTGCCTTCCCTATGCAAGCCTTGTCCCTGAAATCTCTCCCCAGCCTGCGGTGTCTCTTTCAGCAGGTTGCCTGATAAGTAGCATTTCATACACTTCCTTTTTCTTTTCAATTGTGATAAAATATGCATAAAATAAATTTAACCATTTAATCATCTGTAGCATTTTTAAGCGCACAATCAGTATTGTTAAGTATACTCACACTGCTGTACAACCAATCTCTAGAACTTTTCCATCTTGCAAAACTGAACAACTTTATACCTCTTTTTAAAGTTCTTTTCCATCCCGGCTGGCATGGCTCAGTGGTTGAGCATTGACCTGTAAACCAGGTGGTCAGGGTTTGATTTCTGGTCAGGGCACATGCCAGGTAGCCGGCTCCATCCCCCGTAGGGGACGGGCAGGAGGCAGCCGATCAATGACTCTCGTTCATCATTGATGTTCCTATCTCTCTCTCCCTCTCCCTTCCTCTCTAAAATCAATAAAATATATAAAGTTCTTTTTTACATTTACTACAGAAAATTTCACACATATATAAGAGTTGACAGAATAGTTTAATATGCCCGAATGCCCCCAACATCTGCTTTAATAATGATCAACTCATGGCCTATCTTGTTTCCTTTACACCCCTCCCCCACTGTCCCCCATCCCTCCCCACTCAATTATTTGGAAGCAAATAAAAAACATCATATCATATCATCTGGGATATTTCAACACGTAACTCTAAAGCAGTGGTTCTCCACCTTCTGGCCCTTTAAATACAGTTCCTCATGTTGTGACCCAACCATAAAATTATTTTCGTTGCTACTTCATAACTGTAATGTTGCTACTGTTATGAATCGTCATGTAAATACCTGATATGCAGGATGGTCTTAGGCGACCCCTGTGAAAGGGTCGTTCGACTGCCAAAGGGGTCGCGACCCACAGGTTGAGAACCGCTGCAAAGGATGGGGACTCTTATATAATCACAAAACCTTGGTTACGCCTGAAAATCTATGGGACCTTCACCAGGTCTTTCTCCCTCTCCCCTCTAGCAGCTCCCTCACCCTGTGAAATTTCCTTGCTGTCTCTGATGTCCTGTGACAGCCTCAGGATAAACCTAGTAACAAGACCTCCTCCCTCCGTCCCTAGGGCCTACAGACTCTTAATCTGGGTCCTCTCTTAGCTCTGGCTCTTTTGTTGTCTGAGCATCTCCTCCCCTCTGTTCACCCTCCTGCCCCTGGACTCCTGTGGTCACGTGGACTCTGGGCATCCACAGACAGAGGGACGCGCCTTCCTCTTCCCATCTCCTTGTGCCCCTCAGCTGATCTCTCATCCTGCTCTCTGAATCGCTCACCAGCCTTGTCCTTCTGTTCTTTGACTCGTGTAAACCTTTTTTATTTCCATGAGCAAGGGCTTTTCCCCAACACCCCCGTTTGCTTCTTCAGTGATGGAGGCACTCTCCTCGCTGGGTGCTCAGTCGCAGGCCAGGCCCCCCGCTCCTAGGCACTCGCTCTGGGGCTCCCTGTTCCCTGGAGGGCACAGCTGAGACCTCCTCTGTATGTGCCTGAGTCCCTCCGTGCCACCAGGGGCCCCTCTTCCCTGTAATCGCGCCTCCTTTCCTTCTCTCTGCTTCTCGCCATGACTTGCACAAGGAATGGCACATCCCATCATCTGGCTTGTAAGCGTGTTCCTCTGACATCCCCCCTTGGGAGCCCGTGTAGAGCAGAGGGGCTGGGTTTCATGGGCCGCATGTGGTGCAATCACCCACATGTAACTACTTCCTCCCTATTGCTGCTGTAGAAGAGGAAGCCTTGTGCCCTCAACATCCAAGTCTTGGCTGGCCAGGGTCCTCCCAGACGTGCCACAAAACCAGCCTGGTCAAGAGCGGGCAGAGGCCCCTGCCAGCCCACCGGACGCCCTGCCACATCTCCAGGACCTCACGCGGGGTGAGTGAACAGGGCTGATGTGCCCAGGCTGGTCTTTCTAATGCTGGTCTTTCTGGGGCTCTTCCCTGGAGACTGGCCATAGCCTTTCCCAGGGGAAGCAGCTCCAGGGGGTCCAGCCCTGGAGGGGTCCTGGCAGCCTTGCTCCCTCTTGCCTGCCCTGGGATCATCCAGCCCAGGCGTCCTGTCACTGAGATCCAGTGAGGGGTGCGGTGCCCACCGCAGGCAGAGCTAGCGGATGCTGGGAACGTCTGTGACTGAAGAGGATGGGGCCCAGCATGGCGAGAGGACCGGCACAGACCCCAGTCCTCAGCATCTGGGTCTAGGGTCTTCCACAGCCACAGACACTTGCTGAGCCCCCAAATGAGGGCTGCGAGGCTGGCAGAGCCAGAAAGAGGTGGGGGCAGGGAAGATCCCCCACCCCCACCCCCACCCCGGCTGGTGGGTGCAACACTGGGCAAGGCTGGGCTGTGTGGGAGGGGAGTGGGGCCTCACCAGCTGTGCCTTCCTCTTCCTGCCTGAGTCAGTCCCCCTCCTCTCCTCACGCCTCCACGCTGCCTGGGCTGGTCTTTCCACCGCAGAGTCTGTGTGTGTGTCTGAGTGTGAGTGTGTTATGTTTGGTGTGTGTAAGGGGGGGGGTGGGGGGCGGAATGTGAATTTGTGGTGTGTGTATGAGTGAGTGTAGGTACATGTGAAGGAGTGTGTTAGTGTGTGTGGTGTGAGTATGTGTGTCTAAATGTGGATGTATGGGGGTATGGGGGAGCGTGTATTATGAGTGTGTACGTGTGTGTAAATATGTGTGAGGTGTGTTTGCATGTGTGGTGCATTTTCTAGGTGGTGGGTCTGTCACTTCTCTTGGATTCTCGAAGTTTCACAAGCTCAGGCCTGAGGATGTGAAAGTGCTGGGTGACAGTGCGTTTTAGGGAGACAGGCATTAGGTGTGTGTGATGCCTGAGCCAGTCTCCTGGAGGGGCCGTTACTACCTGGAGATTTCGTGGGGGAAGGGGCAGCCCAGTGCCTTGCCGAAGTTCTGCAGCAGAGGCGGCCGCTGTCCAGGGGATAGAGGGGCCCGTCTGCACCCAGGGAGAGTGTGACATGAGCAGGCCGCTTGGCCTCCCATCTGTGAAATGGGAGGGCTGGGCTGGGCCAGCCTGCAGTTTAAATTCCAACTGACTCTATGATCAAAGGTCGCTTCTGAGCAGGTATGAGGGACACGTGGACAAGAGGCTGATGTGTCCAGGCTGGTCTTTCTAATGAAAACCAGCAACCTGTCAAGGACCCCCGCTCCACCCACAGCCCTCCCTGTTCTGAGAAAAGGTGCTGGGGGGCTCTTTCCTGCCTCTCCAAGCACAGGACAGCACCCCTCTCACCTCTGGTCCAGCTGCCATAGCTGAAGGCAGAATCCTGCCAGCCCAGCTTTGTGGGGAGCTCACGTGTAGGGAGGAGGCCCAGCCCTCGCAGCCAGTGCAGGAGACAGGCGGCCTGTGTTGTACAAGCTGGTCTTTCTCCGGCAGGTTCCGCTCAGGCCCAGGCCGAGCTCCACAGTGAACAGGGTTGTGAACAGGTACTTGCCCATGGATGGGGCAGCACCAAGCCCGAGGTGATGCCATGTGACTCGGGCCCCCGCCAGCTCTGCGGATCATGTCTGTAGGGCTCACCTGTCGCGTTGTGAGTGTCCCACAGCCCCACCTGAGGCAGTGTCATGGGCAGCTGGCTCCATTTTGCAGAGGCGCTGATAGCACTGTGTTCACCCAGAGGATGGGGAGCCTGGCCATGCTGAGAACCCTCCCTTCAGGGGCCTCTCTGCCCATCGCTGGGCAATCTTTGGGTGATGTCTGGGTGACAGCCACCAGGCAGATCCAGTCAGGGGCTCACTGTCTGTTTTCCTTTGCACAAACTGGACCTAAAATGAAAATGCTGAATTTGTCGTCATCTCACCCCAGACCCTGCATGTGACCGTGGGGCTGGGACCCCGTTCAAGAGCATCTGCCTAAACGCTCCAAACACACCAAAGGGAAGCAAGCATCTGGGCGGGGGCGGGGCCCTGGGCCTCAGTGGGCCCTGTGATCTGGAGACCCCACTCACTGGTACAACACAGGCCGCCTGTCTCCTGCACTGGCTGCGAGGGCTGGGCCTCCTCCCTACACGTGGGCTCCCCACAAAGCTGGGCTGGCAGGATTCTGCCTTCAGCTATGGCAGCTGGACCAGAGGTGAGAGGGGTGCTGTTCTGTGCTTGGAGAGGCAGGAAAGAGCCCCCAGCACCTTTTCTCAGAACAGGGAGGGCTGTGGGTGGAGCAGGGGTCCTTGACAGGTTGCTGGTTGCCATTCGCTTCTGTTATTGGCTGGTGGGCGTCTTGGTGACATGGTGCAGGGAGGAGAGGCTGGCAGGCACAGCCAGGTCCTGGAGCTCCCAGTCTGAGACCTGGGCAGGACTTCCTGTTTTGGCCCAGGGCTCTCTCCTCTGAAAGCTGAAGGTGTCTGGGCCACTCACCCTCCCAGCGGCCAGGTAGCAAGGCCCAGGGGAGTTAGGGAGCAGGCAGACCCCAGCTCCCAGGTCTGAGAAGGGTGTCACGTGGGCTCATCTCAGCTCTGGGGGAGCTGTGATGCCACAGCCCACAGCTCTGATTAGGAGGGAAGAGAAAGGGGCTCAGAAGTGCCCTCGTAGCCTCCGGAACCTGCGGAGCAGGAAACCACGTGCAGTTGGCTTCCCTCAGCTCCGCAGTTGTTAAAAACACCTCTAGCAAGTTTTTCTAAAATAGACATATATCTTGGGATCTGCAGCAGCCAGGGTTCTCTAAAGAAACAGCACCAATAGGACGAGCGTGTGTGTGTGTGTGTGTGTGTGTGTGTGTGTGTGCGCACGCGCTCGCAGAGAGAGATTTATTTTTTTATTTTCAGGAATTGGCTCATTGCAGTTGAGAGACCTACCAAGTCAAAACTCTACAGGGCAGGTCAGAAACCTAAGAAACGTTGATGTTGCAACTCAAGTTGGAAAGCCTTCTGCAGGCAAAATCCCCTTTTCCTCCAGAGACCTCGAGGTCTTCGGTTCTCTTTAACAAGGAAGGAAACAGGCTGGGAGGGCTGAGGTGGCCTGTCCATAGTCACTCAGCTGCTGAGTGTAGGTTTGAGAGTGTCAACCCTGGGGTCAGGCCGATGTGGCTTTGTAGTTTGGGGAAGGGACTGACCCTTTTGATCCGCTGTGTGGAATGGGGAGCAGGCCGCTTATCCCCTGGCAGATGCAGCCCAGGGTGCAACGCTCCCAGGTGACCCTCTCTCCAGAAGCTTCCAGTGCGGCGGAGTCATACTACGTTGGCCGAGTGTAGCCAACAGGGTGGTGCTGTGGGCAATGCCCAGTCTTGTTCCTGTGAGGTCCACAGTCCTGAGTGGCTATCTGGGCAAGAACCACTGCCCGCTGGCAGAAGCTCCCCTGCAGACTGGCCGTGTCTGCGGTGATCCCCATCCCTGCATGCCAGGCCTCCCACAGCCACCGCCCTTCACCCAGGAGGTGTCACAGAGCGAGTCACACCTCTTTCCCTTTGGCTGGAGATGTGGGGTTGGGGTGTGATTCGGGTCTTTTGGATGCTCAGATCCAGCCACTCTGAGATGCAGTGACCTCTGTGCCCATGTAGCATGACCCCACTGTCCTGGAAGCTTCCAGAGAGAGTGTCACCTGGGAGCATTGCACCCTGGGCCGCAGCTAGAAGTAGTCTTGCTATCCGTGTAAGTGGGGTTCTTGGGGTGCTGTGAGGAAAAGAGTTTCCTGAGGCCCCCACGAGAGGATGGGGTTTTGCGGAAAGCTCTATTGATGATGTAAAATTAAGGGGATTCCCCTCCAAGGCCCCATCTCTGTTTGTCTCGCTATGGAAATGTTGTCTTCAGGAGGGCCAGAATTAAGGGCTCAGCCCAGAGTTCCTGTTCCGTATGAAAACACAGCCCAATCCAGCACCTGGCTAGCTCAGCTTGTGTTCCCAGCTGCAATGCATTGCATGTGGGGGCCCCATGGCCAGGGGCCTTGGAGTTACTTATGGCCACACGGCGATGAAAAAGAAACAGGTGTGCACTCTAGTGAGTGTGGATCAGGGAGCAAAGGAGCAAGAATGAGAGCAAGCAGGAGAGAGGGAACTCTTTGGGGATTTTAACTTTCCAAGATTTCATGCACTTCTGATGGGGCCCACCCGCTAGCCACTCCATTGTTCCCCAGGCTAGGCTGGCAGGCACTGTACTCCCCCTGCTCCACCTTGACTTCTACTGTGCATGTGCCCATCTCCCCTTTCACCCTAAAATCCAGTACCAGATGGGGCAGGGCAGGGGCGTTAATCTCTTGGAGGACAATGCTGTGTGAGGCTGTCGCTTCCTGGTGAAGCTTCCCAGGTGACCCACAGTGTCTCACTTCCCTTTACGTTCTTTCCTGAATTGATATTAACTAGCTAATTACGAGGATAACAGTCTGAAGGGTTTTCTGGTGGCTGAGGAGCTAAGGCAGCGTCTAAGGCAGTGGTTCTCAACCTTGGCTGCACATTAGAATCACCTGGGAATCTTTTTAAAATCCTGATTTCTGGGCCTCATCCTCCGGAAATTCTGTGTCTTTGTTACTAATGTTGTGGCCCCACCCCATAACAAAGAAACAGAATTTCTGGAGGATGAGGCCCAGAAATCAGGATTTTAAAAAGATTCCCAGGTGATTCTTATGTGCAGCCAAGGTTGAGAACCACTGGTCAAGGCCAGCCTCAATGACTTCAAGACCTCACCAAGCCAGGACTCCTGCCTGGGAGGAGCCATGGGGACAGCATTGGGCCACCTGGGAGAACCCCACTGGGCCACCTGGGAGAACCCCGAGCAGGGGCCTGGCTGGGTTCTCTCCCAGCGCCTCTGGGGCTGGGGGCACTCGCAGAGTCAGCTCACGGGAGCAGCATTTTAGACAGTGTGGATGCAGCTGTGCTTCGGCTTTTGGCGTGCAGAGGCCTCCGAGTGTGATGGACATTCAGTGGGAGTGTGGGGATGGGATGTGTTGAGGTCTCAGCAGAGGGCAGAATTCCAGAATCTGGGAGGCAGTGTTGGAGAAGAGGCCAGCCAGCGTTTGTTCAGAGAATGAATGAATGAGTGAGCGAGCGAGTGAGTGAATGAACCACCTACAAGCCTGTGTTCCAGCAGGGAGGGCCGGACGTCGGCGTCTCAGTCCTTCCCGCCACCAGGGAGTAACCGTCCTCAGAAGTGTTGGCAGTAGGAACAGAAACTTCAGGACAATTTCCTCCGCCCCCATAGTTTGGATTTTCGCAGATGAATGGATATTTCTTAAACCGTTATAAACGTTGACCGTAGACAGTTTGGAAAATACGAGCAGACATAATGAAGAAAATGGAAAATACTTCTAATTGCACCACCCAGAGAGAGAAACCTGGGCAGTGCTTGCGAACTTACTTTTGCTGGTTTCCCACAGTCAGTTTTTACCGTGAAAACCGAGTCCTTCACACGTTCTAATTGCTGCACAGGTTCCGCCGGTGAGTGTCAGAAATGTTCAACACATGTGCCACTTGATAGCGACACAAGAAATCTCATTACCTGACCACTAAGCAGGGTGACTTTCAACCAGTCACTGACCAGGTGCCTTTCCTTGAGGAACTATGGGGTATTGGCCTTTTTGTCATTGGAGAGGAAGATTACCACTCATTTTGTTGTTGTTGTTGTTAATTCTTACCCGAGGATATTATTTCCATTGCTTTTTAGAGAGAGTGGAAAGGAGGGAAGGAGAAAGGGAGAGAGAGAAATATCGATGTGAGAGACACATTGACCAGTTGCCACTCACCTGTACCCCGACTGGGCAGGGACGAACCTGCAGCCCAGGTACATGCCCTTGACCAGGAATCAAACATGAGACCCTTAGGTGTGCAAGCTGATGCTCTAACCACTGAGCACACCAGACAGGACACCATTTACTTTTTTTTTATCCTCATCTGAGGATATGTGTGTGTTTTTATTTATGAAAGAGAGAGAGAGAGAGAGAGAGAGAGAGAGAGAGAGAGAGAGAGAAATGAGAAAGAAACATTGATCAGTTACCTTCCTCATATATCCTGATCAGGGGTCAAACCCACAACCTAGGTATGTGCCTTGACCAGGAATCAAGCCCACAACCTTTTGGTGCACAGATGACACTCCAACCAATGGAACCACCAGGTCAGGGCACCATTCATCTTTTTGCATTAGATAGTAATTAAATATTTTCATCCATTCAAATTTTTAATGTACCCATTTGTTGTTCGAGAGTCATCTATCTTCTTGACCTTTTTTCCCCTTAAGTTTTAAGCGTAGGCTTCCTTATGGTAAAATACACATTCGCTTATTTCTTCTATCACTTTATTCCCTGAAACGGACTTAACACGCCTGTGTTGAGAGGGGCGTGTTCTTGACAGTCGCCTGGCTCTGGGTGTGCGGTGCTCGGGGAGCAGGCTGCCTGGGGGCTGGTGTTCCTGCTCAGCGCCTGCGGAGGCTCCCTCTCACCCCTGCGGGGCCACACACCTTCACCAGGGTCTCCCAGACTCCCTTCTCAAAGCTTCTTAGTGTGTTTAGCGCCCCGTAAACGACACTCCCCATTGGCCTGCCTCTCCCTCTCAGAGTTCCTCGGCTGCCGCCAGACATGTTCCCCTTCCAGGTGACCCATTTTATTGCTTTTTCCCAGGAAATGGGGTTCAGGGTGACTCTCAGTTTTTGCCTTTGTGTTTGTTTTCTGATTCACCCATTTCCATCCTCGTCTGTGTGCTTCCTGCCTCCGTTCCACAGCTCTGCTGCTGTTTCTCTCACTTCTGGGTCCTCTGGCCCTGGAAGGGAATTTTCCTTCCTTCATGTTCACAATTAGGGCACCTAGGGCATCGGCGTCACGTCCCCGAGGGGCGCAGAGGGCATCACTGCCCTGCACAGAGGATGTTTGCGTCACCTCCTGGTCTACAGTATCAACTGGTATAGATATGTTCGATTTCCTCTTTAAGACAGCGATTTTCCGCCGGTGTACTGCGGCACACTTGCAAGAAAAAACTTGCAACACCTGACTATTTAGTCAGGGGCTCTGACCTCATTCCCTTAGATTGTCAAATTTAAAAATAACAACAGCCAACACAATAGCCACCTGGTGTGACTGAGTCAAAATTATACCTTTTTTTCCTGTCAGATCAGCACAAATATATATATAATTGGTGAGCCACAGAATGTTAGTAATTAGTTTATGTGTGCCATGAGATTAAAAAAAAAAAAAGTAAAAGGTGAGAAATTGCTGACTTACGAGATGATCAGCAGCATTTTAAAATTTCTAATTAATGTGTGTTAGGGAGGGGGGTCTTGTTTTATTCCATTAGGTCAGAAACTGCGTTCCCTCAAATTCCTGCTCTCCTACATCACCAATGGTGAAAGTAATAGCTGCGACAATGCCCCTGCGACTTGGACGATGTCTTCGTGGGGCTGGAGTTTGGGAGGACTGTAGGCTGTGTCCTCCTCCATCCTGTGTCCTTTTCGTCCCTGGATCAGTCTGGACTTCTGTGATCCAGGGTGGTGTGTTCCTGACCCCGCTGGAGGCAAGCCCTGTCCAGTCTTTCTTATGTTTATACTGAGGCCCAGTGCACAAAATTCATGCACTTGGGCAGGGGGCGTCCCTCAGCCCGGCCTGCACCCTCTCACAGTCTGGGAGCCCTTGGGGGATGTCTGACTGCTGGCTTAGGCCTGCTCCCCGTGGTCGGACATCCTTAGCACTGCTGCAGAGGTGGGAGAGGCTCCTGCCACTGCCACTGCTCCCGCCAGCTATGAGCCTGTCTCAGGGCTTCTGGCTGAGTGGCGCTCCCCCTGGTGGTCAGTGCACATCATAGCAACCGGTCATTCCACTGTTTGGTTGATTTGCATATTAGCCTTTTATTATATAGGATAAAGCAGATAAAACAGGTCCCATGCTAACACTCTGTCTTTGATTTTAAAAGGCTGAGGCCTCTTTAAAATCCATTGCAGATGTTTGCTTTTCTTCTCCATAAAACAGCTCTGACTCATACACCTGGGCAAAGAGGGACCCCTGCCTTCTCTTCCTTCTCACTCTCCTCCCCAGAGCATCATCTCTGTTCACAGCTCCCTGTTGCTTGGTTTGTGGTCTCTTGTCAGCTAGCACTCAGGAGGGCTTATTCTCTGACCCCAGCAGTCAAGGGCAAGCTCTCAGGGCAAGTGCTGATGGTCAGTGTGGCTGTGGCAGCTTGAGTGGCCTCATCTGAGGGTTCGTACTTTGGCAGAGCCTCCATCTTTGACGGGAAGCCTGAACCGACACCAGCTTCTCATCCTGACTCAAACGCAGTGCTTCCCCCTGCTTCTTGCCCAAAGTTGTATTTCTCTTCTAATGTTCCCTTTTTCGTCTGTCATTTACCAAATATGGATATTTTTTCATGTGAGTGAGTATGATTTGGAAGGAGTGTGTGTTCCTTCTGATGCTCCTTCTGCATCTCAGAACCCGACTGGTGCTTTGTTTGTGGTGAGGGAGGACCCCCTGTAGCTGCATTCATGTGGTGTGGAGGGGGGGAGGGCTCTGGGCCCGGGCTCTGGGGAAGCTGGCTGGTACAGAGGACTTGGGGACACCACCTCCTACAGTTTCCCTCGATTGTGCCATCTCTCTCCTGGTGGGCAGGGTCCAGGTCCTCACTGGCCAGTGGGGCCTGGGGTTTCTCAAAGCGCCTAACTTAGGGATTTGCACCTTGAGTCTTGGTGAGGGGTGCTTCCTGGATCCAGAGAGATTGCGGCCTGGCTGGTGGGAGGGCACTCAGGCCTCTGGCAGAAGAAGGGTGGCAAGGAGCTGCCCATCAGAGGACCACCTCTGGCATGAGCTCTACAGGCCTAGGCTCAGGTGGCCTGGCTGGAGCCTGCGCCCTGCTTCCCCCTGGCCCTGCCCTCTCTCCTTGGCTCAGCCTGGGCCTCCCACTTGCCTGCTCATTCTCCCGCCGGCTGTCCTTGCGAGTCTAGGGCCCTTGGGTGCCAGGTGCCGAGGCCGCTCTACACATGATCACTCTCCAAGCCTGTCCTCTCCAGTCACACAGAGGAAACTGAGGCAGAATGAGCTGCTGAGGCAGGCCTGCCACCCAGGCTCAGGCACTGCGCCTGCTGAGGCAGCCTCAGAACAACGCCCGGAGGAGGGCTTGGTCTCTGTGTGTCCACAACCCGGATTCAGGCAAGGCCCTGGCCTCTGAGGTCTGGTTCTGGCTGCCATGCACAGCCAGTGTGGGCCTGCGCCCCGAGGTCCCATGAGGAGAGTCCTGCCTGGCCCAGCTTGCCCATCGCTGAGAGGAGGGCTGACTCCTGGGCTCCTCAATCTGCCTCCTTCCCTCCATCTGCCCTCTGAGCGCCCAGAGCCACCATGTGCCGGGTGTCCCGCCCCCACTTGCCTGTGGGTTGGGGTGAGGCATCCGCAGTGGCCGTCCCTGTGCTGCAGGAAATTAGAAGTAACACTGGGGAGAGGGCAGCCCCCTACCCACCCCTGCCTGGCTTCCTGTGGTCAAGGTCAGGACCTTGTGGCCTGCGGGCCCTGCCCTAACCAAGGTGCACTCCCCTCACTGTGGGAGGAAGTGCGCTGAGGAAATCGTGCCCAGGTCCTGCTGCTGCTCGGGCCTCAGTTTCCCTGTGTGAGGACCTGGGGAGCACACAAGCTGGTTGTGGTGAATATTTGGGGGTTCAGGTCTGTGGCCATAGGAGGGAGGGCAGAGCTGCATTTGCAGGTCCTGCCCCAGACCTGGGGGGATCCGTTCACTTCGCCAGACAACAGCATGGATGGGATGCTTGGGGAGGGGACTCACTGTCTTCTGCTTGGAGCTGCCTCAGCCTCAGAAGTGGGGTGCTATCCTGGGGTCGACTGGACCTTGCACCCTGGGACAGTGCAGTCAGCTGAGTGTTCAGTGGGCACACTCAGGCACCAGTCCAGCCGCCAAACTTTGGGGTGCCCAGATGGAGAGCTGAGACCAGCCTTGGCCTGAGCCCCAGGGCCCATGATTGGGAGTCCACAAATGGGGGGCCCAGAGTGAACTGAAACCGCTTCTCAGGCTGGCCTGCTGTGGCCCAGGAAGCCAGAGAAACAGGAGTTCTGCTTTCAACCCGTTCTGGAAGAATCAAGGGTTCTGCTTTGACATTTCTGGGTCCTAAGTATAACCTTGGTGGGGAGCCTCAAAAAGACAGGAACTTGGGCAGGGTGGGAGAGGAGTGGGGAGGGAAGAATCCACCCACAGGGTGCACCCCGAGACCCACAGCAGGGACCACACTCTCCCAGAGCCCTACAGGCCACGGCAGGAGCCACGCAGGCCCCAGAACAGGCAGGTGGGCTCTGGATTGGGCCTCTGCCAGCCTGGGTAGACCCACACCGACTGGGGGCTCTGAGGCCTCCCTAGAGGCTCACCACCACCTGGAGGCAGGGTGTTGGCGGCAGGGTGCCCCAGGAACCTCAGAGGCCCGCCCCGGGGAGAGCAACTGGCATTTGCATTACCTCCAGGGTGAGCTGATGTTTGCTTCTGATAAAGAACAGCTCCTTCCTGCCTGCCACCTCCTGGCTGCCAGCTTCTCAGCACCTTCTCCGCTTCCTTGGTGTCAGATAAAAGGTCACAGTCAGCTGCAGGGTTCTCAGACCTGGAAGCCACCCACCCAGGAAGCCCAGCCTCCCTCCTTGGTGTTCTGAAGGGTCATTGCTGCTTTGTGCCCAGGCTGGGTCTGCAGCCCCCGCGACGTTCCTTTTCTGGCCCCTGCCCGGTGGGCGGTGGGTGAGAACCAGAAAGGAACTAGAACGCCAGGCCTCCGACCCTGCAGCCACATGGTGCTTCTGGGAGCATCAGCAGTGACCACTGCATGAGCCACTTTCCTCGATGCCCTGTCCGCGCCTCCCCCCTGGCACTGGGTTTGTAAAGACGGCAGGTGTACATCAAGGAAAGCAAAATAATGGCCAGCTACAGCTCGTGCCTTGGACAGGCAGGTCGCGGCTCTGCATAGCCCTCCCTCGCTCCTCAGTGCAGGAGCGCCCCAGGTGCAGAGCGCCTTCTCTGCTGCCGCCACCTGCCCGAGGCTGGGCCTCCCGAGCCTGCTCCGAGCTCAGTGCTCAGTTCACTGAGGACTCAGGGAGAACAAAGGGCCCCACGACCCTGACCCAGGGTGTGTGGCACCAAGTGTGTGTGTGGTAGGTATGCATTTGTTTGTGATGTGTGGGGTGTGTGCACGCATGTATGCATGTGTGAGATGTATGGCTCATGTGTGTGCATGTGTATGCCCTGTGTGAATATGCATATGATGGTGTGATGGGTATGGGGGTGTGTACGTGCATGTGTGTGCACTTGTGTGGTGTGGGTGTGTGGGTGTGGGTGTGGGTGGACAAGTACAAGTGGACCCATGTGTGCTACTGGCCTGAGGCCCCCTCTCTGCTCATCCTGGGAGGCCGGCAGGTCAGGGCTCTGATAGCTGCCTTGCAGGGCAGTCACGAAGACAGGCCTGTGCTGGCCTCGTCCAGATGCCAAACGCCACCCGCAGCAGGGACAGGGCCTCCTGGCTCTGCATCTCCAGGCTCGTGCGGAGGGCTCCGTGGGTTGTCAGCCCCAGACTCTGGGTGTGAGGACCTGTCACTGAGACCTGTCCCTCCACAGGACATGCTGCGTCAGCACGCCCTGCTGCTCACCCTGTGGGCTCTGCTCCTCCTCGGGTCTGGTGAGTTCTGTGGGACATTCCTCGTCAGGAATGATGGGTCCTGCCCGCCAAGCCTCCAGGAGTCCCCTCCCTGGATCCTGGCAGACACACACCCCTGGTTGATCCCATCCTTCCTGGTGCTTCTGCTATCCCTCCTTCTCCTTCCACACCCTGCTAGCGGGCTTAGCCATTTGTCCACCCCGTCCATGATAGCAGCCCCTTGTGCCAACCGGCTTTGATGAGGCAGAGCTGGTCTCATCTCGCCCCCAGTCCTCTCCCAGGAGTGCAACAAGTACAAGGTCAACACCTGCCGGGACTGCATCGAGTCGGGGCCCGGCTGCGCCTGGTGCCTGAAGCCGGTAAGAGCTTCCTTCCTGGCCAGTCCTTCCACCTCCCGGGCTTGACCCCCTTTCTCTGCCTCTGAAACTGCGGGCGCCCAGGACCCTCCCCAGGTCCTTTCCTAGCGGGACAGGAGCAGAACCTCTGTGAACAGGTCTCAGGGTGGCTGACTCACAGAGAGACAGACAGACAGGCCCGACCCCTGTCCTAGGGCATCTTGGAGGCTAACCAGAGAGGGAGGCTGTGCTAGGTCAGGACAGGCCCCGTGTGGGCTGCTGCTGGAGGCAGTGGCCGACTGACTGTCCCACACTCTGATGTGGTCTGGGAGCCTGAGGGAGAAGCTATCGGAGATGGGTGTCTCCCCGGGACTGTCCAGCTCCCCACGTCAACCCTGTATCATAAGGATGGTTGTCTTGAGTGCCAGGGCAAACGAGGAGGGTCAGCCTCTTCAAGTGACCCTGCAGGTCAGCCTCACACAACGCCCACAGCGTGGGCCCCCCCTATTTCTCCTCCTTCTTTGTGACTCTCCTCCCAGAACTTCTCCAGGCCAGGGGAGCCCGACTCTGTTCGCTGTGACACGAGAGTACAGCTGCTGTCTAAGGGCTGTGCAGCCGATGACATCATGGACCCCAGAAGCCTCGCTGAGACCACAGAGAACCAGCAGGGGGGCCAGAAGCAGCTGTTCCCACAGAGAGTGAAGCTCCACCTGAGACCAGGTAGGCTTGGTTAGGACTGGGGTTCTGTGGCTGGGGACCCGGGTGTCTTTCAGCCCTATGTTCTGTGTAAAAAGGAGGGAAAAATCACCTGGAAAACACCCTTCTATTCCCCTCTCAGAAGGCCAGGTACTCCTGGCCGAGTAAAGGTTCTGATAAGTCCTGCAGCCAGCAGCCCAAGTAACCATTTACACCAGCTTTGCCCAAACCAACTTGCCCCTCGCTCTCTCGCATCCCCACGGCAGGTCAGGAGGCTGCGTTCAATGTGACCTTCCGGCGCGCCAAGGGCTACCCCATCGACTTGTACTACCTGATGGACCTGTCCTACTCCATGCTTGATGACCTCATCAACGTCAAGAAGCTGGGGGGTGACCTCCTCCGGGCCCTCAACGAAATCACCGAGTCTGGCCGCATTGGTGAGGTCAACCCACTGAGTCCTGCTAGACTCTCAGCTGGCCCTGCGGCCCACACACCTCCTCCCACCCCGTCCTGAGGGACAGGGGCTGGGGGCTTCATGCAGTGCTCCTGTGTGCATCCTCACCAAGGCCATACCCGGGGCCGGCTCTCCTGACACTGCCCCCCCTCCTCTCCCTCCGTCTCCTTTTGTTTGATCTTCAATATGTTTGAAAGACAACAGTCCTACAGTGCTAGTTATTAAAAACTAAAGATCATAAACGTATATAGACTGCAGAGTAATCACAGCGTTAATGAAATAACCACACACACACTCACAGCCCTGACCTCAGGGCCAAGGGGCCTCAGCGCTTGACAAGCATGTGTGTGCATGTGTGTGAGGGAAATGGAACATCCCACCCTCATCTCTGCCCCCCTCGGGCGGTTGTCTCCATATGTGGGGACACACACACTCACATACATACCTAATTACAGTGGGGCCTTGACTTACGAGTTTAATTTGTTCAGAGACCGAGCTCGTTAAGGAGCTCGTTAACTCAAATTACTCTATCAACTCAATGCAAAAAGCCGGAGGAGAGACAGCTGGTATCTCAAAAAACTCGTTAGTCGGGACACTCGCAAGTCAAGGCCCCACTGTACACATGTGCACACACTTGGACACACACACCCCACGGGCGATCTTACCTTCTCCCCTGCTCTGTACCAAGTAGGGAAACCAAGGCTCTTCCACCCTCATGGCCTCCCCTGCCCCCTGGGCTTATGGCCCTGTCCTCCCACCACCTGGTGCCACCTCTCCCTCCCACACTTACCCCTGCTGTCCCTCAGGCTTCGGGTCCTTTGTGGACAAGACAGTGCTCCCCTTTGTCAACACGCACCCCGAGAAGCTCCGGAACCCGTGCCCCAACAAGGAGAAAGAGTGCCAGCCCCCGTTTGCCTTCAAGCATGTGCTGAAGCTCACGGACAACTCCAACCAGTTCCAGACAGAGGTCGGGAAGCAGCTGATCTCTGGGAACCTGGACGCCCCTGAGGGTGGGCTGGATGCCATGATGCAGGTCGCAGCCTGCCTGGTAAGGCCCTGTCCCTGCCCCGTCCCCGGATCTCCCCGATGGGGACCTCAGTCCCGCAGCCACAGGAGCCACCTTCACCTTGAGCACCTTAGGGCACCCTCCAGTCACCCAGAAATGTCACTATTAGTTGTGGTGTGGGGAACATCTTCTCAAGCCTAAATATAAGCAAAGGATCTTGTATGACCACCGAGCAGTCAGATCCTGGAGGTTCCTGGAGCAGAATCACCCCCAACCTCCGCCCCTCGGGAAATAAGGGACGTCCTCTGAGGCTCTACCATGTCGTGTGGCTTAGGTGGCCATGTCTGGCCTGTCCCTCCCCCAGTGGCCTCCCCTGCCCCTGGCTGCCCGCTCGCCTGCGGAGTCCTGCCGCGTCGGCCCACTCACTGGATTTATGATGTAAATAGTACAATACCACCAACCCCATGTTTTTGACCACTCAGTCCCGATCCTTTGCAAACTGGCTTCCAATCCTCCAGCTTCTCTGCGGATTGTCCCTGTGTCGCAGGCACACACTTCATTTGCGTGTGATGACACTGTGATAACACGCGTGTGGCGAATGTGCCTGACTCATCTCCCGTTTGGGGGCCCCTTGAGTTCTTTGCTCTTTGTGTCTGCAGCATTTTTACGTTGTGATACACATTTCTACGAGTATTTTCTTTTCTTCTTTGGGAATAGTTCCTTCGGATTTAGGCTCAGGTTTGCACTGATTGGGCCTCAGAGGACTACGTGTTTTCTATAAACAGGCATTGCAGTCTCCTCAGTGTCTGTCCCACACATTCACTGGGCATTTGGGAACTTGTTGTTGTAAAGAAGTACCTCCAGCCCCAGGCACTGGAGCCTGGACCCGAGTTGAGAAGCTGGTCCAGGCCTGGGTCCTGCCTCTGGGTCGTCCCACCTGGAACCACCCCGGGGGGTAGGGGGGCACAGCACCTTGTCAGCTCTCCTCTGTGAGGGCCCCACGAAGGAAACCAAGGCAGGTAACCCCGCCTTCTCTTCTCTTTCTCAGGAGGAAATTGGCTGGCGCAACGTCACGCGGCTGCTGGTGTTCGCCACGGATGATGGCTTCCACTTTGCAGGCGATGGGAAGCTGGGAGCCATCCTGACCCCCAACGATGGCCACTGCCACCTGGAGGACAGCATGTACAAAAGAAGCAATGAGTTTGTGAGTGCCCCTCCCTCGGGTCCTCGTTGGGAGGGGACATAGCACAAGGGACTGCCGAGGAAACACGGCCAAAAGGGGAATTCCAGGGGTGTCTATAGATCTATCCAGGGAGACCGGAGACCAAGGTCACTCCAGGCCAGCTGAGAGAGCACATCTGGAGAGTCAGAGGGGCGGGAAAGGGGGGTGCATCGCGGGCCTGAGCCACCACCTTTCACCTGGCCTGCTGCCAATGATCCTCTGCACCCTGAAATCGTAAACTCTGGGCGCTGCGAAGCACCTCTGAGATGGTACAACTCAGGCGATCTCCACCCAGAGCCTATAGATGCAGGGAGGGTGTTGGTGGGTAGATTTCAGGGGTCCACAACTTGGGCAGGAAAGAGACACCACCTGAGGTTCTGGTGAACCTCTGCCTGAAACTGAGACTGTCCCTCATTTATGAAAATAAGGTGCCCTGTGCTGGGGGTGGCGGGTGAGGTTTTGCCCCTGATAGAAGTCAGAGGGATTCCCAGCACCGCACAAGCGCAGAGACTCGAAGATTATGTTCACTCTCGTCTCTACATTGCACGTCGGGGAGTGGTGACTGGCCGTTAGGTTTCTTCTTTAGGGCACTGCTCAAAAGCAGGCCACATGTTTAACATTTTCTTGTCAACGGATGGTTGTCGGTGCCAATTCCATGCCAATGGGAATCACCACGTGCAAACAGCTCAATTATGATAAAGCATGACTGTGAGGTTGCCCAGGGTGGCCCCTCAGCCCTGGTGCTGCAGCTTGGCACCCCTCGGGCTAGACACTCTGCTCTGCTCCAGTCCGCAGTGGCCCAGTCTGCTGAGTGGCTCCGCGCTGCTCAAGTGCTAGCAGCTCGACACAGGGAAATACAGCCTTTGGTGGAAAGGGAAAATGCCTCCCCTACCAGGCTAGAGGGGAGCTGACTTATTTAGAGAGAAGTCCCTGCCCCTGATCATTGATTGGTTCCTTCTCAGGCAAATGAGGATTCCAAATCCTCACAGTTTGATTGGTCCAAAAAGCACTATCCTGATTGGTCAGAATGGAGCCACTCTGATTGGTCAGGGAAGATGCTGATGGGGATCTAACCGTGTAGCGCCAATTGGACCTGGAAAGTCTCAGTCCAACTAGTTGAAACACAATTCCAGGAGCTTCTTTATGAGGACTGCCTCCGATGGCAGGAGCGCAGTGCAGGCAGGAGGGGGTCAGTGGGGGGAAAAGAGGATCATCTGTAATATTTTCAACAATAAAGATGAATTTTTTTTAAAAAAAGAGGCAGGCAGTTTAGTACAGATTTCTCCCTGGAGTGTGTCATGCACGACAGGCCCCTGTTCAGTAATGGCTTCTAGGTTCTGTTTTTAAATTTGAGCCCAGTTACACTAAGAGCCCTTCTTGCAAGTTATTGCTGGGCTCAGTCTCAACATTCTTCACTGTGTTTTGATATAACTGGTTTCCCTTTGAATCCTGCTATTTTATGCATTTGTCAATATCATTCGGAAGGGCTCCATGGACAGCACGTGGACGGGCTCAGCCTCTGGGCCCCGCGCAGTCACCTCTGCTGCGTGGTGTGGGTGGTTGGCCTGGGCAGCTTGCCTGGCCCTGGGCTACCTGACTGGGTGTCTCCTCTTCAGGACTACCCGTCCGTGGGCCAGCTGGCACATAAACTGGCTGAAAACAACATCCAGCCCATCTTTGCTGTAACCAAGAAAATGGTGAAAACCTATGAAGTAAGTGGCCTTGAGGTCTTGAGCAACAGGGCAGGATACGGCCATTTCAGCGTTGCCACAGGCTGAGTTCTGCTTCTGCGTGCCGGGCGGGCGTCTGGGGCAGGAGGCCACGTGGGGCCATGAGTTTCGGAGCATGAACACTGTGTGGTTAGGGAGTTCGAGGCCTCTTTCTGCCACATGATATTTCTGTGTGGATGAAGAGGATGGTTTTCCTTGAAATTTAGCATATTTGTGGTGTACATCTTGGCATTGGTTCTGACATTTTCATTTTGCTTCGACATAGCAAGTGTTGTGGATTAGTCCCACTTTCTCAAACCACAGCAGAGACCCACAGCTGGGGGGCGGGGGGCGGGGAGTGGGTGGTGGAGGCTGGAGGGGGTTGGTGGCCAGGCTGAATGGCCCTTGTGAGCTCCATGGAGGTGACTAAACTCCACTCTGGTGAGTCACAGCAGGCCTTTGAGGCAGGAAATTGACCCAACCATCAATTCTGTAAGAGAAAGTGTTGGAGCAATCATCCATGAGTGATGGTGAGTCCCTCAAACCAGGCTAAGGCGAGTATGTGGGAGGAAGTGGCCAAAGGTTCCCTGGAGGCTGGCCTCAGGTCTGCCTGCATTATAGGTGCTCGGGCCTGCTAACCCACGGACATAGCTGAACCAGCTGACCCTGGCCTGCTAGAGCAGATTATCACATTATTCCTAACACGATCATTATTAAAACTGAATTACATCAACTCATTGAAATGCTCCAAACTTACCCCTAGCCCCTGCTTTGGCAGATTTCCAATAACCTATGCCCTGATTGTTTCTGCCGGTCATATCTGCGTGGTGGGAACACTGTCTAAGCCACATCTCTCCACAGCTCGATGTTCAGTGATGTCGGTAGTGTGAAATCCACCCAGGGGGAGTATTTACACCAAGGAAATTGGCAAATGCTACAACTCAGGGTTTTTCCCCCTGAGAACCCGATGTTAACAATTTACCAGCACACCACTGACCATGCGCTGTCTTAACTGAAGACTGTAAGAAATCGGGTGGAGGGGGTGACAGTTTGAATCATCTTACAGGCTAGAAGGAACCCTCTGGGGTGTGGCCAGCCAGTAGATGTGAGGTCTCCATTCTCCCCAGAGTTCTACCTGTGACCCACCTGATCTTCTTGCCTTGTAGAAGCTCACCGAGATTATCCCCAAGTCGGCGGTTGGAGAGCTGTCAGAAGATTCTAGCAACGTGGTCCAGCTCATTAAGGATGCCTACAATGTGAGTCCTGGGTGCTTTGCTGGGGGCCAGACACTCAGCACAGATGCCACCCCCCTGCAGGTCAATAAAAGGGTGGTCTGGACAGGAGTGCATTGCAGGCAACACCCTTGGGCCTTGTGAACAAACTGGCCCTGGGCTTCCCACAGGGCAGCTGTGTCCTATCGTGTTGATGGCGTGGTATGGGCCACATCTGACCCTCCTCACCAGTGTCTTCTCTGAAACATGGACCCCAGGTTCATGGCCAAAGGTCCTGATGTCCTCCCCGAGCCAAGCTCACGGGAGCACCCGATACACACTGAAGCCATTGACTTTAGTTAGAGCCCCATCGAGGAGGTTCTGATGGCTCCTTGTATGCTCTTGGAGCCCTGTACCCCCAAAACAGGCCCTCCTGCACCCCAGCCACTGCCTGTGGATGTTCCCATATTTCCTGAAATGATGCTCATTCACCATCTTTCTGCCCTCCCCCCTCCCCCACTCTGTCTTTCTTTTTCTCTATTTCTCCCCCTCTTTTTTTTGTCTCTCTGACTGTCTTTCTGTCTCATTCTCTCTGTCTCCCATGCACTTAAATAGTTTTCCACTCCTACCTGTGCCAGGCACTGGGGATTCAGTGGTGAGTGGGATGGCCAAGCCCCTATTCTCATGGGGTTGTGGTCAGTCTCCACGTTGGTCCTTTCATTGGCCTGTCTTGAGGGCAGGGCTGTGGTGTTGGTAACCCCCACACTTGCTGCACGGACACAGGACCAAGCACCTACCCAGCTCTCAGTGTGCCTGTGGGCGAAGGGAGAGGGATGCGAAATGGGAAGGTGTGCAAAAGCATCGCCTGGAAAGGCCTGGGGATAGCAGAACGGCCCTCCCTAATCAGCAGCCACTCTTTGCCCGCAGAAACTCTCCTCCAGAGTCTTTCTGGACCATAACAACCTCCCCGACACCCTGAGAGTCACTTACGACTCCTTCTGCAGCAACGGAGTTTCGCAAGTGAACCAGCCGAGAGGGGACTGTGACGGCGTCCAGATCAACGTTCCGGTGAGGTTCCACCCCAACATTCCCCCAGGGACAGCTAGAAGGAAGTGCGCCCAGGTATAAGGGAGGGGCTCAGGAACAAGTCAGGGGCAGGAGCCCGAGGTCCACCAGAGGTCCAGTTCCCTTCCTTTAAAATCCCCGCAGAGGCGAAATGGTGTAAGTTTATATTGTACCTGTTCAGGGGGAGCAGGTGGGGCACTTGGCACCATCCTTGGCAGGATCACCCTGGGTATCAACACCGAAGATGTCCCTAGTGTAGCCATAATGACCGCGAGGTCTGCAGCGCCCCCTGGGAGCAGACGCTGGAACAGCGTGTCCCCGCAGAGAAGGACATTCCTTTCACACACTACGCGTCTGGGTTGGTTTTCCTGATTTATGGTTTTGTTTGTTTGCTGAAAACATTAAAGCATGGGCCAAGCAGATGAATAGAAATAAGCACTGGCTTATTTCCCTCCTCGTATTTTAAATTGATTATGACCACAACAATTAAATTTTTCTTTCACTGGCTGTGAACTAATATTTAGCAAAAATAGTTGCCTATATTACATTTTACAACATGGCATGAGGATTTCTTCAAACGTTACTTACTAAATGTTACCTGTGAATTTTTACCAAAATATCTCCTTCTTGCCCTACGTGATTCACACGGGAATTTACTCAATCCTGGGGTTGGCTGCTTGCTTCTTTTACACACATTTTTCCTGACATTTCTGCTTTTTGTTAATGTACCGTCTGGAAATTCATTAAAATTGATTTGGGGGTGCCTTTGCTCTCTTTTTAAAAATATGTTTTTATTGATTTCAGAGAGGAATGGAGAGGGAGAGAAAGACAGAACCACCAATGATGAGAGAGAGTCATTGATTGGCTGCCCCCTGTATGCATGGAGCCCACAGCTGGGGCATGTGCCCTGACCGGGAATCAAATAGTGACCTTCGGGTTCATGGTCGACAATCAACCACTGAACCACGGCTGGGCAGGGGGTGCCTTGCTCCCGACAAGCCGGCGCTCCCTGAAGCTCAGTGCTGGTGGTGACCACTTCAAGTGTGCGTGTGGCTGGTGGGGACTGTGCTCTGTCCCACCCCGTCCTCCCAGGCATGATCTTGACCCTTTATTCAAGGTCAGAACACAATTCTGCACTCAGAACTTAGGACCTCCTGTGGGATTCGGGCACCTTAGCATGCTGGACTTAGGGACAAAGTACATGTTCTTTACAAAGTCCTTTTAAAATCCTTTGGAACGCTTGTGCGATAGAAAGTATCCTAAGAACCATCCCCGCGGCCCAAGTCCCAGCCAGAGACGGGGGTCGGTGGGTCAGGGAGCCCCATGCGCCTGCTACTGCCACGTTCCAGGATCTCACCGTTTTCTCATCTCTAGTCCCAAGTTCCAGAGAAAACCCTAGCGTTCAGTGCTCTCTCCCTGCCCCAACCTCCATCGACTCCCTCTCGGGACCCTGAGGCCTGCATCCTTCATGCCTGGAAGCGGGGTCCTGACCTCTCCTGAGTCCTGTTGTTCCCCACACAGGTCACCTTCCAGGTGAAGGTCACGGCCACAGAGTGTGTCCAGGAGCAGTCATTTGTCATTCGGGCGCTGGGCTTCACAGACACGGTGACCGTGAGCATCCTTCCCCAGTGCGAGTGCCAGTGCAGGGACCGGACGCAGGACCGCAGCATCTGCGGTGGCAAGGGCTCTGTGGAGTGTGGCATCTGCAAGTGAGCCCCACCCCCACCCCCACCCCCACCCTCTGGGGCAGGAGTCACAGGCAGCAGCAGCGGGCCCTGGGGGAGGAGCCCTGAGCGGTGTCCCTCCCGTTCCAGGTGCGATCCCGGCTACATGGGGAAGAACTGTGAGTGCCAGACTCAGGGCCGGAGCAGCCAGGATCTGGAAGGAAGCTGCCGGAAAGACAACAGCTCCATCATTTGCTCGGGGCTAGGGGACTGCATCTGCGGGCAGTGCGTGTGCCACACAAGCGACGTGCCCAACAAGAAGATCTTTGGGCAGTTCTGCGAGTGTGACAACATGAACTGTGAGCGCTACGATGGCAAGATCTGCGGAGGGGCCGGTGAGTTCTCAGGGGTGGTGCTGGGGACAGAGGGACAGACAGACCCCCAGGAGCAGGTCCCGGGTTTGGGCCCTGGTGAGTGGAAGGCCAGCTGGCGGGGGGTGGGGGGTGACTCTGCGGTGACCCCGCTGTCTCCCAGATCGTGGGGAATGCCGCTGCGGCAAGTGCCTCTGCAAACCGGGCTTCGAGGGCTCGGCCTGCCAGTGCCAACAGTCCACAGACGGCTGCCGAAAGGGGGGGTCCGTGTGCAGCGGCCGCGGCCAGTGCCTCTGCAACGTGTGCCAGTGCGACAAGGAGTACCTGCTGCCCTTCTGTGAGGAGTGCCTGGGCTGCTCGTCACCCTGCAGCGAGTACATGTAAGCGCTCCCTCCACCGGGCCGGTGCGCGTGCCAGCTCCCAGCAGAAACCCACCGCCCGGCTGAGGCCCCAGGGGGAGGCGGGGGCCTTCCGCGCGCCTGCTGCTGTCCTTCAGCTCTGGGTCGCTGCCCATCTGTCAGGCTTCCAGGTCCCAGGGGCTCTGCCCACCTCCCTCCCCAGAGCACCACCTCCCCCTCCCGCCCCCCAGCCACACAGGCACCAGTGTCAGCCCCACAGCACCCAGGACCAGCCCCACCTGCCACCCTGGTGCCAGACTGGCACTCTCTCATGCTTCACACCATCTCCCTCCTGGTCGCACGCGTGCTCACACAGTGGCTCTCCCACAGCTACTGTGCTGAGTGCCGGAAATTCAACAAGGGCCCCTACATGAAGAACTGCTCTGAGGCATGTCAGGGCCTGAAAGAGCCGAGAGAGCCTCCTAATCCGGGTCGGTCCAATAACCCCAAGCTGACCCGGAAGTGCAGGGAGCGGGACTCAGAGGGCTGCTGGCTGACCTACACCCTGTGGCAGTTGGACGGGAGGAACACATATGAAATCCTCGTGGACGAGATGCGAGGTGAGGCCCTGCCAGGTGGGACATGGGGGCCGGAACTCTGGCTGATGCGCAGGGCCCTCTCCTTGTGGGAAGGCCGACTGGCGGGGTCAGGAGGGCGTCCCGGACTGTGGTCCGCCTGCCCCAGACCCTCTCCCTGTCTCTGACCTCACCTCCTGGTGCATGACGGGCAGTGGATGGGATGGACTGTGCCCTTGGCTCAAGGGGACAGGACGCCACTGGAGGGAATTCATGACCCAAGCTGGTGGTCACCCACGGACACTGACCCGGTCCTGGAGCCCCGTCCAGGGACAGCTATGTGGCCTGAGGTGGACAATTTGCATGCTCAGAGCTCAGCCCTGGAGTGGGGGTCCAGGGGCCCTGAGCGACCAGGTGCCGCATTTCCCAAGCGCTGCTCACTGTCCGCTTGCTCAGCTCGGGGTCAGTACCAGGCCCCCAAAATGGTGAAGGGCATGGAAACACCAACCCTGTCATCACGGGTTTCATGTGCAATGGGTTTGGACCCACTCCACCAACACCCCAGAACACTAGCACCATGATGGGGAGAGAGCGGGGCCTCCGGCTGGGGACCCAAGGTGCAAAGGCCATGTCAGCGGATGCTTCCTGAGGTCAGAGGTTAACAGGTCTCTCCAAGGAGGACACATTGCAGCTCAGAGCAGAGGATGAGAGCATCCAGACATGGGGGACAGAGGGTGTGCCGTCAGAGGCCTGTCCTTCGAGGGCCCTGGGAGCCGGGGGAGGCCTTCGGGTCTCTTTTCAAACATAGTCGGAAGCCCTTAGCAGAATTTCAGGAGCGTGAGGGACACGTCTGAACCGTGTTTTCAAAAACCAGACGCAGACCCGTCGGGGAGGAGGGGAGGGCGAGTGAACATAGGACTTCGAGGGGCCAGGTGGACACAGACCTGGATGGGCTGCTTGAGGTCCGGTGGCTAAATGTGAAGATGGATGGGGTGGGTTGGGCTGGGCCCTGGAGTATTGAGAACAGAGGAGGGACCTGCCCATAGATGGAACACGGGGGCCTAATCAGGAGAAATGAGGGGCAGGGGCAGGATCCACAGGCCATGACAGGTGGTGGGTTAGGTTAATTTCCAGGAGGTACATGGGGTGACAATGACAAAGCATATGTGGGATGCTGGGACTTATGGTAAACAGAGTCCCATGGGATGGTTTAAATAGCAGTTCTCAACCTGTGGGTCGCGACCCCTTCGGGAGTCGAACGACCCTTTCACAGGGGTCACCTAAATACATCCTGCATATCAGATATTTACATTAAGATTCATAACAGTAGCAGCATTACAGTTATGAAGTAGTAATGAAAATAATTTTATGGTTGGGGGTCACCACAACATGAGGAACTGTATTAAAGGGTCGCGGCATTAGGAAGGTTGAGAACCACTGGTTTAAGGGCTTTAGACAAGCAGCATGGGGAGCCCACAAACTCTCAGCACCCCCACCCTGTTCCCTCTCAAAGAGGCTGAGGGGACACAGCTGGGATGCCCGGCCGCTCGCACGACTGCACCACGGCCCTTGCAAGACTGAGACCTGTTGTCAGCTCCCTTCCCTACAATGAGCCCTCGTGTGGCCTCGAGAGCATAGCCCAGGGGTGGGCAACCTTTTTGACTTGAGGGCCACAATGGGTTCTTAAACTGGACCAGAGGGCCGGAACAAAAGCATGGATGGAGTGTTTGTGTGAACTAATATAAATTCAAAGTAAACATCATTACATAAAAGGGTACGGTCTTTTTTTTTTTTAGTTTTATTCATTTCAAACGGGCCAGATCCGGCCCGCGGGCCATAGTTTGCCCACGGCTGGAGCCTGTTCACAACCTGTGTCCCATCCATGTTCTGCTCTGGTTGGCTGGTAACCTGGGCCCTCTTTCTCTGTAAACAAGAGTCCTCACAGTTGCATTTGGAACTGCATGGCCTGGCCTTGTCCCCAGCCTTGCCTTGACCCGGAGTGGGTCAGGTTGTTCGCTCAACTACCAGTGGCTGCAAGCTCTGTCCACCTGAGCACTGCACGGTGACCTGGGGTGGGGCATGCACGAGGCCTGGTTCCTGGGGAGGACCTGACACTCAGTGTGCATGTGCTTCCTCCTCACCTTAGAGTGTCCAAAAGGTCCCAACGTAGGCGCCATCGTAGGTGGCACCTTGGCAGGAGTCGTGCTGATCGGCGTCCTCCTGCTGGTCATCTGGAAAGCCCTGACCCACCTGACTGACCTCAGGGAGTACAAGCGCTTTGAGAAGGAGAAGCTCAAGTCTCAGTGGAACAACGTGAGTGGCCATCCCCGGGGGCCCGAGGCGGCTGGTCCCGCGTGGAGGGTCTCGCCCTCTGGCCCCTATGTAACCCCCTCACTTGGCTTTCGCCTGCCCCCATCCTCAGAGCTGCTGAGTGTAAGCCCTGCCAATGGGACTAGAACCTGCAGGAAGGTCACCTGATCTAAGCTCTTCCCTTCCCTGCGCTCACAAGTCTCATTTGCTTTTCTCACCAGGATAACCCCCTTTTCAAGAGTGCCACCACGACAGTCATGAACCCCAAGTTTGCTGAGAGTTAGGGGCACTGGAGAAGATAAGGTCGTCTGAGCCGACCTGATGGAATCACCCCCAGACCACATCTCCTCCACCAGGCTGACTGACCGTGACCCTGCTCCATGGACGTGGCTTGCAACGCCTGACAATTTCATCTATTAACTAGAAATCCACTCTTATTTTCTGCCCTCAAAATGACAGATACCCCCTGGCCAGTTTTCCTTAGTTGTTAGAGCGTTGGCCCATGCACCCAAGGGTCATGGGTTCGGTTTCTGATCACAGGCACATACCTTGCTTGCAGGTTTCCCAGCCCCGGTAGGGGCCCATGCAGGAGGCAACCAATTGATGTCTCTCTCTCTCTCACATCAATGTTTCTCTCTCTCTCTCTCTCTCTCTCTCTCTCTCTCTCCCGCCCCCCCCCCTTCCCTTCCACTCTCCCTGGAAATCATTGGAAAAATATCCTCAGGTGAGGATTAAAAAAAAGAAGACAGATATGACAGGGTGATTATGTGGACTCCTCAGGAGACACAGTTCCACCTTCTGACTGGTACGGCTTCTGATAGAGACTTGCAAAAGGGATCGCTGGAGTCTTATGAGGTTCGATCCATATTTTCCTGTGTAAAAATGAGGATGGTGGTCTGATGAAAGGCGGTAAAAATATATTTATAGTTGCACTTATCAGGGTATAGAATCACACCCATTGATTCCACTGTTCCCCAATCATATGTATAGAAAACATTAATAAACTTTCCTAGACTCTTTCCATGGGAGCTTGCTCTGCAGGCTATGTCCTCCCTCCCCCACCCCACTCTCAACAAGCTTAAAGGGTTCATGCCAACTTCAATCCCTGGCCCAGGGTTCAGCTTTCTTGCCTCCTTCCTCACCTGTTGGCCATGCATGCAAGGCCTTTCTTGGTCCCATTCCCTGCCCCACATGTAAGCAGATTTCAGAAGACATGAGGCAGCCCCACCAAAGAGGGTCCCTACAGAGCCTGAACAAGGGGGAGCAAGCCCAGAAATGAGCATCCCTTACCTCTTCTCCAGGTCTTACCTGCTCTTGGGGGCAAGGGGTATGGGAAGCAAGTGAGTTTAAAGTGAGTGGTTTCTCCCTAGCCATCTCCTAGGGGTACCTGGAAGTCATGGCTGATCAGTGCCATTTGGCCAAGTGAACCAGCCAAGCCTGTGTACTTACCGTCATGGCCTTATCCCAGAGTGAGAACCAGACACGTGGGCACCTGCCAGTTGGCACCGTGTCAGCAAGGTCTGGGTGTAGCCAGTGAGAGCCCGTCAGGGTGGGGAATCCAGGGGTCCCGGGAAAGGGCCAGGGTCTCCAGGACTTTAACACCCTCTGCAACCACATTAGCGTTTCGTGTTGCTCATCTCCATGTCGCACAGACAGGAGAGATGATGGATGTGGACACGGGTTGTGAATTGTGAGTCCACAATCTCATACATAAACACACTTTCAGATAATGTTAGTCCTTACTGTCTTCTCTGGAAACGTATGGCTCTTTATTACAATCCCAGCATAACTCTTGATTTTTAAAGCATCCATTTGTTCATAAAGCACTAATGGGGCATGGCTAAGTGCCTGTCACCGTGAAGAAAACATGGACAAACACAGATACATTCCTGCCCTCAGGGAGGTGCATGGAACACATAGCCAGTACAAAGTTGCAAATGACATGTGCTGGGAAGGAAAGCACGTGACCGATTTAGAGCAAGATCGAAGGAAACAGGATCCTAGACGGCAGCAGAGTAGGTGGAAGTTACACTCACCTCCTCCCAGGACTAACCTGGAATTATACCCAAAGTATAGATTAGAACAATCAGCCTGAATAAACAGCTGAGGACTAGATGAGCAAAAGTCTTATAGCCAAGGATTTACAGGAGAAGCCCCTTGGCAGCTGGTAGGAAGGGCAGAGACATAAAAAGAGCTGGCCCCCCACCCACATGCAGCAGCTGAGAATCTGGAGGGTCATCTCAGCTGCAAAGGGAACCCCTAAGGAGCTTGGTGTCTCAACCACACACCAGGATCCTCAGCCCACAACACCAGGTCCGGGAAGAGGAGCTCACGTAACATCTGGCTGTGTCAATCAGTGGGAATTCCGTCTGCGGCGGTGGGGGGGGGGGGGGGGGGACAGAGAGTCTGCTAGAAAACCAGTGAGTACTCACCTTGACCATGACTTAGAGATTGGTGATCAATTCATCCTCTGAGGTTACTGCCCATTACTAGTTTAATACAGAGCCCCTTTTTCCTTCATGGGAATGTGGTGGGGGTGTGACTGGAGAGGGGATGGAGGTGTGTGGGTGAAGGGTCAGGGATCAGGGTGCCCAGGGCAGGGCTCTGGGGAATTTGGGGGGGGGGGTGGTTCAGCGATGAATGGCCCGCTAGCCAGGGCAGCAGAGGGTTGGGGGGTGTCTTTCTTCCAGGCGGGATTCTGGCCAAGTATTTGCTTTGAGTGGCCTCAGGATCAGGCTAGGGGAGGCTGTGGCACAGTCAGTCCCTGGGGCCACCTTCCAGGGCTTGTTCACCTTTTTAGGGTCAGGGCTGCAGCACACCCTCTACTCTTCCAAATACCACTCACAGCCGTGCAGGCGAATTAAGAGACAGTGACCCTAGCCCGCCCAGTGTGGCTCAGTGGTTGAGCATTGACCCATGGACCAGAAGGTCACAGTTCCATTCCCAGTGTGAGCACATGCCCAAGTTGCAGGCTCCATCCCCAGAAGAGGGCGTGTGGGAGGCAGCGGATCAATGATTCTCTCTCATCATGGGTGTTTCTCTCTCTCTCTCCCTCCTCTCTTCCTCTCTGAAATCAATAAAAATATATTTTAAAAAAAATACTGCGACCCTACCTCTCAGCCGCGCAGGAGCACTGACCTACAGGGGGCGCTCCTCGCGGCCCCCGCCTTTCTGCTGCGCAGGCGCACTGAGCCCCGCTCGCGTCCCGCGGGGAGGCGGGAGCACCCTCCGCCAAGGGTGGGCCCGAGGGCGAGGGGCGGGGCGAGTTGGGCTCACGGCTGCGCACTCGCTAGTGCCGCCCGCCCCGCCCACTTCCGGCGCGAGTCTGTTCCTGGTCGAGGCTGCGGAGCTGACCACCGACCCGCCGACCAGCTGGGCCATTACCACCATGGGCTCCGGCGGGGCTTGCGGGCGGACAGTGCGCTGGGGGCTGCCCCTCGGCGGCGCCACGCTGCTCCTGCTGCTCCTCCAGGCGGCCGCGCTGCAGGAGTCGCCCGGATCAGGTGAGGACCTCGGAGGGGGCTCGGGTCCTAAGGCGGGGCGGGGCCGCGGAGGGGCCGCGGAGGGGCCGCGGAGGGGTTACGAGGGCGGGGGGAAGAATAGGGGGGCGCGGGGTTCTGGCGCCAGGCAGGGGGCGTGGAGGCATAGGGGTTCTGGGACGCGGGGTGGTCACAACTACGCGGGGTCGCGGCCCCACCTCCGGGCCGCGGTCTGCGGGGGCGGCCACCCGAGTGTCCGGTCACGCGGGTCTCGCCGCAGCTGGGCCCCTGGAGGGGGCTGGCCATCCCTTTGTCTTGGTTCAGCCGCTGCCGCCGCCCCGCGGGAGGGCGAGGGGGGTCCAGGCCCGCGGCACTGCCCGCTGGAGGAGGGGCCCTCGGAGTTACCAGGGCATTAGGGTGAGGTGGGGATGCGTGCGCCGCGCCACTGCGGTCGGGCAGACCCCTGCCGCACTCGGAACCGCGGGGCCTTCTGCATGGGTGTGTCCCACCTGTTACTAACCACCTGTGTGTGCGGGTGCTGGGAAACCGTGGGGACCCAGGGTTCCTGTCGGTGCCTGAGAAGCTGAGTTTCTGGGGAGACTGACCAAGAAACAAGCTCTCAGGGTGCTGAGGGTGGGGAGGGGTGTAGGTGAGGGAGTGTTAGTGGAGCAAATTGCATGCCCTGGGGGCAAAAGAGTTGCAAGCCCGGAGGTCTGTATTGGTGGAGGTGCAGGTGAGGGGGCCACAGCCCCGGGGCCCGGTGGAAAATGGGGAAGTAGTGTCCATCTGTTTCAGAAATGTTTCAAGCTGGCTGCTGTGTGTGGAGTTACCCATGTGATCACTAGTTGTGGGACATGGAGCCAGGGGCGGGCCTGTGGGTCTCCGTTTCAAGATCTTTACAAGTAGAATTGAGGCAGCCCAGCCTGAGGCCAGTATATTTCCCAACTCATGTTAACATTGTTTGCGGGTAGTTTTTATCGCACGTTAACAGGTGGTGCGGGCCATTTTTGCTAACTTTTTGCGCAAATGGCAACGTTCAGTAAAATTACGATAACTTTAGTTTACATATTTATACGTTACCCGCATTCTACCGCTAGTCTATAAAAAACGTATTAATACGTGTCCCGCGCTCTACTACACTGGTAGCACGTATAAATACGTAAAACGTATAAATACGTTTCCCACATACAATGTGTTAAGCCCAGGCTTTGGCATTGTCTGTTTAGCACAGTAAACACCTTTCCTCTTTGTGACCTTGTTGCATACTTATTCCAGTGCGGGACTGTTGGAGTTTCTTTTGGTCTGCTTCCAGAATAATTGTGTGTGTGTTTGCAACATTGGTTAGCGAAGCAGTCCAGTTGCACTGTAGAGGGAACTTTTGGTCTGAGTTGAATTCTCAGCAGAAATTGGGAATGATTGCTTTTTAGGAAACAGAATGCATATCTGGCAAAAGAATCTAATTGCGCAAGAATCTTCTCAATGGCTGAGGGTGCGTGTCAGGAAAGGCCCTGAAGTGTTTGGGAATTAAACTAAAACTGTCCTAATATTTTTTGGTAAAAAAGCAGCTCCTTTTCTAGCCACAGCGTGAACACTTACTGTCAGTCCAGTTGGAAGCTGCTCTCATTTGCTTCAGCTCACAGTATCCCACTATTGTCTCCTAGAGGTGCCCAGAGTCCTGGGTCAGTGGTGGGTGAACTGTTGTATCTCTCATCAACAACACCGTCAGATGGGAGCAATGGTGTCGTGTTGTTAGGGTGTTTGCTGTCCAGGTGCCCTTGGGGTCTGCATTCGAGGGGGCACTGTTAGAGCGCTGAGGCTCCCCCTTCCCACAGAGTGTGTACTTAGTGTGATATTTTTTTCTGCTTGTAGTACTGTAGGAATGTGAGTACACTATTTAAAACATCGTGCCTTCCTTGTAAGGATATGAGTGTTCTCCAGAACCAACATAGCTGAGGCGAAAGAGAGTTATTGTGAGGGATTGGTTCACATGACTGGACACTGAGCAGTCCCGAGATCTGCCGACTACAAGCTGGAGGCCAGAAAAGCGGGTGGTGTAGCTCAGTCCAGATCAGAGGGCCTGAGAACCGGGAAGCTGGTGGTGTAAGCTGCAGCCTAGTCTGAAGGCCCAGCAACCAGGAACACCGATGTCCCAGGGCAGGAGAAGATAGAAGTCCTAGCTCCAGCAAGTAGACAACACTCAGACGTAAGGTTTTACCAGCCCCCTAGGCATTCCTTAGCCCAGTCAAGGTGATACATAAAATTAACCCTCTGGGGTGTGTGAATTCTAAGCATACATCATGCCCATCCAAAACCAACAATTTCTGCTGTCTTCTTGTGTGCTTTGCTGGTGGGAGATGGGAGGAACCCACCAGGCATTGAGGAAACCTCCCTGTGCTTGTATTGTGCATGTATCAGACTCCATCCTAGTTTCATCTGCACATCTCAGGGAGAGAAGACACTTCAAAGGACCGTAGACTGGTGTCTTAAACAGAGGGACCCAAAGGAGCTACCTAGAGCCTGACCGCTCCTGATAGCAGCAGCTGGGTGTGCAGGGGTCTGCAGCCTCCATCACTGCCCACCAGGAACTGGGGCTTTCTCAGCAGGTAGTGTAGGTGCTCTCAGTAGGTTCCGTACACGTGGTCCATGGTGTTACGTACTACAGTCTTTACTCTTTTCCACAGGGATAGGAAGGTGGCCAGGGCTTTTTTGTCTAAGAGAATTTCCCGCCCTCGTTTCTCATGTGAAATGGACAGTGTCAGCTCTGTCATGTGCAGTGTGGGCACAAAGCCCGAATAAGGGGCTTGTTCCACCGCCTAAGGGTTCAGCAGCTACAGCCCTTCGGCCTCTTGTATGACATATGGACCATAAATAATATACTTACTTGTTTCCTTATTTTTAAAAAACATTATCTCTTTACTCGTGCTAGCGTATGTCCTTTTGTACTTACTCAGTTGACTCACCTGAGAAGAACTGGAAAGTGGGTCATGGGTTAGTGTATACTACAGAAGAACAATCCAGAGTGAGTGAGACCTGAAGTTCTTTAATTGTTAATAAATAGAATCTAAGTTGAAGATTTTATCAGTCATCAGATTTCAGAAGTCAGGCAGGACGTTCACATTCAGCAGTAGACTTAGGAAACAGTGCTGGTGTGGCTGGTGTGGCCTATGAACCAGGAGATCACGTTTCAATACCCAGTCAGGGCACATGCCCAGGTTTCGGGCTCGATCCCCAGTAGGGGCATGCAGGAGGCAGTAAATCAATGATTCTCTTGCATCATTGATGTCTCTCTCTCTCTCTCTCTCTCTCTCTCTCTCTCTCTCTCTCTCTCTCTCTCCTCTCTCCCTCTCTCCCTCTCTCCCTCTCTCCCTCTCTCCCTCTCTCCCTCTCCCTCTCCCTTCCTTACTCTCTGAAATCAATAAAAATATATTTAAAAATGAATAAAAAAGAAAGAAACAGTGTTGTTGTTTTTGCTTTCTCTGGCTTTGAGCACATGGTTTTCTGTATCCTGTGATGAGATGAGATGCAGTGAAGGAAAACTCCCTGTCTGAAGCGGCAGCAAATGGTTAATGTATTGTCTTTTCTTACCATGCGGGAGGATGGGGGTGTTTGAGAACAGGATGACCTTTCCCAGCTCTGAACCTGTTTAACATGGCTGTTTCTGCCTGGGTTGAAAACCTGCCCGGTTCCTGGCTGTGCTGGTGCAGGAGGCGGGCTGGGCCGTTTCCTTGGCCTCCGCCTCCCATGCTTCTTTGTTGACTCACACTGGCCCGTAATCAGAGGCTCTGGGGTGGATGGAGCTTAGGGTGTGTGCTTTGGAGCATAGTTCTTTTAGTTCACGCAAGGCCAGTTCACAAAGACTTTAAAAATGAAAATCCCCGTGGAAAAAATTCCTGTCCCACATCACCCCTGCTCCCTGAGGAGGAAGTGCGCCCTTCCTTGTAGAAGTTTTCACAAAGGACTGGAGGGGGGTGTTAGGTGGTATGCAGATTCCCACCTACCTCCCTGCCTGACTCTTTATTTAGAAAAAGTTCAGAGCCGCAGATAAGTTGAAGAAATAATTAGAACAATGAGTTCCGAATCCCTTCCTGCTCCCACAGCGTTTGCCACGTCTGCTTTGCCACTTCTTTTCCCTGTCTGCTTGTTAGTTTTAACCAAACCATTTGAGAGTCAGTTGTGAGACCCCTAAATTCTTGAGAGTGTGTCTCCTGAGAATGAGGACATTCTTTCACATCACGGGAATATAAGGCCAAAATCTGGACAATCACCAGTGATAATGACACTTGAATATTGGACTTAACATAGGCATCCTTGTACCCAGTTTCCCAGGAATGTTCTATGTCCCCCATCCTGTCGTCTGGCCTCATCCAGGCTCACATGGTACATTTAGTTATGTCTCTTAATATCTGTTCCTCTGCAGTAGCTCCTCAGTCGCCGGTGTTTTCAGAGAGCTGCTTTGTGAAAGACCCTCAGTTTGGTCTTGTCTGGGTTTTCTTTGATTTGATTCCAATGCATTTTGACAGTATTCAACCACTCAGTGACTGTCCTTCTCTCTCACCCTCTGGGAGGCACCTGCTGTCACTTTGTCCCATTGTCATGTGGTCACAGGTTACACTGGTGATACTTCGATCACTTTTCAGATGCTGTTTCTCCTGATTAAGTGATGATTAACATGGGAAAGCACCACCAGTGGGCACAATGGTCTCGGTGTCCCTGTTCACTGTGATGGTTGCAAAGTGGAAATGCTTTCACCTTTGCTAGTTGCCTTCTCTCTATATATTTCATGTCAGCATGAAACCATGGACTGTTCAAGAGGTCAGAGTGGCCGAAACCGGTTTGGCTCAGTGGATAGAGCGTCGGCCTGCGGACTGAAAGGTCCCAGGTTCGATTCCGGTCAAGGGCATGTACCTGGGTTGCGGGCATATCCCCAGTAGGAGATGTGCAGGAGGCAGCTGATCGATGTTTCTCTCTCATCGATGTTTCTAACTCTCTATCTCTCTCCCTTCCTCTCTGTAAAAAATCAATAAAATATATTTAAAAAAAAAAAAAAGAGGTCAGAGTGCATTGCTGTCATTCACTTGGTTGTTTAAATGGTCCCAGTTTAACAAGGAGGACCCCCCACTCCAATCTGCTTCTGGGTCCTTTTACCATTTATCCATCAACTCGTGCCGCTTTCTGGCACAGCAAGCTGCCCAGGGCTGATCTTGTCCTTCCTCTGTGCCAACTCTACAATCAGCCGTTTCTCCAGGGAGCCCTGGTTTCTCTTAGTGGGGAACAGCGTCTAGAAACCAAGGCCTGGGCACCACACGTGCCCCTAGCTACTGGGTGTTGTCCTTTCTAGGACCTTTAGTGGACAGAGATAGGAACTGAGTTTTTCAGAGTTCATCTCATCCTGACATCACGGGGGTCTCTGCTTCTCCCTTCTCCCAGTGCCCGTGCATTGGGACCTCTGAAATGGCGGTGGCTGTTATCAAAATGCCGCTGTCGCCCTGCCTCTCTTAGTAGTATTTTGAGAAATCAAGGCATTTCAGGGGTTGTCAATTTTCTTTACTTTCCTGAAGCTAAATGAAATCTGTTGTCTGAGTACTTAAAATAGTTTAAAAAGAAGCTTCAACATAAACCCAATAGCACACCATTAGAGATGCTGAAAAGAACACTATTAGATAATAATTGCTGCAGAATAATACATGAAAGAATGGATTTATGTTTCATTTAAAATAAAATAGGATTTTATTTAGAGAAATGGAATGTAGAAGAACTACACTATTGAATAGAAGAACCGACTGTTTTAGAATAAGTCCCACTTAGCAAATACAGTGAATAAAAAATGTAACTAGAAACTAAAGCTCTTTTCCCTACATTTTATTATGAAAATATTCATACAGCAAAATTGAAAGAATAGTATAGTCAACACTTATATACCCAAGAAACTCAGCTTTTATCCTTCACCTTGTGCTGTGTCGCCTCTGTACAGTGTCCCTCCTCCCCCCGTCCTTCCGTGAAGGCATTTTGAAGTAAGGTACAGACATCCTGCACTCTCCCCCAGTCATGCCATTCATGACATTTGCTGCATGTCATTAACTAGAGTTCAACATTTATTTTTCTTGAGATAACTTGTGCATACAGTGAAATGCAGGAACAGTAGTATGCCTCTGGATGAGTTATAAGATGATGCTAACCTAAAAATAAAAGGCCTTTCCAAGTGAGAGGCAGCAGCATTTAGCTGAGATCAATAAGGATAGTTATTGGTAGATGTACTAATTCAGGCAGAAACCCAGATCTTGCCCCAGTTAGGAGACAGAAGCAATGGGTATTTATGAGAAAGGGAAGGGGTACAATTACATCAGTAGAAGGAAGGCTGTTGGTGCAGATAACATAATATACTGACATTAATTCTAAACAGTGGATTTTTTTTTTTAATCCTCACCCGAGGATATTTTTCCCATTAATTTTTTTTTTTTTTTTAAGAGAGAGTGGAAGGGAGGGAGAGGAGGGGGCAAGAGAGAAACATTGATGTGAGAGAGACACATCAGTTGGTTGTGGTGTTCTAACCACTGAACAAACCAGCCAGGGTTAAATAGTATTTTTAATTTTCAGTCCAATAGTTATAAGTATGTGCTTTCTTGTTCTCTTTACAAATAGTTTTTTGAGAAACAAGGCTGCTCGGGCCCAGTTCAAAGGTTATTTTGCCCTGTTCTAACATTCCAGAGATTCAGGAATGAAAACATGCAAGGCAGTTCCTCTGGCGTGGCAGCTCCAGCTCCATGTTCAAGTGGCTCCATTTAGATTATTGGTTACAGGTCCATGCGTGTTTTGGGATATATATTTGTGGCTGAATAGTGTTGCATTTTATGACTACGTTTGTCTGTCCATCCTGCTATACATGGACATCTGGGCTGTTTTCAGCTTTTGGCATATTAAAAATAAACTTGCTATGAACACTCCTGTACAAGTCTTCCTGTGGACGTATGCTCTAATTTTTCCTGGGTGAACTATCTAAGAGTGGAATTGCTGAGTCATAGGGTAGCCATATATGTTGTTTTATGAGGAAGCGCCAGCTCTATTTTTCAAGTGGTGGAACCAATTTGTACTCCCAGCAAAACTTATGAGAGTCCCCACTTGCTCTGCAGCCTCGCCAACATTTAGGATTGTTGATCTTTAATTTTAGCCATTCTGATGGTAATGAAGTGGTATTTTATCATGACTTTAAGTTGCAGTTCCTGGTGATTAATGAGTTTGTGCAGAGCTCTTTTCAAAGTGTGTGTTTGTTTTAGGGGATAGGGTGGGGTATTAGCAGCTGCCTGATGTCATACTGGAAATGTTTCATTTATCACACGATCTTGGTGTGGGGTTTGACCCCTCCCTGGGGCAACAGTGCTGGGAGGGTCCCCAGCGCTGCTCCTGGATTGCAGCTAGCTTCTTCCCTGTGTGCCCAGAACATACCCCTCTCTGAGGAGCTGGTGGGACTGGCCAGGGGCCAAAGCCCTGGCGTTAGTCAAGTGGGCCTGGCATTGCTGTGGTCTTAGCTTCCACAGGGAGTGTCTGCTGCTGAGCTGGTGGCCTCAGCTGGCTAGTGGTCCATGGTATCGGACCCTGTGGCTCATCTCCTGAGGATATGCTCAGTCACCTTTCCTGAAAGACCCCCTTGGGTACAACTGTGTGTGGTGTTTTCATATACCTCTTGGTGCCCTGCTGCAGCGGAGCTCAGTAACTACTCTGTCCCTGGAGGCTTGGTGCCCAGAGAGGACCCTGTGCATCACTCACTAGCACCCTCCCTGCCCTCCTGGCTGATTTGTTGTTTTTCCCCCACAGTTTGCTCCCAGAACACAAACAAGACCTGTGAGGAGTGCCTGAAAAATGTCTCCGTAAGTAGCACGTGACTGGAAGCAGGCCCACTTTTGCTAACGGGGGTGTCCCTGGTGTGTGTTAAGGGCTCAGAGGGTGGGGATGTGGGAGATTTTTGTGATGGATATTAAGTATTACTTTATCCCTTCTCAGGCATCTCCAGCTGTCCCATGGGGACTGCAGATGCCACCTGAGCATCATTAATAGGCATATTTAACTCCTGAACAGGTATGGGGTCATAAAAGGTGTGCACCAGGCCTGTGGTGGGAGCATGCGTGGCCGGTGGGGAAGCCTCAGACCCCCCTGAGGGGTGGTGAGCGTTGGTGTAGTGCTGTTCAGACAGGGATTGCCGGGACAGAGGAGCAGATGGATGAGCGCCGGGCAGAGGGGTCAACCGGTGACAGTTAACCTGTGACTAGGGCCTCATGTTGGTGTCATTAGACCATAGAGGCCCAAAGCCCTGGTCATCCACCGCTGAGGGGTCAGAGGAACATGAGCCGCCTGTAAACCTCTAGCCAGAGTCCTAGCTCTCTGTGTCCCGTGTCTCCACCAGGGCCAGGGAGATGCTTCTCTCCCAGCTCTGCACGCAGGAGTGGAGAAGAGAGGCGAGAGCCAGGGGGGACACAGGCGCCAGGTCAAGGGGGGAGTTGGGGGCCTCTGGTCCAGTGGGTCAGCCTGTTCACAGCTCACTAGTCAGGAGGTGAGCCTCGCAGCCCGGATGTTCCAGTGTCCCTGGTTCTTGCAAGTCCCTGTGTGACCTTGAGCAAGAGGGTAGCTGCTCCTGGGATCTAGCACATGGGTGTGTGCAGCAGGCCATCGGGGAGAAGTAGAGAGTCACATGTGCCGCTGGGGAAACCTCCCACCGTATCTGGCCGTCACAGGGCTTGTGGGAACAGTGCTGCTTTGTTAGGGTCCGGTTGCCACTCCTCAGGCACTGACTTCCTGGGCAGCTCCCGATCCAGCAGCCTGTGAGTGTCTGGCTCCGTTTCACCGCAGCGCTGTGAGGACCCGAGAGAAGCTGACCCGGGGTAGGGATGGCTGGGAGAGAAAACACCCTTTGTGGGGCCTCGGCCTAGGGCCCTGGGGGAGGCTGCCTCCCCGCTGTGGCCGGGCCCTTTAGTGTGTTGGAACTACACAGACTGTGTTTCCCTTTCCCTCACATTAGGGTTTAATGACCAAGGGCGGGTCAGGAAAGATGTATCAGATGACTCCCACTTCAAGACGTGGGGCCATGTTTGGGCCTCGGGTCCCAAACACATCTGTGGGTTATAGGACTTACCTCTGCCGGTTACACCGGAAGGAGCTCGTACTGCAGTTTCAGGTCTTATCGTTGACAACGCTGAACCAGATCGGGAGGCTCTGGTCCTCAGGGTGGCATTTTCTTGATGTTGCTTCTTTTCAGTGTCTGGGTTTTTCTACTGAAGTCATTTCAGCCATAAAGATGGCTTAGAGTCTATGTGGCTTTGCAGTTCCCAGAGCACCTGTGCAGCACTGTCCTGTTCAGCTCTCCCTCTCTGGGAAGGACATTGGGAGGTGCAGGTGAGGGACACGTTCAGATCACAGTGGGGAGGGCACTTCATCTGAAGTCCTGACCCCCACTCTGAACCCAGACAGATCAAGTCAGAGCTGCGGGCCACAGGTGCAGGGGGGTGAAAGCCAGGGTAGGCCGTGCGTGTGTGGGACCAGGGGTGCACAGAAGTCTCTGAAAGGATGGGCGGTGCCTCGGGGGCCTGAAGAGCCTGAGCAGGTTAGAGGGAGGCTGAGGGCACGCTCTGTGTCCTGTTGGTGTCACTCAAATGGTTTACCACGAACATACTCCTTCACTCATGTAACAACACCACCACAGGAGAGAACTTACCCTCCTAGTGAACATCTATGGCTTTTGGAAAATCATCATATAAAATTGGAAAATTAGACATTTAAAACTTAAGCTTTTTGAAAACGGAAGATTTACCAAACAGTGTTAAACCAGAACAAAACCACTAAAATGCAAGATATTCTCAAACAGCCAAAATAAAAAGGGTTTTTCCTGCTGTTTATTAAGTATGCTCAACCATTTTAAACACAACACAGTAAAGTAGATGCTGTGTAAAGAGGCCTGGGGAGCCTTTGTTTTAATATATTTTGCAGTAGACATTCATCCTAACCTGGGACAAAAAAAAAAAAAAATACCATGACTTTCCATCCTATTAAAATCTCAAAGGAAAAAGAACGCCATAAAACTGTTACCTTTAAGATCTAAAATAAGAAGCCAAGTTCTTCCTGTGCAGGCACGATCTGCAGCCTAAGCCCCACTTCCTTTGTTGCCAACGCCCATAGTGCCAGCTCCAGACTCCCCCGCACACACGCACTGGGTGAAGGCGCTGTCCCTGCCCCAGACCGCCTCTCCCCTGACACTGTAGGACTTAGGGGCATCTGTGAGGTTCCGGTAGGTGCCTTTGAGCCTTGGTTTCACTATCTATAAGACGGCTGGAGGAAATACTCACTTGCTGCTCTTCTAGAGGTCAGAGGTAGGATCACGGTCACAGAAGACCACTAACATACTGAGGTCCTGCCAGGGCCAGCCTTGGTCCGCCTGCGAGGGATCCTTCAGTGATGCACATAGATGCCTATCCTCCTGATGATGGGCCACGATAGGCAGCTTGAGTGTGTCAGGAGGCGATGCAACAGCAGGGGCGGAGGTAAGGGGGCAGTTTTAAGTAGGTTGCCCAGGTTAGGCCTCATGGAGGAGGTTAGAGAGCCACATGCGTCTGGGAGGAATGTTCCAGGCAGAAGGAGCAGCCCATGCAAAGGCCCTGGGCGGGGGGAGCTGCCTGGCATCTTTCATGACAGCGAAGAGGCTGTGTGGCTCTTCAAGTGCCTCCTGGGAGTTGTTTGAGTGACGTGGTTCTTGGTGGGCAGTTGAACCGCTGTGTTGGGGTGAGAGCCCAGGCCGGTACCATCCTCCAAGGGTGAGCAGACCAGGTGGCTGATGGTTTAGGGAATCAGGTCCTGGACTGTCTGGTTCTTTGGTGTTTACGTTGAATTTCTAACATTTAATGTTTATCTCTCTCAGTGTCTTTGGTGCAACACGGATAAAACATGCGTGGACTATCCCGTGGCAAAAATCTTGCCCCCTGCTTCTCTTTGTAAGCTGAGCTCTGCACGCTGGGGCGTTTGTTGGGGTAAGTGGTCATTTTACAAAATTGGCTTCTTGGTTGTGCTCATTAACATAAGCTGCCAGAAAATGTATTCCCAGTAGTTCTTTGATGTTCCCAGTGGGAAGTTGGGGAGCCAGTGAGAGCTTGTGGTGTCTCAACTGGGGGGTCCTTGCAGATCTGGAGGCCCCCTTCAGGCCTCAGCCTTGACACTGGGACTCCACACCCTTGGGGGTGGTGAATTGAAGGCTGCTTTTTGGATGGCTCAGCACCTTATGTCTTGGTGATGTTCGTGGGCCACCTTGACCCCTGTGGTTCCTGTAGGGACTCTGACTTCCCAAGCAAGGAATCCCTGCTCAGCATGGGCATGTGTCCCATCGTCTCCATGTGGTTGTTACAGGTATTCTGTCATCAGAAATTAGCCCTTTGTGAGATTCAAATTGTTTTCTAGTTTACTTTTATGTATATGCTTATTTTTTTAGAGAGGGAGAAAAGGAGAGAGAAGGGGAGAAACATCAATGTGAGAGAGACACATCCATCAGTTGCCTCCCATATACACCCTGACTGGGATCGAACCTGCAACCTAGGCATGTGCCCCAACCAGGAATCAAACCCACGACTTTCTGGTGTACAGGACGATGCTCCAACCAACTGAGTCACACCAGCCAGGGCTCTAGTCTGCTTTAAATATAGATATATATATATCATTGTGACCTCCTGGTTCATGGGTCATCGTTCAACCACTGAGCCATACTGGACGGACTCTAGTGTGCTTTTATTTATTTATTTATTTATTTTAATTTTTTTCTAGTTTGCTTTTAAATTAGTTGCTGGTATATGTTGCTACACAGAACTCATTTTTATGTGATTGGGTTTATTAATCCTTTCTTTTTATGGCTTCAGGTTTGGGGTCAAACAGAGACCACCTTCTTTCAATCTATCTGTCTATCTACTTACTTTTAAATTGGTTTTAGAGAGAGAGAAAGAAACACTGATATGAGAGAGAAACATCAGTGGGTTGCCTTTAATACATGCCCTGACAGGGGATTGAATTCACAACCTGGGCCTGTGTCCTGACCAGGAATCGAACTGGCAAGCTTTTGGTGCACTGTACACACTCAACCAGCTGAGCTACACAGGCGACGGCGAGGCCACCATCTTAAGCTGCATAAAGGAGCTGTTGTTTTCTTAGGGCACTTTGATACTTGACATGGTGTGTCTGCAGCTTATTCCTAATTTATCTGTCTTTTTTCTAATTGAATTCCATTTTAGAATCCATCAACCTCCTACAAGTTAGAAATACTCACTTGTAGTGCTGAGGCCCCAGGGAATCCAGGATTGTGTGTGTGTGTGTGTGTGTGTGTGGTTGAGGGGCCTACTGTGTGGGCGTACACGTGTGTGCATGTGCCCACATACCCTTTGTCATTTCCACCCAGTTGACCATTCTCTCTGCTGTCCTCATACCAGAAAGGCTTCACTGGGCCTCACTGCCCTCTGCTTCCGTCCTGTCCACTGTCTTCTCCATGGAACCTGTCCTTGCTCACTGTTTCACAAAGACCACTCCTGGACCAGGGGACCCTGGGACCCTGGGCATGTTGAGCATGAGCTGTTTAAGTTGAAGTTTAACTTCTGTTGGGGTGCACACATCTTAAGTCTCCCTCTATAGACTACAGTCTGCAACATAAACACACATGTATACACACATACATCTACTCAGTAAACGTTTACGTGAGTACATAGCTGATTCCCCCCTTAGCAAAATACACAGACCATTTCTGGCACCCACAGCTGTTAATGCCAGGACTCCGGGGGTAACTGCTGGACTGACTTGCCATCAGCATAGGTGGTGCTGCCTGTCCCTGCCCTTCACATAAAGGCGGTCCTGTGCTGCCTCACCTAACTTCACCCCGTAGTATGTACGCCTGAGGCCCTTCCTTGTGTATTGTGTGTGCCGGTTTGTCTCCGACTTCGGGCAGTGTTCACAGGTGTGCCTCCATTCTGCTGCTGAAGGACATTTGGGCTGTTTCCGGTGCTGCTGCGGTCTTGTGTTAAATGTGTGCCAGTCCTCCCTCCACAGGGCAAATATGTAGGCGTAGAATTGCTGCCTCACCACGTGTTCATCCTTAGTAGGGCTGCAGGCATTTTTCCAGAGTGGTGTACCAGCTCATGCTCCTCTAAGCAATGTGGGGCTTCCAGTTGTTCCACGTCCCTGCCAGTGCTTGGGCACTCAGTCATCCTCGGTGTGGTCCATCTGGTGGGTGTGAGTGGATCTCACCGTGGTTTTCATGTGCATTTCTCTGAAGGCTAATGATGATGAGCTCCTTTCCAGGCGGAGGGCAGTTTTGATAATTCTCTTGTGAAATGAAAGTCCCTCCCAAGGGCTCACAGGGATGGTCAAACCCGACACTGGACAGACGAGATCCATGGCAGTTTACTCATCACCTGTAGTCACAGCCCTGGGGGAGGGGATACTGGATGAATTTGGGGCTGTGGGAGGAGGCTTTGCAGTAACAAGAGGGTGTGGTGCCTGGGTCAGAGAGGAGATGTGATTGCTTGAGCAATTCCAAGGGCTGACAGGGAAATGACACCTGCACCTGGTTCCCAGAGTAAGGACGGTGGTTTGGCTGGGGGCCTCGCCTGTGGGAGTAAGTGGGGAGGGGAACTTGCTGGGCCACTCAAGGCCCTCCTGGTTTCACCAGACACCAGGGTACACTTAACACTAATGTTCGGCCTATACCACAGGTGGGTTTTTGGTCCCCCCCCCCCCCCCCCACCAGAAGATATGTTTATTGATTTTGGAGAGAGAGAAACATCGACCGGCTGCCTCTTGCACCTGCCCCAACTGGGGATTGAACCCGCAACCCAGACATGTGCCCTGACCAGGAATTGAGCCCACCACCTTTTGGTGCACAGGACGACGCTCAAACCAACTGAGTCACCCGGCCAGGGCCACCTCAGGTGTGTTTTTGTTTGTTTGTTTGTTTGTTAATCCTCACCCGAGGATATTTTCTCCATTGCTCTTCAGAGAGAGTGGAAAGAGGAGAGACAGAGGAAGGGGGGAGAGAAACATCGATGTGAGAGAGACACATTGATTGGTTGCCTCCCGAATGCTCTAACCACTGACCCATGCCGGCCAGGGCACAGGCGCTTTTTACTCTTACAATTTAGAATCCTTTGATCCAGTTTAGGCAAAAATGTTTTGGAGTTTTAATTATAATAACCTTAAAAATATAAGTGTGCTTGGAGAAAAATGAGGACTTTGTCATTTTGAAATTTTTTCCAGAAGCAAGATGTCACTCCATCATCAGGGTCACCCGGGGTCGTTTTTTATGTCCTTTGGTAGAGTGTCATAGATTGCCATACAGGATAACAGGGAAAGGGCTCATAGTTTTGCTTCCTATTATGATGTGATTTCTGTTTTTATTTTATGACTGGTTTTAGCTGCTAAGCAGGGAAGCTCTTTTTGGGGTAGATATATTTCAGAGCCAGTTATCTAATTGATCTCCGTCATTTTTAAAGTTGATGGTTGTAGAGTTCTCGAGTCAGAAACGACACCATCTGCTAGTGAAGGTCTCTTTCTAGTTACACCACTATTGCAACTCCAGCACTTCTAGAGCAGGTCAAGGAAGGAGCGAATACGGTTATTGCTCAGAAGGACTTGGTCAGATGTCACACTGTTCCTGATTGTAAAATGATTGGGTAAACCCTAAGTGAGTGCTATTCTGCTGGGAGCCAATCTGAATGTGAGGTGGGTTCATACCGGCACAGAGCCCTCCACTCGCCTCCCTGTCCCCAGAGCAGAACACTTACCATCCAAACCCGACCCGGACCACAAGTGAGATTAGAGATTATCCGCTTCCTGTGGTGGCATTTTAACCTCATTTTCAGAAGCAGCTGGAGCTGGTATGGGGTATGCAAAGCATGGAACCCACTGTTGGCCAGGTGGCTCTTCAAGCCTCTTCAATGGCTGGTGGGGGTTTTTGTTTTAAGATTTTATTAAATGAATTTGTTTAGAGACAGAGAGAAACATGGATGCGAGAGTAAAACATCAGAAGGCTGCCTCCTGCACGCCCCCACTGGGGATCGAGCCCGAAACCCTTTGGTGCAATCTCTCTGCCACCTGCCACCCAACCAACTGAGCCACACTGGCCAGGGCTTCAGTGGCTGTTTTAACTGGATGATTAAAAAACACAGTCAGCCCTAACCGGTTTGGCTCAGTGGATAGAGTATCAGCCTGCCGACTGAAAGGTTCCAGGTTCGATTTCGGCCAAGGGCATGTACCTTGGTTGCGGGCACATCCCCAGTAGGAGGTGTGCAAGAGGCAGCTGATGGATGTTTCTCTCTCATCGGTGTTTCTAACTCTCTATCCCTCTCTCTTCCTCTCTGTAAAAAACAATAAAATATATATTTTAAAAAAACACATTCACAAAAGAAGTATTAGAGTTCAGATGGAATAAAAAAATAGTGACTGGTTTTAATTTATAAATCCTTAAGAGGAGCTGAAAAGAATGTAAAACTTGTGTTAAGTTTGTCTTTGTCTCAGAAGTTTGGTCTGGACAGAAAGTCATAAACTCATTGACACTGATCGGAAGCCATTTTCAAACCCCTGGGGAAGATCCCCTGTCCTTCTGCTTGCCGTGGTCAGAATTTAGTTCCTGTGCAAAATAAATGTGTTGCTCTTGACTTTGACTTAAGTAATTAAATGAGCTGTATCGGGCTTAAATTTTCTTTCAGGAAAGTCCAAATACACAGCTGAGTATTCTCTTCCTTCCTGGTTTTAACTCTCCTCGGTCTTAACACATCTTTTCAGTATCTGGTGGTGGACCCCAAAACTTGGATCCATCCTGATGAATGGAGAAATTGTTAGATGGCACAGCTGTGTACTAAGAAAGGCCTGCTCCGCAGGCGTGGGCCTCACTCTGACATAGCTCCCCTCCAGGAGGGGGTGTTGCTCCCCGGGGTTTCCTGCTCCAAGCAGCTCTGACTTGGTAGCTTTGCACTTACAGTGAACTTTGAGGCGTTGATTATCGCCATGTCGGTGGTTGGGGGCCTCATCCTCCTGGCGGTTGCCACATGCTGCTGCTACTGCTGCTACTGCAGAAAGAAGAAGAGCCGGAAGCCAGACAAAAGCGAGGAGAAGGCCATGAGGGAGCAAGAAGAGAGGAGAATACGGCAGGAAGAAAGGTGAGGCCACAGACTCATTCCCAGATGATTCTAATGTGCAGCCAAGGTTGAGAACCACTGTTTTAAGGGGACTCAGATCAGGAAAGTGACATTGATAAGTCACAAGTCTTCTCCATTTTTAAAAGCTATGAACATGTAGTGTTTGTGGGTTTTCTAGGTTGTGGTACAAAGAGTGAAAAGCTACATATGCAGGGACCTAGCCAGGGGCCACGACCTTCCTTGTCATAGGCCTGCTGCTTCCCTGTCCGTTTCCTCCAGTCGGTGACATCAGGGTTGCAGCTGGAGGTTGCAGCGGGCAGAGCCTTCCTGCTTACAGTCATGGTAGTGGGTTCTCACGCTGCAGGGGCAGGAGCCTTTGAAGGCAGTTTTTCAATCTTCATTTGCAAGCAGACCAAGGCTCAGAGAGGGAGGAAGGCCTTTGATCTGGTCACTTGTCTCAAGCCCCTGGCCGAATCGGCCTTGTGCCATCAGTGCTGATCAGCACTTCCTGGTTACAGAGCATTTGGCAGGTGTGTGTGATGCAGCCCTTGGCCACTCCCTGCCTGATTAGGAACGAGGTGCTCACGTGTCAGGAATGCAGCCAATAAGGCCTAAGGCTCCACAGGTCTCCAGGTCATCATCCTGAAGTCATGGGCCTAAATAAAAACTAGCTTTTGCATGTTCCTAATCATCTTTAGAACCTAGCATAAGGTTTTTACTGAGTACTACCTTTTCTTTATATGAGAAAACAATTTTTTAAAAAAATCAGTATTGGACATTTGAATTGCATTTATTGAAATAAAGAATTGAATAGCATGATATTGGAGCAGCTCAGAAAGCTGTGTTCAGCATCACCTTGCCTGTCCCAGTGGGAGTGTGGCCTGATGGCCAAGCTCAGCCCCACCCTGCTCTCATTCTGGAAAAGGAGAACAAACCACAGCTTCTCTGCTGGGGGAAATGGAAGGCGCTTCTTTTAAAGTTACATTGTATGTTGATGCTAAACAAGATTTTGTTTGTTTTTTTAGGAGGGCAGAGATGAAGTCAAGGCATGATGAAATCAGGAAAAAATACGGTAAGAATCGACTGAATCTCTGTTTCAGTTGGTGAGAAATTGCTGCCAAGCCATCTTGGTCATTGTTGACGTCCGTGAGGTCTAACTGTAGGTATGGGGACGGAAAGATGGCTCTACTTTCCAAGTGGTGCTGTTACAACTCATTCCATGCAATGTCTTAAAAGATGAATATTTTTATCTCAGCCAAACTGCTCCAGGAATACTTGGCTTATGAAGTGTGGGCCGTCACAGGGGTCTGCTGTAGCCCCTTTCCTGGTCTGACATCTTGTTTGCCTTAAAGGTCTGCTGGGGGGGTGGGGGGGACATGGAGGGGGTGAGTCTGATCTCCTCTGTGCCTTCCCCCCACCCTGGGGTCTCCCAACTCCTGTGTGTGGAGCTGCATTCCTTCTTTAAGGCGTCGGCCAAAACGGAGGCCATGCTGTCCTTTTCCTGTTTCTGGGTGTTTTGTCCTGGGTTTGTTTCGGTTTTTGCTTGGAGAGATTGGGGGGCAGGTGGTGAGGCTATTTTTCAGTGTTGGAGAACATTAGGTGGGCTCCTGTGTTTAGTTGGTTCACATCCGTGGACAATATGAGCGTTGATGCTCTTGCTCAGTGATGGCTCAGTGTTGTTGGAAATGAGAGAAGTGGACTTGCTTGGCCTGTCCTGAGGCCAGGCCCTCACTGATGACAGCCCTGGGGCCTCTGGCCTTGAGCCACTCTGCCTCTCTTGACCTTGTGACCTGGGGATTCGGTTAAGTGGACCAAGCAGCTGAGCTAAATCCTAAATCCGACCAGGAACATGTCAACATCTTATCCAACTAATGCACTTATTTTGAAGTCCTCAGTGTATATAAGGAAATACTGTGTTGTGGTGGAAGATTAGGATCCTACTCACTAAAGTAGTAAATCCTCAAGGCTCACTTCTCTGACAAGGGCTGCTGTACTCTGGGCTGTGCACGCTGGTTCAGCCGGCCCACATGCTGGACGTCCTGCTCACTGTCTCTGCGCCTCCTGAAGGACACCAGTGTGCGTGTGCACCCTGCCCTGCCTCGGGCTGGGGTTGGCCTTGGTGGCCTCCAAGTGTTGGTTCCAGGCATGAGGCTGCTGCCCCTCTTGCCGCTCGGGCTCTGTTTAAGATGAGCGGTCCGATGGCTGGTAGAGCCTTTTTTTGTGTATTCCCACCCCTTGGCCTCCTCTGGGTGCTGCTGCACAGGCCTTCGGAATTATGTGAGGTCAGAGCCACCGATCTCTCTGCCACCTGGCCACCATGCTCTGCCTGCCCACAGCACAAACCCCAGTGTAGGGCCTTGTCCTGGGACAGGTGATGATGGGCTCCTGTGGGGTGCAATTCCCTTGTCCATTGGCGTCAGCACACGCCCCACTCTCCCTGGTGCCTCTGCCTGGGTGCGTGCCCATGCCCACCGAACGGCAGTGTACACTCCTGTGACTGGGGACAGCTTGATTTTCCATGAAAGTGAGGAGCCTCGAAAGGAGCTTTGACATCTGGTTAATATTAATGTAAACAGCCCTAGCCCCAGTGCAGGCGAAACCCGGGTCTTGTTTTAGAAGGCATTTGCTTTCCGTAGTATGGAACAGTTTTCCTTCTGAACCAGAAGTAGGGCTGGGAGCTGTTTCTTTTCCTTAGACTGCTTGTACTTGGCATTTGACATGATAGTTCTTTATCAAATCTGTGCACTTTCTCCCCAAGGCCTGAGGCTCCCCTCCCCCTCTGACACGAGCACTGTGTTGCATCCCCTGCCTCTCTCTCCCTTCTTATCTCTTCCCCACCCCTGCCCTAAAAACCCTGCTGTAAGCAAGTGTGTTGCAATGGTTCTAGATAATCCAGGGTCTAGTACAGGTTCTCACCGAGAGAGAGTCTGTGTGCGTTCCCACCTGCAAAGAGAACGCTCCCAGTCTGGGTGTTTATTTAGCGCTGTAGATGCCACTAGGCATGTAAGTGCCTGACAGGTGAATTGATGATGACCTTCTTGGTTCTTTGTACAGCCTTAATTAAAAGTCAATCCACATTTATAAGGACATTTAAAGGACGGTGCTTTATTTGTTTGTTTTGTTCTGTATAATATTAGCTAACCACTAATATGGGGGAAGAAATATTGGCTTTAAATTTCTTTTCTTTTTTCTGTGTGTGCACTCCAGTTTTCTCCTTTATTTTTAAATTTATTTATTGTTTCTATTTAATTTATTTTTTTCCCCTGGCTTTAAATTTCTTAACTTCTCTTTGAGCAAGTAAGTCTTTCTTTCTTGGGGTCTGTTTTTCTTAAAATTATTGGTTTGGGCACATTTTATTTCAGTGTTAACGTCACTGTATTTGGACTTTCAGAAAAGGTTTAGCATAGTATTCAAACCCCCTTTTTCCTATTGGCCTCAGTAAACCTCCTTAGAAAGCTTAGTTGTGTTGCTGTCTTGAATTTTGTTGTTGCCTAGATGCACTTGTAACCAAGTCCATTTTGTTTGCAGGTTTGTTTAAAGAAGAAAACCCATATGCTAGATTTGAAAACTAAAACACACTCCTGCCGTGTCAAGTCCCAAAGGCGCTCCTAGGGACAGCAGTCTGCAGGCCTGGCCGCCCCCATCCTGCCTGCTGACCTTGATGAAGTGAGCGTGACGCAGCTGCCCTGAATGCTGTCCGTTCTTGTGAGCTTCTGTACCCTTTCCTGATTCTGTATTTAGTCACCTGAAATGTTAAGCCTGTGCAGGTGGGGGAAGGCTGCTTTTGTTTTTGTTGTTAATTTGAGGAGGAATCATGCACATTCCACGTCTCAGTTTGTAAGCTGATTGCACACCAATAGCCGCAACACTAACGCCATCCTCCTGCTGCTGCAGGGCGCGAACCTTCTTCACATCCACCCACTAACAGCTCCACACAGCAGCCAGGAGAGTCATCTCTGCCTGTGACGTGGGAGGATCTGCCAGTCCCTCGTCGTTTCCCCCTAAAGCCACAGGTGTGGGCCTCAAGTCCCTGTTGCCCCATCTCCCAAATGTCAATTCTGGTGGCTTTCCGCATCCAGGACACAGTGTCGGGGGCCCTACTTCCTAGGCTGTAGTTGCAATGAAGCACATTGAAGAGTGAATGCATTGAAAACCTTTTTAAAAAAATCCTAGATTTATTTCCCCACCTAAAAGATTTCACCAGGAAACTTCACTATCAATGTTCAGACCATGCATTGTATGATATTTTAATTTGTATCTTTAGCAGACCATGAAGCTTGTTATCCAGTGAAAACCTCTATTGTCAATGAAGTTTTGAAACAACCTCCCTAAGGCAGAAGATGGGTACTCCCATGTGCCAGCTTGGCGCTCGAGAGTGCTGTTCACTGCCCTGCTCGCTGTTCTAGCCCCAGTGACACAGGTGTCAGTCGAGTGTGTGAGGCGCTCTGAGACTCTCCCTGCCGTTGGGCTGTGTGCCGTCCCTGAGGAAGGGCTCTGTGCCTGGGAAGTGGGGTGTCCAGGGCCAGCTGAGGGGATCTCCACACACTACCCAGAAACAATGGTGACTGTCCTGCTTCTAAGATGACCCTGGCTCTGAGCCGCACTCCTTTGGCTCAGGTGTGTCATGAGACTTCCCTCTAGAGGCGGGTTCTCGCAGGTCACCTGTGGCCTCCGGGTGCCCAGTGGCACCGTACATGATGGTTCCATTTCTTTCAGAGCAAGAAATGTGGCTTCAGTAATAGACTGAACTCATGGCAGGGACAGCAGCAGACAATGAAGTGACAGTGGAAGCAGCCTTTCTTAAATCTGAACATACTCCCCAGTGCCAGATTGCTTTGAATTAGAAAAACATGGAGCTTTGGGAAAGTAGGCCAACAGGCACATAAAAGAAGCCATGCATTCAGTCTTCACACGCCTGCTGCTCTGCCATCACATAAAGTTCACCTGCAGACCAGGGTGATCAAAACAGCATGACACGCCTTGAACCATGGAGGCTGGTGCTGGGAATTAACGTTTCTACAAAACTGAGAAACTAACCTTTAACGAAGTCTGTAGTCTTATTTCTCTGACTTGGGCATTTGACAGCAATTTACAGTGTTACGAAACATTCCTTAATATTTTAAAGCAGCCTGATAATTTTTACTTTCTGCTGTTTATTCATCGGAGAAACTTTGTAATCGACTTTAATGAACTTTTATATTGATACAGTAGTTAGTATGTATGTAAAATCACTCAATGTAGGTTCCTGAGCTGACAGTAGAGCTAGGGATTATTAAATACAGTGAGTACAATGTATTCCTCTCACAAGACATGGAGCCCTCACCAGGGCGTCTGAAAGGCCACCCCAAGTCCACATGCTTTTCTCTGAAATAGTTCTAAAAGCAACCAAAAATTATAACCTCAAGAAACCATAACATTTGGAGTGCCTTAATTTTTAACCAGTTTCCAGTAAATGAATTAATACATGCTTTTGCTGAATACTCTGTTCCTTGTGTTTCATTTCTTAGCAGTATTAATATGGCTATAGATTCTCCTTGACTGACGATGGGGCTATATCCTGATAAACCCATTCATTCTAAGTTGAAAATGTGTGTGATATGCCCACCTAACAGACCCAGCATTAGAGCTCAGACAAGTTCACCACAACATGCTCAGCAACTCACCTGAGCTTGCAGTTGGACAGAACTGTTTGACAGGGAAGACAGACATGTAGGGTGTCAGTTGTTTTGACCCCTGTGATCACACGGCTGACTGGGAGCTGCATCTCACCCCTGCCCAGCATCACAAGAGGATCTCACTGTGTATACTACCCAGGAAAAGACCAGAATTCAAAATGCAAAGTAGTTTCTGCTGAATGTTTCACTTTTGCATCATAGCAAACTTGAAAAATCGTAAGTCAAAGAACCATCATAAGTTGGGGACTGTCTGAACTTGAGAGTGAGGGCAGTTAGACTTTCTAGATACAGACTTCTGAACCCATAGCGTGATGTGTGAGCACTCTCAGCTTTAATACCCTGACTGACGGGGAATGACCATACTATGCCCTGAAACTCCCCATGCCCTTGCCCTCAGCCCCCGCCCAGCCAACTGTTAGCTCTCTAGTCAGTGCACCACCCCCATCCCCACCCCCAACCCAGGCTTCCCTACTACTTAGCTGGGATCAGATAGAGAGAACCCCAGGAGAAAGCCGTTCTGCCTTTGAGCTTTGCGTCCTTGGCTCCCGCTTGAAACACATAACTACCAACAGGCACTCAGACTCCACCCCTTTCTTTTGGGAGTTCTTCAATGCCTGGTTCACGGAGAGCTGCCCACCCCTCAGTTGCTGCTGAGCTATTTTTCCCATTGCGTCAGTCACTGGGACTCTGGGACTTCCTCTGTGTTGAGTTTGTGTCTGCAGATAGTCCGTCAGTCCCGTGGGGAGTGTGAGCCTGCCCCACTGGACCCAGCTGTACTCTGCTCACTTCCAGGTGAAAGTACACGGGCAGGTCAACTCCAGCTCCTTCGCTCTGAAATGTCTAGAGGTCACTGGCCTATATCTAGAATGTGGGAGGCAGGAGGCCATGTCTCCACCCCAAGGTGTGGTCACAGGGTGGCCTTGGGCCTGGTGAGTCCTAGAGTCTCCAGTCTGCGTGGGAAGCTTACATCAACCTTGGCCTCATTTAAGAAGATGGATGATGGTGAGACCTGTTTGGAAAGATAAGGACAGGGAGTGAAATGCTTTGTCATAGTGCCTGCTCTTCAGGAAAAATCACTGCCAGTTAAAAGGTGAAAATGTGGATGGGGAAACAGTGGCCGTTTCCCCATCACCTGGTTCTGGGCATTCTAGAGCCCAGTGGTCCGTGTCGCAGGGCTCCATGCACATGGCCACTGCCTTCCAGGTGGTTTCGCAGCACCTGTTCATCTCCTTTGGGGGCCCTGTGTTCCCAAGCCACGTCTGTTTGTGCTGCTTTGGCATGAGATGTGAGTGAACTGTGGGGTCAGTTCCTAGAAGTAGAATTCTGGCTCAGAGTGTCCATGCTGCTTATTTTATTTTTTTAAATTTTTATTTTTTTAAATATATTTTATTGATTTTTCACAGAGAGGAAGGGAGAGAGATAGAGAGAGTTAGGAACATCGATGAGAGAGAAACATCGATCAGCTGCCTCCTGCACATCCCCCACTGGGGATATGCCCGCAACCCAGGTACATGCCCTTGACCAGAATTGAACCCGGGACCTCTCAGTCCGCAGGCTGACGCTCTATCCACTGAGCCTAACCGGTTTCGGCGCATGGTGCTTATTTTAAGTGTTGGTAGAATTCTGCCAAAGTGCCCACTCGCTTGAAGGGGTCTGTAACGCTTTGCAAGATGGGTGCAGGTAAGTAGCTCCAAACCAGAGCCTCATCTGGAAGTCGGTTCTCTGGGTAGACAGGAGCACAGGCCCTGCATGTGTGTGTGTTTTTGGTACAGTTGACCGTACAGGCGGATGCTGGCCTAGGCGCAGTGGTCGGCAAACTGTGGCTTGCGAGCCACATGCGGCTCTTTGGCCCCTTGAGTGTGGCTCTTCCACAAAATACCGACGTCTGCACATGGCCACAAAGTTTCAATCGCACTTTACGTGTGCGCCCACACGTGGTATTTGTGGAAGAGCCACACTCAAGGGGCCAAAGAGCCTCATGTGGCTCGCAAGCTGCAGTTTGCCAACCACTGGCCTAGGGCATCATTAAGAGCCCTAGGGCCATGGCGGCTGAGAGAAGCAGGCCCGGCCGCCTGTGGGAGAGGCAGGAAAAGCAGGCACAGCCAACCAGGGAAACCTGAGTGTCAGGAACTCCATCCTGTCAGCGCTTCGGCAAGGTAGTGCTGTCAGTTCCTGAGAAATAAGACCAGGAGGAGGCAGGACAAGCCCTGGACCTGCCACTGTGAGTGGTCCCGAGACTCCCCAACCTCCCCACTCTCCATTCTAGGACCCCTCTCCGCAGCACCCCTACTGGTCCAGCTGCTCCCTGCAGTGCTGTTGTGCAGGCCCCAGACAGTGGCTGATTCAGTGGTCATTTGTGCTCACTCTACCAGGAAGCACAACAGCTGGCCCCTGAGTCCCCAGACTCTCTGCAGCCTGATATTTAGCAGAAACCCGCATGCCTCACGGTCGGCATTGCCACTACTGAACTTCCTCGGCCCACATGTCCACTTGGGGGAGCTGAAGGACCCAGCACCAGTCACCTCTGGGGAATGGGGACCTTACTATGTCCCCTGGTACAGGTGCCTGGTCAAGCCTGAGGGCACAGAGGCACCAACTCCCGGGTGGGCCGCTGGGAGGGGCTGAGTGGGCAGTCCACCCCTTAGGGCTGGGTGTCCGGTGGGCTCTTTAAGTCCTGTGTCCCCAGCCAGCAGGTGGGGAAAACAGTGGGGAAGTGACCACTCGATTTCATTGGCAGGAGTGCACTCCTGGCCGGGCAGCCACCTGCCTCACCAGGGCCACATCAGGAGCACATCTAGCTGTCGGGAACTATGTCCACTTGAGATGGTTCCATTCTACCAGCACCCCTACTTTCTCAGTAAAGCTGGTTACAGAGGCCCCAGTGTGTCCTTCCCTGCACAGAGAGGCAAACTAGCCAGTTCAGTGGAGACTTGCTTGGCTTGATGGGTTTTCTCTGCAGAGCTGAAGAGCATCATTAATCCACAGTTGGTTCTAAAGCCTGAATACTAAGAATAATTCCTAACTACAGATAAATCACCAAATACAGTCAACATAACATTCTTGAGTAATTTCACAAATTCTAGTTCTTTAAGCTTAGGGGGAGGGGCACTGAGTCCACAAAATGAATTTTCTTTGATAGTGGGAGTTGACTTGGGGTGAACTTGGGGTGCTGGCCTGGCAAGAAGCCTTACACTTTTACTAACGTTTCCAAGAGAATGCTGTTCACCAGCGGCTCGTGATGGATGGGCGGTGAGCCCTGTCCCTGTCCTCTGCTCCCTGCTGACCTCTGGGCCACGGTGAGCCCTGTCCCTCCCTGAGGATCCCCACCAGCGGGCTGGCCTTCCTTGACGCTAACTCTCAGCCATCACTAACGCTGTCTCCGGCACTGCCCATCTCAGGGCTTAGCCTTACGCCCTGTGTTTTGTAGGTGTTTGTTCCTCTTGTCTACTTTACAAGGGATCACATTTGGTTAAGTTGATGAGTATGTCAGACGGGGTGACGTGTGCCGTTTTCTTCCTGCCTCATGATTTCCAACTTTGTATCCCAAGTAACAGCGTTGCCGTTGTTGTTTTTACAAAATCACAAAGCCACTTCCAGTTACTCAGTCTCAGGGACTCATGTTCAGAGGTCACAGCAGGGAGGGTGTGGCCCCGGTGTCAGCTCAGGAGTCGGGGCTCTCAGCCGAGGAGCAGCACCAGTTTCTCTGATTGGAACCTAAGCTGAAGAGTCGTTAACTCGGCATGAGGAGCCAATATAAACAGTAGTTAACCCAGTGTAAAGACTTGTTAACCAGGCATAATGAATAGTTAACTTGTATAAAAAATATTTAACTAGGTATAAAAATAGTTAGCCAGGCACAAAGAATAGTTAGCCAGCCCAGCTAGCCTGGCTCAGTGGTTGAGCATCGACCTATGAACCAGGAGGTCACAGTTCAATTCCCAGTCAGGCCATATGCCTGGGTTGTGGGCTCAATCCCCAGTAGGGAGCATACAGGAGGCAGCCAATCAATGATTCTCTCTCATCATTGATGTTTCCATCTCTCTCTCTCCCTCTCCCTTCCTCCCTGAGCTCAATAAAAATATATTAAAAAAAGAATAGCCTGCTTGCCACAGAGGGTTGCTAACTGGGAGACTGATGGGCAGTGGGCATGCAGAGGCAAGCTGGCATCTGGGAGGGGGTTGGATGATTCACACGCAGGACCTGAGTAGTGGGGCTGGCCCCAAGCAGGAGGCACCGCTGTCCTGAGCTTGCTTGAAACCTTCCCCCCTCTCCCTCCCTCCCCAACCCCCAGAATGAGTTCGGAAAGGAAACCAGTGGGTGGGAGCATGCAGCTTGCTCAGGAGATCTGAGCCCAAGTCCCAAGAAGGTTGCCAGGGTGTGCCCTTCCCCAGGTGGACACTGACCAAGGGAGGAAGGGAGGGCAGGGAGAGGTGGAGCCAGCCCATGAGAAGCCTGCATGCTTAGCCACAGGGCAGGGACTGAATTCCAAGTGCTCAGACACCTAAATCAGAGGACACCAGAAGCTCGTGCTGTGCTCTGGAAACATGGTGGTGGGTTCTAGGATCAGAGCCAGCAGGCCTGGGACTGGCGGGGGCTGCAGGTGGCCCACGCCCTCACCCTCCTCTCTTCCCTGGCCCGGGCTCCAAGGCTACCAGGTGACAGTGACTCCACACTCCTCCTCCACCAACCTCTCCCTGATCCCATAGGACTCTCACCATGACCAGCCCAAGCCAGACGCTGTCACCAAGCCCTACTGTCTGCAGAGCACTGTAGCATTCCCGCACTGCCCTGACCAGGTCCACACCATATCCTTCTCCACTGGGGCACGGCTGGCACCACTGCTCTCCCTGCAGACTCTTCTCCTCCCTGGCCTGAGGGACCCCTTTAAACTGCAAATATGATTGCGGGGACCTACTCAACACGCACCGCCCCCCCCATGATTTTCACAGCCCTTAGAAAAAGGCCCGAGTTCTATGAAAGCTTAGAGGGCCCCTTGCTCTCCTCCACCTACCTCTCTCTCTCCTCCTCCAGCATCTTTCTCTCCTCCTTCAGCACACCAGCAGCCTCATGCCTGGAACACGCCAAGGCCCTCACCTAGAGCACCTTTCCAGGCATCCTGGCAGCTCCTGACTCCACTCACTCCATTTGAGGTCTGTCAACTTTTCCTGGCCACCTACCTGAAGAGGCCTCCTTTGCTACATTCTGTTCTCTAACTCAGGTCTACTATTCGATTCTTCTGCCCACCTAATGTAGGTTTAACCACAGAAGCAGAACCAGCAGGATATCTGTCTGTCCATCCATCCACCCGCTACCCCCAACACATCCATCCATTCATCTATCCATTCATCCACCAATCAGTCCATCCACCTTCTATGGATCTATTACAGGGAATTGACTTTCACGGTCACAGGGTTGTATGTCCGATTCAGTCCCTGTAAGACTTTCTGCTCATCTGATGCTGGGACTTACGCTCCACAGGGTGGGCGGACAGGAAGGGAGGATCCTGAGCAGCAGGACCTCTCAAGGAAGGGCTGAGCTCCCGGACAGCACCAGCACCTGCTACGAGCACAGCAAGCACTTGTGAAATGGATTAATAGATGAGATGGGTGCATGAGTACATGGGTGACTGGGTGGATAATGGATGGTTGGGTGAATGAGTAGGTGGGTGAATGGTGCATAGATGGATGGATGGGTGGGTGGGTGGATGGGTGAAGGGATGAATAGGTGGGTGGGTAGATGGGTGGATGGATGAGTGGATGGATGTTCAGAAGACATTATTGTTGTTGTTTTACTGATTCAGTATTTAATTAGATTTACTTACATATGTATGCTCTTTATTGTATTTCCATGCTTCATTCCCTCTTGTATATCTATCTATTTTTTTTTCTTGCGGCACAAGCTTTAATTCAATGGCCAGAGAATGGAGAAGTGTGAGTTAAACTCAGATCAATTTCTCATTCTAGAGAAGCCTGGAGGAGATTATGGGGGCAACATAATGAGAGGGAGTCCTATGCATTAGTTTTCCAGGAATAGGCAGGTCTCTTCGCAGAACTGGGGCACCATCCCTTTTCTTCCCTTATGGTCCAAGTTGGATCTGTCATGGCACTTGCTATCTGTGTCAGATAGCATGCTGATGCATTATAATTAGGGTATAATGAGGTTCAGGTCTCCTGGAGGTCAGATTCAACGCCATCTTGGTTCAGGCTGGCTCTGGTCAGTTTTTTGTTATTCGAGTCCTCTCCCTTCTTTTGTGTTATTCCAATAAAAATCAACCAACACAGGTGAAACATGATGGTAGAAGTACAAGTCAAGAGAATTGGATTGTATAACAGTCTGGTGAGAAGCAGGATAGGAACTGGTATCATGTTGATTAGATTACAACATAAAGTGTAATTATATCTTGGCATTTATCTGGTTTGTTAATCATAATGTTCATATATGCACACACCAGGAACTAAGCAATATTCTTAGTATAGTCAGCCTTTTGTATTCTCAGTATCTGTATCTTCTGGCCACCTAATGTAGGTTCAACCAACTTTTGAAGTGATACACAAGCAAATTGGCAAGAAGCACTCATTACTTAATACCAAAAACTTAAAAAAAATCTTAATTATATTGTTGCTGGGTAGTAAACCTCTTATATTTCTATGCTTCGATCTGGGATCAATTTACCTCTGCCAGAAGATATTCTTTTAGTATTCCCCTTCCTGCATGCTTTATGGCAATGAATTCTTGATGATTTACTTTATTTCACTTTTGTACAAAATTTTAATTGTTATAGAACTTTATGTTGGTAGTTATTTTCTCTCAGCATTTTGTAGATGTTATTCCATTGTCACCTGGCTTCCATGTCTCTATTGCAAAGTCTGATGTAAGTCTTTTTGTTTCTCCTTTAAATATCTGGCTGATATTCTCGTTGTCTTTGGTTTTCAGCAGCCTTACTATCATATATGCAGGTGTAGTTTTCCCTATATATATTCTGATTTGGGTTAGTAGTTTCTCTGTAATCTGTGGTGTGTTATCGTTGGTGAATTTTAAAAAATCCTCTTTTATTATCTTTTCAAATATTGCTTCTGGGATATTTTTTTCAATCCTGAGATTCCATTTTACAAGTATGTATGACCTTTTGTAACCTTCCATACTTCTTTCCCTCTTTGCTTCAGTCTGAATATTTTCTTTTGACATATCTTCCAGTTTATAATCTTCTCTTCCATTGTGTCTAATCTGTTAAACTCATCTACTGACATCTTTTCATAATTTCAATGATTGTATTTTTGTTTTCAAATTTATATTTGATTCTCTTTTATAGATTCCACTTCTCTACTGAAATTGTATCAAGTAATCTATTTCCTAGAATACATTATTTAAAGCAGGGGTCCTCAAACTATGGCCCGCGGGCCACATGCAAATACAAATATTGTATTTGTTCCCGTTTTGTTTTTTTAATTCAAAATAAGATATGTGCAGTGTGCATAGGAATTTGTTCATAGTTCTTTTTTAAAACTATAGTCCGGCCCTCCAACGGTCTGAGGGACAGTGAACTGGCCCCCTGTTTAAAAAGTTTGAGGACCCCTGATTTAAAGTGACTTTCAAGTCTGTGTCTGATAATGCCTATTCTCCTGTGGGTTTTAGATATATATTTAATATATAAGTACATTAAAGAATATATATATATATATATATATATATATATATATATATATAAAATCTTCAGTTTTCTTTGTAAACTTTTATTCAATTCTGGATACTGTGTATGATAATATTTTAGTTAATTCGAGGCCCTGGCTGATGCCATTTTCCTCCAGAGATTTCCTTTTGCTTCAGGCTGGTAATGGGAAGGAGAGCAAATCAGCTTAACCCAATTTGCATGCTGGGGTTTCACTCTTTGTGAGGACTGATCTATTCACACCTCAGCCCCACTGCTTTATTGTAGGCCTCAGTGCTTTAGCTCAAGGTTCAGGTTATTTATCAGAGCCCCCCGCCCCCGCCCCCCCACAACAATTTATCTTGCTGTTGCCCAGTTGTTGTCTCCTCCATTCTATGAGACTCAAAAGCTGTGCTCAGTGTCTTAACTTCTTGTCCATTGCATACATTATGGACTGCCTTATCTGTATCTCTCACCCTCCCTCCTTCCGTTCTTTCTCTCTTACGCTCCCTCTCTCCATGCACACACAGAGGAAAGGACACATGGAGGCAGTGAAGAGAAGCTTCACCTGAAATCAACCCTGCTGGTACCTTGATCTCAGACTTCCAGCCTCCAGAATTGTGAGAACAAAAGTGTCTGTTATGTAAGTAACTTAGTCTGTGGTATTTTGTCATGGCAGCCTGTGCTGAATAATACACCATACTAATCACCAAATGTCCCAAAGGTAAAGATCACTTCCCTTCTCTCTGGGATCTTAGCTCCTCAGAGAAATTTTTCTGTTTTGGTAGCTATCTGATTTCTTCAAACAGATTTTCAAAATATTTCATACAGATTTTCTGGTTGTTCAAAAACCACAATAGGTTTTTTCTTTCCTTTTTAAAAAAAGATATTTCGTTGATTTAGAGAGACAGAGGAAGGGAGAGGGAAAGCGAAACATTGATGTGATAACACAACATTGATTGGCTGCCTCCTGTATGCTCCCTATTGGGGATAGAGCCCAGAACCTGGGCATGTGCCCTGACCAGGAATCGAACCAGCAACCTTTCAATGCACAGGACAATGCCCAACCGAGCCACACCGGTCAGGGCCACAGTAGTTTTATAATTTGCTTTAAAAAATTTATCATCTATGAGCATCTTTTTCTGTTATCAACTACTCTGTTTTTTTTTACATATTTAAAATATGTACATAACCTTTCATTACATGAGTGGGCCATAGTCTAATTTCTTATTGTAACACATTTAGATACTGTATCAGTTCTAAATTATATATTTTTCACACATTATTAAGTCTAAAGCCAGGATGTGTCTTCCATCCACAATAGTTTAATGTGTATGTAGCACATAGGATGTTATATTTTGTCACTGATACTGTCTTAGAGTTGTTGATGGATCTGAACACTGCTACCCAAAGTCACACCATAGCCAACAATTTGGGGCTTGATTCCCATTGTCCATCGCTGTCTTGGAAGGGGCTGGTTCCTGAAGGCTCCCCTCTCCTGGAAGCACAGCTTGCGTTGGCCATTCTACCTAGGGATCCTCTGGCAGAGGAGGGCCACAGTCCAGATTCCAGGGTGAAAGGGACCACACCCTTGGACCTGGCTGAGAGGGGAGGTTGGCTCTGACTAGACCTTTCACGGAGAGACTCCGTCAACCTGCGACAGGACAACTCCATTTTGGGGAACCCCCTTCCCTCTCCTAAATGTATCTCTGGCCAAGAAATTGAATTTTTAAGAGTCAAGGTGGTTTGTGAAATTAGAGACCATGAAAACTTGGCTCTACGGCTTAGAGATGTTAACAGGAAATGAGTGGAACCCAGTTGGCTCGGTCTTAGGCTGGAAGTGGTTCTGTCACTTAAATTCTAACCCAGGCCCTGCTATTTCCTAGCTGCCTGATCCTGTGCAGTCCACCCTCTCACTAAAGCTTAGTTTCCCCACTGACAACATAGGGATCACGACTTCAACTTTCTGAGGCTTTAATAGGATGATGCAAGCTCGGTACCAGGCTTGGCACACTCTGAGTGATAAATGTTGGCCATCACTGGCCCATTCCTCCTGAGAGCATTAGGATTACAGGCAGGGAGGATAGGAAGAGCCAGGGCTTTCTAAGAACGTGCATCCCAAAGTACTGGAAGGACCTCCTACCTGTGGCCCCTCTTCTCCAGCACATTTCCAGTGTCCACCTGAGCACCCACCTGGTCCATCGTGGCGGGGGTCTAACCCTGGATTTGCCCTGATCGGTAGGGCACACTGGTCACTCTCAATGACCAACTGTCTGCTTTCAAATCCCAGTTGTATAAACTCTGGGGCCTCAGGTATGGAATTCACCCTCTGAGCACCTCAATTTCCTCACCTGTGAAATGGGCTGCTGTGAGGATTGGGTGCAGAGTACTAGCATCTGGTGCAGGGTGTGCACTCCAGAAAAGTTAGCAGAATAGTCACAAGAGGATCTCCTTCACCCAGCGCACCACCTCCCCCAGGTGCTCAGCTTTCACTTGCCAGGTTCAGAAGCCTCAGATGGGGACCAGCCAACAGGAGAGGAAGCCTCAGAGGGAAACCGGGCTACGGTCAGAGTGAGCAGTGGACAGAGAAGGACACTCTACACCCCCGATCCTTGCTTCTGCCTCTGTCCACCTGCAGCTCGGGGTGACGGCCAGACTTGAGCGTGGGTGGGCTTCACAGTGAACAAACGCAGTGTCCTCGGTGGACGGAGCCGCTGGAGGGTCAGCCTTGGCCCGCCCTCTCGGTTCCCTCTGCAGTCCTTCGTGACCTGGCATTTGGCACCTGGGTGAGGGCACCTTTTCCAGGAAGCACCCTGGCCGGGGGACCCCAAGTTAGTGCGCCTGCCCTGGCCCCGAGGGCGCACCTGGCCCGGCCTCAAGGCCTACCTCTTTGTAGGCCATTTCCCTCCCCAAACCCTCCCCAGCTCCACGTCCGGGGCGACCCCGCCCTGCATGCCCCGAGGGCCCCGGAGGTCCCAGCGCGCCCCACCCCCACCCCTCAGTGCCTGAGCGCCCCCCGGTGTCGGGGCGCGGGGATGGCGCGGGGCTCCGCCCCGTGACGCATTCCCAATCGCCGGGAACCTCGGCCCTACCGGGCGCGCGCTCCATGCCCCGGGCGCGCGCGTCGTGCACGCGCGCCCGCCACGTGACCTCGCGTCGGCCAACTGGCGCGCCAGGATTTGGGGGGCAAAGCGCGGCCCCGCGAGCAGTTGCGGCGGGAGAGCGGCGGGCTGAGAGCGTGACTCGCCCGCTCCCGCACTGCCTAATTCCCTGCCGCCGCCCCACCACCCGCAACCGCGCGCAGCCATGTCCGAGGAGAAGCCCAAGGTAAGGGCCGGTGGGCGCGGGCCGGGCTCCGCGCTCGGCCCCCGCCCGTGCCGCTCCCTGCAGCCCCCTCCGCGCATTGGGCGCTCTCCGCGGCTCCGCGCGGCCTCCGAGGCCAGGGACCGCGGCGCCGGCTGGGCCTCCCCGCGCCCGGGCCTCCCGCCCCTCCCCCCCGCAGTCGCGCCGCTGGGCTCCCCTCCCCCCGCCCGGCCAGGCTCCGCCCTGCCCCGGCCCAGGCCCCGCCCCCACGACCCAAGCCGCTCCGCCCTTCGCTTAGGCTCCGCCCTTCGCCTAGGCCCCGCCCCCGGCCCCAGCCACTCCCGCCCCCGACTTAGGCTCCGCCCCAAGTGCTCGCGCCCGGCCCCACTGCTTCCCCCAGTTCCCCGTGCGCTGCTGGACCTCTCGCCCCGCTTCCCCGGCTCGGATCCGCGGAGCCTATGCGGAGCTCCGAGGTGGAGCGGGGCGACCCCTTGTCGGGGCCCTCCTCGCCCTGGTCCCCCGCAACTGCCGCCCCTTACCCACCGGGACACGTCGTCTTCGGGACCTCCCGGCCGCATCCAGACTCCCTCTCCCGGGAGTCTCCCGCCGGGGACCCTATCCTCTTCCCGTTCGGACCCCAGTTGCGGGGATTTCGGACACACTCTCCCGCTCCCGCCATGACCCCTCTCGGGGACCGCCCCCCCCCCCCAAGACCTTCTCCATTGCGGGGGCCGACCCCCACTACGCCCCTCGCTGGGGACCCACGTCTGCGATCCTCCGGGCGGTGTGTCGCCTGGTCTGTGCGCGCTGCCACCTTTACCATGCAGCCCTCCGCCTGCCGCTCCGCCGCCCGCCCGGCGCTGTGCGCCCGCTCTCCTCTGCTGTCCCCCAGGGTGCGCCCGCCCGGCTTCCCTATCGCTGTTCCCACCGGTCCCTATGGCGCCCCCTGGTGTGCACTTCTCTAAGACAGCGATGTTTTGTTTTGTTTTGTTGTTAATCTTCAACAGAAGATAGTTTTTCCATTGATTTTTAGAGGGAAAGGGAGGGAGGGAGGGAGAGAAAGAAACATCGATGTGAGAGAGACACATGGATTGGTTGCCTCCCGCACACGCCCCAACCAGGCCTGATGGAACCTTTCAACCTTCAACTGGAAGTCGATCCAGGACCCTTCAGTAGGGAGGCTGATGCTCTACCCTCCGGCCAAGGTTCTTTTTTAAATTTTCTACTTATTTTTTCTTTTTAGGGCTCCCCCCACCCCCAGGGCTTCTTTAAAATTTTATTTATTTATTTATTGCTTTTAGGGAGAGAGAGAGAGAAACATCGATTTGTTGTTCCATGTATTTACGCTTTCATGGGTGTGTACCCTAATGCAACCTTGGCTATGCTGACGACTTGCCAACCAACTGAGCTACCCAGCCCGGGCCTAGCACAGTGATTTTCAACCTTTTTTTAAATCTCATAGTACACATAAACTTATCACTAAAATTCTGCGACACACCAAAAAATACATGTTTTGCCAAACTGACCAAAAAATAGGTATAATTGTGATTCATTCACACCAGATGGCTATTGGGTTTGCTGTTGTCATTTTATTTGACAATCTAAGGGAAAAGAGGTCAGTGCCCTGACTAAATAGTCAGGTATTGCATGTTTTAAAAATTCTTGTGGTGCACTGGTTGAAAATTGACGCTCTAGGGCAGTGATTCTCAACCTTCTGGCCCTTTAAATACAGGTTCTCACGTTGTGACCCAACCATAAAGTTATTTTTGTTGCTACTTCATAACTGTAATGTTGCTACTGTTAGGAATCGTATGTAAATATCTGATACGCAGGATGGCCATTCGGCCGCCAAAGGGGTCGCAACCCACAGGTTGAGAACAGCTGCTCTAGGGTTTTGGCTGTCAGTCTGTGGGGAGGTCCAGAGCTGTTGTGCTAACTACTCTTATTAAAAACGCTAGAGGCCGGGTGTACGACATTCGTGCACTGGGAGGGGATTGTCCCTTAGCCCAGCCTGTGCCCTTTCGCAGTCTGGCAGCCCTTGGGGGATGTCCATCTGATGGCTTAAGAATGTCCAGCAGTTGGACAGCCTTAGCGCTGCCATGGAGGTGGGAGAGGCTCCCGCCACCGCCACTGCGCTAGCCAGTTGGCAGCCTGGCTTGTGGCTGAGCAGCACTTCCCCTGTGGGAGTCAATGACCACCAGGTGGCAGCTCCTGTGTTGAGCATCTGCCCCCTGGTGGTCAATGCGTGTCATAGCTAATGGTCGTTCCACAGTTCAGTTGATTTGCATATTACCCTTTTATTATATAGGATAGGAAGGATGTTTCCAAAGCTTTTGGTCTGCACTGTCAGAGTTTGTTTATTGACCAAGAGGAAGATCTGCTGTTGAGTTGAATGCTTTGCACACAGGCTTCCTCTGATACCAGCCTGGTACTAGAGATTGCAGCCCTCAAGCATGTCACACTCGCAGGCATGCCTCGTTTAAGTATTTAAGTAAACAAGGCGTGTGCCCGCTGGCTGAGGGTGGGAGCCAGCCCCCTCCCTGCCCTGCCTTGAGTCAAGATTGCACTGCACTTGGAGCCGCCTTTGCTTTGTACATTTTGGTTCCAACTCAGCCTTTTATACCACTCCTCTCAGCCTGGTCATTTGGCCAAATATAAATGCCTTTCTTTGTTTTCTGGGTGGCTTCCTCTTACTGAAGTTTACATACAATGAGATACACACTATCCTCATTTCTCCAGTGGGTTTAAACTTAACTCTCCCACATGGTCAACTTCCATGGTCCTTTCAGTTGAATAAACTTGTGTGAACCGTGTCCAACATGACTAAACAGTGTGCAGTGCCCTTTGTGCCTGCTGAGGGGCCCTCTGCTCTGGACTTGGCGAGGAGGGGGCAAGGGCCCCAGCCCTCCCAGCTGGGAGGGAAGGGGAGCGATATGACTCCTCCACAAAGCCAGCAGCCCTGGCCAGGAGCCCTGTGGTGGTCAGCTCTTCTGGGGATGCACCAACAAGGGAGCATGTGTGTCAGCTGGAGAAAGTACAGAATCACTTTGAGTTCCATCAAATCTTTATTTTCAGATTGACTTGGGTCAGTTTTATCATTGTTCAAAGATAAACTCTTTATTCCCAAACAGTTAGTGCCAGATAAATGAGGTGGCTCTGTGACTGCAGGACCCTCACTGGCGCTGCACCCTGCGGGCACATCACTCTGGTTCGTAGGAAATGCTTCTCAGACTGAGCTGCTGCTGCAGGACACAGACTTGTGGCATCCATTCCATGTGTGGTTGCTCAGGAGCTGTGAGTGAGCCAGGAATTCCGTAAGATAAAGTACTGTGAGTCCCTGGCCAGATGGGGCTGATTGAACTACACGGCGTCGGCAGCTAGAAGGTGGAAGGTGCTGCTGCTGCGCAGTCCGCTCCCCCAGGGGGACGGGCATACCATGGTTTCCCTCTGGCTTCACAGAGTCATCTATGGCTGACGTGGACTTTAGTTTTTTCTAGATTTATTTTATTTATTTATTTTTTAAATGGATTTATTTTTCTTTAACCTCTGCCTTCAAATGTTCCTTTCCAGCCTCTTCTTGACTCCTTGAGCTGAACACACAGATCTTTAGTCACTCAGTTTTTTTTTTTAAACTATATTTTATTGATTTTTTACAGAGAGGAAGGGAGAGGGGTAGAGAGTTAGAAACATCCATGAGAGAGAAACATCGATCAGCTGCCTCCTGCACATCTCCTACTGGGGATGTGCCCGCAACCAAGGTACATGCCCTTGACCGGAATCGAACCTGGGACCTTTCAGTCCGCAGGCCGACGCTCTATCCACTGAGCCAAACCGGTTTCGGCTTTTCTAGATTTATTGAACAGATTTTTTTTTTCTTTGAATTACCAATCTATGAACTCTGTGGATTTGCATTGCATTTCCTTACACATGAATGCTTAACAAGTAGAAGTGAAAAATAATTTCTGTGTACAAATAAAACCATCACATGAGTGACTGGATTGCTGGAGAGTTTTCAGAATTAGGTTGCTTTTTAATGACTTAAAAAAAAACAACCTCCAGCAATTACCTAAAGATGTGCCCTTTAAAAGAGTGGTTATTTTGGGACACGGCGTTGAGGCCCAGTGTCATGTCTCTTGCAGGAGGGAGTGAAGACAGAGAATGACCACATCAACCTGAAAGTGGCCGGGCAAGATGGCTCCGTGGTCCAGTTCAAGATTAAGAGACACACCCCGCTGAGCAAGCTGATGAAGGCCTACTGCGAGCGGCAGGTGTGCCTGTGGGCTGGGTGGGACTCTGCTGTCACCCATGTCCAGGCTAGCCTGTTCAGGGCTCCACTGTCCTGGAAGTGCGCATGTGTGTCTGCACATGTGTGCATTGGTGTGCATGCTTATTTGTGTGTGTGCATGTATGTGTGTCTGTGCACAAGTGTGTGCACTCCTTGGTGGCCTTCTCTCTTCAGCCCTCTTCATCTCCAGGTTGTGCCCATCAGCTCTTGCTTCAGCAGGCCAGGCACAGTGCTGCCTCTTCCTCTGGGGGTGGAGCGTGGCCACATGTCTGCTCTTGGATCAGTGTTTGTGTGGCTTCCTTCCTGGGAGATTGCAGAACAGGGAATTTGAGTGCAGTTCCATGGCTCCTTCACACGGTAGCTGGAAAACGCTGTGGAGACACATCCCTCATCACAGTTTGGTTTCCACAAAATGCTTGATTCTTCCCCTTTACTTACCAGTTTTCAAAGTAATGAGCTGACTCACTTGCATCCTCCCACAGTGACCAGTTAAATTGAGCCTTTTCAGTTGTGATTATTTGTGTTAGTGTCATGAGCTTACAGCTCAAATGCATCTGTGCTTCATCCCTGCGTCTGTTTTGCTCTCATCATGCTCCATGGACTGACTCACCTTTGGTCCTGGCCTATCCCCTCCAGCTGGGCCCCTCACTCAGTGGGGGGGGGACCTCACTGCTGTGGTGTGATAGGTGCCCCATCCTCTTCCCCAGGGAGTTCTGGGTGTGCGTGCTGCTCCTCACGTTTCCCTCCAGCCCGGAGCTCCCTCTGCCTGTGGACGGCACAGCTCCTGGCCTCTTGGAGTTGGCGGCCCTGACTTGGGGTCTGATAGGAACTTCTAGGCATCATCCAAAATCAGCTGCCTGCTGCACCTCTGCCTCCCAGACCGTCTGTGCCTGCCCCTCCCCTCTCAGGGCTGCATCTTGTTGCCCCCCCTCCCACCCAGACCTTGGGGTCCAGCATCTGGGCTTTGGAACTTGCAGCCCATCAGTAGCACCTTTTTCTGCTGGCTCGTCCCCTCTTCTGTTCTTTGTCCTGCTGACTATGCCTTTTTAATTTCTTTATTGATTTTTTTAGAGAGAGAGGAAGCGGGGGGGGGGGAGGAGAGAAACATTGATGAGAGAGAGAGAGAGAGAGAGAGAGAGAGAGAGAGAGAGATCGGTTGCCTCCGGCATGTACTCCAACTGAGGATTGAACCCGAAACCCGGGTATGTGCCCTGACTGGCAATGTAATTGGCAACCTTTTGGTGCACGGGACTAACTAACTGAACCACACTGGCCAGGGCATCTTTTTTATTTTTTGTCTTTTCAGCAGGGTTTCAGGAGGAGCCGAGATGTATGTTTTAATCCCATCTATCCTGTTTAAGCAAAATCAGAGCTGCTTTTAAAAGGGCAATGTCTTTGCACCCTGACCATGTTTACCATTCCCTCAAGATGCAGAAAGTCTGCACGTGCTCCTTTTTGGATGGAAAATGCCTTTCCTCCTGCCTTTCTCAAGGCCACAGCCATCGGGACTGCTTCTAGTTTCGTGCAGTCTTCTTGTCACATGCCTCTGTCACCTGACCTGTTTCTGTTTCTCTCTGAGAATTTTTTAAAGGGGGAAGGTGGTGGTACCGGCAGTTAGGAAATCCTGCTTGGCTTCTGGAGGGAAGTGAGAGGGACCAGTAGGGGCAGGTGCCTGGAGCTATAAGTCTCTAGACCAGGGGTGGGCAAACTTTTTGACTTGAGGGCCACAGTGGGTTCTTAAACTGGACTGGAGGGCCGGAACAAAAGCATGGATGGAGTGTTTGTGTGAACTAATATAAATTCAAAGTAAACATCATTACATAAAAGGGTACGGTCTTTTTTTTTTTTTAGTTTTATTCATTTCAAACGGGCCGGATCCGGCCCGCGGGCCGTAGTTTGCCCACGGCTGCTCTAGAACAATAGTTTCTGAAGGTGCTGGTGTTGGCCTCACGTTAAATGCATTGTAGGCCCACCAGTAGGTTTATAATCCACTGGATCATCCATCTGCACATTCAGAACCCTCAGTCCATGTTCTATTTCGTATTTTTTATGTCTGTATCTATTGACTTGCATTCTAGTTATTCCTTTAGCCCTGTTATTCACTTCACAAAGTCTCTTTTCAGCTGTGTCCGATTTGCTGTTTCAGTTGTCATTGAATTTCTAATTTTAATTTCTAAAATTTCATGTGCTTTTCAAGAAATGATTTCTTGCTAATTTTTGATAAACTCTTAAGCAAAGATATTTTATATTACTTTTAAAAAATTATTCTAACATATCCACTTTTTGTAGGTATATTAATACTAAAGTATATTCTTCAAGTTTGTGACATTTTTAAAAGGGGAACTCAAGTGCCTTGAAACTTTATTCTTTTTTTTTTTAATATATTTTATTGATTTTTCACAGAGAGGAAGAGAGAGATATAGAGAGAGTTAGAAACATCGATGAGAGAGAAACATCGATCAGCTGCCTCTTGCACATCCCCCACCGGGGATGTGCCCGCAACCCAGGTACATGCCCTTGACCGGAATCGAACCCGGGACCTCGCAGTCCGAAGGCTGACGCTCTATCCACTGAGCCAAACCAGTTTCGGCGAAACTTTATTCTTGAAATTCACTGAATCCTGGTTTAATTAAAGTGTGCTACTCAGCAAAGAACTGTGTTTGCTTCTGCAGCATGTATGGGGCCTTTACAACCTGAGGACCCATTAGATGAAAAAACGGTTTTTGGCCTTAGCCGATTTGGCTCAGTGGATAGAGCGTCAGCCCACGGATTGAAGGTGCAAGGTGCCATTCGGTCAAGGGCACGGACCTGGTCAGTGTGCGTGCAGGAGGCAACCAATCGATGTGTCTCTCTCACATGGATGTTTCTCTCTGTCTCTCCCTCTCCCTTCCATTCTCTCTAAAAATCAATGAAAAAATATCCTCTGGTCAGAATCTTGGTATTTTGGTGTAAATATTTAATGTTTTTGAATTAATGCATAACCTAGAAATATTTAATTATATTTGCCTTTTCTTTTCAGGGCTTGTCAATGAGACAGATTAGATTCAGGTTTGATGGGCAGCCAATTAATGAAGCAGACACCCCAGCCCAGGTATGAAAGCAGCTTCCACATCTTGAAGCCACTTTGACCTGCATTTGACTAATTGCTGTTTGAAATATTCTTGTTGGGGAGCTACTGATGGGTGTTCATATGGGATACCTTACTTTTTCTTAATGTTCTTAGTTATTAGAGTATGTAACATATTAATTGGGCAGTTCAGTGTTTCAGATGAGAATGATGCCCTTTGTTGGACGTCCTTCAGGCTGGGAGGTGCAGCGAGTGGCCTGGGGGCTTAGCAGAGGGGTCCAGGCAAGATGGGCAGAGGCACTCACACCCCCTGGTGGTCTGGACATGGAATTTGTAGTGTTAGTCAAATTTGTGGCTAACTTACTGGCTTGCTTCTTGTGCCCTGTAAGCATTTGTGCATAGGGGTATGGATGGAAAGTAGTGTGTACCCCTTCATTATCGGTCAGGAGTTAGCTTTTGCTAAGCCCGTGACACGTCCCCCCCTCCCCCCAACAGTCTCACTGTCGGCCCAGCATGTTGCATTGCATGGCCCGACAGTGAAAAGTTTTGGATGGAGTTGGAGGCCGAGGTTCAGTCTGGTTCTTGTCATTCATCAGCTGGATGACCTGTGATCCAGAGTCACCTGCTATTGGGGTCTCACTCAGTCTTGCCCTCACAGAGGCAGAATCCATTGGGCTGGCACATGTAAAAGAGCTACATATTTCTGCTCAGTTGAGGAACTCTGCTGGTGAGATGGTGGTTGGCTTTGTGAGGATTTCTGGGGGCTTGCACTGGGGTGGGGGGCTGGAACGCTCTTTGGCCTGTCACTCTGGCTCCTGTGCAGGTAGTGTCCACAGCAGCACAGGGCCCGCTCACCCGGACCTACTTCCCTGTTTTTGAGAATGTTTCTGGGAAATGTTACTGCCTCCAGCCCTGTTTGGTGTCTGTGATTTGGCAGAAGTTCTTTTGTCCCGAGAATGGACAGAGATCAGGGCAGACGTCCATTCCCGTGGTGTCAGGAGCAGCAGGTGGGGAGCTTTTGCCCATCTCTGGCCTGGTCTTGAAGGGAAGGGACGGGGAGCAGGGGGACAGCCAGCAGCCGGTCCCTTACCAAGGGTTCTTCTTTTCTGACTTTGTTTGCTTTGGAATCGGCATCCACTGCACCTGCTATGAAGTGCATGGCTGGCCCCTGCTAGTCCTGAGGACTTAGCACCACTCTGTGGTTGTTCCTAATTGGGATCTGATTTTGTGTAATTTTCAGTAACAATTTCAGATACTTGTTCATTTTTTAATGAAACCTAGTTTTTCTGTCACTTAAAGTTAGTTTTGAATATTCTTTTGTGAATTTTGTTAGGGGAAGGTTGCAGAATAGTAGCTTATTGGAAATCCTAAACAAAGCCTCTTCTCCCTGATATGACCTGGCAACCCCGGAGCAACCCATAGAGCAAAGGTGTGGTGGGGTGTTGTGCGCCGGTGCGAGGGAGACAGTGCAGTGGACATGTGTGTTCAGTTGAACAGTTTTTGTTCCTGTGATGGCGAGAAAACTAACAGATTTCCCCTCTCTCACTGTGCCTGTCACGTCGACCCTGCCAGTTGGAGATGGAGGATGAAGATACCATCGATGTGTTCCAGCAGCAAACAGGAGGCTCACGGGCGACTGGCTGCCTCTTGGGATGTGGTCTGTAGAGGGACCGGCCCACTTTGTCACCGTCCTTGCATTTGCTGTTGAATAGTGAACACGTGACCATGCCAATCACAAAGGAGTCTGCAGGAACCAAGGACATCCACAAAAATTCCTTTCCTCTCTGACATACTGCGGGTGCAACTCAAAACTGTCTGCAGGGACGAATCCTTACCTGAACCGGGCCAGCCAGTGTCATGTTTGTTTAGGAAAATGAGTTGCAAGGTTTTGGGGGTTTGCTTTTGCTCTCATTTTTGTCTTTCCCCCTCTCACAACATTTCCCTGAAGCTTGTTGTGTGAATGTCCCTTTTTAGTCTAGACAGGGATCTTATCCCAGGTATTGAGTAAATCCCCCTGCGTATTCCATTGTAGAGAGCTCACATCATCAAAGTGGGGGTGCTTCGGTGGGCCGTTTTGGGGGCATTGTGGGGAGACAAACTTCCACTTACTGTTTCTTGTAGGTCCACTTCCTGTCTTGTAGGTTTTTTCAATGCTAAATATTGCAAGTTTAAGTTTTGTGAGAATATGGTAAAGTTGAAGGGAGAATACTGGAATGCTTTTAAAAGTAACTGAGTCGCTCAGTAGCACGGGCCTGGGCACTCTGTTCCTTTAGCTCCCCTTGGGCAGGGGCAGGCCCAGGGCCCCTGATGGTGCATGGGCAAAGCAGGGTGCAGCAGAAATTGGCTTTCCCCCTTTTTTTTTTAATTTTTGAATTACAGTTCGTATTCAATACTATTTTGTATTAGTTTCAGGGGTCCCCTTTTAATAGAGGAAAGCAATTGCCATGCTTCTCACTTGGCAGTAGTACTGTGGCCTCAGATTTCTTCCAGTGTTTGCTCTGATGAATAATTATGGTTTCTATATAACAAAGTACGATTAAGTATTGCTGATTTTGCAGTGACTTTTTGTGTCAAAGAGCTACTTCAAGTGTGGTTACAGATGGGCCCTGTGCAAAGATGACTTCACGTTGTTCTCACGGATGTGCTCTGCCGCTTTCCTGACATTAGCTGTGATTTCATTTCTGTGAAACATTTTGGAACCTATACCTATTAAACCTTCAGTTCTCCTCCTGCCCTTCTGTATGGAACCCCTGCTGCCTGATGGGCCTGCTCTGCCTCCTGGTTCCCGAACAGTGCGACCTGGACCATCATCTCTTGCTTGCCCGGAATCTTGCCTTTCCTTTGTGTTTTGCTGTTGGGGTGTGGATGTGGTGTCTGCTGGCTCTGCTGTTTGTTCACAATTTGTACATTCTTTGTTGTCCTTTACTACTGTAAACAGTAAATATAGTTTGATATTCTGTCTCTTGTATTAAATATTGCATTTGGAGTTTGCGGCTGACTGTCACAATTCAACATCTGTAACGACCATTCAGCAAGGCCACTCAGAGTTTTGTTTAAAGGCTAGTTGCTGAAAAGTAACTATTCATCTGTTGCCTCCCCCACTCCCTGCATTCCTGGCAGAGTGCCTGTACTGGGCTGGCACCTTCTGAGGAGTCCACACACTCACGTATCCCAGAGCTCTCCCATGGGGTAAGCTAAACTGGCTTTGTGATGCCGCATGTAAAGAGGGTGGGTTTTGGAGGCAGCTGATTTGGACATCCGTAGCCTCTCAAGTTGTTTGGTGCCTTACTGTCCGACTCGTTTTCTTCTGTGTGATTGACAACCTTGCTTGCTTTGCAGCTGAGTGAACTGCTGCTAATTTGACAGAACTTCCCAGGGGACTGTGCTGTGACAAAACCAGTTTGAAAACGACCTAGCTGTTTTAGTTAGTCCTTCAGGTGAGGTTAGTGCGAACTGAAAGATGAAGGGGGGCCGGGATATAGCACGTCCTCTCTCGCACCTGATCATTTACACCAGCCACAGAAGATGGGTCCCAGCACATTACAGGGACTGAGTAATTTGCTAGGTGCCCCGGAGAGTGGAGGTGGGGGCACTGCATCCGCAGAGAAGCCCCTGCACTCCTCCCTCAGGCTAGGAGAGGAGAGACAGGCTGAGTTTGGGACATCAGAGCAGTGCTGCTTGAATTCCCACCCGCTGCACTGACTGTAGATGGAAGAAAGAACAGGGCATGTCCTGGAGGTTATCTTCTCCCTCAAAACTTATGCAGATTGTGCATTTGGAATAATACCTCTTGGTATTAATATTTTAAAAATATTTATAGGCCCTAGTTGGGTAACTCGGTTGGTTAGAGCGTCCTCCTGCTATGCCAAGGTGGTGGGTTCGATCCCCAATCAGGGCACATAAAAAACCAACCAATGAATGCATAAATAAGTTGAACAACAAATCGATGTTTCTCTTTTCCTCTAAAATTAAGAAAATGTATTTACATAAATCGAACTCCTAGGATCTTAGAGTTAAATTGATGCTTCAGGAGGAGACAGGCACTATTTATCCTGCCAGTGGTGCCAGGGTCCCAGCGGGCACGGCCCCATTTCAGCACTGAAAGGCCCTCATCCCAGGAACCTCCCTCCCAGGAAAACCCCAGTAGGTGTCACCTGCCGTGCGGCACAAGCTCCCAGCTGGGGAAGCAAGATATTGAGGTTAAAACTACCTTCAACCGGGTTCAGCTGTGAGAGGCCTTTCATACTTCAGAACGTTAGTTACCAAAGATATAAAAGACACTAACTTCATCCTGAACTTGGCTTCCCCCTGTGATGGCCCAGGAAGCCCTCACATATCACGCCTGCTCCTCAGAACCCAGGTCTTGCTGGTCAGCGGGCTGGCCGAGGCTGGGGCCCCCGGGGCCCCCCAGGTCCCTCCCTCCGTGGGGCCGAACCCGCCACCATCGCCAACCCGCTTACCAAACCCAACCCCGGTCGAAGGCATTGGGGGCGTCACTGTCTTAGGAGCCTCTCCTTTGGCTGCCGTTAGGCCGCGTCAGGACCTGGCTCCTAGCGGCGGTGGCACCACCGATGGCAGCGCCTCCATTCCGGCCCCCTTCTCCCGGTGTCTTGAAAAGACCCCCTGCCCTGGCTGGTGTTGCTCAGTGGGTAGAGCCAGGGCCTGCGGACTGAAGGGTCCCGGTTGGATTCCAGGCAGGCGCACGTGCCCGGGTTGCCGGCTCCGTCCCCAGTAGGGGGCCTGCGGGAGGCAGCCATCCATGATTCTCTCTCATTGATGTTTCTTTCGCTCCCTCTCCCTTCCTCTCTGAAATCAATCAATATATATATTTTTAAAAGTCCCCATCTAAACGACCTCTGCCCAGCTCGCGTCCCCCGCTCGGCCGTCGCGCCGTCCTTCGTCCGCGTCCTCCACTGGACCCTCCTGCGGCCGCCGTGACGGAACAGGCGGTTACCAAGCACCCGACCCTGGAATCTCCGGGAAGACCAGGCGCCGCAGGAACGGGGGCTGCTAGAAGCGGCTGGAACCCCACAAAGCGGCCGCAGGGCCGAGCCGCCCGGGACCAAGGGCCAGAGCCGCGCGACCCCCTCCCCGTGACGGTCCCGCTCCGCCCCTTTCTGCGAGCCCCTCTCACTTCCGCGCCTGCCCCGCCCCCGCGCGCGCCCCGCGACCCGGAAGGGCTTCTGTGCTCCCGGCAGCGACCGGAAGTAACCCCGTCCTCGGGCGGGAGGATACGAGCGGTTAGCGGCGACGTCCGACGGCACAGCTGTTTCCCCGACGATGGCGGGGACGGCGCTGAAGAGGCTGATGGCCGAGTACAAACGTGAGTCTGGGGCCTGCCCGCCGCCGAGCCTCACGTCGGGGCGGCGCCCCTTCGTCCCTCCTCCCGGCTCCCTGCTCTGCGCCCCGTCCCCAGTCTGTCGTTGCTCCTAGAGGCCTGGGCGGAGTGCGGGGCAGCGGACTCCTCACCCCACGGGCCTGCCCGTTTGGTCACGGTCAGCGGGCGGAGGCGGGGGCGGCGCCGGGAACCGCAGTGGTCTCCGGTCGCCCTCTGCCACCCTGCCCGCCGCCTCCTTGTAAGGAGGACGCGTTAAAGGACAGCAGTGAACGTTACTGCTGCGCTGGTTCAGAAATGCTTCAGTGACATTCAGTCGTCGTTGGTTTGTTTTCTTTGCCCATTTTAGTAATATGGTGACTGCCTAATTCCAGCCTTGCCCACATGCAGAGAGAGAAGGGGAGGGAAGCCTAAACTGCGTAATGAGAAGTTTTTTTCTTTCTTTAAAAAAAAAAATTTTTTTTTTATTGATTTCAGAGAGGAAGGGAGAGGGAGAGAGAGCTACAATCATTGATCATTGATCATTGATCATTGATCGGCTGCCTCTTGTACGCCCCTATTGGGGATTGAGCCCGCCGCCCGGGCATGTACCCTAAACAAGAATCCTAAGGTGACCATGAACCTCCTGGTTCATGGGTCGATGCTCAACCACTGAGCCACACCAGCTAGGCCATACCGAGAAGTTGGTTTTTGTTTTGTTTTTTGTTTTTTTTGCCTCAAAATTTTTTTTTATTGTTTTATTGCTTAAAGTATTACAAAGGGTATTACATATGTGTCCTTTTTCCCCCGCCCTTGACAATCCCCTGGCCTCCCCTGCCTCCCCAGTGTCTTATCCTACCAAGAAGTTTTTTTAAAAAAAGTGTCTTAAGAGAAAGAACGTATTGTGATGAGTCTGAGGTGGTTAGTCCAATACCTTTATTATATATTTACTTTTCCAGTGAGAGTTATTCTTTCATATGTGTTCTTGTTACTAACACCCTTTCTTTTTAGCTTGAAGAAGTCCCTGTACTGTTTCTTGTAACGTCTGCTTGTCTCCATTTCTGAATGACAATTTTGCTGGGGAGAGTATTTTTGGTTGGCAGGTTTTTTTCTTTCAGCCTTTTGAATATATCGTGACACTCCCTTATGGCCTGTAAAGTTTCTGCTGAAAAATCTGTTGCTAGTCTGTCTCCTTATTGGTAGGAGACAAGCCGATCAATGATTCTCTCATCTTTGTACACAAGAAGTATTCTCTTGCTGCTTTTAAAACTCTTCTTGATTTAACTTTCGACACTTTACTTATAATGTGTCTTGGTGTGGATTCCTCGTGTTTGGAAATCTCTGAGCTTCCTGAATCTGGGTGTCTATTTTCTTCTCAGGGTTAGGAAAGTTTTCAGCCATTATTTCTTCACATAAGATTTCTTCCCCTTTCCCTCTCCTCCTGGGAGAGCTATGATGGAAATGTTAATCCATTTGATGTCCCATAATTCCTTTAAACTTTCTTCATTTTTTAAAGTTTTTTTTTCCTTTTTGCTGCTCTGATTGGGTGAGTTCCACTACTTTGTCTTCAAGTTGACAAGTTGGCTTATCTTTTCTGCTTCATCTAGTCTGCTCTTGAACTCCTCTAGTATATTTTTTAGTTCAGTCAATGAGTTTTTTAGCTCTGTGACTTCTGTTGGTATTTCCTATGTTTCCCATCTCATTGTTGAAGTTCTTACTTTGTTCATCCATTTTTCTCCCCAGGTCAGCAAGCATCTTTATAACCATTACTTTGAATTCATTATCATTTATTTATCTCTATTTCATCAAGTTTTTTTCCTGAAGTCTTACCTGTTCTTTCATTTGCAGTATATATTTCTCTGTTTCTTCATTTTGCTTGACTCTGTGTTGGTTTCTGTACAGTAGTAGAAACAACCACCTCTCCCATCTTGGAGGGAAGTGGCCTCTTATAGGAGATGAACCTTGTCATTCAACCCTGTCATTCAGCTCTTAGTTGTCTTTCAAATTTTTGTGCTTGTCCAAGCCGTAGTTGAGTGTGGTCAGTGTCCTGAAGGAAAGGGTCTCACCTCCTGGATTCAGGCTAGTTGTAAGCCACGCTCTCAGGCAGCAGCTTTTAAAAGTAGGCAAATGTATATATATAAAGAGCCAGGGGCCATCGCGACCAAATGGATGACCGAACAGGCTGAGTGGGGCAACAAGGCCGGCAGGGGCATTAGTGAGTGGCAACCAAACAGCCGAACAGCAGGCTGTGTGGAGCGACCAGGCCGGCAGTGGGGGCAGTGAGCGCTGACCAGGCCGGCAGAGGGGGGAAGTGAGGGGGGGGCGCAGTTGGTGGCAACCAGGTCGGCAGGGGGAGCAGTTGGGGGCGACCAGGCTGGCAGGGTGGCTGTGAGGGGCAATCAAGCTGGCGGGGGCGGGGGCAGTTGGGGGCGACCAGGCTGGCAGAGGGGGGCAGTCAGGGGCGACCAGGCTAGCAGAGGGGGGCAGTCAGGGGCGACCATGCTGGCGGAGGGGGGTGCAGTTAGGAGCGACCAGGTTGGCAGATGGGGGCGACCAGGCCAGCAGGCAGAGGCGGTTAGGGTGATCAGGTTGGCAGGGAGGCCAGTAGGGGTGATCAGGCAGGCAGGCAGGTGAGCAGTTAGGAGCCAGCAGTCCTGGATTGTGAGAGGGATGTCAGGATCGGGCCTAAACCGGCAGTCAGACATCCCGCGAGGGGTCCTGGGTTAGAGAGGGTGCAGGCTGGGAGGAGGGGGACCCTCCTCCCCCCCCCTGCACAAATTTTGTGCACCGGGCCTCTAGTATATGTGTGTGTGTGTGTGTGTGTGTGTGTGTTTGTGTAGTCCTGTGGGCTTGCAAGTATAAGCCTCGCTGCCACCAGAGCCAGTCTCTCTGGAGGCGTCCCTTGGTTGGTAGTCAGAGAGATTGTGGCTCCTGACAAATATACACTCTTTTCTGGGTGATGCAGTGAGCTGGAGCAAGGCAGAAGGAGACGGCCAAGATGGTGTCTGCAACCTATGTTCCTTGAGAGCAGCTACGTAGGCCTTTAAGTCTGGGCCAAACCTGAAGCCTGCTCCTCAGGCTGAAGCTACTGGACAATTGTGTAAGAAGCCTCCTTCGTAGAAAGACTGGAGGTGTATCTCAGTTCACTATCTGGGCGGTGCCCTGGGGTTGGTAGCCTGCTAATAATCACCTCTTTGATTGCCACAGTCCTGTGAGACCTAATAAGAATGCAAGACACCCCCTCCCCATTCCTAACATCACAGCAAGGTGATCGAGGGGCAGCAGACATGTAGAAAGCTCCCTTCCAGGAGGCACTGGCACTCTGGAGCTCTGCAGAGGGTGAGCATGATGCTAGCACTTGCCTTCTGAGGTCTCTGGAAAGGATTACAGTTTAATTAGAAGCCTGCCTCTCAGGCTGCAGTCATGATGATTTGTTAATAGGCCTTCTTCACAGAAAGACTAGGCTCCTGGGCCTGTTGCCTCTTGCTGTGCTCTAAGGTTGGTAGCTGTTTAAAAAATCTTTCTCTGGCCCAGCTGGTGTGGCTCAGTGGTTGAGCGTCGATCTATGAACCAGTATGTCATGGTTCGATTCTCAGACCAGGCACATGCCCCGCTTGCAGGCTCCATCCCCAGTTAGGGCATGCAGGAGACAGCCGATCAATGATTCTCTCTCATCATTGATGTGTTTATCTTTCACTCTCTCTCTTTCTCTCTCTCCCTCTCTGAAATCAGTAAAAATATATTTAAAAAAATAAATAAAATAAAAAGTCTTTCTCTGTTGGTTACAGTCCAGAGGGCCCACCAGTGTAAGCCCCACTAGCCACCAGAGGTAGGTGATGTAGAGGTGTCCCCTGACAGCATTCACAAATATTGGGGTGCCAGACTGGGGTATGAGTTCTTTTCTGGGTGACACTGATTATTATAGTCCCATGTAACCAGGAACATAGCTCCCTTGGCCTCCAGAGCCAGGTGATCAAGGGCAGTTGCAAAAATTGGGGCATCAGGCATGTGGTAAGGCTCCCTTCCAGGAGATACGGGCGCTCTGGAGCAGGGCCATTTTTCCTGTTTGCCTGATGTGTAGTAGTCTAGTTGTTTTTTGTTTATTTGTTTATAAGAGGGAAAAATGTGTCCTTTCGGGGTAATGAGTTCAGATATTTCTACGTCACCATCCTCTCATTGTGGTTTTAATTTGCATTTTCCTAATGACCAGTGACATTGAGTATCATTTAATGTGTTTATATGCCATCCATAATATCTTTTTGAAGGTGTGTCATGTTTGTTTTATTAAGTTGCAAGAACTCTTCATATAATGTAACCTCTCCTGAGCATATAGACAGCTGTCTTCTCCCTGTGTCCGTATGTGGTAACCCTTTGTGTCTGTGTCATCCTCTCCTGTAAGGACACCAGTCAGATTACATTAGAGCCACCCCAGTGACTTCATTTAACCTGAGTCACTTCTTTTTTTTTTTTTTTTTGTGGGTCAGAAATTCTTTTTTATTTTATTTTATTTATATTTTATTGATTTTAGACAGGGGAAGGGAGAGCCTTTTATTTCTTTTTTTTCTTTAAATTAAATCTTTATTGTTCAGATTATTATATTTGTTCCTTTTTCCCCCCCATAACTCCCCTCCTCCCAGTTCCCACCCCACCCTCCGCCCTCACTCCCCACCCACTGTCCTTATCCATAGGTGCACGATTTTTGTCCAGTCTCTTCCCGCATCCTCCACACCCCTTCCCCGCCCCCCCCCCCAAGAATAGTCAGTCCATTCCCTTTCTATGTCCCTGATTCTATTATAATCACCAGTTCATTCTGTTCATCAGATTATTTATTCACTTGATTCTTAGATTCACTTGTTGATAGATGTGTATTTGTTGTTCATAATTTGTATCTTTACCTTTTTCTTCTTCTTCCTCTTCTTAAAGGATACCTTTCAGCATTTCATATAATCCTGGTTTGGTGGTGATGAACTCCTTTAGCTTTTCCTTATCTGTGAAGCTCTTTATCTTACCTTCAATTCTGAATGATAGCTTTGCTGGATAAAGTAATCTTGGTTGTAGGTTCTTGGTATTCATCACTTTGAATATTTCTTGCCACTCCCTTCTGGCCTGCAAAGTGTCTGTTGAGAAATCAGCTGACAGTCGTATGGGTATTCCCTTGTAGGTAACTGAGTTTCTTTCTCTTGCTGCTTTTAAGATTCTCTCTTTGTCTTTTGCTCTTGGCATTTTAATTATGATGTGTCTTGGTGTGGTCCTCTTTGGATTCCTTTTGTTTGGGGTTCTCTGCGCTTCCTGGAGTTGTAAGTCTATTTCTTTCACCAGGTGGGGGAAGTTTTCTGTCGTTATTTCTTCAAATAGGTTTTCAATATCTTGCTCTCTCTCTTCTTCTGGCACCCCTATAATTCGCATGTTGGTACGCTTGAAGCTGTCCCAGAGGCTCCTTACACTAGCTTTATATTTTCGGATTCTTTTTTCATTTTGCTTTTCTGGTTGGGTGTTTTTTGCTTCTTCGCATTTCAAATCTTTGACTTGATTCTTGCACTCCTTTGGTCTGCTGTTGGGAGTCTGTATAATATTCTTTATTTCAGTCAGTGTATGCTTAATTTCTAGTTGGTCCTTTATCACAACATCGAGGGTCTCATTAGATTTCTTGAGGATCTCACTACATTTATCGGCAGTCTCACCAGTCTTTTCGAGCATCTTCCTAAATTTATCGGCGGCTTCTAGACAGTTCTTGAGAGACCTTAAAAGTGTGGTTTTGAACTCTATATCCTCCATTTCTGTCATTTGTGTCCTGTTTCTTTGTCTTCGCATTTTTTATGCTTTCTTGGTGCACCCCCTTGTGGTCTTTGTGCACAGTCTTGTTGTAGTTAAGCCTTGATTGTTGTTGGTAATACTGGGGGGGATTTGACCTCCAGGCCAACTGGCTGTGAGAATCAGCTATGTCTGCAGTGGGAGAACTTCTGTCCTCTAGGGAGGTGCTAATCTAGCCTTTGCCTGAGGCTATCCCGCAAATGCCTCTGTGCAAGGCTTGGGCAGGGCGGGTCCCAGGGGATCTACAGGGCGGGCAGGCGGAGCGAGCAGTTATGGCTGCTCTCAGTCCCATCATCAGAGGCTCTGCCTCTCAGTGTCCCAGCAACTTTTGCAAGTACCTTGGAGAGAAAGCTGCCCTCGAGTTCTGACCGATGCCAGAAAGTCCCGCTTCTCCCGTTTGAGTCTGGTCCCCAGAGACTTGCCCGGAACTGGAGCCCAAATCCTGAGACTCCCTCCCGATTGAAACAGACAATCGTGCCCTCAGCTGCCAGCCAGCTCTGCATGCACCTCCGCACCTTTGTATTTTACATCCGCACTGCACCTCCTCTGAGTCCCGGTATGCTTTTCTCTTTCCTTCTAGTTGTAGAATTTCCCCTCAGCCAGCCTTCCTGTGGTTCTGGGTGATGTCCGTTCCGTCTTTTAGTTGTATTTTTGAAGTGGTTGTGCGAGGCAGCAATCTCCGGTGTTTACCTATGCCGCCATCTTGGTTTCTCTGTGAGTCACTTCTTTAGAGATGCAAGTTACACATTTTCCTCCTCTTTGTTTTTTATTTTATACTAGAGGCCCAATGCATGAAATTTGTGCAAGAGTAGGCATGCCTTCCCGCGGCTGCCGGCACCGGCTTCCCTCTGGCACCTGGGACCCGGGCTTCCCTCTGGCCACTGGCAGGCACCCGGGACCTGGGCTTCCCTCGCAGCCCCTTAGTCCAGAAGGATGTTCAGTCTAATTAGCATGTTATGCTTTTATTATTGTAGATGTCCTAGAGTTTATTCTGTGTTGGTGCATAGAGGTGTTCATCATTCCTTTTTACAGCTGCAGGTATTCTCTAGGTAGATGTAACATGAGTTGACTGGTCCCCTCTGGATAGTGTTGGAATCATTTCCAGTTTTTTTTGCTATTACAAATGGTCCTGAAATGAATAGCTTTATGCATGTATCTTTTATTATTTTTACCAGTTTTTCTGTGGAATCGATTCTGAGACATGGGATTGCTGGGTTAAAGGTTAAATTTATATTTCATTTTGTGTGGCAGCTGTTTTTTAAGCCACTTTTAAAAAATGCTTTTAACAACATTGTCAAGTAATGAGTGGCATGGTCTTTGCAAATTTCTCTGGCATTGTTAAGATTTTGTTTCTCTTTTTGAAGTTGTTTTATCTGTAAATACAAAACTGTAGTGTGTGTGTGTGTGCGCGCGCGCGCGCACGCGCGCGTGCGCGCCTATGTGTGTGTAGTCCACAGCATTCCTTCTATCTAGTGAACTGGGTTACTGTAGTTTCATACTGACCAGTAGATGCCGCTGTTGAATAAGAATGCTGGTGGGAAGGCTGCTGCATGTGGGCTGGTTCTCCAGCTACAGTTAGACAACCCTTTGCTCTCCCCCGAAAGGGAGGGTGGCACAGAGGGAAGTTCCAAGGGGGAACTCCACAAATGAAGAAAGCCAGCTCTTTTTGGTGTAAGCTCCTCCTTGAGATTCCATGAGAATTATTGGTGTAATTATTTCTCTGTGTTGCTCTTAGGCACTCTTCTCCATTAACATTGACATTGTCATCCTTCCAACCCCAGCCCCCTGTTCCCCTTAGCAATTTATAACCCATCTGCCTTAATCTGTTATTTATTTCTTTTTTGTTGTTGTTTTTACAAAAATGTGATTTGACATAAAAACCAGATGAGATTTCAGATGACTAGGTATATAAAGCCTGGGGTTACTTCTCCTAGTCTACTACTGTGAAGAGATACAAAGAGGGGCTGAGACAGTTAAGGTCTGTTTTGCCAAATCCAGCGGTTTCAGTATCCCTGGTAATTGACCTCATTTGCACTTGGTTCTTCCCTCCTTGAAGTATCTACTAAAGCACTTGGTGTTTGGAACCAACACTTAATTTGTGTTACTTCACTGGCCTCACCTAACATCTTCTGCTGTCCCTTCCTTTTCATCCTCAGTAACAGACGTCCCTTTACTAGTTTCCTGGGTCACGGTTTCTCCACAGGTGTTACTGGCATTTTGAGTGAGATAATTTTCCCTTGTGTAGGACCCATTTATGGCAGAATGTTAAGTGCTCCTGGTCACTCCTACCAGATGGCAGTAGCATTCCCCAGTCACTGTGCAATCTAAAAATTACCCCCTGTATTTCCAAATATTCCCTGGGAAATACTGCTCTGGAGAATCCCATCAGGCCCTGGGGGCTCTGTGCACTCCCCATGCAGTAACTCCCCACTTTCTGCCTCCAACATCCATCCTTCCTGGAACTTGAGACTCATTCTCGACTGCTTGCTAGTCACCTCTGCTTGTCTGTTTACTGATGTCTCGGCCTTCCCATGTTTAAGTGAGAACTCTCCCATTCCAGTAATGGCGCCACCACTCCCTCAGTGGTTTGGACTCCCCTTGTTTGTCCTCACATAGCACATCAACTTTATCACCAAGCCCTGCCACCTCTGCCTGTGGGCACTTTACCACTTTCACAGTTGCCATTCCGGCCTAAGGCATCATCTTCCCTGTCAGAACTGTTGCAGTAACAGCTTTTAAAACTATTTACTAGCTTGAAATATAATGGGACAAAGAAAAAAGTACAAGGACACATTCAGCTTAGGGAGGTCTCAGAGAGAGCGTTCCCAGCCAGGGGAAGTGAGAAGGCTGCCAGCCCTCTAGAACCCCATGGGGTGGGCCCCCCACCCGGTGGCAGCTCTTCCTCACAGGAGAGTCTCCTCCTTGTTTAGCTTTACTTTTCCATCAAAGCATGCATTCTTTTCTTTTTTAATCTGAGGATTTAGGGTCATCACATGCTTGCTTGCTTAAGCTGGTATCCTCTGTCTCTTTAGGGAGCATGCCAGAATGTCAAATATCAAGCTCCATAATTAATCCAGTGACATTTCACCTAGTATTTCCCTGTATTTTTCCAGAGGTGGATTCATAGGGGATTTGTTATAATTTGGTATAAGTTGTTCTGCATAGAAGCATGTTGGTTGCTACTTAGAATCTGAAGCTCTTCTGAGTGATGACATCAGCAAGTGGGAAAAAAGATTCATAGACATGTCTCTTGATGCACATATATCTGTGTTCTTACTCCTATGAGGAGTTGCTGGGTCTTAGTAGGTAATAGCAACCTCATTTCCAAAATACCAACTTAAACTCCCTCCAGCAATGTGTTTTCATTGCTCCTTATCTGTACAGACACTTCTTATTTCAGTTTTCTAAATGAAGGGAGAGGGTGAGATAGAAACATCACTGATGAGAGAGAATCATCAACTGGCTGCTTCCTGCATACCCCCCACTGAGTATGCAGGGCATGTGCCTGACCTGGAATCAAATCATGACCACCTGGTTCATAGGTCCACGTTCAACCACTAAGCCACACCAGCTGGGCTGTGGCTTACCTTTTTACTCTCTTAAATAATCTTTGGAATATTTTTTTTAAAAAAGAGGTATCTTTTGATGTCAAGAGTTTCTTACTTTTAATGTTTTTAATTTTTCAGTCTTTTCCTTTATGGTTAGTACTTCTTGGTTATTAACTGTATTACTTTTACTAAAGCATGAAGATATTCCCCTATATTATCCTCTAGGAGATTTATTGTTTTATATTTCATAAAACAACTGCAATTAATTTTGGGGGTGTCAGCTTATTGATAAAATTTACATTTTTTTCTAGCGTTTCATATAAATAGATTTCTTTCACTTAGTGTTTTGAGAGTAATTCATTTTTTGGGGTGTGTCAGTGGCTTGTTCCTTCATTGCCAAGTGCTGTACACAAGATCACACCTTGTTCATTTACAGAAGATGGACATTTGGGTTGATTCCAGTTTGGGTTTATATGAATGAACTTGTATGAACATTCATGTGTGCACCTGTGGGGATATATGTTTTCATTTCTCTTGATTGATATCCACCAGTAAAATTGCGGGTCTCAGGGTAAGTATACGTTTAAATTGTTTTTATTAGAAATGGTCAAACTGTTTAACAGACCATTTTGCATTTCTACCAATGATGCATCAGAGATCCAATTGCTAAACTTGCCAATACTTGGCATTGCCTGTCTTTTTTTAAATTTTTTTTATTTTAGCAATTCTGTTTTGAATGAATAAAGGTATTTTTACAGATAAAGATGTAGAGCCACATCTTTTTGTGGTTTATTTTTCCTTTTCCTTATGACTCACAATGTTGAACATCTTTCCACTGCTGACTTGCCATGCATGCCTTCTTTGGATGTCTGTTCACATCTTTTGCAGTGTTTAGAAACTGTACTGTGTGTCTCCTTTACTCTCATAGTCACAACACTTGTGAAAGTAGATGTGGGGGGTTTCCCTCCACCAGACAATTCTGTGACACCAGCTGGGTGCCCTCCAGTCCTGACACCATTTACCTGGAGATAATGTCAGATGCCAATTGTAAGTCCAGGTTGTCACCTGTGCTTCTGACTGATTGGCTATAAATTGACCCTCAGAGGGAAGAGATGTGTAGGGCAAGATCTGGGGAAAGGGTGTGCAGCTTTGGTGCTCTCTTTGGGAGTGCTACTCTCCTAGCTCCTCTGCATGTTCAACAGCCTACAATAGGGGTGGGCAACCTTTTTGTGAGTGCGTGCCAAAACCAGCAAAATCTCTGACTCAAAATTCTTCTGCGTGCCAACCCTAATTTTTTGAGAACGTGTTACGCCTACTTGATATCTCTTAAGGTGTATGTATGTGAAGAACCTTGAAGAAATAATAAAATTCATTCGAGCGACAAAAACACAGTATATGATGATGAAAAATACATTTATTTTTTAATGTATACATGTACACTGATAGTCCGACAGAAAACTTTATGATTCTGTTTGATATTATCAGTGGGACTTTTGCTGCTGCATCACTGATGACAGAGATTTTACATCAGGTTTATATTTCGTGACCTTCAGAGATATGCACGAGCTACTACTTACATCCGTCAGGCTACTCCTATTATGAGACTTAACAAAATTCATCACTGAGAACAAAGATTCACAAGCCTATGTGGATGAAACCAAAACACTGGTCGGATCTAGGAAGGCAGGGAGAGTTAAGGCAGAGGCATCGAAATTGCTCTTCCCCTCTTTCGTCAATCCATGTCTATGGTCTTTAAGATAACTTGTTATGTAAAATGATTTATTTAAGATGCACTTACACTGAATTTATCTGAAAAATAAAAAAGTCGATATTAAGAAAAAAATTGTAAATGGAAGATTATAAGAGAGGGTTTCGCATGCCAGCAAAAGTTACTGGCGTGCCATGTTTGGCACGCGTGCCAGGCATTGCCCACCCCTGGCCTAGAAACTCCCTGAGCCTCATGCTATTGGGATTCTATGGAGTCCTCTCATAGGCATGATGGATCATTACCTCCATCTCCCTCCGGCGGGGGGCTGAAAGTTCCAAGCTTATATCTAGTCATATTTCTGTCTTTCTGGGAACCAGCCCTCATCCAGGAGCCCACCTACAGTCACCTCATTAGAACAAAGACTCGTCACCCAGCGAGTTCAAGGGATTTAGGAGCCTTGTGTCAAGGACAAGGAGTTGGGCAGGACAGGAGCAGAGCCCAAATAGAACCAAAGATAACTCCTGATTTTCTTATCACTTAGGAATGAATTTCCCAGGGTTTCAGGAGCACTGAGCCAGGAGCTGGGAACAGAGACCAGCATATATTTTTTATTATCTCACATGTCCCTTCTCCCCTTTTTCTTATATATTTTGTTTTTTTGTACATAGTGTGAAATGGAGGGAAAGTTTTATTTTTAATTGATTTTTAGAGAGGAAGGGGGAGAGAGAGAGTGGAGAGAGAGAGAGAGAAACATTGATGTGAGAGCGAAACATCTATCAGCTGCACCCCCCATATGGGGGACGGAGCCCACAAGCCAGGCATATGCCCTGACTGGGAATGGAACCAACAACCTTTTGGTGCATGAGACAATACCCAGCCAATTGAGGCACACTGGTCAGGGTGAAAAGTGCTATTTTTTTGTCTAAAGGTTAGCATCGTTTTGGGGAAAGCCTGTCCTTTCCCTCTGTTCTGTAGCACTGCCTTCAGAGTGAATTGAGGGTCTGTATTTCCATGTGTCTGTTTCTGGTTGTGCTCTGTCCTATTCCATTGATTTAGGGAACTCTGTGCCAGCAGAGTAGGGGCACAAGCAGAAGGCAGCCAATGGATGTGTCTCTCTCCCATTGATGTCTCCCCCTCTCCCCCTTCCGCTCCCCCCCCCCCCCATCTAAAAATCAATGAAAAAATCTCAGGTGAGGATTAACAACAATGAAATTATTTTTACATGTTTCCCATTATAATTGGTATCATTTTTATTACTTCCCTTTTCTAACTTGCTAATATATAGAAATACAACTCAGTTATATATATATCAAACTATTCAGCAGTATTGGCAAATGTACTTTTTCTAATAATTTTTCTTTAGGTTCCTTTGGACTTTCTATGTATAGTGGCACAGCATCTATGACTAATGACAAATTATTTTTTCTTTTCCAGTCCTTAGGCCTGTTTATTTAGCAGGGATTTGTTAATTTTATGTCTCTTTAAAAACCAGTGTTTGGCCAGGCAGGCGTGGCACAGTGGTTGAGCGTCAACCAAGGAACCAGAAGGTCACAGTTCAATTCCTGGTCAGGGTGCATTCCCGGTTTGTGGGCTCTCTCCCTGGTGTGGGGTGTGTAAGAGGCAGCCGATCAATGATTTTCTCTCATCATTGATATTTCTCTCTCTCTCTCTCTCACTCTCCTTCCTCTCTGTAATCAATAAAAATATATTTTAAAAAAACAAACAACGTTCACGTTTATGGATCTTCTGTTTGCATGTTTCTTACTATTTTAGTGATTTCCTCGGCCCAAATGGGGCATGCATTTTGGCCTACTTCCTTACTCCTGTTTGCCATCCTTATTGCCCATGAGTTTTCATCTTCTCATATTTCTGGATTTGTTCACTGGGAGTATCTCATAAAAACTAGGAGGCCAGGAGTTAAAATGACATTTCTTAGTGGCAGCTTCTAAGTCCCAGAGCTGGGCCTCACCGTTTTCAACAACTACATAATAATCTTAAATTGCTGAGCAGTGCTGCCGCTGACTTATTTCTTAGTATTTCTGCTGTCAGTGCTGAAGTCTGATACTCTGGAATATTACATTTGTGGGGCTCATAGATTGTGCAGTGATGTTAGAGTCTGGCAGCTGGTCTGTGCAGTGCTCAATGTACTTGGTTCAGAGTTAAGCTTTTGAAGCCTCAGTTCTCCTCACATCTCTAGTTTGTCAAAAGTTGGCAAATAATATACTGTGTTTTTCAGTTGGAAAATAGTACACTGTGTTTGATTTATGAGCTTTAATCAAAATAACCAGCAGGAGTATTTTGGAAAGACAGTTAACTCTTTTTGTTTGTTTCTTCATCTGTAGAATGAAAGGGTTTTTAGTTATAAAATTCTGCTTCTTTGCTGGAATAAAGAATTATTCACATAGTCTTAATCAGAAATGTAACTGGAGCAGTCATTCACTTTGTACAAAGAATTTTGATCTGCTAATATGTATACTATATAATTTATAGTTTGTATAGTTTTTACAGTTGTTTTGTTAAAATGCCAACGTAATATTCATTCTGTTTCATTATGGTGTTACTTTTTAATTTTATAGAATTAACACTGAATCCTCCGGAAGGAATTGTGGCAGGTGAGACACTAAAGTTAACCTTTTTCTAATGTACTTTTAATAGCCAAAGCTGCCTTCAAAGTTACAATGTGGCTATTTTTCTTTTTCTGCAGGCCCCATGAATGAAGAGAATTTTTTTGAATGGGAGGCATTGATCATGTAAGTTAATCCTATGTGTTGTTAGTCTTTAAGACTTTACTGGAAATTAGACCTGCGCATCATGTTTGGCAGTGCAACTGCACTAAGAAGTGTTGATCAGAAAAAAGGGCAAGTGTGTCTGAAATTTAGCTCTTCTCTAGTCTGATAATCTGAAGGTGGAAAACATAAACATTTATCCATAAGAAATGAAAGAGTTTCCTTAGCATCACCAGTAAAAGGTTTAGTAAGCATTACATATTTGTAGAGTTTAAAATAAATGTTGAATGGTCTGTGTTGTGCTGAATTAGTTTCAAACAGCATGGGTGGCTTTGGCTTCAAGAACTTCTGAGAGCCAAGGCTTTGAGGTTGAAAAGGCTCCTTCGTGTGGGGGTGGCCACCCCACCTGCATACCAGGACTGTCTTGCCCTCTGCCGCTCCTGTGTGCCTTGTCTGGCCTTCCATCGTCCCTGACCGGGAGACAGGCTCAGTTCCTCTGAGATGACTGACCAGTGCGGTTCCTACCCAGTCTAGAAAGACTGTAACTGTGTTTCATGTACAGTGATGTTGCTTAAAGAGCAACAAATAGACCTCTGACTCTAGAGTCTTCTCTGGCTCTGTGACCAGGCTCCTTGTTTGCCTTCTTTATACCTTAGATGTACAATTTTTGGCTATTCTTAGACTTAGTGTATTTCAAGAAAATGTGGTCAGCTAGCGTTTAGGTAGTTGAGATTTATAATCAGCCCTCAGTTTTCTCATGAGATGAGGCCTTCACCTAGCTAGGGAGTGTTCCCGTTGGATGCAGTGCCTTAATGGGAAGGCACTGGGAGACGCTTGAAGCTGCTGCATCAAGAGTGAACTCTGATTTCCGGATGTAATTTTAAATGTAATCAGACTTTCTAAAATTTCCTGGCACTTGTATGACATTAGTTCCTAATATTTACATGTTAGTTTGAGAAACAAGTTGCCGCTGTCATCTATGAGTTAGATTAATACTGATATGTGAAAATTGATGTGAAGATGTTTTTTTATAAGCAAAAATGAGTAAACACTATCCAGAGACAGTACAGCATGCTGATGTTTCCTGATCATTTGTAATACCTTCATTGCTTGGGTCCATGATACCCATAGTTTTCCTGTGTTCAGTGTTTCTGGCATGAGCATGTCTTTGCAGCGTGTGTTTGTAACTGCATTGTGTCTTTCACCCCACAGCATGGGCTCCGGGACAGCAATGACCTGCATTCAATGGAATACTGTACTCATGTTAGTGTAGCTGTTTGTATTTTTAAAGAAACAAGATATCACACTGTAGGAACTTGTTCTGTAACCTGCTTTTCTCATTTACTGTGTCATGTGCACCTTTGTGTTAACAATGACACATACACCAGGCAGCAGGCCTGGTTGTAGGGACAGAATTTTGGAAGTCCCTCTGAGTGCAGAGGTCTGTGGGCACCTGATAGGCCTTTTGTCTCTGGGAGGTAGTGACTGTGCACAGCCCAGGGGACTATTTAGAAGCCCTTAAAGGGACACATGAGCCTCTCACTATGGTTTTCAATAGTGTTTATTGTTTAAAATCTGTTAGGGTAACTATTACTAATTTTAGATAAACAGTATAAAATTAAATCAATATTATGAAAACCTGTCTTAAAAAGTAATTAGAACTGTTTTTTAGGTAGAGCACTTCTCTGTTTGAATAAAGCTTTTGCTTTAATGTGGAATTCCCCTGCTTCAGGATCTTGTGAGTTTGTGGGTTTTGGTCCTGTTCCAGATCCTTTCACAAACAAGAGGCCGTTCACCAGTGTGCTTAAAACATCTATTAAGGAATTAACTGTCCTCCCATTGATTCGGCTCACCCTCCTGTCTTGGCAGACAGCTGGCTGAGTTTCTCAACTTAGTGATAGGTTTTCTTTATTTCTTTTTATTCTTTGACTGTTTCTAGAGTTTCTCCCATACCCTAGTGTTTGTAAAAGTCATGCTTGTCTCATTTTCCAGTTTGCAGCTTACCTTCAGAGCCTCCATCCCAGATGTGCCGGGAAGAAAACATCTTTTCACATGTCCCAGCCACACAAACACTGAGAGCCTGTTATTAGGGTTCTTGTTCACAGACACAGGCATAGTAGGGGTGACCCTGAACCTCCATCCTGAAAGAACAAGACTGGGGGGCTGGGGTGGGAGCACAACACATTAATGAACAAAGAAGAACTAAATAATAAGATCACCGCTGCCCGTTGTCTGGTCAGTAGGGAAAATAACTCTGGTGACTCTCTGCGGAGCTTATGTTAGAGTTGAAGCCTATATTCAGTAAGAAGGGCAGGGGCTTCCTATCAGACTGAGGGAGGTGGGCCAGCAGGGCATATGGCTGATGTGGCTTTATGGTCTTGGGCCAGTCACTCTGCTTCTCTTACCTTCACTTATCTGGATCAAAACAAAGAAGTTCAGCATCCTTTTCTTTCTTTCTTTAATGTTTTTTATTGCTTTTTTTTTTTTTTGAGAGAGGAGGGAGATCTATTGGTTGCCTCCCATATGCACCCCAACCCGCAACCTAGATATGTGCCCTGACCAGGGATCAAACCCACAGCCTTTTGGTATATGGGACGACGCGCCAACCAGCTGAGCCACTTGGCCAGGACTTTAGCATCCATGAACTAGTGGCTTCATGTTCCAAGGTCTGGCTGTGTGACCTCTTTGGCCCCTGGCTGTGGGTTTGGGGAGCTATCTGAGGTCCTTAACTGTGGAGGTTGGACATGCTCTTTCTTTGGAGCCCTGTAGTATGGGGTACAGGACATCTGTTATACCCTCAATGGCTGGAAAAAAACATAAAGTTCCTAGGAATTTTGCCACCTTGTTTCTGTCCTTCCCCAGCATTCTTTTTTTTTTTTTTTTTAATACATTTTATTGATTTTTTACAGAGAGGAAGGGAGAGAGATAGTTAGAAACATCGATGAGAGAGAAACATCGATCAGCCGCCTCCTGCACACTCCCTACTGGAGATGTGCCTGCAACCAAGGTACATGCCCTTGACCGGAATCGAACCTGGGACCTTTCAGTCCACAGGCCGACGCTCTATCCACTGGGCCAAACCGGCTACGGCCCCAGCATTCTTGAAGTAGTTGGCAGTGGTGACCTCCCTGCCTGGTCCATGGCCTAGCTGCTGTCCCCTCTCTAGACCAGGGGGATCTGTCGGTTGTAATAAAATGACAAGGACTTCCTCTTCCTGAATGGTTGGGGAACCTTTGCTGACTCTACCCCCATGTTACTGTGGCACATTTGGGTCCAAGCTGGGTTACCACCGTGGGTGCAAGGATCCCCAGGCTGTTGCTTCTCCCTAGGACTGGGCTTGACTTACATTAGGTGTGAACATCATGGTCACAGTAGCCACCCTTACATTAGGCTTTCTTGTTGACAGAAAAGTATCATAGAGCTTCTCTCGTAGGTATTGTGCTACTAAAACAGACCTGAGACATTAAGATAGATGCTTATAATTTGTATTGTATTCTCTGACCAAACAGTCCCAAGTCCAAGAATTTCTTCAATAGAAGTGCTATTGCGATGATGATCTCAGTATGAGCCCTGGCCAGCTTTGCTCAGTGGTTAGAGCAGCCGTGGGCAAACTATGGCCCACGGGCCGGATCTGGCCCGTTTGAAATGAATAAAACTAAAAAAAAAAGACCGTACCCTTTTATGTAATGATGTTTACTTTGAATTTATATTAGTTCACACAAACACTCCATCCATGCTTTTGTTCCGGCCCTCCGGTCCAGTTTAAGAACTCATTGTGGCCCTCAAGTCAAAAAGTTTGCCCACCCCTGGGTTAGAGTGTTGGCCTGTGCACCAGGAGGACACAATTTCAATTCCCAGTCAAGGGCATGTAGCTGGGTTGCAGTAATATGGACATGTCATTGTCCGGTGTAATTTACAGATCATCCATACAGTGGAATGCCATGTGGCTCTGGAGGGGCTCAGGCAGAATCCACATACTGCCCTAGAGATGTGTCCACAGTGGCTATGGAGAGGAAGAAGCAAATTATGGAACAGCAGGTCTAAACCAGTGTCAATTGGGACTGACCCCCCCCCCTGCCCCCCCATGGGACATTTGGCAATGTCTGGATACATTTTTGGTTGTCACAACTGAGGGGTAGAGGAAGCTCCACTACTGGCATCTAATGGGACACTGCTAAACACCCCACAGTGCACAGGATGGCCTCCAACACAGCACGGGGCTGTCTGGCCCAAGATGCCGCAGTGCTGAGGTCGAGAAAGCCTGGTATGGCTTGAGGCGTTGCCCCAGTGTAAAATTTTTCACAGTTTTGTTGAGATGTAATTTATATACCATAAGTTGTCCTGTATTAAGTGTATAGGTCAGAGTTTTTCAGTCATCATCGCAATCCAGTTTTAGAACATTTTCAAGAAGGTCTTCATGCCCATTTGCAGTCAGTTTCCATCCCCACCTCAGCTGCAGGCAGCTCTACTCTACTCTCTACCTTAATAGGTTTGCCTTTTCTGGACTTTTCCTGCAAATGGAATCATAAAATACCTTGTCTTTTGTGTCTGGCTTCTGGCACTCGGTGTCCAGCATAGATTGCATTCCTCTGGGTCACAGAGTGTCCGTGGTTCCTCCCTTTTTGTTGCTGAGTCGTGTGATGGGCTCCATCTGATGTGTCCGCTCATCAGCTGATGGACACTTGGGTGTCGCCATGTTTGGGCTAGAGCGCTGCTGTGAACTGTCTGTGTGGACATGCTTTTCTGTTTCTTTTGGTTGGATACGCAGGAGTGGAGTTGCTGGAGGATAGAATAAATCTGTGTTTAACAGTTTAAGAAGCAGTCAAACTGTTTTCCACAGTAGCTCACTCATCACTTTATATTCCTACCAGCCGCAGGTGAGGGTTTTCATTTCTCCACTCTCCCCGCACACACACTTGGTGTTGTCTGGTGTGAAGTGGGATCTTATTGTGGAATTTATCTGCTTTTCCTTGAGGACTACACGTGTTGACTGGGTTGTATTGACGGTTCCCCTCATGGCCTGCCAGGCTCTTTGGGACCCACCTGGAAGTGGAAGGTGTTATGAAGCCGGGTGCCTTTCTTTTCTATGCTTCAGGCGGTTATGTCTTTGGAGCGTAACCGTCCTTAGTAATCCAGTTCAAGTTTAAGTACTAATGAATGGGTTTACAGTCTTTATTATTTAAACCCTTGTCACATGTATGAGACGTTTTGTTCGTGCACTGTGACAAAACTGAAAAAGGGAACAGCAAAAGCAGCTTCTTCACCACCTGCCCCAGCTGGAGAGCCATGTGGGCTGTGGTGCTAGGACATGCCCAAGGGCAGGTGGCTCACACCACGCGCGCCTAGCTGCACAGGTGATCGGTTGTTATGGATGGTGCAGGATTGGGCGCCAGGACTCCAGGAGGAAGCAGCAGGCAGCTGTTCTCAGGCAGAGCGGGCACTGTGAACAGTGGTCAGGGTTAGACTCCATGTTGCTCTCAGTATTTGCTCCTCAGCATCTGACTCACCTGATGTAGTCATCAGAGGAGCGATTTGGAACAATTTCCTTTATAGAGTGCAGCGTGGGTATTTTGCTTTAATACTCGTCTCAACAAATAAGTACCTATCTCAGAGCTCTGAAATAATTTAGGCCATTATTTTAATTAATAAGATAAAAAATAATTTTCAGGCTTTGAAGAATGTATAGTTGCCTCAGATAAATAAAATGTTTTGTTTCCTTGTACATTTTTCCCCTGAAGATTTTCAGATGAGGCATTTAGTGAAGAAGGAGGCTATCACTTCTTTATTGCCTGGAGTATGGCACTAAAAGTTGTCCAAAAATAATACTAATTATGACTCTGTCTTGCTTCAGGAATTTACTCGCTAGTGTTTTCCATCAGTCAGCTGGCATGCCACTGCCCACATGGGCCCAGCTGTAGGCTTGTCCCAGGCACCAGCACCTCTGGAAGAGAAAGGATCCCTGGTTTTAAACCGGTAGCGAACCAGAACATTTGAAAATCACTTTGATATTTAAGATGTGGGAACACTTTAGGAAATGTTTGATCATGTTTCTGAGGCTGCAGACGATCCAGTGGATTTTTTATTTTAAAGAAAGCTCTATTATGAGAAACAAAGAACTGTTATCAGAGTATTGAGCAAGTACCATTTGGCTCATTCCAAAAACATTACCCAGACATTTTTTTCCTCTACTAAATCAGAGGTGCCAGAAAGACTGAAGCACTGGCACGCATTCCTGACATAGTAACACTGTTGCTTTTAAAGATAATATCTCTGTTTGCCCAGCCTCTGAGTTAGCAGTTTGAACTGTTCTACTCTTAATTCTGGGACCGAACTGATTTAAGACCTTGACTAAGTCATTTCATCCTTCGATATCCCAGCTTTGCTTCAGTGAAAGCAGCACTTCCTGACAGCTTTCATCAGAAGGACACAAGGAGTACGGACAGAGTGGCACTTCTGTCTGCTTTGAGGTCTTCTGGAAAAGAGCCGTGGGCCGATGGGAAACCTCACGTGTGTGGTCTGTCCTGACCCTGTGTGCAGAAAGAAAGGCTTCCAGGGCACCGTTCAGGAAGAGCACAGCTCCTGGTGGTGGTGGCCTGCAGTCCTGTCCCAGGCGTCTGCCCTCCCCTGCAGCTTTGCTGGGCCACCTCTCTTCCAGGAGCCCACCCCATTCCTGCCTCTTCTTGTGGCTTTCCTGTCCTGGTTTCAGGCCAAGGCCCTGGGCGCTGTTATGCAGTGACACCCTCCAAAACAAAGTACCTATTCACTGTGGCTTCCCCCTAAAGTAGCAAGGACACAGTTTTCAGAATCAAGATTAGCCTCTTAAATTGAAAATATTTAGCTCCACTGAACACTTCTTGCGTTGTTCCTGTCTTGAGCATTTTACTACAGCCCAGCCTCCAGGCTTGTGACTCGGTCCTGGCGTCCACTATGGTGGTGTCATTGAAAGCTCTTAGTGTTGGCACCAAATGAAAATAAAGCTCTTTTCCCCTTCCTTCCTCCCTCCCTTCCCCCTCCCTCCCTCCCTCCCTCCCTTCTTTCCTTTCTTTAAATATGTTTTAAAATTGATTTTAGAGAAAGGAAAGGGGCGGGGGGGGGGAGGGGAGAGAAACATCTGTGTGAGAGAGAAACATTGATCCCTCCCGCTCACACCCTGACCTGGGACTGAACCCTCAACCCAGGCATGTGCCCCAACCTGGAATTGAACTGTCGACCAGGACAATGCTCACTCAACTGAGCCACACCCGCCAGGGCTAAAGTTCTGTTCTTTTTGAATTTTTTGACTATTTCCTTTAATTGTAGAGATAAGTGTTGTTTCTAATATTTGCAAATGTACATAAATTTTTAAAATTTCACTGAATAAAAATAATTTTATCAAGATTTAAAATAAATTTATACTTTTAAAAGACAATTTTTAAATGTATATAGATCATTTTAGAATATTTTAATTTTTTTCCTGTGCTATATCTTGTATTTATTTATTTTGAGAGGCAGCAGGTCTCCTGTGTTGAACTGCTTCTGCAGTGGCCAGGCTTTTGTCCTTGTGATGGCACTCACTGCGCTGTAGAATTAACATGCTGGGGTCATTGCTTGCAGTGCTTCTCAACCTTCCTCATGCCGCGACCCTTTAATACAGTCCTCATGTTGTGGTGACCCCCAACCATAAAATTATTTTCGTTGCTACTTCATAACTGTAATTTTGCACTGTTATGAATTATAAATATCTGATATGCAGGATGTATTTTCAGGGGTCGCGACCCATAGGTTGAGAACCACTGGCTTAGAGAAAGACAGGTGTTGCTAAAGAGCTCTCTCGGTTCACAGGAATAGAGTGGAATTTCTTTTCTTACTGAGTTAATGGGTCATACCCATAGTGGTTGCTGCTATTGTAGTGTTTAGTTGTTTAGCAATTCTGTTTTCTATAAAAATGTACATATGAAAAATGGTCTGAAATCTGTTAACGCTACTCTAGTGCAGATTTTATAAATGACATTTGTATGGGGTGGAGGCGTTCATCTCTTTTAAGTTTCAAGCTGGTGGCTCTCACTTCTCCTCTCCTGCCGGCCATGGTATTGTATATTGATCAAGAGAGTGTTCATTTATATGCATTGAGTTTTAAAGTGATAAGACTTCTGAAGTGGTTTAGTCTGTTTCTGCTGCTTTCCACATGAGTTGGTAAACCCAGGCAGACAGGCATGCACGTGCCTGGTGACACTGGGTGCTTAGGTGACCGTGTAAGTGCAGGGTGTGGCCCCGAGCTTAGGCCTGCAGGTCAGGGCTTGCTTGCAACACTGCTGCACGTGTGCATACCTGGCCTTCTGTAGGAACCTGGCAGGGACCACACGTATGCTCTTTACCTGTTTCTGGAAGGTTAGAAAAACTACTTCTGAGGCTCATTTATAAATTAAAAATAGCCTTTAGAAAACAGCTCCCAACCCCTCATTTATTTACTACAGTAGAATCTTGCTCTAGCATGTGCCGTAGTTTACATCCCCCTCCTAAAGTGTAACTGTGTCACACACACAGAAAGCGCAGTGTCCTCAGGGCCTGGCAGGGCTGGCCGTAGCTTTCTCTAATCCCGTGAGGATAGAGGTTCTGTGCCCCCTGTCACCTCTGTGGGTGTAAAAACTACCTGTGGCTTCGTCTTTGTGCGCGTACCTAAGATTCAAACCAGGTTGGAACGCAACAATGAGACAGGATTTTCCGTTCAGAAAAAGAAGCAATTCATCATTAGTATTTAGATAATCTTTTCATGTGTAATTAAGCAAAAATGTCTTGAACTCCTTTCTAAAGCGTGGTAGACATTGAAAAAATTACCTTCAAGTTCTATGTATTTATGTCTTTCAGGGGCCCAGAAGACACTTGCTTTGAGTTTGGTGTTTTTCCTGCCATCCTGAGTTTCCCGCTTGATTACCCATTAAGTCCCCCAAAGATGAGATTTACCTGTGAGATGTTTCATCCCAACAGTGAGTACTTTGGGAAGTAGTTTTAGTGATTCCAGGAGGGGCCAGAGTGACTCCGTGAAAGGTAGTGTCAGTGAGTGCCATAGACCGCTGAAAACACTTTTATGTTCTGAACTTCAGCAGATTAATCATGGTGGTATTGACCTCATGGTTTAGTTTAGGACGACAGTTTAACGTAGATAAAAGGGTAAGTTACCAAGAGAAATCCGGTGCCTTTTAAAAACTACTTAAATAATTTCAGTTGTCTTTGTCCTAGCCACGTGAACATTTCTCAGGGATTTAATAGTAGAATTATTGTGGACAATCCTGATTATATTTTGGTGAAATATTTGATTGCCAGATAACCTTTCCTTTACTCCTTTTGGATGTAATATTTTTAAAAAACAACCATTTGACAGTGGAATTCCCATAATGACTAGAACTGGACAGACCAGCCTAGAGTCCGTCAGGGGGTGAGCAGTGACCTGAGGGGTCCGTATAGGCCCACCAGGACCATGTGGCTGGGAGCGTTGTGGATGGGAGCTTGACACTTGGGTTCTCAGGCTGTGTTCCAGCTGTACAGACAGCCGTTCTCGGTGTCTGCGCCTCCTGCTCCCTGCCTGTGGCTGGGTCACTGGCCTGTTATCGCTCACCTGGTGTGTTCTGGCCCCCGCAGTCTATCCTGATGGGAGAGTCTGCATTTCCATCCTCCATGCTCCAGGCGACGACCCCATGGGCTACGAGAGCAGTGCCGAGAGGTGGAGCCCCGTGCAGAGCGTGGAGAAGATCCTCCTGTCGGTGGTGAGCATGCTGGCAGGTGAGGAAAGCCTTGGCCACTGTGGGCTCGCTGCTAGTAGAGGAAGCCAGATAGCTCAGTGGCTGTGCCTCCTCCCGCATTTCATCCTCGACTTCATAATCCAGCTTTATGTTTTTGACGAGTTTATATATATACTTTTCTGCCTTTTCATTTCATGTTATTTGTATACACTGTTTCAAGAATAATCCCTTCTGTGTTTCTGACCTGAGTGCCTGGGCAATGGGGTGCTGTCTTTGGGTACAGGAATCCAGAGGGAGCATAATTTTTGGAAGGGAACAGTTTGGGGTATGAGTGTCTACCCTCCGGAAGCCATTCATTTGAGGGTGGGTCGTGGAAGTGAGGATATGGGATCATCTGTGGATAAGGCAGTCGGTGACAGGTAGGACAAAGGGGATAGTGGAGAAAAGGCACATAGAAGGAGAAAGGCCCTCACAGGAGTGGAGGAAGTGGTCTGGAAAACTAGGAAATGGAGGCATGTCAGAAGGAGAGAGGTGACAGTGCTGTAGGAGGTCCCAGCTGGAGGCCAAACTGAGCGGCCACCTAGGTTTGGGCCGTTGCAGGTCCTTAGCTGACTGCTTAGGATTCAGTGAAGTCCAGGAACCTGAAGTCAAAAATTTCAGTGTATGTGTTTTTTTTGTTTGTTGTTGTTTTAAAGAATAGTTTATTGATTTTTAGAGAAGAGATGAAAGAAGAGGAGGGAAAGAGAAATATCTATGTGAGAGTGCAGCATCAATCAGCTGCCTCCTGCACGCTCCTCACCAGGGATCCATCCTGCAGCCTGGGCTTGTGCCTTGACCAGGAATCGAACCAGTGACCTCTTGGTGCATGGGACGATGCCCAACCAACTGAGCCACACCAGCATGCGTGTTTTAAGCTGGAGACTCTCTCCATTCTCACATGAGCAAACAGAATCAGACAAAAGGTGTCTGAAGACGAGAGAGAGGCATTGACTTGGCTATCTTCAGATGTCAGCTACAAGTTCTGTTATACACGTTTTTGCTCTAAATTATTTTCCTTTTTTGAAAGGTTTTAATGTAGTCTTTACACACTCCTCTTGGAATACCAGTCCCCTGCTCCGAGCTGCTTTTCCAGCACCGTCACCGCGCTTAGTCTGGCCAGGCGGTCTCCCGTTCAGTTGGGTTGTCTGTCCCGGTGCTGCTCTAGGAGAGTATGGTCCTTGGGCCTCTGCAAGCCATTGGGGCACTGGAATTTCCTTGGGCAGAGGCTGTGGACAGGGATTGGGGGCTGGCTCTGTCCATGCTTAGCTGTTCCCTGCAGTCTGGCTCAAACAGGGGTCCCCTAAGTGCCACATTCTCTGAGAAGCCTGCGTACCCCCAGTCATCCTGCCTCCTGCTGTCCTATTCTTCCCTTTGCAGCACTTAGTTTGACATGAGGCATTTGTGGGTCCATGAGAGGGTGTCTCTCAGAGGGCCCAGGTCATTGGGTCCCCTGCATAGCCAGTATCCAGAATGAGGCCTCCCACACAGGAGCTGATGAGGAAGTGTTTGTTGAATAATGGAAGAAGGGAGGGAAACAGTGCTAATGGTTGGAGGATCACAGACGCTGTGGCAGCTTAGGGAAGGAGGCTAGAGGGCTAGAGTCCATGCCGAGCTCAGGACTGTACTCATTGTCCTGCTGGCCTCTAGGCAGCCTTCGGTTGCTTGTCGGTTTCTACATGGTGGTGACTGCCTGTACCTCTGTCACTGCTGGTTCCGTGTCCACTTCCCACCGGCCCCAGCTACCTCTCTGTATGTCTGCTGATTCTATTCTGGAGCCACTGCTGGCCCTGTGTGGCCAGCCCATGGACTAGTCTGGGGCCAGATATCCACATGGGCTGAAAGACCATGTGGGGCCACATCTGCCTGGCCGTGCACTCTGGTAGTTGCTAGGAGGAGCTGCACCGAGGAGGGCTCTGAGAGAAGTGTCTGCACAGAGCAAGCCCTGGAGGAATAAGCTGGCGGGTGGGTGGTCTGTGACTCGCTGTCTGGGCGCTCCGCAGGTCATGTGCCAGTTGTCCTATGTGCTAAGCGAGGTAGGTGACTTCTGTGGGCACATTTAGACGCTCAGAAGGTAGAGTCATGAGAGTGGATCTTGCCTTGAGATGTGTCTCTCCACTGACCTCACGCCTCTTCTCAGGCGAGGGGCTGTTGTTTGTTTCTTAAACAACAGGCTTCCTCCCCAGCATTTCAGTCGTCAGCATCTCTTATTTATTTCTGGGACGCATCTTGGGGGTGGAATGAAGATTTTGTCAATTCAGACCTTACTTTAGGAGCCCCTTTCATGTGGACAACGTCTGCCTTCTCTTCCAGAGCCCAACGACGAAAGTGGAGCTAACGTGGATGCTTCCAAAATGTGGCGGGATGACCGAGAGCAGTTTTACAAGATCGCCAAGCAGATCGTGCAGAAGTCTCTGGGGCTCTAAGGCCTTGCCCGTGTGTGTGCACACGCACCACCAGGCGGTCTCCAGTGTTTCTCCTCCAGGACGCTGAGCGACAGTGACTCTGTGCTGGTACCAAAAAAGCAAAGCTTGTAGAACTGCAGCTCTGGTCTTCTTTTCCACCCCTCCCACCCCAAACGGGCTTCTCTTCTGAAATTACAATTCACGTAGGATAATGACAGTTGGATGCAGCTTTAGAGTGTTCCAGCAAGGTGGTTCAGGTAGATTGTCAAAGCTGTCACCACTACCTCTCCCAGCTGAAGCGCCTGCAAACCCAACAGTTAGTAGCTTCCCTTCCCTCCTGAGTGCCGAGGGGGTCTGTGCTGGCCTCCTCAGGACTGGAGCCCAGGCAGAGGGCAGGGCTGGGCGTCTGTGGTCCCTCTGGCTCCTGTGTGCCCCACGAGCAGTGCGCAGCTGTTTCAGTGTGTTGTATTTTACAAGCAGGTGTTTTTGTTATCTAGTTACATCTTCTTCATTTGTTGTGAATTCAAACTATCACACTTAGTAATACTTTCAGGAAATAAATACTTTTAAAAATGTGGATGACTGAACATTGGGGCACATGGAGAAGCTCACTGCTACCACACAGACCAATGATCTTTCCTGATCACATTTGTCAAAGGTGACAGTCATGCCTCAGTTACTAATACAGGAAAATATGAGGCTGAAAGTTTTAGTAACAGTTTCTTCTGGATCTGTAGGAGTTTACCTTTTCCAGTCTCAAAACCAGGGAGTTTTAGGCTTTTGCACATTGTGGTTGCAGCAGGAACTTTGACTTATTGGGACAAAATTATTCTTTGCAACTTGGAAGGGATCTTTTGTTAGCGCAGAGCAGAGGCGTGCCTTATCTCCAAACTTGACCTGCGCTCACTTGTGGAAGTGTGGCACGCGGGGTCCCGGGCCCCAGTTGGACATAAATCACTTACGTGTGGATTACAGTCAGTCTTCTCCAGTATGGGCGGCTCAGCAGCACGATGCTGGGGGCCATTATGAGCAATAACAGATCTGTTGCTTGCAGAATCACACATTCAGCCTGTTTCAAACAGGTTACATTTAAATAGGTATTTCTATTTTTAAAATAAGGGACGGCCTTCAAGACATAGAATAGATCTTTCTTTCCTTTGTCCCTTCCTCCCCTTTCATGATGTGTCTGGTGGGTAGGTGTGGTATGTGTTGCACTGCCACCTCACACATAATCTCTTGGGTTAACAAATACTGGCTAAAGGGGCTCCGTATTGGGCTTCATTGGAAACCAGATTCTCTCCTCAGAAGGGCGCCTTTTAAGATTTGGAATTTAGTACAAGGACTTGTATTTGGAAGAGAGGGAAAGAGGTGTTGCACCTAAACAGTATTTAGAGGCTCATTTGCAGGAGGCCGAGCCTTCTCCACAGAGAGGGAAAGTGTGTGGGGATGTGATCTGTGGACACGGCTGGAGCGTGGATATTGCAGCCACATTAACAGGCGGCCACGGGGGCTTCCAAGAAATCTGGAGAAAGAAGAGAGATGGTCTCTTTGCAAAACAAAGTATTTTTATTAATTTGTATTTATTAAATGGAAAGAGAATCCCCTGGTTAAAAATAAAGTTATATATTTTCCCCATTCTGCAGTGTATTTTTATTTGTTGCATCTGTACTAGTAAAAGGCTAATTAGACCAGACATCTTCTATACAGCCTTCCGAACGTCCTTCCGGACAAAGCCACAGTGGTGGGGGCCAAGGCAGAGGTGGTTAGGGGCGACCAGGCTGGTAGGGGAACAGTTAGGGGCATCAGGCAGGCAGGCAGGTGAGCGGTTAGGATCCAGCACCTCGGATTGAGAGAGGGATGTCCGACTGCTGGTTTAGGCCCGATCCCAGTCTGACATCCCCAGAGGGGTCCCAGATTGGAGAGAGCAAGCCAGGCTGAGGGAACTGCCACTGTGTCCCCCGTCCCCGTCCCCGCCCACCCCCTACCCCCCTACCCCCGCACAAATTTCATGCATCGGGTCTCTAGTTTTTATATAATGATATGGAGACCCATGACCAAGTGTCTGCTGTGGAATATGCCAGAGGCCCTCAGTAGAGCTGCCCTCCCATGGGCAGTGTGCATGGGCCCCAAGACTCCATGTCAGGACTGTTCAGAGGTCACTTTATTCTGGACTTGTGTGAGCCTTGGAGGGTTCATTCTCTTAGTCCCTTTGCTCCATTCTTCATGTCTTTCCTTCTGGAGTTCTCGCGTTTCTTAGCTGGGGCTGTGGCAGCATCAGACTGTGACCTTGTCCAGAGGAGATGTCTGTTAACCAGCCTCTGATTCTCATCGTACCGGGAAGTCACAGTCCCTGTGGGACTTGCCGCTGAAGCTCCTTGCTTAGTGTGTAAATTAGTACAGGGGCCCAGGTCCCAGCTTTGCTGACCTCAGTACTGTTTGGTGACTGTCACGGCAGGCTTTTCTTTTTCGTCCCCGGGCCTGGCCTCCTTTCCCACCCTGGGCCCTGGGCCACCTGAGGTGCTCCAGGCTCAGGTCTTGGATCCGCCCCCCCCCTCCCCCCCGCCCGCCCAGCAGTGCTCACTCTGTCTTCTGTTGAGGGGCTTTCATTTCTTTAATGTCAGATTTCTGGTGTGATTTCAAATTGGGGTGCCTAAGACCAACCCAGGTTTGGTGACTTGCTGGACTCACAGCCATGATGATACAGGACAGTGAAAGCAGACAAGGCACGATCAGCACAGGAAAGACCTGTGGGAGGATTCGGGGGCACCAGGTGAGTGATTAGAGCCCGTCCTGGTGTTTCATGCAGGATGCACACAGCAAGGAGTGTGACAGCACCTGTGAGATGTCTACCAGGGACCTTGTCAGAGATCAGGGACCAGGGTTTTTATCGGGGGCTGGTCACATGGCACCTCTGCCTGGCACTTCCTCAAATTCCAGACTCCCAGGAGGAGAGCAGGTGTTGGCACAGCCATCGTCAGCACAGACAGTTTAGGCCCAGTGAGGCACCCTAGTCTCACATGCTGGGAACTCTCCTGCAATCCACATTCTCAGGTGCCAGCCAAGGGCCCGTGTTGGGCGGGTGGGAGAGGCCATGCTGGCTGAATGCTGGTGCTCAGGCCAGGGGCCTGGCCCCTTTGGCGAGTCCCAGGAGGTCTGATTGCAGGGGAGGCACCCTCGTGGACCCTACACCACACATCCCCTTCCATGCAGGGAATGGTGTTCCTAGGCTGAGCTGTGTGGCCAGAGGCCCAGTATTACAGCCCCCCAAATCTGTTCAGGTCATGCTCCCTCCCCCGGGACTGGGCTTTTACAGGGGACAAAATTGTTCACTCCCTCAGAGACCCGTCCCACCCACCACACCAGAACCACTGCCCAGCAGCACCTTTAAGATCCCCTGCCACCTGGGCCCCATGGGTCATCAGGCCTTGTGTCCAGGGTGTGAACCACCTGGTGTCCACTGCCTCCCCACTCGACTGAAACCCAGCTCTGGTAGATGCTGGCACCAGCCCAGTCACATGGAGGCAGCTGCTCTATCCTCCACATCGAGAGGCATGCCACCCTCCCCTCAAGGCCATCTGCCTTGGCCACCAACACCTGTCACCCCAAGTCCTAGGAACCTTGGTTTTAGGTGTGGCTTGGGCATTTGCCTAGACTTCCTCTCCACCTGGCATCTGCCCTACAGGGTGTGGCACAGTGTCCCATAGGTGACCAGAGTCCCCAGGCTACTTGGGGGTGCACAGATACCCGCAAGTGTTAGCAGGTTTTGCCCAGGAAAGCTGGGCATGGCTGTGGATGCGCCCGCCGCGGCCATTCAGCTGTGCGGGGTGCCTGGACCTGCCTGGCCAGAGTGCGGCTCACTGTTGAGTGGCTCAGGTGTCCGGTCAAGGGGCCGTGCTCTGGAGCCAGAAGTCCCTGATGGCCTCCCGGGCAAGAACCAAGGCTCTGGTCCCGGGGGTGAGGGACATGGGCTTCTGCCTCCAAGCGCTTGTCTATAAACCAGCTCATCAGGCCAGGGTTTATTTTGTCCTCAGTCTCTGGGACAAAGCCCCTCCGCCCTCCATGGGAGGTGGGTCTCTCTGTGGCTGCCGAAGCCCCTGGCTGTGCAGCTGGGGCCCGGGTCCATCTCAACCCAGGGACCTGTCTCACTGCTTCCAGCCCCTCCACCTCAGCTTCTGCCGCTGGCTCTTGGCAACACTAACCCTGTCAGGTATCAGCCACTGGCGCAGGGTAGGGTGGGCCTCGAGGAATCAAGACCAGAGTGCGGATCTCGCAGAGTGCAGGTGGCGGGTGCTCAGAGCTTGCCCCTTGGGCCCAGTGGATGCACGGCCAGCTGTGTGTGTGACTGTGTTGATGGCACTGACCTCACGTCCTGCCTCAGTCCTCCTGACTCCTGTTTGCTCCAGGGTAACGGTGGCGACAAGTTCCTTTCAAGTTGTGTATGTGTGTGTGCGTGCACGTGTGCGCATGTACATGTGTGTGCGGGTTTACCTGTCTGGCAGAGGACCTGACGTTGGCCCAGATTCAGGTGGAAACCAGGGACTGAGGGATTGTCTTGCTAATGGCTCTTTGAAATCCTGGATAATACACTAAATGAGTTGGAACCACATGAAACAGTTGCTGCTTCAGGGCAGAGCAGGCTGGGGGTTCTCACGGGTTTCTCCCTCTTGGACCAGTTCCCGCCCACGGGAGCAGCTAAGCGGGGATGGGGCGGCAGCAAGGTCCCACCCACCAGACCTCTGGGCGCCACCTCACCCAGCATGGCCCTACCTTTGTGAAGACCTGTGCACACACACACATGAGCGCACATGCACTCACCCGTGTGCACAGCTCATACATGCATACAAATGTGTACACATACATGTCACTCCTGCCCCAGTGGCTTTGAGGCTGGGTACCCGATTGCCACCTCCATCTTTATTTTCCCAACAGTGAAGTCCCAGGAGGCTGTGGGCACCTGAGGTCTGCCTGTGCGGGCGAGATGGGGCTTGGCTTTCACAGCTCACCTCTGCCAATCCCTGGGCACTGCCTGGGACCCCACCGGGCTGGCAGGTCCTGGCAGGGACAGATGGACGCTCAACAGGGTACTTGGAGGGTTTGTGGACAGAGGTGTGGGCAGGTTTTGGGGGACCAGGGCAGGCTTACATGGGCCTGGGCTGCAGGGACAGGGTGGAAGGCTGTCCAGACCTGCTGAGCTGTAGCTGAGGAGAGGGGCCCTGACAGGTGAGGGCTGCAGGGGTGGAACCAACCCCTGCCAACTAGAGCCCAGCGATGCGGAGTGTGGGGGCGAATTCCATGCCCATTCTCTTTCCACCCACAAAAATATGCTGGACCCCAGGAATGCAGGGCCTGAAGCAGGCGGAGGGGTGAGCGGGTGCAGGGAGGGGGGAAGGGCTCTGAGCACACAGCATGTGGGTCTGCAGTGAGGCTTCAGGGCAGCCTTCCTGGGCTGGGGCCATGGGCAGTCAAGGGAGAGGACAGGCCCATGAATGTGCCCCAGGGCCCCTGGGGTGTCTGAACAACCTCTGGAAAATGCACATCTCTTTGTTCTCCCCTTCTTCTTCCCCAACCTATCATCTGGGCTGTTTTTTGGGGTGTCCTGTCCCATCAGCCCTGACTGCTGTGGTTCCCTGGACCTGGTCCACTCGAGCTCCCCAGTTCTGTTGCCATATGTGGATGGTAGAGACTGGGCTGGAACAGGTGCCGCACCAGGTACCCACTCACCTGGGACCCCAGACCAGCACAGCCTGGTGGCCGGCCCACTGTTTGAATAGGTTCCTCTCCTCCTGCAGGCTCTGAGTGGATTCAAGTGTGGCAAGAACTCGACCACTGAAACCAATGGGGTGTGGGGGAGGTGTCAGGGCATACACGTGCCCTCAGCAGGTCCCTGTGGGCCTACAGAGTTATGTCCAGGGGTCCTCAAACTACGGCCCGCGGGCCACATGCAAATACAAATATTGTATTTGTTCCCATTTTGTTTTTTTACTTCAAAATAAGATATGTGCAGTGTGCATAGGAATTTGTTCATAGATTTTTTTTTAACTATAGTCCGGCCCTCCAACGGTCTGAGGGACAGTGAACTGGCCCTCTGTTTAAAAAGTTTGAGGACCCCTAGTTATGTCCCTGGGCCTTGGGGTGGGCGTGGGGGAGGGATTAATGGCTCCACCTCTTCTTTTAAAATCCTCACCCGAGTTGATTTTTTTTAGAGAGGAAGGGAGAGAGAGAAACATCAGTGTGCGAAACAATGGGTCACCTTCCATGAATGTCTCCACCCAGGTATGTGCTCTGACCGGGAAGGGAACTCGCAATTGACCTACCCGGCCAGGGCGCCTCTGCCTCTTTTAAAGTGTAAGCCTCCCTGTCTCCCTCTGCCCTGCGAGAGCACCAGAGCCTGGGCCACTGCTCTGCCCACAGGGTCTTCCCAGGGCGTTTTCCAGGGCACTGCTGAGACGAGGCTCCCTGTGAGCACCTGTGCTGCCTGCCCCACCCGCCTGCATCCTGACGCCCTCTCTGTTCATCTGTCACAGTGAGTTACATTTCTGGATTTTCTGGATTTAAACCCTTCTTATGTTTCTCGGTAATCCAGTTTGATTGTGGTGGGTTACTTCGTTCAGTTTGACTTGCTGGTGTCTGTTGAAGGTTTTGTATTCGGATTCAGGAGTGCCTGGGGACCTGACTTTCCCTTCTTTTCTGTTTGGTTTGGGCATCAGTTTTACAGGCCTCCGAGAAGGACTTGGAGAGCGTGTTTTTTTGTTTTGTTTTTTCCCCCTTATAGGATTCCCTATTCCTTGAAAGTCTGGTAGAACTTACCTGTTAAGCCACCTGGGCCTGCTGGTCTCTCTGGGGGAAAACGTTTTTGTTAACATTTAACCCATCTGCAGCATTGTTTTTAAAGTGGGTTTCTTTACTGAGATCATTGGATTTGGGTCAGCAGTTTTACTGTTTGCCTCTCTGTCCCTCTGGTTTTTGTTACTTTGTATCAATTTTCCTGCCTTCTTTTTGGATTATTTGTATGTTGTTTAGTGGGAACAGGAGTGCTCAGCAGAGAAATGGAATTGTACGTAGAATGTGGAAGTTAGGGGCTGTGTATTATTATCCCTAGAGTGGGCCTCTAAAAAAGTAATACAAATTAATACTACATACAATTCATATTTTATTTTACTTCAGATGCTATTATTTTTTTTAGTTCTGAAGTTAGGTTTTCTAATGCTTTCCATTTCTCTGCTGAGCACTCCTGCTTCCACTCAGTTCAGGTGGTTCACCACGCCTTGTGGAGGGCGCTTGTGAAAACCACCTTCCAGTCTGGGGATTCTGACACCTGCGTCTTGTGGTTGGCGCCTGTTAACTTCTCTTTTCCCATGGGAATTGTTCATTTTTTTTAATGTATGTTGAGTAATTTTTTAATTTTACATGTTTATGGGCATTGTCCTGCGGGCCCCCGACCCCGTGTTTATTTCTCTTCAGGCTCCTTTTTCTCTCTTCCTCGGGTTGGTTCGTTTTTAATAATCCAGTGAATTATTCATTTTGGATATTCCAGAACTAAGAAGTAGGATTTGCATGACAGTTTCTGTGTATCTGCGGAGACTCCTTTTCTCCATATCAGCCTCTGCCTCCCTGTTCCTGGAGCCTGTTTACCACACCTGCTTTCAGTCTTTCCCGAGTCCCACCTTTGGCCCGTCTCAGGGCTGTTAATTGACTTCCTTATTCCCACTGTCCTCTCCTCCCCCTGCTCCTCCTCCTCATCTCTGCTGAACTTGGCTGAGGAGGTCGTGGAGACTCTGGGTTCCTGTCTTCCTCTGAAGAGTGCTGGTTTTTATCTAATTGGCCCTGGATTTGTGTGAGTTTGGTTTTGTGCTTTGTTGGGTTGGCTGAGGCGTGTCCTAGGTGTTCTCCAAGCTCCTGTAACTGGGTGGGACTCCACTGGCAGCTCCTGTCCCCGTGGCTTCTTACGGCTTTGTGGGGGTGGGTGTCTAGCATGGACCTTTAAATGTCCCCACTACAAGGCGTGACCTTCCTCGAGTCTCAGGCATGGCTGCCCTGGTGTCTCCGCTGGATTCCCGGGGGCTGAGTGAGGCCGAAGGGCTGTCTCCACGCCGCTGGGCCGGACCAGTTGACTTCTCGGTCTCTGTTCCGGAGCAGCCTCTCCGGCAGTTCCCACGTGCTCGCGCTGGTCGGTGCGCCAAGGACTGGGGGCCCTGGATCTGGGGCCCCATTTGCATGCAGCTTCTTTGGTGCACATTCCCCTCTGAGCTCCACCTGCCATGCTCTGCCCGGAGCCCAGCGCTGAGCCACGTGGGAGACCGGGCCCTCTCTCCCTCTCTGGGGTCACAGTCTCCCACCAGCCCTCATCCGCTACCTGGAGACTGGCCTGTGTACTCTGTCTAGCTCAGGGGTGGGCAAACTTTTTGACTCGAGGGCCACAATGGGTTCTTAAACTGGACCGGAGGGCCGGAACAAAAGCATGGATGGAGTGTTTGTGTGAACTAATATAAATTCAAAGTAAACATCATTACATAAAAGGGTACGGTCTTTTTTTTCAATAGTTTTATTCATTTCAAATGGGCCGGATCCAGCCCGCGGGCCATAGTTTGCCCACTGCTGGTCTAGTGTGTTGGTTTGGCAAAAGCGCTGGTAGGACCAGTTGCCATCGTGGCTGCAGTGGGACGGAGGCGATCACCTCCCTTGCTTTGCATTGGTCCCTTGTTACAGCCGACACGTGCTGCCTTTAAAATTTGATAAAGATTAAGACGTTGGTAAAGCTGGTTCCCACCCTGTGCAGGTGCATCTGACGGGGTTTCAGGCTGTGTGCTGGCGCTCCTGGACGTAGTGAGGTGGAGCTAAGGAATTCCACTATTTACCTGTCAGCCTGCTGCGGGGACGGGCCGCTGGGGGAGGGGACGTGGAAACATGCAGTTTTGTTTGGTGCCCGTGCTTCATCCTCCACAGACGACCTTTAGGGAGCTGTCGCGTTACCTTTGGGCTTTAGACCAGCCTCTGAGAACCATGCTCTGTTCGGGCCTCACACGGCTTGTCAGTCCACCCGAAGCAGCGTGACCCAAGCTGACTTGCACGGCCTGTGCGGGGTGCCTGGCCTTGTGGGCCAGGGGTGGTGGTGTGTGGATTTGGACAAGAGGGAGTCTGCTGTCTGTGGGGCACAGTCCCCGGGAGCAGAGCAGGGTTTCTGGCCTGGTGTTTGAGGGAGAGAATGGAGTACACAGGGTCAGTCACAGGGCAGCAGTGGGTCCCCTCGGCTTCTAGAGCGTTCTGAGTTGAGACATGGGAAGAGCCTGGAGGGTGTGCCAGTGTGGCCAGCGCTCTCTGACTGTGGCTGTGCTGGCCATGTGCCCCTTGGAGCTCCTCTGTGAGGGGGCAGCCCCTCACTTCCATGGTCAGCTGAGGAGCCAGACAATTCTGCCGGCAACTGTGAGCCAGAGTGATGGCTGAGCCAGTAGTTGCCCAGAGGGTTCCAGCCGAGGCAGGGCTTAGGGGGGCTGAAGTCTAGTGGACGGAACCAGATGAGAGTGCTGGGGGAACCAGTAAGGGTGCTGGGGGGGCCAGGTGAGGGTCCTGGGGGAGCCAGGTGAGGGTACTGGGGGAGCCGGGTGAGGGTGCTGGGGGAGCCTGGGGAGGGTGCTGGGGGAGCCGGGTGAGGGTTCTGGGGGAGCCGGGTGAGGGTTCTGGGGGAGCCGGGTAAGGGTCCTGGGGGAGCCGGGTGAGGGTGCTGGGGGAGCCGGGTGAGGGTGCTGGGGGAGCCGGGTGAGGGGCCTGGGGGAGCCGGGTGAGGGGCCTGGGGGAGCCGGGTGAGGGTGCTGGGGGAGCCGGGTGAGGGGCCTGGGGGAGCCGGGTGAGGGTGCTGGGGGAGCCGGGTGAGGGGCCTGGGGGAGCCGGGTGAGGGTGCTGGGGGAGCCGGGTGAGGGTGCTGGGGGAGCCGGGTGAGGGTTCTGGGGGAGCCTGGTGAGGGTGCTGGGGGAGCCGGGTGAGGGTCCTGGGGGAGCCGGGTGAGGGTCCTGGGGGAGCCGGGTGAGGGTCCTGGGGGAGCCGGGTGAGGGTGCTGGGGGAGCCGGGTGAGGGGCCTGGGGGAGCCGGGTGAGGGTCCTGGGGGAGCCGGGTGAGGGTCCTGGGGGAGCCGGGTGAGGGTGCTGGGGGAGCCGGGTGAGGGGCCTGGGGGAGCCGGGTGAGGGTGCTGGGGGAGCCGGGTGAGGGGCCTGGGGGAGCCGGGTGAGGGTGCTGGGGGAGCCGGGTGAGGGGCCTGGGGGAGCCGGGTGAGGGTGCTGGGGGAGCCGGGTGAGGGGCCTGGGGGAGCCGGGTGAGGGTGCTGGGGGAGCCGGGTGAGGGTGCTGGGGGAGCCGGGTGAGGGTTCTGGGGGAGCCTGGTGAGGGTGCTGGGGGAGCCGGGTGAGGGTCCTGGGGGAGCCGGGTGAGGGTCCTGGGGGAGCCGGGTGAGGGTCCTGGGGGAGCCGGGTGAGGGTGCTGGGGGAGCCGGGTGAGGGGCCTGGGGGAGCCGGGTGAGGGTGCTGGGGGAGCCGGGTGAGGGTCCTGGGGGAGCCGGGTGAGGGGCCTGGGGGAGCCGGGTGAGGGTGCTGGGGGAGCCGGGTGAGGGGCCTGGGGGAGCCGGGTGAGGGTGCTGGGGGAGCCGGGTGAGGGGCCTGGGGGAGCCGGGTGAGGGGCCTGGGGGAGCCGGGTGAGGGTGCTGGGGGAGCCAGGTGAGGGTGCTGGAGGAGGCGGGTGAGGGTGCAGGATGAGCCAGGTGAGGGTGCTATTGCAGCTGGGGAAGCGGCAGCAGTTCTGGAATGAAGCTCAGAAAGGCAGGAGCATTGAAGTCCAGACTGGTGGAGCTGGGGCTGGGGGCGGGAGATGTGCTGGGAGGCGCTGGCAGCACAGCTGGGCAGGTTGACATTTCCGGGTTCCAGAGTGACTTTCTGGAAAGTTCAGTTGTGTGGTTGATGAGGAGACCAGGGAGAAGCGTCTGTGGTGGGATCCCAGCTAGAGGGCCCAGGTCCCCATGTCTCCGGGTACTGGCTTATTGGGTGAGGGTCCAGGGGAGGGAAGGGGGCTGCAGGGCTGGGCAGGCAGGCAAACTGCACACATTCATGCCTAAGTGTCCAAAACCCCACACGGGCTGCCAGTTTGCATGCTGGACAGCGACGCCTCAGCTTCTCTCCAGCTGGTGACCCCGGTTTCCCCACGCGCAGGGCAGGGCCCGCACCACCAGGCTGGCATCGGGTCCATCAGATAGCAGCGACGGAGCCTGTGGACCGTGTCAAGTATCTTCATGCACCCTCGGGAGAATGGTTAAAAAGTAATTAACCTAAATTTAGCCTGATTGTCATAAAGAAATGAGCCACATGAGTCATCCGTGACTGCCAGCCTGCACATGCTTGCTTCCAGGTGAGCGTCACCCGGGGACAGACAGCTGCCCACCGCCAGGAGCTCAGGCCTGCAGCTTCGGTCAGGGGGGCGCGGATACTTGCACACACCTGCTGACTTCTTGTCAAACCCTAGGTGGCCACGCCGGTCGCCAGGCTGCCATCATCCCCAGGCTGCCTTGGTGGCTGAGGCTGGGGTCGGGCCTGCCGCTCCTGCGTGCCAGCAGAGAGCAGAAGCCCATAGGATTGCCTGGCTGCTGGCCAGCCCTCTGTCCAGCTGATGGCCGAGGGGAGTTCGCACTGCAGCAGGACACCCTCTGGCACAGGACCCAAGGGTCTCAGGGTCTGGCCTGGGTGGCTACTCGAGCTGCCGTCAGATGTCACAGACATGCCCGTGGCTCTGTGGGGATCCAGGATGGAACGTGCTTCTCTTAGTCAGGATGGGCTGGTTCACGCTGCAAAGATGCCTCCAGAACTCGGGGCTCAGGGAGGCTGACTCCCCACCCTTCTACTGTCCAGGTGGTCCTCAGGGGTGCGCCCCACTGAGCCGCTTCTCCCTCCATGTGCACACACAGGCTCAGGGCGAGTGTGCAAGGGAGGCCACTGCCAGATCCACACATGGAGACAGCAAGACCCCACAGCTGACAAGCTGCGAAGTAAAAAAGCTTTTGTCCCCTTCCTGCACAAAGATGTATAAAGAGCTGGTGCTCCTACCGACAGCAAAGTGTCCACACACGTCCGTTACACTGGACGTGCAATAAAATATAGACACACATTAAAGTTAAACATAAAAATCTGAAAGTATTTTTTCAGTGCTTTCAAAAAGTTATTTGCTTCTGAGGTAGTTAAAGGTATATATTAAAATTAAAATACAAAGTAAATTGATTAATAATTTGCAAAATACAAGTTATAATGATTATAAAATATAAAGCCAAGTTATGAAAATTAGGCTCTTAAAAAGTTAATTCTTTTTAAAACTTAGTTAAATTTTATTGAAGAGGCTTTAAAGAAATATCTGGAATCTGAACATTCACGTGAAGTCACATGTCGGGCATGCCCGCCTAGCCCGCCGTCTACAGGTGATTCATGATGTGCAATGTTCCTGATGGCAACAGCAGCTTGCAAGTCCTGCACTAGCACCTGAGGACCTGAGCTGCCACTCAGGATGCAGAGAGAAGCAGGGCAGCAGCCGCCAAGAGCTGACCGGTTAATTCACTAGTGTCTGCTCTCACCTACGACTCTTCCTCCCATCAAGTCAGGCTCACGTCCAGCTCTGCAGCTGAACAAGCCACAGGCCCACCCCATCTCGGGACACGGCTGAGACCCCAGCTGGGCCGTGTGGGTGCCAAGCGCTCCCTCCCTCATCCTGCAATAAGTGTTGTTCCGTGTTTGTGACCTGCAGGCATCTGAAGTGTTCCCCAAAACAGCCGCCCTGCTGGTTGAGCTGCCCTCTGAGCTGAGCTGCTGGTTGTGAGCTGACCTCTGAGAGGCTGCAACATTGAAAACTCACCCTAGGCCCATACATCTGAGGTCAGACCATGGCGTCCCCATCAGGGCCTTGTAGAGCGGCCTGAGAGCCCGTTAAGAACTTGGCTTGAGAACCTGGTAGACTTGGGTTTGGTTCTGGATCCGCCTCAAAAGAGCCTGGTACTTCGGATGTGTGTGATCAACAGACCATTCTTGTCATTATTATCACTGTCATAGTTGTGATTACCATTGCTGCCCACTGTGGCTCCCCAGGAGACCTCCAGGGCTCAGGGGCTTCGACAGGAAAAGGCACTTTCTATTAAAGTGTCTTCCAAGTGCTGTGCTCCCCTGGATGACGGCACAGTGGCCGGCCTGTCTGGCCAGAGAGACACTGGAGCAGGGCCTGGGCCCCTGAGCAGCCCCGACAGCGAAGTGTGCGAGTTCCACGGGGGCCCTTCCTTCTTCTTTTATGGGCACAGACACGTGTTGAGACGAGTTGTGAGCCGGCTCATTAGCAATGGCACTGACGACGTCGCTCCCGGTGCTTCCCCCTTCAGAACGGGAGTCACATTCGGAACGCATCCAGCTTCCTCCCCTTCAGCCACCTGGAGATGCAATCACTCACTGTCTGCCAGATCCTATCTTCCCGTTCAAAGCCACAGGCCTGCCCCAGTGCTCAGTTCCTGCAGCAGGAGGTGACTCACGGCCTCGGATTTCACGGGTGGTTGTCCTTACTGGTTAAATGGCCACACACACACACACACACACATACACACATATGCACATACATGCATGTGTGCACACATGCATACACATCACATACAGACACGTGTGCACAGGGAAGGCTGAGAGTGGCAGCTTCCCCAGGTGGGGGCGGACAGGGAGCAGCCCAGCCATTGGCCTCTTGGGCAGCGGGTCCTGCAGTGTTCTGGTGAGTTGTGTGGGTACCTTCTCCGCATCGTGCATCCCTCCCTGTCCCCAGGTCCCTCACTAGAGGGAAGAATGGCCCCACCCCAGGCCGTTTACCCCAGGGAGCCGCGTTTGGTCACCTCTGTTTGCTCTGTGCACTCAGGGCCCTGGGCTGCTGCGCTTCAGGAGCTCACTTGGCTGGTGAGCGCACACCTGGCATTTCATTCACCGTTTACACACACCACTGCACCCAGCCACGGTGGGGTGAAGAATTAGGCTGCTCTATAAACCACCCTAGATTGGAATAGGAAGCCAGCCAGCCTCCTAAGCAATGGTGTCCAGGCATAGACCTAGCGCAGAGCTTGGAGGCAACGTGGCTTAGAGTCACGGCTGATTCACGGTCAGATCATAAGTGGAAACATAATGAGCCAGAGCTGTGTCTGGCGGTTTGACACCTGGTGAGGCCTCTGAATTGCGCAGTCGGGAAGCCCAAGTCCCAGCTCCTCTACCGCTCAGAGCCAGTGTGAGCGAGTGGGGGTTCCTGCTCCAGCCTGGGCCCTGGGCCCTGGGGCTGCCCGGGTGCGGAGGGGTATGGCAAGGGAGTTCCAAATCCACAGTGGTGGGCCGTGCTCCGCAGTATCGCCAGCTTATCAGGAAGGCTTGGCAGGTCCTTGCAGAGGAGGTGAGGCTGGAGCAGGGGAAGGCACACACACAGGGCAGGGCCGTCTGACAACCGAGGCAGAGGTTGGGGTGATGCCGCCATAAGCCAGGAACACCAGGGATTCTGGCAGCACCAGGAGCTGGAAGAGGCAGGGGGATCCTCCCCAGAGCCTGGGGGTCAGGGAGCGTGGCTTTGCCCATGCCTGGATCTCCACTGGCTGCCAGACTGTGAGAGGAGGAATTTCTGTTCTGTTAAGCCCCTCAGTTTGTGTTCGTTTTTTCCGGCTGCTCCAGGAAGCAAATACACCTGTCATCTCGTGTCTTATCCCTGCCTACCTGGCCAGCACCTCTCCCCCTGTGGTGCCCACCCTGTAGGCAGCACCCCCAGGACCCCATGGGGAATGAAGACGCTGTGTTTTCTGAGAGCAGCCGACTCATGATACACCCGATGGAGAGAGGACAGTCAGTCACTCCTCTCCCACTGCAGACTTCAACTTTGCAGCTTTGAACCAGCTAACAGCCGAGCGGAGGTGTCTCAAGTGGGAAAATCCTCCACAGGTTCTGCCCTGCTTTCACTTTGGCTCTGAGCCCAAACACAGCATCGCTTTCCTGCCTCCAGGGAGTGGGGGTAAGGGCTTCTGCTTGGTAGATGGGAGCCGTGGGGCCCGGAATGGGCATTTGCTCAGCCAGGCTGGCTGGGCAGGAGTTGCTGGAGCCCTGGACACCCTCGAAGACCGTTCCCCCACTCTTCATCTGACCCAGAGCACCCCTTCAGACTGCACCCTAACGTCCTGTCTTTCAGATAACTTCAGTGACGTCGTCAGTGGGCCTCACGCAGGTTCACTGGGTCTCATGGAGTTCCTGGGCCCCCGTTCTCACGAGCATTCACCTGCCGCCCTGGGACATGGACTCTTCACATTGAGAAGTCGGAGAAGGAACCACAGCTAAGGCCCCTCCAGGATCAGGGAGCCCACGCTGGGCTGTGCACAGGGCGGCCGAGATAGTGAAGCCCCTGCTTGTCCCTCCCCTGTCCCTGCTGCCCCCACTGCACCAAGTTCCCCCCTCGCCCCCAGCCCTTTTGCTCAGGAGCTGCCACTTTCCCTGATGGCATCTTGTCAGTTCCTGGAGCAGCTCCCAGGCATCTGCCTCTGGGGCTGGGGTCTCGAGACCCCAGGATCCTGTCCCAGCACTGCACAACGGGGTGGGAGTCGGGAGCAGGCGAGGGAGGCCAGGCAGCAGGGAGGGTTCCAGCTTTGGATAGAGAGGAGGCCCCAGGGAGAGGCTGGGCCTGGGGGGAGGCTAGAAGAGGGAGAGAAATTGGAGGGGCAGGTGGGAGAGGGCAGGACCAGAGGCACGCACCTCAGAGGTCTACCGAGCTGCGTGGGCCCGTCCACCATCTGGCCTACTTCCTTCCCACTCCAAGTCTAGGGAAGTGCAAGGAAAAACGTGTGTCCTGAAGGCCTGGGCCATGCCCTGCACCTGGCGTGTGGGTTAGGAACTATCACATGAGACAGTAAATCCGCCTGGAGAGAGACCTCCATGTGCCAGGCGCAGGGAACCGGCCTCTGCCCTGCTTGGGGGACTCCAGGATGAAGGTGTGAGCGTCCAGGGGCTGCGTGGCCTCTGAAAGTATCTGCCACGCTTTGTACTGACACAGTCAGCCCGATCCTTTGTGGTGATTCCCTTCTCCCTGGAGGGAGCTGGGCGAAGACCCGCCCACAGAGGGCCCCGGTCACCTGCTCTGCATCCACTCAGCCAGGCAGGGCGGCCACCACGGGTGTTCCTGTTGTAGGACCAGGAAATGGAAACAGCAAGGCAAAGGGTCTTGCCCTCCCTCTCACCTGTGGGTGGTGGCCCCCAGTCCAGAGGCCTGGCCTCAGGCAGAGAGCCACAGGGCCTGGCAGGGAGGCCAGCTTCCATGGGCACTGCCCCTTTGATGAAATGCCCTGTCCCCTGCAGGGAAGGTGGATGGAGGTGCGGGCCCCAGGTTGCAGGGAGCATCTGCTTGACTCTGACCAGGGAGAGGAACGCACAGGGGCCCGGGCTCACCCAGAACTGCAGCGCCAGCGCTGCTCGGCCCCACGGGAGGAGCTGGGCCTCCTGCACCCCAGGGTGCCCCCTCTCTGGATCCCCATAGAAATGGGCACAGCAGCGTGTCCTGCTCGGGGGCCGGGGCTGTTTACAAGGACGGCCTGAGTGCTCAGGCTGCCTCACATCGCCAGCTATATTGTCAGTAAGAGGAGAGGGCAGGAGAGGGTGTGTTGTATGCTGATGGCGCATATGCAGTGCATTGTAGTATATGATTCTTGCTGCATACTCCACGATGCTAAGTGATCACCTGACAGTGGGGTTACGGATCATTTTCTTTTCCTCCTTTTGGTCATCGTGATGAGGTTTCAGCAACAAACCTACTTTTACTTGTGTCATCAGAAAAATAAAGTTATTTTTAAAAGCACCTGTATGTCCAAGTGAGGTCATTTATTTGCAGGCTGTAAGAGACGAGGACTGTCCTAGACTATTGAGAAGGCTTCTCGGCTGACAGCGCCCCTCAAATCTGTCAGCGGGGAATAAAGCCGTAAATGCTCAATGGCTTTTCTGTCGCTGTTATTTTAACAGATTACACAAATAAGACATGAGCGCATGCTTGTTGAGCCACACAGAAGTGTCTCCCTCGCATGGGTAGGACCTGTGCTCCAAACGCAGTGTGATTCCAGAATTCCAGCTGAGAAAATGCAGTCGTTCCAGTCACAACACACTCCCTGTATTTGGCGTGTGCAGTGTGCAAGGAGCGTGCTTACCGTGGCGCCTGCCGCGCTCATCACGCCTCCACGCCCCCCGCCAAGGACATCTCTCAGCCAAGGCGAATATTTAGCTATCGTGCTGCCAGTGTTATTCCTGACACCGAGAAAAGGACTAACACCAGGTGTGCTTTTATGTATTTGCTTTTGTCTTAAATAAATAGTGACTTAACCTCTCTCTTCTAGGATGATGGTTTTTATGGGCTAAGTTGAAGCCCTAACCCCCAGTTCCTCAGAGTGTGACCGTATTTGGAGACGGGTCTTAGAGAGGCGATGGAGGTGAAATGGAGGTGGAATGGGCCCTGATCCACCATGACTGGCGTCCTTATAAGAGGAGGATATTAGGCTACAGACACTCGGAGGGATGGTCGTTTGTCAGGCACGGTTCACATGGGGACCTGAGCCTCCCTGCCCCGTGGCCTCTGGTGGCACACAGTCCTCCCATTGCCTCAGGCCCTCCCCTCCCTGCAAGGGGCTCGGCTCCTTCTAGAACCCTCCAGCTCCTCCTCCTGTCTTGAGGTTTTCCCTTTGCCGGAGAAGCACATGCCAGCTCCGACCCCTGTCCTCAAGAGGGGGGCCCACTCTCCTGGGGGGTGAGGTCATCACACCTGACCTCACCCTCTGCTGGGCGTGCCCCTCTCCCAGCCCAGCCATCACCAGCGAGCAGCCTGGGCCTGGCCATCGGGCAAGTGGCCAGTGGTCGGCCACCAGGAATCTCATGCTTCCTTCTCCCCCCGTGGGCCCTTGGGGAGGCATTCCAGCCAGTGCTTCCCCTCTGCAGTGCTCAGGTCCCCTGGCAGGGAGGGTGTGGCCTCTGCTCTTCAGGCCTCTTCCTACGCAGGTGCCCACGGTGGGCCTGACCAGAGAGGATGCGCGTTGTGCGGGGTCCGGGGTGCAGGGCGGAGGTGCACACCCTCCTCCTGGACTCTGGGCGATTCACATCAAACACTGGGCGCCTTTGTTCCTCCGGCTGTGCGTGCGCACGCGGGGCTTTGGTGCCCGGCGGCCTGGCTAATTACAGCTCTGCCCGCGCCCGCCCCTCACGCCTTTGAAGTGGGTGCTGCTGCCCGCAGGCCTCGCACCCTGGTAATTGCAGCTTCCCTCCAGGCCGGCTGCCGGTTGCTAAGTTTCCCTGGGTCTTTTCAGCAGGTTGTTGGGGAAATTACAATGCAGCTCAGAGCAGAAGGCAAAACCTATGCTTTTATCGGGGTTAGATTACTGTAGGTTAAGCTGTAAAGAATTTTAAGAGCATGCTCTGTGTGGTAAGGATAGGTTTTGCCTGGAGGTGGGACTGGTGCCCCTCACAAGCTGAAAATGACAGGCTTGGTGAGCCAGGGACAGGAAGCGGGCTGGCAGCCTCAGTGCGAGGCCCAGGCAGCGCCATTTGTCCCCGCGGCACACGTGTACCCGACACCCCTCGTCCTGCCTTCGGAGCTCAGGAGCAGCACAAGGCAGCAAGCCCTCCCGGCTGGGCTCTGGGCCTGTGCTCCCTTCTCATAACCAGCTGATAAGACCAACTCGAGTGACTCCACAAATGCAGTTGTTGGTATATGAAGCCAAAAGCCAGTTATGGGAAAAAATGAGGGAAATATTTCTTTCTTACCCCCCCCCCCAATTTGGTTTCCTATGAGAAAGCATCATGGGCGAGGCCTTAGCGATGACCTTCAGTAGAGGGTTTTGGTGTTCAGAAAAGTAGCAAAGAGAGAGTCAGTCTGCTGTCCTTTGTGGGACGGACGGCCTCCTTCAGCGCACGCCACATTTGCTCCCCAAACACGACTGTGACACCCCCTGTGAGCAAACCTGGCTGAGCCCAGAGCCTTCGAAGGAAAACTCCCAGGGCCCTCCTTGAATCGCAAATAAGACTCCATTGCTGAGCCCTCGGACAGGGCTTGCCCGGGTGAGTCCATAGGAAAGACCTCTTAGACTCTACGGCATGTTATTATAGGACCGAAGGGTGCAGAGACCCGCACACAATGCCTCGGGCACGCGTCACCTACTCGGGAAAGAGGGGCTCGTTTAGAAGAGATCCCACTGCTGGTACCCGCCCAAATGAGTCCCACATCGAAATTCCCAGAACAGTGGTTTCCAGACTTAAATTTAATCTAGGGGAATCTTTCCCCCTAAAGTGACATCACATGGGACTCCAATTTATAGGAGTACTAAAAGCAAGGCTGCTTCACTTTCTCAGCTCAACTTCCTCCGCCGCAGACCATGATTTAAGAAGAACTGCCTTAGCTGTAGTAGTCAGCGTTCTAGAAATAGAACAACAGGAGACATAGCCATATATGGACATATCTATATATTCTATCTATCTATCTATCTCTATCCATCCATCTATCTATCTATTCATCTATTATCTACCCATCATCTGTCTATGTATCAGGAGAGATATTTGAAGGAATTGGCTCACGTGATTGTGGAGGCTAGCAGGTTCATGAAGTCCAAAATCTGCAGGGTGGGCTGGCAGGCTGGAGACCCAGGGAAGAGCTGGTATTGCAGCTCAAGTCTGAAGGCCGATTTCCTCCCTCCTGAAGGAGCCTGTCTTTTTCTGGTCTTCAGCTGATTGGATGAAGTGCATTCACATTAAGGGCAAAGAAGAGACCCTGGTATTACCCCACCTCATAAACACTTTAATTCTAGGTCAGCACTGGGATCTTACTCTCCAGTTCCTACCAGTTCGTCTGTACAGGCCTCTGGCAGATCGCGTTCCTCTCCCCGCAGGCCCCTTTGCTGAGCGCTCTTCCTCTCTCCTTGTGGCACGCGTGAGGCTCGGGCTCTGTCCATCTTTATCTTTTATTGCTGTGCTATCTTCAGGGAGCAAGTCAATTTCTGCAACATCGAGTGATCCGCCCAGATTAGAAAGAGCACCAACACTGGGCAGCAAGACGAAGGTGCAGTTTTTGTAAAGATACAAAAGGAAAAGGCACCACAACCAAAGCAGCAAAGCACGTTCAGCAAACCTGTAGAAATATAAGACCTTTTGGATAAAGAGGAATGTTCTGTACCAACCAGGAAAGAAATAACTCAGGAGCATATAGTGGTCACAAACATATATGCACCTAACAGCACGGCACCGGAATTTATGGTGCAATAATGGACAGAGTTACAGGGAGACGTGGAACAGGACAGAGAGCTTGGGAACACACACACATATTCACACACCGTACGAGAATATAGCATATAAGTAAGTTTAGAGGATATTTACAGGAATAACACTAACATTTTTTTGATGAACTTAATTCAAGATTGGAATAAACAGAGATATATGTGTGACTGAGTCAGAAGATGTCATATCATAAAAATGTTCATTATTCTGAAAGTGATCTACAAACTTATACCATGCCAATGGGTATTCCTATGATGTTTTTTAATTGTTTGTTTGATTTTGGTTTGGGAGGTGAAGATGAGAACCAATAATTTTTAAAGTGCGTATGGAAGAGAGAATATGTGAGAATTGCTAATACATTTGTGCAAAGGGAAGGCTGATGCATATGTCCTGTATCTGTAGGCATGAACCCTTACTATAAAGACTGTTATTGAGATAATATGCTGGCAAAGGAAAGAGACCAAAGGATTTTAAAACAAAGGTTAATGGACTGGACCCCAGTGTACGTCGGAGCCTAATCCATCCTAAATGTGACATTTCCAGGTGGCGGGGAAGGGGAGGCATTTAATGAACGGTGCACGACAGCTTCTGGAAACGGAGTCCCACTCACTGCATTGCCCATGTTCATGCTCACACTCCAGACAGAATGGAGAGCGAAACATAAACACAACAAGACCCTGGAGACATTTAAAAATTGTATTTTAAGATCCATAGGTCTTAAGAAAATGTTACTGACTAAATAAAAGCTTAAAATACCTGGCAAAAGACAAAAGCACCAAAAAGCATTCCTTTAAAAAAAAAAAAAAAGCAATTAAACCAAAGCATCAAAAAAGAGGTGATAGGGATGAAATATTTGCAGCAACCGTTCAGCAGACAGAGAGTTAATGGCCTGCTGATCCGAGGAAATCTTTTGGTGACCGGAAAAATCAACTCTTATTCTCTTATTCAATAACCTCACGAGACCTCTCTCATGAAATCACTTTCAAAATGGATTTCTAACCTGCGTCTCCTGGAGACCCCGGACCTCACATGCGCCCCTCCAGGTGTCAGCGACTGATGGACCCAGGCTGGGTGCCAGGTGGGAGCCCAGGTAGGTGGCCATTGCTCACTGTCCAAGCCTGCCACCTATTCTAGTCTATCTAGACCCGTGGTCACATTTCCCCCCAGTATTCCACATCAGTGACAGGTTAACTTCATATAACCGCAGACTGGGGGAGTGCATGGCGTTAGCATCTTATTTTGGTAACATGGAGTTATCATTTCCAATTTCTCCTTTACCTGTCACTTCATCCCATTTTCCTAGAGAAAGCGTCATTCCCTGGCTGGGGTATGTTGAACAGCCCCCGAGGAGATGGGGACACACGAACGGCCACCTTCCGCCACGCAGTGATGCTCTCAGGGGTCACGCCATAAGGAAGCCCAGCCGAGAGCCTGTGGTGCAGACTCATCCACGTGGGTAAATAGCCTGAGCGGAACGAGGTGAGAGCGACAGAGGTCTTCAGCGGAGGCAGCAGGATGTGCTGGGGGGAAATTCTTGGGAGATGTCCTATTTTCTCATGGGAAGGCAGCTGGCGGACCCGGGTGGGCTGGTCTTCTGGCCTGATTTTGGGGGCTCTCGGGGCTGTGTCTGGCTCCCAATAGGAGATGTAGCCAGCCTGCTTCCTGGGGGTGATGCCTGACAACGGAAGGTCTGAGCAGGTTCAGGACAGTCGTGGCAGGAGCTCTGGTCTGTGACACTGTGGCAGGCCACGCTCTGCTCTTTACACCTGCGCTGGTCTAGTGGGTTCCTGGCACCTTAGTGTGTGGCAGGGGGCAGTGAACTCAGCGTGGAGAAAACGGGCAAGAAACCTGAAGCGCCTTCTTTGTTGCGAGGGCCTCAGAACCTTCATCGAGTGGCTGTGCTGGTGTGTCCCCAGGGAGGAGACCTGGAGGAATCCCACATCGAGTCTCCTGTTCTCACTGGGCACCTCGGAGCCTGCATGCTGGCAGCGTGTCTGCAGAAATGCTGGTGTATGTAGATTGCACTCATCACTTAATTTGCAGGCTCTCCCTCCCATGCAGGTCCCCCGACCAGGCACAGAGCCTGCAAATTAAGGGACTTGTCCAGGGCCATACGGGGCCCAGTCTAGAGAAGGCAATTCTGAGCACTTTTCTGCGTGCAGGCACGTACGTTAGCATTTTAAAATAGGAACGAGATCCCACTAATTACCCCGTTTGTCATCAAGAGCATTACTAGCATTACTGGGTCGGATGTAACAGAGGAAACCTTTCCTGGGAGGGTTCAAGGCACCACAATTCTGATGCTTCAAATCTGGTTGTTAAAAGGTGACACATGATCTCATTTTTATCAGCCCGTTAAAGGTTAGTGAGAGACTTGGAACCGGAGGTCAAGGGTCACCTGGTGAGGTTGACAGGTGTCACAGTGACGGGGCCGGGGTTTGTGGCCTGCACAAGTGACATCTCCCGTCCTGTGGGGAGTCCCCTGCCCTCCTGGCCTGCTCCTGCCCCACCCAGGGCCACTGTGACCCCCAAAGTTCTCAATTGGGAAAGAAGAGGAAAGCTCGATGATCCAGTTTGCACAGCTGCCTTTCCCCCCAAAGATCAGCCTTTCACATCTGGGGGGCCATGTCCTTCCTTGGATCAGATCGTGGCTCTAATGACTGTTACTGGGAGTGTGAGGTTCACAGCTCCTAAGATCCAGAGGGTCAGAGGGCCTTTGTCCCCACACTGGGTGCCAGCCAGGCCTGCGGGGCCGGGGGGGGGAGGGGTTCACCTGGGGCTGGGGATGGGGTTCTGTGTAATAAGAGCCACTTCCAGGTTCTCTTCACATGCAACCCCAGATAACTGAGACCGTATGACCATATGACCAGGACGAAAACTCTCTTAGTATCTGTTGAATATATATGTATACATATACACATACACATATACATATACACATATATATGTATAGATATATATATATATTCAACAGATACTAAGAGATACACACACACACACACACACACACACACACACGTCTATCATCTATCTGTATATTGACAGAGAAAGAGAGAGAGAGAGAGAGAGAGAGAGAGAGAGAGAGAGAGAGAGAGTGAGTGTGTGTCTCCAGGCACAGAGGTTGCTTTACAGAAAGAGCCTAACACTCCCTCCCTCCCTGCCTGTCTCTCCCCTGGTTGCTGCCTCTGTCTCCACCCTCCAGCAAGCCCCAACCTCGGGTGTGTGCTTTTCACAAACACCTGTGTCCCGAGCAGCCTCTGCCCAGACCTGGAGCTGGGGTTCCCCAGGGGCGCTTGGGGCTCACACGGCAACCCTGCATTTTAGGGGTCACTGAGAGGGGTCCCACTGACCCAGGGGCCGCTGCCAGTGCGGGACTGGGATGCCAGGGGTCTCCTACAAGGGCATAAGCCCCTTGCCAACCGCTGGGAACTCCCTCCCAGGCTGTCCCTGAGCCGCTGGGAGGGGCAGGCGGGCAGGCTGCTTTGTAAAGACCAGCCTCACTTCACGGCCGTCCGCCTGGAGCGCACCTCACGTCAGCTGCGGTTTGGAGAGGTCAGACTGGAGTGACCCCGGGCCTTGAAGATGCGAACCACCCGCTGCACACGCACGTGCACATTCCCCTCCCCCGGGCGACTCTCTTCTCATTAGCTGTTCCCTTGAAGGACTGACTTCCCTCCGGAGGGAAATTCCTGAAACCCAACAGTTGACAAACCCACACACCCTCCGGAGGGCCGGGCACCAGATAAAAGGGGGACGTCCACTGCCGAGAGTGGGGACCTGCCGCTGCCACCGGGGGACCCAGCCGAGCGCGGGCACCTGGGGCTGGGGCCCGGCAGAGCGTGGGGGCCTGTCGTCGGACCCCAGCACAGTGGGGCACCTGCAGCGGAGCCCAGCCAGCGCCCTCGGGGATCTGCTGCACCCCCCGCCCCAGCTGGTGGCCGAGCTCAGTCCCAAAGGCTGCCAGCGGAGCGCTGCCTGCGAGGAAAACTGGTTCTCTGAGTTTTTCTGGTTTGCTCTCCGCTCTCCCCTGGACGATCTATTTCTGTCTTTCCTTTGGGAAAAATGTGCTTTGCCAATGACTAATCGAGGCCCGTGCGGAGATGTTATCAGCTGTCACCTGCACCGCAGGACCCGAGCCCATGCGGAAATGAGGAGATAGACGCGGGCGGCTGCAGCCCGACCTGCCAGCACCACCTGCCTCCCCAGCAGAGCGGCTAGACGCGGGCTGCCGCCAGGGCCACCTCTGTCCCTGCCGCAGGCCCTGGCATGTGGCCATCCCAGTGACGGCCAGGGGCCCCCGTGCCAGGGCTGACCCAGGCGTCTGAGGAGCAGCTGCCTCCCCTCGGGCCAGGTGCGCACCCTGGATGGAGCTTGGGACCCAGACCCCTCATGTCTATCCTGCTGACGCTGTGCGCCGTGCTCCTGCCCCTGGTGCCTCCAGGCCGAGGTGGCCGGCGATGGGAGCCCTGCACAGGTAAGGGGCTGCTGCCCTGGGAGCCGGGAGGGGGTTGCTATGCACTCAGTGCCACTTCCTAACGCCATTCAAGGTCCCAGGTGCCCTCGGACAGGTAGGGGTGGGCCGGGCAGAGGTGGAGAAGATGAAAGAGAGCAGGGAGGCAATCACAATGGAAATTCGTCTTTAGCTGCTAACAGGGTGGGGACTTGGTTCAAAGAGTGAAGCAGCCGCCATCGGAGGCCCTTCACATGTATTTACCTGCTTGCCCTCCTGGGGAGGGGCCTTACTTACACCTGCTTTAGGAATGAAGCCCTCGAAGGAGGCGGGGAGCCCAGGTCTGCACTTAGCAATGCACAGGCCGCCCCCCAGCCTGGTAGTTCTGTCCCACGAGAAGTGAGGCAGATGGGAACAGCCCCAAACACACCTTCTGGGGCGGTGTCCATCAGAGCGGGGCTCCACTGGCCAGCTCACCAGGGCGGCCGGGTGGGCAAAACGGGAGGGGGGCAAATTATGCCTTTCAGAAAGGCCAGGTGGACTTGCTAATGACCATGACACCGTCAGACCTTCCTGGATTATCTACCAAGAGATTAAAAAAATAATAATTAAACAAAGCAAAGTAACAGGGAAACGAGGCCTGGTAGCCAGAAAGCCGGTTGCTGGACCCTGAGCAAGTGATGTAGGCACGTGCGGCCTCACGACCGTGGCGATGTGGGTGTCACAGGGCGCCACCGAGAGGGGTTGCTGTGTGCTTCTGTTTTATTTGAAAATTATTCATCCCTGCTTCCCTGGAGTCAGCGAAGCCCCTCCATGTCATGGCTCTCTGCTCTGATGGCACTTGGTTCCCAATGATGAGACCAGGAGATGCCCGATGATGACCTAAGTTGGAGCACTGACTGGCATGGGTGGGGGTGTCTATTACAGCCCCCAGCCCCCACCCTGAACAGCCAGGGCCCCCGAGTGGGAGGTGAGCAGCCCGTGGGGCGCTGGGGCAGCCGCTGCGTGGGGTGTAGGGGCGCCTGAGTAGGGTGCTGCACCTGCCCCTTTACTGTCTTGGGCACCAGATTTGAAAATCATGCAGGAGCCAGGTCAGCCTGTGGGAAATCCCCGGGCTTCACGCGATTGGAGCCCAGCTCCCTCCCGGGCACAGGGAGCAGCACGCGGGGCCCCAGCAGCCCCCGAAGGACCCCGCGCCGTCCTGAGTTCGCGGCAGTGTCCCGCTGGGGATGAGTCACTGACATGTACCTTCACGTTCCCTTCAGCGCTGGGAACAGAATCAACCTGCATAATAATAAAGGTTATTTATAAAGCCCGCCCCCTCTCCCCTGAAGGTACATTGCAAATAGTTAAAAGATGACCCAGTTCTAAATACCACCATCGAGAGAGGAAAGATAAAAGTCACGTAAGTAATATTGAACTACATTTGGAACACTCCCAAGACACTTGCATAAAGGCGAGTCAGGAGCTCAGAGAGTTAAAAACACCGCTTTGATTGCATTCAGTTTTGCAAAGCACACGAGTTACGCTGCAGGGTTGCGTGTGTATGTGTAGAGGCTGGACTTCACTGCCCTTTGGGCTTTTGTTCATGGACCTGTCATTGCGTGTATGGGAGATGCCGGGGCCTCGCCGGTGGTGCCGGGATTTGAAGTCCTGGCCCCGACTCTGTCCAGGTTGGAGTGGTGGCTGGTGGCTGACGTGCAGGTCACAGGACAGCGGTAACGGCTTCCGCTTGTGCGCTCCCCTCTCAGGAGGGTGCTGGCTGGGAGGAGGCCGCTTTGCTTGCCACCACTGTGCCTTCGCTCTGTCCTGGTCACACTCTCTCCCTAGTATCAGGTTGTAATTCAGGCCACTGCAGGGCTGTGGGGGCTTCCAGGCTAGGATTTTCAGGTCCCCAGGCAGTGGGGCAGCAGAGGGGAGAGAAAGCCTGGGCAAATGCAGAGGCTGGAGTGGCCCAGGAGTTGGGAGAACAGGGGATTATGGCCCAGAGGGACTTGGTGTCTGTATGGCTTCAGGAGGTACAGGGAGGGGTGGTGCAGGAGGCCAGGGGTGGGGAGGGAGGGCCTTGTCTGGACAGGAAGCAGGCCACTTCAGCTGGCTTTCGTAGGGTTGGGACTGCAGGAGCTGTGTTCCAGTTAAAGTGAGCGTGGGGTCTGGGCAGGGGTCACTGGGAAACTGGCCAGGACCATTCAGGTGTGGACTGACCAGCAACTCCCCAACTGATTAGCACACTGACCAGCAGCAGATCACCAGGCCCTTCTCGGGCAAGCTCATGGCCAGGGACACCTCCTGCGGGAAAGCGGTGTGGCTGGGACCCTCTGCAGAGGGGTGGGGCCTGGGGACTGGCTGGCCCTTCCACACAGTTTGTCTGGTGGTCAAGTCTCTGTCTCAGCCAAGCAGGTGGTCAGCATGAACAAGCCGCCAGGGGCCAGGGGCCAGGTGGGAGGTGCAGCCACTGGACCAGCCTCAGGATGGGAGGGGCTCCAGGTGGCCTGGGGTGTGTTGGGTGGGCTCCCTGGGTTGAGTGTGGCTGGCAGGATTCTGGGCCAAGATGCCTTTCATGCTATCGGCCTCCCTGACCCTTGGAGCCAGCCTGTGCCCTCTGAGGCTGGACCCCTCAGCAGGGGCCAGTTGCCTTGGGATAGAAAAGTTGAAATAGGGATTGCGAAGATCCACTCAGCTCCTATAAAAGGCCTGTGGTTCCCGCTGCATGATATGTGTGTGGGTGTCCTTTGGGGAGACACCTGGGTGGGCATGTTCTAGGGGGAGCTCTCCATCAGGGAAGGGGCAGCAGCGGTCATGGGTGGGGGCCGGGTGGTGCTGGTGGAAAGTCCCTGTTGTTCATCCCAACTCAGCTTGACCCAACCAGGCAGGAGGCCGAGGTGGAGAATTCTGTGGGAACAGCTTGACCCAATGCATCGGGGTCACTGACAGGCTTAGGGGAGCCGGGCAGGGAAAGGGGTAAAGTGGGGTGTCTGATGGGGATGGGGAGTCAGGAGAAGCGTGTCCCGCCTTCTGTGTTGTGTCTGTGAGTGTCGTCCGTCACCTGGAACCAGTCAGAGGTGGGTCCTCAGCCAGGACGCAGGGCCTAATCCACACGGCACCCTTCCACGCCCCCTCCTTCCCTCCTTCATTTGTTCAATATCTAGGCAAGGACGGCGCTGTGCCTGCCGCTGGGTCACAGCAGAAGGCAGTGCGTCCCAAGGGCTGGGGACTTACACCTCCATCGAACTGCAGCTGTGCAGAGCAAACAGCTGTGGCCCCCTGGGCAGGAGGCCGGGAGAACCCAGAGGCGCCACATGGCCTAGGCTTTCGGCCGGGGCCCCAGGGTGGGCCGAATGCAGGAGCGGGTAGAGGGGTCAGACCCGGTGTGCCCTGCGCCCTTGGAGATGGAGAAGTACCAGGAAACGCTGGGGACAGATTTGCATTGAAAGCCAGCTGGCTGGGAGGCAGTGGGCATTTGGCACCTTTGCAGCTGGGGCAGTAAGCAGGGTGGGGAGCGCCGAATCCTTTCAGGTTCTTTGTCCGTGGACTCCTTTACCAGGCGCTCTGTGGGGTGGGTGGTGTTCAGTGGGTGACTCCAGGTGTGAGTTCGGGCCGTTGCTGAGAGGCCCCTGAAACCCGGTCCTGGGGGACGCCCCCTGCTGGCGGCTCACATCCACAGAGTCCAGCCTTTTAGCCTTTGCAGTTAAGGAGCCGGTTGCCCCTCCCTCCTGGTCCGCCGTCCTTTGTGCGGTGCCCACCGGCTCCTGGGAATCTGAGCAGCAGCCCCAGGCCCCACTGGAGTCCCCGGAGGCCGGAGGCCGTGGAGGAGGAGGAGGCTGACCGTTCCCCTGGGCCCCGGAGTGGATGGCAACTAGGGACACGCCAGTCCCAACACCTGTAGCCCTGACGCTTTTCACGTATGTCGCTTTCAGCAAAAGTTCAAACGTGACATTAAATGTAGGACAACCCCTGCCCCGTCCGCGACCTGCACTCGGGAGGAGGCCCCAGCACACCCCTCTCCCTTGTTCGCCAAACACAAGTCTGAGGGACACCCGCCCCCTCTTCCCCCAGCACGGAGGAGCCGCGCCTTACACCAGGGCACCCCGTCACCCTGACACCTGTTTTCCTTTTAAAAATTCTCCGCTGTTAGGACAGGGGTATTTTTTAATTTTTTTTTTTGTCTGCACAGAAATCAGAAAACAAAGAATATTCATTTTTTCTAATGGAACCTCGTAAAGGTCAGAACCGCTGACTCTGTGGTTTCGATCTTTAAAAGTAAATCATGGATTTCCCCACGGTCTTTTTCCACAGTAAAGGCGCATGCGTCGGGTCTGGGCCGGTTTCCTGATGGACCACCCCATTTCCCGTCCCCTCTGCACCCCCTCCCGCGCCCCATCCTCCCAGGTGGATTCTGAGCCCCGGGCTTAGAGAACTCCGTGTTGGGGCAGGAGGCGCCCCCTACCCTTCTCATTCAAGTCTGGGGGGGGGGGCGGGTGGCGGGTAGGAAGACGGGACAGGATGCTTGGCTGTCACCCTCCGCACCCCAACCCCGCATCTCCGACTGCAGGAGCACCCCGAATGCGGGCTCTGGCCGTTAGAGCCCCTCCCTTCCCTCCCGGCGACTCTGTTAGCCTTTGCCCTGCGGTGGAGAAACTTGCGCGGGGGGGGTGGGGGGTGGTGGGAGGGGGTGTCCTCGGAAGAATCCAACCTAAGGAGCATCTCAGGCAATGCCAGGCGTACTTACCTGCCATTGGTGGTGGTGGTGGTGGTGGGCGGGGGGTGCCAACCTCGCTGCCCAGGTGACTCCAGGGTCGGCGTGCAGCCCGGGAGCCCCCTCCGCGGCCGCGTGGGTCTGGCGACGGAAGGGGGAGGCGGGGCGACCTGGAGGCGGGAGCTGCCCCCCTGGGGCGGGGGAGGGTGGGGTGGAGTGGCCCGCGGTTGGGTCCGAGGGGAGCACGGGGGACGGGAGGGTGTCGTGCTACTCAGAGGGGCAGGCGGTGTGTGCGTGTGAATGTGCGTGTGAATGTGCGTGTGAATGTGCGTGTGAATGTGCGCGCGCGCGCCGCGGAGAAAAACCCGGAGCATATCCACCCAGGAGATGAGATTCGTTTCACGCTCTTCCTCCCGCGGCTGGAACGGCGCCCTGACTTTGGGGGGGGTGAGGGGCCTCCCCGGCTCGGCGGCAGCTCCACAGCGCCCCCTGGCGCGGGAGTGAGCAGCCGGTGGAAACTGAGCAGCCGGTGGAAACGCTGCCCGGCGGGCGGGCGCTCGGGGACCCCTGCGCCGGGCATCTCCTTCCCTGGGAGTCTGCGTGTCGCGCACGCGGGGCTCGGGGCTGGGGGGCACTCCAGGGGCACCATTGGGGGGCGGGGGGACAGGCCGCGGCCGGCGTCCGCAGGGCGGAGCCGAACAGCGCCCAGGCGGCGGCTTCTCTGGCCACTGTTTCTGCCTGTTGTCAGGGCGGCTTCCGGACTCTGACTGCGCTGGGGGCGCCGGCGCCGGGTGGGGCATGGAATTCAGGGCCGTGAACTTGGGTGGGAGCTACTGCACCTTTATCGTCATGACTCCAACCCAGCAGCAGCAGCCCTGCAGGGATGTGCGGGTGTGCGCGGTGCTGGCGGCACCTGGGACTGTCACCCGCATCCTGTGGTAGATTTGGGGGGACATCTGTCCCCCATCCTCATGAGGCCGCCTTCCTCTTGTTGGTTAATACCTTAATGAACAGGCCACCTCACTACATACTTGTTTTAAAATATTTGGGTCCTAGTGGACTTCGCTCAATGTAGAGAGCGTGGATGGCTCTCTAATTAGCATATTACACTTTTATTATTATAGACTAGAGGCCTCGTGCACGGATTCATGCACCAGTGGGGTCCCTCAGCCTGGCCTGCAGGGATCTGGCTGAAACCGGCTCTCTGACATCCCCCTGAGGGTTCCCAGATTGTGAGAGGGTGCACAATCGGGGCCGGGGAGGGACAGTGGGAGGGCTCCAGGGCATGTCTGGCCTACACGCTCAGTCCCATTCAGCTGGACCCCAGCAGCAAGCTAACCTACCGGTCAGAGAGTCTGCCCCCTGGTGGTCAGTACACATCATAGCAATTGGTCGAACAGTTGAACGGACAGTCAGATAAACGGTCAGACACTTAGCATATTAGACTTTTATTATATAGGATACCTGTTTCCAAGAAGTGTCTTATGGATTTCCAGTGCCCAGAGAGGTCCAGGCCCACAGGAGGTTGAGTCCCCAGTTCACGGTCTCTGGTGGGGGGAGGGATTGCAGATGAAGTTGTCCAGAGGGAGGCTGCTAAAGGCTACAGTGGACAGAAGTCCAGGGAATTTTCTGGGCCCATAACAGCTGGGGAAATTGATTTCTTACCAGCCCTTTCATAGTAGGCTCCCAGGGGGAAGGGCCAGTGTTCCCCCAGGAGAGTGGTGGGGGCGGGCAGGGCAAGGTCCCCCAGGGAAAGCGGCCTCAGAATGTAAGCGGAAGGACGGTGGGCACTGGTCTGCATGAATCCATGCCATCCAAGTCTTGTTCCACTGGCAGGTTCCCTGAGGACCCCCACTTTGTGTGGGTGACTCTGGAAAAGCCAGCCCAGAGCAGGGGGTCTGGACCAGGTTCTCCAGGGGAGAGTACATGAGTGTCAGATGATCTCTTAAACCTGCTCTGAGGGTGGGGGCGCTCGCGTTGACCCGCCTTTGAAGAGTGCTTTGCTGGGTTTCTTGGCCTCCTCAGTGGGACAGGGTGTCATGTCAATAGCAGGGGAGGGTCAAGAGCGAGGAGGTGGCATTGGCTGGAGTATGGAGGCAGGAGGACCTCAGTTAGGAAATTGCTCTGTCCAGGAGTGAGGGCTGGGCTTGGGAAGTTTGGGAAATGTGGGGCCCACAACCAGACAGGCAAGGAAGGAAAACCCTCCAAAGGCAGCAGGCCTGGACCCCAGAGTGTGAGCCTTTGAATCGCCTCCCCTCTGGCTTTCACCTCTGACTTCTGCCACACTCAGGCTGGACCTAGGGCAAGGGTCCCCGTGGCTGCTGCCACACCCACTGGACATGGGGCTGGGGGAAGGATGTTGTCATTGGCCTGTGCAGGCACAGTCAGGTAGGTTTGGGACATTTGAATGAAATGAGGATGTTCAAGGGGAGATGGAGGGACAGACGCAGACATTTGGTTGAGTGTAGAAACCCTCTGTGTCAGCTCTGGCCCAAGAATGTCCTGGTCCCACAGCCTCCTGGCCCAGAAGCCAGCTTAGGGCCTGCACCCTGGGGTCCTCACCCTGATCAGGAGGGACCAACAGGGCCTGGGACAACAGGGTCCTCCCGCCAAGGGCCTGCTGTCCAGGGGGCTGCTGGCCATTTGAATCCCAGACATGCAGCACAGCCACCCAGAGCTGCCCAGAGGTGCAGACACAGGAGTGTGGGCCGGGGACCGCCCTGGGTGGGCCTCAGACAACATTGTTGGAAAAGCTCCCAAGCTGTGCCTTGTGTCTAAAGATGCAGAAGCCAGGGTTCTGTTAATCTGGAAAGCTGGACAAAACCCACAGCTAGGCCCAGAGAGAGGACAACAGTAGCCAGGACAGCAAGTTTATTCACTCAGCTCGAGACACGTGTATGAAGAGAGGAGGGCAAACAGCAGCTGGGGTGCAGGGGTCGAGACCAGGCAGGGGCCTCAGTAAGGCTATGGGAGAAAGGCCAGGAGCCATGCCTGTCAGAAACAACCTGGGACCCCCAGTGATGGGGAGCGTCATCTCAGCTTCATGGGGGCCTGATGTGGAGGCTGAGACAGGCTCAGCCTGGTTGTTGGGGTCTGAGGGTAGCGAGCGTTCATGCTGAGACACGTCCCAGTGCATGTGCTGGGTTAAATCCTGAAGGCAGTTGTGAGAGAGTGGGGGCTGGCCCTGGGGGATGTGCTCACTCAGCAGCAGGACTTCTGGGCCGAGGCGGGGACGCAGCAGGCCGGGCGGGAGCACACGGGGCGGCAGAGCAGGGACATGCAGGAGGACGGGCGGCAGCAGCTGGGCTGGCAGGAGGAGGCGGGGCCACAGCAGGAGGGGGCGGGCACGCAGCAGGCAGGCCTGCACACGGGGCGGCAGATGAGGGACACGCAGGAGGAGGGTCTGCAGCAGGATGAGGTGCAGGGGGTGGGCTGGCAGCAGGAGGAGGCCCCAGAGCAGACGGGCACACAGCACAGGGGCTTGCAGCAGACGGGTGTGCAGCAGACGGGTGTGCAGCAGACGGGCACACAGCAGGCCGGCTGGCAGGGGGAGGAGGTGCAGCAGGAGGACTGGCAGCTAGACTGCTGGCAGCATGAGGGTGTGCAGGAGCTGGTGCAGGCTGATTGGCAAGGGCTGGTCACCTGGCAGGGGCTGGACACGCAGCTCACTGGGGTGTAGACAAGGGTCAGGCAGGGGGCTGGGGCACAACAGCTGGGGACACAGCAGGTTGGCTGACAGCAGCTGGGGACACAGCAGGAGGGCTGGCAGCAGCTGGGGACACAGCAGGTGGGCTGGCAGCAGCTGGGGACACAGCAGGTGGGCTGGCAGCAGCTGGGGACACAGCAGGAGGGCTGGCAGCAGCTGGGGGCGCAGCAGGAGGGCTCACAGCAGCTCTCTGGACAGTCGTCCACCTGCCAGGAGGAGTCTGTGCAAGAGTCACTGGAGCCGGGCAGGCAGGCGCGGTTGCCATAGCTCAGGTTGCTGGAGCAGACGGACAGGGCGGATGTGACCATGGTGGGCAGTGGGGCTGGAGGCGAGCTGGGAGGAGGGTGTAGGTGTGTGAGTGTGAGTGTGAGTGTGAGTGTGAGTGTGTGAGGTGCCCAGGGCTGTCAGCTTTTATACCCTCCTCTGTGTGTGTGATGCCCCAGCAGGAAGCTCACCACGCGTTCCCTTCCTTGTTGCTGTTTGGAGCCTGTTCCTGGGGAACCCTCGTTAGGGCTGGTTTATTTTCTTAGGAGATGCTGGCCAGCTCGTAAAAGTCCTGCCTGTGCTTGAGGTTGGGTGGCCAGTGCTGACCAAGCCTGCTGAGTGGGCCTGAGAGACCAGGTTGGGGTAGAGCTGAGGCAGGTGGAGAGAGGGTGGGCTGCTGAGTGCTCATCGCAGGGACCTGGTGATGGGGGAGGGTAACTTGGATTCTGGGTCCCAGGAATGGCTCCTCATGGGAGTGCCTGTCTCTGGGGCATGTGGTCCCCTTTCTCTTGCATTGTCACCTAGTTCCTGTAGATGACGGAGAGAGGGGGAGGGTTGTGGCCAGTGCTGCCTGTGGTTGGCGCCAGCTGCCCCTGCCTCGGGTTGTGGCCTGATAGACAGGTGCAGCTTGGAGATGAGTGTCTTTGTGCTGTCCCTCCGCCAGCCGCGGCTCAGGCTGGCGGGGTTATGCTGTGGGCAAGGGCAGGGCGGTCAAGACACATGTAGGAAGGGAGAGGGAGAGAGAGAGAGAAACAGCAATGATGAGAGAGAATCATTGATTAGCTGCTTCCTGCACGCCCCCTACTGAGGGCTGAGCCCACAGCCTGGGCATGTGCTCTAACCGGGAGTTGAATCGTGACCTCCTGGTTCATAGATTTCTGCTCAACCACTGAGCCACCCAGCGGGGCTCAATGACATTTTAACCAGAATCCTTAGAAAGTATGAAAGCTAGCCCTGACCGGTTTGGCTCAGTGGATAGAGCGTCAGCCTGTGGACTGAAGGGTTGCAGGTTTGATTCCAGTCAAGGGCATGGACCTTGGTTGCGGGCACATCCCCAGTAGGGGGTGTGCAGGAGGCAGCTGATCGATGTTTCTCTCTCATCGATGTTTCTAACTCTCTATCCCTCTCCCTTCCTCTCTGTAAAAAAATCAATAAAAAAATATTTTTAAAAAAAGAAAGTATGAAAGCTATATGTATCATGCAAAATTTGTCATATGCAGCAGGTCCTCCAGCAATGATATTTCTCATTATGACGTCAATGCGATGCCGTGGGAACTTAACTCTTGTTTGTCTCGGTGCCTGTGGTTAAGTTGACGTTGTTATTTGTCATTTCACTTAAAACTGCAGAACCTCCCCACAATGCTCAGCGAGGCTGACTGTACATTCGATTTTGTGTCCTGGGGCTGTAACAATTGACCATAGACTTGATGGTTTAAACTGACCGACATGGGTCCTCTCAGACTCTGGAGACCACCTGTGCCGTTTCCTGAGCTGAGACCCCAGGTGTCGCAGCCCCCCCGGCCCCCAGGAGGCTCCAGGGGTGTCTTTCCTGCCGCTTCCAGCTGCTGAGGCTCCGGGCATATCTGGCCGTGATGCCGGCGCTCCAAGCTCTGCCTCTGGTTCTGTGTCCACCTCCTTGTCTGTGTGAGAAGGAAGTGCAGCCTCTCTCCCTGTGAAGCACACTGTGAGGCCCCGGAGGCCAACCTGGCTGGCCCAGGACTGTCTCCCATCTCAAGATTCTTAACTTAATCAGCAGCCTCTGGTCAGCCTGCAGAGTCCTTCCTCACCAGGTGACACCCACAGGTGTGGGGTGAGGACCAGGCTGTCTTTGGGGACGTTCTTGGCCCAGGGCAGCACTCTTTGCAAACACTCCATGTCTCACCTACCCCACGTGGTCTCTCTCCTGCTCCACCCACCCCTCAATCTCACTGCCTAATTTGGTGTGTCTGACCCTGGCAGGTCACTGTGGGCCCCCACTTCCTCTTCAACAAGATGGGGCCCCAGTGTACTCAGACCATTGTGTGATTGATTGATGTATGTATGTATGTATGTATGTATGTATATCTTCACCCTAGGATATTTATCCATTGATTTTTGTTTTTTAGAGAGAGTGGAAGAGAGGGGGAAAGATAGAGAGAAGCATTGATGTGAGAGAGAGACATTGATTGGTTGCCTCCTGCACGCACCCTGACCAGGGCTGGTGATTAAACCTGCCACCGAGGTGTGTGCCCTTGACCGGAATGGAACCCGGGACTATTCAGTCCACAGGCCGATGCTCTATCCACCGAGCCAAACCGGCGAGGGCCGTGGGGGTTTAGACACGTTCAGTGCTTGCTGCTGACTGGGTGCTTCACAAGGCCCCTGGCCTTCCTGTGCTTTCATCGGCCACATGGCAGCATCGCGCTTAGCGGGGCAACTCCGATTGCCGTTAGAAGGACCGGGATGCATCCTGCTGCTGGGCCAGCAGGTGGGTTTGACCAGAACAGGCACAGCAGGGGGCCGAGGCTTCAGGCCCAGTGGCGAGTTCACACTACCCGCCCTGCAGTAAGATTCGAAGCACTGACTTCCTGGGCGTCTAGAGCGTTCTGATGGAGCAGGAGGCCTTGTCCATCCTTCCAGACACGTCTTCCCCAGGCAGCCGCCTGCTGAAATAAGCTCCCAGGCTGCTGCTTGCGAGGTAGGTGGCTTTGGGTGGCAGGAGCGCCCCAGGCGGTCTGTTCTCTCCGCTTCTCTTGCTCAGGCTCCCCTCCATCCTAGCTGTTCCTGCTCGGAACTTCCGGTGAGGGCAGGACCACAGGACAGACAGGTGGCTCTGCCCAGCCAGGCGCAGTGGGAGCCGCAGGGCCGCTCACCTCTACCGGCGCTCCCTTCGCTCGCTCATGCTGTGCTGTGATGATGGGGGACCCTGGATGGCAGTTTCTCCCAAACCTTTCAGATTCGCCATCATCCTTCTCCCGATCAGCATCTCCTACTGGACAAAGGTTCATTTTCTTCCCAAAATGCACGTGCCCCTGGGAGCCCCCAAACACCGGCTCTGCTGGGGAGGTCTCACCCCAGAGCCTGGCAGCGGCAGCCCTGGGGCGCTGAGAGCTGGGACCCGGCCTGTCTGGGCTGCCCAGAGTCGTCTAGCAAGCAGGGGAACAAAGACCAACAGGAAGCACCTCGGGCTCAGTGGCAGGACCGATGTGTGTGTGAGGGGCGGGGAGTGGGGGCAGAGTCCAGAGGGTTGGGCAGGGGTCCCCCTCTGAGGCAGGGGTAGGTGGACTGGGAGAGGTGAGTGTGGAGGAAGTTCCCGTCTGAAGGTGTAAGTGCCCTGAGTCTGGGAGAGGCCCTGGGGGTGTGTCAGGAGAAAGAGCCAAGTCCCCATACCCTAGGGAAGTGGGCGGGTGATGGGCACAGGACTGGCAGAGAGTGAAGGGGCAGGAGGGACACCTCCTGGGGCTGAGGGCCAAGCTCTGCAGGGACAGGGCCCCAGGAGAAGGGATGAGAGTGAGGCTGGTCTCAGCAGTTGTTGGCAGGGGCAGCGGCGCGGTGTGCGAAGGGAAGGGACGGGTGTGTGGTGCAGGGGTGAGTAGGGGAGAAATGGGGCAGCCCTCTGCAGGGGTGCAGGCAGCACCAAGCGGGAGGGAGGACAGCTGGCTTTATTTATCGTTGTTATGTGGGAGGAGACTTCGGGATCTGTGTGATCCCAGCAGAATGCTCCAGAGAGGGGCGGGTTTAGCAGCGAGAGGAGGAAGGTGGGGCTGGAGGGCTTGGGAGGCAGGTCACAGTCTTGCCTAACCCCAATCCTCCAGGCTTGGCAGAGCGGCTGCTGCATCTCCGTGGGTGAGGCACTGAACCCCATGTCTTGCCAGGCCCTTCTGCAGGGAGCCTCCCCCTAAAGGGGCTTCTGAGGGAGATGCCCAGGGCAGTGTGATGACTGTGTCAGGACTGGCCACTGCCAAGTGCCTGAGGACTGACCGCCGGGTGGGCTCCTGGGAAGGGGGCTGCCCACGCTGAGGCCACCATTCCTGGCCTGGCCCAGGTCCTGCGGGATGGGAACCAGGGGCCAAGCCAGCACAGGCAGGGCCAGAGTAGGGTGCCTACAGCTGGGGTCTGGCAGGGCAGTGAGGGCAGGAGCCTGGCCTCTGTGGGGACTGGCCAGCAATTCGAACAGAAATGGCCAAAAGAGAGCCAAGTGCCATCAAGGTTAAATGCAGGTGAGTTTATTAGGTTTTCCAAGCAGCTTCTGAGGCGGTGAGGCCACTGAGGCTTGCACTGTAGACAGAGACCCCATCCTGAGCCCTGGGGCCCCAGGCGGAGTGTGGCAGTGGGCCTGGGCCATCCTCCTGGGCTGAGAGGAGGAAGGGCTGTCCATGCACCTCAGGAGTTCCTAAGTTCCCCATAGTGCCGGGATGGCCCTGGGGGTCGGGGGAGGGAGTCATGCCTGCTCAGCAGCAGGACTTCTGGGCCGAGGTGGGGACACAGCAGGCCGGGCGGGAGCACACGGGGCGGCAGAGCAGGGACATGCAGGAGGACGGGCGGCAGCAGCTGGGCTGGCAGGAGGAGGCGGGGCCACAGCAGGAGGAGGCGGGCACGCAGCAGGCAGGCCTGCACACGGGGCGGCAGATGAGGGACACGCAGGAGGAGGGTCTGCAGCAGGAGGAGGTGCAGGGGGTGGGCTGGCAGCACGAGGAGGCTGGGCAGGGGGTGGCCCCAGAGCAGACGGGCACACAGCACAGGGGCTTGCAGCAGATGGGTGTGCAGCAGGCAGGCACACAGCAGGCCGGCTGGCAGGGGGAAGAGGTGCAGCAGGAGGGCTGGCAGCTAGACTGCTGGCAGCATGAGGGTGTGCAGGAGCTGGTACAGGCTGATTGGCAGGGGCTGGCCCCACAGGTCACCTGGCAGCACTGGCTAGACATGCAGCTCACTGGGGTGCAGATGAGGGTCTGGGTGGGGACCAGGGCACAGCAGCTGGGGACACAGCAGGTGGACTGGCAGCAGCTGGGGACACAGCAGGTGGGCTGGCAGCAGCTGGGGACACAGCAGGTGGGCTGGCAGCAGCTGGGGACACAGCAGGTGGGCTGGCAGCAGCTGGGGGCACAGCAGGAGGGCTGGCAGCAGCTGGTGGAGCAGCAGGAGGGCTCACAGCAGCTCTCTGGACAGTCGTCCACCTGCCAGGAAGAGTCGGTGCAAGAGTCACTGGAACGGGGCAGGCAGACGCGGCTGTCGTAGCTCAGGTCGCTGGAGCAGATGGAGAGGGTGGATGCGGCCATGGTGGGGCGGAGTCTGGAGGAGGGTGTGAGTGTGTGAGTGTGAGGGAGTGGTTGTGAGGTTGTGTGAGCTGCTCAGGGTAGTCGGGCTTTTATATGGCTCAGCGGTGTGTGTTGTCCCGTCACGAGGGCACAGAAGAGCCTGCTTCCTTGTTGCTGGAGCAGGTCCCTGAGGACGCTTGTCATAGACCCATGACTGCTCAGCTCATTAAACCCCTGAGAGGTTGGAGGCCAGGGGCCCACAGAGCTGGGATGCAGGGGAGGCCTCACCACTGGGGCTGACCTGGGCATGGACACAGGGGGGCCAGGTGTTCCCCACAGCCCCGCTCTGAGCAGCTTTCTGGGGCTTCTTACTATTATTTCTCCTATTTCTCAACGCTCAGTGAATCATAAGCATGTTTTGTTCTTTTTTATATCCTGTTTATTTAGGGGTGTAATTCTCTCCTGCATCCACAGCAATGAATGGTTTGGGAGCTGTGTTGACTTTTATTGTATTAGCAAACACTTCAATAATAGCTCTGGCTATGCCAGCATCTATTCTGAGCAACTTCATAAATATTAACTCCACAACCCTCACAACAGCCTTGTGAGGTAGGAGCTGTTGTTATTTCCACTTTATAGGGGAAACTGAGGCACAGCTAAGAACTTGCACGAAAGCCACACTAGCAAGCAGAAGAGCCTGGGTCGGAACCCAGCGGCCTGTGTCCTTAACTATAAACTCCGCTCCCCAGAGAACAGAGAGATAGGGAAAGCCACAAGAAATCTGGATTCTGTGGGAGGGGTGGGGGGCGGATGAAGTTGGATTAGAACTGTGGTGTGAGGTTTATGTGGAAATGTATCGCGGGTGCCCGGAGAGCGGGGGCTAGCTCTGAGAAAGGAGCCTCTCCGATGGAATTTGAGGAAATGAGCATTAATTTACCTGCAGGGAGGAATGTGGACAATATGACGGTGAGGGGAAGCCACCACCCAGCAGGGGTGTCTAGGAGGCTGGGAGGTTTCCTTTCGGGAGGCAAGTGGTTTGTAAAGTTGAGAACAGAGACATTTTTGTCAACTGTAATCGAAAAATAAAATAAAATAAAAAGAACAAAGACATTCTACAGCCTTCTGTGTTGAGAACGCTGCAGCCCAGGGCTAGGTCGGGGCTGAGAGTCAGGGGGGCTGCTTGGCGGTGCCCAGAGTCAGAGGGAGCCCGATGCCCGCAGGCAGTGGGAGAAGCGAGGGCTGACCGAGTGGACTGGCCCCACTGAAGTGAAAAGCCCGGACCGGCAGGGTGGCCAGTGACGGTGGCATGAATATTCCCGCCGTGGCTGACTTCAGGCCAATAGTGGTTTAACAACTGGCTTGCAGACGTCCTGACGGTTGCACATCTGGTTCTTATAAACCAATGAGCTGGCACGCCTTGGGGGCCAGGGACTTGGAGATGAAAGGGGTCTCAGATGTGGGGGTCCTGGCACCCTAAGGGATTCTGAGCCAAGCTGGGGTAAGGGCCCTGGAATGTGGCCTTAGCATAATGTCCTCAAGGTCCATGTGTGTTGTAGCATGAATCAGACGTTCTTGTATTTTCATGGTTGAATTATATTCCACTGTGTGGACATCCCTGTCGTGTTTATCCATTCCTCCGCGATGGACACTGGGTTGCTTGCACTTCTTGGCTACTGAGAGTAAGGTTGCAGGAAGAGCTGAGTCCCCTTTTTCAGTTCTTGTGTGTATTAACGTGGGAGAGGAATTTCTGGGTCATATGGTAATTCTGGTTCCTTTCTCTGGTTCCTCTCAACACGTCCTCTCCCGTGAACATTCTGGTTTCCACTGCCTCTCATCCTGCTGCATGGACCTCGGCATTTCTCTATTCACATGTGTGTTGTGCTTTGTGACTCAGAGGTAAGCGTTTTTCTCATTCCCTGGAAACAATCTACATTCTCGAATGCTGTCTTTTCCCGGGTGTCCCTGGCCTGTTCCTCTGGAATGTCAATTAATTGAATAGTGAACCTTTTCTATCTTCCAAGTCTCGTAGCCACTTTTTAATTTTTTTTTAATATATTTTATTGATTTTTTACAGAGAGGAAGGGAGAGGGATAGAGAGCTAGAAACATCGATGAGAGAGAAACATCGATCAGCCGCCTCCTGCACATCCCCTACTGGGGATGTGCCCGCAACCCAGGTACATGCCCTTGACCGGAATTGAACCCAGGACCCTTCAGTCCGCAGGCCGACGCTCTATCCACTGAGCCAAACCGGTTTCGGCCACTTTTTAATTTTTAAAAAATACCTTGTTTTTGTATAATTTTCCAGGTCAGCATTCTAATTCATGCAAACTCCACGCAGCCTGTCTATTCTTCCATCTCACCCAGGCAGTGGGCTTTATTTCAATGACTTCACATATTTTACCTTTAGAAGTTGTATTGGATTCTCTCCAATATATCTTTCTAGAGCAGTGGTTCTCAACCTTCTGGCCCTTTAAATACAGTTCCTCATGTTGTGACCCAACCATAAAATTATTTTCGTTGCTACTTCATAACTGTAATGTTGCTACTGTTATGAATCATAATGTAAATACCTGATATGCAGGATGGTCTTAGGCGACCCCTGTGAAAGGGTCGTTCGACCGCCAAAGGGGTCGCGACCCACAGGTTGAGAATGTTGTTCTAGAGCAGGGGTGGGCAAACTTTTTGACTCGAGGGCCACAATGGGTTCTTAAACTGGACCGGAGGGCCGGAACAAAAGCATGGAGGGAGTGTTTGTGTGAACTAATATAAATTCAAAATAAACATCATTACATAAAAGGGTACGGTCTTTTTTTTCAATAGTTTTATTCATTTCAAATGGGCCGGATCCGGCTGTGCTAGAGGGTATCTTGTCCCTTTCTTATGTTTCCCGTTCTATTTTTTATTCATATGCACCCGATTTACAATTCTGTGGTCAAGATTCCCACCTCAAGGAGTCCTTGGAGCGTCTGTTGTTCTTATGACGCTTGGCCTGTGTGCGTACATGCTCTCATGTGTTTTGTGTTTGGGGTTATGGGCTCACACGTGAGGTTCTTGCATGATGTATGTTAACTCTGAAAAGCTCAGACTGAAGGTGTGCATGGCTCTAGAAAACGCGTGCCAGGATCTATAAATGCTGTCCGACTGAGCACGACAAGCTCCTGAGCCAAGCACGGGTAACGTGTCCTTGTTCCGGACACACGCTTAGCTGTGTCAGGTGGGGACACTGAGGTCACAGAGAGGCAGACTGTGCCCCAGGTGGCTATGTAGATGGCAGAGCTGCAATTCACACCCAGCTCCACCTGACAGCACAGCACTGAGCCCCTGGCGAGGCCGATGCCAGCCTCCATGAGGGAAAGGCGAAGGAGAAGGCTGTGAGTCCTACAGTGTGCGAGACACCACTGCTAGACTACAGGCTGAGAGAAGGCCAGGATGACAGACCATGCAGGAGGGCGGGCTCCTCTGTTCTGCTTCAGCTGAACGTTCACCCTGACCTGTGTGGTCACTGAGAGCCACCTCGCCCCCCACGGGACTGGACGTCCCAGCTCACGGCTGTCCGCCCTGGGCCGGTGCAGAGGTGCGTGGGAAACGTGGTCAGGCAGGAGGGCCTGGTGTCCTGCTCTTTATCGTTTCGGAAACCATGGCATCCCCAGCCAGCTGATGGCAGAGGCCAGCATACCAGCGTGCTGCTCAGGGAGCTGGACGAGGAGCCCATCGGCGCTGTGTTTGGAGAACGCACCACTTCTCTGCCGAGAGCAGTCCGTGGGAGAAGTGAGCTGCTGGGGAGTGGAGGGGGTCATGGCTGGGCTGTCACCACGCCCTGTGCTGTCTCAGTGTCAATCTCCCGGTGGCGGCCCTGCCCCCGAGCGCTCTTTCACAGGTGTGGCCAGGGCAGAGGCATGCCAGCCGCCTGCAGGAAGGACAGAGGTGGGCACCAGGCTCTGGCTACACTCACCATCCTCAGGAGGATGGGCCAGCCCAGCCCTTCATCCCAGACCCTCTTTCTGGAGGATGCACTACCCCTTCTCGCCCCAGGGGAGGGTGCTAACGGCGATTTCCAAGGAGAGAGTGCCAGATTAGTCAGTGTCTTAACCAGCCATCGGGTGGTTCCTGGCTCAGTCATCCAGGAGCCATGCAAAGACCGTGGCCATTAATCAGAGAGCAGTGATGGTGCCTGGAAAGGGTGTTCCCCTGCAGGGCACAGCTCGGCTGTCTACCAGGGAGAGGCTGGTGTGCCGGCCACAGCATCAGCAGCAAACAGGGGTGCAGCAGAAGACAGGTAGGCAGGCCATGGTGACCCCAGAGGAGGTCTCGCACATGGCGGGCTGGCAGCAGTCCGGGCTGCAGGCAGGCTGGCAGGAGGCAGCCGACCCATCTGCGGGCCAGCACAGCAGACAAGGGAGGGGAAAGCAGCAGGAGCTCCCGCAGCCCATGAGAGAGCAGCAGGCAGGGACAGGGACAGCAGATGGTTAGACCTGGGAGCAGCGAGCGTGGCACACGGTGGTGGTGGTGGGGGGGGGGGGGGAGGCGGGGGAGGGGGCTGGTCTGGAGGCTCCTCCCCCAGGGTGGCCTTTATTACCCGGGCCTTGTGTCTTGGCAACATGTCCACTGTTTGCTGTTATTGCTGATGTCACGTCCCTGTTTCTGTTTTGGGTGCCCCATGAAGCCAGTCCAATAAAGAAAGCCCATGTGTAGAAGGCAGCCTCTGAGCTGGATTGTCCAGTGCCAGGGTGGGGTTTTATTTTCTAAACCAGAGGCCCGGTGCATGAAATTCATGCATGGGTATGGTCCCTAGGCCTGGCCAGCTATCGAAGCGTGAGCATCTGGTGTGGAAGGACAGGTCCCAGCTGATCTCTGGGCCCTGGGAAGCACTTGGGCCCCCAACCCCCCGTACGCCCCCTCCCCCCCCGGCTCCCTCAGCGCCTGGGAGTCACCGCCGCCACTGCGGGGCAATTGGGTCCTGCTCGCATCCGCCTTGGCCTGGCGCCACCCGCTCACCTACTCCACCATCCCGCCATGGTCCCACTCTCATCAGGGCCAGCAGTGCCTCCATTGTCGCCTGCTGCCAGTGCTGCATCACCGACGCCCGCCATGTTCCATGCCCCCAGCCCCCAGTGGTCAGCATATGTCATAGCGAGCGGTTGAACTCTTGGTCAAGGGGACAATTCGCATATTAGGCTTTTATTATATAGGACTAGAGGCCCGATGCATGAAATTCATGCAAGAGTAGGCCTTTCTTCCCCCGGCTGCCGGCACCAGCTTCCCTCTGGCACCCGGGACCCAGGCTTCCCTTGCAGCCCTGGCTTCATCTGGAAGATCGTCCGAAAGAACATCCGGTCTAATTAGCATATTACGCTTTTATTATTATAGATAAGTCCACCTGGGACTTGGAGAGCAAGGCTTCCTGCTGCTCCTCCCTGGGATGGCCAGGCTCCACTCTGTACATGGCAGGGTTTGTGTGAGAGTTTCCTGCCCTCCCTGTTGTAGCAATTCTATTTATTTATTTATTTTTATTGTTGAGAGTATTACAGATGCCCCCTAGCCCCCTCCCATTGCTCCCCTTTACCCAGTTCCTGCCCCACCCCAGGCCTTCACCACCCTACTGTCTGTGTCCATAGGTAAGAGCTTTTTTTTTTTTAATCTGAACAATAAAGATTTAATTTTAAAAAAAGAAAAAAATGGGGCAATGGTATCACGGCCATCAGGGATTGAGCTCAGGCGAGGCAGGGCGGGCGCTGTGCCCCTGTCATGGCAGCCACAGCAGCCTGGCGGCAGGGGGAAGGGGGCCTGGCTGTGGGGGGCCTGAGAGGAGTCCAGGCTGCCAGCATCATTCCTGGACAAGAGCGAAGGCTCTGGCCCAGCTGGTTCTGCGAAAACCTCAGGGCAGGCACCTGGTGGCTCCCAGAGCCTCCTGAGCTTAATTACTTAATCACACCCTGGGAGTACTTAATGATACCACGGGAGTGAGCCTGCGAGCTGAGGGAGCCCGCGAGCTGGAGGTGGGTCGGGTGCGAGTTCCATAGGTAAGATCTTTAGTTCATCTCTTCCGGCCCCACCCTCCGCCCTTCCCTCTGAGTATCATCAGTCTGTTCCATGTTTCCATGCCTCTGATTCCATTCTATTCACCCATTTAGTTAATATTGTTCATTAGATTTCTTGTTCATTTATTTTGATTTTTAGACTTGATTATTGATATATATGTATCTGTTGCCATTTTATTGTTCATATTTTTTCTGTTCTTCCTCTTCCTCTTCTTAAATAATACCCTCCAACATTTCATATAATACTGGTTTGGTGGTGATGAACTCCTTTAGCTTTTTCTTGTCTGTGAAGCTCTTTATCTGACCTTCAATTCTAAGTGAGAGCTTTGCTGGGTAGAGTAATCTTGGTTGTAGGTCCTTACTATTCATCACTTTGAATATTTCTTGCCACTCCCTTCTAGCCTGCATAGTTTCTGTTGAGAAATCAGCTGACAGTTGTATGGGTGTTCCCTTGTAGATAACTAACTACTTTTCTCTTGCTGCTTTTAAGATTCTCTCTTTGTCTTTAACCCTTGGCATTTTAATTATGGTGTATCTTGGTTTGGGCCTCTCTGGATTCCTCTTATTTGGGACTCTCTGTGCTTCCTGGACTTGTAAGCCTATTTCTTTCACCAGGTAGGGGAAGTTTTCTGTCTTTATTTCTTCAAATAGGTTTTTAATATCTTGCTTGCTCTCTCTTCTCCTTTTGGCACCCCATAATGCTGCTGTTGGTACACTTGAGGTTGTCCCAGATGCTTCTTATACTTGATATTTTTTAATATTTTTTCTCTTCTGATTGGGTATTTTTTGCTTCCTCATATTCCAAATCATTGATTTGAATCTTAGAATCCTCTACTCTACTGTTGAATCCCTATAAATTGTTCTTTGATTTAGTTAGTGTGTGCTTAATTTCTGACTGGTCTTCTTTCATGTCTTTGACATTCTCACTAAGATCCTTGAAAGTCTCATGAAGATCCTTGAGTAACCTTATAACCATGGTTTTGAACTTTGTCTCTAATAGTTTGCTTGCTTCCATTTCTTTCATTTGTGAGGTTTCTTTGTCTCCTCATTTTGGCTGCTTCCCTGTCTCTGTTTCTATGTATTGGGTAGAGCTGCTATGTCTCCTGAAATTGGCAGAGTGGCCTTGTGTAGTAGGTGTCCTGTAGGACCCAGTGGCTCAGCCTCCTCAGTCACCACAGCTGGGCACTCTAGATGCACCCCTGTGTGGGCTGTGTGCAGTTTTGTTGCTGAGCCTTGATTGCTGTTGGCGTCTCTGGGAGGAGTTGACCTCCAGGCCAATTGGCTGGGAGGACCTGCTATGACTACAGTGGGAGAGCTGCCGTGCAGGATTCAAGGCCCAGCTGTGAAGCAAGGCAGGCTGGTGCTAGTGCCAGGTCTTGGACCTTTTATTCATAGGTTTGGGGCTGCCACCAGCTGCAGCTTGTTTAAGAGATTTTAGCGGAGCCTGAGCCAGGACCAGCCATTCATTTGGAAAAGCTGCTGCATACCACTTGGGTGGGGCTTCAAATTGGATTGGGCAGAACAAACAGTGTGGGCCACGCTGATATGGCTGCCAGTCAGCCCTGCGACAGAGGAGACCCGGTGTGGGAACAATGAGGCTTGTAAGCACCCCTGTCTGGAAGAAAGCCACCCCTGGATTCCTGCCCGGATGCCAGACAGTCCAGTTCCTTCATGTATGTGTCTGGGTCCCCCAGAGCCACCTGGTGCTGGAGCTCAGTGGTATCGAGTCCAAGTAAGTTTGTGCGCCAGCCCTTTAATAGGAACAGCTGGGTCTCCAGCAGCCTCCATATCTCTCAGCCACAATTCCTGCTGGATATTACAGCCTGTAGTTATGGGGACTTTTCTTCCCAGCTCTGGACCCTGGGATGGGAGTCTGATGTGGGGCTGGGATCTTTTCCCTTCTCCGGCAGCTTCCACAAAAACAACCTCCCTCCCGATTGGAAAACTGGCACACGTGGGTGTTGTACCAGCCTGCTCAGCCTGGGCTCCCCTCCAACTAGTCTCATTGTGCTTTCTTCTTTACTTCTCTAGTTGTAGGACTTCCATTCAGCCAGCTTCCAGGTGGTTCTGAATGATGGTTGTTCTGTATTTTAGTTGTAATTTTGATGTGGTTGTGGGAAGTGGTGAGTACAGGCGTTTACCGATGCCACCATCTTGGTTCTTCTCACCCCTGTTGTAGCAATTCTGGAGTTCAGAGGGCAGTGCTTTTCATCTGCCTCATGCAGAACCTGGAGGCCTGCTGAGAACTGGTTGTGGGAGAGTGCAGGTGTGGCCCGTCTGCACTGGGGGCAGCTGGGGAGGAGGCTCGCAGTCAGCAGCAGGAAGGGATGCCACAGGAGATGGATCTGCAGACCAGGGTGGGGCAGGAGGGCTGGATGCACCCAGAGGACTGGCAGGAGGAGGCCACACACACGGCGGGCCTGCAGCTCACGGGCAGGCACACGGGGGACTGGCAGGAGGGAGCCATGAACACCATGGGTTTGCAGCTCACAGGCCAGCAGGGCACCTGGCAGCTCACGGGCACATACACAGCTGGCCTGCAGCTCACAGGCAGGCACACGGAGGACTGGCAGGAAGGGGCTGTGCACACAGTAGGCCTGCAGCTCATGGGCAGGCAGATGGAGGACTGGCAAGGGCTGGGCGAGCAGCAGCCAGCCTGGCCGCCTGTGTGGCAGCTGGTGTGGCACGTGTTGTTGTGGGCTGGCCGGGGTGGGAGTGAGGGCGGAGATGTCTGCAGGTTTCTTCTCTGGCAGCCTTTATACCCAGGCTGTGGGCGTCCTGGCAACATGGAAGCACGACTGTTGACTTTTTCCTGCTTCCTCACGGCTGCTTCCTTGTGTTTCCAGCACCTTCTTTCCCGGAATGCACTCTCCTGTGTGAGGCTCCACATAAACAAGCTTGGCTCCGAGGCCGGGTCCCCTCTGTAAGCAGGGTGTTCTGGTTTGACTCCGTGGGCTCCTGGGGTTTCTCCAGGCCATTATTGTGCACAGAGCACCCTGGCTCGCTCCAAGAACCATGTCCTTTTAGCCATTTGTGTCTCATGCCCTTAGTGGAGACGTGAGGCAGTCATGTAGGCTGAGCGTGTATTCCACACAGGAGGCATTAGAGCAGGACTCTGCAAACTGAAGTCTGCAGGAAGGATCTGGCTGCTGCCGTGTGTGAATAAAAGCTTTGTTGGACGCAGCCACGTCCCTGTCCCTGCGTCTGTCTAAGGCTGCTTAGGTGCAAGCTGCTGAGCAGTTATGGGAGAGACCTTGTGGCAGCAAAGCCTGAAATGCTCACTATCTGCCCTTTGCAGAAAGTTTGCCTGAAGTCTATGCAGAAATTGACTTGTTTATGCAGCAAACAGTCCACACCGTGTGCAGGCAGTGGGGCCATCCTGGCCTCAGGAGCCTTCCAGGGCAATGAGTGAATGCGCGGATGGAGAAATTAATGCACAAAGTAATTCCAGGGAGGAAAACAGGGGCAGCAGAGAGTGAGGGGTGCTGGCGGGCGGCTGGGCCTCTGTGAGTGGGCGACGCTGAGCAGCACTGGGTGATGTGAAGGGCAGTGTCCCAGGCAGAGGCACCCGGGGATGTGAGGGCACTACTGCAGAAATGGGCATGCTCGGGGAGCGATGGGGAGCCCCATAGTCTGAGGTGCTAGGGCACAGGCGCAGGTTGAGCGATTCAGGTCATGCCACCCGAGCTGATGAAGAAGAAAGAGTTGGTGAACTCGAAGACACTCAGTAGAAAGTATCCAATTGATGAAGAGGAAAAAGAAAAGAAAAGGGCCTCTGAGAGAACATTAAAAAAAAAACTAACGTAGAGATACTTTTAACCCAAGAGGAGAATGACATGGAGACATATGAATGTCTTAAAGAAATATGGACAAAATCCCCAAGTTTGATGTGGAAAACCCTAACTGATAGATGGAAGATCCCAGAACCCCAAAGCCCCAGCGTTACTTGGCACTATGGACTCCAGAGTGAAACAGCCATTTCACAGGCCCGCTTCTCTGTCTGCGGTGACCGGGCAGGCACGCGTCACCCATCCTGGAAGAGTGCGGAATGGACACGTAATCAATTAGGAGACAGTTCGTGTAAAACACTTAGCACAGACCTGGCACCAAGCTACATCGTTACTATGTCATTGCGGTGACGTGGTCCTTGCGCTCGCCCTGGGGAGCCCAGCAGCGTTGGGAAGACCTTCTGAATCATTGAGTTTCCACATGTAAACGGGGGACCCCCAGTGCAATGAGTGTGACTGTGCTTACGTGGACAGAGGACAGGGTATGTAAAACTGGGGAGGACCTTGACAATCATTGCTGGGTCCCCTGTCCCACAACGATGGCCCTTCGCTATCCAATCTGGGCTCTGGTTCCAGAAATCATAGGACCACTGGGTCTCGGCGACCTGCAGCCAAGAACGAGCTTCCTGAACACCCGGGGTCACTTCAGCCAGGTAGAGGCACACAAAGCGGGAAGAGGAGAACCCGGTGAGGCAGCCACGAGGAAGGCGCCATGCGGCTGGTTGCAAGGACACTGCTGCCTGGTGTAACGCTCGCCCCGGGAAGGAGCCTGCAGACCAGCCCTGTCCTCTGCCACCATGTGCCACACCAGCTGCCCCACCAGTCCCCTGGGCTGAGTTGCTGCCTGCGGCCCGCCCCTGGGCTGCGGGGGCTCCTGCTGTGCCCCCCATGAGGCTCTGCTGTGCCTGCCAGTGTGCAGCTCAGCCACCTCCTGCCAATGGGCCTGCAGCTGCCTGTCTCCATGTTGCCCAGCAGCCCTCCTCCTGCAGCCTGGCCAGCTGTGTGCCCAGCCCCTGCCAGGCGACCAGCTGCATGTCCCTGGGCCTCCAGGCAGCCTCCTTTGTGCCCGTGAGCTGCAGGCCCATTGTGTGTATGTCCCCTCCTGCCAGTCCTCTGGATGCAGCCCGCCGTCCTGCCACACCCTCATCTGTAGACAGGTTCCCTGCTGCACACCGTCCTGCCACTGAGCCTGTGGCCTCCCAGGATCCCTCCTCATGGGGCCAGGAGCAGCCGGTTGCACGGACTCCTCTGAGTCGGCCCAGACGTTCACTTCCGACCTCCTGGATCCCACAAACCACTTTGTAGCACGGCCACTGGATCTCAGCGAGCCAGGCTGAGGGACTCGCCCCCAGTTCATCCCACTGGCAGGTGCCGCAGTGCCCAGGCCCCGCACCCTCCAGCAGCCAAGGCCTAATAAATATCGGAGTGTGATGCTCACCGAGTGTGCCGAGTGTGGCTGTGTCCCTCCTTCAGTGTCTTTCCCTGAACTCCTTCTGGGTGTGGTTTCCGAGGATTCTGGAAAGTTCCTTCTGCAGAGAGGGCAGGGACTGACCCTTCAAAGGCCACCTCAGAGTGATTGGGGTGCTCCTAGTGGCCAGCCACATGGCTTCCTTTGTCCCACATTGTCCCTTGAGCTTATGAGTTCAGTTCTTCGCCAGCTCTGGGTGAGACTGAAGGCAAATCTCTAGCTTGCTGACCTGACCCCACTTAGGTAAACAGGTCCCCTCCTCCCCTTCAGCTAAAGCCAAGACTGCACATTCCATTGAAAAATATGGCTCCGCCCTAGTCGGTTTGGCTCAGTGGCTAGAGTGTTGGCCTGCAGGCTGAAAGGTCTCGGGTTCGATTCTGCACATGCCCAGGTTGCGGGCTCGATCCCCAGTGTGGGGCCTGTAGGAGGCAGTTGATCAATGATTCTCTCTCATCATTGATACTTTGATCTCTCTCTCTCCCTTCCTCTCTGAGATCAATGAAAATATATTTTAAAAACAAAAAGTAAAATATGGCTCCTTCCCCCAGTCAGCAGAGAGGGCTCGATGGGCAACTTCCGTGGTCCCCAGAGATGTCCTTGTCCTAATCCCAGAACCTGTGACTATGATGCTCGTAGGCAAAGCGACTTGAAGATGGGCGCCAATGAAGGGTTTTGCGATGGGAGATGATCCCGGGTGATCCAGGGGTCCCAATGTCATTACAGGGACTTATGGGAGGACCGGGCTACAGAACAGGAGGCCCCAGGAAGATGGAAGCAAGACGCTAGGCTGCCGGCTTAGAGCATGCAAATGTGGAATGTGGGGGGACCTCTAGGAGCCGAGGGGACAAGGGACAGGTTCTTCCCCGGAGCCTCCAGAAGGGTCCAGTCCCGCCCACGCCTTCACTTCAGCCAGAGAGACCCGTAGTGGGCTCTGGCCCCCAGAGCTGTGAGACAATACATTCGCTTTGTTGTAGCCACTGTGTTCATGGGCACTTGTCCTGGCCACAGGATAGACCCAACCTTCGTTGCACAGTCGCCGATGTCCACTCTTCCCCCGTGATGCTGGTGGCTGCCATGTGACCGTCAGGGGGTGGAGAAGCTCAGGGGAGGAGCAGGTGGCGTCCGGAGCGGGTTGCCGCTGGCTCCCCTTGGCCCAGCTGTGGGGACTTTGAGCCGCTTCTATTTCTGTGGGCTCCTCCTGCTGGCCAGGGAGGAAGCCCCACTCCAGGTGATCTGTTCCCTTCTTAGGTGCTTAGCAGCAGGGGGGCTCCTGGTCAGGTCTGTCCTGCTCCAGGCTCTCCCCTGGCCTGCGTGTCCACCCTGTCCTGGGCCCCAGGGTCTACCCGGATCATGGGGACTCTTGGGCAGCATCGCCCTTAGTCCTCCCACCCACGGAGCCTCCAGCACAGATTCCGGCCGTGTCTGACCCAGGCCGTGGTGGTCCTCCTGCAGGGGACACTGTCGCACAGCTCTTGGCCAACAGGGTTTCTGCTGCTCCCAACTCCCCTTCACCTGGACGGGCAGGTGGACAGACATGGGCAGGAGCCCACGTCCCTCAAGGTCCAAGCCTCCAGCACCCACGCCCGCCTCCTGGGCCCAGCCTTGGTGGGCTGCCCACTGCGGAGAGGGTGGGCCGCTGGGTCGGGAAGGGAGACAAGCGTCCAGCTGCTCTGAACTTGGATTGGAGAGTGTCTTCATTGTCTGGCTCCTACCAGATGGAGCACCCAGAGCCCAGATTTGGAGTGGCCCAGGGGGCGCAGGGGAGGAGACAGCAAACACACATTTCCCGGCACAAACATTTTATTGATTTAGCAACTGGCTTTTGTCACATGGAAAGCAAAGCACCAGTCCTGCAGAGGAGGCTCCTGGGGCCCCAAGTCCACCAGTGAGGGGTTTATGGGTCCTCTCTTCTCAAAATCGCCTGGGGCGCATGTTCAAATCCAGCAGAGGGGGGGAGGGGGAGGGCCTGGCACCAGCAGAGAGGGGGAGGGGGAGGGCCTGGCACCAGCAGAGGGGCTCTGGGGGCTCCCGGGAGAGGAAAACTGTGCTCAGGAGCAAGGAGAGCAGCTCCAGAGGCAGAAGATGGAGCTGCTCAGCAGCAGGACTTCTGGGCCGAGGTGGGGACACAGCAGGCCGGGCGGGAGCACACAGGGCGGCAGAGCAGGGACATGCAGGAGGACGGGCGGCAGCAGCTGGGCTGGCAGGAGAGGGCGGGGCCACAGCAGGAAGAGGCGGGCACGCAGCAGGCCGGGCGGGAGCACACAGGGCGGCAGATGAGGGACACGCAGGAGGAGGGTCTGCAGCAGGATGAGGTGCAGGGGGTGGGCTGGCAGCAGGAGGAGGTTGTGCAGGGGCCGGTCTCAGAGCAGACAGGCACACAGCACAGGGGCTTGCAGCAGACAGGTGTGCAGCAGACGGGTGTGCAGCAGACAGGTGTGCAGCAAGCGGGCTTGCAGCAGACAGGCACACAGCAGGCCTGCTTGCAGGGGCAGGAGGTGCAACAAGAGGGCTGGCAGCAGCTGGGGACACAGCAGGTGGGCTGGCAGCAGCTGGGGACACAGCAGGTGGGCTGGCAGCAGCTGGGGACACAGCAGGTGGGCTGGCAGCAGCTGGGGACACAGCAGGTGGGCTGGCAGCAGCTGGGGACACAGCAGGAGGGCTGGCAGCAGCTGGGGGCGCAGCAGGAGGGCTCACAGCAGCTCTCTGGACAGTCGTCCACCTGCCAGGAGGAGTCGGTGCAAGAGTCACTGGACCCGGGCAGGCAGGCGCGGCTGCCATAGCTCAGGTTGCTGGAGCAGACGGACAGGGCGGATGCGGCCATGGTGGGGCGGTGGGCTGGAGGTGAGCTGGGAGAAGAGTGTGTGAGGGGGTGAAGGTGAGTGAGTGTGCGAGGTGCTGGAACTGTCCAGCTTTTATACCCCTCCCTGGGTGCCTGTGTTGTCCCCGCAGCAGGCTCACGCCCTCCCTTCCTTGTTGGTGTTTGCGCTGTGAGCACCTTCATTATTGTCAGTCCTCTTGTCATGAGATGTCCTTGCTCAGATCATCAATGTTTGTTCCGGACGGGCTGGTTTCCCGGGCCTGAGTCTGACCCCTGCAGGGATGCCTGGTAGGAAGCCACCGCTTCTCCTTGGCTCACCCTTTGGTTTCCACCTGGAGGGCACCTGGGGCAGCTGGGCCCTGGGGACGCACTCTGTGGGTCCAGCCTTTGGTGCCCTCACCTGCGCTGGAGGCCTGGCCTGTGATTGGAAAAGAAGTTGAACAGGCCTGGCCTGTTCTGAGGGAAAGGCAACGTGAGGACAGGCCCTTGCTGGGGGTGGTCTGTGAACGTCCATGGTGTCGGCCGAGGGCTGCAAGGGCGATGAGGCTGAGGACAGGGAGGGACCTCCTCTCGCCAAGAAGAGGCAACTTCCAGCGGGCCTGGCCCCTGGGTTGTTAGGGGACCAGATTCACAGGTGGACCTGTGGGTCCTGAAGCTGTGGGCAGCTCCTGGGAGAGGCACGTCCCGGGCAGCACCTGTGGGTGGGGTGGGTTAACCTGGAGGAGGCAGGCATGGACGAAGCTGGGGGACAATTCATCAACCACAACCCAAAAGGAACCTTCATGAGATATAGATTGAGGATACTGAGCTTCCGGAAAATATTTGCAATATGCATGTTTAGTGTGAACATTAAAAAGTCCTTACAACTAAAGCAGAGTAAGATACAAAAGGATCAAATACAAAATTCAAAACACTCAGATTTTTAATAACTATAGGCAAAGCTATTCATCTTGTTAATAATTAAAATTTCTCAAATTAAAACCTAGCTGTTCCCCCTGTAAGATCAGCCAAGATTTACAATATGCTCGTCATGTCCAGTGCAGCTGAGCGTGGGGCCTCGCTCTTAGGAGCACCTAAAAGGTGTGTTTTTCATGCCTGTGTGATAACACATAATGTAACATTTACCAATGTAACCATTTCAAAGTATACAGTTTAATGGCATTTAGTGCAGTCACAGTGTTGTGCAACCATGACCCCTCTCTAGTTCCAGAACATTCTCATCACTTAATAGTAAATCCTAAGCTATTCAGCAGTCCCTTCCTGCCCCTGCCAACCACTACTCTGCTTTTCTTCTTATGGATTTGCCCATTCTGCACATTTTGTGGAAAACGAATCATACAAGATATGGCCTTTTGTGTCTGCTTATTTCACTGAGCACAAAGTTTTTCAAGCTTCGTCAGGTTGTAGCAGGTGCCAGCGCTTCACTCCTTTTTATGGATAAATGATATCCCATTGTATGGACATACCACATTTTTTTTATCCCTTCATTAGTTGATGGGGGCATTTGAGTTGTCTCCACCTTTGGCTGATATGAACAATGCTGCTGTGAACATTTTTGTGTAGGTTTTTGTTTGACCACCTTTTTTCAATTCTCTTGGGTACACACCTAGTAATGGAATTGTTGGGCCGGATGGTAACTCTATGTTTAACTTCTCAGGAACTGACAGACTATGTTCCACAGTGACTGCATAATTTTGCATTCCCAACAGCAATGTATAAGCATTGCATTTCTTCACACGCTGGCCCACACTGTTGCTGTTTATTTAGTTTTTAATTAGAGTTACCCTCGTGGGGATGAAGTGGCGTCTCATTGTAGTTTTGATTGGCATTTCCCGAATGACCAATGATATTGGGCTTCCTTCCACGTGCTGTTGGCTGTTTGTATGTCTTCTTTGGAGAAATGTCTATTAAAGTGCTTTGCCCATTTTGAATCATGTTGTCTTTTTGTCGTTGAGTTGTAGGAGTTCCTTATGTCTTATGTAGACTGGACTCTTATCAGGATTATAATTTGCAAGCGTTTTCTTCCATTCTGTGGGTTGTCTTCTCACTCTCTGGATACTGCCCTTCAATATAACAAACTTTAAAATCTTGATGAAATCCAGTTTTGTTGATTGTGCTTTTAGCGGCCAAATCTAAGGTCATGCAGGTTTGCCCCTATGTTTTCTTCTTAAAATTATAGTAGCTTTAGCTCTTATATTTAGGTCTTCAATCTATTTGAGTTCATTTTTTCTTTTTGGTTGTCAAATGATCTTTAATTGAAATATTTTCCTTTGTAGTTCTTAACTAGCGGGGCATTTCCCTGCCCCACTGCTCATGTCATCTATGATGTCATGAGTGTGACGACGTCAACATTGCAGCCCACAGACTGGGCAGTCCCCAGGATCCCTTAAATGGTTCCAGAGAGTTCTCTAGCTAAAGATCGGTGCTGCTGGGGTCCAGCCCCAGCGGGTCCAGGGGTCCCCAAAGGTGTGGATGGAGTCGGCGAAGAAGGAATGACACGGAGACAGCGTTCAGTTGATCAGCAGCCTAGCCAGGATCTCTAGCCAGGATCTCCAGCCAAGTTCTGGTCTGGATCTCCAGCGAAGTTCTGGTTAGGATCTCCAGCCAGGTTCTGTGTCCATGTTCTCTTGCTAGGGTCTCCAGCCAGGTTCTCCAGGTTCTCCAGCCAGGTTCAGTCACCAGGTCCTAGTCAGGTTCTCTTGCCATGTTCTATCCAGGTTCTGTAGCCAGGTTCTGTCTCTAGGTTCTGTGGCCAGTTTCTGTCCAGGATCTTTTGCCATGTTCTCTCCAGCGAAGTTCTTCTGTCTCTAGGTTCTGTGTAGGTTCTGTGTCTAGGTTCTGTGGTTCTTGGTTCTGTCTTCTAAGTTCTGTGTCTTGTTGTCTTGTTACATCTGTATTTATACCAGTTGATTCAATCCTATCAATCTCTATTCCAAAGGTTAGGGCGTTTCTTATCTCCATTCCAGGGAGTAAAGATTATGTAGCTTAAGCATGATTGTTCGTAGTTAAAGTGATTAATTACCCGCCTGGCACTTAGTTAAGGGGTTTTATTCCCTCCCTAACTTCAGGGGAAAATCCCTACCTGGGGAAACAACTTTTCTCAGAGAGGTGACCTTGGTTAAAACACATAGTGCCCAGAAGGTGAGCAAACATATTAAGAACAGTATGCCATATATGCCAGGTCCCTTGAAACAGCAAGGAGGGACTGGCTCCTGGCACGGTGCTGCATCCGTCGGGCAGTGCTGACGATCTCATCAAAAGGGGTGTTTCCACTGCGCCTCGTGTTTTCTTGCTTTTTTCTGTCTCGTTGCAGTTGTTTGAGGGCTTTGATGATCAGGGCTGAGGCAGAGGCACTACCTCAATCTGGGCCCGTCTGTCCTGAACAGGCAGTTTCATTGTAACCTTAAGATCCTTCCCATTGGTTGCCTTAGTGATGTCGTCACCAACCTTTTTTAGAGACAGGCCCGGAGGTCAGTCTTGGGGGCCAGCACAGACATAGCACCGATTTCCCCCTGCTGCTCAGGTATCTGACTTCAGTCTTGTTGGGGTTAAAATTCGGCAGCACGGTGGAGGTGGCTGATGTCAGATAAACCCAGATTTGTATGAAGAAACTTGCACCTAAGGCTTCTCTGAGCCGAAACTGAGTTAATTTTTATATAGGTGTGAGCTAGGGTTCAACTTCACTCTTTTGCATGTAAATATCTAGTTGTCTCAGTAACATTTGTTGAAGAGACGATTCTTTCTCCATTGAATGGTCTTGACACTACTGTTAATAATCAATTGGCCATATATTTGTGGGGTTTTTTTTTCTGGACTCTCAATTTTATTCCATTGATCTATATGTCTATCCTTATGCCAGTACCTCTGTTTGGATTACTGTAGCTTTATAGTAAGTTTTCTTTCTTTCTAATTTGGATGTCTTTTCTTTTCTTTTCTTTTCTTTTCTTTTCTTTTCTTTTCTTTTCTTTTCTTTTCTTTTCTTTTCTCTTCTCTCCTCTCCTCTCCTCTCCTCTCCTCTCCTCTCCTCTCCTCTCCTTTCCTTTCCTTTTCTTTTCTTTCTTTTCTTGCCCAATTGCTCTGTTGAGAACTTCCAGTACAGTGTTGAGTAGAAGTGGTAAAAGTGGGCATCCTTGTCTTATTTGTCTTAGAGGAAAAGCTGTTAGTCTTTTATCGTTGAATATTGTCAGCTGCGGGTTTTTCATAATGTTCTCTGTTATGCTGAGGAAGTTTCCTTCTATTCCTAGTTTGCTGAGCATTTTTTATTGTGAAAGAGATGGTTTTTGTCAAATGCTTTTTCTGTAGCATTTGGGATGACGTGGTTTCCCCCTACATTCTATTGACCTGGTGCATCACACTGATGGGTTCTCACATGTTGAATTATTCTTGCATTCTTGGGATAAATCCCACTTGCTCATTGTGTATAATTCTTTTAATATAATGCTGGATTTGGTATAATTGTATTGGATATTGGTCTGTAGTTTTCCCTTGTTATCTTTCTCTGGCTTTGACATCAGGATAATGCTGACCGACCTCATAGAGTAAGTTAGAAAGTGTCGCCTCACATGGTGTTCTTTGGGGTGGATGAGAAGGGTGGGTGCCATGTCTTCTGTAAATATTCAGCAGAATTCAGCATTGGCATCACTGGGCCCTGGGCTTTTCTTTTGGGGAAGGTTGTTTATTACCGATTCAGTCTCATGACTTGTTTTATGTTTCTTCAGCTTGTCTATTTATTATTGAGTCAGTTCACTCACTTTAGGTCCAAAGGTACAAAATATATTGAAAATGAAAGATTGAAAAAAGATATTTAATGCAAATAGTAGCCAAAAGAACTCTGAATGGTTATAATAAAATGGCAAAATAGATTTTAAGTCAAAATTATTGTCAGAGACAAATAAGACTTCAACTATTGATAAAAGGTCAATATATCAAGAATATTTGACAATTATAAACATATATATCTAACAACAGACTTCCAAAATACATAAAGAAAAAATTTACAGAACTGAAGAAAGAAATAGACAATTCCAATTCTACAATAATACTTGGAGACTTCAATAAGTCATTTTCACTAATTAAAAAAAATGAAATGGTAGAACAACTAGATCAAAGATCAAGAATGAGCCCTAGCCAGTTTGGCTCAGTGGATAGAGTGTCGGCCTGCAGACTGAAGGGTCCCAGGTTCGATTCTGTCCAAGGGCACATGCCCTGTTTGCAGGCTCGATCCCCAGTAGGGGGCATGCAGGAAGCAACCAATCAATGATTCCCTCTCATCATTGATGTTTCTATCTCTCTCTCTCCCTCTCCCTTCCTCTCTGAAATCAATAAAAATATATTTTAAAAAAAGATCAACAATGAAATAGAGGACTTGAAGAACACTATAAAGCAACTAGACCTAACCGACATGTATACAACACTCAACTCAACAACAGCAGAATACACATTTTTCTTAACTGCACATGGGATATTCTCCTGATTAGACTATATGTTAGGCCACAAGACAAATCTCAGTACATTTAAAAATATTGGAATCTCACCAAGTATCTTATCTGATCACAACGAAATGAAACTAGAAATCAATTACAGAAGGAAAACTGAAAAATTTACAAATATGTGGAAATCAAACAACAAAGAAAAAACAAATGGGTCAAAAGAAGAAATAAAAAGGGAAGTAGAAAGTACTTTGCAATGGGTGCAAATGAAAACATAATAAACCAATATTTAAAGAATATAGAAAAACAATACTCAGAGGAAAATTTATAGCTATTGGCACAATTAAAAAGAAGAAAGATTTCAAATCAATAACCTAACTTTACACCTTAACAAACTAGTAAAAGAAGAGCAAACTAAACCCAAAGCAGCAGAAAAAAGGAAATAAAGATAAGGACACAGATTAATAAAATAGAGACTAGAAACACAATAGTGTGATCAATGAAACCAAAAGTTTATTCTTGCAAACAACAAAATTGACAAAACTTTAACTAGATTGGCTAAGAAAAAAAGAAAGAAGACTCAAATTACTAAAATCAGAAGTAAAAATGGGGCATTTTTACTGCCCTTACAGGAATAAAAAGGAGTATAGGAGAATACTGTGAACAACTATTCACTAAAAAGTTTGACCTAGACATATGGGAAAATCCTTAAAACACACACACTACTGAAACAGATACCTTACTGGTGTTCTTTATTTCTTCATATGGCTCCAAGTTACGGATTAGTACCCTTTTATTTCAACCTGAATTATTATTTCTTGTAGGGCAGATCTACTAGTAATCAACTCCTTCAACATTTATTTATTTGGATATGTCTTAATGACTCCTTCATTTTTAAAGGACTTTTTTGCTGGATAGAGACTTCTTGATGGACAATTTTTAATGCACTTTAAATATGGCATCCTACTGCCTTCTGGTCTCACAGTTTTTAGATGGGAAATTGGCTGTCAATCTTCTCTCTTGCGTTTTTTAAGATTCTCTCTTTGTCTTCTAGTAATTTGATTATAATGCATCTCAGTGTGGATCACTTTGAGTTTATTCTGTTTGAGTTTATTGAGCTTCTTGGATGTAGAGTCCTGTTTCATCAAATTTGGGAAGTTTTTGACCATCATTTATTTATTTTTTAAATCATCACTCAAGGATACGCTTTTATTGACTTTTAGAGAGAGAGGAAGGGAGAGAAAGAAACATTGCTATAAGAGAGAAACATTGATTGATTGCCTCTCATATATGCCCTGAGCAGGGATCAAACCTGCAACCTAAGTATGTGCCCTGATGGGGAGTCAAACCTGCACCTTTTGGTGCATGAGACAATGCTCCTACCAACTGAGCCATCCAGCCAGGGCTTGACCACTTTTCTTACAATTTTTTTCTGCTCTTTTCTCTACCTCATCTTTCTGGGACTCCATTTAGTATTTGTGGTTGTGCTTGATGGTGTCCCACAGGTGCCTTAATCTCTATTCATTTATCTTCATTTCATTTATTTTATCTTCTCCTCAGACTCCAGTATTTCAGTTGACCTATCTTCACTCTCACTAATTCTTTCTTCTGCCCGCTCAAATGTGCTATCCAGACCCTCTAGTGAAGTTTTCATTTCAGTTATTGTACTCTTCAACTCTGAATTTTCATTTGGTTCCTTTTTATATTTCTGTCTCTTTATTAACATACTATATTTGGTGAGACATAATTTTCTTGGTTTCTCTTAACTCTTTGTCCATGGTTTTCATGAACTCTTAGAGTATATTAATAAAGTTGATGTAAAGACTTTGTCTAGTAAATTCAATTCCTGGATTTTACGTGCCTTGTAATTTTTTTGAAAACATCTTGAATATTATAATGTGACTAGAGGCCCAGTGCACGGATTCATCGAGGGACACTGATGGGGTCCCTCGTCCTGGCCTGCACCCTCTTGCAATCCAGGACTCCTCGGAGGATGTCAGAGAGCCGGTTTCAGCCTGATCCCCGCAGATCAGGCCGAGGGACCCCACTGGTTCATGAATCTGTGCACCAGGCCTCTAGTATGCATATAAGATCTTTGTATAATCTCTTCCCACCCTCCCCCTCTCCCCTTTTCTCTGAGATTCATCAGTCTGTTCCATGTTTCCATGCCTGTGGTTTCCACTCCTGTGTTGAGCCTCCGCCCCCTGATGGTCAGTGCGCATCATAGCTACCGGCCAGTCAGCTGGTCACTTAGGCTTTTATATAGAGAGAACTTTTATATAGAGAGATAATTGACATCAGATTCTCCTCCCTCCATATAGTTTGTTGTTGCTGATTGTTGTGGCTTTTTGTTTGTTTGTTTAGCAACTCTTTTAAACTATTTTGTAGTGACTGTACTCTTTGTCATGTGTGGTCTCTGTTAGTAGTCAAATAGTAATTTGACAGATAGTTCCTTAAACACCTGGATCCCCCAATTTTATTTCCCCTCCCAGTCTTTTTAGCTGGGCTCTGTTGGAGCATGCCTTCAACCCTCAACTAGACAGTTTACAATTCTGCCTTTACCTTCACTTTCTGCTTGCTCAGAGCTTGAGGTGCAGTCAGAGGTGAGTATTTAAGGCCTTCTTAGGTCTTTTCTGAGCACTCACCCCCTCATATGTACTTAGGGAGCTTTGAGACTCCCGGGAATTGGTGGAAGCTTTGAAAACCTTATTCTTGAAAGCATCTCATTCCCCAGCTTGTCATTCTAGGCTTATCAGGGTGTCTTCTGTTTGCCACAGCTGATACTCTTCCCTCGGGTGCCTTAACTTCTTTACTTGACAAACACTGCCCATGCGCATGCCTCTATACCTTGAGGAAGTTCTGAGTTGGGAGAAATAAAGGCAAGCCCTTTGCGTGAGTCCTTCAACAAGCCACCAGGCAGGCTAAAACAAACAACCACGCTTACAGCGGTTCTCAACCTGTGGGTCGCGACCCCTTTGGCAGTCGAGCGACCCTTTCACAGGGGTCGCCTAAGACCATCCTGCATATCAGGTTTTTACATGACGATTCATAACAGTAGCAACATTACAGTTATGAAGTAGCAACAAAAATAATTTTATGGTTGGGTCACAGCATGACGAACTGTATTGAAAGGGCCAGAAGGTTGAGGACCACTGCTAAGACAAGGTCTGCCGTGCTCCCTCCAGCACCAGGACTCACCGGGAACAGCACAGGCTGCTGAATTCAGACTGCGGCTGAGCGGGGATGGGGTGGCGCAAGGACTGCGAACACGCTGCAAAGTGGTTCTATGTGGCTGCACCTGCTTTTTCTCTTGACAAAGCATTTCCTTGGCTGTTTTAAACCTTTGACCATTTTCCAGAGTTTAGATACAGCTGATTCTGCCAGCTTTGCCCCCCTCCCCGCCCTTCCGCCCACAGTGCTTTGAGGAGGGGAGCTTAGAGTTTCCTATTTTCTATGTTTTCTGACATTTTAGTGGCACAATTTTGAAAAGCCCTTAGAAGGGCATTTGTCAGTATCTCTCAGAATTTAAAACTGGTGAACATTCCGACCTAGAAATGCCACGTCAAGCAATGTAAGCGCCATGAAAACCTGCACTGGTGCACATGGGTATACTGTACGTGAGGACCCTCACCGTGGTGTTTGTAATAATCAGGACTAGAGAGACCTTAAATGCCTGTCCATCTGTACGGTGCATAAATTGATAATGGCGTGCCCACACTTTGGGAGGATGCATACCTCGGCAAAGGAATCATGATAAAATATGTTTCTTATCAAACTGGCAAAGATAGAGAAATGTGAGTCTCCATGTTGCAAATCTGTGCTATTTTATTTTTTTATTTTTTTTTTTATTGCTTAAAGTATTACAAAGGGTATTACATATGTGTCCATTTTATCACCCCGCCCTAGACAGTCCCCTAGCCTCCCCTATCCCCCAGTGTCTTATGTCCATTGGTTATGCTTATATGCATGCATACAAGTCCTTTAGTTGATCTCTTACCCCCCTACCTCCTGCCCCCCAACCCTCCCCGGCCTTCCTGCTGCAGTTTGACAATCAGTTTGAGGCTGCTCTGCCTCTGTATCTATTATTGTTCAAAAGTTTATGATGGTCTCTATTATCCATGAATGAGTGAGATCATGTGGTATTTTTCCTTCATTGACTGGCTTATTTCACTTAGCATAATGCTCTCCAGTTCCATCCATGACGTTGCAAATGGTAAGAGTTCCTTCCTTTTTACAGCAGCATAGTATTCCATCGTGTAGATGTACCACAGTTTTCTAATCCATTCATCTACTGATGGGCACTTAGGCTGTTTCCAGATCTTAGCTATGGTGAATTGTGCTGCTATGAACATAGGGGTGCATATATCCTTTCTGATTGGTGTTTCTGGTTTCTTGGGATATATTCCTAGAAGTGGGATCACAGGGTCAAATGGGAGTTCCATTTTCAGTTTTTTAAGGAAACTCCATACTGTCTTCCATAGTGGCTGCACCAGTCTGCATTCCCACCAGCAGTGCACAAGTGATCCTTTTTCTCCACATCCTCTCCAGCACTTGTCGTTTGTTGATTTGTTGATGATAGCCAGTCTGACAGGTGTGAGATGATACCTCATTGTTGTTTTGATTTGCATCTCTCGGATGATTAGTGACTTTGAGCATGTTTTCATATGTCTCTTGGCTTTCTGAATGTCCTCTTTTGAAAGGTGTCTATTTAGGTCCTTTGCCCACTTTTTGATTGGATTGTTTATCTTCCTTTTGTTGAGTTGTATGAGTTCCCTATAAATTTTGGAGATTAGGCCCTTATCAGATATGACATTGGCAAATATGTTTTCCCACACAGTGGGTTTTCTTATTGTTTTGTTGATGGTTTCTTTTGCTGTGCAGAAGCTTTTTATTTTGATGAAGTCCCATTTGTTTATTTTCTCTTTAGTTTCAAGTGCCCTAGGAGCTGTGTCAGTGAAGAAATTGCTTCGGCATATGTCTGAGATTTTGTTGCCTTTGGATTCTTCTAGAATTTTTATGGTTTCCTGTCGTACATTTAAGTCCTTTATCCATTTTGAGTTCATTTTTGTGTATGGTGTAAGTTGGTGGTCTAGTTTCATTTTCTTGCATATATCTGTCCAATTTTCCCAACACCATTTATTGAAGAGACTATCTTGGCTCCATTGTATGTTCTTGCCTCCTTTGTCAAATATTAATTGAGCATATTGGTTCGGGCAGATTTCTGGGCTCTCTATTCTATTCCATTGATCTATATGCCTATTCTTGTGCCAGTACCAGGCAGTTTTGAGAACAGTGGCTTTGTAATACAACTTGATATCTGGTATTGAGATCCCACCTACTTTGTTCTTTTTCAGGATTGCTGCAGCTATTCGGGGTCTTTTTTTATTCCAGATGAATTTTTGGAGAGTTCGTTCTAGATCTCTGAAGTATGCCGTTGGTATTTTAATGGGAAGTGCGTTGAATTTATAGATTGCTTTGGGTAGTATGGACATTTTAATGATGTTGATTCTACCAATCCATGAACACGGTATGTTCTTCCATCTGTTTATGTCTTCCTCTATATCTTTTTTCAACGTCCTGTAGTTTTCTGAGTAGAGGTCTTTTACCTCTTTAGTTAAGTTGATTCCTAGGTAGCTTAATTTTTTTGGTGCAATGGTAAACGGGATTGCTTTTATAATCTCTCTTTCTGAAAGTTCACTACTGGTGTATAGAAATGCCTCAGATTTCTTGGGGTTAATTTTGTATCCTGCTACATTGCCAAATTCATGTATTAAGTCTAGTAGCTTTTGGATGGAGTCTCTGGGGTTTTGTATGTATAATATCATGTCATCTGCAAATAAGGACAGTTTTACTTCCTCTTTTCCAATTTGGATGCCTTTTATTTCTTCTTCTTGCCGAATTGCAATGGCTAACACTTCCAGTACTATGTTGAACAGGAGTGGTGAGAGGGGGCATCCCTGTCTTGTTCCTGTTCTTAGGGGAAATGGTGTTAGTTTTTGCCCATTGAGTATGATGTTGGCTGTGGGCCTGTCATATATGGCTTTTATTATGTTGAGGTATGATCCTTCTACTCCCACCTTGCTGAGAGTTTTTATCAAAAATGGGTGTTGAATTTTGTCAAATGCTTTTTCTGCATCAATTGATATGACCATGTGGTTTTTTTCTTTCAGTTTGTTTATGTGATGTATCACGTTTATTGATTTGCGGATATTGTACCATCCTTGCATCCCTGGGATAAATCCTACTTGGTCATGGTGTATGATCTTTCTGATGTACTGCAGGATCCGATTTGCTAAGATTTTGTTGAGGATTTTGGCATCTATGTTCATGAGGGATATTGGCCTGTAGTTCTCTTTCATTGTGTTGTCTTTACCTGGTTTTGGTATTAGGGTGATGCTGGCTTCATAGAATGAGCTTGGAAGTGTTCCTTCCTCTTGAATTTTTTGTAGTAGTCTGAGGAGGATAGGTTTTAGTTCTTCCTTGAATGTTTGGTAAAACTCCCCTGTGAAGCCGTCTGGTCCTGGGCTTTTGTTTGCTGGAAGCTTTTTGATGACTGCTTCAATTTCTTCCATAGTTATTGGCCTGTTGAGATTTTTAGATTCTTCCTGATTGAGTTTTGGAATGTTGTATTTTTCTAGGAATTTGTCCATTTCCTCCAGGTTGTCTAGTTTGTTGGAGTAGAGCTGTCCATAGTATTTTTTAATGATCATTTGTATTTCTGTGGGGTCTGTTGTTATTTCGCCTCTATCGTTTCTGATTTTGTTGATTTGGGTCCTCTCTCTTTGCTTCTTGGTGAGGCTGGCTAGAGGTTTGTCAATCTTGTTTATCCTTTCGAAGAACCAGCTCTTGGTTTCATTGATTTTCTGTATTGTTTTTTTGGTCTCTATGTCATTTATTTCTGCTCTAATCTTTATTATTTCCTTCCTTCTGCTCACTCTGGGGTTTTCTTGTTGCTCTCTTTCTAATTCTTTGAGTTGTAGAGTTAGATGATTTACTACCATGTTTTCTTGTTTTTTGAGATAGGCCTGTAGAGCTATAAACTTCCCTCTCAAGACTGCTTTCATTGTGTCCCATAGGTTTTGGATTGTTGTGTTTTCATTGTCATTAGTTTCCAGGATGTTTTTAATTTCTTCTTTGATCTCATTGGTAACCCAATCAATATTTAATAGCATGCTATTCAGCTTCCAGGTGTTTGAGTATTTTTGGTTGTTTTTATTGTAGTTTATTTCTAATATTATGCCATCGTGGTCTGTGAAGATGCTTTTTATGATTTCAATCTTCTTAAATTTGGGGATACTTTGCTTGTGACCCAATATATGGTCTATTTTTGAATATGTCTTATGAGCATTTGAGTAGAATGTATATTCCCTGGCTTTGGGGTGGAGTGTTCTGAAGATGTCTATTAAGTCCATCTGATCTAGTGAGTCATTTAGGATTGCTGTATCTTTGCTGATTGTTTGTCTAGAGGGCTTATCCAGTGCTGTCAGTGGTGTATTAAAGTCCCCTACTATGATTGTATTGTTGTCGATCTCTCCTTTGATATCTTCCAGGAGTTTTTTTATGAATTTGGGTGCTCCTGCATTGGGTGCATATATGTTTACCAGAGTTATATCTTCTTGTTGTATTGATCCCTTTAGTATTATGAAGTGGCCTTCCTTATCTCTTGTTATGGCCTTCACTTTGAGGTCTATTTTGTCCGATATAAGTATTGCTACCCCAGCTTTCTTTTCCTTTCCATTTGCCTGAAAGATATTTTTCCATCCTTTCACTTTCAGTCTGTGTGAGTCCCTTCTAATGAGGTGGGTTTCTTGTAGACAGCAGATGTATGGGTCATGTTTTTTTATCCATTCAGCCACTCGATGTCTTTTGTTTGGAGCATTTAGTCCATTTACGTTTAAAGTTATTATTGAAAGGTACTTGTTTGTAGCCATTTCTGTTTTTGTGTGGCTGTTTTCTTTCTGAGCTTTTTATTTCTTATTTTTATACCAGTCCCTTTAGCATTCCTTGCATTGCTGGCTTGGTAGTGATAAACTCCCTTAGCCTTTTTTTGTCTGTGAAGCTTCTTATTTCCCCTTCAAGTTTGAATGATAGCCTTGCTGGATAGAGTATTCTTGGATTCAGTCCTTTGCTTTGCATCACTTTGTAAATTTCAGTCCATTCTTTTCTGGCCTGATGTGTTTCTGTTGAGAAATCATTTGACAATCTAATGGGAGAGCCCTTGTATGTAACTTTCTGTCTCTCTCTTGCAGCCTGTAAGATTCTCTCTTTGTCCTGAACATTTGCCATGGTAATTATGATGTGTCTTGGTGTGGGTCTTTTCGGGTTCACCTTGTTTGGGACTCTCTGGGCATGTGTGACTTTTTTCTTCCCCACCTCAGGGAAGTTTTCTGATATTATTTCTTCTAATAGGTTTTCTAATCTTTGTTCATCCTTTTGTTGTTCTGGTACTCCTATCATTCGTATGTTGTTTCGTTTCATGTTGTCCCAAAGCTCCCTTAGGCTCTCCTCCTGTCTTTTAATTTTTTTCTCCAATTGCAGTACATTTTGGGTGTGTTTTGCTTCCTTGTCTTCTAATTCACTAATTCGGTCCTCCGCTTCTCCTAGTCTACTGTTGATACTTTCAATGGAGTTTTTCATTGCAGCTATATCACTCTTCATTTCTTCTTGGGTCTTACTTAAGTTGTTGATTTTTTCATCTGTTTCTTCTAGCTTCTTCCATATGTTATCGATTTTTTCATCTGTTTCGTCTTGCTTCTTGCAGAGGTTGTCGATTTTTTCCTCCATCCGGTTTATGCACTCTAGGACCCTTATTCTGAATTCTTTGTCTGTCATGTTGCATGCCTCTGTATTACTTAGCTGCTTTTCTGGAGAGTCCTCCTTCTCTTTCCTTTGGGAGTTTCTTTGTCTACCCATGTTTGATCTCACTGACATATCTAGACGTTGAGTCGTTCAGTGGTTGCTCCCTTGGTGGCAGTGACTCTTTGATCTGTGGTTGCTCTTCGGGCGGTTGCGGTAGCAGCTGCTCTTCAGTTGGCAGCAGCTCCTCTGGTGGGTTCTGTTCACAGCTGTGGTGGCTCTCCTGGCTGGTGGGGCGAGGTTTCACGTACAGCTGCTGTTCCTCGGCAGAGGGTGTGTTGCTCAGGAGGTTGCTGTTGCTTGGACCTGCTGCGTTGATTTAAAGGCACAAAATACAACACAACAAGGCACCACGTACCAGGCACTATACACAAATATATTCACGATATTAATAACCCCAAATAAAGGTGATCACCCGAATGAAGAGAATTAGGGAACAAGGAAGAAGAAAGAGAAAAAGATAAAAGAGAAAAAGAAAAGAAAAGTAGGGACCAAAAAAAAAAAAAGGAGTGCAAAAATGAAATTTGGAAAAAGAAGGGGGGAAAATAAAAGCGAGAAAAGAAAAGAAAAAAAAAAAAGAGCGAAAAGAGAGAATGAAGTGGAAGAGGGGAAGAGACTTTTTATATGAGGAGAATACTCCTATAGAACAGCCATTAATCCCAACAAATTCCAGCAACAGCTCCCTGGAGATGAATGCAAACTAGAAACAACCAATAATATAACGATGAAAATAGAATGGAGAACACTAATCCCAAAATAAAATAAAGAGAAAATAAAATGGCACTTTAAAAAATGGTAAAATGGTAGCAGTAGTAATACTGGTTAAAAATAAGAAGGTAGTAATTAAAAGGGTAAAATCAGGTGATGGAAAAAGAAGAAAGAAAAAAAAAAGAAGAAAAAAAAAAGAAAAAAAATTGGTTTCTTAGTTAAAAGGTGGAAAAAAAAAAATTGCAGTAGTGAAGGTCCCTTGGTTCTTCTATTCTTCAGTGTGGCTCGCCTTAGACCTGCCAGGTATTCAGGAGAGTGTTGAGTTTCCCTGCGATACACTGTTCCTCTGTGTTGTAAACCACAGTCCTTATTTTAAAGCAGACCGCTTTTGTTTCCCAGACTGCCTTATTTTGTGTTTATCAAAGAGTCAGTTTGTGGGTCAGCCTCTGGGTGGCAGTGTTTTGGGGTTGGCCTCTGAGGCTATAGGGCCTTTCTGTCCATTGGAAGTTCACTGCCCAGAGCTGGCTGCGTAATAGTTAGTTACCAGCGCTGTGTTGTTGCTGGGATTGAAAATCCCTCTATAGGCCAGACCCTGTTAACTCCCAGGGACTGATCAGGTTATTTTAATCCTTGATCTTGTACAGGGTGGAATCTGGGTGTGGCTGTGCTCCTTGCCTGGGGGCTGGGGGGAGGAGTCTCACTCTCCGGAGAGAATGGCTGCCCCAGTCCTGTGCTCAGGGGTGTCTCAGCACTCAATTCGCTGCCACCTCTCCCGGCTCCCCCTCTCTCCTCAGTCTCTCCCCAGATTCCACTCCTCCGCACACTCTCCCTCTCTTCCGCACAGGTGAGTGTCTGTATCCGAAATGTCCCATGAACAGGATTCAGTGAAAACAATCAAACAAACGCCGGCCGCGGAAACGGGGGAAGGCTTGGTTTCTGTAAGCTTCTTCTCTTACCGGGACTGCATGGTCTGGTCAGCTCTTCAGGCTGCCCCCTTTAGGCTCAGTCCTCTGTGATCACAGCACTGAGCTCTCAATTCCCCCGGCGGCGCCAGGAATCCCGCGGTTCTCCTTTCCCCCGTCAGGGGCTGTGCCTGTCCCAAGGGACGCGGCTGCCGCGCGGTCTCCCTCCGACTCTCTGGGTTCAGAGGTCTGGCAAACTTTCCTGCCCAAATCCCTGGTTTTTTTTTTTTACCTTTCCTGGGGAGTTCTGCTCTTCTCGGCTGCAAACCGTCTCACCAGCTGAGCAATTTCGCCAATTCGGTGTGGGTGTTACTAGTTTCAGCTGCTGACTCCATTTGCTCCGGGACACGGCCTGGGACGCGTCTGCCTATATCGCCGCCATCTTCCCTCCAATCTGTGCTATTTTAAAAAAAAAATTTCATCCTCACCTGAGGTCATGTTTATTGATTTTTAGAGAGAGGAAAGAAGAGAAGGAGAGGGAGAGAGAAAGAGACAGAGAGAGAGAGAAACATCAATCAGTTGCCTCCTGTATGTGCCCCAACTGCTGATCAAATCTGCACCTAGGTATGTGCCCTGATGGGGAATTGAACCCACAACTTCTGGTGTGGGGAGCGACACTCACCCTACTGAGCCAGTGGCCGGGACAGTCTGTGCTATTATACAGACCCAGAACCGCTACGGGCAGTGTGGTGTGATCCACATCACCAGTGTCTGCACGCTTTGCTCTGCAGTCCTCGTTCTGGGAGTCTGTTCTCAGATTTGCTCAATCGTGCGTGAACCTGCATCTGGCCACATCTGGACACACGTGTTCACATCTACCTCCCACTTCATGGTTTGGACTCGCTCCCACACGTTCTGGACGTTCCACACCATTGCCTCCCAGGATCTTCCCTTTCCCACCTGCTCTCCCTCCGCCCAGCCCGGCCCAGCAGGTGGAGCTCTGAAGGCTGCGTCCTGGTCTCTGCCCTCGGTGTCCCAGTAGCTGGCTCGGTGCCAGGGCACAGGGTGTGTGTCCCAGTGTCTATGACTGTGTGTGAGTTCCGGGTGCCCAGCCATCCCGAGAGGCCAGTCTGGGTGCTAGGCCAGGCGGTGCCCACAGATTGGGCCTGTAACAAAGCTAGGACCCTGCACAACCTGTAATGGTGGTCAAACAGCCGAATGGCATGAAGGGGACATGAGCTTCCAGGTGTCATGTGCAAGAGCCCTCAAAGTTCCTAAAATGGTGATATCACGACAGCCGAGGGCACAGGCCTCAGCACTGTCCCGCCCACCCCCAGATGTGTGCAGTCTCATGAAGGGCCTGTGAGGGGAGCAGCGTTTTTATTGGTGCTCAAAGGTTGAGTGACACTGCTCTGTGCAGGACCAGGGTCAGGCAGGGCCCATCCCTGACCAAAGGAGGGCTACGGCCTTGAGCCAGGAAGCGTGGTGTGGTGCAGCCAGGGCAGCCAGGACCATGGTCAGGCGAGGAGCTTCGTGAGCTTTCAGGGCCCCAGACCTGGGCTGGGCTGGAGGAAGTGGGGCTGAACTACACCAAGATAGGGTGAGCCAAGGAAGCTGGCGGTCAGGGGCTTCCAGGGGCTTCCACGGGCTTCTAGGTGCTGGTGAGTAGGGAGAATCCCTGGGCCTGCTGGCCCTGGAGAGAAGTCTGCTCAGCAGTAGGACATCTGGGCCAAGGTGGGGACACAGCAGGCTGGGTGGGAGCACATGGAACGACAGAGCAGGGACATGCAGGAGGATGGGCGGCAGCAGCTGGGCTGGCAGGAGGAGGCGGGCAGGCAGCAGACAGGCCTGCACACGGGGCGGCAGATGAGGGACACGCAGGAGGAGGGTCTGCAGCAGAATGAGCAGCAGTACGTGGGCTGGCAGCAGGAGGGAACTGTGGCCCCAGAGCAGACAGGCACATACAGCTCTCTTGGCAATTGTCCACTTGCCCGGAGGAGCCAAGGCGAGTGGTCGGGGCGCAGATGTGGCTGCCACAGCTCAGGTCTCTGGAGCAGACGGACAGGGTAGACGTGGCGGTAACACAGGTTCTGGAGCAGCTGGTGTCTGCCATGCCAGACTTCTGAGTGGGGCTGGTGACGGCTGGTCACTGGAGGAGTGTTTGTGTCCTGAGAGCAAGTGCTGAGACGCAGAGATCCCGAAGGACGGCTCGGGAGGTGGGTGTGACTCTGAGGCCTAGCCCCTCTGTGCACCTCTGGCGTGTGTTCCAGGCTCGGGTGCTTTGCACCAGCAGATGCTGCACTTGTGTCCCACACCATCCTCCACGGAGCAAGGGGGCCTCGGCCAAGAGGAGTGCCCCCTTGCCTGTGACCCACAAACCCCATAGGGTGTCCATGGCTCTTCTCTGGGTGCTTCTCTCCCAATGTCTGTCCCAGACCCTGTTCTTAGTTCCCCTTTTATCTCAAAATTACCGAATACCGTGCACATTCTGTTATTTCTTGAGTTTTCAGTTTTAGATACGAGCTGATTTCTGTGGAGGAGGCAGGCACTCCTTCTTTGCCACCAGCCCCGCGAAAACCCCCTCTTCCCAACCCCAAAAGGCAGCCTGACCCTAATATTGGTTACATCTGTGTTCACACCCGTATTATTTTAACTGAGTGTTGCTCACAGCCACGTCTGTGTAGTGCAGTGGTTCTCAACCTTCTGGCCCTTTAAGTACAGTTCCTCATGTTGTGACCCAACCATAAAATTATTTTCGTTGCTACTTCATAACTGTAATGTTGCTACTGTTATGAATCATAATGTAAATATATGATACGCAGGATGGTCTTAGGCGACCCCTGTGAAAGGGTCATTCGACCGCCAAAGGGGTCGCGACCCACGGTTGAGAACCGCTGGTATAGTGGAACAGATGTTAACATCCTTACGTGCACATGTTTTGTTTCTTGCTTGATTTTCCTTTCGTAGGATTAACGATGGCTTCTTGTGTATGTTTGCTTGTTGTCCTGTGTGCCTGTCCTCAAATCGTCCCCGAGCTCCGCTCAAGAGGTTCACACGCATCAGGTGAGCGGTCAGCTTCACTGAGAAACCCCTCCTGGAGCCCCTGTGGCTGCAGGCAGTCCACCCACCGGTGCAGAGGCGTCACCTGGCTTCTCCGATCACTGTTTGTCTGGGTGCTCCCTCCTCTCCCCAGTCACGGAGCTCTGACTTCCTGGATGGGGTGTGGTTTCCTCCCTGGGTTTTCGCCTTGTTTTGGTGGAGCACCCCCTCCAGAAGCTTCTGAAAATGGTGCATCTGATAGGAACGTTTGAGCCCAGCATGGTCGCAATGCCTCTGTTCTGCCTTCGTAGCTGATGGATCGCTTCGATGAGTATAGTCCTCCGGATTAAAGAAGTTTCCCCTTAGACCAGCGGTTCTCAACCTGTGGGTCGTCAATCTGTGGGTAGCACCCCCTTTGGGGATCGAGTGACCCTTTCACAGGGGTCTCCTAAGACCATCGGAAAACACATATATAATTACATACTGTTTTTGTGATTAATCACTATGCTTTCATTATGTTCAATTTGTAACAATGAAATACATCCTGCATATCAGATATTTACATCACGATTCATAACAGTAGCAACATTACAGTTATGAAGTAGCAACGAAAATAATTTTATGGTTGGGGGTCACCACAACATGAGAAAATGTATTAAAGGGTCGCGGCGTTAGGAAGGTTGAGAAGCACTGCCTTAGACTATTTGTTGAAGATGTGCAACGTTTCCAGAAATGTAAACGTTCCTTGTGCTGCCTCTCAGTTCACCCACCTCCCCAAGGAGAAGTCACGATTCCACCTTCTCTCCTCCTTAGTTAGTTCTGCCTGTCTGTCTGCTCTTTCGTTTATGGCCCATATTGCAAAAAAAGAAAAAAAAAGAAAAATGCCTATGATAAACACATGTTGCTGCGTGAATCAGTAGTTCTTTTTTTCTGTTTGTTTGCTGTGAGGTAAATCATTGCATTTCAAACCCTGCTTTATGTTATTTATCCATTCTCTTTGTCAATGATGGAAATTTTTCTTATTTCCATATTTTGGCTAATGTTAATAATGCTATTATGAAAAATCTTGTACAATTTGGTTTTGATGAATATATTTAGTAATTTCAGGGTACAAATGCAAATAGAATTATTGGGTCACACGACAGGGATGAGTTTAGTGTAGTATATACTGCCCAACAAGTTTCTAAAGAAATGTACCTTCCTATTAGGCAATTTTATGAATTCCAATTGCTGTATATCCTGTATAAATGCAGGTATTGTCAATCTTTTAAAATCTTACTCATTTTGGAAAGTGTGTGAGGGAATGGTGTTGTTGCATTAATTTGCTTTCCCTGATTAGTACAGCTGCTCACAGAACATTTGAGTATCTTTTCTTACAGGTGCTTGTTCAAGCCAATTGCTAGTCTTAGTAAAATAGGGTATTGTACTTTCTGATTTGTAGAAAATGATTACATATTCTGAATCTGAGTTCTTTGTTGCCTATGTGCAGGGTCTGATGAAAAATGTTTAATAACTGGCTGCCTGTGAAACAAAAACAACAAAAAAGCCCCGATTGAGGTGTTTGCCCATTTCCATGGTGTAACGATTCTCACAATTGCTCCCAATGTGATGTTACTGAACACTGAGCTGGGAAGAGAGGTGCCTGGTCCGCTCTCAGGAGCTGGGCAAGGCGGCCTCGGCGCACCCCTGGGCGTCTGTGCATTGCGAATCTGTCCTCCCCGCCTGGGGCTGTGCTTTTCATCCTCCTGGTCATCCTCTGTTAACAAGTCAGTGTGACTCAAGTGGGATTTACTTTTTGTAACATGTGCCTGTCTACCCTCTAGGCCTGTTAGTTATTATCAGCCTTGAACATTGTTTTCAATCTGACGGGTGTTGGGGTCCTCAGTCCCCCCGTTTCGATGACTCTCTAGAGCTCTTAGGACTCGGTACACAGAGCTGAGTCAGCGCAGGAAAAGGCTCCTGGGGAGGTGGTGGGGACATCAGGTGCGGCTTCCAGGGCCTGTCCCGGGGGATCATGCAGGAGGCACTGAACTGCTCACAGGGAGTGTGACAGCACCTGTGAGATGTCTACCGGGGACCTTGTCAGAGATCAGGGCCCAGGGTTTTATCGGGGGCTGGTCACATGGCCCCTCTGCCCGGCACTTCCCCAAACCCCAGGCTCCGAGAGGGAGAGCAGGTGTCAGCACAGGCGGTTTCGGCCCATTGAGGCACCCTAGTCACATGTGCTGGGGACCTGCTGTGCGAACCCCTTCCTGAACCAGCCCTTCTGAGTGGGACGCTGAAGACAGCCCGAGTCACCCCTGAGGAGTAGCCCCTCACCAGGGCAGGCACCACTGTCAGATGATGCAGCTTTTGTGTCCAGAAAGTATGTCCACCTCCTGGACATAGATGTGGTCAGAGTGAGGAAGGGCTCCCAGGTCACCACTGAGGGGCAGGAACATGGTGGCCCCGGGAACGGGCTGGGGCCAACCCTACCTGGGGGATGTCACGTAGGGGTCTTTGTTGTAAACAACAGAAATGAATCCTGTAAATGCATCAGCACGGACTTTATTGGAGGGGACAGACCGTACACAGAAAGGGGTGGGGGTGTGAAGAAGCCAGCACAGGAGGCAGTGGGGTGCTCAGCGACACGGGTGAGGTGGCGAGGAGAAACCAGCTTCTCTCCCTTCACTCCTCTCAAGGACCCAAGGCCTGGAGCGTCCAGCTGGCCTCGCTGGGTCACTGCCAGCCGGGCTGGGTGGCAGGGCACGTTGCTTTGGGGGAAGTCAGTGGAGAAATGGGTGAACTGTTTCAAGCGGGAGAAAGGCACAGTGGTGGCCGGGCGACCACAGATGCCCAGTGCGGGGACCCATGAAGGGACTTGGCAGCGTCTTGGCTCTTAGTAAAGAATCCTGGGGTGCAGATGGCATGAGCTCTTGAGTGTTTGGGTGCCCTTAAGAAGATCACTCAGCAGCAGGACTTCTGAGCCGAGGCGGGTTTGCAGCAGGCCGAGCGGGAGCACACGGGGCGGCAGAGCAGGGACATGCAGGAGGATGGGCGGCAGCAGCTGGGCTGGCAGGAGGAGGCGGGGCCACAGCAGGAGGAGGCGGGCACGCAGCAGGCAGGCCTGCACACGGGGCGGCAGATGAGGGACACGCAGGAGGAGGGTCTGCAGCAGGATGAGGTGCAGGGGGTGGGCTGGCAGCAGGAGGAGGCCCCAGAGCAGATGGGCACACAGCACAGGGGCTTGCAGCAGACGGGTGTGCAGCAGACGGGTGTGCAGCAGGCGGGTGTGCAGCAGGCGGGTGTGCAGCAGACGGGCACACAGCAGGCCTGCTGGCATCGGGAGGAGGTGCAGCAGGAGGGCTGGCAGCTAGACTGCTGGCAGCATGAGGGTGTGCAGGAGCTGGTGCAGGCTGATTGGCAGGGGCTGGGATCACAAGTCACCTGGCTGCAGGGGCTGGACACGCAGCTCACTGGGGTACAGACCAGGGTCAGGAAGGAAGCTGGGGCACAGCAGCTAGGGGCACAGCAGGTGGACTGGCAGCAGCTAGGGACACAGCAGGTGGGCTGGCAGCAGCTGGGGGCACAGCAGGTGGGCTGGCAGCAGCTGGGGACACAGCAGGAGGGCTGGCAGCAGCTGGGCACACAGCAGGTGGGCTGGCAGCAGCTGGGGACACAGCAGGTGGACTCACAGCAGCTGGGGGCGCAGCAGGAGGGCTCACAGCAGCTCTCTGGACAGTCGTCCACCTGCCAGGAGGAGTCGGTGCAAGAGTCACAGGACCCGGGAAGGCAGGCGCGGTTGCCATAGCTCAGGTCGCTGGAGCAGACAGACAGGGCGGATGCGGCCATGTTGGGTCGGTGGACTGAGGTGAACTATGTGGAGGGTATGAGTGTGAGTGTGAGGGTGAGTGAGAGTGTGAGTGTGTAAGGTTCCTGGGCTGTTGGCTTTTATACCCTCTCTGGCTTTGTTTCCCACAGGTTGCTTGCACGGCTTCTTCCTTGTTTGTGTTTGGGACACAGGGAACTCTCATTAGTGCCGGGTTTGTGTTTTTGTTCTGTGAGTTGTTGCTCAGCAATAAAGCTAAAAGGGCAGTGATGGCGAACCTATGACACGCGTGTCAGAGGTGACATGCAACCTCTTTTATTGGTAGATTTTTCTTTGTTAAATGGCATTTAAATATCTACACTAATAAAAGAGAAACATGGTAATTGGCGTACGACCACTACCCTTTTCATTGGCTAATCATCGAGATATGCAAATAAACTGTCAGCCAAGATGGAGGCCGGCAGCCAGGCAGCTTGAAACTAACATGAGGCTTGCTTGCCTCAGTGACGGAGGAAACCAATGTTCCCCACCTGCGGCTGCAGGACTCTGAGCCTGCAGTTTCAAACATTGTAACAAATACCGCCAGACTTCAGCCAGCGGATTCACAACATTGTATGCAAAGGCCAGAAACCTACTTTCAGGAGTGGAGGCCTAAGAGCTGGAGCCAAGCCTCAAGCTAAAGCTGGCCGAGAATGAAAAAAAAAAGGAAAAAAGGAGCGTTTGGGAGCTTCAGTCACCCCCAGCCTGAAAACAGCCCTCAGCCCCTCACCCAGACTGGCCAGGCACCCCAGTGGGGACCCCCACCCTGAATGGTGTGTGACCAGCTGCAAACAGCCATCATCCCCTCACCCAGGCTGGCCAGGCACCCCAGTGGGGACCCCCATCCTGAATGGTGTGTGACCAGCTGCAAACAGCCATCATCCCCTCACCCAGGCTGGCCAGGCACCCCAGAGGGGACCCCCACCCTGATCCAGGACACCCTTTCAGGGCAAACCAGCCAGTCCCACCCATGCACCAGGCCTCTACCCTATATAGTAAAAGGGTAATATGCCTCCCGGCACTGGGATCAGCATGACAGGGGGCAGCGCCCAAACACCCTGATCGGCCCTGCTCTCTTTGTGTGACAGGTTGCGGCACCCCAACCCCCCACCCCCGGGCCCTGCTCTGTGTGTGACAGGGTAGAGCCATAACCTCCCCATCAGCCCTGCCCTGAGTGTGACAGTGGCGGCGCCCCAACCCCCTGATCGGCCCTGCTCTGTGGGTGATAGGGGGTGGTGCCCCAAACCCCCTCCCCACGCCCCCCCCACGGGCCCTGCTCTGTGTGTGATGGGGTAGAGCCATAACCTCCCCATCAGCCCTGCCCTGAGTGTGACAGTGGCAGCGCCCCAATCCCCTGATTGGCCCTGCTCTGTGGGTGATAGAGGGCGGCGCCCCAACCCCCTGATCCGCCCTGCTCTGTGTGTGACAGGGGATGGTGCCCCAACTCCCCTATCAGACCTACTCTGTGAGTGACGGGGGGAGCTCCCCAACCCCCTGATGGGCCCTGCTCTGTGCATGACAGGGTATGGAGCCCCAACCCCCCCTGATGGGCCCTGCTCTGTGCATGACAGGGGGTCGCGCCACAACCTCCCCATCCACCCTGCCTTGAGTGTGACAGGGGGTGGTGCCCCAACCCCCCAATCGGCCCTGCTCTGGGCCCGACCAGGGGCTGCACCTAGGGATTGGGCCTGCCCTCTGGCACCCGGGAGCAGGCCTAAGCCAGCAGGTCGTTATTTCATGAGGGGTCCCAGACTGCGAGAGGGCACAGGCCGGGCTGAGGGACCCCCCCTTCCCCCCGAGTGCACAAATTTTTGTGCACCGGGTAGTATAAAATAAATATCAAAAATATAAGTCTTTGTTTTACTATGGTTGCAAATATCAAAAAATTTCTATATGTGACACGGCACCAGAGTTAAGTTAGGGTTTTTCAAAATGCTGACACGCCGAGCTCAAAAGGTTCGCCATCACTGTCCTAGGGTGTTGTGTGCTCTGCTGATGCATCCCCAGCTGCCTTTAGTTCATAACATTGAGGTAGAAGGCGTGTGTGTCTGCAAATAGCATGCCCCGGGGTCTGAGTTGGCCTCACGAGAGAACCATCCCTCCTAGTCCAGCTGCCCTTTCTGGACACCTGGGATGTGCTGCGAACACCTGGGGATTCTGAGCGTTTGGCTGCCACGGCTCCCCTAGTGCCTGGCTGGGGAGGCCTGGGCCAGAGAGGGCAGAAGGCTGGAGCATGTCTAACTGTGGTTCCCCAGCATGCCCTCCGGGTCAGGGACTCCCCTGGGGCAGGTGGCAAGCAGGGAAAGTGGGCAGGTCTGCCAGTGGCACCTCCTTGTCCCTGGGTGGGCAGTGCACACCCGTCACCCGCCCGAGCGTCAGTGAGGGACAGACCCGCCCCGTCCACAGCCTCCCCACGCCATAGGCATGTTCCCGACCCTGAGAGCCGTGTGTGTGAGCCAGAGGTCCCTGTGCACCTCCCTGCAGGAAGCACCGCCACACGGCCAGGCCTCTGTATGGAAAACGAGCCTGCTTGTGCCTCCTGTTCACTTTCCTGATTGTTAATCCTACAGAATAAAAGGCTAATATACAAATTGACCAAACCCCAGAACGACTGCTTGCTGTGATGCGCACTGACCACCAGGGGTCAGACACTCAGCGCAGGAGCTGCCCCCTGGTGGTCAGTGCGCTCCCACAGGGGGAGTGCCACTCAGCCACATCCCCTCAGTCAGACATTCCTCGAGGCCTCCCGGACTGCTAGAGGGCCCAGGCCAGGCCCAGGGACTGCTCCCACCCCCAGTGATCTTCGCATAGCCGGTGCCTGCAGGCTTTGCTCTGCAGCCCTCGACCTGGGAGTCTGCTCTCAGGTTTGCTCAGTCATGCGTGAACCTGTTAAATAGGGTTATTGTACTTTCTGATTTGTAGAAAATGATTACATATTCTGAATCTGAGTTCTTTGTTGCCTAAGTGCGGGGTCTGCTGGAAAACGTTTAATAACTGGCTGCCTGTGAAACAAAAACAACAAAAAAGCCCCGATTGAGGTGTTTGCCCATTTCCATGGTGTAACTATTCTCACAATTGCTCCCAATATGATGTTACTGAACACTGAGCTGGGAAGAGAGGTGCCTGGTCCGCTCTCAGGAGCTGGGCAAGGCGGCCTCGGCGCACCCCTGGGCGTCTGTGCATTGCGTATCTGTCCTCCCCGCCTGGGGCTGTGCTTTTCATCCTCCTGGTCATACTCTGTTAACAAGTCAGTGTGACTCAAGGGGGATTTACTTTTTGTAACATGTGCCTGTCTACCCTCTAGGCCTGTTAGTTATTACCAGACTTGAACATTGTTTTCAATCTGACGGGTGTTGGGGTCCTCAGTCCCCCCATTTCGATGACTCTCTAGAGCTCTTAGGACTCGGTACACAGAGCTGAGTCAGCGCAGGAAAAGGCTCCTGGGGAGGTGGTGGGACATCAGGTGCAGCTTCCAGGGCCTGTCCCGGGGGATCATGCAGGAGGCGCTGAACTGCTCACAGGGAGTGTGACAGCACCTGTGAGGTGTCTACCGGGGACCTTGTCAGAGATCAGGGCCCAGGGGTCTATCGGGGGCTGGTCACATGGCCCCTCTGCCCGGCACTTCCCCAAACCCCAGGCTCCGAGAGGGAGAGCAGGTGTCAGCACAGGCGGTTTCGGCCCATTGAGGCACCCTAGTCACATGTGCTGGGGACCTGCTGTGCGAACCCCTTCCTGAACCAGCCCTTCTGAGTGGGACGCTGAAGACAGCCCGAGTCACCCCTGAGGAGTAGCCCCTCCCCAGGGCAGGCACCGCTGTCAGATGATGCAGCTTTTGTGTCCAGAAAGTATGTCCACCTCCTGGACATAGATGTGGTCAGAGTGACGGAGGGCTCCCAGGTCACCACTGAGGGGCAGGAACATGGTGGCCCCGGGAACCACCTGGGACCAACCCTACCTGGGGATGTCAGGTAGGTGTCTTTGTTGTAAACAACAGAAATGAATCCTGTAAATGCATCAGCACGGACTTTATTGGAGGCGACAGACCGTACACAGAATGGGGGTCAGACGGGGGGAGTGAAGAAGCCAGTACAGGGGGCAGTGGGGTGCTAAGCCACACGGGTGAGGTGGCAAGGAGAAACCAGCTTCTCTCCCTTCACTCCTCTCAAGGCCCCAAGGACTGGAGCGTCCAGCTGGCCTCGCTGGGTCACTGCCAGCCGAGCTGGGTGGCAGGGCACGTTGCTTTGGGGGAAGTCAGTGGAGAAATGGGTGACCTGTTTCCAGAGGGAGAAAGGCACAGTGGTGGCTGGGCGACCACAGATGCCCAGTGCGGGGACCCAAGAAGGGAGTTGGCAGCGTCTTGGCTCTTAGTAAAGAATCCTGGGGTGCAGATGGCTTGAGCTCTTGAGTGTTTGGGTGCCTTTAGGAAGATCACTCAGCAGCAGGACGTCTGGGCCGAGGCGGGGACACAGCAGGCTGGGCGGGAGCACACGGGGCGGCAGAGCAGGGACATGCAGGAGGATGGGCGGCAGCAGCTGGGCTGGCAGGAGGAGGCGGGGCCACAGCAGGAGGAGGCGGGCACGCAGCAGGCAGGCCTGCACACGGGGCAGCAGATGAGGGACACGCAGGAGGAGGGTCCGCAGCAGGATGAGGTGCAGGGGGTGGGCTGGCAGCAGGAGGAGGCCCCAGAGCAGACGGGCACACAGCACAGGGGCTTGCAGCAGACGGGTGTGCAGCAGACAGGTGTGCAGCAGGTCTGCTGGCACGTGGAGGAGGTGCAGCAGGAGGGCTGGCAGCATGAGGGTGTGCAGGAGCTGGTGCAGGCTGATTGGCAGGGGCTGGGATCACAGGTCACCTGGCTGCAGGGGCTGGACATGCAGCTCACTGGGGTGCAGACCAGGGTCAGGCAGGAAGCTGGGCCACAGCAGCTGGGGGCACAGCAGGTGGACTGGCAGCAGCTGGGGACACAGCAGGTGGGCTGGCAGCAGCTGGGGACACAGCAGTTGGACTCACAGCAGCTGGTGGAGCAGCAGGAGGGCTGGCAGCAGCTGGGGACACAGCAGGAGGGCTCACAGCAGCTCTCTGGACAGTCGTCCACCTGCCAGGAGGAGTCGGTGCAAGAGTCACAGGACCCGGGCAGGCAGGCGCGGTTGCCATAGCTCAGGTTGCTGGAGCAGACGGACAGGGCGGATGCGGCCATGGTGGGGCGGTGGACTGAGGTGAACTAGGCAGAGGGTATGAGTGTGAGTGTGAGGGTGAGTGAGAGTGTGAGTGTGTAAGGTTCCAGGGCTGTTGGCTTTTATACCCTCTCTGGCTGTGTTTCCCTAAGGATGCTTGCACGGCTTCATCCTTGTTTGTGTTTGGGACACAGGGAACTCTCATTAGTGCCGGGTTTGTGTTTTTGTTCTGAGTTGTTGCTCAGCGATAAAGCTAAAAGGGCAGTGATGGCGAACCTATGACAGGGCATGCTATTTGCAGACACATACCGGTAAAGTGGGCAGGTCAGCCAGTGGCACCTCCATGTCCCTGGCTGCGCAGTGCACACCCCTGTCTCCCGTCTGAGCGCTCAATGAGGGACAGACCCGGCGCCTGTCCTCAGCCCCCCCCACGCCATCGGGATGTTCCCGACCCTGAGAGCTGTGTGTGTGAGCCAGAGGTCCCTGTGCGCCTCCCTGTAGGAAGCAGGCGAACCTCTGACACGCGAACTCATTTTTTGTTAGATTTTTCTTTGTTAAATGGCATTTAAATATATAAAATAAATATCAAAAATACAAGTCTTTGTTTTACTATGATGGCAAATATCAAAACATTTCTATATGTGACACGGCACCAGAGTTAAGATAGGGTTTTTCAAATGCTGACACGCCGAGCTCAAAAGGTTCACCATCACTGTCCTAGGGTGTTGTGTGCTCTGCTGATGCATCCCCAGCTGCCTTTAGTTCATAACATTGAGGTAGAAGGCGTGTGTGTCTGCAAATAGCATGCCCCGGGGTCTGAGTTGGCCTCATGAGAAAACCATCCCTCCTAGTCCAGCTGCCCTTTCTGGACACCTGGGATGTGCTGCGAACACCTGGGGATTCTGAGCGTTTGGCTGCCACGGCTCCCCTAGTGCCTGGCTGGGGAGGCCTGGGCCAGAGAGGGCAGAAGGCTGGCGCATGTCTAACTGTGGTTCCCCAGCATGCCCTCCGGGTCAGGGACTTCCCTGGGGCAGGTGGCAAGCAGGGAAAGTGGGCAGGTCTGCCAGTGGCACCTCCTTGTCCCTGGGTGCACAGTGCACACCCCTGTCCCCTGTCCGAGCGCTCAGTGAGGGACAGACCCGTCCCGTCCACAGCCTCCCCACGACATAGGCATGTTCCCGACCCTGAGAACCGTGTGTGTGAGCCAGAGTTCCCTGTGCGCCTCCCTGCAGGAAGCACCGCCAGCACGGCCAGGCCTCTGTATGGAAAACGAGCCTGCTTGTGCCTCCTGTTCACTTTCCTGATTGTTAATCCTACAGAATAAAAGGCTAATATACAAATTGACTGAATCCCAGAACAGAGGTTGCTGTGTTGCGCACTGACCACCAGGGGTCAGACACTCAGCGCAGGAGCTGCCCCCTGGTGGTCAGTGCGCTCCCACAGGGGGAGTGCCACTCAGCCACATCCCCTCAGTCAGACATTCCTCGAGGCCTCCCGGACTGCTAGGGGGCGCAGGCCAGGCCCAGGGACTGCTCCCACCCCCAGTGATCTTCGCATCACCGGTGCCTGCAGGCTTTGCTCTGCAGCCCTCGACCTGGGAGTCTGCTCTCAGATTTGCTCAGTCGTGCGTGAACCTGTTAAATAGGGTTATTGTACTTTCTGATTTGTAGAAAATGATTATATATTCTGAGAGCTTGTTTGGTTCTAGCAGGGGAGCGCAGCTACTCGTATACCCTTGACCGAAGACCAGTCCTCTCCTTGTGGGGGGAGGTCATCCTCTTCGACCGAGCGCGCAGCTTCAGGAGGGACGCACATGGATCAGTGACGGAGGAAGGAGACACCCGCCTAGCCAGCCAGATCAGCCGAATCAACCCTGGCAATCAATGGGGTGACAGATGTCGCAGCCAGATCGCCCTCACATCCTGATTATATATTCTGAAACTGAGTTCTTTGTTGCCTATGTGCGGGGTCTGATGAAAAATGTTTAATAACTGGCTGCTTGTGAAACAAAAACAACAAAAAAGCCCCGATTGAGGTGTTTGCCCATTTCCATGGTGTAACTATTCTCACAATTGCTCCCAATGTGATGTTACTGAACACTGAGCTGGGAAGAGAGGTGCCTGGTCAGCTCTCAGGAGCTGGGCAAGGCGGCCTAGGACCACCCCAGGGCGTCTGTGCATTGCGTATCTGTCCTCCCCGCCTGGGGCTGTGCTTTTCATCCTCCTGGTCATACTCTTTAAAAAAGTCAGTGTCACTCAAGTGGGATTTACTTTTTGTAACATGTGCCTGTCTACCCTCTAGGCCTGTTTGTTATTATCAGACTTGAACATTGTTTTCAATCTGACGGGTGTTGGGGTCCTCAGCTCCCCCGTTTCGATGACTCTCCAGAGCTCTTAGGACTCGGTACACAGAGCTGAGTCAGCGCAGGAAAAGGCTCCTGGGGAGGTGGTGGGACATCAGGTGCAGCTTCCAGGGCCTGTCCCGGGGGATCATGCAGGAGGCACTGAACTGCTCACAGGGAGTGTGACAGCACCTGTGAGATGTCTACCGGGGACCTTGTCAGAGATCAGGGCCCAGGGTTCTATCGGGGGCTGGTCACATGGCCCCTCTGCCCGGCACTTCCCCAAACCCCAGGCTCCGAGAGGGAGAGCAGGTGTCAGCACAGGCGGTTTCGGCCCATTGAGGCACCCTAGTCACATGTGCTGGGGACCTGCTGTGCGAACCCCTTCCTGAACCAGCCCTTCTGAGTGGGACGCTGAAGACAGCCCGAGTCACCCCTGAGGAGTAGCCCCTTCCCAGGGCAGGCACCGCTGTCAGATGATGCAGCTTTTGTGTCCAGAAAGTATGTCCACCTCCTGGACATAGATGTGGTCAGAGTGACGGAGGGCTCCCAGGTCACCACTGAGGGGCAGGAACATGGTGGCCCAGGGAACGGGCTGGGGCCAACCCTACCTGGGGGATGTCAGGTAGGGGTCTTTGTTGTAAACAACAGAAATGAATCCTGTAAATGCATCAGCACGGACTTTATTGGAGGCGACAGACCGTACACAGAATGGGGGTCGGGCGGGGAGGAAGTGAAGAAGCCAGCACAGGAGGGAGTGGGGTGCTCAGCGACACGGGTGAGGTGGCGAGGAGAAACCAGCTTCTCTCCCTTCACTCCTCTCAAGGCCCCAAGGCCTGGAGCGTCCAGCTGGCCTCGCTGGGTCACTGCCAGCCGGGCTGGGTGGCAGGGCACGTTGCTTTGGGGGAAGTCAGTGGAGAAATGGGTGACCTGTTTCCAGAGGGAGAAAGGCACAGCGGTGGCCGGGCGACCACAGATGCCCAGTGCGGGGACCCAAGAAGGGAGTTGGCAGCGTCTTGGCTCTTAGTAAAGAATCCTGGGGTGCAGATGGCTTGAGCTCTTGAGTGTTTGGGTGCCTTTAGGAAGATCACTCAGCAGCAGGACGTCTGGGCCGAGGCGGGGACACAGCAGGCTGGGCGGGAGCACACGGGGCGGCAGAGCAGGGACATGCAGGAGGATGGGCGGCAGCAGCTGGGCTGGCAGGAGGAGGCGGGGCCACAGCAGGAGGAGGCGGGCACGCAGCAGGCAGGCCTGCACACGGGGCGGCAGATGAGGGACACGCAGGAGGAGGGTCTGCAGCAGGAGGAGGTGCAGGGCGTGGGCTGGCAGCAGGAGGAGGCCCCAGAGCAGACGGGCACACAGCACAGGGGCTTGCAGCAGACGGGTGTGCAGCAGACGGGTGTGCAGCAGACGGGTGTGCAGCAGACAGGTGTGCAGCAGGTCTGCTGGCATGGGGAGGAGGTGCAGCAGGAGGAGGTGCAGGAGGTGGGCTGGCAGCAGGAGGAGATGCCAGAGCAGACGGGCACACAGCACAGGGGCTTGCAGCAGACGGGTGTGCAGCAGGCGGGCACACAGCAGGTCTGCTGGCACGGGGAGGAGGTGCAGCAGGAGGGCTGGCAGCATGAGGGTGTGCAGGAGCTGGTGCAGGCTGATTGGCAGGGGCTGGGATCACAGGTCACCTGGCTGCAGGGGCTGGACATGCAGCTCACTGGGGTGCAGATGAGGGTCATGCAGGAAGCTGGAGCACTGCAGCTGGGGGCACAGCAGGTGGGCTGGCAGCAGCTGGGGACACAGCAGGTGGGCTGGCAGCAGCTTGGGGCACAGCAGGTGGGCTCACAGCAGCTGGGGGCGCAGCAGGAGGGCTCACAGCAGCTCTCTGGACAGTCGTCCACCTGCCAGGAGGAGTCGGTGCAAGAGTCACAGGACCCGGGCAGGCAGGCGCAGTTGCCATAGCTCAGGTCACTAGAGCAGACGGACAGGGCTGATGCGGCCATGGTTAGGCAGTGGACTGAGGTGAACTAGGCGGAGGGTATGAGTGTGAGTGTGAGGGTGAGTGAGAGTGTGAGTGTGTAAGGTTCCAGGGCTGTTGGCTTTTATACCCTCTCTGGCTGTGTTTCCCACAGGATGCTTGCACGGCTTCATCCTTGTTTGTGTTTGGGACACAGGGAACTCTCATTAGTGCCGGGTTTGTGTTTTTGTTCTGTGAGTTGTTGCTCAGCGATAAAGCTAAAAGGGCAGTGATGGCGAACCTATGACAGGGCATGATATTTGCAGACACACACCGGTAAGTGGGCAGGTCAGCCAGTGGCACCTCCATGTCCCTGGCTGCGCAGTGCACATCCCTGTCTCCCATCCAAGCGCTCAGTGAGGGACAGACCCGGCGCCTGTCCTCAGCCCCCCCACGGCATCGGGATGTTCCCGACCCTGAGAGCTGTGTGTGTGAGCCAGAGGTCCCTGTGCGCCTCCCTGCAGGAAGTACCGCCAGCACGGCCAGGCCTCTGTATGGAAAACGACGCTGCTTGTGCCTCCTGTTAACTTTCCTGATTGTTAATTCCTACAGAATAAAAGGCTAATATACAAATTGACCAAACGCCAGAACGACTGCTTGCTGTGATGCGCACTGACCACCAGTGGTGAGAAGCTCAGCGCAGGAGCTGCCCCCTGGTGGTCAGTGCGCTCCCACAGGGGGAGAGCCACTCAGCCACATCCCCTCAGTCAGACATTCCTCGAGGCCTCCCAGACTTCTGAAGGGCGCAAGCCAGGCCCAGGGACTGCTCCGACCCACCAATGGTCTTCGCATCACGGGTGCCTGCAGGCTTTATTCTGCAGCCCTCGACCTGGGAGTCTGCTCTCAGATTTGCTCAGTCGTACGTGAACCTTTTAAATAGGGTTATTGTACTTTCTGATTTGTAGAAAATGATTATATATTCTGAGAGCTTGTTTGGTTCTAGCAGGGGAGCGCAGCTACTCGTATACCCTTGACCGAAGACCAGTCCTCTCCTCCTGGGGGGAGGTCGTCCTCTTCAACGGAGCGCGCAGCTTCAGGAGGGACGCACATGGATCAGTGACGGAGGAGGGGGACACCCGCCTAGCCAGCCAGATCAGCCGAATCAACCCTGGCAATCAATGGGGTGACAGATGTCGCAGCCAGATCGCCCTCACATCCTGATTACATATTCTGAAACTGAGTCTTTGTTGCCTATGTGCGGGGTCTGATGAAAAATGTTTAATAACTGGCTGCCTGTGAAACAAAAACAACAAAAAAGCCCCGATTGAGGTGTTTGCCCATTTCCATGGTGTAACTATTCTCACAATTGCTCCCAATGTGATGTTACTGAACACTGAGCTGGGAAGAGAGGTGCCTGGTCGGCTCTCAGGAGCTGGGCAAGGCGGCCTCGGCGCACCCCTGGGCGTCTGTTCATTGCGAATCTCTCCTCCCGCCTGGGGCTGTGTTTTTCATCCTCCTGGTCATACTCTTTAAACAAGTCAGTGTGACTCAAGGGGGATTTACATGTTGTAACATGTGCCTGTCTACCCTCTAGGCATGTTTGTTATTATCAGACTTGAACATTGTTTTCATTCTGACGGGTGTTGGGGTCCTCAGCCCCCCCGTTTTCATGACTCTCTAGAACTCTTAGGACTCGGTACTCAGAGCTAAGTCATCGCAGGAAAAGGCTCCTGGGGAGGTGGTGGGGACATCAGGTGCAGCTTCCAGGGCCTGTCCCGGGGGATCATGCAGGAGGCACTGAACTGCTCACAGGGAGTGTGACAGCACCTGTGAGATGTCTACCGGGGACCTTGTCAGAGATCAGGGCCCAGGGTTCTATCGGGGGCTGGTCACATGGCCCCTCTGCCCGGCACTTTCCCAAACCCCAGGCTCCGAGAGGGAGAGCAGGTGTCAGCACAGGCGGTTTCGGCCCATTGAGGCACCCTAGTCACATGTGCTGGGGACCTGCTGTGCGAACCCCTTCCTGAACCAGCCCTTCTGAGTGGGACGCTGAAGACAGCCCGAGTCACCCCTGAGGAGTAGCGCCTCCCCAGGGCAGGCACCGCTGTCAGATGATCCAGCTTTTGTGTCCAGAAAGTATGTCCACCTCCTGGACATAGATGTGGTCAGAGTGACGGAGGGCTCCCAGGTCACCACTGAGGGGCAGGAACATGGTGGCCCCGGGAACGGGCTGGGGCCAACCCTACCTGGGGGATGTCAGGTAGGGGTCTTTGTTGTAAACAACAGAAATGAATCCTGTAAATGCATCAGCACGGACTTTATTGGAGGCGACAGACCGTACACAGAATGGGGGTCGGGCGGGGGGGAAGTGAAGAAGCCCGCACAGGAGGCAGTGGGGTGCTCAGCCACACGGGTGAGGTGGCGAGGAGAAACCAGCTTCTCTCCCTTCACTCCTCTCAAGGCCCCAAGGCCTGGAGCGTCCAGCTGGCCTCGCTGGGTCACTGCCAGCCGGGCTGGGTGGCAGGGCACATTGCTTTGGGGGAAGTCAGTGGAGAAATGGGTGACCTGTTTCCAGAGGGAGAAAGGCACAGCGGTGGCCGGGCGACCACAGATGCCCAGTGCGGGGACCCAAGAAGGGAGTTGGCAGCGTCTTGGCTCTTAGTAAAGAATCCTGGGGTGCAGATGGCTTGAGCTCTTGAGTGTTTGGGTGCCCTTAGGAAGATCACTCAGCAGCAGGACTTCTGGGCCGAGGTGGGGACACAGCAGGCCGGGCGGGAGCACACGGGGCGGCAGAGCAGGGACATGCAGGAGGATGGGCGGCAGCAGCTGGGCTGGCAGGAGGAGGCGGGGCCACAGCAGGAGGAGGCGGGCACGCAGCAGGCAGGCCTGCACACGGGGCGGCAGATGAGGGACACGCAGGAGGAGGGTCTGCAGCAGGAGGAGGTGCAGGGCGTGGGCTGGCAGCAGGAGGAGGCCCCAGAGCAGACGGGCACACAGCACAGGGGCTTGCAGCAGACGGGTGTGCAGCAGACGGGTGTGCAGCAGACGGGTGTGCAGCAGGTCTGCTGGCACGGGGAGGAGGTGTAGCAGGAGGGCTGGCAGCATGAGGGTGTGCAGGAGCTGGTGCAGGCTGATTGGCAGTGGCTGGGATCACAAGTCACCTGGCTGCAGGGGCTGGACATGCAGCTCACTGGGGTGCAGATGAGGGTCAGGCAGGAAGCTGGGGCACAGCAGCTGGGGGCACAGCAGGTGGGCTGGCAGCAGCTGGGGACACAGCAGGTGGGCTGGCAGCAGCTTGGGGCACAGCAGGTTGGCTCACAGCAGCTGGGGGCGCAGCAGGAGGGCTCACAGCAGCTCTCTGGACAGTCGTCCACCTGCCAGGAGGAGTCGGTGCAAGAGTCACAGGACCCGGGCAGGCAGGCGCAGTTGCCATAGCTCAGGTCACTGGAGCAGACGGACAGGGCGGATGTGGCCATGGTTAGGCAGTGGACTGAGGTGAACTAGGCAGAGGGTATGAGTGTGAGTGTGAGGGTGAGTGAGAGTGTGAGTGTGTGAGGTTCCTGGGCTGTTGGCTTTTATACCCTCTCTGGCTGTGTTTCCCACAGGATGCTTGCACGGCTTCATCCTTGTTTGTGTTTGGGACACAGGGAACTCTCATTAGTGCCGGGTTTGTGTTTTTGTTCTGTGAGTTGTTGCTCAGCAATAAAGCTAAAAGGGCAGTGATGGCGAACCTATGACAGGGCATGATATTTGCAGACACATACCGGTAAAGTGGGCAGGTCAGCCAGTGGCACCTCCATGTCCCTGGCTGCGCAGTGCACACCCCTGTCTCCCATCCAAGCGCTCAGTGAGGGACAGACCCGGCGCCTGTCCACAGCCCCCCCACGCCATCGGGATGTTCCCGACCCTGAGAGCTGTGTGTGTGAGCCAGAGGTCCCTGCCCGTCTCCCTGCAGGAAGCACCGCCAGCAATTCCAGGCCTCTGTATGGAAAATGAGGCTTGCTTGTTCCTCCTGTTTACTTTCCTGATTGTTAATTCCTACAGAATAAAAGGCTAATATACAAATTGACTGAACGCCAGAACGACTGCTTGCTGTGATGCGCACTGACCACCAGTGGTGAGACACTCAGCGCAGGAGCTGCCCCCTGGTGGTCAGTGCGCTCCCACAGGGGGAGAGCCACTCAGCCACATCCCCTCAGTCAGACATTCCTCGAGGCCTCCCAGACTTCTGAAGGGCGCAGGCCAGGCCCAGGGACTGCTCCGACCCACCAATGGTCTTCGCATCACGGGTGCCTGCAGGCTTTTTTCTGCAGCCCTCGACCTGGGAGTCTGCTCTCATATTTGCTCAGTCGTGCGTGAACCTGTTAAATAGGGTTATTGTACTTTCTGATTTGTAGAAAATGATTATATATTCTGAGAGCTTGTTTGGTTCTAGCAGGGGAGCGCAGCTACTCGTATACCCTTGACCGAAGACCAGTCCTCTCCTCCTGGGGGGAGGTCGTCCTCTTCAACCGAGCGCGCAGCTTCGGGAGGGACGCACATGGATCGGTGAGGGAGTAGGGGGACACCCGCCTAGCCAGCCAGATCAGCCGAATCAACCCTGGCAATCAATGGGGTGACCGATGTCGCAGCCAGATCGCCCTCACATCCTGATTATATATTCTGAAACTGAGTCTTTGTTGCCTATGTGCGGGGTCTGATGAAAAATGTTTAATAACTGGCTGCCTGTGAAACAAAAACAACAAAAAAGCCCCGATTGAGGTGTCTGCCCATTTCCATGGTGTAACTATTCTCACAATTGCTCCCAATGTGATGTTACTGAACACTGAGCTGGGAAGAGAGGTGCCTGGTCAGCTCTCAGGAGCTGGGCAAGGCGGCCTCGGCGCACCCCTGGGCGTCTGTGCATTGCGAATCTGTCCTCCCGCCTGGGGCTGTGCTTTTCATCCTCCTGGTCATCCTCTGTTAACAAGTCAGTGTGACTCAAGTGGGATTTACATGTTGTAACATGTGCCTGTCTACCCTCTAGGCATGTTAGTTATTATCAGACTTGAACATTGTTTTCAATCTGACGGGTGTTGGGGTCCTCAGCCCCCCCGTTTCGATGACTCTCTAGAGCTCTTAGGACTCGGTACACAGAGCTGAGTCAGCGCAGGAAAAGGCTCCTGGGGAGGTGGTGGGGACATCAGGTGCAGCTTCCAGGGCCTGTCCCGGGGGGTCATGCGGGAGGCACAGAACTGCTCACGGGGAGTGTGACAGCACCTGTGAGATGTCTACAGGGGACCTTGTCAGAGATCAGGGCCCAGGGGTCTATCGAGGGCTGGTCACATGGCACCTCTGCCCGGCACTTCCCCAAACCCCAGGCTCCGAGAGGGAGAGCAGGTGTCAGCACAGGCGGTTTCGGCCCATTGAGGCACCCTAGTCACATGTGCTGGGGACCTGCTGTGCGAACCCCTTCCTGAACCAGCCCTTCTGAGCGGGACACGGAAGACAGCCCGAGTCACCCCTGAGGAGTAGCGCCTCCCCAGGGCAGGCACCGCTGTCAGATGATCCAGCTTTTGTGTCCAGAAAGTGTGTCCACCTCCTGGACATAGATGTGGTCAGAGTGAGGGAGGGCTCCCAGGTCACCACTGAGGGGCAGGAACATGGTGGCCCCAGAAACCAGCTGGGGCCAACCCTACCTGCGGATGTCAGGTAGGTGTCTTTGTTGTAAACAACAGAAATGAATCCTGTAAATGCATCAGCACGGACTTTATTGGAGGGGACAGACCGTACACAGAATGGGGGTCGGGCGGGGGGGAAGTGAAGAAGCCAGCACAGTAGGCAGTGGGGTGCTCAGCCACACGGGTGAGGTGGCGAGGAGAAACCAGCTTCTCTCCCTTCACTCCTCTCAAGGCCCCAAGGCCTGGAGCGTCCAGCTGGCCTCGCTGGGTCACTGCCAGCCGGGCTCGGTGGCAGGGCACGTTGCTTTGGGGGAAGTCAGTGGAGAAATGGGTGACCTGTTTCCAGAGGGAGAAAGGCACAGCGGTGGCCGGGCGACCACAGATGCCCAGTGCGGGGACCCATGAAGGGAGTTGGCAGCGTCTTGGCTCTTAGTAAAGAATCCTGGGGTGCAGATGGCTTGAGCTCTTGAGTGTTTGGGTGCCCTTAGGAAGATCACTCAGCAGCAGGACTTCTGGGCCGAGGTGGGGACACAGCAGGCCGGGCGGGGGCACACGGGGCGGCAGAGCAGGGACATGCAGGAGGACGGGCGGCAGCAGCTGGGCTGGCAGGAGGAGGCGGGGCCACAGCAGGAGGAGGCGGGCACGCAGCAGACAGGCCTGCACACGGGGCGGCAGATGAGGGACACACAGGAGGAGGGTCCGCAGCAGGATGAGGTGCAGGGGGTGGGCTGGCAGCAGGAGGAGGCCCCAGAGCAGACGGGCACACAGCACAGTGTCTTGCAGCAGACGGGTGTGCAGCAGACGGGTGTGCAGCAGATGGGTGTGCAGCAGGTCTGCTGGCACGGGGAGGAGGTGCAGCAGGAGGGCTGGCAGCATGAGGGTGTGCAGGAGCTGGTGCAGGCTGATTGGCAGGGGCTGGGATCACAAGTCACCTGGCTGCAGGGGCTGCACATGCAGCTCACTGGGGTGCAGATGAGGGTCAGGCAGGAAGCTGGGGCACAGCAGCTGGGGGCACAGCAGGTGGACTGGCAGCAGCTGGGGACACAGCAGGTGGGCTGGCAGCAGCTGGGGACACAGCAGGTGGGCTGGCAGCAGCTGGGGACACAGCAGGAGGGCTGGCAGCAGCTGGGGGCGCAGCAGGAGGGCTCACAGCAGCTCTCTGGACAGTCGTCCACCTGCCAGGAGGAGTCGGTGCAAGAGTCACTGGAGCCGGGCAGGCAGGCGCGGTTGCCATAGCTCAGATCGCTGGAGCAGACGGACAGGGCGGTAGCGGCCATGGTGGGGCAGTGGGGCTGAGGTGAACTAGGTGGAGGGTGTAAGTGTGAGTGTGAGGGTGAGTGTGTAAGGTTCCAGGGCTGTTGGCTTTTATACCCTCTCTGGCTGTGTTTCCCCGGAGGATGCTCGCACGGCTTCTTCCTTGTTTGTGTTTGGGACACAGGGAACTCTCATTAGTGTGGGTGTGTTTTCGTTCTGTGAGCTGTTGCTCAGCGATAAAGCTCCTAGAGCAGTGATGGCGAACCTTTTGAGCTCGGCGTGTCAGCATTTTGTAAAACCCTGACTTAACACTGGTGCCGTTTCACATATAGAAATTTTTTGATAATTGCAACCATAGTGAAACAAAGACTTATAGTTTTGATATTTATTTTATTTTTTTAAAATATATTTTATTGATTTTTCACAGAGAGGAAGGGAGAGAGATAGAGAGTTAGAAACACCGATGAGAGAGAAACATCGACCAGCCGCCTCCTGCACATCACCCACTGGGGATGTGCCCACGACCCAGGTACATGCCCTTGACCGGAATCGAACACGGGACCCTTCAGTCTGCAGGCCGACGCTCTATCCACTGAGCCAAACCGGTTTCAGCGATATTTATTTTATATATTTAAATGCCATTTAACGAAGAAAAATCAACCAAAAAAGTGAGTTTGCATGTCACCTCTGACACGCGTGTCATAGGTTCGCCATCACTGTCCTAGGGTGTTGTGTGCTCTGCTGATGCATCCCCAGCTGCCTTTAGTTCATAACATTGAGGTAGAAGGCGTGTGTGTCTGCAAATAGCATGCCCCGGGGTCTGAGTTGGCCTCACGACAGAACCATCCCTCCTAGTCCCGCTGCCCTTTCTGGACACCTGGGATGTGCTGCGAACACCTGGGGATTCTGAGCATTTGGCTGCCACGGCTCCTCTAGTGCCTGGCTGGGGAGGCCTGGGCCAGAGAGGGCAGAAGGCTGGAGCATGTCTAACTGTGGTTCCCCAGCATGCCCTCCGGGTCAGGGACTCCCCTGGGGCAGGTGGCAAGCAGGAAAAGTGGGCAGGTCTGCCAGTGGCACCTCCTTGTCCCTGGGTGGGCAGTGCACACCTCTGTCTCCCGTCCGAGCGCTCAGTGAGGGACAGACCCGCCCCGTCCACAGCCTCCACACAACATTGGCATGTTCCCGACCCTGAGAGCCGAGTATGTGAGCCAGAGGTCCCTGCCCGCCTCCCTGCAGGAAGCACCGCCAGCACGGCCAGGCCTCTGTATGGAAAACGAGGCTTCCTTGTGCCTCCTGTTTACTTTCTTGGTTGTTAATCCTACAGAATAAAAGGCTAATATACAAATTGACCGAACGCCAGAACGAAGGTTGCTGTGATGCGCACTGACCACCAGGGGTCAGACACTCAGCGCAGGAGCTGCCCCCTGGTGGTCAGTGCGCTCCCACAGGGGGAGTGCCACTCAGCCACATCCCCTCAGTCAGATATTCCTCGAGGCCTCCCGGACTACTAGAGGGCACAGGCCAGGCCCAGGGACTGCTCCCACCCCCAGTGATCTTCGCATCGACAGTGCCTGCAGGCTTTGCTCTGCAGTCCTCAATCAGCGAGTCTGCCCTTAGAATTGCTCAGTCCTGTGTGAACCTGTTAAATAGGGTTATTGTACTTTCTGATTTGTAGAAAATGATTACATATTCTGAATCTGAGTTCTTTGTTGCCTATGTGCAGGGTCTGCTGGTAAATGTTTAATAACTGGCTGCCTGTTAAACAAAAACAACAAAAAAGCCCTGATTGAGGTGTTTGCCCATTTCCATGGTGTAACGATTCTCACAATTGCTCCCAATGTGATGTTACTGAACACTGAGCTGGGAAGAGAGGTGCCTGGTCCGCTCTCAGGAGCTGGGCAAGGCGGCCTCGGCGCACCCCTGGGCGTCTGTGCATTGCGTATCTGTCCTCCCGCCTGGGGCTGTGCTTTTCATCCTCCTGGTCATCCTCTGTTATCAAGTCAGTGTGACTCAAGTGGGATTTACATGTTGTAACATGTGCCTGTCTACCCTCTAGGCCTGTTAGTTATTATCAGACTTGAACATTGTTTTCATTCTGACGGGTGTTGGGGTCTCGACCTCCCCATTTCGATGACTCTCTAGAGCTCTTAGGACTCGGTACACAGAGCTGAGTCAGCGCAGGAAAAGGCTCCTGGGGAGGTGGTGGGACATCAGGTGCAGCTTCCAGGGCCTGTCCCGGGGGATCATGCAGGAGGCGCTGAACTGCTCACAGGGAGTGTGACAGCACCTGTGAGATGTCTACAGGGGACCTTGTCAGAGATCAGGGCCCAGGGTTTTATCGGGGGCTGGTCACATGGCCCCTCTGCCCGGCACTTCCCCAAACCCCAGGCTCCGAGAGGGAGAGCAGGTGTCAGCACAGGCGGTTTCGGCCCATTGAGGCACCCTAGTCACATGTGCTGGGGACCTGCTGTGCGAACCCCTTCCTGAACCAGCCCTTCTGAGTGGGACGCTGAAGACAGCCCGAGTCCCCCCTGAGGAGTAGCCCCTTCCCAGGGCAGGCACCGCTGTCAGATGATCCAGCTTTTGTGTCCAGAAAGTATGTCCACCTCCTGGACATAGATGTGGTCAGAGTGACGGAGGGCTCCCAGGTCACCACTGAGGGGCAGGAACATGGTGGCCCAGGGAACGGGCTGGGGCCAACCCTACCTGGGGATGTCAGGTAGGGGTCTTTGTTGTAAACAACAGAAATGAATCCTGTAAATGCATCAGCACGGACTTTATTGGAGGGGACAGACCGTACACAGAATGGGGGTCGGGCGGGGAGGACGTGAAGGAGCCCGCACAGGAGGCAGTGGGGTGCTCAGCGACACGGGTGAGGTGGCGAGGAGAAACCAGCTTCTCTCCCTTCACTCCTCTCAAGGCCCCAAGGCCTGGAGCGTCCAGCTGGCCTCGCTGGGTCACTGCCAGCCGGGCTGGTTGGCAGGGCACGTTGCTTTGGGGGAAGTCAGTGGAGAAATGGGTGACCTGTTTCCAGAGAGAGAAAGGCACAGCAGTGGCCGGGCGACCACAGATGCCCAGTGCGGGGACCCATGAAGGGAGTTGGCAGCTGTACTGGCTCTTAGTAAAGAATCCTGGGGTGCAGATGGCTTGAGCTCTTGAGTGTTTGGGTTCCCTTAGGAAGATCACTCAGCAGCAGGACTTCTGGGCCGAGGTGGGGACACAGCAGGCCGGGCGGGGGCACACGGGGCGGCAGAGCAGGGACATGCAGGAGGACGGGCGGCAGCAGCTGGGCTGGCAGGAGGAGGCGGGGCCACAGCAGGAGGAGGCGGGCACGCAGCAGGCAGGCCTGCACACGGGGCGGCAGATGAGGGACACGCAGGAGGAGGGTCTGCAGCAGGAGGAGGTGCAGGGGGTGGGCTGGCAGCAGGAGGAGGCTGAACAGGGGCCGGCCTCAGAGCAGATGGGCACACAGCACAGTGTCTTGCAGCAGACGGGTGTGCAGCAGACGGGTGTGCAGCAGACGGGTGTGCAGCAGGTCTGCTGGCAGGTGGAGGAAGTGCAACAGGAGGGCTGGCAGCATGAGGGTGTGCAGGAGCTGGTGCAGGCTGATTGGCAGGGGCTGGGATCACAGGTCACCTGACAGCAGGGGCTGGACATGCAGCTCACTGGGGTGCAGATGAGGGTCAGGCAGGAAGCTGGGGCACAGCAGCTAGGGGTACAGCAGGTGGACTGGCAGCAGCTGGGGACACAGCAGGTGGGCTGGCAGCAGCTGGGGACACAGCACGTGGGCTGGCAGCAGCTGGGGGCACAGCAGGAGGGCTGGCAGCAGCTGGGGGCACAGCAGGAGGGCTCACAGCAGCTCTCTGGACAGTCGTCCACCTGCCAGGAGGAGTCAGTACAAGAGTCACTGGAGCCGGGCAGGCAGGCGCGGTTGCCATAGCTCAGGTTGCTTGAGCAGACGGACAGTGCGGATGCGGCCATGGTGGGCAAGTGGGGCTGAGGTGAACTAGGAGGAGAGTATGAGTGTGAGTGTGAATGTGAGTGTGAGTGTGTAAGGTCCTGGGCTGTTGGCTTTTATACCCTCTCTGGCTGTGTTTCCCCGCAGGATGCTCGTACGGCTTCTTCCTTGTTTGTGTTTGGGACACAGGGAACTCTCATTAGTGCGGGTTGTGTTTTCGTTCTGTGAGCTGTTGCTCAGCGATAAAGCTCCTAGAGTGTGTGCTCTGCTGATGCATCCCCAGCTGCCTTTAGTTCATAACATTTAGGTAGAAGGCGTGTGTGTCTGCAAATAGCATGCCCCGGGGTCTGAGTTGGCCTCACGAGAGAACCATCCCTCCTAGTCCAGCTGCCCTTTCTGGACACCTGTGATGTGCTGCGAACACCTGGGGATTCTGAGTGTTTGGCTGCCACGGCTCCCCTAGTGCCTGCTGGGGAGGCCTGGGCCAGAGAGGGCAGAAGGCGGCAGCATGTCTAACTGTGGTTCCCCAGCATGCCCTCCGGGTCAGGGACTCCTCTGGGGCAGGTGGCAAGCAGGTAAAGTTGGCAGGTCTGCCAGTGGCACCTCCTTAACCCTGGGTGCACAGTGCACACCCCTGTCCCCTGTCCGAGTGCTCAGTGAGGGACAGACCCGGTGCCTGTCCACAGCCTCCCCACACCATCGGCATGTTCCCAACCCTGAGAGCTGTGTGTGTGAGCCAGAGTTCCCTGTCCGCCTCCCTGCAGGAAGCACCGCCAGCCCGGCCAGGCCTCTGTATGGAAAACGAGGCTTCCTTGTGTCTCCTGTTTACTTTCTTGTTTGTTAATAGAAAAATAAAATGCACAGCAGTGTCGACAGTCAGGGTGATAAGGGTAAACGGAGTTACAGTGTTCTTAGGTCTCGGCATGCTTTGAAAGTGGAAAGAGTACACGTGTACTTGAATAGCCAAGACCGCACACTAGGTCACCACTGGCAGGGCAGTGAGTACAGTGGGTAACTAATCATGAGTAGAAAAGGGAAGTGGTCCTGGCTGGGTGGCTCAGTTGTTTGAAGCACGGGCCTGTGTACAGAAGGCTGCGGGTTAGATTCCTGCTCAGGGCACTGAAATGCATTGCTGAGTTGATCCCCAGTCAGGGCATATGCAGGAGGCAATGGATCAGTATTTCTCTCTTACATCGATGTTTCTCTTTCTCTCTCCTTTCCTCTCTCTCTAAAATCAATAAAAGCTTACCCTTGGTGAGGATTTAAAAAAGGGAGATGGATTATAAAAATACTCAATTAACCCAAAATAGTCAGAAAATAATTTAAAATAACATTTTGGGGCAAATAGAAAACATACAATCAGGGAGTAGATATAATAGGCATGTGTGTTGTTTACAAAAGATTGAAAGTAAAAACATTGATAAGAAGACATCATGCCAACACCAACTTTGGAAAGCTGGCGTGCCTTATTAATATCAGGAGAAATAGATTTTAAGGCAAGACGCACTATTTGAGATAAAGACATTTTATAGAGCTATACACCCACCAGGAAGCTATAACAATTCCAAATATGTATGTACCTAGTAACATAGCCTAAAACATAGAAATAAAAAATTGACAGAACTAAAACTAGAAATAGATAACGATAAAGTCACAGCTGGGGACACTGACACACCTATCTCAATAATTGAAGGAAAAGGAGACAAAAATAATCTGAGTGGAAATGGCTCTTTTAAGTTTGGAGTAAAACAGTGGTATCTGTGCATTTTGTGGCCCCTCCCCCCAGAGTGTGGTCAGGACCTGTGACGTGCTTCAGGCACAGAGGTGATGGGATGTGTGTGGTCACATTGTGTCAGATGGTAATGCTGGTCTTGGGGGGAGACTCTGTCCTGTGCTGGCTGTGGGAGTCCCATGTGAACTGTCCATGGACAGGGCCTTGTGCCAAGAAATGAGAACAATCCCAGTTACAGCCACCAGGAAACTGAGGCCCTCAGCCTGACCACATGCAAGGATCTGAATTCTGATGAGAACGTGAGCTGGGAAGCAACTCCTTCCCCAGTCGAGCCTCCAGATCAGACCCCATGATGCGAACCCACAGGAAACCCGGTACAGCATGACCCCAGAGACTTTGAGATGACACGTGCATTGTTTTAGGCCATAAGCTTGTGGTAATTCGTTACCAGCAAAAGGAAAGAAGCACCCAGACCAATAAGGAATTCTAGGCAGCTATCAACAAGGAAGAGAAGCCTTCATGTATTTACAGGGAAGGAGCTCCGCATTATTAAATTTAACACACACACACACACACACACACACACACAGTGGGTAAACTATGAAGCAATTCGTATTTTAAAAAGTTATACACAGACTTTACCTATACCCAGATAGTTAGATGATAGAGATGTGCGGTCAATCCTCATTATTCAGGGATTCCTTATTTGTGAATTCACCTAATCACTACAATTGATTTGTAACCCCCAAATCAACACTTGTGGTGCCTGTGTGGTCATTTGTGGGCTTCCCAGCTGAGTTCCCAGCTGAGGCTGCACAGGCGACACGGCCTCTTGTGTCAGCTCTCGGTCTGTAAACGTGTCCTTCCAGGGTCTCTTTGGGGCCGTGATTGTCCACATTCGGGGGCTTTATGCTTGTGACATGGCTGGTTGAAATGGCCCGCAGCATGGAGCCGAAGTGCTGTCTGGTGTCCTAAGTGCAAGAAGGCTGCACTGTGCTCCATGGAGGAAATACATGTTCGCACGAGAGTGAGAGTGCAGATGGCTTTAATCCGATTTTGCATGAGATGTATATTAAATATACATTAATTAAGTAAGAAGTCTTTAACCAGAAACATACATCAAACAAGGCTACATATGGATGGGCTGATGAAAATACCTTGCCTAGAGGCGCACAGGGTCCCAACCCTGCATTTCCCCCAGCGCCATGGTTCCGCATTTGCTAATTCAGTGTTTGCGGCAACCTCATAGAACATAACTACTACGAATAGTGAGAATGGACTGTGTGTAAGAGTGTGTGTGCAGCACACACAGACACACAGATGGAGAGGCAGGGACAGAGAAGATATAGGAGTGGAAGTCGCTGCTTCCAGAGCAGGGATGTGTGTGCTGACAGAGTGAGGGAGACACGCTCTTGGCCACATTTTGCATCTCTTTTGTGTTCTGTGGCCTGTACTTCTCAGTGACCCTGTGGGCTGTCTGGAGTAGGCAGGCGGGATATCCGACCGGCGGAGGGCTGGGTAAAGGCTGTGGGGGGCTGTCTTGGAGGAGAAGCTGGGCTTTCCCACACAGAAGGCCACCCAAGAGAGAGGCCAGGGGTGTGACCCTTCCCTGGTTCAGCCCAGGTGCTCCCTGTGGGCCACACACAGGAACCAGGCACCCAGGAAGCTGTCATTTTCCCGTGGGGAAGGGAGCCACACGATTTTCCCTAGAAAACAGTCCTGAGGTCTCCCAAGCTCAGGGACAGGTAGAACGTGGACATGCGGGCAGTTGGCCTCGGAGAGAGGCGCTGTAGTGATAAGAAATCCCCCTGAGCTCCGGCCAAGAGGCCCAGGTCCTGCCGCACCCATGTGGCCCTGGAAGTCACCCAACGCCCTGGCCTCTGGGTTCCTCCCAGACAAGTTGCCAACAGTCCTGCGTCCCCACAGGATGGGGTGTTTGAACCACAGGGAAACTCCTCCTAGTGTGGCTGCCTACAGAGTGAGCCAGGCACTGAGGCTGCCCTGGCAGCTGACCAGACGGTGCCCCAGCACATCCAAGACGGCCTGAGGCAAGACCCCACCCTCCCCTGTCTGAGGACCCAGACTGGGACCTGCCACCCACTTCTATTCCCCTGGGGACACAATGGGGCAGGCTCCTGAGCTAAACAATCTAGGAGATTTACAAGCTGGACAACATCCCAGACAAACAAACAAATACAGGTGCCTCTGGGAAGCGGAAATGGGACACAGAGCCAGGAGGGTATAAAAGCCAACGGCCCTGAGCACCACACACATTCACACTCACACTCACACTCACCTCCTCCCAGTACACTCCAGCCCCACCGCCCACCATGGCCGCATCCACCCTCTCCGTCTGCTCCGACTCCTCCTGGCAGGTGGATGACTGTCCAGAGAGCTGCTGTGAGCCCTCCTGCTGTGTCCCCAGTTGCTGCCAGCCCTCTTGTTGCACCTCCTGCCCCTGCCAGCAGGCCTGCTGTGTCTCTGTCTGCTGCAAGCCCGCGTGCTGCACACCTGTCTGCTGCAAGCCCGCGTGCTGCACACCTGTCTGCTGCAAGCCCGTCTGCTGCACACCTGTCTGCTGCAAGCCCACGTGCTGCACACCTGTCTGCTGCAAGCCCGTCTGCTGCAAGCCCGTCTGCTGCACACCTGTCTGCTGCAAGCCCGTCTGCTGCACACCTGTCTGCTGCAAGCCCGTCTGCTGCACACCTGTCTGCTGCAAGCCCGTCTGCTGCAAGCCCGTCTGCTGCACACCTGTCTGCTGCAAGCCCGTCTGCTGCACACCTGCCTGCTGCAAGCCCGTCTGCTGCACACCTGCCTGCTGCAAGCCCGTCTGCTGCACACCTGTCTGCTGCAAGCCCCTGTGCTGTGTGCCCGTCTGCTCTGAGGCCGGCCCCTGCGCAACCTCCTCCTGCTGCTAGCCCATCCCCTGCACCTCCTCCTGCTGCAGACCCTCCTCCTGTGTGTCCCTCATCTGCCGCCCCCGTGTGCAGGCCTGCCTGCTGCGTGCCCACCTCCTCCTGCTGTGGCCCCGCCTCCTCCTGCCAGCCCAGCTGCTGCCGCCCATCCTCCTGCATGTCCCTGCTCTGCTGCCCCATGTGCTCCTGCCCGGCCTGCTGTGTCCCCACCTCGGCCCAGACTTCCTGCTGCTGAGCAGGCATGTCCCCTGGGCCAGCCGGGCTCAGGTCTCACCCTGTGACGGTGGTTCTCCCAGCCGCCCCTCAGTCAGGTCCTGATTTGTGTTAGATGGCTGTCCCTACTTAGGATGGGGTCCCCCAGGCTTCACTGTTCTGAGCTGACCTCTGCTCCCAGGAGCCCTGAACCTCACTGCTTCCTGGGCTCTTGCCTCCCAGGAGGCGTCTCCACCTGCCCCTGGGTCACCTGTCCTTTTGTTCAAGTTTCTCTGTCGATTCACTTGATCTCTCCTCTCAGCCTGTCAGCATCTCCTTGGTCAACCCAATAAACTCGCTTCATCATCTGAGTGCTTCCTTCATCTGATTTTATGGGGTGGGTTGGGGAGGGGGGGGGGAGAACACAGGGTTTTCACCAGACATTGGTCTCCTCCAGCCTCAAGTATTTCTAGAAATGAGTGAGAGATCCCAAAGGGCAGTGTCCTAACTGTTCTGGGCAAGGTGACCGGGTGGGACTCCTGCCCTGACCAACGAATGTCTGTGTCTGGGGGCCCCTGCCCCAGGCTTACTGGAGGCTGGTCACCTGCAGACACATCTAGGGGTTCTCAAGTCCCCTGGACCATTTCCACCCACTGTCCACCTGGGCAAACCCACCCTCAGAGTTGCTCATCGGGGAGCTGGCCTGGGCCTCCGTGCCGCATACCTCTGGGCTGGGCCTCCTGGTCATCTCCCTGCAGGTCTGCACTGTTAGCACAGACAGATGGAGTGAGGGAGCTCACAGGAGTAAACACCCGGATGTGGAAACAAAATATGAAGGAGCGGGTGGCAGGACCTACAGCTCCGAGGGCCTCCTCTGGCAGCTGCCGCCTCCGTCTGGGAGTGTGAGGGACACCGAGCCACGAAGAGGGCTCCCGTGGGACCTGAGTGCTCCTGTCAGGCCTCCACGTACCAAAGGGCTATGGGCAAGAGCCTACTCTAACGTCAGGATGACATTGACACCACCCAAGGGCACATGTTGACAATGTGCAAATACCCCAGCGAGATCACCCCCTAGGGGCCGTGGCCAGAACTGCTGCAGGAAACAGACCACTGTCCCCAACCCGGAAAGGATCCGCCAGTGTTCAGCCCCTCTTGGGTCTACCAGGTGGACAAAGCGCCGTCTCCCTGCTTGTGAGCCCCTCACTCTTCCTGCAGCCAGTGACATGGCCAGAACCCCCAGAGGGAGCCCCTGATGTCCCTGAGGTCTCTGCCTCCTCCCCTGAAACGCCGGCCACCTCCCACCCCACACCATGCCCTGCCTGCTGCACATTGCACGCCCAAACTTCCCTCTTGTCCTGCTGACCAGTTTTTCACCCACTTCTGCTTAAAACTGGCTTTGTTGAGATACAACTTACATGTAATCAAATGCACACAATTTAATTATACACTTCGATGAGTTTTTTAAAAGGTCGCTATCCTGTTGCCTCCACCTATGTCAAGATATAGAGCTCTGGCCAGTTTGGCTCAATGGAAAAAGCATTGGCCTGGGGACTGAAGGGTCCCGAGTTCGAGTCTGGTCAAGGGCATGTACCTCAGTTGCAGGCTCTATGCCCACATGTGTGAAGGCAACCAACTGTGTCTCTCACATTAATGTTTCTCTCTGTCTCTCTCTCTCTCTCCTTTCCACTCTCTCTAAAAATCAATGGGAAAATATCCTCAGGTGAGGATTAACAAAAACAAAAAAGAGAGATGTAGAACATTAGCTTCAGGCCAAAGGTTCCTGGCATTCCTTCCCAACCCACCACTCTCCCCACCCGGAGCCCAGCCACCCCTGAGCCACCGTCTCACTAAAGACAGGCCACAGGGAAGGAATCGTGCAGGGTGTGCCCTCGCTGTCTGGCTCTGCTTACCTGTCTCTGTTGTCGTGGATAACTGCAGTTGATGCCTTTTTTAACGGCTGAGTCGAGCTTTATTGAATGGATGTACCACAGTTGACCCATTCACCGGCTGAATATTTGGGTTGTCTCCAGGTTATGGGGATTCTGAATGAAGCCGCTGTGAACACCTGCACTCAGTGTGTTTTCATTTCTCTTGGGTAAATGCCTCGGGCGGCATTGCTGGTCACGTGGTGGGTGCAGGGTGGGTTGTAGTATTTTTATTCCCCTGATGACTAATAATGGTGATTATCTCATGTGCTTGTTTGCCCTTTGTCCTAGTATGTCTTCCTCAGTGCAGTACCTGCTCCAAACCTCTGCCCATTTGTACAAAATCAGATTGTTTGTCCTTATTACTAACTTGTGAGTGTTATTTATATAGTCTGGACACCAGGCATGTGTTATATTCATAAATTGAAAATCTCTCTATCTGTGACTAGCCTTTTCATCTTCTTAACAGTACTTTAGTAAGAGCTGGCATCTTTAATTTTGATTAAATTCAATTGGTCATGTATTCTTCAATGGTTCTAGCTAAGAAATCTTTGCCTAAACCTAAGGTCACACAGATTTTGTCCTATGCTTACTTCTAAATATTTTACAGTTTTAACTTTCATGCTTAGCTCTATGATCCATTTCAAGTTAAATTTTTTCAAGTTAATTTTTTAATATATTGTGAGTTGTTCCAGTATCATTTGTTAAGATTATTCTTACTGCACTGAATTACCCTTGCCAAAAAATCTATTAACCGTGTATATGGAAGATCTATTTCTGCACTTTCTCATCTACTTTATTCTTCTATGTTTATTCTTACACCAATAATAAGCATGTTTATTATTATGCTAATAACACACTGTCTTAATCAATGTAGCTTTAAATTAAGTGCTGAAATCAAGCAATGTACGTCCTCCAATTCTGTTTTTCTTTTTCCAAATTGGTTGACTAATCTATCTAGAGATGGAGAGAGCGATAGAAACATCAATGATGAGAGAGAATCACCGATCGGCTGCCTCCTGCAAGCCTCCCACTGGAGATCAAGCCCGATACCCCAGCATATGCCCTTGACTGGAATCGAACCCGGGACCCTTCAGTCTGCAGACCAATGCTCTATCCACTGAGACAAACAGGCTAGAGCTCCTATTTCAATTTTAATGTTTTAATTAATAGTAAGATTTTTTCCTTTTTGACTATTTATTGTTGTTTGGTAAAAATACAATTGGCTCTTGTATATTGATTGACCTTGTATCCTGTAACCTTGCAAAATTCACTTGAATTTAGTGGCTTTTTTTTTTTTTTTGTCTATTTCTTCCTTAGGATTTGCAGTAGTCAAGGTATTTGGGCTCGATGTCTTCTCTGTGGGAAAGGTTTTAACCATGAATTCAATTTCTTCAATTGGCAGAGGGCTATCCAGGTTTTCTACTTCATTTTATATTAGATTTTATCATTTATATCGTTCCAGTTATTTGCCTATTTCATCTAAGTTGTTGAATGTATCAGCATAACGTTGTTTGCTTTCATCCTTTTTATTCCTTTAGTCAATAGAATCTGTGCTTGTAAGCCTTCTTCCATTCATGATATTAGTAATTTATTTCTTTTCTCTTTTTACTTGACTGATAAAGCAAAAATGTATCAATTTTATTGATCTTTTCAAAAAAACAAATTTGGCTTATTGATTTTTCTCTCTCATCTGTTCATTTTTCCATTTGATAGATTTCTACACTTCTTGATTATTTTCTTCCCTCTACTTATTTTTGGATTCAATTTATACTTCTTTTTATAGCTTCTTATAGTAGAAACTTAAATAATTGATCTCAATCCTCCCTTCTTTTTAAATATACATTATTAAAGCGGTACATTTCCCCTATTCACTGTGTTAGCTGCATCCCACAAAGTTTATTTTCATTTTATTCAAAATATTTCCTAATTTTCTTGTGATTTCTTCTTTGACTCAAGGATTATTTTGATGTTTGTTGTTTAATTTTCTAATATTAGACAATTTTCCAGATAACTTTCTATTAATGATTTCTGATTCTGTTGTGGTCAAACAACATTCTCTGTATGATTTCATACCTATTAAATATATTGAGAGTTGTTTAATGGCATAGCATATGATATATTTTGGTGAGTGTTTTTATATGGTATTTTTTTATAAATATCAATTAGGTCAGGTTAATTACAGTGTTTTTTAAATTTTCTGTATATTTATCAATTTCATCAAATTAAAAAAATATTTGGCTATTATCTCTTAAAATATCTTTTGCCCTCTCCCCCACCTTTTTTTTTCTTTTTTAGATACTCCATATGTGTTTATATTAGACCACTTAATATTGTTTCCCAGTTCACTGAGGCTCTGTAAAGTTTTTATTTTTTTCTCACTGTCCTCTGATTTGGATAATTTCTATGGCTATGTCTTCAGGGTTACTGCTCTTTTCTTTTGCAGTATCTAAACTACTTTAAGGCTCATTCTTCTAATTTTTTATTGCTAATGTTATATTTTTCAATGTTTGGAATTCTGTTTAATTTTCTTTTGTAGCTTCCATTTCTCTCCCCATTATGTTCATGTTTTTCTTTAAAACCTGAACATATGTATAGTGGCTATTTTAGCTACCTTGTCTGCTAATTCCATCAACTATGTCTGTGGGTTTGTTTCTATAAACTGTTTTATCTCTTGGTTATGAGTGACATTTTCCTCTTCTTCATGTGTATTCTACTGATATTTTGTTGAATGCTGGAATTCAATAAAATAAAACCAAAATACTGCTGAATGCTGCCTCATTCTCCATGAGGAATTCTCTGATTCCTACTCTGTAAAACCTCCACACTGTTAGTGACCCTCCATGTGCTGCAGTCTGGAAACTCTCAGCAGCGAGCCAGAGCAATTAAACAAGACTCAATATATTTATTTTTTTTCTTTATTGATTAAGGTATTACATATGTGTCCTTATCTCCCCATTGCCCCCCCCACACACACCCCCTGCTCATGCCCTCACCCCCCTGGTGTCTGTGTCCATTGGTTATACTTATATGCATGCATACAAGTCTTTTGGTTGATCTCTCCCCTTTACCCCCACCCTCCCCTTCCTTCTCTCTGAGGTTTGAGCATATGATCAATGCTTCTCTGTCTCTGGATCTGTTTTTGTTCATCAGTTTATGTTGTTCATTATATTCCACAAATGAGTGAGATCATGTGATATTTATCCTTCTCTGACTGACTTATTTCGCTTAGCATAATGCTCTCCAGTTCCATCCATGCTGTTGCAAATGGTAAGAGTTCCTTCCTTTTTATAGCAGGTAGTATTCCATTGTGTAGATGGACCATAGTTTTTTAATCCATTCATCTGGCTGATGGGGACTTAGGCTGTTCCCAAATCTTAGGTATGATAAATTGTGCTGCTATGAACAAAGGATGCATATATCCTTTCTGATTGGTGTTTCTAGTCTCTTGGAATATATTCCTAGAAGTGGGATCATTGGGTCAAATGGAGTTCTACTTTTAGTTTTTTTGAGGAAACTCCATACTGTTTTACACAGTGGCTGCACCAATCTGCATTCCCACCAGCAGTGCACGAGGGTTGCCTCAATATGTTTAACGGGACTGATATCATACAGAGAATGTTGTTTGACCACAATAGAATCAGAAATCATCAACAGAGGGATATGAAGAAAATTGTCCAATTGGGAAATTAAACAACAGGGCTCCTTCCTTCGTCTCCCTTCTCTTGGGGACCTGAGTCCTGTACTGTCAGCTGTCCAATGTCTGAAACCTGGCTTCTTATATCTTCCATCTCATTTTCTAATTACTTAGGGTGGGAGGACTCTGTTTCTCTTCTAATCCAACCCCTTGCTTCTCTCTTTGACTCCTCACATTCTTTCCTGGCTCTGGAGCTGAGTCTGTCTGCTTCCTCTCTGGGAAATACTCCAGCTAAATTCAAGCTCAACCTGAGACATACCTACTTCCCCAAGGACTGGGCGATGCAGCCAACATTCTCCGAGGAGGAATGGATCCTGGAGACCCTAACAGTGGGTCCTGGAGAGACATCAGAAACCACAGCCTAACTTTTAGGGGCTCTGGGCTCCATGAGAGATGTCACCAACCCCCATCCCACCCAAGGCTCCATGGCATGCACAGACCCCATGGTAAATACGTCTGTAGAGGCGTCACAAAGTAAGAACAAGAAAAAGAACTACTAGTATTCAGTGAGTAATAGGACAGCAGGGTGAAGGATGAATTCAAGATGGCCCCAAATGGCCAAAGGGCTGTGACGCCTGCCCCACCCTCTACCATCCAGCTGGGAAACCTGGGAGCCACAGGAAACCACAAGGTCCTGCTGGCTGGCAGAGTGCCGTGTGCAAAGAAGAAAGTAGACGTGCAGTCTGAGAAATGTCAATGAGGACACATGGACATCAGTGCAGAGCTCAATTCAGGGGGTGTTTATTGGTCAGTTTACTAAAGTGCATCAGGGTTGGAGACTGATGGAGGCTGAGCTGGTCCTCAGGAGGGTGGGAGACGTGGAAGGGGCACTGCCATGAAGACTTCCTAGGAGCCCCTTAAGAGCCATTGCATTGAGTCTGGTCCTTTAGTTCTTCCATGTGTCCAGCTCAGCAGCAGGCTGGACCAGCAGTCACCAGGTCTAAGTGCTGGAGCATTTCAGGATGGGGAGTCAGCTTCCAGATGGGGCAGCCTCCTGACATGGGTTGGGACTGGATGAAGGGTGGCTGGGAGAGCCACAGTCCTGCGGTGGGACCTGAGCCAGGCTGGCCCTGGGGGATGTGCCCAGCCAGCAGCAGGACTTCTGGCCAAGGCAGGGACTCAGCAGGCTGGGCGGCAGCAAACAGGGCGGCAGCACACAGGGCGGCAGCACACAGGGCGGCAGAAGCAGGAGGATGGGCGGTAGCAGCTGGGCCGGCAGGAGAAGGCGGGGCCACAGCAGGAGGAGACAGGCACGCAGCAGGCAGGCCTGCACACGGGGCGGCAGGTGAGGGACACGCAGGAGGAGGACCTGTAGCAGGACGAGGTGCAGGAGGAAGGTCGATAGCAGGATTCGAAGTAGGAGGAGGGTCCGTAGCAGCTCAAGGGGGCTGGGCAGAGAGTGGCCCTAGAACAGATAGGCCTGCGGCACACCCGTTTACAGCAGACTGGCACACTGCAGGAGGTGCAGCAGGAGGGCTGGCAGCTAGACTGCTGGCAGCATGAGGGTGTGCAGGAGCTGGTGCAGGCTGATTGGCAGGGGCTGGACACACAGCTCACTGGGGCACAGACAAGGGTCAAGCATGAGGCTGGAGCACAGCAGGTGGGGACACAGCAGGTGGGCTTGCAGCAGCTGGGGACACAGCAGGTGGGGACACAGCAGATGGGCTGGCGGCAGCTGGGGACACAGCAGGTGGGGGCACAGCAGGTAGGGGCACAGCAGGAAGGCTCACAGCAGCTCTCTGGACAGTCATCCGCCTGCCAGGAAGATTCAGTACAAGAGTCACAGGACCCGGGCAGGCAGGCACGGCTGCTGTAGCTCAGGTCACTGGAGCAGACGGACAGGGCGGATGCGGCCATGGTGGGGCAGTGGGACTGGAGGAGGATGTCAGCGTGTGAGTGAGTGTGTGAATGTGTGGGATGCTGAGGGCCGTCCAGCTTTTATGCCCCTGCCTGGCTGTGTATGTTGTCCCAGCAGCAGGCTCACGCGTCCCTTCCTTGTTGACAGTGAGAGTGGCTCCTGGAGAATCAGCAGCAGATGTTTTCTTCCCAGGAGGCATTGCTCAGCTCACAAAACTCTTTACCTTGGCGTGGGGTGCGTTTACCTGTTTATCGTCCTGGAAATAAATCTTGTCTTGATGTGTTAGCGGGATCACTGGGGGCCCAGGCAGAGCCCAGGTGTGTGGGCGGCTAGATCTGGCCCCTGGTCGGGGGAGCCCCGAGATTGCTGCCCTGCGGGCGGAACCAGGTCGTGTGCCTTGTGGTTGGAGGTGTATTTAGTTTCTAAACAAAGACAGTGTGAGTCATAATGTGCACGCGACACTGTATCGGTGTCCTGGGGCTGCGTACCACACACCGCAGACAGCGGGCCTCGCACAGCAGACAGCGGGCCTCGAACAGCAGACAGCGGGCCTCGAACAGCAGACAGCGGGCCTCGCGCCGCAGACAGCGGGCCTCGCGCCGCAGACAGCGGGCCTCGCACAGCAGACAGCGGGCCTCGAACAGCAGACAGCGGGCCTCGAACAGCAGACAGCGGGCCTCGCGCCGCAGACAGCGGGCCTCGCGCAGCAGACAGCGGGCCTCGCGCAGCAGACAGCGGGCCTCGCGCAGCAGACAGCGGGCCTCGCGCCGCAGACAGCGGGCCTCGCGCCGCAGACAGCGGGCCTCGCGCCGCAGACAGCGGGCCTCGCGCCGCAGACAGCGGGCCTCGCGCAGCAGACAGCGGGCCTCGCGCAGCAGACAGCGGGCCTCGCGCAGCAGACAGCGGGCCTCGCGCAGCAGACAGCGGGCCTCGAGCAGCAGACAGCGGGCCTCGCGCAGCAGACAGCGGGCCTCGAGCAGCAGACAGCGGGCCTCGCGCAGCAGACAGCGGGCCTCGCGCAGCAGACAGCGGGCCTCGCGCAGCAGACAGCGGGCCTCGCGCAGCAGACAGCGGGCCTCGCGCCGCAGACAGCGGGCCTCGCGCCGCAGACAGCGGGCCTCGCGCCGCAGACAGCGGGCCTCGCGCAGCAGACAGCGGGCCTCGCGCAGCAGACAGCGGGCCTCGCGCAGCAGACAGCGGGCCTCGCGCAGCAGACAGCGGGCCTCGCGCAGCAGACAGCGGGCCTCGCGCAGCAGACAGCGGGCCTCGAGCAGCAGACAGCGGGCCTCGCGCAGCAGACAGCGGGCCTCGCGCAGCAGACAGCGGGCCTCGCGCAGCAGACAGCGGGCCTCGAGCAGCAGACAGCGGGCCTCGAGCAGCAGACAGCGGGCCTCGCGCAGCAGACAGCGGGCCTCGCGCAGCAGACAGCGGGCCTCGAGCAGCAGACAGCGGGCCTCGCGCAGCAGACAGCGGGCCTCGAGCAGCAGACAGCGGGCCTCGCGCAGCAGACAGCGGGCCTCGCGCAGCAGACAGCGGGCCTCGCGCAGCAGACAGCGGGCCTCGCGCCGCAGACAGTGGGCCTCACGCCGCAGACGCCGCAGAAACACATTTGTCACAGCCTGGAGGCAGCAGCCCCCTGTCCGGTGCCGGCAGCGCTGGTTCTGAGGCTGTGAGGGAGCGCCTGCCCCCGTGCTCTGCCCCAGCTTCTGGTGGCCGCCGGCCACCTTTGGGTTCCTTGGCTTGTAGAAGCAGCACCCGGATCTCCGCCTCCGTGTTCATAAGGCCTTGTCCGTGGGTGCCTCTCTGTCCAAATTCCCCTTTTCGGAAGGACATCAGCCATATCGGATTAGGACCTCATTCGAACGTGACTGTATCTGCAAAGACCCTGTTGCCAGATAAGGTCACATTCGCAGGTCCTCGGGGAGGGGGTGTGGCAACACTTGGGGATGCGATTCAGCCCATCACAAGCACCCCGATGGTCAAAGTTGGGGTGACACAATGCCAGGGTCAGGGGTGGAAGGAGAGGCTGAGTGGGTCTCCTTTCTTGGGGCTTTGGGTCTGTGGCAGGTGAAGGACGGGGTGCAGGTAGCACGCACCTGACTTCTGCTTGTCCACAAACGGCTTGAGCTCCTGGGATGATTTTTTTAAAGTTTATTTTATCAAATAATCATAAAAAGAGGACAGAGAATTTACCTATACGCCTCGCCCAGCTTCCTCTGGTGTCGCCATCGTACATAGCCATAGGTCAATTACCAAATTTTAGAAACCACGCTGGTGTTCACTAAAGGACTGACTGTATTCGAGTCACCAGTTGCCCACGAACGCCCTCCGTCCGTTCCCTAACCCCGCACGGCACCTGTCAGGCCTCCTCCTTCCCTGCCTGGGACATTGGCTCAGTGTCCTTCGCACTATGACCTTGACACTTCCGAGGAGCGCTGGTTGGGTGGATTGTAGACGTCCCTCAAGTTGGGTTTGTCTGATGTGCTCTCACAATTCGTCTGGGGCTGCTGTATTTGGGGGCAGAATCTCACAGAAGTCATGTGTCCGGTGAAGCAGAGGTGCAGGCTGTCCACGTGTCTTATCTCTGGGAATGTGACCATTTTCCCCTTTGTAATTAGTACATATGGGGGGAGATTTTTTTAAGACTTTGCAAATACGCGGTTTCTACTGAAACCTCTGCTCAGTGGCTGCGTTGTTCGCCTGGGGACTGCGTGCAGCCAGTCCCTGCAGCGCTCTCATGGTGAATTTCCCCCTCCTCAATCCATCGCCATTTCCTAGCTAAAATTCTTCTCTAAGAAAGAGTGGTCCCTTCTCCTCCATTTGCTTATTTGTTGTTACTTATTTCAATATGAACTAAAAAGTGCTTATTTTATTGAGTTTATGGCAACGTTATCATTTTCTATTTTTGTTGCTCGAATCATTCCAACTTGGACCATCGGGGGCTTCGTCGTTTGGCTCTTGGGCCCCTTGGGCCTGCCACCCTCCCTGGCGTCTCACGTTCTGGTGCGAGCTCACCTGGAGTTTCCCCTGTCCCCTCCCTGGAACCAACCACTTCTCCAAGGAGCGCTGGTCCCTTTTAGTGGAGGATGGCGTGTAGAGACCGAGGTCTGGAGCCAGGTGTGTCACTGCTGCTAGCGTGTCGCTTCTCCCAGGCCCTCCCCGTGGACAGGGCACGGAGGCACACGCACGTGGACTCACACGTGCCTGAACTTGGGAACACGTTTAGTCCTTCCCGTATGGACCCTGTTAGCTGCAGTGTTTTCTAGTTCAGCTTTCTCAGGCTGGAAGTTCCCTTTTATTGCTGAGAGATTCTATCAAGAATAGTGTTGGATTTCATGAAATGCTTTTTTGTGAGGGATTTTTGTGTGTGTGTGGTTAATCCTCACTGGGGATATTTTTTCCACTGATTTTAAAGAGAATGGAAGGATAAGATTTCCATCCCCCCATCTGGCTTACAGTTCAGACCCTCGGCCTCACAGCCCCTCTCTCCAGCATCCGCTGCTGCCCACCATTCCCACTGGCGCTGCTGCCTGACTCTGTGTTTCCTACAAAAATGGCTGGAAATGAACCCAACACTCTCCACGGCCCTTTTGGGCAACAGCCCAAGAAAGGTCACTGCTTCGACCCCTAAGGGCAGGTGTCCCTGGGATTTCTGGATCATCCATGGGCCATTGTGCTTTGCAGGGACACGTGTCTGCCCGACTCCTGAAGTCTGGTCCAACGTGACTGCAGTGGGCAGCGTGTGCCTCATGCCCAGTGCAGGGTGACGGCGAAGCTGTCCTCTCTGACTGGTCACCTGTGTCCTTGCCCAGATTCACGGAGGAGAGGCCTGAGGAGGGTTTCCTGCGGGCAGGGACGGAATCACATCCCCTGGTATGCCAGCCTGGGCTGGGCACGGCAAGATGAGCTGGGACGGCCCGAGGGAACACCGGGAACTAGAAAACGCTGTTCATCATGCCAGCAGGGAGTGGTGGCATCAGTCCTGGTACAGGCAGGAAAAGAGCGCCCACTCTAGGTGTGTGCAGGGGGACAGAACCAGCCAGTGCCTGTAAACTGCCTGGGACGGAGGAGCCTGGCGTGGCTCTGGCTCCTCACTCTGTCAGTCTCAGCTGCAGGGACCACTGTTGTGTCCCCATGTCTGGTTGGCGATGTGGCACTGCTGAGGGCACCGGGGATGCCAGACTTGACCTCTCATCTCTCAGCCCCAGATGCCTTATGTGTGTGAGCCGGTCCCCTGTGGGACCATGCACTCCCGGGGGCCAGGGCTGGGACTTGTCCCTCAACACAGCCAGCACAGCCAGGTCGTGGGGGTGGGCAGGAGAGGTCGCCGGCAGGCCCAGGTGGGTGGTTAACTGGCGATAATCGCGACACCAGCCCTTGGGGTCCTTGCGAGGATTCTGTACCATCTGAGACCCGGCCAGCCACACGGCTGCCCTGTAAACATCCTGGCATAACCCGCCTGTGATTTCCTTGACACAGATCTGCGCCCCCTGGACATCCTGGCAGAGGCGGTCCCTCCGAATGGCGCTGAGAGCGGCATCAGCGTGACACGGGTTCAAGGAGCGCTGGGACTCCAGCTCTCCAGCCCCCACGCCATGAGCTTCCCTGCTTCGAGGATTTTCGTCAGATGTGACCTCTTCCCTGAAGAATTTTCCATCGTTGTAACCTTGAAAGCTCCCCCTCTCCCCCCTAAGGTCAGTGACACTTCTCATCTGCGTGTTAGGACAGTGGATGTCCTCAGTGCAGCGTGCGAAGGGCATGGCTGACTCAGGGGCAGGAGGCACCGATCAAGGTCTCCCAGGCCGCGGGGGTCAGCGTGCCGGCCTTGATGGGTAGCGAGGTCCCCATCACTTGGAGTGGGCAGGCAGAGCCGGTGTGGCCATTTGCTCAGGGTTTGTACTAGCAGTTCTTGCCGTTCTAATTTTCCTGGTGTGCTAACCTGTCAAAGGCTGGGCTGGAAATACTGCTTAGAGTTTTTTTGTTTGTTTGTTTGTTTTTTCTGCAAGACTTGTTAATGTATTTTTTTTCTACAATTGCTTAGAGTTTTGAGTTTGACATCATTTAACAGGAAAAGTAAACTGTAAACTAACAAAACTTACCCTTTTGGGGCCTGATTACCTGTGCCTTGCGGTCCGTCCACCCCACACCCAGCTAGCACCGCCTCCTCCCTGCTGGGCTGGGAGCCCCGGAGAGGGACATGGCACCTCCCGCCGTTCCCTGTGGGTTCCAAGGCACCGCGCTTCCTAGGCGTGTGACAAGCCCTTTCTGTTGACAAGCCCAAGTCCTTGCTCTGCCATCACCGTGATCCTCCTTGTGGGTTTTGTCTGTGGACTGTGATTCTGTCTGATCTTTCCCGGGACTTCTGCTCACTAACCTCTCTCCTTTCGCTCCATCGAATCGGCTGTCACACCCAACTGCTGAGTTTCCTATGGCAGCCAATGTGTTTCCAGTCCTGTCATTTCGATTTTCTTCTTTTTTTATATGAATTCCAGCCCCAGGAAAAAGTCTCTGTCTTGTCAGCTACTTTCCTCAGTGTGACTCCTATATTTGGAAGCAAGAATTCCTCTCTGCGGAGGGCTCCTACTGTGGCTCCCCCGAGGGCTGGCTCTGCTTCATCTTTTCACTTCTTGCCGTGCCCAGGCCTTTTTAACAGCCTGATGGAGACACGATACACATACCACACATTTCACCATTTACAGGCACAATTCAGTGACGTGTAGTACATGGAACTGGCAGGACCAACCCTCATCACTGTGAATTTGGACATGCTCATCACCCCCAAAACAAGCTCTGCAAAATTTAGCTCTGACCTGCCCCCCGACAACTCACTTACTTTCTGTGCCCATAGGTTTGCCTGGTCTAGACATTTCATATAAATGGAATCACATAATATAGAGCTTCTTCCGTGGAGTCTGTGCTCAATACCGAACATATTGTAGCATATGTCAGCGCATCATTCCTTTTTATGACCAAATCATATTCATCGGCACAGATGCACTACAATTTGTTTATCCACTCATGGGTTGACAGACACTTATGTTCTTTCTCCCTGTTGGCTGCTGTGAGTAATGCTGCTATGAACATTCAGGTACATGGTTTTGTGTGGACAAACATCTTTATTTTGGAGCGTACACACCTGGGAGTGGGACTGCTGGCTCCTGGTGACTCTATGATTCACTTGGAGGAGCAGGCAGATTGCTTCCTGGGCAGCTGAGCCATCTTACACTCCCACCGGCAGTGACTGGGGGTTGCGGTTTCTCCACATCCTCGTCAACACTTGTTATTGTCTGACTTTTGTATTCTAGCCGTCCTCATGCGCCTGAAACAGTATTGCATTGAGGCTTTGATTTGCATTTCCCTGATGAATAATGATGTTGCGTGTTTTTCATGTGTGAATTTGTGTATCTTTTTTTGGAGAAATGTCTTTTCAAATCCTTCACCCAGTTGTTGTTTCTTTTAATCCTCATCCAATGATATGTTTTTATTGATTTTGAAAGAGAGAGAGAAAGGAGAGGCATCAATGTGAGAGAGTAACGTCGATCGGTTGCCTCCTGTACTGTGGGTTCCAAGACAACGCACTTCCTAGGCGTGTGACAAACCCTTTCAGTTTACAAGTCCAAGTCCTTGCTCTTCCATAAGTGTGACTGGGGATTGAACCTGCAACCTAGGTATGTGCTCCAACTGGGAATCAAGCCCACAACCTTCTGGTGAAAGGGACAATGCTCCAACCAACTGAGCCACCTGGCAAGGGCCCTTTGCCCAGTGTTTCATTGAGTTATTTTAGTTATTTTCCTTTTTTATTAGTGAGTTATATGAATTTATATATTCTAGATAAAGTCACCTATCACATATGATTAGCACATATTTCTCCTGTTCTGTTGGTTGTCTTCTCGCTTTCTTGGTAGTGCCTTTGAAGCACAAAACCACCTTTTAATTTTGGTAGAGTCAGATTTATCTTAGTTTTCCTTTCTGGCTTATATTTTTAGTGTCATATCTTAGAATCTAGCACCAAATCTGAGGTCATGAAAATTTACCCCAATGCTTTCTTTTAAGAGTTTTATAGTTTTACCTCTTATATTTAGGTCTTTGGCCAATTTGAGTTAATTTTTTGTGTATGGTATAAGGTAGGGGTCCAATTTCATTCTTTTCGCCTATGGATTTCCAGTTGTCCCAACCCCATTTGTTGAAGAGACTATTCTTTTCCCATTGAATGGTCTTGGCACCTTGTTGAAGTCAGTCAGCCATACATGTATGGGTTTATTTCTGGACTCTCAATTTTATTTCATTGATAAATCAATATTGTCTGTCCTTATGCCAGCACCACACTGTCTTGATTCCTGTAGCTTTGTAGTAAATTTTGAAATCGGGAAGTGTGAGTCTTCCAAATTGGTTCTTTTTCAAGATTGTTTTGGCTATTCACTCCGTGTAACTCCATATGAATTGTAAAATCAATTTGTCAACCTTTACTAAGAAGTCAGCTTGGGTTCGAGGAGGACTGCACAGATATGCAGATAGATCGGGGAGTGTTGCCTTCTTAGCAATGTTGTCTTCTGATCCATGAACGTGGGATGTTTCTCACTGATTTAGAACTTCTTTGACATAAAAACAATGCTTTTCAGTTCTCAGAATATTAATTTTGCAGTTCTTTTGTTCCTGAGTACTTGTTCATTTCATCTAGTTTATATCATTTATTGGTAAGTCATCAAATTGGGTCCAAGTTCTCCCCTCTCTCCTCACCCTGCTCCAATTCCTGCACCTTGTCGGTCCTGTGAAAGGACATGCTCATCTGGTTGATAAATTTTCCTTCCTTACACCATATACTTACTCACATTTTCTGTCCTGATCCTAGTGCAGTGTGGCAGGGGCTGAGGTGCAGGGCGCATGCACAGGTCCCCCGGACTCCTGACATAACCTCCTGTGACCTTTCATGGGAAAAGAGAACCAGAAAAAGCCAGAAGTCCAAGTGTGGCATGGCCATGGAGCAGCCACCCTGTGCTTGCCCGGCACCTCCACATGCATGTATGGTCGATCATAAGGCCTCTGGGGGCCTAGTGCTGCTGGAACCCACTCCCACACCTGCCCTCTCCTCCTTGGCACCCCATGGCCCTCCCTCCTGGTGTGGGGTCCTGGGGGTGGTGAACACAGTGTTTCCTTCACTGTCAGCTGCTGCTTATCAGAGGGACACTAGGCTGTTCCTGTGGGCACCACCGGAAGTCCCTCAGGAGAAACCCCCATGAGAGCGTGGTTGGTGTACACTCAGGCACCATCCCTCATGCACCTCAGCTCCACCCAGGCTACTCTCGGCCATTGACCAAGCACAGCAGGGGACCTGCAGGGCACACGTCTCCTCTCACAGGCCCCTTTCCCCCAGGAACCCCTCCCTGTTGGAGGCCTTCTCAGAGCTATGTCGTGGTCTGAGGTGCTGCTCACCCGGTCGGTCTTCTGTTCTCCGCATCCGCTCAAAGGAGGCAGCTGAGTCTCGGCCACTTGGGCTCCCTTCACCTGCTTGGCTCCTCCCACCTGCTCAGCTCCTCCTTACTCTCTCATGGGCATGCCTGCAATCAATCCCTGGCAGAGCCCTCCTGCTGGCATCTGCTCCGTAGAGAACCCACACTGACAAGTGAACCATTGCTCTTATAAAGAAAGAGAGGGCGGGGTCAGTGTGGCTCAGGGGTTGAGCGTCGACCTATGAACCAGGAGGTCATGGTTTAATTCCTGGTCAGGGCACATGACAGGGTTGCAGGGTGGCGGGCTTCATCCCGAGTGGGGGGTGTGCAGGAGGCAGCCAATCTATGATTCTTTCTCATTATTGATGTTTCTATCTCTCTTCCTTTCCCGTCCTCTCTGAAATCAATAAAAAATATATTTTTTAAAAAAAAGAAAAGAAAGAGAGGGAGGGAGAAAGAAAACATGACCAGCTTAGCTATGACCCAATAGTAGATCAATATTCTTGTACATGATACGTGAAAAATTCACACCAACTTCTTGTTGCCTGTGAATTACTCCAATCTGTTCTAAGAAGATTCTGGCAAAAATTTCTCCTCCATTTGCATGTAGCTCAGTTTAAAAACGTAATGTCTTGCCCAGTTGGCGTGGCTCAGTGGCTGAGTATCGACCTATGAACCAGGAAGTCACGGTTCAATTCTGCCTTTTATTTCTCTGTCTCGCCCGATTGCTGTGGCTAGAACTTCCAGGACAATGTTGAATGGAAGTGGTGATAGTGGGTGTCCTTGTCTTGCTCCTGATCTTAAAGGAAGGGCTTTCAGCTTCCCACCACTGCGTGTGACATTAGCTGTGGGTTTGTCATGTACGGCCTTTATTATGCTGGGATATGTTCCTTTTACACCCACTCTGTTGAGAGTTTTTATCATAAAAGGGTGTTGGATTGTGTCAAATGCTTTTTCTGCATCTACTGAGATGATCATATGGCTTTTATCCTTTATTTTTGAGTGGGATATATTGCAGTCATTGATTTATGGGTGTTGAGCCATTCTTGCATCCCTGGGATGAATCCCACTTGGTCATGGTACATAATTCTTTTAATGTATTATTGTATCTCACTGGCTAATATTTTGTTGAGAATAGAATAACCATTCTTTTTAAGTGTATGAAAAACCGGGACCGATATAGACCACACTTACTAAGATAGACCACATTGTGGGCTGTAAAACATGTCTCAACAAATGTAAAAGAATTTAAATTACACAGTGCATGGTCTCTCATCACAATGTAATTAAATTAGAACCTCAGTATTTAAAAGATTATGCGAAGCCCCCAAATATTCAAAAATAAGACCGACTTGTAAAGAGCATGTAGATCAAAGAAGAATGAGAGGGAAAATTAGAAAATATTTGAACTATACAAAAATTAAACACATGTCAAAATGTGTGGCATGCTGCTAAAGCAATACTAAGGGGGGATTTAGAGTACTGGGTGTCCTTTTCAGAAAACAAGAAAGTGCAGTCCTAGCCAGTTTGGCTCTGTGGTTAGAGCGTCAGCTCGTGGACTGAAGGGTCACAGGTTTGATTCTGGTCAAGGGTATTCACCTCGGTTGCAGGCCTCTCCGGGCCCCAGGAGGGGTGCTTGCAGGAGACAACAAATTGATGTTTCTCTCTCACGTCGATGTTTCTCTCTGTGTGTCTCTCCCCATCCTTACACTCTCGCTCTAAAAATCAATGGGGCAAAAATATCCTCAGGTGAGGATTAACAAAACAAAACAAAAACAAAACTACTTAAAATAATAAAAAATAATAATAATAATAATAAAGCAAACAAAAAAGTTCTTAAATAAATGACCTTACCTTCTACTTTAAGAAGCTAGGATGCAAATAAAGCTCAGAGCAGAAAGACAATGCCAAAGATCAGTGAGGAAAGCAATGAAATGGGAAAAAAGAAATGGGATACCCAATGCTGTTTCCTTGAAAAGATCAAACACATTGATAAATCTTTATCCATACTGACCAGCAAAACAAAGAGAGACGACACTAGTCCCCAGTATCATGTGACATCATTAGGGATCCTACAGACACTGCAAGTATAATAAGGACATTATGGACAACTTTATGTCCACAAATTTGACAACCTAAATAAAATGGACAAATTCCTTGACAGAAACAAACTGCCAAACCCACTCAAGAAGAAATATATAACCAGAGTAGCTCTCTATCTATTGAAGATATTGAATGTGTAGTTAAAGACCTTCGCACAACCCAGCTAAATGGTTAAGCAACCTGGACGTCCACACCGTACAGCGTCATCCTCAATAGAAAGGACCGAATCAGTGACATCCCAGCCGCAGGCTTGGACTGCAAGGGAATTACGCCGCCTGAGAAAGTCCCTCTGGGAAAGTGACACGGTGTGTGACTCCATTGATATACGTTCTCGGCATTGCTGAGACTAGAGATGGAGAAGTGATAGGTGGTTGTCAGGGATGAGGGGTGAGAATACGGGGGAGTGTGGTCTAAAGGGGTGGATGTGGGAGCCTGGTAGTGATGGTACAACACTGTGTCTGATGGTGGGGGTGATTATATGATCTTCAAATGTGAAAATACTGCATAGAAACACACACACACACACACACACACACACACACACAGTGCATGTAAATCTAATGAAATCTGTATAAAACCGGTGGGTTTTCAATCTCCTGGTTGTGATTTCTGCTAAGGTTAGGTAGGATGCTATCAGAGGGAAAGAGGGTAAGGGTGAGGTTAGGGCCCCTCTCCCCCAGTGCACACCACACAGACGTGCAAGCAGGGCTGAGAAAGATGCTGTCCTGGCTCCCTTCCGAATTCCCAGGGCTGCCTGTCGGCCCTGGGACCACTCCAGCCCAACGTCCACCCCACCCCACTCCTCACCTACGTGTGGGTGTGAAACTCAGCAAACCAAGCAGAACCTGGCCCAGTCAGGGTCCAGAGGAGACCGGCCATCCCCGAGGTCCTCTCCAGGAGCACGAGGAGCAGGTCTCTAACAATCCGCGGGACCCAACACAACCACAAGCAGCCCTACCAGCGACCACCTCCACCATCTGCCTGAGAGAATCGCGGCCACACATTGCCCTGACCCATCAGGACCTGCAGGAGGAACCGTCCGACCACAGCAGGGCCCTAGCGCCAGCTTCCCCGAGGGCCAAACAGGGGTCAAGCTCCCATCACGGTCCCCACGGGCATCTGACTCATCTAATGAGGCTTCCGGGCCCTGCACTGGCACAACGAGGAAAGGGGGCATGTGAGCCTTTTGTGGGGACAACAAAGGCCAGGGACCAGATATAAAAGCGCTGGAGTCCTAGGACAACTTACACACACTCATAGGCACTCACATACCCGCTTAGTCCTCCCAGCAGCCTCCAGCCTCTGCCCCACCATGGCCGCATCCAACCTGTCCGTCTGCTCCAGCAACCGGAGCTATGGCAGCCGGGCCTGCCTGCCCGGGTCCTATGACTCTTGCACGGACTCCTCCTGGCAGGTGGACGACTGTCCAGAGAGCTGCTGTGAGCCTTCCTGCTGCTCCACCAGCTGCTGTGTCCCCAGCTGTTGCCAACCTTCCTGCTGCACCTCCAGCTGCTGTGTCCCCAGCTGCTGCCAGCCTTCCTGCTGCACCTCCAGCTGCTGTGTCCCCAGCTGCTGCCAGTCCACTTGTTGCACCCCGACCACCTGCCTGACCCTTGTCTGTGCCCCAGTGAGCTGTGTGTCCAGCCCCTGCTGCCAGGTGACCTGTGGGTCCAGCCCCTGCGAGTCAACCTGCACCAGCTCCTGCACACCCTCATGCTGCCAGCAGTCTAGCTGCCAGCCCTTCTGCTGCACCTCCTCCCCCTGCCAGCAGGCCTGCTGTGTGCCCGCCTGCTGCACACCCGTCTGCTGTAAGCCACTCTGCTGTAGGCCCGACTGCTGCAAACCTGTCTGCTGCACAGCCGTCTGCTGCAAGCCTGTCTGTTCTGGGGTCACCCCCTGCCCAGCCCCTTCGAGCTGCTGCAGACCCTCCTCCTGCGTGTCCCTCATCTGCCGCCCCGTGTGCAGGCCTGCCTGCTGCGTGCCCGCCTCCTCCTGCTGTGGCCCCGCCTCCTCCTGCCAGCCCAGCTGCTGCCGCCCATCCTCCTGCATGTCCCTGCTCTGCCGCCCCGTGTGCTGCCGCCCGGCCTGCTGCGTCCCCACCTCGGCCCAGACGTCCTGCTGCTGAGCAGGCATGTCCCCGAGGACCAGCCAGGCTCAGGTCCCGCCCTGTGACTGTGGTCCTCCCAGCCGCCCCTCAGTCTGGTCCTGAGCAGTGTCAGGTGGCTGCCCCCACTCAGGATGGAGTCCTTCAGTCTCCACTAACCTGACCTGACCTCTGCCCTCAGGACCCATGGACCTCACTGCTCCCTCGGCTTCTGCCTCCTACACGAGGCCTCCACCTGCCCAGGGTCACCTGTCCTTCCCTCCTAGTTTCTCTGTTGAGTCACTTGACCTCGACTCTCAGCTGGTCAGCACCTCCTCGGGCACCCAATAAACTCACCTCAGCACCTGATCGCTTCCTTCCTCTGATTTCAGGCGGGAGGGGTGGGGCCCGTGGTTTTCACCAGACATTGTCTTCTTCAGCCACGGATATTTCTAGAAATGAGTGGCTGACAGATCCCAAAGGGCAGTGGCCTAACTCCTCCTGGCGGGGTGCCCGGGCCCGAGGTCAGTGCCTGCTGGGCCTGTGCCTGGGCTTCCTCGGGCTGGTCTCCTGCAGCAAGTCATGGTCTGGGAGGGTCAGGCCCAGGGCCATTCACCCACTGTCCCATCTGAAACGCCGGGGGCTCCTTGCAGCACAGACTGTGGGCCTGGGGCCTCCCCTGGGGTCCGCCCACAGGTCGGCACTGTGAGCAGAGACCTGATGGGGGGAGGCAGGGCGCGGCTGCTCCAACCCTGACAGAGTCAGAGGGACTGATGACCTTCCCGCCAGGGCCACACCGAACAATTAGCCAGTCGCGGAGCCATGGTATTCAGACGCTGGACTTGAAAGTCACAGAACAGGGACCCCTGAGGGAGGGGAACCAACAGAGTGAGCTTCACAGTCGGCCTGACTCACCGCCATGAGAGCATGTCCAGGCCCTGGTGCAAAAATGGAAAACCCAGGCGCTCCATGCACCCCTGAGTCAGAGGCAGCCCTGGGATTTGGGGGAGCCCCAGGCAACTAGTGTTTATGGCCAGAGTGCCAGAGAGGGGAGACTGCCCTGAGTAACTCTTGGTCCTCAAAGGATCTCCCTCAAGTGTCAGCTAAGTAATGATCAGCAACCCCATGTGAGTCTGGGATTGGGGAAACCCACAAAACTAGAGGGCTCATCCCAGAAACCAAACATGCCTACAGAGCGCCTATTCCCACCTGCCAGGTGGAACATGGTCCTGATTCAGGACATCGGGGAGACCACTCAGAGGGCATTGCTTCAGTTGTGGGTAAAATTAGCCACAGTGGTTCAGGCCTACCTGACAAAGCTGATAGCAAACTCCAAAAGAATGAGCCATTACCAAGAATTTTTAGGATTTTCTACATTTAATATGATAGCACCTGTGAACACAGATTATTTTACTTCTTTCCCATTTACATGCCTTTTATTCCTTTCCCTGTCCATCTGCTTTCCCAGAGTTTCCAGTCCTATGGAGAATGGAGGTGGCACAAGTGGGCATCCTTATCTTGTTTCTGATCTTAGAGGAAGAGCTTTCAGTTTTTCAAAATTGAGTGTGATGTTTGCAGTAGGTTTTTCATACATATTCATTTTTTATTCATATATACTTATATATGTTGTTTCCTTCCAGTTCTAGTTTGTTGAGTATTTTTATATACAACTATCATATGTAGAACCATCCTTGCATTTCAGCAATAGGTCTCTCTTGGCTGAGGTGTATAAATCTCTTAATCTGCTGCTGAATTTGATTTGTTAGTAATTTGTTTAGTGTTTTTACATCAGTGCTCATAGGGGCTATTGACCTGTAGCTTTCTTTCTCGTAGTGTCTTTGTCTGGCTCTGGTGTCAGTAATACAGGCCTCAGAGATTGAGTTACGGAAGGTTCCCTATGAAGTTTACAGTGACCTAGGAATGAACAAAAAACCCTTAACTTGCCCTGACCGGTTTGGCTCATTGGATAGAGCGTCGGCCTGCGGACTGAAAGGTCCCAGGTTCGATTCCGGTCCAGGACATGCACCTGGGTTGTGGGCACAGCCATAGTAGTAGGTGTGCAGGAGGCAGCTGATCGATGTTTCTCCCTCATCGATGTTTTGAACTCTCTCTCTCTTCCTCTCTGTAAAAAGTGAATAAAATATATTAAATAATAAAAAAAAAGAAATGCTTACTGCATGCCCTGGCTGGTTTGGCTCAGTGGGTAGAGCGTTGGCCTGTGGACGGATAGGTCCTGGGATCGATTCCCGTCAAGGGCACATGCCCGGGTTGTGGGCTTGGTCCCCAGTGGGGGCATGCAGGAGGCAGCCAATCAGTGATTCTCGCTCATCATTGATGTTTCTATCTCCTCACCGTCTCCCTTCCTCTCTGAAATCAATAAAAGTATAATTTTTTTAAAAAATCCTTAACTTGATATAAGGCATCTATGAAACTCTCACAGCCAACACCACATTCCACTGAGAAGACACTTTTCCCTGAGACTCGGAACAAGACGCAGGTGGCCCCTGCCACCACACTATTCAGCCTCATACTGAGGGTCTGAGCCAGAACCACAAGACAAGAGAAAGAAGTAAAGGGCAGGCATATTGGAAATGCAGATATGAAATGGTCTCTATTCACAGAGGACATGATTGTCAACATAGAACACCCCCAGGAATCTACACAAGGTCTCCTGGAAATATAAGAGTTTGGCAAGGATGAAGAATGCAAACTTAAAATAATACAAATTAATTGTCGTTCTATACGGAGGTGGGCAAAAAGAGATTTACAGTTATGAGTGAACAAAACAGAGCTGATTCTTATGTTATTGTTTGTTTTTTAATAATTGTATTATTGATTTGTATTACTTGTCTCATTATTATTGTTATTATTTTTTATCCTTACCTATGATTTTTATTTTAGCTAATGATGACTGGTAATTTAATATACTTTTGCCCACCTCCATATAATATTAATAATATTAATTGGGCTTCCTTCTTAGCTTTCGGCGCCATCTTCGTAAAAAGCTTTTTTTTTTACAGTGTAAAATTTTTATATTTAGAATTAGGCAGCTGGACTCAGTTTAGATGATTCCAATTTTGTTGGCAACATCCAAAGCATCATAGTCAGGAGCCAGTCGAACATATGCCTTCTTCTCGCCATCAGGCCTGATCAGGGTGTTGACCTTGGCCACATCAATGTCATAGAGCTTCTTCACAGCCTGTTTGATCTGGTGCTTGTTGGCCTTGACATCCACAATGAACAGTAGTGTATTATTGTCTTCTATCTTCTTCATGGCTGACTCGGTTGTCAGGGGAATTTGATGATGGCATAGTGGTCAAGCTTGTTTCTCCTGGGTGCGCTCTTCCGAGGGTATTTAGGCTGCCTCCGGAGACTTAGTGTCTTTGGCCGTCAGAAAGTGGGTGACGTGCAGATCTTCTTTTTTTTGTGGCTGTGGACACCTTTCAACACTGCTTTCTTTGCCTTCAAAGCCTTTGCTAATCCTAATCTAAAACAATTAGATTTCTAACTTTTTGTTTAAAAGTATGACTTACAACAAAATAAAAAATGAAAAATAGCATAAATGTAACATAATGAAAACTATAAAAACACTGATGAAATGAACCGGAGAAGACATGAATAAATGGAGAATTAGAGCATCTTCACGGTGGAGACATTGTGATGTCAGTTACCTTCATACTGATCTGGAGGTTCAAGGCAATCCCAATAAAAATAGCAGCAGAATTATTTTCTGTTGTCAATAAGCTGAATGTAAAGTATTTGGAGAGGAAAAGGAGCTCAAATAGCCAACGCTATTGTCATTCTTGCTGTTGGAGACCCTCGTCCGTCTACCTTCCCCTTTCCTGCGTTCCTCTGTGACTGGTGCCCCTCCTCAGCCGCCTGTGTGTGGGGATGTCCAGCAGCGATGAGCAGCAGATCCCCAATGTCAGCCCCTGCTGCCCTGCCTCTGACTCTGGGATTCAAACCATCCCTTGCAACGTCAGGGAGAACAGCTGGCAGTGGAGCACGGCAGGGCAGGTGGGGTGCCAGCGCTCCCCCCCTCCAGATGTTTCCGGGGTGATTGCTTAGGACACACACAGGGCAGGGGGGGGTGCCAGGGCTCCCCCACTCCAGATGTTTCCAGGATGTTTGCTGAGGACACACACACAGGGCGGGGGCCAACCCCTCTCCAACAAAACAGGCTTCTCACAAGCAGCAGCCTCTTTCCTGGAAATAAACCAGAGGAAATACGGGCGCCCAGGACTCAGCTCAAATAACCAACAAGGAAACGGGGCGTGGGGAGCCTCCTGCTTGGAAAACAAACACCAGGAGGGTATAAAAGCCAGCAGCCCTGGGCATCTTACACACTCACACTCACTCACACACTCACACACTCACAGCCTCCTCCAACACCACTGCCCCACCATGGCCACTTCCACCCTGTCCGTCTGCTCCAGCAACCGGAGCTATGGCAGCCGGGCCTGCCTGCCCGGGTCCTATGACTCTTGCACGGACTCCTCCTGGCAGGTGGACGACTGTCCTGAGAGCTGCTGTGAGCCCTCCTGCTGTGCCGCCAGCTGCTGCCAGCCCACCTGCTGTGTCCCCAGCTGCTGCCAACCTTCATGCTGCACCCCCAGCTATTGTACTCTGACCCTTGTCTGTGCCCCAGTGAGCTGTGTGTCCAGCCCCTGCTGCCAGGTAACCTGTGGGTCCAGCCCCTGCCAGTCAACCTGCACCAGCTCCTGCACGCCCTCATGCTGCCAGCAGTCTAGCTGCCTGCCCTCCTGCTGCACCTCCTCCTCCTGCCAGCCGGCCTGCTGTGTGCCCGTCTGCTGCACACCCGTCTGCTGCAAGCCAGTCTGTTCTTGGGTGACCCCCTGCCCAGCCCCTTCGAGCTGCTGCAGACCCTCCTCCTGCGTGTCCCTCATCTGCCGCCCCGTGTGCAGGCCTGCCTGCTGCGTGCCCGCCTCCTCCTGCTGTGGCCCCGCCTCCTCCTGCCAGCCCAGCTGCTGCCGCCCATCCTCCTGCATGTCCCTGCTCTGCCGCCCTGTGTGCTCCCGCCCGGCCTGCTGCGTCCCCACCTCGGCCCAGACGTCCTGCTGCTGAGCAGGCATGTCCCCCAGGACCAGCCGAACTCAGGTCCCATCCTGTGACTGTGGTCCTCCCGCCACCCCCTCAGTCTGGTCCTGAGCAGTGTCAGGTGGCGGCCCCCACTCAGGATGGAGTCCCTCAGTCTCCACTAAACTGACCTGACCTCTGCCCTCAGGACCCATGGACCGCACTGCTCCCTGGGATTCTGCCTCCTACACGAGGCCTCCACCTGCCCAGGGCCATCTGTCCTTCCCTCCCAGTTTCTCTGTTGAGTCACTTGACCTCGACTCTCAGCTGGTCAGCACCTCCTCGGGCACCCAATAAACTCACCTCAGCACCTGATCGCTTCCTTCCTCTGATTTCATGGGGGAGGGGTGGGGCCCGTGGTTTTCACCAGACATTGTCTTCTTCAGCCACGGATATTTCTAGAAGTGAGTGGCTGACAGATCCCAAAGGGCAGTGGCCTAACTCCTCCTGGCGGGGTGCCCGGGCCCGAGGTCAGTGCCTGCTGGGCCTGTGCCTGGGCATCCTCGGGCTGGTCTCCTGCAGCAAGTCATGGTCTGGGAGGGTCAGGCCCAGGGCCATTCACCCACTGTCCCATCTGAAACGCCGGGGGCTCCTTGCAGCACAGACTGTGGGCCTGGGGCCTCCCCTGTGGTCCGCCCACAGGTCGGCACTGTGAGCAGAGACCTGATGGGGGGAGGCAGGGCGCGGCTGCTCCAACCCTGACAGAGTCAGAGGGACTGATGACCTTCCCGCCAGGGCCACACCGAACAATTAGCCAGTCGCGGAGCCATGGTATTCAGACGCTGGACTTGAAAGTCACAGAACAGGGACCCCTGAGGGAGGGGAACCAACAGAGTGAGCCTCACAGTCGGCCTGACTCACCGCCATGAGAGCATGTCCAGGCCCTGGTGCAAAAATGGAAAACCCAGGCGCTCCATGCACCCCTGAGTCAGAGGCAGCCCTGGGATTTGGGGGAGCCCCAGGCAACTAGTGTTTATGGCCAGAGTGCCAGAGAGGGGAGACTGCCCTGAGTAACTCTAGGTCCTCAAAGGATCTCCCTCAAGTGTCAGCTAAGTAATGATCAGCAACCCCATGTGAGTCTGGGATTGGGGAAACCCACAAAACTAGAGGGCTCATCCCAGAAACCAAACATGCCTACAGAGCGCCTATTCCCACCTGCCAGGTGGAACATGGTCCTGATTCAGGACATCGGGGAGACCACTCAGAGGGCATTGCTTCAGTTGTGGGTAAAATTAGCCACAGTGGTTCAGGCCTACCTGACAAAGCTGATAGCAAACTCCAAAAGAATGAGCCATTACCAAGAATTTTTAGGATTTTCTACATTTAATATGATAGCACCTGTGAACACAGATTATTTTACTTCTTTCCCATTTACATGCCTTTTATTCCTTTCCCTGTCCATCTGCTTTCCCAGAGTTTCCAGTCCTATGGAGAATGGAGGTGGCACTAGTGGGCATCCTTATCTTGTTTCTGATCTTAGAGGAAGAGCTTTCAGTTTTTCAAAATTGAGTGTGATGTTTGCAGTAGGTTTTTCATACATATTCATTTTTTATTCATATATACTTATATATGTTGTTTCCTTCCAGTTCTAGTTTGTTGAGTATTTTTACATACAACTATCATATGTAGAACCATCCTTGCATTTCAGCAATAGGTCTCTCTTGGCTGAGGTGTATAAATCTCTTAATCTGCTGCTGAATTTGATTTGTTAGTAATTTGTTTAGTGTTTTTACATCAGTGCTCATAGGGGCTATTGACCTGTAGCTTTCTTTCTCGTAGTGTCTTTGTCTGGCTCTGGTGTCAGTAATACAGGCCTCAGAGATTGAGTTACGGAAGGTTCCCTATGAAGTTTACAGTGACCTAGGAATGAACAAAAAACCCTTAACTTGCCCTGACCGGTTTGGCTCATTGGATAGAGCGTCGGCCTGCGGACTGAAAGGTCCCAGGTTCGATTCCGGTCCAGGACATGCACCTGGGTTGTGGGCACAGCCATAGTAGTAGGTTTGCAGGAGGCAGCTGATCGATGTTTCTCCCTCATCGATGTTTTGAACTCTCTCTCTCTTCCTCTCTGTAAAAAGTGAATAAAATATATTAAATAATAAAAAAAAAGAAATGCTTACTGCATGCCCTGGCTGGTTTGGCTCAGTGGGTAGAGCGTTGGCCTGTGGACGGATAGGTCCTGGGATCGATTCCCGTCAAGGGCACATGCCCGGGTTGTGGGCTTGGTCCCCAGTGGGGGCATGCAGGAGGCAGCCAATCAGTGATTCTCGCTCATCATTGATGTTTCTATCTCCTCTCCGTCTCCCTTCCTCTCTGAAATCAATAAAAGTATAATTTTTTTAAAAAATCCTTAACTTGATATAAGGCATCTATAAAACTCTCACGGCCAACACCACATTCCACTGAGAAGACACTTTTCCCTGAGACTGGGAACAAGACACAGGTGGCCCCTGCCACCACACTATTCAGCCTCATACTGAGGGTCTGAGCCAGAACCACAAGACAAGAGAAAGAAGTAAAGGGCAGGCATATTGGAAATGCAGATATGAAATGGTCTCTATTCACAGAGGACATGATTGTCCACATAGCACACCCCCAGGAATCTACACAAGGTCTCCTGGAAATATAAGAGTTTGGCAAGGATGAAGAATGCAAACTTAAAATAATACAAATTAATTGTCGTTCTATACGGAGGTGGGCAAAAAGAGATTTACAGTTATGAGTGAACGAAACAGAGCTGATTCTTATGTTATTGTTTGTTTTTTAATAATTGTATTATTGATTTGTATTACTTGTCTCATTATTATTGTTATTATTTTTTATCCTTACCTATGATTTTTATTTTAGCTAATGATGACTGGTAATTTAATATACTTTTGCCCACCTCCATATAATATTAATAATATTAATTGGGCTTCCTTCTTAGCTTTCGGCGCCATCTTCGTAAAAAGCTTTTTTTTTTACAGTGTAAAATTTTTATATTTAGAATTAGGCAGCTGGACTCAGTTTAGATGATTCCAATTTTGTTGGCAACATCCAAAGCATCATAGTCAGGAGCCAGTCGAACATATGCCTTCTTCTCGCCATCAGGCCTGATCAGGGTGTTGACCTTGGCCACATCAATGTCATAGAGCTTCTTCACAGCCTGTTTGATCTGGTGCTTGTTGGCCTTGACATCCACAATGAACAGTAGTGTATTATTGTCTTCTATCTTCTTCATGGCTGACTCGGTTGTCAGGGGAATTTGATGATGGCATAGTGGTCAAGCTTGTTTCTCCTGGGTGCGCTCTACCGAGGGTATTTAGGCTGCCTCCGGAGACTTAGTGTCTTTGGCCGTCAGAAAGTGGGTGACGTGCAGATCTTCTTTTTTGTGTGGCTGTGGACGCCTTTCAACACTGCTTTCTTTGCCTTCAAAGCCTTTGCTAATCCTAATCTAAAACAATTAGATTTCTAACTTTTTGTTTAAAAGTATGACTTACAACAAAATAAAAAATGAAAAATAGCATAAATGTAACATAATGAAAACTATAAAAACACTGATGAAATGAACCGGAGAAGACATGAATAAATGGAGAATTAGAGCATCTTCATGGGTGGAGACACTGTGATGTCAGTTACCTTCAAACTGATCTGGAGGTTCAAGGCAATCCCAATAAAAATAGCAGCAGAATTATTTTCTGTTGTCAATAAGCTGAATGTAAAGTATTTGGAAAGGCAAAGGAGCTCAAATAGCCAACGCTATTGTCATTCTTGCTGTTGGAGACCCTCGTCCGTCTACCTTTCCCTGTCCTGCGTTCCTGTGGCCGGTGCCCCTCCTCAGCCGCCTGTGTGTGGGGATGTCCAGCAGCGATGAGCAGCAGATCCCCAATGTCAGCCCCTGCTGCCCTGCCTCTGACTCTGGGATTCAAACCATCCCTTGCAACGTCAGGGAGAACAGCTGGCAGTGGAGCACGGCAGGGCAGGGAGGCTGCCAGCGCTCCCCCCCTCCAGATGTTTCCGGGGTGATTGCTTAGGACACACACACAGGGCAGGGGGAGCTGCCAGGGCTCCCCCACTCCAGATGTTTCCAGGATGTTTGCTGAGGACACACACACAGGGCGGGGGCCAACCCCTCTCCAACAAAACAGGCTTCTCACAAGCAGCAGCCTCTTTCCTGGAAATAAACCAGAGGAAATATGGGCGCCCAGGACTCAGCTCAAATAACCAACAAGGAAACGGGGCGTGGGGAGCCTCCTGCTTGGAAAACAAACACCAGGAGGGTATAAAAGCCAGCAGCCCTGGGCATCTTACACACTCACACTCACTCACACACTCACACACTCACAGCCTCCTCCAACCCCACTGCCCCACCATGGCCACTTCCACCCTGTCCGTCTGCTCCAGCAACCGGAGCTATGGCAGCCGGGCCTGCCTGCCCGGGTCCTATGACTCTTGCACGGACTCCTCCTGGCAGGTGGACGACTGTCCTGAGAGCTGCTGTGAGCCCTCCTGCTGTGCCGCCAGCTGCTGCCAGCCCACCTGCTGTGTCCCCAGCTGCTGCCAACCTTCATGCTGCACCCCCAGCTGTTGTACTCTGACCCTTGTCTGTGCCCCAGTGAGCTGTGTGTCCAGCCCCTGCTGCCAGGTAACCTGTGGGTCCAGCCCCTGCCAGTCAACCTGCACCAGCTTCTGCACGCCCTCATGCTGCCAGCAGTCTAGCTGCCTGCCCTCCTGCTGCACCTCCTCCTCCTGCCAGCAGGCCTACTGTGTGCCCGTCTGCTGCACACCCGTCTGCTGCAAGCCAGTCTGTTCTTGGGTGACCCCCTGCCCAGCCCCTTCGAGCTGCTGCGGACCCTCCTCCTGCGTGTCCCTCATCTGCCGCCCCGTGTGCAGGCCTGCCTGCTGCGTGCCCGCCTCCTCCTGCTGTGGCCCCGCCTCCTCCTGCCAGCCCAGCTGCTGCCGCCCGTCCTCCTGCATGTCCCTGCTCTGCCGCCCTGTGTGCTCCCGCCCGGCCTGCTGCGTCCCCACCTCGGCCCAGACGTCCTGCTGCTGAGCAGGCATGTCCCCCAGGACCAGCCGAACTCAGGTCCCATCCTGTGACTGTGGTCCTCCCGCCACCCCCTCAGTCTGGTCCTGAGCAGTGTCAGGTGGCGGCCCCCACTCAGGATGGAGTCCCTCAGTCTCCATTAACCTGACCTGACCTCTGCCTTCAGGACCCCAGGACCTCACTGCTCCCTCGGCTTCTGCCTCCTACACGAGGCCTCCACCTGCCCAGGGCCACCTGTCCTTCCCTCCTAGTTTCTCTGTTGAGTCACTTGACCTCGACTCTCAGCTGGTCAGCACCTCCTCGGGCACCCAATAAACTCACCTCAGCACCTGATCGCTTCCTTCCTCTGATTTCAGGCGGGAGGGGTGGGGCCCGTGGTTTTCACCAGACGTTGTCTTCTTCAGCCACAGATATTTCTAGAAGTGAGTGGCTGACAGATCCCAAAGGGCAGTGGCCTAACTCCTCCTGGCGGGGTGCCCGGGCCCGAGGTCATGCCTGCTGGGTCTGTGCCTGGGCTTCCTCAGGCTGGTCTCCTGCAGCAAGTCATGGTCTGGGAGTGTCAGGCCCAGGGCCATTCACCCACTGTCCCATCTGAAACGCCGGGGGCTCCTTGCAGCACAGACTGTGGGCCTGGGGCCTCCCCTGGGGTCCGCCCACAGGTCGGCACTGTGAGCAGAGACCTGATGGAGGGAGGCAGGGAGCGGCTGCTCAACCCTGACAGAGTCAGAGGGACTGATGACCTTCCCGCCAGGGCCACACCGAACAATTAGCCAGTCGCGGAGCCATGGTATTCAGACACTGGACTTGAAAGTCACAGAACAGGGACCCCTGAGGGAGGGGAACCAACAGAGTGAGCCTCACAGTCGGCCTGACTCACCGCCATGAGAGCATGTCCAGGCCCTGGTGCAAAAATGGAAAACCCAGGCGCTCCATGCACCCCTGAGTCAGAGGCAGCCCTGGGATTTGGGGGAGCCCCAGGCAACTAGTGTTTATGGCCAGAGTGCCAGAGAGGGGAGACTGCCCTGAGTAACTCTTGGTCCTCAAAGGATCTCCCTCAAGTGTCAGCTAAGTAACGACCAGCAACCCCATGTGAGTCTGGGATTGGGGAAACCCACAAAACTAGAGGGCTCATCCCAGAAACCAAACATGCCTACAGAGCGCCTATTCCCACCTGCCAGGTGGAACATGGTCCTGATTCAGGACATCGGGGAGACCACTCAGAGGGCATTGCTTCAGTTGTGGGTAAAATTAGCCACAGTGGTTCAGTCCTACCTGACAAAGCTGATAGCAAACTCCAAAAGAATGAGCCATCACCAAGAATTTTTAGGATTTTCTACATTTAATATGATAGCATCTGTGAACACAGATAATTTTACTTCTTTCCCATTTACATGCCTTTTATTCCTTTCCCTGTCCATCTGCTTTCCCAGAGTTTCCAGTCCTATGGAGAATGGAGGTGGCACAAGTGGGCATCCTTATCTTGTTTCTGATCTTAGAGGAAGAGCTTTCAGTTTTTCAAAATTGAGTGTGATGTTTGCTGTAGGTTTTTCATACATATTCATTTTTTATTCATATATATTTACATATGTTGTTTCCTTCCAGTTCTAGTTTGTTGAGTATTTTTACATACAACTATCATATGTAGAACCATCCTTGCATTTCAGTAATAGGTCTCTCTTGGCTGAGGTGTATAAATCTCTTAATCTGCTGCTGAATTTGATTTGTTAGTAATTTGTTTAGTGTTTTTACATCAGTGTTCATAGGGGCTATTGACCTGTAGCTTTCTTTCTTGTAGTGTCTTTGTCTGGCTCTGGTATCAGTAATACAGGCCTCAGAGATTGAGTTAGGGAAGGTTCCCTGTGAAGTTTACAGTGACCTAGGGATGAACAAAAAATCCTTAACTTGCCCTGACTGGTTTGGCTCATTGGATAGAGCGTCGGCCTGCGGACTGAAAGGTCCCAGGTTCGATTCCGGTTCAGGACATGCACCTTGGTTGTGGGCACAGCCATAGTAGTAGGTGTGCAGGAGCCAGCTGATCGATGTTTCTCTCTCATCGATGTTTCTAACTATCTCTCTCTTCCTCTCTGTAAAAAGTGAATAAAATATATTAAATAATAAAAAAAGAAATGCTTACTGCATGCCCTGGCTGGTTTGGCTCAGTGGGTAGAGCATTGGCCTGTGGACGGAAAGGTCCTGGGATCGATTCCCGTCAAGGGCACATGCCCGGGTTGTGGGCTTGGTCCCCAGTGGGGGCATGCAGGAAGCAGCCAATCAGTGATTCTCTCTCATCATTGATGTTTCTATCTCCTCTCCGTCTCCCTTCCTCTCTGAAATCAATAAAAGTATAATTTTTTTAAAAAATCCTTAACTTGATATAAGGCATCTATGAAACTCTCACAGCCAACACCACATTCCACTGAAAAGACACTTTTCCCTGAGACTGGGAACAAGACACAGGTGGCCCCTCCCACCACACTATTCAGCTCATACTGAGGGTCTGAGCCAGAACCACAAGACAAGAAAAGAAGTAAAGGGCAGGCATATTGGAAATGCAGATATGAAATGGTCTCTATTCACAGAGGACATGATTGTCCACATAGCACACCCCCAGGAATCTCCAAATGGTCTCTTGGAAATATAAGAGTTTGGCAAGGATGAAGAATGCAAACTTAAAATAATAAAAATTAATTGTCGTTCTATACGGAGGTGGGCAAAAGGAGATTTACAGTTATGAGTGAACGAACAGAGCTGATTCTTATGTTATTGTTTGTTTTTTAATAATTGTATTATTGATTTGTATTACTTGTCTCATTATTATTGTTATTGTTTTGCATCCTTACCTATGATTTTTGTTTTAGCTAATGATGACTGGTAATTTAACCTACTTTTGTCCACCTCCATATAATATTAATAAACAATTAGATTTCTAACTTTGTGTCTAAAACTATGACTTACAACAAAATAAAAAATGAAAAATAGCATAAATGTAACATAATGAAAACTATAAAAACACTGATGAAATGAACCGAAGAAGACATGAATAAATGGAGAATTAGAGCATCTTCATGGGTGGAGACACTGTGATGTCAGTTACCTTCGCATTGATCTGTAGATTCAAGGCAATCCCAATAAAAATAGCAGCAGAATTATTTTCTGTTGTCAATAAGCTGAATGTAAAGTATTTGGAAAGGCAAAGGAGCTCAAACAGCCAAAGCTATTGTCATTCTTGCTGTTGGAGACCCTCATCCATCTACCTTCCCCTTTCCTGCGTTCCTCTGTGGCTGGTGCCCCTCCTCAGCTGCCTGTGTGTGGGGATGTCCAGCAGCGATGAGCAGCAGAGCCCCAATGTCAGCCCCTGCTGCCCAGCCTCTGACTCTGGGATTCAAACCATCCCTTGCAACGTCAGGGAGAACAGCTGGCAGTGGAGCACAGCAGGGCAGGTGGGGTGCCAGCGCTCCCCCCCTCCAGATGTTTCCGGGGTGTTTGCTGAGGACACACACACAGGGCAGGGGGAGCTGCCAGGGCTCCCCCACTCCAGATGTTTCCAGGGGTGTTTGCTTAGGACACACAGGGCAGGGGGGGCTGCCAGGGTTCCCCCACTCCAGATGTTTCCAGGGGTGTTTGCTTAGGACACACACAGGGCAGGGCCAACACCTCTCCAACAACACAGGCTTCTCACAAGCAGCAGCCTCTTTCCTGGAAATAAACCAGAGGAAATACGGGTGCCCAGGACTCAGCTCAAAATACCAACAAGGAAAGGAGGCGTGGGGAGCCTCCTGCTTGGAAAACAAACACCAGGAGGGTATAAAAGCCAGCAGCCCTGGGCATCTTACACACTCACACTCACTCACACACTCACACACTCACACCCTCCTCCAGCCCCACCGCCCCACCATGGCCGCATCCAACCTGTCCGTCTGCTCCAGCAACCGGAGCTATGGCAGCCGGGCCTGCCTGCCCGGGTCCTATGACTCTTGCACGGACTCCTCCTGGCAGGTGGACGACTGTCCTGAGAGCTGCTGTGAGCCCTCCTGCTGCGCCCCCAGCTGCTGCCAGCCCACCTGCTGTGTCCCCAGCTGCTGCCAGCCTTCCTGCTGCACCTCCAGCTGCTGTGTCCCCAGCTGCTGTGCCCCCAGCTGCTGCCAGCCCTCCTGCTGCACCTCCAGCTGCTGTGTCCCCACCTGCTGTGCCCCCAGCTATTGCACCCCGACCTCCTGCCTTACCCTTGTTTGCACCCCAGTGAGCTGTATGTCCAGTCCCTGCTGTCAGACGACCTGTGAGCCAAGCCCCTGCCAGTCAACCTGCACCAGCTCCTGCACACCCTCATGCTGCCAGCCCTCCTGCTGCACCTCCTCCCCCTGCCAACAGGCCTGCTGTGTGCCCGCCTGCTGCACACCTGTCTGCTGCACACCCGTCTGCTGCAAGCCCCTGTGCTGTGTGCCCGTCTGCTCTGGGGCCTCCACCTGCTGCCAGCCCACCCCCTGCACCTCATCCTGCTGCGGACCCTCCTCCTGCGTGTCCCTCATCTGCCGCCCCGTGTGCAGGCCTGCCTGCTGCGTGCCCGCCTCCTCCTGCTGTGGCCCCGCCTCCTCCTGCCAGCCCAGCTGCTGCCGCCCGTCCTCCTGCATGTCCCTGCTCTGCCGCCCCGTGTGCTCCCGCCCGGCCTGCTGCGTCCCCACCTCGGCCCAGAAGTCCTGCTGCTGAGCAGGCATGTCCCCAGGGCCAGCCGGGCTCAGGTCTTACCCTGTGAGGGTGGTTCTCCCAGCCACGCCTCAGTCAGGTCCTTACCTGTGTTAGATGGCTGTCCCTACTCAGGACAGGGTCCCCCAGGCTCTCCTGTCCTGAGCTGACCTCTGCTCCCAGGAGCCCTGAACCTCAGGGCTCTTGCCCTCCAGGAGGAGCCCCCACCTGCCCCTGGGTCACCTGTCCTTCCCTTCCAATTTCTCTGTCCATCACTTGACCTCCACTCTCAACCTGTCAGCACCTCCTCATGCACCCCAATAAAGTCACTTCATCACCTGAGCGCTTCCTTCCTCTGATTTCATTGCCGCGGTGGCGGTGGGCGAGAAACAGGGTTCTCACCAGACACTGGTCTCCTCCAGCCGCGAGTATGTCTAGGAACGAGTGGCCGAGCGATCACAGCGCCTAAGTCCTCGGGGCGGGGCACTGGGTGGGACTCTCACCCCGACCCAGGAAGGTCCGTGAAGGAGTGGCCAGAAGCCAGGGGACCCAATCTGAGGCAAGTGGATTTTGCTGATTAGGCATTAAATTAATTATGAGGAATGTGGAGGCTTTGACCTTCTTTAGAATAATAGTCGCCTGGAATTTGGGTCGCAGTGTGGCATGGGCAAGGGCTTGTGAAAAATGACACTGTAATTATCATCCAGGTTTCATCACTTTCAGTTCTCTACTCTTTCAACTGTGTTAGGCTAGGCATTTATAGGCTCTACATTGCAACTGCTTATAGGCATGTATACATTTCCCTGCGCAGTTCGAGTGGCTGGGGTGGCTGGGGCTTGGGGGTCACCTTGTTTTTGAAGTCACTGTTGTGGAGGGGTGTGGGTTTTAAATGGTGGTAAAGCACACCGCACCTGAAGCTCACCGTTTTGATCATCTTTACGAGTTCGGCTCAAGGGCACGAAGCAGTCACAGGTGGTTGTTGTTGCGCACCCATAACCACCCTCCATCTCAGAACTTTCTCATCTTCCCGGGATGACTCTGTTCCCATTAAACATCGGCTCCTTTCCCGGCTCCCGGCCCTGGCGCCCACCTCTGCGCTCGGTGTCTGTGGGTGCCACGGCTCCCGGGTCCCCGAGTTAGTGAAATCCTAAGCCTTTGTCCTTTGGTGACTGCTTGTTTCACTCAGCGCAATGTCCTCGGGGCTCATCCTGTCAATGTCGGACCTTCCTTTTTAAGGCTGAAGACGCTCCATTTGGTGGCTGGGCCGCATTATGTATGCTCCTCCCTTCATCGTGGGCAGCTGGGTTGCTTTCTCGTGGATAACACCTTTCTGAGTAACGCTGCAGGGAGCACAGGTGTCCACGTGTCTCTCCAAGACCCAGCTGGCCGTCCATTTGGATTTACAGCAGATGGAATTGCGGGATCATACGGTAGTTCCATTTGTAATTTGTGGAGGAAACACCTACTGTTTTTTATAGGGGCTGCAGCATTTTTGCCTTCCCACCCGCGATGCACAGGCTCGCATTTGTCCAAGTCCTCACCCACACACTGCTTCCTGTGTTCCTGATACCGGCATGGTCATGGGTGTGAGCAGTGCTCCTGGCTTCATCACACACACACAGGGTTGTGGCAGCAGGCCCTGCGCCGTGAGCCCTGCCCTTCCCTGCCCACCGTCACCTCCCACCCTCACCCGCCCGCCCTCTCTTGCAGAAGAATGAGTACCTGTTCACGGTGGTGGCGGAGGGGCCGGACGCGCTGCTGCTGGGCCTGCGGTACTCGCCCACCCGGCTGCACTTCCTCTTCCTCAGCCAGGATGCGGCGGGCGCCTGGCAGACCCGAGTGTCCTTCCGCAGCCCCGCCCTGATGGACAGCCAGTGGCACACGCTGGTCTTGGCTGTGTCTGAAGACTCCTTCTCCCTCACCATGGACTGCGGTGTCCCCGTGGACATGTAGGTACCGGGATGTGGGGAGGGTCGCATGGTGCGGTGTGCTGCCTGACATGGAGTCCAGAGTGGACATCCGGGGGCAGCTTGAGTTTGCAGGGCGGGCCGGAGGGGTCAGGCTTGTGGAGGAGCCCTTGTGGCAGGAGTGCCTGGGTCACCAGCAGGTGGACAGCACACCTGTCTCCAGCGAGGGCGTGGTGAGGGGGGACAAGGGCAGGCATCAGTCTGAGAGCGGAGGGCGGTGGGGGGGTCGGGGAGCTGATGCCTGGCCCCGGGCTAGGGCTGAAGTGTGAGTCCAGGCTGAGCTTGCCCAGGGGATGTGCCCTGCAGGGCGCTGTTACCATGACGAAAGGGCCACAGAGGATCATAGGAACTTGGGTACCACAGCCAAGCAGAAGCTGTGCCCCAGCCTGAGGCCCAGGTCTTGCTGTGTGATTTTCAACACGTCATTTAACCTCTCTGACTCCATTTCCTCATCTGAAACAAGGGGATAAATATTCATTAAAACTCCAGATAAACATGCCGAGGAGTCCTGAGTAACTTTGACACAGCCCCGGGCACGGGGAAGCCCGAGTTCGTTTCTTGTCCTTGCCAGCGCCTCGTTTTGGACCAGGGACAGTGAGTCCCTGCGGCCTGGCCAGCTGCTGACCCACGGGCCTCCGCATCCATCCTTGCTGAGTGGGGCTGGAGACATTTGCATGGCAAGTGGTCCAGCTTACTTTAAATCTATCCTTATACCAAATAGTACTTTCAAAGGTAGAATCTTACTCTGCTTTTTATTATGACACTTATTCCGTAATAAAAAGAATCCATAACATTTATACACTTGGTTTAAACATGTCTTAGTCACCACCCCGCCCTACCACACTCTCAGCTACATCAGAGCTTTTATAGGGCAATGGCTGCTCAAGGCCGAGCGCCAACAGCTGACAGCCTTTCAGGCACCATGGAGGGCACAAGCCAGAACTCAGGTGACCTGGGAATTGCGCGGACACTGGGCTGATCTCACCACGGCCAGCCACAGCCAGACGGCAAAGACTGGAAGGAGCAGAGGACCTGGCATCAGGCCCGGGAGACGCTGGGCAGTGAGGAGAGAGCCCGTGCCTGGCTTTCTGGCCCCGGGAGCTCCAGCCACACAGTCCTCTCCATGGGGCGCCCACCTTCTCACCTTTCCCCAGAGTTTGGCCTCCCTGCCCCCTTGCACATCAAGACCCAACTCCGGCCACACTTTCCAACACCTTCAAGTCACCAGAGAGGGAACCCCATTCTGCCCTGACACCTCTGTCCCCCACCCCCAGGGCTCAGTGGAGGGTGAACGGGCTGGAAACCCCATGCCTGTAGGAGCCACTGGATGTTCCGTGAAATGGCGAGGAACTCCTGGCAGCACACGCTCTTGCAGAAGATCCTCATCCTGGGGCGAAGGGGGGTGCCCTAATTTATGTCCCATCAGGCCTGGGACCTTGTTTAGAGACAACACCTTTGCAGGTGTGAGACAGCTCAGTTGAGGTCACCCTGGAGAGGGTGGGTCCTGACCCAGTGACCGGTGTCCTCATAAGAAGAGAAGAGGCCCAGGGGAGAAGCCATGTGATGGTGAGCGCAGAGAGTGAGTGATGCAGCTACAGCCAGGAGCCCCCAGGAGTCCCCAGGAGACCCCAGGAGCAGGAATAGGCAGGAAGGACCCCCCTGGAGCCTTCTGCAAGAGTCCGGCCTGTCAACACCTCAGTGTTGGACTTCTGGCCCCCAGAACTGTGAGGAAATGGATGTCTGTGGTTGAAGCCGCCCAGCCTGTGGTCCTTTGTTACAGCCGCCCCAGGACACTGGCACGTCCCGTGCGCGGCACTGCTCTGTCCTTTTCTACACTAATGGCCTGCACTGCTGCTCTCCCACGGCTAAACCCCCACCCACCGTTTTCAGAACTGCCGATGTGCCCTTCCCAGCCGCCCTATCGGTGCAAGGAGCCCGGTTCTTCATCGGCAGCCGGAGGCGGACCAAAGGCCTGTTCACGGTGAGTGTGGAGGGGCTGCCTGCCTGGCCTCCCCACGCAGTGTTCACAGAGGGGCTGTCACCACAGGCCTGCTCTCCCGATGCTCTGGCTGCACAGACTGTGTGTGTCAGACAGGAATGAGGGACAGGAGGCTCAGTGGAGTCCCACACACACCAGGCACACCTGCCACAAGGCGTTTGCACTCCCTGTCCCCTCTTCCTGGCCCACCTGGCCCCTTTATTGCCACGGCTCACACCCCCCACCCTCAGGGCCCTACCCCATGTCCTCTTACCAAGGAGGCCTTTCCCACCACTCTGAGAAGATGACCCCGCACTCAGCCCTCCCAGATCCGACCCCTGGCTCTTCATCGTAGCCCTGACCACCTTCAGGCCAGCCGTGTGTTTGCTCATTGTCTCTCTCCCAGAGTGGAGGTGGGGGAGCCTTGTTCCCTGTGTGTTCTTGTCTAGAACCATGCCTGATGTATAGCAGGTGCTCTGTGAATATTCACTGATGGCATGCTTGGATGGATGGCTGGCTGGCTGGCTGGGTGGATGGGTGGATGGATGATTGGATAGATGGATGGTTGGATGGATGGTATATGGATAAACAGATAAATGAATGGATGGGTGGATGGATGGATGGTTGGATGGATGGGTGAATAGACAAATGAATGGATGGGTGTATGGATGGTGTATGGATGGTGTATGGCTGGATGGCTGGATGGATAAATAGACAAATGAATGGATGGGTAGGTGGATGGATGGATAGATAAGCAATGTTGGCCAGTAACTCTAGATTCGTCCACAGGAAAGTCCCTTTGTGGTTCAGTGACCTTAGAAGTGTGTCTAGTTCTCCACTGATGCACCCAACGCCCCCCCATAACTTATATGCAGACTCTTCCCTCCTAGCTCTAGAGTGGTTAGCCCCCACGGCATTTCCACCGTCTCCCAGGGTCTAAACACACTGTCCCTCTCTCCACAGGGCCTGGTCAGGCAGCTGGTCCTGCTGCCCGGCTCCGACGCCACTCCCAGGCTGTGTCCCTGCAGGAATGCGGAGCTCGTGCTGTCCATCCCCCCAATCCTGCAGGGTCTCACGGGGAAGCCGGAGGATAATGAGGTGCTAAAATATCCCTATGGTTAGTAAGCCAGGCCACCTGCTCCCACTCAGAGTCTGCTTCCTCTCGAGGCTCCACTTCCACCTGCTGCCTGCTCTGTCCCCAGAGCAGCATTGGGGGCCCTTTCTCCTCATCCCTCCCCGAGGGACACCACACCTCAGCCCCTGCCCCAGTGGGGGCCCCACCTTCGCAGGATACATTTCTATTTTCCGTGAACCCCCTGCTCAGAGGGTCCCCAGCTCTGCTTTTTTAGTTTCTGTTTGCACCTTCCCAATCTGAAGGTACAATGGTGACTGTTTATTATTTTAAAAAATATGTTTTTATTGATTTAAGAGAGAGGAAGGGAGAGGGAAAGAGAGATGGAAACATCAATGATGAGAGAGAATCATTGATTGGCTGCCTCCTGAAGGCCCTACACTGGGGATCAAGCCCGCAACCCAGGCATGTGGCCTGACCGGGAATCGCACCGTGACCTCCTGGTTCATAGGTCGATGCTCAGCCACTGAGCCATGCTGGCAGGGCTATTGACAATTTATGTACACCACAGCCCCTGCCAGGGAGAATCCAACCTCTCACCCATCCACCTAACCCCCCACTATTCAGCGAAATGGGAGGACAACCTGGCCCTCTCCCAGCTTCACTGGGCACACCCCCGACCTTGAGCGAGCGGTGACACTGAGAGCCAGTCCTGTAACTGTGTTTTCAAGCCCCTGGGCAGGAGGCCTCTGGGCATCTTCCTCAGGCAGCATGGACCGCTGTACCCACAGGGGCTCTCAGGGGGCAGGACTCGGCCCCCAGGCCTCTGCCCCAGGCTGCGAGGGTCAAGGGCGTGCTCAGTGTCACAGCCTGGCCTCGGGCCTGGGCCACAGGGCAGTATTACTCTGAAGTGGCCGAGTAGCCACATTAGGACGAGTGTGTTTGACCTGAGATGGAGGCGTCATTCCAAGGAGAGATGGGCTCAAAATGCCACCGAACTAAGCAAAAGGGAAGTTCAGAGAAACTCATGCCCGCTGGTCACAGACGTGGGAGGTGAGAAGGCGTGCCGTAGTCACGAGGATTCCAGAAAAGCAGGAGGTCCAGCAGGCGGTGGACATACTGCTCTGGAGCCACAGGGAGCTTTGCCCGTCCTGCCACGCAGACGCCCTGGGGCGGGCCACGCGCCCTGGGTCCCTGCCTCCTGGGACCCGTTTGAGACCCTGAGTGGGTCCTGGAAGCCCAGCTTCAGGGACAAAGGCAGGACCGCCTCCTCCAGGGAGTGCGTTTCCACTGGACACTCACCAGACACTTCCTGTCTCCCCCAGAAACCGACATGAAGGTGACGCTGGGATCCCGGCCTCCGTGCACCAAAGTGGAGGATGCCCAGTTCTGGTTTGACGCCGGGCAGAGGGGGCTGTACCTGTGCGTGGGCAGCGAGTGGGTCTCCGTGCTGACAGGTGACGGGGACAGGGAGGGCGTGGCTCCGGGTCTCTGGAGAGTTAGGGGCTCTGCTCAGAGTCAGCGTTACCTGAGAAAAGGAGACACCCCCACTCAGAGCAGCAAGCCGCCATGTTTCCTCTGGAACCATGCGCCCTCCTGGGCACACAAGCTGGCAGGGCTCGTCACCTCCCCTCGTCCCTGTCCAGGGAAGAGCTCAGGGCTCCCTGGAGCCAGCCTCCCCCGGGGGGGCCCTGCCCACTCTCCCTCCTCAAACCCTGCCTGCGCTCAGGTCATAGATTCAATGTGACAGGCCAGGGGCCCAAGGGCATTATTGCTGCAGCAAGCCTTGTGGCTATCATTCCTTTCTTTTTTTTTTATTCTCACCCAAGGATATTTTTTCCACTGACTTTTTTAGAGAGTGGAGGGGAGTGAGGGGCATGGGGAAGGAGAGAGAGAAACATCCATGTGAGAGACACATCGACAGGTTGCCTCCCATTCACACCCAGACCAGGGCCAAGAATTGAGCCTGCAACCGAGGTATGTGCCCTTGACTGGGAATAGAACCCGAGACCCTTCGGTCCACGGGCTGACGCTCTAACCACTGAGCAAGCTATCTAGGGCTCCATTCCTGGTGTAGCCCTGAGTGTCCTCAGAAGGGGACCAGCTCCAGCTGGACTGCTCTCAAGCTCCTGGCTCCACCCTCTGGGTCACCTTAGGGGACAGCCTTTTGTAGCCGCAGTGAGCCTGGGAGATGTCCCATAAGGACCCAACACACTGGGTCCCCCCAGTGAGTACCATTGGGGGCTCGCCGGACCCTGAAACCCACACAAGCCGAGTGGGCTTCTTCGCAGGCCTCTGGCGGTGAACAGGCGCTCTGAGCAAACTGCCTGTGCCCCACGCTAATGCCCTGGGGTCACAGCTCAGGGCCTGGGGTGCTGCTCCCAGGAGGGTGCCTCCAGGCTTCCGTGCTGGGAAACATTGACCATTAACCGCGTCTCCGTGTCTCTCTCACAAGCCAAAGAGAGGCTGGACTACGTGGAGGAGCACCAGCGCCTCTTCACGCACTCGGAGACGCTGGGCATCGAGGTCTTCGTCATCCCCGAGGCCGGGCTCTTCATAGCAACCGCCAACCGGAAGGCCACGTCCGCCATCTACAAGTGGACCGACGGGAAGTTCGCCTCGTACCAGAGCATCCGCACACACCAAGCGCAGTCCTGGAGGCACTTCACCATCGGGAAAAAGGCAAGTCTGCGTTCCTGACTCTCTCGTCCTTTTAAAGTTGCAGAGTCCGGGGGTTGGGCTCCTGACATGGCTTCTCCAGGGAAACGTGTTTCTCGAGGCTCCGAAGCCTTTTTCGGGTTCCAGACGGCTCCCCGGTCAGACACCTGGCTGCGTCTCTATTCCCAGACGGGGCCTGAGAAAGTCTGCTCAGCTTCCGACACACCAGGAAAGGCCGTTGCTAAGATGCTGCCCAGGTCTGTGCAGACCCTCATTGCTAACTTAGAAACCTGTGGAGGTCATTTGACTTGGACCCGTCAATAAGGCAGAAACCATGAGAGGATGCAACAGATCCACCCGGTGATGCTGCCTTTCCCCCCCAAACAGGCCCCGGAGGCAGAGACCCTCGAGGGCAGCCCCCCCACCCTCTTCCAGGCAGGGCTGCACTGAGAGGCCCTGTGGGTGGAGGGTCTGAGAGGACCCCCATCCCCGTCCAGATGAATTTTCTCCTAGCTCCTTCTACGTCCTCCCTTCGAAATGACAGTGTCTTGGGGACACCTTCCCATGCCTGTCCCGAAATCATTCACTCACCTGCACACGCATGCTGGGTACTGCCCTGCCCGCAACTGGACCCACCCACTGGGGGTGAGCAAGCAGACAAGCCCCTGCCCGCCTGTGGCTGGCAGCCCACCATGGTTCTTGCGCCCGATCCAACATGGTGAATGAATGACTTGCTCTCTGGTTATTTGGTTGATGATGTTTTAAAGGTGCTTATGTTTTAATTATCAAAAATAATAACTTTACATAAAAGAAAAATAGGGAAATTCTGAAAAACAAGGGGGAAATCATCTGTCCGGTTTCCTAAGCAGATGCAGGACTTACCTGGGCATTCTGGCTCCTAGTTCCAGCGCGCACGCCCAACAGGCCAAGCTCCTGGCCCCCGTTAGAGCCACATAAGCATGCGATCATGCCCGCTGGTCACGTCATGCGTAGGGGGTTTCTGTGTCCTACTCGGCTGCGTGGCAAACACCACTTTCTGGAGGTGGGGGGAGGGGGGAGTAGGGCATTATGGCATTTCTTACTCCAGTGGGTGATGAGGAACACTTTTGTGATGAAGCTTTTCCTGGGGTTGGGAGGTAGACATGGCAGTAATGGACTGGGGCAGACGGCACATTTAAGGCTTTTAAACGTAATGAACGGGTCTGGAGACCGGCTCCCAGGCCACCGAGGCCATCAGTCACAGAGGGTGGGCTCAGCTCGGTCCCTGCACCTACACACATGTGCTGGGTACAGCCCTGGCCCTACCCCGCCCCACCCACTGTGGGTAGAACAGTGAGCAGACAAACGCGTGCCCGTGCGGACAGACACGGCTCCCGGGAAGCCTGCACAGACCCTGGCTGCGGGCAGGGAGCCGAGTGTCCCGGTCCTCTCTTGCAGATCTTCCTGGCTGTGGCCAACTTTGACCCCAATGAAAAGGGCCAGGAGTTCTCCGTCATCTACAAATGGAGCCCGAGAAAGCTGCGGTTCACGCCCTACCAGAGGGTGGCCACCCACAGCGCCCGGGACTGGGAGGCCTTCGAGGTGGCTGGGGAGCACTTCCTGGCCGTGGCCAACCACAGGGAAGGTAGGGCTATGACCTGCAACCCGAAGGTGACCCTCCCAGGGGCGGGCACGACTCACCTGCCAGGCTCGTCTTCATCTCATTAAAAACGACAATAAATCACAGCAGCCCGATTCCTCGGGCTCGGCCACCCGATGTGGCCTCTGAGGGTGAGCACACCTGAGCACCTCCCTCTGTCCAGGCAGGAAGACGGGTGGTCGGTGCCGCCCCCAGGAGAGTGGCCACGGAAATAAGGGCCACCTGGCTGCCCAGACTGCCTCATTTAAAAGTAACTAACTGACTAACTGACTAACTGACTAACTGACCAACTAACTCACCTCCTTCTGGGAGGATCTGACTGACATGGTGGGAAGGTAACCTCTCTGACCAGCAGGCCCAGGGTTAGCCCGGGGGACAGGGTATGGACAGGTGGGGCTGTCGCTGGAAGGATGTGGACCTGGTTTCTGAGAGCAGGTCACCGTGTGCACACAGACTCTGTGAATCGTGGGTGTGGTGGGGGACAGGCTGCGAGGGGCCGGCTAACCTTGTTTCTGGGCCAGCAATCACCCCCCAACTAGTGACCTCGGCAAGCCCTTCCCATCCTGTGACTCAGGGCCAGACAGGTCCAAGATGGCCGCGGCCCTGCAGGGCATCTCTAGCTCAGGCCTCAGTGGGCTCCATGCTCAGAGTTTCCCTGAGCCCGAGACCCATGAGGGAGCTCTGTGGAGGCCTGAGGAGCCCCCACCACCCGCTGATGGGCAGGGCGACCCCAGGAGCCCGCTCACCAAGCTCTCCATGGAAGTGAGAGGCTGGCCAGGGGGGCCCCAGGGAGCATGCGGTCTGACCTGCGGGAGAGGTGGGAGCCAGGGGACCCTGGGCTGTGACAGGTGAGGCTGGGAAGAGGCAGGGGGCTCCACCTCCAAGACCCTCAAGGCCATGGGGAGGGTCCTGGGCCACCCAAAGGAGAGCCCCCTGAGGGCTTTCATCTGGGCAGAGGCAGGAGTGAGCCGCCTGAATGGCATTCTCACTGGGGAGTACAGGAGAGTGTGGGGTGAGCAGGCCACGCCCAGAGTGGCCCAGGCCTGGCTGGGCTGGACAGGCAGCAGGGGCCCTGGGGCAGGGCCCAGGGGGGCCAGAGCTCTGCCGAGGCTGCTATGAGGCCACAGAAATCCGTGCCCCCTCCCTCAACACAGCCACTTGGCTTCCAGGAGACAACCACAACATCGACAGCGTCATCTACAAGTGGAACCCGCGGACGCGCCTGTTTGAGGCCAACCAGACCATCGCCACCTCTGGTGCCTACGACTGGGAGTTCTTCACGGTGGGGCCCTACTCCTTCTTGGTGGTGGCCAACGCCTTCAACGGCACGTCCACCAAGGTGCACTCCCACCTGTACGTCTGGCTGGTCGGCTCCTTCCGGCTCTTCCAGTCTTTCCTGGTAAGAAATGGCACTGCGCCCTGTGCCCCCAGGGCCTACCTGATCCCACACAGCGCCTGGTGATGCCAGTCCGGGGCCCCAGCCAGGACCAGTGCCAGTCGGGACCTTCACCCCTGCGCCTCCACCCGAAGTGCCTCCCCCCCGAATAAGGCTCAGGCTGAGTCATGTTGCACACGGCAGCCTCCCCCAAAAGAGCCTGGAGAGCCCTAACCTGAGAGAGGGGTGCGCTGGCTCGGCTGTCCCTCTGTCACAAAGGTGTCCTGGCTACGCCGGCTGCTCAGACTGGCCTCCTGACCCCCGCTGTCTGGCCACCCCTGGGTGTCAGGCTCCTGCCCTGGGGCAGGCGGACAGCTGACCGCTGACCTGGCCACATGTGGCGGGTGGGGGCAACACTCTCCACGTTCCCTCAGACCTCGAGGTCCCTCAGCTGGTTCCGGTCGCCATGGGCTGGTTAGCAGGACCTGTGATCAGGCCGCAGGAGTATTTATTAGGGTGGGACAGCATTAGACAACCTGCGGACCGCACGTGTCCCAGGCGGCTGTGATGTGGACCATGACAGGAGCGCAGGGGCAGGGCGGGGTGTGCATGTGCCCATCGCGGGGCAGGAGCTGCGGCCCCGGGCGAGGGAGGTGGCAGCACCATCTGGAAGCTGTGGAGGCTTCTAAAGCACGTTCACGAAGCCGAATTCACGAAGCCGAATTCACGAGAGCTGTTGACTGGACCAGTGAGGCCGGGAAGAGCCAGCATGACTCCAGGGTTAATAATCAGGATGCTGTTTCCCAGGTGGGGTGGAGGGATTCGCTGGGGGAAGCAGGACTGGGATGAGGCGTCATTCTTTTTCTTGTTTTGTTTTTAAATATATTTTTATTGATTTCAGGGAGGAGGGGAGAGGGAGAGAGAGACAGAAACATCAATGATGAGAGAGAATCACTGATCAGCTGCATCCTGCACGACCCCTCCTGGGGTTCGTGCCTGCAACCTGGGCATGTGCCCTGACCTCTGGTTCATAGGTTGGCACTCAACCCCTGAGCCACACTGGCAGGGCCGAGGCGTTGTTCTTGAGCAGTGACGGCATCCAGGCTTGATAGCTCCATGCCAAGAGCTTAACCTACTTCTGGGGGGGATGGGGTGTGGGCAGGTGGGGGTGTCGCTGGAAGGATGTGGACCTGGTTTCTGAAAACAGGTCATCGTATGCACACAGGCGCCCTATGAAGTAACTTTTTTAAAAATATTTTTTTATTGATTTCAGAGAGGAAGTGAGAGGGAAAGAGAGATAGAAACATCAGTGATGAGAGAGAATCACTGATTAGCTGCCTCCCGCACGACCCACACTGGGGATCCAGCCCGCACCCGGGCATGTGCCCCAATCAGGAATCGAACCATGACCTCCTGGTTCATAGGTTGACGCTCAACCACTGAGCCACGCCGGCCGGGCTGTGAGGTAACTTCTGCCACTCGTCCCCTGTTACTCACGGGAAACGGAGGCTCGGGAGTTATCGGACTTGCTCTTGACAGAACTTGGATTGGAACCCAGCTGTGCCGCTGCTTTATTGAGCGTTGGGCAGGGTCTTTCTCGAATGCTCCTTATGGTCATTGCTGTTGTGCCTAAGCACGCGGAGACTCGGGGGCACAGCGCATCCACATCCGTCCTGTGAGGGGAGGAGGTGCTGGGGGCGTGCGTGCTGATCTGAAAGGGCCCAGCAATGGGCTGGCCTGGGTCTGCCCAGGGGCCGGGGTCTCTGACTGGAATTAGCCTGAGGAGGTGCAAACGCGTCTGTGTTAGGGAGGGCGGGACAAGGCTGCGGTGGGAAAGCAGGTTCCCGAGGACGCCCGACTGGACTAGCGGGGACAGAATGAGAATGTGGCCTGGAGCCGCAGGGCAAGGGCCGCGTGGAGGCCCGGGCAGGGGTGCAGGCGACAGGCCGACGGCTGTGTGTGCGGACACTCCGTGGGCTCTAAGTTAATCGCATGCGTCACCGAGGCCCCATGGTGCCTGGGAAGCGGGAGGGATGCAGCGCCCCGGTGAGCGGTGAGCGTGCCGCCCAGGAGGGCTTGGGGCTGTGCAGCTGCAGCTCGGCACCCTGGGAGCTTGGGGAGGTGGGCGGTCTGGAAGGGATTTGAGTCGTATGGAAGGAGGGACAATCGCAGGAACTGGAGACTTTGTTCTGGAAGAAGACTCAGGTGATGGTTTCCACGTCTCCAGCAGGCGCGCTGGGGCCGGAGCAGAGCTCTGTGGTGTCCTGGGAGCAGGGCCGCAGCCTGGCACAGAGGGGCAGCTGGTGGCTTTGGTCAACCAGGCCAGGTCCTTGGCAGGGCCAGACCATTATGTGATGGGGGGGCGCCTCCTGTGGTGGGTTGGGGGTCATTCTGGAGATTGCCATCCCACAGCTACCAACACGGTGATCCTAAATCGCCTACATTTGAACAAAAAGGTGCAATACGACAAAAGGCCGATTTAGGAAGGTCTTCCTTACAGCACGTCTCCCAGGGCCACAACCGGAAGCCCCAGGCCCCAGGACCCGACTGCCAGCAGCAAGTCCAGCCACAGCCTCCTCACACTCAACGGACTCAGACAACTCAGGGTGCCCGGGGGTCGGACAGGAGACCTGAGACACGGAGGCTAAAGTGCACACACAGACCCTCGCAGGGAGAAACTGAGCTAGATCCCGAAGCAGAAGAGGATTCCTACAAATTGTCATTGTCACCCTGGCTGGTTTGGCTCAGTGGCTAGAGAGTCAACCCATGGACTGAGGGTCCGGGTTTGAGTCTGGTCAAGGGCACACACTTGGGTTGCAGGTTCGATCCCTGGCCCTAGTCAGGGTGTGTGCGGGAGGCAACCAATCGATGTCTCTCTCTCTTTCCCCCTCCCCCGCTCTTTCCACTCTCTCTAAAAAGCAATAGAAGAGGAATCCCCAGCAATCCGAGTGAGGATTAACAAAACAAAAAAAGGGCCAGGACAAGACGCTGAAGGGAAGGCAGGAGGAGGGGTCCGGAAGGTGGTTACAAGATCCACCCATGGGGATGTCGATGACGGCAGACAAACCGGCCTGGAAGGAGGTGGCCACTGCATTTTCAGGTGGCATCTGTGAGCCAGCTCAGTCTGTGCCCAGTCCTGGACAGGGGCATCCTCAGAAGGGAGGCGGAGGCAGAGGGCAGAAATGGGCCAGCTGCACGGAGGTGAAGGCCCATCCCTGCGATGCGACCCTAAGGAGCGCGGGCCGAGGGCAGGAGAGAAGCATCCAGGAGCAGGTGGTGGGAGCAGGACTCTGTGGCCATGAGGGAGGTCTCTAGCCCTAGGGCAGAGCTGTCCCAGGAGCCAGGACTCGGGCTGCTCGGATGGACGCCCAGAGCACTTCGGCCGTCCAAGCTCTGAGGGCATCACCAGCTTTGTTTCCTGCCTGAAGGCCTCCTTCTCTCATAAGCCGCATCTGTTCACACCTCGCAATAATTCCTCCAACTCCACAGAATTCCACTTTCCTGTTTTGCCAGCATTTTGTATTGTGTTTAGGTCCTTTCAAGCCTTGGAGATGCCTCGATGTGTTTACTGTTTGGTGTGGAGTTTGGTGTGACCATGAGCTTTGAAGCAGGAGAGGCAGGGTGCTCAGAGACGTGTGCGGGGAGAGGTGCTGGCATCGCGGGGGCCCCTTCACAGGGTTCGGGGCGCAGGTTTGGGCCCTGTTTGCAGAGCTGTGCACCCTGCCCTCGCTGGCAGGAGCGGCGGTGGGTCTGGGGGACATGGAGCTGCTGCTCCTGGGGAATCCGGGCACGCAGGGCTTTGGGTCCACATGTGAGTGGAGGCTGGCTGCCCACCCACCAGGGACTCCGGGATCCTCCCTCCAGGTGGCAGAAACCCAGGCCCCAGCCACTTGTCCTCATCATCTGGGACCAAAGGAGGCCTGAGCTGGGCGTGTCCAGGAGGGAACGGCTCTGTGCATGGAGCCCAGTCTCCGGCTGCTGGGGTGTCTGCTCCCTGAGTGAAGGCTGTGGGGTTGCGGGGCTTTGGTCACATGATCAAATGGAGGCCCAGGTGGAGGGCGCGGGGATGAGGAGGGGAAATGGTAAGGGCGGGGAGAGGGGCACCGCTGACCAAGATTCTGGGTTCAGGGTTCGCTGCCTTGGGAGGTGGGGCTGATGGCTAAGTCCCTGGTGGACCTGAGGGCCCAGAGCCGGGGAGGCTTGGGGCAGAGGGTGGCTGAGTGCCCAGGGCCCCCGGGAGACGGTCAGTGATGGAGGGAGCGTTGAGCCAGGCAGGTGGATGGGACGCATGGAGCTGCTGCACGGAGTGGCCAGCGGGTGTGCAGGTGGTGGGGAAGCTGTGGGCTTGTTGGAAACTGTCTCCACCAAGAACGTAAATGTCCAGAAGCAAATGGAAAGAAAGAAAGAGGCAAGAAAGTTGGTTAAGATCCACCTCTGTAAGGAGGGTGGCGTGAGAGAGCACCCCCCTGTGGGCCCCACACCCAGGAGGGACCTGGGAAGGGCCGGGCTCAATGCAAGAAGGTGCTTTCTCCTGTGACTCCGCGGGCTCTGGGAGTCAGGAGCTGACAGTGTCCCCACCCCCCTGCCCTCTCCCGGGCACTCCCACCCCCTTGGTTCTTTGCTCCATCCAAGCTGGAACCCGAGGGCCTCCTTGCCCACACTGGTCCTATGACCCCGGGAGCCCACCCACCTTCGAGGGGGGCTGTCAGGGGCTCCAGGCGGCACCATCACCCCAAGAGGTGCTCCCGAGCCCCCCTGAGCGCCATGCCTGGGCTGGCAGGGCAGGTCTCCGGGGGAATTCCCTTGGAAGGAGGGAAGGAGGGGAGAGCCTGCCCAGCCCAGCAGGTGCCTCAGGCTGGTGCAGCCCCAGGCAGCTTCAGACCTGCTTCGCATTGCGGGGAGCCCAGCCTCTGGCCCAGGGTGCAGGTGTTGGCCCCGCTCTGGGGGGCTCCTGGCAGCCACGCTGTGGGGATGAGGGGTCGCTGACAGTAGTGACTGTGACCCAGCCAGCCCCATGCAGGTCTCTGCTAGCCTGTGGCCAGATCAACTACAGAGTGCCTGTTCCATTTGAATTCTAGAGAAACGAGGAATGATTTTTTAGTAAAAGCATGTCCTGAGTATTGCATGGGATACACAAGTCCCGGAAAATTGTTTCTCTGAAATTCGCATGGAACGAAGCTCCTCATATTTGCTGTATTGTCTCCAACTGGCTGGGCACACGGAACAGAGGCGGATGACAGCCCCTCTGAGCCACGCCCACCTGACACTCCTCCCTGCCCCCCTCCCCCGCCACACCTCAGGGCCTCTTCTTCCCCTGCTGCCAGAGCCCCCCACCCTCCCGGGTCCCCTTCTGTCACCCTTGTGCTGGGGCTCAGGGGAAGGGAGCGGTCTGAGTCCAGTGGCTCAGAGCTCCAGGAAGTCCTGGGGGAGATCCCCTCTTACAGTTCCTGGCCCTGAACTGTGTGGGAGTACCCGTGTGCATGCATGCATGCAGGAGTGTGTGCACAGGTGTGTGTACATGCAGGTGTGTGCACACAGGTATGTGCATTTACTCGTGCACACGTGGGTGCTGTTTCCCATTGACATGGTCTCCCCAGCACAGGTCAGAGGAGCTGGGATCTACTAGTAACAGTCTGACATCTCCTGTTGGGTTTCTGCGAAGTCACCGCCGTATGCGTGTGACTCTCTGCCCCGTGTGGGTCTGTAACTGTCGCTGTCTGTGAATAGCCACCGGGCAGGTGATGCTGAAGGCCCCTGCGGCCCCCAGTGTCCGAGCCTGCTACTCAGAAGTCATGGGGCGCCCCAGGGGAAGAATGGTGCCACCTCCCGGAGCCGCGTGGAGGAGAGGACAGGCTGATCCAGAAAGGCCTTACCAAGCTCCTGGCCCCCGTGAGGGATCAGGGACCGCCAGGTGTCTGGTTCCGGTCCTTGTCCTAGGGAGTCATCCTTTAGCTTAACCTTACTTGGCTCTGCTCCTCGGGACTGATCCAGACCTGTTTCTAGAGCTCCTGGCTCCGAGCCCAGCTTAGGGGCCCCCAGGAGTATTCTCAGACAGCAGCTACCTGGGCTGGGCTGGGCCGAGGCGGACAATGTCTCCCTCTGCTGGGCGTGGGGCAAAACACTGTCCCCTGCCACAATGCCCTGCCAGGGTCTCCCTCTCTCACCCCTGGGCCTCTCCCGGCACCTGCCCCTCGCTTCCCAGGAAAATGCCTCCTTTCGTTTCTGCCCTGCCCTCTCTCTCCAGAGCTCAGCCAGGGCCTGGATCTGGGTTTCTCTGGTCCTCTCCTCCCCCTGCACCAGCACCGCCACTAGGCCCAAGATGCTGGCCGTGAGCTACACATCACCTTCCTCCTCGTGGGCCCACATGCAAATCAGCTCATGCAGCTCTCGGTCGGGGGGCACAGGCTCCCCAGCTGGCCACTCGCGCCAAAGCCCAGCCCTGTTGACCCTGCACACCGCAGCCTCGAGGGTGACAAGTGATTTGGGAGCAACAGTGTGCACGGGAACCCAGAGATGGGGCTGTGGGGAGACCCAAAGGAGAACCTCAGGCAGGAACAGCTCATAGTGAGAACACAAAAGGTGGCTTCAGAGTTCAGGGCCAGACTGGAGGAAGCAGGGAGGGCTCCCTGGAAGAGGTGTGGTAGCAGCTAGACCTTGAAGGAAGGGCAGCACCAGAGCTTGGGGGAGTGGGTGGCACAGATGGCTAAGAAGCAGTCACCCCAGATGTGGCACAGTTCAGGTACAGGCACAACTGGCACTCATGTTTGTAAAGGGAGTGAGAGTCGCCGCCTTGGGAAATTGAGCAAATCCAGGCTGGAGAGCGGGGACCTTGCCCGACGAGCTCGGCGGTGTGTGTGTGTGTGTGTGTGCGTGTGTGTGTGCGTGCGTGTGTGGCGTCACTTGGCAGCTCCTGCCGTCTCTGTTCATGAGTGTGCCCTCCCTCCTCTCCTTCCCGCCCAGACGTTTGGCGCCGCGGACTGGGAAGTCTTCCACATTGGAGACAGGATCTTTCTGGCTGTTGCCAACAGTCACAGCTACGATGTGGAAATGCAAGTGCAAAATGACTCCTACGTCATCAACTCGGTCATCTACGAGCTGAACGTCACCGCGCAGACATTCGTCAAGTTCCAGGAGATCCCGACCTGCAGGTATGCGGAGCCGTAACTGGCTGGGAGGGAGGGCGAGGCCGGCCGGGCACAGCATCGCTCGGCTCACAGCGACCTCCCCGCTGCGCTCCCCACCGAGCCCACCCTGAGGAGGCGGCAGCCCAGCCCCGTGACGGTCCCCAAAGCCACACGCGGCGGCCACCAGCACGGAAGGCTGCCTGCGCCCCTCGTCGGTGGGCGTGCCTCACTCCTGCATGGTGAATGGCTTCTCCAGGGCCAGCGGAGGGATTTGGTGACTCATGTTTATAATCTTGACTCTAATTCCTTTGAAACAGTGTGGTTCGTTTGTATTAAATTCACAGGTATGTGCAACCATCGCCACAGGTGACTTAGAACATCACATGCCTGGGAAAGAAGCCCCTGCCTTTCACTGTCACCCCTCCCCCTGGTCCCCAGCCCCGGGCACCACCAGTCGGCTGCCGGTCCCCGTGTGCTGGGGTCCAACCCCAGCAGGTCCAGGGGTCCCCAAAGGTGTGGACAGAGTTGGCGAAGAAGGAATGACATGGAGACAGCATTCAGTTGATCAGCAGCCTAGCCAGGATCTCTAGCCAAGTTCTGGTCAGGATCTCCAGTGAAGTTCTGGTTAGGATCTCCAGCCAGGTTCTGTGTCCAGGTTCTCTTGCTAGGTTCTCCAGCCAGGTTCTCTAGGTTCTCCAGCCGGGTTCTGTAGCCATGTTCCCTCGCTAGGTTCTCCAGCCACGTTCTGTCCAGGTTCTCCAGCCAGGTTCAGTCATCAGGTTCTAGTCAGGTTCTCTTGCCATGTTCTATCCAGGTTCTGTAGCCAGGTTCTGTCTCTAGGTTCTTCAGCCAGGTTCTCTCGCTAGGTTCTGTCTCTAGGTTCTGTCTCCAGTTTCTGTCCAGGATCTTTTGCCATGTTCTCTCGCTAGGTTCTGTCTCTAGGTTCTGTAGGTTCTGTGTCTAGGTTCTGTGTCCTGTTGTCTTGTTACATCTGTATTTATACCAGTTGATTCCAATCCTATCAATCTCTATTCCAAAGGTTAGGGCGTTTCTTATCTCCATTCCAGGGAGTAAAGATTATGTAGCTTAAGCATGATTGTTCGTAGTTAAAGTGATTAATTACCCGCCTGGCACTTAGTTAAGGGGTTTTATTCCCTCCCTAACTTCAGGGGAAAATCCCTACCTGGGGAAACAACCTTTCTCAGAGAGGTGACCTTGGTTAAAACACATAGTGCCAAGAAGGTGAGCAAACATATTAAGAACAGTATGCCATATATGCCAGGTCCCTTGAAACAGCAAGCATGGACCGGCTCCCGGCACCCGCGGACCCCCTGTGGTGGACATTCACACACAAGAACACGCATCATGCTGCGTTCCTTGTGTAGCCAAATGATAGGCATCGTGTGGACAGGCCACGTTTCACTTGCCCAGTTGTCCGTTGATGCACAAGTAGGTCATTTCCACCTTTTGACTAAATGCAGTTGTTCTAAAGAACAAAAAAAAAAAACCCTCAGAGGATAGTCAGGGTAACTGCTGTCACGCTGCTCGAGCTGAGCAGGGCGCCACCCCGCCCACGGCCTTCCTCCCGGCGAGGCCAGGCGGTCTCCGCGGTGCGCGGGGTGCGGGCTGTGAACGGCTGCTGCTCGCGGCTTTCCCACGGGTCTTGGTTTCAGAACCTAGTTACGATTGGAGGAACAACTCACGTGGAACGACACCACTGACCCTTTCCAGGGGCACGCCTCTCAAGCCACTCCTCAGCGAGCACAGTTGTGGCCTCCACTTTGGGGCTGGATCATAAGTGGCCGTGGCTGGAAGGGGCCAAGACGTGATCCTGGCCAATGGGAGAAGGGAGGTGTGAGGTGTGCCAGGGTCCCCACCGGCCTCAGCCATCCCTGCATGCCCCCAGTACCTCCTAGACACCCCCTCACTCCTGGGGTCTAGCCTGAGCACCCTGCTCTAGGCCAGAGCTCTCAGTCCCCACCAGGAGGGAACCTGCAGTGAGTCTCCACCAGACAGGGGGCCCTCTGCTGCCCGACCAGGCCTCCGCCCACAGCCACCAGACACAGACTCACTGGCCGGGCCTCGGCGTCTGACTGACTAGTGTGTGGCTGCAGCCTCAGTTTCCTCACCTGTAAAGTGGGCACAGGGCCTGCAGTCACCAGAGAGGTGATGGTGGGGCCTCCCGCAGGGACAGGGTTCTGGGTGGTCTCCCAGGAAGTTATCTGCCAGAGCCCTCAGAACTGACCGAGTCCGTGCACAGGCTCATCCTTAGCCGATTCAGGAGCTTCTCGACTAAGAATGCACGTGTCCGTTTGCGACAAGAAACATGGCTTCCCAGTGTAGGGGGCCGTTTCTCTGTGGGCACCTTATTGGTGTCCGGGAAGGAGCGGGAAGGGGAGGGGGGATGGCCACTTTCCTCACGTGTCCACCTCCAGGGCGCTACCAGCCCTTAGGAATGCCCCTGAGCTTGGCACTTTTCTGATTGTACCAACCTCTTCAAAGCGAAAGACTCTGTACCCGTTTCATAGCAGCACCATTCACACTTGCAACCCAAGTGTCCATCGACGGGTGAAGGGATTAGCAACTGTAGACAGTATTCAGCCTTAACGAGGAATGAAATTCCAACAAGGCTGCCGTATGGGAAAACCTAGAGGACAAGATGCTGAGTGAAATAAGCCGGGCACACAAAGACTGGAACGTTCCGGAGGTGGATGGTGGTGGTGGTTGCACAACACTGTGAATGTGCTTAATGCCACTGAGCTGTGCACTTAAAGGTGATTAAAATGAGCCCTGCTGGAGTGCTCAGTCGGTTGAGCGTCGTCCATGCACCAAAAGGTTTCCGGTTCAACTCCCAGCCAGGGCACATACCTGGGTTGCAGGTTTGATGCCCGGATGGCAGCCCATCGATGTCTCTCTCTCTCTCTCTCTCTCTCTCTCTCTCGCTCTCTCGCTCTCTCTCGCTCTCTCTCTCTCTCTCTCTCTCAGCACATCCTTGGGTGAGGATTTTTAAAAATTGTTAAAATTTTATATGTATTTTACTACAATTAAACACTTTTTTTTAATTTCAAGTGAATGACTAAGCTCCCTGTGTGGCTGAGAAAATCACTCCCTTCGGGCCTGGCCCCTCCTCTGTGGGTTTGGGGTGGGGCCTGGGCCCCCAGTTCTGGGATTAGGAGAACTGGCTGGAAACCAGCATCCGAGCTCTGGGGTACCTCGGGCTCCATGCCCTAATGCTGTCCCCTAACGTTGCCCCCTATGCCTGTCCCCTAACGTTGGCCCCTAATGCTGTCCCCTTGTTCCCGCAGTGCCCTGGATTGGGAGTTCTTCTCAGTGGGCGAAGATTACTTCTTGGTGGTTGCCAACTCCTTTGATGGAAATACCTTCTCAGTAAACAGTATTATTTACAGGTAAACAGCTTGGGAAGGCGGCACCCTTCTCCCCACCTGGTTCACCTGGGGTAGACTCCCCTTCCCTGCCCAGTCCCGGTCATGCCCTGGGTCAGCCAGGTGACCCCAGTCAGGCCGATGCTCACATCCTTGAGCCTGGCCGGGTGCAGTGTGCAGACACAGGATTCTATCACACGTTCCCACCCAGGACGCAGCAGGTCTCCGCACGTGTCGCGCGCCTTCGGGAACAGGTCACACCCTCACACAGGCATGGTGCCACCCTTGCTCAGTTCACTCTGGCTGTTGCTCATGTATTGTAAGCAGAGCGCTTGGGTTTTCCGGTCCCGTTTCCAGCTGCTTTTTGTGACAATTTCTGTGTCTAGCCACTCGGCCAAACCACCAAACGATCAACTCTGACCGTTTTTTGGAGCAGAGGCGCGTGGGAGTCCTGAGAACACAACTGCCTCTGTGAATACCAGCCACCTGGCCTCTTTCCTGCTCATGTTTTCACTGTCTACCTGGTGTTCCCAGGAGCTGGAGCCTCCCGGAGACCCGTGAGGCCAGCAGTGCGCCCGGCTGACGTGGTGAGCGCAGGCTCAGGCCGCGGGGCTGAGCAGGACAGGGCCGGAGCCGGGGCCGAGTCCGCTGGTCCTGTGGGCCGGCCTTCCTCCGCCTGCGGCCTAGCTCTTCTCTGTTAATCTGTTGACGCAATGACTTCTGAGAGGTTTCCTCGAATTCCTGGGACCAGTGCCACTGGATCCTATGTAATTACTTACTATGCCGGTGGCTACCAATTGTCTCGGAATGATTTAAGAGCTTTGCGTCTTATTAGGAACTGAAATTGCTCTGTGGTTTTCTTCTGGGGCCGTACCTCTACCCAGGTTGAGGTGGAGCCTGACTCAATAGGTACCGGCTACCAACTTTTCCGCCCACGCCTCTGGCCGGGAATCGCTTCAAGAGTGGGATTTAGCTATTTCCTTTGTGATTAGGTCACACCCCGTCCTAAAGCCACCTGGGCCGGGTCCCTTTTCCAGCGTCTCCCGTGGTCATTGGCGTAACCAGGTTTTCCGTCTCTTCTTGAGACAATTTTGGTCATCTATGTTTTACTAGGAAAATCAACTTTCTTTAGGCTTTCTAATTTTTTTTGCTGTAGAGTGTTCAACATGACAGCATAATTTTAAAATTAATTAAATTTAGTAAGACTAAATTTTCAAACATGGCCAAGAAAAATTGGAAGAATAAAAACAGCGAAGGAGTCTCTGGCGGCCTGCCAGGAAAACCGGTGGCTTCTGCAGAAACAAACCTGTAGGGGGGATGTAATGCACTCCACAAGAAGGCCAATAATTATGGCCATTTAATGTGATAAATATTGTATTTCAATTCAATGAAAAAAGGATGCAGTACTTAGTAAAATAATTTGTATATCATTTTCTGTCCATCTGGAAGAAAATAAAGCTCTATTCCTGCTTCATATTATATAGAAAAATAAGTTGTATGAGGATTAGGCATCTAAATGTAAAAAAATTGAACTATAGAAATATTAGGAAAAAGCTAAGATGATTTTTATAACCGCAAAGTTGTACAAGAAGACATGGCGATCTCCTTAAACAAGGCTGGAAATAGGTCACCTGGCTGGCTACCTACCTTTAAAAGTTTTAAATGGAAAAAGACATCCTATTCAAAATCAAAAGACAAACTTTGCCCTAGCTCAGTGGTCGGCAAACTGCGGCTCGCAAGCCACATGCGGCTCTTTGGCCCCTTGAGTGTGGCTCTTCCACAAAATACCACGTGCAGGTGTGCACGTACAGTGCGGTTGAAACTTCGTGGCCCATGCGCAGAAGTCGGTATTTTGTGGAAGAGCCACACTCAGGGGGCCAAAGAGCCGCATGTGGCTTGCGAGCCGCAGTTTGCTGACCACTGCCCTACCTGGTTTGACTCATTGGATAGAGCGTCAGCCTGCGGACTGAAAGGTCCTGGGTTCAATTTCGGTCAAGGGCACACGCCCAGGTTGCAAGCTCTATCCCCAGTGTGGGGCGTGCAGGAGGCAGCCGATCAATGATTCTCTCTCATCACTGATGTTTCTATCTCTCTCCCTCTCCCTTCCTCTCTGAAATCAATAAAAATATATTAAAAAATAAAAATAAATAAAAGACAAACTTTACCACACTTATGACAGAAAAGGAACCCCTACAAAGTAATAAAATATTTTTTTAATTCAGAAAAATGGGCAAAATATATGAACAGGAATTTTCAGACGAAAACAATGAAAGATGTGAATAAACATTGGACGTTGTTATTCTCAAAGCAGGAGGATGACACATTCTCTTTCCTGCATTCTTCTGGGAGTGGTGCGTGGAAGTGGGGGGTGGGGGGCGGGGGCGGGGAGCGGAACCCCGGCCCTTTCCCATCAGGGCAGGGACCGCCGGCCTTTCTGGAAAGTAGTCTGGAAAAATAACAAAATTAAAATGACTCCTGCCTTTGAACCCGGCACCCGCTGTGAGAGCGCCACCCTACAAAAGTTGGAACCACCTGTCGGTAAATCCCTTTTGAAGGCAAAACCCGGAAGCCGCTGATGGCATGAGCAGCGGGCCACGGGCCGGGTTCTGGGTCCAAACTGGGGGGGGGCAGGGAGGTGCAGAGCAGTGTGCGGGGAGCGTGCTTCCTTCGCTGAAAAGCAGGGTGCCGTACCCATGTGGTGGCAGGTGTGTGTCTGAGGGCAGGCGCCTCGATGTCAGCTGTGACCCAGGAGTGGGGACGGTGTGGGCTTAGTTACCCATCAACACTGCCAGGACCCTTCCCTGCCACTGCCCCCTCCCACCCCCACCCCCGGGTGGCAGAGTCCCCAGGGCCCTCTGGCTGGGACCAGTGTCTGGGTGGATATGAGGAGCTGCAGGGTGGCGGACAGGGCAGGCTCCTCCTTCCAGGCCTGTTTCCCCCTTTGCAGGCTCCTCGTCTAGCTCTCTGAGCGTATAGCCAGGCAGCTGTGCCGCCCGGGGACATGTGGCCCCTCCGTGCTGTGCCCAGCGGGGCGGCGGGGGGAGGCCTGGGGAAGAGCATGAGGGCCAGGCTGCCCACTGGGTGGGGCAGGAGCCGGGGAGTCACAGCCTGGACGTGCGGGCAGCTTCTCCCCGCCCTGCCGGCGCCCGGCACAGACCGCCCGCCCGAGGCTGACGTGTCTCTCCCGCAGGTGGCAGGGGTACGAAGGCTTCGTGGCTGTGCACAGCCTCCCGACCTTCGGCTGCCGGGACTGGGAGACCTTCCGCACCACGGCCGGCTCCTACCTCGTCTACTCCAGCGCCAAGGAGCCCCTCTCCCGGGTGCTGAAGCTCAGGACAGGGTGACGGGCCTGGCCCCCGGGAACAGGACCCACCTCACTACACCCCGGAGCCCCCCGAGAAGCCCTGGGGACCTCTGGGGAGATGCTCCTCGCCTCCAGAGCTGCCGTCTCGCTGTCCTGGCCCTCCCCCAACTGGAGACATCGGTCACCTCTCTGGCTGGTGCCCCGCGTGGACAGATGCCGGTGGCTCGTGGGTGTTCGCCCGGAAACCAGAGCCGCCCTGCGGGGGTGTCGCTTTACAGGAAAGTTCATACAACTGTTTACCTCACACACAGAGCCGGTCACCTTCCCTGCGGCGTCAGTTTGGGGCCTGGCCACGCGGCCCTGGTTGTGAGCCCAGACGGGGAGCAGGCGTGAGGCTGTCCTACACGTTCATGCAGCTATTTATTGTTCGTTGTCGACACTGAAATATATTTATGACTCTTTACACAGAGCAGGGCTGCGTCTGCGTGTTTCTGAGGGCCTCCGCTCTCCGTGAGCACGTCCTGGGGCCTCGCTCTGCCACCCAAGCAGAGGACCCCTCAGGCCCCTAGTCACCAGTGCCGTCGGGGGACACCTCTCCTACACAGAGCTGCTTCCTCCGGCCTCAGTGTACCCCTCACTGCAGCTGGTGGGTGTGCAGGATGGACTGGGCTGCCTCCTCGGGGCCAGTGCTCCCTTGGTTCTGCCTTAACACCCCGAACCCTCCACCAGGGGGCCTCCTGCCTCCCTGGGATGCTGCTGGGGTGACAGGACACCCTGGGAACCTGGAGGGGGAGGAGGGGCGGGGCCGGCACCACCCAGGCCTCGGGCACCAGCTTTGCTGGGGAAGCCGCGGGGTCCACGTGGAGCCAGGAGACCACCGGTGGTCGCAAGCCCAGGCCCGTCCCGCTGTCCGCGCCGCCTGCCCTGGGAGGCAACTGCCGCAGGAAGGATGTGGGAGCCGGAGCTGAGCAGCAGGCAGGCCCCACGCTGGGTTGAACGCTCTGCTGTTTCCTTGTTAAAGCTCTCAGTGATTTTTGCCCAAGATCACACAGCCAGGGCACAGTGGCGGCTCCGGCCCCCGGAGCCCTGGCTCCCCGTGGTCAGTTCCCCACGAAGACAAGGCGGGCGCCCCATGCCCAGGGAGGAGGCCTACACTGTGTCCAATCAGATTGGGGGTTTCCAGGCCCTAAGGAGGGCCCTTCTGACTTCTGAAGGCTGAGATTTTTCTAGAGCCTCCTCCATGCCTTGGGGAGGGTGGGGCTGACCCCAGACAAGGATGCCCCAAGGAGAAGAGCAAAGGGCAGGGGTGGGGCGGGGAGAGGTCTGGGCCAGGCCAGGGGAACTGTGAGAGGGACATCCCGGCGCCTGCACCCCCTGGAATCCCACAGGCGTGGACCTACCCCCACTCCCACCCCCAGACACACTCATTAGTCATTATTTTGGAGAAGGAAGATGTGCCCTTCACCCCAAGTCAGGCCCCACTGCAGCAGCCCCTGTGTCCCTGCGAGACCCCACACCTCTGCTGTCACTGTCCCTTAGGCCTGGCATATCCCTGCCCTGGGCAGCCAGGGCCCCAGAGTGTTTAGTCCCTCCCACCTGCCACTTCCCAATCCCTGAGCCTCAATGTGCCCCTGGGGGAGGGGCCAGCTGGGCACTGCCCATGACCTCCAAGCACGCCCCCTTCACAGCTTCTCTCTCTCTGGGTAACCCAGACGTCCAGTTTTCTCTCTGCCCTGAGGGTGTCACTACAGGGTCTGGCTCACCGCAGGGACGGGGGGGGGGGGGGGGGGGAGGATTGGCACCCAGAGAGGAAGGAGGCAGGCACACGGGTCCCCAGCACAGCGGGGAGCCACCACGACCCTGCCGAGGACTTCCTCCGCAAGCCACCGGTGCCACCTCGTCTTGGCACAATATCCCATCTCTTCTACTGGGTGGAAACAAAAACCACACATCAAGACTTGTTTAGATTATGGATGCAAACAAGAGAAGGGAAATGCAGAGAACACCGAAATATTTACATCTTTTCAAGTAAGGCGGTCTGGTTTTTGTCCGGCTGATCAACGGGCCGCGGGGCAGCCTGCGGTGGTTGCACGTGAACTTGCGTATGGTTTGACGTTCTTGACTTTTTGACAAGCGTGTTGTGTTTCCTGTGCAAGAGTCCCCACTCCGCTGAGCTGGGCACCTTTGTAGATCCACGGGGGTTCTTCTCAACAGTCTCCACTGAGATAAACAGCAAACCCTTTAAGGACATCTCAGCACAAATTGTATTTTTATTTGGGGTGGCTCCTTCGAGGTCGCGGTTTCTGGAGAAGTGTTGTCCACAGCAATGTTTGCATCTGCTCCTGACTTCCAGGGCTCCCCCTGAACCCCGAGCAAGGCCAAGCACGGCCAGATGTGCGGAGCGGCCCCTGTTCCATTGGTCCTGCCAAGCCTGGGCGTTTCTGTCTCACCGTCTGCCAGGTTGGGAAGTGGAGGGCTGCTGAGAAGCTTCTCTTGTTCTCACCGTGGCCATCGCTCCTGGTGTCAGGGGCTGGGCTTTTCCTGTAGCGCCCGTTAACTTTGCCACCACCAATACCCTGCCCTCCGCCACACACACACACACACACACACACACACACACACACACACAAACAATGCCAGTCAAAATCCCAAAGCTTGCCCTTTCTAAAAATATATATATTTTTTATTGATTTCAGAGAGGAAGGGTGAGGGAGAGAGATCTGGAAACATCGATGATGAGAGAGAATCATTGATCAGCTGCCTCCTGCATGCCTCCTACTGGGGACTGAGCCTGCAACCCAGGCATCAACCCAGGCCCGGAAACAAACCCGGGACCCTTCAGTCCGCAGGCCCGACGCTCTATCCACTGAGCCAAACCAGCTAGGGCCCAAAGCTTGCCTTTTTAATTAATGAAGTGATCCACGGAGCATTTCAAAGAATTAACAGGCAGGGCAGGGGGAAAAAACTTTGAAAAAATGAGGGAAAGCTTGGCCTCCAGGTATTAAATTCTACTAACATTAAACCATTCAACCTGGTATTGGCATAATTTGGTAAAGTTAAAGTTACAGATATTGGAAAGCAAAAGGTTCTAGAATAGATTCCCCCCCCCCGCCCCGCCCCCAATTTGGAGGAAACGCTTTACCTTTCTAAAGGTAAGACAATGGGAGAAAATGAAAGGGAAGGTGGAGATGACAGATAGATGGTTTCATATCCGTCGAGCATATACTGTTATGTTAATACATAAGTAAGTGGAGGTGAGACACCAGCAGAGATGGTGATGCTCTTGGCATGCCCAGGGCTCAATTCATGCACAGTCCTCAGGGTCTGAGGAGCTCTAACAAACACGGGACCCAATGCCCCACACGGGACCCAGAGCAGAGGGTGTGGGCAAACTTTCCCAACAGAAGACATCCCAGCGATGAAAACAGACTTAAGTTCTGACAAGTCACACCCACAGTCAAGAGTGAGTGCCGCATCAGCAGGCATCCCTGGGCCGGCGGCCGCCGCGGTGACCAGGACCTGCCTGGGTCCTTCCCGGGGCTGCTCAGCAGTTAAAACGGAGCCGGCACTTCCTCTTGGTTCGTGACAAGAATGCAAATGAGTGGCTTGAAAAACCTCAGTCTTGGAGGCCTCGTTGTTGTGACGTCCAGACCAACAGACTGATTTTTGAAGACGACTTCTCAGCCCAGGGCAAGGACAGGAAGCTTGGCGACCATTCTGAGCCCTTGGTCCAGTGGCTTCTGCGGGGTCCACGGAGAGACCGCAAAGCGCCCGGGAGCCTGGCGGGGGGCGGGGTCCAGCTGACCACCCGCAGGGCGACCCTCTGGTCAACACCACTAACTCCGAGATCTCCCACACAGAGACAGCAGGACCCGGCCCGGGTATCCAGAAGTGGGCGCAGAGAGGGTGGCAGCTGAGCCAGAGACAGTGGGGGTGCTGAGGGCTCTCAGGAGGACAGCAGGTGCCTGCCCAAGGGGGGCACCTCCAGCTTGCCCGGTGGATGGGGAGGGTGCCCTGGTGGGGCCTGGCAGGGCAGCACCTCAGAGCTGTGCTGGAGGGGCTGGCCTAGCTGCCCATCCTGCACACGGCCCCTTCGGGGAAATCCAGTGCAGAGATGTCCGCTGCTCAGAGACGCCGCCAGGCCCTCGCCACTGACCTTCTGGAGGTCTGAGTGTGTGCGGTGGGCAGGGGTGAAGGGAGGAGGGCGGCAGGGCTGAGCAAGCATTCTCATCAGATCCCTGCCCCGGGCTGGCCGGGAGGCGGGAGTGGCTGTGACTTAATGTGATAAGAGACTTCAGTGGCTGACGGCTCTGTCTCCTGACTGTCTGGGGGTTTGCCTGCCACAGTGACAAACTGGGTGAAAGAAGAGTCACCGCGTCTGTAAATAAATGCGCTGGTCTCCCTTCGGGGTTTTCTCCGCATCTTAATTGCTCCGCCTTCCTGCCCGGCTGCTGACGTCTGTCTGCCGTCCACGGCTGCCTGGAGCCTGGTCACACCCCAGCTCAGCATTCACCAGCCCCTGGGACCTGGGACAAATCGTCTCACCGATCCGTGCCTCAGTTTCCCCAGCCATAGAGCCAGCTGTTAACATGGCCTCTGGAACCCGCTTTCCAGCTGGGTGGCTGCTCTCCACGACTCCCTGGTTTCTCCCTCCGCTGCTCTGCGGGCCTCCCTCCTCTCCCAGAGCCGCTGAGCTGGCAGGGAAGGTCCGCCCGGCAGCTTGCCACTCGGGGATGCTCTCTCCACCTCTCTTTGCACAGAAAGCAGGCCAGCGTTGTCAGCTGCGCCTGGGAGGGGGGCCTGGTGGCCAACCCAGGTCCACTCCCTTTCCTGCCCGTGCTGTTGCCATGGTTACAGATGCAGCAACCCAGGGGCTCCGATGCAGCATCCCAGACTGGACTGTGAATCCGGCTGCCCTGCCTCCTCCCGCGCTGGCCACTCCTCGGTCTGGGGCTGAACCGAGGACTCACCTCCTGTGTTGGTGACGCTCCAAGGCTCGTGTTTCCTGAGTGAGAACTCCCAGGCCCAGACGTCAGAGAGCGGATTCCAGCCCAGCTCTGCCCCAAACAAACCGCCTCCTGACTCGCCATCCCCCCTCCAGTCCTCACAGCCTCGGGTTGAAATGGAAATGTTCTCTATCGTGCCAGCCACCATGAGCACCAGCCGAGGCCCCTTCTGAGTTAGCCCAGGTCCGGGTGGGCTGTCCAGGGACTTCACGGCTGCTGCCCCCTCCCCAGTGGCCGGCTGGCCCGGGGCCACCCAGAGGCCTGAGAGCGGCTGCTGACCTCCTTGCTGTGTCCCACAGGGTGTGCGTTTGGCCTCACCCCGTGACCCGGCCCCTCACGCCATGGGCTCCCAGGCCTGGCTCCGCTGCCTGGTCAGGTCTGCAGTTAGGGGCGGGGCGGGGGCCGCAGAGGTGCAGACAACAGAATCCACTCCAGCCGATTTAAGCACAAGGAGGTTTATTGAGGGCTCAGCGAGGGGGGAGGACAGTGGAATCAGACTTTAGACGGAACTTCCAGGAGGACTCCCAGCGCCACTCCAGGCTGCTGCCATGGCCGGGAGCTGCCTCGAGTCCAGAACATTCCACCTCCCACAGCCTGTGCCAGGAGCCCTGCCTCCCCAGGTAACTCAGTCCAGGATCAAAGTCCCTGCAAACGCTTCTGTTGAGGACCCGCTGCAGGAGAGCCAGTCAGCAGGCAGGGCCGGTGCCCAGCGCCCATGCGGGTGCCCTGGGGCCTCTGCTCACTACACCCCTCTACCCCATGAGGAACCCCAAAGTTGTCTGGCCTGGACCCCCAGGCCCTGTGAAGAGCCTGTTACCTGGATGGCAAAGAGAGCCGGGGAATGGGCCGGCGGAGGCACCCCTTTTTCCATGTCACCACCATTGTCAACACTGGTCCCCTGGACAGGGCCAGCCTGACCCTGGCCTCTACAGATGTAAGATGGGGTCAAACACTGGACTCAATGGTGTGGAGTGGGGAAGGCTGCGCCAGTCAAGGGCCTGGAGGGCACCCAGGGGCCCATACTCAATATGGCAGCAAAGAATGTGGGGGTGCAGGCAGGGCATCATCCTAAGGGGTTCCTTGAGGGAGAGGAAGGAGGAGGGGAAGGCGGAGAAGAAAAGGGAAGAGGAGGAGGCTGTGCCCTGAAACCGTTCTCAGGCACCAGGGCTGGGAGCTCCATGAGCAGGGAGGAGCTGGGGGTCTTGGAGTTGAGGTCCTGGGGGTCTTCCTGGAGGGAGGCGTCCTCCCCTGGGAGACTCCATGAGGGGCGAGGAGCCCCAAAAGGCTGGAGGTGGGCAGCCCCTGATGGCTCTCGATGCGAGGGAGAGGGCCCTTGAGTGCTCCAGGTCCTCGCCCGCTTCTCGCCCACCTCCCCGTCCCCGCAGGGTCCACACCAAGGGAAGGTGGCCTTGGGCTGGGGGCCAGGAAAGGGGTGGGGAGGGGGAAAGCCCACCTACTCTCCATGCACCCCCTGAAGAGCCACCTGTGGTGGCATCAGGCGCTGGCTGATTTGGGGGTAAGAGCAAATGGAGTCCCTAGCAGCAAGGAGGGGCCCCCCAAAGTGCTGAGGCTGGCGGCACCCACAAGAGGCCTTGCAGGACCCTGACACACCCCGCTACTCCTAGGCCTGTGCTGCTCTTTTCCCCTGACCCCGGGGTCACAGCCATCAGGGAGGCCCACAGGAGGTGAGCTCCTTGTGGGGTGGGACCCTGGCCCCACCAGTGCACATGGGTGGGGGGAGGGGACCCGGATCACCCAAGGAGGCTGTGTCCTGCCGGTCAGCCCGCAGCGGAGCCTACCTGCTCTACACAGCCTTTGTCACACACGTGGACAGACCTCTTGGTTTTAGTTGTCACTGGAAAGGTGGGCAGGGCTGTGGGCTGGCGGCCTGTGGAGCAGCAGGTGGGCATCGATGGCCAAGTCAGCCCTGCCTCCCATGGCCACTCTGGACAGTGAGCCCCTCTCTTTACCCTGCACGTGCTGTGCACACCCCCACCCCCACCCCGTGAGCACGGGCGCAGCGCCTTAGGGTGTGGGAGGCATTGGGAGCCTCTTGGCGGGTCCTTGTTTATGCACCGTGACTGAGCAGTCACAGCCGCGTTCGGACCAGCCTTTCGGGTCTCTGTGCAGCGGCTGGGTCTCCGGGTCAGCGTGTAAATGCGACCCCACATTCGTTTCCCACGTCAAGTCACTCGGAACTTTCCTAGTACCAACCATCCGCCATCGTTCATCGCTCCTGAGCTTCTGCTTGATGCGGCTCCTGTCCTTTACACATTCAGTTCCTAGCAATTTATCCCTATTTGCTTCCCCCCCACCAAAAAAAAAAAATATTCAAAGTCGTGTAAAATATAAACACTCATACAAAAGACAGTAACAGAAAACTGGGAAGATTAATCAGAGTCATACAGGTGGAGGTAACGTCTGCCCTGGATGTGTAGCTATAGTATAAGAAAATCGAGCACTCAGTGAGCTCTGAGAGTCCTGGCAGCAAAGGTGGAGAGAGAGAGAGAAAGGGGGAGGGGGGAGGGGAGGGAGAGAGAGAGAGAGAGAGAGAGAGAGAGAGAGAGAGAGAGAGACAGAGAGAGAGAACTTGTTGGAGAAAAGGAGGAGTCCCGTTGATTGGCCTTGAAACATCACTCATCGGTCCTGTCCTTTGAAAGGAGCTGCTTTAGGTGTTGGTGAGTAAAAAAGCAAGGCACGGTGGCGACCATGATGACCGGCCTTCCCACAAGCCAGGCAGACCGCGTGGGACTCGCTGAGCTTGTCCTCAGGTTCCTCTCTGTGGTGTTTCAGTTTCAGGTTTTGGGTTTTCACCCTCTCGCCGGACTGAAATTTGGGTCCAAGTGTTATTCCTCACAATCATTTGAGAATAAACACGGTTGTTCACTCCCTTCCCCCTCCTGGCCTCTCCTACTTGGCTCCGGACAGATTCTGTGGTCCAATGTGTTCAGGAACTACTAGGGGAGCAGAGGCGCGTCCGTTCCGCAGTGGGGGTCACCTGTGCCTTCAACAGGTGAATCTGCACCCCAAACTCTACCGGGGATATCCGTAGTCATGGACATAAGCCCCTCCTTCTCTGAATGCGTTCGCTCCCACGGTGCCACACGGGAGAGGCCTGCGAGTGGAAGGGACATCTTAGAGGCAGCCTGGTTTTAAGTCCGACTGGATCGTTTCCTGTGACATCACAGGAAAGTCAGTCTGTTCTCTAAGCTTTCGTTTCTTCCTCCCTCAGCGGGTCTGATAGAGTCTCCTGGCTCGAAGGGCACTGCGGCGACTCAGTGCAATTGGAGGAAGTGTTTGATCAGAGTGTGCACTGCACAGAAGCAGCTGTGACTCCCACCTGGCCGGGGGGGGGGGGGGGGGGGGGGCGGACACCAGGAGGGGGAGTCAGTCACCACCTGCCACAGAGTGATGGCCCTCAGCGGGCACTAGGATGCAGGGCTGAGGGGGTCCTTGGACACGGGGGTGCTGGGCAGGGATTTCAGGTACTCCAGGTGTCTCCTGGCATCCTCCTGGTTCTGACGCACATAGTACACGACGTAGGTGATCACCATGGCGAACCAGCCGAACATGGTGACCAGCATGGCCACGTCGGTGGTCTTGTGGTGGGTGCTGCAGAAGCTGACGCCGGCGTCCAGGGCCTGGATCAGCGGCTTCCCCACGTACTCCTCCTGCACGGAGGTGTGGCAGGCGATCTCGTCCACCGAGTCGGGGTCCAGCTTCAGCTCCCACAGGGCCTCCTGCAGGGCACACTCACAGTGCAGGGGGTTGTGGGACAGGCGGATCTTGGCGCTGAGCTTGCCCAGGGCGTCCTTGGGGATCCTGCGGATGCGATTGTGAGACAGGTCCAGCAGCCGCAGGCCGCCGGCCAGGCCCGAGAAGGCAGCGGGGCCGATGGTCTCGATGGCGTTCTGGGACAGGTCCAGCTCTCTCAGCTGGCTCAGGTGCTGGAAGGCTCCGTTGGGGACGCGGGCGATCTTGTTGGCGTCGAGCTTCAGGAACACGGCGTTGGCGGGGATGTCCTTGGGGATCTCCTGCAGGCCGCTCGCACTACAGTGGACGGCCACGGCCCCATCGTGATCGGGGCACTGGCAGCTCTGCGGGCAGGAGGTGCCCAGGCGAAGGCAGAAGAGGAGGAGGAGGCAAGAGCCTCCCATGGGGGCCGGCACGGACGAGAGGCTCTGCTTGCCCGTGGGGCCCATCCTGACCGCACCTGGGGGCAGACGGCGCGCTCCTCTGGCCCAGGGCTGTGGGCCTACATCCTTCCCCGCTTCCCTGGACGCTGCTTCCGATAGGGACATAAACTCTTATCCTCGCCTGCCAGGAAAACGTGAAACAGAGGAGCAATGGGCATTGTCCACGGGGTTCAGCCAGCACCCAGGCACACCTTGACTTTGAGGAGATACCACAGGCAAATTGAAGCCTCTGACAGTGGGGGTCTCTCTAACTTATTTCTGGGGACTCCCAATGCCATCAGAAGAGCAAGAGCAGGCTCTACTGACCCCTGGTTGGGGGGAGGCACCCTCAACATGGTGGGACAGCCCTGCCACCTAAGCTGGACACACCCTCTAGACACCCAGGGACCAGGGGCCTGGACAGCGCTGGGTGATGGCAGCCTGGCGTCCACCCTCTCCCAGCCCCTCAGGTTGGGAACGGGAAAGACTGAATGCAGAGTCCGAACCAACCCACAACCACCGGGAACCAGCGGCTCATCACTCCCGGCCAGGCTCCTGCAGAAGCTTAGCACTTTGCTAATTGTGACAACCCTTAAAAATTATAATAATGGATAAAGCTCTTCTCTGCCCGCCCTAACAGGAACAGCCACCGGCACCTGCCCTGGGGTGGGCGCCTTTTATTTCCATTATGCTTGGGAAGGAAGGAAGAGGAGAACAGAGAAAAGACAAGCCCTGGGCGCGCGCTGCGCTGGGGCGTGGAGTGGCGGGGCCGCGCGGGGCCTGGGCTGGAGGGGCTCGGACCCCGGGACCCCGAGACCCCCGGGATCCCCAGGACCCGGGGAACCACGGGCGGGTAATAGACAGGGACGCGGTGTCCACACTTTCGGGAGGGGCAGGGGCTTTACCTGCGAGGCCGCGAACGGAGGCTGCTCTGCGCGAGGATCTCCGTGGCTCGAGCCCGACCCGGCGCCACACCCTGGCGCGGCGGGGACCCCGAGGCCGGCACCGAGGGCTGCCGGGGCTCTGCCTGCACTTCGCGGGCGGGGCCTGGGGGCGGGGCCTCGGCGAGGCGGGGCAGGGCGGGGCCAGGACGACGCGGGAGCCGGGTCGAGGGCGGAGCCTGGGGCGGGACTAGAGGGCTAGGGGGGCAGGGCCCTGGGCGTGGCCTGTGGGAAAGCATGGGGCGGGGCTGGATCTTTTGAGTGGGTGTGTCTCAGGGACTGTGGGCGGGGCCTACGGGCTGGGCGGGCCCGTGAGCACACAGAGCCCCGCCCCTCCCGGGTCCGCCCAGCTGCGCGCTGTGGGGGAGTGGGGGCGCGAGTCCCCTCTTGGCGCTGACACCTGCACGCAAGCGGCCTGAAGACCCTAGGATCCGCGCCAAGCCCTTGCGGTGAGTCCCTCTTGGGGTGCGTCCCTCGGCCCAGAAGCTGGGGAGTGCGGTTAGGTCTCCACCCACCCGCGTCCCCTCCTGCCCAGGACTCTCACTGCACCCCCACCTTCTGTGTATTAGGGTCCGTGCACCGGGGCCTGGAGAAGGATGGGGACTGTGTAAGCCGGGGCATTTAAAAGCGGCTTTATTGTGGTGTGGTTGGTATACAAGAAACCGCACATCTAAATTTGGTAAGTTTTGACATTTGTATACACTCGTGAAACCATCACCATAATCCACGCAGTACACACTCCAGTCCCACCCTTGGTACTCCCTCCCCTCCTTACCCCCGTCCCAGGCAAGCGCTGATCTGTCTGTCGCTGCGGATTAAGTGGGCATTTCTTATCATTTATGCACATGGAATCACAGGTATGTGCTTTTTCGGTCTAGTTTCTTTCCCTCAGCAGGATTATGTGTTTATCAAGTTGTTCCTTTTAGGGCTGACTAGTCATTCATCCTAGGAATGTTCCAGTTTACGTATCTGTTTGCCTGTTCCTGGACATTTGGGTTGTTTCCATTCGTTGCCTGTTACAAATAAAGTGATACAAACATTGTGTCCTACCGTTGTTTGGACAAATACTCATTTCTCTTGGGTAAATATCTAGGAGTGGGATGGCTGGGTCACAGGTAGCTGTCAGTTTAATGTGAAAGAAACTGACGGGATGATTGTACAAGTTTACGTTCCTGCCCACAGTGTGTGCTCACACCCTCACCAGCACTTGGCACGTCAGCCTTCTTAATTTCAGACACCCTGCTAGGCGTGCACTGGAATCTCATTGTGGTTGGAATTTGTACTTCTCCAGTGACTGATGGTGAGCATCTTTCATCTGTTTTTTGTTTTGTTTTGCCATCTATTTTCTTTACTGAAGTGCTCTGTTCAGATCTTTTACCCACCTCCAAATGAGTTGTTTTCTTATTTTGAGTTTTGAGAATTCGTTATATATTCTGGATACAAGTCCTTTTTCAGATATGTGATTTGTAAATATTTTCTGTGAGTCTGTGGCTTGTCTTTTCATTCTCTTAAGAGCTTTTCAAAGAGAAGGTTTTCATTATTATGAAGTCCAATTTATCAATTTTTCTTATGTGGATGGTGCTTTTGGTGTCATATGTAAGAAATCTTTGCCTAACTCAGCGTCACAAGGGTTTTTTTATAGTGTAAGTTTTGCCTTTGGTTTTAATATCCAACTTGAATTAATTTTGATACATGGTGTGAAATTTGAGACCAAGTTTACTTTTTTGTGTGTGCATATGGATATTCAGTGTTCCAGAACTGTTGAAAAATTATTATTTCTCTACTGGATTACTCTTGTACTTTTGTTGAAAATCAGTGATCCGTATCTGTGTGAGTCTATTTCTGTACACTCTGTGTTCATTTGGTCTATTTGCCTATTTTATGCAAATGTTCCAAGCTGTCTTCATAGCTGGATCTTTATAATAATTCTTGAAATCAGGAAATATAAATTTTCCAACTTTGTTCTTTCATAAAAGTTTTTTTGTCATCCAAGATATATTTCCTCATTTTCCCAACTCCTATTAAAAAAAAAGCCTAGTAGGATTTTGTTTGGGATTGCATTGACTCTATAGATCAGTTTGAGAGAATTAACATCTTGACAACATTAAGTCTCCAATCCATGAACATGGTATATCTTTTCATTTATTTAGAGCTTCTTTTATTTCTTTCATCTGGGTTTTATAGTTTCTGGTCACAGACCTTGCACATCTCTTGTCAGATTTATCTCTGAGTATTTATTGTTAATGGAATTTTTGTTTCAATTTCTGTTTTTTAATAACTAATATGTAGAAACAAAATTGATTTTTGTATTCTGATCTTAACTTTGCTAAACTCATTTATTAGTTCTAGGAACTTTTAAATAAACACTTCAGAATTTTCTACATATGCAATCATCTTCTCTGTAAATAAAAAGATTATGAGTTCTTTCTCTTTGAGAATATCCATGTATTTAAAATACATCAGTTTGGATGTGTTTTAAATTCCTTTTCATGCCCAATTGCACTGGCTTGAGACTCTAGTTTAATACTGACCAGAAGTAAGAGGAGATCTCCTTGTTCCTGATATCAGGGGGAGAGGAAAGCATTGAGTCTTTCCCCATTAAAAACAATGTTGGCTGCAGGTTTCTTGTGGCTATCCTTGTCCGTGTGAGGAAGTGTCCTTCTATTACTAGTTTGCTGAGAGTTTCTATCAGAAGTGCTTGTTGGACTTTGTGAAATGTTTTCTGCATTTATTGAAAATCTTTTTATTATTATTCTGTTAATATTATGGATTATACTGGTTGATTTTCAAGTGTCAAGTCAACCTTGTGTCATGGGGATAAATCACAAGAAATCTTTGCCTACCTCAGGTTCACGTGGTATCATTTTATATGTTGTTAAACTATTCAGTAGAGATGGAACTTCTGAGGTTATTTTTTCCTTGATTGAATGTTGATAGTTTGTATTTCTTAAGGAATCGTCCATTTATCTAAATTGTTGAATTTATCATCATGAAGTTGTTCATAATATTCTGTTATTAATCTTTCCATGTACAGTGATGGCACCTTTCTCATTCCTGGTATTGGTCACTTGTGTCTTCGTGCTTTTCTTTTACTCATCAGTCAGGAGAGAAATTTGTCAATTTTATGGATATTCTCAAAGAACCAGTTTTTTGTTGCATTGGTTGCTCTATTGTTTTCCCTTTTTTATTGACTTTATCCACTATGATCTGTATGCTTTCTTTTGCTTACATTGGGTTTAAGTTTCTCTTCTTTTTCTGGTTTCTTAAGGCGGAAGCTAGGTCACTAATTTGAGGCCTTCTTCTTTAATACAGGCTATAAATTTCCCTCAAAGTCCTGTTTTCTATGCACCCCCAAAATTTTGATACGTTGTATTTTCTTTTTTTTTTTATTGATTTCAGAGAGGGAGAGGGAGAGACAGATAGAAACATCAATGATAAGAGAGAATCATTGATTGGCTGCCTCCTGCACACTCCCCACTAAGGATCTAACCCACAACCTGGGCATGTGCCCTTGGCTGGAATTGAACCCAGGGCCCTTCAGTCCGCAGGCCAACACTCTATTCACTGAGCCAAACCAGCTAGGGCGATATGTTGTATTTTCATATTCATTGGGTTAAAAATATTTTCTAATTTGCCTTTTGATTTCTTTTCTTTTTGTGATCCACGGATTTAGAAGTGTGTTATTTTGTTTTCAAATCTATTGTTGTTGAACATACTCTGTATGTTTTGAACCCTTTTACATTTGTTGAGACTGATTTTATGGCCCAGAATAGGGCCTTTGTTAATCATTGTTATGTGTGCACTTAAACGTGAGTTCTGTTGTTGCTCAGTAGAATGTTGATGAGGTCATGTCTGCTGATGGTATGATATTCAACTCTATATTATGACTGACTTTCTGCCCACCTGCTCTATTAATTATTGAGAATGGGTGTTGCCGTCTCTGACTTTGATTGTAGATTAATCCTTTTCTCCTTGCAGTTCTGTGTTGTTTTGTTTTTTTTTTGCTTTATGCATTTTGGAAGCCTATATTCAGATTATGTCCTCTTGATTAAATGGTCACCTTATCATTGTAAAATGGCCCTTCTTACCCCAGATTCTTTGTCTTGACCTGTTCTGACTCTAACAGCCACCCCAGCCGTCTTTTCATTAGGTTAGCATGGGCTACCTGTTTCCATTGTACTTTTAACCTCGAGCGTCTTATACTTAGCTTCCTTCGGGATTGCCATAGCATTCAAGTATCTTTTTTAATATATTTGTTAACTACAAAGGTGAGAATAACAACCCTCCAGCGGAGAAGCCACCTGAGTCTGTGACTAAGGTTAAATCGTCAGTAAGAAGACAGCCAGCCATCATGTAGCCTCTTGATGTGATGGACTGAGAAAGACTCAGCATCACTTTTGTGGTGTTCTTGCCCCAAGTGCACAGTCTGCAATCGTGAGAACACTCCAGACGCACATTGAAAGACGGCTACAAAGGACTGATGAGTATGCTCCAAAAATGAAGGAAGCGGTCGTAAAAGACAAGAAAGGCCTGAGTCACTGTTCCGGACTGGAAAAGACGAAGGAAAAATAGCTAAGTGCAGTGTGGGGCCTCGAATAGACAGGACCTTCGTGGACAAACGAGTGACACTAAGGCCGGTCGTCCCAGGTCGCGCTTTCCCACGGCTGACGTCCTGCTTCAGAGCTCCTGTGAGGGGACAATGGGGGCAGTTGGGCGCCAGTCTGTCTGCCTCTTTCTTCCCCTTTGATCCCGTGTCCTCTTTTCCTGACTTCCCTTGCATTGAACATTTTTGGGTCCATTTTCTCTCCTTAGTTGTCTCCTGTCTGTAACGGTCGCTGTGTCGTTTCCTGCTTTGGGGGATAGCGTCTGGCATCACAGTCCTTCGCCAGGCCACCCTGGGCCACTCCACCAGTGAGAGCCCAGCAGCCTGCCGCACCCCTGGGGGCTGTGCTGTGGTCGTATGGTTTATGTCCACATGTGCGGGAACCCCACAGACATGATTCTTTCTTGCCCTACTCAGCCAACCGCCTTTTAAAGAGATTAAAATACTGTCAGCCAGGAAGCTGTATCCACCCGGCCAGACCCAGGCTGCAGGTATGTTATTTTCTGGGCAATTGAAGAGGTGCCAAAGGGAGCCCCCAAATTATGGAATATTTTTAATATTTAAACGAAGTATATGGTGACCACCAAGAGAAGGACAGTGTGGATGCGTGTGAGTGGGAGGGGCCAGACACTCAGCTCACACTGTGTGCTTCTGTTTATGGAAAGCTCAAGAGCAGGCAACACTGCAGGGTGGTGGACCTCAGGATGGGGTGGGGCTCCTGGGGTGGGTGTTATGTATCTGGATCTGGGTGCTGCTTGTTAACATAAAAAATCCACCAAGCGGATCACACTCACATGTGTGCAGTGACGAAGGCAGGCCGCTCACAGGGGAGTCCATGTGTGAATGACGTACACGTGGACGGGTGGATGGATCAGTCAGTCACAGGTGCCCGTGTAAGGCTGTTGAGCCGTCTCCTGGCCCGTGGCTCTGTGGCCTCCTGACTAGTGATGATGTCAGAGGTCCACAGAGGCTCTGGCTGCCGGCCAGGCCCAGGCTGCAGGGCCCTGTGAGAGCCGAGCTCGCTGTTCATTCCAGGCCATGAGTCAGTGTTCCCAAACACACCAGCACCTTCCAGTGCCATCCTGGCCACGTGCTCTGCCCACCGGGCCACCCTTCTTACTGTAATTGGACTCTGCGCTGATTATCTGGCCTATTTATCCACCCGGAATCCGGCATCGTGGCCCCAGGGAGCGAATGCAGCTCTGCGGCTGGTTAATTGCCTCCCCATCAGGGAGGCTGTTTTGCAGGGTGAGGTCTGAGTGCCGCTCTCGGGGGAGGAGGGAGGAGGAGCCGAGCGTGCGGCACCACGGGGGGGGGGGGGGGGGTGGGGGGATGAAATCAGGCAGATGAACAAACATCCGGGGAGGCCCAGACACTGCCCGCCCCACACAGACCGAACAGTGGCCTGGTGGGCCTTCCTTGGGCCATGGCCAGTGTCCAGGGCTGTGCCGGCTGCTCCCCCTCCTGCCCTTCCACTGTGCCTGGCTCAGCCCTCTGCTGCCCAGGCTCCATACTGTCCCCACCTGCCCATGGGGACCCTCAGACAGAAGCCCAGGCTGCTGGGCACCGCGAGGTCAGCCAATTCCCAGGCAGGGCCGGAGCAGCCAACTCAGAGGCAGGACAGGGCAGCTGGCCGAGAACCCACTTGTTGCATGGGAAGCAAAAAGCTAAGGCGAGGGACCCCACGCTGGCCAAGAACCTTCGTGGATGGATTGCCTTTGGCAAAACTGTCCCCAGCAGCCTTTGCCACACTGACCACCCACGACACTCAGAGAATTCCTAGACCTCTGAATTCCTGGCTCTTCCAGGATTCCTGGTTCTCTGCCTGCTCTTGAAAATCCAGACTGGAAAACCTAAAATCAGGCCGGCAATGGTTCCCCTTCCAGGCTTCCCAGGCGCACAGGGCCTGAGCAGTCTCCCTGCCTGCACCAGCGCCCCGGAACTCCCCGCAGGGCCCTTCAGAACCAACTGCCCCCCGCCCCCCAGTCCTGGCTGCTGAGTTTCACTGCAGAGCAGAGGGCTGCCTTCACCTCCTCTAGTATTGCTCCCGGGGTGTCCAGGCCTGTCCCCTCTGCCGGCTCTCCCTGCACACACTCACACACTCACTCACACACTCACTCACTCACACACATCCTCACACGCACTCACATATACACACATACATACACTCACACATACATACGCTCACACACACATATATACACGTACTCACACACCCATTCATACACACACAAATACACATCCACATCTATACATGTACACATATACTCACACAGACACACACATCCACATCTATACACATACACACATACACTTACACACAGACACACACACAGACACATCTACACACACATACACAAATATACACACACACATACTCACGCACACACACCCACACGCACACATGCCCACAAACACGGGAGACGGCCACAGGAGAGGCCCTCAGGCTACGGGAGGCTTGGCCGTGGGTTGGTAGAGGTTTCGGTGGCCCAGACACGGCTCCTGACCACTGCACCTCTGGAACTTTATTTGCAGGAGGCACAGAAGAGCTGGCCGGGTGGCAGGGGGCGGCCGGGTGGCACGGGGCAGCGGACTTGACGTCGGGTTTGACAACCTTCCTGGTCCTGATGCTCCTGACGGCTTATGCTGATGGTCTGTGACTCGCTGACACTAAACGGGGTGCCCCCATCCACACCCACACTCCCTGGGCTCACAGGCAGGGACCCTCTGCGTCTCTGGAGCAGGCCTGCACTCACAGGCCTCCTGCCCCTGCTCAGCCCTGACGGTGGCCCGGGCTGTAAACTGGGGTTCCCACAGGGCCTGCCCCAGGCCAGGCAAGGGTCTGAGTCAGGCCACGGTGGAGGCCATCTTGGAGGCATGGGCCTGAGGAGGCCACACGGGAACCCCAACGCTCCAGGGGACACAGGCCTTGGACCGATGTACCTCCGGCGGGGGGTGCGCTGTGCATGACAGCGTTACCAGGGGAGACTCGACTCCGGCCAAAGGCCAAGGCTGCAGGAGGCTCCGGCCCCTCAACCGGCTGCCTGCTGGCTCAGGAGAGGCAGTGATGGCTGGCGGGGTCCCCGTGGCCACCACAATCCCAAGGAAACGCCGTGTGACCGGGCCCAGCCTGTCCCCGGCCTTGGCTCCCTTCTCAGAGCGCCTTGCCAGTTCATAAACTCGTCCGGTGGGGGACTCCAGTTGGCTGAGGGGTGGCAGGTCCCCAAACCCCATCACACTGCACCCCTGGTCTCCCCAAGGTCCACAGCTGCATCCCCTGCAGCCTGATCTCCGAGGGGCTGGGGACAGACTGGCCCTGCTGAGCCCTCGGGTCAGTAGTAGGCCCCGAACAGGGTGGCCACCTTCTGCAGGATGGCCTTGTGGTTGGCATACAGCGAGATGCGCTTGTCCACGACCTGCCATCGGACGGACATCCCGGGGTCGCAGGCGTGCAGGTGCTGCAAGGAAAGGCACATCCTGACCCCGGAGTTGCCGCCAGCACCCAGCACCCCAAACGTTGCTCTGACCCCCATCTCTGGGCCTCAACTGGGCTTTTATCACACGGGAGCAAAACACCCACTTCAGATGCAGCTCAGAAAATGCCTGCGGAGCCCGAAAGCTCTTGGGCGAGAACAGGGCAGGCTCCTTGCTCAGAGGTTCTATCCTGCCGACAACGGCCTGGTTTGTTCCCTGGGACATTGTGGTCCCAGGTCTGGATTAGGGACGTGTCGGACTGAGCTAAATTCAGGCGACAGTATCCCCATAAAGGTGTATAAACCAGCCGCCCCCAATGCAAGCCTGGGGGCTCCTGGAGGACCCCATCTCAGGGTCCCCAGCAGCTCTGGCTCTGGCCCAGGAGCCAGCCCATCAGACCCCTCCCTACAGTCCCTGCACCCTCCCCTCCTGGGAGCCTGCGGCCCAAGCCCCATACAGAGTTCAGCCTCTTCAGCTCCACGTCACTCTGGTCTGGGAAGTGCACACTGACGGCCACTGTCTCGATCCAGGCGTTGTCCGTGTTCCGAGGGTCGTCCACGTAGCCTTTGTACACCTGGGGGGCAGCGCAGGGTGAGCCAGATCCCCCAACCGACCCTGAGCCTGCCGGCTTCCTCCAGAATAAGGGCCTCCCTGTCCCAAGCTTGGCGGACCCTGGGACACTCTGAGCACAGCTGCATGGCATCCAGGCCCCTGGCCTGGCTCTCCCCTTGCCTGCCCAGCTCCTGCCACCCCAGCCTTCAGCCTTGACCAGCACCCTGAGGCAGCCCACAGGCTCACGCATGTCCCTCCTGGCCTCTGGCCTGCCATCCAGGCCCACCCGGACTGTCCACGGAGGGTTAAAAATGACAGTGGGTCTTGAAAACATTACAGTGAACCATACGCCAGAGACCACATGCTGTGTGCTCCACGGAATATAAATGTCCCGAACAGGCAAACCCAGAGACAGAAGACAGATGAGGCGGCCAGGGGCTGGGGGAGGGAAGGAAGTGACCGCAGGTGGGGTGTGGGGGCTCTTTTTGGGGTGATGGAAATGTTTCGAATTAGACAGAGGTGATGGTCACACAGCACTGTCGATGTACTAGATGCCACGGAACAGTCTGCTTTAAATGGTTAATTTTATGCTGTTTGGATATCACCTGGATAAACTGACTATTTTTACAAAGTAAGGAAACGGGAGACGGCAGTGTCCCAGAGGTAAAAGCATGGGACAGGGACGAACCATAAGGCCCAGCTGGTGCAGGTCAGAGCCGTAAGTACCAGCAATCGCCTGTTTCAACCCGACATGCGTAGAAACAGGACCGGTGACCACTTAGATGCCACCCAGAGGACTGTTTAAGCAAATCATGGCACAAAATACATAAAGTCTGCAGGGCATTATATAGTTGTGAAAAACAAACCTTGCAAATATGAACCCAGAAACATGACCATCGCCGATTACGTGAAAAAGCCAGGTGCAGAGAACGGGGCCAGCGGCCATTCTTATTGAAGAAGTGTGTGTGTGTCCCGTGTGGACAGAAAGCGGCAGACGGAGCCCGCCGAGTGACCCTCGAAGCCACCTCTACCCTCACACGCTCAGGGGCCACCGGGGCATGAGAAGCAAACAGGTGTCTGTGCCCGGCGTCACCTGGGCACGTGGGGGTAGATGGCTTTGATGTTCAGCGTGGACCGGGCTGCATTTTTGATGCTGTAGCAAACACATGTTGCTTTTGTAATTAAGAAAGGATTCAGCCCTAGCCAGTTTGACTCAGTGGCTAGAGCAGGGGTGGGCAAACTTTTTGACTCGAGGGCCACAATGGGTTCTTAAACTGGACCAGAGGGCCGGAACAAAAGCATGGATGGAGTGTTTGTGTGAACTAATATAAATTCAAAGTAAACATCATTACATAAAAGGGTACGGTCTTTTTTTTTTTTTTTAGTTTTATTCATTTCAAACGGGCCGGATCCGGCCCGCGGGCCGTAGTTTGCCCACGGCTGGGCTAGAGCGTCAGTCTGTGGACTAACGGGTCCCAGGTTCGATTCCGGTCAAGGGCACATGCCTAGGTTGTGGGCTCAATCCCCAGTAGGGGGCGTGCAGGAGGCAGCCGGTCAATGATTCTCTCCCATCATTGATGTTTCTCTCGCTCTCTCTCCCCCTTTCCCTTCCTCTCTGAAATCAATAAAAATACATTTAAAAAATAAAAAGAAAGGATTCAGTAAGGCAAACAGGCCTGACGTATGTGAGAACTCAGCTGCACGTTCCCGACGGGGCTTGGCGAGCATCCCCAGCTCTCTGCCCTGGGAGGCGCCGGTGCTGAGGGGCCCCTGGGAGCCCGCTGTGCACAGGGCCAGGGTGAGTGGGAAGGAGAGGCCGAGCCCCATCGATTTAGAGAAGAAATGCGGACAGAGAGGGGAGGCGAGGGGCCCCCCAGCCACGGCCCGGCCCCTGGTCCCAGCTCCTTCCTCCAGGAGCGTGGAGATGGGGGCCGGAGCAGGCTCCCTGTCCCCTGCTCATCCTGCAGCCTCAGCACCAGCGCCCCGCGGGGCCCGGGACACACAGGCCACCTACCTCCGTGCCCTGCAGCAGCAGGTTCTCGAAGGAAGGCCAGAACTCTCTCTGGAGGACCTGCTTCAGCTTCCGGGGCAGCGTCTCTCCGGGTTCCCGGGAGCCCTGAGCAGAGAGGGAGGCAAGGCTCGTCCGCAAGGCCATCCGGGGACCCACCTCCACTGGCCACCTGCCCGGCATGGGCAGCCGGGCAGCCAGCCAGACCCCCAGAGCCGCAGGCCGACAAGCGTCTGGCAGGCTGACTGTCTCGGGGCCAGAGTGACATTGCCCAGAGCCCACTGTCCACGTCAGCCCACTCCACAGCAGGCTGTGAGGCCACAGGCACAGCCTTGGAGGAGTGCAGGCCGGACACCGGTGCCTCTCAGCTCCCTGTAAGGTCGCCAGCGCCCTGACCTCCACCCCCCGGCCGCCATTGGGAGGCTGTTCTTATTTTTTGTTTGCATTCCTCAGACCACACCTCACCACGCTGGGCTCCCGGCCACTCGGCCACTCCCGAGGCCACCTGTCCATGGACACGACCCCTCGCTGTCCCCACCCACCTAGGGGACCCTGCCTGTTGGTCACAGTCCCTCACAGCCATGTCCATTCTGCCTCGGACTTTGGGACCAGTGCAGGCTCAGCAGACACCCCCCCGTGCCCGGTGCTCAGAGCCACGCTCCCTCACGTGGGAGCCATGGGGCTCGGGGTGCAGGGCTAGAGCCGCCCAGCGCCCTGGAATCGATTGGGGCCCAAAGACCAGCAGCACCGCCCAGTCCCTGGCTTTGCCATTAGGAACCAGGGACAGGGGCCGCAGGTGGGTGCCGTTCAGTCGGTGGGCGGATGGATGAAGGAAGAGTGGCAAGGGGCACGTGGGCAGTTGGTGGCTCACCCCTGGCAAGGCCCAGTGCTCTGCCAGGTCGTGCTTGACCACCAGCACCTCAAGCACTTTCTTGATGCTTCTCCGGCAAATGGCTCCATCCTGGTTCCTCCTCCACCTGCAAGGGGACTGGGCTCACACCTGCCCTCCCCAGGCTCTGTGCCAGCTGCCCCCCGCCCCCCAGCCTTCCCGGGGCCCAGCCCTGTGTCCTCCGAGGACCTGCTCCCGTCCGGCACCATCAGGGTGTGTCCCCACTCCCATGGCCGCTGGAGGACTAGCACGGCCATGGCCAGCCTTTGGAGAATATTGTTTAGGGATCCGGCTGGGCCACATTTTGCATGTTTTCGGTTCGTCTGTGGCAGTGGGCCCTGGCCACCTTGTCCCTCCTCCCACAGGCCTCTAAGGGAGGGGACCCAAAGGGAAATGAGGGGAGCTGTGAGGGGATGGGGGACGGGCCTGGGCGGTCCAGGGGGCCCCGACATTCCTGCCCTGTGTCTTGGGGTACGTCATGCCGTGAGGCATGTACCAAATGAGAGCTGTCCTCGGGGCTCTCTGGGCGCACGGGAAGGGCCCGGAAGTGAGTCCCTCATGGGGTGCGTGGGTGCCCTCATCACTGGCGGACTCACCGAGTGACCACAGGCTGCAGCGTGTGGTTGGGTCCAAAGCAGCAGAGGGCCCCGCGCCCTCGCAGCCCGGTGCGGCCCATGGGGTTCCTGGGGTGGGGAGGGGTCTGCTCAGCCTGCCGCTGGGAGGACCAGCCCGTGGGGACCCCAAGGGGTGAGGCAGGGGCTTCAGGTTACCAGGGGTTCAGTTGGAAAAGAAAAGGGTGTTCTTGGGAGCACAGGTCTGGTCCCACTGCAGATGCATGAGGCGTCCAAGTGGCCTTCCTGTGCCCCGAGGGCAGGACTGACCCATCGTGCCACCCACGCGTGTGAGGGGAGGGGCAGTGGGGGTTCCGGGCCAGGCACCAGAGGAAGGAGTCACCAGCGTGGACCCCGCCTGGGAGCACATGGCTTGTCCCTGCTCCCCGAGCCCAGGACCCTGACACGGAGACCGAGGGTCCCCACTGGCCAGGGCCAACTCCTCCACCCTGCCCGGTCCTCTCAGAGAGAACAAATGCTGGACAGTGGGTGGGTTCATGTGAATTCACCACTGGAACAGAGGGAAAAGCCCATCGCCCAGGTCTGACCCCGTCCCCGTCCCCGTCCCCGTCCCCGCGGCCAGCCTGTCCTCTCGATCCTGGCACACCTTTCCCAGAGCATTTCGCTGAGGCCGCCACTGCCTCCTCCCTTGGGCCCTGCTCCGCCTGCTCCTTGGGGCTCCCCCGTCCCCAGCCACCTGTCGTCCTCCTCGGACTCTGATGGCCCCCAGCCCCCAGCCGGTCCCTTCCTCCTGCTCACCCCAGGCAGGAGGCCCTTCCTCCCAGGAGCCTGGCTGGCATTCACCAGCCTTCACCAAGGGCTGCAGCCTAGTCACCAAGAGGGGAAACCTGACCCCAGAAGGAACGCCCCAAAGGCCCCAGGGAGGCCGGGCACCATGGGGGGATGGGGGGGGAGGGGGGGGGACAGGGCCGCACTCACAGAGGGAACCCGTCCTGAACCGCGTAGCTGCCGTGGAAGCTCCGGCGGTCGGTGGGCCCGTCCACGGCGTTGTAGGTGATCCCGGACAGAGGGTCCAGGGCGCTGGGAGAGGACAAGCAGTCAGGTCCCGGATCAGAGAGGGCGAGAAGGGAGGGCAGAGCGCTGGGTGATCACACTGGAGAGGCAGAGGACAGGAGGCCCCACAGGCCACAGGCGCCCCCAGCCCCCTGCCCCTCCCAGCAAGTCCCCAGCCCCTGGGAGGGCAAAGCGGCTGGCAGGAAGCAGGCCCTCGCCCTGGGTGGGCTCCCGCACCCCCCCGCCCCCCCTCCCACCCCCGGCCCTGGGTGTGAGGGAGGAGAGCACACTCACTTTCCCACGGGGTCCACCAAGTCCTTGTCCTTCCTCTCGGCCGAGTAAAAGGGGGGGTCGTAGATGAGAAACTCTGTCTGCACAAAACAGGGGTCCCTCAGACTGTCACCCATCCACAGCGCAGGCCCAGGCACCCAGAGGACTGTGGCGGTGGCTGCTCCTCCAGGCGCACACAGCACGCAACCCTGAGACCACCCCAGGTGCCCGCGGCAGCTCTGAGCTGGGCAGACCCAGGCCCAGGGCCAGAGACAGAACTGGTGTCTAGGGGAGGCTTCCCAGGTCAGGCAGGGGTCTGGCTGGACCTGAGAGGTGAGGATTTCCACAGGCAGGGCTAGAGAGAAGGCAATGGAGGTAACAGCCCGGAATGTTCCAGGAGGGCCAGGGACAAAGCCTGCGGGTTGGGGTGGATGCCATTACCTACGTCTCCCTCTTGTTCCCTCTCTCAGATGCTCCTGCTCACCTGGCACTCGGGAAAGGGGGCACTGACCATGCACTGCGGACAGTGGGACCCGGGTAAGTGGGGCGACCAGAGGTGAGGGGCGGTCGGCTCTCTGTGGATCAGAGGCTCATGGGGCTCCCTAGGCTGTGTGGACCCGCCACCCCCAGCTGTGTGGACCTGTGCCTCGGGGTCCGCATCTGTCCAGCAGGTCCCTGTGAAGCTGCGTGGGCCAGCCCACCTGGTGCCCGGCCAGGTCAGAGGGTTCAGGCCGGACAGCTCTCCCAGCACCCCGGCCCCCGAGCCTGGTGGGGGTGCAGCCAGGACAGCACTCACCTCCCAGGGCACCTTCTCGTTGGGCACAGGGAAACGCACGATGGGGGAGTTGGGGTAGAGGAGGTGCCGGGCGTTCACGTGGTGGGCGTCGCCCAGGTCCTCCGCCTTCTGCCTGCCGTCCAGCTCTGGGTCCTGCCCCTCCGAGGACGGCTGGGAGGCTGGGGACAGCCACACGAGCGTGGGCAAAGCTGGCCCGGCTCGGGCATCTGGCCCAGAGGCCAGGACACCCTCCACGGTCCTTCCTCCGGGCCCAGCAGGAGCCCTGCCCGGTGCCTCTCCGCCCCACAGTCCCCAGGCTGAAAAGAACAGCCACCCACTCACCCAGGGAGGGGGCACCCTCATCCGAGCCGAAGCCGCTGTCCCTCAGGGTCTTCACGACCCAGTGCAGCGCTCTGGTCGTCTGGGCCACCTGCGCGGAAGTCCCAAACCGCCTCTGGTCAGCACCTGCCCCGCACACAGGCTACCCTTACCCCAGGCGGCCGCGGAAGCCAGCAGAGCTCTGCCAGGGGGGCTGAGGCAGCCAGGGCTGGGGCGATGCCCACAGCCCCCAGGTCCAGGGACAGGTAGGAGGAGGCCGAGGAGGGGACGAGGGTTTACTCCTCAGACCGGCCCCTAGGTGGTGCTCGCAGTGCAGTGTGTGGAGCCCGGCCAGGGGACCTGGGCGGAATTTTCCAGAGGAAAACGAAGGCACCTCTTCCCATGAGGAACGGGTGCCCCACGTTCCCCACCTCCTCTTGGTTGTTCCCAGGGTGCTCATTCTCAAACCAGCCAGGCCCGTCGGACCTGTGCCCCAGAAACGCAGGCCCCGGCCCGAAACCCACCTGCCTCTCCAGGGAGGCCAATCTCTGCTCCATGGAGCCCGAACCCTTCAGTCGGTCCATTTCCAGCAGGTCCACCATGGTGTCCACCCTGGAAGAGTGCACAGCTCAGCCTGGTGGGCCTGGACGGTGAAGCAGCACGGGGCCAGCTTGCCGTGGGGGCCTCATCCGAGTCAACAGCCGGGGCTCTGTCGGCCTTAATTTCAGGCGTCTTCCTCTTAATTTGAAAGTGTTTATATACATTAGAGGCCCAGTGCACGAAAATTCGTGCACTGGGGCGAGGTCCCTCAGCCCAGCCTGCCCCCTCTCACAGTCCAGGAGCCCTCAGGGGATGTCCTACTGACGGCTTAGGCCCACTCCCCACAGGGAACGGGCCTAAGCGGCAGTCTGGCCTCCCTCTGCGGGAGACAACCTGGCCGATCAGGGGAAGGCTCTGCCCGCATCACCCTGCTGCTGCTGCCACTGTTGGCTGCTGCAGCTGCGAGGCCTGAGCCCCAGGCCTTGCATCCACTGGGGCTCACAGTTCACTGAGCCCCGGGCCTCTCAGCCACTGAGCTGCTGTGGCTTTGACCAGAAGGACGCCAGGTCTAATTAGCATATTATCCTTTTATTCGTACAGATATTTCTATATAGACTGCCTGGTGCCCAAGGAGGAAGATCTCTGAGCCAGCGGATGCCTCAGGCTCCCACCGCCACTCCGACGGCCCACAGAGCATCCTGGCGAGAGATGCAGGTGGGAGGTGCACACATACCTGAGCCCCTCACCTCAGCCATGAGCTCCAGAACCTAAGTCACACGCAACAAAGCTCCTGCTGGACGGTGCTGTCATTTGGGGAACGGTTGCTTGGGTTTTGTCTTATTTTGCTACAATGTGGGAATCTCGCCCAACTTTGGCTGGCTGTATTTATGGGTGAAATAATTCCACCGCCCAGTCCACCCAGACTCTCTGGCTGTTGATGGCCAGGGGTCTTCACTTCCTGTCTCCTTCGGTGCCAACCCTACACTGTTCTTCTTTAATAACATGGGCAACCCTTTTAGTAGCCACCGCACACTGAGCTGGGCTGTAGCCCACTGTGAAAGGCTATCGAGGGAAAGGGGAGACAATTATCTCACTGAGGGCCTGGCAGTTAACTTGTGCCCTCGCTACGTGTTGCTTAATTTCTGAAAAGCCACGTGAGTACTCCACGCCCTATCCCTGGCCAGCCTTGTGAGTGTGCAACCTGGCTACTGGAGGGAAGGCGACAGCATGCGATTGGCTGGCTGTGACTCAGTCCCTGTGACAAACAGGAACTGTCCCCACCACCAAGGTGCGCCCTGAGGTGTGGGCGCAGCGGGGCCGGCTCAGCCCGGGTGCCAAGCTGCCTCTGGGCCTGGAATCCCTCGCCCGCCTCAGGGAGAGAAGATGCCCATGAAGGGGCACCATCACCATCACTTCTGTGCAACGGTGACATAAAGCCACACACAGCCAGTGTGTGTTGGCGTCTCTAGCCCAGGAAGTGCTCACATGTCACACGTGCTCCCATGTTCTGGAGGTGACTCCAGGCGATGGATACTGTCACTGTCACCATTTCACAGATGAGCCAAGAGATGGAGAAAGGCAGCTGCCCGTCTCTAAGGAGAAGTCAGGGGGCATGCTCCTCAGAACGCCCTCTCTACGGCCTGTGGGAACCACTGTGCCAGGGCCAGGAGCTGCCATGACTACCTGTCCCCGTGCCCCCTCCTCCTGGCCCACAGCGAGACACACACAAGCAGCAGGACCAAACTCTTCCACATCGTGTCCCAGGCAGCCAGGCCCTCTGGTGCCCACAGGGCTGAGGGCGGGTGGAGAGAGGGAGTGAGAGACTTCTCCCCCAACACGGACCTCGCACCCTGGAAGCAAGTGGGGTGGGAAGAGCTGAGCAGGAACTGAGATGTGCTGAGTGGGCCTGAGATTCGGGCGGGCTACCGAGGCCCTATGGGAGCTGCGGCTTGGCAGCGTGCCAGCGCGCTCACTGTCCACCCTCCAGGCCTCCAGATGGCCTCCTGCGGGCCCACCTGTCCCTCCTCCAGGCCACCCCACCCCACCCCGGCCTTTCAGGGTCAGCCCCACACACACAGTGGCCTTCCCAAGACCCAGAGGGAGGGCTGTGGGTCAGCTGGGAGAATTGCTCGGGCCACGGCACTGAGGTTTCCCGTCCCAGGTGACCAGCTGCTGGGCCTCCCCCAGGAGGACCATGTCCCTGGTATGTCTCAGAGCCGAATGGCCTCCTGTACCTGTTGCTAATGTCTTGGATCTTCTGCTCCGTCCTCTGCTTCTGCTGGTACTGCTGGTTCTGCAGGTAGTTCTCCTTCAGGTAGATCTCCCAGGACAGGAGCGCGGCCTCCTCGTTCTTCTCCAGCTTGTTCTCTGCGTGGGGAGGACGCATGAGGGGCTCCGGCCCCCTCCCTGACCCTCCCAGGGTCCTGCACCTGAGCCACGCCCACCCCCGAGGGGCCTGCTGGGAGCTCAGTGCCCTGCATGGTCTGCGTTCTTCCCAAGCTCCTAGGACTCGTCTAGAAGGAGTCACCATAGCCACCCAAGCCCACATGTGGCCCCAAGACCCGCGAGGACAGACACTCTGGGAGCGTGGAGGGCGGCTCACTGAGCTGCTTGTGCCGCTTGGCCGGGATCTTCAGGATGACCCTCTTGATGAAGAGGTGCAGGTGGCTGAGGAGGATGAAGGGGGGCGGGGCCGGGGGCCGGCCCTGGTACTCCTCGATCAGGTCATGGCGCTGGAACTTCCAGATCTGGTCCGTGTGCTCCTGGACCTGCTGGAACGTGTAGCTGGCGGGAGGCAAGGAGCACGCCAGTTGCAGAGAATGACCAGATGCAGGGCAACGAGGCAAGAACAAGCACACGCCATCTCACTGCCCCGGGGGCCGGTGACGGCCCCTGAACAGACACACACCTCCCAGGGTGACTCGAGGGGCAGAAAGAGACAGCCGAGCAGCCGGACGCAGAATTCCGAGCTGCCTGCGAGGCCAGGGGAGCAGGAAAGAACGCCAGGATTGTGGTGTATGTGCCTCGTTGGTGATAAAAGCAAGCGGACATCGTGGGAGGGGGACCCTGTCGTGGCGTTGAACTCTCAAAGGAGTGTATCGGTTCAGTCTGACAAACGAAGGGACGGTGTCTGCAACAGGCAGACCCGCTGACTCAGAAAAGCACCTGCTTTCCGTGCTACGGGCTGAGCCCCGCCCACTGGTCCCCTTGGGCCTCATATCGAGTCCCAGCACATGCTCAGGGTCTGTCACAGCAAATCAGAGAGTGACAACCTCAGCAAGTTGGCTGATGAAGGGGAAGAGGAAGGGGCCTGACCAAGCCAGGGCCCGGTCCCGGGAGCAGCATTGTCACTAGTGCTGACACGCACTCCTCCACCCGGACAGCCTCCGACAGCCGCCGCCCCGCCCAGCGTCCCTCCTCTGCACAGTGGGAGGCCTGCGCCAAAAGCTTCCCGCCTCGGGACCTTACTTCATGCACCAAACACCCTGCGGAACAGTGCTTCCTCCCAGAGCACCGAGGCTGCGCGAGCACCTGCGTGCGAATCCCGCTGCCCCGCATGTGGCTGTGCCCGGCCCCTCGGGGAGGTGACTTCTCTGTGAGACGCCCAGCGATTCCTTGACCATGAACCTGGAGTCCACCCCCTACAGCCCCCTGACCCCAGGCACAGGGAGGAGTGAGCCTTTGCCGGCCCCCAGCCACCATGTCCTCCCGCAGCCTGGCTCACAGCTGAATGACCAGACCACTCGTCCCCAATAGCAGTGCCCCGGCCAGACAGCAGGGCCCCGGCCAGACAGCAGGGCCCCGGACAGACAGCAGTGCCCCGGACAGACAGCAGGGCCCCGGACAGACAGCAGTGCCCCGGACAGACACAGCAGGGCCCCGGACAGACACAGCAGGGCCGCGGACAGACAGCAGGGCCCCGGACAGACAGCAGGGCCCCGGACAGACAGCAGGGCCCCGGACAGACACAGCAGGGCCCCGGACAGACAGCAGGGTCCCGGACAGACAGCAGGGCCCCGGACAGACAGCAGTGCCCCGGACAGACAGCACTGCCCCGGACAGACAGCACTGCCCCGGACAGACAGCAGTGCCCCGGGCAGACAGCAGTGCCCCGGACAGACAGCAGGGCCCCGGACAGACAGCAGGGCCCCGGACAGACAGCACTGCCCCGGACAGACAGCAGTGCCCCGGACAGACAGCAGGGCCCCGGACAGACAGCACTGCCCCGGACAGACAGCAGTGCCCCGGACAGACAGCAGTGCCCCGGACAGACAGCAGTGCCCCGGACAGACAGCACTGCCCCGGACAGAGAGCAGTGCCCCGGACAGACAGCAGTGCCCCGGACAGACAGCACTGCCCCGGACAGACAGCAGGGCCCCGGACAGACAGCAGGGCCCCGGACAGACAGCAGTGCCCCGGACAGACAGCAGGGCCCCGGACAGACAGCAGGGCCCCGGACAGACAGCACTGCCCCGGACAGACAGCAGGGCCCTGGACAGACAGCAGTGCCCCGGACAGACAGCAGTGCCCCGGACAGACAGCACTGCCCCGGACAGACAGCAGGGCCCCGGACAGACAGCAGTGCCCCGGACAGACAGCACTGCCCCGGACAGACAGCAGGGCCCCGGACAGACAGCAGGGCCCCGGACAGACAGCAGTGCCCCGGACAGACAGCACTGCCCCGGACAGACAGCAGTGCCCCGGACAGACAGCAGTGCCCCGGACAGACACAGCAGGGCCCCGGACAGACAGCAGGGCCCCGGACAGACAGCAGGGCCCCGGACAGACAGCAGGGTCCCGGGCAGACAGCACTGTCCCGGACAGACAGCAGTGCCCCGGACAGACAGCAGGGTCCCGGACAGACAGCACTGCCCCGGACAGACAGCACTGCCCCGGACAGACAGCAGGGCCCCGGACAGACAGCAGTGCCCCGGACAGACAGCAGGGCCCCGGACAGACAGCAGTGCCCCGGACAGACAGCAGGGCCCAGGAGAGACAGCAGTGCCCCGGACAGACAGCAGTGCCCCGGACAGACAGCAGGGCCCCGGACAGACAGCAGGGCCCCGGACAGACAGCAGGGCCCCGGACAGACAGAACTGCCCCGGACAGACAGCAGTGCCCCGGACAAACAGCAGGGCCCCGGAGAGACAGCAGTGCCCCGGACAGACAGCAGTGCCCCGGACAGACACAGCAGGGCCCCGGACAGACAGCAGGGCCCCGGACAGACAGCAGGGCCCCGGACAGACAGCAGGGCCCCGGACAGACAGCAGGGTCCCGGGCAGACAGCACTGTCCCGGACAGACAGCAGTGCCCCGGACAGACAGCAGGGCCCCGGGCAGACAGCACTGTCCCGGACAGACAGCACTGCCCCGGACAGACAGCAGTGCCCCGGACAGACAGCAGTGCCCCGGACAGACAGCAGTGTCCCGGACAGACAGCACTGCCCCGGACAGACAGCACTGCCCCGGACAGACAGCAGGGCCCCGGACAGACAGCAGGGCCCCGGACAGACAGCAGGGCCCCGGACAGACACAGCAGGGCCCCGGACAGACAGCAGGGCCCCGGACAGACAGCAGGGCCCCGGACAGACAGCACTGCCCCGGACAGACAGCAGGGCCCCGGACAGACAGCAGGGCCCCGGACAGACAGCAGGGCCCCGGACAGACACAGCAGGGCCCCGGACAGACAGCAGGGCCCCGGACAGACAGCAGGGCCCCGGACAGACAGCAGGGCCCCGGACAGACACAGCAGGGCCCCGGACAGACAGCAGGGCCCCGGACAGACAGCAGGGCCCCGGACAGACAGCAGGGCCCCGGACAGACAGCAGGGTCCCGGGCAGACAGCACTGTCCCGGACAGACAGCAGTGCCCCGGACAGACAGCAGGGCCCCGGGCAGACAGCACTGTCCCGGACAGACAGCACTGCCCCGGACAGACAGCAGTGCCCCGGACAGACAGCAGTGCCCCGGACAGACAGCAGTGTCCCGGACAGACAGCACTGCCCCGGACAGACAGCACTGCCCCGGACAGACAGCAGGGCCCCGGACAGACAGCAGGGCCCCGGACAGACAGCAGGGCCCCGGACAGACAGCAGGGTCCCGGGCAGACAGCACTGTCCCGGACAGACAGCAGTGCCCCGGACAGACAGCAGGGCCCCGGGCAGACAGCACTGTCCCGGACAGACAGCACTGCCCCGGACAGACAGCAGTGCCCCGGACAGACAGCAGTGCCCCGGACAGACAGCAGTGTCCCGGACAGACAGCACTGCCCCGGACAGACAGCACTGCCCCGGACAGACAGCAGGGCCCCGGACAGACAGCAGGGCCCCGGACAGACAGCAGGGCCCCGGACAGACACAGCAGGGCCCCGGACAGACAGCAGGGCCCCGGACAGACAGCAGGGCCCCGGACAGACAGCACTGCCCCGGACAGACAGCAGGGCCCCGGACAGACAGCAGGGCCCCGGACAGACAGCAGGGCCCCGGACAGACACAGCAGGGCCCCGGACAGACAGCAGGGCCCCGGACAGACAGCACTGCCCCGGACAGACAGCACTGCCCCGGACAGACAGCAGGGCCCCGGACAGACAGCACTGCCCAGGACAGACAGCAGGGCCCCGGACAGACAGCAGTGCCCCGGACAGACAGCACTGCCCAGGACAGACAGCAGGGCCCCGGACAGACAGCAGGGCCCCGGACAGACAGCACTGCCCAGGACAGACAGCAGGGCCCCGGACAGACAGCACTGCCCCGGACAGACAGCACTGCCCAGGACAGACAGCAGGGCCCCGGACAGACAGCAGGGCCCCGGACAGACAGCACTGCCCAGGACAGACAGCAGGGCCCCGGACAGACAGCACTGCCCCGGACAGACAGCACTGCCCAGGACAGACAGCAGGGCCCCGGACAGACAGCAGGGCCCCGGACAGACAGCACTGCCCCGGACAGACAGCAGGGCCCCGGACAGACAGCACTGTCCCGGACAGACAGCAGGGCCCCGGACAGACAGCAGGGCCCCGGACAGACAGCAGGGCCCCGGACAGACAGCACTGCCCCGGACAGACAGCAGGGCCCCGGACAGACAGCAGGGCCCCGGACAGACAGCACTGCCCCGGACAGACAGCAGTGCCCCGGACAGACAGCACTGCCCCGGACAGACAGCAGGGCCCCGGACAGACACAGCAGGGCCCCGGACAGACAGCAGGGTCCCGGACAGACAGCAGGGCCCCGGACAGACAGCAGTGCCCCGGACAGACAGCACTGCCCCGGACAGACAGCACTGCCCCGGACAGACAGCAGTGCCCCGGGCAGACAGCAGTGCCCCGGACAGACAGCAGGGCCCCGGACAGACAGCAGGGCCCCGGACAGACAGCACTGCCCCGGACAGACAGCAGTGCCCCGGACAGACAGCAGGGCCCCGGACAGACAGCACTGCCCCGGACAGACAGCAGTGCCCCGGACAGACAGCAGTGCCCCGGACAGACAGCAGTGCCCCGGACAGACAGCACTGCCCCGGACAGAGAGCAGTGCCCCGGACAGACAGCAGTGCCCCGGACAGACAGCACTGCCCCGGACAGACAGCAGGGCCCCGGACAGACAGCAGGGCCCCGGACAGACAGCAGTGCCCCGGACAGACAGCAGGGCCCCGGACAGACAGCAGGGCCCCGGACAGACAGCACTGCCCCGGACAGACAGCAGGGCCCTGGACAGACAGCAGTGCCCCGGACAGACAGCAGTGCCCCGGACAGACAGCACTGCCCCGGACAGACAGCAGGGCCCCGGACAGACAGCAGTGCCCCGGACAGACAGCACTGCCCCGGACAGACAGCAGGGCCCCGGACAGACAGCAGGGCCCCGGACAGACAGCAGTGCCCCGGACAGACAGCACTGCCCCGGACAGACAGCAGTGCCCCGGACAGACAGCAGTGCCCCGGACAGACACAGCAGGGCCCCGGACAGACAGCAGGGCCCCGGACAGACAGCAGGGCCCCGGACAGACAGCAGGGTCCCGGGCAGACAGCACTGTCCCGGACAGACAGCAGTGCCCCGGACAGACAGCAGGGTCCCGGACAGACAGCACTGCCCCGGACAGACAGCACTGCCCCGGACAGACAGCAGGGCCCCGGACAGACAGCAGTGCCCCGGACAGACAGCAGGGCCCCGGACAGACAGCAGTGCCCCGGACAGACAGCAGGGCCCAGGAGAGACAGCAGTGCCCCGGACAGACAGCAGTGCCCCGGACAGACAGCAGGGCCCCGGACAGACAGCAGGGCCCCGGACAGACAGCAGGGCCCCGGACAGACAGAACTGCCCCGGACAGACAGCAGTGCCCCGGACAAACAGCAGGGCCCCGGAGAGACAGCAGTGCCCCGGACAGACAGCAGTGCCCCGGACAGACACAGCAGGGCCCCGGACAGACAGCAGGGCCCCGGACAGACAGCAGGGCCCCGGACAGACAGCAGGGCCCCGGACAGACAGCAGGGTCCCGGGCAGACAGCACTGTCCCGGACAGACAGCAGTGCCCCGGACAGACAGCAGGGCCCCGGGCAGACAGCACTGTCCCGGACAGACAGCACTGCCCCGGACAGACAGCAGTGCCCCGGACAGACAGCAGTGCCCCGGACAGACAGCAGTGTCCCGGACAGACAGCACTGCCCCGGACAGACAGCACTGCCCCGGACAGACAGCAGGGCCCCGGACAGACAGCAGGGCCCCGGACAGACAGCAGGGCCCCGGACAGACACAGCAGGGCCCCGGACAGACAGCAGGGCCCCGGACAGACAGCAGGGCCCCGGACAGACAGCACTGCCCCGGACAGACAGCAGGGCCCCGGACAGACAGCAGGGCCCCGGACAGACAGCAGTGCCCCGGACAGACAGCACTGCCCCGGACAGACAGCACTGCCCCGGACAGACAGCAGGGCCCCGGACAGACAGCACTGCCCAGGACAGACAGCAGGGCCCCGGACAGACAGCAGTGCCCCGGACAGACAGCACTGCCCAGGACAGACAGCAGGGCCCCGGACAGACAGCAGGGCCCCGGACAGACAGCACTGCCCAGGACAGACAGCAGGGCCCCGGACAGACAGCACTGCCCCGGACAGACAGCACTGCCCAGGACAGACAGCAGGGCCCCGGACAGACAGCAGGGCCCCGGACAGACAGCACTGCCCAGGACAGACAGCAGGGCCCCGGACAGACAGCACTGCCCCGGACAGACAGCACTGCCCAGGACAGACAGCAGGGCCCCGGACAGACAGCAGGGCCCCGGACAGACAGCACTGCCCCGGACAGACAGCAGGGCCCCGGACAGACAGCACTGTCCCGGACAGACAGCAGGGCCCCGGACAGACAGCAGGGCCCCGGACAGACAGCAGGGCCCCGGACAGACAGCACTGCCCCGGACAGACAGCAGTGCCCCGGACAGACAGCACTGCCCCGGACAGACAGCACTGTCCCGGACAGACAGCAGGGCCCCGGACAGACAGCAGGGCCCCGGACAGACAGCACTGCCCCGGACAGACAGCAGGGCCCCGGACAGACAGCACTGCCCCGGACAGACAGCAGGGCCCCGGACAGACAGCAGGGCCCCGGACAGACAGCACTGCCCCGGACAGACAGCACTGTCCCGGACAGACAGCAGGGCCCCGGACAGACAGCAGGGCCCCGGACAGACAGCACTGCCCCGGACAGACAGCAGTGCCCCGGACAGACAGCACTGCCCCGGACAGACAGCAGGGCCCCTGACAGACAGCAGGGCCCCGGGCAGACAGCAGGGCCCCGGACAGACAGCACTGCCCCGGACAGACAGCAGGGCCCCTGACAGACAGCAGGGCCCCGGGCAGACAGCAGGGCCCCGGACAGACAGCACTGCCCCGGACAGACAGCAGGGCCCCGGACAGACAGCACTGCCCCGGACAGACAGCAGTGCCCCGGACAGACAGCACTGCCCCGGACAGACAGCAGGGCCCCTGACAGACAGTAGGGCCCCGGGCAGACAGCAGGGCCCCGGACAGACAGCACTGCCCCGGACAGACAGCAGGGCCCCTGACAGACAGCAGGGCCCCGGGCAGACAGCAGGGCCCCGGACAGACAGCACTGCCCCGGACAGACAGCAGGGCCCCTGACAGACAGCACTGCCCCGGACAGACAGCAGGGCCCCTGACAGACAGCAGGGCCCCGGGCAGACAGCAGGGCCCCGGACAGACAGCACTGCCCCGGACAGACAGCAGGGCCCCTGACAGACAGCAGGGCCCCGGGCAGACAGCAGGGCCCCGGACAGACAGCACTGCCCCGGACAGACAGCACTGCCCCGGACAGACAGCAGGGCCCCTGACAGACAGCAGGGCCCCGGGCAGACAGCAGGGCCCCGGACAGACAGCAGGGCCCCGGACAGACAGCAGGGTCCCGGACAGACAGCACTGTCCCGGACAGACAGCAGGGCCCCGGACAGACAGCAGGGCCCCGGACAGACAGCACTGCCCCGGACAGACAGCAGGGCCCCGGACAGACAGCACTGTCCCGGACAGACAGCAGGGCCCCGGACAGACAGCAGGGCCCCGGACAGACAGCAGTGCCCCAGACAGTGGCCAGGGAGAGTGGCTGGCACAGTCCAGCCTGGGTTGAACGGGGCACCTCAGAGTGTTGTGTCCTGGTCCCCGCTCAGGGTCCATCGGCACTGATGGCGGTGACGGCAGGGGGTGCAGGGGGCAGCGAGCTGGCTGGGCGAGCCCCAGCAGCACTCACTTGAACATGGCGATGAGCAGGTTGAGCAGCAGGATGTTCGTGAAGAGCAGGTACAGGCAGAGCAGGATGACCGTCAGCCACTCGGGGAAGATGGGCCGGTGCCGGGTGGCGTCGCTCTCAGGGCACTTGGGCTTGTAGGGGTCGGTGCCATTGGGGCTGCACTGGTCCAGGCTGAAGTTCACGCCTGGCATGGGGAGGGGACAGGGAACAAATTGTATGCTAAACCACGCAGGCACAGGCCTGGGCACCTGCACATCGGGGTGACCACAGCGGGCAGCTCAGCCCCAAAGAGAGGCGTCCGTCTGCACCCAGGCATCCCCTGGGGGCAGGACGTGTGGCTGCCAAGGGAAGCCCCCCAAGCCGGCCTCCTCTGCAGGCTGGCACGAGACCCTGCCCAGGACCAGCCCTCCCCACCAGCATCTCCCCACCACCATCTCCCAAGGCTGGCTCCGGGAGGGCACCGTCATTGCTAACACACGGGTCCCAGCCTGGAGAGCCCCATGCGGTGGAGAGGATTCAAAAGGAGAAAATTAACAACTAGTGAAAAGAGAAGGACGGTGAGAAAACACGGCTGCAGAGGCCATGGACTGGCAGCAGGTGGTCACAGCCGATGCAGTGCCACGCTGGTAGAGAAGAGGACATTCCATAAAACTCAAATTTCAGTTGAGCATGAAAAATATCTAAGGCAGCACACAAAGTCGTTAACAGTGGTTAGCTCTGGGATATGGATTAGGGACCACATTTTTCTTTGTACTTAGCTTGAATTTTAAAAATTTTTCAATAATGATTATGCACTGTTTTTTTGTAATCAAGTATATTTTTGAAAGTGTTACTAATTTTCTGAGATAGAAACTCACTATAATAGTTATAAATATCTATATAAAAAGAAGAGCTCAAAATAATAACGTAACCTTCCACCTCGGTGAACTAAAAAAAGAAAAGCAAAGTAAATCCAAAGCAAGCAGAAGTAAGTAAAAAAGGTCAGAATGCAAACAAACAAAATAAAATATATATTTTAAAAACAAGGAAAATGAACAAAACCAAAATCTGGTTCTTGAAAATGAGCGACAAAATCACAACCCTTTATCTATACTGATTTTATCTATACTGATCAAAGGGGGGGGGAATGGCTCAGATTACTAAAATCATAAATGAAGAGAGGACATTACTACTAATGTTACAAAAATAAAGAGAACTATAAAGACATACTACAAAAAATTGCATGCTAACAAATTAGATAACTTAGAAAAATGGACATATTCCTAGAAAGACATAAACTACCAACTGAAGAAGAAATAGAAAATACAAATAGACCTACAACAAGTAAAAAGATTGAATTCGTAATTTTAAAACTTAACACACAAAAAAATTCAGGCCCAGATGGCTTCACTAGTAAAGTCTACCAAATGTTTAAAGAAGCATTAAAGTAAATCTTTCACAAACTTTTCCAAAATATAAGATAGGAGGGAATACTTCCTAAGTCGCTCTATGAGGCCAGCATCTCCCGATACCAAAAGAAGACAAAACATGACAAGGAAACTACAGACCAATACCCTTTGTGAATATAGATGCAAAACCCCCAACAACATGCTAGGAAGCTGGGCCCAGCAGCATAGAAAGAAAATATACACCAGGACGCAGTGAGATGTATCCCAGGAACCTAGAGTTGGTTGACATCTGAAAATCAATGAATATAGTAACATTTCAATAGATGCGGGAAAGGCATTTGACAAAATCTAACATCCTTTCATAATAAAAACACCCAAGAAACCAGGAATAGAAAGGAACTTCTTCAACCAGATAAAAGACATTTACAGGAAACCCACCACATCCTACTTAATAGTGAAAGACTGAAAGCTTCCCGCCCCTAAGATCCAGAACAAGATAAAGAGATGTGCTCTCAATACTTACACTCATCATTGTACCAGTGATTCTAGCAGGATAAGTAGGCAAAAAAAGAAATAAAAGGCATCCAGATTGGAAAGGAACAGATGAAAGTATCTCTATTTGCAGAAGACATGATCTTCTATAGAGAAAATCCCAAGCAACCCATTACAAAATCTACTTGAGCTAATAAAAAAGTTTGGCAAGACTTCAGGATACAAAAATATAGTGTATTTCTATACAGGAGCAACAAATAATCCAAAAAAAATTAATAGAACCATTCTATTTACAACAGTATGAAAAAAAAATAAAACCATTAGGAATAAGTTTAATAAAAGTAGAACGACTTATACACTGAAAACTACAAAATGGTATTGAAAGAAATTATAGACCTAAGTGGAAAGACATTCCATGTTCACAATCCAAACCCTAGATGCCTTTTTTTTTCCTTTTAGAAATTGATCAGCTGATCCAAAAATTCATATGGATCCAAAGGACCCAGAGGCCAAAACAATCTTGAAAAAGAAGAACAAAGTTGAAGGGCAGACTCAAGCTTCCTGATTTTTAAACTTAATGTAAAGCTATAGAAACCAAGAGAGTGTTATACTGGCACAAGGACAGACTTACAGATCGATGGAATGGGGTGGTATCCGTATGTAAAGAACTCTAACAACTTAATAAAAAGACAACCCACTTGGAAGATGGGCAAAGGCTAGGAATAGGTATTTCTCCAAAGAAGATACAGAAATGGCTCTGTAAGCACATGAAGAGGTGCTCAACATCATCAGTCATCAGGGAAATGCAAACCAAAGCCACAGCGAGACACACTTCACACCCACCAGAGCTGCTGGGACACAAGAAGCCGGCCAGTGATGAGTGTCGGCGAAGAGGCGGAGACACGACCTGGCAGGATAAAAACGGCACAGGCGCCGTGGGATACAGTTTGGCAGTTTCTCGCAGAGCTACCATTAACCCAGCAGTTTTGCTGGTCGGTATATATCCAAGAGAAATAAAAACATATGTCAACACAAAAACTCATACATAACTGTTCATAGCGACGCTGTTCCTAGTAGCCAAAGAGGGGAAACAACTCTAATGCTCACCCACGTAGGGAGAAACAAAACGTGGTCTAGCCACACAATGGAATATTATTTAGCCACGAAAAAGGAGTGAAATACTAACGCAGGCTATGATATGAACGAATCCTGGAAACATTATGCAAGACACAAAAGACTACATGTCACGTTATCCAATTTACATACAGTGTCCACAAAAAACACTCTACAGAGATGAAAAGGAGGTTCCCCATGACTGAGCAGAGGAGGGAATGGGAGTGACTGCTAACTTGTGTGGGTGTCTTTTTGGGGTGATGCAAACGTTAAATCAGATTCTAAAGGTAAGTGGATATTTGCAAATGTAAAACTAGATCCTACATTTTAGATTCTAAAATTAGTAAATAAAGGAAAAACTCAGTATACAAAAAGTGCTCTTTCCATCTGGGAGGGAGGAAGTTATTTCTGACTGGGGTGGAAGAGAAGGAATACAGTGGCACTAATGCTGGGGAGGGGGTGGCACCGATGCCCAGTGCCCCAGGCCACGCCCTCGGTCCGCCCGGATCTCAGCCGAAGCTTGGAGGTGCAGCTCAGCACCCATCCCCACCCCGGCTGGTGCCTTCCCCGCTCCGCTGGGCAGTGTGTGCACCTGCCCTTTCTTTCCCCAGGGGAACCCCGGGAGCTCCCACCCAGGAGCAGTACTGGGCAGGAGGGGAATACCCGCCCTCCCCTCCTCCCAGGACCCCTGCTGGCATGAGGGTTCCTTTCCCACTGTTGTCAGGACCTCGTCTTACCGTCGATGTAGGCCGGCATCTGCCCGAAGATGGTGAGGTACGACTGGTACACGACCCCCCGGAAGATCCAGTCCACCCGGCTCTCATTGTGGATGAGGATGGCCTGCTTGGCCACCCCGAAGGACACCACCCACACAGCCAACAGGAAGAGGAAGAAGAAGACATCTTTCATCTGCAGAGACAAGGCGGCACCGGCTGCAGCCCCACACACGCCTTGCTCTCCCTGACAGCAGGCAGACCCCACCCTCCATGCCTGTCTGTGAACCCTGCAGTGGAGGGAGAAGTAGCCGACACCCACGCTGCAGGCGCTCCGGGGACACGGCCCTGGGGGACTGCTGCCATGTGCTAATGGGGTCCTGAGCACACCCCAATGTGTAGGAGGGGTTGGATGTGACTGTGACCCACAGAGGGGATCAATAGCTGTAACAGGGATCAGGAATGTGCTGTGGCAATCAGGGAGGACTGCCTGGAAGAGGTGATATACAGGTAAAGACCTGAGACAGGTGTGCCAGAAGGTGAGAGTCCAGGGCCAAGCAGGGATGTGGGACGCTGGGTATATGTATGCTTAAGCCCTGGTACACCTCTCTTGCAACTGGCATCAGGTCCCTCATCTCCTTACCATCCGCTTCACGATGATTATCTTGGGCCCCAGCGTCTTACTGATGGTAAATATGTGCATCAGCCGGAGGCAGAACATGATGAAGTCCAGAGAGAGGACAATGCGTCCGGGGTACAGCAATCCCGGGATCAGCCTGGCCAGGGCAGAGTCAGGGACCTCAGCCTGCTGCTTCCACAGCCTGTCCCCAGCCACCCGCTCACCTGCCCTTGCCCTGTGTGGGCCCTGGAGGCAAAGGGCTCTGGCGACTTCTAGGCCCCGAAGTGCTAAAAACCGGGTGTGAGCTCAGGGGACCGAGTCTCCCGTGGGGTATGGCGCTTATTCTCCAGAAAGATCTAGAAGCCCAGCCCCGGGCAGGTAGCCAGGCTGTGCAGGCATCCTGGGACAGGAGCCTGGAGGGGTCCCTCAGCTTCACGGAGAAAGGGGACCGTGCACGTGGCAGCCATCCCCAGGTGGGGAGGGTCGCCCACTGAACAGACGACAGACTCATTCAGAGGCAGCTAAGCCCCCGAGGGCGGCCGGCTCTGGTCCAGGCTCGAGCCCACCCCTGTGGGCAGGCGCCTGGGGGAGAGGCCGCTCACCGGCAGGTCAGGCCCGCTATGAAGAGCAGGATGGCCGCGATGTCCAGCTTGTTCCAGAAGTCGCTGAAGTACAGGAGCGCCATCTTCACCAGCCCACACTCATCAGGGTCATAGAGGAGCTGCGAGAGGATCGCTATGGGGGCCTGGCTGCCGCCACTCTCATCTTACCCAAACTAAACTGCTCGCTCCCCCTGGAGAGCGAGGCTACTGGGGAGGGGCGGATTCCCAGCTCCATGGGTCAGGAACAGCAGGAGAGGGGCCTGGGCAGGAGGTGCCACTGAGCATTCCAGGTGCAGGACCTCAGCCCCGCCCAATATGCAAATGAGGGTCGGGGAAGCCCTCCCCACCGGCTCCCTGCAGCTCCAAGAGGGGGAGACCCTGGAGTGACCATGAGAGCCTGGCAGGGGTCCCCACACCCTCCTCTGGGTGCCGGGCCCCAGACCCAGGCAGCTGCAGGGTGGGGCAGGCAGCCCCATGGGAACAACCAGGTCCCTTCATGGACCACCCGACTGACTCGGGGAGAAGGGTGTGCCCTCGGTTGTGGGGCGGCCCCTGTGAGCCTGGCCCCTCCTGGGAAGGTCTGGCTGCAGGAGGCCGTGGGGAGGAGAGGGGAGGCTGGCACACAGGGCGGCAGCACCACGTCGCCCGCACCTCCTTCCATTGCTCAGGTCCTGACAGGTGGCGACGTTTACAGTGTGAGCAACGTGGCCCAAGGGCCACGTGAGACAGTGGCCATGGCGGGTGGGAGGGGACCAGTGGGCAGGGAGACAACCCCCAGCCCCAAGGACGGCAAGGGAGGGGTGGATGCACCTGCCGCAGCTCCTCGCAGACCAGGGAGAAGAGCCAGAGGTAGATGAGGCGCTCGCACCAGGAGGGCGAGGGCTGGAAGTCCACCATGAGCACGTAGGCGAAGAGGCAGAGGAAGGAGAAGTAGGACAGGATGTTCAGGTGGAAGATGACCACGGGCGCGTTGAAGAAGGCGCGGACCCGGGCCAGGCCCCGCACCGCCTGCAGCCTCCTGTCCCTGCGGCGACAGCGAGGCCGTGAGGGGCTGGCAACCTGAGGACCTGAGCCACCCTGGCCCAGCCCCATGTGCTCAGGGAGTCCCTGCATGTGCGCACACCATGTGGCAGGGAAGGGCGGACACGCCCCTATAGCCCTGCACACACAGCTACAGGAGAGGCCCCACCAGACTCCCCGAAGAGCAAGGACCCCAACAGAGCCTGAAGCCTGGAGCCTGGAGCCTGGAGCCTGGAGCTGTAGCAGGTCCTCAGCCACTCAGGGCAGGTGGGTGCCCAGGACAGATGGGTGCCCAGGGCAGGTGGGTGCCCAGGACAGATGGGTGCCCAGGGCAGGTGGGTGCCCAGGACAGATGGTTGCCCAGGGCAGGTGGGTGCCCAGGACAGGTGGGTGCACAGGGCAGGTGGGTGCTCAGGGTAGGTGGGTGCTCAGGGCAGGTGGGTGCCCAGGACAGATGGGTGCTCAGGACAGATGGGTGCCCAGGGCAGGTGGGTGCTCAGTGCAGGTGGGTGCCCAGAACAGATGGGTGCCCAGGGCAGCTGGGTGCTCAGGGTAGGTGGGTGATCAGGCAGGTGGGTGCTCAGGGCAGGTGGGTGCCCAGGGCAGGTGGGTGCCCAGGGCAGGTGAGGGCTCAGGGCAGGTCGATGCCCAGGGCAGGTGGGTGCTCAGGGTAGGTGGGTGATCAGGCAGGTGGGTGCCCAGGGCAGGTGGGTGCTCAGGGCAGGTGGGTGCCCAGGGCAGGTGAGTGCTCAGGGCAGGTCGATGCCCAGGGCAGGTGGGTGCTCAGGGTAGGTGGGTGATCAGGCAGGTGGGTGCCCAGGGCAGGTGGGTGATCAGGCAGGTGGGTGCCCAGGGCAGGTGGGTGCTCAGGGCAGGTGAGTGCTCAGGGCAGGTGGGTGCTCAGGGCAGGTGGGTGCCCAGGGCAGGTGGGTGCCCAGGGCAGGTGAGTGCTTAGGGCAGGTCGATGCCCAGGGCAGGTGGGTGCTCAGGGTAGGTGGGTGATCAGGCAGGTGAGTGCTCAGGGCAGGTGGGTGCCCAGGGCAGGTGGGTGCTCAGGGCAGGTGAGTGCTTAGGGCAGGTGAGTGCTGAGGGCAGGTGAGTGCTGAGGGCAGGTGGGTGCTGAGGGCAGGTGAGTGCTCAGGGCAGGTGGGTGCTCAGGGCAGGTGAGTGCTCAGGGCAGGTGGGTGCTCAGGGCAGGTGAGTGCTCAGGGCAGGTGGGTGCTCAGGGCAGGTGAGTGCTCAGGGCAGGTGGGTGCTCAGGGCAGGTGGGTGCTCAGGGCAGATGAGTGCTGAGGGCAGGTCGGTGCCCAGGGCAGGTGGGTGCTCGGGGACAGCAGGTGTTCAGGCACAGGTGAGGCCCTTCCCTCTGCCTCCTGTCTGAATGCATCCCCACCACCTAGGATCCAGTCACAGCCCTGAGGATACATGCAACTTGCCCCTGGTGAGGGCATTTGGGATCAGCCAGGGCCCTGCAGCCCCGCATCCTGTAGCTCTACAAGCCCGCAGCCCTGCAGCCCTGCAGCCCTGCAGCCCCCAGCCCTACAGCCCCCAGCCCCGCAGCCCTACAGCCCCCAGCCCCACAGCCCTACAGCCCCCAGCCCCCAGCCCTGCAGCCCCCAGCCCCGCAGCCCCGCAGCCCCCAGCCCTGCAGCCCCCAGCCCCGCAGCCCTGCAGCCCCCAGCCCCGCAGCCCCGCAGCCCCCAGCCCCGCAGCCCTGCAGCCCCCAGCCCCGCAGCCCCGCAGCCCCCAGCCCCGCAGCCCCGCAGCACCGCAGCCCTGCAGCCCCCAGCCCCGCAGCCCCGCAGCGCCCAGCCCCGCAGCCCCCAGCCCCGCAGCCCCGCAGCCCCGCAGCCCCCAGCCCCGCAGCCCCCAGCCCCGCAGCCCCCAGCCCCCCGCCCCGCAGCCCCCAGCCCCGCAGCCCCGCAGCCCCCAGCCCCGCAGCCCCCAGCCCCGCAGCCCTGCAGCCCCCAGCCCCGCAGCCCCGCAGCCCCCAGCCCCGCAGCCCTGCAGCCCCCAGCCCCGCAGCCCCGCAGCCCCCAGCCCCGCAGCCCTGCAGCCCCCAGCCCCGCAGCCCCGCAGCCCCCAGCCCCGCAGCCCTGCAGCCCCCAGCCCCGCAGCCCCGCAGCCCCCAGCCCCGCAGCCCCACAGCCCCGCAGCCCCCAGCCCTGCAGCCCCCAGCCCCGCAGCCCCCAGCCCCCAGCCCCACAGCCCTGCAGCCGGGTGGCACCTGAAGGAGATGAGGCCGGTGGTGAGCAGCGGGAAGGCCAGCATGCACAGGATCACCCGCCAGAGCCCGTTGTCCACGGAGAGCTGGCCCCACCACACCTTGGTCAGGAAGGCCTGTGGACAGAGGGCCCAGCTTCAGGACAGTGGGCCCCTCACCCCATCCTGACCTGGGGCTCCCTGTGCCCCACCCTTGAGGGGGAGTCCACATGCTCCAGCACAATGTCCTCTGGGCCCCCCCAACCACAAGATTCAGTGGGTGGCACAGGGCAGGTCTGCCACCTGCCAGCTGAGGAGCAGCTCCACGTGGGCCAGGCTGGGCTCGGTAAGGGTGGAGAGAGGGGGCCCATACCCTGGCTTCTGGCTCAGGGCCCATCCTCCCGGCTCTCAACAGCTGGCCCCTCTGAGCACTGTGTGGAGGCGGGGGGGCGGGGGGGCAGAGGGGGAAAGAAGGGACAGGACTCCTCCCCACCGTCTCCCCAGGCCCCAGCACAGCACCGGGCATGATAATGCTCCCGGACATGGTGACAGCACAAAGCGATGCTCAGGGAACCGCTGGTGTTCTGGAGGCACCTGCCAAACTCCAGGCCTCCGGAGCCCATGGAGGAGCTCCCTGCTCATGGCTCTCCGCCCCCTCCCGAGGCCCCAGGTGGGGGGCTGACGCCTGGCCCCTGGGGTCACCAGGGGGTCAGTGTTCCAGGCAGGAACACCCTGTGTGGAGGTGACTCACCTCCCGCCTCTCATTTAGCATCAGTTTCCTTCCCCATAAACGGGGGGGGGGGGGGGGGGGGGGAACCTCCGGGGTCGGGCACCATCCCTGGTCCCAAGGGACCTGAGCCTGGTGAACACGTTCGCCCTCTACTGAGCGGAGGCCGCCTCTCCACGCCAGCACCAGGGCGGCTATTTCTGGGAGCCGGCCCCCTCCGGTCACCTGGATGCCCCCGTGGGACACAAACTTCATGTCCTTGGCCTCCAGGGCCAGCTGCAGGCAGGTGGTCTTGCCCCAGGCCTCTGACACCCGGGTGAGCAGTTTCTGTGCTCTCTCCTCGTCCTTCCGGTAGCACTCGGTGAAGACGCCTGCGGAGAGGGGGACCCTGTCACAGCAGCAGGGCCCCCACAAAGCACCCCCTCCGGATGGCACAGGCGGGACAGGAGTGGAGCTGAAATCTGGGCAGGGACCTCGGGGTGACACAGAGTGACACTGAGGGGCTGGGACCCGGGACGAGGACCCCAGGGCGACTCAGGTGCTGAGCGAGCAGGAGGCCCGGCCCTTGACTCACCGATGGCTCTGAGCTCGTACTGGTCGGCGAGGGCCAGCATCTCCTCGGAGCTGTCCGTGTCCTCCTCCTCCTTGGAGAGCTCCTTGAGGATCTTGCTGCAGGCCAAGGCCGCCGCGATGCAGTCCTGGCTCTGGGCCAGGGGAGCCACCGTCAGGGCCGTGGGGTCCAGCCAGGGCCCCACAGGCACACTGCCCGGGTGATGAAAGCAGAGACCCCGGGGCAGCAGGGGTCCCTGGGCGTTGCCTGCTGTAGCCCCTCTCTTTATAGACGATCTGGATCACCCACATCAACACAGATACCGTTTCTGAGGCCTGGCCTCCTGCACTGGCCAATGGAAGTGGTCTTCTTGCCAGGCAGCCACCTGCCCACCCAAACACAGACTGGACACAGGGCGCCAGCCCAGCACTGCTGGCGGGAGGCACAGGCTCCCAGGGCATCTGGTCAACCCCGGGTGTGGTGCTGAGGGCCAGAGAGCACCAATGGGGAGAGAAACAGGACCAGGCCCTGCAGGTCTCCGTCCGGGCTCAGGGCTCCCTGCCTCAGTGGTACCGCCAGGCCCAGGCCCAGAGAGCGACTGAGAACATCTCAAGGGGGTGCTGGGTCTACGGGCAGCACCGGCCCAGCATGAGGGCTGGTGTCAGAGCCTGGGAGTCTGCGTTTGGCCTTCCACCCGCAAGCCCCACGGAGCACCTAAGGCCACAGTCAGGCTCGGCCCAGCCCAGCGCTGACCACCCTGCCCCCCAGGAGAGGACAAGCCTCCCAGGACCACCACCAATGCCACGCTGCTGGTGACAACGGGGGAGAGAGCTAACTCCTCGAGAGCAATTTGGAAATCCCTAAAAACAGGGGCCTCTCTGAGAAAAACTTATTAAATTTTACTTTCCCCTAAAGAGGAGAACCAGCTGGAGCCAGGCTCAGGCAGGGGCACCAGGGCCTGCTCCCAACCACACAACAGATGGTCTCCTTGAGATCCCCAACAGCCAATGGAGAGACGCAGCCCCTCCCAGGACGGAGCCCGCCCTGCAGCCTCTGAACGGAACGGCCACAGCTCAGACGCTGAGCCCCAGAACCCACGGGGGCCATGGAGGATGGCTCCTGCTGGCCAGCCTCCTCCCTGCATAGACCTGCAGGAGTTTGTGTGTCTTGCCTTTTAACCAATTATTTCCTTGCCTAGAGCTAAACCCTCTGTTCTCAACACTGGACACCCCGAGTCCCTCCAGGTGTTGTGACGCCCACTGCCCTTCCTCCACGGCTCTGGCCACCCCACCTGCTGTCAGTGCTGGGCTCGCCGGCCAGGCTCCCTGTCACTGGCCCACCCACAGCCACATGTCTGGTTACCTGAGCCCAAATGATTTCTGCCAGCTCCCGGCGGTTCTGGACGATGGCCCAAATGAGAAGATCGCGGACCGGGTCCATGGTGAAGGCGACCTGGCCTGATGAGCGTTTGTAGAGGGACCGGAGGCTCACTCCCTGCACCTGTGAGCGGTGGACAGTCAGAGCCCCTGCCGGGGTCCCCACGAGCATCAGGCTCCCAGGGGTGAAGGCCCTGAGCGCGGCCCACATCTTCTCAACCTCTGTCCCCGGGGGATGAGCCCTGCGACCTGCGTTTTCAACAGCACCCTGAACACGGGGTTATAAGCCCATCACTCTGGACACACGTAGAAACATCCAGAAAATGGGATACCAGTGGCTCTTGCACCAACATTTGCAGATCCTGTTACACTCCAAGCAGCTCAGGGTTCCTCAGTCCTACCTGACCCCATCCAAGCCCCTTCCTATGAAGAAAAACTCTACCACAGAGTCTGTTGCCAGAACCATGGCTATGAGCTCCTCAGGGACCCGCACCATGTCTTGTAACAGAGAAAGCAAGCAGGAAAGGCTGCTGAACAGACGCTGAGGGTCTGTGAGAACAGGAAGGCACCTGGCTGCAGACACACTCAGGCCACGTAGGGACACAGGCTCCCTGCTGGTCAGACAGCCTGGAAACAATTCCCAGAGATAGAGCTCACTTCGTCCATCTCACCCACAAAGCGGCACTTTCTGTAAGTGGTTTTGGAAGTTTCCCAAATGCCCATCTTTATAAAAAAAAAAATCAGTTTATCTTCTTAAATTACAGACATGGTCAAGTGTGAGCTTCCATTTTGGACTTTCTAAAGCACCTTCCCACGGGGTAGCTTAAATACCCTGGAATCACGAAGAGCAGAACCGCAAACACGTAAATCTCGGCCACAGTCACGTCTTTCTCGGGGGCCAGGCACAGCTTGCCTGGGACAACGAACAGATGCGAAAACCTAAAAGAAGTGGGTCATTTTCTAGCAGGAAAAATAAAACCAATCTGATCTTAGACAGATTGCAAGACCACCACCAATGCCACAGAGAAATCATCAGGATAGAAAATAAAGAAGTTATCAGAGCTTCTGCCCAAAAAAGGCCCCGGGCCCCGACGGACTCCAGGGGAGTCTGCTGAGCTTGTAAGAAGCAGTGAATTCCGGCCACATAAACTGCTCCAGAGCAGAGAAAGAAGGAAGGCTTGCCAACGGATTCTACAAGACTAACACGGAACTGGTACCAGAACCTGACAAAGACAGCCCCCAAAATAAAAGCACAATCAAAGCCTTAAACATTCTGATGCAAAAACCCTGAACATCTTGGCAGCAGAATCCAGTGTCATATTAAACACATCTTACACTGCCATCAAGGTGAGAGTCAAAACAGCAATAAAAACATTTCACTATCAGAAAATCTATTAAAATAATGCCTGAAGGTCAAAGAGCAGTTCGTTCTCAAAGGGAAACTGACAAAACGGCACTGAGGCTTCGCTTGTGAAATCTCAGTGACAGGAGACCAATACTCCCTTGAGATACACAGCGCCGTGCTAACACAGGTGAGGATGAGACTAGCAGCACCCGCTCCTGGCGGTGCTGGGCACCTCACACAGACCTGGGTGGAATATCCTGACCTGCCTGTGAGCCCACCCGGAAAACCAATTACCGCCGGTGAGCGGGACTGGGGGTCCAGGGCACAGTGGGGATCATTTTCCTTACATAACCTTGTGTATCATTTGAAACTTTCAGAAAGACTGTATTTGGAGACAGGGTCTCTAAGGAGGTGGTTGGGGTTAAATGAGGTCATATGGGTGGGGCCCTAACCCAACAGGATTAGAGTCTTTATAAGAAGAGGGAGCCACACAGAGCGCTCTCTCCTGATGGGCACAAGCAGAAGAAAAGCCGTCTGCAACCAGGAAGGAAGGCCTTACTTAAACCAGCCCGCTGGCACCCATGGTCTCGGGCTTCCAGCCTGCATAGCTGTGGGAGAACACACTTTTGCTGTGTAAGCCCCAGTCTGCTGTACTTTGTTATGGCAGCTGAGCAGAGGAAGGCAGGGAGTGTATTCTTTTCTAATAAAAATATAACCTATTTTTTTAGAAAGCGCGAAGTACACAACAGTGGCCCAGCATGCAGGCCACGCCGAGCGGGGGCCACGTTACCAGCACGCACGTTGAGCTTGATGTGGGGCACGGGCAGCAAGAGCCGTGGCCGGTCGCTGGAGCGGGGCCGGGGGTACAGCAGCTGCGTGGAGTCACCCAGGAGCTCCCGCAGCACCTGCGCCACGTGGTGCATCTGCACGGCGGGCAGGGCGGGCGCGCAGGCCACGCGCTCTGGCTCCTCGGCCAGCACCTTCTGCAGCTTGCAGTGGAACAGGCAGGAGGGGTCCAGGTTCTTGTACAGGTAGAGCAGGGTGTCCCACGTGACAAACTCCTTCAGCCGCAGCCCGTTCTCCAGGAAGAGCTTCACAAACTCGGGCTTGTTGGAGATGAGGGCGGCCGTCATCATGGGGTGCAGCTCTGAAGGCTGAGAGAGAGTGCCATGGGGTGGGGGGCCTGCATCTGGACATTGCCCCCCCACCCCCCGTAATCCTGGCTTCAACTCCCTTGGACAGGATGACTGTGGTCTCCAATTTGGGGAGGAGAAACTTGGCTGGGCCACCCTCCACCAAGGGAAGGGCCGGGTCTAGACAGAGGCCATCCTGCTCCGATGGCCTGATTCCTGTGCGCCCAGCGACACCCCCTCCCCTCGCCACCCCCAGGGCTGCCCCGAGAGGCCATACCTTCCACTGCCGCTCATCTGTGAAGATCTCGCTCCGGGCAATGTCCACACGGTTCCACGCCACGGCCAGCTTCAGCTGGTGGTCCCAGTTCTCGTGGCCAAAGTGGTCATGGCTCCGAGAGGCTGCAGGTGAGAAACCCAGCATCCCAGGCTTCAAGCGGCACCTCAAAGCCACTGCCCATCAGCACCCCTGCCCTCTAACAAAGCCAGGGAGGCAGGGCTGGGCACCAGCCTCAGCGCTCAGTGATTTTAACTCAACAAGTACAGGGCTCCGTTGCAAAGTCCTCCCTCAACACAAACACCTTTAGAAAAGCTTTTCCTTCCACTGTTCAAATGAGGGATTTTGGGTTTTGGTTGCCATCTGGCTCCCCCAGCTCCCCTGCCCAGCCCACCTCCTGGTCAAGCCCTAAGTTGAAAGAACACACAGTCTCCAGTCTCCAAAAGGTGGGCACTTCCACGTTCACACTAAAATGTCACCGTCACACTCCTTTTCAATCTTGATTACAAAACCACCACCTCACCCAGGTCAGTACAAGTATTTTGCCCAAGTAGTTTATGTTCTCTCTTTCGGGTTTAAGATTTTAAAACATGGGTTGTTGTTTGGGGAAGAAAAAAAAAAAGAACTCTGACCCTTACCTCACACCACACACAAAGTTAACTCAGGTGGATCATAGACTTAAGCATAAGAGCTGTGCCCTCAGAGCTGCCATGACGAACAGAAGGAAGTATTTGCAACAGTGGGATGGGCGCAGATTTCTCAGGGTGCAAAGAACATGAACATGAAAGGAACAAGTTGGTAAATTAAAATGCCTTAAAACTTAAGCCTTCTGCTCTTCAAAGACACCCTGAAGGAAATATAAAAGCCAACCAGGAGCCGAGAGAAAATATCCCAGAACCTATACCTGACAAAGGATTTGTGTTAGGATATATCAAGGCTCTTACAACACAAAAATGAAAAGACCAACAACCAAGTGAACATGGACAAGTGATCTGAGAGACAGTCCACCAAGATGCTATCCACATGGCCCACAAGCCCAGGGAAAGACGCTCACACCGTTAGTCGTCAGGGGACCACTGGGAGAGGCCACCTCCCACCCACCAGGTGGCTGCAGCCTAGGGCTGACAATAGATGCCACACGTTGGCAAGGCTGCACAGAGGTAAACTGTACCGTTTTTTGGAAGAGGTTTGACAGTTTCTTATAAAGTTAAACATACACTCACCCTAAAGAACCCGTCATTCCACTCCTAGACATGGATCAGAGAAATGAAAAAAAATGGGCGTGTTCATAACAGCCCCAAACTGGAGGCAGCCACAATGCCCAACAACAGATGAATGGGTGAGAGAATACCGCTCCTGACAGAATAACATCAGCAGCAAAAAGGAACTGAGTTCTGACACCTGTGACAACATGGAGCTACGCCAACATCATCTCGCTAAAGCTTCTCACCGAGGTTAATAGAATTCTATAGTGCGCAAATCTTAAACGTATAGCTCGATGGCTTTTTACTGCTATCGACACCGCATGGCCACCACCACGATCAAGACGGAAACATTCCAGTGCCCTGGGGCTTGCACGCGCCCCTCCCACTCAGCACCTGCACAGAGGGGACCACGACCACAGCGCTAGCTTTGCTGGCTCTGAGCATCGTCACAGGCTGCCGGGACTTGGTGCCCCACGTCCCTGGGGGTCCATCTTTTTTTTCCTTTTTTATTGATTTCAGTGAGGAAGGGAGAGGGAGAGATAGAAACATCAATGATGAGAGAGCATCATTGATCCGCTGCCTCCTGCACGCCTCCTACTGGGGATTGAGCCTGAAACCCAGGCACGTGCCCTGACCAGACTCAAACCTGAAACCCTTCAGTCTGCAGGCCGGGACTGTCTATCCACGGAGCAAAACCAGCGAGGGCCCTGGGTCCATCTTGAGCCACGAGTAGGGTCCTTCCTCTCCCAGCCGGGCACCGATGGGCAAACTCAGTGTCCCCCCCTTTGTCTTGGCCTTTGAAGGCCACAGCAGCCTGGGATGTCCCCAGGGATGAGCTGCCTGGTGTCCCTCTCTTGGACCTTTGGTCCCGTAGGAGAAGGAGGCAGGGAACAGACAGACGCGATGCTTCCGCACCCCGTCTGTGCTGGGACACCCTCAGACCCGCCTCCACCAGACAGACAGGCGGTGAGTCGCGCCTCCTTGTTCCAGCCCCACCCGTTGGTCTGCTGCCGCCAGGACGGAGCAGCTCTGGTTCTGCTGGACCCGCTCTCCCCGGTTCTTCTCTGTCCCAGCAAGAATCTTTCTGAACAAAGGCCTTTACACCGAAGTCTCCAGTCTAAAGTTAACCATCTCGTTGGTTAGGTGAGGTTTTATGGGCAACATTCAGGCCTTCGGTCACGGAGGGGCATGGAGTGGATGGACGTCCAGGAAAGAGGTCACGTTTGACACTGTCTCATGGGAGCTTCTGCGTCAGCCACGTGGAGCCAGAGGACAGGAAGGACGGGGAGGTACTCACTTCCCCAGCAGAGGGAGAAGAGGCAAGAGGGAAGTGTGGGCCTGGGAAGAGTGGCCAGAGGGCAGAGGCCGGGCCAAGGAGAGTCAGGACTCATGCCCAGAGCTCTGTCGGTCATGAGGACCCCCTGCGTGCTGACTCTGCTGTGGGGGGCAGGGAGCTCAAGCATGGAACCAAGTGTGGGGAGTCAGGAGTGGGAATTCCAAGGTTCTTTCTTTTTACCCTGAGGTTTTATGAGAAACCAGGATGACCACAAAGAGATAAATTACCACGCTCAGATTTTAGTTAAAAAGACAAGTTGAGAAAGACGCCTGCACCCCAACGTCAGCAATGGGCACCCACCTGCCAGCCGCCCTCCGACCAGTGTGTCCAACCCACCAGAACTCAGGGCCTGAACACCCTTGTTCTAGCTTCTCCCCGTGGCCCCTGCCATGCCGGCCCCTCACCTTTCAGCAAGGCCTGCAGGATGGCCACGTCCACGTCCTGCTGGCCATCCTTGCCTTCCCGGAAGATGGTCAGCAGCTGCCGCCTCCGGACAATGTCTTGGATCTGCAACAAGCATTCCCCAAGTGAGGTCCCAGTGATGAGCGGGCCTCCTGCCTCCTGGGGCACCCGGAGAATGGAGGCCCGGACTCAGAGCCAGAGCGCTGGGCATGAGTCCTGCCTGCCTGTGTGGCCAGGACCACCACCTGGACTCCCCACGCCCTGGACAGTGAAGATGAAGGCTTAAGGACCAAATACGTGATCTTTGCAAGTGGCCTGTGGTGTAGAAAACACAGCCACAGTGTAAAGAGTGTCCACGCTGCCCATGAGGTGGTGTTGCTTAACTTACAACTTCTCCCCTTGGTCCTCCCACCTGGGCCCTGCTGTTCCTCACTCTACCTGCCTACCTACCTACCTATCTACCTATCTATCCATCCATCCATCCAATTATTCACCTACCTATCCATCTATGAATCCACCTATCTATCTGCCCACCCTACCTGTCTACCTATCTACCAATCTATATGTTTATTAACCTACCCACCCTATCTATGTATCTATCTGTTTATCTATTCAGCCCATTCTCAGAACCCACTGTTAGATTCAGTTCTGAGAACTGACTGAACTGATAGATAGATAGATAGATAGATAGATACCAGACATATACCTATCATCTATCTATCACCTGTCTGTCTATGACATCATTTCCTGCCTGCTACCAGTTGCTGCTCCCTGTAACCCCTTCACCCTGAGGCCAGAGTTCACATTCCATGGGTCCTTCATGGCCCCCAAAGCTTCAGACACTACCCCCAGGCCCTCAGGCCGACCATACCCGGCCTCCCTCCTGCCCCTTCCTCGTCCAGCCTGTTGCTCATGCTTCCGGGCTGGCCACTCCCCACCTAGAAGGCACCCTCGAACACCCCACCTCCACCCCTAAAACCCCAACCTTCCCCATCCCGCAGAGTGCAGCTCTCATGGCAATTCCAAAATAACCCCTGGCCTCCCAGTCCCATCGTCTCCCAGCCAAAGTGTCTCCTGAACTTAACCGCCTTCGGTTCACACCACAGCTACCATTTTGGCGTGCGCATGTGGAGACGAAAACTAAGCACTTTGCAGAAAGGCTCTTGTCCCGTCCTCCGAGTTTAAGTACCACTGTCCCTATCTGACAGACAGGAAGAGCAGCCGAGAGGGTGAGTGTGTCCTCCCGACACACGGTCGTTCGGTGCCGCTGAGCCCGGATGAGAGCCTGTGGCTGGTGTCCACGTGCACCAGGGGCAGCGTCGGGGAGAAGGCCACCCGCTCACGCTGCCGCCCGCCACAGGGTAGACCCAGCTCCGGGGTTTGCTGAATGAAATCACTGGTTTTTGTTTGTTTTTAATCCTCATCTGAGGATATTTTTCCATTGATTTTTAGAAAGAGTGGAAGGGAGGGGAAGAGACAGAGAGAGAGAGAAACATCGATGTGAGACACATTGATTGGCTGCCTCCCACACGCCCCCCCTGACCAGGGCCAGCGATCGAGCCTGCAATTGAGGCATGTGCCCTTGACCGGAATCGAACCCGTGACCCTTCAGTCTGCGGGCCGATGCTCTAACCACTGAGCAAACCGGAAGCTCTGAATTACTATTCATGACCATGAAGCTGGGGGTCCCCTCCTTCGAACCAGAGTAATGATGAGGGGCCACCCCTGAATGGCTGAGACTGCATTACATGAGTGCCATTTTCAGGGCCTGACTCACAAGGAAGAGTGGAAAAAAACAGGCACCTCTGGACCACGGTGGGTGAGATTCAGTTCTGAGAACTGCCTGAATAATTTATAAACTAGCCGAGGAAAGGCCCTGGGCCTGCCCGCCATTCCCCATGGCTCCGTGGGGAACCGAGCGGACGCTCACAGCCGACTTCAGTCTTCACAAACCGACCTGCCCACCGGCAAACAGGCTCCAGAGCATCCACGTCGAACAAGGTCACCCTGAGGCCAAGGAAGCACCGACAAGAACAGGTCCCTGCGCCACCACAAACCCGAAGCAGGGCCCTGCCCCCATCCACAGAGAGCTGGCTGCCTTGGCCTCCGCCCCCGCCAGGGCCCAGACCCCCAGCACCCGCCCCCCACCCCATGGCTCCCGAGGGGGGCGTCCTCCTCCGACGTGCCCCTGTGGTCTCTGGCTGGTGGGCATGACCGCCCATGTGGCCTGAAATTAGGCACAGTGGGGGCTACGCTGCTCCACAGACTTGCCCTGGAAAGTATACATCAGGCACTTAAGACTGAATTTCCAGAAATTCTTGCAGCCTGGCCCATCGTTCATGGAGCTGGATAAAGGATATAGACCCGATGACTTTGCAGCCCCACCTTGCTGTCGGGGAAACGGGGATCAGAGAGGTACTGAGGGCCCTTGCTGAGAATCCTGCCAGGAGACAGGGACCATGTGAGCTCAGGATGGCTGACCCCCGACCCCGAGGCAGCAGTCAGCATGCCCAGAGGAACCAGCGTGCAGGACGCTCTCCCTGAGTTCACCCCGCTGGCCATGAGCTTCATGGGATGCTGAGGGCTGAGCCAGCCACACTCCCTCACACTCTTGGAGGCTGGGGTCATGGCTGTGGGCTTGTTGAGGCCCCCTGAGATCTGGATTGGGGAGATGGCTGCCTCTGAGTCCACTTCAAGTGGCCAAGGGCTCCCAGTTGAGCCAGACAGCCTCTAAGTATTGGAGGACTCCTTCCCTACAGTCTAGAGTAGGGGTCCTCAAACTTTTTAAACAGGGGGCCAGTTCACTGTCCCTCAGACGATTGGAGGGCCAGACTATAGTTTAAAAAAAACCTATGAACAAATTCCTATGCACACTGCACATATCTTATTTTGAAGTAAAAAAACAAAATGGCAACAAATACAATATTTGTTATTTGCATGTGGCCCGCGGGCCGTAGTTTGAGGACCCTTGGTCTAGAGTGAATGCCCCACTCCATCTGTCTATAAGGGGTCCTTGAAGCTTCTCGCCCATCTGTACCTCCCTCCCAGGCCTTCAAGTCTCCCACACACTCTGGAGTGTGCCCTGGAATACTCCCTAAACTTGAAGGTCCCCAGGAGAGGCCCAGGCCCACTGGTGCCTCTGAGAAAGCATGGAGGTGCCTCCCAGATCACCTCATGAGGTGGGAGCCATGGTGGTCCCATCTATACACGCTCTGCCTGCCTCGCTGTCTGGTCAACCCTGGAGCGCCTCCATGAACAACCGAGCTCCCCGGGCTCGGGGCTGGGCAGGACCGGGCAGCACCCCGGCTGCCCTCATCTCGGCTCCCCACCCCTCCGCCCCCCTCCTGGCCAAGCACCAGCATCCTGGCCTCCCACCCAGGAGCTCCTCTTCCCGGAACAGCTGTGCTCCCGACCTGCGGTGTGCAGGCCGGGCACGAAGTCCTGCGGGTGACAGGTTCCAGGCACGCCCTCTCGGGAACAGCGTGCTTACTCAGCTGAAGGCTGCCCGCCTGCCCCGGGCCCTCTGCCTGCCCAGCTCAAAGCCCCCACCCTCTGCAGATCACTCCCATGCCCACCCAGGTGCCGGGGTCCAACCCCAGCAGGTCCAGGGGTCCCCAAAGGTGTGGATGGAGTCGGTGAAGAAGGAATGACACGGAGACAGCGTTCAGTTGATCAGCAGCCTAGCCAGGATCTCTAGCCAAGTTCTGGTCTGGATCTCCAGAGAGGTTCTGCTTAGGATCTCCAGCCAGGTTCTGTGTCCATGTTCTCTTGCTAGGTTCTCCAGATTCTCCAGCCAGGTTCTGTAGCCATGTTCCCTCGCTAGGTTCTCCAGTCAGGTTCTGTCCAGGTTCTCCAGCCAGGTTCAGTCACCAGGTTCTCTTGCCAATTTCTGTAGTCAGGTTCAGTCCAGGATCTTTTGCCATGTTCTCTCGCTAGGTTCTGTCTCTAGGTTCTGAGGCCAGTTTCTGTCCAGGATCTTTTGCCATGTTCTCTCCAGCGAAGTTCTTCTGTCTCTAGAGAACATTCTGTGTAGGTTCTGTGCCTAGGTTCTGTCTCTCTTCGTTCTGTATTCTTACATCTGTATTTATACCAGTTGATTCCAATCCTATCAATCTCTATTTCAAAGGTTAGGGCGTTTCTTATCTCCATTCCAGGGAGTAAAGATTATGTAGCTTAAGCATGATTGTTCGTAGTTAAAGTGATTAATTACCCACCTGGCACTTAGTTAAGAGGTTTTATTCCCTCCCTAACTTCAGGGGAAAATCTCTACCTGGGGAAACAACCTTTCTCAGAGACCTTGGTTAAAACACATAGTGCCAAGAAGGTGAGCAAACATATTAAGAACGGTATGCCATATATGCCAGGTCCCTTGAAACAGCAAGCATGGACCGGCTCCCGGCACCCAGGCCCCTGGGGCTCTGTTTCTGGGTCCCTCGTGCCCTGGTCCTGTGTACCAGGCCACCGGCACCTGGAAGCCAGCAGCTCCTGGTGACCACCGTGCCCGCCCGCCTCACCTTCTTGGTCCACTCCACGATCGTGCCCTCGGTGAAGGTCTCGAACATCTCCTGGAAGAACACGGCCAGCTTCTGCTGAATCAGGGCGATGGTGATCTCGGAGATGGGCAGGCCGGCCACCTGCGCGATGACGTCAGCCACGCGGCCCGAGCCCTCCACCACCACGCACGGGGTGCCGTGGGTGATGGCGTTGTAGATGGTCTGCAAGTCAGGGCCGACCGTGAGCGGGACCTGATCCCTCGCTACTCTCACACTTTCTGAAAAGGAGAAATCTCTGACAGCATTTAACGCCAGAGCTCAGGGCTTCAGTGAAACTCACTGAAAATACTGGTCAGAGCAGCAGCAGCCACTGCCCAGAGGGAAGAGGCAGCCAAGCCTGAGATGCTGGGGAGCGCACAGCGGACACACCATCTCCTCCAGACCTGCCACTCAACAGCGCCAGAGCAAGAGGACACCGGGGCATCTCCAGAGAGAGGGTGCCGCCTGGGCCAGAGACCCCCTCCCTCACTGAGGCCCAGGGCGAGACCAGGACGATGAGGGGTGGCCCCCAGGGGCCCAGTGTGATCGCAGCTTCAGGAAGGGCCCCTCACCCAGCGGCAGGATGCCTGCCCAGGAACAGAAACTGCACCATGAGCGGGAAAATCACGAGGAGGAGCCAGGAATGGAGGAAGTGGGCACCAGATGTGTCCCCATCTCCCCGGGAAACCCCAGAGTTTCATTTTCACCTCCTGGGATTACTGAACATTTAACGACATTTTCTACACTCCTGCCCCACACTGGCAGGCTGGGGTGTCATATACATTCCTGCACCGAGATACCACGAACGAGGTGAGCCACACACTGTGGAGTGGGTTCAGAGTAAAGGTCCGTGGGCAGCATGTTAACACCACTGAGGAACCTCTGTTACGTTCAGCTGCCACACCCATGGCTGCCCGGTCCTGGAAGCAGGGGACCGTCACCCCTATCCTTGCTGCAGTCCCCTCTGGAGCCCCTCTTACTGACCCATCGCCCAGGGCCAAAGCCAGTGCCCCGTCCCCCGTCACCTGGAGAGGGCCCGCCACATGGGGTCTGCCCTTTCTCCATCTCCTGGGGCAGCTCCTCACCCTCTCCTGCCAGGGACCCAATAGAACGCTGGTAACAGCGCTGGGTCAGCTGTCCCACCTGCAGCAGGACTTGACCCCCAGGGGCCCCTCACCACCTGGCCAGTACTTACGTGCAGCGTGCCAGGTCCTCCCTCCAGCACCACACAGACGATGGGGATCTTGATGGCCACGCCTGGGACGAAGCACAGAGCCCAGGGAGGGAATGTGGGGCTCCGCTCCACCTGGGTGCTTCCCCACCCCCTGCAGCTCCAGGCTAATTGCGAGGAAGTGTCACAGGGCTATGCCGCTTTCAAAGGCTGACACTCTAGCCCTGGCTGGTTTGGCTCGGTGGTTAGAGTGTCGGCCTGTGGACTGAAGGGTCCCGGGTTTGATTCTGGTCAAGGGCACATGCCTCAGTTACAGGCTCGATCCCCCAGGAGGCAACCAATCGATGTATCTCTCTCACATCGATGTCTCTCTCTCTCTCTGTCTCTCCCTCTCCCACTCTCTTAAAAATCAATAGAAAAATATCCTTGGGTGAGAATTAACAAAAAAATAAAACAAAAAAAGGCTGACGCTGTGGAGTCACACGTCGTCTGCTTGTTCTATGTAAGGGAGCAAATTCAAGAGCCGCGTGATGGCTCCACCAGAGGACCTCCCTGCTTTTCTCTGCAGCCCTTCATGGCGCCTCAAGTCTGGGCAGGCCTTGGGACACCTCGAGCAGGTGGGCATGACGCACCGTGTGGCCCGGGAGCACAGCTTCCGAACCCCGGGGACCAAACCTCAGTCCTCTGTCCAGACGCTCGGCCCCACCATGAGCCTTTCACCAGCCCGCAGCCAGGGGTCCTGTTAGAAATGGCTTTCCCCAGCGGCAAACCTGCTCTCGAAGAGCTGCCACAGTCACACTGTCCCCACACACTCTAGCCTGACACTCCCACCTGGGTATCTCAGTCAAAGCCGGGGGCCCAAAGGGTCGCCCCGACCAGCAAGTCAGTGTCACCTGGGAGCCTAGAAGCAGCTCCTGCCCACCTAGACCTGAGTCACAGACCAGGGGCGGGCCCGGGGGTGATTGACAAGCCTTCCAGGGGACTCTGCTGTGCAGCCACACAGACCAGGGGTGGGCCCCAGGGTGATTGACAAGCCTTCCAGGGGACTCTGCTGTGCAGCCACACAGACCAGGGGTGGGCCCCAGGGTGATTGACAAGCCTCCAGGGGACTCTGCTGTGCAGCCACACAGACCAGGGGTGGGCCCGGGGGGTGATTGACAAGCCTTCCAGGGGACTGTGATGTGCAGCAAAGCTTGAGAACCTCTGCTCTCAAGGTGCCTGATGAACCCAGGGACAGAGCTAGCGCCTCCATTATCCCGGGTCCTGCCCACACCCCTCCTCACAGCACATGCGAAACCCTGTCTCTGACCCCCATTGTCCGAGAAGCCATCCCATCCCACCCACAGGGGAAAAGATGCCAGGGTCCCCCAGGCACACTTTCTTACTTCTGACCTAGGTCGAGCTTGTAAAGTGACTGCAGGATGGTCTCTGACCTGAGAGTGAGCAGAAGAGCCGGGGCCTGCCCTGACTTCCTGCCCCTGGTTATGCGGGGCACAAGGAGATGGCCTCCCGGACTAAGTGTAAAGACATCCAGGTGTGTTCGGACTGTGCCCTAAGCGCCCCGCCTGTGGGACGTCCTGGTCCCCGCCAGCTGTGCCCCGTCACTGTGACCAGCCTGCCCCCCTCTCCACCGCGGCGCCCCTGGAGTGGGCCGCCTCACCTCCTCTCTCCTTTGTCTGCTCCGAAATGAACTTCTCCAGCTTGGACCTCAGGGGGATCTCAACCCCGTAGCGGCCGTGGGTCCCATCGTCCACCAGGATGAAGTGGGAGTGGTTGCTGTCCAGGCAGGTCAGGTGGCCCTGCCCTTCCTCGTCCATGATGTACTCGGCAGGGAAGCCGCCCTGGGGAGGCCAGGGAAGAGTCAGACACGTGGACGGGAAGTTCTGTATCGAGAATGCTAGAAGTGGGGGCTGGGGGGCAGGTAATAACCCCGAGAGACTTCAGGCCCTAAGCCACCCCCCCCACCCCCCGCTACCCCGAACCTGTGAACGGGACCTTATTTGGAAAAAGTCTTTGCAGGTGTGACCAAGTTATGGATCTTAATGTGGGAAGATTATTCTAGACTGTCCAGCTGGGTCCTAAATGCCACCATAACCATCTTCAGCCTGTGACCACAGAGGCAGAGGCTGGAGTGATGGGGCCCCAAGCCAAGGAAACCCGTCAGCCACCAGGAGCTGGGAGAGGCAGGAATGGCTCCTCCCTACAGCTTAGGAGGAAGCCAGCATCTTGATTTGGGCCAAGAGATGCTGATCTCAGATTTCTGGTCTCCAGGCTGGGGGGGGGGGGGCGGGGGGGGGGGCATTTCTGTGGCTTTAAGCCACGACATTGATAATCACTAATGATGGCAATCCCGGGTCACGAGCACAGAGCCGTGCTGTCCACAGACAGTGGCAGGTGCTCACCACCGTGTGATCTTGGCCATGCCACTTCCTCCTGCTCCATCCAGTTCACATCCGGACAGCCGTTCAGGTGGCCGGTGGTGGCAAGTTAGGGACCTTTTATGAACCTATCCTGGAATCTTACGGCAGGAAACCAGGGCCCAACCAACTTGGCTACTTGTCCCGGGTCACCAGGGTCTGTGGCGTGGGGGACTTGAGCCCATGTCTCCTTTATTCCTGCCCAGCCTCTTCCCTCCATGGTGCATTTACGCCAGTGCCCAGATGATGGCCTGTCCACGGCAGCACCCCTAAGCTCCCAGCAGCACCCCCTCCAAGCCTGCCCCCCCCGGGAGGGGCCGTGCGCTCACCATGGGGTGGACCAGGCCCTCTCGGTTGTGCACGGTGCCCCACGTGGCAATGCCAATGGTGACGACTTCTCCTTCGCTGCAGCTGCTGCTCAGGCTGAAGTCGCGCACGGCCTCGCCCACCTGCTTCATCACGCCGGTGTGGGACCCCCCGGTGATGATCCAGGCCCCTGGAAAGGAGCGGAGGGCAGGCAGGCCCCTGGGTCCCGGTGTGCACCTGGCCATGCATACACCTGGCACCTGGGTCCTGTGCTCCTGACACCCTTGCCCCGTCTCTGCAGGGCTTCCAAACCCATTCTCGGGTGTAAGTTCAAAGAGATACATTGACAGAGAAGCGCTTCACCGACACCTCATGGTTAACACAGCCTCCTCCGGCCTCCTCTCCATGCCCAGCAGGGCACCACCATTGGGGAGCTGCGGGGAGCCACGTCTGCCCCATTGAGCAAGCCCAGGGATGGCAGCAGGGGGTGAAGGAAGGTGCTTCAGGCAGGTGAGGTTGGGTGAATCTGAACAGACACTTCTCTACCCGCCAGGTATGGCCTGCTGTCCCCGCCACCTGTGGTCTGGCCTGCTGTCCCCGCCCACCTGTGGTCTGGCCTGCTGCCCCCACCTACCTGTGGTCTGGGCCACCTTGACCAGGCCTCTGCGGAAGACGCTCTTCAGCCGGGGCTTCATGTTGAAGTCCTTGGCCCCGCCCGTGACCGAGATGAGCAGGTTGGGGACATCCAGGCCCCAGTGCTGCGTCATGAGCTGGTAGGTCACACTGGAGGGAGTGTCCTGGGAGAGGCGGACGTACTGCAGGGGAGTCAGGAGACAGCAGAGGAGCCCCCGGGTCAGCAGGCACCACCCAAGGCCCCAGAAACCCCACACCAGCCATGTCCAAGAGCCCCTACCCGGTGGGGGGGCCGCACACCTGGGTCTGGGTCCGAGTACAAGGGGCCGTGCCCAGGCAGGACTCGAATATAGAGAGAAGAGGGAGGCCAAGGCCGGAGGGGAGGCCAGCGGAGTGACAGGAGCCCGTGGCGCCAGCTGTCACCCTCACCCCCCCTCCCGGCCCAGCTCCCCAGCTGGGGGCCACAGCACCCTCTCCTCTCACTCCTCCTCGGCCCGAGGCCCTGGGTCCCCATCCCAATGTCGCTGTAGAGCCGCAGCTACCGTTGACTCCTCTTAGGTGGCACTGGAGTGTCGTCCCTTCTCCTCATCCAGTGCCACCTCCCTCACGGCAGCACCCTGTCCCGGGTCCCCATATCTGGCTGTCATGTGAGGTCAGCTGTCCTCAGACTCGTGTCCAGACACCTCGCTCTTGCTCTGAGCGCGCCCTCCCTATTCCATGTTGCCGAAGAACCCCCGCCCTGGCTCCTCGGAGATTCCTCCTCCTGTCGGGGTAGAGGCCGCCAGCCTGCAATCTCCTGGGAGCAGCTCCCCGGGACAGGGGCTTGGGGCGCACCCCACATGGCGGTGCTGATGCAGCTCTGGGGCTGGAGGAAGCTGGGGCCAGTGTGACACCACCCCCAGGACTCTCCTGGCTCCACCTCCCTGGCCACGTGGGCAGGGTCTTGGCAGCTCGGAGGAGCTGAGGGGAAAGGTGTCACCCGGCTGGTATGAGGCTCAGGGGTTCCAGAAACCCGACTCAGAACCCAGTGGCTGCACCAGACCCCACAGGGCAGTGGTGCCAGGAGCTGTGGCAGAAGCCTCCAGAAGGCTGGTGGAAACGCAGGTGAGTGGGCTCCCAGTTCTGCAGGTCTGGGGTGCGGCCAAGGCCTTGCTTAGTGATGCTGCTGGTCCAGGGACCACCCTGAGGTCCGAGGTTCCACTGGGATCCCGCCCCACCCTGCTCGGCCTCCTGGTGAAGCTCTCACCTCTGCTACCAGCCTCCCCAGGTCCCATCCCACCTCCTCACCCCGTGCCTGTGCCAGGTGCTCCCCTGCCCTCCCAGGCCTGATGCCTCCAGGCCTTCCAGCCACTCCCCCGGCTGCAGCCCCGCCTGCTCTGCAGTGACCAAGGACACTGAGAGCAGGTGTCCCCTGCTCACCCTGTGAAGCCCCCAGGCACCCCGTCCTTACACCGGGAGGGTGCAGTACCCCCAGGGTTTCAGCCAGCCTCCCCCTCCCACCCCAGGCGTCTGGCCCCTGTGGGTCACCAGTGGCAGGTTCTGGTCTACAGGAAGAGCGATGGGGCGATGGAAACCAACCTTTCCCACCTTCTGGCTCAGGCCTGTGAAGACGATGTCTCCGAAGGCATCCGTCGGCATCTCCTGGACGTGCTTTTTGGGGTCCCACTCGTTGCCCTGGAAGGCCTGGGGCCTGATGGCCTCCTCCAAGTGCTGCTCGCGGGTGTAGCCGCACTCACACACCACCTTCCTGCAGAGACACCACGGTCAGCGCGGGCCCTGAGGTGCCCCTGCTCCCCGCTGAGGGTGTCAGAGGGAGCCCAGCGGAGAGCCAGGACTCACCCGCACCCACAGCCAGAGGCCCCAGCCATGGCCACAGTGTCCGTGCTGGCCACGTGGGGCAGTAAGGAGGCACCCCTGCCCCACCCAGCCAATTACACCTTGTTCCACGACAAGTCTACACATTTTCTAGATTCCATCTCTCTGATTGTTAACAAATGACCTAACGGACTAGACACAGATGAGACCAAAAGAAAGAGTCTAAAACCTGAGCCGGATGATACAGGGAGAGACTGCTGGACCAGGAGACACAAGACAGATGTCTTGACACTTGCTAAGCGTGTGATCTTATCAGTGGTCGGCAATCTCATTAGTCAACAGAGCCAAATATCAACAGGACAACGACTGAAATTTCTTTTGAGAGCCAAATTTTTTAAACTTAAACTATATAGGTAGGTACATTGTTATTGACTTAATTAGGGTTCTCCTAAGGCTTAGGAAGAGCCACACTCAAGGGGCCAAAGAGCCGCATGTGGCTCGCGAGCCACAGTTTGCCGACCACGGTCTTAGGTGCTTTGAATGTCAGGCATTCCATCATTAAATGGGAAAAATAACACATTCCTTGATACCAACCCTGCAAAATTTGTGGAGGTCCAATGAGGTTGTAGGTGGGCAATCATTTATGAAGTTATTTTATTAATGCAAATTAACTAACCAGGCAGAGAACCAAGGGTGGTTCAGAGACGCACAAGCGTGCTGGTCCCCCAGCTGTCCTTTCCCTGCTCGTGAAGTGGGCCCCTTGCCAGCCGTGTTTCTGTGGGGGGTCGTGGGGCTGTGAGCACAGGCCCATCTGACCCTCCCCTCCAGCCCCGCCGGCAGACGCAAGGCACTTTCAGACTCGCAGGGACCTTTGGAAACACCTCGTGTGGCCTCCTCAGCGTACGGGCCAAGGCAGGGAAGAGAGGGGCCGGGATGAGGACCTGAGCTCCCATACCCTGGCCCAAGGCTGCCCCAGATTTCCTTATGTTTCTAACAGTCAGCCTGTGGCAAGCTGCCTCCTTTCCCTCCTCTGACCATTGCCCTCTGACGAGATAAGAGCTTCAATCTACGTGGTGTTTCCAAGCCTGACACAGTGCAGGAAACCACACGGAAACCGCTGACCCAGAAATTGGTCAGAATGGCTCCCAGCGCTTGGCCTAGATGGGCATAAACGGGAGCATCTCTGCTAGCAGCCGTGGGAGGCACCCCTTCCCCCATCGGGGGCGCTGCCTGCAGTCTGACGAAGCTGCTACAGGCAGACACACACACACACACACACACACACACACACACACACACCCTCTCAGGCAACACCTGCACCAACAGGCCACTCCACCTGTTATCTCCCTGTAGCAGCTCCTTGCATCGAACCCCATATTAATAAAGGGGCTTCTGGAAGTTTTCAGAACCAAACGCATACTGAGCGCTACTTCTTCGAAGTGGACAGAAGCACCACAGGAGCAGAAAGCCCCATTTCTGCCACAAATCCAACCTGTCTCCCGCCCAGCCCTCACCAACCCCTGTCAATATGTCTCCACTGGTTCAGAGTTCAGAGGAAAGAAGGTTCCAGGGTTCCATCGGTGGCACCCCTGAACCCTACAAACTAGAAACCAGATTACAGTCTTCAAAACGTTTTTGAAACCCATGATTCCTATACGGGAAGCCTTCCTGTGTATCACACGTTCCCTCCCAGGCTATTTTTATAAACCTATTTTAAAATAACTAAGACTGGAGAACTCAATGCAAAGCCTGCAGTCTGTTGTCAGAATGTGTGGTAAACCTGAAACTCCGACCATGCACCAAGTATATTCAAGGGCACCAGCCACAAGCTGTCAGCTGGAGCTTGGTGGCAACTTTCCCTAACTCGGGGTCTGCTCTAGGACCCCCTGGGAGAAATGAGGCTCTTATCTGAGGAGGAGGAGCCAAGCCAGGGTGTAAAGCCCCACACAGCCATGGGGCACTTTTAGTGAGAACACCCTGGGCATATCACAGCAACCCAGAAACCAGTGATCATTCACATCTGACTCCGAGTCATAATCCTCCTCTATCGTCTCCACCCAGGACATGCCTCCTCCCATATTATTCAGCAAATGTGAGCTGGATGCTATTTGTCCATCATGGGGAGTAAGAAGTGACCCTGCCTTGGTCAGAGGTCAGGACTCAGAGAAGACAACTACACAGAGTGTGGTGGGAGGAAGAGGTTACTCCCGGGGGAGTGGTCCAGGAGGGCTCCATGGCAGAGGCAGCATCAGGCCTTGAAGGATAGATAGGAGATCTTCAGGTGACAAGAAGAAAGAATGCGGCCCACTTGTGGCACAGCACAGCCTACGGTGTCTGGAAGGGAAACGCAACCTAGAATCCATGCTCTGTTCGTCCTCAAGGAATACCAACAGAGAAGGGCTTCTGGGTCATATGGTGGCTTTACTGTTTCCCAAGTGGCTGTACCATTTTACATTCCCACTAGCAACGGATGAGGGTTCCATTTCTCCTCGTACTCACCAACACTTGCCGTGTTGAGAACAGCCTTGCTCACAGGTGTGTTTTGATTTGCATTTCCCTGATGTTTAGTGACGTGAAGCGCCTTTTCATCTATCTATTGGCCACATATACATCTTCTTTGGAAAAGTGTCTGTTCAGATCCTCTGCCCATTTTTAAATAAGATTGTTTGTTTTATATGGTTTGTGGTATGAGCTCTTTATGTATTTTGGATATTAGCTCCTTATCAGAGGTGTTGTTTGCAAATATCTTCTCCCATGCGGTTGGCTGCCTTTCTGTCTGTTGATGGTTCCTTTCGCTGTGTAGAAGCTTTTTCGTTTGACTGGTCTGTTCGTTTGTTTTTTCTTTTACTTCCCTTGCCTTTGGGGTCAAGTTCACAAAAAACCCTCTGAAACCATACGCTTGGTGCCCATGTTTCGTATAGACAATGGAATAGTACTCAGCCATAAAAAAGATAAAATTCTGCCATGTGCCACAGCATGGATGAGGCTTGCGAGTATTGTGCTAAGTGAAATAAGTCAGATGGGAAACGACAAGAACCATGTGGTTTCACTCACACACGGGATATAAAACAGAAAGCAACACAGGAGCAAACAAAGCAAAACAAACTCACAGACACAGACAACAGTATGGCGGTTCCTAGAGGGGAGGTTGGGGAGGGTAAAGGGCGTCAAATACACATTGACAGAGGACATTAGATTTTGGATGGTGAGTACACCGGAGAGTACAGAGATGTCAAATTATAAAGTTGCATAATACCTGAAATGTATACAGCGTTACTAACCCACGTTATCCCAACAAATTTAATAAAACAAGGGCTCCCAGGAACAGGAATGTGTGGGGTCCCTCCCCAGATGCCCTCAGGTTTACACAACTCAGGGGCACCCTGCTGGGGAGCCCTCGGCCAGGAGAGCAACTTCCGGCAGCTCCGAGGCAAAGTGGCCACAGTGAGGCCCACGGAAGCGGCCTTGGTGGCCTTACCCGTCCCCACTCTCAGAAGTCTGAGCTGTGGACGTTTCCCGAGGCCCCTTCTGGTCCCCGAGCCCCATGACCCTATTCCAGAGGGGACATGAGCTCTTCTCGAGGTGGGCAACGTGGAGCCCCGACCACAGTGGGTCCAAGCACCCATGATCGCGGAGTGACCACGATCTGACCCTGAACAAGCCCCTTAAAATCTCTGCACCTCAACTGCCAAGCAGGGCGGGACAAGCCTCCTTCCCCACGGCAAGCTGCTGGGGTAGATGGGAGGCTCCCAGTGCCCCGGGTGCATACGGGGCCTGTGCCCGGTGAGGCCCTGGTCAGCCTTGCTCTCACCAGCCTCTGCACGTGGGGACGGACAGAGGGTCCTTACCCAGCATCAGACAGCTTGGAGCTTTCCACGAAGTACATGCATTCTTTCTTCTTGATGTTTTCCGGGATCCACGAGCTCAGATTTTCCTGCTGAGGGGAGAGAACGATACCTGGAGATCCTCGGGCATCAAATCAACAGCACTCACGCCTGCACATCCTACACCTCCCTCAGACCCGCATGTTCCCACCCCAACAGGCTCCAAGGGGCGCTTCGGAAAAGGGAGACCCAGGCCCGCCCACACGCGGTGAGAGCCACCCCCGGCGCCCCGGTGTGCGCTCGGACGGAGGAGGGAACCTGCCGAAGCTCCTCCTCTTGGGCCCAACCTGAGTTTGCACAGCCCCTTCCAGGCTATGTCAGCCCTGCCTTCCTGGAAACACCTCGGGGTGGTGGAAAGGCGGTGGCTGAGGGCTGGACACCGGCCCTGGTCCCGGCGGGACGGCAGGCTGACAGGGACTGTGACACGCACCCGTGCTCAGCCCCCACAGTCATGTCCAAGGCCTTCCGTGAGCTGGCCCAGGACTTGGGTTGCGCTCGGGGCTTCCCAGTCAGATAGAGAAGGAAGTCACTGCTCTACGAGGTCAGGGTGACAACTTTCGGTGCGTCCCCAGGCAGTGTTTACCCAGCGCTTCCCAATCGGACCAAGAATAGGACGTGGCCGTGCACCCACTCAGGGGTGGGATGGGGGGACAAAGGGGCGCCTGCTCTTCTCTCCAGTTCTCTCTCCTCCGGGGTTTTCTGGGCTGCAGCCCCCAGGGCAGGAGTCTCTGCCCAGCAGGACACCCCCCTCCGTGGTCACCGGGCCCCAGAGGGCTCTGGGACCCCCGGCCCCTGGCATCCTACCTTCTCACAGCTGCTGAAGGCGTACTGCGACCTCCTGCTCCTGCTCCTGCAAAGGCTGCTGCTGCTCCGCTGGAGGCTGGGGACCCGGCCCAGGTCTGCCACCCTCCTGGGCTGCACCCCGAAGCCGTCCTCCTGCATGGAGCCAGCTTTCAGGGCCGAGGGCTCCATCCTGACGGCCAGCTCCAGCCTCCACGGTCTCCCGCCTCCCACGACGGGCGCTGCTCAGCCTGGCTAGGCGGAGGGTTCGGGGAACACGCCGGGGAGGGGGCGCTGAAACACACAGAGGAGAAAAGAGGCAGGTGTCCTGAGCGGGCCCGTCGGGTTCCTGGGGTGGAGCCCGGCCGTTTCTCCGTCTGCCCGGAACCCTGTCCCTCAGTTGAGGTGCCTGGGCCGTTTGGAAGCACAAGCACATCCCCAGGCCCCAGGCCCGTTCCTATGGTGACAGCTCAGGTCAGTGTGAAGGGCCAGAGAGATCTCCACCCGCACCCTCCACTCAACATGTCCAGTCACACCCAGGAGCCGGCCCGGGAGGGAACTGGCCCGTCACACGGTGCACACACCACATCCTGTCTCCGCGCTCCTAACGTCTGTCCACTACTTTCATTTTCCAAAAAGGAAAAGACCCTACTAAGCACAAAGTGGTTTCGAATTGAGGCACAGCTCTCCACCCACGAGACAAGTCCCTAAAAGGAACACGTCTCCTTTCCTCAAACCCTTTGCTCCGGGTGCTAATGCCACCGTCGCCATCACTGAGGCCACAGTGAGCAGCGCAATGATTTCCTGAAAGCCATGATGCTGGAGATCACGTCCTAGAATGTCACCCCCAAGTCACCCCACAACATCACCCCAAGTCACCCCACATCACCCCATAACATCACCCCCAATTCACCCCACTATATCACCCCCAAGTCACTCCACAACGTCACCCCCAAGTCACCCGTCACCCCACAACATCACCCCAAGTTACCCCACAACGGCACCCCATGATGTCATCCGTGGAGTCACTCCCCCACCCAGTGGCTCTGAAGGTGTGAAAGGGGCCTCCTGGGGCCAGAGAATCACAAGGGCTCACCTCCCTCTCCCACCTGGAAGCCCTTTCTGGCCACGTCGCCTTCCACCTCACAAGATGGTCCCTCACGGACAGACCTTCCCCTGTCCATTCGTCCAGCTTCGACATGTGGTCACTGTGCTCTGGGGAGGTGTGAGGGACCTGTCAGGAGCCAGGTGCCCACCCAGCCCTTCCCTGGCTCAGCCCAGTGCTTGGCACTTGCGGTTCAGGCACCTGGCCACTGACCTTGGGGAAATGCTCTCAGTGACATGCAGGGCTCCAGCCAACTCTCACCCCATGCCCCCTGACCCTTGGCCAGGCTCACTCCCAGACCCCAGACCTGCCCAAAGGAGGCCCACTTCCCTTCCATGAATACAAAACACTGGCACCAGGAGTGGGTGCTGCTGTGACAAACCGTACACATGTGGACGTGGCCTTAAAACAGGGTGATGGGTAGAGGCTGGAAGATTTTGGGGGTGGTGCTAGGAAAAGCCTGCGATGCTGTGTGAAGAGTGTACAAGCCTGGGGCACCCAGAGCTTCGGGAACATGAGCCCAGGCAAGGGACACTGCAAGGCCAATGCCTGGTGGAGCCGTGGGGGCAGGCAACCCAGGCCGGCAAAGCCCCGGGCATGCAGTTCCAGCCCAGGCCCCACCCCAGAGGCTTTCCTTTGCCTGTCCCACCACTGTATTTTGGAAGCAATGACTCGTCTGGTTTCATAGGTTCACAGCTGGAGAGGAACATACGAGCCTTCGGAGGAATCTGCCTCAAGTCTCACCCACATCTGATATATATATATATATATACACACACACACACATAGATTGATTTCAGAGAGGGAAAGATAGAAACATCAATAATGAGAGCAAATCATTGATTGGCTGCCTCCAGCACACCCCCCACTGGGGATCGAGCCCGCATGTGCCCTGACTGGGAATCAAACCATGACCTCTTGGTTCATAGGTCTACCCTCAACCACTGGGCCACACCGGCCAGGCTCACCCACATCTGATTTAGATAAGGTTTAGATGGGAACTTGGACTTCAGAGTTGATGCTGGAATGTGTGAAGACTTTGTGGGCTGCTGGAATGGAATGAATGTGTTTTGCATGTGAGAAGGACATGCCTTTGGAGGGAACAGGAGTGGAATGCTGTGGTCTGAACCTGGTCCCTTAATGTGGTGAAGCCCTAACCCCCAGGGTGATGGTATTTGGAGGTGGGGCCTTGGGGAGGTGAATAGGTCAAGAGGATGGAGCCCTCGTGATGGGATTAGTGCCCTTATAAAGGAGACCTCAGAGAGCTCCCTGTCCCCTCTGTCATGTGAGGTCACAAGATGTCTGCATCCCGGAAGGAAGCCCTCACCAACCCTGCCAGCACCCCAATCTCAAACTCCCAGCCTCCAGAGCTGTGAGAAGTAAACTTCTGTTTATGAGCCACCCAATCTGTGTGTTCTGTTACAGCAGCCAAAATGTACAGAACAGGAACCTGTGCTGGCCCAGCGGTCCCCCAGGTCCTGGCCAGCACTCATGTGGAGGTGACGCCTTACCCCTGTGTGGCCCTGGCAGGGCTACCAGCTACCTTATGCGGCAGCTCACCTGCCTCACTGTTAGCTTCGGATGGACACAGGTGAGCTAGGAAGGTTCCCAGCTGCCAGAGAGGAAAATGAGGCCCGAATCTCACAGGCAGACAGCTCCTCTGTCAGGGGAGCCTGGGCTAGAGATGGCTCCCGCCCCCTCTCCAGGGCTGGGCCAGGCACAGGACAAGGACACAGGATGGTAGGCATGAAATAGGCCGAGCAGCAGACGTATGTGCCATGAAGGACCTTGTCTAAGAAACTCGGAAGCGCTGGTTCACGCATCCTTCAGACAGTTGCCCAACTGAGCAGTGTGGAGAGTGCTCTGAAATGACTGACTTCCAGGAGGATGGATGGATGGATGATAGATGCAAACACAGAAAGAATCTGGCACACAAAATGCACACCATGAATGTCACCTGGCACAGGGCACCTGGCAAGAATGTGGCGCTGTTGCCATCGAGGCCCAGGTGTGGTGAGTGTCGGATGCTGAGCGCTGCACTGAGCCATCCCACAGGAACAGAGCACCGTGCACGTGGGAGGGGCCGTCCACCCCCACGGGTTTCAGCTCAGAGCCCTCAGAGCCGGGGGTTCCCGCGTCCCAGGTGCGGGGGCGGAAAGACCTCATCCCCGGTGTAAATCACCGGTCCCTCGGGGACAGACACCAAGGCCAGAAGAACAGAGCTCCTGGGCACAACTTTTTACAGCTGCCACGTGGACCCAGGACCGTGGGAACTCACAGAGACAGGGGCTCCGTGTACCCCACGCACCTCGGCCCCAACGACCAGGAAACAGAGCAATGGAACTACATGTGGGGCCGGCGTGCAGCCGCCCCTACTTCTCTCTCTAAACCGGGCAGCTGCTCCCTGCCCCGTAGACTCCCTTTCCGGGTCTTCTGACCTCCCGGTTAGGAAAGCATTTCGAGACCAGAAATTGCTACACACACCTGGGGCGGAGGAAGTGGGTGCCGTGGTCTTGTCCGGGGTCCAGAGCAAGAGCCCCACATCCGCTAAGTCTATCCCCCGGCTCCCCGTCGAGGCACTGCAGGCCGGGCGGACCGTGCCCCGTCCCGTCCTGTCGCAGCGCCCCTGGCACCGCAACACGGCGCGCGCGCCCGCACGGACTGGAGCCCACATCTTCCCTGCGTCCGGCCGCGTCCGGCCGCGCCCCAGCTCGCGCCCTTGCTGGCCTGAGCCCAGGTCCCCGCAGCCCGCGGCTCCGCACGCTAGCCCGCGCCCCAGGACCCCCGAGCCCTCTCCGCGCCCGCGCCTCCGCCCAGCGCCGGTCCCCGCACCCCGCCGCTGCCGCACCCGATGATGTGCACCCCGCCGGAGCGCGTACCTGCCGGTGACTCGCGCTGCTGCGCGGGACGCGCCCCGGCCCGGCAGGGCTGCCCGAATCCCGAGGCGGAATCCCGAGCCGAGCGTGCACCCCGCGCCGCCCGCACCTTCCGCGTGGCCCGCGGCGCGCCCTGCGTCACTCGGCTGGAGAGCGCAGCCTGCCGCGTCCCGCACCGGACAGCCAAGGACAAGCCGCTGCGCCCGGCCTTCCCCAGACTCCTGGCCTGGGCGAGAGCTTGCCTCCTAAGGGGCTAGTCAGCGGCAAGTTTCTCAGTTAAGAGTTCTGCTCAAGCTCTAACCCTTGCGGGGAGGGGGGAGGCGGGCCAGGGGGAGGGGCGTGAGACCCCAGTGGACCTGGGCTGGGTGAGCCCCTCCCACGACGGCCCCCTGCCAGACCCTGCAGCTGCCCTCACTCACTGTGGCAGGTGCCCGCCCCCTCGGGGAGCTCTGCCCCTTCTCAGGGGGACTGGCCGGCGCTGAGTTCTGATTCCTGAAAAGCTGACCCGGCTTTCCCTAAAGGCCCAGCCCACGGTTCTCTCACCCAGCACAGGCCCTCTGCCCTCTCCTTCCTGGCTGCCAGCTCCAAATGCCCCATGACCACTCCTGGGCCCGCTCAGAGTCCAGGGAAGTGAAGTGTCCTGTGACTTCTCCAATCAGGGCCCGAAGGCTGCCAGCTAACGCCTGGCCAACCAGCTTCCCCTCATTTCCTCCCCTGAGTTCGCTGACCGCAGTGCCCAGACTCCTGCCCAGAGCGCCCTCTGGAAGGCCCCTACCCTCCACCTGCCCCTGCTTCCCCACAAAGCAGCCACGGGTCCACGGGCCGGCGGATGTCCCCTGTCTCACTATCCCGCTATCGGAGGTCTCCAGCAGCGGTGGGGAAGGTGCCAGAACCCACCAGAGCCCCGTGTACAGGGCAGCACTTGATGGTTTATTCACACACTTTGGGAGCACCGCGGAGTGGAACAGGCAGCAGCAGGTGCGACTGGGGACGCAGTGGCTCTCCTCTGCTGGACCACACACAGCAGGGCACAGCCCTCCGCCCATCACTGCTGCGTTCTCAGAGCCCGGCCACCAGTTAGCACCAGGAGGTTGCCTGCTGCAGGAGAAAGCTTGTGACCACCGCCACAGCCCGGGGAGGGGTTTGAGACCTGCCCGTGTCGGCAGCTGGGCGTTAGCAGCTGTGTCCAGACCCTCATCCAATTCACCTTCCCTGGGGGGCCATCTCATTGACCGAAGCATGCTGGGCTGTTAATATTCCACGGGACAGCGGTAACGGCAGAGCTGTGTGATGGGCAGGCACACAGCCTTTTCTCCCAACTATCCCTGGCCCCCGTGGGAACCTCGCTTGAGGTGAAGTAGTTCATGAAACAGGCTTCTGACAAAACATCTGTGCCCACGCTGTCCCCGAGTGGCTCCTTCCTTACTGAAAAACCACACGTTGCACAAGAAGGCCCCGTGCCGTCGGCCACACACCACTGCAAGAGCAATTATGAAACATCCTTCCCATAAAAATAAAAAGCGTGACTGTAAAGCGGGAACACAGCATGTACTGGTCTTGATTGAGGGCTGTTTCGAGTTCAGATAAAGTGCCAAGCAGAGGGCTTGTTCGCAGCAGGAACATCTTGCCCAAGATAAAAAGCCTCTTGCTCTGGCAGCCGGAGGAAAACCGCAATCAGGGAGCAGGATGGCAATCTGACCGTGTGGCATCAACATGGTCTGGCTATGAATAATACACAGGAACAGAGCAGAAGGCGGGAGGGCGCGAGGCGGGAGCCAGCGCCCAGAGCTAGAGCCGCAGCTGCAGACTTTCCCGCACGAGGCCGGATGGTAAATATTTCAGGCTTTGCCGGTCCACGGTCTCTGTACTCAACTCTGCCACTGCAGCCAGAAAGCAGCCATTAGCAAAACGTGGATGGGGATGGTGGTGTGCCGATAACACTTTATTTACGAACACAGGCAATGGCTGGTGCTGGCCTGCGGGCTGTTTGCTGACTCTGGTCCAGCAAGAGAGAGCACCGGAGAAAAGTGGGCTTCATGCTGGGGACACCATCGATTTTCTTCATCTCTAAAGTCAACAGGTCACTTGCATTCCAGAACCATCTCATCACCAAAGACTTCCCGTGAAATGCAAAAGTGAACGGAGCCACGGTGCTGCCCAGGGGGGAAGAGGGGTGGTGTAGAGACTGCAGGCACTGGTGTAGCTACTGGGGACACTCTCCTTGCTGCCTGCCTGCTCAGGACGCTCTAATGGGGGGCATGTTTCCATAGCGACAGTGATGACCATGGAGCTGGAAATGGCCCCTCACCTGTGTAATCTCTCAGGACACTTCATCAAATCAGTAAGTGCAGGTCACTCTTCTCTTCTAAACGTCTGTTCCGGGTCTGGATGCAGGTGTGAGCCTGTCGACAGTCCGCTGTCCTTCCTGACCTCTCAGCACCAGCCCCAAGGTCCCTGGAGGAGGTCACCGCTCACACGCTCCCTGCCAGGCGCCATGCTAAGCTCCCCATGTCTGCAGTCAAGACCCACTGTGGCAGGGAACCTCATCCCCTGTTCATTGTGAGAGAGCTGTGGCTCCGGGAAATAAAAGAACTTGCCCAGGGACCACCAAGGGGACCCGCCCTCTCTCTGTCCCTCCCCTACCTACCTCCTCACTCACTCTGGGAGGCCCTGTGGTGAAAGTAAAGACCCCACTTGGAAGACCCCACTCAGGGCGTCAGAGACGGCAGCCCGGCCCACAGCTTGACTTCACGGGAGGCCCCGAGCCGGCCAACGAGCCCGGTGCTCCCAGACTCCCAACCCTCAGAAATGGAGATGATAAATGTCCGTGGCCCTGAGCTGCTAAGTCTGAGGCAGTTCGTGATACAGTCACCGATAGCCCACCTGTACAGCTGGAAAGATGAGATGCTGTGGCCTGAACTAGGTCACCTGGGATGGGGGTGGGGAGTGTGGATGGAGCAAACAGGAGGCCCAGGGCAGGGCCTGGGCCAAGGTGGGGGTGGGGAAGCATCGTGTGGTCAGAACAGCTTTGCCAGCAGGGCCCGAGTGGAGCCCTCTCCTGGCACCAGCACCCTTGGTGGCACCAGCACCCTTGGTGTGACTGCTAGCAACACCCTCCCCCCCACTGTAACCCCTGGGAGTGCTGGACCCGCCCACCTGCAGAGAGCAGAGTTCTCACCTCAGCAGCTCCAGGCTGTGTCCCACCACGCAGGTGGAGCTGTGCACACTGAGCCACAGGGGCCTGCCTTCGTGCTCCTACAGGTGATTGGCAGAGGGCATGCCCTCGGGCGGGCAGCAGAAAGGAGAGCAGGCCCCTTGCCACCCCTGCTGGAGCAGCACCATCACCAAAACTGCACAGCAGCCCAGAACCCTGCAGGCCATCTGGCAACAGGAAGCATCTTCCATCTCCATGGTCCCAAAGTCTTCAAAGAGCCAGTAAGGAGGAGCCGCAATAGGTATATGCACAGGAAATGCTGGTTGGGAGGCTTGGGGGAGCCAGGCAGGTGTGGGCACCTGGCGTGGGCAGAAATGAAGCTCATGACTCAGCTGGATTAGAACTGCAGGATTAGAACTGGACTCAGACAGCACGGCCTTTAGAGATGCCAAATTACTTTTTTTTTTTTTTTAAGAAAGAGAGCAGAGACCATGAGGGCCACAGTGACAACCCCAGAGCACCGTCCATGTGGGAATTCTGTGAATGGGGCCACCAGAGTGACCACTGGGAGGGGAAAGTCACTGGAATAACACAGTTTGAGTAGCGGACGCGAGGAAAGGGCGTGGTGCTCACCTTTCCCAGGGCCACTAAGGCCCAGAAACAGCCATGGTTTCCCCTTCATCCTGGATGTTCCTCGAGATCTCTCCCCTCTCAGGTCAGCAGTCGGACATTGCACAGCCTGCCACAGCCCCAGGTTCTAGGTGACATGGGACCCAAGCCAGGCCAATCCCCAAACTTCCACCTGACTCATTGGGAGAAAGCATTCTTTCTGCTGGGCTCGCTGTTAGAGTACGGCCTGGATGGAGGGTGTGGAGAACCTGGGTGTGGCCATTGGAGGAGTCAGGGCGGGTAGAGGTCCAGCCTGATAATGAAGACTGAGATGCTAGATCAAGCCTGAGTCACCGGGACCTCCAACTAATTCACACCCAGCCACCTTCTCAACCAGCCCACGTGAGCAATTCTGTGTCTTCCTTCTCCCCTCTGTGAGGAGGCCTGACAGGAGCCCAGCCCCAGCTTCAGCCAAGAAGAGGAGCAGATGTGTCCTGCCAGGTGCCCAGACCACCCGGACTCAGGGGAAGTGGTCCCTGCTGCCTGGTGATTCCTCTGTGCTGGAAAATCACATACCCTGAATTTGAGTCCTTGACCCACTCTGAGCAGACCTATGGGGTCTCCACACCCCTCTCCCTCACCCCCATCACCTATGCAAAACCCTCCAGGCGCAGTCCTCTCCTAGGGACTTCCAAGGGACAGGGGGCAGATGCCACTGCCAAGGGACAGTGGGCAGATGCCACTTTTCATAATTGGCAAGGCTAGAGAGTTGGGGCCCAGGCCAAAGCCCTCCCTGGAATGGCTTGCCCCAAACCTGACTGGTCCCTTTGCCTGGGCCACACCAGTCCATGCAGGAGGAGGGGGGCCAAGCCTGGGTCCAACAACCCTAAAGCCTTTTTCTCATCAGCTGCCAACTCAATGGCATCTGTCACAACGCAACATCCGACACCCTGTCACATGCCTGCTTGGCCTCCCCCAGAACCAACTCCTGCACATGCTTGCTTCCTTCCATCGGCCAGCAGCTTCCTTACCTGGAACAGTGGATGATTCTGCACGACCTCCTGGCCCAGCCTGCTCTCCACAGTTCCTGGCAGCCCCTGCTTTGTCCCTGTCACTTGGTGTGGTTTCCCAGTTGGGACAGCCAGAGACCCTCTGCAAGCTCCTACAGCCTGGGCCTGCCAGAGGCTTCCCGCCACTCTATCTGCAGCCGAGCCCAGTGTCAGTACTTTTCTTAGCTCAAGCCTCATTAGTCAGATGGTTCTCTGCCTGCTTGCCAGGTAAGAACTTGGAACGTACTGCTCTGAGATGCCCTATTCTCCAAAAACTTACACTGACCCAACAACCACTCATCCTCACCTGAGCACGGCATCCTTCCTCATTCTCCAGCCTCCAGGCCATCATATACCTGGGCCATTTCCTCCCTGTGCTGGACCCTCAGGGCCCCTGCAGGCCACCACCAAAACCTTTAGCTCTCTGTGACTGCAGGCTTACAAGAGCCATCCCCTCCTACAGATACCTGGGGCAGGTCCCCAGGAAGCCAAGACTAAAGCCAGTGTCTGTTTTAAAGCTCTGACTGGCAGGCCAAAGCCAGGAGAGGGACCTAGTGGGAAAGAGGTCTCAGGGTTTGGTCTTGTCATCCCTAATTCATCTGAGATCCCCAAAGCCTGTCATAATGTAACTTGCAGCCCAGGTAACCTTGAATTTCTAAAAGGTTTAAGGACTTGTGAGGTTTCTGATAGGGCTGGCCCGGTCTTTGGCACCCACCTCATTTCCTTAAATGCCGAAAGGGAGGGAGAAAAGAAATCAACACACCCTAGGACTGTTCTGCACATCGTAGTTCAACAAGATAAATTGTTGTAATTCAGGAGAGTTAAGAGCATCGCGTCTAGTGCTCAGGGCTGGGACTGGAGCTGAGGTTTGGGGCTCGGGACTGGGGGCTCGGGATTTGAAGGTTGGGGGTGGGGGGGCTGGGGACTCGGAACGTAGGGATAGGAGGTCAGGGTTAAGCTCAGGACTCAGGACTGGGACTCGGGGCTAAGGGAGGGTCGCCGAAAAATGACGTCAGGGACCCGCGTTTCCCATGCCGCGCCTGCGCAGGACCGGGCGCTGGCCCCGAGGGGCGGGAGAAGACGGCTCCACTGCGCTGGCGCAGCCCCGCCCCCTCACCGGGAGGCCAATGGACTCGAAGGACACGCCCCTGACGACGCGGGCCCCGCCCCCTGGAGACACGCCGCGGCGGAGCCAAATCCTCCGGGATAGCGGGCAGGTCCAGGGCCGGGCTGGTGGCTGGGGTCCCGGCGACCCATCGCCATGAAGCTAACGCGCCAGATGGTTCTGTCCCGGGCCAAGGCCTCGGAGCTGCATAGCGTGAAAAAGCTCAACTGCTGGTGAGGCCCGGAAGCCGGGGGCCTCCCCGCTGCCCAACCCCTGGCCTGGAGTGGGGACCCCTGTCTGCCCCCCCCCCCCCCCCGGGATTGGGGCCTCCCGTTCGTCACCTCCGCCCTAGAATGGGGCCTCCGCCTGGCACCTCCGCCCTGGGTTGGGCCTTCCCCGCTGGGCACCTGCGCGGTGAGATGGGCCTCCCAGCCGACAGCTCCGCTGTGGGGCGGGGCCGAGAAGGGCCTCTTAAGGAGCCGGTTGGAGGAGGAGGGCGCCTCCAGCCTTCAGCCTCCTGTCCCAGACTGGCCTTCCGGGTCCCAAGAGCCCACAGCCTCTGGGAGGTGCTGCCACCAGCTCAGGTGGCATTGGCTAAGGTCATTCCAGAATTCCCACAGGCACACACCCCACCCTTCCCCGCGGCGGTGTTTCAGACCCAGGCTCCAAACCTGCTATCCTTGCCGGAAACAATTGGGATTACCTGGAGGACTGTTATGGGGCTTCTCCATAGGCAGTGGTTCTCAACCTTCCTAATGCCGCGACCCTTTAATACAGTTCCTCATGTTGTGGTGACCCCCAACCATAAAGTTATTTTCGTTGCTACTTCATCACTGTAATTTTGCTACTGTTATGAATCGTAATGTAAATATCTGATATGCTATATGTGTTTTCCGATGGTTGCGACCCACAGGTTGAGAACCGCTGCTAGAGGGACTGCTGGTTCCTCTGTGGACGGTCTGGTTTCTGACATTGCCAGTCATTGGGAACCAAATCTACTAACAAGGTGGGAGATTAGGTGATTGAAACCATTTCTAGGAGAAAGTAAGAGAATTGAGACTCTCCAGCAATGATTTAGCAGTCCTTTCTGTAACTGAGTCCTCTGGGAGAGGAGCTGTCCCCAGGTGACTCGCTGTCTGGGAGGTGATGATGTAGGTGCTGTGGGGTCAGTGCAGGCTCCAAAGGCAGGACCAGAAGCGCTTCATGAACTCCTGAAGGAGGTACAGGTGTTCACCGGGGACTCGGAGGGAGGCTTCACATGTGACTGTGAACCGGACAGTTCGGGTGGGAATAGGGAGCTCAGCCAAGAGCAGACCTTCCTCCCGAGGGTGCCCGAATATTGCCCACAGTGTAGGCGCTCTGCTTGTTCATTAAAAAGCTCTTCTTGCCCTGGCACATATGCTACTTTGGCCACAAGGTCCCGTCCTTCCTTTTCAATAATGCATGACTTTGTTCTGCATGGGCTGGTCATACTCTTCTCTCAGCAGGAAGAAACAGCAACTCTAATTCGGGCTTTCTAAAGTGTTTCATGAGTTGCATGTTTAGCCTTTGAACTTGGCCTCTTATGAAGACTCCCTCGTTTGTTTACATCGTGAGGGACACGATCCTGCTGCCACAGCCTTGAGAGTGAGTCGGCCTTGTGTCCTGCAAGTGGAACAGCCTCCATTGCTCCTCAGTCTGAGATGCCGCCCTCAGGCACCAAGCCTGTACCCTGTGGTTTTGTTGATAATCTGCCATGAAAGAGTTTTGACACCTTTGTCAGTTGTCTGGGCAAGCTTTTCCTCTGTCATTGAAATCATGGGATCTTAAAATTTGTAAGCATTTATTGTTCTTTTGTTTTTTGCTTTTTAAAATTTCTTTATTGATTAAGGTATTACATATGTGTCCTAATCCCCCCCATAACCCCCCTATTGTCTGTGTCCATTGGTTGGGCTTATGTGCGTGCATACAAGTCCTTTGGTTGATCTCTCTCCCTTACTCCCACCCTCCCCTATCTTCCCTCTGAGGTTTGACAGTCTGATCGATGCTTCTCTGTCTCTGGATCTGTTATTGTTCATCAGTTTATGTTGTTCATTATATTCCATAGCATTTATTGTTAATTTTTGGAGTTATTTCTAATTTTTTTAATTAACCTTGAACAAAATTAATGTACATATGTCTCTTCTTTCCCCAGGGGCAGCCGCCTCACAGATGTAAGTATTTAATGCTGATCCCTGATCCCTGATCCCCGAGTTGTAGCCTCTTCCATAAGAAACTGTTAGGCTGCAGACCTGCACCATTCAGTTCAGGCCGTAGTCAGGTGCTTTGTTCATTTAGCAGTTGTTGTAAGGCAGAGCCACTAGTAAAAATAACATTCTCTAGCACCCAAGTTTATTTTAAATTCCTGTAAACATTTGCTTTAGACACGTCATTGAGAGGCTCCTGTGTCCATGCGGGTCTCACAGAAGAGGGAGCAGATCCCAGTGCAGTCTGCTCTGACCTAGGGAGGAATCCGGGGCCTTGGGGCCTCTGTGGGTTCCTGGACTTCATGTCACCGAGGAGAAGGTTCCTCACTTCAGCTTCTGCTCTTGGTCACGTCCAGCTTCACGCTCCCCCACCAATGGCAGGAAGAGATGGGGCGGGGGTGCGGGGCAGTACACAGGGCTGAGTGAGCTGTGAATAGATTTCTTCTTTTCTTTCTCACCCCCAGAATGAATGCCCTCAGCTTGTGCAGAGCTGAGTGCCAGTCATTCAGTTCTTATCTACTTTTGTAACTTGAACTGTGCCTTTCCTTAAAAACAAAGTTTGAATGTTGCTGAGTCACTGGACTGTCCAGAAAAGCTGATTCCACCTCAGGCAGTAGCGGAAGAGCTGCATATTTAGTAGAAAACACACACACATACACACACACACACACACACGCACACACGCACACACACACACGAGACTCATCACCATTGCAGCAGTAGACAAATCCGTTGCACTATGAAGCATCCTGACCAGACCGTGAACCTGCTGTGGTCAGGGACCATCTGGCTTCATGCCCAGTGAATGGCAGGCACTTAGACACTTGGCGGTTGCACCACTCAACAACCCGACAGGTTAGGGAGCTTGACGGACCCGCCTGGGCCTCTTGCTGCCCTTTCCCACTGAATCAACAGTGTTAATACCACCGAGATCCCGGTTTCAATTCTGTCTCCCTCTTGGCCCAGCTGTGTTGGTGAGAAGGGATGTCCGTGCTTTTCCTGGAGGTCAGGGACGGCAAGGAGGAAGGTTCTCTGTCCAGCTCCCTGAGGTCCTTGGAGGGCTTCTGAAGCTAGGACCGCTCTGTCTTGGCTTCTGGCAGTGTCTGATGGCAAGGCTGTTTGAAAGCTTGAGAGAGAGCACATGTTTCTCCTCCAGGCTGAGGGAATATCTAGGCTGTAGGGTGGGGGGCATGCAGAGCCCACGTGCGCTTGCATAGATAGTGCCAGGTGAGAGGGAGCCACTCTCCGTAGGCCCTGGAGGTGGGGTTGACTGTGGCTCCAATCTGTTGGGCTGCTAGACGTGATGTCACAAGGCCAAGGCCAGCAGTGTTTGCAACCGCTTTCTCTTCCTCCCTAGATCTCCATATGCCGGGAGATGCCCAGCCTGGAAGTGATCACCCTCAGGTACCTGAATGCCTGCTGTCACTCTGTGTCACTGGGGCTTGAAAGAGGAGGGGAACCTAGATGACCCGAAAACCCCAGGAAAATATGGGAGGGCCGCTGGCTCCTTGGCTCCGCCCGAGCTCCACCCTCCTTTCTGCCCTCCGCGCCCCCCGCTGCGTCCCTGCCCACCCTCTCTGCAGGTCAGTGGGTACAGCCCCCCAGGAATGAGCAGCCACCCTCACGGTGGCCACATCTGCCCCCAACAGCCCCAGCCTTTTCTGACCCGGTTCTATCACTGCTGGGAACTCTGCCAGTTTCTCTATCACATGCTCTGTCATCCATGACTTGCCTCTTTTTGCATCATTGGCATTTTAACAGACTAAGGGAAACCCTGAGTGAACCAAATTCTGTCATTGGGGTTCCAGGCAGCTGGGCAGCTTGGAGGATGTGTCCTGAATGCCCCCTACCCACTCTGGGCCCAGGGCCGCAGCTGATGCTGGGATCCCTGCTGCTCGATGCTGGAGAGCTTTCTGCAGGTCCCCCTGTGTAAACCTGACAGGGAAGACAGACTCTCCCTGTATGGCAGTTCCGAAGGTTCTGGAACTATAGGCCCTGGGGTCCCGTGCAGGCTCCCGTGACTTCACTTCCTGATCACAGGGCTGGCCACCCTATTGGTCCCTCCCTTGCCCTCTGCTGGTCCTTTGGGCCTTCCTCGGTCACCTGGTGGATGCCTGTGCTGCCCACATGCACTCACGGCACCCATCCCTGGCCCAAGCCTCTTTGGTGGGTGCCTTCTCGTGGGATGAATGAGCGAAGAATGGGCTACAGCTGTGCCCAGGCTCAGTCCGTTCTCCCACCTGGGCAAGGCTCAGACCCCTGTGCCTCGGTTTCCCTCTCTGTAATACAAGATAATATCAGACAGAGGCTCACGGCGCTGTCTCTGTAGCGTCAACAGCGTGTCCACCCTGGAGCCCGTGAGCCGGTGCCAGCAGCTGAGCGAGCTTTACCTGCGGAGGAACCGCATTGCCAGCCTGAGCGAGCTCTCCCACCTGAAGGGCCTGCCGCGCCTGCGGGTGCTGTGGCTGGCCGAGAACCCGTGCTGCGGCGCCGACCCCCACCTCTACCGCATGACCGTCCTGCGCAACCTGCCCAGCCTGCAGAAGCTGGACAACCAGGGTAGGTGTCCAAGCCGAGCACGCCCCAGCGCAGCCTCCCTCCTCTGCCCTTTCTGCCAAACCCTGACCCCTCCGGGCCTCCCAGACACCTCCTCCTCCAGAGTCTCCCAGAAGGACCCCCGGGCTTGTCCCGGTGATCCATTACGGGATGCAGCCCCACGTGCAGAGCGCAGGGTCTCCGGTGAACCTCACACTTGTCTGCCCCACTGCCGACACGCACTGGGCTGCCACACACTCACCCACGTGCCCTGGATACATGTGAGGTCTGGGTGGGCCGAATGGTGTCACTGCTGGCCCACAGGACCCAGGGGTCATGCCCCTGAGCTCCCCGCTTTGGCTTACCTGGTGTGGCCTCTACCTGTTGGGGGTGTGGTGTTTCACCTGCACCTCCATGGCCCGCAGGCAAGCCTCTGCCTGTGCCAAGGGCGCCTCGTGCTCCGCCTCCGGTTCCGCCCGTTCCCGGGGCTGGACCCTTTTCTGGGTTGTCTGCCTTCTCTCTGTGCTGGTTCCTAATCCTAGTCCTATGTGCAGTTATCTTCTCCCAGATGAACAATTTTAATATAAATAAACTCCAGGGCAATTAAGTCAAATGGAATAAATGCAGTGAATGCTGTTTCTTTTTAAATTTTAATTTGAGGTTTCTTAATGAGTATTTGCTTTTGGGAAGTGCTGAAAGTCAGGTTCAAAAGCAGTCATTGGCCACCTGCCATGTGTCCAGCTCATGCGCGGGCCGGGGCATGGCTGTTGGGGTGGACAGACAGACACCTCTTCTCTAAGGCAGGCTGCTGTGTGCCGCGGCGTGGGACCTGCATGCAGGCGGCCGCTCTGATGCTTTCCCCCTCCTTCCCCTCGAAGCTGTGACTGAGGAGGAGCTGTCCCGGGCGTTGATGGAGGGAGAGGAGGTCACGGCCCCCAGCAGAGAGGGCATGGGGAACGGCAGGCCCGAGCTGTCCTACGCCCTGAGTGCCATGAACGCCGCTGCCGAGACCGGAGGGGACGCGCTGAGCTACGGCGAGGAGACGGCGAGGTGCACAGGGGTCTGTCAGGGTTCGCCCTCTTGAGGAGAGCCAGCAGCCGTGTCTCCCTTCTCTGGGGAGGGAGGGGAGCGAAGTGCCCTGGGTGGTCCTTTCTCACCTGCCCTCGTGGCCAGAGAACGCTCCAGGCACAGCAAGTGCGCGTGCGGAACCCGCCCTTCATGGGTGGCCTGGAGGTGGGGCTCGGTGAAGGGGATCAGTGGGCACCTGGGGGCCAGCTGGCAGAGGGAGTACCAGCTGGAGGAGCCTCCAGGGCAGCGGAGGGGCCTCTGAGGACAGTTGTCTGATTGTCATGGACGTTGTAGAGACGGTGGTTTCCAGCGGGGCTGCCAGGCTCCGTGCACAGCAGGCGAAGCGCTGTCTCTCGCATCATGTGTGTTTAGTCCCCCCACCCTTGACCCGGGGCAGGCACCCCAGGGCCCCAGGGAACCCGAGAGAAATGGGTGGAGCACCTTCCCCCCTCCAGTCGGGTGCTGCTGTCGCTCCCAAAGTGATGGCACGTGGTGGGCGTGTGGCTTCGTACTGGCGAGTGGGAGAGCCACTGTTAGGCGTCTTTTCCTCACTATGCTCTGGGCTCTGGGCACTGACTCTGCAGAAACGGGCCCTGAGCTGCCCAGCCCTCACGCACTGTCGTCACCCCCCACCAGCACACAGGGACAGCTCGGCCTGAAGCCCCCTGCCCGGGACCGGTTTCCTTCCTCCCCACAGAGGGAGGCTGTGAGCAGCCGCAAGAGCAGGGTAAGTGTGATGGGGTGGCCGTTAGCTGCCTCTGCCCAGGGTGTGGGAATTGTGGGAGTGGGACGGGGGCTGGAGACACCACAGGGACTAACAAAGCCAGGCTCAGGTGCGGGTCTCAGGAGGTGGGGGCCCCACAGTCCCCTTGTGTCCTCTGAGTGCACGGTCTCATGGCGCGGTGTGCTGAGCCACGGCCATTCCTGTGGGCATCTCACAGGAGGAAGCTCACCTAGCCCGTGTGCAAAATATCCCCCAAATCTTCATAGCAGACATGGCAACGTTTCCCTGCTTGGATGCAGGTAGAAACCGAGTACAGACACATTGACACACACATGCATCACACATGTCTGAGCACATGTTACTGAGTCGCCCTTGGCCACTTCTGCTTGACCACTGACCAGCTGTGTGACTGAGGGCCAGTGACTCAGCCACTCTGGGCTTCCAGGCTGTGAGCATGAGAGATGGCATGCAGGGAGCCCCCAAGGCAATGAGCGCCACCCCAGAACTGCTGCTGGCACCTTAGGCTGCACGAGTCTCCATCTTCCCATGTGTTAGCGGGTTGCATGGAAGGCCGATCCCCATGACATGGCGTGCTGCTGGCCAGGGCTCTGGGCACGTTATGGTGGGGGCAGCCTGGCCTTGCCGGGGGTGGCACTCAGCCAGTAACTCTGTGCCCCCAGAACAACGTCCTGACTGCCATCCTCCTGCTGCTTCGGGACTTGGACACTGAGGGGCTGGAGGCCGTGCACCAGACCGTGGTCAGCAGGCTGCAGGCTCTGCACAGACAGGAGCTGCAGGAGGACATGGAGTGACCCAGCAGGGACCTGCCCTGTGGGACCTTCTGCTGAAGGCATCTTCCCGAGCACCCAGGAGGTGAGGCCGCTTGCCACAGCCGCGGCCACTGCGGGACCCTAGGCCGAGTCCCAGCACCTGGGGCTTGGTCCTCAGGAAGCCTCAGCCCGCCCTGGAAGGCCGAGCTCTCACTTCGGTGGCACCTGGAGAGGGCAGGAGGGCGTCAGGCGCTGGCTGGGCAGACCCTGCTCCCTCGCCCTCCTGTGCGGGACGCCCTTCTCCCTAATAAACATTTTCCGAAGCCCGGCCTGGAAGCAGGTTTCCTAAACGATAGGCATGGCCTTGGCATTCACGCATTTCCCGCAGGCCGTCTCTGACTCAGTCATGGGGTGCATTTCTGGGCTCAGGAGCCTTCCAGAATTATGGCCTCCCTGCAGACAGACGCCCTCCTCAGATTCACATCAGCAGAGGGTGTGTGCAGACTGTGTGACAGGCCTGGAGGGACAGGCCTGCCGTCTGCTTGGGCATCCAGGTGCGGCCACAGGTGGAGCTGCTGGGCGGGGTAGGACGGCCTCTGGGGAGGGCATCTAACGTGTTCTTCCTCTGGGAAGAGCGGCAGGCCTTTCCGTGATGCCCAGTATCGGGTGGGAATGCTGCAGCCCTGGGGGACTTCCTAGTGCCTCCAAAAGCTGGGGAAGCCCCTCCATGGAAGGGGAGCAGGATGAGCCCCGTCCCCCCTCATGCCCCAACCATTAGAGACAAGTCCGTTCTCGCTGCTGTTGAAACGACTGGAGAGGGAGGCAGGCTCTTCCCTCTGCTCTTCCTCCCTTTGGGGTGGGGCTGTCCCCAACCCTGAGAGCTGAGCTGCCAGCTGTGTGAGAGCCACACAAACCAGAGGCAAGAGCCACGTGACAGCCACGAAGGGCAAGCGTCTGGAAGACCCCAGCTTTCCTTGCTGAGGCTGCACCATGGGGCCAGCTCTTTGCAAGCTGCTGAAGACCTCCAAACTCAGACTGGGGAGACCAAGCAGAGGCGGGGCCTCCTCTGGCGGGACAAGGGGTGAGCTCTGAGCAGTGGGAGGCAAGGGGTCAGTGCGCGGGGTCGTCTGGGAAGGTGGCACAGGCCCCATGCGTGTGCCTTCTTGTCATTGTGGGCTGTTGCTCCCAATAAACCTGTGCCTTGGCTGGAACAGGCTGGGTGTGGTTCCGTTGATTATGAACACCCTCTGTCCCCCGCTCACACCAGTGTCCCTCACACCCTGGTGCCTCTCACTCGGGGACCCTGGAATCGGACTCGGGATGAGCTGCCCGCCTCAGCCCTCGGCCCTTCGCTCTTCACCACCGCCCCCCGACGGTCCACGCCAGAGCAGAGGCTGCCAGCTCCCTGGCCCCACTCCCTGCCACCCGCCCACTCGGTGGCCTTCAGATCCCTCGTGCTGGACCCGGGGCAGCACGTTTACCCACGGCCTCTGGTCTTCAACAGGGCGCCTGGCGGCCCCCACCCTTAACTCCCGCATCCTGAAAGCAGGAATTTCGAGCCCAGCAGGCTTGGCATACACCCCGTGTCCTGTTAGCCCCGTTAACGTAGGACAGGAGACCCAGGAGGGCACGTCACTCGTCTGCCGGGCACAGCCCACACTCACGGCAGGCGGAGCAGACCCGAGGCCCAGCTCCAGAAATGAGCGCCAGGAGGTGAGGCTGGTGTGGCCCCGGCACAGGGCCAGTCCCCCCAGCCCGCTGTCCCCCTGGAGTGACCGAGGCTCCCTGCCAAGGCCTGTCAGTACATGAAGGCAGCCAGAGGGATGAAGGGCCCAACCTGGTCCCTAGAGCCACCGAGCCAGGCCCAACCAGGAGACCTCTGCCCAGGACCCCCCCACATGGCCTGTGGGCCCCCAAGGCCAGGGCCTCCCCACCAAACCTCACAGGTCCCAGCCCCTCATCCTGAGCCTCTGTGGGCTCTGAGGGCAGGAGCGCAGGCTGGAGCATCCCTGGACGAGGTGCCCAGGTAGCCACTGTGGGGAAAGACGTGGACAGTGCAGTGAGCTCAGGAGACAGGTCCCGCCAAAGCGTTACCCCGGTGTCCAATCAGCTCATCCCCCCGGAGCCAGCACCATGCTGCGGATCGAGGCTCTCGCTGCCCCGAACTGATGGATCAGCCTACCGCCCGTCGTGGTGGTGGTGAAGTTTCTGGCTGTTATCCCCTCCCATTGCCCACCCCCACCAGGGTGTGCCAGCAACCTCACTCATCAGCCACTGCCCTGGCCGGGACCCCTGGCTCTGCTTCAGAAACCCCAGTCCAGGCTAAGTCTGGGGGACCGTTCAAGGTCAGACTCGGAGCCCAGGAACCAGGCTCAGAAGTCCTCATCCTGGGGGAGGCCAGGCATGTCACCTTTAGGACAGGGCTGGGGGCACACAGGTCACCCCTTAGGATAGAGATGAGGGGCTCAGGACAGGGCCAGTGGAGGCTCAGGTCACCCCATCGGCAGAGGGGCCTGCTGGTCCTGGGAAGTGAGTGTGGATCCTGGGAAGAGGGTGCATGTCTCCGAGACCCCGACTGGCCCTGGAGCCACAGGAAAGCCCCGAGCCAACCGGTTGCCGACCACCATCAGGACCGACCTCCCTCCAGTCCCACGGGCCCTGCTCTGCAGAGACGGAGCGTCCACTGTCGGGTGAGTTTATTCCTACAAAAGATGGCAGGCTCTGCTCAGCCAGTGTCCAGTGCACAGGAGCAGGGTCACAGCAAGGCCCCTGGGGACAGACCCCCTTGGCACACAGACGGCGCTGGACCCCAAGGGCCAGTGGGGGTGAAGGGCCACCGTGTGGAGAGACTCAGGACCATGCAGGGGTCCAAGGAGGAAGGACAGTGTTGTCCAAGCTAGGACGTCCCGTGTCCCCCTGGAACGGAAGGTGGTGCTCAGGGTGCTCAGTCCTGGAGGATGGGGCCATGATCCCCCAGGGCAAGGCTGAGAGGCCACAGCCTGCCCACTGCCTGCCTGCCCGCAGGCGCCAGGGGCAGCAGCCTGGCGGGGAGGGCGGGGCGGCCTCAGAAGCCCTTGTCGATGCTCAGGGTGCGGCGGGTGACGTGCTCCAGCTCCCCGGACACGTAGTCGGCCATGCTGATGCGGTAGTGCGCCAGCATCTTCAGCATCAGCCGCAGGTTCAGCCACCACTGCTCCCGGGGCATGCGGTGCCTGGGGCCGGGCGGGACTGGGGTCAGGGCACCTCCTTGGCCAGAGCCCAACCCAGCACCACACCCCCTCCTCTGAACCCCAGACCCTGCCCAGCCCCCGACATGAGTGGCCCCTGGCAGTGGTGGCCCTCCGGGGTCTGCACCCAGGACGGGCTCAGCACCAGGGGCAGAGTGGGAAGCCTGTGCATTCGGACCTGACAGTCCGGCTGGCACACCCCAACCCTCCCCTGTCCCAGCACACCAGCCGGGGGAAGTCAGGGCCCCGGGGTCCACCCTCACTTCAGAGGGACTCACTCAAAGTCAGTGTCCTTCTTGAGCTCGGTGACAGGGCTGAAGGCCACCGCCTTCTTCTTAAGGCCAATCACGCAGGCCGAGTCGGGGGCGTTGGCGAACACCCGCCCTGTGGACACAGGCATGTGCTGCAGCCACCCCCAGGGCCTGGCCGAGGCGTGGTCCGCCGAGCTGCCACCCTACGTACCGTTGCGGTAGACGGCCCGAAGCTTCTCGGACATCCAGAGCATGGCCTTCACCCCCAGCTTGGTCCCGTAGTTCCGGTCGAATGGGGTTGGAGCCCCGCCCTGCAGACACAGTGGGTGAGACTACCAGCCAGCAGGGACGAGAGCCAGCCGAGGCAGGCCTAGTCCCCGCAAGTCCCAAAACTTGGCCCCGCTGTGACCTCAGGTGAGCTCTCACACAACACCCCCTGCCTGCAGCACCCCTGTCCCTCTTCCACCTCAAATCTGGCCTAAAAGCCACTTCGAGAGGCCAAGGCAGTGGGCTAACTAGTCACCAGATGGGATGACTCTGGGACTATGCATGTGGCAGCAGATAGGTCCCTGTGAGCCAGGAACCCCCAGGGGAGAGCAGCCTCGGGGTGCACACAGCCCTCACATCGGGCTGGGAAACCCCACAGCTCCAGCTCCTTGCAGGGCCGCTAGGAGGCTAATGCAGGGTGAGGATATGGCATGGAGGTGACCACAGGGGCCCTGGCCCTGGCCCTTCCTAGCTAGTGGGGAGGCCTCAGCAGACAGGAGCGTGGTCTCCCCACCCGAAGATGATGAGCACTTTGCCAGGGGAGTGAGGACGAAGCAGCCAATGACCTGCTCCACAAAGATGTGCATAAAGGAAGGTCTCACGCTGCTGTGTCCTGACCCCTCGCCGAGGCGCAGAGGGAGGCAGGGGGCCAGGGGCCGCGCTCCCCACGCCCTACCTGCTGCAGGTGGCCCAGGACGTTGGTCCTGCAGTCGAAAATGCCCTTCCCCTCGGAGGAGTAGAGGTTGTACAGGAACTCCGTGGTGTAGTGATCGTGGCATTTCTCGTTTCTGGGGAGAGGGAGAGGGGGCCTGAGTGAAGTGGGGCCCGGCTCAGGCCTCGCTCACTGCTGAGCCTGCTGGGCCAGGACACGGGCCCCTGGGAACGCTGACCCCACCCACCCCTCTCCAAGGCCACCTCCACCTCGCTGACCCCACGGCCAGGGTCTGGAAGCACCTGCCTCGCGAGGCTTGGGCCGACCCCCCCCGGCCGGGGCCCAGGCCCACCCGCGGCCTCACCGCAGCACCAGGCCCCTCTGGATTTCCGTCTTCATCTTCTCCGTCATGTGCTCCACGTTGGCCTGCAGGAGTGAGCGACACGGTGAGCCGGGGCCGGGGCAGCAGCCGTCACTGCCCCGCTGCAGCCAGAAGGCAGGCTGTCTGGGCAGGAATATTCCAGGCCGACTGACAGCTAGAGCCAATGTGACCAGGGGTGATAGGGGGACCCGGGGCCTGCAGGTGGCAGAGGGCGCTGAGAGGTATCGGTTGGGCCATGAGGCCACGGGAGCCACAACATGGACACAAAGTGGGAGATTGCAGGAGGAAAGGGGTGCAGGGTCTCAGGCCAGGCCCCCTCACAGGCAGTGAGCCCTGCCTGGCCAGGCCCAGCCTCTGCACCAGGAGGGGACCTGCTCAGCCCCGCGGAGGGAGGAGGCTGAGGCTCAGCTCACCTTTAAGTCTTGGATGTTAAAAGGGTCCTCGAAGATGTAGGCGGCGTCGGCCCCCACGGCGATGCCGGTCACGGTGGCCAGGTAGCCACAGTAGCCGCCCATAGTCTCCACGATGAACACCCGGCGCTTGGTCCCCGAGGCCGACTGCTTGATTCGGTCACAGCTCTGGGGGGGGGGGGGCAGGGGTGGTCAGGGTCCTCCCCAGTGGGCAGCCGGGACCCGCTATGCTGTGGAGACCAGGTCTCTCCCCAAAGCTGACGGAGGGTCACAGGAGGCCAGGGCAGTCCCACGCCCCACGTGCCCCGGGGACGACAGGAGCGCCACTGGCTTCTACTCGGTGAGGCCAGGGACCCGCTGAGAGGTCTTCCCTGACCTGCAAGGGGGTCACTGCGGCCAGTGAGGTCACTGCGGACTGTGGCCTTGGATGCCAAGGACGATGGGACACAACAACCCTAACTCGGAACAGTCCAGCGTGTGAAAGAGAACTGTAACGTTAAACAGAGAATCGGGCAAAAGGAAATAAAACATAGGCTCCTGGGGTCTGGCCCAGGAGGCCCTCCCTACCTCCATGGCGGCGTTGACGGCGGTGTCGGAGCCCAGGCTGAAGTCTGTGCCAGGCACGTTGTTGCTGATGGTGGCTGGGATGACGCACATGACGATGCACAGCTCCTCATAGGAGCCGCGTGCCTCCACCAGCTGCAGCACCCCCTCGTAGGCCTGTGGGGGGCGGGGGCGCAGGACCAGAGAGTTTGGGCTGGGGCAGGGGACGGGCCCCACCCAGGAGCTCTGCAGCCCCTTGGGCCAGGGAAGTGGGGCCCAGGGAGGACAGGAAGGAGGCTGGCAGGGCCTGCCCCGACCCCGTCCACTCCCTGCAGTCTGCAGGGGGCTCGGGCTCCTCCGGGAAAAGCAAGAACGTCTGCCAGTCACGAGGGCTGCCAGCACCCGGGTCACACGGCGGTGCCCACTGCTCAAAGTCCACCCAAGACCACCCCGTGCACGGCCACCACACAGGCCGCCTGCCCAGAGCGCCCCACCCCCACCTCAGGGGCCAGACGCGAACTGCTCCCTGTCCTTCAGCCGGAGCTGCCCTGCTCCTCCCCCTGCCGTGCTCCCCCCACCCCAGCGCCTGGGCTGCCCGCTTCCATCTGAACTGCGAAGCCTTAAGGCAAAAACCCTCCCCAAACCAAGACCCTGCCAAGAACCTCCCTGCACACGGGGCTCCTGGAAGGGCCACCTCAGCACCCCAGACGGCACCCCTGCGGCGGCCTCACCTCGAAGCCTCCGATGACCAGCAGGGCGTGGATGTTGTACTTGCGAATGTTTTCCACGATTTTCTCCATGTAGCTCTTGGGCAGCGTCCTGCAGTGGGAGACAGTGAGACGAACTCGGTGTCTACACAGACCGCCAGGCCGGAAGTGCACACACTGCACTGACCTGCGCCTGACCTGGTTACAGGCGGAAGCAGAGGCTCCGTGCCTGAGGCATATGGGGCACGGGGCCCGCCAGTGCCCCTGCCAGGCACTTGTCAGGTGATGGAGGAGCCCCTCCCCCCTGTGGCCTAAGTGAGCTCTTAGCAGACATGGGGCTGCCCAGCAGCCTTCCCCTGCGCAGGTGACCCCAGGTGAGCCCTCAGCCAGGAAACCCAGGCCGGAGGCTCGCGGCAGTTCTCAACCTGTGGGTCACGACCCCTTTGGCGGTCGAACGACCCTTTCACAGGGGTCGCCTAAGACCATCCTGCATATCAGATATTTACATGACGATTCATAACAGTAGCAACATTACAGTTATGAAGTAGCAACGAAAATCATTTTATGGTTGGGTTACAACATGAGGAACTGTATTTAAAGGGCCAGAAGGTTGAGAACCACTGCATAGCATGCCCTGGCAGGTCACCAGCCAGAGGGGGACCTAGCCCAGGGCCCAGGGTGGGTTTCCCCTTGCAGCCCCCATTCTCCCCGCTGAGCTACACTCTGATCTCCCAGCCTCCCGTGGCAACCAGCTGCCAGCCACTCACCTCTTGGTGCCCAGCATGGAGCCTCCACGACCCAGCCAGCCGGCCACATCGTGCCAGCCCACCTCTTGCACCTGCAGGAGGGAGGCACAGCTTCAAGGGGACAGGCCAGAGGTGCTAACGGATTCCATCTCAGCATCTCAGGTGACGGACCTGTGCCCAGGGGCAGCATGCCCACAGGGGAACAGAGCAGGGTCCCGGGAGCCTGGCCCAGGCAGCCGGCCTGGACCCCATTCCCCCTCCCTGGGAGCTCGCCCCTCGCCCTCATCTTCTGATCTGTCTTCTTCATGGGCCTGAATTGGCCAATCCCTGCGTTTCGGCATCCAGAGCCCCTGGTTTGTTTGTAAGCAAGCTGGGGGAGGAGGGGAGGGGAGGTAAAAATCAGCCAATGACCAGGACACCCACCACCTGGCACCTACCTGACCCTTGGCCAGGCCTTCAAAGCCGTCGTGCACCACATACACCGTGTGACCCTGGGAAATGCCGGAACGCACCGCCGAGCGCACGGCCGCGTTCATGCCAGCCGCCGGGGCCCCCACGTTCAGGATGGCCAGGGAGAACTGGGTCTTCGGAGAAGGGGACAGAGACAAGAGCATGAGCTTGGGCTGGGAGAGACGGCTGACCACACAAAAGTCAACGAGAGGCACCAGGCCCCCCAGGAGTGACAAGGATCTGTCCTCAGGGCGCCACGAGCTGCTGAAGAGCAAAAAGGCCGCAGTGCAGGCCACGCTCAGAACCTGCAGGCCAGGCCACAGGCATTAGCAGGATGTGGTCACTACGGGGCTAGCGCCCCTGTGGTGGCAGTAGGACGGGTTCGGGCCAGAGTCCACTCCTGCCCGAAGCCTCAGCTATCACCCCACACTCAGGGGTCAGCACCAGCACCTCAAAGTCCTTGGTGAGTGGTACAGAAGCAGAGAGAAAGGCCTCGTTAAGTACAAAGAAGCAGGTGACACTACTCGGGCTAATTTAACCTGATCTAGCCAAAATAGTATCACCTCAACCTGGAATCGATGTAAGAAATTACTAACAGGCCCTAGCCAGTTTGGCTCAGTGGATAGAGCGTCGGCCTGAGAAATGAAAGGTCCCAGGTTCGATTCCGGTCAAGGGCACATGCCCAGGTTGTGGGCTCGATCCCCAGTGGGGGGTTTGCAGGAGGTAGCCGATCAATGATTCTCTCTCATCACTGATGTTTCTATCTCTCCCTCTTCCTTCCTCTCTGAAATCAATAAAAATGTATTTTAAAAAAACAAAACACAAATGTTTTATAAAAAAAAAAAAAAAGGAAGAAATTACTGACAGGCTATTTCACATCCATCTCCCACACCATCCTGGGCACCCGGCCTCATGCCCAGTGCTCTGTGGCCACATGTGGCCATGGCTTCGCCAGGCAGTGCGGCTCCAGTGGCCCTGGTAGCATCCCGTTGCCCCAGAGGGGGGCACACCCCAGCCAGTTCCGGGAGGGGACTGCAGCCCCCTCTGCTGTGTGGGGCCTGGAGAGATGGACCGGGAAAGGAGACGCGAAGGTGATGCACTCCCCAGGCTAGACACACTCTGCAGGGTGCCCTCAAATCGGTGACATTAGTGACAATGGCCACAGCATTTACCTACCCCATGGCCTCTGCTGAGAGGCAGCTGCCACTCCCTGTGTCGGCCCCCCATGGCCGAGGCTCCCAGGGCAGCAGATACAGGACCCCACCCTCCAACACTGTGTTAAGGGGACCCTGTCCTTGCCCCCCAGGACTTCAGAAACAAGTCCTGCTGTCATCCTCATCTTGAGGAGAGGCCATTCCCCCAGTTTGTAGTTGTCTTGAAGGGGCTCATGAATGTCAGATCCCTTTTCTCCTGAACTAAGTTTATAAGCCTGACTTAATTTCTTGCAACTGTCTGGAAAGCGACTGGCCACCATAATCCCCAGGCCCGGACACTGGCTGTCTGACATCTGCTGGTCCAGCAGAGGCCGAGCCTGACCCTCCCAGCTCACAGTTCAGACGCCACACAGGAGGGAGGGGCCCAGCCCAGCTGAGTCAGCTCGGAGCTCCGTTCCCCATGGGCAGACCCTGACCCCACAGGCTCTGCCGCTCACACCACCTCACCTTCTCTTTGGAGACCTTCTGGTGTGCAAGCAGCTTGTAAATGTTCCAATTGTTCTCAAAGCTCCTGGAACGAAAGCCGGCATGCACCATGAAGCCCACACCCACAGCCCACTCCCAGCCCCCAGCCAGAGCCCATGGTGCACCCCACCTCCTCTCTCTTGTTGCCCCAAACCTGGGCCGGATGCCATCACTGGACGGTGGAACACCCCATAAAACACGCAATGCCTCTCAGCTAAGCCAGGACCCACATCCAACCTGCCCGGAGTGGGCAGCTCCAGCCCACCCCACCCCACAGCCTGCCTGCTTCCCTCTGCAGGGACCAGTGAGGCCCCGTGGCTAACTGCAGACTGCTCGGCCACGCACGCGTGGGAGGAAGGGTCTCAGGCGACGCAGAGGCCATCTCTACAGCTCTGATGTCCCGCATGTCAGGGGCTGGCTGTGTGCAAGCTGCCAGGAGTCTGCGTGGAGCGAGCCCATGCGGCTCTCACCTGCCACGGAGCTGGATGGCCTCGTCAAACCTCTTCTCATCCATGGCCTTCTGCACCTCCTTTGTCTTAAAGAAAAGGACAAGCACAGACTGCAGGAGGAGCCTGGAGCATACACAGCCGCCACCTGGCTCGGTGGGCCTGTCCCAGGCCTGCCCAGCAGCGGTCACTGCCAAGGCCAGCAATCAGGAAAGCTGGCCGAGGCCAAGCGGGCCCTACCCGGCCTGGCCAATGGTCCTCCCTGGCCACCCTCGCTCCTCCTCAGCCCCTAAACCCCTCCCCACCCAGGGCCTTGGGAATGGAGGCTGAGGCCCGTCTGGCCCACAGGCCCACAGCCAATGCCCAGCCTGCTCAGCAGCAGAGCTGGTGGAAATCATGGCAGGACATTCTTTCAAGAGAAGCCTCAGGGAGGCCCAGTCTCCCACTCGTGTGCCCTCTCACCCCACCCTCCCCTGGCTGCAGGGCCCCCCAAACCTGTGGAGCCAGGGCGAGATCCCCACACCCAGCCTCTCAGCCTCTCTACTCTCACCTCCCACTCTCTCTTCCAGTGGCCCCTGCTCCAGCCACATCGAATGTCCCCACACCATCTGCCAGAATTTACCCAGCGGCTCCAGCCACCCACTCCTCCTCCCTCCCATCTTTGCCCCAAATGCCTACCCCAACCACCCAGTTTGCAAGGTGGGTCCATGGCCACTGGCTCTGGGAAGCTAAGTGACCTCAGCTTAGCTCCCCCCTCTCTCAGGGCTCATCCCACACTGTGGACATGCTCATTCCCCTCCCCAGGACTGCAGGCTTCAGACACCCTGAGGCCCGCTTGGGGGGGATGGGGTGCACACCCAGACGGCCGGGACATGTGACACATGAGGAGGCGAGGCTGGGAAGGGGCTGTGCGGGCAGCCTGCTGGAGCCCTGAGGGGCCTGGAAGGACAGGTAGCTCTGGGGGGAGGGGAGCGCCAGAGAGACACGAGGCCGTATACTCACCACCTGCACGCACTCCATGAGGGGCAGCCGCACAGACTGGTTCCCTGACAGGCTCACCACGCAGGCCGGGGTGTCAGGTGTGCCCTCCAGCAGCGCCATCACCGCCTCCATGCCCATCTTGCTGCTCTGAGGGGGAGGAGCGGGGCTCAGGCAGGTGCAGCCCATCCTCAGAGTGCACACACACACACGCACACAGACACAGGCATGTGCACACATGCACAGATACCGGCATGTGCACACACACATGTACATGCAGACTCGCTTGGCCCTTCTCCGCTCTGAGGGCCACACTGAGCCAGCCCCCACACCATGTACAAACCCTCAATTATCAGAGCTCCCCCCCACACACACACTGGCCAAAGCTTCTAGAACAAATGGCGACAAACAGTGACTTAGTATGACCACCATTCACAACAGCCCATCCAGACACTGGTTCACGGGGTCTCACAGAGCTCTGCTAGGAGGGTGTGGCCCTGCCCCTCAAGGCTGCAGTGACACCACTCGCCCACGGCCGCTCAGCCTGGTGGGAAGGGCAAGGGCTGGAGCCAGGCTTTCAGGGCTCTTTCTACCATGACGAGGTTTCTGATGGGGCTCCTGTACGTCAGGGCTTTCCTGTGTGCGTGTAAATGATGAATGCGAGCTGGTGGGCTGGGCCAGCTAAACCACGTAGGGGCTGTCCTCCGTGGGAACAAATCACAAATGCAGGTCCTGGCAACAGCGACAGACAGGTGTGCAAGAAAGCGAGGCTGAGCTCTGCTCAGTGAGAGTGGCAGGCTGGTCCCGCCTCCTGCTGCTCCCGCAGACAGAGCCCAGGTCTCTGGATTTCTGCACGACTTGGGAGCAAGTCTCCACCTGCGCGGGTTTGTTTTAGTAACAGCCACAGAAGAAAGTGCCTGTCCCCCTCAGAGCACCACACTGTAGCTCGTTCGGGAAGACTGGGGTTCCCTGAGCTCAGGCGTCTCCCCTGTAACTCGACACAGTGTGCGTGCAGGTGTCACCCTGAAGAACTGGCACAGGGACCAGTGAACAATGCCGCCGCTCTGGCTGCGAGAACAAACTGCCTTCGCCTCTGACCCAGGCATCTCGCTCGTGTCTCCCACAGGCTCCCACGAAACGGCAGCCGGCCTGCTCTCCTGCAAGCCGGGGAGGCCCCGGACCCACCCCGGCCATCTCTGCTGCCCAGGCTTGGTGGAGGGTCGGCGCCTGCCCCTTATGTCCCAGACCCCTCAGGAGATTGTCCTGAGTGTCCCCCAGGCCTCACATAGAGTGCAGAGGTGCCTGGCCAGGTGGGCAAGGCCCTCTGAGGCCAGTGTCCCCACTGCTCTGCGGGGGACTGAGGAGGCCACGGCCTGCTCAGGGCAGTAGAGCGGCCTCAGCTCTCCGAGGATCAGAGCAGGCGATCCAGCCTCATGCCAGGACAGGGGCCCAGCCCTCGCATACAGGCTCATTACCACCCATGGGGCTGCCCCTGGCCAGGCCCTGTCTCCATCGTCTACAACGTCTACAACAAGATTCCCACTTTGCAGAGGACAAGAGGGGCCCAGCAGTAATCAGAATGACAATAGCACCCTCAGGCCAGAATCCAGCCCCCTCCTCCTCTACCCCCCAATCCCCCCGCTCCCCAGCCCCTCAGTGCCCCCCGGATAGGAACTATGCTATGGGCTGGACTCGGAACCATCAGACTCGGACCCAGGAGGACCCTGCGCAGGCCTGGCCCCTGCCACCCTGCCCTCCTCTCCCAGGGACCTGCCACAGCCGTTCCCAGGAGGGCCGGGAGCTGCTGACTCATGGGGCAGGGACAGGCTGGCCAGGAGGCAAGGTCCCCACCCAGGTCTGCGTTTCCCCTCACAGAGAAACGGAGGGGCCACACCTCGGTCTCACCCATGAGCACCGGCACGGTGAGGAGATGCTCGCACACACCACACATGCATGCCCCCTCCGCCCCCCATCACACAGGGACCAGAGCAAAACCCCACCTACCAGGATGCGGTCGAATGCCGAGGGGGTCCCTCCCCTCTGCACGTGGCCCAGCACGGTCACACGCGTGTCGAAGCCCAGCCTCTGGACCACCAGCTGCTCATTGGGAGAGAATAAAGGGGGTCCCTGGGTTCGGTGCCCACCTCCACTGTCTCACCACCCACAGACCCCAAGCCCTGGTGCCTGCCCCTCCCCACCAGGCCTCAGGGATTCTGGCATGTCAGGGTCCCCAAAGAGCCAGCCCAGGGTTCATGCCCACAGATGTGTTGCTATGTACATGTGTTTCTATGTGTGGATGTGTTTCTGGGTACACGAGTGTGTGTTTCTCTGTATACGTTTCCATGTGAGTGTGTGGGTGTTATTTCCATATACAGGGTATATGTCTGTGTGTGTGTTTCCATGTGAGTGTCTGGATGTGTTTCCATGTATGTGTGTTTATGTTACCCGTGTGAGTGTGTGGACATGGAGTCCCAGGCGGGCCTGGCCTGCAGGGAATATGTCTGAATGAAGGCTGCTGCTGGTTGGTGACGGCCAGGCCCAAGCAAGGGAAATGGCCTTCAGCCTTAAGAGCAGAGGTCAGTGGAAAGCAGCCAGTGGGTGGGGGCGCCCAACAGGTGTGGGGGAAACCTTGGCCTCTGGGGCCAGGGCTTCTTAGGGGGCCCAGGCACCCCACACACATCTGTTGTCACTGAGGAAGCGCTCCAGGAGGGGAAGGAGCCCAGCAGATGCTTGGGGACAGAGATAAAGGGGGCCCGACCCGCTGAGCCCCACCCCTCTCCCACCCACACGATCCAGGCCGCTCTGGGGCCCCTCCTGCACTCACGTCCTTCACGTAGCGGGAGGTGATGGGCTTCCCGTTGCGGTCGATGGCGCCCTCGGCGATGATGATGATGTTCAGCCGGGACCCTCGGCTTCGGGTCTGGGTCAGAGACATCCGGGAGCTCAGCAACCTCAGACACCTGTCCCGACACCCACCCTCCCGGGGGTCCACACCGCAGGGACCACCCCCGGTGAGGAGCGGCCGACAGGGACCCTGTGGCCCTCCTGGAGGCGGGGAGAAGCAGGTGGGGGGTCCTTGCCACAGGCTTGGGAATTGGGGGGCAGCAAGGGAAGAAGGGGGACAAGTGAGCACGCCGTTCCCACTCACTTGGCCGAGCCTCTCGCACATGCAGTTCTCCCAGCCGTCCTCGGGGGGCGCCTCGGGGATGAAGAGCCAGTCGGCCCCAGAGGCCAGGGCAGATACCAGGGCCAGGTACCTAGAGGAGCGGAGGGGCCACCTGCTCAGGGCTGGACCCAGCACCCCGGGCCCCAGACCCGAGTCCCCTGAGCCTCACCTCCTTTGTCCTCCCTGCATCCAGCCCCAGAGGCAGACTCCCACCCCCCAGGGCACACCCAGTGTTGGATGAGGACCTGCCCTGTGCCAGGGGCCATGGAGGCGCCACACCCTGGCTCCTGCTCCCCGTCGCCCCTGCACCTCCAGATGGCAGGGCCCCCTTACCCGCAATGCCGCCCCATCACCTCCAGCACAAACGTCCTCTGGTGGCTGTGGGCACCGAACAGAGAGAAAGGTCAGTGTCGAGCCTCTGGGAGCTGAGCTGCACGGCCCGCCTCACAGGCCAGCAGAACCAGCCTCCCTCGAACCCAGGGGCCAAGCCACGCTCCAGCAGACCAGTCCCCTCAGGAGTGCCTGGCGACACTGGACACCAGAGCAGCAGGACCGACCACTCTCCTTATTCCCATGGTGGTCACGTGTCTGAGCAAAATGTGGCCTTGGGTTCCTGACCCGCCTTCGCGCTGGTTTTCACCGACCTCTGCTCTGAGGGCTGAAGGCCATTTCCCCTGCCCTGGTCTGGCCGTCACTGGCCAGCGGCAGTCGGATGACCCCCCTGGGGATGTGCCAATCCCCAGGGCCCCTGCTGACCCTGCAGAGGGCGGCCTCGCCCCTCCCAGGAGGACAGGATCCCCAGCCTGCCCGCCTCGCTTGCCCGCCTGGCAGCCCGGCCGGGCCAGTGGGGGCTGGGGGCCCCGCTCACCTCTGGGCGGTGGTGGTGATGGCGTCGATGACCTCCATGATGCGGTGCAGGGCCGAGTCCGTGCCGATGGTCATGTCGGTGCCACAGAAGTCATTGTCGATGGAGCCCACCAGCCCCGCGATGTTCAGGTGGGAGTAGGTCTGAGCCGTGCTCTCTGAGATCTTGCCTGCGGAGGAGCAGCGGAGGCCAGCTGAGGCCCCACTGGCCACAATGGGGGCAAGAAACCCCACCTCTCACCCCCGTCCACCAGGCAGCGTGGCCCAGGAAGGTGCCCAGGCTCAGCTCCCCCTACCCGGGTCCTGCAGTGGGACTCCCACGAGGGGAGGGGCCACTGAACCCCTAATGCTGTGTAGACTCATCACCCCGAGCAGGAGACCTCCAGGGCAGTCTTAGGGTAACCGCACCCCACTTCCAGGCTCCACACGAGCGGCACAGACTGAACTCCAAGCGGGCTTTCCAACTGGCAACCTTGCAGCTATGTGTCTTAGGGTGTTATCAAACGTTAACTCTTACACTTCTGCAAACTATGACAACGTCCGTAACCCAAGTCCAGAATCAATTACAGACAAGACTTGTCCACACAGCGTGGGGTGAGTCAGCCTGGGACTGCTGTCCACCCTGCCTGGGGGTCCCTGATGCTGGGCTCCAGGGGCTGCGGCTCAAACACTGACCTCACTACCAGCCAAACCCAGCTGACAGCTTCTGTAGCTGCCCAGGGTCGTCTGACCTTGGGCTGGGCCAGGCCCACTCCTCTGGCCAGCAGCCAGGCAGCGTCTCCCCGCCTCCCCTCGTCCTGCCTATCCCACTGCCACCAGCAGCGAGGCAGGCACTGAGGCCTCCGAGCCGCACCCGCCCCCCCCCCCCCCCCCCCCGCGCCAAACTCCCCTCCCAGCCGGCTCTGGCCACTGACCCACCTTCCTTCACCAGCTCCTCCAGCAGGCTGCCCCACTCGCTGCGGAAGATGTTGGCGCCCGTGAGGCTGCCATCCCCACCTATGACGCACAAGTTGGTGATGCCGCGATGGACCAGGTTGTAAGCGGCTGCCAGGCGCCCCTCCCGCGTGGTGAAGGCCTTGCAGCGGGCACTGCCGATGATGGTGCCACCCTGTGCAAAGGAGAGAAGAGCCTTGACCAACAAGCCAGCAGAAGGGACCTGTACTGGGGGGTGTGGGGGGGCTGGTGGACCCTGCAGAACTGAGAGGGTGAAGTCCAGGGCCTCCTCCAGAAGCCTGGGCCGGGGTCCCCTTCCCCGGGCCTTCCTCCTGGAACATACCAGGAGGAGGAGAATATCCACCTGTCAGTCTTGGGAAGTTCAAAAAGGGTAACCAAGTGAGCAGGCCCCCTGCCCACTGTGCCCACCGACCCATTTGTGGCTCATGATAATGACTGGTCACTTGAATAAGCCGGGTGTCACCAGCTGGCCTGGGGTAAACAGGTGACAAGGCCTGCACCCCTGTCCCAGCTCTGTGGGAGGATGAGGGTCTCCCCACAGAGACATGATTCCAAAACCACCACTCCTAGGAGTCCTGGCCCAGCAAGGTGCCCGCCCCTGCCCAGTCAGCTGGAGGGAAACCTGGGCCTTGGCCACTGGGCGGGTCAGAGTGGTGACGAAGGGGAGGCTACTCAGATGCCGCACCAGGCCTTGTCCAGCATCCCCTCCTCCCTGCACCCTTGGCTGGAGCTGAGAGTGAACTCTTGTAGTGGAGGCGCCCCCGGGCCATTGCCACTCCACAACCCACGGCAGCCAGATGACTTGGTGAGCCTGAGCCAGCCCCTGGGGGACGGGGACGCTTCTGTGCATGGTCTCTGTGTGCGTCTGCGTGTCTGTCTCTCTGCGTCTGTGTGCGCGCACACGTGCTCACAGGTGGAAAGGGCTCATGGCAGGCCTTACCAGCTGGATGATGTTAGAGACGCTGAGCCAGTTGGCTGGCTTGATGTTCTCGCCTCCTTCCACGAGGCCCTCGTAGCCCTGAAACCGAGGAGCACAGGCATGAGACAGGCACCCACAGCAGCCGGACAGCACCCTTGTCCACGAGCAGGGGGCTGGGAACCTGGCCAACACTCCATCCGGTAGGAAGCAGGCTCCCGGGTCCTGACCACGAGGCCCCAGGGCCTTGGATGATGAAGCTGGGGGTGGCCAACAGTCCAGGGGAGAGGCCAGGGCACCAGGTGGGCCTCCCGGAACCTCTGCAGGGCTGAGGTACTTGTTACAGAGTGTGACTCAAGGGCAATGCGCTCCCATCACAGGTGGCCCACCTGGTGAGGGCCCAGCAGCGCTCTGCCCTTCCAAGACCACCCCTCCCGGAGGAACCCGCTGTCCTGCCTCCTCCGGGCATCGATTAGATGTAGAAGTGACAGCAGCGTCTGCTCTGTGTGTCTGGCTCTCACTCAACCTGGCGTCTCCGAGGCCCCGCATCGCCGTGCACAGCCGTGTCTCAGCTCGCTCTGTGCCCCAGGCCGCTGTGTGTGCCCAGTCATGGTCCGCCCACCGATGACGGACATGGGGAAGGTCTCCAGCTTAGGGCTATTAGAAGTGAGGCTGCTAAGGACGCACACATCTCCTGCGAGAGGGCTCCTGAGAGCTGGGTGCCTGAGCAGCTACCAGAGGCTCGCGTGGCGCCCGCCATGCTGTGCTGACCTCCTCACCCGCCAGCCACGCAGCCGGGCTTCTGGGCTCCAGCCCTCAGTGCCGGCTGTGCTCGTCTTCATCCCAGGGTCCGCATGTGGGCCCCTGCAGTTGGTTGTGTGTTAAATTTCCCTAGTGACCACTTACTGTTTTTCTTTTAAAAAAAAAATGTTTTTATTGATTTTTAGAGAAAGAGAGGGAGAGAGAAATAGAAACATTGATAAAAGAGCAACATCAACTGGCTGCCTCCTGCATGCCCCCTACTAGGGATCAAGCCTGCAATCCAGGCATGTGCCCTGACTGGGAATCGAACCAGTGACCTCTTGGTGCATGAGTCAAGGGCCGATGCTCAACCACTGAGCCACACCGGCCAGGCCACTTGCTGGCTTATGTCAATGACATAAGCCACTGATCGTCTGGACCACGTCTGTGAGAAGTGCTTGGTCAGGTGCCCTGTCGGTTTTCTGTTACATGACTACTCCTTCCTTATCAGTAGGAGTTCTAGATACAATCTGGATAGAGGGCAGGGGCATTTTATAAATGGTGAAAAGACAGGGTACCACCATGCTGAGATGAGCAAGGCCGCCTCCTCCAGGCAGTCCTCCAGTCCCTCCACTGAAGTAGTAGATGAGCCACTGCCCCTGCTTGAGGCTAGAGCCCAGCTTGGCTCTGGGCATCTACCTCCCCTCTGCCTCCTCCCTTTAGCTGTCCCACCTTGTTCTGTCACCTATGCCTATAGGGTCCTGGGCAGCAAGGCCCCGGAGGCAGTCTGGGGCAAATGCTCCCACCCCTGGGGGTGGAGGTGGAGCACTACACAGGAAAGAGAACAGGGAAGTCCCAGGTAGGAATATTTCTTCAACTCAGGACGTAACAGGTTCCCTCACCAGCCCCACAGCCCAGCCGGAGTTTTGCAGGGCAGTTGCCCATTCTTCCAGGAACCAAAATTAGGGGAAGGTTCACAGGGCCACAGGAGGAGTGAGACCCCCAGGCTGGGGACCACCAAGCTACCTTCCATGGCTTAGGCCAAGCTATGCCCTTCCCTTCCTTCCCTCCCCAACGCTTTGGTCAGGAATTTGGCCACAAGGATATGAGCCAGCCCTGCCACCACCAGCCCAGCACAGAAAAACAGGAAAATGACCTGAAAAGCCACAGCAGGCACTGCCTGGAGCAAGCAGCTACAAAACAGGCAGGTCTCAGTCTGCAAAACCCAGGGCCAGGCACAGAGCCCGAGCACAGCGCCAGCCTGGCCCCTGGCCACTGCACACCAGCTCGAATCCAAGTCCCACACACACAGCTCTGCTGGAGCTGAGACAGTGGCAATCGATCGTGGTTCCCAGGCCTCGGAATCAGACTGGGAACGGGACTTGTACCACCAGCTTTCCTGGCTCTGCACCTTGCAGACGGCAGATCGTGGGCTTCCCAGCCTCCAAACCATGCTCCTGGGCTAAGATGGCGTGAACAACAGGAACTGAGCAGGCGGCTCCGGATGGTTAGCCTGGGCTACGCTCAGCATGGCCGTCTCAGCCTAGGGCAGCTGGCTGCCCCCACAACATCCATTCTAAGAGACCTGGGAGGAGGTTCCAGACATCTTTTGGGGTGGCCCTGTAAGCTCCAGAATGCCACTTCTGCTGAATTCAGAAGGCAGAGGACAGAGATGACAGCTTCCGGTCAAGATGGCGGCAAAGGCAAATGCGGTCCTCGCCTCCTCCCACAACCACAGCAAAATTACAACCAAACGACAGAGCCACCATCATTCAGAACTGCCTGAAACCCAGCTGAACAGAAGTCCTCCAATTAAGGATATAGAGAAAAAGCCACATCAAGACTGGTAGGAGGGGTGGAGATGCTGAATGCTGGTCCCACACCCAGATGTGGAGGCTGAAAATCAGGAGGGTGCCCTGGCTGGCTTGTTCAGTGGTTAGAGCAACAGCTCAAAAGGCACCAGTACATACGGGGGATGGGGGTGAGGGGACTGAATTGTCCATCCAGGGCTGGACAAAGGCAGAAGTGCTGGCAGAAGCCATTGTTCCTTTGCTGAGCCCCCTGACCACAGAGCCAGCAGACAGGCAGCATATCTGAGTCTCCATCAACCTGGTTAACATTGTTCACCCCACCCTGGTGATTCCCTATGACCCCACCCCACCCAACTTTCGGGCCCTCTGAAGTCACTTCCAGTGACTTTTCCATACAAATGGCCTGTCTTGGCTCATGCTTCAGATTTCCTAAAATCTCTCAAACAAGCAGCATTTGGCCTAGGCATACTACTTGCTAAGTGGCCCCAGGCTAGGCACTAGCTGCAGGCAGCCTTGGTGCACAGTTGGCCTCTCCCAAGCACCTCCAAGCCCAGCACAAGTAGCAGCCGTCTGCAGACTATTTTGTAACTCAAGCTGGGGGTTCCCAAGCAGGACATGGGCAGTGGCTGACCTTGGCCTGACCTCCCAGGCAGCCCCGAGCTAGCGCACCCAGTGGATAGCTTCAGACCACATCAAAGCACCACCCAACCACCTCCACAAGTGCAGACTCAGAAGATAATATTGTGATAACTACATATGGTGTCAGATGGGTCGCTTTACCAGGGTGGTCATTTCATAGGTTATATAAATGTCTAATCACTCCTGCTCTACACCTGAAACTAATATAATATTGTATGTCAATTGTAATTGAAAATGTTTTAAAAAAATTATTTACAAAGAAGTCTCACAGACACAACCCTCCTCTTCTAGCCTTGGAACCTGCTAAAATGTCTCTCTCACCCAGCCGACGTGGCTCAGTGGTTGAACATAACCTATGAACCAGAGGTCACGATTCGATTCCAGTCAGGCCACATGCCCAGGTTGTGGGCTCAATCCCGGGTGGGACGTGCAGGAGGCAGCCGATCAATGATTCTCTCTCATCATTGATGTTTCTATCTCTCTATCCATCTCCCTTCCTCTCTGAAATCAATAAAAATATTTTTAAAATAAAATGTCTCTTGCTCACCTCCACCCACTTGGTGTCACTTCTCCCTTCCCCACCCCCAGGGCAGGCGCCCAGGCAGCCCAGAGCTGGCTGCAGGCCAAGTGCACTGCTGGCAGCTCTCCTGTGTCAACTCTGAGCCCACGGGTCCAATTTGGAGTCCTGGGTGAATAAAAGCCATTCCTGTTCACGGAGCCCTGCTCGCTGTCGGCTGTGAAAAGTGCTTTAACTCACAGCACTGCATTAGCTTTGTGCCTTCACATCCCACAAAGAACGAATTGGTACCCTCACTTAACAGAAGAAGAAACTGAGGGTCAAGGAGGTGAAGGAGCACATCTGTCACAGGTGGGCAACCTCAGGCAGGGCTTGGACCCACCTGTCCCTGTCTGGAGGCCACAACCCGAGGCCCCTCCCAAGAGCCTCCCCTGTCCCCCAGAAGACTCTAGACCAGCGGTTCTCAACCTGTGGGTCGCGACCCCTTTGGCGGTCGAACGACCCTTTCACAGGGGTCGCCTAAGACCATCCTGCATATCAGATATTTACATGACGATTCATAACAGTAGCAACATGACAGTGATGAAGTAGCAATGAAAATAATGTTATGGTTGGGTCACAACATGAGGAACTGTATTGAAAGGGCCAGAAGGTTGAGAACCACTGCTCTAGACCATCATCAGGGCACGGGCCCCACCTGCCCAGCAGCTGAGACTCTGAGGAGACCTGCTTCCCAAAGACAACCTGAGGCTTTGCAGGGTCCCAGCCCCCCAGTCCTGGGCTGAGGGTCGGAGCTCTGCAGGAGGCAGGGGCCTACAAATAACTGTTCATTCATTCATGCGGCCGGAGCTGGGTGTGGCCCGGCGCAACCTGGGGCCAGGGGAAGGGGCAGGGACAGCCCACAGGGGAAGAGGGAGGCATCAGGAGAGCAGAGAGGCTGGGGTTCGCTTCTGGTTGCCTAAACAGTGAAAATAAAATAACACAGCGCCTCCAGAAAACCACAAGACAATGGAGGAATTCCTCCGTGTGTGCCTGTGAGCTCGTCAGCCCCAATGTGACACAGGCATTGGGGGCGGGGGCATGAGGCAAAGGGGGCACCAATTTGGTGAGAACAAAAGAGAACATTACTCTGCCACTTGTCCAAGGGGGCTGTTTGCTGTTGTTACCTGGGTGATCCACACAGCGTTTGTGTGTAAGGGGTACGGGGGTGCTGGAGGGAGGAGGGGGACCGGGCTGGAGGATGACAGGTGGCAGCTGAGCTCCCCGGCCTCACAGGAGGAGGACAGCAGCTTTATGCCCTCCTATCTCCCGGGACATGGCCCACGTCACAAGCACCCAGACTGGGGGGAAGGCTCCTCACCCCACCCCAGAGCAGGGGCCAGGTCCCTCCCATTCTGCCTCTTCATCATCCTCCCCTCCCTCTAGGCCTGAGCCTCGAGTTGAACAAGTGACCACTGAGAGACAGGGAGGTGTCCCCCACCCTCCCTCCCACACCCCGCTGAGCACGAAGCCCACCAGTGTGGGGCCCGGACCCCACCGGCCTTACCTCGTAGATGAGGAAGACCTTGGCTCCCACGTAGATGCCCATTCGCGTCACAGCCCTGACAGCGGCATTCATACCTGGGAGGGAGGCAGGGGACACCGTCAGTGGAGATGCACGGATGTCAGGGCCCGGGACCACCCTCCTCAGGGGGTGCTGAGCTGGAGTGGGAGGTCCAGCCCCAGGTCTCAGGGTGAACCCGTCATTGTAGCTGTGGCGCATTCGGAAATAAGCTGCCCAGAGTTAAGCCAGGAAACTCCCCATCGGGCCTCACGCAGCCTGAGTGTGGGCACCAGGCGTGTGCAAACATCCATCACTTCAGGCCTCATCCAGCCCCTGCTCCCCCGCAGCCTCCACTATGACATGACCCGGGGGGCAGCTCAGGAGCACCCTGAGCATCAGCCCCTGCCCCAGGCCCCGAGGGTGGGCTCCGTGAAACAGGAAGAGGGCAGCGGCCCCAGGGCATGGGGTGTTGGGGGGTCGGCAGCCTCAGGCAGTGTGGCTGAGCAGGCTGGCACTCCGGCCCTCCTGCCCGCACACACACAGGGGAGCTGCCAGGCTGGGGTGGCCACCCCTCTTCCCTGTCCCCGTAGCCTCGCCCTTGTGCCTAGCAACTCCCCTGCAGATTAGGTCCCTGGAAAGGGACATTCATGGTGCTGGAGGAGGCAGCACGTGGGGTGCCCCGAGCCCAGAGGAGCCTCAGCCCCCTTCCCCCACAGCCGGTTCCGAGACCCACAGAGGGCAGAGGTGTCCACCTGCGGCCCCTCCACAAGGTGCAGCCTGAACGAAGCCCTCATGGGAGGCCCCTCGCGAGACACAGAGCACCAGGAGTGGGCCTGCGCGACGGTCCCCCTCCCATGCTTTGAGGGCACTATGGGGCCTTGCCCAGGGGACAGGCCTCCAGGTGGCCAGACAGCCAGGACTGTAGCTGCCACAGGCCGGGAGCATGCCAGGTCAGCTACCCCAGCCAGTGGCCCCAGTGTGGGCATCCTCAGTGGGCCCAGCCCCCACACTGACCAAAACCTTCTTTACCGAGAGTCCATGCTGCAAGACACCTGTGGCTCTGAAAAAAGAGGCAGGCAGGGACCCTATGTCTTGAGAGAGAAAGAAAGAATGATGGCCAGGGCTCTGGCCGGTGTGGTTCAGTGGATAGTGTCGGCCCACAGACCGAAGGGTCTCGTGTTCAATTCCTGGTCAACGGCGGGTACCTGGGTGGCAGGTTCCATCCCCTGCCCCGTCAGGGCCCACACTGGAGGCAACCAATCGATGTGTCTCTCTCACATAGATGTTTCTCCCCTCCCTCCCGTTCTTCCACTCTCTCTAAAAATTAATGGGAAAAACATTCTCAGGAGGGGATTAACAACAACAAAAAGGAATGGTCACCACCCAGGGTCCCGCCCTCTGACTCTGTGTCCAGGGCCAGATCACAGGAGACCCGTGCTTCGTCTCCCCAAGGACCTCCCTGCTCCTCCCCGCTAACCCTCCCCCCCACCCCGCCTTTGTCCCTGGCACCGAGCCAGAGCACATGGGCTCATCCTGTGGTCTGACCCTAAGCTTTCAAAAGCCGTTTCCCTGGAGGCCTATGCAAATGCCCGCATGGCCAGGCCCCCCAGGCACCCCCCCCCCCCGCCTTCCTGGTCCCTGAAGTCATGGAGGCTGGTGGTGCCCATCTGCTTGGGCATCCTACAGGGGCACCATGGCTTCCAGGGTCCCAACACCATGTGTGGTCCACATGGTGACTTCAAGATGAGGGCTCCCAACCTTTACCCTGTCACACCCCTCTCCCTGGTCTCCAGGTCTCCAGCCCGGGAGGCAGGGCCCAGGGGAGCCAGCAGCAATGCGACAACGTGAGGGGGCCTCACAGCACGTCAGGAGGACCCAGTGGACAGGCAGGGCCCCTGCAGGCTCAGGACTCCAGGCTCCTACATCAGCAGAAAGGCATGTGCACCATCCCGTCTACAGATGAGAAGCTCGGGTCTCCGGGGGAGGGTGGGGACCGGCCAGAGCCCCAGCAGATGGGGGCACCAACCCCTCCATGGGCACAGTGAGCCGCCCTGTGTCCACCCACAGCAAAGGCTCCCACGGCCCCACATCCAGTGCCCAGGGCTCCTGGCATGGGGCACCCAGACGCCAGGGCAGGCAGACCACAGAGACCACACTCGCAGCTTCCACACTGGGGTGAAGTCAGAGAACCCCAATTCTGAAGAAACCGTGAATGTCTCATGTGCCCCAAATGCATGGAACTAGGATAGCAGAGGCTGAAGTTGGGGGCAGGAGCCAGGGGGCACCCCCCTGCCCAGATAGCTGGGGTGCCCCAGGAACCTGGATCAGAAGTTGCAGCTGAGGTCGGGGGGTTCGAGGGCTGCAGGCTCCCCTGGCCCCCTGCCTTCTCGGGTGGGGTGGGGGGCACTGAGGAAGATGAGACAGCAGTAAAGCTTCCTGTCCTCGCCCCCAACCCCGCCCCAGGGGGCCCTGAGCCGGCAGCAGGTGGTTCACTCTAGGCTATCTGCCTCTCCCAGCCACCTCGCTGGTGAGGCCGCTGTGCGCCCATTGCAGGCTCAAGGTCCAAGCCCCACCTCTGCCAGGCAGGAGGGGGCCAGCAGCAGGGACAGGGTGAGGAGAGCGGGTGGGGGTGGGAGTCAGGGGCCAGGGACTCAGCCCACCGTCCAACCCAGATGTCTTCCCAGTCGCCCACCCCTGACTTGGCCAGCAGCTGGACAGGCCAGCCCGGCAGACACAAGGGAGCCCAGAGTTAGGGGAACATTTTCAGCCCTCAGAGGTGAAACCAGACAATGTTAAAAGAAAACTCTCGACTGTCAGCCCAGAACCGGATGTCATGGAGACGGCAGCCCGAGGGCATGGATTATCTGGTACACCTCACTGTACGGAGCCTTCTTAAAAGGCATTTTAAATGACCCTTTAATCTGCTTTTTGTCCTCAAAATAAGCCCTGGGCCAGTGAGAAGAGTGGGCAGGGGAGCAGCTGGGTGTGCCGGCTGAAGGGGCATGCGACCCACACCCCACGCCCCACGCCCGTCCGAGAGGGCCAGGGAGGCGCATCCCATGACTTCCTGTTGGAGGAAGTCCACGATGTAACCAGAGTGACTTGGTCCCAGTCAGCTCCCAGCGTACAAGAGCGCGATCATGAGACAGACGCTGCCGGGCTCAGCAGGACACTACAGGTGACAGGTAACAGGTGACATGTAGACACAGAGCCTGGCTGGGACATACGAGATGGGAGGGGACTTGGGGAGCGAAATCTTCACCTGCAAGTATAGGACATCAATATCCTACTGGTCACCAGAAAGAGGCAGGTCCTGTCTGTTCTTTAGGGGCTGCGAGGGGGTGCCCCACTGGGGGCGACCGAGGGGTGGAAGGGTGGACAAGCCGGGCTATTTTACAAGTCTCTAGTTCCTTCTGCAAAGTCCTCTGATAGCTTTGAACAACTGACACTTCCTGTGGTCACAAGGAGAGAGAGGCCGCTGAGCGGGCAGAGGACGCCACTTCCAGGCTGACTGGAAGGAACCTGCCAGGTGGCCTGTCTTGCCTCCTCCTCCTCCCTGTTTACAAAAGGGGAAACCGAGGCCCAAGGGAAGTGCTTGGGCCGGGCCACAGGGCTGGTCAATGTCGGCACAACCAGGACCCAGCTCTGGCCCTTCGCTCCGTGAGGTTGGCTGGTTTGCGTACATTCCGACCAATGCAGACTGTAGCACCTGGGAGGTAAGTTTCATCCACCCCAGCTGCTGTCAGCCCAGCGCCCACAGGGAGGCCACACAGAGGACAAAGGAGGACAGGCCGAGAGGGCGTACACGGGACCCAGGAAGGCAGACACTTCCTCCCGGGATTTGCAGAGCCCGAAACTGGGGGCGTCTGTGCAGCCCTCCTCCGTGCAGCTCCAACCAGAAACCATGGCTACCACCTGCAAGTTGGAGAGAGCACACAGGAGAGGCGTGGAGGCTGCCAGGGCTCTGGGGGAGAGGCCAGCCAGCAGGTGCACTGACGGCCACACTCCAGCCGTGTCCAGGAAGCGCCGCCCGTTCTGTGTGAGGCACCAGGGCCACAACTAAGACTTTACACCCTGATCTAACTGCATGTCGTTTATCCTGCCAGCCCCCTTGGGTGCTGTTGTCTCCACTGCGCAGACAGAAGCCCGGGGTGGAGACCGCTCTGCCTGCAAGAGCCATGGGAGTTGGGGGCCTCCTGGGCCTCTGTGACTGTCTGGCGAGGTGGGTCCTGCCCTCTCAGGGTGTGTCCTTTCCCGTCTAATCTCACAGGATGATGCTTCCCCAAGGCCACCCTCCAAGCCCGCTCACCCCAGCCCGGCCTCACTCGTCAGGCTCTAGGGAGGAACCTGCAGCAAGTGCCCTGGCCATGAGGGGCTGTGGACGTGCAGGCCAAGCCAGGCCCTGAGGGTTCAACCTGAACCTGCAGGAGGGCCCCTGGCAGGCAGGGACACAGACAGAGGCCAATTCGTTCTGCCTTCCCTGGCTGGTGAATGCCTCTTCCCCGTTCTGAGTGGGGAATGGGGAGTTGGGGGCTTGAGGAAGGGATGGAGGTGTGTGTCTGCACTCGAATCTGGAGGGAGACCGGTCAAGCCCGCTGTGCAGCTTGAGGGTGCTGGCTCTATCCCTTGCAGTCCTGCTCCTGGTCTACTTAAGGCCTCTCCTGAAGTTCAGGCTGTATTCCCGGCTGTGGTGGCTCAGTGGATTGAGCATCATCCCATGGACCAAGAGGTCCCAGGTACGATTCCCAGCCAAGGCACATGCCCGGGTTGCGGGCTTCATCCCCAGTAGGGGGTGTGCAGGAGGCAGCCAGTCAATGATTCTCTCTTATCACTGATGTTTCTATTCCTTTCTCCCTTCCTCTCTAAAATCAATAAAAATATATATTTTTTAAAGTTCAGGGTGCAGCCACATGGCCCAGCACAACAGGTGCCAAACTGGCCATCCCAGGTCAGAGGCGCTGAAAAGCAGTAGTCAGGACAAGACCAGGCTGCCAGGAGGGGGGCTGCTGGGATAGACAACCCCCCCTCCCCTAGGCAGGGCACCAGCTCAGCTCTGCCAGGCCCCAACCAAAGGACCTTGGCAGGCCACCACCTTGGGCTTCCCCTGTTCAGGGGTGAGAACAAGTCTGAGCTAAAGGAAACTCCCTAAGCCCCAGACAGCGCACCTCCCCAAGGTACCCTCTTCCTCACTAGGCCTCAAAAGGAGAGTGAGGAGCTGTTCTGGGTAGGCATGCCACCCCACGCCTGCCAGCCCGGATGGATGGATGGGGAGTGGTGGGCGGGCGTCAGAGCCGCCCTGGAGGCCTTGGTTGGGGGAATGGAAATGTCCCCAGGTCGCGGTTCAGGAACCAGGAAGAGCCCGGCTTTCAAGGTACGCGGGCACCTGCACAGCTCAGCACGGCCTTCAGGGAAGCAGGCCTCCTGAAAGGCGCCGCCGGGCAGGGGCGCGGGGCCTCCAGGTCGGCAGGAGGGGCGACAGCGGCCAGTCCTGCGCCGGCCCCGCGCGCCGTGTCCCCAGGCCACGCCGGCGCACGGACACACCTCCGGCGGGCGCGCAAGGAGGGGGCGGAGCGCGGAAGCCGTGGCGCGCGGCACGTACGCGGGCGACCGGGCGCGCGGGGGAGGCTGGGGGACCCGAGGCCCCGCGCGGACACGGGGAGCCGCTGACCCCAGGTCCCGGGAAGGGTGGCGGGTGCGCGCGGAGGGGCCCGGCGACAGGGGGACGCCCCCGCCCGCCGCCCCGCGCCAGGCCCCGCTCCCCGCCTACCTTGCGCGTCGCCGCCGCTGGTCAGCACCCCGATGGCCTTGCCGGCCCCGCACATCCGCAGCTTCTCCAGGTCCACGGTGGCCATGGCGGCGCCGAGACTGATGGCTCGCTCTCCGCCCTCACGGCTCGCTCTCCCCGGCCCCGCCTCCGCCCCATGCTGGCCCCGCCCCCGTGTGAGGTCACCGCTGCCCACGCCGGTGGAGCCGCCGAGGAAGGCGTCCAGCGCCCCCGCTCGGAATGCGGACGCAGCTGTCCCCAGGGTGCACGCGGGGCACCTGAACCCCCAACAACACACTAGCCAGGGCCCCGCTCGTGGGGATCTGCAACCTTGGAGAACCGCGGCCCTAAACCGGTTCCACCTCACCCAGGTGTCCGCGTATTGAAGGTCTATTCCAGCGATGGCGAACCTTTTGAGCGCGGCGGGTCAGCATTTTGAAAAACCCTAACTTAACTCTGGTGCCGTGTCACATATAGACATTTTTTGATATTTGCAACCATAGTAAAACAAAGACTTATATTTTTGATATTTATTTTACATATTTAAATGCCATTTAACAAAGAAAAATCAACCAAAAAAATGAGTTCGCGTGTCACCTCTGACACGCATGTCATAGGTTCGCCATCACTGGTCTAGTCCATAACCATCCAGGTGCTGTTAAACCCAAGCCGGCCCTAGAGCTTGTCAAGGCGTTAGAAACAGCCTGACCTTAGCACAGCCGGACATACACACATTTGTTCTCTTTTTACATATGTTCTCCCTTCTCTCTAGATACAGGGCGGGGCAAAAGTAGGTTTACAGTTGTTCCGATGGAAAATAATACAGTAATTAATAAAACATAATACAAGAATAAACTCTGTTTTGCATACTCACAAATGTAAACCTATTTTTGCCCAACCCTGTGTATATTCTCTAAATATATACACACATATACTTTTTCCTAATAAGTAGATAGACTAAGTATATACACCTCTCTGTTTCTATATGTATGTATGTACATATAAATATATATACACATACTTTTTCTTTATACATACATAGGCAGATAGAGTATATACACCTCTATATGTGTGTGTGTATACACACAGCCTATGTGTGCATAGATAAATATTATATATTTAAATAAATGAATGTAATGTAATACTTATCTATGTTTACCCATCAGGCTTGTACTGTCATTCTTTTTTTTTTTAATATACATTTTTATTGATTTCAGAGAGGAAGGGAGAGGGAAAGAGAGATAGAAACATCCATGAGGAGAGAGAATCATGGATCAGCTGCCCCCCGCACGCACCACACTGGGGATCGAGCCCACAACCCAGGCATGTGCCCTGACCGGGAATCGAACCCTGACCCCCTGGTTCACAGGTCGATGCTCAACTGCTGAGCTACGCCGGCCAGGCAGCTGTCATTCTTATTGACTGGATAATACCCCAGTCTGTGGCTATAACATTATTTCTCAAAACGTTCTTGAATACTGGACGGTTACTCATTTTCAAAGTCTTATTCGCTTATTCTGGCAGTGCCCGCCAGTGGTCCCTGTGCCCAGCTCTGGTCAGCCTGGGCTCTGCCCTGTCAACAGAACATACCGGCCCCGGGGACAAGGTCTGGATTGGAGGTGGAAAGTGAACAGGTAACTCCACAGCCCCAGCCAGTTTGGCTCAGTGGGTAGATCGTCAGCCTGTGGACGGAAGGGTCTGGGTTCAATTCTGGTCAAGGGCACAGACCTCAGTTGCAGGCTCCTCCCCAGCCAGGGCCCTGGTGCAGGCTCGTGCAGGAGGCAACCAATCGATATGTTCCTCTCTCACATCGGTATTTCTCTCTGTCCTTCCCTCTCTTCCACTCTCTCTAAATATCAATGGAAAAATATCCTCTGGTGAGGATTAAAAAAAAAAGAGTAACTCCACAAAAGTGGACGGTTGGTCACAAAGGGACTGTGCCCTGCGGCGATGGCGATGGTGAGGAGGCTGCTGCCAGAAGGCAGGAGGCTCCTGGGCCTGGGGAGCAGCTGCCGCGTCACTTAGGGAAGGGCTTCCTGTGGCTGGATCTCTCTGAGGGGCTGAGGGGCTGCAGCTGGGCCACAGCGCCATGTGGGACCAGGTGATTATCCACCAGCTGGGAGTCAGGGTGCAGGCGGGCCGCTGGGGTGGAGCAGAGCGGCCTTTTCCACACTGAGCAGCCTGTGCCCGGGAGCCCTGGGACCCCCCTGTCCCCCAGGGGCTGCCACCGACCGCCCAGAGGCGCTCTCGGAGTCCTGGGGGAATGAACGATGTGCAGCCTCTCAAAACTGTCCTCGAGCACCAAGTCAGCTGTCAGGCGCCGGAGCTTCAGTTCCGGGGGCGCGTGTGCGGCGTGCGCTCCGTCCAGTGCAGGCAACCAGCCCAGAGCCAGGCCTGCCCGCCCCCTTGAGCATAACTGTGTCTGAAATGCTGTCTTTTTCTGAGCCCACTGGGCACATCCACATGCACCAGGTTCTTCACCCGATTCTTAGCAATGACCCCACATCGGCCAGTCCCTCTGAGTCTCCAAACAGGACCAGGTGCTGTGGGGCAGGGGCCCAGCACAAAATGCAATTCATAAACTGTTCATAATTTCAAAGACAGTGACAGCTGAGCCTCCGACCTGTCAGCCGGCCCTCACGCTTTGAAGGCTGTCTCCTAAAGAGAAGCTAAATTGGAGGAAGTAACCCTGGGCGGCCCATGGAAGCACGGAGGTCCCTGGGGACGGCCTCCCTGGACTTGTCTTAGAGGGGTGGGCTCTGATGAAGCTGGGTGTTCGGGTGCTCTGAGACCCACCAGGTGAGACCCAATTGTGCCAGGACTGCACTGGGCTGAGGAGAGGGCCAGACCCAGCAACAGAGGATTTCACGGTGAGGCTGCACTGGAGGAGTGTGGACACTGATGGGCAGGGAGCCCGTGGCATCTGGGTTGCCCTGGTCAGCTCCCCAACATGCACCTCACTGCCACGGTCCCCACTATGCCGTTCCCACTGGCCTCTGCAACCTTCACCCAGCCTGGTTCACTCTTGGGGTGGGAGCAGGGCTCAGCAGTGCTGGGATCTCAGGGGGACAGGGGAAGGCTCCCCACTCCACTCCCTCCCCCCCTGCTCTGGGTGAGTGAGCCTGTGCCGCTGTGGCTGCTCCCTCCCAATCCTCCTGTCTGGACCCGTTAGGGGCAAAAATAGAATATTGGGGACTAGCTATGGTTATGGGAAATAGTAATCATGCTTTGTTAACCATGACTGCCTTGTGTTGGTTAAAGGAAGGACATTCTGACCTGGCTGGGAGTTGTACCCCGCCCCCTCCCCCCTCCCCCCAAACCCGCCCTCCGATGTGGGAGACAACCTTGGACCTTCCAGTCAACCTTGGACCTGCCAGTCAACTTTGGAATGTGGTCCATTCTCATTCAAGAGCTGCCTTTTATCATGGAAAGATTAACAATCTTGTCCAAACAATGGAGTCCCACATTGCCTGCACACCCATGCGGGTAATCCTTATTCCCATACCCAGGGTAATCCTTATTCCCATACCACAATCCCTACTTCCCCCAGGAATCCTTGTCCTACCCCATACACCAGGAAGCAGCTGGCTCATGGGGGCTGCAGAGCAGGTTTTTGTGGATGACCTGCTGCTCTCCCATACTGCCGGCAATACGGGAATAAATGCTTACATATGATTCAACCCTGTATCCACTTAATTGGCTCAAGCAGTGACAGGCAGCACGGACCCATTGGTTGTCTGGTTTCAGTCCTTCCCTTCTCTCTGTCTCTCCTTGTCCAGGATCCAGCCTCTACGCTGGGACACGCCCAGTGCATTCACAGCTCCTTCATCCGCTCCTGGCATTGCTGTCCCATTGCTGTCGGTCCCATCGCTGCCTGCCTGGCCTGGCCCAGCCTGGAACAGCTGCTCAACCAAGAGGCATGGGGCATTACCCCACGCTGGTGGGAGTCAGGCCCCCTCCAGGGCTAAACAGACCCTAAACATGAGCTGTCCTAGGGGGGCCTGCCCCTCCCTCAACCCACCCTGCAGGTGCTGCCTAAGGAGCCCGTGTACAGGCAGAGGGTCCCCAGAGGGGCTGTGTGAGCCAGCCAGACCCCAGAGAGGCCGGGGGCTGAGTCTTGACTGGGACCCCTATTCCTGCTGTCACTCCCTGCCTGGGCCTCCCTGGGTGGGAACAAAAGCCATGTCCCAAGTCAGCACAAGTCCTAGCTTTGCTGCCCACTCACAGGGAGGCCTGTGGCTGCTTCCCTTCCTCCCAGGCCTCTGACCCCCATCTGGGCCTTCTGTCATGGGTTCCTGAGGGTGAGGGAGCTATGACAGCCCTGCCATCCCCTCCCACCAACACGGACCCAACAGCTGTGCCAGGCCCTGGGGACATGGCCAAGAGCCAGGCAGGGCCCCAGGACCCCCAGCTGCAGTTCTGGGAGACAGACACAGCTAGGAAAGAAACCGACCAATCCAGAAGCCGGCTTCAGACCGTGGCAGTTGCCATGAGGAAAATGAGGGCAGAGGGGCTGGACGCTCCATCAGGGAGCCTTCCGAAGCCACCTGGTCCTTTAGGGCCCCTGCTCTGAGGCTCCTGGAGCTCAGTCCCCACTCCTGCCCTGACCCCACACTTCCCAGGGCTTCCTCCCAGAAACCTGGGGCCTGCTGTATTTGCCTGCCCGCTGCCCTGCTTCGCTAGACCTTCTATCTGACCTCCCCTATCATTCATTTACTGTGTGGCCTAAGGGTTGAGGTGGGGCTCTCACATGACTTGTTTACAGCTGGGTGTGACTCAGTGAAGTGTGCCCCAATCACACGACCTCCGATTTGTTGCACAGACACACTGGCCCCTCCCGTAGCATGCTCTGCCCTCTGACCCCAGTCCTGCCTCTATATCATAGCAGTTACCCGACGTGAGGTCACCTTCCTCTTGTATGTGGTCCATCCCACCACTGGAATTTCCCCCTGGGACCCCACGGCTGGAAAAAGGCTCAGTGCATAGAAAATCCACAAGGAAGTTTCTTGAATGAATGAATGATTGAATGAGTGAATGAGTGAGTGAGTGAGTGAATAACTGGATGCATGAGGTGGCATTGGAGCTGAGCTCTCAATGCTGAGAAAACAGACCGCAAAGCATCAAGGGAAGGAAATCTGAGCAGAGGGAGCAGCCCTGCAAAGGCCCTGGGGTGGACGAGCTTGGCCCCTCAGAAACAGAGGCAAGCACGGTGGGGGCAGAGACAGAGGCGGGCGGGACGGGGCCAAACGTGGAACCTGGACTTTCCTCCCGGCCAAAGGCAGCACCCGAGCGCTCCCAGCAGAGGGCAGAGTGGAGCTGCTCACAGGCATTTCCATCCAGCCAGCTCCACCTACACTTCAGGCACCAGAAACATGGGTTCAGACCCCCCAAAATAAACACACCCCATCCACTGGAGAACATGTTAAACCCACACAGACGTGACTTTAATTTTAGGGCACATGATGGCTTTGTGTTTTACAAAGACGGGTTGTGTTTACAAGCGGCATTGACAATACTTGGAACTTGTCAGTTCCTCTTGGCTCCAACCTGGACAGCTCCGGGGCGAGGGAGCTTGTCCCTCCGTCCCTCTGTCCCTCTCAGAGCAGTCACCGTGAGCACAAGCAAGTGGGCACTCACAGGGATGGGAGGATCTGATCTCACTCGGCCCCTGCCCCTCCATGCTTCCAGGCTTGGGCCTCCGGATCAGGAGGGGAAGTTGGGCACCTCAGCCAGCGGGCGGGACATGCTCTGGATGGCCCACTGCAGGATGCCATCGAAGGAGTGCTGCAGGACAGAGCAGAACCAGGGCACTGGGACCCGGCCAGAACCTCCCAGGAAAGGTATGCCCGCCCCGCCCACATCTGCCCACCTGGGACAGGGGAATGGCTGGAGGTGTTGACCTCCTGTCCAAAGAAGATGAGGCCCCTAAAAGCCACATTTCTTCCCAGCAAATCTAGCTGCTCATCTTCAGGCAGAGAGGCCTGGGTCAGGAAGAGGAGGGAGAGAGCCACAAACAGCAGAGCTCCTGGGCCCCCACCCGCCCTGGGAAAAGGCCAGGCCTCCAAGTCCGGCTTTGGTGGCCCTGTTGCTGGGGTTCTGCAACCCCCCATGTCTGGGCACCAGGACCTGCGAGCCAGCTAGAAGCGGGAGCAGCTCAGGGTCCCCTTGTTGCGTTTGTGTGCTCACGTGCATAGAGGGGTCAGGGCCATGCTGGAGCATGTTGCCTTGGGGTGCTTGGAGGGCCCAGAGCCGGGACTTCTTGCCCCTCCTGTGTCTCTGGTGCTGGCTGGCTTGGGGTGGGGGTTAGGGGGAGCAGTAAGGACAAGGTGGAGGCCAGGTGATGTGTTACCTCGCTCAGGAGGGACTCCAGGTCATCCCTGTGAAGAACGGGCTCGTGACCAGTAGAATCATCCCCTGCCTAGAACCCAGGAAAGGGAGGTCACCCCAACTTCCACACCCCAGTTAGGGACATCCCCATGGAAGCTGAACTCCCTGCAGAGGCATCAGGGGCTGGGGGTGGGTGGCAGGTGCCAGTGCAGTGGAGGCACTGCAGTTGTTGGCGGGGGGCTGAAAACTGAATTCTGACACCTAGCTCCTCTGGAGGCAGTGGGCACCGGCAGGGTGGACAGGAGTGAGCTGGGAGCTGCCTGCCCCCAGGAGCCCCCAGAGGTGCCTGCCTCCACACGCTGTGTGGCCCTCTGGGGAATGTGAGGTGACTGAGAGAACCCCATCACTGATGGAAAACTGAAGTCCCGAGAGGAAAGTGCCTGGTCCAAGGCCAGCCAACCGTGCCCCTGGGCAAGGTGCCAGAGCAGGGAACGAGGCTCCCAGCCAGGAGGGGAGAAGTCCCTACTACAGTGGAACCAAGTGAAAGTGCCCGGTTTGGAGCTCAGAACAGGAAATACCAGCATTCCACTGGGTGGGTCTGATAAGCACAGGCCCACAGCCCCAAGGTGTGCGGGAGCTTTCAGGAAATGGTCTGGGGCAAAGCGAGCTGCAACTTTTGACTCCAAAATGGCAGGACATTTTACATCACAATGAAAAGAAACCAGCCTTTGCTGTTAAGAGGAAAGAAACCAGGTCTCAAGAAAGGAAGCAGATTCTGGAGGGAGGCATCCCCTCCTGGGAGACCCACCCCCCAAGGCTGCCTGGAGGCAGTGAGCTGGCTTGGGCACACCCTGTGCAGATGGGTGGGGACCAGGCAGCTGTGAGCCCTGCCAGGGGGTCCCAAGAGCCTCCTGGGCGGGGCCTGGATGCGGGCAGGACCTCTGGGGCCCCCAAAGATTCCTCCAGGCCAGGGATGTGGTCAGGGAGGCCTCTGCATAGGGCAGCTAGGGCAAGAGGCGCCACCCTCTGGGGGCTCCTGACTGGGGGACACGGGACCCCCCAGATTCTGAGGGAGCCCCAGACGCCTGCTGCTTAGCTGCTGGGGCCTTGGCTGCATCTCCTCCTGGACAAAGAGGATGGAGAGAGTGACTTCTCCCCAGGGACTTGTGGCTGCAGAATGGGGCTGGGAAGGGTCCCCACCCAGGGCTGCTGGAGGAGTGGGGTGTGCATGGAAATGGGGTTCTATGGAAAGTTCCTCACAGGACGATCTGACCATAAACTCCTAACCGTGCAGGTCATGGTGGATAGACAGAGGCATTGAACGTCTTTAGTAAAAGGCTTTTCTTGGCCTTAAACCAACCCATCCATTGTTTCCATGCATCTAGTTAACAGGCCTTTGAAATGCCCCCTGTCAGACCCCTCCTTCTCAAGTGTGACCCCTCTAGACGGCACAGTCTTAACTACCCAGTACTCCCACCCGGGCCTTGCTTTCTGCCACCTCCACCCAATCTTCCCTGTGGTCCCTCCTGAACCTCCGTGCAGAGAAGAAACCGCAAACTTTATTCTGTGGAGCATTTTTCTCAGTCTGTTGAGATCTTGCTTCCAGGCTTATCCTGTTTTCAGCCAGATAAATTTTTATAAAAAGTCTCTACAGCCCTAGCTGGTTTGGCTCAGTGGATAGAGCATGGGCCTGTGAACTGAAGAGTCCCCGGTTCAAGTCTGGTCAAGGGCACATGCCTGGGTTGTGGACTCGATCCCCAGTATGGGGCGTGCTTTAAAAAAATTTTAAATGCTTTTTTAAAAAAATGCTCTAGCCAGGCCCGTGTGGCTCAGTGGTTGAACATCGACCTATAAACCAGGAGGTTAGAGTTCGATTCCTGGTCAAGGCACATGCAGGGGTTTTGGGATCCACCCCCCAGTGTGGAGTGTGCAGGGGGCAGCCAACCAGTGGTTCTCTCTTATCACTGATGTTTTTATCTCCCTCTCCCTTCCTCACTGAAATCAATAAAAATATATTTTTAAAAAATGCTCAACAAGTTTGGACTTCCTTTGGGGGACGGGGGTGGTGGTTGCACGGGTGGTTCATCCTATGTCATCGCGTGCGCATGCTCACCTCACCGTGGGGTCTCCTTTCCGCTCGCCCCTCACCCCATCCCACCCCTCACCCCAACCCACCGGGCACTCCCGGGCTGGGGAAGGACACGGGGGTCAGGGGAGCTCTGGGCACAGACGTGATCCAACCTGGGGTCATTGCTGGGGCGAGCTTCCTTTTCCAATAGATTTAAATTACCAACAAGGAGTCTCTTTAAACAAAACCACTGAATAGAAATAAGGAACACGTGTTGCGGGGTGTGATGAAAACCCGCGAAATTGGCGCCAGAGCTGCCTCTCCAGATGCTCCTCCTCCACCTCTCCACCCCGCGGGGCCCCTCCCCCAGGGGGGCACTCACCTTGGCCGCCCCGGGCGCCGGGCGGGCCGGGCTCGGGGCGGGCGCCGCCTCCCCGGGGGCCGGGCCGGGGTCTCCGGAGCAGGACCTGCAGCGCAGGACGGCCCTGCGCAGAGGGGAGGACAGGCTGCGGGCGGCCCGGGCTCGGCCGGGGGCGGTGGGGTGCAGGAGGGACCCTCGCGGAGCCGCCGGGCGCGCCCCCACCCCCGGGCCATCGCACTCACCCTGGCCGGGCGCCGGCGGGGAAGTGGCAGCGCCAGTGGAAGGCGGCGGCGCAGTGCGCGCACCGCAGCGCGTCCGTGCCGTCCCCGCACACTCCGCACCGCGCGCCGGACGCCGGGCCCTGCGGGGCGGACCGCACCGTGACGGCGGCCGGGAGGGGCGCGCTACCCATCCTGCACCCTCCCCTATCCCAGGGACCCGCCGGGGCTGGACCGCGGGGTGGGGCGCGCGCAGGGGAGGGGTGGTTTGGGGTCCCAGCCCCCGAGGGAGGGTGCCTGGCTGCAGCCCGGGGAAACCAGGTGCCCCGGCCTCGCTCCTTCTTGGTGGGACTGGGCCCCCTTCGGGGCTGGCCAAGGGGTCTCCGAAATGGCACTCTCCAAACGAGGCATGAAGAGCTGGGGTGCATGGGGACTCCCCCAAGTGCCATCCCAGCCCCTTTTATCGTCCAGCCTCTTTTAGGGCTGGGTGTTTCAGGAACAATAAGGATGCCTCAGCCCTGAAGGCATCCCTCCAGAGCCCCACCCCTGTTCTGGGTGCTCTCCCACCTCACCCACCCCTGTGCCTCCTCCAGCTTCTTCCCACCTGCCCTCCCCACGGTCAATCTGGCTGCTCCTGGCAGAGCCCCAGCCCCAGCCCTGACTCCTAACCCCCTTAGACTCCAGCCCACTTTCCCCTCCACTTTCCCCCTGTGAGTCACTTTCCTCCCACTTCAGGCTGCCCTGCCGGCCCTGAGCACCCTCAAGGCAACACCAGACCCCAGGGCCCTCGCCCCCTCACCTGCTGCCCCTCAGGGCCCACACTGAGTAGGGGGCGGAGGGTGGAGGGGTCCAGGATGGGCAGGGGGGCCCCTGAAGGTGGGTTCAGCAGGTGCTTGTAGGCGACAGCAGTGTCCATACCAGCGGGGAGCTCCCTGAGCGGTCCCTTCACCTCCTCTCCCGAGGATCGCAGTCCCAGGATGACCTGGAACCAGGGGCTCGGGGCTCAGAGGGGCTGCAGGGACCTGCCCGGCACCACCCAGGGAGTTAGTGACCGCGGGGAACTGGGGCTGGTGTGGAAGGAACACCACATGGGTCAGAAAGGCCGGGGTGCAGTCCCAGCTCTGTGGTCCTCTACCCTTCGCCCTTTCCCCATCTAAAGATGGGGTGCCCAAAGGCCTCAGGGACTGTGGAGGTAAACACTCCACCTACATCCAGGCATGTGTCACATCCTTCATGTCTTTGCTGCATCAGACACTAAAACATTTTGGGGTGAACATTATCAGTGGTCAAAGCACATCCCTCGTGTTGGGCTGACAGAGCCGAGGCACCCCAGTTCAAGCACTGACAAACGGGGCAGCGGCCCAGTAGCTGGCACCCCTCAGGCCCTACTATAGAAAGTTGAATGGATGTGGCCAGGCCAGGGTGGGGGCACATGGTTCAACGGCTGGGCAGGCCCGACCCCGGGCGTGGCCAGCGGGCAGGGACTCCAGGAGGACAGGGGGCCTGTGCTTACCGGGGTCTCCGCAGGTGGCTCCTTGGCCCCAGGCAGGTCTGGCTGGGCTCTTCCCTGGAGGCAGCTGGAGCACCTCCAAGTACCACTGCTCATTTTGTCAGCGGCCAGAGGCATGCGGAGCAAGGCAGAAGGCTTGTAGCTTCCCAAACCCCAAATCCAGGGAGGCCCGAGGGCTCGTCCAAGTTACCCTTCCCTTTTACAGATGGGGAAACCAAGGCCCGGGCAGGAAGTGGGCAGAGCCACAGTGGAAGGGCCCGCCCAGCCAGTCATCAGGAGAGCCAAGGATGCCCAATATTTGCCTCTGGTGGGTTGGACCTCACCAACAAGATCGGTGTCCCCATGGTACTTCTCAAATGAGCCCCAAGAGTGCCCCACACCCACACCTGCAGCCGCCTGTGCCTGCTGTCAGGGGCTTGGCCTGCAGGTGGGGCCTCCCTGGGCTGGTGTTTATACCCTGGACCCACCACATGGTTAAGGGCAGGAAGGAAGAGAATGGAAGAATGACGGACAGTCAGTGTCTGGGGCGGGGGAGCTGGGCAGTGACCTGGGCCGAACCCCCTTGTTTTAGTGCAGAGGCATCTCAGAGAGAGATGTGACCCGGTCAAGGTCACACAGTGAGCAGGGGCAGAGCCAGGGCGACAACTCCTCCGAGGCCCTCCCTGCAGACCACCATGACCTGTGATCACGGGTGGTAGAGGGCAAGGCTCTCCTGGTGGGCTGGGGAGGGTGCACCAGGAGGTAGACCGGCCCTTGGGGTGCAGCTTTGTGGCCCGACTTCACCTGGGGGTGGAGGGGTCAGCTGCTTGTGGGAGTTTGCCCGGGGGTGTGGAGTGAGATGGGACAGGCTGGCCACTCTTTGCTTCCGCCATCCATTCTGCTTCACCACCCTCAGGGCCCTGCTGGCCAGGCTGGGTGCTGGCCAGACGGTGTGACCGCGCAGGGAGGTGGAGTGGGAGCAGCCCAGGCCGCAGCCCCACTGCCCAGTGACGTGAGCCAAGGCCACCCTGAAGGTGGGCCTCACTCCCCACCCGTGGAACCGAGAGACGTCCGGGAGGCCTCAGGGTCAGTGGGTGGAGGTGGCTGTGAAGCCAGATGGGGGTGGACGGGTGCTGCGGAGGTGACCAGCATGCCGGGCTCACCTGGGGATCTCCTGGAGCGGTGGGGACAGGCAGGCCAGGTGGAAGGCGCGGGGGCAGCCGTCACAGCAGATGAGCTCCCCGCCGTCCCGGCACACGGCACACTCATCCTCGTTCTTCTGACCGGAAAGAGACCACATCCTCTGGTGGACAGGGGGTGGGCCCAGCCTCCCCCCGACGGCTGCAGTGCAGGCTCCCCGGGGGCACCAGGTCCCCTGGCCCCTCTGCTGCTGGCCAACGCCTGCTCCCGGGGCCTGCCCTCGACCCCTTCCATCTCTGAGACTCTAGTCCCTGCACACCTGCCAAGTCCATCTCTCTTGGGAAGAACCTTCAGAAAGCCGGGTTTCTCCTCGGCACCCACCCCCATGCTGCCCCTTCCCCACAGGGCAAGGAGGGCTAGGCCCAGAGGTGTTCCTGTTCGCCCCGGGCACCTGATGTCCCCTCTACCTGAGGCCTCCAGTCTGCTTGTGCCCTTGCCTGCATGTATCCATGATGCCCTCCTGGCTGCCACCTCCTCCAGAGGCCCCCTGAACTGCCAGGCTGGCAGCCATGCACAGCAATGAGCACGCTCATTGTAACAGTCCTCCCAGACCTGCCAGCCAAGAGCAGGCATGGGTCCTGCTGGATCCTGGGGTCCAGACAGGGCCTGGTGTGGAGGGGCTGGGATCTGGGACTAGTTCTGCCTCAGTAAGAAACGCTGCTGGGAGCCCAAAGATGTGCTTGGCACTCGGGTTCCTGGCTCCCAGCAGGGGCAACCACCATCCATGGGCCAGGGACAGCTGGCATCTGGACCAAACATTTTTAAAAGCCCGTCAAGATGCACTTTCTCTGACTTATTTTTATTTTTACAATTGTGTGTTATCAGAAAAAAAGATACTATTGAAAAAAAGAGCTCCCCCTGTGAACAGGGGCGTACGCCTGTCCTGCAGTCACTGAGTGAGTGCCCTGGACAAGTGGCAAGCCCTGGCATCATGGGGATGAGGGCACCCTCCCCCCACCCCCACGTCTGGGAGTTACCTGGTGGAGCTGGGGCTCGCTGGGGAGGGGGAGGGGAAGGGGGGCCGGGACCCTGTCTTGCTGGCCTGCTCTCGGGTCCTCTCCAGCCTGCCGGGGAGAAGACAGGGTCACCAACAGGGGAGACAGTCCGGTAGGGAGCCCCCAAAGCCACTGTGTGTACTGGAGGTGGGCACCAAGGAATCACGTGGCTGCACTTACAGGGGCTGCAACCTGGGGACCCTTTGCTCGGACCAGGGTCTTCAGGCTGCTGCCGCTGCGGGCTTTGCTCTTCCCCCCACCGGGGTCTTCAAACTTGCTGGGAGTGTAAACACCGCCCACCTGGATGCACTTCTGGGTGCCACCTGGGAGGAGAGGCTGACTGGCCGGCTGCCTGCCCAGGCCAGTGGCCAGCAGGCGGCAGAGAGGCCGGGAGCTCTGCAGCTGGATGCTCCTTCTCCCCCACCCGCCCCAGTCAGGAGGGTTCTCTGCTGGGAACTGTATTGTGTGTCCCCCAAATCCATGTCCACCTGGAATGTGGGTGCGGGACCTTATTTGAAAGTAGGGTCTTCGCAGATGTAATTAGTTACAATGAGCTTGCACTGGACCCTATGTCCACTGACCGGTGTCCTTGTGAGAAGAGGAGAGGACACAGAGAGACAGGGAGGAGGCCCCGTGAGGACGGAGGCAGGGGCTGGAGTGACTGGACTCCAAGCCAGGGAACCAGGGAACCAGGGAACCAGGGAACCAGGGAACCAGGAAACCAGGAAACCAGGGAACGAGGATCTGGGAGAGGCAGGACAGCTTCTGCCCTGAGCTTCCTCGAGAGTGGCTTTGCAGACACGGAGATTTTGGAATTTCTGTTGCTTTACGCCACCCAGTTAGTGGTAATGGGGCCTAACAGCCCCGAGAAACCACTGCAGGGCCCTTGGGTCCCTCCCAGTGAGACCAGGCCCCCAGCAGCTCCGAGGGGCAGCGGGGCCGGGCTGTCCTATGTGCCCCAGCTGGTGCCCGCACAGCGGATGGAGTAAGGGGGTGCAGAGAATGGGTGCTGCAGGCTGTCCCGCAAGAGAGCAGCCCCCTCCCTGGAGGTCTGAGCAGCACAGGCCTCAGACTTGTAAGCTGAGGACATTCAAGGAGGTGAGCCCGTGATCCTGAAGAGGCCCGTCCAAGTGGACGGAGGTGATCCAGGGTGTGGCCCTGGACCGCTGGCCTCTCAGACGTTCCCTGGCCTGCTTGTTCAGGATCCCCCACCCCCACCTCGGGGAGCCCGCATGCCTCCCACCCTCCCAGGGCCAGAACCACTCGGGGGACACTGGCTGCCTTGTCCACGGTCCTGACTGCTCTGGAGCCACCAGAGAGTTAAGGGGGGATGCGGCTCTTAGGGGCCAGCACCGTCTACCTGACTCAAACACCTGCTGGATGAGGATCCCCTCCACAGCCCCGCAGGCTCCTGGGACATCCCCAGACGACACAGCCACGGCTCTCTGGACCGAAGCGGACATAGTCTGAATTCCTGGGGAAGGGAGCAGCAGGTGGGGGTCACCAGTTGGGAAGATGGCCCCTGAGCACCTCCTCCATGCGGGCAGTGGGGAGCAAGAGGCACCTGGCGGCAGAATGCTTCTTTCCTTCCGCTCAGGGCAGGCCTTGGAGGGGGCCCAGCCCCTCCACCACACACACACACACACACACACACACAGCCCATGTGTCAGAGCAGAGGTGTGTGTGTGTGTGTGTGTGAGTGTGTGTGCCAACTGAACATGGCAGGCAAGCAGGAATGATCAGGTTCCCCCAGAACATGGCCCTGGGTTGTGCTGGGAGGGAGGCACCAGGGGACCACAGAGGGTCTCTGGGGCCCTGTGTCTTGGGGCAGGGAGGGGACAAGGCCAGGCTGAATCCAGACAAAGGACCGAGGAGGCTTCCCTGGAGGAAGCAGAGGGGAGCTAGCCTTGAAGGAAGGGCACAGGAGGGGTAGCCCGAGGCGTGCCCTCTTTTCTGGATGTGGCTTTGGGGTGAGATGCCATGGTCCCAGGTCCCAGGACAAGTCCTAGAGGACAGCCCCCTCCCCAGTCCACCTGCTGGACCCCCACACCCTGGCCCAGGAGCAGGGGGGCCTCGGGCCTGCTCACCATTGCCCAGCGGGAGGCACTGCGGCTCTGAGGTGCTCTCCTGCTTCTTCACGTGCTTGGCCTTCACCTGGGAGCCTGTGGGGGGAGCTGCGGCAGCGGGCCCTGCCCTCCACTCAGGGGCCAGGGGGCGGGCAGGGTGGAGAGCTCCGGCGAGAGGGGGTGGTCTTCCGACTCCCAGGGGTCCCCTGGCTTTACAGACTCTGGTGTTCACATCAGTGAAAAGGCAGTGCCACCCACCTGCCTACTTCATGAGCACTGGGCCACCTGCCCCGGAAAGGACCCCTGCTGCCCCCCAGGCTGGCTTCTGTGATCAGGTGGAACAGATACTCCCAGAGCCTCTGGGGAGAAGGTGTGGTGGGGACTGGGGTGCTGCCTCTCAGGGGATCTATGGCCAGAACTGCTCTTCGAACTGCGTACCTGGGCTGGAGGTGCGCCTGGGGGACAGGGCTGCTGGCGGGGCAGCCCGAGGCTCCTCCAGGGCCTTCCTCTTGGTCGGGGGTCTGGGCAGCGGTGCTGGGGCCTTGGGGCCGGCGGGGGGCTTCCTCCCTTTCCGGGGCTGGCTGAGGTCCACATCTGCAGGGCATGGGCAGAGGCAGGGCCAGGCCTCAAGCCCAGAGCTGACCTCTGGGCACCGTGCACGAGGCCTGGGCCTTTGCCTCCTAGAACTCAGGGTTGTCCTGGGTGAGCTCCAGAGTCTCCCTAACACCCCCCCCCCACCCCCACACCCCCTCCCCCCCCGCCCCCCCGCCACTTCTTCCCACTTACAGTCCCACTGGGACTCAGCGACAGGGCTCCAGGCCCTCAGCCCCCAGCAGGGAGGCTGGCTCGCAGGGACCCCGGCCCCCCGCCCCCAGCCAGGCCCCACCTTTGGGGAAGCTGTCCAGGATGGGCTGCAGCCGGGCATATCTCTCCAGGTTGTAGTCCTTGAAGAGGACCCTCCAGAAGTCCAGGATGGCGGCGGAGTCTTGGGTCAGGAGCCAGGAGAGAAGGGCGTGGAAGGCCTGCGGGCAGCCCTCCTTCTCCTTCAGGCGCAGCGTCTCCTGAAGCAAGACTGGGTCGTGGGGGACCCTTCTGCGCCTCCCCAGTCCCCCCTCCTCCTGCCTCCACTGTGCCACTAGAGGGCAGATGCCAACCCAGGGGAGGCTGCTGGAGACCTGGGCACCATGTCCACTCCCTGGCTTGGGCAGGCTTGAGGATGGCATGGGGTGCTGGGGTGAGGGGGGCTACTTGGAAGTCATCTTAGGGGACCATGCCCCTGGCTTGGGAGGGTTGGGAGGGGATTTGGGGATCTGCGTTGGGGGCACATCTGGAATTTGCCCTGGAGACCCACCCCCAGACTGGTGGCTGGGGCTAGGAGAGCGCTAGGCCTCGGGCATTGGGGGCAGGGCCAACCTCAACTGGCCCTGGGGTCTGTCCATCTGGCTCGTGGGCGGGGCGTCGGGAGGCGGGTTTGGGGGCCTTAGAGTGGCGCTTAGGGGCGGGAGGGGCCGGGCGGAGCCATCAGGGACCTTTCCCGGGCGCCGACAGGCTCCTGGGCGGGGCTTGGGGAGTCTAGGGGTGTGTGGGGTCGGAGTCGGGGCTCACCTGGAACTTGTCCTCGGGGACCACGTCGTGGTCGGCCAGCGCGTGCAGCAGCGGGAAGGCGCTGTCCACAGCCACGGCGATCTCGGTGCGATGCAGCCTCAGCAGGCGGCGCAGCGCCGCGTCCCCGCCGCCGCGGGCCTCGCCTGCCATCCGGTCGTCCGGGCGCGCGGACCTGGGGGCCCCCTCTCCCCGTCTGGGGTCCCGCGGCCACGGGGTGCCGCCGGGCTGGTGGGACGTCTGAGCCGTGTCTGCCTCCCGCTCTCCCAGCCTCGCCGGACACCTGGGCGGGCACGTCCCTCCGCGGGGCTGAGGCTGCGGGCGCCCGGCTGCTGTTATACCGACCGACTCCCCCAGAAAGAGCAAAGGCTGTGCTGCCCCAAAGCCAATCAGGGCCGGGCGCTGCCCGAGGGGCAGGACTGGAAACTTCCCTGTAACCCAGTAGGACGCGGCCGCCAGCCCTGCTCTGCACCTGCCAGCAGTCCGTGGGCCTTTTTTTCTTTGCAGAGGAAGCTTCTAAATCAGCGCTCCCAGTCCCCAGTGCCCAGCCCCGCTTCATGTCACATCTAATGGCGCTGCCAGGCCAGCACGCAGGGGTGCCCGGGAACCGAGGCTTTCGGGGTGACCCCTGAGCATGGCCTCCAGTAGCTCAGCACCCCTCTCCTTTGAGCATCCTCCTCCTCCCAGGTCACCCCGCGCCCCACCCCAGTGGGCTGAGGGACCCTTAGCCATACACAGTGGTTCCAGGGGAATTAAAATTGTCCTCACTTCACTTTTTTAAAGCCATGAACCCCTTGCAGGTGCACCTGTGCCCTCCAGCCCAGCCTGCCCCATGCGGGCGTCACCCAGCCACTTGCTTGGAGATTAGCAAAGAGACTCTTGTAGAATTCTGGACTTTCCACCCGGGGGGTTTCCATGACAACCCCTTCCTGCAGGTGACCTACTGCCTGGAAGAGTGAGGGTGGCCTGGGTGACCCACAGAGGGGAGAGGGGCCTGGAGCCAGGGACTGGGTGGGGCTGAGCCCCAGTTTCTCCATGAGGCACTGGGTGCAGCGACATGCCTGCTGCTTGGCGGGCCACCTCTACGCCTCGTCCTCCCCTGCAAGTTCCTCAGTCAGCTAGCACAGAGCTGCCGTATGGCCCAGCAGTTCCACTCCCAAGTGCACACCCCGAAGAATTGAAAGCAGGTAAAGACATGTATATGCATGTTCACAGCAGCACTATCACAACAGCCAAAAGGGGGTGTGTGTGTGTGCAGAGGGGGGGAGACAACCCAAATGTCCATCTACAGGAGAATCGATAGGTAAATGTGGTCTAGCCATGCAATAGCATATATTCAGCCAAAAAAGAGAGGAAATTCTAACACATGCTACAACATGGGTGAACCTTGAAACATTCTGCTAAATGAATAAGTCGGACATGAAAGGTAACCTATTATATGATTCCATGTATATGAAATGCCCAGAATAGGCAAATCCATAGAGAGAGAAAGCAGATGATTGGTTTCCAGGAGCTGGGGGGTGGGGGGGGGGGAAGAGGGGGGCTGCTTAATAAGTATGGGGTTTCCATTGGGGTGATGAAAACATTTTGGAAATAATAGTGATGGTTGCACAATCATGGTGTACCAATTGTTACTGAATTTTAAACTTTCAAATGGTCAAAATGGCAGATTTTATGTTATGCATATGTTACCAAAATAAAATTAATTAATTTAAGAAATCAGCTCTTCAATTCATTAGTTCTTAAATTCTACTTTTTTTAAAAGAATAGTTTATTGAGAGAGAGGAAGGGAGAAGAGAGAAACATCAATATGAGAGCTAAACATTAATCGGCTGCCTCCTGCACACCCCGCCACAGGGGATGAGCCCAAAACCCAGGCATGTGCCCTGACCAAGAATTGAACCAGCAACCCATCAGTCCACATCCTCCTTCTACCAGGTCAGCATCCAGCATGGAGCCTTCCCATCCAGCCTTGGCCCTCAGTGGCCTCTCCACTACCAGGCCCTTCACCCACAGCCCAGGGGTCAGCCAACAGGGCACTAGGAGGACACCCATCTCTCCTTCACCATGTGCTTCAGTCAGCACCAGGATTGTAGCAGGAGCTCCCACTGCCAAGGGGGTTAAAAACAAAACAAGCCACAAATAGTTGGCACCCAGAAAAGCCTGGAGCAGAAACACAGGGCACTGAACAAAGAGCAGAATCACAGAGCAGCTGGGGTCTGGCTGGGGCTTGCCCAGAGCCAGCGCACCCAGTGGGCAGCTTCTGACCATGTCAAAGTGTCACCACCCAACCTCCTCTACAAGCGACACACTCAAGGGTGGACTCAGAGGGCACCAGAGCCCATTGAAGTAAGTCCTGCTCTGTGGGGTGGGCCCCTGTACAGCTGATCCTCCATAGTGGTCGGTGGTCACAGCCAGTCCTTGCAGCGATCAGCCCAGGGGTAAGTCCCTCCCATTGACAGGCCAACAGCAATCAAGTTTCAACTACAAGAGGAGGGTGTACACACTCCACACGGAGGTGGGGGTGGGTGGGGTGGGGTGGGGGGGTGTGCACATTGGGGCCCAGCTTGGGCGATTAGAAAGGCTGTGTCACTGGACCCTACAGAACACCCATTACATTAGGCCACTCTACCAAGCCCGGGAGACCTAGCAGCTCGACCTAACGCAGAAACAAACACAGGAAGGCTGTCAAAAGGAGGAAACAAAGAAATATGTCCCAATATGAAAGAAGAGAATAAAACTCTAGAAATGAACTAAACAAAAATGGAGCAAGCGATCTACGAGATGCAGAGTTCAAACACTGGTTATAAGGGTGCTCACTGAACTTAGTGAGAACCTCAACAGCATAGAAAGGACCAGTTAGAAATGAAGGATACACTAACTGAAATGAAGCATCATCTACAGGGAATCAACAGTCGAGTCGATGAAGCTGAGATTCAAATCAGCAATTTGGAACATAAGGAAGCAAAAAACAAAACAAAAGCAAAATACCCAATCAGAACAGCAAAAAGAATAAAAAATAAATAAATAAAAAGAAAAGAAAACAAGAATAGTGTAAAGAGCCTCTGAGACAACTTCAAGTGTACCAATGTTTGCATCATGGGGTGCTGGAAGAAGAGGGAGAGGGAGAGAGGGGGGGGGGAGAGAGAGAGAGAGAGAGAGAGAGAGAGAGAGAGAGAGAGAGAGAGAGAAAGGAATTGAAAACCTATTTGAAAAAACTAACAGAAAAATTCCCTAACCTGGTGAAAGAAATAGATATACAAGTCCAGGAAACGCAGAGAACACCAAACAAGATGAACTCAATAGGACCTACACCAAGATACATGATGCTTAAAATGCAAAAAGTGAAAGACAAAGAGAGCATCTTAGAAGCAGCAACAGAAAAGCAGTTAGTTACCTAAAAGGGAGCTCCCATCAGACTGTCAGCTGAAACCTTGCAGGTCAGAAGGGAGTGACACAAATATTCAAAGTGATGAAAAGCAAGGAGTTACAAACTAGATTACTCTGCCCAGCAAAGCTATCATTTAGAATCAAAGGACAGATAAAGACCTTCCCAGACAAAGAAAAACTAAAGGAGATCATTACCACCAAACCAATATCATATGAAATGTTAAAGGGTCAAGAAGAAGGAGGAGGAGGGAAGAAGACAGCGAAATATGAACATTAAAGCAGCAATACACACATATCTATCAACAATTGAATCTAGAAAACAAAACGCATAAACAAGCAAAGCAGAAAGAGACTAATCGAGAGCATTTTGACAGTTGCCAGATAGCAGGGGGTTGCGGGGTGGGGGGGGGGGGGGGCAGGGGAGCGGGGTAGGTGTAAAAGCTGAAGGGATTAAACAATACAAATCGGTGGTAACAGAATAGTCATGGGGATGTTAAAGTACAGCAGAGGGAATATAGTCAATAATATTGTCATAACTATGTATGGTGCCAGGTGAGTGTGCGTTTACCAGAATGACCACTTAGTAAGTTATGTACATCATTTCTAATCGCTGGGGTGGACACCTGAAACTAATATAATAATGTATGTCAACTGTAATTGAAAAATTAAAAGCAATTCAAAGCATAATAAATAAAAAAGTTGATCAAGAAAAAAGGAACCTGCAAAACGTATCCCAAAGAGCGTCTGGGATATTGCTCCCGGGCATATGGCCTCAGTTTGGCTCAATTAAACTCTTACCGAAAATAAAAATAAAAATTCTCTTCCCTCCACTTTTAAAAAATAGTGAATTAACTTGACTATATATTCTAAATAATGTATATATATTATGTCATACATTAAATATACAGTATGTATTTAATATGTATTATATAAATATATGTTAAATATATTTATGGGTTGAAAGTATTAATATTGTTATAACCATCCATACTATCCAAAACAATCTGCAGGTTCAATACAACCTCTATCAAAATTCCAATGACGTTTTTCACAGAAATAGGAAAAACCATCCTAAAAATTTGTATGGAACCACAAATGACCCCAAATAGCCACAGCAGTCTTAAGAAAGAAGGACAAAGCTGGAGGCATCATACTCTCTCATTTCAAACTACAGTACAAAGCTTTGGTAGTTCAAACAGTGTGATGTTGGCATAAAAACAGACAATGATTAGTGGAACAGAATAGAGAACCCAGAAATGAACAAACACATATAGGAAACAAAATGAGTGAGAGAAGATATTTACAAATAATATATGTGATAAGAAGCTAATATCCAAAATATATAAGGGACTCATGGGGGAAAATCCAATTAAAAATGGGCAGAAAATGTAAATAGACATTTTCCCAAAGAAGACATACCGACGGCCAACAGGCACATGAAAAGATGCTCAACATCACTCATCACCAGGGACATGCAGGTCACAGCCACAGTGAGGTATCATCTCACACCTGTCAGAATGGCTGTTACCAAAAACAGTCAGGAAGAAAGTATTGGCAAGGATGTGAAGAAAAGGGAACCCTCATGCACTGTTGCTGGGGAGGTAAACTGGGGCAGTCACTGTGGAAAATGGTGTGGAGATTCCTCAAACAATAAACGTAGAATTACCATATGACCCAGCACTCCACTTCTGGATGATTATCCAAAGAAAACAAAAGCACTATCTGGAAAAGATATCTGCACCCCCATCTTCACCGCAGCATTATTTTCAGTCTCCAAGAGATGGCAACAACCTAAGTGCCCACAGATGGATGAATGGATAAAGACATTATGGTAGAGATGGGTACAACGAAACACTATTCAACCATAAAAAAACGGAAACCTTGCCATTTGCAACATGGATGGACCTTGAGGGCACTATGCTAAGTGAAATTAGTCAGACAGAAAGACAAATTCCATATGATCTCACTTATATGTGGAATCTTAACAAAACAAAACAAAACAAAACCCTGACCTCAGTAGATATGAAGAACAGATGCGGGGGCCGGTAGGTAAAATGGCTGAAGGAGGTGAAACTCCCAGTTATAAAGTAAGTCATGGGGTCGTAATGTACAGCATGGTGACTATAGTGAGTAATACTGCATATTGTTTAAAAAAACAACTTTAGAAGTCTCCTATTTACAGAAATTGTGCAAAGCCATGCAGTTACCATGAACCTCACAGGTTCCCCTACTAACGTCTTGCATTCGTGTGATGCTTCTGTTCCATTGAATGAACCAATTCTGATACTTTATTATTAACCAAATGAATAAGCCATAGCTGACTGACATTTTCCCCTCATGTCCGTTTTCTACCCCAGGATCCCACTGGACAGTTAGTTGTCACCTCCCCTTAGGCTCCCTGTGACAGTGAGGGTTTGTCACACTGTCTTGCTGTCGATGGCCTGGGCAGGTTTAAGGAATACGGGCAGGCCTTTTGCCCAGTGGCCCTCTACGGCAGCGGTTCTCAACCTGTGGGTCGCGACCCCTTTGGGGGTCGAACAGCCCTTTCACAGGGGTCGCCTAAGACCATCGGAAAACACATATATAATTACATATTGTTTTTGTGATTAATCACGATGCTTTAATTATGTTCAATTTGTAACAATGAAATCGGGGGTCACCACACCATGAGGAACTGTATTAAAGGGTCGCGGCATGAGGAAGGTTGAGAACCGCTGCTCTACGGGAATTTTCTGGTGCTTTTCTCATGGGTAGAGGCAGGAAAACCACAGAGGTGACCTGCCATTCTCATCACCTCACATCACAGCCCATCCTGGGTGCGCCCTGTCAATCCAACTTGTCGCTGTTGATGTTGACCTTGATCACCTGGTAGAGGTGTTTGTCAGGGGAAGTCAGGAGGCTTGGCCAGCAGGCACCCAATGGGGACAGAGGGCTGTATGCCCCCAGGGTCTCCCCTACTCCCAGCCTCAGCCCTGAGACCCCCAACTCCTCCCCGCACCGCCCCCCACTGAGTGCCGTTAGGCCCATCCCACCGAAGTGAATGCCTCCTGGCTCCTTCTTCCTCACCTCTCATCTCCACCCCCACAGTGGACACCACCCAGCTTCCTAAGCCCCCAAGGAACTCCCTCCCCCCGCCCCTCCCCCTCCTCCTCCAGCCCTGCCCCCACCCACGCCCGGAGCACTGAGCCCCCTAAGCCCCGCCCAGGAGTGCCACGCCCCTCCCCCACTGAGCTCCAGCCCTGGCCCGCCACCCAGCTCCATACTTCACTTAGCATCCCTTTCTGGGCCCCCTCACCCTGCCCCCAAGCCCCTTCCCTCCCACTGAGCACTTAACCCCACCCCACCCCTCCTCCCCCTCCTCCCTTCCGGAACGTTCTATCCCACCCACCCATATAAGCTGCCTGCAGGAGCTCCTCACCCTTTCACCCAACACCCCTTCACACAGAAGGTTGCTCAGCCCTCCCCCGCACGTCTGGGGGACCCTGCGCCCCCTCCCCTAGTGCTCCTCAGCCCCCGCACCCAATGGCCCCCGGGCCTCCCACCTGACCTGTTCCTGCGGGTTCCTGGGAGGCCCCTTCCCGGGTCCCATGGCCCTCTCCTCCCCTGGGACCCTGAGCCTGGAGCGCCTGGACAGCCCGGACCCTGACCCCGCCGGGCAGCTGGAAGAGGAGCCGTGGCAGCCGCCCTGTGAAATCCGTGAGGCCCTTTCTCCTTCTCCCTCGCCTCCTGCCTGAGGGTCCAGCAGATCTGGGGGACACTTGCGGGCGGGAGCACGGGAGTGGCCGGGGGGCCCACAGCTGCTGGTGGGTGCAGACGGAGGCGGTGGGTGCAGACGGAGGCGGTGGGTGCAGACGGAGGCGGTGGGTGCAGATGGAGGCGGCGGCTGCAGGGGTCTTAGCTCTGGACCCCTCCAAGGCCTCTCCCTTTACTGCTTGCTGTGGCGATGGCGGGGGGGGGGGGGGGGGGGCCATGGTAGGGAGGGACCTGGCACAGGGGCCACACCAAGCTCTCAAGGTTGGCACTCACCACCAGCCTTCCTGCCAGGAAGACCTTCCTTGGGGTTGGGAGGGGTGGGTGTCACTGTGGAAGGTGGGCGGGGGCCGAGCTGGGTGCTGGGACCCTTCGCCCTTGCCGGGGGGCCAGGGGCTCCAAGGCAGAGGCTGTGGGACCATTTCCTCCCCCTGCTTGTGCCTGTCCTGTCTCCTGGACGGTGTCCAATGGCAGCTGCCCCAGACATGGACCCCGAGGCGGAGTGCAGCATGGACATCATCGTGGTGGGCTCCAGTGAGCAGTCGCCCACCCCTTCGCCCGAGCCCCGCAGAGGTGAGGGCTCCTTTGGGTGCCGGGCCCATCGCTTGGGCTGCCAACCCCAGGCCTGGGTTCCAGGCTTCTCGAATATCCACAAGTAGATCAGATGCTAGGGCAGGGGCAGGGAGGGCCCCACCCAGGGGCTCTCCCCACCCTCAAGCTTGGGGGGGTAACATTGCAGGAAAGGTAGGTAGAGGCCACGGGGTGGGGGTGGGAGTGGGTCCTCTGGCTCCTGTGGCTTCAGAAAATCAACGTGTGACACTCACTTGTGGCGTGTTTAAACGACAGGCAGGTAGGAGCAAGGCCCCACTTAACTTTCTTTTCCAGATCTGATTGCATATGAAGTCAAGGTTAACCAGCGAGCCATAGAAGGTGAGTGGTCGCACACATGCCCACACCCCCAGGTAAAGGGGATGTCAGCCCGCTCTGGACCCGCTGGCTGCAGCCTCACACAGGCCTCCATCCAGGAAGGAGGCAGCGGGCGTAGCTGGTGCCCTGCTGCTCATCTCCTGCCGAGGGCCCCAGCCCCCATGGCTCCATTTAAGGTACACAGTTCAGGGTCTTACATTCCCGGAGTTGTGCAACCATCACCACTATCTAATTTTAGGACATTTTATCACACACACACCCAAAAAACCCAGCCCCAAGTCATTCCCCATTCCTCCTCACTTCCCCCTTGCACATGAGACAATCACAAATCTACTTGTTTCCTCTGCGGCTTTGCCTGTTCTGGAGTCCTTGCATTTCCATATGCAGTTCAGGATCAGCTTGTGAACTTTTGCGCGCGCACACAGAAGGCAGCAGGGATTTCGAGAGGAAAGTGTAGTTCAGTTTGGGCAGGCGCATCCTTTTAACAACATTCCGTCCGATCCATGCGTTAGGATCACTGAAGGAGGGACGCACGAGGCCAAAGGGGTGAGGGATTATGAGTTCATTAGGTCCTCGGGACACCGGAAGGGCCGAGCCCTAAAATGGCGCCAGCACCCAGGGACGGGCAGTCAGAGGTTTTCAAGGACCGAAGGCGAAGGCGGGCTTTTTCTGGGCGGAGAGTTCTCTGGGCGGGTCCAGATCCTAGGAAGGTCCTGGAGGGGAGAGATAATGGTCTTATTAGCAAGTGGAATGTGGTCTTAGCAAGTGGAATGTGGTCTAAGCAAAAAGGGAATGTCCTTGTGACGGGGCCTAAGGGTCAGGCCCCAGGGAGGGGGTGTCCCTTCAATTATTTGATCGGACTTCACACCATGACCTGGGCTTCCCAGTTATCCAGATTTTCCTTCCAACGGCGTTTTGTGGTTCCCGTGTAGGGGCCTTGCACCTCTTTTGTTAAATGTCTCCCCAAGTCTGTGGCTCTGCCTGGTGGTGTCGTGACCCCGTTGCCCCTTGGCTGTCCCCTTAGAGCTGTGCATCTGCTGTGGGAGCTTCCAGGTGTGCAGGCAGCACCCCCTGTTCGAGGGCGGGATGTGCTCCCCCTGCAAGGTAAGCCGGGAGCCGAGGGGCGGCTGGGGAGGCCCCTGGGAGCAGAGGAGGCACTGGCTGCTTGGCTCTCTCCCAGGACAAGTTCCGGGACTACTTCTTTCTGTACGATGAGGACGGGTACCAGTCCTACTGCTGCATCTGCTGCGCGGGACAGACACTGCTCATCTGCGAAAACCCCGACTGCACGCGGTGAGGCGAGGGGTGCCCGGCGGGGCCCGGGTGAAGGCCAAGGACCCTGGGGTAGTCCATCCTTCTCAGCCACGCACCTAAGAATGGGGGGGGACCCCCCACAAAGGGATGACTCTCTCCAGAGCTCTCAATTTCCATCTCACACATTTCATTTGATGTCGAGCCTGGACATATGGGAGGTGGGGCGTCAAAAGACTTGTTTCCAATTTTTCTCTTTATTATTGTTCTCGCCAAGACGTAGCTGCTCCCCCAATCATGATGGAGGGTGGACACCCTGCACCCTTGGGGGCTGCTGGTCAGGGCGGGAGGAAGGGGGAGACAGGCAGGGGCATGTTCATGCCTCCTTACATGCCAACATGAGCTCCATTCATAGTCCCCTCCTCTTCAGTCCCCTGGGGCTATCCTTGCACTTGCCTTCACCCCCCATGTCTTCCCCCCCCCATCAACCCCCCCCCCCGCCCCCCGGCCACTGATGTTGGAAAAGCTTAACTGTGTCCCAGGCTCCAGGGTTGGGGGAAGACAGGTGGCTTAGGAGGTTCTCTGAAATCTGTCCTTGCCCATAAACAGTCCACTGTCTTCTGCAGATGGCTTGGTTCCCATCCCTCTAGGTCCCTGAGAGGGACAGCCCCCCACCCCTCTGGTCCACAGTGTCACCGTCCCACTGTGTGGGTGCAGACGAACAGGGCCAACTTTGTCTTTCCCAGGAGCCCGGGTGTGGCTCTGAGAGCTCACTCCAAAGCGAGGGCAGGCTCTCCTCGGCCTGCAGGCGGCCCGTGGTGTCCGTCGGTGGCCAGAGCGAAGTCACCTCAGTCACTGGCTTTCTGTGTGGCTCTAGGTGCTACTGCTTCGAGTGCGTGGACACCCTGGTGGGGCCCGGGACCTCGGGGAAAGTTCAGGCCATGAGTAACTGGGTGTGCTTCCTGTGCCTGCCCTCGCCCCGCAACGGGCTGCTGCAGCGCAGGAGGAAGTGGCGGGAGCGGCTGAAGGCCTTCTATGACCAGGATCCGGTAAGGAGCCGCTCGCCGGACAGGACGGACCGGTGCCAGGGGCCCCAGCTTCGCTGGCTTCCTCTGGCCACTAGCTGCAGGATGCCCACCTGCTCTGCTACAAGGTGGCACGAAAGGCCTCTAAGCAAATGTGCCTTCTCTCTGACAGCAGGTTCCACGAGAGATGGTCTGCTTTCCAATTAAGTTAGCGGGCGGTGGGGCTTGTGCCGAGCCTGGGAACCAGGTGTTTGTAGTGGGCAGGGGATGGGCACAAACGCCTGGGCAGCCGGCTAGACCAGGGCCTCTCGAGGGCTGAAGTCACAGCCAGGAGCCAGGATCTAGGCAGCAGTGGGCTCATCACAGTGGGATGAACTGTGACCCCAAAAAAACACATCCAAGTGCTGACCCTGGGGCCCGTGAAGGTGACTTGTTTTGCAAATCGGGTCCTTGCCAATGCAATTGAGTTAGGGATCTGTGTCTCCTGGATTAGGGTGGGCCTGGAATGTGTCATAGAGAGAAAGGAGAGGAGACTGGAGACGGACACAGCGGGAGGGCGGCCGTGTGGCTCTGGGGAGAGAGGTCGGAGTGTGGTCTACACGGCCAGGCCCCAAGGACTGCCAGCCCCTCAAGACGCTGGGGAGAGGCCTGGGTCAGAGCCCCCCTCAGACTCTGAGCGGGAACCAGTGCCGCTGACACGTTGATTAAAGACTTCGCCTCCTGAGTAAATTCGTGGCCACACAGTTTATTCCCATTTGTTGTGGTTGTGCTGGAAAACTAAGACAGGAGGGCGAGGGCGGGTGCTTGGCGATGCAGCAGTGGACAGTAGGGGCCCACAGCCAGAACCGGTTCTGGGGACTTGCACACAGAATTGTCGGGCCCACCCACAGGGGGCACAGGCGGGCGTGCCGTCCCACCCTCTCCCTGACACGGGCTGGGGGCAGGTGTGCATTTACAACAACCTTTGCAGGTGTCTTTATGGTGCTTTTTGGGGAACAGGCACTGGTACTCCTCATAGAACCTCCTTGGGGCCATCTAGTGGCAGAAACCAAGGACGACCCAGGCTTGCAAGTTGCAGGACTTTCCACTTTGCAAGAACATGAAGTTGACATTTGGAAGCGTCCTTACGCCAGCCCAGTGCCAGGCGCAGGGGGCAGCAGCTCTGCGCCTGCAGTGCAGCCGGGGACCAGGACACGCGCCCCACAGTGCCCATCAGTCACAGCTGCCCCTGTGCCCATGGCCCACCCAGTGGCAGAAACTGTCCACCTCAGTGTGGGATGACCAGGCTTACAAGTTGCAGGAGGACTTTCACTTTGCAAGAAAATGCCCACACTCCTCGGCGTGGGCACACCTGCCCTGCCCAGGCTCCCCTGCCCATTCACTCGCTGCCTGTGTGGGTGCTGTCCTGTCTGCTTGCGCCCAGGCAGACCCTTCCTCGTGTGGCTTGGGGTTCCCCTGCCAGCCTCCCACACAGGCAGACCCCCCACTCAGGCCTGGTCTCGACAGTGGGCGGCTTGATTCCTTGCTTGCAGGAGGCCAGGTTCCCCCCACGTGCACCTCCTGGGGGCAGGGGTCTCTGGGGGGGCTTGTTTGCCAAATGGATCCACAGTCTCCCGGGCGTCCTGGGAGGGAAGGGAAGGGCAGGCATCATCCTTTGTCTCTGGTGTGGCTTCTGGCTTCTTCGTGGCTGAGACAGGGCAGAGGTCTCGGTCCTCGGCCTGGGAGGGCCTCCCGCTAGTGACGTTCAGGGTGCTAGGTGGCTTGGGGCTGCACTCGGAGCCCACACAGGAAGGAGAGGAATGGGGTGGAATAGGTTGCGTGTATTCAGAAGCCCCCGATGTGAGGCTCTCCCCAAGACATGCACAGGAAGTGTCCCCCACGGAACTGTCTTCCTCACACAGGAAGGCCACACCTGCCTTCCTTTCTAGCGATGGTCTGGGGAGGGTTCAGTGCAGGAGGCCAGGCCTGGGGGTGCGCAGTGAGGTCAGGGCGGGCCAGCGCCTGGGCAGGGGTGTCCCAGGTGTGCCTCTGCTCAGGGGACCCCTCTGCTGGCCAGAAAGGAGCCTCCCTGTGATTCACGGGCTCTGTAACCACTTCCGCCCAGAGCGTCATCTTTTCTTCTTTTCTTTTTTTAATAAATAGGAGAGTCCCCTTGAGATGTATAAAACGGTGCCTGTGTGGAAGAGAGAGCCAGTCCGCGTGCTGTCCCTTTTTGGGGACATCAGGAAAGGTGAGTGTGGTGATGCGCCTGCCTATCCTAGGGGTGTGGGGGTGGGGTGGGGGTGAGGGGGTTGTTAGAATGTTCCCAGTGTCACACTTGCTGAGCACCTGGGGCGACTCCAGGGGCTGAGGCTCCCTTGGGGGGTGGGGAGAGGGTGCAGGAGCCCTGGTGCTCACTTGCTCAGGAGTCGTGCCTTGGAAAGGAAATGCAGACGTTGGCTCTCTGCCCACGACCACCACACACAAAGTCCACTTCAGATACGAGCACACCCCTGGCCACCTTGCAGGGCTGCCCGCCCCTCCTGGGGCTCCCAGCACCTTCACTCGCACTGCTGCGCTCCAGCCTTGCCCCGGTGTGCCTCTCCGGACCCCCAGCTGACCGCCCCCTGCTGGTGCCGTTGGATATCACAGATTCTTCTGGGCTCTGCAGCCACAAGAGTGAATGCATGGAAATACATCCTAGTCCCAGGCCAAATGGCATGGGAACCCGCCCCTCTTCTGGCCTGTGCCCCCCGCCCTGAGCAGTGGTCACTGAGCCTCAAGCACCGAGTCACGCCAGGGGCTGAGACTCACAGTGGGCACAACTTCCAGCTGAAGGCACCCGGGAGCCAGGCCACACCCCCGCCTTCATCTCCCGCCAGGGACGCATCCCCGAGCCCATTTGTAAGGTCCTTTCCGGGCTCTTCCTGTCCCCCCCGCCACAGACTCTCCAGGGCAGGGCGGGCCGGGGCTCCAGCAGCCCACCCACCGCGTCACTCAGCCTGGCCGGGTGCCATCTGGATTTCCTAACCCAGGGTGCGGCCGACATCGCACAATCCGCCTGACTTTCTCAAATCAGTACTCGGGGAGTTTGCTTGCTTCGCTTACAATGCAACACACCTTCATCCTTAGTCCCTCCTCAGTCCCCATCGAGTCGCTAGAAAGATAAAGCTTGCTTGTCGGGTCATTTGTGGGCCTTTTGGTTCCGGTTGGGCTCAGAGTCAACGTGTTCTGTGCCTTTATTTTTCCTCACCCAGAGCTGACGAGTTTGGGCTTTTTGGAGAGTGTTTCTGGCTCAGGAAGGCTGAAATATCTGGATGATGTTACCAACGTGGTGAGGAGGAACGTGAGTACAGCGTGTCCGTCCAAGCGCCAAGATGGAAGCGGGTGTGCACGCGGTCCCGGGTGGGGTGTGGGCAGGGGGATGCGGACAGCCCAGGTGCTGCCCAGATGCTGCCCAGCTCTGGCCCCAGCCTGGCCGACGTGAGGGTCTCACAGGAATTGGCACTCGTCCTCACAGTTGCTGGCGGTTCGCCCTGCAGTAGGAGAGATGAGAGGGGCATTTTCCTGGGCCCCACACTGGCCACAGCCCAGAGCAGAGCGATCGGCCAAACCTCCTATTCAACTTGCTGGAATCCAAGGGGCCAGTCCCACCACCGGTGATGGTGCTGCCCAGAGAGGGGGCGAATCCCCACCCCCCTCTAAAATGAACCCGGGCAGATTGAAAACGTCCCTCAGACACACATTTCCACCATGAAATGTCTTGGCTCCTTGAAGGCCATCTCCTATGTCCTGCCTGAGGCCTCGGACCAAGTGCCTAACAGCATCCAGCGTGGCTGGAGCACTTCACAGCCCGAGTCCGGGGTCAGTGCACTGACGTTCCCGGGAGCGACCTGCAGGGTGACGCCTGCCACGGGCAGTCACTCGGGCTCCCACCGGGGAGGGCCCGCCCCTCCTGCAGCGATGACAGGCAGCCCCGAAAGTCCCGAGGCCGATGGTGACTGACAAGGTCACTGGTGGGTCTCACCCGGCGGCCTCACTGCCCGCCTGTGGGTGCCACCGCTGGGCACACGGGAGCCTGCTGCTGGGACAGGCCGCCCACACTGCACGCGTCCCCCTGTCCCGTGTCCTGCAGGTGGAAGAGTGGGGCCCGTTTGACCTCGTGTACGGCTGCACACCTCCCCTCCGCCAGGCCTGTGACCACCCTCCAGGTAAGAGCACCCTTTGCCCCAATACTTGGGCCCTCTCATCCCAAACTCCCCCCGCCCCATGGCCCTCTGGGAGGGCGGAATTACAAACTGACAGCATTTTATAAAAACAGCTTCATTGGGGGATCACTGATTGATATCCATTGGAATGTCCATGTTCAGCAAGTACCATGTGATGTGCTCTGACATGGGTCCCCTGTGAGGCCATCGCCCATCCCAGGCCCCTCTGACCCTGTCCTGCCCCTTCCACCTGCAAGCCCTGCCTCGTTTTAACAGCCTCTGCGCCTTAAAGCCGGGCGCTGGGTGAGGCTGGGTCAGCACACTGGGTGGCAGCCGGCCCTAGGGGCACAGAACTATCCTGGGCAGGAGTGGGCGCCGAGGGCCCAGACCGGCCACACGGAACGGGTCCTTCCGCAGTCCCCACCCCTCCCTGCCCCTGTGCCCGTGCCCCCCCACCGGGCAGAGCCAGACGCGCCCGATGTCCCCCAGGCTGGTACCTGTTCCAGTTCCACCGCGTCCTGCAGTACTCGCAGCCCCGGCCCGGCGGCGCACAGCCCTTCTTCTGGATGTTCGTGGACAACCTGATGCTGACCGAGGACGACCGCGTCATCGCCACACGCTTCCTGGAGGTGCGTGCGGGGCGGCCTCTGATGCCAGCCAGGCCGGCCTCCTCCAGAACACTCAGCCTGGGTCTCAGGTGGCGGTCTAGGGTCTGACCCCTGAGGCCTCGGGTTTCAGGGTTCACAGGGACCCTGGGGGTCGCCTTGCCATTAGGGCATGACCCCTTCACGGTGGCCTCAGAGGGTGTCCCCTTCACGCTACGCTCAGGATACACCACCGGGCTCTCCACCTGTGCACACGCGCACACGCACACACGCACACACCACGTACACCACCGTATGCGATGCACAAACGACTGGCACACACTAACATATAATCACACACACACACACACACCCTCCGACTGGCACACACTAACATATAATCACACACACTCACACACACACCCTCCGACTGGCACACACTAACATATAATCACACACACACACACACACACACACCCTCCGACTGGCACACACTAACATATAATCACACACACACACACACACACACACACACACCCTCCGACTGGCACACACTAACATATAATCCCACACACTCACACACACACCCTCCGACTGGCACACACTAACATATAATCCCACACACTCACACACACACACACCCTCCGACTGGCACACACTAACATAATCCCACACTCACACACACACACCCTCCGACTGGCACACACTAACATAATCCCACACTCACACACACACACCCTCCGACTGGCACACACTAACATATAATCCCACACACTCACACTCACACACCTTCCAACTGGCACACACTAACATATAAGCTCACACTCACACACACACACACCCTCCGACTGGCACACACTAACATATAATCCCACACTCACACACACACCCTCCGGGCACCGACAACTGTGTTTTCTCTCCGTGTATCTGAATCCTGACCCTGAGGGCAGCCAGGACTCAGGGCCAGCTCTGCCCAGGGCTGAGTCCCTCCCCGGTTGAGCCTGGTGTCCTCTCCTCACAGGGCGTGCGCTCCACATCCAAACGTAAGGCCAACAGTGCCCTTGCCGTCCTGACCCCCATCTGTCCAACCTCCAGCCTCTTGGTCACCTCCAGGGTTCTTTATGCAAATGCAGCGGCTCTGCCCACGCTGCCCTCCTCCTCCTCCTCCCTCTCCTCCGTGTCCTCCTCCTCCTCCTCCTCCTCCTCCTCTGTGTCCGGCTCATTTTCCCAGAACCAGATCCTCCCGTACAGAGGACCTCCTCTTTCCTTGTTTTAGTTTGTGTTTTGTTTCGTTTCACTTTCCTCCGTTTGACTCTGCATGGACATAACAAATGAATGAACCTGCTCCGTGCTGGGGTAGGAGGTGGTTTCTAACCTTTGCTCCCATAGGCACGGATGCGATGAGGCGCGTGTGTGAGTGCTTGTCACTTCCACAGGGGGCCCGGTGGCCTCGGGGCGGCAGGGGCAGGGTTGTCCTGGCCCCTGCCCCCTCCCCCCTGCCCGCTTTCCTGGCCCTGCCCAGGTGGCACCAGCTCTCTGGTGCAGCTCTTGTTGCTTTTGTCCAAGTGCCCTGTAGCAGCTGGGATCTTCGTCTCTTCTAACTGGCTTTGCCTTGCACATAGGAGGCTATTGATTGCTGTGCCTTAATTTTGCTTCTGCTGCCTGATCGAATGACCTTCTAATTTATCGTAGTTTTCAGTAGGTTCCATTAGACTTTCTAGGTGTTTGAGCAGCTCACCTGCCACTGGAGACGGTTGTTTCCTTCGAGTTTTACACCTCGGGCACCTTTCTCTTGTCTCCTGTTGTTGCCTCTGGGGCAACATTGAATCACAGCAGAGGTCTTTCTTGTCCCTGACTTCCATGGAAACGCTGCCAGTGTTTCCCCGGCTAAGCTGACGCTGGCCTGAGGGTGAGGTTGGTAGATTTCACTAGGCTAAGGAAGTTTCCATCGATTTCTATTTTGTGAATAATTTTATCAAAAATAGCTGTTGGATTTTGTCAAATGTTCTTTCTAATGTCAATGGAGATAATTAGATAATTTTTCTCTTTCAAGCTACTAATAAGATCCTATATAATAAAAGGGTAATATGCAAATCGACTGGACAGCAGAACAACCAGTTGCTATGACACGCACTGACCACCAGAGGACAGATGATCAATGTAGGAGCTGCCCCCTGGTGGTCAGTGTGCTCTCAGGGCTGGCGAGTGCAGCAGTGGTGGTGGGAGCCTCTCCCACCCCCACAGCAGCGCTAAGGCCGTCAGTCGGACATCCCCGAGTGCTCCCGAACTGTGAAAGGGCTCAGGCCAGGCAGAGGGACCCCCTCCCACACCCCCCACCAGTGCACGAATGTCATGCACTGGGCCTCTAGTATAATATATTAATAGATTTCCTAATAATGAACCATGCTTGCATTCCTGGAAAAAAATCCACTTAGTGGTGCATAGTGTATATTCTGCTAACATAACGTATTGCTGAATTTTGGGGTTTTTGCTGTGACCAGCATGAGAGAGAGAAGTATGTGGTTTTATTGTTTTGTGCCATCTTTGTTGGGTTTGGGTACCAGTGTTAAGCTTGATTCATAAAAATTATTTGGAAAATTGACAGAATTCTCCTGTGAAATGGTCTGGCTTAGTTGTTTTTGCTGTTATTTTATATATTTTTTCCCCAATATATTTTATTGATTTTTTTACAGAGAGGAAGGGAGAGGGATAGAGAGTTAGAAACATCGATGAGAGAGAAACATCAATCAGCTGCCTCCTGCACACTCCCCACTGGGGATGTGCCCACAACCAAGGTACATGCCCTTGACCAGAATCGAACCTGGGACCCTTGAGTCCACAGGCTGACGCTCTATCCACTGAGCCAAACTGGTTAGGGCTGTTGCTGTTATTTTTAAATGGGAGTTAGCTCTTCTGTGGGAACAGAAATCTGTAAGGATTTTTTTGGAGATCAGTTTGGCAAGTTCTGTTTTCCAGTTCTGTTTTCCTAGAACATGACCCGTTTCATTTTAATTTTAAAAAGCTTTTCATGGAGTTGAGCCAGGTGGCCTCGCAATTCTTGTACTTCCCTGTCTGTACTTATTTCTCCTTCTTAAGGACTCTGGGATTTTCAAAACACTAACATGTTGCCACATAACAGCAGTCAGGTAAGCAAAAATCCTGATTTTTATCGGTTTTTTATATGCATTTAATAGATCCAAATTGGTTCCAAATTAGAAGTAGCCAAAAAAGGGAACTTCTCTTATTTTACTTTTTTTAATGGACATTGTTGGCTTTGTGTGTTAGCTTTCCCTAAACCCTTCATCTCACTACTCTCGTCTCTTCATTCTTAATCAACTTAGGTGTGGAAATCAACCTCTTTTTTTTTAAATCCTCACCCAAGGATATTTTTCCATTGATTTTATTTTTAGAGAGAGTGGAAGAGAGAGGGAAAGACAGAAAGAAACATTAATATGAGAGAAACACATCCGTAGGTTGTCTCCTGCACGTGCCCTGACCAGGGCCCGGGATGGGGAGGAGCCTGCAACCAAGGGATGCCCTTGACCAGAATCGAACTCGGTACCCTTCAGTCCGCAGCTGATGCTCCATCACTGAGCCAAACCGGCTAGGGCTTCCCTTACTTGCTGTAACTGCTCCCATCTTGCTGGGGAACCTCGTCCCTGCTGGTGGCTGGGAACATCTTAACCTGCTAGCTGTAGGCACCGTTCCCATGGGCTCCGGCCGCTGACGGTGGTGCTGTCTCTCCTCCCAGGCTGGCGCCGATGCAGGAGGAGGCTGTGTGTCCAGGGTGGTGGGGCTCAGGAACGGTCCGCATGGGCCTGTCTGGGAGGTAGAGTCAAGGCCACCTTTCGTTGTGTGTTGGGGGATGATGACCTCTTGCCTCAGTTTCTCCTTCATGCCCCTCTCCCTTCTGAGGCTCCTCCTCCCAATGGTGGAAGGTCTGTCCCTCCTGTTCTCTCCTCCCTTGTCCTTCCAGTGCCTTTTAGGGAGACAATGACTCCAGGGCCAGGCGGCCACTTGCGCCGTGAAGCAAAGGTCCTTTACGATAGCCTCCTCTGCCAGCACCACGCTCATGTCCCTGAGACACACACCCCTCGGCACAAAGACCACAGACTCTTTTTTTTTTTTTAATATATTTTATTGATTTTTTACAGAGAGGAAGGGAGAGAGAGATAGAGAGCTAGAAACATCAATGAGAGAGAAACATCGATCAGCTGCCTCCTGCACATCCCCCACTGGGGATATGCCCGCAACCCACGTACATGCCCTTGACCGGAATCGAACCTGGGACCCCTCAGTCCACAGGCCGACGCTCCATCCACTGAGCCAAACCGGTTTCGGCAACCACAGACTCTTGATCTGCATGGCAGTCCACCTGGTGCCTGAGCTGGCAGGGCGTCCCTGGGTCACATGACCCTGGGAACAAAACACCAACAACCAATTAAAAGTTTTAAAATAATATCTCAGTTTCCCCTCCCTCATTAGGGATTTATAAGGAAAACTAGGGGCCCAGTGCATGAAATTCATGCATGGGTAGGGTCCCTATGCCTGGCCGGCAATCAGGGCAGATCCGGGCCTTCTGGCTGCAGCCCAGGCCTTCCTTCGTTCTGCGCCAACCCCTGGTGGTCAGTGCACATCATAGCAAGTGATAGAACTCCCGGTTGAACTCCCAAGGGGACACTTTGCATGTTAGCCTTTTATATATAAAGGTAAGATGTGATGTGCAGCAGTGTGGACTGGGGAACGCAGACAGTCTGGGAAGACTGTTGACCCAATTCTGAGGGCCACACATGGTTCCCACGGTGGCCAAGGCCTTGGGCCACCCCAGGGGACGGACAGAGGCTATTGTCCAGGCCACCTGTATCCACAGCCGATGTTTCCACCCCAGACAGACCCCGTGACCATCCTGGACACCTGTGGCAGAGCCGTCCGGAACGCCGTGCATGTGTGGAGCAACATCCCGGCCGTGAAGAGGTATTTCCTGTGCACTCAAGCCCTTTGGGAGCGAGGAGGGACACTGGCCATCAAGGAGACAGGAGTCTGAGGGGACAGGGAGCCAGCCATGCCCAGCAGTCTCTCTGCCCAGGTCGGGACCTATGTCTGGTGGGTGGGTCTCTGAGGCAACCCCAAAAATTCTGGGCGTGCTCAAGGTCAGGGACACCCCTTCCACTTTGGGGACCTTCTCCCCAAAAGCTGTTGCACGAACGCTCCTGAGGTTCTCACCCCAGGACTTTGCAGGCTTCGGCAGCACAGCCCACCCTACAACCCGGATACTCACCCTCACAGCCCCGCTCACTCTCTCACCCCCATTCATTGACACACACTCACATAAGCTCCCGCACTCACACCCCCCCACTCATTGACACACTCATATAAGCTCATGCACATTCACACACACCCACTCATTGACACACACTCACACAAGCTCTCGCACTCACACACCCCCACCCACTGACACACAATCACATAAGCTCTCGCACTCACACCCCCCCACCCATTGACACACAATCACTCACACAAGCTCCCGCACTCACACCCCCCCACCCATTGACACACAATCACTCACACAAGCTCCCGCACTCACACACCCCCACCCATTGACACACAATCACATAAGCTCACGCACACTCACACCCCCCCACTCATTGACACACTCACATAAGCTCATGCACATTCACACACCCCCACTCATTGACACACATTCACACAAGCTCTCGCACTCACACACCCCCACCCATTGACACACACTCACACAAGCCCACGTACACCCCTCCGCACCCACCAGACACTCTCCCGACTATTCCTGCTCCTGAGCATTCTCTCTGCTCCACCTCCTCCCGCAACACCCCCTCCCGCTGGGCCGTGTCAACCTGCTCCTGGGGCAGCCGCTCCAGGACACCTGCCCGGGCTCCCTCTCATCTCATCCCACACGGTCCTGCCCTGGAGGGAGCAGCTGGCTCCTCCATGGCACCCCGCCCCGGGCAGCCCCGTGTGAGTCACTGACGCATCTTCGGGGGCAGCGGGTCCTGTCTCCTCCCCACAGTGGCTGCTGGAGCCTTTCCCACCCACCCCAGGCCCAGACGCTCCCCTCGCCAGGCCCACGTCCAGCATCAGTGTTAGGTGCGGCTAATGTGGGGCGGCTTCCCGGGCTGTGTTTTCCCTGAAGCCAGGACGGTCATTCTGCGGGTGGTGCTTACGCCTGTTCTCCTGCCCTGCCCACCAGCTGGCTCCCGCCCCAGCTGGTTTCCGGAAACGGGCTGGAAGCCCCTGCTTTGAAGGGCAGGTCCGCTCAGGCTCCTGTGTCCTAACGGGAGGAGGGGCCCCTCGCTGAAGGCAGACTTCATCCTGCTGAGAGGGTGGGCGGCTGCCCTGGATGGCCATGTCACCCCTCTGCCAGACAAGCTTCCCCGGGGGGGTGTGTTGGTGGGGGGAGGGGGGTTGCCAGGAGGAGCCCTGCATGTTTCTGGCGCCTCATCCCTGGCCTTGCAAAGTGAACCAGGGAATGTGTCTGACGGCAGTGGGTGCCTGGGAGCATGAGACACAAGTGCTGGGCGCCATGTTCACGAAGCCTGGAGTCCCAGGGGTTGCATCGCATTGCAAGTTGGGGTCCGGCGCTCTCCCCACCCACCTGCCCCTCATGCGGGGTCTGCAGCACGGCTGCCACAGGACCCCTGGGCCCTGCTCAGGTCTCGGTCTTGGGTAGATCAGGATTCCTTGGGAATGACATTCTTCTCTGTGGGGTCTCTCCATGATGCCTTCTTCTCCCTGAAAGGGGGACTACCCATGTGGGCCAAGATCTGTCCTGGGGGACCCTCGGCCTTTCAGCAGCTTCTCACAGGACCGAGGGAGGTGGGAGGGGTGGGGCCATCTCGTCCCCTGAGGCCCAGGACATGCAAGCAGGAAGGGGTGTTTATGGGAGAGACTGAATAATCTGGAGAGACCGGCACCAGCCAGCCCCCCGCCCATCACCGGCAGCCCTGCCCTGAGAGCGTGGGCTCCGTGGGTGACAGGCTGCCCTCTCCCCCGCAGCAGGCATTCGGCCCAGGTGCCCCCCGAGGAGCTGTCCCAGCTGGCCCAGGACCGGCAGAGAGCACGGGCCGCTGCCCCCGGGCCGGCCTCGCTGGTGAAGAAGTGTTTCCTCCCGCTGAGAGAATATTTCAAGTATTTTCAACCGAACTCACTTCCTCTTTATAAGTGAGTCATTATACCGCGAAAAAAGAAAAAAGACCTTTCTTAGAACTGAGATAACTTTCCTGATATTGTCTCCACTGTCCTCTTCAAATGATTATTTCATTTGCTTGACCTTGGGTTTCCCGTGGTGGCCCCAGACCCCTCTCCCTTTGGGTCTGGAGATGTAGCCGCCGCCCCTCCTCCCCACCCCCACCCTCCTTCCCGGGAGGGGGCGAAGTGCCCGGCATCTCACCAGGGACAACACCCTGATGTCCCAGTGCACGTGTGCTGCTGAAAGTGTTTCTGTGTGCTGTGTGAGGAATTAAAAATACACTTACTACGCGGGCCAGTGGTCATTTTTGGCGTTTTGATGTGTACGCACGGCCTTTATGCTGTAGGACACGGGCTGTGGGTGAGAACGACGAGCAGGACACTGCCCAGGCGCCTGTGGCAGGCGCTCCACAGGTGCAGGCGCGATGCTGTCACGCGCCACGCACCCGGCTGGCAGCCGCACAGCAGCCCAGGCCTCAGCAAAGTGCAGGACTCCGAGCTTGGTGAGCAAAGGGGGGGAGAAGGGATGAGGAGACAGCAGTGAGGTGGAGGCCAGATACCCTAACCCTAACCCTAACCCTAACCCGCTGTGCAGGGTGCAGTCTTCCCGTCCTCACTGGGCTCCGGGGAGGGGAGACCCTTGCAGAGCATTGGTTCGAGCTGGAACCTAAAGGGATCTTTCCAGATTAGCCAGGAACCCCCCAAAGGGACCTCGGCTGAGGTCACTGACTACTCAGCTTGTCCTGGGCATGACGGCCAGGGCTTGGTACTGTGCGTGGGATGTAAGACACTTTGTGGAAGAAAGGTTGGGCTAAAGTTGGATCTTTTGTTGAAGATTTTTAAAAATACGTACATTGTTAAGGAGATTAGCTGTGTCGTGGCTCATTTTCTCTGTCAACTTGGCTGGGCCAGGTGCCCAGACATGTGTTCGAACATTGCTCTGGGTGAGATGAACATTTAAATCGGGGGACTGAGTAAAGCAGACCACCCTCCATACGGTGGTGGGTGCCGTGGTCTGAACGTGGGTTCCCGAACCACATTCATATGTTGAGGTCCTAACCCCAACATGAAGGTGTGAGGAGGTGAGGCCTTTGGAGCTGACTCCAAACTGAGATCAGTGCCCGAATCAAAGAGGCACCAGCGAACCTTCCACCGTGTGAGGACCCACGAGAAGGCTCCTACCTGACTGTGCTGGCTCCCCGACCCCCCACTTCCAGCCTCCAGCGCCCTGTATGTGGTGCTCTGTTCTAGCAGCCTGATGGGACCAAGACAATGGGCCTCCTGCAAGCCACTGAAGGAACCAGGGCTGACCTTGGCGTTTTGCACCACCTGTGGGCTCCAGTGTCCTTGAAATAAACTCTCTCTCTCTCTCTCTCTCTCTCTCTCTCTCTCTCTCTCTTTCTCTCTCTCTCTCTCTCTCTCTCTCTCTCTCTCTCTCTTTCTCTCTCTCTCTCTCTCTCTCTCTCTCTCTCTCTTTTTCTCTCTCTCTCTCTCTTTCTCTCTCTCTCTCTCTCTCTCTCTCTCTTCTCTCTCTCTCTCTCTCTCTCTCTCTCTCTTTCTCTCTCTCTCTCTCTCTCTCTCTCTCTCTCTCTCTTTCTCTCTCTCTCTCTGTCTCTCTCTCTCTCTTTCTCTCTCTCTCTCTCTCTCTCTCTCTCTCTCTTTCTCTCTCTCTCTCTCTCTCTCTCTCTCTCTCTCTCTCTCTCTCCCTCTCTCTCTCTCTCATATAATGATACTAAGGGGAAGACCCAGATGCTCCCCTAAGGCTCCTGGGGGTGAAGCCTCCTTTTTTCCCTCCTCTTCCTGTCCCTCCTTTTCCTTCCTCTGATTTAGAAGCTCTTGAACTAGATTATTTCCTAAAAACAATAGGATTTATTGGAAATTTTCCTGCTGTAATGAGCTCTGTGAGTCTAAAAACGTCTGTTGCTCTTTTTTTTTTTTCTTTTTCTTTTTTGCATTATGTTCTTGCTCTTGATATCTTCCCGGTTTGTCACAAAACATTCCTCCTGAGGGTTTCCTGGAGGATCTCGACACTTCTCTAGCCCAGGCATGATGCTAACATGAGGGGAAATGTTTTGATCTTCACGGCGGGTGGTAGAATTTTTCTCAGGCAGGAAGCAGTCCTTGTTTGGGAAATGTTTTGATAAGCTGAAGGCATTGGAGAAGGAGCCGGGAAACTGTGTGTCTCTGGCCACGCACTCAAGATACGGTGCAGACAGCTCTGCCTGAGACCAAGAGGGCGTCTGGCCTCTGAGAAGGAGGAGAGGAAATTCAGGGAAGCCAGGGGAGGAGTAGGACGAGAAGAGAGAATTTATATATATATAGTCCTGTTGGTTTTGTTTCTCTGGAGAGCCCTGAGATACAGACGTCTTCATTGGTCAATGTGAACCTCGACAGTGGACAGGACAGTCCTGGGCTCTGAGGCAGGTCCTATGTCCAGGGGCTAATTTAGCAAGATCTGCAACGAAACCAAGGGCAGTGCGCGGCAGCCCCAGAAATGCAGAGGGGGCCAGGGGACGGATCATCCAGGCACAGATAAGACCTCCCTGGGGATCAAGCGGTGGCTATGCCCTGGAGGGCTGGCTCCAGGATGCTTCCACTCCAGGAACTGAAGCCACAGGGTTCATCCTAATTACTGTCCACTTCCCATCAGAGTGCTCCCAGGAAGGCCAGAGCCCCTCGGGACAGCTTTATGCATTCAGTTCGCTCACAGATACCTGGAGATCCCCTCCAGCTATTTAAACCCCATCCACAGAGCCCCTTTCTGGGACGCTCTGAGTTTGGCTGAAAGTGGCCCCTCTGGCTTCCACATCTACACCCAGAGCTTCAAGTCCCCGGCATGAGCACAACTTCTACTTGGTCCCCAGGTCTGCCCAGCTATTCCTCCAGGCCGGGTTCTCTCCCCACTGCCCCCCACTGTGGTCTTTTCCCATTTGTCTCAAAGCTCTGTAATCCTTGCCCTGACCGGTTTGGCTCAGTGGATAGAGCGTCGGCCTGTGGACTGGAGGGGTCCGGGTTTGGTTCTGGTCAAGGGCATGTACCTTGGTTGCAGGCACATCCCCAGTCGGGGTGTGTGCAGGAGGTGGCTGATCGATGTTTCTCTCCCATCGATGTTTCTAATTCTCTATCCCTCTCCCTTCCGCTCTGTAAAAAATCAATAAAATATATTTTAAAAAACAACAACAAAAAACTGTAATCCATGCATTAGCTCAGCTGCTTTATGAGGGACACCTTATCACTCTCCCTTCACAAGGGGACAATGCAGGCACAGAAGGTTAACTTTCTGAGGTCACACAGCCCCTGAATGGCAGAGCTGGGAGAGGAAGCCAGCATGCACTTCTCCAGTGGGGGGTTCTGGGGCTGGCCTTGGTCCCACTCCTGGGGTGCCCCTCCCTCCATGGCAGCTGCACTCCCTGCCACTTCACTGCCTGCGCAGCGCACAGTCTTTTCCTGCCTCCAGAGTTCCCCACTCCGGTGCGCCTGGTCTTCTGGGTCTGGGGCTGCCCGGGAAGCAGAGCTTGGCTCCTCCCGCACCAGCCTCAGCTCCTGCCAGCTCTACCTTGTGGGCCCCTTAAAGGCCTCTCCCCTGCCTCCCACCTGCTTTGGGGCAGTGCCCAGGCTGCACTGAGGGCTCTTTCCCTTCTTAGCTCCACAGGGGGGTTCTCCCTCCCCCAAGACCCGCTCCTCCTCAACAGCCCCTTAGATTGTACATGGGATCCACCCCTTCCCATTCAGCATCCCTGAGAGCAAAGCAGGGGTTCATCTGGAAGCGGGGAAGTAAAATGACAGCCTGTCAGTGAAGCCTAACCAATCGGAAAGCTTCCCGGATTAGAGGGCGGGGCTGATCGCCGCCAGGTGGGGGAGAGGAGGCGCACCAGCCCCGTCCTCCTGCCCCGTCTGCGGGAGAACCCGAGGCCGGCCCTCCCCAAACTCTGTCTTCCTTTGCCAGCTGCTGCCAACCCATGGGGAGAAGAACCGAGGCCACAGAAATCAGGTCCCCTGCAGCTCCACTGGGACTGATGAGCTGTCCCCGTCCCTCGCCCCTGCCTGCATTTGCTCCAGCTGCGGCCCTGGGCAGATTGGTTTTCTGGCTCCAGGAATGGGGTGAGTCCGGTACTCACACCCGCGCGCCATTTGATGTATGTCCACGCCCTGCGCTCCTAGCCAAATCTTATATTTCCTTCCCCCCCTCCCCCCAGTTCAGATGATATCTGCCCTTCCTGTCCCCCGTTCCTACTCTCCACTCGCCCGGCCGGGTGGAGCCCAAGTTTGAGAACCGCAAGTCCACCCCCTCCTGGCAGCCAGCCAGCCCTCTCGTCCAGGCTTGTCATCTGCAGCCTGCGTCCCGTCTCCCAGCAGCTGTGCACTGAATCTGTGGGGTGAGTGACAACGTGCAGAAGGTGGCTGGGGCCAGGGAGGCTCCTTGGCTCCGCCCTCCCCTTCACCTGGCCTCTCCCGCCCCCCAGAGGCGGGCCTCTACCTCTGAATCAGCCTGGGCGCCCAGACACACCCCTCCTGCCTGCATCACGGGTACCTGGGCCCCAGACCTGAGCTGGGGGCCTTGGATCCCAGGCCCTTCCCGGGGCCTCTGCAGGGAGGGCACCCTGTTCCCTCGTGGCCCCACCTCCCTCACCTCCCTCACCTCAGTGGCACACACCTGGCCCGTGAGGGCGGGAGTGGGGAGCACTGGCCCAGGGGGCCCAGAGGGCTGGGCGGGGAACCGAGCAAAAAACAAGATGGCCAGGTCTCACCACCGTGGAGGAGCCAAGACCAAGTGGTGTTCACGCGGCGGGCCTTTCAGAGCCTTCGATGTGCAAACGCGTTGCAGGACCGGAGAGCAAAGCTGGGGGGCAGGAGGGGTACACCCAGGGCCTCCCCTCCTTCCATCCATCCATCCATTCATTCCAGGTGTGAGCTCACTTCACCTGAGAGCTGCAGGTACGGGGCGGGGGGGGGGGGGGGCGGGGGGAGAGGGGGGCCTAGGGCGGGAACCTGGGGCCGCAGGGGCGGTCTGCGCGACTTCGGGGGGCAGCACTTAGCCTTCCAAGGCCCTTCCACTCGGGCGGCCCTTCCACAGCGCGCACGGCCGCCCTCCCCTGGGGCCCACTCCCCACAACTTCCCGGGCACCTGCAGCACCCACGCCCGTGGCCCGGCGCCCACGGGGCCCACTTGAGCGCCTGAAGACGGGTGGCCGAGCTTCCGTTCCGAGGCGCTCCGCCTAAGGCTGGGGGCGGGGCGGGGCCGTGGGCGGGGCGGGGCCGTGGGCGGGGCGGGGCGGGGCGGGGGCGGGACCGAGCCCCGTTCGCCTTCCGCGCCAGAAACTGGTGTCCAGGCGGGCGCGCAGCACACAGTCGGAGCCCGGCTCGGCGGAGGCGGAGGCGGCGCGAGGTCCCTGCGCTCCGAGGTCTCCCGCGCCCCGAGGTCTTCGCTTCCACCATGAGGCTAAGAAGGTGAGAGCCATTGGCCGGGCCCTGCGGGAGCCGGGAAAGAAGCGGAGGCGTCACCGTAGGGAGCTGGGTGCCCAGGAGGGACCGACCCAGGGCGCCCCGACGGGGATCGCGTCCGGGGACGCACTCATCTGGCGGCGGAGCGGCGGGTCCGCGCGGAGGATAGGCAGCCAGGAGCCCGGCGGCATCGGGCAGGCCCGGCACCGGGCATCGGGCAGGCCCGGCACCGGGCATCGGGCAGGGCGGGCGGGTGCGGTTACCTGCTAGTCGGTGGCATCCGCCCACGAGTGGCGTGGGGACCGACGGCAGTGTGTGGGGCGGAGGGCAGTGCGTGGGTGTGCTAGGAGGCGGGTCCCTGGGAAGGGAAGGGAAAGCGCTCGCTCCCCCCACCCCTGCCTCACTCCTTGCCCCTCCCTCCTGGCCCCAGAGGACTGCCTGGTGGAAGAATGAAGGATATGATACCTCTAGGCCAGCGGTGCCGCCCTGACTCCCAGAACCCATGGGGATTCCCCCTCCCCTATCAGCAGAGCCAAACTGGGAAGGTGGGCCTGGGTGGGGTGGGGGGTTGGGGGGGCAGCTTTGTTCCTAGCTTTTTGCCACAACACCACCTTCAGGGTGGTACGGCTAACAGCCTTTGACTCCCTTGATAAACGGGTGAGGCACCTGGTCCCCAGGTTCCCAGCCACACAGCCCACAAGCCTGCCCACACCCGGGTCCCGCAGCCCAGCCTCCCCAGTCATACATGTGGGTAGCTTTACAGTGTTCTGTTTGCTCAGAAGAGAAAAAAATCGTACTAGACTGTCACAGCCACCAGCCACCCTCACCTGGGAACCGTGCCCCAGACTGTCTGACTCAAGGAGGGTGGGCTGGAGCGGGAGGCAGGGTGGTGACGGGGTGCAGGCAAGGGTGGTGGGCCGTGGGGGGGCAGGTAGTGTTTGACAGCAGGGATCCGAGGACCAGGGGGAGGTACAGAGAGACTCGCATGCAGGCAGCACCCAGAACAGTGCTCACAGGAGCCCAGAGGCCCTGACAGGTGCATGCATGTGCCTTGGACCCTGAGCACAGACAGGGGGGCCTCGTGAGCACCCGTAGGTGGGCTCCATGGCAGAGAAATGGGGGCCACAGAGGCGTCCTCATAGCTCTGTATTTTAGAAGGCTGCTCTGGCTCAGAGGAAGATGGCTGGAGGGGTCAAGACTGGAGGTGGTCATCACAGCTGACCCCACAAACAGGAATGGCGGCCCCAACAGGGACAGTGAGAGAGGACAGCCCTACCCGCAGGCTGTGGCCTCCGTGGGGCATGGGGAGCCCCTGGTGGCAAGGGACATGCCTCTACAGAGTCAGACGACAGCTGTCAGGGGTGGGGCAGGGGTCTCTGCCCAGAGCTCAGTTGCTCACAGCATCCTGGGAGGTGGTAGGAGGGGGTGGCTGGGTTGAGGGCACCAGGAGCCTGGGAGTCGGGGAGCTTTCACCCCCGCAGCCCAGCTGCCCACCGGCTGGGAGGAGCCTCCCGTTTGGTTTCAGAATGAGTTCCTTCTTCAGAGGGTTGTCCTGCAGCTCCCCGACTGCCACTGGGCATCTTAGCTCTTCTCTTTCTCCCCCAAACTAAATGCAGCTCTTGCCATGAATACTGTGGAAGTGTTTTTGTTCTGATTTCATACAATTTCTTGGACCCTGTCCCTGTATGGCTAGGTCACCAGGGTGTCCTAGCTGTGGCCTTGGGAGTGTCTTTCACTACCTTTATCGCACTTTCATCATCGTGTTGGGGGGTTAACATGGGGGCTGGCTGGTTGTGGGGCATGCTGGCCCCTCGGGACTTGCTGCGCTGGGCAGGGAGGGGGCGCCTCCTGCCGCAGGGGCCTGGCTGATGGGCTGGCTGTCAGTGGGTGTGTGACCCGCTCCTGCAGTGGGCAGGCGTCTTCACCTTCTGGAAGAAGGTGCCTCACCTGCCTCTCTGGTTCCTTTCCAGTGCTGGCCTGCTCCTCCTGCTGCTCAGCGGCCTGCAAGCCGGTAAGTCCGACAGCCCTTATCGTCCGGAGGCCAGTTCCCAGTCCTTCGGTGTGGGGAGTGGGGCCACGGGGTGCAGGAGTCAGCGGGGGCCTTGCCACAGCCCTTCTTGTTTTTCCAGGGACTCCTGTGAGGTTGCTGGGCCCCAAGCCTGGGTCACGGGTGGGATTGAAAGCCACAGAGGGGTCGCTTGTCTAGACCCTGTAGCTCTTGTTTTATCTGCGTTAGTTGGGTGGAGGCGGAATGCACCGCCTCCCGCGTGTTTCAGTCCTCTGCCCTCCCGAGGAGCTGGGAGCAAGGAACAGGGATGCACCCAGCTCGGGGCGAGGCAGGGCAGAGCGCGGCCACTTCTCAGCCCTCCAGGTGTTGGCACGGATGGGAAGGCCAGTCTGGACACGTCACGTGGGCCTGCCTTGGCGCAGTGCGAGCAGCTTTATAAGTCTGTTGTTGAGAAACTGATGTTTTCTTTTAAATGTCTACATTTTTACAAAACCCTTTCAGTTGAATTAAATATAAGCTCCCAAGAAGCAGCAGTCAGAGCGCAGCCTGGTCCCAGGGGCCACCCCTGCTTCTCCCACCACTTGCCTCTTCCATAGTGACAGGAAGTCAACATTAGACAATACATCGCAGGAGCTTTCCACAAATTCCGAATTTTTAAAACATTGCATTCCTATGTGTATCTCAGGAATACATTCCTTTTCTACTGAAATGAGTCAGAATTGGTGTGTGAGAGAGTTCCCCCAAACTTCCCCCCACCCCCAGAGAAACTTCGCAGGCGAGGTAAGAGTCAACCTCATAAAATAAATGCATTTTTTGAATCACTGCAGATAGTCAAGGAAAAGAAGTCAGAGCGATGGTGGGCAGCGACGTGGAGCTCAGCTGCATTTACACCAAAGAAAAGAGTTTAGATTTAAATGAACTTTATGTTTATTGGCAAATCACTGATGCTAGCGGCAAGCCAGAACCTGTGACTTACTCCCTGGCCGGGAACAGCTCCACCGGCCATTACAACAACCGGTACAAGGACCGGGCCCAGATGTCACTGGACAGCATGAAGCAGGGCAACTTCTCTCTGCGTCTGTACAACATCACCCCGCAAGACGAGCAGAAGTATGACTGCCTGGTGTTTAGGAAGATGACAGAGCGGATTTTGAATGTTACGGTCACGTTGCACGTGGCAGGTAAGGGCGTTGACGCTGACAGCTGACTTCATCCCAGCCCCTGGCCTGGAGTAAGCATTAAGGAGACCCGTTTTCTGGCTTGTTCACCTGATTCTTTCTATGAAGGAAATCCCAGTCTCAAAGAGCAGCCTTCTGCTTCACTGTGCATGAAGCTGAATTGGTTGAAGCATCAACCCGTAAGAAAGTTTTTCATAACCAGAGGCTCCCTGGTCTCACAGAAATACTCCTAATCTTGCTGTCTTTGCCTTGAATGAGCCAACTCAACTCAAACTAGACATTTAAAATATATATATATATATTTATTGATTTGAGAGAGGGAGAGAGAGAGAGAGAAACATCAATGATGAGAGAGAATCATTGATCGGCTCCCTTCCCCACACCCCATACTGGGGACCAAGCCCAAAACCCAGGCATGTGCCCTTGACCGGAATCGAAACCAGAATCGAACCTGGGACCCTTCAGGCTGATGCTCTACCCACTGAGCCAAACCGGGCAGGGCTCAAATTAGATTTTTGAGATAAAATTAGGAAGGAATTTTGAGATCAGAATTTAGGGAGAAAATGAAAGCCAATCAAGATGCTCAGGGCACTGCTAGTTCAGAGATGGGCGGTTCCTTTCAGCTGACGGCAAGCTCTCCGTGTCACTAGATGCAAGTGGCCGGCCTCTTTGGAATGGGGAGTGGATGACAGCCCCTGCCCGCAGGCTCAGTAACTCCCCTGTTGGAGTGGGAGGGGGTGACCCTTGGGCAGAACAGGGCCAGTGTCCGCTGCCCAGACCAGAGCCCTGGTCCTGTCTCTCTACCAGGGCCAGGGGCATGGCGGGCCGCCTCCCCTCTAACCTGGCCCTGGGCCCCGACACTGGGTACCCCTCCATTTCTGACCTTTAGAACCTGGCACCCCTCACGGCCGTTTCTCCCCCTGCAGCAAACTACAGCATGCCCGTGGTCAGCGCCCCCACGGCCGCCCCCCAGGACGAGGAGCTCACCTTCACGTGCACGTCCAAGGATGGCTACCCCCGGCCAAACGTGTACTGGATCAACAAGACAGACAACAGCCTGCTGGACGAGGCCCTGCAGAACAGCACCGTCTCCCTGAACGCGCAGGGCTTGTACGACGTGGTCAGCGTCCTGAGGATCCGGCGCACCCCCCACGTGAACGTCGGCTGCTGCATTGAGAATGTGCTGCTGCACCAGAACCTGACTGTCAGCAGCCAGAAAGGGAGCGGTAAGGCCCCCCAGGATCTGCATGCCCGCCCCATTCACGGTTCTGGGTCCGGGATGCTGGGAGATCCTCTCAGGCAGAAGACAAAGCTCCTCTGAGGTGACCCGGCAGCGGCATCAGAAAGGGGTTGGAAGGGAGAGGGGGGAAGAGTCAGGTGGAGATGGGCACGGGGCTGGGTGCTCAATGCACATGGCTTGACTTCATCCTCACTCATGGGGCCAGTTTGGTGACCCATTTCGCAGAGGAGGGACTGAGGCTCTGAAAGGCTGTTACAGATCAGAAGCACCAGGGCGAGGCAGCAACAGTGTCAGGATTGAGGCCCACCCACCTGCACTGCCCCCACCCAGCTTTTTGCTTTTGGGTGTGTGCCCCCTGAGAAGACTACCCTCCCCCCCCGTCCCCTCCATCCCCCCCCCCCCCCGTGCTAGGGGTCCAGCTGTGCCTGGCAGGGCCTGAGGCCTCCCCGTGGAAGGGGCACAGACAGGTGACTCCTTTGTAGAGGCCACGGTCTCTCTCCATCTGTGTCCCTGTCACCGCGTTGAGATGAGAGGTGGAAGGCGAGGTGCGCCTGTGGGCCGTGCCTGCTGCGGGACCTGTGGGGCTCGGTGCACAGGGGGAAGCACAGGGCTCCTCGTTCGGGACCTACAAGAACCCGCGATGGTGACCGCAGAGCACTGCCCCAAGCACAGGCCCTCTGGTGCGGCCCCGGGAGCTGGCAGGGGTCTCGGGCCTTGAAGCTGGCCCTGACCTACAGTGTGGGTGAAGCATGTCCCCCGACTGTCTTCCTTCTGTTCTTGCGTTCCTTTCTGTTTCCTTGAGGTCTTCTTCTCCTCATACAGGCCATGTCTTGCAAGTCTGTTTGGGTTCGTTTTTCTTTGCGTCATCCCAGGAATCAGATCACCCCAAAGCCAGTGGCCTTGCCACCACCAAAGGGGGTTCTGAATCCAAACACAAAGATGGCGTCAGGTGTGGTCTTACACACGGTGGCTAGTTTTCCCCGGGTTTCGGTCTTGGGGACTGTTGCCTTCCCAGGGTGAAGGACATCAATGACTATTTGCTTCCACTGAAGTAGCCTGTTGGCCGTGAACTCCCTGGTTCGGATACTTACCGTGCCGTTCATGGTGAAGGTTGATCTTCAAGCAGTGAGGGAGGAAAAGAGCCACTTGGATTTTTTTTTAAAGTCAGCAATAAAGCCGGACCAAGAGTAAATTACGTTAAATGTGAAAAGCCAGGAAGAACCTGTGCTTCCTGCCACCACCCAGGGCTGGGGTTGCACATCCGGGGCAGGTGGGGAGAGTGGCCCCTGGGAGGGAAAGCCCTTCGGCCACCAGCTTCGTGTCTAAAGGCACCGCGTGATGCTAGGGAAGCGCTTCGGAAGGAGTGCTCCCCGCGTGCCTTCTTCCTCTGAAAGTCTGGGCTGTTTCCCTCTTTCTTGCAGAACCAACCCCGGGAACCACAGTCGGCGACACAGACATCCCAGGCGACGCTGAGGCGGGGAGGTCCAGGACCGTGGTGGCCGCCATCGCGCTGCTGCTGATGGTGGTCGTGGGGGCGGCTGCAGGCTGGTGGTGCAGGAGCCGGTGTCCTGGCCGCCGGGGCTACTGCACAGGTACCAGGCGGGGCGCGCGTGCAGCTGCTGGCGTTTGTTTATTTGGTGGGAATCGATGTTGATAAACTCTGCGAGGAGGTGGTTTCGTCTCAAGTGCAGTTTTAGTGGCGTTAGCATCCCAAGCGAGCACAGCTCCGCCAAAGCTCCCACGCGTGGATTTGAAGCCCGAGTCGGGGCCCCACGTTCCTGACGCCGTCTCCCAGGGGTGGGGTGCGGGGAGAGGATGGGCTCCGTCCGAATCTAGAGGTCAGGATGGAGTTCATTTCTGCGGGAGCCGAGCTGCCCATCGGCCAGGCCGCAGAGGGCGCCCTGAGTCCGGGCACAAAGCATCTCAGTGTGCTTCCCACGCTTCCCTCCTACAGAGCAGAGCGTCTGCCCTGAGAGCGGGGTGCCCCCTGGGAGTCTGTTCTCGACCCAAGCACTTGAGCCATGGGGGGTCTTTAGACCGCCCCCCACCCCCCTCCAGGGCCTGCCCTGAGCATTCCTGGTTTGTTCCAACAGGTGCCCAGGCTGCAAGGCCAGAGCAGGGGTTCGCAGGTGAGTCTGCCAGAGGCTCGGGGAGGAAGCGGGCAGGTTCCGTGGGCCTGGGCGGCCTGGCAGCCGCTCCCTCCGCGTTCGCCACTCGGCACGAGCGTTACTTGGTGACTGGGGCAGGCACAGGGCCTGTGTTCAGACACTGAACCCCAGTGCGGGCACTTTCCCCCGGCCCTGCCGCCAAGTCCTGCCCGCGGGGCCGCTTGCTGACGCTGCAACATTTCACTCGCGCACACAGGGCAGGGAGAGCGAGCAGGGTGAGGGCCCCGCACCTCCACCAGCCTCCATTCTCCTTCCTCACTGCCCTACCCTCCCACCCCACCCCTGCAGGGGGCTTAAGTGGGTTCGGACACGGAGTTCTTCCTAATAGAACAGTATCTGGCGTTTCCCGGGGAACCGAGCACCCCACAGTCCCGGGAGCAAAGGTCGGTGTGACTCCCACCCCAAGTCGGGAACAGTCTGCACCCACAGTCTCCAATTCCCAGCAGCTGCCGCGGGCTGCGTGTGGCTTTGCAGTCAGACCAGCCCTCACTCGACACCGTACGCAGACCACTGCGCTGCCTGAGCCCCTCCCTCTACCCGGGGAGCCTGGGGAGCCTGGGCCCGAGGCCCACTGCGGCTGCAGGAGGGGCGCCCCGCCCGCAAGCCAGTGGGGATGACACACCCCTCAGACAGCGCGGGCGGCCTGACCCGAGGCCCACGGAGCAGCCGCCGCAGGCTCGTGTTCACACCCCTCTCCCTTCTCTTCCCCCCAAGTCCTTCATGTCTGACAAGAACTCACCACCCTGGACGGACCGGGCTCCCGAGACGCCACCCGGAGGGACCGCAGAAGGCTGCTGGGGAACGGCGTCCAGCAGGCCGGTGGCCAAGGGCAGCTCAGCCTGCGCCCTTAGCAGGGAGCTTCATGGGCACGAAGCCTCTCTGGCCTGGGGTCCCTTCCCCTGGAAAGACCGCACTTAACCCCAGGGGAGCGGGCGCCCCAGCTTCGCTGCCAAACACAGCAGAAAGGGACCCCGAGACGCTCCTGCCCGCCTCCAGCCCTTCTCCGGGTCCCGACGCACGCTGTGGGGCGAGGGGTCTGAGCGACAGGAGGACAGGCCCCGCGTGGACGGAGGAGGGACGGCGCCCGCTCCCCCCCGGGGGCCTGCAGGGTGAGGTGCGGAGGGTGTTTGCGGGCCCCGTGGTTGCCTGTGCACGTGTGCGCGTCCCGCCTGCAGGGAACGGTCAACACGGAGACCCCGGCGTTGGCTTTCCTCTGGGACCCTCCCCGGGGAGCAGCAGCCTCGGGCGTTTGGGTGAAAAGCTTGGCTTCCCTCCTGCAAAAGCACAGCCGAGTCCACGCGAAGAAGGTTGCTGCAGGCGCCCACGTGCCGGGCCCCACGGCAGGAGGCCGTGCCCTGGAGGGACTGAGGACGCGCATGGCCCGTGGACACGGGTGTGTGGCCGCCAGTCCTTGAGGGGGGCGGCGGCATGGAGAGGCTCTCCGCTCGGCAGCCTTCAGAACAGGGATTTCCTCCGAGTGTGGTCTGGGCAGCTCCCTGCACTGCTGCCACGGCCTCTCGCCCGGCCGCCCCTGAGGACCTGCAGGGGGTGATGGAGACCCTGACTCAAACACCGGTTCCTCGAAGCCCACAGCCCCCCAGGGATGCGAGTGGGCAGCGTCCTGGCCTCCCCGGGCAGTGCCCACGCTGTGGCCTGGAATGAATCTTGCAGTTTGATGTCTCCAGGACATTCTGCAAAGGAGGCTGCCAGGTGACCCAGGTGTGCACCCCCCTCCCCCCGAAGATGGGGCCTGAGGTCCGCCATGGCCTTCAGCACGAATGCGCCCCAGACTCAGACTTGGGGCAGCAGTGAGGACCAGGCTCCGGGGTGAAGCCGCGTCCCACGCTTGTCACAAGAAGTCCTTGGTGTGTCCTTGTGGCAAAAAGCCCTCGGGTGGCTTTTACATGAGGGCGACAAGGGCCCACCAGACTTTTCACATGGAAGCATTAGAAGACACGTGTCATCCTGAAACAGTGACAGAAGGGCCACTAACTGGCATCTGGAGCGAAGCACTGGGTGTGGCGCCCACCCTCCGTCCCAGGCCCTGGGGCCCGGGAGGTGCTGGGGCCGGTGTCCCCCGCGGATGGGGCAGCTGCGAAGAGAAGCTGGTGTCCTTCTCGGAGGCAGCGGCGGCGGGGGGGCCTCCCTCAGGCTTCTCCCAGCACGTGCGGACCCGGGCCTGGGCTCCCGAGGCCACGAGCACGCTCTCCAGCTCCGTGCCGATTCCTCATCTCGCCGCTGGTCCCGATAACCCTCAGCCACAGCCCGGCAGCCCCCTGCCCCGCCCCGGCCCAGGGAAGGCGACTGGCCTGGGGACCCGGCGCACTTCCGAGTCCTCCAGGCTTGCACTGTACCCCCCACCCCCATTGCCATTTGCTGCCTGTGCTGTAGACCCACTGAGTCCCCGTGCTCGACACCTGTTCCCACAAACCCAGTTGGAGAGAAAGAAGAGAAGCTGTGCCGTGGCTTGGTCAGCTCAGCTCCTCCTCACAGCTCATTGGCTCTCGCTCTGGGGGTTCCTGCCCCCCGCCCCCCAGGGGACGCTGGGCAAGGTCTGGAGACATTTTAGTTGTCTCACGGGGCGGGGGGGGGATTGCTACTGGCCTCAGGTGTGGAAAGCAGGGGCGCTGTTTCAAGTCCAAAAACACACAGACGGCCCATCGCAGAGCACTGTCCCCCCTGAAGGCCGGTGCAAGGGTGAGTCCCTGCCCTCCGGGGCCACTTTCCCGTCCACACTGGGGCTCGGAGGAGGCGTATGGTTAGCAGGGTTAGGCCTGGAGGGTCCAGGTCAGGGCTGTCAGCCTCCCCCCGAGTCCCAGTCGACACCGGGCCCTCTGCCTCATCCTGACCAGGATGGCCTCCCCTTGGTCTCCAATATTCCAGATCCCCAGCAGTGAGTCTCCTTGGGGATGGCTAATGCTTTCCTCAAATCCATACTGGTCCTGCTTAATCAGGGAGAAGTGCCAAGCCGGGGACTTCTGTGAGGGGAGGGTGGGGCCAGGCAGCTCCCCACTGTGCAGGGCCCACCCTGGTCCGAGGATCCAGTGGTTTTTTAATTAAATGTAAATGGAGTAAGTGCTCCCATCAGAAGACAGGCTGTGGCTGAACGGATAATAAAACAATCTCCTTACATAGTCTGTCTATCAGAGACTCACTTCAGATCAAAAGATACCCTCAGACTAAAAGTACAGGAATGAGAAAAGATAGAAAAGTAAAAACAAAAAAGCTGGTAGCCATCCTCATGCTGGACAAAACAGACTTTAAAACAAAGGCTATAACAGGAGACAAAGTCCCAGCAATTCCACTTCTGGGTATTTATCCAAAAAGCCCAAAGCCTAAATGAAAAGACATGTACAACCATATGTTCATTGCAGCATTATTTACAAGAGCCAAGATATGGAGATGACCTAAGCCCATCAATAGGTGAATGGATAAAGACGTGCGGAGTGCAGTCCTAGCTGGTTTGGCTCAATGGATAGAGGGCCGGTCTGCGGACTGAAGGGCCCTGGGTTTGATTCCAGTCGGGGGCACAATTGTGGGCTCAATCCCCGGTGGGGGGCATGCAGGAGGCAGCCAATCTATGATTCTCATCATTGATGCTTCTCTCTCCCTCTCCCTCTGTGAAATCAATAAAAATATATATTTTTTAAAAAGACGTGGCGCATATACACAATGGAATACGACTCGGCCTTAAAGAAGAATGAAATCTTATCATTTGCAGCCACACGGATGGACCTAAAAGGCATTGCGCTGAGTGAAATAAGACAGACAGGGAAAGACACGTGTCATGTGATTTCACTGACATGTGCATCTGAAAAACAAAACGAACCAGCAGACCAGAAGCAACTCAGATACAGAGAACATTTTGACAGTTGCCAGGTGGGAGGGGGGTTGAGGGTGGGGAAAAACGGTGAAGGGATTAAGCAGTACAAATGGGTGGTTACAGAATAGTCCTGGGCAGCGTAGGGAACACTGTCAATAATACTGGGGCAACTGTGTGTGGTGCCAGGTGGGCATGAGACATCACTTCGTAAGCTACATAAATGTCCCATCACTAGGCTGCACACCTGAAATGAACATAATATTGTACATCAACTGTAACTGAAAAGTAAAACATTAAAATTGTAAAAAACATTTTCTAAAAAGGTGGGAGGGGTGTGGATACAGTGTAGAGGCTCGAACCTGTGAGTGATGCGCAGCATCTGAGGGGCCCAGCGTCTCCGAACAGGCCTGGCCATGAAGCAGGCACGTGAGGTCTGGTGTGTCCAGGCCTCGAAGATACAGCAATTCCTGCCGTGAAAGTGGTGTGGTCTGTGGAGGGGACCCCAGGCCGTGGCAACCGCTGGGAAAGGCTGGAGGCGCCCCTGTGGGGGGACGGCAGGCCTGGCGAGGCACAGGCCGGAGGGCAGCACTGCCATCGCCAGGGACGTGGGGGTCTCCGGTTCTGCTCAGCTGCCCGGGAACCTGGCACCTGAGCCCGCCAGGGACTTTCCACGCTGCCCTCAGCGCTGAACGTGCAGGGCTCTTTGCAAAAAGGTGTCCAGCATCTCACACGTCCGGAAACGTTCCATTTGTCCCCGTGTCTGCGTCATAAACCTGACTTTTGTTTTTATAACTGATTGGGTTCTCTGTTCATCTTCCAATACACCCTCCAAATGTGAAAAAGAAAAATCTTCCTGTGAGACGAAGCAGACCCATTTGGGGAGGACGAGAGTTCACGTCACCATCTAAATTTAATGTGTCCCCGCGGGGTCAGGCGGGGGTGGGGTGTCGGAGGGGAAGGGCCCGTGCCAGTGGGGTCGGTGGCTGGGGGTCAGGGACCGTGGGAGAGCCTGCAGTCTGTGCTTCCAGGACCGTGAAATCTCACAACTGGGAGGGGTTGTGTATAAACATTACGTCTCCGTGGGACACATCCAGGAGTCCCTTCCCTCTACAAGCTACAAGCACCAAGTAAAAACTAGTAGTAACAGGCAGCGGTCAAGGACACGGAAAGAATTGTGAATTTGAGGGCCCAGGCCTGGAGCAGGCTACTGGCTGTAGACAAGAGACCCACAAACAGAAGGGGCCCCACAGTCAGAGGGAGACCCCACACACAGCAAGAGGGACCCATAGAGGGGGCACCATATTCAGAAGGAGACCCACAGTCAGAGGGGGACCTGCGGTGCATCGAGGAGGAGATGGACCTGCAATCGCTCCATCGAGAAGGGTCATGGCCCGAGCCAGCATTCGTGAATCGGCTCCTGGGCATTCCGGCACAGGCTTCCCGGAGGCCCCTGCCAGCTGGTGTCCTGGCCCCAGAGTGGCCCCCTCGTCCTGGGGAGACCTGGCCTGCCCCCGGGGAGTGAGTTCTGTGTGAGTAGTTGCTTCCGGGAGGGTTCTGGGTTTTGGGGACCACTGTTTGAGCCCCAGGACAGATGTGGGGGGTCATGGGGGTTGCTCCACAACAGGCTTTAAGCATCATGCACCTTCTGCGTGGCCAGGGCATGGGCGACGCCACTGAGGGCGGGGCAGCAGCGCCAGGTCCCTGCTGGGCCCCGCTGTGGTCCTGCAGAGGAAGTGTGCCTGCCCAAGGGGGGCTGTCCAGGGCCACCAGCAGGTCAGGACGGGCAGCCAAGCTCCAGGGCCGGTCCCCATCAGGCCACAGGGGCGTCTGAGCCCTGCCCATGTCAGCAGGTGAGGTTTAGCAGGGCCACGGGTGAGTGAGGGAGGGACGAAGCAGCCGTGTAGGTTAAGTTTTACACAGGAAATCATGGTGAACCGAAGAGTATGATGAGGTAATACATGAGCTAGTTTTAAAACTCTTTGCATTAAATTCCAAAAAGCCCGCAATATTTTTTCTGGAAAAACTCCAGACTCACTGTTCTAGGCTCTCTGGCCCATCTCCATGAAGCGGAGGTTGGGCTTCTCACCCCGACAAGAACAGCTTAGGGTAGTGATGCGAACCTTTTGGGCTGGGCGTGTCAGCATTTTGAAAAACCCTAACTTAACTCTGGTGCCGTGTCACAGATAGAAATTTTTTGATATTTGCAATCATAGTAGAACAAAAACATATTTTTGATATTTATTTTATATATTTAAATGCCATTTAACAAAGAAAAATCAACCAAATAAATGAGTTCACGTGTCACCTCTGACACGTGTGTCATAGGTTCACCATCACTGGCTTAGGGGTTGCACCCCAACCAGGGCCTCTGTCCCAGGGCCACTCCCAGCCCTGTCCTTCCCTAGTGGTTGGGATGGGCAGAGCGGACGGGTCTCCCCCAGCTCCCTGGCAAGAGGTCAGGCTGTGCCCGGTGAAGGTCTCCATCAACAAGGTGGCCGCTCTGCGGGCGCTCACCACTGAGCCTGTCACGCTCTGTCACTTGTGGGCCCAACACCCCCGGCCTTGAAAACAAACCCCTGCATTTAGCCTGTGTGTCTTCCTACAGCCGCAGCGTGAATGGCCTGCATTTGCATGGCCTGCATTTGCATGACACAGCAGAAGTCGCGGCTCACTGGGCGTCCACAGTAACATTGTCATGCCATTGCCCCATCCCAGGGGCCTGAGCAGAACCTACCAGCCCACCTCTGTGGATGGCAGCATCTCCTGACCCCATAGATGGGCTTCCTTTCACGGCAACAGAAGGAGGTCCCTGTGATTTACTGAGAGAGGACAGGGCTCAGGGGCTTGTGACCGGGGCGTACCTGGCTGAGCCAAGCAAGGCACCCAGGGCGCAAAGCCTAGGGCAACGCTCCCGCCAGGGGCCGAGTCTGCACTTGAACCTGCCAGCTGGTCCTCCGTCAGCTGGCTCTCGGAGGGGGGCACCACACTCCCTTCACCTTTGGTCTGGCCCTGCCTGTCCGAGGCTGTGGGAAACAGTGACTACATATTTAGGAATTTTGCATAATACCCTGTAGGTTTTTCCGTGTTGTGAAAATGGCAAGATTTCACTTTTTATGGCTGAGTAATATTCCATTGTGTATTGATCCCACATCTTTGTCCGTTCGTCTAGCAGTGGGTACCTAGGCTGTTGCCATATCTTGGCCATTGTAAATAACGCTGCAATGAACATGGGGGTCCGTTCATGTTTTCACATGCGTTTTCCTTTTCTTTGGATATGTACCCAGAAGGGGGGCTCCTGAGTGGTATGGCAGCTCTCGTTTTAACTTTCTGAGGCGCCTCCCTGCTGTTTTCCATGGCAGCTGCGCCAATTACAGGAGGGCTCGCCTTCTCCGCACCCTCCCCAGTGCTCAGCATTTGTTGACTTTCTGATGACAGTCACGCTAACAGGTGTGGGGTGACACCTCATTGCGGTTGTGATTTGCATCTCCCTGAGGGTGAGTGCTGTTGAGCATCTTTGCGTGCGCCTGTTGGCCGTCTCTACGTCCTCTTTGGAGAAATGTGTCGTGTTACGTGAAATAAGTCAGAGAAAGACAAATACTGTACGATCTTACTTATGTGTGGGCTCAAAGAAACGAAAGAAAATAGGAGCAAACTCAGAGATACAGAGAACAATCGATGGTTGCCAGACGGAGGGATTGAGGGGGATGAGTGAAATGGGAAGGGACTGAGAATTACCAATCGCCAGTTATAAGCAGTCACGGGAGGCAACGTGCCAGCACAGGGAACATAGCCAGTGACATGTAATCACTATGTGTGGTGCCAGGTGGGCACCAGTCATCGGGTGACCCCTTTGTAAGGCATATCAATGTCCAATCACTATGTTGTACACCTGAAACGAACAGATATTATATGTCAACTATAATGAAAAGCCAATTGTCTAAAAATCTGGGAATTTTGCAGGCAGTTGTGAAAGGGCCGGTAGCTTGCGCAGGCTGTGGGGGGAGTCAGGGGCATCCACCCGACAGGAGTTGGCACGCAGGTGGGCGGGCTGGGCACACGGCTCAGTCCCGTCCCGGAGAACCAAGGTACCAGCAACACGCCACCATGGTCTCTGACACCCAACTCTTAGCCCAGGACGCTCCCCAGATTATTTACCTGGACCTGTGCATTTCCTGTCCAAATCCTACCTGCTGAAGGGCCGTTCTGTCCGAAAAGTCCTCAGACCAAGTTGGCCAGAGGCCTTTTCCCCCAAATAACAACTCTTTCCATGGGGCAGCCCTTTACCTGCAAACTTGTCAGGAAGGCACTGGCAGTGTCTGTTCTTAAGTGACGGTTCAATGACTAATTTCAATAGGACGGCACCTGAACGCAGAGCCCTGGGTGGGATGGGGGCCTCTCCTCTCACACGCTCTCCCCAGGGAAGCCGACTGCTCCCCCCGCCCCCCGCCCCCCGCACATTATTAGCTCAAGAAACAGTTCTTGGCTCCTGGACATAGCGTTTTTGTGGTTTGATTTATAGCAGTTCCTTTGACAAAGGGAATTTCCATCAGTTCGTTTAGAAAATTTTTGTTAACGGCTTCTATTTTTAACACTCTCAGCTGAGGTCCCCAGCTTGCCTTTGTGAGGTCCAAGGTCCAAGAGATGCCCCTTCTCACGAATCGGTTCTGTCACAGCACTCGGTGCTGCGCCGTGGTGGCTTCCTGTTCAGTCATTCGTTCCTCCATCCAGCATTCCTCCATCCGACACTCACCCAGCACTCATCTGCCACTCATTCATCCCTCCAGCGTTCACTCATTCATTCATTCCTTCATCCAGCATTCCTCCATCCCACACTCACCCAGCACTCATCTGACGCTCATTCATCCCTCCAGCGTTCACTAGGTCATTCATTCCTTCATCCAGCATGCCTCCATCCGACACTCACCCAGCACTCATCTGACACTCACTCATTCCTCCAGCGTTCACTCAGTCATTCATTCCTTCATCCAGCATTCCTCCATCCCACACTCACCCAGCACTCATCTGACGCTCATTCATTCCTCCAGCGTTCACTCAGTCATTCGTTCCTTCATCCAGCATTCCTCCATCCGACACTCACCCAGCACTCATCTGACACTTACTCATTCCTCCAGCGTTCACTCAGTCATTCATTCCTTCATCCAGCATTCCTCCATCCGACACTCACCCAGCACTCATCTGACACTCACTCATTCCTCCAGCGTTCACTCAGTCATTCATTCCTTCATCCAGCATGCCTCCATCCGACACTCACCCAGCACTCATCTGACGCTCATTCATTCCTCCAGCGTTCACTCAGTCATTCGTTCCTTCATCCAGCATTCCTCCATCCGACACTCACCCAGCACTCATCTGCCACTCATTCATTCCTCCAGCGTTCACTCAGTCATTCATTCCTTCTTCCAACATGCGCCCCCAGGAGGGCAGGATTGTTCCCCGAATGCCAAGTGCTGGGGCCGTGGCAGGAACTGTGTCCCAGGCACAGGGATGTTGGTGAACTTCACAGAAGACAGGGAAACGAGACACTGTCAGAGCGGCCAGCGTTCCGGTAGAGGATGAAAGGGGTGAGCTACCTGAGGAGGTGACATGCGTCCACATCTATTCCCCTGCACCGTTCGTTCATTCATTCATTCATTCATTCATTCACTCATTCACTCTGGGCACAGGACGTGCAGGCCTCCCACTGCACAGCAGTGACCGACTGAAGACTCGACACCAGCTCAGTCATCGCTGGGTCCCAGGGTAGACTCGGGCTGACAGCCGGGCTGACGGAGAAACCAGATCGCTCTCCCACGGTCGATGGGCAGGCCTGTGGAGGGGGACCGTTGGGGGCTGGTCTTGCCCAGTGGGGAGCAGGACTGGAGGCCCCCGGCCCATTCCCCACGATGGAGGACGGTAGGGTGGTCTTGGGGTTGGGGGTTTCTTTGAAAAGTTAGGACGTATTGTGGGTCAGTAAGGACTCTCACTCACTGACAGCGAATGCTCCCTGCTTCCCTGCCTCGCGCCCACTCCCCGCCCACACCCCCCCCCCCGCTAACCCCCCCCCCCCCCGGGCATGTGTTACTGTGCCCAGATCCTCAGCTGCTCTCCAACGAGGCTCTTCCTGCCACAGGGTCCTGGGCTGGGCCTCATCCCTGCCTCCCTGGTCCAGCCTCATGCTTCATGAATCTTCCAGCCACGTGGGGTGTTATGGGCCCCCCAAACTTGCAGGGTTCCACACCTCCTGCAAGACAAGACCTGCCTTTGAGCCCCACGTGGCCGCCAGTGCCCATGCTCCCTCCACCCCACTCCACGGGCGTGGGCCATCCCGGGCCCTCCGAGGAGCCTGATCTCACCCACCATGACTTCCCACCAAGGTGTCCCCTCGCTGCCCTGCCTCTCCCTCCTGCAGCCACCCAGCGCCCAGGTGCCTCAGGATCCCCAGAAGCCCCATCTCCCCGACAAAGCCTTCTCTGTGGCTCCGCGGCAATGGTATGACAGGACCCCCCCTACCCCGCCACCTGCACAGGAGTCAGAGAGTGACAATCTGGGCCCAGGGGTCACCCAGCACTGCCAGCCTTCAGGCGGTGGGGTGTGAGGAGCAGATGAGGTACTGACCTAGCTCTGCCCGCACCAGTGACATGGGCGTCGCCGCCCTTACCCTCTGAGGTTCACTCTGACACGTGGTGTGTCCCAGGAGAGAGGTCGGAATGACACCAGAGGGGCCAGCAAGATGGGGTCGGGCCAAGAGCAGCTTCTCAGGGCGGGGAGCGGGGGGATGTGGACGTGGATGGAGGGCCCACTGTGCCAGGCTAAAGGGAGGAAAGGTGGGTTCGTGGGGGCCCTGCTAGAGAGAGTGGGTCACAGACGGAGGGAGATGGGGGTCACTTCACAAAACAGGCAGCGACACGTCCGCCCACAAGCCTAACGCAGGCTCCGACCGCAGCCAGAGCGGCCTAAGCAGGGCTTCTCCCCAGCACACGGACAGCTGTCCACTTACTCTGTCCTGGGCCTGCAGTGTGCTGGCCTCCGCTCTCTACGGGCCGGCAGCACCTGCCCCGCAGTGACAACCCAAATGTCTCCAGACTTTGCCGATCAAAATCATCCCAGGTGAGGAGCCTGGTGCAGACCCAGCTGCGTCCCAAGAATGACTGTGTCCGCTCTGCCTGCCCCTGAGGGTCTGGTCGTGGTTCTGGTGGTTCTTGACCCTGAGACAGTATCAGGGACGAACACAGTGAATGAACAAAGGAAGGAAAGGATGAACGAACCAACCAGCACACGAACAAACGACCGAGGGAGGCAGGGAGCGCTCCCTGGGCGGCAAGGCTGCGCCTGTGCGCTGTCCTTCACCACAGAGGCCCGTCCGAGCCCTGGAGCTGAAGTCACTTTGGAAAACCCCTTCAGAAACGTCTAGAAGAAGAGCAGGTGTGCAGTTTGAGGGCAGGAAATAGCAAACAGGTGCTACATGAGTGGCCGGCAGGCAGCCACCTGCAGGCCCTGCGAAACAGGATCCCTCTGCCAGACGGGGCCGAGGTGGTGGTGGCTGGTCCCCCGTGACCCTGTGCACCTGCTGGGCCTCCGTGGCCCACGGACTCAGTGACTCTGCTCCTGGCCTCAGGTGGCCGTCTGTGTAGTGGGCCTGGCCCCCAGGCCTGCAGCTGGGGGTGTGGGGAGGGACAGGACAGAGGGCACATGTGACTGCCCGGGGTCTCCCTGAGGCCCACAGAGCGATGCTGAGCCCAGCTCCACTGACACCCTGTAGAATTACTATTATTGCCTTTGCTGTTGTTGTCAGGGCCATTACTGATTTCAGCAGCTCGGGGCTGGGGCGCTGGCAGCTGAGTGTGGGGAGAGGGAAGGAGCCAGGTGGGAGGCAGGAGGGGAGGAGGCTGGTGGCCGTGCTGGGACAGGGATGCAGGGAGCTCGCCTCCAGCTGCCTGGAGAGGGCCCAGCTGGCAGGCCCAGGCCCAGGCCCCCAGCTGACTTCCCTGCACTAGGGGGTCCCAGGGGAGCAGCAGAACCACCCCACCAGGCTCAGGCCGGGACGCAGACTGGCCATCGGCCCCGCATCGCCCTGGTGTGGAGGCCCTGGGTGGGCCCGGGCCCTGCCCTGTGACCTCACTGGTGGGCTGTCACATCAGGAAAGCCCCCATCTCCTGCCACCGGCACCCCGGATGCACTGGTCCCCGGTGCTTCCTGAGGCTCCCGTGCGTGTCTCCTCCTCGCGGCCACATCCGGGGCCTCGCCAGACCCGAGCAGACTGCTGGCAGGGTCCACTTCCGTCCGGTTTCAGGCTGGTGCGTCTCATGGGGTTAAAACCATTTCCCCACGAGCATTTGAACTTATTATTTTCTTAAGTCACGAGTGAATCACATCTGCCACAAGCACTTGGATCAGCCCAGAGAGACTGACTACCCAGAAGTTTCTATTCGCAATCCCTAAACTTCACGTGCGAAGATAACCTTCACCAGGAAGAAATCAGGACTCAGACGGACGTAAAGTGAATTCACGCATATGAACGTGTCAGCTCGTTCCCAGTGAGGTTCACAGGAGCAGAGGAGAAAGCACAGATGCACACGCGTGAAGGAACAGGGACTCGGATTCAAACACGGTGGAGCTGGCTTCCCGGGGCCGGGGCGGGGGCTGACGGCCCCCACGGACAGGATGAATCTGCAGATTCTAGTCCTTTCCTGGCGCTGCTGGGACCAAGTACACGGACGGATAGAGCAGCTTAAAATAAGAGACGGGAGCTCTCCCTGCCCTGAGACTGAGTGCTGGCTGGTGCCATCGGAGGCACTGGGGGGCCTGCCTGCCTCTTCCCAGCGCCCCGTGCTGCCAGCCTCCGTCCCCCAACCTCTGCCTCCACCTCCACGGCTTTTCCTCTGTCCTGTGCTCTCATCTCCTTCCTCTTTAAGTGCACAAGGAACTGAACTTCAGCCCCACCCTCAATCCAGAACAATTTCATGCCGAGGTCCTCAAATGAATGACATCTGCAAAGACTCTGATTTCCAAAGGAGGTCACACCCATGGGGAGGAGGGTGAGGGTGTGGACATATCCCCTTGGGGGCCACTCTTCAACCCACTGTCTGTAAGCGAGAAACAGCTGTATTGCTGTCAGTTATCCGTAACGTGCAGAGCAAGAAGTGTTCCCAGGCAATCAAGGCTAGAACCGGAAACCCTAGGAGGCAGTGCAGGGAAGACACCCTGTCATCTTTGAATTCTTGCTGTTTATTCCAAATTTCTATGCACTGAGGTCTCAGAAATCATCTCCAGACTCTGGGTGGCAGCCGGTCTTTTACCCTCACTGGCCTGAGAGCTGCAGGCACGGGACGGGGGGACCTGGTGCGCTGTGTAATGACAGGGCTTCTGGGGCCTGGGGCTGAGTGGGGGGCTGGGATCTGGGCGGCCTCGGTGTGTGGGGTGGAGTGGGGGGTGGGATGGAACCTTGGGAAGGACCTGCACTGAGAGCCCAGGCCTCTCTGGTTACTCCTTCTCTCCCAGCCTTCGCCTTCTCCTTCCCTGCATCTGTCCCCCAACACCTAAGACTGCAGGCATCACCCATCTGCAAAGGCCAAACCACCACCAGGAAACCCCAATCTCTGCCCTCCCCTCCTCCCCTTGCACACGTCTTCTCTTGCAGAAGGTCTGAGGCGCCAGGGCCTTTGCACTTGCCTATCCCTCTCCCAACACTCCTCCTCAGGTACCTGAGGGCACACCCTCCCTCTAGTTGGTCTCTGCTCTGAGAGGTCCCTACCCCCTCACAGTGGGACACACACACACACACACACACACACACACACACACACACAGAGCTGGCATTGCCTCAGGCCTCGAGCTCCACACAGGACCCTGTCTTCTCCACCCTGCGTCTCCAGTGCCTGTCCACAGCCATCACCGTCAACACCATAAGCTCAGCAAAGGACACCTGTCGATGAATGAGGGGTGAGCCCTTGCTCCTCCAGCCTGGGGGAGAAGTGGCTCCTCCTTGTCCCCCATCCCGGGCCCATTTCCAGGGCAGACCTGCTGGCCTCACTCCCTATCTGGGTGGGCCCTGGGGCGAGTGATGTCTGGGTCCCCTCTCCCTGGGGACACAGCCAGCAGGGTCTGAGAGGGAACAAGGCTGGGTGGGGGTGCTGGGTGGGGTGGAGCAGGACCAGCAGAGGGACCACAGGAGAGGGCAGCAGTTTCGGGGTGCTGGGACCTACTCTGATGGCCATGACCTAGCAGGTGCCCACTGGGCTCACCCTGGTCCTGGGGCACCTTCCGTCCTGTAGGTGCTCTGGAGCCAGAAACCCACCTTTCACACAAAATAACCAGCTGCCCAGACCTGGGCTGGGAGCGCGCGCTTTCTCACGGCTATGAAATCTTCCTGTCTGCTTCATAGGCCATGGTGGGAAGGTTTGTTTTCTTGTAAGAAGCAGCAGGGATGCTAACAGTTACACCCCAGTTGCCACAATAACCAGCATTCCTAGGGAATTTCGCATTCTGGGGGCGGCAGGGGGGGGGGGCAGTGGGACTTGGCTTCACCCCCACAAACAAGCTCAGCTGTTGTGCTGACTGCGATATCACTCCCAGCTCTGCAAGGGTACTGGTGGCTTTGGGGAGCACCTTGGAAGTTGGGGAGCTTCCTTGAGGTGTCAAGGGCTCCCCAACAGCTCCCTGTGGCCAAGCACCCTGCACTGTGGTAGCTACATTTTCTGGGGCTCCAGGAACCCCAGCGATGTGGGGCAGATGGGAAGGAAAGGGGCTCTCCCCGCCCCCCGCCCCCCGCCCCGTGCAAACGCCTTCCTGGCTCAAGTCCCAAGGTCTGTCTCTCACTGGAGTGGCCACTCCACCGCAGGGGACATCGGCTGGAGCCCGGTTTCTTGGACACGGGGAAGCCAGCTGTCTGGGCTCGGACGGGTGTGTTTATGGTGGGGCTGCCAGCAAGAGCACAATGTTGAAACATCCTTCTTAATGCAGCTGCAATGAAAGTTATCGGAGGTGGTGAGACAAATATCCGCGTCAAGTTCTGGACGGAGGCCACACTCCATTTGCTAAGATGGATGGGCAGCTGTGTACGGGGACGCAACTTAAATGATAATGAGTTCTTGTTTTCATTTGACTTTTTTCTTGTGATCTTGTTTCACAAGTGTTCCCGTTCCCATGCTGCTGCCGCATATTTTATGGAAATTTTTATAATAGTTTGTGCATTCTCTTCCTGCAGCGGCTGGAATAAATCACCACAGTTTAGAGGCTTACAACAACACAAGTTTACTACCCATGGTTCTGGAGGTCGGAAGTTCTCAGTCGGTCCCCAGGGCTCCTTCTGGAGGGCGGGGAGGGGAGCTGTGTCCTGCCGCCCACCTTCCTTGGCTACTGGCCTCTCCCTTGGTCTTCAGAGCAACAGGGTACCATTTCCTCCCTCTCTGGCCTCTGCTCCCGTCACTGCATCTTCTCTCTCTGACCTTCCTGCCCCTTTCTCTGTGGATCACCTCCCATCTCAGGACCCTTAAACTCATCCCATGTGCAAAGTCCCTTAACCCGTAAGGTCACATTTTCACAGGTTCTGGGGTTAGAACTCAGACCCCGGGGGCCATTGTTCAGCCTTGTTCAACTAGATTCCACAGCAAAGTTCTTCCGTTAAACAGGAAAGTAATCGACGATGAGAAATATCAAGGACAGCAGCAGCAAACCTCGGGAAAGAGCTAGCAGTGGTCATCTCTGGGGGACACAGACAGCTTTTCTCAATGAGCTCTTCAGATTTTAATTTTATTTTCTTTTTGTTTAAACTACTTAGTGACATTTCTTCAATTAAAAAAGAAAAAAGAATGTTACGTCCATCCCCAGATGTTGGCAGTGGGTGGAGGAGTGCCAAGGGCCAGGAGAACCTGGGGCCAGGACAGAGGGGCTCTGGGCTGTGGCCTTCCCACGGGGGACAGGGGAGGGGGGAGGGGGGAGGGGGGAGGGGGGAGGGGCAGAAGCACCTCACATTTTCCAGGGGCAGAGCTTCAGCTCCCACATGTTCCTTTCTGGAGACGACTTTCAGGGGGTCCCTGGCCCGGTCCCTGCTCTTGGGCCCACGCCAGGGCTCGGTGGCCAGAGAGCCAGACCCAGGTGGCGGGTGGGGGTGGGGGTGGGGGTGGGGGTGGGGGTGGGGGAGCCCCTGAGTCACAGCACAGAGAACAAGGCACAAACCCTAACTCCATGGCACAGAGCCCGACCTCCTCAGCTGCTCTGAACACCCCTCTGGGGGGACGACAGCGGGCCAGCCGAACGCTGCGGGCCAGTGCTCCTGACGCCGCAAGCGTGGGCGTGCTGACTTCCTGCAGGGCCACGGCGTCACGCCGCCTGGACACAGATCACGTGGCACACACTCTGCCCACCGAGGGAAGGCGCCCTCCCTCCCCGGCCGCAGCGTCCTGAGGGTGCTGCTAAATGCCCAGGGCGCTGGGCTCCGTGGTGAATGGACAGCATGTTAGCCTGGACGACACTCGATTCTTATGTAATAGCTCCCAAAGCTGGACGTGGAGTTGAGTCCCCTCAGCACGCGTACACTCACGCTCACACTCACTCACCCTCTCGCACTGCTGCACACAGTTCACCGAGGAGTTCCAGCCGAATGGCTCCCTCCTTTCCCAGAGCGCATCCTTGCAGCCAGGCCTCCCGCACCCCCTGCTCCCCCCACCCCCACCCCACACACACCAGGGAGGAAGCGCACTGACTTGGCTTCTGTTTAGATTTCTCCTGAGTGCTTAGGGGGTTACATGGGACGATCATCACTCCTGCCTCGGCTGCTGCTGGGCTCAGACAGCACACCCCGCAGGTTCTGGAACCTTCTCTGAAGCTCATGTTAGCCCATGTCCATAAATTGACAGATGAAACCAGCTGGTTTCTCGGACAGAAAGCTCCATTTGTCAACTGGTGTGCAAGAGGGAAGTGACGGGAGGATGTTTTCCCTCGTGGGGCACAAAATCTGCAGCTCCGTGTTATTTTGGCAAGAAATACATTTGAGGCACATAAAATGCAAAAATACTGAGCAGAGGAATGAATAAAACTTTTAAAAATGTTTTGCCTGACCTTTTGTGAACAGGCGAGGTCACAGTCGGTGCCCCCGTGAGCGTCAGACTGGCCTGGGAACAGCAGCCACCTCCCAAGCTCAGCAAAGCCTTGCTGGCTTCGGAGGTTAAGACACCAGGTTCGGGCCGAGGCCTTTGTACACCAGGGACCCCACACGGACAAGGGAGGGGTCCGCACCGCGTCGGCACCTGGCGGGACCGCACACATCACGCATCCCATCACTTTGGGCACTTTTCTAGAAAGAATTCATAGACTCAATTTTTTAATTTTAAATTTTTGCTGCTATAAAGCCCTCACCCCCACCCCACCCACCCCCGCCCCTCGGAGAAATGAAGGAGGGGACAGAGTTGTGCTGAGCTCTGGGTGGTTGCAGCCCCCGGAGAGCTCATCGCTGGAAACGTGAGCTCAACATGAGAAGACGGGGCGCCAGCACCTCACAGGGCGATGCTGCCCTAGAAGCTCTGGCTCTCACGTGTACCAGTAACGTGTCTACATGGTAACAAGTTGGCTGTTTTCGTCAAATGCATAATCATTATTGTAAAATGCTCACAACCCAGAAAAAAAATTTAGCACCTACAGCCTCATTGGTCACAGTCAATAAAAGTGACTTCCATTTTCCATTGATTTGCATATTTAGCTGCAGAAAAGTAAGAAGGAGATCGAGACTGTTAAGCATAAAATTATGTTAGGAGAAGTTCACTGGGAAGAGACGAATGAGAATGCATGGCCTGCCCTCCCCCGCCTTAGGGACCCACCCGGGTGCACTGGGCATCACCAGCACTGACAGGGACAAGGATGATGGCAGGAGGAGCCCTTAGTCTCAAGGAGTGTCCAGCCCGGGAGGGGGAACGAGGGCCTGACACCGGACTGAGGGGGAGCTGCCTGGCCTGGAGGGAGAGAAAATGGGAGCACGGCTGAGCACTGGCTGCTCCCCGAGTCCACACACGTGGGCACACCCAGCCACAGACACCCTCACACACGTGAGGACCGGGTTAAGCACGGCCTGGGTCAGTCACAGGGGCAGGGGGCACACAAGCCACGTCCCAAAGTTAACAGTTCTCTCTCCGAGATGGTGACCATGGGGCGAGGACAGGACTGTGGACAGGCGGGCGGAGGTCGGCAGGAGGGGCCGTGAGACAGCCTCGAGGCTCAGGTGGGCAACTCCACAATGGTAACAAGACCAGAGCCCACGCATCACCCACTTTCACACGGCCCCTGAGCACCCCAGGAGCTGAGCAACGGCGGCCACGACGTAACGTTTACATTGTCAAATTTCTGTCTGTGTGGGTTTTTATTGTTTCAGCTGAGATTCTTCGTGTGGTTTTTAGATGCCTGTCTCTAAGTGGACTCACAAACCTAAGCCAAGTTTAAACAAATGGCCTTAATTAAACATTCGCTCTGCCCCAGTTCCGTAGCCTGCGAGGGATGCAGCCAGATGCAAAGCAAGACAAGAGCGTCGGGACATCTCCAGAGGAAAACACGGCGAACTCTTCCTGAAAAAGCCCCAACGTGTCCACGGGCAGAAACGTGAGGCTGGAGCCTCAACTCACACCACGGACAAACATGAACTCAAACCATTCCCAAGCCCTACGTGAGAGCTAAGACTACAAAATTGTTAAACAAAAACACAGGGGGAAAAGCTTCATGACATTGGGCTGGGCAGTGACTTCTCGGATATGATACCAAAAGCACAAGCAATGGGAGAAAAAATAAATAAACTAGATTGCATCAAAATTAAAAACTCCTGTGCACTGAGGAACACAATCAACAGAGGGAAAGGGCAATCCACACAATATTTGCAAGTGATATGCCTGATAGAAGGCTAATACCTGGAATATACAGAGAACTCCTAAAATTCTACAACAACAACAAAAAAGAAAAACAAACATCCTTCATTTTAAAATGGGCAAAGAACTCGAATATAAATTTCTGAAAAAAAGTTATAAAAATAGGCAATAAGCACATGAAAAGATGGTCAACTTCACTAACCATTAGTGAAATGAAAATCAAAACCATAATGAAATATAATGACTTCACACCCATTAGGATGGCTATTATTAAAACAACCAGAGACCTGGTGCACGAAATTCGTGCATGGGTAGGGTCCCTGGCCGGCGATCATGGCTGATCAGGGCCTGGCGGCTGCCAGCCAGTGCCTCCCTTCCCCCGCTGCTGGCAGGGCCTTCCTTCGCTCCGCGCTGCCCCCTGGTGGTCAGCACAGGTCATAGTGAGCGATCGAACTCCTGGTCTCCAGGTCAAACTCCTGAGGGGACACTTTGCATATTAGCCTTTTATATAGAGACATAACAATAAAAACAAGACAAGACAACAACACAGAGAGTGTTGGCAAGGATGTGGAAAAATTGGAACCCTTGGGCACTGTTGGTGCGAATGTAAGATGGCGTACCACTATGGAAGACAGAATGGTGGTTCTTCAAAAAATTAAACACAGAGCTGCCACGTGACCCAGCAATCACAGGGTATACAGCCCAAAGAAGTGAAAGCAGGGAATTAAATAGATATCTGTACACCCATGTTCATAGCAGCATGATTCACAACAGCCAAAAAGTGAGAGGAAACAACCCAATGTCCATCCACAGATGACTATGATACCATTGTAATTAGTTATTAACAGGAGAGGAGCAAAACGGAGGCCAGACATTATACCCTGGCCATTTGGGCAGCTTCACCAGGAAGCTGCAATTTCACACTCCCCAGGGAACCACTGGCCTGTTTCCTGAAAATTATGGTGAAAGGACTGGACAAAGGGGAAGCTGGGTGCATATGCACTGAGTCAGGGTGACCTAAGGGAAGGTGCTTGTCAATCAAACCTGGGACCAGAGATAACTGTCAATCAAACCGTGGAACAGAGAGTAAGCAGGACCACTGCAAGCCCACGGAAATTTGGAGACATAATCTGCTAAACAAAGGAGCTCACTCTCTCAGCTCTGAGCTCACGCTTGGCTCTCTAGTTTCTTGGGCTTTGCTCCGGCCGTGTTTCCGCCATAGCCATGGCCAAGCGGAGCCCGTATGGAACGGACTGGTGGACTGCAGCTGGGAACCCCAGCTAAGCTAGCCTGATGCTCCCACATGGAGCGGGAGCTCTGGGCTCGGGCTCTGACACTAGCTCTGTGAAGCAACAGCTACGCTTCTTCCTTGCGGGGACAAAGGAAGATGGGCACCTTGGAAACTCAGGGGTTTGATAGCTCTCATCCACTTATGGGGGCTCCAGAAATTCTTATTCCAGCAGTACCCCCCAAGACCCCAATTCCACCAATAATAACTGGGTAAGTAAAATGTGGTCCATCCATACAGTGGAATACTATTCAGCCTTAAAAAGGAAGGATGTTATGCTAAGTGAAATAAGCCAGACACAAAAAGACAAATACCGCATGATTCTACTTAGATGAGGTACCTAAGATGGTGAGATTTATGGAGACAAAAAGTAGAATGGTGTTTGCCAGGGAGTGAGAGGGAGGGAAATTACTTAATGGGTACAGATTTAGTTGCAGAAGATGAAAAAGTCCTGTAGGTAGACGGTGGTGATGGTTACACAACAATGTGAATGAGCTTAATAACATTTAAGTATACACTTAAAAATAGCTAAAATGATAAATTATGTGATATATCTATATATATAAGACAACTATTTTAAAAATTAAGTGCCTAAACATAATAACATATATATTTTCATAATAAAAATGTTAAGCTTTATAGCTCATTAAATTCTTTATAGTTACATCAAGTTAGCATTAAACTGTACTTCACTGAAACAAAAAAATTCATAGAAATAATGCACTATGCCAACCTCTTTGTATTAGATATCTTTAAAGTGAAGTTTAGGAATAACCTAAATGTCTATTTCTATTAGAGTTGTGATTTTAAGCTGAGATGTTAAATAATTTAAATTTGAAAAACAGTATTAGGATGTGTGAGCGGACTTTATTTGTTATAAGCTTAATAATATACTAGCTAAAGAAGAGTAATTTACCTGTTGGAGACGTTTGGCTTGTGTTGTAAATACCTTGCCAGGTACTTAAAATGCGGAAAAAGAAAAATGCACACATTAAATTATAACTGAACTTAAAATGTTAAAGGAAATCACCTTTAATTAAGAACTGATCAACAACAATCAACCTGGGGCTAGGGAATCTCCCAGCTTGCCACCCTGAGCTTGACTAACCAGCTGAACTTGTTTCCAAACAGTAAGATGAGATCTGGTGAGGGATGGGTGAGGTAGGACTAGCATGTGCTGATTAGGAGGCAGTACTGGGAATAAAATGTGTGTGAAATCTAAATGCCTCACAGGTATCCACCCTAAGGGGTCTCTTATCGGCACTGCCAAGAGAACACATCCCATTCACCGTGTGCTTCCGGAGTGAGGGGCCGCTCAGTGGGCACAGCCGTGTGACAATCCAGACGAGGGCCAAGGGAGCCCTGCTGGTCCTGCCCAGGCCTGTGCCTGAGGGTGGGCAGAGAGCCTGTGCCAGGACTCATAAGACTGTGAGGAAGGAAGTCAGGCCCATCCCATGAGAACAGGGAGGAAATGGCTGCTCTTCAAGCAAAACAGAAATTACCAAAATCACTCCTGGAAGAACTGGAACATTTGAATAGTTCAACTTCCATATTAGAAATTAAAAAGCTGATTAAAGACCTACCTTTGGGAAAATTCAGTCCAACTGAATTTTATTTACTTTTTAAATAGATATTTCATTTTTTTTGTAAATATTTTTAGACAACAGGAAAAGGTGGAAAGCATCCTTTAATTTATGAAAACATAACTTCATAAATTAGCATATGAAAATGATGCTACTTTGCCCAGTTCAGTGGTTGAGCATCGACCTATGAACCAGGAGGTCATGGCTTGATGCTTGGGTTGCGGGCTGGATCCCAGTGTGGGGTGTGCAGAAGGCAGCTGATCAATGATTCTCTCATCATTGATGTTTCTATCTTTCTCTCCCTCTCCCTTCCTCTCTGAAATCAATAAAAATATTTTAAAAAAGAAAATGATGCTACTTCAAGTAAGCCTATAGATGCAAACACAGTGGATAAAATAGCAAAATCACTCTACCAATGTAGCAAATGTGTGTCAATGTATCCAGTTGATAGATCCTCTCTTATTAGGCCCACTGGTATTTATTCTTTTAATTTTGCTTTGGCCCCTGTCTCGTGTGCTGTTTTACTAGTTTTTTGCAGAACAGAATGCAGGCGTTCGCCAACCAGAAGGTGGAAGAGATCTATCTGGCCTTGAATTCAGAACCTAGAGACACCTATGTCACTGGAATCTTTGAGACCCCGGGTAGATGCCTCTGACGACACCCCCCCTCAGCAGGAAGTAGCTATGGAAGACGGACCCTTGCCCCCTGACCTTGCCTGGACTCTTAATTTTTTTACTATTACCAAAAGCCTGGAATGATAAATCCTCTCTTCCCCCAACTGGTGGGCAGAGTATGACATAACCTGCAGCCCAGAAATACCTGAGTGACTAACCAGGTACCTTATATGGACTATCCATTGGACCACCCATCCACACCTGCCAAATACCCTAAGCCCTTGTTCCTATATGGACAATGCAGTAAGCCACCAATCAGTGTGCGCCGAGTACACTAAGCCCCCACCCCTTCCCATTCCGCCCCTCAAAAGGCGCGCCCACCCCTGCACGTGCTGCTGTCCTCCCCTTGCAAGACAGCCCGGCAGATCCTTCTCCTCTAATAAAGCCTGTAGTCCTGGTTTTCGGCCTCTGTCTGATCTTTCACCAGTCATCTACACCACCACCAACCAGGGTCTGCTCAGCAGTGCAAGGATGGTTCAAGAGCAGAACGCTGATCAGCATTAAGAAGAAAAATTCACGAAAGAAGAAAGATGCAGAGAGCCTACACTAAGCAATCAGAGAACAAATGCCCTTTATCTACTCAGTCTGCTCCTGGGAGGTCTGAGGGAGTCTGAGCCAGGGGTGAACAGTGGTGGCGAGTGCCAGGAGCATGGGGACGGCTTGCTGAGGTGTCAGATCCGTCATGCGATAGGCTGGGAACTTCAGGGCCACAGAGAACATCGTGTTGGTGGAGGGTCTGAAAGGTGGGGAAGGTCTTGCTCTTAGTTGTGACGGTTTGACTGCAGCTCACAGACACCCAACTCAAACTGTCAGACGTGGACAGGGACTTACTAGAAGGGTGACTGTGGGCAGCTGAGCTCAGGGGCATCTGCCACCAGACTCCAGTCTCAGCCCTCCTCTCTGCTCCTCTCCGGGACTGGATGGCACCCTCCTTGTGCCCCTGCCAGCCACTGCTCTAGTCCATGGGCAGGGACCTGGGCCGTCTCTGAAAACGTCTCATCCTCCCGCCCAGGTGCATGGCAGGTGCTGCAGCCACAGATCCACACGCCTGCGGAAGGCCTGAAGGACCTGTCTTGGCCCCGCACCCATCCTGGTCAGAGGTCAGAGCCAGGCTGTCCCAGGGACAGGAGTTGAATAGCTCAGTTCAGCCCTCTCCCCATTCTCTGATCTTCTCCTGGCTCCTCAGAGGAGGTGGCAAACAGCATCCAGGCACACTGGGCTGAGATGGCATTAGCCAAGGTTATGCTGGGGCCTCGAGGAGACGGGATGTTTTATGTCTGTATTTGAGGGTCACAATAACAGTAAAAATTAACAAAATAGCTCTGAGGGTCGTGGGTGTTTACAATGATTTTAATACTCCCGCCCACTCGGTGGAGGAAGTGCTGTGACAGCCTCTATTTCACAGATGGGGAAACTGAGGCAGAATTTGCCCACAGACAACTAGCCACCCAGGTAAGCATGCTCTGGGGGGCTCCTAACCCCGCACCTGTCTACTCACCTGTGACAGGTAAGGACAGTGCAGTGTGTCTGGGAGAGGCTCGCTGTCCCCAGGCCCCGCCTCCTCACCACATTCTTCTGGGTGTGTCTGTGAGGGCGGGGCTGTGCAGGCCCGTGGGCGCAGCAGGAGGAGGAGCAGGAGAGGTGGATCCTAGGTGGGCGAGGGTCTTGGGTCTGCAGGCCGTGGGCCCTCTCCCAGGTCTTCAGGTCTCAAAATACTGGGACAAGGGGCCAGGCCTGGAGGCAAACTGGTGCCGGCCACAGGGGGCGCTTCTAGGTGGGGGGTTGGGGGGGGCATGCTGACAGTGACCCCTGCTCTGGTTCCACTCAGACTCACCTGCTTGCTGGAACCCTTCCTCCAAAGGCCCCCAAAGCACAACCACACCCCACGGCCTGTGAGCCCGTGTCCCCAAGCCCACCCGTGCCTGAAAGCCAGGCGAGGTGGGCCTGGCGCGAAGGGCTCCTGGCCGTGGGTGTCCGGGGGTGTTTGAGGGAAGATGACAGCACCAAGAAGGGGGCGGAGCCCAGGACCTGAGCCCCGGTGTGGAGGCTGAGCCCGAGGGCACCAGGGCTGGACAGGGAACTGCAGCACCTGTGGCACGGGTGGCATGGGTGGCACGGGTGGCACGGGTGGCACGGGGGCATGGGGCCGGGCAGGAGGCCTCTCCCCAGCAGCAGAGTTCTCCCTGATCCGCGCCTGGAGCAGCCGGCGGGTCTGGAGGGCATGGGCTGCCCAGGGAAGCAGGGCCCAGGCGGGTGGGGGGCGGGGTCTGCTCAGGCCCAGCCCCCACTGGGCTTCACTCCACAGGAGAGAAAGCCACGGAGACGTGAAGTCCCCCCAGTGGAATCCCCCTGCCCCGGAGCAGCTGAAAACCAAGCGCCAAACACCACCCACCGAAGGAAGAGCAGGAACCGGACCCCCAGATGGACGGGCGGGGGGGCGGGAAGAACCACTCCCCCAGCAGGGGAACACCAGCCTCCGCAAAACTCCGAGGCGACCGGGAGGAGTAAAGAGGAAAATAAAACCACAGGGAACCGTTCAACGGTCTTTTTCACAAACCCAGGGAAACATAGCACCTACTTGTGAAAACAATTTTTTGAAAGAAAAAGAATACATTCAGGCTACTGGTTTCACGCAGTAAAACCCAAGAAACCCTTACCTGGAGGGAGCAAGGGCTGAGGAGGAGATGAGCCAGATGGCAGGCGAATGGGAAGGCAGGCAGGTGGAAATGAGCACGGATGGAAATAAGCAAATAATGTGGAATGAAGACGTGATGATGACTTTAGGGACATTTGGAGACAAAAACTAGAGACCCACCGGGTGGATAACTGATTTTCCAGCTGAATAAACAAAACAGAGACAATAATCAAAGAAATAATAGAAGAAACTTTCTTGGGCTGGAGATAGATCTCAATCTGTTTAACAAAAGAACTTGTTGGGTATCAAACAGAATTAATAAATATTTTATATTCAAGTATAAAAAGAAAAAGCACAGAAAGATAGAGTGGCCCAAGAGAGTTCTGGGCAAACACCAGGAGACAACGCAAATGGCCACAGTGTCCCGGCTGCAAACCCAGGCTTCTGTGCACAGCCAGGTCATCGCAGGGTGACCTGCTGCACGTCAGCTACACGGGGGACCAGAAACTGTACTAAGAAGATTTCCTCCCTGAAAAACCAACTCAAACAATTATCCAGCAATCAGGGGTGACACAAAATAAAGACCCACAAACGAGGGATGGTTGGATGGGGGAAGAGAGGTGAAACTAGAGTTAAGTCCAAGTAGATTTTGTGAATAAAATCTGAAAACTGCAAAAGAACTATCCTTGCCCTGGCTGGTTTTAAAGGCTGATGCTCTGGCTCTAGCTGGTTCGCTCAGTGGTTCGAGTGCCAGCCCACGGGCTGAAGGGTCCCTGGTTTGATTCCAGTCAAGGGCACGTACCTTGGTTGCAGGCTCGATCCCTGGTCCCAGTCAGGGCACATGAAGGAGGCAACCAGTCAATGTGTCTCTTTCACATTGATGTTTCTCTCTCTTTCCCTTCCACTCTTTCTCTCTCTAACAAAAAAAAAAAAAAAAATCAATGGAAAAATATCCTCAGGTGAGGATTAACAACAACAAAAAGAACTATCCTTAATGCTAAAACCTTCTCCACCTGTTAGAAACGATGGTTCTTTGGGGGTCTCACTGCAAAGGAGACGAAGATGCACACGGCAGGCAGCACCCGGGAGAGGTGTGGACGCCATCATGTCCGTAGCCAGCACCAGAGTCTCAGTGCTCCCTGCCCACCCCAGGGCCCTTCTGACCTGGCTCACATAAGCAGGAACACCGGTCCCCATTCTACCCCACGGCCTGCGCCCTGAGCTCAGCCAACCGCCTCCTGCCAGGCCCTTCCACACCTTCTCGTGCTTTGTAGCTTCGTAACATTCACTCTACCCACTTCCCTTGTGTAGTAGTCAGGGTTCTCCAGAGAAACAGACCAATGGTGATGTATCTCCATCTCCATATTTAGAGACAGATTTCGTTTAAGGAATCACCTCATGTGATTGTGGTGCCTGGCAAGTCCAAATTCAGAAGGGTCGACCAGAGACCCAGGGAAGAGCTGATGGTGTGGAGGGAGAATTCTTTCTTCCTCAAGCAATCTCAGTCTGTTTTCTCTTAAAACACACCCACATCTGGAGGGCTTTACTTAAACACTACTGATTCCATGCTAATCTTGTCTAAAAAAATATCTTCCAGGCAACATCCAGATGTGTTTGACCAAATATCTGAGTGCCACGGCCCAGCCAAGTTGACATAAGATTAACCATCAGGCCTTGTCGTTCCTTTAAAAATTAAGGTTTTAAGCAGCTATAAGGGCAGGCAAACATTTCCCTTTCCGAGGAATAAACCATCTAATCTTACCTCGCACAACATGGGTTATTTCTACCATTTATGTGCATAGTTATTATTATGTTTCATAAATATAATTTCATTCTGAATTACATAGTCAGGGCAGGGGGAAGGGACCACTAAAGGCATTAATCTCCCCCTTAATATTGGCATATCTTCTTTCTACTTACTTTTTAAAAAATCCTTACCCGAGGGTATGGTTTTATTGATTTGAGAGAGAGGAAGAGAAAGAGAGAGAGAGAAACATTGATCAGTTGCCTCCTGTACACGCTTCAACCAGGGATTAAACGTGCAACCTGGGTATGTGCCTTGACCAGGGATCAAACCCACCATCTTTTGGTGACAACACTCAACCAACGGAGCCTCCTGGCCGGGGCTTTGTGTATTTTTTTAATGCTGAGGAATCTGACAGCAAATCACAGACATCGTGGCATGCCTTCCGGAAATATTTCTGTGTGCATCTCTAAAAAAATACAAATATTTCCCCCACGACCAAATAACATCCTCACACTTAACAAAACCAAGACGAATTCTTTCATACTAGTTTCCTCAGACTGGAAAGAATATCGTCAACAGCTGGTCTCTGCCGAAGAGGATTCTGCCGGGGCCTCCTTGTGGATGAATGTCCCCGGGTCAGGCCCGGAGCACGTTGTTTCCACGACACTGACAAGCAGGAGACGGGCCAGCTGTCCTGTGAACGCGGGAACTTAGATCTAAAGGCTTTCGGATTCCAGTGAAATACTTTTGGCCAGAGCGCCTTGTAGCCGACGTTCGTTTGCAGAGCTGTTTCACAGTAAGAAACACAAAATCCAGTTGCTGCCCTGTGTGGGGCCAAGACCGCCCTCAGGGTCAGGCCTGTGGTTTCAAATCAGGACACTGAAATTGGCTGGATGAGCTAAAAAAAAAACAAAACAGCCTCATTTACAAAGGAAAATGTGTATAATCCATAACCAGCCACTTGAATCTACAGTAACGCCTGTCGGCAGCCCTCATAAATTTACTTCCCATCGCCCGGCCGCTCTGGGAAAAACTCAGTCTGGGTTTCCCCCGAGAACACCAGTGGGAGACCTCATTCTGTGGCTGGGCCAGATGCTGCCACGTCGAAGCTGAGGAGCCTTCCCACATGGCCCAGAGCCCAGCGGCCTCTGCTCCCGCCTCGCCTCCACTCTGATAACTGCCCTGTCTGGGGTCCCTCCCTCACTCCTGGGGCCACAGATCTGAAGCCTCTGGACCAGAGGTGGGCAAACCCAGGGCCACAATGGGTTCTTAAACTGGACCGGAGGGCCGGAACAAAAGCATGGATGGAGTGTTTGTGTGAACTAATATAAATTCAAAGTAAACATCATTACATAAAAGGGTACGGTCTTTTTTTTTTTAGTTTTATTCATTTCAAACGGGCCGGATCTGGCCCGCGGGCCGTAGTTTGCCCACGGCTGCTCTGGACTGTCATGTTCCCCTCCAGCCCCACAGCCCTGGGCTGGCCGGGCCTGCGCCTGTCATAAAAGGTGGCTCACAGCTGTTGCTAAAGAGGCCCAAGTGCCAGCACGGAATGGCAAGACAGGCACGTGTGGGCGCTGGCGGGGCCTGCTGTCACCGGCGCCCTCAGCAGTGTCATCAGCGTCGTCACCGTGGCCTCCTGAGCCGGCTGCCCAATCTCCTGTGGCTCTGCCCCTACAGGGCCCTTCCCTCGCCTGAGCAGGGCGATGACCTGCCGAGGGGGCACGTTAGCTAATTCTGTCCACTGCAGCCGCCCTGCCCAGGCAGCTCCCGCAACACTGCCCTCCGCCCACCTCAGGGATCCCCCACCCCAGGGACGCCCACCCCTCCTGGGCCATCCCATCCTCAGGCTCCTGCCAGGACCCGAGCACCCTCACAGTGAGGCCAGCACAGGCCCCGTCACCGAGTCGTGTCTTGAGAAACAGGGCCTTTTCCTGTTGAACAGCCGATAACAGAGCGGGGATGGCGCTGGTCGAAGTGTCAGTCCTCCTCCCGCTTTTCCACATTATGTCTTCATGTCCCCCCATAAGCCCCCCAGCTCATGAGCCAGCAGCCCAAGGTGAGGCAGCACCTGGACCAGCCCAGCTCATCCTCGTCCACCAGGCTGTGGGGGAGGGTGAGCAGAGACGGCCCAGACCCGTCCTGGAGATGGCCAGAGAGAGATGGACGGCTCCAACAGAGACCTACCGGCTCTCCCGGGAGAAAGCCCCGGTTTGTGGCATTTGCCCATTTCCACGGCATAAATACACTCACGTGGCTGATGTCAAACTGCCAACGTGACGACATGGCTGCGCGTGGGTTGGGAGAGTTGCCCACCTTGGGCTCTCATGAGCCACGCACACGGGGTCCAGCTGGCCCTGCGGCTGCCCCTGGAGGGTGGGGTGGGCAGGTCTGACCAGCATCCACAGGCCTAGGGCCCCGGGAGTCTGTGAGTGTCTAGAGGATAAAAGCAAAGGCCAGAGCCAAGGAAATGGAGGCCCATCCCTGAAACCTGACCTTCCATCTTCCTGAGTTTGCCTTTCGGCTGCATTCTGCTCACCTAGTGCTTTGAAACAAACATCCCCGACGTAGTGGCTCTAACAATCACATTAGCAGCTCAATAGCTGTGATTCGGCTCCATGAGGCCAGCTCCTCCATGGGGCTTCAGCCGGAATGACTCATGGGCTGGCCAGACCCCTCTGCAGGCCAAACTCAAACCTGGGAAGAAGGACGGGCACGCTGCAGGCCTCCCTGGGGACCCTACATGCAAGCCTGCGCCCGGCCCTGTGAGCCAGGGCTTAGACCTCAGGACCCCTTTCCTTGACAGGCGTCCACCAGGCACAGAGCCCCACGTGCCCTCGGGGATCCAGGGTCCTTGGTCTTTCTGTCCACATCCCATGAGCTACCTGCCCACCTCACCTGCAGTGTGTACAGGGTGTGCAGTTGTTTGGGCGGATCCATTGCTGCCCGAAAGGGAACTGCTGGCACCCTGCAGACGCAGCTCGAGGGGTCACTGAAAAGGCCCACTGTGTGCCCAGGCCGGGGCCTGAGTTTGGCCTCAGATGCTCCTGTGCAGGACTCAGGGGTCTGGAGCAAGCGAGCCCCAAGCAGGACAGGCTGGGCAGGGCTGTGCTGAGTCCAGTGGGCAGTGCCAGCTGTGGCTCTTCACCAGTCCCCCCTGGGCCTCCCTGGACCCAAGGCAGCTCGTGAGAGATTGCGTGAGCTACAGCACACACATGCACACACACAAAGATGCACGCAGACATACACATGCGGACACATACACACACGTGGCATCCGAGCACAGCAGTGGTGGGGGGCTTTATTCTGATGGGGCTGACATTAAGTACAGCCTCGGACAGGAGAGGGGAACCTGTGGGCCCCCAGGTCAGGTGGAGAGTGAGCGAGTGCTCATTGGAGGAGGCGTGGTGGGGGCATGAGCTCTAGATGCGATGCTCACCGTGTGGGCCCCGGGCAGCAGCCCAGACCGCGGAGCCAGCACCACTTTTGCGGGACCCCTGGTGACCGTGCAGCCACTTCCAAGAAGCCCAGGAGTGGCCGGGACTCTGAAGGGACAACAAGCCTCAGTAACTGGCCATCAAGGAGGCTGGGGCAGACCTCCAGGCGTGGCCCCTGCGCCATGCTGCCCGTGAGCCGGGGTCAGGAAGGTGTGGTTAAGTACCAGCCAGCTGCCCTGCCACGAGGGAGTCCTCGGGCTGGCTCAGCAGGAAAGCCAGCTTGGACCGTGGGGCTGGCTTGAAGGTGGAGGGGTCCCTCGGCCAGGACCCAGGGCAGTGTCCAGGAGCTGAGAGCAGTCCCTGCCCGACCAGCAGCAGGAAACAGGGCCCTGCCCTGCCCCCAGGAACCGAACTCTGCCACAGCCTGAGTGCCCTGTGGCACCGCGTTGGTTTCAGCGGGTGAACCTTGAGCAGGGGCCCGGCCGTGCCGCACTGACTGCGGACCTACAGGCGAAGCTGACAAACGGGTCTGGGCTCTTCCCACTCACTCATTCCTTGTTGCTGTGGTCACGTACACCCAACATCACATCTACCGTGTCACCGCTTTTAAAGTCCGCGGTCAGCGCCTTGAGTACATTCACAGCACTGTGCAACCATCACCTCTATGTAGGTCCAGGACCTTCTACCCACCTGGACTCTGAGTGAACCTGAATTCAGGTCACTGAGGACACAGCTGGAGAAAGTGGTTGTGGGTCTCTGCCTGAGGCCACTGGAGCCTCGGGAAGCCCCTGGGGGACGTTCACCAACGACCTGGCCACAGGGGCCGCTTCCTCCAGATAAGCCCGACCTGCTCACTTTCTCCTCCCTGCTCAGGGGAACTCCACGCCCGCAGGGAGACTGGCTCCAGGAGAACATTCTGCCCAGGACCAACCTCAGACGCAGCGAGGAAGTGGCATGACCTTTCTCCGGCCAAAGATCCCCGTCAGCTCAGGCTACCTGGCAGGAAGAGGAAGGCGTCTGCCCTGCTCTTGACTTGGGGCATCTGGAGTCAGTGGGTCACCTCCCCCTGGGCCTTTCCGGACATCCTGGCTGGCATCTGTACCCTGGAACTCCTCCAGGGGAGGGGCTGGGCGCCAGGCTGTGAGAGGGGGGCTGGTCAGCACGTGGCCTGTCTTTGGAGTGGGTGGGGGGTCTGGCAGGACCCCCGGCACTACCTCGGGCAAGCACTGCTGGTTCACAGCAGGAAGTCTGCAGGAAGGCTGCAGTCCCTGACCTTCCCCGGCACCATCACCACGGGCACTTCTGGTCTGCTGGCCCATGACAGGGTCCTGACACAGGCGCCCCCTGGAGAGGAGGTCCAGCAAAGCGCTTCTCTCTGGCCAGGCGTGAATCTGTCCATCTACATGAAAGCTTGCGCATATAATGGATATTCACATGTGGCCCCAGTGGTCTGAGAAGTGGGCGAGTGTGGGCCAACACATCACGGTGGCCACCTGCCTGTCCCCTCCCACAACCAAATGGGACTAGGGTGGGGGTCTGTGGGGGCATTCTGGGCCCTCTTTTGACCACACCAAGACCCTTGTCCTAGAACAGTGGTTCTCAACCTCCCTAATGCCACGGCCCTTTCATACAGTTCCTCACGTTGTGGTGACCCCCAACCATAAAATTATTTTCGTTGCTACTTCATAAGTGTAATGTTGCTACTGTTATGAATCATAATGTAAACATCTGATATGCAGGATGTATTTTCATTGTTACACATTGAACATAATTAAAGCATAGTGATTAATCACAAAAACAAGATGTAATTACGTATGTGTTTTCTGATGGTCTTAGGTGACCCCTGTGCAAGGGTCGTTCGACCCTCAAAGGGGTCGCGACCCACAGGTTGAGAACCACTGTCCTAGAATCTTCTTTCTGCTCATCAAAATAACTGGGAATGCAACGAACCCAGTCCTAACATTCCCCACCCCCTCAGGTCTGTCAGCCTCAGCTTTCTTAGTTAACACCTTCTCCATTTTTGCAGGAGACCCAAATGAAGGCCGTGGCACCCATGGGGTTATGGGCGTGGCTTAGTGCCAGCTGCTGGCTCAGCAGGCCCCTCATCTGTTGGAAAGGCCCATTCGCTTGTCACGTGGGTGAGATGGCGCTCGCTTTGCAAGGTTGAAGAGGAGCCAGTGGCTGGCCCTTCTGAGGGGCTCAGGAAACCTCATCTGCCATCCTCACCCCTGCTGGAGCGGACCTGCGCGTCCCTGACGAGGCGGCGCTGGGGAGAGGATGTGAGCTCTCCCACGGGACCCAGTGTCCTGTAGGAAATGTTAGTTACAGAGATGCGAGCGCAAATACCTGCCACACGTGTGAGGCTTCCACGCTCCCCTCTCCACCGTGGCGACAGGAAAGAGTGTTCTCCCTGATTGTGTCTCGGTCTGTGCACGTCCTGGGGAATTTGGAAAGTACAGAAGAACACGGAGAATAATCTAAAAACCACCCAGTTTGTGGCCAGCAACTGCCAGCGTGTGTATTTCTTCCCAGAAAGACTTGTAGAGAGAACAAACGGACGGTTCCCAGATGGGCAGGCGCTTGGGGGCTGGGTGAAGAAGGGGAAGGGCTTGCCCTGGCCAGTGGGCTCAGTCGTCCCATACACCAAGAGGTGGCGGGTTCGAGTCCTGGTCAGGGCACATACCCAGGCTAGGGGTTTGATCCCTGGTTGGGGAAGGTGTGGGAGGCAACCAATCAATGTTTCTTTCTCACATTGATGTTTCTCTCTCTCTCTCTCTCCCTCTCTCTAAAAGTCAATAAAAATTTAAATCAAAGTAGAAAGGTGAAGGGATTAAGGAGTACAAACTGGTAGTTACAAAATAGTCACAGGGATGTGAAGTACAGCATAGGGAATGTACTCGACAATACTGTAATGCCAGCGTACGGTGCCAGGTGGGGGCGAGACTTACGGAGGGATCGCACACATGTGTAATCACTATGTCGTACACCTGAAATTGTATGTGATATTGAAGGTCAACCATAACTGAAATATAAATTTAAGTTTTTAAAAATAAAATTTAAAAATTAAAAACAAAAAGAAGTTACCTGGCCGGGTTTGGTAATGTGTGAATTCTGTCCCTAAGTGAAGCGGGTGATGGCTTCAGGTCGCTGAGGTGTGCAGCTCCCTGCAGAAAGCGTGTGTAAGCGTGTGTGTGTGTGGGGGGGCGTGTTTTCGCACAGCAAAAGGCAAGCCCGTGAATGTCACACCCGACATCGGTTCGTTCACCAGGGACAGCAAGATGCACAGAAGAACATCACAGAAGATGACCCGCAGGACCAAGTCCACGCCTTCTGTCGGTGCATAAGTCAAAGTGACTCCGTGTACCGCTGTCCTGAATCCTGACTTTCATGGAAGATCGAGGTAAAATCACATGACCCCTATCCCGATAAGGGATAGATAGAGCTGTGTGTACGTGTCTCAGGACAGAGCAGCCAGAGCGCTAACAGCGAGGTGCCGTGGGGACCAGGGCTGGGCAGGTGGACGCCGGGGAGAACCGGACCTTGAGCGGCTCCTCTGAGCCACCCTCCGAGCGCACACGGGCCGCCCAGATCGGTCCAGGTTCACGGAATGTCATCTGCCCAAATTCTCCGAGCGGGTTATTCTATAAAATCAGACAGGTGTTGCCTGATCATGGCAGGGCCCTTTCCTGGCCCAGCGGGAAGGCTGCCTGGCAGAGGCCAGTAGACCCATTGGATTCGGGACGGACACGAGTAGGGACGCCTTCCCCACTGAGACCCGAGGCCGCTGAGGGACGGTGCCATCTTCCCAGCTGCCTCTTCCAGGAGCTCGGCCCTCTTACCCACAGGGCCAGAGCATGCACCCCGCCTGCAGATTCACAGCAGCAAGCACACTGCAGTGGGAAAGGCCCGGGATCCCGGGGCAGGAGCCACAGTGGCCATTGTGGATGGAAAACCACAGACCAGCTGACCACCTGAACCACCCGTCAAAGTGACCCGAGGTTGCAGGTTACACTGGGAAACGGAGGCTTGGTCAAGTGAAGAGTCATGTCCCCATTCCAGGGGGGAAACTTGGGCTGCCAGGACCATATTCTGAGCTCTTCAGCCCAGCAACAAGCCACCTTCCAACCTCCCAGACCAGCAGCTAAGGGGGCCCCCCAAGCCTGCCCAGACCCACACCCACGCCCTCTGCTCTCAGCGGCCAGGAGCTGAGAGCCAGTGCAGGACGTGGGGCTGCGAGTCGGCCCCTCCTCAAGTGTGGCTGATCCCACGCCCAGTGCTTTGCTGGCAGGGACACTTCCCCGTACCCAGCGGCGTGCCAGCCGGAAGCCTGTGAGAACAGCTCACTTCCTCCGCCGGGCTGTGGGCCAGGTTCCCACGTGGAGAAATGAAAGTCGGGGCAAGTCCCAGGCTGCTTCCCAGGAAAGCCCCTGCAAAGCCCCACGGCAGCAGGCTCACCGGCTCATGTTAGTCCAAGTAGGAAAGGGGATTTCTCTCTCCCAGAGTCTGCAGGCATCACCTGCCTGTCGCATGTCCCAGTCCAGTCCTAACGCTGGCCGTCACCAGCGTGTTCTACAGCGTCCAGGGAGAGGGGATGAGGAGCCACTCCACCAGGGCCAGTGCCCGCCATACCCCCTGACTGGGGGGCACTAGAACACACCAGCCTGCACCACACCTTTCTGGGCCTTTCTTGGGGCGCAGGTGTCTGCACATTGAATTCTGCACTTACTCGGGCAGAGCCTCCGCTTCCCTGTGGGGCCTTGTGAGGCCCCCTGGCCTCAGCCCCCAATTCCAGCCTTCCCCGCCCATAGTCACCCATCTCTCTCTCATCTGGGATGTTTCTCTTTGGTCTCCAATCTCTTTAAGTCCCAACTAGTCTGTATGGACAACGTTCACTGACCTTCATCCAACAAGCCTGTAATGGGCATCCACTCTGTGCCAGGCCCTGGGAGTGGGAACAAACCTCCAGGCAGGGGAACAGCCCGTGCAAAGGTCCTGGGGCAGAGGTGCTTGGACAGGGCAGAGTGGCTGAGCTCAGTGAGGTCCAGGGTCAAGGCCGGGCGAGTGTGGCCTGACCAGACAGGCACTATGAGGGTGTGAACTGGGAGAGTGAAATCAGACCCAGGTTTTGGGCGGTGCCCTCCCAGCTCCTGGGGCATGGGTGGGTCTCTCCCAGGGGTGTTGGCCCAGCCTGTGCTCTCCCTGGCCTCTGTCTGTGGGTGACTCCACTTTCACACGGGGTTTCCCCGGGAGCGGTCTCTGTGGCAAGTAGCCTGACCAGGAAAGTCCCGGACCACAGTCAGTGAGGAGAGGCTGCTCCAGGCCAGGCCAGCAGTGCCTGCAGAGGCTCCTGAGGGCACGGGCTCTGACACCACAGGGGCTGCGGTCCAGAGCCTCCATCGGGCTCTCTCCTGTGGGATAGCAGGACACCTTTGCGTCAGGCTGGTGTCCCTGCCTTGGTCCGGCCTGGCCCTCAGTTATGCAGGGACACTCAGGGAGGCGGGTGTGGCCCACTGTCCTGAGGAAGGCAGCCTCCCCCTCGCCTGGTGGACGGCTGTGTCTACAGAGGGAAATCGAACCCAGGTTTTGGGAGGTGCCCTCCCAGCTCCTCTGCACGGCGTTGTCCAGGGGGCAGACTGGGCCAGCAGAGAGCTCGGAGGGACACGCTTTCCACAGAGATGGGAATGGCCTGGGGGACAGGCGACCAGCTGACCGATGGCCGGTGTAGGCGTAAACTAAGCCCTGCTGTCGGGGGTGACAGTGAGCCCCTTCCTTCCCAGGCAGGACCCCTGCTCTCCCCCAGAGCTCGCTGCTCTCACCGCCCTTGGTCCACGAAGAGGAAGTTGGGTGCCCTGTGCCCCCTCTGTGCCCTTCGGGCCCCAGTCTTCCTCTCTCCTCCTCGGACCCTGAGCTCCCTTCACGACCGTGATCTCTGCCCCAGACAGCTGGGTCACAGTGACAAGAACACGACAGGGGAGGTGAGTGGGAGGCCCTGGAACACGTGCTCCTGTGCCTGTGCCCCACCCAGGACACCGACCGACCATGTTCTCCGGAGCCCTCAGGGCAATGCCAGGTGCAGGGACACATGCTGCCCGTGTTTAGAGCATGGCCTTCACTGCCCCTCTGGATGCCCGAGTACTGCCTCCCAGCCCCTGCTCTGTCCACCAAGGCCCCCATCCAAGACCTACGACTTCCTGCACTCCCAACCCACAGACTCTGGCGCTGCCCTCACTGTCCCCTCCTGCCCCTGACCTTCATTCCATTGCACCCAGCAGGCTTGCCCTTGGCAGGGGCTGGCATCCTCTTGTGAGCAGTAGCGATGGACACCTGCCATTCAGACATGAGCTAATCCAATCCCACTCTACGGAGTCCACTCCAACAGCCTAGTCATGTCCGCATGTGCCAGGGTCCATAGCCCAACGCCTCCATGCCCCTCGCCTGTGGTACTCACTCACCCACCTCAGCCCCATGCACCCAGCCTCATTTTCCCATTTCACAGGTGAGGAAGTTGAGGCCCAGAGAGCTGGGCAGCTGCTTCAGGCCACACAGCACAGAGGGTGGTGCTCACTTAGAACGTAGATCAGCCCTGGCCGCCCCCCTCTTCAGCCCCCGTGTCCTTTGGGCCCCTTTCTCTCCAGCCAGGGCACCTGCTCTCCCCCCTAACCAGCGGGGACACCTCCAAAGGGAGGCATGCAGTTTGGGAGGAGAAGGCCTGAGCCACCGCGTGTTCCTGCTGCCACAAGACCGGAAGATCGGGCTCCCAGACGCAGGCGGCTGGCGCTGGACGGTAGCTGGGATCCAGGCTGCGCCCTGCTGTGGTCCGCCAGCCCAGGCCGCAGGGAGCTGGAGAAGGACCGGGAAAGCCCAGGGCAGCCCCAGGCTGACACTGTGGGCTAGCCCTGCAAGATGGAGGTGCCACTGATCGCTCCCAGGTGGCTGGGCCTGGATGCAGGCACTGGACAGCCCCCTGGCCGGCAGCAGGCGGGGACTCCAGGGCGGCCTGGCCACTGGCTGTGTGGGACACGGGGCGCCGGGAGGGCAGAGGTGCTGGCCTCAGGTTCTGGGGTGGGGCCAGGTGTGGCATGTCTTCAAAATATTTCCAAGATTTGAAAGACAAGTGTCTGTGTGAAAGGCATCATTTTTGGTAATTTGAGGGAACCGATAACAGCCACTCTGGGAAGAGTGACCGCTGAGGCGGTTCTGGCTGCCGCCCTTGGCTGATAACTCGGGGAAATCTTCGCCTCGAAGGGCCAGGGCCCAGACGCGCTGAGCTGTGGGCGCGGCTGAGTAATAAGGTGACGTTCTTAGAAACCGAGGGTTTCGGTCTAAGCAGAGGGTGACGTAGACACACAACACGCGAGGTGAGACGTCCTCATGCTCCTTTAAGTCGGGATGTGATACGTGCTTTGCGTTCTGTGTACATTTATTTCATATTCTAGCTCTACCCAGGCTAGTCCCGTGGGAAGCCCGAGACCCGTGCCACCAGCAGCCCTCCCTCCGCCCCGGGAGGGGTTTCGCAATTCCATTCCCACCTGAAAGGCAGGAGCAGCGAGGCCCGGCCCGAGGGCACAGGCGAGCCTGGCACCTCAGCCACAGGAGGGCGTGCCAGGGGCTAAGTTTTGGACAATTTGAACTTCAAACAGAATAATGATCGTAACTCACTGAAGGAGTGAAAGTCCCAAGTTCAGAGAAACATTGTTTACAAGTCTAAAACGGAAACAAAACAGCAAAGGAGACGGGGAGAGGAGGGGGAAGGGAGGCTCTCTTTAAGGCGGCGAGTCAGCCAGTGGACGCAGAGGTGCTGATGAGGCCAAGCATCTCATCGGCAGCCCCTGCGATCACCGCTGACCGGGACCAGGGTACCTGTGGGGGCTGGAGCAGAGCTCCTGTGACGTGGTAGTTGCCAAGGTGGGACTACACCTGCACGGTGGAGGCCCAAATGGGGGCCCGGTCGGCTCCTGAGCAAGCACTCGGGACACACTGCGGGTCTGCCCAGCGCTGCCAGCCAAGACGTTTAGTTTGGGGTGGGGATCTCTGTGGAGCCCGGCTGCACTACACATTGTGGGTGTTAAACAGCACCCTTGCCAGGGTGACAGCCCCAAACTCCCCCCGATTTGGCAAACATCTCCTGGGGGGAAAAGTTAAGGTTAAAAATGGCGGCTCCAGATCCAACCTCCAGGTTACAGGAAGCCAGGGAGGGGACAGCAGACAAGTTAAAGACCCCAGGAGGGGCGGGGAGACAGATCCGGAAGGTGCGACGCAGTCCACAGCCAGGTCATCAGGAAGAGTTGAGAGCAGGGGTGGGCAAACTTTTTGACTCGAGGGCCACAATGGGTTCTTAAACTGGACCGGAGGCCGGAACAAAAGCATGGATGGAGTGTTTGTGTGAACTAATATAAATTCAAAGTAAACATCATTACATAAAAGGGTACGGTCTTTTATTTCAATAGTTTTATTCATTTCAAACGGGCCGGATCTGGCCCGCGGGCCGTAGTTTGCCCACGGCTGGTCTAGAGTCTAGAGACGGATGGAGAGGCTGGGGACCCAGCGTGGAACCTGGCAGGCGGGGATGAGCAGGGACCCGTGGACGGGGACTGGAATGGGCACTGCTACAGGACGTTCTGAGGGCGGGAGGTGGCGCGCCCATGTTCTCCGCACCCCATGCTAGCACCAGGGTGCAGTGTCTACACCTGCTTCCAGGACGGCTCACCGGAACGCATGCACCATCAGCGCTGAGGGGGGACGCATGTGCCATCTTCCTGGGGAGGGTGCGGCTGTTCACACTCCTATTCTTTAAACTTTTTATATCAGTTTTTACAACACCCCCCCCCATTATAATGGTTATTACATAAACACAAAAATGAAAGATGAGAAATTAAAACCCTTATGCACTGTGGGTGGGAATGTAAAATGATGCAGCCACCTGGAAAATATTATGGTGGTTCCTCAAAAAATTAAAAATAGAATTATCATATGACACGCAATTCTACTTTTGAATGTACACTCAAAAGTGAAAGCGGGGTCTTGAAGAGATAGTTGCACATCCATGTTCACAGCAGCATTCATCACAGGCGGCAAAGGCAGAAGCAACCGTGCCCACCATGAATGACGGATCAGCATGTGGCCCAGCCGCACAGTGGAGTATCATTCAGCCTTGAGGAGGAAGGAACTGCCACACATGCCACAGCACGGATGAACCTCAGGACACCACGCTCAGTGAGATAAGCCAGACAAGAAAAGACAAATACTGTGCGATCCCACTCATGCGCGGTCCCTGGAGTTGTCAGATTCATGCAGGGAGTAGGATGGTGGGTATCAGGGTCTGGGGCAGGGAGATGGAGAATTCGTGTTTCATAGAGACAGAGTTTCAGTTTGGGAAGATGGAAAGTTCTAGAAATGGGTGGTCTCAATGCCACTGAACTGTGCACTTAAAAATGGTTAAGATGTAAATGTGATGTGTATTCTCCCACAATTTTTGAAAAGGTAATGTGGGTTCCAAAAGGTGGGAGGGTCCTGCAGTCAGGCCCCCAGGCCCCGCCCCTCGCCCGGCCCTGGCCCTTCACTGGGAAGCACCAAGGACCAGCTCACACTGCGAGAACCTTTCCACATGGTGACGTGGCTGCAAAACGCTCCCAACTTTGAGTCTGCAGCCCCGTTTCTGGGAAAATACCCCGAGGAAAAGGTCTCTGAGGACAAAATGCTCTTCCCACCATGATTTTAATCAGGAGAAGCTGCCAACAACGGAGCGTCCACGGGGGTGAGGGGTGGGCTGCATGTAAGCGCCCTGAGAAACAGGACAGGCCCGGCCATTCGGGGCCGCGACCCAGCAGGGCCGTCGGAGGGCTGGGAGGCGCAGCGGTGTTTAACATGCTAACCTGCGCTCACCGAGAAAGGACTGAGCTACAAGACACACGGGCCCGGCAGCTTCAGGCTGTAGGGTGGGAGGCTGGCTTACTTTTTCTTTCCTCAATCTGCAGCAGTTTGGCTGCGCTCACTTTCACAGTAACATAAATATCAAAACTGGGAGCAGCGTGGCCCTAGGGCGGCCCCTGGACATTCCTGCCCTCGGCTTTCCCACGCTGGCATCATCACTGGGCTCTTCCCTGTCGGAAGGGAGAACCATCTTGGGGCAATTAAGGGCTTTTCCATGGGGAAGGGCTGTCTCTTGTCTTCTGGGGCACCCACCCCAGCGAGGGGGAGTGCTCCCCACCCTCAGCTCAGCCTCACAGAGGTGGGCCTTGGGCTAAGGCTCTGGTGGCAGCAGCCCTGCGGCCCTTGCACTTGGCCAGCGAGGCCGCCAGAGCCAGGTCTGGGACCCGCATCCATGCTCCTCGCAGACCCCCAGTGACAGGTCTTGCCTGGCTCCCCAGGATTTGTTTGTTTGGGTTTCCTATCACCTGGTGTTGCTGAAATGGCCGGGGAAGAGGGTGGAGAGTCCGTCCAATCAAGCACTTATCTCGTCAGGAAATGCCCGCAGACACACCCAGAATGTTTAATCTGGCCTCAAAGGGCAGTTGCACTGACACATGAAATTAACCATGACAGCAGAGGCCCCGGCAGGAGATGAAGGGCTAGGGGTGGGGGGTGGGGGGTGGCGGCCTTGCAGTGCCTTGTGCCAGAGGGAGCCTGGCACCCCCGCCCCAGCGCTCATTTGATAAATGACTGACCTTTCAGAGCCATTTAGCACCATCAATAAAAGCTGGTCTCCAGCTGGAAATCCCCCTCAGAATCCCCCACAGGCCTCCCAAGAACAACTTCCTCCCAGAGAGAGCGAGGGCTGGGACACCCATGTCACCTGCAGCAACAGCTGGGCAGGTGAGGGGCCTGGAGGGGCAACACTCTCGATCCCCTCCAGCCTTTTCATGCCCCACCCACTGCAGGGCACTCTGGGTCTAGTCTGGGCCTGGAGGCACCTGGGACCCTGTCTGTGTCCCAGGGCCGCTGGACAGGGTGGGGGCAAGGAAGTCTCACCCACCTGTCCTGCAGGGAATCCTGCGGCTGGGTCACCCTGAGAGCCCCACGACCCAGCAGCCTGCCCTGCTTGCTGCCCCACCCATTCTCCCATGTCTCCTCCTGTCTCCCCGCCTGCCTACCTCACCTGGGCGCCCCTCCTCAGGTGGCTCTGGAGAACCAGACCAGGACAGCCGCTGGGCACCAGGGCTCGGCAGCCAGACCCCTGTGGGCACTGTGGGGTCAGGTACCAGGCCTGGCAGGACAGCTGTGAGAGGAAGGTCTGGGAGGGCTCTGGGAGAGTTCGGCCATCACCAGTGTGTCCAGGAAGCTAGGTCCCACTGCGTGCTCATGGGCAGACGGGCAGACAGGCAGACAGGCAGACAGGCAGCGCATGCTGCCAGCACAGGCCCATGTCCCACTGCGTGCTCACTGACAGACGGGCAGACAGGCAGCACACGCTACGGGCACAGGCCCGGGTCCCATGGCACTCAGGGCAGAGCTGGGATCTGAGATCCAGGCAGCTGCTTCCTACATTTTTTCTCTGAGGACCAGCTCAGTTTCCAGGACCTAAAACCCATGTCCACCCCAAGTGGATGAGCCCTCGAAGCAGGCAGCGTGGTGGGCAGTGACAGGGTACCAGGGGTCCTGGACTGACTGCCCTTGCTGCCACAGAGCTGCACTCTGACCCGGCTACGATGGTAACTCCTATGTTATGTGTATGTCACAGTTAACCATCCTTGTGCCCCTGAAAACCTCTAGACTTGGGGAGCAGTCTTCACACATGCACGTCCTGGGCTGTGCTGGGCCAGGTTTGGGCAAGGGGCCCATGAGCTGTCAAGGGGGCTTTGGGCTCTGCCTCCTCAGAGTCCCACGCGGAGTGAGCTCTGTGCGGTCAAAGGCACACCCACCCTTTAACCCGAGGTGGTCAGCAACTTCACCGTCAGCCTCTGCATCGACTTACAAACCTCCCAAAGGCAGGCCCCCAGGTCCCAGTGTGCTCACGGACAGAGGGGCAGCCCTGGCCGTGTGGCTCAGTTGGTTGGGCACCGTCCCATGCACCAAGAGGCTGAGGGTTCAATTCCTGGTCACAGCACATGCCCAGGTCGCAGGCTTGATCCCCAGTCAAGGGCATGCAGGAGGCAGCCATCAAAGTTTCACTTTCACCCCCCCACCCCCACCCCACTCACTCTCACACACACACACAAAGATGGTTTCATAGGCTGAACTGTGTCCCCCCAAAGCCGGTATGTTGAAGCCCTGACCCCAAGACTTCAAACTGTGACTGTGTTTGGAGATGGGTCTTTGAAGAGGCGATTAAGGTGAAATGAGGTCATCACGGTGAGACCTGACCCAATCTTTCTGTGACCTTCTGAGAAGAGACCAGGACAGACACACAGAGGCACAGGCATATGAGGACACAGGTAGAAGACGGCTATTTGCAAACCAAGGAGAGGCCTCAGGAGAAAACAGCCCTGCTCGCACCTGGATCTCGACTTCCAGCCTCCAGGACTGTGAGAAAATGAGTCTGTTGTTTAAGCCGCCGGGTCGGTGGTGCCATCATGGTCCCCTGACACTAACACAGCTGGGTTCTGAGTTTCTCCCAAACCATCCTTTAACCCCAGGGAGCAAACCAGGTCTTCCCCAGGCTGGGAACGGCCCCCTCAGGGGGAGAGTCCCCTGTCCCTGCAGGACCCAGAGTCGGGGCTGGGGCCGCAGGTCGAGTGCACAGAGCCCGTGATGAACGCAGACTTCCGGCGACATGTCTCATAGAACTTCCTGTTTCAGGTCAGATCAGAAGCCCCATGAGACACTAATGAACACTATTTCAGTACTTCTGCTATTTGACCTTAGCCCAAACCAGGAAGTGCAGGGAAGCATGAAAACGAGACAGAAAATATTGAAGAGAACATTTAAAACTGATGGATTATGCAATTTTAAGACAACTCCATAAATTCCCCCCAAGGCGCCGTGGTCCTCCCTACGCTGCTCCCCCCACAGGCACAGCCGTTCCTTTGGAGCCCAGAACTGAGGCCACATCGGGACACACAGGACCCATGGGTGCTGGAGAGCAAAACAGAACAGCTGGGGCTGGTGGCTGGTGGGAGTGGCGTCTCCACTGGGGGAAACAGCCGGAAGTTTCGTAGCCACCGGCCCCAGCTGGGTCAAGCATAGGGTGCCCCACTGTGCACACCCATAGCCCCACAACCCCTTGTTCTTGGTGGCAAACGCGTGAGGCTTGGCCTGCACCACTGGGGGGCTGCCAGGGGGTTCTGGAAGACCCTAAATGGGGCACAATCCAACACAAGGTGGGCGTTCTCCAAGGCCTGTGAGGACAGAGGTGGGTGTCTGCCAGGGTGGCCCTGACCATCTGTCCTCAGACAGCAGCCCAGCCTGAAGCCACAGCAGAGTAACTCCCAACACAATGGACCCCTGATGGCCCGCCTAATCGTGGACCCACCCAGCAACTTGGCTCCCCGACCCAGTGATCCCTTTACTCTCTCTCCTCCCAACCCTGAGTCCAAACCTGCTTGGGGGGGGGGGGGGGGGAGGGGAGGCGGGGAGACACACACATGGCCTAGCCAGGGGCCAGGGCTCTGTAGTGCAGGGCCAGCCACCCAGGGCAGGACAGGCCCAAGCCCCACCTGGCAGGATGCTCACCTGAAGTTACAGACCACCCGTCCATTTGTGGACCAGGAGTGGGGCTTTTCTGCACCACAGCCACCCATGTCGCTTCCTTCCTTCCTACCACCTGCCTGGATGTGCAGGTATCTGGGAGACCTGCTGCCATCTGGCAGGGACCTCTGGGGTGTTCATGTCTGCTGTTCACTCTAAGCACTGAATCAATGCGTCTCTCACCCCAGGCCCTGAGCTGGGGGCTCGGATGGATATGAACAGATGCGCCCCGTCCAGCCCCCGCTTGAGCACCCCGTCTGTGGAGGTCAGCCAGATGCTCAGTTCCTTGATGCAGGGCAGCCCACTGGACAGGCCCCTGGCTCAGCCTGGGGCAGGGAGTGTACCATTACCTCCTGCTGCATAACAAACTACCCAAAAACGTAATGGGTTAAAACAACCATCACTTCATTTGCTCACAGTTCTGAACCAGCAATTCGAGCCGTTCTCCCCAGGCCTTCACGCACCGCAGCCATTCAGCCACTGGTGTGGCCGTCAGCCCACTGTCGGAAAAGGAGTGTGTGGACACACAGGCTTGCCACCAGAGTGGCACCATTGGGATGTCTGCTCCTGTCTCTAAGGAAGCACCAGGCTGTGAGCTCAGGGCTGAAGGACACGGCACAGACAGCACCTGTCCTCCATCCACCCACCAACACAGCCAGCCTGGCCCCTTCATGCCCACCCACTCCTTTCTCACAAGGCCCGCTGGCTTCAGGAGAGCAGCAGACATGAGGGGGGAGCTTCCAAAGCCACATCCTTTTCCTGGGAAAGTGCAGCAGGAACAGTCTCGCAGGATGTTTGCTGGGCGAAGGCCAGGGCCCCACTCGTGGAACGTCTGCCCTACTGTGTGCAGGGCCCAGGGGCTGAATCATGTCCTCAATGCGGAGCACGCCAAAAACTAGAACTAGGCTTGTCATAGTCAAACTACAGAAAACCAAGATAAAATCTTGAAGCCACAGTCTGACTGGTGTGGCGCAATGGTTGTATGTCCACCTATGAACCAGGAGGTCACAGTTCAATTCCCTGTCAGGGCACATGCCCAGGTTGTGGGCTCGATCCCCTGTGGGGGAAGCGTGCAGAGACAGCCAACCAATGATTCTCTTTCATCGTTGATGCTTCTCTCTCTCTCTCTCTCTGAGATCAATAAAAAAATATATATATATATATATATTTTTAAATGTATTTTTATTAATTTTTTTACAGAGAGGAAGGGAGAGAGATAGAGAGCTAGAAATATCGATCAGCTGCCTCCTGCACACCTCCTACTGGGGATGTGCCCGCAACCAAGGTACATGCCCTTGACCGGAATCGAACCTGGGACCTTTCAGTCCGCATGCCGACGCTCTATCCACTGAGCCAAACCGGTTATGGCAATAAAAATATATTTTAAAAAAAGTCACAGAATTAACCACCTGACCAAAGAGGAGCAAAGGTAAGAATGACATCTGACATCTCCTAGAAATCATGAAGCAAGACAGGGAGTGAAATATTTGAAGTTGAGCCCTAACCGGTTTGGCTCAGTGGACAGGGCGTCGGCCTGCGGACTGAAAGGTCCCAGGTTCGATTCCGGTCAAGGGCATGTACCTTGGTTGCGGGCACATCCCCAGTAGGGGGTGTGCAAGAGGCAGCTGATGGATGTTTCTCTCTCATTGATGTTTCTAACTCTCTATCCCTCTCCCTTCCTCTCTGTAAAAAAATCAATAAAATATATTAAAAAAGAAAGAAAGAAATATTTGAAGTTGAGAAAAAGGCCACCAACACATAGAAGTCTATACCCTGAAAAATGATCATTCAAAAGTGAAGGAGAAAAACTATTTCAGACAAACAAAACCTGAGGGGTTTGTTGCCAGTAGACCCGCCTTGCAAGAAATGTTAACAGAAGTTCTACAGAGAGAAGGAAGGATATAGATGGGAAACTCAGGCCCACATAGAGGGAAGGATTGGAGGAGGGAAAAGTGAAGGAAAAACAAAGCACCTTTCTTATTCCTAATCTATACAGCAGACAGCAGTTTGTTAAAAATAATAACAGCAACAATGTAGTCAATGATTAGTTTTCATAGAAGTGGAATGAATATAAGAGAGGGAGGGATCTGCAGTACTTTGTAATTAAATGTTATTGCCTGGCCAGCGTGGCTCAGTGGTTGAGCCTTGACTTATGAACCATGAGGTCATGGTTCGATTCCAGGTCAGGGCACATGCCTGGGTTGTGGGTTCAATCCCCAGTGTGGGACGTGCAGGAGGCAGCCAATCAATGATTCTCTCTAATCACTGATGTTTCTATTTCTCGCTCCCTCTCCCTTCCTCTCTGATATAATTTTTAAAAAGTTACTAGCATTTGAAAGCAGTCTTAGATTAGTTATATATGTATTGCAAACTGTACACAATCACTAAAAAAAGTAAAAAAATATAATTGATATGCTATCGGAGGAGAGAAAATGGAACCATATAAAACGCTCAGTTAAAACCACAAAAAGCAGAGTGGAAGGCAAAAATAGGAACAAAGACTGCGGGCAATGAATAGAAAATAGGAACAATATGGTAGACATTAATTGAACTGTGTCAATAATCACTTTGAATGTCACTGGTCTAAACATACCAATTAAAAGACACTCTGTCAGGCCCAACTACATATTGTCTACAAGAAACCCACTTTAAATACAGGATGGGCAGAAGCAGGTTTAGTTGTTGGCACGGAAAAATAATACAATAATTAATAAATAATAATATAAGAATAAATTCTGCCCTGGCAGGTGGCTCAGTTGGTTAGAGCATCTTCCCATTCACCAAAAGATTGCGGGTTTGATCCCCAGTAGGGGCCTGTATGGGAGGCAACCAATCAATGTATTTCTCTCTAAAAATCAATAAAAACATATCCTTGGGTGACAAGAAGAAAAAAAGAGAAGCATCTGTGTTTCCCATACTCACAATTGTGAACCTACTTTTGCCCTGTCCTGTACACAGATACATTGAGATTACAAGTACGTAGACAGACAAGGAAATACACTGCTAACACAGATTAAAAGAAAGTAGAAACAGCAATGTTAACTTTAGACATGGCGACCTAGAACAGAGGTATCAGGGATAAAGAGGGGCCTTACATGATGATAAGGGGCCAATTCTCTGTTCAAACCTGTAGAGAATCTTTATGAGATTATCTGAGCCAAACTGACAATTGCTGGGAAGCAAAATTTTAATGGATTGAGAAAATGTTCTGGAGAATGGCAGTTTTGCACCTTATTTTATACATCAGAGTCAAAGGGGTTCCCTAAGGAGAGTTGTGGGGAAATCTCTCAGATTGGGTAAAAAGTAAAATAGACACATCCTTCTTTTACACTGGCGGGTATGGATAGTTAACAGCACACAGTGATGGTATGCGGGAGAACGAGGTAACAATGAGGGGTTCTGTGGTCTTATGTTCTGGGGGGAGGCTGTGCCCTGCAGGGTCTGGAGAAAGGGGACCGCTCTGACACCCCACAGGTGTGCTCCTGTAGATGAGAAACAAGGTGAAACAGTGACGGGCAAGGCTGACCTTTGTCAAGGAAGATTCCGGCCTAGGACATGAACGTCCGCCACGACTCGCTCTTAGTTAGAAAGTTTCCATTTCAGACCACCTGTGCGGTTACTGTAGGTCGCTGAGTTTGTAAGGCCACCATGCTGGCCTCCCAAGAGCTTGTCAGGTTTAGTATATGGCCCTTTTTTTGTCCACATCTCCAAGAAGACATAACAAATCCTAACACACATGCACCTACAGAGAGGGTCAAACTACATGGGGCAAAAAGTGATAGAATTGCAAGGAGAAAACCCACGATTATCGTTAGAGACTGACACCTCTGATTCAGAAACGGACAGACCCAGCGGACGGAAGAGCAGTGTGGAGACGGCTGAACTCAACGACACCAGAAGCAGCTGGGTTTAACTGACCTCTAAGGACCACTTTATACGACGACAGCAGGACACGCATTCTTCTCAGGCTCACAGGGGACATTCATCAAGAGAGGCCACATTCCAGCCCCAGCCGGTTTGGCTCAGTGGATAGAGCTTCGGCCTGTGGACCAAGGATCCCAGGTTCGATTCCAGTCAAGGGCACGTGCTGTGGTTGCAGGCTCCTCCCTGACCCGGCCCTGGTTGGGGCATGTGGAGGCAACCAATCGATGTGTTTCTCTCACATCGATGTTTCTCTCTGTTAGTCATTCCCTCTCTCTTCTACTCTCTCTAAAAATCAATGGAAAAATACCCTCAGGTGAGGATTAACAAACAAACAAACAAAAGGCCACATTCTGGGTTAAGGATACACCTTAACACATTCAAGAGAACAGAAATCATTTAACATCTGCTCTCAGACCACAATGGAATTAAATTAGAAGTCAGTATCAGAAAGAAAACGGAAAATCCCTAAGCACTTGTAGATTAAATGACATACTTCTAAAGAACACGTGTATCAAACAAGAAATGTCAAGCGAAATTTTAAAATATTTTGAACTAAATAAAAATGAAAATACAGCAATCAAAGTTCGTGAGATGCAGCAAAAGGAGTGCTTAGAAAGAAATTTATAGCATTAAATGCATGTATTAGGAAAGAAAAAAGATCTAAAATCAATAACCTAAGCTTGTACTTCAGGAAACTTGAAGAGAAAATTATAAGTTCTAAGGAAGCAGAAGAAAAGAAATAAAAATTAGAGCAGAAGTAAATGAAACTGAACACAAGAAATAGAGAAAAATCAATGAGACCAATAGCTGGTTCTTCTTTGAAAAGATCAGTAATATTGATAAGCCTCTGGCCAGTCTAAGAAAAAAAACCAGTGAAGACACAAATTCCTAATATCAGAAATGAAAGAGGAAACCTTATTACAGATCCCATAGACATTAGAAAGATAGTAAGACATACTCTGACCAACTTTACGCCCACAGATTAACCTGGATGAAATGGACCAATTAATTCCTGGAAAGACAACATTTGTCAAAATACACAAGGTACAGATGGTCTGAATTGGCCTATATATGAAACGGAAATTGAAGCAATAATTAGATAATTTTCCCAAACAGAAGGCACCAGACCCAGACAGGTTCAGAGGTGAATTTTGCCAAGCTTTAAGGAAGGCATTATACCCGTTCTCTACAATCCCGTTCAGAGGAAAGAAGCTGAGAGAATACTCCCCATCTCATCCCATGAGGTCAGCATCACCTTGGTACCAAACTAAAGGCACTATAAGAAAACTGCAGACCAGTATCTCTCATAAACAAAGATGCAAAATCCTCAACAAAATATTAGCAAGTCAAAGCCACAGTGTTTAAAAAGAATTAAATACCACAACCAAGTGATTTATTCCAGCCATGCAAGGCTGGTTCAACATCTGAAAATCAACTATGTCATCCATCACGTCAACAGACTAAACAAGGAAAATCACAAGTTCCCATCATAGACACAGAAAAAACACTTGACAAATTTTAACACCAATCTATGATAATTTAAGAACCCCCTCTTGGGAACTTAGAAATAGAGGAAAACTTCCTCAACTCAACAAAGAAAATCTATAATTAACCTACAGCTAACATCACACTTGAGAAATTCAAAAGCTTTCTTAAGATGCTCTGCCCCGGCAGAGGCGGCAGGGGAGACTCAGGGAGGCCACCCACCCAGGCTGTCAACCAGGGAGCCTGCAGCCAGACCCCAGGACAGCTCTGTGGTGCCCCTGGTGGCAGGGCCTGACCCGGCACACACAGCACACCACTCATGGCCCTACTGCCCCATGCCGTGCTGTTCTTGACCTTGCTGGTGCTCCCACTGAGCCTCTGCACCGGCCACTCCACGGTCTCTTGGCTCCATGGCTCATCTGCCTGTGTACCAGTCATGCCCCCAGCCTGGAAAATCACAAGCTCCGTGAGTGCTGGGGTCACGTCTGCCCGTTTCCTCTGGCTCTGGGCATCAGTAGGCACTCAATCGCCCAATAACTGACAACTCGGGTTCGGACTGCTGGGGCCTCTTCAACGTTTCAGATTTGAGCAGCAGTCTTTGCCTGACCCAAGTCCCAGCCTAGCCTTATGACGGGACAGTCAGGAACCCACTGCCCAGGCCTCTGCTCGGGTTATGTGGGCAGATGCAAGTGGGACGGGCGCGGGACGTGGAGCCATGTGTGTTGGCGGTGGCCCTATTTCCCCAGCACAGTGGGGTCTCAGGAAGGGCAGGGAAGTGCCATCTGACCCGGGCCATTAGCACCTCATGGAAAAGCCATGGGATGCACAGTAGCCAAGTACACAAGGGAAGTGCCTGAGGACTGAGGGACACACGATCGCTTTCTGGGGTTTCCTTGTAAGTTCTCCCTTCCCTTTTGGTCACCTGCCCTTTGGCCAGGTCACCGCAGGTGAAGCAGAAGTGAGAGGAGGTGAAACCCGGCCAGCCTGTTGTTCCCCGAGCGCAGGCTCCATTTCTCGGGCACCCTGTCCACAGCACCTCTGATTGCCAAGCCCTGGGGGTGAGCCTGGAGTGGGTAGAGGTAGGGGGGTGGTGCCGCCCCCGCCCAGGGCTCCGTTCCAAGGGCCCATCCCCTGGCGTTTCCAGAAGAGACAAACCACACTGCAGAGCAGCTGGAGTCACAAACTTTGATTCTAGATGAACCACTGATCTGAACGAAGGTGAAACAACAGGTAACAGACGACAACACAGGAAAATGTGCGTCATGATGGGGGGGCGGAGAGGAGTAACAGAGAAACACAAGTGTGAAGGGTGATCAATGGGCCACATAAAAATGAGGACTGCCCTAGCCGTTTGGCTCAGTGGGTAGAGTGTCAGCCTGTGGACTGAAGAGTCCCAGGTTCGATTCCAGTCAGGGGCACATGCCTAGGTTGTGGGCTCAATCCCCAGTAGGGGGCATGCAGGAGGCAGCCAATCAATGATTCTCTCTCATTACTGATGTTTCTATCTCTTTCCCTCTTCCTTCCTCTCTGAAACCAATAAAAAGGTATTTTAAAAAATATATTTTATTGATTTTTTACAGAGAAGGGAAAGGGATAGAGAGTTAGAAACATCGATCAGCTGCCTCCTGCACACTCCCTACTGGGTATGTGCCCACACCCAAGGTACATGCCCTTGACCGGAGTCGAACCTGGGGCCCTTGAGTCCGCAGGCCGACGCTCTATCCACTGAGCCAAACCAGTTAGGGCAATAAAAAAATATTTTAAAAACATGAGGAATATCTGCTCACCAAGACGCCCTTGAGAATGAAGACAGTGGGGAAACAATATGGTGACCCACTTAACTGACAAAGGCCTTCTAGGCAGAACACATACATAACCTCAATGACAAGACAGACAACCACCGGAGCCGGACAGGTCCTTCACAAAAGAGGATTGCCAAAAGGCTGAAAAATACATAAAAAGTCATCAGCCTCAGTGGACATCAGGGAGACACCACCCATCCACCAGGGTGCTGGAATGAGACCGATGGCCAACCGCACCAGCAGGCGGGAGAGCGGGACACGCGTGCTGGTGGCACACAGCATGGACACGCAGGAGCACTGCCGACTTCCCACTAAAGCTCTGCCCCACAGCCTGGCAGCCTCCCGTGACAGTGCACGGAACACGATGAGACGTTGGTGGAGGCGCGGAACGTGCGCAACACCCCAATGGAGACACCCATTTGGAGATTCTCCCACAGGGGAAGCCACACGGCCAAGACTCCCCTGTGCTCGAGCCGAGACGCACTGGCACCTGCGGGCTCAGGTCTGGGGCTGAGGTCTCTGGGTCCGAGTGGAGGTTCCTGAGTGCGTCACTGTGAGAACTCGCTGAGGCGCACGCTTGGGACCTGCGCATTCTGCCATATGCGCGCATGCACACACATGAGCAGTGCTTCAATCAACAACCTTCTTAGGGAGGAGACTTCAACCTGTTACCTGCCCTCCAGCGAGGTTCCCTTTAGCAGCACAAGCAAGGACAGGCCTGGCCCTACGGCTGGTGCTGGCAGGTGCACCAAGGGGGCTCTTGCCCACGGGCCCAGCTTCAGTGGGAGAAAAGCTGGCCGCCAAACAATGGGGTTCCTGTGGAGAAAGGGCTGGAATGTCAGGGGCTGAAACAGGTGCAGGTGAGCCAGAGGGCCTGGGCGAGCGTGGTGCCAGGAATCACACCCCAGAAAACCAGCAGAGGGGCGTCCATCACCTCACCCTCCCTGGCAGGGGTCGGGGAGGAGCAGAGTGGCAGGCCCTGTCTCTGCACCCGTTCCCAGGCCGCCTCCGACACAGTGCAGTGTGAACTGGACCAAACGAAACAATCCAGCTACTTCCACCCAAGAGCTTTCTCAAAACCAAACAAAGCACAAACACGGTGGCGTCCGTGTATCCAGAGTGCTGCCAAGGGGCACAGAAGACAGACCGAAAGGGGAAAGGCGCTCCACACTTGGTTGGTCACCCCGAAAGCCCTCTCCCTATAACAGAAACCACACTTGCAAGAGGAACACAACAGAATGTACTGTGCCGTCTGGATACATCTGTGCCAGCTGCTGCTCGTGCCTGGGACCACCTGACAGCCACTACCTAGCAGGCCCACCACCCAGGCTGAGGATTGCAATTTCTTCCTGAAATTTAAGAGAACTGAGACTAATTAAGAGACCTCATTTACATTCCTCATTTGCCCATTTCAGAAGACCTGACACGTGGCTGCCTGCTACAGAAATCCCAACAACATTTTAATGAGTCCATGTTTACTCCAGATTAGAGAATCTTTAATTGTTAATAACCATGTTTCAAGTTTTCTGATTATTACATTTATAAACTTAAAACTATTTTCCCTTCCAAACACTAAGTATTCTGAAGCTAGGCAAACCTGAGGTTAGACAGTACCTCTACCTGACTGGCTTCGTGAGAAAGCTGACTGTCATTCTGGGAGGCACTAGGCGTCCAGTCGCTACTCCTACAGGCGGGGGCTCTGCCTGCCTCCTCTTGGAAGGAAGGTGAGCTGAGCAGAGCTGATGATGACTCTCACCCCAATTATCCGACCCCGTGTGTCATATTCCAAGCTGGACAGGACAATAGGCCGCCAGCTCTGCCTGGTGGAAGAGGCGAAGCCAGAGCCGGCGGCTCACTTCCTGGCAAGCTCCAGCACCTTCGTCACCATGGCCCCGATCCCGTCGTGGATGTGGTGGAGCGCCGTCTCACACATGAAGGCTGGGGTCGTGACCACCTTGTTTTTCTGGTCCACGTGAGCTTCGTGCACAGAAGTTAGGGAAACACTACCCAGTAAGGATGAGGGGAAGTTTTAGGCGCTAAGCACGTCCCGGCCACTGCTCCCAGCTGCCCTCAGAACAAGCGTCCCGTCCTTCCCAAGGTGACTGGGGTGTGGGGGGGACATTCTTCCCGGAGGAATCTGCTGGCAGGGCCTCTTCTGCACAATCTGTGCGGCTGAACTACATGAGAACGTGACCAGCACGCTCCCAAGAGGAAGAAAGCAGCTTGCACCTCAGCGGACCATGTCGGCCTCATGAAGCTGTACAGCAGAGTGCCCCTTGGTACCCACAACCCTGAAGGCGGCAGCAGCACCTCCGCTTTTCAGATCAAGAAGATTAAGAGAGTTCACCTGCGTGCCAGCAACAGCAGAGCAGAGGCCAAGTTCACCTGCGTGCCAGCAACAGCAGAGCAGAGGCCAATTTCACCTGGGACCCACCTCCCCACCCAGCTCACGCAGACCCTGGAGGTGACAGAAGTGGCCTCGCCCCATCTGCCCTGGACTACACAGAACCCTGGGCCAGCCCGGCTCCTTCCGACCGGCCACAGATCTGCTGGCTGCTCTGCGCTGGGGGATGGGGGCGGGGGACACCTGAAACTCACTGCTCATAAAGACACTAAGGATGAAGCCACCTTCAGCACAGGCAGGCGCCCAGAGGTGACGTGGTCATCTCCAGGACATCCTCCAGGCCCAGGTCCAGACCCGGGGTGTGACCCGCCTTTGCCCGAGGCTCTCTACGCCCATGGTGCTCGGCGCAGTTTCTGGTTGGAGACATCGCTTGACCAGCCACAGAAGAGGGAGACCCCTCTCCACACGGGTCCCCAGCTGCTGGAAAGGATATGGTCACTCCCTTCACACAGTGCTTGGCACCCATGGCTTTGATGGCTTCCGCGGTCCCGGCATACGGCCACTTGCCACCTTCCTCCTGCTCGTGGCCCACGGTGACCTCGACGCCAGGGAGCACTTTGGCCGCGAGGACAGGAGCGATGCAGCACAAGCTGAAAGGCAAAGAGACAGGGTCAGGGAGGCGGAGCCTCTGCAGTTGAGGGGAGACGTGCAGCGTGGATGGCATCAGCCTGCTCACAGGTCCAGTCTAGGAGGTGGGCAGGAGGCACATGCACAGACCGCCCCCAGGCTCGCACCCTAGGCTGGCACTGGTGGTGCTGCAGGGCTCCAGGACGGCCGCTGTCAGCAGGGACTGTCCTCAGCAGCCTCTGTCTCCCGCTGGGATGAAGGGGTCTAACATAAGCTGCTCTTTTTAGGTTCGCCAGTAACACGGTAGCAAGCAACACCCATGGGAGCCAGGAGCGGCCTCAAGTTTGCATCCCGCGAATTTGTTCGTAGTGTGTGCACTGGGCTCCTGCCAAGCCGTCTCCCAGTGACCGGCTCCAAAGACGGGAGATGCTCGCGCTCCGGCTCACTGACGCGGACAAACCATGCAGCAGGAGTGAGAAGCAGCCACTGGGACACTTGTGGACACGAAAGTCTGATGAAATCAGGTCTTATAACAGGGTCGCCATCACACGTTTCTGAGCCCCTCCTGGTTGCAGGTATGGCCAGCCTCACCTGTCCGTCAAGACCAAGGACCAGGGGCTGTGACATGAGCCATGGTTGTGCCGATGAGTTTGGGGGTGCAGAGAAGGAGACCCTAGTGTGCGGCCGGCCTCAGGATCCAGGCTCCACAAGGAAGATAGGGCAGTTGAGGATGACATGGTGGCAGGAACAGTGCACACAGCAGCAGTGAGAGTGGAAGACAAGGGCTAACTAGCTGAGCAAGGACAGGAGGGCGGATGGCGGCCAGGCAAGGGGCAGGGGTGCTGGGAAAGGATGGTGGTCAGGGAAGGACTGACGGGGGAACATTCTGGAACCTGACAATCACCCCTTCTCCTTCCTGTTAAGTCATCAGGAGAAACTAATGTAACCACAAGACTACAGAATTTTCAGAGCTGGAAGGCACCTGTGAAATCCCTCAGATAAAACGAGGAAACGGGCCAAGTTTTCAAGACCATGCAGCTCAGAGTGGCAGCTCCCAGTTACAAGCCCCAGGCCCTGGCCCAGGCCCCCTGCCCTCCCCACCACTGCCAGTCACCAGAGGCCCTCCTGCCCCCAGGCCTGCTCCTGGGCCAGCAGAACCTACCCGATGGGCTTCCCCGCCTTGTGGAAGTCCTTCAGGACGCGCTCCACGTCTTTGTTGACTTTGCAGTCTTTCCCGTCCACGGCGAATGTGCTCCTACAGTGAGAACAGGGTGCCTTACATCTCAGAGCCCCTGGCTATTTGCCACACTGAGATCTGACATGTGGTTCCATGGATTCCTCAGCAATGGAAATGATTAGCCTGTGGGTGTGCACATGTACACACGTGACTTCTCATTATCACTGTATATTTTTCTGTTTGTTTTGTTTTTAAAGAGAAAACAGTATGGAAAACGGGAGGAGGGAAGTGGGGCAGCAGAGGTGAGGTGGGAAAAGCAGACCCAGAGCTAGCTGAAGCCTCGGACTGCGAGCCACACCACCTGGTCCTTGGAGGTCTGCACTGGCCTAAAGCCAGTGACAGGTGCTCCACCTGACCAGCAAGGGAAAGGAATGCAAATTAAACAAGACACCGTCTTTTTCTGCAGAGCAGGAGTGGCTCAGGGTCTGGAATAGGCTGCCCTCCCAGGTGGTGGGTATGCCCTGCCTGTGCCATCTCTATGGAAGGCAACTGGGAGAGACCCGTCGAATTTCAAAGTGCACCCTCTTTGCCAAGAGCCACACGCTGGGCTTCCCTGTGTTCCGTCTGTGGGTCCCACTCCTCCATCCTACACACCTGCACGGCGTTGGCACAAAGGACTGACGGGTGGTCACTCTCCTGACACGTCAAAATGCATCATTTAAAATATGCACGCCCACTGCACCGCCAAAACGCTATTAGAAGAAGAGAGGACTGGACATCACGAGCCCCTACCAAAGTCGGGTCATCCACCCAGTGGGATGTTTGCAGCTGTTAGACTATGAATGGACCAATAAGCCACACAGTTACGAGGCTACCATCTGGTTAGAATTTTAACACAACCACATATGTGAATATCTCGGGAAATACACACAAAAGCTAGTAACAGTGCCAGGGAGGGGGCCGGGGTCCCACCAGGAGGAACCGAGTGACTTCTGTCACCACTGAACTCGCCTGCTGCCACGTGCTGCACCCAAAAGACCACAGCAGCCAGCGCGTAGGAAACCGCTGATGTAGGCGCGGGCCTTTCTTCTGGGAAGGCAGGAAAGCATGGGGCCAGCGGCCAGAAGTGCATGCTGGCCCAAGGAACCCCCCCCCCTTTAACACCGAGACACAGGCACACCAAGAACCAGGTGCACCTCCTGTCTGAGCTCCTAAGCCAACCAGGTATGGTGTCAGCCGTGCTGGGGACACGCCCCAGGGGTGGTGCTAACGGTCAGAGGTAAGGCCAGCGGTTTGTGAAGCCAGCTCATATTCCTGAGAAGGAAATCCTGGTCCTGTCGCAAGTGACAAGCCTTGCTGACCCAGACAGTTCTCTGCCATCTCCTACCAGGAAGCTCGTCAAGAGGGTGACATGGGGAAGCCACCTGAATGGCTGGTTTTGGGGACAGGGAGTGGGTGTGGGGCAGGGACAGGGCTCCCTCCCGGCAGAAAAGCAGCCTCCTAGGGGCTGGATCTGGAGGCATCAGGAGTGGCCTTGAACAGAGTCAGACTTTAGGGGACATACCACCTCCGCCCATCACTTTTGGGTGCAGGATGCCCAGACGGACAGAGCCAGCATGGGGGTCAACTGTCCCAACAGGGTGATGGGGGATAATGAGCAAGGACCCTGGCTGAGGCTTGAAGCTTCCCCTGCCCCATCTCCCCTCTCGCTGACTCTGATGACAGGTGAGTACAGGTGAGGCAGTCATCTCTAAAGATCAGCAAGATGCTCCAACAGGACTCTGGGACAGGCAGCTGGAAATGTGGGTCGGTAGGGGGAGGTTTGCAGTCCAAACATGATGGCAGCCAGGCAACATGTGAGTGCAATTCATGGGGAGAATGGGAAGGGGCCGCAGGAGGGAGGCGGAGACTCCATGAGGAGTACACAAAGGACCACTGGGCCCAGCGATCAGGCCGGACCCAACAGCACCCAGAAAAGTCGCCTAGGAGGGAGCACCTAGGTAGACACCTGCAAAAGGAGGTGTGAACAGCATGGCGAGGACCCAAAGGAGGTGGGCCTGGAAGGGCTGTGGGAGAGCAGCACCCACTCAGTCCAGGAGCTAAGGGGACGAGGAGAGAGCAATAAGAGGAAGTGGTGATTCCTGGAGCGCTACATGGGCAAGCGCCGTCAGCAGAGGGTGGGGAGCAAGGCAGCTGCAGAGCCCCAGGAATGACCTAGTCAGTGGAAAGGAATGCCCTGGGCTGGGTGCCTGCGGTCACAGTTAGGTGGTTTCATCACACACCCCGGGCTTGGGAAGGAACGTTCTTATAAGTGACACAGAAAAATGCTCCATCCAGGGCTGATTTGCTGATCTGCTGTTTCCATCAAACGCACAGAGTCAGGGTGTCACACACACTACACTGCGTGTTCACACAGCTGTGACGTGAACCCCCCTGCCCACAACAGGAGACAGGTCCTGGGACAGAGGCCAGTACAGACAATTTCCATGAAACTCAGAGACAAGGAAGGAGGGAAGAGAAAGAGGACCTGAAACCCCAAGGACGTCATAGTGACGGCCTCCCAGGCTCCCAGCCAGCTGCCGTGGCAAAGACCCAAGGGCTCCAGTCAGGACAGTCAGGTGACCGGAAAAACACACACACTTTTCTGAGCCCCACGGCCCACAGGAGCGTGGGCGCCTGCAGGAACAGACACACCTGCAGGAACAGACACACCTGCACAGAGGGTAGGTCAGAGAAGTCACACCCACAACAGTGGCCAGGTGCCAGGAGGGCTCGGGAAGGGAGCAGGTCGAGGAAAATTCAAGTCTTGCCAAAATGTGACCTGAGTCCATCCTGCATTGGTTCCGTCAGAGCAGCTACTTGCATCGTTTGGACCCGAGACCTCAGCAGTGGCTCATGTCGCCACCTGGTCCCCATCTACTGCTCCAGGCAAAAAGCACAGACCCCAAGCTCAAACACTCACAGGTTTTTGGCAGCTCCAAAGCCCCCAGGAAAGATGGCGGCATCATGGTTGGCTGCACTTAGCTGGGCCAGGTCAGTGATCTTGCCACGGGCGATCCTTGCTGACTCAGCCAGAACGTTCCTGGGAACGAGCACAAAGCAGCCAAGAAAAGGTTCAGGGCAGACGGGAGAATGGCAGGTAGGAGCCCACAAGACAAGAGGCCGTGTTTTCTCAGCCACGCGGAGCATGCTCACACGTGAATGTCACGTGAGTCCGCAGAAAAGGCAGTTAAAGCTACAGGGACGTAGACGTCTGCTGGACCCTTCAGATCAGCACTTCCAGCCCACCCGGGCCTTCTGGAGCCTCCTGCATCAGTCAGGGGCCCCCAGGAAGGCAGACCCCAAGGGTCTGAAGCAGACAGCATCTATGTGGAACTGATGGGCAGGGCGGCGGTGGGGAAGTCAGGGGGCTCCTGCGCCGGGTGAGTGCAGCAACCACAGTGGGAGCCACTGCCACCCTAGGCCAGGGTCCTGGCTAGGACCCACCCGCAGCAGGCGGAGCTGCCAGTTCTTCCCCTGGCCCATCTCCCACTGTCTGACCCCAGCTGGAAGCTGTCGGGAACCACAGCCTCCAGGGGCCATTCCCTGGGGTCCCGGCAGGACAGGAGGGGAGAAGATCTCAAGCACCCGGGGCCGCAGGAACAGAAACACTGCGGGGAGCTACTCAAAGACGTGTGGGCCCAGGCAGGCGAGTGAGGCGGCAGACAAACTGAGGCACACCCCTTTGGTCAGACCAAAGTATGGAGCGCAGCCTGCAGTAACCTGTTCTGGTGAGGAATGGAAGGGAAGTATGGACGGCGACATCCCGGCTCACTGCGTCGGTGCAGACCAGAGGACAAGAGCGCGAAGGAAGGGTGCTCGTTTGAACAGACTGGCCCTGGCTGGGCTGAAAGCGATACGCGTGCAGGTTCTCGGGGAGCTCACAGTCAAGGACGAGAGGGGGAGGACCCACACCTGGTCTCGCTCTCAGACGGCTGCCCCTTGGTGTGGTCAATCACGTGCATCTGAGGGACGTTAGGCGCGAAGATCTGGACCTCAGCCCCGCCACGGCTCAGGTGCACCAGCACCCTGCAAGGGAGGAAATCACACCAGGCTTTGAGACAGGCCCAACCCAGCTTCACCTGTCCACGTGCTTTTAAAGGCAGGATTGTAGCCGAATGCCAGGTATAAATTCCTTGTGTCGTTAATATCCCGCTTGTTTTGCAAAAAGCTGTGGCTGGCTTGCCGAAGACCCAAACACCCACAATTTGAATCCATTGTCACTGAACCAGCCTGCACTGATGAGCCAGTCTCCATTTCCCTTTACAGACCGAGGTGCAGGGGGCGGGGTGACCTGCTGGTGTCACAGTCTGGGTGTTTGGGTTCCCAGGCTGCTGTGGGGTGTTGTCCTCCCACAGGCCAACTGATGTGGGTCTCAAAAGGCTTAGGGGGGTCTCGGGTGGGTAGGTTTAATTCCAGGAGTCCCCCAACTTTGCTGTCACGGAGGTGGGAGACACGGAGACATGCAGGTCTCCCAGAGGGCTGCTCTATGACAGGCAGGCGGTAACTCACCCATCAGTCCCGGACCCGGTGCTGTCACTGTGCCCCTTTGGGAGGACGCATGACCCAGCAGAGCCGGGACTGCCCTGGTACTCGCTCGGGCTCTGCTGCTCTTGCAACTTCCTGGACACGCCACGTACAGCTCCTGGCACGTGCTGGGAGGTTTCAAGCTGTGCCCCGCTACTCGTGCTTTCTCCACTCTCCTGGCCCTGTGCCACCCACCTCCGCACACTAAATTTCACTCCTTCTCTAGCGCCAACACTGGCACACACGGGCAACCCGGGGAGGGGAGGGCTCTGAGGACACCCACAGCCAGCAGCCCCAGGCTCCTAACAAAGCAACAACTGACAGGTTTACAGGAGCAACAGTCTACAGCCAGGAGTGCTGCGCGGATGGAGACCCGCTGACACGGGGAAACCAGCTCCAAAACTCAGGCACCTGATCCCAATGTTTGTAACACGTGGGCGTTCAAACCACTAGAGCAGCGGTTCTCAACCTTGGCTGCACATCAGAATCACCTGGGAATCTTTTTAAAATCCTTGGATTCCCAGGTGATTCTAATGTGCAGCCACGGTTGAGAACCACTGCCCTAGAAGGATGTCACAGGTGATGCTGAAGCAGCTCATGTTGTGTCTCGCATTTTGCACGTGTAATTTAGAACGTCCCCCCCTGCGCCTCCCTGTGTCTTGTCAATCACTCCTGCCTTAACAAAGGGTAAAGGTTCCTCAGATCGATCGGGTCAGGAGAAGACAACCCCTCCCCAGGGCACTGTCCAGGGGGCTTACGCCGAGGCCTCGTGGAGCTCCGTGCCGTCGTAGACTCCGCACCCGGACAGCACCTGCGGGGGAGCGCGGGTCACGGGAGTCCACGCGGGGTGGCCCACGTGGGGGTGGGGGAGGGAGAGGGTGTTTCGGGTCGGGGACGGGGCGGGGGGAGCCCGACCTCGCGGCCCGCCCCACGTCCCCGCGGGCGCTCACTCACCAGCGCGACCCTGGCCCCCGGCCGCGGCGCGGAGCCGTGGAAGGCCGCGCGCGGGGCGGGCGCTGGCCCAGTGAGCAGCAGCGGCCGCAGACCGGGCACCGGCGCGAACGTAGAGGCCGCCGCCGCCACCAGCCGGGGTGCCAACAGGGCCCTGACCGCCGCCATGGCCGCGCGGGGACAGCAGGGTCAGAGGGTCAGACCGCGGAAGAGACCCGCGCGGGAACCCGCTCAGTGGCGCCTGCGCAGTCGCCCTCTCCCCAGCCCGTCAGCGAGGGACCGCGGAAGGGGCCGCGCATGCGCAGCCACACAGTTTCGCCTTGGCAAGAGCGGCGGTGGGAGGGGCTGCGCATGCGCAGTCGCCGGGCAGTCCTGCGGCTCACCCCGAGGGAAGTGGGACGTTTGCCCCTGGTCCCGCGTCGCTCGCGAGGCCGTCCGACCCTCGACCCTCGACCCTCGACCCTCGACCCTCGACCCTCGACCCTCGACCCTCGACCCTCGACCCTCGACCCTCGACCCTCGACCCTCGACCCTCGACCCTCGACGGTCTCCTCCAGCCCCGCCCCGCGCCCCCAGCTCCGGCGGGTTCAGGTCGACCCTGCGGTGTGTCCCGGGCCGCTGTGAAATAGCCCGTGTCAGCTCACCCCTAAAAGCGATTCCTGAGCAGCGATCAGCGTTCAGACGTGGGGCTCCAGGGTCATGCTGTTTGCGTTGGGGTCCGAATGCAGCCCCAGCCTGCGGCTCCTTCAGTTTGCCCTCACGTGGTCTTTCCCGGTGCGCCCCAGCACAGCCTGTGCTCGCGCCCCCTGTAAACCGCAGGCCCCCCTGGAGGCGCCCCTCTCGCTAGGATAGCCCCAGGCCGTGGCGCGTCCTTTAATCCAGAGCCCGCGATGCTCAGTGTGCCATGGCCCTTGCACTAATCATTGCAAAATGGGGACATGCTCATTCTTCCGGGTACATAAAGCACACCAAGTTATGCAGGAGCCGGTTGGCATACAAACGCCTGGATAGATGCTTTATCCTTTCCCTTGATTTGAAGTTTCAAACACAGATTTTCAAAAGATTATTTGAGAGGTCGCAGGTGAGCAACAGGCTGGGGCTGCAGACACAACCCAGGGCTGTTGCTTCTGGGCCCCACCTGCTGAGCTTCGCCTTCCATTCCTGTTACCTCCATGCGGGTTTGCTCAGCTGTACTTCCCTGTGCACACGTGAAGCTTACGGAAAAGCTCAGGTGAAGAGGGAATACATTTGTCCAGCCTGCCGGCGTTACAGGTGGGGAAGATGTAGAACACACCCAGTAACCGGGCTGAGCTCTGCCAGCCTAAGCATATGCACTGTGGGTGAGCAGAGGGTTAGAGGCCACGAGCAGGCATGGGCCGGCCGCGGAGGGCGTTCCCGTTGGATGGTGGTGGTGGCAGATACTGGAGCACCAGGTGTCATATGCACTACCCCCACCTGTCCAGGCAGGCCTCACATGAGCCTCGGGAGGTGGGCAGGTATCCACTTTGAGGAGCACAGGAGAGCCGGGCTGTCCAGTGACTTGTAGGCCGCACCTGATAAGCGACGGGGTGGGGCCCAGGACACCATCCCGCACTCTTGGGAAAGTGCTGCACCTGAAGCTGTTGCTACCAGCGAGGGGGACCCAGCACCTGGCTGTGGTGAAGCTGGTCCAAGCTACTCTCAGGGCCGCCTCCCAAGGGACACACAGGGCAGAGCTGGCACATCAGGTCTCCGAGCTCCTCAGGAGGCCCGTCTGGTCCTTCTCCACGGTCAGATCAAGCAGCTGCTCTCTGCCCAGACCCTATGGGAAGATTATGGGGTAGGCAGCCTAGGCTGGGGGCCATGAAGGCTGGGCGTGGCGGGCGGTCCACCTGTCCTGCTCACCTGTTCCCCTGGCATGGAGGTGCCAGTGGGTGGGTGGCCTGACTCCCCTGCATGACAATTACACTCATGATACATTATAAACATTTTAATTCAGAGTTTAGACTTAATCCATATTTACATTTTAGAAAATCCCATCTTTTTCATCCCTAAATGTACCATTAACACTTCTTATTAAAAATATAAATAACTTTCATACAAAGTTCATGAGTCTATAAATATGAACCTATTTGCCTCTCGAAAAGGCATTTGCAATAGCAGACGCCCAGCACTTTCTTATTCATACCATCAGGTCCTGGGCCCTGTGTGCCAAGCCCGTGCTGACCAGGGACCGGTCAGCTTGCTCTGATGCTTCGTTCTTGCACAAAGAGCGAGTCCTCAGTGATGGTTCCACAGCTCCCGATGGCCCTCCACTCACTTCCTGGGACCAGACAACCGTGGTTCTCTTTCTTCTACGGCCTTAACCGAAATGAGCCGGGCTGCAAGGCGCCGGCTTTACACCAACAGTGTGTCCCCGTCGTCCCCATCCCCATGTCCTCCACCGAGCAGGTGCAGACCGTCCTCATCATCAGACGCATCCGCTTCCTCCTCACTTCCCAGCGGCTCCGAGGGGCGTTTCATGCCCCGCTGCTTGGAAACTGCCAGAGCGTACTGAATGTTATAGCGGTTCCAGTCGCAGCTGTGAAAGTGCGGGGGTCACGTTAGTGAAAGCAGGAGTGACTTCTATTTTGCCAGAAACGCGGGTTCACCGGCACCCACCACCTCTCTGTGACCCTGACGATACCCAGCCATATGGTACGTTCTGTCCCCGAATGAGGTGACACTGGGAGCAGACCCTGCTGTGGTCCAGCTGGCGATGATACAACCCCCACCCAGCCCACCGACGCTGGCAAAACGTACAGTTTGGAAACGTCGTCCAAGTGCCGCTGGATGCTCTTCTGAAGGAACTGAACTGCCGGCAGCAGCTTCCCTGCTCTGGAAAGGAGACTTCCCTCAGCTCCGCAGCTATGAAAGGCCCCCCTTCGTGGTGTATGGGCGTCTGAAGGCCTCACGTCACACCACACACGCATGCAAAGCCCTCACCTCATGCTGTGCATCCACGTCAAGACCAATTCACGCCATGCTTGCATGCAAAGTTTCCCCTTTGATATGCAAAGATCAGCTGTGACAGGAGTCACGGACGAATGAGCAGGTCAGCACATCATACCTGGACTTCAGCTTCTGTCCATGCGCCATGAGCAATTTCTGAGTCCATATGAGGTAGAATTCCAGATGGCGAGACACTTCAAAGGATGAAGCCAAAAACTCAAGCACTTTCTCCACGTACAACTCGGGGAGGGAGGAGCTGATAACGTCAACTGTAAGAGAGAAGGAAACCCACGCTGACTCTGCCAAGAACTCAAACCAGGAGAAAAGCCGATTACAGCTTATGCCCTTTCTGTACGTGCACAGAACCAGAGAGCCCCGACCAGCAGCTGTGGGTGCAGGGTCCTGGCAGCTCCCCGCCCCCTCCCCCCCCCCCCCCCCCCCCCCAGCCGGGCCTGGCGCTCACTCTCATCCCAGGGCACCGACTCCAGGGTCTCCTGCAGCAGCTTCTTCTCGTTGAGCCGGACGGCCATCAGGATGGCCCTGGTGAAGTCCCTCTGGCGCAGTGCTGCCCGGATCCGCCCAGGGGTGACGCTGGTGTCCAGCTCAAAGGGGTCAAAGAGCATCTGGGTGTCCAGAGAGTAGATGAGGAGCCCCTCAGTGGTGGTGGCTGCCCAACAGCGCCCTGCGAAATGAAGCAGTCACACGGCTCCTAGCCCCTTATGCGCATGTTTCCTCACTTATTTTAAGGAGCAGGCACTGAACACAGTGCGCGGGCCCTGAGGCAGCAGCACAGGAAGGAGCACGGGGATGTCTTCCTCTGGCTCCTGCCCCGGCCGCCAGGTCCTCTGGGAGGAGCACCCGGTCACTGGGCCAGCCGTCCTCCCGCACCGCGCAGTGGCAGCAGACACATAGGTGCTCCCGCCTTGTTCACACTGGCAGGCCTGGCAGAATTGCCTGGCAAGGGCAGCAGATACTTCCAACTTTGCAGGCCATGTGGTCTCTGCAGCAATGTCTCAACTCCACCACATGCCCAGACAAAAGGGCAAACGAACTGGCATGGCTGGTCTGTGAAAGTTCAACTTAAAAAACAGGTGGCCACCAGACCTGCCTCTCGGCTGTGGTTGGCACCCCTGGCTCACAGTGGTACCATGCCAGGCGCTGCTCTGCACCTTACTGTCCTTGTCACCACTCCACGCTGGAGTGTCAGCTATCAGCTAGTAAAGACAAGCCCACCACAACCCTGTCATGTTCTGGTCTGCACACTGCACACACATAATGGCCCCAGGCCCTGGGGGTACTGACCCCTCCCCACAGCTGCCAGAGGCAGTCTGCTAGACACTCTTGGGGCCGGGGGCAGGGTAGAGGAGCAAGATACTTGATGGTAGACGAGGCGGCGGCCTCCAGCATGGTCCCAATTGGCACATGTGGAGGGTGCTCAGAGCAGGTGTCTGCCTCCCTGTCCCTAAGCCCAGCCTGTCTGAGGTCACAGCTTTCATAGCCAACCTCCAGACAGGACAAAGATGACCATACCTAATGCATGGGGGACAGTGCAGCTCAGACAGAGCTAGTCAGAAACTGAGACCAGCATTGTCCCTGGGAGCAGAGGCTTTGTGCAGAGTGTGGGTCCATGCCGGACCCGCCTTCCAGCACCAACAATGCTCTGCTTGGCTCACCTGTGGGAGAGAAGCGGAGTGAAGTCACCCTGATTTCCGGTTTGAAGTGACGAGAGCTCATGTCACCTGGAAATCAAAAGGAACCACTCAGTTACAGGGCAACATATCCCTCATCAGGTGAGTCACTTCACTGGCCCGGGTGGCAGTCCTGTCCCTGGCCCTCCAGCCCTATTCGCAGATGTGGCAGGTGAGCCCTGAGGTGGCACCTCAGACCTGCACGAACCAGCAGTGTGCATGTGGACTGGCCAGCCAACCACTTATTAGTTCTGGGAAGAGGCAGGCTGGTTCCGCCTCCACCTGTCCATCAGCCGGGAACTTGGAGCCGTGCACAAGCCACATGACTACACCAGGCAGGTCTGAGTGGAGGCCCATCCTTCCTGGGTATTGTCACATGAATCCTTTCAGGCACATTGTTTTCAAATTTGCTTTGTAAAGGGCAACACATTCTCATAGTAGGAAACTCCACAACTCAAAGGTGACCTGGGAAAAGTCTGTCTCCTCACTGCTCAGCCCTCGGCTGCCTGGAGCCCTTCCTGGAGGGCTACGTTCCATGCGTGCCCCACCCCGCAAGACACTGCCGGGAGCGCTCAACCTCGGGTGACCGACGTTTGGAGCCAGGTCCTTGCGGGTCTACAGACCCCTGGTCTGTCTACACTCAGTGCCAACAGCAACACCCCCGGAGTGGTGACAAAGCGCCCGGGCAGGTGGAGCCACACTCAGCCCGAGGGTCTGGAGGACGTGGTCAGCGCAGGCCTGTTGCCACCTGGTGCAGAGAAGTGAGCGTACGGTGCTCTGTGGTGCATGGAGCTGCTCTAGAACCGGCATCGGCTCATTTGATCCTCCCGGTCACCCAGCCAGCTAAGGTGCCCTCGCTCCCCAAGTGCAGGGCGGGCCTCGGGTGCCGGAGTGGGCATAAGCCAGGGCTAGAACGAACCGGGCCCAGGCCAGCTGCTGCAATATCATGCGACATATGGGCTTTCTGGCAGATAAATGTCCCTTCTTGATGGGACCCAAGTCTGCTGCCCTGTCCCTGTGAGGCACATGTACCCCTCGGGCCTCCTAGACTCCCCAACACTGAAGTCCTTTGCCCCATATGGGGGGCGAGGCCCAGAGGTGAGGAGGACGCAGCTGTGCAGCAAGTCACAGGGAGCTCCCCGCAGCCAGGCCTCCAGCAGACACCACACGTGCGCAGTGAGTTTTCAGACATGAACCACGGCAGCAATGCCAAGGGAGTAAAACTGCTGCTGCCCAGGACAAGCAGGTGAGCAGGGCGGCCTGCTGTGGCAGAGTCCACGGGGACATGAAGGACCCTCTGCTCACCTTTCCTTACGCCGGGCAATGGAATCGCGACTCCGTTCTCCTCCCCGGCATCTTGATCAATTAGCGCCAGGTTGCCAAACTCTGTCATTTTCCTTCGGTTCAAAAATTCCTACAAGAGTTAAACCCAGGTATCTCTGTAAGAGGTGGGGGAGGGGAGCACGCCTCCCCCTCTTTGCTGTGTGTGTAACACTTAAGGAAACCCAGCCCTGTCTAGGGCATGCACAGGACACAAGGCCCCTGAGGAGAGACAGCAACAAGCCAGTTTCACGGCAGAACCTCCCTCAGAGCCTAGTGCTGCTGGGCAGGAGTCCCTGCTGCCACAAGGGGGCTGGATTCTCTAACTCAACCTTCAGAGGACCCCCAGGGGTCTCTGTGAGGGGGACGAGCACGGGGGTCTGCTCCCTCAGACTGCCAGGCCCATCCTGGCCATCCCGTGCCCTCACCCCACAGCCCAGCCCCGCTCCACACCGGGTCCTGAGAAGCCCGCAGAGCTGTGCTGTGGAGCACTGGCTGCTCGCTCACCTCCATGGCGTCCAGCGACAGGTTGCAAGAGATCTCAAACTTCTTCCTGAGAATCTGCTCCCTGATGTGGTAGATGCACACGAACTTGGACATCCCTCCTGCCAGGACACTCTGGCCGTCCGCGGAGTAGCACAGAGTGGTGAAGGCCCTGCAGCGCAGGGGACTCGGACTTAGTCACCACTCGGGGACTGTGACGTGTGGTCCTCCCACATGTTCCCCAGCAGCCTCCTCGGCTCACTGCCTAGACACCCACACGACTCTAACCCTGCACCCACAGGTCCCTAACTCTGCACGCACAGCACACTAACCCTGCAGTCCCGTTCCCCTCAGTGTCGGGCATGGGCTGCAGCCTCCTGGGAGGCACAACCTCAACACAAAAGGACCATGTGGCTCAAATCAGGTCGTGTCCTTGTGAAGTCAGAAGGAAATGGATGTCTTCAAAATTAAAAACCTCTGTGCTTCAAAGGACATCATCAAGAAAGTGAAGACAACCCACAGAATAGGAAAAATATCTGCAAGTCATTATCTGATAAGTCTCTCGTTGTATCTTGAATATATGCATTCTTACAATTCAAATGAGAAAGACTCATTGACGCCAATTAAAATGGGCCAATGCTCTGGAGACACATTTATCCAAAGCTGACGATCCAACCCAACCCACCCATGAAAAGATGCTCAACAATATCAGTCCTCAGAGAAATGCAAATCAAAACCACGAGTTTTGCCATCTGGTGCGGAGAAGTGAGCGTGCTGTGCTCTGTGGTGAACACGTCCTCAAACTGCAGCACCTCACACCAGAGCGGCTGCGATGTAAAACGTCAACAGCACCGTGTTGGTGAGGGTGTGGGGGAATCGGAACCCGCCCACACGGCTGGGGGGCAAGGGACATGGTGCTGAGTCTTTGGAAAACCATCCGGCAGTTCCTCAGAAGTGAGTGTCACCCCAAGTCACCCAGCATCTCCATGGCGAGGGCCGAACAGGTATCCACACCAACCAGCCCCGAGTGCTCAGAGCAGCGCCGCTCACACGGCCTAAGTGGGGGACACTGCGATCTAACCCACAGAACCCCAACACAGGCTCAGTGCCCCTCTGGAGGATGAGGGGCAGAGTCCCCTCTGCTGAGCAGGCTCCTGGGCTCCAGGCGCACGCCCCGGGTGAAAGACGCCCTGCCCCCAGCACGGCACTCACTTCCCCTTGGCCGAGTGCTTGGCGGTGATCTTGTCCAGCTCCTTCCTGCCCGTCTTGAGGTCGTGCCTGCCCTCGATGGAGCCCGTCTGCACGGCGTTCTCAGGGTCCCAGAAGGTGATCTGTGCGTTCAGCGTGGCCACAGCCAGCTCTGCACCGTCGGGTCGATAGGTCACAGCCAGAGCTGAAGAGAGATGGAGAATCAGAGCCTGAGGAAGATCCAGGCTCCAGCAGACGGGCCACACCCTCGCTGCCCTCATTACCAGCTCCCTGAGGGATGGGCCTGGGCGGGGCGGGGATGGGGACACACAAGCTCTCCCTGAGATGCTCCACCCCAGTAGGAAGGGCCAGGCCTCAGCACCAACAGCTCACAACCACAGCTACATGTGCAGACAGGGCCCCAGTGCAGTGGGGCAAGGGGGCCCAGACTTGGCCATAGTTGGTACAGGGAGGACTAAGCAGGACGAGCCTGGTGGGAGGGCACAGGGGAGTCACACAGAGGTCACGGCAAAGGTTGCCCTGATGGGATTGCAGGACAGACGGGAAACAGACTACCTGGGGATGGAGGTCAGTGTGGAGGCCACATAAAGATACCAGAGGCCGGCTAGTAAGAGACTGAACCAGAGGCAGGTGGTGGGCAGGAAGCAGAGAAGCCCCCAGCGACCTGGAGTTGGCAGATGTGTTCTATGCAGGCCAGACAGCACACAGTCTAGTCTCTGCTGTGACCAATCAACTCCGCTGCCACAGGGAAAGCAGCCACAGATGAGACGTCCACACTCCGCTGGCTGTACATGGGGCAACTTCATGCACAAGCACAGGTGGTGGGACTCGGGGTGGCAGGGTCCACCCAGCCTGCCGTGGGGCCCCTGCACCTACTGCTTTCGGTGGACAAGAGTTAACCTACCGGCCAGGGCAGAAGTGGCAGGAATCTACAGCCGGGGCCCGCTCACTCTCTTAGGGGGGAGCCCAGTGCAAAGTGACACGACTGGGCTGCCAACCCCGACGGCTGTGGGGCCCGTGGGAGTCCTGGGCTTACATCCACACACAGCTGAGCCGGGCAGGACCAGCACTGAGACCAGGCCTTCCCACCCTGGGCCACGACTTCCGCCCGCTCACCCCACGTGCAGCTCACCATCGGAGGTCAGAGCCAGCGTCTCGGTGGTCCTCCAGCTGTCCACCATGTCCCACAGGCGCACTGTCTTATCCCAGGAGGCGCTGGCCAGGATCGACTTCATCGGGTTGAAACACAGACCGCTGATGGGCCCCTCGTGGCCGGACAGGACCTACGACAGTTCATAAAGGAGGTTTGAGAGATGAGCGTGGCGGGTGGATCCACGCCGGACAAGGGAGCACCGATGCTGTGGCTGCTGAGACACGACCCTTCTGAGTGCTCACGGCTGTGGGGTGAGGAAAGCGGGAGGCGAGGCCAGAAACCTGGAGTCAACAGTGACCCCTGCCCCTCCTGCACCACCCGTCCCTCTGGAGCACAGCTCCTGGGACGAGCAGCCTTACCTCCAGCAGCCTGCCTGTCTGCATGGACCAGATAAAGATCTCGAAGGAGTCCTGCGCCCCGGCACAGACGATCTCCCCGCTGGAGTCCACCGCCACGCAGGAGAACTGGGTGGGCCTCGGGGACGTGAAGGTGCGGAAGTTCCGGTACCTGCCGCGAAGAGAGAGGCCCAGCTGACATCGCCCGCCGAGGCCCCTGCCGCCCGTGTGTTCCGGGGCCTGAATGCCGTGGCTCCATCCCGAGCCTCTGTCCACACCACAGGCTGCCCGACAATCCCAGAACCCTCAGCCTCACTCTCACAGCCCAACAGAGGAACAGCCTGCTTTGAGCCAGACTGAGCAGAAAAGTCACCTGTGAAGGTCAAAGGCCCGCACAGTCCCGTCCATGGAAGAGGTCACAATGACGTAGCCAGTGGCAGTGAAGGTCACGCCGGTGACGCCGCTCGAGTGCTCCGTAAAAGTGATGAAGCAGAAGCCACTGAGGGTGTTCCACACCTTGACCTGTGTGGGGAGTGAGGAGCCGGCGGGCCCCGGTTTGGGCTCACTCTCTCACACACACATGCACGCACAAATCCCGTGTGGACACCGCCTGCCCACCTCCTCCCATGAGGGAGGGCTGGGGGATTGTAGGGGGCCGTGTCACCCTGGGAAGTGCAGCGTCAGATGGTGGTTGGTAGCACCAAACACCCCTCAGCCAAGTAGCTACACGTGTGGGAGCCCAAGCTCAAATCAGGGAAAGACACCTGAACCCACTCCACTCAGATCCGGGTAAGTTCATAAATGCCTTTTCCTGAGCCCAGATGAGGTGAGTGGGCCTGCAAGCCCTGGGATGAACCCCACAGCTGGGGCCTCGCCCAGGGCCTCGGTGACCCAATATGCCCAGCCTGAGGACAGGGGCAGGACCCCACACCTCCTCCCATCGGGCCATGCTCCCTCCCCGCTGACCAGCCCACCTTGCCGTCATCCCCGCCGGTCACGATGTACTGCCCGTCAGGCGAGTACGCCAGGGACACCATGCTGTTGAAGTGGCCCTGCTGCTTGAGCACGTAGGACTCGCTCTGCCACTCCCACACCAGCAGCTGGCCCAGGCCTGAGGGCACAGGGTGGGGCTGAGGACCTGATCCCAACCCCCTGCCCCGTGGGCAGACGAAGGCACTGATTGCTCGTGAGATTAGGGAGGGGGGGGGGCAGGGGGGTATCTGGCCCTGGCTCACGCTGGCACCCTGAGTGCCTATCCTACTCTGAGGCAGGTGCCGCCATCACCTTCCACCTGCGTGAGGGGACCAAGCGCAGACACACCCACCTCCTGAGTCCCCAGGGTGCAGAGTGGCCCCATACTCAGCCCGCCAGAGAAACCCGTTCTGGAAGTTTCACTGACTGCTCCTTCACCAGAGCCACCGCTGCCCCCTCTGCTCACAGCGTCTCCCAGTCCCCGGAGGGTCCGGGACCGAGGTGGGACCACTCGCAGGTGTCCCAGAGCAGAAGCTCCTTGTTCTCACACCATCGGGCAGGAAGACGCACCTGAGCAGCCCAAGGCGATCCAGTCCCCGGAGCTATTGATGGCGACAGACTCGATCCTCTGATCTGAGATGCTGAGCAGAAAGCAGGACTCCGTGAGTACAGCGCCTCCTGTCCCCACCCTCGGGGTCCAGCTTGCCATCAGAGACCACAGCCGGCCCCTCCAGCCTACACACTTCCTACCCACTCTCTCTCAGAGTCAACAGCCCAATGCAAAAGCCCTGGCAGCCCCAGAGCGCTGCCCTGCCTTCCAGTCCCTGAAGGTGCATAGTTTTGTGGAGCAGGCATTTTAACTTCCTCTATGTTCCGAAGATACAGAACAGAAGGGGGGGAAAAGCTGAGACCCACACGTGGAACCAAAGCCCGGGGAAGGGAACATCTGCCTCCCCTGCACTCCTCCGAGCACCCGGCCAGGACGGAGATGAAGCCAGGTGTCCTGGGAAGCCGCCCGTGCGGCCACCAGGCCTGGGGCCACTGCAGGGCCGAGACCAGGGCAGGCACAGCATGGCCTCACCTGGTCCCTGCCACTAGCCCCTCAGACCTGCAAGTGCATAAGCCACGCCCACCAGAAAGCAGAGGCACCCACCTCAGGGAGTGGATGAGGTTGAACTCCGGGAGCTCGTGAAGGTGGAAGATTCCAGAAGCAAAACCAGTGACCAAGAGATGGATCTTCTTGTGATAAGCTGCAGCTGTCAGATTGTTAAAATCTCCTTCTTTGTTGAAAAAGTACCTAAGTACAGGGGACAGCAGAGTTGGAAGGACCAGAGAGCCAGGCTGGTCTCACAGCCCCGCCTGGGACGGGAGGCCAGAGCGCCCGCTCCATGTGGGCCCTCGGGAAGCCGGCCCTCGCTGTCCTGCCTTGAGTCCCCTATTCCCTCCCGCCCTCAGCTCTCCATTCCGAGCCTCCCTGCGCCTGGGACCCAAGGAGCCTCTCAGCTGGTGCCCGTGCCTGGACTCCCCATGACGGGCCTACGATGAGCATCTGTTCTGTGCCTCTGGGTCCTCACCCCGTAACACCCCCCCCTACCCCCACCCCCCGCCAGGGACCCTTCTGAGGCAAGAGCCCACTCCAGCCCGAGAGGGTACGAGGCCCCCCCCAGCCCTCCTCTGTGGACGGGAGACCTACTTGGCCAGCCGGGAGTACTTCACTTTGCCCTGCTGCTCTTCCGAGGCCGGCGTGGCTTTCCCGCGGATGGTGGTCTCCCGCTCCTCCTCCTCCTCCTCCTCCTCCTCCTCTTCCCTCTGCAGCAGGTCTGCCTTCCAGCCCGTGGGGGCTTTCAGCCTCAGGCCCTCAGGGGGGGTGTCACACTGCCACACACACAGGGCTCCGTCCTGGCTGAGCGTGTAGAGCTGCAAGTGGGAGCACACAGGTGGGCATTGGTTACCCTGACCCCAGGCCCACACCATCCACAGGCAGCTTGACAAGAACTCTGTTTACCTGTCCCACAAAGCCTCCCCCATGCACCAGAGAGATGATTCCTAACGGGCAGCCAACAGCCACCCATGACTCCCCAACTGACCTGGGAGGAAGCAGGGGAGGGGGCACCTACATCGACAGGGGCGTGACCCGAGACTGTGGGGCTAGGGGTCTGGGTGCAGGGACATACGTCTAGGCTGTTGGATTCAAAGAAGCAGGCCACGATGGTGTCCTTGTGTCCGCCCAGAGCGTAGTAGATGAGGTTGTCCCAGCGCTCGGCCCCAAACACCCACGTGGACATGTCTTTGCTCCCGACCGCAAAGCACCTGGAAAGAGGAAATGGCTCATCCCCAGGGCTCCCAGCTGAGCACTGCCCCAAGCACAGTGGAGACACCCCAGGGCAGCGGTTCTCAACCTGTGGGTCGCGACTCCTTTGGCAGTTGAACGACCCTTTCACAGGGGTCACCTAAGACCATCCTGCATTATCAGGTATTTACATGACGATTCATAACAGTAGCAACATTACAGTTATGAAGTAGCAACGAAAATAATTTTATGGTTGGGTCACAACATGAGGAACTGTATTTAAAGGGCCAGAAGGTTGAGAACCATAGCCCCAGGGTGACTAGCAGGGACAGGTCAGGGTGTTGGCTACATCCATCTGTGTGTCTCCTGGAGCCTTGGTGGACACGTGTCACTGTTCTTCCTCGAAAAGTAGGCCCTCACAGGGTCAGCCAGAGAAGTCCCAAGAGCTGATCACAGAGCCCATTGGGTGTTGCTTGGGGAGTCAGCTCAAGCCTCCCTGAAACCGCCCCGCCCCCGCCCCCCCCAAGATCCCAATTGGGGCAAACTCTGCTTATGGCAATGACAGAGCCAGACGCAGGTGCCTGTTAAGGTCTGGTCTCGAGGCTCCCCACCCTTCCCCCATAGACCTGTCCCCCAGGAACGTGAGACTGCTGTCTCCCACAACATGCTGCCTGGGGACTGTGTCCCCGCTCCCCCGCCCTCCACTGAGGCCAACTGGTCCGATGTACAAAGCAGCAGCCACCGCCAGACTTCGTCTCTCCCTGAACGCAGAACGACAGGCAGCTGAGAAAAAGCCAGCCACTCTCAGGTGCCTTCTGGGATGGTTAGGAATGGCGGCCATGAAAGGGTGGGCCACAGCCGCTCCGGCACCCAGGCTGGGAAAGGCTTGCCCGCTCGCCCACCGCCCACGGCTCCCGAGGCCTGTGCTGGCATGAACCTGGCCAGTGCGCTGGGTTACAGCTTCCCTCGCCAGGGCGGACCTGCTCTCTGGTTTCAGTGACCAATGCCAAGCAGCGTGGATCTAACTCCAACCAGGCGCCCTCCCTCACCCAGCCCCACACAGGGCTCAGGAGGCCATTTCAGAACGAAACGGGCGTGACAACAGTCACCCGGCGCTCTTTCTCGAATAAGAGGCTGGTTACAGGCATCCTTTCTGGCCCCCCAGCCTCCCCGGCCCCCCCACCCAGGCCTCACCGGGAATCATCTGTCCAGTCAATGTGTGTGGTCTCATCGTATGGCCCAAAGTAGGTTTTGTCCAGGACAAAGGCGTTGAACTCTCTCTTCTTCCCAGGGGCGTGGTACATCTGAGCAATGTTGCCTTTCGTGATGACGAACTTCCTGTGGCAGAAACGGTAGTCCCGGTAGTTATCCACATTCAACACCAGCCAGACCTGAGGCCAGCTCGGGCCCTGGGAGCACAGACCACCTGCTCGGAGGTTAGTCTCCGACGAGGCACCTGGGGGCCGGCCTCACGTGGGGACCAGGGGAGGGAGGGCTGGCGGACGGCCAGGGAGGCTGCCACACCGCTGCCCTGAGCAGATCCCCCGCAGGCGCTCCCTCCCACCAGCCCAGTCGCCAAAGCCCTGGGAGGAAGACGGAGGAAGATACTGGCCCTGCTGACAGGCAGGACCTCGGATGCTGGCTAGGGGGCTTCTCAGTGTGGACGTGAGGCTCGCAGCTGAGCCCGGAGCCGCCCCTTCCCCGGCACATCCCGGTCAGCCCAGGTCTGAGCAGCCTGGGAACAAGCCCCCTTCCCCTCGGGCCTTGAACCTGGCCCCACACAGCCTCCTCACGACGACTTCGAAGCTGGTGGCTCCTTCACAGCCCCACGGTCTGGAGGCCGTGTGCCCACCAGCCCAGAGCAGGCGGAGCAGAGGGGCCGCGCGGGCAGCCCCGCAGGAGCCTGGACCCGGCGGGATCACTGGGTTCAGGAACTGTCTGAGCTGCCAACACAAGGCACAGCACCGGCTCCCACGGGGACTCCTGAGTGGAAAAAGCCCTCCAGGCCTGCACCAGGCAGCTCCAGCCCTGGACAGCGCCGGTCCTGGGCCGGGAGGCCCTTACCTGCCATCGGGGGAGAAGGAGACGCTGTGCACGCAGCCCTTGAAGTGGAAGCGGTGGAGCACGGACCTGCAGACCAGGCTGACCAGCAGCGCGTTGCCCCCTGCAGGAAGGAAGGGAGTGGCCACCGTGACACCTGGCCTGCAGCTGAACTGGGGGCTCCCAGCACGTGAAGCCCAGCCCCGCTTCGATGCCAAGGACTATGCCCACCACTCCACACTCCCCACACCGGGCCCCAGGGTGCGGGCCTATAACCCCAACAGGACCTGGAGTCGGCTTTGTGTCACCCTGATGCCCACACCTGCCCCCCGCCCCCAACCTGTGCCATCCGTCACCACCCTGCACCACTGTCTCCTATCTCTTGGTCACTGGTGGTTACCTTCATCGACGATGATGGCGAGTCGGCCATCTGGGGACAGCCCCACACACTTGACATTGTACCGGGTGGTCAGGGGCAGGGTGTTGGACTTGTTGCTGAGAGACAAAAACCAGAGCCGTGAAGGTGGCCTCACGCTGTCAGACGGGGAGGCCGGAACCACCAGGTCACCCGCCCCACGACACACCCCTCCTGTCCCCGGGGCCAGAGCTCTCCGCAAACCCTTGCTCCTCACTAAAGGGAGAGGAAGACACCCCTGGAGAACATGTGCCACAGCATATTAAACACCTAAAATGTGGCCTTTTTAAGGTCAGTTTTGCTTCCAGGACTGCACATCCAAACCCCACACATGTATAAAGTCAGAAGACTGGAAACAAGAGAGATTAACAGGAGAGATTAACCACAAAGACAGCACATCCACGTAAAACTGTTTTTACAGAAACTGCACAAAAATGGAAAAATAAGTAATGTCAAAAACAAATAACCACTGTGTTAGATTCTAATTTTGTTCTTTTATTTTATTTCCTAATTTTTCTTCAGTGAGTGTTTGACAGCTACTTTAGAGAGCCCCTCTCAGATGTCACTGAAACAAAACAGTGACAGTAACAACCACGCCAGCAGCCAGCCCTGGTCACACCCCGCGCAGGCACTGCTCTTGGGCGCTATAGCAAAGGCGAACGCTTGTACTACTGTCCCGTCCTACAGACAGGGGCACCGAGGCCTGCAGACCGGGGGAGAAACCCAGGCAGACTCTGCAACAAGAGGATCTTGCCCAGCGCGCCCATGCAGGGGTCCTTCCCTTAAGGAAGAAACACAGAAGCACTGCGCTGACGGGGAGGCGTCCAGGGCGGCTTCCACGCCCTCGCACCCTTTCCCAGTTTAGCCCAGTGACACGCGAGTGGTACCTTGAAGGTAACAACCTAGATACATGGGGTGTAGCTGAGGCACTAGAATGAAGAAACTGGGACTCCTCCGGCCAGTTCCACTGCGGACCCATCCACTCTGTAATCCGGTGGCCTCCGCCTCAGGCTGCCTGAGTTAACAGGTGTACTATTAAGAGGACGTTAAGGAAAACACCGCTGATTTTTACATGCAGAACTATAATGACTGCTGCTGTTAACATGATTTTGGTGTTATGAACTTCATACTTTTGTTTTTTAATCCTCACCAGAGGATATTTTTTCCACTGATATTTACAGAGAGGAGAAGGGATGGAGAGGGGGGGAAGAGACAGACAGAGACAGACACACACTGAGCAGCTGCCTCCTAATGTGTCCCAACAGGGGCTGGGGATCGAGCCTGCAACCCAGGTACATGCTCTTGACCAGGACCCGAACCCAAGACCCTTCGGTGCATGAGCCAATACTCCAACCACTGTCCAGGGGTTACGAACTTACTTTTTAAGGTCAAATACAGTGACTCTGTTTCCCACAGGACTGATCACAGAATTTCCATCACATGTAAAATTTAAGTTTCCACGCCGATAGACTGTCCCCAGCAAATTTGAAAACTGGAAAGAAAACAAAGTTGTCTTCATACAAAGAAAACACAGAATCTCAACTCCAGAAAAGGGCTAAGTGACAAAACTGATCAAGAAGACGGTGCAGGGCCCCCACAAGGTCCCCGGTCATCCCGGGGTCCCTCCAGTCACCCCCTGGGACACTTACTGGGCACCTACGCAGCCAGCCCTGAGCCAGAGAGAGGAAGAAGTGAGCCCAAACCCTAGGGGCCCGAGCTCCCACGGAGGTGGCTGAGGGTACCATGAGCACTGGGGAAGCCTCCACAGACGGGAGGTATCTGCCAGGAGGAGGAGAGAACAGGGCCCTCGTTTCAGGAGGAGAAAAGCTGCAACAATGGAATGGCACCCACCCCAAGTGCACTTTGGGTCCAAGGCTTCCTGAGCACAGGAGGAGCCTGCCAGCATCCTATTTATTCACTCATTCATTATCCAATCATCAAACGTGAGTGTGGCCTGGAGTTATCTCTGTGCGCAGGGCCTCTGCCCGCAAGGCCCTCACGGTCTACGTGCAGCAGGCAGGGCGAAGGAGGCACCATTAGACATGGGGCGAGGCGCAGACAGCAAACCCCAGCAGTGGGAGAGGAAGGGGCATTTCAGGGAGGGGCTCTTGGAGGGGCCGTCTGGGCTGGAACCTGGACGAAGACCCGGCAGGACGCATTGGGAGCAATAGGCCAGCAGGGCCGAGAACCTCGGGGAGCCCACGGGCCTGGTGATCCAAGGTTGTAAGCAGAGGCATGCTCTGACCCAATTCCTACTTTTTTTTTTTTTAAATATATTTTATTGATTTTTACAGAGAGGAAGGGAGAGGGATAGAGAGTTAGAAACATCGATGAGAGAGAAACATCGATCAGTCGCCTCCTGCACACCCCCCACTGGGGATGTGCCCGCAACCGAGGTACATGCCCTTGACCGGAATCGAACCCGGGACCCTTCAGTCCACAGGCCGAAGCTCTATCCACTGAACCAAACCGGCTTTGGCCCAATTCCTACTTTCTGACAACCACTCCAATGACCACGGAGGCAAGAGGGGAAACAGGGAAGCCGCTTAGGCTTCTGGGATACTCCACACAGAAGGTGAGGGTGTCCCAACCCGGGAGGTAATGCCAGGAATGGAGACGCCCCTGCACGTCGTCCGGATACGGGAGGGGGCAGGGCAGCGAAGCCCTTCGGGGTTTGGGTCACAGAGGAGTGTTGGGTAAGACAAGGGTCTCCAAGTCTGGGGGTTCTTGCTAAATGCTGCTCTGGATACATGCTCACGTGCAGCACAGTATTTTGCACGTGAGCTTTACCAGAACCACAACGGGCAGGTTTAGCTCACTGCGAAGAAGGAAGCAACATACGATCAGCCGGTGTATATGAACAACAGCTTCCCCTGCCTCCTTTATGTCGCAAGTGAAAATGCGATCAGCGGGTCGGCCGCTGGTCAATGGTCCTGAGCCGCGGAGGAAGAGGACCGGAGTGACGTGGGTGGGCTGGGCAACAGGTCATGGACGCCTGCGCCTGCACCCCTCCCCGTCCACGGGGCTCGGGGAACCGGGATTTCAGCTCCGGGCCGGCCTACCCGCCCCACATCGCCGCCCCCGGCCCGGCCCGCCTTCCTTCCCGGTCCAGGACGCTGCGGCGCTGGGAGTCCTCGCGGCCCGACTCCCTCGGGTTACGCTGGAGACGGTGCTGCCGGACGCCGAGCCCACCCCGGCCTGGGTCGCTGGCCCCCACGCCGCAGGCCTCCGGCACCGACACCCCCGCCTCCGCTTCCCCAAGCAGCCGACCAGCGTTCATGCTCACCCGGTACGCGAACTTCATCGCGGCCGCCGCACGTGTGCCGCCAGTCTCGTTGCCCCGCCCGCCGGCTTGCGACAAGTTCCGGGCCGGACCGCGGCCCCGCGCCACAGCGCCCCCAGCGGCCCGGAGGCGCAGCGCCGCCCGGAGCGGAGTCCCAGCCCTAGACCCCGCCCACAGGTGGAGCCTCCGCCCTCGGGCCCCGCCCCCTGCCGTCCTGGAGTCGCGCGCCTGCGCAGGGCCGGCGCATTCGGGGAAGATTGGATCATTGGATCTTTGCGGGCTTGCGTGGGGCTGGTCCCTACTGGCCAGGGGAACCCTTCATGCACGAAGGAAAGTGAGAAGATCCGACCTCACGCTTACTTAATAGCGTTGGATTATGAAAGGAGAATCAAAAAGAACGAGACTCTGAATAAGTTGAAAACCACACTTTTCCGAAAAAACTATTAGCGATACTACCAAGCATCACAGAGGCAGTAACCTTGTCAAATGTTAGGTTGGCAAATAAGTCTACAAAAACTGAAACCTCTGAAACTCACTTGTCTTGGTTCCTGTGAGCTACGGGGTAATCAGTTATGAAAAAAAATCCCTAACGTTCCCCCAAGCGAATAATCTACGCTTAGAGTCAGAAACAAAGTTAAGGGAGAAAAAACAAGAAAACTCTAACTCTGCACAATTTTCACATCCCACAGAAAAGACCAAAATGCAAATCAGCAGTTTCTTTTTAAAATGTGTATTTTCAGAATTTAAAATGCTTACATTTTAAACAGTCTTAATACAATGGTTTTAGTCTAACAATATATTACAGAATAATGTGAAAAATGACTTTCATAGTAAACCTTGAAAATGGAATTAATACCTGCAGTGTCAAAGTCACCAACTTGTCACCTTTTCCAGTCACAGAATCCCAGCAAATTTGATTAATAATGCCTTCTAGTTTTATAGCTTGGTGTATGAAATGAGTAAGTTTAGAGGAAGGGACATTTTCATGAAAAAAAAAAATCAAATTTTAAAATCATGTAGGATTTATTTTAAAGATCACAGTTAACAGTGAAATGTTTATGTCAGCCTAATTCTTTAATAAAAAATATTTAACGTTTCATTTTATATACACACCTGGAGTGTTTAAATTCATTTTATAACAATCTTATTTTAAACACTAAAGACAATTTGAATATAAGTCTGTGTGTATTTTCTCTACTGACTCTTTATAGGATATCTATCCTCATCAACTAAGACTTACTAATTTAGAAATCCAACCCACTACAGCCTGTGCTGACAATGGAACTGTAGGTAGAAGTCATTTTCAGATTAAATACATCTATTTTCACATTAGAATCAGAAGAGTTATAATTTTTCCAATCATAGGAGACCCCATGAAATTCACCAAAATTATAACTTACTTTCTGTTCCTTTTGCTAATATTTACATTTCCACACATATTTGCAAAGTAGCTGCATATTGTTTTTTGTTTTTTTTTAAGATGCATATTCTAAATCTGGCTTCATAATTATTTAACAGCTGCTACATCTTTATCAACTAAACCAGCTAGTCTCAAACCCATAAGCCTTATTTTATTTTAAACACCACAAAAATCCAAGTGAAGCCTTTCAGTTAAAAAAAAAGATAAAGTTTTAGGTGACATTCTTCCTTTGTGTAAAAAACAAAAATAAAATTTAAAAAACAGAGGTACTCTATCTTAAAGTACCTTCAAAATGGTAATTTATATTGTAAAAGATCTTTTGGTTAGGGTAAAAAAACAAAACCTGAGATAAATTTGATTTCCTTAAATTTTCAGACATTAAGAAACCGCCATAAACATCTGGATTTCCCCTCCATTTTTCCCCTCTCTATAATTAGAGAATGTCATCCTGGGATTAGAGCCCAGACACAAACAGAAATAAGGTCACCATTGAATCACACTGCCCCTTCAGAAGGAAGGGGGAAAGTTACACATGGATTTGTCCCCTGGGCTCCAAGGCTGACCACGAGGATTAGAGCTTTTCTGGCCAAATCAAATCTCAAAAGATCTCTTCATTCACAGGGCTTGGTAGACCTTTGTAGGGCAATCATCAATTTTTACAATAAAACAAATGTATTTTAGAAATCCTAACCCATCATTAGATGCTGAAGTTCTAATTTGCCTAAAAAGTTGACCAAGTTTATTAGTTTTAAATGGTCATAAGGAAGATAAATTTCTGGAAAGTTTAATTAAATACACAAATATTTATCTTCTTCACACACTTCTCCAATTTCTATAAACGAAGAAGACATGGGGGAGAAATGACACCACCTGCATTTGTTGAGTGAGTTGATACAGACAACCTACAGAACCATGAGACTGCTGTGTTGTACATGTACTGATCTGACCTTTTACCCCAGTACCAGCCTCTCTCAAGCAGGTGACAAGCCCCGGCTAGTAGCAGCTGCAGGAGGCTCCTATTTCTGTAAGGCTTACACATTTGAGGTTATTCACATGAAGCCCCACCCTCACTTGCATTAATCTGTTCAAGTTCAATTCCGATCACACTTTCCTAGTGAATTAAGAGTTCTCTATTCCATATGTACAAAAATACATTGCTTTGGAGAGGTGGAAAAGGTTTAATACATACAACACTTATTTACAAGCTGTGACTTTCACACCAATAAAAACAAACACGCATTTATTCTGTCCTTGATTTTTGGTGCAACTTATACATAAACATTACCTCAGTTAATTTGTACTTTTAAAAATAATAAATCAACCATATGTACAATTAAATTTACAACCGAAAGCAAATTAATCCATTGGTATGATATAACTGCAATTTAGTGGACCAGCAGAGAATATGCCAAGACTTTCGCCCCTTCCACAACCAGACTAGAAATGCACTGAGAGGACCCCTCTAATCTTCACTTAAATGGAACCTCTAAATTTCTAAGATTTAAGGTGCAAAAGAAAAATATTGATTTTACAGTTACAATTAGATGTAAAGACTTTAAGTTTAAAGGTGAGAGAAAACACAACATATTAACCCTCACATATATGACAATTAAAATAAATATATTTTTAATTTCAAGTGCATATAATATTCAATCAACATTATGAGGGAAAAAGTGTCCCAGAAACATTTATTCCTAAGCTGCTTCAACACTGAACTGTTCCTTAGGCCCTGCTCTATCTTAAAGTACCTTTAAAATGGCTCCAGTAATGGGTGCTCCAGGTCCGCCCAGTTTGACATCCCAAGGCACAGAAGGGGTTGTTCCCTCCCCACCCCACCCATTAGCCCACCCACCTGCCCCAAAAGGGTATTTTTCTAGAAAAGCACAACTAGATGAGCTGAGGTAAAGGACTGTGTTACTCCTTAGGAGACTGACAAATCCACCTGGTCCAGAAATTGGGCGGCCGTGTGACCAGAAAGGCACACACGTGTTACTGATAAGACTGCAAGGCCTGTCGTGTGCCTCTCTGGAAGACACACAGACCTCCCTAAAGAACCAGAAGAAGAAGAAGAAGAAAAAGAACCAGAGGTTGTCTGGGTGAAAGACCCCTCTGCAGAGCTTTCATGAGCAGGGAGTGAGGGGTGAGGAAGTGGGCTCCGGGCCAGCACTGTGGGGCACCAGCAAGGAACAAGTAACCTTACACCACTGACAACACAAACCTAACGTTGGACTCAGCTGACCGGCTGCACACGGAGACGCTCTGATGCTTCCATGGCCAGGCAGAGTCCCAGATCTGGTTGGAGCTAGAATGACAATGGAGGACAATCGAGTAGGATCCCTTGGAGTGCATTCACACTGGGTCTGGGCGTGTTAACTGGAGGAGTGGTCATGTGACACTGACTTCCAGAACATGGTCATCTTTGCTGGGGATGACCAGGATCTGCATGCCCGTGCTGGAGTTGAAGACCTGGCCGGGCGGCAGCGCCTGCAGCCGGGGCATAGGCAAGCCTTTATGCTCACTGCTGGCGGCCGAGTGCACGCTGCCCCTGCTCTTGATGCTGCTGCTGTCCAGCTGGTCATCCACATGCTTGTCCACCGACAGGCTGTCGTTTTCTATCCAGCTGTCTGCAAAACACACAGGAAGTGAGATGAGGCCACGGCCGCAGAGCCTTTACCCACCATGGGGAGTAGCAAGCCTCCCAAGACAACCTTCAGTGCAGCAGCGTGTTAACTCAGGCAACCCGTACAGGAACCTAGCACACAAGTCCTCAAAGGACTGAGCTCCAGGGCAGTTGCCCAAGGCTGGTCACCCTGCCCAGGTTTGGGCTTTAGGTTCCACTGGCCCAGAGAACATGCTGTGGTCAGCAGGCCTGCTCCCCGCACCAGAGTCCTTACCGGCGTCCAGTTGTGAGGAGTGCGCAGAGTGATGTGGGAGGTACTTAAAGAGCCTGACGTCGGGAAGGGGCAGGTAACCCGCGAACAGGGGCATCACCTCCATGTGGACTCTGTGCGTTGCCTGAGCGACCACAGGCATGGAGATGACTCCAGAACTTTTCCCACACACTGCCCAGTTGCTACTGTTGTCGACCACTGAAACAGAGAGGGAAGCACTGTCTTACCCCGGAAAAGGGCATGCATATTCATACCAAATAAAAGCATCAACAGTCTCACACTCTGCATAAAATCCCAAACATGTCTCTGCCTCCATGTCTTGTGACTGCACGTTCCAATAAGACACACACGGTGGAGCAAGCAAGACACATGCTGATGCCAGGGAAATCACTCTTCTCATCAATAAACGAACAAGGGTTCAATTCTGTTCGAAATCACCGCACAACCTGTGTGATACTTCAGGAGATGGCTGCCTGGCTGCTAAATGAGGAATGGGGGCGGCACCAAAGGTGGCATCTTCTAATGGGTGGCATCAGAGCAGAGAGGCTACATCCCAGCTGCCGCTCAGTCTAATACACGGAAGGTGTTATTATTGACACTAATAATAACACAGCTGTGTATAATCCAGTGCAAGTCAAACACTTAACTGAGCCGTCACTCCAAAGTATGTAGGACAGCATCGTTGTCCTCAAGAAGCAGATGACCCTGCAAAGAGGGCAGAGCATCCGGGTCACAGGAAATAAAGCAGGAGCCTAGGAGCATGTGATTGCAAGTTCTATGAGCCACAGAGGGGGTCACAGAGGGCTTCCTGCAGATGGGGAACCTCTGAAGATGAGATGAGTGGTGCCAAGGACATGCGGAGCTGTGCAAAGGACATACAGCATCCGGAGGGACACCTTGGAGCAGCAGTTCCCAGAGTGTGGTCCTCAGGGTGGGCCAAAGCCATTTTCACATTCCTGTCCTAACTTTGTGAAATGATTATAGACTCACAAGAAGCTGCAAACAGCAGAGAGGCCTGTGTGCCCATCGCCCGCCTCCCCAGCCTCGCTGTCTCCTGTGATGTAGGACCGGGCATCTGCACAGCGCAGGGTGCCAGACTGCTGAGCTCGCCTTGACTTCGCCAGCTGTGGCCACTCAGTCTTGGGTTTTTGCAGACATTTTCTTTCAATTGAATGACATGAGCCTGTCACTTTAAAGAAGTGGCCAATGATACAATCTGAAAAGTCTCATCAAAAATTAGAATTTTGGAAAACTTGCACTTGCCATTGTGAGCTTGACAATGTCCCTATAATCAGACCATCCTGATGAGTTCAGTGTGAGCTGGGAACGATGTGAATCTGTGAGGGTGTAATGAAAGGTGGCAACATTGAGAAGATCTGTATAACTCAGGAACCACGGTGCCCAAATGACCAATGCATGGTGCTACAAAGTGATGCCTTTCAAAATGCAAGTCAGATAAAAGGATTTCATGAAATCCAGTACAAAAGGGCCATTGGTGTGACCTCAGACCTCACAGTATCCAGCTGTAACAACAGCCACGTGCCAGGCTTTGGTGTAGGACCGAAGAGTATCTAGTTACCGGAAAGCTGCTACCCTATTCCTCCCGGTTCCATCTACATCGGTGTGAGAGACTGGCGTTTCGTCACGTCCTTGGACCGCTCTGATTACTGCAGACCAAACGCAGCCGACAGGAAAACTCAAGTTACCCCCAGAAGCCGGAAATTAAAGAGCTTTGAAAGAATGCAAAAACAATGTTTCTCTTGCTAGTTTTTGCTGTTGTTGTTGTTTTGGAGAACAGTTCTATTATTTTAAGTAAATAAGTAAATATTTGGCTCCTCAATAATTTTTTAGAGAATAAAGGGTCCTGACACCAAAAACAGGCCTGCTACTGAAGGAGCCAGCCTGAGGGGGAGGGGTGGGAAGGGTGCCCAAGCAATCAGCGACAAAGCAGGGGCCGGGCGCAGGGGGTCGCTGTGGGGTCACATGGGGATGAGGTATGAAAATGTGGTGAAAGGAGCTGGAGGGAAAAGGGCAGGAGCCATGATTACAGGACACCCGAACTGCTGAGCCATGGGGTTCGGACTCTGCTTCAAGGTGAGGTGAAGACCCCGAGTCACAGCAGAAAGGAAAGGGCAGCTCCTAGTGCTACCGTGTGCTCAGCTCTGAGCCCAACAGCTGCTGGATAACACCTGTTAGAAGAGGACTCCATAACAACCAAGTTCAACCTCCTGCGAGCGTAGGGCCACCTTGTATAGAAACATTCAGTTCTAGTACGTTCTCTTTGGACAAGGAACACTACACTCTGGGGGAGAGGGCGCACTCACTCAGCACGCTGGATCAGCACAACAGTTAGAAGGAAGAAGCCTCTAACCTACCTTCGTACATCAGCTTGGTCGAAAAGTACTCGTCGGATTCCGTCAGTGCTTCATCCCTGTCCACTTCCAGGAGGTCCGACAGGCGCGTGATGGACACCTCCAGGGCGCAGAGCGAGCCTGTCCTACAGAGCTCCGTCCCCGCGGGGGGCAGGATCTCAGCTTTCACGGTATATAAGGTCTGGGCGAGAGGGGGAGAAAAGGACAGCGGCGATGTGTAACACTGAAGACAAATCTGCAGAAACGCTGTGAGGCAGACAAGGTGCTGCCCTCAGACTCCGAGGAGAACGGAGGAGACGCCTGCCCAGCGCGGTGCCATCGGCCAGCAGAGCAGCTGCGCTTGCCCTGAACGACTCAGTGCTCTTGGGAGGCCTTGCTTCACGGCGTGCTGACGCTCGGGCACGCTAACAGCACAGGCAGCGACTGTGTGCCGTCACCCACGTCCCAGATTATCAACATGCCGTTCATTTGCTTCATCTATCCATCTACGCTGGTGTATTTTTTTTTAAGTGAACATATCAAAATTTTATTGTCATATAATAATAAAAATATGAAGCTTAGAACTAGATCACTTGACCCTTTCTCTTCTCTCTTCCCAGTTCCAAATGCTTGCACCTCTTAATCACCAGCAATTGGGCACAACACATTCAAGCCTCAGCACAATCTTCTTTGTAGTGTTAGCCTTTTTTTTTTTTCAGAAAATCGGCTAAGTCTGTCCACCATAGACACGCTGCCTCCTGTCACAACACCGCTTTCCTGGGCACACAGAGAATCCTTGCCCTTCTCGCACTGTTACCTGGTGGGGTTGATGCTTGCCACACTCTTACAGAAAGTCCCGTGGGTTTCAGGAACGCTCACCGTGTTTGCGAGAGCACTGTCAGCAGGGAAAAGCTCGCCTGGGGTATTTTTAGCAAATTTCAGACAATCTGTCGTTTTACCCATGTATGCTTCAGTATGTAATACTAAACACATAGGCATTTTCTTACCAAAACATAATGCCATTATAACTAGCAAATTTAACATTAATTCGTTGGGATCCCCCAATATCAAGTCCATAACCTGCTTTCTCCGCAATGTTTCCTTCTCCGTAACATGTTTATCTGATATTCATACCTATTCACACTCACCCAACATTTGCTTGCCACCCAGGACAAAGACCCAAAGCCTGCCAGGGGATCATGCCCACCTGCCGCACGCTGCAGGCTCCACTTAGGAAGGTGAGCGCCTTTCTTTCAGGACACCACTGAGTGTAGCTCAGCTACTCCGTGTTGGCCCAGCGGGGCCCTCAACTAACACTGGCCCCTCGTGCAAGCCACACTCTAGATCAGCGGTCACCAACCTTTTGGACTCACGGACCACCAGTGGCCCGCAGACCACCAGTTGGCGACTGCTGCCCTAGATAACAGCCCAGAGAGTCACGAGCAAACGTATATCCTGATACAGTTTCTCCAGTACCTGAGATCAACAGTCACCCTGCCTCCCAGCGCCTTCCCCTGTGCCCCTTAGGAAGAGCCCTGGGGGCTTACCCAGGCCCCGGGTGGAATTGACGAATCCAGTCTGAGTCCAAGAACCTCAAAGCACTCCACCCACAGGCCCTAATAAAGGCATGAGCCCCAGGTCCTGCTCCCTGTGTGCACTCTGCCCATGACCTCCCGGTGTGGCCTCTCCAGGCGTGTAGGGTACCTCCTCCAGGACCTGTAAGTAACACATTTCTCTACTTCAACTCCCCTTGTGGTCTATTGTTGAACCACAGCTCACCATCCAGCTACCTGTGCTCCACTTACTAAGTGTTAATTTCCTGAAGTTATAACAGATATATAAAGTAATTACTTAGAGTATAACTCAATTTAAAGTGTTCTGTTGTTGTTATAAAATGTTCAAAGAAGATTTCATGTTTTTCTGGGAGCTAACAAGGCTGACAGTAACCCTGATGGGCCTCAATCAGCGGTTTGTTTCCCTGTCAAACACCCAATCATGGCTGTTGGGGACAGGACAGACTTGTACCCATCAGAAGAGGGCTGCGCTGGAAGTTTATGCAGCTCTTCACTGGACGAAAAAGATGCCTGCACTTGCAGGTACAAATGGACACAAGCCCGTGGACGGGCAAGGAGACGCATGTCTGTGGACTGGGGGACGCAGCGGTGGCAGGAGATGGAGGAACGCTGGCACCACAGCAGAGCCGCCTGAGAAATCTGCTCCCAGGAAGCTCAGTCTGGACTGTCTGAGTGCCGCCGAAGTGGAATGTGCCTTTGCTCAGAGCCTGGAAGGAAGCGCAGCTGCAGACTGAAGGTGAGTGCGTTCCAAGTGTGTGTCCCTGAGCATCACGTTCTGGCTGCATGTGAAATGCAGGGCAGCGGCCAGCAGCCGAGGGGAAGCAGTGACGTGCCTCCTAAACCTGACAGCAACTGCTGAGGCTTTAGGGACAGTGTTAGAACTATTTAGAACTATTTATTTAGAAATAAACCTTGGCAGAAATAAATTCTAACATTTATGGCCAAATGATTTTCAACAAGGGTGCCAAGACCATCCAATGGGGAAAGAACAGTGTTTCCAACAAATGGTATAGGGACGCCTGAATAACCACATGGAAAGAATGAATTTGGACCCCTGCCTATCCCATACACAAAGGCTCACTCAAAATAGATCACAGACCTACATGTAAGAGCTACAACTATAGAACTCTTAGAAGAAAACATGAAGGAAATCTTTTTTACCTTGGGATAGGCAATGATTTCTAAATTTCTATACCAAAAGTACAAAAAATAAGAGAGATTAGTAAGTTGGACTTCATAAAAAGTAAAGATTTGTGTTTCAAAGGACATCAAGAAAGTGAAAATACAATCCACAAAATGAGAGAAAATATTTGCAAATCATATCTGATAAGGGACTGATATCTAAACTATATAAAGAACACTTACAACTCAGTAATAAAAAGACAACCTTATAAAAAGTGGGCAAAGGACTTGGGTAGACATTTCTCCAAAGAAGACAGACAAATGGCCAATAAGCACATGAAAGATGCTTAAAGTCATCAGCCACCAGGGGAATGCAAATCAAAACCACGAGATACCACTTCACACCCACTGGGATGGTTCTAATAAAAATGACAACAAACACAAGTGTTGGTGAGGAGGTGGGGATTGCAACCCTCGTATGTTGCCAGTGGGAATGTAAAGTGATGTCTCTTTGATAACAGAAAAACAAAATGTGGTCTGTCCACACTAGAATATTATTCAACCATAAAAAGGAATGAAGTTCTGATCCTGCTACAAAATGAATAAGCCCTGGGAACACTATTCCAAGTGAAGAAAGTCAGGCACAAAAAGATCACACACAACACGATCCCATTTATATGAACTGTTCAGAACAGACCAACTCATAGACAGCTTGGCCTCTAGGCCATGACTGCCAGGAATTGAGAAGAGGATGGGATGGGGAGTGACTGTTAACGAGGCACGTAGTTTCTTTTTGAATGAAGAAAGATCATTAAACTGTACCCTTTAAATGAGTGAACTTCATGGCATATTAATCATATCTGAATAAAGCCTTAAAAAAAAAGTGGTATCCATGCCGAAACCGGTTTGGCTCAGTGGATAGAGCGTCAGCTTGCGGACTAAGAGGTCCCAGGTTCGATTCCGGTCAAGGGCATGTACCTGGGTTGCGGGCACATCTCCTGTGGGAGATGTGCAGGAGGCAGCTGATCGATGTTTCTCTCTCATCGATGTTTCTAACTATCTCTTTCCCTTCCTCTCTGTAAAAAATCAATAAAATATATTTAAAAAAAAAAAAAAAAAGTGGTATCCATATATCTGGTCCTCAGTTGTGAAAAGAACAACCCACCAGATTGTTTCTCTGGCCTTTTACTCAGCTTGTACAGTTCTAAAGGAAAAATGTTCTATGCTCTTCACTTGAAGAGGAAGCAAAAAAGATTAAGGTATCAGTAAACACTGCTAACCAGTTAATAATAATCTGTATCAGCAAACCAGATGAAATTTCTGCAGAAATTTCTGTACCATGTGAACGACTTAATGTTCAGCTGCTATTAATATGATCATGTTGTCCACTATAGCTAATATGGACAGTTAAATAAGACAGAGGGTCAAAACAAATAGTCTTTTAGTTGAAAGGAGATATTGAAAAGATTGCTAAGCAAAAGCTGTCTGCACAAACACTTCTCAAAGTGTTGACAATTTCAGTAATAAAGAAAATAAAATAAAATGAAATACCACAAAATTGTTGACCCTTGAAAAATACAGGTTTGAGCTGCACAAGACCACTTACTTATACACAGATTTTTTTTAGATACTGTAAATGTATTTTCTTTTCCTTATGATTTTTTTAAATAACACTTCCTTCCTCTAGCTTACTTTTTTGTAAGAATATAATATGTAACAGGTAACATACAAATATGTGTCAATTGTCTGTTTATGTTATCAGTAAGGCTTCTCGCCAACAGTAGGCTAATGGTAGATAAATTTTGAGGGAATCAGAAGTTATATGTGTGTGTGTGTGTGGGGGGGCAATGGGGGAATAAGGACTCATATATAACACCTTAATCAATAAAGAAAAAAAAAGTTATATGTGGATTTTTGACTGTGGGGGGTGGGGGGGGGGTGGGTATCCCTAATCCCCCGAGTTGTTCAGGGTCAACTGTATTTTCATTTTCATTTAGCTAACACAAAATCCAATAATTTCACTACAGAAACAAAAGCCAACTATCTACTCACCTAGCTCAAGGCTACTTTAAGCTCCATGTGCAGGCTATAAAAAATCTTCCCAACATTAAGTAAACTGTGATATTTTCACTTTTTCTTTTAGAAAACTAGAGACATGTCTTTATAACACAACCGCCCTGTGTAGTAGCGAATGATCAAGATGAAAGGACTCTACTAAAGTCAACTAAGGAGGAGAAGGGAGTAGTAGTAAGTCTTTGGTCTTTATGCTAATAAACACTCATCTCAGAGCCGCCTGCAATAGTGCACATGTATCATGTCACCTAAAAAGACCTGGGATCAAATACAGTCAGTCAGTGATTTAACTGCCCCAAGCGTTAACTATTTTCTTTGAACTGTTGCTTCATTATATTGAAAGATCTTGTCTAATTTTTCTAGATTATAAAGAATACATGACTTTTCATTTTCCCACCCCACATCTCACCAAAAAAATAATACAATACATACAAAAAAGTTTTCCACTTGAAATTCATAAGTATAGGGCTTTAAGGAGATAGACAGCCGTTCTTCAGAAGCCGGGCGGAATTCCATGGAGAACCGGCCACGCAGCGAAGGGGGAGGCTCTCTTGTCCACGTCAGTTCCCAGACAAAGAACACCGACTGCCGGCTGCAGATGTGCTGCAAGAGAGTCGGTGTCACTGCAGAGACAAAGCCACACTCCGCCAGCAATGCACATACATGTGCGCGCGCGCACGCGCGCGCGCACACACACACACACACACACACACACACACGCACACAGAAAAAGCCACAGTCTGTCAAAGACACACTTCCTGCAATGGGAACGCGGGTGAGCCGAAAAAGAGACCCCACAGAGCTCTGCTACTGACATCCAGAGTGTGTTGTGCTAAGTCCTGTACCCTCACCACTGCCCCCACTCCTCCTGCTGCCCTTGCCCTCAGAGCAGGATGCACAAGGTTGGTAAAAAGGTCTTAATTTTTTAAGATTTCCTAAGTTTCACAGCATAGGAGATGAAATAGCTTAAGGAATGTTTATTAGTATATAGTATCCCATACATTTCCAAAGTGGGAAATGCATCAACCAATTAAAAAGGAAATCTACATCCATGCCAATTACTTTGTATTTAACATTAAGTTAAATGAGGAACTAGCACTACTTCACACAAAAAGTCCATGCCTATAGCACAGCCATAAAATTGGGTAGTGTCAGCTGTTAGTTGGGGAAAAACCTTTGAAAATGCTAAAAATTAGGCAATCATTAAGAACCTTTGCTCTTCTAAACACTCAGCACTTACTGTCTAAAACGCATGTGACAAACGAACATGAAAAGCAAGGTCGGGATTCAGCCAGGCAGTGTGAGCTGGGTAAGACCCCTTTACACCAGCACCTCTGATTTCTTCCTGGGGCGCGGGCAGGCACTGAATGACAGGCAGAGTGGAGCAGCCACCATTCCCTGTCCACATGAGACTACGAATAAGCTTGTAGTTACATAAATCTGTACGCAGGGTAGGACAAGTGTAAGATTTAATTCTTCTAATGAGAATCCAATCCCTTCACTGTACCACTCGGCCCACAGAGTGGGGGTGGACATGCACGCTGCGGCACAAAGCTGCGGTTCCCAGCAGTCTCGGGTGCGTGGGATGCTTACTGACCACCAGCACGCCATTCTCTGGATGGAGAGGCTTCCTCTGCCATGTCCACCAACACGTGTGGGTGGCTCAGTCAGTACACCCTTGTTCTCCTGTGTTCTGTCGAGTTCATGCTCAATTCTGGAAGACGGTTACCTGCTGGGATTTTGTGTTCAACGGCAGTAGCTGCAGGTCAGTACTATCCCCAGTGTCTACAAGATCACTATCTGACAGGCGAAAGTCAAGTTCCGACAGATTCTGGACACAAACTTGAATATATTTCCTAAAGCAGAAAAACAAAAAATATGGCTTTGACATTTAAGAACTTTATGAAATATACTTTGGCTTTGTTAAGAAGACCCTCTCTGGGGAATCAAAAAAGTGACACAGGCCCTGGCCGGTTTGGCTCGGTGGATAGAGCGTCAGCCTGCGGACTGAAGGGTCCCAGGTTCAATTCCAGTCAAAGGCACATGCCCGGGTTGCAGGCTCGGTCCCCAGTGTGGGGCGTGCAGGAGGCAGCCAATCAATGATTCTCTCTCATCACTGATGTATCTATCTCTCTCTCCCATCTTCCTTCCTCTCTAAAATCAGTAAAAATATGTTTTAAAAAAAAGTGACACAGGAAAATAAATAAGAACAGGTTGTTACTTATATTCCTACTTTTGATTTCACATGTAAAAGGGTCAGAAAATATAAATCTTTCTAAGTGAACTATTTCTAAGGAAAAATGGATTAAAGAACATTCTGATTCGGATACAGTATTTCTACACAATTATAACTGAGTTCCCTAAACCTGCAATGGATCTAAATGAGTTACTAGGAAAGTAGTGATCACAAATAATGATTACTCACTGAGAAACTAAGTACAGGATTCACTGTAATTTCTGTTACAGGTAAAGAGGAGTTTTGAAAAGACAGTTCTTAAAGCAACTCAGTTCTGTTTAAAATTGTTTTGTTTTGTTTTTAAATGAAGAAGTTAAATGTCTTATTATTGAACTTTGTTTCCTGAAAGGCTGCTATTTCACTGTATAAAACAGCACCAGCAACCTCAGTATACTGCAAAATTAAGGTAGTATTGTTCGTCATCTGACACTGTAACAACTAACCAAAACTTTTCTCCACTGCTAGTTATTTCCAATCATTAAGTATTTTGACCCAAATCTAGAGACTAATGTAAGTACGTTACACTATTCTATAAAGGCTTACAATAATGTTATCCTTGAAATACATAATTTTTATAACTAGGTTTTAACACAGACAATTTCAGGAATTATGAATATTGTAATTGTAGCCTGGCCTAAAAATTATAGGGTGCTGCGAAAAGATGCATAATGTCTTTATCTGTAATCATTAGAAAGTTAGGGGTATTTTTTCCAATAGCATTGTTGTAGTTTCTTTTTTCATGGTATTACTAAAAGTTGTTATCTTCTACAAACCACTAATTTAAGACAACTATGCTAACTGAAGATGTTTCATGCTACTTTATTTAGGGGGTTTTATTTATTCCACTCTAAATATGGTTCTGAAACCTATATGTTCATGTTGACCAATGTCACCCCAATAAATTTAATTTTAAAAAAACTCACTACCTCACAGGTGAGCTCTAAGTATTTCACTATTTTGCTTAAAAATAAATCTTAAAAGTTCTCAAATAAATAAATATGATTCTGACATTTTTGTTTCCAAATTACCCAAATAAGCCCTGGCTGAAGCAGAAGGGGATATTACAATGATGGGCCAGGCTCACCTAAGCCCAGTGGTCATGTGAGCATCACTGACGGGACAACGGGAACATCTCCTGATGCAGCGACATATGAAGCACAGGACACATCTCAAAGATTCCAGCCTTTCCGAGGGCTGACTGTGAATCTGATCAAGCTTCAAGCACAGTGGTTCTCAACTGGCAGCAATTTCCCCACACACACTCCAGTCAGGGGACGTTGGGCAATGTCTGGAGACATTTTTTGGTTGTCACACTGGGGTGGGCAGGATGGGGAGTATCACTGGCATAAAGCAGTGAGATGCTAACACCCTACAATGCACAGGGCAGTGCCCAGAGTAAGTTATCGACCCACAGCATCAGCAGTGTTGAGGCTGAAAAGGCCTGCTCTAGAATTAGCTAGAGATGCTGGGGAAACTAGTTTAACAAACTCACAAGGATGTGACCAGGCAAATGCAGAATGCGCACCTTCCAGAGGACAACTGGCCCATGTTTGTCAATGGGTCATGGGCTTGAAGAACAAGGCAAGGACAGAAAGAAAGGTCTGATAATATCACGGGCACTTGGATGGATCCCCTCTCCCACAAACCAGCTGTGCAGTCCACTACTGAGACAGCTGGGGAGATCTCAGTATAGACTGGGTACTGTAGTGGACAATGGCATCATGGTCATGTAAGAAAATGTGCTCAAGGTCACCAAAGCCAAGCTCTCAACAGCAAGGGTCTCTATGTCAAAGAGCCTGCGACAGAAGTAGGGCCTCCCTTACCGTGTCCCGGCTGACAGCACAGCATGTGTGGTCCTGAAGGGTACGCTGAACGTCAGTGCGATGACAGTGGAGTAGATGGACCACGGGCACTCGATGGACACCTAGGAGAAACAGAGGGACACCCATTCAGATTACTCACCAATGGCACAGCACCACCACCATCCATCCAAGTCTGCGGGGGCTGCCAATTTCCTACATACTTGATGGCTTTACAATTCCTTATTCAGAAGGAAAACCCCACTAAACATATGCACAAACACAGGAGAGACACAAAGCTACATACACAGTCAAGAAAAATGGACATGGGACCGGCAGAATGTCCAGAATCGTCTCAATGGCTGCGGAGCAGAGGCTGCAGCAAGCACATAAGCCACACCTCGCTATCCTCCCACATGTGGCCGTGATGCTAAATGTAATTTTTTACTGTGCAGGAAGTTATGACAAAGTGCTTTTAATCACTTATGTCTAGATGATATTACTCAGTCATTAACTATTAAAAAATTAAATGAATTATTCAAACACTTAACCCACATGACGCTGAATGCAGAGCTGAAAACCAATCAAGGCACAGTGTGGACAAAGCTATTAATTCCTGTAAGGGCAGAAACCAGGCCTCAAGCTTCGATTTATTTCCCTCACTTAACAAATATATTGAATATGGAAACTCACTCATTCAGCGTGACTATATGCTCTTAATTGAAATAAACATCATCTTTGTCTCCTGAACTCTGTATCAGGTGAGGGAAAACATTTCAAAGACTGAAAAATAAAAACATTATTCTTTAGGTGCCACTGGTCTGATATTCTATGCCTCTCTTTAAAATGACTGCATTTCTTAGCCTTTTGTGCATATACTTTTTAAAACTTGTCATTTAAACTAAAACAAAAAAACAGTTCAACCACTGCTCCCACCTACTACCACCAATCTGTTTTCTGTATCTGCAAGGTGTTTCTGAATATTTTTTAGATTCCACATTTAAGAGAGAAGATACAGTATTTCCCTTTCTCTCTCCGATTTATTTCACTTAGCATAATACCACTGAGATCCACTCGTGCTGCTGCAAATAGGAGGATTTCATTCCTTTTTATGGCCAAATAATACTCCACTGTGCGTATCACTTCTTTACCCATTCATCCATAAATGGTTCTAACAGTTTTTTGATCAAGTCTTTAGGATTTTCTATATATAAGATCATGTCATCTGCAAATGGTCAATTTCTTTTCTCCCTTTCCAATCTGTATGCCTTTGATTTCTTTTTCTTGACTAACTGCTCTGACTTAGACATCCAATACTGTTGTAAAAAAGAGTGGTGCGAGTGGGTATCCTCGTCTTGTTCTTAATCTTAGGGAAAAAATTTACAGCTTTTTACTGCTGAGTATGATATTAGTTGTGGGATTGTCATATCGTCTTCATTAAGCTGAAGTATGCTCCTTCAGTACCCACTTTGTTGAGAGTCTTTATCATAAATGGATGCAAATTCTGTCAAATGCTTTTTCTGCATCTATTGAGATGATCATGTAATTTTGTCCATTTTGGTGATGTGTACCACACCAACTGGTGTGCAGATTTGAACCCACCTTGCATCCCTGGAATAAATCCCTCTTGATCATACAGGGATTTATGATCCCATATGGTTGTTGCATCTGGTTTGTTAACATTTTGTTAAGGAGTTTTGCACCTATCTTCATCAGGAATGTTAGCCTGTAATTTTCTTTCCTATGGCATCTTTTCTGGTTTTGGTATCTATCAGGGACTCATAAAATAAGTTTGCAAGTGCTCCTTCCTCTTGTACTTTTTGAAAGAGTTTGAGCAAGACTGGCATTAATTCTTCTTTGAATGTTTAGTAGAATTTACTAGTAAAGCCATCTTGTCCTTTTGTTGGGAGGTTTTTCATCACTCATTCAATTCCTCACTAGTAATGAATCTGCTTAGATTTTCTATTTCATATGATTCAGACCTGAAAGGTTGTATATTTCTAAAAATTTATGCATTTCTTCTAGGTTGTCCAATTTGTTGAAATATAATTGTTCACCATAAACCTTTTTGTATTTCTACAAATTTATCCATTTCTTCTAGGTTGTCCAATTTATTGGCATATAATTGTTCACCGTAGAATCCTTTGTATTTCCATGGTATTTGTTTCTATCCCTCCACTCTTTTTCTCTTGGTGAATCCAGCCAAAGGTTTGTCAATTTTATCTTTTCAAAGAACTCTTAATTTTAGTGATTTCTGCTATTGTCTTTTTAGTCTCTCTCATTTATTTTTACTCTAATTTTTATTTCCTTCCTTATACTAACTCTGGGCTTTGTTCGTTATCTAGTTCCTTCAGGTACAAGGATGGGTTGTTTGAGACTTTCTTGCTTCCTGAGATAGGCAATTATCACTCTGAACTTCCCTCTTAAAACTGCTTATGCTGCAGCCCATAAATCTTGGTATGTTACATTTCCATTTTCATTTGTCTCAACGTATTTTTTTGGTTTCTTCTTTGACACATTGGCTGTTCAGTAGCAAGTTGTTTAATCTCCACATATTTGGGAATTTTCCAGTTTTCTTCACGTAATTTCTAGTTTCATACCGTTGTGGTTGAAGAAGATGCCTGATATGATTTCAACTCTCTTAAATGTATTAAGACTTGTGATCTAACATGATCTACCTTGGAAATCTTCCGCATGCACTGGAGAAGAACATGTATTCTTTTGCATTTGGATGGAATGCTCTGCATACGTGTTAAATTGATTTGCTCTAGCATGTCTAAGAGCAACATTTCCTTACTGATTTTCTATTTAGATGGTCTATCTATTAATGTAAGTGGGGTAGTAAGTCCCCTACTATTATTGTATTGTTATCTACTTCTTCCTGTTAGTATTTGCTTTATATATTTAGGTATTCCTATGTTGGGTATATAAATGTTATATTTTCTCTTTGTATTGATCTATTTTATTATTATGTAATGTCTCTTATTAAAATCTTTGTTTTAAAGTCTATTTTGTCTAAAATCAGTAGAGCTACTTCAGCTTTCTTTTGATATCTATTTGCATGGAATATCTTTTTTCATCCCTTCACTTTCAGTCTGTGTGCATCCTTACATCTAAAGTGAGTCTGTTATCAGCAGACCTGCTTAAATTCTAATTTGGTAAAAATGCTACTGGGATACTGTAAGTTTCAATTTCTCATGGTCAGTTTGGACTGACAAATGGCTTTGGTTCATTTTACAGATCAATAATTATTTCTCCCATTCAAGTACTAACCAGGCCCGACCCTGCTTAGCTTCCAAGATCAGACGAGATCGGGCGCGTTCAGGGTGGTATGGCCGTAGACTCAATAATTATTTCTAAGGGTAGTTCCAATTTCTTATTAGCTCTGAGGAAAGAAGTATTAATACAGTTCATTGAAAGGAGGCTATATAGTAGAGTGATTAAGGTAGTGGTTCTCAAACTTCCTAATGCAGTGACCCTTCAATACAGTTCCTCATGTTGTGGTGACCCCCAATTTCATTGTTACAATTTGAACATAATTAAAGCATAGTGATTAATCACACAAAAAAATAAAATAAAATAAAGTGAGTCTGTTATAGGCAGCATACAGATGGGTCTTGACTTTATTCATGCAGCCACAAGAATACACTTCTACACCTGAGCTGGTCAGAAGCCCTCATAACCGATATCTGTGTTACAAGACACAGACATACCTGGAATCAACACAATGCTAGCAACACATTGCGTGAGCTGATGGGCTGTGGATCGGGGACCAAAGTCATGGATTGCTCAAAACACTGTCAATAAATACCAGCACCAAAGCAGAGTTTTTTCCTTGCTAAGTTTGATGTGACACCTCAGTGGACAGAAACAAGCACACCAAGGCACATAACTCCCTCTAGCCTAATCACTAGGACAAACAGACTACGGGCCCAAGGTTGCCTCCCTTAAGCAAACGCTATCTTTCACAATAAACTGTCCTTCCCTCTTGAGCTGGGATAGGAAAGTTAGAGCTGTCTGTCTTTGTCTCTCCAAGATGTACCCATTATCAAAGGTGATTCACAGGTATTAGTGCTAAACCCAACAAGAGTGCGCGGCATCAGGAACTGGCAATCTGCCACTTCAACCGAATCATCTCTTACGCACTGGCTTTCAGAACCAGCAGGACATGACCCTCCTTACTTTGTGGTCTGTGGTAGCCATGCAGTGGTCGGCTTTCTGTGTGTCCTTAGGCTTCCTCTGGGCCTCCGTCATCCCCAGCATGGTGCTCCCCCCCTCCCCTCCAGCTGCTGGAGCTGAAGGTAAAGACAGAACTTCCAGTTCAAATTCGATCATGTGGTATGCAGGCGCTGCAGGCAGACTGATGCTGGTGACCTTGTCAGACGACTGAACTCGGAGTGATGCGTCAGAAGCCTTTTCTAGGAAAGATAGAAAAAGTCACTTCAAACACATTCCTTCTGTTTCCTTGTTCCTTTTTCTTCTAGCAGGTGATGGGCCCAGCAGTGAAGTGCCAGCCCAACTCCTGCTGCTCCTATACACATAAAAGCACAGAAAGGACTAAGGTGGGACTGAAGAGGCAGGAAAATCAGGCACAAAGCCCCCTAAGACAGGGTCACACTGCATGAAAGCCAGCTGGTCCCAGGCCAGAGAGCTGTCATTGTGCTCAGTCTGAATACAGAAGAGCATTGTGTGTGTCCCTGCACAACGTGCTCCCTCCCAGAAAGGGAGCAGCGTCCTTCCCTCCATAACTCACAGCTGACCACCGGGAGGACAGACTGTCCACTGCCTAAAAAGGCCGATTTACTTTTGCTTTTTGGTGAGGAAAGTGGGGAGGGTTGTAGGAGGCTAGAGGCCCGCAGGGCGTCACTATTAAGCACAGGCCCATGCTGCATCCGAAGTCCTAGCAGGGTCAGCACCACCTGGCAGCGAGCACATGCACGGCTCTGTTTATCCTTCCCATGTGTAACGCCCCATCCAGGGGCAGGGTCACTGCCCACCCCAGGCAGGATGCTGCCAGGAGAAAGTTGTGGACAGAAGCAGGCCTCAGGTGCTAACTAAGGATGAAAGGGATGACAGCTCCTTACATCCCCATGATCTGCACGGCAAACAATGCTGAGAGTCCACCTGCTAGGTGACCACCCCTTACCTCTCGTGTTAGAATAGATCACAGCTTTGTTCTCTGCGTGACACAGGATGAGCATGGCTTCCACATTGCTGAGTTGGAGGCTGTCCCCGTTTTTCACTGTATAATGGCCAGTAGTGACAGTGAACTTGACCTTCTGAGGAATACCAGCTAAAAGGCTATCTAAAGGGGAAAAGACTGCACTTAGCATCACTCTCACCCAAAAATAGCAATGGAGGAACTAGTATGAGGCTAAAATACAGTTTTTTTAAAAAAATAAAAACAACAAAAAAGCACTGTTTTTTCTACTAGAAAAGATTTTTTCACTTCAGATACTCCTCAAATTCACTGTTTCCATCCCTCCACTCTCACTTTAATCTCAATTACACGGACTGCAGGGTTGCGGGGTCCTTGCTGAGACTAAGAGAAGCTTTGAGCCTGAGGTGTCTGTCTCATCACCACGTTGGCTAAGAGTTAGGGATCACAGTGGCAACCATGTCTATGAGGGGCTCAAATTTTATCTGCCAATAAGTTAGTAAGAGACAATCAGATAATGACACCGAAGAACAGATTCATGAGACTTGGTCTTTTAGCTCAGTTGGTTAGAGCGTCGTCCCGATAGCCAAGGTTGAGGGTCTGATTTCTGGTCAGGGCACATACAAGAATCAACCAATGAAAGTTTAATAAGTGGAACAATAAACTCATGTTTCTCTCTCTCTCAAATCAATAATTTTTTTATTTTTTATTTTTAGAACAGACTGATGAAATTGCATGTGCTATTGCTATTCAGAATCTTCTTTGGATGTTTCAGATTAGGCCTTCAAGATCTTTGGCTTAAAAACAACTCAGTTAAAGACATGGCTATTGGTTTCTCTTAACATGAAAATGAGCTAAGGTTTCTGAGAATCCATCCCACTCCAGGGAAGGCGGAAGGAAGAAGGCAAGAGATAAGAAACACGGAAGAGAAAGAAACAGACAAACCAGAAGGTGGGAAGGCAGGGGCACGAGGAGGGAGGGGCTGCAGCAGGGAGGCGTGAGCACAGCTGGCTGGTCTCACCGGGCACATTCCAGGCTCTGCCAGCAACAAAGCTCAGCCTTTTTCACAAAAGGTTCTCTGACATAGAATCATTTGAGAGACTGCTGTGTTCAGCATCTGAGGCCTTTCCTGATGGCCATGGGAGAAGTTTAAAAACACAAAAATAGAAAGTATGGGGAGATTCAATAGAAAAAAATGCTTTCTTTGATTTTTTTTTCAAATGGAAGAAATAAGCCAATAAATACATTGTTCCAGCCTGAACAACTAAGACATTCTGTTTCACTGTTTTAATTGATGTGTGGTTTTAAATCATTTGTTTACACCAATTCTTTCTAATTTTTGAAATTAAGATCAACCAAAGGACTTACATGCAAGCATACAGGTCTAACCAATGGACACAGACAACAGGGGGGTGAGGGCATGAGTGGGGGAGATGGGGGTTAATGTGGGGATAAGGACACATATGTAATAACTTAATAAAAAATTATAAAAAAAGAACTTAACAAAGAGGACAACAGCTTTGAATTTCTCAAATACTATGCTAGGAGATCAAGAAATTATATTTACTTATTAAGTTCTCTGTAGTTGACATTAACTGATAGCTCATTTTTCTCTCATTTTTTTATGTTTGGATTTACCACGCTTATTAAACATGAAAGTTAGCATTTACAGAACGCAAATATTCGATGAACAGAAAAGTCACAGCCGGGCAAGATTTCTTTGATGCTACCCCAAACATCTCTTACAGAGGAATCCGGCTACACTGTGCTGCAAGTCCATTGGTGCAGAAAGCCCTGCTTTCAGACTCCTCCAAAAAGGAGTGAAGTGCAAACCAGAACTCCACAATCCCAGCTTTGTGCAGCCCACTCACCGGCCAGTGGCTCCACGTGCAGCTGCGGCTCCTGGGAGTACACATCGTACTGCGCCAGCGGGTAGAGGTGCGGAAGTACGAAGCACACTGGGCCCGCCGAGGCGCACAGCTGCCGCAGCGTGTATGTTCCAGGCTCCTTGGCCTAGGGTCAAATCAAGCACTTGGAAAGTCGTCACCCACTCTCGCAATTGTGAGCACCCGAAGAGCAGGAGGTACCATTATCCCTGAATTGATCCTTCTTTTACCCTCCTTATCCTACTGCTCTGTGCTCACATGTCTACAGGCAGGCTGTGCAAAGGGCCCTAAAAACTTCTACTGATGTCTTTCTGAGTAATTGGGGCTTCAACTTGACTTCTAATAATGAATTTTCAATTCAATAAACTTTATATGTGGCATTCTCTCTGAATGCATGAGATATAAAACCTGCTCTCAGACTAGACTAAAACACATGTGACAAATAGCTGTCCTTCCCAGAGGTCACATCCCTGATTAGCAGGGGTTATAGGACACACTGCATGGGAGACTGTCAGAGTGCATCAGAAGCACTGCTTTGACAGCCATGAGTCGCAAAAGGAAAATAAACTTTAACATCAAGGATGCTACCTTCTTTGAAATCTCATTTTAACAAATGAGGGTATATTTTAAAACAAAGGCAAAAAATCTAAGTCCAGTGAGAACCCAACTATGTTAAGACCTTCATTCAAAAGTTATCGATTGCCTTAAAACTGTATAAGTATAAAAATTATCTTAACTGTCAGTCTATTTTTCTTTAAGGATAAAACATTACCAAGGTTAAAAGAACAGAGGCCTCCACTTGCCTCCCACCATAGTTCAGACAATGCTTGCAGGCCAGCGCCCCCTGCTGACCACCTTTGAAGTCACCTCCCCAACTCAACACACACCTGTGTCCTGAAGGTTATGGTATTGGCCCCTGGTTCCAGAGTCACACCGCAGCACTTCAGCACAGGGGCCCCGTCATCCAGAGCCACCCCTGAGGGCGTGTCCAGAGCAGTGCTGCTTTCCTGCCGTCTCAGGAGCATGTGAACGTTTTTGCATATAATCCCCGTGGTGTTCAAGGAGTTATCGGAAGGGCTTCTCTCAAACATCTCATACAACTCCAGAGCCGGTAAACTGTTCTGGGACGCGGGGAAAGGCGAGGTCTCCATTGGAAAGTTAATAATCCCATTGGACGTCTTGTGCTTGGTAAGCCACTCAGCAGTCTTCCGGTAACTGTTTTTCTCGATGCTGAAGTGGACGCTGATGGCAATCTGGTCCATGTGGACAGGGACGGGCATCTGACTGCATACAGTTATCTCCACGGATAAAACACCACCCACGTGCACCACGGCATTGGAGGGAGTAAAACGGAGATCTCTCAGGTGTGCAAAGGAATGCATAGGGAGTACGACTTTGTGACCTGCAAATACATAGCACCATATTTTTCTTCCCAAGTCACACTTCTAGAAGATGCAGAGACAGCAGGACCTTGGTTACCATTGGGCCAACTGGAGTATGCTCAACATGAGAAGCAAGAAGTAATGAAGTTCAAATGAGACAGTTTAAAACTACCCAACCTCATACCATCTTCACACACCAAGAATTACTTTGTCAAAAGCAGAACATAATCAAATGCTTAGATAACGCCTGGAAATCATAAAACCTGAAGAAATAATGGTTTCTAAGTTCTGTTTTGATAAACCAAAGAGAAATACAGGTCAACTCTTCAATTTCAAAGCATTTTGAATGGGAGAGGGAGGGAAAGAGGGAGGAGGAGGAAGAGGGTGAGGGGGAGGGGAGGGGAGAAGGAAACATTGATCAGCTGCTTCCTACTGGGGATCAAGTCCGAACCTGGGCATGTGCCCTGACCAGGAATCGAAGCAGCTCCCTTTTGGTGCATGAGATGACGCTCAACCAACTGATCCACACTGGCCAGGGCCAAAACAACATTCTTAAATGGTCCAATTCCTACAGCTGTTTCAAGGAATTCCACCACTTTCCACCTCCATAACAAAATTCCCAAATGAAGATGTCCACCCACCCCTGCATATCGGGAAGCAAACCCAGGTGCTTGCGGCCTATGACGTCAGCCCACTGAGCAAGGAGCCCTGCCTCCTGAACTGCAGAGGGCCAGTGCAGCCCACCCCACAGTCACTAACCAAGAGGAACCCACTGCTTTCTCTGACCTCCTTTCTACAAGCACCTGGTTAGTCTAGAAAATCCACAGGGCTGCCATACTGAGCAATGGTATTTATTAAACACTAATCAACAAAAGAACCTGCTGATGGTGATGCTATAAAATCACACAAAAAATAGCGGATGACCTCGGAATAGCCGATTCACACAGAGATACCAAAGAACGTTGGCAGGAAAGACATAACTGCACAGTCTCACATCTATGTCACACACAGCAGACGTGGCACAAGGCTCTACCAACAGCTAGTTTGGGCCCATTAAAGAACCTAAGCAGACCAACTAATCAAGGCCATGTTGCTCCTGAGAAACCCATCCGAACAGCTCAATGTGAGTGAAACACGCCAGCAGTCAATGACCATATGGACCTGAAGCCAAACCTATGAAACACTGGCTTTCCAGTAGTTAGTAACTGCTATGGACTGAACTGTGTTCCCCCCACACTCTAAAGCTGAAGCCCCAAACACCCCTCCCTCCTTCCATGTAAGCACAAGTCAGGAGGAGAGGCCTCATCAGAAACTAACCCTGATGGCATCTGGTCTCAGATTCCAGCCTCCAGAGCTGTGAGACAATGTACATCTGCGGCTCACACATCCAGTCCATGGCATTTTGTGATGGCCACCACAGCTGACCAAGACAGTACTATTTTAGCCCTGGCCGCTTGGCTCAGTGGTTGGAGTGTCAGCCCACGGACCAAAGGGTCGTGGGTTCGAGTCCCAGTTAAGGGCATGTGCCTCAGTTGCAGATTCGATCCACGGCCCTGGTCAGTGTGAAAAGCAACCAGTTGATGTGTTTCTCTCACATCAATGTTTCTCTCTCTCTCCCCCCCCTCCCTCCCTTTCACTCTCTCTAAAAATAAATAGGAAAAATATCCTTGGGTGAAGATTAAAAAAAAAAAAAAAAGACAGTACTATTTTAAGTACTCTTTTTGATAAACAAAACCCCAGGAGCTAAGTGTTATAATAAATTTAATCTTACCACACAGCATTAGCTAGAAAATATATTTGCCAAAAGTTTTAGCTTGAATCTTAGCCTTTCGGAACAACCTTTCTGTTGGACACACCCATGAGGAAACACTGAACAAACTCCAGAAGGTGGGACAGTCCATGAAACAACTGGCTAAATGTCCAAAGGTCAGTGTTTTACACACAACCAATGAATGTGGGCCATCCATACAATGGAATATTATTAGCCATAAAAAAGAATGAAATACTGACACATTACAACATGGATGAATCTTGAAAACATTATGCTGAATGAAAGAAGCCAGTCACAAAAAACTACATGGTATATGATTGCATTCACATGAAATATCCAAAATAGTATCTAGAGACAGAAAGTGGATTGTGGTGATGTGCACATATCTATGAATATACTAAAAGGGGTTGAATTGTACACTGCAAAACAGTGAATTTTATGGTATGTAAATTCTATCTCAAAACAGCAGTGACATTAAAAAACTTTGATCAGTGTCTTGAAAAAAAAAAAGATGGGAAAAACGTTTAAATTAAAAGAGAATTCAGATACAACAATCAAATGTAATATATGATCCCTGATTAGACTCCACTAAAAATAATGTCAAAAAACAATGAGGAGATTTGAATTTGAGCTACTGAGTACCAGGAAGTTAGAACCCTGTCAATTTGGGCATGGTTAGGGGGCCGCCCTTGTTCTCCAAGACGCATGCTACACTGTTTCAGGGTGAAGTGTTATACTTGGTCTGAGGTTGCTTTAAAGTTCAGCAAAAAGAAATATTTAGATACATGTTTGCTACACAGCAAAGTGTTAGTAGCTGTTGAATCTAGGTGGTTAGCATACATTATACATTGTGTACTCTTTTTGCTTTTCTGTAACACTGAAAATGTTCACAATAAAAAGCTTTAACCATTGGTCTTACCTGAGCTGTCTGTCTGTTCACTGGCAAAGTTGAGTATCTCTTGGCAGAAGTATTTTCGTTCCTCTTCAGTTAAGTGATGATCACTGGCTAAAAGGCTGCTGGTCTGAAGGTAGCTGGAGTGGAGAGTCAAAGGGCCAGCACAGAGGACCTTATACCAAGGGGTGCTGCATGCAAACAGCTTCTCCAGGCCCCAGAGCTTTCAAAGTGCAGTTTAACAGGTATTTCCCCACCTCCTCCTTTTTTTTTTAATTATTAGGAATTCAGCCCAGCTCAGTGGTTGAGCACGGACTCAAGAACCAAAAGGTCACAGGTTCAATTCCCAGTCAGGGCACATAACCCGGATTGCTGGCTCAATTCCCAGTAGGGGGTGTGGAAGAGGCAGTCAATCGATGATGTTTCTCAACAAAGTTTCTATCGTTCTATGCCTCTCCCTTCCTCTCTCTCTAAAAATCAATAAAAACATATATTTTTTAAAAAGTATTAGGAACTCAGAGATCAAATGTGAGGACTAGGCATTTAACTTATATTTAACATGGTACCCATGTACAGGTTGGCTTTTTCTCTCCTAATTATTAGGTGTTTATTAAACACTCAATTGTAGACATTGTTGCTGTTTAAACAAAAACAATTTTCCTATTTCATGAAAATGCTAGACTTAAAGGATACTTCTCAATCTGTCCAAGGTGTTTTTGACATTCAGCCAGCTGCTTCCTTGTGTGTGTGATAGGCAGTGCCCAGCCCTCAGCCAGGTAATTCTTCAGTGCTCCTTGAAGATAGGTTTCTGCCTTCTGTGGAGACTTTTTCTTCCTTGCAAATCAACAAATAGAAGCTTTCATTATGGTTCATGATAATCAACAAACTTAGACATGATTTTTATGACCTGCTCTCCACCCTTTCCAGCCCTCCACAATGACCTTCGTACCATCTTAGACAGTCCTTCTCTGAGACGCGCTCTGGTCTGAGAAAGAGCACCAGATCAGGAATCCATCTCTGGGCCTGAAAATGGACTCATGGCGATGATGATCCCACACCACTTGCCCAGCATCATACACTAGTCGAAGAACTTTAATAATTGAATCTCAGGAGAAGAAAGTGAGGGCACTGTTCACTACCTCAAGCTGACATATAAGACTACCAAGGCTAAGAGAAGGTGAAGGTACATAGCTAGTTAGGGAGGAAGCTACGAAATCAGGGCTTCATGCCACCTACCTACTGAAGATAGGAAATAAGGAAGCAGTCTATTGGCCCAACCAAGAGGGAAGCTTGGGCAAATAGCACTGAGCAGGTTTCCAAGATTTACAGAGAATTATGAAGAATTTAATAGCAACACTTATCACTCAAGAGAGGATCTTCTGGATTTAAACCTTCATGATGTTCCGAATAAACCAAAGTTGAAAGCATAATTAGCAAGAGCTTGCCAAAGCTTCCATGACAACATGGGTCCCCTGGCCCTCACCAAAGGGCTGGGACCACCGAACTCACGGGACAAAGGCTAAGGCTAAACAGGCATCCTTGGAAGACACCCCGTCTTTACTGCCCTACTCTTGAAGCAATGACATTTCTCAAATTCTCAAATAAAATAAAATGTAAACCTATCAAATGATGTGTTAGTTTTTCTACACTTTTATGGTCCTCTCCCATTCCACCCCTTTTTAAAGAGATCCAAACCTTCAATACTTCTTCAGTTACTATCTCTAGCCAAAGATTCTTACATTCTAGAGTTGAAAGTCTACAGACCATCATTCAGCCCCCAGAGATGGAGGCCCTGCCACCTAGCTAGTATGTGGCCAAGGTGAAACCAGGACCTAACTGTCTGATTAGCCACTGTAGCACCTGGCCTCAGAGCAGACTAATGCCCAGGTGGGCACCACTCACAGCATCTGTAGACACGGCTCCTTTGCTCCACTAATAACTTACTCCTGAAATACACTAGATCAGTGGTTCTCAACCTTATGGCCCTTTAAATACAGTTCCTCATGTTGTGACCCAACCATAAAATTATTTTCGTTGCTACTTCATAACTGCAATGTTGCTACTGTTATGAATCATAATGTAAATATCTGATATGCAGGATGGTCTTAGGCACCCCTGTGAAAGGGTCGTTCGACCGCCAAAGGGGTCGCGACCCACAGGTTGAGAACCGCTGCACTAGATGGAGGCTCAACAGAGCCAATCCAGCCTGACTGTTGCTAAACAGTGACTGGCTAGCTGCTCTAAGCAAAGCTGGAAAACTTAATGTCACTTAGAAGATCTATGAACCCCTTTTGCAGCCGCTTCAACCAGTTGAAATAAATTATTCTTCTGTGTTTCACCTAATGAAAGTACTACAGATTTCAAGACATCATTTCAAACACACATTTCTTTTGAGAAAACTTAAAAATCTTTTCCCTTATAATGCATATTTCTTTCCAATGCTTTCAAATAGCAATGACACTGCCAGCCGGGATTTCTCCTTTGTGGCAGGCCAGTTTTATCAAACACATGAGAAATATGCTGTTTTGAGTTTTTCTGTGAAATCTGAGTCTAAAGCTGGAGCAAGACTGGGAATACTCCTTGTATCACTCAGTCATGGTCATCCTCTCTCCCAACATAATACATGCAGTTACTTTACATCACTGGCCTCCAGGCTTTCAAACTCCTAGGAGGCATTTAACATAAACTAGAGAAAATGCTATAGAACAAAATATTTAGGAATCTACACTTCAACTTAGTAAACACTGGATGTAGAATCTTAAATATTTCCTCATAATTCTTTAACTGAATAAATGTAATTATAATACTATATCTTACATATAATACTTACATATGTACAATGTTATATATACTACATAAGATCATTATGTTAATTAAGTAAAAGGAATGCAAAGATCAGTATCAGCTATTAAGAATAATAAGCTGAAAATCTCTCCATTTGGTTTTAAGAAATTGAAAAAAATGATGATGATTGGTTAACAAATTCTAATCTTTCATTCTATAAATATATGTACACTTCACATTAACTCCATACATAACAAATCTTTTCTTACTACAGGTGTGAAATATCTGAAATTCAAAGAAAATCAATTACATGTAAAATTCTGCCAGATCCTTTCCAACAAACTTAGCAGATCGAATCCTCCCAATACTTGTATACATTTCAATGGTAGCGTGGGACAGATCCTGTGGGAAAATAAAACACCACATAATGTTGTACTTTAATTTTAATGCTAGACACATCCCACATTTATTTACCCAAAGCTGAAGCAAAGGAGTTATTAAATAACACATTATTTTTACTTTGCATCTACTTTTGTATTGAGTTTTTATATAATGTGATTTATTTATTATTCTTTAAAATATATTTTTATTGATTTCAGAGAGAGAAAAGGAGAGGAAGAGATAGAAACATTAATGAGAATCATTGATTGGCTGCCTCTTACATGCCCCCTACTGGGGATGGAGCTGGCAACTCAGGCATGTGCCCTTGACTGGAACTGAACCTGGACCCTTCAGTCCGCTGGCCAACTTGCTCTATCCACTGAGCTAAACCGGCTAGGGCATATAATGTGATTTATACAAGATCATTAACTTGTACATAAAATTAAGCTGTATAATAAAAGAAATACAAACCCAGCAGGCATATAATATTTAGCTTGTCAACGTACTTTCTGTATATGGGTAACATTTCTAGTGTTTTTTTTCACTCTTTGGGTAACAGGGACAAACTATTAGAAGCCACCATCTAATACTCTTGAGTTAACCATGACTCAGGTATGCAGTTGACTCACCCAGCTTCTACCTATACTGCTTTGTAAGGTTCCAAATTTAAATCCTTTAAAAGCAAGCACAATAACTCTGTTTAAGTCCAAATTATTCCTCTGCCCATGGAAAACCATTCACTATCCTCTCTTACAAATTCTATTCTACTGAATTAGCAATGCCATTTTAAACAAACTTATAAATGTCTGAAGATAAGTTTATGCCTAAGTATGGCCCCATGAGTACTAGTAAACATTTAATGAACAACAGCTATTCTAGGTTTTACCCACAACTCCCTAGGGCACCAAAGAAACTGAAAAGGCCAACAAGAAGGGGGTCCCAAATTCCAGCTCATTCCCAATTCACAAGGTCACAGAGCAGCAAAAAGTCTTCTAGAGCTGGGTTTTCTGTCACAGGTAGACAGGGAACAACATATAAAATACTTACTAAGTAGTGTTTTTCAAAAGCTTCTACTGATGACAATGCTTCTTTGAGTTTCTTATAAGGACTCTGAGCTGTGTTGGCTTAAACAAAAAAGAAATAAAAGTCCTAATTCATCTTCACCATTTCAGGACACATGAGTTTACAGTGCCGCTCACCTGCTACAGGCAGATGACTTCATCTGACACTTGTAGAGACTACAAACATAGCCATGCAGGCTGAAACTACATAATTACCTATATTCTTGTCCAATTAATAAATGCATGAAATAGTCTAAACCCTTCATATAATTTTTTTAAAAAGCTTTGAGATTATAATTTTTTAAAGTATATATTACAAACCCTCCAATGAATTACATATTGCCAAATGATCTGAGGTGGTCTCCAGGTGAGACAGAGCAATATTATACATTTTCTCTTGTAAATGTATTCAATTTAGTAGGAGTCCTTTCAGTTCTTGGATTACAGGGACAAACTATTAGGAGTCTGTCCCTGTTATGCTAAATCATACTCATCACTATACTTGTACCCACAGGAACTAGCAATGCTCCCTTACAAGTGTTTTTATTACCTAGGAGTAATTTACTGAGGAAAATCATTTGTCTGGTCGTACTGTTAGAACACTAGCTTATTTAGTAATTCACAGGGAAACTGGTGCATTTAAATGTCACATGGGTTATAAAGTCATAATCAGCTCATGTAAGCCTGTGAGAAGCTCAGACACAGTTTTGAGAAATCTTCCAACAATTTCTTAAATAAGTTCTAACATTTCTTTATGTTACTAAAAGGTAAAATATCTGGTCAGCTATTCATGAGTACAATATCCTAAATGGTAATTATATTGTTAGAACTTGAGTTACATGTGCCAAGTTACAACCTACATTTTATTACTTTCCACTGCACTACGTGCACAAGTGCATCTCAGAAAGTACCTGTTTCAGGTCGCTCAGCTCCCAAACCTGCCAAAAGATCAACTGTCCTATTGAGGTCTTCTGAGTTGGGTCCTTTTTCTGACACAAGTCCACACAGGTAGCCCAAGGATTTTAGCTGTTGAGATAAACGCACAATTTCACTTAATTTGCCATAAGAGTCAGCAGAGAACTTATACATTTAAATATAAAAATTAAAATCCAACTACATTTTAGAAAAAAAAATTAGCTTTCCATCTAAATAATTCTTATCTGGATATAAAGATATACTTATTGGGATCATTTCACACTCCTACCTTCAACACAGTAATTCTCAGAGTGTCTCTGAAGTTGGTAATTCTCAGCTTATGCCATGCACCTGCTTACGCTCTCCCAAGTTTTCAAGGCCTCCCGCTCAATCTGCATCCCTGTGACCCCACTCCAGCAGGCCCTCGTGCTGCACACACGGGACCACACTGTATTTCTTACGTTTCACACTTCATCCTTCTTTGTAGACCCCGTCCCCCAAAATTGCTGACAGAGAACCACACCTTCAGCACAAGCATGACAAGTGTTTAATCTGTGCTGAATAAAGTGGTACAAGTAGGAACCATTTAATCAAGACACGTCCTAAAGTAACTAGAACCCATATAGTGACTGAGTGAACAACACTTCTTCAAACAGCTTAGTCCATCCACCCCCGAGAGGCACAGCTCACAGACAATGCCCACGTCTGCATTCAGGGGCAGTTACCTTTTCTGTGGCATAGCTCCATAAACCCACAGTGTGGGCAATGTTCGAGTCTATCTGCGCCCGATCACAGCAGCCTTCTATCCTCTGCAACACCTCCAGACAGCTTAGAAACACCCAGCAGTCCAGTGCGCCAGGCGGGACGGAGACCTGGGGGGTACAAGAGCGGGCACGTGAGGAGGGCACATGAGGAGGGCACTCAGGGAAAGCATGCAAACCCACACGTTCTAGTCTGCCCCTTCAAGCAGCTACCCAGTCTACTGGTGCTGTCACCTGCCAAGCTACAGGAAAGAAAAAGGGGACAATAACAATAATTATATCAGTTCACGTCCAAAGAGAACGAAGTGATCTATGTCCAAATACCTGATTTGGTTCTCTATTTCAGATGCTGATGAGTGATTTGGCAGAGATATACCTTTCACTCACAGAGTTTTTAAAGCTTATGAAGAAAAGAATCCTACAAGGCCAACTAGCATCACTCTAAATTTGCAACCTGGTCATATCTGGGTTCGAAGAGCAGATATTACAAAGAAAAGAAACTAAGATCTCAGATGACCGCTGGGTCACATTTTAGAAAGATCATATTCAATACTAGAAATCTAAATATTAAGTAAATATTAGATGATACTTAGGAATTACTGTTAATTTTTTTAGGTGATCATGTTTCTAAAAAAGAGCTCCTGTGGATTAGATACACACCGAAATATTTACACACAAACAAGACATGATATCTAGGACTTGCCGAAAAAATAACTCAGGAGAAAGCAGACAGGGACTTAGATGGCATAAAAATTGGCCACCCGCCCAGCTAGCGTGGCTCAGTAGTTGAACATCAATCCATGAACCAAGACGTCATGGTTCGATTCCCAGTCAGGGCACATGCCTGGGTTGCTGGCTCAATCCCCAGTAGGTGGCATGCAGGAAGCAGCAATCCATGTTTCTCTCTCGTGGATGTTTCTATCTCTCTACCTCTCTCCTTTCCTCTTTCTAAAATCAATAAAGACATATTAAAAAAATAAAACTAGACTTTAAAAATTGACCACGTTCTGGTTGGGGACTGTGGTAGCTAGTGATGGGTACCTAGAAGTTCATTATATTATCCTCTCTACTTCTGTACATATTTGAGCTGTCCCATTAAAAAACAAAACAAATGTGATACTATGCAAAAGTATTTACTGTATATGATCAACTCTAAAAGGTACTTCTTTCACGTTTTAGCATCTCTGAAATTGGAAACTGTCTCACAACCAATGGCACCTTGACACTCACAGCGGGCAGTGCTGCTTTCTTGGCAGCGCTAACATTATGGGGTATCTCACAATTGGCACCCCAGTTCTACTGAGATGGTCATTGGTACCATTCAAAATGGGAACCTAGCACTGACTGGGTGGTTCAATTGGTTGGATCATCATCTCATACACCAAAAGATTGCGGGTTCAATTCCCAGTCAGGGAATATACCTAGGTTGTGGGTTTGATCCCCGGTTGGGGCATGTATGGGAGACAACCAACCAATGTTTCTCTCTCTCTCCCCCTTCCTGTCTCTCAAAAGTCAATGAAAAAACATATCCCCGGGTGAACATTAAAAAAAGGGAACCTAGAAAGTAATTATCTGTCAGCTGACGAGGGAAGGGCTGCACAATGCTGATGAAACTTGGCTTATGTAAGGACTCCTTCAGCATACCCTGAGCACAAATAAAAGACAGAGCAAAGAGGGCCATTAAACGTTCCTATCAAAACTAATTTGCTTAGTCTCTAAAACATGAGATAAACTACTTAGAGCCTTTGAAAAGAAAAATCAGTGCAGAAAAAAATCACATGATCAGAAGGTACATTCATAAAGTGGTACAACTTTCTCGCCCAGACAATGGACCACACCCAAGGGATGCACAGAAGAGCCTTTGCAGGATGCAGCTCTGGGACAGAGCACGTTCCTCCCTTCCCAGTCAAACCAGGGCGGGCTCCGAGTGGGCTGGCCTCACCTCACAGGGCCTCCTGGTTCTAAGCTGTCAGGCAATCTGGGCGCTTTCACTTCACAAGACACCACCACACAGGTACCAATCCTGTGGGCACAGTTCCTCAGGCAACACAGGCTGTTTGCCAGGGAGGATGAAGGACATGGACCCTGTAGGGCGCTACACAGCGCTTTAAGCGTCTTGTGACTTAGAGGGGTCCGAGGAAACCCAGGAGTCACAGCAGGGAGCTCAGAGAGGCGAACACCTGTACCAGCAGCCAGGGGCAGGCCAGCCAGTCTCCGGCACCAGGCTGCACCTTCCCCTATGTGGCACATGCGTGTGTGCGGAGAAAGAATCGAGTCACACGCTGTGGTGGGAACAGTAGGCCACTTTGTGAAAAGGTTACAGCACAGCTTTTATTGGCTTATTTATTTTCTGCAAAGAGCAAGAACCACTTGTAAATCTGAAGAATAGTGTGTACAAAATAACACCGTCAGTTAGCGGCAGCTTTTCTAATGACCGAAGCTGAAGCCTCAACTTCCAACCTGGAGGAAGTCAAACCCAGCAGACGGACAGCACGCTGACACAAACACGACGCCTTGAGGTGCTCTGTCCTCCTGTCCAGACGCAGCGCTGGTTTTACTAACTGGAACCTGAAGCCTCCAGCCAGTCCTGCCCGGTGAGAAGTCCCACACACCCGTGCTCCTGCAAGCTGCGCACAGCTGGCTCCTGCACCAAGGCTGCTCAGGAACTGCAGAGCGCTCATTGGCCCTATTTCCAGAGACTTTCACAGCCTCCCACATTTCCTATGATACCCAGTTTAAACTTAAGTTTTCACTGAAAGACATCGGAACATAAATTGGTATGCCACATGGCATCTTACGACACATGTGATCTGCTGCTTCTCGGTGCCAACTACCTCTGACATTGCCACTCATTTGCGTGCGTCCATCTGGGCTCCCAACCAGACCCCAACTAAACACCCCAAAGTGACCAATGAGCCAGTTTCTTCTCCATACATTTCAGTGGCCGGGCAGAGCTGGGCTCCACGGCAGCCAGAACTTCAGTCATGGGTCACTTTTGGAAGTGACTTTTGGAAAGTTTAGTGAAACTTACTTAAAATATGATTGTAGTAATACCTTTCCCATTACTTAAAAAAAGTTACAAAATACACACAGCAAGGTATGTAAAGGGCACAAATCCTGAGTTTAGAGCTCAAGGACACATCTGTCACTACCACTCAAATCAAGAAACAGACCATTTCCATTATCCTGGAAGGTTCCCTCCAGCCCCTTTCCCAGTTGATACCCACTCCCCTATTCAGACTCTGTCACCAGTAATGCCTTCTGCCTGACTGTTGAACTTCACATAAACCGAGTCACACAGCATGAGCTCTTCTGCACGTGGCATCTTTCGCTCAATATAGTGTCAGCATAGCTCAGCTTTTCAGGGCCTATCGGCAGCAGGTGGTGCTTTACTGCGGGTGTCAGGCCTTTCTCCATATGCCAGTTTCTTCGTCCATCCCCCCACTGACAGGCATTTCGGTTGCTTTGAGGGTTTGGCTCCTACAGATAAGACTATTTGCAATGCTTTCCTCACTCTGGAGGAGGGAGGCTTCTCAGACCCAGAAGACCCGTCCCAGTGCCCAGCTACTCACAGAGGAGGCAGGTGATCCTGGCATTGGGTCCCTCGTGAAAGCTTGTGGTCCACGGAGTCCCTACCTCCTGTACCAGCTGCACATAGCAGTGAGGTGGCCAGGAGCACGGCCTCACGGTCAGGTTTCCACAGTCTCCCAGTTCAGACACAGTCTACTAATCAAAGGTGACTGATCATAAGCCGTGTTGCCTAAGAACATAGTTGCACCAACTTTATTCCCAGGAAGTTAACCACAGTCAGAGCCCTTGCCAGGTCACCAGCTGCTCTGCATAGTGCCATCCTGTTTTCTGGTTGGGCCCAATTTTCTTGGGTACCTAGGAATGGGAGTGCTGAGTCACAAGGCAGGCACGTTTAAGCTTTAGCAGACACTGCCAAGGAGTTTTCCAAGTGCTGTATCAATTTACACGCATCCCATCACTCAAGTTCCAATTTTCCTGTATCCTCACTAAAATTTGGTACTGTCAATCCCTTTAAAATGTTACTTTGGCCATTACAGCAGAGTTTGAGAATTTTTTCGAAGTCCCATAAACTGGAAAACAGTCGTTGTTCAGCAGCCACGGTAACAAGTAATCACTAGAACAAGCTTAAACCTATTTGAATGACCGCAAGCCCACCTCAGGGACCAGTCCAGGAGTGGTAGAGGCGTAGGACAGAGAGGGGCTCTGCTCCACGCAGGCCCGGGCCCACCCAGCAGGGCTCTGGGCTCTGTCGTCTCACTTGGACCGGGGCAGCAGGCTGAGACTCTTGGCAATTCATGTTCCCTAACAAGTAGGTGCTGAGCACGCTTCCAGACTGGGCCATTTGGATAACCACTTTTGTGAACAACAGAGTAATTAAACTAATTTCTTAATCCGTGTTCTTTAGTTTTCTTAAAATCCAACTCCTCTCTCAACACTGTTATCATCAGTAACCACAAGAGCTGTTTTTCCACTTTCAAAGTCTAAAATTAAAGGTGTTCTTTTTATTATTTTTCTGTTAAACCTGTATTTTTTATATATACTAGTATATACATATATAACCCAAATACTGAAAAACAGTGTCCTAAGTGAACCCCAACATCCCACCTGCCCCATTTGAGCTCCCTGTCTGTCACCATCACCTTCACAAACCCTCACTGGCCAACCAACCAGACTGTTCTTGGTTAATCTTGAACTTTGGAGACAAGGAACCTGTAGGGAGCAGCTATAGGGTTAAGCCTCGGACTGACGTGTTGGCAAAGCCACAAACAAGTCCCAGTTTAGAGGGCACAGCCCTCTTAGCATAGTTAGGCTTGACCTTATGACGCTCCCTAGATCTTATCTTATCCACCTAGACCAGTGATGGCGAACCTTTTGAGCTCAGAGTGTCAGCATTTTGAAAAACCCTAACTTAACTCTGGTGCTGTGTCACATATAGAAATTTTTTGGTATTTGCAACCACAGTAAAACAAAGACTTATATTTTTGATATTTATTTTATATATTTAAATGCCATTTAACAAAGAAAAATCAACCAAAAAAATGAGTTCGCGTGTCAGAGGTTCGCCATCACTGACCTAGACCCAGCTTATTCTCTTTGTCTGTCTTTTCTACATCCTTTGCCGTCCCCCCTCAGGCTCACCGAACCCTTGGCTGAGCTGGCCCGGCACAGGAATCATATACACATTCTTGTGTCTGACTTCTTTAGCTCCACTTTACGTGGGTGATGTTCGCCCACTACAAGTTCGCCCGTTTCCACTGCTGGATGCCTTCGATGGCCTGAACATATCGCAGTGGCTATATCCCTTGGACGTGATGGACATCTGGGTTATTTCCATTCTCTAGCAATTGAATAATGCTGCCACGAGCATTCTGCATGTGCCTTTGGGTACACACGTGTATGTGTTTCTGTACACCAGGGTGTGTGTGTAGCTTCAGCAGATGGTGCCAAACAACTTTCCAAAGTGGTGGCACCAATCACCTTCCTCCTCCTCATCATGAACGTGGTCAGTGTCCTGCCCTCTCGCTGGCACTTGTCAAGCCTTTCCATTTTAGCCAGGATGTCCTAGGGGGAGGGGGGTGCTTTTTGGCTTTTGTTTGCATTTCACTGTGATTAACTGATTCATGTGCTTATTGACCATTTGGATACCCTCTTTTGCCTATTTTTCTACTGATTTGTCAGTGTTTTTTACAAGATTTGTGGGAGCTCTCTGTGTATTCTGGGTAAGGGTCCTTCCTAACCACACATTATGCTAACACTCCTCCACTCTGGGCTTGCCCTTCCCTCACTCAGTGGTACCTACTGATGAAGAGTCTGATTTCTATGCAGTCCAGTGTGTCACTCTCTTCCTTTATAGTTAGTGTCTTTTGGTCCTATTTAAGAAACATTTGCTAACCTCCAGGTCGAGAAGAACATTCTCCCATATTGTCTTCTAGACGTTTGATTTTTCATGTTTAGGTCAAAACTCCACTGGAAATTAACTGTGCATGGTGTGAGATCAAGATTTATTTTTACACCAGAGGCCTGATGCACAAAATTCGTACAAGAGTAGGCCTTCCTTCCCCAGCTGCCAGCACCGGCTTCCCTCTGGCACCCAGGACCCAGGCTTCCCTCGAAGCCCCGGAAGCTGGAAGGATGTCCGGTCTAATTAGCATATTATGCTTTTATTATTATAGACCTATTAGGTTGATCAACAATTTATTCATGGAATAAATTTTTCTTGAACCCATTTATTTAAAATAAACTCTACTTCCTTAGTTCAGAACCTCATCCTTGGATTACACTAGAAGTCACTAAGTCTTCTCTCTCCCTCCATCTAATTCCTCACCCTCTCGGCCCTCTACCCTGCCCATTCCTAACACCTTCATGACACCCTCACCTCCCTCTCGGCCTTCTACCCTGCCCAGTCCTAACACCTTCATGATACCCTCGCCTCAAAATGGCTCCCTCCCAGCTCTAGAATAAAATCCAACCTTAAAAACGACACACAAGCACTTTCATAACCTTCAAGATGCACTTCCAGTACCTCTGTAGCCTGCACCTCCAAACCCTGCCTCACCCCTTAAGTTCTAACGAGACTAAGGTCCTTCAAAGTTCCTTACATAAAACATCATTTTCTCTGCCTGAAATGAACTCTTGCACTGGCCACAAGCCACATCTACAACCTACTCATTCCATTAAACAAAAGCTCCATAAGGTGAGGGTTTGGTCTGTCTTGCTCTCTGCTAAAAACACGGTGCCTAGAGTAAATGCTTGCTTGGCACAAAATAGGTGCTTGTTGAGTATTTGTTGACCAAATGAATCTTTTAAAATCTAGCTCAAATAAAAAATAAAATAAAGTAAAATGTAGCTCATATAAGACCACCTCTAGAAACCTTCCTAAGCACAGGTAGGCGCTGCACAAACATTTACTAAACTAAACAGAAGCGCCCGTGCACAGCTGCTTCTCCATCCCTGACCCCTCCTAAGATTCTTCTCTTACCACCCAGCTCTGACACGGGGCCCTGACGACCTGGGTACATGCCTGCTCAGTGCACTCAACTATGGGTGTCTTCCTCATGTGTGTCCCTATCCTCCCACCCGTGTTTACCACAGTGTCTGGCAGGTGGGCACCTGTTTCTTGGATGCTTGGTAGCCCTTTATCTCTTCCTACAGCCATCAACCCGGACTTCTTCCTCAGCAGCGCCCTTTCTTTGCACTGGCCTCCTCCTCCTGTCCACTCCCACTGCTCTTCCAGCTCAGATCCTCGTGGCTCAAGGTCACAACAGCCTCCAGGTCTCCACTGAGGAGCCCAGCAGAGGACCTAGTACACAGCAAGTATTGCTGACCCAACTTATCCTTCAACCACACCTCTGCTTCTGTCCTCTGCTAGGCTCAAACCCTGGGACACCTACCCCAGTCAGCCAGCCTGGATGGCAGCCCACTTTGTCCGTTTTCTCCAGTTTAACCTGGACGCTTCTACCATCTGCAGCCCCTGCTCACAATGTGGCCAGCTGGCTGCGATGGCCTCTCATGCATGGCTCCTGCCAGTCTCTGTAATGGGTAACTCTTCTAGGATCCTGAGGGGTCCTGATCCTGCTGGCCCTACCCTGTCTGTGAGCAGAATCACAACCTACGTGGATAAAAGGAAAGTCAGTGCCAAGGCGGACACATTAAGAAAAAATCATTTGGACAGTCATTGGATGAACACGTAATGGCCTCCTAGAAAATACCTTCCTTCTGTTGGTCTCACTTACCAGTTTGGTAAAGATTAGAAAACAGGCATTGCTGGTGTGACTGAAATGGGGAGATCTTTCTGGAAGGCCACCTGAAGGTTTATGTTAAACTAGAGGCCCGGTGCACAAATTCGTGCACAGGCAGGGTCTGGCCAGTCTGCCCCTATTGGGGCTGGCCAGGGGGAGGGGATGCGGGAGGTTGCCTGGCAGGCCCTGCCCCTGATTGGGCCAGTTGGCCAGGCGCAGTGCACGTCATAGTGACGGGTTGTTCTGGTCATTCCGGTTGTTCCTGTCATTCTCGTCACTTGGCTTTTATATATACAGATACTTTAAGAACAGTGTATCCTTGGACTAGTGTTCCTACTTGTATGACCATGTGGCGTTGAGATGATGTACGAGCAGCCTGCTCAGAGCAGGACGGACTGATGGGACAGCAGCTCCTCTACAGCGGAGGCCACAAGGGGACCTCCTGCTGTCAGTAGCATGACACTTCCTTCTGTGTGCCTGTCCGTATCTTCCAAACATATACAGAGGATATAATTAATTTTTGGTAAACAGAGGGCACATCTTTAACTGCTGTAGAAAAAAGCAAATCCTCTGAAGTGGAGTTATGTGACCCCCCAGAGCTGATGTAACTGCCTCCCTAAGCTGTGTGGAGTAAGTACAATTTCCATTTTCAATCAGGGGAGCTGGCCCCAGGCTCTTACTCGGGACCCCTGGGTGGGACTCTAGGCCCAACCACAGAGATGAGGCTTATTCCCATGGCATATGCCTCTTCCTCTCAAAGATACTTTACTTATTTTTATTTTTTGTGTTTGCAAGGCAAATATCTCTTCTCCTGCAGGAGGGTGCGCATGCACGTGGTCTGGGAGCACACGCACACTGAGTGGGCGGTCCGCTCGGCTTTGTAATCCTGCCGCAGGTGACCTGTCCCTCACTCTTGATTGGAGCTCAGGCGCACAGTCTTTCGTGATTGGCTAATGCAAAGGGAGGGGTTGACCTTTGCCGTTTCAAGATGGCGGCCCCCAGGGGAGCTGCCAGTCACGCGGGCCAACATGGCGGCTGCCTAAACTGTTCTTTGACAGAAAAGAGGACTTGTTTATTCTCAGAATCCCCCCTTTCCTTTATGTAAACACTTTTCTTCAAGCTCGGCTGACACGCCTTGACTTTCATGCTCTGCAGTGCCGAGGAGACGGCTATCTGCTGTCTGGTCAGTGCGGTTCTGATGAACCTGTGGGTGACACCCCATCACTGAAGCTCTAATCAAAGGGGTGAACGTGGACACCGTCATTCCCTCCCACTTACCAAACCACTGCTCTCGTGACTCAGAGAAAGGACCCTCTCAAAGGAAACACTTAAATCAACTGATACATCGACCTCGAAGCTACCAGGACAGGCCTCCCAGGTCACAGAAGCAAGTGTGTGCAGCATGTCCTGCTGGAGATGTCGCAATGAGGAGCGCACAGTCCTTGCAATACTTAGGCTTGGGCTTGGAAAGGTTAACAGCGTCAGCCTAACCCTGAGGAGCCACACACCAGTCCAGCCTCACGCTGGCCGAGCCTCCGCCTTGGCCCACAGCTGTCCCACCAGCGCCGCCGCCGCTCTGAGCTCTCAGCCCGCGTGTCAGAGCCAAAGCTCAGCACTGCCCCGGCCCCTGCCCTGACGATGGAAAACAGCCCCCCAGAAAGCCAGCCCAGCACAGGGCAGGGAGTCTGATTTTGAGAGTAGAATCATGTGTACAAAGTATGGAAATAATTGAGTCTTTTGACTTTTGAATGTTTGCAAAAAATTTTAAAAGAAACTCTAAGAATAAACTTTCCAAGTTAACTATCAACTGCAAAACGTCCTATATACTAAAAGGCTAATATGCAAATTGTCCCCTCGACCAGGAGTTCGACCAGGGGGTGGGGCCGGCCCACCAACTGCCTGCAGCCCCTCCCCCCTGCCAGCTGGCCCCCACTCATACACAAATGGGTGCACCGGGCCTCTAGTGTAAGATACAACAATCCTCCCCCTGCAGAAAGAATATTTTTTTAAAATATATTTCATTGATTTTTTACAGAGAGGAAGGGAGAGAGATAGAGAGTTTGAAACATCAATGAGAGAGAAACATCGATCAACTGCCTCCTGCACAACCCCTCCTGGGGATGTGCCCGCAACCAAGGTACATGCCTTTGACTGGAATCAAACCTGGGACCCTTTAGTCCGCAGGCCGACGCTCTATCCACTGAGCCAAACCAGTTAGGTCAGAAAGAATCTTAGAAGAGAAAGCTGAAAGAACAATTTTATGCTGACAGTGTCGCATAACCTCTACAGTCTTAGGAGAAAGCTGACATGTAAGTGTACAGGGAACTCTATCGCTTGAAAGAAACGCTCAAGAAGACAGGGATAAGGAGGGTCATGCTAAGACCTGGCTTGGAGGAGGGTGGTGATGTGCCCAGCCCATGCCACACTCCCTGTACACGTGGTACCTATGGGTCCTCACAACCCAATGGCAGCTGCGGTCTGCCTCCATCTGGTGGAGAAAGAGCGAGCTCAAAGCCAAGTACCTGCGTCAGGACCCAGCGGGAAGGGTGCAGGGCCTGCAAATGCAGACGCTGGCACCGCCCGTGTCCTCAAGCCTCACCAGGGACACCAACGACACTGCCATCAACCTGCTGGCAGACAGGAAAGCGCTTCTGCAGAGAAAGCAGCTCCCAGAAGCCCTGCAAGCGGACAGCAGTCAGGTCCATGGATTCAGGTCAGTGTGTGCGCACAGCAGGCAAGCACCCAGCGGGGGGAGCCCCAGGAAATGTCACGGACACGGTGGACTCCAGGGGCCGGGCACCTTGTGCATGCACGGAGGTCGTGGGGAATCCGAGCGACGGCGCAGTCACACAACAGCTGCTGGCGTGGGTGGCGTGAGAGCAGGAACAGCTGGGTCCTGAGGAAGGAGCCACTGACAGCAAACAGCAGGTGGTGTGTCCTCGCCATGAGGTCCCATTCAGCCTTGGTCCACCCCGCTAGAGGGACGGCCAAGAACCAGAAATGCGCAAAAGAGCACAATAAACATGATTAAAAGTGGGGACAGCCTCCACTCGGGGAAATAACATGACGGCAATGACCATTTTTCATCCAAAGAAGAAAGGAGCCAGGGATCACACACCCCAGTGCAGGCGGCATCCTGACAACAGCACAGGGTGCACTGCCCAGCGGAGGAGAGGAGCCCGAGAGCCCGTCACATCTGTGGACACGCGACCTCCACACACTCTGCCGCGGCACTCAAGGCCCACACCACGGTGCCTCGCACATCTCTTCCCAGGGCATAACTGGCCTGTTTCCATTCCTTCCACAATGGCCAGAGGCATGACAGGACTCAGAATACAGATAAGGACTCAGAGATAGCAGGCTCAAAGCCTGCTCTGCGCTGGGAGAGCTGACAAGAGGCGAGTGTGCTGTGGTGCAACCCACCTGCGTGTCGGGACACACCGCAATGACAAGGGATCCAGGCCGGGACAATGACACCAGTGCGCGATGACACATCCTGTTCTGAGCTGGATGTCCCCGGCCACACTCCCCCCTGCTGTCATGTGTGATGCATGAGGGGGCTCCCTTGCCTTCCAGCTTTAGAAGGCCTGGAGGGGACAGGAGGGCAAGAGAAGAAGGAAGTAGTTGCCCTGCCAGCTCCCTCCCCAGGGCCAGCGGCCCCACCAGAGGACTGGCCCTCAGGCCACCTGTTCCGTTGGCTCTGGCAATGCCTCCCCTCCTCTCTGCAGGTTGGCAGCCACGCTATGACTGGTCAACTTTTTAAGGTAAGAAAGAGAATCTGAGAATGGCTCTTAAATCCTTGAGTTTGTGACAAGCTGGGCACCATGCTAAAGGGGGGCTCCGCACCCCTCTGTGGTTTCCCAAGTCTGCCCTGAGCCATACAGCACTGCCTGATCACCCCTCCTGGGACTGTTCCATATGAAGTGCCCAGGGGACGTGACTGGACTCTAATATAAACCTCCCCCTCCCACAGTAGACTAGTATAAATCAGGCAAACTCTAGGCACACATGAGCACAGACAGCCTGTCTCATTAGTGAATGGTTACGCACAGTCCCCGCCCCCAGGTCTATACAGCAAGATCGGAGTAGCCAGAGCAGGTGATCTAAAGCTACTTGGTTGCTGAACCGGTTTGGCTCAGTGGATAGAGCGTCGGCCTGCAGACTGAGGGGTCCCGGGTTCGACTCCGGTCAAAGGCATGTACCTTGGTTGCAGGCACATCCCCAGTAGGGGGCGTGCAGGAGGCAGCTGATCGATCTCTCTCATTGATGTTTCTAACTCTCTATCCCTCTCCCTTCTTTTCTGTAAAAAATCAATAAAGTATATTTAAATAAATAAATAAAGCTACTTGGTTATAGGGAGCCAAAGAATTTCATTTCAAGGTGGAAAATGTTACTTTTCCTCATTTGCTTGATTAGATATCTGATGATAGAAAATAATTTGATAAGATTTGTAAATTCTCAAGTTTATGACAGCTGGGCTAGGCAGTTCTCCTTTAGAAATGAACTAAAATAATTTCTCTTCATTTGGATTTAAAAAGTTTAAATCGCTTGAGATTATTTCAAACTACGTGTTGAGCCTGTGTTTAGTACTCTAGGGCACAAAAAATAAAAGTTCCTGTATTAGGAAAGCTATCCCTGCCCATGGCTTACCTAACACAGGAATATTATACTCTTAGACCTTTCATAACTGTGCCCCTCGGGGTGCTGATGTGGACTAGGACAAGAGGGCACTAACCTGGCTTGGATGATCTGATTCTGTGACTACATATGTTACTGGGTAAGTTACCTAACCACTTCCAGACCCTTTTCTTCATGTGTGCAGTGGAATTAGACCACTCACTTAGTTCTTCATTGAGGAGTGGGGGTCGGGTGCTATGAATCCTCTGAAATAATATATTACATTGTGTATGTGCATACGTGCATTTCCCTGGGTAAAGAGGCTGCTGAAATTAAATGGCAGGAACCCATTTAACTAGGATTTCTCACAATAATGTTTATGATTCTACAGGCAGAAAGAGTTCAGGCGCCCTGGGTGAATTCATCTTTAAAGGCAGTATTTCACTATAGATCAACAACATTTAGCCTCACTTAGGTTTCTTTCCCACACATATGCACACATGTATTCATAATGCACTTTCCATTAAACTCTGTGCTATTAATTAACATGGCACAGCTGGCTGTGTGTCACACTGTTACCCGCATGTTCACGTACAAAACGAAGACAGTTCTGAAATAAAACAAATATCTACCTGCAAAACCTAATCCTGCATGTCCATCAGGAGGTTACCTTTATCATGAAGACCTGCTCCCAGAGAATAAGCCAAAGGCCACTTTCAAAATTATATTAAGAAAATGATCCAAAAGACTTGCTTTGTGCCAACATGAACTCCACCACGTTGGGAGCAGAAATTATATTTCCCAGCAATTAATTAATCTATGCAAAAAGTAACTATACAGATTATATACAAGAAATTAAGGATATTCAGAAAAGAAAACTCTTTCCTAAGCACAAACAGTTCAATGTCTGGGATTTCTGTGTGAACAGTCAAGAAAAGGGTAAATTGGGAAAACAGACGACTCACTTCCAAGAGCTTCAGCTCCTGCACACAGCTGTGCAGCAGCTCTAGGGCGCGCTGAGCCACCTCCCACGGCCTCTGCAGGAAGAGGAGCAGGGTGCACTGGCGAGCAAACAGGTAACTGCGCAGATCTAATAGGGTAGCTTCTTGCCTCTGTATCAATTCACGCTTCTCCATATCTATGGGCTTTCGAAGGGTCAATCCATTCCAGCTCTTCACCGGCTGGCAGAAAAAAGTCAGCCAGTTGGCACCATCTAAACAAACACACATCATGAAAGGCTGACGACAGATCCCTTCACCTCACTGAGATGCTGGAGGGACTGTGGGACCTCAGGGACCGGCGGGCAGCTCACCACCCAGTGACTCCCTAAGCACCGGCCCGCCCCTTCCGGTTGGCATGGAACCAGTCTTGGGATGCGGGGATGGGGTCCTTACAAGCACCGTACTCAGGACTTGTCACCTGACAGTGAGCACAGGGTAACATGACCTAGGCACAGGCTCCGTCGTATGATGCCACAAGGTGGTGACAGGTGAGGAAGCAATCAGACTGGGATGAGGGGTGAGGGAGCCGCGGGCTCTGTGGTCAGTCAGCTCTGAGGGAAGGCACGAGGCCTTGGCTGGAGCGGGTCTCCTGGGGCCGGAGGGCAGCCTGCTCATGGGGCCACACAGGTCTTTTTGTCTTCCTTGTCTCCACTCTTTTCCTTACTCAACTGTCTCTAACTCAATGATGCCAACTACCTGAGTCCTGCTCCTAGAGAAAAGGATGGTAAGCAAAGGAAGATGGAGTATAGCAAGTAGAGAGGAAAATTCTTGCTTGTCAAAAATTTCCGACAATGCTCTCAATTTAAACTTATAACCCCAAGACTCAAATATGACCTTAAAATAAACATAAGAAACTATAATAATAAGTCATTCAAACTCTATTAAAAAATCTTAATCTATTTTTCTCACTCCAAAAGAGAGGTGTTAGAACCATTTCGTTCTACGTTCATGTCAGGAAGCGACTCAATAATGGGCATCTGACACTACTGAGTATCTGCAGCGCCAACTGCAACCCAAAGCATCCTTTGCTGACTTACACTTATACTCAGAGCTGTTAGAGTGGACCCTAAGTGTGGTGCCTAGTCAGGCCCTTGGAGTCCCAACACCAGCAAGTCCCTCTGCCGGTCCTGGTCCTCACCACCAGGATTCTGCTGGCTCATGCCCATCTTCCCTTCGGGCTTTGTGCGAAGGCCACCTGCTCAGAGAGCCTTCCTGGACTGTTCAGCCTAAAACTGAACAGCACTCACCGCCACCTTCTCCCCTCCCTGTGTCCTTTCTGCAGCCTGCACTTATTCCTGCCTGCCTGCAAGTTAAATATTTCTCTTTCTGTGCCTCATTTCATTCTGATCCCTGCTGCACTGGAAATAGTGCCTGGTACTGAATGGATACTCAGCAAGTGTCTATGAAATGAAGGAACAAAAATGAACAATCGTATCAGTCAGCTGCAGAACTTGGACCAGATTTACTTTTGGATTTTAAATGACCCCAGGTTTATTTTAAAACTGAGAGAACAAAGAAATTATATAAAATATAATGTAAGAAATAGGTAAGATATTTAAAAGATATACATGTATAATATATCTAAAATATAAGAAATGCAATTTTATCTCTTCTAAATTTTTTTATTTAATTAGTAAATACTTTACTTTGGTTGTATGTTTACATTGTGTCTTGGCAAAATAAGAGATCCAAAGCTGAACTTGATAAAAACTAGCTGGGAGTCGGAGTCACGTGACACTGCATCATGCTTTCCAGAGCCAGGGTGGTCATGGCTCTAGCTCAGGGGTGGGCAAACTTTTTGACTCGAGGGCCACAATGGGTTCTTAAACTGGACCGGAGGGCCGGAACAAAAGCATGGATGGAGTGTTTGTGTGAACTAATATAAATTCAAAGTAAACATCATTACATAAAAGGATACGGTCTTTTTTTTTTTAGTTTTATTCATTTCAAACGGGCCGGATCCGGCCCGCGGGCCGTAGTTTGCCCACGGCTGCTCTAGCTTAGTGGCTGCCCTGGGACCGCTCATCCCAAGGGTTTTCTAGCAGACACTATGGGTCCCTGAAATCACTCCTTTCGTTGGACATCGTAACAAGAGTTCTCTCTGAAAAAAACAAACAAAAAACCCCCACCACCCAACAAAGATTGTTCTCTCTGAAAAAAAACAAACAAACAAAAGAAAAGCCACCACCCAACAAAGATGTCTATTACAGCCCAACTTGTGGTGGCAAGAGCAGAAAACACCCAAATGGCCAGCACCAAAGGACGGCTGGATAAACTAACGAATCCACACTACGAAGCATCACGCAGCTATGAATGCAAATAACTTAGAATTTCAGCTGTTACCTTGGAGAAATGCCTGCGATGGGCTGTTAATAAGAACAAGCTATAGACAAATATCTACAGATTTAATGCTATTTCCATAAAAATAAATTATCAACCAAAAAAATTGTGAGGACAATTATAACCTCCATAAATGGTTTGACAGTGCTACTTTTGTGCTTTTAAAAGAATTTAAGAAATTATCTGAAAGCTTAGAGGAAAAATGAACACCCATCACAATGGTGTCATATAAACCTCACTGCAATGAGCATTCAAATATCACAAAGATGACCTCTCAACAGAAGGAAAGATCCTACCCTTATGCTAGCAAGGAGGCACAGAATCAGAAGTTTCACTAGCCAGCTGTCAGTTGTAAAAACGACACTTTACACCTGAAAAACAACTTCTTAAATGCTTTTGTTACTTAGGAGTCGTCTAAAAGTGAACGTGACTAATTCTTAATTCTCATTTCATTCCTACTGAAACCATGAGAATATATCCATATAATTTACAATGACACAGATGCTTTCATCATTTTGTGAATGAATGGCAGCTTCCAGATAACTTAAACCGGGGAAACTGTGCTGAGAAGAGGATCTGCACCTAAGGCGTCACCACTCACCGCCGGCACCGAAGTTGACCACATACTGAGAGAACAGGGCGTCCAGCTCGTCGTACTGCACCAGGGCGTCTTCAAACTGCTGCAGCATCTCAAACACAAAGGCAAGTTCCTCCTGTTCACCCAGAGTTTTAAAAAAGCAAAAGCCTAAATCAGTATTCTGAAACACTATGTAGCTACTGAAGATTGTAACAGAGAGAAGCATGCAGCGTTATGAACAATGCTTGTGCTACGCTAAGTAAAAACCAGTTTAATGACATGTCAATGACATTTATGCAGGCAGAGAGGAGACTAGAATGAAACCAGAGAAGGCCAAGGTGAGCTCTGACTCTCCATGACTAATCAGCAGCACAGGACACCACAGTCAACTCTTGTCCTGGGCATTCCCCTTGCCATCCCAGATACAAGTTTTTCACTGGAATCTTCCACATGGAAGAGCTGGACCTTCTTCTCCATTTATTCATTTAGCCAGATCTTTATTTATATCTATGCAGTCTCATGGGTATGAACATCATTGCATGGGTGATTATTTATCTGGCATAAATGGTTCAGCTTATGTTCTTCTGCCAGACCTCCACCTTTCTTGTGCACTTCCTTACTTGCCGATCTATAGATATTCCAGGTCCCTGCCCCAACCCTGGAATCAACCACTTCTACAAGGAGCTCCAGCACCTTTTAGTGGAAAATGGAGCTTGGAAACCAAGATCTGGCACGAGGTGTGCTTACTGCTACTGAGGAGTCATCTTTCCTAGGCCCTGTCAGAAGGCAGAGCAAGTAAGTACATGTACTCACCCTCACAACACATACCCCTATATGTCTGAATGAACCCAACAATCTACCCATCCATCCACCCACCCACCCACTCACCTACCCATCCACCATACTGTGGGTTCACACTGATACCTCAGATTCCAATCCAACACTACTGGGTTCAAGGACAAGGCCATTTCATAAAAGGCTAAATGTCAAATTCTGAAGCTCTAGGGAGCTGCTGATATAATTACTCAGGATACCATCTCTGGACAGAAACATCTGTTAGCTACTATATTGTCTCTTCGTTTAAAAACCGATGCCAATAAGACTTAACCCAAGAGAGCTGCCTTATTTAGAAGGAAGGGAGGGAGAGAAGTGAGAAGGTGGGAGGACGGGAAGAGGGAGAGAAGAAAACTGTCCAGTTCTACCATTAGTCCAATACCTGAACCATGAAATATTCACAAAAGCTCCAGCCTGGCTCAGTCCTCTTCTCCCTCAAGGTCCTCATGTCATCCTCAAACTTGCCTAGGTTTTTGGTAAAAGACATAAGAAGCAATGTCCTGAGTTTGGTCAGGAAGGCATTCCAGGATTCCTGAGTTCGAGAAGAGTCCTTCAAGGGGTCATTGAGCACAACACACCTGCAGAGACAGGAACGGACTATGTGGAAAACACTCTCCAAGCACAGCATCACTGCTCCATTCCTCCTTCCAGTGAGTTCCTCCCTCCCCTTCCTTTCTTCCTTCTTTACTGGCGAGTCAGTCCCTGCAGCAGAGCGCCCACCAAGGCCTGGCGGTCCCGGTTACAGCTTGTGAAGGAGATGAAGCCAGCACTTTGTAACTTCTGTTTTGAAGGAATCCTGCTGCACACAAGAATGTCAAGGCTCCTTGAAGCCCTTGCTATGCTGACGCCCGTTATTATCAATAATGGGGGCCCACCACGTGGTCTCTCCCAGGGTCACTGGGCCAGAGGGCCTCTCCACGGGGGGTTACTGTGTACAGGTTTCACCTGCCAGACCAGGAACTCCACCAGGAGGGACCTGGTTCTGTTTTCAGCACGCCCATCACATGCTCAAGTGTCAGGCACACCACAGTCACGCAGAGTAAACATGTATCACTACCCGAAGCCAGTAATCTGTATCATCCCGGTATCAGCCCAATGAGGTAAAATTAAAGATACTTACCTGTCACTCTGTTTATTACAAAAATCATTTCTTATTTTGTCCACAATAGAAGTTCGAGGGAGGATGTTGGTTTTGTTTTTTTTCTTGGCATCATTTTCAACTACCACTATTAACCAGTCCACAGAGCTATGAGCTTTCAGGACATTCTGCCACTTCGTAAGGTCATCTTTTACTGTTGCTTTATATACTTCAGTATCCTAAAAATAAATACGTCATTGTGAAAGCAAGTTAATCCATCCCTTTCGTTTATATGGCAAAATGTGTCTAATAATAGGAAATACAGCAGCCACAGCACTTTCCAGTCCCGGAATGGGGACACTCCAGGAGACACCCAGTACCAAGCCACTCCTGCAGGTCTCTGGGCAGGCTCAGTACCTATCCTCTGAGTAATCCCCAAATACTTGGGACCCTGAGGGAAGATCTTCCAGTGTCACAGAGGAACAGACTGTGAGTCAGACAGCTCAGGAAGTTCCCACAGTGACACAGTCAGCTGGGTAAGTTGGGACTTCAAAACCCAGGCCTGCATGGCCAAAGGCCCTGTGCCCAAGCACTGCAGGAATCCCATCCACACATGTGCCTGGATGGGGGAGGCAGGAGGTTCCTCCCGCTGCAGGCTGCCTGCCATCACTGTAGGCCCTTTAGAAAATGCAATTTAAGGGTGAAAACACACCTCATTCATAATGCATAATCCACAAAAATCATATCTAACAATAAAAATACAAGACTTTTGTGAAAAAACATTGTAACACATTATTAAAGGATATAAAAAAGGCAGGAAGAAGGCAGAAACAAACCATGTTCCCAGACAAAAAGATTCATAATTACTAATTCCTCTCAAATTAATCTATAACTTATTCAAGGCAATCACAATCAAACTCTCTCCAGTCTTTCCTTTTTTCTTTTCAGGGACCTGCTGTTCCAGTGACCTGCTGCTTTGTAACAAACCATACAATATATAATGGTCCAGAACATGTATTCTGCTCAACAACCCACAACCTAGAGCAGTGATGGCGAACCTTTTGAGCTCAGCGTGTCAGCATTTTGAAAAACCCTAACTTAACTCTGGTGCTGTGTCACATATAGAAATTTTTTGATATTTGCAACCATAGTAAAACAAAGACTTATATTTTTGATATTTATTTTATATATTTAAATGCCATTTAACAAAGAAAAATCAACCAAAAAAATGAGTTCGCGTGTCACCTCTGACACGCGTATTACAGGTTCGCCATCACTGACCTAGAGACTTGGTGGACAGCTCATCTGCGCCCCCTGGTGTCAGCTGTGGGGTTTGAAGGCTGGAACCTGTAGGCCAGGACCTGGTGAGACTAGGGCTGCACCTCCAGATGCCTTCCCATGGAGGCACTTGACTTCCTCACAGAACGATGGCTGGGCTCTAAGAGAAAGCATCCTAAGAGGACCTGGCAGAAGGTATTTACCTTTTATGACCTGAAAAAATCAACAGCCTTTGTATACACAAAAAACTAAAATATATAATGAGAGAGAAAACCCCATTTACAATAGCAACAAAAAAGTAAAATACTTAGAAATAAAGTTAACAAAAAACGTTTAAAATCTATTTAGAAGAAAAGTAGAAAACACTCTGAAAGGCACAGAAGTAGACCTGCACACATGGAAAGACATCCCTTGTTCTGGGCTAGAACAGCTCAATATCGTCAAGATCTTAGATCTGCATGTGGTTATTTATAAACTTCATATGATCCCAATAAAAATACCCAGAAGCTTTGGTCTGGAGCTAAGGAACTTGATACTAATGTTCACGTGGAAAACCAAACAGGCAAGAGCAACCAGGAACACACGCTGTTAAGGACGAACCTCAAGGGGCACTAGGCCAAGCGGACAGGAAGGACATGTTCCGTCAGTCTAGGAAAGTGCAAACGGCGAACTGCTGAACTCTCTTAGAAGATGTGTTTCTAACTATAGCGTAGCGTTCATAGCAACCGTGAAACTATGTTATGCATATTGTAGGGCTGAGCCCAGAGCCGATATGTTCATGGTGTAGAGAACCAAGGTGAATATAAACATGAAATGGGTAAGGCCAGAAAGAGCCCTGCAGGGTCAGGCTAAAATCTGAGGCATCAGTAGCAACCGTAGGCGCTATAGAAATATCCTTTCTTAGCACTGTCTAAAAAAAGCACATAAAGCAGGGGCACTCCACAGTGGCAAAGGAAGAAATGGCTGATTCCAGTACAACGGTAGCAAAAGTACAAGAACCTAGAACATCTTATTGTTCCAGAAAGTTAGAAAATGCTCAAAAGGACATAGGAGCCATTTGAAGTGACCCTGGCTGGCCAAATCTGGGACCATTTGAACCTCATATAAGTAAGGCTAACTGGCTGTAAAGCATTAAATTACACAAAACCCATGCAGACTCTCTCCTGGAGTAGAGCACTGGCTGCTAAATTTGGGGGAGTGGTGTTTGCAACCCTTGGTAAAGGCTGGCTCAGGAAGAGTCACCAGTGGGGATGGCATCTCGGTGCCAACACTGGATAAGGAGAAGGGTGCTCCCAGGGCCATACAGTGCTCTCAGGAATGGCTTATTAGTTGCAAGGGGAAAACAAGTAGAGCATGAAGACAACTCCTTGACCACCAATCAAACCTGACATTACCACTGAGGGGCTGGAGAGAGACGTTACCAGGCCTGGGGCAGCCATCTCCAGGCCTCTCACAAGGCTGGTCCTTGGCTAGCGCCTGGGAATGTGGACTTCAGGAGGGTTCCCACCACATGTGAGAGGGCTTCCCTGGGCCTAAACCGTTTCTGTAGACACTATGGCTGTGCTGGAACCTACTCTCTCTCTGGAGGCCAGAGTTTTCATACATGCCAGGCAGAGGTGCCACATGATCAGCCCCAATAAAAACCCTGGGTGCTGAGTCTCTGATGAGCTAACAGACGACATCTCACACGTGTTGCTCGACAAAAGCAAAAGGTGTATGGGGTTAAGTCCACAAAAACCAGGCATGAGCTTTGAGTTGTTTCTCATTAAAATTACAAAAACTGCTTCTGCACCCTCAGATTCAGGTTGAAATGTCATAATATGCAATGACTTATGTGTTTTGTTTATTGCTAAATGTTTGCTTTATTAGACAAAAAGAAATGACCCACAAAATTTTCTATTAGTTCATGAGAGGAGAATTCTGTCAAGAATGAGAAGTTTCTCTCTCTCTGGATTTATAAATGTACAAGTGAACGCTGACAACAGCAGGGCTCACTCACTGGTGGGCAGTCCCGGAAGCCCTTTGTCAGGCCCTAGTCATGGGGAAGCTCCCAGTGCCCAGGCCCTCAGAAAGTACACACACCAGCAAGGGAAAACAAGGATTATCTGCTATGATGGTGAACAGAGAAGGTTATGAAAACCAAGCTAAAAGTAAATATTAAAAATACCTAGTGGCCACTGGCGCACAGAGAGATGCCTCACAGAATTTGGGACACAGGAAGGAAGACTGCAATGGTGATTACCATGAGGGTAACACACTGGACCAGAGCAGAAAGATGCAACAAAGCCATACATCTGGCTGATGAATGGAGAAAAGAGGACACCAAAATAAAGGGTGCACCAGAAAGTACATATGAAAAATTGTAACTGTCTAAAAAAAAACCTAGGCCCGTGGATTCTTAACCACATTTCAAGACATCCCCCACCCCCAGTGAATACTTACACAGCATTCTGTCCAATAAATGTGAAGGAAGGGGAACGTAAGCAGAGCTTTGTTTCCTTCTTTGGGCAGCAACTCCTCTTTGAACTGCACAAAGTTGGACTCTAGGTGAATCATCTTGGGAGCCCGGCCATAGGATCTATAAACAATACACAGTCACTGAGAAAAGCAACTGAAGTACGTTCAGCAGAAAGAGGGAAATGCAACAAGAATTTAATTATTTATTTTTCTTTTTTTTAAATTGATTTTTCAGAGAGAGACAGATAAAGGGGAAAAAATTCTGTTCTACTTATTCATGCACTCATTGAATGACTCTTGAATGTGCCCTGACCGGGAATTGAACATGGAATCTTGGCATATCAGAACAATTCTCTAACTAACTGAGCTACCTGGCCAGGGCAAAAATTTAATCATTTCTATGAGTTCAGAAGTACATATAGACTATTAACCCAAAAGGAGTCTTCCAAAATAATTCTAGAAATTATTTTAAACACAATTCACAGCTATACATCAAAGCTCTCTGTCCATAAAACCTATTTTACTCAATGAACTTGCAAGCACAAGAATATGCTATCTAACCAGGGCTATTTGCAACAATACAGACTTCTGAGGAAAATGGACCTGACTACTTCATCTGTAAGTCACCATAAAAGAAAAGTTTCCCGAACGTCAAAAGTGCAGTCTGAAACTATGAAAGCTAATACTATCGTCACCTGTGCTATCCAGAAAAGAGAACCGTGTGGTGAAAGAGAACCGGTTTTGTTTGCAGAGCACAAATAAAACCATGGTAACCACCCTCCTCCCTTTTCTCAGCACAAGAGGAAAGAACACGGAAACCCCATCGCGTACAAATATCTAACCTAAGGTTATCAGAAGATATGGGTGCTATTTTGTTATATTTCTAAAAATAAATTATGCCACATGTCTCTTTATTCCAAACCTTATTTTCCACCTCTTGAGGCTGTGTCTCCAATCTGAAGAGCATCCCTGCTCCAAGCTGACACCAACCATGTTGAATGTGACCATGCTCACACCTGAACTTGTCTACATCCTATTTGCAGGCTATTTTTTTCTGTCTTTTGTAAAATGAATCAAGTTCTCTTTTTCCATCTTAACCATCTATTCCTATTCTGCTGTTGCTTACATTTTTATTTTTTTATTTTATTTTTTAAATTTTATTGATTTTTTACAGAGAGGAAGGGAGAGAGATAGAGTTAGAAACATCGATGAGAGAGAAACATCGATCAGCTGCCTCCTGCACATCCCCCACTGGGGAAGTGCCCGCAACCCAGGTACATGCCCTTGACCGGAATCGAACCCGGGACCTTTCAGTCCCCAGGCCGATGCTCTATCCACTGAGCCAAACCGGTTTCGGCACATTTTTATTTTTAACTAGCGGCCCAGTGCACGAATTCGTGCACACTGAAAGGAAATTAATTAGAAGAAATATTTTAATATCGCTATTTGCCCTTTCTCTATAATAGAAGTGTCAACCAAGTTCACCATCAACAATGACAAATTGAAACACACGTGTGCAATTGGCACATTTGTTCCTCTTTTTTCCCCCCCCATAACTCCCCTCCTCCCAGTTCCCGCCCCACCCTCCGCCCTCACTCCCCACCCACTGTCCTCATCCATAGGTGCACGATTTTTGTCCAGTCTCTTCCCGCATCTCCCACACCCCTTTCCCCCCCAAGAATAGTCAGTCCATTCCCTTTCTATGTCCCTGATTCTATTATAATCACCAGTTCATTCTGTTCATCAGATTATTTATTCACTTGATTCTTAGATTCACTTGTTGATAGATGCATATTTGTTGTTCATAATTTGTATCTTTACCTTTTTCTCCCTCTTCCTCTTCTTAAAGGATACCTTTCAGCATTTCGTATAATCCTGGTTTGGTGGTGATGAACTCCTTTAGCTTTTCCTTATCTGTGAAGCTCTTTATCTGACCTTCAATTCTGAATGATAGCTTTGCTGGATAAAGTAATCTTGGTTGTAGGTTCTTGGTATTCATCACTTTGAATATTTCTTGCCACTCCCTTCTGGCCTGCAAAGTGTCTGTTGAGAAATCAGCTGACAGTCGTATGGGTATTCCCTTGTAGGTAACTGAGTTTCTTTCTCTTGCTGCTTTTAAGATTCTCTCTTTATCTTTTGCTCTTGGCATTTTAATTATGATGTGTCTTGGTGTGGTCCTCTTTGGATTCCTTTTGTTTGGGGTTCTCCGCGCTTCTTGGACCTGTAAGTCCATTTCTTTCACCAGGTGGGGGAAGTTTTCTGTCATTATTTCTTCAAATAGGTTTTCAATATCTTGGTCTCTCTCATCTTCTGGCACCCCTATAATTCTGATGTTGGTACGCTTGAAGCTGTCCCAGAGGCTCCTTACACTATCCTCGCATTTTTGGATTCTTTTTTCATTTTGCTTTTCCGGTTGGGTGTTTTTTGCTTCCTCGCATTTCAAATCATTGACTTGATTCTTGCGCTCCTCTGGTCTGCTGTCGGGAGTCTGTATAATATTCGTTATTTCAGTCCGTGTATGCTTAGTTTCTAGTTGGTTCCCCAATATAACATCGAGGGTCTCATTAGTTTTCTTGTAGATCTCATTAAGTTTATCGGCGGCTTCTAAACAGTTCTTGAGAGACCTTAAAAGTGTGGTTCTGAACTCTATATCTTCCATTGACAATTTTGTCCTGTTTCTTTGTCTCCGCATTTTGTTATGCTTCCTTGGTGCACCCCCTAGTGGTCTTTGTGTCGAGAGCTTTATATATAATAGATAAACTTGCTTAATTAGACCTGCTTTCTGATTTAGCTAAACTTTTTCCAGCACAGTAAAGCACCCCAACTTCTCCTTTAGGTAACTGTCAGCAACACAGCAGTAAATATCAACATGAAGCAGATTATTATTGTAGATCACGCAGGGAGAACAAAGCGTAGACTATTTAACTGCAGCAGTGTTTGACTATATTCTGCACAGTGAGAAAACCTGAAGTCATTTTCAAGGTCCACCATTTCTTACTTCTTTTCAGTCCGGTCAAGTTTCTAAGCTTTCTAAATCTCCATTTTCTGGCTAATGAAAAGAAAATAGGATTCCACCAAATCTCCTACCTACCTACTCCAGGACTTCTGTGAGGATCAAATGAGATGAGGCATGGGAAAATGCTTCACAGACATTTGATTAAAGTGTAAAATTTTCCACCTGGCTATAAAGCAAGTCGTGTTCCTGGGCTGAAGAAACTGCAAGGAGGCTAGTCGCTAGAGAGAGGAAGCAGGGCATTGCTATGTGACATCATTACCTGGTGCCCACAGCCACCGTTCCCGGGCTGGACTGGGCTGTGGGCGGCATTTTGCGCCATGGGGTCTTGGAAGCTTCGGCTGCGATTTGGTGGGCTGTTGCTCTGGGTGATGGTGGGGCTTTGTCTGTCCCCTGGTGGTCAGTGCACATCATAGCGACCAGTCAGACGGTCAGATACTTAGCATATTTGCCTTTTATATATATAGATATGCATAAACTTACATTTTCTTTCAAAGACTTAAGTCAACATGTATCTTCCTTGAATGAGACAAGAAAGACAGCACACCTCTCTTTTTTCCACATATCTGAAACTTTAGATTTTTTTTCATTTTTAAAAGAATTGATACCTTAACTTTAGGAAAATATTTTATGACTTGTTTGCTGGCATCTGCTTCCTTCACCTTGTAAATTCTGAGTTCATTTTTCTTCTTGAAATTATTTCTTCTTTAATTATTTCAGACAGAGTGGTAAAGTTTCTGATCACATATGTCTAAAAATGTTATTATTTATTGCATTGTTTTCCAACTATTTCCATGTCCTGGTAAGCAGTGAGTAGAATATTTGAATGGCACTCTGGACTAACACACATGGCTGTGCGCAGCTAGATGTGACAGGGCCCCTCGCCGTCCTGGGCCCCGGCTGGGCTCCAAGGCTAAAAGGAACAAAATCTCTTAGCACCCTGTCTCATCTAGGTGCACGCGCATACACATGTACACACACACACACACACACACACACACACGCACGTACCTACCCCATCCTCTCTGCCTCACCTACACAGTAGTCTCCTACAGCTGCTCTGATGCAGTTTTCCCTCTTGCACAAGTGCTAGGTTCAAAGGTATTTTCCCTCAGTACTTTGAGAAGACTGTCCTTAAATGTCCTATTTTATGCTGCATTTCAAATGTTGAGAGACTGCAAATTTTCCTTTTTCTCCATTTTCTTCGCATAGCTTTCTGTTTGCTCTGTTTTACTTTTATTCTGCTCGCCCTTCAGCAGGCTCTGATCACTTCTGGGAAAATCTTGATGTTAGTTCTTCAAATATTGCTTGTTTTCCATTCTCTGTTCTCTCCTCTGAAGCACCTATTAACTGTCTGTCCATCCTCCTGCTCTTCCTCCCCCTCCCTATGGCTCTATCACAAGTACTGGTTGCCCATATGCCCTGTGCCCCTTATTACTAAGTGTAGGAGCATGGTTCACTAATGAGCCAAGTAATAACACTGTGCTTGCAGTAGCTTTAGGATGTAACTTGTCTTTTTCTTGGCATTTTTATTTTCTTAAGCTCCCAGTGTCACCATTTGTAAATCTTCCAAAGCTCTCCAACAGAACTGTAAACCCTCTGAGTGCTACCCACACAGTCAGGCATCAGGGATTCTGTTGGTTCCTTTTCCCTGGTGACATCTCCCAGGAGTACAGTCTTACTGCTCCAATCAGGTCCTAAATTTGATGAAGCACCTCCTCCCAAGGTTTTCTAAAACAGAGAGTGTGGTAGCCTTATCCCTTGGGCCACCCAGTTTTTCCTGGATGAATGCTCTCCTCTCTTGCCTGGAGAGCATGGATGTGGCACAGAGTTCTTGGTTCTCAGCTGTACCCCATTCAGATTTAGACACGCTGATTTTAGAATGGCACTTCTCCCAACTTTTTGCAGTGCATCATATCCAAGGGTCGGGAGCTTCATGTCCATAGAAAGACTCCCCCCGCCCACTCCAGGGTCCTGCAGGGCAGACAACTGTGGTCACTTCTGCGCATGCACACACACACAGGCAGGCATGCATGCAGACACAGGACTGTGGGGGCCCTGCATCCAACTGCTCCCTACCAATGCCCTCTGCCACTATCCTTTCCGCCCTGGTCTTGCCCTTGCCTATCAAGGCCCTGACACCTGTCAGGGACTTGCCTGTTCCTCAGGGAGTCTCCTCTGGAGACACATAGGGCTCAGCTGTCTCTCCCAATTCCTCCATCTCTCTTCCTTCCAAAAGGTGCCCAAAAAGGTGTCCACATCTCTTTGATGCCATCATCTCCACCCCCTTTCTCAGTCCTTGTGCATTTATGCCTTTTTAGTCCTTTTTCTCATTTAATGTTTCAGGAAGGTAAAGAGATGAATACATATATTAAATCTATGTAGTTTCTCTACTTCATTTTTCCCCTTATAACTCTCTTTATTGTTTCATGGACACACTTTTTTTTCTTTTATCTTTCTGAGTATTTAAATAATGTATACTTATTTGAAATCCTTTTTAAATTACTCCATTTCTTTAGACATTAAATTCCTCCACTAGCTGAATGAAATGTTTTCTCTCGGTCACGGCACTAGGCCTCCTCAGAAGCAGAGCAATCTATATATATAAAAGGCTAATATGCAAAGTGTCTCCTCGGGAATTCGACGGGGAGTTCAATTGCCCGCTATGACGTGCGTTGACCACGAGGGGGCGGCACGGAACATGGTAGGCGACCAGCGGCAGTGGGAGCAAGGGAAGGAGGTGGGGAGGCAGGGAATATGATCCGCCCTGATTGCTGGCCAGGTCCAGGGACCCTACCCGTGCACGAATTTTGTACACTGAGCCTCTAGTTTTTTCATAAGAGAATTCTCCCACATTCTGTATATTATTTATATCAAATGTTACTGATTAAGCACATTCCTGCAACACAATAACTGGGCACAAAAATTAGACTAGATTCAATAGCGAACTTGGGTAAGTCATCCCCAGAAAGCCACACTAATTCTTCATGGTAAAAACTGGTAGTCAGGAATGAATAATGTAGCAATAATCAGAATTATATGAGCATGAATAACAACAGGACATTTTTATCCACATTGTTAAAATCAGATTACCTATGTTAACAAATTAAAATCCAAACACTTTCTAAAAATAGTATCTTACCAGAAATAATCCAAAACCAAGTATTTCCTTTGAACAAGTCATTAAATAAGCAATTACAACAGGGCAGCTGGGGTGGCTGATGTGGTTTCTGTCCTAATTTAAAAAAAACATCTTTCTGTACACTTTCTCATCCTTAAGGAAGAGCATGGGAAGGAGCTCAGGGTGGACAGAGGTGTTTATGAGAGTGCAGATAAAGGCCAATCTTCTGCCTTAATGTGAAGTCTGAGTGAGTGCCCGTCTCCTCTCCAAAGCGCCTATGCTTTTAAGATATTCTGATGAACCCTGAAGAATCAGAAATCTTTCCTGTAAAGGCAGGCCTCTAACTCAAAAGAACTGTCTTATTTTTTCCATCCTATGACTCATTAAGAAAATCCATCTATTTCTTAAGGAGGAAGGCCCACAGTTGTGATGCTACTCCGTTTCCCCACAGTGCACTGTAGGACTCGGGCTTTAACTTTTACTACTCACTTGTTCACACAGATGTCTAAAAGTGAAAGAGGGAGATACAGCCGAAAAACAAACACATCATACCTTCTCCATTCCATCGGTTCTCTCGGCAGCTGCTGTGAAAGTGTTGGGTAAATAGAGGTAAATAAATTCTGATCTCCAGCACCTAAACAGGAATAAAGAGAAATCCAGTTAGGACATTTTTAGGTAAATATAGGCAAAACGGGCTCTAAAATGTACTAAATTAGTAATTTTAGACTATTTCATATTTAGTAAAATGACGTCACAAAAAGAGATGTCTCACGTCTTTAAATAACTGGTCTCTAGAAAACCTGGAACCTGACATATGTGATCTAACTTAACCCTCATGACACCTCCAAGAGTAGGTATGACTTTTTCCTCGAGGAGAGTAAAGGCTCAAAAAGTTGAGTAACTTGGCCAAAGCCTCAGAGCTCAGGAAAGATGGGGCCCCTCAACTCTACCCAGTTTCACTCCTGAGTCTGCTCTGCAGCCACTGCTTTTTTCAACTTCAAGAGAACAGCCAGCCAGAACATTCCAGGCAGCAAAGTAAACCTGAAGAGGAGCACATGAACTTCGTCATCAAACTAAATCCAGTCTGCATCAAAATAGCATCGGGAGCAAAACCATACAAAACACCCACCATGCAGCCTCTCACTCAGACCCCACAGGAACTCCTAGGAGGCAAGGCCAAACCTGGAGCCCGCTGGACAGAAGGAAGAGGAGGTGTGAGAGGCGTTCAGAGCACACCCTAGACTGGCAGACACTGGTCATGAAACACACACACACCCGTGGCCTGACTTTAACTGCATACACACTCAGCTTTCCACTCAGCTCTTTCTCAGTAGTTTTAACAGAATGGAAAAGCCCACTTAGCTCTCATAAAAGGATAGTATAACCACACTGTCATACATAAGCTAGAAAAGAAAAGAACCTTTTTAATATAGATTACTCAAAGTCTTATACTCAGAGGATCCTCTGACTTTAAGCAAAACCACTTTCCAAATTGCTTTAATATTGATCTTAGAGAAAACATGGGGAATTGATGGGGGCCATTAAAACACTTGCTTGCTTTGCTATCGTGAACCTACAAAAACAAAAACAAAAAGAAACCTCCCAAACCATGTAACAATGTCGAGTCACTGCTGAGAGTAATGATATTGTGGGCAGCTGAGTTGTAAGTATCAGAAGGTGGTGAGGCACGGTGAGGGCACCAACGCTGCCAGCCTGAACACCTGAATCCCCGTCTCAGCTTCCCATCTGCTAGCTGAACAGCCTGGGGAGACCATCTACCCCTCCTGTGCCTCAGGGGACCATCTGTGAAATGGGAAAGTAAGACTACCTCCCCAACAGGCTGTGGTGAGGAGTAAATGATTCAACACCAATAAATAACCCTGAACAAGGCCAGAAGCAAATAATTCATAAGGGTATTATTACTACATTTTTGTTAAAATAAAAAAAAAACCAATTTTTATGTCTCAACTTATCATTTTTCATCATGTTCATTTCTTTGGTAGTCATCCTAAAAATCATTAAAGTAAGAAAATCTTCAGTTAGATTTCCTATCTCTGATTGCCAACTTTCATTGCCTCTTTAAAAGGTTCCAAGGTTAACATACAAAAATCACCACTCTGCTACACAGAACTTAGGGCAGCTGCATGAAAGCTTCCTCCTCGTTCACTCGATTTTCTATAAAGTCTCACATAAATGCCCAGTTAACATGCACAGAGTGAAAAAGCGGAATGCTTCCTGCACCCCTCCCCGTAAGCTACTTCCCCCAGGAAATCCGTTCACAGTAAAACATTCTAAATGGAGACTCTAAAATAACAACTTTTCTTACATTCTATCATGGAATAAATATTGAATCTGGGTCCAAATTTTCATTTTAAAATACTACAGGTTAATTAGCATATCTGTCAAGGGCAAAGATGTCATCTGACAACTGGGAACTTAACATGTGTCCATTTGACCTCAGTGCCTGTTGTGAACTGTGTGCCTTCCCCCCTCCCCCATTCTTATATTGAAACTATACTAAGGTCTTCGAAAAGGTAATGAAAAGACCATGTGAGACACAGCAAGAAGGTGGCCTATTACAAGCTAAGGAAAGAGGCTGCAGAAACCTACTCTGTGGATACGTGGACTTCCAGCCACCAGAACTGTTAGAAAGTAAGTCTCTGTTGTTTAAGCCACCCAGTGTGTGGCATTTTGTTATGACAGCCCTGGCAAACTAATACAGTATCCAAATTTACATTTGAAGGTCAAATTCTTCTAAACCACTGAAGCTCTACACTGAACAAGAATGGAGAAAAGGCACCATGATTTTCTCCAAATACACAGTTATTATCTTATCCTATATATAACAGCAGAACAACCGGTCGCTATGACACACACTGATCACCAGGGGGCAGACGCTCAATGCAGGAGCTGCCCCCTGGTGGTCAGTGCGCTCCCACGGGGGGGGGGGGGGGGTGCGGGTCGCTCAGCCAGAAGCTCTGAGCTGGGCTCATGGCCGGTGAGCGCAGCGGTGGTGGCAGGAGCCTCTCCCGCCTCCGTGGCAGTCAGTCAGACATCCCTCGAGGACTCCAGGACTGTGAGAGGGCTCAGGCCGGGCTAAGGGACCCGCCCCCCGCCCCCCCCGCCCCGAGTGCATGAATCTCGTGCACCGGGCCTCTAGTTAATTATAATACTCTTCAGTCTTTATTATCATAAAAATTAGAGATGCCTTTGAAAATGGGCTATAAAGAGCCAGAGAATGAAACAGAAAGATAGGAAAGGGTTTATGTATAAAACTCCCCAAAAATTAAATCTCAGTTAATGTGACAGGTAATTAAATTAACAGTATATACTTTGTAGCTTCCCAAAGTAGCCTGAGCTTTGAGGGCTGAATTGTAAGAGCAATAACTTCCAGGCTGAGTTTTCATTTTAATCCCACGGACAGAGACAAACCAAGGATTCAGCTATTAGAAAACAGCTACTAAAAGCAAAAATGAGGCTTAAGATAGATGTGCCTGTGCTCAGAGAACCCTGTTCAGAAACTTGCTGTGTTCATTTTTTCTGACTCAAGAGGCCTATTAAAAACAACTGAGATTTCTTTTTCTTTTTATGAGAGGAGGAAGATTTTTCAAACAATAAGAGGAATTCAAAGTACAATCTCATTAAATCTCTCCGTGTGTGTGTGTACATATGCTACCAGTTCTCAACACTAAGTAGGGGGCACATGGAGATCTGAGCATTCAGTAACACCTGAGGGCAGATCCAGGGATGTGCATGGTCGTCCCCTGCCCCTTACCATATCAGTGCAAGGCAGTGCCCTGGCAGGGCGATGAGGAGGGGTAGGCACAGGAGGCATTCAAGTGTGAAGGGAAACATCAGGGGACAGTCACTTTGCTCTGAAGAGAGGGTCATGGGCACTCTGCCTGGGTGCTGCCCAGACCCACTAGGCACCTGCCCCCAGGCTGAGGAAAGGCCAGTTCAGATACTCCCCGGGAAAGGCAGGCAGAGCCTTAGGTTTCTTTTTTTCCCCCAATTTTATTTTATTTTACTTTTCCATCACCATTTCTCCTCTCTAAGCCCTCTTCCACTTCCACCCATACCCCTCCAGACCCACAATCACACACTGTTGTCCATGCCCATGAGTTCTCTCTCTTTTTCTTTTTTTTTTTTTGCTTAATCCCTCCCCCCTCCCCAACCTACCCCATTCCCAGAGCTGTCTGCCTGCTCGAGCCCTAGGTTTCTGATTATATGAACCTGTTTTCTTATTACTTATGCCAGCTGTAACTGGATTTTCTGTTACATGTGGTCAGATGACAGACCTTCACTATTTCCTGAATTATGTCTGCGTACTCTGAGATTTTTACAAGCATAAATCCATGTATTAATCATGTAATTTAAAATTTTTATGTCTTAAGAGCAGATAGCTAGTTAAACATGGAGGAAAGAATTAAAAAAGATGATTTCAGTGACTTAAGCATAAATGAATCATATCTCAACAAACTCTGCTTAACATTTTCTTTGAAACAGAAGGACTTAGGGTCTAAATTATAGAGAAAGTAATTAGCAACTTATATCAACATTAAAAAGACACTAACAGGTCTAATTTACAAAACACAAGTCACTACAGATATAGATGTAGCATTTAGATATTAGATCACCAACAATAAGTCAATAAGAAATTGGCCATTTTTAAAGAAACTCTAGACTTCGAAGAAGTTGATTATAACTAAAAATAGAATCCTATAGGCTAGGGCCGGGGTCTTTTTAGACCCAAGATGCTATCGCTAAAATGATAAGCTAATCAAAGCCTAGTAACAGGCCCATATAAACCCAATGATAACGATGTTGCTGCTGCTATCCAGCAATGTGGTCGGGTTAGTTAAAGCTGTCGTCAGAGTCATATGCCATCTGTTTTACCATTCGTCAGCCTAAAGGGTAACAGAACTGTTTACTGTCAATCATTTTATGCACAAAACCTTTTACTTTAGGTCCACTAAAACTGCAAAGTCACAAACTTATTTAATATTAAACAATTTTTAAATTCATATTTTGGCTCAGGCCAGGTGGCTCAATTGGTTGGAGCACTGTCCCGTATACCAAAGGGTTACAGGTTCGATTCCCAGTCAGGTCACATAGGTTGCGTGATCAATCCCTAGAACTTGGTCACGTCGTGAGGCAAAAAATCGATGTTTCTCTCTCTCTCTCTAAAAATCAATAAAAACATATCCTCAGGTGAGAATTCATATTTTAATCCTGAACAGTCAATTGCACCATATTTTAATCCTTAACAGTCAATTGATACTTAATGAGCAGAGGACTCCAGGATGTCACAGCTCAGCACATCCTGTCACTTCATCGCTGGCTTTCACGGTATGCCCATGCCATAGCCCTCCTCCTGATCCTTCCTGTGAACATGCACACGAGGACATACACATGCGCTCTCTCCCACTTTGCTTTTCCCATTTTCCCAGTACCAAGTCTAGATAAGTTACTTTCCCTGGTAAGTGTAATCAAAGCGGGGGGGAGTACAAAGTATATTAGTGTTAATCAAGTTTTATACTCTGGGAATCTGTAGAAAAGGGACTACAATAGATATAGAGAGTCTACTACAAGATATAAAATCCCAAAGTCTTTCTTTTTCATCAGTAAACATAATTAGCACACATGTCAAGTGTTAACAGGGTTTGAGCAAACACTTGTAACCAGGGGACAACAGTCACCTCTAATACTCAGAGACGAGACTAGACTTAAAATCGGAGAGTCTAAACAAAAAGATTGGATAAATGCATATAAATATAAGAATACTGAAGAATCAGTCTTTGTTTAAAAAAATGTTTTTAAAGATGATTGTAGCAGTCTGAATTATAGCACTTGTAAATTCATGAAGAGATCATGTATTTTAAAAAAAACTGCCCGGCAGTGTGGCTCAGTAGTTGAACTCTGATCTATGAATCAGGAGGTCACAGTTTGATTTCTGGTCAAGGCACATGCCTGGGTTGCAAGCTTAATCCTCAGTAGGGGGCGTGCAGGAGGCAGCTGATCCATGATTCGCTATCATCATTGATGTTTCTATCTCTCCCTCTCCCTTCCTCTCTGAAATCAATAAAAATATATTAAAATTTTTTTTCAAAGTCTCAGGCCCACTCAGACCTGTTGAATCAGAAACTCTGGTGCAGCCTGGGGGTTCTAACAAGTCCTCAGAGCACTGGGATGTAGCTCCTTTGAGAACCTCGCTCTAACTCTGTCATCCACAAGTATCCATGAAAACAGAAAGAAAGAAAATACAGAAGATAGAGCAGTTCATTAAAACCCTGAAGTCCTGAATTTGCACTGAAAAGATCAGTGTGAATTTAGGACTCTAACTTTAAAGTCCTAGCTCTATTCCCCTGAAAAGGCTCAGCAGCACTTTAGCAGCCCAGGCATGCAGACTGGGCTCTCAAAATACCACCTCCCACCACAGGGAGTCAGGGCTCCTTGGAGAAATGGCTGATTCCAGGTCTAGGGCAAGAAATGTACAAAATGAGTCTGGGACCATCTTGTTACCTCAGATAGCAAAGAAACTAACAAAACTTCGTACATCTCAGAAGCCAAAGTAGTTGTTCAGGATGGAACAACTCGCTTATCAATGAGGATGACAACTTCAATGGGTGGAAACAAATCAAGAGTGTTAAAATTCTTAAGTTATTTTCTTTTTTTTAAAAAAAATGTTTTTATTGATTTTAGAGAGAGGAAGGGAGACGTACAGAGAGATAGAAACATCAATGAGAGAGAACCATAGGTCAGTTGCCTCCACATGTCCCCTGCTGGGGATGGAGCCTGCAACCTAGGCATGTGCCCTGACTGGGAATCAAACTGGTGGTTCATGAATCGATGCTCAACAACTAAGCCACAACAGCTGGCCATAAGTTCTTAATAATACTTCAAACACACACACACACACACACACACACACACACACAAATTGACCATAACTAAAGGAACTAATGAACCAGCTGACTCTGAAAACAGTACATAAAGGAAATGATCAAGCACTTAGTCTGCCTTCCTGTACACACTATACCACTGGGAAACCAATAATAGAAACATACGTCCGTATGTGTGTATATGCATATACACACACTCCTATACAGAAGTATTTCAGCTAATAAAAAAGAAATGGTAAAATTAGAATATCACCATTTTATAACCCTGCGGGAATTAATGACATGAGAATAAATGACTGCTAACATCACAAAAAAGAGAGACCACCAGACATTATGCACGGGCTGATGGAAGAACACACTACCACCTATGAAATAGTCTTGCCAAAAATAATCCAACCCCAATCTGAGCCTGCCTCTGGCTCCAACAACCACTTTACAGGAACACAGAGGGCAAAGGATGGTATTCAAGGACAACACAAGACGCAGGTGGCAAAGTCCAGACAAGGGGTGGACACTGCCACGGGATTAACAACCTGGGATCTTGAACAATTTGCAAGGAATGAAAGGGAAGTGGAAGGGAAACCAGATGGAGGTGGTCACTGGCGGGGGAGGGACATCTGTAATACTTTTAGCCATAAAGATAAACTTTAAAAAATAAATGAAAGGGAAATCAAGATTTTAAGAGAAACTGAAAACACCTGAAAACTTTGATACAAATTAATTCAGAGTTTAAAAAAAGGCACACTATCAATGTAAACACTGAATATTTGATATTAAGAATTTTTTAGGTGTTGTAAAGGTTTTGTAGTTATGGTTTTTGTTTGTTTATTTTAGAATGAACTTTTTATGAATTTTTCTTTATTGATTTGAGAGAGAAACATTGATCTGTTGTTCCACCCATCTATGCATTCATTGTTTCATTTTGGTATGTGCCCTGACCAGTGATCGAACCTGTAACCTTGGCGTATTGGGATGATGCTCCAAACAACTGAGCCACTCTGGTCAGGCTGTAGGGTTTCTTTATAATATTCTGTTTACTTTTGTACAAAGTTACAAGTTTCCATAATAAAAAGTTTGAAATTATACAACTCTCCCATTTCTCTTACCCTTTACTCCTCTTTCTTTTTGCCATAGCACTTGTCACCTATTATCTTCTATATATATAAAAGTCTAAGCGACTGAACGACCGAACAACCGGTCAACCTGTCACTATGATGCGCACTGACCTCCAGGGGGCAGATGCTCAATGCAGGAGCTGCCCCCTGGTGGTCAGTGTGCTCCCATAGCAGGAGTGCTGCTCAGCTTATGGGTGCTAGATGCCGGGCTCACGGCTGGCGAGCACACCTATGGCAGCGCTACTGAGCAGAGACAGGGCAGGCCCAGTGGGGCCAGGATGAGTGGGAGCTGCGCCTGGCCTGGGCTCAGGCTCCTCCCCAGCCGCCTACTGCTTCATGCACTACTACATCCCCTGAGGGGCCAAGCCTGCGGGGATTGGGCCAAAACTGGCAGTCCGACATCCCCCAAGGGGTCCCAGATTGAGAGAGGGCGCAGGCCAGGCTAAGGGACACCACCGGTGCACGAATCCATGCACCGGGCCTCTAGTAGTATATAATTTACTGTTTATGTATGTTATACATTTCCTCATGCTAGAATGTAAGCTCTAAGAGGGCTGATATTGTTGTTCACAAATGTAACCCAAGCATCTCCAACAGTGCCTGGCATATAACAGATGCTGAGTGGATATTTGTTGACTGGTGAGTCTAGCCCAGTGGTTGGCAAACTGCGGCTCGGCAAACCGTGGCTCGAGAGCCACATGCAGCTCTTTGGCCCCTTCAGTGTGGCTCTTCCACAAAATACCGGCTCTTCCACAAAATACCGACTTCTGTGCATGGGCCACGAAGTTTCAATCGCACTGTATGTGTGCACCCGCACGTGGTATTTTGTGGAAGAGCCACACTGAAGGGGCCAAAGGGCCGCATGTGGTTTGTGAGCCACAGTTTGCCGACCACAGGTCTATCCTGACTACTTCATATTTTACACAAGACAATCTGGGGCCCCCAAAGGACAGGATATCCTACAGCAGAAGTGATGACAGGGTTGGGCATCAGAATATGTTCTCAGAATACAAACTTAATTTTAGATTATACTAAAAATTTCTAGTGTAGCTGACTTAGTTCTTAGATTACTAAAGGAAGTGATTTTTTATTTTATTTAACTCCATAGGAAATGCTTTCTCACAGGGCTAATTTTAGGGGAAACACCCCTTCCATGTGGGCAGAGGGTGCCTGACTGCCCAACTACTTGGTAAAGTTATTACGGTAGAGGGGCATCAGCCACCGTGATGCAGGTCCTCCTTACACTACCAAACACTGAGGGACCTAGTCAAGCACAGTGATGCCCTCAGGTCTTCACACCTTCAGAAAGGCCTCTGACAGCCCTTCCCATTGCTCAGCTTGAAGCTTAGAAACTTTCTAATGGATCCAGATGAATTAAAAGTGTCCATAAAGGTGAGTTACAGATTTTGTAAAAATTACTACCCAAAAGTGTTGTTAGTTCCAAGGTAACTACCTAAAATTTCAGCTCTCAAATCAATGCAATGACTTCCAAATGCTAAACAGATCTGTCAAAAATAAGAAAAATGTCCTGATATACATACCTGTTGCTTTATATTCTCTCCTCACTTTGTGAAAAATGTAACAACCAAGGACCTAAAACAATAATACTGAGGAAGGAATCATCATGTGACAATGGCCAAGAAGTCAAATAAGGACATTTATTTCCCTTGAGGGAGGGGTGGGGGGGAGACAGACTGCAAAAAGGGCTCATCTTTTTCTAAGAGATCATCCCACCTTGTGTCAACTTCTGGAGCCCAATTTCCAGATGCCAGGGAATAAATTCCCATCGTCAGGAGGAGAGTGGGACACACCTCCAAAGGCAGAAGTGATATAAAAGCCCAAGACACTCACTGGGTGCTGGCCAATATGCACTGGCTGCCAGTGGAGATACTGTGGTATAGGGATAAACAGGGTCCCCAAAATTTGTGCACATCCTGACACCCAGAACCTGTGAATGGGACTTTGGAAAAAGAGCCTTGTAGATGTACTTAAGTTAAGGATCTCAAATGAAATCATTCCAGATCATCTGGATGGGCTCTAAATGTCCAATAAAAGACCAAAGAGAAAACACAGGGAGAGAGAAGGCCTTGTGAAGACGAGGCAGAGATGAGAGGAATGCAGCTACAAGCCCAGGCCGCCAAAGACTTCTGGGAGCTAGAAGAGACAGGAAGGATTCTCCCCTAAAACCCTGGGAGGGAGTGCAGCCCTGCTGACCCCTTGATTTTCAACTTCTGGTCCCCAGAACTGTGAGAAAATAAATTTCTGTTCTTTTAAGCCACCTAGTTTTTGATCATTTGTTACAGCAAAAACTAATACATATGATATAAAATATAAAAATGAAACGCACATTTTTTTCTAGTGCTATTTCATCTTCTAGACATGTTTTTTGCTATATCTCTTAAGCATCAAAATAAACACAGGTAATTCTGAAGAGGTCCAATCACCAAGAAACACATAAAAAGAGCCTCACTAATCATCAGGTATGGGCACACCAAAACAACTACGATGGCCTTGGGCTGGGCAAAGTATTCTTAGATACACTATCAAAAGTACAATCCATAAAAGCAAAAAAAAATATTAACTAGACTTGATCAAAATGAAAAACATTTGTGCTTCAAAAGACACCATTGAGAAAATATTTGTAAATCATCAATCTAATAAAGGTCATATACACAGAAAATATAATAAACTCTTACAACTGAATGACAATCTAATTTTTAAATGGGCAAATAATTTGAATAAATAATTCACTAAAGAAGATATATAAATGGCTAATAAGAACAAGCAAAGATGCTCAATATCACTAATCATTAGGGAAATGCATATTAAAACCAAAATCAGATACCACTACATGCCCACAAGGATGACTATAATAAAAAAGACAGACAAGTATCAGCAAAGATCTGGATAAACTGGGACCCTAACATATTGCTGGTGGGAGTGTTAAGCAGTACAGCCACTTTGGAAAACAACTTGACAGCTTCTTAAAAAGTTAGACATAAGCTTATCATACAAAATAGCAATTCTGCTCCCAAGAATCTTTCCATGGAAATTAAAAACACAAGTGCAAAAAAATAAAAACACAAGTCCACACATACAAATATTCATAAAAGCCAAAAACTGGAAACAAAATGTCCATCAACTGGTGAAAGGATAAACAAAATGTGGTCCACCCATACAATGGAATACTATTCAGCAATAAAAAGGGAACAGATGATAAATGGTGCAACATGGATGAACCTCAAAAACCAGTGTGAAAGAAGCCAGACACCAAGACTGATGTCATTTCTATTAAATGTCTAGAAAGCACACGTGTATAGAGACAGAAAACAGACTGGTGGATGCCTATGTCTAGGGGTGGGAGCAGGGATTAACTGCTAAAAAGTACAACGGAATTTCTTGGGGTGATAGAAATGTTCTAAAACTGAATTATGGTGATGGCTGCACAACTCTAAAAATAAACAGTCAAAGAAGTGTACGCTTATAATGGATAAATTTTACCATATAAGGATTAAAGCTCAATAAACCTGTTTTTTAAAAACACACAACTATGATAGTTTTTTTCACATCCACAGACTGGCAAAAAAAAAAAAAAAATTGTAAATAACTCCGATCCAGTGTAGTAAATACAACTTGGAGTACTGCTTTTTCACAGGTGATTAGGAAGCAGTTTTCAAAATGTAAACTGCTCTCATCTTCTGACCCAGCAATTCCACTCCTGGATTCCATTCTTTACCATAAAAAACTGTGTTCCTGTTTTACTGATGCTTTTTTAAGATTTCAAGTTCAGTTTTTTGGGTTTTTTAAAATATATTTTATTGATTTTTTACAGAGAGGAAGGGAGAGGGATAGAGAGTTAGAAACATAGATGAGAGAGAAACATCGACCAGCTGCCTTCTGCACACCCCCAACTGGGGATTTGCCTGCAACCAAGGTACATGCCCTTGACCGGAATCGAACCTGGGATCTTTCAGTCCACAGGTCGACACTCTATCCACTGAGCCAAACCGGCCAGGGCTCAAGTTCAGTTTTTAAAGTTACAGATGTATCTCTTTCAAGGCTTCATCCAAAAGCCGGGTTGATAGTCCCCCAACCTAAATCTCCACCTCAGAAGCTGAATCAGAAAGTTTCAATTTGGTCGTAAAGTTTCTACTGACTTGTAGTAAAGACAGTGTAACTGAACACAACAACTCAGGACCCCATTTCACAGAATAGAGTCCCTCGCATACAAGTTAACTTTATTTCTTTTACTGTATTAACATGTATTTTCTCAGTCAAAACTCTAAAAAGAGAATTTTCCATTATCAAATAAACTAAGCATATAGCAATTTACCTAAAAACAAGTGTAGGTGATGAGAATTCATACTTTCCAAATATTTTCTACAAAGCTGTCTTATCTTGATAAAAACATGTGCTTACAGAAAATAATTGTATGCCATCAAAAGCTTCTAACTTACAGAAGCATTATGTGAGTTATAGCACCGTTTGCATTTACTGAGCAGTTACTATGTGCCAGCATTGTTCTAGGTGGTGCAGACAGCAATGAACAAAACAGATAAAGGTCCTGCAATTCTGAACCTCATATTCATTTGTAGGCCACCTGGGTTAGGGGTAGAGAAACAATAAACAAAGAAAAAACAAATATTTATGTCAAGGGGTGCTGAGCCAAGAAAACTGAATGAAGTCAAAGGGGTGCTAAAGGATAAGTGGAGTGAAGGGGTGGCACCTAAGCAGCCGCCAGAGGAAGGAAGGGAAGGTCAGTGGAGCCATGCTGGCACTGCTGGAACACAGCCGCCAAGGCGCAGAGGGTACACGCTGCAGCCAGGAAGCCAGTGCTGGGGGCCCCGATGGCGGGGAGGGGGCACTGGACATCAGGGAGCGTCTGTCCCTGGAGGGGTCTGAGCAGAGGAATGACATGCTGTGGCTTCTTTTTTAGAGGGCTCACCCTTAACCCCATAGAGAACTAGCTTCAAGGGGCTAAAACAGAAATAGAGAGGTTAGCTGGGAGGCCCCTGGAATAACCCCGGGAAAGATGAAGGTGGCATGGGTTTGGGGGAGCAGCAGCACATATGGAGAAAAGTGGCTAAATTCTAAATAAATGTTAAAGATAAAACGATATTTGCTGATAGACTGAATGTTAGCTGTGAGAGAAAGAGTTAGGGATGGCTCCAAACTCATTAATTTTTAATTTAAAATTCAAATATCCTCTAAAACCAAAATACTGTGAATACATTGAAAATTCACAGTAAGAGCAGTTACTGAAGAAAGATTTGATTAGTAAAGAGGAGGCTACAGAGGCTCTGGGGCTAATACAGTAGGAAGCTATTCAGAAAGAGGTGTCTGTAGTATATGGGGTTCAGAACATGTGGATTATTTTGAGGTGAAGGCAACTGAGACAAGAGAAACTGGTACCTCTCCCTTAGTTTAAATTAGGGGCCTTGCCCATAATAAGAGTTTCACCAGAAATAAGGTTTTTTTGACCTATGTATAGAGCAGGGCAACTACTAATTACTGGACATCTGCTCTTGTCATCCTGCAATGTCCCTCCTCCCCTCTGTAGCCCCAGGTGCCTCACCGCATCCTTAGCTCAGAATGTTATATGTCCCTCATTTCCCGTCTGTCCCTGAACTGCTCCTGTATGTGGAGTAGCTGACTCTCTCATGTACATGGGATTCCCATACATAAGAATGTAATTACATTTGGTTAATTTCTCTTGTTAATCTGTCTCATGTCCACTGATTATTAGACCAGCCAGAAAAACCTAGAAGGGTAGAGGAAAAGGTTTTCCACCCCAAGAGAGTATTTAAGGCCATGCAGTATTTTCCCACAGCCCTGGTCTGTCATCTAGACCTGAAGTTACCAGGTGAGAGCAGAGGGAACAGGACATCTGCAAGTGATCCCTTGTGAGACCACACACACTAAATTGTGCAATTCATATGAAAAGACACTGTCAACTGGCAAAAAAACAAAAACATTTTTAGACAAAAAAATTATTCAGTGAGTCACTTGCATTTCCAATAAAAGATGACCAACTCAGCCTTTCCTATCTCACTGAGTAGCCCACATCATCATATCAGTTCCCTTCTAGAAAGACTAGCTTATGTGTTATGTCTTCCATACTTGATTACTTCAGATTCATTAGCACTTTTAAAAAATCAGACCCTTTGAGTTTCATTTGCATAAACCAAATTTTACTTTACTAGAAACTCTTCAAAAACATATTTTGTAAATCAGATATGTGAATTGAAGTTCAAGTAGAAAAGGAAGCTTTTCACTTCTAAATTATCCATTCAAATCCACCCTAGAGTCAGGATAATCGTATCCTATACAATAAAAGGCTAATATGCAAATTGACCAAACAGTGGAACGACCGGTCCCTATGACGTGCACAGACCACCAGGGGCAGACGCTCAACACAGGAGCTGCCCCCTGGTAGTCAGTACACTCCCACAGGGGGAGCATCGCTCAGCCAGAAGCCGGGCTCACAGCCTTGTGGCAGTCAGTCACCTCCCCAGGGCTCCCGGACTGCGAGAGGGCGCAGGCCAGGCTGAGGGTACCCCCCTCCCCCCCCCCACCACCACAGTGTACGAATTTCATGCACTGGGCCTCTAGTGTCCTAATAACATAGGTTCCCAAACTGTGTACCCAGGTGAGGTGCCTCAAGGTACCAGCAAGCCCCCAGAGGCCCCAGGAGACAGTTGAAATTATGAGGAAGCAGCAATGCTAGGGATGCAGCTACACCCTACTTCACGTATTGTTTCTATACTACATCACAGCACATTCCTTTCCATGATGTCATCACAAAACAGGGTGGTGCTGTGATAAAAGTCCACCAAAAAAAAAAAAAAATCAAAGAGTGTAGCAGTGTCCAATCGGACTCCCAGGTTAGAGAGTCCTGCAGTGCCCAAGAGGTGCAACACCCACTAGTACGTTGCTGTGGTTATCTAAGAATTAAATAAACTTTTCCCCCCAACTAGTATGTATTATTTTTTTTCCAAATAGCTATTAGGACATAATACTTAATAAAATTATTTGGACCTACCTACTTAGTAAATGAAATTATTAAGTATTCTTTTTTATCTAGGTGACAGGAAAAAATTCTGAGACACTAAAGCCATTGTGAACAGAGAAAGTTTAGGAATCTCTCCTCAGTAGCTAACTTTCTGCACACTGATCACTCTTCTGAGTGCTTCACAATATTCATTCTTTTAACCCCATTTCCCCCTATCAGGTTGGTACCATCACTATCCTTAGTTCACAGATGAGGCTAAGATTATGAAATGCTCTCTAAGTCACACGTGTAAGACCTAACTGTTTTTAACCAGTCCCGGGTAGAACTGACAAATAAAGCAAGGTGAGCACATTTGCTAGAGCCTTCAGTCCCTGCCCTCCTCACATACTCCAAGGAACAGCTGAGGTTTCCTAAGGTGAACTGCTTCTCCCACTTCTCAACTGCTGATTTGCTATTGGCTTAAGAATCCAATATGGACCAAGACTTGCATTTATGTGTATTGATTTTTTTAAAAAGACATTAAAAGGTACTTTTCTGGTAATGAAACTGAGGTAGTAGTTAAATCACAAGCACTGGATTTTCAGGCTTAGCAGAAAACTGTGATGTGCAAATTTTAATACTTTACCTTACCGGGGGAAAAACACAGATTCCAACCAGATATAAAACGTTACAGACCTGCTCATTTCTGTTGCCTTTTTCTCCCTTTCAAAACTTATAATATCACATCTGGAACCCCAAGTACAGAGAGAGATTCAGACCAATGAAATAGGCAATATAAAATGTGACTGGTGAGACAGAGCCTTTGGGCTGTGTTATTTTTCAGATTCCACACAATCCCATTTTGACAGTACGTGCCATTCTAGGTGTGATGCCGACACTCAGCAAAGAAAAGTCACGTATCAGTGGAATCCCAATAACTCTGTCCATGAACAAGATAGCTGGAAAAGGAACTTACCTTTCCTCACATACCCTTGGAGCAGACACCTAACTAAGTATTTATTCTAAAGCAAAGAACTGACCCAGTGATTGGGGGGAAAAAACTAAGCTAAAACAAATTCGGATCAAATGGATCTGCTGGATTTGTTTCAGTTTCACTGTGTATTTTTTATGATTAATAAATTACACTATAAGTATTCAAATTGCTATGATTAGGTAATTCGTCACCCAATGTCCTCCCGTTATTAGTACCACTACTGTTCACCTAGCATCCCTGCCAGATCCCCTCTGAGGCAGTCACTGCTCCAGAGGCAGGCAGGCGGCAGGTGCAAACCCTTGTAACTGTGGACGAAGGCCATTAAAACTTTTAGGTAGCTTCAGAATATTAATTCAGCAGGTTTTCAAGTAACAGTGAATTCCCCCTAATCTCTGGGGACTTTCCATTCTTCTCATGGCCACATATAAACAGCTCCTAAATTTACCTGAACCAGTTATATTCTACATTCTTCTCAGAAAGATCTACACACAATTCATTTTCACTTAAGATGTTCTAAATTCTATAAAGAAGAAAAAAACTGAAAACAAGCATAAACTCTACTTTCACTTTAAAATGAACACACACAGGCCTCATAGGGCACAATGGCTAGGTAAGTATTCAAGAAGATGTAAAGGGACTCTTGAAAACAAAAATGTTGCATGCTAAGACAACTAAGTACATAAGAGCAGAAACTGTGAAGCCTCTGGAGGGATTTTTAAAGCAAGTTTCCCACCTTCTTTGCACTGCTTAGACTAGCTCCTCCCTCCAAGCATGTGCAGCTGGAAGAATGGAACAAGGTAAAGTATGAAGTTAAACCAGGACGAGTGCCACCAAAGCTCAGCCCAGAGACACCAAAATGTCATTTCAAGGCTGAACTATGAAGGCAGCCTTTCAAAAAGTTAAAAAATCTTTAACTTCTAAAGGGATCGTCTCACCTCTCAAGCTAACTTTCTCTGAAAGTTTACTGCCGCTTTCTTTCCTGGGGTGCCTTTTAAGGCCGATACCGTCAGTGCACATAGCAATTACTCAGGGGAAGCTTCCACCAATGTAACAAATCTTCAGCTGTCATGCGTGTGTGTAAGAAACTAAACAGTAACAGGACCTCAAACACAGACTCCTGGACTCCTTGAATCCAACAGAGCTTTAGGAGCTTCTCAGAAATGTACAGACACAACGCTATAGAAACACACCGCTACGAGAAAGTAAGCCAAGGGGTGCGAGATGTCATTCGGCGTGTGGGTGCCCCTACCAGCAGCATGTATGCGCGCGCACAATGTGCACACCACCTGGGGAGAAGCTTCCGGAAACCTCCCATTCAGACTGCACTGAGCATGGCGCTGCTCCTGCGCCCCGGGGATCAGAAAGCGCCTGAACTGCAGGGCCTCCAGATCAAGGCCACACACCCGTCCGCCCGGACTTAGGTGCAGTCCCGAGTAAGGCTCGCAGTTATAATTATTCTGTGTGTGTGTGGGGGGGGGGGGGGGGTGCGGAGGGGGGGGAGCTACTGCTGAACCATTCAAGTCTCCAAATAGAGATGAAACTGTCCATTTCCCTAAGCAAGTTTACCAACTAAAGATGAAGTAGCAAACTTTAAATATACAATTTCTTGGGGGATCCGACAAGAGGGAGAATACAAGGAGCGTGTCCATTAATCAGAAAAAAGGGGAAAAAAAAAAAAAACAGGAAGAAAGAGAAAGAGATATGCAGAGTCTCCTATGGCCTGGCCACCCCGATTTTGCTGTACGAGTGCTTCCTTTCAGAGCACGGAAGACCACCTGAAAGATTAACTGAAGACACAAAAATACTGCCAAAAGTCAAGACTGTCGCTTCGAAATACCTCCCTGCAAGCCTCGAAATGCCAGCCAACATTCAACCCTTCCCATTCGTTATTTTTAAAGTATTTAACTCTAAAGTCATCGCTGTAGCTATGAGGAGGGATTTCTGTAACAGAAAAACAATTCCTCTGGGTATGCACGAATGTGGCAAAAAGGGGGGCGTGGGGGGGGGGGCGGGACGGGCCCAGGTCTAGTTGTCCGGCGTGTGGACTCGCCAGTGGGGCCTCGCTAACCTCTACGATCTCATCTGCGAAATGGGTTTCTCCCCGGGAACAGCACCCGGGCAGGCGAGAGCCTACGGGCGGGGGGGAGGGGGGGGGTAGACTCGAGGAGCAGGTGCGCGCGGCGCAGCCCTGGCCCGCCGTCTCGATTCGGTCCGGAACGGTCGCGCCCGTGCAAGACAGACGACCTGCGCCTTCCATTTATTTAACACTTTACTCAAGTACAAACCCGGTAAACGCACGCAAACTTCGTCCTCGCTCCCCAGTCTGCGAGCCTCGAGGGCCCTCCCCGGGGTCGGGGAGCGGTGTGACCGGGAGGACAACACGACCCCCGGCCGGGAGGACGGACCCTGCGGTCGCAGGCGGAACGACAGAGCCTGGGAAGCGCGCCGGCCCCGGGCGCTGTCAAACTGCACGAAACGGCCCGGGACGGCGTCTCCCCGGGGTCAGAGGTCGCTCGCGGGACGGAGGTCTGCCGCCGCCGCCCCGGCCACACCTCCAACCAGGGAGCGGCCCGGCGGGGTGCGAGGGGACCGAGGGGCCGGCGAGCCGGGGCCCGGCCGCCTACAACGGCCGCCGCCCCCTCCCGCGCCGACGGGCACTCACAGGTGACGATGGGCTTGTTCTCCATGGTGTAGATCACCGGCGGCAGCGGCTCCTCAGGGGCGTCCATGGGCGTCCGGCGTCACCGACCCGGCCCCCCGCGCCCCATGGGCAGCCCCGAGGCCGTCCCCGGCCAGCCCGTGCCTGAGCGGCGCCGCCGGCCGCGACAGCGACGCCTGCCCGGCCGCGGGAGGAAGATTCCCGGCCGGCCGCCCGCAGCTGCCGGCGCATCCACTTCCGGTACCGGCGCTGCCGCGGGACCGCTTCCGGGACGCGCGTCTTAAAGGGGAGGGCTCCCGTCCGGCTGGCGCTGCCCTCCGACCGAAAGGCAGCCCGGCGGCGTGGGGTGCGCAGAGGGAAAGCGGGCAGCGGCCGAGCGCCGGGGGCAGTCGCCCACAGCGGAGCGGAGCTGCAGTGGCTGCAGGGCTGGGAGCCGCCCCTGGGGCCGGCGTCTCCCTGGGGCGGACCAGGGACCTAGCCTCCCGGGGCGGGGGGGGGGGGGGAGGGAACACTGCGGGGCTCCCAGGACATGGCTCCCCGCGGAGTGCACGACGTCCAGGGTGGGTGCACGTGGCCCCTCCATCGCACCTGGAGACCGGGCGGCCCCAGCCCCACCACGCAGATTCCCCAGGTGGAGGGGCAGCCACGGGTGGGGGCGGGTCACCGACAACTTCTGGACACAGACACGACCCGGGAGCCACTGTGGACTCGGGATGACCTGGAGGGGAGGGGAGCCCAGGGGGGGCTCGGGATGACCCGGAGGGGGAGAGGGGGGCACTGAAAATGGCATGTGGACACAGGCATGGCCCTGGAGTCACGGACAGCACGTGGTCAGGGGAGACCCTGGGTGCCAGTGGCACGTGGACGCAGGTAATTCCTCCTTGTGCGGGCCTGCTGGCATCCCCTCGCCTTTACCCAACGCTGGAGGCCTCCGGGGGGCAGTTAGGACACCGGATTCATCCCCACCGCGGGCTGCACGGCAGTTAGCCCTTGCAAAACCCTCTGTCTGGTGCTTTCTCGTTACTCTGCTGTTAGGAAGTAGAACAAGGTTACTGCCTTCTCGCTAAAGACCTACAGCACACACCCCAGTGCTTCCTCCAGACTCCCCCCCAGGCCCCCTTGCCACAAGTCCCTGCAGATCACTGGAGTGAACCGCCTCTCTCTCTGAATTTCCACAGCATGTTGACTCCCCTCCTGTTAGCACTGGTTTCCTGCGTCCCTGACTGTAACCCTTTTGAATTTAGGGACTGTGCCTGTTACTTTGTCTGTAACTGCCCCCCACCCCCACCCCCTACCCAGGCGCACAGGACCTTCCCCGGAATAGGCAGTGGGACACATTTTGGGAACGCCACAAAATCAGTCCTTCCTTTCAGTCCGCAGGCCGACGCTCTATCCACTGAGCCAAACCGGTTCCGGCATCAATCCTTACTTTTGACTGCATATAAGTTTCTTGTGTAAGGAAAGTACAGTTAGAGTAACTTTTTTAAAAAACGGAATCTTGTTTTAATCTGATTTTTCAAAATAGTATTACTGATTTCAGAGAGGAAGGGAGAGGGAGCGAGAGAAACATCAATGATGAGAGAGAATCATTGATCGGTTGCCTCCTGCACACCCCCTACTGGGGATCGAGCCCATAACCCCGGCATGTACCCTTGACCGGATCGGAACCTGAGACCCTTCAGTCTGCAGGCTGACACTCTATCCGCTGAGCCAAACCAGCCAGGGCTAGAGTAACTTTTGCAAATGAAATAAAGCAAATGTACATGTGAAATAGTTTGAGTGTGAACACAGCTGCTGCGTGTTGTTCGTGTAGCATGGTGCATTGCAGCTGGGTGAGGAGGCGAAGATCAGCGCTAGGGGGGCTGGCACCCCTGAGGCAGGCAGAGCACGGGTTAGAAGGAGCTAGGCGGCCGGAGAGCCAGAGTCTCAGGGGGAGCGGGGGAGGGGGGGGGAGGGGGGGTGCTGTAAGTCCTAGGCTTCTGCTGCGATCAGCATGTGTAGGATGAGAGTCCATGTGGCTTACCAGGAAGAGGCTGTTACGGAATTGAGAACGGCACAAAGACTAGGGGCCGAGCAGAGCTACAGAAAAGGCCTCACTGATACCTCATTAGCATTCAGCTCAACTGGGACCCTAGCTTGAGGACCACACCCCCAGGGGTCAGCCTCCTTCATCTGTGAAGGCCGGATAAGTGTTTCGGGCTTCAGGGCCATATGCGGTTTCTGTCTCAAACTTTTCCTTGGGATTTTTAAAAACAATTATCTAAAAATGTAAAAATTAGCCCTGACCAGTGTGGCGCAGTTGGTTGAGTATTGTCCCATGTACTGAGAGGTTGCTGGTTCAAATTCCCAGTTAAGGGAACATACCGGGTTTCTAGTTTAATCCCCAGTAGGAGGCGTGCAGGAGGCAGTGGATTGATGTTTCTCTCCCTCTCCCTCTCTAAAATCAATAAAAACATTTTTTTTAAAAAAAGATTATGTATATATAAACTATTCTTAGCTCAACGGCCATACCAAAACAGGTCGTGGCCAAGATGTGTCCCGTGAGCCATCTCTAAGCCCTGCTCTGAGTAAGGCCTACACTAGACCCACCTTAACAAAGTGTACAGCAAAGCCTTGACGAGATCCGCAAGAGAGATTTGAACATTGACTCCTGCAAGTAGGGGACACTGAGGACATTTCTCAGATCCAGCCTAACAAAGAATAAAACCAAACCTGTAAAAGGTCAAGGTGATAAAGGCAGTAATTGACCTGCCAACGACCACAAATGTCAGAACGCTTCTCTGGAAGATGATCCAGAGTCTCTACAACTTGTAAGTGATCGATGTCCAGTACAGACACAAAAAATGGACTAGACATGCAAAAACCAGAAAGTGTAAACCATAGTCAGGAAAAAAGAAGTCGTCAATAGAAACCAACCCCGGTATAGCCCAGATGTTATATTTACAGATAAAGACTACACAGCAACTGTAATAAACGTGTTCAAAGAATTAAATGAAAATATGGTCTTAATCATTAAAGACTGCAGAGTAATAGCAAGTATAAAAAAGAACGGGCGGTCTAGCCCTGGCCGGTGTGCTCAGTGGTTAGAACACAGGCCTGCACACCCAAGGTTCGCGGGTTCAATTCCTGGTCAAGGGCCTGGGTTGGAGATTCCATCCTCCACATATGGGAGGCAAACAATCGATGTATCTCACACTGATGTTTCTCTCTCTCTCTCCCTCCCTAGCTCCTTTCCACTCTTTTAAAATCAATAGAAAAATATCTTTGGATGAGGATTAACAGCAACAACAAAAAATAATGGAAGTTCTAGAACTGAAAAGTACAACTGAAGTGAAAATTTTACTGCATTGGCTTAACAGCAGATTGGAAATAGCAGGAGGAGTCAGTGATCTTAAAGACCGATCAATACAAATTTTTTCAATCTGAAGAAGAGAAAAATGATTGAAGAAAAAAATCAACAGAGCCTTAGAGAATAGGCAGACATTTTATTTGAAAAAAAAAAAAAATACAGCCAGAGTCCACAAATTTGATGAAAAAGATTGATTTATAGGTCAAAAAAACTCTGCAAAACCTCAGAACACATACTAAGAAAAACATGTGCAGGCACATCACAGTCAGACTGTTGAAAACCGTAAAGAAGATCTTGAAAGCAGCCAGCAAAGGAGGACACGTTACCTTCAGGGGAACAATGATGAGAGTTTTCATTGACTTCTCATCAGACACAATCCAAACTGGAAAACAACGGTATAAACCAGTAAAGTGCTGAATTTAAAAAACTTAGCCCCAAACCCTTTGTCCAACAAAAATACTCCAAAAGATGAGGGCAGATAAAGATGCTTTCAGATAAAGTTGAGAGAATCTGTGTCCGCACGCGGGTCCTATAGTAAATGCTGACGATGTCCTTCAGGGTGAAAGGACACGAGACCAGATGAAAGTGGGACAATAGGAAGGGAAGGATCGCCTGCCCCGGGAGCGATCAGCAAGGGGGTAACAGTGGTGATGCTTTTTCCTCCCCATAACTCCCTCAAGAAAGAAACATACTTGATTACTTTGTGTGACGGTTTTAAAAAATATATGTTAAAGACATAAGGATAAGGTGGACAGAGGGCTCTTGCATTTGGGAGTCTATCCTTGTGGAATGGGAACGTTAGGGTGTGAAGTGAGAAGTGGGCGATGAGAGGCTCCTGTATAAAGAGAGAAGACTGAAGTAATACAATAGTAACTCAAAATAGAATTTGATATCAGGATTTCCAGCCCTAGAGCAAAACCACAAAAACAAAATTAAAAATGAAACAACATAAGGGTTTGGCTAAGAAGCCAGTAAAAGAAGCAAAACGGAAAAATATAAAACATTTGATTATGGGAGATAACTGCAATACTATCAACAATAAAAAATATATTAAAGTGAAAGAAAAAAACCACCAAAAACATTTGATTAGTCTAAAAGCAGTCAGGAAAGGAACAACAGATGAATAAACATCAGAGCGGACCATACAGTGGCCAATCATCACATAAAAAGAGGCTCAGCAACCAGCAGATACCAAGGAAATGCAAATTAAAGTGACAACGACTGACAGCTCACTTCACATCTACTCAAATAGCTAAAATGATTTTATTTTAAAACCTGACAACACCAAAGATACAGTCCAAGCCCAGGCCTCCATGTAATTCGTCTGTTCTCACCCAGACATCGTCCAGAGACTGAGAAAAGAGTCACTCACAAGTCTTCCTTCGTGAGGACACAGACACTGTCCTGGCCCCACCGGCCGCTCTGGGTGGAAGTTTTTTCTTTCCGGAGGGACGGGAGGGAGGGGCAAGGCTCTCCGACTCTGTTTTAGGCAAAACTTAGGCTCGCGGGCAGTTTTCTCTCCGGCAGAACCGTCAGAGATTCTTTGTTCACATGGGAATTTAGAAAATGCTTGAATTCAGCACAAACACTGGCTTAGCAATTCCTTTTCATCACGGTGAAAATGGTGGTATTACTGTTAATCGATGTCTATTCCTTTTCAGATCCGTTTGTTCTGAGACAGCATTTGTTTTTGTTTTTGTAAAGGTTGCTGGAACTTGAGCCCAAATGGCCTTTCCTGGCAGCCCATTACACTGTGTCCAGAGGCAAAGAGCCTGTTCAATTATGTATTGGAGTGCTGCGTAGGCTTGGTCTAAAACGGAGGCACCACAGGATTGTCTGTCTCTGTCCCACTCTCAGGCCCTCTCCACTGAGCCAGCAAACATGCCCAGCGGATGTATGCATAGTGGCCAAAGCCTAGAAGCAGCCAGATGGTCTTTGACAGGTGACTGGTTAGACAAACTGGTCCACCCGCGCCACGGAACATTATGCAGCAATAAAAAGGACTGACCTGTCCAGGCACACAGCAACCTGGATGAGTCTTGATAGAACGATGCTGCATGCAAAACGCCCAACCCCAGTCACATAGCCTGTGATTTCATTTATGGAACATTCTTGAAGTGACGAATTATAGAAATGGAGGACAGACTAGTGGTTGCCAAGGGTTAGGAGGGCGTGTGGGGTAAGTCTGCAGGCCGATGCTCTATCCACTGAGCCAAACCGGTTAGGACAAAACCCAACTGACTTTAAAGTAGTAACACGTGAGGCTCCAAAGAGCCCACAAGGTGACGATGTGGCACTCGCCCCGCTGTGTCAGCACCTCCCTCCCCCCAGGTGTTCAGGGGCAGGGGCAGCACAGTGCTGGGCCTCGGGGTCAGAGGTCGTCTTCCATGCAGTTAATGTGTGCTTTTAACCAAGCCTTCCAAAAACAGTACCCTCAGGTGGGCAAATGGTCCACAAAAGGGGAAACATAATTAGTAACAATTATGTAATTACTATAAATAATCTGCCTCGAGTAACTAATGAAATGCCACAGAAATTTTTTCCCTACAATTAACAAAAATGTGGGGGGATAAAAGAGACCAGAAGTGAGCTGAGGGAGGGGCGGGTGTGGTAACCCAGGCAGACCAGCAGGCGGAGGGCAGCTCTGCTCTGAAGTGCCACCGTTTTATTTCTTTTTCCTTTTTAAAAAAAAAATGATTTTTAGAGGGCCAGAGAGAGAAACATCCATTTGATTTGTTGTTCCACTTATTTATGCATTCATTGGTTGATTCTTATGTGCCCTGACTGGAGAGCGAACCTGCAATCTTGGCATCTCGGGTCGATGCTCTAAACAAACTGAGCTACCCGGCCAGGCCCCAGCCACCTTTTAAACAGGCAGTGACACCCGTCCATCCTTTGACCCAGCGCCTGGGTTCTAGAGCTCTTTAAGGAAAGTCTCTCCCAGATCTTGGATAAAAACCTGTTGCAGCATTGTTTGCAGCATCAGCTAAAAATTGGAAATGACCTAAAATAAATACCAATAACTGTGTTACATAAAGTATGCCATTTGTGTTGAAAAACTGTTATGTCATCGTCAAAACGGTGTTTGGAAAGGGTTTCAGATAGTCTGAGAAACGCCTATAATGTTCATTGAGAAAAGTCGGTCCCGGGATTATAAAGCTTCTGCCTGGCGATGACACTGGCTGCTACTGCCGTGCTCTTTCTGCCATTATTGGAGTGGCCACCTGCGTGGAGGTTTGCCAGAAGTCGGAGGACTCCCCCGCCCCACCAGAGGAATCGTGGCAGCATGGACTTAAAGAGGTTGAAATGTAGGCTTTAGCAACGGAGAAGCCAACAGTCAGCACCGGCCTGAAATCTTATCTGAATCCTGGATATCTTTAGGCTTTTGTACTTTATTTTTATTTTTTTAAAAATATATTTTATTGATTTTTTACAGAGAGGAAGGGAGAGAGACAGAGAGTTAGAAACATTGATCAGCCGCCTCCTGCACATCTCCTACTGGGGATATGCCTGCAACCCAGGTACATGCCCTTGACCAGAATCGAACCTGGGACCTTTGAGTCCGCAGGCCGACGCTCTATCCACTGAGCCAAACCGGTTTCGGCAAGGCTTTTGTACTTTAAAAAAAATCTCTTGAGCATTTTAAAAGGAATAAATGTGGACTTTTAAAAAGCTAAAATATGCCCTAGCCGGTTTGTCTCAGTGGATGGAGCATTGGCCTGTGGACTGAAGGGTCCCAGGTTCCATTCCGGTCAAGGGCACATGTCTGGGCTATGAGCTCGATCCCCAGTAGGGGGCGTGCGGGAGGCAGCTGATCAATGATTCTCATCATTCATGTTTCTTCTCCCTTCCTCTCTGAAATCAATAAAAAAATATATATATATTTTTTAAAAAGCTAAAATAAAAGCCTTAAAGTGAAGGTGTGATATGATCACAACCACATAAAAGAAAGAACTCTTTTAAAAGAGTTTGGAAGGGATGCATCAAAATGCTGGCAGTGACTGTCCCTCTGCACTCCAGCACCATTGCACATTCGTCACTGATCTGAAGAGGCGGTGTGTGCAAAAAGGGCTCAGGTTGTGGTTAGGCGGCCGATCTGAGCAGGATGCATGGCTTCTACATTACTCCTCGCTTCTCCTCAGTCTCAACTTTCTCATCGAAGAGCAGGGCTCATGACAGAGTTTTTCCCTCCAAAACATGCATCCTGTGTAATTGATCCCCACAGAATCCCCAGGAGGAGGAATTCCCATCCCCATTTCACAGATGGGGAAGTGGAGGCACTGACCCCTGGGGCTCGGCCACGGAACACTGTGCGCCTTGCTCCTTTCAGCTGGAAGCCAGGGCACCCGAAAGCGGGGCTGCCATCATCATCCCACTTTCTACAGGAGGAGCCTGAGGCACAGGCATTAGAGGGCAGAGCGGCCCGGGCCCCAGGCCTGTCCTCCTAGCACACGGCTGCCTGCGGGTGTCTTTGTGCCTCATTCTCAGGAAGAACCTGCTCTCCACTTGTGCAGCATTGGACAGGTTGAAATCTAGGCGTTAGCAGCATCCTTCTCCCAGGTTTCATTCTGCATTATGTGACTTAAATAATTAGCGATGGTGAAATCAAACCTGGCACTATAGATGGCATTTCTGGACATTCTGTTCAAGCCTCCTAGTTTTAGCTCAGGTGCCTTTCTTCTTGGCTTTCTGGCAGCCTGAGTTCTTGCTCTCCCCTTTCAAACAGAGGCTATCCTCCCAGCAGCCTGTCCATTTCCAAACCTCCGTCCCTCACGGGTGTCCCTGCTCAGAGGGGTGGGAGACAGGGAGCAGGAGGGACCACCTGCTAGAGACCCTCATCTGTCCTCCACCCACCTTATCAGACCCTCAAGCCCAGGAGCCACTCCCTGCCCTGGTGGGGGAAGCCGGCTGTGGCCTGGCTTAGCCTTTGGGAGCAGGGCCAGCGCCTCTTGTGCCAGCCTCTGGCACATCTAATATTGGGGTAACAGGAACAGAAGAGGAAGGAGGGGTGAGGGAAAGGCCAACTTAAGGGCTGGCTGCCCCAAATGCCAACCTCCAAGGGCACCGAACCTCACTGGAGTAGGCGGGAAGGATGGAGTCAGCTAACCCAGATTCCATGTGTCTCTTCCTGCCTAAGCAGCACCATGTAAACTGTCCTGTCGCAGTGGCCTGCGTGCTGCACACAGACCCGCAGCCCTGCTGGGTGCCCAGGCCGCACGCCCGCAGGTCTGATTTCACTGCAGAGGGGCGGCCCCGGCACTGTAAGGTGCCCACCCCAGGGCCTTCGGGCCCCACTTTCCTGCCTCAGGCCCAGAGCAGGCTGAGCAGAAAGGACTGGGCACTGGCACCACCAGGTCCTCCCGCACCAAGTGGGTAGATAAGTGTGCCAACCTCCCCTTGCTCAGAGTGTATCAGCGGCTTCTGAGAGGGGTTAAGCCCCCAGAGGTAACCAGCAAGGACAGGCACCGTCGCGGCTCCTTGCCCCTCCCTTCTCACCCTCCCCACCTCGCTCCCCTCTCTGGGTCCACTGGCAAACAGACCACCTGCACCCGAGTCCTTGCTCAGAGTCCACTGTGGTTCTGCTGCCCATGCACGCTGCCCAGCCCCGACCCAAGAGGGGCACCCGTGGTTGCCCAACAGCCTAGAACAGATGCATCCATGGCCTGGTGTCTGAAAATCAATGATTCATTTATTATTTCGATGTTCAATGTTTAATAGGCTGCCTTGGGACTTGGCTGGCTCAGGACACACGTAATAAATACTTCCTTTCGAGCGTTCAGAGTCCTTAATGGTTATTAATAGAAAGCCCTTTCAGGGAAGGTGGGAGCCATGCGTGAGGGCCGCGGCTCTGAGGGGGCTGGAGGGCTGCCCTGGCCAAGCTGCCCGCAGGCCTCAGCCCAGCTCTGGTGGGACCTAAAGGCTCCCTCGAAGGGTCAGCCAGCCTAAGGGGTCCTGGCAGGACGGGCCAGGCGCTCAGACCAAAGGCGACCGACAGCTGTAGAGCCGGGCTGGCATGGTTCTGGTGGGACTAACAGCAACCCTCAGCCCAGGGAGCCTCACCCTCCTGATACCCGGGAGCTTCCCGAACCCGTGCTATCGGGGTTCCGTGGAGGCTTCCTCCGTGGGCGTGGTGGAGCGTCACCTCCATCTCCATCCAGCTCCTTCCCCTTGTCTGAGGAATGGGGAGGGGCTGAGAGTTCCAAGCTTATATCTAGTCAGAGTTTGGTCTTCCTGGTGACCAGACCTCCTCCAGGAGCCACCCAGGAGCCCACCCACAGTCACCTCACCAGAACAAAAGAGGCTCCTCGTGCTCTTATGGCTGAGGAATTTCCCAGGGTTTCAGGAGCTCTGTGTCCTGGAGAAACAGACCAGGAGGGGCTGGGGAGGTACGTTCTGGACCACGGAACCTCAGACACCCTAAGGCAGGGCACCCTCCAAACCCAGAGTCACGTGCGGCCCGAGAGGTGGGCACATCTCCTTCCACACCAAACCTGCCCCTGCTCAAGGGGGCGCTGCCGCTGGGCCGCCGCCACTATTTCATGGTTGGAAGCAGCAGGAGAGGGTGTGAGCAGGGAGTGGTCAGTAATGCATACCTGCTCCGCCGTCGTCCTGAGATGCAGCTTCTGCGTCATGTCGGGGCGGCAGGGTCCCTGGAGGCAGCAGCCCCCTCCCCACTGTGTGTAAGTGTGGAGGCTCACCCGACGGCCCTGGGCTGTCCCCGGGGGTCAGGCTTCTTGCAAAGTCCTGGGCAGGGAACTGACCGCGTAGAGACATTGTCAGATCTTTACCAGGAAGCGAGCCGGTGGAACAGGCTGTGGGGATGTCCTGGAGGCGCGCTGGTCAGGAATAGTGCCTGAGGCCCGGGGAGAAGCCGCATGAAGCTGCATGCGGGTGTGTGGCACCGGCGCAGACAGCGGGGCAAAGGGGCACCCCGCTCTGCATCTGCCGGGCAGACAGCACCGAGTCCTTTGAAGTCGGGCTCCTGGGCTCCTGGCCCTCCGTGGTGGGTGCTTAACGCATACGGTGGTTTTGCAAACAGGCTGGACACACCTAGCGAGAGCCAGCTGTCCTCTCCCCCATCCCAGCTCCCGTTTCAGGTCTCTAAGGACACCCCCAGGCTCCTGCACACACCTCCTGGTTCAGAGTGCTCTGGGGTCCCTGGAATCCCCGCCTCTGACTCCCAAGGCTCACCTCACACTCTGGGCCTGCAGAGAAGATGGGGACAGACCTGGGACAGCACTGGGTCTCCCTTCTCCTGGACGGAGCCATCATCTCTGGCCAGCCTTACACACCGTCCTGCCAGACACACCCTTCCAGAAGGCAGTATGAGGGCCTCACCGGACTCCGCATTCTCATTTTAGGGGGTCAGCCTCCACTCCACCCCGCTGGGGTACCCTCCGGCTATAGGCAGGGCCCTCCCCGGGAGGAGGGACTGAAAACACCACCCAGTGCCCCCACAGGTCACACTTTCTGCCCACTTTCCACACCACCTGTCTCCTGGAATAAAGTGCCTGTGGGTGGAATGTTCGCCCCGCTCCCTGATGGAGCTAGAGCCCAGATCAAGTGACATCACTAACTCCTCTGAGACGTCACAGGACAAGCTGATTTATTTAGCATTTGGGGAGCACTTTCTTTAAGAGGAGCTTTTGTTTCCACAAATCCCACCGCGTACGGGTCACCTGGACTGTGGTGTTCTCAGGCTTTATTCCGGGAGAGACGGAAATTATTCCAGAGCAAAGTCTTGTGATTTCACCGCTTTTCTTAATAGGCCGGTGCTTAAATAACACTAAGCTTTGCCCCTACTCTTTGGGGTGTGCCTGTACATATGTGTGCACACCTATGTGTGTTTGTGAGCACGTGTTGGTGCACGTGTATATGTGTAGGTATGTGTGTATATATATGCACATAGTGCATGTGTATGTATAGATGTGTGTGCGCACTGTGTGCCTACATGGGTTTGTGTGCATGGGTATGCACATGTATGCATATGCCTTTGTGAAGGTATGTGTGTGTTCAGGTATGTATATGCACGGGCACATGTGTGTGTGCATTCTGGCACACACTTCTCATCACGTCAAGTGGCCAGGGGCTGATTCCTACACACCAAGTCGACCCGGCAGTCAAAGCAGAGGTGGGATCTGGGCCAGAGAAGTAGGTGGGCTTGGCCCATCTCCTGGGTGTCCCAGGTATCTGTGGGGGTTCAGGGGTGATGTCCACAGCCAGTCATTTCTACCCATGGACATTTGTGTTCACACAGGATCAGGCACACAGCAAGTCAGAACTGACCAAGACCCCCCCCCCCCATACTTAATACCAAGTGGCAGCAGGGCCCTTCAGTTTCATCTCCTGCATCACACCTCCACAAATTCCACTCCTATGCATGTTGTTCATGTGCACGTGTGGGCACAGGTGCATGTGCATGTGTGTATACATGCCTGGATGTGCACAGGTGTGCCTTGCTGGTATACATATGCTCTGAATTCAGGATGCATTTTAAAATAAATCATGGCTAGATCTGATGGCCCGTTTGCTCCCGGCCTCTCCAGTTCTCAAGGGGCTGGGCTGAGTGTGGATGTGGCCCAGCCCAGCTTCCACCACCACCACCGGGACCCACACAGAGCAGAGACACACGTCATCACGGCAGTTCCCGTGACACCACGGCTCTTTTAGCTCAATTTATTTTCCTCAAACAAATGTGACCCTGGACTAGCTCTTGGTTCTAACAAGAGTTCTTTATAAAGGAGAAAAAGGGTCCCTTGGTTTCCTCCATAGAATAAATTTTTATAGAAAATAGCTTTGGATGTATACAGGCCCACTTCAGAAACTCTTTCATCCTTGATGGCTCTGAAGACCCATTTTTAGGCAGAGTCATGTCGGAGACTTTATGCACCAACTAGCTTCCTCCCCGGCCTTGGCCAGATGATGGTGCTCTTTCTCCAATTTTCCCCCAAAGGCAACTGACATGCAAAGGAGAGGCTTGCAAAGTGCACTGAGCAGGAAGTGGAGGATGGAGGACAGGTGAGCGGCCTGTGCAGGCAGCAACCCCACAGGCCGGATCCTTTACTTGGGGGTGGGGGTGGGGGGGGGGTGAGGGGGGTGCGGGGGGAGAGGAGGCGATAATCTATGCAGACTAGAAACAAAGGAACAGAAGGAGGCAGACAGTCACTTTCTCTTCGATTGTGGATATTTATCCCTCTCTTTCACAGCAGCAACTTTAATAAACAAGCATGACGCCTGCAGCATCTAATCTAGAAAACACCGCCACGCAGGCAGGCTCACGCACGCCCATTACAGAGTGATCTTCACAGAGCATGGCACACACAGTCAGGTTTTGGGACACAGGTTTTTAAAGTCTAAGTTAGCTGCTCCCCCTCCCCCAGCTCCTATAGACCAAAAATACCTCTATCCTCAACTACATAAACGTTGTGAGTAGCAAACTTGTAAAAATGAAGAGTACAAAAAGGAACGTCCATAGAACATATTTGCACCCTGTATACAATGTATCACCCTTTAAACTGGCCGATGGTCAGCTATGGCCGATTGTCAACAATAGAAAAAGACCCCAACATCTGTCACGTGCACTGGAGTCGGTGGTGTGTGAGGTTCTCCAGAGAGGTTTTCATCTCCAGGGAGTGCTTGCCGACGGTCTTCGTGTTAATGGTTAGTTTGTGGTACATTACTTGCGGATGGTCTTTATGATTAAGAAGCCAGTTGAATTTCCTGGCATTTAGAAAACAAGTAACATTTGATTGTCACAACGTACAGCTCCGAGACAATAAATACAAGCAGATCCGATGCATTACTTCATTGTTATCAAGTAACTCCAGTTTAATTTAATACAATTTAGTGCATTTCAGTATCTCATTCACAGTTTTGACTTCTGTCCAAGTGCTTATGCAACAAAAAGGTTAAGAAAGGAAAGTTTACGAGAAAAGGAAATTCCAGGTGAACTTGCCATTACAAAGCTTAAAAATTTAAAGCGATCCAATTGTCTCTGAAAAAGAATGCCTGGCTGCCACTGAGGCTGACTGGTGTCAGCGTCTCTGGGAATTTCCCGGACTCCCTGAAAGTGGTCTTGTCCTTTAATTCCCCGAGTGGTGTGTGAGAAGGCCACCGTTTTCTCTGAATCAGCTAGCGGGCAAATGCTTGTGCTGCAACGTAACTCACATGTGTCCACCCCTCGATCACACAGAACACAATGTGACATCTACCCAAAAGCTGTCCCTGTGTTTTTGTGTCCTGGCCCTGATAGGCAAGAATGTGAAACCCGAATGTCTGCATGCACCTGGCCTGGCCCAGTGCAAGTGGGTGGTATGGCCAGGAGTGGGGAGGGGGAAAGGGAGGCGCACCCAGCACCCAGGCCTGGGCGTTCGGAGAGGCTGGCCCTTGCTTTGGGAGCCAACTCACTATACAAAGGGGCAGGCACGTGGGCCAGGGATGTGCCGTCTCCAGAGAGAAGGCAGGCGGGCACGGCAGGCCCACTGTTTCAACCCTCGGCCTCGGTAGACGGCAGGAGGGCTGGAAGCCACGTCACATCATTGGACGCGAAGTGTTGCATGCTGGGGGAAGCATGCACTACTGGCGAGAGGTCTGCAGCAGGAGCTCACGCTCAGGGTTGAACAATTCAGCTGAATATCAGCCGGGCTGAAAAGATTCTATTTGGCTTATCCTATAGGTGTCTCGGGCAGAGACAAAGCGACATGCAGAGTGACTCCTCCACCCCAAACCTGACACAACCGTAGTCACGTGGGTGTGGGACAGCCTCCAGACAGCCCTGAACTGCACGTGACTGCAGCCACCGCCTTCCTTCGGACCAAATCATGCTCCATCATTTAGTGTAAGGAGGTCCTCCTGCCTCCGCACACCAGGCGGGGACCAGGACGGACAAGGCAGATTCAGACTTGATCAGTGACCGCACCTGCACTGTTTCAGTGTCCGCTGTTGCTTTGTGATGGTTTAGTGGTTTCTACATTCAGAGCTCATCACACGGATCCTGTGCTTCTTGAGGACGGGGCCCCTCCAATGGGCTGTCACCAAGCAGGGGACGGCCTGTCCCTCTGCTTTCTCTGGCGGAAATGCTTGTCAGTGGGTAGCTATGTCAAACCCTCCACCAGGTTTGGAGAAAAGCGGGGCATACAGAAAACGAGCATTCAAAATCGATGCCCTGCTCTCCCTCTGACCAGCCGCGCTGCTCCCCACCGTCACTGCTCACGGTGCTGTCACAAGGACCTCAGAGATGGAAGCCAGAGAGCCCCCCGGCAGCTGCTACAAAGTCACCATGGAAATATCACAGTCACCCAGAGGGGCCCAAAGAACTGCGACCCCCAGCAGCTAGACACATGGGGAAGGCCCACAGGCCAAACTCCACGTACTGGGCAGGGGCAGGAGACAGAGGGAAGATGACATCGGACTTGGAGACTTGCACCTGAGAGTGGGGCCTTGGCCTGAGCTGAGAAACATGCAGCCAGCAACCCCCCAGCAGGAGCAGGGGGCTGGTTCCCAGGCACAGAGCAAGTAGCAGAGCCTACCCCAGAGAGAGTCAGCAAACACTTCCCCCAGCAGGGGGAGGCAGCAAACACCTCCGGGCCTTGACTGACCCAGGACCCGCCCTTTACGCCTAGAGAGCACAACTCGACTGCAACCAGCATGGCCTGTCCCACGCTCAGCCTGAATGTGACATGGCAGCATCAGCAACACAGGGAACTCCGTAGTGGGTGTAAAGGCAAAGAATAAAGAAAAGCACAATTCTGCAATTTATTAATTTAAGGTAAAAATTTAAAAGAGCTCCCCTCCCCCTTTCCTTATGAAGTGAATGAAAAGCAAAATCCATTCTCTCTCTCTCAAAAAAAAAAATAGTCTGCACATTCCTGGTGTAGTTTTTATTGCTCCCAAGGGCTCAGCGTTCAATGCAAGAGCTGATCCATGTTAAACCGGAAGGAATCACTGGGACTGGAAACCCACACCCCGGTCTCAGGCTCCATTAACAGGAGTCTGCATGGCCCATTCACTGACTCGATGTAGAATTCGCACATGATGAATTGATTTCAGGGGGAGGGGTCTTATCTGGGAAACCAGGACTATTAACTAAGTGGTAGAAGATCTAAATCTGCATCTTCCCGGTGGGGCTCCGTCCAGGAGGACCCTCCCTCTGGTTTCCTTTAAGCTGATTTAGGCATTCGTGACTCAGCAAATGACACAGGTGAACACGCATGGAGACAGATGAGCAGCACGGTATGAAGACAAATCAACTTGACGGTGGCCGCTCACCCTGAGGAGGGGGGGCAGGGGGGGGGGTGCTTCAGGACAGAGGCAAGCAGGCTTAGTTCTGAACCAAAGCATTTTGAACTGTTTTGTTTTAACCCTTCAGCCCCACAAGGAGTTGCATCCACGCGCCCTGGGACACGAGCAGCACAGAACTGGGGCGCAGTTCTCGGCACCTGCCGTCACGGCCACCAACCTAAACCTCTGGAGCGTCGCTGTTACGAGCCTTCGCGCCAGCCTGACAAATCTTCCCCAAACACACTTAGGGCCAGTACGTTATTGTTTTTTCAACTTAGTTTCTAATTTCTTTTATGTCTCTTTCCTCTATTTTTCTAGAAAATCCAACCTGCCTCTATTCGGAATGCTGGTTACAGTGTGTCAGAGATAATACCCATTAGTTTTCTTTCCCTTGCTAAAAAAAGAGGCGGGAAATGTGACTTTAAAAAAACCAACTTGAAGGTTTAAGAAGGAAGTCCAGTGCAGCCGTGTGCGGTGGGATGGCGGAGCGGAGCCACGGGAGGCGGGAGGAACCCTGGTTCCCACTCTGTCTGCCCAGCAGCTTCCAGCCAGCCAGGCTCCATCTGCGGGGCCAACCTCCCTCCAGGCCAGGCCTGCAAGGGATGCTGAGAGGACATAGTCAAGCACAGGCTGCCGGGACCTGAGGAGACACTCCACCGGGCACCTGTGGGTGTGGGCACCACCAGGCCAGGAGGCCACCCACCTGGTCAGAAGCAGGCCTCGGCCGGACACATGTGCCTGCTCAGGGCAGGGAGGGTGGCAGGATGGGGGAAGGCTCGCCACAACTCATTTTCATCAGGGAGTTGAGAGCCACCAACAGATCAAATGTGAAAACAGCATCTCTACAGGCCAACAAGCCCTGTGTTAACAGTCTCCAACCATCTCAGAAGACAGGCTGGGTGGTGACACTGCTTCTTAAGCAGCATTACAGGTTCTGGGGCTGCGGGGAGGGGCACTGGCCCAGTGAGGCCCCTCCCAGCACCCAGTGGAGGGACTGCAGTCAGGGCCACAGGGAGAAGGGGCTGAGGAGCTACATTCACCGCACCCGCACCCTCGAGCACTCACACCCAGGCTGAGGGAGGACACGGCACAGCCTCTGCCTGCTGCCAGCTGCCAGCCCTGCACGGGCTCCATCCATCGGACACCCAGGGTGCGCTTCTCACCCAGAGCATTCTCTCCACGGTGCCCTGCCCCCACCCGCTCCCCACCCTACTGTCCGGAAGCCAAGATGCTGGTTGCCTTGGGGACCAGAGATGCTGCGACATCTGCACCCAGGAGGCCTGGGGAAGAGTCCTGAAGAGAGTTTGCTGGGGGTGCAGGGGAGCGGCGAGGGGCCAGGGTGAGTTCCCGAAATCACAGGTAAAAACAAAAAAGGGACCCAAGTTTAAGAAGAGAAAGCATCAGAGGCTCTCTCTGGCCAGCAGAGTCCTTGAGCGATGGCGCTGGGTGAGTCCGGGACCCCAGGGGCCACCGCCCAGAGCAGACGCCGCCCTCCGCGCCCCGGTCTCCCACAGCGACAGGCGGCCCTGCGGTGCGCTGCGAAGTCTCCATCCGGAAGGCTTTCTGATTTCTTTACTCTTGGCTCAAGTTTATTGGTTAATATTAGTCACCAGTTAATAAGAAAATAGTTTCTAAGTGTCTTTTTTCCTCTGTGTGTGTGGTTCTGTTTTTAATTGAGTTAATCGGACACCACCATCAAGTTAAGTGTGTTCAATCACAGCCATTAATTATTCCTTTTTCTTAAATTCTTGGTTCCCGTAGCTGGAGCCTTTTTCTATTTCAGTTACTCCTATTAGTCGGCGGACTCCAAAGGAAGCTTTAAAACAGGAGAAAGGTGGGTTAGATGGTTCAACTGGGAAAATCATTATTGGGAGGCCCGTGGGTGGCAGGCAGGCCCCTCCCAGCCTCCCTCTGCCCCACCCACGCGCAGTCCAGGAGCAGATGACTCCCGCGGCAGAGTGGCTGGAGCCCGCGCTGAGGCCCCGAGGCCTTGCTTGGATCCCGTCTCCTTGATGCCTCCCAGGCACTGCGATGGCCTGCAGGCCTGGGCGCCTCCACGGGGCGGCGGGAGGGGGGGGGCGGGCATGGCAGGCCTGGGCCTGAGCGGTGGGAGCCTTCACATTCCTTACCTGCCCCGACAAAGCCCAGGAACGTGAGGATCAGGAGGGGAGAGCCGCTTGCAAAGACGCCCAAGACAAAGCGGAACAGAGGAGACAGGAGAACCGTGGCCCAGAAGAGGAAATTCAGGAGCGTCCACGGCCGGCGGGCAGGTCTGAAGGGCTCCCCCGGAAACACGCCCTTCTGGTTGTACGTCTCCTGCAGAGCATCCTGCCAGAGTCCACAGGGAAAGCGGTGTCATCGCATGCTGTGCTCTTACCCCGAGAGAACAGAACGCGGTGACTGAAACTGGCTCCACTGTAAAGGGCCCCAGGGACTGGACCAATTGTGCGCTGTGGGCGGGAGACAAAGGGGCACGACCTTCACACAGAACTTGGCTGCCTGCACCAAAATCTTGTAAAAACACAAACCCGGAGCAGCTCAGCGGCTGAGCAACGATTTATGAAACCAGGAGGTCATGGTTTGATTCCTGGGCAGGGCACATGCCCAGGTTGCAGCTCAGTACCCAGCAGGGGGCATGCAGGAGGCAGCCAATCAGTGAGTCTTTCTCATCATTGATGGTTCTCTCTCTCTCCCTCTCCCTTCCTCTCTGAAATCAATAAAATTATATTAAAAAACAAAACAAAAACCACAAACCCTGTGACCTGACACATTTCCTAAGAAAAGAATGAGTCTGTGCCTGGCCCAGGACGGACACTGTGACCCCAGGACTGGCGGTCTGAGCTAGGACCCTCATCATCTCCTGCTGTCTCAGGGGCACCGGGGGGCAGTGGGCAGAGAACAAGTCCTAGCATCGCCCCTGCCAGCTCTCACCCCTGGAAAGTTACTTCACCTCTCCTACTCCACTGCCTATGGGCCAATGACAGGAGCGAGCAGCCCGTGAAGACACGGGAGATGACCCTCGGCGGATCGTCAGCAGCGGCACGGTGGGGAGCGTGTTGTGAACACGGGGCAGGGCCGGCCGGCATACGGGCAACAATGGAGCAGACATCTCCGCAGCCACTACTCAGACGTGTTAACAAGGGGTGCACTGTGACATTTAAAGTGCCAGGTTATTCCATTTAAACAAAAAGCATGCAGGACTGGCTATGTGGGTGGGACCACGCTGAGAAGGATGCACCCCACGTGATCGTGGAGGAGTGCAATGTCGTCTGTTTTTATTTTTTCCATTTTATTTCCCACATTCCATTTTCTACAGTTATTAAGAAAAAAAAAGAAAAATATTTTCTATAGTTACGTTTTGTGTTATATAAAAATGGGGGGAGGAGCTTAACAAACACCTCATCTCACGGCCTCGTCTAACCTGTGGACAGGGGACAGTCACCCCACTGCTTGAGGCCGAGAGTGGCCCGGAGCACCCATGACCTTCATGCCTCACATACACCTCGGGGTGACCAAAAGGCCCAGGCCTTCACAGCCCTCAGCACGTTTCTGCCATTTTCAAGCTCATTGGGCCGCCCCCACTCTGCTACCTGACCCTAAGCGGACGGGACCTGCCTCCCCCTCTCACCCAGCGCTGCCCGGGGTCCCACAGAGGGTTTACAGTAGGTGGTGGTGAAGATGAACCAAGGCCGAGGCCACACTGCAAAACCGGAAGGCAGGCCCTGTCCACGCCTCCCTTTCTGAATTAGGACCACGTTTTATATTGCGATCCAGTGTCCACGTACGCAACCCGTTTCAGGAGGAAACAAAGCTCACCCAGGCCACAGGGAGCATTCGTACACGTTCCCACTCTGGTCTGTTTCACGTGCACCTGCCCCACTGGGGACAGCAAAGTGGGAGCAAACTAATGCTCACAGACAGGGACAGGGTACCAGCAGGTGGGGGAACACCAGGCGGCATCGAAACGGGGTGAATTTGACCCATTTATGTCACTATCAACAGATAGAAGAAAACAATGATGGCTAAAAAAAAGAAAAATATAGAACACCACAGTATATAAAAGTATATTATTAGGAAATAGATACACTGCATTTGTGTATTCATTTGCTCAGGTCACTTCTCATTTCCTGCTGAACAAATACTGTTGCTTGCACCTGTCACTTTGTTTACACAGAGTTTCAACACTTTAAAACCTGATGGAGATTCAGAGACACACTCTCCTTCGCCGCCTGATGCATCCAAGCTCCACCTGCCTATCTGCCTGTGCACACGCTGTTTCTGTTTCTTCTGGAAAGAGTTACATTGCTCTTCAAAATTATGTTTCATCTAAGTTTTCAAATGCGTAAGCATAAAGCTAGCCACAGTGCTCTCATATTATTTTCACTCTCTGCTCTTTTTTATTCCCATTACTGTCATCACTCTTTTTTAATTGGTCAGTCTTGCCCAAGGCCTTCTATTTTATAATAGTTTTAAAGAAAAAGCTTTTGGTGCCGTTGATTCACTCTTTATTTGTTCTCCTCTGGGTTTACTGTTTTGAGTATACATGTGTGTGCATGTATAATGTGTGTGTATGGTTATTAAGAGGATAAAACATGTTATACTTTAAAAGATTCTGATATGTAGTAAGAGATATGTCCTCTGCTAACCTCATGGTCGTTCCTTTGTGGGCAGTATGTCTTTTCTCTCTGGTGATTCTAAGATCTCTTTTTGTCTTTAGTGTTTTGGAATTTCATTGCCAAGCAGGGATGCATTTCTTTTTATTTTTATCTTATCCCAGACTGTACTTCTTGAACCTGATGAAATCTATGCCCATCAATTCTAGGAGTTTTATGGTTATTAGCTGTGACAACTGCGCTTCGCCATTCCTTCCACTTTCTCTCTCTGGACCTCCTGAGAGTTGCCTGCTGGACCTCTCGGTCGATGCTCCGTATTATTCAGCCTTTCATAAGTTACACTTCCTCTGGGCTGCATTCTGAGTAATTTCTTCTGAATCCTTCTTACTCATTTTCTCTTTAGCTGTATCTCATCTGATATTTAATCTGTTAAGGTTTTACTATGAATGACGAGATTTCTCATGCCTGTAAATGCTACTTGGTTTTTCCCAAATCTGACTCATTTTTTCCATAGGTCTTGCTCTTTTCTTTTCAGTTCCTTCTTTTGTGCTTAGTCATTTCAAAAATACTGATTTTAGTCTCTGATAGCTCCATTAGCTGAGGTTTTGGAGGGCTTCATTTTTCTGTCCGTCTGGCCCGTGATGGATTTTGGCTCTGAGCTTATCTCCAGCAGAATTTTACCTGAGAAAATCGTGGCAGCTTAGGACTGGAGTCATGTCCTTCCAGTTTTGCACACGCTTCTCCCAGGAGCTCCAGAGAGATTTGCCTGGAACCACTTTTCATGTTGATATTTTCTCTTTGTTCTTGAACTATGTTGTTAGTGTAAATTCAAACCCCAAACCTGGTTGCAGGCAGGCTTGTAATTGTGACTTACCAGGGGGACTTGTTGAGACCAAGAAAGGAAAACTCAGTCATTTCCCTGTGCTGGAAGGTGGATGTTTTTGTTTAACTTTCCTGCGGGTAAAGCTCTCAGAGGGCTCCAGCTTTAGCGTTCCCAGTTCCAACTTCTGCCTTGATCGGGTCAAACCCTTACCTTCTGTTTCCAGGTAGCAAACTTTAGGGTAAGCAGACCAGCAAACTCCACCAGGAGAATGTGGCTGTGTCAGCCCCCGGCTCACTACAGGTCTTTAGCTCCATCTTTTTCTGTTATTAATCCTCACCTGAGGATATTTTTCCACTGGTTTTTAGAGTGGAAGGGAGCGGGACAGACACACAGACATCGATTGGTTGCCTCCCGCAGGTGCCCCAACCAGAGCTGGGGACTGAGCCTGCAACTGAGGTATGTGCCCTTGACCCTTCAGTCCAAGGGTGGTGCTCTAACCACTGAACAAAACTGGCTAGGGCATCCATCTCCTTTTTTTGGATTCCTAGAGATTTCCCTTATTTTCTTGCAAGCTTGTCAATGCATTTAACAAAATATTTGTTATATAGTGAAGGATTTTCTGATTATCTAAGCCTCCCTTGGTGCTGAAAACAAAAATCTGGTGTCCTGTATGTTTGTATATATAAAATAAAACAGAATTAAGAGTCAGGAATGAGGCATGCCATGGGGGAATGGAGGTGGGGATGGGTGTGATCATAAGAATATTGTCATGTCATCTATAGTGTGTTTCTTCTTGCAAACCATATACATACACACACATATATACATCTGTTATATGTCTACAATTTCTTTTACATGAATAAATGAAACAAACATAATCAATTATTATCCGCCATAGTTACATAAGCACTGTTATCGTTATATTTTCCTCTAGTTTCTTAATTTCTCAAAAGTTAAGAAACATGAAAGAAAAGAGTTAGAAAGAAGCATCTGGGAACTCCTGACCCACAGGGAGGCGGCCTGCAGCTGCCCCCCGAGCCCGGGCAGTTCGCCTTTACCTTCTCCTGGTACAGCTTGTGGAGCCACTGGGCTGCTTCCTTCTCATCCTGCGGGATCTCTTCCAGAGGGAACCTCCTGTTCATGAAGAAGATCGAGAGCAAAGTGAATACCTAGGTGACAGCAAACTGAAAATGGGGGACACCTGTGCATCGGGGTGACCTGCTGGCCTGCTTTCGCTCATCAACCTCACTCTCACTTTCCAAAAACACACAAACATCCAAGTAACTTCTCCTTGGGCGTCCCCCAGAGTGGCCTGGGCTCTGCGGGCCTGCAGGGCGCCACGGAGGGGGCCGAGCCGCATCTACGTCCATGGGCTAGTGGGAGGATGTCACAAGGGGTCCCCAGGAGCCATGCAATAAGCAGGGCGTGCCCCCAGCTCCTCTGCGAAGGGTGACCCTTTATTAACTTCAGCAGGAGTTTTGGTCTCTCTCATCAGTTCACTCTCGGAAATAATTATGACTTGGAGTCTTTCATTAGGCAAAGAAGGTTGTGTCTTTCACAGATGAAATCCACTTGCTTCAAATATGAAAAACAACAGAGGTTTAGAACCTTCATCTCAACGAACAAACATCTGACTTCGGTTAGGACACTAACTTATTTATAAGCCTAATCACCAGCTAGATCACCAGCCCGTGAGAGGAGGTGTCCACCGGGAAGCTGAGCAGGACCAGAGCCACTTTCTTTTTTTGTTCATCCTCACCGGGGGTACTTTCCCATTGGTTTTTAGGGAGAGTGGAAGAGAGAGGGAAACAGAGAGAAACATCCATGTGAGAGAAACATCACTGATAAGTGGCCTCCTGCACACACTCCGACCAGGGGCCCTGGCCAGCCTGCAACTGAGGTACATGCCCTTGACCGGAATCGAACCCGACACCCTTCGGTCCGCAGGCTGACGTTCTATCCACTGAGCCAAACCGGCTGGGGCGAAGAACCACTTTCACAGCGACTGTTGTACTTCAAGATCACCAGCACACACCTGAGCTAGAATAACTAACGGGACGCAGGTGAGACGCAGTTCATCACGGGGCCCGGCTGCCCACTCCAGAGGGGCCCACAGTGAAAGGACAGCCAGGCGAAGTGTCCATGGCCAGACATGCATGTCCTGTTTTAAGCTATCTCAAACTTTTTGCTCTAAAAATTGAGAACTTTGATGTATGTGGGTCATGCCTGCAACCCAGGTATGTGCCCTTGACTAGGAATCAAACCTGCACCCTTTGCTGTACAGGCCAATGCTCTGACAACTGACCACCCGGCCACTACTGGGTGGTATTATTTTTAAAAGCTGTGCTGGCCCAAGCTCTCCAGACTGCAATGGCAAGGCTGGTCTGAGCCTTCGGCAATCACAGTGGCCAGGATGGTGACTGAGTCGCTGGTGGTCGGATGGCAGGCAAGGGCGCTAACGCAGAGCCCATCTGCATGGTCTCCACACCAGGGAAGGGCCTGCCTCCGGGGCATGCCTGAATGACACGGGGACTAGCCGTTCAACCAGGGAGACCCAGACAGGAGACAGCCTGAGCTGGAATCGAAGTCACAACACCATTTTATGAACAGAGTAATCCCCAGGCTGTTTTAAGTTTAAAATATATTTTGGGGATCAATTATCTCCTCTTCATGAGCCAGAGACACTTGGAGAGTCCAAGCGTGACCCTGAGACACGCAGTCGCCATCCGGGGACCACTCTCCTGGTCAGGGACCTCGATCTTGTGCGACAGGAATGAAGGTCGCTCCCCGTGTGAGGCCCTGCCTGCCTCTCAGAACAAAGCCCGGCTCAGCGTGGACACCTGGGTACCTCACTCTGTCGCGTCTCACTGGCTCCAGGAGCCACTCGGGTGAAACCCAAGACGGACCCTCCTCCCTTGGACTCTTACAGACTCAGATCCCTTAAATTCTGGGGCTGAAATCGCCAGTGTCAACAAAGGTCACAGAAATACAGCATCAAGCCCGGGGTGAGGGGGACCATGTGTTGGGGCTGGGAAGGCACGGGAGGGGGCACTGGGCAGGATGGGGTGCCCACTGGGCACGGAGCTCACCTCAAACACATATCCGCCTCGTACTTCTTCCCGTAGAGGATCCCCAGCAAAGACGGGTTCTTGTTTCCCCGGAAATTCAGAGTGACATCATAGATGGCTGCGACTGTGGGGGCGGGGGTGCAGGGTGAGCCAGGCCGCCGCTCACTCCTCGCCCACGCAGAGCCAGCGGGCTTTCACGCGGGTCGTTTTTCTTTGCCGACTCTCAGCTTTTAGTTGGGCATTTAATGATCACATCTGTGCTCACTGACTGTACTCACTGATGTGTGTGCATCTAAAGCCACTCTCTGCCCTCTTCTAACTGTTCTCTGCCCCTTTCTTTTATCTTGTCTCTTCTGGGGTTAGATTTTTTTCCTTTATAAGGTTTTCAGTTATGTACTTTTTGATTATTTTAGTTATTTTTCCATTAACTAGCATTTTATCACCTCAGAAATGACACCAGGATTTTACAATATGTTAAGTCTGCCTACATGGTCCTCCCTTTTCTGTCCTGCAGTTGACATGTAATTCACTCACGGAGTGTTGACTGCTTTCGTCTCTCGCTTTGCGTGGGGCCCAGAGGACCAGGGTCCCGGCTCTGGGGGCGCGGGCTCTCACCTGTCCCGCGCAGGCACTGGACCGCGGTGGTGAAGCCCTTGGTGCGAGGCAGCAGGTGGTGCTTGAGGGGGGGCAGCCCCTTGGAGGCGGCCACCTCCATGCTGACGCGGTGTTTCTTCTCTGTGAAGCGCGTGCCCTCACAGTACAGGAGAAACTAGGGCAGGAGCACAGGGACAGGGGCTCAGACGACTCCACGCACGGGGAGCCTGACCGGCAGCAAAACGCTTGCTGTCCGATTCGTAGAAATGACAGCACTGCTCCAGGGACAAGCACTTTGAAATGTTCTTTCATTTTAGGGTGACAACCTGCCCTAAAATACTCCCCACACGCCAATTCCCTCACCGGCAGCTAACAGCATTGCGCTTATTCTCAAAGCACGCAACAGGCAGCAGGGAGCGTGCAGGTCCCGGGCAGCCTTCTGGTGGGAGCGGAACACACACGAGGTAGAAACGCTCGGTAACGAGGCGGCTCTCAGAGGTCAGAAGAAGGCGAGACAGAGAAACGATCTGAGCCGCCTGACACCACTGACTCCAGGCGGGTGTCATCAAACGCATCTCAGGGGCTTGGAAACCTCTCACCGCCCCTTCCCCCCCCCCCCCCCCCCCCCAGCCCCGGGCCCTGGCTGCTGCTACAGGTCGTGTCCCCTGTCCTGTGCCCTGTGACTCTTCTACGCCCTGAAGGATGAACTCACCCAGACCTGCAGGTCACTAGGGGTCGCTCTGGAACCACCTCCAAAGAAGACCCTCCCTGCAGAGGCGGCGGCTCAGCCTGGGCGCTGGCCGGGCACCCACTCCTCCCAGGGGACCCCACTCTGTTGTGCAGGGAGGTGCCCCCTCCCTCCCGGCTCTGGCTTCCAATGGGGGCAGTGGGAGCAGGTGGCCCCCAGGCCCTGCTGTGAATCGGCCTAGCCTTTCCACTCATGATGCAGGTCATAGTCATACATGTAAGGTGGCACCAGCCAGTGCAGCCTCCCGTTCCAGGGCCCCCATGGGTGCACGGACTCACCCACATGTACTCAGGGTAGTCGGCCAGGCACCTCAGCCCTGCGATGACGGTGTCCCGGTCCTCCTCCCATTTCCTCTTGCAGAACACGATCTCCAGGAAGTACCACGTCCAGCCGATGAGGGGCACGCACAGCAGCTCCCTCTTGGCCAGGACCTTGGAGCTCTGCAGGGAGGAGGGGCAGGTAGTGCGCTCTCGGCTGGAGGTGCCCCGGGTGCCCCAGGCCTGGCGTGGTGGTCGTGCCTACCCTGCCCACAGGGGCACCTGACCCTGAGTGTGGGCCACTGGGACCAGCTTGACCCGAGAGCGCAGGTGTGCCTCCTACAGAGGAGGAAGCCAAGGCGCAGGCCTGGCAGAGGGAGGGGCCCAGGACGCAGCCACGGGAACTGGCGGCAAGGCCAGGCCTTCCTGAGGAGGGCAGGGACGCCACCCACGGCGCTCACTGCGGTGGGACCCCGTGGCCTGGCTCAGGGTGTTCACACTGCATCGGGCACCGGCTCACTGAGGCTCTGGGGACTCACGGGGTAGTAAGTAAGGCTCAGGAGAGGAAAGGCGGGACAGCCAACCTCAGGAGAGCCTGGGCAGGCTGCCATCGAGGCACCTTAGGCCAGCCGTGAGCCCGACCCCCAGCTCAGGGGGCCAGGAGCTAAAACAGGAGGAGCGGAAGCCCAGGCCCCAGAGAGCCAGGCCAGCACCTCCCTGGGCCCCCCACATCACTCACCCCCAGGACCCCGAACCGCTCACACATGGTCCACCCGCACAGGAAGTCGATCTCGAAGTTGTGGTTGAGGATGATGATGGCGTGCTCCTTCCCTAAGCGGTCCATGGTGGCCTGGTCGGCGAAGAGCGTGCACTGCGTGCAGGACCACCACTCCAGCAGCATGACCAGCTCTGCGGGCACACGGGGAGGGCAGGGCGTGGGCACGCGCAGCCGCACTCCGGCCGGCCTCCCTCGGGCAGCAGCACAGGCCAGGCCCAGCTCTGCCGCGGGCGGGGCTTTCCCAGTATTTCGTCCGGACCGGGCTTTTGGGCTAGAAATGGGTTTGGGTGGTTTACATTTAATAAAATAAGTTTTCCTAACTTATAATTACCTTCTCCAAGCAAACGTTGGGGAGAAGACAAATGAAGCGTCCAGAAAGTAGCAGAAAAATAATTAGGGAAACTCGCATCATAGATGGTTACCTGATGTCCAGTTAAGATTTCCACCTGTGCTGGGGGTTTATGGACTATCGCACATTTCATCCACAGAATGGGGGAGGGGCGAGTGTGGCACAGCCAGCCGGGCCCTGTGGTCGGCAGCGTGGCTGAGCGGGCGGCCAGGTGTCCTGAGCAGGGCGACCTCACGGTGAGGCTCCAGGCACAGGGCTGAGGGGGTCACACAGCACAGCCCCGTTCCTTGTGCTGAACCAGCCCCTCCGTTTCCCGGGGGCACCACCCCTTGGGGTGGAGGCCAGGGAATGCTTCCAAGACAGCCCAGGGCTAGAGCCTGGGCGCTGAGCCTCGGATTCCCCATTTCCAGAAAGGAGGGAAGAGTGGCTTCCTCGTGGCCACTGGGAGAAGAGCACGTGACACTGACTCCATTTAACAGCTTCCAGTCTGTCCATCTGACAGCCCGAGGTTGACTGATTCCGTATGTATAGACACACGGACACAAGTGCACAGGTAGCAGACATGCACGTCTACACACAGGTACTTGATTCAAGTGGGATGACAGGCCCCCTGAGAGAGGGGTGCTTCCCCGCCCTGGGGAGGGCACCCGGGGATCAGTGAGACGGGCTGGCCGTGTCCTGGCAGCTGCGAGGGCTGCTAACGGTGGATGAGTTTCTGACTGTTTCCAAGTCCCAAAGCACTGGGCTAACCCTCCCCAAGCTGCCCCCGCTGCGGGTCCAGGCCGGGTGTCGCCACGCCACTTGCTCGCCCTAATGATGAGTGTGGGTTGAGCATCTCTGCACACGCTCCCTGTGAGGAGTAACCCCCCGCCCTCCTGAGCACCCCGTCACAGCAGCACGCCCAGCGCTGCACGGCGGTACTCACGGCTCCAGAGCGAGTAGGCGAGGCGGCAGTTCAGCCGGCGGTACAGCTGCTTGTTCAGGGGCCAGAGGATGAGGGTGCAGAGCTGGATGAAGTTGATGACCAGCCCGCTCACCACAAAGACGAACCCGATGAGGAGGTGCAGGACGAACTGGGTCTTCAGGTAGGCGAGCAGGCCCATGGTCACTCCTCAGTAGCGAGAGCAAGGTCCTTCACTGAGAACGGCCGTCCTGGAGGGACGGGGACAGCAGTCAGGACGCATCCAGGGCCCAGAGGCCAGAGCTGCAGGCGGAAGGGAAGCCCACCGTCCCTACCTCAGAGCCCAGATCCGCAGCCCGAGGGTGAGGGGCTCACCAATGGCAGACTCAGGAGCGTCTGCAGGTCGGCAAACAGGGACCTGGCACCGTCATTTAGCCATGTGTCACACATACACCGCACCACACCACACCACACCACATACACACACACACACACACACACACACACACACCACGCCAGACCACACCACATACACATACACATATACACACCACACCACACAACACACACACACACATATACACACCACACCACACCACACACACACACACACCACACCACATACACACACACATATACACCACGCCACATACACCACACCACATACACACATATACACCACACCACATACACACACATATACACACCACACCACACCACACCACATACACACACACATATACACCACGCCACATACACCACACCACATACACACATATACACCACGCCACACACACACACATATACACACCACACCACACCACACACACACACACACACATATACACACCACACCACACCACACCACATACACACACACACATATACACCACACCACATACACACACATATACACACCACGCCACATACACACACACACATACACACCACACCACACCACATACACACACACATATACACACCACACCACACCTCACACACATATACACACCACACCACACCACATACACACACACATACACCACACCACATACACACACATATACATACCACACCACACCACACCACACCACACACACACACACACACACACACACATATACACCACGCCACATACACACACATATACACCACACCACATACACACACGAACCACACACACACACACCCAGGCATATAATAAAGGAAGAAGGCTAGAAGAAATGCACCCAAATATTAACAGTGATGATCTCTAGGTAAAGGCATTATGGGTAGTTTCAACTTTTTTTTAGCATCTTATTTAAAAAATTTAAATTGCAACTGAAATAAAACACATAACTGCCTTTTAATTCCCAGGCTGTTGTGCACTTTTTCAAGCTAAAAGGCTTTTGTTTTGGTTTCTAACACAAAACCGGCAACTCCTCCAAGAACTTAACTGGTTTTTCTCCCCTTTTCTTCAATGTGCACTTCTTAGTTCCTAAGGTGAAGCCAGAGCTCACATTCTGGGGTTGTCCCTGCTCTGGGCGCTGCCCGACAATTCCCCTTGTGAGGAGAGAAACAGGGAAGCTATGATTCAGCCCCTGGCGAGTCCCAAGCTGGCACGTGATGGTGCTGTGTGCACCCTGCTGAGCGCCCTGCCGCACTTGGCGAGCTGAGCGCGCCAGGGACCCAACCCCTGGTATCCCTGTGCTTGGAGAACAACTGATTGCCAGAAATGGTGCCATGGGGTTTCCCAGGCCGAGCCATAGAAGGGTCCCTGCCTGGCTGGCTCAGGGGAAGCAGCTGCCAGGGGAGGGCACCGGAGCAGGGGGTGCTGGATGTGGAGGGAGCCAAGACCTGTGCCAGGAGAGAGGCCACATGGACGTTGACCCTCCAGGCCCAGACAAGCCTTCAGATGCCCGCAGCCTGTGAGCACCGGACCCGCCCAGCCAGGCTGCCTGCAGCGGTGACCCTGAGCAACCGAGGGCGAGGAAGGCCTCGTGTTCTCACAGCACGGAGCCGGGGACACCTGTTACGCAGCATCAGAACACAATTCATTGCTCTAACGACTGCAGGAACTAACGCACTCGGCCAACACCCACTCCCACCAACAGCAGGCGAGACTCCACAGATCAGATGACTATAACGTCATAATTTCAATACTGCAGGTTCTGGGCTCTCACCTCCCTGTGTTACTGTTGGGAGCCATTAAAGATATTGGCTTAAACAAAGCCATCTTAAGAACTATAAGTTTCTGGTTCCTCCAGAAACTCCTAATTACCAGAAACCACCTGTGTCTTGCAAATTGGCCAGCAGTTACAGATAAACTACCCTCACATAGCTACTAAATCACACATCTCCACTGATAAACACACAGCCATCCAGAGCCTGCTAAATCACACATCTCCGCTGATAAGCACAGCCATCAAAAGCCTAATAAATCTCTAACAAAAGGTTACTGCCCATAGACCCCTTTACCCACCCCCCTTCCCTAAAACAGTATATATTCTGCCGCTGTGAGAATAAAGTTTGAGGCTTGATCAGAACTTGTCTTGCCTCCATTCTTTCGTGTCCCTTGTTTGTCTCATTCTCCTAGGGTGTCTCTTCGTTCCCCCGTTGTTGTCCCGCGGGTCGGGACAGTCTGGCGCCCAACGCGTGGCGACTTGGGGACCCCCTGCGAGAACGTCTGCTTGAAGCGCCTGGCCAGGCACCCCTTAGAGTCGCCACGCAGTATTGACTCGTGAGTGAAGACTCGGCATCTTGATCGCCACGGTTTCGCCCGCCCGTGAGACAGATCGTTGTGAAGGTAAGCAGACGAAACTTTTCAAACAAGAATTTCAAAATACCTCTTGAGAGCCCTCACCCTCTTTGGCACCCCCTTTGGCTGGCCTTTTTAGTTTTCTTGATCTCCCTCCAGTCCACTAATAAGCACTTCACCTCGCCGTTCGGGGAAGAGTGAAGGGTACCCGACACCGGCAGTGAAAACTCTGAATCACTGGGAAAAGTAATTCTTCTCTGGCCCGACCTGTGTCGCCCTCTCTGGCAAACTCTGAGCTCGTTAAGTCTTAGTGGTTGCCATCCTGGTATGGGGCTTATACATCCCAACCTATGACACGCGAGCAGAGGCCGTAAGGTAAAAGGAGAGCGGTTACATAAGGATCACCAGAGATTTAAGAAATTCCCAGCTGACCTGGCACGGGGTTTATACGTCCCAGAGGCTTACGTGGAGGAGGAAATCTTGAGAACTACCCAGTCAAAATAATGGGCAACTCATTGAACTCTCATGAGGTATTTCTAGGTGGGCTCAGGGAGTCCCTCAGGACACGGGGAGTAAGGGTTAAGAGAAAAATTTATGCATTTCTCAGGGGGCTCAGGGAGTCCCTCAAGGCGCGAGATTTTCAGGTTAAAAAGGAAAGATTTAAGCATTTCTCAGGGGGCTCAGGGAGTCCCTCAAGGCTCGAGGATTTCGGGTTAAAAAGAAAGATTTAAGGAATTTTTTCACTTTTGTCACTGACCTTTGCTCATGGTTTATTATAGACTTTTGATTTGCATGTTTAAAGTGTTAAAATTTTAGGAGGAAATCTTTTACAGTTTTTACATGTTATTATAGAATATAACCTTTGTTTTGCTTGAAAAAGGTACATTAGATCTTAAAAGTTTGCCAAAAAGTTAATCAGAACTTGCCAAAAATTGTTTCCCCTTGTGGAACATGGCATTTCATTTCCTAGAGGCTTTAGGAGAGGTCAAGGAGGATGGATCTCCTCCCCCTTCCACCCTCCGCTCCTTAAGAGGAGCAGAAAGAAAAAAAAAAAATGGGAAAAATGGCCTTCATGGCTCCCTCCACCTCCATGTCCTAATCCTGAAATGTTTAATTTGCCATTAATAGAATCACCTGTGCAAAAAGGCCAACTTATAAAGAAATTGGAATATTAAAAGGTACTCCTTAAAATCAGGCTGAAAAAATAGTGCCATGGTCATCTTAATATGTTTTCTTATCTTAACTTGTATTTGGAATCTAAAAGCTGTAATAAGAAATGAAACCCCACTGTTGAATCCGCCTCTGGTGTGAAGAGATTCAAAGGTGGCAAGAGAGAGCAGAGTTACAAGCTCTCCCGCAATGAGATTACTTAATGTTTTATTTAAAACTTACCGGAGAACATCTTATGACAACCAAACTTTGGCTAAGATAACTTTGGGTGTTAGCCATGACTTTAAAAAGTGAAATAGGAAAAAATTTAAAATGTCTTTTTCTATTAAGCATGACTTTGGGGAAAATACGCCATCTGAGTCATTTGCTGAAACTTCCCCCAAAAGCAGGATGGGGGGAAGGGAAGAAGGAGCACATGGCGATCTAATATGGACATCCCCTCCCCAGTATTCTAATTTAAAGTCTCCTTCTCGTAATTGAAAAGTTCTACAAAATTTAAAATGCGTCTGGGATTTCTGTTCACGTGTAAAGAGAGAACCTGGCTTGAAACTGATGCGCGCAAGTTCCGATTTTGGACATTTAGATAGAGTTTTAAGCTAAAATCTCTTTGCAAATGAGCAGAATAAAACCCAAGACTGATTATTTCCTAAATAAAATGGCGAATTTGACCCAGGGTAGAAATTCTAGCAACAAGATTGGTATTTTCCCATAATAATGTTAATGAAGCTACTCCAAAGCTAACTTTAAGACCTCTAAAAGAAAAATCAGTAAAATTGTCTCTGTTACAAAAATTTGCTAAAGTAAATGCCTGAAAATAATTGGATTCGAATCCCAAGAATTATTAAAAATTTCTTAATTTAAAAAAATCTAAGTAGCCCGGTAAAAAACCGGCCCTTTGTTAATTAAAAAGGCTAGCCACGCCTTTCTGTTGGAGAAAGGGGCTGCTTCCCGCCTGTAGCAAATTCTTACAGAAGGTGGTTAATTTACATCTGATTGGTCCAGGGTAGGCCAAACCTGTTCTTCCAGGGAAAACATCCCCCCCCCTCTTCCTCCCCCAGGCCAATTTTGAAACTTCCCACCGGCAAGCAAGGGGCAGAAAACAATGTTAGCTAAACCTTATTTCTTGACCTTCCCCAGAGGAAAAAATTATGGTCCTTTTAAAATCAAAGGCTGGGCCAAGCCCGCCTTGCCAGGCTCAAGTGTGGTTTTCAAAAGCTGCTGTGAAATTTAAGAACTTGGAGTTTACACCTAGGTATCTTAAAATGACATAATACTGAATTAAATGAGATCTGAGTATGCCTCATACAAAATCTAGAGGACAGTATTAAATCTGTTGGTTGATTATATCTTGCATTTTTAAAGTTTAGTCTTAATGTTACTGATTGAGAAATGAGTTTAAATTTAATTAATATCTCTTAATAATAATAAGTATATAATTTTTAAATCATATATATATATATTTAATGGTCTTTTCAAGTTGGATTTCAAAACTATACTTGAAATCATATGGCAAGCTTTATCAAATAAAAATTAATAAATATATTTTAAGTTTTTGCCTCTGAGAAAGGGCAAAACAAGTTATTTTGTTTAATATTTCTTAAAATACAGCAGTGAAATTTTAAGATATAATTTAAAATACAAAAGCTCCTCACTACTGCATTTTAAATTAGGCTGGAGGTGAAGCAGCATTTGCACCTTGTGTATCAGACATAAAACTTTACTAAATTTACTAATCTTTGTAAGCAATTGAATCCTAGTAAAGTAAATTCTTCTGAAAAAGTTACTGAAGGCTTCCCATGATCCCTCTGTATATGCAAATAAGCCGAAAGGGAACGCTGTTTAAAAACATTATTTTAAATTTAATAAAAAGGAGAAATTTTAATATTTTGAAATATCTTCCACTAATATTTACAGGATAATCTAATGATTTGCTGTTAAAATACCAGATCTGAAAATAAGTACAGTCACCATAAATGTTTAATGACTTTGACTTGGAATACATGGCCTTGCAGCACTACCAGTCAATATCCAAGAAGTAGCCCTATAGGTTACTTTGTGTAAAAAAGAAAGATTTTTCTTTTTTAAGTTAAAGTTCTCTAAGTGTAATCTAACAGGAGGAAGACAAACCAGACACCCAACAGCCCAGAGACCACCTGGGGCATGGTAAAATAAAGTATGGTAACAATTAATTCAGGTAAAAACTGTAATTCAGATAACATGCCTAAGTTTTACCTAGGTTACCCAAGGACTCTAGATAATGTGTTTACCCAAAACTGTAGTTTAGATAGCATGCTGTCTGTTTCTGTAAATTGCTTTTATTTGCAAACTAGGTCCCTCATTCCAAACCTCGAGACAGCCAATTTAAAATTAAGTTGTCATGACCTAGAGCAAAGAATATTCTTACATGGTATTATTCTACAAAGTTTTATTAGTTTTTGATGCTTTACAATAGTATATTGTGCATTTATCCCAAACAAACTTACAAATTAATATTTACCTTGGATATTTTGAGAATGTGAAAGGATTTATTCCCTCCTGGGGAAGGCACTTAAGCATTCGGTATTGACCTCTCTTGACTTTTTTTAGGAACAGCATTGCATACCTATAACAAATTATCTAACCAGCTAATTGACGATGTCCAAGCTCTCTCAGGCACTATCAATGATCTCCAAGATCAGATAGATTCCTTAGCTGAAGTAGTACTACAAAATAGAAGAGGGTTAGATTTGCTCACAGCAGAACAGGGAGGAATATGCTTAGCCCTACAGGAACGCTGCTGCTTCTATGCCAACAAATCCGGGATCGTCCGAGACAAGATAAAGAAGTTACAAGAAGATCTAGTGAAGAGACGGAGAGAATTATTCGAGAACCCCCTTTGGAGCGGATTGAACGGACTCCTGCCCTACCTGCTTCCTGTTCTCGGCCCCCTTGTCAGCCTTTTCCTAATCCTAGCTTTCGGCCCCTGGGCTTTTAGGAAATTAACAGACCTTGTAAAACAGCAGGTTGATAGCGTCCTGGCCAAACCCATTCAGGTACACTACCATCGTCTAACCATGTTAGACCGTGAATGTGATTATAATGACTGCTAAAACTCCCTCCCTGTGGGGACAGCATGACGCCAGAGGGATGCTTGCCTACTCCCCATAGAAGGAGAAAGGCATGGGCACCGACCTGGGTGCACGGCAAAGCACTGCAAGGGAAGGTCACAAAAAATTTTTTGACCTCCTCTGGATTTCCCTGTGAGCACACCTGGTTTGCATAGAGGTTGGTATCCATACATAACTTTCGGCTCTGCCTCTCCTCCCCAAAAGATACCAAGAGCCACTGATGGTGGGACCCCACCATCCCACGGGAGGAACCAGGTCCCTACTCCCCCAGTCGGTTAAAGCCCACCCTTAATAAAGAAAAAGGGAGGAATTGTTGGGAGCCATTAAAGATATTGGCTTAAACAAAGCCATCTTAAGAACTATAAGTTTCTGGTTCCTCCAGAAACTCCTAATTACCAGAAACCACCTGTGTCTTGCAAATTGGCCAGCAGTTACAGATAAACTACCCTCACATAGCTACTAAATCACACATCTCCACTGATAAACACACAGCCATCCAGAGCCTGCTAAATCACACATCTCCGCTGATAAGCACAGCCATCAAAAGCCTAATAAATCTCTAACAAAAGGTTACTGCCCATAGACCCCTTTACCCACCCCCCTTCCCTAAAACAGTATATATTCTGCCGCTGTGAGAATAAAGTTTGAGGCTTGATCAGAACTTGTCTTGCCTCCATTCTTTCGTGTCCCTTGTTTGTCTCATTCTCCTAGGGTGTCTCTTCGTTCCCCCGTTGTTGTCCCGCGGGTCGGGACATGTTACCTCTGAGGAAACCGAGGGCCAGAGAGGCCCGAGCGGCATCAGGGCCTGCGGCTCAGGCCGGGGGAGGCCACGGCGAGCCCTTGGCCACGGCGAGCCCTTGGCCACAGCCGCTCCTCATTTCTGGTTCTGATGCGTGAAGACAGGGTTCCCTTGAGAAAAGACCTGGACCCCAGCTCTCCTCCTCCCCCATCGCCGTGATTCTAGAGGACCGCCTGGGAAGCCCTGCCCGTGGGGAGCCCTGCTGCTGCTTTACCTGAGAGAAGAGCCAGGCCAGGCCCTGGGAGGCGGGACAGCCGGCCCACCCCGTCCACATGGCCTTCTCATTAGTGCTCAGACGCTGTCCTCTGAGACGGCGAGGAAACCTGAGCCGTTTCTAAGTCCCGTCAGCAGATAACAGGTTTAGATTGTTCCAGGAGCCTGGCACCTGCACAACCTGGGCCCCGGCTGAGGTGGCCGCCTCCTGGGTTCTGTGGCCCCTGTACAAGCCGCTAGGACCCCACCTTCTCAGCTGCATGATCACCTTCCCCAAAGGGACATACAGGGTGGTGTCACCACCACCCATACGCCCCCACCCCCTGGGGACAGGCTGCTGGCCACTCAGAGAGGGGGAGTGAGCCAGGTGGCTCAGCAAGGCCGAGCTAAAAATAGTTCCACAGCAGGTAAGCCTCACAAGGCCCGGAGGCACGGCTCCAGGAAGCCAGCAAGAGTTCCAGTCCTCCAGTCCGCAGGAAGGACTGGGCACCAGACCCAGACCTCCTCCCAGCTGCAGCACCCCTGAGCACCCAGTGCTCCTTCTCAAGGCCGGTGGTTAAGGGGAGAGCTGGGAGCCAGGAGCCCTGGCCATTCTCAGACCTGACCCTGGTACCTCATTATGGGTGAGCTGTGTCCCCCAAAAAGAAACATTGGTGCCCTACCTCCAGCACCTCAGAATGTGGCTGTAGGTGGGAATATGGTCTTTACAAAGGTAACCAAGTTAAATGAGGTCACTGGTGTGGGCCCTAATCCCATTGGACAGATGTCTTTATAAGAGGAGATGAGGACAGACGCACAGAGGGACAATCATGTGAGAACACGGGGAGGGGACAGTGTCTGTAAGCCGAGGAGGGAGGCCTTGGGAGGAACCAGACCTGTGATGACCATGATCTCAGCCTCCAGCCTCCAGACTGTGAGCAATAATTTCTGTTGCTTCTGTCCCCTGCCTGTGGTACTGTCGCAGCAGCCCCAGCAAAGGAATACACTTCTTATAAGTATTCAGGCCTTTTCCTAGAAGTGCACAAACCCCTCCCATGTCCTGCTGTAAACTTGGCCCTGCTGCTCAGGTGGCCCAGAGCCTGGCAGTGAACCCTGACCAGGCCTCGCCCTGCTCAAGGGTGAGCCCATCCCCTGCTCAGGAGTCCATCACCAGACGCCCATGGGACCCTCTCCCCAGCCCTGGCCCCTTTGTCCCTCTCAACCTCAAGAACTAGCTAGTCAGGCAGTCTGACCTTCAGGTGAGGATCTTTGTGGAAAGCACATCTTTTCCACAGAAATGGAGATGGAAGTCACGTGCCCACCGCCTCCGCACTAGCCAGAGTGTGGCCAGGCGTCCATGGCTTCGCTCTCTGCAGAGAAGGTAATGGCTTTCTCCGCATGTGGAGGACGGCTCTTTCATTTACACATGAGGTCAATGTCAGTCCTTCCATCTGGGTGCCGTTCATGCCTCTGCCGACGGCGCGTCAATCACACAGCGGGAGAGCGGAGAGGACCTGACGCTGCACCATCCCCTACAACATCCAGGCTGCCCCACAGCCACGCGGCTCCCCCTGTGCTGGAGCAGGAGCTGGCCCGTGCCGGGGCTGCCTCGTCAGGTGACCTGAGGCCCTGGTTCCTGAGCTCCAGGGAGACAACCTCTTGGGAACCAATTCCCCTTCCGAGCCGTGCGCACAGCACCTCACCTTGTCCTGTCTGTGTGGTCCTTCCAACAGTCAGTCTAACCTTGAGGAGGCGGTGGTTGGTGAAGGGAGAGGACGCTGAAATATTAGTCTCCATCACTCTCGCTTTAAACACAGCTTGGACGAGCGTGACTGGGTGGTCTCCTGGCCCACAGCCAATGGGAAGCACCAGGTTACACAATGGGGCAGGGGGGTGCTGGAGGCAGATATCCTGCTGACAGCAGCACAAAGGGGCAGAGACAAGCTGGTGACTCCATCAGCACCACCTCCGCGGGTGTCCAGTGTTGGGGAGCAGGTTTGCAGACCCAATGGCACCTCAATGACATCATGAATGAGAACATAATACAACAATTGTGGTCCACCCTGACCTCACTAAAATGCTGAGAAAGGGCCGTACCACACTCACCGTGTTATTTAAGAAGGCTGGAAGCAGGGAAGGTATTAATTACAACTCTGACTAAAGTTTTAGAATAGATGAATCCTGTTTTTGAGGTTTAAAGGGTCTAGCTTTAGTTCTTGGGTAAACCCATCACGGAGACCATCTTATCTTTCAAAAAGGCTGAAAAAGATGACATATTTCTTTGCTAATAATAATCTGTTGCCAGTCCAGCCTCATCAACATTTGGAATCACCAAGAAGTCTAAACATCAGGAAGGAGAAGTAACAACATCATTATGTGCAGAGAGCAGGTTTGGATCCTTAGAACCAAGAGAACCCACTGCAACCGAAATGCTACTTTAAACAATAAGTAACGAGAGTAATACTAAAAAGAATAAAATACAATATGCAGAACCCTGGCCGGATTGCTCAGTTGGTTAGAGCGTCATCCTGATACACCAAGGTTGTGGGTTCAATGCCCAGTCAGGGCACAGACAAGAATCAACCAATGAATACATGCATAAATAAGTAGAACAACAAATCGATGTCTCTCTCTCTCCTCCCCCTTCCTCTCTCTCTAAAATCAATAAATCAATAAAAACATGTAGAAATCAACATTCTCATAATGTTCAATAACTACTTCTAACTGAAGTTACTAGAAAGGACGATGACAATAGAGCTTATTTCTTTTTGACTTGACAGTTCCAGGTCACTGGACCTAGATGGTCATTTTTGGGACAACGGAGAAGCCTAGGAAGTCACGCACTGAAGATGGGAGCTTCAGGCAGCCGGACGCTCTGCCACACGGGTCACGTGGGGCCCAGGCTGCCGGGACTCCTCCGTCTTTAGTGCACGGCTTCCTGGGAGCTCTGTTGTCCCTTTCCAGGAGGCAGAAAGGGGGAACACTGGAAGTCGGGACTAGGGATTTCCTCTCATGCAAGTGGAATGCAAGCTCAGAGTTTGAGCACTTAGTTGCCAGGAGGATGAGGACATGTGGCCCTGTCATGTGTGCAGGCAGCCACAGGTCCACACAAACACACAAACACAGAAGGCATGTGGAGGAGACAGTGTGTACATTTGCAATAAAAGACAAACTACCTACTCCCAAACTTCAGAAGAATTAAACAAAGTCTATGCGATGAAACCTTACATCTTGCAAGATGCAAAAGCAGAACTAAGCAAATCAAAACATACTGGGCAACAGGTGGCAACAGCTAACTGCCCGCTGGCTCTCACTAGTGCCTTTGGCAGGCCTGGGCCACTGCAGCCCTGGACCCTGGCTGGCTTCGGGGCTCATGAATGGGATGTGGTGGGAGTAACGTTCTGGACTCCAGAGCTTGGCCCTTCAGAGGCCTCGCAGCTTCCCTGGCACCCCTGGGCCACGGAGGGAGGAAGCTGGGGCTAGTCTGCCGCAATGGGACCACATGGAGCAGAAATGGACCCATAGCCCCAGGCTGGCTGCCAGCGCATTACAACCACACGAAGGACTGCAAGTGAGACCAGCAGAAGAACCAGCCTGCTGAGCCCAGGGCGGTGAGCCAATGAAACAATGGTTGCTTTAAGTTGCTACATATCGAGGTGGTTTGTTAGACAGTCATATGTCAATGACACACAAACCATACATTCTAAGTTAGTTTGTAAATGTAATTGAACCGTAATTTAAAAAACAATAGTCCCCCACCCTTTACCCCCAGAACTAGACATATAGGTCCTACAGTTCATATGGAAAAACAAACAGGAAAGACAGCCAAGGAAACCATGAAAAAGAACCAAGGAACAGCCCTATAAAAGGCCACCACATACCATGTAGCCTCAAAAAATCAAGAGTGTGGTCCTGGCCTATGCACGGACATGTGAACCAGTGAGTGGAGAGGCCGTGAGGAGCCCCTGGGCACCTGCACAGGTATGGCCCTCCGTGTGGTGGGAGGCTGTGCGTGGGCTGCACAGTGCTACAGGCTAAGGAACAACACACACACCCCCGTATATGTATTCACGTTTATTTATTTCAACTTGGGCAAATTGGTATTTCTATTGTATTTAGATGCTATTATAATAAATAGCATACAAAATTAACTTAAAAGCATTACTGGACTAAGTGAATCTTTTTTTTTTTTTTTAAATATATTTTATTGATTTTTTACAGAGAGGAAGGGAGAGAGATAGAGAGTTAGAAACATCGATGAGAGAGAAACATCGATCAGCTGCCTCCCGCACATCCCCCGCCGGGGATATGCCCGCAACCGAGGCACATGCCCCTGACCGGAATCGAACCTGGGACCCCTCAGTCCGCAGGCCGACGCTCTATCCACTGAGCCAAACCGGCTTCGGCGAACTAAGTGAATCTTTTAGCATTAGACATTTGCTCTACCAGTGAGTAATGACGGTACAACTAAATGACACACCAGCCTGTCCGGTGTGGCCCAGTGGTTGAGCTTTGACCCATGAACCAAGAGGTCATCAGTTTGATTCCCATCCAGGGCACCTGCCTATGCTGTGGGCTCAGTCCCCAGTAGGGGACGTGCAAGAGGCAGCCAATCAATGTCTCTCACATCAATGTTTCTCTCTCCCTCTCTCTTCCTCTCTCTAAAATCCGTGCTTAAATCTTTTTAAGCACTCGCCGGTTTGGTTCAATGGATAGAGTGCTGGCATGCAGACTGGGTTCCAGTTCGATTCTAGTCAAGGACATATGCCTGGGTTACAGGATCAATCCCCAGTAGGGGGCATGCAGGAGGCAGCTAATCAATGATTCTCTCTCATCATTGATGTTTCTATCTCTCTCCCTCTCCCTTCCTCTCTGAAATCAACAAAAATATATTTTTAAAAAAACTGCAGAACCATGGTAGGAGGGTGCAAGCCTGCTCCAATCTGTGGACAGCGGGGATGTGGGGACCCTGGGGACACAGAAGCCACGGTGCCACCAGGTGAGGAGGCAGCTGGTGAAGCACCTCCAGGGACCCCTCACACCCTACCTACCCCAACTCTCCGAGTTCCAGAATCTTTTGCCTTTTCAAGGCTGTTCTGATGGGTGTACTGGCTTGAGTAGTGGTGCTGTTTGCGGTGGGAAGGGGAGGAGGCAGGGGGGAGAGATGTGAAAAGCTCCAGGACCTGATGACTGCACAATAGACCTGTGACAGGTCTCCGGCCTGCAGGACACTGCGGGCACTGCTCACCCCGAGGGCCTGGTGGGGCCACAGCACAGGAGTGCTCTCCTACGGGGCCTACGGGGCAAGCGTGGGGACCGGGTTCCAGAACACACACCATGCACACACACATGCACACACACATGCACTCACACACACGCACGCACACACAACAGTGACAGCTAAGTTGACTTAGACCTAATTTTATGACAATGAACCGCCTGCTATAATAACAACGTTTTATTCGCCAAGAAATGGATGGAGGTTTGCTCTGTGATTATCAACCAGCTGGGGGCTGACACACTTTTCTGCATGTACAATGTATTTCACAAATTCACAAATTACATGGGAGTACTGGCTTCCTCTTGGGAATGCAGAGAGCCTGTCGCTCCCGCCCTTACAACAAGAATAGAGCCAAGCAAACTGCAAGTTCATGACTTTCCTTAGCCCCATCGGAGACCTGAGGTCACAGGCAGCCAGCTAACAAGAAACTGGGGGCAAGAAGGAGGCCTGCAGAGAGCAGGACTGAGCCCTCGGTTCCCGGGCAGTTCCGGGATGCTGCTAAGAGGATTTCGGCTGGAACAGCAGAGACCAGGTGAGTCTGCATGGCTGGGAGAGGGAGTGTGAAGTCGCAGAGCTGGGGGGGGGGGTCAGGAGGGGAGGGGTCCCTCACCCTCCTGCCGGCCTTTCCTCTGTGATCACCCCCCCCTCAACACACACACACACACACACACAGTGAGAGTCCTGGGAAAGCTCCCCCTGCACAAACTCTAGAACTTGTTGGCGAACAGGGTGGTTTTAATCATGAGAAACAAGCCTTAACGGATGGCCAAGGTGTTGACAAAGATTAAAAAGTGTCACATTTGTCATTAAAGAGGCATTATGAGTCACACACTTAATAGATTTTTTTAAAGTTAGGGATTCAAAATGGAACCAAACAAACTGGGTTTCAAATACCCACCCTTGGCCTCTGCTCACGGCTGTGGGTGAGCCCCCACACGTCCCCCCGGTCCCACCGCAGCCCTGACCCAGGTGCGGTTGGAAAAGGTCTATCTGACCCCGAGTCATGGTCACCGGTCACTCAGCACCTGCCTCTTATCTGAGCTTCCTTCTCAATGTAAACTCAGAACATCTCAGATACACACGTTTTAACATAAAGGATAGTATTCAAAAGCATTACTCGGATCCAGGAAATGTAATACCCAATAGAGAGTGGAATAAAGATCGCCATCAGTGAACGCAGTGTGCCCACCAGGTTTGCCGGCGATTAGCAAACATGTGTGATGCCATCTGCCCAGCAACTGGCACATGGCGTGACCCCGGGACCCAGGATCAAGGTCCTGTCTGCTTCCTCACTTGCTACCGGTCGATGCCCTCCTCTGACTGGACCGTAGAAAGGTCTGGGCCGAGGTGCTGGACATGGGCAGTTCAAGGTCATGGCGTACACCTCACCCGACCCACCCCAGGGCCAGTCCTGCTCTGTCCTGTGGGCTGCTCCGTCCCCACTGTGTCATTGGGGTTGTGATTTCAAGGACACACAACAACCTATCACGTATACTCTGAACTGTGGTCGTGAGGATGAGACAGAGGCAACGAGGAGCCCCGTCCTCCTGGGGCAGCGGGGAGGGGTCCGGATGGTGAGGACACGCTGGCCCGCGGGGAAGCAGCCGCCGAGGCCAGACGTGACCTCTGCTCCCCTGCCGGCTGGGTCCCAGGATGGCAGCTAGGGTACGATCGAGTCTGGGGAGATGGGGCCGGGGGCCCCGCCTCTGCCTTGGGAGGGTGCTGCTCAGTTCATCCCTAACAAGGCTGCTCTGGTCCAGGGCACAGGCGCCCGTGCCCAGCTGACTGCGTGGCGACCTCAGGACTTTGGAAGAGAAGAAATCAGAGGTGCCCTGGCTCCTGAGAGAACCTTCTTCCTGTGACCCCTCCCGGGAACCTGCTTAGGGAGACAGCTCCTTCCCACAGGCATCTGTGCCCACGACTTCCTTCCCAAAAGTCAGAGAAATCCCACAGTAGCCAGGCTGGCCGCGGCCCTGCCCCTCCCCCACACCATGACCCTGCAGGGCGGCCAAAGGGACAGCCCAGACCACAGCCCCTTACCTCTGTCCCTCCCAGACTCAGCCAGCAGGACGCAGGGACAGCCCAGGCCCACTCAGCATGGACCTCCAGAGCGTAAAACCGTCTGTGGGCTGCAGAGCTGCGAGGGGCCTCCCGTGCCTGCATTTCTGAGCAGGGCTCTGGGCATCTGTCACAGGAGCCAACGGGGCACAGCGTGCTGCCAAGTAGGTGAAATGTTAGGGCCTGGGGCATCGCTGTGTTGCAAGCTTACTTTCAGACTTGGCACTGAGGTCAACAGAAGAATGGGGTGAGAGTGGAAGGCCGACAGAGCTTGGAGAGGCAGGAAACATCAAGTTCAAACTCCGCGGGGGTCCCTGCTCTGAGCAGCTTGGCCAGCCCCTCCGGGCCTGGGGCCCAGCTGTTATCGCCGCCCGTTCACAGGGGGCTCCATCTCGGAACGTCAGTCTCGGCGAGAAAGTGGTCACACGACGTGATCGCAGCACAGGAACCGTCGCCTGTTGCCCTCCATGCTTGGTCTTAAACAGAACTGTTTCCCGGCCTTGCCTTTACTGATGGTGGTGAATGAGCGGCTGCTGCTCCCAGCACCAGCACCTCTACCCACAGGACCACGGCTCGGCCCATTTTGTTCTCCACACGCTCCTCTGCGAGCCACCCCGACCCATGCTCGTGGGGGCTCCCAGAGAAGGTTGTAAAGTCCAGGCTTGGGGGGGCTGGGCTGGCTCAGGGACAAGAGGCTGCCCCAGAGGACTTTAAACTCCAGGAGGACATGAGGGCCGAGCCCTGCAGGCATGGCCCCAGGATGGGGGAGGTCCCTAGCCATCAGCTGGGCATCCACCCTCCTGGCCTGGACTTTCTCCTCATTCTGAGCCACTGAGAGCAGTTCCCCAGGATTGATTCTATTTCCTGTCTCCTCCCTGGAAAGTGAGCACAGGGAACTCTTGGTCTAGAACCCAGGACTTGGAGAGAGTCGCACTGGAACCCACAGCCACCCCAGGGAAGGAGGGGGTGTCCCCAGGAAGAACTGCAAAGTGTGACCCAGCCCTCCAGAGACAACTTTCTCAGCCTCCCTGTCCTGTCACCCAGGGCGGCGCCTGGCACCTTGAGAAGTTGGGGTGAATGAACAGTGAACAATTCAGTCCATCAATATCCATTAAACACCAGCAAACTCACAAGGTGAGACCCCCGTGGCCTCCAGTGACCACGCACGACAGCTGGCTTGGCCGAGGGCGCGCGGCACCTGGCACCCCCTCACCACGGCGTTCCTTCCTGTTTCCGTGAAGGGACTGACCGAGGGCACCTGGAGGCACGTGTCCAGGTCGCTCCGTAACAGCCATGGGGCTGCCCAGCACAGAGGCTGCTCACTGAGAGCCAAGCAACAGCCTGAGCCTCTGCACCTCTGTCCCCGAAACCACCCACCACAGGGCCCTGCAGGTCCAGCAGGGTTACAGAGACTGCAGCGCCCGTGGGTCTGGAAGTGTCTGGGTTGTGCCGGGAGCTCAGCGGAGTGGCACCTGGCATATGCCTTTGTAACTGAAGACATCTCACGAGTCCTCAAATTCCGTAAGTAACTTCCTTCCCTAAGGTCTAGATCCACAACAAAAGGGCGAATTCACTTTTGCCATCAACTGAAAAAGAGCAAGTGAAAGGACAGCCCTTGGAGATGACGCATGGCCATTGGGCACAACGCGCTCCAGCCAACCCCAAAGGCCACGCCCTTCAGCCCCGAGTTCAGCGGTCAGGAACCGATCCTACGGGGACCAAGGAAGGAACCGATCCTACGGGGACCAAGGAAGGAACCGGTCCTATGGGGACCAGGAGACAAGTGGGAAGGTGAATGCTGGACAGGCGGCTAGTGATGGATGATACCAAACACGGGAGACACAGGGCAACCTTGGTGAACCGGCGCACCACCTCCAGGTGCATTTGTCCCTCAGGACCTGGCTGCAGGGAGGCCTCAGTGACATGACGTGACTACTGCGTACACGGCTGGCGGACAGAGGTACACATGTCATGACAAACACACGCCTAAGAGAGACTGTACCTAACTGCCCTGGGGAAATCTCTGGTCATGAAATGATGTGGACTTTTTAAAAAATGCTTTTCTAATTTTCACTTAAGTTTCGGCATGGAATAATGATAACTTCTATAGTCATAAAAATGTTACTAAAATCAAAACAGTATCCTTGAAGTGAAAAGCTCTGAGGAGTCACGTATAGCAGCGAAGATGAGAAGGCCCTAGCACCAACACCCGGGCGTTCACCGTGCCTGAGCCCAGGCTGAGGGCTGCCCACAGGCCCATGGCTGACAGCGGGGCCTGTCCTAGGCCGGCGACCCTGGCGTATGCCTCATGCAGGACGGCAGCTGATGCCAACTGCTGTCACTCTAGAGGTTTCTCTTCTGATAAAATGGCTCTTTCTATTAGGCAAGCATTCTGCAACCAAGCCACGAGACAAGTTCGTGGAACTGGGACTCCTCTTGGGAAAGCGTTCAAGGCCTGCCTGCAGGGGTGGGGGGTGGGGGTGGCGGGAGGAGGCAGGAGGCAGGAGCGGGACGTTTAAAGGCACTGGAACACTACCAGGAGGTGGGTTATCTGTTGCACTAAGTTTAGGGATTTCTAAGATTAAATGAAACTAAAAACGCAGAACTCGCTGGCACCAGAAGTGTCTTCAATTAAATGGTCAACAAAGGCACCTCCAGAGCCCATCAATGCTTGGGAGACCGGCACACAAGCTCTACATCAAAGACACAAGGCAGCTTGTCTCTAAAAATGCCACTGACTTAGGAATAGTTTTGCAACATTAAAAATTTTAATTGCTTTTAATTTTTAATTCCTTCTAATTGGCATAGAAACCCCGAGTTCTCCCTCTTACAGCTGGCACTGCTGTTGGAAAGTTGTAACCAAGGAGGGCTGCTTGCGGCCACCTCGCACGAAGAGCCCTGCACTCCGCCCCGTGGGAAACGCACCCGAAATGATGTGTCTCTCTAGCTGGGCCTTCCTCCTTCCCACATAACCGCCTCGCTCCCTTTGCCTGGCTTTTCTAAATTGTGGCGTATACACCAATAACAAGCTACTGACTGGGCCAAGATAACAAGAATGCGTTCCCACTCGGTGTCCTCTGCACCTCGCCACCTCTTGGCAGCGGGGCAGCCACGGGGGTGTGACCGGGCTCTGGGGTCATGCCAGGCAGCATGTGGTGGGCAGGTTACGCGAACCTTGCTGTTACTCCATGATGTAAAGAATCGCACTTGGATGTGATAGCCCAGGGTGCACTTCGTAACGCGTTCTGTGACAGTGCCACATCTGGAAGCAGTGGCTGGCGATGTTGCTGAATAAAAAGGAAAGTGACCTGCAAGCGATGCTGGATGTGTAGCTGGTATTTGAACCCACATTTTCTGACACGTCTTACACCAGATCTGAAGCAAGGCCCACTGAGAACAGCAGGGCTCTGTCCCTGGCCAGCGTGCCCTGAGGTGGCGGCTGCAGAGACCTGCAGGTGGCGGTCAGAGGCTCCGTGTGGCCCCTTGCCGCTGGGTCAGGCTTCCCCTTGGAGCACCTCTCTCCACCCCAGCCCCATGCTGTGGCAGGTTCATTCGAGGCACAAGGAGGACCTGCCGAGAGTCCTTGCCGCAGAGACGCAGACAGGACCAGCCGGGAAGCTGCCTCCCGAGGACTCACATTGACCCCATTGGTGGGAACTCCCCGTGGAGTCCATGAGCCTTTCCGTGAAGTGCTTTCGAGCTGACCAAGTGCTGGCAGCCCCTTCAACAGAGGAACTCTTCCTGGCGCCTCCAACCAGAGCTGAGCTGAGTGGGTTGCTGGTCACAGCCGGGGAGGAGAAGGGGGGGCAGGGGGTGAGCCCATCCTGTGGTTTGCCACACCAGCTCTGGTCTCATCCTGTCAACGTGGCAGGGGAGCGTGGCAGCTGAAAAGGCATCTCGTGAGTCAGTCCTAACTGGGGAGGGGACAGCTTGGCAACCTCAGGGAACCAAGACCTGGCATTTTCTCCCAGTTCCCAGCACGGGAGTGAGGACGGGGACTCAGCAGGGTGTGTTTGGGGGGGGGAAAGGGGGGCTGCCCGAGTTCTCCGCCAGATCACAACGAGCTTCTAGCATGTTCTTCCAATGGGGTCTCTTCCCGTTTGTGGAACAAGGACTATTTAGTGGCAGGACAAGCGCTGCAAGAGGAAACATCCACAGACAGACGAGAAAACCAGCTGCCCCCCCCCCCCCCACGAGGTGGGCGGCCCGCTGCGCGGAGGCAGACCCGCCCCTTTTGGAGTCCAGCTGACTGACCAGTGCCACCAGGCCCCTGAGAGGCAAATAAATGACTAGAATGTTCAGGAGGAAGGGGGCTCTGAGGCAGAAAGGGCTGCCAAAGACTGGGGTACACCTGGGGACCAGAGGCCAGGAGCCAGCGGGGAGCCCTGCCCTGGCTGAGGCCTTGCCACCTGCAGCACCCCTCCATCGCCAGACATGAAAGAAGCATTAATCGGATCTACAGAAGAGAAAGCCTCCAGCTCAGAGGGTAGGACTCCCACCCAATCAAGGGCGGGGGAGGAACAAGAATACGCCAGGCAGAACCTCCGGGAAGCCTGCCTCTTTGCAGGAAACTGCCCGTTCTCCAGCACTAGCCAGTCAAGTGACTCCAGACCCGGGCTGGGGTTTCCCCACGGCCACCCCGGCAACCGCCCATCAGGAGGGAGCCGGCCCTGTGTGCCATCGGTACCCGCCCGTGTGCAAAGGTGGTCACCTGCAGAGATACGGTCAACATCCCATTTTACGGACAGAACTGGGGCCCAGCGCACACCTGCCCCGTTGGCTGTCACAGCCTCGTGAGGGGACGGAGGCGCTGAGCCCCCGGAGGGGAGGCCCGGTGGCCCACGGCGCCCCGCAGATCCCCGCATGTGGTCACAGCAAGCGCTGGGTGCGCTCCGGCCACCGCTGCTTAAAGGGTCACTGGTGACTCCCCATAAACCACCTTCTCACCTATGGGCACAACGGGTAACATGCCTCTGACGGAAGCTACCATTTTCTGTTCAGCTGACGACCCCGTGTCGGTCAGCTGCCCCCGCTGCCCCCGCTGCCCCCGCTCTGGGCTGAGAGGCGGGAGCGATGGCGAGGGCTCGGGGCAAGAGCTTCCCTCCCAGTCACCCAGCACCCTGACCCTCCCTCGGGAATGTTCTAACAAAGAGCATTCATGGAAGGGCAGGATAATCCCCAGCACACACTGTGCTCGGGCAGTAACCGCTTCCTTCCCCGCCCGCCATGGAGTCCCCACGGAGGGTGGAGTGAGTTTGTGGACCTACAGGGACAGCGGGGGCGGAGCCCCTCCCCCCGGACAGCCCAGCCCCCGGCACCAGCCACGCTCACCAGTACAAGTAATAGGTCAAAGCCACGGCCACCAGGGCGGCACAAACCCCTGAGAAGAGGCAGGTCGAGTAGCTGGCCAGCATCTTCACAGCCTGTCCCCTGTCTTCTGAGAGCTGGTGAGGAGACTGGCAGCGAGTGTCACCTTGGGCCGAAGGGTAAGGAGAGGGATTATGACCAGGCCCACACTTGCCACACGGGACGGGCTTGGGCCACAAAGAGCATCTGCTCGGCAGACCGAGGGGGACACGCACTTCTGGGGTGCTGCCTCCCGACCCAGAGGCGCCCTGCGAGTCTCGAAGGTCAGCTCGAATGAAAACAGGGCCCTGAAGCAGCACAGAGGGCGCGGCCTCCCTCCGCCCACTCGGGGCTGCCAGGCTCCCGCTAATCCAGTAAGCGGCTTTCAGCAGGAGCCGCTGTAAACAGGTGCATCACGGCCTCGGACAGGACCAGGTCAGCGGGCCCCGCCCAGCAGCTGACCCGGGACCTCAGACCCAGAAGCCGACAGAAACCCCAAGCACAACAACCCAGCACACGTGGGGCGAGCTAGTGAGGTGGGCCCCAGGCTCTGCTCGGGCTGGAAAAACCTCTGGAAGGCTTCCCAGTGCTGGACAGACATCCTCTCTTTGGGGCAATGCCCAGGCCATCGGACCCCCGCCCAGAGCAGGCTGCTGTGCTCCCACCAGAGGCCCAGTTCCAACTCCAGACCCTGGGGAATGCCTTTCCGGGCACTGCCCCGGGGAAGACTTGGGGAAGAGTCACTCCTTATTCCCGGGAAACAGCGGGACGTCGGCCAGACGTGCGAAGGACTGTTGTCTCCCACGTGGCCCTGCCTGGACTCTGAACGTGCACGGAGCTGAGATGAGATAGAGTTGCAGGCGGAAGTGTCACCCTTGCAAGCTGCTCGCTGTGCAAAGGCCCTGGCAGACACGCAGAAGCAGGAAGAGAGATGTTATTGGGAGAGCACCTCGAGGGGCCTCTGGCAAACGCACCTTCCTTCAGGGCTGGGGTGGGGAACGCCCAGCCCGCGGACAGTATAAGGCCCACGAAATCCTGTGGCCTGCCCCTGCCAAGGCATTAGGGGTGAGTTGATTACATGTTTGACCAAATACCGCAGGCTGATTTTTAAGTGGGTAACTCTGTATGGCCCTGGAATGATGTTACAAATACCCCAATGGCCCTTGGCAGAGAAAAGGTTCCCCTCCCCTGCTTCAGGGTCATCACGCTGCACTGGGTGACCAGAAGGTTACTGCTCTGTGCATCTTCCCTGCACGTGACACGAAGGGCCCACTTCCAGACAGGAAGGCCCCGCTGCCCTGCCTGCCCAGCCGAAGCTCCCTCCAGCACCTATGCTCCTGTGTCCTGCCAAGGGGGGGGCCCCACAGCTGGCAAAGCCTGCCCTGCCCCTGCCCCTGCTCTGCCCTGCCCCTGGAGCCTCCAGACTGATTGCAAGGCCCTTTAGAGGCATCCGTCTGTGACTTACACTCAGGCCTGTGGCCCGAGAAGCCATCGGAGGGAAGGCAGGTCGCCACTCCTCCGCTTAGCCCGCCGGGAAGGGGCTTTGCCCTGAGCAGTGTCTGGCTGCCTAAGGCTTCCCAACTCCGTAATCCCCAAAGCAGCCAGAGGAACTGCTGGCCGGGAGGACCTGCTCCCCCAGGGCGGTGTGTGCTCCCCCTGGGATGTGAGGACCGTCCTCATCTGAGGCCTGCGGAACAGGTCCTCTCCCTGCCAGGTACCCGACCTCGGCCTTTCTAATAAATAGTGAAAAGAAACCCTTCTCTCAAGAGCTGTGGGGTGGTGCACGTCCGCCCAGCCACCACCCCTCGTCTGCGATGCAGCTAAAGGCCCGGGCCCTCGTGCATCTGAGCCTCGAGGACGCTGGCCCCTGCGGCCGTGAAGCCCATCGCTGGGCACTGGTCTCGCTCCACAAAGGGCAGCAGGTGCCCTTGACTTGAGTGGCAGCACCTGGGCCCGACCTTTGCCCTGAGGTCAGCGCTCGTTTAGAAAGCTATTTTTGAGGACTCTCTGGGACCCGGGGTGGCCCTGCCCTCCGGAAAGGCTTTCTGCTTGCCAGTACCCCAGTAATTCAGGATGCCGGCCCCCTCCTCCACGGTGCCGCTGAGAGACTCTTCTAGAATAGAAACCGGGTCATGGCCCACCCCCAGCTGCCACTGCCAGAGCCCAGCAGCCACCTTCCCAACTGCAGGCTTTCGAGATACTTGCCACATCCTGTCCTCGTCCCCGGCCTCCTGCCCAGTTTGCAGGGCAGGAGCCAGGCTGGCGCCTCGGCGGGCGAGACAGTGGACAGGCCGTGGGGTTCCCGCACACCCTGGACTGCACAGACCCCTCTGAGTGCTGAGCCTCCAGACGGCTCCCCAGGGGCCCTCCGGGCCTGCGGTCAGCACCCAGTCTCGAAGGGGGTTCTCTGGCGAAGGGCGCCCTGGCTCTCGCTCTCTCTTTGCCCTTTGGACCTCAGTGTGTCACAGGAGTCTCCTCCCCCAGCCACATCGCAGGAGGCCTGTGACCACCCTGGAGAGAGGGTGCACAGCACAGCCCTGGGCACGGACTGCACCCCAATCCTGGCACTACCCCCCCCACCCCCCACCCCCCCCCCCCGCTTCAAGCTAAGCCTTAGTTTACTGTAAGGTGGGAATAATCACTCTACCCCCGTCAATGGGAGGTGGTGATGTTTAGGGGGTTGGTACAGGGAAAGCACCTGGCATAGTAAATGTCAAAATGGTTACAGCTCGTGATGACGTCATCACGGCTCCTGAACCAGGCCCGCAGAGGGGACCGGCCGGCCGGCAGAGGCGGGGAGAAATGCCGGGTACTTCTCTCCGGGCTGGAGCAGAACAGAAATTAAACCTCAGGCCTGGTTTGGGTTCTATGAACAGTAAGACATGTTTTTTGTTGTTTTTTAAAAATATATTTTTATTGATTTCAGAGAGGAAGGGAGAGGGAAAGAGAGATAGAAACATCAATGATGAGAGAGAATCATTGATTGGCTGCCTCCTGCACGCCCTCTACTGGGGATCAAGCCCACAACCCAGGTACTTGCCCTTGACCGGAATTGAACCTGGGACCCTTCAGTCTGTGGCCAGCGCTGTATCCACTGAGGCAAACCAACTAGGGCAGGAATGTTGAGATAGTTCTCACTTTTTACTATGCCCTTGCCATTATTTGTGTGAAACACAGCAAACCTAGAATGCTTAGAATCTTGGCTTTATTGATTTTGAAATAAATGTTGGCATAGGAATTTGGCCAAAATCCTCCTCGAGTAGTATTTCTTTGGACAGGAAACTCCCCGTGGGGTCCTGAGTGCATCTGTCCGCTGGCCGTGCTCAGGACCCGTGGCAGTGGCCCTCCTGGTCCTCAAGACCATGTGTGCGAGTGAGGTCACTCCTGCCCCTGGATTACTATTCGACTTCATTCTGAGTCTCTTATTGAAGGTTAAAGAGAATAAAGCTAATTTGAAGGTATTACACAAGAACGTGTCTAGATACTTCCCTGGACTAAAAATGACTGATTTATGCTAAATATGAAAGAGAACAGCAGGAGCGTGCTGACAGAACCTCCTGGTGGTGTCCTCAGAGCAGCAACATTAAAGGCAGTTTCTAAAAACTTAACTTTTCTTTAAACTCAGCAAGTTTCTCATGGAATGCCCACATTCTCTTTCGTACACAACCGAGAGCACTGCAGGTGTAATAACCGTTCCTGCTCAAGGAGGCAAGTACTGTGACCATCAGACATGAGGACAGATGAATGCGCGTATGCAGCTGCAGTTTATGTAGTTTCTCAAAGCAGCTCTTTAGTAACCCGCTGACGGCCCTCGTCCAGGGGAGAACCCCACTTGTCAGCCATTGGGGTCTGGGGGCGGCAGGTGCTGCTTCCTCATATCTGCTACAGGCCCTGCCCCAGAACAAGGAGCTGCCAGCATGGCAGGGAATGGCTCTGGAGCCACAAGGGGTCAGGCAGGAGGGGGTGCTGAGCTGGGGAAGGAAAGCTTGCCCTCTGGGCCACCCACGGGGCCCGCAGGGGCCACCTGGTCACAGGCTCTATGGTGGCACCTGCAGGAGCCGTGTGTCTCTCCAGCTTCCAGAACAAACATACGATCTCATCTACCTGCATCCAGGGGAGGGGCAGGTACAGACACAGGACAACTGGCCCACGCCTGTTGCCGCTCTGAGAGCCTGGGTCCTGCTCCTTCTGGGGCCACCTCCCTTCCCTGACCTGCTCTTTTCACTCACCTTCAGGCCAGGTGTGACTGGTCAGAGCTCTCGCCGTTCCCCCGCCTTACCCTGGACCTCCAGAAACTGTGACCCCCCTTTCTGCCAGCCTCACCTCCAGGTCCCAGCCCTCAGCATGGACCCCACCTGGAAACAACCCAGAGCCAGGTGCGACGGCCTCCGAGTTCACCGCAAGGGCTTGTGACGCTGAGGTCTGAAGGGCAGCATCGACAGGGAAAGGCAGGCAGGCCCACGGGCCACGCCGGGACGCCCTGGTGACAGGTGGGGAGACCACACCCAGACACGCCAGTGAGCGATCAGGGAGACCACGCAAGGTCGTGCTGAGAGGCACTAAACGCGAATTATTCATTGAGTGATCACAACTGCTCTCTTGGTACCACGACCAACTGCATGGCTCACAAATAACTGGCCGACCCAGGATGAGAACCAGGTTTGGCCGACGCTGGCCTCGGAGTATTTCACTGGCCCAGCGCAGCGGTTCAACCCAGACCTCCACCCCTCAACCCCCACCCCCGGAATGACTCGTGGCTTATTCAGTCTCCGGCAGTCCCCAGGGGCCAGGGTGTCTCCAAACCTCAGACTCTTGTTAACTCACAGTTAATCACCCTCTTTCCCACAGTGTCCCCAAAGGCACTGTGTCAATTCCTGGCATCCCGGCCTCAAGAAATCGGGTCCTGCCTGAACCACAGAACGGCAGTGGCAAGGCGCTGAGTTTCCAGCAGGAGAGACACTGAGCAAGTAACTTTGCAGCTTTTCGCCCTGCCTTTCGGCTCAGCCCTACTGCGTTTATTAGGTTAATGAGATGCTGCCCGCCCACTGGGAACACACCATCGCGCCAGCCTGTTTATCCTGATTGAGCTCAGCATTAGACCGGAGAGAACCCTCAGGATGCCAGCCACATGTTGCAGGACCATCAATAAGAAGCTGCCAAATGCACTCACTTAACCACTCCCCACCCCCACCCCCGCCCCCGCCCCTGAAGCCTCACTGGGCTCCTGGCTGTTGACAGGGCCCCACCTCACTCCTCATTCTTATGCCCAGTGCGTCCTTCCCACTGACCGGAGCTCCTGGTGCTTCCCAGCGGCTCTGGAAAGGTTATGAGTCCCTGGAGCCTTCTCCTCTGGTCCCAGGAAGCAGGCGAGACAGTCTGCAGCCGAGTGTGGCCGAGTCTCCACGCCCGCTCCAGTCACACTGCGCTGGGGGCACAGCTGAGGGCGTGTCCGTTCGGCGGGGCCTCTCCTGACACACGACGGTGGCACCGGCAGGAGGCCACTTCCCGCACCTGAGACTGCTGGTTTGGTTTCCACGCCTCACCCAACCAGCCCTTCCACAGCGTTAAGTGCACAAACAAATAAGTAAATAACAAAGCAAAGCTCCTGCTGTGACTCCCTCTGGGCAAATGAGACTCCAGGAGCGAGGCGGGTGCTCGCGGGGACCAGCTGATACCATGTCCTTCCAATCCACACGGGGACGCGCACTAGAACGTGGGTTACTATGCAAACCAAACACAAGTAAACAACCGAGGTGTGAGCCCAGGAAGGCCAGCGGCCAACTCTCCAGTGCTCTGAAGTGCAGTCAGGACGCTATGCCAGACGCTATCTGCGTGGCTTACAGCTACTCGGTGGCGTTGACACAGCCACGGGGATGAACAGGCACAGGTGTGACCGGCAGCAGGTGTGGGGGGGGGGGGGGGGGACGCGGCGCTGCCACGTGGGGGCGGGGCCTCGCCGGTTCAGGGTGGACTAAGAGATACCTGCTCGGCTCTAAGACAGAAAGGTCAGCCTGCAAAGCGTCCTCAGGACATGTGGCTGGGTTCTCGGGCCCTCGGCAAGCCCACAGATGTGAACACACGGCTTTTTCACGACTGCATGTCAGGACAGGTGGCAGCCTTCAGAAGGCAGTCACAGCCCAGGAGTAGGGAAGTGAGGAAAGCAGGTGCACACGGCCCTGGAGCACCTGTGAGAACCACCTGGTGGGCCCTGGTACACCAAAAAGTTGTGGGTTCGATCCAGGTCAGGGTTCCATCCCCGTTGGGACGTGTGTGGGTCCCCTAGCTCGCCCGCCGCCTGTGCTGCCTTGATACTGCTTCCATTTGCTCCCATTTGCATCTTCAGAACAGTGTGACCGGGCGGCCATGCTTCCTTCCACGGAATAGGCACTACGACAGGGATACACTAGAAGCCAGCGAGGAGCAACCACCAGCTCTGGGTGCTGGGCCGGGCCTACACCTGCACCCCAGCCTCCCTTCCCCGCCTGCAGAGGGCTTGTTCTCCCTCGTCGGCAGCATGGCTGTTCAGTGCTCCTGCTGCATTTCGAGTGCAGGCAGTGCCCGGTGGCTCAGCTGCCCAGCGCATAGGGAGCACCTCGAACTGCGAACACACAACCAGCCCCTGACGCCCGCCAGCCCCAGCTCCCTGGAGAGGAAGACCAGGGTCTAGAATTTCAGGCAGGACGTCCTAACAATGCTGCACAGGGTGACACGTCAGTAGACATGTCTGTAGCATGTCCCAGCATGCACGCTGGTCACCGTCCCTATGTGTCAGCTCATCCACTCTCACCACCCCTCAGAGGAGGGGGCACACTTTGAGCTTCATGTTACAGACCTGAAACGGAGGCACAGAGAGTGAGGCACTAGCCCAGAGGCACAGAGCAAGCAAATGGCGGTTCAGGACTCAGGCTTCCGTGAACAGGAACTAGGTCCTAAACAGTCTCAGAGCAAAATCCAATCAAATGCCCTGCAAACAGCCACTCATCCCTCCGCCCAGAGGCAGAGAAGGTCTGAGCCTGCAGCCGGAGAGGGGCCTGCTGGGTTGTGAAGGGAGGAGGAACGACCTGGGGAGGAGGGAGGAAGGATAAAAGCAGCAGCTTTAGTTCGCTGCCTTCTAACCAGGTCTGAATGGATGGGGGTGGTGAGTGAGGAACTCCAAAGACCCCCTGTTCACCGGGGAGACGGAGACGCTGTGGCCACTCACTGGTGTAGACTGGCTGCCCGTTCTGTGACCGAACGAAACATTTCTAGCAAAAACACCCCAACTCTTGAGCTCTGTGTTTTTAAAAGGACTTTGTAAAGCCCTGGCCAGTGTAGCTCAGTTGGTTAGAGCATCGTCCCATACACCAAAAGGTGGCAGGTTCCATTCCCAGTTAGAGCACATACCCACCCAGGTTGTGGGTTCGGTCCCCAGTTGGGGCATATGCAGGAGGCAACCAATTGATGTTTCTCTCTCTCTAAGATCAATTTTTTAAAAAAGAATGATTTTGTAAAGAATGAGATTTTGTGCGTTAGCAGGAAGTAATAGATTCTTGCTGCAAAACTTTCAAACCATGCAGAAGAACATGGTCAAAAGAGGAACCTTCGCCACCACCCCCACAGACTGCCGCGGGGCCTGGGGTCAGTTCCTGATGCAGGTGGCAATGTCGTGTGACTATAACTTGATTTCCTCCCACAATGCTCGCTCTCTGCTGTGGGCCGAATATTTGTGCCCGCTCCCCAAATTCATCTGTTGAAACCAAATGCCCCACGTGGAGGTATTGGAGGAGGGGCCTCTGGGAGGTAACTTAGGTCATGAGGGTGGAGCCCCCATGAACGGATTAGTGTCCTTATAAGGAAACCCCAGAGAGCGCCGTCACCCTCCCACTCGTGAGGACTCAGCAAGAAGACACTGTCTATGAGCCAGGATGCAGGCCTCTCCAGGCACCTGTGCCTTGATCTGGGACTTCCAGCCTCAGGAACTATGAGAAATCAATGTCTGTTTCTTTAAAGTCGCCGATCTATGGCATTGTGTTTATAACAGCCTGCACAGACTCAGACCTCCACCAGGAAAGCCTGCTGGGTCAGTGCAAGCCTCGTCTTTCTGGGAGAGGGCGGAGTGAATAGGAGCACATGACCGGGTTCAAATCCTGGCCTCCCCAACACCAGGCGTGTGACCTGGAGAAAGGACTGAGCCTCTCTGAGCCTCCACTTCCTCCTCTATAGTGTGGGGGTACTTCCTACACCACCAGGTTACGAGAGTTAAATGAGTGAGTTGTGAAATGCACTAGACCAGGGACTAGTTATCATCAGCATCACTGCCTTCTGTCGTTCTTGTTAAACTGGCTGCGAGCATTTCAATGTAGGAACGTATTAAAAGGCAGGTACCCGTTCTCCTGCCCAGGACATGCAGACCATCGAGTGCCCAGCCTGTGGTGTGACAATGTGACTGCGCCATCGCTTCGGGGCTCCTGGGCGAGGACCGAGGGGCCTGCGGTGGCCCCGCTCTTTGGGCACTTGCCTGTGTCCGGCTGGAATCCACTTCTGCTCTAGCCTCAGTAGCCTCTTGCTCGGGTGGAGTTTGCTCCCCCGTCCCATCGGGAGTCCTGCAGGGTGACTGCGTAACCCTGGAGAAGCCTCAGGGCGCCCCCACGCCATCCTGCCTGCCGGCCTGCTCTGTGGGATGCAGTCACCACCCTTCTCCCGGGACATGAGCACATGCATGGGGCCATGGGAGTTACTGCCCAGGCTGGGCGAGTTCCTTCTCCACAGAAGCTCCTGCCGGTTCCCACAGGTGGACTGTCTCCTGGCCACCTGGTCCTTTTAAGCCTCAGGGATTTGGATGGTGTGTGAGGTCCCGAGGGATCAGCCTGTGATGCCTGGGCCGCCCACACCTGGCCTTTGTCGCTGGGCATGGCGCGGGGGGAGGGGTGCTGGGGTGGCCGGTATTATGGTCCTGACCTGTACCTTGCTAATGACACTTCGACCTTTTCCTGAGAGGAGGCAAGCTATTTTTTTTAACCTTACAGAAAAAAGCAGAGACAGAAAAAGTAAAGAGAAACATAAACTACGGCCAACAACCAAAACCACACCTTTGCAGGCTTCACAGTGGCATTACCTGGAGGGCCGAGGCCAGCTGCCACCCTGCGCTCCCAGGTCCTGTCCAGCTCCTTGCCCTTCCTCCGGCTCCTCTCCTCTCTGCACGGCCACCTCAGGGCGGGCTCCTCCAACCTTAAAGAACTGAAAGCTGAGCCAGTCGTCAGACCGGCTGCTGGGGTTGGGCACAGCCCAGATCTTTCCCGCCTCCCCCACGGCTCCCAGCGGGCGCCAGCATGAGCTGCACCTGGCTTTGAAGGGACAAGGGTGTGAGACCAGGGCTCTGAAGTGTGGCCTGAAGAACAAGGTCTCTCCACCTCCCCTCTAAAAAAGACGGTCGCTACCACGCAGATTTACAAAATGTAATTCACCGAAAGGCCTCGACGCACAGGAGACTTTTCAGATGCAGAAGCCAGCTGGCTTCCAACCTGGCTCTCTGCGGTGTCAGCCGGAACACCTGGGATTAGCCTGCGTCTGGTTTTCCTGATAGAAATTTCTTTAGATTTCAAAGTAAAAAGTTTCAAAAGGAAATATAAGTTTGATTTTTTTCCTCAGACAAATTTCCTCCTAAGAAATAAAGCAGACCTAGCAAGAAAAAATACAGAAGAGAAGCCAAGCCTTCCCCCGAATCATGGATATGACATCCAACCTCTGCTGCTGCTTTAGTGACAGGTTAGTGCAGACCCGAGTTGTGCCCACAGACCTGGAAAGGTGTGTTTGGCCAGTCGTCGTTTTCACGGCACCTGCCAACAAGGTTACGCTGAGTCCCTGGCGGGCATAGCAGACGCCCCAACAACCAAAGGGCGTCCCCCGGGCTGCCGACCACCATGAGCGGCTCAGTCCCATGCTCAGGCCCTGTTACGAAAGCCTGATGGATTTTATCTTGGGAAATGGGGATGCATTATTTCTATGATCTTCAAAAAAGAGTGAGATCAGCCCTAACCAGTTTGGCTCAGTGGACAGAGCGTCAGCCTGCAGATGAAGGGTCCCAGGTTCGATTCCGGTCAAGGGCATGTACCTTGGTTGCGGGCACATCCCCAGTAAGGGATGTGCAGGAGGCACCTGATCGATGTTTCTCTCTCATCGGTGTTTCTAACTCTCTCTCTCCCTTCCTCTCTGTAAAAATATATATATATTTTTAAAAGAGTGCGATCAGAAAAGCCCCTCAGGCCTCCAGTGGTGGACACCAGTCCCGAGCTTCCTGGTCTGACCAGCTGCGCTAGTTTCTGGCCCCTCCCCTGTGGAGGCGGGCAGAGACAGTGCTGTTAGAGCCGAGAGGGGACTGACTGTTCCCCAGGGCCCAGGGGTCCTGCCGTTTGCCAGCCACCCCGTCTCCCTGCGAGTGGTGAGTGCCTCTCGGGCTCTTCTCACTCCAGCAGCCCTGGCCCAGGACTCAAGATGCAGACGAAATGCTGCCGCACAGGGGGAAGTGCCCATCACCAGGGGGCATGGCCATGTGCACCTCCCATTTGGGGGGAAAAGGAGAAAGTGCAGCCCAAGCTAGTGGTGCATCTGGGAGCAGAATGCAGACCTGCTCTTGGCATGAAATCCCTCTGCTTTCACCTACACAGCTTCCAGGAGACAAATGCCACAGGGAGCAGCACAGGAACGAGGTGGGAGCGGGCACCGAGAAGGGCCAGCCAGTGTGCTCTCCTGTGTGGAGGAGGCAGAGCCCGGGCTGCTTTGAGAAGAAGACACTGGGCCATTCTCAAGGCACAGCAGGTCCCAGCTGCGGCTGCTGGGCCTTCTGGGGGCAGGTCACCTGGGCACCGCGCCCACGGCACCCTCACAGTCTTGCCTGCAGGGGTCAGGCAGCCCTGGAGTCTGCCAAGCCCGGCAACATCCACAGCCTAGTCCTTACACATGCCATGTGCCTGGATCAACAAAAAGTGTCCCCACAAATCCTGTCGACCTGCACAAACCAGCTGTGAACAGGGGGGCTTGAGAGACGCACCTCAGCGACACTGGCAGCCTCACCCTCCCAACACTCGACCACGGCCACCTCCTCCTGTGCCACCCATGGGCTCTTGGGAGGAACACCCCGTGGAGCTGACTCGGCTCGTCCACCTTCCCAGGGCACCAGGCGGCCAGGAACCCTCCCTCCGGGACCTTCCCACCCATCTGTGCTCAGAAGGTGTCTTCACCAACGAGTGTGCACCCACCGTAAGCGGCCCACATCCAGCCCTCCAGCTCCTGCTCAGGCCTCTTGACCATGGTGTCTGCTGGTCTCTGGATGAGTCATGACCGCCTGGGTTAAACTTGCTTTTCTGACCACTGGGAGGTCGCACCTGCCACTCCAGCCATCTCTGGGTAGCCGCTGCTCACCCACTGCCCACTGAGCACTGGGTGGTCTGCTGTCAGCCCCTCCTTGCCAGGGCCCCTGGCCCCCATCCTGTGACCCTCCTGCCGGAGGACCCCAGGCCAACCCCACGCTGCAGGGCAGGTGCAGTCACTGTGCCTGGTGGGAACGCCCTCTAACCCTGGGGCTTAGATCAGGAAGCCGCGTGGATGCACATGTAAGACGTGTTCTTCAACAGATCAGTGAAAAGCTGACATTTTTACCTCCCCTGGTTCCAAACCAGACAGGACATGGGCTGGTTTAGTAGCCCCGACTCACAGTCACTTTTGCCCCGCAGTGACCTGTCTCATCCCTGGCCCTCTGAGCACCTTAAACAACATGTTTTCCAGCACCTTCCCAAAGGGCGGCACAATCGAGTCTCACCTGGAGAGATCCCATTCTGACACAGACTCCGCGTGGTCTTCATGTGGGACTTCGAGGGCAACCCTGACCTTGGCTGAGAGCTCCGTGCAGTTTCCTGAATCCTCTCTCCCGTCTTGGGCAGCTGGCTCCACCTGGCCAGCTGAGGCCTGCAGTCCAGACCCAGGACAAGACCGCACGTGGGCAGATGCATGCTGACCACAGCAGAGGTGGCCCCAGGCCCCCACCCCCGGCCCGGCTCTGCTGCCCGAGACCACTGGACACAGGTTCTAAGATCCCTCCCTGCACCAGCTTCCCTGGTGCCCTGGCAGGACATTGCCCATCAGTGCGCTCTTGTGGGAGCTCACCTTGACAGACAAGGGCAGACACACCGTTTATGGTTTTTCTGTACCCATTCCCACCACAGGCCCTGGCAGTAACAGTAACCAACATCTGTGAAACGAACAGATGGGTGGGTGTCTAGTCAAATGCTGAGTCATTACTGGGGCGAGTCTTTGCCCCTGATCCCAATCCTCGCCGTCCTCAAACCGGGCAGGGTGCAGCAGTACTGCCAGCTCCGCCACAGGTGCGCATCCTCTCTCACCAGCAGGTCCGTCAGGTGGGAGCCGGGTATACAACTTAATTCACCAGGAAACCTTTCCACCTCCTGCCACGTGTGCCGAGGTGGGGCCTGTGCCAAGCCCTCTGGACCCCTGGCCTGGCCACCTGCCCGTCCACTCCGGCATCACATGGGGCTGCTGGGCAGGGCCTGGGTCTCACCCTGCACAACACTCCCCGCACCTCATCGACAGGAACTAAACCACTAGCAAGACCACAGAGAACTCCTCGCTCTCAAATGCCTGGGTGCTGATTTCGTAGCATAAAACCCATCACATGTAGGAAGCTGCTGGTTCAAGTTCATTGTCGTGCAGGTGTGGTTCCTGTGCATGGCCTGTTCTCAGAGCCCCATGCCCGAGCCTACCTCGGGGCCCGATCCTGCCACACGCCCTGAACGTGTGCTCACCTGCGGAACTGCCTCCTCCTGCCCCTTGCGTGTTAACCTGATGATAATCCCGAAAGAAACCGCTGCTCAACCCAACACAGACCAAATGCCATCAGGTCCACATGCAGCCAACAGTGAGAAGGGGTCAAGGCCATGTTCTGCGTCACCTGTCACCTGGGCTTTTCAGTCCATCAGTTCCCATGTGTTTAACTCTCGGCGCCCCTCGGCTTGGCCCTCTGCTCTCCAGGGCTCACCAGCCACTCTGGGCAGTGGCATCGACACAGGACGGTTGGCTCTGTCATTCCAGTTAGTCACATGACATCAGTGGCAGACAAAAGCGTTGGCTGACCCTGGCTGGGAGATACTATGGACTCAGAAATCTGTCGAAATCCTGACAGACAGCAATGTTGAGGTGGAGGCCCTAGAAATGACTGTAAGGCAGACGCCAACAAGATGTCTTATCACCCAGTCCTGCCTTTGCTTTGTGGGTGAAAAGGGGGTTCTATGTGAAGTATTCTCACCGGATGATCTGATCATAAATTCCTAGCTGGGCAGCTCATGGGGGACAGCCCTGCCCAGGCCTATAACTTCTTTAGTGGAAGGTTTTAAGCCCGCCCTGTCCATTGTTCTCCTGCATCTAGGTTAACACACCTTTGAAACACCAAAAGCAATACCCCTGGAAGGGAGTGTTAACCCTCAAGGGAGTACAAGCTTGCCCTAGCCTGCTTTGCTCAATGATTAACGCCTGTGGGCTAAAGGGTTGCAGGCTCATCCCCGGCACTGATTGTGGTGCGTTTGAGAAGCAACCAATTGGTGTCTCTCTTATGTCGATGTTTCTCTCCCTGTCTCTCCCCCTCCCATTCACTATCTCTAAAAAAATCAATGGAAAAGAAACCCTCAGGTGAGGATTAACAACAACAGAGAGAGAAAGAGAGAGAGAGAAAGAGAGAGAGAGAGAGAGAGAGAGAGAGAGAGAGAGAGAAATCTTGTTGACTGTACTGTAACCCAATCCCTGCCCCGCTTTCCCCCACCTTCATGTAATCTCTCTTGATTTCAAATGTATGTAAGAAGCTGCAAAATCGCAGAGCTTTTGAGATCTTGTTCCCTGGCATATGTCATCAATTTGCCTCAAATAAACTCTTACAAAAATTTCTCTATAGGTTTGGACGCTTCTTACATTGACAATTGAGCTCAGGCTGGAGAAGGACAGACGCCAGCCACTGGGACCTCCCATATGTTAGAGGGACAGATGCCATTCCGAGCAAGCAAGGTGGAGGGTCCGGGATAAGTAACTCACCCACCCACTCTTCTGTGAGCAGAGCTTAGGGAGAGTCGGACCCACAGAGAGTGCAGATTCGGACGAGACGGTGGGGTCTGAGATGCGCGGCCCTCAACTCCTACTCTCTCTCCCACCCTCCACTCGGTGCCTCGCTCCATCGCTCCAGCTCCATCGGGGAGGTCGGGGGTTCTGCTGGAGAGCAGCCCTGCCCTTACCTGTGAGCTCCCGGGCCAGACCTGCAGGGCGGCTCCCTCTCCCTCACTGGAGGTGGCCCAGCTCTTATCCTGCCATCAGCCCCTCCCCGTCGGGGAGGCAGGATCTGTAGAGGGGCAGGAGCTCACCAGTTTTCCTTTTCTCTCTCTTTTTTTTTTTTTTTTTTCGAATTAAAGAGTCACATTTATTGCAAATCCGGGACTATGAGGGGGCATCTCCCAACTCTCATAGTGATAAGATGGCCACAACACCAGATTTATAGGCAAAGATCACAAAGGTATTGATTACATCCCAAGGTTTGGAATGAGGAACCTGGTTTGCAAAAAAGCAGTTTACAGAAGCAGAAGCAGTTTCACTTAAGCATGCTATCTAAGTTACAGTTTTGGGTCTCCGGACCACTGGGTCAACAGGGACACGTTCACCGGAGCCCTCTGACCTTGGGATAACTGTGCTGTCCTTCCCAGGTAAAGGAAAGTGTGCTTTCTAAGACCAGTATGACCACACCAATGGGATAATTTATATAATTCAGAAAATCAAAATAACGTTTCTATTGTTAAACAAAGCAAATAAGTACAGAAACCAAACAGCAGGGTTAAAGTTAAACGATAGTTTCTACCTGAGATGATTGCTACCATACTTCATTCCCCACTGGTTTTATGCACATGATTCAAATCTTGGACTCATCCTCATTAGTTAGGGGATTGTACTGCCCCCTAACTACAAGTAGTTTGACTGAATTAATTTTTTCTAAACTGCCAGCTTGGCACATTTAGTTTTCTACCAGTTTTCCTTTTCATCTCGAGTTAAAATCCCTGCTCACCAGGACGGTGAGAGCAGCCAGGAGCGTGGGTGGCCTGGGGCAACCGCTGCGGGGTCCAGGGGAGAGTGCCCAGCTGCCCACGTCCGGGGGGTGGGCCCCACTCCAGGCGGGGGAGCACTTAGGGAGAGGTCCTGCTCGAGGCAGTGGCTGTCGACTTTTTTTATTTTCACAGAGACTGAAAGCCAGGACCCGACCAGCCCCCACACCGAAAACCAGAAATGCAGGGCAACGGTTGCAGAACAGCCAATGTGTGCCAAGTGCAGCGAAGAGGGAAGCACGGAGAAATGGAGAAGATGCCTTCTTTTTATCACATCCAGGTCAAAGGTCAAGGATACACCTGATTTCTGGAATACTGACTACCCTAAGAAGTGGTAGGAAGGAGATGGCTGCTACAGGGGTTTAGAATGAGCACCCCAAGATATGCTTCTGTGGTTTGTAGATTGTTTTGAGCCGAAGACAACCAAGATCCTATGGGCTCAAGAGAAACTTCTGTCCCTACCCGCACCAGCCTAGAATTGAATTAGGGGCCTTGTATTAATAAGAGATGATCAGAGATCACCTTTTTTGGCCTCTCTATAGGGCAGCACAAACTAATTACTGAATATCTGCTCTTCTCGTCATCCTGCAATGGCCCGCTGCGGCCCCCAGGAACCTTGCCTCACCCCTAACTCAGAATGTCTTACATCCCTCACTGTCCCTGTCTGCCTCGGAACCTCTCGTGCATGTGGGGTTCCATGAGGACATATGTATTCAATTTGGCCATTTTCTAGTGCTAATCTGTCTGATGTGGATTTGATTAGACCAGCCAGCAGGACCTTGAGGGGAGAGGAACGTGCTCCCCCCACACACTGCCAGTGCAAATCTCACTGTCCCCCACTTCATACCAACAGGATGGACACACTGTCAGGCAGACGCAGGCTCAGCGAAAGGTAAGGTCCCAGCACCCTGCAGCTGGGACAGCCACGTCGGCCAGGGAGATGGCGGTAAAAGCCTCTGGGTGGAGCTCTTCCAAAGGAAACAGCCCAGCTGGGCCCTTCTCCCCCTCCAGCCTGGAATGCAGGTGAAATGGCAAGGCTGGAGCAGCCCTTCTGAAGCCACAAGTCATAACCAAGAGGACAGAGCTGCAGGCTGACAGGGACATCAGAGGGGGCCTGGGTGCCTGTGGCTGTGTGGGGCTGTTGCCCGGCCCTGGGCTGTCTCCGTGTTGGCGGGAGAGGGCAGACTGGCCTGCACTGATTTGCTGCCCACGTGGGCTGAGCCTGCTCCTAACACATGTAGAACTCCACGGCAAAGGAGTATTTAATAGTAGATCCTGGAGTCAGTGAAAACTACCTGAGCTGCTCCTGACTTCCGCTGCACCCGTTCCACCCCAGTGTCTCCCACTGAGCTTCCGACCACAGAGAGTGAGGGGGCTGCACCCAGCAGGGCCGTCCCAGTGGTCCCCACCCGCCTTCTGCAATGGATCCTGCTCTCCTGGCCTCTCCTCTTACACCAGCTGTTTTTCCCGGGGGCACGCCCTCCTGTAAGCACCGGGAAGAGAAGCAGAGGCCGATGGGAACAGACACTCTCACCAACCAGGGCCTGGCCTAGCCGTGCGCAGAGCACCCCGGGGCCCAGGTCATGCTGACCACAGACAGGCTCCTCCGGACGCACCCGAGGGCTGGGCTCTGCCCCCAGCACCCTGCCCACTGGCCACATGAGATCCCCCCTCACCCAAGGTTTGCGGGCAGCGGGGTTCAGCTGACCACTGTCCTCACCCGATTCATGGCTGACACCTGTCCTCTCACTTGATTGAGGGCAGCCTCCCTGCAGGAGCGCTCTGTCCTGGGAGGAGCCCTTTCCTATGTCCCTCTCATAGCACTTACATATGTTTTAAATTTTTTTTTAATTTCTTTATTGGTTAAGGTATTACAAATGTGTCCTCATTTCCCATGTTTTTAATTTTAAAGAGGCAAACAGAGCAGCGTCTCAAACGCCCAGCACCTGTCACTGAGATGGAACATTTGCCATAACTGCTTCAGATCTGTGTCTTTAAAGAAACAAAACCTTGTGTGCGTGGTGTGTGGTGTGAATATGGTGTGCGTGTGAAGTGTGCGCCTGTGCTGTGGGTATAAATAGTGTCTTGGACACATGACTGGGTGTGGGAACCCTGCTCTAGCTGCCTCCTGGACCTGCCCCGGAGCTGGGACATTTCCTCAGCCCCCCTGGGCCCCTGAAACCGGGGCCACCCTTCACATCCATCTATCCCTAGAGCAGGAGCCTCCTGTCCAGCCTCCAGCCTTTGGTCACGGGTCACATGACCGGGGCCCTGCAGGCTCGGAGCCTCTCGCCATGTGCCTTCCGCTGTGAGGCCGTCCTGCCATCCTGGTGGGAAGTAGGACGAGGCACACGTCCCTCCCCTCTTCCTAGTCAGACCTGGCTCTGCCTCCCCTGTTCCTGCAGGCGTGGGGGCAGGTCCGCAAACCCCGAGGAGGTGCAGCCCCTCCGCCCAGCATCCGGAGGGCGGTGCGGCCAGCCAGGGGCCTTGGCCAAAGGCCAGGCAGGGAGACATCTCGAAAGTCCGGCTACACACTGAGGCTAAGAGCCCACAGCTGGCCAGCGCCTGGGCGCTATCGAGCCATTTGTCCCCGAGGTGACTGTCGTGTTGCCAAGCAGCAGCATAAGGTCTAAGACAGACACAAACTCCAAAGGACGACTCCGCGAGAAGAGCCTCGCTCGGGACCAATCGGGGGACGAGTGTGCGCCTCCCAGTGCTGCCTCTGTCAGTCACACACATGTGTGCACACATGCAGCACATGCAGGCACACACACAGACGCACATGTACACACATATCCCACAGACTCCCATACGCACACTCAACCTGCCAGCAAGCCTGTCTGCTCTCCGCCACTGTGTCACCAGCCCCATCACCTCTCCCACTTCCACTCTTGTCCAAAGGGGAAGCCAGAGTTCTCTCCACCCAGTGGGGATCATGCCAAGGCCGGCCCACGCCCCAGTGACCCCATGTGCCTTCCACTGAACAGAACCAAGGACAGAAGCCACCCCCTCATGTCTGCTAAGCCAGGCGCCCTGGCCTCCTGGGCCTGCCCCTGCACTCCCCAGCCCTCACCAGCCTCACTGCGCCTGCCTGCCTGCCTGCCAAGCTGGCTGGTGCTGGGTGTTTGCTCCCTGCCATACCCTGTGAGGGTCGTCTGCTCCCCCCCAGCACCCACACCCACACAGCCCATCACGCTGCACAGCCCCACGCAGATCGCTCAGCACAGTTCAACTGGCATCTCCAGTGTATTTGTTCATTACTGTCACCTCGCCTCCCCGGCTGCCCACTAAAATGTAGCCCTCAGGGCTCTGTATCCATGAAGAACAAATGACTTCACACATGCTTCCCGCCAGTCTGTGTGAGGTCTAACGGCGGTCACCTCTGCCCCCAACACCAAGTGGGGCGCTGGCATGGGGGGGGAGCCCCAACTAAGTGAGTAATTATTAAACAAGGTCTACGCTACCTGACTCCATAGCTGACCTCCTGGGGCCCGTGCAGAGGGGCCTGGGAAGCCCACGTAATGGCGACCCAGGTCCTCTCCTCACCAACAAACCACACTGGACCCCAAGGCTCCCAACCCAAAGATCCAACCTCGCAGCAACCACGGAAACATGTTCACTTCTGTCTTTAGTCACAGCTTTTTGGGTTCCAAAGCATTGAATGCCATGGTTCTTCATAAGCAACTTGGCGTCTGAAGAACGTGTTGCTAGTTATGACGCTTTCCCGGCGGTGCGTACGACCTAAGTACCCACACCAGAGGACACACAGCCAAGCCCATACATAAGCGACTCCCCCCGCATATACCCTCGTGGTCCGACAATATCCCCTCCCGCTACCCACAGGTTCCTGCTCCTCACCTAGACCATGGGATTAAGAATTTTAACTTCCAACAGGAAATCTTCGTTAGACAGCATTTACTCCAAATGAAGAAGCCTAGATCCTCACAGTAACCTATCCAGTATCTGTTAAGCCTTCACAAAAACAGCATCAAAATACAGAGAAATTGGTAAAAAGACGTCCTGACACCGTACCTGCCGCTGGTCTCATGGGGTGTCCTCTATGGCTCGTCCACACTGAGGCTGGGAGGGCACGCCCACCTCGCCAGCCCCGACCAGGTCCCCAGACTCCAGAGCTCAGGGTCTCCTCAAGAAATGAGCCCTCGCCTGGCCGGTTTGGCTCGGTGGATAGAGCATCGGCCCACAGACTGAAGGGTCCCGGGTTTGATTCCCGTCAAGGGCACATGCCCAGGTTTCGGGCTCGATCGCCAGTGGGGGGTGTGCAGGAGGCAGCCGATCAAAGATTTTCTCTCATCATCGATGTTTCTATCTCTTTCTCCCTCTCCCTTTCTCTCTGAAATCAATAAAAATATATTAAAGGAAAGAGAAAAGAAAAGAAATGAGCCCTCACCCTGGACAGTCAACTCAGAGAGTTGGCAGCGTGGAGCTAATTACTCATTAACGAAGGACAGCCATCAACCCCTAGTTTTATTACTAACTGAAAACTTGTCAAAGGCACCGATCACTGACTGCTGCAAAACTCTCCCTGACTTTGATAAAGTCCAATGTCTATCAAGTTCTTAGTGTCACCTGAGCTGGGACAAAACCAGCAGCTCATTGTCCTCTCAGCCCAAGTCTCACCCTCAGGCAGGGAGGCACGCAACACACACACACACACACACACACACACAGACACACACACACACACACACACACACACACGGACGTGAGTCCACAGCACAACTGCCAGCCAGTCCAGGAAGTTGCCTCAGGAAGGGTCCCCACGCTCAAGGGTGTGGGCGGGTGATGGTTATCAGCGTGGACTTGACAAGAGCCAGGGGCCTGCCACATCAGAGCTGTGTGCCCCTGGGAACGGAGGCGTGGCCACGCGCTCTGGGAGGGCGGAGGCGGCAAGTGCTGAGCGGCCACGCAGAGCAGCACAGCCTGGCCCCCACGTGTCCTGTGGTTTGCTCCACAGTCACTTCTTCAGGGTCCAGGGCCCCCATGAGGGCCACGGCGGGGACTCCATCAGAGCACAGGGGTGTCTCAGAAAGGAGGAGACTAAATCAAAGGGCTGGGCAACCAAACAGGATTGTGAACCTGACCCGGAGGCAAGAGGCCCTGGGGAGAGGAACAGCTGGGACACAGCAACAAGCGGCTCCATTTGCTAACAGTCCAGACCTCTGCCCACACGGAGCGGAGCGAGGGACACGCCTGGGGCACCAAGAAGGCCCAGGGATGAGCTGTGATGTGTGCACCTGCAGAAAGAAGCCTAGCAGAGAGGGGCAGGCGGGAGGGAGGTGGGAGAGGAGCCTGCGCTTCAGAGGCAGGAGTGGGAACTGAGAGCAGAGTAACTGACAGGTGAGCAAGAAAGGCTCAGGCGTGTGGAGGTGCCAGAGCAGGTGCTCGGGGAGGCAGTGCCTTGGGAGGGCAGGTACAGGGTGCTTCACTGTCACGCTTAGTGCAGAAACAATAGACATTATCAAATAGAGGGAAGGACAGAACCACACACCTCCCCAGCTCTCAGGTCAACCACACCAAAACACAACACAACAACCAGGAAGACACAGAGCAGAGGCCACACGCCCTGTGAGTGTTTGTGAACGGGAACACGTTTTATCTGTAACCCCCAACACACAATACCAGCAGCACAAATCAACACAGGGACCATGTCCATCACTTCAAACCGGCGGAGATCACCGACCAGCAAAGGGGCTACTTCACAGAGAAATACCTTGACCAAAGCAAGCCAGCAAGGTCGAAAAGGATGACCAGATGTACATCGGGGAAATGTAAGTAAAAAGAGGTCCAAATGCTTAACATCAGAGAATAGAATATCCAGCCAAGTGACATTAAATGACAAAGCAGGAATATTTATAATGCTAGAACTAAAATTCTTAAAGATCTGATGGCTTAATACCTATGTACCAAATAACACAGCAGCCAGCGTGTCATGAAGCAGAAACGAATCCCCCCAGCTGACCATGACAGACGCTGCCACGTCTCCATCAAGAACAAGGGGTCGGGAAGAAGAAGGGCTGTCCAGAGACGCAGAGCAAGGTCGGTGCCGAGGTCTGAGGCACAGCCGATCTGCACTTGCTAAGAGGGAACACCCTTCTCCCCGTCGCTCAGAAACACCCACAAACAGTGTCCAGATATATGAAGCAACAAAGGAGTTTTCAACACATTCCAAACAGTAACTATAATCCAAACAGTATGCTCTAGAAATTCATAACAGAATCAGAAAACCGAAAAGGCCTCCTCCCTGAAATGTAAACATTCTCCTCTCAGATGTTCCTCTCCAGGGCAGGAGAAAATGTCTAGAAAACATAATGAAAGCGACAGCAGGGCTCTGAGGAAAATGAACTGCATTAAATACTTTACATTTTTAGAGATGAAAGCACGGAAATAAGAGAATGCATGGAAACAAAAAGTTGGAAGAAAATGACAAAGTAGCTGAAGGAATTAATAAAGGTAAAAGTAAAATATAGTGAGTTGGAAAAAAGCATTCTAATTAATTATAAATTTTTAAAAGATGGTTTCTTTTTAAAAATCAATAAAACAGACCAGTCACCTATAGCAATAAAAAAAAACTAATAAAAAAAGAGAATAAAATGAATAAATTAAGGAAAGAGGGAATAAGCATCAAAAGAAAATATTACTTTAAATTGTGGAAGTGACTGCACATCTCTATGCAAATAAATTTGAAAACCTCGATCAAGTATATACTTTTCTAGAGAAAAGAAATTTACAAAAAAAGGGACGTAGGAAGGATGGAGAGCCTGGGCAGACCTACTTTTGTAGAATTGAAAGAGCTATTTGTCATATCTGATGAAAGAGACCAAACCCAGATGACTTCACAAGAGGATTCCACCAATCCGGCACCAACAGGTCATCCTAACACTATTTAACCTTCTCCAGGTCCTAGACCAAGAAGGCAAACTCCCAAGTGCCTTGTACAAAGCAAGTGTGACATGACGTTCGCAATGCGGCGGACACTCGGCTAATCCATGTTCTCAGTGGGACAGGAGGGCCGCCAGGGGGTCTGGGAGTCCCCTGCCCCACCCCCCGCCCCAAGGCTGTGCTGGGTGAGGCAGGAGTTTCTTTGGGAACCTCAGCCACTGCCGACACGGATCCCTGCACCGTCCCCCATTAGGTCAGACATGAAAGAGGTTGATTACGTTGCAAAAATATAAACCAATGCCACTCTCCTCACTACACTGTTTTTCAGTTTTGAAAAAATATAGTTTCCTTTATTAAAAATGTGACTGATGTTGACGTGCAGTGGGCTTACTGCCTTTCCCTATGGTGGCAGCGTGGCTTACTCAGCTGTGCCGGAGTCCAGGCGCCGGGCTTGCCGTGGGCTCCTGGTGTACAAAGCCCGCACGTTCTGCCACTTCTTTCTGAGCCGCGACACCAGGAAGGTGACAGCTAAGTGGATGCTGCACACGCGCTCCGCCCTGTCATCTTCACGTGGCCAACAGCCACTGCCCGACACGCATCCTCTTCATCTGCATGTCACCTCATCGTTTCGGCCACCACGTTCTCCTCGTGGGTCAGCAAGGACAGGAACTGGTCCAGGCCTGGGCCCGGGACTCATGGGATCTGCTTGACCAGAGACTGAGGGCAAAAGACAGCACACTTCTTGGCCAACTTCGTATTCTTTTTGAGTTTTTTCTTCAGCGCCTCATGTCCCTGTGGGGGGTGTACTAGTAAACGGCCTTGGCCTCAGCACAGGGCTGCTGGTCCCCAGATCACAGGTGGAGAAAGTGGGGCAGGAGTGGACTTCCGCCTGGCGGTGCCCAAGGAGTGTCTGTCCTTCTGAGGGTCACAGCTCTTCAAGCCGATCTGCAGCCTGACTGTCTGCAAAGACCTCCTGCGCTGGCGCTGCTTCCTGTGCGGGACTTCCCGAGCCGCCTCATGCAGGGTATCCCAGGAGACTTTGCTGCTCAGGGTCCCTCGCACAGCCAAAACCAGAAAGAGCTCCTGCTGCTATTTTAAATAAATTATTAATGACTTTTAAATGTTCTTGGTGTTAGGTTCTAAAATAGTATATACATCAACACCGGGGTTTCTCCACATGGCACTACTGACATTTGGACCAGATACTCTGTGGTGGGGCTGCCCTGCGCACTGTCGGATATTAGCAGCATTCCTGGCTTCTACCCTAGAGGCAAACGGAAACACCACCACCACCACCACCACTTTATCAACCAAAAACATGTCCTGGCACTGCCAAGTGTAAAGGGATCAAAGGTTTGAGAACCACCGCTCTTCACTTATGAATATAAATGTAAAAATTCCTTTAAAAATTAGCAAACAGAACCTAATAGCATATTAAAAAAATAACACATGAAGACCAAGAAGGGTTTGTTCCATGAATGCAACCGTGATTTTATGGCAGGAAATCTATTCATAAAATTCATTCTGCTTCTTAAAGAAAAATGCTGGTCAGGTAATTTAGCAAAATCCAACCTCACTTCCTGATAAAAACACCCCATAAAGTGGAGGCAATTTAAAAGATTATAGACACTCATTATATGCTTCCCCTGAAAGCGACACACCCACTACGGACTCCCCTGTAAGATAATAACCTCTCCACCCCAAAGTCAGCATTTCCTGAATGAGAAACAATCAAGGCATTCCAGGAAACAGCAGGAGCCACACAAAATGCCCATTACTGAACCCATCGCAGGCAAGAATATAGATGGAATACTCACAATAAATATGTATTAGCAGACTGATTCTAGCCATGCAGTTTAAAAAAAAAAAATCATGACGGCTCTAGCTGGTTTGGCTCAGTGAACAGAGTGTCAACCTGTGGACTGAAGGGTCCTGGGTTCGATTCAGGTCAAGAGCACATGCCGGGATGCAGGCTCGATCCCCAGTAGGGGGCGTGCAGGAGGTAGCCGATCTATGATTTTGTCATCATTGATGTTTCTCTCTCTCTCCCTCTCCCTTCCTCTCTGAAATCAATGAAAATATATTTTTTAAAAATACTCCAAAATTTTAAAAAATAAAATAAAATCATGACCAAATTTTGTTTATATCAGGACACAGAAACAGTTTACTATAGAAAATCAATTAATCTAATTATTGGCAATAAGAGAAAAAGGAAGAAAACAAGCCTATTTCACTGGATTCAGGAAAGGCAGACGGGAAGTGCAATGCCACTCATACTTAAGAATGACCATCGAGACTCCATCCCAACATCGAGAACTTACTGCGGCCACAGTGAAAGACAAGTAAAGAATAAGAGACATAGAGATTGCACAGCTTTTGTCATTGGTGCATGAGATGATGATCTACACAGGAGATCCAAGGAGTTCTTGAGGCAATTTCGGAAAATGGAGAGCTGCAGGAGATGGTGGCCAGAACATGGACAGCGCTCCGCCCGCGGCAGCGCCTTCCCTCCCGCCAGGGCTGCCAGCTGCCCGCACGCCTCCCTGACAGACGCCCACTTTGGAAGACAATGAAGAGAGCCAAGTGGCACTAAAACTGAGAAGGGGCCACACACGCGTGACACTCACTCCTGTGCCAGGCTGGCGGGGTGCCCTCCCTTCAATGTCTGGGGCCGGACCATCCCCCCCGGCTCAGCCCTGTGTTTCTATGGACTCACCTCTTCACTTCAGTTCACGTGGAAGCGAGTAGGAGCACAGCTCAGGCAACACCAAGCGCCGAGTCAAGAAGGCGGCCAAGACAACTCAGGTTGCACGTGACGCGGCCACCAGATAGATACATGTGATGTGGCCCCCGATGCCCTTCCCCACAGTCCTCTGTTCCAGCCAGAACCCCTGATACAGAGCCAAACCGACGGCACACCAGGCCCTGGTGCGCCCAGGCACGGCCACTCCAGAGGAGCGCTTCAATTCTTAGTTCTAGTCCCCAAGAGATAAGCAGCTGCCAGGCAGGCGGTGTCTGTGAGACAAGACGGCGCCCGCCACAGTGGCCTCTGCCTGGTGTTAGACGCCTGGAGGCAGGCAGCCCTGCCCAGGAGCGCTGGTGACCTGGACAGCGAAGGCATGTGAACCTGCGTGCACACAGCCCTTTACGCGTTCCAGCAGGAGAATGCAGGGTGGGCGGTACCAGAAAACAGACGCCCCTTCCTGGGAAAGGAACCTGGTCCAGGAAGCTGATTTCAGTCTCCAATCTCCCCAAACTCCATCCTTCTGGGGAGGTCCGGCTGCTGACCAGTGAGTGACCCCAGGCCCCTCTAGCCCAGCAACAACCCGTGGCGGGGGACACACGCCTGCTGTGCACGGTGCAATGCGCCTCCCGGCGTCACCCACAGCCCCTGCAGCTCTGCACCCCTGGGCCCCAGTACCCCTGGCAGCTGTGAGGGAGAGAATCCCCTTGGCCCCAAGCATCCTCCAGTCACTGCAGGTGATAATCGACAGGAAAAGAAAGTAGTGCGTTGAGAGCTCAACCCTAGGATACAATGTAACTGTGATTTTCTTCTGTACACAATAGCAGCTCTCAACAACTTAACAAGTGAAACCCTACGCTGAGTATTAAATCAATGAGGAGCAAAGAAAGCACATACACTTTTGATTCAGAATGTCAGAGTCTACAGCCATACCACGCCCACGATATGGCCAGAGTGTTGGAGACGAGGCTTGTGTCATATTTATGGTAACAGTTACTAAACAGGCACTCATAAGGAAAGACTTAATTCTAAAGTGACACTAAACAAAGTAATTTTCACTTGAAAAGGAAGGCAGTACTGCAGTGCTCAGTTCATATATTTAAGCAACATTATTTTAAACAAGCCAAGACTACAAATACAAAAAGTATGAGATTGGCATGGGGTTGTATCAACTTACTCATATCCCCAAAACTGTTTGTTTTTACCAAATAGTAGCTATCAGCACACAGTTCGTTGTAATCATTACACAGGAGCTTAAACATCCTGCCTGAGAACTGGGAACTATTAATTAAATGTGCAAACTTCTAGACATGGTGGCTGGGACCCGCTCTTTGCAGACGACACTTTAAAAGACAGGTGACTTCAGGCCCAGAGAAGACATGGCAGGAGGCCATCTGGTGGAGGCATGATCAGCAGAAAGGAACCTGTCGCTCACTGACCCAACAGTAGATCTCAAGGCTGCGTGTGGGTGCAGGAGGGCGGTGGTCAGCTTGGAGCCTAACAGAAGGGACCCGGACTGCCTGGAGCCAGGACACAGAGGACAGAAGAGGGGGTGCGGGGAACTGGAGGCCACTCTGTGGGATGGGCCTGAGGACTCTGATGACTGGGTACCCCATGCCCACCCCGACTCAGTGCTCTCCGCCAGAGCTGCCCATTATCACTGGGCTCCCAGGGAGCGCCCTAAGAGCTCACTGCCCCATGGAGAACTGGGCCTCCTCCTGGCAAACATGCCCACAGACCTCGGGGTCACGTCACCCCTGGACATCTAAATGGACAGCCATGTCTGTCTCAAAGAGTCTCTCAATCTTCAGGGTCTGCTAACAAAAGCCAGGTCCAGCTCTGCGGGGTGATGCCCACTGCTGCTCCCCCGCGGACACACTGGGACCCAGCGGCATCTTTAGCCTGGCCCCCCAGGAGAGAACAGAAGGGGAGACCCCATACCTGAACTTTCTCATTTCGCTTTTGGATAAATGGGAACTTCAAAGCACATACCCCTTTAAGAAATCAATCAACATGCACTAAGGCCCAACTGTGCTCCACAAGGTCCCTTCAATGTCACTGAAGCTAACTCAGTGAGCCCGGCGCTCCGGGCAGATGGGCTTCTGGGTCTGCCAGCAAGAGCTGTGCCCAGATCACGAGGGCGGGACCCACTCCAGGGCCGTTCCGGGGAACAGAAACACACACACACACACACACACACACACACACACGCACGCGCGCGCGCGCGCTCGGGTGCCTCCTCTCCTAACTTACAGAGGATCGGGGTCGGCACAGCCAGGGAAGCAATCGTCCCGAGAGGTTCTCACCTTGAGGGCCTAAAAGCGAAAGGCACAAACACACGCAGGGAAAACACACGGGGACCAAACCCTGCACATCAGGGGAGCTGACCGCCGGGAATGAACTTTATTTCCCCGCGAACTGAATACTCCGCCACCTTCAGCAAACACCGGGGCCATGGCCCATTCGGGGCCTTTCCGAGCCGTGACTTCCCATTGCCTGATCGGGAGGCCCCACAGATGGCTCACAAATGAACACACCCCAGGAAGGACCACAAAGCAACTTCCACCTCCCCGCAGGCTCTCAGGAGCAGCTGAAGCTGGGCTCCTCCCGCCATGCGCGTGCGGATCCAAACAGCCCCCAGGCCTCTGCCCTCTGGATGCCAGGATCTGTCCTTCCCGGCACAGCAGTGCTGCCCGACCTCGTTCGCACTCTTGCTCCCTCCCATACCCGACAAACCCAGCACACCGGGCTCCCCTCCAGAACAGCCAGCCTCCTCTCCCTCCAGCACGACCTTAGGCTGTGACCAACAAGCAAAACCCCAGGGCCACTGGCCAATCTTATTCCTTGTTTTTGTTTGCTTTAAGTTGTGGTAAAATATACATAAAATTCACATTTTAATCACTTTTAACATATGTTTGTATTGATTTCAGAGGGAGAGGGAGAAACATCAATGATGAGAGAGAATCACTGATCGGCTGCCTCCTGCAAGCCCCCAACTGGGGATCCGGCCTGCAACCTGAGCATGTGCCCTGACCCGGAATTGAACCCTGACCTCCTGGTTCATAGGTCAACGCTCAACCACTGAGCCATCCCGGCCAGGCCATTTTAATCATTTTTAAGTGCACAGCTCAGGGACATTAAGCACATTCACACTGTTGTACAACCATCCACATCATCCACCTCCAGAACTTTCCACCTTCCACAGCTGCAACCCTCTCCTCATTAAACACTAACTCCCCCCGCCCCAGCCCCTGGCACCCAGCACCCTACTTTCTGCCTCTATGGGTCTGACTGCTCTGAGCATCTCATATATGTGGAATCACAGCCTTCGGCCTTTCGTGACTGGCTTATTTCACTCAGTATGATGTCCTCCAGCTTCATCCATGTCATAAGCATGTTTGTTTTTAAGGCTCAATAATATTCCATTTAAGTATACACCACACTTTTCTTCTATCAATCGTGTCGTTTCAGCTTCCACATTTAGGCCTACGACCCATTTCGAGTGGATTTTTTTACAATGGGAGGAAGTAGGACCAAGGTTCACTGTTTCTGCGTATGGGAGTCCAACAATCCTGGCAGCACTTGTTGAAAACGCTACCACTTCCTCATCGAATCACGCTGGTACTTTTGTTGGAAACTGATTGACTCTAAATGTGCGGGTTTGTTTCTGGAATCGTTCCATCCCACTGATCTTCATGCATACCTTTTCCACAATTAGCGAAGCAAGGGAGAGTCTGAAAACCAGGTCATCTTTTGTTTGTCTCTTCAAAATTATTCTGGCTATTCTAGGTCTTTGAATTTCCACTAACTTTTAAAATGAGCTTGTAAATTTCTAAAAAAAAAAATAAACAAACAAACAAAAACCTTGCCAGGATTATGATTTTGATTGCACCTCATCTCCGTGTCAGTTTTGGTAGATCTGATATATCAGTGACATCTGGTGTCCTAGTTCATTGACATAGTGTATCTCCCCATTTATATAGGTCTTCTTTAATTTCTCTGGGTACATTTTTTGGTTACATTTATCCCTAAGATTTCGTATTTTCCCTGCTGTTGTAAATGGTGTTTTATTACAAATTTTAATTGTCCAGTGCTAGTATATTGTCCAGTGTTATACTGACCTGTATCTTGTAAACTCACTGAACTCACCTATTAGTTCTAGTAGCTTATTGTAGATTCCATAGGGTTTGCCACACCTGTGAATAAAGATTTCCCTTCTCTTTCCCATCATGTATGTCTTTTATTTCCTTTTCTTCTCTTACTTTTCTAGTTTAAGGTTGGTTAAAAGCGGTGAGAAGGTGGGGGACATGCCAAGGTCACGGGGCCCTCTCTCACGAAGCCACTCGGAACTCGACAGCCCTGTCCTGTGGGAGCTTGACGCCAGCCACAAAGGGAAGTGCTCCTCCAACTGTACATTTTCTAGCGCCACATGAAAAAGTGAAAAGAAACAGACAAACATGATTTAATAGTACATTTTATTTGACCCAATATATCCAACTTCCAGTCCGTGTAAAAGCAGCTTAGGGAGGTGTCTTACGCTCCCTCTCATGCTCTTGGGAATCGTGTGCATGTCGCACTGACAGCACCTCCGAACCCTGGGCAGCCGCCACTCCTCCGGCTCCGCACAGTGCGGACAGAACACGCCTCCGAGGTCCTTGTCCTCCCATCTCCCTTTTCCACTAACAAGTTAGGCATTTTAGTTTCATGAATTCTTTGACTTCAAGTGATTTTACAGTGGTTAATTCTTCTACTGGATGGTAGGCATGGGGATTCAATATTCTGTTTTCATATTTCTTAATTAAAAAAAAAATAAGCTAACCCATTCCTGGAAATAGAATATAATCAGAAGTTATAAAATAAAAATGACAAAATTATCAAATACCCCCAATTTTCTATTTCTTCTGTAAACTTTGAAAGGAGAAGAAGAAACTGAACCCTTTCTGGAAATAAGTACTAATGACCAAGCACAAACAACTCGTAATTATCATCACTTCCTTTTAAACTTTCTCTTTTTTTCTAGAAAAAAGTTCTTATTTATAAGAAGCCCCTCTCTTATTTATATTCTCTGTCTCTCTATCAGACTGTCTCTCACCCCCAGCGCCCCTAGCCCCACTCCCAACAACAGGAAGGACCACCTCTGTCATCAAACCACCACCTGGTACAAATCTTTCTTGTTCTGTACAGTTGACGTGCTCCATGTCACACAATTCAAGTTACACGCCATGTCAAATAAAGCGCATCTGAAATGCTCCGGGCCGCTGCTGCTGACTCCATGCTGTGCTCAGGGATGGGCCAGGAGCCTCTCCCCACTTGGGTGCTTATGTCATTATTTGGCAGATGTATGTGAGTGGGAACAAAAAGACTAATTGGTAAAATCATTGTTGTTAAGTAAACCTGTCCTACTGTAAATGTGATGGCAAATGTTACCCTTATTTTCAAAACCTCCCTTCCCCCACACAAATGGCAGTAAACACAATCGCTGGGAAGAGAGGAGATACCCCAGCTGAGCCCATTATCCCCCCAACCTGAAGTCGCCCTACAAAGTCCCTCATGCAGCTTTCTTCCAGGGGTTCCCAACGCAGCCCTCACTCCCAGAGGAGCCTAAGGACACAAGACCAGGAGGACAGGCGGCCTCACCTGCCCCTGCCAATCAGCCACCCCAGTGCCACAAAGCGGCCACAACAGCTAGCAGCCCCTGCTGCTCTCAGACTAGTGGCTTTCAGGGAAGGAGAGGTGCTACCATCAGATCTGCTGAGCCATGAAATGATTCAGCAACCAGGAAAACCCGAAGCTGGCACAGAAACACGGTGCTGTATGGTGAGACAGGCAGACACCAGTTTGGGTGCGGGTGGGTGGCACGGCTAATGCCAATGCACCTGCCTCTACCACGCTCAGAACCTGCGAGACACTGGGCTGCAATGCCGCCAGGCCTCTTCCGGACAGAGTAACAGGGATAGACAGAGCCCACGGTCTCCTTCATCGGCACCCCCGGGAGGCAGGAGAGCCAACACCGGCAGGAGAGGCACGCGGGAGGGACCCTTGCCAGGTGTCCAAGGGCTCGTGGCCAGTTCGGGGACGAGTCCGTGCAAAGCTCAGCCCTTGTTTCTGTTCTTGCTCTTCTCCCTGTGGCGCTTGCCAATCGCAGCCCCCTCTTCCTACGTGCCGGCGTCCCGGGGGCAGGCCGGCCGGGACTCACACACACCACCTCGTGGGACGTCCCTTCTCAACCAGGCCTGAGGTGCGTGGTTGTGTGCACACCTCTTTACAAAGCGCTTCCGCACGTGGCCTTTCCCATCCTCACAGGCTCTCGGGGAAGAGGAACAGAGGCCATGCAGAGCCGCTGTCACCCATGCTCTCGGCCTGGAGCCTACGGTGCACCCTACACCTCCACAGAGGAGAGACCAGTCACCTGCCACCCACTCTCACCGGGTGACCTCAACAGAACTGCCTAGGGCGCTGTCGCAGTTCACAGTGAGATCCCAGCATGTTGGATTTCAAAATGAGAAAATAACGGAAAATGAAAAAAGTTAGACGCCTGGAAAGGTGCCATTCTTTCCAATACGATGGGGTGAATGGAAACAGCGTGAGCCTTTCAGAGGGTAAGGGTGGCATCATCCCATACACCGAAAGGATGTGGGTTCGATTCCCGGTCAGGTACATAGAGGAGGCAACTGATCAATGTTTCTCTCACACTGATGTTTCTCTCTCTCCCTTCTCTCTCAAAAATCAATAAACATTTCCTCAGGCGAGGATAAAAAAATTAATCAACCTAAAATCCCCACACATTAGAAAATAAAAATGTCTTTTAGGTCACTCATGAGTCACAGAAGAATAACACCAGAAATTGTTAAATGCTGAGACCTGAACAATGAAAATGCTACACACCAAAATATACAGGCTACCATAAAGCAGTGGCAGCCTTAAATGCTTACGATAGAAAAAAAGTCTGAAAGTTAAGAAATGAAGCTTAGAAAAAAATAAAGGATAATAATAAAGAAAAAAGTAAAAAATAAAGGATAAAACTATTAAACAAAATAAAAGCTTTCAATTCAATAACCTGAACACCAGATAAACTGAAGGAGCGTGGACAGCACTATGACAATGAAAGCAGAAATTAATGACACAGAGAACGGAGGCCATGGAGATGGTCCACAAAACTAAAAGCCGGCTCTGCAGTCAGTAACAAAATAGAGAAACCTCTGCGGAGATGACTCGGGAAAAAAGAAAGGCGAGAGCAATTTTAGGAATGCAAAGGGAGCTTACTATCAGACATAGTAGGGATTTTAAAATTAAGAAAATATAATGGCCTCTGTACCAAGGAAATGGCCAGTTTCATGAAATGGACAGTACGGTAGGCAGCCCCGAGATGACCGCCCGGGTTCACACCCTCATGCAATCCCCTCCCCTGGAGGGTGGGTTAGACCTGGTGACGGGCTTCTAACAAGAAGAGTACAGCATCCCAGGCCAGTGTGGCTCAGGGGTTGAGCACTGACCTAGGAACCAGGAGGTCACAGTTCAATTCCCAGTCAGGGCACATGTCCGGGGTTACAGACACAATCCCTAGTGTGGGGTGTGTAGGAGGCAACCAATCAATGATTCTCTCATCACTGATGTTTCCATCTCTCTCCTTCCCCCTTCCTCTCTGAAAATAAAAACATTTTTTTTTAAAAAAAAAAAAGAGTACAGCACAAGTAATGGAAGGTCACCTCCGAGGTGAGAGAAAGTTGCGGCCTTTCAAAAGCTCTGAGCTTTCTCTCTCACCTCACCCCTCCCTCACCTCCCTCTCACCCCTCCCTCACCTCCCTCCCTCTTCCTTCCTCTCTATCTTTTCATGTTTGCGTGCCCTTATGAGCAAATTGCCATGTTGGGGAGGCCCTCAGAATCCTGAGGACAACAACCCATGAGTGACCTTGAAAAGGGACCCTTCCCCATAGAGCCTTCAGGTAAGACCACAGCCTGGGTGACACCTTGATGGCAGCCCATGAAACCTAAGCTGTGCCCAGATTCTTGGACCGCAGAAACTGTGAGATGATAGTGTTGTTTTTAAAGCCAATAAACATTGGTGTCATTTGTCATAAGCACAGGTAACTAATGCAGATCCCTCCCTAGAAAAATAACTTACCAAATCATATTCAAACAGGATTGGAAAACCTGAACAGATCTGCAGCTGCTCAACACACCCGAGTAACCAACTCCTGGATCAAGACAGAAAGCATTCCCAGTGCCCCTAGGAGGCCCTGCATGTTCCCTTCCTGTCCCCAGTGGCCCCTCCGTGGCCACGCCCTGACTCCAGGCAGCAGGGCCTGGTCTTGCCTGCTTTTGTGCTTCCTACCCGTGGATCAGACAGCACGCACCTCTGTGCCTCACGCCCTTTGCTCCCACCTCTGTAAGAGCCACACATATCTGCCTGTGGTTGCAGCTACTTCATCTCTTTCCCATCGTGTGCATTTTATTTGAAGCAATATTCCGTTGTACATACACACCACATTTTTCTTCTCCAGGGTCTGCCCACTAAGTGGCTGTGGCCATCCTGTCCTGCCCGGGGTCCTGACACACACACTGAGTCATGTGCAATGGCCTCGCCTGCAGATCTGGCCACGAGGTCTCTGAAGCACTGCGCCATTTACAGCGCTGGGCCGAGGCCGCCGTATATTTTAGCCACCCCGGTGGGCAGGCCCGCACCTCCCTGTGGCCGTATTTTTGCATGTCCCTGATGACCAATGGAGGTAAGTCTTTAATCTCTTTATTGACTCTAATCCCAGGAGGCGCAATGGGACGATTCAGAACCAAACAGCCTGTGTCTGTACCAGCACGACAAGGGGAAACAATGGCATCCTTGACTTGAAATTGGGAACAATACGAGAACACCCTGTCACTCTGCCATCCAACACCGCCCTGAGGCCCAGGCAGGAAAATGGGAAGGAAAGACAGTAAAGGCACAGGATGAGGCAAAGCCACCATCATTCCCAGATAACAGGGGTGCCTGCGCAGGAAACCCCCACGTCCACAAATCTGGAAATAGAGACCGGCAAGGCGACTGGCTACAAAATCAATGCCCAAACTCAACTGCCCGTCTGTACAACATCCACAAGAAGTTAGAAACCAATTTAATTAAAAATAAATTTTTAAAACACCACTTACAAAAGCAACAAAAATTATAAGTGTCTGGGAATAAATTTAACTGCAGAGTCTAAGACAGTATGTGGAATATTACAGAACCTAATTGCAAGTCATTTAAAAAGATCTTCATTAATGGAGACACATACCATGTTTACATCAGGAAGACTTAATATTATAAAGATGAAAAATCCCCCCAAATGAATCTACAGAATTAATACAATTTCAATCAAAATCCTGACAAAGTTTCCATGAAACTTGACAAGCTGATTTTTTTAAAAATATATTTTTATTGATTTCAGAGAGGAAAGGAGAGGGAAAGAGAGATAGAAACACCAATGATGAGAATCATTGATCAGCTGCCTCCTGCATGCCCCTCACTGGGGATCGAGCCCACAATCCAGGCATGTGCCCTGACTGGGAACCGAACCATGACCTCCTGGTTCATAGGTCAACACTCAACCACTGAGCCACGCAGGCCAGGCGACAAGCTGATTTGAACATTTACACAGGAAAGCAAAGAACAAGAACAGCCAGGGGCCTCACAGACCCACAGGGAGGATGTCCAGACAGCAGGACAGGTAGAGAACCGAGCGACACGACGAAGCCCATGCAGACACACCAACCAGTGGGACAGACAACCAGACGGAGGGGACCTGGACACGGCAGGCCAGCAGGGAAAAGGCATTACCCATGAAAGGAAAGATGGGTAAAGTCCACATTAAATTAGGAATTTCTATTCATCAAAATAAAGTAAAAAGACAAGACTCAACTGGTATTGGGGTCCAGCCCCAGCAGGTCCAGGGGTTCCCAAAGGTGTGGACGGAGTCGGGAAGAAGGAAGGACACAGAGACACCGTTCAGTTCATCAGCATAGCCAGGTTCTCCCTTTATTGTCCTGTTACATCTGTATTTATACCATTTGATCCTATAAGCATGCCTCTATAATCACATCCTGGTATGTTTTGGGTAACCTTCTACAGTTCCTTGTTTTTTTTTTTTGTTTTTTTGTTTGTTTGTTTGTTTTTTTTACAGTTCCTTGTTTTATTTCCATAGTTTCTTATCTGACCTTTGCCAAAAATCCTGTCTCTATCTAGTTCTGTTGATTTTAATCTTGTCTAGGTTAATCTCTGTGTTCCATTATAAGGGCTATTCCAAGGTCACTGCTCTACTGATAAGCTACAAGGAAGTGACTGAAGGAGATTCTCCTACCCAGTAAAGGTTATGTCCTCCCAGCCCCGCTGCTTGCCTTCCCTGGGACTGCCCTGTGTCGGTGGATCTCCAGGGGTATAGGCTTTGGTGCTTTCCCTGGTGGGCAGACCCCTGGGGATGTGGGCCCAACAAGTCCCAAATTTATTGCCAACAGTCTTAGTCCAAGTTCTTCATAAGTAGTACATGGCATTTCTGTAACACTAGGGGGGTTTATGATTTATTCTCTTCCTTAGTCCTGTTAATCCCTAACTCCAGGGGAAAAAATCCTCACCTGGGGAAACAACCTTTCTCGGGGAGGCGGTCCTGTTTAAAACACACAGCGCTAAGAGGGGGAGCAAACATATGCCATATATGCCAGGTCCCTTGAAACATAAGCTGTGCAGATGTTTCTTCCCTGCAGCGACTGCGTCAAGCAGCAAGGGTGGACCGGCTTCCGGCAAACTGGGAAAAGGCATGTGATACACCCACTACGACACAGGGTTGGTAACACGAATATGAGGAAACATGTCATATAGAACTATATGGTTTTCATCTGCAGATAAAGGCTTAGGTATCTGTTATTCATTTCCTGCTTCTCTTGCATGCATTTGGGAAGTGCTCATTGTGTCTTCATTTAATTAGCTCAGTTACTTTATTTCAAAAATTAAACATATATTTGAGCCCAGAGGTTGCAAAAATAGGGTCTACTGACTGAATTAAAGCAGGAACATTTTCTATTTGCCTCCATGGTCTGTTAAAAATAACTTCATATAAAAATCCAGCTTCCGGGCTTGTCCCGGCAGACCAAAGGTCAGTGACTCTGGTCCTGCTCCCACCTGGTCCTGCTGGCTGGGCATCAGTGCTGGGTCAGGTGAGGGGGCCCCAGAAGAGGCGCTCGGGCATCACTCACGTTCACACGGCCATCATCATCGCTCCATCGCTGGCTTACCTTCCTCCCTGTCCCCTGTTGGAATCTGTGTCTACAACTTTCACTGTAGCTTTGTTCACCAAAAAATAGAAGTGTTTATACCCAATAACTCTAAAGTGTGAAGGAAAGTAGTGAGAGGCACAAAGCAGGTGGGGCTCCGGGAAGACAGGTGCTCGCCCTGAGCTGGAGCCGACCTGCAGGCCACCGGGCGCGTTTGCGAGCGAATATCTAGAACTTCAGTTACAGCAGCAGGTGCCTTGGTTGAGAAAACCGAGAATACACGCTGACGTGTGTGCTGATCTCTGTCATCCGTCTGGAAGCACCTGCCGGGACCCTCAACCTCGGAGGCGTTGCAGCGAAGGGACCTGAGTGACAGCCTAAGGCAGTGATGGCGAACCTATGAACTCATTTTTTTGGTTGATTTTTCTTTGTTAAATGGATTTAAATATATAAAATAAATATAAAAAATATAATTCTTTGTTTGACTATGGTTGCAAATATCAAAAAATGTCTATCTGTGACACGGCACCAGAGTTAAGTTAGGGTTTTTCAAAATGCTGACCCGCCGAGCTCAAAAGGTTCGCCATCACTGGCCTAAGGAGACCTGCCAAAACCAAGGGCTTTTCTGAAACCTCCTGGCACTGCTCACCTTGACACTCACCTCCCGAATAACCCAAATGGAGGCCGTCTTCACTTAACAATTTGACTGCTGTCTTATTTGGCAAAAATTGCTGATACTGAACTGTATTTTGCAAGGTCTATCAATTGAGTGACTTCTGTCTGAACTAAGAATTACGTGTATCTTCCTAATAAAAGTTACATCCCTGCACTCAGTCAATCAATCACTCCAATTAGACCAGGACAGTCATCTAGGTTAGAAATCAATCTATGGGGAGTTTCACACAACCATCAGCACGTTCTTATGCAACGGGTCAATGGGCAGCTCTACAGTTCAGCCCTACCTAGCGTCTAGTGAAACGCTGAGCACAGTGAAGCTGCATAAACTGAATTTCTGTTCTTTCCGATGCAGCATCGTATCTGCCTGTGTCTGTTTCTATCATCCCAGAGAGGGATTTCTGACTCCCGTCAGGTGAGAAGTTTGTGAATGAGTACTTCTGGGAAGCCATTCACTCAGTCCTTGTTTCTAAAATGTAGGTTTTCATTTACTGAGTTCTCTGAGCATCATGGCGATGCGGATTTAATCAGACCTTTGTCTGAAATCTAGATTCACCTGAGCGACCCTGGCCAAGCCTGCCCACCTCAGTTTCTCCATCTGTGTAATGGGGCAACACTACTGTCCTTACAGGGCTGTTTTGAGAATCCAACAAGAGAAGCACATAAAATGCCGGACAGGGGCAAGAATTGTAGCTGTTGCTATGAAAACAATACGCAGAGCCTAAATTACACAGGAGGGGACACATTTCATGTCGGCATATACTCACAAAGTTTTCAGGTCAGCAAACGACGTGATGAAGAGAGAAGCCGCCACTCCTGGCGCTCCAGAACCCAGCCCCTTGCCTGGTGTGCAACCTTTAGGGAGCAGGTCCCCGTGAGCCACGGCTCTGGGCGAGGTCTTTCCTGGCAGCGGCTTTTACTACCGCTCCCGGCAGAATCCATCACTCCGCTCTTTATGACTGAGTTCACTCCCCACCGCTTTCCGAGGGGTTCCCGAGGCTCCACGTGAACGGCACGGGGCCTCCCATCGCCCTGGGACGACTCTTGCCGCTCCCACGGGAGCACCCAGCTTCAGCTTTTAGTCCACGCCATGCAAAGCACGTGGCCAGGAGAATTCTGCCTGCCACATGTTCAAGGACACGTGCTCCTTTCGGTGTGGTGACACTGACATCTAACCTGTGTCTGCAACCCTTCTGGCTCCCGGGGAGAAGACGGGGCCCAGTGTGAGCACAGCCCCAGTCCCCAGTCCCCCCCCCCCCCCCGACTCCGCTCCCACCTCCAGAGACCACACAGACGGCCCCACCCTGACGTGTCCCAGGCTCTTCACACCCTGCTTGGTAAAGATAATCAAACAGTACTAAGTAAGTAACTAGACACAGAAGACTGTCAGAGGATGAGCCACCGATGTGCCTGCCCAAGACGCAGCTTTTTCAACTTAGTAATTTAGGATTCGTTTTAAAATGATCAGTGAGTGGTTTCAGGAACGAAGGATGAAGTCACAGCCCTTTCCCTTTAACACTTGAAACGACTCATTTAAAACTTCAAGCATTGTTTGGCCAAAGAATGGTTTACCGAAGTAAAACCCATACAATTCCTGAGACTGTTTTTACAAAATTCAGTCAACCTGAGGTAATTTTCTCAATGAGAAGAGTAAGTAATAAAGATCTCCGTTGTACAAACCGTTCAAAAGGAAACAGATAAATGTAACCCACCCGCCCAAGGCTTTGCTCTCTCAACATCAATCAGCCACAACCTGTAACCGTAAAATGTTAGAGTTTTTGACAAGGCGAGAGGGGGGAGGCAAGGATGGGAGTGGAAGCCATCGCTCCTGCCACAGGTGCCTCCTGACGGTGACAAGGGGGCGAGCGGCTAACGGTGAGGGGCCAGCCCCCTCTCAAGCCAGACTGAGTCCATGGCGCGTGTGTGTTTCAGGGTCAAATGTGACTGGACAAATTAACCAGACCCTCCCAAGCCAAACCCCAGCCAATGTGGCTCTCCTCACACACAACATCTGTTTTTCATTTTCCCTGTGTGTGCAAGGATTTCAACATTCCCTCCCACCCTGATTTAACCAGAGATAAAAGTTTACAGACTTTCAGTGGACGGATGGGTCTGAAAAGATGAGAGTCCGCGGAGCTTAATTTAAATTCTGGCCGTGCTGATCTGTGATCTGACCTTCAGCAGGTAACTGAACCCCACTGTTTTTCCACGACCACTGTTTACAAGGTCCAAGTCTGATCGGGGATAACACATGGCAAGGGTAACCCGGCGTATCCGGACCCACTGCTAGCCAACAGGGGGAGTGGAGTGAAAACCGTCACTTGGATGGATGCTCTTTTTCTAACTTCCAACATAAAGCAACTCCCAGTTTGCCTCCGCAGCCCTGACACACCAACGCGTGTACAGACACAGGGCACGTTTCTGCAAGCCAGCGGGCCAGCCCAGGGACAGGGGCCTCCCCCGCGGGGCGCGGCTTCCAGAATCAGGACTCCACAGTTCAAGGGCCCCGGCTGCATCTTCCTTCACACTGACATTAGGCCCTGCAGGTGGGGTGAACAGAGGCTCCCCAAGCGCAGAAAGTTTGGTTCAAAACGTTAAGGCGCCTTACAGTGTCCAAGGCCAAGGAGAGGCCCCTGTGCCTGCTGAATGTCAATCACATGCAGCTTCTTGATGAAACACTGAATCAACACAATCTCTGAGAGGCACCAAGAAATGGATACAGAAGTGAATTGTAACAGACTAACTATGAAACTTTAAGAGGGGGGGGGGGGGGGGGGACACAGCAGGGGGCGGGGACAGAAAGGAAGTGATCACATTAGAGAACCTGGACCTCTCAGGAAGCTCTGAAAGGGAGAAAAGCTCGGTTAGCGATCCCTAAGTGAGGATCATCAGCGGGGCTGTGACTTCACTCGCAGGGAACCTCTGGGCTGGGTGCGGCAGCGCGGCCCATCAGCACCAGCGCGGCCCATCAGCACCAGCGCGGCCCATCAGCACCAGCGCGGCCCATCAGCACCAGCGCGGCCCATCAGCAAGAGCGGGGCCCATCAGCACCAGCGCGGCCCATCAGCACCAGCGCGGCCCATCAGCACCAGCTCGGCACCAGCGCGGCCCATCAGCACCAGCGCGGCCCATCAGCACCAGCTCGGCAGGCGCGGGTCTGGGGTGGTTCTCACGTTTAGCACAGGCGGCCACGCTCCCTCCAGGCCGCCTCCAGGCCCGCAGCCCTCATGTTCCTTCTGGGAGATCCTATTTCCCAAGAAGAGGAGCCCAGCCGCTCAAGTATTCGCTTAGGCAAGGCTGACATTGTGCTTTAAAAGGAAAGGGCTGGGCAGCCATTTATAAAAGCGTTTCTCCTGTTTCACTGAACTTCTCTCAAAGTTGAAGGGGGAACCAGCGCAATTCTTCACGGCAGCGTCACTGCCAGGAGCCCCGCTGCCCTGGGGGCCGGCGCCCAAAGGCTCGGTGTCCGCGGGCCCCGGGGGAGGCGGCTCCTCCCGGGCTCCGGGCTGGGACCCATCACCTGACCGGGACATGGAAATTCACCGTCCGCCTCGGTCCAGACGCCAAAGTCAGGGCTGGGGACGGGGCGCCCCGCCCTGCGTCCACCTGCAGCCCCCGCTCCGCGGCGCAGAGTGAGGCCGGGCCGCGTGCACCGGAGGGGAGGGGGGCGGAGGGGAGGGGAGGGGAGGGGGGCGGAGGGGAGGGGAGGGGAGGGGGGCGGAGGGGAGGGGAGGGGAGGGGGGCGGAGGGGAGGGGAGGGGAGGGGGGCGGAGGGGGGCGCCCGGCCGGTCACAGCGCCCCACACGCCGGGGAGGGGGCACAGGGGATCCCACAAAGTCCGGGGTGGGGATGGGGATGGGGTGGGGGTGGCGCCCCTCCGAGCAGCCGGGCCCTCCCGGGGCCCCTCCCGGGACCGGAGCCCCGGCTGCAGGGCGGCGGGCAGAGGACGGGGCCGGCTTCGGCGGACCAGGCCCGGGCGGGTGGGGCCGGCCGCGGACGCCCCTTCCCCAGGCCGCAGCCGGAGCCGCCACTGCGGCGGGGCCGGGCCGGGCCGGGCGGGGCGGCGGGAGGGGGCCCCGGGCGGCGCTGGGGGGCGGGGGGGGGCGCTCACCTGCTCGTCCGCGCGGGGCCCCGGCGTCGCCTCCGCCTCCGGGCCGCTCCGGCTGCGCTCGGCCCCGGGCGCCCGGCCCTGCGTCGGGCCTCAGCGAGTGCGGCGCCCGCCGCCCCCGGCCCCCATCCCCCCGCGCCCGCCGCCGCCCCGCCACTTCCTGTGCGCGCCGCTCCCACAGTTCCGCCGGCGCGGGGCGGGGGACACGCGGGGAGGGGGGGGGACACGCCGTGGGGGGACGCGGGGAGAACACGTGTGGGGCGGGGGGACGGGGGACACGCAGGGTAACGGGAACGGGGACACGCGGGGGACACGGGACGTGGGGAAGGGGGCGTGGAGTGTTGGGGAGCACTTGGGGGGTAAGGGAGACATGGGGTGACACGGGGCACAGCTGGGGGGGTGGCAGGGGCGAGACTGGGCCAGGCCTATAGGACACGCGGGCAGGAGGGGTTGCGGGTGGGGGGGGGCTGGGGGGGAGGGGAAGAGGGCACATGGAGGGGCCGGATTAGGGGTGAAGGGGCAGGTCCCCCATGGAGGGGTCGGATTAGGGGTGAAGGGGGCCAGCTGGCAGAGGGTCCGTGGGGAACTGGGTTAGGGCCAGGGCACAGCGTGGTGGGAGGGGTCCGAGCAGACGGTCCCGGAGACAGTGCCACGGCCCCTGGATCCCCTCCTGGACGCCCCCACCTCCCCGGGGAACCCGTGAGGGCCCCGGGGGTGTTTCCAGGCCTGAATCCGGGCTGTGGTCTGAGGTTCACCGCGGGAGTGGGGTCACCGTGGGGAGCCTCCTGGGAGCCTTGACTCCACTGGCGGATCGTGTTTCAGGCCCACGTGCAGGGCTCTCAGGCTGATCCTTGGCTCTGGCTTGCAACGTTGTATTGGTGTCTGACCCTAGAGGAAGTTTCCCCCTGGGGTGGGGGCAGCAACCCCCCCTGGACTGGCCTCACGAGCCCCGCCCCTCGCCGGTGGTCACTGACCCCTGTCTGCTCTGGCCTGGCTGGACCCGCAGCCAAGGCCTCTGAATCTCCTGCATCTCCTGCATCTCCAGCGTCTCCTGCATCTCCAGCATCTCCAGCATCTCCTGCATCTCCAGCATCTCCTGCATCTCCAGCATCTCCCGCATCTCCTGCATCTCCTGCATCTCCAGCATCTCCTGCATCTCCAGCTCTCCTGCCTCTCCAGCTCTCCTGCATCTCCCGCATCTCCCGCATCTCCTGCATCTCCAGCATCTCCTGCATCTCCAGCATCTCCAGCATCTCCTGCATCTCCTGCATCTCCAGCATCTCCAGCATCTCCAGCATCTCCTGCATCTCCAGCCTCTCCTGCCTCTCCAGCATCTCCTGCATCTCCAGCTCTCCTGCCTCTCCAGCTCTCCTGCATCTCCCGCATCTCCCGCATCTCCTGCATCTCCAGCATCTCCTGCATCTCCTGCATCTCCAGCATCTCCTGCATCTCCTGCATCTCCTGCATCTCCTGTATCTCCTGCATCTCCTGCATCTCCAGTATCTCCTGCATCTCCAGCTCTCCTGCCCTATGGCTGAGCCTACAGAGGGCGTGGCAGGCAGGACTGTACTGAGGCCGCCTTGTTAATTGATGGCCATGATAGAAGATCACCTCCACTCTGCTGTCTCTGCTGGATACCTGGGTGTGACCTGAAGCCCATGCAGGTCCTCAGGTCTGCCTGTCCCCCCGGAGCTTGAACCAGTTTCACTGAAAGCTGTTTAAAATACGAGGTGCTGCCCTGGCCGATTTTGCTCAGTGGATAGAGCATCAGCCTGCGGACTGAAGGGTCCCGGGTTCGATTCCAGTCAAGGCCACATACTTCGGTTGCAGGCTCCTCTCTGGCCCAGGCCCTGGTCAGGGCACGTGCAGGAGGCAGCCAATTGATGTGTTTCTCTCACATCCATGTCTCTCTCTGTCTTTCCTTCTCTCTGTCACTCTTACTGAAAATCAATGGAAAAATATCCTCCAGTGAGGAGCAAAAAAAAATAATAATAAAATAAAATACCAGGTGCTGTTAGTGCTGGCTGTGCCTGTTTTTAAACCTCCTCAAATTATTTCAGAAAACATCTAGATTGGAATAAACATACCTGCACCTGCTCTATTTACGATTCCCTTATTCTTGGGGGGGGGGGGGAGTTACAGTTTGCAATGTTGTAGAAATTAAATGTAAAATCTTTGACCCTGCACAGCCACTTCCAGGCATTCATCCCACAGATAAACCCCACCAGCACCAACGTTCTGACTTACACATAGAATCACAGAAACCCTGACCATAACCAACAGAGACCTGGTTAACTGCACTCCAGAATATCCATTTAATACTATTTTAAATTTAAAACACTATTTTAAATTTAAAACAGTTTCTGTTCAGTGGTTTGAACATTTACCTGCAGACCTAAGAGTTTCAGGTTCCATTCCCAGTCAAGGGCTTATACCTGGGTTGCAGGTTCAATCCACAGCCCCAGTGAGGGCAGGTGTGGGAGGCAACCAATTGATGTGTCTCTCACATTGATGTTTCTCTCTCTCTCTCTCTCTCTCCCTCCCCCCAAAAAAATCAATGGAAAAAATATCCTCCCATGAGGATTAACAACAACAAAATTACTTTGAGCTTTTATATCAGCAAAAAAAATACTGCATTGTTCTCAACAGCGTAAAGTGTCATCAGTATGAGCTAATCTACATTCAGTGAGAATCTATGGTCACTCATACCTGAGCTGAGCAGGAAAAGCTCCTATGAACAGAGTAAACAGTTAAATGGAACTTGGAAGTCCGCCAGCCAGCCCTTGGCTGCTGGCTGGGCCCTGTGGTGTGCAGCTGATGGGAAATGTGGTCATTGTTCAGGCTTGTTGAGAGCCTCTTCTATGAGAGCATTTCACCTACTTAGGAAAACAAGGCTTCCATTTCACATTTGTGGAAACTGAGGCACAGCAACATTGCGCATCTTTCCCACCAGAATCCAGGCAGCCGCAGAGCCCCCGGACTCGGCCACAGGGCTGGGGCCTCTCCTGACCCCATTAGTGGCTGATGCTTCCTTGATAGGAGAGAACCTCGGACCCCAGTGCCCACGTTAAAATAGGGAGAGGATAATTCTCGCCTAGAGTGTCATGTGGCACAGATTTATAGAGAGAGGGCATCTCTGCCGTGAATGAGAAGGAAAACGACATTTAAGTGCCCACCATGGGTGTGACTGAGCATTGGGGGCAGAGGGGGGACCCCTGGTTCATGACTTCTCATTCTTAGAACAAACTTGCTGGGATCCTATTTTACTAATAAGTAAACCAGAGCTCCAGAGGTGATCCCAAGGTCAAATGGCAGGCAGGCGCCCATCTCTGAGCACACGGTGGGTTTTCTAGACCTGAGACTCTCATTGGAGAACTTGCCCCTCACGGCACATTTAGGTGCACGGCCAGTGGCATGGGCTGTGGGCGGGTCCTGGGAGAGGACCACTGGCTGCTGGACACAGACATCAGTCCAGTGCCACTGCCCAGGGAACTTAGAGCCAACTGGCCTGTGACCTTGGACAAGTCCTTACCCCTTTGGTCTTGGTTTCCTTTTCTGTGAAACAAGGAAGTTCCCACCGGGGACTTCCCTGATCTCCAAGAACAGGCCAAGAAAGTCAGCTCTGGGGCGACTTCAGGCATTTTTAACAAACTAAGGCGAACCTTACATTTATCCAAGATGTAAACATATCCCATAGCTAAAGAAAATAACTGTGCTGGGGATTTATAAGTCCAGCACGTTGCCACTAATCTCAAGTAGATAGATAGGTGCTTTTGACTAACACATAATAGGAAAACAGTGATAAATGCAATTTTTAGGAGACAAATTATTTTAAACGTGGGCTTCTACAAGGGCAAAAAGAAGAACAGGGGTTTTGCGGCAGAGACTGGAGGCCCCAGGACACACTGAGAGCCCGCGCTCAAGGTGGTTGTTGAGAAATCTCTTTCAGTGACATTAGCTGAAACTGCAAAAATGCCACGCAGAAGGGGCACTAGAGAGAAGCCTGGCCTGGTCAGCCTGGAGGTCAGAGTCCCAAGGGCAGGAGAAGCCAGTGCCCCTCTGAGCACAGACGGCGGGCAGGAATCCAGGGCCTGGGAAGCAGGGGAAAGGCTGGTCTGAACCTGGGCCCCCGTGCACGCCTGTGAGGGCAGGTGGTCATTCGATGTCAGGGCCCCTCTGCAGATGGTAACCGCTGTGTGCAGTTGTCATGTTGTAGGGACAGAGGACCTGCCCCCTGAGCACAGGGCCTGCCTCAGCGAGAGCTGCTGAGCTGTTAGCAGCTGTTAGCAGCAGCCTGGACCATCAGAGCAGCCTTTCAAGTGAGTCCCACGAAGAACTGAGGATGCCCGAGAGCAGAGCAGCGGGGCCAGAGGACAGGCTGATGGCAGAGACAGGGAGGCCAGAACAGGGCTGTGGGGTGCAGCCTGAGGCCTCCCTATCCAGGCAGCCTCAGGCAATAGGAGCAGGTGGGGTACTGGAACCAGACGCCCCTAACAGGCAACCTTTGCTCTGAGCCGGCCAGCTGCGTGGAGGTCTGAGGCTTCACCTACCCAGTCCTGCCCCCTTTATCTTTCACAGGTGTTACAGCGACACCCCCAAGTCCCTTGCACCCTAACCCTGCTCAGTATGTACTCTCTGGAGGCCCCCACCTGACACAGATACCTGAAAAAGAGACCT